>NC_135232.1:1093858296-1103858296 GCF_051348905.1 Ranitomeya variabilis
CTCAGAAACTCACTCAGCTTTTATGCACACACATTGATTACAAGCAAACATGTCACAGGTGAGGATGTTACCTTTAGTAGCCATTCAAACCCATTTATGTCAACTTCTGTTCATGTTATCAGGCCAAAATCACCAGGGTATGTAAACTTTTGATCAGGGTCATTTGGATGTTTTGGGTTGCCGTTATGATTTAAAAAGAGAAAACACAGTAGTTTGACAATAAATGGCTTCACCCAACCACTAACCATGAGTAGAGAAAAAGTTTTGGTGTTATCATTCATATTCTATGAAAAAAGACCAAGAAAGCAAAAATTCTGCTGTGGTACATAAATTTTTGAGCACAACTGTATATGGAGTCAACAAACTATTCTAGAAAATATGCGTATCGGGAGGCAAATAGCGCTCCTTCCCTCCCGGGTCTTACTAAGCAGTACTACATAGCCACATATGGGGTATTTCCATGTTCAGCAAAAATTGTGTGACAAATTTTTACCCAATTCCCCGTGTACACATGTAAAATCTGGTGCTAAAACAAAAATTTGGTGGTAAAAATGTAATTATGTTTCTTCATTGACCAATGGTATAAAATTCTGTGACACACCTTTGGAGTCAATATGATCACTGCACCCGTAAATGAATTCATTGAGAGGTGTAGTTTGTAAAATTGGGTCACCTTTGGGGGATTTTAGTGTTCAGGCACGTCAGTGGCTCTTCCAGTGGGTCATGGCACCCTCAAACCAAAACAGTAAAATTTGCACTATAATGCAGCTCTCCTTCCTTTCTGAGCTTTGCACTGTGCTTCAAAAGTAGTTCTCAATTACATGCAAAGTTTTGGCAAAATCAGGAGACATTGCACAACAAACTATGGGGTCTATTTTTTCTTATTAGCCCTTAGAAAAGATAAAAAATTTGGGGCTAAAACAACATTTTAGTGATAAAAATGTAATTATCTTTTCTTCACCACCCAATGGTATAAATTTGCACCCCTAGATGAATTCATTAGGGGGTGTAGTTTGTACAATGTCATCACTTATAGGAGGTTTCCTATAGGAGCCCTCAGGGGCTCTGCTGTTGTGAGTTCCGTTCTCGAACTCCCTCCTGTGGTCATGAATGGTACTTCGGCGAGTTCTGTCTGTGAACTCTCTCTGGTGGCTGTGAGTGGAGCTACTAGCCATTGAGGTGCTTTCCTCACCTGCTCCTCATTTGTTGCTAGACTGGCTTCTCTATTTAACTCCACTCAGATCGTTAGTGTATGCCAGCTGTCGATGTCTTAGCATTGGTTCAGATCTCTCTGGGACCTTTCTGAGGACCTGTCTATTCCAGCAGAAGCTAAGTTCCTGCTAGTTTATTTTTTGCTCATTGTTTTCTTGCTAAATTCTAATCCAGCTTGCAACCATGATATTGCCTTGCTAGTTGGAAGCTCTGGGGGTGCAGAGTGGCACCACCGCACCGTGAGTCGGTGCGGGGGTCTTTTTGCACACTCTGTGTGGTTATTTGTAGTTTTTTGTGTTGACCGCAAAGATCTCTTTTCTATCCTCAATCTGTTTAGTTAGACTGGCCTCCTTTGCTGAAACCTATTTCATTTCTGTGTTTGTGTATTCCTCTTAACTCACAGTCAATACTTGTGGGGGGCTGCCTTTACCTTTTTCTCTGAGGCAAGGTGAGGCTTTGTTTCCTATCTTTAGGAGTAGTTAGCTCTTAGGCTGTGAAGAGGCGTCTAGGCAGTGTCAGGCACGCTCCACGGCTATTTCTTGTGTGTGAGATAGGAGTAGGGTTTGCAGTCAGCAGAGTTACCACTTCCCAGAGCTAGTTCTGATTCCGTGTATAACTATCAGGTCATTCCGGGTGCACCTAACCACCAGGTCCATAACAGTACAGCTGGCCCACAAAGTGTTAATGCATCTCAATAGAGGGAAAAGAGAAGTTCTGAGACCATTTTTTTTTTCCTCTGCAGTGTGTTTTGTCTCTCTTTTCCCCTTAACCTCTGGGTGGTTCATAACTCAGGTGCAGATATGGACTTTCAGGGTCTGTCCTCTAGTGTGGATCAACTCACTACAAGGGTACAGAGCATTCAAGATTATGTGCTTCAGAATCCGATATTAGAGCCTAGAATACCAATTCCTGATTTGTTTGCTGGGAACGACCCTCAAGACTGGGCATTCTCCCAGGCGCCAGGAGATCCTGCATTGTGTAATGTAGATGCGTTTTTTCTGGCATTAGGATTACCTTATGATGAACCGAATTCTGTGGACCAGGCAGAGAAAATTTTGCTGGCTTTGTGTCAGGGTCAGGATGTAGCGGAGGTTTATTGCCAGAAGTTCAGAAAGTGGTCTGTGCCTACTCAATGGAATGAGTGTGCCCTGGCAGCAATTTTCAGAAAGGGTCTTTCTGAAGCCCTTAAGGATGTTATGGTGGGGTTCCCCATGCCTGCTGGTCTGAATGAATCAATGTCCTTGGCCATACAGATCGATCGGCGTTTACGTGAGCGCAAAATTGTGCACCATTTGGTGGTATCCTCTGAGCAGAGGCCTGAGCCTATGCAATGTGATAGGACTTTGACCAGAGCTGAACGGCAAGAACACAGACGTCAGAATGGGCTGTGTTTTTACTGTGGTGACTACACTCATGCTATCTCTGATTGTCCTAAGCGCACTAAGCGGTTCGCTAGGTCGGTTACTAGGGTTGAGCGACTTTTATTTTTATAGGATCAGGTCGGGTTTCACGAAACCCGACTTTCTCAAAAATCGGGTCGAGTGAAATCGGCCGATCCTATAAAAAAGTCGGGGTCGGGGTCGGCCGAAACACGAAACCCAATGCAGTGCAATGGGATACTATGGTTCCCAGGGTCTGAAGGAGAGGAAACTCTCCTTCAGGCCCTGGGATCCATATTTAAGTGTAAAATAAAGAATTAAAATAAAAAATATTGATATACTCACCTCTCCGACGCAGCCTGGACATCGCCGCTGGTAACCGGCATCTTCGGCCCTGAACACACTAGAAATAGCCGTGGAGCATGCCTGACACTGCCTAGACGCCTCTTCACAGCCTAAGAGCTAACTACCCCTAAAGATAGGAAACAAAGCCTCACCTTGCCTCAGAGAAATTCCCCAAAGGTAAAGGCAGCCCCCCACAAGTATTGACTGTGAGTTAAGAGGAATACACAAACACAGAAATGAAATAGGTTTCAGCAAAGGAGGCCAGTCTAACTAAACAGATTGAGGATAGAAAAGAGATCTTTGCGGTCAACACAAAAAACTACAAATAACCACACAGAGTTGTCCTTCTGAAGTCCCTGAGTTTTTGTCGGATTACCGGGATGTATTTGATGAGCCCAAGTCCAGTGCTCTACCTCCTCATAGGGATTGTGATTGTGCTATTAATTTGATTCCTGGTAGCAAATTCCCTAAGGGACGACTTTTCAATTTGTCTGTGCCAGAACACGCCGCTATGCGGAGTTATATAAAGGAGTCTTTGGAAAAAGGGCATATTCGCCCGTCGTCGTCACCATTGGGAGCAGGGTTCTTTTTTGTGGCCAAGAAGGATGGTTCTCTGAGACCTTGTATAGATTACCGCCTTCTCAATAAAATCACGGTCAAATTTCAGTACCCTTTGCCTCTACTGTCTGATTTGTTTGCTCGGATTAAAGGGGCTAGTTGGTTCACCAAGATAGATCTTCGAGGGGCGTATAATCTGGTGCGGATTAAACAGGGCGATGAATGGAAAACAGCATTTAATATGCCCGAGGGCCATTTTGAGTACTTGGTAATGCCATTCGGGCTTTCTAATGCCCCCTCTGTGTTTCAGTCCTTTATGCATGACATCTTCCGAAAGTATCTGGATAGATTCATGATTGTATATTTGGATGATATTTTGGTCTTTTAGGATGATTGGGAGTCTCATGTGAGGCAGGTCAGAATGGTGTTCCAGGTCCTTCGTGCTAATGCCTTTTTCGTGAAGGGATCTAAATGTCTCTTTGGAGTTCAGAAGGTTTCCTTTTTGGGCTTCATTTTTTCCCCTTCTACTATCGAGATGGACCCTGTTAAAGTTCAGGCCATTTTTGATTGGACTCAGCCTACATCTGTGAAGAGCCTTCAGAAATTCCTGGGCTTTGCTAATTTTTACCGTCGCTTCATCGCTAATTTTTCTAGTGTTGTTAAACCGTTGACCGATTTGACCAAGAAGGGTGCTGATGTGGTGAATTGGTCCTCTGCGGCCGTTGAAGCTTTTCAGGAGTTGAAACGTCATTTCTCTTCGGCTCCTGTGTTGTGTCAGCCAGATGTTTCGCTCCCTTTTCAGGTCGAGGTTGATGCTTCTGAGATTGCAGCAGGGGCTGTTCTGTCTCAGAGAAGTTCTGATGACTCTGTAATGAAGCCATGTGCTTTCTTTTCTAGAAAGTTTTCGCCTGCTGAGCGTAATTATGATGTTGGCAATCGGGAGTTGTTGGCTATGAAGTGGGCATTCGAGGAGTGGCGACATTGGCTGGAAGGAGCCAAGCATCGCGTGGTGGTCTTGACAGATCACAAGAATCTGACTTATCTCGTGTCTGCCAAGCGGTTGAATCCTAGACAGGCTCATTGGTCGCTGTTTTTCTCCCGTTTCGATTTTGTGGTTTCATACCTTCCGGGTTCTAAAAATGTGAAAGCTGATGCCCTTTCAAGGAGTTTTGTGCCTGATTCTCCTGGAGTTCCTGAACCAGCTGGTATTCTTAGAGAAGGGGTAGTTCTGTCTGCCATCTCCCCTGATTTGCGGCGAGTGCTGCAGGAGTTCCAGGCTGATAGACCTGACCGTTGTCCAGCGGAGAAACTGTTTGTCCCTGATAAATGGACTAGTAGAGTTCTCTCTGAGGTTCATTGTTCGGTGTTGGCTGGTCATCCTGGGATTTTTGGTACCAGAGATTTGGTGGCTAGGTCCTTTTGGTGGCCTTCCTTGTCGCGGGATGTGCGTTCTTTTGTGCAGTCTTGTGGGACTTGTGCTCGGGCTAAGCCCTGCTGTTCTCGTGCCAGTGGGTTACTTTTGCCCTTGCCGGTCCCGAAAAGGCCCTGGACGCATGTTTCCATGGATTTTATTTAAGATCTCCCTGTTTCTCAAAGGATGTCGGTCATCTGGGTGGTTTGTGATCGTTTCTCTAAAATGGTCCATTTGGTACCCTTGCCTAAGTTGCCTTCCTCCTCTGATTTGGTTCCATTGTTTTTCCAGCATGTGGTTCGTTTGCATGGCATTCCGGAGAACATCGTGTCTGACAGAGGTTCTCAGTTTGTTTCAAGGTTTTGGCGGTCCTTTTGTGCTAAGATGGGCATTGATTTGTCTTTTTCTTCAGCCTTCCATCCTCAGACAAATGGCCAAACCGAACGAACCAATCAGACTTTGGAAACATATCTGAGATGCTTTGTTTCTGCGGATCAGGATGATTGGGTGACCTTCTTGCCATTGGCTGAGTTCGCCCTTAATAATCGGGCCAGTTCGGCTACTTTGGTTTCGCCTTTTTTTTGTAATTCTGGTTTTCATCCTCGTTTTTCTTCAGGGCAGGTTGAGCCTTCGGACTGTCCTGGTGTGGATTCTGTGGTGGACAGGTTGCAGCAGATTTGGACTCATGTGGTGGACAATTTGACTTTGTCCCAGGAGAAGGCTCAACGTTTCGCTAACCGCTGTCGCCGGGTTGGTCCCCGACTTCGTGTTGGGGACTTGGTTTGGTTGTCGTCTCGTCATGTTCCTATGAAGGTTTCTTCTCCTAAGTTTAAGCCTCGTTTCATTGGTCCGTATAAGATTTCTGAAATTCTCAATCCTGTGTCATTTCGTTTGGCCCTTCCTGCTTCTTTTGCCATCCATAATGTGTTCCATAGGTCGTTGCTGCAGAGATATGTGGCGCCTATGGTTCCCTCAGTTGACCCTCCTGCTCCGGTGCTGGTCGAGGGGGAGTTGGAGTATGTGGTGGAGAAGATCTTGAATTCTCGTATTTCGAGACAGAAATTCAGTACTTGGTCAAATGGAAGGGCTATGGTCAGGAGGATAATTCCTGGGTTGTTGCCTCTGATGTCCATGCTGCCGATTTAGTTCGTGCCTTTCATTTGGCTCGTCCTGATCGGCCTGGGGGCTCTGGTGAGCATTCGGTGACCCCTCCTCAAGGGGGGGGTACTGTTGTGAGTTCCGTTCTCGAACTCCCTCCTGTGGTCATGAATGGTACTTCGGCGAGTTCTGTCTGTGAACTCCCTCTGGTGGCTGTGAGTGGAGCTACTAGCCATTGAGGTGCTTTCCTCACCTGCTCCTCATTTGTTGCTAGACTGGCTTCTCTATTTAACTCCACTCAGATCGTTAGTGTATGCCAGCTGTCGATGTCTTAGCATTGGTTCAGATCTCTCTGGGACCTTTCTGAGGACCTGTCTATTCCAGCAGAAGCTAAGTTCCTGCTAGTTTATTTTTTGCTCATTGTTTTCTTGCTAAATTCTAATCCAGCTTGCAACCATGATATTGCCTTGCTAGTTGGAAGCTCTGGGGGTGCAGAGTGGCACCACCGCACCGTGAGTCGGTGCGGGGGTCTTTTTGCACACTCTGTGTGGTTATTTGTAGTTTTTTGTGTTGACCGCAAAGATCTCTTTTCTATCCTCAATCTGTTTAGTTAGACTGGCCTCCTTTGCTGAAACCTATTTCATTTCTGTGTTTGTGTATTCCTCTTAACTCACAGTCAATACTTGTGGGGGGCTGCCTTTACCTTTGGGGAATTTCTCTGAGGCAAGGTGAGGCTTTGTTTCCTATCTTTAGGGGTAGTTAGCTCTTAGGCTGTGAAGAGGCGTCTAGGCAGTGTCAGGCATGCTCCACGGCTATTTCTAGTGTGTGAGATAGGAGTAGGGTTTGCGGTCAGCAGAGTTCCCACTTCCCAGAGCTAGTTCTGATTCCGTGTATAACTATCAGGTCATTCCGGGTGCACCTAACCACCAGGTCCATAACACAATGTGACATGACACCTTCAAACCATTGCAGCAAAATCTGAACTCTAATATGGCACTTCTTTCCTTCTGAGCTTTGCACTGTGCCTCAAAAGTGTTTTTGACCACATATGGGGTATTGTCGCACTCAGGAGAAATTTCACAACAAATTTTGGGGTTCATTTTCTCCTGTTAATCTTGTGAAATTAAAAAAATTTGGAGCCAAAAGAAAATTTTTATGGGAAAAATTTAATTTTTCATTTTTACGGCTCTAAATTATAAGCTTTTGTGAAGCACTTGGGGGTTCAAAGTGCTCATCACACATCTAGATACATTCCTTAAGGGTTAAAGTTTTCAAAATCTGGTCACTTGTGGTGGGTTTCCATTGTTTAGGCACATCAGGGGCTCTCCAACAGGGCATTTGCTCTCGATTCCAGCTATTTTTGTGTTTAAAAAGTCAAACGGTGCTATTTGAGTCACCCACCAGGGCCTGGGGTACTCGGTACCGGGTCCGGTCACAATTGAAGGGGTGGTCACGGTGGCAGCGACCCGGTACGTGGCCCTGGGCACCCATGTAAAAGGGAAAGGTCTCTTAAGGGAGTTGCAATAAAGTTTGTGTTCATGACGCCACCAGTTGCAATAAAGTTTGTGCTTGTGACGCCACCTGTAGTTCTCGGTCAGAGGGGATCGACGCTGCTTAATGGGGTCCTCTGGGGCGATGTTACTGCAACAAAGATGGTAACGCTTCCCACAGGTGAAGCAGGGTCCCCAGGGCTCCTGGTGTGTTTTGGCAGGAATGGTGAATGCCAGCGAACAAATGGAGGACACAGGGTTGCAGTCTTTATCTGGTTTACTGATGTTGTAGTCAGCCTCAGTCCAGGGTACCGGCATGGAGTCCAGGCCGTCTGAAGACAAGTGGAAATCCCTTTGCCAGGTCAGTTTGGGAGCTTTCCACTTTGCGCTGATTACTAGTCCCTTGCTGCCTGTAGTGTCCTGACAAGGTCCTCGATTACTTTCTGTCTTGGGACAGTCCCTGCAAGGTAGGCAACTTGAGCCATTCCCTTGGGGTATCTGTAAATGGTGACTCCGGGCTCTAATTGTTGCTGCACCTCAGGTATTATGTGGACAAGTCACTTTTAGATTCCTGCCCTCCGGTTCTGCTGTGGAACTTGCAGTTCCACACAGCCTCTGGCTCCCAGTGCCCATTTTCTGCGCTCTGCATAGAGGGGCCCAGTCACAGCCCTCCTGTAGCTCTTAGGTCCTTCTGTGCTCCTCCACTGTCTGCTATCAACTGTCTAACTCCTCCTCCAGACCAGGATGTATATAGGGAAGTTCCCCTTAAACGGGGTTTAGAGCTCCCCCTTCTGGCCTGGAGTCAGAAACTGTTGCATGTAAGATTACCTGCCAAAGGGGTCCCTCCTGTCTCCAGGCATGGCATTACCCTCCCCGAGAGGAAGGCAGCACCACTGTGGTACCCGAACTCCTGGGGTGCCACAATATTTCCCTTCTGAACCCTGCCATGCGCCCTAACAGTAGTTTTCACCATTATATGGGGAATTGGAGTACTCAGAAGAAATTGCATAACAAATTTGACTTTCATTTTCTCCTGTTACCCTTGTGAAAATAAAAAATATGGGGATAAAGTAAAGATTTTTTGGAAAACAGTTAAACGTTCATTTTTCCCCTCCACATTCCATTAATTCCTGTGAAGGACCTGAAGGGTTAATAAACTTCTTGAATGTTTTAGAATGGTGTCTCCTTTGGGTATTTTCTGTCATATAGGGCACCCAAAGTTACTTCAAATGTGATGTGTAGGGTTGAGCGAAACGGGTCGTTCATTTTCAAAAGTCGCCGACTTTTGGCTAAGTCGGCGTCTCATGAAACCCGATCCGACCCCTGTGCTTGTCGGCCATGCGGTACGCGACTTTCGCGTCAAAGTCGCGTTTCAATGACGCGAAAAGCGCCATTTCTCAGCCAATGAAGGTGAACGCAGAGTGTGGGCAGCGTGATGACATAGGTCCTGGTCCCCACCATCTTAGAGAAGGGCATTGCAGTGATTGGCTTGCTGTCTGCGGCGTCACAGGGGCTATAAAGGGGCGTTCCCGCCGACCGCCATCTTACTGCTGCTGATCTGAGCTTAGGGAGAGGTTGCTGCCGCTTCGTCAGAAGCAGGGAGAGCGTTAGGCAGGGTCCACTAACCACCAAACCGCTTGTGCTGTAGCGATTTCCACTGTCCAACACCACCTTCGGTGTGCAGGGACACTGGAAGCTACATTTTTTTTTTTCTCTCAGCGCTGTAGCTCATTGGGCTGCCCTAGAAGGCTCCGTGATAGCTGTATTGCTGTGTGTACGCCACTGTGCAAACCAACTGCTTTTTTCAAAGCACATATCCTCTTGTTCCTTCCTTTCTGCACGGCTATCTTTTTTGTTTGTCCACACTTTTTATTTAATTTGTGCATCAGTCCACTCCTATTGCTGCCTGCCATACCTGGCTTACATTACTGCAGGGAGATAGTAATTGTAGGACAGTCCCTGTTTTTTTTTTTTTTGTGGAAGATTAAGATTGGCATTTCTGCTACAGTGCCATCCCTGTGTGTGCCATCTCTCACTGAGTGGGCCATAGAAAGCCTATTTATTTTTTTTCTTGATTTGTGTTCTAAAATCTACCTCAACACAAAAACACTACATCAATCAGTGGGAGAAAAATATTGGCCTCAGTCAGGGCTTGTGTGCCACTCCTGTGTGTGCCATCTCTCATTCAGTGGGCCATACAAAGCCTATTTATTTTTTTGTTTTTTTTAATATTATTGGGTTTCTAAAGTCTCCGTAAAAAAAAAAAAAATACATAAAAAAACAGTGGGAGAGTAATATTGCCCTTTCAGCTTGTGTGCCAGTCTTGACTCCTGGGTGTGCCACCTCTCTCTCTCTAATTGTGGGCCATAGAAAGCCTATTTATTTTTTTGCTTTTTTTAATATTATTTGGTTTCTAAAGTCTCCCTGAAAAAAAAAAATACATAAAAAAACAGTGGGAGAGTAATATTGCCCTTTCAGCTTGTGTGCCAGTCTTGACTCCTGGGTGTACCACCTCTCTCTCTCTAATTGTGGGCCATAGAAAGCCTATTTATTTTTTTGCTTTGTTTAATATTATTTGGTTTCTAAAGTCTCCCTGAAAAAAAAAAAAAACATAAAAAAACAGTGGGAGATTAATATTGCCCTTTCAGCTTGTGTGCCAGTCTTGACTCCTGGGTGTGCCACCTCTCTCTCTCTAATTGTGGGCCATAGAAAGCCTATTTATTTTTTTGCTTTGTTTAATATTATTTGGTTTCTAAAGTCTCCCTGAAAAAAAAAAAATACATAAAAAAACAGTGGGAGAGTAATATTGCCCTTTCAGCTTGTGTGCCAGTCTTGACTCCTGGGTGTGCCACCTCTCTCTCTCTAATTGTGGGCCATAGAAAGCCTATTTATTTTTTTGCTTTTTTTAATATTATTTGGTTTCTAAAGTCTCCCTGAAAAAAAAAAATACATAAAAAAACAGTGGGAGAGTAATATTGCCCTTTCAGCTTGTGTGCCAGTCTTGACTCCTGGGTGTGCCACCTCTCTCTCTCTAATTGTGGGCCATAGAAAGCCTATTTATTTTTTTGCTTTGTTTAATATTATTTGGTTTCTAAAGTCTCCCTGAAAAAAAAATACATAAAAAAACAGTGGGAGAGTAATATTGCCCTTTCAGCTTGTGTGCCAGTCTTGACTCCTGGGTGTGCCACCTCTCTCTCTCTAATTGTGGGCCATAGAAAGCCTATTTATTTTTTTGCTTTTTTTAATATTATTTGGTTTCTAAAGTCTCCCTGAAAAAAAAAATACATAAAAAAACAGTGGGAGAGTAATATTGCCCTTTCAGCTTGTGTGCCAGTCTTGACTCCTGGGTGTGCCACCTCTCTCTCTCTAATTGTGGGCCATAGAAAGCCTATTTATTTTTTTGCTTTGTTTAATATTATTTGGTTTCTAAAGTCTCCCTGAAAAAAAAAAAATACATAAAAAAACAGTGGGAGAGTAATATTGCCCTTTCAGCTTGTGTGCCAGTCTTGACTCCTGGGTGTGCCACCTCTCTCTAATTGTGGGCCATAGAAAGCCTATTTATTTTTTTGCTTTTTTTAATATTATTTGGTTTCTAAAGTCTCCCTGAAAAAAAAAAAAAAACATAAAAAAACAGTGGGAGAGTAATATTGCCCTTTCAGCTTGTGTGCCAGTCTTGACTCCTGGGTGTGCCACCTCTCTCTCTCTAATTGTGGGCCATAGAAAGCCTATTTATTTTTTTGCTTTGTTTAATATTATTTGGTTTCTAAAGTCTCCCTGAAAAAAAAAATACATAAAAAAACAGTGGGAGAGTAATATTGCCCTTTCAGCTTGTGTGCCAGTCTTGACTCCTGGGTGTGCCACCTCTCTCTAATTGTGGGCCATAGAAAACCTATTTATTTTTTTGCTTTTTTTAATATTATTTGGTTTCTAAAGTCTCCCTGAAAAAAAAAAAAACATAAAAAAACAGTGGGAGAGTAATATTGCCCTTTCAGCTTGTGTGCCAGTCTTGACTCCTGGGTGTGCCACCTCTCTCTCTCTAATTGTGGGCCATAGAAAGCCTATTTATTTTTTTGCTTTTTTTAATATTATTTGGTTTCTAAAGTCTCCCTGAAAAAAAAAAATACATAAAAAAACAGTGGGAGAGTAATATTGCCCTTTCAGCTTGTGTGCCAGTCTTGACTCCTGGGTGTGCCACCTCTCTCTCTCTAATTGTGGGCCATAGAAAGCCTATTTATTTTTTTGCTTTGTTTAATATTATTTGGTTTCTAAAGTCTCCCTGAAAAAAAAAAAATACATAAAAAAACAGTGGGAGAGTAATATTGCCCTTTCAGCTTGTGTGCCAGTCTTGACTCCTGGGTGTGCCACCTCTCTCTAATTGTGGGCCATAGAAAGCCTATTTATTTTTTTGCTTTTTTTAATATTATTTGGTTTCTAAAGTTTCCCTGAAAAAAAAAAATACATAAAAAAACAGTGGGAGAGTAATATTGCCCTTTCAGCTTGTGTGCCAGTCTTGACTCCTGGGTGTGCCACCTCTCTCTCTCTAATTGTGGGCCATAGAAAGCCTATTTATTTTTTTGCTTTTTTTAATATTATTTGGTTTCTAAAGTCTTCCTGAAAAAAAAAAATACATAAAAAAACAGTGGGAGAGTAATATTGCCCTTTCAGCTTGTGTGCCAGTCTTGACTCCTGGGTGTGCCACCTCTCTCTCTCTAATTGTGGGCCATAGAAAGCCTATTTATTTTTTTGCTTTGTTTAATATTATTTGGTTTCTAAAGTCTCCCTGAAAAAAAAAAAATACATAAAAAAACAGTGGGAGAGTAATATTGCCCTTTCAGCTTGTGTGCCAGTCTTGACTCCTGGGTGTGCCACCTCTCTCTAATTGTGGGCCATAGAAAGCCTATTTATTTTTTTGCTTTTTTTAATATTATTTGGTTTCTAAAGTCTCCCTGAAAAAAAAAAATACATAAAAAAACAGTGGGAGAGTAATATTGCCCTTTCAGCTTGTGTGCCAGTCTTGACTCCTGGGTGTGCCACCTCTCTCTCTCTAATTGTGGGCCATAGAAAGCCTATTTATTTTTTTGCTTTGTTTAATATTATTTGGTTTCTAAAGTCTCCCTGAAAAAAAAAAATACATAAAAAAACAGTGGGAGAGTAATATTGCCCTTTCAGCTTGTGTGCCAGTCTTGACTCCTGGGTGTGCCACCTCTCTCTCTCTAATTGTGGGCCATAGAAAGGCTATTTTATTTATTTATTTTTTTTATTAGTATTTGGTTTCTAAGTTGTCCCTGAAAAAAACATTTTATCTTATTTGGTTGCTAAAGTCTCCCTGAGAAAAAAAAAAAAAAATTAGGTGGGAGAATAATATTGACATTAGTGCTTGAGTGACAGTCCTGCGTGTGTGTCATCTCTGTGATTTTGTGCCACAGAAAACAGAGTGTGTAACATTGTGCCTGATTTTCCTTGTGGTCTCACCAACCTGTTAAGGGATATAGAAATCATACTGAAGTTATAGCTCACCGTGTAAGTTGTTTGACAGCAACAAATAAAGTTACTTTGGTTAATTTTTTAAAACAATGAGGAAGTCTGGTGCAAGAGGTCGTGGCCGTGGGCGTTCATTGTCAGCTGGTAATGATGGTAGTGGTAGTGGAGCATCAGGTGGTCGTGGGGATAAAAATATTCCACCTAAGTCTGGAGCTGTGGAGCCAGTTTTGTCATCTGGCTACACAAGGCCTCGAACGCTCTCTTTTCTGGGAGTAGGAAAAACACTATTAAAGCCGGAGCAGCAACAGCAAGTTTTGGCTTACATTGCAGACTCAGCCTCTAGCTCTTTTGCCTCCTCTTCTGAAACTGGTAAATGTAAAAGCAGCGCGTCGCTTGTGGATGTTCACGGTCAGGGACAAGTCGCTTCCTTGTCCTCCTCAGCAAAAACTACAACAAGAGAGAAGGATGCAGCAGGCGACACAACGGGTCACTCCATGGAGCTCTTTACACATACCGTCCCTGGCTTAGAAAGTGAAACACTTAACAGGCCATGCCCATTACAAGTAGATTCTGACATGGAGTGCACTGATGCACAGCCACAGCCAGAGTACTATGCTGCTCCTTTGACTCAGACCACCACATTGCCCTCTCAGGGTACAGATCCACAATCAGACCCTGATGAGACTATGTTGCCCCGCCACGAACGCTATACCACAGACCGACACAGTGACACAGACGAAGTTGCACACGAGCTCGAAGAGGAGGTAATAGATGACCCGGTTGTTGACCCCGATTGGCAGCCATTGAGGGAACAGGGTGCAGGCAGCAGTAGTTCAGAAGCAGAGGTGGAGGAGGGGCCGCAGCAGGCATCAACATCGCAACAGGTTCCATCTGCCGGGCCCCTATCTGGCCCAAAACGCGTGTCAAAGCCAAAACCTGTTGGAGCACAGCGTTGCCATCCGGTTAAAGCTCAGTCTGCAATCCCTGAAAAGGGATCCGATGCTAGGAAGAGTGCAGTCTGGCATTTTTTTAAACAACATCCAATTAATCAGCGCAAAGTCATCTGTCAAAAATGTTCTACTAGCTTAAGCAGAGGTCAGAATCTGAAAAGTCTCAATACTAGTTGCATGCATAGACACTTAACCACCATGCATTTTCAAGCCTGGACTAACTACCAAACGTCCCTTAAGGTTGTAGCACCCTCGGCCAATGAAGCTAGTCATCAACGCAACATCCCTTCCGTCACTGTAAGGCCACCATTTTCCGCACCACCGGCAGTATCTGTGCAGGTTTCTTTGCCAGCCAAAAGCAGTCAGGGTCAGGGAATCACCAGTTTTGTAGGCGGAAATATTGCATCTAGGGCACCGGCGGAAACAATACCGTCTCCAACCGTCTCTCAGTCTGCCATGTCCACCGGCACACCCGCAAGTTCCACGATCTCCATCTCTCCAGTTCAGCTCACACTACATGAGACTCTGGTTAGAAAAAGGAAGTACTTATCCTCGCATCCGCGTACACAGGGTTTTAACGCCCACATAGCTAGACTAATCTCGTTAGAGATGATTCCCTACCGGTTAGTTGAAAGCGAAGCTTTCAAAGCCCTGATGGAGTACGCTGAACCCCGATACGAGCTACCCAGTCGACACTTTTTTTCCAGAAAAGCCATCCCAGCCCTGCACCAGCATGTTAAACAGCGCATCGTCCATGCACTCAGGCAATCTGTGAGTACAAAGGTGCACCTGACTACAGATGCATGGACCAGTAGGCATGGCCAGGGACGTTATGTTTCCATCACGGCACACTGGGTGAATGTGGTGGATGCAGGGTCCACAGGGGACATCAATTTCGGGACAGTTGTGCCTAGCCCACGGTCTAGGAAACAGTTGGCTGTAGGCGTTCGCACCCCCTCCTCCTCCTCCTCCTCGTCCTCCTGCAGAAGCTACAGCTCTTCCACAGACCGCAGTCGGCCAACCACTCCATCGGCAGATGACACTGTTGCACACCAGTTGTCCCATTATGGGCCAGCTACTGGCAAGCGTCAGCAGGCTGTATTGGCTATGAAGTGTTTGGGCGACAACAGACACACCGCGGAAGTTCTGTCCGAGTTCTTGCAACAAGAAACGCAGTCGTGGCTGGGCACAGTAGATCTTGAGGCAGGCAAGGTAGTTAGTGATAACGGAAGGAATTTCATGGCTGCCATCTCCCTTTCCCAACTGAAACACATTCCTTGCCTGGCTCACACCTTAAACCTGGTGGTGCAGTGCTTATTGAAAACTTATCCTGGGTTCTCCGACCTGCTCCTCAAAGTGCGTGGACTTTGCTCACATATCCGACGTTCGCCTGTACACGCCAGCCGTATGCAGACCTATCAGCGGTCTTTGAACCTTCCCCAGCATCGCCTAATCATAGACGTTGCAACAAGGTGGAACTCAACACTGCACATGCTTCAGAGACTGTGCCAACAGAGGCGGGCTGTTATGTTTTTGTGGGAGGATACACATACACGGGCAGGCAGTAGGATGGCAGACATGGAGTTGTCAGGTGTGCAGTGGTCGAAGATACAAGACATGTGTCAAGTCCTTCAGTGTTTTGAGGAATGCACACGGCTGGTTAGTGCAGACAACGCCATAATAAGCATGAGCATCCCCCTAATGCGTCTGCTGATGCAAAGTTTGACGCACATAAAGGAGCAGGCGTCTGCACCAGAGGAAGAGGAAAGCCTTGATGACAGTCAGCCATTGTCTGGTCAGGGCAGTGTACAGGACGAGGTAGCGGGCGAAGAGGAGGTGGAGGACGAGGAGGATGATGGGGATGAGTATATTTTTAATGCGGAACCTTTCCCGGGGGCACTGGAAATTGGTTGCGTGTCAAGGCCGGGTTCTGGTTTTTTGAGGGACACAAGTGACGTAGATTTGCCTGCAACTGCCCCTCACCCAATCACAACCGGAGATTTGACAACTGGAACTTTGGCCCACATGGCGGATTATGCCTTATGTATCCTAAAAAGGGACACACGCATAACGAAAATGATGAACGATGACGATTACTGGTTGGCCTGCCTCCTTGATCCACGCTATAAAGGCAAATTGCAAAATATTATGCCACATGAGAACTTGGAACTAATATTAGCAACCAAACAATCAACTCTTGTTGACCGTTTGCTTCAGGCATTCCCAGCACACAGCGCACGTGATCGTTCTCACACGAGCTCAAGGGGGCAACAGACTAGGAGTGTTAGGGGTGCACACATCAGAAGTGGCGTTGGACAGAGGGGTTTTCTGACCAGGTTGTGGAGTGATTTTGCTATGACCGCAGACAGGACAGGTACTGCTGCATCAATTGAAAGTGACAGGAGACAACATTTGTCCAGTATGGTTACTAACTATTTTTCATCCCTTATCGATGTTCTCCCTCAACCGTCATTCCCATTTGATTACTGGGCATCAAAATTAGACACCTGGCCAGAATTGGCAGAATATGCATTGCAGGAGCTTGCTTGCCCGGCAGCAAGTGTCCTATCAGAAAGAGTATTCAGTGCTGCAGGTTCAATATTAACCGAAAAAAGGACTCGTCTGGCTACCCAAAATGTTGACGATCTAACATTCATTAAAATGAACCACAACTGGATTTCAAAATCTTTTGCCCCACCTTGCCCGGCCGACACCTAGCTTTCCTATGAAAAGCTCTTGCCTGTGAATTACTTTTCTAATGTCTAATTTGCTGCAGCTGATTGTACAGCATACGACATGTTTACACCTCCCTAAATGGCCAAACTCCCCACACGGGGCCGTGGTATCACGACTTGGCGCAAGCACCCGTGAGACTGCTGTTTGTCTGAAGAGGTGGGTGTGCTCGCTTTTGGTTGACGGCATTGCTACTGGGTCCCTCATAGTACAATGTAGTGTCTCTGGCGGTGGTGGTGCGCACCCAACGTCAGACACACCGTTGTAACATGAGGGGCCCTGGGGCGGTCCCGCCGGCCTCAAGAGAGTTCCCCCCTCCCCCAGCTCAAACTGTTCTCTACCACGTGCAAAATTATGTCGCACAGCTCCACCAATCTTTAGTCTATTCGCTGACATCATTCAATGTCTGGCACTGACAATACAAATTTGTAGACATCTATGATGCAACTTAAAGTAGTCTGTGTCTGTGTCCTATATTGGCACCATTAAATAGTTACTGCCAAATTACTATGTCAGAAACTCAGCAGATGAGCCCACCCCTGTACCTAAGTATGCCACCTTTTTTTTTTTTTGGTTGTTTTGCGAGACATTAACATCTATTTATATTTTGGGAGTACTGGGACAGACACTCCTTGCAATACTCCTCCACTGACCACCAAGCTGCCTGCCCGTGTATCCATGTAACCGATGTAAAACAGCCATGAGCCTATTGTTTGTTATTTTAGGCCCTTGATAGCCTGTCTGCGGTCCCTACTTTAAATACTCCTCCACTGACCACCAAGCTGCCTGCCCGTGTATCCATGTAACCGATGTAAAACAGCCATGAGCCTATTGTTTGTTATTTTAGGTCTTTGATAGCCTGTCTGCGGTCCCTACTTTAAATACTCCTCCACTGACCACCAAGCTGCCTGCCCGTGTATCCATGTAACCGATGTAAAACAGCCATGAGCCTATTGTTTGTTATTTTAGGCCTTTGATAGCCTGTCTGCGGTCCCTACTTTAAATACTCCTCCACTGACCACCAAGCTGCCTGCCCGTGTATCCATGTAACCGATGTAAAACTGCCATAAGCCTATTGTTTGTTATTTTAGGCCTTTGATAGCCTGTCTGCGGTCCCTACTTTAAATACTCCTCCACTGACCACCAAGCTGCCTGCCCGTGTATCCATGTAACCGATGTAAAACTGCCATAAGCCTATTGTTTGTTATTTTTAGGCCTTTGATAGCCTGTCTGCGGTCCCTACTTTAAATACTCCTCCACTGACCACCAAGCTGCCTGCCCGTGTATCCATGTAACCGATGTAAAACTGCCATGAGCCTATTGTTTGTTATTTTAGGCCTTTGATAGCCTGTCTGCGGTCCCTACTTTAAATACTCCTCCACTGACCACCAAGCTGCCTGCCCGTGTATCCATGTAACCGATGTAAAACAGCCATGAGCCTATTGTTTGTTATTTTAGGCCTTTGATAGCCTGTCTGCGGTCCCTACTTTAAATACTCCTCCACTGACCACCAAGCTGCCTGCCCGTGTATCCATGTATCATGATTCTCAATGGCGAGAGAACATAGCCCAGCATATATGAGAACTAGCTCTTGGAAGATGGAAACTATACTGACCATGAACTAAACCTGCCGCACAACTAGAAGTGGCCGGGTAGCATGCCTACGTTTTTTTATCCCTAGATGCCCAGCGCCAGCCGGAGAACTACCTAATCCTAGCAGAGGAAAAGACAGTCCTGGCTCACCTCTAGAGAAATTTTCCCAAAAGGCAGACAGAGGCCCCCACATATATTGGCGGTGATTTTAGATGAAATGACAAACGTAGTATGAAAATAGGTTTAGCAAAAATCGAGGTCCGCTTACTAGATAGAAAGAAGACAGAAAGGGCACTTTCATGGTCAGCAGAAAACCCTATCAAAACACCATCCAGAAATTACTTTAAGACTCTAGCATTAACTCATAACACCAGAGTGGCAATTTCCGCTCACAAGAGCTTTCCAGACACAGTAACGAAACAGCAGCTGTGAACAGGAACAAAATGCAAAAACACACAAGGACAAAAGTCCAACTTAGCTGGGAGTTGTCTAGTAGCAGGAACATGCACAGAAAGGCTTCTGATTACATTGTTGACCGGCATGAAACTGACAGAGGAGCAAGGTTATATAGCGACTCCCACATCCTGATAGGAGCAGGTGAACAGAGGGGATGATGCACACAAGTACAATTCCACAAGTGGCCACCGGGGGAGCCCAGAATCCAATTTCACAACAGTACCCCCCCCTCAAGGAGGGGGCACCGAACCCTCACCAGAACCACCAGGGCGATCAGGATGAGCCCTATGAAAGGCACGGACAAGATCGGAGGCATGAACATCAGAGGCAGTGACCCAAGAATTATCCTCCTGACCGTATCCCTTCCATTTGACCAGATACTGGAGTTTCCGTCTGGAAACACGAGAGTCCAAGATCTTTTCCACAACGTACTCCAACTCACCCTCAACCAACACCGGAGCAGGAGGCTCAACGGAAGGCACAGCCGGTACCTCATACCTGCGCAACAATGACCGATGAAAAACATTATGAATCGAAAAGGATGCAGGGAGGTCCAAACGGAAGGACACAGGGTTAAGAATCTCCAATATCTTGTACGGGCCGATGAACCGAGGCTTAAACTTAGGAGAAGAAACCCTCATAGGGACAAAACGAGAAGACAACCACACCAAGTCCCCAACACAAAGCCGAGGACCAACACGACGACGGCGGTTGGCAAAAAGCTGAGTCTTCTCCTGGGACAACTTCAAATTGTCCACCACCTGCCCCCAAATCTGATGCAACCTCTCCACCACAGCATCCACTCCAGGACAATCCGAAGATTCCACTTGACCGGAGGAAAATCGAGGATGAAACCCCGAATTACAGAAAAACGGGGACACCAAGGTGGCAGAGCTGGCCCGATTATTGAGGGCGAACTCCGCCAAAGGCAAAAAAGCAACCCAATCATCCTGATCCGCAGACACAAAACACCTCAAATATGTCTCCAAGGTCTGATTAGTCCGCTCGGTCTGGCCATTAGTCTGAGGATGGAAAGCAGACGAAAAAGACAAATCTATGCCCATCCTAGCACAGAATGCCCGCCAAAATCTAGACACAAATTGGGTCCCTCTGTCAGAAACGATATTCTCCGGAATACCATGCAAACGAACAACATTTTGAAAAAACAGAGGAACCAACTCGGAAGAAGAAGGCAACTTAGGCAAGGGAACCAGATGGACCATCTTAGAGAAACGGTCACACACCACCCAGATGACAGACATCTTATGAGAAACAGGCAGATCCGAAATAAAATCCATCGAGATGTGCGTCCAAGGCCTCTTCGGGATAGGCAAGGGTAACAACAATCCACTAGCCCGAGAACAACAAGGCTTGGCCCGAGCACAAACGTCACAAGACTGCACAAAGCCTCGCACATCTCGTGACAGGGAAGGCCACCAGAAGGACCTTGCCACCAAATCCCTGGTACCAAAGATTCCAGGATGACCTGCCAACGCAGAAGAATGAACCTCAGAGATGACTCTACTGGTCCAATCATCAGGAACAAACAGTCTACCAGGTGGGCAACGATCAGGTCTATCCGCCTGAAACTCCTGCAAGGCCCGCCGCAGGTCTGGAGAAACGGCAGACAATATCACTCCATCTTTAAGGATACCTGTGGGCTCAGAATTACCAGGGGAGTTAGGCTCAAAACTCCTAGAAAGGGCATCCGCCTTAACATTCTTAGAACCCGGTAGGTAAGACACCACAAAATTAAACCGAGAGAAAAACAACGACCAGCGCGCCTGTCTAGGATTCAGGCGCCTGGCAGACTCAAGGTAAATTAAATTTTTGTGGTCAGTCAATACCACCACCTGATGTCTGGCCCCCTCAAGCCAGTGACGCCACTCCTCAAAAGCCCACTTCATGGCCAAAAGCTCCCGATTCCCAATATCATAATTCCGCTCGGCGGGCGAAAATTTACGGGAAAAAAAAGCACAAGGTCTCATCACGGAGCAGTCGGAACTTCTCTGCGACAACACCGCCCCAGCTCCGATTTCAGAAGCGTCGACCTCAACCTGAAAAGGAAGAGCAACATCAGGCTGACGCAACACTGGGGCGGAAGAAAAGCGGCGCTTGAGCTCCCGAAAGGCCTCCACAGCATCAGGGGACCAATCAGCAACATCAGCACCCTTCTTAGTCAAATCAGTCAATGGTTTTACAACATCAGAAAAACCAGCAATAAATCGACGATAAAAGTTAGCAAAGCCCAAAAATTTCTGAAGACTCTTAAGAGAAGAGGGTTGCGTCCAATCACCAATAGCCTGAACCTTGACAGGATCCATCTCGATGGAAGAGGGGGAAAAAATGTATCCCAAGAAGGAAATCTTTTGAACCCCAAAAACACACTTAGAACCCTTCACACACAAGGAATTAGACCGCAAAACCTGAAAAACCCTCCTGACCTGCTGGACATGAGAGTCCCAGTCATCCGAAAAAATCAGAATATCATCCAGATACACAATCATAAATTTGTCCAAATAATCGCGGAAAATGTCATGCATAAAGGACTGGAAGACTGAAGGGGCATTTGAAAGACCAAAAGGCATCACCAAATACTCAAAATGGCCCTCGGGCGTATTAAATGCGGTTTTCCACTCATCCCCCTGCTTGATTCGCACCAAATTATACGCCCCACGGAGATCAATCTTAGAGAACCACTTGGCCCCCTTTATACGAGCAAACAAATCAGTAAGCAGTGGTAACGGATATTGATATTTAACCGTGATTTTATTCAAAAGTCGATAATCAATACACGGCCTCAAAGAGCCGTCTTTCTTAGACACAAAGAAAAAACCGGCTCCTAAGGGAGATGACGAAGGACGAATATGTCCCTTTTCCAAGGACTCCTTTATATATTCTCGCATAGCCGCGTGTTCAGGCACAGACAGATTAAATAAACGACCCTTAGGGTATTTACTACCCGGGATCAAGTCTATGGCACAATCGCACTCCCGGTGCGGAGGTAGTGAACCAACCTTGGGTTCTTCAAAAACGTCACGAAAGTCAGACAAGAATTCAGGAATCTCAGAGGGAATAGATGATGAAATGGAAACCAAAGGTACGTCCCCATGAGTTCCTTTACATCCCCAGCTTAACACAGACATAGCTCTCCAGTCGAGGACTGGGTTATGAGATTGCAGCCATGGCAATCCCAGCACCAAAACATCATGTAGATTATACAGCACCAGAAAGCGAATAACCTCCTGGTGATCCGGATTAACACGCATAGTCACTTGTGTCCAGTATTGTGGTTTATTACTAGCCAATGGGGTGGAGTCAATCCCTTTCAGAGGTATCGGAGCCTCCAATGGCTCCAAATCATACCCACAGCGTTTGGCAAAGGACCAATCCATAAGACTCAAAGCAGCGCCAGAGTCGACATAGGCGTCCGCGGTAATAGATGACAAAGAACAAATCAGGGTCACAGATAGAATAAACTTAGACTGTAAAGTGCTAATTGAAACAGACTTGTCAGGCTTCTTAGTACGCTTAAAGCATGCTGATATAACATGAGTTGAATCACCACAATAGAAGCACAACCCATTTTTTCGTCTAAAATTCTGCCGCTCGCTTCTGGACAGAATTCTATCACATTGCATATTTTCTGGCGTTTTCTCAGTAGACACCGCCAAATGGTGCACAGGTTTGCGCTCCCGCAGACGCCTATCGATCTGAATAGCCATCGTCATGGACTCATTCAGACTCGCAGGCACAGGGAACCCCACCATAACATCCTTAATGGCATCAGAGAGACCTTCTCTGAAAATCGCCGCCAGGGCGCACTCATTCCACTGAGTAAGCACAGACCATTTGCGGAATTTTTGGCAGTATATTTCAGCTTCATCTTGCCCCTGAGACAAGGACATCAAGGCCTTTTCCGCCTGAAGCTCTAAATGAGGTTCCTCATAAAGCAACCCCAAGGCCAGAAAAAACGCATCCACATTGAGCAACGCAGGATCCCCTGGTGCCAATGCAAAAGCCCAGTCTTGAGGGTCGCCCCGGAGCAAGGAAATTACAATCCTGACCTGCTGTGCAGGGTCTCCGGCAGAGCGAGACTTCAGGGACAAAAACAATTTGCAATTATTTTTAAAATTTTGAAAGTGAGATCTATTCCCCGAGAAGAATTCAGGCAAAGGAATTCTAGGCTCAGACATAGGTGCATGAACAACGAAATCTTGCAAATTTTGTACCTTTGTGGCGAGATTATTCAAACCTGTAGCTACACTCTGAAGATCCATTTGAAACAGGTGAACACAGAGCCATTCAAGGATAAGAAGGAGAGAAAGAGAGGAAGGCTGCAGTATAGGCAGACTAGCAAGTGATTCAATTAAGAGCACACTCAGAACTAGAGGAAAAAAAAAAAAAAATTGTAGCAGACTTCTTTTTTCTCTCCTTTCTCAGCCAGTAATTTAACCCTTTTTTTGGGGCCGGTCAAACTATCATGATTCTCAATAGCGAGAGAACATAGCCCAGCATATATGAGAACTAGCTCTTGGAAGATGGAAACTATACTGACCATGAACTAAACCTGCCGCACAACTAGAAGTGGCCGGGTAGCATGCCTACGTTTTTTTATCCCTAGATGCCCAGCGCCAGCCGGAGAACTACCTAATCCTAGCAGAGGAAAAGACAGTCCTGGCTCACCTCTAGAGAAATTTTCCCAAAAGGCAGACAGAGGCCCCCACATATATTGGCGGTGATTTTAGATGAAATGACAAACGTAGTATGAAAATAGGTTTAGCAAAAATCGAGGTCCGCTTACTAGATAGAAAGAAGACAGAAAGGGCACTTTCATGGTCAGCAGAAAACCCTATCAAAACACCATCCAGAAATTACTTTAAGACTCTAGCATTAACTCATAACACCAGAGTGGCAATTTCCGCTCACAAGAGCTTTCCAGACACAGTAACGAAACAGCAGCTGTGAACAGGAACAAAATGCAAAAACACACAAGGACAAAAGTCCAACTTAGCTGGGAGTTGTCTAGTAGCAGGAACATGCACAGAAAGGCTTCTGATTACATTGTTGACCGGCATGAAACTGACAGAGGAGCAAGGTTATATAGCGACTCCCACATCCTGATAGGAGCAGGTGAACAGAGGGGATGATGCACACAAGTACAATTCCACAAGTGGCCACCGGGGGAGCCCAGAATCCAATTTCACAACATCCATGTAACCGATGTAAAACAGCCATGAGCCTATTGTTTGTTATTTTAGGCGTTTGATAGCCTGTCTGCGGTCCCTACTTTAAATACTCCTCCACTGACCACCAAGCTGCCTGCCCGTGTATCCATGTAACCGATGTAAAACTGCCATGAGCCTATTGTTTGTTATTTTAGGCCTTTGATAGCCTGTCTGCGGTCCCTACTTTAAATACTCCTCCACTGACCACCAAGCTGCCTGCCCGTGTATCCATGTAACCGATGTAAAACAGCCATGAGCCTATTGTTTGTTATTTTAGGCCTTTGATAGCCTGTCTGCGGTCCCTACTTTAAATACTCCTCCACTGACCACCAAGCTGCCTGCCCGTGTATCCATGTAACCGATGTAAAACTGCCATAAGCCTATTGTTTGTTATTTTAGGCCTTTGATAGCCTGTCTGCGGTCCCTACTTTAAATACTCCTCCACTGACCACCAAGCTGCCTGCCCGTGTATCCATGTAACCGATGTAAAACTGCCATAAGCCTATTGTTTGTTATTTTAGGCCCTTGATAGCCTGTCTGCGGTCCCTACTTTAAATACTCCTCCACTGACCACCAAGCTGCCTGCCCGTGTATCCATGTAACCGATGTAAAACTGCCATAAGCCTATTGTTTGTTATTTTAGGCCTTTGATAGCCTGTCTGCGGTCCCTACTTTAAATACTCCTCCACTGACCACCAAGCTGCCTGCCCGTGTATCCATGTAACCGATGTAAAACTGCCATAAGCCTATTGTTTGTTATTTTAGGCCCTTGATAGCCTGTCTGCGGTCCCTACTTTAAATACTCCTCCACTGACCACCAAGCTGCCTGCCCGTGTATCCATGTAACCGATGTAAAACTGCCATAAGCCTATTGTTTGTTATTTTTAGGCCTTTGATAGCCTGTCTGCGGTCCCTACTTTAAATACTCCTCCACTGACCACCAAGCTGCCTGCCCGTGTATCCATGTAACCGATGTAAAACAGCCATGAGCCTATTGTTTGTTATTTTAGGCCTTTGATAGCCTGTCTGCGGTCCCTACTTTAAATACTCCTCCACTGACCACCAAGCTGCCTGCCCGTGTATCCATGTAACCGATGTAAAACTGCCATGAGCCTATTGTTTGTTATTTTAGGCCTTTGATAGCCTGTCTGCGGTCCCTACTTTAAATACTCCTCCACTGACCACCAAGCTGCCTGCCCGTGTATCCATGTAACCGATGTAAAACAGCCATGAGCCTATTGTTTGTTATTTTAGGCCTTTGATAGCCTGTCTGCGGTCCCTACTTTAAATACTCCTCCACTGACCACCAAGCTGCCTGCCCGTGTATCCATGTAACCGATGTAAAACTGCCATAAGCCTATTGTTTGTTATTTTAGGCCTTTGATAGCCTGTCTGCGGTCCCTACTTTAAATACTCCTCCACTGACCACCAAGCTGCCTGCCCGTGTATCCATGTAACCGATGTAAAACAGCCATGAGCCTATTGTTTGTTATTTTAGGCCTTTGATAGCCTGTCTGCGGTCCCTACTTTAAATACTCCTCCACTGACCACCAAGCTGCCTGCCCGTGTATCCATGTAACCGATGTAAAACTGCCATGAGCCTATTGTTTGTTATTTTAGGCCTTTGATAGCCTGTCTGCGGTCCCTACTTTAAATACTCCTCCACTGACCACCAAGCTGCCTGCCCGTGTATCCATGTAACCGATGTAAAACAGCCATGAGCCTATTGTTTGTTATTTTAGGCCTTTGATAGCCTGTCTGCGGTCCCTACTTTAAATACTCCTCCACTGACCACCAAGCTGCCTGCCCGTGTATCCATGTAACCGATGTAAAACTGCCATGAGCCTATTGTTTGTTATTTTAGGCCTTTGATAGCCTGTCTGCGGTCCCTACTTTAAATACTCCTCCACTGACCACCAAGCTGCCTGCCCGTGTATCCATGTAACCGATGTAAAACAGCCATGAGCCTATTGTTTGTTATTTTAGGCCTTTGATAGCCTGCCTGCGGTCCCTACTTTAAATACTCCTCCACTGACCACCAAGCTGCCTGTGTATCCATGTAACCGATGTAAAACTGCCATGAGCCTATTGTTTGTTATTTTAGGCCTTTGATAGCCTGTCTGCGGTCCCTACTTTAAATACTCCTCCACTGACCACCAAGCTGCCTGCCCGTGTATCCATGTAACCGATGTAAAACTGCCATAAGCCTATTGTTTGTTATTTTTAGGCCTTTGATAGCCTGTCTGCGGTCCCTACTTTAAATACTCCTCCACTGACCACCAAGCTGCCTGTGTATCCATGTAACCGATGTAAAACTGCCATGAGCCTATTGTTTGTTATTTTAGGCCTTTGATAGCCTGTCTGCGGTCCCTACTTTAAATACTCCTCCACTGACCACCAAGCTGCCTGTGTATCCATGTAACCGATGTAAAACTGCAGTATTTTGCTTATAAAAAAGAAAATACTGGAGAGATATCAAATGCAGACATTTTAACATTAAAAACAAAAACACATACAACAAAAAACTGGTACAGTACAAAAATTGGCCACCAGCTACAAAAACTTTCTCCTGCAAGTAGTTAACTGAAAGGTTTTTTTCCATTGAAAACACAGATATGGCATCCACCGAGTGTTGTCCTGTCGCGTCTTCTTTATATTATTGCCAAGAAGCTGCAACTGAATAAAGCTGAGCTTCTACCTTCTGCCTCTTATTAACTGCTTTTTTTAAAAAAAATTGTCCACCAGCTACAAAAACTTTCTCCTGCAAGTAGTTAACTGAAAGGTTTTTTTCCATTGAAAACACAGATATGGCATACACCGAGTGTTGTCCTGTCGCGTCTTCTTTATATTATTGCCAAGAAGCTGCAACTGAATAAAGCTGTGCTTCAACCTTCTGTTCCAAATTACCATTTTTAAAAATGCCATTGGCTGTTCCGGCCTACTAAAGGTGTCTGTCTGCCCCTGCCTGGTGTTGTCCTCAACTGAATAAAGCTGACCTTCAACCTTCAGTTCCAAATTACCATTTTTAAAAATGCAATTGGCTGTTCCGGCCTACTAAAGGTGAATGTCTGCCCCTGCCTGGTGTTGTCCTCAACTGAACAAAGCTGAGCTTCCACATTCTGGCTTTCGCCCTATACTATCAGATATTAAACTGCATTTGGCCTACTAGTGTGGTTAGGCCCTTGAAACAGTGTCTGCTGCTCTTGGGTTTGCTACTCCACTGAACAAAGCAATGCCGCCTGTTTAGTCCTGTTACCAATTTTGAACTGCATTTAGCCTACTTTATTCTTTGGCCCTATATCTGTTTCCTCCTCATCCTGCCCATTGCCCAGCCACTGCTAGATGAGTCTGCTGGTACATTGACCTAGACCACTACATTCCCCTTATTCTCTACACAGCCAGAATCTGACCCTGCTGAAAGTAAGGTTCCCCTTCCCGCATGTTATACCACCTTACACAGGGACAGAGAGGAAGGTGCAGATGAAAGTGCAGGTTCCTTCATCAGGTGGGGGGGGCATACTCGTTGGCGACGTCACTGGCACAGGGCCCCTCAGAGTACGCAAAAGTGTCGCTGCTGGTGGGAGGCGCCCCCGCCATGCAAACACACCGCTGTACTTTGAGGGGCCCTGTGCCAGTGCCAATGCGAACGAGTGGGCCCCCCCTGCTTGCTCAGGATCACAGCACTTGCAACGTTGAAATACTTACCTTTCCCTGCAACACCGCCGTGACGTAGTCCGCATTTCCTGGGCCCACGAAAAACTTGAGCCGGCCCTACTCCCCCCACAACTTTTGCCAAATGACCCCCAATTCCCTATGCCCAACTATTATTATAAAGTTAATTAAGATTGACAAGCTTCAGAAACAAGAATGGATGTTTTTGGCATTAAAATGGGCACTGTAGGTGTTTTCCTGGCCTCCACTCACTGCCGACTATGCTTCCCCATTGACTTGCATTGGGTTTCGTGTTTCGGTCGATCCCCGACTTTTAGCGATAATCGGCCGACTGCACTCGACTCGACTCTGGACAAAATCGGGTTTCACAAAACCCGACTCGATCTTAAAAAAATGAAAGTCGCTCAACTCTAGTGATGTGGCCCCTAAAAAAAATAGTTTTATAAATTTTGTTGTAAAAATGAGAAATCGCTGGTCAACTTTTAACCCTTCTAACTTCCTAAGGCTATGTGCCCATGATCAGGATATAAAACCTATAAAAAGCAAAATGAGCGTAAACCCTGCTGGAATTAAATAAAAAGCAAAAGGGCATTTAAATAACACAGGGTTCTTAGGAACACTGTTTTTGATCAAAAGGAGCATAAAAGCCATTGCACCATTGGTAATGTGACCCTGTCCTTTGTCTGCCCTTAATCACTCTGAGAGTGACAACCCTTCAGTCCTGTTTTATTACCTGGGACTCATGGTGCCATTGAGATTGACAATTAAAATGTATTTACTATTGTCTTCCTCTTGTGTACCCTGGATGGCACTGCTATTTAAACTCCTGAATCTGTTTCCCACTGCCAGTTATAAGTATTCTTTATCTGGTTGACACCTCTGTGTTCTGTTCCAGTAGTTTTAGTGTTTACTCCTGTTTTAGACATCAGCGCGTTTTCTAACTTTTCTTCTTACTGATGATATTCTCCCTTATCTGTAGCTCCTGGATCTAATCCAACTACCTGATTTTCTTATCTGTCTGCTCCGTTGGCCAGCAACTACTCTGCGGACTCAACCCAGTGCCCACTGTGTATGCCCAAAACACTGTACAGGTTTGACCTGATAGTAAAAAGTTATTCTATGGAAGTCCTATTTGTAGCTGCCAGGTGATCATGTAGAGAGCCACTTGGTCACAAACAGTTTTATAATTTTGTCTATAAGATCATTGCTGCTGTCTTTCCACCTTTGTATTGTGTTAACACCTGTCTCATTGCACTAGACCAGAAAAGCTGCCAACACTTTTTTTTATAGAGGTGGTCACACTTGCCGATGAACAATTAATCAAGGGCATTTGATTAGAAGCACCTGATTGCTATTTAGCCTCTTTATTCCTATAAATGCAGTAAGGGTGTACTTAAAGTATATATTTTTTGTTATTTTTGTTCCTGTTATAATGTTCTTAAATGTTTTAATTAGATGGCATGAAAATAAGCAAGTTTGCAATTTACTTTCTTTTTCCAACTGCTATAATTCTCCTGCAATGACAGCTTTTCTCTTTTCTAATATACAGCTCGTTTCCATAGAGCTTTGCCTCCAGATACTGGCAAAGAGTGGGCAGTAGTTACCTTCCAGGAGAGGGGTTAACTCTTAACATCTCCCCAGTCTATTAATTTCTCTGCAGCAGTTATCTGCTCACCTCCCTCCTCTCTCTCATCTTCTGAAGACATGCAGTTATAAATCACCAGCCTGGCAGCTTTCAGAGCAGGTTTCCTTCTCACAAGCGGCTCTCTGCTCTTTCTGTCTGGAGCCGTGTCCTTGTTCAAATGCCCTGTTATGTCTATGTGTAAATATAGGGATATCAGTGTAGACTCCAGAACAAACCACTGATGGCTTAAATGTGGTATAACAGAATTTGTGCTGAGCTAGTCATTTTAATCAGTATAATGGCGCCGACCTGCCAGTGTCTGTAAGTTAATGTGCACAATCCTGCTGACAGGTTCCCTTTAAGGACCAGATGATTATTTTTTCTATACCTTAATTAATGATGAGCAAACGTGCTCGAATAAGGTGCTATCTAAGCATGCTCGGGTGCAAATCAAGTGTTTTCGACATATTCGAATAATATATTCGATTTCCCATGCCTGCATGTCTCGTGGATGTTCGACAGCTGTAACCAGGTACGGACTGAGGCTGAAATTCAGTCCTTGTATTTGAAATCACACAGGCCCATGTTGCCCCGTCCCCATGAACCAGATGGGATATATTACCCTGGATGGAGGAAAGGAAGATTTACAACAAGACCAATATTTCTAATGATACTGGTGGCCTACTGGGGTAAGTGACGGAGTCAGCAACTTTGTGCTCCATCACAACTCTTAACAGTATGTTTATCCTGAAAACACCAATTTTATTAACAACATAGCAGACAAGGAAGCCCATGACCAGACAGGCCCTTCTGGCATTTGCCAGAATTGCCAGATGGCCAGTCCGGCCCTGGCTGTAACGTATGCATGGAATGTCTAACAAACAGGCAATCCCTGCATGTGTTGCGGCTGTCAAACAGCCGTGAAACATGCTGCCACAGGGACTCGAACATATTTTTCGAGCATGCCGAAGACACTTATCCAAGCACGTTCGATAATCACTAACCTTAACATGTAAAACCATGGAATTTCATGATGGTGTAGTTAGTTTTTCTCATGGCTTAATATGCAGCACAGGAGAAGTTGGTATCAGTAATTGTGAGAGTTTATGACCTTGCCTGCTACAGTTAAAGAATCTATATATCTATATTGAACAGAGGCCTATTTGCCCTCTGACTGCCCAGTGGCTGAACAAAATGAATTGAAGCCTGTGCTACCCAAACAAGCTCTGTCCTTTTGATATTTTTTTATTGTCTGATTCACTGTCCAGAAAGGACAGAAAAGAAAAATGGTTATCTCTTAATGTTGGCTTCACTTTATCTTGATTAAATCTCCCCATCCTGTCACCTACAGAAAGTTTCAGCACTGGTCTAAACTCCTTCCATTCATAAACCTTCAGGCCCTGCACTTAATGACAGCATCGGGTGGAATAAGGAAAATAATGAGTCACTTCTAAGAGACTAAACCGATTCCTGCAGTCTGAAAATAGAGAAATGACTTCCTTATTGTTCCCAGTACTTGATGTCTAATGTTACTATGAACTAAAATGTGCTTCAAATAGAATAACATGTCCTGCAGATTAGATTTTGTACTTAGAATCAGCAGGATATTCAGTATCACATTTTTCAAACACCAATTAGCAGACTGACTCTTCTGCCTCATCTTGAATTCTTAAACTTCAGTCTAAAATTTTTGTGGGTGCATATAAATATATTGGTGAATTCCCTGTGCAGGAGTAGGCCCCGCACCCCTACATGAGATGTAGTTGGCACAATACACTTGTTTTATTATGTACCAACAATGGCAGCATCTCCTCAAACTACCCAATTTATCATATAGACGTATATGCAAATTGTGAATGAGGGTAAAGGAAAGGCAAGAACAAAGCCTCCTTCCCCCCGACATGACACTGGTTTGAGGGGTTGGGGAATAGTGAGGGAGTGGTGTAGGGCTGAGTAGGACATTTATATGTCAACTCATGGGGAGGGGTCCCGCACTTACCTGCTCTCAAGGGTCAAGTTAAGTTCCGCCTGCCCTGAAATTTTTATTTCCAGTTGTGGTTGATGGCAACAATTCGCAGGTCATGATGACTTTTGGTGGTTGGGGGGGGGGGGTCCTTGTAATTGGTTCTAAACTGGTCTGGGGGATCCATGGGGAGAGGGATTCCTCAATTGGAAATAAAAGATTGTTTTGATCTGAAGAATTTGGGGGGGATTATCGGCAATGGATTGTCGGATACCTGGGAATTTTAAGTGGACAATGGAACCATTTGGGCTATTGTGCTCCCAAGCTAGTGGGGTAACAGTTGGGAGTAATTGTGGTTTAATTAAAATATAATTATGTTCAATGTTTATGTTTGGTAATCACCAGATTTTTGGAGCTTCAAGGACATTGACAATATTATACACTGCTCAAAAAAATAAAGGGAACACTAGAATACCACATCCTAGATATCACTAAATGAAATATTTAAGTTGCAAATCTTTATTCATTACATAGTGGAATGTGTTGAGAACAATAAAACATAAACATTATCAATGTAAATCAAAATGAATATCCCATGGAGGTCTGGATTTGGAATGATACTCAAAATCAAAGTGGAAAATCAAATTACAGGCTGATCCAACTTCAATGGAAATGCCTCAAGACAAGGAAATGATGTTCTGTTGTGTGTGTGGATTCCACATGCCTGTATGACCTCCCTACAATGCCTGGGCATGCTTCTGATGAGGCGGCGGATGGTCTCCTGAGGGATCTCCTCCCAGACCTGGACTAAAGCATCCGCCAACTCCTGGACAGTCTGTGGTGCAACGTGACGTTGGTGGATGGTGCAAGACATGATGTCCCAGATGTGTTCAATCAGATTCAGGTCTGAGGAACGAGTGGGCCAGTCCATAGCTTCTATGCCTTCAACTTGCAGGAACTGCTGACACACTCCAGCCACATGAGGTCTGGCATTGTCCTGTATTAGGAGGAACCCAGGGCCATCCACACAAGCATATGGTCTCACAAAGGGTCTGAGGATCTCATCTCGGTTCCTAATGGCAGTCAGGCTACCTCTGGCGAGCACATGGAGGGCTGTGCGGCCCTCCAAAGAAATGCCACCCCATTACCACCATTACTGACCCACTGCCAAACCAGTCATGCTGAAGGATGTTGCAGGCAGCAGATCACTCTCCACGGCATCTCCAGACTCTGTCGCATCTGTCACATGTGCTCAGTGTGAACCTGCTTTCATCTGTGAAGAGCACAGGGTGCCAGTGGCGAATTTGCCAATCCTGGTGTTCTGTGGAAAATGCCAAGCATCCTTTACAATGTTGTGCTGTGAGCACAACCCCCATCTGTGGACGTCGGGCACTCAGACCATCCTCATGGAGTCGGTTTCTAACCATTTGTGGAGACAAATGCACATTTGTGGCCTGCTGGAGGTCATTTTGTAGGGCTCTGGCAGTGCTCCTTCTGTTCCTCCTTGCACAAAGGCTGAAGTAGTGGTCCTGCTGCTGGGTTGTTGCCCTCCTACAGCCCCCTCCACACCTCCTGGTGTACTGGCCTGTCTCCTGGTAGCGCCTCCAGCCTCTGGACACTACGCTGACAGACACAGCAAACCTTCTTGCCACATCTCGCATTGATGTGCCATCCTGGGTGAGCTGCACTACCTGAGCCACTTGTATGGGTTGTATAGTCCGTCTCATACTACCACGAGTGTGAAAGCACAACCAACATTCAAAAGTGACCAAAACATCAGCCAGAAAGCATTGGTACTGAGATGTGGTCTGTGGTCCCCACCTGCAGAACCACTCCTTTATTGAGTGTGTCTTGATAATTGCCAATAATTTCCATCTGTTGTCTATTCCATTTGCACAACAGGATGTGAAATTGATTGTCAAACAGTGTTGCTTCCTTAGTGGACAATTTGATTTCACAGAAGTTTGATTTACTTGGAGTTATATTCTGTTGTTTAAGTGTTCCCTTTATTTTTTTGAGCAGTGTATTAACTTGAATTTAATATTGTATGTTTGTTTAAATAAATTCTGCTGTGGACAAAATTATCCAAAGTATATTGTTATGGTTTTCATTTGGGGGCCTCAATGGGGAAGGTGATTTTTGGGTAAGGGTTGGGAGTTAAATTATGGGACTTATCCCCACCGGAACATGGACATTACCAGTGTCATGTAATATTCACATGTAGCTTAACAGTGGGCCCTTATAATCAATGTTACTGGTGGGCCCTTGGCAGCCCATTTGACACTACAGAGGACAGAAAAAATCTGCCCACCTCTGTTAAAGTAGCAGGTTTTTGTCAGGTAAAGAAATTATATTAAGAAGAATCATTTCAGAACTTTTTACACATCCAATATCACCCATAATCTGTACACTTCAATTGAAAAATAAACTGACAGTTTTTCAATTTGAAAAAGAAAAATAAAGACCTAAAATAATGGGATTGCATTAATGTGCACATCCTTAAATAAAATATGTTGTTGAAGTACTCTTTGAATTTTTGACAGCATTCATTTTTTTACGTAGGAGTCCATCAGACCGGCATATCTAGAATTAACTATCTTTGCTCTCTCTTCCTTGCAGTATTGCTCCAAATCTGTCTGATTGCATGGACATATCCTGTGTACAGCGCCCTCTTCACAGATTTTCAATTGGATTCAGATCAGGGCTCTGGATGGGTCATTTCGAAACTTTGATCCTCTTTTGGCTAAGTCATTCTTTTGTTGATTTGGACATGTGCTTATGGTCATTGTCATACAGAAAGGTGAAATTCCTCTTCTTCAGTGTTTTAGCTGAGGCTTAAAACTTTTGATGCAAAATTGACTAATATTTGGAACTGCCCATAATTTCCTCCACCTTGATTAAAGCCCCAGTTCACCTGATGAAAACAGGCTCAAATAATATTGCTGCCTCCACCATGTTTCACTGTGGGTAATTAATTTTGTTAAGTGGCTTTGAAATTATGGGCAAAAAATCAACCATGAACCTTAGTCTCATCAGACAATAACATGTTTTCCCACATGTTTTTGGCAGGTTTGATTTAGGTTTTGGCAAAACATATCTGGGCTTTGATGCTTTTCTTTGCAAGAAATGGCTTCCATCTTGCCATCCTACACCACAGGTCGGACACGAAGAATTCTGGAGATAGCTGTCATATGAAGTACATTACACGTACTAGCCAGAAATTCAGGCAGCTCCTTTAATGTTGTTGTAGGTCTCTCAACAACTTCCTGGACCAATTTTCTTCTTGATATTTTCATCAATTTTTCGGGGACGTTAAGTTCTAGGTAGTGTCAGTGTTGTGCCAAATTTTATCAACCTCTTCATCCCTGTTTTCACAGTATTCCATAGTATACCTAATCACATGTAGATGTTTTGTACCATCTCTTGATTGATCATTTTCAACAATGAGATCCCTTTAAAATGTTGTAAGTAGTGATGAGTGAGTATACTCGTTACTCGGGTTTCCCCAAACACGCTCAGGTGGTCTCCGAGTATTTAGATGTGCTCAGAGATTTAGTTTTTGTCGCTGCAGCTGCATGATTTGCAATTGAACACATGTGGGAATTCCCTAACAAACAGGCAACCCCCACATGTATTCAAGCTGTCTATCAGTCGCAAATCATGCAGCTTTAGCGATGAAAGCTAAATCTCCGAGCACATCCAAATACTCGGAGACTACCCGAGCATACTCGGGGAAACCCGAGTAATGAGTATACTCGCTCATCACTAGTTGTAAGCTGTTTATGGATCATAGCTTTTGCTGTAAAATCCAACTAAAAATGTCAGTAAAATACTAGAATAAATAAAGCTTATATGGAGTTAATCAGAATCACTGTAAAGGATGGCAGCTGTGAACTGACTACTATTTAGCATGAGTTTAAATTTGATTATCTAATTCTGAACACAACCACATCTACACTTAAAACAGGGTGTGCAGTTGGTCAAGCCAAAAGCTTAATAAACCTGAAACCTAAACATTTAAGAAAGTAAAAATGAGGTCTTGTCTGTTTTAGGAGAATATCTATATGAGCAAAATTATTTGGCAACTCCTAGTGAGCAGAATAATTATTCTACTAAATTAAAAATATAAATTTTCCATCTCAATTGTTTATTTTCATGTTACAGTGAGAATTATAACCAAATAACTCAAAATGTACAAAAATACCGTCATGTGTCTGGGTTCCAACCCTTGAGCCTGTGCTTTGTGTTCAGCTTCTTTGTCGACCGAGCCACAGCAGATACACCTTTTCTCAGGGTGTTTAGTTTCTGTTATTCTTGCTTCAGTATTTTTACGGCAACAGGTGTTTTCATTTACTCATTTGTCTGCGCTATCACCTTTCGGTGCGTCTTTTGATACTTTACTCCTGCTGGTGATAGTCTCATTTTGATGTCTAGTCATACTGCTTTAGTTCAAGTCTGTCAGTAAAAGACCAGCTAGGGTTTATCTCTCTGCTGCTTATGTTGTGTACCCAGAACCTATTTTCTGTTTCTTTTTAGGAAGTAGGCGGCATATTCTCTAACAGTATTTATTTAATCCTTTATTTTGTATCTTGTGGTTTGCTTTACTCACACTGGGATCACGTTTTAGCACACTTTCCCTTCTGTAGGTAATTTTCACTCTGCTATTCCCTCCGGTTCTTTAGGAGGAACGTGAATAGCTTTACAGCCTTTCATATAGCGTAGGTCTAGGGTATGTGTCCACGTTCAGGATTGCATCAGGATTTGCTCAGGATTTGACGCAGGTAAAATCCACACCAAATCTGCACCTGAGGTCACTGGCAGGTCACCTGCGTTTTTGATGCGTTTTTCATGCGGATTTGTGTGTGTTTTTGTAAGCTAAATAAAGATATACAAAAAAAAGAATTGTGATGTCATTTCTTGTCCAACCTCTTCATTTACATACTTCAGAGCACGGCGTCCGCTCCATACTCCCCGCAGTCACCGCTCAGACAGGGTTAATGCCAGCGGTAACGGACCGCGTTATGCCGCGGGTAACTCACTCTGTTACCGCCGCTATTAACCCTGTGTGACCAAGTTTTTACTATTGATGCTGCCTATGCGGCGTCAATAGTAAAAACATCTAATGTTAAAAATAATTAAAAAATAAAAAATCATTATATACTCGCCTTCCGCCACCTTTCCCGCTCCTCGCGACGTTCCGGTGCCAAGGTTGGTATGCCAGAAGGACCTTCCATGACATCACAGTCATGTGACCGCAACGTCATCACAGGCCCTGCGCGCCTGCCCGAGAAGGACCTGCCATGACGTCATGGTCATGTGACCGCGACGTCATCGCAGGCCCTGCGTGCCTGCGCGAGAAGGACCTGCTGTGACGTCACGGTCATGTGACCTCGACATCATCACACCCTGCGACTGGAAACTGCCGCCTGTACCGAACGCAGGCGACAGAACTACAAGGGGCCCCTCGGAAGGTGAATATATGTTTATTTTTTATTTTTTAACCTGTGACATACATGGCTGGGCAATATACTACGTAGCTGGGCAATATACTACGTGGCTCTGTGCTGTATACTACGTCACTGGGCAATATACTACGTGGCTCTGTGCTGTATACTACGTCGCTGTGCAGTATACTACGTGGCTCTGTTCTATATACTACGTTGCTGTGCAATATAGTACATCACTGGCCAATATACTACGTGGCTGGGCAATATACTACATGGCTCTGTGTTGTATACTACGTCGCTGTGCAATATACTACGTGGCTCTGTGCTGTATACTACGTCACTGTGCAATATACTACGTGGCTCTGTGCTGTATACTACGTAACTGGGCAATATACTACGTGGCTGGGCAATATACTACGTAACTGTGCAATATACTACGTAACTGGGCAATATACTACGTGGACATGCATATTCTAGAATACTCGATGCGTTAGAATCGGGCCACCATCTAGTCTATCATATCCATCTATCATATCTATCTATCTATCTATCTATCTATCTATCTATCTATCTATCTATCTATCTATGGATCTATCTATCTATCTATCTATCTATCTATCTATCTATCGTATTTATCTATGGTATCTATCTATTGTACACTCACCGGCCACTTTATTAGGTACACCATGCTAGTAACGGGTTGGACCCCCTTTTGCCTTCAGAACTGCCTCAATTCTTCGTGGCATAGATTCAACAAGGTGCTGGAAGCATTCCTCAGAGATTTTGGTCCATATTGACATGATGGCATCACACAGTTGCCGCAGATTTGTCGGCTGCACATCCCAAAGATGCTCCATACAAGGCAGGATGGATCCATGCTTTCATGTTGTTTACGCCAAATTCTGACCCTACCATCCGAATGTCGCAGCAGAAATCGAGACTCATCAGACCAAGCAACGTTTTTCCAATCTTCTACTGTCCAATTTCGATGAGCTTGTACAAATTGTAGCCTCAGTTTCCTGTTCTTAGCTGAAAGGAGTGGTACCCGGTGTGGTCTTCTGCTGCTGTAGCCCATCTGCCTCAAAGTTCGACGCACTGTGCGTTCAGAGATGCTCTTAGGCCTACCTTGGTTGTAACGGGTGGCGATTTGAGTCACTGTTGCCTTTCTATCAGCTCGAACCAGTCTGCCCATTCTCCTCTGACCTCTGGCATCAACAAGGCATTTCCGCCCACAGAACTGCCGCTCACTGGATTTTTTTTCTTTTTCGGACCATTCTCTGTAAACCCTAGAGATGGTTGTGCGTGAAAATCCCAGTAGATCAGCAGTTTCTGAAATACTCAGACCAGCCCTTCTGGCACCAACAACCATGCCACGTTCAAAGGCACTCAAATCACCTTTCTTCCCCATACTGATGCTCGGTTTGAACTGCAGGAGACTGTCTTGACCATGTCTACATGCCTAAATGCACTGAGTTGCCGCCATGTGATTGGCTGATTAGAAATTAAGTGTTAACAAGAAGTTGGACAGGTGTACCTAATAAAGTGGCCAGTGAGTGTATATCTATCTATTATCTACTGATATATCTATCTATAAATATATCTATCTATATATAGATATATCGATAGATATATTGATAGATAGAAAATAGATAAATAGATAATAGATTAATTGATAGATACGATAGATAGATAGATAGGTAGATAGATAGATAGATAGATAGATAGATAGATAGATACGATAGATAGATAGATAGATATGATAGATAGATGGATACGATAGATAGGATATGATAGATAGATGGATACGATAGATAGATAGATAGATAGATAGATAGATAGATAGATAGATAGATACGAAAGATGGATCGCACATGCGAGAAACTCGGACGAGTCTCGCATCTTAATACCTGGCACTGCCGCGGGCACTCGGGACCGGAGTGTGCGGCTGCATGTATTTCTATGCAGCTGAACCTGGTCCTGAGTGCCCGCAGGAGTGTCGGGTATTTACCCCAGCCTTAAATGCAATATGTTTAATTTAAAAAAAAAATGAAAAAAAAAATGGCGTGGGCTCCCGTGCAATTTTCTGTTCCAGAGAGGGAAAGCCAGCGACTGGGGGACTGATATTTGTAGCCTGGGAAGGGGTTAATACCCATGGAGCTTCCCAGGCTATGAATATCAGCCTGTAGCTGTCTGCGTAGCCTTTACTGGCTATAAAAATACAGGGACCCAAAAACAAAAATTATGTGGGTCCCCCTATAATTTATAGCCAGAAAGGCTATGCAAACAACTGCGGGTTGATATTCATAGTATTCATAGCCTAGAGAGGAACCATGTATATTGCCCCCCGGCTACAAATACCAGCCCCCAGCCGCCCCAGAAATGGCGCATCTATAAGATGCGCCAATTCCGGCTCTTAGCCTCTCTCTTCCCACGCCCCTGTAGCGGTGGGATATGGGGTAATAAGGGGTTAATGACACCTTGCTATTGTAAGGTGACATTAAGCCAGGTTAATAATGGAGAGGCGTCAATAAGATGCATATCCATTATTAATCCTAGTAAAGTGTAAATAAAACACAGACACTAGAAAAAAGTATTTTAATGAAATGATTACACACATTTTTTGACCATATCTTTATTGTACGTTTAATCCTCTTGAAGACCCTCGTTCTGCAAAAAAGCAAAAAAAAACAAACCAAATTCATACTCCCTGTCCGCAGATATCCTTTAACGAGTGTCCTACGACGAGTCCAGCTCTGCTACATCTGGATGCCTGACATCCAGACATAGCAGAGCTTGTAGATGAATGCTACACTGCAGTGTTCTCACAATCTGCTGACCAGCTGACCGTGAGAACCAGCCTAGTGTGACCGGAGATAACCCCTGGTCACGTGCACGGCGGTTCTTGCGGTAAGCTAAGTTATCGCGAGAACTTATCTTACCGCGAGAACTGCAGTGGACGTGGGGCTTCCGACGGCGGGACAGGTAAGCCGGCATGTGACATGCGTAGTAAGCTGCATTAACGCAGTTTCTATGCATTTCACTAATCAATAGATGCGGTTTTACCGCATCTAATGATTATCTATGGGAAATTTATGACGCGGCAACGCTCCTCGCCGCACTGTAAACAGACATGCTGCGTTCTGAAAAGACGCGCCGCATGTCCGTTTACGCGGGTCTGCCGCATGCGTGTTTTACTACATAGTGGAGACGGGATTTCATGAAATCCCCTCCACTATGCTGTAACAACTGGACGCTGCGTGTTTGACGCTGCGGCTCTACCCAGCGTCAAACACGTAGCGTTTCCTGACCGTGGACACATACCCTAAGTTGCCATAGTTTAGACTGTGGTTAGTGCTATCTCAGCTCACACAGGAACCACTAGGGACTGTGAGGTCAGGATCTCTGTTATGGACCTGGTGGTTAGGAGCACCCGAAATGACCTGATGGTTAAAATGGAAAACCTGGGACAAGCTCTGAGGAAGTGGTAACTCTACTGACCGCAATCCCTAATCCTATCACACACACTAGAAATAGCCGTGGAGCGTACCTAACTCTCCCTAGACGCCTCTTCACAGCCTAAGAGCTAACTACCCCTAAAGATAGAAACAGCAGCCTACCTTGCCTCAGAGAAATTCCCCAAAGTAAGGTAGCCCCCCACAAATATTGACTGTGAGTTAAGAGGGAAGTAACAAACACAGGAATGAAACAGATTTTAGCAAAGGAGGCCGAATCTTCTCTAAACAGACAGAGGATAGGAAAGGGAACTATGCGGTCAGTAATAAAAACTACAAAAACCACGCAGAGTGTGCAAAAAGACCTCCACACCGACTCACGGTGTGGAGGTGCAGCTCTGCACCCCCAGAGCTTCCAGCTAGCAAGGAAATATCATAATAGCAGGCTGGGCTGAAACATAGCATGTACTGAAAATATATTCAAAAACCGATGAACAGCAAAATGACTAGCAAGGACTTAGCTTCTGCTGGAGTAGACAGGTCATCTGAGAAATCCAAGAGAGATCTGAACCAGTACTGAGACATTGACAGCTGGCATGTACTAACGACCTGGGCAGAGGGAAGCAAGCAGAAGCAATAAACGAGGGCAGCTGAGAAAGCCAACCTCAACGATCAGCAGTTCCACTCAAAGCCACCAGAGGGTGTCCAAGGACAGAACTCACCAAAATACCATTCACGACCACAGGAGGGAGCCCGAGAACAGAATTCACAACAGATCTCTAGTCTGTTCAGGAACCGGCAGAGTGAGTTGCAATCTTTGGTGTTTTAACTATTTTGCATTTTTTGTAGTGAGTTGCTACACTATCATAACAAATACACTTCTAACATTTCTTCAAAAAATATCAGTGACCAATAAAGCCCCCCCTTCTTTGCAATACCAGTATTACTTTCATCCATGGAGGCTGTCAGTTTCTTAATCTGTTGACGATCAACTTTTTGGCCAACACCAACCTCAGCCTCCCAGACACTGTCAGAGAGGAATACAGTTTTCCTTCACTGCAAATCTCTCATTTATGAAGGGCCCACAAGTTCTCAATAGGGTTTAGGTCAGATGAGGAAGCGGTCATGTAATTATTATATCACTTATAAGGCCTTTACAGGCAGCCGAGCAGTGGAGAACTTCAATGCTGTGATGGAGCATTGATGTGTATAAAAATCATGGTTTTCTGGAAAGATGCAGACATTTTCCTGTACCACTTAGGGTTGTCAGCCTTCCAGGACAGTCCATAAAATTAGGGTACTTTTTACCTGTCTGTATAAACAATTTAATGAGTCCATAATGTTTTTTGAATCTGAGGAAATGGAAAAAAATATATTATTGTAATCATCATCATTTTACAGTTTACAGCATACTAACTCTCCAACGCATGAAGATGGAAACTCCCTTGACTTGGTCTTCTCCCGGCTTTGCTCAGTGGACGATTTCACAAACTCCCCTCTCCCGCTCTCCGACCACAACCTTCTTTCATTCTCTATCAAGAACTGCCATCCCGCTCAGGTCACCCCCACTTTCCACACTTATAGAAACATACAGGCCATTAACACCCAGAAACTTATGAAGAACTTGCAGTCCTCATTGGCCCCAATCTTCTCCATCTCATGTCCTGATTCTGCTCTGAAGCAGTACAATGAAACCCTGCAAAGTGCCCTGGATGAAGCTGCACCTCCTATACATAGAACAGCTCGGCACAGACGGCGACAACCGTGGCACACGCTGCAAACACGTTTCCTGCAGCGGTGCTCCAGGTGCGCCGAACGTCTGTGGAGAAAATCTAATCTACCCGAAGATTTCATCCATTATAAGTTCATGCTAAAAGCATACAACTCTGCCCTTCACCTCTCCAAACAAACCTATTTCAACACCCTCATCACCTCACTGTCAAATAACCCTAAACGTTTCTTTGACACTTTCCAGTCCCTACTCAACCCAAGAGAGCAGGCCCCAACCACAGATCTCCGCGCTGACGATCTGGCCAATTACTTCAAAGAAAAAATTGACCACATTCGACAGGAAATCATCTCCCAATCACTTCATACCATGCACTGTCCTCCCTCCCCCACTGCATCTAGTTCACTCTCTGCCTTTGATCCAGTTACAGAAGAAGAAGTAATCAGGCTCCTTGCATCTTCTCGCCCGACCACTTGCACCAGTGACCCCATTCCATCACATCTCTTCCAGTCCCTTTCCCCGGCTGTCACCTCTCACCTAACAAAAATATTCAACCTTTCCCTAACTTCCGGTATTTTTCCCTCCTCATTTAAGCATGCCATCATACATCCGTTACTTAAAAAACCCTCCCTCGACCAAAATTGTGCCGCTAATTATAGACCTGTCTCTAATCTTCCCTTCATCTCTAAACTCCTGGAACGCCTGGTCCACTCCCGTCTTACCCGCTATCTCTCAGATAACTCTCTTCTCGACCCTCTTCAATCTGGCTTCCGCTCTTTACACTCTACTGAAACTGCCCTCACTAAAGTCTCTAATGACCTATTAACAGCTAAATCTAATGGTCTCTACTCCATGCTAATTCTCTTGGATCTCTCCGCAGCATTCGACACTGTGGATCATCAGCTCCTCCTCACTATGCTCCGCTCCATCGGCCTCAAGGACACCGTTCTCTCCTGGTTCTCCACCTATCTCTCTGGCCGCTCCTTCACTGTATCTTTTGCTGGTTCCTCCTCCTCTCACCTTCCCCTTACTCTTGGGGTTCCTCAAGGATCAGTCCTAGGCCCCCTCCTCTTCTCTTTGTATACTGCCCCTATTGGACAAACAATCAGTAGATTTGGGTTCCAGTACCATCTCTATGCTGACGACACACAATTATACACCTCTTCTCCTGTTACCACGCCGACCTTTTTAGAAAACACCAGTGATTGTCTTACCACTGTCTCTAACATCATGTCCTCCCTCTATCTAAAACTGAACCTGTCAAAAACTGAACTCCTCGTGTTCTCTCCCTCTACTAACCTACCTTTGCCTGACATTGCCATCTCCGTGTATGGTTCCACCATTACTCCAAAGCAACATGCCCGCTGCCTTGGGGTCATCCTTGATTCCGAGCTTTCATTCACCCCCCACAACCGATCACTGGCTCGCTCTTCTTATCTGCATCTCAAAAACATTTCTAGAATTCGCCCTTTTCTTACTTTCCACTCTGCAAAAACTCTTACTGTCTCACTTATTCATTCTCGTCTGGACTACTGTAACTCTCTACTAATCGGCCTCCCTCTTACCAAACTCTCCCCGCTCCAATCTGTCCTGAATGCTGCTGCCAGAATCATATTCCTCACCAACCGTTACACCGATGCCTCTACCTTGTGCAAGTCATTACACTGGTTACCCATCCACTCCAGAATCCAGTACAAAACTACTACCCTCATCCACAAAGCACTCCACGGCTCAGCACCACCCTACATCTCCTCTCTGGTCTCAGTCTACCACCCTACCCGTGCCCTCCACTAATGACCTCAGGTTAGCATCCTCAATAATCAGAACCTCCCACTCTCGTCTCCAAGACTTTACACGTGCTGCGCCGATTCTTTGGAATGCATTACCTAGGTTAAAACGATTAATCCCCAATACCCACAGTTTTAAGCGTGCCCTAAAAACTCATTTGTTCAGACTGGCCTACCACCTCAATGCATTAACCTAACCATCCCTGTGTGGCCCATTCAAAAAAAAAAAAAAAAAACATAATCAGGTTCCTCGCATCATGTTCTCATACACTTTATGCAGTTAATAGCACTCTGTGTCTGTATTGCTACATACTTAGGCAGTGTACTGGTTCATGCAGCTTTACATGAACACCCGAGCCTTACACTATGGCCGGTCCAAATAACTAAAGCAATTGCTACCATCCACCTCTCGTGTCTCCCCTTTTCCTCATAGTTTGTAAACTTGCGAGCAGGGCCCTCATTCCTACTGGTATCTGTTTTGAACTGTGATTTCTGTTATGCTATAATGTCTATTGTCTGTACAAATCCCCTCTATAAGTTGTAAAGCACTGCGGAATATGTTGGCGCTATATAAATAAAAATTATTATTATTATTATTATTATTATTATTATTATTAATGTAGCTAATGCCTTATCAAAATTATAGGCTATAGACATTTATGACTGTAATAATTTATTATTGTTTTAAAATGTGTCTATAAAAATATTGTCTGTTCTTGATTTTTTGATGAGCTGTCCAGAAAAAAATAAAATAAAAAGGCAAGTTGGAAACCCTGCTACCACTGCTTGAAAAAAGTATATTTTAAAAACTTGCAGAAGGGGTTGATTTTGAGTCCATCGTCAGTTCGAAAAGGTCTAACTAGGTCATCTTTAAAGGGAACCTGTCACCTGAATTTGGCGGGACCAGTTTTGGGTCATATGGGCGTGGTTTTCGGGTGTTTGATTCACCCTTTCCTTACACGCTGGCTGCATGCTGGCTGCAATATTGGATTGAAGTTCATTCTCTGTCCTCCGGAGTACACGCCACTGCAAGGCAATCTTGCCTTGCGCAGGCGTGTACTCCGGAGGACAGAGAATGAACTTCAATCCAATATTGCGGCCAGCATGCAGCCAGCGGGTAAGGAAAGGGTGAATCAAACACTTGAAAACCCCGCCCATATGACCCAAAACTGGTCCCACCAAATTCAGGTGACAGGTTCCCTTTAATAAAACCAGCCCATAGCAATCTCCACCTTTCTGCCGTCCAAGTCGAAGTGGAAGTGTGTGTCCATAACTAATCCAGACATGGGCCCATCCATCTGCTCGTCAGAAAGTCACTCTCAACTCATCAGTCCATAAAAACCTTTTAAAAATCTGTTTTCAGATATTTCTTGACTCAGTCTTGACGTTTACTCTACTATGTCTTGTTCAGTGGTGGTGGGGTTTTAGTCCTCCTTACCTTGGCCATGTCTCTGAGCAATGAACACTTTGTACTTCTGGGCCTCTAGGGAGGTTACAGTTCTGGAAAATGGCAGCACTGGAGGATAATGGCTTCCTGGTCGCTTCACGTTTGATTCTTCTCAAATCTTTGTCAGTTAATGTGCATCTTTTTTTCTCAGCATGTTTTTTTGACCCTGTTAACTATTTGCAACAAAACTTGTGACAGTTTTGTGATCGACCCCAATATCTTAGCAATATTAAGAGTGTTGCATGACTCTGTAAGACTTGTAAAAAATATTTTTACTTTTCTTAGACATTTAAATCTCTTTTCGCTCATTTTCTACGCTGCCTAATATTTTTGTGCAGCGCCCCAGAGTCCTGGTCGTTGCAGTGATGTCGCTCTGCCGCTAAGGGGAGTGATGTTACGTCTGATTGCACTAAAGGAGTTCACCTGACCAGGTATCACACACACACTACACTTCACACTCCGGCCACCAGGGGGAGTGGTTCTATCTAGTAGGCCACTCCTCACGCTCTGGTAAAACTGGGGGTTGGACAGGAAGTTAGGGAGAAAGCAGCCCGAGAGAGTTCGGGAGAGGACCTGTCAGGGGTGGGATCCTGACAGCGGCCTAGCGAAAAGGACAGATCGTTATGGAGCCGTGCTTGAGTGATATAGCGGCAGGCTTCTTAGGAAGGACACGAAGCGAGGTTTATTGTGGAGAAGTGAGAAGCGAGATCACAGTACAAAGGAGAATAGAACCAGTAGGAGTCGTGCCTTAAGATCGTGGCAACATCCTACTGAGGCGCATAGCTGGTGGCCGGGGCACTGAGGAAGTAACAGACGCATTACTTCGAACTACGGCAGGACAGTTAACTTCAGGTTGGTTGTCTCACCCTTTTTCACCTAACGAAGACAACGGAGGCAATTGTGGGAGAGGGGCGTCTCTAGGGTCCCAGAATAACTCCAGGCCTACCCCGTCATACGGGTGCGTCCTAGCCATATCATCTGGGGGACGGAGAGAGAAAGAACATCAGAAACAGACACAATAGTTCTGAGGACTATCCCGTGGTGCTCAGCAGGGAGGTACTACAACACACAGGCGATAGAAGGTAGGCACTGATTTCCACCTGCAAAGGGAACTCTGGATGTGCCTTCGGACCGGCCGGTCTCCGCCAGCCCTGTTAGCAGTACTCTGGATTGCGGACCCTGAAGCCTTCAGTAAAGAGGTAAAGAGACTGCAACCCTGTGTCCTCGTTATTCATCGTGACTTGCACCACGCACCACCATCACACCTTTCATTGGACACCCCTTAGCAGGGTCACGGACCGGGTCTAGCCACCGTGACAACCCCAGGACTGAGACAGAGAAGCCCGATACCGAGTACCCCGCGGCCCTGCGTCTGGGGGCACTCCAACTTGGCATCACGAACAGGATCTACTTAAGCCTGAAGAGTCAGATCATGTGTGCCTTGGAACTGTGTCTGAATTGTGCTTGAACCGTGATTTATTGCAAAGACTGTGTATTGTCGCTTGCCGCCAAAAGTGCCCCCCAAAATCCGCCATAGCTTCGTGGGCGGAGTCGACCGAAAAGAGCGAGGAGCGAGGAGACGCGGTGAGGTGCCGACTCCGGAAGAGGAACTCAGACTTCCACCAGGTTAGCAGAGGGGAGGAGCGGCCATGTCTGATTCGGGAGAAGCGGAGGCGGCGGCCGCAGCCACAGGGGCACCTCCAGGCCCCGCAGTAGACGCAGCTGCGGGCCTTGTATCACCGCCGGATGCCGCAGAGCTTGCCGCCCCCATCAGCCCGCCGGATACCGCCGCGACTACAGCAGCCATCATGCCCTTCTCCATGCCGTACCTACCCGGAGCAGCCTGGCTCCCGCGATACTCTGGAGAATCCCATACATTAACTGACTTTAAAGAAGGGATTTGTAGCCTGCTCGAGTTTTATCCCTTGACGGAGCCTCAGAAAGTCCATATGATAACCGGCCAACTCTTTGGAGCAGCTCTGAGAGAAGTGAAGTCCTGGCCCGCCGCGGATAAGAGAACTGCACAGCAGGTCTTTGCAAAGCTCAAAGCCACCTTTGACACCCGCACCGCTACGGAAATTAAATTGACGTTCTATGGGTGCAAGCAGAGGCCGCAGGATAGCTTACGGGACTATGCCCTTTATCTCCAGGAGGCACTGCGGGCCATCAAGCAGAGTGACCCAAACGGCATGCAAGATGAAGATAAACTCCTGAAAGAGCGGTTCATCGAGAGGCTCCTGTGCAGTCACCAAAGGGCCCAGCTACACTTCCTGGCCATGCAGAATCCAGACCTGACTTTTGCGCAATTTAAAGACAAAGCCATCCAGGCGCTGCCAGAGCGACAGCCCAGCCGTGCCGTACTTCCCAGGCATCAAGCCCTCACGTACCACCAGGAGGTGGCGCCAGAAGCAACCGTCTCCGCTGAGGCCGATGCCCAGATCCTGGAAGATGATTCCCCTGCAGGACTGCGCCTCCAGATGCAGGAGCTGACCAGGAGCGTTGCTGCCCTAGCCCGGACCATCCAATCCCTGCAGGAGGTCCCCAAGGAGAAGATCCAGCTGGCTTCCAGACCGGAGGATGTCCCCTGGCAGCGACAGAGGAGGGTTCCGTCGACCAGAGGTAGAGACGACGATCGTTTTCATCGGGACGGATGACCTATCTGCCGCCGCTGCCACCAGGTGGGCCATCTTGCAAGGTACTGTCATTTAAACGAGCAACCCCTGGGGCAGAAGGCCAACCCCCAGGAGTAGGACGGTCAGGCCCGCAAAATTGGAGAGCCAAATACATCGGAGGGCGGCCAGTTCTCCCCATCGTGATCGACGGTATCCCCATGAATGCTTTGCTGGATACCGGTTCCCAGGTGAAGACTATGCCTTACATCCTTTATAGACGTTATTGGGAGGACACCGACATTACTCGTGGCCCCGATGATGATTTCACCATCATAGCCAGTAATGGTCAGCCATTGCCACAAGTGGGGTATAAAGAGGTCACCATCAAAGTGGGGCGGGTAGAATTGGAGGCCCAAGGGATTGTAATTGTTGATATTGACCGCCGAGAATGTAATCCCATGATGACCATTGGTACTAATGTCATAGAAAATTGTCTTGCAGAAGTTATTGTTTTGTTACAGCAGGTAGCAGAAACAGCTGGCTACAGTGAACAACGTGCCCTGCAAAAAGAAATCAGGGCTCTGATGCAGAGACACCAGGTGGAGCTGACTGGTGGTGAAATTGGTCGTGTCACAGTGAGTGATTCAAACCCCATTGCGATACCCCCCAGGAGTGAAATGTTGATATGGTGTTGGGCAGCCATAGGCCTCAGGGGTAAAGACTATCAGGCCCTGGTAGAACCCATATATTCAGATAATAGGCCTACCCTCCTGACAGCCAGAGGGGTGGTTGACGTCCGCAAGGGGAGGGTGCCAGTACGTGTCCTTAACTGTGGGGAGGAGGAAGTCCATCTAACCAAATATGCCACACTTGCCAAACTGTTTACTGTCAATAATAGTGTGATACAGGCACCCGGACCCTTGGTCCCGTCCAATCCGGCGGGGAACAACGGTTCTGCAGGTCAACTGAAAAATTGGAGTCGGGAATTGCACGTGGGCACTGACTCTACCCCACCTCACCAGAAACATGGGGCCTACAGGGTGGTTCATGAATACGAGCGGGTATTTAGCAAACACCCCCTAGATTTTGGGCAGGTAAAAGGGATTCAACATCATATCCCCACAGGAGATCATCGACCCATAAAAGAGAGATACCGTCCTTTACCCCCAGCTCATTATCAGTGTGCTAAAGGCATGTTGCGAGAGATGAAGGAGGCTGGGGTAGTGAGGGATAGTTGTAGCCCCTGGGCAGCTCCGTTAGTCCTCGTTAGGAAGAAAGATGGCACAATGAGGATGTGTGTTGATTATAGGCAGCTAAATCGCATTACACATAAGGACGCATACCCACTGCCCATGATAGAGGAGTCCCTGGCTGCTTTAAAATCTGCTAACTACTTCTCTACCTTGGATCTCACCAGTGGGTACTGGCAGGTTCCCGTGGCAGAGGCGGACAAGGATAAGACGGCCTTCACGACGCCGATGGGTCTCTGCGAATTCAACTACATGCCCTTCGGATTGTGCATTGCCCCGGGAACGTTCCAGAGGATGATGGAGTGCTGTCTGGGACATAAGAACTTTGAAACCATGCTGCTATATCTGGACGATGTCATTGTCGTCTCCAAGACCTATGAAGACCATCTGAAGCACCTGGCCGAGGTGCTTGAAGCCCTGTCCAACTTTGGCTTAAAGGTGAAACCGTCCAAATGCCATCTGCTAAAACCCAAAGTGCAATACCTGGGCCATGTGGTGAGTGCTGAAGGAGTGGCCCCAGACCCCGACAAGGATACGGTGATCAAAGACTGGCCTAAGCCCAACAACCTCCATGAAGTCCGGCAGTTCCTCGGGTTGGTAGGCTACTACAGGAGGTTTATCAAGGACTTCACCAAGAAAGCCGCGCCCTTACAAGACCTGTTGGTGGGCCAGTCCAAGAAGACCAAGTGTAAGAATACTCCATTTGACTGGAACGACGGACTGGAGGGATCCTTCTCTTGTTTAAAGTCGGCGCTGATGGGAGAAGAGGTACTGGCCTACCCTGAATATGACCAACCGTTTGTATTGTATACGGACGCCAGCAACGTGGGGTTGGGAGCCGTGCTGTCCCAGGTCCAGAAAGGCAAGGAAAGAGTAATCGCTTACGCCAGTAGGAAGCTTCGCCCCACTTAAAGGAACCCTGACAACTACAGTTCCTTTAAGCTGGAGTTCCTTGCCGTTGTCTGGGCCATGACGGAGAGGTTCAAACACTACCTGGCCTCAGCAAAATTCACCGTCTTCACGGATAATAATCCGCTAACGCATTTGGACACAGCGAAACTCGGTGCCTTGGAGCAGCGGTGGATGGCCCGGTTGTCCAATTACGACTTCACCATCAAGTACTGGGCAGGCCACAAGAATGCGAATGCCGATGCATTGTCCCGAATGCCCCACTTGCCCGAAACGGAGGAAGATCCAGAAGCATTTGACGCAGGCAGGTTTGCATCCCGGCCCGGATGACCCACCAGAGGCATTACAATTGTGGAAGGAGAGGGGCAGACTGTTTATTCACGATGGTAAGCTGTGCCGGAGGAGCATTGACCCACACACTCATGAATTGGTATGGCAGATCGTGGTCCCAAGACAAGATGTGCCAATGGTCCTGGGAGCATACCACGATGGGGCAGGACACTTCGGGTGGAGGAAGCTGGAGAGGCTGCTCCGAGGGAGGTTCTACTGGATTGGTATGAAGAAAGCCATCGAGAAGTGGTGCCGAGAGTGTGGCCCATGTAGCCTACGCCGGAAGGATCGTGACAGCCAGCGGGCTCCCTTGCAGCCCATCATCACCAAACGGGAAGTTAACACCCAGCCGGTCAGGCTATATCTACGCTCTCACCATCGTGGACGACTACTCCAGATTCCTGGTAGTCGTTCCGGTCAAAGACCTGACGGCTAGAACGGCCGCCAAAACCTTCCAGCAGTACTTCTGTCAACCCCATGGGTGTCCGGAGAAGGTACTGACCGATCAGGGGCCAGCATTTGAAGCGGAAGTGTTTCAGGAGTTCTGCAATCTGTATGGATGTAAGAAGATCAGAAACACGCCATACCATCCACAAACCAACGGGATGTGCGAGAAGATGACCAGGTGGTGATCAACTTGCTGAAGACCTTACCTGTGGAGGAACGGAACTTGTGGCCCACAAAGATACCAGACTTGGTGGATATGTATAACCACATCCCGGTGAACTCCACCAACTGCACTCCAGCGTACCTGATGCGAGGAAGGTCTAGCAAGTTACCTGTGGATCTGGACATGGGGGTCCTGACCCCCAAAGATATCTCGCTAGATGTGGACTGGGATACAGAGAGGCAGCAAAGGTACCGCAAGGTACAAGAGTGTGTGGAAAGAAGTCTCGCGCAAGCCCGACAAAAACAAGAAAGGGATTACAACCAGCATGCTCCTGCGACCCCCTTGCCACCCGGGGAGCAGGTACTCAAACGGAAGCGGAGACTACACAAGCTTGATGATCAATGGGAAGCGGAGCCATATACCATCCTGCCATCTGATTTCGACAATACAAAGGTCTGTCTCATCAGCAAAGATGGAGGGGAAACCTCAACGGCAATATCCAGAGACCACCTTAAGATATGCCCTGATAAGCTGAGAGATGGGGAAACAGACCCCGGGACGTCTCTGCCCATGGAAGAGGAGAAGATGATACACACTGTTCTTGGCGATTTCCCCCAGTCTTGGACTCAAATAAACCAGGCCATTGTGGTACCTGTCCTAACGTTTCGTCAACTGACACCGCCAGAACTAAATGTGGAGCCAGGTCACCCGGACCCGCAACCACAGCGAACCCCACCGGAGGATGCTATGCCAACCGTTGAACCGGCAAATCCTCCCTCTGCTATCGGTGAATCTGCCATACCCACCGGTGGTGAAAGCGGCCCTGAGAGCTCCAGCCTGCCAGTGCTACCCAGACTCACTAGAAGTGTAGCTAGAAGGCAGTGCACTACACCAGCGGTAGCAGGTATAGCGGGCCCTGTTAGGTCAATAGCTACCCCTGCGCTGCGGAGGTCTACATGCAGCACCAGGAATCAAACTCCACTTCGCTACAAAACTTGGAGATACTAATGATAGCTGTTATTTGGTTAAAAGTGTTTGTGTAAATATCTTTGTTACAAGTTTAATACAATGGACAATGGAGTATGGACGGTGAATTGCTCCAAAACTTTCAAAAGGGATCCTGTTGTGAATTCTGTTTTTGGGCTCCCTCTGGTGGTTACTGGTGGTACTGGTTGACTGGTGTCTTGTTTTTTCCAGTGCACCTGTTTCCATTAGGAAATTGGGAGTCTCCTATTTAGTCTGGCTTCCCAGTCATTGTAGTGCCGGCAATCAATGTTATCAGAGCACCTTGTTGCTTGCTTCCTGCTCCAAGTCTGCAAGTCAGCTAAGTTGAATCTTTGGCTTTTTGTGTTTGTTTTGTCCAGCATGCATTTACATATCTCGTGCGGCTGGAAGCTCTAGTGATCTGGAATTGCTACTCCAGTGTCATGAGTTGACAACGGAGTTAAGGTAATTCCAGGATGGCTGTTCAGGGTTTTGAGGTGACCGCGAAGTCCTCTTTTGTATATTCCGCTATCTAGTCAGAGGGCCTCGCTTTGCTGAATCTATATTCATACTGCGTTTGTGTTTTCCTCTTACCTAACCGTTATTACATGTGGGGGGCTACTATAACCTTTGGGGTTTCCCTGGAGGCAAGTCAGGTCTGTGTATTCCTCTATTAGGGGTAGTTAGATCTCCGGCTGGCGCGAGGTGTCTAGAGACAACGTAGGCACACCCCCTGGCTACTTTTAGTTGCGTGTTAGGTTCAGTATCGCGGTTACCTAAGATACCATCCTTCCTAGAGCTTGTCCGTTTTTTGCCTAAGTCCCTGCCATTGGGAATCATGACAGTATTGCCGGCCTAATGTATTGAGAGTATTGGCTGAAGAAAGAGAAAAAAAGAGAAGTTTCTGACACTTTTTTTTTTTTTTTTTTTTACTCAGAAGTTCTGTCTAGCCATAATTGCAGTCTGCTGTTTTTTTGTTTTGTTTTTTTCTCTCCTCTTAACCCCTGAATGGCTCAGATCTCTGCTGTTGAAAAATGTATATCCAGAGTTTAGCTTCAAACCTAAATGCTCTCGCTTCTAAGGTTCAAAATATCCAAGACTATGTTATGCATGCTCCTGTGTCTGAACCCAAGATTCCTATACCCGAGTTCTTTTCTGGAGATAGATCTCGTTTTTTGAATTTTAAGCACAATTGTAAATTGTATCTTTCTCTGAGATCTCGCTCCGCTGGAGATTCCGCTCAGCAGGTTAAAATTGTTATTTCCTTGTTGCGGGGTGACCCCCAGAATTGGGCATTTGCATTGGCACCAGGGGATCCTGCGCTGCTCAGTGTGGATGCGTTTTTTCTGGCACTGGGGTTGCTCTATGAGGAACCTAATTTGGAGATTCAGGCTGAAAAGGCCTTGATAGCCCTCTCTCAAGGGCATGATGAAGCTGAAATATATTGTCAAAAATTTCGAAAATGGTCTGTGCTTACTCAGTGGAATGAGTGCGCCCTGGCGGCGAATTTCAGAGAAGGTCTCTCTGACGCCGTTAAAGATGTCATGGTGGGGTTTCCTACGCCCACAGGTCTGAATGAATCCATGACTATGGCTATTCAGATTGATCGGCGTTTACGGGAGCGCAAACCTGTGCACCATTTGGCGGTGTCTTCTGAGCAGGCACCAGAGATTATGCAATGTGATAGAATTCTGTCCAGAGGTGAACGGCAGGATTATAGGCGCAAAAATGGGTTGTGCTTCTACTGTGGTGATTCTGCTCATGTTATATCAGCATGCTCTAAACGCACAAAAAAGGTTGATAAGTCTTTTTCAATTGGCACCTTACAATCTAAGTTTATTTTGTCTGTAACTTTGATTTGTTCATTGTCATCTATCACTGTGGATGCATATGTGGATTCTGGCGCTTCCTTGAGTCTTATGGATTGGTCCTTTGCCAGACGCTGTGGGTTTAGCCTAGAGCCTTTGGAAGTTGCTATCCCTCTGAAGGGTATCGACTCCACCCCTTTGGCTAAGAATAAACCACAATTCTGGACACAAGTGACTATGTGTATGACTCCTGACCATCGGGAGGTGATTCGCTTCCTTGTGTTGCATAACTTGCATGATGTCTTAGTGCTTGGATTGCCATGGTTGCAAACTCATAATCCAGTCCTCGACTGGAAAACAATGTCTGTGTTAAGCTGGGGATGTCGGGGGGCTCATGGGGAAGTACCTTTGGTTTCCATTGCTTCATCTACTCCCTCTGAAATTCCGGCATTTTTGTCTGATTTTTGTGATGTTTTTGAGGAGCCTAAACTTGGTTCTCTTCCCCCTCACCGGGATTGTGATTGCGCTATAGAATTGATTCCTGGCAGCAAGTTTCCCAAGGGTCGTTTGTTCAATCTGTCTGTGCCTGAGCATGCTGCTATGCGAGAGTATATTAAGGAGTCCTTGGAAAAGGGACATATCCGTCCATCCTCATCCCCTTTAGGAGCAGGTTTTTTTTTTTCGTGGGTAAAAAAGATGGCTCCCTGAGGCCCTGTATTGATTATCGCTTGTTGAATAAGATTACAGTCAAATATCAGTATCCTTTGCCACTATTGACTGATTTATTTGCTCGTATTAAAGGGGCAAAGTGGTTCTCTAAGATTGATCTTCGGGGTGCGTATAATTTGGTGCGGATTAAGCAGGGAGATGAGTGGAAAACTGCATTTAATACGCCCGAGGGCCATTTTGAGTATTTGGTAATGCCTTTTGGTCTTTCTAATGCTCCTTCAGTCTTTCAGTCCTTTATGCACGATATTTTCCGTAAATACCTGGATAAATTTATGATTGTGTATTTGGATGATATTTTGATTTTTTCGGATGACTGGGAGTCGCATGTTCAACAGGTTAGGAAGGTTTTTCAGGTTTTGCGGTCCAATTCTTTGTTTGTAAAGGGTTCAAAGTGCATTTTTGGGGTTCAGAAGATCTCCTTTTTGGGGTATATTTTTTCCCCTTCTTCTGTTGAGATGGATCCTGTCAAGGTTCGGGCTATTTGTGATTGGACGCAGCCTACTTCCCTGAAGAGTCTTCAGAAGTTCTTGGGCTTTGCTAATTTCTATCGTCGATTTATAACTGGGTTTTCAAGTGTGGTTAGACCTCTGACTGATTTGACTAAGAAGGGTGCTGATGTTGCCAATTGGTCCTCTGCGGCTGTGGAGGCCTTTCGGGAGCTTAAGCGCCGCTTTTCTTCTGCCCCTGTGTTGCGTCAGCCTGATGTTTCGCTCCCTTTTCAGGTTGAGGTTGATGCTTCCGAGATTGGAGCAGGGGCGGTTTTGTCGCAGAAAGGTCCCGATTGCTCAGTGATGAGACCATGTGCATTCTTCTCTCGAAAGTTTTCGCCCGCCGAGCGAAATTATGATGTCGGTAATCGGGAGCTCTTGGCTATGAAGTGGGCATTTGAGGAGTGGCGTCATTGGCTTGAGGGTGCTAGACATCAGGTGGTGGTCTTGACTGATCACAAGAATCTGATTTACCTTGAGTCTGCCAGGCGTCTGAATCCTAGACAGGCGCGCTGGTCTTTGTTTTTCTCCCGGTTTAATTTTGTGGTTTCATACTTGCCGGGCTCAAAAAATGTGAAGGCAGATGCTCTTTCTAGGAGTTTTGAGCCTGACTCCTCTGGTGATTCTGAGCCTACGGGTATCCTTAAGGATGGAGTGATTTTGTCTGCTGTCTCCCCAGACTTGCGGCGTGCTTTGCAGGAGTTTCAGACTGATAGGCCTGATCGTTGTCCGCCTGGGAGATTGTTCGTTCCAGATGAGTGGACCAGTAGAGTCATCTCAGAGGTTCATTCTTCTGTGTTGGCAGGCCACCCTGGAATTTTTGGTACCAGAGATTTGGTGGCCAGATCCTTCTGGTGGCCTTCCTTGTCTCGGGATGTGCGTACCTTTGTGCAGTCTTGTGATGTTTGTGCTCGGGCCAAGCCTTGCTGTTCTCGGGCTAGTGGATTGTTGTTGTCCTTGCCTATTCCGAAGAGGCCGTGGACGCACATCTCTATGGACTTTATCTCGGATCTCCCGGTTTCTCAGAAAATGTCTGTTATTTGGGTGGTGTGTGACCGTTTTTCTAAGATGGTTCATTTGGTACCCTTGCCCAAATTGCCTTCTTCATCGGAGTTGGTTCCTTTGTTTTTTCAGAATGTGGTTCGTTTACATGGTATCCCGGAAAACATCGTTTCTGACAGGGGATCTCAATTTGTGTCCAGGTTCTGGCGAGCGTTCTGTGCCAGGATGGGCATTGATTTGTCTTTTTCGTCTGCGTTCCATCCCCAGACTAATGGCCAGACGGAGCGAACTAATCAGACCTTGGAGACTTATTTGAGGTGTTTTGTGTCTGCTGATCAGGATGATTGGGTCGCCTTTTTGCCATTGGCAGAGTTTGCCCTCAATAATCGGGCCAGTTCTGCCACTCTGGTTTCTCCTTTCTTTTGCAATTCAGGGTTTCACCCTCGTTTTTCATCTGGCCAGGTGGAATCTTCGGATTGTCCTGGAGTGGACACTGTGGTGGATAGACTGCACCAGATTTGGAGTCATGTGGTGGACAATTTGAAGCTGTCTCAGGAGAGGACTCAGCAGTTTGCTAATCGTCATCGTCGTGTGGGTCATCATCTCCGTGTTGGGGACTTGGTGTGGTTGTCTTCTCGTTTTGTCCCTATGAAGGTCTCCTCTCCTAAGTTTAAGCCTCGGTTTATAGGTCCTTATAAGATTTTGGAGATTCTTAATCCTGTATCTTTTCGTTTGGATCTACCAGCATCTTTCACCATTCATAATGTCTTCCATCGGTCGTTGTTGCGGAGGTACGAGGTACCGGTTGTTCCTTCTGTTGAGCCTCCTGCTCCTGTGCTGGTGGAGGGTGAATTGGAGTATGTTGTGGAGAAGATTTTGGACTCTCGCATTTCCAGACGGAGACTTCAGTATTTGGTTAAATGGAAGGGATACGGTCAGGAGGATAATTCTTGGGTGACTGCCTCTGATGTTCATGCTTCTGATTTGGTTCGCGCCTTTCATAGGGCGCATCCAGATCGCCCTGGTGGTTCTCATGAGGGTTCGGTGCCCCCTCCTTAAGGAAGGGGTACTGTTGTGAATTCTGTTTTTGGGCTCCCTCTGGTGGTTACTGGTGGTACTGGTTGACTGGTGTTTTGTTTTTTCCAGTGCACCTGTTTCCATTAGGAAATTGGGAGTCTCCTATTTAGTCTGGCTTCCCAGTCATTGTAGTGCCGGCAATCAATGTTATCAGAGCACCTTGTTGCTTGCTTCCTGCTCCAAGTCTGCAAGTCAGCTAAGTTGAATCTTTGGCTTTTTGTGTTTGTTTTGTCCAGCATGCATTTACATATCTCGTGCGGCTGGAAGCTCTAGTGATCTGGAATTGCTACTCCAGTGTCATGAGTTGACAACGGAGTTAAGGTAATTCCAGGATGGCTGTTCAGGGTTTTGAGGTGACCGCGAAGTCCTCTTTTGTATATTCCGCTATCTAGTCAGAGGGCCTCGCTTTGCTGAATCTATATTCATACTGCGTTTGTGTTTTCCTCTTACCTAACCATTATTACATGTGGGGGGCTACTATAACCTTTGGGGTTTCCCTGGAGGCAAGTCAGGTCTGTGTATTCCTCTATTAGGGGTAGTTAGATCTCCGGCTGGCGCGAGGTGTCTAGAGACAACGTAGGCACACCCCCTGGCTACTTTTAGTTGCGTGTTAGGTTCAGTATCGCGGTTACCTAAGAAACCATCCTTCCTAGAGCTTGTCCGTTTTTTGCCTAAGTCCCTGCCATTGGGAATCATGACAGGATCCCTTTGTTTACCCGGGATCCCTGCTGTTTTAAGTTTGCACCCACTGAACTGGGAGTCATGAACTGTGCATGACCGAAACTTTCGCAACGTTCAAGTGTTCTCACCTCCCATAAAGGGAAGCACTGTTATATTTACTTGTTCATAGTGTTTAATTGTTTACAGTATTTCAAAATTGTATGTTTTCTGCTAACATGTATTGTCGTTCTTATTTTCCCAGTCCAGGAGTACTGGATTTAACTGGGGGGAGTGCAGCACCCCAGAGTCCTGGTTGTTGCAGTGATGTCGCTCTGCCGCTAAGGGGAGTGATGTTACGTCTGATTGCACTAAAGGAGTTCACCTGACCAGGTATCACACACACACTACACTTCACACTCCGGCCACCAGGGGGAGTGGTTCTATCTAGTAGGCCACTCCTCACGCTCTGGTAAAACTGGGGGTTGGACAGGAAGTTAGGGAGAAAGCAGCCTGAGAGAGTTCGGGAGAGGACCTGTCAGGGGTGGGATCCTGACAGTGGCCTAGCGAAAAGGACAGATCGTTACGGAGCCGTGCTTGAGTGATATAGCGGCAGGCTTCTTAGAAAGGACATGAAGTGAGGTTTATTGTGGAGAAGTGAGAAGCGAGATCACAGTACAAAGGAGAATAGAAACAGTAGGAGTCGTGCCTTAAGATCGTGGCAACATCCTACTGAGGCGCATAGCTGGTGGCCGGGGCACCGAGGAAGTAACAGACTCTACGCATTACTTTCAACTATGGCAGGACAGTTAACTTCAGGTTGGTTGTCTCACCCTTTTTCACCTAACGAAGACAACGGAGGCAATTGTGGGAGAGGGGCGTCTCTAGGGTCCCAGAATAACCCCAGGCCTACCCCGTCATACGGGTGCGTCCTAGCCATATCATCTGGGGGACAGAGAGAGAAAGAACATCAGAAACAGACACAATAGTTGTGAGGACTATCCCGTGGTGCTCAGCAGGGAGGTACTACAACACACAGGCGATAGAAGGTAGGCACTGATTTCCACCTGCAAAGGGAACTCTGCCTTCGGACCGGCCGGTCTCAGCCAGCCCTGTTAGCAGTACTCTGGATTGTGAACCCTGAAGCCTTCAGCAAAGAGGTAAAGAGACTGCAACCCTGTGTCCTCGTTATTCATCGCGACTTGCACCACGCACCACCATCACACCTTTCATTGGACGCCCCTTAGCAGGGTCACGGACCGGGTCTAGCCACCGTGACAACCCCAGGACCGAGACAGAGAGGCCCGATACCGAGTACCCCGCGGCCCTGCGTCTGGGGGCGCTCCATTTGCCCATGTTGGTAAAGAGTTTGGTATCATTATGCTGCACTCCTCCCTCATTACACAAATATACATCACCTGATCTGCTTTATCCAATAAGCATTCAAGTTTATACAGCTTGTAGTTGAAAAATCTGCATAAAAATGATGATATGGTCAAAATACTCAGTTGTCTAATAATTTTGCACTCAGTGTTAATAAAAGTTCAAATCAGTCCCATTTCCTCCATTTAAAAATTAAAGATATTAATAAAAATATATTTGGTATTGTCAAGTTCAAAAAGTCTGATCTATGAAATGATTAAAGTACTTGAACCATACGTAAAATGCTGAAAAGAAATAAAAACAAAAAGCTAGAACTGCAGTTTTTAGTTATCAACACTTTCATAAAAAGTACCATAATATATGCTCAAAATGTCATATGTTCCCCAAAATAGTATCAATAAAACATCAGCTCAGTATGCAACATGTTCTCATCCAGCTCTATGGACGTAAAAATAAAAAAAGGGTCTTAGAAAATTGCGACACATACATAGTTTACAAGGTAAATTTTAACCATTAAAATAAAAAAGACCTTATACAGTTATTTCAACAGAAAAGTATTGTGACTTGTATCCTGCATTTGTCAACAGTTTATTGCAATCTGTGATTTGTTGTCCCTGGGCCACTGGTTGGAGACCAGTTTCTTTAAGGTCTTGCATGCACAGCACACAGACATGAGAAATTCACCCTCTTTATCTATTTTACACATGTTCAGAAGCAGCAGCATTACACTATACAATAGTATTAACTCCTTAGCGACCACCAATGCACATTAACACAGCAGCCGCTAAGGGCACATATTCCCTCATTGCCATTATAAAATGGCGATCGGGAATAAGGCTGTAGTGCTTCCCAGAGTTGGTAAATCTCTGAGGTCTCGGCTACCGTGGGTAGCTGAGACCCCAGAGAACATGATCATGGTTGTATTTTCAGGTGTCTGATCACATGATCGCATTTATTAAATGAATAATGGTGATCACAAAAAAGTGTGTCAGCTGTTTAAATGATTTCTCTCTCTTCTGACATGATATACATGTCAGAGGAGAGAGAAATTCCCCCTGAGGCCCTCCGGTACCTCTGCTATCCCCCGGTCCATCCTGCTCCTTTCCCCTTCCTGGAAAAAAAAAGGAGGGCCATGCACAGTGCACCTGACAAGATCTGCCAGCCGCTGCCCAGCAACAATAGGACATTTTTCCCATTGGTCCCTTTAGATCTCTGTGATAGATCGTATCACAGTGATAAAAAAAAATAGTAAATCAAACCCCCTTTTGTCACCTCCTTAGTTAAATAAAAATGATAAAATATTTTTTTTTCCACTCTTTGTAGTTGGGCTTAGGTATGTTAGGGTTGGATTTTGGGTTAGGCTTAGGGTTGGGGTTGTGTTAAGGTTGGAGTTAGGGTTGTGTTAGGGTTAGGGGAGTATTAGGGTTGGAGTTGGGGTTAAGTGTGTGTTAGGGTTGGGGTTAAGGGTGTGGTAGGGTTGGTGTTGTGCTAAGTTTGGGGTTAGGGTTGTGTTAGGGGAGTGTTAGGGCTGGAGTTGGGGTTAAGTGTGTTTTAGAGTTGGGGTTAAGGTTGGGGTTAGAACTGGGTTTTTTAAAAGTAACAAAATAAATTATGATATGTCGGCTAGCGTTGAGTGCAAGTGCTCGCAACTCAAGTTTGCATCTGATGCTCGAGTATGCGCGGAGTATCGCAGATCCCCACTTTTTTTGAGTGTCTAACAGCCGTGAAACATGTGAGGCAGGAACTCGAGCATGTCACATGAGCACCTGCGATATTTGGTGCATACCCGAGCACCTGATGCAAACTGGAGTAGTGAGCACTTGCGCTTAACACTAATGACGACATATTCAATATGACGTCCTAATGTTATCAAATTCTGTGTCGTTCCTGTGGGTTTAAAATGCTCACCATACCCCTGTATAAAATCTGTGATAGGCGTGGTTTCCAAAATGGGGTCGCTTGTGGGGGGTTTCTACTGTTTAGGCACATCTGGGACTCTCCAAACGCGACATGGCATCTGCTAATTGTTCCAGCAAATTTTGTATTCAAAAAGTCAAGTGGCGCTCCTTCAATTCTGAGCTCTGCCGTGTGCCCAAACAATGGTATTTCCCCACATATATGGCATCGACATGCTCAGGAGAAAATGCACAACAAATTTTGTGGTCAAATTGTTCCTGAAACCCTTGTGAAAATAAAAAAAAATCTAAATTAATTTTTTGTGAAAAAAAAGTTAAATGTTCATTTTTTTCCACATTCCAAAAATTCCTGTGAAGCATCTGAAGGGTTAATAAACTTCTTGAATGTGGTTTTAAGCACCTTGAGGGTGCAGTTTTTAGAATGGTGTCACTTTGGGTATTTTCTATCATATAGACCCCCCCTCAAAGTCACTTCAAATATGAGGCGGTCCCTAAAAAAAATGGTTTTGTAAATTTTGTTGGATTAATAAGAAATTGCTGGTCATCTTTTAACCCTTATAACTTACAAAAAAAGTTGTTTCAAAAATTTTGCTGATGTAAAGTAGACATGTAGGAAATGTTATTTATTAACTATTTTGTGTGACATATCGCCTGATTTAAGGGCATAAGAATTCAAAGTTTAAAAATTGCTAAATCTTCCAAATTTTTGCCAAATTTCCATTTTTTTCACAAATAAATGCAAGTTATATAAAAAATTTTTTACCACTATCATGAAGTACAATATGTCATGAAAAAACAAATCAGTGGGATGCGTTGAAGCATTCCTGAGTTACAACCTTTGTAAGATAGCGCTTACTGCATGTGTTGGGGGACACTCGCTTAGCAACTGGATTCAGTCACACAGGCACGATTTTCTCCATTAAACAGTCCATGCGATTTATTTATACGTCATAAACCGCCATGTTACACATCACACACATATAGTTCATAGTACACGGCTTCCTTCATTTGACAGACACTACACCCGCCAGTCCTCTTCTGACCAGTTCCCGGGGTTGTCTGTGCACCGTTTCAATGTCTCTACTCAGATAGCATTACACGACATTAGGTTGCAGTCTCCAAACACGCTGGACCATACTCCGTCCAGTTACCATGGGTGACTGCACAGTTCATAAACATCCATGGAACATTATAGGCACTAACAGTCTGTTCCACTGGCAGATACTCGTCTGCCCATAACCCCCTTTATCTGGAGTTACCTTGCAGGAGCTCCTGCTCCACACACTGACTGCTCGTCAGTCCTCTTCCTCCGGGGAAACTGCCTAACTGGAATCACCGTCCTGGGCCCTGCCTTACTCACAAGGCCACCCGACAGTTTCAGACCCACAAAAGGATGGTAGCTTCCCCAACACAGTAGCCGTCACAGGCTCTGCAGAACCATGGCCTCACCTCGTGCTCTTCAGGGATCCAGTCCTACTCCCAGGACCTTGCAACACAGAGGCCATCCAGGTCCACAGCCTCTCCGTGTGCTATTCAGGACATCCACTCATAAGACCGCCCAACACACAGGCCTTCAGGTCTATGGCCTCTCCATGTGCTATTCAGGAATCCAATCCTACTCCCAGGATCTTCCAACACAGGCCATCAGGTCCATGGCCTCTCCATGCGCTATTCAGGAATCCAGTCCTACTCCCAGGACATTCCAACACACAGGCCTTCAGGACCTTACACCGGCCATGTGACCAGACCTCAGTCACATTATATCACCGTAGCCACCCCCCATAGGTGGGAGGTGTGTGTGGTTAGCCAGTCCTGCCCAGCTCTCTGACTAACCCTGTAAGCCTCCCTTATTATAAACTACACAAACACTTGTGGGACTACAGGTCTCAGAACAATATTACTGGCTTACAGTGCAGAGAATCTCCTCTGCGACACATACTGGCCATTCACAATGACGCCAGTCACCGTCTCATCACCATTATCCATAATACCCTGAGGAGCACATACAGCACTCCCTAGCTGTAATAGGGGTCACTGCCTCACACCTCATAAAGTGACATTGGTCATTAAGGGGTTAAGCAGTGTAGCTGTGAATCCAGCACTGAACCAAAACAGCAGCACTATCTGTGTTTGGTGTCTGTGACTCTTTCTTTCAATCTGGTTCTTCCCTCTCCTCGTCCACACCTCTCTATAGACTTCAGTAGGCAGCTGTAATTTGATCCCTGTGAGACTCACCTAAAGTGGACCCAATAAGCCAAGGTACGCATGGGTGCATGGTCCTTGGCCATTGATGCAGCTGGCAGGATGGTGCATAGGGAACAAATATGTGGCACACTCAGGAATCTTGGGAGCAGCAGGATGGACTAAGTGGAAGTCAACAGGGAATGCAGCAAGTTAAAGATCGATTATTCACAGAAAGTGGAGTACACCAAATTAAAGTGAATCTGTCACCCCAAAAATGGCCTATAAACTAAGGCCACTGGCATCAGGGGCTTATCTACAGCTTTCTGTAATGCTGTAGATAAGCCCCCAAAGTATCCAGAAAGATAAGAAAAACAGGTTATGTTATACTCACCCAGGGGCGGTCCCGCTGCGGTCCTGTCCAATGGGCAACGCGGTCCGGTCCGGGGCCTCCCATCTTCATACGATGTCATCCTCTTCTTGTCTTCTTGCCACGGCTCCTTCGCAGGCGTACTTTATTTTATCTGCAAAGTACTGCAGTGCGCAGGCGCTGGGCATCTCTGACCTTTCCCGACACCTGCGCACTGCAGTACTTTGCTCTGCCCTCAACAGGGCAGACAAAGTACGCCTGCTCAGGAGCCGTGGCCAGAAAACAAGAAGAGGACGTCATCGTATGAAGATGGGAGGCGCTGGACCCGGACCATGATGCCCATTGGACCGGACCGCAGCGGGACCGCCCCTGGGTGAGTATAACATAACCTGTTTTTCTTATCTTTCAGGATACATCGGGGACTTATTTACAGCACTACAGAATGCTGTAGATAAGCCCCTGATGCCGGTGGCCTTAGTTTATAGGCCATTTTTGGGGTGACAGATTCCCTTTAAAGTCTTGAATCTCAATCATAAAACACAGGTGTGTGTCCTAATGAGACTTAAATAGGATAACGGAGATGATATTACTGATTGCTACCAGGCAACATGCAAAACCCGGCACGGACCACAACAGAGGGCAGCAGACTGAGCTGAAGGAAGCGGAGCCGGGATACCCAATCCAGGTAAGTAACAATCCCGGAGCTCTCATACTGTCTTGAGCAACATAATTTTTGGCAGTTTTCTGGAGTGAATGATGCATTCATGCAGTAGAGGGGGAGGGGAAGAAATGGCTAATACATGGAGAAAAAAACATTTTTCTCTGATAACAGTACAGTTTCTTATACTTGATTGATTTATGCAAAATTTGTTGAAAAGACAGTGACAACTGATCAATTACTTCCCAGCTTCCTCACATATTTCAGCTGATCACTGGTGGTCCCAGCAGTGGGACCTTGCTATCTGCTTGTAGTCAAGTAGAGATTCTTAAAAAGAGAAGTTTGCGGGAGTTTTTTAGAGCAATATTTCTTTGCTCATCATTAAAAAAAAATGTTTTTAGACATCAGCTACTTTCTTTGCACCTGTGACCTTTCTATTAAAGTAGTTAGCAACTCTACACACAATCATAGTAGTCTCTTGTACATAATGAAAAGCTAAACCTGTAACTGCCGAATTCTCACTAATGTAGGACTTTTTTCGTCTTCTGAGATGTGGATTCGCTATCAGCAGTTTTGTCACTTTGTGATTCTTCTAAGCGGTAACTGATGTTTCAATTAAAGAATGTGTTTGCAGTAGCGTGATAGAATTGCAGTTTTCCATTTCGATTCTCCGGATTCCTTGGCTTTCAACCTCTTAGTGTTGTTCGTGGTATTTATCTACCATGTCTGAAGAGGTAATTGGTAGAATAGCCTGACAGAAGCTCTACATAAACTATAGCCAGTGACAATCAGGGAAAGGGATAAAATAATGATGTTTGTCTTGTGCTAATTACTTGTGTTAGATGTGACAGCCTAATATCCCCATTCCAGCTCCGATCACATTACATGACGCTCTATAAGACAAAAAGTAACCGAATCCTAGAATGTCTCCATCGTTTCGCTTGTCACTGTAATCTACATTCCGGTTTCATCTGCGTGACTTGCTCTAATATATTACTGTAGGGACATGTAAGTACTAGATCTGGGTAAAAGACAGCCCATCTTAGAGATGTCGCCTTTCTAATTATAGGTAGGAAATGAATGTGGTTGTCACCGCAACTTGACGGGGCGCTAAAGGAGAAAAGTCATTAAAGTTTACAGCAGCAAAACTTTATACTCAATCACCACTAATAAAATGGAGAATATTGTGTGTTTCATTGTCTCATACTGGGAAATGTTCGCACATTAAATCATCCCTCTGCATAAATCAGATTTCCTGTCCCTGGAGTTTTAGATTTTACAGTTGCAAAATTATAATGTTTTAACTTTTGACTTGTATAAGTGCACTAGCTGAAGAGCCCGGCGTTGCCTGGGCATAGTAACTAACTGGGGGTCCCACTCTCTCCCTTAACAGCCCCGCTCTCCGACCTCCATCACGCTCTTTCCTTCCGCAGCCTTGCTCTCCACCCGCCGTCCCGCTCTCTCCCTCCACAGCCTCACTCTCCATGCGCCATCCCGCTCTATCCATCCGCATCCCCGCTCTCCATCCATGTCCGGCTCTCTCCCTCGCAGCTCCGCTCTCCACCTGCGTTCTGCACTTTCCCTCTGCAACCCTGCTCTCCAGCCGCCAGTGGGAGGGGATTATGTGGAGTGGGCGTGGCTTGATACATACACACATACACACACATACATACACTCAGCTATATATATATATATATATATATATATACACATATATATATATACTGTGTATATATATATATATATATATATATATATATATATACATACATATATGCATATAGATATTCTAAAATCTTAGTGGAAGTGAAGTTTATTGCGATTTTTGTGGTGCTGGTGGAGGGAAAGAAAATTTTGGAGTTGCTCAATGTCAAAGGACGTAACAGAGGTTTTATTAAAGGGAAACTAAACCAGGAAATACATTTTAAAATTAGATAAGAAATCTTAGTGGTTTCATTGTTAGACAGTAATATCCTGAACCAAGATTTGATAGAAACCTGCAAAGAAGAGGGGAAAGCCTCCAGCTGTCCTATCACTGGCTGTGGCCAAATGAAACCATGCAAGGGTCAGGGAATAACAATATTTTATAGATGGGGGGAGGCTCCTGCTGCAGCCAATTGTTTTATTGCCGCACACAGAATATTGATTCGGAGGCAAGAGATACGGCTAAGCTCAAGAGACACACATATCTCTCAGTTTTGCCTGTTATATGAGATGAAGCAGGATCAAAGATAAGGAAGTTAGAAAAGAAATTGCTGGTATATTTTTTGTTCATTTTCTGTAAGGTTTTATCATGTGTACACAACCTCTTTTTATATGTAACATGACATAGTGATTGGTTGATCGCTAATGGTCTGGCTTCTGAAAACAGCAACTATCAGCTGTTAATGTAGGGGAAGGTTGTGGCTAGCCAAATTAAGGGCCAATTCTGGCAGATTGGAAGCTACAGATACTAAGCTGCTGACTGCTCTGGGCAGTCGCCGTATAACACCAATATCTCCTAATAGGGCATAGGACAAGGGATAGTCTAAGTGAGATAACCCATTTAAAGGGGTGTTCAGAACACAAAGATCTTCAGCATATCCACAGCATATGCCATAACCATAACTGTCAGATAGATGTGATTTCCACCTTTTGGACCTGCACCTAAGGGGAGAGCAGGAATACCCCAATACTTGACCAACTACACTTGGCCAACTGTTCTTGTAAAGCCCAAATAAATGAATCAAGAAGTTGACATCCATGAATATTTCTGTTTTTAGCTCACTTTCACCCTGGCTGCCGTGGTTAGTGGCTATCTTACCAGGAGAGTCAAGGGACCCTTTCTTTGTACATATGTGCTGTCCCTGAGGCGAGAACCACAGCTATCAGATATTTAAGGCATAGCCTGCGTCTGTGTAGACCAACCCCTTTGAAGGCAACCTGTCACTAGATTCTTGTTGTTTTAACCATGAACTAGATCCTGGCTGTGCTATTCCCTTGAAAGCATTAGGCTATCCGAGATAGCTAGTTTTGGCTCTATGACAGTTTTCCATTTTTATGTGTTAGCAGCTTGGTCCCTGAGTGTTGGTTGGATGAATTGGGGTGTCTGTCCTTGTAGGGTGCACTTACATAGTGCTGGGCAGCCCGTCTGATCTACTCATACAAGTAAGGGAGTTTGCTTCAAGCGAAAAATTTATTTATAGGTGATGAGCGACAGGCTATTTTGACGTTTCGGCCACAATTACCTCTCTATGGGATCATTGGTTCCATTCACTAGCACCATCAAACCAACTAGAAGTCGTGTGCTAGCCTCTCGTTTCTTCTGCATCAATAGGTTGTAAGACAGACACTGTGCATCACACGTACCCATGTGACTAGAGTCCTAAGGAAGCCTCATCTGTGTGCACTTTTAATACTAGACAATCACCCCCACCAGGAATTGGTAGGTTTGTGAGTGGTAGTTTAATCAGTACTTTGCACCTGAGCTGCCCCTGCCTTTATCATGGGGGTCTGCTCCATCCTTAGTGCCTTGGTATTCTGACTCGGTCTTGGTACGGCTGCTTCTTTTTCTGTGAGTTTTTTCCCTACGATATTTTCCAGTGCGGCTATGTTATGTAGGGACTTTTCTCTACATTCTGATTATTAGAGCACTGCAGACTACGTTGGCGCTATATAATTAAAATGATTATTATAATGACTATACTTTGTGATCAGTGACTGCACCATCTATCATCAATGGATAATGAGAAGGTATGCAAAACTATAGAACCCTTCCATGTTTGTCTGGAGCCCACCCAACCGTTACCATTTCATGCCCCCGCCTTAAGCTTTAGACCCCCTTAGCAGCATGCCTTCTTGCAATATGTCCTGTTGTGAACTCTGTTTTTGGGCTCCCTCTTGTGGTCACAAGTATTACTGTGTGAGTGCTGTCTTTGGGCTCCCTCTGGTGGCTCTTTGTGTCATTCTGCAGGTCTGAGGCTGGATCAGCTGTCTCGTTATCTGTTAGCTGGTTTCCTATATAGCTCACCTGGACTATCAGTTGTTGCCTGCTGTCAATGTCTTCAGTGCTATTTTGGAGCTCTCCTGCATGCCTTCGTTATCAGTCTCTTCAAGAGAAGCTAAGTTTTTCTTTGTTCATTTTTTGATCATCAGTGGTCTTATGTTTCTTGGTTTATTTTTGTTTCTTGTCCAGCTTGCTAATATGTGATTTCCTTGCTTGCTGGTAGCTCTAGGGGGCTGAGTTTCTCCCCTCTCACCGTTAGTTGGTGTGGGGGTTCTTGTATTCTCAGCGTGGATATTTTGCATAGGGTTTTTTACTGACCGCACAGTTCCCTATCTGTCTTCTGCTATCTAGTATTAGCGGGCCTCATTTGCTGAATATGTTTTCATTTCTACGTTTGTATTTTCCCCTTACCTCACCGTTATTATTTGTTGGGGGCTTCCTATATCTTTGGGGTGATTTCTCTGAGGCAAGCGAGGTCTTACTTTCCCTCTAGGAGTAGATAGTTTCTCAGGCTGCGTCGAGACGTCCAGGATTTTAGGCACGTTCACCGGCTACCTTTAGTGTGTTTGGTTAGGATCAGGTTGCGGTCAGTCCAGTTACCACCTCCCTAGAGCTCGTGTCTATGTTCATTAACTTAGCTAGTCCGTTTTTGCGATCCTCAGCCACTAGGATCATAACAATGTCCGTGCTGTGACATCATTGTGTGCATTATATGTAATATCATCTTCTGTTGACGTCTTTGAACAGTCAGCAAGTGAGTTCTAAAGGAGTCTATTGTGGCAGAGATTTAGTCATTCATATATCTTAGGGACAATTCTAAATGCATATTTATAAGGTAATAATCTAGAGATGGGGGAACGTGCTTGGATAAAGTGTTATCTGAGCATGCTCCTCTGCTAACCGAGTGTCTTCGCATGCTCAAAAAATATGTTCAAGTCTCCGTGGCTGCATGTCTCGCGGCTGTTCGACAGCCACAACACATGCAGGGATTACCTGTTTGTTAGACAATCCCCACATGTGTTGAATCTGTCTAAAAGTAGTGAGAAATTCAGCCGCGGAGACTCGAAGACATTTTTTGAGCATGCGAAGACACTCAATCAGCACCCGAGCATGCTCAGATAACACCTTATTCGAGTACACTCGCTCACTGCGACTCTAATCATGATGCCGCAGCCCAAACTGCTGCTCTGTTAACCCATTATCTTCCAACAATGTCCTTTTTTTGGGACGCCTAATCTTTAGCTTCTAGCAACTAAGATTTTATAATTTTTATAATTAGGTCCAATTTTTTGTGTTGTTTTTGTAAGATGAATGTTTACAAAATAGGAAATCATGTCATTGTCATTTTTAATTGAATATTGGGATGCCCTTTTCTGAAAAATCCGTACTTGAAAAAAATTTTGCAAATTATGTTTCTGATTCATTAGGACCCGAATCATTAAAAATCTGTCATTAAAAAAAAAATAAAAAAAATGAAAATTGTAATTTGGCAAGTACAGTTGCAGCGCCCCCACCGCCGCAGGGCCGAGGGGTACCCGGTACCGGGCCTCTGAGTCTCTGCTCTGGGGTTGTCACGGTAACTAGACCCGGTCCGTGGCCCTGCCTGCGCGGGGGCGTCCAGGGAAAGGGGTTTGCTGTATAGTGGTGATGTTGCGGTGCAGTGTAGGTCGCCGTAAATAACGAGGACACCAGGTTGCAGTCTCTTTACCTCTTTACTGAAGGTCTCAAAGTCCTCAATCCGGAATACGGTTAACCAGGCTACGCAAGTCCGACCGGTCCGATGGCACCTCCAGAATTCCCTTTGCAGGTGGAAATCTGTGCCTTCCTGCTAGCGCTATGTGTTGTGGTCCTCCCCTGCTGTGCTTACGGGATAGTCCCCACAACTGTTGTGTCTGTTTCTCGTGTTCCCTCACAACTCGATCGGATGATGTTCTTCTCCTCCGTCCCTCCCTGATGGTCTGGTCAGGACGCACCCGTATGACGGGTAGGCTCGGAGCTCTTCCGAGACCCTAGAGTCGCCCCTCTCCTAGTGTGCCCCCTATGTCTTCGTAGGTGATATAGTTGAGACAGCCCGCTTGTAACTGACTGTCCTGCCGTAGGTTTGAAGTATGGCCTGGAGTTCTATACTTCCTCGGCGTTCCGGCCACCGGCAAATTGCGCCTCAGTAGGATGTTGCCTCGGTCTAACAGCACGACTCCTACTGGTGTTTCTCCTTCTTGCTTTGATCTCGTTTCTCAGCACAATAAATCTCGCTTCTTATCCTTTCTTGGGGCACCGCCGCTATACTGAGCAAGCACGGTCCCGTAACGTTCTCTCTCGTTGCCAGGCCTCTGTCAGGATCCCACCCCTGACAGGGACCCTACCGAATCTTCCCCCACAACACCCTCTGCCACAATGTGTTGCCTGGTTCCAACCCAGTCAGCTTTCTTTCTAACTTCCTGCCTGACCCCCAGTTTTACCAAAGTGTGAGGAGTGGCCTAATGAATAGCACCCTTAGCTCCCCCTGGAGGCCCGACTGTGAAATGTATTGGTGTATGTGATACCTGGTCAGATGAATCCCTTCAGTGCCATCAGACGTACCATAGCCCCCCATAGTGGTGGAGCCACAGTACTGCAACGACCAGGACTCTGGGGCGCTGCACAGTAATGGGTTAAAATTTTGAGATAAAAAGAACATTTGTGAACTTATGGAATTAATGCACTATGAACTTTCTTAGACATCTTACACTTTTTGGAAAACAACAGTGAAAAGGGTTTTACAGTAAAATAAATGAACATCTTGACTGTTTTCTAAATGTGTTCTAAGGAAACTTCTGACATAAAATAAAATGTTTTTCCGCTGCGTTATTATAAACTTCTGTTTCACAGCCTGTCTAACCGAGAACATTGAGACAGCAGAGATCACAGTTATGAAAGCCTTGAAATCTGTGCATTTATTTAAAGCCACATCACATTTTCCTTGCACTTTTTGAAAATTGTGACCCTTTATTTGGCTGTAAAACGAGTTGACAAATTGCCGTTAATCTGTTTTTTTCCTGGAATATGAAGTGGTTCTTATTGACAACCATTCTATATTTCTTGTAACCCTGTGTTGTCACTTTCTGTGAGAAGAGACCTGAAATGGCACTGATCTCCGGCAGATGCAGGGGTTGTGGGCAGATGGTATCAGACTCTTCCTCCGTACAGTATTCCCATACTAATCTACCACCAGAAACATGTTTCTTTCCGGTACTGAAACTTCTGATTTGAATTTTAAATTCAAACATTTTATTTGTGTTTTTGACAAATAAAATATTTCCTTTTTTTTCTCCAAAACATAATTTTCTTAAAAATCTTAAGAATTAGCAAAAGAATCATTAGTTATATATGTTATATTAGTTGTGTTGAGATATTTAATGAGTAACTGTCATTCAAATTTTAATTTCATAAATCAATAGCACACGTGAAAATGAGCAACTTTGTAATAAATCTTATCAGAGACATCTGCTTCTTTCTCTTCCGCGATTAATCATTCATTCTCAAGAGTCACATTTCACAGGTAAATTGTTACATTACTGAGATAGGAGATGACAGTTGGTGCTCATGAAGTTCTATCTAGAAAGTAGGAGTAGGGAGGAGCTAGAGGCAGAGCTCCTCCCCTCTCATCTACATATAGTGCCTTGTGAACGTATTCGGCTCCCTGGAACTTTTCAACCTTTTCCCACATATCATGCTCCAAACATAAAGATACCAAATGTAAATTTTTGGTGAAGAATCAACAACAAGTGGAACACAATTGTGAAGTTCAATGAAATTTATTGGTTATTTAAAATGTTTGTGGAAATTCAAAAACTGAAAAGTGGGGCGTGCAATATTATGCGGCCCCTTTAACTTAATACTTCGTTGCGCTACCTTTTGCTGCGATTACAGCTGCAAGTCGCTTGGGGTATGTCTCTATCAGTTTTGTACATCGAGAGACTGAAATTCTTGCCCATTCTTCCTTGGCAAACAGCTCGAGCTCAGTGAGGTTGGATGGAGATAGTTTGTGAACAGCAGTTTCAGCTCTTTCCACAGATTCTCGACTGGATTGAGGTCTGGACTCTGACTTGGCCATTCTAACACCTGGATACTTTTATTTGTGAACCATTCCATTGTAGATTTTGCTTTATGTTTGGGATCATTGTCTTGTTGGAAGACAAATCTCCATCCCAGTCTCAGGTCTTTTGCAAACTCCAACAGGTTTTCTTCAGGAATGGTCCTGTATTTGGCTCCATCCATCTTCCCATCAATTTTAGCCATCTTCCCTTTCCCTGCTGAAGAAAAACAGGCCCAAACCATGATGCTTCCACCACCATGTTTGACAGTGGGGATGGTGTGTTCAGGGTGATGAGCTATGTTGCCTTTACGCCAAACATATCGTTTGGCATTGTTGTCAAAATGTTCGATTTTGGTTTCATCTGACCAGAGCACCTTCTTCCACATGTTTGGTGTGTCTCCCAGGTGGCTTGTTGCAAACTTAAACGACACTTTTTATGGATATCTTTGAGATATGGCTTTCTTCTTGCCAGTCTTCCATAAAGGCCAGATTTGTGCAGTGTACGACTGATTGTTGTCCTATGAACAGACTGTCCCACCTCAGCTGTAGATCTCTACAGTTCATCCAGAGTGACCATGGGCCTCTTGGCTGCATCTCTGATCAGTCTTCTCCTTGTTTGAGATGAAAGTTTAGAGGGACGACCAGGTCTTGGTAGATTAGCAGTGGTACGATACTCCTTCCATTTCAATATGATCGCTTGCACAGTGCTCCTTGGGATGTTTAAATTTTTGGAAATCATTTTGAATCCAAATCCGGCTTTAAACTTCTCCATAACAGTATCACGGACCTGCCTATTGTGTTCCTTGGTCTTCATGATGCTCTCTGTGCTTAAAACAGAACCCTGAGACTATCACAGGGCAGGTGCATTTATACGGAGACTTGATTACACACAGGTGGATTATATTTATCATCATTAGGCATTTAGGACAACATGGGATCATTCAGAGATCCACAATGAACTTCTGGAGTGAGTTTGCTGCACTGAAAGTGTGAAGGAGAGAATGGCTAATGAAATCAATTATTAAACCTTATATAAGTCAGTTCAGATATGGTGTAGCAAGATGGCGATTGTGTCCTTGACACATCCTAGAAGGAATCTTTGGAATGCTGGAGTGAAGGCACTGGAATACACCAAGACACCATATTTGGAAATGAAGTTGGAATGGGCCAAATACAAAGTGACTAGCTGTTCAGAAGTTGTGCAACCCACATTTCCTGCCTGTAGCATGTTCTTTTGTCCTGAAAATAAAGTTTCAGTTGTGTGCTATCTTTGGCTGAGAGAGGAGTGTGTATTTGTCTCTGTGTATCTGATATATTCTATGGCCTCTAAGTGCGCACTCAGCTTATATTTGGTCAGGTACAAGCAATCATATAGATCTCACTTTAAGGGATCACCCTCACAAAAGTAAAGGGGCTGAATAATATTGCAATCCCCACTTTTCAGTTTTTTGAATTTTCTTTCAACTTCACAATTGTGTTTCACTTGTTGTTGATTCTACACCAAAAATTTACAATTGGTATATTTATGTTTGAAGCATGATATGTGGGGAAAGGTTGAAAAGTTCCAGGGGGCCGAACACTTTCGCAAGGCACTGTACACTCTTATCAGCACCAACTGTCATCTCCTATCTCAGTAATGTAACATTTTGTCTTCACTGAATACAGATTTTACCTGTGAATTGAGAATTTTGAGAATCAATCAAGGATCAGTCCATTCGATTTCTCTGATAATATGAGTTAATTTTAAAATAATGGTTATTCTTTCAATTGTTCTCATTTGATGGTCTATTGCAAACAGCAGAAAGTTTGTACATTTTTCTAAGCAATTACTTTTATCCCCAGAAAAGACCAAAGTATTTCAAGAGTGACCCCTTTATTGGCTAACCAGAAATTATATACAGTATTTCCAAGTAAAAATGAGCAAACCCAAACTTAAAAGTTCGAAGTTCGTACCAGACTGTTAGTGCCTGGCGATTAACGCGGAACACGGACTTCTCCCGGAAGTCCGTTGCAATGTTCGGAGTTCCAGGTGAAGTCGGGGAGGAGCTCAAAAGTTCGAGTCAAAATTGTTTTCAATGGGGTTCGGGTTCAAGTTCAAGCTTGAGTACAGTTCTGGTACCCGAACCGAACTTTGGAATAAAGGTCGAGTAACAGAACACAAATGTCCAAGGGTCTGCTCAACCCTATTTGCAAGCTTTCAGAATGCAGAGGCTCCTTCATCAGTTGGGTATATAAGCCCAGGCAAACTTGTATGTAAACCTGATTGATGAAGTAGCCTATGTGATCTGAAATATAATTACAAATATGATTTTATGACTAGCCAACAAGGGGATCACTCTAAGGACTCATTCAGACATCTGATTTTTGTGCACTCGTGCTATCCATGGTTTTCACAGATGGTTTTCACAGGTTTGTGGCCACCACTGTTGCCGTGCGCGCTGGGTTATGCACGCCATTCATTCTGTGTTCATTGTGATTGATCTAGGCTGCTGTACACACATACAGCAGCCCTGCCCTAGGTTCTGTTTGATTGTGCACCTGTGTCTGGGCCTGTCTCACCCTTCATCTGTGGTGCTGGTTAGGCAGTGTGGAGGTTGGACTTGAAATGTCTATGTTCGGACCTAGTCAACCTTTATCTGCGCTTAACCTTTCAGGCACCATGGGAGTGATTCAGAAATGCTTCAGGTACAGTTTGCATTTAATGTGGTCTTGCTTTTAATACATTTAGGAGGCCGTATGGCACAGTGAATATAAAAAACGTAGAGTAGGACTGCCCCATTATGAGAATGCCTTGGCGTGGTGGGGTGGCTCAGAGCATTGATCAATTGTTTGTCTCATTTTGAAATACAGTTAGAAATCAATATGTGCATGTGCACTTTATGTTTTACGTTCTGACCATAAGCAGCGCTGGCTTCTCCCCTTTTTATTTTCACAGATAGCACATGTACTTATGATTGTCTATGAGGCAACTCACATGCCCTGACCTTTTCGTGGACAGAGGTAGTCCACGGAAAATTGCAGAGACATGTTCAATTTTTATCCAAGGGTCAGATCTAAATCTACCATACAAGTCTATGGGTTATTTAAAAAATCGGAATGTACTTAGATGCCATCCGTGTGCGGTCCGTTTTCCACTGACTTTTTTTCTCCATATATGAGAAAAACTGATGACACTCAGACCCAAATAGGATCAAACTTGGATCAGAGTCTAATCAAAGTAATCTGTCCATTTTTGTCCTACGGGATACAAACGGATTAAGGAATGAGGTCTTGGAATAATTTTGTCTTTATTTGGGAATAAAAGTGTTTACATGGATTTTTGTGGCCAACATGGTACTGTAACACCCATTGCCAGTGCCCCCGCATGGTTCCACTCCTCTCTGCATGTGGGGACATCAGCATACTCTTTGGCCGGGCCATGGCAGCCTCCTCACACTCCTCTTTCGCTTTTCCCTATACCCACCTCTATGTCTTCCGGTGTCTCATCCACGCATTCCTCTGCTCTTAAAGGGGCAGCACACGCAACTGCAAAGATATCCCCAGCCAATAGCTGGGAGGTGTCTTGCATGAAAGGCACCTTGCCTGAGCAATCCCTATAGTTATTTAGTAGTAGTTGGTGTGTGCAACTGTGTGTTGCCAGGTCCCCTGTCCTTAGTCTAAATTAGTTATTTCCCTATCCTGTACTGTGCCTGTATAGTTTATTGGTGTCCCTGAAGCTGCTTTGGTGGTAGCTAAACCCTGTAGCTGTGTTGGCGGTGCCTGAACAGTTTCCCGAGATCTGTAAATCTGAATGACTATCTATCATGGAAGTCCACGCTGTCCATACTGTCTGTCAGTCTCCAAAGCCTTCCTGTCTGTGACTTCACTCCCATGTCCCCGTCCAGTGAACCCGACCCCTGGGATCATGTGCTGCAGGACCTGGGACTGCCTACTAGTGGTACCTGGAGGCTACCTGCTGCTCAAGTCTGACTCTACTATCAGAAGCTCCAGTGAACACTACGCTCCTCCTAGGGAAGCCTGGTCCCATGACACAGGGGCACAAACCAAGTGCGCCACTGGCGAGTGTGACAGATACTGCAATATAATTTTTTATTATACATCATACACTTTTCTAATAGACCTAATTTGCAATGGAGGTTGAATAATTTTGATCCCAACTGTATATGTCACTATTTACTTGATCATAGACTTTATTCTATTAAATAAAATATTACATTTGATTAAAATGGCCCAATTTCTGAGATATGCAGTGAAAAAATTCATGTTATTTTTGATCTATGGTTTGCACAGCAATCAACTTTCAAGTTGCGCCTCCTTTTTACTGATGAATACAACTGGTGGAGCCTGGATAAAAAGGCTACTAAGCCTGACCACCATTCTTTTTATGAAAATTGACATATTTGCATATGCATACCGTTATGTGAATGCTGTGCCCCCTAAAGAATCGTCTGACCACCAGTCCAATGCTGTACTCTTATGTCAATGACTCCAATACACAATCAAAGACATTGTAATCCTTATTCAAAGACGGCGGAGATCTGTCAGTTGTTACGTTCCTGCTGTTTCCTATCTGAACAGTACAGTCTGAAGAGTTGAAAGAACAGCAATTCTGCCTCTACAAATCCACCCTTTGGGTATATTTAGGCACAGAAGATTTGTTAAAAAAATTTCGGTAAATTGAGATTATTTCTATTCCTCTAAATGGGGTTGTCTTGATGGCAAGCACATGCATTTCTGCACGACCTATTGAGATACCACTACAACATTCCCCGTTAGGCCCCCTCTTGAATACTTGTTAATATTAAATACTAAATACAGCGTTAGAAAACGTTTGGCATAAAGACATGTCCGAAGTTTGGATTGGTAGAGATTTAGATGGTCAATGGAAGGGAAGAAGCACTAAGCCCAAAGATACTCTTCTTCCTGCTCTGACGATGAGCTCCATAGAGATTCCTTTGAGTCTGTCTTTAATATTGGAGATCAGCTTAGCATTCCGACTTTTTTGTTTTACCAATTGGTGAGTTTCTCAGTGTCCAGACCCCCCACTTATCAAAACTTCCGACTAGTCTTTATAACACATCAACATTTTTTTAAACATTCCAATTACTCTTAAAGGGAATCTGTCACCATGTTTTTGCCACTTAATCTGAGATTTTAATAGCGAAGGCCTTATTCCTAATCCGTTGGAGTAATCAAAAAATCGTAGCAGCGGATAGCGATAAGTATTATAACATAGCTTTTAATGAATTACTAAAAATATCCTACTATATACACGTGCAGTGACAAAGTGCTAGGTGCAAAAAGAAAAAGTGTGAAAACAATGTGGCAGTATAAAAGAATACCACTAAATGAGTATATGGAAGCTTCTTCCCTTATTTCTAGAGTAACTCTATCTGATTATGTCTTTGCTCTTATTTCCTGATCAAATACACAGATAATCAAATTCCATAGAATCTTTCAGCTAGTTAACTATGTCGCGATACTTGTGCTGTATTAAGTATAGTATATACTTGGTATGTCACAGTAGCTCAGATGTATTGAACCATTTAGGAATACCTTTCATGCCAGAAAACACATCTATATGGTCAAACAACACAGTATCATATGGGACTGGTCACATATCATAGAATCTTTCAGCTAGTTCACTATATTGCGATACTTGCGCTGTATTAGGTATGCACTTGGTATGTCACAGTAATCCAGATGTATTGAACCATTTAGGTATACATTTTATACCAGAAAACACATCCATCTGGTCAAACAACACAGTATCATATGGGACTGGTCACATATCGAACCTAAATCACTGTTGTGTGGTCCCATACAGTATATAGCAGCTTCCAAAGTATCTAAGTGGTATACAATAGACTTGCTCAACTTATGCAACTCTTTCTGAGATGCCCCATCAATCACATCTCAATAACGCAACCTTGCACCTATAATAATTATAGGGGATAACTCATGACTCTTTGTGTGGAACAAGACAACTACAGGACACAGTTTTATAAGTGGTAAAGTCTATATTATCACACGGTGATTCAAACAGGTGCAGAGAGAAACTCAAGTCCACAACACTTGGAGTAAATATTAAACGCAGCTTAGCAGTCTATAGGAAACTTCAGAGGAAAATGCAATCAAGCAGAAAGTCTATGAAGCACAATTATTCTTGAGGATACTTGACACTAAGTAAATCCTTGTCTTAGTCCAAACACAGATATGCTTATAAGGCAGTTCAAATCATATCTTAGCTCAACCAGGGAGGCCTGGTTAATAGTCTCAGGTTTTTGCAGAGCAGCAAACGCTTACATGTCCAGCAAATGCAGATGGAAGTAAACACAAGCAGCAGATGAAGGAGTATTACTGGAAACTGGTGTATGCAGCAGGAACTCAGAGCAGAGTAGCAGGATCACCACACAGGTTCACAGGAGCAGGTATATAGCCAGGGAGTAATCAGAGGTCAGGAGTTGGATGCAAGGCAGAATACTCTAGCACAGACTGAAGGCTGGGGTGGAGTTTTATAGCAGGAAGACACAGTGCACATGAGAACAAAGACGCCATCTTGGAAAAGGGCAGTAATGCACAAAAGGTAAAAAATGTTCAGAGTCCTGACAGCACCACTATATATTCCGAATACATTGATGCCAATAAAACTTTAGCATAGGTTCAAATAGTGGGCTAAGTACGCCTTGCATAAACCATGTATACTCATCTGGGTCCGCAGGATGGCTTTCTGGGAAACCCTCTAATTAAAGCATGGTCATCACCGGCAATTTTCATTAACTTGTTTGTTGCCCGGTTTTTTAATATCATGATGTCTCCCATTGATAAAATCACTACTTTATTAGCAGGAGATTACCACTAGAAAACTGATAAGGGCTTGGTCTCAATGTGAATCAAATTTCTGAAATCCCACATTGCTTATTCTTCCTTGCAAATTTGGTTTTTTCAAATCTGCAGGCTGTTAATTCTTTCAGTGTTTTTGCAGTGCTTTTCACCTATTCAAATGAATGAGAAAAAATGCCTAAAATACATGCAAAAAATGCCAACAGTGCTGCCATGTAGTCCTCCATATTAATGAGCTATGTATAACCCCGCCCCCCACTACCGATTGGCAGATTTCTGCCTATGTACAGTGTACACACAAAACTGCCAATCAGCGGTATTACTGTTGATATACAGAGTTCAGCATTGATTTTAAACTTATTGAGATTATATTATATTATATAAATATATATTGAATTCACTACGAATTACCCTCGAAATTTGGATTTCAGCACCGTTTCACTGTTTTGCTCGATTCTAAGGACCCGGAAGCATTACAAAACAATAAACTCTTATTATGGACCTCTCTACCCCCTTTCTTCCCCGCCCAATCCTCTGCTCATCTTGTTTTCTGTCTTCTCCTTTCGGGTCTTCCGGCACTCACTGCCACTGCTTAGGTTTTATGAATGTCAATGGTGTGTGTCAAACCCTACTGAAGATGGAGGAGAGGATGGAAGAGGAGCCAATCAGACGGCTTGTTGGGGAGCAGCGGTTCAGGGCCAAGGAGAGATAACAGTTTATTACTATTTTAATCCCCCCTAGGAAGAATTGATCTGCACCAAATTTCTTGAACTGAATGCATGTGGCTGAATCGAATGTCGGGAGATTCTGTCAACTCTTCCGTCGATCTTTGATGCTCTTATATAGTGAATCCTGAACATATTAGCCTGTTTTATTAGAGAACAAAGAGAAAAGTTCATTTTGTGAAGAATATTGCATCATCATGTGCTTTATTTAGCGGCAGTTTTGACATTGACTAGAATATTCTGACCTTCTAAAGGATGAACATTATGTAAACTGCCTCAATCCTGAGACACAATCAGATTAGGAAGGCATTCGAACAATTAATGGCATTGTTTTTGAGAGATGGCATTTGATAAGCTCTGCTCTATTTTTAGCCGCCTTTGATTTCCTTTTCTATAAATCTTCCATGTTGTGCATCATAATTTCACATTACCGCCTCCATTTATTGCCTTATTACCTAGGGATGAACACAGTCATTGTGAATACAATAGTGGGTTTCCTTAGTATCATCAGTGTCAGTATTAGTACTAAATGTTGTTTTGATTGTAATTTAACTCTTTTAGAACCCGGGAATTTTTCTTTTTTGCGCTTTCGTTTTTCCTCATCCTTTCCGAGAGCCATAATTTTTTTATTTTCATATCGACATAAGGCTGGTTTTTATTGCGGGACAAGCTGCAGTTTTGAACGACTCCATTCCTTTTGCCATGTAATGTACTGAGAAACAGGAAAAATCTCCAAGTGTTGTGAAATCGTGAAAAAAATGTAATTCCACAATTATTTTTTTGCTTTAATTTTATGGCGATTATTGTGCTGTTTATATGACCTGGCATCATGATTCTTTAAGTCCGTATAACTATGGCAATTCCAAACTTGTATAGCTTTTTAAACTCTTTTTTAGTAGTTAGTAGGATGAAATGGTTAAAAAAAAATCAATTCTGACATTGTTTTATGGGCTTTGTTTTTACAGTGTTCATTGTGGAATAAAAATGATCTTGAAACATGATCGTCTGGGTCAGTGTGATTATGGTGATGCCAAGCACGCATCTTTTTTTTCTATTTAAGCCATGAAAAACATGTTAAATACTCTAAAAAAATGGTTTTCTTTTGCTTTGTGTCACCGTTTTTATTTTTCTGATGATTGGGCTGAGTGAGGGCTCCTCTTTTGTGCAGTGAGCTGATGTCTTTATCGATTCTAATTTATTCAGCATACCATGGTTATCATTATATTTTTAGGGAGGTGAGGTGACCAAAAATAAGTAATTCTGATTTTTTATTTTTTTTTCCTCTTTAAGGGGTTTACGTGAGGGGTTAATTATTTGAATATTTTGATAGATCGGACGCTTACTGATGCAAGGATGCGAAATATGTTTTCTTCGTAACTTTTCTATTTTCTTTTTTATATTAAAGAATCACTCCCCCTAGGATTTCATTGTAAAAGAGTCATCCGGGTCATGCATAGAGTGTCGCAGAGAGTCTGAAGTATGTATATATATATATATATATATATATATATATATATATATATATATATATAAATATATATATATATATATATATATATATATATTGAAAAACAACTTCATGGGAGGGCTTGTTTAATGGCAAAAAAAATGAGATGATTCGAGTTTTTATTTTTTATATTTTAAGAGATGTTTTATTATTTTTTTTATATTTGATTTGATAGCTTGCTCTATTTACTGCAATTCCACAGTGTTGCAGTATGGAGTGAAAATCTCGGCTTCCTTTGGAGCCCAGCCTGAAATTGAGCTTCACAGGAGGACCAAGATGACAGTGATGAGAACCTTCAGCAGACCGTCAGCAGCCATTGTAACACAAAAGTACCACCAGGGTTGCCAGTTTATTAAAATATCAAGGACAGACAATATTTTTTAAGGACACATTAGAAAACTGTGATAGATCATTATGATTATATGCTTTATATATCTACAGCGGTAGAGTAGATGATAAGCACAGTCCAAGGGCGGAGGTGCCGAAAGAATAGGTGCCCAGACCTTGAAGTATAGTATAGGATATACTTGGCACACTCGTATGGGTCTGATGCAAAAATGTGTTTATTATATACATACAGTATCCACAAGATTCAAACGTTTTGGTCTCCCAAGGACCTTCATCAGTGTGCTCTATGGAGAGCAGGAAGAGGGTATAAATCATAGACCCTTATGAGTGATGTTGCATCAAGATAGTAGGATAAACAGGAAATCCTGAAATAGAGGGCCGCCATTCAGCTTCTGAGACCTGCGGTGGATACCGCGTCTGTTCCTCTCTTCACAGCTTCCTCAAAGGCTTGATCAGCTGGTTTAGAGCCCTCTATTTCAGGATTTCCTGTTTATCCTACTATCTTGATGCAACATCACTCTTAAGGGTCTATGCTTTATACCCTCTTCCTGCTCTCCATAGAGCACACTGATGAAGGTCCTTGGGAGACCGAAACGTTTGAATCTTGTGAATACTGTATGTATATAATAAACACATTTTTGCATCAGACCCATACGAGTGTGCCAAGTATATCCTATACTATTATATATCTACAGGACATAATTCTGCTAAGGAAACATCAGCTGACTTCACTATAAATGGTAAAATGATGATAGTTACAGTTAAAATAATTTTCTTACATTTTTTCAGCTTCAAAAAATCACAGACCCTTTAAATTTTTTTATGAATGTGGCAATAAAAGTGACCGATATTTACAAACAATCAAGGAAATTTTGGAGAGGTGGCAACCCTAGGTACCACGCAATCGTGTCACGATGGACCAATGCCACCTGGACCAGAGATTGATAGAGATGCTCTTCTCTGGCGAGACAGATGACAGCTGTATAATATAACAGGCATCAGTCATGTGTGGAGGGAACTCAGCCCCTAAGCCCCCCTCCAATTACTCAACTACTCATCAACTTCAATTGTATTCTTTTCTCTTGTCCACTTCTTACAGATATATGGCATGGCTGCCAGTGTAGAGAGTGTTTACTTAGCAGCAGTAGCATGGCTACCAGTTGGTTGAGGGCTGAAAGGGTGGTCCTCCTGGGCTCACTGACATGGTGGTGCCCTCCAAGAGTGACCGCCCTTATAACTGTATTGGCGTACCGATATAGGTAAACTCTACAGTAGAGCAGGAAGTCATAGTCTTCCAGCCCTACCACTCTCTGTTCTATAGCCCACAGTTCGCTTTTGGCATGTGGCAGGGCTGCCATCAGTGCATTGCTGCCATTACTAGTGTATGAGGCTCGGTGAGCAGAAGCAACGATGGGGGGCCAGCTGCACAGCCTGCGCTGAGGCAGCACAGCTAAGCCACTGCATGAATGGCATGGCAGGCTGGTTGGCATGCAGGGGTCTGGGCTAATTACTTTACTTTATTAAGCCCTGGTCACTCGCAGGAGCAACGTTATAAAATTATGTGAAGCACCTGGGGGTTCAAGATGCTCATCACACATTTAGATAAGTTCCTTGAGGGGTCTAGTTTCCAAAATGGCATCACTTGTGGGGGGTTTTCACTGTTTGTGAAAATAACATATTTGGCGCTTAAGTAACATTTTAATAAAAAAAAAGTAAAATGTTAATTTTTTTGCTTCCACATTGCTTTAATTCCTGTGAAGCACCTGAAGGGTTACAAAACTTATTAAATGTGGTTTTGAGGGGTGCAGTTTTTAGACTGGTGTCACTTTTGGGTATTTTCTATCATGTAGGCCCCTCAAAGTCATTTCAAATGTGAGGTGGTTCCTAAAAAAATGCTTTTGTAAATTTTGTTGGATAATGAGAAATCGCTGATCAACTTTCAACCCTTCTAACTTCCTAACCCCAAAATTTTTTTTAAAAAATTAAACAGATGTAAAGTACACATGTGGGAAATGTTATTTATTAACTATTTTGTGTGACATAACTCTCTGATTTAAGGGCATAAGAAGAATTAACAGTTTGAAAATTTGTGAAATTTTCAGAAAATTTCTGATATTTTCACAAATAAACACAAAAAATACCGAACAAATTTTACCACTATCATGAAGTATAATATGTAAGAAAAAAAAATCTCAGAATCACGTAAGTGACACTGGTCAGAATTGAAAAAAATGGCTATGTTAGGAAGGTGAAAGCAAGCCTCGAGATAAAGGGCTTAGTGCAAAATGTCTGGTGATGCATTGTACTGTTAAATAGCTTCTTTTTTACCATCCACATTTCCCTAGCCAGATACTTGAGGTCACTTGGAGATTATCCCCTTGGTGACCAGGCCAAATTTTTCAAATCTAATGTGCGTCATTTTATATGTCAATAACTCTGGAATCTTTCATCATATCCCAGTAATTTAGAGACTGTTTTTTTCGTGACACATTATATTTTATGATCTTATGATAAATTTAGGTTGATAGGTTTTGTGTTTATTTATAAAAATATCAGAAATTTGATAATATTTTCTAAAAATTTGTAATTTTCAAAGTTTGAATGATTATTATCCATTTAAGCGTACGCTCATACTCATAATTTTTCATTTTTTTCAAGGAAATTAACAAAACGTATTATTTAGGGACGTATTCAGTTTTGAAGTGAATTTGAGGGTCCTATTAATAGGAAAACCTCCAAAAGTGATCCCATTTTATAAACAACGCCCCCAACATATTAAAAAACTGCTGTCATGTAGTTTATTAGCCCATCAGGTTCTTTTCAATTCAAAGTGACATAAGACGAATGAAAAAAAAATATTTTTACCACCTAAATTTTGCTAACTTCTGAACCGGTCACATAGCCGGCAGACTCTAAGGTCATCATTATTTGGCCATGAATTGCCATGTCAACCATCAGGACCACACGATCAAGATCTCAATGTGGAGATGGGGTTAAAGAGGGAATGCCCACAAACCATTAACCCGCTAAATGCTGTAGTCACTGTTGACAGCAGCATCTAATGGCAGCCACAGTCGGCGCCAACATTGATCATGCCTGATACAGCAGGTTGTCCGCTATAGTGTACAGCTGTCAGCGGCATTTTCACCAATCGAGCGATGCTATTAACATATATCCCAGGACAATTTGAAGTCATACTGGTGTTCACTATGGTGTTAATAAGGCTGTGTTGGCACCACTTTAGCCTTTTGGCATTTTTTTCCCTGGAGTGGAGCTTCTACTGTAATGTCCCTGCCCCTGGTCTAATATTCACTCTCTGGCGTCTTCACCTTTTTTTCATCGCTGCTCTGGTGCCACGGAGCCATCTTGGGACCCAACTTCTGACTGTCTGGAAGTCAGAAGTTATGTAACAAGCTCTCAATGCAAGTCTATCAGAGCCAGAACGAGGCCAGAATGAAGCTCTCATAGACTTGTATTGAGTTGTGTCCTCCGGCTGGCCCAGCAAACACTGGAGCAATCCGGTGGGTCACAAACTGCTGGAGAAGGACAGGAGCGACGGTGATGGAAGGGGAAGACAGCATCAGGTAAGTATGAGATTAGGGGTCAGGGACCTTAGATTAGCTGCACCACTCCTGTGGTAAAATGTAACAACTGCTGGAGTGGTGCTTTAAAGAGCTCAAAAGGGGTTGAGTGCAGTCCTAGAAGACCTCTGAATGTTATACCCGTATTTTATTGGCAAATCGAGGCTTTGCAGTAGTGGGATTATTCGACACAAAGTAGTTTGGGGGGAAATTCAGCAAGTTGGCAAATTTCAATTTCAAACAATCCACTCATCTATAACATTGACATCTTACAGATTAGGATAAGATCTTTTCTCCCATGTATGAGATATTATATGATTGGTGAGTGTATGAATAAAAAGATGACACTAACACTATATTTTATTTATCTATAAGTATTCTGAAATGTTTGACTCAATTGTTTTCAGATCTATTTGTCCTATTTGATTTACTATTCTGCCTCGTCAGCTCCTCCAGGAAATATATCCAGGTTTTCTGACAAATTAGACAGCAGCATAAATCCACAAAGTAGCTGAGCCAAGTGCAAGAAACAATACAAAGGGAGCCAAGTAAGGATTGACATTGGACTTATTCTTTTCCGCTTTTTAATTGTGGACACGAGATAATAGAATTTTCTCTACACATCCGAAGCCGCTACGTCTTGATTTCTACATCATTTATATGCAAAGCTGTAGAACCACCCTCTGATATTTCTTCTCAAGAGAGTTTCATATTGTTGTATCGTAGCAACTACTAACAATTAACGTTGCTTGGAAATTCATTTATGCTTCTCAATTCGTGACTCATCGCCATAGAGGATAATTTCAACTTTATGAAAAAAGACAAATCTCCCAAAATACAAGTGACCTTTCTTTTTTGAAGATTTATAATAAACGCTCTTTTGTTCTATTATTTACTGCAGATTTGCCATGAACTATTTCACATTTCTCTTCTGGCAAATGTCTCCTTTGTGGTATGAATTAAAGCAGAATATGTAATGATCTTTCCTACTTAAAAGAGCAAAGTGATACCATGCTCCAAGGAACCGTATGTGGCCTTGTTAGCATTCATTTATATTTTTTTTTTTACATGGGGAATGGATTTTAGTGTTTTAGGCCAATCTAACAATTAATTCCCCAAAATATGTACCGTATTTTCTGGTGTATAAGACGACTGGGCGTATAAGACGACCCCCAACTTTTCCATATAAAATATGGAATTTGGGATATACCCGCCGTATAAGACGGGTGTCATCTTATACGCGCAGTCATCTTGTACGGCATGTGGTTCCCAGGGTCTGGAGGAGAGGAGACTCTCCTTCAGGCCCTGGGATCCATATTCATGTAAAAAATAAAGAATAAAAATAAAAAATATGGATATACTCACCCCTCCGATGGACCCTGGACCTCAGCGGTGCAAGCGCCTGCCTCCGTTCCTAAGAATGCAGTGAGTGAAGGACCATCGATGACGTCGCGGTCACATGACCGCTCACGTGACCGCTCATGTGACCGCGACGTCATCGAAGGTCCTTCACTCACTGCATTCTTAGGAACGGAGGCAGACGCTTGCACCGGTGAGAGACAGGGTCCGTCGGAGGGGTGAGTATATCCATATTTTTTATTTTTATTCTTTATTTTTTACATGAATATGGATCCCAGGGCCTGTAGGAGAGTCTCCTCTCCTTCAGACCCTGGGAACCATCCAGGATCGCTCTGTGCACCCGTACCCGGCGTATAAGAAACCCCCGACTTTTGGGACAATTTTTAGGGGTTAAAAAGTCGTCTTATACGCCGGAAAATACGGTAGTTGTCCCCTACGTTAGATTACTATTGGTTTATGTTAGTAATCTAGAAAAATATTTAGAATTGAGAGTTAGTAATCTAGGCACTCTGTCACTGCACTAATTAACGCAATCACTGACTAACACAATATAATGTAACCTGTATTACTATCTGCTAAAACTCAGTTTCCAAATCCACCATGCTATATACAGTCTATCCCTATTACATACAGTATGTCAAGGTCATAATATGGATACTAATAAAAAGTAAAAAAAAAATGTGTCCTATCTGATCTTATTTGCATCTATGCAAATGTCCTATTCCTCTATGAAGAGGCATAGAACGCTAGCACCAACTATTGGAAGTAGCTATCCTAAAAGGCAATGTCGACCCTTTAACAAACCTAGCCATATGACGCAGGATAAAAGCCAAACCAAAATCTAAATTTACAGACACAGACACAGACAGGGGGTATTGCCTCTCATCAGTGCAAAGTATGAGATTTGATTTGGCTAGGTGAGAGGCTTAAGTCTGGGCTCCAAGGGGTAACGTTTCTCCTTGTGGAAAGTGACAAGCCAGGCCTGGCATGTCAGAGTGAGGAGACTCATTTATATGCCATGTATGCGGGGCTACATCTCGGTGTGTGACATCAGTCTGAGCACGTGTACTCAGATCAGACTCCTCTCTGCTTGGATGCTGCTTTGAAGAGCAGTCCGTTTAGCTGACAACAGCTGCAATGTGCTGCTTCTTAGGCAGTATGTCACAGGGCTTGTCAGCTGAAGATGTTAAAGGGGTGATCCAAAGCTAAAATCTGTTTTATTCCTAAATGCATATGCATTTAATGTCATAATCCAGTCTCTTTTCAAATTTACTCTAATTAAAAAGTCCCTACCGTTCCCTCAATATTCTATCTAACTATTTATTTTACTATTTCTTTTCAATAACGTTGCCTTTGGGAAGCACAGTGCATTCCGGATGGTAAAACAAATCGTCATCAGGGAGCAAAGGTTGCGTTCACTGCCCAGCCTCTGCCTCATCCCTGAAGTGCAGCATCATCAGTGATGTAGATTGGAAGCTCTTATGAGAAGGGTTGTCATTATTTTTGCTTTAATTATTGCATTATCTTTAACTATGTTACTTATGACTGTTGTATATGAACCTCTGAATTGTAAAGCGCTGCGGAATATGTTGGCGCAATATAAATAAAAATTTTTATTATTAGTGACATCCAATTCCAGGGCTGGGCTAGTTCCAGCTCTACTGAGCATGTGTCAAATGTTAATGGATGCTCAGTAGATTGTTGTCACTGTGCAATATGCACAATGACAGTGCACTCCCTTGCTGGCTCTGATCATAAGTAAAGAGCTGGCAAGAAAGAGCACTGTCAGTGAGCGTCATAAGAAGAATTCATTGCGTGCAGGAAAAGCAGAGACCAGCGCTGTCTCTTCAAGTGACGCAAGCCACTATTTCCTGATGACAATCCCAGCATATACTGGGATTCTCTAATGAACCATCATCAAAGATGAAGTCGTAAAACAAAAGCAGTTAAATTAAGCAGAAAGGGAAAAGGGAGGATTTTTAAATTAAGGTATATTAGAAAAGAGATTCAATTATTACATTAAATAAATAGGCATTTTGCATTAAAATACATTTTAGCTTTGTACCACATCTTTATCTCTTGGATAACTTTTACCTCCTTGGAATTCCATGACACATGTTGTGATGGTGTGATATGCTATGTGGGTATCATTTTTGTGTATATTTCTATTTTACTGATTATCATGGTGTTACTGTATCTTGTAGGATGAGTTATTTGCCATCTGATATTCTCCCCACAGTTCTGTATTGTTATCTCTTCACAGGGTCAGTGAATAATGTTGTTTACTAATATGCTAATGACATATTGACCTAGCTTGTTGAAACAATGAGCCCCTGAGACCTTCCTCCTCCTGGCCTGTGAATGAGGGGGGAGACTTGTAAATATAAGGGAGGTGAGACAGAGATCAGTCTGGTGTGGAACCTTGATGTGAGGAGCCTATCAGAGAGAAAGAAGGGAATATGGACTGTTATCCTCAGTGCTGGATTGTTGGACTTTTATTCTGTAACTGAATTGCATTCGTGTTCTGGAATATTTAATCCTTTGTGTGATGGATCGTATATATGGACCTTTCGTGTTTTGCCTAAATAAAGGTCTTGGAATTGTTAACTATTCTCTTGCTCTGTTGACTGTGTGATACCGGAGAAGAAACCCGTGACAACTGCTGGCAAGCAGCGAGATCAACAGAGCGTAACCTAATGGAGAACCACACACAGAGTGAGTACAGAAATTGGACTGTATCCAGTTTACAGGAGAGAGCCAGAGACCTGGGCCTGAACTACCAGGGACTGACTAAAGAGGCCTTAATTGATCTACTGGTGGGTGCTAGCCAGACCACCTACTCCCATATGTCTGAAGGACGAGCACTGGAGACGAGGACCGCCACCCCAAAAAGCCAGTGGGTGGTGTGGTACGAAGAAGAGATGGCGGTTCTGGGCCCAGGCGTCTCTCAGGAGTACAAGGAGGAGGCTGCCCGCTGGGCACAGCGGAGACAAGAAGCAATGGAGCTTGAAAGAGGGAGTAACGCAATGTGGAATGTAAACCCAACGATCCGGGAGCCTGTATGGATCACCCGGACAGAGTTTAAGCCATTTGATGAGGCTTCCGGAGATGTGGAGGATTTCTTCAAGGACTTTGAGCAGCAGTGTGCTGTGATGGAGGTGCCCCACTCTGGCTGGATGCGTTTGTTAGTGGGACTCCTGAACGGTAGCCTGGTGGAGGCTTACCGAACCATTGACTCACAGTGGAATCGGGATTATAACATTGTAAAGCAGACTATCCTGGATTACCATGCTATCACCCCAGACTCATATATGGCCAAGTTCCGAGACCTCCCATGCACTACGGGGGATCGTTTAGGATGTATGCACATAAGATGTCCCAGGCATGTCGGAGATGGCTGGAAGCAGAAAATGCCTTTACTGTGGAAGATGTTATACAGGCGTTCCTTATAGAACAATTTCTTGCCAAGTGCCCCACAAAAGTACGGGAATGACTCCGGGAGCGCACGCCGTGCACCGTGGATAGAGCTGCAGCCCTGGCCGATGAAGCCCTTACTATCCGACCGCAATGGAGGAGGCTTCTGGACAATGAACCACAGCCTTCAACCGTGCCCCATCCCCCTCCGATTATATCTGCCCCTCCACCCAGCCGCAGGCCGATGACAATCACAGCTCACAATCCTGGGCCCCAACAGTTCCGACCACGACCTGGGGGTATCACAGAGGAGATGTTACGGGTGTGGGCAACCTGGACATTTGCAGTCTGGCTGTCCCTCAAGGATTCGGAGGGAGCCCCACGCAGCCCCACCTCGTCCAGTGCATCTTGTGCACTCCATCCCGCCTGAGGAAGAGCTACCACCACCCCCACCAGAGTGGACCACTGACCATGGCACCATAGATACCCCTCCTGGAGTATACGGACTCCGGCCTTTGTCCATCAGAAATACACAGCAATGGCTTTGCCATCTGCAGGATGTCTTAATTGATGGATACAAAGTGTCGGGATTTAGAGACACGGGGGCATTCCTGACTATCGCTGACCCCCGTGTGGTTCGACCCGAGGCAATTCACTAGGGCCCGGGAATTCCTATTGTCCTGGAGGGGGGTGTCCGCAAATATATACAGAGAGCTTTGGTACGCTTGGGTTTCGGTTTTGGAGAAAAACTGTGTTGGATTGGCGTTATGGGAGGACTTCCTGCAGATATCCTCCTTGGAAATGACATTGGGGAGTTGCAAAGTCATTTTGTGGGAGCAGAAGGTCCGTGGGCCTCTCCTTCTTCTGAAAGAACAATTGGATATATCGCAGATACCGTAATGCCCATCATTCCCTACGTTCTAGAGTTCAGAGACTGTCTCGCCCAGCTAGCTACCTTGGCTAATGAACATCAGCGAACGGCCCAGTCCAGTCAAAAAGCCTGGTATGACCATAAAGCCAGGACCCGGGAATTTATGGACAAGTGCTCATGATTATTGCAACCCCTGCCACTGTACAATGAACTATAAACAGTGGAGGAAAGTGGACTAAAATGAGCAGGCCAGAGGTCTGTGTAGACCTAATGGCGTGCTCACTTATTATGAGGGGGGAGAGGTTGTGATGGTGTGATATGCTATGTGGGTATCATTTTTGTGTATATTTCTATTTTACTGATTATCATGGTGTTACTGTATCTTGTAGGATGAGTTGTTATTTGCCATCTGATATTCTCCCCACAGTTCTGTATTGTTATCTCTTCACAGGGTAAGGGTACCGTCTCACAGTGGCACTTTGGTTGCTACGACGGCACGATCCGTGACGTTCCAGCGATATAGTTACGATCTCGCTGTGTCTGACACGCTACTGCGATCAGGGACCCCGCTGAGAATCGTACATCGTAGCAGATCGTTTGAAACTTTATTTTGTCGCTGGAACACCCGCTGACATCACTGCATCGGCGTGTGTGACGCCGATGCAGCGATGTCTTCACTGGTAACCAGGGTAAATATCGGGTTACTAAGCGCAGGGCCACGCTTAGTAACCCAATGTTTACCCTGGTTACCATTGAAAATGTAAGAAAAAAAAAACACTACATACTTACATTCCGGTGCCTGCCACGTCCCCGGGCGTCCGCTTCCCTGCACTCCTCTTGCATCCTGTGTCAGCGCCGGCCGGCCGTACATCAGAGCACAGCGGTGACATCACCGCTCTGCTTTACGGCCGCGCTTACACAGGATGCAGGAGGAGTGCAGGGAAGCGGACGCCCGGGGACGTGACAGGCACCGGAATGTGAGTATGTGGGGTTTTTTTTACATTTACAATGGTAACCAGGGTAAACATCGGGTTACTAAGCGCAGCCCTGCACTTAGTAACCCGATGTTTACCCTGGTTACCCGGGGACTTCGGCATCATTGGTCGCTGGAGAGAGCTGTCTGTGTGACAGCTCTCCAGCGACCACGCAATGACTTTCCAACGATCACGGCCAGGTCGTATCGCTGGTCGTGATCATTGGAAAGTTGCAGAGTGTGACGGTACCCTAAGTGAATAATGTTGTTTGCTAATATGCTAATGACATGTTGACCTAGCTTGTTGAAACAATGAGCCCCTGAGACCTTCCCCCTCCTGGCCTGTGAATGAGGGGGGTGTTATGAATTCTGCTCTTGGGCTCCCTCCGGTGGTTGTTAGTGGTAGTGCAGTTGTCTTGGGGTTGTAATCAGGGCAGGTGTTTCTGCTGATTGCAGCTTTACTAGGTATTTAGGTGTGCAGGATCCATTACTCCTGGCCAGTTGCCCATTGTTCTTGGAGGGATTGCATCTCTCTCTGGTTCCTCATGCTCTGCTGCCAATTCAGCTGAGATAAGTGTCTGGTTTTTTGTCTCTGTGCACACATGCAGTGTGCTTTGCAATTCAGTGCAATTCATTGTGTTTTTGTCCAGCTTAGACTTTGTTTGGACTTTTCAGTCATGCTGGATTCTCAGGAGTTGCAGATATACTTGCTATGTCTTTAGTTAGATGTAGTATATTTGTATTTTCTGCTGTGGATATTTTTAGGATTTTAATACTGACCGCTTAGAATTCTGTCCTATCCTTTTCTATTTAGCTAGAAGTGCCTCTTTTGCTAAATTCTGTTTTTCTGCCTGCGTGTGTCTTTCCTCTTATACTCACAGTCAATATTTGTGGGGGGCTACCTATCCTTTGGGGTTCTGTTCTGAGGCAAGATAGAATTCCCATTTCCACCTAAAGGGGTATTTAGTCCTCCGGCTGTGTCGAGGTGTCTAGGACATGTTAGGTACACCCCACGGCTACTTCTAGTTGCGGTGTCAGTTTAGGGTTTGCGGTCAGTACAGGTACCACCTACTCCTGAGAAAGTCTCTCATGCGGCTCCAAGGTCACCGGACCATGACATATGTTGTGATGGTGTGATATGCTATGTGGGTATCATTTTTGTGTATATTTCTATTTTACTGATTATCATGGTGTTACTGTATCTTGTAGGATGAGTTATTTGCCATCTGATATTCTCCCCACAGTTCTGTATTGTTATCTCTTCACAGGGTCAGTGAATAATGTTGTTTACTAATATGCTAATGACATATTGACCTAGCTTGTTGAAACAATGAGCCCCTGAGACCTTCCTCCTCCTGGCCTGTGAATGAGGGGGGAGACTTGTAAATATCAGGGAGGTGAGACAGAGATCAGTCTGGTGTGGAACCTTGATGTGAAGAGCATATCAGAGAGAAAGAAGGGAATATGGACTGTTATCCTCAGTGCTGGATTGTTGGAATTGTATTCTGTAACTGAACTGCATTCGTGTTCTGGAATATTTAATCCTTTGTGTGATGGATCGTATATATGGACCTTTCGTGTTTTGCCTAAATAAAGGTCTTGGAATTGTTCACTATTCTCTTGCTGTGTTGATTGTGTGATACCGGAGAAGGAACCCGTGACACATGTGAATACAGCATTCATCCCCCACCAACACACACACTGCACTGCTGGTAAAAAAAAATAATCTGCTAGTTTATTCTGTAAAACTACTGTATATATCTGTGCTCATCTACCCAACACAGTTGCAATTACCTATAGAATTAACAGGTTAAAGGGAATCTGTCTGCAGGCTTTTGCTATTTAATCTGAGAGCAGTATAATATGGGGCAAGGAAACCTGACTCCAGTTATGTGTAACTTAATAGGCTGTGTGTTACAGTTTCAATATAATCAGTGTTTTAACAGCAGGATATTGTCACTGCCTGACTAGGTTTCACTTGCACTGTAGTCAAGTAATCTTTGTAATCCCGCCCCCACCACTGACTGACAATGTACACAGGAAGCTGAGAGTAAAGTATAAAGTCAATATGCAAAATAGAATCAAAATACCTACAGTACAATGCTATAAATATAACTGTTGTCAGTCTTTCTTCCTTAAGACCCCAGGATCTGTTATTGTATTCAGCTACTGTCTCTTTTGGTCACTGAATAACCTAATACTCCAAGAAGCAGTGGAGAAAATGTCAACTATCTTGTCACACAGGGTTGCCTATTCTTATAGGTGTGTTTTTAGGGTATACTTGTTCATCTGTCACCCAACCCATTGCATCCATCAATAAGTGATAATTTGCTACTCCATAAAGTGTATTAAGTACTATAGTCAGGTCTGTCCAGTTTAGGTTTTAACAGGCGCATACAAATCTTTGAAAAACCATTTGGGTTTTTATCAAGGAGTTAAAGTTTCTTTCATTATTTCTCTCAGGACCCACTGGTTCTGGATAACTGTGGCACCAACTCCTCCTATGGAGGTAATTCTTACTGGGCCAATATGACAAATGCTTTATAGAAGTGTTCCCTAACCTGTCTGACCTTAAAAGGCACATTCACCTCTAAGAGATGGTCGTGATCTTCATTTAGCTTTGACAGTGGGACGTCCATTACTGCTATAATGACAGTCAAAGCTTTTCCAAAGAAATCGCAAGAGGCAGTATACCAAGATTCAGGGATTCCAACCTAACCCCCATTCAGTATTGTATTCGTGCATCAAGCACTCCCACTGCATTGTTAAATCCAGCACCAAGCATCTCCTCTAATGGGTAGTATCATCCTGTCTCCAGCTTACCATACTTATATCATCTCTAAACAACCGAGGTCAGTGTTTGTGCATCCAAATCTGCTCTTCTGTGCTGTAGAACTGTTCTTCATAGCTGTTTGCTAGAACAGAGGGAAAGCCAATGGCTGGGGGCTGATGTTAATATTCTGGGAAAGAGACAATATTAAAAAAGGTTCCCAGGCTATTAATATCGGCTCACAGCTGTCCTGGTTATTAAAATGATGGACCCCAACTAAAAAAATGACTTAGGGTGCTCCTATATTTAATAACCAGCAAAGGCTAGGCAGACAGCTGTGGGCTAATATTAATAACCCAAGAAGGGGCCACAAACTTTGCCCCCTCCCAGACTAAAAACATCAGCTCTCAGCCACCCCAGAAACGGAGCATCCAAGAGATGCGCCAAATCTGGCACTTAAACTCGCTCTTCCCACTTGCCCTGGTGTGGTGGCAAGTGGGGTGATATTTGGGGCTATTGATGTCGCCTTTATATTGTCAGGTGACATCAAGCCCAGAAGTTAGTAATGGAGAGGCCTCTATAGGACACCCCATTACTAACCATATTGTCATATTGTAATTTACCAAGGGAACCAGGACTGCTGGAAATGTTCTTCTCATCCAGCTTTTCTACACTAATTTTTGCTAACTCGCCTTTTGAAAATCTTGGTAAGCTTTTCAACTGACCCCTGCAATACCCCAATGTTATTTATGACTTTGTTTACTCTGCCTTGCTCATATAAATCTGGCTCACTCTTAATTATCTGACCAAGATGAGCACAGACCACTCCTCTCTGATTCACACCTGAATGTGCTTTCTAGCACATATATTGCATAGCATAATCCGCCAAGACGTCAGTCTGCCCAGTATATCATATAAGTTTATCATACAAGTGTGGAGATCAGAATGAATCTAGAATTGAACCAGAACCGAACTGAAGGTAACTGGACAGTCACTGTAAACAATGTTTCTGTTTGTTTTCACTCTCACCCCTATAATCTTTTACTGTCTGCTAACCCCCTAATCCCTTCACCTAGTAAAGAACTGCAGTGTTCATCTCTTCTTTAATCCTCCTCATCCATCTCACCTCCTCCTCAGAACTCTTCCTCAACATACAATCCTCATTCTCCAAGCACAAACAGCCACTTCATGCCCTCTCCTGCTCCCACCTGCTAACACTTTTTCTGCTTCTCCTCACTGCCGGTGATATTGATCCAAATCCTGGTCCTCCTCACCACATTCCCACAGTCATTTCTACCTCCCATTCACGCTCTATCACAACTTTCCCTAACCTCTCTAACCTTATACCCATTCACCCAGCCCCTGCTTCCCGAGTCCCACTAACAGGAGCTCTGTGGAATGCTCGTTCTGTCTGCAACAAACTTTCCTACATCCATGATCTTTTCATTACTAACAAACTTTCCTTTCTCGCCATCACTGAAACCTGGCTCACCCCCTCTGACACAGCCTTTCCTGCTGTACTCTCATATGGTGGATTCCACCTTTCCCACACACCCTGCCCCAGCTGCACGCATGGTGGAGGAGTTGGTTTTCTCCTGTCAGATAACTACTCCTTCAACCACATCCCACTGCCACCCTCTGTTACCTTCCCTTCCTTCGAGCTGCACTCTATGCGCATCTACTCCCCCTCCAACCTCCAACTGGCTGTCAGTTACCGCCCCCCAAGGCCAGCCTCCATCATCTTTGACCATTTCACCACCTGGCTACTTCATTTCTTTTCTGCTGACATCTCCACTATCATCTTGGGTGAATTCATTATCCCAATTGAAACTTCTCAGCTGCCACTAAACTTCTATGGATCGCCCCCATGGGGTCGTGGGGTACTAGGTACCGGGTCCTACGGTTCACAGGGGATGTCACGGTGGCTGACCCGGTCCGTGGCCCTGGGACGTACGTGTAAAAGGGACAGGTCTTTAAGGGGAATGTTTGTGACGCCACCTGTGGTATTTGGTCAGGGTGACCGACGCTGCTTTAAGGGGTCCGCCGTTGGGGTGATGTTATGGCAGCTAGATGGTATACCTTCCCACAGGTGAAGTGTATTCTCAGGGCTTCCCGGTGTGTAGATGGTAAATGAGGAATGGCGCAGTGAAGAACGAGGACACAAGCTTGCAGTCTCTTTACCTTTACTGAAGACTTCAGCATCCACAGTCCAGGGCACCAGATCACAGGGTAGGCAGAGTCCGGCCGGTTTGGAGGCAAGTACAGAGTCTCCTTGTCCATGTGGAAATCAATAGCCTTCCTTTGCACTGTAGTGGTGTAGTCCCTTACTGCCTATGGCTTCACATAAGGGTCTCACAGTTGCGATGTTTCGCGCTCTCTGTCCCCCGTATAGGATAGGACAATACCTGTATGACTTGGTGGCTTGAGGCTGTTTATAGGGACTCTAGCATGCCCCGGCCTCTGTGGGTGCCACTGTGCCTCCTGGGTGTAGGGGCGGACAGGTAACCTACAATTAGCTGTCCTGCCGGTCTCTGGAGCAAAGCATAAAGGTCCTTACTCCCTCAGTGTTCCGGCTACCGGGCTTCTGCGCCTCAGAGGGAGGCAGCCTGTATAGGGCTGGTCCCCTTCTGGTATCCTCTCCTTTGCTTTGCTTTCCTTGCACGCTCGCTGCAATACAGTTCTGCCTTCTGAATGTCTCTTTCTGGGAGCTGCAGCTCTGAGGGCATGCACAGCACCTTTAACATTCCATCCTCCTCAGACTCTGGTCTGGAACATTCTAACCTTCCCTACAGACTACCAGTTATATATTTGGGGAGTGACCTAATAAATAGGAGCAAAAGCTCCCCCTGGTGGTCTGGAGTGTGAAATGTGTTGCATGTTTGTGATACCTGGATGCAGTCATCCTTCTTTGCCTCCAAACGTAGCATCACTCTCACCGAGAGGAAAGCAATACCACTGCGATGACCAGGACCCTGGGGCGCCGCATCTATCTTTCACTTTCTCCTTCAGCCTTAAATAATGGTCTTCTGCAGTCACTCACAAAGATAAAAACTACAAAAAAAGGAAAAAATCCTCCAATATTCAAGAAGTAAACAAAAACAGGCAGGGATGCTTACCTGTCTAACTGGGCCTCAATACAATTGCACTAACAGGGTGCAGCGTGCAGTAAAATAGTAACTGCACAGGTGCAATACCAAATGAGACAGCCAGTCTTCAATCAGGGATTGGCCGTGTGGCACACCAATGCAAAAAATATACTCTGTATGTGGCAATGTTCACACAAGGAATGCAGAGCATCTGGTTCTCAGCCTATTAATGACGCCCTATGGCGGGCTGCCCAGTGCTAACTTTAATGCATCCTGTGTTAACAGAGGCCACAGTTTTCAGAACCATTTGGGCCCAACTGCACCCCAAAAAAAATATACCGTGCAAAAAAAACATATCAATATATGTAAGGTATTGGTTGATATTCTGGCCATGATATGTAAGCTAGCAAATCGCGTCAAGGGTCCTTACGTTTGCCAGTCCTACTCTAACATGAAAACCACAAAAAGAGGAAAAAATCCTCCAATATTCAAGAAAAAAACAAAAACAGGCAGAGATGCTTACCTGTCTAGCTGGGCCTCAATACAATTGCACTAACAGGTGCAGTTGCCATTTTACTTGGGTCCGCTGCACCCTGTTATTACAATTGTATTGATGCCCAGGTAGACAGGTAAGCATCTCTGCCTGTTTTTGGTTCTTACTCACAAAGATGGCCACACACTGGACTTCATCTTCACCCGCCTTTGCTCCCTCTCTAACCTCTCTAACTCACCTCTCTTTCTGACCACAACCTGCTTACATTCTCTTCCCTCTCCACTCCTTGTCCACAATCCCCACTGACCAATGACCTACTGACTGCCAAAGCCAAGCGACACTACTCTGTCCTCCTGCTCCTGTCCTCTGCCTTTGACACAGTGCACCACTCCCTATTACTACAGACCCTCTCATCTCTTGGCATCACAGACTTGGTCCTATCTTGGATCTCATCATACCTAACAAACCAGACATTCAGCGTCTTCCACTCACACACCACCTCCTCACCTCGCCCCCTATCTGTTGGTGTCCTACAAAGTGCAGTCCTAGGGCCCCTGCTCTTCTCCATTTACACCTTCGGCCTGGGACAGCTCATAGAATCTCACGGTTTTCAGTATCACCTCTATGCTGATGACACACAGATCTACATCTCTGAACCAGATATCACCTCCGTACTAACCCGAATCCTGCAATGTCTGTCTGCTATTTCATCCTTCTCCACTAGATTTCAAAAACTTAATATGGACAAAACAGAATTCATCATCTTTCCCCCATCTCACTCGACCCCCCCCAATGGACCTAGCCATTAAAGTAAATGGCTGCTCACTCTCCATAGTCCCACAAGCTCGCTGCCTTGGGGTATTCCTTGACGCTGATCTCTCCTTCAAACCACATATCCAAGCCCTTTCCACTTCCTGCTGCCTTCAACTCAAAAATATTTACCGGATCCGTACATTCCGCAACCAAGAATCTGCAAAAACCCCAATCCATGCCCTCATCTCCCACCTTGACTACTGCAACCTCCTGCTCTGTGGCCTCCCCTCTAACACTCTCGCACGCCTCCAATCTATTCTAAATTCTGCTGCCAGACTAATCCACCTGTCCACCCGCTATTCCCCGGCCTCTCCCCTCTGTCAATCCCTGTACTGGCTCACCATTACCCAAAGACTCCAGTTCAAAACATTAACAATGGCATACAAAGCCATCCACAACCTGTGTCCTCCATACATCTGTGACTTACATGCACGCAACCTCTGATCCACACAAAATCTCCTTCTTTACTCCCCTCTTATCTCCTCTTCCCACAATTGCATAAAAAAATTCTCTCGCGCATCACCCCTACTCTGGAACTCTCTACCACAACATATCAGACTCTCACCTACCATGGAAACCTTCAAAAAGAACCTGAAGACCTTCATCTTCCAACACGCCTACAATCTGCAGTATCCACCGATCCACCAAACCACTGTACGACCAGCTCTGCCCTTGCCTATTGTACAGTATACTCACCCATCCCTTGTAGATTGTGAGCCCTCGCGGGCAGGGTCCTCTCCTCCTATACCAGTCGTGACTTGTATTGTTTAAGATTACTGTACTTGTTTTTATTATCTAAACCCCTCTTCACATGTAAAACGCTATGGAATAAATGGCGCTATAATAATAAATAATAATAATAATAATAATTAATAATATATACAGCTCTGGCAAAAATTAAGAGACCACCACATCAAAACCCTGTCATGGGCAGCCCAATCTCCAGACCTGAACACCATTGAAAACCTCTGGAATGTAATCAAGAGGATGAAAGCAGTGTGAAAGACTGGTGGAAAGCATGCCAAGACGAAACTATGATTAAAAATCATAGTTATTCCACAAAATATTGATTTCTGAACTCTTCCTGAGTTGAAACATTAGTATTGTTGTTTCTAAATGATTATGAACTTGTTTTCTTTGCATTATCCGAGGTCTTTATTTTGACCATTTCTCCTTTTCAGAAAAAAAAAACAAAAGTTATTGCTATATATATATATATAGATAGATAGATAGATAGATAGATAAAAAAGAACACAGCAGCACAAGTACATGAATCTAGGCCATGTGAAAACACAGACAAATATTCAATATGAATTATACTACTCAAAAATATTTTTCACAAATTTTTTCAAAAGAATTTTTTTTTCATAAAACTTACAGTAATAGATGAAATGAAGATTCCTAGCGCATAAATTGGCCAATTCATGTGTGCCCATCAACCATGGCAAGGTGATCTCCCTCTGACGGGTCCTGTATGTGGATGTGGCTGCATCCAGACTGATCTTGCACTCCTTTCATTGACCTTGCAGGTGGCGGTAATCAACTCTACCTGCCCATAAATTGTAGGTTTAGCCCAGAGTGACATGTTTTGTCCATAGTTGTAGGCTGGTGACCCAAAAGTGGCATGTACGGTAGAGTAGGACCCATCAGAGGGAGATCACCTTGCCGTGGTTGATGGGCACACATGAATTGGCCAATTTATGAGGTAAGAATCTTCATTTCATCTATTACTGTAAGTTTTATGAAAAAAAATTTTTTAAAAAAAATTTGTGAAAAATATTTTTGAGTAGTATAATTCATATTGAATAATTGTCTGTGTTTTCACATGGCCTAGATTCATGTACATGTGCTGCTGTGTTCTTTTTTATCTATATGATGCAGTTTGCAGCTTTGCACGTGTTCACATTAGGAGTGCTGGTTGGCTTTTTCTCTCTCTCTCTCTCTCTCTATATATATACTGTATATACTGTATACTGTATATATACACATATTGTGTATTTTATAGACCTTAAACACTAAAATATAATCCACTTATAGTCTTGGCATTATGATATCAATCACAAAGACATGGCATGCAACATGTCGCATTTTGTACCATGATCCCCACCTCCTGTCCTTGAGTGTTCTGCATGGTGTACATTATGTCTGTTCTCCTGCCTGCCTGCATAAGAGGATGTTAATGGGTACAGTGTGAATCTAATTAGCATATAAATTGCTTAGCCAGAAAGCCTGACCTGTTGGAGATCTCCAAGGACTCACAGGAAGTTCTGCTAAAATGTTATCTTTTAACATGAATGTGTCAGGTTATTAAACATTCTTATAGTTTTGATGACTGTCTTTATGTTGCTTCATGAATAGTACATTTCCTCTATGTACTTCCATACATGTTACTGTATGCGGGATGTGTGCCTAAATCCAAGCCGCATCGTAGCTCCCGCTGGTGCAGAACTGTGGGGTATGTCATTTATTCTACTTGAAATACAAGATTAATGAATGCAAATAAAATGTCTACAGCAGCCTGCGTTTGAGAGGGGAGTGGGGGGGGCACATTTATCATGAAATACTGTGACTGACTCCTGCAGAAGAAAAAAGGGTAATAAAACTACATGTGTACTGGATGTAACACCATATGGTGAGGACCATACAACACCATATTTATCACTGGTTTACTATGACAGAGAGGAACCAGAACACTGCAGCGTCTGATTTCTCCCACTCCTGCACTGATTACAAGCACTTCACCTTCTTATTAAACGTTGTAAATTTATTTTGGAAGTGCAGGGGTTAATCTGCTCTGTTGAGAGCTCCTGGAGGTAAGGCTCTCAGCTGTTCACTGTTAGCCACTTCCAACTCCTATATAATCTGGGTCCTGGCTAGCACTCATTGTCAGAGTTGCTTTTGCTGCATGGCTGGATGTTGTTGTTGGTTATTTTTGGAGAAGGCGTTTGGTGGGTTTATCTGTGACTGTTGCTAGGTTTTGAGTGTGATAATTCCCTTTCTTCTCCTGCTTTGGTTTAACCCTATCCTCCACTCCCCCGTGCATATCTCTGTTATATGTGTGAGTATATTTGTATATTTGTTAGTCTGGTTGGTGTATTATGGCACACTGCTACTCCCCTCTTCCTTGGGTGGGGAAAGGATACAAACTGAGGGCAGATTCAGAAGCTAAGATATGAGTCCTAGTGATGAGCAGGTATGCTCGTTGCTCGGGTTTTCCTGAGCATGCTCTGGTGCTACCTGAGTATTTTGGCGTGATTTAGTTTTCATTGTCACAGCTGCATGATTTGCAACTGCTAGAGAGCCTGAATACATGTGGGGGTTTCCTGTTTGTTAAGGAATTCCCACATGTATTCAGCTTGTCTAACAGCTGCAAATCATGCAGCTGCGGCTACGAAAACAAATTCTCAGAGCACGCCAAAATACTCGGAGACCACCTGAGCATGCTTGGGAAAACCCGAGCAATGAGTATACTCGCTCATCACTAATGAGGCCCCAGCGTCTTCATTAGTGATGAGCGAGTATACTCGCTGCTCGTGTTTTCCCGAGCATGCTCGGGTGCTCTCTGAGTATTTTGGCGTGCTTGGAGATTTAGTTTTCGTCGCCATAGCTGCATGATTTGCAGCTGCTAGACAGGCTGAATACATGTGGGAATTCCCTAACAAACATGCAAACCCCACATGTATTTAGGCTCTCTAGCAGTCGCAAATCATGCAGCTGCGGCTACAAAAACGAATTCTCCGTGCACGCCAAAATACTCGGAGACCACCCGAGCAACGAGTATACTCACTCATCACTAGTCTTCATCATCAGAAAAGATCCGGGGAATGGGGTGAGCTAGGGTGCCCCTAGAGTTAGGGACAGGGAAGGAGCTCCTGGTCCCGGGACCCCCAACCACAGTCGTGACAATATCTCTATGACATAAAAACATAAAATGTTTCAGACAATTGGACGCTGAGGAATTACACCTACACATTGCCCTGGTTTTTCTATTACTTGCCTTGTTTCCAATTCCAATTTTTGCATTAGTATTTCATCATTATTTGTATGCCAAAAACAGGAATGTCTCCAAAGCACAGAACAGGTATCAATCTATTAATTATAGTTTTTCCCTGTAAGTTTCACTCCTCTGGCTTTTGCTTTCAAACTCTGATGCAAAATACCGAATGAGGCTTTAATGCTTTGGATCAGATTTTCATCAGAGTTTGATCAAAAATTGGATATGTCTCTACATTTGGGTGCAGATTACTTTATTTGTAAAAATAAACAGACTAGTGAACAGCCCAATATGCCATAACTGGCACAAGTTCTATCTATGAAAAACATGGATAGAAAATCTATTTTTTTCAAAATATCTTTCTAGAACTGGTATACTTCTCCCAGCACTTTTCCTTTTGCCCTAATGGTGTAAAGCTGTAAATACCCGACAGAGGGAAGATTAAGATTAGAAGCTGTAGCTATATTTCTTCCTCACTGTAGGTGTGAAAGGGAAGGGAAAGTTGCAGCAGTAGGTGATATCTGATTGGCCACGAAAAGAGCAGACCCACTCAGCACAGTTATAGAGAGAAAATGGTGGTGAAAAAGAATAAAATATGCAGGCTACAGTTGCGCTCAAAAGTTTACATACCCCGGAAGAAATTTTGCTTTCTTGTCCTTTTTCAGAGAATATGAATGATAACAACAAAACTTTTTTTTCCACTTATTGTTAGTGGTTTGGTGAAGGAAAATATTTAGAATTGAGAGTCCTCAGTGGTTGATACCTTTTAATGGCTAACTGAAAAGATGATAACAAATTGCAAGCTTTCGAGACTACACAGGTCTCTTCATCAGGCATAGTAGTCACGAAAGCTTGCAATTTGTTACCATCTTTTCAGTTAGCCATTAAAAGGTATCAACTACTGAGGACTCTCAATTCTAAATATTTTTCTATCCACTGGCTAACACGGTACCAAGATATATATCTTTTCTGGTTTGGTGAAGCCATTTATTGTCAAACTACTGTGTTTTCTCTTTTTAAATCATAATGACAACCCAAAACATCCAAATGACCCTGATCAAAAGTTCACATACCCTGGTAATTTTAGCCTGAAGTTGACACAATTGGGTTTGAATGGCTACCAAAGGTAACATAGTCACCTGTGACCTGTTTGCTTGTAATCAGTGTGTGTGCATAAAAGCTGAGAGAGTTTCTGGAATCCAGACAGACTCTTGCATCTTTCATCCAGTCACTGACGTTTCTGGATTGTGAGTCAAGGGGAAAGCAAAAAAATTGTCAAAGGATCTACAGAAAAAGGTAGTTGAACTGTATAAAACAGGAAAGGGATACAAAAAGATATCCAAAGAATTGATAATTCCAGTCAGCAGTGTTCAACTGTGATTAACAAATAGAAAATCAGTGGCTCTGTAAAAACAAAACCACGGTCAGGTAGACCAAAAAAAATGTCGTCCACAACTGCCAGGAAAATTGTTTGGGATGCAAAGAAAAACCCACAAATAACATCAGCTGAAATACAGGACTCTCTGAAAACTAGCGGTGTGGCTGTTTCAAGATGCATAATAAGGAGGCACTTGAAGAAAAATGGGTTGTATGGTCAAATCACCAGAAGAAAACCATTACTGCACAAATGCCACAAAGTATCTCACCTCCAATGTGCACAACAGCACAGAGGCAAGCCTCAAAACTTCTGGAACAAGGTAATTTGGAGTGTGAGACCAAAAGTGAACTTTTTGGCCACAACCATAAACGTTACACTTTGAGAGAGGTCAACAAGGCCTATGATAATAGGAACGCCATTCCTACTGTAAAGCACGGAGGTGGATCGCTGATGTTTTGGGGATGTGTGAGCTACAAAGACACAGGAAACTTGGTCAAAGTTGAAGGATAGATGAATGAAGCACGTTATCAGCAAACACTGGAGGCAAATTTGCACTTATCAGTCCGAGAGCTGCGCATGGGACGTACTTGGACATTCCAAAATGACAGCAATCCAAAACACAAGGCCATGTCGACCTGTCATTGGCTACAGCAGAACAAAGTTAAGGTTCTGGATTAGCCATCTCAGTCTCCTGACCTCAATATCATTGAGCCAATCTGGGGAGATCTCAAGGGCGCAGTTCATGCTAAACAGCCCAGGCAACTTTACAGGAACTGGATGTTAGGGGTCGAGTTCCCGCCTCTGCACAGGGGGAATCTCGGGCCATCTCCTCTGAGGTCTCCCATTCTTCTCCTGCCGCAGTGGAACCTGCTTAGTGGAGACATCGGTCCCAGCGTCTCGCTCAGTCTGACTCTGTACTAAGAGTTACTGCTGCTTTTCCTGCTTCTGCCATTGAAGTCAGTGCTGGGCAGCAGCGAGCAGATGCTTCTGGGACTAAGTCCTGCTTTTCTCATTCTGAGCATGCCCAGAGTAAGATCTCTCAGTGGAGATCGAGGGTCACATGATCAGATACTGCAGCTAAGGCCATTGCCCTTCAGGAAGGTCCTGTAGGTGCTCACGCTCTGTGGCAGCCTCTCATTGGTCCTTCTAGGAAGGTCCTGTACGTGCTGCAACTATTTAAGGCTCGCATGGCCACACGGCCATGCGCTAGTATTGTTCTATGTTATGTGCTTTGCGCCAATGTGGTCATGTGAGTTTGTGTTCAGGGACCCAGCTGAAATAAGCCCCTAGAATGCTGGCACCTCCGGCGAGGAGATTTTGTGTGAATGTATTCAGGGACCTGGCTGAAATAAGCCCCTAGAATGCTGGCACCTCCGGCGAGGAGTTTGTGTGCATGCATGACCACTGACTGCTCTCAGTTGGGTAGTTAGCCTGTGCCACTGTGAAGTCAAACAGGGCGCAGTGCTTTGAGTTTCGGCTACTCTGTGAAGTAACAGGGTTAGCTCATACCGCCATATAGTTCCGCCGTTTGCTAGCAGCAGGTTCTCCTGCACAGTGGACCCCGGCCTGCGAATGCATCAATAATAATAAAACCTATATATTTACTCGGTGCGTTTCGCTAGCCCTAACATAATACTAGCGCCAGGGTCTGGCTAGTAAATGGGGGACATTCAGCAATCCTTGCGGTATATCCAGAAGCTGGAGGGTAGGTTGGCGGCTCTCAAGAGCTCAACCTCAGCTGTGGATGTTACCGCAGTTGCTGTACAGGCTGCTAGCGTGGCTGCAGCAACCTTGTCCACAGCCACCCCTGTTCCGGCATTATCTCACCTCCAGCAGCCAGAAAAATTTTCTGGAGATAGCAAATCTTGTAGGGGATTCGTGAGTCAGAGCTCTATTTACCTCGAGCTCCTGGCTGCACGTTTTCCCACAGAGCGGGCTAAGGTGGGATTTATTGTGTCTCTCTTGTCGGACAGGGCATTGGAATGGGCTATGCCGCTGTGGGAGCGTGGTGATCATGTGGTGCAGAGTGCTCCGCTGTTCCTGAGCACTCTGAAACAGGTCTTTTTAGGACCTCGAGTCACCCATGACACGGCACTCCAACTGCTGGCATTAACTCAGGGTGTGTCCTTGGTCAGCCATTTTGCCGTCCACTTTAGCTTCTGAGCTGGTGTGGTCGGATAAAGCCCTTATCCCCATATTTTGGAGGGGGCTGGCTGATCACGTGAAGGACGCTCTGGCCACTAGGGAGATTACTGCCACACTAGAGGAGTTAATAACTGTCTCTACTCGTACTGACCTCCGTTTTAACGAGCGGAGGTTAGAGCGAGCCCAGTGTAGGCAGAGGTTTCGGCTGGCTCCCACCTTCGCCAAACCTCTGGAATCTCTGGTCCTGGTTCCTGAGTCACATGAGGCCATGGAAGTGTCACGAGCGGGATCTAAGTCCCGGACCGCTTGTGCACTCAAGGTCTGTCATGTTTGCCAGCAGTCAGGACATCTTGCCACCAGATGTCCCCAGCGGTCGAGGAAACGTCAGCGTCTAGTGGTAGTAGGTGGAGGTACACTAGACACGGCGACGTTTGCCTCCAATTGTCCTTTAAGGACTCGGTAGAGCTCTGCATGGATTCTGGGGTGGAGGGCAATTTTATGTCTTCTGCCTTCGCCCAACGTCACTCAATACCCCTGGTTATGCTAGCTCAACCAGTAACAGTACGAGTGGTGAATGGGTCAACACTGCCCTCACAGATAACACACCAGACCATCCCTTTTACTCTGTCCATGTCGCCATCCCATCAGGAGATTATATCTCTGCTCGTCATTCCTGAGGGAATTGATGAGGTCCTGTTGGGGATACCTTGGCTACGGTACCACTCTCCTCATATCGAGTGGTCCTCAGGCAGAATTTTGGGATGGGGTGAATCTTGTGGGGGTAGGTGTCAGAGGGAGTGCGTTCAGGTTGCTACTACAGAGGTACCCGCAGATATATCCTCTCTCCCCAAGCAATATTGGTCTTATGCGGACGTGTTCTCCAAAAAGGCGGCGGAGACCCTTCCGCCCCATCGCCCCTATGACTGTCCTATTGACCTCTTGCCTGGTGCTGAGCCTCCCCGGGGTCGAGTCTATCCGTTATCTCTCCCGGAGACGGAGGCAATGTCTCAGTACATTCAAGAGAATCTGGCAAGAGGGTTCATCAGGAAGTCAGTGTCACCTGCTGGGGCTGGGTTCTTCTTCGTGCAGAAGAAGAATGGGGAACTGCGTCCATGCATAGATTACAGGGGTCTTAACGCCATCAACGTTAAGAATAAGTATCCTTTGCCCTTGATATCTGACCTCTTCGATAGGCTTCGGGGAGCAAGGGTATTTACTAAATTAGATCTGTGAGGTGCTTACAACCTGATTCGCATCCGTGAGGGGGACGAATGGAAGACGGCTTTTAACACCAGAGATGGGCACTAAGAATATCTGGTGATGCCCTTCGGGCTCTGTAATGCCCCAGCCATTTTTGCAAGACTTTGTGAACGACATCTTCCGGGATATGCTCTCCACCTCAGTCGTAGTCTATCTGGATGATATTCTCATCTACTCTCCAGATATTGACTCCCACCGGAGAGATGTTTGCAAAGTCTTCGACCTCCTATGGGCAAACTCCCTCTATGCCAAGTTGGAGAAGTGTATGTTCGAGCAGGAGTCCTTACCTTTCTTAGGCTATATCATCTCCGCCCAGGGATTGGCTATGGATCCTGCCAAACTACAGGCTGTGATGGACTGGCAGGAACCCCATTCTCTTAAAGCGGTGCAGCGCTTTATGGGGTTCATTAATTATTATTGCCAGTTCATTCCGCACTTCTCAACTTTGGTAGCTCCCTTGGTTGCCATCACCAAAAAGGGAGCAAATCCCAAATTGTGGTCTGAGGAGGTCTCCAAGGCCTTTAACTCCATAAAGTCACACTTTGCTAGCGCTCCCATCCTACATCGCCCCGATGTAGATAAGCCATTTATCATGGAGGTGGATGCCTCATCTGTTGGTGCTGGAGCAGTCCTCTTCCAAAAGGATGCTCAAGGTCGGAAGCATCCTTGCTTCTTCTTTTCTAAGACCTTCTCACCAGCAGAGAGGAATTATTCCATCGGGACAGGGAGTTGCTAGCCATGAAGTTGGCTTTCTCGGAGTGGGGACATCTCTTGGAGGGAGCTCGTTTTCCCTTCCAATTCTTCACAGATCATAAAAATTTGGTGTACCTGCAGACAGCCCAGCGGTTAAATTCTCGCCAGGCCAGATGGTCCTTGTTCTTCTCCCGGTTTAATTTCACCCTCCATTTTCTTTCTGGGGAGAAGAACATTCGTGCCGACACTCTCTCTCGCTCCATTGTGTCATTTGTAGAGGAGGAAGAGGAGCCTCGGCTTTGCGACCGGAGGTTCTCTCTTGGGCACACTCGTCCAGGGTGGGTGGACATTTTGGTTCCAAAAGGACATCTGAGTTACTGGCGAGGACATACTGGTGGCCGCATATGGCTCGTGATGTCGCAGACTATGTTCGGGCGTGTGTCTTTTGCGCCAAGAACAAGTCCCCTTGGCAACGGCCAGCTGGGTTGCTTTACCGTCTGCCGGTGGCAGACAGGCCCTGGGAGATGGTCAGGATGGACTTTGTGGTGGGCTTACCCAAGTCTCGTAACTGCACCATTATCAGGGTGATCACCGATCATTTTTCCAAAATGGTTCATTTGGTGCGTCTTCCACGACTACCTTCTGCACGGGCTCTGGCAGCCTTGTTCATCAAGCATATCTTTCGCTTACACGGTATGCTTGACAAGATTGTCAGTGACTGGGGTCCCCAGTTTGCATCTCGATTCTGGAGGGAGCTTTGTCGTCTACTCAGTATTGAGTTAAATCTCTCCTCGGCTTATCATCCCGAGACGAATAGGTTGGTTGAGAGGGCCAATCAGACTCTGGTCACTTATTTACGACATTTTGCTTCTGCCAGGCAGGATGACTGGGCATCCTTGTTACCGTGGGCTGAGTTTGCCCTTAACAACGCTGTAGCCGACTCCACCGGTCAGACTCCTTTCCTCCTTAATTACGGCCAACATCCGCGGGTTCCTGTGCCTATGCCCGTGTCCTCTGCTGACTCTAGGGTGGCACACTGGGCAGTGGAGGGACGAGACATTTGGGACCGCACTCAGGATGCCATCCGGGCCTCCAAGGAGAGAATGAGGTCCTCCGCCGATGCACATCGGCGCCCTGCCCCGACCTTTGCTCCTGGCAACTTAGTGTGGCTCTCCGCTCGTAACATCAGGCTGTGTGTTGAGTCCACTAAGTTTGCACCTTGCTACATGGGTCCCTTCAAGGTCCTCGAACAGGTTAATCCTGTGGTCTACCGTCTAGCCCTTCCTCCACGCCTAGGTATCAACGACACCTTTCATGTGTCCCTCCTTAAGCCCGTATACATGTCCCGGTTTTCTGAGTCATCTGCCGGGACATCGGGTTCGTCTACGGACGATTACGAGGTGAACGCTATTTTGGGGTGCAAGGTGGTTCGTGGCAAAAAATTTTATTTGGTGGACTGGAAGGGTTACGGTCCTGAGAGCCTGCTGAGCACGTTCGGGCTCTGCAGCTCATTGCTGCCTTCGAACGTAGCGAGGCCCAAGGAGGGGGGGGTAATGTTAGGGGTCGAGTTCTTGCCTCTGCACAGGGGGAATCTTGGGCCATATCCGCTGCGGTCTCCCATTCTTCTCCTGCCGCAGTGGAGCCTGCTCAGTGGAGACGTCGGTCCCAGCGTCTCGCTCAGTCTGACTCTGTACTAAGAGTTACTGCTGCTTTTCCTGCTTCTGCCAGAACCCATCAATTGGTGAAAGTGACACTGGTGGTGTAGAAAAAAGCAGACCACTTTTTGTAAGCCCCTGAAGCCCTTTAAAGTCATATAATTTTGATCTGCAGAAAAATCCTCCTAATAATGAAAATATATAATGTATTGCAAACATTGCATTACAATTATTTATACAGTGGTTACGGAAAGTATTCAGACCCCTTTAAATTTGTCACTCTTGGTTTTATTGCAGCCATTCGGTAAATTCAAAAAAGTTGTTGTTTTTTCTCAATAATGTACGCTCTGCACCCCATCTTGACTGACAAATAAAACAGAAATGTAGAATTTTTTGCATATTTTTTTTTAAAAAGAAAAACTGAAATATGACATGGTCATAAGTATTCAGACTCTTTGCTCAGACACTCATATTTAAGTCATATTTCCATTTCCTTGTGGTCCTCCTTGAGATGGTTCTACTCCTTCATTGGAGGCCAGCTGTGCTTAATTAAACTGATAGGACTTGATTTGGAAAGGCACACACCTGTCTATATAAGACCTCATAGCTCACATTGCATGTCAGACCAAATGGGAATCATGAGGTCAAAGGAACTGACCAAGGAGCTCAGAGACAGAATTGTAGCAAGGCACTGATCTGGCCAAGGTTACAACAGAATTTCTGCAGTACTCAAGATTCCTAAGAGCACAGTGACCTCCATAATCCTTAAATGGAAGAAGTTTGGGACCATCAAAGGTCCTCCTAGACCTGGCCGTCCAGCCAAACTGAGCAATCGTGGGAGAAGAGCCTTGGTGAGAGAGGTAAAGAAGAACCCCAAGATCGTTGTTACTGTGCTCCAGAGATGAAGTAGGGAAATGGGAGAAAGGTCCACAAAGTCAACTATCACTGCAGACCTCCACCAGTCGGGCCTTCATGGCAGAGTGGCCCAATGGAAGCCTCTCCTCAGTGCAAGACATATGAAAGCCCACATAGAGTTTGTTAAAAAACACATAAAGGACTATCAGACCATGAGAAAAAAGATTCTCTGGTCTGATGAGATGAAGATAGACCTTTTTGGTGATAATTCCAAGCAGCATGTGTGGAGAAAACCAGGCACTGCTCATCACCTGCCCAATAGAATCCCAACAGTGAAACATGGTGGTGGCAGCATCATGCTATGGGGTGTTTTTCAGCTGCAGAGACAGGACGACTGGTTGCCATTGAAGGAAACATGAATGCGGCCAAATACAGAGATATTCTGGATGAAAACCGATTCCAGAGTGCTCTGGACCTCAGGTTCTCTTTCCAACAATACAATAACCCTAAGCACACAGCTAAAATAACAAAGGAGTGGCTTCAGAACTACTCTGTGACCATTCTTGACTGGTCCAGCCAGAGCCCCGACCTAAACCCAATTGAGCATCTCTGGAGAGACCTGAAAATGGCTGTCCACCAACATTCACCATCCAACCTGACGGAACTGGAGAAGATCTGCAACGAAGAATGGCAGAGGATCCCCAAATCCAGGTGTGAAAAACTTGTTGCGCTTCTACTCAATACTGAGCAAGGGGTCTGAATACTTATGACCATGTGATTTTTCAGGGTTTTTTTTAAAAATAAATTTGCCAAAATTTCTACATTTCTGTTTTTTTCAGTCAAGATGGGGTGCAGAGTGTACATTAATGAGAAAAAAAATTAACTTTTTTGAATTTACCAAATGGCTGCAATGAAACAAAGTGAAAAATGTAAAGGCGTCTGAATACTTTCCATACCCACTGTATATGATGTGAATCTTATAAAAGTCTTTCCCAAGTGTGACAGGTTCTACAATAGTGATTCTGACTTCCCCAATGAATAATGGAAAACCTTGACCTTAGAATGTTTTGTTGTATTTTGGATGCTTGCCCTGGTCTGCCATTTATATCTCACTCACAATCAAATGTGACACCTAATCGCATCCTCCTGAAGGAGCCAGGTATAGAGCGCACTGGCAGTGTCTTCTTTCTTCATCAAGTCATGGGGTTATATTATTACCAGACCATGTTTATTCTCATTGCCCCCGTAGTATTACATTTCTCTGCTGGGGATGAGTGACTTGAAGTAGCGCTGTTGTGTAGACCTTAAATAGAGGAACTTAAGCAATTGAAAGAAATAAAACTCAATGTTGATCTTAAGAGCTGGAAAAAAAAAGAATGATGATGTCCATATTCAAAATAAAAAGAGGCTTAAAATTGGTCTTTAAAGCTTTTTTTTCTGGATTGCTAAACACAGTAACAAAATGCTTCTCGGGACATCTTCTGGACCAAAATCTTTGCATTTATGACTATTTTTGGAATGGAGAACAACCTGCTAACCTCAATAAAATGGTCCGTTATTAATTATTTAACTTATATCTTTTGAAAAAACTCTATTAGACCTCATGCACATGTATTATCCATCTGTGTTTTGATTCCATTATAAATCAAATTTAGACGCTTGGGCCCATGTTATATTTCCACTTTTCTCCAATGGTTTCTCACGGCACTCAAGTATTTTATTGCAGATTTATGATTAATTTGTGAATATATATAGTGTGCCAGGCTCCAGCAGATATCAGATTATTCATAACATTTCAGAATTTTTGTTATGAGTGAAAAATGATTTTGTTATGTCTCACTTGGTCAGGTGGATCCCTAAATCCACTGATCCGGGTGAGCAGATTTTAAAACAGCACAGACAGGTGGCGCTGGTACAGAAGAGCAGGAAAGTCAGTTCACAGATGTGTTTAAGAAGAAAGCGATGTAGAAGATCTGGACACCAGTGACTGGAATAGCAGAGCTGGTATGACGTATACTGCTGTTGCAGAGTCGGTACAGATGATAGAAATAGCAGAGTTGTAACAGTGGAGACTGATGTGATGGAACTGGAATAATGATGGTTGAAGAAGTGGTTGAGGCACTTGTAGCAGTGATGAAACAATGACTGGAACACTACAATTGTGTTTGCAGTGAAAGTAGTAGTGAAGAAGAGCTAGAACAATGATGACATGAATAGCAGAGTTGTGTTTGTAGTGGTGGTACTGAGGTAGTAGAATTGCTTTAGTGTCATGATGTAGCACAGTTGTATAGTTGAGGTTGCAAAATTGTTGCAGAAGATTGATGTAGCTGTGTTGGTATAATGTAGTGCCCAAATATCGAATAAGCAGATGGCATCCCACTGCTGGAGCCAGCTTTAAATGATCAGATTGAATGACGTGCATTAGTTGCAAAAGAGGAGACACAGGAATGTACAAAAGTGAGAAACAAGGCAGCGATCAAACAGATTAATCAGCACAACTTTTAAAAATCATGTGAAAATGATAGAAAACAACATATTTGTAAAGAAATGAACCCCAGAAACAAAGTATAATGTCCCTTAATGAAGTTCATTACTGGACAATTGCAGTTTAATATATTCACTCCAGGGCCCTGGTTAAAGTAAAAGCAGTGGATATTCACCTTCCGCAGTGGCACCATTTCTGCGATGTTGGCACCTCTAGTCCAGGTGTGTCCCCTTGATATTGTTGTGTCAGGGGTCTGCTGTAGCCAATCAGTGGCCTCTTATCGGCTGTGGGACATTAATATTCCATCAGAGCAGAGGTCCATTGTAATAACCGGCCTGTGAATGCCAGCCTGTGGCTTTTGCCTAATTAAAAATAAAACAATTAAAACAAAAATACACATATTTGGTATCGCCACATTTCAAAATGTTCAATCTATCAAAATATAAAATAAATGAATCTGTTCGGTAAAAGAAGTAGCAAGAAAATAATCAAAATGTTAAAGTTGCATTTTTTTGGCCACCCAAACATTGCAGTTAAATGCAATAAATAGGAGATAAAAAAATTGTATTTAACCCAAAATGTTATCAGTAAAAACGTCAGCTCCCAGTCCTCACTGGGACCTTGATTAATAAATGAAATCCAAACTTTACTTTCATCTGAATACAACACCTTGGACCACGGAGCAACAGTGCAGTTCTTTTTCTCCTTGGCCCAGGTAAGATGCTTCTGGCGTTGTCTATTGGTCATGAGTGGCTTGACACAAGGAATGCGACATGTGTAGCCCATGTCCTGGATACGTCTGTGGGTGGTGGCTCTTGAAGCAATGACTCCAGCAGCCGTCCACTCCTTGTGAATCTCCCCCAAATTTTTGAATGACCTTTTCTTAACAATCCTTTCAAAGCTGTTGTTATCCCGGTTGTTTGTTCACCTTTTTCTACCACACTTTTTCCTTCCACTCAACTTTCCATTAATATGCTTGGATACAGCACTCTGTGAACTGCCAGCTTCTTTAGCAATGACCTTTTGTGGCTTACCCTCCTTGTGGAGTGTGTCAATGACTGTCTTCAGACTGACGAAGGATGCAGTCCGAAACGCGCGTCGGGGTGTTTACCACACCGGAGCCTCTCCCCTATCACGTAACATACCCTTTGTGCTAGTGCATTCTTGGCTATATAGCAGCGATAAGTCCCGCAGGAGCCAAATATACTCCTTTCCCAAGTGTTCTTTTTCTACTTAGCACTTCATTCATTTGTTTCTTTGGTTCACAATATTGATGACTATTGCCATTCACTCCAATCCTGGTGCTATTAGACTATACCTAGCACATATCCATTTAATTATTTTGTGTTGACACTTATACTCATACCTTCATTTCTGCACTTTTGGTGGAATTGTATTCCCTCTAAAAAAAAAAAAGTGTCATTTTTTTCTTTTGCATTTACTATGGGACATGTCTTATATTGTCACATACATCTATATGCACAGTAATGTATATCTTCTACATATGGTGCTGTGTATATACATATATATACTGTATATACAGTGTTAGGTGTCGAGTTCCCATCTCCACACAGGGGGAATCTCGAACCATGTCCACTGCGGTCTCCCATTCTTCGCCAGCCACAGTGGAACCTGCTCAGCAGAGATGTCGGTCCCAGCGTCTTGCTCAAGCTCATACTGTGCGACTGGTTACGGCTGCCTTTCCAGGCTCTGCCTTTGTAGCCAGCACTGATCAGCAGCGAGCAGGTCTTTCTGGGACTAAGTCCTGCTTTTCCCATACTGAGCATGCCCACGGGACAACCTCCCATTGGAGGTTGGGGGTCACATGCTCAGGTCCTGTTGCACCTCCTATTGGACCATCTGGAAGGTCCTGTAGCACCACTGCTATAAAAGGTTTGCATGGCCGCTCGGTCTGTATACTTGAAAACGTGTGTGTGTAGATGTGTGAAAGTCGCTCTTTAATCGTTCCCCTTCCTAGTGTTGTTGTTTGCTCGCGTATGGTGGATGTTTGCTATCTAGCGCCCGACAGTGCCATCTGCACACTAAGCACACGTTACAGTGCCTTTGCAGTGCCCGCTTATACGGCACCGTGCGCAATCAGTGCGCTTTCCTGACAGCTTGTCAGTGTAGGGTGGGAACTCCCGCTTGGACTCAGCATCTGACTCAGGGCGTCCTCAGGCGCGGGCTCAAAAGCCGAGGGTCAGAGCGGGTCCAATCACCAGCTTAGTGGGGGTGATTCATAGGGATCCCAATAGTGTCTCTCAGCTGCACCCTGTGACTGCTAAAAGGGTGCAGCATATTTGTGGCGACTCTGTGAAGCAACAGAGTTCGCTTCTATTCACACTGGGTGAGGTCTAACCCACGTGTGAGCAAGCGTCCATCAGCCATTACTCAGCAGCAGGTGTCATCTCTGCACGGTGGACCCCAGACTGCGAACGCACCTCATATTCACTATTACTATTATTTGGTGCGTTCCGCCAGTCCTAACATACAGTATGTATATCCTTTCAAAAAGTTGATCCATGTTTTTATTTATTTAAATATTTGTGCTACGTGATATATATACTTTTTGAACTGAGATATATATGTGTGTGTGTTTTGACACATTTCAATAGACGAAGATTATACATATTGTTACCTGGGAAGTTGCTTCTTCTTTCATTTTTATTATATACATTACTGTTTGTTTACTTTTTCGGTTCCCGCACCTCTTGTATGTGGTGCTGCTCTTTACCACTTTTGTCAATAAAGGTATTTTAACCTTATTCTTTCTTGTCCCTTATTATCTTGGATCACATGATAAGCTTGTCTCTTTTTGGCTTTTTCACATAATTTCCGAATGGTCAACCATTCATCCACCCAGCAGATGTACTGTATACCACCCACTTTATAAGAAAATATACAGTATACACTGATTTGTTTTGTTGGTCATATATCTACTGCTGTGTCCAGTATTTGTTTTCTGTTTGTAATGACTCTATATAATATGAGTTTCACTTTTTGTATTGAAGAACTGAAATAAATTTACTTTTTGATGATATTCTAATTTTGTGAGAAGCACCTGTATCTCTGGCACATATATAAATATATACGTATCCCACCTTATAAATTCCAATAGTAGAAGAATGAAGTTCTATCTGGGCTATTCAGCTTGCAATAACAGAGTGCGGAAAGATTAATTCATTTCTCAAGCACACGTGAAGTCTTTGGTAAAAAACAGAAAATGTGTTAGTTTTTATATTTTACATACTTTTTATTCTATTTTAGGTGTTCTATTTTTCTTTTTGCATCCAATAAATAAGTTACTTTTATTTATATAAGTTCTATGCACTCTTAACACATGGGAGCTAACATTCATTATATGGAAAATTATGTAAAATGAATAATGGTTCCATACCTGGCTATATTAGCCAATGTCCCTAATGGTTCACTGTCAGAGCTTCCTACTTAACTGCCATTCTCCTCCCCTTAGTGGCACATATGATCTTCAATAAGATATTTAGAGGACTAGGGTTCTCCAAATAAGAGAAGGGTACTCAACCAATGGATGACCATCCTTGATTATATAAAACTGCCTCTAAAGTTAGGTCCTTGCCTGATCAACAAGGTTCCAAGGTTTCTACTGCACTCATCATCAACATTAAAATTGCAACACCAAAAAGGAAAAGTTGTGGAAATATGGATAACATAGGATCGGTAGATAGATTAATGATATGCAAATGATGAAAAATGGGAAAAGAAAAATGTAAAAACTTCTCGATTTATTCGTTATCGAGTATGATCACTGCGCTCAAAAATCCCTACACTTGCACGCCTTGGCTGCTATTAACGTTACTAATGATCGTCTGAGGAATGTTCTGCCAGGCTAAATTCACTTGTAATCATCAAGATTAGGGTTGAGCAAATTTTGCTTTTTTAGGATCGAGTCGGGTTTCGTGAAACTTTGCCGAAAGTCGGCGACTTATGAAATTGACCGATCCGTTTCGATCAACCCTAATCAAGATCTTCTGCTGGCAGCTTCATTTCAAATGCCAACCAATGATGGGTTTGATGTGAGACATGTCTGGAGATGCTGAAGGCCATGATAGGACGTTTAGGACAAGGTGGTTGCTCATATTAGCATGAGCAATATGAGGTCTGGTGTTGTGGGGTTCAAATGTGGCTTCTGTGACATTTTGGAGAATTGTCTGTACGACTGACCTTGGCTGTTTTCTGAGTCTCTAAAGTTCATGTTTCCATAGGCGTGTTTCAATGAGAAAATTGTCCAATCCCCTAGTGTTCTTGATTTGCGGCATTAAACGACTGTTACAGCTTCATGTTTGCCGATTGGCAGTAATTTAATAGTCTGTTTAGACATGCCAGCCAAGCTTCTGATCACACAGAATGACCAGTAATAGATTGTTCTCTGTGCTCTCATGGTTCTCAACAGCACATGTTTACACAAGAAGATGTGCTGACTAGAATGATGATTTTTAAGGAAGCTTTCATCGGGTGATTGGAAGTCAGGTTCACATTGCCTGATTATCAAGAAAAGGTCTTTCCTAGAGTAAATGAGGACAGAAGCTACAGCCCCTTGAAGATCTTATGGTTATATAATACATTGCCCTGTTTTAAATGTTGTTTCATCTGGTTTGTGTTCTGCAACCATGAGTTAGCTGTAGACAGGGTTAATTGCTGGGGCCAGCCCATGATGGTAGGAGTTAAGTGGGCATAGGAAAAGCAGTTTCCTCTTGTTAAGCAGATAGGGAAGAGTATTCAGAAGCAGAAGGACCTATGGTCCTAATGTAGCAGAACTTGATTGAACTTGGTGTTTGTGTGTGAATGGGGGAGACCATATATCGGTTAACAGGAAGCAAGGATTAAGAAGGATTCATTATCTTAAACGATTATCTATGATAGATAAGAGTCTTGAGTGTAGCTAGGCCTGAAGGTCATAGAGAAGATGGCCAGGCTTGGACACGAGTTTTCTTATGGGGAATTGAAGATGTAGTGGCACAGCAAGGAGCAGTGGCCAGTGAGGTCCTCACAAATCATATGGGAGTTGAGACTAGCTGCGGTCCTCACAGGGGAATATGAAGGTTCCCATAATTGTTTGGTGTACTGATGTAACATGTAACGGAAGCAATGTACCACCACATGTAACCATGAAGTTTCTGCCTCTGGGCTATGCAGAAACAGTATTCTTGAAGTATTGTGCCTGCTATCTGATGTATATACTTCTCATCAAGCTGTTCAGTAAGGAAAAGTTTATTTTTGGACTTTTGGTCTCCCTCATTTATCTCTACCTCACCTGGTTGTGACCTGCCATATCAAGCAGCAGCATGCATTTTCCTGTAGTGTGGCGGGGCGAGGATGCGCTCCTCTGCTGCGCTGCCACCCTGCCCGTTACACTAGGAACACTCATTCCCTATAACCAAGGGCATTGTAAGTGCACCCATAGTGATCTTCGATAGTGGCAAAGTAAGGTGTCTCTCCAGTGGCTTGTCTAAGGCAATTCTTAAGTACCGAATGGTCTGACAAAAATAAGATGTCATAGGATTCTAACGTTTTCATTTTGGTAAATGAGATCACAATGTTAATATCAGCAATGGTGAATTGCTAAGATTAGTTTTTAAGAAAATCTACAGCGCAGTGCAGATATGAAATGTTCAGAAAATGGCAACTTGCCCGGAAGTAGCAGATGTTAGGGAGCATTGGATTAGTGGTGTCATAATATTTCATCCCTTTAGCGCAATCATCTTTGTCTGTTTTCTATTATCTCTGTCCTAATTTTATCTAAGAACCTAGAAACAGAATCCAGATAGCAGCAAGTAGAGGGCTGAAAAAGTGTTATGTGCGAGTTACAGTTACTCAATCCCATTTGATCTATTGTGTGCAATATGTAATATATCATCCAAAAATGTAAAAAAAAAAATTGTTTAAAAAAAATAACTCTGGTAATATTAAATGTGGCATAATAAAATGTTCTGTCCACAGCTGCAATTTGTAAAAAAAAAAAAAAAAAAGCACCTTACTCACCCTCCTCAGGTCCAGTGCTGGGTCTCCGCCGCTAATCCCAGTGTCTGTTCTTGTCTCTAATGCTGATGTCATGATGAGAGCACTGCGTCCTATAACAGCTGAGCAACACAGAGCGGCTCATGCCGTCTACTCAGGCACGGCCATTGAGGTCAGTTATTGGCTGCAGCGCTGTCAGTGTAACATCATCACTGTAGACAGTAACAGACATTGGGAGCAGCAGCACAGACTCAGTGGGTAAGAAAGAAGAAAAAACTGTTTTTTTTTAGAACAACAAACTGCAGATAGGGAAGATGCGTTTTCTGTATCTTTTAGATGTTAGTGTGTTTGGTACCTGTGGTGACAGTTTTCACACATACTTGAGACACTTACACAGATGGACCCATTAGATTCTATTGGTCTGCTCACATTTCAGTGTGATACGTAGCGGCATCTGGGAAAAGCAGTACAGTTATTGCTGTTCCCACGCACCGGGCGCTCAATCCAGCTCCCATTATTGCTGCCTGGTCTCCCTGCGATCAGCGAGACCAAGCGACACAGATTAGACGGGTATTCCGCACCCGGCGTCTGTGTATCACGCATATTAAATAAATAATTTTTTAAAAATGGTGTGGGGGTCCCCCTTAACCGCTGCCTGTGACCTTCGGTAACCCACATGATTTTTTTTGGGGGGTCCCCCATTACTGACCAGTAAAGGCTAAGCAAACAGCTGTGAGCTGTTATTTGTAGGCTGGGAACCTTTATAGCTATTGGCCCCTTCCCAGAATCTAAACACCATCCACCAGCTGTCGACTTTCCCTCAGCTGGTTAGGAAAATTAAGGGGGACCTCACACGGGTTTTTATTATTTATTTATTTAATATGCTCGATACGCCGATGGCGGGTACTGACTACAATTCTCATCAGCGGCGCCAGCTTGCGCTGATCCCTGGGAGACCAGGCAACAATGATGAGAGTTTGATTAAGCACCTGGGAACAGCGCGAACTGTACCTCTTTTCCCAGACTTTGGTGCTTGTCACATTGATGAGGCACATAGATGCAACACAGGTGTGACACATGGACACACAAACACGGATAGCACTGCTGCTGGTTTTTCCAGTACCGGTAATTTCAGGACATGGGAAAGAGGCCTTAGGCTGTGTTCACATTTTGCTTATGGCCTGAATTTGGTGTGTGCACCAGAAAAGTTCTGAATGCTTACACCTAATGTATATTTATTGGCCCATTTACGTGAGCTTCCATTTTGGAATATATGTTGGATTCATCTTTTTTTTTTTTTAAATATCATATATAGTAAGTGTTACTCCATAATAGTCAGAAATCAAACAAATGTATATAGACAGCAAATGTTTTACTGAGTTATAAAACTATACAATAAATATAAAAGTTAATAATTAAAATAAAGAAGCAAGGAGAGGCTGATAAGAGACACAAAATAATGAAGAAAAGAATACAAGGGGTAGCCACCAGATGGCAGAATACTACCAAGCATGTGCTGTATATGCACATATGTATATCCCAAAAATTAATTATGATGTAATTCTGAAAGTCAGATTTATAGAAATTTGGTGCAATATAAGGCATACAAACAGTGCAATGTAATATACTAAAAGTAAGTCAATAGTAAAGAGCTAAAGATGCATTATAGTCAGACATACCCAAAATTAAAAATAGAATGTGTCATCACATCGGCCTTCACCTTAGACCCCCGACATGCGTTTTGACCCTTTTTTTTATCATGGGTCCAGTAGGTGACTACTTATGTCACTGGATGTCTATTCAGTCTCATACATCTGAGCCCTCTGTAGGAGGTATACATTGGGAAATTCTCCTAATGGAAGGTGCAAACATAACGAATAAAGCCTTAGTAAATTTCTGCATTCAATAATTCAATTGGTCTGTTCCGTTTTAAGAATGCAAAATGCATCAGTTCCATAGCTTTTACAAATGGAAGCAGGAGGGCTCCAACAATGGTTAGGGGATCCATAAAAAAACAGGGCATCATGTACAACCTTGTTTGTCCGTTCTAAAACCTGGCACATACAGGAAACCAGATGAAGTCTGTAATAATCAGTATGGCTCCTCTGCTTTCATTTGCATCTGGTATGCAATAGATCAGTTTTGGACATGAATTTGGTTTGTCTGGTCGTAGAATGGAGTAGACAAACAGATTGAGCGTGCTGAATTTTTGGTACTATAAGATGCACTTTTTTCCTCCAAAATTTTGGAGGAAAGGTGGGGTGCATCTTATAGTCTGGATGTACCTTATATATTTATAGCCCAGCTGTGGATTGGGGGCAGCGGCAGCGATGGAAGAGTGGGTCACAGGAGGCAGGAGCCGGTGGTTGCAGATAATACGTGTGCCCTCTGTTAAAGAAAATTAATATTCACTGCTCCCCAAGCCAATAGTCCATCCCACCTCTATGGACTGAAGCCAGTGACGAGAGGTGTCAGGAACTATGGGAGTGGAGAGCAGTGAATATTCATTTTCTTTAATACCGGGCACATTGCTAGCCGCTGCTGCCAGCTTCCTGTAGCTGTTCGGCGATCTTGTGTGCCCTCTATTAAAAAAAATGAATATTCAATTCTCTACACTCCCATGGTCCCGGGTGTGGGGAGCAGTGAAAATTCCAGCAGCTGGCCTCGGCATGTGGGGCGCATGGCAGGGACATCATGCGTTGCTTACACACTGAAATTAGCTGCTGGCCTCAGAACACAATGCCGCGCTGTGAATGAGTAGAGGGATGGTAGTAGAATTATTTACTTTTTTATGTGTGCAGCGTGATTAGGGCCATATAAACTATGATGGGGGGCCATGTATACAAAGATGGGGAAGGGGCCATATATACCAGGATGGTGATATGCTTTCCAGGATGGGGATGAGGGTTACATACTAGGACCATGTATACCAAGATGGAGGGCCATGTATACCTGGATGAGGGGGGCCATGTATACCATGATGGGGATGGAGGCCATGTATACCAGGATGGGGATGGGGGTCATGCATTCCAGGATGGGGGACCATGTATTCCAGGATGGGGATGGGATGCCATGTATACCAGGATGGCGTGCCATGTTTAAAAGGAAGGGGGTCATGCATATCTGAATGGAGGCCAAATATACCTGGATGGGGAGCCATGTACTGTATACCTGGATTTGGGACCATGCATACCAGGATGGAGACATATAAACCAGGATGGGGGATATTATTACAAAATTGGGGGACATCACTCCTATTACAGTGTCAGCAGCAGATCTCCCCTCCCCCATAATAGTGCATTATGACCACTTTTTTTATTCAATTATTTTTCTATTTTCCTCCTCTAAAACCTAGGTGCATCTTTTGGTCCGGTGCATCTTAAAGTCTGAAAAATACGGTATGTCATAGAAAGTATTCCAATCTTTATGACTGTAGTGAAGGGGCACTCACCCCCTCCTTTCTTCTCTCTTTTTGCAGTGGGACAAGAGCTTGAAATCTAGCTGACACACTTAGGGTACTGTCACACAGTGGCACTTTTGTCGCTACGATGGTACGATCCGTGACGTTCCAGCGATATCCATACGATATCACTATGTCTGACACGCAGCAGCGATCAGGGACCCTGCTGAGAATCGTACGTCGTAGCAGATCGTTTGGAACTTTCTTTCGTCGCTGGATTTCCCGCTGTCATCGCTGGATCGTTGTGTGTGACAGCGATCCAGCGATGCGTTCGCTTGTAACCAGGGTAAACATCGGGTTACTAAGCGCAGGGCCGCGCTTAGTAACCCGATGTTTACCGTGGTTACCAGCGTAAAAGTAAAAAAAAACAAACAGTACATACTTACATTCCGGTGTCTGTCCCCCGGCGTTCTGCTTCTCTGCACTGTGAGCGCCGGCCAGCCGGAAAGCGAGCACAGCGGTGACGTCTGACGTCACCGCTGTGCTCGCTTTCCGGCTGGCGCAGACACAGTGGAGAGAAGCAGAACGCCGGGGGACAGACACTGGAATGTAAGTATGTACTGTTTGTTTTTTTTTACTTTTACGCTGGTAACCACGGTAAACATCGGGTTACTAAGCGCGGCCCTGCGCTTAGTAACTCGATGTTTACCCTGGTTACCCGGGGCCTTCGGCATCGTTGGTCGCTGGAGAGCTGGCTGTGTGACAGCTCCCCAGCGACCACACAACCACTTACCAACGATCACGGCCAGGTCGTATCGCTGGTCGTGATCATTGGTAAATCGTATAGTGTGACAGTACCCTTACACAATAGACTAATACAAGTAGGAAACTGAATAGTGAACCATCTTGATTAACATGCAAGAGTTCCTCTTAGGACAAAGGGCCATTGCAATAGCAACAAGGATGTACAGTATATTGTGCATAGACAAAGAGCTATACAATAGACAAGTAATCGAGGCAGAAGTCTTTTCAGAGAGTTGGGCAACAAAAGGGTACATGTGTTTACACATAATTAGCAAAGTGGAAAGGGTATTGTCCCCAGGAAATGCATTTATACTAAAAGGGGAATATTGTGCTTGCAACAGACATATGTCTCTGAAAGGAAATATGGAATATTGAAGTTTGTATAAATCTGATAGGGAAGGGCCATACATTTTCGGCGTCAGGGCGAACCAGAGAAGAATATGCATATTTTCTCATGACTGTTACCCCTGCCTGTAAGTCAAAAATTAATAGTGGGCAAACCACTGACAACAGTGAGGTCTTGTTTGGTCTCAGGGTACCCATAAAATCTCAATAAAAAATATAGTGGCCATATCAAACTTCTGCCATCATCCTGAGGAAATATCGCATATGTTGAGATTTTCATAAAATCATGAAGGGCTGAGGACAGCCAACATCCCGGCCCACATGAGGTCATCATGGGGGGGTGTGGCTGTAACTCAGGTGCTCATAAAAGTTCAAGTCAAATTATGATCTATGTTCACTGCAAGGAAGATACATTTTGCTGTAGGATTGATAACATTAACCAGACGTTTTCAACTAATTGCTTCCATCCACTAAGTTGACTCATCTATGTGAAAGACTTAGTAAATTATTTTGTTAATCCATTTTATTTTCTGTAACTGTATGTGCTGTATTGTTTTGTCTCCTTTGTAAAATATTTGAATATTTTTCAGAAGCACTGGCTCCTTTTGGATTAAATATAAAATCTAATAGTTATGTTCCTTTTGCTCTGTAAACCGTGCCTCGAAGCCATACGCTATCAGAAATCAGACCTCTAGTAACCCTGTATATATAAAAAAAACTAATGGTGGTGGCAGCGAGTAGTCTGGGGTTATCGTGGCGTTACCAGTGATCGTATGGGAGTATATTCATATTCCATGAGTTGGAATCACAGGTATATATACCATATGCTCATTGTTAGTTCTCCGATAACTAGCCTATTAGTGCAAACAGCTTGCGGCTGTTGTGAATTCCATTCTCGGGCTCCCTCCTGTGGTCATGAGTGGTACTTTGTGAGTTCTGTTCATGGGCTCCCTCTGGTGGCTTTGAGTGTTACGGCTGGTCTGTAGCTGGACTCCAGCTGCCTCGTTTCCTGCTAGGCTTGCTGCCTATCTAACTCCATCTGGACCTTTACTTGTTGCCTGCTGTCGTTGTATTCAGTACTGGTTCAGATCTCTCTGGGACTTCCCTTGTGACCTGTCTCCTCGTGGAGAAGCTAAGTTCATGCTAGTCTATTTTTGCTCATTGCTATTTGAAAATGTTTCTCAGTATATGATGAGTTCAGTCCAGCTTGCTTATATGCTATTTGATTGCTAGCTGGAAGCTCTGGGGTGCGGAGTTGCGCCCCTCACGTCGTGATTCGGTGTGGGGGTCTTTTTGTATTCTCTGCGTGGATAATTTTTGTAGTATTTTATACTGACCGCACAGATTCCTTGCTATCTTCTGACTATTTAGTTATTAGCGGGCCTCATTTGCTAAAACCTGTTTTCATTTCTATGTTTGTGTTTTCCCCTTAACTCACCGTTATTATTTGTGGGGGCTGCCTACACTTTGGGGAAAATTTCTCTGAGGCAAGTGAGGCTTTTTTTCTCTCTAGGGGTAGCTAGTTTCTCAGGCTGTGAAGAGGCGTCTAGGCCGAGTCAGGTACGCTCCACGGCTGCCTATAGTGTGTGTTGTTAGGATCAGGATTGCGGTCAGTAAAGTTCCCACATCCCCAGAGCTTGTCCTTATTTCTGGTTTACCTATCAGGTCAGTTCATGTGTTCTTACCACCAGAACCATAACAACGGCCTCTTCTGGTAGTCATTGGCCAATCATGTAATTGTCTGGACGATAGCGGCAGCAGAGAGCTGCTCAGCACAAAGATCTCATCAGGTGGTTCTGCGTGACCTTCCCAGGCTGCGATATTCTTGACCAATTGGTGACATCAGTAGGATTCTGAGTGACCCCTTTGGCGTCTCCTCCCTGACAGCATACACCTCATTTTCATTGTTTTTTCATGATGAATCACCGAAAGAAAAAAGCGCTAACACTGTGAAGTGCAATATTTTCAAATGTCCACCAAAATATCAACTGATGAGAACTTCATAAAGAAAGAGATCTTCTATTACAACTATTGACCCTGGAATATTAAGTACACCATGTAAAATATCTCCTGAAATAAAGTGTTTAGTGAAAATGATTGGATACATACTGTATAAACTCATATATCTAATTCAGAAAATGGCAAAACACAAAAATACCTAAACAAAAACTTGACAGAATAAAAAGATGCAAAATTGATTATTGGCACCCTTTTTCAACCAAAGGATAAAATCAGATTAAACAATGACTAATTAGTTTTGAGACATCCCCTTATCTTATCTATCAATTAGCTTATCAATGTTGGCACTGATGCTTAACCCTTTTATGATGGCTTGAATGTTCATCTTCGCAAGTTAGTTTTTTCCTCTCCTTATTCCTAGAGTAACCTTTTTTTTTTTTTTTTTTCAGTTAACTTTTGAGGGATATTATTTCCTTCAGGATGAGTTGTAGTTTTGAATCACACTATTTACTTTACCATATAAAGTACAGATAAAGAGATAACATTTCTAATTGTGGTGAAATATTTTAAAAAATACAATTCTTCTAATGTTTTTAAATTTTTTTTCTGGTTTTGTTCTTACAGCATTCAGTGAATGGTAACAATTACCTGCCAACATAGTTCTTCAGGTAAATGAGATTACAGCACTGCCAAACCTTTATAAATTAGTTTATTATATATATATATATATAGGATCAAAAAATGTGTAACATTTTTCTTTTTCCTTCTTTGGAGCTGTGAGTAGGGTTGAGCGAAACGGGTCGTTCATTTTCATAAGTCGCCGACTTTTGGCAAAGTCGGCGTCTCATGAAACCCGATCCGATCCCAGTGTGGGTCGGCCACGTGGAACGCGAACTTGGCGCCAAAGTCGCGTTTCGAATGACGCCTTCCCCGCCATTTTTTTGAGCCAATTAATTGTGGGCAGCGTGATGACATAGGTTCCGGCTCCTGCGGCATCATAGTGCTATGTAATGTTTTCGGACGTAGTAATTTCCGGAGTCAAAAAATAACATATGCCTTGCTCGGAGGGGAGAGAGAGAGAGAGAGAGAGAGAGAGAGAGAGAGAGAGAGAGAGAGAGAGGGAGAGAGAGAGAGAGAGAGAGAGAGAGAGAGAGAGAGAGGAAAAAAAAAAAATAATAATAATAATTTCATTGACATACATTGGGTTTCGTGTTCCACTTTACAGTAGAATCGGCCGATTCCATACGATCCGACATCCGAGAAGGTCGGGTTTCACAAAACCCACCTCGATCCTAAAAAAGCTAAGGTCGCTCAACCCTAGCTGTGAGGTCTTATTTTTTGCTTGGTGAGCCGTTATTTTTATTGCTTCTGTTTTAGGATACATATGTTTTGACTGGGTTTTATGGCATTATTTTGGGGGGTGGGTGTAGTGACTGAAACATAGCAATTCTGACATTTTTATCTATTTTTTATTTGTGGACTAAAAAAAATTTAGTTTTTGAAAGATAAAACCTTTCTGGAAGTGATGATACTATACTATATATATTTTTTTTAATTTCTTTCTTTTTGTGTTGGAAAAGGGAAGTGATTCAAACATATTAGACAGTTAACACCTGCCATGAATAGTGTGGGTTCAGCTCCTGAGTCTGCTCTACGCACATGCATTTCACATTGAAAACTGTTAAAAAAGAGGCCAGTTTTATTCCCTGTACTTTGATCTCAGTTCATTGTTAACAGAGAGCTACCTGGAGAACCAAAAATGCTATTATCACCTAGCACAAGCAGTCTAAAGAGTAGAAGATGATCGACATTTACAGTTTGAAATGTTATCATTCGGTTTTTAACTCAGAACAGTCAAGAACTCTGCAGAATATGGAAGGGGTTGGGGAGGATGGATGAGAGGACCATTCAAAAGTTGGTTTTAGATATGATAAATAAACCACATACAAACACCCAAACAACTTCCTATTGTCAATTTAAAAAAAGAATGAAGTTGAAAGTTATATAGGTAAGAATAGTAAAAGCAGAAAGAGAGAAATAGTAGGTTTCTTAAGGCTCGCTCAAATGAGCATAGAAATCGGACAAGTGCAAAGTGAGAAAAATCGCATTGCACTCTGACCAATGGTATACAACGCATGCTGCGAGTGGATGTGAGAACCGTATCGCACTCACCAATGCAAGTCAATGAGTGCGAGAAAACTGACTTTGTCATGAGCATTAACGTCAGTGAGGTCACTGGAGTTCATTGACTATGAACTCCGCTCAACTTATTGACTTCATCGCTTGGCGCTGCAGCTGAGTTCTCTTGCTCAGTTCATTGTCTCCTGGATTCATGGCTGAGTGGTCGCATAATGACACCGGTTAGCCATGCAATCCAGATGAAGCAAAGTTGGAGCGCATCGTGAGACATACGGATTATCGTCGGACAGGTGAAGAATATGGTGTTTGTTTATTTTTATTTTTTGTAAGTAAATGGGTAAAAGAGTTTCAGGGAGTTTTATTTCAAATAAAGAACTTTATTCTGGCTGTGTCTTTTTACAATATGACTGTGGGTTTAGTAATGGGGGCATCTAATAGATTCCTCTCCATTGCTAACCCCTGGGCTTGATTTCAGCAGACATAAAACAACTGACATCTACCCAAACCTATTACCTCACCTGACACCGCACCAGGGCAAGTGGGGATAGTGGAGGCTAAGTACCAGAATTGGTGCATCTTATGGATGCGCCATTTCTGTGAAGGCTGAGAGCTGATGTTCTTAGTTTTGGAGGGGGCCAATATCCCTTACCCTTTCCTAGGCTATTAGTATCAGCCTGCAGCTGTCTGTTTAGCCTTTGCTGTTTATTGAATATAGGGAGGCCCCATGTCATTTTTGGGGGGGTCTCCTCTGTAATAACCAGTAAAGGTTAAGCAAACATCTACGAGCTGATATTATTAGTCTGGGAACCTTTATGGATATTGGCCCATTACCAGAATATTAACATCAGCCCTCAGCCGTCAGCTCTCCTTCAGCTGGTTATAAAAATTACACCAGACCCCACACCGTTTTTTTATATTTTTTTTATTTATTCAATAAATACATTGTACAGTAACATATACACTCACTTACTGCACTATATCACACTGACATTTTTATTTATAAAGAACAAGCGCTGGCTGATGAGAGTATTACGCTCATCAGCCAAAGCCTGCTCTTGCTCCTATCACCAAGAGCAGGTGTACACTAATGAAAGTAGTAGTACTCTCATCAGCCAAAGCCTGATCTGTGATAAGCTTTTTTACCGCCAGTCACAGCTTCTGGGCTGGCTAACATTCTGTAATCTGTTTTACAGCGTGGGAACCGCAATGCTGTGACCGGTGTAAGGTGTAATATTACTGCACATCAGAGACACTGTTTCCTATGCTGTCATACAGATGACAGAGTGGTAAACGTCGGATGTTCAGACCCCCATTCATTTGAATGGGGTCCCGGTTCGTGTACCATTCTGATACCCGAACCGAACATTTTAAAAAGTTCATCTGGACCCGCCGGACCCAAACATCCATGGGTTCGCCCATCACTAATGTAGACACAATCTTTTGATCGCCTCTTATTGCATTTTATTGCCCCTGGAAGAAGCTGGCGGCGGAAAGCGCATCGGGGTGAGGGGACGCTACGGGCACTCCACGATCCATCTGGTAAATAATATATCTCTTCTAGCACCTTACTATACTTTCTGGCACATTTGGATAACTAGTGGGCAGAATTTTTTATGGAGATGGTATAATCTGTTATTGTGACGCATCTCCTATGTGCCTGTATGTTACCATACATAAGGTCATTTTCTGCATTTCATTTCATTTATGGCCATATCCTGATGGTGTATATTTTAGAGGATATTGTATAGATATTTTTTGTCTCCTTAAAGGGTCTTTATTTATATGATTGTTTGCATAAGATCTAACATATATTTGCATTATAACCGCAACTAATAGGCACAATTATAGGACACAATAATAGGACACAATTACAGTTAGGTCCATATATATTTGGACACAGACAACATTTTTCTAATTTTGGTTATAAACATTACCACAATGAATTTTAAACAAAACAATTCAGATGCAGTTGAAGTTCAGACTTTCAGCTTTCATTTGAGGGGTATCCACATTAAAATTGGATGAAGGGTTTAGGAGTTTCAGCTCCTTAAAATGTGCCACCCTGTTTTTAAAGGGACCAAAAGTAATTGGACAGATTAAATAATTTTAAATAAAATGTTCATTCCTAGTACTTGGTTGAAAACCCTTTGTTGGCAATGACTGCCTGAAGTCTTGAACTCATGGACATCACCAGATGCTGTGTTTCCTCCTTTTTGATGCTCTGCCAGGCCTTCACTGCGGTGGTTTTCAGTTGCTGTTTGTTTGTGGGCCTTTCTGTCTGAAGTTTAGTCTTTAACAAGTGAAATACATGCTCAATTGGGTTGAGATCAGGTGACTGACTTCGCCATTCTAGAATATTCCACTTCTTTGCTTTAATAAACTCCTGGAGTTGCTTTGGCTTTATGTTTTGGGTCATTGTCCATCTGTAGTATGAAATGACGACCAATCAGTTTTGCTGCATTTGGCTGGATCTGAGCACACAGTATGGCTCTGGATACCTCAGAATTCATTCGGCTGCTTCTGTCCTGTGTCACATCATCAATAAACACTAGTGACCCAGTGCCACTGGCAGCCATGCATGCCCAAGCCGTCACACTGCCTCTGCAGTGTTTTACAGATGATGTGGTATGCTTTGGATCATGAGCTGTACCACGCCTTCGCCATACTTTTCTCTTTCCATCATTCTGGTATAGGTTGATCTTGGTTTCATCTGTCCAAAGAATGTTCTTCCAGAACTGTGCTGGCTTTTTTAGATGTTTTTTAGCAAAGTCCAGTCTAGCCTTTTTCTTCTTGATGCTTATGAGTGGCTTGCACCGTGCAGTGAACCCTCTGTATTTACTTTCATGCAGTCTTCTCTTTATGGTAGATTTGGATATTGATACGCCTACCTCCTGGAGAGTGTTGTTCACTTGGTTGGCTGTTGTAAAGGGGTTTCTCTTCACCATGGAGATTATTCTGCGATCATCCACCACTGTTGTCTTCCGTGGGCGCCCAGGTCTTTTTGCATTGATGAGTTCACCAGTGCTTTCTTTCTTTCTCAGGATGTACCAAACTGTAGTTTTTGCCACTCCTAATATTGTAGCAATTTCTCGGATGGGTTTTTTCTGTTTTCGCAGCTTAAGGATGGCTTGTTTCACCTGCATGGAGAGCTCCTTTGACCGAATGTTTACTTCACAGCAAAACCTTCCAAATGCAAGCACAACATCTCAAATCAACTCCAGGCCTTTTATCTGCTTATTTGAGAATGACATAACGAAGGGATTGCCCACACCTGTCCATGAAATAGCCTTGGAGTCAATTGTCCAATTACTTTTGGTCCCTTTAAAAACAGGGTGGCACATGTTAAGGAGCTGAAACTCCTAAACCCTTCATCCAATTTTAATGTGGATACCCTCAAATGAAAGCTTAAAGTCTGAACTTCAACTGCATCTGAATTGTTTTGTTTAAAATTCATTGTAGAAATGTCTATAACCAAAATTAGAAAAATGTCGTCTCTGTCCAAATATATATGGACCTAACTGTATGTCGTTAAAATTGATTTATGATCATAGGTTATACTTTACATGACCCATTTGGAGTTTGTTATTTTACTAGGATGTGCTCTAGTGTCCCCTAAACGGCATTTTGCTTTTGGATTTTTGATTTTGAATATGGATTTTATGATGTAATCAATAAAATTTGAGTTTTTAATATACTGTTGGGGTCTCTTCTCTATCCTGTACATCATTTATATTGGATTTGTTGGTATATTGATATGAAATGCCCTTAGTACCATAGGACAGATGATATATTGATTTTATTGCAGTGATGCTGCGGCAAAAAAATTCTGGCATTTTGATTTTTTTCCAATAAAACCGATGGGATTAATTTACTTTATATTTTGCCAGATTGTACATTTCTGATATACAAAAATTTTTTTTTTTGCTTTTTCATATTTTTCAAACTTTTTTTACTGTATCCCCTAAGGAGACTTGAAGCTGCGATCTTCTGATCGCCAGTGCTATACATAGCAGTGCTTCAGCGCTGATATGTATAGCAGAAATCCCAATCTTCTATAAACGTCGGCCATGAGCCAGCGTTCACAGAAGTCTCGTAATGACAGGCACGAGGGTCTTCAGCAGGCCCCTGGTTGTCATAGCTACCCATCAGCGCCTCCAGATCACATGCCAGAGGCACGATGGGTGGGATCTATGACGCACTTCTATCTGGTGCATGTTAAATCCCGGTGTCAGGGATCGACAGCGGGATTTAAGTGGTTGCAGTCGCGGGTAAGTTCCGATCCACCCGCCGCTGTTAAAGTCACATAATGGCTGATTAAATCTACGTCATATGTCATGTAGGGATTAGCAAGAGCCAAAAAATCATTTCCCCAACACATTTGCTAAAATTAAGATAAAATGAACAACCCATTCATCTGCCATTTGACACCCTACATTAATTGCTAACCTGGTGAACATTGCTGCACGTGTGAAGACCAAATCCCCTTGGACATTTACCGCACCATTGAGGATCAGCCTAGCATGGAATGATCACCTCTCTAGGTGCCTGATAGCAGTCACATTGGGTATCTACGGGGTTTTTATGCTGTTAGAATCAACAGGAATATTATATGAGCTAACATATCTGTTTGGTATTATGGTGGTACTCTGCTTGGTCAACTTTCTGTAGTTCCCCACTTGTCTACATTTTCATCCAAGTGTTCCAACATCAGTTACACAGCCACTGCCTTTCACTAGCTTAACATTCTCTTCTCATGCTGCTGTCATCATTGTCTTCATCTAATCCCCGTTACATAAAGACAACATAGAAAAGAGTAATTCAAATAAGGGATCTGAAAATTGTCAAATATAAAAAATAATTTAAAAAAACCTATCATTTTCTAAAATTTTAAAAAGGAAAGAAAAACCTTTACTCTTAACAAATATTCTAAAAGGCTTTTTTTATGTTTCAACATAATGTATTTCATTTTAGCACTCATTTTAAATACCAGACACTGCATGAAATTAGCAGAGATGCCGCTTCTTAATCTTTAGAATAGTAATGAGAGAAAAAAAAACACTTGGTGGTATTCCGCTATTAATATCTGATCCCATCAGCAGTCCACAAATCATAAATTGTTCCTCCATCTGTTCACGATTTGTCCTTGCTATGCTGCTGTCAGCATAATAAAAGTAAAACTGGAGGTGACGGAGTAATTTAATGCTGCTTATGTTTCTTTAGATTTGCTGCGTCAATACATTTGTAGATAAAGCAAATAAAACAATCAGCAAAAAAAAAACAAGCATTAAACTTTTTTTTTTCAGAAGTGTGTGCCGGATTTTCTTGTTTTATGTTTTACGGAGAGTAGGCTTTTATACCTATTCTGTGAACTCTGAAGAGAGTGTTTTCTGCTTGATGATTTATTGAAAACCTGACAAAGTTACCTTTTGAATAGACTGCACATTAATACCATTATTTCGTCCTAATGGTACGTTGAAAACTTTGCTATCCCCAAACTTTCTTTGAGCATGTGCTCACATTGAGTATTTGATGAGATTTTTACCTCAATATTTTTAAGGGTGCTTTCACATTGTGTCTCTGCACCCGGTCAGTGGCTCACGTTAGAGCTTATGTCCAACCTCCCCAGCCCCAATGGGGCCATAGACTATAATGGCAAAGGCAAGAGTGCACAAGCGCTCTGCCGTGCATCATTATCGGGCATGTACACCTACTGGAGGTGGACACTCAGATGCATTAGACTGCGTCTAGGTGTCCGTCTCCAGTAGGTGTACATGCCCGATAATGATGCATGACAAAGCACGCGTTCACTCTATCGACATCATTACAATCTATAGCCCTGTTGGTGCATATGCTCAAATCCCGTTTTGCCGAGTGTTCGGGCGTAAGCCATGACGGGAACATTTAACGGGTGCCAAAACGCAGTGTGGAAGCACCCTAATCCAAAAACAGGAGCGGAACAGTCAGTGGAAAAGTATAATAGAAACACGTCACCACTTCTGCATATCTTTACCCACTCCTGGTATTGGCTTACAACTACTGAGGTAAAAAAACTAACCAAATACTTACTTGGTCTAAGGGCGAGTTCACTTTGATTCTTTGCCACACATCGGTGGCTCCATCGATGCTTCCATCTGAAGGACTGTAAAAGGGGATTGAAGGGAACCACTGATGGAGCCACTGACTATAGCAGATGGAGTCACTGTGTGACCTCCTTTCCCTCAGTGTCCTCCTTTTTGAGATGGAACAAAAGTGCAGTTGACTACTATATTATGCCTGCCTCAAAAAAGGTGAACAATGCTGAAAGGAGGTCACACCAAGCACAAAGTGACTCAGTCTGCTTCATTAAACTCAATGGCCCCATCAGTAGTTCCGCCTGAATCCTGTTTTTCAGGGGATACTTACATGCTTCAATGTAAGACATCTGAAGGTCTGAGTCAGTCTACTGTTGGTAATGTACATGTGGATTTTCTTAAAACAGTAGTCTAGAATAACCCCAGTGGCCTGTTTGGACATATTAAAAAATTTTATATTTTTAATATAGATTGTGATTATATAAAAATAAGAAAAGACATACATTTAACATAAAACTTTATTTAAACATTGGGTCATGTTCTGATTACCCATTCCTTTTAATCAATAGACTGAACTCATAGACTGTATGTCCCACGTAATCTATAATTACATCTTTTAGAAAAATGACTGAAATTTTTGGTTTTATTTTGGTTCATAGGAGAGCGGACCTATCCCTATACTATATTGTCCTTTCATAGAGCAGCAAACATTACAAGGTTTTGAAACATACGCCCCAATACATCAAGACCAGTGATTTTTTTTGCCGGTCTTGACAGGACATGCTGGAAAGAGGCTCTCCTGATTCATGAAAAGGTGCACCACGCCAGAACTATGGTACTGGAGATTTTTGGCTTAGAAAACACCACAGCTTGTCATAAGTTAGACGAGCGATGGCTTCATGCCCCTCCTTGCCTCATTTCCACCCCAGCTTCGCCCATTTCCGCAGAGCTAGGAAAAACAGGTGTGAAAACGTCAAACGTCTCAAAAATTTGTCAATTTTTCAAAGCTTTTACACCACTTTTTGGGTGTAAAACTTTGATAAATCAAAGCCATAGTTCAATGATTTTCTTCCTTGTTCTTTGACTGTACAAGACCTTTATTTCATAATTGCAGGATTTTTAGATGCTTTTGGTAGACATTATCAAGCCTATTGGTGGCATCACGCTCTAAAGCCTAATGCTGAGTGTTTGTGCTATGAAATGATTAGTTTTTGGACATTCCAGCTGTTCCCTTCTTTACATATGTTCTATCACTATTTTAGATTCCTACTTTAGCCCTCAATGACATTACTCCCATTTTAGTATTTTTACAGATGATAGTAGGTTGAGAGATGAGCTATGATGCTATATAGAGAAGATTTAGAGGGGAAAGCTACTGTATTGTTCAGATCATTTTTAGCTCATCACCTCAAGGAATATATTGAAATATGGTAATTAATCTTTCAGTGACCTAAATCAGTTCTATAATGTGAAAGCTATACAGAGGAGGGGAATAATTACATGACATAGGGTATACGTGAGTTCCGTGATCTGGAAAATTCACCCAATTCCCTTAAATAGGCCCCAAAAACAGCCTAAAGAATAAAAATTAGATCGCACGCAAATTAATAGACTGAGACAAATGTTGGATTTAATTGGCCACAGCAGCCATTTTATTAAAATAAAATATAACAGAACTTTTATAACAACCCAGAATAGGAGGGGCGGTCCTCGAGGCCCTAAAGTTATAAAACTCAGCATCCCAAATTCCACAATGTCCAGCCCAGGATAAGTCTTACCCCCAGCCGTAAAGCACCAGCTCAGGGACAGATAACCAATCCTGGTCCACCGAACCCACCCCCATGCCAGGGGCCCATAAATCCACCTCACGCGGGATAACCGGACCGCGCCTTGTTAAATTCTCTCATGGGGGGTCCAGGACCTCTCAAGATCCCCCCCCCATTAAACCACCATTTACCATTTCCACCGACCTCGAGGACCTCCACCCCCGCCAAACTGCCGTGACAACATTCACAAAACAACAAATACATTTAGGCACCTCTTTAAAGAGTACACAAAAAACCCTCGCGGGTCGACTTCTCCCCCATTACTCTAACCAAACAAGGGAGGGCGGGTGGGAGATTCCTCACTTGTCACGCAGGTACCTAAAATGGATGCCTGCGTGAGGAGTGTGCCCCCTATTATGTGCCCCCTCCCCGCAGACCCCCAGTTCCGCCCACTACATTCAAAAATGCCATTAAGCCACCTCCTCATATTCCAATTAACCCTTAACTATATACACCCATCAAAAACTGCTCCAGCTCCCCAGGTCCCACGTAACCCCGTCATGGCGGCCTCCCCTTAAGTGCCGTGGGCCCCCCAGTACGGCCTTTCTTGACATAGGGTATACGTGAGTTCCGTGATCTGGAAAATTCACCCAATTCCCTTAAATAGGCCCCAAAAACAGCCTAAAGAATAAAAATTAGATCGCACGCAAATTAATAGACTGAGACAAATGTTGGATTTAATTGGCCACAGCAGCCATTTTATTAAAATAAAATATAACAGAACTTTTATAACAACCCAGAATAGGAGGGGCGGTCCTCGAGGCCCTAAAGTTATAAAACTCAGCATCCCAAATTCCACAATGTCCAGCCCAGGATAAGTCTTACCCCCAGCCGTAAAGCACCAGCTCAGGGACAGATAACCAATCCTGGTCTACCGAACCCACCCCCATGCCAGGGGCCCATAAATCCACCTCACGCGGGATAACCGGACCGCGCCTTGTTAAATTCTCTCATGGGGGGTCCAGGACCTCTCAAGATCCCCCCCCCATTAAACCACCATTTACCATTTCCACCGACCTCGAGGACCTCCACCCCCGCCAAAAACACGAATGGCCTGACACCTTAGCCATTCATGTCCCTCCACACCTTCAGGCTTAATTCAATGCCACTGCGGATAGCCAAACACCACATGTCATTTCCCACCGCGTTCAGGTGCACGCCATCGGCTCTCCAGTAAGCTCCTTGCCCCGATTCCAAGTCCACATGTCTCACGGCCAACGCACTATTCCTCACCATGAACCGAGATATAGCCCTGTTTATTTTGATCCGGGCCCTATTCACCCCTTCAAGAGATCTAGCACCTCGCCAATTTTTACGCGGAATGATTTCAGACCACACCAACAACACTTTTGGAAACATGACCCAGAACCGCAGGATATCAAATTTAATATCCTTAATCAGCTCCCTACAAGACCGTTTAGCCAAATCATTACCCCCTAGATGAATCACCACAATCTCTGGTACTCTATCCAGTCTAACAAAGCGATGGAATTCAGGTAACCATTCCTTCCACAGCATACCCCTTTTACCGATCCATCGTAAAGTCACTGTGTCTCGGGAAAGACCCAATTGGCGACCGTCCGGGCGAACTGCAGCACGCAATGCAGCCCACACAACATACGAGTGCCCCATGATCCAGACGAGCACCGGATCAGCCCCTGCAATAAAGAAAGAAAGGCAACAAACAATTAACTCACCACAGCCGCCCCTAATTCACAATAGGTTTGGGCGAACATACGACCGGAATCTTGAAGATTCCCACCTCCCAATTCTCCTAACCACATCTTCTCCAAGGCCCAACCTAGCGGCTTCAGTCGCTGCCCCGATCCTGAAGGAATGCCCGCTATATTGAGTTGCAGGTAAGCCAGCTGCAACCAAACATTTCCTAAATACCGAAACAAACTGAAAACGGGACAAGAAAGCCCCATTTTCATGCACCAACAATGGCTCATCCAACGCACCGCCCTTTGCCAAGTACTCCTTCACTGAAGCCACAGGGCATAAAGGGGATCCCTCAACACTGAACAGCACCACTTTGCACCCTTTCCCATACACGTCCGTCTTTGAGGCCTTAACAAACACCACCACCCTGTTCCCTTCCACATCAACGTTTTCTCTTAATAAAGTACCTCTTTTACTAACGGACGGGCTAACCAACTCTCCTAACCGAAATGCCCCGAAGAAGGCCAACGAAAAGGCTGCCCGGAACAGAACCACTTCCCATTCGGAAAAACACACCCCCTGTAACTGCCGACCAATAGCTGAAAGCACCTCATACGACACAGGACGCCGTCCGTCTGAGGCCTTCCACCCTTTTTTCCAACCCCGAGCAACTTGCCGAACCAAAAAGGATTTCGTTATATCCCTACGCCCTCTGCATTTAAGGTTGAATGCTAGCCCCGCCAAAAACTTATTCAAACGCGAAACAGACCAACCTGCCTCCCAATGATGACCGAGGAACAACAACAAACCATACTCCTCCTCTATATCTGGATCCAAACTTGACATCCAGGATTCCCACAGGCTCCAAGCCTGATTATAATGAGACCAAGATGAGTCCGCGAGCGATTTGGTAAACAACTCCGCTACGGCCCTAGCGGCAGGTTCCACAATTTGACTGGACAATCCAGACCCGCGCTCTCCGCCTGGGGTGCCAAATCCCGGAAAAGCTGCCCCTGAAATTGAGAAAGAGCGACAACTATTGGATCTGGCGCTGACAAGCCAACTTCAAATACAATCCATAAATTGAACTTAAGGCCCAGAAAAACCAAGTGCTGCAAGACCTTCACTACCGCCGGCGTAGCCGCTGATAACGAGTTCACCGCCGTCACTGTTCCATCATGCTCACAACAAAAAGAAATCTTCAAGTTCCTCAATTTGTCGCCCCACAGGGCCAACGCCACTACCCTGGGGAACAAATGCAGTAGTAGCCGATTGTTCGTCAACCCTTCCTCCTTCCATTCTTCAGGCCACGCCGCTGCAGACCAGCTACCACGAAAGAAAAGACCAAAGCCACTCTTTTCGACAACATGAACCAAAATGCCCAAGGAAGCGGCATATGCAACAGGCTGAATCCACAGAGATCTACCGTTGTACTCGTCAAGAAAATCTGCCCACACCTTCAAATCATCACGAAATTCTTTCTTTATCCTGATAAAATGCAAAGGGGACTTTACCCCAACTGTTGCCAACGATAGGCGGCAGCAGAACGCACGACCCATCGGCATTATCCTGCAGGCAAAGTTCAGTTTCCCTAACAGGGATTGCAAACCGCGCAAATTTATCTTTTTCAAACCGATCGCATTAACCACATCCTGACGTAATGCGATGAGCTTATCTGCGGGTAGCCTACACTCCATTGCTACCGTATCAATTTCAATGCCTAGGAAGCTCAACACTGTCACCGGACCAACTGTTTTTTCCTCCGCCAAAGGCACACCGAAGTTTTTTGCCACACTCTCCATTGTGTGCAACAAGATCGAGCAATCTGCTGATTCCGCTGGCCCTATAAACAGAAAGTCGTCCAGATAGTGTGAACATGAACGAATCCCAGACATGTCCTTCACCACCCATTCCAGGAACGTGCTGAAGGCCTCAAAATAAGCGCAAGAAATTGAGCAACCCATGGGAAGGCAACGATCAACAAAATAGCCGCCATCCCAAAAACAACCCAATAGATGCAAACAGTCGGGATGAACTGGCAACAAACGAAAGGCCGCTTCGATGTCGGTCTTCGCCAGCTTAGCCCCCTTTCCGCATGTTCGAACCCACTCCATCGCTGAATCGAATGATAAGTACGACACCGAACTTAACTTGGGGTCGATACCATCATTAACCGAAGATCCCTTCGGAAATGATAGGTGATGGATCAACCTATACTTATTAGGTTCCTTCTTAGGGACCACGCCAAGAGGTGACACCCTCAAATTTGCAAACGGAGGAGCAACATACGGGCCTGCCATTCTTCCCAAAGCAACTTCCTTCTTCAACTTATCCGACACAACTTCCGGGAATTGTAACGCCGATTTCAAATTCTTTCTTTTCAAACTAACGACTTGCTCAACATAAGGAATTCTGAAACCTTCCTTAAAACCATCACGTAATAACGCCGCAGCTGACCTATCTGGGTATCTACTTAGAAATGCCTCCATCACGACCCACTGTACCGGACTCACCCCTTTTTTCAGCAGAGTCTCCGCCTTTTTGCCTGTTACCTCTGAAACATTTTGAGGCGCTATGCGCCCCCCCACATGAAGAACACTCGTGTCTAAATTTACACTTGCTCCCGAATCTGCATACCCCATCATTGAAGGCGAAACACAGTCCTTTTTGTACAGCCGCCGAGTGTCCTGACTGTCCTGAACTCCCGGCGCTCCCATGAAAAGGCTGGCTGGTCTGACCTAAACGGGCCGGGACCATAACTCTCATCCACAACGCTATGTCCTTGTGATCCCACCTAATGTTCGGTCTAAAAGCCTTCCGCTGACGAAATTGTTCGTCATAGCGTAACCAACCTTGTCCCCCGTAGGTCCTGTAGGCCTCCCCTATGGCGTCTAAATAACAAAATAGCGCCGAGCAATTTTCTGGGGCCTTCTCCCCAATTATGCTAGCCATAATAGCAAAAGCCTGTAGCCAATTTGAAAATGATCTGGGAATCAATCTATATCTCCGTTTCTCCTCATCCTCTTTCTTAGAGTCCTCCTTTCTAGGTCTGTCCAAGTTAAATCTCTCTAGGGGTAAAAGAGAAAAAATTTCTATGTACTCCCCTTTCCAGATTTTTTCCCTAACTTCTTGTTTTAAGTGCGCCCCTAAAGGGCCCTCAAAACAGACGTAAACCTCCCCCTTAGCCGCATCGTCCAGTTGCGGGACGTCCTCCTTCTCCTTATCCCGCGAAGCTCCTTCACTTGACGCATCAATCCCTGACCCAGGCCCTACTGATAACGCCGGTGTAGCTCCGCCAGTCTCTCTCGATGAGCCCCCAGTGTTTGACGCAGGACCCGCACTGCTGGATAAACCCGAAAAAATCCGGTAACTGTCTAGACCCCTCAAACGACCCCGTATGTCCCAACCAAGCTGCTGACGGCAAAGCCCCCCTGCTAATCCCGGACCCCCACAAGCCTGCTAGCTCAACTAGACCTCTCAGAATTAAACCCATACCCCCACTAGCAACTCCCGAAGTTACATCAGTACTCCTAGCCTCAGGGGAAACTATGCCTGGCATATTAAGCAAAGGAAAAATGTTCTCACCTAGCTGCCTGGGTGCTGTGAGCCCAGCAGCCGAAGGTCCAGCTCCCAGCCGAAGGTGTCCGTATTCCATGCCGGACTGATCCGCGATGTTGGCCGCCGAACTCCTGCCAACCGTAACTGGAGACTGGCGACCTGGTGAAGACGCTGACTGCCCTGGCGCTGCAGATGTGGAATAGGCCGAGCCAGCATCCTGCCGCCCGCTGGAAGATGAGTAGCTTCTTGGTGCTGATACGTCCCTGTCATCGCCTCCCGAAGCCATCGATTGACGCCTGTCAGAAACTGTAAAATCCTGGCCACCACCAGCAGAGGGCGCTGCTGCGCTGATATTGCTGGAGCTGTGACCAGAAACCTGAAAACCCTGGCAATCACCAGCAGAGGGCGCTGCTGCGTTGTTATTGCTGGAGCTGTGCGCTGCTAAGGGCCACACGCTGCTGGCAGAGCCGACCGACTGCCGCTCGCATGGTCTCCGCTGCTGAGGGGCCGCCGCAACTGACCCCCGTCTCCTCGGCTCACGCTGCCTCCCACGCCGAGTGGTGCTAGCAGACGTGCTGGCGGCCGCAGACCCTGCTCCTGCACCAGACGCCCCACGCCGACCGGTCACTGAAGGAGGGGAGGAAGGTTCCGCCCCCCGGTGTAGGCCCCGCCGTTCAATAGGATTCCTCCCGGCGCTGCGCTGCACGGTGGAGGGGGCAGCGCTGCTTACCGGAGGGTCCCTGGAGGGGCTCCTGTTTCGGCGCCGGGCCCTGGGGATCACATCGGGACTTAGGCGCGCCGGAGGTCTGGTCCTCCGCGGCCGGCGCCCGTCCTGCTGAAACTGGGAAGGTGCCTCAGATGTATTCTGGAGGAGACTGGTCACCGAAGCATTCAGCCAGTCGGTCCCCTGAGAGCTGGCTGCCGTCCGGAGACGCTGAAGGATCGCTTCAATATCCATGCCGGTTAGTGTAACGGAGATTCCTCACTTGTCACGCAGGTACCTAAAATGGATGCCTGCGTGAGGAGTGTGCCCCCTTTTATGTGCCCCCTCCCCGCAGACCCCCAGTTCCGCCCACTACATTCAAAAATGCCATTAAGCCACCTCCTCATATTCCAATTAACCCTTAACTATATACACCCATCAAAAACTGCTCCAGCTCCCCAGGTCCCACGTAACCCCGTCATGGCGGCCTCCCTTTAAGTGCCGTGGGCCCCCCAGTACGGCCTTTCTTGAATTGTGGTGATGGATGAATTAAGGGATAGAAAAGACTTTGGAGATATATTACAGACTAAAATTATATTTCCTCAATATACTTGCTGGGTGGGGACCCTTCTAAATTCGTGCTCAGAGCAATCACTGTTGCTATACCCATCTGTAAACATTTATTATGAACTGAATGGAGTCAAGGTAATCAATTTGAGGCTAAATGAATTCTGGTCAAATATTACAAAAAAAATGCTTTCTTTCAATTAGATTCAAGCAAAACAAGAAAAATGATGGCCAGCTGGTGGCCTGCTTCCTTTTTGCTGGATTCCAACGGGCTACGTAGGGAATACTCACCTGCCTTCATAATTAGCAAGGTGAGCATGGGAACAAAGGACTGTCTGGCCACTGGGTACTTTATTGGTACTCTAACCCCCCTATAACTGTATGGGGCAAACTCAGGAGCTGAGCCCGCTCTATACTGCGCAGGTGCCAGCTGTGTTATATAACCACCAACACCAAACAGTACCTGATAGGTACAAGGTTGGTCAGATTGCATCAGTTTAACCTCTAATGTGATACAGCAATTAACAGATTTCAACATGATGGCCATCACTTCTGAAGGCCATTGGCACCCTGCGTGATCCAATAAGTTGCCAAGGCAGCTAAGAATCCCCATGTTTCTCTTATGAAACTTAACTCACGGTTGGTTTTCTTAAGAGTCCATCAGCTTCACAATACACCACAATACTATGGCATTGCAGTATATTGCATGGACAATCCAACAATCACAGTCTCAAGTCACTTAAAGGGACTATGTAAACAAAAATTAACAAAATCTTAAAAGAATATATGTAAAAGTTTAAATCATTCCATTTTTGCCAAACGTAAGTATTCAGAATGTAAAAAATAAAAAAATAAACATATTTGATATTGCTGCATGCATAATTGCCTGAGATAATCAAAAAAATACTTAGACTGAACGCAAGAATTGAAAAACAAATTGAAATGTCAGCATTGGCATTTTCAATTGATGCAATAAATGCAAAAATGCATTAAAAATATCAAAATGTATGTAAAGTGGTATCAATAAATACGCCAGCTCGACACCCATAAACAAGGCCCGCACACCTCCATCTTTAGAAAAATATTTTTGTTTTTATCCAATATTTACACATTTCTCTCTTATAGTATCCTAATAATCCTATATTACAGTGCAAAAATCATAGCACTATTATACCCAAATACTGTCATACGGTCCATCAATACCACCATGTTCATAATACAGCCACAAAGTGCCTATATTATGCTGACATACATGGTGGGTCATGTCTAGTCATATCTTCTCCTAATGGGGCCCAATCTGGCCCAGACCATCATAACTTCTTCAGCTACACATTGGGTCTGCAGAATGTGCCCCTAGAAATAATAATATTCCCTGTGCCCTTGAAAAGAGTGTTCTTCACACTGTACACCCATAAAAAAGTTCACACAGTGCCCCCTACCAGTTCCTGAAGTCATCAAATGATACAGTGATTGGCCTCGGGGAGACCAAAACATCCAACACCACGGAGACACCATCACGTGTTTCTCAACGCAGTGATCCAGAACACTGCCCCCATCCCTTATGGGAAATATGCAAATGCATGTAGGATAGCTGCGGAGACACCATCACGTGTTTCTCAACGCAAGCAGTGAATAGCCAGACCTTTCCCCGAGAAGGAACAACCACGGGAAGGGCAGCATCCAATAAAGGAAAACATCCAATACAGGAAAACCACCTATGACAAGCATGGTATCCATCCACAGACAGCTGTTTCGGGGTGTTTGCCCCTCATCAGTGTGGAGTAGGAATCTGGCTATTAGGAGCAGTGCCTAGTAAAAGGCTGTGAAGGAACAGATGATTGGCCTCGGGGAGACCAAAACATCCAACACCACGGAGACACCATCACGTGTTTCTCAACGCAGTGATCCAGAACACTGCCCCCATCCCTTATGGGAAATATGCAAATGCATGTAGGATAGCTGCGGAGACACCATCACGTGTTTCTCAACGCAAGCAGTGAATAGCCAGACCTTTCCCCGGGAAGGAACAACCACGGGAAGGGCAGCATCCAATAAAGGAAAACATCCAATACAGGAAAACCACCTATGCCAAGCATGGTATCCATCCACAGACAGCTGTTTCGGGGTGTTTGCCCCTCATCAGTGTGGAGTAGGAATCTGGCTATTAGGAGCAGTGCCTAGTAATAGGCTGTGAAGGAACAGATGATTGGCCTCGGGGAGACCAAAACATCCAACACCACGGAGACACCATCACGTGTTTCTCAACGCAGTGATCCAGAACACTGCCCCCATCCCTTATGGGAAATATGCAAATGCATGTAGGATAGCTGCGGAGACACCATCACGTGTTTCTCAACGCAAGCAGTGAATAGCCAGACCTTTCCCCGGGAAGGAACAACCACGGGAAGGGCAGCATCCAATAAAGGAAAACATCCAATACAGGAAAACCACCTATGCCAAGCATGGTATCCATCCACAGACAGCTGTTTCGGGGTGTTTGCCCCTCATCAGTGTGGAGTAGGAATCTGGCTATTAGGAGCAGTGCCTAGTAAAAGGCTGTGAAACACGTGATGGTGTCTCCGTGGTGTTGGATATTTTGGTCTCCCCGAGGCCAATCATCTATTCCTTCACAGCCTTTTACTAGGCACTGCTCCTAATAGCCAGATTCCTACTCCACACTGATGAGGGGCAAACACCCCGAAACAGCTGTCTGTGGATGGATACCATGCTTGGCATAGGTGGTTTTCCTGTATTGGATGTTTTCCTTTATTGGATGCTGCCCTTCCCGTGGTTGTTCCTTCCCGGGGAAAGGTCTGGCTATTCACTGCTTGCGTTGAGAAACACGTGATGGTGTCTCCGCAGCTATCCTACATCAAATGATACAGGTCTGGAGTTTGGCTCCTGCTTAACGATGTAGGTGGTGTGATGATGACATTATTACTGATGTCTGTAACACTTCTTAACACCGATGATTAGCGGATAGTGCCTTACAGCCTAAGTGAGTGGATACATTTGAGTGTAAAGAAGACAGATTTGGGAACCCTTCCCACCTGGTTTCCCCAAATCAGTTGTTATTTGAACAATTACCAGGATATACACAATATATGTTGGAAACCAACACTTTAAAGGGGTTTGGACAACTCCTTTTTGACCAATTCCTTCAAGTAAAATAAGAATTAAGAATAGTTTATACTCACTTGCACCGATGCATTCCAGTGCCAAGTATTTCGGTGCTCAAAAGACATTTTTGTGTCACGTGAGCCCTGCTGCCCACCAGCGGTCGCTGACGGGTTGCTGCCTTCACTAACTCATCAGAGTGGATGTCTGCTCTGATAGGCTATAAATAAGCAGCAGGCGATCAGCGGCAGCTGATTGCCTGCAGCACTAACGTGACATAGCAATGTCATAAAAGGTCCGAGAGATTGGTAGCTAACATTAATGCAAAGAGCGTTTCTTATTTTACTCAAGCGATTCGGCATTTAAGAAGGGGTTGGACAAGTAGTGGACAACCCATTTAATTCTGAACTTGTTCCTAAAATCAACATGTGAGCACAGCACAAAAATGTTGTAAAAGATGTTATACAAGAGTAAAACGAGAAAAAAAGGAAATCAGCAGACAGCAACCGCTTTCGCATCATACAAGCATGAAACAGTAGAATTATCTTTAGGTATCCAAGAGGAAAATAACGAAGCCAGAATAAATGCATACACATGGGATACAGCAGATGATAATACACTTATCACAGTCGATTTCCTTTCTTCATCACACAGTATGAACCCTTGCTCACACTGAAGTTATAAATTCTGCAAAACTTTCATATCATACAGTACAATTCTGATGTCAGCCCAGGAGCGGATACTGACAGCTTGGTGCCACTGCGCAAGAAATGTATCTGGGCCACCCTCCTTTTATGATGACAAAGTTATATACGGTATATGCTTTCTGTAATATATTTTACATAGTGCCGTCTTTTGACCCCTTCGTATCGTATATTCTTGTTATTTTTGTTATTTATAGCTCCCTGTTTTTATTACATAGTGTCCTCTCTTGTTAGATATATAATGCAATGACTGCTAATGGAACATGGGAAAGCTTCTTTACTGATGGAGGAGATATATGGACTGGTCGTCTGGTCACCGACTGCTCCATCAGCAATCATTTTATATCTAATAAGAAAGGACCCTATGTAATAAAGAGAGGGTGATGTGACTAACAAAAATAACAAGAATACGCTATGTAAGGGATGATGCTATACATAACAAGAGACCATACTATATAATAATGGGACAACACTCCACATAACAACGGAGGATGCTACTTAATAAGGGATGGCGCCATACGTAATAGTAGAGGAAACTATGTAATTAAGAACTGTGCTACACACAATAAGTGAGTACATTATATACTAAGGGACTGTGCTATACATAATAAGTGAGTACACTGTATAATAAGGGACTGTGCTATACATAATAAGTGAGTACATTATATACTAATGAACTGCGCTTTACATAATAAGGCTACAGTCCTGTATCCTTGTGACGTGTTGGTGTGGTGCTCGATTTTTTTCTCGGACTGCATACAGACCAATTGAGCATGTCCTCGAAACTGAATCAGAACAAGACATGGCCGAAGGCTCACAGATCTCATTCTCGGACTCTTGATTTTCATGGATATCTGAACAGATCTGTAAAATTCGAGTCCATGTGCTGTCCAATAAAACAATCCGGCAGCGAATGGACATTTCATACAAACTTGAGAATGTAGCGTAAGGGACTTTACAAATACCAGATTTACTCTAAATACTACAGTATAAATACTTGCATCCAGTGACCGCTGATGTTTAGTCTGATCAAAGCCTTTTTCTGTTGTTTCTTCTCCACCTGGTCAGGCCTTTATGTTGACATCTCTAAACCATGACTTGTCTTGCCACAGTAAGTACTGCAGCCCTGAAAATAACAGGTCACATATATTGTATACAGTTAGGTCCATATATATTTGGACAGAGACAACATTTTTCTAATTTTGGTTATAGACATTACCACAATGAATTTTAAACAAAACAATTCAGATGCAGTTGAAGTTCAGACTTTCAGCTTTCATTTGAGGGTATCCACAATAAAATTGGATGAAGGGTTTAGGAGTTTCAGCTCCTTAACATGTGCGACCCTGTTTTTAAAGGGACCAAAAGTAATTGGACAATTGACTCCAAGGCTATTTCATGAACAGGTGTGGGCAATCCCTTTGTTATGTCATTCTCAATTAAGCAGATAAAAGGCCTGGAGTTGATTTGAGATGTGGTGCTTGCATTTGGAAGGTTTTGCTGTGAAGTAAACATGCGGTCAAAGGAGCTCTCCATGCAAGTGAAACAAGCCATCCTTAATCTGCAAAAACAGAAAAAAACAAGCCGAGAAATTGCTACAATATTAGGAGTGGCAAAATCTACAGTTTGGTACATCCTGAGAAAGAAAGAAAGAAAGCACTGGTGAACTCATCAATGCAAAAAGACCTGGGCGTCCACGGAAGACAACAGTGGTGGAGGATAGAAGAATAATCTCCATGGTGAAGAGAAACCCCTTCACAACAGCCAACCAAGTGACCAACACTCTCCAGGAGGTCGGCGTATCAATATCCAAATCTACCATAACGAGAAGACTGCATGAAAGTAAATAAAGAGGGTTCACTGCACGGTGCAAGCCACTCATAAGCATCAAGAATAAAAAGGCTAGACTGGACTTTGCTATAAAACATCTAAAAAAGCCAGCACAGTTCTGGAAGAACATTCTTTGGACAGATGAAACCATGATCAACCTCTACCAGAATGATGGAAAGAGAAATGTATGGCGAAGGCGTGGTCCAGCACATGATCCAAAGCATACCACATCATCTGTAAAACCCGGCGGAGGCAGTGTGATGGCTTGGGCATGCATGGCTGCCAGTGGCACTGGGTCACTAGTGTTTATTGATGATGTGACACAGGACAGAAGCAGCCAAATGAATTCTGAGGTATGCAGACCCATACTGTGTGCTCAGATCCAGCCAAATGCAGCCAAACTGACTGGTCGTCATTTCATCCTACAGATAGACAATGACCCAAAACATGAAGCCAAAGCAACCCAGGAGTTAATTAAATCAAAGAAGTGGAATATTCTTGAATGGCCAAGTCAGTCACCTGATCGCAACCCAATTGAGCATGCATTTCACTTGTTAAAGACTAAACTTCAGACAGAAAGGCCCACAAACAAACAGCAACTGAAAACCAACGCAGTGAAGGCCTGACAGAGCATCGAAAAGGAGGAAACACAGCGTCTGGTGATGTCCATGAGTTCAAGACTTCAGGCAGTCATTGCCAGCCAAGGGTTTTCAACCAAGTACTAAAAATGAACATTTTATTTAAAATTATTGAATCTGTCCAATTACTTTTGGTCCTTTTAAAAACAGGGTGGCACATGTTAAGAAGCTGAAACTCTTAAACCCTTCATCCGATTTTAATGTGGATACCCTCAAATGAAAGCTGAAAGTCTGAACTTCAACTGCATCGGAATTGTTTTGTTTAAAATTCATTGTGGTAATGTCTATAACCAAAACTAGAAAAATGTTGTCTCTGTCCAAATATATATGGACCTAACTGTATATACATTTGTCTCCCCCACACTGTGCCCCGAATACAAATATGTTTCCCACCATTAGTATATAATTAGCTACTGTGCCCCCCATTAACTACAATCTTCAATAAATATAAATAAATTAATTAGTCTCTGTGACTTTCCCCCAGTTAGTTTCAAGGCTTTGTGCACATGTTGCATTTTTTTGTTGCAGCAAATATGCAGTGTTTTACAGTTCCAGCAAAGTGAATGAGATTTCTGAATTGTTATGCATCAGTTGCATACTTTTTCCTTGCAGATTTGCAACAGATTCAAATCTGCAGGATGTCAATTCTTGCAGCGCTTTTGTAGCAGATTGCACCCAAACTAATAAGTGAGGAAAAAGTTGCAACAAAAAAGCATATAAAAAGCAAGACATATTTTATGCAGAGTTTTTCCTGCCAAAACATCAGGATTTGCAGCAGAATTCTATGTGCAAATAGCCTTAGTTCTTGTCCTGTGTCCCCTCCATTCATTATAAGTCCCTGATAGTCCCCCATTCATTATAAGTCCCTGGGTGATGTGAAAAAACATTTCCAGAGTCGTAAGGCCCCGTCTCACTAAGCGATTTACCAACGATCACGACCAGCGATACGACCTGGCCGTGATCGTTGGTAAGTCGTTGTGTGGTCGCTGGGGAGCTGTCACACAGACAGCTCTCTCCAGCGACCAACGATCAGGGGAACGACTTCGGCATCGTTGAAACTGTCTTCAACGATGCCGAAGTCCCCCTGCAGCACCCGGGTAACCAGGGTAAACATCGGGTTACTAAGCGCAGGGCCGCGCTTAGTAACCCGATGTTTACCCTGGTTACCAGCGTAAATGTAAAAAAAAACAAACAGTACATACTCGCCTTCTGATGTCCGTCAGGTCCCTCGCCGTCTGCTTCCTGCTCTGACTGAGATCCGGCCGTACAGTGAGAGCAGAGCGCAGCGGTGACGTCACTGCTGTGCTCTCACTTCTCACTATACGTCCGGCAGTCAGTGAGAGCAGGAAGCAGACGGCGAGGGACCTGACGGACATCAGATGGTGAGTATGTACTGTTTGTTTTTTTTTACATTTACGCTGGTAACCAGGGTAAACATCGGGTTACTAAGCGCGGCCCTGCGCTTAGTAACCCGATGTTTACCCTGGTTACCAGTGAAGACATCGCTGGATCGGTGTCACACACACCGATTCAGCGATGTCAGCGGGGCCTCAACGACCGAAAAAAGGTCCAGGCCATTCCGACACGACCAGCGATCTCGCAGCAGGGGCCTGATCGCTGGTACGTGTCACACATAGCGAGATCGCTATGGAGGTCACTGTTGCGTCACAAAACTTGTGACTCAGCAGCGATCTCGCTAGCGATCTCGCTATGTGAGACGGGGCCTTTATAATTCATTGGAGGTGAAACAAGGTGCTATGAGGTACTTAACATCCTACGCCACCTCGCAATTAATTTCAAATCCCTGATAGCATCTTCTCCCACCACCCAATTCATTATTTAATTCAGATTTAATGAAACTGGGGAGAAGGGATTTAGTGAAGTGAAGAGGTGGGGAAGATTTAATAAAACGGTTGTGGAAGATTTAGCGAAATGGGAGAGTGGGGGGTGGCAAGATTTAGTGTAACATGGGAAGATTTGAGGACACAGTTTGGGGAGCCGAAGAAATTTGAGGACACAGCATTACAAGCAAGGGTGAGATTGTGGGCTTGTATAAGGAAACAATATGAGTTGGATGGGTGCAGACAGTATGGTGAATGAGGGGATGGGTACGGACACAGTATGAGGAGTAAGGGAATTGGTGCGGATCCAGAATGGGGAGGATGGGTGTGGACACTATATGGGACGCGAGGGAGGGGATGGGTGCAGAAACAGTATGGTGAGAGGGGGATGTGTCTGTGCACAGTATGAGGAGCAAGGCGAAGAATGTATGCGGAAACAGTATGGGGAGTTGGGGGATGTGTGAGAAGTTAGTATGGAGAGCAAAGGGGTAAATATATGAGGAGACATTAGGGTGAGCAGGGGGCTGTAAAAGCAGACACTATGAGGAGGGAGGGGGAAATGTGTGAAGATACTATTGTGGGGAATACTGTGAGGAAACAGTATGGGAGGAGAAAAGTGTGACTGGGCATAGAGTATGGACTGAGAAGTGTGTGGTGGGTATCACTGGGGGACATAATAAGGACACAGCCAGGAGGGGATAGACAGTATGCTAAGGAGAGTGTGATGAATAGGTACAATATGGAGACTGGACCTTATAGCGGGACACGATGTGAGACGAAAGTGTAAAGAGGGGGCCCAGTATGGAAAGAAGAGGACAGTGTAGAGGGCATGTACCATAAGAGGGACAGTGTGTGGGTCATATTTTCTGCAGGGAATATAGTGAGGGGCAATTATTTATTCAGGGGCTCTGCGTAGGGCAGACATTTCTATTCAGGAGCATTATAATGACACTGCTATTTTTAAACATATGTTGTCTGGATGCGCTGCAGAAGACTGGAGAAGATTTAAGTCTGCAGAGATGAGGCTTGGCTGTAAAAAGTCATCATGTAGTCTGGGCAAGATGAAGAAGAAAAGAAAGAGAGCGACTCCAATACAGCTTCATCTATAAGGTACCTAGATGTACCAGTAAATGTTTTTTGTGATACAGACTAATTCTCATCAGTACTGTGGTTCCTGTATGCTCTGCAGCATGATGAGGACTGGTAACAACACCCCCCAGTATCTCCATACCATTATTAAGGACATACTGGAAATTGTAGGTTCATGCGATAGACATGTATATGGGTCTGACCTGACAATACAATTACTAATATTACTAGATGGAGGTCCACTGCTATCGCATCGGGAGGGCGGTAATGTCACAACGGGGGCAGGCATGCAGCACTGTTGTTGCCTAATGGCATCCTGTGATAATCTAATGACTTTTGCATCAAGGGACTCATGTGCTTGACGCCTACGCTTATATGCATTGTTTTTGTCCCAGCGATGCATTGTGCCTCTGCTGCTTTCCTTTCATTGTCATTGCGTACCTTTTAGGAGGAGCCATGTTGGCGTTGATATTTTCTTTTTAAAGGGGTTTTCCCACAAACAATTTTCAAGTTCATTTTAAAAATTGTCTGTGGCTAACCGTGTACCGAACATACCACAGCTCCTGGGTAGGGGAGGAAGCAAAAGACAATACTGACATTACAGCAGGAGATAGCAGAGGATACATTTTGTGAGGTAAAATATTTTTTTAAAACAGTCAGTGAAATATTTTACCTCACAAAATGAATCCACTGTGATCCCCTGCTGTAATGTCAGTATTATCTTTTGCTTCCTCCCCTGCCCAGGAGATGTGGTATGCACTGTACACGGTCAGACACAGTCAATTTTTAAAATGAACTTTCGTTTGTGGGAAAACCCCTTTAATGTGACCGGTTTCCTCTGCCTGTAGACACGTCGCGCATCTGCCGCCGGGATCAGCCGAATGATTCACTGCACCTGTGCGTAATTCGCACAGGCACAGTAAATCAGACCGCCGCCATCTTTGTGACAGATAGTGGCGGTCACATTAAAACTGCGCATACGCTCCTTCTGTACAAAGATGGCGGCAGTCATTGAATCATTCGGATGATCCCGGTGGCGGTGTGTTTGCGATGGTGTTCCGCTGGTGGTTACGTGATACACGGCTATCTTAATAAAGTGTTGTGTCATCTGACAAGTTAGGGGTTACTATGTTTTTATTTATGTTAGGAGCATTAAAGGGGTTGTCCAAGTTTGTTATGAGTCTGCAGTCATTTTAATGTGATTGCAGACTTGGTAATTCTCACAATGCGCACTGCACGCTGTCAGGAATCTCTGGTTCCGGCAGTGAGAGTGGGAGGTCACGAAACCACAAGTATGCGATTTGCATACAATACACTAAAAGAGAACGTGGACTCCAAAAAATCATGCATTGATCAGCTTTCGCCGGGAAAAAATATGTATTACTGAACATGAGGTTCCTAGTTTAACATTCTGATCAGACTGCATGAAGCCCACTGTCACATCACGGCGAACCTCACTGTGGAGCCTTAAAGGAGCGGCGTTGTGTGCTATCCACCGTTGAAACAACAATGTACCAGAAGGGCGGGTGGCCAGGTGCCTCAGAGCACCCATAATGCAATACTGAGTCCCCATGACTCCCGACTGCTCCGCCCCACAAGCACAGTACCAGAGCAACAATGGCAACCATGCTATTTGCATACATGTGGTCATGTGTTGTCTAGACATGCACGGCCTCACTCAATGAAAATGAAAGCCTGACACGTCTAGTCGGAATGTGGTCAGAAGTATGCAAATCATATACTTGTTCTCACACGATCATCCACTCTTGCCACCAGCAAGGGAAAATCCTAAAAGTGTGCCGAGCATGCACTGTGAGCAGGCTCGAACTGGCCCATAGGGGCCCCTGTGCAGGTCTGGTCCCCCAACCCCATTGTATGGACAGTACTTGGAATAATTCCCTTGATTTACTCTGTACAGATAAAAGCAGCATCTTAGCATTCATTATCCACCTAGAGTGACTGCAGACTTTCATCTCAAACCTGGACTAGCCTTTTAATTATAAAATAAATCCCTGTAGTATGCCAATCCTAAGAGAATGTAATATATTCACTGTCAGGATTCAGCTAGTTCCAGCAGTCATGACATGGTAATCTCACTGATATGCGAACTTCACAGTTATGATCACGTGACAACTGGCTTTTCTTCCTATTTTCCTCCGTTTTTCACTGAACATTGTTAGCATTAGGGAGAGCAGCTTGTCGGCATGAGATTGTAAATGTGTCAATCGCATATGTGCTTGGGGAGGAAGATTTGCCAAACTGAACTCTTGTCCCGAGTGCTGGAAAACAGAGATACACCTCTGCTTACTACAGAGAAAGCGCCGGGCAAGAAGCTGAGGATGGATTCCTGCAGCTCCACTGCCGTTCTTTACTGTAGGCAGCAGAGCTGCAGGGTCGCTCCCTGCTCGGCACGTTGCCTTTGATGAGGACAGTCTGCCCATGGGCCCCTCTTTCCTGTAGAATGTAAGCTCTTATGGTCAGCGGCGTCCTGTATCTCTCCTGTAGAGCGTAAGCTTTTATGGTCAGTGGGGTCCTCCCTCTCTCCTATAGTTTATAAGCTCTTAGGGTCAATGGGGTCCTCTCTCTCATAATGTGCAAGCTCTTATAGTCAGCAGGGTTCTCTCTCTCTCCTGTAGAGTGTAAGCTCTTATAGTCAACAGGGTTCTCTCTCTCTCCTGCAGAGTGTAAGCTCTTATGGTCAGTGGGGTCCTCTCTCTCTCCTGTAGAGTGTAAGCTCTTATAGTCAGCAGGGTTCTCTCTCCTGTAGAGTGTAAGCTCTTATGGTCAGTGGGGTCCTCTCTCTTTCCTGTAGAGTGTAAGCTCTTACGTCCAGCTGCGTCTTCTCTCTCTCCTGTAGAGTGTAACCTCTTATGGTCAGTGGGGTCCTCTCTCTCCTGTAGAGTGTAAGCTCTTATGGTCAGTGGGGTCCTCTCTCTCCTCTAGATTGTAAGCTCTTATGGTCAGTGAGGTCCTCTCTCTCCTGTAGAGTGTAAGCTCTTATGGTCAGCGGGGTCCTCTCTCTCTCCTGTAGAGTGTAAGCTCTTATGGTCAGTGGGGTCCTCTCCTGTAGAGTGTAAGCTCTTATGGTCAGTGGGGTCCTCTCCTGTAGAATGTAAGCTCTAATGGTCAGCGAGGTCCTCTCTCTCTCTCTCTCCTGTAGCGTGTAAGCTCTTAAGGTCAGCGGGGTCCTCTCTCTCCTGTAGAGTGTAAGCTCTTGTGGTCAGTGGCTTCCTCTCCTGTAGAGTGTAAGCTCTTAGGGTCAGTGGGGTCCTCTCTGTCTCCTGTAGAGTGTAAGCTCTTATGGTCAGTGGGGTCCTCTCTCTCTCCTGTAGAGTGTAAGCTTTCATGGTCAGCGGGGTCCTCTCTCTCTCCTGTAGAGTGTAAGCTCTTATGGTCAGCGGGGTCCACTCTCTCCTGTAGAGTGTAAGCTCTTATGGTCAGTGGGATCCTCTCTCTCCTGTAGAGTGTAAACTCTTATGGTCAGTGGGGTCCTCTCTCTCCTGTAGAGTGTAAACTCTTATGGTCAGTGGGGTCCTCTCTCTCCTGTAGAGTGTAAGCTCTTGTGGTCAGTGGCTTCCTCTCCTGTAGAGTGTAAGCTCTTATGGTCAGCGGGGTCCTCTCTCTCCTGTAGACTGTAAGCTCTTATGGTCAGTGGGGTCCTCTCTCTCTTCCCTGTAGAGTGTAAGCTCTTATGGTCAGTGGGGTCCTCTCTCTCCTGTAGAGTGTAAGCTCTTATGGTCAGCGGGGTCCACTCTCTCCTGTAGAGTGTAAGCTCTTATGGTCAGTGGGATCCTCTCTCTCTCTCTTCTTGAAATTTACACAAATTTATTCGCCGCAAAAAAACTTACATGGAAAATTCGACGGAGCCGGCAACTTGAAATTACTAAAGTTCCGCTTATCTCTAGTAGTTCTGCATGGACAGCAGAGGCTGAGAAAATGTAGCATTGCATACAGCAATTTGTTTGAATTAATGCCTGGATGTACCCAATTTCATGCCAAAAGAAGTGTATTTGCAATATATCTCCATTAAAAGTATTGTGACGTTTCATATATGGTTTTATTTCTGGATGGGTTGCTACTGACATCTGGTGAGAATTTCATGTCAATAGCACCTTTGAAATATATTTACTTAGAAAATTGGTGGTGTTCAATACTTATTTCACCCGCTGTATAAACAGTTTATACAGTATATGTTTCTTAATTTATGTTGCAGAAGAAAAGTCATTTGCTGCTTTTTATTATAACATTGTATCATTTCCAGACTCCGTGTTATTTTAAATGTCAGGTTTGCCTCTATTCTCCATTCCACTGCTGTCACCAAACACGTGAATGATGTGATCTATGCCATTGTTATTCACATGCAACATATCCAGCCGCAGGATAGTTACTTGGCAACTGCAATCTTCTAAAGCTGTTATGGCCAGACCTCGGCTGACGCATGCCTTGATTATGTTGCTGTGTGGCTTCAGGATGATTGATGAGCTGCACAATGCTTTAACTGCCATCATTTTGTAATCATCTTTAGAAATGTTGTTGTATTTACATCGCTATTATCTTATCAAGGGCAATGGATACAGTATTCGAGGATGCGAAGTGAGGTTCAATACGTTATATCATGTCATAGAAATGATCGAAATGACAGTTTATAATGGAGTATCAGATTGGAACCACAAAGGTAGTATTAAAAAATTACATAAGCAGGGTTAGAGAACATACTCCATGGCATTACACAGTATATGACCAATAAACTTGCATTTAACCTTATTTAACTGCCTAATACAAAATTAGACAAAACACGTTGAAATTTATCGGTCACTACCTTTATTAAACTTTAATACATATAAACTATAATAATAAACCACGCCTAAAATGAAAATACTTATGAAAAAACCCTACAGCTTAGCCAAAGCTCAAACCCCTTTACCATTCATAATACCTGTTGTCCATTCAGTACTCCGAACGATTTACCCAAGAGGCCGTGACAAAAACAAAGAAATAAGGGGGCGAAGGTTGGATTAGCACTTCTGGTATGGCAGCGATGAGGACTGAACAAGCCCCCTTCATCGCTGTCCCACTTTATCACCTCTGGCCCCTATATTTGCAAATAGCTTGCCCTATCAGCAGATGTCGCCAGGGGAAGAACCCAAAGTTCCCCTGCGAAGTGCCGCTGACTGGCTAAAGGCTACAGCCAATTCATGAGTCCTCTTCCTATCAACAATAAAGGGAAAAACTCGGCAGGAAAACCTTATTCACGCCATTTAACCTCTTTAGAAAAGACATACACGTGCCTGGTAATGCCATGCATTGCCCTCCTAAAAGTCCAAGTCTTGCCATTCTGTCACTGAGTTCTTGTTTCACGACTCTTGCTTCATGGGATCATGGGTGGATAAATTTCACATTTCTGTTGATACCCTAAATTCCTATTGGTTACATCTTTCGGCTGGAAGTTTTGTTTGTGATATCATATAAACCCAGTTTTCGGTTGGAAAAATGGGGATCAATTGGGCCTTGGCCAGGTTGGATGCAGAAGGCATTTGACTCAGTAGAATGAGAATAGCTTCTGGATGTGCTGGCAAAGTTTCGGTATGTTCCCCGATTCTGTTGAGGGGTTCCTATATTATATCGATCTCCTAGAGCCAAGATTCAAGATAAAAGACTATTTGTCATCAACGAGCAAGCTACTCTTCACAATTGCAACTGAACCCATGGCAATTAGGCTCAGACTTGACTAGAACTACAGGAGGATTATAAATACTGTAGGCCCCAGAGAGAATACTGTTGGTCTCTATGCAGGTGATCTTTTCCTTTTTTTATCTTATTTCAGATATCCTCCCGTATGCCATAACCTTAATTGACACCTTTGGTACCTTCTTAGATCTACCATTATACATCTGAGGGAAGGCAATTGGGTAGTTGGGCAGAACTTTTGCAAATTACAAATCATTAATAATTTTAAAGGGAATCTGTCACCTCATTTTCGAATATAAGCTGCGGCCACCGCCATTAGGGGCTTATCTACAGCATTCTGTAATGCAGTAGATAAGCCCCCGATGTAACCTGAAAGATAAGAAAAACAAGTTAGATTATACTCACCCAGAGGAGGTCCGGTGCGGACCGGGTCCGATGGGCGTCACAGGTCCGGGTCCGGTGCCCTCCATCTTCATACGATGTCGTCATCCTCCTTCCTTCGTGTCACGGCTCCTGAGCAGGCTTACTGATTTGCCCTGTTGAGGGCAGAGTAAAGTACTGCAGTGCGCAGGTGCTGGGCCTCTCTGACCTTTCCTGGCGCCTGCACTGCAGTACTTTGCTCTGCCCTCAACAGAGCAGAGAATTAAGCCTGTGCAGAAGCTGCAACAGAAGCAAGGAAGAGAATGTCATCGCATGAAGATAGGAGGCGCCGGACCCGGACCTGCGACGCTCAGCGGACCTGGACCGCACCGGACCGCCCATGGGTGAGTATAATCTAACTTGTTTTTTTTATCTTTCAGGTTACATCGGGGGCTTATCTACAGCATTACAGAATACTGTAGATAAGCCTCTAATGACGGTGGCCACAGCTTATATGCGAAAAATGAGGTGACAGATTCCCTGTAAGTACTTGGGAATATTAATAGCTAGGGACCATACTCAGAAGTATGATCTTAGCTTCTGTCCGCTACCTATCTAGGAAACTGTGGGGCCATCATACTGTACATAGGGAGTTGTCTGGCCATCATACTTTATATAGGGAGCTGTGCAGACATAATTCTGTATGCAAATGGTTGTGAGGCCATAACACTTAATTTAGGAATCTATTGTGGCCATCATATTATATATGCCAACTTAGAAGATTTGGGCACCAATTCTATCGGCTGATCACTGTGTTTTCTAAAGTGCAAGTGATTCCTCACTGTTTCCTCTTAAAGACCTCTTCTGGGTGGTGCTTACACATGAAGTGATTGTATACTACATAGGCAAGAAGAAAATAAATGGAGCACTCACCCGGTCTTTCTTGCTGAATTCCTTTAATCCATATAAGATGATTTCAACATCTCAATAAAGTGCTTGGTGCGGTGTGCAGGAAACAGGGGAGTGAGCAGGTGAACAAGCCTGACAGACAGATGGTCGTTCTGGTGATGCCTTAGTTTTGGAACTTGATCTGCTGACTTCTTGCTGCTTGGTCGGTTTCCCTCTTCTAAGCTACAGCCTATTTGGTGTTTGATCAACTACTGATGGTTCTTGTCACAGTTTTACTGTGAGACAGAGGGGTCAGAAGACCGCTGTTTCTGATTTCACGTACTGCTGAACTAATTAGAAGCACTTCACCATCATATTAAAATCATATTAAACAGTGCAGATTTCTGCTAGCAATGCAGGGGTTAATCTGTTCAGTTGAGAGCACCTGGAACTTTCCTGCTTTGATGGTCTCAACTGCTCAGTGTTGGTCACTCCCCTCTGATATATACTCGTCTTTCACAATCAGGGATTGCCAGTTTTAGCTTCATACTGCCTGGTTCTGGAGTTGGAGGTGTTGGTTGTTTGAGGAGGCATTTGGAGTGTTGTTAAGAAGACTGTTGCTTGTTGTTTTGTCTGTGTGCATATCCTTATCCTCTCCTATTTGATTTTTCCTTTCTTTAGTTCCCGATGTTTCATTCTGTTGTTTGTGAGTGCACATTTGTGTGATTGGTAATTTCTTTTATTCCTGCACGTCTTCCCTTGTTAGTCTGGTTTGTGTATTCTTATACACTACAACTGCCAACTTCCATTACTAACCCCTGGGCTTGATGTCACCTGACAATACAAAGGTGACATCAACCCCAATACTATCATGCCAGTGTAAGTGGGAAGAGCAAGGTTAAGTGTCGGCTTGGCCCATGTTATGGATGCCCTAGTTATAGGGTGGCTGAGAGCTGATGTTTTTAGTCTGGAATAGGGCCAACATCCATGGCCCCTTCCTAGGCTATTAGTATCAGCCAGCAGCTGTCTGCCTAGCCTTTGCTGGTTATTAAATATAGGGGGACCCTACATCTTTTTTGGGGGGTCCCCCTTTTTAATAAACATCTTCCCCCAGTTATTCGCTTTCCTTCTGCTGGTTAATAATATTTCAGGGGACCCCACCCCAGTTTTTTCAGAAAATAATTTATTTAGTAATAAATTACATGTACAGTCACTAACACTCATACTGTACTAATTATATATGTGACTGACATCTTTATATCTATCCATTTGATGTATATACAGTATATCTATTCTTTCTTTCTATTCTGTCAGGTCACGCTGTGATTTTACTGTACACGGCAGATGAAATGTCGGGTTTTCAAGGACATGGATGTGTAAAAATCTGATGGCACTTTCAGAGGTCATAGTGCAGTGCAATTTTTTTTTATCACACCCATTGACTTGCATTGCCAAGTCTCTTCTGAACTATGAGGACAATCGCAGCATGCTACGATTTTTTTCTCAGCCTGATCTGAGCAGAGAAAAAAAATCGCAGATGAGCAGGGACGCATAGATTAACATTGGTCAGAGTGCAATACGATTTTTTTATTGGATTGCACTCATCCGTTTTTCTCCCAAATGAGTATGAGCCCAAAGATGAGGACTAGGATGGAGACATTACTTCAACATCATGACTAAGATGGGGATATTACTACAAGTTGGCACCCAGGATGAGGGACATTACTGTCACGGGAAGACTAGGTGGGCAAGAGCAAATAACCCGGGCCCCTGCAATTTCCCTCAGACTAGGGAAATCCTGACTGACCCTCTACCTAGAGTTTACACTGATGGTGTGCATGTCTAGGCCTCGAACCTCACCCTGTCTCCTGTTTCAACCCTAGGCTGAAACCACCGCCCGCCACCCAGTGAAACGATAATACACCATACCCACAGTTAGCACAGACAAGGATAACGGAAAAATATACACCATGCCGCAGTCACTCAGGAATACACAATAAGTGCACTGGGCAAAATAAATACAAATATAGGAAGGAGTAAATAAGACAAAGGGAAATATACCACCAGCAACGATACTCCAACAACTAGCTCACCACTCCAGACCGATATAACAACGCACAAGACAGAAGCTATAATAGGCGACGCCCAATGTTCAGGAGAACTATTTAAAGGCAGTGGGCATGGCTCAGCTTCCAATCCGAGCACCAGGTAAATTAACCCCGGACCAGCTAGATAAAATCTAGCCGACGCCAATGAGCGCATAGTGGTCAAAAGCGGAATTACCACTGTCTGTTGAACGACCTGGTCTGAACAGCGTCCGACATGACAATTACTTCAAGATGAAGACCATGATTGGGACATTACTACAAGATGTGGACGTTACCACAAGATGAGGATCAGGACTGGGATATTATTACAAGAAGGGGACAAGGATGCGCACATTACTCCAAGTTGAGGATCAAGATGGGGCATTACTACAAGATGAGGACAAAGATGGGTCAATACTACAAGATAGGGACCAGGATGGGGCATTACAACAAGATAGGGACCAGGATGAGGTACATTACTACAAGATGGGGACTGAGATGATTCACATTACTGCAAAGCATTTGCTACAATTATTATATGGTTCTAATTGTAAGACAATTACTGTATGTGGACAATTAAAGGAAACAAAATTGTAAAAATGTGAAAAAAAATCATAATAAATCCTGAAAACATATGTTGCCACTAAAATTGCTGTTTTATTATACATAGGTATGGAAAGTATTCAGACCCCTTTAAATTTTTTACTCTTTGTTTCATTGCAGCCATTTGGTAAATTCAAAAAAGTTTATTTTTTCTCAATAATGTACACTCTGCACCCCATCTTGACTGAAAAAAAACTGAAATGTAGAAATTTTTGCAAATTTATTAAAAAAGATAAACTGAAATATTTCAAGGTCATAAGTATTTAGACCCTTTGCTCAGACACTCATGTTTAAGTCACATGCTATCCATTTCCTTGTGATCCTCGTTGAGATGGTTCTACTCTTTCATTGGAGTGCAGCTGTGTTTAATTAAACTGATAGGACTTGATTTGGAAAGACAGATACCTGTCTATATAAGACCTCACAGCTCACAGTGCATGTCAGACCAAAAGAGAATCGCACAGATCTGGCCAAGGTTTCAAAAGAATTTCTGCAGTACTCAATGTTCCTAGGAGCACAGTGGCCTCCATAATCCTTAAATGGAAGAAGTTTTGGACCACCAGAAGTCTTCATAGACCAGGCCGTCCAGCCAAACTGAGCAATCGTGGGAGAAGAGCCTTGGTGAGAAAGGTAAAGAAGAACCTCAAGATCACTGTGGCTGAGCTCCAGAGATGCAGTAGGGAGATGGGAGAAAGTTCCACAAAGTCAACTATCAATGCAGCCTTCCTCCAGTCGGGCCTTAATGGCAGAGTAGTTTGACGGTAGCCTCTCCTCAGTGCAAGACATATGAAAGCCCACATAGTTTGCTAAAAAACACATGAAGGACTCCTACACTATGAGAAATAAGATTCTCTGGTCTGATGAGACGAAGTTAGACCTTTTTGGTGATAATTCTAAGTGGTATGTGTGGAGAAAACCAGGCACTGCTCATCACCTGCCCAATACAATCCCAACAGTGAAACATGGTGGCGGCAGCATCATGCTATGAGGGTGTTTTTCAGCTGCAGGAACAGGACAACTGGTTGTCATTGAATAAAACATGAATGCGGCCAAGTACAGAGATATCCTGGATGAAAACCTCTTCCAGAGTGCTCGGTACCTCAGACTTGGCCCCGAAAGTTCACCTTCCAACAAGACCAAGAGCCTAAGCACACAGCTAAAATAACAAACGAGTGACTTCAGAACAACTCTGTGACCATTCTTGACTGGTCCAGACAGAGCCCTGACCTAAACTCAATTGAGCATCTCTGGAGAGACCTGAAAATGGCTGTCCACCAACGTTCACCATCCAACCTGACGGAACTGGAGAAGATCTGCAAGGAAGAATGGCCGAGGATCCCCAAATCCAGGTGTGAAAAACTTGTTGCATCTTTCCCAAGAAGACTCATGGCTGTACTAGCTCAAAAGGTGCTTCTACTCAATACCGAGCAAAGGGTCTTAATATTTATGACCATGTGATATTTCAGTTTTTCTTTTTTAATAAATTTGCAAAATTTTCCACATTTCTTTTTTTTTTCAGTCAAGATGGGGTACAGAGTTTACATTAATGAGAAAAAAATGAACTTTTTTGAATCTACCAAATGGCTGCAATGAAACAAAGAATGAAAATTTAAAAGGGATATGAATACTTTCTGTACCCACTGTAAACTACAGAAACCAAAATAGTACACTTTTGTTATCTCCACATCTATAGCGACTCAAGCTTTAGAACTGTACTATAACCAATATGATGAATACATTAAAAAAAAATCAAATAAACAAAAATGTTCAAAAAGATGATCAAAAGGCACACAGTGATCTTCTACCCCCAGATCTCCCAGGTTGGCGTGACACACTCGTGACAGTTGCGGGTGTATTCATGTATTGATGGTGGTTCTGGTGATGTTTCAAGTACTAATGGTGATTTCAATAATGTATTCATGTACTAATAACGGTGGTTATGATGCTTTGTCCATGTACTTATGGTAGTACTGGTGCTGTATTCCTGTTCTGATTGAGCTTCTGATGCGGTATTACTTCATCATAGAAAGTGATTTATGCTACATACTGCATACTGCGGAACTGTAGTATACTATGTAAGCAAACAGGTTCAATTCCTCTAAAGGGAATAAATAATAATGTTTGAATACAGTAACAGCAAATCCCCAAAAATAATGGTGGAATTGTGTTTGTACACTGTAGGTTTAATCGAGAGCGATCACAACATTTAGGAGGCTGGGAGGAGGCTACCTCTCCTTTTAGGTCAGCTCAAAGAATGGCCTAAGATGCTTCTGTTCCAGGATAACTCATTGCAATGCTGGTGCATTGCAATGCATTATAGCTGCGATCAATGTGAAAAAAGTGAAAGTCTCATTGAGAAACTAAGTAAAAAGTAAAAAAAGTTAAAAAAAAAAAAAAAAGGTAAGAAAAAATATTACATTATATGTCTGGTATCTGTATCATCTGGTTACTACTCTATTTACTGTCTGTGGAACTGAAGGAAATAGCTGAGCACAGCTCTATAGATAATGAATAGAGCAGAGGCCTAGCATGTACAACTCTGCTCCATCCAGGACGAGACTGCAGACCCCTGTTTTCAGAATCTCTGGGAGGCCCAGTGATCGAATCCCCAGAGATCAGCAAGTTATCCACGATCCGATGGATCACACATACACCGTACCTACATATACCGTACATACAGTATACAGTATATACAGCATATAACACAGACCTACAACCATTGATTACTATATGTCCCGTACACACTTTGCTGCATTATACATGTTTTTGTTCACTTCCCGGTAATATGCTGCACACATTTTTCTACTGATCATTGTCAGCCATCATACATGTGATAATCCCATCACTGACAGATGACATCTGCTCCACATGAATTATTCTCATTGACTGACATCACACAACATGGAGCCGATTCTCACACTTACCTCGTCTCTTTTTCCCCTTTTCTGATTTTTCTGTCTCTTTAGTCAGATTTATTGCAGATTTTCTTTCTTCCTGAGCTGGAAATTCTGATCAGAAAATTAAAAAAAACCTCAGTAATGATCTATCCTTATAGGATCTGCTTTGTCATAATGTGCATGACAAAGGAAACCTATAGTATTGTATAAAAACCAGGTTGAAATATTGGAGCCTTGAAGTCAACATTCACCTTGTTGGTGCTGCAGACATGGACATACCTGACGGTGGGGATGAGGATTGTAAGATGGTAATAGCGACGTCCCTATCAGATACAGAAACAGATTCTTTCTGCCTGTTTGGAAGAAGAAAAACATGTAAATCACAAGTAAACGCGGTCTAAAAGGGGTTGTCTAACTATAAGAACACCAACTATAAGGCCTAATAGGACATATGACTATCATAGTGGGGAAGGTCTTCTGCTCAAAACTACATTTTATAGAGCGGAGCAGAATTAAGCTTCTAAGAATGTCTGACATGTTGTATACTTTGGTATGGTCTCTTTATTGATGACCCATTGATTATTTGGCGGGACATTGGAGTAGTAAATGCAACTGATACTAATTTTATTAATTACATTATTCTTTGAATCTTTGTTTCACTCATTGTACATCGGCCCTATGCATGGCTTTCTTTGACTTATTCTTATGGGGAGATTGTAAAAATGATAACATTAATTCCACTATCTATCTCAAACCTATCTCTGGCAATGCAATTCTTGCCGCTAACAGTTGTAATCCAAAATGGACTATTAACTCAATACTTTATGGAGAATTTCTTAGAGCTGAAAGAATATGTTCTACTGCTCAGTTATTTCATGAGCAATGTCATATTTTCTCCACAAGATTTTTTAAAGCAAAGAATTATAATAAATTTGTCCATAATAAGCCATGCAGAGGGCAGAAAAACTGTCAAATAAAACATTGATACATAAATCCAGTGCTTGTAACGCCAACAATGATCATCATTTCTCTGCACCGTTTTTTTTCTACTAATTACAGCTTAAAATGTAATGCTATAAACAAGATTATTTCCAAATACTTACAGTTTTTATACCAGGACTCTATTTAGAACACTGGTCTATGTCATAGTGTTAGATATGTTCCTCGAAAAAGTCAATCCTTGGTCGACCTTCTTTCTCCCAGCTTGTTTTTTCAGGATTCTTCCTCCAGCAAGACTTGGTTAGCTCAGAAGGGTCTCTTTAAGTGTGGAGGTGTCAAATGCAACATGTACATTTTGCTAGACCCTTACCTGGGTTCTTTGGCTTGAAGAAGGCTCTCTTTAACAATCGGCATCACCTTTGTGTTCCATTCCTGCATCTGCGCCACATGCTTGATGAAGCTCTAGAGGGGGTAACATCTGCTTCCCAGGTCTCCTTTGCAATATCCAAAATTTCCACGGGTGCCATCCATATAGCAGCTCAAACTTTTAGAACCCCATAGAGGCCTGTCGTACTTCCCTGATAGAGAACAACAGGTATGGCAGTAGGCAACTCCAGTCTCGGCCATCCTTCTCCATGAGCTTTTCAAGCATGGATTTTAAGGCCTTGTTGGACCACTCCATCAGGCTGTCCATCTGCAGATGGTATACCGTCGTCCGGAGTTGCATAATCTGGAGAGCCTTACACAACTCCCTCATCACTTTGGACATAAAAGGAGTTCCTTGGTCCCTCAGAATCTCATTTGGCAGGCTTGTTTGGGAGAAAATATGGACTAGCTCACAGGCTGTGCTCCTGGTGGAGGAGTTTCTCAGTGGTACTGCCTCTGGGTACCGAATTGCATAGTTCATCACCAGTAGGATGTATTGATGCCACCTGGCAGACTTAACTAGGGGCCCTACAAGGTCCATGGCATTACGGTCAAATGGGAACTCTATAATGGGCAACGGCTCTAGAGGACTTTGGAAGTGGGATATGGGAGCAGTTAGCTGAGAAGTAGGGCAGTAGTTAGCAATCTCTCTGCGACATCCATGCCAATAGAACCTGCCACGTCATTTCAAATTGTACCAAGACTTTTATGGTTCATGGCATCAACATCATCCATAAGGGTATACGTGGGGGTAACATCAAGAAAATCCTGGCTCAAAGAGAGGCTAAATGGATTGTTGAATTGGGAACCTGTCACGGGGAGACAATGAGGGCGAGAGCTAATAACAAGGGCCCCTGCAATTTCCCTCAGACTAGGGAAACTCTGTCTGGCCCTCTACCTGAAGTTTACACTGAAGGTGTGCATGTCCCGGCCTCCACCCTCACCCTGACTCCTGATTCAGCCCTAGACTGAATACCACCACCCACCACCCAGTGAATGCTATAGACCAATACCCACAATTATAACAAACAAGGATAAAGGAAAATATGCATCACGCCGCAGTCAATCAGGAATACACTATAAATGTGCAGGGCAAAATAAATACAAATATAGGAAGGAGTAAATAAGACAAAGGTAAATACACCACCAGTAACGATTCTCCAACAACCAGCTCTCCACTCCGGACCGAGATAACTACGGATAAGGCAGAAGCTATAATCGGCGATGCCCAAAGATCAGGAGAACCATTTAAAGGAAATGGGCATGGCCCAGCTTCCAATCCGAGGATCAGATAAATTAACCCCGGAGCAGCCAGACGAAAACTAGCCGACGCCAATGATCAAACAGTAGTCAAATGCGGAATTACCGCTGTCTGTCAGACGACCTGGTCTGAACAGTGTCTGACATGACAGTACCCCACCTTCTATGAGGGATCCCAGGGCCCTCACGGCTTATAGGACCCGGCTTGTCCGGATGGCGACGATGAAAACACCTGACCAGCCGATCCGCATGAATGTCCGAGGCTGGTACCCAGGACCTCTCCTCAGGCCCATAACCACGCCAGTGTACCAAGTATTGTAAAGTGCGGCGCACCATACGAGAGTCAACCACCTTGGAGACTTCAAATTCTAGGTTACCATCCACCAAGACAGGAGTTGGCATAGGCGCCGCATCCACAGAACCCACCACCTTCTTAAGAAGAGACCTGTGGAACATGTTGTGTATTTTATACACCGTAGGGAGCTCCAGTCGGTACACCACTGGGTTAATGACGGCGGTGACCCTAAATGGACCAATAAACCGTGGACCCAATTTAAGGGATGGTATCTTGAGTCTTATGTTTTTTGTGGATAACCACATCCAGTCATCCACACTCAGGTCCGGACCTGGCACACGCCTACTGTCAGCCACACGTTTGTACCTAGCACCCACACTCAACAGGCGCTGTTTCACTCTCCTCCAGACTGATGACAATTGTGTTCCTAACTGGTCTTCCTCCAGAACGCCGGAAGAGCCTCTCTGACTTAATGTACAAAACTGAGGATGTAGCCCGTAAACACAAAAAAACGGAGACTCCCCAGACGACTCGTGGCGGTGATTATTGATGGCAAACTCAGCCAAAGGAAGAAAGGTAGACCACTCCTCCTGGTTATCAGAGACAAAGCAGCGCAAGTACTGCTCCAAATTTTGGTTCATACGCTCGGTCTGACCATTTGACTGGGGATGAAACGCAGACGAATGAGACAACTTGATCCCCAGCCGTGAGCAAAATGCTTTCCAAAATTTAGCTACAAACTGAGTACCCCTATCTGACACAATGTCAGATGGAACTCCATGAAGCCTGACCACCTCCTGCACAAACACCTGAGCAAGAGTCTTAGCGTTAGGCAAAGAAGGCAGAGACACAAAGTGCGACATTTTTGAAAACCAATCCACAATCACCAAAATGACCGTGTTCCCAGCTGAGGGAGGCAAATCAGTGATGAAATCCATGGAGATTTCCGTCCATGGCTTACTAGGTACCTCCAGAGGAAGTAGTGTGCCAACAGGACGGGAGCGGGGCGTCTTCGTCCTAGCGCACGTGGTGCAAGCTGACACATATGAGACCACGTCCTGTCGGATTTTGGGCCACCAAAACCAACGTGACACCAACTCCAAAGTACCTCTAACCCCTGGGTGGCCAGCCAGGACAGTATCATGATGCTCCGCCAACACCTTTAGGCGGAGATGAAGCGGTACAAAAGATTTGTTGATGGGAAGCTCAGATGATACCTACTCCTGAGCCTCGGCAATCTCAGCCTCAACCTCGGTAGTGAGAGCTGAAACCACAACACCCTTTTGGAGAATGGGTACTGGGTCTTCCCGAGGTTCTCCCCCCGGAAAACACCTGGACAGAGCATCCGCCTTAGTGTTTTTAGACCCTGGTCTGTAAGTGACAACAAAGTTGAACCGCGTGAAAACCAGTGCCTAGCGAGCCTGCCTGGGAGACAGACGCTTGGCAGACTCCAAATACAGCAGATTCTTATGGTCGGTAATAACAGTGACCTGATGTACCGACCCCTCCAAGAAGTGTCGCCATTCCTCAAAGGCCAACTTAATAGCCAACAACTCCCTGTTGCCGATATCGTAGTTAAGTTCAGCGGACGACAGTTTTTTGGAGAAATAGGCGCACGGACGCAAACCACTCAAGGATGAGCCTTGAGATAGTACCGCCCCCACACCAACCTCAGACGCATCGACTTCCACGACAAAGGGTTTAGATACGTCTGGCTGCACAAGAATGGGGGCTGAAACAAAACTGTTCTTGAGAAATTAAAATGCGCGAACAGCAGCCTCAGGCCAAACGGAGAAATTGGTACCCTTTTTAGTCATGTCAGTTAGCGGTTTAGCAATGATAGAAAAATTCTTGATACATTTCCTATAGTAGTTAGAAAACCCAAGGAACCGCTGAAGTGCTTTCAGGTTATCAGGATGTTCCCAATGCAGCACCGCTTGCACCTTAGCGGCGTCCATTTTAAAACCAGAAGCAGACACAATATAACCCAAGAACGGCAACTCTTGAACAATAAATACACATTTCTCAAGTTTAGCATACAGCTTATTCTCTCTGAGAAGCTGTAACACCTGCCTGACATGATCTAAATGAGCATCACGGTCGCAAGAATATATGAGGTATATCTAGGTACACGATAACGAATTTCCCCAAAACATGCGAGAACACATCATTGATGAAATGTTGGAACACTGCAGGTGCGTTAGTTAACCCAAAAGGCATCACCAAATTTTCAAAATGACCCTCAGGGGTATTAAAAGCCGTCTTCCACTCATCACCTTGACGGACTCTTATGAGGTTGTACGCCCCCCTGAGGTCAAGCTTGGTAAACCACTTAGCACCTGCCACCTGGTTGAACAAGTCAGGTATCAGGGGCATAGGGTATGGATCACAAACCGTAATCAGGTTCAACTCCCTGAAATCCAAACACGGGCGTAATCCGCCATCTTTCTTCTTCATGAAGAAGAACCCTGCTGCCACCGGCGAGGATGACGGCCTGATGTGCCCTTTGCTCAAACTTTCAGAAATGTAATCCTTGAGCACTTGTCTCTCCGGACTAGAGATGTTGAACATCCTTGCTTTAGGCAACTTGGCCCCTGGTTTAAACCTGATAGAACAGTAATAGGAGCGGTGTGGCGGCAACTCTGAACAACCCTTCTCAGAGAACACATCCGCATAATCCTGAAGTGACTCAGGAACGTTTGAAGTCACAGCGGACACACATGTTGCCAGGCAATTCTCTTGACAGAAATCACTCCACTGGATTATGTCCTGAGTTTTCCAGTCAATCACCGGGTTGTGTGTAGACAACCATGGAAAACCCAGAACCAATTGTGCCGGAAGACTCTTGAGCACCTTACATGTGACCTGCTCGAAATGAAGAACCCCAATGTGGAGTTTAACCTCAGCCACAAACTCAGTAATCTCCCCTTGTGGAAGAGGAGCAGAATTGATGGTGACCACATGGATAGGATGAGGCAGTTTTTCAATCTTAAAACCAGCAGTGCGCGCAAAATCCTCCACACCCTCTGAGCTCAGAAGTTTTCCGCCGTTGCATTTTTCTTTAACAGCAGAGGACAGATATTAATAAAATGACCAGTTTTACCACAGAAAAAACAGGCTCCCTGCTTCCTGAGTACAGGGGTACAATTCTTAACAGGTGACACCCCTGCGATTTGCATAGATTCCGTGGGCTCACCTGCCACAACCTCACGTGAACCTAAACCTTCACCCACAGATGGCGTCTCATGATTCCCCTGATGCAAACGGCGATCAATGCGGACAACAAGACTCATAGCGGAATCTAGTGAAGTAGGAGTCTCGTACATCAGGAGGGCTTTTTTAACCCTATTAGAAACTCCATGAATAAAGTGACTCCGCAATGCTGGCTCATTCCACTGAGTGTCAACCGCTCAGCGGCGAAATTCAGAACTGTAATCCTCTGCAACACGCTCCCCCTGGCAAATAGTGCGTAACTTAGATTCTGCCAGAGCCATTCTGTCTGGATCGTCGTAAATGTGTCCTAGAGCAGAAAAGAAACTCTCCTCTGAGTTAAATGCAGCAGAATCAGACGGCAACGAAAATGCCCATGCTTGGGGATCCCCGCTTAATAATGACAACACCAGGCCCACACGTTGAGCCTTATTACCAGAGGAGATCGGGCGCATACGGAAATACAGTTTGCAAGCTTCATGAAAAGAAACAAATTTACTGCGTTCCCCAGCAAATTTTTCAGGCAAAGGAAACTTGGGCTCATTAACTCCTCCTGTCGCTCCAGCTTGTATATTAGATACTGCTAGTCCCTGTTACTGCACTGCTCCCCTCAACTCAGTGACCTGTAGGGACAGCGCCTCCAACTGGCGGGTTATAGAAGTCATGGGATCCATGACAAAACACAGAGAAGAAAAAAAAAAGGAACCCCTTTTTTTTTTTTTTTTGTTGTTGTTTGGCCGATTATAATGTCACGGGGAGACAATGAGGGTGAGAGCTAATAACAAGGGCCCCTGCAATTTCCCTCAGACTAGGGAAACTCTGTCTGGCCCTCTACCTGAAGTTTACACTGAAGGTGTGCATGTCCAGGCCTCCACCCTCACCCTGACTCCTGATTCAGCCCTAGACTGAATACCACCACCCACCACCCAGTGAATGCTATAGACCAATACCCACAATTATAACAAACAAGGATAAAGGAAAATATACATCACATCGCAGTCAATCAGGAATACACTATAAATGTGCAGGGCAAAATAAATACAAATATAGGAAGGAGTAAATAAGACAAAGGTAAATACACCACCAGCAACGATTCTCCAACAACCAGCTCTCCACTCCGGACCGAGATAACTAGGGATAAGACAGAAGCTATAATCGGCGATGCCCAAAGATCAGGAGAACCATTTAAAGGAAAATGGGCATGGCCCAGCTTCCAATCCGAGGATCAGATAAATTAACCCCGGAGCAGCCAGACGAAAACTAGCCGACGCCAATGAGCAAACAGTGGTCAAATGCGGAATTACCGCTGTCTGTCAGACGACCTGGTCTGAACAGTGTCCGACATGACAGAACCATGAACAACAATGAGTTAAATGAATCCTTGAGCGAGCTTCACCTCTTTTCTTTAATTGTATGGTAATTTTTTGTATTAATTTTTGTAATTGTGTTTATTTGTGTCTTATTTACTCATATTTTATTTTAGTCACTGGTTGTCTTTCCTTCCACAGCTTATATACCTTCTTATCTACTAATCTTATCATCCTGAATCCCGAACTGACTATAGACTCTTTTTGACCATAATGCATTTGGAAGGCAGCAATACTTAATTCACATCTCTTGGAACATGTTAGACTGTTTTGATATATATATTTTGATGGTTTCCGGGAACTGATGTCTGTAATGTTGTGATATTTAATCACCACACTTGTACTTGAGTCTTTAACTTGTAAAAGCATGTGGAGTGCGTGAGAGTGCTCCTCTATCCATCTCCAAGCACCGCTCCTGGCATCTATATGGGCGTCTGCACATACCCGGAACTGTGTTCCCTCCTCCTGTCTATGTGCAGCCTCCTTTGATTGCTGTGGGCTGTGCGGGCGAAGTGTGCAGTGGTGTGCTTATGCGGCGATATACCCGGCTGCTATTGGTCCATTATGACCATGTGATCACAGGTCCTAGTATTTAAAACTGTGTGGAAGATCCTATTATCCCCCCGGAGGAAGTGCTATACTACAGACACAAAACGCGTGTTGGGTTCAGTGCACATCTTGATGACACTCTTCTTACTGACATGGGTAAGGGTTCAAAAATTTAATCTACCGCTTGATTATGCCCAATGTCAGAGCTAATCAGAGTTTAATCCCCCTTTTTTGCACTTGTTGTACCATTGATTATCTGTCACCAGGATGTTTTTGTTTTGATCATGGTGTGGACTTTGTGTAATATGTGCCTAATGAATATATTACTTATTATAGTATAGTATAGTGCCTCCCCATGCTACAGTCCATCTGTTCGTATGACATAGGACTTCAGGCTGCTATATGTCCAGGACTGTGACATCTCCAGCAGAACAAGTCTTTACCTGCGGCCTTTGGCAACCCCTCAGCGACCCCTTGGGACCCCAGACTCTCCCCAGTGGTGGCTTTACAATCCCTATATTGGGATTCAGGCTCCCTCTGGGTACACCAGTATGGGGATGCAACCTCATCCTGCTTCCTTCGGGACATCTCATCCACCTGGTACCTTTCTACTAGGCCAACCAGGTTATCCGCATTTCGAGGATCCCCCTGGGCAACCCAGGTAGGCACCAACCTGGGATGGGAGTGGATAAATTTGTCCATTACGACCCGCTCTACCATCTGGGCTGAGGTAGAAGACTCCTACTGCAACCACTTCTGTACCAGATGCAGAAAGTACAACATTTGGGAGCAAAGGGGTTTATTACCGCAATATGCCCAGTGGTGGACCCTTTGAGCTCCGACAGACATTGTCACCCTTGAGCATGCCTTTATCTAATTTTTCAGTTTACCACATTCCCAGACATCTTGTAAGGCAAGGTCCTAATTAGAGATGAATGAACCTTCCAAGGTTCTGTTCAGTTAGTTGAATTTCCCGATGTTCGAATGTACCCAAACCCCATTAAATTCAATGGGATCCTAAACCAAACGTGTACACAACACCATAAGGGGTGACAAAAAGATTCCCAACCAGCTAAAATTAGGGGCAGACACCATGAAAAGTGGCATCAATTGACCCACAGTAGATATTTGCTAATGGCAGAGCAGCAGTTGGCGGTGTAAGCCTTCTTTGCTGGGAGCCCTGATACCTCATGTAATAGCTGAACTGTTTGTTTTTTTCCCAGCCACACTCAAATGGCACAAACATCAGTTTCATGGAGTACGATTGGTAGAAAAATGTAAGCAAAGTAACACTGGTAGTTGACTGATAAATTGGATTTTACCCTCGATAGTATAAGGTAGATATCACTGTTTTTTTATCTTGCTCTGTGGCGCATTTTATATGTAGAATGTAGATATATACAGTATATCTGCATTATTCTACTTCAATTGATTAGCCCTCAGTTTGATCATATATTATTTTTTTGTATTTATTCACTTTATATTTATTATTATATTTTTTTTAGCATTACAATTGCACATTGTCTATATTGACTCATATCTTTTGTATCTTTATGGAGCGCCCCCAGAAGCAGGGCCACGGGGTACTCGGTACCGGGCCTCTCTGTCTCGGTCTTGGGGTTGTCACGGGATAGTCCTCACAACTGTTATGTCTGTTTCTGATGTTCTTTCTCTCTCCGTCCCCCAGATGATATGGCTAGGACGCACCCGTATGACGGGGTAGGCCTGGAGTTATGGGACCCTAGAGACGCCACTCTCCCACAATTGCCCCCTATGTCTGCTTAGGTGATTTAGGTGAGACAGCCAACCTAGAGTTAACTGTCCTGCCGCTGTTTGAAGTATTGCTTGGAGCCTAATACTTCCTCGGCGTTCCGGCCACCAGCTACGCGCCTCAGTAGGATGTTGCCTCGATCTTACGGCTCGACTCCTACTGGCTTTATCTCCTTTTTGCTGTGATCTCGTTTCTCACTTCTCCACAATAAACCTCGCTTCTTTTCCTTTCTTAGGTTGCCACCGCATTCAAGTGCAGGCGCGGCTCCGTAACGTTCTGTTCTGTTCGCTAGGCCACTGTCAGGATCCCACCCCTGACAGAGACCCCCCTGAATCTTCCCCTGCAACACCCTCTGCCACAGGATGTTGCCTGGATCCAACCCAGTCAGCTTCTGACTAACTTCCTATCCAGCCCCCAGTTTTACCAGATTGTGAGGAGTGGCCTAATACATAGAACCCTTTGCTCCCCCTGGTGGCCAGAATGTGAAGTGTAAAGTGTGACTGTGATACCTGGTCAGGTAAACTCCTTAAGTGCCATCAGACGTACCATCACTCCCCTTAGCGGCAGAGCGGCAGTACTGCAATGACCAGGACTCTGGGGCACTGCACATGTTCTGAGAGAACGCTGGCTGAAGGGCATGTCAAAACCTCCAAGGTTTGACAAGCGAGCTTAGGCCACTCTTCCATTTTTGAAGACCAAAATGCAAAAGGCTTCAAATTCCCCCTGATGGCATTGACACTGCTGCTGCTAATGCCTTTGCAGTGACGCCTAGACGTTCCCGGGGCTGGAAATCTAGAACTGCTATGCACACTATGCCTCACTACCAATTTGAGGAAAACCACTTTCTAGTCAGTACTATTTTGAACCCTAAGAATATGAGTATCATGTTGAAGATGGTGCAGCAAAAAGTCACCCGTGGTGGACACTTCCATGGGGTCCAAGTCCATGGTGTGTTGGTGGTTGGGTAACACTCGGTTGCTTCCTACATACCCTCCAGCCCACCACGGACAACAGAGAGGGGATCATTATCCTCTTCATCTCCTGACTATAGCGCGTCCATCACCTCTTTCTCCTCGTCCTCTCAATTTGTTCATCGGCTCCTGCACCTTCACTAATATTTTTTCTGGTACCATGAGCCCCCCTCGATCACTCCTGCCACCCGCCTGTGCAACGACAGTCCAGAACTTAGGGATATTGTTATAATTTCCGCATCCTCCTCTGCGCCCATCTCTTTCTCTGGGACCACCACCTCCTCACGCAGACTATTCAAAGTGTACTCCAGCATGTAGATGACTACAATAGTGATGCTGATAATGGCATTGTCAGTGCTAACCATCATATAGACTTTTCGAAACTGCAGAAAGGTGCAGAGATCTTTCACCTGCGCCCACTCCGCAAGCGAGATTTCCATCACGTCCGTACTGCGTTGGCCCAGGCTACACAAAAGGACATACTGCACCAGGGCTCGTCACTGCTGCCACAGTCGCTGCAACATGTGCAAAGTGGAATTTCACTGTGTCGGAACATTGTAAATCAAATGGTTAACCAGTAGGCTGAAAGACCATTGTAGCGATGCTAGTGGTTGTCCTGTGGAGTGCGATCATCGGAAGTGAGCACACAGCGACCGTGTTTTCTACAGCAGCACATCTGGGCCAAAATGATGATATAGAAATTGCTCTACCACCAGGTTGAGGACGTGAGCCATGCAAGGCACATGTGTGAGGTTGCCCCGGCGTAGGGCCGCCACCAGATTTACACTGTTATCGCACACGGCCTTCCCTGGCTCCAGGATCAGTGGAGACATCTATTGCTCCAGCTTGGCCTAGATAGCTGTAGATAGCTGTTCACAACTCTTGAGCTGTGTGACTGCGATATCCAATTTTAATACTGCCTGATTGCAGTGAGCCCTGGCTGCGCAGTACAGAGGTGGGGGGATTCTTTCTGCACTGTTGAAACGAGTGTCTCTTTAACCCCTTCATGCCGCGGGCCTTTTTCGTTTTTGCATTTTTGTTTTTCGCTCCCATCCTTCCCAGAGCCATAAATTTTTTATTTTTCCATCAATATGGTCATGTAAGGGCTTATTTTTTGCGTTGAGTTGTACTTTTGAACATCACCATTGGTTTTACCATGTCTTGTACTAGAAAACGGGGAAAAAATTCCAAGTGTGGTGAAATTGCAAAAAAGTGCAATCCCACACTTGTTTTTTGTTTGGCTTTTTTGCTAGGTTCATTGAATGTTAAAACTGACCTGCCATTATGATTTTCCACGTCATTACGAGTTCATAGACACCTAACATATCTAGGTTATTTTTTATCTAAGTGGTGAAAAAAAATTCTAAACTTTGCTAAAAAAAAAAATTGCGCCATTTTCCGATACCCATAGCGTCTCCATTTTTCGTGATCTCGGGTCGGGTGAGGGCTTATTATTTGCGTGCCGAGCTGACGTTTTTAACCCCTTAGTGACAGAGCCAATTTGGTACTTAATGACGAGCCAATTTTTACAATTCTGACCAGTGTCACTTTAAGAGGTTATAACTCTGGAACGCTTTATCGGATCCCACTGATTCTGAGATTGTTTTTTCGTGACATATTGTACTTCAAGTTAGTGGTAACATTTCTTCGATATTACTTGCGATTATTTATGAAAAAAATGGAAATATGGCGAAAATTTTTAAAATTTTGCAATTTTCAAACTTTGTATTTTTATGCCCTTAAATCAGAGAGATATGTCACGAAAAATAGTTAATAAATAACATTTCCCACATGTCTACTTTACATTAGCACAATTTTGGAAACAATTTTTTTTTTTGTTAGGGAGTTATAAGGGTTAAAAGTTGACCAGCAATTTCTCATTTTTACAACACCATTTTTTTTTAGGGACCACATCTCATTTGAAGTCATTTTGAGGGGTCTATATGATAGAAAATAACCAAGTGTGATGCCATTCTAAAAACTGCACCCCTCAAGCTGCTCAAAACCACATTCAAGAAGTTTATTAACCCTTTACGTACTTCACAGGAACTGAAACAATGTGGAAGAAAAAAATGAACATTTAACTTTTTTTTGCAAACATTTTACTTCAGAACCATTTTTTTTAATTTTCACAAGTGTAAAAACAGAAATTTAACCACAAATTTTGTTGTGCAATTTTTCCTGAGTACGCCGATACCCCATATGTGGAGGTAAACCACTGTTTGGGCGCACCGCAGAGCTTGGAAGTGAAGGAGCAACGTTTGACTGTTTCAATGCAGAATTGGCTGGAATTGAGATCAGACGCCATGTCGCGTTTCGGGAGCCCCTAATGTGCCTAAACAGTGGAAACCCCCCACAAGTGATACCATTTTGGAAACTAGACCCCTTAAGGAACTTATCTAGATGTGTGGTTAGCACTTTGAACCCCCAAGTGCTTCACAGAAGTTTATAACGTAGAGCCGTGAAAATAAAAAATCGCATTTGTTTTCACAAAAATGATTTTTTCGCCCACAAATTCTTATTTTCACAAGGGTAACAGGAGAAATTAGACCACAAAAGTTGTTGTGCAATTTCTCCTGAGTACGTCAATACCCCATATGTGGGGGTAAACCACTGTTTGGGCGCACCGCAGAGCTTGGAAGTGAAGGAGCACCGTTTGACTTTTTCAATGCAGAATTGGCTGGAATTGAGATCGGATGCCATGTCGCGTTTGGAGAGCCCCTGATGTGCCTAAACAGTGGAAACCCCCCACAAGTGATACCATTTTGGAAACTAGACCCCTTAAGGAACTTATCTAGATATTCGGTGAGCACTTTGAACCCCCAAGTGCTTCACAGAAGTTTATAACGTAAAGCCGTGAAAATAAAAAATCGCATTTTTTCTACAAAAATGATCTTTTTGCCCCCAAATTTTTATTTTCACAAGGGTAACAGGAGAAATTAGACCACAAAAGTTGTTGTGCAATTTCTCCTGAGTACGTCAATACCCCATATGTGGGGGTAAACCACTGTTTGGGCGCACCGCAGAGCTTGGAAGAGAAGGAGTGTCGTTTTACTTTTTCAATGTAGAATTGGCTGGAATTGAGATCGGACGCCATGTCACGTTTGGAGAGCCGCTGATGTGCCTAAACAGTGGAGACCCCCCACAAATGACACCATTTTGGAAACTAGACCCCTTAAGGAACTTATCTAGATGTGTGGTGAGCACTTTAAACCCCCAGGTGCTTCACAGAAGTTTATAACGTAGAGCCGTGAAAATAAAAAAATCGCATTTTTTCTACAAAAATGATCTTTTTGCCTCCAAATTTTTATTTTACCAAGGGTAACAGGAGAAAATGGACACCAGAAGTTGTTGTACAATTTGTCTTGAGTATGCCGACACCCCGTATGTGGGGGTAAACCACTGTTTGGGTGCATGGCTGAGCTCGGAAGCAAAGGAGCGCCATTTGACTTTTCAATGCAAAATTGACTGGAATTGAGATCGGACGCCATGTCGCGTTTGGAGAGCCCCTGATGTGCCTAAACAGTAGAAACCCCCCAAAAGTGACCCCATTTTGGAAACTAGACCCCCCATGGAACTTATCTAGATGTGTAGTGAGAACTTTGAATGCCCAAGTGCATCACAGAAGTTTATAATGCAGAGTCGTGAAAATAAAAAATATATTTTTTTTAACAATAAAGATTTTTTAGCCCCCAAGTTTTTATTTTCACAAGGGTAACAAGAGAAATTGGACCCCAAAAGTTGTTGTCCAATTTGTCCTGAGTATGCTGGTACCCCATATGTGGGGATAAACCACTGCTTGGGCGCACGGCAGAGCTCGGAAGGGAAGGAGCGCCATTTTGGAATGCAGACTTTGATAGAATTGTCTGTGTCATATCTGCCGCCTCTGATGTTGCGGCCGCTTCTTCCATTACCTCCTCCCGCTGCACTCCTGCTGTCCGCCCTGGGCATCGCGCCGCTACCTCGGCCTCTCTTGCAGCTGCTGGGGGTCTTCAGCGCGGCGTCCGTGCTTCCTCCTTCCTTCGGCTGGCGTCTGCTCCGCACATGCCCCTTAGGTCGCGGGCGCGCGCTCTCCCTCCTTCTTAACCCCTTCCGCGTCCTTCCTGCTTCGCCGCTGCCAATCAGGTGATTTCTTAGCCTTTATCAGGTGTCCTCTCCTTAATTGAGGCGCCTGATTACTGTTGTGCTTTTGTGCTCAGTGTTTGGCCATTTCTCCTCAGTGTGCTCACGTCTAATACCAGTCGTGTGTCTATCTTCCGTTTTTGCTGTCTTGTGCCTCCTTGTTCCCGTTCCACTCCACCTCGTACCCTTCCCAGTCTTCCTACCACCTATCATTCAGTCTTGTTTTGGTCTCTCTCCTTTGTCTGTTATATTCCCTGAGCCGTCCCTCTTGTACCAGCTGTTGCTGTGTAGCCCCCCTTGGGCCTGCTCCCCACTATCCCTGTATAGGGGTAGCCTCTCCCGGGGTTGCTCGTCCTTGGGTCGTCTGCACCGCGACCCTGAGGGTCCACTCTCTCCTTGTACGTCTCCGTACGTCACAGTGTAATCAGGCCATGGACCCCGCTGGTGCTTCTGCAGCAACGCAGAAGGAGTTGCTGTTTTTACGGGAGAACCAAAGCCGGATCATGTCTGTCATGAAGTCCATGGATTCCCGGTTAACTGCCCTTCAGACTTCCGATCCTGGCAACGCTCCTTTATTGGCGGGACTCCAGCAAGAGCTCGCACAGCAGCGGGATACGCAGTCCCATATCCTAACTTATATGGCATCCGTAGATGACCGTTTACACTCCCTCCAGTCTACGTCCGCTGCTTCTGTCTCTCACAGGGATCCGGTTCCCCTTCCCCCTCCTCGTTTGGGAAAGCCCCCTAGATATAGTGGTGATCCCAAATTATGTCGAGGGTTTCTGAATCAGTGCCGCCTTCACTTCGAGCTTTTGCCCCAGCAGTACCCATCCGATCGTGCTAAGGTGGCCTTCATTGTGTCTCATCTTGAGGGAGAGGCCTTATCCTGGGTAAATCCTTTGTGGGAACGGGACGACCCGGTAGTTGCCAGTATTCAGATTTTTTTAGACACATTCCGTAGAGTCTTTGATGAACCCGGACGGCTGGCTTCTACTACCGAGTCCCTCTTTAGCCTCCAACAGGGGAACCTTACTGTAGGACAGTACGCCATCCGTTTTCGAACATTATCCTCAGAACTCGGGTGGAATAATGAGGCATTGGTAGGGGCTTTTTGGAGAGGGCTTTCGTCCAAGATCAAGGATGAGCTCGCTGGCCGCGATACTCCTACTGTCTTGGAGGATCTCATATCTCTGGCCACGCGTATAGACTTACGCTTCCAGGAGCGTTCTCGAGAATCGGTCAGGGAGAGAAGGTCCTTTAGGCCAAACTGGGTACCTGGTCCTTCCCCAAGCAAGTCTTCGACCTCTTCCATACCAGAACCTATGCAGGTAGATCGTGTTAAGCTTTCTGAGCAGCGACGTAAAGAAAGGTTAGCACAGGGTTTGTGTCTCTACTGCGGAGGGGTTAATCATTTTTTGCGCTCCTGTCCAGAGAGGCCGGGAAACTCCTCCACCTAGGCCAGGTAAGGGAGGCTTCCCTAGGTGACCCTAATTCCTCTCTACCCTTAACTATTTCAGCTTTGATTTCTTTAGGTCTTGAGCGTAGGTCTGTGGAGGCGTATGTGGACTCGGGTGCGGCTGGTAACTTCATTCGTGAAGAGGAGGTGCACAAGCTTCAAATACCAGTAGTTACTTTGGAAACCCCGCGGGTCATTTCTGCAGTTGACGGCAAACTCCTACCGGATCCTATCACCATGGTTACTCTCGAGTTGGAGATGCAGATTGGAGCCTTACACCGGGAGAAGATCGCCTTCTATGTTTTGCCCAACCTATCTCATGTCCTGCTTTTGGGTCTGCCCTGGCTCAGATCACACGAGCCAGTTCTTGACTGGCGCTCCGGAGAAGTACTCCGCTGGGTGCATGGATGTCATAAACATTGTCTTCAGTCTGTCTCTCCTCCTGGTCTTCAAGCGGTTACCAATCCTTCCACTCTTCCTGCGGCCTATCACTCGTTTGCCGATGTCTTTGATAAAAAGGAAGCGGACTCCCTACCACCGCATCGAATTTTTGACTGTCCCATCGAACTAATTCCCGGAGCTACCCTTCCCAGGGGTAGAACATATTCCCTGTCTCCGGCGGAGACTTTAGCCATGTCTGAGTACATCAAGGAGAATTTGGCTAAGGGATTCATCCGGAAGTCCTCTTCTCCGGCAGGAGCAGGTTTCTTCTTTGTTCGAAAGAAGGATGGCTCTCTCCGTCCTTGTATTGATTACCGAGGTCTGAATACCATCACGGTCAAGAATCGTTATCCTCTTCCGCTGATTCCCGAACTCTTCGACCGACTAAGAGGAGCCCGAGTTTTTTCTAAACTTGATCTGAGAGGGGCCTATAATTTAGTTCGAATTCGCGAGGGAGACGAGTGGAAGACTGCCTTTAACACTCGCGATGGTCATTACGAATACCTCGTCATGCCCTTTGGACTCTGTAACGCTCCAGCAGTCTTCCAAGAATTCGTAAATGAGATTTTCCGTGACCTGTTGTATTCCTGCGTGGTGGTATACCTTGACGACATCCTTATTTTTTCGCCCGACCTCTCCTCCCACAGGAGAAGTGTCCGTTTGGTCTTGCAACGTCTCCGGGAGAATCGTCTTTACGCCAAACTCGAAAAGTGTTTGTTTGAACAGTCCTCATTGCCCTTCTTGGGGTATATTATTTCTGACGTGGGGTTGAAGATGGATCCTGAAAAGTTGTCTGCTGTACTCAAGTGGCCCCGTCCCTGTGGAGTGAAGTCCATCCAACGTTTTCTGGGCTTCGCAAATTATTATAGACAATTCGTGCCGCATTTTTCTTCCGTAACCAAGCCTCTTGTCGCCCTAACCCGAAAAGGGGCGAGGCTTCATGAATGGCCTCCGGAGGCGGAGGACGCCTTTCTTACCTTGAAACAGGCCTTTGCTTCTGCTCCAGTTCTTCATCGACCAGTGGCCAGCAGACCCTTCTCTCTTGAGGTGGATGCCTCCTCTACTGGAGCTGGAGCGGTACTCTCCCAGAGGACTCTTTCTGGACGTCTAGTTCCTTGTGGATTCTTTTCTAAGTCATTTTCCCCCGCAGAATGCAACTACTCTGTTGGAGATCGAGAGCTGCTGGCTATTAAGATGGCTCTACAGGAGTGGCGCCATCTCTTGGAGGGGGCCGCTCATCCTTTTATTATTTTTACTGACCACAAGAACTTAGCTTACATCCAGTCCGCTCAGAGACTAAACTCCAGGCAAGCCAGATGGTCTTTGTTCTTTTCGCGTTTCGATTTTAAGCTTCATTTTCGGCCCGGAACTAAAAATATTAAAGCAGACGCACTTTCCCGGTCTTTGCAATCCCCAGAGATTGAAGAGAGTCCTGCACATATCATTGATCCCGCCAGACTCATGGTAGCTCCTTCAGATTTCCTCTCGGTTCCACCAGGCAAGACCTTCGTCCCGTGTGACAAGAGAACTGAGGTTTTACGATGGGGACACTCTTCCAAGATTGCCGGACACGTCGGTACCAAGAAGACCCTTGCTCTTCTCTCCCGGTATTACTGGTGGCCATCTCTTCGACAAGACACGTCGGATTTTGTAGCCTCTTGCATGACCTGCGCGAAAAACAAAGTACCAAGAGAGTTGCCCTTCGGCCTCTTGCATCCTTTACCCGTACCAGAAGCCCCGTGGCAACAGATAGCCATGGATTTCATTACGGATCTGCCTCGTTCCTCTGGGTGCACAACTATCTTTGTGGTAGTAGATCGGTTTTCTAAGATGGCCCATTTCGTTCCCTTGCCCGGATTACCCTCAGCTCCAGAATTGGCAAGAGTCTTCATCCATCAGATCTTCAGATTACATGGCCTTCCTCAACGAATCGTGTCCGACCGAGGAGTCCAGTTTACTTCCAGATTCTGGAGAGCTCTTTGTAAACTCCTGGGCATCTCTCTGGATTTTTCCTCCGCTTACCATCCTCAGACTAATGGGCAAGTAGAACGGATAAATCAAGTTTTGACTTCCTATCTACGTAACTTCACCAACGTCCATCATGATGATTGGGTCACCCTTCTTCCTTGGGCTGAGTTTGCCCATAACAATCATGTCAGTGAAGCTACTTCCAAATCTCCGTTCTTTGTAGTCTCTGGTCTGAATCCGGGAGTACCTCTTCCAATGCCTTCTCCTTCTGGTGTTCCTGCTGCAGATACCCTTTCGTCTGAGTTTTCCCAAATTTGGAAAGAGACCAAGGAGGCCCTCGTACGGGCTGCGGGCCTAATGAAGAGACATGCTGACAAGAGAAGGAGAGATCTTCCTCCATATCATCCTGGTGACAAGGTCTGGCTTTCGACCAAGCATATCCGCTTGAAAATTCCCTCTTACAAGTTGGGTCCTCGATACATCGGTCCTTTCGAGGTCTTGGGTCGAATTAACAACGTGGCTTATAGGTTGAGGTTGCCGGCTTCGCTCCGAGTTCCTAACGTCTTCCATGTCTCGCTCTTGAAACCTCTCATCCTTAACCGTTTTTGTCCAGCCCCGCTTGATTCTCCGCAACCTTTTGGTGTCGGTCACGATTTTGAAGTAAGAGATATTCTGGCTATGAAGAGGGTTAGAGGTAGAACCTTCTATCTGATTGATTGGAAGGGATTTGGCCCTGAGGAGAGGTCTTGGGAACCTAGGGAGAACATTAACGCTCCACGGATTATGAAAAGATTCTTAACTAACCTGAGTAGAGGGGATCTTAGAAGGGGGGGTACTGTCATATCTGCCGCCTCTGATGTTGCGGCCGCTTCTTCCATTACCTCCTCCCGCTGCACTCCTGCTGTCCGCCCTGGGCATCGCGCCGCTACCTCGGCCTCTCTTGCAGCTGCTGGGGGTCTTCAGCGCGGCGTCCGTGCTTCCTCCTTCCTTCGGCTGGCGTCTGCTCCGCACATGCCCCTTAGGTCGCGGGCGCGCGCTCTCCCTCCTTCTTAACCCCTTCCGCGTCCTTCCTGCTTCGCCGCTGCCAATCAGGTGATTTCTTAGCCTTTATCAGGTGTCCTCTCCTTAATTGAGGCGCCTGATTACTGTTGTGCTTTTGTGCTCAGTGTTTGGCCATTTCTCCTCAGTGTGCTCACGTCTAATACCAGTCGTGTGTCTATCTTCCGTTTTTGCTGTCTTGTGCCTCCTTGTTCCCGTTCCACTCCACCTCGTACCCTTCCCAGTCTTCCTACCACCTATCATTCAGTCTTGTTTTGGTCTCTCTCCTTTGTCTGTTATATTCCCTGAGCCGTCCCTCTTGTACCAGCTGTTGCTGTGTAGCCCCCCTTGGGCCTGCTCCCCACTATCCCTGTATAGGGGTAGCCTCTCCCGGGGTTGCTCGTCCTTGGGTCGTCTGCACCGCGACCCTGAGGGTCCACTCTCTCCTTGTACGTCTCCGTACGTCACAGTCTGCGGGCGTTATGTTGCGTTTGCAGACCCCTAATGTACCTAAACAGTAGAAACTCCCAACAAGTGACCCCATTTTGGAAAATAGACCCCCCAAGGAACTTATCTAGATATGTGGTGAGAACTTTGAATGCCCAAGTGCTTCACAGAAGTTTATAATGCATAGTAGTGAAAATAAAAAATAAAAAAGTTTCCCACAAAAGATTTTTTTAGCCCCCAAATTTTTATTTTCACAAGGGTAACAAGAGAAATTGGACCCCAAAGGTTGTTGTCCAATTTGTCCTGAGTATGCTGGTACCCAATATGTGGGGGTAAACCACTGTTTGGGCGCACGGCAGAGCTCGGAAGAGGAGCGCCATTTTGGAATTCAGACTTTGATAGAATTGTCTGTGGGTGTTATGTTGCGTTTGCAGAGCCCCTGATGTACCTAAACAGTAGAAACCCCCCACAAGTGACCAAATTTTGGAAACTAGACCCCCTAAGGAACTTATCTAGATATGTGGAGAGAACTTTGAATGCTCAAGTGCTTCACAGAAGTTTATAATGCAGAGTAGTGAAAATAAAAAAATATTTTTTTTCCCACAAAAAAGATTTTTAGCCCCCAAGTTTTTATTTTCACAAGGGTAACAGGAGAAATTGGACCCCAAAAGTTGTTGTCCAATTTATCCCGAGTACGCTGATGCCCCATATGTGGGGGTAAACCACTGTTTGGGCGCACGGCAGAGCTCAGAAGGGAGGGAGCACCATTTGACTTTTTTAGCGCAAAATTGGCTGTCGTGTTTGGAGACCCCCCTGATGTACCTAAACAGTGGAAACCCCCAAATTATAACTCCAACCCTAACTCCAACACACCCCTAACCCTAATCTTAACCCGATCCATAATCCTAATCACAACCCTAACGATAATCACAACCCTAACCCCAAAACAGCCCTAATCTCAACCCTAACCATAACCCTAATCAAAACCCTAAATCCAACACACCCCTAACCCTAATCCCAAACGTAACCCTAATCCCAACCCTAATCCAAACCCTAATCCCAACTCTAACCCTAACTTTAGCCCCAACCCTAACCCTAACTTTAGCCCCAACCCTAACCATAACTTTAGCCCCGTCGTCACAAAAAAAGTTCAATGTAACCTTTTTTTTGTACGTCGCGTCCGCCATTTCCGCGCATGCGTGGCCGTAACTCTGCCCCATCCTCCCCAGGACATAGACTGGGCAGCGGATGCGTTGAAAAACTGCATCCGCTGCCCACGTTGTGCACAATTTTCACAACGTGCGTCGGTACGTCGGGCCGACGCATTGCGACCGCCCCGCCTAAGGCTACTTTCACACTAGCGTCGTACTCGGCCCATCGCAGTGTGCCGGGCCGACGTACCGACACTAGCGTTGTAAGCGCCGCACAACGGGTGCAGCGGATGCTGTTTTTTCAACGCATCCGCTGCCCCATTGTGAGGGGAGGCGGGGGCGGAGTTCCGGCCGCGCATGCGCGGTCGGAAATGGCGGACACGTCGCACAAAAAAAGTTACATGTAGCTTTTTTTGTGCCGACGGTCCGCCAAAGCACGACGCATCCGTCGCACGACGGATGCGACATGTGGCAATCCGTCGCAATGCGTCGCTAATGCAAGCCAATGGAGAAAAAACGCATCCTGCAAGCACTTTTGCAGGATGCGTTTTTTCTCCGACGCATTGCGACGGAAGCCAAAAAAACGCTAGTGTGAAAGTAGCCTAACCCTAGCCCTAACCCTAACCCTAAATTTAGCCCCAACCCTAGCCCTAACCCTAACCCTAACTCTAGCCCTAACCCTAACCCTAACTCTAACCCTAACCCTAACTCTAACCCTAACTCTAGCCCTAACCCTAACCCTAACTCTAACCCTAACTCTAACCCTAACCCTAACCCTAACCCTAATTTTAGCCCCAACTCGTCTTCTCCTGCCGGCCGGCAGATGGCAGCAGATGGCGGGCGCACTGCGCATGCGCCCGCCATAAGGAAAAAGCTGGCTGGCAGGAGAAGACAGAAGAGGACCCAGGGACACCGGGTGAGTATGTTAGGGTCCCCGAATCCCCCTATTTCTCTGTCCTCTGATGTGTGATCACATCAGAGGACAGAGAAATACAGATCGCTTTTTTTTTTTTTTTTTTTTGCGGTCGCCGGTAAACTGTTAATTACCGGCGATCGCAAAACAGGGGTCGGTGCAAACCGACCCCGATCATGTTCTTTGGGGTCTCGGCTACCCCCGGCAGCCGAGACCCCAAAGATCTTCCGGGTGCCGGGTGGCGGGCGTACTGCGCGTGCGCCCGCCATTTTTTCCCGGAAAAAAGATGGCGGCGCCCATGGGGACCCACGAGGAGCACCGGGGGAGGTAGGTAAGTATCGGGGGGCTATTGGGGGCCATCGGGGACCCTATTTCTCTGTCCTCCGATGTGCGATCACATCGGAGGACAGAGAAATTAAACGGCACATCGCGTTTTTTTTTTTTTTGTTGCGACCGCCGGTAAACGGTTAATTACCGGCGATCGCAACTCGGGGGTCGGTAAAAAACCCCCGAATCATGTTCTCTGGGGTCTCGGCTACCCTCGGCAACCGAGACCCCAGAGAAAATCCGACTCTGGGGGGCGCTATTCACTTTTTCCACAGCGCCGTTAATTAACGGCGCTGTGGTTTAAGTACCCTTAGCGGCCGCCGTTAAAAGGCGTATCGGCGGTCGTTAAGGGGTTAATGATACCACTTTTGTGCATTTTTTTCTCGCTACGCCGTTTAGCGATCAGGTAAATGCTTTTTTTTATTGATAGATCTGGCGATTCTGAACGTGGCGATACCAAATATGTGTAGGTTTGATTTTTTTTTTTATTGTTTTATTTTGGATGGGGCGAAAGGGGGATGATTTAAACTTTTATATATATTTTTTTTTCATATTTTTAAAAACATTTTTTTAACTTTTGCCATGCTTCAATAGCCTCCATGGGAGGCTAGAAGCTGGAACAACTTGATCGGCTCAGCTACATAGCAGCGATGATCAGATCGCTGCTATGTAGCTGAATTGCAGGCTTGCTATGAGCGCTGACCACAGGGTGGCACTTACAGCAGGCCGGCATCAGTAACCATAGAGGTCTCAAGGACCTCTATGGTTACCATCCTGATGCATCGCTGACCCTCGATCATGTGACGGGGTCGGCAATGCGCTCATCCCCGGCCGCGCGGCCGGAAGCGCCGGTTAAATGCCGCTGTCAGTGTTTGACAGCGGCATTTAACAGGTTAATAGCGGCAGGTGGATCGCGATTCCTCCTGCCGCTATTGCGCGCACATGTCAGTTGTACATAACAGCTGACATGTCGCGACTTTGATGTGGGCTCAGCGACGGAGCCCACATCAAAGGGGGAGACACGACATGTACTAGTACAGGGCATGTTGTGAAGGGGTTAAGGGAAAGGTTGAGGGCACAGCTAGAGACCCTAGAGGAGGTGGAGGACCCAGAAGCAGTGGCACCAACAGCCACCAGTGTCACCTAGTGCTGAGTCAGCGAGATGTAAAGCCCCTGCCCATGTTTAAGTGTCAGTGGTGAAATTCACCCTGGCAGACATAGATTTTTTAAGGGAACCTGTGATGTTATCTGCGATATGTTGGTGTATCGCAGGCACAGCTGTCTTAGAGAAGTAATGGCGACTGGGTAACTGGTTCTGAGTGACTGCGACGGCCATAAACTTTCAGAAACTGTCTGTATCTATCAGGCAGAAAGGCAGCATTTCTGTGTCAACAAGTTGGAGATAGTGGAGTTCAACCTCTTAGCTTTGACATGTTTAGGAGGAAGCATTTTTTTATGTGACCACAACTGTGGGACCAAGGGCTGGCTGCTGTGCTTAGAAAGGGTGGAGTCGGATGAACAGAACAAAATTCTGGACTGTGAATGATGTGCAGGCAGAGATGTTATGGTGGATTGAGAAAGATGTGTTGTGCTAGGTGACACACAAATAGCAGGCATGCCCACTTCCGTAACAGTTGACAGTCTCTCTCTCACCCCGACTGTAGGGGGTTAACAACTGGATTTTTTGCAGCCACAGATCGGTGTGAGAACACTAGGCACAGTGATGGAGGAGGAGGAAGAAGCAGCAGATGTTGTTGATGGGTCGGCTGGTGGTTGGTGAGGCCCGCTAGTCTGCATTTTAGCGCAGTGAGATTCCCATATTAAGGCATGTTCATAGCGCATTCCTTCATAAATGTAGTTGTCAAATTATTGCAATTTTTTGCCTCTACTGAGTTTTATTTTTGCAAATTTGCCAGATAACGTGAGTTGGGTCAACCGTTGTGGTCTCAAAAAAGGCCCTTGCCATCCCTACAAACTGCACACTTGCAACCGGTGCTGGCCACAGCCAGAGTTGTGGCTCAGGATACAGTGCTTGTTGTGGTTGCATCACTCCTTTTCAGTGTGGAAGCTGCAATGTCACCTCCTTGTCTTCCTCCTCCTCCATCTCATCTGCTGAGTTACTCAGCTGTGTACCTCTGGATTTACACCAAGTGGGATCTACAACCTCATCGTCATCCTCTCTATTCTTCCACTCCTCACCCAGAGAGTCACCCTCCTCCTGTTCCTGCCCTGACACCACAGTACAGTCCGTGTGCACCTCTGATATCAGAGTCTCAACAGGATCACCTCCAACATCTGGTGATGAGGGTCTGGATTCTTCATCTGGCCCTGGATCCAACATGAAACAATTTTGGGCATCAGTGCAGATGCTTTCCTCCTCTGGATTTTGTGATTCTTCGGAACAGACCTCTTATGCCCATGGCATAGAATGTGTGAACAGCTCTTCAGAATGGCCCATCTGAGGTTCTCCACAGTCAGTTGGGCATTTGAAAATTTTTGACGCTGGGGGAAACAAGGGTGATTGGGGTGCCACCTCTGAGGATTGTACTGTGTGTGATGTTAAAGTAGTGGAAGATGAGGAGAGGCCACTTGATGCAGAGCTTGCCATCCACTAGAGCACATACTTTCTCTGAACCTCACCTACAAGGTGTACGGCTGTACGGCTGCCAAAGAAAGGGAGTGGAGTAGCCTGTCTAGTAACAGATATTGTCAGTGGTCTTTGGATAGGATGAGATGGTGTTTGTTCAGTTGAGCTTTCATTAATATTAACACCTAACCCACATACACGAACACCATGCCTATTCCCCCTTCCACCACAACCTCTCTTTTTCCTACTCATGTGTGAACCCTTCCCCTCTTTTAACCTGCTGTTTCACAACCTTAGGCCCACATCTGTCTGTCACCTGTCACTAAATGAATAATCACTATTTATTTTCTTAGATAGTGTGCCGGAACAACACTCTTAAGGCCCCGTCTCACATAGCGAGATCGCTAGCGAGATCGCTGCTGAGTCACAAGTTTTGTGACGCAACAGCGACCTCCATAGCGATCTCGCTATGTGTGACACGTACCAGCGATCAGGCCCCTGCTGCGAGATCGCTGGTCGTGTCGGAATGGCCTGGACCTTTTTTTGGTCGTTGAGGCCCCGCTGACATCGCTGAATCGGTGTGTGTGACACCGATCCAGCGATGTCTTCACTGGTAACCAGGGTAAACATCGGGTTACTAAGCGCAGGGCCGCGCTTAGTAACCCGATGTTTACCCTGGTTACAAAAAAAACCAAACAGTACATACTCGCCTTTCGGTGTCCAGGTCCCTTGCCGTCCGCTTCCTGCTCTCACTGAGTGCAGCCGTACAGTGAGAAGTGAGAGCACAGCAGTGACGTCACCGCTGCGCTCTGCTCTCACTGTACGGCCGGATCTCAGTCAGAGCAGGAAGCAGACGGCAAGGGACCTGGACACCGAAAGGCGAGTATGTACTGTTTGTTTTTTTTGGTAACCAGGGTAAACATCGGGTTACTAAGCGCGGCCCTGCGCTTAGTAACCCGATGTTTACCCTGGTTACCCGGGTGCTGCAGGGGGACTTCGGCATCGTTGAAGACAGTTTCAACGATGCCGAAGTCGTTCCCCTGATCGTTGGTCGCTGGAGAGAGCTGTCTGTGTGACAGCTCCCCAGCGACCACACAGCGACTTACCAACGATCACGGCCAGGTCGTATCGCTGGTCGTGATCGTTGGTAAATCGCTTAGTGAGACGGGGCCTTTATACCAAATGATATTGATGAGCAAATAGGACCTCCTGATTCCTCACTGCAACACAATTTTATCCCAAATGATTTGGATTAGCAAATAAGGCCTCCTGACTGAACCCCTATATTAGGCCTAATGATTTTTAAGAAAAAATTGAGCCTCCTGATTCCTCACTGCAACACAGTTTTTGCCCAAATGATTTGGATTAGCAAATGGAGCTTCCTGACTGCAACAGTTTTGGCACAATCTAGTTAGATGCTGGAAGATTGATTTCACACAGGACAAGATCCTATCTTTGTAACTAACCAGTTCACTTTCAGCAGCAGCAGGAAGAGAGGCCTCTACGCTGTTACTCTGAAAAAATGGTGCCAGCAAAACAAGATGTCTACTTTTAATATGGACAGAGACGTATGACTTCGGCAGTCAATCACAGAAGACCTTGTGTCATAACATTGTGGATTGTTTCTGAGCCCTGATTCGCTGCAGAAATGTACACACATTATTACAGAACAAAAAAAACAAAAATAAAACACGTCTCCCCCATTCATCATACAGCAACAATATCCTAGACAGTCAAAACAAAAGCATGATCATTTACCGATCTGTGACCGAATTTTGCCAACTTTGTGGGAAAAATGCTTTGAAAACCAAACATGAATCTGAATGTGCTATGTTCGTGCCAAATTTGAGATTGGCAAATGTTTTCCAAACATTCATCTCTAGTCATAGAGAGGCTTGCCAGTTAGATAGTGGGCCAGCACCGACGAATCTGGCAATAGTTTCTTCCGCTCTGCTGCCCGCTTAAAAACAGTCAAAATTACTTCTTCATCTTCCCCCGAGGTCATCTTTTGCATTGCTTGTCTTAACACTTTCCAGACTTATGTGTCATCACCTGGACTTGACAGAGGTACTGCCGGCCTCCCACAAACTGCCTGTTGTGAATTCCGTTCTGGGGCTCCCTCCTGTGGTTGTGAATGGTACTTTTGTTAGTTCTGCCCTTGGGCTCCCTCTGGTGGTTTCAAGTGGAACTGCTGCTCCTTGAGTTTTGCTGTAGCAGCTGCTCTCACTTATCGTTTCTCCTGGCCTTGCTATTTAACCTGGCTCTGGTCTTTAGTTCATGCCAGCTGTCAATGTTTTCTGGGTTGGATTCAGATCTCTCCTTGAATTTCTCTGGTGGCCTGTCCATTTCAGCAAAAGATAAGTTCTTGCTGGTTCTTTTGTGGTCCATTTGCTTTGGACTTTATTGCTCAGTTCATGATATGTGTCTTTTGTCCAGCTTGTCATTATGATATATTCAGGCTAGCTGGAAGCTCTGGGGAAGCAGATTTGCCCCTCCACACCGTGAGTCGGTGTGGAGATCATTTTTGTAAACTCTGTGTGGATTTTTAGTTTTTAATACTGACCGCAGAGTATCCTTTCCTATTTCTGTCTATCTAGATTAGAATTGGCCTCCTTTGCTAAAATCTGTTTTCATTTCTGTGTATGTCATTTCCCTCTCCACTCACAGTCAATATTTGTGGGGGGCTATCTTTCCTTTTGGGAATTTCTCTGAGGCAAGATAGTTTTCTGTTTCCATCTTTAGGGGTAGTTAGTTCTCAGGCTGTGACGAGGTGTCTAGGGAGTGACAGGAACATCCCACGGCTATTTCTAGTGTTGGTGTTAGGATTAGGAACTGCAGTCAGTAAAGTTGCCACCTCTCCAGAGCTTGTCCCATGCTTCCTTTTAACCACCAGGTCATATCGGTGATGCTCCTTAACCACCAGGTCATAACACTGCCTCTGCGAGCAACTCAATCTGCTGCTGCTGTTGTCGAAGCTACTCTTGTTGGTGCTGCTGCTGTTGAATCTGTTGCATAAGCAGCTCACTTGTCTCTTGATTTTCCAGCTGTTGCAGCTTCTGTGCCAGCTGTTGCTGCTGCAACAGTATGATGACCCTACTGTATCCTCCTCAATTCTCCTGGCAAACACTGGTGACCCCAATACAGTATGATCCCCCAACTGTGACCCACACACAGCCCTCTGTTCAGTATAGTGGGTCTACATACAATATAATGGCTTCACACCTCACTATACTGTATAATGGCCCCCACACAGCCCTCCACTTAGTATGATGGACCCCATACAAACCTTCACATTGTGTAATTGCTTGCATACAGTATAATGGCTTCCCTATAGCACTCCATAAAGTATAAAGGTTCATACATAGCCCTCCAAATATTATAATGGCACCCACATAGCCCTCTAAATATTATCTTGGCCCCCAAATAGGCCTCAGTATAGTATATTGGACTCCAAAGTCCTCCATATAGTATAATGCACTCCCTATAGCCTTCATATAGTATTCACTCCCCATAGTCCTCCATATAGTATAATGCACCCTTACAGTCCTTCATATAGTATAATGAACTGCCCATAGTCCTCCATACAGTATAGTGAACTGCCCATAGTCCTACATAGAGTATAATGCACTCCCGATAGTCCTCCATATAATATAATGCACTCCCCATAAATGTCCTTATACTGTAGTATTATGCACTCCCCATAGTCCTCCACATAGTATAATACACTCCTTGTAGTTCTCCATATAGTATATTACACTCCCCATAGTCCTCCATGTAGTATAGGGCTCCCCCATAGTCCTTCATATAGTATAATGAACTCCCTTTAGTCCTCCAAATGGTATAGTGAACCACCCATAGTTCTACATAGAATATAATACACTCACCATAGTCCTCCATATAGTATAATGCACTCCCATAGTCTTCCTTATAGTATAATGCATTTCCCAAAGCCTCCAAATAGTATATTGTGCTCTCCACAGTCCTCTATATACTGTAGCATTATGCACTCCCCATAGTCTCCATATAGTATAGTGCTCCCCCCATAGTCTTTCATATAGTATAATGAACTCCCTGTAGTCCTCCAGGTAGTATAGTGAATCGCCCATAGTCCTACATAGAGTATAATGCACTCACCATAGTCCTCCATATAGTATAATGCATTCCCATAGTCTTCCTTATATTATAATGTATTTCCCAAAGCCTCCAAATAGTATAATGTGCTCCCCTCAGTCCTCTATATACTGTAGTATTATGCAGTCCCCATAGTCTCCATATAGTATAATGCACTCCCCATAGTTCTCCATATACTGTAGTAATACGCATTCCCCATAGTACTCCATATAATAAAACACACTCCCCATAGTCCTCCATATAGTATATTACACTCTGCATAGTCATCCATTCAGCATAATGTACTCCCCATACCCCTCCTTATAGTATAATGCACTCCCCATAGTCTCCAAATAGTATAATCCACTCCTCATAGTTCTCTATATACTGTAGTAATATGCATTCCCCATAGTCCTCCATATAGTATAATACACTCCAGGCATGCTATTCATCCATCATGGAATCCTACATCTTTGTCATTGCTACCATCATGTGGGCCTTCTGATGAACATGGAAATGCATTGGGACACATCCTTTCTATGATAAGCTCACTATTTAATATTGTTTATCGTTTATGTTAATTTTCTATATTTATTGTGGATTGCATCCCTGAGCACAGAATCATGCAATAGGCCAGTATAAGCATATATCTTAAGAGAAAGTGTCTGTCTAGAGTACTTATCATAGTGACGGGTGATTAAATTTGTATTTAATATTACTATATCCGTATGGTCTACCTAATACCTGCTGTGATGAGGGAGCAGCCGCCATCTTGGATACGGGCATACTAACAGAGATTGGCGTGACTCCATTTTGTCTCCTGGTCACAGGTCTGCAGAGATGAGTTCTCCTGGCCCCCACCTCTTCTCATGAATAAAGTTCCTTTTAGCATGGTAATGCAATTAAGCTCAGTGTAGCAGGCAGAAGGTACTTCAAAGCTCAATGAGGAAGCCACCCCAGCAGGGGACAAGAAGGTCCCTGGGGGCTTAATTAAAGCATGCATGTCAGGTGGCTGCAGGAGCCAAAGTCTATTATTCTTCCTGTCGAACCATCTCCAACATGGAATCATGAATTAATGTCGCATCGTCCGAGGTACAGGCTCATAAAAAATATCCCCCTCGCCCTAAACAAATTGCGCAACTGACAGCGCAACTCCCAGGTCCGTGGGAGTTCTGGAACCTGAGATATGGAGATTAGCCTCCCACAGCGACTGAATGGGTCCAGGTTTGATCCCTGTACGACCGGCAGAACAAACCACATGCGTTGGTACCGCCCGTGTACTGATCCGATCATCCTGAGCGCAGTTATTCCATATATTAGATATTGGGTACAGATTTCGCAGTTAAGCTGAGGGGTGGAGATTGCTAGCCCACCCAGTTACAGGGGGGAGGGACACAGAAGGATTAAGATCTGAGGACTCTTGGAGAGTGTCACACACTCAACAGAAGAAGATGACGATGAACTAAGGAACAGGGTATGCCAGCCAGAGGGGAGCAAGCACACGCTTTCTGGGGGCTGCCCGGCAACTAAGTCTTGGACCTGCGGAACGTTGAGCCCCCCGGCTTCCACAAGCGACCTTCAACCTGGGAAATTGACCTCCAGCATTGTACCTTTAAGCCTTGTATTACTAATGTTATATTTTACTCTGACTGGAACTCTTGATATATTTTTACTGTATATTTTTGTAATTACCTAGTGCACCCTTAAGGCAATTAAATCATAAATTAATTTTGGGCTGATCCTTTTACTCTGATTGCGAATCTTAGAATACCCAGCGTGGGTAACCTGGCAGTCTCACCGGCGGTCATTTGCTCTAGGTGCAGTTCCCTTACTGACCTGAGAGACAAAGGGGGCGCAGGAGAGCTGTGCCTGTGTAGTAACGTCACGGATTGGCGACGTGGGAGGAACTGGGCTTCCTTCACACCTGCAAAAATAATTTTCTGGTTGCCTGGATAAGTTATCTAAATAGCTTCATTTCTTTCCTCCATCTATATTGTTTTTTCACCTATTTTTGTAGGGTAAAGCTGGGAAGGGAGAGATAGTCCTCATTGAGTGGGGGCACCAAAAAATCGCTCTTATAGGGTGCTAACCTTCACGGCCAGGAAGGTTCAGGATCAGGCTTATTGCATGGTGTTGTAGATTATTATTGTTTTTTTTATTATTATTTTGGTATTCAAACCAATTGTATTCACTGGGTAGGTGTTTTAAATATTGGAACAAATAAAGATTAGTATTTTAAGGGATTATATGTTCACTTATAATACACTCCTCATATTCTACATATAGTATAATGCACTCCCCATAGTCCTCCATATAGTATTATGCACTTTGCAGTCCTCCATATAGTATAAGGTACCCCATAATTCTACATATAACATAATGCACACACCATAGTCTTCCATATAGTATAATGTACCCCGTAGTGCACCTGCAGCATAACCTGGGCAGTCTTAGGAAGTGGTGACATCACTGAGAAGCAGAACAGAACAACACTGAATCCCGGAGAATGTGGTGGTGGGTGAGTATATTAACCCCTTCCCGACCCATGACGCCACGTAGGCGTCATGAAAACCTGTGCCAATCCGACCCATGACGCCTATGTGGCGTCATGGAATGATCGCGTCCCTGCAGATCGGGTGAAGGGGTTAACTCCCATTTTACCCGATCTGCAGAGACAGGGGGAGTGGTACTTCAGCCCAGGGGGGGTGGCTTCACCCCCCCGTGGCTACGATCGCTCTGATTGGCTGTTGAAAGTGAAACTGCCAATCAGAGCGATTTGTAATATTTCACCTAAAAAACTGGTGAAATATTACAATCCAGCCATGGCCGATGCTGCAATATCATCGGCCATGGCTGGAAATACTGAAGTGACCCCCCCCACACCCACCGATCGCCCCCCCAGTCCTCCGTTATGGGGTCCGGTCCCCTCCGTCCGCCTGCCGGCTCCCCCGTCCTCCTGTCCACTCCCTCCTTGTTTGGATTCACCCCCCCTGTGGTCCGATTACCCCCCCCTGTGCTCCGATCCACCCCCCCACCACCCCTTCATACTTACTGATCCTCCCGGTGTCCGTACGTCTCCTCGCTGGGCGCCGCCATCTTCCAAAATGGCGGGCGCATGCTCAGTGCGCCCGCCGAATCTGCCAGCCGGCAGATTCCTTACAAGTACATTTTGATCGCTGTGGTAGGTTCTATCACAGCGATCAAAATAAAAAAAATAATAAATAAAACCCCCCCTTTATCACCCCCATAGGTAGGGACAATAATAAAATAAAGAAAATATTTTTTTTTTTCGGTTTCCACTAGGGTTAGGGTTAGAACTAGGGGTAGGGTTAGGGTTAGGGGTAGGGTTACGGGTAGGGTTAGGGTTAGGGGTAGGGTTAGGGTTATGGCATGTGCACACAGTGCGGATTTGGCTGCGGATCCGCAGCGGATTGCCGCGGATCCGCAGCGGATTGGCCGCGGATCCGCAGCGGATTGGCCGCAGATCCGCAGCGGATTGGCCGCAGATCCGCAGCGGATTGGCCGCTGCGAATTCGTAGCAGTTTTCCATCAGGTTTACAGTACCATGTACACCTATGGAAAACCAAATCCACTGTGCCCATGGTGCGGAAAATTCCGTGCAGAAATGCTGCGTTGTATTTTCCGCAGCATGTCAATTCTTTGTGCGGATTCCGCAGCGTTTTACACCTGTTGCTCAATAGGAATCCGCAGGTGAAATCCGCATAAAAAAAACACTGGAAATCTGCTGTAAATCTGCAGGTAAAACGCAGTGCCTTTTACCTGCAGATTTTTCAAAAATCGTGCGGAAAAATCTCACACGAATCCGCAATGTGGGCACATAGCCTTAGGGTTAGGGTTGGAATTAGAGTTAGGGTTGGAAATAGGGCTAGGGTTGGAAATAGGGTTAAGATTAGGCTTGTGGTTGTGGTCTCCAAACGCAACATGGCGCCACCATTGATTCCAGCCAATCTTGCGTTCAAAAAGTCAAATGGTGCTCCCTCCCTTCCAAGCCCCAACGTGCGCCCAAACAGTGGTTTACCCCCACATTTGGGGTACCAGCGTACTCAGGACAAACTGGGCAACAACTGTTGTGGTCCAATTTCTCCTGTTACCCTTGCAAAAATAAAAAAATTACTTGCTAAAACATAATTTTTGAGGAAAGAACAATTATTTTTTATTTTCACGGCTCTGCGTTATAAACTTCTGTGAAGCACTTGGGGGTTGAAAGTGCTCATCACACATCTAGATAAGTTCCTTGGGGGGTCTATTTTCCAAAATGGGGTCACTTGTGGGGTGTTTCTACTGTTTAGGCACATCAGGGGCTCTGCAAATGCAATGTGACGCCCGCAGACCATTCCATCAAAGTCTGCATTTCAAATGCCACTACTTCCCATCCGAGCCCCGGAATATGCCCAAACAGTGGTCTACCCCCACATATGGGGTATCAGCGTACTCACAACAAACTGCGCAACAAATATTGGGGTCCAATTTCTCCTGTTACCCTTGTGAAAATAAAAAATTGCTTGCTAAAACATCTTTTTTGAGGAAAGAAAAATGATTTTTTATTTTCACGGCTCTGCGCTGTAAACTTCTGTGAAGCACTTGGGGGTTCAAAGTGCTCACCACACATCTAAATAAGTTCCCTTGGGGGTCTAGTTTCCAAAGTGGAGTCACTTGTGGGGAGTTCCTACTGTTTAGGCACATCAGGGGCTCTGCAAACGCAACCTGACGCCCGCAGAGCATTCCATCAAAGTCTGCATTTCAAAACGTCACTACTTCCCTTCCGAACCCCGACGTGTGCCAAAACAGTGGTTTACCCCCACATATGGAGTATCAGCATACTCAGGAGAAACTGGACAACAACTATTGGGGTCCAATTTCTCCTGTTACCCTTGGGAAAATAAAAAATTGTGGGCTAAAAAATCATTTTTGAGAAAAGAAAAATTATTTTTTATTTTCATGGCTCTGCGTTATAAACTTCTGTGAAGCACTTGGGGGTTCAAAGTGCTCACCACACATCTAGATTAGTTCCTTGGGAGGTCTAGTTTCCAAAATGGGGTCACTTGTGCGGGAGCTCCAATGTTTAGGCACACAGGGGTTCTCCAAACGCGACATGGTGTCCGCTAATGATTGGAGCTAATTTTCCATTCAAAAAGCCAAATGGCGTGCCTTCCCTTCCGAGCCCTGCCGTGCGCCCAAACAGTGGTTTACCCCCACATATGGGGTATCATCGTACTCAGGACAAACTGGACAACAACATTTGGGGTCCAATTTCTCCTATTACCCTTGGGAAAATAAAAAATTCTGGGCTAAAAATCATTTTTGAGGAAAGAAAAATTATTTTTTATTTTCACGGCTCTGCGTTATAAACTTCTGTGAAGCACCTGGGAGTTATAAGTGCTCACTATGCATCTAGATAAGTTCCTTGGGGGGTCTAGTTTCCAAAATGGGGTCACTTGTAGGGGAGCTCCAATGTTTAGGCACACAGGGGCTCTCCAAACGCGACATGGTGTCCGCTAACGATTGGAGCTAATTTTCCATTCAAAAAGTCAAATGGCAAGCCTCCCCTTCCGAGCCTTGCCGTGCACCCAAACTGTGGTTTACCCCCACATATGAGGTATCGGCGTACTCTGGAGAAATTGCCCAACAAATTTTAGGATCCATTTTATCCTGTTGCCCATGTGAAAATGAAAGAATTGAGGCTAAAAGAAATTTTGTGTGAAAAAAAAGTACTTTTTCATTTTTGCGGATCAATTTGTGAAGTACCTGGGGGTTTAAAGTGCTCACTATGCCTCTAGATAAGTTCCTTGGGGGGTCTAGTTTCCAAAATGGGGTCACTTGTGGGGGAGCTCTAATGTTTAGGCACACAGGGGCTTTCCAAACGCGACATGGTGTCCGCTAACGATGGAGATAATTTTTCATTCAAAAAGTCAAATGGCGCTCCTTCCCTTCCGAGCCTTACCATGTGCCCAAACAGTGGTTTACCCCCACATGTGAGGTATTGGTGTACTCAGGAGAAATTGTCCAACAAATTTTAGGATCCATTTTATCCTGTTGCCCATGTGAAAATGAAAAAATTGAGGCTAAAATAATTTTTTTGTGAAAAAAAAGTACTTTTTCATTTTTACGGAACAATTTGTGAAGCACCTGGGGGTTTAAAGTGCTCACTATCCTTCTAGATAAGTTCCTTTGGGGGTCTAGTTTCCAAAATGGGGTCACTTGTGGGGGAGCTCCAATGTTTAGGCACACGGGGGCTCTCCAAACGCGACATGGTGTCCGCTAAAGATTGGAGCCAATTTTTCATTGAAAAAGTCAAATGGCGCTCCTTCCCTTCCGAGCCCTGCCGTGCGCCCAAACAGTGGTTTACCCCCACATATGAGGTATCAGCGTACTCAGGACAAATTGGACAACAACGTCCATGGTCCAGTTTCTCCTTTTACCCTTGGGAAAATAAAAAAATTGTTGCTAAAAGATCATTTTTGTGACTAAAAAGTTAAATGTTCATTTTTTACTTCCATGTTGCTTCTGCTGCTGTGAAACACCTGAAGGGTTAATAAACTTCTTGAATGTGGTTTTGAGCACCTTGAGGGGTGCAGTTTTTAGAATGGTGTCACTTTTGGGTATTTTCAGCCATATAGAACCCTCAAACTGACTTCAAATGTGAGGTGGTCCCTAAAAAAATGGTTTTGTAAATTTTGTTGTAAAAATGAGAAATCAATTCACTGGTCAAATTTTAACCCTTATAACTTCCTAGCAAAAAAAAAATTTGTTTCCAAAATTGTGCTGATGTAAAGTAGACATGTGGGAAATGTTATTTATTAACTATTTTGTGTCACATAACTCTCTGGTTTAACAGAATAAAAATTCAAAATGTGAAAATTGCGAAATTTTCAAAATTTTCGCCAAATTTCCGTTTTTTTCACAAATAAACTCAGAACTTATCGACCTAAATTTACCACTAACATGAAGCCCAATATGTCACGAAAAAAACAATCTCAGAATCGCTAGGATCCGTTGAAGCGTTCCGGAGTTATTACCTCATAAAGGGACACTGGTCAGAATTGCAAAAAACGGCAAGGTCATTAAGGCCAAAATAGGCTGGGTCATGAAGGGGTTAATACACTCACACTATACTACATGCACATATACACACACTTAGTGAAAAAAATAATAATGAGAGTGCTTCTTTAACAGTGTGCATTCAGAGAAGGATGTCAGTCAAGGGCAGCGATTACATCACTTTAATTGTATAGTGAGGGCCTTCCAAAGACAGCCTTTATTACCATCCCCATGATTGGAAGCGAGTGGCTGCAGGGAGAATATAATTTAATTTGCTTGTTGAAGAAAGCTCTTACCATTGAAATTACTGAACATGTTTCAAATAGCATTTACGTGCAGATTACCACTATTTTTGCAAGTAAATACTGTAGGATTTTTTTTTGCTTTCTGATAGGTTCCCTTTAGTTTAAGCAATAATATAATCATCATTCTCAGTCAAAGATGAATATGTTCATATTTCAGTTTTAATATAATGGACTCTTATTCTTTTTGTTTCCTCCAAGCATTTGGCTCTTCACTTTAAGATGAAGACGAATCTGTCTTTTGAGAGCACTGAATGTTCTCTTGGTGACAGGTTGAGTTGATCTATGAACTTGATTACATTTTCCTAAAGCTATTGTTAGCTGTCAGACTTGAGTCTTCTCTTGGAGATAAAAATACACAGGGATTAACATGCCTCATGTATCATGACAAATATGATTACATTTCTCACAGAAGATTCTTCTGTGCTGCCGCCATTAGATGTCGTAGCAGTTTTCCTTCATTTCCCAGCACACGTTTCATTGTTTTCTGATGAAGAAAATTAAAAAGTGATGGAATCTTTCATATTGTGCATGGTGGTCTGATCCAATTTAAAGAGGACCTTTCATTTGATTTCTTAAATTTAAGCCATGCACCTTCCTCATTTGCCACTGCTCCACTGATCATGGAACAGTTTTTCATTTTCTTTTACGGCCCTTATAACTAGAGATAAGTGCATATTTCAATGTTCAGTTGGGATTATGATCACCGAATTTGCAATAGTCGTCGATTTATTTGTCGAAAAAATTCGCCAAACATAGTCGAATGTCATTGGAGTCAATGCGAGGCAAAAACAAACGCATACGCAACACCTTCAAACAAGCCCAAAAGCTGCCAAAACACATCAAATTAGGGGCAGACACCAGGAAAGTGACCTCAATTCACCCATAGTACAAATTTTAGAATGGCATGGCAGCAATCAGCCAGGCATGAGGTATCAGGAACTGGGCCAGCATTTACAGCTTTGAATTCAACTTCAAATTAAGAGGAGGTGGGTGAGGGATCAGTGTAGGCTTCCTGTGCTAGGAGCCCTGATACCACATGCAACAGCTCAACCTGCATTCATGCTCAGCCACACTCAGATGGCACAAATACCAGTTTCGTAGACTACTATTGTCAGAAAAATCTAAGGATAGTAACATGATTAGTTAACTCAAAGGAAGTGGAGGCCTGCTAGCCTTGGAAAATTAGTGGCAGATACCAACAAAGTGGCATCAATTCCACCACAGTACAAATAGTGCAATGGGGACTGACACCTCTTCCACTACAGTCAACCCATCAGATGGAGACTGTAACAGGCAAGGTTGTGGAACCAATGTGCCGTAGCCCACAGAAAGAAAGGAGTGGCTAAGATGGCCTAGCAAATCTGACCTCAGATAAGTGGTAGCAGGTGAAAACCGTGACCCAAGGAGGTGGCACCAGGGGCTACTCCAGGTTGCATCTGACCCCCTAAAGCGGGTAGGTTGGTACGGCCCGAAGGAGGGATGAAGAATGCAGGCAGGCACTGTAGGGACACTGGAACCACGGGTGCAGATGAGACCAGCTGAGGAACAGAAAAGCACTAGCATGTGCAGGCTGGACCGGGTGTTAGACAAATGGGCACTGGCGGGTGCGATCTGGACCGGCTGATGGACAGAAGAGCACAGACAGGTATGAGCAGACAGGTACAGGGTAATCAAGCAGATGGGTGGACCTGGGGACCCTGACAACTAGAAAGCATGCAAGGCAAACTAACCACATTTCTCATGCACCTCCACATTGGAGCCTTAAATAGGTGTTGCCCAGCTATTGGCTGAGAACACCTTAGTACAACACGCGTGGTCCCTTTAGGAGGGAAGGAGTGCATGCAAAATAAGCATAGTGCTCAGGCCTCCAACTGAACCTTGGTGGACACCGACACATGGGGCAAAATGAGGAGGTGGTGTGTGAGTGTGAGACATTGAATTTAATGCCTGTTAGATATGAGGAGCTCCAACAAAAGGCAAAGTCTGTATTGGCAATAGATCAGAAAGTCTGTAGTAAGAGGGAATGGTGCACTGTGTCAAAGGCAGATGCCAGGTCCAGGAGAAGGAGGAGGACAAACTAGAGTCACTTTCATTTGGTGGTTAGTAGGTCATTGTTGACTTTAGTCAGGGCAGTTTCACATGAGCGGTGCAGTTGGTATCCATATTGTAAGCAGTCAAAGAGGGAGCAACAGGAGAAGTGAGAGGGCAGTTCAAAATGGACGTGTTGTTCCAGTAGTTTGGAGGCATAGGGGAGAACTGAGATGGGATGCGTTAGCGAGACTCAGAGGATGGGTCAAGAGAGGGCTTTTTGAGGATGGATGTGGTTGAGGCATGTTTGAATCAGGAGGGGAAGACACCAGTTAGTGACAGGTTGAAGAGGTGGGTTAGGCTTGGGATGAAGACTGGGTAAGGTTTGGAATGAGGTGGGACGTTATTGGGTCAAGGTCACAGGGGGTGAAATAAATTATACAATCGAATATATGTTCAAAACAATTTCAAACTCAGATCTAGTCTGCTGTTTCATGTTTGTAACAGAAATATATATATTTTTTTAAACTGCATGAGCTCTGCAGACATCATGATTTCACCGCCACTAAATAACAAGGTGGGATAAGGCATGCTGAATCATATTTAGCAACAGAAAAAATAAATATTTTTAATGTGCATGAACTCTGCAGACAGCTTAATTTCACTGCCACATAATTACTAAGGGGTGATCTTATTTTAATGTATAAATATATGAGGGGACAGTACAAAGACCTTTCTGATGATCTTTTTAATCATAGACCTGAGACAGGGACAAGGGGGCATCCTCTACGTCTGGAGGAAAGAAGGTTTAAGCATAATAACAGACGCAGATTCTTTACTGTAAGAGCAGTGAGACTATGGAACTCTCTGCTGTATGATGTTGTAATGAGTGATTCGTTACTTAAATTTAAGAGGGGACTGGATACCTTTCTGGGAAAGTATAATGTTACAGGGTATATACACTAGATTCCTTGATAGGGCGTTGATCCAGGGAACTAGTCTGATTGCCGTATGTGGAGTCGGGAAGGAATTTTTTTCCCCAATGTGGAGCTTACTCTTTGCCACATGGGTTTTTTTTGCCTTCCTCTGGATCAACATGTTAGGGCATGTTAGGTTAGGCTATGGGTTGAACTAGATGGACTTAAAGTCTTCCTTCAACCTTAATAACTATGTAATTACAAAGTGGTATATGGCGGGCTGTATAAAATTTATCAAAAATTGTTTTTCAATCTGCATGAGCTATTCAGACAGTTGAATTTCACCAACCCTAAATGACAATGTGATACAGGTGCTTCTCACAAAATTAGAATATCATCAAAAAGTTAATTTATTCCAGTTCTTCAATACAAAACGTGAAACTCATATATTATATATAGAGTCATTGGAAACAGAGTGGTCTATTTCAAATGTTTATTTCTGTTAATGTTGATGATTATGGCTTACAGCCAATTAAAACCCAAAAGTCATTATCTCAGTAAATTAGAATAATTAACAAAAAAAAACACCTGCAAAGGCTTCCTAAGCATTTAAAAAGGTCCCTTAGTCTTTTTCAGTAGGCTCCACAATCATGGGGAAGACTGCTGACTCAACAGATGTCCAGAAAGTAGTCATTGACACACTCCACAAGAAGGGTAAACCACAAAAGTAATTGCTAAAAAAGCTGGCTGTTCACAGAGTGCTGTATCTAAAGATATTAATGGAAAGTTGAGTGGAAGGAAACAGTGTGGTAGAAAAAGGTGCCCAAGCAACCAGAATAACCACAGCTTTGAAAGGATTGTTAAGAAAAGGCTATTCAAAAATTTTGGGGAGATTCACAAGGAGTGGACTGTTGCTGGAGTCATCGCTTCAAGAGCCACCAAACACAGACATATCCAGGACATGGGCTGCAAGTGTCGCATTCCTTATGTCAAGCCACTCATCATGACCTATAGACAATGCCAGAAGCGTTTTACCTGGGCCAAGGAGAAAAAGAACTGGACTGTTGCTCAGTGGTCCAAGGTGTTGTTTTAAGATGAAAGTAAATTTTGCATTTCATTTGGAAATCAAGGTCCCAGTGTCTGGAAGAAGAATGGAGAGGCACAGAATCCAAGCTGCTTGAGGTCTAGCGTGAAGTTTCCACAATCAGTGTGGGTTTGTGTAGCCATGTCATCTGCTGGTGTAGGTCCACTGTGTTCTATCAAGACCAAAGTCAGCGAATACCAGGAAATTTTAGGGCAGTTCATGCTTCTCTCGGCACATGTCCACACTGCCAAAAGTACCAATACCTGGTTTAAAAAAAACAGTATCACTGTGCTTGATAGGCCAGCAAACTCGCCTGACCTTAACCCCATAGAGAATCTACTGGGTATTGTCAAATGGAAGATGAGAGACACCAGACCCAACAATGTAGATGAGCTGAAGGCTGCTATCAAACCAACCTGGGCTTCCATAACACCTCAGCAGTGCCACAGGCTGATTGCCTCTATGCCACGCCGCATTGATGCACTAATTGATGCAAAAGAAGCCCTGACCAAGTATTGAGTGCATTTACTTAACATACATTTCAGTAGGACAACATTTCAGATTTTAAAATCATTTATCAAGCTGTTAAAGTATTCTAATTTACTGAGATAATTACTTTTGGGTTTTCATTGGCTGTAAGCCATAATCATTAACATTAACAGAAATAAACAATTGAAATAGATCACTCTGTTTGTAATGACTATATAATATGAGTTCCACTTTTTGTATTGAAGAACTGAAATAAATTAACTTTGTGATGATATTCTTATTTTGTGAGAAGCATCAGTATATGGTGAGCTGAATCATGTTAACAACTGCCAAAAAAATATTTTTCTACTGTGCAACAGCTCTACCCACAGAACTATTTCACCTCCATAAAATTACAGCATGGGATATGGTGGGCTTTATCATGTTTAGTAACAGGAATAAATATTTTTTTTACTGTGCATGAGCTCTGCAGACAGCCTAATTTCACCACCACAATATTACAATGTGGGATATGGCGGGCTGTATGACGTTTAGCAACACATTTTTTTTCTAATCTGCATGAGCTATGCAGACATCTTAATTTTTCGGCCACAAAATTACAACATGGGATATGGTGGGCTGTCTCACATTTAGCAGCACAAATTTTGTTTTTTAATGTGTATCAGCTCTGCTGACATCTTTATTTTCACCACCACAAAATTACAACGTGGCATATGGCGTGTTGTATCACGGTTAGCAACAGAAATTTTTTTAATGTGCATGAGCTCTGCAGACAGCTTAATTTCATCGCCACAAAATAAGGTGAGATATGGCATGCTGAATCATGGTAGCAGCTGCCACAAAGTATATTCAAAATTTTCATGCACAACAGCTCAAATCACAGAACAATGTCACCACACCACTAAATGACATGGTGACATATGCCTTGCTGTATCACATTTAGCAAGTGAAAAAATAAGAATTAGAAAGGTCTACTCGTTCATAGAGCACAATAGAAGCAGTGCACAACACACTTCTATGAAATATGCCCTGCTGTCTTTTGTCTGTGGACCTCAGTAATGGCACACAAAAAAAACCCTGCCGGAAGGTCTATTTCACAGCCACACAGTACACTGGCTAGCTAGCACTTTTTACCGGATGTTTCCGATTTCTCATGATTTTGTAAAATTTTGCTTGTGTTTCCGATCACGAATCCAAATGTGCCATATTCATGATGATTTTATGTTTGGTGATTGTTTTTCAAACAAATTTGCTCATCACTACTTGTGATGCTGAATCACTTCTCATGGACAAGCTGTGAGTTGGGATAGTCAAGGAGTCCAAGGTCAAAAGCCAGGAGGGGACATCAAAACAGAAGGAAGAGACAAGGCGTATTCAGGTAACAATTCGAGGTCAAAACACTAGCAAAGCAAACCAAAGGGGTTAAACAGACGGATGGTCTGAACAAGGTTAAGCAACAAAAGATCACCAAGCAGAACACTAGGCACAGAGAGACAAACCAAACTTAGCTGAATGTACCTCTGGCAGAGGTCTGGGGCTAACAGCCTGCTAAGTAGCAGAACAATCAATCACCTAGGACAATGAGCACCTGGAGACAGCAAGCACCTCCCAGTCCCAGATTTGACAGCCGAGCTGTCAATCAAAACACAGACAGCTCAGCATGCCCCCACATTAGACTGAACACTGAGCTGTCAATCAAAGTACTGACAGATTCAGTATGCCCTTGTACCAGATTGAACATCTGAGCCATCGGTAACTGCATCCCAAACACACTGAGGGGTGGAATCATGACACTCCTCTGTTTCAAAGTTATGCCCACCAGTAATAAAGATGCAAATTTTCACTTCAACCAACTGGGCGTATACCACAGAAATTCTCTGTGGGCACAGTTGTCTTGTTATTGGCCAAATTCTGCACTTTTTTTGTGGCACATAAAATTAAAATAATAAAAACACTTCAATACTGCCAAACAATACCCATAACAATCCAAATTACCTATAAGCATAATAAGCATTGTATATTAAACTGTTTGAAACACAATAAAGAAGCCATATTAACAAATGTTTTTACTTTGAATTTTGAAAATTAAAAATGACATTAAAGTTAGGTAAACATGTCAAAATTTACTTAAAAATGGTGTAAAAAATGTCCAACAAAGAACAAAAAGTGTTTAAGGAACTAGTTGGAGAACAAAATTAGAAAAAGTTAGAATAAATAATCTAGTAGACTTCTAATTTGCAAGCAGTACAAAATATTGTATTGCGTTTTTCACTTTCATTTCTGCTTATTAATTTTTAATATTTTATAACTTTAAAATAGCAGGTAATAAACATTTACAATTCATTACTTAAATGTACAGCACTGAGCTCTAGAGATGAGCAAATCGATATAATACTAATTGAATTCAGGTTGAACTTTTAGAAATTTGCTAGACTTGATGAATTTTAATAATTTGTAAAATGCTTTGTATGAATACACAAAGTGACAATTGCCAATTTGCACATTGCAGAAGATTGAATCAGCCAGAGAAAGATCATATGTCCTCAGGCATCGGCGGGATTCTCCATCATGCTTTGCTGCTACCACTTTGCCTAGTACAGCAAGGAGGGACAGTCAGGAAGGACAATCATAGCCTGTATAAAAGCACAAGCAAGAAATACAGCAGCGATTTTATGGTGATTCTATATCGTGGTAGGATGTCACAGCTCATAGCGTCGCCATATATTCCATATAGTGAGAAAAATATATAAACACTGAAGAAACTGTACAGATTGTGAGTGACCGCACAGCAGTGAAAATGATAAATGTGTGAGGAAAAGAGAATAATACAGATTTAAAGGGGTTGTTCACTACAATTCAGGCCCCATAACAAATAAAAACAATTTATACTCACATCCCATAGCAGTATGTTGTTGTCTCAACTGACTACTGCAGCCAATCATAAGCTGCTGATGTGCTGCAGCTCCTCAATATACCATCAGAGAGGAGATATGTTCTGACAAAATAGTAATGACTGCAACCGGTCATCAGGAACAGCAGCGCCAACTTCCCTCGAACAGTGCCGAACTGAGTACAGATTTTTATTTTCTATTGTGCTCTGAGTTGATTAACAAGAGGTTGTGCTGTACTAACTAAACACTTTAATTAATAGGCGGAGAGAGAAAAAAGAGTTAGTGTAACAACTGTCTTTTCAGGGGAATTGGAGTCTTTGGAGTAGTTTTGATTTCCAGTGAATGAACGTGACGCAATGTGAATTTCCTGGGTAAAATGGGGCAAATTTGATTTTCAAAAGATTCACTCATGTCTACTTTGAGGATCTGAAGTTGATGGTTGTATTAATAACCTATGCAGGTTAACAATGCCCCCATACCAGGCGATACCCACGGTCGCCCAACTTTTCATTGGCCCACAGCTGTTGCATCTCCTGCCAGTATAATCTGCTGTCACAGTCTATGCTCCTCCAAACAATGGATACCATGACCATAACATGTGTTTCCAGCTCTAGCCAGTAGCAATCCCCCATTCCCTCGTGAGGGAGCCCGGCCCTCAGAAAGCATTCACGCAAAGTTAACTGTGCATTGGTCAAGGTATTTTCCATAGGCTGAGTCCCTCAACTGGGAATGCATGTATGACCCCCTTTGGTGACAACTCCATTGGGTCTACTATACTCATCCACATAATGAGACTAGTGGATGGGAGAACAATTCCTTAATTGAGGCCCCTAAAACACTAAGGAGAGTAATGGAATGAGGGCTTTACCTAATTACTAAATTACTAATCTCGTTTATGACCTTATGTATACGTAAGATCCAGCCCGCACGTTTCCACCTCATGGCTCCGGGGTCTGGATGAGCATGGTATGTGTACATGTAAACTCTGTCTCGCACGGTGCCCCTTCCAATCCATTAACATTTTATTGTGCACTGAGGAGCAAGCAAATTTCTAATAAAACACAATAAGATCGACGTAAATGGTGCTCTGTGCTGGAAAAGTCTGCATCCCTTAGAGCTGTGGTATCCGCTCTATGTCCATTGGTCCAATAGACTTTAGTTTGTGGCCAGCTCCTCATATCTTAGTTTGTGGCCAGCTCCTCATATCTTAATTTGTGGCCAGCTCCTCATATCTTAGTTTGTGGCCAGCTCCTCATATCTTAGTTTGTGGCCAGCTCCTCATATCTTAATTTGTGGCCAGCTCCTCATATCTTAGTTTGTGGCCAGCTCCTCATATCTTAATTTGTGGCCAGCTCCTCATATCTTAGTTTGTGGCCAGCTCCTCATATCTTAATTTGTGGCCAGCTCCTCATATCTTAGTTTGTGGCCAGCTCCTCATATCTTAGTTTGTGGCCAGCTCCTCATATCTTAGTCTGTGGCCAGCTCCTCATATCTTAGTTTGTGGCCAGCTCCTCATATCTTAGTTTGTGGCCAGCTCCTCATATCTTAGTTTGTGGCCAGCTCCTCATATCTACTGAGCTCAAAAAAAGTTTTATTCTCACTACAAATTACATTAAAACTTGGAAAATTTGCAGAGTAGAGTTTTTTTGTGGAATGTGCATAAATTCATACTCACTTATCTCCTAAAAATAAGAAAATCAATTACAATTTGGGATGCTAGAAGCTGCGTTACAATGAAGCCAGCAAAATAGAATTGTAAGAGTCGGTCTCATTTGCATTGATATCTATTCTAGCCGTAGTGTGTTGATTAAAAATTGAATAGTCTGCCTGATTAATGCCTCATTTCAGGTTTGCAAAACATTCTAAGTCTTAATTTCAATTACTAAATAATCAGTCTCATAAATAATTCAGCGCTCTCTGAGGACGGTAAATATATTTTGCTTTTAGTGAGGAAATATCATCTCTAACAGTAGCATTTATCACATACCTCTAGGCCAGTTCCCATTATTATTAAAGCAGTTACCCATTTCTTGATTAACACATATTAGTAGAGTTATAGCGATGTGCCCCTATAAAAATCATACTGGTATAATAGATTTTAGTATATGTGCTTTAGAGAAAACAGCTGTCTTACATATGTAAGTGAGGGGGCTTTGGTACACCATTGTCGTGGCCAAGAGTTCAATGCCTCTTTCTGCCTCCTCAATTACGATACTCTCCCTCTTCCTTCAAGGTGATCTCTCTAAAGTGAGGATTGCCTGATCAAACTCCACCACCCTCAAGCAGAGGAGCGCCTGCATACAGTGTCAGTTTGGGGAAGCAAATAGTTCTCGTCCCCCTTTCCTGTGTATAGCGGCCGCTCGCTGCACACAAGCTTACAAAGCAGCAGCAGCCAATGCTTACAAGAGAGGGTGATTAGAATGTGCACAATGTCCATGTGTGCACCCTCTCATAACCATCTTCTGTAAGTTGCAGCCGCTCACTGCACACCAGATCACACAGCAGCGGCGGTCACTATACACAGGAGAGAAATAAGTGCACACACACTGACACTGTGTTCATTCTCATCTCTCTCCTGTCAGCGTTGTCTGGTGCTACTTCATTGTCTTTTGTGCAGCAAGTGGCTGTAATACATGGGAGAGGATGAGTAAAACTCTGCGGCTGCACACACTGACACTGTACAGGTCCTTCTCAAAAAATTAGCATATAGTGTTAAATTTCATTATTTACCATAATGTAATGATTACAATTAAACTTTCATATATTATAGATTCATTATCCACCAACTGAAATTTGTCAGGTCTTTTATTGTTTTAATACTGATGATTTTGGCCTACAACTCCTGATAACCCAAAAAACCTGTCTCAATAAATTAGCATATTTCAACCGTCCAATCAAATAAAAGTGTTTTTTAATAACAAACAAAAAAACCATCAAATAATAATGTTCAGTTATGCACTCAATACTTGGTCGGGAATCCTTTGGCAGAAATGACTGCTTCAATGCGGCGTGGCATGGAGGCAATCAGCCTGTGACACTGCTGAGATCTTATGGAGGCCCAGGATGCTTCAATAGCGGCCTTAAGCTCATCCAGAGTGTTGGGTCTTGCGTCTCTCAACTTTCTCTTCACAATATCCCACAGATTCTCTATGGGGTTCAGGTCAGGAGAGTTGGCAGGCCAATTGAGCACAGTAATACCATGGTCAGTAAACCATTTACCAGTGGTTTTGGCACTGTGAGCAGGTGCCAGGAAGCATGAAGTGCTCCAAAATCTCCTGATAGCTAGCTGCATTGACCCTGCCCTTGATGAAACACAGTGGACCAACACCAGCAGCTGACATGGCACCCCACACCATCACTGACTGGGTACTTGACACTGGACTTCAGGCATTTTGGCATTTCCTTCTCCCCAGTCTTCCTCCAGACTCTGGCACCTTGATTTCCGAATGACATGCAAAATTTGCTTTCATCAGAAAAAAGTACTTGGGACCACTTAGCAACAGTCCAGTGCTGCTTCTCTGTAGCCCAGGTCAGGCGCTTCTGCCGCTGTTTATGGTTCAAAAGTGGCTTTACCTGGGGAATGCGGCACCTGTAGCCCATTTCCTGCACACGCCTGTGCACGGTGGCTCTGGATGTTTCCACACCAGACTCAGTCCACTGCTTCCTCAGGTTCCCCAAGGTCTGGAATCGGTCCTTCTCCACAATCTTCCTCAGGGTCCGGTCACCTCTTCTCGTTGTACAGCGTTTTCTGCCACATTGTTTCCTTCCAACAGACTTACCATTGAGGTGCCTTGATACAGCACTCTGGGAACAGCCTATTTGTTGAGAAATTTCTTTCTGGGTCTTACCCTCTTGCTTGAGGGTGTCAATGATGGCCTTCTTGACATCTGTCAGGTCGCTAGTCTTACCCATGATGGGGGTTTTGAGTAATGAACCAGGCAGGGAGTTTTTAAAAGCCTCAGGTATCTTTTGCATGTGTTTAGAGTTAATTAGTTGATTCAGAAGATTAGGGTAATAGGTCGTTTAGAGAACCTTTTCTTGATATGCTAATTTATTGAGACAGGTTTTTTGGGTTATCAGGAGTTGTAGGCCAAAATCATCAGTATTAAAACAATAAAAGACCTGACAAATTTCAGTTGGTGGATAATGAATCTATAATATATGAAAGTTTAATTGTAATCATTATATTATGGTAAATAATGAAATTTAACACTATATGCTAATTTTTTGAGAAGGACCTGTATGCCCCTCTAGAGTCAGTATGTGCAGGGCAGGGGGGTTAGATCAGGCAGCACTACAAAACAAATGCTGAAAATCACCGTGAAGGGAGAGGTGCAGTATTGTAATAGAGGGGGGCGGAAAGGCTTGGCCATGCCAAGGGAAAAACAAAGCCCACTCATACACAAACATAATAAAACAGTTTTTTTTTCTAAAACACATTTACTAGAATGTAGTGTACCAGTGTGATTTTTATAATGGCTAAATCCCTTATATGAATGTCTAAATAGTTCAATTTCATTTTTGGGGGTGATAGACCATCTTTATTTTGCAATCCCCTACCCATCCGTAGTGCACATGGTTCTGTTTTTTTTTTACTTTAAAAAATGAGGAACATGTTGTTAGGGCTAGCGGAACGCACCGGGTAAATATAAATGTTTTATTGAAGTAGATGCGTTCGCAGCCCTGGGTCCACCGTGCAGGAGAACCTGCTGCTAGTAATCGGCGGCACTATATGGCGGTATGAACTAGCTGTGTTAGTTACACAGAGTAGCCGTGAAAGCAAAGCTCTGTGTCCTGTTTGACTTCACAGAGGCACAGGCGAACTACCCAAATGAGAGCAGTCAGTGGTCATGCATGCACACATAACTCCTCACCGGAGGTGCCAGCATTCTAAGGGCTTATTTCGGCCAGGTCCCTGAATACATACACACACACAATCTCCTCGCCGGAGGTGCCAGCATTCTAGGGGCTTATTTCAGCCGGGTCCCTGAACACACACTCACATGACCACACTGGCGCAAAGCACATAACTTTAGAAAGACACTAGCGCATGGCCGTGCGGCCATGCGAGCCTTAAATAGTTGCAGCACATACAGGACCTTCCTAGGAAGACCAATGAGAGGCTGCTACAGAGCCTGCGCACCTACAGGACCTTCCTAGAAGGACCAATAGATTAGACTGCAGTATCTGAACATGTGACCCTCGATCTCCACTGAGAGATCTTACCCTGGGCATGCTCAGAATGGAAAAAGCAGGACTTAGTCCCAGAAGCGTCTGCTAGCCGCTGCCCAACACTGGCTTCAATGGCAGAAGCAGGAGAAGCAGCAGTAACTCTTTGTACAGAGTCAGCCTGAGCGAGATGCTGGGACTGACGTCTCTGCTGAGCAGGCTCCACTGCGGCAGGAGAAGAATGGGAGACCACAGCGGAGATGGCCCGAGATTCCCCCTGTGCAGAGGAGGAAACTCGACCCCTAACACATGTCAATTTTTGAGGCCCTCCAAATTTAACTACGGAAGACAAAAACAGCCCATAAAAATCCAAAAAACAGAAAAAAGAAATCGCACTACCAGCTGGTTCTATCACCTGAGCTATCTGCGTGTGACTCCGATACCAAGAAGCAAAAAACGGATGGCCGGTGCTCACGCTTGAAATGAGTCCAAAACACCGCTGCAAATGAGTGGAAGAAAAAGCGGGCACTCACTATCCAGGTAAAATCCAAACTTTATTCTGACAACATGTCAAATGCAGGACAGGCAGGGAAAAACGGGCTTCCACCAGACGACGGCCGTTTCTTGACACCCGTGGAAACATACTCTTAGGATTGGACAGTAAGATTGTGGCATTAACACAACCTCAAATAAAGCTTAATGTTTAACAGAATACTTACATGGTGATCAGTGGTGGACACAGACAGAAGAGGGCCCCTATGCAAAAACGGTATACAGAAGCTTTGCTGACCAATAGCTCCTCACTCTGCACAATAAAACCTGTTTTAGGTTGGGTTCACACTTGCGTTCGGTTGAGCTGCGAAAGTCTGCGTACTTCCTCCATTATAGTTTAGCTGCAAAAGGCTGTGTACTTCCTCCATTAAGCTCCGCCTACTTCTGCACTTCTTCCGTTTAGGTCCGCCTACTTCTGCATGCGTCATGCATACCTATCTTTAACATTGGGTGTGCAGGACATGCGGATGTATGAGAATGAGTCGTTTTGACGTACCTGCCTACCGCACGGGAACACAACTTGTTGTATGGCAGCATAAACTAACTAGACGTGGAAAGTAAACAGAGCCCTTCAGGCAAAACAGGAAAACAACAAAGAAAACAAAATACTGTAACACAGTCCATGCATTGCTGGTAACATCCCTCTTGGGAGCAACATGGGTTCAGTTTCTCCTCCACAATACCCAAATCACTGGAGAATCCTGTCTCCAGTCTTGCTGACCAAAGACTGCCTCTAAAGCTTAGTTTTTTTAAACCTAAAACCATGTGACTCTTTTAATTATGTGACTGACCACATGATTATGACATCCCACTGGTCCTGTGAGCCCTGCAGGTAGAGATAAAGTGGACACTCTCCCTCCCTGTAATACTATTGTAGGAACTTTAGGATTCTGGTAGCATGGGGCAATGAACAGCCAGAGATGGGTTTCTTTAGTGCAAATAGTGTATTTGCACCACAGCAATAACACCCAAAACAATATACTGATAACCCGCAATGAAACAAGTCCCTTAACCATATACAGCAAATCGGAAGAGTTCTTAGGGCAGAGTCCTCAGCAAGGTGAGTGTGACAGGTGACATGGTGCAGATCCTTAACACTGATGGTGCAGAAAGAGTCAAATCCTAGTATGTAGTAAACACAGGGAAGTCTAGAACAAGTCCTCAGGTTAATCGCAGGTGTTGCATGAACACGGGTAAGTCCAGAAACAAGTTCTCAAGTTGATCTCAGTTGTGGCATAAACACGGGTAAGTCCAGAACAAGTTCACATTAAAGTATTATACTGGTGTAAATTCCAGTAGCTCCCACCGGGGGGAGTAAATGAAGGATTAAGTAGCAAAAACACAGTCCAGCAACATAGTTCCAAAACACAGTTCAAAAACAGAGTTCTTACCAGGAGGAGTGAACCAAGGGTTAAGTTCCAAAGCCAACAGACTGAGAGTGTAGCTTACATAGGCAGAGAATATCCAGAGCCACAGGTAGAAGCACAGTAGAACAAGCAGCTGAGCTGAAGAGGAAACGGAGGCAGAATACTCCAGCAAAGAGGCTGACACCTGACCCGGGTTTTAAACAAACAAAAAGGAAGTAGGGCAGACAAAAACAGCAAACTCCATCTTAACAAAGGGCAAAATCATTCACAAGGTGACTTGGAAAACCCGGAATACTGACACTCCCGCTCTATGGATGTCCACATGAAATCAGCCCATTACTTTTTTAACTTAACCCTCGCAACACATAGTGTGCTGGAGGAAAATACTCTGGTTTCATATCACTGACGCCATTAAGTGCAGTGACACCTATCTCCCCTCTATTACTTTACCAGGGACTTTGTCACAGCCCATATGGCATTTTTTTGTGTATAAACAATTTAATAAATAATATAGGTCACACACAATTTCCTATCTTTATAACTGCAATATATCAGTGAAAAACCCATGACAGATGGATGGCAACTTGAATATGACCTGTTTTGTATTGCTTAATGTGCTGTCTACATAGCGATCAGTTTCGCATCTGGACAGCATACAGATGTTTAATAATCTGAATGAGCTCTTAGTTGAAGTTTCTGGGCTCCAGCAACAATATTTGTAACAGTGCTGCTAACTACAAAACCAGGTGCCATTATTAATACTGCTGTCTTCTTATGTAACATGTGGGCCAGCTCAGCAAAAGGGTCAAATTATGTAACGCATACAGTTACACTTTTGAGCCATACCTGAAAACTCTCTGAAGGCCCTTCGAGAGGATTGACGCGTGAAACAGAAAATTATTTTGACGAAGCAATGCTACTTTTCCAGGCCATGCCTCTTAGTGTCTCGTCCATGGATTGGGAGTGCCCCCGGCAGATATGGCGTTTCTTACATGAGGTCTCACCTGTTCTTGGGTCAGCCTTCTGGATATTCTGGGAGGGCCCTATGATAGGTTTGCTGTATAATAATTACGAAAAATGATGTACTATATTAAAGAAAGCTGTCAAGTACAATATAACCTAGTCATACTGAAAAATCCCTCAAAGCTCTCCATAGATGATACGAGATTTATGGGCTGCCATCCTTCCTATGGATCACATCTGCTCATTTCAACTTGCTTTATTAATTTCAATATACCAAGGCTAATCTAACTTCTGCACAAATCTTTACTTTATCCCCTGCATTCTTTGGAATTAAGATTTAATTTGCGTTAGTAGCAGCCGCATTCATGACCTAGTGATATTATATTTTTTCTAAGAAGTCATTCAATTAGTCGATATTACATTACACTTATAAGATTCTAGGTTACCTTGAGCAAAAGGATTGACCTGATATTTGATTTAAACGGGAACATGGAAATTTGATAAAGAAAATAATTTGCTTTAATGCCATAATGGATATGTAAGGGTGAATCCTACATTGTTGGACCAGATGACTATGGAGGTCCCTTTCAACTCTACCCTTCTATGATTCTATGATTCTAGGTCCTGTCACTACATCAACAGTGACCAATTTTTGCTTTTATTTCATTCCCGCTGCTCCACTGAGTAAGTCATTTTCTGTTTGTTTTTTTTTAATATGCCATATGGTCCCAGAGATATTGACTTTTTTATTTAGCTCTTATATTTATGATTTTTACTGAAGGGGTGTGGCTCACAGGGTAATTAAGCAGAGTTTATGGCTTTAGGCTTCAAGACATGCCCAGAGGATCGTGTGAACCCCATTCCATCAGTAAAAAACATAAAAATTATCACTTAATGAAAGGCTCATTTCTCTGAAACCGTATGGTGAATTAAAAAAAAACCTAAAGACGTTATACTCGGGAGCAGCGGAAATAAAAATAAAATACAAAACACCACTTTTAATCTGGTGAGAGAACATCGTCATTAATTTTGGATTGGATTTTGCTAAGTAAACTATAGACAGTGTCAAGTTGACAGTGTTAAACTGATTTAAATGATATCTAGGGTGATGAAATACATTTTGTGTTTTTTGTGTAATCAGTGTTAGAAGTTTTCAGTTAACGATATGCTCAAGCTCCGGGGCGGGACTGTAGGCAGGGTCTTATCTTCCTGCTCTATCCTGCTCTATGCCAGAGAAACCAAGAAGAGACCTGCCCACAGGCCACCTCGAAGGACAAACAGTCTGTCTCTATGATGAGGAACATGTTTATGCTTCGGGGCGGCCTGTTGGCAGGTCTTTCCTTGGTTTCTCTGGTTTAGAGCAGTAAGATAAGACTCTGCCTACAGTCCCGCCCCGTAGCACGGGCATATCATTAGCGGAAAATTTCTAACACTGATTACACAAGAACAACAAGACAGATTCCTTCTCCCCAGGTATCGTTTTAATCAGTTTAACACTGCCAACCTGACAATGCATGTAGCTTACTTAGCAAAATTCTGCTGACAGGTTCGTTTTAAAATACTCTTGTCCACGAGTTGTGTCTTATATAACATTTTAAAGAAGCACTCCCAAATCAGATATTTATGGCATAAAAACAAAATATATGCCATAAATGTCTGATAGATAACGTGAAATGTGAAACTCCCACATATATGCCTACATTTACAGAAGCAAGAGGCAAGGCCCCTGGCAGTGGGACCCAACTCATACTATCAGATATAGAGGGAATATCTTAAATACCGTTTATGCCATCAATATCTAACATGGGAAAACTCCTTTAGGTAAGTTAAATGTAGATTTTATTTTCTATAAAAAAAATTATTTTCATTTTTACCTACAGCTCTGGCAAAAATTAAGAGACCACTGCACCGTTTTATAAAATTCAGCTTCTCTACATGTCTGACAGCCATTCCATTCCAGTGTCAGTTGAATTCCAACCAGAGTACACCTCATTCTACTTAATGTGCGATTAGGTGATCACCTGAACCAAATCTTATTTATCGAAGGAAAGTATAAAAAAACACTGCTGTGGTGTTCACAATCCTCTTGCAATAGGACAAGCTGGATGGCAAAACAAGTGCTAGTAATATCCCAGAAGTAATAGGAATGAAAAAATTAATTTTAACCATGCCAAAGGAGTTGAAAAGAAAAGTCTTGAGCGAGGAAAAGAAGGGCTCAATTCTAGCTTTACTAGCAGAAGGACACAGTGAACGTCATATTGCCTCCATCCTTAAAATTTCTAAGACGGCAGTCTATTACAACAAGGTCAAGCAGTAAATATTGGGGACAACGAAGCTAAAGACCGGCGGAAGGCGAAAACGACTCTCCACTGACCGGGATGACCGTCATCTTATTCGAATGTCACTCAGCAACCCGAAGGATGATATCAAGTGACCTACAAAGGAATGGCAAATGGCAGTAGAGGGTGAAAATGACTCTCCACTGACTGGGTTGACTGTCATCTTATTTGAATGTCACTCAGCAATGGCAGGATGACATCAAGTGACCTACAAAAGGAATGGCAAATGGCAGCTGGGGTGAATGTATATTTTTTTCTATAAACTTTTTTTCATTTTTACATATATTAATGACATAGATCATAATCAGACCCTTTACTGCCATGGTAAGGCATTAGTACCTCACAATCGCATCAGTGCAGCTCTATATGAGTTAGAGAGACAGTCTCCTCCCTCTATGTAACCAGTTAGATGCTTTTCACCATGTTATTGTAAAAAAGTGGAAGTGTTACCCACACTCCACCTTGAAAATATGTGAAATGATGCAATGTATTATGGTGTTTGGAATGTTTTACATTGTTAATCGTAGCGTTGTGTTCTGCCTAGCACTAGGAAGTCTACAGGGAGAGACAGAGTTCATACCTGGGACTAGCCCAGAGGGGATGACCTAAGTGAGGGCACAATAGACAGTTGATGGGTAGAATGACAGATAGGGACGGGCTTGCAGCAGAAGCAGACCTCAGCTCTGAATAGTTGGCAGAACCACAGGCAGTGTGTGTTCCTGTGACAAGAGAGAGATGACTGCTATATAATATGATGGTTGCAACATAATAAGAGCATAAAAACTTTGATGGAAGGAGGAGTGCTTATTTAAAGGTTAAGAAGAACTGAGATGATATTAACAATGCTCTGTAAAGAAGTATGTGCTATAATTCCCAAGTAAGATGTTATTTTAATATTATCTTTTTAGAACTAATAAAGATTATGTGAAATATGCTGGTGCTACAGATGAATATTATTTTTCTAAATTGTTTATAAAGTTTATTATATCATTATTTATAATTATTTCCTATAAGAAGACCACCTCCACTGCTTTCAGGCTGCAGTGTAGCATGATGGTCACCTTGTTGGGAGCAGCAGAACATCCTTTCATCTAGTAAACTTCACACAGCGCCAATCAATGAAATCTGTAACCTTTATTTCTTTCTTTTGTCTTGCAGCAGAGACAGATACTAAGAATAACGGCATCTATGGAACACACCGGAAAAGCTGCACGGCCGTCACTGAGGAAATGAATGCTGAATGGATGTAATAAATAACCTTCCAATATGTTGGATACAGGTGAAGAGGTTCAGTCCGTTTGGCTTTTTTCACGGCGTCGTCAAGTCAAGGATTTGATTGTCTTTTTTCCTCCAAAATGTTATTTTGTGATCTATCTAATGATCGATTCTCAGAGCTACCACGATGTATCCTTCAGGCAGGCACTGGTTAAAGTTTCTTTGACATTTTAGATGGGCTAAAACTTGGAAGTAATTTCAACTCATTCATCACAGTCAACACCTAAAATTAAGCATGAAATGGTTGACGAGACCGGAGCACCTAGCTGCTCACAAGCGGTGAAAAGCCCAGATATATATATATATATATATATATATATATATATATATATATATATATATATACTGTATATGTATATACACAGTAGGTCCGTAAAGTATTCATACCCCTCTAAATTTTCACTCTTTGTTTCATTGCAGCCATTTGGTAAATTCAAAAAAGTTCATTTTTTTCTCATTGATGTACACTCTGCACCCCATCTTGACTGAAAAAACAGAAATGTAGAAATTTTTGCAAACGTATTAAAAGATAAAAACTGAAATATGACATGGTCATAACTATTCAGACCCTTTGCACAGTATTGAGAAAAGCACCCTTTTGAGCTGGTACAGCCATGTGTCTTCTTGGGAATGAAGCAACAAGTTTTTCACACCTGGATTTGGGGATCCTCGGCCATTCTTCCTTACAGATGATCTCCAGTTCCGTCAAGTTTTATGGTGAACGTTGGTGGACAGCCATTTTCAGGTCTCTCCAGTGATGCTGAATTGGGTTTAGGTCAGGGCTCTGGCTGGGCCAGTCAAGAATGGTCACAGAGTTGTTCTGAAGCCACTCCTGCCTTATTTTGGCTGCTTGCTTAGGGTCATTGTCTTGTTGGAAGGTGAACCTTCGGCCAAGTCTGAGGTCCACAGCACTCTGGAAGAGGTTTTCATCCAGGATATTTCTGTACTTGGCCGGATTCATGTTTCCTTCAATAACAACCATTCGTCCTGTCCCTGCAGCTGAAAAACACCCCCATAACATGATGCTGCCACCACCATGTTTCACTATTGGGATTGTATTGGGCAAGTGATGAGCAGTGCCTGGTTTTCTTCACACATACCACTTAGAATTATCACCAAAAAGGTCTATCTTCGTCTCATCAAACCAGAGGAGAATCTTATTTCTCATAGTCTGGGAGTCCTTCATGTGTATTTTAGCAAACTCTTTGCAGGCTTTCATATGTCTTGCACTGAGGAGAGGCTTCCGTCTACCATAAAGGCCCGACTGGTGGAGAGCTGCAGTGATAGTTTACTTTGTGGAACTTTCTCCCATCTCCCTACTGCATCTCTGGAGCTCAGCCACAGTGATCTTGGGGCTCTTTTTTACCTCTCTCACCAAGGCTCTTCTCCCACGATTGCTCAGTTTGGCTGGACGGCCATGTCTAGTAAGACTTCTGGTGGTCCCAAACTTCTTCTATTTAAGGATTATGGAGGCCACTGTGCTCCTAGGAACCTTGAGTACTGCAGAAATTCTGTTGTAACCTTGGCCAGATCTGTGCCTTGCCACAATTCTGTCTCTGAGCTCCTTGGCCAGTTCCTTTGACCTCATGATTCCCATTTGGTCTGACATGCACTGTGAGCTATGAGGTCTTATATAGACAGGTATGTGCCTTTCCAAATCAAGTCCTATCACCTTAATTAAACACAGCTGGCTCCAATGAAAGAGTAGAACCATCTCAAGGAGGATCACAAGGAAATGGACAGCATGTGACTTAAATTATGAGTGTCTGAGCAAAGGGTCTGAATGTTTATGACCAGGTGATATTTCAGTTTTTCTTTTTTATTAAATTTGCAAAAATCACTACATTTCTGTTTTTTTTCAGTCAAGATGGGGTGCAGAGTTTACATTAATGAGAAAAAAATGAACTTTTTTGAATTTACTAAATGGCTGCAATGAAACAAAGAGTGAAAAATGTAAAGTGGTCTGAATATAGAAAAAATAAAAGATGATAAACCATATACTAAAAAAGGCAAAACAGATAATAGATAGTTGTTGTAGATATATAAGATAGATAGATAGATAGATAGATAGATAGATAGATAGATAGATAGATAGATAGGATAGATGTGCTTCTCACAACCCCAAAAGTCATTATTTCAGGAAATTAGAATACTTTATAACACCAGCTTGAAAAATAATTTTAAAATCGAAAATGCTGGCCTACTGAAATGGATGCTCAATAAATGCACTCAATACTTGGTCGGGGCTCCTTTTGCATCACTTACTGCATCAATGCGGCGTGGCATGGAGGCGATCAGCCTGTGGCACTGCTGAGGTGTTATGGAAGCCCAGGTCTGGTGTCTCTCATCTTCCTCTTGACAATACCCCTAGATTCTCTATGGGGTTAAGGTCAGGCAAATTTGCTGGTCAATCAATCACAGTCACACTGTTGTTTTTAAACCAGGTATTGGTACTTTTGGCAGTGAGGACAGGTGCCAAGTCCTGCTGGAGAATGAAATTTCAATCTCCAAAAAGCTTGTCAGCTGAGGGAAGCATGAAGTGCTCTAAAATTTGCTGTTAGACGGCTGCGCTGACTTTGATCTTACATAGTTACATAGTTATTAAGGTTGAAGGAAGACTTTCCTTAAGTCCATCTAGTTCAACCCATAGCCTAGCATGCCCTAACATGTTGATCCAGGGGAAGGCAAAAAAAACCCATGTGGTAAGAGTAAAGTCAAGAGTCTTGATAAAGCACAGTGGACCTACACCAGCAGATGACATGGCTCACTAAATCATCACTGATTGCGGAAACTTAACACTAGACCTCAAGCAGTTTGGATTGTGGCCTCTCCACTCTTCCTCCAGACTCTAAGACCTTGATTTCCAAATGAAATGCAAAATTTACAACACCTTAGGCCAGTGAGCAACAGTCCAGTTCTTTTTCTCCTTGGCCCAGGTAAGACGGTTCTGGCGTTGTCTATTGGTCATGAGTGGCTTGACACAAGGAATGTGACACTTGTAGCCCATGTCCTGGATATGTCTGTGTGTGGTGGCTCTTGAAGCAATGACTCCAGCAGCAGTCTACTTCTTGTGAATCTCCTCCAAATTTTTGAATGGCCTTTTCTTAACAAGCCTTTCAAGGCTGCGTTTTCCCGGTAGCTTGTGCACATTTTTTTCCACTCTTTTTCCTTCCACTCAACTTTCCATTAATATGCTTGGATACAGCACTCTGTGAACAGCCAGCTTCTTTAGCAATGACATTTCTTGTCTTACCCTCCTTGTGGAGTGTGTCAATGACTGCCTTCTGGATATCTGTCAAGTCAGCAGTCTTCCCCATGATTGTGGAGCCTATTGAAACAGACTAAGGGACTTTTATAAACGCTTAGGAGGCCTTTGCAGGTGTTTTTTGTAAATTGTTCTAATTAACTGAGATAATAACTTTTGGGTTTTCATTGGCTGTACGCCATAATCATCAACACTAACAGAAATAAACAATTGACAAAGATCACTCTGTATGAAAACCTCTTCCAGAGTGTTCTGGACCTCAGACTTGGCTGAAGATTCACCTTCCAACAAGACAGTGACCCTAAGCACACAGCTAAAATAACAAAGGAGTGGCTTCAGAACAACTTTGTGACCATTCCTGACCGGCCCAGCCAGAGCCCTGACCTAGACCCAATTGAGCATCTCTGGAGAGACCTGAAAATGGTTGTCCACCAACGTTCACCATCCAACCTGACGGAAATGGAAAGGATCTGCAAGAAAGAATGGCAGAGGATCCCCAAATCCAGGTGTGAAAAACTTGTTGCATCATTGACAAGAAGACTCATGGCTGTACTAGCTCAAAAGGTGCTTCTACTCAATACTGAGCAAAGGGTCTGAATACTTATGACCATGGGATATTTCAGTTTTTTCTTTTTTTAATAAATTTGCAAAAATTACTCATTTCTGTTTTTGGATGCAATGAAACAAAGAGTGAAAAATGTAAAGGGGTATGAATACTTTCTGTACCCACTGTATAGTACACAAACTTGGCACTCAAGGAGGTTGCGGTGAAGAATAACTTAATAGGCAATCTGTATCAAATGTAATGTTTCGGTACTACCTTTGGACCTTCATCAGAACTGAACTGATTGCCTGCAGAGTTTCAGGAGAACTCTTGCTACAGCACTAGGTGCTGCGACGCATGTCGCTCTGGAGTTGTCAGAGAGGTGGAACACAACCTCTCAAACTCACATAAGCGAAAACCAGGAGTGGGTGATAAATACAGAAGCGATGACTTGCTTTTATTTATTTTTCCTTTAACTTTTCCACCCCTGGTTTTGGTTTAAAAATACTGAGGTAAAAAACTCACCAAATACTCAATGTTTGTATGTGGCCTTAGGCTGTGCTCCCCCAATGGGTTTTTGGTGATTTTTTTTTTCTAAGATGCGTATTTTCAAAAAAAAAAAAATCAAGTTACTTACCAGGTGCAGAAAATCTATATCAATAACTCAGCAAAAGTTCATCATGGAAATGTAGCCTCAAGTAGATTTTCTCTGAAAAGCAGCAACGATCCATAGAAAAATAATAATCACTCATCCATGCTCTGATTCATGATGCCTGCAGTTTTGGCACAGGTGACAGGTTCCCCTTAAGTAATAATAATAATAATAAAATGAATTCTAAGTGTGAACACAATGAAGAATGAAGGATGGAGTTGGAGTTTATTTCTCCAATCCTTCCAATCCATGGGAAAAAATGTTGTAGCATTTAATATGTGGTATTGAATGTGGTATCGTAAAGTTGGAGGAAGCATAGTCGAAAAAATCCGAATCAATTTTGATTGGCTGAACAAATGCAAAAAACTGCACATGCATCAGCCTATGTCCCTGACTGCCTAGAGGTAAGTGTGGCTTGGTGAAGGTGGCCAACACCAGTCTAGACTAATAAAATATTAGTATTAATTTTGCTTGAAATGTTTTATTCAAGGAGAGTATAATCTAAATTCTGTAGATAGAACAGCATTTTATTCAGAATCATGTGAACATTTTCAGTTATATCAATATATGCTGAATATTGAGCTTTCCACAGATAATAACGATGAAAATGATGACAACACCCCGTCGTTACCATTAATCACAGACATTGAGTTTGGTGATTTTTTTTTTTTAATCCAATCCCACATACGGTAAATCGGATCTCGGTTTCTATGCACATTATAAGTGGTTATTGATGAGAAAGATTTATTTCTTCTTTTCAAATCATTTTTTTTCCAGTTGTACAGTTCTGTCTCAAAATCAATGTCCTCTTTACCAAACAAAAGCTGCAGACAATGACTGTAATCATTTTGTTCTGATGGATGTGAATACGCACTAATTCGTTTTCAGCTTTGCAATGTTTAAAGAGTTTTCGAAATGGAATATGGGTGAACTTCAGGACATATTCTACAATAATCGAAGATTACTGGTGTGGCGGGCGACTGTGCTTGACTCCATGATTTGAAAAAAAAAATCAGGCTTGTTTCAAAAGGAAATGACACGTAAATTGAGTACAAAAAATTATTCTACATAGGATATTTACATTGTTAATGTCGGGAGTGTTTAGTTAACTTCCAAAAGAAAGTTTTTAAAGGCTATGTACAGTTGTGCACAGATTTTTTTTATCGCTCATTTTATTCCAAAATGCAAAGTAGGGGGATGAAGCTGCATATTTTGTCTTTTAGGCGGTGTCACATCCAACAAATTTTCCCAGGCAAAGCTACTTCAGTAAAACGCTGGCGATCTGATTCCTAAATCGGCTTTGCCGGTGGTTTTGATGTTGTTCTTGTAGCGGCTCCACTGTCACTGCCTTTCATTTTATACTTTCAAGTATAGGGAATCCGCAGCTTCCAAAAAGAAGCCACTTGAAGAATGAGCAGGTCGCTTCTTTTAACCACTTCTGGGTTTCTCGAATGCTAAAGCGGTTAAAAAATGTAACCTATGTCATTTTTATTTTGACAATGCTGTGCTCTACGTTTATTTTAAGAGACGCGTTTACGGTGCTTTTGCAGACAGATTCCGGGCAGAATCTGCTAGAAAAAAACGCCGTGTGAACATAACCGAAAGCAACTTTCCAAGTAGTCTTCATTACACAGTTTTTACTATTTTGCTGGTGCAGAATGTCTGTAAAGAGGTATTCCTTTTCAGTAAATGCTTGTCCCCAGCTGAAAGTTATTATAAAGTTACAAAAGGAACTTTTCTCACCTTCCCCAGATCCTCCGGCAAGTCACAGCAACTGTTCTTGGTGTCTGTCACGTCGACAGCGAAGCAGCCAGTCAGTGAGCTCATTGGATCTGTCAATGTAAATGGAATACCTAGCTCAGAGACACCGAGCTCATAAATTGGCTGTCAACTTGAAGTCAGCACCACAGCCAATGCCAGACACCGGGGCGGAAGCTTGTCGAAGGACTGTGATAAGGTGAATACAATCTGGTTTGTTTTTTTAGAATAACCTGAAGTTTGGGACCATATTTACTGAAACGGACTAACCCCTTTAAAGACACTCTGCAGCAGCAAAAGCGTAATGGCAGGCATGGTACTGCATAAGGAACATGCCTCTGACTGTGGAGCCCATAAGACAAAACGACCATGAAATAATGTCAGTGCCCAGTTCCTCTCTCGCACCACTCCCCTTGATGCACTAATTGGGATGCCCCTGCCAGCCAATGGGTCTTAAAGGGGAAGGCTCCTATGGCCACACCTACAGGGGTTAAATCCAGGTGTCCGCGTCAGTAACTTCCACTTTCCACCTCAGCGGACACCTGGAAGCTTTTGTCTCCTGAACTCCCTGGGATCCCCCTGCAACATGTCAGACACATTGATCATCGAGGCCCTGAGGAGAGCGGCACAGGAAGGTGAGCACTGGATTCAAAACATTATTAACAGGCTTAGTGCTCAAGCCCCTGTGCCCTCTCCTCAACTCCCTCCCAAGCCTGTGTCCATTCCTCCATTGGGGCTGGGCTCCTTTAGTGCGCCCCCAGCCATTACTACCCCATCGGCCCCGGCTCCATCCCCGAAGGTAGCCAGCCCGCTACCGATGCAGCAGCCTCAAAGCCTATTCTCCCCATTACCGGCCCACCTGCGGTGTGTTTGCCGTTGCCTGTCAATTGCGGACAGGAGCTCAGCGACGAGCTGCCCGTTATGAAATGTAACAGCCTTTCTCTGCTGATGTAATTAATAAACTGCGACCGACCTGTTCAACCCATCTAGGCCTGTCTGTGTTATATTACGGGATTGGTGGAAGGGGGAAAGGCACTGTTTACGACACACAGGTCTCCACAGTCAAACCTTTTAATGTAGACTACTTAGAAACTAATCTAGCTCCCTGCTTTTGCAAAAATGTTACAAATCCATTCTGGCTCTGACGGCTGTTCCTGCTCTTCTCAGCCCTTCAGTGTGAGAGATAGCAGCAGTGAAGGAGTTGTACACAGATTTTCACAGCATGGAGAACAAAGAAAGAGCAAAGAAAGGATATAGAAAACAGTTTATAGAAAAGAAGAAAAGGAGAAGAAGTATAAATACACTATCAAAACTGTGCTGATATATTGGCTACTGAAGACCTCAGCACTAGAGATCTTTGAACCTTTCCAAATTTGAATTTGTCAGTTGCGGCAAATTTTTCACAAAATTTCAATTTTCCACCGAAGAATTTGTCACAAATTGCAGGGTCTAAGGGGTAACGTTTCTCCTTATGGAGAGTGACATACCATCTCTGGCTTGTCAAGGTAAGGAGGCTTATTCGCCGTGCAATGCTCCTCTGGGAATATAAATATGCAAATTGCCTCTTCTGAGAAAAAGAGGACTCGCTACTTCCAATAGGTGGCGCTATAGAGTAAAGTCCTCTTTTTCTCAGAAGAGGCAATTTGCATATCACAAATTGCAGGTAGTTTATCTGTGCTGAAATTATGTGTCTTAGGAGGCATTCAAATGTTGGTACAAAAATTCTCGAGCCGCAATGTAAGGAAGGGCCGTGGGTCTCCCAGCCTGAGAGTGACAGGTTCATAGAAATATATGCGGCTGTCACACTTGGATCGGGACATCTGTGGCCAAGTCGTGATTGCGGTCTGATCTTGGACCGATTTTTATGGACGTCTGCATGCGCCCAGTGTAAGGTTCCTCATAGTGGATGCTGCTTGTGGCCTTATTAAGTTGGAAGTGAGATGCAGGAGACGAGCAGAGTTCAGGAACAGAAACATTTTTGGTATTCATAATGTTTTTTTATAGACATGTGAATCCTGTGTCTGTTCACCATAGTCATTGTGTAATATGTCAGACTTTTATACAATGTAAAAATAGCATTATGAAGAATAAGTAGTTTATAGGAGGCAATAACATGGGTGAAGTTTACTGATCTGGAAGCAGGGAGCGAGATGTCAGTGTGGATTGCGCTGCGCAATGGGTGTTTTGGAGAGAGAGACTGAAAGACGTATGCAGCAGCAATTTATGACAGATGTAGTCTACTACAACGTATAAAATGGTGACGACCATTTTTGAACAATTTTCACGCATCGAATCACATATTATTCAGATCTGGCTTGAGGGGACTTGAGAATTTAAGAAAATGCGATAATCTCTACTCTGCCCCCTAGATACACCCAAACGTGCTATCCAGATTATATTACTTGGAGAGACACTCCAAGAAGAGAAACATTAGAAAATGCAAATGTTATATTAGGGGGTCTGAAAGTATATCAATACAGGGAGCTCTAGGGGACTGCACAGAGAATCAAACTGGCACGTGATGGCAAATAATCGCCTCCATCTGCATTTAGCCTTGGGCTGCAGACAGACTTTTTGTAGCTCATCAGTATTTAAAGAGCTTTTCTCCTAATCATAAATGGGTAAAATCCCAAACAAACAACTTTTCAATTTGAATTTAAAAAGCCTATCTATTCTTAAGATTGGAGGGGATATTTAATTTTATAGTTTACTGCTCCCTACCTAGGTTACCATCCACCTCTACAGTCTATCAGAAGTGGTCGGTAGGAAGAAGCGCAGCACTTGCAAGCTTTTTGATGCAGCGCTTGTAAGCGCTGCTCTGAAGCTGTCTCAGGCCCGATTCAGTGCCTCTGCGCTCTTTAGATGCTGTAGAGTAAAGCCGGCTTTGCTTGCAGCATCAGAGACAGCACAGTTCAGGCTAGCAGTGCCGATCCGAACTGCCAATCATTCAAGAGCACATTGCCCCGCCAGTAGGAAGCCAGGATGTGGGGGCCAGGATGTGTTCCTGTACTTTGACCTTGAGACAACCATTTTAAGGAGTCATTATAATAATGCCTTCAGCAAGTCCTGCAACTCTATATGATCCCAAAGTGTCATTCAACTGAATGGCGCCATTACAGAGATCTCCTGACGTTCCTTACTAGACCATAACAACAGATCAGTGCTGTCCCCGACTTCTTCAGTCAGCATAAGATATAAACTCAGAATGCCTCACATAAAATTACAGCGATGACTGCCCCCTGCTGGCTACATAGAGGACAACAGTGGCGATGATGCATGCATAAGTAAGTAGTGGTTAGTTTTCCAACGATTTTTCTTCATGATTGATCTGAGATGTTATTTTGGGTGTAAACGCCATAAATTGAAATGACAAATTTCTGATTGTTCTCTGCTATCATCTAAGGTTTGGTCTTCCATCGATTGGATGCAAAAATGTTATTTAACTTGTGCAAGTTTCCAATGACAAGCATTAAAAAAACAACAATAGCAACACGGGTGGCAAATCAACTTTCCTACAAGAATATGCCTTCTTTCATCATCTGTGCAACTAATCCTTGTCATGAAAAGTTATAAACTTATCATACAACGGTCTGAATCAGTAGTTTCAATTACACAAGATCTGTAGTGTACGGCAAGAGAGGCAGGAGCCAGGACTGCTAAAGCAGTTCCTATCAGATGATCCTACTAAGTAAGGGTACTGTCACACCGTGCAATTTTCGTCGCTACGACGGCACGATCCGTGACGTCGCAGCGTCGTATGAGTATCGCTCCAGCGTCGTAGACTGCGGTCACACTTTGCAATCACGGCGCTGGAGCGATGCCGAGGTTCGCTGGTAACCAGGGTAAACATCGGGTTACTAAGCGCAGGGCCACGCTTAGTAACCCGATGTTTACCGTGGTTACCAGCGTAAAAGTAAAAAAAAAAAAAACGTACATACTCACCATCTGATGTCCGTCAGGTCCCTTGCAGTCTGCTTCCTGCTCTGACTGAGTGCAGCCGTACAGTGAGAGCAGAGCGCAGCGGTGATCACTGCTGTGATCTGCTCTCACTTTCCGGCCGGCGCACACAGTCAGAGCGGGAAGCAGACGGCAAGGGACCTGACGGACATCAGATGGTGAGTATGTACGGTTTTTTTTTTTTTACTTTTACGCTGGTAACCACGGTAAACATCGGGTTACTAAGCGTGGCCCTGCGCTTAGTAACCCGATGTTTACCCTGGTTACCAGCGAACGCATCGCTGGATCGCTGTCACACACAACGATCCAGCGATGACAGCGGGAGATCCAGCGACGAAAGAAAGTTTCAAACGATCTGCTACGACGTACGATTCTCAGCAGGGTCCCTGATCGCTGCTGCGTGTCAGACACTGCGATATCGTAACGATATCGCTAGAACATCACGAATCGTACCGTCGTAGCGATCGTAATTGCACTGTGTGACAGTACCCTAACCCCTTTTTGTCATCTTCCTAGGCTTTAGTAAGTGCAATATGTGCAGGTTTAACTTTATTATAATGAACCTGTCATGCTGTAAATTCAACATATACCTATGTTATCCTACCGTATCTGTTCATCATGAATTGTGTACACTGCCAAAATTTTCGCTTACTTCTTACATTACGTGAGCAATAATTATTGTACATTCTACAATAGCTCAGAAACCGGACAGTATACTCCTCCATACAGTATTATGTGCACCACATAGTGCTTCATGCAGAATAATGAGCCCCATATATTGCTCCATACAGTATTATGGGCACCACATAGTGCTCCATACAGAATAATGAGCCCCATATATTGCTCCATACAGTATTATGGGCACCACATAGTGCTCCATACAGAATAATGAGCCCCAAATGTGGCTCTATACCGTATTATGGGCATCACGTAGTGCTCCATACAGAATAATGAGCCCCAAATGTGGCTGTATACCGTATTATGGGCATCACGTAGTGCTCCATACAGAATAATGAGCCCCAAATGTGGCTGTATACTGTATTATGGGCATCACGTAGTGCTCCATACAGAATAATGAGCCCCAAATATTGCTCCATACAGAATAATGGGCCCCATATATTGCTCAAAACAGAATAATGAGTCCCATATATTGCTCCATACAGAATAATGGCAAAAACTAATTTGGCAAAAATGTAGAGACCACCACATCAAATCCCTGTCATGGGCAGCTCAATCTCCAGACCTGAACCCCAATGAAAACCTCTGGAATGTAATCAAGAGGATGATGGATAGTCACAAGCCATCAAACAAAGACGAACTGCTTAAATTTTTGTGCCAGAAGCAGTGTGAAAGACTGGTGGAAAGCATGCCAAGACGCATGAAAACTGTGAGTAGAAATCTTGGTTATTCCACAAAATATTGATTTCTGAAATCTTCCTGAGTTAAAACATTAGTATTGTTGTTTCTAAATGATTCTGAACTTGTTTTCTTTGCATTATTTGAGGTCTAAAAGCACTGGGTTTTTTTTATTTTGACCATTTCTCCTTTTCAGAAAAAAAAATGCGAAATTTATTGCTTGGAAATTTGGAGACATGTCGTCAGAAGTTTATAGAATAAAAGAACAATTTACATTTTACTCAAAAATATACATATAAAGAGAAAAATCAGACAAACTGAACATTTTGCAGTGGTCTCTTAATTTTTGCCAGAGCTGTATAATGGGCCCCATATACTGCTCCATATGTAATTGGCCCCATAAGATCCAAAAACAGAGAAAATCAAATTCGGCACTGCTGCACCACCGTGGTCTCTTGAACAAGTCTGCAGAGACCACTCACACACTACATTAACGCCACACACCCCAAGGAACAGGTACTCAATCCTGTATGAAAATAGAGTCCAATGGCACAGTAAAAGAAAAAAGGAAGGCACTCACCGTTACCAAAAGTGGAAGTCTTTATTTCATGGATAAAAAAGCATAGGCTCGGGAGTAATGCAGAGTGCGGACAACGGCCTATGCTTTTTTATCCATGAAATAAAGACTTCCACTTTTGGTAACGGTGAGTGCCTTCCTTTGTTCTTTTACCGGCCCCATAAGATGCTCCATATATAATTGGCCCCATAGCATGCTCCAAACATTAAAAAAAAAATAATGCTCCGGACTCCTCAGTGCCTTCCGGCTCTCTGCATTGTGACTGTTTAGGCAGAGGGTGCACAGACGTGACATTATTGCGTCCTCTGACCTGAACATCACAGTCAGAGCATGTGGAAGACGCCGCAGCGGTCGAACCGGGAGAGGTAAGTATCGCAAGTGTAGGGGCCCGAAGCAAGCTGGGGGGCCCACTCGTGGGTGCCGGCACTGGCACAGGCACTGGGCCCCCATAGTACGCTGGTGTCCCCGATGGCAAGTGCCATCCCCCGCCTGCTCAGGGCTCCGGCACTTGCCTGGGAGCGCAAGGTGCTGACGCCAGCCCTGGTGGTGGTTCGCATAGCCTAGAGCAGGAGTATTGAAGCAGGTTGATGTGTGCCATTTTAGTAAAAGATTCAGTATAACTTGTTTTTTTATATAAATCCCTGATGTTTCTAACAGGAGGAGTGGCTCTTTTAGACATAGTCAGTCATGCAAGGTATCATGGCTCGCTTATAGAGATTAAGGTGAACTGAGTCATAGGTCAAGGTGAACAACATAGGTAGGAGGTGTTCATGCACTTGGATAGGCCAGAAGGGCAGAACAGTGAGGAACAGAGGAGCTAGATAAGCATGACGGCACTTTGATACAGCAGCGTGGCATGTACGGACAACACCTTGAAACAACAGAATTGGGTGTGCACACTAGTACCTTGATATTCTAGAGCTGAGTGGGTGGATTTATCAGGCGATTTATCAGACAGGCATCTTGAAATAGTAGAGCCAAGTGTTTGCAGGCAGACCTTTGAAACAGCAGACTTAGGTGGGCAGACAGGCACCTTGGTATAGCATATATTGGATCACTGCTGTATGCCGGTTGATATATGTATTATACAGCTGTGAGCCACTAGAGTCCCGGTTGCACTTCCAAAATGTAATAATTTTTTTAAACTTTTTTTAACATTTTTAATATAACCCTAGCCAGTGTCTCATATAATTAGTTAGCCAGGACTACGTGATCTCTGCTGTTAATTAGTTGGGTCAGTAGACTTTTGCTCATTATTCAGAAGGGTTAAAAATGAATATACCGTAAATGTTATTGATAACAGGTGTGTAGTCAGTATGGTTCCTATGTATTGGACTGAGGCACCCAGTATCTCCAATGGAGATGCAATACTTCGCTTCCTGGTCTGTGGAATTGTGTTTGTTCGGTTTTGTACATTCAGATCCATTGAGCCAGGCTGTGCACATCTCATCAGCACGTGATCCCATTAATGCAAATCACGTATTTGCAGTCACACACCCACCCGTTCTGTGTGCCGGCACCAGTGAATTCTGACAGTGGGCACACAGCACGCTGCAAGATTCACAAGCTTGCATTTACATAAAGTGCCTGCATATTTGAGCCCTAAGCCTGGACATGTGGCTGCTTTTTTATTTATTATATTTTATACATTTGCATTACAATTTTTTCAGATTTCTGGGCTAAACTATTGATAAGCGTCTACGGCAGTTGGAGCGCCCCCAGACGCAGGGCCGCGGGGTACTCAGTACCGGGCCTCTCAGTCTCAGTCCTGGGGTTGTCATGGTGGCTAGACCCGGTCCGTGACCCTGCTAAGGGGCGTCCAATGAAAGATGTGATGTTGGTGCGTGGTGCAGGTCGCGATGAATAACGAGGACACAGGGTTGCAGTCTCAGTCTTTACCTCTTTACTGAAGGCTTCAGGATCCGCAATCCAGAGCACTGCTAACAGGGCTGGCTGAGACCGGCCGGTCCGAAGGCACATCCAGAGTTTCCTTTGCAGGTGGAAATCAGTGCCTTCCTTCTAGCGCCTGTGTGTTGTAGTACCTCCCTGCTGAGCACCATGGGATAGTCCTCACAACTGTTGTGTCTGTTTCTGATGTTCTTTCTCACAACTCGTATCTGTTCTGATGTTCTTTCTCCGTCCCCCAGATGATATGGCTAGGACGCACCCGTATGACGGGTAGGCCTGGAGTTCTTCCGGGACCCTAGCGTAGCCCCTCTCCCACAATTACCCCCTATGTCTGCCTAGGTGTTTTAGGTGAGACAGCCAACCTATAATCAACTGTCCTGCCGCTGTTTGAAGTACTGCTTGGAGCCCAATACTTCCTCGGCGTTCCGGCCACCGGCTACGCGCCTCAGTAGGATGTTGCCACGATCTTAAGGCACGACTCCTACTGGCTTTATCTCCTTTTTGCTGCCATCTCGTTTCTCACTTCTCCACAATAAACTTCTCTTTGTTTCCTTTCATAGGATGCCACCGCAACGGGTGCAGGCGCGGCTCCGTAACGTTCTGTTCTGTTCGCTAGGTCACTGTCAGGATCTCACCCCTGACAGAGACCCCCCTGAATCTTCCCCCGCAACACCCTCTGCCACAGGATGTTGCCTGGTTCCAACCCAGTCAGCTTCTGACTAACTTCCTATCCAGCCCCCAGTTTTACCAGATTGTGAGGAGTGGCCTAATACATAGAACCCTTTGCTCCCCCTGGTGGCCAGAGTGTGAAATGTAGTGTGTGACTGTGATATCTGGTCAGGTAAACTCCTTAAGTGCAATCAGACGTACCATCACTCCCCTTAGTGGCGGAGCGTCAGTACTGTAATGACCAGGACTCTGGGGCGCTGCACACTAATAAAAAAAAATGATGCTCAGTGACAATGGAAATAAATGGCCATAGCAGCCTTTATTGATTACAATATTAACAAAAACAAAACTTAAATTGCCATTTCTTTCCTGAGGAGATCCTGGATGGCACCCCAAACACTGGGCAGTACCAACTACAACACTCCCCAGTCATACCACTCCAAATCAGGGTTGACAAACTGTCATAGTACTGCCCACACAACAATCTCTCTGTTCCCCGGAAACCGTTCCAGCGGGAACTAATTGGACCTACTGATTAAAGGTCGCCATACCTCCAATGTGACCCAAACCCCAATTACTCAAGGCCATCCCTGACCTCCTTACCTCAGCTGCTAGAACAAGACAAACAAAAACAAACAAAGGAATCCCACACACAACCACCGAAATTTGGTTGTTGCCATCCAAACATAAAATAAGGCCAGATGGGAGGGATGTTCAGTGGTCCTGTATCCTGGATTGAAACAGTTGGTCCATGGGTCCTCCTCCTCTTCTAAGGTATCCTAAGATACCCCAACCCCCACAACCTCTTACCCAGTCCTACCCTAGTGCACCCCCTCCTGTGCAACCTATCCTTCTACTCAGGTCCCCTTAATTTCTCTTCATACCTCCTAAAAGTTAACCCCTCCCCGATCTCCTACTTTCAAACCCGTCATGTCCAGGACTACACTAGTTGCGCCCATTCCGGCCCTATCTATTTGTTCAATTTTGTATATTCTGTGATTACCCAAATACCTCCATCCCACCCCCCACCCCCATCCTTATGTCTTATTAAGAAATTATATATATTAACTTTCTCGGAGTGACTAATCTTATCATCAATCATGGAAGGGACTTAAATAAATATACAAGAAGTCATTTGGACCGCTGTGACTAATGAAAGCAATTATGTAAAGTCAAATCAAGGCTCAGATCTCTACGTGGGCCAAATGAGATAAAGTAAGCAAACGATGTAAGTGTCCTAATTCCATCATTCATTCCCCTGCTCTATTCACTGGTGATTTTATCTGTGGTAGGCCATGCGATTAATATGAAAATGAGAAAATCACACCATTTAGTAATGGAGGGTCAGAGAGGAGGAGCTGATCCACAGCAGCATTGATGCATTCGAGTGGCAATGATTGGAGTTAGCTTAGATAGGTTGATGTTAATTTAATGCATTTAGCGCACATATAGTCTCCATTTCCAGCCTTGCTTTCCCATTAATTTCTCATTAGGATGACTAGTGTTTAACATGTGCTAGATTTTATTACAACCTAAGAATAGAAAGCCAAATGATACTGTGCTAAAATTGAATTTGAGCCACTTTCTGACAAGGTTTAATTGCACATATCATCTAGGAAGATGCAATAATTTGATATGCATTATTTTTCATGGATAGATTTTTAAATGGGGTAGGAAAAAAATAGATAATTTTTGTCTGCCATTAAAATAATGCATATTGAATTATTAGAGGATATTTGTGGGTGTTCAGGTTACTTACAAAAGTGAGGCTGATGAGAGAGCAGGTGATGAATTGAAGAAGCGGTTTACAGAGTATGGCGGGATTATCGGGACAAATTGTGAGAGCCCTGATTGGAGGAGTAGATAAAAGAGGTGACAAGTAGGACTTTAAAGGGACAACCCCTCCTCGATCTGATGTTTGCCATCAGAAGAGCCAGGCAAAGTGCCAGAAAAGGCGCACCTAATAGACGCGCCTTTTCTGGACAGCTGCAGGCTGCTGTTTTTAGGCTGGGGGGCCTATATCAATTGCCCCTTACCAGGCCTGAGAATTGCAGCCATCGGCTGTGAGCTTTAGCAAGGCTGGTTGTCAAAAATGGGGGGACCCCACGCCGTTTTTTAAATTATTTATTTAAATAATTTAAAAAAAACAGCGTGGGGACCCCTCTAGTCTTGGTAACCAACCTTGCAGAAACTGACAGCTGAGGGTTGCAGCTCCCAGCTGTGAGTTTTGTCTGGTTGGTTCAAGAAAATAGGGGGGTTTCATTCATTTATTTCCTTAGATCGCAGCTGGCGGCTGTGGAATACCCTGATCATCCACACCTACTGTCACTGTTATTAGTGGCAGCAGGTGTCGGATGATAGGGGTAAGAGTCCCAAAAGCCCCCACCTACTAACGTTCGGAGTTTAATATAACGCTCATAATTCTCCTCTACTCGCCAGCAGGGTAGAATGATGAGAGCCGGCTTCAGCACCAGCCACCGGGGAACAGCACTTACTGAAGCGCTTCTTCCTCGGCGGCCATCCGTGTGGTACTGATGAGGCACACAGACACATGCACACACAGACACAGATATCTCCGGTACTTTTTTTTTCCGGTACCAGAAATAAATGGACGTGTGAAACCAGCCTTGTAGTGTTAGGTAATATCACAGAAGCCGGGTCACTTACAGCCCAAGCACCTGGGAATCTGGCTCCAGGATGCAAATGGAGGTAGTACCCCCAGCCTCAAGAGGAAGGAGAAGAAGGGGACACCTGAAGAGGATTATTGTATTATCAGGCTTATAATTTTTTCCTGGCTTTGTAATTTGTACAAAGCCTTTGTGAGTGTAGGAGTACAGCAAGTACACATTTAAAATATTTGAATGAAGTCCATCAGTTGTTGCCTTTCAGGGGTCTATGGATGAACCACCTCATAATTTTTGTCTGACTTTCTGCAAAGCCTTTATGACTGTATAAGTACATAAAGTCCACTTACAAAATATTTACTTTCAAAAAATTTTTATTGATTCAATGACTCATTTATACAGTTATTGTTGCATTACGGCATCATGTAAAACTTACAAAAAGCATAGAAAAATATTTTTGGATTAGATTGCTCATCCATAGAGTATTATGTGCTTACTGTCACATTTTTATTGGTATATAACACTACACAAAAGTGTTTAAAAATGTTACTATCTTGTTTACATTTCTTACCTATACACTATTCTGTATTCTGAGGTCTTTTTTGTGATATATAACATTCAAGAAAAGTAAAAAAAAATTTTAGCTTGGTTACATTTCTCAGCCATACAGTATTACGTGTTCTTGGGCACATTTCCTTTGTATGTAAAAAGACTTTTTTGGTATTAAATTGTGCATCTATACGTTATGTCTTCTTGGGTGCATTTCGTTGCTATCTAAGCCTCTAAAAACTTTAAAAAAATTTATTGGTATTATATTGCTCATCCGTACAGTATTACATGTTCTTGGGTACATTTCCCTGGTATATAACCCTCTAAAAACTAGTTCAAAAATTGATCGTTATGATATTGCTCATCCATAGACTTTTACATATTCTATGGTAGATATCAGTGGTATATACGCCTCAAAAACTTGTTCAAAATATTATCAGTATTATATTACTCATCCATAGTTTATTCAGTGGTCTGGAGTACATTTCGTTGGTATATAACCCTCAAAAAAGTGTTTAAAAATTTATCGGTATTGTATTGCTGACACATAGACTATTTCGTGGTCTGTGTTGTGAACTCTGTTTTCGGGCTCCCTCTTGTGGTCACAGGTGGTATTGCGTGAGTTTTATTTTTGGGCTCCCCTGGTGGCTTTGTTTGTTATCTTGCGGGTCTGTGGCAGGATCAGCTGCCTCGTTATTCTCTAGGGAGGTTCCTATTTAGCTCTGCTTCACCTCCACTTGTTGCCGGCTGTCGATGTATTCAGTGCTATTCTGATTACTCCTGACTATCTTGGTTTTCTGTCTCTTCATGAGAAGCTAAGTTCTGTTTGATTATTTTTTGCTCATCTGTCTGCAATATGATTTCTGTTTATGATGAGTTTAGTCCAGCTTGCTAATATGTGATTTCTTGCTGCTGGTAAGCTCTGGGGTACGGAGTTGCTTCCCCCGCACCGTTAGTTGGTGCGGGGGCTCGAGCAATCTCTGCGTGGATATTTTGAATAGGGTTTTTCATTGACCACACAGTTCTCTTCCTATTTTCTGCTATCTAGTGTTAGTGGGCCTCATTTGCTAAATCTATTTCATCTCTGCGTATGTGCTTTCCCCTTAACTCACCGTTAATATTTGTGGGGGGCTTTTCTATATCTTTGGGGGTCATTTCTCTGAGGCAAGTGAGGACTTACTTTCTCTCTAGGAATAGTCAGTTTCTCAGGCCGTGACGAGACGTCTAGGATTTCCAGGTAACGTTCCACGGCTACTTATAGTTGTTTGCGGATAGGATCAGGTTGCGGTCAATTCAGTTACCACTTCCCCAGAGCTAGTCATCGGTTCAGTTTCTTAGCTAGTCAGATTTGCGATCCTTGCCACTAGGATGGATCATAACAGTACAGCCGGCCAGTAAAGTGTTAATTGCCTGGCAGAAGCAGGAGAAGAGAAGCCTTGAGGGTTTTTTTGGGTTTTTTTGTTTCTGTGTGTCTAGCTGCTGTGTGTCTGGCCTCTCTCCTCCTCTTAATCTTGGTGTGACTCTGAGTTCAGCTGCTGACATGGATATCAAGAGTTTGGCCTCCAGTGTAGATCATCTTGCTGCAAGGGTACAAAGTATTCAGGATTTTGTTGTTCACAGTCCTATGTCATAGCCTAGAATACCTATTCCGGAGTTGTTTTCTGGAGATAGATCTAGGTTCCTGAATTTTAAGAACAATTGCAAGTTGTTTCTTTCTTTGAAACCTCGTTCCTCTGGTGATTCCGTTCAGCAAGTTAAGATTATTATTTCTTTCTTGCGCGGCGACCCTCAAGATTGGGCCTTCGCATTGGCGCCAGGGAATCCTGCATTGCTCAGTGTGGATGCGTTTTTTCTGGCCCTTGGATTGCTCTATGAGGAACCTAATCTTGAGAACCAGGCTGAAAAAGCTTTGTTGGCCCTCTCTCAGGGGCAAGATGAAGCAGAGGTGTATTGCCAGAAATTTCGGAAATGGTCAGTGCTTACTAAATGGAATGAGTGTGCCCTGGCTGCAAATTTCAGAAAAGGTCTTTCTGAAGCCATTAAGAATGTCATGGTGGGGTTCCCTACGCCTGCAGGTCTGAATGAGTCAATGACTCTGGCCATTCAGATTGATCGGCATTTGCGGGAGCGCAAACCTGCGCACCATTTGGCGGTGTCTTCTGAACAGACACCTGAGTCTATGCAATGTGATAGAATTCTGACCAGAAGTGAACGGCAAAATTATAGACGGCAAAATGGGTTGTGCTTTTACTATGGTGACTCAGCTCATGTTATCTCAGCATGCTCTAAGCGCACAAAAAAGATTGATAAGTCTGTCACCATCGGTACTTTACAGCCTAAGTTCATTTTGTCTGTTACCCTGATTTGTTCCCTGTCATCTTACCCGGTTATGGCTTTGGTGGATTCAGGTGCTGCCCTGAGTCTGATGGATTTGTCATTTGCCTGGCGCTGTGGTTTTGTTTTGGAGCATTTAAGATTCCCTATTCCACTAAGGGGAATTGATGCTACACCATTGGCTATGAATAAACCTCAGTACTGGACGCAAGTGACCATGTGCATGACTCCTGTTCATCAGGAGGTGATTCGCTTTCTTGTACTGCATAATTTGCATGATGTCGTCGTGTTGGGTCTGCCATGGTTGCAGACTCATAATCCAGTCCTGGATTGGAAAGCAATGTCTGTGTCAAGTTGGGGTTGCCAGGGAATTCATGGCGACGCTCCTGTGGTGTCAATTGCTTCATCCACTCCTTCTGAAGTCCCTGCATTTTTATCGGACTACCAGGATGTATTTGATGAGCCCAAACTCAGTTCTCTATCTCCTCATAGGGATTGTGATTGTGCTATAATTTTGATTCCTGGTAGTAAGTTTCCTAAGGGACGACTCTTCAATTTGTCAGTGCCGGAGCATGCTGCTATGCGGAGTTATATAAAGGAGTCTTTGGAGAAAGGACTTATTCGCCCCTCCTCCTCCCCTCTTGGTGCGGGGTTCTTTTTTGTGGCTAAGAAGGATGGTTCCCTGAGACCTTGTATTGATTATCGCCTTCTAAATAAGATCACGGTCAAATTTCAGTATCCTTTGCCATTGTTATCTGATCTGTTTGCTCGCATTAGGGGGTCTAGTTGGTTCACCAAGATAGATCTTCGTGGTGCTTATAACCTTGTGCGTATTAAGCAGGGTGATGAATGGAAAACTGCATTTAATACGCCCGAAGGCCACTTTGAGTACTTGGTGATGCCTTTTGGACTTTCTAACGCTCCTTCTGTCTTTCAGTCCTTCATGCACGACATCTTCTGCGAATATCTGGATAAATTTATGATTGTGTATCTGGATGATATTCTGGTTTTTTCTGATGATTGGGAGTCCCATGTTAAGCAGGTCAGGATGGTGTTTCAGGTGATGCGTGCCAATGCTTTATTTGTGAAGGGCTCAAAATGTCTTTTTGGAGTCCAGAAGGTTTCTTTTTTGGGTTTCATTTTTCTCCTTCTACTATTGAGATGGACCCAGTCAAGGTTCAGGCTATTCATGACTGGACTCAGCCTACATCTGTTAAGAGTCTTCAGAAGTTCTTGGGTTTTGCTAATTTTTACCGTCGCTTCATCGCTAATTTTTCTGGTGTTGTTAAGCCTTTGACGGATTTGACCAAGAAGGGTTCTGATGTTACTAATTGGTCTCCTGCGGCTGTGGAGGCCTTTCGGGAGCTGAAGCACCGGTTTTCTTCTGCTCCGGTCTTATGTCAGCCAGATATCTCTCTTCCTTTCCAGGTCGAGGTTGATGCTTCTGAAATTGGAGCGGGGGCTGTTTTGTCGCAGAAGCTCTGATGGCTCTGTGATGAAGCCATGTGCTTTCTTTTCAAGAAAGTTTTCGCCTGCCGAGCGGAATTATGATGTCGGTAATCGGGAGTTGTTGGCTATGAAGTGGGCATTTGAGGAGTGGCGACATTGGCTTGAGGGAGCTAAGCATCGTGTGGTGGTCTTGACTGATCACAAAAATCTGATTTATCTCGAGTCGGCCAAGCGGCTGAATCCTAGACAGGCTCGTTGGTCATTGTTTTTCTCTCGTTTTGATTTCGTGGTCTCGTACCTGCCTGGTTCGAAGAATGTGAAGGCTGATGCTCTGTCTAGGAGTTTTGTGCCTGACTCTCCTGGAGATTCGGAGCCGGCTTGTATCCTCAGAGAAGGGGTGATTTTGTCCGCCATCTCCCCAGATTTGCGACGAGTGTTGCAGAAGTTTCAGGCGGATAGACCTGATCGTTGTCCACCGGATAGACTGTTTGTCCCAGATAGATGGACCAGTAGAGTAATTTCCGAGGTCCATTCTTCGGTGTTGGTGGGCCATCCTGGAATATTTGGTACCAGAGATTTGGTGGCCAGGTCCTTTTGGTGGCCTTCCTTGTCGCGGGATGTGCGTTCCATTGTGCAGTCTTGTGGAATTTGTGCTCGGGCTAAGCCTTGCTGTTCTCGTGCCAGTGGTTTGTTGTTACCTTTGCCTGTCCCGAAGAGGCCTTGGACGCACATTTCCATGGATTTTATTTCAGATCTCCCTGTCTCTCAGAGAATGTCTGTCATCTGGGTGGTGTGTGATCGTTTTTCTAAGATGGTCCATTTGGTGCCCTTGCCTAAGTTGCCTTCCTCCTCCGAGTTGGTTCCACTGTTTTTTCAAAATGTGGTTCGTTTGCACGGGATCCCTGAAAATATTGTTTCCGACAGAGGATCCCAGTTTGTGTCTAGATTTTGGCGGACCTTTTGTGCTAAGATGGGCATTGATTTGTCTTTTTCATCGGCCTTCCATCCTCAGATGAATGGCCAAACCGAGCGAACTAATCAGACCTTGGAAACTTATTTAAGATGTTTTGTTTCTGCTGATCAGGACGACTGGGTCACTTTTTTGCCATTGGCCGAGTTTGCCCATAATAATCGGGCTAGTTCTGCTACTTTGGTTTCTCCTTTTTTTTGTAATTCGGGGTTTCATCCTCGTTTTTCCTCGGGTCAGGTGGAGCCTTCTGACTGTCCTGGAGTGGATATTGTGGTGGATAGGTTGCATCAGATTTGGGATCATGTGGTGGACAATTTGAAGCTGTCACAAGAGAAGGCTCAGCGCTTTGCCAACCGCCGTCGCTGTGTGGGTCGCCGACTTCGCGTTGGGGACTTGGTGTGGTTGTCTTCTCGCTTTGTTCCTATGAAGGTCTCCTCTCCTAAGTTCAAGCCTCGGTTTATCGGTCCTTATAAGAGTTTGGAAGTCCCTGTGTCATTTCGTCTGGACCTCCCAGCATCGTTTGCTATTCATAATGTGTTCCATCGGTCGTTGTTGCGGAGGTATGTGGTGCCTGTGGTTCCTTCGGTTGAGCCTCCTGCCCCTGTGCTGGTTGAGGGTGAATTGGAATACGTGGTGGAGAAGATCTTGGATTCTCGTGTTTCTAGACGGAGGCTTCAGTATTTGGTTAAGTGGAAGGGCTATGGTCAGGAGGATAATTCCTGGGTTGTCGCCTCTGATGTTCATGCGGCCGATTTGGTTCGTGCCTTCCATGTGGCTCACCCTGATCGCCCTGGGGGTTTTGATGAGGGTTCGGTGACCCCTCCTCAAGGGGGGGGTACTGTTGTGAACTCTGTTTTCGGGCTCCCTCTTGTGGTCACAGGTGGTATTGCGTGAGTTTTATTTTTGGGCTCCCCCTGGTGGCTTTGTTTGTTATCTTGCGGGTCTGTGGCAGGATCAGCTGCCTCGTTATTCTCTAGGGAGGTTCCTATTTAGCTCTGCTTCACCTCCACTTGTTGCCGGCTGTCGATGTATTCAGTGCTATTCTGATTACTCCTGACTATCTTGGTTTTCTGTCTCTTCATGAGAAGCTAAGTTCTGTTTGATTATTTTTTGCTCATCTGTCTGCAATATGATTTCTGTTTATGATGAGTTTAGTCCAGCTTGCTAATATGTGATTTCTTGCTGCTGGTAAGCTCTGGGGTACGGAGTTGCTTCCCCCGCACCGTTAGTTGGTGCGGGGGCTCGAGCAATCTCTGCGTGGATATTTTGAATAGGGTTTTTCATTGACCGCACAGTTCTCTTCCTATTTTCTGCTATCTAGTGTTAGTGGGCCTCATTCGCTAAATCTATTTCATCTCTGCGTATGTGCTTTCCCCTTAACTCACCGTTAATATTTGTGGGGGGCTTTTCTATATCTTTGGGGGTCATTTCACTGAGGCAAGTGAGGACTTACTTTCTCTCTAGGAATAGTCAGTTTCTCAGGCCGTGACGAGACGTCTAGGATTTCCAGGTAACGTTCCACGGCTACTTATAGTTGTTTGCGGATAGGATCAGGTTGCGGTCAATTCAGTTACCACTTCCCCAGAGCTAGTCGTCGGTTCAGTTTCTTAGCTAGTCAGATTTGCGATCCTTTCCACTAGGATCATAACAGGTCTGGAGTACATTTTGTTGGAATATAACCATAAAAATCCTTGTTTAAAAATTTATCGGTATTATATTGCTCATTTATAGGGTAACATGTCTTCTTGGCTGCATTTTGGTGGTATTTAACACTGTAAAAAATTGTTTACAATTATTTCATTATTATATTGCTCATCCATAGGGTATTACATGCTCTTGGGTACATTTCGTAGATATAAAACCCTCCAAAATCTGGGTCAAAATGTATCAGTATTATATTGCTGGTACGCACAGTATATTGTGTTCTTACATACATTTTGTTGCTATAAAAGCCAATAAAAATGTGGTAAAAAATTTATCGGTATTATATTGCTCATCCATCTTCTTGGGTACAGTTCATTACTATATAAGCCTCCAAAAACTTCTTCAAAAATATATAGGTATAATATATTGCTCATCCATAGACTTTTACATATTCTTGGGTACATTTCATTGCTATGTAAGCCTCATAAAACTTGTTGAAAAATTTATCGGTATAATATTGCTCACCCATAGACTATTCCATGATCTGAACTACATTTTGTTGCTATATAATACTCAAAAAACGTGTTCAAAATTATAGTGCTCATCTGTAGGGTATTACATCTTTTTGGGTACAATTTGTTGGTAATTAAGCCTCAGAAAACATGTTCAAAATTTTAGGCTGTGTGCATACGTTGCAGATTTGATGCTTTTTTGTCCCTTTTTTCAGCATGCCAGCAACCAGATGCCAGCAAAGTGAATGAGAAACCAGAAGTGTCATGAATAGGGTTGAGTGAAACGGATCGGTCATTTTCAGAAGTCGCCGACTTTTGGCAAAGTCGGGTTTCATGAAACCCGACCCGATCCCAGCGTGGATCTTCGCGCCAAAGTCGCGTTTCATATGACGCTTAAAGCGCCATTTTTCAGCCAATGAAGGTGCACGCAGAGTGTGGGCAGTGTGATGACATAGGTCCTGGTCCCCACCATCTTAGAGAAGGGCATGGCAGTGATTGGCTTGCTTTCTGTGGCGTCACAGGGGCTATAAAGGGGCGTTCCCGCCGACCGCCATGTTACTGCTGCTGATCTGAGTATAGGGAGAGGTTGCTGCCGCTTCGTCAGAAGCAGGGATAGCGTTAGGCAGGGTAAATTAAGCCCCAAACCGCTTGTGCTGTAGCGATTTCCACTGTCCAACACCACCTTTTCTTTTTGGGACAGTGGAGACTCGATTTCTGTGCAACAGCTCTGTAGGTTATAAGGCTCCCTGATAGCTGTATTGCTGTGTGTACGCCGCTGTGCAAACCAACTGCTTTTTTCAAAGCACAAATCCTGTTGCTCCTTCCTTTCTGCACAGCTATCTTGTTTGTTTGTCCACACTTTTGACTTTTGTGTGCAGCACTCCTTTTTATTGCTGCCTGCCACACTTTTCTGAGATTACTGTAGGGAGATAGTAATTGTAGTACTTTTTTTTTTTTTTGTTATATCTCTTCAAGCCACTTTCTGCCACAGAAAACCTACTGTATAACAGTGTATAAACATAATCCAATGACACCCCTATATGGTAGGATTGAGAGAGAAAATCTCTCCTCAGATGCCTCAAGGGCATCCACTCTCCAGGACAACTCCCAAAGTAATATAACAAGAAACAATGGAGCAAAACAGTCCCAAACAACATAGTAGATAAAATACGAAACTTTGAGCTACTAATGCTGCCCTCTTAAGCCTGGCAATTAGCTATTTACTATAGTGCACACCATAGGGACGTTTCTCCTGCCATACTTTGTCCACCTGTTGTAATGCTATGTCCTTCATTTTGCACATTCCTGTTTAAATGTATGCTGCGTACAGCTGACATACATATACCTATATATGTTTGTATGATTCTATGGTCATTATTTAAATACATTTCGTATTTTATCTACTATGTTGTATAACAGTGTGCCTGATTTCTTCCTAATTCTCCCATAAAAAAAAAAAAGTGGGAGATTAAGACAGGCCAATCTGCATTAGTGCCAGTCCTGTGTGTGGCTTCTGTCTTTTTTTTCTGCCACAGAAAACCTACTGTATAACAGTGTGCCTGATTTCTTCACAATTCTCCCATAAAACAAAAAAAACAGTGGGAGATTAAGACTGGCAAATCTGCAGCAGTGCCAGTCCTGTGTGTGGCTTCTGTCTTTTTTTTCTGCCACAGAAAACCTACTGTGTAACAGTGGGCCAGATTAAATCACTTGTCTCACATATCCCCCAAAAAAATTAAAATAAAGGGAGAATAATCTTGCCAAACCTGTGCATGTGTGCGAGTGCTGTCTGTGGTATCTGTCAGTCATTTTGTGCCACAGGATCTATACCGTGATATAGTGGGCCTGATTCAATCCCTTGTCTCCCATATCAAAAAAAGAGGGACATTTCTATTGCCAGTGTGTGCATCTGCGTCACTCCTGTTACTGCCATATCTGCCAGCCTCTTTCTGCCAATCAAACTGTGTTGTTGTGTAATACAGTGGGCCTGATTTTTCACTGCATTCTCCCACACACAAAGAGGGACATTTCTATTGCCAGTGTTTTTATCTGCGTCACTCCTGTTAGGCCATATCTGCCAGCCTCTTTCTGCTAATCAAACTGTGTATTGTGTAATACAGTGGGCCTGATTTTTCCCTGCATTCTCCTGTTGTGAATTCTGTTTTTGGCTCCCTCTGGTGGCTACTGGTGGTACTGGTTGACTTTGGTCTTGTGTTTCCAGTGCACCTGTTTTCATCAGGAAATTGGGAGTTTCCTATTTAGTCTGGCTTCTCAGTCACTCTAGTGCCGGCAATCAATGTTACCAGAGCATCTCTGTTGCTTGCTACCTGCTCCAAGTCTGCAATTCAGCTAAGTTGAAATCTTTGGCTTTTTGTGTTTGTTTTGTCCAGCATGCATTTATATTTCTCGTGCTGCTGGAAGCTCTAGTGATCTGAAATTACTACTCCGGTGTCATGAGTTGATTACGGAGTTAAGGTAGTTTCAGGATGGCTGCTTAGGGTTTTGAGGTAACCGCGAAGTCCTCTTTTGTATTTTCATCTATCTAGTCAGAGGGCCTCACTTTGCTGAATCTATATTCATACTGCGTTTGTGTTTTCCTCTTACCTAACCGTTATTACATGTGGGGGGCTACTATAACTTTTGGGGTTTCCCTGGAGGCAAGCCAGGTCTGTGTATTCCTCTTATAGGGGTAGTTAGCTCTCCGGCTGGCGCGAGGTGTCTAGGGATACAACGTAGGCACACCCCCTGGCTATTTTTATTTGCGTGTTAGGTTCAGCATTGCGGTTACCTGAGATACCATCTTCCTAGAGCTAGTCCGTTTTTGCCCATGTCCCTGCCATTGGGAATCATGACATTCTCCCACACATAAAGAGGGACATTTCTATTGCCAGTGTTTTTATCTGCGTCACTCCTGTTAGTGCCATATCTGCCAGCCTCTTTCTGCTAATCAAACTGTGTTGTTGTGTAATACAGTGGGCCTGATTTTTCCCTGGATTCTCCCACACATAAAGAGGGACATTTCTATTGGCAGAGTTTTGATCTGCGTCACTCCTGTTAGTGCCATATCTGCCAGCCTCTTTCTGCTAATCAAACTGGGTTGTTGTGTAATACAGTGGGCCTGATTTTTCCCTGGATTCCCCCACACATAAAGAGGGACATTTCTATTGCCAGTGTTTTTATCTGCGTCACTCCTGTTAGTGCCATATCTGCCAGCCTCTTTCTGCTAATCAAACTGTGTTGTTGTGTAATACAGTGGGCCTGATTTTTCCCTGGATTCTCCCACACATAAAGAGGGACATTTCTATTGGCAGAGTTTTGATCTGTGACACTCCTGTTACTGCCATATCTGCCAGCCTCTTTCTGCCAATCAAACTGTGTTGTTGTGTAATACAGTCGCCCTGATTTTTCACTGCATTCTCCCACACACAAAGAGGGACATTTCTATTGCCAGTGTTTTTATCTGCGTCACTCCTGTTAGTGCCATATCTGCCAGCCTCTTTCTGCTAATCAAACTGTCTAGTGTAATACAGTGGGCCTCATTTTTCACTGCATTCTCCCACACATAAAAAAGGGAAATTTACATTCCCAACAAGTTCACGCACACCTTGTACCTGGTTTTACAGGACCACATAACGGTTGTTAGTTTGGTAACATTTTTCCAAGAATGAGGAAGTCTGGTGGAAGAGGTCGTGGCCGTGGGCGGCCATTGGCAGCTGGTAATGATGGTAGTGGTGGTGGTCGTGGAGCATCAGGTGGTCATGGGAAAAGCAGTATAGCCCCTAAGCCTCAAGTTGTTGAGCCAGCGTCATTGTCTGGCTGCACAAGGCCTCGAAGGCTCCCTTTTCTGGGAGTAGGAAAACCGCTTTTGAAGCCGGAGCAGCAGGAACAAGTATTGCCTTTCATTGCTGACTCTGCCTCTAGCTCTTTCGCCTCCTCCTCGGAAAGTGCCAAATGTCAGAGCAGTGCGTCGTCAGTGGATGCTCCCGGTCAGGAACAAGTCGCTTCCTTGTGTCCTTCACCCAGAACAACAGTGAAGGATGCGTCAGGCGACACAACTGGTTACTCCATGGAGCTCTTTACACATACCGTGCCTGGGTTAGAAAGGGAAATTGTTAACAGGCCATGCCCATTACAAGATGAATCGGACATGGAGTGCACAGATGCACAGCCACAGCCAGATTATTATGCTGTTCCTTTGACTCAGATCAGAACATTGCCCTCGCAGTGTAGTGATCCAGAATCTGACCCCGATGAGACTATGGAGCCCCGTCATGAACGCTATAGCACCGGCTTACACGGTGACCCAGAGGAAGGTGCACAGAACATAGAAGAGGAGGTCATAGATGACCCAGTTGTTGACCCTGATTGGCAGCCATTGGGGGAACAGGGTGCAGGCGGCAGTAGCTCTGAAGCGGAGGAGGCATCAACATCGCAACAGGTTCCATCTGGCAGGCCCGTATCTGGCCAAAAACGTGTGGCAAAACCAAAACCAGTTGTAGGACAGCGTGGCCATCAGGTTAAAGTAGCTCAGTGTGCAATGCCTGAAAAGGTATCCGATAGGAAGGGTGCAGTCTGGAATTTTTTTAACCAAGATCCCAATGATCAGCGCAAAGTCATCTGTAAGAAATGCTCAAGGACCTTCAGCAGAGGTCAGAATGTTAAAAATTTAAATACAAGTTGCATGCATAGACATTTAACCACCATGCACTTGCAAGCCTGGACAAACTACCAAACGTCCCTTAACGTTGTAGCACCCTCTCACAATGAAGCTAGTCAGCAACGCGACATCCCTTCCCTTACTGTAAGCCCACCGTTTACCACACCACCTGCAGGTAATGTGGCGCTTTCGTCGCAAGGCCAAAGCAGTCAGGGAATCACCAGGTTTGTGGTCGGAAAAACTGTATGTAGGGCAACAGCAAGAATACCATCACCAACCCTCTCTCAGTCACCCATGTCCACCGGCACCCCCGCTAGTTCCACCCTATGCAGCTCTCCAGTCCAGCTCACCCTACATGAGACTCTCGTTAGGAAAAGGAAGTACTCATCCTCGCATCCGCGTACACAGGGTTTGAATGCCCACATTGCTAGACTAATCTCGTTAGAGATGATGCCCTACCGGTTAGTTGAAACCGAAGCCTTCAAAGCCCTTATGGACTACGCTGTACTACGCTACGATCTACCCAGTCGACACTTCTTTTCGAGAAAAGCCATCCCAGCCCTCCACCAGCATGTAAAAGACCGCATTGTCCATGCGCTCAGGCAATCTGTGAGTAGAAAGGTGCACCTGACAACAGATGCATGGACCAGTAGGCATGGCCAGGGGCGTTACGTCTCCATCACAGCACACTGGGTTAATGTGGTGGATGCAGGGTCCACAGTAATATTGGGACAGTTCTGCCTAGCCCACGGTCTAGGAAACAGTTGGCTGTAGGCGTTCGTCCCCCCTCCTCCTCGTCCTCCAGCAGAAGCGAGAGCTCGTCCACAGACCGCAGTCGCACGACCACTCCATCCGCAGCTGCCACTGTTGCACACGAGGTGTCCAATTATGGAACAGCTAGTGGCAAGCGTCAGCAGGCTGTATTGGCAATGAAGTGTTTGGGCGACAACAGACACACCGCGGAAGTTCTGTCCGAGTTCTTGCAGCAAGAAACTTGGTCATGGCTGGGCACTGTACATCTTGAGGCAGGCAAGGTAGTGAGTGATAACGGAAGGAATTTTATGGCTGCCATAGCCCTTTCACAACTGAAACACATTCCTTGCCTGGCTCACACCTTAAACCTGGTGGTGCAGTGCTTCCTGAAAAGTTATCCGGGGTTACCCGACCTGCTGCTGAAAGTGCGCCGACTTTGCTCTCACATCCGCCGTTCGCCCGTACACTCCAGCCGTATGCAGAACCATCAGCGGTCTTTGAACCTTCCCCAGCATCGCCTAATCATTGACGTAGCAACAAGGTGGAACTCCACACTGCACATGCTTCATAGACTGTGCGAACAGAGGCGTGCTGTTATGTATTTGTGGGAGGATACACATACACGGGCAGGCAGTTGGATGGCAGACATGGAGTTGTCAGCTGTGCAGTGGTCGAAGCTCCAAGACCTGTGTCAAGTCCTTCAGTGTTTTGAGGAATGCACACGGCTGGTTAGTGCAGACAACGCCGTAATAAGCATGAGCATCCCCCTAATGCATCTGCTGATGCAAAGTTTGACGCACATAAAGGAACAGGCGTCTGCAGCCGAGGAGGAGGGAAACCTTGATGACAGTCAGCCATTGTCTGCTCAGGGAAGTCTACAGGACGAGGTGGTGGGCGAAGAGGAGGAGGACGAGGAGGATGATGGGGATGAGTATTTTTTGGCTGAGGAAGCTTCTCAGGGGGCAATAGAAACTGCTGGCGGTGCAAGGCCGGGTTCAGGGTTTTTGAGGGAGACAAGCGACGTTGATTTGCCAGAAAGTGCTCCTCAACCCAGCATATGCACTGACTTGACAACTGGAACATTGGCCCAGATGGCGGATTATGCCTTGCGTATCCTCAAAAGGGACCCACGCATTATAAAAATGATGACAGATGACGATTACTGGTTGGCCTGCCTCCTTGATCCTCGCTATAAAGGCAAATTGCAAAATATCATGCCACATGAGAACCTCGAACAGATATTGGCAACCAAACAAGCTGCTCTTGTAGACCGTTTGATTCAGGCATTCCCAGCACACAGCGCCGGTGATGGTTCTCACACGAGCTGCAGGGGGCAACAGGGCAGAGGTGTTAGAGGTGCACAGATCAGAAGTGGCGTAGGACAGAGGGGTTTTCTGACCAGGTTGTGGAATGATTTCGCAATGACCGCAGACACGACAGGTACAGCAGCATCCATTCAAAGTGACAGGAGACAACATTTGTCCAGTATGGTTACTAACTATTTTTCCTCCATTACCAATGTTCTCCCTCAACCGTCATTCCCCTTTGATTACTGGGCATCCAAAATAGACACCTGGCCTGAATTGGCTGAATATGCATTGCAGGAGCTTGCTTGCCCAGCAGCTAGTGTGCTGTCAGAAAGAGTATTCAGTGCTGCTGGTTCAATACTGACCGAAAAAAGGACTCGTCTGGCTACCCAAAATGTTGATGATCTAACCTTCATTAAAATGAACCACTCATGGATTTCAAATTATTTTGCCCCACCTTTCCCGGCTGACACCTAGCTTTCCTGTAAAAAGGTCTTGCTTTGGGACTGGTGTTACTGACTGTTCCAATCTCGTAATTTGCAGCTGCTGTTTGTCCAGCATACGACATCTTTACACCTCCCTAAATGCCCTAACGCCCCCCACGGGGCCGTGGTCTCGCCACTTGTGGCAAGCACCCGTCAGAGTGCCGTTTGTCTGAAGAGGTGGGTGTGCCCACTTTTGGTCGACGGCACTGGCACTGGGTCCCTCATAGTACAATGAAGTGTCTCTAGCGGTGGTGGCGCGCACCCAACGTCAGACACACCGTTGTAACATGAGGGGCCCTGGGCTTGTACCGCCGGCCAGGAGAGAGTATCCCCCCCAAGGTAAAACAGTGCTCTACCACTTGCAAAATTATCTGTCGCTGCTCCACCACTGTTTAGTCAATGAACTGAAATCCTTCCATGCCTGGCACAGACAATAACAATTTGTTAACATGTATGATGCTAGTTAAAATACTCAGGGGCCCTGTCCTACATTTACACCAGTAAATACTTTGCGCAAAATTAAAATGTCTGAAAGTCAGCATAGGAGCACACCCCTGTACCTAAGTATGCCACCCTTTTTTTTTTGGGGGGGGGGTTGGTTTTTTTTTGGGAGACATTAACATCTAGTTTGTTTTTGGGAGTACTTACTGTGTCAGACACTCCTTCCAATTGTCCTCCACTGACCACACCAATGCTGCCTGTGTACCCCTGTTGCCAAATTTAAGCTGCATAGAGCCTATTTTATTATTTTAGGCCTAGGAAGTCTGTCTGCGGTCCCTCCTTCCAATTGTCCTCCACTGACCACACCAATGCTGCCTGTGTACCCCTGTTGCCAAATTTAAGCTGCATGGAGCCTATTTTATTATTTTAGGCCTAGGAAGTCTGTCTGCGGTCCCTCCTTCCAATTGTCCTCCACTGACAACACCAATGCTGCCTGTGTACCCCTGTTGCCAAATTTAAGCTGCATAGAGCCTATTTTATTATTTTAGGCCTAGGAAGTCTGTCTGCGGTCCCTCCTGCCAACTGTCCTCCACTGACCACACCAATGCTGCCTGTGTACCCCTGTAACCAATTTAAAACTGCATAGAGCCTATTTTATTATTTTAGGCCTAGGAAGTCTGTCTGCGGTCCCTCCTTCCAATTGTCCTCCACTGACCACACCAATGCTGCCTGTGTACCCCTGTTGCCAAATTTAAGCTGTATAGAGCCTATTTTATTATTTTAGGCCTAGGAAGTCTGTCTGCGGTCCCTCCTTCCCATTGTCCTCCACTGACCACACCAATGCTGCCTGTGTACCCCTGTTGCCAAATTTAAGCTGCATGGAGCCTATTTTATTATTTTAGGCCTAGGAAGTCTGTCTGCGGTCCCTCCTTCCAATTGTCCTCCACTGACCACACCATTGCTGCCTGTGTACCCCTGTAACCAATTTAAAACTGCATAGAGCCTATTTTACTATTTTAGGCCTAGGAAGTCTGTCTGCGGTCCCTCCTTCCAATTGTCCTCCACTGACCACACCAATGCTGCCTGTGTACCCCTGTTGCCAAATTTAAGCTGCATGGAGCCTATTTTATTATTTTAGGTCTAGGAAGTCTGTCTGCGGTCCCTCCTTCCAATTGTCCTCCACTGACCACACCAATGCCGCCTGTGTACCCCTGTAACCAATTTAAAACTGCATAGAGCCTATTTTATTATTTTAGGCCTAGGAAGTCTGTCTGCGGTCCCTCCCTCCTTCCAATTGTCCTCCACTGACCACACCAATGCTGCCTGTGTACCCCTGTTGCCAAATTTAAGCTGCATAGAGTCTATTTTATTATTTTAGGCCTAGGAAGTCTGTCTGCGGTCCCTCCTTCCAATTGTCCTCCACTGACCACACCAATGCTGCCTGTGTACCCCTGTTGCCAAATTTAAGCTGCATAGAGCCTATTTTATTATTTTAGGCCTAGGAAGTCTGTCTGCGGTCACTCCTTCCAATTGTCCTCCACTGACCACACCAATGCTGCCTGTGTACCCCTGTAACCAATTTAAAACTGCATAGAGCCTATTTTATTATTTTAGGCCTAGGAAGTCTGTCTGCGGTCCCTCCTTCCAATTGTCCTCCACTGACCACACCAATGCTGCCTGTGTACCCCTGTTGCCAAATTTAAGCTGCATGGGGCCTATTTTATTATTTTAGGCCTAGGAAGTCTGTCTGCGGTCCCTCCTTCCAATTGTCCTCCACTGACCACACCAATGCTGCCTGTGTACCCCTGTTGCCAAATTTAAGCTGCATAAAGCCTATTTTATTATTTTAGGCCTAGGAAATCTGTCTGCGGTCCCTCCTTCCAATTGTCCTCCACTGACCACACCAATGCTGCCTGTGTACCCCTGTAACCAATTTAAAACTGCATAGAGCCTATTTTATTATTTTAGGCCTAGGAAGTCTGTCTGCGGTCCCTCCTTCCAATTGTCCTCCACTGACCACACCAATGCTGCCTGTGTACCCCTGTTGCCAAATTTAAGCTGCATGGAGCCTATTTTATTATTTTAGGCCTAGGAAGTCTGTCTGCGGTCCCTCCTTCCAATTGTCCTCCACTGACCACATCAATGCTGCCTGTGTACCCCTGTTGCCAAATTTAAGCTGCATAGAGCCTATTTTATTATTTTAGGCCTAGGAAGTCTGTCTGCGGTCCCTCCTTCAAATTGTCCTCCACTGACCACACCAATGCTGCCTGTGTTCCCCTGCCACATAATGGAAGCTGCATATAGCCTATTTTATTATTTTAGGCCTAGGAAGTCTGTCTGCAGTCCCTCCTTCCAATTGTCCTCCACTGACCACACCAATGCTGCCTGTGTACCCCTGTAACCAATTTAAAACTGCATAGAGCCAACTTTTTTAGTTAACACATACTACGTTTGTCTGTATGCGCCACTAAATCACGCTGTCCTCCACTGAAAAAGCTGAGCTTCAACGTTCAGGCTCTCATTAAGTATTTTTAAATGTAACACTTTTGTTGCCCTACTACTTGGGTTGGGGCCTAGTAACGGCGTCTGCCGCTCCTTGGTGTTCTCCTCCTCCTTGGTGTTTTCCTCCAGGTTTCCTTGTCTGAGCTTCAACCTTCAGGCTCTCATTAACTATTTTTAAATGTAACACTGCAGTTGCCATACTACTTGGGTTTGGGCCTAGTAACGGTGTCTGCAGCTCCTTGGTGTTCTCCTCCTCCTTGGTGTTCTCCTCCAGGTTTCCTTGTCTGAGCTTCAACCTTCAGGCTCTCATTAAGTATTTTAAAATGTAACACTGCAATTGCCCTAGTACTTGGGTTGGTGCCTAGTAACGGTGTCTGCCGCTCCTTGGTGTTCTCCTCCTCCTTGGTGTTCTCCAGGTTTCCTTGTCTGAGCTTCAACCTTCAGGCTCTCATTAAGTATTTTTAAATGTACAACTGCATTTGCCCTACTACTTGGGTTTGGGCCTAGTAACGGTGTCTGCCGCTGCTTGGTGTTCTCCTCCACTGAACAAAGCAGTGCCGCCTGTTTCCTACTGTTAGCAATTTAGAACTGCATTTAGCCTAGTTACTTATTTGGCCCTACTCACTGTGTCAGCCTCTCATTACAGTTGTCCTCCACTGAACAAAGCAATGCCGCCTGGTTAGTCCTGTTACCAATTTTGAACTGCATTTAGGCCACTTTATTATTTGGGCCTAGATCTGTGTTTCCTCCTCATCCTGCCCATTGCCCAGCCACTGCTAGATTAGCCCGCTGGTACATTGACCCAGACCACTACATTCCCCTTGCACTCTACACAGCCTGAATCTGACCCTGCTGAAAGTCTGGTTCCTCTTCCCGCATACTATACCACCTTACACGGGGACAAAGAGGAAGGTGCAGGTGAAAGTGCAGGTTCCTTCATCAGGTGGGGGGGCCCACTCGTTGGCGACGTCACTGGCACAGGGCCCCTCATAGTATGCAAAAGTGTCGCTGCCGGTGGGAGGCGCCCCCGCCGTGCAAACACACCGCCGTACTGTGAGGGGCCCTGTGCCAGTGCCAATGCGAACGAGTGGGACCCCCTGCTTGCTCAGGATCACAGCACTTGCAACGTTGCAAAACTTACCTCTACCTGCTCCACCGCCGTGACGTAGTCCACGTTTCCTGGGCCCACTAAAAACTTGAACCTGCCCTACCCCCCACAACTTTAGCCAAATGACCCCCCAATTTTCAATGGCTACCTATTATTGTAAGGTAAATTAAGATTGACAAGCTTAAGTAACAAGAATTGATGTTTTTGGCATTAAAATGGGCACTGTAGGTGTTTTCCTGGCCTCCACTCACTGCCCGACTATGCTTCCCCATTGACTTGCATTGGGTTTCGTGTTTTGGCCGAACAACGACCCCGACTTTTCAAGAAGATCGGCCGATTTCACTCGACTCGACTTTTGACAAAGTCGGGTTTCGCAAAACCCGACTCGACCCCAAAAAAGTAAAAGTCGCTCAACCCTAGTCATGAACACATTGAGTATTTTTGACTTGCAGATTTGCTGCAGAAAATAACCTGCAGTAAGTCAATTCTCTCTCTTTTTGTGTTGTTTTTCACAATTGACTTCACTCAAAATCAATCAAAAAACAGGCAAAAACGTGCCAAAAACGCACAATTTTGCAGCTGCATTTTTCTTGTCAAGAGATGCAGAAATGGTGCAAACCTTTCATTCAATGTGTGTGCATACTCTTATCAGTATTATATTGCTCACTCATATCCTATTCCATGGTCTGGAGTACTCTTCGTTGGTATATAACTCTCAAAAAACTTGCAAAAAAATGTATCAGTATTATATTGCTCACTCATATACTATTCTGTGGTCTTGAATACATTTCCTTGGTATATCACCCTAAAAAGTGAATAGCCTTTATGAGTCTAGGAGTATCAATACATGACAATTTCAACAGAATATGTATGAAGCCCTCTTTTATGTCTAATACTGGATGTATCTGAATCCCTAATTTTTGGCAGTTCTTGCTTCCTTCATAAATTAAAGTGAAATTTCCTATTTTATAATAAAAAAATCAGTTTAGTTTAAATTATTATTTTTTTAAAATCCTTTTTAAATTTCGCCTTACATACAAGTCACTATACAGGAAAAAATGTTTATTAACATTTTTTTCCTGCAAAATGCAATTTCCCTCAGGTTTGGAATGTTTTATTGTCACTCCTTAAAGTGGAGAAAAAGTGTGACCATTGTTCTCAGCAGCGTTCTGGGAGTCAGAGATGCTTCCAGGGGTCTTCCCCATGCTGTTCTCCTTCCATTCAGCACTTTTCCCATCCATTTGAACATTTTCACTGCCCCCCAGACCTCATTGTAGGGTCTGCCGTAAGAAAAGCTTGGCTTTCCCATTGACTCCCATTATATTTGTTACTCGAAACAAGCATTCGAGTATTATGAATTGCTCGGTTCAAGCAATGAGCACCCGAGCTTTTTAGTGTTCACTCATCTCTAGTCATAACTCCTTAATGGACGGTCTTAGGGAGGCGATTTTGGCAGCATCGGATCTGGCCAGGCCTCTGCTTCACATTGAGACCAAACATAGTTTTGACAAATGGCTCCTACTTGCCATTGTGCATAACTCCCTACCTTGAGGAGCTAAAGCATATCGAGTCCCTATAGGGCGTTCAGCCCATTCCAGAGATCTCAAAAATGTAACCTGTGTGTGGCTAGGACGTATGATAAGTCTATATTCTCTTTATGAAATCAAAGCTGTCTGAGCAAAGCAGTTATACTGAATGTACTCCATATTGCCACCAAGCTGTTTGTCCTGAGCTTAGCTTGCTTGATGTTTGAGATCTGTTACTCACAGCCTTTTGAGGCTTGACTACCTGCTGAGCTAGGTGTCCTGTTACAGCTACACAAAGAAAGGGGGTTTTATAATAACTTGCCAAATAGGATACAAATTGTTGACATGAAATTATATCCCCCATATTCTTCACATATATGTACTATGTATAGTGTGTGTACTGTATATACTGTGTGTACAGGCATGGCTGAAAGTGTTCCCATCCTTGAAATTGTTCTAGAAAATGAAGTATTTCTCCCAGAAAATTGGTATTTTTCAACAATTTTGGTTCAAGTCCTCAAACAGTTATCTTCTCCTCTTTCTGTTCTCCCTGCTTAGAGTGGCAAACACGAACACACAACACAAAGATTGAGTCAACTTCTTCACTTTTTATCTGGGTCCGGTGTGATTTTCATATTGCCCACAGGTGAGTTTTAACGAGCATCACATGCTTGAAACAAAGTTCTTCACCCACAATTTTGGAAAGGTGCCAACAATTTTTGTCTGGCCTATTTTGGAGGTTTTGTGTTAAATGATGTCAAATTTGCCTTTTTTCTTTTTTTTGTGTTCTTCCAATACACACAAAAGGAAATAGACATGTGTAATTGCAATAATTTTCTGGGAGAAATACTTAATTTTCTGGAACAATTTCAAGATAGCCAACGCTTTGAAGTAAGCAATTATACAGTGTGAAGGTTTGTGTGAGGTCCATCATACTGTGTGGAGGGCTGTGTGGGATTCATCATACTGTGTGGAGGGCTGTGTGGGGCCCATCATACTGTTTGAAGGGTTAGTTGGGGCCATTATACAGTGTGGAAAGGTATGGATGCCATTATTCTAGAGGCTTCAATAGGAGGGAAATTATAAGGACTGCAAAGTTGTGAGATAAGCTCTTCTGTGACCCCGATGAATATTAATTATTTTTTCAGTGAGTTACGGTGCTCCCTTAGAACTTATTAGATTTCTATGTATTCCCCTGGTAGCGTTATTTCTTGACAGGCACCATTTACATTTTTCTTAACGTAGCAGAATAGTAAGAATTCTGTCCATACTCGTTAGTTTTACTATCAACTGTCAATATGTTGTTAGATGAGTAGCACTGATGATGCAATACACTGGGCCTGAGCCCCGGATGTTTTAGGACCCTAGTAACGCCTCTGATATCGAGGGTCTGAAAATGAATGAAGAAATGAAGATTGCAGACTGAAACTTCATGCAATTTTTTTTATCAACATGTAACCTCTAACATACGGTAAAAAAAAAATCACTGTGTCCATAGCCTTTAAATCAATCACAAGAAACATTATTTGAAAGTTAAGTTCACACAAGCATTTAAAAACTTGTCCAATTTCCATCTAGAAAAAAATGGATCTGTATTGTCATTGACATTCAGTCTGAACATTGGTCCAATTGCTGTCTGAAAGACTGAAAATACAGCCTGCAGCCTAAAAAATGAAAGTTTTAGAAGATTAGAGCGATAGATAGATATGAGATAGATATGAGATCGACTAGATGGTGGCTCGAATCTAACGCATCAGGTATTCTAGAATATGTATGTATTTTATTTATGAAGATGTCAGAATAATGCAATGAATACACAGGATTCGGCCGGCCGGGCACGACCAATTAGCGAAGCGTGGTTCAAATCCAGCGCCAATTCGCGGCCAGACTGAGTCTGTCGCTGATTGGTTGCGTCCGGCCGGCCGCGAACAATTAGTGAAGCCAGGGCCAGCTGCAGGTTTTTGAGGGCCCCAGGCAAAAGAGTCTCACAGCGCATGTAGCATATAACACAGCCCACGTAGTATATAACACAGCCCACGTAGTATATAGCACAGCCACACAGTATATAGCACAGCCACGTAGTATATTGCACAGCCACGTACTATATAGCACAGCCACGTAGTATATTGCACAGCCACATAGTATATAGCACAGCCATGTAGTATATAGCACAGCCCATGCAGTATATAACACTGGCCACATAGTATATAACACAGCCCACGCAGTATATAACACAGTTCACGTAGTATATAGCGCAGCCCACGTAGTATATTGCACAGCCATGTAGTATACAGCACAGCCCACATAGTATATAACACAGCCACGTAGTATATTGCACAGCCACTTAGTATATAGCACAGCCCACGTAGTATATAGCACAGTGACATAGTATATAACACAGCCCACACAGTATATAACACAGGCCACGCAGTATATAACACAGCCCACGTAGTATATAACACAGCCTACGTAATATATAGCAATGTTGGCACCCTATCCCTGTCAAAAAAAGAATTAAAATAAAAAATAGTTATATACTCACCTTCCGGCGGCCCCCGGATCCAGCTGAGGTCTTTAGCGATGCTTCTCATGACGCTCCGTTCCCAGTAATGTCTTGCAGCAATAACACGTGATGATGTAGCGGTCTCGCGAGACCGCTACGTCATCTCCGATCATTGCCGCAATGCATTCTTGGGACCGGAGCGTCGCGAGGAGCGGGAAAGGCTGCCGCGGACGCCGGAAGGTGGGAATATGATTTTTTAATTATTATTTTTAACATTATATGTTTTTACTATTGATGCTGCATAGGCAGCATCAATAGTAAAAAGTTGGGCACACTTACAGGGTTAATGGCAGCGTTAACGGACTGCTTTACACCGCGTTATGCCGCGGTGTAACGCAGTCCTAAAACGCTATGTGGGCGCTGACTGGAGGGGAGTATGGAGGGGGCACTGACTGGAGGGGAGTAGGGAGGGGCCAATTTGCGGCCGACTGGCCGCGACCAATCAGCGACCTGGGATTTCCGTGACAGACAAACAGACGGAAGTACCCCTTAGACAATTATATATATAGATAGAAGGGGAGAGATAGATAGATAGATAGATAGATAGATAGATAGATAGATAGATAGATAGATAGATAGATAGGTTAATCAGCAAAAGACACAGATGGACTGTGCATCCATGCTCATTGTGCATGCATCGGGCAGCAATCTCACAAGCCCCATCATTGATTCAACTGGAGTAAGAGCTGGTGAAATGTAACAGTTCAGGAGCAAGGCGAGGTACATTACGTACATCCCACTTTTCAAAAGAAAAATTGACTTTAAATGAAGTCCTTTAATATGTTCTACTAGTTGCATTGTGATACTAAACATTATTATTGACACAAAACATCACTAACACTGAATATGAAGTTGCTCCCCTCTGGGCCTTTCAACTACCTGTAGATCAATTGACAGCTATGTCTTGATTGCCGCTGACTCTAAGTAATATCAAACATCCTCCAGACACAAAGAACTAATTTCCCACTGAGTGAAAAAAAATAATTGATAGAAACAAGTACAATCATTTCACAAGAAGAATTTGCATCGAATGAAGTCTCCAACTTGCCGACACCAGGGACTCCTTGGGTTCTGTATGATGCTAACAATTGATGTCATACTACTTGATTGCACATCATCAATTCCAATTTGCCTTTATTGCTTTGAAAGTTTCTAAAGGTCCTGGTTATATGTCAGCGAAGCTTCTAAAGATTGTTTGAGAGGAACAAATGACTGGATGCAGTTTCCAGCTATGCCTCAGGAACCTCGCTGACTCTACATGGAGAAATAATTGGTTTCTTCACAACAATTGAGCATTTCTTGTGTGGAAATTGGGTTTTCTTGGAATTACAATGAAACACAATAAAAGGTTGAGTGCTACTGTATTTCCTATTATGTGAAAAGATTGAGTTTATTAACTTTTCTGACTTGTTTAAATTGACTCTTCTGTCACCTCAATTTGGTGGGATATTAAAATGAGTTGTTACCGGTCAGATGGGCGGCAAATCCTCGTAATTTCTCCACCCCGTCTGTCCCTTTTTTCCGCAATAGTTTAGTTCATAAGAGTATGCATGCGCCATAGTTGGCGCGTGCGCCTGCAGTCTTCGGTGGCGCACGCGCAGTATGCTTTACCCTACTGCGGGCAAAGCCGAAAAGCATTACTGCGCATGCACCCGTGCACTATGTTCCGGAAGTATTTTGCTGTGTTCCGGGACATAGTATGGGGGCGCATGCACAGTAATGTTTACAGCTTTGCCCGCAGTAGGGCAAAGCATACTGCATGTGCGCCACCGAAGACTGCAGGGGCACACCCCAACTATGGCGCACGCATACTCTTATGCACTAAACTATTGCGGAAAAAAGGGACGGACAGGGTGGAGAAATTACGAGGATACGCCGCCCATCTGACCGGTAACACCTCATTTTAATATCCCGCCAAATTAAGGTGACAGAGTCCCTTTAATATTTTCCTATTTTTCAGCTATCGGAATAGTTTATGGTCTCAAAGCTTGATAAAAAGTAATCAGTGAGTTCCAGGGATGGAAACAAATATTTAATTGACTATACGCCCCACTTTGAATGCAACACAGGGTTCCTACTGTGGTCTGAGTAGAATGAAGAATAAGCTGTTCTAATTGACTATTGTCACTGTTTAACATCTCCTCAAAAATTACCTGCAGTATGTCAAGCCTTTGCCCCATCCCCTGATGACGCCTCTAGCGCGGTGAAACATGTTGGAGGACGTTGGTGCTAATATTTGTTGTCCTACTCTGCCAATATGTACTGTATTAGCATACCGGGTGCTATACACTTACTAAATATAAATTAGAAGGAATACTACATCAAATAACTGCAGACTTCTGAGACAGAGTATGGACTAAACATTTTATACCCTTTGTATATACTTTATTTTAATTAATAGAAATAAAAGTTAAATTTTATGGTCTAGTGAGGGTTTATTTGGGGTTCTCGCCAATTTGTAAATTATATATAACCCTCCAAAGAACATCTTAGTTCCTTCATTATTTTTGTTATGCCTCCTCAATTTGCATTTTGGAGATTTCCCTTGATTCTGATTGACTTTGCTTGCTTGATCAGAGAAAGCAAAAGCCTGAACTCAGCCCGCATATCTATGCATGTGTACTGACACTGCCTGAGCCTGGCTGCCTGTACACATTATCAGTGCTGATGCATATCATGTGGGAGTTTGCATTCTCCTTCTTGCCTTCTATATGATAGGAGGCAGGGAGGAGAACGTGCCCGCCAGGGCCGGACTGGACATCTGGCCATTCTGGCAAATGTCAGAAGGGCCTATCTGGTCATGGGCCTCCATGTTTGTTAAGAGTTGTGACGGAGCACAAATTCGCTGACTCTGTCACTTACTCCAGCAGGCCACGGGCATCATTAGAAACATTGGTCCAGTAGTAAATCTTGCCTTCCTCCATCCTGGGTAATATATCCCATCTGGTCCTTGGGACAGGGACAGCCCGGGCCTGTGTGATTTCAAATGCCAGAGCTGAATTTCAGTCCCAGTCTGTACCTGGTGCCAGCCCAAACAGTGTGTGCGCCCTCACTGATACCAGGCTTATTTCAGGTAGTGCTCACGCTGAGCAATCGAGCGTTGTCAATCCAAATCAGGGGAAGTCCCAAAAATGCTAATTTAGGAGGTTGTAATGGTGCAATAACCATTGGTCACACCAAGGGAGCACCAATTTGCATTTAATTAAAAGTAATTTTCTCAGGCATTGAACCACTGAAATGTACAGCGCTGGTAATATGTTTTATAGGGGTTAAGTCCCCTATATCACTATATTGCTAGTTTAATATGCTTTTTGGGGGAGATAGACTCCTTTAAATTTACATCCCATTCAACAAGCAAGACAAAAGAAGTTTAATATCTGAATTCATTCAAAACAAATCAATGAAACCTCCTGTGTCCGAAACCAGATATTTCCCTTGGTTATCATAGAGATAAAAATTTGTAACCTCCTTGTCAGAAATGCCCTTTTTTTTCTTGCCACGAGGCAAGGTTGCCTTACAAATGGCTTTCTTTAAATATCTGCAATGTCACACAGATTACACAATCCCCTGCAGAGTGATGCATCAATCCTCATCCCAAATTACATTTTCAGAAAAATTGATTCCAACACATTTGCTCGTGAAAAAACAGAAGACTAATACAAAACAGAAAATGTCAGACAGCAATAAAGTCTAAAATGTGATGGGAGCTGGGAGTAAAACTAGTACAACGATCCTTGTAATAAAAACTGTGATTCAGAAAAGGAAGTCAATTTATTTATTCCTCAGGCATACTAATTCCTTGAAGCCATATATTAAAAACTGCCATGACATTATCAAAAATAGGAGGAGATTCTACAAAGAAAATACTGAACAAAAAGTATTAATTGCAAATTTATTAGAACCTAATTAAACTAGGAAATAGTTCCCGCCATATAATTGTATCAGTATAATGTCTGACCCTTTAACGATCCTTGGCTAACAGGTTAGCTACCTTAAATAGATAATAATAGAGAGACAGCTTTCCTTTTCCTGGATGACAGCTAATTTGAAGCTTGAGGCTTCCATAAGGAAATATATTCTCCCCTAGAATAAGGATGAGCGAATAAATTTGAGTGGAATTGAATTCTACTTGAATTTTACCAAAACCATCATTCAACAAAATGTGGCTCCTTAGTAATTTGCTTTTGCACAGATTGAGCAAAATACCAGTCGTTGGACATCATTTTTCTAAACAGTTAAGGGCCATCAAAGGGTTAAAAAAATTAAAATTTGTTATCCCTTACCTCTCCTGCTCATCTGATTCCCACAACTCGTGCTGAAATCTCCAGGTCCACTCGTACTGATGAGGCCTGGGGGGGAGGAGTTCGTGCATGTTCACGGAGGGGCAAGGAGTACAGCATGACATCAAGACCTTTTGTGCAGAACACTTGTGGGCCTCATGTAAGAGGATGGTGCTGTTATGGACAGTAAGGAACACACTGTCACTTTAAGAGGCTGCACCGCCTTGTCTGGCGTGATGGAATGTTCTGCTTCTCCCCTGCAATAGTCGGTGTGATGAACTAGTCTGGCAGAGTGCAGGTGTGGAGCTGGAGCAGCGTTTGTGAACTGAGGCTGCTGCAGAGAGGACTTTTTGTGCTGATAGCTGAAAGAGAGAAGAACTGTGTCCTGACATAGCTGCAAGAGAGCCACAAAGATACAGAGAAAGGGATTTACAGTTACCAGGAGGATCCCTAGGATCCAGAAGCAAGGAGAAGACCAAGTTTCACAGAGTTGACAGAAAGCTGTGCGCACCACCATATTAGACTGCTGGGGGCCCCCCTGGGACAGGATCTGATACTCCAACATCACCGCGAGTCTGTTCCTGTTTGGTGCACCTGTTAGGGCCTAGTGTAGGCTTCAATAGTCAGTACACGGGAGCCGTGTGGCCTGTTTAGTAAAGGCCAGGGAGGCTATACGTAGAGTAGCATCATCACTTGTTTATTGTTTACAATTTGCTGGTTAGACATATTTTGAGTCTGTAATAGTTGGAGCACCGTGCTATTTTACGGAAAAGATAAAGTTTATTATTCTTGTAAATTGTCTTTTGCCATTGTATACCACTGTTTGCATCTTCCTCATTCACTTCATCCCTTGCCTTCCAATAAATCTACCCTTTGTTGTTTGCACCTCATCTTGTGTACAGTAGTCTTCCTGCACTGTGGTGGTCCCTCGGCCATCGCTTCAAGTGGCGCTGCGAGCAGGGTACTGTCACCAATGGTGGGAATGCTTATGTTAATGGAGATGCCGTGGGCATTGGTGGAACCCCTGCAAGGACACTCCCTATGGGCACCATATTTAGTGTGCTACCAAAGTTTGACGGCAAGAATATGCCACTGTCCAACTGGGTGTCCCGGCTGCAAAGCACCCTGAAGATTTATAACATCAGCCCAGACCTCGAAGTGGACATTGCGTTAACTGCCCTAGAGGGAGAAGCCCGTAGAAACGTCTGCCTACAACCAGAACTCACCCGCAGTACCCTGAAGGAGCTAGTGAAGTTCCTGGAAGAGATCTACGGCGAGACTGCTAGCGCCGGACACCTTTGCGCCAAATTTTTCTCTAGGCTGCAGCGGGAAGAAGAAGGAATTTCTCAGTATGCAACAGCACTGCAAGAAGTTTTAGCAGAGGTCACAGAAAGGAGGTGGATGGATTTGGCGGCATGGGCTCTAAAGACCGGATACTCTGGGAGCAATTCATTCTGGGACTGCACAGCACATCCTTGAGGCGAGCACTGTCAGAACGGGTCCGGCAGATCCGGCTCTTACATTTTGTCAAATCCTGGCGGAAACAGTGGCTGGGGTGATGCGTGTCCAGGGCGCCAATACCAGAGGGGACCCAGATCATCAGGAGGTGCTGGTCCAGGTGGTGCAGGACTTGCAGCGGTCCCTTGTCAACGTGCAAGAGAAACTGACCCAGATGGAGCGAAGAGTGGGGGAACTACAACAGTCTGACCCACCGTACTCATGCAACCATTCTTCAGCCCGACCAATAATGGATCAGTGGGAGCAAGCCCCCTCCCATCAGACATCGGAGGCACGAGGACAGGCTCAAGGTACCCCCCGGTGAGGAGGAGGCATCCAATGCTGGGAATGTGGAGGACAGGGGCACCTTGCCAGAGACTGTCGGAACTATACTCAAGGTCAGCGGAAGCCGCCGTTAAACTACCAACCCCCGCAGTAGTGCAGCACTCTGCGGGGGAGGCGAGAAGAGAGGCCGCTCTATATCATAACGAACACTTGATTGCTGGGAGCCCCATCTTACGTGCTGAATTCGAAGGAGTTCTAGTGGATTGCCTGATAGATACGGGGTCACAAGTGACAACGATGTCGGAAGCGTATTTCAAGCAGCATTTCCAGGACCTGGCCAAGCCAGAAAAAGAGTCATTGATCCGGTTGTTTGCTGCCAACCAACAACCGATCCCGGTCACAGGGGTCGTGTGGATGAATATTCAAATCTGTGGGCAAGAAGTTGGGAGAAAAGGGATCCTGCTAGTCCCTGAGCCTATCAAGGAAGATGTGCCTGTAGTACTGGGAATGAATATCCTACGTGAACTCGATCAGATTATGTGTACCAAATGGGGACCTGGATATTGGAAGAAGGCTACTACACATAAGCCTACTCAAGAAGCCCCTCAACGACTGATCCGCGTCTGTGGGACGCAGAAGAGTGTGCCATCTTATCAGACGGTAGGGGTCATCAGGGCCCCTGGCAAAGAACCTGTAATCCTACCTCCAGAGCGAGAAACTATAGTATACCTTCCAGTGGGGACTCACCGCAACCTTGACGGGTTGGAAGTTGTTGTTAAGCCTGTGGTAGGCGGAGGGGTGGACCAAGAAGTCATGATAGCTCGTACGATAGCTGTGGTCCAGCGAGGACATGTCCCCATAAGAGCTTTGAATGTGGGCCCCGGGGAGGTCACCTTGCCACGAGGGACAGATCTGGCCCTGGTGTACCTACATAAGGGTGAAGTGGTGAGTCAGAAGGAGATGTCTTTATCACCGAAAGAAGGTGCGGGGTGCACCCTAGCAGTTGCTGCAGGGGACGAAGAGACGCCATACCCGGAGTGGAGTGGACGAGTCATCCTTGATCAAATGGAAGAGGATGTGAAGGCTCTGGGCCCTGAGCGTGTGAAAGCAATAGAAACTACGCTGTAGGAAAATCAGGCTGCAGTCGCCCGTCACGCCGAAGATTTCGGCTGTACTGAAGCCATCACGCATGAGATACCGACTGGGGAAGCTCGTCCAATTCGAGAACGATACCTGCAGATCCCGCCCAAGATGTATCAAGAGGTGAAAACATTACTGAGGCAGATGCTGGATTCAGGAGTGGTGCAGAGTAGTCAGCCACACTCAAAACTCGCCATGCGCAAAACTTGCTGCACACAACTTGCTACACTAACCTGTCACATGCAACTCGACACACAAAAAGTTGCTACACGCATGTCGCCACACAAAACTCATCTCACAAAAGTCGCTACATGCATGTCGCCACACGCAACTCAACACACACAACTTGACACATGAAACTCGTCCTAAAACACTCACAAGTCTGGTATTGTCCTTCAAAAAAAAAAATCTGATTAATAAGCACACAAACTACAAGAGCAACAACTGTACCATATAGGAAATACGGCAGCTGTCAGTCACATGACCTGTCTATTATGTGTGAGCTAATATATACTGCCAGGGGGGAGGGCTTCCTGTTGGCTGGGGATTTATCAGGCTGCCAATTTAGCTTACAAATGCTGAGGTAAAAATACTGACCAAATGACGTGTGAACGAGGTCTAATACAGGAGGAGATGACACACAGGTACATACTATATACAAGGGAGATGACACACAGGTATATACTATACACAGGAGCAGATGACACACAGGTATATACTATATACAGGAGGAGATGACACACAGGTACATACTATATACAGGTGAGATGACACACAGGTATATACTATATACAGGAGCAGATGACACACAGGTATATACTATATACAGGAGGAGATGACATACAGGTATATACTATATAAAAGAGGAGATGACACATAGGTATATAGAGGAGATGACATACAGCAGGTATATACTATATACAGGGGAGATGACATACAGGTATATACTATTAACAGGAGATGACATGCAGGTATATACTATATAGGAGGAGATGACATACAGGCATATACTATATACAGAAGAGATGACATACAGGTATATACTATATACAGGAGGAGATTACACATAGGTATATACAATATACAGGAGGAGATGACATACAGCAGGTATATACTATTTACAGGGGAGATGACATACAGGTATATACTATATACAGGAGATGACATACAGGGGTATACTATATATAAGGGAGATGACAAACATGTATATACTGAGGGAAAAATGAGAAGTGTGAGGTGAAAATGACAAGGTGTGAGTGCAAAATGAGAGGAGTGAGGGAAAATAGTGGAGTGATTGGAAAATGACAGATGTGAGGTCAAAATGACAAGTGTTAGGGGGGAATGAGAGGAGTGAGGGGGGATGAGAGTAGTGAGGGGGAAAATAAGAGGAGTGAGGGGGAAAATGAGAGGTGTGAGGGAGAAAATGAGAGATGTGAGGGGGAAAATGAAAGATGTGAGGGGGAAAATGAGAGGCGTGATGGGAAAATAAGAGAAGTGAGGTGCTATAACTAACCACAGATATTTACTATGCCCAGGCAATGCCGGGCTCTTCAGCTAGTTTACAATATTATTCCCAGGATAAATATACAACAGCATACGATAAACAGACGTCTTACCTCAGAAGACGCTGAGCAGAAATACCCGGTGGGCGCCGCCATGAAGGGGCGGAGTAACCGGGTCACGACCTCCCATGGAACTTAGCGGCGGGAGAAGCGCGGCTGCGCATGCGCAAACCGCCGATGCGCCGTGAGCCCGAGAAGTCGGGCAGAGAGCGGCGAGGGACTACGTCGGTGAGGCGCCGTAAACAGACAGACGGGTAAGGACCCGAAGCCATAACAGCTGTAAGTTCACCCCGCCGGTTTGACAGCTCACTCTACACAGATGCACTGCAAAACGAGCTGTCAAAGTGGCGTGGATACAGCCACTACTCACTGTGTAATGAGTGGTCACTGAAGATGCCCCGTGTACGACTCTATGACCGAATGCTTGTGGCTTCTGGGAATAATCATAGAATCATAGAATGTTAGCGTTGGATGCGACCTCCAGGGTTATCGTGTCCAACCCCCTGCTCAATGCAGGATTCACTAAACTGTCTCAGACAGATGACTGTCCAGCCTCTGTTTGAAGTCTTCCATTGAAGGAGAACTCACCGCCTCTCATCGCAGCCTGTTCCACTCATTGATCACCCTCACTGTCAAAAAGTTTTTTCTAATATCTAATCTGTATCTTCTCCATTTCAGCTTCATTCCATTGTTACTCGTGTTTCCATGTGCAAATAAGAATAATGATGATCCCTCTACACTGTAACAGCCCTTCAGATATTTGTAGACAGCTATTAAGTCTCCTCTTAGCCTTTGTTTTTTGCAACCTAAACATTCTCAGATCCTCTAACCCCTTAGTGACAGAGCCAATTTGGTACTTAATGACCGAGCCAATTTTTACAATTCTGACCAGTGTCACTTTAAGAGGTTATAACTCTGGAACGCTTTATCGGATCCCGCTGATTCTGAGATTGTTTTTTCGTGACATGTTGTACTTCAAGTTAGTGGTAACATTTCTTCGATACTACTTGCGATTATTTATGAAAAAAATGGAAATATGGCGAAAATTTTTAAAATTTTGCAATTTTCAAATTTTGTATTTTTATGCCCTTAAATCAGAGAGATATGTCACAAAAAATAGTTAATAAATAACATTTCTCACATGTCTACTTTACATCAGCACAATTTTGGAAACAATTTTTCTTTTTGTTAGGGAGTTATAAGAGTTAAAAGTTGACCAGCAATTTCTCATTTTTACAACACCATGTTTTTTTTAGGGACCACATCACCTTTGAAGTGATTTTCAGGGGTCTATATGATAGAAAATAACCAAGTGTGACACCATTCTAAAAATTGCACCCCTCATGCTGCTCAAAACCACATTCAAGAAGTTTATTAACCCTTTACGTACTTCACAGGAACTAAAACAATGTGGAAGAAAAAAATGAACATTTAACTTTTTTTTGCAAACATTTTACTTCAGAACCATTTTTTTTAATTTTCACAAGTGTAAAAACAGAAATTTAACCACAAATTTTGTTGTGCAATTTTTCTTGAGTACGCCGATACCCCATATGTGGAGGTAAACCACTGTTTGGGCGCACCACAGAGCTTGGAAGTGAAGGAGCACCGTTTGACTGTTTCAATGCAGAATTGGCTGGAATTGAGATCGGACGCCATGTCGCGTTTGGAGAGCCCCTAATGTGCCTAAACAGTCGAAACCCCCCACAAGTGACACCATTTTGGAAACTAGACCCCTTAAGAAACTTATCTAGATGTGTGGTGAGCACTTTGAACCCCCAAGTGCTTCACAGAAGTTTATAACGTAGAGCCGTGAAAATAAAAAATCGCATTTGTTTTCACAAAAATGATTTTTTCACCCACAAATTCTTATTTTCACAAGGGTAACAGGAGAAATTAGACAACAAAAGTTGTTGTGCAATTTCTCCTGAGTACGTCGATACCCCATATGTGGGGGTAAACCACTGTTTGGGCGCACCGCAGAGCTTGGAAGAGAAGGAGTGTCGTTTTACTTTTTCAATGTAGAATTGGCTGGAATTGAGATCGGACGCCATGTCACGTTTGGAGAGCCGCTGATGTGCCTAAACAGTGGAGACCCCCCACAAATGACACCATTTTGGAAACTAGACCCCTTAAGGAACTTATCTAGATGTGTGGTGAGCACTTTAAACCCCCAGGTGCTTCACAGAAGTTTATAACGTAGAGCCGTGAAAATAAAAAAATCGAATTTTTTCTACAAAAATGATCTTTTGCCTCCAAATTTTTATTTTACCAAGGGTAACAGGAGAAAATGGACCCCAGAAGTTGTTGTACAATTTGTCTTGAGTACGCCGACACCCCATATGTGGGGGTAAACCACTGTTTGGGCGCATGGCTGAGCTCGGAAGCAAAGGAGCGCCATTTGACTTTTCAATGCAAAATTGACTGGAATTGAGATCGGACGCCATGTCGCGTTTGGAGAGCCCCTGATGTGCCTAAACAGTAGAAACCCACCAAAAGTGACCCCATTTTGGAAACTAGACCCCCCATGGAACTTATCTAGATGTGTAGTGAGAACTTTGAATGCCCAAGTGCATCACAGAAGTTTATAATGCAGAGTCGTGAAAATAAAAAATATATATTTTTTAACAATAAAGATTTTTTAGCCCCCAAGTTTTTATTTTCACAAGGGTAACAAGAGAAATTGGACCCCAAAAGTTGTTGTCCAATTTGTCCTGAGTATGCTGGTACCCCATATGTGGGGGTAAACCACTGACTGGGCGCACGGCAGAGCTCGGAAGGGAAGGAGCGCCATTTTGGAATGCAGACTTTGATAGAATTGTCTGCGGGCGTTATGTTGCGTTTGCAGACCCCTAATGTACCTAAACAGTAGAAACCCCCAACAAGTGACCCCATTTTGGAAAATAGACCCCCCAAGGAACTTATCTAGATATGTGGTGAGAACTTTTAATGCCCAAGTGCTTCACAGAAGTTTATAATGCAGAGTAGTGAAAATAAAAAATATTTTTTTTCCCACAAAAAAAGATTTTTTTAGCCCCCAAATTTTTATTTTCACAAGGGTAACAAGAGAAATTGGACCCCAAAAGTTGTTGTCCAATTTGTCCTGAGTATGCTGGTACCCCATATGTGGGGGTAAACCACTGTTTGGGCGCACGGCAGAGCTCGGAAGGGAAGGAGCGCCATTTTGGAATGCAGACTTTGATACGTTTGGGATTAGGGTTTGGATTAGGGTTAGGGTTGGGATTAGGGTTAGGGGTGTGTTGGATTTAGGGTTTTGATTAGGGTTATGGTTAGGGTTGAGATTAGGGCTGTTTTGGGGTTAGGGTTGTGATTATCGTTAGGGTTGTGATTAGGATTATGGATCGGGTTGAGATTAGGGTTAGGGGTGTGTTGGAGTTAGGGTTGGAGTTATAATTTGGGGGTTTCCACTGTTTAGGTACATCAGGGGGTCTCCAAACACGACAGCCAATTTTGCGCTAAAAAAGTCAAATGGTGCTCCCTCCCTTCTGAGCTCTGCCGTGCGCCCAAACAGTGGTTTACCCCCACATATGGGGCATCAGCGTACTCGGGATAAATTGGACAACAACTTTTGGGGTCCAATTTCTTCTGTTACCCTTGTGAAAATAAAAACTTGGGGGCTAAAAATCTTTTTTGTGGGAAAAAAAAATATTTTTTTATTTTCACTACTCTGCATTATAAACTTCTGTGAAGCACATGAGCATTCAAAGTTCTCACCACATATCTAGATAAGTTCCTTAGGGGGTCTAGTTTCCAAAATTTGGTCACTTGTGGTGGTTTCTACTGTTTAGGTACATCAGGGGCTCTGCAAACGCAACATAACACCCACAGACAATTCTATCAAAGTCTGAATTCCAAAATGGCGCTCCTTCTCTTCCGAGCTCTGCCGTGTGCCAAAACAGTGGTTTACCCCACATATGGGGTACCAGAATACTCAGGACAAATTGGAGAACAAACATTGGCATCCAATTTCTTTTGTTACCCTTGTGAAAATAAAAACTTGGGGGCTAAAAAATCTTTTTTGAAAAAAAAAAAATATTTTCTATTTTCACTACTCTGCATTATAAACTTCTGTGAAGCACTTGGGCATTCAAAGTTCTCACCACATATCTAGATAAGTTCCTTGGGGGGTCTAGTTTCCAAAATGGGGTCACTTGTGGGGGGTTTCTACTGTTTAGGTACATCAGTGGCTCTGCAAACGCAACATAACGCCCGCAGACAATTCTATCAAAGCCTGCATTCCAAAATAGCGCTCCTTCCCTTCCGAGCTCTGCCGTGCGCCCAAACAGTGGTTTACCCCCACATATTGGGTACCAGCATACTCAGGACAAATTGGAAAACAACTTTTGGGGTCCAATTTCTCTTGTTACCCTTGTGAAAATAAAAATTTGGGGGCTAAAAAATATTTTTTGTGGGAAAATAATATATTTTTTATTTTCACTACTCTGCATTATAAACTTCTGTGAAGCACTTGGGCATTCAAAGTCCTCACCACATATCTAGATAAGTTCCTTGGGGGGTCTATTTTCCAAAATGGGGTCACTTGTGGGGGGTTTCTTCTGTTTAGGTACTTTAGAGGTCTGCAAACGCAACATATCGCCCGCAGACAATTTTATCAAAGTCTGCATTCCAAAACGGCGCTCCTTCTCTTCCGAGCTCAGCCATGCACCCAAACAGTGGTTTACCCCCACATATGGGGTACCAGCATACTCAGGACAAATTGGACAACAACTTTTGGGGACCAATCTCTCTTGTTACCCTTGTGAAAATAAAAACTTGGGGGCTAAAAAATCTTTTTTGTTAAAAAAGAAAAAAAATATATTTTCACGACTCTGCATTATAAACTTCTGTGATGCACTTGGGCATTCAAAGTTCTCACTACACATCTAGATAAGTTCCATGGGGGGTCTATTTTCCAAAATGGGGTCACTTTTGGGGGTTTCTACTGTTTAGGCACATCAGGGGCTCTCCAAACGCGACATGGCGTCCGATCTCAATTCCAGTCAATTTTGCATTGAAAAGTCAAATGGCGCTCCTTTGCTTCCGAGCTCAGCCATGCGCCCAAACAGTGGTTTACCTCCACATATGGGGTGTCGGCCTACTCAGGACAAATTGTACAACAACTTCTGGGGTCCATTTTCTCCTGTTACCCTTCGTAAAATAAAAATTTGGAGGCAAAAGATCATTTTTGTAGAAAAAATGCGATTTTTTTATTTTCACGGCTCTACGTTATAAACTTCTGTGAAGCACCTGGGGGTTTAAAGTGCTCACCACACATCTAGATAAGTTCCTTAAGGGGTCTAGTTTCCAAAATGGTGTCATTTGTGGGGGGTTTCTACTGTTTAGGCACATCAGGGGCTCTCCAAACGTGACATGGCGTCCGATCTCAATTCCAGCCAATTCTACATTGAAAAAGTAAAACAACACTCCTTCTCTTCCAAGCTCTGCGGTGCGCCCAAACAGTGGTTTACCCCCACATATGGGGTATCGACGTACTCAGGAGAAATTGCACAACAACTTTTGTGGTCTAATTTCTCCTGTTACCCTTGTGAAAATAAAAATTTGGGGGCAAAAAGATCGTTTTTGTAGAAAAAATGCGATTTTTTATTTTCACGGCTCTACGTTATAAACTTCTGTGAAGCACTTGGGGGTTCAAAGTGCTCACCACACATCTAGATAAGTTCCTTAAGGGGTCTAGTTTACAAAATGGTATATCTTGGGGGTTTCCACTGTTTAGGCACACCAGGGGCTCTCCAAACACGACATGGCATCCGATCTCAATTCCAGCCAATTCTGCATTGAAAAAGTCAAACGGTGCTTCACTTCCAAGCTCTGCGGTGCGCCCAAACAGTGGTTTACCTCCACATATGGGGTATCGACGTACTCAGGAGAAATTGCACAACAACTTTTGTGGTCTAATTTCTCCTGTTACCCTTGTGAAAATAAAAATTTGGGGGCAAAAAATCATTTTTGTAGAAAAAATGCGATTTTTTATTTTCATGGCTCTACGTTATAAACTTCTGTGAAGCACTTGGGGGTTAAAAGTGCTCACCACACATCTAGATAAGTTCCTTAAGGGGTCTAGTTTCCAAAATGGTGTCACTTGTGGGGGGTTTCCACTGTTTAGGCACATCAGGGGCTCTCCAAACGCGACATGGCATCCGATCTCAATTCCATGGTTCTGAATTAAAATGTTTGCAAAAAAAAGTTAAATGTTCATTTTTTTCTTCCATATTGTTTCAGTTCCTGTGAAGTACGTAAAGGGTTAATAAACTTCTTGAATGTGGTTTCGAGCAGCTTGAGGGGTGCAGTTTTTAGAATGGTGTCACACTTGGTTATTTTCTATCATATAGACCCCTCAAAATGACTTCAAAGGTGATGTGGTCCCTAAAAAAAACATGGTGTTGTAAAAATGAGAAATTGTGCTGATGTAAAGAAGACATGTGAGAAATGTTATTTATTAACTATTTTTCGTGACATATCTCTCTGATTTAAGGGCATAAAAATACAAATTTTGAAAATTGCTAAATTTTAAAAATTTTCGCCATATTTCCGTTTTTTTCATAAATAATTGCAAGTAATATTGAAGAAATGTTACCACTAACTTGAAGTACAATATGTGACGAAAAAACAATCTCAGAATCAGCGGGATCCGATAAAGCGTTCCAGAGTTATAACCTCTTAAAGTGACAGTGGTCAGAATTGTAAAAATTGGCTCGGTCATTAAGTACCAAATTGGCTCTGTCACTAAGGGGTTAAACATTACTATTAAAAGTATAATTTTAACAATAGAATCTCTTATTGCTATTTACTGAATTTATTCTGAGAGACTGACGCCACGTTCAGTATTTTACATAAGTAAATGTAAGCCGAAGCCAGGAGAGGAACAATCAGAGGGAAAGTATAATAGAAACACGTCACCACTTCTGGATTTATCACTCACTCCCGGTTTTAGCTTACAAATAATGATGTAAAATACTGACCAAATACTGAATAAGTGAATGTGGCCTTATTGAATGGAGAGTGCGAGCCAAATACCAGATCAGGACATGTAATTAATAACAAAAAACCCCAAACTGCACACAAATTACGGTAAGCTGCTAAACTGCAAAACCATCGGCGGCTGAACATAGTCTCTTGTGGATTGAGACAAAATCTAAAACGTCCATATCTGTGCATTCTATCAATTATATGTTACATCCACTACACATCATTTGGGACTTAAAACTGGTTTCCAGCTTTTCGGGTCTGTGCAATGCCTGTACAAAAATAATTGGGTAATATTTCTCTTGGATGCGTTCTCAACCAGTACGTATTTAGTGAGTATATATTTCATGTGCATGTTTGATAAAACTCAATGTTATTTGTGAGTCAGCTATTATTCGCAATTTTTGGGGGTGATTTGTTGGGATCATCCATAGCAAGTTTCATATCAGGGCGAGAGATATTAATGTATGTGCAATTTATAACTTATGCTTATTTTAGCTTTAGCTTTTTTTTATTGCCTGTGGGTATTTTAACAATTTTCAATAAATTGACTTTTTCTTTAACACTTTGAGAGTTGTCATTGAGTTTATTCTTTAGTATTTATTGACGTCGTTGGGTGTCATGTGCTCTCAGTGTAGATATTATTGAGTGCAGATGTATCTCTAATTTTCATATGAGGTTTCTTTTTAATTGGCACCATTAATTTTATCCTAAACAAACAAAGAAATAAAGAGGATAAATTGAATGTCCACCTTTTGATATCATTTAATTTATAGGCCCAACATTCTGTGCTAATAAGTTTCTTAATAGATCATTATGGAGGTGGGCAGACATTTAATCTGATTCAGAGCTCATAGTTCCCCTTAAAGAGTTAAAGGAGTGTTTTCAAGTTCTTAAATTGCATTAATTAGTTACATTGCAATAAATAAACAAGTTTGCAATTGATTTGCTCTTTTTTAACTGCTGTCATTCCCCTGCAATGAGAGATTTCATCTTTTATAGTGTACAGCTAGTTTCCATGGAGCCCAGCCCCTAGCTGAAATTATGCAGTAGTTAGTTTGCAGGAAATGGGTTGACTCTTAACATACCAGGCAACTATCTCCAGTCCAGTTGATTTCTATACAGCAGTTAGCTGCTCTCCTCCCTCCCTGTCATTTTCTGAAAAGATGCAGTTCTAAATCACCAGCCGGCAGCTTTCAGAGGAGTTCTCTGCTCTGTTCTGAGCTGTGTGCTTGTTCAAATGCCATATTATCTCTATGTGTAAATGCTTGGAAATAGACTCCAGAACAAACCACTTACCTATTTATTTATTTACTTATTTTACTCATTTATATAGCGCCATTAATTCCACAGCACTTTACAAACATTATCGGCACTGCCCTCATTGGAGGAAACCTATGCAAATACAGGGAGAAGATACAAACTCCTTGCAGACGTTATCCTTGGTTTTATTTGAACCCAGGACCCCGGCACTACACGGCTGCAGTGCTAACCACTGAGCCACCATACTGCACTTATGGCTGAATGTGTTATAGTAGAAATTTTGCTAAGCTTTATAGTTTAACTATTACTATGGTTCTACTATTCACCAGAGCTGTCACTCAAGGAGAAGAGCCCACCCTGCTAGAAACCAGGAAGGAAGGAAACTGTAGAGAGACTGCATTGCTATGAGCTACTCAAGAGACAACTTGAGAATACTCCTAAAAGGGTTATTCCATTTAAATTTTGCAATCTAGGCAAAAAAAAAACTGTACTCAGTATTTCCAGTAGTAGTTGGGGGCCTGTATGACCACCGCTCAATTCCAAGAGGGCATTTTAGAGCCCTGTTCTCAGAAACAATGGGGGAATCCTGGTAGTCGGACCTCCATAGATCAAAAAGTTTTCACCTACCTTGTGGATACTGTAAGTAATAACTTGTTGCTAATGTTGGGAATAGCCCAATGGTGAATGTAGAAAATACAAATATATAGACTTTAAAAAAGGCGAAAATTAAAAAGAGAATAAGGCACAATTATAAAACAGGCTAATAACATAAAAGAATAGACCAAAAAAATGTAAATACAATAACGGCTTAAGGTCTATTTTTTTTTTCTTTCCAACTGTGTATAAATGATCGCTCTGTCCAAGGTCTGGTGTGTATGATGAAGACGACTGCTTGCATGTTTACATAATTGTCTATTAAATGTCCTAATCAAATAAAGCGTCAGAAAATTGCTCTATAATAGCTATGACCTTCACAGCATGTCGGCTATAATTGATGATATGTCAAAGTGGTGACTTTTTAAAGCAAAATATAATTAAATTGGTTTAATAGTGAGAAAAAAAAAATGACACGGCATGAGTAGAACGGCGGATTATTCCATATTGGGATTGGAGTAATCAAGAAGAGCAATTTTGCAAAAGGGATGACATTCTGAAATATTAATTGAAGGTCGTTTTCTAAGGATTTTCTATGTTTTATGAATTGCTCAACAGATACCACTCTGAAAGCAATTTTAAAGGCAATCTTAATGCAATGCTGAAAGAACAGTGGAGAAATATGGGTCCAAATATCTCTCTGTTGATTGACTCGATGAAATACATGCATACGATTGCATACGATTTCAAGTAGTAATCAAAAGCATAAAGACAGTGATAAATGAGGATGATTGATTTGACCACTGCGATGCTCAGTTAGTGCAGCGAGTTGCTTGTAAAGGTATAAAAAGCATAATATGTGTATATGTATTTTACTCTATACACATGTCACACCGGGGAATATATTTATTTATACCTCGATGGGCTATTGAGCGGCAGAGATGGCTACGTTTAGAGAATAGCCACAATAAAGAAGCAATTTAAACAGTGAATGGGGGTTGTGTTGTAGTTCTCTGCACAGCGGGTTCACACAGACGAACGCCACAATGTAGGAAAAATCAATGACGGAGATGCAGCGTTCAACTGGCGCTGAGATCCATTCATTCAAAAGATCAGTGGGATCCAGGCAGTTAGACCCCCATCGATCAGTAAGTGATGGCATCGCCTACCTATAGGCCTCCTCTTAGTTCAGTGGGAAAAGCATTTTACATATTCGGTCACCTGCTGAACAGAATGTGAATCCTTTACAGAGGGAAAAGTAGTGTTTGTTTTTTTTATTTTAGGCTGGTGAAAAGATTTTTTTTCTATATATAAAACTCCTTTGTTTTCATTTTTTCATTTTTTTGCAGAGTTTTTAGAGCGGAAACTGAAGAGGAAACTCATAGTTTTTTTTTTAGGCCGTTTGCATTTTGTGCTCCGAAGTTTGTGCTCCGACAACTCAGCAAAAAGACTTCGGCCCCTATTAATCAAGACTGACTATTTTCTCCCTTGTATTGATGAGGGGGTGTGTTGGAGCGGACGCTCCTGAATTATTAATTTGCCTCCTAATGAATCAGGCGAGGCACGTAGTGGCGTGCGTCTCTGTATCTCTAATCTCACTCGAGTCCTGCTCGTCATGAATTTCGCAAGTGGTGGTCGCCATGCCCCTATCCCACCACATATCTGCCCTCTTTAGCTGGGCGAAAATCGTGTGAAAATGTCAAAAGTTACACTTTTTTTGCACAAAAAAGTCACTTTAAAAAATGTTTTTTTCAAATCTGGTGACAAAGCTTTGATAAATTGGCCCATTAGTGTGCACATACACTTAGAGAGGGCCGGCTCCTGTTGTATGCACACCCATGGGTGACAAAGTCCCACTGGGATTCTCTTTGCATCACATTTTTACTCCTCATCTTCTAAGAGCTATAACATTTTATTTTTCGGTCGATAGGTTGTGTCAGGGCTTGTTTTCTTGTATTAAAAGCTGCAGTTTTCGATAGAATCATTTTGGGGTCCATATGGCTTTCTGATCTCTTTATTTTCTTTGTGCTTCATGTTTCACCATGAAGCAAATATTATTTCACATTTTATTAGTTCGGACGTTTACACATGTAGCAATACCAAATCTTTTTTCTTATTTTTACGTCTTTTTTTTTAAAACATTTTTAAGTAAGATTTGGGAAAAGAAAACTTTTATATATTTTTTTTTACTTTGTTTATTGGTTCTCATATGGGACTTGCATCTGTGATCACAGTACAGTACACAGCAATACTCTTATTGCAGTATATTATAAAATTACCAATGTCCTATGAAGCACAAACACAGCTCGACCTTCATAGTTGTATAGACATGGCAGATAGTCGGGCCTCTGGCTGCCATGACAATACCATCCACACCCCGCAATCATGATACAAGTAGGTAAATGAGTGTCGGGTGGTAAAATGTTCCTCTACTTTCAAGCTTTTACATGTCGCTGTCATGAATGTCATCTAAGAGGCTAAACTTCTGCCATCAGAGATAGTTTCGATCACAGCAAACTCAAGTGCAACTGCATAACACAGCTGCCCACTCGCTGTGTGGACGGTCTCAGTTCCTGAGCCCGCTCCATTCATACAGTGAACACATTTGCCATGCAGGTATAGTGGACCTTGCAAATTGAAATCTGGGCAGAGTGGCTCCCCCAGGCTCCGTGGGCCTAGGCACTTTCCTTGGTTCAGCAGGATGCTGGCATCGGGCATACGAGTGACTTTAAATCTACTTTCACAACTTACTGATGTCGTAATTTTACCATGTGCATTAATATTAATACGTAAGGCCTTGTTTACATATATCCAGCCATGTGTCTGTATTTCCCTCCAGTGTGACACAGAAACACTGATGTGAAACCTATGGGGGAATTGATCATACATTTCTAGGGGATTAGTCCCATTGATGTGGAGGTCAGCTATTGGGCTGGATCAGCTTTAGAGCTAAATGTAGCGTTTTCTGATCCTTGTCCGGACACAACTAGCTTACATCAGAAGTGCTGATTAGTGATGACCGAGGGTACTCGTTGCTCGGGTTTTCCCGAGCACGCTCGGGTGGTCTCCGAGTATTTACGACTGCTCGGAGATTTAATTTTCATCCCGGCAGCTGAATGATTTACAGCTACTAGACAGCTTGAACACATGTGAAGATTCCCTAGCAACCAGGCGACCCCCACATGCAACCCCCTGGCTAGTAGCTGTAAATCATTCAGCTGCCGCGATGAAAACTAAATCTCCGAACACAAACAAATACTCTGAGATCACCCGAGCGTGCTCTGGAAAATCCAAGCAACGAGTACACTCGCTCATCACTAGTGCTGGTATGTTGAATGAAAAAGATAGCAGGATGCCATTTATAGATTCCGCAGAATTAGCTTAGACCGGTTTGTGATTTAATGAATATTTTGGATTGGAGCTCGCGGCTGTAAAATTTTCCTAAAATGCCTCACAGCATTATTTTTCTTGGCTTGTGGTGCTTCTATTTAGCCAGGACAACCATGTCAGATCTTCTCAGACCCCATAGACGTATATGTGAGAGAGGGGAAGGGGTGATCAGCATCCCTTGATGAAGTTATAATTAATGTATGTGTAATGTTCATACAATTTTCAATTGCAGAATTGTATAATGAAGTGTACTATGAGAACTAATGTTAGCTAGAGGAGCTTTGGTGAGGAAAAGGTTAGCAATTAGTGGGAAGCTCAGGAAGGGGCTTCAACAATATAAGCAGCTATCGAGGCCTAATACACCAGAGTACCTGTAGTTACAGCACAGTGAGCATCACCCAGTCAGACAAGTCCTATAAAAACTGGAATCCAGAAAAGTGGCAGAAGCTATATCCTGGGAAGCGAGTACAGTTTAGATGGAAGCTGGGAGTGGCCCCAATGGGACCATAAGTGGCAGCAATGATGAAACAGAGACTACTGTAGGTTGGACAGTGTCTCCCTGTAACAGTGGTAGATTGCAAGCTCCTATTGTGGAAGATTCAGGTAAGAAAGCTTATGGCCCCTACTCTGTTGTTCACTCTAGTCTTGATGAGGAGTGCTAGAGTCAAATGCTACCGATTCATGAAGAGTTATCATGAATCAAGAGCGTCGGAAGATTAGCGTACACCTCTTTGTGTGCCTCATCACAAATTCTACTCCAGTCTCTCATGGAATAAGATTTGCTGGCTTGTAAATATGACATGAAAACACCAAAAAGACACAAACTTAAATGCAGCCTTGAGTTGTGCCAAATTTTTGTGACTTTTCAAAGCTTTTTACAACAGAATAATGATGCAAAAGCTTTGATGAATTAAGCCCTATGTCTTGCCTAATGGGAGCATTTGTAAAGGTATCTGAGGCAGCCAGTGTGCAGAAAGTGCAGAGGGATTCTGTAGTGATGGATCTGTATCGTTGTGAGGTTGCATTTAAGAAGAAATGCAAAATACTGTCATGTATAACGATCGGTGTGAAAACTCTGTCAATATCATCTTTGAGCACCATCAATCTGATGCCGGTTCCATCTTATGTATTTCTAAGTTCAACTACCTCAATAAAATACTTTCTGTTGTTAACTAATGGCTTCTCCTGCTCGCTTGGTTGTCTCCTCCACTACCCTACACATCACAAGCCACTGCCCCCAAGGGAGCAGCACCGATAGTGTGAGCGTGGTAATAGTCACCACATCACATTTATCTCTGCTGCTCAAGGTTTCCAAACCATTTTTGAGTGGGTGGTTCTTCTGCCAGCCGTATGGTTTCTGGGACTTCCTTTTCACCACTATCCAGCATGCATTGTGTAACACCCCAGGTAACTGGTTGTTACAGTGATGTTGCCTTCCCTTCGAAGAGGGTAATATCATGCTTGGAGGCAAGGAGGATTCCCTTTACCAGGTAATGCACCTACGTGCAACACATTCTGAATCCAGGCCAGAAGGGGGAGCTCTGAACCTGGGTTCAGGGGAGCTTCCCCAGAGATATATCTATTCTGGTCTGGAGGAAGAGTTAGTCAGTCTGTTGGAGGGAGAGAGAGAGAGGAGTGAGAGCAGAGAGTGGGGCCGTGCAGCCACGTGTGAGCTGCAGCTCCAGGAATGGAAGATAACCTGTAGGGATGGAATGTTAGTGAGCATCTGAGGAAAGGAGCAAAGGAGAAGGAAAAGGCTGAGAGGGGAAATGTGACTGGGCACCCTCTGAGCTGAAGCGCAGGAAGCGGGCACCGGGAGCCTGAGGCTGTGTTGTACTCCAGGTTGCACAGCAAAACCGGAGGGCAAAAGGATTTTACGTAGTTTTCCCGCACCCACACCCAAAGGTGAAGCAGTACACAAAGAGCCTGGGTCGTTATAGAGACCCTATAAAAAGGCTCACACTGTCCATCATGCGGGTAACTGTCCCTGGACAGGAGAGAGAGGACTTTTGTCAGGGAGCCCCAGGCAGAAAAGACCTTGCATACAAGCACGAGCAGGAAGGCTTACAGACCTCACCTGGGAGAGGGATCCACCCATTGTCTCCAGGCTGGCCGGACCACATCACGACCTGTTGCTGGTACCCTGGACTGTGGCCTGATTCAACCAGTAAACCAGGTAAAGACGTTGCAACCCTGTGTCCTCCATTTACTTGCCGACATCCACACCATCCCTGCCCAGTACTTCGGGAGCCCTGGGAGACCCAGCTTCACCTGTGGGAAGTGATACCATCTTGCTGCCATACCATCACCCCCAGAGGACCCCTTTAAGCAGCATTGGTCACCTCTGACCGAGAACCACAGGTGGCGTCACGAACTTTCATTACTTTCCCAACTTTCCCAATCCCTTTAAAGACTTTCCCTTTTACTTGGGCGCCCAGGGCCATGGACCGGGTTGCAGCCCCCGTGACCTCCCCTTTAATAATGACCGGACCCGGTACCGAGTACCCCTAGGCCCTGGCAGGCGACTCACATTGTTTCTGCCATTGTCAAATGGTTTACCTGCTCTGAAGTCAAAGGCCACCTCAGGATGTCTATATGCAGTATGACAGACAGGAGAGCAGGAGCAGCGAGACAAAGACATCCTCGCTATCTATAATCTGTCTTGGTATCTCTGCTGATTACACTAGACAGCAGGCGGCGAGTTCGACAGAATGGAGACAGTGACATTTAGTGACCAACGCTTTTGACAGTTTTTTTTTTTAAGTTATGTTGACTTGTCTTAAAGTAAAGTGACTTGCTGATTCTCTCTTTAGCACATGATGAAATCAAGATCAGATCAAGTTGTCTGAAATAACAGTGACCATTTAAGATGGCAATTTACCTTGATGAAAGCTGGATCCGCCAATTATCTGAACGGTATTGGGGAAGGGGGTTCTGACTCTCAAGGAGGGTAGATATTAGGAGAAAGTGTGATCACTCAGACATGTTGGATTTGAAAATGCCTAATCCATCATTCTTACTTTAAAAAAAAATCTGCTGACGGAGATGGCTGTAAATGGCCTATCCCTTTTCTCCACTGAGAGCATATGCACACTGAGTTGAACCGAGCGTGCGTGGATATGCAGGTTGTTCGGAGAAATAGCTGTTGGCCCAAACAAGCATTTATCAGCTATCTATAGTGTATTACTATTTTTTACTAAACTGAATGGAGTTCTCCACCAATCAGCATAGATTTTTTTTTTCTACAATGGATTGTTTAAAGGGTACTTTTCAGAAACTTTAACCAACCTAAATAATTTTTATTTCTTTGTTGCCCTTTAAAAGATAAGCCAGTCTATCCCTTTATGACCCAAAATCAGTTCAACGGCAGCAAAAAATCACATTTTGAAGTTGTGCATGGAAGTGCATTGGGGAGTGATGATACAATTCTAGCTTCTTAGACTTGCGCTGTATTTTATTCCTAGCAGTACCCGCCCCTGCCTGATTGAGAAGTCAGTGGGTCATGTACCAGAGCAGATGAACTGTCAATCAGCCATGGCAGGGTGCGGCTTGGTAGGAATTATAGCGCAAGGCTGAGAAGCTGTAAGTGCATCCTCATGCCCCAATGCACTTCCAGACACAACTGCAGCAGCACCTTGGAGTCCAAAAGGGATCGATTGGTTTATCTTTTAACGGACTACTCAATCATATTAATGGTTTGGGAAAGTTAAAGTTCAGTTTGAAGATTACTAAACTATTCAATTAAGGAAGAAATGCAAGTAAGAAGCATAGAATCAGTGAACTTCAGAAAATCTAAAAATAAATGTATGTAAACCTCATTTAAATAAAGTATTAGCCTAAAGGTAAAGCAAAGAATATTTATCAATCTTCATAACCCACTGCAGCCTATGTACCATACAAAGCTAATTAGATCTCTACAAGAGAAGCAGTCGGCTTTGACCAGGCTCCTCTGAGTCATAAACTGCAAAAAAAAACAAACTAGAAATGTAAATGTGTAAACATTCTGGCCTTAATCAGATCATTGGAGATATAAGTAGTCTGAAATCTTGCCTTCATTCTTTCACAAAGGTCATCTCTTTAGCTAAAAGTGGGCACAGAACCAAAAGGATGAAAGCGAAGTTTCCTCTGCAGCTTCGGTGAACTTGGCACATCACGGTGAAATTAATCGCCATGCATATAGCTCTGCGCAGGTCGCCTCAAGCACAATAACATTTTAATTGCGAATATAATCCAACATTATGTAGATTTTGTGTCTATATAATGCGTAAAGAGAAACAGTGCCATCTACTGAAAGCCAGACGACCTACAGTAAAATCCCCTTCCGAATATTTTGACATGCACCTGTATTATTTACCAAACTGCGCCATTTAACTGCAAATATAAAGAAATCAATGTGCACCTCATTGTGACCAAAGGTTCCTAAACCAATGGTTTTCTATACCACGCAATACCATGAAAATATAAGATACCGTTATACGGTTTTTTTTTACCACCATAACTACTGTCTCCTAGACTTTTCAACATTGATCTATTATTACGGCACAGGAAGTGATAACGTCAGGCATCTTGACATACATTTATGTTGTTCTGTTGAGCCAGAGACCAGCACATTTGTTTCCACAATCACACTAAATTTCTCGTGGTTTTTATTTGTTTTTTACTTTTTCAAAACCAAAATATAAAACCTTAGGTGTCATAAAGAGGCAAGCGTCTGTGCTTATTTTATTCCCACTGCTCCCCTAAGTATTATGCTTTCTGTGTTTATAAAATTCGCCATACGGTTCCAGAGATATGAGGGGTTTTTTTAATTAATGCTAATTTCTATAATCTATATAAAGGGGGTGTGACTCAGGGGGGCAGCCTAAAGACACACCTGAGAGGATCCTCTGGATTATTGCCCTGTGAGCAACGCCCCTGAGTAAAAAAATCAGATAGATTAACACTAAATAAAAAGGTCCATATCTCTGGACTTGTATAGTGGACTTTAGAAAAAAACAAAATACTGAATACTCAGGAGAGTCAGGCTAATGTAATAAAAACAAAAATCTGTACCCTTTTCAAAAGGGTATTCCAGGAAAAAAATAGCCCCAAATACTTGCAGGTGTAATCCCATCTTATTCCAGTTTTGGGGAATAATCCATAAATGTGTAAATCCAATTATTGGACTCAAAACTCTCGAGAAAGGGACACTGCCTTAGGTGTGCCATAAATGTCTAAGATGGTAATACTACGTTGAGTTTAGAATGTTTCTCCATTGCCCACTGGCACTGTTTAGACCCTGCAGCAAATTTCTGCTTATATTCACTGTCGGATGTGTCACAGGAGTGGACTGGCCAATAATGACCCGATGCAGTGTCCAACTGACCCATGTCGATGTCAGGAATCTGCTAGTAATAGTCCACTATACTGTTGCCCCTATGGATGCCCCTATGGATGATGGATTACTTTGCAGCAGTGTAAACAGAAATGAAGCCAGGAACACAAAAAGAAGCAGAGGATGAACGGTGAAGAATTATTTTGTGATGTTTTTGTATCTCAGAAAAGACATATAGGATTGTAAAAGGAATTACAGAAGTAAGTGGGAAATAAATTGCTCCCACTTTCAAGTCTGCAGGATTTTTTGCATGATCCTAAAAGCAGCTATTATAATGATGTTATCCTGATTACACACACATAATAGCACATGGTGAATTACTGGGGACCAGGGTTAAACAATCTTCTAGTCCCCTAGTAGGCGGGCAAAGAGGGGAAATACCAGTTGTTCTACAGCCAGACACAGAACAGCGAGGAGGAGGAGGAAGATGGGCATGGTTGAGAAACCTCTTCATGGCTTTCTCAGTTTTAATAAGACGGTACCCAAAAGATACAGGATTTGTCTTCTGGAGGTCAGAGTGCTTCTAGCACAGGCTTCCGCCACTAGGTGAACGTTTGTGGAACCCTTCTGAGCCTTCTAGTCAGCAGATATTGTTGGGGAAGTTTGGCTCTAGTGATTTTTTTTTTTTAATGACTTGACACTCTTTTGCCCAATTTTTTGATGGCTGATTTACACCAACAAGGTGCGACTATGAGGTTTTGTTTCATTTTGGGCAAAAAAAGAGAATCAGAAATGATTGTTAAGCTGCAAAAATCATACGAGAAAGCTGCCATGACTAAAATGCAGGTCAAGGAATGGTTCTCGCATTCGAGGTGAAATGTCAGTTGATGATCAACTTGGTTCCGGATGGTCCTTTGACTTTTGATAAAAATGTGACAAAAATTTGTAAAGGCATTCTGGAAGATCGACGGAGACAATTGATGAACCTGTGTGTGGCAGTAATCACAACTCACGGACAGGCCGTCAGGCAGGGAAGTCAGGCGATCTGGGGTCAGTACCAAGTGAGCAGGTAGTAAACTAAGGGAAAAGACAAATGCGTAAGTTAGGTCACATTCCAGGGGCAGAATACCAGATAAATAGTGGATAAGCAAAGGGGCAATAATTAATGGGTATTCAGAACATGGTCCAAAGGTCAGGCTGCAGTAGATCAGAACTCACAGCTCAGAAAACAGGCAAACACACACCAGAGATCATAAGCTTTGACTGAGCCGGACAGTTCACTTAAATAGCAGGGCAATTACTAAGGACAGGGAGCACCTGGAGAAATCTCTGCACCTCTCAGGCTCAGATAGGTCAACTGAGCTGTCAATCAAGGTACCGACAACTCAGCAAACCCCAGTACAGGATAGGAAGACAGAGCTGTCCGTCAGTGAGTGTCATGGTGGCCCTGTCAGCAAATGTTAACAGCGGAATTGAGCATGAAATGAGCTTCAGCAAAAGTCATGCCTCTATGCAACCGTTTATGATGCTTAATCTTACCAAAAGAAAAAACATTAATTGCTTCATGTTGTTCGTGTGAATCAGCCATCAGAAAATATTTGAGAGATTGAACAACTTGTTGAAAAAAGAGTCACTAGAACTAAATGCAATTTTCTCTCACATTGTCAGTTGGCATTCAGACTCAGAAGGGTTCCGCGAGCATTCGCAAACAGGTGTAGTCCAGCCAGGGCTGGCTCCAGGTGTCCGTGGACCCCGTGCGAAAGAGTCTAAGTGTGCCCCTAACACATACCACAATTCATGATGCACAGATCCTGCAGAAAAATATAGGTATAGTACAAGGCCAAAGATTTCACTTCTTATATTACATGAGTGATGTCTAGTGTTATTCTACAATAGGTCACAAACCGGACAGTATAGTCCTCCATACAGTATTATGGGCACCACATAGTGCTTCATAATAAGAATAATTATACCTATATAGTGCTCCATACAGAATAAACATCCCCATATATTGCTCCATACAGTATTATGGGCACCATATATTGCTCCGTACAGAATAATGGACCCCATATAATGCTTCATACAGTATAATGAGCCACATTTAAAGTGAACCTGTCAGCAGTTTTGGCCGATATAAGATACGGTCATCACCTTTCAATACTGCATACACACGTGGTCAAAATTATTGGTACCCCTCGTTTAATGACAGAAAACCTCACAATAGTCACAGAAATAACTTGAATCTGTCAAAAGTAATAATAAATAAAATATCTATGAAAATGAACAAATGAAAGTCAGACATTGCTTTTCAGCCATGCTTCCGCAGAATTAAAAAAAAATAAAAGTCATGAAATAGGCCTGGACAGAAATGATGGTACCCTTAAAGGGAACCTGTCACCCCCCCCCCCCCAGGGGTTTGAAACTAAAAGAGCCACCTTGTGCAGCAGTAATGCTGCATTCTGACAAGGTGGCTCTTTTAGTTATTGGTGCTGTAATGTAATAATTATAGGGGATAACTCAGGAGACTCTTTGCGTGGAACAGGACAACTACAGGACACAGTTTTATAAGTGGTAAAGTCTATATTGTCACACGGTGATTCAAACAGGTGTGATTCAAGTCCACAACACTTGGTGCAAATAATAAATGCAGCTTAGCAGTCTATAGGAAACTTCAGAGAAACAAGCAATCAAGCAGAAAGTCTATGAAGCACAGTTATTCTTGAGGAAACTTGACACGAATCAATCCTTGACTTAGTCCAGACACAGATAGATATGCTTATAAGGCAGTTTAAACCATATCTTAGCTCAACCAGGGAGGTCTGGGTAATAGTCTCAGGTTATTGCAGCAGCAGCAGCAGCTTACATGTCCAGCAAATGCAGATGAAGTAAACACGGACAGCAGATGAAGGAGAATTACTGGAGACTTGTGTATGCAGCAGGAACTCAGAGCAGAGTAGAAGGATCACCACACAGGTTCACAGGAGCAGGTGTATAGCCAGGGAGTAATCAGAGGTCAGGAGCTGGATGCAAGGCAGAATACTCACAGACTGAAGGCTGGGGTGGAGTTTTATAGCAGGAAGACAAGTGCACATGAGACCAAAGACGCCATGTTGGAAAAGGGCTGTAATGCAAAAAAAGGTAAAAAATGTTCAGAGTCCTGACATGTAACAGCAGAAATAATCAGTTTTGTAATTAGTCCCAAATACCTTTCTTCAGTCCTGGAGGCAGGCCTTTCTCCCCCTGCTGCAGACGCCACACAGCCGTCACTCAAATCTTCTTGGCACTGGGCGCCGCCTCCTCATCGCTGTTTTGAAATGAGCCGGTGCCTGCACTCTTTTCTCCTGCCTTGGGCAGGCGCAGTGAGCGCTGCATGTCCTCTGTCCTCATATGCAGTCTAGCTGACTGCGCCTGTGCAGCCGCCCTGCCTGTGAATCCCAGCCCCGCAGTGTCTTCTGATTTATTCTCACTGCGGGGCTGGGATGCTCAAGTGTATGATGGGCCCCATATATGATGCTCCAGTGTATGATGAGCACCACATATGATGCTCCAGTGTATGATGGTCCCCATACATGATGCTTCATATATGATGCTCCAGAATATGATAGTCCCCATAAATAATGCTACAAAAAAAAATTAAGTACTCACCTCTCCCCGCTGGCCGCTGCTCTGCACCGGACTCCTTAGCGTTGCAGTCTTCCGGCTCTCTGCACTGTGACTGTTCAGGCAAAGGACACACAGACCTGACATCATCGCACCCTGTGACCTGAAAGTCATACTCAGGAGACGCAGAAGACACCGCAGAGGTAGAATGTGGAGAGTTAAGTATTGCAAGTGCTGGAGCCCTGAGCAAGCAGGGGCTCACTCGCAGGCCCCCCATAGCGTGCCGGTGTCCCCCGCCGGGATGCTGACGCTGGCTCTGAGTCCAGCAAACCTTGGTTGAGGCTGTCAATGATTCTCAGCATGGAAATGTCACTTTTTTACCCATGATTAAGGACTTTTTTGTTAGTTTGAAATGGGTAGGAATCAACATCATGCTTGGATTAATTGTGAGTGCCAATTTTTACTATATGGAATTAAAGTTTTTGAAATATTTTAATGTATAATCGCCTGGAAAATCTTCTACTGTATTTGTTATTTTGTGAACATTTACCTAGCGGCGGAAGCCTGCAATATTAACACTCTCCCCTCTAGAAGACGATTCCAGTTTCTTTTGGGTACCCCCTCATATACTATACTTCTTCTTGTGTGATGTTCCATAACCTAAACAAGCATGAAAACCACTTTGCTGCGCAGAGGTAAGCAAAGTAAGGGTATGTGCACACGTTCAGGATTTTTCGCGATATAAAAGCAAAAAAAACCGCATACATATGCATCCTATCATTTAGAATGCATTCGGCAATTTTTGTGCACATGATGCGTTTTTTTTCCGTGAAAAAAACGCATCACGGTAAAAAAAGCAGCATGTTCATTAATTTTGCGTATTTTTCGCGTTTTTCCTGCTATTAAATGCATTGGGGAAAAAAACGCGAAAAAACACGTAAAAAACGCATAGAAACGCATGCGGATTTCTGGTAGAAATGTCCGGTTTTTGTCAGGAAATTTCTGCAAGAAATCCTGAACGTGTGCACATAGCCTAATGGTAAAGAAAGGGCATTGCTTCTAAGCTACTGTAGCGTCACTCTATTCTGCGCTTTTCATCAACCCTGACAATCCCTCTAATACCGTAAATCTAATTTTATACTGAATGCCACGAAAAGTTACAATCTCATCTGAAAGGATAACTGCAGGTGATTTGCCATATTATGTACAGGTCCTTCTCAAAAAATTAGCATATAGTGTTAAATTTCATTATTTACCATAATGTAATGATTACAATTAAACTTTCATATATTATAGATTCATTATCCACCAACTGAAATTTGTCAGGTCTTTTATTGTTTTAATACTGATGATTTTGGCCTACAACTCCTGATAACCCAAAAAACCTGTCTCAATAAATTAGCATATCAAGAAAAGGTTCTCTAAACGACCTATTACCCTAATCTTCTGAATCAACTAATTAACTCTAAACACATGCAAAAGATACCTGAGGCTTTTAAAAACTCCCTGCCTGGTTCATTACTCAAAACCCCCATCATGGGTAAGACTAGCGACCTGACAGATGTCAAGAAGGCCATCATTGACACCCTCAAGCAAGAGGGTAAGACCCAGAAAGAAATTTCTCAACAAATAGGCTGTTCCCAGAGTGCTGTATCAAGGCACCTCGTCTGTTGGAAGGAAACAATGTGGCAGAAAACGCTGTACAACGAGAAGAGGTGACCGGACCCTGAGGAAGATTGTGGAGAAGGACCGATTCCAGACCTTGGGGAACCTGAGGAAGCAGTGGACTGAGTCTGGTGTGGAAACATCCAGAGCCACCGTGCACAGGCGTGTGCAGGAAATGGGCTACAGGTGCCGCATTCCCCAGGTAAAGCCACTTTTGAACCATAAATAGCGGCAGAAGCGCCTGACCTGGGCTACAGAGAAGCAGCACTGGACTGTTGCTAAGTGGTCCCAAGTACTTTTTTCTGATGAAAGCAAATTTTGCATGTCATTCGGAAATCAAGGTGCCAGAGTCTGGAGGAAGATTGGGGAGAAGGAAATGCCAAAATGCCTGAAGTCCAGTGTCAAGTACCCACAGTCAGTGATGGTGTGGGGTGCCATGTCAGCTGCTGGTGTTGGTCCACTGTGTTTCATCAAGGGCAGGGTCAATGCAGCTAGCTATCAGGAGATTTTGGAGCACTTCATGCTTCCTGGCACCTGCTCACAGTGCCAAAACCACTGGTAAATGGTTTACTGACCATGGTATTACTGTGCTCAATTGGCCTGCCAACTCTCCTGACCTGAACCCCATAGAGAATCTGTGGGATATTGTGAAGAGAAAGTTGAGAGACGCAAGACCCAACACTCTGGATGAGCTTAAGGCCGCTATTGAAGCATCCTGGGCCTCCATAACATCTCAGCAGTGTCACAGGCTGATTGCCTCCATGCCACGCCGCATTGAAGCAGTCATTTCTGCCAAAGGATTCCCGACCAAGTATTGAGTACATAACTGAACATTATTATTTGATGGTTTTTTTGTTTGTTATTAAAAAACACTTTTATTTGATTGGACGGTTGAAATATGCTAATTTATTGAGACAGGTTTTTTGGGTTATCAGGAGTTGTAGGCCAAAATCATCAGTATTAAAACAATAAAAGACCTGACAAATTTCAGTTGGTGGATAATGAATCTATAATATATGAAAGTTTAATTGTAATCATTACATTATGGTAAATAATGAAATTTAACACTATATGCTAATTTTTTGAGAAGGACCTGTATAACTGAAGACCGAGTGCAATTACACTTAGATTTCTAACTCTATATAATAGAGGTACATTAATATAATCCACACCTCAGCAGAATGTATTTTTAAAGAGTAGCTTTCTGCCTACTATTGCTCAATATGAAATTCCTGCCATTACCTAGTTCTGCGGCAGATGAGTATTATGATGTTTTATAGCATCTGCAGTGAGTATGAGAATGTTTGGTAGAATCTGGGGCACAGAGCTGTACAATTAACACCGAAGCTGCTGAAAAACCTTTTCTAAAAATAGAGGGTGCCAGTCTGAGTGATTGGCACAGGAGAAGGAATATCTTACCAAAGCAAACTGCTTCTGCGGGAAAAGATGAGCAGAGCCTATTTTGCAATGCTCATCTCCGTATAATTGTGATAATTCTACAAATAATTTTTACAGACTTGACAGTGAAAAGTGTATGTTGTCACATATTTGCCAAAAAACCCTTCAGGAGTCATTTAGGGTTACATGCCGTGTGCAGCGGACCAGCGAGACTTTGTAGTGGTATATACCCATTATATGGCATTACTTACTGGAGATTTTAATCATCATCAGCTGAGAATGTTCGGCACTAGACAACGCTTTTTATTCTCGCTGTTTGAGCAGTCACTTTAAAGTTCCAGAAAGTTTCAGCTTCGGTGTGACACAGATTGGAGGTGACAAGGATTGCTCTGTTTCGTTGCAGTGTGAGAACCAAGAAGCAAGAATCTCTCAGTAATTTCAGTTTTGTTCCAGAAATCACTTAAAAACTTATTGAAAAGTATTAAAGGTGTCAGCACTAAGGCCATTACATGCCAGCTGGAATAAAAGCCTCCTTTTCATAGGAAGGAACCTGTTGTCTAGTCACCATTTTCATCTGTGCCAACTATTCAGCTTGTCAAAGGGCTTCCTTTAGGAGTAGCTGCATCTCATTGACTTGTATAAAATTACTTCCCTTCTGTTGGAAATAAAAACACAGAACAATGTTAGTTCTTTAGCTGCTTTTTAATTGCTTGGTAAATAAAACTATATAGACGCCTACATTTCCATTGAGATGTCCGTATTAACTCACTGTGGTAAGTCAATGCCTGAGAGAAAAGAATTGAATGTTTATGTGAAAGCTGAATGAACCTAATTGGAGACTCGGGAAAAGTAGTAATATAAGACCGACTTTATTCAAGGGTATGAAAAAGGTAGTAAACAGACCTGGAGTAGTACATTCACTTAGCTATGGGGTCACTGGAATTATGCAATTCTTACATAGTAATACAAATTTTATGGACTTTCTGAAAATAAAGTTTTTCAAAGTTTTCAGATAAACAATACCTTTACTATAGCATATAGAGGGTGCTAAGGAGCACATAAATGGATCAGCATAGACAGACTGGAACAAAAAGGTTGTCCAGCCAAATAAAAAGCTGTTGTCACGCTGTGACTGTATGTAAATAGGGAAAGTGTCTGGGACCCTAACAATCCCTGTTCCCAAAGGTACCTCTAAAGGTGAGGAGGTTTGGGCCACCAGCCTTGCTGTTCTCCTGTTATATCCCAAGCTGTCCCATCCCACTCCCCAGGGACAGAAATGCTAGTGTATAAACACTTAAGACAAACAGGGATAACAGAAAGCAATTCACATACAAAACACTAACCAAAAGTAGAGAGGTATATAGGGAAGGGTAGGAATGTACAAACCAAATGGGAATAGGACAATGAGGAAAGCATACACCCAAAACAGCACCCAACAATCTCCAGCAGCAACAACGATCTCCAACTCAGCACAGCGACTCCAAGGAGCTTGGAAGTAAAACTTTCACTGGCGAGGAAGGGAAGGTCTGCTCAGATGTTATAGGAGAAAAAATGACCAGGTCAGGAACAGCTGTGAGATGGAGCTGCAAGTTTCGAACCAGCATAGAAAGGGTTGTTAACCTCTTCAGCAACAAAGGAAACAAAATCCATTTAATTTGAAACACAAACACCCAGGCTAAATGGAAGATCTGCAATTCACAATACATAGTGATTTTCTAACCCTAGATCTCCCAGGGGGACGTGACACACTCGTGACAGCTGTTTAAATGAACTGGAAATGCAAATGGGCTCAACTTAGGATGTTTTCACACATCTCTGAAACACGGACCAAACTTGAATCGGAAGAAAGGACCTGACCACCGAGTCTTTTGACCTGATCGTACTGACTCACAGGCATGTGTGACGTAATTTGCTCAGATCAGGAGATCCAGCGTTTGAGCCTAACATTGTGATGCGAGGATAATAATAATAATAATAATATTTTTTATTTATATAGCGCCAACATATTCCACAGCGGTTTACAAATTATAGAGGGGACTTGTACAGACAATAGACATTACAGCATAACAATAATCACAGTTCAAAACAGATACCAATAGGAGTGGGACGCCAACAGCCTGCGATAGGCAGTTGCGGAGCCGGGGTCCGGCGTAGGGGAGTAGATGCCGGTAAGGAGGAGTGCTACCGCTTGGAGCGGTGAAGTGAGAAGCCTCTGTGGTGCAGAGGGACGCCAACAGCCTGCGTGCTCCGGCCGTGTGTGACGCTAGGATGCAGCGCGCGGGTTGGGCGGAGCTATATGTGATGTCACAGATTAGCAAGGACGGGAGCTAGGGTGGGACACTACCAACGGTTTTCGAGAGGTGTCTCCTCTCTTCATCAGGGTTGTCTCCAATGCTGGCTGACCGTCCTTATATCCCCACGCCTCCCCATAGCCCCATTATGTCCGCAAATGGCTAATTAATAGCATAAGTGGATAACTGAATGGATTGCTGATCGGGATTAGTTGGAATGTGTACGATTAGTAGAGGTTGATCATATGTGGCAAAAATAAATAAATTAATTAATTACAAGTGGCTGAATAAGAAGTGTTAGGCCGGGGTCACACTAGACCGTAATACGGACGAGTGCTATGCGATAAAAAATCGCATAGCACTCGGCCCAATGTTAATCTATGGTGCAGCTCCCATCATCCGATATTTTCTCCACCGTATTTCGGATCCGAGGGAACTCGCAGCAGGCTGCGATTGTCAGCGTATCTCGGCCGAGACTCGCCAATGCAAGTCTATGGGTGCGAGAAAAAATCGGATTACACACGGACCATGCGTGTGCATTGCGAGAAATACGCAGCGGTGTTCTATAGAAAAGCCGGTAATTCAATTGCCGGCTTTGCATTTCTCCTTCCCAAGCCCGACAGGATATGAGACATGATTACATACAGTAAACCATCTCATATCCCCTTTTTTTTGCATATTCCACACTACTAATGTTAGTAGTGTGTATGTGCAAAATTTGGCCGCTGTAGCTGCTCAAATAAAGGGTTAAATGGCGGAAAAAATTGGCGTGGGCTCCCGCGCAATTTTCTCCGCCAGAATGGTAAAGCCAGTGACAGAGGGCAGATATTAATAGCCAGGAGAGGGTCCATGGTTATTGGCCCCCCGTGGCTAAAAACATCTGCCCCCAGCCACCCCAGAAAAGGTACATCTGGAAGATGCGCCTATTCTGGCACTTGGCCACTCTCTTCCCACTCCCTGTAGCGGTGGGATATGGGGTAATGAAGGGTTAATGCCACCTTGCTATTGTAAGGTGACATTAAGCCAGATTAATAATGGAGAGGCGTCAATTATGACACCTATCCATTATTAATCCAATTGTTTGAAAGGGTTAAAAAACACACACACACATGATTTAAAAGTATTTTAATGAAATAAACACAGCGGTTGTTTTAATATTTTATTGCTCTCTCATTCCATTTTCAGACCCTCGCTTGGCAAAACAATAAACACACAATATACATACCCTCTCTGATGAACTGTCACGTCCCACGAAGTAATCCATCTGAAGGGGTTAACTAATATTACAGGCAGAGCTGCGATAATCCACTCGCTCGTGCCTGTAATCCCCGGGTGCTGAAAGGAAAGCAGTGATGTGTACTTACATTCAGTTGCGGTGATGCGCCCCTGCTGGATGTTCTCATGAACTGCAGCCTGGGAACTTTTCCCCAGGCTCCAGGTCATATGAGGACATCCACCAGGGGGCGCATCACCGCGACTGAATGAAATGTAGGTCAATGACCTATAGTTACCTTCAGTCGCGGTGATGCGCCCCCTGGTGGATGTCCTCATATGACCTGGAGCGTGGGAAAAAGTTCCCAGGCTGCAGTTCATGAGAACATCCAGCAGGGGCGCATCACCGCGACTGAATGTAAGTACACATCACTGCTTTCCTTTCAGCACCCGGGGATTACAGGCACGAGCGAGTGGATTATCGCAGCTCTGCCTGTAATATTAGTTAACCCCTTCAGATGGATTACTTCGTGGGACGTGACAGTTCATCAGAGAGGGTATGTATATTGTGTGTTTATTGTTTTGCCAAGCGAGGGTCTGAAAATGGAATGAGAGAGCAATAAAATATTAAAACAACCGCTGTGTTTATTTCATTAAAATACTTTTAAATCATGTGTGTGTGTGTTTTTTAACCCTTTCAAACAATTGGATTAATAATGGATAGGTGTCATAATTGACGCCTCTCCATTATTAATCTGGCTTAATGTCACCTTACAATAGCAAGGTGGCATTAACCCTTCATTACCCCATATCCCACCGCTACAGGGAGTGGGAAGAGAGTGGCCAAGTGCCAGAATAGGCGCATCTTCCAGATGTGCCTTTTCTGGGGTGGCTGGGGGCAGATGTTTGTAGCCACGGGGGGGCCAATAACCATGGACCCTCTCCTGGCTATTAATATCTGCCCTCAGTCACTGGCTTTACCACTCTGGCGGAGAAAATTGCGCGGGAGCCCACGCCAATTTTTTCCGCCATTTAACCCTTTATTTGAGCAGCTACAGCGGCCAAATTTTGCACATACACACTACTAACATTAGTAGTGTGGAATATGCAAAAAAAATGGGAATATGAGATGGTTTACTGTATGAAAACCATGTCTCATATCCTGTCGGGTTTGTAAAGGAGAAATGCAAAGCCGGCAATTGAATTACCGGCTTTTCACAGATATCGCGCTGAATGAAATATAAATACAGAATATATATATATGTGTCTCAATGACATATATATATATATATATATATATATATATATATACTGTATATATGTTTTCCCGAACATTTGAGCACATAAATCCATTAGATGTCGGTTTTGCAAGCTTGCGAGAAAATCTCGGCATACGGATGCCATACGGATCATTTGATGCGAGGAAATTGCATCCTCGCACTGCACACGGATCACTGTTTTTGAAACATTTGTGCGATTCTCGGCCGTGAAAAACAGACCGTTTTTTTATACGTTAAGTGTGTCCCCGGCCTTAGAAAGGAAACGCTGACAAGGAAATTAAATGCTTGATGTTGGGGATTTAACTAACGCTAATTAGCAGACACCTATGGAGAACCACCTGTTGAGATACCTAAAAGTATATGTGTATATACCGGGGGATGGGCCATAAATCTATATAATGATATGGGAATCAGTGTAAGAATTTAAAAACAACATTTTTTATTTTTTATTATACATAAATAGATAAAAGCAATGGAAAAATGTATGTTATTTAAAAGTATAAAATAAAGATAAAAACGAAAAATGCGAGTGACATATGTGCCAATACGTAAATAAAATAGCTAGACATATGCCTGGGATATTACTGCTAAAAGGTTAAAATACATACAGCTCAATCTCTTGATTCAAGCAGTTTGGGGCCAGACTATCAAGGGTGAATATCCATTTGGATTCCACCCTAGACATGGTTTTTAAATAGTCTTCGCCCCTGGGGTTTGGTAGAACTATCTGTACGCCAGAAAAGAAAATGCCGTGGCAGGATCGATTATGTTTCTACACAACATAAGCCTCTATTCCTTACCGCTAAAACGCGGCAATATCTTTTCCTTATTGATAGCATTTTCCAAGCCGGCACATCTATATTAACCGTCTACCTATTACCCCCTGCACAGATGCTGTAGTGCACACTGTACCACCAACGTGGTCATTAGTAAGTACACCTCTACATTTACTATCAAAGTATACCATTCACACTGGACAGATTTTAAACCAACATCTCCAGTAAAACAAACAACACAGTATAATTTTTATAACCTCCTCAACAGCTGCACCAGCCAGAAAAAATCCCGATTGACCTACACATTTTTTATGCGAGCAAGTGAGAACCAAGCAAACTTTATTTAATCTAGTTTTGGTATTATTCACCTCTGCTACATCCCTACAATAGTTCAGCTAGCGCGGCGATTATACTTTAATTTCACTAGCATTACTTGTCTTTCAAATGGGTATATACACAGAACCTGTTTTAATCACCAGCGGCTTCTGAACCGGTTCTCCCTACCTCTCGGTGGTAAGTGCCAGTGCTATATTTTAGTTTAAATACATAAAGTGTATGAGAACATGATGCGAGGAACCTGATTTTGGTTTAACTTATATGAATGGGCCACACAGGGATAATTAGGTTAATACGTTGAGGCGGTAGGCCAGTCTGAACAAATGAGTTTTTAGGGCACGCTTAAAACTGTGGGGATTGGGGATTAATCGTATTAACCTGGGTAGTGCATTCCAAAGAATCGGCACAGCACGTGAAAAGTCTTGGAGACGGGAGTGGGAGGTTCTGATTATTGAGGATGCTAACCTCAGGTCATTAGCAGAACATAGAGCACGGGTAGGGTGGTAGACTGAGACCAGGGAGGAGATGTAGGGTGGTGCTGAGCCATGGAGTGCTTTGTGGATGGAAATAGTTTTGTACTGGATTCTGGAGTGGATGGGTAACCAGTGTAATGACTGGCACAGGGTAGAGGCATCGGTGTAGTGGTTGGTGAGGAATATAATCCTGGAAGCAGCATTCAGGACAGATTGTTTTTGGTCCATTTTTTTTGCAGTGTCTTTGTCAGGGTACATTTGTCTCTTGTGCATGCTGATAAAGTTTAGTGCCAAAAAAAACTGATTCTACTTCATCACCTACAAGAGAAAAAATGAGCAAAAACCCTGCTGTAAATAAGTAAAAAGCAAAAAGTGCATCTAAATTACACAGAGTTTCTAGAAATACTGTTTTTGATCAAAAATAGCTAAAAAATAGCTTAAAAGCCATCACACCACGACAAGGTAACTCTGATCGGGTCAGTTTTTTCTTTGTATTATTGCATTCTGTGCAAGCTGGGGTGTAGCCTCCCTTTTTCTGAGCTGGAGATTGGATATAAGGCTCCCCCAGACTGGTGTTCCACTGGTTGGGCCCAGTCCTTTTGTCTGCCCTTATTCACACTGAGGTCAACATTGGCATATGGTAAGGTTTTTAATATTAGACAGCATAGGACTGTCCTGATCAGAGTCACCTTGTCGTAGTGGGATGGCTTTTAAGCTATTTTTGATTAAAAAAACAGTATTACTAGAAACTCTTTGTTATTTAGATGCACTTTTTGCTTTTTACTTATTTACAGCAGGGTTTTTGCACATTTTTTCTCTTGTATGTTTTATATGTTTTATGGCCAATGTGAACATGAGTTTATGAGTGGCAAGTGTACCAACTTAAGTTAAGCTCAATTTTTGTTTTTTTTCTACTTCATCAGGTTTGGCACAAAAAAACTGGAAACAGCATTTTTGCAGCGTTTTTTTGCACCACTGAAAAACTCTGAAAATTTTTTTGAAAGAAGTGACATGCACCATTCTGCAAAACCTCAGATTTTGCACAAAATACTGAGGACCAAAAAAAACAAGCTGTGTCCATGGCATTTCTGAAATCTCACAGACATTGCTGGCACTATAAAACATAATTAAAAATTTTGTATTAAAAAAAAGCATAAAAAGTTGCAAAAAAATAACGTGTGAACATAGCATTATACCTTTTACAGACAAACGTAATTCTCATTGGAAATTTCCTTCAGCTGTCCTCATCTCACAAACATGCTATTTGATTTGTTTAGCTGTTATGTCTTTCTCAGTATACTACCCATAACACAGTTTTCTCAAAACGTTGCATAGGAGAAAATATTAGACCAAATCTGAAACATTCAGAAAAATCATAAACAAAATATGACTATGAGACTAATTAATACTAAAAAAATATAGAACGTAGAAGAAAATATTAACCCTTCTATATCACAGTGGACACAAATAATCTACACGGTTGTTAAAATGTCAGGTTTTTGTCATGGAAAAAAAAATCATACCAAGAAGAATAATTAATTTCAGAACAATTTCCACCTTTAATATATGCCATAATGTGTACAAATGCATTAAGACACAATGAACTAAAGACCAGAGCAAAGTGCAAGGGAAACAGGACCAAGGTGAGTATGAGGTTTTTTGGTGTGTTGGCGCTATGTGAGGGTGCTATGTGAGGGCTCATACTGAATATAAGGAGGCAATGTGAGGGCTCATACTTTATACAGGGGGCTATGTGGGGGTTCATACTGAATATAAGGAGGCAATGTGAGGGCTCATACTGAATATAAGGAGGCTATGTGAGGGCTCATACTGAATATAAGGAGGCAATGTGAGGGCTCATACTGAATATAAGGAGGCTATGTGAGGGCTCATACTGAATATAAGGAGGCAATGTGAGGGCTCATACTGAATATAAGGAGGCTATGTGAGGGCTCATACTGAATATAAGGAGGCAATGTGAGGGCTCATACTAAATATAACGAGACTATGTGAGGGCTCATACTATATATAAGGAGGCTATGTGAGGGCTCATACTAAATATAAGGAGGCTATGCGAGGGCTCATACTGAATATAAGGAGGCAATGTGAGGGCTCATACCAAATATAAGGAGGCTATGTGAGGGCTCATACTGAATATAAGGAGGCTATGTGAGGGCTCATACTGAATATAAGGAGGCAATGTGAGGGCTCATACTGAATATAAGGAGGCTATGTGAGGGCTCATACTGAATATAAGGAGGCAATGTGAGGGCTCATACTAAATATAACAAGACTATGTGAGGGCTCATACTATATATAAGGAGGCTATGTGAGGGCTCATACTAAATATAAGGAGGCTATGCGAGGGCTCATACTGAATATAAGGAGGCAATGTGAGGGCTCTTACCAAATATAAGGAGGCTATGTGAGGGCTCATACTGAATATAAGGAGGCAATGTGAGGGCTCATACTAAATATAACGAGACTATGTGAGGGCTCATACTATATATAAGGAGGCTATGTGAGGGCTCATACTAAATATAAGGAGGCAATGTGAGGGCTCATACTAAATATAAGGAGGCAATGTGAGGGCTCATACTAAATATAAGGAGGCTATGTGAGGGCTCATACTAAATATAAGGAGGCAATGTGAGGGCTCATACTAAATATAAGGAGGCTATGTGAGGGCTCATACTAAATATAAGGAGGCAATGTGAGGGCTCATACTAAATATAAGGAGGCTATGTGAGGGCTCATATTGAATATAAGGAGGCAATGTGAGGGCTCATACTAAATATAACGAGACTATGTGAGGGCTCATACTATATATAAGGAGGCTATGTGAGGGCTCATACTAAATATAACGAGACTATGTGAGGGCTCATACTATATATAAGGAGGCTATGTGAGGGCTCATACTAAATATAAGGAGGCTATGTGAGGGCTCATACTGAATATAAGGAGGCAATGTGAGGGCTCATACCAAATATAAGGAGGCTATGTGAGGGCTCATACTGAATATAAGGAGGCAATGTGAGGGCTCATACTAAATATAACGAGACTATGTGAGGGCTCATACTATATATAAGGAGGCTATGTGAGGGCTCATACTAAATATAAGGAGGCCATGTGAGGGCTCATACTGAATATAAGGAGGCAATGTGAGGGCTCATACCAAATATAAGGAGGCTATGTGAGGGCTCATACTGAATATAAGGAGGCTATGTGAGGGCTCATACTGAATATAAGGAGGCAATGTGAGGGCTCATACTAAATATAAGGAGGCTATGTGAGGGCTCATACTGAATATAAGGAGGCAATGTGAGGGCTCATACTGAATATAAGGAGGCAATGTGAGGGCTCATACTAAATATAAGGAGGCTATGTGAGGGCTCATACTAAATATAAGGAGGCTATGTGAGGGCTCATACTGAATATAAGGAGGCTATGTGAGGGCTCATACTGAATATAAGGAGGCTATGTGAGGGCTCATACTGAATATAAGGAGGCTATGTGAGGGCTCATACTGAATACAGGGAGGCTATTTGAGTGCTCATTATGCATATTGAGGGGCTATGTGGGAGCTCATTTTGTAAATAGGTGAACTGTGTGTGGGCTGATACTATATATAAGGAGGCTATGTGAGAATCATACTATATAGGGGGTTATGTGGGATTTCATACTGTACACCTGGGGGACAATATGTGGGCTCATACTGTATATAGGGGTTATGTGGGGGACTCATACTAAATCAGGAGGCTATGTGGGAGCTCATACTGTACATAGGGAAGCTGTGTGAGCTCATACTGTATATAGGAAGGTTATGTGAGTTTTCTTACTGTATACAGGGGGCTATGTGGGGGTTCATAATGTACCGTATATAGGGGCTGTTTGTGGGCTCTTTCTGTAGATATGGGAGTGTCAGCATACTTAATTTTGCTTAATATTAAGTGATATAATTATTTTAAAATAATAATTATAATTAATTTCAGCTTATTGGTTTTAAACTCCACAACAGTCATGGTCTCTCATGTGGTCCCTCAGAAAATTAATTGGCCACCCCCGATCTACAGTCATTATTGCTACCAACAACAAACTGCAGGATAACGGCACAATCTGTGCAGGCTTCTACAAAAATACTCTGAAATACTTTGACAAAAATCTGGCATTTTAACTTGAGGGTGTGTAGACTTTTTCCATTCATTGTATTTATGAACTATGTTGCATTTAGGGGGAGAATTCTTGTATTGTTTATTTGCTACCAGATGTCATTGTGCTTCTAAAAGGGGTTTTCCAGGCAAAACACGATTATAATGAATTATATATCAAAAACTTACTATGATAGTTCTATTTGGCAAGGTGCCCCAATATTCTGGCAGCCGCACCACCCCGGGATCCAGCAGCTTGGCATCTAGTCGCCTGCTTGACATGGGACAACATTTCCTGAGCAGGTACGTGCACAGAGCAATGTGTTCAGAGCGGCCGACTGACTACATCAGCTGTGAAGCAAAACTAGAAATATAGAACTGTGGCGCATAGCTAGCAATAAAACATCCAAGGAGGAGGAGAGTGGGACTGTGTGACTTCCCAGGTGACCAGGACAGTTTCCATGGCCGGTGTGACCAGGACAGTTTCCATGGCCGGTGTGACCAGGACAGTTTCTATGGCCGCTGTGACCAGGACAGTTTCCATGGCCGGTGTGACCAGGACAGTTTCCATGGCCGGTGTGACCAGGACAGTTTTCATGGCCGGTGTGACCAGGACAGTTTCCATGGCCGGTGTGACCAGGAGTTTCCATGGCTGCTGTGACCAGGACAGTTTCCATGGCGGCTGTGACCAGGACAGTTTCCATGGCCGGTGTGACCAGGACAGTTTCCATGGCCGCTGTGACCAGGACAGTTTCCATGGCCGCTGTGACCAGGACAGTTTCCATGGCCGGTGTGACCAGGAGAGTATCCATGGCTGCTGTGACCAGGACAGTTTCCATGGCTGGTGTGACCAGGACAGTTTCCATGGCTGCTGTGACCAGGACAGTTTCCATGGCCACTGTGACCAGGACAGTTTCCATGGCCGGTGTGACCAGGACAGTTTCCATGGCCAGTGTGACCAGGACAGTTTCCATGGCCACTGTGACCAGGACAGTTTCCATGGCCGGTGTGACCAGGACAGTTTCCATGGCCGCTGTGACCAGGACAGTTTCCATGGCCGCTGTGACCAGGACAGTTTCCATGGCCGGTGTGACCAGGACAGTTTCCATGGCCACTGTGACCAGGACAGTTTCCATGGCCGGTGTGACCAGGACAGTTTCCATAGCCGCTGTGACCAGGACAGTTTCCATGGCCGCTGTGACCAGGACAGTTTCCATGGCCGGTGTGACCAGGAGAGTTTCCATGGCCGCTGTGACCAGGACAGTTTCCATGACCGCTGTGACCGGGACAGTTTCCATGGCCGCTGTGATCGGGACAGTTACCATGGCGGGTGTGACCAGGACAGTTACCATGGCTGCTGTGATCAGGACAGTTTCCATGGCCGCTGTGATCAGGACAGTTTCCATGGCCGCTGTGACCAGGACAGTTTCCATGGCTGGTGTGACCAGGACAGTTTCCATGGCCGCTGTGATCAGGACAGTTACCATGGCAGGTGTGACCAGGACAGTTACCATGGCCACTGTGATCAGGACAGTTTCCATGGCCGGCGTGACCAGGACAGTTTCCATGGCCGCTGTGACCAGGACAGTTTCCATGGCCGGTGTGACCAGGAGAGTTTCCATGGCCGCTGTGACCAGGACAGTTTCCATGACCGCTGTGACCGGGACAGTTTCCATGGCCGCTGTGATCAGGTCAGTTACCATGGCGGGTGTGACCAGGACAGTTTCCATGGCCGCTGTGATCAGGACAGTTTCCATGGCCGCTGTGATCAGGACAGTTTCCATGGCCGCTGTGACCAGGACAGTTTCCATGGCCGGTGTGACCAGGAGAGTTTCCATGGCCGCTGTGACCAGGACAGTTTCCATGACCGCTGTGACCGGGACAGTTTCCATGGCCGCTGTGATCGGGACAGTTACCATGGCGGGTGTGACCAGGACAGTTACCATGGCTGCTGTGATCAGGACAGTTTCCATGGCCGCTGTGATCAGGACAGTTTCCATGGCCGCTGTGACCAGGACAGTTTCCATGGCTGGTGTGACCAGGACAGTTTCCATGGCCGCTGTGATCAGGACAGTTACCATGGCAGGTGTGACCAGGACAGTTTCCATGGCCGCTGTGATCAGGACAGTTTCCATAGCCGCTGTGACCAGGACAGTTTCCATGGCCGCTGTGACCAGGACAGTTTCCATGGCCGGTGTGACCAGGAGAGTTTCCATGGCCGCTGTGACCAGGACAGTTTCCATGACCGCTGTGACCGGGACAGTTTCCATGGCCGCTGTGATCGGGACAGTTACCATGGCGGGTGTGACCAGGACAGTTACCATGGCTGCTGTGATCAGGACAGTTTCCATGGCCGCTGTGATCAGGACAGTTTCCATGGCCGCTGTGACCAGGACAGTTTCCATGGCTGGTGTGACCAGGACAGTTTCCATGGCCGCTGTGATCAGGACAGTTACCATGGCAGGTGTGACCAGGACAGTTACCATGGCCACTGTGATCAGGACAGTTTCCATGGCCGGCGTGACCAGGACAGTTTCCATGGCCGCTGTGACCAGGACAGTTTCCATGGCCGGTGTGACCAGGAGAGTTTCCATGGCCGCTGTGACCAGGACAGTTTCCATGACCGCTGTGACCGGGACAGTTTCCATGGCCGCTGTGATCAGGTCAGTTACCATGGCGGGTGTGACCAGGACAGTTTCCATGGCCGCTGTGATCAGGACAGTTTCCATGGCCGCTGTGATCAGGACAGTTTCCATGGCCGGTGTGACCAGGACAGTTACCATGGCAGGTGTGACCAGGACAGTTACCATGGCCACTGTGATCAGGACAGTTTCCATGGCCGCTGTGATCAGGACAGTTTCCATGGCCGGTGTGACCAGGACAGTTTCCATGGCCGGTGTGACCAGGAGAGTTTCCATGGCCGCTGTGACCAGGACAGTTTCCATGACCGCTGTGACCGGGACAGTTTCCATGGCCGCTGTGATCAGGACAGTTACCATGGCGGGTGTGACCAGGACAGTTTCCATGGCCGCTGTGATCAGGACAGTTTCCATGGCCGCTGTGATCAGGACAGTTTCCATGGCCGGTGTGACCAGGACAGTTTCCTTGGCCGCTGTGATCAGGACAGTTTCCATGGCCGCTGTGACCAGGACAGTTTCCATGGCCGGTGTGACCAGGACAGTTTCCATGGCCGGTGTGACCAGGACAATTTCCATGGCTGGTGTGACCAGGACAGTTTCCATGGCTGCTGTGACCAGGACAGTTTCCATGGCCGCTGTGACCAGGACAGTTTCCATGGCCGCTGTGACCAGGACAGTTTCCATGGCCGCTGTGACCAGGACAGTTTCCATGGCCGCTGTGAACATGCTCTTGCATCATTCATGTTTTCTCGCCATACTCCTGCTCAGTTTTCTGTTTTACACATTCTCCTAAAAAAGACAAAACCTTCCTTTTACTTTCTTAAATACTCAGCTTTCTGGTTTATTAACCTTTTGGATTTACTGACAGCGCTGTAGCTGTTCCATGATAAAAATGATCATTAAAAATAGAAATCGCCTAATAGTTCTTCAGACAGTATATTATCTGCCATAGAAATACTAGATAAATGCTAAAGTCTGGTGTACATGCCCATGACAAGAGCACTAGTCCCATACAGGGGCTCACAGTGCCCCCATTGATCCATAATACGGGCCTTTAGGCAATTCTTGGCTTTGGGTGGGGGATACCATTATAATGTGTAATATGATACACAAAAATGCATGGCGATGGTTATAGACAATTGCCATTTACATGCTGCATCATTAACAATCTATGAAATGCCTAATTGATTTTTCCGTAGTAAAGACTTTAGAGTTCAGTATTTGTATTAGGTTATAGATGAAACTATTGAACTTGTGAATTAGGCAGGGACAGGTGTAGTTCAATAAATGATGGTTGTTTAGCGACCTCTAGTGGACAGAAGAAATATTGAAAGGCACAGAAATGATTCCTTTTGTAGAAGTACAGATTATCTTTCCTTGTGTTATCTTTCACTATATTGTTTTAGTAGTGAAGTGATAGTACTGTAAATATTCGACTAAAGGTGGGATTACACCCCCTGACTTGTGGGGTTAACAGACATCCGATTAGCTAATTGTTTGCTGATCGGCGGTCTTTTAATAACCTCTGCAGACAGGCAGATGGCATTTCCTATTGCCAGCACAGCACAATCAATAATAGATGGTTCTGTGCATGTAGACTGTCATTGTTCTCGGTAGCACACCACCTGTTTACACAGGACAAAGTGCTGTCGAGAACAATGATTTTTAACTACCAAAGCCTATTTGCACCTTCATGACCAGGCCAAATTTTACAATTCTGACCAGTGTCACTTTATGAGGCAATAACTCTGCAACGCCTCAACGGATCCTGGGGATTCTGATACTGTTTTAGCATGGCATAGTACTTCATGATCATTATACAATTTATTCCTTATGACTTGCTTGTAAAAAAAACAACACTGAAATTTGGTGAAAATTTTGTAAATTTAACAATTTTCAAACTTTAATTTGAATTCCCTTAAATCAGAGAGTTACATCACATAAAATAGTTAATAAATAACATTTCACACATATCATCTTACCTAAACATAATTTTTGAAACAATTTTTGTTGTTGTTATGAAGGATTAAAAGTTGACCAGCGATTTTTCATTTTTTCAACAAAATTTCCAAAACCATTTTTTTAAGGACCACTTAAGTGATTTGAAGTGACTTTTGGGACCTATATGATACAGAATTACTAAATTACCAAAAGTGACCCCATTCTAAAAACTGCACCCCCTTAACCGTTTCACGACATGCGCCGTACTATTACAGCGCATGTCGTGTCTCCCCTTTTGATGTGGGCTCCGGCAGTGAGCCCACATCAAAGTCGCGACATGTCAGCTGTTTTGTACAGCTGACATGTGCGCGCAATAGCGGCGGGTGAAATCGTGATTCACCCGCCGCTATTAACCTGTTAAATGCCGCTGTCAAACGCAGACAGCGGCATTTAACTACCGCTTCGGCCGGAAATGACCTCATCGCCGACCCCCGTTACTTGATCGGTGGTCGGCGATGCATCAGGATGGTAACCATAGAGGTCCTTGAGACCTCTATGGTTACTAATGCCGGCCTGCTGTGAGTGCCCCCCTGTGGTCGGCGCTCATAGCACACCTGCATTTCTGCTACATAGCAGCGAACATCAGATTGCTGCTATGTAGCAGAGCCGATCGGGTTGTGCCTGCTTCTAGCCTCCCATGGAGGCTATTGAAGCATGGCAAAAGTAAAAAAAAAATGTTTTTAAAAATATGAAAAAAATAAAAAAATATGAAAGTTTAAATCACCCCCCTTTTGCCCCATCCAAAATAAAACAATAAAAAAAAAAAATCAAATCTACACATATTTGGTATCGCCGCGTTCAGAATCGCCCGATCTATCAATAAAAAAAAAGCATTAACCTGATCGCTAAACAGCGTAGCAAGAAAAAAATTAGAAACGCCAGAATTACGTTTTTTTGGTCGCCGCGACATTGCATTAAAATGCAATAACGGGCGATCAAAAGAACGTATCTGCACAATTGTGGTATCATTAAAAACGTTAGCTCGAAACACAAAAAATAGGCCCTCACATGACCCCAGATCACGAAAAATGGAGACGCTACGGGTATCAGAAAATGGCGCATTTTTATTTATTTTTTTAGCAAAGTTTTGCATTTTTTTTCACCACTTTGATAAAAAATAACCTAGACATGTTTGGTGTCTATGAACTCGTACTGACCTGGAGAATCATAATATCAGGTCAATTTTAGCATTTAGTGAACCTAGCAAAAAAGCCAAACAAAAAACAAGTGTGGGATTGCACTTTTTTTGCAATTTCACCACACTTGGAATTTTTTTCCCATTTTCTAGTACAAGACATGGTAAAACCAATGCTGACTTTCAAAAGTACAACTTGTCCCGCAAAAAACAAGAAAAATCAAAAACAATTGGTGTGGGGACTATTGAAAACCAGTTTTGCACATATAATCCCCTTTTAAAACTTAGCTTTTAATATTAGCAGAATAAAACCCTGACCCAAAACAAACCTTGGTTAAATAACCAAAATATATAAAATACCACTAATAGGTAACCTGTTGAGGTGCTACAATACAACCTACTGCTCACCCCTGCCTTGCTGTGGAGGTTGGCACCCTAAGAAACGATTTTTTGGCGCCCCTACTCAACGTAGGCTGTCCCTAAATTCCCTATAGAGTCCCTATCAATGTAGGTGGGAAAACAATATAGTGGAGAGCAGTGGTGAAAAAAAGGAAACAATAAAACTATTAACTATTCATCTATATGGCATGCGGCAGCATCGGTCACCACATTATCTCCTCCTGATGAACCGTATAAACGGGGAAACGCGTCGGGGTGATGTCAGCACACGCTAAGTGATCTCTTGTAATTCCTTATCACAATTCTCTGGTCTGTTATGTCGGTCCCTATTGGATCTGTATATGTAATCAATGTATGTCCATGACAAACAGGGGACTGATACGGTTATCTTTTGACCGAGTATATTGTTGTGACACGGTTCGCTATTGAGCGATGTGCTGCAGTATCATTATTATTATCCTAAGTGGGGATGGTTGTTAAGATTTGTTGGGGTTTTATTGTTTCCTTTTTTTCACCACTGCTCTCCACTATATTGTTTTCCCACCTACATTGATAGGGACTCTATAGGGAATTTAGGGACAGCCTACGTTGAGTGGGGGCGCCAAAAAATCGTTTCTTAGGGTGCCAACCTCCACAGCAAGGCAGGGGTGAGCAGTAGGTTGTATTGTAGCACCTCAACAGGTTACCTATTGGTGGTATTTTATATATTTTGGTTATTTAACCAAGGTTTGTTTTGGGTCAGGGTTTTATTCTGCTAATATTAAAAGCTAAGTTTTAAAAGGGGATTATACCCGCAAAAAACAAGCCCTCACATGGCCATATTGACAGAAAAATAAAAAAAGTTATGGCTCTGGGAAGGAGGGGAGCGAAAAACAAAAACACAAAAACAAAAAAGGGCCGCGGCATGAAGGGGTTAAGGGGCTCAAAACCACATTCAAGAAGTTGATTATCCCTTCAGGTGCTTCACAGGAATTTTTGGAATGTGGAAGGAAAAAATCAACATTACATTTTATTTCACAAAAACTTCAAATTATTTTATTTTAACAAAGGTAACAGAAAAAATTGGCCCCAAAAATGTATTGTGCTATTTATCCTTAGCATACTGAAACTGTTTGGGTACATGGCAAGGCTTGGAAGGGAAGGAGCGCCATTTGACTTTTTGAAAGCAAAATTTGCTGGAATCATTAGCTGATAGCATGTCGCATTTGGAGAGCTCCTCATGTGCCTAAACTATGGAAACCCCCTACAAGTGACACCATTTTGGAAACTAGACCCCTCAAGGAATGTGTCTACATGTCTGGTGAGCAATTTTAACCCACAGGCACTTCATAGAAGTTTATAACATCGAGCAGTGAAAATAAAGAAACAATTTTTTCCACAAAAATTTATTTTAGTCTAAAATTTTGCATTTTCACAAGGGTAACAGGAGATATTATACAACAAATTGTATGGTGCAATTTTTCCTGAGTACACCGATACCTGTATGATATAACTTGAACCCCCAGGTGCTTCTCAAAAGTGTATAACATTGAGCCTTGAAAAAAAAAAAAAAAAAAACACACATTTTTCCCACAAAAGTGTTTAGCATTTTCTTCAAGGGTAACAGGAGAAATTGCACCATTCAATTTGTTGTCCAGTTTCTCCTGAGTACGCAGATACCCCATATGTGGGTGAAAATTAATGTTTGGGTACACAGCAGGGCATAGAAAGGAAGGCGTGACGTTTTGGAATTTAGACTGATGAAATTGTGTACGGGTGTCATGTCATGTTTGGAGAGCTCCTGATGTGCCTAAACAGTGGAAACCCCCCACAAGTGACCCCATTTTAAAAACTAGACCATTCAAGGAATTTATCTAGATGTGTGGTGAGCAACTTCAGCCCCCACGTGCTACACAGAATTTTACGTTGATTTGTGAAAATAAAATAATAAAATTCACACTTTTGTTTTAGCCCCATTTTTTTCATTTTCACAAGGATAGCAGGAGAAAATTGACCCAAAAATTTGTCGTGCAATTTCTCCTGAGTACAATGATACCCCATATGTGGTCAAAAACTACTTTCGAGGTACAGTGCAAAGCTCAGAAAAGAAGAAGCGCCATATTGGAGTTCAGATTTTGCTGAAATAGTTTGCGGGTGCCATGTCACAGTGCCAGAGCCCCCAGGTCCAAAACAGCAGAAATCACCCATATATGACCTCATTTTTCAAACTACTCTCCCCAGTGACTTCATCCAGGGGTGCAGTGATCATATTGACACCACATGTGTCACAGATTTTTACACCATTGGGCGGTGAGTAAAGAATAATTACATTTTTACCACTAAAATGTTTTAAATTTTAAATTTTCCTAAGGGCCAATATGAAAAAATGGATCTTAGTTTGTTGCAAAAATGTCTTCCGAGTGCACCAATACATTACATGTAAACGGGAAATACTTTTCAGGCACAGTGCAAAGGTCAGAAGGGAAGGAGCGCCAGATTACAGTGAAGATTTTACTGTTATGGCTTGCAGGTGCTATGACCCACAGGGAGAGCCCCTGAGGTGCCAGAGCTGCAGAACTCCTCATAAGTGACCCCATTTTACAAAATAGACTTCTTGATGAGCAAATCTAGGATTGCAGTAATCATATTTACACCACAGGTGTGTCACAGAATTTTACACCATTGGGCTGTGAAGAAGATAGAATTATATTTTTACCACAAAAAAAAAGCTTTATCCCTAGATTTTACATTTTCACAAGTAGAAATGAGCATAAATGGCCCCGAAATTTGTCCTACAATTTCTGCTGAATGTAGAAATAACCAATATGTGGCTGTACAGTACTGCGTAGCCATATAGAGAGACTTGGAGGCATGGAGCGTTATTTGCCTCCTGGAGCACAGATGTTCCTAGAATAGTTTGCGGACTCCATATACAGAGCCCCTAACTGCTAGAAGAGCAGAATCTTCCCTCAAGTGACCCCATTTTAGAAACTATAACCCTTTAGGAATTTATCTACAGGTGTAGTGACGATTTTGACTCCATGGGTGTTTTCCAGAAACAAGCAGCAGTGGATGTTAGGCCGGCGTCACACATGCGTGTTTTACGGACGTAAGAGCGCAGAAACTACGTCCGTAAAACTCGCATAACATACGGCACAATTATTCTCAATGGGGCTGCTCCTATTAGCCGTATATTACGGTTCAGTATTATACGGCTTTCTACGGCCGTACAAAATCGCAGCATGCTGCGTTTGTCAGCGTACTGCGCAAAAAAATCGCCAATGAAAGTCTATGGGGGCGAGAAAAATACGGATTCCACACTGACCAGCAGTGTGACTTGCGAGAAATACGCAGCGCTGTTAGTGACAAGTCGGTAATTCAATTGCCGGCTTTTCATTTCTCCTGCACAAACCCGACAGGATATGAGACATGGTTTACATACAGTAAACCATCTCATATCCCCTTTTTTTTTGCATATTCCACATTACTAATGTTAGTAGTGTGTATGTGCAAAATTTCAGCGCTGTAGCTGCTAAAATAAAGGGTTAAATGGCGGAAAAAATTGGCGTGGGCTCCCGCGCAATTTTCTCCGCCAGAATGGTAAAGCCAGTGACTGAGGGCAGATATTAATAGCCAGGAGAGGGTCCATGGTTATTGCCCCCCCCCCCCCGTGGCTACAAACATCTGCCCCCAGCCACCCCAGAAAAGGCACATCTGGAAGATGCGCCTATTCTGGCACTTGGCCACTCTCTTCCCACTCCCTGTAGCGGTGGGCTATGGGGTAATGAAGGGTTAATGCCACCTTGCTATTGGAAGGTGACATTAAGCCAGATTAATGATGGAGAGGCGTCAATTATGACACCTATCCATTATTAATCCAATTGTAGGAAAGGGTTAAAAAACACACACACACATGATTGAAAAGTTTTTTAATGAAATAAACACAGCGGTTGTTGTAATAATTTATTGTTCTCTCAAATCCATTTGCAGTCCCTCACTTGGCAAAACAATAAACACACAAGATACATACCCTCTCTGATGTACTGTCAGGTCCAACGATGTAATCCATCTGAAGGGGTTAACTAATATTACAGGCAGGAGCCCTGCTAAATGCAGCTGTGCTCCGTGCTTGTAATTCCCCTGCGAATGAATGAAATGTAGGTCATTGACCTACATTTCCTTCAGTCGCGGTGATGCGCCCCCTGCTGGATGTCCTCATATGACCTGGAGCGTGGGAAAAAGTTCCCAGGCTGCAGTTCATGAGAACATCCACCAGAGGGCGCCTCACCGCGAATGAATGAAATGTAGGTCAATGACCTACATTTCATTCATTCGCAGGGGAATTACAAGCACGGAGCACAGCTGCATTATAGCAGGGCTCCTGCCTGTAATATTAGTTAACCCCTTCAGATGGATTACATCGTTGGACCTGACAGTACATCAGAGAGGGTATGTATCTTGTGCGTTTATTATGTTGCCAAGCGAGGGACTGCAAATGGATTTGAGAGAACAATAAATTATTACAACAACCGCTGTGTTTATTTCATTAAAATACTTTTCAATCATGTGTGTGTGTGTTTTTTAACCCTTTCCTACAATTGGATTAATAATGGATAGGTGTCATAATTGACGCCTCTCCATCATTAATCTGGCTTAATGTCACCTTCCAATAGCAAGGTGGCATTAACCCTTCATTACCCCATAGCCCACCGCTACAGGGAGTGGGAAGAGAGTGGCCAAGTGCCAGAATAGGTGCATCTTCCAGATGTGCCTTTTCTGGGGTGGCTGGGGGCAGATGGTTTTAGCCACGGGGGGGCCAATAACCATGGACCCTCTCCTGGCTATTAATATCTGCCCTCAGTCACTGGCTTTACCGCTCTGGCGGAGAAAATTGCGCGGGAGCCCACGCCAATTTTTTCCGCCATTTAACCCTTTATTTTAGCAGCTACAGCGCTGAAATTTTGCACATACACACTACTAACATTAGTAGTGTGGAATATGCAAAAAAAAAGGGGATATGAGATGGTTTACTGTATGTAAACCATGTCTCATATCCTGTCGGGTTTGTGCAGGAGAAATGAGAAGCCGGCAATTGAATTACCGGCTGTTCACAGATATCGCGCTGAATGAAATCTAAATACAGAATATATATATGTGTCTCAATGACATATATATATATATATATATGTTTTTCCGAACATTTGAGCACATAAATCCATTAGATGTCGGTTTTGCAAGCCTGCGCGAAAATCTCGCAGTACGGATGCCATACGGATTACATACGGAGGATGCCATGCGCAAAATACGCTGACACACCCTGACTACGGATCACTATTTTGGGAACATTTCTCCGTATTACGGCCATAGTACGGACGTATAATACGTGGCGTATTGTCTTACGCCGAGTGTGACGCCGGCCTTACCGAGTAAATTGCAAACTGCCATTGTCATGACCAGTACGCTGTAGTGTCCAGCTCATGCTTCAGGAGACATGCACCTGTAAATTAGGCGGGATGTCATCGCTACAGAAATGTCAAAGATGTGGGCGCTAAATGTGGTTTAGGTACACTGTGGGGCTCAGAAGGGAGGGGGGGCATTTGGATCTAGTAGCGCAGACTTTGCTGGATTCCTTTTGGGGTGCGAGGAGCTATAGCACTTTTCCAGAGCCTTTGTGCTACCAGTAATGTAGAAGCCCCCTATATTAACATTGACAGGTGACGGACCTGAGTGGGGACTTGCTATTTTTGTGGATTGAGTTGAAGCGGTTATTGGGAACATTTTACATAACATTTGGGATCACATTTATCCAAGGTCGGTAAGGATTAAGTCAGCTTAAAAATCATTTTACCCAATGAACGAACATTTTTCTCATTTATGGAATGATTGGCAGCCTGCTTACAGTGACCAGATTACCGGTGCAAGAGTGTTCCTAGGAACATTCTATTCCGATAATCGGACAGTGGAAATTCAGTTTCAATTTGTTGTCCATGTATGAGAATAAAGTCTGCGGGTATTCTACATGACTGCAGACTTCTGAATTGTGACAGCCTGCGGTTCACACACTGTCACGATTTCACGGTCTTGCCAGTGAGAGTGAGCAGTCACATGACCGCCTGTATGAGATTTGCATACGCGCTGTCACAAGCCGAATAGTCTCAAATGGCTTCTTACAATAAAAGTAAATGGAGAGAAGTCAAATCCGTCTAGTCAGCACCTGACCACATATATGCAAATCAAATACCTGTAGTCATGTGACCGCTCACTTGCATCGGCAATACTGGGAATCAAGAAAGCGTGCGCACTGCATGCTATCTGTGGCACCCCTGGAGTTCGGGTATCACAGTAGTGCTGCCTTCCTCTCGGGGAGGGTAGTGCTATGTCTGGAGACAAGTGAGATTTCCTTTGGTAGGTTATCACACACACAACACCTTCCAAATCCAGGCCAGGAGGGGGAGCTCAAAACCTTGTTTTAGGGCAGATTCCCTGGATAAAGATCCTGGTTTGGAGGAGGAGCTAGTTCAGTTAGTACAGATAGTCTGTGTGCGAGGACAGACAGGGACGGAGCACAGTGGAGATACAAGACTCCAGGAGGGGACTAGGAAGGCCTCCAGGGAGTCAGAGCGCAGTAGTCGGGTACCGGGAGCCCGAGGCTTTTGTGGACTATAAGAAACAGAGCAGAATCGGAGGGCATTGAATTACATGGACTTTGCCCATTTTTAACTGTGGCACAGCAGCACCTTGGAGCCTGGAGTAACCGTGAAAGGACCCCAGTAGGCATGGCTCAAGTTGCCTGACCTACAGGAAAACGAATAAGGACTTTGCTTAAGACACTTAGTGGCAGCAGGGACCTCAGAGACAGTAAGTGCATAGTGGAAGGCTACTACCTGACCTGCCAAGGGGATTCCACTTGTCTCTGGACTACCTGGACTTCTAATTTACCAGTTGCTGGTGCTCTGGACGGTGGCCTGTCACCCACAAGTAAACCAGGTAAAGACTTACAACTTGTCTCCTTCATTTATTCACCAGCTTTACCATGTACGCCACACACCATAGGACCCCTGGGGACCCCGCTTCACCTGTGAGAAGTGTAACATCTGGGCTGCAGCAACATCCCCCAGGGGACCCCTTTAATGCAGCGTTGGTCCCCCTATTGACCGAACTCCACAGGTGGCATCATGACAAACTTTGAACATTTAACCCCCTTTAACGTTGATGCCCAGGGCCACAGACCAGGTCTTAGCCACCGTGATATCCCCCTTTGCGACCAGACCCGGTACCGAGTATCCCAGTGCCCCGTGGGCGCGTCACTATCCCAATTCAGAAGTCTGCAGTCGCATACAGTAACGGCAGACTTCCCTCTGAAACCTGGATAACCCCTATAATTCCAAAGCATTACATGACTAGATGTACTATTAGTGCAGCCTGTTCAGATAGACGGGGGGCTTTAAGGGCGAGGGGGCACTCAGCTATTACCCACAATGCCCATCAATAATTACACAGGATGGAATAGGCCCACTCTCATTCTGTCTGTCACCATCATGACCGACATTTACACAGGAGGTAGCAGGTGGTCCTCTCCATTTGTAACCTTCACCATCAACAACTCTAGCTGAGCCGTGCATGGAGTTCTCTGGCATTCTCCTTAAGTTAGCCAGAGTCTCTGTGGCGTAGGAAGGGGGGGGCGGGGGGGCGGTCCGCCCCAGGCGGCACAATGCCGGGGGCGGCTCCGACCCAGAGAGGAGGAGGAGGAAGAAAAAAAAAAAGAGAGAGACGCGGGTCCTTTAAATCTTCGGGTGGCGCCGACCACCGCCACGACCAGGGCCCCCCCCCCCGATACCAGCGCTGGCATTGGGCCCCCCCCTTCTAATACTCACCTCTCCTGGTTCCCGCGGCAGCTGCAGCGTCTTCGGCGCCCCCTGACTCTGCGACGTCTCAGGGCAGAGGGTGCGATGACGTCATCACTGCGCGCTCAGCCTCTCTGTCCTGAGCGTTGCAGAGCCGGAGAGACGCTGAGTGCACCGGACCTGCGCTGGGAACGGGAGAGGTCAGGATTTTACTTTTTTTTTTCTTTTCTTTATGTCTGACTCAGACAGACTGTGGGCAATATGCTGGAGACAGACTGGGGGTAATATGCTGGAGACAGACTGGGGGCAATATGCTGGAGACAGACTGGGGGCAATATGCTGGAGACAGACTGGGGGCAATATGCTGGAGACACACTGGGGGCAATATGCTGGAGACAGACTGGGGGCAATATGCTGGAGACACACTGGGGGCAATATGCTGGAGACACACTGGGGGCAATAGGCTGGAGACACACTGGGGGCAGATTGCTGGAGACACACTGGGGGCAGATTGCTGGAGACACACTGGGGGCAGATTGCTGGACACACTGGGGGCATATTGCTGGACACACTGGGGGCAGATTGGATTGCTGGACACACTGGGGGCAATGCTGGACACTGGGGCAGATTGCTGGACACACTGGGGGCAATGCTGGACACTGGGGCAGATTGCTGGACACACTGGGGGCAATGCTGGACACTGGGGCAGATTGCTGGACACTGGGGGCAATGCTGGACACTGGGGCAGATTGCTGGACACTGGGGCAGATTGCTGGACACACTGGGGCAGATTGCTGGACACACTGGGGGCAGATTGCTGGACACACTGGGGGCAATGCTGGACACTGGGGCAGATTGCTGGACATACTGGGGGCAATGCTGGACACTGGGGCAGATTGCTGGACACTGGGGGCAATGCTGGACACTGGGGGCAATGCTGGACACTGGGGCAGATTGCTGGACACTGGGGCAGATTGCTGGACACTGGGGCAGATTGCTGGACACACTGGGGGCAATGCTGGACACTGGGGCAGATTGCTGGACACACTGGGGGCAATGCTGGACACTGGGGCAGATTGCTGGACACTGGGGGCAATGCTGGACACTGGGGGCAATGCTGGACACTGGGGCAGATTGCTGGACACTGGGGCAGATTGCTGGACACACTGGGGCAATGCTGGACACTGCGCCTGTGCGGCCGCCCTGCTTGTGAATCCCAGCCCCGCACTCTGCATAATGCATAACACACTGCGGGGCTGGGATTACCAAGGAGGGCGGCCGCACAAGCGCAGTCTGCAAGCCTGGCTGTGACGTCAGACGGCCAGAGCTCTCTGCGCCTGCACCAAACAGCGATACACAGCGCAGGCACCGGATTTCATGGGTAAACAGTGCTGAGGGGGCGGTGCCCGGCGTTGAGTGACGGCGAGGGGGGGGCGCCAAACTCGGAAACAGCCCCGGGCGGCAAAAGCTCTAGCTACGCCAGTGGCCAGAGAACAGCAAGATGTGGAACCTTTTATAAATATAAAATAAAATAAAGTTGCAAACATTTTTTTGGAATTATTTATTCATTTTTCTATGAAAAATGTGGTGATTCTGAGTTTTTTCATGAAACATTGTACTTTATGTTAGTGGCAAATATATGTCTGTACGTTTTCGTTTTTTGTGAAAATATCTGAAATTTGATGAAAATTAGTAAAATTAGCAATTTTTAAACTTTCAGTGCTTATATCTTAAACCATATATTCATACCACACAAAATAGTTAATAAATAACATTTTCCAAATGTCTGCTTTATGTCAGCATCATTTTTTCAAATGTCCTTTTATTTCATTACGATTTTAGAGGTGTTCAAATTTAGCAGAATTTTTTCATTTTTCTTTTTTCAAGGAAATTTACAAATCCAAATTTTTAAAGGACCTATTCAGTTTTGAAGGGAATTTGAGGGGCCTTTATATCTGGAAAAAACCCAAAAGTTATACTATTTTCACAATTGAGCCCCTCAAATTACTCTACACTGCTGTAAGGAAATTTGTCAATCCTTCAGGTGCTGCAAGGAATAAAGGCAAAGTGGATTGAAAAAAATGAAAAACTTTTTTTTTTAAACAAAAATATTGCTTTATTTTTTTTTTTTTTTCATTTTCACCAAGGGTAATAGGAGAATATGGACCCTAAAGCGTATCATCAAATTTCTCACCAAATGTGGCAACATCCCATATGTGGTTAAAAAAAAAAAAAACACCTGCGGTTTGGACACACAGCAAGGCTGGGAAGGGCAAAAGTGCTGAAATAGATTGCAAAGTTCATGTCTCATTTGCAAAGCCCCTGAGGTACCAAAACAGCAGAAACCCCTACAAGTGACCCCACTGTGTTGAGCATTTTGACAGAACTTTATCACATTTAGCTGTGATAATGACAAATATTTTTCTTTCAGTAACGTTACTTTAGCTACAAGTTTGCAATTTTCATAAGGGGTAATGGGAGAAAATGTACCTCATAAATTTGTAACAGTTTCTCCCAAATGTCGCAGTAACCCATATCTGCTACCCATACCTGCTAATGGCAGGGCTCAAAATGGAAATAGCACAAATTTGGGTGGAACAGATTGTGGATGCCATATGGCATTTTTCACTACTTTATTTTCTATAATTTTTTGTATAAAATAATGTTATCATTTTTAGTTTTATATATTTGTATTATTGCTATTTTAAAGATACTGCATATAATTTATATTGTTTTTTTTGCAACCTGCAATATTTTTATTTAAACACTAGATGGCACTAGAGCTCTCGAGAATATTGACCTGCCTAACTATTATACTATTACTATTATTTATTATTATAGCGCCATTTATTCCATGGCGCTTTACATGTGAGCATTATATGTTTTCATAATAGGGCTCACCATATACAGTGAAGGAAATAATTATTTGATCCCGTGCTGATTTTTAAGTTTGCCCACTGACAAAGACATGAACAGTCTGTAATTTTAACAGTAGGTTAATTTTAACATTGAGAGATAGAATATTGAAAATTAAATCCAGAAAAAAACATTATATAAATTATATAAATTAATTTGCATTTTGCAGTGAGAAATAAGTATTTGATCCCCTAACAACCATTAAGAGTTCTGGCTCCTACAGACCAATTAGACGCTCCTAATCAACTCGCTCCCTGCATTAAAGACAGCTGTCTTACAGAGTCACCTTTATAAAAAAAAATCCTGTCCACAGACTCAATTAATCAGTCAGACTAACCTCTACAACATGGGCAAGACAAAAGAGCTTTATAAGGATGTCAGGGACAAGATCATAGACCTGCACAAAGCTGGAATGGGCTGCAAAACCATAAGTAAGATGCTGGGTGAGAAAGAGAACTGTTGGTGCAATAGTAAGAAAATTGAAAAAATAAAAAATGACGGTCAATCGACATCAATCTGTGGCACCATGGAAAATCTCATCTTGTGGAGTATCCTTGATCATGGGGAAGGTGAGTGATCAGCCTAAAACTACACGGGGAGAACTTGTTAATGATCTCAAGGCAGCTGGGACCACAGTCACCAAGAAAACCATTAGTACCACATTATGCCGTAAAGATTTAAAGTTCTGCAGTGCCTGCAAGGTCCCCTGCTCAAGAATGCAGCTTACGCTGTCAGAGTGTTCCCAGCTAATGGTTGGGAGACACTTATTTAAGGCACCTGCACTTTACTTGTTGCTCAGGCACCTGCTATAATGTCAGTAGTCTGCACGCTTGCTAGGTCCCCTGTACCTGTCAGTTAGTGTACCTGTCTGCCCATACTTGCATTGTGTTCATGTATTTCAGCCATGCTCGCCAGCACCTGCCTATCAGCTATGTCCACCAGCACCTGCTTGCCTACATATATATATGCTATATCCGCCTGCCATGCCAGTCTGTATACCAGTCGTACTTGCCTGGACCTGCCGTGCCAGTCAGTATACCAGCCGTATCTGCCAAGCCAGTCTGTATACCAACCATATTTGCCTGCGCCTGCAGCGCCAGGCTATGTACCAGCCGTACCATTCTGTATACCAGCTGTACCTGCCGTGTCTCCCAGTATTCCTGCTTGTACTTGTCAATTCCATCTACCTGCCCCTTTGGAAGGGGGGGATCTACCGCCATGCGTCCGAGGTCTGTGCTGGAGTAGCACATGGCGTCCATCTGAAGCCAAGTCTAACCCCACCATCAGGGGCTCTAACGAAGAGTCTAACGAAGAGTCATGCCCCTCCAGGCTCTCCTCAGATCACAGCACAGAGGTTCCACCACTCAAGTTACAATTTGCTCAGGCCATGGAATCCGCTGGCTCCCAAGCTTCCTCTATCTCAGACCTGTACCAATAAGTCTCCAGCCAGAAATACCAGGACAAGATCTTGTCCAAAGGCATACCGTGACCACCCACGCGTCCCCAATCTGTGACAACCTCAGCTGTAACCCATTAGTCTTCCAGCTATGTCTCTGATTCTGGACCCCGTCTGTTAGCTCCTTCATGTTATGGCGGTAATCTTTCTCTATGTTGAAGGTTCATTAATCAATGTATTTTGAATTCTTGTCCATCAGTTCGCTTCAGATTGGATGTCAGATCTTTCGGAATTCCTAAAGTGAACCCACAGATCTATGACAACGAACCTCCCAAGGGTGAGCTGGCCTGGTGGACCACCCCCAATACAGGGAGTGTTAGGGGCAGGCCCGAGGGAGACTATTGCCGCAGAAGCTGATACCCGGGGACAGGAAGTAGGAGCGGGAAAGATGCTGAACAGGCTATGACGGAGACGCAGGACAGACTGGCAATGACTGAGACTTAGAATAGGCAGGATATGGCCGACGCCCAAGACAGACTGGATATGGCGGACGCCCAAGACGGACTGGATATGGCTGAAACACAGGTCAGGCAGGGTATGGAGGAAACACAGGACAGGCGGGGTATGGTGGAAACACAGGACAGGCAGGGTATGACGGACGCACAGGACAGAGCAAGGTATGGCGGAATCACAGGACAGGCAGGGTATGGCGGAAACACAGGACAGGCAGGGTATGACAGATGCACAGGACAGAGCAAGGTATGAAGGGACCTGGGTCAAATGAGGACAAATGACAATCAGGCAAGGAGGCAGAGGAAGAGTTACCTTAAATAGAAGAGACGCAGAAGGACTTCTGGGTCAGGGTCCTCCAGGGTCAAAGAGAGGAGAAGCGGCGCGCCAGTATAACCAAAAGGAAGTGCGCATGCGCAAAGGGAGATGGAGTGCGCACGCGCACCCGACGGACACCAGGAAGCTGCGGTGAATCAGGAGGAGAAGAAGGAAGAATGCGCGCCTGCAGGAGGAGTGCACCGGAGAGGGTAAGTATGTCGGCGAGCGGGGGATGGAGGAGCAGGCAGGGTGGCAGGAGCGGCGGCGCTCAGCGGTGCTGTGAAATTGGGCCAAAGTGGCTTTCATCATGTCCCATCTCACTGGCGAGCCCCTGCCTTGGCTCAATCCCCTATGGGAGTAGGAGGATCCTCTTGTCTCCAGCCTTCATTCATTCTTACAAGCCTTTCAGCAAGGTTTTTGATGAGCCTCACAGCGTTTCCTCAGCAGCATCTTCGTTTCTCAGGTTGCGTCAAGGTAACCTCACAGTGGGCCAGTACGCCACCCGATTTCGGAGCCTGTCTGCCAAACTTGCTTAAAACAAATAGGTGCTGGTGGCTGCCTTCTGGGAAAGTCTTTGTGAAAGAATTCAGGACAAATTCGTTGGTCGTGATTAGAAAAAAACTTGGCACTCAATTGGTAGTGTAGCTTGAAAATAAATCATTTAATGTGCATCCATAGGCAAATGGTTGAACGTTTTCGGTCCACATCCGGACCTTCATCAGAACAAATTACTAATAAAACAAAAAATTCGACAAGATACGTATATATATATATATGAGTATTAGAAAGAAAGAAATGATGCACATCTAAGTATTACATATTCAAACAAAGAGAAAAATTAAAAAAATGTGTCACGGGAGAAATAAGGTGACTATGGGCAGCCGTATAACTTGTTACCAGAGAGACAGATATTTCTTTTGATCAACGGAGTGTGCCTGAGGATTAGCAGTGAACAATAGATAAGGAGTAATAGAACCAGTTGGAAAAAGAAAAAAATAGGTTATATACCAGAAGAAAACAATACTATAATACTAAAGGATACAAGTGCTCCAATATATAGGTGCCTGAAGAGAGGAGTCCAAAGAGACCTGGTACGGTAGATAATGTTAATGTCCTGCCGTTCGCTGATCTAACGAGGGTTTCAAAATGCCTAGTAAGTTGGAATAACATGCTGATTAACATCAAGGTCACCAAATAAGGTATAAGAGCACCGTACCAACGTTATGTCATCAGAAACCTTCTTTTATAATGCTACGGAGGCTGCAGAAATTGTCTCCAGAGTGATGGAGTCTAGTGATTTTCTTCAGATCCCACCTCAGGAACTGAAAAATAGAGACCTGGAAAGAGAGTCCAAGAGAGCAGTGAATTTGGAACTGCATACCTTAACAATTGCAGAGTACCTAAAGGTTCAACGTATACCTAGAAGGCTGCGTGTTCCTCTTCAGCTCACATTTTTTAAGGACTATTACACAAAATTCGAACATATCTTGAACAAATGTTCTTTCGATTTGATGACACTAACCTTGTCTATTTTACAGAAGAATTTGGAATCAGTCAATGCCCAGGTAGTGGCGACAGAAACCCAGTTCTCGAGTTCTATGCCCCAGCAAGAAATCCAGGAGGTAAAACCAAAAAAATCAGGAAACTTTACAGAGTTTTCAACGAGAATTGGAAAAGAGAAAAAGAATGAAATTCCTAAGGGATACGGAAGATTACCAGCAGAACAGGATCTATCAAGGGCAAGACACAAACCACTCCTTCAGACGCCGGGCATCCCAAAGCTCCTCCAGTTCAGTAGACAGCAGACGTGGCTCTACAAACACCCCAACCACTACAACTTTTTTAGGGTTGAGTCGCAGTCGACAAAGAGGAAGACACGGTCTGGCGGCCAATGCCACCAGGGAAACAAGAACCAACGTGATGACACGATCCCAGGTAGGCAGCTCCCATTGGTAATCAATATTTCCTCCAAAAACCTTGACCCCAATGAACTGTCCCTCCTACAAAAAGGTTTATCATGTTGCCCTTCATATAAATTCAATTCATTTGAGTTGAACATGGACTTCCAAAGATTTTTCCATAATCTACGCCTCAAAACAAACGCTAAACCCAGAACCTCCATGCTTGGTAAGTTCAACCTTACTTATCCTGAACCAACTAGGCCTACGCAACTCTAGTTCATACATGCCCCCCAAAGATAACCCCCCTTCAAAACTTTTGTCTCTCTGGTAGAGAAGGATATCAATATTCTTAATAGAGAGATATATCAGGGCAAATTACATTTTCATCCGAATTTATCTACAGAAGAGAGGACAGCTCTTGACATATTATCATCTGATAAATCGCTGGTTATTAAAACGGCGGATAAGGGGGGTGCCGTGGTCATAATGGATAAAAGGGATTACATGGAGGAGATTCTGAGACAACTCAGTGATACTTAAGTCTATAAAGTGGTCCCTCATAATCCTAAGAATTCCATAGTTGTTAAAATTAATGCCATCGTGGATGATCACATACAAAGAGGCACCATTGATAAAAAGCTTAAGGAATTTCTATGTAAATCTGATCCCATCACACCTGTCTTCTACATCTTGCCCAAAATTCACAAAAGGCTACACAAACCCCCGGAACGCCCAATAGTCTCATCCTCTGATTCCATTCTCTCACCACTAGTGATGGTCTTTGAGAAGATCCTGACACCGCTGGTCAAAAAATGTAAATCTTTTCTTCTTGATACTGGTGAATTCATAGGGCTAATTAAATCATTGGGCCCCTTGCCTCCTTCGTCACTTTTGGCTACTTGGGATGTCAGTAGCTTATAAACATCCATTATTCATGACAAGGGCTTAAGGGCTACAGAAAGATTGCTCACTGAGGCTAGTCTTGACCCCCAAATCAGACATTTTTGTTCAGATCTATTAAATTTGGTTCTCAGAGAGAACTACTTCATGTTTCAGGACACTTTCTATGTCCAGCTACAGGGCACCGCAATGGGGTCTCATGTACCACCCCCTTATGTGGTAGCATACATGGCAGCCTATGAATATGATTTCATTTACACCTGTCCTTTATTTCAACAACATTCCGTTTTGTGGCATAGATATATAGATGACATCTTTTGTATTTGGGACGGGCCTTTTGAAACTCTACTTACTTTTGACAAGTACATTAATGATATTTGGCCAGAACTCAAGTTTACACTGTCGTACAACACAGATAGTATCAACTTTCTTGATACCCTGATTTGTAAGGATGGGGAGGGCCAACTCTCCATTGACCTGTACATCAAAGAAACGGACAGAAATAGCCTATTACACTATACCAGTTTCCATCCCCCTACAGTAAAAAAATCTATTCCAAAATCACAATTTCAAAGAGTTGATAGAATTGTGACCAGTGAGCAATTAAAGCAACAGAGACTGGGTAAAATGGAGAACAAGTTCATCCCAGCGGATACCCAACTAAAATACTGCAGTCAGCCAGACACGGTTCCTCCATCCCTAATCCAAGGCAATTGAACAAACATATTCGTTTTGTACATACGTACCATCCATATTCAAACAGCGTTCACGCCATCATCAGGAGACACTGGAATATTCTTAGCCAGAGCTATACGAATATACCTGAATTCCAACAGCCCTTCATGCCATGCTATCGACACCCCACCAACTTAAAGGATAGATTGGTCAGGGCAGATGTAGGGTCCAACCTACTCCTACCCAAACAAACGTTCCTGCAGACCCAAAAACAGGGTACCTTTCCTTGTTTGAATTGCCTACAATGTAATAACATACAAAAAGGCCATCTCATCTTTCAACCCCACAAGGGCCAGGGCATTCCTATAAAAGTTTTTTTCACTTGTGAATTCACATATGTGGTCCATGCTATAAAGTGCCCGTGTGGCCTCATGTATATGGGAGAAACCACGCAGGCAATTAGAGACAAAGTGTCACAGCACAAATCAAATATTAGGTGCAACAGAAACCACCTTCCCCTCCCTTTTCATTTTCACAAGATGGGGCATAATATTGCACAATTGAAATCTCAAGTAATAGAACAGATTGACCCATGTAGAAGAGGCCAAAATAGGATCAAGATCCTAAAGAAAAGGGAGGCCTACTGGATCTTTACGTTACAGACTCTGGAACCGAAAGGACTAAATAGAGAGTACGATACCTCCAGCTTCCTGTGAGAACTGCCCTCGTGGTATCATGGATTGAACCTTAAAGACCTTTTGTAATTCCTTGCAGCCAAGACCGGACATGCTATAATTGGATGTTGTTTTACGATTGACTATTCCATTTATTTCTTTAGAGAAAAGTCATGACAATATTATTTTGTTGTCATAATAATCATATGTACCTTTTCTTTTCGTTCATCTACAGAATCGTTGACCTCTTCCTCATCCACCATTATGCACCCCTCCGCTTTGTATGGTATAGTGTAAGTGCACGACCCCTTTAATATTCCCACTTTGGCTACTTTGGTATATCCACAGTATTTTACTATTTACAATGCTAATTGAAACAGACAGTCTGGTATTTTGCACTTATATGTTAACCTTTAAGACACACTACAATGTAATTACATGCCTCACAGCACCAACAAACGGTTACATTCCTTTCCTGGCCCTCTGTCTGATGTGCATGCTCTGAGCCCCATTTTCACTGCATCAGTGCATCCTCCACATACAGGAGGACGCCATGCTTACACGTGACCGGATGACGCGATCGGATCGGGTCAAGCGATAAGGAGTCTTCCGGCCTTCAGCTCTTCATAAATCGGAAGAGCACGCCATACAGACAGCAATCACCCTCCGCGACCTCGGTCGCATACCACTTTGTGCTGACGCAGGCAGGACTCACCTTGTCATCCAGGTAACAAATAAGGGAACTTAACCAATTAACCCTTGTAAATCAAGTTGCCATTCTATCCAGGGCCCCCATTTCCTCTCATTAGCTGTAACATAGCATTAACTGTTTGTATTCTCATGTGTATTTCCTGTATAATTAAATTATGCCTCCAGTCTCTTGGGGGTCAGCTGCCATCCACCCAAGGTCAGTCCTGGCGTAGCACCTGGTCCCACCTCCTTTGTCTCTCCTGGGATCGGAGTATCGTCAGCCGCCGTGTATCCGAGATCGGACTTAGTGAGGCACCTAGTTACACCCCTCCGGCTTTCCTTGACAGATGTCAAAAGAAAGCAACAGCTTTAACATTTTTAATTCCAGGACGGTAAGTGACAATAAAATTAAGCCTGGTAAAAACCAAAAACCATCTAGTTTGTCTAGGATTAAGACGTTTAGCGGATTCGAGGTACAATAGATTTTTATGATTAGTAATGACTCTGACAGGGTGGACTGCCCCCTCCAAAAGTGACGCCACTTCTCAAAAGCCAACTTGATAGTGAAAAGTTCTCTATTGCCTACATCACAATTCCTTTCGGTCAACAATTTTTTTTGGAGAAGGCACATGGATGTTTCTTACCAGGGGACAACCCTTCAGACCACACAGCCCTGACCCCTTTCTCAGATGCATCAACGTGACCGTGACTAAATGGTTGGGAAATACGCACTAAATGGTTGGGAAATACTGGATTGAATGAGTACAGGAGCAATGGAAAAGCATTTCTTCTAAGAAAATGCCTAATGGTGCTGACGGACAACCTTGAGATGTCTGTACCTTTCTTTGTCATGTCAGTGAGGGGTTTGGCAATCGACGAGAAGTTTTTGATAAACTCCCGATTGTAGTTAGCAAACCCTAAAAGGCATTGCAATGCTTTCAGATTTTCTGACAGATCCTATACCAGAACTGCACAGACCTTATCAGTGTCCATTCGGAAACCTGCCGCAGACACTAAGAAAGCCAGGAACTGAAACTCTTGTACGTCGAATACACATTTTTTTAATTTGCAGTACAGTTTATTATCCTGCAAAACCTGCCGGACGTGTACTTGATGTGACTTGAGATTAGGTGAATATATTAAAATATCGTCAAGATACACCACTACAAATCTACCTACAATGTGAGAAAAAAAATGTTGTTAACAAATTGTTGGAAAACGGAGGGGGAATTGGTCAAACCAAAGGGCATGTCAAGGTTTTAATAATGCCGTTCAGGAGTGTTAAAGGCCGTCTTCCACTCATCCTTCTCCATGATCCAAATCAGGTTATAGGCTTTCCTGAGATCCAGTTTAGGGAACAATTTTGCCCCAACAATCTGATTAAATAAGTCAGGAATGAGTGGGATGGAATAAGGGTCCCCTATAGTAATCAGATTAAACTCGAAAATCTAAACAGATGCATGCCTTCCCATCTTTCCTTTTAACAATGAAGAACCTCACCACGATGGGCGAAGAGGAAGGTCTAATTTGTCCTTTAGCAAGACTCTCACAGATGTAATCCTTCATGGCCTGCCTTTCAGGGACAGATATTGTATCATCTGGTTTTGGCTAATTTCACTCCGTGGAGCAAGTTTATGGGGCAATCATATACACGGTGGGGAGGCACAAAATCAGACAGAAAAAAAGGGTATGGTTTTAGTGGAAACTGTAGAAAAGATGGTAACTAGGCAATTATTTTTGCAGAAATCACTCCATTTGATTATTTCTCTGGACCGCCAACCGGATTATGCACAGTTAGCCAGGGAAGGCCTAACACAATAGGAGTAGGGAGACCTTCCAAGAAATAACAATAAAGTAGCTCCCTGTGAAGAGCCCCTATGCGCAGGTTCACATTATGCACTACTTGCGTAAAATTTCCCTGACCGAGAGGTGCAGAGTCAATTGCAAACATGGGGATGGGCTTTGCCAGAGTACTACAGGGAAGACTAATGTCCCGTCTGAACAGATCATCCACTATATTTGCGCCCGCCCCACTATCCAAGAGGATAAATATTGTCTCAGTTTTCATATCAATAACAACTTTGTCGGGTAAGAAAAACTGAGATACATATGCAGAGGAGATGTATACACACAAGTTGTTATCCTCCACACAACCTGGGGTTAAGAGTTTTCCAATGGCTTTTTGTGCTTTGGTAAAGACGACAGACCCCAATGAAATGCCCCTTTTGTCCACAGAAAAACCACAACCCCATTTTGCGGGGAGCCGCAAGAGACTTCTACAGAGGAGAAACCCCCTCCTAACTGCTCCGGTTCTTTAGCGCACACAGGGAGGACCTCGGTTTCAGGGAGTATCATGGGGGGCCTAATTAGTCATAATAGGTCTATCTCTGAGTCGTCTCCATATGCGTATGGCCAGAGCCAGGCGGCCTTCAACAACTCAGGAGTTTTGTAAAGCGCTAGTGCATTGTTTAATCTTTCAAACAGGCCCTGACAAAACTGACTCCAAAGAGCAGGATCGTCAGTGGCAAAAAAAAAAAAAATCTGCCATACAGCTCCGTCAGTGGAAAAAAAGTTATAGCTCTCAGAATAAAGCAAAATAAAATAAAATACCGTATATACTCGCGTATAAGCCGAGAATTTCAGCCCATTTTTTTAGGCTGAAATTGCCCTTCTCAGCTTATACTCGAGTCATTCCCAGGGGTTGGCAGGGGAGGGGGAGCGGCAGCTGTCTAATCATACTTACCTGCTCCTGGCGCGGTCCCTGCACATCCCTGGTTCTCCGTGCACTGACAGCTTCTTCCTGTATTGAGCGGTCACATGGTACCGCTCATTACAGTAATGAATATGGACCCGACTCCACTCCCATAGGGGTGGAGCCGCATATTCATTACTGTAATGAGCGGTGACCACTCAATATGGGAAGAAGCTGTCAGCGCCCAGAGAACCAGGGACTTGCAGGGACCGCACCACGAGCAGGTGAGTATGGTGGGGGCAGTGCGCGATATTCACCTGTCCCTCTTTCCACCATCGGGCGCCGCTCCGTCTTCCGCGTCCTCTGCAGTGACGCTCAGGTCAGAGGGCGCGATGATGGATTAGTGTGTGCGTCGCCCTTTTCCTGAACAGTCAGTGCAGAGGACACGGAAGACGCAGCTGTGCCCAGCGGTGGAACGCGGACAGGTGACTATAGCAAGTGCTGGGGGGCCTGAGCGACGAGAGGTGAGTATGTGATTTTTTTTTTTTTAATCGCAGCATATGGGGCAAATGTGTCTATGGAGCATCTTATGGGACCATAATCAGCATTTGTGGAGCATTATACGGGGCAAATATTTCTATGGAGCATCTTATGGGGCCATGTGCAGCATTATATGGGGCAAATATCTCAATGGAGCATCTTATGGGGCCATAATCTGCATTTTTGGAGCATTATACGAGGCAAATGTGTCTTATGGAGCATCTTATGGGGCCATAATCAGCATTTGTGCAGCATTATAAGGGGCAAATATTTATATGGAGCATCTTATGCTCATCCTATCCATCTTATCCTCATCCTATCCTCAAACACCAGCACCCCCTAACCAAGTAATAATCTCTCCTTCCCTCCTGCCTCCCCACCTGACCTCCTCCACTGACCTTCTCCTCAACCTCAGATCTCTCCTAATAAAACACAAAACAAGTCGCCCACTCTCCTTCTCTCACCTGCTCTGTCTCTCTCTGCTTCTCCTCACTGCTGGTGACATATCTCCCAATCCTGGACCCCCACAGCTCATACCAACCATTACTACCCCCTCCTATCGCTCCCAACCCACTATAAATACCCGTAATCTTGCCAACCTCAAATCCGTGCCCATGACACCCACCCCCCTGCAACCTCTCTCTGGATCACTATGGAATGCCCGCTCCATCTGCAATAAACTCCATGTGATTCACGACCTCTTTACCTCTCGTAATCTTTTCTTTCTGGGCATCACTGAAACATGGCTGACACCCTCTGACACAGCCTCCCCTGCTGCACTATGTTACGGTGGCCTCCACTTCACCCACACTCCTCGCCCTGGCAACAAACATGGTGGAGGAGTGGGCCTTCTCCTTTCTTCCAACTGTACCTTTAACGCAATCCCACCTCTACCCTCCCTTATCCTCCCCTCTTTTGAAGTCCACTCTGTCCGCATCTACTCCCCCTACAACCTCCAAATGGCCATCATATACCGACCTCCGGGCCCGGCCACTGCCTTTATTGACCAATTCTCCACCTGGCTCCTTCACTTTCTCTCTGCTGACATTCCCACCATCATCATGGGTGACTTCAATATCCCCATTGACACCCACCAGTCAGCAGCCTCCAAACTCCTGTCCCTTACTTCATCCTTTGGACTTACTCAGTGGTCCTCCTCAGCCACCCACACAGATGGACACACATTAGACCTGGTCTTCACCCGTTTATGCCCCCTATCTAACGTCACAACCTCCCCTCTTCCTCTATCCGACCACCATCTACTCACTTTCTCATCCCTGCCCTCCTCACCTGTCACCCATGTCCAGCACCATGCGCACCCACGCAGGAACCTCGCACACCTAGACACCCACACACTCTCTGACTCTATCCTACCACTGTCCTCTATATCCTCACTACAAGACACAGACACTGCCACTGCTTTCTACAATGCCACTCTTGCATCAGCTATTGACACGGTTGCCCCTGTCATGCATAGCAGAGCGCGACGAACCAATAGACAACCCTGGCACAATAACATCACTAAAAAGCTTCGGCAAGTGTCCAGAATTGCAGAACGGCGTTGGAAGAAAACACATTCACAAGATGATTTCACTGCACTCAAACAAGCAACACTGGCATTCAAATCAGCTCTCACCTCTGCTAAACAGGCCTATTTCACAACCCTCGTATCTTCCTTATCCCACAACCCCAAACAGTTGTTCAACACTTTTAACTCCCTCCTCCGCCCACCACTGCCCCCTCCAACTTCCCTAATCGTTGCCGAGGACTTTGCCACGCACTTCAAAAATAAGATAGACCAAACAAGGCAAGTCTTTGTTGTCCAACCACCACTACCCCTTTGTATGAGAGATCAATGCCCAAACCCCATAACTTCACTCTCCAAAATCTCTGAAGGGGAGCTTGCTCATCTTCTCTCCAAATCACACCTCACCACTTGTGCACTTGACCCCATCCCATCCCACCTCCTCCCCAACCTCACCACCACACTAATCCCATCCCTAACCCATCTCTTCAACCTTTCACTAACTTCTGGTACCTTCCCCTCTGCCTTCAAACATGCCACAATCACACCTATCCTCAAAAAGCCATCCCTTGACCCAAGCGCCATGTCCAGCTATCGCCCCATATCTTTGCTCCCATTTGCATCCAAACTCCTTGAGCAGCACGTCCATGCTGAACTTTCCTCTCACTTTGCATCTAACTCTCTCTTCGACAACCTACAATCTGGCTTCCGTCCCCACCATTCCACTGAGACTGCCCTGACCAAAATTACTAACGACTTACTTACAGCCAAAGCTAACAGACAGTTCTCTATTCTCCTCCTCCTAGACCTGTCCTCTGCCTTTGACACAGTTGACCACTGCCTCCTACTACAGATCCTCTCTTCCTTTGGGGTCAAAGACCTCGCCCTATCTTGGATCTCCTCATACCTTGCCAACCGCACATTTAGCGTTTCCTACTCCCATACTACCTCTTCATCTCGCCCCCTCTCTGTTGGTGTCCCTCAAGGCTCTGTCCTAGGACCCTTACTCTTCTCAATCTATACACTCGGCCTGGGACAACTCATAAAGTCCTATGGCTTCCAGTACCATTTATATGCCGATGACACTCAGATCTACCTCTCTGGTCCAGATGTCACCTCCCTGCTCTCCAGAATCCCAAATTGTCTATCAGCCATATCCTCCTTCTTCTCCTCTCGCTTCCTCAAGCTCAATGTGGACAAATCTGAACTAATTATCTTTCCTCACTCTCGCATATCTTGCCTACCTGATCTATCTATCAAAATAAATGAAATCACACTTTCCCCTGTCCCCAAAATCCGCTGCCTCGGAGTAACCCTTGACTCTGCCCTGTCCTTCAAACCACACATCCAAGCTCTCGCCACCTCCTGTCGCCTCCAGCTCAAAAATATTTCCAGAATCCGTCCTTTCCTCAACCCACACTCTACCAAAATGCTCGTGCATGCCCTAATCATCTCCCGCCTCGACTACTGCAACATACTCCTCTGTGGCCTACCTTCTAACACTCTCGCACCCCTCCAGTCCATCCTTAACTCTGCTGCCCGTCTAATTAATCTCTCTCCTCGCTACACTCCTGCTTCCCCTCTTTGCAAATCCCTTCACTGGCTCCCAATTTCTCAGCGTATCCAGTTTAAATTACTAACACTGACCTACAAAGCCATCCATAATCTTTCTCCTCCGTATATTTCCACACTAATCTCTCAATATCTTCCCTCGTGTAATCTCCGGTCCTCCCAAGACCTCCTCCTTTCCTCCACGCTTATTCGCTCCTCACCCAATCGCATCCAAGACTTCTCCCGAATATCTCCCATCCTCTGGAATTCAGTGCCCCAACACATCCGGTTATCCACTACTTTTGGATCCTTCAAAAGAAACCTGAAAACCCATCTCTTCAAAGAAGCTTACAGCCTGTAAAGACTACACGGCCACCTCAACACCACTGGAGCTACTGCAACCCTTGACCTACTGTCTCCTTCCCCACAATCCTGTAGATTGTAAGCCCGCAAGGGCAGGGTCCTCTTCCCGCTGTACCAGTCTGTCATTGTTAGTTTTGTTTACTGTAAGTGATATTTGTATTTTGATGTAACCCCTTCTCATGTACAGCACCATGGAATTAATGGTGCTATATAAATAAACAATAATAATAATAATAATAATAATAATCTTATGGGGCCATAATCAGCATTTGTGGAGCATTATACGGGGCAAATATTTCTATGGAGCATCTTATGGGGCCATAATCAGCATTTGTGCAGCATTATAAGGGGCAAAAATTTATATGGAGCATCTTATGGGGCCATAATCAGCATTTGTGGAGCATTATACGGGGCAAATATTTCTATGGAGCATCTTATGGGGCCATGTGCAGCATTATGTCGGGCAAATATCTCTATGGAGCATCTTATGGGGCCATAATCTGCATTTCTGGAGCATTATATGAGGCAAATGTGTCTATGGAGCATCTTATGGGGCCATAATCAGCATTTGTGCAGCATTATAAGGGGCAAATATTTCTATGGAGCATCTTATGGAGCCATAATCGGCATTTGTGCAGCATTATATTGGGCAAATATTTCTATGGAGCATCTTATGAGGCCATAATCCGCATTTGTGGAGCATTATACAGGGCAAATGTGTCTATGGAGCATCTTATGGGGCCATAATCAGCATTTGTGCAGCATTATATGGGGCAAATGTCTGTATAGAGCATCTTATGGGGCCATAATCAACATTTGTGCAGCATTATATGGGGCATATTTTAATATGGAGCATCTTATGGGGCCCATCATAAACTGTATGGAGCATTATATGGGGCGTATTTTGTATGGAGCATCTTATGGGGCCCATCATGAACTGTATGGAGCATTATATGGGGCTCCTGATTCAATATGGATATTCAAAAACACTTAACCTACTGATGTCTCAATTAATTTTACTTTTATTGATATCTATTTTTATTATTGACATTTACCGGTAGCTGCTGCATTTTCCACCCTACGCTTATACTTGAGTCATTAAGTTTTCCCAGTTTTTTATGGCAAAATTAGGGGTCTCGGCTTATACTCGGGTCGGCTTATACTCGAGTATATACGGTAAATTGTTTTTACTCTATAGAAGTGACAAAACAAAAAAAAAAGTTTGCCCCTTCCTGATTTCTTATTCTTTTGCATATTTGTCACACTTAACTGTTTCAGATCACCAAATAAATTTATTAAACAAAGATAACAAGTAAACACAAAATGCAGTTTTTAAATTAATGTCTTTATTATTAAGGGAAAAAGAAACAGAAATCTACAGGGCCTTGTGTTAAAAAAGTGATTGGTGGTTGCACCCCTCCCCCCTTAAAATATACTTTAACTGTGGTTTATCACATCTTTGGGAGGTGGAGTTCAAATTCCCTAGCCACGTGCAGGCCTGATTACTGCCATGCCTCTTCTCAATCAAAAAAACACTTAAATAGGACCTGCCTGACAATGAAGTAGACCAAAAGAACCTCAAAATCTAGACATCATAACAAAGTAACTGAGATCTACAAGTCTGGAAAAGGTTATAAAGCCATTTAGAATGCTTTGGAACTCCAGTGAACCAGAGCCATTGTCCACAAATGGCGAAAACATGGATCAGTGGTGAACCTTCCCAGGATTGGCCAGCCAAAATTACCCCAAGAGAGCAGCGACAACTTATTCATGAGGTCACAAAAGACTCCACAACAACATCCAAAGAAATGCAGGCCTCAGTTGCCTCAGTTAAAGTCACTGTTCATGACTCTACCTTAAAAAAAAAGAGACTGGGCAAAAATGTCCTGAATGGCAGATTTCCAATAAGAATATAAAGGCTCATCTTAGTTTTGCCTGAAAACATCTTGATGATCCCTTTTGGGAGAATACTCTGGACTGACAAAATTAAAGTTGAACTTTTTGAAAGGTGTAGATCCCATTAAATCTGGCGTAGAAGTAACACAACATCTCAGAAAATGAACATCATACCAACAGGAAGATATGGTGGTGGCAGTGTGAAAGTCTTGTGCTGTTTTGCTGCTTCAGGACCTGAAAGACTTGCTGTGGTAAATGGAACCATGAATTCTGCTGTCTACCAAAACATCCTGAAGAATGTCCGGCCATCTGTTCGTGACTTCAAGTTGAAGTGCACTTGGGTTATGCAACAGGACAATGGTCCAAAACACACCAGCAAGTCCACCTCTGAATAGAATCACATGTCATTCCACCACATCACAGGCCCTGGAGGGACCACAAGTACCGACACGGCTGGAATGGAGCCAGTAAGAGGAAGCGAGTATAGGACTGTTTATTTTATTGGGGCCGAACATTTAGTTTAAAAAGGGGATGTCCTAGTAGTAAATAAGAGATACAAATATATCATATATATAGTAAGATGGCCACCAGACAGGTTCTTTGAGAAGACATATACATCATCGAGGTTGGTAACTTCGGTGATGTAAGCTCACAAAAGCATGCTCCAGCACGTATAGTGCTGAGAGAGTTAATATAGCATTCTGTCATTCCAAAGCAGTCCATAGAGATGGGTGGGAATGACTACTCACATATAAAATGGAAACCAAGTGTCTCATTCAGTGTCTGTGAATGGAGGTGTGGATGCCTCTAATGTGTCTGTGGAGCGCCCCCAGACGCAGGGCCGTGGGGTACTCGGTACCGGGCCTCTCTGTCTCGGTCCTGGGGTTGTCACGGTGGCTAGACCCGGTCCGTGACCCTGCTAAGGAGCGTCCAATTAAAGGTGGTGGTGCGTGGTGTGATGAAATAACGAGGACACAGGGTTGCAGTCTCTTTACCTCTTTACTGTAGGCTTTAGGATCCGCAATCCGGAGCACTGCTAACAGGGCTGGCTGAGACCGGCCGGTCCGATGGCACATCCAGAGTTCCCTTCACAGGTGGAAATCAGTGCCTACCTTCTAGCGCCTGTGTGTTGTAGTCCTTCCCTGCTGAGCACCACGGGATAGTCCTCACAACTGTTGTGTCTGTTCCTGATGTTCTTTCTCACAACTCTCGTTCCTATTCTGATGTTCTTCTCCGTCCCCCAGATGATATGGCGGCTAGGACGCACCCGTATGACGGGTAGGCCTGGAGTTCTTCCGGGACCCTAGTGTCGCCCCCCTCCCACAATTGCCTCCATTGTCTGCTTAGGTGATTTAGGTGAGACAGCCAACCTATAATTGACTGTCCTGCCGTGGTTTGAAGTATGCTTAAAGTCTCTTACTTTCTCGGCGTTCCGGCCACCGGCTACGAGCCTCAGAAGGATGTTGCTGATCTTGAGGCACGACTCCTTCTGGTTCTATCGCCTTTTTGCTGTATTCCCGTTTCTCACTCCTCCTCAATAACCCTCGCTTCTTGTCCTTTCTTAGGAGTCTGCCGCTGTAAAGCACAGGCATGGCCCCGTAACAATCTGTCCTTTTTCTAGGGCTCTGCCAGGATCCCACCCCTGACAGGTCCTCTCTCAAGCTCTTCCCAGCTACTACTCGCTCTAACTTTCTGTCCAACCCCCAGTTTTACCCGAGTATGAGTAGTGGCCTAGTAGAGAGGGCCCTTTTGCTCCCCCTGGCGGCCGGAGTGTGAGGTGTAATGTGTGGTGGTGATACCTGGTCAGGTGAACTCCTTCAGTGCAATCAGACATAACATCACTCCCCTTAGTGGCAGAGCGACATTACTGCAACGACCAGGACTCTGGGTCGCTGCATCTGCAAAGACAGTGACCTGAGCAGGCGGACCCGCAGTACTATATGGACTGTTTATTTTCACTTTGTGTGGGAGAAGGCCATCTTTTGTTTGCTTATGCTTAACCCCTTAATGATGATGAACAGAGTGTGGGGGCTTCTAATTTCACCTCATTGGCACCCGGAGATCATGATTGTGTGGTCCTAATGTTTGCCATGGCAATTCACAGCCAAATAGCAGCCTTAGCGGCATGTTCAGAAGTTAGCGACATTTAGGTGGCAAAAATACACTTTTCCGTTTCTGTTATGTTATTTTGCATTAATTCTTGAAAATCACCTGAGGGGTTAATAAACTACCTGACAGCAGTATTCAATATGAGGAGGGGTGCAGTTTTTAAAATAGTATCACTTTTGGGGATTTTCCAAAAAAGAGGACCCTCAAAGTCACTTCAAACCTGGATAAGTCCCTAAATTTTTTTTTTGTAAATTTCCTTGAAAAAATGAAAAAGCACTGCTACATTTTTAAACCTTGTGAAATGCTAACAAAATAAACTAACATTTTACAAATGGTGCTGATGAAAAGCAGACATGAGGTAAAAGTTATTTATTCACGCTTTTCTGTGGCATGACTATCTGAATTAGGCTGGTTTCACATTTGCGGTTGTGTCCGCAGCGTTTCAGACGCATGCGTCTTGATTTCCTATCTTTAACATTGTAGACGCAGGTGCATGTTGTGAATTCTGTTCTTGGGCTCCCTCCGGTGGTTATAAGTGGTAGTGCTGCTGTCTCTGGATCGCAGCATTTATCAGGTGTTTCCACTTTTTGCAATTCTGACTGGGCTATTTAGTCTTGCTCTACTCTTTAGTCAGTGCCAGTTGTCCATTGTTCCTGGAGGATTCACATCCCTGCCTGGTCTCTCCTGCTTAGCTGTTCATTCCATCAAAGATAAGTTCTGGCCTTGATTTTTGCTGTCCACATGCTGTGGGCCTTATTGTTCAGTTCATTTCCATGTTTTTTCTTGTCCAGCTTGGTCTGTATAAGGATTTGTTTAGCCAAGCTGGTATCTCTGGAGATGCAGATATACCCTCCATATCTTTAGTTAGATGTGGAGATTTTGTATTTTCTGTGGTGGTATTTTCTAGTGTTTTTATACTGACCGCATAGTACTCCGTCCTATCCTTTCTATTTAGCTAGAAGTGGCCTCCTTTGCTAAATTCTGATTTCAGTCTGTGTATGTTATTTCCTTCTCCTCTCACAGTCAATATTTGTGGGGGGCTGTCTATCCTTTGGGGATTTTCTCTGAGGCAAGATAGTTTTCCCTTTTCTATCTTTAGGGGTATTTAGTTCTCCGGCCGTGTCGAGGTGTCTAGGCCTGGATAGGTACATCCCACGGCTACTTCTAGTTGCGGTATTAGTATTAGGATTGCGATCAGTACAGGTTCCACCTTCTCCAGAGTACGTCCCATGCTGCTCCTAGGCCGCCAGATCATAACAGTACAACTGGCCAACAATGAGTTAACCGCATCTCAGAAGAAGGGAAGGAAAGTGCTGAGCCATTTTTTTTTCTGTAGTCTGTTGTGTTTTTTTTTTTTTTTTTTCCCTCTTTACCTCTGGGTGGCTCAGGAGTTTGGCGCTGGTATGGATGTTCAGGGATTGGCTTCTCGTGTGGATCAACTTGCTGCTAGAGTACAGGGTATTTCCGATTATATCGTTCAGACTCCGGTTTTAGAGCCTAGAATTCCAACTCCTGATTTGTTTTTTGGGGACAGGTCTAAATTTTTGAGCTTTAAAAATAACTGTAAACTGTTTTTTGCTCTGAAACCCCGTTCCTCTGGTGATTCCATCCAGCAGGTTAAAATTGTTATATCTCTGCTGCGTGATGACCCCCAGGATTGGGCATTTGCCCTGGAACGTGGGAATCCGGCCTTGCTTAATGTAGACACCTTTTCCTGGCGCTTGGGTTATTGTATGATGAACCAAATTCAGTGGATCATGCTGAGAAAACCTTGTTGGCCCTGTGTCAAGGTCAAGAAGCGGCAGAATCATATTGCCAGAAATTTAGAAAATGGTCTGTGCTGACTAAATGGAATGAGGATGCCTTGGCGGCAATTTTCAGAAAGGGTCTTTCTGAATCCGTTAAAGATGTTATGGTGGGGTTCCCCACGCCTGCTGGTCTGAGTGATTCTATGTCTCTGGCCATTCAGATCGATCGGCGCTTGCGCGAGCGCAGAGTTGTGCACACTATGGCATTGTGTTCCGAGCGGAGTCCTGAGCCTATGCAGTGTGATAGGATTGTGTCTAGAGCTGAACGACAAGGATTCAGACGTCAGAATAGGTTGTGTTTTTACTGCGGCGATTCTGCTCATGTTATTTCTGATTGCCCTAAGCGTACTAAGAGAATCGCTAGTTCTGTTACCATCAGTACTGTACAACCTAAATTTCTGTTATCTGTGACCCTGATCTGCTCATTATCGTCATTTTCTGTCATGGCATTTGTGGATTCAGGAGCCGCTCTAAATTTAATGGACTTAGAATTTGCCAGACGTTGTGGTTTCCCCTTGCAGCCTTTGCAGAGTCCTATTCCGTTGAGGGGCATTGATGCTACACCGTTGGCAAAAAATAAACCTCAGTTTTGGACACAGCTGACCATGTGCATGGCGCCAGCCCATCAGGAAGATTGTCGTTTTCTGGTGTTGCATAATTTGCATGATGCTATTGTGCTGGGTTTTCCATGGTTACACGTGCATAATCCGGTATTAGATTGGAAATCTATGTCTGTGACTAGTTGGGGTTGTCAGGGGGCTCATGGTGACGTTCCTTTGATGTCAATTGCCTCCTCCCCCTCTTCTGAAATTCCTGAGTTTTTGTCAGATTTCCAGGATGTATTCAATGAGCCCAAGTCCAGTTCCCTTCCACCGCATAGGGACTGTGATTGTGCTATTGACTTGATTCCAGGCTGTAAGTTCCCTAAGGGCCGACTTTTCAACCTGTCTGTGCCAGAACACACCACCATGCGGAGCTATGTTAAGGAGTCTTTGGAGAAGGGGCATATTCGGCCATCTTCTTCACCATTGGGAGCAGGTTTTTTTTTTGTTGCCAAGAAGGATGGCTCCTTGAGACCCTGTATTGATTATCGCCTCTTGAATAAGATCACGGTCAAATTCCAATACCCTTTGCCTTTGCTTTCTGATCTGTTTGCTAGGATTAAGGGGGCTAGTTGGTTTACTAAGATTGGCCTTCGAGGGGCATATAATCTTGTTCATATTAAGCAGGGTGACGAATGGAAAACTGCGTTTAATACGCCCGAAGGCCATTTTGAATACCTTGTGATGCCATTCGGACTCTCTAATGCTCCATCTGTGTTTCAGTCCTTCATGCATGATATATTTCGGAATTATCTTGATAAATTCATGATTGTATATTTGGATGATATTTTGATTTTTTCAGATGATTGGGAGTCTCATGTGAAACAAGTCAGGATGGTATTTCAGATCCTTCGTGATAATGCCTTGTTTGTGAAGGGGTCTAAGTGCCTCTTTGGAGTACAGAAGATTTCTTTTTTGGGCTTCATTTTTTCTCCCTCATCTATAGAAATGGATCCAGTTAAGGTTCAGGCCATTCATGATTGGATTCAGCCCACATCCGTGAAGAGCCTTCAGAAATTTTTGGGCTTTGCTAATTTTTATCGCCGTTTCATTGCTAACTTCTCCAGTGTGGTTAAACCCCTGACCGATTTGACGAAGAAAGGCGCTGATGTGACGAATTGGTCCTCTGCAGCTGTTTCTGCCTTTCAGGAGCTTAAACGCCGATTTACTTCTGCCCCTGTGTTGCGTCAGCCGGATGTTTCTCTTCCTTTTCAGGTTGAGGTTGACGCTTCTGAGACTGGGGCAGGGGCCGTTTTGTCTCAGAGGAATTCTGATGGTTCCTTGATGAAACCGTGTGCCTTCTTTTCTCGAAAGTTTTCGCCTGCGGAACGCAATTATGATGTCGGCAATCGTGAGTTGTTGGCTATGATGTCGGCTATTGAGGAGTAGCGACATTGGCTTGAGGGGGCCAAGCACCGTATTGTGGTCTTGACCGATCATAAGAATCTGATTTACCTCGAGTCTGCCAAACGGCTGAATCCTAGACAGGCCCGATGGTCCCTGTTTTTCTCTCGTTTTGATTTTGTGGTCTCGTATCTTCCGGGTTCTAAGAATGATAAGGCTGATGCCCTCTCTAGGAGCTTTTTGCCTGATTCTCCTGGGGTCCTTGAGCCGGTCGGCATTCTGAAGGAAGGGGTGATTCTTTCTGCCATCTCCCCTGATTTACGATGGGTTCTTCAGGAGTTTCAGGCTGATAAACCTGATCGCTGTCCAGTGGGGAAACTGTTTGTTCCTGATAGATGGACTAGTAAAGTTATTTCTGAGGTTCATTGTTCTATGTTGGCTGGTCATCCTGGGATTTTTGGTACCAGAGATTTGGTTGGTAGGTCCTTTTGGTGGCCTTCTTTGTCACGGGATGTGCGTTCTTTTGTGCAGTCCTGTGGGACTTGTGCGCGGGCCAAGCCTTGCTGTTCCCGCGCTAGTGGGTTGCTTTTGCCTTTGCCGGTCCCTGAGAGGCCTTGATTGCATATTTCTATGGACTTTATTTCGGATCTTCCGGTTTCCCAGAGGATGTTGGTTATCTGGGTGATTTGTGACTGGTTTTCTAAGATGGTTCATTTGGTACCTTTGCCTAAATTGCCTTCCTCTTCTGATTTGGTTCCGTTGTTTTTTCAGCATGTGGTTCGTTTGCATGGCATTCCGGAGAATATTGTGTCCGATAGAGGTTCCCAGTTTGTTTCTAGGTTTTGGCGGGCCTTTTGTGCTAGGCTGGGCATTGATTTGTCTTTTTCTTCCACATTTCATCCTCAGACAAATGGCCAAACCGAGCGAACTATTCAGACTTTGGAAACTTATTTGAGATGCTTTGTGTCTGCTGATCAGGATGATTGGGTGGCTTTCTTGCCTTTGGCCGAGTTTGCCCTTAATAATCGGGCTAGTTCTGCTACCTTGGTTTCACCCTTCTTTTGTAACTCTGGTTTTCATCCTCGTTTTTCTTCAGGGCAGGTTGAGCCTTCTGATTGTCCTGGGGTGGACTCTGTGGTGGACAGGTTGCCGCAAATTTGGGCTCATGTTGTTGACAATTTGGTGTTGTCTCAGGAGGGGGCTCAGCGTTTTGCTAACCGTCGTCGGTGTGTTGGTTCCCGGCTTCAGGTTGGGGATTTGGTTTGGTTGTCTTCCCGTCATGTTCCTATGAAGGTTTCTTCCCCTAAGTTTAAGCCTCGGTTTATTGGCCCTTATAGGATTTCTGAGATTATCAATCCAGTGTCTTTTCATTTGGCCCTTCCAGCCTCTTTTTCCATCCATAATGTTTTTCATAGATCTTTTTTGCGGAAATATGTGGTGCCCGTTGTTCCCTCTGTTGATCCTCCTGCCCCGGTGTTGATTGATGGGGAATTGGAGTATGTGGTTGAGAAGATTTTAGATTCTCGTTCTTCGAGGCGGAAGCTTCAGTATCTTGTCAAATGGAAGGGTTATGGCCAGGAGGATAATTCTTGGGTTGTTGGGTTGTTGCCTCCGATGTTCATGCTGAGGATTTGGTTCGTGCCTTTCATTTGGCTCGTCCGGATCGGCCTGGGTTCGGTGACCCCTCCTCAAGGGGGGGTACTGTTGTGAATTCTGTTCTTGGGCTCCCTCCGGTGGTTATAAGTGGTAGTGCTGCTGTCTCTGGATCGCATAATTTATCAGGTGTTTCCACTTTTTGCAATTCTGACTGGGCTATTTAGTCTTGCTCTACTCTTTAGTCAGTGCCAGTTGTCCATTGTTCCTGGAGGATTCACATCCCTGCCTGGTCTCTCCTGCTTAGCTGTTCATTCCATCAAAGATAAGTTCTGGCCTTGATTTTTGCTGTCCACATGCTGTGGGCCTTATTGTTCAGTTCATTTCCATGTTTTTTCTTGTCCAGCTTGGTCTGTATAAGGATTTGTTTAGCCAAGCTGGTATCTCTGGAGATGCAGATATACCCTCCATATCTTTAGTTAGATGTGGAGATTTTGTATTTTCTGTGGTGGTATTTTCTAGTGTTTTTATACTGACCGCATAGTACTCCGTCCTATCCTTTCTATTTAGCTAGAAGTGGCCTCCTTTGCTAAATTCTGATTTCAGTCTGTGTATGTTATTTCCTTCTCCTCTCACAGTCAATATTTGTGGGGGGCTGTCTATCCTTTGGGGATTTTCTCTGAGGCAAGATAGTTTTCCCTTTTCTATCTTTAGGGGTATTTAGTTCTCCAGCCGTGTCGAGGTGTCTAGGCCTGGATAGGTACATCCCACGGCTACTTCTAGTTGCGGTGTTAGTATTAGGATTGCGGTCAGTACAGGTTCCACCTTCTCCAGAGTATGTCCCATGCTGCTCCTAGGCCGCCAGATCATAACAGGTGCATGCGTTTGCTTACGCAAGCGTTTTTTCGCGGTGTGCGGTGGGACGACCTTTCCTGATGGTTTTTGAAAGGGTGGCAGAATGGGAGAAATTGCCTCTGGAGCAGTGGGTGGAGGTTCTGGCGCCATATTTAACAGGAGACCCACAGAAGGCCTATTATGACCTGGCCTTGCAGGAAACAAAAGAGTATGCTAAGTTGAAAACTGAAATCTTGGCACGCTTAGGAGTAAGGCTATGTGCACACGTTCAGGATTTCTTGCAGAAATTTCCTGAGCAAAACCGGACACTTTCTGCAAGAAATCAGCGTGCGTTTTTATTTTCGCGTTTTTGATGCATTTTTTTTCCGGAGCTTCCCAATGCATTAAATAGCGGGAAAACCGCAAAAAATACGCAAAATTAATGAACATGCTGCGTTTTTTAACGCAATGCGATCATGTGCACAAAAATTGCGGAATGCATTCTAAATGATGAGATGCATAATGTATGCGTTTTTTATGTGTTTTTATTGCAAAAAAACGCGAAGAAAACTCAATGTGTGCACACAGCCTAACTCTAACTGCCAGGGTGCAACGGGTGCACCACTGGACGCATTGCGGTGACACACCTCCCCGGTCCCAGATGTTTGACCTTCTACACCTGGTGCAAAACTGGTTACAACCTGAATGTTCCTCCCCAGCACAGATGGTGGACAGGCTCATACATTCCATTCTGAGGCCAGTGCAATCCCGGGTTGCCCAGGCAGATCCCAAGAAAGCCGAAGAACTGGTGGGTCGAAAGGTACTAGACGGTTAGGAGTTCATTGGGGAAGCAAGGGCTCTTAACGTCTCCATATTAGGGTTGAAAAAGAGGGGTGGATACTCAAAAGAGGGGAATTAGAGACACATTTAGGGAGCATCTAAGGAGGAGTCCGAGTTGTTGCCAAAGGCCCCATCCAATAACGTAATTTGTTGGAGATGCCACACCCTGGGACACATAGCTGCCCATTGCCTTATGACCACTGAGACAATGGACTGCAGCATAGAACAGCGCTGCTTGTATTTTGCATATCCTGCCTGCAGTGCTGTCCCTCAACCCTGTGATGGACCACAGGCATGCCTATATGAGTGAGCAGAGTGCAAATGACTGGTCTGTTGGACTCGGGGAGTTTGGTAATCCTAGTGAGGGCCACAATTCCTCATCGGCTGATTCTTGGGAACATGGTTGGAGTCTGGTGTATCCATGGTAACGCTAAAGACTACCCTGTGACCCAAGAGGACATAACCATAAACTGTGGCACAGAGTCCCATGAGGTGGGCGTTGTCAAGGACCTATTGCACCCTGTCATAATAGGGTGGGACTTTGCATTGCTTTTGGACTTGTGGGGGAAAGGGAGGACATTTAGAAGCGACTGGACAGCAGCCAGGTAGCTTCTAAAGAAACCTCGTCGCAGGCCGCAGCTGACAGGTTTTCATTTTGTGTGCTTGTTGGCGATAAGGATGAGGCAACATCCCCAGGGGCCAACATCCCTGAGCTGGAGGTGTCCAGGGGAAACTTTGGAACCGTCCAACTCAGGGATTTAACTCTAGAAGAGGCGTTTGATAATGTGACGGTATTTAATGGTGTTGCTCAAGAGCCGGGGGCTAACACCCAATATCTGTATTTTGCCGTGAATGGGGAGTTACAATATCAGGTCACCAAGCTGAGAGGGGAGGTAAAAGAGCAGTTACTAGTGCCAGGGCCATAAAGACGCAAGGTGTTAGATATGGCCCATACTCAAGTGTTACGTGGTCATCTGAAGGGGGAGGAGAGAGAAAAAAAACCCAGGAATGGATCCTCCAGAGCAGGGGTGGGGAAGCTCAGGCCCCAGGGCCATTTACAGCCCTCGATGACCTTTTATCAGACCCCCGAGCAGATTCTCAGGGACCACATTCTTGGGCAGGGAGGTGGATTTTGATTACAACCAGCTCATTAATTTCTTCTTGCTCTGTAAGCACACATGCAGTGTTCACTACTGAACACTGAAGAGCATGCAATGAAAGATTATGTCCTGAAACCAGTGCCAGAGTCATGATGCACTTTGTGGGCGGAGTTTGTACGGCCCCCTGAAGGATGGTATAAATATCCAAATGGCCCTTGGCAGAAAAAAGATTCCCCCACCCCTGCTCCAGAGGTTCTACTGGCCCAGTTGACACCAAGATATTGTGAATTTTTGTAGGTCCTGTCCCACTTGCCAGCTGACCTCCCTGGTGGTTCATTTCCGTAGCCCTTTAGTGTCGTTGACCATCATTGAGATTACATTCAATCACATAGCTATGGATCTAGCGGGACGCCTGGTCCAGTCTGTCAGAGGGCACCAGTATATATCTTGGTGGTACTGCACTATGCTACACGGTATCCGGGGGCAGTACCACTACGAAACTCCTCCAAGTGTATAAACCAAGGAGTTGGTCCATAGCTTTTCTAGAATGGGGTTCGCTATGGAGATCCTAATGGCCAAGGGACCCCGTTTATGTCAAAGGTGATGAGGGAGTTGTGCAGAACTCTGCAAAGCACACAACTCCAGACCTCAGCCTACCATCCAGAGACGGATGGCTTTGTGGAAAGGTTTAATAAAACTTTGAAGGCCATGTTGAAGACGGTCATAGAAAAGGATGGCAGAGACTGCAAGAGAGAATTGCCGAGGTGATGCCCATCATGAAAGAACAGCTCCTCAAAGTACAAGAGGCCCAGGCGAGGGTGTACAATAGATTGGCGAGGGTGAGACACTTCAACACTGAGGATTGGGTACTGGTGCTGGTACCTAAGGTGGAGAGCAAATTCCTGGCCAAGTGGCAGAGGCCCTATGAAGTAGTTGAAAACATTGGAAAAGTCAACTATAAATTTTACCAACCATGGAGAAGGAAGCCTAGCAGGAGTACCAGGTCAACTTGATTAAGCCATGGCGACATCGGAACACAGACTTGTTCTCAGAACTACCAGGTTCACAGTGCATAAGGTTCTGACGGAGCCTCATGTTCGGGTCAATTTGAAGCCATATTGGTTTCCCGAAGCCCCTCAAAAACTGATCTTGAAAGAGGTGAAGTGGATGCTGAGCCTGGGAGTCATTGAAGAGTCCAAGAGTGGCTGGTCCAGTCCCATAGTATTGCGGGCCCGGATGGGATACACCCCCGAGTACTGCAGGAATTAAGTACAGTCATTGATAGACCATTATTTTTAATCTTTAAAGAGTCCATAATAACAGGGTCTGTACCACAGGACTGGCGTATAGCAAATGTGGTGTCAATATTCAAAAAGGGGACAAAAACTGAACTCGGAAATTATAGGCCAGTAAGCTTAACCTCTACTGTGGGTAAAATCCTGGAGGGCATTCTAAGGGATGCTATACTGGAGTATCTGAAGAGGAATAACCTCATGACCCAGTATCAGCACGGCTTTACTAGGGACCGTTCATGTCAGACTAATTTGATCAGCTTCTATGAAGAGGTAAGTTCCGGACTGGACCAAGGGAACCCAGTAGATGTAGTGTATATGGACTTTTCAAAAGCTTTTGATACGGTGCCACACAAAAGGTTGATACATAAAATGAGAATAATGGGGATAGGGGAAAATATGTGTAAGTGGGTTAAGAGCTGGCTCAGGGATCGGAAACAAAGGGTGGTTATTAATGGAGCACACTCGGACTGGGTCGCGGTTAGAAGTGGGGTACCACAGGGGTCAGTATTGGGCCCTCTTCTTTTTAACATATTTATTAATGACCTTGTAGGGGGCATTCAGAGTAGAATTTCAATATTTGCAGATGACACTAAACTCTGCAGGGTAATCAATACAGGGGAGGACAATTTTATATTACAGGATGATTTATGTAAACTAGAAGCTTGGGCTGATAAATGGCAAATGAACTTTAATGGGGATAAATGTAAGGTCATGCACTTGGGTAGAAGTAATAAGATGTATAACTATGTGCTTAATTCTAAAACTCTGGGCAAAACCGTCAATGAAAAAGACCTGGGTGTATGGGTGGATGACAAACTCATATTCAGTGGCCAGTGTCAGGCAGCTGCTACAAAGGCAAATAAAATAATGGGATGTATTAAAAGAGGCATAGATGCTCATGAGGAGAACATAATTTTACCTCTATTCAAGTCACTAGTTCGACCACACTTAGAATACTGTGCACAGTTCTGGTCTCCGGTGTATAAGAAAGACATAGCTGAACTAGAGCGGGTGCAGAGAAGAGCGACCAAGGTTATTAGAGGACTGGGGGGTCTGCAATACCAAGATAGGTTATTACACTTGGGGTTGTTTAGTTTGGAAAAACAAAGACTAATGGGTGATCTTATTTTAATGTATAAATATATGAGGGGACAGTACAAAGACCTTTCTGATGATCTTTTTAATCATAGCCCTGAGACAGGGACAAGGGGGCATCCTCTACGTCTGGAGGAAAGAAGGTTTAAGCATAATAACAGACGCGGATTCTTTACTGTAAGAGCAGTGAGACTATGGAACTCTCTGCCGTATGATGTTGTAATGAGTGATTCAATACTTAAATTTAAGAGGGGACTGGATGCCTTTCTTGAAAAGTATAATGTTACAGGGTATATATACTAGATTCCTTGATAGGGCGTTGATCCAGGGAACTAGTCTGACTGCCGTATGTGGAGTCGGGAAGGAATTTTTTTCCCCAATGTGGAGCTTACTCTTTGCCACATGGGTTTTTTTTGCCTTCCTCTGGATCAACATGTTAGGGCATGTTAGGTTAGGCTATGGGTTGAACTAGATGGACTTAAAGTCTTCATTCAACCTTAATAACTATGTAACTAGTGCCGAAACCAGATAGAGAATGATGGTTTTGCAATGACTATAGGAAGCTGAATGAGGTCTCTAAGTTCAATATGTACCCAATGCCCCGTGTCCATAAATTGATGGAGAGGTTAGGGTCAGCCCAGTACATTACCACCCTTGACCTCACAAAAGGGTATTGGCAAATTCCCATGTCCCAAGATGCACAAGGAGAAGACTGCCTTCTCAACACCGGACAGAAGCTTCCAGTACACAAGGATGCCGCTCGAGTTACAAGTAGCTCCAGACACCTTCCAGAGAACCATGGACTGGATCGCAACTCCCCACAAGAGGTGCACAGCAGAATACCTGAATGACAATGTGATCTTCAGCCAGAATTGGGGAAGCCATCTGAGCTAAGTCCAGGTGATACTTGATGCTGTACGAAAGACGGCGTTTTCCATAAATCCAAAGAAATGTGCCATGAGAATGGAGGAAGCGAAATATTTGGGCTATGTCGTAGGCAGGGGCGAAATAAAGCCCCAAATATATAAAGCTGAGGCGATCCAGAGTTGGCCACAACCCCTCTCAAAGAAGCAGGTCAGAGTGTTTCTAGGCCATTACCGCCAGTTCATCCCTAACTTTGCCATGATAGCTGCCTCTCTGATGGACCTCCTTAAAGGTGTGAAGGAACAAATTAAGAAAGATTCTCCATTTTGTGCTTTTGACTCCATTTTCTTGTTGCTTAAAGATAAATTCTGTTATTTAATTAGGCTATGGTTCATAATTGGTATAAAGACCTTGAGTATTCTGACTCGAGCCAGGGAGGGGACTCGGGGGTGTATCACTACATAAGACTCTTCTGAGGCACCTGTTAGTATGTGGTTTTTTTTATGCCAAAAAGACACGACCATATATGTAGTTTCCGGTTTTTCTGTATTCTCATGGGTTAAGTTTTTCCTGCATTCTTATAGGTTAAGAACTGTGAGCGTGTTCTTATGCTGATTGGTTGAAGTATAATTTCTATGATTATAAAAAGTGATACACAATAAACGGGGGCTCAGAGATCTGCTCAATCCCCCATACAGAGACACAAGTCTCCGTCTGGTCATTTTCAGTTGCTGGCAACGCCCTGTAGATTAATTTGGAAATCACTGAGTCAACCGTGAAGGATCAATTTAGATCCTCCCTCAACAAAGGGACAAAGTTGGCTATGGCTGAGTGGTCTCCAGAAGCTGAGATGGCCTTCCAGGAACTAAAGCTAGCCCTGTGTAAACAACCAGTGGCACCGGATTTCTCCAAGAAGTCGGGCTGGGAACAGTCTTAATGTACCCATAATGTATCTGAGTTGGAAGTTGCCATCCTGAGAGAAGAATTACTCGATAGTGGACAAGGAATGTTTGCCATCAAGTGGGTGTTGTACACTCTAAGGTACCACCTCTTAGGAAGGAAATTCAGGCTAGTGTCAGACCATGCCCCACTGAAGTGGATGAGGGAGAAGGAGAACAATGCCCGAGTGACCAGGTGGTTCCTAGCACTTCAGGATTTTAGCTTCCATGTAGCACATAGGCCAGGAAAACTGCATGACAATGCAGAGTCCACTGTTTGATGCCAAGCCCCCATGGTTTGGGCTAGGGTGGGGGTATGTAAGATGGCCACCAAACAGGTCCTTGAGGGGAGATATGCATCATTGAGGTTGGTAGCTTCAGTTATGTAAGCTTGGAAAAGCATGCTCCAGCACGTATAGTGCTGAGAGAGTTGATATGGCATTACATGGCTGGGTTTTACGAGCAATCAAAAGAAGGCCATCTTTTGTTTGCTTATGAAGTTTTAAAAAACCTGACTGGACATTTTTTATGAAACCGCTTCCTGTGCCTACCTCAACTGTACCTGAGCTAGTACAAAACACACATACACTAATATATATATATATATATATATATATATATATATATATATATATATATATATATATATATATATATATACACATACAACAACTAATATATATATATATATATATATATATATATATATATATATATATATACACACATACAACAGCTATAAGTAAAGTGCTCTGCCTGCAGTTGTTGACCTGTTAGGTGCAGCAGTCGATCTCTGCCAGCAGCATTTAACATGCACCTACAGAGTGTGGCATAGCGACTGGTCATGTGATTGATGGACGGTATGTATCACAGAGGTGGGTGGCCCTGTGATGGAAGCCTGGGTATGTTTTGCTCAAGAAGATCTACTGCTGAGTTATTTGTTTACGTTGGGAAGGCTTCCAGGTGATTGGAGAGATGGGTGGTTTCAGTCACCTACAAACCCACCCAAAGAGGCGTGTCTGAACACTTAAGATGGTTTTGTGTGTAAGGACCTGTGGTGATTTCACGCTCACCTGACTAGCCATGTGACAGGTACCTGGGTGTGGTTACACCTATGTAAAGGAGGTGTGTGTAGCACATGGTGTGAGTGTGTGGGAGTCTGTCAGGGTGGACACACTTCCAGGTATCCTGGCTGGACACTGCAGAGTGGCCTGTGTGTTGGACGGTTCCACGTGTGGTCAGACGTCCTGAACAACACACAGAGACCATCTTTAGGCTGGAGAGCCTACGTGCTGGTCATAGCACGGTCTGTGTGCCCACAGACGTGAGAGAGCGGAGCTCTATTATGGACATTGAGGAATCACCTGTCTGACGTAAGACTGTTTACCTGTTGTTCCTGTTGCAATGTGGTTTATGGAGCAATAAACCTGTGAACTTTTAAGGAAACGTGTCTCCTGAGTGTCATCCGCCGCACCTAAGCGAGTGTCCCCTAGACCCATAGCGGGTGAAATGCTACAAGAGGTGCGTATCATTCCACGCTCCCATCGGCGTGCCCGTGATGTGATCGCGGGACACCAATGGGTTGCAATGACAGCCGGGGGTCTGCTGTTGAACCCCAATGCCTGCTATCACTGTCTCCTATGAAAACCATCCCTTGGCTGGCATCATAGCGTAGGAGATCATGATTTTCGCTATACAGGTCCTTCTCAAAAAATTAGCATATAGTGTTAAATTTCATTATTTACCATAATGTAATGATTACAATTAAACTTTCATATATTATAGATTCATTATCCACCAACTGAAATTTGTCAGGTCTTTTATTGTTTTAATACTGATGATTTTGGCCTACAACTCCTGATAACCCAAAAAACCTGTCTCAATAAATTAGCATATCAAGAAAAGGTTCTCTAAACGACCTATTACCCTAATCTTCTGAATCAACTAATTAACTCTAAACACATGCAAAAGATACCTGAGGCTTTTAAAAACTCCCTGCCTGGTTCATTACTCAAAACCCCCATCATGGGTAAGACTAGCGACCTGACAGATGTCAAGAAGGCCATCATTGACACCCTCAAGCAAGAGGGTAAGACCCAGAAAGAAATTTCTCAACAAATAGGCTGTTCCCAGAGTGCTGTATCAAGGCACCTCAATGGTAAGTCTGTTGGAAGGAAACAATGTGGCAGAAAACGCTGTACAACGAGAAGAGGTGACCGGACCCTGAGGAAGATTGTGGAGAAGGACCGATTCCAGACCTTGGGGAACCTGAGGAAGCAGTGGACTGAGTCTGGTGTGGAAACATCCAGAGCCACCGTGCACAGGCGTGTGCAGGAAATGGGCTACAGGTGCCGCATTCCCCAGGTAAAGCCACTTTTGAACCATAAACAGCGGCAGAAGCGCCTGACCTGGGCTACAGAGAAGCAGCACTGGACTGTTGCTAAGTGGTCCCAAGTACTTTTTTCTGATGAAAGCAAATTTTGCATGTCATTCGGAAATCAAGGTGCCAGAGTCTGGAGGAAGACTGGGGAGAAGGAAATGCCAAAATGCCTGAAGTCCAGTGTCAAGTACCCACAGTCAGTGATGGTGTGGGGTGCCATGTCAGCTGCTGGTGTTGGTCCACTGTGTTTCATCAAGGGCAGGGTCAATGCAGCTAGCTATCAGGAGATTTTGGAGCACTTCATGCTTCCTGGCACCTGCTCACAGTGCCAAAACCACTGGTAAATGGTTTACTGACCATAGTATTACTGTGCTCAATTGGCCTGCCAACTCTCCTGACCTGAACCCCATAGAGAATCTGTGGGATATTGTGAAGAGAAAGTTGAGAGACGCAAGACCCAACACTCTGGATGAGCTTAAGGCCGCTATTGAAGCATCCTGGGCCTCCATAACATCTCAGCAGTGTCACAGGCTGATTGCCTCCATGCCACGCCGCATTGAAGCAGTCATTTCTGCCAAAGGATTCCCGACCAAGTATTGAGTACATAACTGAACATTATTATTTGATGTTTTTTTTGTTTGTTATTAAAAAACACTTTTATTTGATTGGACGGTTGAAATATGCTAATTTATTGAGACAGGTTTTTTGGGTTATCAGGAGTTGTAGGCCAAAATCATCAGTATTAAAACAATAAAAGACCTGACAAATTTCAGTTGGTGGATAATGAATCTATAATATATGAAAGTTTAATTGTAATCATTACATTATGGTAAATAATGAAATTTAACACTATATGCTAATTTTTTGAGAAGGACCTGTATATAGCAGTGCTGATGCAAGCGATCAGTCGATCACAGCTTCGAGTTTAAAACTGTGAAAAAAAAACAAGTTCAAATCACGCCCCATTAAAAACAGAACAAGATATTTGCAACTGCTGCTTTCATAAAAGTCCCATCGAAATATATTAATGTGATCTATGAGCAGCTTAATGGGAGAATCAAAATTACCTTTTTTTTAAGCCACCACAACATAGAAATAAGATGCAATCAAAACATCCCATCTACCCAAAAATAATATCAGTATAAACGTCAGCTCAGGGAGGCAAAACATAAGCCGTCACCCAGCCCCAGATCTCGAGAACTGGAGACGCTACAGGTCGCAGAAAACGGCTACAAAAGCAAAATTTTGTTGTATTTTTTTTCTTTTAGAAATTTCAGATTTTTTTTGCCAACTATAAAAGCACCTAGACATGTTTGGTATCTGTGAACTCGTAGTGACCTGGAGAATCATAGCGGAAGGTCAGTTTTATCATATAGTGAACATGGTAAATAAAAAAAATACGATTGTGGATTTTTTTTTTTGCACTTTCACGGCATTTGGAATTTTTTTTCTCATTTTTCAGTACAGTATGTGGTAAAATCAACAGTGTTGTTCAAAAGTACAACTCATCCCACAAAAAACACGCTCTCATATGGCTATGTGGACGGAAAAATAGAAAATGTTATGGCTCTTGGAAGATAAAAAAGGAAACCAGCCATGAAGAGGCTATACAGACAGGCAGTCACTGTGGCATAGCTCCCAATCGTCCCTCATTGTGCGGGACTGTCCCGGTTTTGTTGCTTCGCCCCGCTGTCCAGCACGGGACGCTCTGATCCCGCCCCCCGCCCGCCCTCCCTCCTTGAAGACGATACTCACCTCACCTTGCTCCAGCGATGCCTGGTCTCGGCGTACACAGCTCGTCCTGAATGAGCGGTCACGTGGTACCGCTCATTAAGGTCATGAATATGTGCATATTCATGACCTTAATGAGCGGTATCACGTGACCGCTCACGCAGGAAGAAGGTGCTGCGCCGGGAGTCGGGACAGAGCGAGGACGGGGGGATGAAGGAGGACATAAGCAGGCGCGCCATGCAAGATGGGAGCAGGAGCGGGAGCGGGGGGTGGAGAGATAAGCCATGCATTCAGGGGGGAATATGTGCCATGCATTCAGGGGGGAATATGAGCCATGCATACAGGGGGGAGAATATGAGCCTTGCATTCAGGGGGGGGGGGAATATGAGCCATGCATACAGGGGGGGGAATATGAGCCATGCATTCGGGGGGGGAATATGAGCCATGCATTCACGGGGGAATATGAGCCATGCATACAGGGGGGGGATATGGGCCATGCATACAGGAGGGGGAATATGAGCCATGCATTCAGGGGGGGGGATATGGGCCATGCATACAGGAGGGGGAATATGAGCCATGTATTCAGGGGGGGGGGGGAATATGAGCCATGCATTCGCGGGGGAATATGAGCCATGCATACAGGGGGGGAATATGAGCCATGCATACAGGAGGGGGGGGGGATATGAGCCATGCATACAGGGGGGGGGGAATATGAGCCATGCATTCGGGGGGGGGGAATATGAGCCATGCATACAGAGGGGGGAATATGAGCCATGCATTCGGGGGGGGGATATGAGCCATGCATACAGGAGGGGGAATATGAGCCATGCATACAGGAGGGGGAATATGAGCCATGCATACAGGAGGGGGGAATATGAGCCATGCATACAGGGGGGGAATATGAGCCATGCATACAGGAGGGGGAATATGAGCCATGCATACAGGGGGGGGGGATATGAGCCATGCATACAGGGGGGGGAATATGAGCCATGCATACAGGAGGGGGAATATGAGCCATGCATACAGGAGGGGGGATATGAGCCATGCATACAGGAGGGGGAATATGAGCCATGCATACAGGAGGGGGAATATGAGCCATGCATACAGGAGGGGGAATATGAGCCACGCATACAGGAGGGGGGGATATGAGCCATGCATACAGGAGTGAGGGGGATCATGTGGGATCATTATACAGTATGGAGAACTGTGTGGCCATTATACAGTATTGAGCATCATGTGTGGTCGTTATACAGTATGGAGCATCATGTGTGGCCACTATACAGTATTGAGCATCATGTGCAGCCATTATACACTATGGAGCATCATGTGTGGCCATTATACAGTATGGAGCATCATGTGTGGCCATTATACAGTATGGAGCACTGTGTGGCCATTTTACAGTATTGAGCATCATGTGTGGCCATTATACAGTATGGAGCACTGTGTGGCCATTATACAGTATGGAGCATCATGTGTGGCCATTATACAGTATGGAGCACTGTGTGTGGCCATTTTACAGTATTGAGCATCATGTGTGGCCATTATACAGTATGGAGCATCATGTGTGGCCATTATACAGTATGGAGCATCATGTGTGGCCATGATACAGTATGGAGCACTGTGTGTGGCCATTTTACAGTATTGAGCATCATGTGTGGCCATTATACAGTATGGAGCACTGTGTGGCCATTATACAGTATGGAGCATCATGTGTGGCCATTATACAGTATGGAGCACTGTGTGTGGCCATTATACAGTATGGAGCACTGTGTGTGGCCATTATACAGTATGGAGCACTGTGTGTGGCCATTATACAGTATGGAGCACTGTGTGTGGCCATTATACAGTATGGAGCACTGTGTGGCCATTATACAGTATGGAGCATCATGTGTGGCCATTATACAGTATGGAGCATCATGTGTGGCCATTATACAGTATGGAGCACTGTGTGTGGCCATTATACAGTATGGAGCACTGTGTGTGGCCATTATACAGTATGGAGCACTGTGTGTGGCCATTATACAGTATGGAGCATCATGTGTGGCCATTATACAGTATGGAGCACTGTGTGACCATTATACAGTATGGAGCATCATGTGTGGCCATTATACAGTATGGAGCACTGTGTGTGGCCATTATACAGTATGGAGCACTGTGTGGCCATTATACAGTATGGAGCATCATGTGTGGCCATTATACAGTATGGAGCACTGTGTGTGGCCATTATACAGTATGGAGCACTGTGTGTGGCCATTATACAGTATGGAGCACTGTGTGTGGCCATTATACAGTATGGAGCACTGTGTGGCCATTTTTTTTTTGTTTATAATTATTGTATATAAAACAGTGTGATCAGCAGTGCTAAATGGGTGTGGTTGGGACGTGGATATGGGTGTGACTAAGTATGAATGGGTGTGGTCAGAGGCGTGGCCTAAAATTTGCCGCGTTGTGCACCGCAAACTTTGTCCCTCTTTCCCATCTTCAAAAGTTGGGAGGTATGACAGTGGTGCTGGGAGCCCGGAGACAGACTGGGACTGGAGGATGTACTGCAGGGGCCCCTGTGTAGATGGAGGCCCTGGGCACTTGCCCAGTTCGCCCCCTCCCGTCCTGCACACAGACAGGGCCGCTATGAATGGTAATGTATCAGTTCCGCCTTTTCTTCACGTCACATCCATCCTATTTTCCCGCCTTCTCTCTCCGGCCAATCATAGCACAGCATACTCTGAGCTCGGCTCCAGCAGCCAATAGGCTCTGTCGGTTTTAGAACCTGCAAAACCGCACCCGTCTTCTCAGCACAGGAGGCGAGGCCGGCAGGGGGCGCTGCGCGCTGGTGATCGCTGTGACACGCAGAAGTAAACACAGGGAGGAGGGCGGGAGCGCGGTGTCCGGTGACAGACACGGGGGCGGAGCCGGGAGGCGGCCATGCGCACTGCCCCGTACAATCCCTTCTGAGGGGAGAGGCGCCGACATATTACTTCGCCTGAGAGGGAGGGGAGAGGCGGCTGCGATAAACATCGTACGGAGGCGCCTGAGCTTCTCCTCCAGGGACACGGAGCTCATCCTCAGGGGACACTCGGGCGGTGAGTGGCGCTGCTATGACGGGATGAATGGAGGCTGCTGTGTGAAGGCCGGCAGAGCGGCGGCACCGGGCTGTGCAGGCCACAGAGATGCTCGGGGCTCTGTGCTGCTGCTCGCACAGGCTGGGTGGTCATATATAGCAGGGAGTAGTATGGGGGGAGCTGGCATGGAAGCTGTGTATAGAGAAGCTGCGGTGTACGAGGGCCGGGCTGGCTATAGAGGGGCTGCAGGCTGGCATGTACCGCTGAGCCAGAGAGGGGCTGCAGGCTGGCATGTACCGCTGAGCCAGAGAGGAGCTGCAGGGTGGCATGTACCGCTGAGCTATAGAGGGGCTGCAGGGTGGCATGTACCGCTGAGCTATAGAGGGGCTGCAGGCTGGCATGTACCGCTGAGCTATAGAGGGGCTGCAGGCTGGCATGTACCGCTGAGTTAGAGAGGGGCTGCAGGGTGGCATGTACCGCTGAGCTAGAGAGGGGCTGCAGGGTGGCATGTACCGCTGAGCTAGAGAGGGGCTGCAGGGTGGCATGTACCGCTGAGCTAGAGAGGGGCTGCAGGGTGGCATGTACCGCTGAGCCAGAGAGGGGCTGCAGGGTGGCATGTACCGCTGAGCCAGAGAGGGGCTGCAGGGTGGCATGTACCGCTGAGCCAGAGAGGGGCTGCAGGGTGGCATGTACTGCTGAGCTATAGAGGGGCTGCAGGCTGGCATGTACCGCTGAGCTATAGAGGGGCTGCAGGGTGGCATGTACCGCTGAGCTAGAGAGGGGCTGCAGGGTGGCATGTACCGCTGAGCTATAGAGGGGCTGCAGGGTGGCATGTACCGCTGAGCTAGAGAGGGGCTGCAGGGTGGCATGTACCGCTGAGCTAGAGAGGGGCTGCAGGGTGGCATGTACCGCTGAGCTATAGAGGGGCTGCAGGGTGGCATGTACCGCTGAGTTAGAGAGGGGCTGCAGGGTGGCATGTACCGCTGAGCTAGAGAGGGGCTGCAGGGTGGCATGTACCGCTGAGCTAGAGAGGGGCTGCAGGGTGGCATGTACCGCTGAGCTAGAGAGGGGCTGCAGGGTGGCATGTACCGCTGAGCCAGAGAGGGGCTGCAGGGTGGCATGTACTGCTGAGCTATAGAGGGGCTGCAGGGTGGCATGTACCGCTGAGCTAGAGAGGGGCTGCAGGGTGGCATGTACCGCTGAGCTAGAGAGGGGCTGCAGGGTGGCATGTACCGCTGAGCTAGAGAGGGGCTGCAGGGTGGCATGTACCGCTGAGCTATAGAGGGGCTGCAGGGTGGCATGTACCGCTGAGCTATAGAGGGGCTGCAGGGTGGCATGTACCGCTGAGCTAGAGAGGGGCTGCAGGGTGGCATGTACCGCTGAGCTAGAGAGGGGCTGCAGGGTGGCATGTACCGCTGAGCTAGAGAGGGGCTGCAGGGTGGCATGTACCGCTGAGCTAGAGAGGGGCTGCAGGGTGGCATGTACCGCTGAGCTAGAGAGGGGCTGCAGGGTGGCATGTACCGCTGAGCTAGAGAGGGGCTGCAGGGTGGCATGTACCGCTGAGCTAGAGAGGGGCTGCAGGGTGGCATGTACCGCTGAGCTAGAGAGGGGCTGCAGGGTGGCATGTACCGCTGAGCTAGAGAGGGGCTGCAGGGTGGCATGTACCGCTGAGCTAGAGAGGGGCTGCAGGGTGGCATGTACCGCTGAGCTAGAGAGGGGCTGCAGGGTGGCATGTACCGCTGAGCTAGAGAGGGGCTGCAGGGTGGCATGTACCGCTGAGCTAGAGAGGGGCTGCAGGGTGGCATGTACCGCTGAGCTAGAGAGGGGCTGCAGGGTGGCATGTACCGCTGAGCTAGAGAGGGGCTGCAGGGTGGCATGTACCGCTGAGCTAGAGAGGGGCTGCAGGGTGGCATGTACCGCTGAGCTAGAGAGGGGCTGCAGGGTGGCATGTACCGCTGAGCTAGAGAGGGGCTGCAGGGTGGCATGTACCGCTGAGCTAGAGAGGGGCTGCAGGGTGGCATGTACCGCTGAGCTAGAGAGGGGCTGCAGGGTGGCATGTACTGCTGAGCCAGGGAGGGGCTGCAGGGTGGCATGTACCGCTGAGCTAGAGAGGGGCTGCAGGGTGGCATGTACCGCTGAGCCAGAGAGGGGCTGCAGGGTGGCATGTACCGCTGAGCCAGAGGGGCTGCAGGGTGGCATGTACCGCTGAGCCAGAGAGGGGCTGCAGGGTGGCATGTACCGCTGAGCCAGAGAGGGGCTGCAGGGTGGCATGTACCGCTGAGCTAGAGAGGGGCTGCAGGCTGGCATGTACCGCTGAGCCAGAGAGGGGCTGCAGGGTGGCATGTACCGCTGAGCCAGAGAGGGGCTGCAGGGTGGCATGTGCCGCTGAGCCAGAGAGGGGCTGCAGGGTGGCATGTGCCGCTGAGCCAGAGAGGGGCTGCAGGGTGGCATGTGCCGCTGAGCCAGAGAGGGGCTGCAGGGTGGCATGTGCCGCTGAGCCAGAGAGGGGCTGCAGGGTGGCATGTGCCGCTGAGCCAGAGAGGGGCTGCAGGGTGGCATGTGCCGCTGAGCCAGAGAGGGGCTGCAGGGTGGCATGTGCCGCTGAGCCAGAGAGGGGCTGCAGGGTGGCATGTACCGCTGAGCCAGAGAGGGGCTGCAGGGTGGCATGTACCGCTGAGCCAGAGAGGGGCTGCAGGCTGGCATGTACCGCTGAGCCAGAGAGGGGCTGCAGGCTGGCAAGGTGAGATGGGCACAGGGAGTGTCTTGGGACATGGACATAAGGAGACATGTAGGGGCCACACTGAGATGGGCACGGAGAGTAATGTAGAACTTGCCCCTGGTTGATTGGGCTTGATGAGCAAGAAAATTGCAGGGTAACAACAAGGCCGACCCAGGTGAGGGAGGGATGGTGGCATACAAGGGCTGCGCAATGATATTGACGTTGGAAGGCATGCGCAGGCTGCTCTACAAGGTGGGCACGGTGGTCATGTAGAGGATCACTTGGACTAATGTATGTTAGCAGCCAAAAGCTGCACATTAATGTGGAGCATAGGTTTACCCAAGAGATGAACACAGGGGCCTACGTGAATATGATGTGCTATGCAAGGGCTGCATCAGAAGATAAGGCACATGGTGGCATGCAGTAATGGCACTGTGAGTTTGGCGAGGTGAAATGTGGCATGTAGTGGCTGAGCATAGGGTGGTATGCAGCCGCTGACCTACGAGAGGAACACTGTGGCATGCAAAAGCTGCCCAGTGAGACAAGGTGGCATTCAGGGCTTGCTGAGCAAGTATAGTTCAAGGTGCCATACAGACGCTGACCTGGGAGATAAAAGCAGGGTGGCATACAGAGGCTTCCCTAGTAGATGTAAGCATTGTGGCATCTAAAAACTGCATAGAGATGAACATAAAATAGCAAGCAGTGTACGCCCAGGTAAATAAACAAGAGGTGGAAATTCAAAGTGTGACTTGGAAAAATGAGCGCTGGGTGACATGCAGAGCCTGTTGTCATACTCGGGGAAATCTATCTGTAACACTGAGTGGGAATGGGTGCATGGCATGAAGCTTTGCCAGGAGGCGATCTGTGTGGGACAGGGTCATTGAGTGTAGGAGCTGCAGAAAGCTTATGTCCTGTGGGAATTACTGCCTCAAACTGGGAGGAGTGTCCCCTCTTATGCAAACATTGAGATGCAATGAACCAGAGGCCTGTCTTGGGTTTGTTCTTCTTATGAATGCTTGTATGGAACTTTTGCCTGATTGTCCATATTTTTCATATGTTATCAAAAATATTTGGTCAATTAAAGGGAATCTGATGCCAGGTTTTTGTCATTTAATCTGAGGGCAGTATGATGTAGCCACAGCAACCCTGATTCCAGAAATGTATCACTTACTGGGTTGCTTTGTGTAGTTTTGATAATCTCCAGCTAAGAGTGATTTTATCCCCATTAGACCTGCTGCCATGTAGTCCTCCATATTTATGTGCTCTGTATAACCCCTGCCCCCAAAATGTACCAGGTGCAGATTTCAGTTCCTGTCGCAAGTACAGTAAAGGATACTTTCACACACCAGGTTTTCGTCGTCGGGCTCAATCCAGCTAATTTAAAAAAAAAAATGGATCCGGCGAATGTTGGCGCCGTATCCGTATTTTCCCATAGACTTGTATTTGTGCTGGATTGTTCCGGATGACCTTGCGTTTCATTTGGTTTTTGCCGCATCCGGCAAATCTGCCATTTCCAGTTTCTGGAAAAAACGTCCATAGCAAAGTTTTTTTGTCTCTGGCGAAAAAGCCAGAAGCGACGGAACCGGCGCCTCCAGCTGTTTGCTAGAATGGAAGCCTCTGGCTGCCGGATCTGGAAAATGACGGATTCTGGCTTTTTAAACTGAGCATGCTCCAGATTTTTTTTTATCCAATTATCTGGATATGCTAGTCGGATCCGTCACATCAGTTTTTCACAATCTGCACCAGATCCGTTTTTTCCAACATTCGCCGGATTGTGCCTGATGCAAAAAACCTGATGTGTGAAAGTAGCCTTTGATTCACCAAATGTAACTTCATTTTACACAGCACACTACAGATAAAAGGATTGTCGCCCCTCCGCGTCACTTAATTATTTACACAGGTATGTAGGGCACTTGGCCCCTATAAAATCATACCTGCAGTAAAGCTTTAACACAAGGAAAAAAAGGAGGAAAACACCTCTACTATTCTAGAGAAAAGTAAAGCTTTGTGGTTTAGTTGGCATAAATAAATCTTATGCAAATGAAGGGGGCTTCAGTGCACCCTTAGAATGGCCAAGTGCACAATTACACCCCCTCAATTTGCATACTGTGCTGTGATTATCTGACAGGGCTCAAACTAGCTCTGCCTTAGGTTTCTTTCACACCTCCGTCGGTACGCGGCCGTCGCTAAGCGTCAGCGCGACGTACCAATGGACGTTGGCGATTTTATTTTTTATTTTTTTTGCACAACGTGGGCAGCGGACGCAGTGTTTCAATGCGTCCGCTGCCCATAGTAAACTCCCAGGGAGGAGAGGGTGGAGTTTCGCCAAGCCTGCGCAGGTTAAAATGCAGGACACGACGTACGAAAAAACGTTCCCTTGAACGTTTTTTCGCTACGACGGTCCGCCAAATACCGACGCATCCAGTGCACAATGTATGGAACGTGTGTCCATACGTCGCGATGCATCGGTAATACAAGTCTATGTGCAAAAAACACATTTTGCGGGCAACTTTGCAGGATGCGTTTTTTCCACAAAACGACGCATTGTGACGGAGGCCAAACGACGCAAGTGTGAAAGTAGCCTAAGGCCTCTTTCACATTTCCGTCTTTCAGCTCCCATCACAATCCATCGATTTTTGAGAATGCAGGTTCCTGCAAAAAAATTTGCAGGATCTTGCATTTTCCCATAGACTTGTATTAGCGACAGACTGTGACGGATGGCCATCCGTTTAATCCGTCGTGCACTGGATTCAGTGTAAAAAAAAAAAACAGTCCGTCGGGCAGAGGAACGTTTTTTCTGCACATCGGAAAATCAGTCAGCGACGCATCTTGCGCTGCCTGTCACTGGCTACATTAGTAGCCTATGGGTGCAGGATGCGTCGCTGCATGTGAAAAGCAGGAATCCAGCGACGGGTCCCGTCTTTTCAAAGAGAGCATGCGTGGAAGGATTTCGCGTCAGGGAAATTCTCGCTCGCTCTCTTTCTCTTTTTACTATTGATGCTGCCTATGCAGCATCAATAGTAACAAGATATAATGTGAAAAATAATAAAAAATCGCAATATTCTCACCTACCGACGTCCCGCGCAGCGTCACTGACGGTCCCGGCAGCTAGCGTTCCTAGTATATTGCGACTTCTCGCGAGATTTCGCAATGTATTACTAGGAACGCTAGCTGCCGGGACCATCGGTGCACGGGACGCCTGTAGGTGACGATACTGCGATTTTTTTTTTTTTTTTTTTTTTTTTTTTTCTTATTTATTTTTAAACCTGGTTTGTGTTGTGTATGCGTTTTCGCAGCGGAAAAATGCTGCGAAGACGCATACAGAACAGGTGCACATAGCCTCGACGGGTCCACCAGAAAGACTGGCCCAGTGCACACGTTTTCCACAATCTGCCCAGGTTCCATCATTTCAACGTCTTGACGGATCCTGTGCAGTTTTGGAAGACGGAAGTGTGAAAGAAGCCTTTGCTTTGTCAGCTGTTCTACACGGACACTGGAGCCGTGTTCACATAGTATCCCCGCTCCACTGGATCGTACTGCAGACAGGAGCTAGCGATGAAAGCCGACAATCGCTGTGAGCTCGGCTGCAGTGTCCGCACAGAGCCACTAATTGAGTTGCGGTAGCACATGCAAGGTCAAGATATGAAAGTGCTCAGTATGGAAATTTAGAGGGTTTATCAGTGCGCTGAGCCCTTGGCCAAGCCAAGGATGCACCGAAGCTCCCTCATGTGCATACAAAAAATTATATTTATGTGTAATATTGAAGGACATGCCTTCTTTTTTTGCTTCCTACATTTTGGAATCTAATAGCCTATGGATCTGGAGGATTCCACTTGTGGATTGGTGCTTTTTTCCTTATGTTCAGCATTTGGGATTGTTCACAATTGGTCCCCATGTGCTAGCTGAAATTAGCTGAAATAAAATATATTTTTCTCTTTTATCCAGCTGAGCTGCACTCTGTTGGGACTGTAATAGCAGCAATATCTGAATATGTATCTGGTTTTCCCAGAAGCGGATATTAATATTAGGGATCCTCTACCAGTGTTTCTTTTTTTTTGTACTGGAGGGCTGATGCTCTGATTCACGGCATGCACAGTTGTAGCAGGAGTGAAGCGACAGAGGCCACGGCAGTTGTGACTTGGTACATTTGGGCAGCCGACCTCAGCCTTACCTTCCAGTTGGGCATGTTTGGAGTGATTCATGCACTGCTGCTGGTTTGTAGGTGTTGTAACTCGTCTAGATGACCCGTAAGCCTCAGTTAATAGCATGCCAACATATCCTGCAGCCACATTAAATGGTGTGAGGCTGTAAATGTGGCAGCAGGTTGTTTTTTAACAGGTTTGTAGGCTGTAGAAATGTGCTTCATGTTCTATACAAAACAAATTCTGTTGTGATGCGATTCATCTCGGGTGATGTGAGAGGGCGGCATACTTGCTGAATAAATGATCGGATTGTGTGGGAGGAGATGAGCAGAGTATTCTGTGAGCGCTCACAGCTGGGGAGATGGTTTATATCCCTGCAGATCGGTCTGTCAGAAATCTATAGCACGCTTCTGTTACTACTCTCCACTGCATATGGGTGAAAGCTGCAATTAATTTTAGCAATATTTGTTTAATTGTGAAATCTTTCCTTCCCTGGAAGCCAGGCACCTAGACAGCTTCTATTGGTACTAGTGATGAGCGCGAGTGCTCGTTAGTTTGCCTAGGATGCTTGGGTATGCCCAGGGTATAACGGGTGCTCAAGGGACATGTTCGTGTCACCCACAGCCACATGTTTCGTGGCTGTTAGCCACAGAACATGTGGGGATTGCCCGTGTTTGTCAGCCTCAAAACATGCGTGGATTTCCTAACAGCCGTGAAACATGCTGTGGGGATTCGTACATGTCACTCAAGCACCCACAATACTCGGTGCATATCTCAAGTAATGAGCACTTTCACTCCTCGTTAATTGGCATATTACTTGCTTTAGGGCTCGCTCCCACTTGCGATTATCGGGAAGGCTGCGGAGGCCGCCGGAAGTGGAGAATATCACGATTTTATTTATTGTTTTTAACAATATATGTTTTTACTATTGATGCTGCATAGGCAGCATCAATAGTAAAAAGTTGGTCACACTTGTCAAACACTGTCAGTTATTTTTCCAAGTGATGCTACAGATCGCTTGGAAAACGCTAGTGTTTAGCGGGAATACGCACACCAATTCCGCATGCGTATTTCCCGCTGCAGGAAGTTGTGGAATTGCGAAAATTTCCGCTGCAATTCCGCAATGTGTGCACATAGCCTTAAGGCTAAGTTCACACAGGGTCTTTTTGCTGTGTTTTTTGTTGCTTTATTATGCTAATTTTCAGCTGCTCTTTAGGCTATGTGCACACGTAGGGAGGGTCCTCTGCGGGTTCTCCCCCCCCAGCGGATTTGATAAATCTGCAGGGCAAAACCGCTGCGGTTATCCCTGCAGATTTATCGCGGTTTGTCTTGCGGTTTCCGCTGCCGGTCTTATTGATGCGCATATGCAGCAATATGCAGCATCAATAGTAATGTTAAAAATAATTAAAAAATGGTTATACTCACCCTCTGACGTCCCGATCTCCTCGGCGCTGCACGCAGCGGTCCGGTTCCAAAGATGCTGTGCGAGAAGGACCTTCGTGACGTCATCGCAGGCCCTGCTCGCATAGCAACCCTGCGACCGGACGGCCGCGTGCAGCGCTGAAAGGTGAGTATATCATTATTTTTTTATTTTTATTCTTTTCTTTTTTTTTTAACACAAATATGGTTCCCAGGGCCTGGAGGAGAGTCTCCTCTCCTCCACCCCGGGTACCATCCGCACATGATCCGCTTACTTCCCGCATCGTGGGCACAGCCCCATGCGGGAAGTAAGCGGATCAATGCTTTCCTATGTGTGCAGAATCGCCGCTATTCTGCACAAAGAAGTGACATGCTGCGGAATGTAAACCGCTGCGTTTCTGCTCGGTTTTTCCCGCAGCATGTGCACAGTGGATTGCGGTTTCCATAGGTTTACATGTAACTGTAAAAGCAATGGAAACTGCTGCGGACCCGCAGCATCAAAATCGCTGCGGTTCCGCGGTAAAAACCGCAACGTGTTCACGTAGCCTAACAGTACCAGCAAAGCCTGTGACACTTCAGAAATCTCTTGCGCACACATTTGTTTGTTTTTTTGTCATCAGTATATTGTTTCCATGTTTGTTTTTTTGGGGACAAAAAGCATGTCACTTCTTTCAGTGTTTTTCACCCATTGAATTGAATGGGTGGTGAAAAAATGTTGGTATCAGTTTTTGTGCCAACCTCATTCTTTGGAATAGGACTTTTTTTTTTTCAATACTAAACTTTATCAGTGTGCACAATAGACAAATCTGGGATGCAAAAAAAAAACGCTAGGAAAACCTGCTTTTTTTTCTGCAGCTTCTTTCTTGCCAAGAGATTAGGTTTTGCTGCAGCGATGACACTGACATGGTCATGACCGCTGCAGGCAATCATTGGCCACACTGGTGATCTTAGTGGTAATCTGCTGCGAAGATCATGTGTCTACATCAAAATGTACTTTATGGAGTGTGAAGCTTTAATTATGGCAGCAGCTTGTTCAGGATTGTGGGCTGTAGAAAAGTGGCCGATTGTATACATGAATGCTGAAGTGACGTTGATCTGCGATTCATCTCTGGTTTTGAGAGGGAGGCATGCTTGGTGAGTAGTTCAGGTAGTGTGGGAGGAGATGAATGAAGGATAGTGGGACTAGCTGGGATATGGCAGCACGCTGAGTGGTAGGGCATCTTTAGGGGGAGTATTTCTCCATTTATTTTTATACCATTGTAAAGGCCCCGTCACACATAGCGAGATCGCTAGCGAGATCGCTGCTGAGTCACTAGTTTTGTGACGCAACAGCGACCTCAGTAGCGATCTCGCTATGTGTGACACGTACCAGCGATCAGGCCCCTGCTGCGAGATCGCTGGTCGTGTCGGAATGGCCTGGACCTTTTTTTGGTCGCTGAGGTCCCGCTGACATCGCTGAATCGGTGTGTGTGACACCGATCCAGCGATGTCTTCACTGGTAACCAGGGTAAACATCGGGTTACTAAGCGCAGGGCCGCGCTTAGTAACCCGATGTTTACCCTGGTTACCAGCGTAAATGTAAGAAAAAAAAAAACAGTACATACTCACCATCTGATGTCCGTCAGGTCCCTTGCCGTCTGCTTCCTGCTCTGAATGAGATCTGGCCGTACAGTGAGAGCAGAGCACAGCAGTGACGTCACCGCTGCGCTCTGCTCTCACTGTACGGCGGCTCAGTCAGAGCAGGAAGCAGACGGCAAGGGACCTGACGGACATCAGATGGTGAGTATGTACTGTTTGGTTTTTTTGGTAACCAGGGTAAACATCGGGTTACTAAGCGCGGCCCTGCGCTTAGTAACCCGATGTTTACCCTGGTTACCCGGGTGCTGCAGGGGGACTTCGGCATCGTTGAAGACAGTTTCAACGATGCCGAAGTCGTTCCCCTGATCGTTGGTCGCTGGAGAGAGCTTTCTGTGTGACAGCGACCACACAGCGACCACACAGCGACAAAACAGCGACGCTGCAGCGATCAGCATCGTTGTCTGTATCGCTGCAGTGTCGCTGTGTCTGACGGGGCCTTAAGTGTTTCGTAAAAAAAAAGCCAAATGCGTGCCATGTTTTGCAAACGTCTAAGTGCGGAATGTGAGTTCCGGTGTGACGGTGGCTCTTCTGCCCGAACTCTGTAGTCTTGTTAAGGCCGGTTTCACACGTCAGTAGCTCCGGTACGTGTAGTGACAGTTTTCTCACGTACTGGAGCCACTGACACACGTAGACCCATTCAAATGAATGGGTCTATGCACATGTCTCCGTGACAGCCGCTCGTGGAGCCGCATATTCATCTATGTAATGAGCGGTACCACGTGATCGCTCACATCGGCGCTGAGAGGAGGCATCGCGGGAGCTGGGTGAGTATTTCTCTGCAAGCGGGCGGGCACGCGCACAGGGGGTGGGGAGGGGTGGTGGGCGAGAGGTGACCCCCAAACTTTATTTTTAAAGAAAAAAAAGTCATATTTCCTCTCCACTGTTCTGCAAGCGCTGCTTTCAGCCGAGCAGGATAGAAGGGATGAATGCCGCCTTGAGCACCACAAGCAGGGGACAGCACTTACTGTAGCGCTGTCTCTCCTGCACGGTCCGTGTGGTCCTCAGGCGGCACACGGCTGCCGCATGTGTGCCACACTGATGTGCCACGTGAGCACACGAACACGGATAACTCCGGTACCGATTTCTCCGGTACCGGAATTATCTGGACGTGTGAGACTGGCCTGACATGTATAAGGCTGTCAAGAGTTAAGCTGTGTTCACACGTGGGGTTTTTTTTTCAGTGTTTTTGCTGCAGAAAATTGCAAAGAAAAAATTATTGCAAAAATGCATGTTTTTTTTCTTTTTTTCCTTGCCAGAGATGCATAAATTTCTGTACCAAATACTCAACATGTGCACATACCCTTAGTAATATATACTGAGGATAAAAACTTTGATGGCAGTGCTCCCTTAAGAGATTATTTTCTAAGTCTAGTAGTACAGTCATGGACAAAAATTTTGAGAATGAGACAAATATTAATTTTTCCAAAGTCTACTGCTTCATTTTTTCTAATGGCAATTTGCATATACTCCTGAATGTCAGTGATCAGCTTAACCCCTTAACGACTGCCGATACGCCTTTTAACGGCGGCCGCTAAGGGTACTTAAACCACAGCGCCGTTAATTAACGGCGCTGTGGAAAAAGTGAATAGCGCCCCCCAGAGTCGGATTTTCTCTGGGGTCTCGGTTGCCGAGGGTAGCCGAGACCCCAGAGAACATGATTCGGGGGTTTTTTACCGACCCCCGAGTTGCGATCGCCGGTAATTAACCGTTTACCGGCGGTCGCAACAAAAAAAAACAAAACACGATGTGCCGTTTAATTTCTCTGTCCTCCGATGTGATCGCACATCGGAGGACAGAGAAATAGGGTCCCCGATGGCCTCCGGTAGCCCCCGATACTTACCTATCTCCCTCGGTGCTCCTCGTGGGTCCCCATGGGCGCCGCCATCTTTTTTCCGGGAAAAAATGGCGGGCGCACGCGCAGTACGCCCGGCACCCGAAAGATATTTGGGGTCTCGGCTGCCAGGGGTAGCCGAGACCCCAAAGAACATGATCGGGGTCGGTTTGCACCGACCCCTGTTTTGCGATCGCCGGTAATTAACAGTTTACCGGCGACCGCAAAAAAAAAAAAAGCGATCTGTAATTCTCTGTCCTCTGATGTGATCACACATCAGAGGACAGAGAAATAGGGGGATTCGGAGACCCTAACATACTCACCCGGTGTCCCTGGGTCCTCTTCTGTCTTCTCCTGCCAGCCGGCTTTTTCCTTATGGCGGGAGCATGCGCAGTGCGCCCGCCATCTGCTGCCATCTGCCGGCCGGTAGGAGAAGACGAGTTGGGGCTAAAATTAGGGTTAGGGTTAGAGTTAGGGTTAGGGCTAGAGTTAGGGTTAGGGTTAGGGCTAGAGTTAGGGTTAGGGCTAGGGTTAGGGTTGGGGCTAAATTTAGGGTTAGGGTTAGGCTACTTTCACACTAGCGTTTTTTGGCTTCCGTCGCAATGCGTCGGAGAAAAAACGCATCCTGCAAAAGTGCTTGCAGGATGCGTTTTTTCTCCATTGGCTTGCATTAGCGACGGATTGCCACATGTCGCATCCGTCGTGCGACGGATGCGTCGTGCTTTGGCGGACCGTCGGCACAAAAAAAGCTACATGTAACTTTTTTTGTGCGACGTGTCCGCCATTTCCGACCGCGCATGCGTGGCCGGAACTCCGCCCCCGCCTCCCCTCACAATGGGGCAGCGGATGCGTTGAAAAAACAGCATCCGCTGCACCCGTTGTGCGGCGCTTACAACGCTAGCGTCGGTACGTCGGCCCGGCACACTGCGATGGGCCGAGTACGACGCTAGTGTGAAAGTAGCCTTAGGCTTCTATCACACTTGCGTCGGTACGGGGCGGTCGCAATGCGTCGGCCCGACGTACCGACGCACGTTGTGAAAATTGTGCACAACGTGGGCAGCGGATGCAGTTTTTCAACGCATCCGCTGCCCAGTCTATGTCCTGGGGAGGAGGGGGCAGAGTTACGGCCACGCATGCGCGGAAATGACGGACGCGACATACAAAAAAAAGGTTACATTGAACTTTTTTTGTGACGACGGGGCTAAAGTTATGGTTAGGGTTGGGGCTAAAGTTAGGGTTAGGGTTGGGGCTAAAGTTAGGGTTAGAGTTGGGATTAGGGTTTGGATTAGGGTTGGGATTAGGGTTACGTTTGGGATTAGGGTTAGGGGTGTGTTGGATTTAGGGTTTTGAATAGGGTTATGGTTAGGGTTGAGATTAGGGCTGTTTTGGGGTTAGGGTTGTGATTATCGTTAGGGTTGTGATTAGGATTATGGATCGGGTTAAGATTAGGGTTAGGGGTGTGTTGGAGTTAGGGTTGGAGTTATAATTTGGGGGTTTCCACTGTTTAGGTACATCAGGGGGGTCTCCAAACACGACAGCCAATTTTGCGCTAAAAAAGTCAAATGGTGCTCCCTCCCTTCTGAGCTCTGCCGTGCGCCCAAACAGTGGTTTACCCCCACATATGGGGCATCAGCGTACTCGGGATAAATTGGACAACAACTTTTGGGGTCCAATTTCTCCTGTTACCCTTGTGAAAATAAAAACTTGGGGGCTAAAAATCTTTTTTGTGGGAAAAAAAATATTTTTTTTATTTTCACTACTCTGCATTATAAACTTCTGTGAAGCACTTGAGCATTCAAAGTTCTCACCACATATCTAGATAAGTTCCTTAGGGGGTCTAGTTTCCAAAATTTGGTCACTTGTGGGGGGTTTCTACTGTTTAGGTACATCAGGGGCTCTGCAAACGCAACATAACACCCACAGACAACTCTATCAAAGTCTGAATTCCAAAATGGCGCTCCTCTTCCGAGCTCTGCCGTGCGCCCAAACAGTGGTTTACCACCACATATTGGGTACCAGCATACTCAGGACAAATTGGACAACAACTTTTGGGGTCCAATTTCTCCTGTTACCCTTGTGAAAATAAAAATTTGGGGGCTAAAAAAATCTTTATTGTTAAAAAAAAAAAAAAAATTATTTTCACGACTCTGCATTATAAACTTCTGTGATGCACTTGGGCATTCAAAGTTCTCACTACACATCTAGATAAGTTCCATGGGGGGTCTAGTTTCCAAAATGGGGTCACTTTTGGTGGGTTTCTACTGTTTAGGCACATCAGGGGCTCTCCAAACGCGACATGGCGTCCGATCTCAATTCCAGTCAATTTTGCATTGAAAAGTCAAATGGCGCTCCTTTGCTTCCGAGCTCAGCCATGCGCCCAAACAGTGGTTTACCCCCACATATGGGGTGTCGGCGTACTCAAGACAAATTGTACAACAACTTCTGGTGTCCATTTTCTCCTGTTACCCTTGGTAAAATAAAAATTTGGAGGCAAAAAGATCATTTTTGTAGAAAAAATGCGATTTTTTTATTTTCACGGCTCTACGTTATAAACTTCTGTGAAGCACCTGGGGGTTTAAAGTGCTCACCACACATCTAGATAAGTTCCTTAAGGGGTCTAGTTTCCAAAATGGTGTCATTTGTGGGGGGTCTCCACTGTTTAGGCACATCAGCGGCTCTCCAAACGTGACATGGCGTCCGATCTCAATTCCAGCCAATTCTACATTGAAAAAGTAAAACGACACTCCTTCTCTTCCAAGCTCTACGGTGCGCCCAAACAGTGGTTTACCCCCACATATGGGGTATTGACGTACTCAGGAGAAATTGCACAACAACTTTTGTGGTCTAATTTCTCCTGTTACCCTTGTGAAAATAAGAATTTGTGGGCGAAAAAATCATTTTTGTGAAAACAAATGCGATTTTTTATTTTCACGGCTCTACGTTATAAACTTCTGTGAAGCACTTGGGGGTTCAAAGTGCTCACCACACATCTAGATAAGTTCCTTAAGGGGTCTAGTTTCCAAAATGGTATCACTTGTGGGGGGGTTTCCACTGTTTAGGCACATTAGGGGCTCCCGAAACGCGACATGGCGTCTGATCTCAATTCCAGCCAATTCTGCATTGAAACAGTCAAACGGTGCTCCTTCACTTCCAAGCTCTGCGGTGCGCCCAAACAGTGGTTTACCTCCACATATGGGGTATCGGCGTACTCAGGAAAAATTGCACAACAAAATTTGTGGTTAAATTTCTGTTTTTACACTTGTGAAAATTAAAAAAAATGGTTCTGAAGTAAAATGTTTGCAAAAAAAAGTTAAATGTTCATTTTTTTCTTCCACATTGTTTCAGTTCCTGTGAAGTACGTAAAGGGTTAATAAACTTCTTGAATGTGGTTTTGAGCACCTTGAGGGGTGCAGTTTTTAGAATGGTGTCGCACTTGGTTATTTTCTATCATATAGACCCCTCAAAATGACTTCAAATGAGATGTGGTCCCTAAAAAAAAATGGTGTTGTAAAAATGAGAAATTGCTGGTCAACTTTTAACCCTTATAACTCCCTAACAAAAAAAAAAAATTGTTTCCAAAATTGTGCTAATGTAAAGTAGACATGTGGGAAATGTTATTTATTAACTATTTTTTGTGACATATCTCTTGGATTTAAGGGCATAAAAATACAAAGTTTGAAAATTGCAAAATTTTAAAAATTTTCGTCATATTTCCATTTTTTTCATAAATAATCGCAAGTAATATCGAAGAAATGTTACCACTAACTTGCAGTACAATATGTCACGAAAAAACAATCTCAGAATCAGTGGGATCCGATAAAGCGTTCCAGAGTTATAACCTCTTAAAGTGACACTGGTCAGAATTGTAAAAATTGGCTCGGTCATTAAGTACCAAATTGGCTCTGTCACTAAGGGGTTAACAGCAATTACTGTACTTGCAAAGTCAATATTTGCCCAGAAAATGAACTTTAACCCCCAAAACACATTTCATCATCATTGCAGTCCTGCCTTAAAAGGAGCAGCTAACATCATTTTAGTGATTGATCCATTAACACAGGTGTGGGTGTTGATGAGGACAGGGCTGGCGATCAATCAGTCATGATTAAGTAAGAATGACATCACTGGCACTTTAAAAGGAGGCTGGTGCTTGGTATTGTTTCTCTTCAGTTAAAGGGAACCTGTCACCCCGTTTTTTCGGTATGAGATAAAAATACTGTTAAATAGGGCCTGAGCTGAGCATTACAATAGTGTAGTTTGTGGACCCCGATTCCCCACCTATGCTGCCGAAATACATTACCAAAGTAGTCGTTTTCGCCTGTCAATCAGGCTGGTCTGGTCAAAAGGGCGTGTTGTCTTCCCCCAGATTTTGCGTAGTTTTCCGTTGGTGGCGTAGTGGTGTGCGCATGCCCAAGGTCCAGAATCCTCTGCCAGGGGATTTAAAAGAGCGCGCTGTTCGTTATTTCATTGGTGATCGGTGGGCGCGGCCATCTTCCTTTGGCCGCGCGTGCGCAGAAGCGGCGCTCTGCTGGCCGCGGCGCTCTGCCATTTTCCTGAAGCCGCGGCCAGCAGAGCGCCGCTTCTGCGCACGCGCGGCCAAAGGAAGATGGCCGCGCCCACCGATCACCAATGAAATAACGAACAGCGCGCTCTTTTAAATCCCCTGGCAGAGGATTCTGGACCTTGGGCATGCGCACACCACTACGCCACCAACGGAAAACTACGCAAAATCTGGGGGAAGACAACACGCCCTTTTGACCAGACCAGCCTGATTGACAGGCGAAAACGACTACTTTGGTAACGTATTTCGGCAGCATAGGTGGGGAATCGGGGTCCACAAACTACACTATTGTAATGCTCAGCTCAGGCCCTATTTAACAGTATTTTTATCTCATACCGAAAAAACGGGGTGACAGGTTCCCTTTAACCATGGTTATCTCTAAAGAAACACGTGCAGCCATCATTGTACTGCACAAAAATGGCCTAACAGGGAAGAGTATCGCAGCTACAAAGATTGCACCTCAGTCAACAATCTATCGCATCATCAAGAACTTCAAGGAGAGAGCTTCCATTGTTGTCAAAAAGGCTCCAGGGCGCCCAAGAAAGACCAGCAAGCGCCAGGACCGTATCTTAAAACTGTTTCAGCTGCGGGATCGGACTACCAGCAGTGCCGAGCTTGTTCAGAAATAGCAGCAGGCTGGTGTGAGTGCTTCTGCACGCACTGTGAGGCAGAGACTCTTTGAGCAAGGCCTGGTTTCAAGGAGGGCAGCAAAGAAGCCACTTCTCTCCAGAAAAAACATCAGGGACTGACCGATATTCTGCAAAAGGTACAGGGAGTGGACTGCTGAGGACTGGGGCAAAGTCATTTTCTCTGATGAATCCCCTTTTCGATTGTTTGGGACATCTGGAAAACAGCTTATTCGGAGAAGAAGAGGTGAGCGCTACCACCAGTCTTGTCTCATGCCAACTGTAAAGCATCCTGAAACCATTCATGTGTGGGGTTGCTTCTCAGCCAAGGGAATCGGCTCACTCACAGTCTTGCCTAAAAACACAGCCATGAATAAAGAATGGTACCAGAATGTCCTCCAAGAGCAACTTCTCCCAACCGTCCAAGAGCAGTTTGGCGCCCAACAATGCCTTTTCCAGCATGATGGAGCACCTTGCCATAAAGCAAAGGTGATAACTAAATGGCTCATGGAACAAAACATAGAGATTTTGGGTCCATGGCCTGGAAACTCCCCAGATCTTAATCCCATTGAGAACTTGTGGTCAATCATCAAGAGACGGGTGGACAATCAAAAACCAACAAATTCTGGCAAAATGCAAGCATTGATTATGCAAGAATGGACTGCTATCAGTCAGGATTTGGTCCAGAAGTTGATTGAGAGCATGCCAGGGAGAATTGCAGAGGTCTTGAAGAAGAAGGGTCAACACCGCAAATATTGACTTGCTGCATTAACTCATTCTAACTGTCAATATAACCTATTGGTGCTCATAATATGATTGCAATTATATTTCTGTATGTGATATAAACATCAGACAAACGCTAATAAAAACAAGAGGGCAGCAGATCATGTGAAAATATAATTTTGGTGTCATTCTCAAAAATTTTGGCCATGACTGTAAGAATGAGAATCAGTAACTATGGATCGATCATGTTAACACACTATTGACGACAAGCTTTTCCTATGTTGTGCCCACACAACACAGTATACATTTTGGCCCTGATTTGTTATTGCCTTTTCTCCACTTTTCTGGAGTAAATTGCTCCTTAAGTGGTTTTATTATTTTCAGATTCATGAAAAATGCAACTTTAACTAAATGTTTTGTTTTGTTTTTTTTGTGCCACACAATCCAGTTTGACCTTGGAGTAAAGTTTCTGTGGAGGAGTTTTCAATTCAGCACATTTTTTCTAATTTTTTAAAAGATTTTCGATTTTGGTGCTAAAAAGCTGCAAAAATTGGTTAGAAGAAAAACATTTTTAATTTTGCATCAAACATTTCAACCATATATAACAATTAGAAGAATAAAAAAAAAAAAAAATTGTGACTACCAGAAGACAAAGAAAAATAACTGCAATAAATCGCAACTGATTAGTCCGGGTTCTCAAAGTCTGTAAGGTTTTCTCAACACTTCTCCCTTCTCTTTGGGGTAAATTGGACAGTGCATCATCTTCTGTGTGTATATACACAGGTTACATAGCGCATATTTCTATATCTAACAGGGAGAAAGAATTAGTTCCGTATCTCATGAGCGGCAGCTAGGACGTTAGACAGGAGAATAAAGAGCTTTCCCCTCCCCCGTAGCTTCATCATTACAATATGGATTTGGCTGAAAAAAGCAAACTTGAGTTAGGCCCTGCACGTCTAGTGAAGGAAAGTGTATGACGGCATATGGTGTGGAATGTGGGAAAGCAGCTGATGGGGGAGGAGAGTAAAGATGGTGTTTGGTAGTGATGTGAGTGGGGGAGCTGCAAAAATAGAACCTGTTTACATTAAGTTCATTGAACCCTGCATCCTGTTCATTTCATGAGCCATTAGTGTTGTCACATTCTGTATTGTTTCATCATTTCTGGTTGTATGAAACTGCAGAAGCTTCTCTACCTTGCTGGATCTTTTCATTAGTTGGTTGGTAGCTTATTGGAAAATCCTCTATAAAACACTTTTTTTTTTATGCACGAGAAACTTATTTATAACCCCTCAGCTGTAGTGCTCAATCTGGACCTCCTAATGCTCCTTAAGAAAAATATTTCAAAGTCTTTTTTTCGTGTCTCCCCCTTTGATGTGTGCTCTGGCGGTGAGCCCACCTCAGTCGCGACATGTCAGCTGTTTTGCACAGCTGACATGTGCGCGCAATAGCGGCGGGTGAAATCGCGATTCACCCGCTGCTATTAACCTGTTAAATGCCGCTGTCAAATGCTGACACGGCATTTAACTACCGCTTCCAGCTGCGAGGCCGGAAATGAGCGCATCACCGACCCCCATCACATGATCGGGGTCTGCGATTTCTTCAGGATGGTAACCATAGAGGTCCTTGAGACCTCTATGGTTACTGATGCCGTCCTGCTTTGAGCGCCCCCCTGTGCAAGCCTGCATTTCAGCTACATAGCAGCGATCTGATGATGGCTGCTATGTAGCAGAGATAATCGAGTGGTGCCAGCTTCTAGCCTCCCATGGAGGCTATTGAAGCATGGCAAAAGTAAAAAAAAAAAAAAAAAAATGTTTTTTAAAATATGAAAAAAAAAAATATATATATAAGTTTAAATCACCCCCCTTTCGCCCCATCCAAAATAAAACAATAAAAAAAATCATACCTACACATATTTGGTATTGCCGCATTCAGAATCGCCCGATCTATCAATAGAAAAAAAAAGCATTAACCTGATCGCTAAACAACGTAGCAAGAAAAAATTGAAACCGCCAGAATTACGTATTTTTTTTGGTCGCCGCGACATTGCATTAAAATGCAATAACAGGCGATCAAAATAACGTATCTGCACAAAAGTGGTATGATTAGAAACGTCAGCTCGGCACACAAGAAAATAGGCCCTCACCCGACTCCAGATCACGAAAAATGGAGACTCTAGGGGTATCGGAAAATGGCGCTGCTTTTTTTTCTTAAGCAAAGTTTTGAATCTTTTTTTCACCACTTAGATAAAAAATAACCTAGACATGTTAGGTGTCTATGAACTCTTAATGACCTGGAGAATCATAATGGCAGGTCAGTGTTGGCATTTATTAAACCGAGCAAAATAGCCAAACAAAAAGCATTTTTTTTTTTTTGCAATTTCACCACACTTGGAATTTTTTTCCCGTTTTCTAGTACAAGACATGGTAAAACCAATGATGTTGTTCAAAAGTACAACTCGTCCTGCAAAAAGTAAGCCCTCACATGACCATATTGACGGAAAAATAAAGTTATGGCTCTGGGAAGGAGGGGAGCGAAAAACAAAACGAAAAAGGGCCGTGGCGTGAAGGGGTTAAAGCATTTGCAGCATTTTTGACTAAAATGAAAATACTATACAAAGTTGTTTGTTAATCTAGCCCTAAATAGTTTCTGTGACTTATCAGTCTAAAAATCCTGCCAAACTTCACAGGAACAATGTAAAATGTGTATTGAGTGAAGACCGATTTCTATATTCCGGAGATAGATGACAGTTGGTGCTCATAAAGTTCTGTTTAGTGGAAGGAAGTGTTCTGCCTCTTAGCTCCTCTTCCATCGACAGAGATACTTATCACTAAGTGTATGTTATCTACTATCTCATTAATGTATTTCTTCACTGATCGATCAGTCCAGGAGGAGAAAGAAGACGATTTCTCTGAGATATATTACAAAGCTGCTTATTTTCATGTGTACTAATGAAAATGAATATGACTGTTACTCTTTTTAAGTACTTTGGCTATAGCACAAGTTCTCAAGAATATAATAAGATATCCCCTGTCACACAGTTCAAACAGCAACTCATTCTAGTCACATGGCAGAACTGGCTGCTATTTCAATTACTTGATGGGGACATTTTAATACACTCTTGGAGAACACCCTTAAATTCCCGTATATACTCGAGTATAAGCCGATATTTTCAGCCCTTTTTTTTTTTTGGGGGGGGGGGCTGAAAGTGCCCCTCTGCTTATACTCGAGTCATTGTCCCAGGGTGTCGGAGGGGGAGCGGCAGCTGTCAAATCATACTCACCTTCTCCCGGCGCGTCTCTTCTTCTCCAGCGCCCTCAGCTCTTCCTGTGTTCAGTGGTCACGTGGTACCGCTCATTAAAGTAATGAATATGGATGCGACTCCATATTCATTACTTTAATGAGCTGTATCAGTGACCGCTGAACACAGGAACAAGCTTCCGGCGTCCGAGACCATCGCATCGGAGAAGCTGCCAGGGACCGTGCCAGGAGGGTGAGTATAACGGGTGAGAATTGAGATATTCACCTGTCCCCGTTGCGCCGCTCCTCCGTCTCCTGTGTCCTCTGGCTGTAACGTTCAGGTCAGAGAGTGCGATGACGTGGTTAGTGCGCCCCGCTCTCTGCCTGAACAGTCACTGCAGAGAGACAGAAGACGGAACGGCGCGCAGCGGTGGAACGGGGACAGGTGAATATTGCAAGTGTCGGTGTCCCCGCCTGCTCAGGACAAGAGGGGAGTATGTAAATTATTATTATTTTTTTTTTTTTTTGAATCGCAGCAGCATATGGGGCAAATGTTTCTATAGAGCATCTTATGGGGCCATAATCAACCTTTATGCAGCATTATATTGGGGACATTTTCTATGGAGCATCTTATGGGGCCCATGCACTGCATTATATGGGGCTCCTGATTCAATATGGATATTCAAAAACACTTAACCTACTGATGTCTGAATTAATTTTACTTTTATTGGTACCTATTTTATTTTTGAAATTTACTAGTAGCTGCTGCATTTCCCACCCTAGGCTTTTACTCAAGTCATTAAGTTTTCCCATTTTTTTTTTTTGTGTGCCAAAATTAGGGGTCTCTGCTTATACTCGGGTCGGCTTATACTCGAGTATATACGGTACACTGTCTGAATGAGACAACCCCTTTAAGAGCTCCAAGCGTGGCTATGTTCTTCCCTGACTGCAGTTTGTTGAAAGCGAACAAACTGCACTATAATCTGCTTCTCCAGGTTCACCACCACCAGTGAGTCTCCGCTGCAGCGCTCATGTCCACAGTGGGGCAGTCAGTGACTCTGCCCGTATAGAGGGAACACCGCCAGCAAAGCTGTTGAGCTCGCCGATTGGTTGTGGTCTTGACTACCGTCAATGGCAGAAACCAGGAGTAGTGGTGGAGACACACCAGTGGACCGGGGAGAGTTGAGTACAGCGTGGTTTGAAAAAATGTTTTTCTTTTTTTTTTTTTAATTTAAGAATCTAGCTGAGCTGAACAAATTGAAAGGGAACAACCTCTGTAACACCTCGTTTGCATTTGAGTGAAAAAAATGTCTCAGGCATGCCTCACCAGAAGATATAAAGAAGTTGATGGATTTGCATTTCATAAATCTGCATCTCCATATATACAGTTGAAGGGAAGGGTGGGTCCAGTTTACAAAATATACTTTCATGCCTGCCCTAATAAATCCGCTGTTGGGGGGTCACACATGTTGAGTTTGCATATTCCTACCCGGACTTGTATTTCACAGTAGGGCCATGTGCACACGTTCAGGATTTTTAGCGTTATTTTCGCGTTTTTTCGCTATAAAAACATGATAAAAACGTGAAAAAAACGCTAACATATGCCTCCCATTATTTACAGTGTATTCCGCATTTTTTGTGCAAATGTTGCGATTTTTTCCGCGAAAAAATCGCATCGCGGAAAAAAAAGCAACATGTTCATTAAAAATGCGGAATTGCGGGGATTCCGCACACCTAGGAGTCCATTGATCTGCTTACTTCCCGCACGGGGCTGTGCACACCATGCGGGAAGTAAGCAGATTATGTGCGGTTGGTACCCAGGGTGGAGGAGAGGAGACTCTCCTCCATGCACTGGGCACCATATAATTGGTCAAAAATAAAAGAATTAAAATAAAAAATAGTCCTATACTCACCCTCGATGTCTTCCCGCCTCACCGCTGCATGCTGCCGCTTCGGTTCCTATAGCTGCTGTGCGGTGAAGGACCTGTGATGACGTCACTGTCTTGTGATTGGTCGTGAGCGGTCATGTGACCGCTCACGTGACCGCTCACATGACCGCGACGTCATGGAAGGTCCTGCGCGCACACACCAGCTATAGGAAGAGGAACGGACGCCGCTGAGGAGATGTCTGGGTGAGTATAAGCATTTTTTTTATGTTTGTCATTATTTTTAAACATTCTATCTTTTACTATAGATGCTGCATAAGCAGCATCTATAGTAAAAAGTTGGTCACACTTGTCAAACACTATGTTTGACAAGTGTGACCAACCTGTCAGTCAGTTTTCCAAGCGATGCTACAGATCGCTTGGAAAACTTTAGCATTCTGCAAGCTAATTACGCTTGCAGAATGCTAAAAAAAACGCGAAAAAAACGGGAAAAAAAACGCAAAAAAAAAAATGCGGATTTCTTGCAGAAAATTTCCGGTTTTCTTCAGGAAATTTCTGCAAGAAATCCGGACGTGTGCACATACCCTAGGATTCTTGTCTGTAATTATTGGGACGCGCTGTGTGAATGGCTGCAGATGAGTTCACACAAGTTATGCCCCAGAAACTGTTCTGAATCAAGTCCCCTATTTAGAACCTCTAACAATAAGCCTAGAGGTGGAGGACCTGGCGTGTACAATGTATTGACGGCCCATTGAATTTCATGAGCTCCAAGTAGTGAGTTTCTCATGTTAAATTTTTAAAAGCCACCAATGCTTGTAAGAAAGTGATCCAACCTAAATCCCTGTGTACATGAGTTTGTCCGTACAGAGAGATAAGGCTGGCAGTGGAGAGGTTTCTGAAGATGCTCATAGTTTGTTTATACAGCAGTGTGTGTACAGCGGCCTTTCAGAGGTAGATCATTGTATACATCTGTTGTGGACTCTCACGGGAGCTGCAAGAACTTGTCCTTTCATGGTCTGTGTCAGTCGATAGTTGGGTGTGGGATGGATTTTGATCTGTTTACCTGTGGATTGTATATCTTTAGAGATTTTTCGGTTTGATTAGTAATACAGGTGCGGGGATTGAAGAGGTGTAACTTTGCTTTGATATATATATATATATATATATTTTTTTTTTACCTCTTAAAGGCAATGAATGCCATAGAAAATGTTTAATATTGCCCATTGGTGTCCTTGCATCTTAAGTGATGAGTAAAATGTTGTGATTTTGATGTTATGTGGCTGCGGCAACATGTTGTCACGATGGAGGAAATGCAACTACGGGCTCATGCAGACTGGCCGTGGGTCTTCCAACCTGAGCCTTCCAGTCTCCTAGAAATATATGAAGCCAAGTGTTGTAGTCCGTGCTCAGGCTGTGTTGCATGAACCCTAAGATGCAGATGGCACTGTAGCATAGTCTTCACACTGGGTAATGGAGGCACATCAACTGGTTACAATTAGTTTCATGCCTTTTTTATACGTCACCAGTTGTTAGAGGCTAAGATGCCAACCTATAGTTATGCAGCTCAGTTTTAAACTGGGGCTACATGGAGATTTTGGCCGTGACACAGTTCATGTGACCAAAGCATAGTGCAAGTAATAAGGGGTTGCATTCAGGGCTGTGTAGTCCGTAAGCCAAACCTCCCACTCCTCAATTTCCTGACTTCTGTCTCCACAGAACTGGTCACTACTGAGCATGTACATAAAGTGCAGCACAGATTCATCTCATCTCCAACCCCACAGCCCTGCCTCACTACTGAGCATGGACATAAAGTGCAACACAGATTCATCTCATCTATAAGCCGAGAGCCTTAGATCAGAAACAGAACATTTTATAACTTTCCAAATTATTATGAAAACATTTACATCACATCCTGCATTGAACTACTGAACCTAATTATTATATATTTTAGGAGTCGGTCCATTCTATACCAACTCCGACTCCACAGCCCTGGTTGCATTGTAGTATGTAAGGTATCACAACAAGCAAGTCAGAAACCAGACTTTTTTTTATTTTTGCCGCTTGCTTGTTGCAGTGCGTTCCAGGTCGCTTTACGATGACATTTGGTTACAGTGGGCTACAAGCTGTCGTTGGCTGATCAACTTGTAGGCAAGGTTGCTTTGCGCCTTAATGTCCCAAACCTGTCCACATTAAAACTGGATCGTTTTGACATAATGGGGTAGAAGAACCTATAAATTCCAGGAGATAATCAGACACTTGTACATTGTGCAGAATGATGTAGGTCAAAAAAATAACGGCCTGCTGGTGGCTTAGTAGCCAAAAATAGTGACAGGTCCCTTTTTAAAGTAACATCTGACCATATATCTGACCATCTGCGATATATGTATCCATCCTCATTGTTGCTCAAGGCATTAATGTATCCGAGAAGTGTTGGCTATAAATAGAGCCGGTATGTATCGGGAAGAGAGGGTCAAGGGTATAGGTCACACGTGTAGCAATCTTCTATTAATATGTGAGATGTGTGCAAAAAAAATATATTGTAAATTTCTACAACGTTTCTCCATTGATTGTTGTTTCATGAAGTAGCTACAAAAATCTCCAAGGGCAAACCCATTATACCGAAGCACAAGGTTCCAGTTTAATTGTGTCCACAGTTAATGGTTTACTTACAATAAAATGCAAACAACAAATGACTTTTTATTTAGGGCCCGTCCGGACGATGTGTAGAATGTTGGTTGCCTTTAGACCTCAGGAAACGTATTGAGAAAAATCATAATAATGTGCTGTCATTTACACGTTCCATAGTACATCAATTATTTGCCCAGTGGAATAAAGAGCAGAAAACCGTGACCATGGAGTTGGGGTTTTACTTTGTGAATAAAAGGACTTTAAATAAAGAAAAAAGTGTTTCCTCCAAAATTTTAGTGCTGTAAACGAGAACCAGGATTGGATACGTAACGGAACTGCCCTGTGTGAACTGACCTCTGTAGTGAAGTGTGGAGGAGTCTCGCTCCACAGGCAGCAGTCTGCCATCCGCCTGACGGCCTGTACTGGTCCTACTCACCTTTCCGCTATCTATGTTGTTAGGGCTCCTTTGTAAAGCATTGTGCATGGAGTATAAAATGTGATACAGGGCAAAAATGCTGCCTTATTTTGTCGCAACAAGACACCATATTGTTGAGGTATACACTATGTAAAGAAACATACAACCTCTATGAAATCTGAGAAGTCATTGTAGTTTATGGGATGCTTCTGTATAGACACCAGGCCCACACATTGTAATGTTACAAAGGGTTTTCTTACTGATTAGATAAAACACTAATCCACAGGAGCAGTATACAATGTGTACTAGCTGGTGGTCTGACCACTGGGATCCCCACAAATCAGGAGAGCAGGGGAGTCCGTGTCCTGTGTGTGGATGGAGGGTCAGTGATTATGTGCGATTTCCATTCTATACACTTTCTTTGACACTGAAGGAAATGGTCAGTTATTGTTCTCTGTAAATAAACTGTTAGCAAAAACCTGCTGATTCTTGTTATGGAATCTAACAGCAGCATGATGTAGGGGTAGAGAACTTGATTCTAGTGATGTATCAATTACTGGGCTGCTTGTTGCAGTTATGATAAAAAATTTCTGTTCTCTGCTGTAGCGGTGCTATGAGTGTTGAGCTTTGTATAACCCCGCCCACTCCTCTGGCAGCTTTCTGTATACACATTTCATCAAGCCATCAGTTTTTTTGCCGTCAGGCAGGATCTGGCGGATTTTTGAAAAACAGATCCGTTGCAACTTGTGAAAAACTGATGAGACGGATCTGTTTTTTCTTTTCTGGATCCTGTTTTTGATGTTTTTGTTTTTTTTTTGTTTTTTTTGTAAAACCTGGGGAAAGAGTTTGGACTTCCTGTTGCGGGGGGGAGAGAAAGATAGACAACAGAATGGAAAAATACCATTTCTGGGCATGTGCAGTTGACAAAAATGGAATCCGTCGTCAGAGACCGTCATTGACGGATTCCGGCGCCATAGGCTTCAATTATAGGAAAAGCCGGATCAAGCGCTGTCCGGTTTTTCGCCAGACACAAAAGTTCATCTGTCTGGCCGCCGGATACAAAATTTTTGCCGGATCCAGCGAAAAACTGACAAAACGGAAAAAAACGGATTCGGCTGCGTCCTTTACCGGAGCCGTGTTTTTTTTTTTGTTTTTTTTTTTTTAAATTTGCAGGATTGTGCCTGATGGCAAAAAAGGTATGTGTGAAAGTATCCTTACAGATAAACTGGAATGTGGCACACAACACCTCGTCCTGCAGTGATGATTTATGCTGCTCTCAGATTACCTAGCAAAAACCTGCTGACAGATTCCCTTTATTACAGCTCACTACTGCTCCTCTCATACAGGGGACGTTGAGCCCTCCCCATCAGTAGAGGTTCCTGCCATCATCCATTTATAATCCTGTGGATTATAATCATGTGGAGAATGTAGTAAGTGTATTTAGTGGGAGAACCCATTAAACCAATACAGTTATTTGGCAGACATGGTCACACAATAATGTACGCATTCTCCCTGTCCTGGGAAACAAGGAGCATGAAAGTCTGCTGTGGTTATTGGGATCCCTTTAAGTTAAAAAAAATAAATAAATAAAAAATAAAGAACTGGTCTGTAACAGTGCTTCTGCTCAACCAGATGGAGGTAGTGAGGCATAGGGCATTGTAAAACATTACGGGCGATGCCTATTACCGTGCCTTCTGCTGGGCCAAAACGTGACTGTTATTGGTGGGCAAATTAGGTTCCCAAGTGCACAGGTGGGGGTATCGGCACACTTGCAGTCTAGGGCTGCTTTTTACTTGTACCCACTTGCATTGCCCCCCACTCTCTGATTCACAACAGAGGCTCTGCTACATAACGACAGCTGCTCTCCACTGTCAGTCACAAGCAGGGGCAGGAAGAAGCAAACAGGAGCCATGGACTACAAGTGCAGTGATGCAACCAACAGTGCCCGATCGCTTACTCTGGGCTAGTGTTACTGACTGGTTCCCTTTCAAGTTTAGGACTAGTGATAGGCGAATATACTCGTTACTCGAGACTTCGGACCGGACCGCGATGCCCATCGGACCAGAACCGGACCGGGACTGCCCCTGGGTGAGTATAATCTAACCTCTTTTTCTCATCTTTCAGGGTACATCGGGGGCTTATGTACAGCATTCCAGAATGCTGAGGATAAGCCCCTGATGCCTGTGGGCTTAGCTCACCTTCGATTTTGGGGGTGACAGGTTCCCTATAAATACTACTCCCCCATCACCCATCAATTTAACTTCCACCATTCAACAGTTCTGGCAGTTTTTAATGAGGGTCCCAGCTATTAGACCCCAAATGATTTAGAGGTTAACAATTGTGATAACTTTTTGTCCAGGAATACCTCTTAAAAGTGCTGCATCTTGGGTATAGCAGCTAGCGAAGTTTTGGCAAACCTTTCTGAGTATGCCACACATAGTAAGCGTCCTCTCATGTAAGGATGCAGTTTTTTGTTTTGTTCTCTCTCCTGCACCCAGTGCATATTGAGTAGTGCTCGCTCTGAGCTAAACCCGTCCAGTGTGCCATGACTTGTGCTAGGCGATACCGGCGTCTCCCAGAGGCAGCGAGGATTGGAAAGATTGTCGCAGGTTGGAAAATAAAGGCTGTAACTTCTACTTGGCTTTTGCCCTACATTTTAGCTTTCTTCACTGTTTTTACACACAACTATAGGAATTTAAAGTGCTGGAAGCTAGAAAAATATTTTGCTAATGTTTCGTGTCAACTTTTCCTGATAATGTTACTTGGCTCCATACCAAAGAATGTTTTCCAGTGTTCATACAAACAGGACTGAGCTGCCCCGGCCTCTTCAGATCACGAGTAAGCTTGTGTATAGTGCTATTGATATATGGTAACTGAGGACCTGGTAGAGACTCGTCCGCTCTCACCACAGGGCTCATTTGTCTTTCAGTGACTGCCTTCACGTGATATACAGGGTGGGCCATTTATATGGATACACCTAAATAAAATGGGAATGGTTGATATCAACTTCCTGTTTGTGGCACATTAGTATATGGGAGGGGGAAAACTTTTCAAGATGGATGGTGACCATGGCGGCCATTTTGGGGGTCATGTGACACATCAAACTTACTGAGAATTTCACAAGAAAAACAATGGTGTGCTTGGTTTTAACTTAATGTTATTCTTTCATGAGTTATTTACAAGTTTATGACCACTTCTAAAATGTGTTCAAAGTGCTGCCCATTGTGTTGGATTGTCAATGCAACTCTCTTCTCCCACTCTTGACACACTGATAGCAGCACCTCAGAAGAAATGCTAGCACACACTCCCAGTATCTGTTGTTTCAGATGCTGCCCATCTCATATGTTCACAGCATAGACAATTGCCTTCAGATGACCCCAAAGATAAGTCTAAGGGGGTCAGGTCGGGAGACCTTGGTGGCTATTCAACTGGCCCACGACGGCAAATCCAGTTTCCAGGAAACTGTTCATGTAGGAATGCTCGGACCTGACACCTAAGATGGTGCACCACCCTGTAGATTGCTGCAAGACCAGTCTGCACAGCCAGGAATAACGGTATTGTCTGATGTGTACTGACTGGCAATGAATGAAAAAAAAAAAAATAGCAGATATGTTCCGAATATCATTTTTCATTAATCTGCAGCACTTTTACACGTCTCTAATTTTTTCATATAATGTTAGAGTTGGAAAGGACTTCCAAAGTCATCATCTCCAACCCCCGCTCAATGCAGGATTCACTAAACCATCTCAGACAGATGACTGTCCAGCCTCTGTTGAAAGTCTTCCAATGAAGGAGAACTCGCCACCTCTCATGACAGCCTGTTCCACTCATTGATCACACTCACTGTCAAAGTTTTTTTCTAATAACTAATCTGTATCTTCTCCCTTAAAGTTCCAATCCATTGCTGCTTTTGTTTCCAATGTGCAAATGAGAATAAGTATGATCCCTCTGCACCGTGACATCCCTTCAGATATTTGTAGACTGCTACAGTCTCCTCATCTGCTTTTTTTTTTTTTTTTTGCAAGCTAAACCTTCCCAGATCTTCTAACCGTTGCTCGTAGGACTTACTTTGCAGTTCGCTCACTATCCCAGTAGCCCTTCTCTGAACTTGCTCCAGTTTTACAATGTGTTTTTTTTTTTTTTCTGTGTGATGGCCAGAGCTGGACACAGTATTCCAGATGAGGCCTGACCAAGGAAAAATAGAGGGGAAGAATGACTTCATGTGATCTGGACTCTATGCTTCTCTTAATGCATTCTAGAACTGTTTGCCTTTTCTACTGCTGCATCAGAATGTGCAGTGTGAGATCTATTAGTATTGTATACTCAGGTCTTCTTCACACGTGCTGTTGCTTAGTTCTATTCCTCCCAATCCATATACGGTATGTCTTTTTTTTTTTTTTTTTTTTTTTGAGCACTTTATAATACAGAAGATACATGTACATGCAATTTGAGACTTTACAACTGTTTACAGCAGGGGTGGGCAAATAATTTTCATGAGGGGCTACATCACAGACCACAACTGTTGTGTAGGACTGAACCAATAGGCTGAAATTAATTCCCCACAAAATTAATATTGCCTTGTACGGTAATTATTTTATATTAATATTGTATCACTTTATAGTGAGCAGAATGAAGTTTGCTGACACCGCTTATATACTATATGGTCCCACACACATCCGCTTATATACAGTATGAGCCCTCTATACAATATAAGCCCTACATAGCCTCCCGGTATATAGTAGGAGTCTCCAAACACTCCCCCTATATACAGTATAAGCCGTCACATAGCACCCCTATACAGTATGAGCCCACACACAGCCTCCAATATACAGACACATATCTCATACATTTAAAAAAGAAAAGAAAACTTCACCTTTCTCCTATTACCCCAGCGCTCTGCTCCGGTGTCTGGTAGACTGACCCTCGGTATATCAGAACCACATTATTAATGTGAGCTTCATATGGCAACATCTGTGCTGTTTTGCAAAAATTTAGGAACCATGCTAGCCACTTATTAGGAATTTTCAAAGTGTGTGTGCATTTTTTTTTTTTTTCTAAAAAGGAAAAAAAAAGTTAGGTCACTAATAAATATAGTGATTTAAGGAGTGATCAAACCTTCTCCTAATGTGTTCTGCAGTTTACCCATCCTTGCATCTGTTAATACTTATGTTCCTGCAGAGGAATGGGGAGATAGTAGGAAATTGTGAAATACTTGCTGCTTTGAAAAAAGTGTTGTGCTATTGTATGTTATCCGTCCATTTATTTTCTTCCTCTTATAATTTCACTGGGAAGGAAATAGAGGCTTGGAAAACTGAGATCACTACAGAGGACATGATTGACACGTCCTTCCTCTTTCTTCCCATCACAGAAACAATCGGTTAATTTCCAGTAAGGATACATAGCTTATAAATCATGGGCTGGCTGCCGTTTTAGGCTACTTTCACACTAGTGTTAACTGCAATCCGTCACAATGCGTCGTTTTGCAGAAAAAAAACGCATCCTGCAAAAGTGCTTGCAGGATGCGTTTTTTCCCCATAGACTAACATTAAGTGACGTTTTGCGACGGATTGACACACGTCGCAACCGTCGTGCTATGGTGGACTGTCGGCACAAAAAAACGCTACATGTAACGTTTTTTGCCGCCGACGGTCCGCTTTTTCCGACCGCGCATGCGTGGCCGGAACTCCGCCCCCACTTCCCCGCACCTCACAATGGGGCGGCGGATGCGCTGGAAAAATGCATCCGCTGCCCCCGTTGTGCGGCGCAGAGAACGCTTGCGTCGGTAACCTCGGCCCGACGCTAGTGTGAAAGTAGCCTTAGTTGGGAGGTTTTTCTGTTTTGGTTCCCCCCCTCTTAACAGCAAATGCTGTGAAAACCACTGTGAATGAGATTTCATGCCCTACGACCCAGTGTTAATAAACCCCTACAGCTATATTCACACAGAGCTTTTTGAGGCTTTCAAAAATGAAAAAGGTTTTTAAAATGGATAATCAAGTTCAGGAAATGCTTTATTTTCGGAAGAGTTTTTATATTCCTGTTGAGGTTTTGAAAAATTGTGGAAGATTGAAGCTTCTTTTGCGGCCTTTTGATTTGGAAAACGTTCAAAAATTAGGCAAAGCAGTCAATATTCTTAAAAAACATGTGTTTTATTTGTACAATAATTAAAACACAAGACAATAAATGTTCCCACACAATCGGTGACAAAGTTTCCTCTGTCATTCACAGGGATTTATGACCTGCATGTATGATGAGTTTGTCAATTAATTGGGTGGATTTGATCGTGCACTTGTCACAGAAATAAGCATACATGTTTCTGTACAGAAAAGCTGCCATCCTGACGTATGACCTATACTCTGGGTTCAGGGCGATGTCAGGCAGTACCAGAACGATATATGTTCTATATAGGTAACTCCTAGGCTGGTTAAACACAAAGGGCCATAGACCTGTCACCTCTGCTGACACATGATACATACTTTTCCATTCCATCCTGGTATTTCTTGCTTTTCAAAGCTGTCATGTAGGAGGAGGATATTGCTAGTAAGTAGTAAAGCTGTACCACTGAGTACTCAATTACAGGGAAAACTTGCCCGATACTGGTGGTGTGATATAACCTGGAGATCGGTCAGCAGGTCACACACTCCATAAGCTTGGACATTAGAGGGATCCGGTCACCAGGAAAAATACTATTAACCTGCAGACGTGGGTTAAACTGCAGTTTAATAGCTTTATTAACTTACCCGCACTGAGCCGAATGTTTCGGTGAGAAAATGACCTTTCCCCTCTCCTGCCTGCAACTTTCCGGTTTCAGTCACAGGGGTATCGCTGGTTCACTGCGCTGAGTATAGAGCGGCCGCTGTAACAGCACCCCAGCACTGACGAACAGCCGGCCCAATACAGCCGCCACTCTGTATTCTCGAGCCCTGTGACTGAAACCAGAACACTGCGGGGGGGAGGGGGAATAAAGTAAATTTTCTTCCTGCACCGTATGGCAAAGTGCAGGTGGTTGACATTCGCCGCATCCGTTTTTTTTTTCCAAAATTCTCCAGATTGAGACTGACGGCAAAAGACTGGTGAGTGAAAGGGGCCTTAGTGCACCAAACCTGGACAACCCCCTTTTAACTGATTTCCAAAGTTTTGTATTGCACGTCCCCTAGAATTATACCATTAAAATCTACAACTCTCCAGCCAAAGACGAGCTGTTCTGACTGAAAAATAAAATCTGCCTGCCCACCCCACTGTCACAATTTCATGCAGCCCTCTATAATGATTTATTAATCTCCCCTCATCCTTTTACATGGGTCCAGGTAACTTTTTGTCCAGCTTAAAAAGCCCCTTCCTAGAAGTTTAAAATGATTTCCACTCCATCATTAGAAATGAATTGGAAGTGGACTGTGTATATTTAAGAAGCTTTCGCCCAAGTCGGTAATGTGATCGACCTAATCTGTGGCTCTCCGAGGTCATCTGTACAGTAATGCTACCGCTCAATCATCGCCATGTTATGTTGAGGCTTTGAGAAGGGCGGACCAGGGCAACGTGAGGACGTGCTCAGTGGAAAAGTGTGAAATTCTATATGATGCAGCAGAATTGTGGAGTTTAAATGTTTGCGGGTTTCCTTCCAATGCTTCAGTTCACACCCACCCTCCAAGCCTGGATTTAGGTTGAAAGTACCATTAGGATTGCTCAGCAGTGTGATGTTCCCTGCTGCAGTCTTGGTAATATTATTTTAAAGACTACAGCATGTTCTGGAAATGACGCAAACGTTTGCCGCAGTGTGTGAACGGGAACAGATTGTTCCCTGGAACAAAACATCAGGCCTCTGGTTTCTCATCCTGCTGCTGTGTTCAGTCGTGTACATCCCTATACACTAGGATAAAATGGGCATCTCAATATTTTATTGCAATCAAAAGTCCACTTCACTGGTTGTATATGAATAATGGGAAAATGATTTACTAAAGAAAAATGTCGTGTTTTTTTTTTTTTGGGTAACGGTCTAATTTTTGTTTCATAAATCAATAGCACATGTGAAAATAAGCAAGTATGTAATACATCTTATCAGAGAAATCTGCAGCTTTCTCCTCCTGAACTGATCGATCATTCTCGGTTAATGGGTAAAATCTGTATTCCGTGAAAGCAGATTTTTCCATTACTGAGATTGGAGATGAGTTGGTGCTTTTAAAATTCTGTGGAGGAGGTAGAGGCGGAACACACATTCTGCTGCATGTCCCATATAACTTTGAGCACCAAGTGTCGTCTCTCGGTAAGGCTGCGAGCCCATGATCAGGCGTTTTGGACGCTGTGTTCTATATTACAAGCACAGTGCATGGGATTTATAGAAATCCCATCCACTGTGCTTCTGCTTAACGCTGCATATACTCACCCGCCGTGCGGGCTTACAACTCGCAGCATGTTAATTTTAGCAGCAGAGACGCTTGTTTCTGCTGCGTAGTTTTCAACATAGCCAGTCATTAGATTATTATTATTATACATTTTTATATTGCCATTTATTCCATGGCGCTTTACATGTGAAAAGGGGGCAAATATAGACAAATACATTAAACATGAGCAAAAAACAAGGCACACAGGTACATAAGGAGGGAGGACCCTGCCCGCGAGGGCTCACAGTTTGCAGGCGATGGGTGAGGATACACTAGGAGAGGGTAGAGCTGGTTGTTCGGCGGTTAGATGCGGTAAATCCACACAGTTCACGAAGAACATGCAAATTTAACTGCATGATTATGATTAGAAAGAAGCATTTTGGATACAGCGACAATACACTGTGCCAAAAGCGCTGCTATGTGGAGCACAGGAGAGCAACCGCTATAAACAAATGATTGTATTGAGCATTACACCATGATTACATGGAGATTGCTGTACCTTCAGTAATACACTGCAGTGACTGACTGGCCAGTGTCAGACTTGGGGTACGTGTCCACGTTCAGGATGGCCGGCGCTTTGGACGGAGCAGAAAACTCGCTCCGCCCAAAGGTCCGCCCCCTTCTGTAGACGCGATGATGCCGGATGTGTTCATTGCACACATCCGGAATCATCGCACCCCACACATAGGGCCCTGTGTTTTACCTTGCAGCGTCGCCGCAAGGTACACGGACATGCTGCGTTCTAAAAAGACGCGCCGCATGTCCGGAATCGCAGGGCCGCCGGGTGCATTTTACCACACATAGTGGAGACGGGATTTCATAAAATCCCCTCCACTATGCTGTAACATCTGGACGCTGCATATTTGACGCTGCGGCTCTACGCAGCGTCAAACACGCAGCGTTTCCTGAACGTGGAAACATACCCTAAGTATGGATCCTTCCCATGATTGATATCCAGTGTCCATTTATTTTTACGTTCCTTTGAGAAATAGAGGAACTGCAAATGTCAGGATTGCGAGAGAGGTGCTCAGCGCTTATTGAATGGAAATTACACTCTGTAAGTCTTTGCTGAAACAAATATCAGAAGACCGTAAGGGTATGTGCACACGTTCAGGTTTTTTCACGATAAACACGCTATAAAAACTCATTAAAAACGCATGCATTATGCATCCAATCATTTAGAATGCATTCTGCAATTTTTGTGCACATGATGTGTTTTTTTCTGCGAAAAAAAAGCATCGCGGTAAAAAAAAAAGCAGCATGTTCATTAATTTTGCGGTTTTTTTAGCGTTTTTCCTGCTTTTCTATGCATTGGGAAAAAAACGCAAAAAAAAAAACGCATCAAAAACGTGGTAAAATCATGGTAAAAACACATGCGGATTTCTGGCAGAAATGTCTGGGTTTTTGTCAAGAAAATTTCTGCCAGAAAACCTGACGTGTGCACATAGCCTAAAGAGAATGCGTCGTTAGAAAATGACTTATTGTATAAATCAGGCTTTTGTGTTACCGTAAATTATATATTTTTTTCTTAAATATTTAATGTATTTTTTTTTCCACTTTACAGTTCATTGATTTTAAAGAACATTATGATATTTTTACCTTGGCTTTTAGGCCTACTTATTCATACTTCCTCTTCTGTACAGAAGACTTCAGCAGTTTCATTATCACTAATAGGTTTACAATGACATCTGTGCCTCTATATACCACAGAATCCACCATTCCTGTACAATGACTGATAACACCTCTATATATGGTAGAGAACACAGGATCCACCATTCACAATGATCATGTCACAGCTCACCTCCTCCTCCTCACTATGATGTTTGCTCAGGTTAGAAAAGCCAAATTTATACTATACAAAGTTGCCAGTGTGAAAATTAAATTCAATGTTTGTTTGTTTTTGTTTTTTTTATTATACATTCGGAAAAATAAAAAAAAAATTACAATAAAAACCTAATTTAACCCGGAGACTATTTGATGACTTTCCCGTTCGCTAGGACGGTCTGTACTAGCACGGTTGTCGGTAGCACTGTGGCACTTTCTGTTGAGCTGGTGAAAATATTCGGATGAGAGATGTAACATTTCCAGACCCGTTCAGTCGGAATGCAGTCGCTCTCCCATGCCTGGTGATGGAAAGAGTTTAGTGATGCAGTGGATATGGCGTTTTGCCCGGCTGGTCCATGCTACATTGCTAAAGTGTCTCATTTTTGTTTTCTGCAAAGAAATTTGGCCTCTGACTAATAGTTTGCAGCTGCACAGAAAGTGGAAAAGTAGGGCAGGCCGGGAGAATTCAGTTTCTTAGGAGTCGGAGTGAGTAGCCGAACAATGTATTGTACAAACTGATCTTCTAAACAATACTCTCCGGCTGCCAGCCCTCATAGAAGAGTAGCCGGCCATGAAAACCTGCCAGAGCCATCTGAATAGTGGAGCCAACCAGACAAGTGGTTCCCAGCATCGGAGCGGAAATGTACCTGGTCTACATGTAAGAATTTCCTGCCACGCTTTGTCGTGATCCTCCATTGTTGGTCTTACTCGGAAGCTTAGCTTTTATTTAAAAGGACACAGTGGTCAAGTGTGTGTGTGTGTGTGTGTGTGTGTGTGTCCAAATGTATAAGAAGAGAGGAACGCACTCACCGGACAGGTAAAATCCAATCCTTTATTGCAGCATGGATAAACTTAGCAGGGAGGGGAGTGGAGGATGACGGACGACGGCCGTTATCCTCCACTCCCCTCCCTGCTAAGTTTATCCATGCTGCAATAAAGGATTGGATTTTACCTGCCCGGTGAGTGCGTTCCTCTCTTCTTAGGCTGGAGTCACACATGGCGTAAGACAATACGCCACGTATTATACGTCCGTACTACGGCCGTAATACGGAGAAATGTTCCCAAAATATTGATCCGTAGGCAGGGTGTGTCAGCGTATTTTGCGCATGGCATCCTCCGTATGTAATCCGTATGGCATCCGTACTGCGCGATTTTTGCACAGGCTTGCAAAACCGACATCTAATGGATTTATGTGCTCAAATGTTAGGGAAAACATATATACAGTATATATATATATATATATATGTCATTGAGACACATATATATATATTCTGTATTTAGATTTCATTCAGCGCGATATCTGTGAACAGCCGGTAATTCAATTGCCGGCTTTTCATTTCTCCTGCACAAACCCGACAGGATATGAGACATGGTTTACATACAGTAAACCATCTCATATCCCTTTTTTTTTTGCATATTCCACATTACTAATGTTAGTAGTGTGTATGTGCAAAATTTCAGCGCTGTAGCTGCTGAAATAAAGGGTTAAATGGCGGAAAAAATTGGCGTGGGCTCCCGCGCAATTTTCTCCGCCAGAGCGGTAAAGCCAGTGACTGAGGGCAGATATTAATAGCCAGGAGAGGGTCCATGGTTATTGGCCCCCCCGTGGCTAAAAACATCTGCCCCCAGCCACCCCAGAAAAGGCACATCTGGAAGATGCGCCTATTCTGGCACTTGGCCACTCTCTTCCCACTCCCTGTAGCGGTGGGATATGGGGTAATGAAGGGTTAATGCCACCTTGCTATTGGAAGGTGACATTAAGCCAGATTAATGATGGAGAGGCGTCAATTATGACACCTATCCATTATTAATCCAATTGTAGGAAAGGGTTAAAAAACACACACACACATGATTGAAAAGTATTTTAATGAAATAAACACAGCGGTTGTTGTAATAATTTATTGCTCTCTCAAATCCATTTGCAGTCCCTCGCTTGGCAACATAATAAACGCACAAAATACATACCTTCTGCTGTCAGATCAGGTCCCACGATGTAATCCATCTGACGGGGTTAACTAATATTACAGGCAGGAGCCCTGCAATAATGCAGCTGTGCTCCCTGCTTGTAATTCCCCTGCGAATGAATGAAATGTAGGTCATTGACCTACATTTCATTCATTCGCGGTGAGGCGCCCTCTGGTGGATGTTCTCATGAACTGCAGCCTGGGAACTTTTTCCCACGCTCCAGGTCATATGAGGACATCCACCAGGGGGCGCATCACCGCGAATGAATGAAATGTAGGTCAATGACCTACATTTCATTCATTCGCAGGGGAATTACAAGCACGGAGCACAGCTGCATTATAGCAGGGCTCCTGCTTGTAATATTAGTTAACCCCTTCAGATGGATTACATCGTTGGACCTGACAGTACATCAGAAGGTATGTATCTTGTGCGTTTATTATGTTGCCAAGCGAGGGACTGCAAATGGATTTGAGAGAGCAATAAATTATTACAACAACCGCTGTGTTTATTTCATTAAAATACTTTTCAATCATGTGTGTGTGTGTTTTTTAACCCTTTCCTACAATTGGATTAATAATGGATAGGTGTCATAATTGACGCCTCTCCATCATTAATCTGGCTTAATGTCACCTTCCAATAGCAAGGTGGCATTAACCCTTCATTACCCCATATCCCACCGCTACAGGGAGTGGGAAGAGAGTGGCCAAGTGCCAGAATAGGCGCATCTTCCAGATGTGCCTTTTCTGGGGTGGCTGGGGGCAGATGTTTTTAGCCACGGGGGGGCCAATAACCATGGACCCTCTCCTGGCTATTAATATCTGCCCTCAGTCACTGGCTTTACCGCTCTGGCGGAGAAAATTGCGCGGGAGCCCACGCCAATTTTTTCCGCCATTTAACCCTTTATTTCAGCAGCTACAGCGCTGAAATTTTGCACATACACACTACTAACATTAGTAATGTGGAATATGCAAAAAAAAGGGGATATGAGATGGTTTACTGTATGTAAACCATGTCTCATATCCTGTCGGGTTTGTGCAGGAGAAATGAAAAGCCGGCAATTGAATTACCGACTTTTCACTAACAGCGCTGCGTATTTCTCGCAGGTCACACTGCTGGTCCGTGTGGAATCCGTATTTTTCTCGCCCCCATAGACTTTCATTGGCGATTTTTTTGCGCAGTACGCTGACAAACGCAGCATGCTGCGATTTTGTACGGCCGTAGAAAGCCGTATAATACTGAACCGTAATATACGGCTAATAGGAGCAGCCCCATTGAGAATAATTGTGCCGTATGTTATGCGAGTTTTACGGACGTAGTTTCTGCACTCTTACGTCCGTAAAACTCGCATGTGTGACCCCGGCCTTATACATTTGGATATTTATCGTCTTGTTTTCCTTGGATACTGCACGACTGGAGCTGCCGTGTGGGACTCTCAGCATTATTTTGACTGTTATGCTAGGTGGTTAGTTTGGCTGCAGCTGTGCGGAGGTGATCTTTTTTCTTTTTCTCTGGATATATTGTGTGTGTGTGTGTGTGTGTGTTTGTTTTTTTATTTAATTTTTTTGGGGGGGGTCCCATGATATTGTCTCAACCCCACTTGGAGTTAACCCTACTTGTCTCATTTGTCAGCAGTGTGTGATTGTGGCGGCAACTAAGGCTACTTTCACACTAGCGTCGTTTGGCCTCCGTTGCAATGTTTCTTTTTGGAGAAAAAACGCATCCTGACTTGCATTAGCGACGCATTGCGACGGATTGCCACACGTCGCATCCGTCGTGCGACGGATGTGTCGTGCTTTGGCGGGCCGTCGGCACAAAAAAACGCTACATGTAACTTTTTTTTGTGCCGACGGTCTGCCATTTCCGACCGCTCATGCGCGGCCGCAACTCCGCCCCCTCCTCCCCGCACTCCACAATGGGGCAGCGGATGCGTTGAAAAAATGCATCCGCTGCCCCCGTTGTGCGGCGCTTGCACAGTATGCGTCGGTACGTCGGGACGACGCAACGCGACGGCCCCGTACCGATGCTAGTGTGAAAGTAGCCTAATGCTTTTATTTGTAATTTATTATTGGTAGGGTGTATAATATGCACTTGGCAGCTTTGTGCATTTTGCAAAACTGAGTCAAAATAACATTGTAGCACAATCTCTACCTCTTAACAGACGGTTTGGAAAACTATGCTGAAATCCTGTTCCTTTTGGCTTCCAACCATGGTGTGTATTATGGTAACCAATGAGTTAAATTTTGGTCTCATCTGACCAGGCTATAGTCTCCCAGTATTTCACAGTCTTGTCTAAATGTTGAGAAACTTTAAATGTGCTTGAACATGCTTGTTGTTCAGCTATTTTTTTTTTTATTATGCATTGCTTATATAGTGCTATCATATTCCACAACGCTCTAGATGCATTATTATTGCTGTCTCCATTGGGGCTCACAATCTAGATTCCCTATCAGGAGGTCTTTAGAGTGTTGTTGGAAACCGGAGGAAACGCACACAAACACGGGGAGAACATACAAACTCCTTACAGATGTTGTACTTGGTGCGATTTGAGGCCAGGACCCCAGCGCTGCAATGCTAACCACTGATCCACTGTGCTGCCCTAGCATGGAGGCTGAGAGCATTACTTGTAGTTTTTGATAAAACACTTGTACTTGCTAATTCCAGGTGTTCTGTAGCTCTTCACAGGTGGGCTCTTGGACAACTCTTCGGATAATTCTTTTCACTCTTGCGGGAGAGCACCTGGTTGTGGCCGGTTTATGGTGAAATGATGTTCTTTCCACTTCTGGATTATGGCCCCAACAGTGCTCAATGGTACCTTCAGTAGTTAAGAAATTCTTCTTAAACCAATGCCATCAGTATATTTTGCAGCAATAAGGTTGTGAAGGTCTTGAGACAGCTCAGTGGTTTTATCCCTCATGAGATGTTTCTTGTGTGGCACCTTGGTAATGACACCTTTTTATAGACCATCATTTGAACAAGCTGATTATTATTTGTCACTAAGTGGCAAGATTACCTTCTAGTTAATGAAATTTCAGCTGGTGTCATGACTTTTTGCACCTCTTTCTTTAGGTGTTCAATACTATTTCCCTGTGCCATTTCTTGTTACATATAATTTATGGACCTTTGTGGTTTGGTTTCTTTGCCTGTGTGGATTGGATGGATTGTTATCGACATTGGGTGAGTATTGCATGTCAATAGCAGCTTTTAAGAAATACATTTACTTAAAAAATGGGTGACTTGTTTAATGCTTATTTCACCCACTGTGTGTGTATGTATGTATGTATGTGTGTATGTATGTATACAATATGTGTGTATATCTTCTACACTTCTCCAACCCTCTAAAATATCCCTTTCAAGCTCTAATGAAAAGGATGCTTAGTCCTGTTCGGGTGAATGGGAGTCACAGCCCAACTCTGTCAAATGGGTTAAATATCAATGGGTCTCAACTGGAGGGCCAGAGGTGCAGGAATGGCATGAGGAAGGTAATGGCAGTGATTTGTGAGCCATGTGTATAGTAGTATAGAAAGGGTCATGTGCATCACTGGGGTTACTTAAGTGTAGATACTTGTGAAGAAACGGAGGGAAGGAGCTGAGCACAAAGTATGGCATGGCTTATCACAGAGGGATGTCAGACATCTAGTCCATTTAATCTAGCACTACCTACCAAATCCTGATACCCACAGATCTCCACATTACCCAGTGTCCGATAATAATTAGACTGTAGGAGCGGAAGTGGTTTAGAGCTCCTTGAATGGAGTTCCTACCTTATGTGATCTTAGCACAGCGCTGCAGCATGTATTTACTAGCCACATAACCAAAATAGCCGAAATCCCTTGTGATGTGATCCAGGCTGCAGCTGTCACTGCACAGGGGACACAGGAATGACCACGTAAGCCGGTGCACTGCCCTGAGCCGCTGCCACCCCACCGCCGCAGGGGCATGCAAGGAGATACAGGGGAACCAAGTTTATAGAAAGTGGTAAACAAACTGGAATTAGTTTCTGTACAAAAAGCGGGAAGTGCCATAGATTTCAAAGTACATCCTGAATTTAAGAAATCTGCTAGTAAATAAATCTGTCAAAGAAAAAAGTTGACTATATTGTCATCCATACAGTGTAACGTGCTCACTGTTACGGTGGTATATAAAACTCCAAAAAAAAGTTGTTTTTTTCCTGGATTGAATCCATAGTTTAACATGGTTAATGTTTAGTGATGAGCGAATATACTCGTTACTCGAGATTTCCAGAGCACGCTCGGGGGTCCTCCGAGTATTTTTTTTTAGTGCTCGGAATTTTAGTTTTTGTTGCCGCAGCTGAATGATTTACATCTGATAGCAGCATTATTATTATTATTATTATTATGAGTACATGTGGGGATTGCCTGGTTTGCTAGGGAGTCCTCACATGTAATCAAGCAGGCTAACAGATGTAAATCTTTCAGCTGCGGCAACAAAAACTAAATCTCCGAGCGCTAAAAAATACTCGGAGGACACCTGAGCGTGCTCGGGAAATCTCGAGTAATGAGTATATTCACTCAATGTTACATTAAGGTGGTAAATAAAACTGCAAGAAAAGTATTAAAAAAAAAAAAGTTAAAAAAATAAATAAATGGATTCAGTAGTCATTTGAACAGTTTAACCTGCTTTGTGTAAAATTATGGAAGTTTAACATTTTTAAAAACCGCTTGGCCTGCTGCAGTTGATCAATTTTTTTTTTTATTTTTTTTTTGCTCATTAAGAAAATTTAGTTTCAATTAATCAAGGCAACTTGGTTTCCAGAGACCTAGCCATTAGAAAATGCATAAGGGACGGGGAGATGGAAGTGCTGCTGATGGTGCTCGCTCATCCCTAATAAATATAGATTTTTGTGTGTGTGTGTCATGTATGCACGCACTAAATACTGTCTAGTATATATCTCCAATTATGGATCAGTTTTATATTTCTGTGAATAGTGTAGTTCACCTTTTCTATGGGGGTGAAATAATTTGGAAAGGGGCGAAGTGGCTGACAGTGGAAGTCTTTGTGCATTCATGCTGGGGATGAGGCTTTCTGACGGGGACATCTGACTTTTCGCTTGGTATTTAGCGGGTCAGAGTTCGGCGCTTACACGCACTGTTTACTGCGGGAGGCAGTAAGTACACGTGAGAAGATTAAGGAGATGTTTGGGGACTTGGAGCAGCTGTCGGGGCAGGAAGCAGAGATGCTGTAAGGCATGGACAGAGATGTGGGGCTCCTGTGAAGTGTGGATCACTAATGAGCAGAGTGTTATCAGGGGAATGTGCTCCATTAAGGTCTGACCCGTTGGGGCAGAATTATTACTGGACATCCCCTGCTTAATCAGAAAATAAACCTGTGTGTACTTGCATTGTTCCAGCAGTGTGGACCCTGCTGTATCCCTTTGGGTGACATGACATATATCCCTTCGGGTGACATGACATTGTGATGGGGAATAGCAGCGTCTGCGTGGTTGGAATTAGAGGAGTATACATCCTTCATCACTTTTTTTTTTTTTTTTTCTTTTCCTTTTTGGATCCATTTCTGACTATGGCTCAGAAAACTAGAACACATTTGTTGGCGACCGCATCAGATTTATCACATTTCTGCCCATGGTGTATCACTTTTGGTGGTTTTCTTGGACTTTCATGTTTTTCCACCTATGGACTGGTCTATCTTTTCATACCAATATGTTTTAATAGAATGACGACACCCGCCAATGATAAATTTGGCACATTTTAGACAAACTGTTCAGTAATGTGTAATAACACGTATGTTGTGTGGTAGGTTCCTACGGCATTTCTTTTGCAGAAATTGAGGCACGTTTTGCTTAATCTCTCATTTTCCCTAACGAATAAATACCATGGGGTCCTCTCATCGGAGACCTGGACTCTGTAGAGGTTCTTCCTCATCTCTCTGTGTACAATGATGTATACATGAGTGCAGGTGCCATAAAGCCATGTACATTGTGGCAGGAGAAGGTCTCACGCTGGTACCTTGTCCCTGATCATCTTATGGGAATGGTACCTTGAATTTTATCCGTTTGCATGAAGGTTGGGGCAGCTAAACGGAATCCCATTTTCCTGTGGTCTTTTTACCACTTTATCCAGAACATCTGTTTTCACTTTTCACTAATCGTTCTGGAAGAATGAGAAAATGGCGAAATGATTGCTTTTGTAGAAGAAACCCAATGACATAATGGCTGAAGAATATTGACTTTTTTGTGATTTGTCTGCAGGAGGCCAGAGTATTGTATTGCATTTTGATACGATCTTTCATTATAAATGCCATCTGCGTTGGGAGACTCGGTGGCGGTGTGACCAATCCGGCACTGCCCAAGACTTTGTTCTGCTATGACAGAGTGGGTCCACACATTAGCGGAGTCATCTGAAAGGACCGATTTTGCGCTTAACTGATCATTGGCCGTTACAGTGGAATGGATGATCTTAAATTTTGACTCATGATGACCAGCGAATGCTTAGAGCATGTTGTGTTTTTTGGGGGTGGCAAATAGAAAAAATGTTGTACTGGCCAACGTGGCCTGAGATGTATTTGGGGCTCCTAAACGATTGTTCTGACTGACCAACCGTTTTTTGTCCCATTTTCAGATAAATGGGTATGGGGACCTTAAAACTGGGGTCTAAGGACTAACGTTTCTCCTTGTGGAGAGTGACAATCCAAGCCTGGCATGTCAGTGAATAGCAGGTTTTTTTAATGAAATGGACATAAAACTTAACTATTACTAGAATCCTTTTTTTAAAAAGTGCTAACATTTAGTGAAAACAAGGTGCTAGTGCAGATGCCAACAAGATAAACATGTATAAAAACACAAAAAATGCTCTCACTACCACAGTCTCCAATCCAAAATTCTTATTGGATGGTACAAGTTGTTTTTTAACCAGTATGGGGTGTACAGAAACAGGAGATTTGCCCCTCAATTCTCCTGATATCATTAGTCACTTTAACCTTCTGTACCTCAGTCCCTATCTGATACCTAGATATTTATACCCACTATAAATACATTCAAAACGTGATGTCTAGGGGCTGACCTTTTAATACCCCTCATATGTACAGGCAATCATCTTGGTTTGTATGCTTAATCTCTTAGTGGTAGTATATAAGTAACAATATGCCCGTACAGAAACACAGGATATATATTCCTCAAAGCGCGTCTCTCATACGCATAACTGCAATGAAACCATGCCCCCTTCCATCCGAGGATCTCCCATGGTGCACATTTACATAGCCTGCCTACAGCAGTTAATACATAATTCCAATGTTTTTATACTCCTCTATCATCGCATGGTCAATTTCCAGCCCGATGTAGATCAAGAGCACATAGACCTTCATGCGGCTCCTAGGTTCCTCCGCATATTCTATTGCAGGTCATGCTGATTAGAAAATGTCTCCCAACGTGTTTCATCTAGTGTCGAATCATCAGGGGATCAAGACATATTGAGCATTTGCTCTCGTGCGTTCATCTTACCGACCTTATAATGTCTGCCCGCCGGAATTCAAAGACGCGTGCTTCCAGACGCCGCGGGCTTCACTCCGGTATGTTGAAGCGCGTGCACTATGCAGTAGCGCGCACATTACTCCCGGTTACAGAGGCAATCACGCCCCGTACCGTAACGTCACATCCGGTTTGCGAGCGCTTCTCCAAGCGCATCGCTCCTATATGATAGTATGTATAGTGCGCGATACACATAGGGGTACGGATTATGGTTGCATCTCCCACGATACAACCCTACATATGCCCCCTTTTTTAAAAAAAACATTTTGGAAAGAAGAGACTTCTTTCCAGAGCTCTGATATGTTCAGATTTCAATATCTCTTGCATATGTTATACCCCTGTGGATGGAGGCTGGTTTAGAGTTTCAGACTAATGTACCCCCACAGCAAAGTGTATATACAATCGGAACTGATCAATATGTGCCGTCTATTTGGTGGTACCTACATTTTGTGACACAGCGGGCCTCCTATATTATAAGAGGGATACACAAGGGTGCAGCTATCAAAATCCCTATATAAGCCCTCACTACACTTTCTCCTACCTACCGCGGAGGTTGGCACCCTACACCTGCGCAATGGCGCCCCCACTCAACGGCGGCTGTCCCTGTTACAGGAGCCCTAATAACCCTACTACCTATAGGAAGGAAGAAAAGTTAAGATGGTCATTCAGACCTAGTGGTGTCATAGTTTTCAAACGGAATATCCACTTGCTCTCTTTTTGCAAGATGCTCCTGTCCCAAACCCCTCCCCTCTGGGGCCGATGCACTCTGTCAATCCCCATGAAATTGACAACCTTGAGATTCCCTAGGTGTACCCTATTGATATGGTTGGCCACAGGGGTGTCTCTTTTATTCACAGTATCTCTGTGGTGCTCGCTCACCCTTCTTCTCGCAGCACTTTACAATTAAGCGGGGACATGTACAAACAATAAATTCAGTACGAGTTAAGACAATTTAAACAGTGACATTAGGAGTGAGGTCCCTGCTCGCAAGCTTACAATCTACAAGGAAATGGGGGGACACAATAGGTGAAAAGTGCTTGTTATTTCAGGTCTGGCAATTATAATACATAGGGATTTTCATACAAAGCTGCATGATCCGGTCATCAGTCCATGTGTTTAAGTGCAATAGTCAAGTATCAAGTGCAGTTAATCGTGTGCATGGAGGGTGTGGAGACAGATGAATAGTAGGGTGCAGATTCAGAATAATATTTGGATGGAGGGAACAGGGCAAAGTTAGTTTACTGAGTAGTTGATGTGGTAGGCTTGTTTGAAGAGATGGGTTTTTAAAGCGTGCTTGAATAGGTCGGGGCTAGGTATCAGTCTGATCGTCTGGGGAAGTGCATTCCAGAGAGCTGGCGCAGCATGAGAGAAGTCTTGGAGACGGAGGTGCGAGGTTCGGATTACGGGGAATGTTAGCCTTAGGTCATTTGTAGAACCGAGGGCACGTATAGGGTGATAGAGATGAGGGGATATATAAGGTGGTGCAGAACTGTGGAGAGCTTTGTGGGTGAGACAGATGAGTTTATACTGAACCCTGTAGCGAATGGGTAGCCAGTGTAATGACTGGCACAAGATGGAGGCATCGGTGAAGCGGCTGGACAGAAATCTGACTCTGGCTGCAGCATTCAAGATGGATTGGAGAGAAGAAAGTTTGGTAAGGGGGAGACCGATTAGAAAAGAGTTGCAGTAGTCCAGACGAGAATGAATAAGAGTGACAGTAAGAGTCTTAGCAGTTTCAACAGTGAGAAAAAGTCGGATTCTGGAGATGTTTTTAAGATACAGGTGACAAGAGCGAGTGAGTGATCGGATGTAGGGAGTAAAGGAAAGTTCGGAGTCGAATATGAACCCAACACAGCGGGCATGCTGCTTGGGAGTTATGGTTGAACCCTTCAGGGTAATTTTGATGTTGGGTAGAGTGATGTTAGTAGAAGGGAGAAACACGAGAAGTTCCGTTTTGGAGAGATTTAGTTTCAGGTAGAGGGAGGACATGATGTTAGAGACAGCAGACAGACAATCCTTGGTATTTTGAATTAGGGTAGGGGTGATGTCGGGGGAAGAAGTGTATAATTGGGTGTCATCAGCATAGAGATGATACTGGAACCCAAATCTGCTGATTGTTTGTCCAATAGGGGCCATGTAAAGAGAGAAGAGGAGGGGGCCTAGGACTGAGCCCTGTGGAACCCCGATAGTACGGGGACGAGGAGAGGAAGAGGAGCCGGCAAAAGATACAGTGAAGGAGCGGTCAGAGAGGTAGGAGGAGAACCAGGAGAGGGCTGTGTCCTTGAGGCCTATGGAGCGGAGCATAGTGAGAAAGAACTGGTGATCCACAGTGTCAAATGCGGCAGAGAGATCCAGGAGAATCAGCAGAGAGCAATGACCTTTGGATTTGGCTGTTATTAGATCATTAGAGACTTTAGTGAAGGCAGTTTCAGTGGAGTGTAAAGAGTGGAAACCAGATTGTATGGGGTCAAGAAGAGAGTTATCCGAGAGATAACGGATTAGACTGGAGTGGACCAAGCGTTCCAGGAGTTTGGAGATGAAGGAAAGGTTAGAGACAGGTCTGTAGTTAGCAGTGCAGTTCTCGTCCGGGGATGGCTTTTTAAGTAAAGGGGTTATGATGGCATGTTTAAATGAGGAGGGAAAGATACCTGAAGAAAGAGAGAGGTTAAATATTTTAGTCAGGTGAGTGGTGACCACTGGTGAGAGAGACTGCAGGATATGTGAAGGAATGGGGTCACTGTTGCAGGTTGTAGACCGAGCAGAAGCGAGGAGCTTGGAGACTTCTTCTTCTGAAACAGGCTCAAAGATGTCTAGTGAGCTTGAGGTGCGGCAGGGAAGGGGATCCAGGCACTGAGGAGATTGCGCTGAGATATCCTGATGGATGTGGTTGATTTTTTTCTAAGAAATAAGTGGCCAGATCCTCACCGCTGAGGTTGGTGATGGGGGCCTGTACTTTAGGTTTCAGGAGGGAGTTTAAGGTTTCAAAAAGTCGTTTTGGGTTGTTGGATAGTGAGGTGATGAGGGTGGTGAAGTAGGATTGTTTGGCCAGATAAAGGGCAGAGTTATAGGTTTTGAGCATGAACTTATAGTGGATGAAGTCTTCTGCTAAGAGAGATTTTCTCCACTGCCGCTCTGCACACCTTGAGCAACGCTGCAGGAAGCGTGTTTGCATAGTGTGCCAGGGCTGCCGTTGTCTGTGTCGGGTCTTTCTGCGTGTAGAAGGTGCTGCTTCATCTAGGGCATTCTTCAGTGTATTATTGAGGTGTGACAATGCTAAGTCTGGACAGGAGAGGGAGGAGATGGGGGCTAGAGATGTGTGGAGATTGTCCACAAGCTGCTGTGTATTAATGGTACGTGTATTCCGATAAGTGTGGTAAGTGGGGGTGTCCCAGGTGAGGAGACAATTCTTGACAGAAGGAAAGAAGGTTGTGGTCCGAGAGCAGGAGAGGGGAGTTCATAAAATCGTGCAGCGAGCCGGGACGGGAGAAGACCAGGTCCAGAGTATTCCCGTCCTCATGCATAGGAGAATTAGTAAACTGTGAGAGGCCGAATGAAGAAGTTAGAGAAAGAAGATGAATGGCAGATTGGGAGAGGGGATCATTGATGGGGATGTTGAAGTCTCCCATGATGAGGGCGGGGATGTCACCGGATAGAAAGTGAGTAAGCCAGGTGGCAAAGTGGTCTAGAAACTGGCGGGAGGAGCCTGGAGGGCGATAAATAACCGCCACTCGCAAGGAGAAGGGCTTAAAGAGTCTGACGGCGTGGACTTCAAAGGAAGGAAATGTGAGTGAGGGAACCGGGTGACATTATAAGGTCGGTAAGATGAACGCACGAGAGCAAATGCTCAATATGTCTTGATCCCCTGATGATTCGACACTAGATGAAACGCGTTGGGAGACATTTTCTAATCAGCATGACCTGCAATAGAATATGCGGAGGAACCTAGGAGCCGCATGAAGGTCTATGTGCTCTCGATCTACATCGGGCTGGAAGTTGACCATGCGATGATAGAGGAGTATAAAAACATTGGAATTACTGTATGTATTAACTGCTGTAGGCAGGCTATGTAAATGTGCACCATGGGAGATCCTCGGATGGAAGGTGTTTCTGTACACCCCATACTGGTTAAAAAACAACTTGTACCATCCAATAAGAATTTTGGATTGGAGACTGTGGTAGTGAGAGCATTTTTTGTGTTTTTATACATGTTTATCTTGTTGGCGTCTGCACTAGCACCTTGTTTTCACTAAATGTTAGCACATTTTTAAAAAAGGATTCTAGTAATAGTTAAGTTTTATGTCCATTTCATTGAAAAAACCTGCTATTCTTTATAAGTAATTATCCTAGTTTTTGCAAGAAGTAGAGCTTTGCTTGTGATTGACATATCAGAGTGAGGAGACTTATACGCCATGCATGCTCCTCTGGGGAAATTAAATATGCAAATTGCCTCTTCAGCGAGGAAGAGAACATGAGCTCTAGCCCTATGTATTGGAAGTAGCCATCCAAAAAGTTCAATATCTACTTTTTAACAAGCCTTGCCATGTGACTTGGGATGAAGAAATGCAGGTGTGATGTCAGGCAAAGTGTACAGTGCTGATGTCAATGAGTCCTAAGAGTAATAGATAAGGTAATAAAAACTAAGCTGTACTCTCCTCTCCTGGCCTTTTGCAAGATTTCTCATCCTCTAAGACAGACATATTGGACATTTTACATCTTGGCCTCCTGTGATGATTGAGGACCTGGAAAGGGAGGCTTGGAAGTGCCGGGATCGGCGTGCGGCAGCCGCTCTTTGCCTGCTGGGTTGAGTGTGTATTTGGGGGAAAATCTGCAAAACGAGCGATTCGCTGACAACTGCTAAAGGTGTATAGCATTATGCACCCGTGCACCCACTATAGCTGTAATATCACTGGATTTTCCCCAAATCGGTAGAATATTTGGGGTCTTTTTCCCTCCCACCCAAGTGCTGTATTAATGCAGTAGCACGGAGTGTTCATCTTCACGTCAGACGTGACCTTTATTTCGTAGTTGTAATGCAATTTTCCCCCTCGTTCCAGTAAAGTGTGTTCTGCATGAGAAAGCCCTTTAATTACTTCAATTTATATTTAATAAAATGTCCTTGTAATAGAGTACAATTATCTTCTCCTCCTTTTAAAGCTGATCCTTTTAAGTTGCCATGGAGTGTACGCTGCCTTCATATATTGAGATGGTGGAGAGGTCCCTCTGTGCCGGATGAGTCGGCGATGGGCTCAGTGACTATAGTCGGTGTATGCAGCTCCGGGGGGGATGACAGCAGGGTCCTGGTGGCCTATGTAAAGAATAGCATTTATAACAAGAATCAGTGTACTGTACCATATACATAAAATAGATTATTTTTTTTGTTTGTTTGCTTCCCGGGGGCAGTTTTTGGCAGACATGGCCAAGCTTGGGGCATATGTTCATGGACACGTTTGGCAAAGAGTGGAGCTGCAGTGTTATGTGAAATGATCATTACGGAGATAATTACATTTTTTGCTAATTGAACGGACGGTTCACTTCCTTCCATTATGGCGTCTCCACTTATTGAACCTTTTAGAAAATAAAAAGGCCCGAGATCTGTAACATAAGCGCCAAACTTTGGCTACTGCGCTAACATCGTAGCCCAGTGCACTGTTGTCTTCATAACATTCATTCACTTTCACACTTTGCAACTTCTTACCACTTCTGGCAATCTTTAGCTCAAGGATCGCCAACTTTAATATGGGTACAGTGGTGCAAATCACTTCATAGGTCCACCCCATGTGTATGTAAGAGGTGTCGGCAGGATGGCACGGGAGGTTTTTCATCTTGGGCTTTGCTACAGATAAACATTAAAATGGTAAAAACTGAAATGGCTTTTTTTGCAATAAAATAAAGCTGTAGGATGCCTGTATTTTAGCATAATTAAGGTATTAAAAGTAAAAACTCGATCTTATCTGCTGTAAATTGCCATCTGATGGTGGCCTTCAGGTCCCGTTACATGTTAGATGAAAGTTGGTGGGAGCGGCCGATCATCTGATGTGTGTGAGGTCCTCCTAACGCTTCCGTACTCGATCGTTTTGTTTTCAGGGGAGATGTTGTCCAGGAGGGTCTTTCTCCTCTCCCAACAAATAACCCTTTGGCCGAGCCCCAGTGCTTCTGCAGTCTTCCGTGTATAAAGTTTGGCCCACATATATATCGTGTTGCCAGCTGTAATTGTAACGGAAACATGCAATTTTTGTATGCATATAATCAAATCCTATGACGATATTTTTTTTACTTATGCAAATAATATATGGTATTTCTTTTGTGTCTTCATCCAGGGCCTGATAAAGTCAAACTATGAATGGTGATTCCAATGCAGGGGTGGTGACTTCACCACCCCCAACAAATGCTCCCCATAAAGAGAAGTATTTTGACCGTGTGGACGAGAACAACCCAGAATACTTGAGAGAGAGGAACATGGCACCGGACCTTCGTCAGGACTTCAATATGATGGAGCAGAAGAAGAGGGTGTCCATGATCCTTCAGAGCCCGGTGAGTAAGACAGTCTGAATCGCGTCACTTCAGGGAACCTCATTGACATTACTGTCGCCAGGACACTGTGTAGCTGCGAATAAATCTGGAATCTGAGGCATTTTAATTAAAGTGATTGATCGCCTGCAGGTCCCGGGCAGCAGCGTGACATTTACTACACTCTCATTAAATGTTGGTGCATGAAGTCCGATTTGATCTGTGCAGAAATCAGCCCAGAAAGGGCTCACTACTACTTCAATTAAACACACCAAGGTTTTAGAGCTTTTCTAAATTGTAATGCGATTATTGGATGTTTTGGTGTATATACAGGTTAGCCTTATGGGCCCAACTTTGCATTTGTACTGCAAACTTCCCACAGCAAAATTGACACTTTTACAAAACGCTGCAAAAAAATGTTTTTTGAAACCACACATTGGGTAGGGATCCACTACCAGAGAGCAAAGCGCTCACTTAATACGGCGAGAGCTGCACATGCGTACCGCCATCCCATTCCAGGGATCCACTACCAGAGAGCAAAGTGCTCACTTAATACAGCGGGAGCTGCACATGGGTGCTGCCAATCCATCCTTTGTAGAATTCCTAGTAATGGCGTCTTAGCCAATCTCTGCTTTCTGAGGCCGTCCCATGGGGAATGAATGGCAAAGCACATGTATGCATGCACATGAGGCATTTCGGAGCTCTGTTCTTTACAGTCGCACCTCAATAGATCCGCAAGCTATGGATGTGATTAGGTAGTGGCTCACTTCTGGAAATGACCCTCTAAAAGGATATTCCAGCTCCTCTACCTTCTGGTGAGGTGAGGGGCCCATGACGTCAGTCTACTGATTTTCCCCCACCCCTTCAAAAAAAAAAAAACTTGTTGCATTAAAATCTGTTTTGTTTTTTGTTTTGCTTCTTTTCTTACATTGTTTTTACTTGAGCTTTTTACCCATTCATTTGAATGGATGAAAATCACTGCAAAAAATACTGAAAGAACTGACCGCTACGTCTTGGCAAAAGTCGCAACTGGGACTCAGAATAAGCGTTTAAAGAAAACCGCATCGTGTGCATGAGATTTCAGAAATTTCATTAAATGTGTTGCTATTGTAAAACGCTGCCTATTTCATGCACAGAGTACACTGCCTAAAATGCGCTGGGAATAAATTCTTCAAAAATGCCATGTGTGAACATACCCTTAAGCAGCTCTTGAAAGTGAATGGTCAGCGCAGGAGAAACAAAAAAAAAATCTGATCGTTATGTTACATAATTCCTTACCCAATAAATCCACTCATTTCCCCAAGAGTTGTTCAGTGAAAGTTAGGCTATGTTCTCATGTCCAGTAATCACCCGTTAGAACAGATCCAGCAGTAATCTGTTGGCAAAAAAGTTGTGCAAACACAGCTTTTCAGTCCGTTTTTAAATAACTGGTCTCTTTTGCATCCGTTTTTCTTTAGCATTGAAGTCTAGGATCGTTAATTTAGCCATCCATTTGGTTTTTTCCATGGGTAAAGAATTAGTTTTTTGCTTGCTGGATCCACTTTTTTAACAAACTGATCCTACTACTGGATCCAGTAAGCAAAAAGAATGGAACGGTTACTGGATCCTGTAAGCAAAAATACCCTGATCCTTTTGCTAATGAAAAAAAACGGATGGCTAATTAACAGATCCATGTGAGTCTATGCAGGGTACCCTAAAACTCTCTATAGAGGAAGACTTTTTGTGTTTTTGTTTTTTTTTTTTGCCACTGAGCTTATTTATTTTTCAGGCATTTTGTGATGAACTGGAAACGATGATCCAAGACCAGCTGAAGAAAGGAAAAAACCCAACTGGTCTGCTGGCTCTACAACAGATAGCAGACTTCATGACTACAACGGTACCAAGTGTTTACCCATCAGCTCCGCAAGGCGGGATGGCGGCATTAAACCTGAGTAAGTGCACCATACTGTTGCGCTGAAAAAGCATGAGGGGTGGGTGTAATAATATATTGTAATCCGTGTTGGAGAACTGCGTAATTTGTGTTATGGGAACAACTGCGTTTGCTCACTGTGGGAACAAAACCTAAAAGTAAAACAAATTGTTTGATTGGCCATCAATATCTGACCAGTGGGGGCCAAATTTGATAATTCATCTTCATAAATTTACATTAATCTATATTTCGCAGCTTCATAGTTTCGATAGCAACTGGGCGGCTTTGTCCCCAATTCAAGTGGCCCCTTCAATCCTCTGATTCTGGTGGCTTTCAAAGAGTGAGATCCGCAGCCGTGTGCTGTAGATTCTCACCAAAGGATAGTCCTAATCCACAGCCATGTGATGTCGATGGTCTCACCAAAGGATATACAAATGAAGTTGCACTCTGTAGTGCATGTAGACATGGAATATATGAAACATGAATAGCAATGCTGCTCTGGATAATGAGAAAAATTGAGACTCTTCGCACATAATTTGGCCAATTCATGTATGCCCAGCCTCCAATGACAAGGTGGTCGCAAACTGCCTGAAACCTACGTGTCTAGTGTGAATACCTCTCACCAAAGGATAGTCCTAATCCACAGCCGTGTGCTATAGATGGCCTCGCCAAAGGATAGTCCTAATCCACAGCCGTGTGCTGTAGATGGCCTTGCCATAGGATAGTCCTAATCCACAGCCGTGTGCTGTAGATGGCCTTGCCATAGGATAGTCCTAATCCACAGCCGTGTGCTGTAGATGGCCTCGCCAAAGGATAATCCCAACCTCTATAACTTCTGGAATAGGCTGTGAACTTGATTTGTCTTGAACTTTCATGACTGATTTTTAGGGTTTGGGGATTTTTTTTTCCATCTTTTCCTCCCTTTCTTCCAAGAGTCTTAACTCTTTTTTTCCGTCCACATAGCCGTATGAGAGCTTGTTTTTTGCCGGACAAGTTGTAGTTTTGAATTACACTATTCATTCTACCATATAGTGCGCTGAAAAATGGGAAACAATTTCCAAACTGATCTGGCAATATGAATCTCCAGGTCAGTACAAGTGTGCAGATACCAAACATAGTTTTCATTTTTCCTAGATATGGCTCTGTGTGAGAGCTTTTTTTTTTTTTTTTTTTTTTTTGCCCCGAGCGGATGTTTTTAGTGATACCATTTTGGGGTAGATACGCTGTTTTGATCGCCTCTTAGTGTGTTTTATTGTAATGTTGCAGTGGCAAAAAAAAAAAAAAAAATGTAATTCTGGCGGTTTTATTTATTTATTTCTCGTTTTGCCATTTACCGTTTACGATTAATTTACTTAGCAGCGATACTATATTTATTTTGTTGTTGTTTTTCAGTGGGGCAAAAAGGGTTGATTTGAATTTTTTGTGGGGACTTTTTTTTTTTTCCATTTCATATTCTTTAAAACTTTTTTTTTTCTTACTGTATATAAAAGTTCCCTTAAGGGACTTGAAACATTGTCTGATCGCTTGTGCTATAGTGAAAATCCCAATCTATGAACGCTGGCCATGGGCTGGCTTTCTCAGGAGTATTGTAGTGACAATCACGGAGGTAATCAGCAGACCATCGGCAGCGGTCTCGCCCGTGGCTGTTGAAGACACATGATGGCTGATTAAATCGGAAAACATCTGCCAGGAAAGATGCGGCCTTGCATGCCAAAAGGCAGGGACATGATCTATTATATACGTGAAGGGGTTAAAAGGAACAGGTCTCCTAAGAAAACGCTATTTACCTACAGATATAGGATTTAGTTGCAGGTGAATAGTGTTACACTGATTTCTTACTGAAAGTGCGGCCATCATGAGAAAATTAACTTATTTTCTCTATCCCCATGATGGCACCACGGAGAGAGGGGTCCGCCCCCAGGGACAGGAAACCTACAGGTGAAAAAGGGCGTACCTCTCTCCCACATCAGTTGGTTTCCTGTCCCTGACGGGGAACCTACAGCACGTACCTGAAGGATCTTCGTGGGATTCCAGGAGCTGGTACAGTCGACTTCATAACAGGGGGCGCCCTGTTACGGCTGGATCAAGCGTTTTTTTCCCCTCTTTTTCTCCCTTGCCTGAAGCACCACCACAGAGGTCGACGGGCCTCATGGGTGAGTGGAGGGAAGGCAGTGAAAGGAACAAGTCTGCCTTCCTCAAAAAAAAAAAAAAAAAAAAAGGGGGGATGAAGGAGCGGGTGACGGCGGTCACCGTAGGGCTCTACAAATAACATGGAGGTAGCGGCGGCTATCTTCCATAAAGCCCAGCTGAGTTCGGGGAGACACCCGTGGGCAGAGACGCCGGCGCCATCACCGCCAAGTCAGGTGCAGGCGCCGACAGCAAGCGCTGGTATGCACTCGCAGGCGCCATTACCGCAAAAGCGCCGACAACTGAACGCTAGTGCGCGCTCGCCGACGCCATTACCGGCGACAACTGAACGTTAGTGCGCAACGGAACGCTAGTGCGCGCGCGCCGGTGCCCCAGCGTTTACATTCCCTCATGTGAGGCTGGAACCGGAAGTTGGGCGGGCGCATGCGCGGACCGTCACTTCCGGTGTCGCCGGCACAATACAATAAAAGAAGCGCCTAGCAAACGGAAAGTGTGGCAAATTCAAACTCCAGTGCACCAGACAGTGCGGAGGCCACTATGAGCGAAAACGAGGAGCAGGTTATGCAGGAAGCTGTCCAGCGATTACCTGAGCAGACACAAGTGCAGCGGCGTCTGCACTCACAGCATCAGCGAAAAGGAAACGCTTCCTCTGTACAGCGCAGTAGCAGCGGACGATCAGAGTCTCAACGCAGTCGGGGGTCTGCAAAAACCACACGGCCGGCGGCGATTCCAGCGGATACGGTCCCCAGGCCTGAGACGGTATCTCTGATCCACAGGGGGTGAGTGATCTACGTGAAAGTGCTGAGTTTAATACCGGGTTACTCTTTTTTCCTAGGGGAGAAAAAGTACAGGCAAAACTAAGCACAGGGAATGTGCCATATGTTCAGACGAGCTGCCTTCCTCCTGGGAGAAGAGACTATGCAGCGACTGTATAAAAAAGACGATTCAGGAGGAAACCCCATCATTTACCTCAGAATTAAAGTCATTGATAAAAAGCCAGGTAGAAAGTGCCATTAAAGGCATTAAAACCGCAAAGAAAAAACATATAAAAAGTCCTGAGTTCCCTGAGTCTAGTGCGGACGAGTCGAAAAGCGAGTTATCAGACTCAAATAATTCATCAGCCTCTGACACCTCTTCAGTATCCTCAGAGGGGGGGCGCAGTTGCTTCCCTATCGAGGAAACAGACGCTTTGGTAAAAGCGGTCAGAGCAACAATGGGGCTAGTAGATGAGCGACCTAAAAGAACAGCGCAGGACATAATGTTCAGCGGTCTGGAACAAAAAAGGAAAAGAGCATTTCCCGTAAATGAGAAAATTCACTCTCCAATCAAAAGAGAATGGAAAAAGCCAGACAAAAAAGCTCTCCTGACCCCCAAAAGGAAGTACCCGTTTGATGACCCAGCCTGCTCATCCTGGAGTAAGGCACCAAAGTTAGATGTGGCCATAGCAAAGGCCTCAAAAAAGTTTGCCCTGCCTTTTGAGGACATGGGTACCCTAAAAGACCCGATGGACAAAAAAGCCGAGACTTTCCTAAAAAACTCCTGGGAAGCAGCAGGAGGCGGGCTTAAACCAGCTGTCGCGGCCACCTGCACGGCCCGTGCGCTAATGGTGTGGCTCGAGCACTTGGATTCCCAATTAAAGGAGAAAGTCTCAAGAGACACAATTCAAAAATCAGTGTCCGTAATGAAAGGTGCAGCAGCTTTTTTGGCGGATGCATCTGTAGATTCGGCCAGACTAGCAGCCAGGGCTGCCGCCTTCTCAAACGCCGCAAGACGTGCTCTGTGGCTAAAATGTTGGCCAGGGGACCTTCAGACAAAAACAAGACTGTGTTCAATACCCTGTGAGGGTGAATTCTTGTTCGGCGCAACACTAGATGATATCCTCGAGAAAGCCGAGGACAAGAAAAAATCTTTCCCTGGTTTCTCCAACCAGTCTTACAGACGTTCCTTTCGGAATAAAAAATTCATGCGGAGAAAACCTCCGAAAGGGAACAAAGAAACATGGGAGGACAAAAGAAACAAAACCAGAGGTTTTCTATTCAACAAACCCACTCCCGATAATAAAAAAACTCAATGAAGGTGTCCCCCAGGTTGGCGGGAGACTGACCGGGTTTCTTCCAGCCTGGGAAAAAATTTCAAGCAGTCCCTGGATACTAGGCATAGTACGAGAAGGACTCAAACTAAAGTTCCGCATTCCCCCCATCAACCTCTTCATGGTGACACCGCAGAGACAGTCTCAAGAACAGTCGGCTCTCCAGGAAGAAATTCTAGGCCTAGTTCAGAAGGGAGTCTTACAGGAAGTCCCACACCAGGAAAGAGGCATGGGCTTCTACTCTCCCCTCTTCCTCCGAAAGAAGCCAGACGGATCATACAGGACGATAATAAATCTCAAAAAATTAAACAGTTTTCTCGAGATCCCACACTTCAAAATGGAGACAATAAAATCTTGCGTAAAAATACTCTTTCCCAGGTGTTTCATGACTGTTCTAGATCTACGAGATGCATATTATCATGTACCGATCCACAAGGATCATCAAAAGTACCTCCGGCTAGCAGTGAATATCCAGGGGGAGGTGAAACATTATCAGTTTCGGGCCCTCCCATTTGGGTTAGCCATCGCACCCCGGGTATTCACGAAAATAATGTCGGAAGTGATGGCTCATATACGGGAACAGAATGTCCTGATAGTTCCCTACCTAGACGACCTCCTGGTAGCAGGGACATCATTCCATCACTGCAAACAACAGTTGGATTTGGTTATGACTTCTCTGTCAAGCCTAGGTTGGCTGTTGAACCTTACCAAATCAAAAGTGGTCCCATCACAGGTACAGGAGTACTTAGGGATAGTCCTCGACTCAACCACACAAGTGTGCTATCTTCCTCAGGGGAAGATTCAAAAAATGACACAGGCTGCGGTGCACTTGTCAGTATCTCCAGTCACCACGCTCAGGAAAGCCATGTCCCTGCTGGGCTCCATGACAGCCTGTATCCCGGCCGTACAGTGGGCACAGTGCCATTCCCGGGACTTACAATGGGAGACTTTAAGTTCAAACCTGTGTCTGGGAGGAAATTTAGACGGGCAGTTAAGTATATCACCAACTACGATACACTCCCTACAGTGGTGGGCGGACCCGATAAATTTTACCAAGGGGGTTCCTTGGGCACTGCCGATAGAAAAAATCCTGACGACGGATGCAAGCCCCTGGGGGTGGGGTGCTCATGTAGACGGTCAGGTGGCACAAGGAAACTGGAGCAAAAATCAAGAGCTAACCTCATCGAACATGAAAGAACTGCTAGCGGTAAAACTCGCCCTAACACACTTCCTAAAACTCCTCCGCTCCTACCACGTAAAAGTCTTCTCAGACAATCAGGTAGTGGTGGCATACCTAAACCACCAAGGGGGTACCAGGTCGCAAACACTGATGGAAGAAACCCGATCCATCTTTCATATCGCAGAACACAATCTGAAGTCCCTAACAGCCCTTTACATAAAGGGTTCAGAAAACCAGACCGCAGACTTCCTCAGCAGAACCCGCTTGAAACAGGGGGAGTGGGAGCTGAAACAGTCGGTGTTCAACCAAATAGTGAGGCGTTGGGGAGAGCCAGAAATAGACCTATTCGCGGACTATCAAAACCGGAAAGTGAGAAAGTTCTGCTCAATCGATCCCCGGGGAGGGCCAGTAGCTCTGGACGCTCTTACAGTCCCCTGGAACTATCGTCTCGCCTACGCGTTCCCTCCAATATCCCTCATTCCCCTAGTCTTGAGGAAAATTCGGGAGGAGGGGGCAACAGTGATAATAATAGCTCCATTCTGGCCTCGCAGGATATGGTTTTCTTGGCTGAGAAAGATGTCCATAGACAGCCCGTGGGTTCTACCAGACACAAAAAATCTGTTGTCCCAGGGCCCAGTGTGTCACCCCAGTGTAAAAAGCCTACATATGACAGCTTGGCTTTTGAAAGGAAGCTATTAAGCAACAAAGGGTTTTCATCCAACCTGGTGTCCACATTGCTACAGAGTAGGAAACTCGTAACCACCAAAATATATGGCAAAGTGTGGAAAAAATTCATGTCTGTATCGGGGGCTGACCCAGGGGGGAAATCCCAATAGGGAAAATTCTTGAGTTCCTGCAAAAGGGTTTGGAAAAGGGTCTAGCTACAAGTACACTAAAGGTTCAGGTAGCAGCCCTGGGGGCGCTGTATAATTATGATTTAGCCAGAAACCGATGGATCGTGAGATTCATCAAAGCCTCGGGTAGATCAAGACCTGTTTCTTTGCATAATGCCCCTCCATGGGATCTAAACCTTGTTCTAAATGCGCTAACCAAATCTCCTTTCGAACCCCTGGCAGACGCACCCCTAAAGATTCTATCTTTAAAAACAACACTCCTAGTGGCCCTAACCTCAGCCCGCCGCGTTAGTGACATACAAGCATTGTCCGCGTGTCCTCCCTTCACTCAAATTCTCGAGGACAGAGTCATTCTAAAAACAGACCCGGCTTACCTCCCAAAAATCGCATCACAATTTCACAGGACACAAGAGATCTCCCTGCCCTCATTCTGTCCCAACCCCAAGAATGAGGGAGAAAAAACACTACATACCCTTGATGTTAGAAGGTGCCTACTCCAATACTTGTCAGCCACTAGGGAGTGCAGGAAGGATAGGGCTCTGTTTGTCTGCTTCCAGGGTCCACGGAAAGGACAGAAAGCGTCAAAAGCTACGCTAGCGAGGTGGATAAGAGATGCCATCGCCTTGTGCTACTCATCCAGCGGGGCGGCCATCCCGGAGAATATAAAAGCGCACTCGACCAGAGCAGTAGCATCATCCTGGGCGGAAAGAGCTGGCGCTTCAATACAACAGATATGTAGAGCGGCCACTTGGTCTTCCCAGTCTACATTTTTCAAACACTACCGCTTAGACTTGACCTCCTCTGATCTCACCTTTGGTCGAAGGGTTCTAGAGGCAGTGGTCCCTCCCTAAAAAGTTACAAATCTATGTAAATCTCTCCGTGGTGCCATCATGGGGAAAGAGAAAATTGTAGTTACTTACCGATAACGGTATTTCTCTGATCCCATGATGGCACCCGTATATTCCCTCCCTTTTCACACACAGGTGTGCACATTATAATATTGATAATTAGTTTAGTCACGGTGCCTCTGTTAAGTTAAAATTGTTAAGCTTAATTTGTGTAAATATTAAGTTGCAGCTGAAGTTCTGTATAAGGCTCTGTAAACCAACTGATGTGGGAGAGAGGTACGCCCTTTTTCACCTGTAGGTTTCCTGTCCCTGGGGGCGGACCCCTCTCTCCGTGGTGCCATCATGGGATCAGAGAAATACCGTTATCGGTAAGTAACTACAATTTTCTCCCAGGAGCTGCCGGCTTTTAGTCAAATCTGTACACTCGTCCCTGGCATTTTGATTACAGCCCATGACTGAAATCCAGTTGGCAAACACGCCCAGGCACTTTTGAGAGCCAGCATTGCAGTGCATCTGTGCAGAGTGAACTGTCAATCAAAGTGCGGAGGCGTGTTTTCAGTTCATGACTGAAAGCCGGCAGCTCGCAGGAGGCAAGAAGTCAATTTCCTACTTGTAGCCCCATGTTCAGAGGCCTAACAGAATTGTAACGCTAATGACATGCAAATGAACCCTATATCTGCAGGTAAATAGCGTTTTCTGAGATGACTGGTTCCCTTTAAGTTATTTTTTTCTGTTGGTGAGAAACACGCACACTATTCCACAAGGTAGAGGAGCACTTTGTCCATCATCATGGTGTCTTATGGGTCTGCATTCAGTTTTGGTACATTTTTATACTAATCTTGCCAAGAAAACTCTACAGCGCGATTGCAAGAGTTCTTTATATAGATCCAGCTTTCTTTTATCAGGTGGCAATTACAGCAAAGTTGGATGGTGGGGGGGTCCTTATTTTTCAGATCCATTTCCTGCGTAGCACATTGTTCATTTTGCAGTATTGACAGACACAGATGAAGCAAGGTCATTCCGTGAGATCTATGACTGTGGGTAATGAGAGGCTGGCCGTATAAATTATGCAGGTCTGTCCATTCAGTAAAAAGAAAAATTGCAAGACAAAGTTACGAAGACGCTTTCTAGCCCGGAAAGCTTAGATACAGACTCATGTGCAATCCTACTTGTATATTTTCTGTTCCGGAAGTTGTTTAACCCCCCGGTGTGTCTGATTACAGGCTTGGGTATGGTAACGCCCGTGAACGACCTGAGAGGGTCCGACTCTATCGCTTATGAAAAGGGAGAGAAACTGCTTCGATGTAAGCTGGCGGCATTTTATCGATTAGCTGATCTGTTTGGGTGGTCTCAACTGATCTACAATCACATTACTGTAAGTATCAGAATATTACCAGATCTGCGTCTGACGACTGGACACTTTCTCCTTTTGCAGACATAGCTGTAATGATTTCCCCACTTTTGACATATTAGAAGCTAGTTGGGTGGGGTTCCAGTTGCTGGGGATCTGGATGCTTCTTTCCATTACCGAAGCCCCAGATTAGGGCTGCTCTCCTCCAAGACAGAAGTTGGGCTCAGACTTTCTATAGCGTTAATCCTCGGAGGGGAGCAGCCCTCATATAAGCGCTTCTGTCCTTCCATTTTAACAATCGGAGGAGGGTCTCTGCACCTGGACCTCCACTGATCAAAACTTCTGACATGTCTCCATGAGGCGTCAAATGTTTTCCGACAGTGAAATTATACTATAAAGTGCACCGTGTGCTCCAAGTAATGACAAAACTTTTTCAGCTATAAAACCGCAAAAGACTTTCCGCCCCTTTCCTTTTGATCTGGTCAAACCTTTCAATGAAGACTCATGCTTTATCATTTGATAAGTGAATAAATTGATAATGATCCATGTTTTATATCATGGAGTGCAGCCAACATGGCTTTTAAGGTTGTAAAGCAAAGTCCTCATTGCAAATCTAGAGAAAGTCAAATGAAAACACGAAGGTCGTAAGAAGTCGCTCCCCTTCATTCCTCAGTCACACAAGACCTAAACTACTGGCTGTGCTGTGTATTCTGCCATCACACAAACTTGGCACACTCATATTTTTTATTTTTTTTTTACGTTTGCTTCCTTGTCTTTCCCTTTAATTAAGAAGATCTATTACTCTTTAGGGGTAAGGATTTGGAGAAATACAATATTAATAAGTATACTCTTTACAAAAGCTGTTGATTGTTTTCAGCAGCGTTGTGCAGTGCCTTTTATTTTCTTACTTGGAGATTGACCTAGTATAGTCCATTACTATTTGTCAATGCCAGGAAATGATGGGTGTTGCTCAATCCCTAAGTAGCATATACATTTCAGTGCAACTCAAGACGACCTGTCAGCCACTGCTTCCCTTAGTATATACCATTTGTGTTTTAAATCCTCCATACAGTTTGTGATATGGTTTTTTTTGTCTCTAGAGGGCGTGTCTTGTGGGATCCTCTGGGGCGTGTCTTGTGGGATCCCCTGGGGCGTGTCTCGCGACCGCTTTTCATTACTCTGAGCCACGTCCCCTTGTTGAAGACCATGAAAATTAGCACTAAATAAAGGCCCCGTTCCTCTACTCCCTTTTCATTAAATATTTCGATGATATCCCATCACTATAGGAACAATATGGGTCCCACCCCAAGGACCCCCTTAATTCTTGGAATGTAGCACCACTTGGAGGGGTGCCAGGGGACACCCAACAATAATAATGTGATTGTGGCATATTCTGGCGATAAGCCATCACTGAGATGGTAAAAAACCTCTTTAACACTCTCTGCTCCTTCTTTTAATAATTTTAGCTGGATTTAGAGTGTATCGATTTTATTTATTTATTTTTCTTCATGGTGTTATGTCTCCTCCGCCCTTTGTTAATGTTTATACGACAGTAACTTCCACCTTTTAATGATATGTGACAATTTGGGGCAGTGTGATTAAATTGTGCACGCATCCCACTGTAATTGATGGACAGGTGTGTTACTGACGCTGTCAGTCATCTCTCAATGCAGTGAGAGGCCCTGGATAAGCCCTTTATTCTCAGATTGCTCTTTTTTTTTTTACCTTCCGTACACCCACCCATTGTACTAGTCAGATAATAATTTAACTGGAATTATACTTTAAGAAAAAAAAGGTGCATTTACTTAAGCACAAACTATTCTAAACTTGTTGTGAAATGCAATCCGATTCCTGCAGCTATGTAAATGCTTGTGACCCCGTGTCCTGTGTCTGATGCAGGTCAGAGTGAGTTCAGAGCAAGAACACTTCCTTATTGTTCCCTTCGGGCTCCTTTATAGTGAAGTCACCGCCTCCAGTTTGGTAAGTTTTCTCTTTGAAGTCCGTCCATTAAGTTGCAAGAAGCTAAAGCCCTCGAAATCCAGACTGTGCTCAGCTGGGACCCCCATGCCGGCTCTCATTAAAAAATACAGATTATATCCCTGGAATAGTGGTGTGTGTGTGTGTGTGTGTGTGTGTGTGTATGTATATACAGGGGAAGGACAAAATAATGGAAACGCCTAACGTTTTGGCATTATAATCTTCGAACATGTGATAAACATGCAAACCGTAACATATGGTAATGTTTTGCAGTTGATTAATTGTGCTATGTGATATGTGTATGTAAATTAACTGTTTGTTTTGCATAATTGTAAGAACATTGATGAGAACCTGATACCAATGGCAGACCTCTCTGCTTTTCAAAGAGGCCAAATTGTTGGTGCTCGTATGGCAGGTGCTAGTGTAACAGAAAGTGCCCGAATGCTTGGCGTGTCAAGAGGTCCTGTCTCCAAAGTAATGACTGCCTTTGAAAGAGAAGGAAAAACGTCCGCAGCAAAGCACAGGTCCGGCCGAAAGTCAAGTTGACTGAGAGAGACCGTCGGACTCTAAGGTGAATTGTGAGAGAGGATTGCAAGACCACGGCTCAGAAAATCACTGCTGAGCTCAAAGAACACCTACAGAACCTAGTTTCCATGAAAACTGTTCGTCGGGAGCTGCACAAATCTGGATTCCACGGAAGAGCTGCAATTAGAAAACCGCTGCTCTCAATGACAAATGTTTCCTAGCGTTTAGAGTGGTGTAGAAACCTCCAGAATTGGTCCCTCGAGCAGTGGAAACATGTGATATTCTCAGACGAATCATCTTTTACCCTATTTCCAACCTCCGGCCGAGTGTACGTTTGGAGACAGCCGAAAGAAGCATTCCATCCAGACTGTCTTCTCCCAACCATAAAACATGGTGGAGGTTCTGTGATGATCTGGGGTGCTATTTCATGGAGATCCGCCGGGCCAATGATATCCCTTCATGGAAGAATTAACAGCCGAGATTATTTAGGCATTTTGGGCGACCAAGTGCATCCAATGGTTCAAGCACTGTTCCCGGAGGGGAACGCCATCTTTCAGGATGGTAATGCACCAATTCATACAGCTAGAATCGTTAAAGCATGGAACGAGGAACATTCTAATGAAGTTGAGCATCTCATCTGGCCCCCACAATCCCCAGACCTCAACATTATTGAGCATTTATGGTCGATTTTAGAGATTCAAGTTAGACGTCGATTTCCGCTGCCATCGTCGCTCAAAGTACTGGAGGGTGTTTTAACTGCAGAATGGGCTAAAATTCCTTTGGAAACAATTCACACCTTGTATGAATCCATACCTCGGAGAATTGAGGCTGTAATCGCCGCAAAAGGTGGACCTACACCATATTAAACTAACTTTTGTTGATGTTTCCAGGTGTTTCCATTATTTTGTCCAACCCCTGTATATGTGTGTATGTATATATGTGTGTGTATATAGAGAGAGAGATATGTAGAAGACACCTGGATGGGGAGATGTGTATGTAATGGAGGTATGTGTGTCCAATATAAATAACGTGTATCGGTGTGTGTGTAAACTATATAGATAGATGGATATACACACACAGATCTGACACAGTCACAACATAGGCTCTCCATACATGTGTTGTGACGGTCACACAGCAGCTGCGGCACCGAACTGCTGATTATCGGGAGCGCTCCGGTATCCGGGTTCCCGATGCAGCTATTCAGTAAGCGCTATAGCTATTCTGATAAGCTCTTATCCAAAGCTATTTACTCATCACTAGTTAGCATAATCTTTTTTTTGTTTTATCCACTTTAACCGGATTAGACCCCATTTCGCATTTCTCTCTTCCTTAGTATGTTTTCTGCTCAATGTTTTAGGTAAAAGTCAACCTTCAAGGTGACATAGTGGACCGTGGCAGTACAAACCTAGGAGTGAATAAAGCCGGATTCACACTGCATTCTGCTGTTTATGCCGCCCGCCCTGACGTGAAATGCATTGTCCATATCCATACCCCTGCGGGGGCTGCAGTAAGTGTGCAGAGCAGCGCTCTTTTACCTTGTCTCTTTAGTTGTGTGTCTTTTCCTGGTGTCCTGATATTGTGTAAACCGCTGGGGCACTGCTGCACAGTGGACATGGAGGAGACGTGCTGCCAGTCTACGGCTGTGGCCCCTTCACTGTCAGGATTGTTGAGGGTTCCGGAAGTCATGAAGTGGCTGCATTTCCTAGCAATATGCCATCCTTTATATACGCACTGTCGTCCCTTTTGCACAGATGTGAGCGACACACATGGCTGCTATGTTAGAGATACATCTGCACAGGCCCCATGAACAAAAAGTCACAGAAACCAAAGTTTCTAGTTGTGACTATCTGCTGTATTTGTGGACCAGAGATGTGAAAGTTGTAACTTTCTCTCCAAGGTGTCTGCCATGAAATGTGGCTTACTGCCGCTGTCTCCGGAGTCCCTGTGCCTAGGAGAGGTGGCCTATCATGACTATCATGGTATACTGGTCGATGAGGAGGAGAAGACATTAATACAGAAAAACTTGGGTCCCAGAAGCAAAGTGAGCATTTCTTGTAATCTGATTGTACCATAGAATTTGCCTGCTACATTTTTATTCTATCTATGTATAATATATATATTTTTAAAGGTGCTTATTCTCCGAAATCATGGCCTCGTAACTATGGGAGAAACTGTAGAAGAGGCTTTTTATTATATCCACAACCTTGTGTCTGCCTGTGAGATCCAGGTAATTCTTCTAACGTTCATAGGCCTCATATCTGATTTATTTTATTTTTTTGCGGCTAGATATTGAAGTGTTCTGTTTTGTCTGACAAATGGGTGGGGACATACTGAAAATTCCTACATACTAGATGACGCACTGACGGCGGAGATTTGTTTTCTTTGTATATTGCATTAGGTCCTTACACAATATTTTCTTGCCTTAGGTACGCACCCTCGCAAGTGCAGGGGGACCAGACAACTTGGTACTACTAGATCCTGGCAAATACAAAAAGTCTCGCTCACCTGAGTCACCGTCTGGCGACGCCATTGCACATCCAAAATGGCTTGTTGGGGAGCAAGAATTTGAAGCCCTCATGCGAATGCTGGATAATCTAGTAAGCAAAGTGTTACTTTTTTTAACCACTTCTCGACATGCGGTATACATGTACATCGCACGTCCGATGCGGAGTACAAAGCCTGCTCCATACTGGGGAGGTGCTGGTTGTGTTACACTCAGATTGCTGCTGTTTAACCACTTACATGCCTCCATCAAACCAATTGGGATTTTTTAAGTGGCGCATTTGCATAACAAGACCATTACGGCATTCTTCAAACCACAACTCCCCTGCGCAAAGAAATTGTGTCATGTCGACATATTGCCATGATAATTGGCGTCCCGGTGAAGGCTCGCATCTCTGCATCTTTGTATTACCATGAAGTCCTGGGCTGCTACACGATGTAATGCTATATAAAGTAAAGCAATCAACCAAAGGTCCGTATGAAGGAATGTAAATGTAAAAAATTAAAAAAAGGAAAAATATTTTTTTTCCTTCAAAAATTTGTAGAGAAGAAAAGCACTTAACCAGTTTTCTTAATTCAAATAAAGTGGGAAATAAAATATATTTGCTATTATGTCTGTAAAGGCTGATCTACGGAAATATAAAATTTATTGACCTGTAGACTGTAAAAAAAGAAATATAATTTTTAGGGTATAATTTTTGTTGAAATTCTATCAGTAAAGATGTCAGCTCACGATGAAAAACCTGAGCCTTCATAAAGACGTAAAAATATAATTTAAAAAAACTCACAGGCCGGAAGATACATTTTTCTTTAGATGGATCCTGTCAGTCTATTCATGGTTTTTGTAGGGCAAGCCGGGGACCATGGGACCTAGACGTGGCTAGTCCGGTTTCGTGCACCAGTCCCAATGACTGACCGGTCTCTCCCCATGTATATACTCAGGAAAGACCTGTCAATAAACTAAAGTGGTGCAGGGAGGAGCCAGGTAGAGGAGGCGCTGGACTAGGCACTTCACTTACGTCTGTGGTCACTGGCCGGATCCTCAAACTGTTTCTTGGTCGCTTCAGAAACAAAACCTCCACTGCTGCAACCGGCTCTGATTACTGTCACCCCGGGTTTGTGAAGCATGAATCAGCTGACAAGTGGCTTCGTGGAGAGGATCAACATTTCACAATTTTTGTTTAGTTATGAGCCAAGATATATATGGCTCTTAAAAGAAAAGGAGAAAAAAAAAGACAGAACAGAAAAATAAACAGAAGAGCAAAATTTGAAAACAAATTGCCCAATCATTTGGGAGGTTTTCCTAATTTTCCATTTTGTCTTACTGTTCTGTCGAGTGCTCACCCACAGAGTCTCCGGACATGTGCCACTCTATGGTCATGCATCCTTAACTGCCATTGTATAAAAATATTTGCATACTAGATGGTACGTGTTTTACACTGTGTGAGGAACATGCAGACTGCTCTTTCTAATTGAAAGTGTTAGAGGAAATATCAGCGTATAACAAGATGACACTGTTGGCACAATCGGGGTCTGCGCTTTGTATGGGCCGACCTTACCGGTGTGTAGTAAGCGCCTTTATCTATGGTTTACAGGTTTTTTTACCTTTGTCTTTTCTTCTTCCATAGGGATACAGAACTGGCTACCCCTATAGATGTCCTGCCCTGCGAGACAAGGCTAAAAAATACAGTGACGTTGAGATCCCAGCCAGCGTCACCGGCTATTCGTTTGCCAGTGATGGTGACTCAGGCACATGTTCTCCTCTCAGACACAGTTTTCAGAAACAGCAGCGCGAGAAGACAAAGTGGCTGAACTCCGGTAGAGCAGACGAAGCCCCAGATGAAGGGCAGAACGGAGGCAGCCCCAAGTCGAAGACTAAGGTGTGGACGAACATTACACACGATCACGTGAAACCCTTGCTGCAGTCTCTCTCGTCCGGTGTCTGCGTGCCAAGCTGTATAACCAACTGCTTGGTCTGTGCCTACCTTACTGTTCATAGTTGATATAGAGCAACCTGAGGTGACTGGCACTTGGAAGCTTTGGGAATACGTTAGTGGGATTCCTTCCCGCTCCTCTTATTACCTCCTCGTAACCTTCCTACAGTGGGGTAGTCGGTAGAAGAACCTTTATTGTAGTCTGCTGGAAACTGCTTAAGGCTATAGATCACCATCTTCTTTCTATCCTGTCTGCAAGACAATTGCTACTAACAAAGAATATACACCTCGCAATTATGACTACATTGACGCTTTCCTATGCTTTTTGTACTGGGTCAGTTTCTTAAGCAGTTTAATTTTGCTAACTTGTGGTCTAATGTCTCTCACTTTCCCTTCTTCCATTTCTGGCGCATTTTCCCAAAGCTTTCAAGTCCCTCACGCCAGCCTCCTTTTGCATGAAACGTTGCATGTTAGTAGATGGCCAAAAATGACAACTGGCAGTAGACATTGGGTCACCATAACTAAAGTGCAGCCAACACTTCACTATAGATACCGCCCTAAGGAAAACTCTTAGAGAAGGTGTTTATTTTGTCTTTTTGGGAGATGAATGAAGGGGTTCTGGCTATTGTTAAGGACCCACGGGCAGCATGAATCTGAGCCTGGCTGCTTGACCTCAGTTTCTGAGAAAACCCAGTTTACAGATCCGGCTAGGACCATAGACACGAGACTAGTCTGGCTTCTCCCCTGCACCAGATGATTGACAGGTCTTTCTTCCGGTCTACTCGCACATTCGAGACCTGTCAATCACCTAGAGCGGAGTGGGAGAAAAGATCTTTTAAACTGTTTTTCTCTGAAATGCTGGAGCCAGATTGCTGCTGGTCTCTATTTCATGCTGCCCGGGGTGTAGACAGCATGAATCGACTCACAGGTTCCCTTTAAGATAAAGGCTACACTCTTCTCCGGCTCTTAGACGTCTAAGGGCACGGACAAACTGCTATATTTCTCCTGTGAGGATCGCATCGCATCTCTCCCGACCTGAGCGTGACAGCGTGATTTATTTCTATGCAGCTGTCACGCTCCGATCAGGAGAGCTGGTGGTCTATCCTCAGTTTGCAATGCGATCCTCGCATGAGAAATATGGCCGCCTGTCTGCCCCCTAAGTGGCAAAATTTAGCAGTTACGAAAGTGGCTATCTAATGTGGTAAAAAAGACAGAAAACTAGACAAACTGAAGACCTGACTAACCTGAGAGAGGCATTTGATAAGGAAAATTGCATCGCAACCCCATCCCCCTCCCCCCATGTTTGAGGCATAATTTTTACAATTGAATGTGAGAAGTTCGATTGTTTCCTTCGTGGTATAATTCTGAACTGAATCCCACCCATATAGTGGCACAGGTTTTAAGCCCTTGTTGCAGTAATCTGATGCTTCATTCCATGTGACGTCGTGTTCCGCAATCTGACCCATCAGTGCGGGGCCCCAGGATCCAAAGAGATGCCGGACGGTAGGAAGATGTTCCCAGGTCTTTAGTCTAGCAGTTGAGCTACAGACGTGGCCGCCGGACCGCTGTCCTGCTAATCTTTTTTTCCTGAACTGTAGTTCAGAGGTGGACTGCACGGCGAGCGAAGCTGCGGTAGCAGATGGTAGCACTCTGGATGGCTTCATTTAAGAAATCTGAGTTGAGTTTTAGTGGACATATTTTTACTATAAGAAGCTCCAAATTTTGTTCTGTATTGACAGTTTAGTGCTGCTTTTGCACAATGCGTCTTCAGCTACATCGCACATTGTAAGCGTTTATTGTGAGTAGATATTCCTGTGCAATTTACTCAAATTATTAATTTCATCATTTATTTTCCACTTAATAATCTCTAATCCAACTCTGCTTATTTTGCACGAATCAGTGCATGATGGGAGCTTCGATGATAGGATAATACGTGCACAAGTACTACATATTTTCATCACAAAATCTAAAAAAAAAAAAAAAAAAACGCGCTTATTATTTTTGCACGTTCAGCTTTGGATATTTATGGAAGTATGAAAATGGTGAAAATATAGGGCATTTTTCGTGTGTTTTTTTTTTTCTTTTTTTTTCTTCTTGTGCCCTTGGGTTCAGTTAAATATTTTTATGTACTATCGTCACCAAAATCAAGCATGTTAAAATCCAACATTCCCAACCTTACCTTCCTCCTTCAACTTCAATACCTGCTGTCAGGGGAGAGTTGGGACCCTCACCCATACACGTCACATGGGTGGTCTGCCTGGTTATAGTGTGTGTATGTTTATAAAATTTAATTTTATATTTTTTTTTAGGAGAGGGCAAGGATTAAAAAAAAACTAACAAACTAATGTTTTCTGCTCTATAATTGGACAACAGAAATGGCTGCTAATAACCTCGGCGTGTACATGGATTCCCTTGCTGACAATTGTCATTACTTAGACGCGCTCTATACCGGAGGACGTCTAATGGCTTCTCGTTCCCCGCTGTTCATGTTCTTTTATCTTAAATATTTTCCGTAACCAATGAGACTATTACTCTTCTGTATGTCACTCACTGATCTTTTTTCCGTCTTGCTGAGCTTCTGTTGTATGTCCTGTGTCAAAACTTGCCCATGAGTCTCATTTTCTCTTATGTAATTAAAGGGAATGTCCATTCAAGCGATACAAGATGGCTAGGCATCAACAAGAGCATATGCCCATCATCAAAATGATCTCCATGTTGGTGCATAAGCTGTATCAGTAGTTTCATGCAGATCTGGGTAGTACAGCCCTGGCTTTGAGTTTGCATTGAAAATTTAGCTTAATCTCGCCTAGTATAGTTTGCCAATTTTTGACTGTTCAAGACCAGAAGCCACCCCTCCCAGTATATTTCTACCTTTTTGACTACTTTTAGGCAGGGTGCCTTTAATGAACCATATTACAGCCATAGCTCTCAGTCCACATACCCTGGAAGGTCACCATGTCACTTATGTTATATGGTACTTTAAGTTCACTTAAGTTCCAAAAATAAATTGAGTTAAATACCTTGTAAAAATCCCAGAGTTTCCCTGATTCTGCTGCTTTTTTCCATTTTGTGCCACGTCACTCCATTGCAAAGATATTCACATTTGTTCTAGAGCACAGTATGTGAAATCTCTTCCTTGCAGTCCAGCTGGGCGTTTCTTCAGAGTCTTCTTTGGGGGCGTGTGCTCACCCCTCCCAGAGACTGCCAATCACAGCAGTAGCAGTGTGACACTGCTGAGCACTGATTGGCAGATGAGGAAGGGAACGGTGGGGTGTAAGCGCCTATAAAAACAAATCCTTGAATGGACATCTCCTCAGTCCGGCTCTCATGTTTACATGGAGCAGTAGCCAGTGACCACAATGTACCATTTCTTTATCGGTTCATTTACGTGTTTACCATTTTATATGAAAAAAAAAAATAAGGCGCAGTAATGGTTTATGAAGATATGAAAGTGAGTATGACCTGACTCCATTTTTCATCATTTTCTATATTGAAATGTTGCTATTTAATTCCCTTCCCCATTTTCCCTTTTATGTGTTTTTTTGTTTTTGTTTTTTTCTCTTGGATCAGCCCATCATTAGTGACACTACCTGAGATCCAGGTTGTTATGCTTAGCTAGAAACCAGAAATAACCTCAAGTTTATATAGTGTCCCAAAAGAATCCATTGCTATACATGGCTGGTCCTACAATTATTTTGGGATTGATCCTTCTTTGTAATCTGTTGATCGACAGTAAACATTTCCTCTAGGGGTGTATTGTTTGGCAGACGATTAATTTTACCCTTTTGGTGAGATATTCTGGATGTGAAAACCTTTTTACAATTTTCCCACAATACGATGAATTAGTGATAACTGGGAGATCAGTGGGGTTTTGTTCGCAGGGGCCTCCACGGAAATCCAGGACTCGGCTCAAACATGTGCAGGACTGCCAAAGATAACGGCGCATAGTGCTCATCTAACTCAATAATATTATTATTATTACACCTACTACATATAGGATCTCGGAGATGGGAACACCCATTTAAAGTGCGGACAGCTGGAGAAAATGAACTTTATTCCTCCAAGTAGCTGCCGGCTTTCAGAGGCGTGCCCAGAATGACCATAACGTATGAAATTAATTAATTTCCTCCCAGGGGCCACGCTTTTTTTTAAACTCCCAATGAAATATCAATTCATGCAACTTTGCTGCCAATCCTTCAGCCTTCCTCCTGGTAATGAATAGAATAAATAATTGGAAAACATAATATGCAAATTGGGAATTAAATTGATAAATCAAACACAATATATAAATAGTACCCAAAGCACATACATGGACATATGCAGGACTCACTGCATAATTCAATAAGAAACAAACTGAGCGGACAAAAGCAGTTTTATAGTCCAGATAAATAAGTAGAAAAAAATCTTTATTTAATAATACACAGATAGCATAGCAGGAGTGTATCATGACAACAAAGCAGCACATATGCATGGACCGGTAAACGGCATGAGGATTTGGTATTGTATAGTGTGTAAGTAAATAACAACACCAAAAGTACCATAGATCAGAATAGGTCAGTAAGCACCATAATTATCAAATAGAACGTATACATATAATTGCATGCACGGACCTAATATCGCACGCACGGCGCCCCCGATGAAGGAATCTTTCCGAAACGCGCGTCGGGGTGGGGTGGCGGCATCAGGCTTGGAATCTCTCACCATTTAGTTTGTTTACCTCCAATTTCTACTATTGACTGTATAGCCATATTAGGTCCGTGCATGCAATTATATGTATACGTTCTATTTGATAATTATGTGTATTATTAAATAAAGATTTTTTTCCTCCTGGTAATGTATGAATAAATGGACAGAGAACCGGAGTTAGGCTATGTGCACACGTAAGAAAAGAGGTGCAGAATTTTCTTCACAAAATCCGCAGCTCCTGGCAGAATCCACAGCCGCGGTTTTTATGCGGATTTTGTGCGGTTTTTATGCGGAATTGCTGCGGATTTTGGCACTGTGGATTTTTATCATGGAGGGGTGCAGAAACGCTGCAGATCTGCACAAAAGAAGTGACATGCACTTCTTTTAAATCCGCAGCAATTCCGCACTTATTTTCCCGCACCATCTGCACAGCTTTTTTTTTTTTTTACATTGATTTACAATGTACTGTAAATCACAGTGCGGATCTGCAGTGTTTCTGCGCGGAAAAAACGCTGCGGATCCGCACTAAATCCGCATCGTGTGCACACAGCCTTACTAAGAAGTGTGTCCTGCACGCTCTGATTGGGCAGTGTATGATGAAGCCCCTTTAGTAAAGAGAATAGTAACGCCCCATTGTCAATTTAGTCATATGGGAGTAGCACAACAAGGAGCTCTGAGAAATGATGCTTTATGATTATTTTATGGGTGTTCACTGATAATCCTGTCCGGAGAGCTGTGGCCATTCAGTGCCAGCGGTTTCCCAGGCCGGGCTAATGGGAATCTTCCACCAATGCAATAATTCTAGTTCTGATATAGAACTCCACCGTTGGCCTTGCACAGGCTTCAGCGCCCGCTATGATGTATGGGGGAATTATACTTCAGTCGCCCAGACTTCCCCTTACGTTACACAGCCCAGATCCTTCTCGGGGGCGCCTGCCTCCATGGACAGTCGCTATTTTTTCTTTTACAATCTCATTTTACTTCTCATTTCTTCCCTCTTCTATCTGAAACTTAATGATTACAAAACAAGCTTAGGTTTATTAGTTGTGCCGATTTTGGCTGATTTCCAAATAAAGTCCCCCGACCCCCTCTCTCCGCTTTTTTGTAGCTTCTTTGTTTTTATTTATTTTCTATGCAAATTTTGGCACTGCCCTCTCACTAAACACAATCACAGTATAATCCCCTTTGCACCAAGTGGTCCTGCGAGATTCTGGATCCAGATATCTCTCTGGACGGGCCGTGCAAAAGGATGGAGCCCGGTGAGTGACTTGTATTGTGTTCTGCAGTCTTTTTATTTTCTGCTTCCATATTGCTTTACTGTTTTGTTTTGGTTTTTTTTGTTTTCTTTTTCTTTTTTTGTAGGGAAATTGAATCAATGATATGTTGGTAGTTTTTATCTAATCCTATGAGCCTCCTGTGGTTGTCCATACAAGTCGCAGAAGTAGCACTAATTTCTATTGGAAGAAATAAATTTGCAAATGCATGGCAATAAAAGAAAAAGGAAACCTGAGGCGCCTCGTGTGGTTTAGACAATTGTCGTTAGTTTGATTGATTGAAGTTTTTAAGTGAATCTCCAGTGTCATAATTAGCAAACGTACAAGTTAATTATATTTTTCTCCCGGTTTCTCAAATGGAAATTTCCAAACGGTTATACATCCTTAAAGGGTTATTCCCTATGTCCCTTCCCATCATTTTTTTGTTTTTGTTTTATTTGGGAGTAGGGGAAGACTATATATGGAATCTGTTGTCAGGTTTTTGCAATGTAATCGGAGCACAGAAGGAAGTGGTGGAAGAAGGAATCAATACAAAAGGGGGTTACAGAATAAATTGTATTGTGCTTTTTCCATTCAATCAGTGTGTTATCAGCAGGAGATTATCACTACTGGACAACTGGCCTTGTGCCTCCTGGTTTAACCACATCCCCAGCACTGACACAATGTTGCATCCTTCTACATTTGTATCAGAAACTGTAGGCAACTAAAAAGGGTATTCACACCGCTCCCTTCTCCACCTGGATGTGGTGGCTGCCAGGTGAACAGGGGCCTGAGGGCCTCCGGTCTGGAGAAAATGTGGGTCTAATTTCTCAAATGTTCCTCTAGGACAAAGGTGAAGCAGCCTGCAGCTGCCATAACCAGGTGGAGAATGAATGGGAAGGAGGCCATGCCCAGACATGGCTCTCTCCGTTCACTTCTATGGGAGCGATGGCGTCAGATGTAGTCGTGCCACCTCTCTAAATCGGTCATTGCCTTGATGTTGAGGAACCCTGTGCGAGAGATGGGCGTAGGGTTCAGTACCTCTATAACTGAGCGGAAGCAGAATTGGGATATATTCACCCAAACATATTTCTAAGAACATATCTTGTGCAGAACATCTTGGAAATTGGCATTTGAGAGAACGGATGGAAAGAATTTACCACTGTGGTATGTTAAATGGCCAGAGAAAGTTCAATGTTACTAATTATGAATATTTCTCCTACGCCTCATTGGGGGACACAGACCGTGGGTGTTATGCTGCTGCCACTAGGAGGACACTAAGTGATACAAAGAAAGTTAGCTCCTCCCCTGCAGTATACACCCTCCTGCTGGCCCTCAGCTAACCAGTTCTTGCTTAGTGTCTTAGGAGGCACTTGGGTCTTTTTTCCAGACCCCATCTTTGTTTTAATTTTTGATTTTTTAATTTTATGTAAATTTTTAATTTTTTATTTAACGGAGTGAAGGGGGCGACGGGTCCTTTTTTTCATAAGGTCCGCTCTCCCCCGAACCAACAACAGGCGAGCACGGCGAGTATACCTCCCCGTCCCTCTCCTGCGACGTATGGCGCACGAAAAAAGTTTGCGCCAGGGCAACGGTTCCTTTTTTGGTCCCGATTTCCCCCAACCCCCTCCAGGACCCTGCATTACAGCGATGTAATTTGGAGACGTAGGCAGTCCGGAGGGGATGTTGTGCCGCAGCCCCCCTCTGCTACAGAGATGCATCAGGGGCCTCTCCATCCCCATCCAGGGTGCATGGATTGAGCTTACAGACTCACAGAAGCGCCCAGCAGACCTGTGAGATCCGGGATGGCGGCTGTAAGTACCTTCTGGGGACTCCCCCCTGCTCCCCCTCAGCGGCAGCGATGCAGTCTGGGTCCCCAGGGAGAGGCACCGCCGACCGGTGGTCGGTGGTGCTCGGCGGCGCTCCGTCGCGGCCGCCGCCGCACATCGTCGGCAGGGCCCATAAATTTAGGCCCCGGCTTCTTCAGCCGGAGTAGGCCGCAGCGGCCTCTATGGGGTAGGCGCCGGCAGTACTTGCGGCAGAGCCCCTGGGGACAGGCGCCGGCGGTCGGGAACTGCGGCGGTTAGCGTCGCCCTGTTGCGGCCGCCGCGCATCCCCAGGCAGGCTGGAAATTTAGTCCCCGGCTTTTCAGCTGGAGTAGGCCGCAGTGGGCAGATCCCTCCCACGGCCGTAACCCCGCCCCCCTAGATCGGCGCTTCTCGTCTGGGACGAGAGGCGCCCTGCAGATCTCGGGGGCCATGCTTCCTCACGCTGCCTGCCTGGAAGATGCGGTCCTGGGGGTGCCACTGGCCAGTACGCCAGCGGCAATCATTCGGCGCGCGGCCCGCCGACGCGCTCCACCGGCAGGCTCCATAAATTTAGTCCCCGGCTTTTGCAGCCGGACTAGGCCGCAGTTGAAATCCTTTTCAGGAGCGGAGGTGCTTTCATGGTCCCGATGGGCTGAACTTCGTGGATGTACAGAAGCCCCTCTCCATGGTCCGGGCAGCCTCCTCCACCACTGTGAAAGCGGACAAGGAGGCGGACGGTTCCTCTCCACCTCCTTAACAAAGGGATGATGGATTGAGGTTTATCTCTCTATCCCTGCACCGTCCACGCTGCAATACCCGACATCCGCGGCGGCTCCATGCCGGGACGCGCACCGTTGGTAAGTGGATTCTGCCAGCAATGGGCTTCTGCAGCGGGATATTGACAGGCAGTCTCAGACTTCCCTGTGGCCACCTCCCTGAGGTAACGCTCCAGTCGGCTAACAAATTTTGCTCCCGGCTTCGGCCGATGTGTAGTACAGAAGCGCACTGTGTCGCCTCAAGGCGGCTTAGCCTTTTTTCCTGGCGCTTAGCGCCTGACGCAGAAGCGCTCAATTTTCTCGAGCAACGGGTGACCACCCCTAACTTTTACGCTGACGCCGGCTGCAGAAATTTACGCCCCGGCTGGGGCCTATCATGGAAGTTTCGAGGCTCCGCCCATGTCGTGCCTGTAGCTCCGCCCCCTAAATTGGCGCTTCTCGCTCGCTGCGAGATTTTACCTAACCCGCATGACCAGTATTCCTGGTCTTAAAGTCACACGACCAGTATTCTCTGGTCTTAAAGGCACGTGACCAGTATTTCCTGGTCTTAAAGGCACGTGACCAGTATTTCCTGGTCTTAAAGGCACGTGACCAGTATTCCCTGGTCTTAAAGGCACGTGACCAGTATTCCCTGGTCTTAAGGGTACGTGACCAGTATCCCCTGGTCTTAAGGGTACGTGACCAGTATCCCCTGGTCTTAAAGGCACGTGACCAGTATTCCCTGGTCTTCCAGGCACGTGACCAGTATTCCCTGGTCTTAAGGGCGCGTGACCAGAATTCCCGGGTTTTAAAGGCACACGTCCAGTTTTCCCTGGTCTTAAAGGCACACGACCAGTATTCCCTGGTCTTAATGGCGCACGACCAGTATTCCCTGGTCTTAAAGGCACACGACCAGCATTCTCTGGTCTTAAAGCCACACGACCAGTAATCCCTGGTCTTAAAGGCAGACGACCAGTATTCCCTGGTCTTAAAGGCACACGACCAGTATTCCCTGGTCTTAAAGGCACACGACCAGTTTTCCCTGGTCTTAACGGCACACGACCAGTATTCCCTGGTCTTGAGGGCACCATGACCAATCCGAAACTGGTCATAAATGAGGAGCCCTCTGCCGCTGATCCCAGTTTATCCCAGTGTAACTAGTTCCCTCAGCCTAAACTCCCTCGTAGAGCTTTTGCCATCCAGTCCGGATATGCGATTCACTGGACAGAAGCCTCTACGCGGGACGCTATGCCTGGTCTGATTTTTAACGGCGACAGGCACTTTAAAGGGCGCCGGTCTCCCCACACCATCAACAGACGGGCACTCGAAGGTCCAGGCCTAACGCCAGACAGCCTGTCCTGTCCACCCGGAGACTTGCACTCTGTGGATGTACAGAGGCATCCCTTTTTTCGGGCGTCTGAGCACCCCCCTCTGCATCACCACTATTTAACAGAGGATGCAAGTAGGCGTATTTCCCTCTCCACTTCCTTGTTAAGAGGATGGTGGATCGAGGCTCCTAATTTTTAACTCTGCAATGACCTGCTGGAAGCAGCGGCGCATTCTGCCACTCGGCAGATTAACCGGGTACAATCTCCTGTGGTTTACCTACCAGTATCCCTGCCCGATATGTCCTCAATTAAAAATGCCACGATCTGTCAAATAGCACATCTGGTTTGTTCCGTTTGGCAGCTACGGGTCCAGCCCTTTAATCTCCCTATCCGCCACATGGATGCTAGAGCCCTTAACTACTTCGATTCACACCAGTATCCCTTTCCTGATCCCTTTCCTGAAGACAGTTCAGCTGGTCAATCATATTTTTGAGCGGGAGACTAACGAACAATCGTACGTTTCCGCAGCCCCGACCAACAATGAAAGGGTTGTCCAGGACAGTCTAGATCTAAGGGATCTTGGTTACTAAGAGGTGGAACGATAAGTAGGACCGATTCCGGACCTCAAACTTCTAACAATCTTTTCACAAGGTTCTTCTTCGAATGGAGTTTCATCCGCTCAGCCATTACTTCAACAAAAAAGGTGCAATTTCGGGCATCCATCGACATTCGGGATGCCTAACCTCTTCAAAAATTCCTTTTGCTTTTCCATTCGTGAACAGCATTTAGGTCACGACCTTGTTCTTCGGCCTTGCTACCGCATCCAGGGTGTTCGCAAGGGTCATGGTGGCTGTCATCTTGCACCTAGAGGCGTGGTCGTCCTATCCTGTTTGACCGACTGTCTACCCACCCTTGCAGGACTACCCTAAGTCGTCTATATCACTTGCGATACCCTCTCACCTGGGCTGGTGGCTAGACTTAGACTACTACTCATTTCCAGCCCAGCAGATATCCTTTTTTGAGGATGATCCAGTATTCTTCCAGAAGGGTGGTAAATCTCCCTCCAGACAAGGTCATGGTTTTTCAACAGGGAGCTCGCGCTCTTGCTCACTCCCCCCCCTCATTTCATTTGATTTACTGGGAGGGTTCCAAAAAAAAAAAAAAAAAAAAAAAAACAACGGAGACGACAATGGAAACAGTTTCCTTTGCTTCGTTAGTTTTCAGCAAGTCAAGCAGCTTTTCAGACGATAGTCTCTGAGCTCCTTCTTCATCCGGAGTTTTTTCTCCCGGTTCCATGGTTACTAGTAACTTCCAATGCCAGTCCTCTTCTCCCGATCATTGCTCTGGAGATCTCAAGGGTAGTCCTATAGTAGGTCCACTCCTTATGGCGGGTCAACCCATCCGAATTCAATTGGACAACGCCACGGCTGTCATACGTCAATCATCTAGCGAGTACCCACGTTCAAGCACCATGGCCAAAGTACCTCACATGGGCCGAGATCTATCACTCGGTGATCTTGGCAGTTCATATCCCAGAAGTAGAACTCTGGGCTGCGAACATATTTAGCCGTCAGGGTTTCACCTCAAGTGAGTGGGAACTTCACCGGAAGTATTCCATCAGACCCGCCTTCACTGGAGCTCTACAGTTGTAGCTCGGATGGCGTCCTGACTGATCGCCGGTGTACTGGAGTTGGTTGTTCGGCCTCGAGATCCAGGAGCCTTCGCACTGCATGCTCCGGTTATTCCGTGGTACCAGTTTCCACTTCCGAAAGCTTTTCAGAAGCAGAAAGGGCCCCAGTGATCCTCGGAAATCCGTACTGACCACGTCAGTTCGCTTGCGGAGCTGGTAGCTTTCTGTATTTCTGCAACAAAACTGCAAGTAGGGACCACCTCGCAGGATGTTTTTCACATGTAATTCTTCCCTTTTGCATACCGTTAGATCACTGGGATCTATTCTCTTAGGGAAGGTTGCCCCCCTTTTCTCTCGGCGATATCCTCATCCTGACGAGTCTTCGGTGCTAACGGGTCTTTTTTCAGTCTTTTTTCTCTTATTTCCTTCAAGGTTGTCCTCAAGCCTTCCCTGTCCCTAGTTACCAAGGTGGTATTGTATTACTACTGTCATGAGGGCATAGTTCCTCCCTCATCTCTTTTGGCATCACTCCACAAAATGGAATGAGGTCCCCATATTCCGGACAGAGCAAGTGCTCTGAGTAGGTATGTCTTGAGGACGGCGTCCTTCCGAAGGTTGGACACTGTATCTTGGGTTTCCTACCGGTAAGAGGAAGGCTTCCTGACTTTTACAGGAAGGGTTTGGCCGTCTCCATCGGCCATTTAGCCTGGTGTATTCTTTCACCATCCAGTAGTCCTTCCGTGTTAGATGACAGCCTATCTCCCCGTCTATCGTGGGTTCCAGGCACCAGGCGTCAACAAGACACGCCTGCAAGCTTGCGGATTCGTCCAGTCCGCATGCATTCTTGAAGCATTATAATTCCCAGACTTCCACAGATGTGACTCTGGGCAGGCGGACTCTGCAGGCCGCGGTGGCGCACTTGTAAGTAGCGGTTACACAGAGCCTGATCTCATGTTGTCCCCACCCAGGGACTGCTTTGGTACGTCCCACGGTCTGTGTCCCCCAATGAGGCGTAGGAGAAAAGGAGATTTTTGTTTACTTACCGTAAAATCTTTTTCTCCGAGCCAATCATTGGGGGACACAGCTCCCACCCTAGTATTGGCTTATGCTTGTTTTTACAATCCGATATGCTATACTCTCATATATAATATGACATGCTGTAAGCTAATATGTTGTTACTGCTCTCCTACTGCTTTTTGCACCGAACTGGTTAGCTGAGGGCCAGCAGGAGGGTGTATACTGCAGGGGAGGAGCTAACTTTCTTTGTATCACTTAGTGTCCTCCTAGTGGCAGCAGCATAACACCCACGGTCTGTGTCCCCCAATGATTGGCTCGGAGAAAAAGATTTTACGGTAAGTAAACAAAAATCTCCTTTTTCCCTGAGCATCACTACGCTCTTTTAGCTGTACAGTTAAAAAATGTGGTGTAGCAGTTAAGGGGTTAAAGTCAGACCTAATAATAAAAGGATATCTATCCAAATTCAGGTTTTGAAGTCCCCACCCAGCGCAGCGGTGGTCAGCGCAGCCCAGTGTAAACATCAGGGCTTTCTGTTTCCTGTTGTGATAGATGTCCCGCTGAGTTTTCCAGCAGCATGATCATTGGTTCACTTTCCTATCTGACTTGTGAAATGCATGACTAAGCTGTGTACGTCTGCGGCCACGATGTGCTCCTCACCATGTAACTGTTCTTCATCTTACAGTGGACTAAAGAGGAAGGGCTTAGATCGGCCACCTCTGCTGTCCCTAGCCTGTTTGTCCCACTGAACACAGACCCCAAAGAAGTGCAAGAGATGAGGAATAAGGTAAATGCCTACTTACCCCATTCTACGTGGCCTCTGTGACACTCTGCTGGATGGGATGGTGCTCAGCCCATTATTTCATCCAGTTTTTTTGCAATATCGAAGCAAAGATGGTGTTTTGTCACAGATCTATGGCAAATCCACATCAAAATCCTCGTGTGCCAAAAGTTAATTTGTTGCAGGTTTGTCAGATTTTCTCCTGTGCATTAGAGGCTGAAATAAATCATTAGCTTAGATTCACATGCTGTGTCCTTAAAAAGGGTTATAGTGATGGCCTACTCCTAGGATAGGTCCTCGATATCAGATGCATTCAGTGTACAGAGGGGAAAACCACAGCTTACAGATGGGTCACTGAGTGCAGACCTTTAGTGCAGCTTACAGTTAGGTTACTGAGCGCAGGCCTTTGGTGCAGCTCATGGTTAGGTCACTGAGCGCAGGCCTTTGGTGCAGCTCACGGTTAGGTCACTGAGCGCAGGCCTTTGGTGCAGCTCACGGTTAGGTCACTGAGCGCAGGCCTTTGGTGCAGCTCACGGTTGGGTCACTGACCGCAGGCCTTTGGTGCTGTTCACGGTTAGGTCATTGAGCACAGGCCTTTGGTGCAGTTCACGGTTAGGTCATTGAGCTCAGGCCTTTGGTGCTGTTCACGGTTAGGTCATTGAGCGCAGGCCTTTGGTGCAGTTCACGGTTAGGTCATTGAGCTCAGGCCTTTGGTGCAGCTCACGGTTAGGTCACTGAGCGCAGGCCTTTGGTGCTGTTCACGGTTAGGTCATTGAGCGCAGGCCTTTGGTGCAGTTCACGGTTAGGTCATTGAGCGCAGGCCTTTGGTGCAGCTCACGGTTAGGTTATTGAGCGCAGGCCTTTGGTGCAGCTCACGGTTAGGTTATTGAGCGCAGGCCTTTGGTGCAGCTCACGGTTAGGTCACTGAGCGCAGGCCTTTGGTGCAGCTCACGGTTAGGTCACTGAGCGCAGGCCTTTGGTGCAGCTCACGGTTAGGTCACTGAGCGCAGGCCTTTGGTGCAGCTTATGGTTAGGTCACAGAGCGCAGGCCTTTGGTGCAGCTTATGGTTAGGTCACTGAGCGCAGGCCTTTGGTGCAGTTCACGGTTTGGTCATTGAGCGCAGGCCTTTGTTGCAGTTCACAGTTGGGTCACTGAGCGCAGGCCTTTGGTGCAGCTTATGGTTAGGTCACAGAGCGCAGGCCTTTGGTGCAGTTGCAGGTCTTTAGTTCAGCTCCTGAATTCCTATGAAGTGATCGCAGAGCTAGTAATCTTAGTAAAGAACCCACTCTGAGGCTATGTTCACACGATGCGGTTTTTGCTGCGGATCCGCAGCGGATTTGCAGCTGCGGATCCGCAGCAGTTTTCCATGCAGGGTACAGTACAATGTTACCCTATGGAAAACAAAAACCGCTGTGCCGACGATCCTTTTTTCCCCAGGAAAATCCGCGCGGATTTTCTGCGGAAAAAAAGAAGTACCATGTCAATTCTTGCTGCGGATTCCGCTGCGGGTTTCCAGCAGCACCAATAGGAAAGTGCTGTTGGAAACCCGCAGAGAAACCCGCAGAGGAATCCGCAGGAAAATCAGCAGTGCTGTTTTGCACTGCAGATTTCCAAAAACAGGACCTGAAAAAAAAGGATCAGAACAAGGATCGTGTGAACATAGCCTTAGGCTTTGTAGCGGTGTCCAACTAGGAAAAGAGAAATGAGAAATGCTTCCGCGACTTTAGGCCTGCACTCACGCAATGCCAGTTCACTGAAGCAATAGGGCTCAGTATGCAGAGTGTCACGTGCATTGGAAGTCTGTATATTCCTATAAAACTCCTTCAGACAACGGTCAGAACGTGTCAGAGAATGTAATGGATGGGGAAAGTGATCTTTTTGCTGAGTAATCTCTCTTATATGAGTGCTAGGTTATAGATCTTTATTGCACTCGTTATATTGATTTTACCTCTTGTTTTATCTCCTCTCAGATAAGAGAACAGAATTTGCAAGACATTAAAACCGCCGGCCCTCAGTCCCAGGTCCTCTGCGGTGTGGTGGTGGACAGAAGCGTTGCACAGGTGAGTTTCTAACCTTTTCCATATTTGCGATGTAACTAGTAATCTTCTACCATCACTCTAATGGTATTCTTTAATTAACAGAGACTATCTGTGTACAAGGTAAGTGCACCAGGCGGCTTCTTTACTTTGCAAACCTGCATAGTTAATAACAATAGTCACCAGTGGCTTTGGTGTGTGGCACAAGCATGGTCGTGACGACGGAGGCATCTGGCGCCATCTCTGAATGCCATGCATGATGGAGCTTCTTAATGACCTTCCCTGCTGGTGGCTAGAAATGGGGGGTAGATTATGTGATCCTGAATAATAACCAAGATCTGTATGTTTTTTTTCTGGTAACTATGCTTCCTAGTCAATCACTCTAATAACTTCACCAGTGAAGGAATGATTTAAGAATTAAAATGCCTTTCACAGGTAAATGTAGCCGATCTAGGACCAGATTACATCGGGGAAGTCCATCAGCTTGGATCTTTTCTAGAGTAGTGTCCCTTGATTCAGGTCCTCGAATACACCAACAGATCATGATTTCAGTGTTTAAAAAAAAAAAATTATATATATATATATATTTGGCTGCTGAGGTATTGCAGTGTGTGGTATAAGTGGTGGAAGGACCACAGGTTCAGGGGGGGTGTGTTATTTTTTTTTTCTTTAATTAAGAAATAAAAATAAAATATATAGTGTCTGTAGGAGGTACTTGGGTCTGGTTTCAGACCCCAACTTTATTATTTTAAATTTTCACTTTCAATTTTAAATATTTTCCTAGGATTGAAGGGGTGACAGGTCCTTTCAAGGGCCCAATCTCCCCAAAACTTCAACAGGCGTGAACGCGGAGTGTCTCCTCCCTGTATCCCCTCCTGCATCGTTCTACGCCTGCGCTCGTTCCAGGGGCGACGGGTCCCTCCAGGGATCTGCTCTCCCCACATCAGCAACAGACGGGAACGTGGGGTGTCGCCTCCACATACCCCCTTCTGGAGCCAGGCCCAAAGCCGAACATGACCCTGCTCCATCCCAAGGGACTAAACCCACGGGATGCACAGAAGCCCCAGCGTGGTCCATACAGCCCCACCACTACTAGAAAGCGGATGATGATGGGAGGCAGATGGCACCTCTCCGCCTCCCTTTCAAGGGGAGGGTGGATTGAGGTTGGACATCGAGGCCAGTACCTGACGATCCAGCTCCAGAGACGCAGCTTTCAATACAGTACCGGGCCGACAAAAATGGATAACGCTGGGTTTCATGTGGACAGCATCCACAAGCGGCAGGATGGCTTCCCCTATGCAGCGCTCGGTCCTGTGTTCCCTGGATGACCCGCGCACTGCTGAGGCGCGCTCCCCTCCCCGCAGCCACACATTTAAGGTACCGTCACATTAAGCGACGCTGCAGCGATATAGGCAATGATGCCGATCGCTGCAGCGTCGCTGTGTGGTCGCTGGAGAGCTGTCACACAGACAGCTCTCCAGCGACCAACGATGCCGAAGTCCCCTGGTAACCAGGGTAAACATCGGGTTACTAAGCGCAGGGCCGCGCTTAGTAACCCGATGTTTACCCTGGTTACCATTGTAAATGTTAAAAAAAAAAAACAATACATACTTACATTCCGGTGTCTGTCCCCCGGCCTCAGCTTCCCTGTACTGTCTCAGCGCCGGCCCTAACAGCAGAGCGGTGACATCACCGCTGTGCTTTACGGCCGGCCGGCACTCAGTCAGTGCGGGAAGCTGACGGCTAGGGGACAGACACCGGAATGTAAGTATGTACTGTTTGTTTGTTTTTTACCTTTACAATGGTAACCAGGGTAAACATCAGGTTACTAAGCGCGGCCCTGCGCTTGGTAACCCGATGTTTACCCTGGTTACCAGTGAAGACATCGGTGTCACACACACCGATCCAGCGATGTCTGCGGGAGATCCAGCGACGAAATAAGGTGCTGGACTTCTAGCTCCGACCAACGATGTCACAGCAGGATCCAGATCGCTGCTGCGTGTCAAACACAACGATATCGCTATCCAGGACGCTGTAACGTCACAGATCGCTAGCGATATCGTTGTTAAGTCGCTCAGTGTGAATGTACCTTTAGTCCTCGGCTTCTGGCTTATCTAGGCCACGTTATGCGTTACCCCGCCCACCAGAACTCCTCCTCCCCTTTCTTCAGGCGCTTCTCGCTCTGTATGAGAAGCGCCACAGCAGTGTTCTCGTATCCACCCGCTCTCTCAGGCGCTTCTCGTCACTAACGAGAAGCACAAAAACGCTATTCTCGGCGGCCATCTTTGTCTCACTGCAAAGCACCTGCAGCACGGGGCTAATCCAAGGGCATCAGCGTCGCCTGACATTCACGGGGACACAGGACCTGGGTAAGCTGAAAACGCTAATCCCCTCCCCTGCAGTACGCCATTTTTTTTATTTTCTGACAGAGGCCAATATGTCTCAGCCTAAGCAATCTAAGAAAGCCACTAAAATACAGTTGTGTATGCCTCATGTACCACATGTAAGGCTTCTCTGCCCCGTGGCCACAGTACTTCTCTCTGTGCGGCCTGCGACCACTCATGTGCACAGGAGCCCTCCGCCACTGCCGACCCTAGTGAACCTAGTCCCCCTGAGTGGGCTAAGTCCCTGGCAGTCCATGGCTTCTCTGGCTAAGATTATAGAGTCCTTCCATGATTCCTCTTCAAGCCAGGGTGTCGGCTTGCCTGTCACAGAGAGCCCCTCAGCCATGCGCGAGCCATCCCTGGGCAGGAGCCATCCCTGGGCAGGAGCCATCCCGCAGCACGGAACATGCAATCTTCTAGAAAACGACACCATAGTCTGTCCCCCAGGCACTCTCGTGCATCGGCGTCTGCAAGTTCCGTTTCCCGCTCCCCCTGTCCAGGGGTTCACCGTGAACACGACTCAGAATATGAGTCTGATATCTCTGTAGACCCGGACTCGCAAGAGTACCAGGAGTCATTGGATTCCCTCATCGATGCTGTCAATAAGGCTCTGAGGGTGGATGAGGAACCCAGGACTAGTCCGGATCACACAGTGTCTTTTAAAAGAACTAAAAGTCCTCACAGGGTGTTTGCTAACCACCCGAAGTTTACGGAAATCGTCCAGAAGCACAGGACTCGCACAGACAAACGATTCACTGGGCAAAAGCCGCTTGAGACACGATATTCCTTTAATACTACCTTAAAGACAGAGTGGTCTGAATCCCCTTCAGTGGATCCCCCAATATCACGTCTCGCTTCCAAAACCCTCTTATCTTTATCTGATGGTTCTTCTATTCAGAACCCGACCGACAGATTGATAACCTCGCACGGTCAGTCTTTGAAGCCACTGGCGCAGCCCTTTCCCCATCCTTTACCGCAACATGGGTGGCTAGAGCTATGGTGTCCTGGGCGGAGGCCCTGGCTAAAATTAACCAAGACAGTAACTTGCCTCCCGACGCGGTCAATTTAGCCTATCAGATTGCCCAGGCAGGAGATTATGTTGTTCATGCCTCACTAGATGCAGCTAACTGTGCCACTATGGTAACCGCGAATGCCATTACCATCAGAAGAGCATTTTTGCTAAGAGAGTGGGAGCAGATTCTGCTTACAAGAAATCTCTTCTCTGCCTTACCAAGATGGCTGCTTGTTCGGAGAGAAGTTGTACCAAATTATCTCTGATGCTACCAGAGGTAAAAGCAAATTCCTCCCTCAGCGCAGGCTCACCCGGCCTTTTCGAAGCCAACATCAAACTCGTTTCCGGCCATTTCGCGGCGCCACAGGCTGGTTCTCCATGACCGCTGCCTCTGGCTTTGCCCGACCTCCACATAGAGACAAGTTCCCAACCTTCATACAAGCTTTCGCACTCCTGGAAAAGCAGGCCTGCACGATCTGGATCTAAGGGAAATAGATCCCGCAATTTCTCTGCACAATGACTCTTCACGGTATCCGGAGGACACGGCGGTCGTCTACTTAGGTTCCATCAAACCTGACTTTCGGTCGTTCACGACCAGTGGTTCAAAGATCTCATGTGCTCCAGATACAAAAGAGTTTGCGTCTCCTCCACCGGCACGTTTTTTCCTGTCTTTCCCTCCCAAGTCAGCTCTATTCAAGCGAGCCATAGGCGCACTCCGCACAGACGGGAGTTATTGTTCCGGTCCTACACAATGAAAGATTCAAAGGGTTTTACTCAAACCTGTTCATAGATCCCAAAAAGGACGGGACTATGTGGCCTATTCTCAATGTAAATTTTTTTAACAAATTCATCAAGGTTCGTCACTTCAGAATGGAGTCTCTCCTTTCAGTGATAACCTTGATGGCGAAAGGAGAATTCGCGTCCATCGACATCAAAGACGCATATCTGCATATTCCAATCTTTCCTGCCCACCAAAGATTCCTGCGCTTCGCAGTCGGCGACGAGCACTTTCATTTCACTGCTTTGCCCTTAGGACTTGTCACCACTCCCAGAGTGTTCACCAAGGTCATGGCGGCCGTTATGTCCATACTACACTCTCAGGGCATGGTGGTCCTCCCATACCTAGACGACCTGCTCATCAAGGGATAGTCTTTTCAGGCTTGTGCAGAGTGTGTGAGCTTCACTGTGGACACCCTTTCTCGCCTGGGTTGGCTGGTGAACCTGAGCAAGTCCTCCCTATACCAGCTCAGTGAATTTCTTTTTTGGGGATGATGCTGGACACTTCCCAAGGGTTGGTCATTCTCCCTCCGAAAAAGGTCACAGCAGTGACACGGGGAGTCCGGACTCTCCCTTGCCCAGCCTCACTCCCTACAATTCGGCATGCAGGTACTGGGCAAGATGGTAGCAGCACTGGAGGCAGTCTCATTCGCCCTCTACAACAGACGTTGACTGCCTGGGACAGGAACCAGTTTTCTCTGGACCGTCATTTCCAACTGTCCCAGCGGGTCAGACAATCCCTCAAGTGGTGGATGTTGAAGTCCTCTCTGGATCAGGGCAAACCCTTTCTCCCAGTTTGTTGGCTCATGGTTACCACCGACGCCAGTCTTCTTGGATGGGGGGTGGTTTACCGCCACCACACGGCTCAGGGTCGCTGGTCCACTCTGGAATCTCGACTCCCTAGCAACATTCTCGAAATCAGAGCAATCAGGTTAGCCCTTCTGCATTTTCATCCCCTTCTGGCAGGTCATCCCGTTCAGATTCAGTCGGCCAACGCCACGGTAGTGGCATACACCAACCGTCAGGGGGGAACCAGAAGCAGAAGGGCGATGCTCGAGGTAGACCACATCCTTTAATGGGTAGAAGGAAACCACTCAGTCATCTTAGCTGTTTATATCCCGGGAGTAGAAAATTGGGCGGCAGATTTTCTCAGCCGTCAGGGTCTTGCTTCGGGAGAGTTTTCTCTTCACCCGGAAGTCTTTCAGCAAATTTGCCATCACTGGGGTACGCCGGATGTCGATCTCATGGTCTCCAGGATAAATGCCAAGGTTCCAGTGTTTATAGCTCGCCACTGGCCATCATGTCGGATGCCTTGGTTTTTCCGTGCCATCAGTTTCGTCTCCCTTATGTGTTCCAACCCCATTCACTACTTCCAAGAGTCATCAGGAAGATCTGAGCGGAGGGGATCCCGGTGATTCTCGTTGCCCCAGACTGGCCATGCCGGGTGTGGTACACGGAACTAGTGCAACTCGTCGCCGATGTCCCCTGGCGACAGCCCGGATTTGCTCTCTCAGGGTGCAGTTTACCACCAGAACTCGGGGGGGGGCCTGAGTTTAACCGCTTGGCCATTGAATCCTGGATTCTAACCCGGGCCGGCTTCTCCCAGCAGGTGGTCTCCACCATGATCAGTGCCAGGAAACCGGCATCATTGCGCATTTACCATTGCACCTGGAAAACCTTTTTCTCCTGGTGTAGAGCCCGCGGATGTTCTCCACTCAGGTTCTCAATCCCGTACATTCTGGAGTTTCTCCAGGCAGAGTTGAACTCCCTCAAGGGTCAAAGTTCCGCCTTATCTGTCCTGTTCCAATGCAGGATAGCTACCAGATCACAGGTCAAGACTTTCATGCAGGGAGTTTCCCATTTGGTCCCTCCCTACAAAATGCCGTTGGTACCTTAATCTGGTCCTAACAGTTCTGCAAGAGTATCCATTTGAACCACTACAGGACATATCACTGACTCTTCTCTCTTGGAAGGTAGCCTTTCTGGTGGCAGTAACGTCAATCAGACGAGTTTGAGTTAGCGGCCTTGTCTTGCAGGCCTCCGTTCCTGGTCTTTCATCAGGACAAGGTGGCCTTGAGGACGTCTCGGTCCTTCTTACCCAAGGTTGTTTCTTCCTTCCATCTGAACAAGGACATCATCCTGCCGTCATTCTGCCCAGCGCCCGTTCATCGTGTTTAGAAAGCTCTTCATACATTGGATTTGGTAAGGCCGCTGAGTAAATGTTTCCAGAACGGCGCCTTTCCGCAATTCAGATGTCCTCTTCGTGCTTCCAGAAGGACACAGGAAAGGACTCCCTGCCTCTAAGGCTACAATAGCCAGATGGATGATCAACAATCCAGGAAGCTTACTGTATCAGAGGACAGTCCATCCCGATGGGGATTAAGGCACACTTCACTCGGTCATTGGGGGTTTCCTGGGCCATTGTGCACCAGGCTTCGGTTTAACAAGTCTGCGACTTAGTCCAGTTTGCACACGCTTGTAAAACACTACAACATTCATTCTCAGGCCTCTGCAGATGCGGCCCTTCGCAGTCGGATTCTGCAATCGGCAATATCTTATCTGTAGACCAGAGATAGCCTGATGGTACAAGAGGTTTCAGCTGTTGTGCTGTTTCCCACTAAGGGACTGCTTTAGGACGTCCCATGGTCCTGTGTCCCCCAATGAGGCGAAGGAGAAATAGGGATTTTTGTGTACTGACCGTAAAATCCTTTTCTCTGGGCCATTCATTGGGGGACACAGCACCCACCCTGTTAGCCTGTTTTGGCTAATGTTTGTTTTTTTGGTTTTGACATATTGTACTCTAGTTTGCTAGTTTTTACTAGTTGTGAGCTCCTACTGCTTTAGCACCGAACTGGTTCAGGTTAGAACCGGCAGAGGGTGTATACTGCAGAGGAGGAGTTACTCCTTTTTATGTTTACGTAGTGTCGTCCTAGTGGCAGCAGCATAACACCTATGGTCCTGTGTCCCCCAATGAGTGGCTCAGAGAAAAGGATTTTATGGTGAGTACACAAAAATCCCTATTTTTTTTTTATTTTTTTTATAAAGTTCTGAATTTAATAATATCCGCTAGAATGGTAAAAAAAATTCATTTTGTTTTATTTACGTTTAGTATTCCCATAATTGTACCGACTTGGAGAATCGGGTTTTGTGCATCATTTTTAACACAACACCATAAAAGCAAAACCCAAAATAAAAGCGGGCTTTATTTATAGTTTCTTCATTTCATCCTGCCACTTAGAATTTTTTTTTTCCTGTTTTATGTCAGTATGGTAAATTAAATAGTATTAAAAACTACAACTGATCCCACAAAACATGAGTCCTTATGTCGATCGAAAAATGAAAAAAAGTTTTGGCTCTTGGAAGAAGAGGGGAGGGAAAAGCAAAAGCTCCAAAAAATCTACCAAGACCTTGTCAAGTGATGAAGGGTTGATATCACGGGCACAATCATGGCCTGTACTGGGAAGTTAAGAAGCACTTTTAGTTTTGCAATATTCTCATGGACTCCACCGATGTCATCTGAAAAGGCCAATTTTGTTTGAGGAGGTCTCCATATACTTCTACCCTCTGTAGATGCACCAGTCGGCAGGTTTCATGCTTTTTGAATGAACATGTGACATATTTGCAAGCCATTGTCTGCATTCGCTGGTAGCCAAAAGGATGGAATTCATTCCCGGGCATACTGGCAAATATGTAGTACAGCGAGCGCTGCAGATCCCTGCAATCCTGAGCTACGCAGCACAATCTTCCCTTGCATCATTTACCATCTCTTTAGGATATTGATCACATCCATTTTTTTTTTTCCATTAACCATTCATAATTGGAAAAGTTCATTTAGTGCAGACTTCTGTCCGATAAGATGACAGGAGGCAACATAACATTTACTGCAGCGGCGGAGATATCGGCCATAAAGTGCAATCACTTGTCCTGAAACCTGATATCCAAGCTGCACATCTGTGCAGTATCTGCACATGCAGAACTAGGCTGTGTGTTGGATGCCGTCCAGTCCTCACCCCCTTTCCTTGTCAGCCATGTCTGAACCTTTTGCAATCATCGTCATGGTTGACATTTCAGCAGCTGCGCGCATGTTCCACCCCCTATTGCTGCCATGTCGGCTTGCATGTCTTCTCGTGTTATACGCTGTACATCAGCTCTGGTCTGCTGTGTTTCCTCAATTTGCTGTTTCAGGACGCTCCGCTCTCAGACTGTTCGGAAACTATTGATGGGTTCGATCTGTCAGAGCAGGCCTTTAGTCCATCTAAAATCCACTCAGTTAGAAAGGTACATACAGCCCTTATTTGTGCTTCTTCATGGAAGGGTTTATTCTGAGCTGCTGACGTGCACACCCATTTGTATAATTTTTTCTTACATGGTGGGGATTAAGAGTAATTTTTATTTTTTGGCTGTTTTCCTTCCCCCCCCTATTTTTGTGCTTGTACAGTGGTGGTGGTACGTCACTAGTTTATCCCATTTTGAAGTGCTCTCATCCATTAAGGCTGTGTTCACACGTTGCGGTTTTTTCGCGGTTTTTCCCGATAAAAACGCTATAAAACCGCAAAAAAACCGCATACAATAAGCATCCCATCATTTAGAATGAATTCCGCATGTTTTGTGCACATGATGCGTTTTTTTCTGCAAAAAAAAACGCATACCGCACAAAATCCGGACATGCTCTATCTTTTTGCGGAATTCCCACTCCAAAATGCATTGGGAAGTGTCTGGAAAAAACCGCGGCAAAAACGCATGCGGTTTTCTTGCGGATTTCTTGCAGAAAATGTCCGGAATTCTCAGGAATTTTCTGCAAGAAATCCTGAACGTGTGCACATAGCCTTAAAGGGGTTTTCCATTTTCAGGAAAAATGACCTCAAATGCACTAATGTATATTAAAAAAAAAAAAACAGACACCGTGCAAAAAGCGCATGCTCCCCGCTGCTGCTTAGGTCTATGTTCTGACTTCAGCAGTGACACCCCGTCAATAGCGCACATCATCACTGAGCTTAGCAGCCTCTACAGTCATAACACCGAGACCTGAGCAGTAGCAGAGAACAGGCGGTGGACCTGGGGAGGATGAATACCTCCACTGCATGTTATTTTAGGGCATTTCCTGGAAGTGAAAAACCCCTTTCTAGTATGAGAGTATTTCAGCATTGAATAAGCTAGTGGCATAGCACCCCCACTGTACTTGTCTGCAGTGCGGTTGCACCCCTAGTAAACTTTTCAACTCCATTTCAATCTTAATAGATGCATTTCAAGTTTCCAGGATTGATTGGGTTTAAAAAAAAAAAAAAAAAAACTCCAGTCCATCTGATCTACTTGCCCATACTAGGGATAAGTTTCCTTCATGACTCAAGAATATATCTTTCGATCAACAGTTCCATCTCCAGAATCTGGATCTCAAGTTCTGGATCTCAAGGGGGGGATGCAGGGGCAGTGGCAGTCTGGGGATCTGGAGAACTGGGTAAAGGTACCTTCACACTCAGCAACTTTACAACGAGAACGACAACGATCCGTGACGTTGCAGCGTCCTGGATAGCTATCTCGTTGTGTTTGACACGCAGTAGCGATCTGGATCCCGCTGTGATATCGCTGGTCGGAGCTTAAAGTCCAGAACTTTATTTGGTCATCAGATCGGCCTGTATCGTCGTGTTTGACAGCAAAAGCAACGGTGCCAGCAATGTTTTACATGGAGCTAACGACCTGTGAGAACGATAAGTGAGTCACCGTTACGTCACAGGATCGCTCCTGCATCGTTCTGGAGCTGCTGTGTTTGACGTCTCTACAGCGACCTAAACAGCGACGCTGCAGCGATCAGCTCGTTGTCTATATCGCTGCAGCGTTGCTGAGTATAACGGTACCTTAAGTCTTTACAGTCTCCGTCAGTCCTTTAGACAATGAATGGAGTGGAGGGGGCGCATGCTCGACCTTCGCTCCAATCAGATGGTGGTCTACAGAGACCATTCCCAGCACTTTGACCCCCAGCAATCAGTCACTTATTGGACCACTGTTAATCTTAGTAACGCCCTTTTATTATCACAAGATAGGATATATCTAGGAGTCTCCTAGGTTACCTGATTTTTCCTGAACGTTTGTCTGCACAGCTAACATGTTTCACCTGTGAAAAAAAACACCTCAATATTTGACAGCAGCAGAAAGGCTTGCGATGTAAGGCTACGTTCACATTTGCGGTCAGCGCCGCAGCGGCGCCGCATGCGTCATGCGCCCCTATATTTAACATGGGGGCGCATGGACATGCGTTGTGCTGCGTTTAGCGCCGCATGGCCGCAAGCGTTGGACGCAAGAAACGCATCAAGTTGCATTTTTTTTGCGTCCAACTTGCGGCCAAAAACGACGCATGCGGCGCAAAACGCAGCGTTTTAGCGTGCGTTTTGCCGCGTTTTCGTTTGCGTTGTGCGCTGCGGCGCCGACGCTGCGGCGCACAACGCAAATGTGAACGTAGCCTTAATTTGGCTCTAGACTAGAATTGGAGGACATTGTAGACGGGCCAAGACTAGAATTGGAGGATATGGGAGAGAGACCAAGACTAGAATTGGAATACATTAGAGATGAGCCAAGACTAGACATGTAGGACATTGTAGACAGGCCTAGACATAGAGGATATTGGAGACGGGCCATGACTAGACATGGAGGACATTGGAGACTTTTAATAATGACTCCTTAGTGATTGTTCTTGATGCCAGGCCACATTTCACGTAAAATTGGCAACAATTGTGTAACGCTGCCATGGCCTTTTCACACTTGTTCATGGTTAATTTCTGGAAGTTACAGAAGTATGTCTTTACCTTTTAGACACAGGCGAGATTGTCTCTAGTTTGACCAGCTCTAACTCTGTGATGTGGGTAATGTAAAAAAGGACAAAATAATTATATAGCTCATAAGCTAAAATAATTACCAGCATTAAAAGAGGAGATGGCCTAGAATAAGAAGTGCTCTCCTGTTTACCTCCCTGCTGCAGTCACTCTGCAGTGATACTGTATAGGCAGCAACCCGCCAAGGCCAGTGATTGAGCGGTTATGTGTGTAGACACCACTTGTCCACTGTAGGGAAGTAAACCAGGGTCAGTGGAGATTTTTTTTTAGTGCAATACATGGCATAGCGGCACAGACCAGACGTGACGCAAGCTGCTCGTATCTAAGAGCTAGGACAGTGTGGGATGTAATGTGATCCTACAATGATGTTGTCTCCTAGCCAATGGTCCATCTCCGCAGCACTCCCTCCTGCACTATAATGGTTTTTCTATAGAATAGGAGGCAGTGACTCTATACATGACAACAGTACACTGCACACACAGTCGCACAAACACAACGTCTTCCTCTGTACAGTCAATGCTGCTAATTTTTCTTCTTGTAGCGTAGGACATCCGAAACACATCATCGTGGAAGTGAAGTCACTCGTCTTAAAGCTGCATGCTTCTAGACATGCCCTGTCGCTCTTGCATGGCACTTGTTGGAGCCTTCTGTTCATCCATGTTGTTATTGACCACAATTTATACTGTTCGAATTTGTTGAATGCACCCTCATGAATATTTGCAGTATCGTGAAGGAAAAAGCTTTGTTTGCTTTTTGTCGGCAGCGCCATGACTGCACGCCACGTAAGGGATTAGCCTATCTGCGATTTGGCTTGAGGCATAGGTGGGTGCTCTGTGCCCATGGAGAGCAAAGGGCTCAAGAACTGTTGGTGTACGTGGGTCTCATACTTCCGCTCGTTAAGGACACACCAAGAGGGCAAAAATTTAGATCATTACCAATTATAATTTAAGAAGCAGTTTAGTGTCCACTATTGTTTCCATCTGTAGTATAGAAATGCTGATTCATTACTGCAGCAGAATCGTGCGGACCCAACAGTGTATTATCCTACAGGGACTAGAGACTGTAATATTCACCAATAAAGATGTGAGAGTCCTGGGTTTGTGCACCAGGTAGTGGCTGCCTATGATCTACCGTCCCGTCCACCTTTCATTCAGCCATGGGAATGCAAATTGAAGATGTTTTTGTTTTGTATTTTTGGGGATGTTTTTTTTTTTTTTTTTTTTTTTTTTTTTACTCGAATACTTATTTGATAGTTATTCTGAAAATGATTTTGATCGCCTGATTAATTGTACGATATGATCTTAACCCTGCAATGTAATACTTTTCCAGGGAGAGCTGATAACTGCTTCAAAGGCAATTATAGAGAAGGAGTACCAGCCAAGGGTCATAGTCAGCACGGCTGGGCCAAACCCCTTCAACAAACTGACGGACCGAGAGCTAGATGAGTATCGCAAGGAAGTGGAGCGCAAGCAGAGAGATGCAGAAGGTGGGTTCTTCAAGACACTGTATAAAATACAGAAAAGCCCCCGGATTGTAAAACTGACAATCTATAATGCTATGGGAAGGGACATAGACATTTCCTAAAGTTTTGTTTGTTTGTTTGCTATTATTTTATTATTTTTTTACATTTTTGTAGTCTTCTGGCTGCAAAGGGCCAAAACACATCTTCTGTTATAGCACCTACAAAATACAGTGGTATATTTTGAGGATGACACAGGAGCTGCGCCCATGTCATCAGCAGCAGCGCACATGGTAGTGTACAGCCAACATCTTGTTGGAGTGTCCAGAAATCGTTACCTGACAGTACACTGGTTCTCTTACCATGCAACTGTGGGTTGTGTATGTGTTTCAGTGGCGTTTTGGCACCTGAGCAATGACCCCAGTATAACATAGGCATTGGCAAATTGTTTGCTTGTCACTGAAAGCATATTTATCAGTGTCAAAGTACTGCAACTGTAGGGTGAAAAACAAGTTATTTTTAAAATGCTTTGCACATGGCTTGCAAAATTCACCATAATCCACATTTTAAAGGGGTTCCAATAATCTATATATATAATTGTCTAAGGGTTTTTCCGTCTGTCTGTCTGTGTCCTGGAAATCCCGCGTCTCTGATTGGTCGAGGCCGCCAGGCCTCGACCAATCAGCGACGGGCACAGCATGGCGACGATGATGTCATAATGGAAGGCCCGCGTCTCTGGTCGAGGCCGCCAGGCCTCAACCAATCAGTGACGGGCACATTATTGACGATGTCATAATGGTTGCCATGGCGACGATGACGTCATAAAGGTTGCCTCGACCAATCAGCGACGGGCACAGTCTGCCGCGAATTCTGGATCATTGTCCATATACTACGGGGACATGCATATTCTAGAATACCCGATGCATTAGAATCGGGCCACAGTCTAGTGTAATATAATAGCCCTGAACACTTAATTCAAACAGCATGTCCTAGTCATATGCCTGGACAAGCAGTCTAAAGACACACTGCTCCCGGGACCTGTGTTTCAACTGACAGAGGAGCTGTATCGTAGGCGCACATAGCAGAGCTGCTGGAGAAGTGTTTGAAGGGAGAAGAAATAATCTTCTCTGACTGCATTGAGGGCTTGAAAAAAAATCTTTTGTGCTCTGTCAGCCGAGATGATTTACCGGTATTTGTTCTCCCGTCAAACACTTCTGCAGCTCACCGGTATGTGTGCATACGATACAGCTTCCATCAGTTGAGACACAGATCTCGGGAGCTGTGCTACTTCATACTGCAGCCCGTCCCGACTCATGACTAGGGTGGGCTGCCGTTTTAATTTACTACATTCTTGGAGAACCCCTTTGAAGAGGTGGTCTGTTCTTGGAAGGTGGCTTGTCCCATGTTGCTTGGCATTTTTCAGAACTTCTGTATGACTTCCACACACGTGACAGCTGCCCACAACTGGGCCCAGTTGTCAAGATTAATTTAGAAAAGCAATGAATGTACAATATGGGAATAACCCTTTAAGCGCTGCTTACCAGTTGTAGGGAATGCTTATGACTCTTGTTAGAGTTTACTTTATTTATATACATCCTAGCTGCTTCTACCCCAAGTAGCGGCGTTATGGAGGAACAAGTTCTGTGCTCGGACTTGAGAGGTCCCCATACAAGGTCTACAGAGACTCAAGTAGAACTGGCCCAAAATCAAGATCAGGCCACAGTTCAGCCATCCGATGTATCAGAAGAAGTGCTGAAACAACGTGACTATTTCCCGGTGATTGAGATGCCTACTCCAGGGTTAGGGGAGGATATGGATGGTTTTCTAGAAAAGACCCACAATCTGGAGTCTCCACACCGAGAATTTCACACGGCCGTCATCCGTGCTCTTAACATCAGCTCTAATCCTGGGCCTGATACTGCAGGTATATATACACCATAGGCCCACGTGCCACCAATATCTCTTGTTGTGGATTACACCTCTGGGAATCTGGTGTGGGGAATCTCTGGCTGTTGCCAAAATCTTCTAGATTTATTTTACAATCTACTAAATCTCCTTTCTCATATGATTTTCTCATGTGACTTGTAACCTGAATCATTGATCTACACACTGTCTGTCGTAAGGTGTCCACACATCGTGGATCTAGTGCAGCAGTTATATCTTCTAATCCTGGTGAAGGTTAATTAAGTGATTTGTCACGTTTTGTTCATTCTTACATTCTAATTTTGTTATAGACCCCAAAACTTTCTTGTAAAAAAAAAAAATATATATATATTCCTGATATTTAGACACCAGATGACAAATTGTAATATAACGGAATTACAAAGTTTTTCCTTTATAAAAAAAAAAAAAAAAAAAAAAATACATTTGTGTACCCTTCTGATAGACCTGCTGGAGGTTACAGGCTCAAAGCCTTAGTTACTTCATGCCAAGACAAAGCTTCCTTCTTGTGCCATCATTTTTTTCACCTTAAGGCTGGTACCTGACCCTCAGCCTGGGTAAGCATGTGTATGCCCCCTGTAGGGGAGGGGGCCATGTGCTGTAAAGCTCTGTCCGTTTAATATATATGCTGCAGAGAAATGCCATATACTGCCTTTCTTTCTTACACCAGTGCATTAAAACCGGTGATATTGACCCCTTCTTTACATGAACAGGGAAGTTTTACCTATTTGGAAATGCATTTTTCTGCCAAAGGGTATGTGCACACGATGCAGATTTAGTGCAGAATTGGTGCAGAACTGCAGCAGATTTTTCTGCTGCAGAAACGCTGCAGAACTGCACTGTGATTTACAGTACAATGTAAATCAATGGGAAAAAAAAAAAGCTGTGCACATGGTGCAGAAAAATCTGCGCAGAAACGCTGCAGATTTCAAAGAAGTGCACGTCGCTTCTTTTGTGCAGTTCTGCAGCGTTTCTGCTGCAGATTTTTCTGCACCATGTGCACAGCTTTTTTTTTTTCACATTGATTTACATTGTACTGCACAGAAACTGCGCAGAAACTGCATAGAAACTGCATAGAAACTACGCAGAAACTGCGCAGAAACTGCATAGAATCTGCGCAGAAACTGCATAGAATCTGCATAGAATCTGCACAGAAACTGCATAGAATCTGCGCAGAAACTGCATAGAAACTGCACAGAAACTGCACAGAAACTGCATCAAATCTGCAGATGCAGATTTAGTGCAGAAAATTCTGCACCACATTTCCTACGTGTGCACATAGCCTAAAACAAAAAACAAAAACTGGTGCCTCTATATAAATATCATATGTTGTGCTATTTAATTTTTTTTTTTTTTCCCCTGGAGGATTTTGGGGTCTGGAAACATGTAATCTTTTAGCGTTACTGTACAGTATTCTTCATTATACAGGCTGCTGATATTGTATACTCTGTTAGACAAAGTTTTCTGTCTTTAGGACCCCCAGAAGAGTTGACGGAACAGAAGGATATTCCTCTTGACCATTCCCTAATCCGCACACCCCCCAGTACTCCCATCAAGCAGGAGGAAGGTATGTCTTTGAGGGGGGGGGGTCACATCATTATTTTCTAGAGACTGACACTGCTATAATGAATCAGTAGTCCTATGAAGAGACCACCCAGTGTAACCTTTTTCAGACCTCTGGATGTTACTATCTGTGGAATATTGATCACGTCGGTCTGGCTTATGGGAGATTTGCCTATGTCGCATTTAGGTTATGATGTGTATGCATTTTACACCTGCTCTGCACTGTGTCCACACCGCCGATTAGGGCGTACAGATCCTATCCGGCAGTTCCACCTGCTCTTATTACGTAACATGGCCAAACATTAAGGCCACGCACAGGTTTTAACGTGCACGGCTTCTAGTGCATCAGTTACTTTATGCACTTACCCACTACTCACACTTTACCCTAACCTATGGGATCAATCGGGCCATGTACTCAGAATGCCAAGTACCCTGGGGTGCACAAAAAACAGCCATGTTGCCTTAGGGTGTTTAGATCCAGAACGGATGAAAGCTAGCTATGGCTTTGTCCTGCAGTCAGAGATTGCCCATCTGGTACAGATCTGATGTCAGATTCCTTACATTTTTTTGATTTAGCATGATTTTAGTTAGTTTTTGTTTTTACTGCATATAGTTAAAGGGGTATAAACAATTTTAAAATCTTAGACACTTTTATGTAAAGTATGATCTTTAATGGAAGGTTTTAGGAAAGGGCCCTTTAAGTGCCTCTGCAATAGGTTTATATGCTGGAAACACCTAATGCATGTCAAACATAATCATACTGAACCAATAGCAAATTTATATGAAAATCTATAGGCTACTGTGGTGTATACTGCCTGAGACACCAGGCAATGGCTGAACAGACATGCGCACGGGTGGAGTGAACCTAGATAAACATTAGAGCTATATATATTTATATTTAATATTCTAAGACCGCCATCCCCTCGGGCCGCCCCCTGTCTATATGTGCAGTCGGCACTGTTGTGTGTGCACCCCTGCCCCCTCGTCATATTGAGGTCATGTGTCTGTGAGTTATCTGCATTCACCTCTGCACTTCTCACCTACATCATCTCAAGATTGTTGCCGTCAGCTATTCATTTGACTATAAAACATCTTCGATGAATGCAATAGACTTTTTTTTTTTTTCCCTACTTGTGCTTCTTTTTTATTTTGTTTGTTTCTTGTGGCTGCCAAACAAACAGGAGATGGATATGCTAAAGAATACCTGTTACCATAGTAAGTATCATCTCATTCTTTCAGCCCTATTCCCACTCTCCCCTATTTCTTCCCCCAAAATCCTTGTGTGCTTTGCTTCATTCTATCGCATATCTGTTTTAATTTCAATTAACTACCTGCAAATAAATCAAGCAATTAGTTTTTGAAGGTAATTTTTCAGATTTTTCTTAGATTTTAGCTTTGATGACCTAGGATAGTCCGTTCACGTTTGATGGTTTACTTCCCTGTTCAGTGCTATCTAATAGAGCAGGGTGAAATCCGCAAGAAACACGTCATCAAATCTGCAGTGGAAATTTCCCTCCTAGTGTGAACATGGCCTAAAGCTGCTTTCCATCTGTAATTGTTCACAGGAGATGCGTAGGTGTCTGGTGCTACAAGTCAATCTTAGGCTAGGGTCACACCACTGTGTATTTTCTCTCATCTGAGAAAATCAATCCAATTTTGCTATTTACACTCTTATGAGAACTTGATCATAGTGTAAAATGATTTTCTCGGATGAAGAGAAGATGGCAAGAAAATCGAGTCCATGGTAGAAAGAAAAGAACGAACTTCACTCGGATGATAGTGTCGTCTGATTTTCATAGACTGACACAATGGAGAAGATGGAAAAGTGTTTCTTTACATCTTCTACATTGTGTTAATGCATGAAAATAAGACCACACCCAGATGTCACCTGAGAGCTGTCAGTTTTTTTTTATTTTTTTGACACGCAAATCGTGATATACCTTGGACAGACTCGTGTCTGAGAAAAAAAAATCGGACATGTGCATGGCCCCATATAATATCACTGGTCCGGGTGCAATCTGATGTTCTGTCTGATCAAACTCGAACCAAAAATACAGGAAGCCCTTATACACTTCAGTCTGACTAACCTGCAGGATCCAACCACAGGTGGCGCTGGACTAGTCTCCGGCTATGGTTCCTGGCCGGATCTTCAAACGATGTTTTCTCTGAAATGCCGGTGAATAAGGCTTTGGATTCATGTTGCATGCGTCTTGGGCAGCATGATGTGATGGAAAAGATTCACTTTATAGATGAGAGCTTTCTAATTTACTATAAAAATTTAAAAAAAAAATGGTGTACCAAGATGGTCGCAGTCTGCAGAGGCTCACTATCCTCCTAAGTCCCCTGCTACTCCACCTATCCTCATAGCCAAACTTTGTGGGAACATGACATGCACTATCATTGGCCACAGAGGAGATGTGCCTTAGGTGCTGTTCACATCTACCTTTTTGACATGTCTGCAATAAAAAACACCTTTTTTTCTGTTTTGAAGATATAGAAATGCATCACTTTTTTTTTTTTTTAAACTAACAAAAGTCTAGTATACTTTTTATAAAAATAGTCCAACACCAGCGTATACTTGTACTACGTTGGACCATTAGCTCTGGAGATCACAAGGCTGAGGTTGTAATGTGAACAGCTCCTTATTGGCCGGTTTTGCCCGTAGCGGGGATGACAGGTGCAGCACCCCAGCATTGGCTGCATCAGCACTGGAAAACCTCATGGCGTTATGTTTTATGCCCATTGTTGTAGCTTTGGAGCGTTATCATGAAGGGGTAACGTTTCTCTTTGTGGAGAGTGACAAGTCAGAGTGAGGAGACTTATACGCCATGCAGAGTGAGGAGACTTATACGCCATGCATGCTCCTCTGGGAAATTAAATAGTTTCTCTTCAGAGAGGAAGAAGAGGCAATTTGCGTATCATGAAGGAGTCACTGGATAAACCAGTCAGTCTCTATGGGGAAGATCCCTCTGTTTTGGGCTTCCGTGGCCCAGCGGGATCTCTTCTGCTAGAGCAGAGGTCTCAAACTGCATTCCTCTAGGGCCGCAAACAGGTCATGTTTTGAGGATTTCCTTGTACTGCACTGGTGATGATTTAATCACCTACACACATGATTCCAGCACCTTGTGCAATGCTTAGGAACTCTTGAAAACACGCATGGTTTGCGGCCCTCGAGGAATGCAGTTTGACACCTCTGTTCTAGAGTCTGTATGTGGCTGTCTGAACAGATCACCGACGTCGAACAATTCTCCCAGTTGGCGGCATTAGTGGATCTCGCGTCTTGCTGTGTGGGTGCTTTCTTATGTAGAGCTATGTGGGCCGCAGATGCCAATAAAGAGGTTTTGGTTTTGTTTTTTTTTCCTACTGTACCTCGTGTATCAGTTCCATGTTGAAGATCTCTGCTTGCCTCTGCGCCCAGAAATCATGTCCTGTCCAAGTTGCACAAGTAGCATTGCCGTGGCCGTGTATCTGAGCTCTGCGGCGCTTCTGTGTCACGGTTCGGACAGCTTCTTCTCTTCCTCCGGATGTGATGTTGGAGTCATGTGGAGACTGTAGCTCCGCAAAGAGCCTTCATGTTCCACCTAGCCTTCATGCTGGTATTCACTGACTGAAAGCAGAGATCTTACAAATGGTGTATCATTACATGGGATGATGATAGCATTAAATCGCTAGTCAAGATCATCAGTCCCAGAGCCATTTTAAGTAGCTATTTTTGCTTTGACCTATTTTTTGGGCACGAATCTGCATCTGATACAAGAACCCCTTTCTTAAGCAGCCCTCCCACATTACCTATTGCATTGACACTGTGTATGGCGGCAGCATGCAGCCCGTCCCACTACGTTAAAACGCCTTTTTGAGCAATAGGGATTCGTGATGCGCGAGCGTGCCTGTTTGTTGGGAAATCCCTGCACGTGTTGTGGCAAAGTATTCGAGCACGCCGTAGATACATTTATTGGGACACGAGCATGCTCGAATAACACTTTGTCAGAGCACGCTCGCTCATCACTAATAGGGATGTGTTTAGATGGAGCAGACGCACTGCAGGTTTTAGATTTTGCTTTTGTGTTGTTTTTTTTAATTTTTTTAAATTTGCAGGTGGGAAATCCAATGTGTTAGCCACACAGCAGGGAATCTCCAGTGCTGATTATATACAGCTAAATGTCCGTTTATGCTGCAGATTTTTATCCTGGATCTTTCCATTTGTAATGTAGTAGAGAGAATTCCAAAATCTGTCCGTAACTCGCGCCGATCTTATATTTTTTTGCCACAGCGCAGAATTTGTAGGTGTGAATATTTACCTTCAATAAATCCGCTACGTATGGTTCACGGTGTAAATGTCCCATGGGAGTGTACACTAGAAGGCAGGCTGTCACGTCAAACCATGACTGTACAAACAAAGCTCAGGCTTGGCCGAGCAGCTCTGCCCTCTACTGAAGGGAGGGATGGAAAGCAAGCAGGCGGGAAGGTGCACTGAAATGTTTGCCCACGCTAAGGCTGCACCGAGCGCGCCTGTGCTTTGTTAGTACAGTCATCTTGTGCTGTCTCACTACCCTTAGTGGCCTTTTGCATGGATGTAGACATTACTTCCACTGTTGTAGCAGGAGTTTTTGGGTGTCACAACTGCCACTTGGTTTGACCACAATTTATCAGGCATGGTGGTAGGTACAAATGAGACGACATCTATTTTTTATTTATTTTATATGGGGGTAGCAAAGGACGACATAGAAGATGCAGTGATTTCTAATGCCTCCTATCTTTTCCCTAATTAATGGAGGGGGACAGAACTAACACAATCCTACATCAGTGATTGTCTCATCATGCGTCCAATTATTAGTCCCCCCTAATATCTAATATTGGATTAGTAATTCTATGACACATCCAAATGATTTTATCTCCATATTTGATAACCTACCGTAACTCGCTTTTAACATGCACCGAGGTGGGAGGTGTCGGCTTCTTCCTTTTTTTCTGAAATATGTTTAGTGAATGTATTACACACTTCCTAATAAATTTACATAAAATAAGGAATAAAAGTTTAGATTAATAATAATAAAAGCCTTTATTGCTACCTGGTGATGCTGCTGCACCCTGGTAATAAGATATAAATACCTACGAGTGTGTAATAACGTTCCCGATTTTCTGTCCTATCCTGTGTCGAGCCTACGACACGCCGGCCATTACTGATTTCTTTGCATTTTGGTCCTTTTCCAGAATCTCAGTGTGAACAGAGTTGCAGAGACGACAGTGACGCCGCAACCCTTAAGCAGACTCTCCCCGACCTGACTCCAGACGAGCCATCCGAATCCTTCTGCTTCCCAGCATCTGCAAAACCAAATGAAGAAGAAAAGGCTTGTGCGGAAGACCTCCCGCAGGTCCACGCAGAGGCCACCACCTCTCCTCCCGAAGAGACTAAAGACCCCGAACCTCAGAACATTGAGCCTCCTCCTCCTGCAACGCCAGCAGCGGAGGACGCCGCACAGGCGGAGGGCGGCCAAGCCGCAGATACCGCACAGGCAGATGCAGGCAGCGACGAGTCGCCAGGAAAATCGCCCTCCAAAAAGAAGAAGAAATTCCGCACTCCTTCCTTCCTGAAGAAGAACAAGAAGAAGAGCGAGTCCTAAAGCGCTGCAGGAACACTGTCATGTTTCAGTCAGTTCAGTAACCACTAGAATGTACCCCATCGTATTGGTATTTTATCATATTTTTTTTCTTTTTCATTATATAAAGGAATGCAAGAACCCACAATAACTGAACCCACTAGTTGTAGCTTGACTGTGAAAAGGTTAACCCAGGAACGTTTCCTTCCATGTAAGGTGCTAACTTGTGTGTTCAGCAGCTCGTCACTCCGAACCGTTCACATGTAGATGTTCCTCGTCAGTTCTGTCACCTTTCCTGTTTTTTTTCTTTTTATGGTTATTTTGCTTGTATATTGCTTATTGCGCTGCCTCCCTTGAAGACTGCCTCCCTCCGCATGTCTCTTGTAAATAACGGGCTTCTGCTACCACTGTGCAGAGGAATGACGACACCACAATGCGGCGCGTCTCCTTCGGCAGCCCTTCCCATTCCTATGCACTGAGCTGCTTCCGATTGCAAGTGTTAACAGTAACCCTTTCCTAGCCAGCCCGCTAACGAGTGCTTTCCCGGAGTCCATTCAGTTCTCACTCACCGATTAGATCTAAATACGGCTATTTGCTGGTATAATTGTGTTCTTTTTTTATATCACTAGGAACTGCTGCTGCCTTAAAGACATGGAATGAATTCCCAGACCACTCTTTTTCCCCTTTGTCCATCTGTCTGCACAGCTTTATTTCATTCCCTTTCCTATTCTAAAGGATGAACATGAACTTTTTTTAGTGGAAGGTGCATTCACTTCATACACAACAGTACACACATTATATGGTAACAGATCCAAGAAAATGCTAGGAAGCAACTACGGTGGGGGTTTATCCTAAGTTTTGCCATGAAATAGGAATACCTCTGTATATTGATGAATAGTTGCTTTCCTGACATTAGTTGCAGCCCTTTCCTGTTTGAGGGTCTATCACCCCCTTAACTATAATCATTAAGACACATACATTCCTTTAGAAGTAAAGCATATACACAAGGAAGATGGCTGCGTGACTTTTGTCTTCATAACCAAAATCTGAATGTACCTTCAGTCATGATCCACTTTGATGCAAAGTATGATAGACCATTGCATTTACTAATGGCCAGTGTCATATTAAAGCTTGTTCCTGTCACCTATATATTTGCTGATAGCAACCATACTAAGGGTTAGTCCAGATCAGTCAATGCTCTATAGGCTCATTGGGTGAAGAACCATGGGAAGTAGACTTACTTGGCCAATGACTTCACTGATTGACCTCATACCATTGGGCTGAGGCCACCAGTAAGCTAGTGACCTCATACCACTGGGCTGGTGCCACCAGTAAGCTAGTGACCTCATACCACTGGGCTGAGGCCACCAGTAAGCTAGTGACCTCATACCACTGGGCTGAGGCTACAAGTGAGATAGTGACCTCATCTCTTTACTGAGACTGCTAGAGACCTCGTACCACTGGGCTGGTTCCACCAGTGGAGCTAGTTACATCATATCATTGGGCTGAGGCCACCAGCGAGCTAGTGATATCATACCACTAGGCTGAGGCCACCAGCGAGCTAGTGATATCATACCACTAGGCTGAGGCCACCAGTGAGCTACTGACTTCATTCCACTGGGCTGAGGCCACCAGTGATCTAGTCACATCATATCACTGAACTAATGCCACCACTGAGCTAGTGATATCACTGCACTGGTGACATGACTGGAATGTTGATATCACTGGGCTAATGACCTCGAATCACTGGGTTGGTGACATCACTGGGCATATTAATAGGCTGCAGTAACTGACCCCCTTCCCTACAGACTGGATTGCTTGAGCTATTTGTAGGCCGCAGGTAGACCTTTTTGGCATAATCCTGGTTTCAGAGTTGAGTTGACCGATAGTCTCTGTAACGTGTTGTTCTGTTTTTGGTTTTTAAGTACCATTTCAACTTTTACATCTTTCTTTTCAACAACCTGGAATGTTTTTTTTTTGTTTGTTTGTTTTTTTAAATTTCACAAAGCTTTGATTCCCTGACTATACAGTCGGGGGTCACACAGCGACTGGGACCTCCCCGCCACACATTTGTATTGTATAGGTAACTAATGTGCTGCAGTCTGTTGTGTGATCCCAAAAGTATCCTACTCATGAAGTGATTGGTATAGAAATCCATGTTTGCAAACCTAGAGTCTTCCATCCTAACGAAGTAATTCATCTCTGTTCTATTGGAAATATAACCTCTTTGTTCTCATCTGTACTGAGCCCGAAATGTCAACATTTAGCAACTGAATAAAGCGAATTACAGGGATTGTCAGCAGCCCGGAACATGACTTCATTATAAAGTGCCACACTCCCGGATAATTAATGGCCACTGTATTTTTAGATTAGCTGTTACAGACAACTCTTGTGTAGCTTTTTTTTTCATATATATTTAGAATGAAAAGAACATTAATCTCTTTTATTTAGAAACTGTGACTGCAGGTGACTTAGTTCCCTCCTGCCCGTGACTCTCAGGAGTCAAGAAGCTATGAGTTGAAGTTCACTTGATCTTTTGATCCATATCGGAAAGGTGCAGAGATGTTTGGTAGCCAATCCTTCCTACCGGCTCCTCATATCTCAGCTCCTCGAGGTGGAGGGGGACGACTGTTGCCTGTTTTCCGGGTTGAGGCTTAGAATATAATGCTGTAAACACTTTAACTGGATATCGATAGATTACTGATATGTTCCGCTCGTATTAAACCTTTGTGAAGGATATTGCACTTTGATGAAATGTATTACTGGATCCAAACTCTTTCCTCAATATTTCCCCCTTATATGATCGCCCAGTATGTAAGCAATGCACAACTTCCCACCTACCATCACCGACTACATGATGGGGGACCTTCGGCTACTAATCATTTGTGCCCACAAATCTATTCTCATTTTAGTTTTCTGATTTGACAAATAACTTTATTTTTTTATTTTTTTTTTCTTAATAAAACTTTTTTGCATTTCAATGATTTGAATTCCAGGTCTTTGTGTCACAGTTTAGTACGGTAATGTATCAATACTTTTTTCCAAAAAGGTCATGTTTTGTTTTTTGTTTTTTTTTCTTCTTCTTTCCTTGTATTGTTTATTTTACACTCAAATAAATTTGTTTGAACTCCTGATTTCCAGTCTGATGTGAAGATTTCTTCATGATAATGATTAACTTTTACCTCCAGCTGGACCGATCCAGGATCTGATTAACACAGACCTGTCCTCAGATTTCCCAAAAATAAACTGTTATGCATTTAATTACACCTGATGAGATGGGTGTACATACTTTAGGCCATTCTGACAGATTATCAAAGGGAACTTGTCACTAGACTATTGCAGCCATGGTATGTTTTTTTTTTTTTTTTTCTTTTTGAAACTCCAACTGTTCAGAGAAAATGTGGTTCTTAGAGGCTATGTACCATATATGCATGTGAGCGATCTGTCGGTCGACTGAAGCAGGTCAGAGTGAAACCAGCTGGGTGTGGTGGTGCTCAACTAGCCTGGTCTAGTCCTATGGTCCCCGGCTTGCTCTTCAACCTGGATTCTCTAAAATACGGGAGCTGCAATCATGCGGTCAGCCAGTCTTTGATGCTGCTCGTGGTTTATCTACATGAATTGAGTGATGAGTTTGCTTTCAGGTGAGTATTTTATGAGACCCGATATAGTGAGAGTGCTCGTGAGAAAGTGTAATCAATATCCATTCACCCAGCCTGACTGCTGCAGCTTGCATTAAGTAGAGAGTTCTCAGCAGGGCGGAGGGACACTGAGAAGCGGTCCATTTGCTAGGTAGGTGGAGATTCAGCAGAAAGGAGGAGACACACCAAAGAGAAGCTAGGTGGCTAGAGATTGAGGGTATGCTTTCAGACCAGTACAGCCATTCTGACATATCAAAGTAAGCACACCAGGTCTAAGGGCTATTAAAGAGATTCTGTCAGCACAGAATGACTGTTGAAGCCAAGTACAGGTGCTCAGTGCTTCAAGGTGGGTCCAAACCTTTATATATACACCTTCCCACCTGCTTGTTTTTGTAATTTGGAATGATGAGACCAACATTGAACTTTTTGGCCAGAACCATAAACGTTACATTTGGAGAGAGGACAACAAGGCTTATGATGAAAGGAACACCATTCCTACTGTAAAGCACGGAGGTGAATCGCTGATGTTTTGTGGATGTGTGAACTACAAAAGCTCAGGACACTTGGTCAAAGTTGAAGGAAGGATTAATGCAGCACATTATCGGGAAATACTGGAGGCAAATTTGCATTCGTGTGCCTGGAAGCTATGCATGGGACGTACTTGGGCGTTCCAATATGACAATGATCCAAAACACAAGGCCAAGTTGACTTGTAATTGGCTACAGTATAACAAAGTTAAAGTTCTGAAGTGGCCATCTCAGTCTCCTGACCTCGATATCATTGAGCCACTCTGGGGAGATCTCAAGCATGCAGTTTATGCTAGACAGCCCAGGAATTTACAGGAACTGGAGGCTTTTTGCCAAAAAGAGTGGGCAGCTTTACATCTGAGAAAAAAAAGAATCTCTACCACAAAAGACTTCAAGCTGTCATTGATGTTATAGGGGACAATACACGGTATTCAGAAAATGGGGTATGTGAACTTTTGATTAGGGTCATTTGGATGTTTTGGGTTATCATTGTGATTTAAAAAGAGAAAACACAGTAGTTTGACTATAAATGGCTTCACCAAGCCACTAACCATGAGTGGAGAAAAAGTTTTGGCATTATTCGTGTTCTCTGAAAAAAGGCCAAGAAAGCAAAAATTCTGCTGGGGTATGTAAACTTTTGAGCACAACTGTATGAACTAATAACACTAAAGCAAACGCCATTATGAAAAAAGAATTAAAGGTAGTCTTTCGCCTCTAAAACTTGATTTAAACTACCGTACTTCTAAAGTGCTATAAGGGACTTGGCCCTTAAAGAAATCACTTTCATGTTAATGTTTACACCTTGAGTATTTCAGAAATTAGGGAGTTCCTGCATGACCAAAAGCTCCGTGCACCATTGTGGCCCCTCTATTACTATGCTGCACACTTCCCTTTGTTTGACATCGTCTGCTTTCCCAGAGCAAGTGTTTTCCACATTAAATCCCTGACTCTGGATGTCAACACTGACTGCAAGAGCTGCGAGACTGCGCGCATAAAGCCCCAGTGTGGGTGTGCTCTAATTTTTATCCCCTGCCTGCAGAGGCCACTTGCTCTATATCTGTATATTGGTGTAGCGAGAGGCTACTGCACATAGGAGACGGGGGTGAGAGTATGCTAAGAGTGCACTGGCACTCACTTTTTTGCATGAGGAATAAAATGATTTTCTGAAAACCTAAGGAAGTAAAAACTACTTCAGAGATGGGTTTTTCTTAGAAGAGGTTAAGTCTTCTAAAAGACTATAAGGAGTTTAAATTGAGTTTGGGGGCTGACAGACAACAATTACTGGATAAACCTATGCTTCAACAATTAAGGCATTATGTGAATCAAAGAGAATGGGCTGGAGGATTCTGACTGTGAGCATTTCTCAACCAAATGGAGTAAGTCAAACATCCCTTTGGGCTCTGGCAGACATTGTGACCGCATGCCAATATCTGTTTTTTTAACTTGGAATACTCCCAGGCATCTTGTAAGGTCAAGTCATAATAAGCTTTCTGGGGCTCGCCAGTCAGATAGGGGGCCAGCACCCTCTGCCCACTGTTCTAGGGGCAGCTTTTCCCTCTGTAACCTGCTTGAACAGAGTAAAAAATGTCTACATCATCATCTGGTGTCATTTTCTGCCTTTTTCAATTACTGCCTTCCAGACGCATGTGTCGTCACCTGGACTTTTGTTTTTGAGCGACGCTGCACTTCTTAATCAGCATGCCCTCTGTCAGGGACGCGGCGCTCACTACTTCAGAACCAGGAGCATGAGCCTTGGACTCACCCCTTGCCCCTGTCTCCACTACCACCGCTCACACAGATGTCGATAGTGTCATTGCAGCTGCCGGGGCCACTGCTGCACCTGATGCAGGTAAGGTCCTGAGCACAGGTGACCCTGGCAACCTGATGCCCCCTTGCCTTCCGCCTGTGCACAGTTGCCACTGGTACAATGGGACAAGCCCCTAAGGATGCGGCCCCCTCACCGCCCATTGATCTCAGACTAGACAACTCCCCTTCGACGTCCAACAGCAACCCAGTACTGGATCTATGTGCAGGGGGCCCCGATCTAGCCACAGACACCATCAGGAAAGCGGCCCCTGCCTTTTTCCTTGCCGCAGCTGCAGCAAGCTCCACTACCTTATTGCTTCCAACCCAGCACACATCGCTGGAGATGCGACCCCCTGCTACCAGAATCCCACCGACAGTGCAAGTGTCAGCAGCAGCCACACTCGCCGTCCACTGCACCAGGTGATGAGCCAGCCCCCTGCCACAGAGTACTTAGCCCAAGCACCTCCATCATCACCCATTACCACTGCCGAGCCACCCTCTGTGACTCACTCCATATGACTCAATCACAGCCATGCCACTACCACCCCCCTCTGCTACTACCAGCAGACACAGTGCCCGTCACCTGACAGCCTATGCTTTCCCCGCCCCCTTGCTGCATACCCTCAACAGAGCCTGAGCCGAGGTGGGCAGCGGTTACCACACCGGGACTGGGGCCACAGGAGGCAGACATACACATGTTTTTCACCATCTCCTTCACCTTCCTGCACCTCTTCCCCCTCCTGGTAGCTTTGCCTTCAAAAATTTCATCCCCGATGTAAGTTTATTAAAATGATCCAGGGACTCGATCTGCTGTAAGACCAGGCAGCCCCCCTCGATACTGCTACCACCAGCCTCATTCTCCCCTTCGCTCTTGTACCCTCCGATAGACTGGAGTCAGATGGGAGAGCCACTTGCTCAGGGGCTATTCCGCTGTGCCTGGAGACCACTTACCAGGCAACCAGATGGGTATGTTGCGACCTCATTCTCTTCATCCTCCACCTCCTCTACCAATTAGACAGGACTCCGTGACCCCTACGGATCCCTACCAGTCAGGGCTCTAAACCGGTCATCTTTTTTTTTTTTTTTTCTTTTTTTTTTTACTTCTCCGGGAAGGGGACGCTGCCGGTGAGGATGATGTTTCTCCTCTCCTCCAGGCCCTTGGTTGGACCCCTTCAGCCTCTTCACCGTGGCGGTGTTCTCTGCTCCGTTAGCACTGGAGGCTCTGTTTGCTCTTGCCCTCACCACTCTAAACTCCTCCCTGAGGTTCCTCAGCTGCTTTGCAGCTTCTTCATATTCACAGAGGCGTGAATGTATGTGGGAGCCATAGGTAGTAATAAACTCCTGCACAGCCGCCGCAGCTCTGCTCGATCCTTGCCACCCCCCGAGGTCCTTGTCTGGGGCCACTGGCTTGCTCCATCCAGGGGCCGGCCTGATCTTCTCCCTCTAGCCAGTTTTTTAGGCCTCCCACCCCTCTGCCGGGTTGGACCAGGAGGTGGGAGCTGGGGACACAACCCCGGGATCCAGTCCCACAAAGCCTCTCTCTCGCTGGGAAGGGGGTCGACAAAATCCTGTGTGTAAATAGTTTTTCCTCCCTTCCCAGCACCTGCATCTCTCTCCCAAGCACACAGCCCCAGCACACCAAACTCTGCCTCTTCCTCTGGAGCTGGAATTACTACTTCTGAACTTTCCAGTGCTTTGTTTCTATCCATTTCTGGGTGCTTCTTGAAGTATGTTTGGGGTCATTGTCCTGCTGGAAGACAAATGACCTAGGATGCAAATCCAGCTTTCTGACACTGTTCACTACATTGCAACCCAAATCTTCACATTTCATGATGCCTTGCACACAGACAAGGCACCCAGTGCCAGGGGCGGAAAAACAACCCCAAAATATCTTAGAACCTCCACCATATTTGACTGTAACTACTGTGTTCTTTTATTTGTAGGCCACATTCCATTTTCAGTAAACAGAATGATGTGCTTTACCAAAAAGCTCTTACTTATCTGTCCACAAGACATCTGCTGGCCATTTGGCCTTTGAAGGCCGCCAGATTGTCCTGAAAAAGTGTGACTTTAAGAGTCCCTCCTTCATAAATTAAACAATTTACCTGATCATGTCTCACACAGCACACAGCCAGATAAGATAGTAAAATGTTAAAATTACATTCCCTTGTGATTGTTTTTTTAAAAGCAACGCAGATGTGCAAAAACACTAGGATTAAACATAGCCCAAGGGGTGGAGGATCTATTTTTATTTATTTTGATTTCACAAGCCAGTATGCTATTCACATTTCATCTATCGCACATTTCCTTGCTTTAGCACAGTAAAATTGAGTGCAGCCATTATCTATTTGCTATGTAAGACTTTTGGTTTTGCACCAGTTCAGACTACATTGCTGTTCAGTCAGTTTTCCTATATTTACTATGTACTATTTTTCTGACTTGAACGCCCCACCCTTCACCATGCTGTGATTTTAATTACATCCAAACACCGTTGGTTCTGACCTTCCTATAAATGCAGGCTTTACCATGTTATTAGCCATAGGTAAGTGTTCACACTAGGCAGACAGGTTAGTTACCCATCCGATCTGAGATTACCTTGACGTTTGGTGGATGGGCTCCCAATTTTTGGCCAAATCTTGTGCTAAGCATCTCATGTGTTTTTTCATAGATTTCACAAGCCAGTATGCTATTCACATTTCATGTATCGCACATTTCCTTGCTTTAGCACAGTAAGATTGAGTGCAGCCATTATCTATTTGCTATGTAAGACTTTTTTGGTTTTGCACCAGTTCAGACTACATTGCTGTTCAGTCAGTTTTCCTATATTTGCAATCCTGCTCAAAAGCATGGGGGGGAGCCACAAGTTACTGACCCAACTGCAACTGCTGTTTCCTCTTCATGTATTGAGGTATGTGGAGAAGGGACTGATCCTAAATGCTGTGCCAAGGTATGTCTGGTTAAGGTCTATCCAGAAGGACAACCCGACAAGGCCTCCAAAATGTATGCCATAATAGATAAGCAAAGTAACCGATCTCTAGCAAGGCCCAAATTCTTTGAGATCTTCAACATAAAGGGACAAACGACTCCATACACCCTCAACACCTGCTCTGGTCCTATTGAGACTTCTGGCAGGAGAGCCTCTGGGTACATAGTCTCTTCAATCAAGGGAAACATGCATATACCTTTGCCAACCCTAATTGAATGTGACCAGATACCTGATAAGAGGGAGGAGATTCCTACTCCGGAAGCCGCGCTTCATCATCGCCACTTGAGGCACCTGACTAAAGAAATTCCTCCTCTGGACACGAATGCTGATATTCTAATCCTACTCGGGAGGGACATTCTGAAGGTCCACAAGGTGCGCCAACAATACAACGGCCCAGATGATGCTCCACACGCCCAAAGACTTGACCTAGGCTGGGTAATCGTGGGCGATGTATGTCTGGATAGGAGTCACAAGGCATCCAAAGTCAACGCCTGTAAAACGTATGTGCTCCAAAATGGTCGCGCAACTCACTTTAAGCCATGCCCTCATCACTATGAAGTGAAAGAAAGGTTCTCTGATTGCATCCGGAAGCCTGACATCATTCCCTCTCCCTATGGTGATGACTTAGAGAGAACAGTGTTTCACACAACAAAAGATGACAACAAAGTCGCTTTATCCATAGAAGACAAGGAGTTTCTTAAAATGATGGCCAGTGGATTCTTCAAAAATGAATCTGGCCGCTGGGTTGCTCCCTTATCCTTCAAGGCTTCAAGGACTAGGCTTCCTAACAACAGAGAACAGGTCTTATCTATATTCATCTCACTGCAGAGAACATTAAGGAACAAGCCTGAAATGAAGGAACATTTCATAGCCTTTATGGACAAGAGATTTCGCAATGACCACGCAGAGCCAGCTCCACCATTGCGATCTGATGTAGAATGCTGGTATCTACCTTCCTTTGGAGTATATCATCCAAGAAAGCCGAAACAAATCAGAGTGGTGTTCGATTCAAGCGCCAAACATGACGGTGTATCTCTGAATGACGTCCTCCTCACTGGTCTGAACCTGACTAATAACCTGGTGGGAGTGCTCATGAGATTCAAAAAGGAACCGGTCGCCATTACCGCCGACATCGAGCAAATGTTCCATTGTTTTCGTGCAACAAGATCAAAGAAATTATCTCCGTTTTCTATGGCATCGAGACAACAACACCAACAAGGAAATGGTTGAATACCGCATGAAGGTGCACGTGTTCGGAAACAGTCCTCCTGCAGTCACTACATATGGCCTACATAGGGCCGCCTCAGATGGCGCAGCAGAGTTTGGGAAGGATGCCCAACAGTTTGTTGAAAAGGAGTTCTACGTGGACGAAGGTCTTAAATCCCTGCCCACAGCGGAAAAAGCCATAGATCTGCTCAAACGGACATAAGGTATGCTTTCTAAAGCTCATTTAAGATTGCATAAAATTGCCTCCAATAGTGCTGTTGTCATGAAGGTCTTTCACCCTAATGATCATGCCGCAGAATTTAGGGACTTGAATCTAGGCCCAGACAATCCACCAGTACAGAGAAGCCTAGGCCTGAGGTGGAACTTGCTAAAGGACTCCTTCAGCTTTCAGGTTAGTGGTGCAGAAAAACCATTTACTAAGCGTGGGGTTCTGTCAGTGGTGAACAGTCTATATATGATCCACTTGAGTTTGTCGCACCCCTGACTATACAAGGCAAGCTCCTGCTGAGACAACTCTGAGTGCACTAAGGACTGAGATATACCACTCCCTGCAGACAAACAACTAAGGTGGAAGTCGTGGAGAATCTCTTTGCACCTTGGATAAGATCCACATACCACATTGTTACACTCCGGCATCCCTAGCTACGAGTCAAAGGAAAGAGATTCATGTATTCGCTGATGCCTCCACTGAAGCCATTGCCGCTGACGCTTACTTGAGGGTTGTAGACTCTAACAATGAAGCCCCATGTTGGATTTCTGTTTGGAAAGGCTAAACTGGCTCCTAAACCCGAGCACACCATACCCAGACTCGAGCTCTGTGGGGCTGTACTAGCCATTGAGATTGCAGACTTCATACAGAGCGAACTAGCTATTCGCGTGGATGACACAAAATTCTACACAGACAGTAAGGTAGTTCTGGGCTACATATATAACCAGACGAAACGCTTCTATGTCTATGTCAGTAACCGCGTAGAAAGGATCAGGAAATCCTCTAAACCCCAGCAATGGCAGCATGTCCCATCCCATCTTAACCCTGCGGCCCTTGCTACTAGACCAGTGTCTATTGGTGCCTTCACAAGCTCTTCTTGGTTAACAGGACCAGAGTTCCTTCACGACCAATGCGAAGAGACTGCAGTTGAAGACAGCTTCAACCTTCAGGATCCAGATGTCGACCCAGAGATCTGTCCTGATGTCAGCACCTTCATCACCAAATTCAAGGAGAAGGTTGGCTTGGACTGTTGGCATTTTGATCTCTTCTCAAGATGGACGAGGCTGGTTCATGCCATTGCAAGGTTAGGACATATTGTACAATGCTATCGCAATAAGGACAGTAACACTGATTGTCACAGTTGGCATATCTGGCATAAGCCTCTCTCTGCAGAAGACATTGCTCTGAGTGAACTCTTTGTGATACGCAATGTGCAGCAGAATGTTTTTCACAAGGAACTGGAATGTATACGTAAAAAACAAGACGTTCCTAAAAACAGCCCCATTGTCAACATAAACCCAGTAATAGACGAGAGGTGTTTATTGAGAGTTGGTGGTCGTTTAAACAAAGCTAAATTGGATGAGGCAGAAAAGAATCTTCTAATTATTCCTAGTCATTACCATATCACCACTCTACTAATACGACATTACCATGAAAAAATCAAACATCAAGGCAGACACTTCACTGAAGGAGCCTTAAGAGCTGCAGGCCTCTGGGTTGTGGGAGCAAAGAGACCGGTTTCCCATTTAATTCATCATTGTGTCCAGTGTCGTAAGACAAGAGGAAAACTGCAACAACAACAGATGTCTGATTTGCCTGCCGATAGGACAAGCACAGAGCCTCCATTTACCTATGTTGGCTTGGACGTTTTTGGCCCATGGGCAGTCGCTGCACGTCGGACCAGAGGCGGACATGTGGAAAGTAAATGTTGGGCAGTGTTGTTCACGTGCATGAGTGTACGAGCAATACACATAGAAGTGATAGAGTCCATGGATTCCTCCAGTTTCATCAATGCCCTAAGGCGATTCTTCTCCATCAGAGGACCAGTAAAACAATTAAGATCTGATTGTGGAACAAACTTTGTAGGTGCCTGTCGAGAACTACAACTGAATTCAACACCAGTCCAGAACTTCTTGACAACCAATGGCTGTTCCTGGGTCTTCAATCCTCCTCATGCTTCTCATATGGGCGGATCATGGGAAAGAATGATAGGCATTATTCGTCGGATACTAGAATCTATGCTCATGGACTCAAATCTTTCAAGACTCACTCACGAGACCTTGACTACTTTCTTAGCAGAGGTCTCTGCTATAGTAAACTCAAGACCTCTTGTACTCATATCTACGGATCCAGAATCTCCAACTATTCTCACTCCGGCAACTCTCCTCACCCAGAAACTTGGAACTGTTCCTAACCCGCCTGAAGACTCTGTGTCCGGTAACAAATATCAGAAACGGTGGAAACATGTGCGACTTCTGGCTAATTGTTTCAGGAATAGATGGAAGAGTGAGTACCTGACACTTCTCCAAAAACGAAGAAAATGGCAACAAGTAAAGCCAAATTTACAAGTAGGAGATATTATCCTCATGAAAGACCAGAAGGAGGAAAGAAACGCATGGCCTATGGGACTTATATCTAAAACCCTTCCATGTGACAATGGCAAGGTACGCAAGGTAGAAGTGACAGTTACTAAGCAAGGTGACCCCAAATCTTTCATTAGGCCTATATCAGAAATTATCTGTCTCATACCGGTTGAGGATTGATTATCCATCCAATCAGTAGGAACTCTTTCAAGGAACTTGAACCTTTGTATTACAAATGGGTTGGAGACAGTTTGGCCTAGTGCGGCTACTCCAATCCGAAGATGGGTTTTTCTTTGGATTACTTCAGGAACTCGTTATAGACATTTGTCTATCTTGTTATACAATATGTTATTGTTGCATTGCATGCATTGTTTTTTATCTTACAGGTTGAGGTATCCCTCCATGCACTTCAGGTAAACACTCCCAATTCGAGACTGTTGGTATAGTGAAATCCAAGGATTTCAGACGGGGAGTGTGCTGTTCAGTTTATCCTGATAGACTTTCAGCCATACATGGACATTTATGTAATGGTAATTTACTCAGTTCTATCATCCATTGTATTTGTTATACTTTGCTGCCATCTACTGGCCATTGCTGTATTACACTGTAATATTTTGTTATGGTACTTTCCCATAATGCCTCTCTGTCTATAGCTCCTCCTATCTTTTTCCTTCTCTTCCTGTTTTTGTACTCCGTGCCATCTTAGAACACACATGTGCTGCAGAGCTGGAGAAAGGATTCTCTTGTTACCTCTAACCTGGAGCTTCTACTATCTCTAATTTGGTGCCTCTATGACAGCTCTAACCTACAGTCCTCACTCCTACCTCATCTTCATTCCTTCATCTTCCCTGACATCTCACCTCATCTCATCAAGGTACTGTAAATAAAGCCTGTTGAATTCATCACTGCGTCATCCTTCCGGACCACCACGCGCAGCTGATAAGGACTAGGAGCACAGGTTGGCGAGTAACGCTATCCGCCATTGTTTATGCAGAGATTCGTGATCACATCCCTCAGACAAATCTCATCCACGTATATCGGTGGCAGAATATCCACACATTTGGGATTCAATCTCAATATAATTGGGAACATGGTGGTGAGGGAATATATTTCAAAACAGAAATGGAAGTCACAGTTGAATTCTTGCTAGCCATGCGGTTGCAAGGTGTGTCAGGCATAGTCACCCAGCAGTAGTTATCTGAAGTTGCTTTTTTATTTTTCCATATGCCCAGTTCAGACCATAGAACATTTCATAGCAATATGTGCATTAGAGTTGTCCACTCTCTCCCCATATGTTGGTATTAATCTATGTTCTGGATATAAGGTATTACATTTTTTTTTTTTTAAAGTGGTAATAATGATAAAGACATTTAGTGCAATATGTTGCTATCCATTTTGTATGGCCATGTTATTCATTCGTATGCGTTGTATGTTTTGGTAGTGTTGTAAAAAATCACAGCTGGCGGTATGTGAGCAATTTTTTTTGTAAAATGCCAACTCTATCCACAGTTTAGAGGGGGATGATGGTGCCAGTCTAACAGTCTAGTTAGGGCGACTATGTGAGGGTATAAGGCCATAGACAAAAGGCTCACAGTAAATGATCCTTGAGTATCGGGCACATCCATAGCCTTATGTTTACCCCTTGAAACATAATGACCACATTCTATAGAGAGTCATTGAAAAAAAATTTGAGAAAAAACATTTTAATTGATCAAGGTCATAAAACATAAATATATTAGGTATTTTATATAATAATAATTTCTAATAAAATAATGTAACTATTCCATGATGTTTCACAAATCAGAGGTTACAGGTACAATGTCAGACATTACAAAGTAACACATAGTTCAATTCCTACAAGAGGAGGTGAGGGCCCAGCTCGAACATTTAGGCAGCAATTCTGCAACTCCTGCCGCGGGTATATCGCATGCGGAATTGGCATGCATATTCCTAGCGTTTTGCAAGCATAATTAGCTTGCAGAATGCTAGCGTTTTCCAAGCGATCTGTAGCATCGCTTGGAAAACTGATTCACAGGTTGGTCACACTTGTCAAACATAGTGTTTGACAAGTTTGACCAACTTTTTACTATTGATGCTGCCTATGCAGCATCAATAGTAAAAAGATATATAATGTTAAAAATAATAAAAAAAGTAAAAAAATGGTTATTCTCACCCTCCGGAGGCCCCCGATCTCCTCAGCGGTGCACGCTCCTATAGACGCTTTGTGTGCAGGGCCTGCGATGACGTCAAGGTCACGTGACCGAGACGTCATCGCAGGTCCTTCACACAAAGCATCCATGGGAATGGAAGCGGCTGCGTGCACTATTGAGAGGCGGGAAGACTCCGGGGCCATCAGAAGGTGAGTATATCACTATTTTTTATTTTAATTCTTTTTTTTTTTTTACCAATTATATGGTGCCCAGTCCGTGGAGGAGCGTCTCCTGTCCTCCACCCTGGGTACCAACTGCACATGATCCGCTTACTTCCCGCATGGTGGGCATAGCCCCATGCGGGAAGTAAGCAGATCAATGCATTCCTAGGTGTGTGGAATCCCCGCGATTCCGCAAATTAATGAACATGCTGCGTTTTTTTCTGGAATGCGATTTCGCTCAGGAAAACAACACAGCATGTGCACAAAAAATGCGGATTGCATTCTATTAAATAGGATGCTTAATGTGAGCGTTTTTTTTTCGCGGTTTTACAGTGTTTTTATAGCGAAAAACCCGTGAAAAAAACGCGACGTGTGCACACAGCCTTACAACTCATAAGTAAAATGTTGGACGCAAAAGGTAATAAGTGTTTGTAGTATACGGTGCGGCCTCCGGCCAGTATCTGTATATGTACTGAATTTTATCAGATAAGAAAATGCATAGTTAAGTTTGATAAATGTGAAAAAAAAACCAATAAACCTAAGTTTTATTTTTTTTAATTAATAAAAGGATAGAAGGATAAGGGAGGGGTAAAACTAGGAACCGAATCAATAGACATAATCATAGTCAGGGAGTCAGCCGAGGTCAGATACCAGGTGATGTGAAAAGCCCGGACAGGCGAGCAGTAGGATTACCGCGGAGCCTGGTGACAGAGGTGATATCGTAACATGTCTGGGTCTAGATGTAAGAGTCAGAAGGCCACAGGTAGCTGGTGAAGGTCCTTCTTTTCAGGTCCAGCAGTGATGGTGGATCTGCTGGACTTCAGGGCGCTGGATGCTTAGGTTTCTTGTCTCTCAGATGGTTCTAGGGCAACAGTAACAACAAGCAAATACTTCAGCAGCCCTGGATAATCCGCGCTGGCAGGATGATAACATCTGGCGGAAGATGGAACCTGTGAGAAGAGAAGTAAACATAATGAAAGTGATGGGACTCCATGTGACATGATACTACTGTGAGGTCACTGTGGCTGGACAGCAGAGGAATATTATCACACAGAGGTCAGGGATCATTGCCAGCCATCATACATGTGATAATCCCATCACTGACAGATGACATCTGCTCCACATGAATGATTCTCACTGACATCACACAACATGGAGCTGATTCTCACACTTACCTTGTCTCTTTTTCCCATTTTCTCCATTTTCTGATTTTTCTTCTTTAATCAGATTTATTGGAGAATATTTGCTATCTGTCTGAGCTGGAAATTCTGATGAGAAAGTAAAAAACAACTCAGTAACGACATTTCCTAATGGGATCTGCTTTGTCTCCTGTATATAGTAGGATTGTTCTAGTCCTGTCCCCTATAGTCCTGATAATCTGGTATTATATCATAATAGGGCAAAATAAGTCCTATATAATGTACATAATCCCATCTGAGTGGCATTAGATGTGTCACTGATATAGAGCAGTAAGCGCCCTGTGTGCCGCCATGTTGTGCCTCACTGATGAGCGATAGTCTATTATAGGAGACAATGTCTTTTTATGATGATGTAGGCTATTGGATGCCACAACGTATCTCACAGAATCCATTAAAACAAAGTACAAAATTAGTGAGATAGAGATACAGTATGGGCCCATGGGCAACATAATTGGGATCAATGAAACATGGATAACATAGGAGACCTAATACGGAAAACCAGGTGGAAATATTTGAGCCTTGAAGTCAACAGACACATTGTTGGTGCTGTAGACATGGACATACCTGATAGTGGGGACAAGGATGGTAAGATGGTAATAACGTCATCTCTCTCAGATACAGAAACAGATTCTTTTTGCCTGTTTGGAAGAAGAAACGCATGTAAATCACAATAAAATGCGGTATAAAGGGGGTTGTCTCACTATAAGAACACCAATTATAGGGTCTAATAGAACATATGACTGTCATAGTGGGGAAGGTTTTCTGCTCAAAACTAACTTTTACAGAGCGGAACGGAAAACAACTATCAAGTATGTCTGGCATGTAATACTACATCTCTTATACAGTATGGGGAGCAGCACTAAAGATGCATGACCGGCCTCGATCATGGGCTGTTATTACCAGCACTAAGGACAAAAGCACAATGACCGCTAACCATGGGGCGGTGGATGTTGCATTTGATGTTATGGTATTTATGTCCTATATTTGTGTTGTGAAGGAACAGATGATTGGCCTCGGGGAGACCAAAACATCCAACACCGCGGAGACACCATCACGTATTTCTCAACGCAGTGATCCAGAACACTGCCCCCATCCCTTATGAGAAATATGCAAATGCATGTAGGATAGCTGCGGAGACACCATCACGTGTTTCTCGACGCAAGCAGTGAATAGCCAGACCTTTCCCCGGGAAGGAACAACCACGGGAAGGGCAGCATCCAATAAAGGAAAACATCCAATACAGGAAAACCACCTATGCCAAGCATAGTATCCATCCACAGACAGCTGTTTTGGGGTGTTTGCCCCTCATCAGTGTGGAGTAGGAATCTGGCTATTAGGAGCAGTGCCTAGTAAAAGGCTGTGAAGGAACAGATGATTGGCCTCGGGGAGACCAAAACATCCAACACCGCGGAGACACCATCAGGTGTTTCTCAACGCAGTGATCCAGAACACTGCCCCATCCCTTATGGGAAATATGCAAATGCATGTAGGATAGCTGCGGAGACACCATCACGTGTTTCTCGACGCAAGCAGTGAATAGCCAGACCTTTCCCCGGGAAAGTTATTTGTGTTGAGCACGTACTGTATATCAGCCTGGAGCTCCCAGTAATGACCCCATAATCTACTCACGTTTCTGAGATGTTTGTGCTGGATTTTGGTGCACACTCTCGAGGTGACTTGGGATCCTCATCTTTCATCGTCTTGTTAGTGGTGGTACAGAGCTACATGCGGAAGCAATAAGATATGAAATCATGTAATGATTACTTATATGGGTATTTTTTATACATATTTTGGATTTATTAATCACATACTTACTTTAGAAAGCCTTTCAGATGATGATGTAAAATTTTGGAATTTGTCCTCCTCACTTGTGCACTTTTCATCCTCTGAGACCAGATGTTTTTTCATACTGGAATGGGCTATAAGACATAGATAGTGAAGGGTTATTAGAGGTTGTCAGTATAACACAGAAACCATTTATCATTAATATTAATGGGAACCGATTATCACGTAATATGGAAGACGAGACAAACACACTTAGTCTACATAACGTCTTTTTCTACTTACTGATAAATAAACTGGTGTCCACATCTGATGCAAGCTGAGGAACGTACAGCGGCTTTTGACTTAGAAGGTTATTGAAGTCTAAATCTCTAAGGAATGGATGATCCTTGATCTCAAACGCTCCTCCTAGATAAAGAAAAACAAAAGTGATGTGGAAATTGTAAGAGACAGCTCCAGACCAACAAATTAAGGGAAGCACTTAATCGAGTAGGCTGGGACCATCTCATGTTAACTGGAGATAGCAACCATAAATGGGGCATGTTTAAGGATATGCTACTAGAATTCTGTAGAAAACTTATACACTCTGATAATAAAATGTCCAGAAATGGAAAGAAGCCATTATGGATAAATTAGACACTACAAAGTTTAATCAGGCTAAAACAAAGAGCATTCAAAATCAAGAAGGCCGAGAATACAGAAATAACATTTCAGGAGTATAAAGAACAACCATATATACTTGAGTATAAACCGACCTGAGTATAAGCCGAGACCCCTAATTTTGCCACAAAAAACTGGGAAAACTTAATGACTCGAGTATAAGCCTAGGGTGGAAAATGCAGCAGCTACCGGTAAATGTCAAAAATAAAAATAGGTACCAATAAAAGTAAAATTAATTGAGACATCAAAAAGTTAAGTGTTTTTGAATATCCATATTGAATCAGGAGCCCCATATAATGCTCCATACAGTTCATGATGGGCCCCATAAGATGCTCCATACAAAATACACCCCATATAATGCTGCACAAATGTTAATTATGACCCCATAAGATGCTCCATACAGATATTTGCCCCATATAATGCTCCACAAATGCGGATTATGACCCCATAAGATGCTCCATACAGACATTTGTCCCATATAATGCTGCACAAATGCTGATTATGGCCCCATAAGATGCTCCATACAGTCATTTGCCCAATGTAATGCTCCATAAACGCTGATTATGGCCCCATAAGATGCTCCATACAGTCATTTGCCCCATGTAATACTCCATAAATGCTGATTATGGCCCCATAAGATGCTCCATACAGTCATTTGCCCCATGTAATGCTCCATAAATGCTGATTATGGCCCCATAAGATGCTCCATGCAGTCATTTGCCCCATATGCTGTTGCTGCGATAAAAAAAAATCACATACTCACCTCTCGTCGCTCAGGCCCCGACACTTGCTATATTCACCTGCTCCGCGTTCCACCGCTGCCAGCCGCCGCTACTTTCCCCGTCCACTGCACTGACTGCTCAGGCAGAGGTTGGCGCGCACTAATCACATCACCATGCCCTCTGACCTGAGCGTCAGTGCAGAGGATGCAGAAGATGCAGCGGCGGCCGGCGACGGTGGAACGGGGAGCAGGTGAATATCGCGCACTGCTTATACTCACCTGCTCCTGGCGCGGTCCCTGCTTCCCCGGCACTGGCAGCTTCTTCCTGTAATGAGCGGTCACATGGTACCGCTCATTACAGTAATGAATATGTGGCTCCACCCCTATGGGAGTGGAGTGGGGTCCATATTCATTACTGTAATGAGCGGTACCATGTGACCGCTCACTACAGGAAGAAGCTGCCGGGGAACCAGGGACACCGTGCCAGGAGCAGGTGAGTATGCTTAGACAGCTGCCACTCCACCTCCCCTGCCGACCCCTGGGTATGACTCGAGTATAAGCCGAGAGGGGCAATTTCAGCCTAAAAAAATGGGCTGAAATTCTCGGCTTATACTCGAGTATATACGGTAAGTAAGAAATGTAAATAAGAAATCAAGCTGGCAAAGTTATCCACAGAGAAACAAATTGCCAGTGACATTAGAATGAATCCCCCAAAATGTTATAAATGCATCAATGCCAAAAAAGAAAAAAAGATGGTATAGGTCCCTTAAAAAACAATAGCAAGATAATAATAGAGGACAAAGAAAAGGCTGAGATATTAACCAGGCACTTTTCATCCGTGTTCACCAATGAACTAACTGTTCCAGGGATCAGTCAACAAGACAAAGGTCACCACCGGAAATAACACAAGACATTGACAAATCCCCTGGCCCAGATGGCATTCATCCACGGATACTGAGGGAATTGAGCTCAGTAAATGACAGACCGCTGTATCTTATATTCTTAGCGTGTCTTTTAACAGGGGTGGTGCCACAGGATTGGAGGATGGCTGATGTGGTACCGATATTTAAGAAAGGTAAAAAGATAGAGCCAGGTAACTACTGTCCGGTAAGCCTGACATCAGTAGTGTTCAAAATTTTAAAGGGCATTATAAGAGATGACCTGCAGAAATATATTGCAGAGAATAATATAATAGCTGACAAACAGCATGGATTCATTAACCCCTTAGTGACAGAGCCAAATTTTTTAAATATGACCAGTGTCACTTTACGTGCTAATAACTCTGAAACGCTTCAACAAATCTCAGTGATTTTGAGATTTTTTTTGTGGCACATTATAATTTATGATAATGCTAAATTTAGGTTGAAATGTTTTGTGTTTATTCACACAAAAAAAGAAATTTGAGAAAAATGTTACAAAATAAGCAACTTTAAAACTTTGAATGATTATCCCTTTAATCCAGATAGTCACATAAAAGAAAAACATTAATAACATTTCCCTTGTGTCACATTTCAATCAGCACCATTTGTAAAACGTCCTTTCATTTTGTTAACATTTTAGGAGGTTTAAAAACGTAGCAACAATTTTTTATTTTTTCAAGGAAATTTACAAAATGTTTTTATTTAGAGACTTAGGCACGTTTGAAGTGACTTTGGGGGTCATATATATTGGGAAATCCTCAAAAGTGATACCATTTTAAAAACAGCACCCCCTGACAGATTGGAAACTGCTGTCAGGTAGTTTATTTACCATTGAAGTAATTTTCAGGAATTAATGCAAAGCGACATGACAGGAATGAAAAAGTGTATTTTTACCACCCAAATGTCGCTAACTTCTGAACAGGCCGCTATAGCCGGCAGACTCTAAAGCCGTTATTTGGTCATGACTTGCCATTGCTACCATCAGGACCACACAGACCTGATCTCAGGGCACCGATGGGGTTAAAGAGGTCCCTCTACACTCTGTTAACCATTTACGTAATGTAGTCACTATTGACAGCAGCATCTAAGGGGTTAAACAGACATGGAAGGTGCAAACACTGATTATGACTAATGCAGCAAGTTGTGAGCTATAGTGGACAGCCGACAGCTGCTGGATTGTCACCTGTATGGGGAGGCTTTTCTCTTATATCGCAGGTCAGTAAAAATACGTATTGGTGGTCATGAAAGGGTTTTTAAAGAAAGGTCATGTCTGACTAACATGTTGGGTTTCTATGAGGAGGTAAGTGCTTGTCTTGATGTTGATAATGCAGCTGATGTGATTTATCTGGACTTTACAAAGGCTTTTGATACTGTTCCACATAACAGCCTTATACTGAAGCTCCATACACAGGGACTGGGGGAAACTGTATGCAGATGGGTAAGGGAATTGGGTAAATGACAGGAAACAAAGAGTTATCATAAATGGTACATACTCTAAATGGTGTATAGTCAGCAGTGGGGACCGCAGGGATCTGTGCTGGGAGCAGTACAGTACCGCAGGGATCTGTGCTGGGAGCAGTACAGTACCGCAGAGATCTGTGCAGGGAGAAATGGGGTACCGCAGGGATCTGTGCTGGGAGCAGTGGGGTACTGCAGTGATCTGTGCTGGGAGCAGTGGGGTACCGCAGGGATCTGTGCTGGGAGCAGTGGGGTACCGCAGGGATCTGTGCTGGGAGCAGTGGGGTACCACAGGGATCTGTGCTGGGAGCAGTGGGCTATCGCAGGGATCTGTGCTGGGAGCAGTGGTGTTCCACAGAGATCTGTGCTGGGAGCAGTGGGGTACCGCAGGGATCTGTGCTGGGAGCAGTGGGGTACCGCAGGGATCTGTGCTGGGAGCAGTGGTGTTCCGCAGAGATCTGTGCTGGGAGCAGTGAGGACCGCAGAGATCTGTGCTGGGAGCAGTGGTGTACTGCAGTGATCTGTGCTGGGAGCAGTACAGTACCGCAGGGATCTGTGCTGGGAGCAGTGGGGTACCGCAGGGATCTATGCTGGGAGCAGTGGGGTACCGCAGGGATCTGTGCTGGGAGCAGTGGGGTACCGCAGGGATCTATGCTGGGAGCAGTGGTGTTCCGCAGAGATCTGTGCTGGGAGCAGTGGTGTACTGCAGTGATCTGTGCTAGGAACAATTCTTTTTAACCTCTTTAGTAATGATCTTGTGGATGGGATTGAGAGCTAAGTGTCAGTCTTTACTGACGATACCAAACTATGTAGGATACTAAAATCTGACCTTGACATTATAATTTTGCAAAAAGATCTGGATAAGGTGACTGAATGAGCAAACACTTTGCAAATGAGGTTTAATGTAGATAAATGTAGAGTAAGGCACCTAGGATGGAGTAATCCTATTGCTGCATATACATTAAATGGGGGTATACTCTGGACTACAGAACGAAGGACTTTGGATATTGTGGTTACAAGTAAGCTGAGCAGCAGTACTCAGTGTCAGGCAGCAGCCGCAAAAGCAAAGATTTTAGGATGTATAAAAAGAGAGATAAAATCCCGTGATTCCCAACATATTGTTGCCACTTTATAAATCACTGGTGAGACCACATCTAGAATATAGTATCCAGTTTTGGGCTCCACATTTAAAAGAGGACATTCAGAAATTAGAGTCAGTTCAAAGTCGGGAAACTAGATTATTACAAAGGATGGAAGGCCACTCATATGATGAAAGGTTGGAAAAGTTGGGCTTGTTTCGCTTAGGAAAAAGACGCCTCAGAGGAGATCTCATATATATGTATAAATATATGTGTGGTCAGTACAGAGGACTGGCGCATGTCTTATTCCTTCCAAGGACCATACTGAGGACCAGGGGGCACCCATTACGGGGGGAAGAAAGGCGATTCCAGCAGCTACACAGGAAAGGGTCAGACTGTGGAACGCCGACCACAAGAGGTAGTAATGGCCGACACCATAACAGCTTTTAAAAAAGAGCTGAATGATTGCCTCAATGCACATAACATTGCGGGTTATAGTTAATTTAGTGACAAAATGAACAATTGGTGGAGAAAGGTTGAGCTTGATGGATCTAGGTCTTTTTTCAACCTACATAACTGTGTAACTAGATCTGAACAGTTTATCTTAATCTGAGCTAATGACGTAATTGAGCAGACATGAGGAAATAGCCTGAAAATCCTAGTATGGAGAACTATAAATGGAGAAGATGATAGAGAAATAATGATCCTCATGGACAAGCGCGTTATGTCCTCGGTATAATAAGGGAATATTAATATTATTGTATCCGTTACCTGTCCCAAGTCTTTGCACAGGATTTCTTCTGAGCAGCTGAGTGATGAGGTCCTGAGCATCCAGGGGAGGAGTGCGGTCACATTCCCAAACTATGTCTCCTGTTATGTAGGAAATAGACTGAAAATCTTAGTATGGAGAACTATAAATGGAGACGATGATAGACAAGAGCTAATCCTCATGGACAAGCGCGTTATGTCCTCGGTTTAATAAGGGAATATTAATATTATTATATCTGTTACCTGTCCCAAGTCTTTGCACAGGACTTCTTCTGAGCAGCTGAGTGATAAGGTTCTGAAGAACGCGGAGTGGAGTGTAACGATGATTCCACTTTATATCTCCTGTTATATAGAAAATTACAGAACATAAAACCTCTTTACTGGACTGTAAGATAAAGCAAAGAAAGTAACTAAAACAAAATAACCACTCAAAGCATTGATCAGTTTATTCTACTTACCAGTGAGTACATTTTTATAAAACTCACTTCGGGAAGCTCCATTAAATGGTGGATATCCCATGAGAAATTCATATAATATGATGCCCATTGACCACCAGTCAACAGGTCTTCCATAGCCTTTCTGCCGGATGACCTCAGGGGCTTTGTAACACGGGGTGCCACAGGTCTGGAAACCAACAAAATAGAGAATCGATGAAACAACTATTATGACAAGTTCTTGACATAAAAACAGAATTACTGAAGATAAAATGTCAATGGAAAAGTTCTCTAAAAATGAAGAATGTAGGGAAGAGAAAATAGAGTTATGAGATTAGTACAGAACAAGCTAAGTTCCTGTAAGTGATACCGACCTCACAGTCCAGGAACTCTCTGGCGATGTCCTCTGCTGAGTGCTTGTAGATGTTGGTGTTTGGTATCATGACACCTATTTTTGAAAGTCCAAAGTCGGTAATTTTAATATGTCCTGCAGATGTTATCAGGAGGCTGTGAAAGAGAAGATGGTTTTAGCTTCATAGACCGTGAGATAATAAATTATAACTTTCCCTCTTTATTACTATGGGGGCACTTACTTATCCGGCTTCAGGTCTCTGTGCACCACACCGTAACTATGCAGGTATTCCACACCAAGAACTGCCTCTGCAAAGTACATGCGGGCCAAGGGGACAGAGAGTGGTCCCCTGGTGGTTAGAAGGGTCCTACAGTCTCCACCTATAAAAGAAAGGAAATATAACCGGTGAGGGGTTTATACAGCAGATCACCATGATGTATGATGAGAAGTGAGCGGAAACATTGGGGCACGAGAAAATATATACAGATATGATGTACTGTATACTGCACAGATTAATTAGTCTGAAGTCATGGTGAAATGTCATCTATGTAACTAATGACATAAAGTGATGTCAGGTATCGTCTACAGCTGGAGATACTGACGTGCTCCCTGCGGGGACATACAGGGAGATCACACAGATCAATGACTTCCCGGGCATCTTGGTAATAAATAACCTATAGTAAATGCTCTACGGGGATGTAACCATCCACGGGGACAAGTCTTAATGATATGAGTGGGGATAATATGTCAGCAGACATGGGGTGTATATAATACAATGTACGTGTCCTACCTCCTACATACTCCATGACCATACACAGGTGAGATCTAGTAGGGAAGGAGCAGAGCATGGAGGCCACAAAGGGACAATCTGCGAATGTTAGGATGTCCCTCTCCAGATAGGCCCATTTCACGTTCTGTGGAGTATTCAGGTTCCGCTTGGCCATTTTCTTCATCGCAAAGATCTCTTGAGAGTCTTTATGGCGCACTAAGTGGACGGACCTGGATAGAAAGAGAATCCATGGGTTATAATGAATTCTTATTAACAGTCTGTATACATGACTATACAAGTCATTACATGATCTTCTGTACTAATGTTTGATACCAGCAGTCCGGCCATCACTAGAAATCCACATCTAGAAATACATGAAAGAGCTCTACATAGATGATGGGAGGTCTGCACAATGCCCCGTCTGCCAGACCCTCACCCAGGTCACATTATAGGTGAGAGAATCTACAGAAATTCATCTTGGGCAGATTCGCTATAACCGACCAGTAGATACGATTCAGTCCAAATAAAAAATTGGTCTAAATTGAAATTGCTCAATTGTCGTAAGAAGATGAATTTTAGGCTTCCTCCTCAGCCCAAGGCAGAATAAATGGAGGGGAGGGAAGAAGTTATAATATAATTAAACACATTACACCCACTTGTCCTCGGCACTCCCCGTCCATCACTGCCGTCCTCCGTCCTCTGTGCCGGTCTTTGGTTGTTCTCCCTTCTCCTGCTGAGACCAGTGATCGGACCCACATGGTCATGGTGGGGGGTGAGGGTGCAGATGTCATTGGGGTCAGTATCGTGTCACCCCTCATGTGACCGTGTGCAGCCAATCACTATTATCAGCTCCTTTATGGGGCCTGATTACTCCGAAGATCAGTGCGGAGGACGGGGAAGCTGTGGTGGAGGCGGCAGCATAAGAACAGGTCAGGTCTAGGACCGGTGAGTGTAATGTATTATATCATCCCTTTCCTTACAGACTGATTTGTTACAGCTTATATAACGGAGCTGAATAGTGACATTGAGATGTGGACAGTGATGTGGACTCAGATCGTTTCCCTATGACAACACTGAATGGCAGAGCACAGAGGCAGAAGCATTGTCATAGGGAACCCTGAGAAATGGGGATTATGGGAACAGGAATCTCACCCAAAAGCTCCACAGCTGATCAGTTTAGATGTCTCATAGTCGCTCATACGCGGCTCTCCTGCCGGGATCAATGATCTGATCAAGTCCTAGAAAAGAATAAGAAATAATACTAAGATATAGAAGCTGCAGGTAAACATCTCAGGATGTAAAAATGTCTCCTCCTAAATTATGTCCCAGCTGATTTACACTGATCCGATGTAGAGGACGATACAAGCCGGACGCTCCACATGGCATTGCTTTCCTCACGGGGAGAGCGATGTCACACTTGGAAGCGATGAAGGATTCCTTTTATCAGGTAATCACAAAGCACACAACATGTTCAGACTCCAGGCCAGAAGGGGGAGCTCTGATCCTACTTATGGGTGACTCCCCTATATATATATAAATTCTGGTCTGGAGGCAAAGTTAGACAGATTGTGCCAGACAGCAGACTGGAGCAGTCTGAGGCAGAGAGATGTGTGAGGGGCCGTGTAGCCAGAGGTGCTGCAGCTCCAGGATTGAGAGAGTACGGAAGGAAGAACAGCATTTAGTGAGCGTGCAGGAGAGTGAAGCACAGGCGAGTGACACCAGGGAAGGACAGCTGTGATTGAGCTATCTCCCTGTGAAGCGCAGATACCGGTAGCCGGAAGACCGAGGTTGTGAGGGACTCCGAGACTTACAGAAGAAACCGGCAGGACAGCTGGATTACACATCACCTGTCCACCCTAATACCCAGGAGACACAGGGACACATAGAGCCCGGGTCGTGATAGAGACCCTGTAAAAAGGCTCAAGCCACCTGTCATATGGGTTTGTGTCCCACCTTTAAGGAGGACAGAGTGGAACAGTGAGGACCTTGCCTGAAGCCATAGGCAGTAAGGGACTACAACACCACCGCGCTAGTAGGAAGATTTCTAACTCCACCTGGTAAGGGGTACTCTGAACTCGCTTCCAAGCTGGCCAGACCCTGCCTGTACCTGTGATCTGGTGCCCTGGACTGTGGCTGGCTGAAGTCTTCAGTAAACCAGGTAAAGAGACTGCAAACCCGTGTGCTCCATTCTTTACTGCACCATTCACTATCTTCACCTACATACCGGGAGCCTTGGGAACCTACTTCAGCTGTGGGAAGTTATACCATCTAGCTGCCATAACATCACTCCAGTGGACTCCTTTATGGAGCGTTGGTTCCCTCTGACTGAAAACCACAGGTGGCGTCACGAACATAAACTTTATTCAAAACCGCTTTAAGAACATTCCCTTTAACATGGACGCCCAGGGCCACGGACCAGGTCGCCACCACCGTGACATCCCCCTGTGAGTACCGGACCCGGTACCAAGTACCCCACGGCCCTGGTGGGGCGACTCAATATGGGAGGTCACACAGGGGAGAACTACGTATTCTGAGAGCAGCATGATTTAGGAGCAGAGACCTTGATTCCAGCGATGTGTTACTTAATAGGCTGTGTGCTGTTGTTTCAATAAAATCAGTGTTTTATCAGCAGGAGATTATCACTGGAAGACTATTTGTCTCGTGCCATGTAGTCCTATTGTTCTGTAAACCCTCCACCACCACTGAATAGCTGCTTTCTGCCTAGGCACAGTGTACACAGAAAGCTGCCAATCAGTGTTGTGTGCGGGGTTATACAAGGCTCAGGATTCAGAGCTCTGCTAGATCTGCAGCATAGAAAACTGGAATTTTATGACATCTGCTGCATCCTGTAAAGTAAGTGACATATCGCTGGAATCAGGGTGTCTGTCCCTACATCTTGCTGCTCTGAGATCAAATAGCATAAACCTGGTGACAGATTCCATTTAGTATAAATGCTATTATCTAACACAATAGTGTCACCTACACTTAGAGCAGAGCCGTCCCATGAATATGGGGGATAATACTTTTCTCAGAAACTTCTCTCAATAATTTATTAAGATGAGGTAATATTGAAAAATCTCACGTTCGGTGTCAGATTTTATTTTCTGCACCGTGATATCCCAGAGCTGCGCTATCCGCGCTCTTTACACCATGGAAACATCTTGTGCTTCATTCATTACAGTAATGGGTAGAATTGCTTTACACTGCAGCTCCTCTCCACAAGTCCACATTAATATACTGTATAATGGACTTGTATGCGGAACATTTCTGTAATGACGTCTATTATCTCAGCTGCAGCATTTACAAGTAGGAAGACTCTGATAGAGCGAGAAAGAAGGGAAAATACCGACTTCCCCCCACTGAGCTGTAACTACCTCAGCAGAATACAGACTGTCCTCACAGAGGAGGGAGCAGCACAGACAGGCGGCCATAAAACCTCCTGTGCCTGCCGGGGACTGACAGGGAGGCCTGTAAGATCTAACCCCAGGTCTTCTGATACCTGACCGGTGATCTGGAGAAGATCAGAAAACAAGGACGTGTGACAGAGAAGATGATGGCTCCTTACCGGGCGTTCTGACGAGCGGGCCGGATCTTCCAGTACACACAGGACTTTTTCGGCCAGTTGTTTCATAAAAGCCAAATCTCCATATTGAGATCTTTTTTCAGCCTAGAAAGAAGAAAAAAACAAAAAGGAAAATTATGATATGAGAAAAGTCACAATGGAGGCGGCCATTGTATGTGACATCTGCTCCTCTCTGCAGATACAATGGCTCCATATCTGGGGACTCCTATATAGGAATAGGAAAGAAGAAGCTTCTATCCCACCATTATTATCTATGAGTATGGAGAAGTTTTGTGCGGAGCGTCCGCCATTTACCTGGTGCACTAATGTCTTGATGTTGTGACATAAATCAGTCAGATACTCTGACGTTAGTTTGTATTGTCGTTGTTTCTTCAGGCAGTCCTTTACTAGCTGCACCACCAGCCGGTGAGTGAAGCAGAGGATGCCATCGGGTGGTAGAAGAACAATGTCAGGGTCATTATTGATAACAATCTCCCACAATGCTTGTACCTGAAAATAATTCAGACGTAATTCAGCCATAGTGAAAAATTGCAACTGCTCTCTGTCACTAAGGAACCAAAAATGGCACCGGTGATTCCGTGTACATTGTAGAAGTAGGGAACATCGTCTGTGATGTCACAATAGCCAGGAATCACCAGTGATGTCATAATGGCTGATCATCACCAGTGATGTCATCGTGGCCAAGCAGCACCAGTGATGTCATCACGGAATCATGTGATGGAATCTTCAAGGATCGGCTGAGCACAAGTACAGTGGGGATAATAAGTATTTGATTCACTGACAACTTTGCAAGTTTTCCCACCTGCATAGAATGGAGAGATCTGTAGTAATTTTTATCGTAGGTGCATTTCAACTGTGAGAGATAGAATCTAGAAATAAAAAACAGAAAGTCACATGTAGGATTTTTAAATAATTAAATTGCATTTTATTGCATGAAATAAATATTTGATCACCATCCAAAAAAGCAAGATTTCTGGCTCTCACAGACCTGTTAGTTTTTCTTTAAGAAGCCTCCTACTCTGCACTCGTTACCTGTATTAATTGCTCCAGTTTGAACTCGTTACCTGTATAAAAGACACCTGTCCACACACTCAATCACACTCCAACCTCTCCACCATGGCCACAACCAAACAGCTGTCTAAGGACACCAGGTACAAAAATGTAGACCTGCACATGGCTGGGATGGGCTACACAGGACAATAGGAAACCATAATGATCATGCCGCATGTATGCAACATACAGATCAAGAAGTGCTTATATTCAACACAAAATGAAAGGGAACGCTTTATTTATTTCTTTTTTTCTTTTTTTTTTTAAACAATAGATTTTTATTGAAGTTTGCATATAAGGTGAAGAAAAAAACGCAATACAAACATATTTTTACAATATGTATAAGAGGACATATAAACAGTTAACAAACAAACAAACTAGCAAACAACAGGGTAAGAGGCAGGGGAAGGAGGGGTGGGAACCCGAGAAGAGGGTCATAGTGTGTCCTTCAATCAGAGTCAGGATTGGTCAGATGAAATACTGGTGTGGCAAAGGGGGTGTGATTGGCATACTCCGCCCAGGGTAGCCAAATTTTCTCAAACTTGCCAACTTTGTCTGTAAGTATGGCGGATAATTTTTCGTTTATCATGTCCCAAGAAAGGCGTAGTTTAACTGCAGATAATTCTAGATTTGTTTTTTTCCAAGCCGAAGCTATGGTTTGTTTGGCTGCCAGGAATATAAATGTGATGAGGGCTTGAGCGTGTTTAGGGGTGTTGGGGATACGCTTGTTAAGTAGAGCCTCCCAAGGGTTTTTTGTAAGATTGATATTTGTTATAGAGAAGATCAGGTGGTATATTCTAATCCAAAATCTGCGTACAATTGGGCATAGCCACCAGATATGGAACATATCACCTGTGGAATTACATCCTCTAAAGCAATTTGGAGAATAGTTGGCGACTGCTTTAGCCACTCTGGCTGGGGTAAGGTACCACCTGGTCAACACCTTATAATTCGTTTCTAGCATGAGGGCATTTAATATTCCTCCAGTAGAGGAGGACCAGATTTGAGACCATTCTGAATTCGTAAAAGTGGAACCAATGTCAGACTCCCAGCGAGAAGCGTAGTTCAAACAGCGCCTATGAGAGGAGGAATTGATATGAGAGTAAAGGAGAAATATAATGCCTGGAGCGTGTGGATTTTGGTGGCATCTTTGTTCAAAGGGAGTGAAGGAATAAGGAGGGGTAGAGTTTTTTAGTAATGAATTGACAAAATGTTTAAGTTGCAAGTAACGAAATACCTCTCCAGGGGGGAGATGGTATTTTTCACTCAGGACCGAAAAAGGAATAATCCCATCCACGGTTAAAAAGGTGATGGATTCTGGTTATCCCTGCAGCGACCCATAAACGAAAGTTCCTAAGGGACTCCATGCCAACACAATACATAAAAATTCATGTGGTACCGCTCATTAAGGTAATGAATATGCACTCCATGCCTATGGGAGTGGAGACGCGTCCATATTCATTAACTTAATAAGCAATACCACATGATCACTCGGCAGGAAGAGCTGCAGGCAGGCGCCGGCGGCCAGAACGAGATGCAGTGCCAGCACCAAGGGCGCGCAGGTAGGTGAGTATGATGTGTGCTGGAAGCCGCTGGCTCCTGTCCCCTCTACCACCAGATTTCTGGACCGTGACTCGTGTATAAGCCAAGGGGGGGCGTTTTCAGCACCAAAAAATGTGCTGAAAAACTCGGCTTATACACGAGTATATACGGTAATTGGGTAGACATTAGTGTTGAGCATTCCTATACTGCAATATCGGGTATCGACCGATATTCCCGGTATCGGAGTTCCGATACTGAGTTCCGATACTTTTTCGAATACCGGAATCGGAAGTTCCCATAATGCAATGAGCCAGTTTGATTTTATTCAGCCAATGAGGATCCTAAGAAGTGTGGACACATCCTGTTATGCATGTTAGGCATGTTAACTAATGGCATGGGTGTGATTGGCTGCTGAAATGATGTCATGATGCACTATGAAAGCCGCCGCCGCCATTTTGGGTTCACTCTGCTGTGAATTCAGTTAGGGACAGGATGCTGCTGTTCTGAGGGACAGTTTGAGCTAGCGATTTGCTTTATTGTGCTTTACCCAGGCTACTTTATCAACCGCTGTAGCTTTCTTTTGCCTTGCAGCGCTGTCTGCGAGGTCTCTGTGTGTGAGTGCAGCTCACGCTGTAGTGTGTTCTGCAGCCACCTCCGGTTGTAGTACGCTCAGCGTGCGTCACTGCCTCATACATTGTCCTTTTTTGCATTAGTGCTGCTCATTTTTCCTGATTTCTCCTATTAGTGTGGTTCCATCCGTATCCAGCTAGATTGCTTGCAAACACTATATAGGAGTAGATAGAGGAGCCTTTCTGCAGCCTTGTGCCCTGCAGCCCCAGCCAGATTAGTATTAGCCTATTTTTTGGAGCTATTTTTTGCATTGTAGGTTACCTTCCTGCATTGTAATAGCTACAAAAAGTTTGTGATACTATCGGTTTTACATCTTTGGGCACATCCAGTGTCTTTTTGAGAAAAAAAAAGGTAATAAAGTTCACCAAACACTCCACTTTACAGTTGTGTAGGCCACATTAGCTCATGTTAAAGTCTAGTCCACACTTTATAAAATTAGTGTTTCTTATACCTGTTAGCAGCTGTTGAGGAATAAGCACACTAAGCCCTTAGTACTTTTCTGCTTATCTTTATCCGTCTACCAAGATGAAGGCAGGGAGTAAAGCACGTGGTCGTGGGCGTGGAGTTTCTGCAGGGAGAGGACGTGGGGATTCTGTGCCTGCTGCGGGCACCAGTGACTCAGCATCCCCCAGTTTTACCAGGGGACAGTCCTTTATGCGCAGCTTTGTAGGAGCTCACCGTACCCCACTGCTGCGGGAGGAACATATTGAAGCCATTGTCAGATGGATGGCAGCTAAAGCATCGACTTCAATTAGTTACAGATCCTTTCAGGTCCAGAGCACTGAAGAGCACCCATCTGTCTCTTCACCACCTGCCAAATTGCCCAGGCAGTCAGAGAGCCCTGGACAGGAGCCATCTCTACTTCTGTTCTCTGAATCTCTTGGCTTGGAAACGGGGCCAGCCAAGCAGCATTGGAGAAATGGAAGAAGAGGCAGTATGCAGTGATGCGCAACAGCTTTGTCTCTCTGAATCTGAAGAGGTGGGTGGGCCAGTGCCTATGGTCAGCACACCTCAGTAGGCATCTGATGATGAGACTCAGGTGCCACATTCTGGTGCGGACTGTGCTGCCGAGACTACCCAGGAGAAGCAGTCGTTTGAAGAGGGTAGTGTAGATGATGAGGTCCTTGACCCATCATGGAGTGAGGTACAGGAAGGTGGTGGGAGCAGCTCTGAGGAAGAGATTCCCCGAAAGGCCCAAAAAGGAGGGAGAGGGGGGGTGTTATGATCCGGTGACCTTGGAGCCGCATGAAACTTTCTCTGGAGTAGGTGGAAACTGTACTGACCGCAAATCCTGAACTAACACCGCAACTAGAAGTAGCCGTGGGGTGTGCCTAACAAATACCCCTATAGATGGAAATAGGAATACTACCTTGCCTCAGAGCAGAACCCCAAAGGATAGGCAGCCCCCCACGAATAATGACTGTGAGTAGGAGAAGAAAAGACACACGCAGGTAGAAAACAGGATTTAGCAAAAGAGGCTACTCTAGCTAAATAGGAAAGGATAGGACAGAATACTAGGCGGTCAGTAATAAAACCCTTCCAAAAATATCCACCGCAGATAATACAAAAAATTCCACAATCTAGCTAAAGACGTGGAATGAATATCTGCAACCCCAGAGAATCCAACAAGACTGAGAAAATACTGACACAATCTAAGCTGGACAAGAAAACACAAAAGAATAGCACTGAATTATGAAGCACACAGCATGTGTGCCACAGAAACAAAACCAGACACTTATCTTTACTGAATTGGCAGAAAGGCAGGAGGAACCAGGCAGAGGTCCAACACCTCCCAACAACAATTGACAACTGGCAAGGACTAATAAATCCTACACACCTAAATACCCCAGTCAGAACTGCAATCAGCAGACACACCTGACCAGGACTGCAAACCAGGGACAACTGCATTACCACCTACTACCACCGGAGGGAACCCAAAAGCAGAATTCACAACAGTACCCCCCCCCTTGAGGAGGGGGTCACCGAACCCTCACCAGCGCCCCCAGGCCGATCAGGACGAGCCAGATGAAAGGCACGGACCAAATCAGCAGCATGGACATCAGAAGCAAAAACCCAAGAATTATCCTCCTGGCCATAACCCTTCCATTTGACAAGGTACTGAAGCCTCCGCCTCGAAAAACGAGAATCCAAAATCTTCTCAACCACATACTCCAACTCCCCATCAACCAACACAGGGGCCGGAGGATCAACAGAGGGAACAACGGGCACCACATATTTCTGCAATAAAGATCTATGGAAGACATTATGGATAGCAAAAGAGGCCGGAAGCGCCAATCGAAAAGACACCGGATTAATAATCCCAGAAATCCTATAAGGACCAATAAACCGAGGCTTAAACTTAGGGGAAGAAACCTTCATAGGAACATGACGGGAAGACAACCAAACCAGATCCCCAACCCGAAGCCGGGAACCAACACACCGACGACGGTTAGCAAAACGTTGAGCCTCCTCCTGAGACAACACCAAATTGTCCACCACATGAGCCCAAATCTGCTGCAACCTGTCAACCACAGAATCCACACCAGGACAGTCAGAAGGCTCAACCTGCCCAGAAGAAAAACGAGGATGAAAACCAAAATTACAAAAAAAAGGCGAAACCAAAGTAGCCGAACTAGCCCGATTATTAAGGGCAAACTCGGCCAATGGCAAAAAGGCCACCCAATCATCCTGATCAGCAGACACAAAGCATCTCAAATAAGTCTCCAAAGTCTGATTAGTTCGCTCAGTCAGGCCATTTGTCTGAGGATGAAATGCAGAAGAAAAAGACAAATCAATGCCCAGCCTAGCACAAAAGGCCCGCCAAAACCTAGAAACAAACTGGGAACCTCTGTCGGACACAATATTCTCCGGAATACCATGCAAACGAACCACATGCTGCAAAAACAACGGAACCAACTCTGAAGAGGAAGGCAATTTAGGCAAAGGCACCAAATGAACCATCTTAGAAAACCGGTCACAAACAACCCAGATAACCGACATCCTCTGGGAAACCGGAAGATCAGAAATAAAATCCATAGAAATATGCGTCCAGGGCCTCTCAGGGACCGGCAATGGCAAAAGTAACCCACTAGCACGGGAACAACAAGGCTTGGCCCGCGCACAAGTCCCACAGGACTGCACAAAAGAACGCACATCACGTGACAAAGAAGGCCACCAAAAGGACCTACCAACCAAATCTCTGGTACCAAAAATACCAGGATGACCAGCCAACACAGAACAGTGAACCTCAGAAATCACTCTACTAGTCCATCTGTCAGGAACAAACAATTTCCCCACAGGACAGCGGTCAGGTCTATCAGCCTGAAATTCCTGAAGAACCCGCCGTAAATCAGGGGAAATGGCAGAAAGGACCACCCCTTCTTTCAGAATGCCGACCGGTTCAAGGACCTCAGGAGAATCAGGCAAAAAACTCCTAGAAAGGGCATCAGCCTTAATATTCTTAGAACCCGGAAGATACGAAACCACAAAATCAAAACGGGAAAAAAACAAGGACCATCGAGCCTGTCTAGGACTCAGCCGTTTGGCAGACTCGAGGTAAATCAGATTCTTATGATCGGTCAGGACCACAATACGGTGCTTAGCTCCCTCAAGCCAATGTCGCCACTCCTCAAATGCCCACTTCATAGCCAACAACTCCCGATTGCCGACATCATAATTGCGTTCAGCAGGCGAAAACTTGCGGGAGAAGAAGGCACACGGTTTCATCAAGGAACCAACAGAATCCCTCTGAGACAAAACGGCCCCTGCCCCAATCTCAGAAGCGTCAATCTCAACCTGAAACGGAAGAGAAACATCCGGTTGGCGCAACACCGGAGCAGAAGTAAATCGGCGTTTAAGCTCCTGAAAGGCAGAGACAGCCGCAGAGGACCAATTCGCCACATCAGCGCCTTTCTTCATCAAATCGGTCAAGGGTTTAACCACGCTGGAGAAGTTAGCAATGAAACGGCGATAAAAATTTGCAAAACCCAAAAATTTCTGAAGGCTCTTCACGGATGTGGGTAGAATCCAATCATAAATGGCCTGAACCTTAACCGGATCCATCTCCATAGATGAGGGAGAAAAAATAAAGCCCAAAAAAGAAACCTTCTGCACCCCAAAGAGACACTTAGACCCCTTCACAAACAAAGCATTGTCACGAAGGATCTGAAATACCATCCTGACCTGTTCCACATGAGACTCCCAATCATCAGAAAAAATCAAAATATCGTCCAAATATACAATCAAGAATTTATCAATATAAGTCCGGAAGATATCATGCATGAAGGATTGAAAAACAGATGGAGCATTAGTGAGCCCGAATGGCATCACAAGATATTCAAAATGGCCTTCAGGCGTATTAAACGCAGTTTTCCATTCATCACCCTGCTTAATACGAACAAGATTATATGCCCCCCGAAGGTCAATCTTCGTAAACCAACTAGCCCCCTTAATCCTAGCAAGCAAATCGGAAAGCAAAGGTAAAGGGTATTGAAACTTGACCGTGATCTTATTCAAGAGGCGATAATCAATACAAGGTCTCAAGGAGCCATCCTTCTTAGCAACAAAAAAAAAACCTGCTCCCAACGGTGAAGAAGATGGCCGAATATGCCCTTTCTCCAAAGACTCCTTAACATAACTCCGCATGGCGGTATGTTCAGGCACAGACAGGTTGAAAAGTCGGCCCTTAAGAAACTTACAGCCTGGAATCAAGTCAATCGCACAATCACAGTCCCTATGCGGTGGAAGGGAACTGGACTTGGGCTCATCGAATACATCCTGAAAATCAGACAAAAACTCTGGAATTTCAGAAGTGGAAGAAGAGGAGATTGACATCAAAGGAACATCATTATGAACCCCCTGACAACCCCAACTAGTCACAGACATAGACTTCCAATCCAACACAGGATTATGTACCAGCAACCACGGAAAACCCAGCACGATAACATCATGCAAATTATGCAACACCAGAAATCGACAGTCTTCCTGATGGGCTGGCGCCATGTGCATGGTCACCTGTGTCCAAAACTGGGGCTTATTTTTAGCCAAAGGTGTAGCATCAATCCCCCTTAAAGGAATAGGGTTCTGCAAAGGCTGCAAGGGAAAACCACAACGCCTGGCAAACTCAAAATCCATTAAGTTCAAGGCGGCGCCTGAATCCGCAAACGCCATGACAGAAAATGATGACAATGAGCAGATCAAGGACACCGATAACAGAAATTTAGGTTGTACAGTACTGATGGTAAATGAACTAGCGATCCTTTTTGACCGCTTAGGGCAGACTGAAATGACATGAGAAGCATCGTCACAATAATAACACAACCTATTCTGGCATCTGAATCCTTGTCGTTCCGTTCTAGACAAAATCCTATCACACTGCATTGGCTCAGGACTTTGCTCTAAGGACGACGCCACAGCGTGCACAGTTCGACGCTCCGGCAAGCGCCGATCAATCTGAATGGCCAGAGACATAGAATCACTCAGACCGGAAGGCGTGGGAAACCCCACCATAACATCTTTAACGGATTCAGAAAGACCCTTTCTGAAAATTGCCGCCAAAGCATCATCATTCCATTTAGTCAACACAGACCATTTTCTAAATTTCTGACAATACAATTCTGCCGCCTCTTGACCCTGAGACAGGGCCAACAAGGTCTTCTCCGCTTGATCCACAGAATTCGGTTCATCATATAATAATCCTAAAGCCAGAAAAAAGGAGTCTACATTAAGCAAGGCCGGATTCCCAGATTCCAGGGAAAATGCCCAATCCTGTGGATCGCCACGCAGCAGGGAGATGACGATTTTAACCTGCTGAATGGAATCACCGGAGGATCGCGGTCTCAGAGCAAAAAACAGTTTACAATTGTTTTTAATACTCAAAAATTTGGACCTGTCACCAAAATACAAATCAGGAGTAGGAATCTTCGGCTCTAAAACAGGAGTCTGAACAATATAATCAGAAATACCCTGTACCCTAGCAGCAAGCTGGTCTACACGAGAAGCTAATTCCTGAACATCCATGCTAGCACAAGACTCCTCAGCCACCCATAAAGAGGGAAGAAAAGACAAAGCAAACTGCAGAAAAAAAAATGGCTCAACACCTTTCTTCCCTTCTTCTGAGATGCATTTAACTCATTATGGGCCAGTTGTACTGTTATGATCCGGTGACCTTGGAGCCGCATGAAACTTTCTCTGGAGTAGGTGGAAACTGTACTGACCGCAAATCCTGAACTAACACCGCAACTAGAAGTAGCCGTGGGGTGTGCCTAACAAACCCTAGACACCTCGACACAGCCAGAGGACTAAATACCCCTATAGATGGAAATAGGAATACTACCTTGCCTCAGAGCAGAACCCCAAAGGATAGGCAGCCCCCCATGAATAATGACTGTGAGTAGGAGAAGAAAAGACACACGCAGGTAGAAAACAGGATTTAGCAAAAGAGGCCACTCTAGCTAAATAGGAAAGGATAGGACAGAATACTAGGCGGTCAGTAATAAAACCCTTACAAAAATATCCACCGCAGATAATACAAAAAATGCCACAATCTAACTAAAGACGTGGAATGAATATCTGCAACCCCAGAGAATCCAACAAGACTGAGAAAATACTGACACGATCTAAGCTGGACAAGAAAACACAAAAGAATAGCACTGAATTATGAAGCACACAGCATGTGTGCCACAGAAACAAAACCAGACACTTATCTTTGCTGATTTGGCAGAAAGGCAGGAGGAACCAGGCAGAGGTCCAACACCTCCCAACAACAATTGACAACTGGCAAGGACCAATGAATCCTACACACCTAAATACCGCAGTCAGAACTGCAATCAGCAGACACACCTGACCAGGACTGCAACCCAGGGACAACTGCATTACCACCTACTACCACCGGAGGGAACCCAAAAGCAGAATTCACAACAGGGGGGGAAGACTTGGTTGCCTGTAGCCTCCACTTCGGGACCCATTAGGAGCATGCATCTTCCAAAACCCAAAACAGGCGCTCCCAAGACTTGCAGTGCCTGGTCCTTTTTTGACACAGTTGCAGATGACATTTGCTTTGTCAAATACAAGCTGTGTAATCGGAAAGTGAAAAGAGGGAAAATGTCAGCAACCTCAATACCACAAATATGTGGAAATATGTGCGGTCCAAGCATGTGGTGGAGTTACAAAGACAAACTGAAGACCTAGACCAACCTACAGGGCCACCTACCACCTCTTCAGCTCGTGTTGTAGCCTCTTCCTCCAGCTCAAACACAGCTGGTTTGGCTTTCTCACAGGATCGCCATGGAAGAACCTCTGGCACTGTTGTACAGAGACAAAGTGTCATTCCACCCACAGCACCACGTTCCCTGTCATCCTCACACTCCCAGGCCAGTCTACAGCCATCGGTAGCACAGGCATGGGAGAAAAGGCACCCATACTTGGCAAACCACCCCGGAGCACAGGCTCTGAATGCTGGCATTGCAAAACTACTGTCCCTTGAAATGCTGTAATTCAGGCTGGTGTAGACTGACACCTTCTGTAACTTCATGGCATTGGCAGTCCCACAATACAACGTGCCCAGACGCTTTTATTTCAGCAGGCAAGCCGTCCCTGCCCTGCAAAAGCATGTGGAGGGAAAAATTAAACATGCGCTACTAAACGCCATAAGTAGCAAGGTCCACCTGACCACCGATGCATGGACTAGTAACCATGGACAGGGACAATACCGTTCCCTCACTGTCCATTGGGTAAATGTTGTGGAGCCGGGTACAGATCTTGAGAGTGGCGCTGTACGTGTTCTGCCAACTCCAAGGATTGCAGGAATCCAGTCTATACACATTGACTCCTCCTCATACTCCAGTTCCTCTGAATCAGCGCTGCAGGAGCCGTCACAGTCCACCTCCACATGGACCCGTAAACGCTTACCTGTTACGACCGATATGAGCACAGCCGTGGCCAAACGTCAACAGGCCGTATTGAAATTAATTTCTTTGGGGAAACGAAGCCCCACAGCGCAGGAGCTCTGGAATGCCATCAAGCAGCAGAGCGATGTGTGGTTTGTGCCAGCGAATCTCCAGCCAGGCATGGTAGTGTGTGACAATGGCAGAAATCTGGTGGCAGCTCTGGGCCTAGGCAACCTCACTCACATCCCATGTCTGGCACATGTACTCAACTTGGTCGTGCAGAGTTTTTTGAGGGACTATCCGGATCTTGATGCACTGCTGCAGAGTGCGCTCACTTGTGGCGTTCCAGCATGGCAAGATCGCACATTGCAGCTCTGCAGCGCCGATTCTGCCCTCTGGAACATCGCATCATATGTGACCTACCCACCAGGTGGAATTCAACGTTACATATGTTGGAGCGGCTGTGTGAGCAGCAGGCAGCAGTAATGGAGTACCAGCTGCATCAGGCGCAAACAAGTTGCACTGCGCGCCATTCACACTTCACCACCACTGAGTGGGCCGCTATGAAGGACATCTACCACGTTTTGCGTGCCTTCGATGATTCCTCGCGGATGGCGAGTGCAGATGATGCACTAGTCAGCATGACTTTCCCCCTTATCTGCCTGCTTGAAAAAACACTGCAAGCAGTAAGGGAGGAGGTTTTGGAAGAGGTGGAAGATGAGGAGTCACAAATGCCATTTGCTTCTGGACAGTCTGCGCTATGTGATTTCTCACAAAGGCCTAGGCAGGGGACACTTTGTGAGGAGGATGAGGAGGAGTCAACGGAAGAGGAAGACATCTGTCCAGAGGAGGGAGGTACACAATGCTCTAGTAGTCAGTATATAGAGCGAGGGTGGGGTGATGCAGAGCAGGCAGGGATGACGCCTCAAGCAGGGGACAGCATTTCTTGGCCAGTTGGCAGTCTGCAGCACATGGTTGATTACATGCTGCAGTGCCTGAGAGACGACCGCCGCATCGCCCACATTCTCAACATGTCTGATTATTGGGTGTCCACCCTCCTAGATCCTCGCTACCGGGACAACTTACAAAGCCTCATAACACCGTTGAACCGGGAGTGTAAAATGCGGGAGTGCCAAGACACACTGGTGCATTCCATCATGTTCTCCATTCCACCCGAGAGCAGTGCTGCTAGTGCTTTACAAAGCTGCTCAGTGCGTAGAGGCAGTTGAGGAAGCTCTGCACAAAGAGGGAGCAGAAGCAGCGCCTCAGCACAAGGCAAGACCAGTATGACCCAAATGTGGCAAAGTTTTGTGTCCCCGTCACAAATGTCTACACCATCAAAGACGGCTCCAGTCAGCAGGAGGCAACGTTTCCGTCAGATGGTGACAGACTACATGTCTTGCCCTCTCAGTGTACTCCCAGACGGCTCTTCCCCTACAAGTTTTGGGTCTCTAAGCTGGTTACATGGCCAGAGCTTAGCCAGTATGCATTGCAGGTGCTGGCTTGCCCTGCTGCTAGTGTATTATCGGAACGCGTCTTTAGTGCCGCAGGTGGTGTACTAACAGACCGTCGCGTGCGACTATCCTCCAATAACGTTGACCGGTTTACTTTTCTGAAAATGAACAAGGCCTGGATCTCGCAGGAATTTGCCAGTCCTCTTCCAGATTAAATATTGCTTGGCAACACTATCCAGGTCTCCTGTTGTGTTCATGTTTCTACCACCTGAACTGTAATCCCTGGGCTCCAACACCGCCAGTTGCTGTTCAGAAGTGCCGTCTGCACAGTCAACACATGCTCCAGTGTTATTGGGGTTCAGTAACGTCAGCTGATCCCCTGCTGTTTGTCCGGCAATTTCTCCTGCTCTGTCCACATTCACACTACTACAGATATTAACCCCTTCCTGACCCAGCCTATTTTGACCTTAATTACCTGGCCATTTTTTGCAATTCTGACCAGTGTCCCTTTATGAGGTAATAACTCAAGAACGCTTTAACGGATCCTAGTGATTCTGAGATTGTTTTTTCGTGACTAGTGTTGAGCGGTACCTTCCGATATCGGAAAGTATCGGTATCGGAAAGTATCGGCCGATACCGTCAAAGTATCGGATCTAATCCGATACCGATACCCGATCCCAATGCAAGTCAATGGGACGAAAATATCGGAATTAAAATAAACCCTTTCTTTCCTTGTAGGTTAATTCTACATGAAGGAAAACAACTAAGAATAATGTAGGATGTATTGGGGGAGGTGGCGGAGACATTAAAGGCACAGAGGTTTAGTCCAATCTAATAGAATAGCAGGTTTTTTTGTTTTTTTTTATGACGTTCGGCGTTAGAAAGATTTTGACTATGTTATTTTTTTTTTATTTTGTCAGATATTGATGTTTCACTACTTCCACGTCCTTCACCTTCTTTTTTACTTCTCCCACACTTTCTTCTTCATTATCCTCATCATCAGCTTCTTTGACATCAACTATCTTCACCTTATTCATCTTCTTCTTCTTCCACCTATAATTTTTTTTTTTACATTGTTCATATTCTTTTTAATTAACTATTATCTTTTTCATATTCAACTTCTTCATCATATTCTTATTTGTGACAGGCATTCCCGTAGTTGTTATCTATAAAAGTTTGAAGATTACACCTTCCGTTCTGCCTGTCACAAAAGAGTTACATTTGTCCGCGTTCAGTTTGGCCTGCAGCATCAGGCTTTATCCAGGGGCACCACGAGGAGGAACGGACTCACCCCCATACACTGCTTAGTCTTCTTCTGCTTATAATTTAGATAATATCTTTTGCTCTGATATTTAGTCTTATGCTTAATGTTCTTCTGCTCTTTGTTCTGCAGCCTCTTGTTCTTCTGCTTCTCGGTCTCCCATGTCGTCGTCGTCTCCAGGGTCGTCGTCTCCGGGGTCGTCGTCATCGGGGTGGTCTTCAGGGTCATCGTCTCCAGGGTCGTCGTCATCTCAGTGGTCGTCGTCTCTGGTGTCGTCGTCATCTTAGGGGTGGTCTTCCGGGTCGTCGTCTTTAGGGTCTTGAACTTGGAAATGTAGCAGAAGGTGCAAGAAGGCTGAGAAAATGCCGAGAAACAGCTGATGGAACTGGAACTCGGATGGCTACCCGAAGGTCCAAGAGCCAATGGAACTACCGAGGACCAGCTGACGTTACTGGAACCCGGTTACTAAGCAGGAGGTACCCGTGCCTGAAAGCACTACCAAGGACCACCTGACGTTGGTGGAACTCGGATACCCAGAAGGAGGCACCTAAGCCAAAGGCTCTGCCCGGAACCAGCTGACGGTACTGGAACCAGGATGGGGAGCAGAAGGTACAAGAGCAAAAGACACTGCCGAGAACCAGCTGACGGTACTGGAACCCGGATGGGTAGCCGAAGGTCCAAGAGCCAATGGAACTACCGAGGACCAGCTGACGTTACTGGAACCCGGTTACTAAGCAGGAGGTACCCGTGCCTGAAAGCACTACCAAGGACCACCTGACGTTGGTGGAACTCGGATACCCAGAAGGAGGCACCTAAGCCAAAGGCTCTGCCCGGAACCAGCTGACGGTACTGGAACCAGGATGGGGAGCAGAAGGTACAAGAGCAAAAGACACTGCCGAGAACCAGCTGACGGTACTGGAACCCGGATGGGTAGCCGAAGGTCCAAGAGCCAATGGAACTACCGAGGACCAGCTGACGTTACTGGAACCCGGTTACTAAGCAGGAGGTACCCGTGCCTGAAAGCACTACCAAGGACCACCTGACGTTGGTGGAACTCGGATACCCAGAAGGAGGCACCTAAGCCAAAGGCTCTGCCCGGAACCAGCTGACGGTGCTGGAACCAGGATGGGGACCTATTCAAGCTTATCTTCCTAGAGCCCCAACTAGCGGTGTTGGAGCAAAGGGTCAGCAGGGGGAGCAGAGTGTAGGCCGAAGCCTGCACTGGCGGCAGCTTTGTGTCTGCGTGGCTGTTGCAGGACACGTTGCCGGCTACACAGCAGGGGAACAGCTGGCGGTGCTGAACCCCACTGACACATTGGCGAGGTGTTTTTCTCTGTGCAGCCAGCACTTCGGGGCACCAACTGGCGGCGTTAGAGCCCAGGATCTGCGGGAGGAGCAGAGTGTAGGCCGAAGCCTAATTGAACCAATGTTAAAGGTAACCTTTAACCCCCCCTCAGGTGTTACAAACTAGAAGAGCCACAGCTTATGCAGCAGTAGTGCTGCACAAGTCAAAGGTTGCTCTTTTCATTTTTCTCCTTGCACACGCTGAAAGGAACACGTATAACATTTAGGCCCTTACACAGTCAAACTGTGTTGGAGGCGAGAGTTCCCTTCGTAATGAGACGCAGCACAGATGTCAAGAATCCCACCTTGGTGCTGGGCGCAGCCTCCTGAGCGTTGTTATTTGCTGTACAGGAGTCTGCGCTGTCGTGTTATCCCTTGGCCTTGCGCTGTTAGCGCTGCCCATCTTCTGACATCATTTCATGTCGGCTGTTGCGGTTTGCGATGACCATGAATCCGAGCCACGCAGTGTCTTTACATAGTTAAAACACTGTGGGGCTGGGATTCATGGCCTGGCGCAGTACATAGGTTCGCCTCTCACACTCGGGTCCTTACACCCGCTTCAGACTGTGCGGCGTCAGCTGATCCCTTATCGCATGCCGCGGCCATGAAGCCGCACAGTCTGAAGAAGGCGGAAGGAGATGAGGGACAGGCGAACATATGCACTGCTCATGCCCGTCAATCACACCCTCACAGTCCACATAAATAAGACACCGAGGGGCGTTGTGTGGGTCAGGGCGGCCGCAGAGGCGCAGGCAGCCAAACAATGATGCCAGAAGACGGGCAGCGCTACCAAGGGGGTTGCAGCGTGTCATTACAAAGGAAAGTCACACCTCCGGGACGGTTAAATGGTCACAGAGGACACATTTTAGACGTGTTCAGGTCCACATGTGCGAGGAGAATAAGTTTATGAGCCACCTTGCACACATGCAGCATTAATGCTGTACAAGGTGGCTGGAAAACACACAAACACCTGGGGGTGGGGTGACAGGATCCCTTCAATTTCAGTTCTTGTGTCTGCGTGGCTTTTGCAGGACACGATGCCGGCTACACAGCAGGGGAACAGCTGGCGGTGCTGAACCCCACTGACACATTGGCTGGTGTTTTTCTCTGTGCAGCTAGCATTACCGGGCCCCAACTGGCGGTGTTAGAGCCCAGGGTCAGCAGGAGGAGAGGGAGCAGAGTGTAGGCCGAAGCCTGCACTGGCGGCAGCTTTGGGTCTGTTGTGGCCTGCGTGGCTGTTGCAGGACACGTTGCCGGCTGCACAGCAGGGGAACAGCTGGCGTTGCTGAACCCCACTGACACTTTGGCTGGTGTTTTTCTCTGTGCAGCTAGCAGTACCGGGCACCAACTGGCGGTGTTAGAGCCCAGGCTCTGCGGGGGGAGCAGAGTGTAGGCCGAAGCCTAATTGAACCAATGTTAAAGGTAACCTTTAACCCCCCCTCAGGTGTTACAAACTAGAAGAGCCACAGCTTATGCAGCAGTAGTGCTGCACAAGTCAAAGGTTGCTCTTTTCATTTTTCTCCTTGCACACGCTGAAAGGAACACGTATAACATTTAGGCCCTTACACAGTCAAACTGTGTTGGAGGCGAGAGTTCCCTTCGTAATGAGATGCAGCACAGATGTCAAGAATCCCACCTTGGTGCTGGGCGCAGCCTCCTGAGCGTTGTTATTTGCTGTACAGGAGTCTGCGCTGTCGTTTTATCCCTTGGCCTTGCGCTGTTAGCGCTGCCCGTCTCCTGACATCATTTAATGTCGGCCGTTGCGGTTCGCGATGACCATGAATCCCAGCCCCGCAGTGTCTTTACATAGTTAAAACACTGCGGGGCTGGGATTCATGGCCTGGCGCAGTACATATGTTCGCCTCTCACACTCGGGTCCTTACACCCGCTTCAGACTGTGCGGCGTCAGCTGATCCCTTATCGCATGCCACGGCCATGAAGACGCACAGTCCGAAGAAGGCGGAAGGAGATGAGGGACAGGCGAACATATGCACCGTTCATGCCCATCAATCACACCCTCGCAGTCCAAATAAATAAGACACCGAGGGGCGTTGTGTGGGGCAAGGCGGCCGCAGAGGCGCAGGCAGCCAAACAATGATGCCAGAAGACGGGCAGCGCTACCAAGGAGCTTGTTGCGTGTCAATACAAAGGAAAATCACACCTGAGGGACGTTTTAATGGTCGCAGAGGACTCATTTTAGACGTGTTCAGTTCGACATCGGCAAGGAGAATAAGTTTCTGAGCCACCTTGCACATATGCAGCATTACTGTCGTACAAGGTGGCTGTAAAACGTAGAAACACCTGGGGGAGGGGGGACAGGTTTCCTTCAATTTCAGTTCTTGTGTCTGCGTGGCTGTTGCAGGACACGTTGCTGGCTGCACAGCAGGGGAACAGCTGGCGGTGCTGAACCCCACTGACACAGTGGCTGGTGTTTTTCTCTGTGCAGCTAGCAGTACCGGGCCCCAACTGGCGGTGTTAGAGCCCAGGGTCAGCAGGAGGAGGAGAGGGAGCAGAGTGTAGGCCGAAACCTGCACTGGAGCAAGTTGAAAGGGAACCTTTAACCCCCCCTCCCCCCAGGCGTTTGTAGCTGAAAGAGCCATCGTGTACAGCACTAATGCTGGAAAAGGTAAACTTAGCTCTTTTAATTATGCTCCTTGCACATGCTGAACCTAACACTTATGAAAAGTGTCCCCTCCTACCGTGATACTGTCCGGTAGGTGGAACTTTCCTTTGTGATGTGACGCAGCACAGCCGTCATTCTTACCCCCTTGGCGCCGTGCGCCGCCTCCTCAGCGTTGTTTGAATCAGTCCTGGAGCCTGCGCTGTTAGGTTAGCCCTTGGCCATGCACACATTTTGCGCTGCCCGTCTTCTGACATCATTTGGTGTCAGACTGGCTGCGCCTGTGCGGCCGCGCTGGCCGAGATCCCACCTCGCAGTGTCGTCTAATGTAATCCCACCGCGGGCCTGGGATCCGTGGCCATGCGCAGTGCATATCCTCACCTCTCACTCCCCTCCCTACGGCTTCTTCAGACTGTGCGGTGTCACGGCCGTGGCATGCTATTAGGGATCAGCTGACACCGCACAGTCTGAAGAAGCCGTAGGGAGATGAGTGAGAGGTGGAGGTTCAGATATGCACTGCGCATGTCCATGGATCTCAGGCCCCAAGTGGGATTAAATCAGAAGACACTACGAGGCGGGATCTCGTCCAGCGCGGCCGCACAGGCTCAGCCAGCCTGACACCAAATGATGTCAGAAGACGGGCAGCGCAAAATGTGTGCATGGCCAAGGGCTAACCTAACAGCGCAGGCTCCGGGACTGATTCAAACAACGCTGAGGATGCGGCGCACGGCGCCAAGGGGGTAAGAATGACGGCTGTGCTGCGTCACATCACAAAGGAAAGTTCCACCTACCGGACGGTATCACGGTAGGAGGGGACACTTTTCATAAGTGTTAGGTTCAGCATGTACAAGGAGCACCACGAAAAGAGGCACTTTTTCCCTTTGCATCATTACTGCTGCACAAGGTGGCTCCTTCAGTAACAAACGCCTGGGGGGGGGGGGGGACAGGTTCCCTTAAATTTAACTTGTTGTGCCTGCGTGGCGGTCGCAGGTCACGTTGCCGTATACACAGCAGGGGAACAGCTGGCGGTGCTGAACCCCACTAACACATTGGCGAGGTGTTTGGCTCTGTGCGTACAGCACTTCTGGACAGCAACTAGCGGTGTTGGAGCCCAGGGACAGGAGGAGGAGGAGGTGGAGGAGATAGGAGGGATTGCCACACACACAGCAGGGGAACAGCTAACGTTACTGAACCCCAATAACAGAGGAGGGACTGTCGGGACTGTGCGTACAGCACTACTGGGCAACAACTAGCGGTGTTGGAGCCCAGGGACAGGAGGGGGAGGTGGAGGAGATAGGAGGGATTGCCACACACACAGCAGGGGAACAGCTGACGTTACTGAACCCCAATAACAGAGGAGGGACTGTTGGGACTGTGCGTACAGCACTACCAGGCAACAACTAGCGGTGTTGGAGCCCAGGGACAGGAGGAGGAGGTGGGGGAGATAGGAGGGATTGCCACACACACAGCAGGGGAACAGCTGACGTTACTGAACCCCAATGACAGAGGAGGGACTGTTGGGACTGTGCGTACAGCACTACCAGGCAACAACTAGCGGTGTTGGAGCCCAGGGACAGGAGGAGGAGGTGGGGGAGATAGGAGGGATTGCCACACACACACCTGGGGAACAGCTGACGTTACTGAACCCCAATAACAGAGGAGGGACTGTTGGGACTGTGCGTACAGCACTACCAGGCAACAACTAGCGGTGTTGGAGCCCAGGGACAGGAGGAGGAGGTGGGGGAGATAGGAGGGATTGCCACACACACACCTGGGGAACAGCTGACGTTACTGAACCCCAATAACAGAGGAGGGACTGTTGGGACTGTGCGTACAGCACTACCAGGCAACAACTAGCGGTGTTGGAGCCCAGGGACAGGAGGAGGAGGTGGGGGAGATAGGAGGGATTGCCACACACACAGCAGGGGAACAGCTGACGTTACTGAACCCCAATAACAGAGGAGGGACTGTTGGGACTGTGCGTACAGCACTACCAGGCAACAACTAGCGGTGTTGGAGCCCAGGGACAGGAGGAGGAGGTGGGGGAGATAGGAGGGATTGCCACACACACAGCAGGGGAACAGCTGACGTTACTGAACCCCAATAACAGAGGAGGGACTGTTGGGACTGTGCGTACAGCACTACCAGGCAACAACTAGCGGTGTTGGAGCCCAGGGACAGGAGGAGGAGGTGGGGGAGATAGGAGGGATTGCCACACACACACCTGGGGAACAGCTGACGTTACTGAACCCCAATAACAGAGGAGGGACTGTTGGGACTGTGCGTACAGCACTACCAGGCAACAACTAGCGGTGTTGGAGCCCAGGGACAGGAGGAGGAGGTGGGGGAGATAGGAGGGATTGCCACACACACAGCAGGGGAACAGCTGACGTTACTGAACCCCAATAACAGAGGAGGGACTGTTGGGACTGTGCGTACAGCACTACCAGGCAACAACTAGCGGTGTTGGAGCCCAGGGACAGGAGGAGGAGGTGGGGGAGATAGGAGGGATTGCCACACACACAGCAGGGGAACAGCTGACGTTACTGAACCCCAATAACAGAGGAGGGACTGTTGGGACTGTGCGTACAGCACTACCAGGCAACAACTAGCGGTGTTGGAGCCCAGGGACAGGAGGAGGAGGAGGTGGGGGAGATAGGAGGGATTGCCACACACACAGCAGGGGAACAGCTGTCGTTACTGAACCCCAATAACAGAGGAGGGACTGTTGGGACTGTGCGTACAGCACTACCAGGCAACAACTAGCGGTGTTGGAGCCCAGGGACAGGAGGAGGAGGTGGGGGAGATAGGAGGGATTGCCACACACACAGCAGGGGAACAGCTGACGTTACTGAACCCCAATAACAGAGGAGGGACTGTTGGGACTGTGCGTACAGCACTACCAGGCAACAACTAGCGGTGTTGGAGCCCAGGGACAGGAGGAGGAGGTGGGGGAGATAGGAGGGATTGCCACACACACAGCAGGGGAACAGCTGACGTTACTGAACCCCAATAACAGAGGAGGGACTGTTGGGACTGTGCGTACAGCACTACCAGGCAACAACTAGCGGTGTTGGAGCCCAGGGACAGGAGGAGGAGGTGGGGGAGATAGGAGGGATTGCCACACACACAGCAGGGGAACAGCTGACGTTACTGAACCCCAATAACAGAGGAGGGACTGTTGGGACTGTGCGTACAGCACTACCAGGCAACAACTAGCGGTGTTGGAGCCCAGGGACAGGAGGAGGAGGTGGGGGAGATAGGAGGGATTGCCACACACACAGCAGGGGAACAGCTGACGTTACTGAACCCCAATAACAGAGGAGGGACTGTTGGGACTGTGCGTACAGCACTACCAGGCAACAACTAGCGGTGTTGGAGCCCAGGGACAGGAGGAGGAGGTGGGGGAGATAGGAGGGATTGCCACACACACAGCAGGGGAACAGCTGACGTTACTGAACCCCAATAACAGAGGAGGGACTGTTGGGACTGTGCGTACAGCACTACCAGGCAACAACTAGCGGTGTTGTAGCCCAGGGACAGCAGGAGAAGCAGAGGAACACAATGTAGGCCAAAGCCTGATTGGAGAAAGTCGAAAGGGAACCTTTAACCCCCCCAAGGCGTTTGTAGCTGAAAGAGCCAGCTTGTGCAGCACAAAAGATGCAAAAGGAAAAGGTGGCTCTTTTCATTATGCTCCTTGCAAACACAGAACTAAACACTTATAAAATGTGTCCCCTGAAACCGTGAGACCGTCCCGGAGGTGGGACTTTCCTTCGTAATATGACGCAGCACAGCTGTCATTCCTACCCCCTTGGCGCCGTGCCCCGGCTCCTCAGCGTTGTTTGATTCTGTCCCGGAGCCTGCGCTGTTATGTTATCCCTTGGCCAGGCACACTTAGCGCTGCCAATCTTCTGACATCATTTGGTGTCAGGCTGGCTGCGCCTGTGCGGCCGCGCTGGACGAGATCCCGCCTCGCAGTGTCGTCTAATGTAATCCCACCGCGGGCCTGGGATCCGTGGCCATGCGCAGTGCATATCTTCGCCTCTCACTCCCCTCCCTACGGTTTCTTCAGACTGTGCGGCGTCACGGCCGTGGCATACTATTAGGGATCAGCTGACGGCGCACAGTCTGAAGAAGGCGTAGGGAGATGAGTGAGAGGCGGAGGTTCAGATATGCACTGCGCATGTCCATGGATCTCAGGCCCCCAGTGGGATGAAATCAGAAGACAATGCGAGGCGGGCTCTCGGCCAGCGCGGCCGCACAGGCGCAGCCAGCCTGACACCAATTGATGTCAGAAGATGGGCAGCGCTAAGTGTGCCTGGCCAAGGGATAACATAACAGCGCAGGCTCCGGGACAGATTCAAACAACGCTGAGGAGCCGGGGCACGGCGCCAAGGGGGTAGGAATGACAGCTGTGCTGCGTCATATTACGAAGGAAAGTCCCACCTCCGGGACGGTTTTACGGTATCAGTGGACACATTTTATAAGTGTTAAGTTCTGCGTGTGCAAGGAGCTAAACAAAAATAGCTACCTCTTCCTTGTGCAGCATTACTGCTGCACAAGATGGCTCTTTCAGTAACAAACGCCTTGGGGGGGGGGGGACAGGTTCCCTTACATTTCGGTTGTTGTGTCAGCGTGGCGGTCGCAGGACACATTGCCGGCTACACAGCTGGGGATCAGCTGACGTTACTTAAACCCAATAACACTGGGTCGTATGTTTTGACTGTGCAGACGGCACTTCTGAGCCTCAACTGGCGGTGTTGGAGCCCAGGAATTTAAGTTCAGGTGGTAGAAAGATGAACACAACAGGAGACCTGGATAACGTAGACAGTCACCTAATTATTTAATCAGGAAGAGGAGTGGCAAATTCCTGCGAGATCCAGGCCTTGTTCATTTTCAGGAAAGTAAGCCGGTCAATGTTATCGGAGGATAGTCGCATGCGACGGTCAGTTAGTACACCACCTGCAGCACTAAAGACGCGTTCCGATAATACACTAGCCGCAGGGCAAGCCAGCACCTCCAATGCATACTGGCTTAGCTCTGGCCATGTATCCAGCTTTGAGACCCAAAACTTGAAAGGTGAAGAGCCGTCTGGGAGTACAGCAAGAGGGCAAGACATGTAGTCTGTCACCATCTGACGGAACCGTTGCCTCCTGCTGACTGGAGCCGTCTGTGATGGTGTTGACTTTTGTGGCGGGCACAGAAAACTGTGCCACAGTTGGGCCATACTGCTCTTGCCTTGGGCAGAGGCACTGCTTCTGCTCCCTCTTTGTGCAGAGCCTCCACCACTGCCTGGACGCACGAGCTGCTTTGTAATGCACTAGCAGCACTTCTCTCACTTGGAATGGAGAAGATGATGGAATTCACCAGTGTGTCTTGGTACTCCCGCATTTTTCGCTCCCGGTTCAACGGTGTGATGAGGCTTTCTACGTTGTCCCGGTAGCGAGGATCGAGGAGGGTGAACACCTATTCAGACATGTTGAGAATGTGGGCGATGCGGCGGTCATTTCTCAGGCACTGCAGCATGTAATCCACCATGTGCTGCAGACTGCCAACTGGCCAAGAAACGCTGTCCCCTGCTGGAGGCGTGATCTCTGCCCGCTCGTCATCACCCCACCCTCGCTGTACACACTGAGTACTGGACAATTGTGTAACTCCCTCCTCTGGACGGATGTCTTCCTCCTCCATTGACTCCTCCTCATCCTCCTCACAAACTGTCCCCTGCCTACGCGTTTGTGAGGAACCACGTGGCGCTGACTGTCCAGAAGATGATGGAAATGCTGAATCCTCATCCTCCACCTCTTCCACAACATCATCCCTTAGCGCTTGCAGTGATTTTTCAAGCAGGCAGATAAGGGGGACAGTCATGCTGACTAATGCATCATCTGCACTCGCCATCCGCGTGGAATAATCGAAGGGACGCAAAACCTGGCAGACATCATTCATAGTGGCCCACTCTGTGGTTGTGAAGTCTGAACGGCGTGGAGTGCGACTTCTTTGCGCCTGATGCAGCTGGTACTCCATTACAGCTTGCTGCTGCTCACACAACCGCTCCAACATATGTAACGTGGAATTCCACCTGGTAGGTAGGCCACATATGATGCGATGTTCCGGCAGGTGGTGTCGGCGCTGCAGAGCCGCAATGCGCGCTTTTGCCGTGCTGGAACGCCGCAAGTGAGCACACTCTAGGCGGACCTTGTGCAGCAGTGCATCAAGATCTGGATAGTCCCTCAAAAAACTCTGCACGACCAAATTGAGCACATGTGCCAGACATGGGATGTGAGTGAGGTTGCCGAGGCCCAGAGCTGCCACCAGATTTCGGCCATTATCACACACTACCATGCCTGGCTGGAGATTCGCTGGCACAAACCACACATCGCTCTCCTGCTTGATGGCATTCCAGAGCTCCTGCGCTGTGTGGCTTCGATTCCCCAAAGAAATTAATTTCAAGACGGCCTGTTGACGTTTGGCCACGGCTGTGCTCATGTCGGTCGTAACAGGTACACGTTCATCACGGGTCCATGTGGAGGTGGACTGTGACGGCTCCTGCAGCGATGATTCTGAGGAACTGGTGTAGGAGGAGGAGTCAATGCGTACAGAATGGATTCCTGCAATCCTTGGAGTGGGCAGGACACGTCCTGCACCACTCGCACGATCTGTACCCGGCTCAACGACATTAACCCAATGGGCAGTGAGGGAAAGGTATCGCCCCTGTCCATGTTGACTGGTCCACGCATCGGTGGTGAGGTGGACCTTGCTACTGACGGCGTTCAGTAGCGCGTGTTTTATGTGTCCCTCCACATGCTTGTGCAGGGCAGGGACGGCTTGCCTGCTGAAGTAAAAGCGGCTGGGCACATTGTACTGTGGGACTGCCAATGACATCAAGTCACGGAAGCTGTCAGTCTCCACCAGCCTGAATGACAGCATTTCCAGTGACAGAAGTTTGGCAATGCCTGCAGTCAGAGCCTGTGCTCGTGGGTGGTTTGACGAGAAAGGCCGCCTTTTCTCCCATGCCTGTACTACCGATGGCTGTACACTGGGCTGGGAGTGTGTGGATGACTGGGAACGTGGTGCTGCGGGTGGAATTACAGCGGGTCTGTGGACAACAGGGCCAGAGGTTCTTCCACGGCGATCCTGGGAGGAAGCCGAACCAGCTGCGTGTGAGCTGGAGGAAGAGGCAACACGAGCTGAAGAGGTGGTAGCTGCCGCTGTTGGTTGGCCTAGCTCTTCAGTGTGTTTTTCTAACTCCGCCGCGTGCCTGTTGCGCACATGTTTCCACATGTTGGAGGTATTGAGGTTGCTGACATTTCGACCTCTTTTTACTTTGTGATGACACACCTTGCATTTGACATAGCAAATGTCATCTGCAACTGTGTCAAAAAAGGACCAGGCACTGCAAGTCTTGGGAGCGCCCTTTTTGGCTTTTGGAAGAGACATGCTCCTAACGGGTGCCAAAGCGGAGGCTGCAGGATCCGCAGTCTTCCCCCTCCCTCTCCCTGTTTGGGCCGTACGGGGAATCTCTTCCTCAGAGCTGCTCCCACCACCTTCCTGTCCCTCACGCCAAGATGGGTCAAGGACCTCATCATCTACACTACCCTCTGCCCCCAACTGCTCCTCCTGGGTAGTCTCAGCAGCAGAGCACGCACCAGAAAGTGGTACCTGAGTGTCATCATCAGCGGATGCGGCCTGCGATGTGGTGACCGGAAGCACTGGCCCACCCGCCTCTTCAGAGGAAGAGAGAAAAAGCTGTTGGGCATCACTGCACCCTGCCTCTTCTTCCATTTCTCCAATGCTGCTTGGCTGGCCCCCTGTTTCCAAGCCAAGAGATGATTCAGAGAACAGAAGTAGAGACGGCTCTTGTCCTGGGCTCTCTGTCTGCCTGGGCAATTTGGCAGGTGGTGAAGAGACAGATGGCTGCTCTCCAGTGCTCTGTGTCTGAGAGGATGTGGCACTAATTGAAGTTGATGCATTAGCTGCCATACCATCCAACAACGGCTTCAATTTGGTCTTCACGCAGCAGCGGTGTACGGCGCTCTGCGACAAAGCTGCGCATGAAAGACTGTTCCCTGGTGAAAGTGGGTGCTGATGTGTCACCGGTGCCCGCAGCAGGCACAGAATCCCCACGTCCTCTCCCTGCTCCGCGCCCACGCCCACGTGCCTTACTCACTGCCTTCTTCATCTTGGTTGACTGATAAAGATAAGCAGAAAAGTACTAACGGCTTTGTGTGCTTATTCCTGAACAACTCCTAACAGGTATAAGAAACACTAATTTTCTAAAGTGTGGACTAGACTTTAATATGAGCTAATGTGGCCTACACAAATGTTAAGTGGTGTCACTGGTGTGTTTGGTGAACTTTATTATTTATTTATTTTTTGGGGACTGAACGGACAACAGAGAGAGCTGCAGTCACACGGAGACCGTGCAGACAGCCGTAAACGGCGCTGCAAGGCCCAAAAACCCTCCTCTACTTTATCATATGTAGTGTTTTTCCACAAGTTAGCTGGAGACGGGTGGAAAGACACTAATAGGAATTTTTTGAAAAAATGTGCAGCAGCCTGCACTACTTAAAACAAAAGGAAAATTGATTTTACGGTATGACGCAGTGAAGAACCCTGAGCTGGAGACAACCAGGCTATGGCTGCTCACAGACTACAGGGCGAGCTGCAGTCACACGGAGACCGTGCAGACAGCCGTAAACGGCGCTGCAAGGCCCAAAAACCCTCCTCTACGTTATCCTATGTAGTGTTTTTCCACAAGTTAGCTGGAGACGGGTGGAAAGACACTAATAGGAATTTTTTGAAAAAATGTGCAGCAGCCTGCACTACTTAAAACAAAAGGAAAATTGATTTTACGGTATGATGCAGTGAAGAACCCTGAGCTGGAGACAACCAGGCTATGGCTGCTCACAGACTACAGGGCGAGCTGCAGTCACACGGAGACCGTGCATACAGCCGTAAACGGCGCTGCAAGGCCCAAAAACCCTCCTCTACTTTATCCTATGTAGTGTTTTTCCACAAGTTAGCTGGATACGGGTGGAAAGTCACTAATAGGAATTATTAGAATAAATGAGCAGCAGACTACACTACTTGAAAAAAAAAAAAAAACAGTATGAGGCAATGAACCACCCTCCCTGAACTGAATACAACCAGCTATGGATGGCCTATGGCTGCACTCAGACTAGAGAGTGGGCTGCACTCACACACACACACACACAGACCTTGCAGATCGCTGTGAAAACAGCGCTACAAGGCAAAAGCAAGGTGAATAGTAGGTGAACACAGCGGTTGCTAAATTAGCCTTTGAAAAGCACAAAGAAGCAAATCGCTATCTCTAAACTGGCCCTCAGTCAGCAAACAGCGTCCTGTCACTAACTGAATTCACAGCAGAGTGAGCGCAAAATGGCGCCAGCGACTTTTAAACTGCAGCATGACATCATTTCAGCAGCCAATCACAGCCATGCCAGTAGTTTCAGGCCCTCCATGCTGAACAGGATGTGCCCACACTTGGAATCATTCTCATTGGCTGAATTTGTGCAGTTTGAATCTGGGAACTTCCGATTCCGGGATCCGATACGCGGCAAGTATCGGAATCCCGGTATCGGAATTCCGATACCGCAAGTATCGGCCGATACCCGATACTTGCGGTATCGGAATGCTCAACACTATTCGTGACATATTGAGCTTCATGTTAGTGATAAATTTAGGTCGATAATTTTTGCGTTCATTTGTGAAAAAAACGGAAATTTGGTGAAAATTTGGCGAAAATTTAGCAATTTTCAAATTTTGAATTTTTATTCTGTTAAACCAGAGAGTTATGTGACACAAAATAGTTAATAAATAACATTTCCCACATGTCTACTTTACATCAGCATAATTTTGGAAACAAATTTTTTTTTTGCTAGGAAGTTATAAGGGTTAAAATTTGACCAGCAATTTCTCATTTTTACAACAAAATTTACAAAACCATTTTTTTTAAGGACCACCTCACATTTGAAGTCACTTTGAGGGGTCTATATGGCTGAAAATACCCAAACGTGACACCATTCTATAAACTGCACTCCTTAAGGTGCTCAAAACCACATTCAAGAATTTATTAGCCCTTCAGGTGCTTCAAAGCAGCAGAAGCAACATGGAAGGAAAAAATTAACATTTAACCTTTTAGTCACAAAAATGAACTTTTAGCAACAATTTTTTTATTTTCCCAAGAGTAAAAGGATAAACTGGACCCCAAAAGTTGTTGCACAATTTGTCCTGAGTACGCCGATACCCCATATGTGGGGGGGAATCACTGTTTGGGCGCACGACAGGGCTCGGAAGGGAAGGAGCGCCATTTTACTTTTTGAATGAAAACGTGGCTCCAATCTTTAGCGGACACCATGTCGCGTTTGGAGAGCCCCTGTGTGCCTAAAGATTGGAGCTCCCCCACAAGTGACCCCATTTTGGAAACTAGACCCCCAATGGAACTTATCTAGATGCATAGTGAGCACTTTCAACCCCCAGGTGCTTCACAAATTGATCCGTAAAAATGAAAAAGTACTTTTTTTTCACAAAAAAATTATTTTAGCCTCAATTTTTTTGTTTTCACATGGGTAACAGGATAAAATGGATCCTAAAATTTGTTGGGCAATTTCTCCTGAGTACACAGATACCTCATATGCGGGGGTAAACCACTGTTTGGGCACACGGCAAGGCTCGGAAGAGAAGGAGCGCCATTTGACTTTTTGAATGAAAAATTAGCTCCAGTTGTTAGTGGACACCATGTCGTGTTTTTAAAGCCCCTGTGTGCCTAAACATTTGAACTCCCCCACAAGTGACACCATTTTGGAAACTAGACCACCCTATTTGGGCGCATAGCAGAGCTCGGAAGGGAAGTAGTAAGAGTAACAGGAGAAATTGGACCCCAAAAGTTGTTGTCCAGTTTGTCCTGAGTACTCTGATACCCCATATGTGGGGGTAAACCACTGTTTGGGTGCATGGCAGAGCTCAGAAGGGAAGTAGTGACTTTTTTAAATGCAGACTTTGATGGAATGGTCTGCGGGCGTCACGTTGCGTTTGCAGAGCCCCTGATGTATCTAAACAGTAGAAACCCACCACAAGTGACCCCATTTTGGAAACTAGACCCCCCAAGGAACTTATTTAGATTTGTGGTGAGCACTTTGAACCCCCAAGTGCTTCGCAGAATTTTATAACGCAGAGCTGTGAAAATAAAAAATCTTTTTCCCCACAAAAATAATTTTTTAGCAACCATTTTTTTAATTTTCCAAGGGTGACCGGAGAAATTAGACCCCCAAAATTGTTGTACAATTTTTCCTGAGTACGCTTATGCCCCATATGTTTGGGTAAACCACTGTTTGGGCACACGTCGGGGCTCGGAAGGGAGGGAGCACCATTTGACTTTTTGAATGCAAGATTGGCTGGAATCAATGGTGGCGCCATGTCGTGATTGGAGACCCCCTGATGTGCCTAAACAGTGGAAACCCCTCAATTCTAACTCCAACACTAACCCCAGCACACCCCTAACTCTAATCCCAGCTGTTACCATAACCGTAATCAACCCTAACCCCATCAGACCCCTAATCACAACCCTAACCCCAACACACCCCTAATCCTAACCCTAATCCCAACCCTAACCCCAACACACAACCAACCCTAATCCCAACCCTAACCATAACTCTAACCACAAGCCTAACCCTAACCTCAACACACCCCTAACCCTAATCTTAACCCTAATTCCAACCCTAACCCTAATTCCAACCCTAACTCTAGTTCCAGCCCTAACCCTAAGGCTATGTGCCCACGTTGCGGATTCGTGTGCGGATTTTTCCGCACCGCTTTTGAAAAATCAGCAGGTAAAAAGCACTGCGTTTTACTTGCAGATTTACTGCGGATTTCCAGTGTTTTTTGTGCGAATTGCACCTGTGGATTCCTATTGAGGAACAGGTGTAAAACGTTGCGGAATCCGCACAAAGAATTGATATGTTGCCGAAATTACAATGCAGCGTTTCCGGATGGTATTTTCTGCACCATGGGCACAGTGGATTTGGTTTTCCATAGGTTTACATGGTACTGTAAACGTGATGGAAAACTGCCATGGATCCGCAGCGGCCAATCCGCTGCGGATCCGCAGCCAAATCCGCACCGTGTGCACATAGCCTAATTCTAACCCTAATTGCAACCCTAACCCTAGCCCTAACCCTAACCTTAACCCTAGTTCTAACCCTAAACCTAGTGGAAACATAAAAATAAATATATTTTATTTATTTCATAATTTTCCCTACCTATGGGGGTGATAAGGGGGGGCTTTATTTACTATTTTTTATTTTGATCACTGTGATATAACCTATCACAGTGATCAAAATGTACCTGTAACGAATCTGCCGGAAGATGGCGGTGCCCATCAAAGATGCTGAACGGAACTTCCGGGACTCCAGCGGTATGGGTGTGGGATCGGACAGCGGGGGGACACCGGAGGGGAGAGGAAAGCAGTCAGTCGGTGTTATGACCTGGTGGATAAGAGGCCACACTGATATGACCTGGTGGCTAAAACGCAACATGGAACGAGCTCTGAGAAGGTGGTATCTCTACTGACCGCAGTCCCTAATCCTAACAACAACACTAGTAATAGCCGTGGGATGTTCCTGACTCTCCCTAGACACCTCTTCACAGCCTAAGAACTAACTACCCCTAAAGAAGGAAATAGAAAGCTATCTTGCCTCAGAGAAAACCCCAAAAGGAAAGACAGCCCCCCACAAATATTGGCTGTGAGTGGAGAGGGAAATGACGTACACAGAAATGAAATCAGATTTCAGCAAAGGAGGCCAATACTAAACTTGATAGACAGAGAGAAAAGGATACTGTGCTGTCAGTATTAAAAACTACAAAATCCACGCAGAGTTTACAAAAACGAACTCCACACTGACTCACGGTGTGGAGGGGCAAATCTGCTTTCCCAGAGCTTCCATCTAGCCTGAAATTACATAATGACAAGCTGGACAAAAAGAGACATATTTGCAGAGCAATAGAGTCCAAGCAAATGGACAAACAAGAACTAGCAAAAACTTATCTTTTGCTGACAAGGACAGGCCATATGAGAAATCCAAGGAGAGAACCAAATCCAACCAAGAACATTGACAGCTGGCATGAACTAAAGCCCAGAGCAGGTTTAAATAACAAACCCAGGCAAGGCGATTAGTGAAGGCAGCTGCTACAGCTACCTAAAGGAGCAGCAGTTCCACTCAAAACCACCAGAGGGAGCCCAAGGGCAGAACTCACAAAAATACCATTAGCAACCACAGGAGGGAGCTCCAGAACGGAATTCACAACAGTCGGTGGGGGGTCAGATCGCGGTCTCCAGCCATGGCCGATGATATTGCAGCATCGGCCATGTCTGGATTGTAATATTTCACCAAATTTCATAGGTGAAATATTACAAATTGCTCTGATTGGCTGTTGCACTTTCAACAGCCAATCAGAGCGATCGTAGCCACGTGGGGGCAAAGCCACCCCCCGGGCTAAAGTACCACTTCCCCAGTCCCTGCAGATCAGGTGAAATTGGAGTTAACCCTTTCACCCGATCTGCAGGGACGCGATCCCTCCATGACACCACATAGGCGTCACACGTCGGATTGGCACCGACTTTCATGACGCCTACGTGGCGTCACAGGTCGGGAAGGGGTTAAACTTGCTCCAATTAGGCCTCTGGCTACACTCTGTTTCTACTGTAATCCCTGGGCTCCAACACCGTCAGTTGCTGCTCAGAAGTGCCGTCTGCACAGTCAACACATGCTCCAGTGTTATTGGAGTTCAGTAACGTCAGCTGATCCCCTGCTGTGTGTCCGGCAATTTCTCCTGCTCTGTCCACATTCACACTACTACTGATTTTAAAATTGCTCCAATTAGGCCTCTGGCTACACTCTGTTTCTAGTATTTACCCTGGGCTCCAACACCGCCAGTTGCTGCTCAGAAGTGTCTTTGGCACGGGTACTCCCTCCTGCCCAGCCTGGTTCCAGCACGCCAGCTGTTTCCGGGTAGTGTCAACGTCACTTTGCCTCCAATACGTTGTGCTGTCATGTTGCGGTCAGGTTAGCCGACTCCATAGTGCCTGCAGTTTAGGTGCTTCCTATGTGGGCTGCGGGATCTGGCAATGAAGGCTGGTTCCGTAGTGCCAATAGGACAAGCACCCCCTGTAGGACTGTGGGTTTCAGTAACTCCGGCCAGCTCATGGCCTTGCTTTTTTTTTTTTCATGTGTACCTTCTGCTGCCTATCTGAGTTCCAGTACCATTAGCTGGTTCTTTGGAAATCAATCTTGAATATGTCCCCCTGGGTTCCAGTAACGTCAGCTGGTTCCAGGCAGAGCCTTTGGCTTAGGTGCCTTCTTCTCGATATCTGAGTTCCACCAACGTCTGCTGGTCCTTGGTAGTTCTTTCTGGCACAGGTACCTCCTGCTTAGTAACCGGGTTCCAGTACCATCAGCTGGTCCTCGGTAGTTCCATTGGTTCTTGTACCTTCTGCTACCCATCCGGGTTCCAGTACCGTCAGCTGGTTCTCGGCAGTTCCTCAGCCTTCTTGTACCTTCTGCTGCATTTCCAAGTTCAAGCTTTTTGAAATGGTTTTTGGTAATCACTCTGGATCTCCCTGACGACGACCCTGAAGACGACGACCCCGAAGACCACCCCTGCTGTGTGTCTGGCAATTTCTCCTGCTCTGTCCACATTCACACTACTACTGATTTTAAACTTGCTCCAATTAGGCCTCTGGCTACACTCTGTTTCTAGTGTTTACCCTGGGCTCCAACACCGCCAGTTGCTGCTCAGAATTGTCTTTGGCATGGGTACCCCCTCCTGCCCAGCCTGGTTCTAGCACGCTAGCTGTTTCCGGGTAGTGTCAACGTCACTTTGCCTCCAATACGATGTCCTGTCATGTTGCGGTCGGGTTAGCCAACTCTATGGTGCCTGCAGTTTAGGTGCTTACTATATGGGCTGCGGGATCTGGCAATGAAGGCTGGTTCCGTAGTGCCAATAGGACAAGCACCCCCTGTAGGACTGTGGGTTTCGGTAACTCCGGCCGGCTCGCGGCCTTGCAACTTTTTTTTTCATGTGTACCTTCTGCTGCCTATCGGAGTTCCAGTACCATTAGCTGATTCTTTGGAAATGAATCTTGAATATGTCCCCCTGAGTTCCAGTAACGTCAACTGGTTCCAGGCAGAGCCTTTGGCTTAGGTGCGTCCTTCTCGGTATCCGAGTTCCACCAACGTCTGCTGGTCCTTGGTAGTGCTTTCTGGCACAGGTACCTCCTGCTTAGTAACCGGGTTCCAGTACCATCAGCTGGTCCTCGGTAGTTCCATTGGCTCTTGTACCTTCTGCTACCCATCCGGGTTCCAGTACCGTCAGCTGGTTCTCGGCCGTTCCTCAGCCTTCTTGTACCTTCTGCTGCATTTCCAAGTTCAAGCTTTTTGAAATGGTTTTTGGTAATCACTCTGGATCTCCCTGACGACGACCTTGAAGACAACGACCCTGAAGACCACCCCGAAGAAGACAATGACCCCGAAGATGATGACCCTGAATACCACCCTGAAGAAGACAATGACCCCGAAGATGATGATCCTGAAGACCACCCCAAAGAAGACGACGACCCCAAAGACAACGACCCTGAAGACCACCCCGAAGAAGACCAAGAAGATGACCCTGAAGAAGATGACCAAGAGGACAAAGAACAAGAAGACAACCACCAAGATACAGAAGAACAAGAGACAGAAGACCAAGAAGCAGAAGAACAAGAAGCTGCAGAACAAAAAGCAGAAGAACATTAAGCATAAGACTAAAAATCAGAGCAAAAGATATTATCTAAATTATAAGCAGAAGAAGACTAAGCAGTGTATGGGGGTGAGTCCGTTCCTCCTCGTGGTGCCCCTGGAAAATACCTGCTGCTGCAGGCCAAACTGAACGCGGACAAATCCTGTTGTAAATCTTTTGTGACAGGCAGAACGGAAGGTGCAATCTTCAAACTTTTATAGATAACAACTACAGGAATGCCTGTCACAAATAAGAATATGATGAAGAAGAATATGAAGAAGAATAATAGTTGAATAAGAAGAATATGAAGAATGTAAAAAAAAAGAATAGGAAGAAGGTGAAGAAGAAGAAGAATAAGGTGAAGAAGAAGTTGATGAAAAAGTTGCTGCTGCTGAGGATGATGAAGGAGAAAGTGTGGGAGAAGTAAAAAAGAAGGTGAAGAGCATGGAAGTAGTGAAACATAAATATTTGACAAAATATAAAAAAGCTTAACATAGTCAATATCTTTGTAACTCCAAACGTCTTAAAAAAAAATTAATTCCTGCTATTCCATTTGATTGGGCTAAACCTCTATGCCTTTAATGTCTCCTCCACCTCCCCCAATCCATTCTATATTATTCTTAGTTGTTTTCCTTCATTGTTAAACACAGTCTTGAAACAATATCTAGCAAAATCGTCAAATGCAGGATTTGATACACACTACCACTACAATAAAGTGTAGAAAAAAGGAAAAAAGCAAATGTTCATGTAATAAATTTTATTAAATATATACCTTAAAATAATATAATAAAACTAGATGGCAGCCCGATTCTAAAGAATCGGGAGTCTAGAATCCATATATACTTTATTTATTCAAATGTAAGAATAATACAATTAATAAATAATAGTAAGAAAGAACAAAAAATGGCTGCACTCACCAGCTCTTGACAATTCTTGACAGTACGGCACATTTCTGATTGGTCGCTCGCGGCAGGCGGCAACCAATCAGAAAAGTGCCGCGCACCACGAAGGCATATATCTTTGTCCACCCTGAGCGGGTGTAGGACGCTGGTGACGTCACTTATCTCCGGACATTATCTCCGGACAAAGCCATGGAAGTTGGCACAAATTGCCGGAAGTAGTATTCTAGGCAATTATATATTAGATTTTAATGTTATCAGTGTTTACCTTTAAACGTTTATATTGTATTGTCCTGTCACCAGCCATGTGTACGATTATCGGCCGAAAGCCTCTCTGGAACCAATAATCACCCCATGTAAAGGTATCTTTATAAGTTAAAGATTCAGAATACTATGACTTTTATCATATCCTGAACAGTCAAGTTTTTTTATGAACCGTTAAGGTTTTCTGGTTGAAGTAAAAAAAACTCTGAGTGTTTACAGTTTGAAACCATAAAATGTTGAAAAATTATGTCATTCTTGAGTATATCACTCAATGGTGCTCATAAACGTGTCAAATTTGATCTATAATATACTTTAATATACGTTACTTTAATCTTTAATATACTTAAGAACAGGGCCCCAGACATCACACAGGGGGTCTGAAACACCGCACAGTGGTCCAAAATATCGCTGTGCTCTGCCTGGGGCCCCATATGCTGCCTGGGGCCCCTGTGCTCTGCCTGGGGCCCCATATGCTGCCTGGGGCCCCTGTGCTCTGCCTGGGGCCCCATGTTCTGCCTGGGGCCCCTGTGCTCTGCCTGGGGCCACTGTGCTCTGCCTGGGGCCCCATATGCTGCCTGGGGCCCCTGTGCTCTGCCTGGGGCCCCATATGCTGCCTGGGGCCCCTGTGCTCTGCCTGGGGCCCCATAGGCTGCCTGGGGCCCCTGTGCTCTACCTGGGACCACTGTGCTCTGCCTGGGGCCCCATATGCTGCCTGGGGCCCCTGTGCTCTGCCTGGGGCCCCTGTGCTCTGCCTGGGGCCCCATGTTCTGCCTGGGGCCACTGTGCTCTGCCTGGGGCCCCATAGGCTGCCTGGGGCCCCTGTGCTCTGCCTGGGACCACTGTGCTCTGCCTGGGGCCCCATATGCTGCCTGGGGCCCCATATGCTGCCTGGGGCCCCTGTGCTCTGCCTGGGGCCACTGTGCTCTGCCTGGGGCCCCATATGCTGCCTGGGGCCCCTGTGCTCTGCCTGGGGCCCCATATACTGCCTGGTGCCCCTGTGCTCTGCCTGGGGCCCCTGTGCTCTGCCTGGGGCCCCATGTTCTGCCTGGGGCCCCTGTGCTCTGCCTGGGGCCACTGTGCTCTGCCTGGGGCCCCATGTTCTGCCTGGGACCACTGTGCTCTGCCTGGGGCCCCATATGCTGCCTGGGGCCCCTGTGCTCTGCCTGGGGCCACTGTGCTCTGCCTGGGGCCCCATATGCTGCCTGGGGCCACTGTGCTCTGCCTGGGGCCCCATATGCTGCCTGGGGCCCCTGTGCTCTGCCTGGGGCCCCATATGCTGCCTGGTGCCCCTGTGCTCTGCCTGGGGCCCCATGTTCTGCCTGGGGCCCCTGTGCTCTGCCTGGGGCCACTGTGCTCTGCCTGGGGCCCCATATGCTGCCTGGGGCCCCTGTGCTCTGCCTGGGGCCCCATATGCTGCCTGGGGACCCTGTGCTCTGCCTGGGGCCCCTGTGCTCTGCCTGGGGCCCCATATGCTGCCTGGGGCCCCTGTGCTCTGCCTGGGGCCCCTGTGCTCTGCCTGGGGCCCCATGTTCTGCCTGGGGCCCCTGTGCTCTGCCTGGGGCCATTGTGCTCTGCCTGGGGCCCCATATGCTGCCTGGGGCCCCTGTGCTCTGCCTGGGGCCCCATATGCTGCCTGGGGCCCCTGTGCTCTGCCTGGGGCCACTGTGCTCTGCCTGGGGCCCCATAGGCTGCCTGGGGCCCCTGTGCTCTGCCTGGGTGTAGGACACTGGTGACGTCACTTATCTCCGGACATTAGCTCCGGACATTAGCTCCGGACATTATCTCCAGACATTAGCTCCGGACATTATCGCCGGACATTAGCTCCGGACAAAGCCACGGAAGTTGGCACAAATTGCAGGAAGTAGTATTCTAGGCAATTATATATTAGATATAATATAAAGCAAGCTACTAGAGCCACACAAAAAGAAGAACACACTACGGAGAAAACCTATGGACAGTGTCCAAAAAATATGAATGTCACAATGATGATTAAAGATTTTGCCCAAAATGCATAAAAGCACACTATGAAGCACCTATACATAAATAAATGAATTAATAAATAATGGCAATATGAACTCTATGTGAGAGATGCTACAAAAATGCTGACAAAAGTGCCTAGTGCAAAGTGCAAACAAGAAATTACATATCTAATATATAATTGCCTAGAATACTACTTCCTGCAATTTGTGCCAACTTCCGTGGCTTTGTCCGGACCTATTGTCCGGAGCTATTGTCCGGAGATAATGTCCGGAGCTAATGTCCGGAGATAAGTGACGTCACCAGTGTCCTACACCCAGGCAGAGCACAGGGGCCCCAGGCAGCATATGGGGCCCCAGGCAGAGCACAGTGGCCCCAGGCAGAGCACAGGGGCCCCAGGCAGCATATGGGGCCCCAGGCAGAGCACAGTGGTCCCAGGCAGAGCACAGGGGCCCCAGGCAGCCTATGGGGCCCCAGGCAGAGCACAGTGGCCCCAGGCAGAGCACAGGGGCCCCAGGCAGCATATGGGGCCCTAGGCAGAGCACAGGGGCCCCAGGCAGCATATGGTGCCCCAGGCAGAGCACAGTGGCCCCAGGCAGAGCACAGGGGCCCCAGGCAGAACATGGGGCCCCAGGCAGAGCACAGGGGCCCCAGGCAGCATATGGGGCCCCAGGCAGAGCACAGGGGCCCCAGGCAGCATATGGGGCCCCAGGCAGAGCACAGGGGCCCCAGGCAGAGCACAGTGGCCCCAGGCAGAACATGGGGCCCCAGGCAGAGCACAGGGGCCCCAGGCAGAGCACAGGGGCCCCAGGCAGCATATGGGGCCCCAGGCAGAGCACAGTGGCCCCAGGCAGCATATGGGGCCCCAGGCAGAGCACAGTGGCCCCAGGCAGAGCACAGGGGCCCCAGGCAGCATATGGGGCCCCAGGCAGAGCACAGTGGTCCCAGGCAGAGCACAGGGGCCCCAGGCAGCTTATGGGGCCCCAGGCAGAGCACAGGGGCCCCAGGCAGAACATGGGGCCCAGGCAGAGCACAGGGGCCCCAGGCAGAGCACAGGGGCCCCAGGCAGCATATGGGGCCCCAGGCAGAGCACAGGGGCCCCAGGCAGCATATGGGGCCCCAGGCAGAGCACAGTGGCCCCAGGCAGAGCACACACCAAATCGGAGGCCGAGGGGCCCCGCCAACTAAATCGGAGGCCGAGGGGCCCCGCCAACCAAATCGGAGGCCGAGGAGCCCCGCCCACCAAATCGAAGGCCGAGCGGCCCCGCCCACCAAAGCGGAGGCCGAGGGGCCCGGCCCCGCCCACCAAAGCGGAGGCCGAGGGGCCCCGACCACCACATCGGAGGCCGAGGGGCCCCGCCCACCAAATCGGAGGCCGAGGGTCCCCGCCCACCAAATCGGAGGCCGAGGGTCCCCGCCCACCAAATCGGAGGCCGAGGGTCCCCGCCCACCAAATTGGAGGCCGAGGGTCCCCGCCCACCAAATCAGAGGCCGAGGGGCCCCGCCCACCAAATCGGAGGCCGGTCCCCGCCCACCAAATCGGAGGCCGAGGGTCCCCACCCACCAAATCGGAGGACGAGGGGCCCCACCAACCAAATCGGAGGCCGAGGAGCCCCGCCCACCAAAAGTAAGTGCGCCCCCGGGTGCAAAAGTAAGTGCGCCCCCGGGTGCAAAAGTAAGTGCGCCCCCGGGTGCAAAAGTAAGTGCGCCCCCGGGTGCAAAAGTAAGTGCGCCCCCGGGTGCAAAAGTAAGTGCGCCCCCGGGGGCAAAAGTAAGCGCGCCCCCGGCCCCGGGTGCAAAAGTAAGCACGCCCCCCAGTCCCGTGTGTGAAAAGTGCTGCTGTAAAGCTGGTAGCGCTGTTCAAGCACCATGTATTTCCTTCAGGAAATGCCCATCTAATATATAATTGCCTAGAATACTACTTCCTGCAATTTGTGCCAACTTCCGTGGCTTTGTCCGGAGCTAATGTCCTGAGATAATGTCCGGAGCTAATGTCCGGAGCTAATGTCCGGAGATAAGTGACGTCACCAGTGTCCTACACCCAGGCAGAGCACAGGGGCCCCAGGCAGCATATGGGGCCCCAGGCAGAGCACAGTGGCCCCAGGCAGAGCACAGGGGCCCCAGGCAGCATATGGGGCCCCAGGCAGAGCACAGTGGTCCCAGGCAGAGCACAGGGGCCCCAGGCAGCCTATGGGGCCCCAGGCAGAGCACAGTGGCCCCAGGCAGAGCACAGTGGCCCCAGGCAGAGCACAGGGGCCAAAGGCAGCATATGGGGCCCCAGGCAGAGCACAGGGGCCCCAGGCAGCATATGGGGCCCCAGGCAGAGCACAGTGGCCCCAGGCAGAGCACAGGGGCCCCAGGCAGAACATGGGGCCCCAGGCAGAGCACAGGGGCCCCAGGCAGAGCACAGGGGCCCCAGGCAGCATATGGGGCCCCAGGCAGAGCATAGGGGCCCCAGGCAGAGCATAGGGGCCCCAGGCAGAGCACAGGGGCCCCAGGCAGCATATGGGGCCCCAGGCAGAGCACAGGGGCCCCAGGCAGCATATGGGGCCCCAGGCAGAGCACAGTGGCCCCAGGCAGAGCACAGGGGCCCCAGGCAGAACATGGGGCCCCAGGCAGAGCACAGGGGCCCCAGGCAGAGCACAGGGGCCCCAGGCAGCATATGGGGCCCCAGGCAGAGCACAAGGGCCCCAGGCAGCATATGGGGCCCCAGGCAGAGCACAGTGGCCCCAGGCAGCATATGGGGCCCCAGGCAGAGCACAGTAGCCCCAGGCAGAGCACAGGGGCCCCAGGCAGCATATGGGGCCCCAGGCAGAGCACAGTGGTCCCAGGCAGAGCACAGGGGCCCCAGGCAGCTTATGGGGCCCCAGGCAGAGCACAGTGGCCCCAGGCAGAGCACAGGGGCCCCAGGCAGAACATGGGGCCCCAGGCAGAGCACAGGGGCCCCAGGCAGAGCACAGGGGCCCCCGGGCAGCATATGGGGCCCCAGGCAGAGCACAGGGGCCCCAGGCAGCATATGGGGCCCCAGGCAGAGCACACACCAAATCGGAGGCCGAGGGGCCCCGCCAACCAAATCGGAGGCCGAGGGGCCCCGCCAACCAAATCGGAGGCCGAGGAGCCCCGCCCACCAAATCGGAGGCCGAGAGTCCCCGCCCACCAAATGGGAGGCCGAGGGGCCCCGCCAACCAAATGGGAGGCCGAGGTGCTTCGCCAACCAAATCGGAGGCCGAGGAGCCCCGCCCACCAAATCGAAGGCCGAGCGGCCCCGCCCACCAAAGCGGAGGCCGAGTGGCCTGGCCCCGCCCACCAAAGCGGAGGCCAAGGGGCCCCGCCCACCACATCGGAGGCCGAGGGGCCCCGCCCACCAAATCGGAGGCCGAGGGTCCCCGCCCACCAAATCGGAGGCCGAGGGTCCCCGCCCACCAAATCGGAGGCCGAGGGTCCCCGCCCACCAAATCGGAGGCCGAGGGTCCCGGCCCACCAAATTGGAGGCCGAGGGTCCCCGCCCACCAAATCGGAGGCCGAGGGTCCCCGCCCACCAAATCGGAGGCCGAGGGGCCCCACCAACCAAATCGGAGGCCGAGGGGCCCCGCCCGCCAAATCGGAGGCCGAGGGGCCCCGCCCACCAAATCGGAGGCCGAGGGGCCCCGCCAACCAAATCGGAGGCCGAGGGGCCCCGCCCACCAAATCGGAGGCCGAGGGTCCCCGCCCACCAAATCGGAGGCCGAGAGTCCACGCCCACCAAATCGGAGGATAAGGGGCCCCGCCAACCAAATCAGAGGCCGAGGGGCCCCGCCAACCAAATCGGAGGCCGAGGAGCCCCGCCCAACAAATCGAAGGCCGAGCGGCCCCGCCCACCAAAGCGGAGGCCGATGGGCCCGGTTCCGCCCACCAAAGCGGAGGCCGAGGGGCCCCGACCACCACATCGGAGGCCGAGGGGCCCCGCCCACCAAATCGGAGGCCGAGGGGCCCCGCCCACCAAATCGGAGGCCGAGGGGCCCCGCCCACCAAATCGGAGGCCGAGGGTCCCCGCCCACCAAATCGGAGGCCGAGAGTCTCCGCCCACCAAATCGGAGGCCGAGGGTCCCCGCCCACCAAATCGGAGGCCGAGGGGCCCCGCCCACCAAATCGGAGGCCGGGGGTCCCCGCCCACCAAATCGGAGGCCGAGGGGCCCCGCCCACCACATCGGAGGCCGATGGGCCCCGCCCACCAAATCGGAGGCCGAGGGTCCCCGCCCACCAAATCGGAGGCCGAGGGTCCTCGCCCACCAAATCGGAGGCCGAGGGTCCCCGCCCACCAAATCGGAGGCCGAGGGTCCACACCAACCAAATCGGAGGCCGAGGGGCCCCACCCACCAAATCGAAGGCCGAGGGGCCCCGCCCACCAAAGCGGAGGCCGAGGGTCCCTGCACACCAAATCGGAGGCAGAGGGACCCCGCCCACCAAATCGGAGGCCGAGGGGCCCCGCCCACCAAAGCGGAGGCCGAGGGTCCCCGACTACCAAATCGGAGGCCGAGGGTCCCTGCCCACCAAATCGGAGGCCGAGGGTCCCCGCCCACCAAATCGGAGGCCGAGGGTCCCCGCCCACCAAATCGGAGGCCGAGAGTCCCCACCCACCAAATCGGAGGCCGAGGGGCCCCGCCAACCAAATCGGAGGCCGAGGGGCCCCGCCCACCAAATCGGAGGCTGAGGGTCCACACCATCCAAATCGGAGGCCGAGGGGCCCCGCCCACCAAATCGGAGGCCGACGGGCCACACCCACCAAAGCGGAGGCCGAGGGTCCCCGCCCACCAAATCGGAGGCCGAGGGTCCCCGCCCACCAAATCGGAGGCCGAGGGTCCCCGCCCACCAAATCGGAGGCCGACGGGCCACACCCACCAAAGCGGAGGCCGAGGGTCCCCACCCACCAAGTCGAAGGTCGAGGGGCCCCGCCCACGAAAGCGGAGGCCGAGGGTCCCCGCACACCAAATCGGAGGCAGAGGGACCCCGCCCACCAAATCGGAGGCCGAGGGGCCCCGCCCACCAAAGCGGAGGCAGAGGGACCCCGCCCACCAAATCGGAGGCCGTGGGGCCCCGCCAACCAAAGCGGAGGCCGAGGGTCCCCGCCCACCAAATCGGAGGCAGAGGGACCCCGCCCACCAAATCGGAGGCAGAGGGGCCCCGCCCACCAAAGCGGAGGCCGAGGGTCCCCACCCACCAAATCGGAGGTCGAGGGTCCCCGCCCACCAAATCGGAGGCCGAGGGTCCCCGCCCACCAAATCGGAGGCCGGTCCCCGCCCACCAAATCGGAGGCCGAGGGTCCCCACCCACCAAATCGGAGGACGAGGGGCCCCACCAACCAAATCGGAGGCCGAGGAGCCCCGCCCACCAAAAGTAAGTGCGGCCCAAAAAGTAAGTGCTCCCCCGGGTGCAAAAGTAAGTGCTCCCCCGGGTGCAAAAGTAAGTGCGCCCCCGGGTGCAAAAGTAAGTGCGCCCCCGGGTGCAAAAGTAAGTGCGCCCCCGGGTGCAAAAGTAAGTGCGCCCCCGGGTGCAAAAGTAAGTGCGCCCCCGGGTGCAAAAGTAAGTGCGCCCCGGGTGCAAAAGTAAGTGCGCCTCCGGGTGCAAAAGTAAGCGCGCCCCCGGCCCCGGGTGCAAAAGTAAGCGCGCCCCCCAGTCCCGTGTGTGAAAAGTGCTGCTGTAAAGCTGGTAGCGCTGTTCAAGCACCATGTATTTCCTTCAGGAAATGCCCATCTAATATATAATTGCCTAGAATACTACTTCCTGCAATTTGTGCCAAGAAAGAACATACCAATATACATAGTTATTGATACATATTATTTATTATTTACATTATTGTTCTTAAGCAAAGAACCGTTGTTGTGGCATTTGCCACAACACGCAAAGTTGTTGTCTGATGTCTTTCATCACTCCCCTCATAAGCATGTTCATGGATCCTGTGTAACTGTACCTTAAATAACAAGAATTGTCAAGAGCTGGTGAGTGCAGCCATTTTTTGTTCTTTCTTACTATTATTTATTAATTGTATTATTCTTACATTTGAATAAATAAAGTATATATGGATTCTAGACTCCCGATTCTTTAGAATCGGGCTGCCATCTAGTCTAATATATAATTGCCTAGAATACTACTTCCTGCAATTTGTGCCAACTTCCGTGGCTTTGTCCGGAGCTATTGTCCGGAGATAATGTCCGGAGCTAATGTCCGGAGTTAATGTCCGGAGCTAATGTCCGGAGATAAGTGACGTCACCAGTGTCCTACACCCAGGCAGAGCACAGGGGCCCCAGGCAGCATATGGGGCCCCAGGCAGAGCACAGTCGCCCCAGGCAGAGCACAGGGGCCCCAGGCAGCATATGGGGCCCCAGGCAGAGCACAGGGGCCCCAGGCAGCCTATGGGGCCCCAGGCAGAGCACAGTGGCCCCAGGTAGAGCACAGGGGCCCCAGGCAGCATATGGGGCCCCAGGCAGAGCACAGGGGCCCCAGGCAGCATATGGGGCCCCAGGCAGAGCACAGTGGCCCCAGGCAGAGCACAGGGGCCCCAGGCAGAACATGGGGCCCCAGGCAGAGCACAGGGGCCCCAGGCAGAGCACAGGGGCCCCAGGCAGCATATGGGGCCCCAGGCAGAGCACAGTGGCCCCAGGCAGAGCACAGGGGCCCCAGGCAGAACATGGGGCCCCAGGCAGAGCACAGGGGCCCCAGGCAGAGCACAGGGGCCCCAGGCAGCATATGGGGCCCCAGGCAGAGCACAGGGGCCCCAGGCAGCATATGGGGCCCCAGGCAGAGCACAGTGGCCCCAGGCAGCATATGGGGCCCCAGGCAGAGCACAGTGGCCCCAGGCAGAGCACAGGGGCCCCAGGCAGCATATGGGGCCCCAGGCAGAGCACAGTGGTCCCAGGCAGAGCACAGGGGCCCCAGGCAGCTTATGGGGCCCCAGGCAGAGCACAGTGGCCCCAGGCAGAACATGGGGCCCCAGGCAGAGCACAGTGGCCCCAGGCAGAGCACAGTGGCCCCAGGCAGAGCACACACCAAATCGGAGGCCGAGGGGCCCCGCCAACCAAATCGGAGGCCGAGGGGCCCCGCCAACCAAATCGGAGGCCGAGGAGCCTTGCCCACCAAATCGAAGGCCGAGCGGCCCCGCCCACCAAAGCGGAGGCCGAGGGGCCCGGCCCCGCCCACCAAAGCGGAGGCCGAGGGGCCCCGCCCACCACATCGGAGGCCGAGGGGCCCCGCCCACCAAATCGGAGGCCGAGGGTCCCCGCCCACCAAATCGGAGGCCGAGGGTCCCCGCCCACCAAATCGGAGGCCGAGGGTCCCCGCCCACCAAATTGGAGGCCGAGGGTCCCCGCCCACCAAATCGGAGGCCGAGGGGCCCCGCCTACCAAATCGGAGGCCGAGGGTCCCTGCCCACCAAATCGGAGGCCGAGGGTCCCCGCCCACCAAATCGGAGGCCGAGGGTCCCCGCCCACCAAATCAGAGGCCGAGAGTCCCCGCCCACCAAATCGGAGGCCGAGGGGCCCCGCCAACCAAATCGGAGGCCGAGGGGCTTCGCCAACCAAATCGGAGGCCGAGGAGCCCCGCCCATCAAATCGAAGGCCAAGCGGCCCCGCCCACCAAAGCGGAGGCCGAGGGACCTGGCCCCGCCCACCAAAGTGGAGGCCGAGGGGCCCCGCCCACCACATCGGAGGCCGAGGGGCCCCGCCCACCAAACCGGAGGCCGAGGGTCCCCGCCCACCAAATCGGAGGCCGAGGGTCCCCGCCCACCAAATCGGAGGCCGAGGGTCCCCGCCCACCAAATTGGAGGCCGAGGGTCCCCGTCCACCAAATCGGAGGCCGAGGGTCCCCGCCCACCAAATTGGAGGCCGAGGGGCCCCACCAACCAAATCGGAGGCCGAGGGGCTCGCCCACCAAATCGGAGGCCGAGGGTCCCCGCCCACCAAATCGGAGGCCGAGGGGCCCCGCCAACCAAATCGGAGGCCGAGGGGCCCCGCCCACCAAATCGGAGGCCGAGGGTCCCCGCCCACCAAATCGGAGGCCGAGAGTCCCCGCCCACCAAATCGGAGGATAAGGGGCCCCGCCAACCAAATCGGAGGCCGAGGGGCCCCGCCAACCAAATCGGAGGCCGAGGAGCCCCGCCCAACAAATCGAAGGCCGAGCGGCCCCGCCCACCAAAGCGGAGGCTGAGGGGCCCGGCCCCGCCCACCAAAGCGGAGGCCGAGGGGCCCCGACCACCACATCGGAGGCCGAGGGTCCCCGCCCACCAAATTGGAGGCCGAGGGTCCCCGCCCACCAAATCGGAGGCCGAGGGGCCCCGCCTACCAAATCGGAGGCCGAGGGTCCCCGCCCACCAAATCGGAGGCCGAGGGTCCCCGCCCACCAAATCAGAGGCCGAGGGGCCCGCCCACCAAATCGGAGGCCGGGGGTCCCCGCCCACCAAATCGGAGGCCGAGGGTCCACACCAACCAAATCGGAGGCCGAGGGGCCCCGCCCACCAAATCAAAGGCCGAGGGGCCCCGCCCACCAAATCGGAGGCCGAGGGGCCCCGCCCACCAAATCGGAGGCCGAGGGACCCCGCCCACCACATCGGAGGCCGAGGGGCCCCGCCCACCAAATCGGAGGCCGAGGGTCCCCACCCACCAAATCGAAGGCCGAGCGGCCCCGCCCACCAAATCGGAGGCCGAGGGACCCCGCCCACCACATCGGAGGCCGAGGGGCCCCGCCCACCAAATCGGAGGCCGAGGGTCCCCACCCACCAAATCGGAGGCCGAGGGTCCCCGCCCACCAAATCGGAGGCCGAGGGGCCCCGCCTACCAAATCGGAGGCCGAGGGTCCCCGCCCACCAAATCGGAGGCCGAGGGTCCCCGCCCACCAAATCAGAGGCCGAGGGGCCCGCCCACCAAATCGGAGGCCGGGGGTCCCCGCCCACCAAATCGGAGGCCGAGGGTCCACACCAACCAAATCGGAGGCCGAGGGGCCCCGCCCACCAAATCAAAGGCCGAGGGGCCCCGCCCACCAAATCGGAGGCCGAGGGGCCCCGCCCACCAAATCGGAGGCCGAGGGACCCCGCCCACCACATCGGAGGCCGAGGGGCCCCGCCCACCAAATCGGAGGCCGAGGGTCCCCACCCACCAAATCGAAGGCCGAGCGGCCCCGCCCACCAAATCGGAGGCCGAGGGACCCCGCCCACCACATCGGAGGCCGAGGGGCCCCGCCCACCAAATCGGAGGCCGAGGGTCCCCACCCACCAAATCGGAGGCCGAGGGTCCCCGCCCTCCAAATCGGAGGCCGAGGGTCCCCGCCCACCAAATTGGAGGCCGAGGGTCCCCGCCCACCAAATCGGAGGCCGAGGGTCCCCGCCCACCAAATCGGAGGCCGAGGGGCCCCACCAACCAAATCGGAGGCCGAGGGGCCCCGCCCACCAAATCGGAGGCCGAGGGGCCCCGCCCACCAAATCGGAGGCCGAGGGTCCCCACCCACCAAATCGGAGGCCGAGGGTCCCCGCCCACCAAATCGGAGGCCGAGGGTCCCCGCCCACCAAATTGGAGGCCGAGGGTCCCCGCCCACCAAATCGGAGGCCGAGGGTCCCCGTCCACCAAATCGGAGGCCGAGGGTCCCCGCCCACCAAATTGGAGGCCGAGGGGCCCCACCAACCAAATCGGAGGCCGAGGGGCTCGCCCACCAAATCGGAGGCCGAGGGTCCCCGCCCACCAAATCGGAGGCCGAGGGGCCCCGCCAACCAAATCGGAGGCCGAGGGGCCCCGCCCACCAAATCGGAGGCCGAGGGTCCCCGCCCACCAAATCGGAGGCCGAGAGTCCCCGCCCACCAAATCGGAGGATAAGGGGCCCCGCCAACCAAATCGGAGGCCGAGGGGCCCCGCCAACCAAATCGGAGGCCGAGGAGCCCCGCCCAACAAATCGAAGGCCGAGCGGCCCCGCCCACCAAAGCGGAGGCTGAGGGGCCCGGCCCCGCCCACCAAAGCGGAGGCCGAGGGGCCCCGACCACCACATCGGAGGCCGAGGGTCCCCGCCCACCAAATTGGAGGCCGAGGGTCCCCGCCCACCAAATCGGAGGCCGAGGGGCCCCGCCTACCAAATCGGAGGCCGAGGGTCCCCGCCCACCAAATCGGAGGCCGAGGGTCCCCGCCCACCAAATCAGAGGCCGAGGGGCCCGCCCACCAAATCGGAGGCCGGGGGTCCCCGCCCACCAAATCGGAGGCCGAGGGTCCACACCAACCAAATCGGAGGCCGAGGGGCCCCGCCCACCAAATCAAAGGCCGAGGGGCCCCGCCCACCAAATCGGAGGCCGAGGGGCCCCGCCCACCAAATCGGAGGCCGAGGGACCCCGCCCACCACATCGGAGGCCGAGGGGCCCCGCCCACCAAATCGGAGGCCGAGGGTCCCCACCCACCAAATCGAAGGCCGAGCGGCCCCGCCCACCAAATCGGAGGCCGAGGGACCCCGCCCACCACATCGGAGGCCGAGGGGCCCCGCCCACCAAATCGGAGGCCGAGGGTCCCCACCCACCAAATCGGAGGCCGAGGGTCCCCGCCCACCAAATCGGAGGCCGAGGGGCCCCGCCTACCAAATCGGAGGCCGAGGGTCCCCGCCCACCAAATCGGAGGCCGAGGGTCCCCGCCCACCAAATCAGAGGCCGAGGGGCCCGCCCACCAAATCGGAGGCCGGGGGTCCCCGCCCACCAAATCGGAGGCCGAGGGTCCACACCAACCAAATCGGAGGCCGAGGGGCCCCGCCCACCAAATCAAAGGCCGAGGGGCCCCGCCCACCAAATCGGAGGCCGAGGGGCCCCGCCCACCAAATCGGAGGCCGAGGGACCCCGCCCACCACATCGGAGGCCGAGGGGCCCCGCCCACCAAATCGGAGGCCGAGGGTCCCCACCCACCAAATCGAAGGCCGAGCGGCCCCGCCCACCAAATCGGAGGCCGAGGGACCCCGCCCACCACATCGGAGGCCGAGGGGCCCCGCCCACCAAATCGGAGGCCGAGGGTCCCCACCCACCAAATCGGAGGCCGAGGGTCCCCGCCCTCCAAATCAGAGGCCGAGGGTCCCCGCCCACCAAATTGGAGGCCGAGGGTCCCCGCCCACCAAATCGGAGGCCGAGGGTCCCCGCCCACCAAATCGGAGGCCGAGGGGCCCCACCAACCAAATCGGAGGCCGAGGGGCCCCGCCCACCAAATCGGAGGCCGAGGGGCCCCGCCCACCAAATCGGAGGCCGAGGGTCCCCACCCACCAAATCGGAGGCCGAGGGTCCCCGCCCACCAAATCGGAGGCCGAGGGTCCCCGCCCACCAAATTGGAGGCCGAGGGTCCCCGCCCACCAAATCGGAGGCCGAGGGGCCCCGCCCACCAAATCGGAGGCTGAGGGGCCCCACCAACCAAATCGGAGGCCGAGGGGCCCCGCCCACCAAATCGGAGGCCGAGGGTCCCTGCCCACCAAAAGTAAGTGCGGCCCCAAAAGTAAGTGCGCCCCCGGGTGCAAAAGTAAGTGCGCCCCCGGGTGCAAAAGTAAGTGCGCCCCCGGGTGCAAAAGTAAGTGCGCCCCCGGGTGCAAAAGTAAGTGCGCCCCCGGGTGCAAAAGTAAGCGCGCCCCCGGCCCCGGGTGCAAAAGTAAGCGCGCCCCCCAGTCCCGTGTGTGAAAAGTGCTGCTGTAAAGCTGGTAGCGCTGTTCAAGCACCATGTATTTCCTTCAGGAAATGCCCATCTAATATATAATTGCCTAGAATACTACTTCCTGCAATTTGTGCCAAGAAAGAACATACCAATATACATAGTTATTGATACATATTATTTATTATTTACATTATTGTTCTTAAGCAAAGAACCGTTGTTGTGGCATTTGCCACAACACGCAAAGTTGTTGTCTGATGTCTTTCATCACTCCCCTCATAAGCATGTTCATGGATCCTGTGTAATTGTACCTTAAATAACAAGAATTGTCAAGAGCTGGTGAGTGCAGCCATTTTTTGTTCTTTCTTACTATTATTTATTAATTGTATTATTCTTACATTTGAATAAATAAAGTATATATGGATTCTAGACTCCCGATTCTTTAGAATCGGGCTGCCATCTAGTATACAAATAAAAGTATATCAAGCCTGACAAAGCAGATCTATGAACATTCAGAGTTTGTATAATACAGCGCCCTCCTATATGAAAGTGCTAAGTATGCTGTGTAGAAGTATATAGAATACATGTGTAAAAAAGTAATATAAAGGTAATGTAAAGGTAATAAAAATTAGCACCTTCCTGCATAAAGTGCTTAATGTGCTGTACAAAACAATGCGGTACATGTGTGTCAATAAGGAGTATATGTAAAACTGTGGTCTGCAAGAACCGGTCTAAAGTTTCAGCACAAATAAATGTAACAGGTCGCCCCCATAGAGGAAGCATTTAGCGAAACGGCGCTGTCGGGATGGGAACACACATGCCTCGGAGACCTGTTACATTTATCATTCAGGTATGATTATGATTGCCCTAACCTTTTATTCAGTGGTGATGTCTGCGGTCTTTGCTATATGTGCGGCGCGCCCCCACACCGCCGCAGGGCCGAGGGGTACCCGGAGCCGGGCCTCTAGTTCTCAGTCTCGGGGTTGTCACGGTGGCTAGACCCGGTCCGTGGCCCTGTCCGTCAGTGGGGGACGTCCGGTGTAATAGGTGGTAGTAATGGTAGCGATGTAGCGGTGCGGTTGTGGGGTGTAAGTCGCGGTAAATAACGAGGACACCAGGTTGCAGTCTCTTTACCTCTTTACTGGAGATCTCTGAGTCCTCAGTCCAGAGCACGGTTCACCAGGCTACGCAAGTCCGGCCGGTCCAATGGCACCTCCAGAGTTCTCCTCTCAGGTGGAAATCTGTGCCTTCCTTCTAGCGCTATGTGTTGTAGTCCTTCCCTGCTGTGCTCACGGAAAGTAACCCCACAACGGTTGTGTCTGTTTCTTAAGTTCCCTCACAACTCGATTTGATGTTCCTCTGTAATCCACCCCTTCCCTGTATTCAGGTTGGAATGGCACCCGTTTGTCAGGTAGGCCTGGAGTTCTTCCGGGACCCTAGAGTCGCCCCTCTCCCGCAATTGCCCCCCAAGACTTCATAGGTGATATGTGGTAGACAGCCCGCCTGAGACCGACTGTCCTGCCGCTGTTTGGAGTATGGCTTGAAGCTGTATTCTAATCCACTCCCTCGGCGTTCCGGCCACCGGTATTGCGCCTCAGCAGGGTGCTGCCTCTTTCAACAAAACCCCTGCTGGTATTCTCCTTCTGCTTGATCTCGTTTCTCACTCAGCACAATCTATCTCGCTTCTAGTCCTTTCTTGAGTCCCGCCGCTTCCAGGAGCTTGCGCGGACCCGTTACGTTCTTTCAATGCCAAGCCTCTGCCAGGATCCCACCCCTGGCAGAGACCCTACAGTCTCTCCCTTCACAACACCCCCTGCCACAGGGTGTTGCTCCGTTCAATCCCGTCAGCGTTCTCCCTAACTTCCTGCCTGACCCCCAGTTTACCCACTATGGTGGGGAGTGGCCTAATGAATAGCACCCTTAGCTCCCCCCGGAGGCCCTGCTGTGAAACATATTGGTGTCTGTGATACCTGATTGGAGGAACTCCTTCGGTGCCATCGAACGTACCATGGCTCCCCTTAGTGGCAGAGCCACAGTACTGCAACGACCAGGACTCTGGGGCGCTGCACTCCCCCCTGGTTAAACACAGTACTCCGGGACTGGGAAGAAAAACAACAATACAGATTAGCAAAAAGACATACAATTTTGTTGAGTGCAAAACAATAAGTATACTTGAACAGGCTTCCCTTTATGGGAGGTGAGGACACTTTTAACGTTACAAACATAGTCAACATTATAAATTACAGGCTATACATAACTCCTGTTACCCAACCGGGTATTCTACTTAGTGCAAATTCTGGAACAATAAATTAACATTGCCTTTAAGAAACATACACTCTTAGTTTACCAAAGGCCTTCCTATAATCACATTACAGGGTAAGGTAATTTCACATTCTCCTACTTTGAACCTGCAGGACCGCCTGTCCCTATGGCACCAGACCTACTGCCTCTCCTTTCTTTTACAGGACCGCCCCGTTCAGCCAGGGCCTACTGCCTTTCGCTACTATACATAGTATAGACATAACATTCCTTTCGTTTAAAGAACTCTGAGCCCGCTCTACTCGGCTCCTTTAAGGACTCACTCTCTAACCCCTACGGGTTCGCTTTCTGTCCTTAGTAACAAAGTAACTTTCTATGGGGACGCAGGGTTGACCTTCTATCCTCACCTTCATCATTACTTCCTTACTTTCAGCTATGCAGATCTCTATCTCTACCCCTACGGGCTCTCTGCATCTTTTCTTTCTGCAAAACATTATTTAGATTTCACATTTCAACAAATTCAACACATATAACTTAACATGTAAAACAGTTACATTTCTTTTTCAAGCTTCATTATCACATTACTGTTCTGCAACAGTATCTTTCTCAAGTTCAATTTCACACATCCCCTTTAAGAGGGGACCAAGTCTTTCTGAGGTAGCTCGTCTTCTCAGCCTACCAGCCCACGCAAAGGTTCCGGTATGGTATCTTCGCAAAGTGTCTTTAACTAGAACCGGTAGGAAAGGTATCTTCACAAAGTGTCTTTGGCTCAAACCAATAGGGCAAATATCTTCGCAAAGTGTCTTTGGCTAAAACCAGTAGGGAGCACCTTTAAGAAGGTGCCAACTATTTACAAGAAAGTTCAAATCATGTACAGTCCATGATTCAGCAGTTTTTATAACATTGTGGAACAAAAAAAACAAAAATGAAAGTGAAAGCAAAAATAAAAAGCAATAGGGATCCCGGGTAAACAAAGGGATCCCTTTAAGAGTTAACCCAGGACGGGTTTTAGCAGCAAAACAGCAAGGAAATAAACAGTTAACTATTTACAGTTTCAGGTTTCCGAGGCTTAGTTGGACGGCTTCCAGGGCTGCACCTGGCACTTAACCCTTCCTGGCCTGGGAAAAGTGAGGTCCAGGGCTACACCCAGTGCTGGACACACGCCGTTAATCCGTCTTTCATGTATGGTTAAATCATGCGCAGCGATGGAGGTCTGCGCAGCTTGAGTATGGGCATTTGTGGCAGCAAAGGTAGCGGCTGCTGCAAGATCAGTCACTGGAACCGAGTCAGCAGCTGTGGCACCAGCAGTCACGGGAGTGGTGTCGGTCGTCAGGGCAGGGTCGTCCTTCATACCTGCTTCAGATGCGGTTCCTCCAGTGCCGGTCGGCTCTGCCTCCGCTGGGGTCTGGAACGCTGGCTGCGGGGCCTTGTGCTGCGACGCTGTCATCTCTGCTTGCAGCACCTCGCTTTCCGGCAGGGCCTTGCTTTCCAGCTTCGGAGCGCTGGGACTTCTTTCCTGCTCCGGACCAGATGAGGCTGCCGACAGATGTCTGGTGAGGCTCCTGATGATGGCCTTCTTCCACCCGGCCTCAGTGCTCAGCTGCGTCCGCCGGGGTCGGTCGCTGAGCTCGTCCACTCCGGCCTGCAGGAATTCAGCATCAGCGGTGGACGCCTGGTTGCGGTGCCCCTCCGGGTGGCTGGGGGAGTCCTCTGCTCCGACCCCACGCTCCGGCTCCGGGCGGCTCGCCATGGCGTCCTCCATGTCGCTCGCTCCTTCTTCCTGGTCTTTTTCCCGCTCTCTCCTCCGTGGGCGGTTCCGTTTTCTCTGTCTCTGCCCACCATTGAGGATCAGGAGGCGGATCTCGGCTGCTGACGGACACGTCCTCAAGGGGCCGAGATATTTAGACTGGGCGGCCATTGTCTTTCGCGCTCTTCAGCTTGTTCACGCCCACTTCCACGCCCTTCTTCTTCTCCTGCGCTCTCCTTAGCGCTGTAATGGCGGCGGTTTTGGCGGGAACTTCTGGCGGCAAGCGGCAATACACGGCCCTTCTAATAAAGTACAGTCCAAGCACAATAAATCACAGTTCCAAGGCACACATGACCTGATTCTTCAGGCTTAAGTAGATCCTGTTCGTGACGCCAAGTCTGCGGCGCGCCCCCACACCGCCGCAGGGCCGAGGGGTACCCGGAGCCGGGCCTCTAGTTCTCAGTCTCGGGGTTGTCACGGTGGCTAGACCCGGTCCGTGGCCCTGTCCGTCAGTGGGGGACGTCCGGTGTAATAGGTGGTAGTAATGGTAGCGATGTAGCGGTGCGGTTGTGGGGTGTAAGTCGCGGTAAATAACGAGGACACCAGGTTGCAGTCTCTTTACCTCTTTACTGGAGATCTCTGAGTCCTCAGTCCAGAGCACGGTTCACCAGGCTACGCAAGTCCGGCCGGTCCAATGGCACCTCCAGAGTTCTCCTCTCAGGTGGAAATCTGTGCCTTCCTTCTAGCGCTATGTGTTGTAGTCCTTCCCTGCTGTGCTCACGGAAAGTAACCCCACAACGGTTGTGTCTGTTTCTTAAGTTCCCTCACAACTCGATTTGATGTTCCTCTGTAATCCACCCCTTCCCTGTATTCAGGTTGGAATGGCACCCGTTTGTCAGGTAGGCCTGGAGTTCTTCCGGGACCCTAGAGTCGCCCCTCTCCCGCAATTGCCCCCCAAGACTTCATAGGTGATATGTGGTAGACAGCCCGCCTGAGACCGACTGTCCTGCCGCTGTTTGGAGTATGGCTTGAAGCTGTATTCTAATCCACTCCCTCGGCGTTCCGGCCACCGGTATTGCGCCTCAGCAGGGTGCTGCCTCTTTCAACAAAACCCCTGCTGGTATTCTCCTTCTGCTTGATCTCGTTTCTCACTCAGCACAATCTATCTCGCTTCTAGTCCTTTCTTGAGTCCCGCCGCTTCCAGGAGCTTGCGCGGACCCGTTACGTTCTTTCAATGCCAAGCCTCTGCCAGGATCCCACCCCTGGCAGAGACCCTACAGTCTCTCCCTTCACAACACCCCCTGCCACAGGGTGTTGCTCCGTTCAATCCCGTCAGCGTTCTCCCTAACTTCCTGCCTGACCCCCAGTTTACCCACTATGGTGGGGAGTGGCCTAATGAATAGCACCCTTAGCTCCCCCCGGAGGCCCTGCTGTGAAACATATTGGTGTCTGTGATACCTGATTGGAGGAACTCCTTCGGTGCCATCGAACGTACCATGGCTCCCCTTAGTGGCAGAGCCACAGTACTGCAACGACCAGGACTCTGGGGCGCTGCATATGCAACACATTTGTGCTGAAACTTTAGACCGGTTCTTGCAGACCACAGTTTTACATATACTCCTTATTGACACACAAGTAAACATACATGTTAATCATCATTGTGACATTCATATTTTTTGGACACTGTCCATAGGTTTTCTCCGTAGTGTGTTCTTCTTTTTGTGTGGCTCTAGTAGCTTGCTTTATATTATATTTTATTATATTATTTTAAGGTATATATTTAAAAAAATTTATTACATGAACATTTGCTTTTTTCGTTTTTTCTACACTTTATTGTAGTGGTAGTGTGTATCAAATCTTGTTTTCCTTCATGTAGAATTAACCTACAAGGAAAGAAAGGGTTTATTTTCATTCCGATATTTGTGTCCCATTGAGTTGCATTGGTTTCCGATATCGGAATCGGCGATATCCGATATTTTTTGGGTATCGGTCTGATCCAATCCGATCCGATATTTCCCGATATCGGAAGGTATCGCTCAACACTAGTAAACATGCCATACTATAATATCCTTATATTTGCATTGAAGCCAACTATTGCCAGACATTGGAATCAGGTGAGGGTGAACAATCACATTTTGCATTGAATATAAGCTCTTCTTGATCTGTATGTTGCATACATGCGGCATGATCATTATGGTTTCATGTGACATGGAGTGTTGCCTCCCTGTGAATGAGGGAATGGGTAGTATGCTTACCAGGACAATAGGAAGTCTTGGTGAGAAGGCAACAACTGTTGGCACAATTATTAGAAAATGGAATATGACTGTAAATCTTTCTTTGTCTGGGGCTCCATGCAGATCTCACCTCGTAGAGTAAAGATGATTCTGAGAAAGGTCAGGAATCAGCCCAGAACTGCATGGGGAGACCTGGCCAATTACTTGAAGAGAGATGGGACCACAGTCTCAGACATTGCCATTAGTAACTGTAGTGCGGCGGTGGTCACACTGTGCGGCAATGAGGCAGTGACCCAGTAACATTCAAAGCAAAATGTCTTTAATGTCCAAAACTTACAAATGAAAAGCAACCAGTATCTTCTGGATCGCAGCCAGGGGGTCAAAAGCAGTCTGTATCCAAGACGAGGGCGACTGCACCACCATGTCACGCTGTAAGGGCGCCAGGCGTTTGCTTCCTTGCAAACCAACACTGACACACCCAAACCTTTGCTGTAGAGTTTTTAAATGGAATCTGTGGTCATGGGCCACTTTGAAGACCCGGCTGGAGAGAGTGAACTGCCCCACTACCATACTGTAGTTCACTTCAAAAATAAAAGCCCTTAACTGGTTTTCCTAAAAATTGACTTGGCCAAATAACTTGACCAGGTCCACACTTACTCTTATTCTGCACTGCAACCACAGCTATATCTGTGACTGCAATGCACTCCAGCGGCCTCAATACGCTTTTGTGTGCATCCTGGGGGATACATACCATCCCTTGCATATGATTCCCCTCACTGCCTCACATAACACAATAAACTATGCCCAAAAAGTTCAATTTTAGGTTCATTAGATCACATGACATGTCTCCAAAATTAAGGTCTTTGTTCATATGTGCATTTGCAAACATTAATCCGGCTTTTTTATGTTTCTTTTGAAGTAATGGCTTCTTCCTGACAGAGTGGCCTCTCAGCCCATCTTGATACAGTACTCGTTTCATTCTGGATATTGACACAATTTTACCAGCTCCTGCCATCATCTTCACAAGGTCTTTTGCTTTTGTCCTTGGGTTGATATGCACATGTCAGACCAAAGCACGTTTCTCTCTGGGACACAGAACCCGTCTCCTTCCTGAGCGGTGGCTGGACATTCCCATCTTGTTTGTACTTACGTATAATTGTTTGTACAGATGAACGAGGCACCTTCAGGTATCTTGAAATTGTACCCAAAGATGAGCCAGGCTTGTGCAAATCCACAATTCTCTCCTGATGTCTTGGCTGAATTCATGAGACTTTCCCATGATGCAACACAAAAAAGCAGTGTGTTTCATGTGTGCATTATAATACATCCACAGGTGTGTTTCTTGTTAATAATAATCTTTATTTTTATATGGCGCTAGCATATTCTGCAGCGCTTTACGTTTTTGCACACATTATCATCGCTGTTCCTGATGGGGCTCACAGTCTAAATTCCCTATCAGTATGTCTTTGGAATGTGGGAGGAAACTGGTGTACCCGGAGGAAACCCACGCAAACACGCGGAGAACATACAATCTACTTGCAGATGTTGTCCTTCATTGGATTTGAACCCAGGACTCCAGCGCTATCTCAGATGTTGGCAAAAAAAAAACCTCAGAAGCTTCCAAATACATGACATCATCATATGAGCAGTCCAGAATTGTTTAAAGGCATAGTAATCTTAGTGTTTGTAAACTTTTGACTTTGCAGTAAGGAATAAAAGTGCCTTATAACATTCTCTCTCTCTCATTTTTCTGACATTTGGTAAATATTAATAACTAGATGGCGGCCCGATTCTAACGCATCAGGTATTCTAGAATGCACAGCCACGTAGTATATAACTCAGCCCACGTAGTATATGACACAGCCCACATAGTATATAGCACAGCCACGTAGTATATAACACTCCACATAGTATATAGCATAGCCACGTAGTATATTGCACAGCCACGTAGTATATAACACAGCCACGTAGTATGTAACACAGCCCACGTAGTATATAACACAGCCACGTAGTATGTAACACAGCCCACGTAGTATATAGCAGAGCCCACGTAGTATATAACACAGCCCATGCAGTATGTAACACAGGCCATGTAGTATATAACACAGGTACGTAGTATATTGCACAGCCCACGCAGTATATAACACAGCCACATAGTATATTGCACAGGCATGTAGTATATAGCACAGCCCACGTAGTATATTGCACAGCCACGCAGTATATAGCACAGCCAATGTAGTATATAACACAGGCCACGCAGTATGTAACACAGGCCACGTAGTATATAACAGAGGTACGTAGTATATTGCACAGCCCACGCAGTATATAACACAGCCACATAGTATATTGCACAGGCACATAGTATATAGCACAGCCCACGTAGTATATTGCACAGCCGCACAGTACTGTATATAACACATCCCACGCAGTATATAACACAACCCACATAGTATATAGCACAGCCCACGTAGTATATTGCACAGCCATGCAGTATATAGCACAGCCCACATAGTATATACACAGCCCATGCATTATGTAACACAGCCCATGCAGTATATAACACAGCCCACACAGCCACATAGTATATTGCACAGGCACATAGTATATAGCACAGCCCACGTAGTATATTGCACAGTCACGCAGTATATAACACAACCCACGTAGTATATAACACAGCCCACGTAGTATATTGCACAGTCGCGCAGTATATAACACAGCCCACGCAGTATATAACACAACCCACGTAGTATATAACACAGCCCACATAGTATATTGCACAGCCATGCAGTATATAGCACAGCCCACGTAGTATATAACACAGCCCACGCAGTACATAACAAAGCCCACGTAGTATGTAACACAGCCCACGCATTATATAACACAGCCCACGCATTATATAACACAGCCAACGCAGTATATAACACAGCCCACACAGCCACATAGTATATTGCACAGCCCACGTAGTATATTGCACAGTCGCGCAGTATATAACACCGGCCGCGACCAATCAGCGACCCAGGATTTCCGTTACGGAAGTTACAGATAAACAGACGGAAGTACCCATTAGGCAATTATATATATAGATTATGGTAATCCTAATTGACCTAAAACGGGAAAGGTTTATTCTGATATTTCATGTTAGATATTGAGAAAAACATGCGGATGTGTGTCTTTGTATATAGTGTATGTAAACGTCTAGTTTCAACTGTATATATGAAAAGAGGGAACATAAATGATTGATCATATGGAGTCTCATGTCCCTTTTTGTGCACAGTAATGGTGAAAAGTGGGAAGGAGAGAGGTAATAAAAAAATTTCAGTAAATACATGCTCTCTCAAACCGCTGTCAACATCAACAGAGCCCAGTGACATGATTGCAGCCATGTTTTTTTCTCTCTGATATGCTCCATAGAGAATCATGAAAAGTTAGGCGTGCCTACTGGCAGCTTTTCCCAGTGCTGCTGCAGGTGATTGACAGGTTTCTTCCTCGTGCATACATAGGAGAACGGAGCACAAGAGATAAAACGTTGCAATGCTGTACAGCCTCCAAGCCTGAAAAAAACCTTGCAGAACTGATCGGAACTGAAAGAGTTACTGGAGGGGCAGAAGTAAGCTGTGCTCCTGGTCAGGTAACGATGTCGAAGTCAGTCTTCGATATAAAAGGTCAACGCACCAAATAGGAAGCAGATTTGGTGCTAAGGGAAGTAGTAGACGCGCCAGCTGAAGTTCCAGCGGCCGAGACGGCAGGCCACAGCCACATCTACCGGCAAGCCACAGACACAGACAACAGTCAAGTAACGCCAGTCAAGGTCCAGAGATCACCCATCGACAGGGAAGTCCTGAAGACGCTAACAACAACTGTCAAGGTTCCAGACCCAAATGATTGTAGTCAACAGTCAAGGACCAACCCCGATCATTACATTCCAAGGAGGCACTCATTGGTGGTCAAGAAGCCCTGAAGATCGCCGGCCAGAGACTCGAGCCTAGGCCAGTGAATGAAGGAGATGCATGAGACCAGCCGTCACTTTCAGTACGGACTTACGATACCTCGTGTGGTGTGAGTGGGGGGAAGGCTGCAGCCCAGAAGGCGTCCGGTAGATGCTAAAGCGGCCCAGATAGTGCTGATAGACTTGGTTAGGAAGACGTGCAGCTAGTGAGACGGAGCAGCGGCCCTTGTCAAGACCCAAAGAGCCACGAAGTTCGTAATGACTGTTTCCACCCAAATACTGTGTCTGCTCCCCTCCCTACTAGAGCTATGGTGGGGAGTGGCCTAATGAATAGCACCCTTAGCTCCCCCCGGAGGCCCGGCTGTGAAATGTATTGGTGTCTGTGATACCTGATCAGATGAACTCCTTCAGTGCCATCGGACGCACCATAGCTCCCCATAGTGGCGGAGCCACAGTACTGCAACGACCAGGACTCTGGGGCGCTGCACTCCCCCCTGGTTAAACACAGTACTCCGGGACTGGGAAGAAAACAACAATACAAGTTTAGCAAAAAGACATACAATTTTGTTGAGTGCAATAACAATAAGTATACTTGAACAGGCTTCCCTTTATGGGAGGTAAGAACACTTGAACGTTACAAACATGGTTAAATAACATAGCAACATGCTATAAATAATTCTTCTTACCCAACCGGGTATTCTACTAAGTGCAAAAATTGTTTAACAGTACTTTAACGTTGCCTTTAAGGACATACACTCTGTATCCACTAAAGACCTTCCTATAATCACATTATAAGGTAAATTAACTTTTTCATTCTCCTTCTTTAAATCTGCAGGACCGCCTGTCCTATCGGCACCAGACCTACTGCCTCTCCTTTCTGTTACAGGACCGCCCCGTTCAGCCAGGGCCTACTGCCTTTTCACTTCTATACACAGTATAGATCCTAACATTCTTTCAATTTAAGAGCACTGAGCCATCTCTACATGACTCCTAAAAGGACTCACTAACTAACCCCTACGGGCTCACTTTCTGTCCTTTGTAACACATTATTAACTCTTCTTCTTACAATAACTAACTTCTTATGGAGGACTCAGGGTCTACCTTCTATCCCCCCTTTTCTATCAACATTATTAAATATCGAACTTCCATCTTTACTCTTCTTACTACCGACTATGCAGGACACTGTGTCTACCCCTACGGGCCTACTGCATCTTTCTTCTAGCTCTCATTCTTTCTTCTAAAGGACATTATCAACATTTCTTTGTCTTACAGCCAACTAGTTCAATACAAGTAACTTCAACATATAAGCATTATCATCACATTACTGTTCTAAAACAGTATCACTCATAAGTACACAGTTGAGTATCCCCTTTAAGAGAGGATCGAGTCTTTATGAGGTAGCGTATCTCCTCAGGCTACCAGTCCTTACTCAGCAAAGGCTCCGGTATGGTATCTTCGCAAAGAGTCTCTTTCCAAGTAAGACCAGTAGGAAGCGCCTTTAAGAAGGTGCAAACTATATACAGGAAGTTTGTGTCATGCACTGTTCATGATTACGGCAGTTCTTATAACATTGTGGAACAAAAAAGCAAAAATGAAAGTGAAAGCAAAAATAAAAAGCAATAGGGATCCCGGGTAAACAAAGGGATCCCTTTAAGAGTTAACCCAGGACGGGTTTTAGCAGCAAAATAGCAAGGAAATAAACAGTTAACTATTTACAGTTTCAGGTTTCCGAGGTTTAGTTGGACGGCTTCCAGGGCTGCACCTGGCACTTAACCCTTCTTGGCCTGGGCAAAGTGAGGTCCAGGGTTACACCCAGTGCTGGACAAACGCCGTTAATCCGTCTCTCATGTACGGTTAGGTCATGCACAGCGATGGAGGTCTGCGCAGCTTGAGTAGGGGCATTTGCAGCAGCAGAGGCAGCGGATGCTGCAAGATCAGTCACTGGAACGGAGTCAGCAGCTGTGGCACTAGCAGTCACTGGAGTGGTGTCGGTCGTCAGGGCAGGGTGGCTCTTCCTACCTGCTTCAGATGCGGTTCCTCCGGTGCCGGTCTGCTCCGTCTCCGCTGGGGTCTGGAACGCTGGCTGCGGGGCCTTGTGCTGCGACGCTGTCATCTCTGCTTGCAGCACCTCGCTTTCCGGCAGGGCCTTGCTTTCTGGCTTCGGAGCGCCGGAACTTCTTTCTTGCTCCGGACCAGACGAGGCTGCCGACAGACGTCTGGCGAGGCTCCCGATGATGGTCTTCTTCCACCCGGCCTCAGTGCTCAGCTGCATCCGCCGGGGTTGATGGATCAGCCTGTCCGCTCCGGTCTGCAGGAGGTCAGCGTCAACTGTGGAGGTCTGGCTGCGGTGCCTCTCCGGGTAGCTGGGGGAGTCCTCGGCTCCGACCCCACGCTCCGGCTCCGGGCGGCTGGCCATGGCGGCCTCCATGTTGCTCGCTCCTTCTTCCTGGTCCTTTTCCCGCTCTCTTCTTCGTGGGCGGTTTCGTTTTCGTTGTCTCTGCCCACCATTAAGGATCAGGAGGCGGACCTCGGCTGCTGACGGACACGTCCTCAAGGGGCCGAGATATTTAGACTGGGCGGCCATTGTCTTTCGCGCTCTTCAGCTTGTTCACGCCCACTTCCACGCCCTTCTTCTTCTCCTGTGCTCTCCTTAGCGCTGTAATGGTGGCGGTTTTGGCGGGAACTTCTGGCGGCAAGTGGCAACACACAGTCCTTGTAATAAAGCACAGTCCAAGCACGATAAATCACAGTTCCAAGGCACACATGACCTGATTCTTCAGGCTTAAGTAGATCCTGTTCGTGACGCCAAGTTGGAGTGCCCCCACACCGCCGCAGGGCCTAGGGGTACCCGGCACCGGGCCTCTGGGTCTCAGTCCTGGGGTTGTCACGGTGGCTAGACCCGGTCCGTGGCCCTGTGTGTCGGTGAGGGACGTCCGGTAGAATAGGTGGTGGTGTAACGGTGCAATTGTGAGGTGCAGGTCGCGGTAAATAACAAGGACACCAGGTTGCAGTCTCTTTACCTCTTTACTGAAGATCTCTGAGTCCTCAGTCCAGAATACGGTTCACCAGGCTGCGCAAGTCCGGCCGGTCCAATGACACTTCCAGAGTTCTCTTCACAGGAGGAAATCTGTGCCTTCCCCCTAGCGCTATGTGTTGTGGTCCTCCCCTGCTGTGCTTACGGAAAGTCCCCACAACTGTTGTGTCTGTTTCTTAAGTTCCCTCACAACTCGATTAGATGATGTTCTGCTAATCCTCCGTCCCTCCCTGATGTTCTGGTTGGGACGGCACCCGTTTGACGGGTAGGCTCGGAGCTCTTCCGGGACCCTAGAGTCACCCCTCTCCACAAGTTGCCCCCCAAGACTTCATAGGTGATATGTGTTAGACAGCCCGTCTTAGACTGACTGTCCTGCCGCTGTTTGGAGTATTGCTTGAAGCTGAATGATATTCTACTCCCTCGGCGTTCCGGCCACCGGTAGTGCGCCTCAGTAGGATGTTGCTTCGGTCTTACAGCACGACTCCTACTGGTATTTCTCCTTTTGCGTGATCCCGTTTCTCACTCAGCACAATCTATCTCTCTTCTAATCCTTTCTTGGGCACCGCCGCTACCCGGAGCAGGCACGGTCCCGTTACGTTCGTTCTCGTTGCCAAGCCTCTGTCAGGATCCCACCCCTGACAGAGACCCTACTGTATCTTCCTCTACAACACCCTCTGCCACAAGGTGTTGCCTGGTTCCAACCCAGTCAGCTTTCTGATCTAACTTCCTGCCTGACCCCCAGTTTACCCACTATGGTGGGGAGTGGCCTAATGAATAGCACCCTTAGCTCCCCCCAGAGGCCCGGCTGTGAAATGTATTGGTGTCTGTGATACCTGATCAGATGAACTCCTTCAGTGCCATCGGACGCACCATAGCTCCCCATAGTGGCGGAGCCACAGTACTGCAACGACCAGGACTCTGGGGTGCTGCATTAGCCCATACACTTACTGTATGGGATTGCAAGTATAGGAGACCCACTCCTTTGTAATGGGTAACAGATTTTTAGGAGGCCCGCCTCCATGTCTGTTCCAAGGGGTATTGGGGTGCATCCAAATTTGGGGCAGGCCTTGCATTCACTGCATAGGCAAACAGTATGGGAGACCCACTTTTTAATAATGTGAACTTTGTTGGTTGGTCAGCTTCGACAATGCAATGCTCCACTACCAGTTCTTCATCCTCAACACTGCAATGCTCCACTGCCGGGTTTTCAGTCTCAACACTGAAGTTCTCCACTGCTGGTTCTTTGGGCCCACCACTGCAATTCACCAATGCATGTTCTTCAGGCTCAACACTGAAATTATCCACTGTAGATTTTCCAGCCTCAACACTGACATTCTCCACTGCCGGGTCTTCATCCTCAACACTGCAATTCTCCACTCGAGGTTTTTCAGCCTCAACACTGCAATGCTACAATGCAGGTTCTTCGGGCTCAACGCTACAATGCTCCACTGTTGGGTCTTCATCCTCAACACTGACATTCTCCAATGCAGGTTCTTCTGGCTCAACAATTCACTGCATAGCCAAACAGTATGGGAGTACCAAACTACAAATAATTTCAGTTGGCTATCTAGGAAGTCTGTTCAAAGGGTTTTTGGGGTGTGTTTAACTTTGGGGCAGGGCATGTCTTGCATTAAATGCATAGGCAAACTGTATAGGAGTACAAAAATCCTAATAATGGGAACTTTGGTTTCATGTGGGCAAACAGGATGTCTGTGTTTTGTGTTATTGGGGTGCATCCAAATTTGGAGCAGGCCTTGCATTCACTTCATGGGCAAACTTTATGTGAGTGAAAAAATCATAATGGAATCTTTGGTTTCTTGTGGCCATCCAGGACGCCCGTTTTTTGTGTTATTGGGGTGCATCACATTATGGGAGTACAAAATTCCAAGGGGTATTGGTGTGCATCCAAATTTCAAACAGTATAGAAGACCCACTTCCTAATAATGGGAACTGTAGGGGTTGGCCAGCTTCAATAATGCAATTCTACACTGCTGGTTCTTCAGCCTCAACAATGAAATTCTTCACTGCAGGTTCTTCAGGCTCACCACTGCAATTCACCAATGCAGGTTCTCCAGCCTTATCAATGCAATTCTCCACTGCAGGTTCTTCTGGCTCACCGCTGCAATTCAACAATGCAGGTTCTTCAGCCTCAACACTGCAATTCTCCACTGCAGGTTCTTCAGGCTCACCACTGCAATTCACCAATGCAGGTTCTCCAGCCTTATCAATGCAATTCTCCACTGCAGGTTCATCTGTCTCACCACTGCAATTCAACAATGCAGGTTCTTCAGCCTCAACACTGCAATTCGCAAATGCCAGGGCTTCAGCCTCAATACTGCAATGCTCCACTGCCGGGTCTTCATCCTCAACACTGCAATTCTCCACTGCTGGTTCTTCAGCCTCAACACTGCAATTCTCCAGTGCCAGTTCTTCAGCCTCACCACTGCAATTCTCCACTGCAGGTTCCTCTGGCTCTCCACTGCAATTCAACAATGCCAGTTCTTCAGCCTCACCACTGCAATTCTCCACTGCAGGTTCCTCTGGCTCTCCACTGCAATTCAACAATGCAGGTTCTTCAGCCTCAACACTGCAATGCTCCACTGCCGAGTCTTCATCCTCAACACTGCAATTCTCCACTGCTGGTTCTTCAGCCTCAACACTGCAATGCTCCACTTCTGGGTCTTCATCCACAACACTGCAATTCTCCACTGCAGGTTCTTCTTGCTCACCACTGAAATTCAACAATGCAGGTTCTTCAGCCTCAACACTGCAATTCATAAATGCTGGGGCTTCAGCCTCAATACTGCAATGCTCCACTGCCGGGTCTTCATCCTCAACACTGCAATTCTCCACTGCTGGTTCTTCAGCCTCAACACTGCAATGCTCCACTTCTGGGTCTTCATCCACAACACTGCAATTCTCCACTGCAGGTTCTTCTGGCTCACCACTGAAATTCAACAATGCAGGTTCTTCAGCCTCAACACTGCAATTCGTAAATGCTGGGGCTTCAGCCTCAACACTGCAATTCTCCACTGTAGGTTCTTCAGGCTCACCACTGCGATTCACCAATGCAGGTTCTTCAGCCTTATCTCTGCAATTCTCCGCTGCAGGCTCTTCTTGCTCACCACTGCAATTCAACAATTCGGTTTCTTCAGCCTCAACACTGCAATGCTCCACTGCCGAGTCTTCATCCTCAACACTGCAATTCTCCACTGCTGGTTCTTCAGCCTCAACACTGCAATTTCCCAAAGCAGTTTCTTCAGTCTCAACACTGCTATTCTCCACTGCAGTTTCTTCAGCCTCAACACTGCAATTCCCCATTGCAGTTTCTTCAGCCTCAACACTGTTAGCTCTTCAGGTTCACCACTGCAATCCACCTGGAGGAGCACTGCCAGAGCCCTGCAAAATGACCTCCAGCAGGCCACAAATGTGCATGTGAGTCGCCCGCCAGGGCCGTGGGGTACTCGGCACCGGGTCCGGTACTCACAGGGGGATGTCACAGTGGCGGCGACCCGGTCCGTGGCCCTGGGCGCCCATGTAAAAGGGAAAGTCTTTAAAAGGATTTGGTGAATAGTTTGTTCATGATGCCACCTGTGGTATTCGGTCAGTGGGGACCGAGGCTGCTTAAAGGGGTCCACTGGGGTGATGTTATGGCAGCTTGATATGATGGTATAACTTCCCACAGGTGAAGTATGCCCCCAGGGCATAGATGAGGATGGTGAACGGTGCAGTAATGAATGAGGACACAGGTGTGTAGTCTCTTTACGTGGTTTACTGTAGGCTTCAGGCAACCGCAGTCCAGGGCACCAGATCACAGGTACAGGCAGGGTCCGGCCAGCTTGGAAGCGAATCCAGAGTTCCCCTTTACCAGGTGGAGATGAAAGCCTTCCTCATAGCGCGGTGGTGTTGTAGTCCCTTACTGCCTGTGGCGTCCGATAAGGTCCTCACAGTTCTCTCTCTATCCTCCGTAAAGGTGGGACACAAACCCGTATGACAGGTGACTCGAGCCTTTTTATAGGGTCTCTATCACAGCCCGGGCTCTATATGTCACTGTGCCTCCCGGGTATTAGGGCAGACAGGTAACTTGCAGTTCAGCTGTCATGCCGGTTTCTGCTGTAAGTCTTAGAGTCCCTCACAACCTCAATGTTCCAGCTACCGGTAATCTGCGCTTCAGAGGGAGATGGCTCATTCGCAGCTGTCCTCCCCTGATGTCACTCTCCTGTGCCTCGCTCTCCTTCACGCTCACTGAACGATGTTCTTTCCTTCGTAATTCTCTTTCTCAAGAGGCTGTAGTACCTCAGGCTACAGAACCCCTTCAGACCTTCTGACACTCTGTGTCTGTCTGCTCTCTTCTCTGTCCTCTGACAGTCTGATTGAACTGACTTCCTTCTTGAACTGAACTCCCTTACCCTCCAAAGCACAAACGGTTAGAAACCACAGATGGGGGTTGTGCTCAAAACCCAACACCGTGCAGGACGCTTGGCATTTGCCACAGAACACCAGGATTGGCAAATTCGCCACTGGTGCCCTGTGCTCTTGACAGATGAAAGCAGGTTCACACTGAGCACATGTGACAGACGTGACAGAGTCGGGAGACACCATGGAGAGCGATCTGCTGCCTGCAACATCCTTCAGCATGACCGGTTTGGCAGTGGGTCAGTAATGGCGTGGGGTGGCATTTCTTTGGAGGGCCGCACAGCCCTCCATATGCTCGCCAGAGGTAGCCTGACTGCCATTAGGTACCGAGATGAGATCCTCAGACCCCTTGTGAGACCAAATGCTGGTGAGGTTGGCCCTGGGTTCCTCTTAATGCAGGACAATGCCAGACCTCATGTGGCTGGAGTGTGTCAGCAGTTCCTGCAAGATGAAGGCATTGAAGCTATGGGCTGGCCTGCCCGTTCCCCAGACCTGAATCTGACAGAACACATCTGTGACATCATGTCTCACACCATCCACCAACGTCACGTTGCACCACAGACTGTCCAGGAGTTGGCGGATGCTTTAATCCAGGTCTTGGAGGAGATCCCTCAGGAGACCATCCGCCGCCTCATCAGGAGCATGCCAAGGAGTTGTAGAGAGATCATGCAGGTGCGTGGAGGCCACACACACTACTGAGCATCATTTCCTTGTCTTGAGGCATTTCCACTGAAGTTGGATAAGCCTGTTACTTCATTTTCCACTTTGTTTTTGAGCCTCATTCCAACTCCAGATCTCCGTGGGATATTAGTTGTGATTTACGTTGATCGTTTTTAGGTTTAATTGTTCTCAACACATTCCACTATGTAATGAATAAAGATTTACAACTGGAATATTTCATTCAGTGATATCTAGGATGTGGGATTTTAGTGTTCCCTTTATTTTTTCTAAAAGTTGTATACATTTTTTTCCCCCATTTAAGTTGAAGAAAAAAAACTTTCAGAAAGTTGTAAAAATAAAAATAAAAAAGTGTTTGTGTGCCATTTTCCAAGGCTTGTTAGATTCTTTTTTTTTTCCTCCTACGAGCGCATTGAATTAATGCTTCTTTTTGTGTGTGTCAAGCTGGTTTTTAATTTATACCAATTCGTAGTAGATTTTTTTTTTTTTAGGGACGAATTGCATTTTTGTTTGGTAAACCCCATAAAGAAAAAAAAAAGACAAAATCGGGTATTCTTAAGTTGTTTATTGAGGCGCCCAGAGCTATAGTCTCTTTGCTAACTGGTTTCTGGCAGGGAGGGCTCTCACCCTTGAGTGACAGTTCTGGTGAATGTAGTATTAGTGGAACTATAAAGCGCAGCACAACTTCTGCAGTAACACATTCAGCTATCTGTGGTTTGTTCTGGAGTGTGCACTGCATTCATTGTATTCACACATACAGATAACAGTGCATTTGAAATAGGCTACTTTCACACTAGCGTTGTGCACTGCACGTCGCTATGCGTCGTTTTGGAGAAAAAACGCATCCTGCAAAAGTGCTTGCAGGATGTGTTTTTTCTCCATAGATTTATTAACGACGCAGTGCGACGCATTGCCACACGTCGCAACCATCGTGTGACGGTTGCGTCGTGTTGCGTTGGACCATCGCCACTAAAAAAAGTTACATGTAACGTTTTTTGGTGTGTCTTCTGCAGCATTTCCGACCGCGCACGTGCAGCCGGAACTCCGCCCCCGCTTCCCCGGACCTCAGAATGGGGCAGCTGATGCGTTGAAAAACAGCATCCGCTGCCCCCGTTGTGCGGCGCTTCCACAGCTAGCGTCGGTGCGCCGCAACGTCGTATAGCGACGTGCAGTGCACGACGCTAGTGTGAATGTAGCCTAAGCTCAAAGCTCCAGACAGTGAGAGCCAAGAGTCTTGCTAAGGAGACTTGTAAAGTCAGGAGCCAGCAGCTTTCAGAGAATGATTCATAACAGCAACTTGTAAGGAGATGAGACAGAGGAGAGGTAGGTGATCAGAAAATTTCTGTATATAAATCAATGGGCTGGTGTGCGTTGACTGGGATGTTAAGAGTTAACTCCTCTCCTGGAATGTAACTACTGCGTACTCTTGGTCAGGGTCTGGATAAAACCTATTGGTCAGGCTCTATGGAAATGAGATGTACACTATTAAAGATTAAAGCTTTAATTGCAGGAAATTAACAGCAGACAGAAAAAGCAAGTCAATTGCAAACTTGCTTATTTCCGTGCTGCCCAACAGCAGATAGAAAAAGCAAGTCAATTGCAAACTTGCTTATTTCCATGCTGCCCAACTAATTAAAGCAATTTAAATTAAAGCTCTATTTGTAAGTTTTTGATTTTATATTTTGATAGATCAGACTTTTCTGTAGGCTGTGATTAAGAATACAGTTATTTTCTTAATCACTACCCTTTCCCCCCCCCCATTCAAAATTAAAAAATAGTTTTATATTTTTAAAAACCTTTATTTTTATAAGTGACTCGAACCTGTGTCCAATAGTTCATAGTGTAAATTGCAATACTACAGTACTGCAGTGTATAGTGAAAATCACAGTCTCCTTTGAAGCTCAGCATATAGCCAAGTTTCAGGGGCGGACCAAGATGACAGCGTCAGGGACCTTCAACAGGCCCCTTGTTGTCCTATTAAACCATCAGTGCCTAGCAATCATATTCCGGAGCACTGATCGGAGTCGGCAAGCACCAGCGCACATTCCATTTAATCACCACTGTCAGACTGCAGCATTTAAAGTCCAACCTGCGAAATAATGGCCAACAATAGAGCAAATGTAAGATTTTTTTTTAATTTAAAATACAAAATATGAAGTTAAAAAGCGCTCATCCTATAAAAGCGATATAAAATCTAATACAAGCAATGTACAAGCACCTCGTGGTACGTCTATCCACAAGCCCACCCTTTACCCTTTTTATTCTTACAAACAAAGTGTAACGAGCTATATACTTCTCTGACCTATTTAACATTTTTAGCCTAAAAAAAATTAGCACAGGCAGTTTTTTTTTCTTTATGTCCTTTCTTCTGGGATTCTGAGGATTGATCCCATTTTTTAACAGATTCCTTTTTGGGTAATTATAAGGAACATAGAGGTATCACAAATAAATACTATGTGTATGTTTGAAAGTTGCCCTTTAATTATAGAAATTAAACAGAATTTTCTAAAAAGAAATAAGAATGATATAGGGGACTGAGCACGCCTGATAATGAGAATCTGCCCAACTTATCTGCATGATGAGTGAGCGTGCTCTTATAATATAGAAAGTGCCAACGCATCTATGTATTATCTACAAAGACTAATCTGACCTACGTTCAATTGTCCGGTTCATGTATAGGGAGCACCATGAGCCAAGCTATTAATAAGGGTGGGTTTGGAGGAAGGGGGTGAACATGTTTGCACTGTATAATAAAACAGATATGGATACAAGCAGGACAATCAGACTTCATATCCATCGGAAGTAATGGCCACCAACACAGCCACCCCCCTGTTGGAACTAGGAACCAAAATGTTTATGGTCGAGGCGCTCTTACAACTGTGTCATCATCCATCATCTTCATAGTTTAAAATAAGAAAAAATGTCCCAGAAATGAGAACTGTCTTCTCTCAGTTTCAGGTAAAATAGACAGGGGGGTCCCAAACAGATGACCCCATATTAGCGTTGCATGCCCTATCAATAGGGTTTCAAGTGTTTGGTCATCCTCCATTGTGCAGTGATCCGCTGAGCCTTCTCCTTCACTGGATCCTCTTATTCCTTCTTTTTATTCTCCTTCACGCGTCTGAGGTAAACGAGTGGGATCAGGAAGGAGACGGCACAGACGGTGAAGCAGGCTTCAGCTCCAATCAGCCAGTAGACTGCCGGGGAATAAAAAATCACTATTAAGGTAAAGTATCACAGCAAAATGCTCCCCGACAAACGTGTACGGATCTACAAACTGCAACACCACCAGCCGGATAGTAATAGTGATCCCAGAGTTTCCTGGGTAGGGGGATGAGCTTTCTTTTGCCCCACAATTTTAAAGGTTGTATGAATGTACAAAAAGATGGGGGATGGGTTTCTCTAATGTAAAGATCAGCTTTCACAAATTTACCAAACATTACATAGTTGGCCATGCAATCCTATATTTCTCCAATATTGACCACTGTCAATTAATTAATTTTTATTTCTATGTGAAAACAACTAGCTTTTCTTATGTTCATGGTTAAAGGGATCTTCTGGCCTTAGGATACAAGTTTGCAGTCACTGTGTGACTACAGACTTGTGAATCCTAACAGTGCACGTAATGCGCACTGTGAGGATTCTCCAAGGCCAGCGCAAGGCGCAGGCGGATGTGTGACCACAATTATGTGATTTGCACACATTCAGTCATCTGCCAACTAGACGTGCGAGTGAATAGAGCGAGGCCAGACACGTCTAGTCAGAATGTGGCTGGAAGTTTGCAAATCACATGCTTGCGGTCACATGACCACCCGCTACCGGCACAGGTGAATTCTCAAGGCGCGTAGTGCTAGGTAAAAGTCCTCTGTCACTGTTTCAAGGGATATCAAGCGGTGAAAAGAAGTGAGCGTCTCATTCTTTAGGCATTTTGTGTTCTGAAGGAGATCAATACTTTAAAAGGACGCTTGGAGGAATACGTCTGAGCTTAATCTCAGCTTTTGTATTTAACAAAAAAAAACACGACTTCTTCATTGTTGAATTATAAAAAAAAATTAAAAATCTTCAGAGTCAGAATAAAAGATGCCACGAAAACAATGCAAAAAATAAAAAATACATAAAAGAGCAACTGTTATGATCTGGTGGCCTAGGAGCAGCATGAGACGTACTCTGGAGAAGGTGGTACCTGTACTGACCGCAGACCCAGAACTTAACACCGCAACTAGAAGTAGCCGTGGGATGTACCTATCACTCCCTAGACATCTCGACACAGCCGGAGGACTAAATACCCCTAGAGATAGAAACGGGAAAACTATCTTGCCTCAGAGAAAATCACCAAAGGATAGACAGCCCCCCACAAATATTGACTGTGAGAGGAGAGGGAAATAACATACGCAGACTGAAATCAGGATTTAGCAAAGGAGGCCACTCTAGCTAAATAGAAAGGATAGGACAGAGTACTATGCGGTCAGTATTAAAACACTAGAAAATATCCACCACAGAAAATACAAAATCTCCACATCTAACTAAAGATATGGAGGGTATATCTGCCTCTCCAGAGATACCAGCTTGGCTGAACAAATCCTTATACAGACCAAGCTGGACAAGACAAAACATGGAAATGAACTGAACTATAAGGCCCACAGCATGTGGACTGCAAAAAACAAGCCAGAACTTATCTTTGTTGAAATGAACAGCAAAGCAGGAGAGACCAGGCAGGGATGTGAATCCTCCAGGAACAATGGACAACTGGCACTGACTAAAGGGTCAAGCAAGACTAAATAGCCCAGTAGAATTGCACTAAGTGGACAAACCTGATGAATGCTGCGATCCAAAGACAGCAGCGCTACCACTTATAACCACCGGAGGGAGCCCACGAGCAGAATTCACAACAAGCAACTATCCAAAAATTGAAAAACAACCAAAAGCCACACTTCAGATTTGCAAAACACCAGTGATGAGCGACTTTTTTAAAATTGGGTTCGGATTACAATTGCCGAATTTGTAATATTTGCCAAACATAGCGGAACGCCATTGGAGCCAATGGGACTAGAGATGAGAGAATATGTTTGGAAACGATTGCCAAACATCTCTCATCTCTAATTAGGAGCACTTCCGAAGGTATCTTCCAGTGGGGAAAAAAAACACGTGTGCACTTACCCATAGTATGTGCAATTCAAGAGGGTGGAATTGGGGGAACCCACCTTATTAACTGGGAATTCCAGGTTTTTTTTAGAACACAGACCTCCCTTCACTGTAATGCTGCAGATCATATGGCAGAGAAGTGAGTAACCATGATCTCTTCGGTGCCTGATTATCCATGATGGAAGGTGAATGTGGAGCACATTGGGTGGAGACATCCCGTGGGATTCGTGTGTTGTCAGAACGGCCATTAACTAGTAATGGATGATTTACTCTGGGGCTGATATCTGGATGGAACGATTCAGATTTGTGCTGACTGATCGTTTCCTGTTTTATGTTCTCCATAAACGTTCTGAAATCCTGGCGTCCCTCCAATGTGAGCACACCCAGCCCACCAGTGACACGAGGAGTTCTCCCAGCGCCGGTACAGGGGTCTAATCTAATCATCCTGAGCTAAGTATAGTGAGCGGACACTCACGGCTTGCCGATAAGATAGGCCCCACGGCTCGGGCGAGGGCCCCCAGGCTCCGGAGGATTCCCATCACTGTGCCCTTCTGACTGGCTGAACCTGGAGAAGGCAAGAGACACATGATATAACAGCGCACAAAATATTACCGGAATTCACTCGTCCCCTCCATAAAAAAATGGGCAACTCACTACTCCGCCATCACTGGAGAGAGATTTTATGGCAGCATTATGTTGTACCGGAGCAGTGTATAGCTCGTTATTTTGGCACTGTGGCATTATTCATTTACTGTATATTACGGCATTTTATGCTAATACTAGCTGTACTACCCGGCTTCGCCCGGGTTAATGACTGCTGTTAGCAAAATAGAATGTGTTAACAAAAATTTATTCTGCACACAAAAACCACAAAACAAATAGATAGAAATGTAATTATTAAAAGGCAAAAACTAAGCAAATAGAAGCATTTCACAACATATATTAGCTTTGTTATACTGAGAATGTCTTTGTTGCCTATATTAACCAATCAGAGCTCAGGTTAATTAACTGTAGCAAAATAGAAGCTGAGCTGTGATTGGTTGCTATTGGCAGCCTGATAAATCCCCAGCCAACAGGAAGCCCTCCCCCCTGGCAGTATATATTAGCTCACACATACACATAATAGACAGGTCATGTGACTGACAGCTGCCGTATTTCCTATATGGTACATTTGTTGCTCTTGTAGTTTGCTTATTAATCAGATTTTTATTTTTGAAGGACAATACCAGACTTGTGTGTGTTTTAGGGCGAGTTTTATGTGTCAAGTTGTGTGTGTTGAGTTGCGTGTGGCGACATGCATGTAGCGACTTTTGTGAGATGAGTTTTGTGTGGCGACATGCGTGTAGCAACATTTTGTGTGTTGAGTTGCATGTGACAGGTTAGTGTAGCAAGTTGTGTGCAGCAAGATTTGTGCATGGCGAGTTTTGCGCGTGGCGAGTTTTATGTGTGGTGCATTTTGAGTATGTGCAAGTTTTGTGTGAGGCAACTTTTGCATGTGGTGCAACTTTTGTACATGTGGCAATTTTTCTGTGTGTGCAAGTTTTGCATGAGGTGAGTTTTCCATGAGGTGAGTTTTGCACGTGTGGCGAGTTTTGCGTGAGCCTAGTTTTGCATATGGCGAGTTTTGCATGTAGCGAGTTTTGAGTGGTGACTTTTGTGTTTCGACTTTTATGTGGCGAGGTTGGTGTGTGTGTGTGGTGAAATGTGTGCTGAGGGTGGTATATGTGTTCAAGCACGTGGTAGTGTGTGGCGCATTTTGTGTTTGTGTTCATATCCCCGTGTGTGGTGAGTATCCCATGTCGGGGCCCCACCTTAGCAACTGTACGGTATATACTCTTTGTCGCCATCGCTCTCATTCTTTAAGTCCTCATTGTTCACATCTGGCAGCTGTCAATTTTCCTCCAACACTTTTCCCTTCACTTTTTCCCCATTATGTAGATAGGAGCAAAATTGTTTGGTGAATTGGAACGCGCGGGGTTAAAATTTCACCTCACAACATAGCCTATGACGCTCTCGGGGTCCAGACGTGTGACTGTGCAAAATTTTGTGGCTGTAGCTGCGACGGTACAGATGCCAATCCCGGACATACACACATACATACATACACACATTCAGCTTTATATATTAGATATACCTGTATGTAATCTCCTGTATATAGTATATACCTGTGTGTCATCTCACCTATATATAGTATATATCTGTGTGTCATCTCCTGTATATAGTATATACCTGTATGTCATCTCCTCCTATACATAGCATATACCTGTGTCATCTCCTCCTGTATATACTATATACCTGTAGGTAATCTGCTCCTGTATATAGTATATACCTGTGTGTCATCTCCTCCTGTATATAGTATATACCTGTATGTCATCTCCTCCTGTATGTAGTATGTACCTGTATGTCATCTCCTCCTCTATATAGTATATACCTGTGTGTCATCTCTCCTGTATATAGTATATATCTGTGTGTCATCTCCTCCTGTATATAGTATATACCTGTGTGTCATCTCCCCTGTAAATAGTATATACCTGTGTGTCATCTCCTGTATATAGTATATAGCTGTATGCCATCTCCTCCTGTATTAGCCCTCGTTCACACGTTATTTGGTCAGTATTTTTACCTCAGTATTTGTAAGCTAAAATGGCAGCCTGATAAATCCCCAGCCAACAGTAAGCCCACCCCCTGGCAGTATATATTAGCTCACACATACACATAATAGACTGGTCATGTGACTGACAGCTGCCGGATTCCTATATGGTACATTTGTTGCTCTTGTAGTTTGTCTGCTTATTAATCAGATTTTTATTTTTGAAGGATACCAGACTTGTGTGTGTTTTAGGGCGAGTTTCGTGTGTCAAGTTGTGTGTGTTGAGTTGCGTGTGGCGACATGCATGTAGGGACTTTTGTGAGATGAGTTTTGTGTGGCGACATGCGTGTAGCAACTTTTTGTGTGTCGAGTTGCATGTGACAGGTTAGTGTAGCAAGTTGTGTGCAGCAAGTTTTGCGCATGGCGAGTTTTGCGCGTGGCGAGTTTTATGTGTGGTGCCTTTTGAGTATGTGCAAGTTTTGTGTGAGGCAACTTTTGCATGTGTTGCAACTTTTGTGCATGTGGCAATTTTTCTGCGTGTGGCAATTTTTCTGCGTGTGCAAGTTTTGCGTGTGGCGAGTTTTGCACGTGTGGCGAGTTTTGCATGTGGAGAGTTTTGCGCGTGGCGAGTTTTGAGCGGCGACTTTTGTGTTTCTACTTTTATGTGGCGAGGTTGGTGTATGTGTGGTGAAATGTGCACTGAGGGTGGTATATGTGTTCGAGCACGTGGTAGTGTGTGGCGCATTTTGTGTGTGTGTTCATATCCCCGTGGTGGTGTGGTGATTATCCCATGTTGGGGCCCCACCTTAGCAACTGTACAGTATATACTCTTTGGTGCCATCGCTGTCATTCTTTAAGTCCCCCTTGTTCACATCTGGCAGCTGTTAATTTGCCTCCAACACTTTTCCTTTCATTTTTTCCCCATTATGTAGATAGGGGCAAAATTGTTTGGTGACTTGGAAAGCGCGGGGTTAAAATTTCACCTCACAATATAGCTTTGACGCTCTCAGGGTCCAGACGTGTGACTGTGCAAAATTTTGTGCCTGTAGCTGCGACGCCTCCAACACTTTTCCTTTCACTTTTTCCCCATTATGTAGATAGGGGCAAAATTGTTTGGTGAATTGGAAAGCGCGGGGTTAAAATTTCACCTCACAACATAGCCTATGACGCTCTCGGGGTCCAGACGTGTGACTGTGCAAAATTTTGTGGCTGTAGCTGCTACGGTTCAGATGCCAATCCCGGACATACATACATACATACATACATACACACACACACACATTCAGCTTTATATATTAGATTTGGTAATTACATGGAGATCTACAGTAGTTGACTGGCTCTTTGAAGATACATGGCTGGGTGCCTCCTTCAGTCCGGCCTTGTGGGTTGCTAATGAAACTCGTCGATGGCGTGACATTTATATGGACCCAACGTAGCTGATTTCAGGCTGTACAATGGTTGTTATAAAGACTACAGAACTTATGTTCTGAGCAAACACCAAACAAGGGAGTCATTTACTGTAAGAGCCAAGCTCGGGCTGCAGCAGAATTATGAATGCAGCTCTGTTATACTTTACCAGGAAAATTGCTGTAACTTCTAAAAGAGACGATCTATTGTACTGAAATGTGGACTGTACATACCCTGGTTCATGAAGAACTGATGTTGTAAAGCAAGTGCTGAAAATATCCACTGTTCACATCCAACCTCGCCTGCATGCGCTGTTCCATATTGTTGAATGTATTACTCAGGAAGTCTGGGGTCATAGCCTGAATTTCTCTCAGAGTGCCTGTAATGTTCGTGGCTTCTTACTCCACAACACGACCTTTCAAATGGCCCCAAAGGAAAAAAATCCGGCGGTGTTAAATCAATACACACTGACTCTGTAAGGGCAGACACGACCTTTGTTGGCCGCTCGTTAACATGTGGAATACGACATGGCTGTCTCCTGGGAAAGCCTGTGCAGCGACTTATGTGGAGATGCCAGAAGTCGCAGTTTCACAACTTGAATGGTTTCCTCAGACATTATCGGACGTCCTCCATTATGCCTATCCAGTAATGGTCCTGTACCTTCCACCATATACAACAATGGTAGAATACACGGTTTGGACGGTTGATGTCGACCTCCAGACGTCTTTAGGAACTCACTCTGGCCGCTCTGAGGAACTTTACAATAAGTTTTCACAATGAAAACACGTGTACCTGTACACTGCGCTACACGCCGGCTGAATTCCTCCTTCATGTGTTAGCCAGCACCACACAGACTATCTGAACGCCTTTTTAAGCGTCGTCAGTTTCTCATAGTGGAGACGACTAGCAGCGCGACAAATCGGTGATACCACTCGGCGTGAGAAGGTTTCTCATCATTGTCGTTCAGTGTACGCTCACTTCTCATGAACCAAAGTATGTACAGTGCAAATTTCAGTATGATGAACCGTCTTCTAGAAGTTACAGCAATTTTTCCAGGTAAAGTAGTGAGTGAGTCACCCTGTAGAATACATTACATTACTTGTCTTGAACTGTTACTAAATTGAAGCATGTTTGTAACCAGCAGAATAGTGAGTGCAGCTCTGGAGTACAAAACAGGATGTAACTCAGGATCAGTAATGTAATGTATGTATGGGCAGCACGGTGGCTCAGTGGTTAGCACTGCAGCGCTGGAGTCCTGGGTTCAAATCCCATCAAGGACAACATCTGCAAAGAGTTTGTATGTTCTCCCCATGTTTGTGTGGGTTTCCTCCTGGTACTCCGGTTTCCTCCCACATTCCAAAGACATACTGATAAGAGAATTGAGATTGTGAGCCCCAAGGGGGACAGCAATGATAATGTGTGTAAAGTGCTGCAGAATATGTTAGTGCTATATAAAAGCTTATTATTATTATTATTATTATTATTATTATTATGTACACAGTGACTGCACCAGCAGAATAGTGACTGCAGCTCTGGGGTATAATACAGGGTCAGTAATGTAATGTATGTACACAGTGACTGCACCAGCAGAATAGTGAGTGCAGCTCTGGGGTATAATACAGGATGTAACTCAGGATCAGTAATGTAATGTATGTACACAGTGACTGCACCAGCAGAATAGTGAGTGCAGCTCTGGGGTATAATACAGGATGTAACTCAGGATCAGTAATGTAATGTATGTACACAGTGACTGCACCAGCAGAATAGTGAGTGCAGCTCTGGGGTATAATACAGGATGTAACTCAGGATCAGCACAGGATCAGTAATGTAATGTATGTACACAGTGACTGCACCAGCAGAATAGTGAGTGCAGCTCTGGGGTATAATACAGGATGTAACTCAGGATCAGCACAGGATCAGTAATGTAATGTATGTACACAGTGGCTGCACCAGCAGAATAGTGAGCGCAGCTCTGGGATATAATACAGGATGTAACTCATGATCAGTATATGATAAATAATGTCTTCCATTGTGTAATGTTATATAGTTACCCAACCTTTCCTATAGATTTATTCTATATCTGAACTGATGCAATGTGTCCTGTGTAAATAGCAGATTAGGCATTAGTGCAAGGGACAATCCAATAAATCAATATGTAACGCTGTACTCAGAATATTAGATACGTATGACACTGAAGACTTTGGATATATTTCTATGATAAAGGGCATTAGGATGCAAACTGGCAAACACAAGATTACAGATTAACTGTACGAAGCATAAAAAGTTTGCATTTCTGGATTGGTTGCAGAGTGTACGGACCGATATGCGGCAGGCCTGGGCCCCATTCTGCAATGCATTATGTTCCCTTATTCTTTTTCCTACATTTGGCACCAAGTGCACCCAACATTTGTTATGTGTCAGGATTATACATGGTGAATATTGGGATTGTGTTGTGTGCTTCACAATACATCAGTCACCACAATACAATGTTGTGTTCTGTAAATCACAGATATTCTATTATCAGCGGTGATACAGTCAGAGAAGAGGGCAGAACTGCGGCGTCCTACCAGCGGATGGAGGAGGCTCTGCCGGGCAATCCTGCATGAATAGCCCACAGTGTACACACCACTGGTTTCTTTTAACCCATTACATACTCTGCAACTAAAAGGCACGAAACAACGTGGAGGCTGAAAGCTGTTTATTGCACCTTAATCCCACCATGAAGGGGCTGCTGCAAGGGCTAGGCAGAATAGGCAGCTGCTTAGAGTCCCACTGAGTGGAAGGGATGCAAAGTCTGGATTTAAAGAAACTTTCAAACCATTGTCCAGCCGCCTTTCTATGCTTCAGGAAAAAATCTGCATCCCCTTATAAGCGTCTCATATGACACTTACCATATGTTGAAACCAATGAGGATAAACAAGGAACCACAATGGCTGCCGCTGGAACAGAAAACAGAGATAAAACGTTGAAAGGAAACTATACGATGATGCTTTATGGTCTCCATTCACACACAAGTATGCCGTTTGGCACGCTCTCATAGCAAACTGACTGACAGATTCTCAGTTAACTCATTCTGAAGCCTCCAATAGACATATAGACGGCAAACGGTGCAACGCTTATGTGACTCAATAGCAAAAAATATATACATTTTTTTTTTTTTCTTTAGGCTCGATTACAGGCATTTAAAAAAAACTTGCTCCAAAGATGGACAACGCCTTTAACTCTATTTTTTTCCAGCCTTGCTATGTTGCAATATATGTGCAATCTAATCCAAAAACTCAAACATGTAACCTCTATTTTTTTTTCTTAAAGTTTTCTCAAGAAAATAAGCCTGGGAAGCTTCTGTGTATTATTTTTGGTGTTGCCAATTAATTTTAAAAATAGATAAATGCGTTCAGCTTTGAAAAATAAAAAAAATAAAATTTATATTAAATAAATAAATATATATATATATATATATATATATATATATATATATATATATATATATATATATATATATATATATATATATATATATATATATATATATATATATTATTTATTTTTTTTATTTTTTTATTTTTATTTATTTAATATGGAGTGTCCTATTGAAATGGACAGCAAACAGAGGTCTTGGAAACCAGGAAAAATTGAAACAAAGTTAAAAAAATAAAATAAACAAAGTGATCCAGTTATGTCTTTTATTTCACAGTAAATAATCTGTATTCCCTGAAAAAGTAACACCCCTGTAACTGCAATCACCGACCCTCGTCCAAGTCTTCGGCCATCGTATAGTTTTCTGTTGCCCCAGCAAATAATCGTATAGGACATAAATCTTATCACTGGAGGATTTCCTGCTCCTAAAGACATCATCAAATACAAATAATACAAGTACAGCAAACACTGCCCCCTGCTGGCAGCAAAGCGGAATTAACCACAAAAATAGGAAAATCAAAATATTAGCAAAATAAATAAGGTACAATGGTGTCATGCTGCTTGGTGCTTGTTTGATGCAGTAATAAATGGTTTCAAGGGAAAGGCGGATGATTACTGTTAAAAAACGAGCACAAAGACAGAACGGCTCCCAGAGAACGGCTTTGTCATATGTTCCAAATTAGCAGAGCGGGGCGTATACTGGTGGCCCGTCTCCAAGGTCTCGGCACTGTGTTAGGTGAACAATTACCATATTGGACCCCGGATTGGGAACAGTTAATAGTAGGAATGAGGTTTACTAAGGAGAAGGCGGAGGACCTCCATAATTACACACCCACGGAAATCTATTATACAAGGTGATTCGCAACTGGGGGCGCAGGGTACAAAACAAGAAAAACGATAAAAGTAATTCTATACTATACAGAATCAGGTATAGACTAGTAATGAGCGAACGCGCTGGGATAAGGTGTTATCTGAGCATGCTCGGGTGCTAACCGAGGGTCTTCAACGTGCTCGAATACTATGTTCATGTCCCCGCGGCTGCAGGTCTCACAGCTGATCAAAGCCATGACACATGTAAAGATTGCTTGTTTGTTACATAATCCCTGCATGTGAGCAGGATAGGTTTACTTTTATAAAATGTTTACATTTCTTAAAAAAAAAAAATGTTAAGCTGGTTGGATCCACTGCCAAATAAAAACAAGGTTTGGGCCCAGGAGAGGAATATTTGATATACATTGTTAAGGTCCCATCAGACAGAGGTCACCTTGTCGTGGCTGGTGGGCTCACCCAAATTGAACAATATGTGCACCAAGCACCTTCATTTTATAAATATATTCTACATAGCAGTGATACACGGTAGATCACATTTAACATTCAATACTTAATGGACACATTGAGAAACCCTTCTTTGGAGTATACCGAAATCTTCTATGTCTCATATTTTATGAAACGGTATGATATAATGATGGAAAATGAGTCTGGTCAGAACTTACCAAAAGAATAGAGGAGAAGTCCGCAACCCAGCGTGGTCAGGCTGTTTGCCCATCCTATCAGCAGGAAGGCTGGGATGAGAAGAATGATGGCCTGCAGAGCAGAGGAGACACCGTGTATAAAGAGCAGGGATGTACAAGGAGCAGAATTATTATCCTAAAATGTCAGGAGTCTGCGTCTCCGAGAAAGAAAAAAATAAATCCAGATCTGACGTTTTATAGGCACAACCTGCAGAAGCTACTTAAAGAGTAACTCTGGTAAGACTCAATTCATCCACCATTATGTTTCATTAGATCTAGCATACTAATGAATATCCAGGATAGGGGGTATAAGTATCACCAGATACAGAGGTGGGTGACACCATCAGATCTCCACACCATGACCTAGGAGATCATGTAATGTCTTCTTGAGTCCCCATCACCCCACTGTATGGAGCCAGAAGCGCTGTTGTAGATGCCTCTAATGTACCATGTTACAAAACATAGAATATCTCCATAATAGAGTATCTGGTGGAGAAATAGCGCAGATTTTTTTTTTCTCCCCCAGACTTCATGTGAATTTATACAGAGGTATACAAAAATATGGACTCACAGATGTTGGGAGCTACAGCCATGATACCCATCAACTAAATCTCTGATCATAATACCAGATAGTGGACATTTTTGAAGTTCCACATTGCCAAAACCCAAAAACCTCCAGGCGTGACTGCACCAATGGAGTACAGGAAGCTGCACCATTGAGGGCTGTTTGTTAGGTTCTTCAAGCCTTTCCGGTCTTTTATCTGTCCCTACAGTTATCAGGGAAAGTCACTATAGTCACCAGTCGCTTTCTTTCCCTAACTAAATAATGGCTCTAGAGGGAGAAAAAAATCAATTTACAGTAGTTTTAACTCTTCTTTTGGGTTGTGTAATTACATTATTTCACGATCAGAGCTATGGTTTTATTGACCCATCAAACAGCTCTAGGGATGAGAGATTCAATTTGCAGGACCAGTCAAGTGGCCACATCAGTATCTGCTAACCTGGAGGCCTGCGAGTGGCCATGTGTGCAGCTCGCCGCAACGATGACGCAGCACCAGGTCGGCTAATCCAAGACTAGCCTATTGGAATAAGGTCCCGTCCTACAGAAAGGTCGGTTGTCAGCTCCTGGAGGATACGGCCATCATGGCCCTCGTACGGTGACGTCATTGCATCCTTACCCGCTTCACAGCCTTCACTTCATTTCCCGGTTTGATTCTCCGAGCGTATCCGCCCTGGATCACAGCCATGGTAATTCCGATGAAGAAAAACATCTTCCCCTGCTGCATGCTGCCAGAGAAAAATCAAACAGAGCAGGTTATGGGGCTTCACAGCCGGGAACATTCCCATGATGTCCGCACAGTGTTTATCCCAGATCTGATCTCTTCCAGATGTTCCCTGGACAGCACAAGATCTCCACCCAAAACCACATGTTTACATTATAGTTTGGGCCTCAGTTTTTTTTAAGGTTGTTATCCAGCTTTCCCAGAAGCCAGAGAGTGAAATATTCTTCCTGCAGAACAGCATGGGCCTGGGGGCAACTCCCACCGACACCCTCAGCTACAACACTGGTCCCTTGTTGGAGCAGCAGTATGTGCTCCAGTGCTGACTTTCCAATTGTAACTGGCCATAAGAAAGTGAAATATTAAAAGGGTTTTTCCAATTTTGTAAAACCCACATTCTCCGGCTACAGTTTGTTTTTGTAGATTCACCTTCAATCACCCTCCCCGGGTCCAGCACTTAGTCTCAGGCGCTGCTGCCATTGTCTATTTTCTACAGCATACATAGGCATCATGCTCCCTATCATGCACGGCTCCCTATTCTGGCATATGGCGTCTCCAAGTACCATGGGATTATGGAGCTCCCTTCCGGTAGGAATACTGTTATTGGCGGGAGCAGAGGTATAGTTAAATGGATCTGTATTACTGGCTCCAACTGAGACCATCTTTAGGGCCTAAAGGTACCTTCACACGAAGCGACGCTGCAGCGATAGCGACAACGATGTCGATCGCTGCAGCGTCGCTGTTTGGACGCTGGAGAGCTGTCACACAGACCGCTCTCCAGCGATCAACTATGCCGAGGTCCCCTGGTAACCAGGGTAAACATCGGGTAACTAAGCGCAGGGCCGCGCTTAGTAACCCGATGTTTACCCTGGTTACCAGCGTAAAATCTAAAAAAAACAAACAGCACATACTTACATTCACGTCCCCCTGCGTCCACTTCCTGACTGACTGAGCGCCGTACAGTGAGAGCAGAGCGGTGACGTCACCGCTGTGCTGCTTTCACTTTCACTTTGCGGCGCTGAGTCAGAGGAGGAAGCAGACTGCAGGGGACGCAATGTGAGTATGTGCTGTTTGTTTTTTTTACATTTTACGCTAGTAACCAGGGTAAACATCGGGTAACTAAGCGCGGCCCTGCGCTTAGTAACCCGATGTTTACCCTGGTTACCAGTGTAAAATATCGCTGGTATCGTTGCTTTTGCTTTCAAACACAACGATACACAGCGATCGGACGACCAAATAAAGTTCTGGACTTTATTCAGCGACCAGCGACATCACAGCAGGATCCTGATCGCTGCTGCGTGTCAAACGAAACGATATCGCTAGCGAGGACGCTGCAACGTCACGGATTGTTTCGTGTGAAGGTACCTTAAGGGCCTGAAGACACAGTAGAGCCTCTGTCACTTGCCACAAATTATATACATTTTATTTTTGTTCACCTGGTGTAAATGCCGCTGTTCTCCTAAATATGGCATCTTTTTTGCGTTACTGCACCTCTCCTGAGATATGGCCACCTTTTCCCTGTATATAAATCTAATATTTAAGCCAAGTGGGCGTTTTGCTCAACTCTTCTCTGAATGAGAACTTGGCTAATAAACCGATTTATATACAGGGAAGAGGGGGCCATACCTAAAGGTACCTTCACACGAAACGACATTATAACGATATCGCTAGCAATCCGTGACGTTGCAGCGTCCTCGCTAGCGATATCGTTTCGTTTGACACGCAGCAGCGATCAGGATCCTGCTGTGATGTCGCTGGTCGCTGAATAAAGTCCAGAACTTTATTTGGTCGTCCGATCGCTGTGTATCGTTGTGTTTGAAAGCAAAAGCAACGATACCAGCGATATTTTACACTGGTAACCAGGGTAAACATCGGGTTACTAAGCGCAGGGCCGCGCTTAGTTACCCGATGTTTACCCTGGTTACTAGCGTAAAATGTAAAAAAAACAAACAGCACATACTCACATTGCGTCCCCTGCAGTCTGCTTCCTCCTCTGACTCAGCGCCGCAAAGTGAAAGTGAAAGCAGCACAGCGGTGACGTCACCGCTCTGCTCTCACTGTACGGCGCTCAGTCAGTCAGGAAGTGGACGCAGGGGGACGTGAATGTAAGTATGTGCTGTTTGTTTTTTTTAGATTTTACGCCGGTAACCAGGGTAAACATCGGGTAACTAAGCGCGGCCCTGCGCTTAGTTACCCGATGTTTACCCTGGTTACCAGGGGACCTCGGCATAGTTGATCGCTGGAGAGCGGTCTGTGTGACAGCTCTCCAGCGTCCAAACAGCGACGCTGCAGCGATCGACATCGTTGTCGCTATCGCTGCAGCGTCGCTTCGTGTGAAGGTACCTTAAGGAACAAAGAGAAAAGCTACGGCATTTAGACTGAGGAAAAAAATTACTTCTTTATGGTAAGTGACATGTCCTCTTTACGCCAAACCTTTTTGCGGCCTGACATAAATCATTCCTTCCCCCCTTGAATTGAGCTGGGGGGAGAGTCTAGGGATGTCGTCAGGAAAAGGTGCCAGCAAAGTTTTCATCTCATCCAATGGAGGGTACAACTCTGGCTCGGAGATAGAGAAGGCACCCCCTGACAGTCCACAAGTGTAAAACATAGTATCCCTATACATTCCTCGACATTGAGACCGCGGCACCAAGACGGAAAAGTTGAGGAATCATAAAAATCACAGGATGGATAGAATTGTTAATGATCTACAAATGATTTAAAAAATTGGAACATTTTAAAAATCTCGATTTATTCACTATCGAGTACGAGCGCGGAAATCCCGGCACTTACAGCCTCAGCTGCCATCAGTGAGGTAATTAATCATCTGAGGAATGTTCTGCCATGCTGAATGCACTTGGGCAAATCATCAAGATCCGCTGCCGGCAGCTTCTTTTGCAGTTACAGATTAATGATGTCACAGATGTTCTCGATGGGAGTAAAGTCTGGAGACGCCACAGACCATTTCAGCACATTTAGGCTACGCAGGCTGCTCACTGTAGCACGAGAAACAAACGGTCTACATGTCCAGTTACAGAATTATTCTATATAGTAATGTAGTGGTCAGGGTTTTTTTTGTAATGCTTCTAACCCATCCTCTCCTACTGAGAGGTGGCAAGGGAAGAGTTAACCGTACCGGTATGGAAGCACTGCATCCTCGGCACATTTTGTGACCTATAATCCCACCCCATTCATTTAAGGAATAAGCTGACGGCAAGTTCTGCTGATTGTGCACAAAACAGAGCAGCAAATTCATCCAAATCCAGCCGAGCGCTCGGGGTCACATTCCAGGAATTGCACTACATCTGCTCCGGACATGGAGGGAGAGGTGTCCTCTGTACAGGCTTCATCCCTCCTAATAGGGACTGAATAAAAGGTAAAAATAGAAAGGACAGGACATGCAAGCAGAGAGAAAAAGCCACCAAAGAAGGGAGAATCTGAGCACAGGTCCCCCTCCACAGGTCCTACAACCATGGATGGGGAATAGGAACCCAAACTAAAACAAAGAATCGAGACCTCCTGTTTCAAATAGTTAGAGGTTTCGTGATGTTGACCAACACAACAACAGGGCCCCATATTAATCTATATTATAGAGTCTCTATCCTCTATGTCTGCAGGGATCGACTGAGAAGGACCTTAAATAGATATTTCCAAAATTGTATTTAATCTTATATCTATAGGGGACAATGTACAAAGCGATGGGTTTCTGACAGCTGGGAACTGGCTCTACATAGCCCTATCTTGAAAGGAGCAGGGGTGCGCATGCTCGACCTACGAGACTGATGAGAACCGGGATCTGTAGAGCGCCATCATGAGTGGAGCAGAGATGCGCATGCTCGACCTACAAGACTGATGAGAACCGGGATCTGTAGAGCGCCAACATGAGTGGAGCAGAGATGCGCATGCTCGACCTACAAGACTGATTAGAACCGGGATCTGTAGAGCGCCATCATGAGTGGAGCAGAGATGCGCATGCTCGACCTACGAGACTGATGAGAACCGGGATCTGTAGAGCGCCATCATGAGTGGAGCAGAGATGCGCATGCTCGACCTACAAGACTGATGAGAACCGGGATCTGTAGAGCGCCAACATGAGTGGAGCAGAGATGCGCATGCTCAACCTACGAGACTGATGAGAACCGGGATCTGTAGAGCGCCATCATGAGTGGAGCAGAGATGCGCATGCTCAACCTACGAGACTGATGAGAACCGGGATCTGTAGAGCGCCATCATGAGTGGAGCAGAGATGCGCATGCTCTGCAAATCACCATCTTGGATGGAAAGGAGGTGCATATGTTCAACTTGGAACTGGATTCTGCAGAGCATCATCTTGAAACGAGTGGAAGGTGCTCATGCTCAACCTGTGGGAATGGCCAAGAACTGGATTTTTCAGAGCACCATCTTGAAAAGAGTGGAAGGTGCGCATGCTCAACCTTTGGGACTGGACAAGAACTGGATTTTTACTGGCACCATCTTGAAAGGAGTGGACGTTTTGCATACTTGACTGCTGCCTTTCCATTGTCTGTAGGAGTACCCACAGACAGTCCCATAGACAATGAATGGAGTGGGGATTGAGCTTGCACACGTCCGCTACATGCAAACGGGGGCTTTATAGATCAACTGTGGGTCAGAGCAGTTGGGTCCCTCACGATCTGCATGCTATTGCCATCCTATGAATACAGTGAAAGAAATAACTATTTGACCCCTTGCTGATTTTGTAATTTTGCCCACTAACAAAGACATGAACAGTCTATAATTTTAAGGGTAGGTTAATTTTAACACTGAGAGATAGAATATCAAAAATAAAATCCAGAAAATCACATTGTATAAATTATATAAATTTATTTGCTCTTTGCAGTGAGAAATAAGTATTTGATCCCATTCCAACCAACTGCAAAATACCCGTCCCTCTTAGTTGAAAGAATACTGCTCAATGACTTGCCTATATCTGGGTAATCTAGTGCTGTAATGTAATGCAACAAGAAACCCATTACTAGGGGTCCCCGGTATCAGCAGATTAATACCGTCCCCATCCATTAGTGTCTGCTGATCAATATACATTGGGGATACATCAATATCCTACATATTCTCCTGTATGGAAAAATGCTTTTTTTCATGGACTTACATTTCCATACATTGGAGCAATCCCTTACTGTAAACTATGCTCATCCTGCGCCTTCTGTTTCATGCATATAATGCCAAAAATATGACAGCTGCTCTAACACTTACACATGCAGAGATCTAAGAGACACAGAGCCAAAGGGATTGTAAAATGCAGATTTATACAAATTTATGCAGATTTTCCAGGAGAACTTACACGGACTGTGAGCCAAACTATACATAGTATATAAATATAAAGTATTTTTGACCTTGGGATTTCTGTGCCGATCCAGATGCTAGAACGAGGATTACCTGCTAAACTGGAAGCGCTGATGGGTCAGGAAGCTGATGGTATACTCAAGACCGGAGAACAGGAAGAGATAAAGGAAGTAGACGAGGCCCAGGACACGGAGATTCTGCAGACCTTCATATAGAAAAGACATGATGTGCAATTAGACCATCATTGTAGAAAGTCAGAGAATCCATGAGAATTATCCATTAAAGGCATATCACCTATCCACAAGATAATTCTATGCTAGCTTGGAGGGAGGGAGTGTACATGCTGGGACCTTCACCAATCATGAGAAAGGAGGTCCTGGAGTCCCCTGTGTGAATGAAGTATTAGGGTATGTTTCCACGTTCAGTTTTGCTTCAGGCTTTGGTCAGGATTTTATGCAGGTAAAATCCTGACCAAAACTGCACCTGAGGTCACTGGCAGGTCACCTGCGGTGTACCTGCGTGTTTTGCTCATAGTAGCAACATGCTGCGTTTCAAAAAAACGCACCACGCATGCGTTTTCGCGGCAAAAACGCATGCGTTTTTTAACGCATAGTGGAGTCTGGATTTCATGAAATCCCATCCACTATGCTGTAACATCTGGACGCTGCGTTTTTGACGCTGCGGAAAAACGCAGCGTCAAAAACGCAGCGTTTCCTGAACGTGGAAACATACCCTTAGAGAGCAAGTGCGACCACCAGTCCAGGAGTTCCAGACAGTGAGCAAGTGTGACCAGCACTCCAGGAGTTCCAGACAGTGAGCAAGTGCGACCACCAGTCCAAGAGTTCCAGACAGTGAGCAAGTGCGACCACCAGTCCAGGAGTTCCAGACAGTGAGCAAGTGCAACCACCAGTCCAGGAGTTCCAGACAGTGAGCAAGTGTGACCAGCACTCCAGGAGTTCCAGACAGTGAGCAAGTGCGACCACCAGTCCAAGAGTTCCAGACAGTGAGCAAGTGCGACCACCAGTCCAGGAGTTCCAGACAGTGAGCAAGTGCGACCACCAGTCCAGGAGTTCCAGACAGTGAGCAAGTGCAACCACCAGTCCAGGAGTTCCAGACAGTGAGCAAGTGCGACCAGCACTCCAGGAGTTCCAGACAGTGAGCAAGTGCGACCACCAGTCCAAGAGTTCCAGACAGTGAGCAAGTGCGACCACCAGTCCAGCAGTTCCAGACAGTGAGCAAGTGCAACCACCAGTCCAGGAGTTCCAGATAGTGAGCAAGTGCGACCACCAGTCCAGGAGTTCCAGACAGTGAGCAAGTGCGACCAGCACTCCAGGAGTTCCAGACAGTGAGCAAGTGCAACCACCACTCGAGGAGTTCCAGACAGTGAGCAAGTGTGACCACCAGTCCATGAGTTCCAGACAGTGAGCAAGTGCGACCACCAGTCCAGGAGTTCCAGACAGTGAGCAAGTGTGACCACCAGTCCAGGAGTTCCAGACAGTGAGCAAGAGCGACCACAAGTCCAGGAGTTCCAGACAGTGAGCAAGTGTGACCACCAGTCCAGGAGTTCCAGACAGTGAGTAAGTGCGACCACCAGTCCAGGAATTCCAGACAGTAAGCAAGTGCGACCACCAGTCCAGGAGTTCCAGACAGTGAGCAAGTGCGACCACCAGTCCAAGAGTTCCAGACAGTGAGCAAGTGCGACCACCAGTCCAAGAGTTCCAGACACTAAGCAAGTGCGACCACCAGTCCAGGAGTTCCAGACAGTGAGCAAGTGCGACCACCAGTCCAGGAGTTCCAGACAGTTCCCAAGTGCGACCACCAGTCCAGGAGTTCCAGACAGTGAGCAAGTGCTACCACCACTCCAGGAGTTCCAGACAGTGAGCAAGTGCGATCACCACTCCAGGAGTTCCAGACAGTGAGCAAGTGCGACCACCAGTCCAGGAGTTCCAGACAGTGAGCAAGTGCGACCACCAGTCCAGGAGTTCCACACAGTGAGCACCATGTGTGCGGGGGGGCATAGCCAAGGCTGCACCTCACAATGCCCCTGCAGATCTGTCCCAGGGCAGGACTGTCAGAGGATTAGTCATCTGCTTCTTCCTATTTTTCTAAGAGTGACATCTGATGAAGGGGGAAAAATGATGGGGACAGGGCACCTTAAACTGGGCCCTAGAAAAAAATTATAAGGCCTTGACTTTAATTAATCTGCACTACTGAAGAGTTGGGAATCAATCTATTGAAAGTCAGTTGATCAAGGCATCCTGGGATTTATGGTTCAACGATGCCTCCCAACGATCTCCTATAAAGGGGTATTAAACAGTGTTGGGGGGCAGTTTCTGCACAGGTGCTCAAAAAGTACTGGGTGTGGTTCGGGGTGTTGCTACATGTGCCACAATGTGTCCTTCAAACCTTAGATGTGGGTTTAATCATCCTTCCATGGGTCACTATAACTATATACATGCAGTTATAGCCTATAGTACAGAGAATACACTATTAATATTACTGTCTAGCATTGCCTATCATTACAGCTACAGCTATAGGTGACAGACATTAGATGTGACCTATGGGATTGAGCCATATGTAGAAAACACTGAGTCCACCACCTGCTGGTAATAACAGGAATTACAACTTGAAATGAATATGGCAGAAATTAGATAAATTTCAAATTACTCTTAATCATGGTGACCTATGGTGACATTCTACAATATCACATTTCTTGTGGAACTGCTGCATTTGCTATATATTAAAGTGCATTTGTTTAACAAAAAAAAAAAAATCTACAATACAGCCACGTACATTATTAATTAGATCGTATACATTTTCTCAGAAAGTACACCCGCCTCATAAAGGTCTGTCAGAATAGCTGCAGAGTTCTGATGACAAAATTTAAATATGAGGGGTGAAAATGTTCAAAAAGGATCATAAAGTGAAAATGATGTGATCTTTCGAAGCAAGTACACCAGCCCTGTCAGGCCTAAGAGGCCAATTTTAATAATTTGTCTAGTCTCTATGGTGAAACCTGGTGTCAGAACCACAGTAATGGCAATAGCAACAGAGAAAAATAATCTGGATAAAAATCCTTAAAGGGAGGTGCAGCAGTAGCGGTGACATGGATGACGGACTATCCGCACTCTTGGCATATAGTGGATAGCCATGCATTTCTATATTCTCACCATGTATGGCTGCACCCTGCTATTACTGATATTTCCATATATCAAAAAAAATTGTGTCCAGCATAGTTAGTTATGAAACTTTATAAACTACTTTATTCATGGGATCTGTCTTCATTTCTGTAAAAAAAATTAAAAAAATAAATTGCATGCAAGTGGCTTCCAAGCCCCAGCTTTTCCCCAGTCTATTTGCCTGCCTTCAGCTGTACTGATGTCAGAACGTACTTCTTTGGAGTACAGATGCTTGCAGTGAGAGGATCAGTACCAGTCTCATCCTCTGAGTGTTCCAATTCTGCAGGAGATTGTTCTGATAAGGGATCATACTCACTTGCTAGAAAAAAAAACGGTCCGTAATCTGGACCGAAAAAATTGGATGCAAACTATGCGATTGTCATGCGAGTTCAATGAGATTTTTAATCGCACCATCCGTTTTACATCCACATGACATCCGTATGCAATGCGTTTTTTTCTCTGCAACAATTTTTATACAACCATTTACAGTGTTCTATGCCACAGAATGGTAAGATATCTGTAAAAAACAGACGGAAAACGGATGGTCCGTATTCCGTCCGTTTTTTTTCTCGCACCCATTGACTTGCATTGGTGAGACTCGCAGCAAATCGCAGCATGCTGTGATTTTTTACTCAGTCCGAAATGAGATGTCACCTATTGAATAACATTGGTCCAAGTGCAATCCGACTCGTCCGTTTTGCTCGCAAGTGCGTATGAGCCCTAAGGCGAACAATCAGAAGACGACAACAGGTTGTGAGTGACCCATCACTGCCATCATCTGTACTCGAGCGACCCATCACTGCCATCATCTGTACTCGAGCGACCCATCACTGCCATCATCTGTACTCGAGTGACCCATCACTGCCATCATCTGTACTCGAGTGATCCATCACTGCCATCATCTGTACTCGAGTGACCCATCACTGCCATCATCTGTACTCGAGTGACCCATCACTGCCAGCATCTGTACTCGAGTGACCCATCACTGCCATCATCTGTACTCGAGCGATCCATCACTGCCATCATCTGTACTCGAGTGACCCATCACTGCCATCATCTGTACTCGAGTGATCCATCACTGCCAGCATCTGTACTCGAGTGACCAATCACTGCCAGCATCTGTACTCGAGTGACCCATCACTGCCATCATCTGTACTCCAGAGGAGTACGTTCTGATATTAATGCAACGGAAGGCAGGAAAATAGACTTGGGAAAAGCCGAGGTTTTGGAAGCTGCGTCTGTGTTATTTTTATACAGCAACGAAGACAAATCCCCTTAGAAAAGGTGTCTAACATTTCACAACATTGTATGCTGGACAAAATGAAAAGATTAGTTATACCTTAAGTCCAAATGTTCTCTGACAGATCTGCAGTTAAATGGATAAACGTATACAGATAACTCACATCACAATATTTTTATACCCCCCTCCCCCACCCCACCAGAACATACTTTCCTCAGAAGGACGGTCTTTTCTTCTCGTTACCGCAGAGAATTGGAATAAGGACACAGGGCTGAGCAGGTCCGAAGCTCCTTGAAATCCAACCATCATGGAGGTAACCTAAGAAATAGAAGCAGAAAAAGTTTTTTTTAAAAAGTTCAGTCTGATGGATCTGGATCTCCTTGCAGGGGTACTGGTGGTGGTGGTCAACAAAAACTGATGGGATCAGAACGATTGTTCAGTGCAGCATCCGTGACTTTCCCATTTATTGAGGACGAGTGTTTTTACACGCATTCGCCTATTGCCGTCTCATCTAATGTTGCCATGCTACATTAAAAAGAGATGGAAATTAGCTCAATCCGGAGGTAGAAAACCTGTGCCGACCCAATACTTCTCACAGCTGGAGGTTCGCTTCAATTGTATCCCTTCTAGACCATGCTCTGAGCTACTCCCTGCCGGCTGATACGTTTTATCTGCACTGATACATTGTAGCAAACTATAAAATATAAGAAAAACATTTGCAATGTTGGCGTGCTTATCCCGCAGATGATTGCCTACGTAGATATGGCAAATATTTAGCATTAAAAAGTATTAGGCTATGTACGCATGTTGAGTATTTGCTTGTAGAAATTTCTGCAAGGTTTCTGCATCTCTTGGCAGGAAAAACGCTGATGCAAAAAACGCGCGTTTTTTGTATGCATTTGTGTACAGCAATGAATGCCTTTTTGAGCTAAATAAAGATATTTAAAAAAAAAAAAAGTTTTGTGATGTAATTTCTTAGTTCAACACCACCTTTTTCATGCTGATGCAGTAGCAACAGGGTAATGGGATTGGGGCTTGGTGTCAGAAAAAAAATATTGACATAGGGTCCCCCTATGTATAAAATATGTATAAAATCTAACCAGCAAAGGCTAGGCAGACAGCTGCGGGATGATATTAATACTCTAGGAAGGGGCCATGGATATTGGCCCCTACAAGACTATAAACATCAGCTCTCAGCCGCCCCAGAAAAGGCGCAACTATAACATGCGCCAAATCTGGCGCTTAGCCTCGCTCTTCCCACTTGCCCTGTAGCGGTGGCAAGTGGGGTTCATATTTGTAGGGTTTGATGTCACCTTTGTATTGTCAGGTGACATCAAGCCCACAGGTTAGTAATGGAGAGACATCTATAACACACCTATCCATTAGTAACCCCATATTGATATTATATAAAAACACACGCACCCAGAATAAAGTCCTTTGAAATAATGACACAGACTCCTTTAATGAATTTAAATTAAGCCATACTCACCGAACGCCTAATCTACTGACACCAATGTCTCCTGTAACAAAAATAAAATAGACCACAATATTCCTCACCTATCCGCCGAGAAGATAATCCATAATGTCCCACGATGATCTTGATCAGTTGATCTCTCAAAGACAGCCAGCGATACACTGACAGGAGGTAATCACTCTAGCAGTGTATCACTGAGCTGCCATGAGAAAGTTCTCACGCATCACTGAGCTGCCATGAGAAAGTTCTCACGCAGCGGTGCCGTAAGTGAAAGCATCGGAGCTGATGAATTCCGGTGAGCTCAGTGATACACTGAAAGGAGGTAATCGCTACCACAGTGTATCGGTGGCGGTCGGGTAGAGCGGTCACATCTCCCAATGTGAGCGATCTAATGCGAGATCGCCGTGGGACTCGGGATTACTTGGACTATGGCGGACAGGCAAGTATACTGTATGTTGGTTTATTATTTTACATTTTTGCTAGGAGACGAGGGCGTTGGGGATTTGGCATTAGATTTGAATATGTATGTAATAATTTTTCATTTATTTATTATTTTTTAACCCATTTCCGACATTGGGCGTACTATTATGCCCAAGTCAGACTCTTTGATGTGGGCTCCAGCGTTGAGCCCACATCTTTCCCGGTACATGTCAGCTGGTCGATTCACCCACGGCTATTAGCTAGTTAAATGCCGCTGTCAAATGCAGGCAGCGGCATTTAACTCGCGCTTACGGCCGGCTTGCTGTGAGCGCCACCCTGTGGTCGGCGCTCATAGCAAGTGAGTAATTCTGCTATATAAAGGCGATCTGACCATCACCGCTATGTAGCAGAGCCAATCGGGTATTGGTAGCTTCTAGTCTCCCATGGAGACTATTGAAGCGTGCCAAAAGTAAAAAAAAAATGGTGTCATTCAAAAGTATAACTCGTCCCACAAAAAAACAAACCCTCACACGGACATATTGACGGAAAAATAAAAAATGTTATGGCTCTGAGAAGAAGGGTAGCAAAAAACGAAAATGCAAAACCGAAAAAAGCTCCGGTCATGAAGGGGTTAAACTGAACACAGGCACCAGCAGATGAAAGTACCTCTCCCATCAGTGGTATCTGCTGTCAATGTGATCAGTGACAGCAGACGAAGTCCGATGGGAGCAGTAGTCTCATCAGCCCATGCCTGCTGACCTGCAATAAGCTTTTTACTGCAGGTCACCGCTGCGGGTCACACTGACATCTGACAGCATGACCCCGCAGCGCTCTGACAGACGGTCTTACCGGCGGCAGCGTTACAGCCGATAAGAACCTCCGCGCCGGTGTTTCCCACAGATGACAGCGTGGGAAACACCATAGGAAGTCGGTAAAACGCAAAACAAAAACTCAGCAAATCTGCAAACATTTTAATACTTACGTTTTTGCTGCGGATTTCACTGACTCAATTGAAGTGAATGAGTGAAAAACGCTGTAGAAACGCACAAACAATTGACATGCTGCAGAAAAAAAATGCACTGCAAATACACAGGGAAAATTACTGATCATGTGCACAACACTTCACGATTGTCATTTAATTAGCTTGCATAAGAATTCCATAGCGTTTTGGGGCCATTTCCAAGCAGAAAAAACGCTGTGAAAATGCATAAAAAACGCACCGTGTGCACACAGCCTTATGCTTTTGGATTAAGTTCCCACTGTAAAATGTGTTTTTGCTGAGTTTTACAGTTCCAGAAAAAGTGGATGGGATTTCTTGAAATCTCCTGTCCATTGTTTGTTTGTTTTTTTGTTTATTTCTGTTTTTGTTCTTTTGTTTTTAAATTGCATAACTGACCAGCGAAGCATGTTTGAGATCTGCAACATGGCAATTACTCTTGCTCGGTATACCAGCTTTGTGTATGGATTTTACCCATAGAATTGCTTCTGATGGAGAAAATTTGCAGATTAAAAATATATATATATATATGTATATGTTTTTTAGACCGGTGTCACACTTGCGAGTGCAATGCGAGAAACTCTCCTCCATACCCGGCACTGCGGCCGGCGGTTCGGACCAGAGTCTTCAGCTGAATAGAAATACATGCAGCCGCACGCTCCGGCCCAGAGTGCCGGTGGCAGTGCCGGGTATGGAGGAGAGTTTCTCGCATTGCACTCGCAAGTGTGACCCCGGCTTTGGAAAAGCAATGAAAACATGTAAAAATTCCACTCAAAAACACAATTAAACTAAATGCAAGTTACCCAATTGTGGAAGACTTGCTCCAGAGAATCTGCAACGTCAAAAACTCATTAAATACAAATCATGGGAACGTTGACTTAGGCCACGTTCACGCGTTTAGCATTTGGTCAGTATTTTATATTAGTATTTATTTGTAAGCCAAAACCAGGAGTGGAACAATCAGAGGAAAAGTATAACAGAAACATATGCACCACTTCTGTATTTATCACCCACTCCTGGTTTTGGCTTACACATACTGAGGTAAAATACTGACCAAATCCTGAGGTAAAATACTGACCAAATCCTGAGGTAAAATACTGACCAAATACTGAGCGTGTGAACGTGACCTTAATGTTTTGGGGTTTTTCTTTTTTTAAATTTTGATTGTGGACAAGAACTTTTTTAGTTCCCTTACAGCAAACAGAGGTCGAACACAATGGGAAACCGATGTAGAAAGATGACAGAACTTTTTACTTCCACTAGAATCTGTTCCTTTACAGCTACACACCCCACAGTCCAGACTGACATTCCTGCAGCAGAGCGAAAGCCATAAATTCAGAGACTAATCAGGAACCAAGATTCTTCCCTGACTGACAAAAATGCGGAGCCCACAACACCCACATTCCTGCTGCATGACGGCACATCTCACATTGTAAGCATCACGTGCCGTGTCCTGTAGGGAGAAATGAGGAGTTACACTCTGACCACTGTGCATGTAATGTATGAAAGTCATGGAACCCTCAGAACGCACTCTAAGGCTATGTGCACACGTCAGGATTCTTTGCAGAAATTTCCTGAACAAAACCGGACTTTTTCTGCAGGAAATCCCCATGCATTTTTTGCACGGATTTTTCGCATTTTTTTCCAGAGCTTCCCAATGCATTAAATAGCAGGAAATCCGCGAAAAATCCGCAAAATTAATGAACACGCTGCGTTTTTTCCGCAATGCGTTTTTATCGTGGAAAAAAACGCAACATGTGCACAAAAATTGCGGAATGCATTAAAAACGATGGGATGCTTAATGTATGCGTTTTTTAAGCGTTTTTGCAGAGGAAAACCGCCGAAAAAAAGCGCAAAAAATCTAGAATGTGTGCACATAGCCTTATGGTGCCCATATGCCCTAGATCACTGTCCCTACTCCCAATACACATGAACAGCTCCGTCGTGTGTTTCCGATGGGGATAGTAGAGTAAATAGAAATAAAAAGTATCGCTCTGCCCATTCCTCCTCTACCAACACTATCTGTTGCAGAAAAGATTGGAGACCCCCATACACATTAGATGGCTGAAATAGGATTTATATTTTAGTGTATGTGGGCCTTTAGTAATGGTCCTCCACTGACGGCTGAGGGTCCCAAATATGAAACCCCCTCTACTATTACCTAGTAGGGTATATGCGTCAGGTGACCATGTCTTACCCTGTTCTCCTTGGGAAGGGTCTCTGGAAGGAGTAGAAATATGAATACCAGATCGATAAGAGCGAAGAGGAGGGCGAGGAGGGCCGGTCTTACATAGAAGAGCTCTCCACTCGTCAGGTTCATGGCAAAGTAAGCTCCCACCATGGGGCCGATGGTAAAGCCCAATGAGAAGGCCACACCAATCATTGCCTGTATATATAAAACAAAAAAATCGATTTTTCAGAAAACTACAAACATTAAATTTTTCAGAAAACTACATACCGTACATTCAATGATTTTCTCTTGGCAGCTACATATACCGGTCAGTCACCTTCTCGAATGCAGCATGGCTTTCAGCAAAAGTTCAACTTAACAGGGTGGTCCCAACAATGCAAGTTGTCTCTGGTCCACAGGAGGAGGATAACTTGCAGACTGCTCGGCCCCTCACATCGATGCAGAAAATGGGGCTCCGAAATGTCCTAATAGAATGGAGCAAGCTCGTCACCCCTACGTGCATGGACTGGGGACTGCTGGAGATAACGGAGCTCGGCTCCCAGCTTCACTTAGGGGTCCAAGCGAAGCAACAAGTTGCCAAGTTGGGACCACCCATTATAGTTCCTGGGCTCAGATTCCTAACCTGTAACAGTTGCCTACCCTTGATATTCACAATACTAGTATACGCCTATGGTGCGAAGGGTCTTTGGGCTGTTCAGGTGCCACGTCCGTAATGTGACCTCTCCATCCCCTACAGCTTTGCCTCGGATCTTTTGTCCATAAATCATAAAGTGTGTCCTGCCACCCATTACACTTACCATGCCTTTACTACGGTCTTTGAGAGAGGGCAGGTCAGCAATGATGGCCGTGCACAGGCTGACATTTCCTTTGCTCAATCCTCCGATGATGCGTGAAATCAGGAAAACGCCAAAGCTTCGTGAGACGGCCCATAAAGCGTAGGACACAATTAACCCAACCTGCCGGAGAGGGCAACATTATCAGAAATACGTCCAGTGTGGGGGCGAAAGTATTCAGCGTTACGGTAGAATCTCAAACATTTCTTAAATCCGGGTTCTCTTCTCTAAGTGACAAGACTGCAGCAATCTTCTCTGCCATTTACTGTGACATTCCCGCCCAGACCTTATAGCTGCGCATTTCAGGTGACAAACTCAGCATGTGGTCATTTATGCATTGAAGGGATTTTCTTAGGATCATTTTTAAAAATCATAAATGATTGGCGGGGGTTAGACCTCCGGGATAGTGATAATTGGCACAATAAGTGGATGTGCGGAGGCACCCGCATTAATGCTAAGCCCCCTCATTATTTGCATGCAAGCGGCAGGTCCTGGCACCATAGCTGATCACATTAAGCTGAACGGAGCAAGCAGCAATACCAGGAGCAAATTGTTGGGTTAGGTTTACGTCATTCTCTTTTTTTAGGAGACTGGTTTGTGGTTTGTTAGTGGCACACAAAAAAAAATATATAAAATATACATATATACACAGACACACACACGTTAAATGAGTCACACTGAATCTGACACAAGATTTCAAAATATATTAAAGAGATTCTCTTCCACCTGATGAGTCTGGTGCACTTACTTTGAAAATCCATGTCAGCATGGCTGTGTAATCCCTCTGGAAAATCTCCCTGCCCACTATTAAAAACAATGATTTCATGATTTTATGACTTCATGGCTAAGTCTTAAAATGTTCATGGCTATTTCAGGATTATACAGCCGTTTTAACATGGATTTTTACAGTAAGTACATATGCTTCATCAGGTCAAAGAGACCCAATTAGCTATGTATGCACTGTGTATTGGGAAATTTGGTGAGCATCCACAATTGGATACAAACAATGCAAATTGCATAGATTCTGCGCCCAAAGTATGAAACATTAGGATCTTCTGCCTCCGAGTTAGTAAACTTCTGTCCTTTCAGTTCTCCTTCACCTCCTCGCTCTTCTGTTCCTCTGCAGCACAGTCACTGGCCAGCACCTACAAGCCCCTAATCCCACCATCATCGATATAGCTACTGTGCTTGTACATTATATTTATCAAGTCTCCATAGTCAATATTTATACCCGAAGTGCTCAGAAGACTTAGAGGGAGCACTTCAGCCTCCAAAATCTGGAGCACCATGCACTAAAGATCATTGGTTGCTGGATTACATTAGCTTTGCCACTTTTAAGATATGTGCACACATCACATTTTTCATCATTTTTTCAGTATGAAAAATGCAGCATTTTACTGTCCCAGCAAAGTGAATGAAATTTCTAAAATCTCATGCACATTTGCTTTTTTTACCTGTGCAGATTTGCAGCAGTTTCATATCAACAGCATGCTAATTCTTCCAGTGTCTGTCTAGAATTTTTCAACTGTTCTAATGACTGCGGAAAAAAAAAACACCAAACAAGTTTTTTATGCTGCGTTTTTCCTGCCACAAGACATTTTTGATGCAGAAGGGAATCTGTCAGCAGTTTTTTTGCCATGAAATCTGAGAGCAGCATGGTGTAGGGGCAGAGACCCTTATTTCAGCGTTGTATCACTAAGTTTAGTGGGTGCAGCCGTTGTGATAGAATCACTATTTTCTCTGCTGCAGATCTAGCAGAGCTCTGAATGCTGAGCTGTGTATAACCCGCCCACACCACTGATTGGCAGCTTTTTGTCAATACACAGTGTACACAGAAAGCTGCCAATCAGTGGTGGGTTGGGGTTCGACCAGGAGGTATGAGACACCTAGTAGTCTAGTGATAATCGTCTGCTGACAAAACACTGGTTTTGTTGAAATAGCAGGACACAGCCTAGTAAGTGACACTTCACTGGAATCAGGTTCTCTGCCCCTCCATTATGCTGCTCTCAGATTACATGGCAAAACCTGCTGGCATTTCCCCTTTAACATGTGCAGTGTGTCTTTTTCAGGTCATTCTGCTCTGAAAAGGACCTGAAAAAGCACCAACTAAATGCCAAAAATTGAACATTTATGTAAAAACAACTTGCTATTTATATATTCTGTTTATTGAGCGACTTGACTGCTTGATGTGTCCAGAGATAAAAATTTGGATGGGAGCGCTTCTTTAATGGTTCTTGAAAAACACAGCGGGCTCCCCCACTTGGAGAAGACCTCTTGTGCACATACCCTAGAAGTAGCAGTATGACGGTATAAAACGTATTCTATTTTCCTATGGCTGTGACAGATGTGTTGGAAGCATAAAACATGTACAATGCTGACAACTCGCTGCTGAAAAATGTGCTGATATTAGCAGCGAATGTATCAAGGCTATGAGGAATGCTGGGAATACAGCTGCCTGTATAGAACACAGGAAAGATGGCAGAGAGAAGTGATATAAGAGCGGCAATCCTAAATACTTGATAGTAAACAGCACAAACACTATAAACATCACTACCTGTAAGGGTGCAGCTATAAGTCACCAGTGTGCAGGGAGAACATCACTACCTATGAGGGTGCAGCTATACGTCACCAGTATGTACTGATAACATCACTACCTATGAGGGTGCAGCTATACGTCGCCAGTGTGCACGGAGAACATCACTACCTATGAGGGTGCAGCTATACGTCGCCAGTGTTCACGGAGAACATCACTACCTATGAGGGTGCAGCTATACGTTGCCAGTGTGCACGGAGAACATCACTACCTATGAGGGTGCAGCTATACTTCCCCAGCGTGCACTGAGAACATCACTACCTATGAGGGTGCAGCTATACGTGCAGCTATACTTCCCCAGCATGCACTGAGAACATCACTACCTATGAGGGTGCAGCTATACGTCACCAGCATGTACTGATAACATCACTACCTATGAGGGTGCAGCTATACATCGCCAGTGTGCACGGAGAACATCACTACCTATGAGGGTGCAGCTATACATCACCAGTGTGCACGGAGAACATCACTACCTATCAGTGTGCAGCTATGCGTCGCCAGCGTGCACTGAGAACATCACTACCTATGAGGGTGCAGCTATACTTCCCCAGCGTGCACTGAGAGCATCACTACCTATGAGGGTGCAGCTATACTTCCTCAGCACGTACTGATAACATCACTACCTATGAGGGTGCAGCTATACTTCCCCAGCGTGCACTGAGAACATCACTACCTATGAGGGTGCAGCTATACTTCCCCAGTATGTACTGATAACATCACTACCTATGAGGGTGCAGCTATACGTCGCCAGCGTGCACTGAGATTCTCTGGTGCGCAGGGGACAAGGATCAATCATGCTGAATGGTGTCTTCTTCCATAATCTTTATATTCATTTATGCAAGTAAATAATTCAGCCTTCACATAAATATGTGCACTAGGTGGCGCTGTCCTAGTGCTACTCCTGTATAGTGCTGCTTTAATTGGTTAATGTTAAATTGGAGACACCATCTGGAAAATGTAATACCGTAGTTATCATCATGAGTCGTCGTCTTCCTGCATAATCCGAGGCAGCTCCGGTGAGCGGGGAGCAGATAAACTGCAGCAAGGAGAACAGGGATCCAACAAGACCTGAAATATAGTGAGATTGATTATTAATGATGACAGAGCATCTGTAACAGGACATATAGCCACAGTACAGAGATTAGGAACCAAACCATTCCACACCATGGTCTGGGACCTGTAACACTGGACACCAGGAACATGGGACTGGGGCATTACTCCACTGGACACAAGAGATTTGGACATAAAGACCGATAGTATGGACCTGAACAGGGAAACAAGAAACCATGAAGTGAGAAATAAAGTTGCAGGACACCAGGGATTGGGACCTGAAAAGAATGGACGCCAGGAACTCTGACATAAAGCTACTGGACACGAAGGACTTGAAGCCAAAAGACTCCATGTTTTGGGAAATAAAGCTTTCAACATTAGGGATTGGGAAATAAAACCAGTGAACTATGAAAAACTAGATCATAAAGCGACTGGACCATAGGATTAGTAAATCAATCCACCGTACACCAGGTAGAGAAAAATCTATTTATATAATTGCCTTGTAATGTGTTCATTTCCTGTTCTGTCGAGATGTCACCGTATCCCAGAATTGTGTTGGACACAACAGATCTGAAACCAGAGGAGTTCATGAGCTGGGAGATAAAGCAAGTGAACACCAGAAACTATATCGTAAAGCCACAAGAGCTAGAAACTGGCACATCAAGTCACAGCCAGGGCATCAGAGAGTGAAACATGGACCCAATGGATATAAGAGACTGGAAAATAAGTATAGTACACACCAGAGTATGTGGCATAAAACATCAGTACACCAGGAACTGGGACATAAAGCTACTAGACACAAGGACCTGGAACCACTGGACACCAGGGACATGAGCCACAGAATACCATGGACTGGGATATAAAGCCAAGTGTCACCAGGGACTGAAAAATAAAACCAGTAAACATCAAAAATTAGATGACAAAGCCACTGGGTACCAGGAACTGAGACATCAAGCCAAAGTGCACCAGGGAGAATGTAGCAAATAGACATATAGCAATATGGGAGAATGAACAGGTCAGACCAGAAAGGCGACCATACTGCTGGCCTGAACTGTCAATCATCAGGAGTGCACCATTCTTCAACAAGCAGGAAGCTAGAAGGCAGAGGATCATTGCACTCCTGAAGAAAGAATTGACAACCCCTTTAAAAGGAAAAAAATAATAATCAGGGAGTCGTGGCTTTCACATTACATTGTAGATCTGAAATAGAATTTGAGAAATTTCCTAAAATCTGCCGGTGTCTGAAACTTCCCTCTGTAACCTGAGATATTTGTAGTGCAAGGTCTCCTCACATGGCCTCATTTCTTATATTTTAGGTTTCACAACCTAGTGACATTATAGATAAAGCTTTCTCTGATGGCATGCTGAACAGAATATTGAAGACAATGTCCATTGTTGCTGAGAAACACAAGAACTTTACTTACAATAAAGTTCTTTGTAGTTTATGAGGTTTCTGTGTCAATAAGCTGCCGACAAGCTGCTCTATTACATAGATGTATGTACTACAAGTGTCAAATAGTGTACAAAAAAAAAAGTGGGGGGACGAATAAGGGATGAGGAAATGGATTAAAATAAACTGAAAAGAACATGTTAATGAATGAACATGAACTATTGTTCTCATATAATGCTACATTTAAAAGGGGTTGACCAGGATTTGTTTTCATTTTTAATATGGGCATAAAAACTAACAGGAAAGTAGATGCTAACACAGGCAGCTACCTGCACCTTCTACTCAGTGCTAGCTCAGAGCGGTCCCCAAGCAGACTCCTTTTTTCAAGCTGCTCTGTGGGCATCATGCTGATTGACAGTCGGCTCCCCGCAGTTATGCAGTGGGGAGCCAGCTGTCAATCAGCATGACATCGGAAGTCACGCCCCATCATCAGAGCAGAGCACAACAGGAAAGTAGTTATCAACTACCTGCCTGTTATTTCTTAGGCCCGAAGTAAAAAAAAAAAAAAAATTAAAATTCTTGGATAAAATGGGTTGTTTCATTTTCACAAATGGGTAAAATTGCAAATAAAAACATTTTCAATTTTATTTTAAAAATTGTGTCAGTATTCAAGAAGAAAGGGGTTTTTAATTTTAGAATTTACTGCCCTTTACCCAAGATACTGACCACAACTGCAGTCTATCAGCAGCAGGGACCAGGCCACACAGGAGACTAGTCAGACAGGCGGTCCGCGGTGTCTTCTTCCCACCCACTCGACTGGAGTGACAGGTCTCTCCCTGCTTGTGTGTATAGGGAGAGACTTGTCACTCCAGGGGAACAGGTGGCGAGAAGATACCTGACCGGCTAGTCTCCAGTGTGGCTTGACTCCCGGCGTCTGCGTATCAGAGTCAAACATACCTAGCTGGAGTCATGCAGCCAGTGTGATACATGCCACGAATCGGGCAGCATGTATCAGTTGTCAGGTTCCTTTCAAAGACAGCGGTCTTATAGACAAACTGTGCCACGCCGCCTGTTGCAAGACTACAAGTTCCAGCATTCAATGAAAGCTTCAGAGCTTAGGACAAAAATGCAGTAGGAAATGATTGATTTTGGACGCAGTTACTTTTAGTAGATCACTCGACTCACCTCCAAACAGGACACTGTTGTACTTCCTCTCCTGGGGAACCCCAACCGCTGCCGCAAACCAATCCACTGTGTGCTGCAACGTGTGATAAAGTCCATCCTGAATAATGAGAAAGAAGGGTACGATACTGCACTACATAGGAGCTTACACACTGTATGTACGTCCTTATACATAACTATCAGCGGGCATGGACAGGAGCAATCCTGTGCTAGAATACAATAGGGGCCCCTTGCTTTGGTGCCAATCCATCACTGATTATTATTTAAACAAGGATTTTCTTCTAAGTACACCAGCCTCATCAGGTCTAATAGACTGTATTTAATAATATATGTAGTATTGTGAAATCTGCTGACAATTTTGCTCTAAAAGTAAAGGAGGCTGAGCTGCATTATCACCTGTCGAGAGGTATGGCCCTGTTTTTTTTAACCCTGTATCTTTAAAATCATGTTTTTCAGCAGACCATGGTGTATATGTGAGATGGAAAAGACAACAACAGTCGTTCCATTGTGGCGTTTGTCCACCAAAGACAGAAATACCCTAGTCTGCGATCCCTGGGGCAGTTCCTCAACCTAATTTTAGCTTAGTTCCTCAATGAAGGGAAGTCCTACACAAATTTTTGTAAAGAGGATGAACCAAGCAAGACTTGGCTCCAATCTACTTACGTTAGACTTGCTGTAATGATCCAATATGGAAGGCAAGAGTGGAAGGATGAGCGTGAAGCCCAAAAGATCGATGAGGAGAGCCAAGAAGACGGCCGTGATGACCCTGTGTGGGCTTTGCGGGGGCTCTTGCTTGGTCATTGCTGCTGGCACTCGCCTCATCCTTTGTTCTTAGAAGCTCAGACACTTGCACCCTGGAAAACAAGTCCAGTCCTGAGGACGGCCACCTCCTCGATGTTCCACCTCCCAGGAGGCTCAGTAGTGCTGACTCACGGCAGAGCACTTTATAGGTTACGGTGACATTCCTGGCGCTGTGGAGAAGAAGTCAGAACTTCAGTTATTTTGTAATACCCAGAAGTTGCCACAATAAATTAAGCAGGAAACAATGCGTGAAGAAAGAAAATTATCTGAACAGGAAGCTGGGCCCTTTAAGTTACACATGCAGCAATGATGCAAAACAGCTTTTCATAGTGGTCTTGCAAAACCCATTCAGTAAAAGTGCAAAAATTTAAAATACCCACTGGTGTAACAATAGGGTCAGTTTGGCAATGTAGGTTTCAACCTGCATCAGTCATTTTCTCATACGAGAACAAATCGGTCAGAGATTCATCAGTATTTCTCGGATGAGAAAGAAAAACAAAACGTTTCTTTATCTTTTCCCCATCTAGCAGTCAGTTAAAAAGTGACAGCACTTGGACGGCATCAGAGTGCTGTCCGATTCTTTCACGGACCCATAGACTAGCATTGCTGGTTTTGATCAGACGCTTCATGAAAAACAGCAGAGAAAATGTCCAATCTTGATACGACATGTGATGGCTCTATTCGCTATTAGGGTAGGTTCACTAGAAATGTCTGTAAGCCATCAGTTTTTTTTTTTACAGCAGCAGCTATCATTAACAAGACCATTTATATTTTCTGCAATGTATCTGTACTGCGGCATCCGATTTTTTTTTTTTTTATTTAATTTTTTTTTTCTTAATGCACCCATAGACTTGAATAGAGGAGTCTCATCTAATTTACGGAGGAAACTCGTGCATGATGGAATTTTTTTCTCAAAAGCAGACTTGGTCAGTGGAAGAAAAAAAAAATCATCCATCTGCACTGCCCCATTGAATAACATTGGTCCGTGTGTTTTCCATTTTTTTTTGCACGGATAGCAAAAAAGTACAAGCAAGTCCAGGCTGAGGTCTATATCTGCCTTGGTTTAGGACATTAATACCAAGCAATTTATTTATTTTAATGGCAGCCACTACGCTCTCGGGTGAGGACATTTGTATGGGGCAGATTTATTAAACCGGTCTACACTGTGTTCCAAATTATTATGCAAATTGGGTTTAAGTGTCATAAAGATTTAATTGTTTTGTTTTTCAAATAAACTCGTGGATGGTATTGTGTCTCAGGGCTCAATGGATCACTGAAATCAATCTTAAACACATGTGATAATTGGTTTTCCAGGTGATTCTAATTAAAGGAAAACTACTCAAAAATGATGTTCCACATTATTAAGCAGGCCACAGTTTTCAAGTAACATGGGAAAGAAAAAGGATCTCTCTGCTGCTGAAAAGCATCAAATAGTGCAATGCCTTGGTGAAGGGATGAAAACATTCGAAATTTTCCATAAACATAGGCGTGATCATCTTACTGTTAAGAGATTTGTGGCTGTATCTGAGCACAAATGTGTTTGTGCTGATAAAGGCATAATGAGGAAGGTTTCTGCCAGGCAAGTTCATCGGATTAAGAGAGCAGCTGCTAAAAAGCCATTACAAAGCAGCAAACAGATATGTGAAGCTGCTGGTGCCTCTGGAGTCCCTCGAACCTCAAGGTGTAGGCTCCTTCAAAGGCTTGCTACTATTCGGCCACCCTTAAACAGTGTTCACAAGCAGAAATGGTTGTATTGGGCCCACACATACATGAAGACTAATTTCCAAACAGTCTTGTTTACTGATAAGTGTTGAGTAACCCTGGATGGTCCAGATGGATGGAGCAGTGGATGGTTGGTGGATGGCCACCATGTCCCAACAAGGCTGCAACGTCAGCGAGGAGGTGGAGGAGTCATGTTTTGGGCCAGAAGCATGGGAAACAGCTGGTAAGGCCCTTTAAGGTTCCTGAAGGTGTGAAAATGACCTCTGCAAAGTATATAGAGTTTCTGACTGACAACTTTCTTCTATGGTCTAAAAAGCAGAAACGTGCCTTCAGGAGCAAAATCATCTTCATGCTGACAATGCCCCATCTCATGCTGCAAAGAATGCCTCTGAGTCATTGGCTGCTATGGGCATAAAAGGAGATAAACTCATGGTGTGGCCAAAATCTTCCCCTGACCTCAACCCTATACAGAACATTTGGAGTATCATCAAGCAAAAGATCTATGAGGGTGGGAGGCAGTTCACATCAAAACAGCAGCTCTGGGAGGCGATTCTGGCTTCATGCAAAGAAATACAAGCAGAAACTCTCCAAAAACTCACAAGTTCAATGGATGCAAGAATTGTGAAGGTGATATCAAAGAAGGGTTCCTATATTAACATGTAACTTGGCCTGTTGGGATGTTTTGGCGTTAAATAGCTTTTTTGTTCAGTGAATGTGACCTCCTAATGCTGCAAATTCCACAAATGAGCATTTTCAGTTCTTTAAAACATATCAAATGTATAAAAATTCTACTGTGCATAATAATTTGGAACAGTGCATTTTGAGTTTTTATTCATTTTGGAGATTATACTGTTATCATTGGGAGGTTTCTTCAATAAAATTCGATGTATAATCTAACAGGTGATGACTTTTATTAGACTGACTGTCATTTGCACCGACCATTTAGGAAAATCTTATAAAAATGTAATTTGCATAATAATTTGGAACATAGTGTATATTGAATAAAAACAATCTCTGCTGCTCATATCAACCAATCACAGTGCAGCTTTCATTTTTCAAAAGCAGAATCTGAAATGAAAGCAGAGCTGTGATTGGTTGCTACGGGCAACCCATAAGGCAGCTAAGTAAACTATGAGGCCTTGTTTATATATTTTTCCTCACTTGATTTATTCACAATACGTGCGTTATGGGCCACTGTATGGCTGTAACTAGCGCATTTAGAGATACACGGTAACCTATGTCTCGCAACTTTGACATTGCAGATTCGCATTTTGACACGTAATGATTCCCTGTGAGGTCGCAATGAGACCGGAGACTCACACATTGGCGCAAAGGTTTCCAAACAGGGTTTTTTTTTCCTGTCACTGGTCAAAAGTCACACACGACACACTTGCCATTTACTTCAATGCAAGTCCCATGAGACTTTTTTTCATAGGAAAATCGCAGAACTAAAGTAACTGTGGACAGCAAGTCGGAAAGATGTTTCTGGCTGCGGACTTATCGCTGTGTTGGCCTATCATTATGGGACAGCAGGACTGTTCCCCACAGGACACAGTGGTCTTTTTTCTTTAGTCTGGTAAAAAAAAATAAAAAATAGCTCATTTCTTAGGCAAAGGCGACATGTTCGTCGCTACAGCAATTATTAAACAACTTGAGGGTCAAAAACGATTTTCTGTGACTCTTAATGATAAGATTTTGCTGTTCCAAAAAAAAAAAATGCTTTCAGTTCAAATAGGTTTTTATTAAGAATAACAAGATGATTGACATGTTACATTCGTATTTTCAATACAAAATTTTCGCCCCCCCTTCAAACAACTCCCTTTGATCCCAACACCCCCCACCCCAACCCAACAAGACAGCCCATCTTGCTTAACACCTCCATCAGTAAAACAAAAGGATAACTAATCCCCCAGCCCCTAATGTAAGCCACACTTTACAATGCCATTAATTAGGGATCGTAGTTCATTCAATTTGTATAATACCCCTATCCCTATCCCATGGCGATCCACGGAGACCACAGTTTATTGAACACTTCGATTTTCCCTTTCTTTTTGTAAAACCTCTTTTCGAGTGTCAGGCCTTGTTTCACATATTGTAGGAATTCTCCTCTTGACGGCGGTTCTTCCCTGATCCAATTTCGAGCTATTACCATCCTAGCCATGTATAACAGTCTGGCAATAGCTAACTTTAGGTTACTATCTACTCCAATCTCATCCACGCATCCCAACAGGCACACAATTGGATCTCTTGGCACCACACATCCATACGCACCTTCCATACGACTCAAAACTACTATCCAAAATGCAGCCAGTCTCGGACACGTCCACATCATATGAAATATATCCGCATCCGTAGATTTACACCTTGGACACTCGGAATTATCACGCAAACCTGCCTTATATAGTATTATCGGAGACCTATAGACCCTGTGTATTACATAGAGCTGTGACAGTCTATATGGTTCACTCACTGACAGTCTTGGGACCCATTCTAGTACCGACTCCCAAGTCTCTTTATCCATTGAACCCAGATCCCTCTCCCATTTAGCTCTCGCCATTATCGGAAATCCCTACAGGAAAGTATGTAGCAGATCTTTATACAAAGTAGATATAACCCCCCCAGTAGACCCTTCATTACACACATACTCCAGTACTATATCTCTTTGAATTCTAATATCTGCGCTCCTATTCTGAGCTCTAAAAGCATGCAACATCCGCAAATACTGATACTCCCCCGCAGTCCCCAGACCAAACTCCGCCTGCAATTGGGAAAATGATTTTAACTCACCTCGCTCAAGTATCTGATACACATACTGAATCCCTTTGACCTGCCATTCTGTCAGTATCCCCAGTGCCTCAAACTCCTGTAAGTTATTGTTATGCCATAGCGGAGAGAATCTCGTCAAGTCCGTGATCCTGCGTACATGTCTCAATCTACCCCACAACCTACGTATCAACAACACAGTCGGGTATAATTTCCCCAGAGCTCCCAAGGATCCATCCTCCAAACATTGTACTACTGGCTTTCTTTTTGTCATCACTTCCATCAACCGCTGTACTGCTCCAAGAGACCCCTCAAGCGCCCATCCCTTTAGATGCTGACTCTGTGCTGCAAGAAAGTATATTTCAGGGTTAGGCAATGCTAGTCCCCCATCGTCCTTGGGTCAAAAAAAAAAAAAATGCTTTCATCAAAGACGAGTCTCGTGTGACTTACAATGAAGTTTAGGGAATGCGATTCACATGAAACAAGCGTTAAAAAAAAATAAAATAAAACTCAAACCCATGTCGCGGTAGCTCGCAGGTCACCATGTGACACCACTGGAGACCATGAGATGCGAGGTCACAAAGCAACACCAGGATCTCAATGCCGCATGTAATGCTACCCTTAATAGGGATGTCCATTTTAAACTTTTCCCTATATGCATAGTTCGATTTTCTCTCCACTAACCTAGCGCCATGGTTCTGCCACTATCCCCCGTCTCAATTGTTTTGCTGCAGTGTTGACATCACGTCAATAGCGCTGCAGCCAATCACTAACCTCATTATCTACATCAGTAAATCCACTAAGCTCAAAGATTCATTGGAGCAATGTTACGTCACTGCTGCAGGCAAACAGACAAGGGAAGGGGTGGAGAAATTTACTACGGTCATTTTGGAACATATGCCAACAGCAAAAGGATGGCATGGCTTTGATGACCCAAGTAGGGCAAGTACATCAGTTTTTATTTTTTACAATCATCTGTGTATATGAGAAACAGTATTCAGAAAGTGGACAACCCCTTTAATGTTTCATTTTTTGTTTTTTTTAACTGTCTCGAATTAGCCTCATTTGTAGTCATGCAAGCCTAATGCAAATGGAGGAAAAGCAGAAGACAGCCAGCTGGTCTGATGATTCAGCCTTCATGGTATTATCTAGCCTTCCTGTGTCGGCTTTTGTTTATTTCTTTAATCTAACTTGTATAAAACTATTAAAAAAAAAAAAGGTCAGGACAACCCTTAAGAGAGAACATCCACCTGATGTCCAAATACAACATCTCCACAGACTTCTAAAAACAGCACATGTGCCAAGAGGATTTTTGTTGTTGTTGCATATACTGTATATACGTGCTGGCATAATCTGCAAAGGTATGTGCACACTTTGAGTAATGGCAACATGTGCATCAGATTACAGAAATCTCATTCACTTTGCTGGTACTGTAAAACACAAAGTGTGAACAAGCCCTAAAAGGTTATTAATGTGGCACTTGATAATCCGGCACTATGTACTAGAGCTCTGTACCTGAAGAATCACTATGATTTCTAAAGCTTAGGCCCCTTTCACACATCAGTTTTTTTGCTGTCAGTCACAATCCGTTGGCTCAACTGATCCATTCAGATTCTGAAAAACTGATGCGACGGATCTGTTTTTTTCGCCGGATCCAACTAGCGGATCTGGCTAATTGGATCCTAAAAAAAAATCGGAGCATGCTCAGTTAAAACAAACGGAATCCGTCGCCGGATTCTGTCATTTGATGGATCCGGCGCCCATAGGCTTCCATTCTAGCAAACGACGGACGGCAACAGATTCATCGGTCTGTTTTTTCAACTTACACAAAAAACGTTACTTTGTCCGTTGTCTCCGGCCGCCGGACAAACAATTTTCAACGGATCTGGCAAACGACGGATAAAACATAAGGCAATCCATTATACAAGTCTGAGAAAAAAACGGATCCAGCGGCATCAGTTGCCGGATCAGTTTTTTTCAAAATTCAACGGATTGCGACTGATAGCAAAAAAATGATGTGTGAAAGGGGCCTAAAACAGACTGATTTCAGAACACAGTGCATGGACTGGCCAGCAGCTCTCACAAACAGAGTGCCAGCTGCATAGAAGTAGATTCACCGGCCAGTCCGTGCACAGCGCTCCAATCTAGGGTCACACTATTGTTTTTCTCTCATCCAAGAACATCGATACTAATCATATCCTGATCAGAGTGTGACTTGATTTTCTCAAATATGGGAGAAAAAAAAATCTCCATCTTCTCCATTTTGTGACCTGAATGTCAATCTGATAACTCAAGTCAACTTGTGCTTGTGAGGGAAGGGTCGGACATGGGCACTGCACCATAGAATAACAAGGGGATGAGAGTGGTCCGTCAAAACGACATAAAACTATTGCGGTGTAATGCACATCATGACATTGTGTGAGGCCAACTTCAAGGAGGATCTTCATGTTGACACAGGGCCTAGTTAGCGCTATGGGAGCTGGGGACGCTGGGCTGAGGATGCCAGGTGCAGAATGGAAAGTGAATAGCGGCTGGCACAGAGGACCATGGCAGAGCAAACAGATCTGCTCATCTCTTGATTTAATCTCTCATATTTAGAGAAACCAGAATGGTTCAGCGGCTTCTATTTTTCCTTTGCATTAGAGAGCATTGAAATGATTCCCCTAAACCACACCATTTTCACTTGCTGTTGCCATAAGTTTCGTAACTAGTAAATCTTTCCCCCATTTCTTTGAATTGTGCCACACATCTAGTTATAGCTAGGATGGTATTACGCTGCGTTGTACATGTGTATGTGTTCTCCAGCAAATCCAATGCATTGCGAAGTCCTGAAATCAGCAGTAAATTTCCACAGCACAAATGGTCTTGCTGCAGATTTCAGATTAGCATCTCTATTCAATTTACACCGCATATTTCACCCACAGAACCATTACTGTTACCATGCTGCGGAACTGACCCATGTGAATAAGCCTTTGTGCCGGAATTCTTCATTCACTCTTGCGTTTGAACCCCAGTCTCATTTTTACCTCCGTGAAAAAGTGCAGGATGCAGTGCCAATGATGAGTACCGTAATGGACTCCCAACTAACCCCATTATAGTCAGCATGGTCTGATGGGAACAGTTTGTGTCCCTCGTGTGATGTATCTGCAAATTCCTGATGCTGGTTGGAACTTCTTCTAAAGTGATAATTACAATCATGATAGAACAGAAAGTTTTGTAGACCTAGAAATCATTAACCAACTAAATAAAAGATTTTATCTTGAGGCTTCAAACACGTCTGCGTCATCACATGATTTGGGGATTAAATAATTGACATGACCAGAGTCATGCTAGTCGCATTGCCCCATTTTAAATAATTCCCACCTATAGCCCCCATGAAATAATACTACTCTTCCTAAAAGTGAAAAGTTCTCACTGCACTTCCTGACGGACAGCCCCCAACTTTGGTTCCTCCATTGCTGACTGTGATGCTTTGCAGGGTGCAGTGCTGCTCATCTCCTCCTGAGGCTTAGATTACAGCCCTTCCCCTCATTATCTCCTCTACCTGTAGCTTCCTCCTCCATCATCTCCAGCTCCCCCTCCTTCCTGTATTTCTAGTCTCTGCTCTCTCCTGCAGGAAACACGTTAGTGTTTTATATAGTGTTCTATATACACTCAATATTATTGTGTGCCATCTCAGAGACTCCTTACCCATGTCTTCCTGTAGTCTCAGCGTGCTGTACTGTGAATTCACTCCTTCCTCTCAGTCCCCTCCTGCTGCCAGCCCTGATCCTCCCTTCGCCTCCTCCTCCAGCATCAGATTTCCGTGCTGCAAGTTCTATCACCAAACTTTACAAAAATAATAATAATAATTATGTAAAATGGCCCATTTTTTCGAAATTACAGCATAAAAACACAGACAAATGATCGGGAGCACAGGAAAGTAGATTAGAGTGCAGTTTTCATTTCGAGATCACGACGCTGTAATGTGTGATATTGTTTGTACGTGAATCTTCGGCATTGGAATATGTTGGCGCTATAGAAATAAAATGTATTAAATTTCAGAGATGCTTTTTCTTTGCACTATTTTGGAAAAAGCCTCATTCACATGTCTGTTGTCTATTTTCACGTACGTGTCTCTTCCATGTTTTTCACAGGTAGAACACATACCCATTATTGTCTATGTGGCTGGTTACATTGTTTTATTTGTAGACCGAGCTGTCCGCAATAAAACAAAATAAAATATTTTTTTAATGCGACTCATGTATCAAACTTTCCAATCCGAGTCTATGATTCCAAGAAAATCACAACAGCGCACGGATGCAATCTGTGTGCTGTCCGTTTTTAACATTTTAATATGGAGAATTTTTTTTATTTTATTTTTGCAGAAGAGAAAATCTACAGTATAGTGAAGCACTGATGATATACCCCGTGCTAGAACTGATGAAAGTAGGATTGTTTTGTTTTTTTTTCATCTGAGAAAAATCACTGATGTTTGTATGAGGTATGAGGCCTAAGGCTGCCGTCACACTAGCAGTATTTGGTCAGTATTTTACATCAGTATTTGTAAGCCAAAACCAGGAGTGGGTGATAAATACAGAAGTGGTGCATATGTTTCTATTATACTTTTCCTCTATTTGTTCCACTCCTGGTTTTGGCTTACAAATACTGAGGTAAAATACTGACCAAATACTGCTGGTGTGACGGCAGCCTAAGGCTAAGGCTATATACGGCGTTTTTTACTCAAGCAAAAAAGGCAGCACACTGTAGTGCCAAAACTTGCAAACATGAAAAATGAAAATAGAATTGCATTACTGCACTAGAAATATGAAAAATTGAGAAAGTTTAGCGCATAACTTGGCCAGCTCATGTGTACCTGGTAGCCACAATAAGGCATTTCTCGTATACCAGGACCTAGCAATGTTTTTCCTCCCTTAGAATAAAGTCTTCATCTGTATGGGAACATGAATCCTAAAATCTATATCTCTTCGGAGGGGTAGTGGTCCTTTTTTGTTTGAGTGTAGTGTAGTATATGAGGTGGTGACTCTAGGTTCAGCACCTGTTCACACTTAGGCTATGTGCACACGATGCGGATTTGCTGCGGATCCACAGTGGATTTTTTCGCGCAGAAACGCTGCAGATCCGCACTGTGATGTACAGCATAATGTTATTCTATGGCAAAAAAAAAAAGCTGTGCAGATGGTGCAGAATAATCAGTGCGGAATTGCTGCGGATGTCAAAGAAGTGCATGTCACTTCTTTTGTGCGCATCTGCAGCGGTTCTGCACCCCTCCATGTTAAAATTCCGCAGTGGCCAAAAACCGCTGAAAATCCACACAAAATCCGCATAAAAAACGCACAAAATCCGCATAAAAACCGCGGCAAATCCACGGCTGCGGATTCTAGCAGGAGTTGCGGATTTTGTGCAGAAAATTCTGCACCTCTTTTGCTACTGTGTGCACATACCCTTAATCTATGTTTGGATGTGACGGTCAGTTTTTTTTAAATTTGTATTCATACAGCGTTTTTTAGTCGCCTTACAAAATGCAGTCTTGTGATTTTCTTAACATCACAAGTCATGTTTGTAAATGTGATCATGTTACTACAAGCAATGTGATGCCACATAAAAAAAAAAAAAAACATAGCCAAATCTAACGATTTTTGGGCCCGGAAAAACAAATGCATGTTCACAAACACAAATGCATTCAATGCATGTGCAACTCATATAAAACACATCATACACTCCTCAACATTGAAATTGAGAACACCAAGAAGGGAAAATTGTGGACTCATGGGATGGATACAAATGTTACTGATATGCATATGCATACCTCCCAACTTTTGAAGAAGGGTAAGAGGGACAAAGGTTGCGGCAAATTTTAGACCATGCCCCTGACCACACCCATTTCACAACTAGTCACACCCATATCCCCCCAACCACACCCATTTAGCCCACACGGTTTCATAAACAATAATTATAAACAGAAAAAAATAAATGTATTTAGAAGTAATGAATTAAAGTACATGCTATGCTCCCACTACTCTGTTTCTATTTTGTGCCCACTCACTTTTCTCCCCCATACTGTCTCCTCACACTATTCCCCTCCCTCTGTACATATACCCTTTACACTATATATAAAACTACTACTCCCAGCATGCTATGTCAGTAATCTGTGGTAAAACTACTACTCCCAGCATGCTGTGTTTGTAATACATGATAAAACTACTACTCCCAGAATGCTATATCAGTAATCTGTGGTAAAACTACTACTCCCAGCATGCTATGTCAGTAATCTGTGGTAAAACTACTACTCCCAACATGCCATGTCAGTAATCTGTGGTAAAGCTACTACTCCCAGCATGCTAGGTCAGTAATCTGTGGTAAAGCTACTACTTCCAGCATGCTGTGCTGCTTCTGTAGTTTCTCCTGAGGCTGGTACAACCTCAGGGCAGTGCGGGAAAAGCAAGATCCTGGCTGGGACAGCGTCTCAAAATTTGGACTGTCCCGCTGGATCGGGACGATTGGGAGGTCTGTATATGCCGAAAAAAAATGGAATTTTTTTTTTAAACACAGCTTTCTTTGCAATCGCCGATGAATGACGTTCTAGATGTGCTCGATGGGAGACAAGTCTGGAGACACTGCAGGCCATGGTCGGTTCTTAAAGGGGACGCGTCACGGCAGCAATGACCCGGTCCGTGGCCCTGGGCGTCCAATAAAATATGAAAAAGGGGAATAAAGTTTATGAGATAAATGTTCGTGACACCACCTGTGGTACTCGGCAAATAGGAGATGTCAGCCGGCGCTGCTTAAAGGGACCGCTGGGGCTGATGGTGATGCAGTAGAGTTGGTACCGCTCTCCACAGGTAGAGCTTTAGTCCCAGGGAACGTAGGTGAAATTGTGAGATGATGGATGTTGTGGTAGCTGTGGTGCAGGGTGGATGGCGCAGTAAATAAGTGTGAGGACAAATCATGGTGCAGTTTCCAAAGGTTTACTCACAGTTCTTAGTTGCCCCAGCCGGGGTGCTGTGTCCTCAGGGTTTGTGGTCCAGCCAGCTCTCAAGCAATTTGGGTGCAATCTCCAGAACCCTCTTTCATATGTCCTTGCCTGGCCTCTCCTGCCCTGCGCCTGCCACACAGTGTCCCAAGCAAGCAGCCTTGGATCTTGTCGGGCGGCGAGCTCTAAGTCCCCCTGGATCCTATATGGCTGCCTTTTCAGCGAATGTGTGCAGATGTGGCTGTGCTTCCTGCAAAAGCCACAGTCTCCAGTTATGTAGCTGAGTCCTTAGCTTCTCCACTAAAATGGGGCCGGTCCCCTGACTGCGACCTGGTCCCTCCAGCTGACTATGGTCAGCGTGAATGCAAGCCCCACGGGTGGACTTCTCACTACCCATGCCTCTAGGACCCCTTCCTTCTCTTCTTTCTTTAGCTTCACTTTCCTTCAGTTTTTTCTCTTTGGGAACTCCTTTCTGTCCTCTCAGGAGCTGCAGACCCACACGTCTGCTCAGCTCCAGTTCTCTCACAATCTCTAACTTTCCCTCCTAATTAGCTCCTCCCCTACTCTACCTACCCCACCCACTCCTCCAACACCCTTTCCTATCCAGCCTGGAATGATGCCTTCCTCCCTTAGGGTACGCCCAGGTGCCCTGACTGAAGTGTCTAGTGTTGGATGCAGGTGTAGGGTTCTGTGCTGTGCTCCCTCCTTACTTGAGAGCGGAATACCACACCTCTGGGTGAGGTGCAGTACTCTGTGGCAACTGCACAATCAGGGGCGCCACATAGGCTGCTCACAATAGCACCAGGAAACTTGCAGTCCTGTTATAGACTGATCAAGCGTGGACAAGACATTAACTTACTGGAGGTCCCATAGATACGTTGGGCCTGGCAGTCACCAAGATTAGAGAGACTTATAGCTGCTTCCAGGGGGTCTAGTCATCAAAGGTAACCAGGCTGGCCAAGGTCCAATATATGAAAACTGGGAGCAGCTTAATTTGAGCACAAGATGAGTCCTGTCACGAGTGGGCAACGTTACCCCGAGTTATGAGGTTGTCAAGTTGGTTGATGTAATAAAGGTGGCGGAAGCCACATATATTTGCTGTAAAGAAGTGCAAGTGTGTTTGAGCTTGTTAATTAAATGTGGCAGTATATGAGCACCCTATAGGTATCTTGCACATGGACAGATCCTTATAGGGTTCATGCATGAGGCTTTGTCATGCACATTAACCCTTCGGCTGGAGCTCGATACACACTATTGCTATGCAAAAAAAATACAGGCATCAATAATTAGACAAGGATGGATAAGGCTGTTGCTACCAAATGATAAAGTATAGGGGAGATGGCAAGGATGTCCTTGTGGAGAGTGATATGCCTGGCATGCCAGTTTAAGAAGGCTTATAAGGCATGCAATGCTTCTCTGGGAAATTAAAATATGCAAATTGCCTCTTCAGATAGGAAGAGGAAGTGAACTCTAGTGCCACCTATTGGAAGTAAAAATCCTAAAAGTCACTATCGACCCTTTAAGGGGTCTTGCCATATGACTTAGGATAAAAGCCAAGCCAGAATCTCAATTTCAAGTCCTCTTCTTCTCTAAAGAGGCAGCTGGCATATGGGGAGATGACAACAGATTTCAGTTCTCATCCCAGCTTTCTGGATGCAATTGGCAAATCCTTTTTTTTCTTTGCTTGATTCCTACATTAGTTATCTCAGAAAGTCGTGGTTGGCCTGTGCAGGTTCTCATAATTTCAGACGACAAAGCCATAAATTAAAATGACAAATCACTACTCAATCTTTATCGTGATCTGTGGTCCAGGCTTCCATTGATAGGATGACGGTCTCAGCATGAATAACTTTTTAACTACAGTGTTTGACAATGACCAAAAGTTCGATTTCCGTGATCAACTTTTCCAGAAATGTTTGCGTTCCGTTAACATCAATGATTCCAGTTTGTGTAAAGAAAAGGCACGTATTTGGTAAGTAATAGTCCTGACCCGGTCAAGATCTCTAGGGCATGGCTAACTTCAATTGTGTCTTTTTTTTATTACTGGCTGTCTAACATTTAGTCACCTACATGGAATTCCAGTGACTAAGGGAAGTAAAATTTAAGAAGATCCTTAAACTTTTCCTGTTGAACGTTATCTAGAACTGTTGGGAAACACCCTGGTTGACAAATATTGGTACATTTTTTTGTTTTGTTACAGTGGATATGATATCATTCCCATCATGCTGTATAACATTAGTTATGTTGCACTCAAGTGTAAAACTTAGAGAATGTGATTACTGGTGGTTCCATCCCTGCCTGCATGCTTGCTATGCTGTTAATTGACTCCATACATTATACATGTACAGTTGCAGTCTATGTGCCAGATTCCAGAACTCCATATATAAGTTCATCCCAAGATGTTGTCATTCTACTTCCCACATCTACAGTTGAGGACAAGACTTAAAATGAAGAGCTCTTCTTTTTCTCAGAAGACCCTGAATGTTAATGAATCCAGTAGGACTCGTGGTTCTACTGTTGCATCCATCTCTGCTGGAATCCAAGGGACTTTGGAAGAGTCCACCACTAAAGTCTACAGCTACCGTCCCAACGAGAAGGAAGAGCTCCAAGAACTGAACAACCGATTTTCAGGCTACATTGATAAGGTGCGATCGCTGGAACAGAAGAACAAGGCTTTATGTGAAGAGGTGGAGGAACTGAACAGACGTCTGAAGGAAAGGGGACCTGGCATATCTGATGAGTACGAGAAAGAATTCAAGGAGCTGAAGGAATTAATTGAGAAGTTGACCAAAGAAAAAGGTGCAGCTGATATTGAAAGAGGAAACCTGGAGGAAGAAATTGACATCTGGAATGCTAAATGTGATGAGGAATTGGCCCTGAAAGGTAAGGAACACAGCATAAGGGATCAGGTGTCAAAATCTTCTTAAAGAAAACCTGCCTTCACAATTTTGTAAAGTAAAGACATTTCTGTAATGGGACTGTAATACAGATTAAATTTGTACACTTTTTGGCTCTTCAGTAATCATCATCTGAAGCTTCTTGCTAATTAGATTTCAGTGCACAGGGGCCGCATTGCACACAGGGTCTTCTCCTACCTGGCTGAGATTCTGGAGCCCCTCCACCTGCCTCTGGTCTTTAACAGGTCACTGCTGAGATTTCAAAGACCAAAGGCAGGTGGAGGGGCCGGGGAATCACACACCACAGGGAAGGGAAAACCCAATGCACGGTCCAGCTGCTGTGCACTGAAATCTAATGATCAGACAACTTTAAATGAGAATTAAAGAAAGAAAGTGGATTTCTTCAATAAAGATATTAATTTACTCTGTAGTACAGCGACATTACTGTCATGTCTTTACCTTTACAAAATCATGCTAACAGGTTCTCTTTAAAGAAGGTTCTCATTGACAAATTTTGGGAGATGATTCTTTATAGCATCATTTTTTTTAAATCCCGCCACAGGTAGGGTAATGCTGTGATGTACTTGCACTGAGGACACATACCCATGCTCCTTTGTAGGCGTCAGACCTAAAGTGACCTCCAGCTGTAAATCCTCCCACTGCGAGCAATGTGAAGATTCGTCGGCAGCGGACAATTAGGAGACCTCGGCTATGCGATATACATACTTCCAGCCACATTCCCACTAGACAGTTTCCGGCCTTGCTCCATACACTTGCATTGCGTATTGTTGCGCCCATATAGTTGGCACGTGACTCACTGTTTGCAAATAATATACATGTGGTCACGCGCCCCCACCCGCTCCTGGCACCGGAGAATCCTCACAGAGTGCAGGATGTGACTATTCAAAAGTCTGCAGTCACAGACTGACTGTAGACTTAAAGTTTAAAACTGGACAACCTCTAAGATTATTACAATTATTATCTCCATATATTAAACGATTACGCCAAAAAATCTTGTTACCACATATCCACAGTACAGGGGTTCCAACCGCTAGGGATGTGCTCCTCCGCTCCATTCAGGATGGAGATGCAGAGCCTGCTTTTAGGAGTTTTGGAGCCCCAATCTCAGGATCACTGGGGCCCCCAGCAGTCGGACGCCTAGTGCCCACCAAGTTTTCCCAGTTCTTATGGAATGGGAATAACTTACATTTTGTTTTGAGGGGGGATAATAACTTTTTATAATAAGAGCGGTCTGCAAACACATTATCTTTTCCCCCTCACCACCCAAAAAAATAAATAAATAAAATAAAACAGCAGCATTGGTTAGTGCAAAAGCGTAGAAAATGACGTGGTTTTGCTGCGGTACTGATACCCCATTATGGAGATAATGGCTTTCATCATAGACAGACCATGCGGAATTACGTAGTTGGACAATACAGATCAGGACTAGCTTACGGGAACAATGACTAACATAGTTGGCACATACTAGCACAGGTGGTCCTCCATAATATAACACCCTAAAGTGCCTTGTCACGGCACGGTTGGCGGTTGCCGTTGTGTGCGGCCTCACATTTTGCATTTAAGTAATACCTTGACCCCTTTGGATTCTTCAATTGTTTTTTTTTTTGGTGCCATGTAAAGTGAAGGAACAGAATGGGCAATTAATGAGATCAGGATTAGGCATCGGTACAACAGGTCTGTAATGCAGGAATTAACGGGACTGGGTTATGTAAGCACTGTGGTTTTCTCAATGAATGCTTGGAAAGAAAAAGGGAAGGGGCGTACGAATAATGTAACCGTAGTGTCTGCGAGCCTGGGGTGATTGACAATGGAGGTGTCAGAGAAAGCCGTGTCCAGTCAGGAACAGATGGGGATAAAAACCTGTGTAAGTGATAAGGTGGAAGTGTTCCAGACCACAAGATAAAAGATTACAGAATATTGCTGAATATTAAAAAGAGGAAAATTGGTCAGCTCACCATTCCAGGGATGACTACATATAATAGAGTACGCTGGTGTCTTCAGTACACAGACAAGGAAATAAAAAAGGAGGAGATATCCAAAACAGATTCTCCTTTATTAGTAAAACATGGCTAAACCAAAACGATTAAAAACAAAAGCATTTCAGGTTGTTAAACCAGTCTTATTCATGGTACAGGGCAAATATACAATGTGAATGTCCTCCCGAGAACAAAACTTATAGAAGAGATAGATCCCATAGTGCAACCAATTACATCTAATGAGTGAACAAGACGCACATGAAAGCACAAAATTACAGCAAACCCATTAGACTATGTGCACACGTTGCAGATTTTGCGGCGGATCTGCAGCTGCGGGTCCGCAGCAGCTTTCTATGCGTATACAGTACAATGTAAACCTATGGAAAACGCAATCCGCAGTGTACATGCTGTGGAAAAACCCGTGCGGAAACGCTGCGGGTTACATTCCGCAGCATGTCAATTCTTTGTGCGGATTCCGCAGCGGTTTACACCTGCTCCTCTATAGGAATCTGCAGGTGTAAAACCGCAGGTGGAATCCGCACAAATTCTGCATAAAAACCGCGGTAACTCCGCAGGTAAAACACAGTGCCTTTTACCTGCGGATTTCTAAAATCCGCTGCAGAAAAATCCGCAGAGCTGCTTTCTACGTGTGCACATAGCCTTAGGCCACGTTCACACATTCAGTATTTGGTGAGTTTTTTACCTCAGTATTTGTAAGCCAAAACAAGGAGTGGGTGATAAATACAGAAGTGGTGACGTGTTTCTATTCTAATTTTCCTCTGATTGCTCCTCTCCTGGTTTTGGCTTCCAAATACTGATGTAAAATACTGACCGTGCTCACGTGACCTTAGGATAAATTCCCACGGTGAGTCTTTGGTCAGTTTTCGACGCTTTGAGCAAAGTGGATGGGCTTTATAAATATCTCCTGCCACTGTATATTTTTCTCTTACTCAGTGTAAATTGACCTGCAGTACATGTTCGAAATCTATTTCTTTTGCGGGTTTTATTTACAGATTTTCCCTACAGACTTGCATTAGATGCGGAAAATCCAAGGGTAACAAATGCCTGTAATCTGCACATGGGCAGTATAAAAAATAAAGCAGCTTTACTTATAGCATGACACATCAAAGAGAGACATAAAATGCAGCATCAAAAACGCAATAAAAATGCATGTAAAAAACCCCGCAAGTAACCTTAGGGTGTGTGTCCACGGTCAGTAAACGCTGCTTGTTTGACGCTGCGCAGAGCTGCAGCGTCAAACACGCAGCGTCCAGATGTTCCAGCATAGTGGAGGGGATTTTATGAAATCCCGTGTCCACTATGCGTGGAAACACGCATCCGACTTCCCTGCGACTCCGGACATGCTGCGCGTCTTTTCAGATCACAGCATGTCCGTGCTACCTGTGGCGATGCTGCGTCGCCGCAAGTAATATCACAGGGCCCTATGCGAGGGTGCGATGATCCCGGATGTGTACAGTTAACACATCCGGCATCATCGCGTCCCAGAAAGGGGGCGGGGCTTCGCCGCTCCGGCGATAACGCCGGCCATCCTGACCGTGGACACGTACCCTAATAGGTGCAGAAAATCTGCAACATCAAAAGCTCACCAAATACTTGTGGGAACATAGCCTGAATGTGCCAGAATCTGTTTTGGATATAATCGCAAGTGTTGGATTACAGCTATTTATTAGAGGACATTGTTTATAAAAAAATATATAAAAATTAAGAACTAATTTTTTTATTTTGCCTCATAAGCATAATAAAAAGTGTGATAAAAAGAAACCTAAATATACCACAAAACACTACAAAATAAAAACACAGCTTTGCCACGCAAAACAATGACTCCTCCTCATACAGCTCAATTCATGGAAAACTGTAAAACTCATGGCTCTCAAAACACGTTCACAGAAAAACTGTTTTTTGTTTTTAGGCTACTTTCACACTAGCGTCGGGCTCGGCCCGTCGCAGTGCGTCGGGCCGAGGTTACCGACGCTAGCGTTGTCTCCGCCGCACAACGTGGGCAGCGGATGCATTTTTCCAGCGCATCCGCTGCCCCATTGTGAGGTGTGGGGAAGTGCGGGGAGGTGGGGGCGGAGTTCCGGCCGCGCATGCGCGGTCGGAAAAAGCGGACCGTCGGCAGCAAAAAACGTTACATGTAGCGTTTTTTGCAGCCGACGGTCCACCACAACACGGCGCAACCGTCGCACGACGGTTGCGACGTGTGTCAATCCATCGCTTAATGTTAGTCTATGGGGAAAAAACGCATCCTGCAAGCACTTTTGCAGGATGCGTTTTTTCTGCAAAACGACGCATTGTGACGGATTGCAGTTAACGCTAGTGTGAAAGTAGCCTAATTCAGTGTACAAAGTAAAAAAAAAAAAAAGGGATAAAAATTTGGTATCATTGTGATCGTAGTGATCTACAGAATAACCTATAAAGAGCTAATAAACATTAGTTCAGTTATATGTGCCCCAAAACGATGCCTTGGACAAACATAACTCATCCTGAAATTAACATACCCTTAGGCTGTGTTCACATGTCGTAGCAGTAGGTCACTTTTTTCAGTGTTTTTTTACTCATTAAATAAAAATAATTACCAAAAGTGACAAAAAACACTGCAAAATACTTGCAGGAAACAGGTTTTTCTGCATTTTTGGTGAATAAAAATGTAAAAAAAAACTCTGCAAAGATGCTACAAAACCTGTTTTTTTTAGCAGAATATTTATTTCCAAGAAAACAAGTTTAGCCTCCAGAAAAACAACAAACTGCTGCATCTTGTGAACTTAACCTAACATGGATAAGTCAATGGAAAAAAAAAGTGTCTTGGCTCCTAGACTACGATTTTGGGTCCATCTATTAAACGCTTCTAGAAAACAAAACAACAAACACACCAGTATTCTTTGTGCTCTGTGCACATCCAACAAATATATTACCAATCTTTATTTGGCAATAAATATACATGAAAATGACAAAACAAAAGAATTAAAAGCAGCTAAAACCGCACTAATCAGTGTATAAATACCTGTGACGACTAATATTAAGGCCACAGCTCACAAATGGTCCATCTACAAATATCAAGTAGACAAATCCAGATCCATTTTAATAAACAAGGTATATATATGCAGGATCAAGAAAAATATAATGACAGAATTCCATAATGTGCCCAAGTTACTATTTTAGTTGTTTTTTTACCTATTCTTCCTAAATAACATGGACCCTGCTGGCACAGAAGCCAAAAAGTGACTGCATCTGCCTCATTATAATGAACAGCTCTGTCCTCTGTCAGGAGTTGAATCTGAATCCATTTTTATTTTTTTTTTAAATCCAGATGGAAATCCAGACCCAGTACTAATCTGATCTATACATTGCCCAAATTGACTTGCGGATTTTAAAATCAGCAGCAAGTTAATTTTTGGGTGCGGATTCAGGGTGAAAGTGAGGGCAAATCTGCAGCAAAATCCCACATGCATCCTGAATGGATTTTGCTCCAGATTTCATTTCCTGATCATAATGGGAAAAGACAAATGAGCTGTTTGGGTGGGAAGAAATGCTATTAAAGGGGTTGTCCAGAACTGGACATGACCACCGAAGCTATTTGACGGCCGCTGATTGGCTTCAGCTAAAATCCACGCTGACGAAATAAAGAAGCAGCAGCAGTAGTCAATAGTGGAAGAGAAGAATTACACCAGTCCAGGACATGAGTACTATTTTGTTTTTTTTCTTTTGTTATATGGACTAATTAAGAAGGGGTTGTCCAATAGTCGTCAACGCCTTTATAATATTCTAATAGTACTTTTTTTAAATGTAATTAATCAATTAAGGGTCCGACAACCGTCCTAACCAACCAGAAGGGTGGGATTCTCATGGCTAATAGCTACTCCCAGTCTACAATCGAATTGAACTTGCTTTTTTTCCCACTTGCTTTTCACAGAGGAAGCCGAGAGGACGCTAAAAGAGTTTCGCCAAGATGTGGACGATGCCACGGTGCAAAAGTTGGAGCTGGAGAGAAGAGTGGAACAGCTGGTGGATGAGATCGAGTTCCTCAAAAAGCTCCACGATGATGAAGTGGCCGACTTACTGAAACAAATACTGGAGTCCAAGGTGAATGTGGAGATGGAGAGTGCGCGACCAGACCTACTGGCAGCGTTAAGAGCCTTACGGGTTCAGATTGAAGAAGCGGCCACCAAAAACATACAGGAGGCCGAGAAGTGGTACAAGACCAAGCTGAATACGGCAAAGGGACAGGTGGTCAAGAACGAGGAGAAGATCCGGAACATCAGGGAAGACATTAGTAAATTCAGCTCCCAGGTGTCTGACCTGCAGGGCCAGATCGATGCCTTGAGGGCCAGAAATGAAGCCTTGGAGAGGCAGCTTGTGGATTTGCAGGAAAGCCACGCGGAAGAAGTTGCTGCTCTTCAGGATATCATTGCTCAGCTGGAAGATCGGCTCCTGACAACGAAAGCAGATTTGGCGCGGTATTTGCAGGATTACCAAGATTTGCTGCACATCAAGCTCAAGCTGGACGCGGAGATTGCGGTCTACAGGACATTACTGGAAGGAGAAGAGGAAAGGCTTGGGATCAAAGATGGTGAAGGTAAAAGGGGAGACTCGTCACCATGAACAGAATGTGCAAATTCCTTATAACTAATAAGAAATGGGTGGCACAGATTAGAAAAACAGTGCCACCATCTGTGCACAGGTTGTGTCTGGTACTGCACCCCAGTCTGAATTTAATGGCACTCAGCTGCAAGACCATACCCAGCCCATAAACCGGTATGGGGTTATTTTATATAACTTTTTTTTGAGAGGGGGAAAAAAAAAAATCAAGTAGCGCAAGTCAGAACTTGACAGATAGATGTGGGCTCCATTTATAGTATATTCTATGGATAACTCTTAAATGTAAACATTGACAAGCCAGCAGGTGATTCACACTTTAATTTTTCACATACGTGTTCTGTCAGATATAACTTGTATCTATGATAGTCTATTGTGTAGTTGACAAGTCCGGTTTGATTTTTCTCTTTTTTTTTTTTTTTTTTTGTTTTTGTTTGGAGCAAGTGGTTTAAGTGTTGGATCAATATCATTAATGCAAGTCTATGGGTCCATTAAAAAAAACATAGGACAGCACTCGGATGCCATCAGAGTGCTGTCCAATTTACACACTGTTAGGAGACAGTGGAGAAACTTTTTTTTTTTTTTTTTTTTTCTCCTCCTCCATACGAGAAAACCCGTGTGAAAATTGAATCAAACTCTGACGAAACTCAGAGGAAATCACTGATAAAACTGTTTTGTCTAGTACATGAGAAAAACAGCAGGACGCCTTCAGATTTATCTGTGGATTTCATGGTCATCATTGAAATAAATGGGAGGAAGCTGCACCAAAAAAAGTTTCTGCAACAGAAAGTAACATGCTCTGGTTTTCAAAAAAGCAAAAAAAAACAAATCACCCAAAAAACTATTTTAATTCTGAATCCACACACAAAAAAGACACAGATTAGGAGATTAAGTATAAACTCCCCTACTTTCCTGCAATGTGTGGAAAATCTGCACCAAAAAAATCCATATGTGAAACCAGCCCAAACTATTTCATGCTTTTTTTTTTCCATGCAAAAAGACTGTAGCATTATACATTTTCATGGCAAAATGAATGACTTTTCTAAATTCTGATTCACACAGTGCATTTCTTCAAGCATTTTTTGTTTTCCTTTTTATTTTTTTTTTTGGAGGGGGCATTTAAAAACTGACCCCATCTTTAATCCTGGATTTTCTTTGTTTTTCTCCATTAAGCCCGAGGTGATAAATCCTAAACCAGAGGATCACAAAAGGTGGAAGCGAGACGATCACCAGCCGTACACCGCGCCACATGGAATGGGCGACATCGCTGCCTCCCACTGGATCAATATTAACCAGCCCCTGCTTTCTGCCTGTATTAGCGAATTGTTTATTCAGCGTTCTAGGGAAACTACTGAATAATAAAGTGATGATCTGTATTCTTCTTTTATGTATTTATTACACTGTGTTACAAAGGTTTTGTCCCTCGGACAATTGTGAGTGTTCCTGATAGATTTTTTAATGCTGATTTCAGAAATGACTTCAGATTTTTCCTATCACGTAAGATTTTTGAGAAATGATACGAAACATTATAATATTCTGTTATAATTCTAAAAACCGGATTATAAACAAAAGTCGTCTGCAAAACACTGAACAATTGCTTTTGCTACTGACATCGATGCACATGTATGTAGTGTCCCGGACGTCATAGTGTAGACTATAAACTGTTATTCCTTAACCCCTTACTGCCAGCTGACGGAATAGTACGTCAGCTGGCAGTATCCCCCGCTTTGAGGTGGGCTCAGGCGGTTGGACCACCTCAAAGCCGCGACATGTCAGCTGTTTTTAACAGCTGACATGTGCCCACAATAGGCGCGGGTGGAATCACTATCCGCCTATTAAGTAGTTAAATGCCGCTGTCCAACTCTGACATCGGGCATTTAAATGCACTTCTGGACGCCGGTCCGGAAATACACGCAGCGACAACCCCTGTCACGTGATCAGGGGGTCATTGCTGCGTTGCCATCACAACCAGAGGTCTCCTCGAGACCTCTATGGTTGTTGATGGAAGATTGCTATGAGCGCCACCCTGTGGTCGGCGCTCATAGCAAGCCTGTAATTCTGCTGCATAGAGGTGATCTGAGCATCACCTCTATGTAGCAGAGGCGATCGCGCTATGGCAGCTTCTAGCCTCCCATGGAGACTATTGAAGCATGCCAAAAGTAAAAAAAAAAGTGTTTAAAAATATAAAAGTTCAAATCACCCCCCTTTCGCCCCATTCAAAATAAAAATGCAATAACGGACAATCAAAAGAACGTATCTGCACAAAAGTGGTATCATTAAAAACGTCAGCTCGTCTCGCAAAAAATAAGCCCTCACATGGCCATATTGACGGAAAAATAAAAAAGTTATGGCTCTGGAAAGAAGGAGAGCGAAAAATTGAAGAAAAAAAAAAGCTCCAGTCATGAAGGGGTTAAAAACCTTACGCGACACAGACTTTTGGAGCGCATAATCGTGTTCAGCATATCAAAATCTATAAGATACAATAACATTTTCTCGGGACAAAAACTTCCCTGAAATTTGTTGCACAGTGTTGAGTCTGTCAGCACCAATGACTGATCAAACAAAGCACAGGTGCTCACCCCACCATTAGCTAGGCTCAGCATGCCTTCCCACTGGTTCCCTGAAATACCCACAGGAAAATTGCCCACAGGAAAAATGCCAATTGCAGCATCAACTCTTGATTTACAGCTGACCTAGTGCAAAACTGCAAAAATGCTGAAGATCTGTGGTTTGTAGCAGTCTGTTATTATCAGCAATACAGTAAATCTAGTCTGCTCTCCTCTCACTGACTCTGCCTTACTCCTCCCACCAGCCCAAACCGCAGCGTGATCCAGAGGAGCCATCACTGCTGTCAGGACTCACAAAACTATCACTGTATTATGTGTGGTTACATGGGACTGCAGGTCACATCTAATACATTATCATCTCAGTGGGAGCCCACCAAAAGCAGGTGCTGCTGGCAGAGATAGCTGGTCCTGGAAGCCCAGAAGGCACCGCACAAAAGTGAGATTCTGTCGCTTGTACCACCTTGTGCTCTTGCTAAGAATGTATGATATGGTTTTGCAGTGGTGTAACTGGAGTCCGATGGGCCCCAGTGCGAAATTTGGATCCCTACACACACACACACACACACACACACACACACACACACACACACGTCGGATGTATGGGCCGCTGTAGCGTTCTAAATTCTATAAAGACTTATGAATTGCCCCCATCCCCCTTCATTATGTGGTAATGTCCCCCCATTCTGGTATATATGCCCATCATCCTGGTGACTATGTCCTCATCCTGGTATATATGTCCCAATGCTGGTATATATGGTCCCCATCCTGGTATGTATCGTCGATATGGTCTCCATCCTGGTCTGTATGGTCCACATGGTCTCCATCCTGGTATACAGGTCCTTCTCAAAAAATTAGCATATACAGGTCCTTCTCAAAAAATTAGCATATAGTGTTAAATTTCATTATTTACCATAATGTAATGATTACAATTAAACTTTCATATATTATAGATTCATTATCCACCAACTGAAATTTGTCAGGTCTTTTATTGTTTTAATACTGATGATTTTGGCATACAACTCCTGATAACCCAAAAAACCTGTCTCAATAAATTAGCATATTTCACCCGTCCAATCAAATAAAAGTGTTTTTTAATAACAAACAAAAAAACCATCAAATAATAATGTTCAGTTATGTACTCAATACTTGGTCGGGAATCCTTTGGCAGAAATGACTGCTTCAATGCGGCGTGGCATGGAGGCAATCAGCCTGTGACACTGCTGAGATGTTATGGAGGCCCAGGATGCTTCAATAGCGGCCTTAAGCTCATCCAGAGTGTTGGGTCTTGCGTCTCTCAACTTTCTCTTCGCAATATCCCACAGATTCTCTATGGGGTTCAGGTCAGGAGAGTTGGCAGGCCAATTGAGCACAGTAATACCATGGTCAGTAAACCATTTACCAGTGGTTTTGGCACTGTGAGCAGGTGCCAGGTCGTGCTGAAAAATGAAATCTTCATCTCCATAAAGCATTTCAGCCGATGGAAGCATGAAGTGCTCCAAAATCTCCGGATAGCTAGCTGCATTGACCCTGCCCTTGATGAAACACAGTGGACCAACACCAGCAGCTGACATGGCACCCCACACCATCACTGACTGTGGGTACTTGACACTGGACTTCAGGCATTTTGGCATTTCCTTCTCCCCAGTCTTCCTCCAGACTCTGGCACCTTGATTTCCGAATGACATGCAAAATTTGCTTTCATCAGAAAAAAGTACTTGGGACCACTTAGCAACAGTCCAGTGCTGCTTCTCTGTAGCCCAGGTCAGGCGCTTCTGCCGCTGTTTATGGTTCAAAAGTGGCTTTACCTGGGGAATGCGGCACCTGTAGCCACACCAGACTCAGTCCACTGCTTCCTCAGGTTCCCCAAGGTCTGGAATCGGTCCTTCTCCACAATCTTCCTCAGGGTCCGGTCACCTCTTCTCGTTGTACAGCGTTTTCTGCCACATTGTTTCCTTCCAACAGACTTACCATTGAGGTGCCTTGATACAGCACTCTGGGAACAGCCTATTTGTTGAGAAATTTCTTTCTGGGTCTTACCCTCTTGCTTGAGGGTGTCAATGATGGCCTTCTTGACATCTGTCAGGTCGCTAGTCTTACCCATGATGGGGGTTTTGAGTAATGAACCAGGCAGGGAGTTTTTAAAAGCCTCAGGTATCTTTTGCATGTGTTTAGAGTTAATTAGTTGATTCAGAAGATTAGGGTAATAGGTCGTTTAGAGAACCTTTTCTTGATATGCTAATTTATTGAGACAGGTTTTTTGGGTTATCAGGAGTTGTATGCCAAAATCATCAGTATTAAAACAATAAAAGACCTGACAAATTTCAGTTGGTGGATAATGAATCTATAATATATGAAAGTTTAATTGTAATCATTACATTATGGTAAATAATGAAATTTAACACTATATGCTAATTTTTTGAGAAGGACCTGTATATGCCCATCATCCTGGTGACTATGTCCTCATCCTGGTATATATGTCCCAATGCTGGTATATATGGTCCCCATCCTGGTATGTATCGTCGATATGGTCTCCATCCTGGTCTGTATGGTCCACATGGTCTCCATCCTGGTATATATGGTCTCCATCCTGGTATGTATGGTCCACATGGTGTCCATCCTGGTATATACAGTACAGGCCAAAAGTTTGTACACACCTCCTCATTTAAAGATTTTTCTGTATTTTCATGACTATGAAAATTGTACATTCACACTGAAGGCATCAAAACTATGAATTAACACGTGGAATTATATACGTAACAAAAAAGTGTGAAACAACTGAAAATATGTCTTATATTCTAGGTTCTTCAAAGTAGCCACCTTTTGCTTTGATGACTGCTTTGCACACTCTTGGCATTGTCTTGATGAGCTTCAAGAGGTAGTCACCGGGAATGGTTTTCCAACAATCTTGAAGGAGATCCAGAGATGCTTAGCACTTGTTGGCCCTTTTGCCTTCACTCTGCGGTCCAGCTCACCCCAAACCATCTCGATTGGGTTCAGGTCTGGTGACTGTGGAGGCCAGGTCATCTGGCGTAGCACCCCATCACTCTCCTTCTTGGTCAAGTAGCCCTTACACAGCCTGGAGGTGTTTGGGGTCATTGTCCTGTTGAAAAATAAATGATGGTCCAACTAAACGCAAACCGGATGGAATAGCATGCCGCTGCAAGATGCTGTGGTAGCCATGCTGGTTCAGTATGCCTTCAATTTTGAATAAATCCCCAACAGTGTCACCAGCAAAGCACCCCCACACCATCACACCTCCTCCTCCATGCTTCACGGTGGGAACCAGGCATGTAGAGTCCATCCGTTCACCTTTTCTGCATCGGACAAAGACACGGTGGTTGGAGCCAAAGATCTCAAATTTGGACTCATCAGACCAAAGCGCAGATTTCCACTGGTCTAATGTCCATTCTCCTGTCCTGCAGAGCATCTCCCCTATAACTCTATACTATTCTCCATTCTGCAAAACCAGAAACGTCTTACCTGGGCCAAGGAGAAAAAGAACTGGACTGTTCCTCTGTGGTCCAAGGTGTTGTTTTCAGATGAAAGTAAATTTTGCATTTCATTTGGAAATCAAGGTCCCAGAGTCTGGAGGAAGAGTGGAGAGGCCACAATCCAAGCTGCTGGAGGTCTAGTGTGAGGTCTCCACAATCAGTGATGGTTTGGGGAGCCATGTCATCTGCTGGTGTAGGTCCACTGTGTTTCATCAAGACCAAAGTCAGCGCAGCCATCTACCAGGAAATTTTTAGAGGACTTCTTGCTTCCCTCTGCCGACAAGCTTTTTGGAGATGGAAATTTCATTCTCCAGCAGGACTTGGCACCTGTCCACACTGCCAAAAGTAAATACCTGGTTTAAAAACAACAGTATCACTGTGCTTCATTGGCAGCAAACGCACCTGACCTTAACCCCGTAGAGAATCTATGGGGACTTTTCAATAGGAAGATGAGAGACACCAGACCCAACAATGCAGACGAGCTGAAGGCTGCTATCAAAGCAACCTGGGTTTCCATAACCCCTCAGCAGTGCCACAGGCTGATCGCCTCCATGCCACGCCGCATTGATGCAGTAATTGATGCAAAAGGAGCCCCGACCAAGTATTGAGTGCATTTACTGAACATACATTTCAGTAGGCCAACATTTTGGATTTTAAAATCATTTTTCAAGCTGGTGTTATAAAGTATTCTAATTTACTGAGATAATGACTTTTGGGTTTTCATTGGCTGTAAGTCATAAACATTAACAAATAAACACGTGAAATAGATCACTCTGTGTGTAATAACTATGAGTTTCACTTTTTGTATTGAAGAATTGGAATTAACTTTTTGATGATATTCTAATTTTGCAAGAAGCTCCTGTACATACATATATCTAATTTCTGTGATCTTCAGCTCAAGGATCACAATAGGAGTTGAGAGTAGAGTTGAGCGAAGTTCTTCGGGTCTCCGCTTATTCGGCAAGCTATAACACTTGCTGAAAAAGCTGCAGCGGGAACCAGGATACATGGAGCGCGCCGGCTGACCAGCTGATCGGCACCACAGCAGCATGTGTCGCGGCTCTGTTACGGTCACAGCACATGCATGGAGAGGTAAGTTGTGAGTAGACCAGGCGCTCCAAGAGTTTAGAGATGAAGGGGAGGTTGGAGACTGGTCAGTAGTTATTTGTGCAGGATGGATCGAGAGAGAGTTTTTTTTAACAATGTAGTAATGATAGAGTGTTTGGAAAATACCAGAGGAGAGGGAGATTGAAGATTTTAGTTAGATGAGTAGTGATGACTGAAGAGAGAGACTGGAGGAGATGTGAGGGAATGGGATCACTGCTGCATGTAGTAAGACGAAAAGCAGAGAGAAGCCTGGAAACTTTTTCTTCTGTGATGGGGTCAAATGTAGAGAGTGAGCCATAGGAGATGTGGGGAGGGATGAGAGTCACAGCACTTGGTAGCTGAGAGCTGATTTCCAAACAGATATTTTCTATTTTTTCTGTAAAGTAGGAGGACAGATCATCGGCACAAAGGTCTGTGATAGGCACCTGCGCTTTAGGACTGAGAAGGAGTGAAAAGTGTTGAGTTTTCTTTGGGTTGTTGGATAGTGAGAAGATCATACTGGATAATGTTTTCCGGAGGGTGAGATTTCCTCTAGAGGCGTTCAGCACTCCTAGAGCATCGCAGGAGAAATCCAGTTTGTGATGTGAACCAAGGCTGTCTTACTCTGTGTTTGGAGGTTCTGAGGGTGAGGGCCACTACTTGGTCCAGGGTGTGTCTTAGAGCTTCGTGATATACATCCAGATCAGGACACGGCAAAGAGGAGATTGGGGACAGTGATGACTGTAGGGGAGTCCAAGTGTATGAGGGTTAATTACTTGTAGATTTCTGAATGTGTGATGGGTAGGAGTGAGCTAGGGTGGGCAAGGATTTGTGAGCGTGAAGGAGATAATGTTGCGGTCAGAGATAGGAAGAGGCGAGTTATCTTAGGTATGAGATTGAACAGAGCCAGACAGAGGGTATAACTAGAGCCTGGTGTGGTCTGTTAGGTTATGTGCACAGTCTTGTGTGGAGTTTTCAGAGCAGAAACTCACTTTTTTTTAGGATATTTTGATTTTTTTTAGTTTCAGCTCCAAAAACTTCTTGAAAAAGTGTGTGTGCATTGACTTTCATCAGTAAGGCTTTCAGGGATATTTGTAGTAAAGCCCCCCATACACACCAGAGATGTCAGCTGAGCGACTGATCAAGCGCTCCTGTGTTGTCTAAGAGAGAGTCATTGCCAAACGGCTCTAGCAGTGGCTTATCTCCCAAAGAACAATCGGCCATTGGAAAGCAGACGTGCTAGAATTTCTCTTAGCCTGACACCCTCTGTTGGGGAACCTTTGGGAAAACCACATACATGCCCCTGCCAACAGTCTAATGTGTAAGTGTGATCATGGACCAAGTATATATTTTGAAGAATCCTAGAATGTTAGAGTTGGAAGGGACCGCCAGGGTCCTCGTGTCCAACCTCCTGCTCAATGCAGAATTCACTAAACCATCTCAGACAGATGTCTGTCCAGCCTCTGTTTGAAGACTTCCAATGAAGGAGAACTCACCACCTCTCGTTGCAGCCTGTTCCATTCATTGATCACCCTCACTGTCAAAAAGCTTTTTCTAATATCTAATCTGTATCTTCTCCCTTTCAGTTTCATCCCATTGCTTCTCGTGTTTCCTTGTGCAAATGACAATAAGGATGATCCCTCTACACTGACATCTCTTCAGATAGTTATAGACAGCTATTAAGTCTCCTCTTAGCCTTCTTTTTTGCAAGCTAAACATTCCCAGATCCTTTAGCCGTTCCTCATAGGACATACTTTGCAGGCCGTTCACCATCCTGGTAGCTCTTCTCTGAACTTGATCCAGCTTTTCAATTTTATTTATTTTTTTAAATGTGGTGCCCAAAAGAGATAAATCCACTAGGCTTCACTTGTTCGAAATATTTAGGGTGCGCTTTAATGGAATAAATGTAAGGCATTTTGGCTTCACAAAGCCTTGGTCAGGTATGCTACAATACCAACATGCATTCCATGAAACCACAGCTGAAAGGGCTGGGAATTTTATTTCCCCACACACATCCCAAAGAGATTATTTAAAATCTTTTACATACATAAAATCAGAAGGAATGATGGAAGATTTGAGCTCAGGAGTATGTAATTGACACACTACCATAACAATCACATTTGGATTGGCAGATGGAGCTATCTTCACACTCGTCAATCTGATCATAGAGGCATAATAATGGATCTAATTTAACACAGATCACATTGACAGAAAGTTACGGGATGAAAAAAAAAATGGTTAAAAAATATATATATATATAAAAAATTTATTTTGGTTTATAGTTATAATGTAATCCATATATAAAAACATTGCTTTTACTCCACACTTAAAAATACAATTACTTCTGCCAACGACGTACTCCATGCTTGCTTGATAAAAGGCGACTTTATTCAATATCTCAGTCTCTGATATCCCATTTTGAAATATTGAGAAAAAAAAATGCAAATATTTGTACAGATCGTTTCCACACAAAATGGAAAAAAGGGGAACCAGCCTGTCCCTATAAGAGACAGGGGAACACACAAGTCTATGAGAAGTTTGTACCGAACGGCTCCGGTCACCATTGTCTCAGAGGTGCAAAGTCCATGTTACTTCCCCCTCATTTTTCTTCTTTTCAATTCTTTCCATTCACCCTCCTGTGTAGATAAACTGTGGAAAAGTTCCTTTACCTTCCTCTTCCTCTCCGAATCCCTGCAAAAAAACCAAAACACACAAGATAATGGGTCAGTTTAAGAAGGTAGAAACATGTATTACCCGTCCTCTCATGGGAAACCGGGAAGTCATCCCCTACATAATTCCAGTAAAAAACTATAATAAAAAAAAAATAAAATCACATTTATGAACAATACTGGAATATAATACACTTGCAGTCCCATGCCACCACGACTTGGCGAACATCACTGATGTAAGTAGTAATAGCCGATATTAGCAGCACTATTTACAGTACATAAATATGAAATATTCCCCAAGGTGCAGGGCCTGGTCTTTATCTTACCCCTGGACCTTAGTCAAGGTGACTCACATATACTACTCCCTCTTCATTTGAAAAGAGTTTCTTCAGCAGCTGCAGTTGATATTTTATAGTTTCATGCAGCTGCAAACCCATCTGTAGACCTCTTTTGTTCTACCCCTTGCTCTTCATAAAAAAGAGGTTTTGCAGCATCTGAAGTGTGCAGTTTAAGGATACGTGCCCACGATCAGGAACTGCTGCGAGTTTGACGCTGCGTATTTATGCAGCATTAAACCCGCAGTGGCCAGTGTTGACAGCATAGTGGATGGGATTTCAAGAAATCCTATGTCCAATATACGTGCATGTGGGCCTGCGGATCGAAACCGACATGTGGCGCATCTTTTAAGACTGCAGTATGTCAGTTTTTCTCGCACGAGACGACATGAGTCTCTGCAACAGAAATTACACCAATAGAAATGTACTAGATGCGGTAAACCCGCACGGTTCAGTGCACACAGGCGGATTTACCTGCATTCAATAGAAGGCAGCGCTTTGGACGCACCGATCATGTTCTGCCCAAAGCGCTGTTATTTTCAGATCATGGGAACCCGGCCATAAACTTTATATACCCCTTGAGACCTAGAGTTTTTTTTTTTCCAATACCCGGGTCATAATGATTATGAAAAGTCAGTAGAAACCCGCTTCCACCCCCCCAAAAAAAAGGACATCAGACGGCACTAACCTCTGTGCAGTCTCTTGAAGTTTCTCTCTGGCCAGGAACTGATTGTCCCTGCGGATTTCTCGGACGGCGCCCTTAAACTCCCTCTTGTGTTTATGGATCAGCCTCTTTCGCTCACGCTCCACTTTGTTGCATCCCTGTTTCCTGCCGAACTCCAGCCTGCCAAGTGAAAGCAACAGAAATGACTAAAATCGTACAAAAAATAAAAAATAAATAAATAAATCTAAACTATCTCAATTGTATCAGAGGTCACCACACTGAGTACCGACACCAGGGTGGCAGCTCTAAATTTCCCCATACATAACCTGTACATACTCACACTGGCATGACTTTTGGAGTGAACATCTTCTTTAGGACGGGCATCTGTTTCTCAAAGACGAGAGGACTGTAGGGCTTCGAGCTGTACTTCTCAATATCTTCTAGTATGTTCTTACATGCGTCCTGAAGCACAGAAGATACTGGTCTCTTACCGGTACAGAATACGTCACATATATAGACTATGAGGCCACACGTAGCCCTAGCCCGGATGGTCACAGCACCGACACTCAAATCTAAACTGTATGTCCACATCGGATCCCAAGTTACAGCATATAAACTCTAGAGCTGCATTCATAATTCTGCTTTTATCAGTCACAGTTGGCTTACATAAGGAGCCATCATGCAGTACATCTAATGGTGCAAATCACCAGGCAAGCCATGTGAAAACACAGAGCAAACCGGAGAGGCTAGGAAACTTCAGATCTGAAGCCAAGAGAAAGGTATACGCAGCTCGGTGCTGTAATCCAGACTGCACCTCAGTGCAGAAATCAGGCCTATGACTGGCTGCAGCAATCAAGAACGGCATGTCATGGGACAGCAGCACTGCTGAGGTCAGTGATTGGTAGCAGCAGTTATATGAACAGAGAGCACATGATCACTGCTGCAAAATCAGCCAAAAATGTGGTGGCGTACAGGTGCGTCATGGGTGATTTAACCTATTTAGTTCCTCTCCTTACCCTCTTAAAATAAATTTAAATCCTTCCATTTTATAACAAGTGCTCTATCTAGGACAGGATACTTACCTGGATTTTCTCGGGGTATGTGTTTCGGGGCAGATGTTCGCAGATAACCTTTTCTATTGGACCGAAAATCTCATGAAAAGCAGGTAAAGTGCCGTAGTTGTCTAAACATCTCTGGACGAGATCCAAACATACCGAAATGCATGTCAGCCTACACAGGAGCAAGGCAAAAAGAATTAGCAAAGAACAGTACGTCTATGAACATATACGCAGAGGGAGAAAAAAAAAGCCACTGATTGGCTGCAGTGGTCATGCACACTGTCACCGCAGCAGTCAAGAAGAGACCCATGCAGTGTAGAGGGACAGTCCCCGCTCTGTTGATTATTTTAGGTATACAAGAGCATTTGGGGTCCCCTTTCCTTAAAGTGGAAAACTCCTTTAAAGTGGTTCTCGGCTTTGTCCACTCCCCCGATTGTTGGAATGGTCTCCTAACAAAGGCAAAATCAGATCAGATGTGATCTCCATGAGAATCTGGTAGTAAGTGTTAAATTTTCCTGCAGCGCCAACTACAGCGGAAAATAAAGTACTACACGGTTCCCCTGCAAATCAATAAGTTGATTATATAAAGCAGGGCAGGACGGGTGCTCCAGAAAAACAATTAGATATGTCCCAACTACAATCCTTGTGATACAAAAAAAAATTGAAATATGCAAGTTACCATTTTGCTTAACTTATTTGTGGACATCAGAGGGCGAGGTCCTTTCATCGGTACTCACTTAAAATGATTGATCTCTGTTTTGTCCTCAGTTTTTAGGCCATTGATTGCCCTCAGGGGCAGATTCTTCTTCACCCAGGACGCAGAGTCCTCCATGTTATCGATCAGCAGTAGCTCCGAGAACTTCCCGTGGAGTTTGAATGGAGGAACCACAACATAATCTGTCAAGATACAGAAAACCAAATACACTAGTTATGAGACCGGACACAAAACAAAATGCCGAGGTAGACTCCAGAGTACTACGGGGAGGACACATTGGGCAGCGTGCCTCCTACTCACGGAAGATTGTAACCTTCTGCTGCAGACACTAAGTGTTAGTGCCAAAAAGCAGAAAAGGTTCCTTTAGGTCTTCATGACCCAAAACCCCAGAGATAACTAAGGAGGCCTCCAGCAATCCACCACCTGGTCTCTAGTCTCTTCAGCAGAGTTCCCCCTCAAAGGTCGCAATCCTGGAGCCCAACAGCCAAGCGGCATTGTGCCTCCCTGACTCTGCAATGTCTGGTGTCTGCACAGGTAACTTTCTCTTGGGTGAAACTGTTTCTTCTTGTAGAGATCCAGCAAAAGTATGAACGTCTTTAGGAAAATTCTTCATGAAAAAAAAAAGGTTATAACAAAAAAAAAAAACCATCGTTCCCCCTACCCTTTAGTTAAGTATCTGATAAGTTAATGTCCACATTATTGGGGTTAGCCACTATTTTATATTGATGGCCTATCCTTACATATTCGGTGGAGGTGCTGGGTGTTGCACCCTCACCAATCAGATATTGAAGTAGTTGCGAATCTATCACCAGTCTAGGGCTGCCCTTATTTTTGTAAAGTTCAGGAGATTTTTCCAACTAATACTCATTAAAAAAAAAGTGTCCATAAGGATCCCTGCACTCCCTACCTAAAAGACCTGACTTTCTTGCAAAAGACGGGCAAGAACTTCCAGAGTAAACGGAGCAGAACCCCACAACCCTCCAGAGTCTCCTCTGAGATGTAGCGTGCTATCATACGATCCTGCTCTTTGCCTTATCCCGATGCAGCCACATCACCGTTCGGTAACAATTTAGTAAAGTACACGGCCGCAGCAATGGGTTAGTGCAAAAACTGCAGCAGACACCCATGATTACCTGTGCCCCACAAAGAAGCGATAAAGAACACGGGATCTCATAACAGAGCCACCAGCATGGAGGTCATCACATATCATTTAGTATATATGGGAAATGTATCAGCAGCAAAGGTCTCTGGTCATTTGCTACAATGTGCCAGCATGGAGTCTGAACATTGCCAAGAGTGGTATGCTCTCAGACGTACAATATTACCATTCACCATTGCAAACAAATATTTTGAGAATACTAAAAAGGAACAGAAACAAAAGTGTATACCCCTACGACGCGCACTTACCTACAGAAGCTTTGCGCGGCGTGGTCAAGTGCAAAATTCCCAGCAGGAAGTTTATCATCTCCGGTATAAACCTCTTGGACAGGGATACAAACTCCAGGAACATGCAGCTAACGAACAGGCCGGCAGCGACATCTTCTAAGGAGGTGACGGGACACTAGAAGTAACGCAGGACACTGGTAAGTGACTAGGACGTGTACATGGGACGCTGTGGTGGCCATACTACAGGCCTGGGCTCTCACCTTTGTCAGCAGCTGGCTCATCACAGTGACGGCTGGGGTGACCACCGGGTGCCAGAAATCAGACGTGGGGAATAAAATACCAGTAATTTTGAAGTACAAGAGCTAAAAGCAGAGAATAATAAGGAATAGGATCACTACACACTCACAAGACTGCTTGCAGAATCTTAAAAAAAAAAAAAAAAGTATATGGAAAAAAAAAAAAAAAATTAAATGTCCACTGACCACATGTAATGCCGGATAGGAAGCTCGGCCTTTGGATTCAACCGCTTTCTCCACGGTGCGAGCGATATCCCGCAGTGCATCCCTTACACAGTTCGCTGCGGCTTCTGGAAACATCTGGCACAGCTTGTACAAAGGCCTGCAACAAGAGAAAAGATGAAGGTTTAGGATTATTTTTTCCGTTGTACAGAAATGAAGAGTACCAATTACAATCCCCACCCTAAATAGGCAGCATTAAAGGGTTATTTTGCCCTCTATAGCCTCAGTGATTCACTGTATTGCTGTCTGCAGAATGAGTTAACAGAGAATCCATCAGCGAGTTCATTCTAATCGTTTGTAACTTTTCTCGGTCTTTGTAGGAGATTCTCCCAGCCTGAATACATGAAAGTTCAGCAGTGCTTTGATGTAGTTTGTGGATACAAATCAGCTGAGAAAAGACCATTCATACACTGACAGCAGCTGTTAGTGGTCGTAACAATGGATACCCAAGCTTCTGCAATGGCCCACACATGGGGTAAGCGACATAGCTAATCAGAAGAACTATACTACATTTCTAATTGGAGTTAATTGAAAATATTTCTATTATTACATCTACTACATATTGAAATAATATCTTAGAGATGGGAACACCCCTTAAATTAAATCATGTACTTGATAATGGTCTAGTGTTACATTCATGCCCCCCACCCACTATTCTTGCTTGTAACAATCTTGTATGCCACCAGGGGCAGTATACAGATAAGTCCTCAGTCATTCCCATAGAGATTTAGTGCAAAAAGAAAACTTACACGATCATCTTGTCAACGGTTTGAAGATCAGGGGTTTGCTGCTCTGCCAGGTCCGTTACATAGTCCAGAAGAAAACCAAATAGTTTCTGGGAAAATATAGAATAAATACTTTTAATAATATTCCGATGTAAAAAATAAATAAGTCATCCCAAGCGCAGATCTAAAGTGTGTCACAGACACATGTGATCCACGAGACGCTTTCCTAAAGAGAATTGAACGGTTTACATACTGACATTACTTAAATGAATTGTCCATCTTTGGGTACATTTTTTTAAAGCCAAATGCAAGTCTATTTTTTTTTTTATATATTTTTTTTTGTTATTTCAGCCACAGAGCCACAGCTGGTTTTTATCAAAAATATTATATTGTTTGCCTTCTGCAGCCACTGGGTTGAGCTTTTTATTGCTGACTGCAAAGTGGGTGAACTGAGAAACGGTCAAGTCAGCTCACTACTGTATGATGGTCTGACTGGGAGTTTGTAACAGTGCAAAATATTGATCGAAACGCCGGCCGGTGGGTGCGAACGCCACTACTTTGCTGCATTGTCACGTGTTGGTATTTCAAGCATCACAACTGCAGAAAAGAGCACTGGGGCATATTTATCAGGCGATTAAAAAGTTATTTTATCACACCACCTCCATGTTGTTAATTTTCTGAACCTCCCCTTTAGGGACCGTACACAGATGTCAGCCTCTCACCTCCAGCTTCGCCTTGTTCCCCTGAGACAGACTTGGATGATTGCACTTCTGTATTCTCTCCAGGACGACGAGCTGCTGATCGGGAGACTTCTCACTCAGGAGAGACAGGAAATCTTCATACGACTCCGGGACTAGAACACAAAAACCCGAAGGTGGAGGCTTTACTATACACTCTGCATTAGTGATCAAGGTGCAGGGATTGCACATATAGATTTAGGGCGTGTTAAAGGGGTTGTTCATGCATGATGTGTCATGGAGTGTATGGAAGCTCCTGCCCGTTACCGTACAGGTCAGTATTCGGCCCGGGTCCTACGCTAATTATTGGGCCTAATACTGGTTGTACCGCCCGACACACTAGTAACTCTCCAATCTCACTTACACATTCATCTGTGCTTACAGACATACTTAAATTAGATCAGAAATGTGCCCCCACGTCAGTGCCCCTTTCACCACCACCCCCCAGCAGCTAGTCCTCCAAAATTTGTTCTAACAGAAGAAAGAACTCCCTCATCCTTAAAACTGGCAAAGTGGCTGATGGGGACTGGTTATTTATTTCTATAGCCAATTTTATGGCTGATATTGAAACAAAGGGGCTGGCTTAGCTGCAAAAAAATCAGTCACCTCATTTAACCCCCTTAAGAACATGCGCCGTACATATACTGTGCAAAACAGAAACGGGTGTATGGAAAAGGCTCACGGGGCGACCCCATACTGACAGGTGATGGCTGTGTGTCATTACAGGTAGTACTTGCCTCAAACAATTGTTAACCTGTTAAATGCTACTGTGAAACTCTGCCAACAACATTTAACACATGGCAGCATGGGGGCACATCATTCTATAAAATTTATATACCGTATTTTTCGCTTTGTAAGACGCTCCGGATTATAAGACGCACACCAAATTTTGAGGAGAAAAATAGGAAAAAACTTTTTTTAATAAATTGGTGGGGCGTCTTATAATACATGCGTCTTAGGCTACGTTCACATTAGCGTTAAGCTAATGTGCGTCGGGTTTGCGTCGGCGACGCAGCGGCGACGCATGCGTCATGCGCCCCCTATACTTAACATGGGGGACGCATGCGTTTTTTTTTGTTGCGTTGTGCCACACATGCGTCTTTTTTGCCGCAAGCGTCGGACCAAGAAAACGCAACAAGTTGCATTTTTCTTGCGTCCGATTTTCGGCAAAAACCGACGCATGCGTCGCAAAACGCAGCGTTTTTGCGTGCGTTTTGCCGCGTTTTTGCGTGCGTTGTGCGTTGCGTCGCCGACGCAGCGGCGCACAACGCTAGTGTGAACTTAGCCTTATTACTTACCAGGGGTTGTGGCTGCGGTGGATCAGGGTCCCAGGGTCGTTGCTGGAGGCAGGAGTGGATCATTGCTGCAGGCTGGGATGAGGAGGTCTGCAGGGGGGCTCCTATGCAGCAGGCTGGGATGAGGGGGTCTGCAGGGGGGCTCCTGTGCAGCAGGCTGGGATGAGGGGGTCTGCAGGGGGGCTCCTGTGCTGCAGGGGGGCTCCTGTGCTGCAGGCTGGGATGAGGCAGTCTGCAGGGGGGCTCCTGTGCTGCAGGCTGGGATGAGGCGGTCTGCGGGGGGGCTCCTGTGCTGCAGGGGGGCTTCGGGGCTGCAGGGCTGTTTCCGGTGCTGCGGGGGCTCTGCCGACATATTGTGAAAGGCCAGAGCCCCCTGGCAGTTCGTCCATGTATTCCTGTATGACTGACTCCGGGAAAATGGCCGCCGGAATCTCGAGAGATGAGATCTCAGCGCTGAAATCTCATCTCCCGAGATTTCGGCGGCCATTTTCCCGGAGTCAGTCATACAGGAAGGAACGCATGGACGAACTGCCGGGGGGCTCTGGTCTTTCACAAAATGTCGCCAGAGCCCCCGCAGCACCGGAGTAGCAGCGGACAACCGCGGTGGCGGGCGACAGTGGTGGCGGGCGGCAGCAGCAGCGGTGGCGGGCGGCAGCAGCAGCGGGCGGCAGCGGACACCCCCTCATCCCAGCCTGTAACGGTAAGCGGTATATCTGCTTTGTAAGACGCACCCCCATTTCCCCCCCAAATTTGGGGGAAATAAAGTGCGTCTTACAAAGCGTAAAATACGGTATATATTTTTATATCAGTTATTGTCTGCAGCACTGAAATGTTGACAGCACTGCTGCCAATCAGTCAGCTCAGCAGCTCATGCAATCATCTCAAGCAGAGCCACGGAGCTCAGTTATTGGCTGTAGCGCTGCTGATAATACATCAGAGCTGCAGACAGTCACAGACACTGAGCGTGAAGAGCACAAAGTCCTGATCGGGAACTAACATCATTTGATTAGAATTGGTCTTGTACACTACATAGCCTCCAAGAAACTCACCATCAAATGTGAATGGGAGCTGAGAAGTGGCCTCATCGGAACCTTTCACTTTCAGCTCTTTGTTTTTCTTTGTTATCTTCACTTGCACTTCATCTTCCTCGCTGTCTCCGCCAGATTCCAGGTCTGAGTGGTTGTCAGAGGCATTGCTTCCCTCCTCCTCTTCATCACTTCCTTCATCATCTTCACCCTCGCTACCCTCATCTGCACCATCACCACCATCATCTCCGGTCTTCAGCTCACTATCGTCTGATTCAGGAAGGTTTATCTTGCCATCCTATCAAAGATAAAAAAAAAAAAATAAAGGCTCGGCTCACATCTCAGGTTCCAGCTGTCCTGTACTAGAAGTAGTGTTGCTGCTGACCGTAGGAAGCAGCCATGTTTTTTCTAACCTCATACAAACCACTTTCATTCCTTTTTCAGTTGCTGGCAAGAAGACGTTAAGAACTGATAAAAAAATACCATAAAGGAACCCAATGCATTCTTACATTAGGAGGACGAGGGAGGCTGGAGCCATTTGTCACAGTCAGTCTGCAAGATACTTAGTACATTAAAAAGGGTTTCTGAGCTGCCATTTCTGAGCCTTAATCATGTTCCCCAGGTCCAGTGCTGAGTCTCCCCTGCTGCTCCCGGTGTCTGTTATTGTCTGCAGCGTTGTCGGAGCTCACCAATTGTCGACGGCGGTGCAGACAGACACCAGGAAGGGCGAGTAAAGCACCTTTTTCTTTTTTTTTAAATGTATAAAGAAGCAAACACAAACTGCAGCCAGCAGTTTTCAGAAACTAGAAAACTTATCTAACTTTGAAACTTCAACCTTTAATAGTTTGGGGGCTGCAGAAAAGCATTTAAAGGGAATCTGTCCCCAGGTTTATGCTGCTGTATCTAGGGGAAGCATAACGTAGATTCCAGGGCTGGATGTATTGAAGTATTTTACATAAAATCAAACTATAACTTCCTGCAACAAGAGCATCATCCGGATAATCACAAGTGTCTGGCTCCCTCCGCAGCCGGTTGCCAGCATTTTTCCCCATACAATCTAAAGAGAAATTTCCAATCAATGACAAGGATAGCCAACAGTTCAAGAATATCAAAGACAAGCAAGGCCATGCACAAAAGTATTACATGGCAGGACAAAAAACTATATCAAGACAAGCACTGGAGAGACAAAACGCTGGAATCAGGGTGGGAGCAAAGTAACAAAAGCCGAAATTACTGTGACTAATGCCTTTGAAGCTCAGACTTACCTTGTAAGAAAGCATCAGACGATCGTCCTTGTCCAGTATGAACCCATCCATCAAATCATCTGCAGATGTATGTTTGGGCTTGTTCTTCGCTTTGTCGTCCTCTCCTCGCATGCGGCGCAGACGCTCAGCCTGAAACACGAGCACAGAGGAAATAAACCAAAAGTCAAAATAAGGACAATATAATCCCCAACCACGTAGACACGGATGACAAATGCATTCAATAGGTACAGATGAGGGGCGGACACAGAGAGGGACCCGTAGTAAGAAAAATTAACGGGCCCTTGGGTAGTACAATAGCTCCTTATAAACCACAAGTACACCTGCTCTGGTGGCAGGAGTGGCCCCAATACCTCTTGGGCCCCTGTGCAGTTGCCCTACTGGTATGTCTGCTCCCAAGATGGTGGGGGGGGGGGGAGGGAGGAATAAATGAAACTTCTACAGATTCTGAAAATAAAGGTCAGTGATGGATCATTTTGTTACCTCAAGTCTCTGAAGCCTCTCTTGTTCTTCTTTAGCAATGTCTTCTTCAGACTTCATCTTGTCGGAGGGCTTAGCTTTCATGTCAAAGACTAGTTGACGGACCATCACGTCATAATCATCAGCCTGCAAATATTAAACAAAACAGGATAATCAGGTATAGTGTATACATGACAAAGACACCCAGAGACTGAATTTATTAAATCATAGCAGAGATCCAATGATAGAAGGGCTGCAGCCATCTTTTTACTGCTCTAATGCATCTAAAATGTGATTTCCAATTTTAAAAGACTTCCACATGTCAAAGTGACCCTGGGGTTTTGATAAGGGTGAGGAATGGAATGCAGAGCCCAACATCGATACCTATAAGGCTGCATTCAGTGTCCTCCTAGTTTTGCCCAACATCGATGCCTATAAGGCTGCACTCAGTGTCCTCCTAGTTTTGCCCAACATCGATGCCTATAAGGCTGCATTCAGTGTCCCCCTAGTTTTGCCCAACATCGATACCTATAAGGCTGCATTCAGTGTCCTCCTAGTTTTGCCCAAGATCGATAATTATAAGGCTGCGTTCAGTGTCCTCCTAGTTTTGCCCAACATCGATAATTATAATGCTGCGTTCATCGTCCTCCTAGTTTTCCCCGACATCGGTAACTAATAAGGCTGCATTCAGTGTCCTCCTAGTTTTGCCCAACATTGATGATAACTATAAGGCTGCGTTCAGTGTTCTCCTAGTTTTATCGGTTTTCTTTGCTTCCTAACCAATTGAAAAGACACCGAGAAGGTCAAAATTTTTATCCAAATTGGTCCGTACACAACAGATTTGTGAGACAAGGGCTCAACATGGAAGGTGTTGGATTTGCATCGTAGTTTTAAGGACAGATCAGAATAGTCTCACACTCTGAAGCGTGATCTTCATGGATCCAGGTGCTATCCGACAAAAAAAAAAAAAACAAACAACAAATCTGGCTGATGTGTGAATGCAGCCGCACCAATGGAGCGAAGTGCTTGGCTCATAGATGGAACAGCTTTTACAGCAGATAAAGAAAAAAATAGGGATTTTTGTGTACTCACCGTAAAATCCTTTTCTCTGAGCCACTCATTTGGGGACACAGGACCATGGGTGTTATGCTGCTGTCACTAGGAGGCTGACAGTTGAGACAAAAAGTTAGCTCCTCCCCTGCAGTATACACCCTCATGCTGGCTTTCAGAGACCCAGTTCAGTGCAAAAGCAGTAGGAGATTAATAACAATATATTACATTAGAGTATAACATGTCAGAGAAAGTCAAGAACCAAAAAGGTAACGAGCCGTAAGGCTAACAGGGTGGGTGCTGTCCCCCCCAAATGAGTGGCTCGGAGAAAAGGATTTTACAGTGAGTACACAAAAATCTCTATTTCTCCTTCACCACATTGGGGGACACAGGACCATGGGACGTCCCAAAGCAGTCCCTGGGTGGGAAACAATACAACCCAAATAACTTCGTGTACCATCTGACTATAAATGCGCGACTGCCGCTTGCAGAATACGTCTGCCAAGGGCCGTATCTGTACAGGATTGAATGTGGACATTGTAGTGTCTTGTGAAAGTATGCAGGCTCGACCACGTTGCGGCCTTGCAAACCTGCTCCACCGTTGCCTGGTGCCAGATGGCCCAGAAAGCACCCATCGACCGAGTGGAGTGTGCTCTAATCCCAGCCGGGATAGGCCTGCCCCTGACCCGATATGACTCTTGAATTGTAGAACGGATCCATCTGGCTATTGTGGCCTTAGACGCGGCTGAACCCTTTCTGTGACCCTCCGGGAGCACAAAGAGGGAGTCTGATTTGCGGAAATGAGCAGTTCTGGAAATGTACCTCCTAAGGGCCCGTACCACGTCCAGGGTATGAAGGGCCTTTTCGACCCTATGTTTTTGCTGTGGGGCAGAAGGAGGGAAGAATGATATCTTCGTTAAGGTGAAAAGATGAAACCACCTTAGAGAGAAAATCCGGAGATGGGCGTAGGACTACTTTGTCCTGGTGAAAGGAAAGAAAAGGCGCCCGGCAGGATAGTGCGGCCAACTCCGAGACCCGTCTGATAGATGTTACCGCCACAAGGAAGGCGACCTTCCAGGAGAGGACAGATAGTGGGACATCCTGCAGAGGTTCGAACGGGGGTTCCTGAAGCACACCCAGAACCAAATTGAGATCCCAGGTCTCTAAAGGCATTCTGTAGGGGGGTAACACGTGGGAGACCCCTTGAATGAAGGTCCTGACTTGCAAGTTGGCAGCGATCTTACGTTGGAACAACACAGATAACGCTGAGATCTGACTTTGAGGGAACTGAGCGCCAGGCCGGAATCAGGGCCGGACTGTAGAAAGTCCAAAACGGTAGGGATTGAGAAAACAAGCGGGGGTGACCTCGGAGCCTGCACCATGAGAAGGTTTTCCAGGTGCGGTGATAGATGCAAGCGGAATACGTTTTACGAGCGCTTATCATAGTGGGAATGACCTGCTGGGAGAAACCAGAGTGAGTTAGAATCCAGGTTTCAACAGCCATGCCGTTAGACGTAGGGCCCCTGAGCTCGCTCTGGTGGTAGATCGCGAAGCAGGTCTGGACGGTCTGGTAACCGCCAGGGGACGTCGGATACGAGTTGAACGAGCTTCGCGTACCATGCGCGACGTGGCCAATCCGGGGCAACAAGAATCACCGGAACCCCCTCCGTCTTGATTTTTCAGATCACCTTCGGTAGTAAGGGAAGCGGAAGAAACACGTACGGGAGTTGGAACTGATGCCACGGGGATATCAGTGCATCCACCCCGATGGCCTGGGGAGACCTCCTGCAACGTCGCCCTGCTGCGGGTACCCCCCCGATAGTTTATGTACGCCACCGCTGTGACGTTGTCCGATTGGATTCGAACTGGGTGACCCGCTAGCAGGAAGTGAAAGCGTCTCAGAGCAAGTCTGATCGCTCGAATCTCCAAAATGTTTATGGGAAGTCTCGACTCACGAATTGTCCAAATCCCCTGGGCAGTGTGGTGGCGAAACACTGCTCCCCAACCGAGGAGACTGGCGTCGGTAGTTACCACCAGCCAGCGGATCGGGAGAAAAGACCTCCCCAAAAGGAGAGATGATCTTAGAGTCCACCGTGTGAGGGCTTGCCTGATCCATGGGGATAGAGGACATGGCCGATCGAGGGACAAGGGACTCCTGTCCCAATTGTCCAGAAGAGCCTGTTGTAAAGGGCGGAGATGGAGCTGAGCGAAGGAAACCGCTTCTATTGCGGCCACCATTTTCCCCAGGATCCTCATGGCAAACCGAATGGACCGCAGGTGCGGATGACAGAGCGTCCAAACTCCCTGCTAAAGCTCTTGGGCATTGGACCGAGGTAGCAAAACCAGCCCCTTTGACGTGTCCAGGATCATGGCTAGGAAGAAGATCCATTGGGCAGGAATGGGGGAGGACTTGTCCAAGTTGATTAACCAGCCCAGGCGCGAAAGAGAATCCAAGGTAATGCGGACGCTTGCTTCGCAGGCCTGATAAGACGGACCCTTTATCAGGAGGTCGTCCAAGTATGGCAAAACGACCACTCCTCGGGAGTGAAGAATGGCCATGACCGCCGCCATGACCTTTGTGAATACCGTGGGCGCAGTGGCAAGGCCGAAGGGTAAGGCCGTGAATTTAAAGTGGTCCTCTTGGATGGCGAAGTGGAGGAACTTTTGATGTGGCGGGAAGATTGGGATATGGAGATAAGCATCTTTGATGTCTACTGATGCTAGGAATTTGCCTGTCTCCATTGAGGAGATAACTGACCGGAGTGACTCCATCCTGAAGTGCCGAACCTTTACGTACTTGTTTAAGAGCTTTAGGTCCAAAATAGGGAGCACCGTTCCGTCCTTTTTCGGAACGACGAAGAGGTTTGAGTAAAAACTTCTGAATCTCTGGTGTTCTGGGACCGGAACAATGACCCCATTTTGGCAGAGGGATTTGATGGCGCGATGAAGTGCGCGAGATTGAGCCCCCTAACTTGGGAGACGAGAGGGGAAAAACCTTGCTGGAAGAGAGGCGGAGAATTCTATTTTGTAACCAGAAGACACCAAATCTCTGACCCATTCGTTGTGAACGACGGAAAGCCAGACATGTTGATAGAGAAGCAGACGTCCGCCTACTTTGGAGGTGTCGACTGGGAGAGTCCCTGAGTCATTGTGAAGGGAATCTGGCAGGCCTGGACCCTCTGGTTCTGGGTTGTCTAGGTTTTCCTCGCCAGGACTGATTCGGCCGGTATGAAGGCCGGGAGTCTGTCTGTGCGTGGAGATCGTTCTGACCTGGACGAGGCTGCGGAGTTGGAACAGAATGGGCTACTGCGAAAGGGCCGAAAGCGAAAATATTGTTGGCACTGAAAAGCGGTTTTTGGCCTGTGTTGTGGGAGGAACTTGCTCCTCCCACCTGTAGCGTCGGAAATAAGCTGGTCTAATTTTTCTCCAAAGAGGCGTCCGCTCTGAAAAGGAAGGGAAATCAGAGACTTCTTTGAGGAGGAATCTGCGCACCACTCTCTAAGCCAAATAGCTCTCCTTATGGTGATGGCGTTTGAAACCGCAGTTGCCGCACAGTCCGCTGCGTCTAAAGATGCGTACATCATATAATCTCCAGCCATGGCAATTTGTTTGGCAAGGTCCGCCGCCTCAGACGGGAGATCCTGTTCCTGAATGGATTTTGCCAGGGCATCTGCCCAGAAAACCATCGCTTTGGCGAACCAAGCCGCCGTGAAGGAAGGAGATAGAGAGGAACCTGAGGCCTCGTACACTGAGCGAGCTAGGGAATCTAGCTGGCGTTCTGTAGGATTTTTAATTGAAGCACCATCAGGTACGGATAAGAGCGTCTTGGTAGCCAAGCGCGATACCGGAGGATCTACTAGTGGAGATTCCGTCCAATCTTTAACAAGATCTGCGGAAAAGGGATACTTCAATTCCAGGGCCTTTTTGCCCGTAAAACGCTTATCCGGTCGGTCCCTGTGTCGCCGGACTATATCCAGGAAATCTGGGTGAGAGGCGAACACCTTATGGGAACGCTTGGTTCTCGTAAAGGAGACTGAATGGTCCGGAGCAGAATTCGGGTCATCGTCCACTTTTAGCGCATGATTGACTGCCTCGATGAGGGAGTCAACAGTAGATCTAAACTCTGGAGCATCCGGATCTAAGGATGCGTCAGACTAATACTCAGAGTCGTGATCGCTACGAGTCCCTGGAGAGGGTGAGCGAGAAGTGGAGCTACCAGAGGCTGAATGGCGTGGTGAATGCTCAGGAGAGGTAGTGCGGATCCGCTTTTTGGATGACCGTGCCTCCTTGCGGTGAGAGCGGCCCCTGCTGGCCGACGCTTCCCCTGATATAGAGGGATCTCTTAACCCATGAAAAAGAGTGCCCCGCTCCCCAGAGGGGTTATCAAGGGATTCAATCGCTTTGGCCAACAAAGCCATGGATTGTGACAGTGACGCGGCCCACTGAGGGGGGGCTAGATACACTGGGGTCGGTAGCGGCAGAGGGCTCCTGGGCACATTGGGTATCACAGGCAGGGCAGAGAGGGGAACTTTGAGGCCGAGGGTGAGGAGCCTGGCAGGTGGTACACGCAGTAAAAAAGGTGGAATGCACCTTAGTGGTCTTTTTACCCCTTGACTGCAACATGTTGTACCCCAAAGTGAGAAAAGAGGCTGCTGGTGGAAGCTGAGGGGTAACTGCTGCAGGGAAGCGCTAAGCGTCATCTCCTTACCCAGGTCCTGTGCCCCGCAAGTCAGATAGGTGGCGTGGAAAAGAACCTCCAGAGCTGCAGGCGTGTGGAAGCCACCGGCCGGCGCTGCTGTGCAGAGGGAAAGATGGCCGCCGAGAGTTCGTGGGGTAGTCTCGCAAGGAGCGAGAAGTGCCAGGACCGGGGGCAGAGCCGCACGAATGACGCGAGTGTGGGCGGAGCCTATCGAGATGCGGCCTGTACTACGCCGAAGCTGGGGACTAAATTTTCGGCTTCTGCCGGCACGCACCCGTGGACCGCCGGGAAAGGACGCCGCTGAGCCCATATCGCCATGGAGTCCTCCCTGAAACGCGACCCCTACAAGCACTAACCCCTAAGAGGGGGGGGGGGGTCCTGAGAAAGTCGGATCTCCTCTGTATCCAGCTCCAAGGTAGATAGGACGGTGCAGGGTTAGGGGAGCCTCCATCCACCATCCCCATGAAAGGGGGGTGGAGAGGAACCGTCAGCCTCCTTCCATCATCCGCTTTTTCAGGGGTGATGCAGTGGGGGCTGCACGGACGCCACAGTGGGAATGGTGCCTCTGAACAGCCGAGGGTGAGACCTGGTGGGTAGGGCAGATGTCCGGCAATAAGGCCTGGCTGCAGAAGAGGATACTGGAGGTGACACTCCAGTGCTCATCTGTAAAAACAGGGGGGAGATCGGTGCCCTTGAAGGAGCCCGTCGCCCCAAAATTCAGCTCAGGCAGTGGCTTCCCACATCGCAGGAGAGGGTACGGAGAGGTAAAACTCCTGTGCTCGCCTGTTGTTGGTTCGGGAAGATCGGAACATGAAAGAGTCCGTCGCCCCTTCGTCCAGAAAAGAAGGTTTAAATCCAGTGTGCCTCCTACGGACACTAAGCTTGAACTGGGTCTCTGGAAGCCAGCATGAGGGTGTATACTGCAGGGGAGGAGCTAACTCTTTTTGTCTCAACTTAGTGTCAGCCTCCTAGTGACAGCAGCATTACACCCATGGTCCTGTGTCCCCCAATGTGGCGAAGGAGAGAAATGCATAAAAATACAATAAAATAAATCACAGACCTCAGCAGAATTATCTCTGAATGTTCATGCTATTAAGAACCTCTTGACGTCTTACCTTTGGCTTCTCGGTCTCCACCTTCCTCTCCGATTTTGGAACCTTGTGCGATAATAATCCCTGGATCGCCTTCCAGTCGCTGTCGAGTTTTTCCGTCAGCTCCAGCGCCTTCTCTCTTTGACTCTGCCGTTCTCTCTGAAAAAGTGGATAACAAACAGAAATTAGAAGAGTTAAACGGATACCCCCCTTATAGTCAATATTAGTACCATAGTTCCCTAAAGCCATGTAACAATATTTTGTGGAACCTCCAATACTGTCATACGAAACCGGAGATCCACAGCTATATCACGGTGCTAGAGGGGATCTCACTGCAGCTCAGCCCGGCGGCTGGGAATGGAGACTCAGTGACCAGATGTAACCTCTATGATGTCACCCCTGGTCACTGACGCTGCGTTCCCAGCAGATCGTTCACTAGTGGTTCTCAGCCTGGACGGTCGCATCTTGGCACCATCCAGGTTGAAAACTAATTATCCCCCAGACATGGATTACGGTGTGGGACAGAACGACGGACAGGTGAGGGATGTTGTTGGTTTTTATTTTAGATTTATTACAGGAGAGCGAGGGCTTCAGTGGAATAGGCGTTTGGTGAGTATAACTGTATTTGTTATTTTTTAAATAAAGTAAAACTGTGTTTTGTTTTATTTCTAATAAAGGACTTTATTCTGGCTGTGTTTTTATTTACCATGTAACTATAGGATTAGTAATGGATAGGTGTCTTATAGACGCCTCTCCATTACTAAGCCGTGGGCTTGATGTCACCTGACAATACAAAGGTGACATCAACCCCACAACTATTACCCCACTTGCCACCGCTACAGGGAAAGTGGGAAGAGCCGGGCAAAGCGCGAGAATTGGAGCATCTAATAGATGCGCCTTTTCTGGGCAGCTGTGGGCTGCTATTTTTAGGCTGGGGGGGGTCAATATCCATGGCCCTTTACCAGCCTGAGAATACCAGCCCCCAGCTGTGAGCTTTAGCAAGGCTGGTTGTCATAAATGGGGGAAATCACACACTTTTTTTTTTTTTAATTTAAATACCGTATATACTCGAGTATAAGCTGAGATTTTCAGCCCATTTTTTTAATGTCATTGTCCCTGGGGGTCGGGGGAGCGGCAGCTGTCACATCACACTCACCTGCTCCCGGCGCTTCTCTGCATATCCCAGCTGCTCCAATGGTCTCCAGCAGCTCTTCCTGTGTTCACTGGTCACGTGGTACCGCTCATTAAAGTAATGAATATGGACGCAACTACACTCCCATAGGGGTGGAGCGCATATTCATTACTTTAATGAGAAGTACCAGTGACTGCTGAACACAGGAACAAGCTGCCGGCGCTCGCTGGAGACCAACAGAGAAGCAGGGAACGTGCCAGGAGGGTGAGTCATGCGATATTCACCTGTCCCCGTTCCACTGCCGCGCTGTGTCTACGGAGTCCTCTGGCTGTGACGTTCAGGTCAGAGGGCGCGATGAAGTGGTTAGTGCACCAGCCTCTGACTGAACAGTCACTCCAGAGACCCGGAATACACAGCGGCACACGGTGGTGTAACGGGGACAGGTGAATATCGCAAGTGCTGGTGAACCCGCCTGCTCAGGACAAGAGGTGAGTATGTGATTTTTTTTTTTTTTTTTTTAAGTCACAGCAGCAGCATATGGGGAATAATATTCTATGGAGCATCTTATGGAGCCATAACCAACCTTTGTGCAGCATTATATGGGGCATATTTTTGTATGAAGCATCTTATGGGGCCCATCATAAACTTTATGGAGCATTATAGGGGGTGTATTTTGTATGGATCATTATATGGGGATCCTGATTCAATATGGATATACAAAAACACTTAACCTTCTGATGTCTCAATTTTACTTTTATTGGTATCTATTTTTATTTTTGAAATTTACCAGTAGCTGCTGCATTTCCCACCCTAGGATTATACTCGAGTCATTAAGTTGTCCCAGTTTTTTGTGGCAAAATTAGAGGTCTCGGCTCATACTCGGGTCGGCTTATACTCGAGTATATACGGTAACAATAATAATTAAAAAAAACAGCGGGGACCCCTCTATTCTTGATAATCAGCCTTGCTGAAGTTGACGACTGAGGATGGCAGCCTGGCTGGTTATAGAAAATACAGGGGAACCCACGCCGGTTTTTTTCATTTATTTATTGCGCAGGCGGCAGCTGATAAATACTCCCATCAGTCGCTCCTGCTGTCACTTATTAGCAGCAGCAGGGGTAGGCTGATGGGAGTAATATTCCCATCAGCCTTCACATCCTGTCTCTTTTATTACTTAAATAGAACTCATCATTCTCCCCTGCTCAAGCCGATAGCTGGCACAGCAGGGGACAATGATGATAGCAGTGTTCAGTACCCGGTTTCGGGGAACAGCGCTTACTGTAACGCTTATTCCCTGGTGCCCATCCTAGTGGTACTGATGCAGCACATGCATGCCAAACGTGTGCCACATGTATTACAAACACGGACACTGACATCTCCTGCCTGTACCGGAAATGTCAGGATGTGTGAATGGGACCTTATAGTGGGTTTTTATAGCGGATTTTTATGTTTGGCAGCAGTCACACACTAAAAGACGCTTTTTATTGCAAAAAATAGTTTTTGCATCACCACATTTTGAGGGCTATAATTTTTCCATATTTTGTCCCACAGAGTCATGTGAGATCTTGTCTTTTGCGGGACGAGTTGACGTTTTTACTGGTAGCATTTTCGTGCACATTACATTTTTTGATCGCTTTCTATTATGATTTTTGGGAGGCAGAATGAACAATAAACAGCAATTAATTTATTTGGGGGGGGGGGGGGGCGAATGCCGTTCCGTGTGATAACATTGATAAAAGGCAGCTTTATTCTTCGGGTCAGTACGACTGCAGCGATACCTCATTTATATTTTTTATGGTTTGGCGCTTTTATACAATAAAGACTATTTTATAGAAATAATTATTTTTTAATCACTTTATTCTGAGAGCTGTAAGTTTTCCGCTGATGACGCTGTATGGCGGCTTGTTTTTTGCGGGATAAGATGGCGTTTTCAGCTGTACCATGTTTATTTATATCTGTCTTTTTGATTGCATATTATTCCACTTTTTGTTCGGCGGTGTGATGATAAAGCATTGTTTTTTGCCGTGTTTTTTATGGTGTTCACTAAAGGGGTTAACTAGTGGGACTGTTTTATAGGTCGGGTCGTTGCAGATGTGGTTACACCAAATGTGTACTTTTATTGTTTGTATTTCTTTTTCATTCAAATATTTATTTAGAGATAGTATATTGATTTTTTTTATGATTATTTTTTATTTACTATTTTTACATTTAAAAAAAAAAATGTTTTTACTTTTTTTTTACTTTGCCCCACTATGGGACAATCATTGTTTGCAGGCTGATCCGTTCTATAGCATATAGATGAAGCAGCATCCCCATGCTATAGAAACCGTCAGCGCTGCACTGACAGACTTGCTGATCATGCACTGCACATGATCAACAAGTTTCCTAGCTCTTGTGACCCAGATGTCGACATCTGGTCACCATGGCAACGATCGGGTCTCCAATCCAAAGGCAGAGGGGCTGTCAGCCCTCTGTCGGCTTCCGGAATGCTGCGATCGTGTTTGCTCACAGTATTTCAGGGGTTAAAGTGCTGGGAGCAGTCTGAGACTGCTCCTGGCACCTAGTGCCGGGTGTCAGCTATCAGAATCAGCAGACACCCAGTGGCGATCGCCTGCGAACCCCCCACCACCATCGTGACTGCGGAGATCGCGATGACATAATGATCCGCCCATGGTCAAATAGGCCCAGGTCACATCCGATGTCAGAAAGGGGTTAAAGCTGTTCCCGGTTACATCCATACAACCCCATACCTTCTCAATCTTAGATTTGGCAATCAGCTCCTCGATGAGCTCTTTCCGTGTTTTTGGCTTTTCAGGTTCCTCCTCCTTTTGCTCAGAAGTGGCTTTCTTTCTCAGCAATCCACCGCCTCCAAAATGTGCAGCCGTTAATTCAGCTGTGTGTGTGTGTGGGGGGGGGGAATAAATGTAAAATAAATAAAAATCTAGTTGCATACTGCTATTGCTAAAGGAGCCGTCTCAGCACTAACATTTAGGATGTCTCGGTAACAACTGCCGTTACGGAGCTCTGACACGGATCTGGTCAGTTTACCCTTGGAAATATACAGTATGTAATATATATATGAATTTTTTATAAGCAGAAAAAATGGGCCACAAGTAAAGAAACTTTAGAAAGTTTCAATCACAAGTTACATTTCAAGGTCCTTTGTCAGTTTGGCAATGCACCAATTGGCAGGAATTACCTTGAGTGCGCTCCTACTACTACTCCTATTATTTGGGCACAATCTGTCTCCTGAGGATTTACAAAACAAGTATCATTGGAGACTTATTGTTAGATGGCAACTCTGTAACCCCATTTCCATCAAATGACAATGTACATCATGACGAGTGATCCATTCCTGTAAAATCATCATATTGTTATGAAATTGTGATGGTGCCAGCTTAACGTGCAGACGACATCCAGCTGTAGTAGCTCTGATCAGGAATAACTCCAATCCCAGATGTTAAATCATGTAGATGCCACGAGAAGCAGCCAACACAGCATCTAAACAGTGTACTGCTTCTACCGTCATCCAAATATTGCCTCCATGTCACGATCATGGGGTCTCTGATGGGTAGTAATGGCTGCCTGGAGTCTTAAAAGACTAGTAAGATACCGACAGGCAACAATACATGAGCTTATGAACAGTGATTTAAGGATACAGAATCAGAATTACTGGCGATATAGATAGATATAGATTATCCTACCCGACAATGCTCCGCGCTCCTCTGTGTCGCTATCACTGTCCACAGGGTCGTTCATCTTTTCGAGTGCTGCCAGAGACTGGCCATAGTGAGTGAGTTCCTCCTCCTCGTTCAGATTATACACAGTTTTCTTGGTAGCATGTTTCTATAAATGAGAAAAAAAAAAAAAATGACCAGAAAAATGTTTCAACCACAGAAAAAGTTGACCAATCAAGGACACTAATTTTATTGTATTCCCCCTACCCGATGGCTGACGTCAACTTTACGCAACTTACTGATTTATACATATAAAAAAATATAAAGATCAAGATAGTGAAAATACAATGAGGGTAAGAAAAGATTCAGTAGCCAAGATCCAAATGTAGCAGAGCCAAGTTTCCCAACTGACCAGCCATTTCTTATAGCACAATATCCACACATCACAATAAGAAAAATACAGCAATAAAAAAAATAAAAAAAAACAGATAAATCCAGGTCTGCGATACAATAGCCAATTACACAGCAGAAACATTTATAAGAGGACGCCTACAGTTACCACTGCACCATGCACGGGCGACAACTCCTTACCTTTCGCTCCAAAGCAAATCTCTTCACCATCTTCTCCTCCGGAGTCAGTTTGGTGTCATATTCTCCAAATCGTTTGTCACTGAACATATTGGTCTTTCCTCTTCGCTGATATTCTTTAAGAAGAGTATCCTTACGCTGGAAACAAACAAAACAAAAAACACCACAATGTATATGTTATGAACAAGTCTGCAAAAAGAAAGAATCATTCATGAATGGTCGACTTCTGCATTACCTCTTTCTGATCATCTATCATTTGCACCAATTTTCTATCTTACCATTTTGTTAATATAAACAAGTTGTCTGGGATCTCAAGAGAAAAAAAAAAAATAAAAAAAAAAAATAATCAGGTAAGTGTAGGGAAATCAATCAAATAAAAATATACTTCTTGGTGGTTCAACCAGTAAACAATGATCGAACTTGGACCGCCGTCAGTGCTGGAACCACAAGAAACTGAATAGGCAAGCACTATTTTATTTTTCTATTAATATAGCCTTGTATTTATTCTTTGTTTGGTTTTGTTTATTTTTTTGCATCCCAGAGAAATCCAATAAACAAGTATGAGTCAGAGGAGTAAGCAGGGGCACATCCATGTTCAGTACTGGCCACGACTACCCCATGTAATACGAGTCTGCCAACAGGGGAGCTGCTCTTACAGATCCGCGCTCCATTATGGCATAAAGCGTTGGATGCCGCCCTCTAAATAAGATATCCACATGCCCGAGCTGAGCTTGTGGATTGGAGGTTGTCGTCACTCTCCCAGATCCATGACAAGACGGACTCCTGTAACTTCCAGCAGACCCCACTGATTTATAAAGGGGTCCGTTGGGTTGAGCCATGATGTGCATAATTTTCAGTGGATAAAGATTGTTCCTATTCCGGATAAAAACCACAATCAGAGACTGATCATCCAACAGATGTGAGGAAAGCTTTAGGGTACACGACAACTTTGGCAGCGACAGCTGTTACACAGCCAGAGTTCACTCAGTGCTGCTGCTACGTTGTGGTGCTGTAGAAGTAAATCGTACCACTTATACTCACCTCCGGCAATGTCAACACTCACTCTCCTGGGGATTGTGTGACATTGTTATGTCACGTGATCCCTGAGGCCAATCAGTGCTGGCTTCACTCTCCTCATCTCCTACAGACACTGGAGCTGCTCTCTCAATTTCTCCGAATGTGTTAATTTGACCAAAGGATGGGACAGTGAAGCCAGCGCTGAATGGCCGCAGGGCTCTCATGACAATGTTATGTGATCTCTGGGAGAGATGGCACTGATGGTGAGTACAAGTGTTGCTATTTTACTCGGCGGAAGCCATAGGGATCAGAAGGGGTTGTCTGACCAGTGGACAACTCGTTTAACCTTGGCAGAGCAGGACCCTGAGATTGCCCGGTGCTGGCTTAGGGTACCGTCACACAGTGCCATTTTCATTGCTACGACGGCACGATTCGTGACGTTGCAGCGTCGTATAAGTATCGCTCCAGCGTCGTAGACTGCGGTCACACGTTGCAATACACGGCGCTGGAGCGATAATTTCATGACGTATTTGCGATGTAGAAGCCGTTGGTTACTGTGCGCACATCGTATACAACCTGTGTCACACGATGCAATCATGCCGCCACAGCGGGACACTAGACGACGAAAGAAAGTTTCAAACGATCTGCTACGACGTACGATTCTCAGCGGGGATCCGGATCGCAGTAGCGTGTCAGACACAGCGATATCGTAAATGCATCGCTGGAACGTCACGAATCGTGCCGTTGTAGCGATCAAAATTGCACTGTGTGACGGTACCCTTAGAGCCTCAATCTAGGTTAGGACTTTTAGTATCAAATATGGATTTTTAGCTTTTATGTTCCCTGCGCAAATCTCACATTTTCATGGAGATGTTCATGATTGTAAAGTGTGCAATGAGTTACTGTCTACGGCATTGGGGAGGGGCATACAAGTGTGTTTAAAGTTCAGGCTTTGCATTTGTAAAGTGTGAAAAATTGAAAGTGTAAGGCTATGTGCACACGTTGCGGATTCATGCGCGGATTTTTCCACGCAGATTTTGAAAAAGCCGCAGGTAAAAAACGCACTGTGTTTTACCTGTGGCTTTCCAGCGGTTTTTGTGCGGATTCCACCTGCGCATTCCTATTATGGAGCAGATGTAAACCGCTATGGAATCCACACAAAGAATTGACATGCTGCAGAAAATACAACCCAGCGTTTCCGCACTGTATTTTCCGCAGCATGTGCACTGCGGATTTTGTTTTCCATAGGTTTACATAGTACCGTACAACGGACGGAAAACCGCTGCAGATCCGCAGCCAAATCCGCAACGTGTTCACATAGCCTTAATAGTTAATGTTTCCCTTTCCAGAGGCACAGAGGACTTTTGGGATAAAATGTATCAATGATGCAAGATCTGTACAGGTCCCAGCACCATCAGCATTCCCTGGCACACAGGGGTTTGGTGGGCACCACTTATTGGGGCAAGCTTCTGCAGACCCTTCACTACAGTAGACAAATATGCCACAGTCCTAACGAACATTAAAGGGATCTTTTTCTTCTTAAATACATGCATCTGGGGCTATGAATAACATCTACATTATAATGTTACATCTCCTGGCTTTACCAGGCCGTTTGTTTTCCTGCATATTCATCTTTGATGTGGCCATAAATCAGCTGAGAGGAGCTCAGAACAAAAAATCCAGATAATGAAAGTTACTAACTCTACAAGACCATGAGAAGGAGCTCGATGACTGACTCTCCGTTGCCTCATTCTGCAGCCAGCAGGAGGGGAGCAGTGCTACGTTTTGAATGAAAGTCAATTATTTTTAGCCCAAACTACATTCATGTAAGAAAGGAAATCTTCCCTGAGGCGGATAATCCCTCTAAGCAATAACATCCCCAGCCCATTGCTGTGACCTGTAGTCCCACAGCTCGGTCTCTGGGAGCAGATCACAGGGCTCACTCACCTTCTGCAGAGCCTTAGACTTGGACACGCCGGGCAGCCCCACATCATGCTTGGTCTTCCTGCCCAGGACACTGAATTTCTGCTTATTGATCTTCACTTCAAACGGGTTATCCCGGACCTCGCTGCGGGCTTTGCTGACCCGTGCGGCGGCTCCTGCCGGCGGCTGCTTGCCTTTCTTTTTATGCTTCGCCATAACGGCGGTGACAGCTCCGCAGCCCGACTCCCTGTACACACGTGTGCTGTGCTCCCAGGACCGGAAGCTGCGAGATTCAGCGCACGTCGCACACTTCTGACGTCACGTGTATTTCCGGGTCCTGAGACGAATTCTGCGGTGGTTCACAGTAACCAATCATTGGACGGCTCTAATTTTTTCTTCGGCTCTTAGAAATTAACAGCCGCGCCGTGATTGGTTGTTGTGGGGCTATTACAGACAGTGTCTTTTTCAGGATTCTGTACACATACTTTCTGCTGCGGATTTCCACAGTGTCACATACTGATTGTGTCCTAGATTTGCTGCTAATTTTATCCATTGCAATAAGTGAAATCGCAGTAAAAACGTATCTACAGAAAGAAGGGACAAATTATGCAGAGCGCTGTGGCAAATTCTGCCCCTGGTCACCCCCAAGCCACGCATGTTGACCATTTCTTTCTCCCCCTGACAGGAGGAGTTGTCAGAGGGGCGCTAGCAGTGAGGGACATTCAGCAGACCCCTGAGATTGCAGGGCGTAGACCCAAATCTGGGGCTGTCCGCTGTATACAGGACAGTTGGGACTAGAGATGATCTATTCACCAGACTCCGGTCCACATCCAGATCAGTGGTACCTGGTGGCTGGAGGGGAGGCCGCAATCACAAATCTAACCTCCCGGTGTCCCCAGCGTGGCTTTTGATCCCCCAGGGCCGGCGGGTCATCATCTGTGCGTCCTGCTCATCTCTAGTTGGGACCTGGGGATTATTTTTTGTTCCTTTATTCACAGTCGGAGCCGCCAGAACTTTCTCATCTTTATGTAGCGTCACTATACGACATCCGGCTTTTTGGTGTCTTTAAGGCCGTGTTCACACATTGCAGAAATACGGTGTTTTTTGTTTTCTGCAGGATCCGTACCAAACTACACAATAACAATCTTCTCTGGTTATTGCTGCATTTTTTATACCCTTTCTCCCATATTTAATGTGCTTTTTATAGTACAAAACAGCTTTGATTCCGCATTTAAAAAACTATCTGCAGTTTTTTACATATTTTTTTTGGCTCCACATAGAAGCCGCTAGAGAAAAGAAAGCAACAAAACCGCACAGATCAGCAGCATTTTTAGAAAACGGGGAGCAGTGTTCATGTGGCAAGTGGGGTAATAAGGTTGGGGTTAATGTCAGCTGTTTTATGGCCGCTGACGTCAAGTCCAGTATCTTAGTGTGTTCCGGCTGGCTTACTGATCGGTCGCATCATGCTGCCGCTCATCAAACCATCCAGATGTAGCAGAGCTGGAGTTTTTGTCCTCAACGGACAGGTGAGGAATTTGGTGGTTTAGTATTTTTATTTTACGGTAATAAATGGGAAAAAAGGACGAGGAGTATTTATTTAAAGTAAAGGAGTCTGTGTTTAAATTAAAGGACTTTATTCTTGCTGTGTGTTTTTTACAATATGACTATGGGATTAGTAATCGGAGTGTCTAAGGCTACTTTCACACTAGCGTCGGACGACGCACGACGAGTTGCGACGTACCGATGCTAGCAGTGAATGCGCCGCACAACGGGGGCAGCGGATGCTGTTTTTCAACGCATCCGCTGCCCCATTGTGAGGTGCGGGGAGGCGGGGGCGGAGTTCCGGCCGCGTATGCGCGGTCGGAAAAGACGGGAACGACGCACCAAAAAACGTTACAAGCAACGTTTTTTGGTGGCGACGGACCGACGCAACACGACGCAACTGTCGCACGACGGTTGCGACGTGTGGCAATGCGTCACACTGCGTCGCTAATGCAAGTCAATGGAGAAAAAACGCATCCTACAAGCACTTTTGCAGGATGCGTTTTTTCTACAAAACGACGCATAGCGACGTGCAGTGCACGACGCTAGTGTGAAAGTAGCCTTATAGACGCCTTTCCATTAGTAACCCCTGGGCTGTCAGCAGCCCTAAATCAGCTGACTTCAACCCCAACCCTATTACCCCACTTGCCACCGCACCAGGACAAGTGGAAAGAGTGAGGCTAAGCACAAGATTTGGCACATCATATGGATGCGCCATTTCTGGGGCGACTCAGGGCTGATGTTCTCAGTCTGGGAGGGGTCCACTATTCATGGCCCCTTCCTAGTCTATTAATATCAGCCTACAGCTGTCTGTCTAGCCTTTCGTGGTTATTAATTATAGAGGGACCCCACATAATTTGTTTTGGGGGGGTTACCCATTTTAATAACCAGTAGAGATGGGCGTACACCTGGATGTTTGGGTCCGGTGAGTTCGACTGAACAGTTACAAAAAGTTCAGGATCAGGTACCCGCACTCTATTCACTTGAATGGGGGGCCCAAACATCCAGTGTTTGCCACGCTGTCACGTGAATAACAGCGTGGCAAACAAACGTTTCTGATCAGCAGTAAAATCATCACCGCTGGTGAGACAGCCGCAGTTCCCACGCTGTCAAATAATAGTGTGAGCACGCAGCTGTGATCGGAGGTATACAGTTTACCTCCAGTCACTGGTGTCAGGTGATGGGACTACTGATCCCATCATCTGAAACCTGCTGCCGCTAATAACAGCGAGAGCAGGAGCGGCTGATGGGAGCATTCAACAGCCGGCACCTGCGCTATAAATAAATCATTAAAAAAAGAAACCGACGTGGGATCCCCTGTATTTTTGATAACCAGCCAGGCAAAATTCAGTTCTGAGGGCTGCAACCCTCAGCTGTCAGCTTCAGCAAGGCTGATTATCAAGAATACTGGGATCCCCACACTGCTTTTTAAATTATTTATATAAACAATAAGAAAACTATGTTGGGTCACCCCATTTTTGACAACCAACCAAGTTAAGCAGACAGCTGGGGGCTGGCATTCTCAGGCTGGTAAGGGGCCATGGATATTGCCCCCCCAGCCTAAAAATAGCAACCTGCAGACACCCAGAAAAGGCGCATCTATTAGATGCACCAATTCTGGTGCTTTGCCTGGCTCTTCCCACTTGCCCTGTAGCGGTGGCAAGTGGGGTTCATATTTGTGGGGTTGATGTCACCTTTGTATTGCTCGGTGACATCAAGCCCATGGCTTAGTAATGGAGAGGCATCTATGAGACACCTATCCATTACTAATCCTATAGTGGTATGGTAAATAAAGACACAGCCAGAATAAAGTCCTTTATTAGAAATAAAACAACACCGTTTTACATTTTTATTTAAAAATAACAAACACAGTTATACTCACATAACGCCTAATTCCATTGAATGTCTCGTTTCCTGAAATAAAACAAAGATCAAAAACAAAAATATCCCTCACCTGTCCAAAGTTCTGTCCCACGCCGTAATCCATGTCTGGGGATAAATAGTTTTCAACCTGGACGGTGCCATGATGCGCCCGTTCAGGCTGAGAACCACTGGTGAATGAGCGGCTGCGAGTGCTGCCTCAGTGACGAGCGGTGACATCATCGAGGTTACCGCCAGTCACTGAGGCTGCGATCCCAGCCGGGCTGAACTGCCCTGACCTTGGTGAGATCACCGCTAACACCGTGAGAAAAAGCGTCACGGTGCAGAGGAGAGTTCACCACAGTTCACCGCGAGAATTTCACTGCGGTGCCCTGTTCTGACTGGTGCAAGTCCCAGTCGTCTAAATAGTTTTCAAAGTACAACCGCTTTAGGCAGGGGGACTTCACATACCCATTCTCAGACTTTGTATCTACATTTCCTCTTTATTATTAGTACGAGTATATTATATATATAAAGTTTTGTCTTTTCTTTGTTCCAGTCGATAAACTTGAGGTTATGTTTTTAGTAATTGACCAGCTCTGGACAAAGTTTGGCAATGCTGTAAGTAACCACACAATATTGTAGCCCAGATATAGGAAACTGTTGAGCATTAGATCTTCCGGTCACATTTGGACCTCCCGATGGTCATATTGTAAGTCACTCTTTGTAACAGCCACTTATTCTTATCCCAAAATACAAGTAATTTCCAGGTGGCACACCCATGGTGATGACAAGGTGAGTAATCGTACTGATGTCCTGTGCGCCAACACACACATCTAAAGTTGTTCTGGAACTTTATATAAACTCTGACAATACTTCCCTTTGTTCTGTGTTGGCCATCAATAAAGAGATTTGCCCCAGAAGCAAGAGAATCTCGGTGGCGGTCTCTGGATCTTCGCCGATTACACGGTGGCTCCAGCATCACCAGCCAAACTCCACAGCGTCTTTGCTAGTTTCGAAAACCAGTCATTGGCATGGTATTTTCTTTTTTCTTTTAATCCGCTCGGCTAAGTCTTCCATGTTTGTTTGCGACAAAGCGTAATACATTTTTGGCCGTCATATCACGTCTGAGTTTATTTTCCTTTAAACTGTATTTAGAATGGGATAGAAAACTAATATTCCAGACGCCTGTTTAATACATTATTCTTCAACCCAAACATGCGAGGGGATTCTGAGTCTATTTGTGGATTTATTTTAAGCTGGGTTTTTTTCCATAGTTTATGGAAGGAAACTTGACTTAATATAATGTAGCTATTACCAGTTCCGAATTTATTTTTCTTGTGGAATTGTTTTTTGTATAATTTTGATTTACGGAGGATGCAATTATATAATGGGTAATGGTGTAAGCACTTGTAGACCTTTGCCTATTAGATTTGGGATCTTCAGTGCCAGCCTTTGATTAGTTTGGCTTCTGCAGGATCCAAAGTGTGACATTATGGGAGTCTGTGTTCATTTCAGGTAAAACCAATTATTTGGGATTACATAGTAATCCTCTGAGTAAAGGACTCACGTACACAGCCGAGTTACAGCGATGTACATCTCTAGTTGTGCACAGCCATACTGTATGGTTGGGTGCATGAGACGTTTGTCCTTTGCCTCTGCATGCCTGGGATTTTATACACTACATATAAAAAAAAGTGTGCGTTCTATTATCATAGGAAACAACTAATCTATTATTGGGCCATATTTTGGCATCAGAAGGCGACACAGGGACTGCCTATGCTCACACAGCAGAGTGATTGCTTTTTGCATATCCTAAATGGAACCTGTCACGTTGAATAGCACTACAAACCTGCAGATTTAGGTATAATCTGTAGGCTAATAGACAGGTGCACGGCAGTCGTAATGGATTCCTCCAAGGAGCTGCTGGCTTTCAGTCAAACAGGCACGCAGGTGCAGCATTGTGAGTGGAGACTGTAATCACATCCCGGCACTTTGATTGACAGTCGGCTCTGCAGTCTATCACTATTCCGAAAATTGCAAAATGAAGAGACAGAGGCACTGATTACAGCGATTTGTCACTCACTGGGCTGCTTGCTATAGTTTGAATAAAATCAGTGTTTTATCAGCAGGAGATTATCACTAGAAGACTAGTTGTCTTGTGCCATGTAGTCATCCTTCTCTCTGCAACCCAGCCCCGTCACTGATTGACAGCTTTCTGCCTATGCACAGTATAAACAGAAAGCTGCCTATCAGCGGTGGGCTGGGTTGATCTACAGCAGAGACCCATGGGAGGGTGCTTATTACCTGGGTATCGACAATACCAATGTCATGAGCTTGCGTTCCTAATATCAGGCAAACAGGCATATTTACTAGGGTGTGCCAGTTCATTTCTTTAGATGTTTTTTAGGCTGTTTGCACCATGTGTATATAAAGGAGTTACCCGCCTTTTCCTTGAGCTGGACATTTTATTAATGTTGTTGCCCATGGCTGTAGGTCTACTAGGTGGGCTCAGTCCTTCTCAGCCTTATCCACGTGCACATCACTTGACAAAAGGTTAGGTTTTAATGTTAGAGTTAGGACCTTCCCAACTAGGGTCACCGTGAAGTGGTGGGATGGCTTTTGCATTTTTTAAATCAAAATTATGTTAACTAACTACCCTATATTATATTCATGTACTATTGCTGTTTATTTATTTACTACAGGGGATTTACTTATTATGTTTCTGTCTTTGTTTCTTTTGTGTGGGAGTACTGTGCCAAAAGCCTCTGTGTGTACTATGCATCACTGGCTGTGGGAGTACGGTGACAAAAAGCCTCTGTGTGTATGCTGCATGCATCTCAGTTGGAGTACTGTGCCAAAAGCCTTTGTATGTACTCTGCACCCCTGCCTGTGGAAATACTGTGTCACGAGCCTCTGTATGAACTCAGCACCTCTGCCTGTGGTGGTACTTTGCAAAAATGCCTCTATGTGTGTACTTTGTATGAGTCGTAATGGTAATACTGTGCCAAAAGCCTCTGTGTGTACATTTCACCCCTGCCTGTGGGAGTACTGTACCAAAAAGTCTGTGTGTACTCTGCATCCCTGCCTATAGAAGTACTGTGCCAAAAAACTCTGCAGCCATGTCTGTACAAGTAGTGTGCTTAAAAAATAATTATACTCTGCAGTCTTGTCTGTACGAGTAGTGTGCCTAAAAATAATTATACTCTGCAGCTATGTATGTGAGAGTAATGGGCCTAAAAAAATAACTATACTCTACAGTGGTGTATATGCAAACAGTGGGCCTAAAAACTAATTATACTTGGCAGCCGTGTCTGTATGAGTAGTAGGCCTAAAAAGTAATTTTAGTATGCAGCTTCATATGTGAGAGTAATGGGCCTAAAAAATAATTCTTGTGTTTCTACTGTGCTCCCGCTGTTAGGTGAGAACACTGTATATCAGTGTCCGTGTAATAATTATAGGGGATAACTCAGGAGACTCTTTGCGTGGAACAAGACAACTACAGGACACAGTTTTGTAAGTGGTAAAGTCTATATTATCACACGGTGATTCAAACAGGTGCAGAGAGAAACTCAAGTCCACAACACTTGGTGCAAATAATAAACGCAGCTTAGCAGTCTATAGGAAACTTCAGAGGAAAATGCAATCAAGCAGAAAGTCTATGAAGCACAGTTATTCTTGAGGATACTTGACACGAATAAATCCTTGTCTTAGTCCAGGCACAGATAGATATGCTATTAGGCAGTTCAAATAATATCTTAGCTCAACCAGGGAGGCCTGGTTAATAGTCTCAGGTTATTGCAAAGCAGAAACAGCTTACATGTCCAGCAAATGCAGATGGAAGTAAACACGAGCAGCAGATGAAGGAGGATTGCTGGAGACTTGTGTATGCAGCAGAAACTCAGAGCAGAGTAGCAGGATAACCCCACAGGTTCACAGGAGCAGGTGTATAGCCAGGGAGTAACCAGAGGTCAGGAGCTGGATGCAAGGCAGAATACTCTAGCACAGACTGAAGGCTGGGGTGGAGTTTTATAGCAGGAAGACACAGTGCACATGAGACCAAAGATGCCATCTTGAAAAAGGGCAGTAATGCACAAAAGGTAAAAAATGTTCAGAGTCCTGACAGTCAGCTTGTGTTCCCGCGTTTTCCAATCACGTTTCAGTGACGAAAGTAAGATTGGCATGTTGTGCTTGTAGTGGGGATCCATCAGGGTGGCCACCCAGTAATCAGCACTTGTAACAATCCGGGTAACTTGTCAGGGACTGCGCAGGCACAACAGCATGTATTGGCTCACGTAAGCCAGGCTACCCAGAGGTAACAACAAGCTGTCCTTGGTGGGAGGTGTATTGTCTGGGTACAGAAAACTCCAAGCCGTGTGTGGATGACTGGCCTGATAATGGTGTGAATGGTCCCTGTTCCTCCTCCTACTACTCCTGTGCCACACCTCATCTATCATCAACTGAAGTGTTTTTTTCAAGGAAGCAAAGAAGTGGGATAGTAAGGATAATGATGGCATTATTAGCGCTAGCCATGTTGAAGGGGCACTTGAAGCAGCGCAACACAGCACACATGTCCCGCATGGAGGCCCTCTTGTTGGTGGTGAATAGGTGTTCAGCAGAGCGACTCACCCATATCTGCTGCAGCTGAATATGAGGCGGGGAGCGGGAAGGCAGAAGTGACGCTGCAGTGCAAACAGGCGAGCAGCAGCGGGGAATGCCAAAAGTGTGCACAGACGGCCCGCACTTTCTACAGCAGCTCTGGCATCTAGGGGTAATTTTTAAGGAAGCTCTGCACGATTAAATTCAGCATATGCACTATGCAAGGGGTATGCGACAAACTGGCCAGACCCACAGCTGCTACGAGATTTTGCCTGTTACCGTACACCATCAGGTCGGGCTTGACTTAGCGGCACCAACCACTCATCGGTCTGTTGTTTGATCCTTGTCCACAGCTCCTGTGTGGTGTGGGATTTTTCCCCCAGCAGATGAGTTTCAGAATGGCCTGCTGTTGTTTTCCCCTGGCTCTGCTGAGATTGGTTGTGCAGGTGTTATGCTGAATGCATGAGGAGAGGGTAGAGGAAGTGGAGTAGGAGGAGGAGGCAACATGGATAGAGAAAAGTCTAGGGGGCCGGCCTTGGCGCTTAAAGAGCAGCTGACTTAATGGCTAAGGGCCTGTCGCGGTGCGCAGTAGAAGCCAACTTAATGGCTAGGGGCCAGCGTCATTGCTTTTGCACCCTGCTCCCTCTTTTGCTATGCAGCTGGGTCAGCGTGAACATCACCTGTCCAAACTGCCCATGTCACGCTAATGACCTTAATTCCATGTGTCAAGGTGAAAAGATATATCTTTATACCCTTTTTGTACTGCTATACTCTTACTAGACTGTGGCCCGATTCTAATGCATCGGGTATTCTAGAATATGCATGTCCCCGTAGTATGTGATTCGCGGCAGACTGTGCCCGTCGCTGATTGGTCGAGGCAACCTTTATGACATCATCGTCGCCATGGCAACCATTATGACATCATCGTCGCCATGCTGTGCCCATCTCTGATTGGTCGAGGCCGCCCGACAAACCGTCGACCACTCCATATAAGGTATGGTCTACAAACCGCCAACCACTCCATATAAGGTATGGTCTACAAACCGCCGACCACTCCATATAAGGTATGGTCTACAAACCGCCGACCACTCCATATAAGGTATGGTCTACAAACCGCCGACCACTCCATATAAGGTATCCTGTTTGTAGACCATACCTTATATGGAGTGATTTCCAGGACAGACAGACAGACAGACAGACAGACAGAAAGACAGACAGACAGACAGACAGACAGACAGACGGAAAAACCCTTAGACAATTATATATATAGATACTGTGAAACAATAAGTTTTCCCTTTTTGCCAGCTAATGCTAATGTAACTGTATTAAAAAGGGCTGCCAGTGTTCACCTTTACTCTACTTTCGTTTCCGAGGAGTCAAGTATCATTTCTTCTGAAATCGAAACTTGAGGAATGTGAAGAAAGGAGGATCCACCAGGAGACATCAGGACAAATCAGAAAGACTGAATACTAGACATATACTGCTTAAACCCCGCCTATTGCATTCCTTTTTGTAAAACAATATAGTACTGTGTATCCGGAAATAAATGCAGTTGCTGTGATCGTTGCCGACACTTGTGGACGCACGAGGATCAACTAAGATTGAACCAGCTTTTGTCTTACTCATTCTTACCCGGTACCAGATGCTCTGCGCATACTTTAATTTGGAATGACTGGTGAATGAGGGTTATTGTCGTGACGACCCCGACAATTTGGCGCCCAACGTGGGGCGTGGCCAGCGATCCGAGACCCCCTGGACCCATGCCTGGACGTCTGTGGACGATACCCGTAGTGGCTGACCTCGAGGACTGATCACCCTCCAAACACGGTAAGTGGAGATCATATACTTTGTATGTGTCACACTTGCTAGTGTCTCAGCCATTATTGGTTTGTCTGTGGTCTCCTTGGGTCCGAGAGGTGACCGGTCGAGTGGTGAGACCGAGCGCGATCCTGTGCCACGCTCTGAACCAGCAACTGAGAGACGTCGCATCCTGCGCGTCCTCGTGTATACCATACCTCCTCCACCGGTCATTGTACTCCATTCAACCACCCTACCCGTGACTATTGTCTAGTAGTGAAGTGGAGTGAAAGATTGAGCAAGTTGTAGATTGCGGGGCGGCTTAGAGAAAGGGATAGGAGACGCAGCCTCTGTGATATTGTACCAACTAGGTAATTAAAGACGTCCCGAGAAGGGACCACCTGTATTTCTGTGGAGGGCTCTCACTAGGAGACTGCCTCCCGACTGTTTAGAATATCGTGACAGGATAGACTGTTAATCACTGTTGTTCAGGTTAGGGACAAGGAATATCGAGCGTGAGGCTCTTTATTCCTTATACGTTGAGCGAGAGGCTCCGTATTTTAGGACCCAGTGTTGTTATTGCTGTCAGCGATCCTGAGCTGCAGCAGGGCGTAGTATTCTGTGAAAAGATGCTGCGTCTCTTAAAGCAGAAGAAGTCTGTGCCCCACAAGTTAAATGAGGATGCTGTGGAAGTCAAGACAATAGTAGAGTCACGGGAGGGAAAGAAGGCAGTCAAGAATGTTGAGAGGTTGTACAAGCATGTTGGATTGCCCTAGTCAGGGAGATTGCAGCCATCTACATGGCACAATCTCATAGAGAACAAAAGGGGCATGTTGAAAGATAAAGGATTGTTAGAACAAGCGCAAGCTCATTTAAGAGTTGCGTGAGGCTTAAAGAACGAAGGATGGAAAGAGGTTGATGGAGAGGGAGGATCAGAGGAAGGTTTTGTAGAAATTAAGTCTGACAACTGCTGTATTTCATTTCTGTGTTAAAGTTTTTTTTAAATATCCGATAGGAGGGGTCACACAGCTGCGCTATTGCTTTCCTCCTTTCTCTGTGTAGAGGAATGCTGTGATTTTTCTTATCTCTGTGTCCCTGAAAAGGAGGGGGCAGCATGTGGCTGCTCTCTCTCTCTCTGTATTTTCTTGGTGTAGTATGCGCTGGTAGATCTGTGTTTTGTTTAAAGCGACAATATTGTTTTGAAGTACAAAGAAATATTGTAAATTGAAAGCGAAATCTAGTGCCTAGTTTTAGAAGGAAACTTGTAAGTAATTGAAAGATTGGTAAAAGATTTACCTGCTTCAAGTTGAGTGGTTGATATATAGCAAATTGAAGATCAACAGAGGAAGTGAATTATGTTGAAAAAGGAAAGTTGTCTATTACTATGAAAAAAAAAACTGGATGTTTTGTGGTGCAGGAAGGAATTGAGGAAGTGATTGAGGGTAATGTGTGAGAAAGAAAGATAAATAATTAAAAATAATAATCTGAAACAGGGGGGCTCCCTGTTGGATAATATGGTCCCTCCCCAGGTAATTAAGCCTCTACTCCTGACTGTAAGCCCTATGCCCCTTAAAGCCAAGGCACCAATATATCCTGGACTGCCGAAAAGTTCTATGGACGTCTTATGATAGTATTTAAAGATCTGGGATTCTCATTGTAGCAAAAAGCCCATTCTGCATCAGCAGGGAAATTAAGGGTTAAATCAGCAGCTCGCTCTCTAGCCCCCACCGCAGTACAAGGACAAAGCTTCATTCCTTATCAGTGGCCCATGTAACAGATTCCAGTTTCTGCCCTCCTCCCACCGTACACAAATTCAGTTCTCCAATATGTTTTTTAACTATATGTATGGGAATCTCACTCCCTCTCAAGCCCTGTCATGTCAATTCTCAGACCAAGAGTTTGTTTTAATCGGTGTAGATGGCAGACCCCCCAGCTCGGAAAGGCCCCTAGACCTCATCTTCCCGTGAAACCTTCACACTTACAAGGCCAGACTCTCCAAGAACCTGAAGTTTGGTTCCCCTGTCATTCACGCTACTACATCACACCTCAGGGCTCCCAGGTTCTTTTCTCAGTGGGGTATGGGGACATAATTACCCACCAGGTAGGAGCCATAGTAAACCCAGCCAACTCTACCCTGTCACATAGAGGTGGTTTGGCCCAACAGATAGCCAAAAAGGGAGGCCCAGTCATAGCCCAAGAGTGTCAGGCCTACCTTGCCACTTATGGCCCCTTGCAAACAGGAGAAGCTATGTCCATACCCCACATGATGTACATAGTATCCTTAACCAAGTACAACCTAGCCACATGTCCGTGGCTGGACAGCTGCGTCTTCAGTGTGCTATTCTCATGCCTACTAATGTAACTTTGAAAAGGTGCACTGTCCTAAACCCCGCTACTTTTCTCCTAGTTCCCCTGGATCCAAAGGGGGGAGGAGTAGGTGACATGAAAAAGGACACTCTTTTTCTTTCTAGAATGGATCCAGAGGAACAAGATCAGATTTCCAAACCACATGATTGTCTAGAATTGATGTCTCAGGAAACGGCTGGTCTCCCTATTATCTCTAGTGTGCCCATTCTAATGCTGATTTTGAGCTTTTTGTAGATGGATCCCGTCACCAAGATGACCAAGGACGCTTCTGTCCCAGATATGCTGTGGTCTCAGAACATGAGGTAATCAAGGCAGAGTCAATGCCAGCTCATATGTCTGCACAAGAAGCAGAGCTCAAGGCGCTCATAGAAGCGTGCAAACTAGCAGAAGGTAAGTGTAAATATCTACACTGATTCCAGGTATGCTTTTGGCATTGCACACGATTATGGGCCTATCTGGAGAGCCAGGGCTTTCCTGACAGCAAATGGCCACCCCATTAAATATGCTGAGGCAGTCCAGCAACTTATGAATGCACTACAGCTTCCCACCCAAGCAGGCACCATAAAGGTAAAGGCACATACCAAAGGCACTGATGGACAGGCAAAGGGTAACGCACTGGCAGACCAGGCTGCCAAGAAAGCAGCAAGCACTCCTGTAGCCTCTAAAGTACATCACCTAGACACCCCACCATCTCCACTTGGGTCAAAAGACATCTTTGCCCGGTTACAAGAACAGGCAAGTAAGGAGGAGAAAAATAGGTGGCAAAAGATAGGGGCTTGCTCTGATACCGTAACTGGGTTATGGGGGAGGGGTGAAAAGGTCTGCCTACCACAGGTACTGTACCCAATGATGGCACAGGTTCTGCACGGGAATGTGCACCACTCGAAGACGGCCATGTGTGACACCCTACAGAAACAATGGATTGCTCCCGGGTTTTCCACCTGCGTAGGAAGGCAGGTACAGAGCTGCATGATATGTGCCACACATAATCAGGGCAGGACAGTGAAAACCCCATCCAAACACACTCCCCGGCCCTTTTACCCATTCCAGAGACTGCAGATTGATTATATTCAGTTGCCTAGGGTAGGGACGTATGAGTATGTGTTGGTCTGCATTGATTTATTTTCAGGTTGGCCAGAAGCCTACCCAGTTGCCAAAGCTACGGCTAAGACAACGGCGAAGAAACTGATGGCTGAGATCATATGCAGGTATGGAGTTCCTGAAGTTATTGAAAGCGATCGGGGTTCCCATTTTACTGGAGAGATCATGTCAGAGGTAATGGCAGCACTGGGGGTAAGTCAAGCATTGCATACTCCATATTATCCGCAGAGCAGTGGAAGAGTGGAGAGACTAAATGGAACTCTTAAGCCTAAAATCCAGAAGGCAATGGTAAAGACTGGTAAACCATGGACAGAATGCCTTCCTCTAGCTTTGTTTTCAGTAAGATATACCCCAAACAGGAAGACAGGACTGTCACCGTATGAGATTCTGTTTGGCAGGGGCCCCAATCTTGGATGTTTCTCTCCACAACAGTTGCAGCTCAAGTACCAGGACTTGACTAGGGCCTTACATGGACACCTTGCTAAAGTGCATTTAACTGTCTTCAGTTCTCTTCCAGACCCAGAAAAGGTTCCTGGACACCATCCCTTGGAGCCAGGAGACTGGGTAGTGATAAAGCGGCACGTCCGGGAGAGCCTGGAACCAAGATTTGACGGACCATACCAAGTGCTCCTGACCACAACCACCTAGGGGCTGTAGATGGGGTAGAAACTGTCACCCCCTCCTCCTAAATCTTGAAAGCCCCCAATCTGCTGACCTGCAGACATTTGTACTGGGAAGGCATTTTCATTATGTATTTAATGGTGGATACCATGGGAATTTAGGCCATATACAGCTCCAGGATATTAGCTTCAGACCAACCAAGGCCCCTGTTACCAGTACAGCTAAAACAGGCTCAGGTGAGCGTTTGCAAAATATAGTTAATGAAGTAATCCCCATTCCGGGTCTCAGTTGGCAAGAGGTTTTCTCCATAGAAACACAAACAGCTCCAAGGAAAAATTTATGGTTAGAATGGGTGAGATACAATGTAAGAGTCCAGAATATCTCTGTAGGATGTATTGCTTGTGCTGCTGCGAATACGCATCTGTACACACATGCATTGCTTTTTTCCTGATGACAACACCACTGCCTGTGTCATGAATCTGTTGAAAGGTCTGAAGTCCACTGATTGCCCAGATTACGTCCCACTAATTCATGAGAGACCCAAACTAAAGGTCCCAGGAGAAGTAACCGTATTAGCTGACAATTACACCTGCTATAATTCCCACGACACCACAGGTACACCAGTAGGGATCTTCGAGACGGGTTTCTGCAAGGAGAACAGTTCTCTAGATACTGACTTGCTAATTAAACATACACAATATATGTACAACATTTATTGGTTATGTGGAGATGGTAAGCTCCGTCCTAGGTTGCCTAATGCCTGGACAGGTCAATACACCCTTGTTAAACTAGCCATGCAGTTCAAGATTTTACCTTGGGATCCAAAGACACCTAATAAACCTACCAGAAAGAGAAGAAGCCTTGATCAGCTCCATATGAGTTATGAAGAAGATCCACTAGTATATATTGATGCCATTGGAGTGCCAAGGGGGGTGCCTGACCAGTTTAAAGCTCAGAACCAGATCTATGCTGGCTTTGCTTCTATAATCCCACAGGTGCAGATTAATAAAAATGTTGATTGGATCAATTACATATATTACAGTGAACAAAGGTTCGTCAATTTTAGTCAAGATGCCTTCCAGGGTATAGTTGAGGAATTGGGCCCTAACACTAGAATGACTCTTCAAAACCGACTAGCCCTTGATATGATCTTAGCTGAGAAAGGAGGAGTTTGTGGGATGGTAGGAGAAGAATGTTGTACCTATATCCCTCAGAACTCTGAGTGAATGGAAAAACCATGATAGCCCTTAAAAAGATAACTGGGCTAGCAGCAGAATTGAAAACTAATGCTGGAGTAGACATCTTTCTTTTCCGGCTGGTTGGGTGGGCTCAAGGGATTCCTTCAACAAGCTTGTCTGGTACTGATTGCCCTCCTTATAATTGGATCGATAATTCTCTGTTGTGTTATTCCCTTGTATAAAAAGGTTATTGCCAAAGCAATTCCGACTGGCACCTTCCTCAATCAAGAAGTAGACCCACCAGAGTACGATGGTACTGATCCAGGGGAGATCCCTAAGTATGTCCCCCTCAAGAGAATGGACAAAACCCCCTATTCTCAGATGATACTAAGAGATTTAGTTTAGGGACAGCGAGAGAACTCCATGTGAGGTTAGTGAAGGGTTCAGCTGCCTGGAGGCCTCTCGCTAGGGGAGAGCTTCTGAGGTGTCTGAATGAAGAAATCCACCTCCCCTTTCCCCATCACATGGACAGTCTCGAAGGATCTTTCTTTAAGGGAAAAACTTAGTGTTTAGGGGGGATTGTCAAGGTGAAAAGATATATCTTTATACCCTTTTTGTACTGCTATACTCTTATACTGTGAAACAATAAGTTTTCCCTTTTTGCCAGCTAATGCTAATGTAACTGTATTAAAAATGGCTGCCAGTGTTCACCTTTACTCTACTTTTGTTTCCGAGGAGTGAAGTATCATTTCTTCTGAAATCGAAACTTGAGGAATGTGAAGAAAGGAGGATCCACCAGGAGACATCAGGACAAATCAGAAAGACTGAATGCTAGACATATACTGCTTAAACCCCGCCTATTGCATTCCTTTTTGTAAAACAATATAGTACTGTGTATCCGGAAATAAACGCAGTTGCTGTGATCGTTGTCGACACTTGTGGACGCACGAGCATCAACTAAGATTGAACCAGCTTTTGTCTGACTCATTCTTACCCGGTACCAGATGCTCTGCGCATACTTTAATTTGGAATGACTGGTGAATGAGGGTTATTGTCGTGACGACCCCGACACATGTGTGGTCTAGGATCTCATCATCCCCATCACATCATCACACTTCTCCAGTTTGTCCTTAACTCTGCTGCTCTACTAATTCACTTCTGTCCTTGCTACTCCTTCTCTTCTCCCCTCTGCAAATCCCTTCATTGACTCCCAATTCCACAATGTATCCACTTTAAGCTACTAACACTGACCTACAAAGCTGTCCATAATCTGTCTCCACCACATATCTCTGGACTAATCTTACAATATCTCCCACCACAAAATCTCTGATCCCCCCCCCCAAGACCTCCTTCTTTCCTCTACAATCTGTGTGTACACCTGCAAGGAGGGCAGGGGTGAGGACTGGGTGGAACATCATGCGGGAGATTATTATTTATTTTTAGAGCTCTATTGATTCCATGGTGCTGTAGATGAGGAGACATACAAAACACAAATAGAAATTACAATGAACAAACTAATAGTGACAGAAAAGTACAGAGGGAAGAGGACCCTACCTATCACAGGTTTATCATGACAGAGAGGGGCAAAAAGATCACAGCTTCTGATTTCACATACTCCTGCGCTGATTAGAAGCACTTATCCTTCATATTAAACAGTGCAAGTTTCTGTTAGCATGCAGGGGTTAAATTGATCAGCTTAGACGAGTCTCTGAAGCCTCCCTGCTTGGATGATCTCAGCTGTTCAGTATTGGCTACTCCCCTCTCCCCTAAATATACTCACCTCTGGCAATCTATATTTCCAGTGTTTGCATTATACTGCCTGGTGCGGAGTGGAGGAGTCAATTGTTGGTTGAGAAGTTTGGAGTGTTGATCTGTGACTGTTAATTGGTGTTTGAGCTGTGTACAAATTATCACTTATTTGGCTTTCCTTCCTTTTCTCCAGAGTGTTCCTCTCTGTTGTCTGTGAGTTCATATTTGTATATTTGGTATTTTCATTTATCCCTATACGTCCTCCCTTGTTTGTCTGGTTTATGTATATACACACGTGGTCAAAATTGTTGGTACCCCTCGTTTAATGACAGTAAAACCCACAATGGTCACAGAAATAACTTGAATCTGACAAAAGTAAAATGTTATAAGACCATCTCCAAGCAGCTTGATGTTCCTGTGACTACAGTTGCACATATTATTCAGAAATTTAAGATCAATGGGACTGTAGCCAACCTCCCTGGACGTGGCCTCAGGAGGAAAATTGATGACAAATCAAAGAGACGGATAATACGAATGGTAACAAAAGAGCCCAGAAAAACATCTAAACAGAGTAAAGGTAAACTTATTATTATTATTATTATTAATAACTTCAAGCTCAAGGAACATCAGTGTCATATCGCACCATCCGTCATTGTATGAGCCAAAGTGGACTTCATGGGAGAAAACTAAGGAGGACACCATTGTTGAAAAAAAAACAAACGCCAGACTGGAATTTGTCAAACTACATGTTGACAAGCCACAAAGCTTCTGGGAGAATGTCCTATGGACAGATGACACAAAAATTGAACTTTTTGGCTAGGCACATCAGCTCTATGTTCACAGATGGAAAAATGAAGCATATCAAGAAAAGAACACTGTCCCTACTGTGAAACATGGAGGAGGCTCTGTGTCTAGAATCTGTGCAGGATACTAGAGATAAATATGCAACTCAGTGTCAGAAAGCTTGGTCTCAGTCACAGGTCATGGGTCTTGCAACAGGATAATGACCCAAAACATGCAGGTAAAAACACCCAAGAATGGCTAAGAGGAAAACATTGGACTATTCTGAAGTGGCCTTCTATGAGCCCTGACCTAAATCCTATTGAGCATCTTTGGAAAGAGCTGAAACATGCCGTCTGGAAAATGCAACCTTCAAACACGAGACAACTGGAGCAGTTTGCTCTTGAGGAGTGGGCAAAAATACCTGTCGAGAGGTGCAGAAGTCTCATTGACAGTTATGGGAATCGTTTGATTGCAGTGATTGCCTCAAAAGGTTGTGCAACAAAATATTAAGTTAAGGGTGCCATCATTTCTGTCCAGGCCTATTTCATGAGTTTTATTTTTAAAACATTCTGTGGAAGCATGGCTAAAAAGCAATGTCTGACTTTCATTTGTTTGTTTTCATAGATTTTTTATTTATTATTACTTTTGTCAGATTCAAGTTATTTCTGTGACCATTGTGGTTTTTACTGTCATTAAACGAGGGGTACCAACAATTTTGACCATGTGTGTATAACACTCTCTTGCTATGTAATCTTACAACTTCTTAACAGCGGTACTAGTCACAATACTCTGGGACTAATTGTACACTTTCTTCCTCTAGGACAGGCCCTATCTGGGGTTCTTCCCGCTAGGCCACAAGTCCTTCTGACAAAGTCTAGCAGAGCTCACAGGGCCTCTCTTGCATTGACCGTCCCCCGTCCTGTCTGCTGTACTACCCCAGTTAGCACCCGAGCACGCTCAGATAACACCTTATCCGAGCATGTTCGCTCATCATCACTAATCAGCAAGCAAAAAATAAGCACAAAACAATTGTGAATTTCAGGGTTTTTTTCTCAAATTTTACCCCACTTGGAAGCAACAGCCTGGCTCATTTGCGCCTCCTGATTACCACCACAGGCATCCACCCCTGAGCGGGGATCCTCAATGAATCTGCGCTACTTGACCAGCGGAAGATATCTCTCGTACCTGGAGGGATGAGGCCTGGGCGTGGCTCTTGACAGTCGTCTTGGCTCCGGATCTTCACTGGCACAGGTCTGGTCTTCGGGCATTGACCAGCGTTGTCTGGATTCTGGAACTTGCCTGGTGCAGGACTGGTCTTTGGGCCTTGACCAGTGTCGTCTGGATCATAAAACTTGCCTGATGCATGTCTGGGTCCTGGATGCTGCTCGGGGGGGGGGGGGGGAGGGGGTGACCTGGTTCCTGAACCTTGACTGATGTTATCTGGATTCTGCTTCCAGTTGTGCCACAACCCACTGACTCAAGCTTCCTGTCACGGCCTTCCTTGACACATGTCCTGACTGTATCTCTTGTTGGTGCCAAATCCACTCTCATGTTGGCGCTCTGGCCTCTTATATCAGGGAACTGCATCATTAGGGTCACCTGACCCGGTGCCCTGTCTAAACTCGTCCCTCCTGAAACTCTCCCTCATCTGGTTGTTTCCACAATGTCTCATTTGGACATTAGATGGTAGTCCTTATACACAAATGCCGCACAGCACTGGGGATTTTCATCCTTCACACCCTCTTACACCTACAGTAAAGTATGGTGGTGGCTCAGTGATGCCTACAGTGAATCACAGTGGTGGTCAGGGATGCCTATAGTGATGCATGATGGGTTGGTGATGCCTTCAGTGAAGCAAGGTGGTGCCTAATTGAATCATACACTGATAAATGGCAGTGGCTTGGGGACATCTACATTGATGCATGGCGGAGACTTGGTGATGCCTACAGTGAAGCATGACAGTGGCTTAATGATGACTACAGTGAAGCATGGCAGTAGCGTGGTGATTCCTAGGGGGAAGCATGGCAGTGGCATGGTGATGCCTTCATTGAAGCATGGTGGTGGTTCAGAGAATCCTACACTGATGCATAGCAGTGGCTCAGTGTAACGCTGGTGGGTCTGTACATATTGCACCACTGAACAGGCTTACCCTGGAAGGGCATGACTAAGTGTCTACCTGGTCTTCACTAGTGCCTCTGATGGTGAGGATAGGCTTGGACCACAGGTGCCACTCCAGGGTAGTGTCAGGGCAAAACAGAAGAGTAGTCAGGGGGTCAGGGCAGGCTGCATGGGTTCACAAACAAAATCGGGGCCAGTAAAGGAGAGATCAGAACAGATGACAAAATGGATAAATAATAACAGAAGAGACTAAACAAAGGTACATCATAGCAGGAAGATAGATACAAAAGACACTATAATAATAATTTTATTTATATAGCGCCAACATATTCGCTTTACAATTATAGAGGGGACTTGTACAGACAATAGACATTACAGCATAACAATAATCACAGTTCAAAACAGATACCAGGAGGAATGAGGGCCCTGCTCGCAAGCTTACAAACTATGAGGAAAAAGGGGAGACACAAGAAGTGGATGGTAACAATTGCTTTCGTTGTTCGGACCAGCCATAGTGTAAGAATCGGGTGTCCATGTAAAGCTGCATGAACCAGTTACACCAGAACACTAGAATCTAAGCTCAGGCAAGTTGTGGAGAAGACATTGCAGTGGCCTGATATGAGGATAAGCAGAGCGGCAGACTGCATGTGAGTTACCGCTGTGACACTAAGTGATGCCCACAAGCATTGTGGTGGTTTGGTGATGCCTTCAGTGAAGCATGATAGTGGCTCAGTGACTCACACATTGAAGCATAGTGGTAGCTCTAAGATTCCTACAGTGAAGCATAGTGGTTGGTTGGTAACGCCTTTTATGAAGTGTGGTGGTGGGACAGTGAATTATACACTGAAACATGGCAGTGGCTCAGTGATGCCTACAGTGTAGCACGGCGGGGGATCAGTGATGACTACAGTGGAGGAATGCGGAGGCTCAGTGATGCCTACATTGAAAGATGGCATGAGCTTGTTGATTCTAAGGGACATAAGGGAAGGGCATTGCAAGGAGAGTTTGGTTAAGCAGCTACTGTTTTCCAATCAAGCAACAGGTTTAAAGCGCTGACAGAGTATTTGTTAAGCTGGATGCCAGGTAAAATAAACATCATATACAAATTTTGGGTCCCTTTTTATTTATATCATATAAGTTGACTTATTTATCAAAATATGTCAGACTAAAAAAATATATCAGATCTGATTAGTTGGTATCATAAACAATGCCAGTCTGCCCATAAGATGGTTTTGGTAAATGAGGTCCAAAGATAAAAAAGAAAACCTAAATAACAAAGTAACAATGGTCCAAAAAGGAAGGAAATCCACATTATGAAATAAAAGTGAAGTCTGTTACTTAAAATTCTCATAATAACATCCCACAAGTTACACAATTTGTTCTTCATGGTAACAAGACATGGAAAGTAAAGGCATCCAAAGAAAACGTGGGGTGGGATGAGTGGAGAACTGTCCACCAGAATCGCATAAAGCACAGTAGCAAACAAGTCATCCCGGCTCAATAAAATAATCATCCCAGCAAATCATCTAAAATTTAGCAGAAAATTACTGTTGGTCAAAGAGAAAGAAAAAACAAAAAGGAAGTCAAAGTAATCAAAGGAAAGGGATGTAAAATAATGGAAACGGATGTGGTCCGGGGAGTTCATGTCATGGCATTTTTAACAACTTGGCAGAAAAGGACATCTTTTTTCTGTTAAGTGGGACATTCTGCTTAGTCATTAGCATATGATAAAATGCACTTGTACCAGGCTTTACGACAGCTATAATTGGAGCGCCCCCACCGTCGCAGGGCCGTGGGGTACCCGGTACCGGGCCTCTCTGTCTCGGTTCTGGGACTGTCACGGCGGCTAGACCCGGTCCGTGACCCTGCTAAGGGGCGTCCACTGAAAGTTGAGAGTGATGATGTGTGGTGCAGGGTGCGATGAATAACGAGGACACAGGGTTGCAGTCTCTTTACCTCTTTACTGAAGGTTTCGAGATACTCAATCCAGAGCACTGTTAACAGGGCTGGCTGAGACCGGCCGGTCCAAAGGCACATCCGGAGTTCCCTTAGCAGGTGGGAATCAGTGTCTACCTTCTAGCGCCTGTGTGTTGTAGTCCTTCCCTGCTGAGCACCCCGGGATAGTCCTCACAACTGTTGTGTCTGTCTCTGATGTTCGTTCTCTCCGTCCCCCAGATGATATGGTTAGGACGCACCCGTATGACGGGGTAGGCCTGGAGTTCTTCCGGGACCCTAGAGTCGCCCCTCTCCCACAGCTGCCTCCGTTGTCTGCTTAGGTGATTTAGGTGAGACAGTTCGCTTATAACTGACTGTCCTGCCGTGGTTTGAAGTAATGCTTAGAGTCTCTTACTTTCTCGGCGTTCCGGCCACTGACTTTGCGCCTCAGAAGGATGTTGCCTCGATCTTACAGCACGACTCCTTCTGGTCCTATCACCTCTGCGCTGTATTCCCGTTTCTCACTCCTTCACAATACCCCTCGCTTCTTGTCCTTTCCTAGGAGACTGCCGCTGTAAGCACAGGCACGGCTCCGTAACGTTCTTTACTGTTCACTAGAGCTCTGCCAGGATCCCACCTCTGACAGGTCCTCTCTCGAGCTCTTCCCAGCTCCTTTCTCCCTGACTTCCTGTCCAACCCCCCAGTTTTACCCAAGTGTGAGGAGTGGTCTAATAGATAGAACCACCCCCCTGGTGGCCGGAGTGTGAGGTGTAGTGTGTGTCTGCGATACCTGGTCAGGTGAACTCCTTTAGTGCAATCAGACGCACCATCACTCCCCTTAGTGGCGGAGCAACAGTACTGCAACGACCAGGACTCTGGGGCGCTGCACTCCCCCCCGGTTAAATCCAGTACTCCTGGACTGGGAAAAGAAAAACAACATTACACGTTAGTAGGAAACACACAAAACTTTGAAACACTATAAACAAGTAAATGCTAGGAACCAGTAATTATATAACAGTGCTTCCCTTTATGGGAGGTGAGGACACGAACGTTACGCAACTTTTGGGTCATGCACAGTTTATGACTCCCAGTCCAGTGGTTGAAACAACGGGGACCCCGGGTAAACAAAGGGGTCCCCTTTTGAAAGTCTTGGAGCAATTCACTGTCCATTACTCCATTGTCCTGTAACACAGATATTTACACAAATATTCTTAACCAAATAACAACTTTCGTTAATACCTCCAAGTTTTGTAGCGAAGGGGAGTTTGATTCTTGGTGATACGCGTAGACCTTCGCAGCGCAGGGGTTGCTATTGGCCGAACGGGGCCCGCTATGCTTGCTACCGCTGGTGTAGTGCACTGTCTTCTAGCTACGCTTCTAGTGAGTCTGGGTAGCACTGGCATGCTGGAGTTCTCAGGGCTGCTGCTACCAACAGTGGGTACGGCAGATTCGCCGCTAGCAGAGGGAGGACTTGCTGGTTCAACGGTTGGCATGGCTTCTTCAGGCGGGATCTGCTGAGATTGCGGGCCTGGATGATCTGGTACCACCGTTAGTTCTGGTGGGTTCGGTTGACGGAACGTTAGGACAGGTACCACGATGGCCTGATTTATCTGAGTCCAGGACTGGGGAAAATCGCCTAGAACAGTGTGTATCATCTTCTCTTCTACAGGTGGGGAGGTTCCTGTGTAAGAGGGTGGTGCTGTTGTGGATAATAAGAAACACGCTGTCACTTTAAGAGGCTGCATCCCCTTGTCTTATGTGATGGTATGTTCTGCTGTTCTCCCCTACTCTTGTTGTTGCTATGGACTGGTCGGGGCTGTGTGGAGGAGGTGGAGCTGAGCAACGAGAGAGAAGAAGTTTCAAGAGGGAACTGAGTGAACTGTGAGCTGTTCTGTCTGCAAGGAAGAGTCGTTGGTTGCAAGAAAGATTACACAGCTTGAGACAAACTGCGATTGTTAAATAGACTTTCCCGGTTGCAGCGAAGGGTGGCTGTTCTGTGCTGGTTTGTGGAGCCACGAAGATACGGAGAAGGGGACTTACGGTTTCCAGGAGCAAAGAGAAGGCCACGCTTTACAGAGCCGACAGGAATCCGTGCGCACCACCGTTCTGGACTTTGGGGGCCCCCTGGGACTGGACCTGTGTCCCCAACATCACCGTGAGTCTGTTCCTGTCTGGTGCACCAGTTAGGGCCTAGTGCAGGCTTCAGTAGTTATAACACGGTAGCCGTGTGGCCTGTGTAGTAAAGGCCAGGGAGATTATATGCAGAGTAGCAACGATATATGTTTTTATTGTGTAAAGTTGCTTGTGAGATAGATTCTGAGTTTTGCAATTGTTTAAGCACTGTGCTATTTTACAGACAAATTGACTCATGTGCATTACCTTTTGTTATTGTAAACCCCTGTTTGCACCTTCCTTGTCCTTTCCATTTTCTGTCTCCCAATAAATCTATCCCTTGTGGTTTGCACCTCATCTTGTGTACAGTAGTCTTCCTGCACCGTGGTGGTCCCCCGGCCATCGCTTCAAGTGGCGCTGCGAGCAGGGTACTGTCATCAAGATGGAGGCAGCAGACAACAATGGCGGGAATGTTAACATTATTGGGGATGCTGTGGGCATTGGTGGAACCCCTGCAAGGACACTCCCTATGGGCACCATATTTAGTGTGCTCCCAAAGTTTGACGGCAAGAATATGCCACTGTCCGACTGGGTGTCCCGGCTGCAATGCACCCTGAAGATTTATAACATAAGCCCAGACCTTGAAGTGGACATTGCTTTAACTGCCCTAGAGGGGGAAGCCCGCAGAAACGTCTGCCTACAACCAGAACTCACCCGCAGTACCCTGAAGGAGCTAGTGAAGTTCCTGGAAGAGATCTACGGCGAGACGGCTAGCGCGGGACATCTTCGCGCCAAATTTTTCTCTAGGCTGCAGCGGGAAGAAGAAGGAATTTCTCAGTATGCAACAGCACTGCAAGAAGTGTTCGAAGAGGTGCAGAGAAAGGAGGCGGATGGATTTGGCAGCATGGGCTCTAAAGACCGGATACTCCGGGAGCAATTCATTTTGGGACTACACAGCACATCCTTGAGGCAAGCACTGTCAGAACGGGTCCGGGCAGATCCAGCCCTTACGTTTCGTCAAGTCCTGGCGGAAACAGTGGCCCGAAGTAAAGAAGAAAGCTATGCGTCTGGAGTGATGCGTGTCCAGGGCACCAATTCCAGAGGGGACTCAAACCATCAAGAAGTGCTGGTTCAGGTAGTACAAGACTTGCAGCGGTCCCTTGTTAACGTGCAAGAGAAACTGACCCAGATGGAGCGGAGAGTGGGGGAACTACAAGAGACTGACCCACCATATTCATGCAACCATCCTTCGGCACAATCGACAAGGGATCAGTGGGAACAAGCCCCCTCCCGTCAGGCACCGGCGGCACGAGGACAGACTCGAAGTACTCCTCGGCGAGGAGGAGGCATTCAATGCTGGGAGTGTGGAGGACGGGGGCACCTTGCCAGAGATTGTCGGTACTATACTCAAGGCCAGTGGAAGCCGCCGTTAAACTACCAACCCCCGCAATAGTGCGGCACTCTGCGGGGGAGGTGAGAAGAGAGGCCGCTCCATATCATAACGAACACTTGATTGCTGGGAGCCCCATCCTACGTGCTGAATTTGAAGGAGTTCTGGTGGATTGCCTGGTAGATAACGGGTCACAAGTGACAACGATGTCAGAAGCGTACTTCAAGCAGCATTTCCAGAACCTGGCTAAGCCAGAGAAAGAGACATTGATTTGCTTGTTTGCTGCCAACCAACAACCGATTCCGGTCACAGGGGTCGTGTGGATGAATATTCGAATTTGTGGACAAGCAGTTGGAAGAAAAGGGATCCTACTAGTCCCTGAACCTGTCAAGAAAGATGTGCCTGTAGTACTGGGAATGAATATCCTGCGTGAACTCGATCAGATTATGTTTACCAAACGGGGACCTGGATATTGGAAGAAGGCTACCCCACATAAACCTACTCAAGAAGCCCTTCAACGACTGATCCGCGTCTGTGGGACGCAGAAGAGTGTGCCATCTTATCAGACGGTAGGGGTCATCCGGGCTCCTGGGAAAGAACCTGTAATCCTACCTCCCGAGCAAGAAACTATAGTGTACCTTCCAGTGGGGACTCACCGCAACCTTGATGGGTTGGAAGTGGTTGTTCAGCCTGTGGTAGGCGGAGGAGTGGATCAAGCAGTCATGATAGCTCGTACGATAGCTGTGGTCCAGCGAGGACATGTCCCCATCAGAGCTTTGAATGTGAGCCCCAGGGAGGTCACCTTGCCACGAGGGACAGATCTGGCCCTGGTGTACCTACATAAGGGTGAAGTGGTGAGCCAGAAGGAGATGTCTTTATCACCGAAAGAAGGCGTGGGGTGGACCCTAGCAGTTGCTGCGGGAGACGAAGAGACACCATCCCCGGAGTGGAGTGGACGGGTCATCCTTGAGCAAATGGAAGTGGATGTGAAGGCTATGGGCCCTGAGCGTGTGCAAGCAATAGAAACTATGCTGTGGAAAAATCAGGCCGCATTCGCCCGTCACGCCGAAGATTTCGGCTGTACTGAAGCCATCACGCATGAGATCCCGACTGGGGAAGCTCGTCCAATTCGAGAACGATATCGGCAGATTCCGCCCAAAATGTACCAAGAGGTGAAAACATTACTGAGGCAGATGCTGGATTCAGGAGTGGTGCAGAGTAGTCAGAGCCCTTGGGCAGCCCCGGTGGTGCTCGTCAAGAAAAAGGACGGGACCATCCGGTTCTGTGTAGATTACAGGAAACTCAATGCCTGCACTGTTCGAGACTCGTATCCGTTGCCCCGCATCGAGGAATCCTTAACAGCGTTGGGGAAAGCCAAGTACTTCTCCACCCTGGACCTAGCAAGTGGATATTGGCAAGTAGCCGTGGCAGAGAAAGACAGAGAAAAAACTGCCTTCATCCTCCCTATGGGACTGTTCGAGTTTAACCGGATGCCCTTCGGGCTCTCCAATGCTCCAGGCACCTTTCAACGGCTGATGGAAAAGTGTTTGGGAGATTTAAATTTCGAGGCTACCCTGATCTATCTGGATGACATCATTGTGTTCTCATCCTCTTTCGAAGACCACCTTGCCCGGCTTGGACAGGTACTCGGAAGATTGCGTGCTCATAACCTGAAGTTGAAGCCAAAGAAATGCCACCTCTTCAAGAGGGAGATCGAGTACCTAGGACACATAGTGTCACAAGATGGAGTTCTACCCTCACCAGAAAAAGTGGCTGCTATCCAGAAGTGGCCAGTCCCTCAAACAGTGAGAGAACTCCAGGCCTTCCTGGGACTCGCGGGGTACTACCGTCGATTTGTTAAAGACTTCGCGAAGATGGCCGGTCCTCTCAACGAGTTGCTGAGGGGGACCGCTGGAGTGCCGAAGACCCAGCGCATCCCCTGGGCACAGGGACAACACGAGGCCTTCCAGGCTATAAAGGATGCCCTTATTTCGGCCCCGATTTTGGCCTACGCAGACTTCGATCAACCGTTCCTGTTGTACACCGATGGTAGCCTACATGGACTCGGTGCAGTACTTTCTCAGATACAGGATGGACATGAGAGAGTTATCGGGTATGCTAGCAGGTCCCTGCGAGACAGCGAAAGAAACCCTCACAATTACAGCTCCTTCCGGTTAGAGCTCCTGGCTCTGGTGTGGGCCATGACAGAAAAATTTGCAGGCTTCCTGACAGGTACAAAAATTCAAGTTCGAACAGACAATAATCCCCTGGCCCACCTTGAGAATGCTAAACTGGGGGCCTTAGAACAACGGTGGATGGCTCGCCTGGCCAAGTTCGACTTTACTATTCGCTATCGCTCTGCTACCGAAAACGCAAATGCGGATGGGTTGTCCAGAGTGCCTGTGGAGACTCCAGTGGGGGATCTTGATGAGCAACTCGAAGAGGAGGAAACCCCAGACTTTAATAAGTTCAAGCTCCCGATGGTCGTGGCCCAGTCAAGAAGGGAGGCCTGCACATTACCTCGGTCCCTGGGAAGAACCAATGAAGAATGGGGACACATTCAGGATGAAGACGAAGGGCTGAGACAGATGAAAAGGTGGGTAACGCAAAAGCAGAAGCCTGGCAAACAAGAGAGAGATGATTTGGACTCTGAAACGAGGAGTGTGTTGCACCAGTGGGATAGACTGGAAGTGCGAGAGTCAGTACTATATCGTAAGAAGCAACAGTCAAAAGATATGGAAGTAAGGTGGCAAGTGGTCATCCCAGGAAGAATGGCTCAAGAAATAGCTAAAGAAGCCCATGAATTCGGAGCACACTTCGGCTCCACAAAGACCTACCAATGGTTGCAGCGGCATGTCTATTGTCCTCAGTTGGAGCTTGTGGTGGAAGAGGTTTGCCGGCAGTGTCGAGTATGTGACCTCATTAAGAGTACTGAACAGAGAGCACCCATCCAGACCATACAAACTAAGGAGCCGTTGGAAGTCTTGATGATCGACTATCTCCTCGTGGGACACTCGGCCCGGGGGCTGCAATATTGTTTGGTGATGACCGATCATTTTTCTAAATTTGCAGTGGTAACTCCGACTAGAGACCAAACTGCGGAATCGGCGGCGCGAGCCATCTGTCAAGACTTCATCCGGGTGTATGGGTGCCCAAAGCGCATCCACTCCGACCAAGGCGCGTGTTTTCAAGGCAAGGTGATGGAAGAATTGTATCGCATGTATGGCATCGAGCGGTCCCGGACCACCCCTTATCATCCTCAAGGCAATGGAGCTTGCGAACGCTTTAACAGAACCTTGCTTCAGATGCTGAGAACATTGGAGGAGGATAAGAAGGTGTGTTGGCCAGACTATCTGCCAGAATTGATCTGGACCTACAACAATCGGGTCCACTCCACCACGGGTTATACCCCCTATCTACTGTTGTTTGGAAGAGCTGGACGAGAGATCATTGAGCTGAACCTGGAACAGCCAGAGGAGCTGATGGAGCGAAATGTCACCTCATGGGTGAAAGAGCATCGGCAATGTTTGCAAACGATACGGCGGTTGGCGGGTCAGCAACTGCAAGGAAAAGAACATACGGCCCGCAAACCAACTCAAGAGTTACCGCTTCAACCTGGAGACCGGGTATTGGTCAGAGAGAGACGCCCTAAGGGAAAACTAAGTGAGAGATGGGAAGTACAGCCATACAAGGTTATCGAGCGAGTGTATGTTAACGGCCATGTCTACAAGGTACAGATTGAAGATGGGGCATCCACCCCTAGAGTACTTCACAGAAATATGCTGCGGCCTTGCCAGTCTGAGGTCTGTTCTATGCCATTGTTGCCTGGAGGTGCCACTCCACTTCCTGAATCTGTCATGCCTGATGTCCAAATCGATGACGAGTGGTGGACCGTCCCTGACACAGTAGGGGGTCCTCAGCCGCCCCGAGGCGGTAATCTCATGGATGTACCAGTACCGCCATGTGAGGATGAGACCAGACAAGAGCGCACAATGTCCCCTGCAACAAGTGTTACTCTGGAAGATAGTCCAGCCTTGCCTGACAGCCAAGAGCTTAGGAGATCCCAGAGGTCTAATGCAGGGGTTCCACCAGTCCGATATGTAGAACAGTGAGCTCTGTCTGTTTGTACACCTTTGTTGCCTCCTCCATTACACTTTTACCCTGAAGCTGTGATGGCCGAGGACGACCATCATTAAGAAGGGAGGTGTTGTGAACTCTGTTTTTTGGGCTCCCTCTAGTGGTCACAAGCGGTACTGTGTAGTGTTGTCTTTCTGCAGGTTGGCAGCATCAGCTGGTTCGTTATCCTTGGTTGGTTTCCTATTTAGTTCACCTGGATACTCAGTTCCTTGCCTGCTCTCAATGTATTCAGTGCTCTTCAGATTCCTTGTGACTACCTTGCTCCCAGTCTCTCCAAGACAAGCTAAGTTTTTGTTTGATCATTTTTTGATTATCAGCATTTATTATGTTTTTAGTCCAGCTCGCTAAAATGTGATTTCCTCGCTTGCTGGTTGCTCTAGGGGACTGAGTTTCTCCCCCCCACACCGTTAGTTGGTGCGGGGGTTCTTGAAATCTCAGTGTGGATATTTTGTAAGGGTTTTTTACTGACCGCACAGACCCCTTTACTATTTTCTGCTATCTAGTATTAGTGGGCCTCATTTGCTAAATCTGTTTTCACCCCTGTGTATGTGCCTTCCTCTTACCTCACCGTTATTATTTGTTGGGGGCTTCTATTTCTTTGGGGATTATTTCTCTGGAGGCAAGAGAGGTCTTTCTTTCTCTCTAGGGGTAGTTAGTTCCTCAGGCTGGCTCGAGACGTCTAGGATTTTTAGGCACGTTCACCGGCTACTTCTAGTGTGTTTGGATAGGTTCAGATTTGCGGTCAGTCCAGTTTGCCACCTCCCTAGAGCTTGTCCTATGTATGTTACTTAGCTGGAGTAATTTGTGATCCTCAACCACTAAGGATCATAACAGGGAGGCATGTAAGAGGGTGGTGCTGTTGTGGATAATAAGAAACACGCTGTCACTTTAAGAGGCTGCATCCCCTTGTCTTATGTGATGGTATGTTCTGCTGTTCTCCCCTACTCTTGTTGTTGCTATGGACTGGTCGGGGCTGTGTGGAGGAGGTGGAGCTGAGCAACGAGAGAGAAGAAGTTTCAAGAGGGAACTGAGTGAACTGTGAGCTGTTCTGTCTGCAAGGAAGAGTCGTTGGTTGCAAGAAAGATTACACAGCTTGAGACAAACTGCGATTGTTAAATAGACTTTCCCGGTTGCAGCGAAGGGTGGCTGTTCTGTGCTGGTTTGTGGAGCCACGAAGATACGGAGAAGGGGACTTACGGTTTCCAGGAGCAAAGAGAAGGCCACGCTTTACAGAGCCGACAGGAATCCGTGCGCACCACCGTTCTGGACTTTGGGGGCCCCCTGGGACTGGACCTGTGTCCCCAACATCACCGTGAGTCTGTTCCTGTCTGGTGCACCAGTTAGGGCCTAGTGCAGGCTTCAGTAGTTATAACACGGTAGCCGTGTGGCCTGTGTAGTAAAGGCCAGGGAGATTATATGCAGAGTAGCAACGATATATGTTTTTATTGTGTAAAGTTGCTTGTGAGATAGATTCTGAGTTTTGCAATTGTTTAAGCACTGTGCTATTTTACAGACAAATTGACTCATGTGCATTACCTTTTGTTATTGTAAACCCCTGTTTGCACCTTCCTTGTCCTTTCCATTTTCTGTCTCCCAATAAATCTATCCCTTGTGGTTTGCACCTCATCTTGTGTACAGTAGTCTTCCTGCACCGTGGTGGTCCCCCGGCCATCGCTTCACCTGGACCTGTTTCCCTCTCTCTCAACTTATCGGGGCATACTTTAAGGTGATCTCTGGATATTGCCGTTGAGGTTTCCCCTCCATCTTTGCTGATGAGACAGACCTTCGTGTTGTCGAAAGCGGATGGCAGGATGGTATACAGTTCCGCTTCCCATTGGTCGTCGAGTTTGTGTAGCCTCCTCTTTCGTTTGAGTACTTGCTCACCGGGTGACAAGGGAATCGCAGTAGCGTGCTGGTTGTAGTCTCTCTCTTGTTTTTGTCTAGCCTGGGCGAGACTCCTTTCCACGCATTCCTGTACTTTGTGGTACCTTCGCTGCCTTACTGCATCCCAATCTGCATCCGGCGAGGTATCTTCAGGGATTAGGACCCCCATGTCCAGATCAACGGGTAACTTGCTAGACCTTCCTCGCATCAGGTACGCTGGAGTGCAGTTGGTGGAATTTACTGGGATGTGATTGTATATATCCACCAAGTCAGGCAACTTTGTTGGCCACAGGTTCCGTTCCTCTACGGGCAAGGTCTTCAGTAAGTCGATCACCACTTGGTTAATATTTTCACACATCCCGTTGGTTTGGGGATGGTACGGTGTGGTTCTGATCTTCTTACACCCGTACAGATGGCAGAACTCTTGGAACACCTCTGCTTCGAATGCTGGTCCCTGATCGGTCAGTACCTTCTCTGGGAAACCATGGGGCCTACAAAAGTACTGCTGGAAGGCCTTGGCGGCTGTCCTGGCCGTTAGATCCTTAACAGGTACAACCACCAAAAATCTGGAGTAGTGATCTACGATGGTAAGAGCGTAGATATAGTCTGACCGGCTAGGTGTCAGCTTCACATGATCCAGCGCGACCAGTTCGAGCGGCCGTTTGGTGATGATGGGCTGCAAGGGAGCCCGTTGGCTGTCACGGTCCTTCCTGCATAGGCTACATGGACCGCACTCCCGACACCACTTCTCAATGGCTCTCTTCATGCCAATCCAATAGAACCTCCCTCGCAATAGCCTCTCCAGCTTCCTCCATCCGAAGTGTCCGGCTCCATCATGGTAGGCTCCCAGAACCATGGGCGCATCTTGCCTTGGCACCACTATCTGCCATACCAATTCATGAGTACGTGGGTCGATGCTCCTCCGGCACAGCTTACCATCGTGAATAAACAGTTTGCTTCTCCCCTTCCACAGCTGTCGTGTCTCCTGTGGATCATCTGGGCCGGGATGCAACCCTGCCTGCGTCAAGAGCTCTTTCACCCGACGGACCGCGGGGTCACCATCCTGGGTCTCCGCCCATCCGTGATGGGGCAGGGGATTCAGTGTGGCATCCTGTTGGTTCTTGTGCCTGTTCTTCACATGATGGGAGTACTGAGCGGCTTTGGGGCGATGGAATGCGGGCAGCTCTACCTCTTCAAGTGCCTCCGGGTCCTCCCCCATTTCTGGCAAATTGGGCATCCAGGACAAGGCATCGGCATTCACATTCTTGCGTCCTGCCCGGTACTTGATGGTGAAGTCGTAGTTGGACAGCCGGGCCATCCACCGCTGTTCCAAGGCCCCGAGTTTGGCTGTATCCAAGTGCATCAGCGGATTGTTATCCGTGAAGACGGTGAATTTTGCCGAGGCCAGGTAGTGTTTGAACCTCTCTGTCACTGCCCAGATGATGGCAAGGAATTCCAGCTTAAAGGAACTGTAGTTGTCAGGGTTCCTTTCCGTGGGACGAAGCTTCTTGCTGGCGTAAGCGATTACCCTCTCCTTGCCTTTCTGGACCTGGGACAGCACGGCCCCCAATCCTACATTGCTGGCATCCGTATACAGCACAAACGGTTGGTCGTATTCAGGGTAGGCCAGTACCTCTTCTCCCATCAGTGCCGACTTCAAGCAAGTGAAGGATCCTTCCAGCCCCTTGTTCCAATCAAATGGGGCGTTTTTCCCCCTGGTCTTCTTTGATTGGCCCACCAACAGGTCTTGCAAGGGCGCGGCCTTCTTGGTGAAGTCCTTAATGAACCTCCGGTAATAACCTACCAGCACGAGGAACTGCCGGACTTCGTGGAGGTTGCTGGGCTTCGGCCAGTCCTGGATCACCGTGACCTTGTCGGGGTCTGGGGCCACTCCATCAGCACTCACCACATGGCCCAGGTACTGCACTTTGGGTTTCAGCAGATGGCATTTGGACGGTTTTACCTTTAAGCCAAAGTTGGACAGGGCTTCAAACACCTCAGCCAGGTGCTTCAGATGGTCTTCGTAGGTCTTAGAGAAGACAATGACATCATCCAAATACAGCAGTACGGTTTCAAAGTTCTTGTGCCCCAGACAGCACTCTATCATCCTCTGGAACGTCCCCGGGGCATTGCACAATCCGAAGGGCATGTAGTTGAATTCGCAGAGACCCATCGGTGTCATGAAGGCCATCTTCTCTTTATCCGCCTCCGCCACGGGAACCTGCCAGTACCCACTGGTGAGATCTAAGGTAGAGAAGTAGTTAGCAGATTTTAAGGCAGCCAGAGACTCCTCTATCCTGGGCAGTGGGTATGCATCCTTATGTGTAATGCGATTCAACTGCCTGTAATCAACACACATCCTCATTGTGCCATCTTTCTTTTTAACAAGGACTAATGGAGCTGCCCAGGGGCTACAACTGTCTCTCACCAGCCCAGCCTCCTTCATTTCTCGCAACATGTCCTTGGCACACTGGTAATGAGCTGGGGGTACAGGGCGGTATCTCTCTTTTATGGGCCGATGATCTCCTGTGGGGATATGATGTTGGATCCCTTTCACCTGTCCAAAATCTAAGGGGTGTTTGCTAAATACCCGCTCGTACTCGTGAACCACCCTGTAGGCCCCCTGTTTCTGGTGGGATGGAGTAGAGTCAGTGCCCACATGCAATTCCCGACACCAATCTTTCGAGTGCCCTGCAGAACCGTTGTCCTCTGCAAGGTTAGACGGGACCTGTACAGGTGTCTGTATCACACTATTATTGACAGCGAACAGTTTGGAGAGCGTGGCATACTTGGTGAGATGGACCTCTTCCTCCCCACAATTAAGGATACGTACTGGCACCCTCCCCTGGCGGACGTCGACCACCCCCCTGGCTGTTAGGAGAGGCCTATTGTCTGAATACACGGGTTCTACGAGGGCCTGGTAGTCCTTACCCCTGAGGCCTATGGCTGCCCGACACCATATTAACATCTCACTCCTGGGGGGTATCGCGATAGGGTTTGAATCACTCACAGTGACACGACCAATTTCACCACCAGTCAGCTCTACCTGCTGTCTCTGCATCAGAGCTCTGATTTCTTTTTGCAGGGCGCGTTGTTCACTGTAGCCAGCGGTTTCTGCTACCTGTTGTAACAAGACAATAACTTCCGCAAGACAATTTTCTTTAACATTGGTACCGATAGTCATCATGGGATTACATTCACGGCGGTCAATATCAACAATTACAATCCCTTGGGCCTTCAATTCCACCCGCCCCACCTTGATGGTGACCTCTTTATACCCCACTTGTGGCAATGGCTGACCATTACTGGCTATTATGGTGAAATCGTCATCGGGGCCAGGAGAAATATCGGTGTCCTCCCAATACCGTTTATAAAGCACGTAAGGCATAGTCACCTGAGAACCGGTGTCCAGCAGAGCGTTCATGGGGATACCGTTGATCACAACAGGAAGAACTGGTCGCCCTCCAACTTACTTGGCTCTCCAATGCTGCGGGCCTGATCGTCCTACTCCTGGGGGTTGGCCCTTTGCCCCAGGGGTTGCTCGTTTAAAGGACAGTACCTTGCAAGGTGGCCCACCTGGTGACAGCGGCGGCAGATAGGTCGTCCGTCCCGATGGAAGCGATCGTTGTCCCGGCCTCTGGTCGGCGGAGTCCTCCTCTGTCGCATCCAAGGGACATCCTCTGGTCTGGAGGCCAGCTGGATCTTCTCCTTGGGGGCCTCCTGTAGGGACTGCACAGTCTGGGCTAAGGCAGCAATGCTCTTGGTCAGCTCCTGCATCTGAAGGCGGAGTCCTGCGGGGAGTCGTCCTCTAAGCTCTGGGCATCGGCCTCGGCGGCGACTGGAGCATCTGGCGCCACCTCCTGGTGGTACGTGAGGGCTTGACGCCTGGGGGGTACCGCACGGCTGGACTGTCGCTCCTGCAGCGCCTGGATGGCTTTATCCTTGAATTGCGCAAAAGTCAGGTCTGGATTTTGCATGGCCAGGAAGTGCAATTGGCCCCTTTGGTGACTGCACAGGAGCCCCTCAATGAACCGCTCTTTCAGGAGTTTATCTTCATCTTGCATGCTGCCGGGGTCACTCTGCTTAATGGCCCGCAGCGCCTCCTGGAGATTAAGGGCATAGTCCCGTAAGCTATTCTGCTCTGTTTGCATCCATAGAAAGTCAATTTAATTTCTGTAGCAGTACGGGTATCGAAGGTGGCTTTAAGCTTTGCAAAAACCTGCTGTGCAGTTCCCTTATCCGCGGCGGGCCAGGACTTCACTTCTCTCAAAGCCGCTCCAAAGAGTTGGTTTGTTATCATATGAACCTTCTGAGGGTCTGTCAAGGGGTAGAACTCGAGCAGGCTGCAGATCCCTTCTTTAAAGTCAGTTAATGTATGCGACTCCCCGGAGTATCGCGGGAGCCAGGCCGCTCCGGGCAGGTACGGCATAGAGAAGGGCATTATGGCTGTTGTGGTGGCGGCAGTCTCTGTCTGGCTGATGGGGGCAGCGGGCTCTGCGGCAACCGGTGGTGGTATTAGGGCCGCGGCTACGTCCGCTGCGGGGACTGGAGCTGCCTCTGTATCCACGGCTGCGACCACCGCCTCTGCTCCTCCCGACTCAGACATGGCCGTCCCTTCCTCCTACTAACCTGCTGGAGGTCGGAGTTCCTCTTCCGGGGTTGGCACTTTACCGCGCTTTCTCGTTCCGCGCTCCTTTTGACCGGTTCCACCCACGAAGCTAAGGCTCCTCCCTCCGTGTGCGGCGATGGCGAATTCTGGCGGGAACTCTTGGCGGCAATAGCAATGCACAGTCTTTGCAATAAGTCACAGTCCAAGCACAATAAATCACAGTTCCAAGGCACACATGACCTGATCCTTCAGGCTTAAGTATATCCTGTTCGTGACGCCAAATTGGAGCGCCCCCACCATCACAGGGCCGCGGGGTACCCGGTACCGGGCCTCTCTGTCTCGGTTCTGGGACTGTCACGGCGGCTAGACCCGGTCCGTGACCCTGCTAAGGGGCGTCCACTGAAAGTTGAGAGTGATGATGTGTGGTGCAGGGTGCGATGAATAACGAGGACACAGGGTTGCAGTCTCTTTACCTCTTTACTGAAGGTTTCGAGATACTCAATCCAGAGCACTGTTAACAGGGCTGGCTGAGACCGGCCGGTCCAAAGGCACATCCGGAGTTCCCTTAGCAGGTGGGAATCAGTGTCTACCTTCTAGCGCCTGTGTGTTGTAGTCCTTCCCTGCTGAGCACCCCGGGATAGTCCTCACAACTGTTGTGTCTGTCTCTGATGTTCGTTCTCTCCGTCCCCCAGATGATATGGTTAGGACGCACCCGTATGACGGGGTAGGCCTGGAGTTCTTCCGGGACCCTAGAGTCGCCCCTCTCCCACAGCTGCCTCCGTTGTCTGCTTAGGTGATTTAGGTGAGACAGTTCGCTTATAACTGACTGTCCTGCCGTGGTTTGAAGTAATGCTTAGAGTCTCTTACTTTCTCGGCGTTCCGGCCACCGACTTTGCGCCTCAGAAGGATGTTGCCTCGATCTTACAGCACGACTCCTTCTGGTCCTATCACCTCTGCGCTGTATTCCCGTTTCTCACTCCTTCACAATACCCCTCGCTTCTTGTCCTTTCCTAGGAGACTGCCGCTGTAAGCACAGGCACGGCTCCGTAACGTTCTTTACTGTTCACTAGGGCTCTGCCAGGATCCCACCTCTGACAGGTCCTCTCTCGAGCTCTTCCCAGCTCCTTTCTCCCTGACTTCCTGTCCAACCCCCCAGTTTTACCCAAGTGTGAGGAGTGGTCTAATAGATAGAAACCCCCCCCCTGGTGGCCGGAGTGTGAGGTGTAGTGTGTGTCTGTGATACCTGGTCAGGTGAACTCCTTTAGTGCAATCAGACGCACCATCACTCCCCTTAGTGGCGGAGCAACAGTACTGCAACGACCAGGACTCTGGGGCGCTGCATATACAGTACAGTACAACCTTCAAGTCTTAACTCCTTCCCAAGTACATGTACGTGACATGTTGGGTGGTAGTGAATGAAACTGTGCCCCTCCATATCTGACTAGTGCCAGCTGTGTAATACAGCCAACATCCATAACTGTCTAAGTTTCTGTTCACATGTACATTCTGTTCCATGAACCCTACCTAAGATTAAAGGGTTTTCCCATCCCCAAGGTCCTATCCCAGTATGTAGTAGGTTAAAAAATAATTAGCACAAACCTCCAATTAAAAATGTAATATAGTTTTTCTGATCCTCTAAGACTCTTTCCTCATGTGCAGGTGAAGCGCCCCCAGACACAGGGCAACGGAATACTCAGCACCGGGTCTCTGTGTCTCAGTTCTGGGGATGTCACGATGGCCCGACCCGGTCCGTGACCCTGCTAAGGGGCGCCCAAATAAAGGTGATAGTTTGTCAAGTGTTCGTGACGCCACCTGTGGTATTCGGTCAGGGCGACCGACGCTGCTAGGGGTCCGCTGGGGTGATGGGATGGCAGCTGGACGATATAACTTCCCACAGGTGAAGTATGCCCCCAGGGCTTCCCAAGGTGTGTGGATGGAGATGGTGAATGATGTGAGGCGCAGTAAATAACGAGGACACAAGGTTGCAGTCTCTCTACCTTTTACTGAAGACTTCAGGGTCCGCAGTCCAGAGTACCGCTCACGGGGCTGGCTGAGTCCGGCCGGTCCGAAGGCACATCCAGAGTTCCCTTAGCCAGGAAGAAATCAGTAGCCTTCCTACTAGCGCCTGTGTGTTGTAGTACTTCCCTGCTGAGCGTCACGGGATAGTCCTCACAATCTTCCTTGGTGTTTCTAATGTTCTTTCTCTCTGTGTCCCCCAGGTGGTATGGATAGGACAACCCGTATGACGGGGTAGGCCTGGAGTTATTTTATAGGGACCCTAGAGACGCCCCTCTCCCACAAGTTGCCTCCGTTGTCTTCATTAGGTGTAAAGGTGAGACAGCCAACCTAGAGTTAACTGCCCTGCCGCTGTTTAGAGTAATGCGTGAAGTCAGTACTCCCTCGGTGTTCCGGCCACCGGCTACGCGCCTCAGAAGGATGTTACCGATCTTATGGCAGGACTCCTTCTGGTGTTGTCTCCTTGCGCCGTGATTTCAATTCTCACTCTCCCAATATACTTCGCTCCTTGTCCTTCCTTAGGAGACTGCCGCTATGCAGTGCAAGAGCAGCTCCGTAACGATCTACCTGTGCTAGGCCGCTTTCAGGATCCCACACCTGACAGGTCCTCCCTGGAACTCTCCCAGGCTGCTTTCTGACTAACTTCCTATCCAACCCTCAGTTTTACCCGTGTGTGAGGAGTGGCCTAGTAAATAAGACCTTTTTCTCCCCCTGGTGGCCGGAGTGTGAAGTGTAATGTGTGACTGTGATACCTGCAAGGTGAACTCCTTTAGTACAATCAGGCGTACGCCTGGTGGAAGAGCGACGGTGCTGCAATAACTAAACTCTGGGGCGCTGCACAGGCATTGCAGGACCTTAGGTATCCATGGTTACGACCACTGATATAGTGACAGTTAGCTGCTAGTGGTCATAACCATGGATACCTAAGGTCCTGCAATGCTTGCACATGAGGAAAGAAACATCAAATTAGAAAAACTACATTTCTAATTGGAAGTAATTGCTAATTTTATTAATATTATACCTACTGTATGTTGGGATAGGATCTTGGAATACATTTTGATGCATATGTACATTTTATTTTGCGGGTACAGATAGTAACACAATTCCTTCATGTTTTTGTTATTTTATTTTTTTTTTTTTCACTTTACTTTGTTCATCATTGGCCTAAATTAAGTTTTTATATTGGTTTACATACATTTTATTGTGCTTTTTTCTGTTTTTAGCTTACTTTTTATGTCTTTTAATTTCTGCCTTTTTAAGTCTATTTTAAATGTCTTTAGTTTATTATATAAGTCAATATAGGCATGTTTTTTTTTCCAGATAAATTTTTGCACAAATGTAGTGTCCCTCTGAAGTGATTTTTATGTACACCCCAAATTTTTGTGCAAATTATGCAACATTTTAGCAGAACATGACAACTTTTTGCTATAAAAATGGCCAAAACAGGTAAAATGCAGAAATAGAGAGCAATTTTTTAATTTTGTGCAAAGTGAATGAATTTAATATGCAATTTTTAAGAATTTGGAGCAAAAAAAAACAATAAATACAAGATAAAAAAAGAAAACTGACTTCAAAAAATGAAGAAAAAGAATGAGTAGTCAAAAAGGTGTCAATGTAATACTGAATTGGGCGCCCTAAATTTAGAAATTCAGAAAATCCCAGTAAACAGTCGCAGTTTGTTATAACAAAAACAAACCACACTTTACTCACTAACCGCCCCATGTGCAACTCCGAGTATCTGCCACTGCTCCCTGTATCTGATACTGCTGCAGTGCTGACGTCGCATCATCAGCACAGTAGCCAATCACTAAGCGCAGCAGTAGCCAATCACTAAGCGCAGCAGTAGCCAATCACTAAGCGCAGCAGTAGCCAATCACTAAGCGCAGCAGTAGCCAATCACTAAGCGCAGCAGTAGCCAATCACTAAGCGCAGCAGTAGCCAATCACTAAGCGATGCAGTAGCCAATCACTAAGCGCAGCAGTAGCCAATCACTAAGCGCAGCAGTAGCGAATCACTAAGCGATGCAGTAGCCAATCACTAAGCGCAGCAGTAGCCAATCACTAAGCTCAGCGGCTCTTCACATTCACATGGAAAACCCAGTCAGCGCCACTAAATTCACTGATTGGCTGCAGCGCTGTTGACATGATGTCAGCACTATAAACGATAGCAGATAGTGGGAGCAGCTCAGGCTACTCTCTAATGATGATACATGTTTCTGCTGCAGCGCCCCAGAGTCCTGGTCGTTGCAGTAATGTCGCTCTGCCACTAAGGGGAGCGATGTTACGTCTGATTGCACTAAAGGAGTTCACCTGACAAGGTATCACAGTCACACATTACACTTCACACTCCGGCCACCAGGGGGAGCAAAGGGTTCTATGTATTAGGCCACTCCTCACATTCTGGTAAAACTGGGGGCTGGATAGGAAGTTAGGGAGAAACCGACTGGGTTTTGCCCAGGTAACATCTAGTGAGAGAAGAGCGTTGCTTGGGAAGATCCAGGGGGGTCCCTGTCAGAGGTGGGATCCTGACAGAGGCCTAGCGAAAGGACAGATCGTTACAGAGCCACGCCTGCACTTCATTGCGGCGGCATCTTAAGAAAGGACACGAAGCGAAGTATATTGTGGAGAAGTGAGAAACGAGATCACAGCACAAAGGCGATAGAACCAGTAGGAGTCGTGCCCCGAGATCGGCAACATCCTACTGAGGCGCGTAGCCGGTGGCCGGAACGCCGAGGAAGTAATGGGCTCCACGCATTACTTCAAACCAACGGCAGGACAGTTAATTTTAGGTTGGCTGCCTCACCTTAATCACCTAATGAAGACAACGGAGGCAATTGTGGGAGAGGGGCGTCTCTAGGGTCCCTATAAAATAACTCCAGGCCTACCCCGTCATACGGGTGCGTCCTATCCATATCATCTGGGGGACGGAGAGAAAGAACAGAAACATACATGACAGTTGTGAGGACTATCCCGTGGTGCTCAGCAGGGAAGTACTACAACATCCAGGCGCTAGTAGGTAGGCTACTGATTTCCACCTGCAAAGGGAACTCTGGATGTGCCTTCAGACCGGCCGGTCTCAGCCAGCCCTGTTAGCAGTGCTCTGGATTGCGGATGCCAAAGCCTTCAGTAAAGAGGTAAAGAGACTGCAACCCTGTGTCCTCGTTATTTACTGCGACCTACACCGTCACCTACACCTTTTATTGGGCGCCCCTTAGCAGGACCATGGACCGGGTTGGGCCACCGTGACATCCTCAGAACCGAGAGACCCGGATCCGAGTACCCCGCTGTCCTGCATCTGGGGGCCGCTCCACTGCCACAACGGGGGAGCACATGATTACAAGATAGACTGGAAACAGCTTGTAAGCACTGTGCTCCTTGCCCAGGAGACCGGCCACCTCTCCAGGTAACCTAGACAACAATCGCTGTCAAGTCCTAATCTGTCTCCATGTTGATGCCAGCCTAAACAACTAGGCTTTAGGGACTGGTGGCTACAAGGGGTATCCAATCCCTTTAACACTAGAGGGGGTCTTGTTTGATCACATCACTGAAGTGAAGAACTGCCCGGATCAGAGTTTTCTCAAATCCCAGCAGCTGCAGAAGGAGACAATTGGCTGCTGGACTTTTTTATGTCAGAGAGGAAATACGGCTCTCCGTCAGAAGTTTGTGCCTGGATAGGATCCCAATCCGTAATACTATAATAGTAAGAAAAATCCGGCACTCTGAGGTTAGTATGGTGAAAAAACATGAGAGTTTTATTACAGTGGTCCTAATAGATGCTGTGCTTTCAGCCACTAGCGTTGTGTTTAGCGGAGCTCACTCCTATGGGTTATAGAGTGCCCCTAGTGGTCAGCGATTGATACTACGTGTAGAGGTGGGGGGGAATTGTGGAAGCTTCGGCATCAGTCTAAACTCTGTGTACCAGATTGTATGTCAGAGGTGACAGGAGGTTAGAGAATTGCCTTCAGGGAGATTTTAGATGTAGAATATATATTGCACATAATAGCGTTCACGTCTCTAAAATGACAGCGAACAAACTCTTGGAGCCAGAGGGAGACCCCACAAACAGTATCAAAAAGTACTCCCATAAAAAGCCAGAAAATACCCTCATAAACAGTGGGAACAAGAGAGGACTCTCATCATTTATGTGAGCAGGAGAGGACCCCCATAATCATTACAGGCTTCAGAATTTTTTTCAAGTCACTAAAATAATAATAATAAAAAAATAGAAGTTTGATATTGCCATAATTGTACCAAATTGAACAAGGTAAGAATGAAACCCCAAAAAAATTGAAGGTGGAATTGCAGGATATTTTTTAGCATTTCACCCCATGTTGTATTTTTTCCATTTTCAGTACGTTATGTGGTAAAGAGAATGGTGTACTTTAAAATTACATCTCCACCTGCTAAAAAAACGCCTTAGGCTGGGTTCACATTACATTTAAGCAGTCCGTTAGATGGACTGTGTTACACCGCGGCATAACGCGGTGTAACGCAGTCCGTTAACGCTCCCATTAAGCCCTATTTCGGGCGCATCGCCAACGCATGCCAAAATGGTCGTGCGCTAGCGATTTGCCGTCATTGAGTGACGGACCCTGGGACGCGGGCTGCAGCATTTCCGGGTCCGTCACCGCTAGCGCAGATAGAGCATCTGCTAGCTCTATCTGCGCTAGCGCGATCAAATTTCGGCACTTGCGTTAACACAGCCCGTTTAACGCATGTGTTGAACGGGCTGCTTTAAAGCAATGTGAACCTAGCCTTATAGAATGATGTCGACAGAAAAATTAAAAAGTTATGTCTCTTCGAAAAACCCACACTTATGGAGAGACCAGTCAGTATTGGAGCGGGGCAAGTAATAGCTAGCAGGCACCAGCCTCAGATTAGTCATCGAGACACATACTCTAGCGCAGAAAGTGCAGACTGCACAAATCAGCTGGTGTGTTCCCTTTACGGCTCATACAAACTTGTGGATACCTAACAGTTAGGCCGGTTTCACACATCCTGATATTTCCGGTACCGGAAAAGAACAGTACTGGAGATGTCAGTGTCAGTGTGTGTAATACTTACGGCACATATCTATTAGATGCGCCAATTCTGGCACTTTGCCCGGCTCTTACCACTTGCCCTGTAGCGGTGGCAAGTAGGGTTCATATTTGTGGGGTTGATGTCACCTTTGTATTGTCAGGTGACATCAAGCCCACGGTTTAGTAATGGCGTCTATAAGACACCTATCCATTACTAATCCTATAGTTGTATTGTAAATACAGACACAGCCAGAATAAAGTCTTTTATTAGAAATAAAACAAAACACAATTTTCCATTTTTATTTAAAAATAACAAACACAGTTATACTCGACTAACGCCTAATTCCACTGAAGCCCTCATCTCCTGTAATAAAATTAAAATAAAAAAACAACAATATCCCTCACCTCTCCGTCGTTCTGTCCCACTCCATAATCCATGTCTGGGGAATGAATAGTTTTCAACCTGGACGGAGGGAAGATGCGACAGTCCAGGCTGAGAACCACTGGTAGCTGAGCATCATTGACCAGCGGTGACATCATTGTGGTTACCGCCAGTCAGTAAAGAAATGGCAGGGTGTCACCCTTATTTTTAATAACCAGCTGAGGGAAAGCAGACAGCTGTGAAATGGTGTTATTATTCTGGGAAGGGGTCAATATCCATGGAGCTTCCCAGCCTATTAATAACAGCTCACAGCTGTCTAGGTAGCCTTTACTGCTTTTTAAAAAGGGGGACCCCAAAAAAATGACATAGGGTCGCCCCTAATTTTTTATAACCAGCAAAGACTAAGTAGATAGCTGCGGGCTGATAGTAATAGGCTGGGAAGGGGCCATGGATATTGGTGGCACATCTATTTAGTTTGTAATTTAGCTTTAACTTACATAGAGAATTACAGTATGTAAAAGCGGAGGGTAAAAACGCGTTGCATATGCATGCTAGGTGAGAAAAATCACTGCTGTCTTTGATCTGACATTCTGATCAAAATCGGACATGTCTCCAATTTTTTTGTGCAGACTACTCAGTCCGTGGAAAAAATATCAGACATTTGCCCTGCCCCATAGAATAACATAATAACATGGGTATGAGTTCTATCAGTGAAAATGACAGATATCACTCGTCTGAGAAAGTTGGTCTTGTGCACGAGCCCTTGGAGTAAAATATCGTATAATCCTTCCAGTAAGCTGTAAAATGTCATGCATTATTCTTCCACAGTGCGTAAAAAAAGCAGACACGTTTTGTACTCCACTTCAAAAAGTTGTAAAAGATGATTTAGCCAATATGATCTAGCTAATGAAAATCACGCCTACATTGTTGAGCAAACCTAAAAGGTGATGAGGACAGAGAAAATCATTAAAAAAAAAATTATGAATTTGGCTCAAAAAAATCCAAATTAAAAAAAAAATAAAAATACTCAGAAAGAATGATGCATTGCGGCCTTTGTGTGCCTTAACTGTGATTACGGGATTTCAGTGGGTAGCTGTGGTGGCCACAGTTTGAACAAAGGCCCATGTTTATCTGTATGGGTTCCTATTGGTGGGAATAAAAAAAATAATAATAATAATATTAAAAATAAACAAAAAGCTTAAAAATAATATTGTTCCCATTTTTGGTTATCTAGGTTCCCAAAAAATGCAATAAAAAAATATGTACTCCTAAGTGTCACCAATAAAAACCAAAGCTTCTCCTGCAATAATAAGCTCTACCCAAAGAAAAAAAAAACTTTGGCGCTCAGGATATGGCAACACAAAAGGTTTTATGCTAGAACTGTGGAAAGAAAACACAAACCGCACATATGAAAATCATACGTTGATCTAATGCCGCTAAGGCTGTAAAAAGTAAGGACCCTCCGAGTGGTTGGTTCACCGTGACGCGGCAGTGGATTTCATATATGTTAAACTAAGAACCTCATGTTCAGTTTTTTACGTTTTTGCGTGGTGGCATTGCAGTAGGTTAACGGATGATTTTTTGGATTTTTGGATGTGTGGTCCATATCTTTTTTTCTACAGTTTTAACAAAAGGTTTTATATTTTGTAAAGGTCACACAATAGAACAAAAAGTGTCTCCATTGCTGTATGGACCCACAGAACATGTCATTTCTATAGCAAAGTCACTGCTGTAAAAACAGTTGCAAAGCAAAGAAATTGTTAGTTTTTCATCCATTCTACCATGAAAATTTGTAAAAGTGTTTCAGTGCATTATATGGTGCAGTATACATTATATAGAGTATATACATTTTTTTTTACAATGGTTCCATTAAAAATACAATTCATCCTACTCATCCAAGGTAATACATGCAACAAAATAATCAAAGCTGATACCCTGACGGTCAGAACTTACTATACATCGCCTTTATTTGCATTTGGAAATCTCAGTTCGTATACCTAGGACAGACACCAGAGGGCGCTATCATACTTTCTTTCAGTTGCATGTCCTCATAACACTTCACAGTGGACAGATTGGACGCCAACATAACATATTATTCACGTTAAAGTAACTTTAACCCTGGCTAACATTAAAGGGGTTGTATATTAGTATATGACCCATTTATAAAGGGCTTGTCCATTGCAGACAACATTTTAATAAAATGTCAATTTATATCAGCCCTGCATAACATATGGCCTGCGACAGGCGCTGCAGGATGTTGTGCGGCCCGCAGAGCTGTCTGGGATGCACTGTTGCTTCTTATTTTCAAATGTATTTGTGTCTTCCAGCTGCAAATACACTTACATAGTTTCCAACTTTTGAAGAACAGAAAGAGGGTTAAAGTAAGTGGCGCATACTGCAGCAAATTTTGGCCATGCCCCATGGCCACACCCCAATCCTTGCCCATTTACCATTTCTTTCTCCCTTGGGGGAGAGGTCAGAGTGTCGCTAGCAGTGAGGGACATTCAGCAGATGCCCGAGACTGCATGGCGTAGACCCAAACCAGGGACTGACCGCTGTATCTAGGATGGTTGGAACTAGAGATGAGCGGATCGATCCATGGGACTCCGGTCCAGCGTACAAGTCAGTGCTACCTGGTAACTGGATGGGAGGCCATGAATCTCTTACTTTCTGGTTTTTGTTTAGCCAGAATCTGCACCACAGCTACCACCTGACTCGGCATCCCCTTCAAGTTCATCCCTCCAGAAATGCTTCCTCCATCTCTTGGTTCTGCCCTACTCGGTTTACTCAGCAGATGGCAGCATTTGGTCATGAGTGCCATAGAACGTTGATGAATCACATATTTTACTCCCCACCCCCTTACAGAGGTCTCACTGCCTCATAGGGCCATCTTGACCAACACCTCTGATGGAGGGCCTACTGCGTTGTAGTGCTGTCCTAACCACCACCTCTTATGGAGGGTTCACTGTAATGTAGAGCCATCATGTCCAGCGGATCTACATCGTAGTGCCATCTTATTGAGGGCTCACTGTATCGTAGTCTCATCCTGACAAATGCATCGTATAGAGGGTTTACTATATCAAAGACCTGTCCTTACCACCACCTCATAGAGCGCTCACTGCATTATAATGCTGTCCTGACTACCACATCTTATGGAGGGCTCTAGGCATTTCATGGCAATCTGATTCCTTAGGTCAGTACGATTACGTAAAACTAGATTCCAAATATGCATAATCTTTTTATCATCTAAGTGGTGAAAAAATATCGAAAATTTGTAAAAAAAAAAAAAAAATGCTTGTGTCGCCATTTTCCATGGCCCATAATCTTTTCAATTTTTGGTCGATGGGTCTTTGTGAGGACTTTTTTTTGCTCCCTAAGTTTTATTGATATCATTTTGGGGAAGGTATATTATTTTGATTGCCTCTTATTGCATTTTATTGCATTCTTGCGGCAAGCAAAAAACGTAATTCTGGCATTTCTATTTTCTGTTCTCATTGCGTCGTTTACTGATCAGATTAATTAATTTATTATTTTGATAAATCGGACTGTGCCCACGATGCGGGAAGTAAGCGGATCATGTGCGGATGGTACCCGGGTGGAGGAGAGGAGACTCTCCTCCAGGCCCTGGGAACCATATTTGTGTAAAAAAAAAAGAATTAAAATAAAAAATAATGATATACTCACCTCTCAGCGCTGCACGCGGCCGTCCGGTCTCAGTTGCTGTGCGAGCAGGACCTGCGATGACATCGCGGTCACATGACCGTGACGTCACGAAGGTCCTTCTCGCACAGCATCTTTGGAACCGGACCGCCACGTGCAGCGCCGAGGAGATCGGGACGTCAGAGGGTGAGTATATAACCATTTTTTATTATTTTTAACATTACTATTGATGCTGCATATTGCTGCATATGCAGCATCAATAGTATAGGAGTAAACCCGCAGCGGAAACCACGATAAATCTGCAGGGATAACCGCAGCGGTTTTGCCCTGCAGATTTATCAAATCCGCTGCGGGAGAACCCGCAGAGGACCCAACCTACGTGTGCACATAGCCTAAAAGTCCGGCTGGTTTATTTCAGTCCTCATACACCACATCACAGGAAAACTTAAATACAGCCCTTGTCCTGCACAAAGTGAAACATAAATCACAAGTCCATACAATTGTGCTGGTTTGTTCACTTGCGTTACACTCCAGGTTCTTAGTCCTTTAACAAAGCCACACAATACAGGAGGTCTACACATCTCCAGACACAGAACCATGTGTGAGATAAACAGGTCCCATTTTACAATATAAACCACTCCAAAGGATGGAGATATGGTGAGCAACCTAACTCTTCACTGCTCGCATTAAGACCTGGCCCTATCATGGCCGACTAACTCCTCTCAGTACTATGTGTACTAGAGCATTACTCCAGGTTTTACATCACAAAGGACATTCACCTCTGTGATACAAATCTCCCATCCACTATGTGTCTGGCTGCCATCTTACACTATCTATCCATGCAAAAATACAATCATTTTTCCATGAAAAGATGGGTGGAAAGCTCCTAAAGTTGTCTCCAAAACCTTTATTATACAAAATAAAAAAAATGGGGGTAGTACTCTAAAATTAGACAATGAAAAAAGTATTTTAAACCAGCCCATGCATGCTGATTAAAATCCATTTTTTCATCCTCTGATTTTGGAGTGCTACTCCCATTTTTTGAAGTTTTTATCTATGTTTTGCTTAGAAATCCAATGATCCCACCAAACCTCTATATGGGAACTATTTACTTATTGATATATAGTTGTGAAACCCAAGGAAAAACCTCAGAGGAAATGTATAATATTAATAATGTTGGTGTAGAGTGGAATATTTCAGAAGTTCTCAGATTCCTGTTTTGGTGTGGTCAGGTCAGGACATACCGTCTAGTAGACTCGTTGCTATATTGTGATGTCTGTGTCATAGTAAAATGTGCCCTTGTTAGCCATGGCTTTGATTTGCCTTTGGGGCCAATGCCAGAGTAACTCTGGGTAATGTGTGTGTTGAATATTCCAGGCTCTGCGGATGCTATTAAATACATGTCAATAGATTTTATTGCACATCTGTAAACAGATCGGTACACGCTCGTCTCTTATGAATGGTAGCGCTAGAAAAGCCGTTGTCCTTGAGCCAATATTACATTTTCAACAGCACGGTTCATCTGACTTGGTTATAAACTTTAGTCCATGTTTATAAGATAGTTTTCACTTATGAGGCAAATGGGATATAAATCAGTGCATATAAGGCTGAAATGGTTGTTTAAGCTATTCTTCATGCTGTAGGGAGCACTAATAAAAAGACGTGTTGGCCCAAAAGAAAATTTCACACAGAAATTCTACTGACAATTTTAAGTAACTTTGTAATTACTTTACTTTTCATATTTTATTATTTTTTTTATGTTTTTTACATTTCTTGTTTTTCTTTATGCAGCACCCCAGAGTCCTGGTTGTTGCAGTACTGTGGCTCCGCCACTATGGGGAGCTATGGTACGTCTGATTGCACTAAAGGAGTTTCTCTGACCAGGTAACACCTCACTACACTTCACACTCCGGCCACCAGGGGGGGCGGTCCTATCTAGTAGGCCACTCCTCACACTATGGTAAAACTGGGGGTTGGACAGGAAGACAGGGAGAAGTAGCTGGGAAGAGCTAGTGAGAGGACCTGTCAGGGATGGGATCCTGGCAGACTCCTCAGAGCAGAACTAACCAGTGCACAACGGGAATACAGTAAAGAAGTATTGGGACCAGAAGGAGTCGTGCTGTTAGACCGAGGCAACATCCTTCTGAGGCGCAAACAGTCGGTGGCCGGAACGCCGAGCAAGTAAGAGACTTTAAGTACACTGCAAACCACGGCCGGACAGCTAATTACAGGTTGGCTGTCCCACTTAACACCTAAGCAGACAACGGAGGCAGCTGTGGGAGAGGGGCGACTCTAGGGTCCCGGAAGAACTCCAGGCCTACCCCGTCATATGGGTGCGTCCTACCATATCACCTGGAGGACGAAGAGAACGAACAAATAGAGACAGATAGAAACAGTTGTGAGGACTATCCCGGGAGCTCAGCAGGGAAGAACTACAACACCCAGCGCTAGAAGGTAGACACTGATTCCCACCTGTAAAGAGGACTCCTGATGTGCCTTTGGACCGGCCGGTCTCTGACAACCCAGTTAACAGCGCTCTGGACTGAGGTCTCCAAAACCTTCAGTAAAGAGGTAAAGAGACTGCAACCTGGTTTCCTCGTTATTTACCGCGACTTGCACCCCACAACTGCACCATTATTACCGCTTATTGCACCGGACGTCCCCCACTGACAGACAGGGCCACGGACCGGGTCTAGCCACCGTGACAACCCCAGGACTAAGACCTAGAGGCCCGGCTCCGGGTACCCCTAGGCCCTGCGGCGGTGTGGGGGCGCTTCAAACTTGGCGTCACGAACAGGATCTACTTAAGCCTGAAGAATCAGGTCATGTGTGCCTTGGAACTGTGATTTATTGTGCTTGGACTGTACTTTATTGAAAAGACTGTGTGCTGTGCCATTTGCCGCCAAAATTCGCCATTGCCGCGCACGGAGGGAGGAGCCTTAGCTACGTGGGCGGAACCAGCCAAAAGAAGCGCGGAACGGAAAGCGCGGTAAGGCGCCAATCCCGGAAGAGGAACTCCGTCCTCCGGCAGGTTAGTGGGAGGAAGGTACAGCCATGTCCGAGTCGGGAGGAGAGGAGGTGGCAGCCGCGGACGCAGGGGCAGCTCCGGTCCACGCAGCGGGTGAAGCCGCGGCCCTAATACCACCACCGGTTGCCGCAGAACCCGCTGTTCCCCTCAGCCAGCCGGACACTGCAGCTAGCACAAAAGCCATAATGCCCTTTTCTATGCCGTACCTGCCCGGAGCGGCCTGGCTCCCACGATACTCTGGGGAGTCGCATACATTCACTGACTTTAAGGAAGGGCTCTGCAGCCTGCTCGAGTTCTATCCCCTGACAGAGCCCCAGAAGGTTCATATGATAATCGGCCAACTCTTTGGGGCGGCTCTGAGAGAATTGAAATCCTGGCCCGCTGAGGATAAAGGAACGGCACAGCAGGTTTTTGCAAAGCTTAAAGCCACCTTTGATACTCGCACTGCTACGGAAATTAAACTGACTTTTTATGGATGCAAACAGAGGCCACAGGATAGCTTGCGGGACTATGCCCTTAATCTCCAGGAGGCGATGCGGGCCATTAAGCAGAGTGACCCCGGCAGCATGCAGGATGAGGATAAACTTCTGAAGGAGCGGTTCATTGAGGGGCTCCTGTGCAGTCACCAGCGGGGCCAATTGCACTTCCTGGCCATGCAAAATCCAGACTTGACTTTTGCGCAGTTCAAAGATAAAGCTATCCAGGCATTGCAGGAGCGACAGCCCAGCCGCGCAATACCATCCAGGCGCCCCGCTCTCACATACCACCAGGAGGTGGCATCGGATACCCCAGTTGCCGCGGAGGCCGATGCCCAGAGCTTCGAGGACGACTCCCCTGCAGGACTCCGTCTTCAGATGCAGGAGCTGACCAAGAGCGTTGCTGCCCTAGCCCGGACGGTGCAGTCCCTACAGGAGGCCCCCAAGAAAAAGATCCAGCTAGCCTCCGGACCAGAGGATGTTCCCTGGACGCGACAGAAGAGGACCCCACCGACCAGAGGCCGGGACAGCGATCGTTTCCATCAGGACGGACGACCCATCTGCCGCCGATGTCACCAGGTGGGCCATCTTGCAAGGTACTGTCCTTTAAACGAGCAACCCCTGGGGCAAAGGGCCAACCCCCAGGAGTTGGACGGTCAGGCCCGCAGCATTGGAGAACCAAGTATATTGGAGGACGACCAGTTCTCCCTGTAGTGATTGATGGAATCCCCTTGAATGCTTTGCTGGACACCGGTTCTCAGGTGACGACTATACCTTACGTGCTCTACAAACGGTATTGGGAGGACGCTGATATTACTCGTGGCCCTGACGATGATTTCACCATAATCGCCAGTAATGGTCAGCCGTTGCCACAAGTGGGGTATAAGGAGGTCACCATCAAAGTGGGGCGGGTGGAATTGAAAGCCCAAGGGATTGTGATTGTTGATATTGATCGTCGAGAATGTAATCCCATGATGACTCTTGGTACTAATGTTATAGAAAATTGTCTTGCAGAAGTGATTGTTTTGTTGCAACAGGTGGCAGAAACCGCTGGCCACAGTGAGCAACGTGCCCTGCAGAAGGAAATCAGAGCTCTGATGCAGAGACAGCAGGTAGAGCTGACTGGTGGTGAGATTGGTCGTGTCACTGTGAGTGATTCAAACCCCATCGCGATACCCCCCAAGAGTGAAATGTTAATATGGTGTAGAGCAGCCATAGGCCTCAGGGGTAAGGACTACCAGGCCTTGGTAGAACCCGTATATTCAGACAATAGGCCTACTGTTCTGACAGCCCGGGGGGTGGTCGACGTCCGTCAGGGGAGAGTGCCCGTACGTGTCCTCAATTGTGGGGAGGAAGAGGTCCACCTAACCAAGTATACCACGCTCGCCAAACTGTTCACTGTCAATAATAGTGTAATACAGACACCTGAACCCTTGGTCCCGTCAAACGTGGCGGAGAACAAAGGTTCTGCAGAGCACTCGAAAGACTGGTGTCGGGAATTGCATGTGGGCACTGACTCTACCCCATCTCATCAAATACAGGGGGCTTACAGGGTGGTACACGAGTATGAACAGGTATTCAGCAAACACCCCTCAGATTTTGGGCAGGTGAAAGGGATCCAACATCACATCCCCACGGGAGATCACCGGCCCATAAAAGAGAGATATCGCCCTGTACCCCCAGCTCATTACCAGTGTGCCAAGGACATGTTGCGGGAAATGAAGGAGGCTGGGGTGGTGAGAGACAGCTGTAGCCCCTGGGCAGCTCCGTTAGTCCTTGTTAAAAAGAAAGATGGTACAATGAGGATGTGTGTTGATTACAGGCAGTTGAATCGCATTACACATAAGGACGCATACCCACTGCCCAGGATAGAGGAGTCTCTGGCTGCCTTAAAATCTGCTAACTACTTCTCTACCTTAGATCTCACCAGTGGGTACTGGCAGGTTCCTGTAGCGGAGGCGGACAAAGAGAAGACGGCCTTCACGACGCCAATGGGTCTCTGTGAGTTCAACTACATGCCCTTCGGATTGTGCAATGCTCCCGGAACGTTCCAGAGGATGATGGAGTGCTGCCTGGGACACCTGAACTTTGAAACCGTGCTGCTATATCTGGATGACGTCATAGTCTTCTCTAAAACCTACGAAGACCATCTGAAGCACCTGGCCGAGGTGTTTGAAGCCTTGTCCAACTTCGGCCTAAAAGTGAAACCGTCCAAGTGTCATCTGCTGAAACCTAAAGTGCAGTACCTGGGCCATGTGCTGAGCGCTGAAGGAGTGGCCCCAGACCCCGACAAGGTCACAGTGATCAAGGACTGGCCAAAGCCCAGTGACCTCCACGAAGTCCGGCAGTTCCTCGGGCTGGTAGGCTATTACCGGAGGTTCATTAAAGACTTCACCAAGAAGGCCGCACCCTTGCAAAACCTGTTGGTGGGCCAACCAAAGAAGACCAAAGGGAAGAACACCCCCTTTGACTGGAACGGGGAGCTGGAGGAGTCCTTCACCTGCTTGAAGTCGGCGCTGACGGGAGAAGAGGTACTGGCTTACCCCGAATACGACCAACCGTTTGTGCTGTACACAGATGCCAGTAATGTGGGACTAGGAGCCGTGCTGTCTCAAGTCCAGAAAGGCAAAGAAAGAGTGATCGCTTACGCCAGCAGGAAACTCCGTCCCACGGAAAGGAACCCTGACAACTACAGTTCCTTCAAACTGGAATTCCTTGCCCTTGTCTGGGCAGTGACAGAGAGGTTCAAGCACTACCTGGCCTCCGCGAAATTCACCGTCTTCACGGACAACAATCCGCTAACGCATCTGGGTACTGCCAAACTCGGGGCTTTGGAACAGCGGTGGATGGCCCGGCTGTCCAACTATGATTTCACCATCAAATATCGGGCAGGACACCAGAATGCCAATGCCGATGCCCTGTCCCGAATGCCCAATTTACCAGAAGTGGGAGAAGACCCGGAGGCACTTGAAGAGGTGGAGCTGCCTGCCTTCCATCGCCCCAAAGCCACTCAGAACTCCCACCATGTGAAGAACAGGCACAAGAACCAACCGGATGCCACGCTGAATCCCCTGCCCCACCACGGATGGGCAGAAACCCAGGATAGTGACCCCGCGGTCCGTCAGGTGAAGGAGCTCTTGACGCAGGCTGGGTTGCACCCTGGCCCAGATGATCCACAAGAAACCCAACAGCTGTGGAAGGGGAGAAGCAAACTGTTTATCCATGATGGCAAGCTGTGCAGGAGGAGCATCGACCCACGTACTCATGAATTGGTGTGGCAGATAGTGGTGCCAAGGCGAGATGCGCCCATGGTTCTGGGAGCCTACCATGATGGAGCCGGACACTTCGGATGGAGGAAGCTGGAGAAGCTGCTCCGAGGGAGGTTCTATTGGATTGGCATGAAGAGAACCATTGAGAAGTGGTGTCGGGAGTGTGGTCCATGTAGCCTGCGCAGGAAGGACCGTGACAGTCAACGGGCTCCTCTGCGGCCTATCGTCACCAAACGGCCGCTTGAACTGGTCGCGCTGGATCATGTGAAGCTGACACCTAGCCGGTCGGGCTATATCTACGCCCTTACCATCGTGGACCACTACTCCAGGTTTTTGGTGGTTGTGCCTGTCAAGGATCTAACGGCTAGGACTGCCGCCAGGTCCTTCCAGCAGCACTTTTGTAGGCCCCATGGCTACCCAGAGAAAGTACTGACCGATCAGGGGCCTGCATTCAAAGCGGAAGTGTTCCAAGAATTCTGCCAGCTGTACGGGTGTAAGAAGATCAGAACCACCCCGTACCATCCTCAAACCAACGGGATGTGCGAGAAGATGAACCAGGTAGTAATTGATTTATTGAAGACCTTGCCTGTGGAGGAACGGAACCTGTGGCCGACGAAGTTGCCTGATCTGGTGGATATGTACAACCACATCCCAGTAAGTTCCACCAACTGTACTCCAGCGTACCTGATGCGAGGAAGGTCTAGTCGGTTACCCGTTGATCTGGACATGGGGGTCCTAGTACCCGAAGATACCTCGCCGGAGGCAGATTGGGATACAGAAAGGCAGCGAAGATACTGCGAAGTACAGGAGTGTGTAGAGAGAAGTCTCGCCCAGGCTAGGCAGAAACAAGAAAGGGACTACAATCAACACGCTCCTGCGATTCCCCTGTCACCTGGTGAGCAAGTGCTTAAACGAAAGAGGAGGTTACACAAGCTCGATGACCAATGGGAAGCGGAACCGTATACCATCTTGCCATCCGACTTCGACAACACTAAGGTCTGTCTCATCAGCAAGGACAGAGGGGAGACCTCGACAGCGGTATCCAGGGATCACCTTAAGGTCTGCCCCGACAAGTTGAAAGAGAGGGGCACGGCCCCAGAAATCTCCCCGCCGGTGGAAAAGGAGAAAATGTTCCATACTGTCCTTGGTGACTTTCCCCAGTCCTGGACTCAGATAAACCAAGCCGTTGTGGTACCTGTCGTATTGTTTCAACAGCCGGACCCGCCAAAAACAATGGTGGTACCAGATCATCTGGCTCCACTACCTCAACAAGCCTTACCTGATGAAGCCCTGCCAACCGTTGAACCGACAAATCCTCCCTCTGCTATCGGTGAATCTGCTGTACCCACTGTTGATAGCAGCAGCTCTGAGAGCCCTAACCTGCCAGTGCTACCCCGACTCACTAGAAGTGTAGCTAGAAGACAGTGCACTACACCAGCGGTAGCAAGCATAGCGGGCCCTGTTAGGCCAATAGCAACCCCTGTGCTGCGAAGGTCCACACGCAGCACTCAAAACCAAACTCCCCTCCGCTACAAACCTTGGAGGTATTAATAAGGGCTGCTCTTTAGTTAAGAATGTTTTTTTGTGTGTATTTTTGTTACAGGTTTTAAATGGACAATAGAGTAATGGACGGTGAATTGCTCAAAAACTTTCATAAGGGGGGACCCCTTTGTTTACCCGGGGTCCCCGCTGTTTCAACCACTGAACTGAGAGTCATAAACTGTGCATGACCTAACTTTTGCAACGTTCAAGAATCCTCACCTCCCGTAAAGGGAAGCATTGTTATGTTCAATTGTTATGCTATTTCAAAAATTTGTGTGTTTTCTGTTAACATGTATTATTGTTCTTGTTTTCCCAGTCCCGGAGTACTGGATTTAACCGGGGGGGAGTGCAGCACCCCAGAGTCCTGGTTGTTGCAGTACTGTGGCTCCGCCACTATGGGGAGCTATGGTATGTCTGATTGCACTAAAGGAGTTTCTCTGACCAGGTAACACCTCACTACACTTCACACTCCGGCCACCAGGGGGGGCGGTTCCTATCTAGTAGGCCACTCCTCACACTATGGTAAAACTGGGGGTTGGACAGGAAGACAGGGAGAAGTAGCTGGGAAGAGCTAGTGAGAGGACCTGTCAGGGATGGGATCCTGGCAGACTTCTCAGAGCAGAACTAACCAGTGCACAACGGGAATACAGTAAAGAAGTATTGGGACCAGAAGGAGTCGTGCTGTTAGACCGAGGCAACATCCTTCTGAGGCGCAAACAGTCGGTGGCCGGAACGCCGAGCAAGTAAGAGACTTTAAGTACACTGCAAACCACGGCCGGACAGCTAATTACAGGTTGGCTGTCCCACTTAACACCTAAGCAGACAACGGAGGCAGCTGTGGGAGAGGGGCGACTCTAGGGTCCCGGAAGAACTCCAGGCCTACCCCGTCATACGGGTGCGTCCTACCATATCACCTGGCGGACGAAGAGAACGAACAAATAGAGACAGACAGAAACAGTTGTGAGGACTATCCCGGGAGCTCAGCAGGGAAGAACTACAACACCCAGCGCTAGAAGGTAGACACTGATTCCCACCTGTAAAGAGGACTCCTGATGTGCCTTTGGACCGGCCGGTCTCTGACAACCCAGTTAACAGCACTCTGGACTGAGGTCTCCAAAACCTTCAGTAAAGAGGTAAAGAGACTGCAACCTGGTTTCCTCGTTATTTACCGCGACTTGCACCCCACAACTGCACCATTATTACCGCTTATTGCACCGGACGTCCCCCACTGACAGACAGGGCCACGGACCGGGTCTAGCCACCGTGACAACCCCAGGACTGAGACCTAGAGGCCCGGCTCCGGGTACCCCTAGGCCCTGCGGCGGTGTGGGGGCGCTTCATTTACTATTCATAATCAAAATGAGAATAAAAATTCAGCTGGCTCCGTCCTGGTGCCCAGCAGACAATCGGACTGTTACTCCCCTCTCCCGGATCCAGCATTGTTCTTGCCATCGTCCTTTCCTTTCACCAGGCCTCTCTGCTCCTCGGTGCACCTGGTTGTGCTCTTATGATGCCATCTCACGGGTACAATGCCACCTGAGTGTTCAGGTAGCTGTCATTCTGCCACTACTTAGTGTTAAGAATGCCCTCCACATCAGCCATTGGTGTTCCAGTACTACTTCTACAATCGACACCGCTCCCACAACTCTGTTATTCTGATATTCTGCTGGGCCCACTGTACTACATTAGCTACCACTGCAACTGTACAAATCTGTTTTTCAGATCATTATTGTTCCAACACTACTACATGTGCCACTGCTGCTGCAACATATGTTATTATGGTTTTCACTGAGCCAGCGCTCCTACAACAGTTACCTCTGTGCCTGCTTTGCTCCATTAAGCATCACTGTGCCTACTGTTACTTCAGTCATCGCTACTCCAGTTGTGCTTATTCAGTCAGCGCTGTTCCAGCATTGCTACATCAGGCACCGCTGTTCCAGCATTGCTACATCAGGCAGCGCTGTTGCAGCATTGTTACATCAGGCAGCGCTGATCCAGCTGCGCTACATCAGGCACCGCTGTTCCAGCATTGCTACATCAGGCAGCACTGTTCCAGCATTGCTATATCAGGCAGCGCTGTTGCAGCATTGTTACATCAGGCAGCGCTGATCCAGCTGCGCTACATCAGACAGCGTAGTTCTAGCTGTGCTACATTAGGCAGCGCTGTTCTAGTTGTGCTACATCAGGCAGTGCTGTTCCAGCTGTGCTACATCAGGCAGCGCTGTTCCAGCATTGCTACATCAGGCAGCGCTGTTCCAGCATTGCTACATCAGGCAGCGCTGTTGCAGCATTGTTACATCAGGCAGCACTGTTCCAGCATTGCTACATCAGGCACCGCTGTTCCATCTGTGCTACGTCTGTCAGCGCTGTTCCAGCTGTGCTACATCAGGCAGCGCTGTTCCAGCATTGCTACATCAGTCAGCACTGTTCCAGCATTGCTACATCAGTCAGCGCTGTTCCAACTGCGCTACATCGGGCACCACTGTTCCAGCATTGCTACATCAGGCACCGCTGTTCCAGCATTGCTACATCAGGCAGCGCTGTTGCAGCATCGTTACATCAGGCAGCGCTGTTCCAGCTGCACTACATCAGGCAGCGCTGTTCTAGTTGTGCTACATTAGCCAGCGCTGTTCTAGTTGTGCTACATCAGGCAGTGCTGTTCCAGCTGTGCTACATCAGACAGCGCTGTTCCAGCATTGCTACATCAGGCAGCGCTGTTGCAGCATTGTTACATCAGGCAGCACTGTTCCAGCATTGCTACATCAGGCACCGCTGTTCCAGCTGTGCTACGTCAGTCAGCGCTGTTCCAGCTGTGCTACATCAGGCAGTGCTGTTCCAGCTGTGCTACATCAGGCAACGCTGTTTCAGCTGTGCTTCATCAGTTATTGCTGTTCCAGCTGTGCTCCATTAGTCAACACTGTTCCTGCTCTGCTACATCAGTCATCCCTGTACCAGCTCTGCTTTACCAGTTTGGCATCTCCCTCTACAGGCCGTTACATCTACCACACCACAACTCAACCATCCTACCATACTAGTGCCACATGTCGTGTTCTTTGAAGATCCACCTCTCCACGTGAGACATACAGTAACATACCTACCAGTTTAAGGCTGGACCCACCAACTATGTTACTGTATGTTTATGGGGCTTTCCAACTCTCCCCATGACAGATAGTATATAAGGATTGGGCATCTTGAATTTCAATGTCCATTCCTGTTCAGATGAAAGATAAGCCACCATTAAAGATGTCTGGCAGTGACTTACTCCCTCTCATCTTTGTAAACCTACACATGCTTTGCAAAATCGAGCATGCATGTCACTGTGTGCATTGTTGTGACATTGTCGCGTTTATTCTTTCTGCACAGTAACAACCCCTGTACTATGACATCACTGTGTGCAGTATGCCAATATTTTGACATCACTGGGTACACTAGATCTACATTGTTGTATCACTGTGCACAATATCCCACTGTGATTACATCACTGTAAGCATCATCCTTGTACTTGGACATCACTGTGTGCATTATTTCTTACTATGACAGCGCTGTGTGCCCTAGCCCTGTGCATTAGTGAGACCAATCATAACCATTTCTGATCATGCTACTAAAAGTGGTTTTGTCTGTGTGGCTTCATTTCAAGTATTGTTACTTGTACTCTGGATGAATCCCCGCACACTGGAGAGTAAAATCCTTAAATCCAGAGAACATATAAATCACCTTGTTGGTTTTGAGATCCGATTCATGCACCATTTAATGGTGGCATAAAAAGACTTCTCACTTCTTACACCAGGTGATGGTGAAGCATTGTTTTTACGCTCCTTGAGATGGCTTGCCAGCAAGAATAGGATCCATGCACGGCACTTACTGGACGTCACAGGTTGCAAATTGACCTCTCGGCAAACAGTTGTGTCTTTCTGCACCTAATGTCAGTTAGGGTAAGAGTATGCCTGGATATCCTTTTTAATATTACAGGCAGCCTTAGGGCAGGTTCAGACTGCTGCAGATTATCTCATCTGAGATAATCGGGACGATAATATTAATCAAACTCCGATCAGAGTTCGGTAACAGTATAATCCAATTTTCCTCAACGAGGAGAAGATAGGAAAAAAAAATCTCCAATTTCTACACAGTTTGTGGAAATCAGACTGCACTCAGATGTCATCCGAGTGCAGTCTGATTTCTTTTCATTTTGCACAATGGGGTAGAGGATAGCAAAAAATCTCAGGACTGTGATGTTAGCCTGTTAATTCTGGAGGGCTTGGGCAGGAAGGAGATTAAACAATATTTCATAGGCTATAAGTTAGGATGGAAGTTGCAGCATAATGGGCAACGTCTACATTCAGTAGGTCCAGATTCAATCTGGTGTGTCACAATGAGCAGCCAGGGCTGGCATAGCGCTGCATTGGAATGAACTCTCAGGTCAGCCTTCTTTTTGCCTTAGATATTTGATATTGTCATGTTTTTTCACCATGGAAGCTAATATGGCTGGCCATGCTAACTGGCAGCCAGTAACTTCTTGTCTTGGGCACCAGCAGATATCTGGAGGACTCGGTTACCATATATCCTCCGCGCTGTCACCTTATGGATCGCATTCAGACACTGACAGGCGGGAGGTGCGCTACGCTGAGCTGAAAAGCTGAACAATTGAATGCAATCAACTCACAAGCGCGCCTCAGTCAGTCGCCTGGCGCACATTCATGAGGATACACCTGGCACACTTGTTAGACACTTTTGTGAAGGAAATGTGTACAGAGCCAGAAAGAAATTACCGTAAGTGCAAAATTCACAGGAATGCAGCAAAAGCTGGCAGCTCTTATAGCATACGGCCCGGCTCTGTCTAGTTGTGAAGAGCTGAGCAAACATCTGATCTGGGCTTATGAAGCGGCCATTTTCTAGGCCTTCCTTGTTGTGTGGTAGATATTCAGGCCAATATGCCAATATCTTGCATGGAGGAAGAAAGCCACCTTCAAAGTGAGGAAGTATCCACACCATGCCCCTTGTTATATCGATCATCTTTATGGTTAAATATGTATATATACACAGGGGCCCAGAAGGTAAGGGGGCCCAATGACACCTCCAAGCATTAAACTGCTAAGGACCCATCTACTGTTATTGCACAGGGACCTTCTCCTGTCTGTGTTGTGCATAAGTTTAGGCAGGTGTGAAAAAAATGTCAGCTTTATTGACTATTTCGGAATTATCATTACCTGCTTTGTTGCATCTCAGAAACCTGTTCACATTTGGCATAGTGGGCAGGATGCAACATCCCAGCGCAGAAATTGCAGATCAGTCAGTAACTGAGTCCGCCAGGGGAAGCATTCCCCTGAGGCCTGTGCTTAGCAATACACCAAAATCTACAGGAAGCAATTTGCTGCTCTGGGATTGGGTAGAACGACTGAGGAGTATGTCACGGCTGCACCCCATGACACCTGGCTTACAGGCGGAGATGGCCCTGTTGACCTTAGACAGGGAGGCCCGACGGACAGTTATGTTCCGACAACCCAGAAACTGTAATACGGTAGATAAAGTAATTAGGATTCTAGAGGACATGCATGGCGACACTACTGACTTGGGTAATTTACGCATACGCTTATTCTATCGGGTTCAGAGGGAAGGCGAGACAGTGGCCATGTATGAGAATGCTCTGCAGGAAGTAACAGCACACATCACTAAGAAGAATAATGAAGAGTATCGGGGTTGGGATTGCTGGACGTGGTGCTAATAAGGGCTTCAGGGACCTCTATCTGAGGCAGGCCCTGAAAGCACGTCTGCACTATAACCCAATATGAGTTTCCGGGAGGTTGGGGCAGAAGCTAGGGTCCAAGAAGAGGAGGCACCAGCCATGCAATAACAGTCCCTGAGTTGTCAAATGAGTCGGAATGGACCCTAGAATTATGGAAGGAAATGTGAGACATTAGTGGAGAACTATGCAGCATCAGAGGAACCTCTACTAATACAACAACTCTTAGAACTGCGACCTGATACAAGGAGAAGTCAGAATTGGGATATCCCTCTTCCTGCGACCAGAAAACACTGATCATGTAACATATGCTGGACCAGTGGCGAAAGAGGACTCATCTCTCAGATCTGCCCAACTCAGGATAAAATAAATTTATACTATTTAATATGACGGTGAAGTGCTTCTAATTAGTGCAGGAGTAGGAGGCATCAGACAGTTGATCAGTGACGCAAATCACTGATCCGCACTCATGCTCCTTGTTTCCCACAACTTTTTTTTTCACTATTTTTTCTTTGCACCACTGCGTGTGTGCTTCCTACAGCCACAGAGCCGATGATCAGACGTACACCACTGATCCCGTGCTCGTTTTTGGCAGGGGCTTTTTTTTCTTGTCTATTTTTCTTATCCCTTTTTTAATCACATCTGTACTTGTGTGCTGCAGCCGTCGAGTGCTGGTCGGTGACAAACATCACTGACCGGCCTCCGGTTGTTGTTGGTTTTTTTATGAAAAAAGAATCGAGTAAAAAATTATTTAAATTAGCTGAAAGGACTAGATTAGGGACAGTAAAATATACTATAGTAATTGTCCTCTATTACAGTATTTTTTATCTAGTTGAGTTAGTGGCAGTACGGAAAAAAATAATCATCTGTGCATACTTCAACCGTCAAGCACTGATCGCTGACAGACATTAGTGAATGAGTGAAATAAAGATTTTTTAAAAAAAATGATTAGGGACATTAAATATATACTGTAGTAATCGGTGACTACTACAGTATTTTTTTACTGAGTTGAGTCAGGTTTAGTGCCTCAAACCCCGTATATAGTGGAGGTGGCATACTCTTTCCTTGCCTCCAACTCTGACAGTGAGGGAGAGGATCCTTTATTTTTCTGACTGCTCCTCATCTTCTTCTAATGATACTGAACCGCCATGCAGACGCCCCAGGACAGAAAATCAACCAGTGTCCGGCATTACTAACCCTGTATGGACATCACTTCCCGAACATTAAGAGCCACAGATACCTGTTTTTGTGGCACAATCAGGAGTCCAATTTGACACCACTGACCTTACAGAAATTGACTTTTTTAAAGTCTTTTTATCTGAGGATTTTGTAAACACTGTGGTGTCTCACACATAGTTGTACACACAACAATTTTTATCCCAAAATCCAACTTCATCATTTGCCAACTGGATCCCTGTAGACACCATAGAAATGATGATGTTTTGGGGCCTAGTCCTTCATATACGGTTAGTTAAGAAGCCAGAGCTTCGACAATATTGGAGTGTTGACGTTTTGTATAACACTCCAGTGTTCCGCATGGCTATGCCCCAGACACGCTTTGACGTCATCCACAAATTCTTACATTACAATGATAATGCATGGTGTCCTCCTGAGATGACCCCAACTTTGACCGACTTTTCAAAGTCATTGAGCACTTCAGCAACAAGTTTGCTGAGGTGTACCTGCCCCAAATGGACATCTGCGTGGATGAGTCCCTAATACATTTCAAGAGGAGGCTCAAATTCCATCAATACCTGCCCAGTAAGAGTGCCAGGTAAGGAATTAAACTCTATAAGCTGTGTGAGAGTACCTGAGGGTACACCCACAGGTTTAGAGTTTATGAAGGGAAGTACACCCGGATTCAACTCCCTGAATGCCCCCCTGTCCTGGGAGTGAGTGGGAAAATTGTGTGGGATTCGATGCACCCCCTGCTAGATAAAGGTTATCACCTCTATTTCGATAACTTTTATATCAGCATCCCACACTTCATATCCCTCTGCGCGAGGTACCGCAGCCTGCGGTATGGTCCGCAAAAATCAGAGAGGCCTCTTTAGGACACTAATTGAGCAGATGCTCAAAAAGAGTGACAGCGGAGCCCAATGTAGCGACAACATGATGCTGGTCAAGTACAAGGACAAGAGGAATGTCCTTTTCTTGACCACAATACATGGTGATGGTAGCACCCCCAGCACTGTACGAGGTATCACTACACAGGTCACCGAAGCAGACTGTGTACTTGGGTTCAACAAGAACATGGGGGAGTTGATTGCTCTGATCAAGTACTCCAGCGGCACAGTGCCATAAGAAAAGCCAAGGTGTGGTGCAAGAAGCTGACCGTACTCATCGTACATTGTACAGATGTACAACACTTTGCTATCACGATGTGCAGGCCAGACCAGGACCTTCCTTCAGTTCCAGGAAGTAGTGATCAAGGCCTGAATATTTCGCAGGAGCGGGCCCCAGGACTTCCAGAGCAGAAAATGCCCGTGTTGTGCCAGGGCAATATTTCCCGGTGAGCTCCCTCAAACTGGAAAGAGAGGAAGTTAGCAAAAAAAATTCAAAGTGTGTCACATAAAGGGGATACGAAAGGACTCCATTTATCAGTGTGACACCTGCCTTGACAAACCTGGTCAGTGTATGAAAGACTGTTTCAGTGTCTACCACTCATCCATGGACTAAAAAATGTATTTCTGATTTACACAACTCACATATGCCAACCTGACGTACACTACAAAACTCACGGATGCCACACATATCTGTGAAAACACTAGATCAATTCCAATATAGGGTCACTTGTGGGGGGGTTTCCACTGTTTAGGCACATTAGGGGATCTCCAAAGACGACATAATGCCCACAGACCATTCCATGAAAGTCTGCATTGCAAAACGTCACTCTTTCCCATTCGAGCTCTGCCGTGCACCCAAACCTTGGTTTTACTCCACATATGGGGTATCCATATCCATATACTTAGGAGAAATTGTACAATTGATTTTGGGGTAAATTTTCTCCTGTTACCCTAGTGAAAATAAAGAAATAGTACTAAAAGATAATTTTTGTGGAAAAAAATATAATTATTTAATTTCCACAACTCGACGTTATCATTTTCTGTGAAGCACCTGGAGCTTCAAGGTGCTCACCACACATTTAGATAAATTCCTTTCAGCGTCTAGTTTCCAAAATGGGCTCACTTGTGGGGAGTTTCTACTATTTAGGCACATCAGGGGCTCTCAAAATGCGACATGGCGTCCGCTCTCAATTCCAGTCAGTTTTGAGTTGAAAAAGTCAAACGGCGCTCCTTCCCTTCCGAGCCCTGCCGTGCACCCAAACAGTAGTTTTCCTCCACATATTGACTATCAGCGTACTCAGGAGAAATTGCGCAACAACTTTTGGGGTCCAATTTCTCCTGGTACAATGGTGAGAATTAAACATTTGGAGCTAAAATATATTTTAACTTTTAGTTTAAGATATAAACTTCTGTGAAGCACCTGGGGGTTCCTGTTACTCTTGTAAAAATAAAAATATTTGTCTGAAGTAAAATTTTAGTGGAAAAAAAGATAAATGTTAATTTTTTGCTTCCACAATGCTTCAGTTCCTGTGAAGCACCTGAAGGGTTAATAACCTTATTGTCCATGGTTTTGAGCACGTTGGAGGGTGTAGTTTTTAGAATGGTGTCATGTTTGGGTATTTTCTATCATGTACATCCCTCAAAGTCACTTCAAATGTGAGGTGGTCCCTGGAAAATTGGTTTTGTACATTTTGTTGGAAAAATTAGAAATCGCTGGTCAACTTTTAACCCTACTAACTTCTTGACAAAAAAAAAGGTTACAAAATCATGCTGATGTAAAATAGACATGTGGGAAATGTTATTTATTAACTTTTTATGTGACATATCTCTCTGATTTAAAGGCATAAGAATTCAAAGTTAGAAAATTGCTAAATCTCATATTTTTCACAAATAAACCCAAGTCATATCAAATAAATGTTACCACTCTTTTGAAGTACAATATGTCACAAAAAAAATCTGTAAATCATTGGGATCTGTTGAAGCGTTTCAGAGTTACATAGTTGCATTGGTTGAAAGAAGACCTAGGTCCATCAAGTTCAATCTTCCTCCACCAATTGTACATTTTTTGTCACTAAATTAACTAAAACCCGCAATGTTATGTGCATTGAGGAAATCGTCCAGCTCTTTTTTAAAAGCTGTTATGGTGTCGGCCATTACAACCTCTTGTGGTCAAGATTCCATAGTCTCACTGCTCTTACTGTAAAGAACTCTTTCCTGTTTAGCTGCCAGAATCGCCTTTCTTCTCCCCGTAATAAGTTCCCACTGATCCTCAGTATGATCTTTGGAAGCAATAAGTCGTGCGCTAGTTTTCTGTAGTGGTGACAAATATATTTATACATATAAATGAGATCTCCTCTGAGGCGTCTTTTTTCTAAACAAAACAAGCCCAACTTTTCCAACCTTTCATCATATGAGAGGCCTTCCATCCCTTGTAATAATCTAGTCACCGTCTTTGAACTGATTCTAACTTCTGAATATCCATTTTAAAATGTGGAACCCAAAACTGGATCCCGTATTCTAGATGTGGCGTCACCAGTGATTTATAAATGGGTAATGATACGTTGGGATCGCGGGATTTTCTCTCGCTTTTAATACATCCTAAAATCTTGTTTGCTTTTGCAGCTGCTGCTTGACTTTGAGTACTGCTGCTCATTACTTGTAACCAGAATAGTTATCAGTACAGATCCCTGTAGTCCCCACTGCTCCCAGTAGAGGTCTTGGATTTTAAGGCACCACTCCAGTGGTGAAATAAAAAAAATTCTGGAGTGGTGCTGCGAGTCACCAAAGTCTGAACCTCGTCCTCCCTTTTATGGGCTCTGCATTCAGGGATCTTCTGTGTAGGCGAGTGACTGAGACCTCCTGTGTGCACGCCAATAACGTGCTCTTCCCACTTCCTCCCTGCACAAGCATCGCTAGGAACCATGTGCACATACCGATGACTATGCAGGGAGGAAGTGGGGTGCGCACATCAGAGGTCACTGGAGTGGAAGTCGCCTGCGCAGAAGATCCCTGAATGCAGTGCCCACAGAAGGGAGGATAAGGTATGTATTTGTGAGGGAGTGCAGGGCACAGGCATGGGATTCTGGGGCTGTAACTGCCGCTGATGGGATAGGGGTAGTATTACAATGAAGACAGGAGGCAGGAATTTCTTCCAGGCACCGCACGCCCCGGAGCCTGGGATAAATCATTAATATAAGACAAAATATAACATTTCTCAGCAACAAGACCATTAATTTAAGGCAGACAGGTAGGACTAGTGTAACATTTCTATTACCTGTATGCCCATATTAAAAGGTCATATACGTCCTGGGGGTGACAGTTTCCTTTTAAATGTGATGCAGCTTGTGGTTACCTTATGGGGGCTTGTTAAACTAATACTCGTAAAAGACCCAGCTGGTAAGTATCAAAAGCCCGCTACCTCCCCATCTTCAGCTCCTCATACAGCAACTATTACATGTAATAGAGTGCATAGAATCTCCTAACAAAACAGTATAATAATCAGCCCCCCAGTGCCCTGTCCCCCCTCCCCCATAATACCCCCCATCCTCTCACATTCACCCCCCAGTGCCCTGTCCCCCTCCCCCACAATACCCCTATCCTCTCACTTTCACTCCCCAGTGCCCTTGTCCCCTCTCCCCCGCAATACCCCCATCCTATCACATTCATGCCCAGTGCGCTGTCCCCCTCCCCACAATACCCCTATCCTCTCACATTCACCCGCCAGTGTCCTGTCCCCCCCACCCCACAATACCCCCATCCTATCACATTCACTCCCCAGTGACCATGACATGCTGTCATTTAATCAATCTAATCTAATAAATTCCATCCAATGAAGTTTGCAGGCAGTGACGCAGGACCAGGAAGTGGCTGAGTAAAATGCAAGGTGGGCACTAGGACCCAGAGTGCCTGAGAAAATCTAAGCATTCCTCCTTGGCAGGAGCTCCTCAGATCAGTAAAGCCTGCACCATACACTGCAGGAGGGAGACTCTGCAACTGGACACTGTGCTAGCAGCGTGCAGAATCTCCGTCAGGCAGGGGAGCAGGCATTTTGCTCCTCTCCTGTGCTGTGTCCTGCCTCATGAAAGAAGTGGCAGCGACTCCCGATGGGCCCCTTCATGTGAGGGGGCTCGGGACGAAGGCCCTCTCTGCCCCCCCAGTAGCTACGCTACTGTCCTGAACTGTGGATAAGAAATTGTATTGATTGATTTTAGCATAATCAGAAAATTCTATGTCCCACTGAATGTCTGGATAGTTAAAATCCCCAATATAAGAACCCTATTACTGTTTGCTGCCTTTTTAATTTGTTGCAGCATTTCATCCTCAACCTGTTCAGCTTTATTAGGCGGCTTATAGCAAACTCCAATTAGCAGCTTTCCATTATTGCCATCCGCATGTACATTTACCCATAGTGACTCTACATTGCTGTAATTCCCACAATGTCTTCATTAAGCACTGGTTTTAATGTGGATTTTACAAAAGATGTACACCTCTCCACTTTTTTATCTTTCCTGTCCTTTCTAAATGGATCGCCCCCCAAGGGCCATGGGGTACTTGGTACCGGGTCCTTCGGTTCACAGGGGGATGTCATGGTGGCTGACCCGGTCCGTGGCCCTGGGACGTCCGTATAAAAGGGAAAGGTCTTTAAAGGGAAATATTTTGTGTTCGTGACGCCACCTGTGGTATTCGGTCAGGGTGACCGACGATGCTTTAAGGGGTCCGCTGGGGTGATGTTATGGCAGCTAGATGGTATACCTTCCCACAGGTGAAGTATGTCCCCAGGGCTTCCCGGTGTGTAGATGGTGGTATGGTGAGAGGCGCAGAGAAGAACGAGGACACAAGGTTGCAGTCTCTTTACCTTTACTGAAGACTTCAGCATCCACAGTCCAGGACACCAGATCACAGGGTAGGCAGAGTCCGGCCGGTTTGGAGGCAAGTCCAGAGTTGTCCAGGTGGAAATCAGTAGCCTTCGCTTGCACTGCGGTGGTGTAGTCCCTTACTGCCTATGGCTTCACATAAGGGTCTCACAGATGCGATGTTTCGCTCTCTCTGTCCCCCATATAGGAAAGGACAAAACCCGTATGACTGGTGACTTGAGCCTGTTTATAGGGTCTCTTAGATAACCCAGCTCTGTAGGTGTCACCGTGCCTCCTGGGTGTTGTGAAATTGGATTTTGGGCTCCCCCGGTGGCCACTGGTGGAATTGAACTGGTGTGCATCATCCCCTCTGTTCACCTGTTTCCATCAGGATGTGGGAGTCGCTATTTAACCTTGCTCCTCTGTCACTTCCATGCCGGTCAACATTGTAATCAGAAGCCTTTCTGTGCTTGTTCCTGCTGCTAGACAACTCCCAGCTAAGTTGGACTTTAGTCCTCGTTTGTTTTTGCATTTTGTTCCAGTTCACAGCTGTAGTTTCGTTTCTGTGTCTGGAAAGCTCTTGTGATCTGAAATTGCCACTCTGATGTTATGAGTTAATACTAGAGTCTTAAAGTAATTTCAGGATGGTATTTTGATAGGGTATTCAGCTGACCATGAAAGTGCCCTTTCTGTCTTCCTGCTATCTAGTAAGCGGACCTCAATTTTGCTAAACCTATTTTCATACTACGTTTGTCATTTCATCTAAAATCACCGCCAATATATGTGGGGGCCTCTGTCTGCCTATCGGGGAAATTTCTCTAGAGGTGAGCCAGGACTATATTTTCCTCTGCCAGGATTAGTTAGTCCTCCGGCCGGTGCTGGGCGTCTAGGGATAAAAAACGTAGGCAACGCTACCCGGCTACTGTTAGTTGTGCGGCAGGTTTAGTTCATGGTCAGTTTAGTTTCCATCCTTCCAAGAGCTAGTACTAATGTTTGCTGGGCTATGTTCTCTTGCCATTGAGAACCATAACAGTTTGACCGGCCCCAAAAAGGGTTAAATTAATTGACAGAGAAAGGAGAGAAAAGAGAAGTCTGCTGAAGATTTTTTTATTTTTTTTTTCCCCTTCCCTTCAGTTCTGAGTGTGCTTGTAATTGAATCTCTTGCAAGTCTGCCTATATTGCAGCCTTTCTCTCTCTCTCTCTCCTTCTAATCCTGGAATGGCTCTGTGTTCACCTGTTTAAAATGGATATTCAGAGTTTAGCTGCAGGTTTGAATAATCTCACCACGAAAGTTCAAAATTTACAAGATTTTGTTGTTCATGTTCCTATATCTGAACCTAGAATTCCTTTGCCTGAATTTTTCTCGGGGAATAGATCTTGCTTTCAAAATTTCAAAAATAATCGCAAGTTGTTTTTGTCCCTGAAATCTCGCTCTGCTGGAGATCCTGCTCAGCAGGTCAGGATTGTGATTTCCTTGCTCCGGGGCGACCCTCAGGATTGGGCTTTTGCATTGGCTCCAGGGGATCCTGCGTTGCTCAATGTGGATGCGTTTTTTCTGGCCTTGGGGTTGCTTTATGAGGAACCTCAGTTAGAGCTTCAGGCGGAAAAGGCCTTGATGTCCCTATCTCAGGGGCAAGACGAAGCTGAAATATACTGCCAGAAATTCCGTAAATGGGCTGTGCTTACTCAGTGGAATGAGTGCGCCCTGGCGGCGAATTTCAGAGAGGGTCTCTCTGATGCCATTAAGGATGTTATGGTGGGGTTCCCTGTGCCTGCGGGTCTGAATGAGTCCATGACAATGGCTATCCAGATCGATAGGCGTCTGCAGGAGCGCAAACCTGTGCACCATTTGGCGGTGTCTACTGAGAAGACGCCAGAGAATATGCAATGTGATAGAATTCTGTCCAGAAGTGAACGGCAGAATTTAAGACGAAAAAATGGGTTGTGCTTCTATTGCGGTGATTCAACTCATGTTATATCAGCATGCTCTAAGCGTACTAAGAAGCTTGATAAGTCTGTTTCAATTGGCACTTTACAGTCTAAGTTTATTCTATCTGTGACCCTGATTTGTTCTTTATCATCTATTACCGCGGATGCCTATGTCGACTCTGGCGCCGCTTTGAGTCTTATGGATTGGTCCTTTGCCAAACGCTGTGGGTATGATTTGGAGCCTCTTGAAACTCCTATACCCCTGAAGGGGATTGACTCCACCCCATTGGCTAGTAATAAACCACAATACTGGACACAAGTAACTATGCGGATTAATCCGGATCATCAGGAGATTATTCGCTTTCTTGTGCTGTATAACCTACATGATGTGTTGGTGCTTGGATTGCCATGGCTGCAATCTCATAACCCAGTCCTTGACTGGAAAGCTATGTCTGTGTTAAGCTGGGGATGTAAGGGGACGCATGGGGACGTACCTGTGGTTTCCATTTCATCATCTATTCCCTCTGAGATTCCTGAATTCTTGACTGAATATCGTGACGTTTTTGAAGAACCTAAGCTTGGTTCATTACCTCCGCACCGGGAGTGCGATTGTGCCATAGATTTGATTCCGGGTAGTAAATACCCTAAGGGTCGTTTATTTAATCTGTCTGTGCCTGAACATGCTGCTATGCGAGAATATATAAAGGAGTCCTTGGAAAAGGGACATATTCGTCCTTCGTCATCTCCCTTAGGAGCCGGTTTTTTCTTTGTGGCTAAGAAAGATGGCTCTTTGAGACCGTGTATTGATTATCGGCTTTTGAATAAAATCACGGTTAAATATCAATATCCGTTGCCACTGCTGACTGATTTGTTTGCTCGCATAAAGGGGGCCAAGTGGTTCTCTAAGATAGATCTCCGTGGGGCGTATAATTTGGTGCGAATTAAGCAGGGGGATGAGTGGAAGACCGCATTTAATACGCCCGAGGGCCACTTTGAGTATTTGGTGATGCCTTTTGGTCTTTCAAATGCCCCTTCAGTCTTTCAGTCCTTTATGCATGACATTTTCCGTGATTATTTGGATAAATTTATGATTGTGTATCTGGATGATATTTTGATTTTTTCGGATGACTGGGACTCTCATGTCCAGCAGGTCAGGAGGGTTTTTCAGGTTTTGCGGTCTAATTCCTTGTGTGTGAAGGGTTCTAAGTGCGTTTTTGGGGTTCAAAAGATTTCCTTTTTGGGATATATTTTTTCCCCCTCTTCCATCGAGATGGATCCTGTCAAGGTTCAGGCTATTTGTGATTGGACGCAACCCTCTTCTCTTAAAAGTCTTCAGAAATTTTTGGGCTTTGCTAACTTTTATCGTCGATTTATTGCTGGTTTTTCTGATGTTGTTAAACCATTGACTGATTTGACTAAGAAGGGTGCTGATGTTGCTGATTGGTCCCCTGCTGCTGTGGAGGCCTTTCGGGAGCTTAAGCGCCGCTTTTCTTCCGCCTCTGTGTTGCGTCAGCCTGATGTTGCTCTTCCTTTTCAGGTTGAGGTCGACGCTTCTGAAATCGGAGCTGGGGCAGTTTTGTCGCAGAGAAGTTCCGATTGTTCCGTGATGAGACCTTGTGCCTTTTTCTCACGTAAATTTTCGCCCGCCGAGCGGAATTATGATGTTGGGAATCGGGAGCTTTTGGCCATGAAGTGGGCTTTTGAGGAGTGGCGTCATTGGCTTGAGGGGGCTAGACATCAGGTGGTGGTATTGACTGACCACAAAAATCTAATTTATCTTGAGTCCGCCAGACGCCTGAATCCTAGACAGGCGCGCTGGTCGTTGTTTTTCTCTCGGTTTAATTTTGTGGTGTCCTACCTGCCGGGTTCTAAGAATGTTAAGGCGGATGCCCTTTCTAGGAGTTTTGAGCCTGACTCCCCTGGTAACTCTGAACCTTCAGGTATCCTTAAGGATGGAGTGATATTGTCTGCCGTTTCTCCAGACCTGCGGCGGGCCTTGCAGGAGTTTCAGGCGGATAGACCTGATCGTTGCCCACCTGGTAGACTGTTTGTTCCTGATGATTGGACCAGTAAAGTCATTTCTGAGGTTCATTCTTCTGCGTTGACAGGTCATCCTGGAATCTTTGGTACCAGGGATTTGGTGGCAAGGTCCTTCTGGTGGCCTTCCCTGTCTCGAGATGTGCGAGGCTTTGTGCAGTCTTGTGACGTTTGTGCTCGGGCCAAGCCTTGTTGTTCTCGGGCTAGTGGATTGTTGTTGCCCTTGCCTATCCCGAAGAGGCCCTGGACGCACATCTCGATGGATTTTATTTCGGATCTTCCTGTTTCTCAGAAGATGTCTGTCATCTGGGTGGTGTGTGACCGTTTCTCTAAGATGGTCCATTTGGTTCCCCTGCCTAAGTTGCCTTCTTCTTCCGAGTTGGTTCCTCTGTTTTTTCAAAATGTGGTCCGTTTGCATGGTATTCCGGAGAATATCGTTTCTGACAGAGGAACCCAATTCGTGTCTAGATTTTGGCGAGCATTCTGTGCTAGGATGGGCATAGATTTGTCTTTCTCGTCTGCTTTCCATCCTCAGACTAATGGCCAGACCGAGCGGACGAATCAGACCTTGGAGACATATTTGAGGTGTTTTGTGTCTGCAGATCAGGATGATTGGGTTGCTTTTTTGCCTTTAGCGGAGTTTGCCCTCAATAATCGGGCCAGCTCTGCCACCTTGGTGTCTCCTTTTTTCTGTAATTCGGGGTTTCATCCTCGATTTTCTTCTGGTCAGGTGGAATCTTCGGATTGTCCTGGAGTGGATGCTGTGGTGGAGAGGTTGCATCAGATTTGGGGGCAGGTAGTGGAGAATTTGAAGTTGTCCCAGGAGAAGACTCAGCTTTTTGCCAACCACCGGCGTCGGGTTGGTCCTCGGCTTTGTGTTGGGGACTTGGTGTGGTTGTCTTCTCGTTTTGTCCCTATGAGGGTTTCTTCTCCTAAGTTTAAGCCTCGGTTCATCGGCCCGTACAAGATATTGGAGATTCTTAACCCTGTGTCCTTCCGTTTGGACCTCCCTGCATCTTTTTCTATTCATAATGTTTTTCATCGGTCATTGTTGCGCAGGTATGAGGTACCGGTTGTGCCTTCCGTTGAGCCTCCTGCTCCGGTGTTGGTTGAGGGCGAGTTGGAGTACGTTGTGGAAAAAATCTTGGACTCCCGTGTTTCCAGACGGAAACTCCAGTATCTGGTCAAATGGAAGGGATACGGTCAGGAGGATAATTCTTGGGTGACTGCCTCTGATGTTCATGCCTCCGATCTGGTCCGTGCCTTTCATAGGGCTCATCCTGATCGCCCTGGTGGTTCTGGTGAGGGTTCGGTGCCCCCTCCTTGAGGGGGGGGGTACTGTTGTGAAATTGGATTTTGGGCTCCCCCGGTGGCCACTGGTGGAATTGAACTGGTGTGCATCATCCCCTCTGTTCACCTGTTTCCATCAGGATGTGGGAGTCGCTATTTAACCTTGCTCCTCTGTCACTTCCATGCCGGTCAACATTGTAATCAGAAGCCTTTCTGTGCTTGTTCCTGCTGCTAGACAACTCCCAGCTAAGTTGGACTTTAGTCCTCGTTTGTTTTTGCATTTTGTTCCAGTTCACAGCTGTAGTTTCGTTTCTGTGTCTGGAAAGCTCTTGTGATCTGAAATTGCCACTCTGATGTTATGAGTTAATACTAGAGTCTTAAAGTAATTTCAGGATGGTATTTTGATAGGGTATTCAGCTGACCATGAAAGTGCCCTTTCTGTCTTCCTGCTATCTAGTAAGCGGACCTCAATTTTGCTAAACCTATTTTCATACTACGTTTGTCATTTCATCTAAAATCACCGCCAATATATGTGGGGGCCTCTGTCTGCCTATCGGGGAAATTTCTCTAGAGGTGAGCCAGGACTATATTTTCCTCTGCCAGGATTAGTTAGTCCTCCGGCCGGCGCTGGGCGTCTAGGGATAAAAAACGTAGGCAACGCTACCCGGCTACTGTTAGTTGTGCGGCAGGTTTAGTTCATGGTCAGTTTAGTTTCCATCCTTCCAAGAGCTAGTACTTATGTTTGCTGGGCTATGTTCTCTTGCCATTGAGAACCATAACAGACAGCTAACCTGCAATTAGCTGTTCTGCCGGTCTCTGAAATAAGGTGTAGAGGTCCTTACTACCTCGGTGTTCCGGCTACCGGGATTTTGCGCCTCAGAAGGAGGAAGCCTGTTCGGGGCTGGTCCCCTTCTGGTATCCTCTCATTTGCTTCGACTTCCTTCATGCTCGCTGCAATACAATTCTATCTTTCAATGTCTCTTTCTGGGAGCTGCAGCTCTGAGGGCATGCACAGCTCCTTTTACCTTCTGTCCTCTTCAGACTACTGTCTGGAACTGACTCCTACAGAACTCCTGTCTGGAGCTCTTTCAGGAACTAACTCCTGTCTGGAACTGACTAACTCTCCCTACAGACTACCAGTTATCTATATATATGGGGAGTGACCTAATAAATAGGAGCAGAAGCTCCCCCTGGTGGCCTGGAGTGTGAATGTTGCATGTTTGTGATACCTGGATGCAGTTATCCTTTGTTGCCTCCAAACGCAGTATCACTCTCCCCGAGAGGAAAGCAATACCACTGTGATGACCAGGACCCTGGGGCGCCACATAAATGTAGTGTAACTCTCTACATTTGTCACCCAGTCATGGCTCTCATCTAGCCAGGTTTCCGTAATGCCCTGCACATCGTATTCTGTGACCGTCATAAGAAAGAGGCCTAAAGCAGTCATTGATATGGATTTTGGATCACAATCTGCTACAAAATCCATGTTAAAAATGGCATGTGCACATACTCTTACTTGTCCCCGGTTACGTGATGCACATTTGTACGCTTTGTGTGTGTGCAGGAAATCCGCAGTGTAAGGGCTCATTGCGACGTCAGTGATATTTCTCATACACAAAACAATGTGCCGATTTTCATTAGCATCTATGTGCTGTGATTTTCCCAGACCCGTAGACAAACATCAGCACATTTGGTTCTTGACACAGATCAGAAACATACTGTACAGGCCTCTGTTGTTTTTTTTTGTGCAAAAATACATTGACAGGTGAACAGCCTTCTAGAGCATAATGGGCACCTGTATGACACTGGTAGAATCATGTATGTGAAAAAAAAAAATGCTAATTATGTGAGATTTTTACAATCTTATCCTCAAATTAAATAATTTTTTATCAGTGCTTAAATAACCTGTTATGCAAATTTTTAATTCCCTAACATATAAATAATTTTTTGGGGATTTTCATTGTGGATTCATCCTTTGCAACAGCAGATTTTTGCTATGGAAACACTGTGGAAAATCCACATCAAATTCTTTACTTGTGCCGGTACCTTTAATGGGTTATCCTGAAAAGACGGGTTATCCTGAAAAGACCCGTTGTCCCCTATCTATAGACTTCCAAAAATTGTCAAGCACTGTACAGCAGGCCCATAGACAATGAATGAAGCAGAGGTAGAACTCCATAAGGACCAGGCTCCAGCACCATAATATCAGGATCACTGTGGTTCCCCAACTGTTGGACCCCCAGCAATCAGCAAATTATCAACTCTTTCTTGATCATTTACAAATAACCCCAAAAATCAATGCTTTGAATGTCAAGTCTATGCAATTTAGTAGGAGCAAGTACATATATCTGAAGAACGTTAAAGCGCTTTATTACTGGTAACAACAGACCAAGATCAGCTCGGCCAGTGGTGTGCGGCATGACAGAGGAAAAGCGTTCTCCTGTAACTTAGGCTCCTATGGATGCCTAAGTTGCAGTGTAAAAAAAAACAGCAAAACAATAATGAATAATAAAGGAAAAAAAATGTTCACCACAGACCTTTTATGATCTCTTGGTTACATCGATTGTGAAAAAATATATGAACATGTAAAAAACATCTATGAAAAAAAATCTGAAAACACTATGACAAATCCCAATTTTTTCTCTATAAAATACATTTGACTACATACATTTAATAAAAAAGCAACAACATAGATTAGACCTATATGATTGTAATATTCAGACCAAGATCAGCTCTGCCAGTGGCGTGTGGCACATATCTATCTATCTATCTATCTATCTATCTATCTATCTATCTATCTATCTATCTATCTATCTAAACATATATGAGACATCTGGGAAAAAATCTAAATAATATGAAAAATTAAAAAAAAATGTTTATATATGTATATAATAAAACATATTTATATTGATAGAGCCCACAGCTACATATATTAGATTAGACCTATATGATTGTAATATCCTGGAGAGTCCATTCAACAGGTTGTTTGGTGTAAAACATGAACAGTAAAAAAAATAAAATAAACAAAATAGCTTTTTTTTTCTACATTTGTGTTGCAAAAAAAATTACAGATATTACACAGTAATTTTTCTGCACTCCAGAAAAAAAAATTGTAAAAAAGATGAAATTTTTACCACATAAATCGAAGTCATATACAACGATGTCAGTGAAGAAAAAAAAAATACGGCTGCTGAAAAGTGGAGAGGAAAAAAATGGATAAAATTGACCAGAGGTTATGTGGTTTTCAGGCCTTATCATTAATGGGTTAAGACTGTAAGGTTAAAATGATGCCAAGGGTTGTTTTTTTTTGCTTCAAAAACACTTTTCACCTATTGAAATGATGCGTCACCTCTCACCTTCATCATCCTTACTGGCATATATGCCAGCACACTAATCACACTGTGTCACTGTTTTGTCTGTCTAGCAGGCCTGTCCTAGATAATGGTGCCCACTGCTTACATCAGCGTTCCAGACCAGTGAAAAGCATTAGCGTGGAGCAGGGTGCTGGTTGAAATCTGTGCATGGTATGCAGTCAGCATATAAGCTCCATTCTTGTCTGTCCCTTTCCCAGGCAAAGCGGGAGGACGCATTTATTTTTTTACATTTTCTACAGGAGTATAATAAGGCATATTTCCAACCACCATTTATACAAACATTGATTCAACGAGCCTCCCTTATATATAAGGGACAGAAGTAGCAGCGAAGAAAAACAAAATTCTAATATTGCCCCCATCTACACTGCGCAAAAAAAGAAACATTAAAGGGAACCTGTCACCCCCAAAATCGAAGATGACCTAAGCCCACCGGCATCAGGGGCTTATCTACAGTATTCTGTAATGCTGTAGATAATCCCCCGATGTATCCTGAAAGATGAGAAAAAGAGGTTAGATTATACTCACCCAGGGGCGGTCCGGTCCGATGGGCGTCATGGTCCGGTCCGGGGCCTCCCATCTTCTTATGATGACGTCCTCTTCTTGTATTCACGCTGCGGCTCCGGCACAGGCGTACTTTGTGTGCCCTGTTGCAGCGTGAAGACAAGAAGAGGATGTCATCGTAAGAAGATGGGAGGCCCCGGACTGCGACGCCCATCATACCGGACCGCCCCTGGGTGAGTATAATCTAACCTCTTTTTCTCCTCTTTCAGGATACATCAGGGCTTATCTACAGCATTACAGAATACTGTAGATAAGCCCCTGATGCCGGTGGGCTTAGCTCACCTTAGATGTTGGGGGTGACAGGACAGCAAAGGCTTAAATCATACAAAAAAAATGACAAATCAACGGTGAATGGAAACCAAAATCGTTGTCCAATTGGCAGCTAGAGTCCAAATTCCTGCAAAAATCAAAGTAAAAAGTGAAATGTCATCACTGTTATCATCATGTTTGGTGACCACATGCCTGTATTCACTCCAGACATCATTTGGGCATTTTCCCTACTTACTTTCGGTTCTGGCAGGAAAACTTGACATGACCGCTGCAGCCAATCGGCAGCCACAGATTAGCTGCAGCTATGACTTTCCATATTTGATCCAGGAGAGCGAGCTAAAAGACTCCTTCTTCTGGTTACAGTTCAAACTGATCGTCGCCCGTGCAGCCAGTTAGCGATGTCCTGTGTTATAAGAGGAAGCAACGACACCAGAGAGAGACATGGAAAATGGTGCATAGTAATAGAAGGGGTTTGGTAGGTTTCTGTTTTATGCTGCATGCACAGATATTTGTCTTATCAGGTTTATTTTTTGGAGCATCATGCGATGCAATGGATCCAAACTGATTGTGAAACTGATAGAAAAACGCACCAGTCGCCATCAGGCTTTTTTACCATTTACCCAGTGGGTACTATTCCAAGGTTGTGTCCAGGGGCATTATGACCGGCCCGTGCGGATGAGAGGGCTGCCGAGGCCAGTGCAAACTTCAACTGGATGTGAAGGCCAGCAGTTGATGTCAGCATGCGCATGAATGGAGGCGCATGGCAGTGACATCATGTGCTCCCGTCGCTTGAACCCTAAAGTCAGATTTAGAAGAGGGCGCCACGTGACGGGGAGAAGATGGGAGGTGACTGGAATAATTTTTTTGAAAGACTCTTGACTGGCTATAAAAAGTGTTTACAAGCTGTGATGCTTTCAAAAAGGGGGTGTTACTAGGTACTAACTATGCAGGGTGCCAAAACTTTTGCATCAGCACATTTTCCTCTTGGTAATTTTTTAAATGTAAAACATGACAATATTTTTTTTTTTGGCCTAAAATGCAATGTGTCATCTTTAACTTTAGACCTTTTAGAGATCATTTCATCTTCAACTTGCTTAACTGTTCACAATAACAGTAATTTTGACTAGGGGTGCCAAAACTTTTACATGCCACAGTATATGTCTATCAGGATGGGGCAAGGATTAGGGACATATATACCAGGATGGGGCCCAAGATGGGGAACATTACAACATAATGGGGGAGGGGTGCAACTTGTAGGTCTTTATAGGATGTAGAATGCTACAAGGGCCCATATATCTGACCAACATGTGGGGAGGGCAGGTCCAAATTTTGCATTGGGGCCTATCGGACTCTAGTTACGCAACTGTCTGCGTCCCAGCGTTACTTGAAACGTTGTGATCCTGCCACAGGACCGATGTCGGAATCGGTTCCTCCATAAGTTTCCATCCAGCATTTTTTTTAAAGATGATGCAGAGCAAAACATGTGTTCCCCCAGGCTTAGTAGTTAACGACCCCTTTAGCTAAATCTAACATCGATCATCTTCTAAATGAATAGACTAACTTGTTACTCTCCTGTCCTGACTCCAGAGCCGGGCTTTGCTCCCTTCTCCTATGGCCAGCTCTTTCTGTGTTAGTGCTGGACTAATATGGCGACTTGGCAAGCACCTTTGATGTTATCTTCCAGAGACTGTTAAGGCCGGCTCAGGCAGCTATGTGCTGCCTGAGTATTGAGATAGTAATGCATTCTTCTACCACACGGAGCTACATTTCCATTCGGCTTCTGCTCTAACCAGAAAGCACCTCATCAGGTGATCCCATAACGCGGTGAAAGTGGCCATCGTTTCAATACTAAGCCTTACAATTTTTACCAATTTCTATCACTGTAGTTGCAGAAAACATGTGGTCGCTAATGGGAAATATTTACATTACATGCAGATGGTTTAATTTTTTCTTTTCAGCCGTCTTATTGTATACATAACACGTCATTCAATGGAAACTATACTTAGCTCGATTTCCTGTAGCTTACATAGTGTAGTACTTATCCCCATGTAGTGGCAATGGCATACCATGCAATGGTCTTTCTCGAACACATTCCACATCTCATGTCTCAGGCTTAATGAAGACCAGCTGGAATCTACTGTACTCGGAGCAGCAGAAATGAATCTCCCCCGTTATCTGTTACTACTCGCTTGCAGCTCTGGACCTTCAACTATTTAGAACAGATGTTAAATTGACGTAGTTGCTGCATTGAAAATAAACAAATAAGAGGAGGATTTGGCAAACGGCTTCTCTGAAGTCACTCCGAATAACCCATACTTTGTGTTTATATTGGTACGCATAAATAAATAACCGCGTTTATTTGGTAGGAAGCTCTCTGTGCTCAGAAGAACTTAAGGTCCCAGTGTCATAAAGAGTCTTCAGAACATCGGAACAAAGAAATATTGATAGCAAAATTACAGGGGAGTTTTATTAGCAAATCTGGATACTCTGTACATTGTATCATCGTTGGAAAAGTTGAAGATGGACTTCATTAATGCATCTGAAACCAATCGTAAATCTCTGTGTTGATGGATATAAGGAAAAACCCCAAATGTAATGATTTGCTTCTAAGCTAAAATTAAAGCTGACCACATGAGAGCCACCAATTCAATGTGTAGGACTCTCCATCTTTCTTTTTTTTACCATTCTTTGATACTTCCCAGAAAAGTTTCACTAGAGCATTTCTTGAGTTGCAGTTGCTATATGGATCTTCTCTATTCTGTACGATATGACACGAAGAACGGGAAAAAAAAATACTAAGGCATCTGGTTGGGGAAATACACATGGAATACAAAATGGATTTAGTGGAATGTAGACTATATGAGTATTTTTTTATCAAAATTAATTTAAACTATAAATACAAGAAACAGGCATAAAGTTGGAGGTAAAAAAATGCATCCAATGCATTTCATTGCACAGCTGGCTTTTTCATCAGGTTGGAACTTAGTCCTGGTTGCAACACATTCACTAGGAACCAGCCCTTGTTGTGCCTGCTTGCTCTACAACCTCCTTAGGTGAGCTGCTCTGCGGTGGGTTGGTACTACCTTGGAGCTATAAAACCATCTTGAAGTTCTTGCGCTAGGAAGCGCCTTGTTTCTCTCTTGTTCTATCCCTGGTCCCATTCTGTAATATATAGAATTCAAAGGTTCAGTTCTCAAATGCTTACACTTTAGTGTTAGATTAGTGTTGGGTACACTGCTGGGAAAGTCTAGAGTACAAGCAGAGGTAAAGTCATAAAAGAAGCCAGAGTTCATCATTGGGAGTAGAGTGGTCAGGAAGCCGAAGCCTAAGATGAAGATGTGATCCAGATGACAGGCCAAGGATCCAAACTGGGAGACAACACATCTGAAAGAGCAAGGCAAAGAATACAGAGTCGATGTCGAAAAAATAGCTCTATAGACAGTTAATCCTTAGGCACTGATGGCATTCCTACAGCAGGAAGTACAAAAACTGTGTTTGATCCTGGGAGACATGATGGACAGTAATGGTGAACTGCACTTCCAACTGACTCAGGAAAAAATATTAAACCGGCTTATCAAGGATCACTCCTCTCAAAAAGTGTAAGCAAGGTTGATCTCCCTAGCGCCATGACTAATTTATAAGGGAGTTGTCTGTTAAACACTTGGCTGGCCGATAGGTATTTCTCCGCCCACCACCCACCAATACACATTCAATTTAGCTAAGTATGCAAATGATTTCAAAGGGTATAGGGAAGTGAGCCGCTAACAGATACCAGTGCCAATGGCTTTTTTTTCCCTGAAAGTAAAAGAATTAGGCATTGACTTTTAAAATATCTAATCCTTCTTTTCCGTGACATAATATGTAATGAAAAAGTAGTGTGGCCGCCATACACATAAGGCAGTGGGACAGTCTCCCCAAGATGAGCTTGTTCAGACTTTTTCTCAAAAGTACATTACATGAAAAAAAATTGAAAAGACCATAAGGCCGAAGTCACACTAGACCGTAATATGGACGAGTGCAATGCGATAAAAAAATCGCATTGCACTCGGACCAATGTTAAACTATGGGGCAGCTCCCAGCAGCTGATTTTTTTGTCGCCGTTTTCCTCGGGCCGAGACAATCGCAGCATGATATATAAGCCTATGGGTGCGAGTGAGACAAGGCACATCACTCAGATATCATCCGAGTGATGTGCGTTAAATGCTGACCCTGGCAATGGAGGAGATGGAGAAATTCATTTCTCCGCCTCCTCCGCAGCTGTGCTCCGATCCGCTCTGTGCGAGAGGCTTGGAGCACAGACGCATGACACTCGGCTCCCGCTCGCAGCAGAGCAGGAGCCGAGGGTTATTAGCATATCGCATCCGATGCTCTCGCATCAGATGTCATACACTAGTGTGACCCCGGCTTAACCCTAATAATTGAATTCGGGTTTTTCATTCAGTCCCATTTCTACAGGCATATGACACCCAGTTCCACCTAAATCTTCCCCCATCACCAGTGAGTGTAACTACTGAAAAGTGGAAATAACTGCAAAAACTCAGCCAAAAAGTTGAGACCCCATAACGTTACAGTTCCCATGACTGCAGAGTCTAGATCTACAGTAATCTGTCATTAACATCAGCACAAACACCGCGCCACTGGTCTCAGCTTCATGGCCGAGCAGCTGCGTACTTTATCTGCCCTGTTGATGGCAGAGCAAAGTACTGCAGTGCGCAGGCGCATGGCCTCTCTGACCTTTCCCGACACCTACGCACTGCATTACTTTGCTCTGCCCTCAACAGGGCAAATCAGTACGCCTGCGCCAGAGCCGCAACAAGAAGCAGAGGACGTCATCACATGAAGATGGGAGGCGCTAGACCCAGACCACAATGCCCTTCGGACTAAACGGAAACCGGGACCGCCCCTGGGTGAGTATAATCTAACTTGTTTTTCTTTTCTTTCAGGTTACATCGGGGGCTTATCTACAGCATTACAGAATGCTCTAGATAAACCCCTGATGGCGGTGGCCGCAGCTTATAGGCAGAAAATGGGGTGACAGATTCCCTTTAATCCAGATCTTCCATTTGTCCAGCATTGTGCTACGCCTGTGTACGATGGTTTTAGTGCAAGGAGAGTTGGGAGTGTGTGTAAAAATTAGATTCCTTCCTAGTGTCAGTGGAGAGTATGTGCAAACATGAGATTACTTCCCAGTGTCAGTGGAGAGAGTGTGCAACAAAGAGATTCCTTCCCAGTGTCAGTGGAGAGTGTGTACAACAAAGAGATTCCTTCCTAGTGTCAGTGGAGAGTGTGTACAACAAAGAGATCCCTTCCCAGTGTCAGTGGAGAGTGTGTGCAACAAAGAGATCCCTTCCCAGTGTCAGTGTGGAGTCTGTGCAACAAAGAGTTTCCTTCCCAGTGTCAGTGGAGAGAGTGTACAACAAAGAGCTTCCTTCCCAGTGTTGGTGGAGAGTGTGTGCAACAATGAGCTTCCTTCCCAGTGTCAGTGTGGAGTGTGTGCAACAAAGAGATTCCTTCCCAGTGTCAGTGCAGAGTGTATGCAACAAAGAGATTCCTTCCCAGTGTGAGTGGAGAGTGTGTGCAACAAAGAGCTTCCTTCCCAGTGTCAGTGTGGAGTGTGTGCAACAAAGAGCTTCCTTCCCAGTGTTAGTGGAGAGTGTGTGCAACAATGAGATTCCTTCCCAGTGTCAGTGTGGAGTGTGTGCAACAAAGAGCTTCCTTCCCAGTGTGAGTGGAGAGTGTGTGCAACAAAGAGATTCCTTCCCAGTGTCAGTGCAGAGTGTATGCAACAAAGAGATTCCTTCCCAGTGTCAGTGGAGAGTGTGTGCAACAAAGAGCTTCCTTCCCAGTGTCAGTGTGGAGTGTGTGCAACAAAGCGCTTCCTTCCCAGTGTCAGTGGAGAGTGTGTGCAACAAAGAGCTTCCTTCCCAGTGTCAGTGTGGAGTGTGTGCAACAAAGAGATTCCTTCCCAGTGTCAGTGAAGAGTGTGCAACAAAGAGCTTCCTTCCCAGTGTCAGTGGAGAGTGTGTGCAACAAAGAGCTTCCTTCCCAGTGTCATTGGAGAGTGTGTGCAACAAAGAGATCCATTCCCAGTGTCAGTGGAGAATGTGTGCAACAAAGAGCTTCCTTCCCCGTTTTAGTGGAGAGTGTGTACAACAAAGAGCTTCCTTCCCAGTGTCAGTTTGGAGTGTGTGCAACAAAGATTCCTTCCCAGTGTCAGTGGAGAGTGTGTGCAACAAAGAGCTTCCTTCCCAGTGTCATTGGAGAGTGTGTGCAACAAAGAGATCCATTCCCAGTGTCAGTGGAGAGTGTGTGCAACAAAGAGCTTCCTTCCCCGTTTTAGTGGAGAGTGTGTACAACAAAGAGCTTCCTTCCCAGTGTCAGTTTGGAGTGTGTGCAACAAAGATTCCTTCCCAGTGTCAGTGGAGAGTGTGTGCAACAAAGAGCTTCCTTCCCAGTGTCAGTGTGGAGTGTGTGCAACAAAGAGATTCCTTCCCAGTGTCAGTGGAGAGTGTGTGCAACAAAGAGCTTCCTTCCCAGTGTCAGTGTGGAGTGTGTGCAACAAAGAGATTCCTTCCCAGTGTCAGTGGAGAGTGTGTGCAACAAAGAGCTTCCTTCCCAGTTTTAGTGGAGAGTGTGTACAACAAAGAGATTCCTTCCCAGTGTCATTGGAGAGTGTGTGCAACAAAGAGCTTCCTTCCCAGTGTCAGTGTGGAGTGTGTACAACAAAGAGCTTCCTTCCCAGTGTCAGTGTGGAGTGTGTTGTGAACTCCGTTTTCAGGCTCCCTCTTGTGGTCACAGATGGTATTGTGTGACTTTGGTTTTTTGGCTCCCCCTGGTGGTTTGGTTTATTATCCTGCGGGTCTGGCTGGATCAGCTGCCTCGTTATTCACCAGGGAGGCTCCTATTTAGCTCTGCTTCACTTCCACTTGTTGCCAGCTGTCAATGTATTCAGTGCTATTCTGATTACTCCTGATTATCTCGTTTTCTGCCTCTTCAGGATAAGCTAAGTTCTGTTTGAATATTTTTTGCTCATCTGCCTGCAATATGATTTCTGTGTATGATGAGTCTAGTCCAGCTTGCTAACATGTGATTTCTTTTTGCTGGTAAGCTCTGGGGTACGGAGTTGCTTCCCCCGCACCGTTAGTTGGTGCAGGGGCTCGAGCAATCTCTGCGTGGATATTTTGAATAGGGTTTTTTATTGACCGCACAGTTTCCTTCCTATTTTCTGCTACCTAGTATTAGCGGGCCTCATTTGCTAAATCTGATTTCATCTCTGCGTTTGTGCTTTCCCCTTAACTCACCGTTAATATTTGTGGGGGGCTATTCTATATCTTTGGGGTCTTCCACTGAGGCAAGTGAGGACTTACTTTCCCTTCAGGAATAGTCAGTTTCTCAGGCCGTGACGAGACGTCTAGGATTTTTTAGGTAACGTTCCACGGCTGCCTATAGTTGTTTGCGGATAGGATCAGGTTGCGGTCAATCTAGTTACCACTTCCCCAGAGCTAGTAGTCTGTTCAGTTACTTAGCTAGTCCGTCCTGCGATCCTTGCCACTAGGATCATAACAGGAGTGTGTGCAACAAAGAGCTTCCTTCCCAGTGTGTGGAGAGTGTGTGCAACAAAGAGCTTCCTTCCCAGTGTCAGTGTGGAATGTGTGCAACAAAGAGATTCCTTCCCAGTGTCAGTGGAGAGTGTGTACAACAAAGAGCTTCCTTCCCAGTGTCAGTTTGGAGTGTGTGCAACAAAGATTCCTTCCCAGTGTGAGTGGAGAGTGTGTGCAACAAAGAGCATCCTTCCCAGTGTCAGTGTGGAGTGTGTGCAACAAAGATTCCTTCCCAGTGTGAGTGGAGAGTGTGTGCAACAAAGAGCTTCCTTCCCAGTGTCAGTGTGGAGTGTGTGCAACAAAGAGCATCCTTCCCAGTGTCAGTGTGGAGTGTGTGCAACAAAGATTCCTTCCCAGTGTGAGTGGAGAGTGTGTGCAACAAAGAGCTTCCTTCCCAGTGTCAGTGTGGAGTGTGTACAACAAAGAGCTTCCTTCCCAGTGTCAGTTTGGAGTGTGTGCAACAAAGATTCCTTCCCAGTGTGAGTGGAGAGTGTGTGCAACAAAGAGCATCCTTCCCAGTGTCAGTGTGGAGTGTGTGCAACAAAGATTCCTTCCCAGTGTGAGTGGAGAGTGTGTGCAACAAAGAGCATCCTTCCCAGTGTCAGTGTGGAGTGTGTGCAACAAAGATTCCTTCCCAGTGTGAGTGGAGAGTGTGTGCAACAAAGAGCTTCCTTCCCAGTGTCAGTTTGGAGTGTGTGCAACAAAGATTCCTTCCCAGTGTGAGTGGAGAGTGTGTGCAACAAAGAGCTTCCTTCCCAGTGTCAGTGTGGAGTGTGTGCAACAAAGAGATCCATTCCCAGTGTCAGTGTAGAGTTTGTGCAAAAGTAAGATTCTTTCCTAGTGTCAGTGGAAATGTTTTTCCCATACGGGATTTAGAGCACGAAGCTTTGTGACTGTTCAGTATTAATCAGAGCAGCCATGAGTTAAGTAGCCATATCTTGCAACTTTCCCATAATCCATCCAGTTTTGCAATATTTTTCAGTAATTGGTTGCTGGTCGTTAAAGGCATATGCATTGTCATTAATCTGTAATGAGCGGGATGTTTTTCCATAATGGCTTCCATGCTTGCAGATATAATGTACCAGCATTTCTGCACATTTATTGTATTTTGTTGACTATTAAATGTCCCAGTAATACATGTAATCAGTAATGGACTGAGGAAATGTTACCGCTTGTCTCCAAACTGTGACAACCAACGGAACACATTTTCTATATGGACACATAATGGACGATCATTACCAATCGGGTTTCAATATCTTTTGCATTTATTAATATGAATATACAGTATATTTCAGGGTAAAGCTGATGTTTTTGTTCTGCTTTCGTCAAATATAAGCGGCATACATTATTAAATAGATTTTTTTGTACACCTGATGATCCTGGTGTGCTTAGATCAGAATGGTTGTATAGTTCTTATTTCTCTTTATGTTTCCATTTTTGAGACTCACCCTTTTTCAGGGGTTAACCTGACTCAATGTTCTTTTTAATCCTGATGTCAGAATAGAAAAAGAACAGCACATGACATTTTACCAAGAGAGCGGAGAGAAAAAAATTGTGCGTAGCCCGAGTCTCGCTCTTCAGTGTCTGTCACATTGAGTTTCTTACAAAAACATTCTTTTCTGTCCAAACCCTAATTTGATTCTAATCCTTTTTTTTTTGTGCATTTGATTTTTTCTTCACTTTATATTCAGAAAGTTAATTTTGCAGGATTACACCCGTCCCCGTATATTTAATATCGCTAAAGATGATTGCAATAATTACACCGGAGGCTTTCTCGCATCATACCATTTTAATTCGAAAAGTTTTTAAGACCCACTAAGGCATTACAATTGGTTGGTACCTGGTATATAACATAGCTAGGATCTAGGAGGGAGGATTATAAGAAATCCCATCTTGTTAGTGCCGTCTCCGTTTCCTTTTTGGTTCTATCTTAATGTAGGTGTAAAACAATTACCATATCTGGAGGTAACTGTCCTAGCTGGGAGTATTTCTTACACCATTTGAGCCTGGTATACTTACTTTGAAATTTTCAATGTCCATGTTAACATCATTTTTTAACTTTTTTTTTCTAGTAAAGGGACAAGATAAAAGGAGCATGCTATGCTTCCATCTCCAGCTGCGCTCATAAAAATGCTCATTTTAATACGAGGATTGCGACATGGATTTTCATAGTAAGTACACCGGCTTCATCAGGTCTAGCAGATCTATGTAATAAGATTATCTAGTGCCACTCACTGCTGCATGGGGTGTTGAGCGGCGCCAATACAGTCACTTCCTGGTGGGATGCATGCCCAGCCTTCAGGAATCATTCACCTGTCCTTTTCATTGTATGTGGCTGGTCCGCTTTGGTAAAATGAAACCATTCGACTTACATACAGCTCTGGCAAAAATTTAGAGACCACTGCAAAATGTTCAGTTTGTCTGATTTTTCTCTTTGTAGGTATATTTTTGAGAAAATGTAAATTGTTCTTTTATTCTATAAACTACTGACAACATGTCTCCGAAGTTCCGAGCAATACATTTTGTATTTTTTTTTTCTGAAAATGAGAAATGGTCAAAATAATAAAAAAATGCATTGCTTGCAGACCTCAAATAATGCAAAAAAAAAAAACAAGTTCAGAATCATTTAGAAACAACAATACTAATGTATTAACTCAGGAAGAGTTCAGAAATCAATATTTTGTGGAATAACCATGATTTTTAATCACAGCTTTCATGTGTCTTGGCATGCTTTCCACCAGTCTTTCACACTGCTTCTGTCGCAAACATTTAAGCAGTTCTTCTTTTTTTTATGACTTGTGACTATCCATCATCCTCTTGATTACATTATAGAGGTTTTCAATGGGGTTCAGGTCTGGAGATTGGGCTGCCCATGACCAGGATTTGATGTGGTGCTCCTTCATCCACACATTCATTGACCTAGCTGTGTTATAAATAGTAAAGAAAAAGAGCGCAAGATATAGTGTACACAAGGCAATAATAAATAGAAAGAGGCTTTATTACAACAACAATGCCAAGACAGACAAAAAAATGTAATTAAAAACAATTAAAATCATGATGGAGCGACATGCAAGACAATGAAAGGTAAGTAAAATAGGAAATATGCAAAATTACAAAAATCTTCAAAAATTATTTTAAAGGCAGTCAATATTGTGAATACATGATAGGTCTGGTATAAAAGAGGCAATGAAAGGATTTCCAGGGAGAGTGATGTCAAATGTCCGTGGCTGGAAAAAAAAAAATATATATATATATTGGGTGTCTTAACGGGCTATGTGATATAATAATTAAATGTTCAAGTAACTGTAGTAAGCCACCTGATCAATCTCCCTGAGATTCAAATCATATATACATTTATATATATAAAATCATATATAAATATATATTTGCAAAAATTTCACTCTTTAATTCCTACACATGGCTCTGGACTTACACAGGGGCCCCCTGGGTTGCAACCACAGAGTAGCTTCTGGCAGGAGGAACACAGCAAGGATGGTCCTAAAAAGATCAGTCAGTAGCGGGAAGAATATGATCAGGAATAGAATCAAAATGCTAAACCACAATCAAAGGTATAGTCAGGGTTGGATATCAGGAGGTCAGGTCAATAAGAAGAGGCATCCTAGGTCATCATCAAGCGTGATTATCGAGACAGATGTAGTCAAGGTACAACCAGGGTCTAGAATAGGATAGACACAAAAGGTAACAGCAACAGAGTCCAGGGACAAATCGATGCACAATAACTGTTTAAAAAGAGTAACCATCATTTTAATTTTTATTTCATAAACCAACAGTAGACAAAGTACCCAAAATACCAGCCCTCACACAGCTCCATTGCCTGAAAATGTAAACTTTCACAGGTCAATGAGGTCATGAATCATATTGACATATCCATTTTTACTAATTTCACCCAACTTGGATTTTTTTTTCGATTTCTCAGTATATTAAATAGCCAAATGAGTGATCGCATTCAAATGTACAGTTTGTCCCGCAAAACCCAACCCAGCAGTATGTTTATGTCAACCGAGAAATGATAAAGTTATGGCCCTTAGAAGGATTGAAAGCAGAAGCGAAAAGGAGAAACTAGGAAGGGTTAATAAGATAAAAGGCTTATACTAATGAATTTAAGGAAATGACATTCTCTATTATATAGGCACAATTTCCTTAAAGGGATTTGCTCTGTAATTGGCTCAGACTATATTTGCCACAAGTATTTATATGGGTCCTCCTTTCTTGCCAGAGACATGAAAATCCCAATGTTCACCATATCGTGACATCACAGGGGTGGTCACTTCTCTTCATTACCAACATTACAGACCTCCAAGTCTTATCAGAGGAATCTGAATGAAAAAAGGAATTTAGGGGCCATTTATTTTATTTCATTGCCCATTTACCACTAGAATAATTCTAATTGTATTTCTACATCTCTATTTCAATTCTGTTCTGGCTGCATTTATACATACAGATCCCCCCATACATTATACATACAGATCCCCCCATACATTATACATACAGATCCCCCCATACATTATACATACAGATCTCCCAGATATTACACATACAGATCCCCATACATTATACATACAGATCCCCATACATTATACATACAGATCCCCCCATACATTATACATACAGATCCCCCCATACATTATACATACAGATCCCCCCATACATTATACATACAGATCCCCCCATACATTATACATACAGATCTCCCAGATATTACACATACAGATCCCCATACATTATACATACAGATCCCCATACATTATACATACAGATCCCACCATACATTATACATACAGATCCCCATACATTATACATACAGATCCCCCCATACATTATACATACAGATCCCCCCATACATTATACATACAGATCCCCCCATACATTATACATACAGATCCCCCCATACATTATACATACAGATTTCCCAGATATTTTACATACAGATCCCCCATATTATATATACAGATCCCCCATATATTATACATATAGATCCCCCCAGATATTATACATACAGATCCCCCCAGATATTATACATACAGATCCCCCAGATATTATACATACAGATCCCGACTAATATTATACATACAGATCCCCCCAGATATTATACATACAGATCCCCCCAGATATTACACATACAAAACCCCCAGATATTCCACACACAGATCCACCCAGATATTATACACACAGATCCCCCAGATATTACACATACAGATCCCCTAGATATTATACATACAGATCCCCCAGATATTATACATACAGACCCGCCTGATATTATACATATAGATCCCCATACATTATATATACAGATTCCCCCATATATTATACACACAGATCCCCCAGATATTATACATACAGATCCCCCAGATATTGTACATACAGATCCCCCAGATATTATACATACAGATCCCCCAGATATTATACATACAGATCCCCCCATACATTATACATACAGATCCCCCCATACATTATACATACAGATCTCCCAGATATTACACATACAGATCCACCCAGATATTATACATACAGATCCCCCAGATATTATACACAGATCCCCCTACATATTATACATACAGATCCCTCAGATATTATACATACAGATCCCTCAGATATTATACATACAGATTCGCCCAGATATTACACATACAGATCCTCCTAGATATTATACATACAGATCCCCCCAATATTATACATACAGATCCCCCAGATATTATACATACAGATCCCCCAGATATTATACATACAGATCCCAACTAATATTATACATACAGATCCCCCCAGATATTATACATACAGATACCGCCTGATATTATACATACGGATCCCCCAGATATTATACATACAGATCCCCCAGATATTATACATACAGATCCCCCCATACATTATACATACAGATCCCCCCATACATTATACATACAGATCTCCCAGATATTACACATACAGATCCCCCAGATATTATACATACAGATCCCCCAGATATTATACATACAGATCCCCCAGATATTATACATACAGATCCCCCCATACATTATACATACAGATCCCCCCATACATTATACATACAGATCTCCCAGATATTACACATACAGATCCCCCAGATATTATACATACAGATCCCCCAGATATTATACATACAGATCCCGACTAATATTATACATACAGATCCCCCCAGATATTATACATACAGATCCCCCAGATATTATACATACAGATACCGCCTGATATTATACATACGGATCCCCCAGATATTATACATACAGATCCCCCAGATATTATACATACAGATACCCCAGATATTACACATACAGATCCCCCAGATATTATACATACAGATCCCCCAGATATTATACATACAGATCCCCCAGATATTATACATACAGATCCCGACTAATATTATACATACAGATCCCCCCAGATATTGCACATACAGATCCCCCCAGATATTACACATACAGATCCCCCAGATATTATACATACAGATCCCCCAGATATTATACATACAGATCCCCCCAGATATTACACATACAGATCCCCCAGATATTACACATACAGATCCCCCAGATATTATACATACAGATCCCCCAGATATTATACATACAGATCCCCCCAGATATTACACATACAGATCCCCCAGATATTATACATACAGATCCCCCAGATATTATACATACAGATCCCCCCAGATATTACACATACAGATCCCCCAGATATTATACATACAGATCCCCCAGATATTATACATACAGATCCCCCAGATATTATACATACGGATCCCCCAGATATTATACATACAGATCCCCCAGATATTATACATACAGATCCCCCAGATATTATACATACAGATCCCCCAGATATTATACATACAGATCCCGACTAATATTATACATACAGATCCCCCCAGATATTATACATACAGATCCCCCAGATATTATACATACAGATCCCGACTAATATTATACATACAGATTCCCCCAGATATTATACATACGGATCCCCCAGATATTATACATACAGATCCCCCAGATATTATACATACAGATCCCCCAGATATTATACATACAGATCCCGACTAATATTATACATACAGATCCCCCCAGATATTATACATACAGATCCCCCAGATATTATACATACAGATACCGCCTGATATTATACATACGGATCCCCCAGATATTTTACATACAGATCCCCCAGATATTACACATACAGATCCCCCAGATATTATACATACAGATCCCCCAGATATTATACATACAGATCCCCCAGATATTATACATACAGATCCCGACTAATATTATACATACAGATCCCCCCAGATATTACACATACAGATCCCCCAGATATTATACATACAGATCCCCCAGATATTATACATACAGATCCCCCCAGATATTACACATACAGATCCCCCAGATATTACACATACAGATCCCCCAGATATTATACATACAGATCCCCCAGATATTATACATACAGATCCCCCAGATATTATACATACAGATCCCCCCAGATATTACACATACAGATCCCCCAGATATTATACATACAGATCCCCCAGATATTATACATACAGATCCCCCCAGATATTACACATACAGATCCCCCAGATATTACACATACAGATCCCCCAGATATTATACATACGGATCCCCCAGATATTATACATACAGATCCCCCAGATATTATACATACAGATCCCCCAGATATTATACATACAGATCCCGACTAATATTATACATACAGATCCCCCCAGATATTATACATACAGATCCTCCAGATATTATACATACAGATACCCCAGATATTACACATACAGATCCACCAGATATTATACATACAGATCCCCCAGATATTATACATACAGATCCCCCAGATATTATACATACAGATCCCCCCAGATATTACACATACAGATCCCCTCTTAAATCTCCAAACACATGCTCAGCTTGTCCAGCAGCAATCTCTCCCCTTCCCGTATGTATACACGCTCCGTGCAGTCCACAACTATCTCTCCCACCACTCTCCCATACACATGCAGTCAATAGCAATCTCTCTTAGGCCGGTTTCACAAGTTCATTTATTTCCAGTAGCGGAAAAACTGGTACCTGAGCTATCCATGTCCGTGTGTCCATGTGTGTAATACGTGTGGCAACCGTGTGCAGAATCAGTACCAAACGGACGGCCGCCGGGGAAGAAAGCTACAGTAAGCGCTGTTCCCCGGCGGTGGGTGCTGCCGACAGCTCTCATCATTCTCCCCTGCTCTGCCGGTTCAAGAAAACGGGGGAACCCACGCCGGGTTTTCCATTAATTTCATTATATCGCAGGTGGCGGCTGAGGAATACCGCGATCATCCGCACCTACTGTCACTGTTATTAGCGGCAGCAGGTGTCGGATGATGGGAGTCCCAAAAGCCCCCTCCTGATGTCATCATTCTCAATATAATATAACGTCCATCATGCTGCTCGCTCCAATCGCCGGCAGCGCAGGGGAGAATGATGAAAGCAGTCTTCAGCACCCACCGCCGGGGAACTGCGCTTATTGTAACACTTCTAACTCCGGCACCGATGCGTGTCACACGAGGACATCAATGTGTGTTCTCCGTGTTCACGTGTGTGGGACGTTTCGACGTCCGTGCTGATCGTAAAAAACGTACATGTCTACGTGTGGGGCACACGGACACGCGGCCCATGGAAACACAGTGACATGCACAGACCCATTCATTTGCTCAGTGCAGTCAATATCAATCTCTCCCTTATACACATGCACGCTCAGAAGTCAATAGCAACCTCTCCCTTATACACATGCACGCTCAGTACAGTCAATAGCAATCTCTCCCTTATACACATGCACGCTCAGAAGTCAATAGCAACCTCTCCCTTATACACATGCACGCTCAGTGCAGTCAATAGCAATCTCTCCCTTATACACATGCACGCTCAGTACAGTCAATAGCCGTCTCTCCTTTATACACATGCACGCTCAGTGCAGTCAATAGCAATCTCTCCCTTATACACATGCACGCTCAGTGCAGTCAATAGCAATCTCTCCCTTATACACATGCACGCTCAGTGCAGTCAATAGCAATCTCTCCCTTATACACATGCACGCTCAGTGCAGTCAATAGCAATCTCTCCCTTATACACATGCACACTCAGTGCAGTCAATAGCAATCTCTCCCTTATACACATGCACGCTCAGTGCAGTCAATAGCAATCTCTCCCTTATACACATGCACACTCAGTGCAGTCGACATTTTTTCTATGGGGATTGGAAAATTGACCACTGCCAGACGTCTCTGGTGGCAGCCTATCGGGGGGGGTGGGGGGGGCTGAGTCGGGACCCCTCCACATATATTCGTTAATTACCCGGGGTTTGGTCCGTCACTGAGTATCGGGGCTCTTACATTTGTATCCTGTCCTTATTACACATTGTGCAGGGACTTTGGGAAACTGTCCCTTTTTTTTGCTATGAACGTCCCTGTATGCGTCACTCTGCGTTGTCTTTATTGTCTGTACAAGTCCCCGCTTGCAAAGCGCTGCGGAATATGTTGGCGCTATAGAAATAATAATAATTATTATTATTCTACCACCAGTATTATGTGATAATTCGACGGCTTCAGGTTTGCAGACTGATTTGCAGGATCGCATCCCGCGCTAAAGCCACGACGTAGACGTTCGTATGTAGAATCGACAACCACGCATGCAGCGAATGGCGGCGGTGGGGGGTCTTAGCCATCAATCACTCGCTTGGTTAACCCTTGCATTCCATTTTACAGCAAATAAGACATTCTTTTTGCATCATTGACAAATCTGTGCTAGGTGACTGCACAGCGAGCCGGCTGGAGCACACTGAAGGCTCATTCTGCTTCTTCTGGGAGTGGTTTTTTAGCCATGTCCCCTCCTCACTATAGGCAGCACTGAGAGCAAAACAGGAAGGAAGGAGAATAGCAGCAGAGCAGAGCACAGAGCTGGAGCAGAGCACAGAGCTGGAGCAGAGCAGAGCTGGAGCACACACCACTCCATGTCCACCCAATGCTAGGAGCCTGCACACAATGTGCTGCTGGAGATGAGGCTGCCCAGGATCTATGCAACAAGGGGGCAGCTGCTTGGCCAGGGAGCTCACTAGGACCAGCAATGTGTGATCTGCACTGCTCTCATTCCTGATCATGGAGATTGAAAACATTGTGGCCAACACTGTGCTGCTGAAAGCCAGAGAAGGTAAGAGAAGGCAGAGTGGGTGGGTGGGAGCCATGAGCACAGGCTGCTGCTCCATCTGCATGTAGGCAGGCATGGATGGTGGGTGCCCAGGGGCATGGCATCAATCCTGATGGGGGGGATAATGCAGGGGAAATGATGGTGGTGGTGTCTTCATGCAATGACTCCTGCACAGGCCAGCTCATCAATCTCCTCTGCTGCAGCTGAGCCTGTGTGTTGCAGCCCATCAACCTGTGGAGACGGTGTGTTGGCCATTGCTGCTGCAGAACCTCTTTTTTTTTTTCCTAAGCGCGGCATGTCCTTTTTTTTTTTTTTTTTTAAATATACGACAGGCTGCGTCAGTCACAGGTTGATGGTGCAGCGTCGCTTCTTGGATGCCTTCTGCCATATGATGTCAAATTGATGCTGCTGAAATCACATGGAAGGTTTTGCAAAAAAAAAAACCTGCTTTTTATTTTTATTTTTTATTTTTTGCAGCCGGGGTAGAATTGTCGCATACGGCGTCGGATTTAATATTCGATAAATTGTGCGCCGTTTTGGATCAGATCGATTTTTTTTTTTTTTTTTTTTTTTGCTTAATTCAACTTTTTCTTACATTATTTTTACATGCCAGAAGAAATGTTGCACAGATGTCCAATTTGCCATCGACTTCTGCAGAAAGTGCACACACAACAGTTGCACCCCCCCCCCACCCCCCAAAAAAAATCCAAACCTACTGGATTGATGTTTGTGAGTTGCATGCGGCTTTGTAAGCAAAAGCAATGATATTGTAAGGCTACGTTCACATTAGCGGCGCCCGCCGCAGCGGCGGGCGCCGCAGCGGCACCGCATGCATCATGCGCCCCTATATTTAACATGGGGGCGCATGGACATGCGGTGCACTTGCTTTTTGCGCCGCATGCGTCCCTGCGGCGCCCGCGTCGGGTCGCGGAGGACGCAGCAAGTTGCATTTTTGCTGCGTCCAAAATCAATGAAAAAAAGGACGCATGCGGCGCAAAAAGCTGCGTTGTGCATGTGTTCACATTTGCGCTGTGCGTTGCGGCGGCGACGCTGCGGCGCACACCGCAAATGTGAACGTAGCCTAAGTGGTGACTTCGCTTGCAACATTGTTTCCATCTTTATTTATGTTTTTCGAAGAGTTTGTTGCAGATGCCAAGTTGCAACATACAATTGTCACTGAGTAGCCCCTAATCCTAAAGTGCGGACCCTGCGCTCGGTGTATACGCAGGCTTCATGGTTCTTGGGGAAATGTCTGACATTACTGGGTCGGAGTCTTGTCCTGCCATGCACCTTGTGCAACATTATTCCTTCTGAGAAGAGAACGGGTTGTGTTGTGCCAGTGAATTTGGCCCATATTGGATCATATTTACTAATATCAACAAATACTCCCGAAAACGTTATTGTACGCTGTGTTTTTATTTATTTATTTTTTAAACTAAACACAATTCTGCCCAATAGAAGAGCATATACAAAAGTAATGAATACTTTCATCTTCAATATTTACAAAAGTTCCTCCGGATAAATGAATAAATTTAATGTTCGTTCTTCAATATTTGCCAAAAATGCCTTTTACTCCTCGGCATTAAATTGCACTTAACGATCGCCATTCTATGTTATTAAACTTTTTTTTTTCTTCTTCATGTTTTTATTCTTTCATGTTGGCTTTCCCATAAATCATACCACATGGCAGATCTGACTTCAATCAGAATGTTTTTATTTTTTTGTATTTTTGTATTTTTTGTTTACTTGAATCTTTACTACTTTCTTTTGAGACTTGTTTTTGTACAAGTGGCTGGTTATCTTTGTAGCCTGCGGGTACTTTTTATTTCCACCCATGCGATAAAGACTTTGTAGGACGTATGACATCACAAGGTTGTTGCACCCTTAGAAAAACATAGTTTTAATTTTATTTTTTTTGTTTAATCTTCTCATCGACTTATTCTGAAAACACTTAATGGTTTTGCTCCATTGTCGTTGGGATCTGAGGATGAGGAAGAAAACCATCTGCAAGTTGCATGTTCCCGATATACCTCGGAATAGGGCCGTATTCAGACAACCATTTTCCATGGATAGAACACGACGACCGTTTTCCATGGATAGAACACGCACCTTTTAGAATCTATGGGGCCGTTCACATGTTTTTGTTTTTTTTTAATTTTTTATCCCCCTTTCCTTCTTGTTCATGAAAATCCATAATTCGAGTCTATGGGGATCCATTAAAAATTGATTAAAAAATGGAAACATATCGCCATCCTTTTTTCAATGCATTAGAAAAAAAAAATCCACTTTTACTTTCTAGAATAAGAACAGATGGAAAACGGAAGGCAAAAAAAATACTTTTAGTTTTTTTGGAGTAAAAAAAAATACAGGAATGGATGCGTGAATGTGCCCTAAAGCTTCGGTACATACTGGTTGTAACGATATATGCCAGCCTGACCAGTGCCAAGATTATTTTTGCAATTGAGTTTTATTAAAAGAAAAATTGCACTTTTTGGATTTTACAGACTTCTATGTTTTCCTGCACATTCAGCTGTGATGTGGTCACCAATCATCTGAGGAGTGCAGAAAAAGACAGATAAGGGTTAGTAACTCCCCAGAGTGAGCTCACTGACTCAGTCTCAGTTAACTCATCCTGCAGCCAGCAATTAGCAATATAACTAGGGTCAGATTACTGTACATTGTCTCATCCGAGAGAATCAGGTCGACTATGCTAGTGACACTCTGATCAGAGTTTGCTCATAGCATAGTGTGATCACATTGTCTTGGATGAGAGGATGGATAACATTTCTCCATTGTGTGAGTCCACGGAAATCGAACGACACTCGGATGTCATCAGAGTGCAGTCTGAAGGTTTTCACTGACTCATTGACTGAGCAACCCGCTTCAATTTTTCACACGCAGATTCTGTCATCAGCCCTGCTCCTGTGGAATAACATTGGTCCGACTCCAAGTGCTCTCCAATAAAAAATCAATAGTAGTCATCCGATTTGTAAGCTTGTGTCAACCTGGCCTTGCGCAAAGTCTACAGAACATGATGCAAATTTTTCAATGCAACTCAGTTGCAATAATTATTTATTTCTCTTCAAGATCAAAATACTTGTGTTTAATAAAAAAAAAAAAATAATAATAATATATAAATAAAATAAAAAAGATAATGGTCCCCAAAAATAGACAACCTCTAAAGTCAAAGCCTTACGCCTCATTCAGGCAGTCAAGCGTTTTTGTTGTTGTTTTTTTTTTTGTCATATGAGAAAAAAACGGACCCCTTTCTTTTCAGTTTTCTGGATCAGATTTCCATCTGTTTTTGTTATTAGCATCAGATTCTTGGAAAGTAAAACAAAAATTTCACGGTTTTTATAGTGGAGAAATTTAAGTATTTGATACACTGCCGATTTTTGCAAGTTTTCCCACCTACAAAGAATGGAGAGATCTGTAATTTTTATCTCAGGTACATTTCAACTGTGAGAGATAGAATCTAAAAATAAAATCCAGGAAATCGCATTGTAGGATTTTTACATAATATTGTTGTTTTTTTTTTTTGCATGAAATAAGTATTTGATATAATAGAAAAACACGACTTAATATTTGGTACAGAAACCTTTGTTTGCAATTACAGAGGTCAGACGTTTCCTGTAGTTCTTGACCAAGTTTGTTTACACTGCGGCAGGGATTTTGGCCTACACAGTCATTGTGTTTTTTCCATTTTCAAATAATTATGCCAGCAGTGGTTGCCTTCTCGCCAAGCTGCTTGCCTATTGTCCTGTAGCTCATCCCAGCCATCTCAGGTCTACAGTTTTGTCCTTGGACAACTCTTTGGTCTTGGCCATGGTGGAGAGGATGGAGTGCGATTGAGTGTGTGGACAGGTGTCTTTTATACAGGTAATGAGTGCAGAGTAGGAGGCTTCTTAAAGAAAAACTAACAGGTCTGTGAGAGCCAGAATTGTTGCTGGTTGGTAGGAGATCAAATACTTATTTCATGCAATTTATTTAAAAATCATACAATGCAATTTTTTTTAATTTTTTTTTTTAGATTTTGTCTCTCCTAGTTGAAGTGTACCTACGATAATAATTACAGACATCTCCATTCTTTGTACTTGTTTTCCTCACCACCAACCCATTGTTTTGAATGGATGAGTCTGAGACGTGCCTCGGATCAAAAACGGACACGTTTCTTTTTTTGTCCACAAAAAACACAGATGTGAACAACCACATGGAGCCCGTACCCACTGTAGTCTAACCCTGAAAAAAGAGCAGATCCCGCATGTGAGCAGATTGTCTCTGAGCCTGTGTTGTCTGCTCTATGTGGCACTGGCTTTCTGCTGACGGATTTACAGGACTGAAATCAGAAATGTATAGGTTGGTGAATTTAAATGAATCGACATGGTTATAGTTATGTCTAGTAACTACGAAAAACAGCACTTTCTGAATAATAATACTTATTGGATCCCACATAAAGGTGCGTTCACATGACCACATTTTACAGCCCGGGTTACGGCACCAATTCCTGACCCAAGAGCTGGTCCACTCATCTGGCCGAACAGCCGTATACATGACGCTGTTAGTTCAGGTCAGGAGACTCGTTGTTGGGAGGGGAAATGAGTGGCCTTAACCTGAAATGTAAAATGTCGCCGTTATAATGTGTATCTACACCTAAAGGGCACATAATCCACAGGTGTCTGTACCACCGTCCAACTGCAAAAATCCTTCTGTTGTGCATCCGTCTGTCATACTGTAAAACTAATCCCCATAAAATCTATTGAAAATGGACACAAAGCAAAAAGACTCAGTTTCTTGTATAATAACTTTTGATTTGAGAATATTTTTTTTATTCACATAATTTCTAAGAAATATAACGTAACAGTAAAAGTTGTTTTTTGGACAGTTATAAGGGATCGCATCCCGACCTTCTTGGCAGGTGCATTAGTATAGCTTCAGCATTTCTAGTTCCTAAAAGTCCAGTTCCATTTTTATAAAACTTTTTTTTTTTTTTTTATAAAACAATCTAGGACCCCCATAAATCTGTATAATGAACAGCCCCCAATAACTTTTTTTTTTTTGGGGGGGTTGGTTTGCTGGTGCTGACAGCACTTCTGTGACTTTGGTAAATCTGTACTGTGCGTCTCTATTATTCACTCGCTTTGCATGACTGCCCCATTAACATGGCATACACACTGGAAACATTTAAAGGTGAGTTTCTTCTTATTAACATTCCCCTTTACACCTGCTGATTGCGAGAATGGAAGACTTCCATCCCTCATCTTACAGGGAAAGGTTATATGGATCCATAACTGCTCACACTTTTTTTTTTTTTTTTTTTCTTTCCTTAAGTGTATGAATTTAGGGTTAAAAAAAAAAACATTCTAAAAATTGCAAACGGAACTTCCACGTGACTTGTGGTTATAAATCAGCTGAGAGGAGCTCAGAAAAAAAATATAGTTGTGAAGTCCGGAAAGAGCTCACTGAAGGATTCTCGGTTAACTCATTCTGCAGCCAGCAATAAACAGTGCAGAACAGAGGCAACGGAAGGCAACCAATCCATGGATGGATACATTATAAGTAAAAATAAAATTGTCCCCAAAAAGTTACCTCGATGCAACTTTTGTATAATTTCATAGGATCACTTTAAATTCAAATGATAAGCAATTATTAAAACGGTGGAAAGCTTTTTGATAAACTGTCAAATATAAATTTAGCTTGGAGGAAAAAAAAAAAAGAATTGGGCAGGTTCAAGCTACGGTCATTTTGTTCGTCACACGAGACCTATAGATATTAATACTCGGCGTAGCCTTGTGTGACGCTTGTCGGTAGTGGCTGCTGTAGATGTTGGGAGATTAACCCTTTTCATTCTGCGCCACTCCAGGACCCGCAGTATCGTGAGTCTGCCCTGTTTTATTACAATTGGTGATGTGTTCTGGGCTAAACGACGGCGGTGATGTAGCGTGCGGGAGCTGAAAAAACATTAGCTCATTTGCTGTGGGGCCTCACTACTCATTTTCAGAATCCCAGAGGCGCACGAGTACTTAAACATATTCCTGAGAACATTTCTAACTTTAGATACAACTTTCTATATTTACACCAGTTATCTGAATTTCTTGCCTATTATCCGGCCCGTATTGTACATTCCGATAGCGTAACATCCAGGAGCGGCAGAGACGTGGGAGGTGATTGGTCGCCAACGAGACGTTATCTGCTGACGCACGACATCAGTCTGAGAGCCTTTAAAAAAAATAAAAAAAAATCTATTCAGAACATTATGAAATAAGTAGGAATACTTTTTTTTCCTCTTTCTAATATACAGATCTGTGGAAAGAATATTTAGAATACTTTCCAAAATTGTTTCATTTTCATCAACTATTTCTATTGTCAAAATGCAAAGTGAACGAAAGCGAAATCCAATATTTGCTGACCGCCCTTTGCCTTCGGAACTGTATCAATTCTTTTTAGGTAGACGTGCCCAAAATGAGGGATTTTGTAGAATTAGGGTATGTTTCCACGTTCAGGAAACGCTGCGTTTTTGACGCTGCGTTTTTCCGCAGCGTCAAAAACGCAGCGTCCAGATGTTACAGCATAGTGGAGGGGATTTCATGAAATCCCGACTCCACTATGCGTTAAAAAACGCATGCGTTTTTGCCGCGAAAACGCATGCGCGGTGCGTTTTTTCAAAACGTAGCATGTTGCTACAATGAGCAAAACACGCAGGTACACCGCAGGTGACCTGCCAGTGACCTCAGGTGCAGTTTTGGTCAGGATTTTACTTGCATAAAATCCTGACCAAAGCCTGAAGCAAACCTGAAAGTGGACACATACCCTTATAGTCAGGTGTATGAGTAACCAAACAGGTGAAAATGATCATTTTCTCATGTACCAGTAGGTCGAAACGCATTCATTAACTGAAACGGATGTGTAGGTGGCTTAAAAACTGGGTGAGGAACAGACAAACTGTGCAACAAAGGTGAGGCCGTAGAAGACGGTGTCATGGCAAGACTTATTATTTTGAATGTTGCTCCGATTATATACCAAGATTAAAGATAGATGTAATCGTTATACCCTTGGGTTGAGCCTTTTCATGAGCTCACGTGTGCCCTATGTAGAGTTATGCACTTTGTATAATCAGCCAAGAGAAATTTTATTAACGGAGGTGACAATCGCCTTAAATTTTTATCAAGTTTGGGAAAGTCGTTGCCATTTTTCAACCCCCCATCAAGTCAAAATATAGGAGAAGAGAAACCATCCTTAAAATATTAGGCCAGTTTCATACATTCGTGGTTAAAGTACGGACTGCAATGTCCGGAGCTGCCGCAGGTCTCCAGAACGAAACGCAACAGTCTTGAAGGCATATATGAGGCAGTTGAGTTCAGGTCAGATGACTCTCGGCCACCTTGATTATGGCAGTCTAAACCTCTACCGTGAAAGTCGGACTTAGATTTTTTATTTTTTTCTGATTTCTGACTATCTCTCAAACGCTTGATGGGCACGGGACACAATAAGATTACTCTACCAGCCGGGACCACCATCGTAATTCAAAAATATTGATCTAACCTCTTTGTAATCTTCCATAGTTTACACTTTTAATCCCGAACTGTGATACCCGTTTTGATATTACATTATAATTTATGACATAGAAAAATATATATTGTCTTGTCAATATTTCACACCAAAGATGTGGCAAATTACTCTTCTCCAGAAGGAAGAAACTACTTCTAAACACCACCCGTAGACCGATATATACAGTTTATATCAGTAGATTGCATCTTATACCTTTCGTTTCAGTCATCGGGGTGGGACTTTTTTACCTATTCCGTCACGGCCAGTCATGGTCCTGTTCAAAATTATTCACACCCCCTGCATTGTGATTGTATGCCTGACGTCACAACACCGGCCTCAAAAATCCAGTGCTTGCCTGCTGCCCAAGTACTACTCCCAAGTACTGCTGCTTGGAGTTTTGTGTTCTTTGTGGTATCGGTGTAATGTGGGTCTTGCTATCCTGGGGGTGGAAAAGGCACAAGAATTACAAATACCATGTTATAGGTTGTTGTAAGGACTGACTGATATGTGGGCTTATTGCATGACATTTTCTGCAGTTAATATAGAGGATGCAAAGAGCACACTTCACTAAGTGCGAGCCATAAGTGGGTGAATTCCTGCTACGAATATTAGTGCGTCTGCAGAAATCGGAAGACGTCCGCTTTAATAATGGATAAAGACGCTGACATCGTATTGATCCGACCGCTGTTCGCTTTTAAGTAGCATTTTCTGATTACGGGTAAATAAGGAGATGAAATAAATATATACCTCATCCTGTCCAGTCTGCTGCTCCGAGGCCGCACAATATCGCTCTACTTGCCTCATTGTAATAGTCTTATTGATCTCTGCTGCCCAGATTCACCCTCTGTTCTTGTCTCCTCATGGAGAGATGTAAAAACCATGCACTTAATGCCCCGATCCCCAGGTGGCCCGGGCTGGGCATTTTATAGCCATTAGCGAGGATTCCCTCTGTAAAGATGGCTTTTCAGGATGCTGGTCTCGGGGCTGGCGCACAATGGATTTATGCATCTCTACAGCCATTGATTGACTGTTGACAGTCAGGGTTTGCAGAAGAAACCTGAAACCTGCCTACAAAGCCTCAGTGAGATCATTTCCTTTAATACCCTGGATTTTAACCCTTGGAAAGTCGAACCTTCATGCATCCGTCATATCCATTTGTAGGATTGGAGTATTGCATATAATGTCTAAAGTATTTTGAGTGCTGAAAAAATTGTTTCCAAGTTGGGCCCCAGCTAAAGCTGATCATGGTGTCCAGATCTAGGCCTCTTGTGTTGTTAAAGGAGTTGTCTGAAGAAAACAAGTGATGACTGATCCACAGCATAGGTGGTAACTTATCAGTGGGTGTCCGGCCACTGAGATCTGCACCAATCCATAGACTGCAGAAGCGTGCATCCGACATTTTCTATGGGGCTGCTGAATGTTGCGCTAGGCTTTTTCAGGAGCCCCATAGAGAATAGGCGATAGGGCATCTGACTTCCTATGCCATTTCACAGCAGGGATAAAATTTCCTTATGGGGGTGATAAAATTCTTCTGACAGTTGGTCCAGGTCTCGGAGGTGGGATAACTTGCTGATCGATGGGTATCACTTATTATTATTATTATTATTATTATTATTATTATTATTATTATTATTATTATTATACTTATCCCATACAAAGACTTTTAAGTATTAATTGGATGGATATCCATTAATGTCCATTGAAAATAACCTGGAGGGAAACTTAAGTTACTAGAGAATGTCACTATTGAGGCACCCTTTAAAAACCAGTTGTCCTTTGTTTCTCCTGTTAGATGCTTTATCAAAGGCCCCATACACTTTTGATAAAAGCAAGGCCCCATACACTTTTGATAAAAGCCGGCACAACATGGCGAGTTAAGAAGAATCTGTTGACCACCATGTATATGGTAGGTGTTCTGAACTCTATTTTTAGGCTCCCTCTAGTGGTCACAAGCGGTACTGTGTAGTGTTGTCTTTCTGCAGGTTGGCTGCATCAGCTGGTTCGTTATCCTGGTTGGTTTCCTATTTAGCTCACCTGCATACTCAGTTCCTTGCCTGCTATCAATGTATTCAGTGCTCTTCATATTCCTTGTGATTACCTTGCTCCCAGCCTCTCCAAGACAAGCTAAGTTTTTGTCCGTTCATTTTTTGATTATCAGCATTCATTATGTTTCTTGTCCAGCTTGCTAAGATGTGATCTCCTCGCTTGCTGGTTGCTCTAGGGGACTGAGTTTCTCCCCCCACACCGTTAGTTGGTGCGGGGGTTCTTGAAATCTCAGTGTGGATATTTTGTAAGAGTTTTTACTGACCGCACAGACCCCTTTACTATTTTCTGCTATCTAGTATTAGTGGGCCTCATTTGCTGAATCTGTTTTCACCCCTGTGTATGTGCCTTCCTCTTACCTCACCGTTATTATTTGTTGGGGGCTTCTATATCTTTGGGGATTATTTCTCTGGAGGCAAGAGAGGTCTTTCTTTCTCTCTAGGGGTAGTTAGTTCCTCAGGCTGGCTCGAGACGTCTAGGATTTTTAGGCACGTTCACCGGCTACTTCTAGTGTGTTTGGATAGGTTCAGATTTGCGGTCAGTCCAGTTTGCCACCTCCCTAGAGCTTGTCCTATGTTTGTTACTTAGCTGGAGTAATTCGTGATCCTCAACCACTAAGGATCATAACAGGTAGGCTCCTTACTTTCAACCGACAGATGTCGAAGGAGAGAAGGATCCGGCATGTTGAATCTGTGTCTATTCCTTTTATTCTCCCTGGACATAATCCGCTGCCAGAGGAGAAAGACAGCAGGCATCTCAAAGAGAACATGGGCCAAACTGAGCTTTCTTGTGTATGGAAGAGTCGGGAGGGATGGTCATTGGCCGAACAATCCTTTGGCTGAAAGCTATCTAATATTCATGGCCAGCTTTAGTCTCTGTTCAGATCTGTGTCTTTAGTCTCCACTGCAGATTCCTTCATATTTATATCAGGCGGTGCTATTTATTCTAATGAAGGAACCTGATTATTATACATTGATAGGGTCTGTCAGTCAACGTTGCTGGTTGTCATGTTATGGATCCGTCAGAGCTAGTGATGAGCGAATATACTCGTTACTCGAGATTTCCCGAGCACCCTCGGGTGTCCTCCGACTATTTTTTAGTGCTTGGAAATGTAGTTTTTATTGCCGCAGCTGAATGATTTACATCTGTTAGCCAGCATAAGTACATGTGGGGATTCCCTAGCAACCAGGCCACCGCCACATGTACTTATGCTGGCTAACAGATGTAAATCATTCAGCTGCGGCAAGAAAAACTACATTTCCGAGCAGTAAAAAATACTCGGGAAATTTCGAGTAATGAGTATATTCCCTCATCACTAGTCAGAGCTTGAAATTCTGTTTTGCTCTTGTAACGGAATACAAGTAGTGGAATTCCTAACGCGAATGTGAACCCTGTCTTAGTTCCAGGCTTTTCTTCCATTTCTCAATATGCTCGACAGTCAGTGGACATATACTATCAGGGAATGTTGGATGTTGTATTTGATCAGGGAATGTTGGATGTTGTATTTAACAACATTTGAAATGACAATTTTTGTTCAGGTACAGTGGGTATGGAAAGTATTCAGACCCCTTTAAATTTTTCACTCTTTGTTTCATTGCAGCCATATGGTATATTCAAAAAAGTTCATTTTTTTCACATTATTTTTTTTTTTCACACTCTGCACCCTACCTTGACTGAAAAAAACAGAAATGTAGTAATTTTTGCAAATTTAATAAAAAAATAAAAACTGAAGTATCACATGGTCATAAGTATTCAGACCCTTTGCTCAGACACTCATATTTAAGTCACTTGCTGTCCATTTCCTTGTGATCCTCCTTGAGATGGTTCTGCTCCTTCATTGGAGGCCAGCTGTGTTTAATTAAACTGATAGGACTTGATTTGGAAAGGCGCACACCTGTCTATATAAGACCTCACAGCTCACAGTGCATGTCTGACCAGATGAGAATCATGAGGTCAAAGGAACTGGCCAAGGAGCTCACAGACAGAATTGTGGCAAGGCACAGATCTGGCCAAGGATACAACAGAATTTCTGCAGTACTCAAGATTCCTAAGAGCACAGTGGCCTCCATAATCCTTAAATGGAAGAAGTTTTGTACCACCAGAAGTCTTCCTAGACCTGGCCGTCCAGCCAAACTGTGCAATCGTGGGAGAAGAGCCTTGGTGAGAGAGGTAAAGAAGAACCCCAAGATCACTGTGGCTGAGCTCCAGAGATGCAGTAGGGAGATGGGAGAAAGTTCCACAAAGTCAACTATCACTGCAGCCCTCCACCAGTCGGGTCTTTATGGCAGAGTGGCCTGATGGAAGCCTTTCCTCAGTGCAAGACATATGAAAGCCCGCATAGAGTTTGCAAAAAAACACATGAAGGACTCCCAGACTATGAGAAATAAGATTCTCTGGTCTGATGAGACGAAGATAGACCTTTTTGGTGATAATTCTAAGCGGTATGTGTGGAGAAAACCAGGCACTGCTCATCACTTGCCCAATACAATCCCAACAGTGAAACAAGGTGGTGGCAGCATCATGCTATGGGGGTGTTTTTCAGCTGTAGGGACAGGACGACTGTTTGTCATTGAAGGAAACCTGAAGGCGGCCAAGTGCAGAGATATCCTGGATGAAAACCTCTACCAGAGTGCTCTGGACCTCAGACTTGGCCGAAGGTTCACCTTCCAACAAGACAATGACCCTAAGCACACAGCTAAAATAAAAAAGGAGTGGCTTCAGAACAACTCTGTGACCATTCTTGACTGGCCCAGCCAGAGCCCTGACCTAAACCCAATTGAGCATCTCTGGAGAGACCAGAAAATGGCTGTCCACCAATGTTCACCATCGAACCTGACGGAACTGGAGAGGATCTGCAAGGAAGAATGGCAGAGGATCCCCAAATCCAGGGGTGAAAAACTTGTTGCATCATTCCCAAGAAGACTCATGGCTGTACTAGCCCAAAAGGTGCTTCTACTCAATACTGAGCAAAGGGTCTGAATACTTATGACCATGTGATGTTTCAGTTTATCTTTTTTTTAATAAATTTGCTAAAATTACTACATTTCTGTTTTTTTTTGTTTTTTTTTTCCCAGTCAAGATAGTGTGAACCTTTAGGGTTTTACCTGGGAGTCAATAAATGTACTCAAAGATTTCCTTGTTTCATTACTTTTTTTACATTCAGCCATCTCGCACTTCTTTTTAACTGCATAGATTCAAATAAAAAATTGCTTTTTTTTCCCCTAGAAATAGCGCCACACTTGTCCATAAGATTGAATCTTGTGTTTCACCTGAGCTTCATTGCATTAAATGAGTCTGTGCTGCAGTACCACATATGACCTGTGTACTGGTGTGGCGCTGCTTTTGGAAGGATGCTATCCTATTTGTCTTACATTATACAACCTCTTTACGAGAGTCACGTCCTATAGCGGTAATATTTTTATACACCTAGACCCACTGATCTTGGCAATTATGCACACTAAGTGTTTGTATAGGATTGAACGTTGGCATATTATCGCTGTGCTTTCTCCTACCGGCCACTATATCAAGCTTGTCCTCGTAATAAACCATGATTCAACTGAGGAATGTAATAAATCATCTACGTGAATGTACATTGTGGCGGCAAATGTTTAACCGAGTAGGATGAGGGATTACCTAATTAACTTTATTTATCTCGAGGCAGCATAATTGGAGAGGGGGTACTCTGGACGTTTTTGATATGCTCGGCTGCCGCTCCATTCATTCCCTATGCAGTAGCTGAGTGTTGCACTTACTTTTTTTCTAGTAGCCCCACAAGGAATGGGTGGGAACGGCGTTCGGGCAACCCAACTTCACTTCATTATGTAATGGGAATAAAAAATCTTTGTTCTCCCGATCGGTGTGGATCCCAGTTGTTTGACACCCTCCGATCAGTACATTATCGCCTATCTGGGACGCAGGTGATAACTGAATTCTACCATGATGAAGTATATTGTTCGAAACGCGTAGGTTTCAACTTTTGGCTGAAGGTCACTGTTGCCTGTGATTTGTTTCTCTCCCATTTTAACCAATAAATAAGGAATTTTTACTCACTTGTCTTCCTGGATGCTTCCTCCCTCTTTCTGATAACTTGTTTTAACCGGACAGCCCGTTTAAGGCGCCCATACACATTTAGATAAAAATTGTCCATTTCTGTCAGCCACTTGATGTGTATGAAGGGCCTCATGACAGATGATTTTGGGGGAAGAGAAGGTTTGGGGCTTTATCCTCTCCATGCAGAAGGCACATGAATGTTCCTCCGAGCATGGGGGGAGTCCGGATAAATAGCTGTCTTGAGAACCGCTGTCACATGTGTATGGCTATCTTTAGTGGCTTCTGGGTCTCTGACCACTGGGACTCCCATTGATCCCGAAAAATAAACTTTGTAGAGCCCTGTTTGAATGGAGCGAAGGTTACGCATGTGCAGCGCCCCCACTGCCGCAGGGCCGAGGGGTACCCGGTACCGGGCCTCTGAGTCTCTGCTCTGGGGTTGTCACGGTGGCTAGACCCGGTCCGTGACCCTGCTGAGGGGCGCCCAATGAAAGTGGATGTTTGGTGATGAAGTTATGGTGCGGTGAAGTGCCGGTCGCAGTAAATAACGAGGACACCAGGTTGCAGTCTCTTTACCTCTTTACTGAAGGCTTCAGGGTCCTCAATCCGGAATACGGTTAACCGGGCTGCGCAAGTCCGGCCGGTCCGATGGCACCTCCAGAGTTCCCTTTGCAGGTGGAAATCTGTGCCTTCCTTCTAGCGCTTGTGTGTTGTGGTCCTCCCCTGCTGTGCTTACGGGATAGTACCCCACAACTGTTGTGTCTGTTTCTCGTGTTCCCTCACAACTCGATTCTGATGTTCTTCCATGTCCCCCAGATCTTATGGTTAGGACGCACCCGTATGACGGGGAGGCTCGGAGCTCTTCCGGGACTCTAGCGTCGCCCCACTCCTGTTGTTACCCCTCTGTGTCTTCCTAGGTCAATTGGGTGAGAGAGCCCGCCTCTAACTGACTGTCCTGCCGTAGGTTTGAAGTTTGGCTTGGAGCTCTATACTTCCTCGGCGTTCCGGCCACCGGTTATGCGCCTCAGTAGGATTTTGCCTCGTCTTACAGCACGACTCCTACTGGTGTTTCTCCTTGTTGCGTTGATCTCGTTTCTCACTCAGCACAATAAACCTCGCTTCTTGTCCTTTCTTAGGGTACCGCCGCGATCAAGTGCAGGCGCGGTCCCGTAACGTTCTCTCTGGTTGCTAGGCCTCTGTCAGGATCCCACCCCTGACAGGGACCCCTCTGAATCTTCCCCTACAACACCCTCTGCCACAAGGTGTTGCCTGGTTCCAACCCAGTCAGCTTTCTGATCTAACTACCTATCTAACCCCCAGTTTTACCAGACTGTGAGGAGTGGCCTAATGTATAGTACCCTTAGCTCCCCCTGGAGGCCAGACTGTGAAATGTATTGGTGTCTGTGATACCTGGTCAGATGAACTCCTTCAGTGCCATCAGACGTACCATAGCCCCCCTTAGCGGCGGAGCCACAGTACTGCAACGACCAGGACTCTGGGGCGCTGCACATGCGCACGTTCGTTCCATTGATTGCTCAGCTTGTCAGTCCCATAGACAATGTACTCGTGTCCGGAACTGCCAAAGAAAATTAATAAATATTGCGGAGGTGCGTATGCTCTATTTAGACTCTGCTCAGATCCCCTTTCTCAGGATTGCTGGGGAATAACTTTCAGTCGTGGTTAAAAATGAACAAAAAAATTAAAAATACTTGGATATTTTCCAGGATTTAAGAAAAAAAACATGGCCGCCTTCTTACCAAAACAATGCCACCCTTCTCTGCTTGTTTTGTCTGGTACTTTTGCTCGGTCCTATTTATTTCACAGGCGTGGAGCTGTATTACCAGACATTAGTCGGGTGTAGTGCAGTTTTTTGCGGAAAAGTGGCCATATTTGTCTAATTCTGGACAACTCCTTTTAAACTCTAAATTGTTACAATAATTGGTATTTAATTAATCTAATTTTTATTAATGATTTTCCAATTAGATTGTATTCTTTTATTATGTTTCTATCCAGTTATACTTTGCTATCAAAATCGAGACCTTTATAAAGAATTGTGTTATTGAGGATGATCCCTTCTTTCTAAACTTCAGATCAGACTTCTCTGAAAGGCAAAGGCCTGCAGCAGGAGCCTCTCCCCACGCTACACTGGAATAGAAGAACAAGTACATAAAAGTCCCTGTCAAAAATCTGGAGAAAAAGTCCTATAAAAACTTCTATTGCAATGTCCTCTTTTTAAAGTAGTGTTGTTAGAATTATTGGGCACTAGTATGCCCCCACCATTCCACTGAGACTGCCCTGAGCAAAATTACTAACGACTTACTTACAGCCAAAGCTAACAGACAATTCTCTATACTCCTCCTCCTAGACCTGTCCTCTGCCTTCGACACAGTTGACCACTGCCTCCTACTACAGATCCTCTCTTCCTTTGGGGTCAAAGACCTCGCCCTATCTTGAATCTCCTCATACCTTGTCAACCGCACATTTAGCGTTTACTACTCCCATACTACCTCTTCATCTCGCCCCCTCTCTGTTGGAGTCCCCCAAGGCTCTGTCCTAGGACCCTTACTCTTCTCAATCTATACACTCGGCCTGGGACAACTCATAAGGTCCTATGGCTTCCAGTACCATCTATATGCCGATGACACTCAGATCTACCTCTCGGGCCCAGATGTCACCTCTCTGCTCTCCAGAATCCCAGAGTGTCTATCAGCCATATCCTCCTCCTTCTCCTCTCGCTTCCTCAAGCTCAATGTGGACAAATCTGAACTCATTATCTTTCCTCCATCACGCGTATCTTCCCTACATGATCTATCTATCAAAATAAATGAAATCACACTTTCCCCTGTCCCCAAAATCCGCTGCCTCGGAGTAACCATTGACTCTGCCCTGTCCTTCAAACCGCACATCCAAGCTCTCGCCACCTCCTGTCGCCTCCAGCTCAAAAATATTTCCAGAATCCGTCGTTTCCTCAACCCACACTCTACCTAAATGCTCGTGCATGCCCTAATCATCTCCCGCCTCGACTACTGCAACATACTCCTATGTGGCCTACCTTCTAACACTCTCGCACCCCTCCAGTCCATCCTTAACTCTGCTGCCCAACTAATTAATCTCTCTCCTTGCTACACTCCTGCTTCCCCTCTTTGCAAATCCCTTCACTGGCTCCCAATTTCCCAGCGTATCCAGTTTAAATTACTAACACTGATCTACAAAGCCATCCATAACCTTTCTCCTCTGTATATTTCCACACTAATCTCTCAATATCTTCCCTCACGTAATCTCCGGTCCTCCTCCTCTCCTCCACACTTATTCGCTCCTCACTAGTGTTGAGCATTCCGATACTGCAAGTATCGGGTATCGGCCGATACTTGCTGTATCGGAATTTCCGATACCGAGATCCGATATTTTTGTGATATCGGGTATCGCAACAACATTAATGTAATAATGTGTAAAAAAGAGAATTAAAATAAAAAATATCGCTATACTCACCTGTCCGACGCAGCCGGGACCTCAGCGAGGGAACCGGCAGCGTTCTTTGTTTAAATTTCGCGCTTTTACTTGGTTACGTGAAGTCCCGGCTTGTGATTGGTCCGCGTCCCGGCAACATGGCCGCCATTAACCAATCACAAGCCGTGACGTCACGGGAGGCTGGACATGCGCGTATTTTGAAAAGCGCGCGTGTCCAGCCTCCAGTGACGTCCCGGCAACATGGCCGCCATTAACCAATCACAAGCCGGGACGTCACGGGAGGCTGGACATGCGCGTATTTTGAAAAGCGCGCGTGTCCAGCCTCCAGTGACGTCCCGGCAACATGGCCGCCATTAACCAATCACAAGCCGGGACGTCACGGGAGGCTGGACATGCGCGTATTTTGAAAAGCGCGCATGTCCAGCCTCCAGTGACGTCCCGGCAACATGGCCGCCATTAACCAATCACAAGCCGGGACGTCACGGGAGGCTGGACACGCGCGCTTTTCAAAATACGCGCATGTCCAGCCTCCCGTGACGTCACGGCTTGTGATTGGTTAATGACGGCCATGTTGCCGGGACTCGGACCAATCACAGCAAGCCGTGACGTAATTTCGTCACGGCTTGCTGTGATTGGTCCGCGTCCCGGCAACATGGCCGCCCTGACCAATCACAAGCCGGGACCTCACGTAACCAAGTAAAAGCGCGAATTTTAAACAAACAACGCTGCCGGTTCCCTCGCTGAGGTCCCGGCTGCGTCGGACAGGTGAGTATAGCGATATTTTTTATTTTAATTCTTTCTTTTACACATTAATATGGTTCCCAGGGCCTGAAGGAGAGTTTCCTCTCCTTCAGACCCTGGGAACCATCAGGAATACCGTCCGATACCTGAGTCCCATTGACTTGTATTGGTATCGGGTATCGGTATCGGATTGGATCCGATACTTTGCCGGTATCGGCCGATACTTGAAAGTATCGGTATCGGAAAGTATCGGACGGTATCGCTCAACACTACTCCTCACCCAATCTCCTCCCAGACTTCTCCCAAATATCACCCATCCTCTGGAATTCAGTGCCCCAACACATCCGGTTATCCACTACTTTTGGATCCTTCAAAAGAAACCTGAAAACCCACCTCTTCAAAGAAGCTTACAGCCTGTAAAGACCACACGGCCACCTCAACACCATGGGAGCTACCGCAACCCCCGACCTACTGTCTCCTTACCCATAATTCTGTAGAATATAAGCCTGCAAGGGCAGGGTCCTGTTCCCTCTGTATCAGTCTGTCATTGTTAGTTTGTTTACATAAGTGATATTTGTATTTTGATGTAACCCCTTCTCATGTACAGCACCATGGAATTAATGGTGCTATATAAATAAATAATAATATGCAATTTTTAGGGTGCGGGTTCCCTATTCTGTGGATCGTGTGCTTTAAGATTTTGCTTCCTTTCCTCGGTTTTGTCTACAGAAAAGTCTTTATCTGGGAGGAGAGTCGTTAGATTAAACTCGTGTGGTTCAGCTGTTGATAATGGAGTGTAATTCTACACGTGGTGCACAACCTACAATAACACCGCACTTTCCCTTTCTTTTCGAGGACTTTACTCTTCTAGTTCACCTCGCCGTATATGGAAAAGATTCTAAGGCCAAGGCAAATTTCTATATGTGCGTCTGGTTGCAAATCCAAAGAGAGATGAGACTTGTGAAGTTAAATCTATGTCTCTCTTTATATGAAACAGAAGGATTTACACAAGCGACATTCACAGAAGATCTGGGGTTGGTTCTCCAAGATGTTTGGGTTCCTTCAAAAACTCTGTACAAGTGTGCCGAGAAGACCTGAGGAAGGCAAAGGGTGGCCGCACCACATATTAATGATTTTAGATTTCTCTTTCTTCACTTTGCATTTTATTAACTCATAAAAATTAATCTATTAACAATTCAAACTTTTTAAGCATTATTACTTTACAGCATTTTTTTCCACACCTTCCTAAAAATTGTTTTGCACTGTAAATATATAAGTATGTAATATATACTCTATATAATATCGAGTCTGTTAGCAGAATTAAGGTCTCCTAGTAATATTTTGAGATGCACTTTAATAGATGACGTAATATACTGTATGTGTTATCCTAGACAGACTGGATGATGTTGACATTAGGGCTCTGTGGGGTCATAGGATCACATCCAGGACTCTTTGCTCCTAATTCTCATTCATACATCCAGTGTTCTCGTACAAGTACAGTCCGTGGTTTTCACTCATAACACTTGAACCTGTGACAGTATTTGCGGCCATTTACATGTCCTTGATTATTTATTTTTTTTTGTAGACCGAGCAGAAAATTGTGGCGACGTGTCAGATTTTGATCCATATAATCAAAATCGGCAATGTAAGTTTGAGTCCGGGAAGATAATCGGACTGCAATTACCGTAGATTAAATCTTTAGCGCGGTGCGATTTTCATGGACTGTTTGGGGAAGGTGTGGAAACTGATGACACTCAGACAAAGAAATTCGGTCCAGTTTTATATACATGGAAAATGCTGACGTGTGAAAGAAGCCTGAGGCCACGTTCACACGTTGAGTATTTTGGACAGTTTTTTGCATCAGTATTTGTAAGCCAAAACCAGGAGTGGGTAAAAAATACTAAAGTGGTGATGTGTTTCTATTATACCTTTCCTCTGTTCCTCTCCTGGTTTTGGCTACAAATATTGATGTAAAACACTGACCAAATACTGAATGTGTGAACGTGGCCTAACACTGCAGAAAAAAATTGAAGGCCTCCCTGATAATATTGTCTGACGAGAAAAGTATCTGCCTGTATTTCTCAGCATTGTTTGGCCTAGAAAACTTTGTGTAGCAGTAAAATCTGTTCTAATAATGACTTTTTATATTCGATAAGGATTGGGAAGTTTTTCAATTTTTCCAAAAAATAATTTGGTTTTGCAAGTAGATAAGTCGTTGCCGGATGAGTCTCTCCTCCCATGAAGAAAGTTAGTTCTTGGAATTCCAAGTGTTTGTTTATGGAAAAGTCGGGAATGATGGCTGTTCTGCGAATGGTTATCTAAAGTGTATGGACACCTTATGGCTCATCCGTGATACTGGGCCATAGGAAGGCCATATGGTGTCATAGAGGCCAAAGATAGATCACCGTTTATTTTGTGTTCAACTTTTCTCGTTGAAACATTGTCCAAACGTAAAGTCTTGTTTATATACGGGACAACGCTTTTTTATTAAAGTATGTGCCACACTTTTGGGGTTTGAAGAGACAACTTTCTTGTTGCTCTGTTCAGTAGCCGGTGCCCTATTCAAAACGTTTGTATGACGTCCGCAGAGTTGTGTAATCATTAGCTTTTCCTGCCTCAAAGCCATGTTATGCTCCAAGAGTACTTCACTGAGCAACCCATTATAGAGGGCCGTAAATAAATGATGATGCGAAATGGTAAAAGCACAAGCAAGAATTACTTCAGTTCACTTTGTTTTTTTTAGGGTGCATTAATATTTCAGGAAAACTTAGATACAGAGCTGCAACTCATCTAAAAGCAAGGATGTTTTTTTATTTTTCCATATGACGATATAAAGACAGTATTGGTCGTCAGCACAAACCGTTTTCGGACATATACATTTATTAATATGGTGACACCATGAATAGAGGAGTCCATCTGTCAATTTAGAACAATTCTAATGTCTGGTTGCAGGAACCTCTCCACATTTCTGGTGCGAAAGCTACAGTTGTGTCTCCACTATGGCGTCACGTGGCATCCATTGAGGTCCTAATAAATGGGGCTATATACCTTTAAAAAGATTTAAGAGTGCAATGCTTGTCCGGCTAATGGCCTCCCTGGATATGGATGCTCAGTTTGTTTTGGCATGCTTGGTTTCCAACATACAACAGTGGAGGCTTGGCTTTCTCTGAAGCCAAAAGCCCCATTTAGATGAGCCAATAATCGGAACGGTCATTGCTGACTAGTGGTTCATCTCAACAGGGCGGTAATCATTCCATGAAGCAACATGCTTATTTCTTGGATGTGATGATTTTGATGCCGGCATAAAAGTCTTCACTATTGGCATCGCCCAGTGTAAACAGGAGATGTGCTGCCGATAACATGCCATTCTATGCATGCAGAACTATCCCTCTATGCGTAGAATTTTTGTTGGCCTGTCTAAACATGCCAGTGAACGACTGACTGTCTGAATCAACCGATCTAAATGGGGGTCAAAAAGTTTCAAGTGTTAAAATTCGACAGGCCTGATCTTTCTTGGCCCCAAAGTCTTCTGTTATGTGAGATTCGGGAGACATCTATACGCATTAAATCTGCAGTCTGTCCCTCTAAAAACTGATTTTTTTTTTTTAAATTTTCGAGTCCTTGCGGCTGCATGTCTCGCTGCTGCTCAACAGCCGCAACACATGCAGGGGTTGTCTAACAAACAGATAATCCCTGCAGATGGTTGGATCGTTCCTCAGAAATCAGCAGGTTTGGCTGATTTTCATCTAACACCTTCTTGACTCCCAAACCCAAAGTGAGCAGGAATATAAATTAAAAAATAGCTTAATATTCATCATCATTTGTATTTTTTATTATCCTTTCCTTTTCCCATGTAATTAATTTCTAAATATTTATAACAATGCAGACTTGTTTATTCCGAAAGACAACATTTAGGACTCGATGTGCCGATTGGTGGCTCCACTCTGCCGAAGGATCCAGTCTAATGGACACCTAAGCTTTTGATGACATGTATTAATGATAATAATTGTCTAGGTTTACTGATAGCCATGAAGAGTTCTCTCTATCCTATTTCTCACTACTGGGAAGTCAGCTCTTCGCGAAGCCTTGATTGTCCTTTAACTGTAGAAGAGCATTGATCTTGGGAGGAATCTGATTGCTCTTACTAGTCCAGAAGGAATTGTTCTTTCCTTCCCAAAGTACAATTGACAAATGTTTCTCTGGAGATTTCTTCCAGTCTTTTTTATAAATCAATAAATTATAAATATAAGATGAGCGCATTATCAATATCCTCCTCACTATGAATTTAGTTTGATTTATAGCAGAATATATATATTTATTATTTTAAAAAAAATGTTTGTAGCTGTTTTCTTCTTTTTCAAAATCAGAAGGTTTTTATGTCAATTTTGCTATGAATTTTTGTAAAGATCTTGGTGAATTAGAGCTCATACTATTCCATGTACAAGGTTTTCACATTATTCCGCAGTAGACTGGATTTGTAGTCTCCATTTATAAGCAATAATTAGAAGTTTTTTGTTTTTTTTCTTTCCCCAAAAAAAGGTAGAAATATAAAAGGCTATATAATGACTTGAAACCTCATGAATGAAATGTTTTGGGATTTTAGTTGAAAGAGATCACCACTCTGGACGATCCCCCCTCCCCCGCTTGATACATAATCACTAATTGCTGTCTTGCTCGGATCCATAGCAATCTGCTTTATCCTGTGGGGTCATCAGGCAAAAAGTGTTTGATTTTTCTCTACAGCGTCACCACAGGGTAATTGAGTCATTACATGCTTGTCTGTGTAAATTAGGTCAGGCAGATCCTCCAGAGCAAAAGACGCTCTTGGTAACAACTCTCCACTCCCAGCATTATAATTAAATTCCTAAATACTTTTAATTAAAAAATCACAATCACTTTGTCTAGGGAGGTAAGCACTATATAATATTAAAATGGCCGCCAACTCGTTACAATGACATAAACCTGTCCTAATATACTAGTAATTATGCCTTTTGAGCATTTGCAGTAGAAATATTCACTGCAGTGCATTCGATATACCTATAGAATGCACTGTATAGTTATTCAGCAGTGTGAGCAGCCTCATATCTCTCGCCACTAGTATCCTCTGGTATTAGATCAGATAGACAGGATGGACAGCAGTGTGAGCAGCCTCTTCTTATCTCTGCGTCACTAGTATCCTCTAGTATTAGATCAGACAGGGTGGACAGCAGTGTGAGCAGCCTCTTCTTACCTTAGCACCTCTGGTATCTCCAGTATAGGATCAGATGTGGTGGACAGAAGTGTGAGCAGCCTCCTCTTATTTCAGCCACCCTGCTAGCTCCAGTATTAGATCAGATAGACATGGAGGACAGAAGTGTAAGCAGCCTCTACTTACCTAAGTACCTCTGACATCTCCAGTATAGGATCAGATTTGGTGGACAGCAGTGTGAGCAGTGTCTTCTTACCTCAGCACCCATTTGACTTTTACAGGCTCTTTGATTCTCTGCACATTCAACCTGCAGAATAAGTTAACTGTGAGTACATCAGTGAGTTTGTTTTGACGGAGAGTTTGTAACAACTTTTTATCGGTTTCTGAGCTCCTCCAAACTGATTTCGATATAGCATGTAGTCCTAAATCATCCTTTAGGAATTTGGAAAACAGATAAAAACAAAACCCTCTATCAGAAGGAGCTGACTCATATATTCTCAGTGAACTCATGCTTCAGCCAGCAATGTTGAGGGAACGACTGTCAATGCCAAACAATGGAAATTGTTTAATGAAATATCTCTCTCTCCTATCTATCTATCTATCTATATATATCTCTATCTTTTTCTTTTTTTTTTTTAATTAATCTTATAATTAGTTTTACGTTTTTCACTGGGAATTCAGTGCTGTCAATTACCACAATGCATGAGCACCACAAAAAGAAAGTAAAAAAAATAGTTTTTTTTTCCACCATATGTAAATATACCGGTAATTGAAAATTAGGTATGCGGGTACACAAGAATAAGTTTTCTTTAACTTTAAACAAATAGGAATTAAAGGAATTGCTGATGTGTCCAAACTTCTACCATTGCTGTTCAGACGTGCCTAGGAATAACATATAACTGGTTGAATCCGATGTGTCCCTCATCTTTTGTCTCTTTAAAGAAAAAGAATGGGTATTACATACAGACTTTGGATTTCATTGACGTCATCTGAAGAAAACCCCCAATACTTAGAGATTGGCGGATCAGCCATTGACGACTGCGCTGCTTTGTTTGAGAGTTAACTTCTTAGTACTAGGATTTTTTTTTAAATTAGAAAGGTGATACAGGGGTGACATAACAATAGAATTCAGGATGTAGCATGCGGCAATGAAAATTCTCCATGTGGTTGATGGTGTGAGTGGAGATCTGAACGTATAGTCTTGTAAGGAAGACGAAAGCACATGTAACGAGACCATTTCTCGATGTGGACATATGGAGCGCCCCCAGACGCAGGGCCGCGGGGTACTCGGTACCGGGCCTCTCTGTCTCGGTTCTGGGGTTGTCACGGTGGCAAGACCCGGTCCGTGACCCTGCTAAGGGGCGTCCAATGAAACCTGTATTGGTGATGCATGGTGCAAGTCGCGATGAATAACGAGGACACAGGGTTGCAGTCTCTTTACCTCTTTACTGAAGGCTTCAGGGTCCACAATCCAGAGCACTGCTAACAGGGCTGGCTGAGACCGGCCGGTCCGAAGGCACATCCAGAGTTTCCCTTGCAGGTGGAAATCAGTGCCTACCTTCTAGCGCCTGTGTGTTGTAGTACCTCCCTGCTGAGCACCACGGCATAGTCCTCACAACTGTTGTGTCTGTTTCTGATGTTCTCTCACAACTCGTATCTGTTCTGATGTTCTTTCTCCGTCCCCCAGATGATATGGATAGGACGCACCCGTATGACGGGTAGGCCCGGAGTTCTTCCGGGACCCTAGCGTCGCCCCTCTCCCACAACTTCCCCCTATGTCTGCCTAGGTGATTTAGGCGAGACAGCCAACCCAAAATCAACTGTCCCGCCGCTGCATGAAGCACTGCCCGGAGCCTAATACTCCCTCAGCGCTCCGGCCACGTGCCCCAGCAGGATGCCGCCTCGATCTTACGGCACGACTCCCACTGGCTCCATCTCCTTCTTGCTGCGATCTCGCTTCCCACCTCTCCACAATAAACCCCGCCTCGCTTCCCCCCCCCAGGATGCCGCCGCAACGGGCGCAGGCGCGGCTCCGTAACGCTCCGTTCTGTTCGCTAGGCCACTGCCAGGATCCCACCCCTGATAGAGACCCCCCTGAATCTTCCCCCGCAACACCCTCTGCCACAGGATGTTGCCTGGGCAAAACCCAGTCAGCTTCTCCCTAACTTCCTATCCAGCCCCCAGTTTTACCAGATTGTGAGGAGTGGCCTAATACATAGAACCCTTTGCTCCCCCTGGTGGCCAGAATGTGAAGTGTAAAGTGTGACTGTGATACCTGGTCAGGTGAACTCCTTTAGTGCCATCAGACGTACCATCACTCCCCTTAGTGGCGGAGCATCAATACTGCAACGACCAGGACTCTGGGGCGCTGAACATGTTTCTCCCTGATGAAAAAGTGGTACAGTGGAAAAATGTCCTATTTGCTGTTTCTCCAGTCTGGTTTTCTGTTGCATGCAGCATGACACGAGAAGTCATCATGTATGATGTTTGGAGGCTGAGACCTTCACTAATCGTGAGATTTACCCTTCTCTCTTCATCGTCTATGAGATTAATGGAAATGGCGCGGTACTACTGGCTATCTTCCTCAGTACCAAAGATGATGAATGGAGCAGAAGTCGAGCATGCGCACATCCGCTCCATTATAGATGGGACTCTGTAAGCCTAGTTCCAATACTTAAATTTTCTGAATTGCTCGGGGTAGCAGAGATCATAATGAATAACAGTACATTTTAAAAAATATATTTACCTTATTTTTTTTTGGACTACAAGCTGTGCTTTTTAGCAAGAAAAAAATCTTGCTAAAAAGTGCGAGCGTTCTAGTCCCCAACCAGCTTCTTGTAATGCGGTGTCCACGTTCTCCTACATTATAATGACCTCTACACTTTACACCACCAGAAAAGTTATAATTAATAGGAAAAATGTTTTTCCTATTTTCTGCTGTCTAAACCTGGGGTGGCATCTTATAGTCCGAAAAATACAGTATGTAACGCTAATTTATTCCTCAGCACTCTACAATTCAATGGAAGCACAAAGAAATATCAGACGTTGTGGAGTAACACATTGTTAAAAAAAAAACAAAAAACGAGTGAGTCCTCATTGCAAGGGCTTACAATCTATGAGGAAATGGGGGTGAAAGAAAAGATAAAAAGTGCTTGTATTAAATGGTCCAGCAAACTTTGTAATAAAGTTATGCATGTAAAGTTGCATGAACCGGTCACCAGCTGATATTTGTGTATGTCCATATATAAAGTGTAGTAAGGGTTGGTACAAGTTCTTCACACTAAATTAAAATATCAAAAAGTTAATTTATTTCAGTTCTTAAATACAAAAAGTGAAACTCATATTTTATATAGTCATTAAAAACAGAGTGATGTATTTCAAGTGTTTATTTCTGTTTATGTTGATGATTACGGCTCACAGCCAATGAAAACCCAAAAGTCATTATCTCAGTAAATTAGAATACTTTATAACACCAGCTTGAAAATTATTTTAAAATCCGAAATGTTGGCCTACTGGAATGTATGTTCAGTAAATGCAGTCAATACTTGGTCGCGGCTCCTTTGGCATCAATTACTGCATCAATTACTGCATCAATGCAGCGTGGCATGGAGGTGATGAGCCTGTGGCGCTACTGAGGGGTTATGGAAGCCCAGGGAGCTTTGATAGCAGCCTTCAGCTCATCTGCATTGTTGGGTCTGGTGTCTCTTCCTCTTGACAATAGATTATTTATGGGATTAAGGTCAGGCAAGTTTGCTGCCCAATCAAGCACAGTGATACTGTTGTTTGTAAACCAGGTATTGGTACTTTTTGCAGTGTGGACAGGGGCCAAGTCCTGCTGGAGAATTAAATTTCCATCTCCAAAAAGCTTGTCGCCAGAGGGAAGCATGAAGTGCAGTAGCACTACACCAGTATATGACATGGCTCCCCAAACCATGACTGATTGTGGAGACTTCACACTAGACCTCAGGCAGCTTGGATTGTGGCCTCTCCACTCTTCCTCCAGACTCTGGGACCTTGATTTCCAAATGAAATGCAAAATTTACTTTTATCTGAAAACAACACCTTGGACCACTGAGCAACAGTCCAGTTCTTCTTCTCCTTGGCCCAGGTAAGACGCTTCTGGCGTTGTTTATTGGTCATGAGTGGCCTGACACAAGGAATGCGACACTTGTAGACCATGTCCTGGATACCTCTGTGTGTGGTGGCTCTTGAAGCAATGACTCCAGCAGCAGTCCACTCCTTGTGAATCTCACCCAAATTACTGAATGGCTTTTTCTTAATCTTTTCAAGACTGCGGTTCTCCCAGTTGCTTGTGCACCTTTTTCTACCACACTTTTTCCTTCCACTCAACTTTCCATTAATATGCTTGGATACAGCACTCTGTGAACAGCCAGCTTCTTTAGCACTGACCTTTTGAGGCTTACCCTCCTTGTGGAGTGTGTCAATGACTGCCTTCTGGACATTTTTCAAGTCAGCAGTCTTCCCCATGATTGTGGAGCCTACTGAAACAGAATAAGGGACTAGGGTTGAGCGACTTTTTTACTTTTTTAGGATCGAGTCGGGTTTCGTGAAACCCGACTTTCTCAAAAGTCGGATCGTGTGAAATCGGCCGATTGTGTTATTGCGAAAAGTCGGGGGGGCCGACCGAAACACAAAACCTCTCTATCTCTCTCTCTCTCTCTCCCCCTCCCTCTCCCTCTCTCTCCCCCCTCCGTGCAAAGCATAGCTTGTGTCGGTTTGCGGAAATGGCTACATCCCAAACGGTAATATGGCTCTGTGACGCCGCAGAAAGCAAGCCAGAACCTATGTCATCACGCTGCCCACATCTTCATTGGCTGGAAAAAAAATGGCGGGGAAAGCGTCATACGAAACACAACTTTGGCAACAATCCGCGACGTGCACACTCCGGAAGAAAATGGCCGCTCCGCACTCACTGCCCGGCGCCCGCATACACCCCTCCGCTCACCGCTCACACAGGGTTAATGCCGGCGGTAACGGACCGCGTTATGCCACTGGTAACGCACTCCGTTACCACCGCTATTAACCCTGTGTGACCAAGTTTTTTACTATTGACGCAGCCTATGCAGCGCCAATAGTAAAAACATCTAATGTTAAAAATAATAAAAAATAAAAAATGATTATATAATCACCTACGCCGCCTTTCCCGCTCCTCGCGATGCAACCGGCACGTTCCGGTGCACTGATGGTCTGGCAAAAGGACCTGCCATGACGTCACGGTCATGTGACCGCGACGTCATCACAAGTCCTGCGCGCCTGCGCTGAAAGGACCTGCAGTGACGTCATGGTCACGTGACCACGACACGGTCACGTGACCGCGACGTCATCACAGCCTGGGACCGGAAGCGGCCGGCTGCACCCGACACAAGCGACACAGCTACAACGCGCCAGCGGAAGGTGAGTATGTTTATTTTTTATTTTTTTAACCTGTGTCATACGTGGCTGGGCAATATACTGCATGGCTCTGTGCTGTATACTACGTCACTGGGCAATATACTACGTGGCTGGCCAATATACTACGTCACTGGGCAATATACTACGTGGCTGGGCAATATACTACGTGGCTGGGCAATATACTACGTGGCTGGGCAATATACTACGTGGACATACATATTCTAGAATACCCGATGCGTTAGAATCGGGCCACCATCTAGTACTGTATATAAAGTTATTTTAGCAAAATAGTAACAAGCTGCCAAGTAAGTGATACATCGCTAGATCAGGGTCTCTGTCCCTACATAATGGTGCTTTCAGATCGGGTATCAGAAACCTGAAGATAGATTCCATTGATCTCCAGGTTTAAAAAAAAAAAAGATCCCAGTTTGGGTAAATCCTAATCTGTTCGGTTCCCCCGCAATCCCGAAAACTGGTCTCTGCAAACCCCATCTCAGGTCGAGCATGAAGTGGGATCAGATCTCCACTTTATTCATTGTCTATGTGACTGCCTGAAAAAGCAGAGTGCTCTAACGTGAGCAGTACCATGGATAGTGCTTTGAGCTGTCCAATCTGTGGCCATCAGTTTAGAAGATTAACATAATACTTTATGGAAAAGAAATAGTATAGGTTGTCATTTATTGTATGTAAAGTTTTGTGTATATTATTATTATTATTATTATTATTATTATCCTTCTATATTATTTCAAAACACTTTTTCGGTGATTATTTTGTATCTCCGTTCATACTGCACCCCCACACACAAATAATACACCATTTGAAAGGTAAACTTGCCCCCTTCAGCAAGAAAATAGTCAAACAAACCACACATTCACGATGTGATCACAAAATACATTTTAAACATGAATTTTCATACACCTGCAGTAAGGAAAAATGACCTGCAGGTGGCACCACACTACCCCAAAGCACACTACCACAAAGCCTAAACAAATCCTAACATTTGCCTTGGGGGCTTTCTACCTTGCCGAACTCCTTGCCCAGCCGATTTCAGGCAGGTACATAAAAAATATTTGCTACATATGTGGAAGTAGAATAAAAGTAAAACTTTTTCTGTTTAAGCCTTCAGCTTTAAGACTGAAGATATAAATGAACGCAGCTTAAAAGGACCGGACAGGTTCTGAACCATCAGATTTTCGGTATTATTGGACAGTCATTGAAAAGTCTATCTTCCTTCTAAGGTTGCAGCTTATTGGTGACCTGGAGTCACCTCTGGTTCCAAGTAAAAAAAAAAACTGCAGCGTTGACATGACTCAGATTGTACATTGTTTCCCGATGGGAGAGATTAGTGGAAACAACCTTGCAAAAATTGAACAAAAAAATCCAACAGGAGGGGGAAAAAATGGTTAAATAGTCTGCAGATATTATTTTTCTTTTTTTTTCAAAGGGATATTCCCAATTATTATACAATGGTGTAAATATGCGAAGTTATGGGGTCAGTTCTCCATCATTTTTACTGTAAAAGTGGCACTGCTGTACAGGGAGCTGCTCCGTTCACATACATAGGGCTGTGTTGCACTTCTCTACACTGCAGATAGATGGCAGTGCTGCTGTGATGGGGAAAAAAATGCTGCTGCCCCTGTTCTTTTCCAAGGTCCTGACAATCAGACCCCTTCTGATCAGTTAGTAAAATACCATTATGTATAATGTTGGGGGACCTCCTTTAGGCTGGAGTCACACACAACGTCTAAAAAATCGGTCTGTGTTACACGGACGAGAATCTCAGAGATGTTCCCTGAACAGTGATCCATATGTCATCCGTGTGCAGTGCGAGGATTCGATTTTCTCACATGTAAGCATCCGTATGACATCCATATGGTGAGATTTTCTCAACGGCTGCAAAATGGACATATAATGGATCCATGGGCTCAAATATTCTTGAAAACATATATATACAACTCCTGGCAAAAATTATGGAATCACCGGCCTTGGAGGATGTTCATTCAGTTGTTTAATTTTGTAGAATAAAAGCAGATCACAGACATGGCACAAAACTAAAGTCATTTCAAATGGCAACTTTCTGGCTTTAACCCCTTTCTGACATCTGACGTACTATCCCGTCGAGGTGGGGTGGGCCCGTATGACCACCGACGGGATAGTACGTCATACGCGATCGGCCGCGCTCACGGGGGGAGCGCGGCCGATCGCGGCCGGGTGTCAGCTATGTGCCAGGAGCGGTCACGGACCGCCCCCGGCACATTAACCCCCGGCACACCGCGATCAAACATGATCGCGGTGTACCGGCGGTATAGGGAAGCATCGCGCAGGGAGGGGGCTCCCTGCGGGCTTCCCTGAGACCCCCGGAGCAACGCGATGTGATCGCGTAGCTGCGAGGGTCTCCTACCTCCCTCCTCGCCGCAGGTCCCGGATCCAAGATGGCCACGGCATCCGGGTCCTGCAGGGAGGGAGGTGGCTTACCGAGTGCCTGCTCAGTGCAGACGCTGGTAAGCCTGCAGCCCTGCACAGCAGATCGCCGATCTGACAGAGTGCTGTGCACACTGTCAGATCACCGATCTGTAATGTCCCCCCCTGGGACAAAGTAAAAAAGTAAAAAAAAAAAATTTTCCACATGTGTAAAAAATAAAATAAAAAATAAAATCCTAAATAAAGAAAAAAAAAAAAATATTATTCCCATAAATACATTTCTTTATCTAAATAAAAAAAAAACAATAAAAGTACACATATTTAGTATCGCCGCGTCCATAACGACGCAACCTATAAAACTGTCCCACTAGTTAACCCCTTCAGTAAACACTGTGAGAAAAAAAAAAAAAAAACGAGGCAAAAAACAACGCTTTATTACCATACTGCCGAACAAAAAGTGGAATAACACGCGATCAAAAAGACAGATATAAATAACCATGGTACCGCTGAAAACGTCATCTTGTCCCGCAAAAAACGAGCCGCCATACAGCATCATCAGCAAAAAAATAAAAAAGTTATAGTCCTCAGAATAAAGCGATACCAAAATAATTATTTTTTCTATAAAATAGCTTTTATCGTATAAAAGCGCCAAAACATAAAAAAATGATATAAATGAGGTATCGCTGTAATCGTACTGACCCGAAGAATAAAACTGCTTTATCTATTTTACCAAACGCGGAACGGTATAAACGCCTCCCCCAAAAGAAATTTATGAATAGCTGGTTTTTGATCATTCTGCCTCACAAAAATCGGAATAAAAAGCGATCAAAAAATGTCATGTGCCCGAAAATGTTACCAATAAAAACGTCAACTCGTCCCGCAAAAAACAAGACCTCACATGACTCTGTGGACTCAAATATGGAAAAATTATAGCTCTCAAAATGTGGTAACTCAAAAAATATTTTTTGCAATAAAAAGCGTCTTTCAGTGTGTGACAGCTGCCAATCATAAAAATCCGCTAAATAACCCGCTATAAAAGTAAATCAAACCCCCCTTCATCACTTCCATAGTTAGGGAAAAATAAAAAAAATGTATTTATTTCCATTTTAGGGTTAGGGCTAGGGTTAGGGCTAGGGTTAGGGCTAGGGTTAGGGCTAGGGTTAGGGCTAGGGTTAGGGCTAGGGTTAGGGCTAGGGTTAGGGTTAAGGCTAGGGCTAGGGTTATTGCTAGGGTTAGGGCTAGGGTTATTGCTAGGGTTAGGGCTAGGGTTAGGGCTAGGGTTAGGGTTGAGGCTAGGGTTAAGGCTACAGTTAGGGTTGGGGCTAAGGGTTAGGGTTAGGGTTTGGATTACATTTACGGTTGGGAATAGGGTTGGGATTAGGGTTAGGGGTGTGTCAGGGTTAGGGGTGTGGTTAGGGTTACCATTGGGATTAGGGTAAGGGGTGTGTTTGGATTAGGGTTTCAGTTATAATTGGGGGGTTTCCACTGTTTAGGCACATCAGGGGCTCTCCAAACGGGACATGGCATCCGATCTCAATTCCAGACAATTATGCGTTGAAAAAGTAAAACAGTGCTCCTTCCCTTCAGAGCTCTCCCGTGTGCCCAAACAGGGGTTTACCCCAACATATGGGGTATCCGCGTACTCAGGACAAATTGGACAACATCTTTTGCGGTCCAATTTCTCCTGTTACCCTTGGGAAAATACAAAAGGGGAATAAAAAATGATTTTTTATTTTCACGGCTCTGCGTTGTAAACTATAGTGAAACACTTGGGGGTTCAAAGTTTTCACAACACATCTAGATAAGTTCCTTGGGGGGTCTAATTTCCAATATGGGGTCACTTGTGGGGGGTTTCTACTGTGTGGGTACATCAGGGGCTCTGCAAATGCAACGTGACGCCTGCAGACCAATCCATTTAAGTCTGCATTCCAAATGGCGCTCCTTCCCTTCCGAGCTCTGTCATGCGCCCAAACAGTGGTTCCCCCCACATATGGGGTATCAGCGTACTCAGGACAAATTGGACAACAACTTTTGGGGTCCAATTTATTATGTTACCCTTGTAAAAATACAAAGCTGGGGGCTAAAAAATCAATTCTGTGAAAAAGAGGAATTTTTATTTTCACGGCTCTGCGTTATAAACTGTAGTGAAACACTTGGGGGTTCAAAGCTCTCAAAACACATCTAGATAAGTTCCTTAGGGGGTCTACTTTCCAAAATGGTGTCACTTGTGGGGGGTTTTAATGTTTAGGCACATCAGGGGCTCTCCAAACGCAACATGGCGTCCCATCTTAATTCCAGTCAATTTTGCATCGAAAAGTCAAATGGCGCTCCTTCCCTTCCGAGCTCTGCCCTGTGCCCAAACAATGGTTTACCCCCACATATGGGGTATCGTCGTACTCAGGACAAATTGCACAACAACTTTTGTGGTCTAATTTCTTTTCTTACCCTTGGGAAAATAAAAAAATGGGGGCAAAAATATCATTTTTGTGAAAAAATATGATTTATTTTTACGGCTCTGCATTATAAACTTCTGTGAAGCAATTGTTGGGTCAAAGTGCTCACCACACATCTAGATAAGTTCCTTAAGGGGTCTACTTTCCAAAATGGTGTTACTTGTGGGGGGTTTCAATGTTTAGGCACATCAAGGGCTCTCCAAACGCAACATGGCGTCCCATGTCAATTCCAGTCAATTTTGCATTGAAAAGTCAAATGGCGCTCCTTTCCTTCCGAGCTCTGCCATGCGCCCAAACAGTGGTTTACCCCCACATATGGGGTATCAGCGTACTCAGAATAAATTGTACAACAACTTTTGGGGTCCATTTTCTCCTGTTACCCTTGGTAAAATTAAACAAATTGGAGCTGAAATAAATTTTGTGTGAAAAAAAGTTAAATGTTCATTTTTATTTAAACATTCCAAAAATTCCTGTGAAACACCTGAAGGGTTAATAAATTTCTTGAATGTGGTTTTGAGCACCTTGAGGGTTGCAGTTTTTAGAATGGTGTCACACTTGGGTATTTTCTGTCATATAGACCCCTCAAAATGACTTCAAATGAGATGTGGTCCCTAAAAAAAAAAAATGGTGTTGTAAAAATGAGAAATTTCTGGTCAACTTTTAACCCTTATAACTCCCTAACAAAAAAAAATTTGGTTCCAAAATTGTGCTGATGTAAAGTAGACATGTGGGAAATGTTACTTATTAAGTATTTTGCGTTACCTATGTCTGTGATTTAAGGGTATAAAAATTCAAAGTTCGAAAATTGCGAAATTTTCAAAATTTTCGCCAAATATCCGTTTTTTTCACAAATAAATGCAAGATATATTGGAGAAATTTTACCGCTATCATGAAGTACAATATGTCACGAGAAAACAATGTCAGAATCGCCAAGATCCGTTGAAGCGTTCCAGAGTTATAGCCTCATAAAGGGACAGTGGTCAGAATTTTAAAAATTGGCCTGGTCATTAACGTGCAAACCACCCTTGGGGGTGAAGGGGTTAAGAAACACTAAAAGGAATCAAGAACAAAAAATGTGGTAGTCAGTTATGTTTTTTTTTTGTGAAGCATAGGGGAAAAATTATGGAATCACTCAATTCTGAGGGAAAAAGATTATGGAATCATAAAAAACAAACAAACAAAAAAACACTCCAAAACATCACTAGTATTTTGTTGCACCACCTCAGGCTTTGCTAACAGCTTGCAGTCTCTGAGGCATGGACTTAAGGGTATGTGAACACGTTGTGGATTTCCTGTGGATCTGCAGCGTTTTTTGCAGGGCAGAAACGCTGCATATCCGCAATTGATTTACAGTACAATGTAAATCAATGATAAATTAAAACGCTGTGCAGATGGTGCGGAAAATTCTGTGCGGAAACACTGCGGATTAAAAGTAGTAGCATGTCACTTCTTTTTTGTGGATCTGCAGCGTTTTTGTACCCGTTCCATTATAGAATTCCGCAGGGGTAAAAAACGCTGAAAAACCGCACCAAAAACGCTGCGGATCCACACAAAAAATTGCGACAAATCCGCAGCTGCGTTTTCTGCCAAGAGATGCAGAATCCGCACCAGAAATTCCTAAGGCTAATCTGCAACGTGTGCACATAGCCTTATGAGTGTCACACAGGACTTTTCATCAATCTGGCTCCAACTTTCTCTGATTGCTGTTGCCAGATCAGCTTTGCAGGTTGGAGCCTTGTCATGGACCATTTTCTTCATCTTCCACCAAACATTTTCAATTGGATTGAGATCCGGACTATTTGCAGGCCGTGACATTGACCTTATGTGTCTTTTTTCAAGGAATGTTTTCACAGTTTTTGCTCTATGGCAGGATGCATTATCATCTTGAAAAATGATTTAATCATCCCCAAGCATCCTTTCAATTGATGGAGTAAGAAAAGTGTCCAAAATATCAACATAAACTTGTGCATTTATTGAAGATGTAATGACAGCCATCTCCCCAGTGCCTTTACCTGACATGCAGCCCCATATAATCAATGACTGTGGAAATTTGCATGTTCTCTTCAGGCAGTCATCTTTATAAATCTCATTGGAACAGCACCAAACAAACGTTCCAGCATCATCACCTTTGCCCAATGCAGATTCGCGATTCATCACTGAATAAGACTTTCATCCAGTCATCCACAGTCCACGACTGCTTTTCCTTAGCCCATTGTAACCTTGTTTTTTTCTGTTTAGGTGTTAATGATGGCTTTCGTTTAGCTTTCCTGTATGTAAATCCCATTTCCTTTAGGCGGTTTCTTACAGTTCGGTCACAGACGTTAACTCCAGTTTCCACCCATTCGTTCCTCATTTGTTTTGTTGTGCATTTCCTGTTTTGGAGACATATTGCTTTAAGTTTCCGGTCTTGACACTTTGACGTCTTCCTTGGTCTACCAGTATGTTTGCCTTTAGCAACTTTCCCATGTTGTTTGTATTTGGTCCAGATTTTAGACACAGCTGACTGTGAACAACCAACATCTTTAGCAACATTGCGTGATGATTTACCCTCTTTTAAGAGTTTGATAATCCTCTCCTTTGCTTCAATTGACATCTCTCGTGTTGGAGCCATGATTCATGTCAGTCCACTTGGTGCAACAGCTCTCCAAGGTGTGATCACTCCTTTTTAGATGCAGAATAACGAGCAGATCTAATTTGATGCAGGTGTTAGTTTTTGGAATGCAAATTTTCAGGGTGATTCCATAATTGTTTCTTTCATAATTGAGTGACTCCATAATTTATTTCCCTATGCTTGGTTAAAAAAAGTAACCATTACTGACTACCACATTTTTTTTTTTTTTTAAGTGTTTCTTAAAGCCAGAAAGTTGCCATTTGAAATGACTTTAGTTTTGTGCCATGTCTGTGATCTGCTTTTTTTCTACAAAATTAAACAACTGAATGAACATCCTCCAAGGCCGGTGATTCCATAATTTTTGCCGGGGGTTGTATATATGTCAGTGACACACATACCTCTCTGTGTTCATCATCTCATTAAATACATTTACATTTGACCAGCTTAATTTTCCTGAAATTGCTTGCGCCCCCGACAACCAATGTGCCAAAAATTTGCACGGGCCAACTAGTTATTATTATTTGGTTTTGGTTATAAACTTGTGAAAAAATCGGCCACATTTCTGACCTAGTCCTTCATCGAGCTTCATAATGATTTCAGATGCAGTTGTATTATACTTTGATCTTGCTCGGTGATTATATCTTGTGTGCAGGGCTTTGTATAATCTGTGACATTTTTTGGCAACTACTGAACTTGGAAAAGGGAAGGATGATCATGAGGACATAATAGTACTATGTTAGAAAAATGAGTCTAGGTCTAATGGGGCCTTGAATTTTCACTTTTTTGGTTGACGCAAAGGGAAATTATTAGGTTTTGCAACACCGTGAGCTCCAATTCTCACCATGTGACCATGCTGATTACAGTCTATGACACTGTTGGACATAACTAACATAATCAACTACTTGTAAGCATGGGTAAATCTTAACTTTGTCTGCCAGTGTCTGCTGTGTAGTTATAAGCCCAGAAATTCTCTGTTATACTGGAGGGATGAGTGCGTGTGCATGCCACCACTCCTATCATTGTGTATGGGCCTTCTGGTTGTAGCCGAGTGATGAACTCCAGTCTAATGGGGCATTTCAGGGCCCAGGCCCTGGTATCGGTGAGATTCCCAGTGGTTGGGTCCCTAGCACTTAAGTTTCCAACCTGTGTATAGGTGATAATTTTAAAAAGAGAATAACCTTTTACATTTTTTGGCTAGATTACTGGTGTAATGACAGCAGCAGGAGAGGAGTCTGCTGATCTTGTGGAAAGCAGTGACCTGCCTATTAGTGTGAAGAAGTCATCCAGGTCATCGATGAGATGATCATAGCTAAAGGAGATTATTGTGCTCATTTTTGGTATTTCCCGGTCTGACGTCACTCCTGGATGAACTAATTAGTGCACTTGGTAAGAAGTGGAAAAGTGGTTTGCCACTATAGACATTTATGACCTAACAATTGAATATGCTTTGACTATGTGACTAATGGCCAGTGATCAAAAGTTTGTTTGTTTTTTTTTAATGGGAGATGAAAGGATTTTAAATAATTATTCAAGCCAGGGTTAAGCTTTGGCAGGTTTAATCACACCGAATCCTATATTACTTTGTTAGCATTTTGGTGTGATTAGTGCCTGCCAAAATTCATCCAGGGTAGATGCCTATAAGATTGCATTATTCTGCAATGTTATGTAAATTAACGCTCTTCCAAAGGTTACTCTCATCTTAATAGATTAGTATTGTTGGATAAAGCTTGTAAATACATAGCAAATTGCTGCTTATTAATATCTCGAGAGAGGCTGAAAATGTTAAAGGGAATCTGTCACCCCATTTTAGGCCTATAAGCTAAGGCCACCGCCATCAGGGGCTTATCTACAGCATTCTATAATGCTGTAAATAAGTCCCCGATGTAACCTTAAAGATAACAAAAACAAGTTAGATTATTCTCACCCATCGGCGGTCCCGGTGCTGTTCAGTCCGAAGGGCGTTGTGGTCTGGGTCCAGCTCCTCCCATGTTCATATGATGACGTCCTCTTCTTTGCTGCCTGCGCAGGCGTACTGATTTGCCCTGTTGAGGGCAGAGCAAAGTACTGCAGGTGGCAGGCGCCGGGAAAGGTCAGAGAGGCCCGGCGCCTGCGCACTGCAGTACTTTGCTCTGCCCTCAACAGGGCAGACAAAGTACACCTGTGCCGGAGCCGCAGTGTACAGACAAGAAGAAGACGTCATCGCATGAAGATGGAAGGTGCCGGACCGTGACTCTCATTGGACCGGACCGCACTGGGACCGCCCCTGGGTGAGTATAATATAATTTGTTTTTCTCCTCTTTCAGGTTACATCGGGGGCTTATCTACAGCATTATAGAATACTGTACATAAGCCCCTGATGGCGGTGGCCTTAGCTTATAGGCCTAAAATGGGGTGACAGATTCCCTTTAAGCAAAAAAGTCTTACATCTCGTTGCCTTGGAGACGACCACCAATGCTAGACAGCAGAAGATGCACAGTGCTTACAAGATCTTTTCTACCGAACTTATAAGCACTCCTCTGAAGGTGGCCACTATCGCTGCATCTGGATAGTAACATTAATTTGCAGAAGTGCTTGTTTTTACATGCACTATCCAACAGTATCCATCTACAAAGCAGAAAACCATCCTTTTAAGAACTCTGACTTTTACGAAAGTGGCCTACAAAACTAAGAGACACCCATCAATAGGCAGCTGTTTGTGTTGGTTTAACTTGACCGTATAAAACGAGTTACTGGTTGTCTTTGAGACCTTAGACTTAGCTCCCCCGGGGTTAGGGCTTCCTTTTGAAAGAGACTCCCCTTTGGCTATGCTTACTAGTCATAATTTCAAGGCTTTCGGTTGAACGTTTGACATGCTAGGTAGCTACCTATATAGTTGGGATTAGTATTTTTGCATTTTGAGGAGAAAGAATTTGTATAACTATTTTTTTTTAATCCCATGGAGCCTTCCTTGACCTGGAAGACTCTTCGCCAGCTGGTATTCTCCAGCAGCCACTAGAGACCTTCCTCGACATTAGCTACAAGGACCGATCAAAGGAATATGATCAATAATAAAAGCAATAACTAGAAAGATCTCATGAACACTTCTTGAAAATGTGAACTTGCTTCTTGGAGGAGACTTTCGTCACATTTAGACTTGATTTACGGTTTAACCTATATAAAGTAGCATTATGGCCAGACTTCCATTCTACTATGTCTGCTCCAAACCTATAAAAGTGATTTAAGAAACCTTGTAGAAGTTGATCCAGGGACATCAAAGAGAGACAAATATTTTTATGCTGTTCCTCCACCACTGCTAACAAGCCGACATGACAGGGTTTGGTTTATTGTTCCAAAAACATTTCACTAGGAGATGACCGGCTTCCAGACTGTTACCTTCTCAGATTACCATCTCCAAAGATGAGGTTTCCTCTGTTAGTAGGGAGAATCATTTCCAAGACATAAAACTGTTTCAAGTAACATTCAAGGAGTTTTTTTTTTTTGTTTTATGGACAATGTGAAAGATATTTGGTTTCTTATCTGCTCTTTTTAATGCTCCTGTTAGACGCAAGCTTAAAGAGAAGCGTTCACCATGAAACTGCAGTCCAATCTGTAGGCACCATGTTGTAGAGCAGGTGGAGTGGAGCAGATTGATGTATAGTTTGGTGAGAAAAGATTCAGTATAACCTGTGTTTTATTCAATTAAACCTCTGCCCTTTCTGAGATTTTGGGTCCGGTGGGCGGTCCTATCAGTGACTGACAGCTCTCCATGTATGCACACTTATACAAAGAAAGCTGTCAGTCACTGATGGGACCGCCCACTGGACCCAAAATCCCATAAAGAGACGAGGTTTAAATTCTGAAAACATAGGTTATCCTGAATCTTTTCTTGTAAAACTATATATTAATCTACTTGGCTCCCTCCGCTCTATAACATGGTGCCTGCAGATTGGACTGTAATTTCATGGTGACATGTTCTCTTTAAATACTGGGCAGTGATGAGATTTGTAAGATTGTGGGGTTGGTGATCAAAGGTGTTAGATTGCACTCAGACATCCGTTTTTCACGTATAGGACACATACCATTATAGTCTTTAGGCATATTCACATGCCCGTTTTTTTCTTTTTTTGGCCCCCAAAAATGTGTATTTTTGTTATTTTATGTGAAAAAATGGTTATCCCCTTTTCAGTTAATTTTGTCACTGAGCGCTGTTGGGTATGAAAAAAACACAAAAAAAACTGGCTTTGTATTTGCCCTTCCCGATGAGTCTCTGACGCAAGTCCCATAGTTGTTAGTGGTGGTAATTGGAGGTATTTGCTAATATTATTATACCTACTAAATTTTAGGATAGGGTCTTAAAGTTGGGAATACCCCTTCTAAGTAATAGATAGGACCCTATACAAATTTAAGGCCTCTTTCCGAGAGTGTTGTGTGTTGATACCAATGGCACGCAGTAACATTTTATGTTTACTGCCGCTGGAACTTGAGATCTTAACTTTGAAAAACTAGTAGATTGGTCAGCAACAGACTCAAGATTAAGAGAAATGTAAACTGTAAATCTTTCTGTAAAGCTGTATAATTTACAGAGAGCTGCTGGAAGTTGAAAAATGGCTTTCTATCTAGATACGCAGTTCATCAGGGTCCTGTACAGGACAATGTACCTACCATAAGGCCAGGGTCACACAACCATATTTTCTGTTACCCACTGATCAGAGTGTGATCTGATTTTCTCAGATGTGGAGAATATGGGAATAAAAAAAATTCTCCCATTTTTCTCCATTCTGACATCCGAGTGCTGTCAAATTTTCATGAACTGACCGAATGGAGAAAGTAGAGGAAACTTTTTTTTTTTTTCTCTCTCTCCACGTCCCAAAAATACTGATGTCAAAGTCTGATCACGGTAATCAAACCATTTTTCTCAAATTTGTATAAAACGGACTTTTAATATTGCTTAAAATCCCTACTTGTTGTGGCTTTTAGGAGTCCAGAGGGCGGTCGTAATCAGTGATTGTTTTCCCTGTATAACTGTCCATACAGACATAGCAGTCACTGATTAACGCCGCCCGCTGGATTAAGTAGGGATTTTAATCCATAAATTACAAGTTATACTAACCCTTTTCCCGAAACCTTATACATGACCGGTTCTTTTAATAAAGTGATCCTACTGCAACTGCTGCCTAAAAGATAGGCATGTGAACAACGTGCAATGTCCTTATTACCTACCCGGAGGAAATCCATCAGACTCAGGAATTTTAGGCATGTACGGGTCTGTGTGGACATGTTACAAGTTTGGAAAGGATTTCCTTTCCGTCATGTTGTAGTCAGTTTTGTTTTTTACTTTTTTTTTTTTTTTTTTTTTTAAGTGCATATCAAACACTTGTTGATTTTATTTTTTATTCTTTGTGATTAGAGCTTTTACTTTCATCTCAATTAAACAGTAGAGCTCATCAGCTTCATGGGCAGTTCTGGGAAGGCGGCGTCCTTTCTGCAGAAGGAGCTGCGGCCCAAAGCTTCATCTTAGACAATCACATTAAACTTTTTTTTTAAATGCTCCTGTTTTTGTGTTTAGTTTACAGCAGGCAAACATAGGCAGTTTCTATCATTTTACTTGTGGAAGTACGATAAAGGACGTCGTCAGAATTTTCTGGCCACCAAATCCGTGCCGCTACAGAATACGGCAGAAGATGAAAACTACCATATTGGGAACCCGTTTTTTCCTTCTTTATCGAAGGCGGCCTCGACCAATCAGCGAATGAATAAACGGGACAGACAGACAGACAGAAAAACCCTTAGACAATTATATATATAGATAATATACATGCGTATACATTTTTTGCACCCTGGTCCAACAGCCACTACAGTAATCCATGGCCGCTCAAGCAGAGCCCTGCAAACTGCCTATTCTGATTTGTAGGGCTAGTAGGAAATCATCTTTGCTCATGGCATCACATCGGACCTACTATTCGGGATAGGCACTGGAGATGTCGACTGTTTTGCAGGGATCCCATGCGGCAACCATGGAGTACTGTCATGGCCAGTGGACCAGCGTTCTGGCAATTGATTTGCTATTCTCTATTAATATTGCTCATTTATGGAAGAGTCCAATTTGGAGTCTGGGGAAAAATAGGAGTTGGAGTTACAACTTTGACTTGATGACTCCACAGCCCTGGTTGTTGCATCAATCTATTCTGATCCCAAAGGCCCAGGTTTATCAAGAGTTTCAAAATTTTAGTGCAAAATTTGGCTACTTTTCAAAGCTTTTCGTGCCAAAATTCTGACATAAAAGCTTTGATGAATCAAGGCCATAGTTCCCAAAAAGAAAAACCCACGTAAGAAAAACTACATGTGCACATATGTGTCAAAGGAAAAAAATGTCCGTCGTGTTAGCCAGCAGAAAGCTAGATTTTTTTTTTTTGCAAAGCTTATAGCAGTTATTTATTTCTCTGCAGCTGACACTTATTTTTTTTCTCTTACACTTACATCATCAACCGGACGACCTCACGTCCCCGATCAAAGGCTGGTGGTGCAGCTCCTCTCACTCTTTACGCACATAGGATTTTCTTTATGAACTGTTGACCTAGTTGTGCTACGCACCTGCGTCCAGCGTGAAACCTACAAGCCAAGAGGATGTATTTATTGCCCGCGAGCTCGGATAATTACACAGGAAAGCTTCCTGTTTAATACACAGCGAGGAGAAACTGGGGGAACACCAGGGAAAATCATCAGATGGGAACGTATTGTAATCGTCCCTCATTGTACTGCGCCTTTTAATCACAAGATGGATCTGGAGATGCTTCTTCCCTTCTCGTTATGTTTTATAGTGAAATGGGCTCGGAGAAAATTCACATTATTCCTCATAGAATTCTTGTTGGAAAAGGTTGGGTTGGATTTTCCGTGCAGCTTATAGAACTTAAAATCTGAAATCATGCCACTCCACGCTGCGGAGTCGGTGTCCATTATGGTGGAGTTGGAGTAAGTATACAATAAACCGACTCCTAAAATATACTGTATATAATAAATTTAGTTCAGTAGCTAAGTGCAGGATGTGCTGTAAAATTTTATCATAATAATTTGGAGAGTTTTGATATGTCCTATAATGTCTATTCTGTTCCTGATCAAGGATCTCGTCTTTTTGTTGAGACGAATCTGTGCTGTACTTTATGTACATGCTCAATAGTGAGGCAGGGCTGTGGAGTCATAGTTAAGATGAATCTGTGCTGCACTTTATGTACATGCTCAGTAGTGAGGCAGTATTGAGGGGTCGGAGGTTTGGCTTACCAACTCCACAGTCCTGGTAATAATGGTGCAAATTTTCCTTTCCTACAACTGGGCGTGTTCCACAAATGTTCTCTGTGGACATCTGGCGAAACCCAATTGAAAAAATTATTTTTATCCCCAAATGTATGTATTGAAGACAAAAAGACTGTCTCCAACTTTTGGAGACTATTTTGATTGGGCACCAGTTGCTTTTGATCTCAGCCCCAAATGCTTCCAAAATGTATTCAGTCTAATCTGTAACTTTTCTCAAACTACATCTTCTTGTTTGTTTTTTCCTGTATATTTTTCCCTTTATTAGATCAAGTCCTCTTTTAATTTTTTTGGTCAAGTTGCTTCAATGATTGTTCACTAATGTCTCCATGTACAGCCGAGTTTGTTCTTCGCTCTGCACCTTACACTGTATTCATCGCAGCTCCCCTGACACTGACCGCTCCCTATGTCTGGAATGCTCTCCCACTGAACATGTACTAGACTGGCTCCATCCCACCTCCCTCAGTTCCTGGACCTAGAAAATAAATGTTGCATGCTGAGATCTCCCATATTTTATGTCGAAAGTTGACTGGTGTATGTTTTTCTAATGTCGTAGTTACTTAGGGAATGAAACCCAATTATCCTCCTACGTATAAAAAGATTGTCATATCTCATACAACCAGAAGTAAGTGAAAAGATCAAGTCCATGTGTTCTTATAAATCCATTTCTACATTCCGTATCAGAATCCAACTTCTATCCTCCACTAAATTGATTTTTAGAACCCCTAATGAGTGGTCTTCAATGGTTGCTTCTAGGTATGCGTTCATCATTCAAACAAGCAATCGACAAGCCGGCTATCAATACAAGTTTCCCCGTGATATACATGCACCCTCCACTTGGCTCAGCATGCACGTGTTCCTAATGGGGAGAAGGGCATCATAAAAGTATAGAAGGAAAGCGACTAATCCTCTTTGATGCTTAAAAATCATCTCCTTTTTCTTGTAAATTGCATTAATAAAAGCTTCAAAATTGGTATTCTGCGTGACCACAGACTAACGCATTTCTGTCCTGTATAGTCAGCACTATACTAACTAGAAATGCATCAGTTTGTAGAATGCCATTTTTTATAGACATTTTTTAATGTAATTTCAAATAAAAGGATCAAAGTGCATGTGCCGTTTTCCTTCTATATTTTTGTGATGCAAGTTGGCGGTCTACAACAGAATTGGCAGCCACAGATATTGGACCGATAAGACACAATGTCAATGGAGACATCCTAAGCCCTTTTTGGACACTTCCATATTTTTGGACGTAGCTACATAACCCTTGTGACTTCTTATCTACCCTGGGAACTAAAGGTTTAGGCCTGAAAATTCAACATACCCAACAAATCAAGAGCCAGGAGGCCCCAATATTGCCTGGTTCAGCAGACATTTATGAAATATGCATGGCCAGCTTTAGAGGTCCGCGGTTTGGCAGAGCTAAGTATCGTTACCTTGTAGTATAGGTTAGATTAAGAGAGGTAGAAAACCCCAGAAAAAAAATTCAGTAGGGACATAATGCTAAAGAGACCCATAAAACAATTAAAAGTGAAAAATGAAAGGAGGTACAAAAATAAAATTGGGGAAAAAATGCATAAGCTGTAAGTTTAATGCAAGCTCGGGACCTCCTTGTAAATCGGATTTTTCGTTTCTGAATCGCACTTCTTTGCCTTTTGAGAGACACCGCCTCTGGTTTATGTCTTCAAAAATTTTTTTATAGAGTAATTCACAAAAGGAATTTGTTGCGAGAGTGCCTTGGCAATGGATAAGAGGTTTATTTCTCAGCTTATCTGTTCAGTATTTTCAAGCAGCTGCTCATTCATAACTTTTTTATATTTTACACATAAATTAATTTAACAAGTTTACGATACATGTCTACGATAAAAATAGAGTGTACCTATAAGAGAACAAAGAAACTATGTGTATATAGTATAGAGTGTGCAAAGACAAAAAAAAGAATAATTTTTTCAAAATTATTATAACCATCCCACTGATTTTTACATAGAGGTGGAAAGTTCAAGTTTGTGGAGATTACCTGATTGTGAATACATAAGATCTTCTTCTACTCAACTTTGCAGAACTGTTTTGTCAAAAAATTGCTGATGTGACCAATGTTGTGTGCAGCTCTGTTTGCTCACCCTCTAACCAGACGGGTACGTAAGCTGCCTACTATTTGCATGCTGAAGTCTAGTTCGTAACTGGGTAGCGCATTCTACTACAAAAAAATTTTTTTCCCAAAGAGACTTGAGGTCCATGTGGAAATTTTGCCCATGGGCTAGGTTTGGTCCATGTGCTGTCCGTTGCACAAACACAGCACACAAACAGAAAATACACTTGTGTAAAACTGATCTAAGGCTCATTGATTTTATTGATAGACAGTGGACACTTAAGGAAAATTTCAGAAAAGACCGGTTCTCGTAATGCTAGAGTTGAGTAAGTGGAAGCTGAAACTGGGATTCTTCTTTGGTGTTTTTGAGAACCCGATTCTCATAATGCCAGACCTGAGAAGGTGGAACCTAAAACTGGGATTCTTCTTTGGTGTTTTTGGGAACCCGATTCTCATAATGCCAAACCTGGGAAGATGGAACTTCAATCTTGGATCCTTATTTGGTGTTTTCAGCTTTCCAGTTTCATGTCCCATCCTACTAAAGGCAACCTAACTATTTACACTTTTGTAAAAGTCAAAAGTTGAAATGCACCTTTCTAGCTGCCAATGAATATTGAATATTCAATCAATGAAAACTTTAAATCATAATGTAAATGAGGTTGCAGATGCACTGAAGGTGGGCAAAATTCCTGGCTAGTACAAAGAGCCTCCTCATTAATTCCCCATTGGAGCAATGCGACTGATAACTGGCACATAGCTACACTAAGCGGACTTCAATCAAACCCATTAGTTGGGAGTAGTGTGGAGGATTGGTGCACTTGTGACCCACCCTTGGTACTTTCGCTTCTTCATTTACATAAAGAATACAAAAAAAATTTTTGTTGTTGTTTTTTTTTTTTTTTTTTTTTTAGCCTTTCGAAAATCTATTTGTGACAAAAGAAATTCTGTGCCAACCTTATGGTTGACTACCCTACACAGCAGTGTAATTATTTTCGTGACTTTTAGAAGTGGTTGTCCAGTGTAGCTAAGTTTTCGCCTATCCATGGGCTAGGAGATGACCTATAGATCAGATATAGGTGTGGGTGTAGCTTCTGTGACCTGCACCTGTCGACAGAACGGAGCACTTTTATCTCCTTTACAATCGATACTGCTTCATTCTTCCTTTATGCAACTGCTGGAAAAAGCCCAACTCAGTGATTAGTAGCCATGTAAAAAATGGATGCCATGGGCACTGTCGCTCCATTATAGTAGAGATAAGTGTCCTGTTCTACCAATCGGTGCATCTCTCAGTGGTTGGACCACTATCAATAGATAAGTGAAAACCTATTTTGATTGGAAAACCCCATTTATGATCCTTTTCAGCCTTTACTAGGCATAACAGAGTGGATTAATTTAGCTTGAAGAGATCCTTTAAAAACTTCATCAGTTGAGACCCCAGCTCAAGGCGTAGAAGGGGATTCTCAATAGAAAGCCCCTCCGCGACTCAGCCGCAGAAAATGTTTACAACTTCATTGTACAACTTAGCTTATTTACATGATACTGGTGTTTAGTCAAAATCCCTCTCCACATTCTCCTGTGGGTCAATAAAGCTGAGATGGCAGCACGGTGGCTCAGTGGATAGCACTGCAGCCATCAAATCGCACCAAGGACAACATCTGCAAGGAGTCTGTATGTTCTCCCCGTGTTGGCGTGGGTTTCCTCCGGGTAATCCGGTTTCCTCCCACATTCCAAAGACCTACTGATAGGGAATTTAGATTGTGAGCCCTTTCAGGGACAGCGATGATAATGTGTGCAAAACTGTAACGGGCTGCGGAATGTTAGAGCTATATAAATATAAAGATTATTTATTTATTGAGATGTATGTCACATTTGCTGAGCCTTGTAGTTATACTATTTGTATATCTTTCTTTTAAAGTTGAGGTTTCGCTTCAGTTATCCTTTTCCATGTTTTATACATCTATGATTAACATTTTTATCACTGAATGTTTCCTAATTTTAATATTTTCTACTGGCCAGGTATTTATCCAAAATATAAGTTCAAACAAAGATAAAAAAAAACACAAATACAGGTGAGCAACAAAATAATGACTAAAGTTGTTTTATAGTCAAAAGTCAATGCATGATACAGAACAATTTAAAATGAAAATTAAATACCTCCACTTCGCCACTATTGCGACCCTTGATGAAGCAGTTGCGAAACATGTGTTGGGTCTGTCCTGGGTAGGTGAGCATATTTGTTCATTAGTTAGTCTTTGATCTATTGGTTTCATCTTTTATGGCATTCTTAGGCATCTATTTACTCACTTTTTGATTTTTTTTCTGCATTATGCATTTTTTTTTGTTCTGTAAAGACTTGTCATTATTTGCTGCTCACCCGCTTGTGTGTTTTATATGTCTAATGTACTTATGAAATTTTTTTTTTTTTTTTTAACTGTATTTGAATAAATTTGTGTTTATATTTTGTATAAATATCCGCTGGCAGTTACATGATAGGATTCTCCTTTTTACTCTAGGGGTATTGTTGTCTTTCACAACTAAGATGCTTTTCTGCTTATTTACTGTAGCCGCAACGCGTAAAATGCAGGAATGTCGTACATTTATTACATTTTTACCCATTTGTCTAATATATGTTTTACAAATGATCTTCTTTCTTTGTACAGTGTCTTTTGTATTCTGTATTGCATGTGCTATCCTCTCCTTTGTTATGTTATTTAATGTGTTCTTTAATTTATATTGGTAACTAAATAAAGATTTATGAATTTTCGTATATATTTTGGTTTTGGAGGATCTTTTCTCTTCTTGTTCTTACGGTCCTCTGTATTATTATTATATAGGGCACCATAGGTACGTCGTACATTTAGTTTACTGCTCTGTGATTACCTACCTGTGAATCTGAGCCTTTCATGTGGCTTTGTTTGCTTTCAGTGGGATTAACAGATTTTCTTTTATTACCATGGCTTTTTCTCTTGTTAAGACATTTAAAGCTTTGGCCCTTAATTTATGACTTTAAGAAATGTGTTGCAGCTAATTGTCCTATTAGTGATCTCGTGATCCCTCACACTGTGTGTGTTAGGTTCCCGTATGGTTCTTTTAAGAGAAATTGTGATGGAACCTGGAGCTCTTAGAATTGTAATTATTCAACTAATTCCTTCAGCTAATACACTGCCTTACTGCCATTGACTTCTCGTTCTATGTGACCGCTGCAGTCTGTGATTGGCTGCAGTAGTCAAGTTAATTTTTTTATTTCTTTTTGTCTGTTATTCTCCATTATTGTACAGACCTTGTCAAGATTCACAACAGTCCTTGAAGTCTACTTTAGTAATTTTACACACGAAATTGCACGCATTCATTCACATGCGCGCACACTGATGTTAGTGGACCTCTTGGGCTATGTTTAGGATGTGGGAGTTATCTTGAGTACATAGGGGAAATAACGAGAATAAATACCGTAATCAGTATTGGATCAGTGGTGGTCTGAATCCTGACACTTCCCACCCCAAATGATACATCGAAGGGGCCGTACATTTTGTATAGGATTTGATAGGTATTATTAAAGTGCCCTTTTAGAATATACTTAAAAGCTTTCATCAAGATGCCATCTGTATGGGATTTTCATGCTTTGGGTTACACTAACTTGAATATTATGCTTAATCAGAACATATTTTTTCCATTTGGTCAATTGGCCCACACAGTTGATATGGATAGGTTGAATAGGTTTTAATAGAGAGAGCACATGAAATCGGATGAAGTTTGTGCTGCTATATAATGTGGTTACATGGAAACTGAAAGTTTTATTTTTTTTCTGAAATACTTATCTGTTAGGTGACACTTTCCCAAACTTGCATGTCTAACTGCAAACCATAAATACGAAATAAGAAAGGGTGGAACCCTCTTACTTTCTGATGTCGCTTACTACTTTTCTGAAGTTGCAGGAAACATAAATTTTGGAGCCTTGCCAAGTGAGTCTTAAATGTCTTATTTTTGAGAAATCCAATTCTTGATTCCTTTACCATCTACTGCTGAGAGTTGGTTATCAAATCTTTAAGCTTTTCAGATGATTCTGATGAAATTGGCAGCTTCAGTAGACATCTAACCAATGTGTATGGCGATTTTTTTTTTTTTTTTTTTTTTACTGTTTGTTTCTTTGCTGAGAGAGTTAATTACATTTATATAGACATAACATGTTAACAAACAGCGGTTGTGAGTGATAATCTAGTCTGTTATCTGATCTTTATCCTTTTTGAACTGTTATGACTTAACCTGAGTAAACCACTCCTTCAAACATAATTGGTTAAGGCAACTTTGTAATAAAGTGTAAAGTTTACACAAGCTACTTTTGCAAGTTTGATATTCAAGTAAAAGGACCTATTTTTAGGTACCGCCATGGGCACGTCAAGAGGGTCAGTAGGTCTTTTTATAACAGCTGGTGAATAAACTGCACAGTTGGAATGTACAGTTAAGTCCATATATATTTGGACACAGACAACATTTTTCTAATTGTGGTTATAGACATTACCACAATGAATTTTAAACAAAACAATTCAGATGCAGTTGAAGTTCAGACTTTCAGCTTTCATTTGAGGGTATCCACATTAAAATTGGATTAAGGGTTTAGGAGTTTCAGCTCCTTAACATGTGCCACCCTGTTTTTAAAGGGACCAAAAGTAATTGGACAGATTAAATAATTTTAAATAAAATGTTCATTTCTAGTACTTGGTTGAAAACCCTTTGTTGACAATGACTGCCTGAAGTCTTGAACTCATGGACATCACCAGACGCTGTGCTTCCTCCTTTTTGATGCTCTGCCAGGCCTTCACTGCAGTGGTTTTCAGTTGCTGTTTGTTTGTGGGCCTTTCTGTCTGAAGTTTAGTCTTTAACAAGTTAAATGCATGCTCAATTGGGTTGAGATCAGGTGACTGACTTGGCCATTCAAGAATATTCCACTTCTTTGCTTTAATAAACGCCTGGGTTGCTTTGGCTTTATGTTTTGGGTCATTGTCCATCTGTAGTATGAAACGACGACCAGTTTGGCTGCATTTTGCTGGATTTGAGCACACAGTATGGCTCTGAATACCTCAGAATTAATTCGGCTGCTTCTGTCCTGTGTCACATCATCAATAAATACTAGTGACCCAGTGCCACTGGCAGCCATGCATGCCCAAGCCATCACACTGCCTCCGCCGTGTTTTACAGATGATGTGGTATGCTTTGGATCATGAGCTGTACCACGCCTTCGCCATACTTTTCTCTTTCCATCATTCTGGTAGAGGTTGATCTTGGTTTCATCTGTCCAAAGAATGTTATTCCAGAACTGTGCTGGCTTTTATAGATGTTTTTTTAGCAAAGTCCAGTCTAGCCTTGTTATTCTTGATGCTTATGAGTGGCTTGCACCGTGCAGTGAACCCTCTGTATTTACTTTCATGCAGTCTTCTCTTTATGGTAGATTTGGATATTAATACACCTAACTCCTGGAGAGTGCTGTTCACTTGGTTGGCTGTTGTGAAGGGGTTTCTCTTCACCATGGAGATTATTCTGCGATCATCCACCACTGTTGTCTTCCGTGGGCGCTCAGGTCTTTTTGCATTGATGAATTCACCAGTGCTTTCTTTCTTTCTCAGGATGCACCAAACTGTAGATTTCGCCACTCCTAATATTGTAGCAATTTCTCGGATGGTTTTTTTCTGTTTTCGCAGCTTAAGGATGGCTTGTTTCACCTGCATGGAGAGCTCCTTTGACCGCATGTTTACTTCACAGCAAAACCTTCCAAATGCAAGCACCACACCTTAAATCAACTCCAGGCCTTTTATCTGCTTAATGGAGAATGACCTAACGAAGGGATTGCCCACACCTGTCCATGAAATAGCCCTGGAGTCAATTGTCCAATTACTTTTGGTCCATTTAAAAACCGGGTGGCACATGTTAAGGAGCTGAAACTCCTAAACCCTTCATCCAATTTTAATGTGGATACCCTCAAATGAAATTCGAAAGTCTGAACTTCAACTGCAATTGAATAGTTTTGTTTAAAATTCATTGTGGTAATGTCTATAACCAAAATTAGAAAAATGTTGTCTCTGTCCAAATATATATGGACTTAAGTGTATATTGTGATCATTGATTCTATTGACCTGGTGCTCTTCAGATACAGTATTTTATCTAAGATATTATAATTAATACAAAGAATTCGAAGGCCCACCATCTCTAACCAAGCAATTCTGCTGGTGTTTTACAGTTGGTTGTATATATTAGAGGCAGGGGAGATACTGCAACTTCTTTTAAACCACAGTTTGTATATGTAAAATAATGTTCTTGCCATTGTGTTTTTTTTTTTCAATTCGTGTGACAGCACTCCTAACATCTGTTATTGTCTTAGTTCCTTTTTTGACTCATTTTGTTTTTATGCCTCACACCCATCATCTTACAACCTATTACACTTCATTTTCTTAACTTAAACTTAAAGGGCCATTTATCATAAGCTAGAAATTTCTTCTAATTTATTTTATTTTTTTTCACACAAAATCGTTGTACAGCTCTGGCAAAAATTAAGAGACCACCACATCAAAACCCTGTCATGGGCAGTCCAATCTACAGACCTGAACCCCATTGAAAACCTCTGGAATGTAATCAAGAGGATAATGGATAGTCACAAGCCATCAAACAAAGAAGAAATGCTACATTTTTGTGCTAGAAGCAGTGTGAAAGACTGGTGGAAAGCATGCCAAGACGCATGAAAGCTGTGATTAAAAATCATGGTTATTCCACAAAATATTGATTTATGAACTCTTCCTGAGTTAGAACATTAGTATTGCTGTTTCTAAATGATTATGAACTTGATTTCTTTGCATTATTTCAGGTCTGAAAGCACTGTTTTTTAAAAGAATTTTGACCATTTTTCTTTGTCAGAAAAAAAAAATACAAAATGTATTGCTTGTAAATTCGGAGACCTGTTGTCAGAAGTTAATAGAATAAAAGAACAATTAACATTTTACTCAAAAATATACCTATAAAGAGAAAAATCGGACAAACGGAACATTTTGCAGTAGTCTCTTAATTTTTGCCAGAGCTGTATAAGTGGGGACTCCAGATTTTTGCAAAAAATAAGTACAGAAAAAGAAGAAAAGAGCAGACAAGCATAGGGCGCTGGCTCGAGCATGGAGCATGTTCTCCACTGCTTGTAGTGTGAGACGCTTCTTTAGTGTGGAACTATACCTGTGCCAATGTGCGCAGCTGTACAGGTGCCATTGGGCTCCATGTGTATGGGTACATTTGACCCTAGAAGCAATATATGCCAAGGAGATTATCTTCCAAAAAGCATAATATAAAATTGCTTGGGTTTTTTTTTGTGTAAAATGTATAATCATAAAATGACCATGTGCCCTTTAGGACATTGCATGTCACTAATGCTTTATAATGGAAGAGTTTACGCAATTTGACCTTGAATCGTCAATCGGCCATTGTTTTTTTTCAACTCTTCTTCAGCAGTGAAGAAACTGTATTGGTCTCTTCTTCATCTGTGTCGTGCCCATGTGGGGGATGCTATTGAAGCAGTGGTGACAATTAGCTTGACTGTTTGAAAGAGAGGCAACACCTCCGTGACTCTTCAGTGACAATTTGAGCCACATTTAAACTTCCTACTTTTAGATAATGCAGAAACCCAAAATTGGTGCGGTGACCCATTTAGAAATATAAGCCACACTCAATATAAAGCTGTAGTAAGTGTTAAGTTGGAAAAGATCTTGACACGTTGCATTTAAATGCATATTGCCAATTCGAGCTAAACTGGACAGATGTCTTGAGGACGGCTCCTCCCGAGTAATCATTCTGTATTAAAAACTGCCAGTTTTGTCTCCTTTTTTGGACAAATTGGCTTTAAGCTGGGGGGGGGGCAAAGAAGGAGCAACTCGAGACTTGGTTGTTTTTATGCCACACATTTCTCTCTTTCGGTTACTTGTAATAACATATTTTTGGGTGGAAAACCTATTCGATCATGTCAAACCCCTCTGGAGTTTTGCAGTTTTAGACACAAATCTCAAAATTTCAAGTATGGAACCCAAATTTTGTGAATTTCTAGTGAAAAATGGAGCGCTATCCGTCAGCCCTTCTCGGTGTTTGTGTTGATGTTTTTGGTAAATAGTTGCAGCTGTTAAGCGTCACACATTATGTTGCAAGAGCACAGGACGTGGCCGATCTCATTAATTTCCGTGAAGAATGAACATAACCTGCTATAACTTCTAAAAATATGAGCAGACAGTGTAGAGAATTTTTCTCATTTGCTTAATTTCAGTTACTCGTCTGGCCCTTTCCCTCCAGGCTGACATGCTATCCTATTGGAATCTTTGGAGCTTTACTGTTGACGTTTTGGCAGCTCCAATTACATTCACTACATGCTCTCGTTATGAATTAAAGTCCACTCCGGGGTCTGTTGGGCGATCTTGGAGCTCGGAAAGGAAATGACTAACACAAACCTAGTTTCCTTCTACTCCCTTTTCTTATTATCTTGTTTTAACTACTGTTACGTCGGTCTTCCAAGTTTGGGGTGTTTTTTTTTTTTTTTTTCCAAGCTACACTTCTGTAATTTTATTTTTTTTTTTTTTAATAAATACTTGAGTACATCACCCAGGTGTTAGAGTTGACCACAGTCATACCAAGGAAGTGACACTCTTCTTTGTTCTCAATATCCAATTTATAAAAAGAGAATTTAATTTCTGTCATACTGTTATGCGTATTGTCTCTTTAGAGACTTGAACTCCAGCGTCGTATTGGAAGTAGCAATCCTAACTCAATATTGACCCTTTAACGAGCCTTGCCACAGAACTTTGGATAAAAGCCAAACTAGAATCTCTATTAGCAGACACGTGTTTCATGGTGTTTGCCCCTCCTCAGTGCAAATCAAGAGATCTGATTTGGCTCTGTGATGGACCTCCTGGTAATGCGCTATTTCCATACCAGTGTGATCAATAGGGGTACAAACTCTGGGGCCCACACCGTTAAATAAAATGAGGCTACAGTGATGGTTAGAGGGAACCTGTTGCAAGCTTTTAGGAAGCTAAACCATGATCATTACCTTTTTATATTTGCTGAAAAGTAAGTTTCTAAAGATATTTCCCTATAAATTTTCTGATGCGTTATTTTATAAGTAAAATACTGTTCGGTGTATGGTTGCCACTGAAGAGTCATAGGGGTGGGGCTACTATTCTAGAGAGTCCCACCATCAGTCTCCAAACCCTTCTTCTGAGGCTTGATTTCTATCACACTTGTAGTCTCACAAATGCGCATTTGCCTTGTACTCCCTGTACATGCCCAGTACTCCGCCTGGCTTTATTGCTGCAAGCGTGTGGAGTTCACATCGCTGCACTCTGCGTGCCTGGAAAGTACAAGGCAGGGGCACATCTGCAAGATTTTGGTGGGGTTTCATAGTGATGGGAAGTGTCTAATTGGATTAACAGTAATTTTCACTCATTGATTTTTTTTTTTCCCCCCCCGGACAAGGTACTGAAAAATTACAGTTCACTTTTTTTCAGCAGTTCCTGAAGGAATCCTTTGCAAACTTGGAGCTGTATAATCAAAAGGCTGCAAAGAACTCTTCAGGGGAAAAAAAACTCTTCCAAAACGCTATTCAGAAAAAGAAAAAACCTCTCCAAAACCTTTTTAAAAAAGAGTTTTCTGAAGCAGATTCTGCTTTGAAATATGTGGGTTTTGTACTCCTGAAAAAAATTCTGTAAACATACCCTAATACAGCAGTGGAGTAGTAGCAAAGTGGTTAACTTTGCTTGGCAGTAGAGATTAGTGAACCCAACCTTAAGTTTGGGGTTCTTCGACTACTGACTTCTCCTGGAAGTCCTTTTTAATGTTCTGAGAAGGAGCCAGAGAATTTTCCTGATTCAAAGTTCAGGTCCACTTTGTTTTCAATTGGGATCGGGTACAGTTCTACTACCTCTACCAATCTTTGGACTAAAGTTCTGGTTGGTACCAGAACCCAAACTTCCACGGTGAAATACAAGACATGTTAGAAAGCTCAGTACTATTTTTCTGTTTTTCCCGCTGCCTGTTTCTTCTCCCTGCTCATTTCCCCCCCTCTGCTTGTTTCTTCTCCCAGCTTATCCACCTCCATTGAGTATAATTGGCTGTGTAACATGACTGCATAGTGAGCCGATAGTCCATCTTGGCTAAGCAGGGTCTAGTTGAGCTGATCTTTCAGAGTGGATGCTAAGTTAAGGAGGCAGGGAATTAAATTTTTTATAAGTGTGAAAGGAAGGATATTTGTCTACTATTACAAAACTTCTTGCATTCGCCTGTTTGCTACAACAATTTTTGCTGAAAGTACAATTCTTCTTTAAAGTTATGATTCCTCAGTTCAAAATCCGTAATCTTTTCCACTAATCCTGGAAATGGTTGCGTGGTCGTAGCAGATTCTTTTCGAGAAAGTGACAAAAATTGCACACAATTTCCCTTTTAAGAGTCAGTTTTATTGATACCAATTGCGTTTATAATAAGATAAAGGATAAAATGCGTATTTCCATACACAGGAATGTTGGTGCATATTTTTAGGGGCTTGTGAAAATACACATACCTTCTTCTAGTCTGTGGTTTGTTTTACTGCTTGTCTAAAACGTAAAAATGCAAAGTTTAGTCATTTTGTTTTTATGAACCCAATAAAGCCCAATTTAGATAAAAGTTTTGCTGGTCTGTGTAAAGCCTGGCCGTTAAGCCCTTATATCCAGTGTTTTATCCCTTCCTGGCCAGGCTCATTTTCACAGTTTACTGGTGTGTCCCACTCACTGTGAGATTTCACCTGTATATTTCACAGAGTGAATTGTGCTTTATTGCATGTACGTCTTTTTCTTAATTTTACGGGCTATTTATTTTTTTAAAGGGCATTAATTCAGATAGAGCCTGACTTCCACAAATGGTGCATGCACCTTAAGGATACAACTGTTCCCAGAACTTTTAGACTATTGTATAGTGGACTAATTAAACATTATATGGTAATTCGTATATTTATCTAAATATTCTGTAAACATTTGTCTATTAATTTTCACCAAAATGATTTTAAAGTCATTTGTTTGATTTTTTTTTTTTGTATATATGGCACTGCATCATCTTGGTTATGGGTCTCACTCAATGATGGACAGCCTTCTGTGTGTCAGTATGCACAGGTAGTTGACAATCATTTAGAAGGCAGACCGCCCACTGGGCTTTAAAAAAAATCAAAAAAAAATCAAGAAATTAAATGAAAAAATTCCAAGTTATCCTTTTTTTTATTTTTTTCTTGTATATCGAACTATAATCCACCAATTCATTTCAGTGATGATTTTTATAGAGTATTTTGAGCCAAACTCCCAAATTTACTCAAAACTTTAGAAGTAGGTAATTGGCACAAATCAGACGTAATAGGCAAAAGTCAGTCTTAGCAGGTGGATTCAATTTGGTAAAATCAGATCTACTTTTGTTACTCTAATACTCTGCGAAATTTTAAACAGAAAACTTCCATCGTTCCTGCCCATGTGGGCATGCTCTAAAGCCACAGAATGGTTTTTTTTTTTTCTCGGGTTAGCTTTTAAGAGTTAGGCAAAATATAATACGGTAATTTGGGTGGCTCCATTTCACATTTGAAAAATTTTCCGTTGCTCTGTTTTCCATGCCAGTCATCACTTCTGTGGGTGGCATCCTTGTCCTGGCATCCAGGGCACCTCAGGCCTTTGTGGGTGTCATCCGATGGGTGTCACTGTCTGTCAGGTGCTTCCTCTCTTCTTGCGATGCCGTCTTCCTCTCTTGTGGATGACACGTCCTACATCATCCACACATTGTCCCCGGTATCGCGATCCTGCGCAGGCGTTCTGTACTCTGCCGTGTAAAGGGCAGAGCAAGGTACTGAAGTGCGCATGTACCAGGAAAGTTCAAAGAGCCCCGGCGCATGCGCACTGCAGTACTTAACTGCCTGCGCAGGAGCACCGTGCCGGAGACCCTGTGTGGATAACATAGGAGGTGTCATCCACCACAAAAGCAAGAAGGAGGACGGCTTCCTAAGAAGAAGAGAAGCGTCCGACCAAGGCGGTGATACCCATCTGACTGGACTGCCCCATAAGTGAGTATTATTAAAGGACTTTTTCTGGTCAGATTGGGGGCAGATATACAGCATTATCAAATGCTCTATATAAGGGCTGAAAAGTGATGGCCTCATCTCACATAGGACAAACCTGGTGACCGGTTCCTTTTAAAATAAAGTTGCAAATTCTTGTCGAAGTAAGACGAGTCAAAATTTGAGACTTTTTTTTTCTGCAGAAAACAGGAATGATGATAAATTTCTCCTTATATCCCAAGTATAATAGCATACTGATATTATTATAGTATTTTTTGATTATTTTTCTTTTTTGCCAGTGCTCGATTGTCATTTCGCTTTCTATGGTAAGTTGTTTTATGTGTCGATTATGTGTTTTAGTCTATACTGTCAGGTTGTGCTCATCTCGCATTTACATTTCAGAAAGTATTTCTAATTAAACAACATAAATTGCTGACTCCGTAGTCCAGACTCTCAATCAGGTCCTGTCATCCTTAGCAGATTCTTCTCCCTTTCAAGGCTATAAACACCTCCCGCCTCCTTAGATTCAAGGCTTTATTTTATCCAGCTTGACTCTTCTGGTTCCTAATCCATGGAGGGCCATTGGAAGATTTGTCAAATTTCTCTCTTATTTAAATTTTTGTGTTTTAGCGGTAAAGGCAAAAATTGATTTATTTACTAAAAGTACCTGGAGTAAATCTATGGAAGTACAAAGCGCGTAAAAACATAGAAATCGAAATGTTCTTCTGTCTTGTCATTGCATTCTTCTACAGGCGGCTACGGAGGGGGAGCCTGATAGAAAAATGAGCAACGACAAAAACAACACCAGGCAAATCTGTAATATACAGGCAAAGACGATGTACACATCAAATCCCAGTTGCTGATCTAAAAAATACATGTTAGCGTCAAGTGCAAGAGAAGAAGTTCTAAGAAAAGAGGAATACATAAAGGGCACAAGAAATAAACCCAACGGCCCAGCAGCAATAGATAAAGTAAATAATCCTCACAAGCTAACCGGTTTACCCACCAAGAACACTCTCAACGCGAGTTTCGCCAGTGGTTTTGTCAGGGGGAAAACCTGTATAGACAGAAGGACTATCAGACATATGGCCTTCTAGTAAAATTGTCAAGTGGAGAGTGCATTAGTGAGGTTGCTCGTTAAGAGCCTACATACTGTACATCTATATCCAGCCATGTCTGTCTATTGTCTGTGTAGTCTTAGTCATAGTAGATATTTTAGGAAATGGAGCTGAGGAGGGAATAGACCATCAGAAAATAGAGTAAAATATAAATGTAGGAGGAGACTGGAAAAAAATGGTGGAGCTCACTTGAAGTGGTTGTGTGGGGCATAACTACTGAACGATTGCAGAATGCCAGCTGCTGCTGCCTAATGGATGGGGGAATAAACCCGTCCCAAAAAATTGACCAGAGTGGATGATTCACATTTATAGTAGGCCGCTGGAATAAAATTTCGTAGTAAAGTTTGAATTACCACACCACTTTCTGATTTATTTTTTTTTTAAATTTGAAAAAGATGCCGGTTTGGCATCGAAACGCGCTGTGCCAATAAAAACCTTCAACTTTACTAATGGATGTTTTGATAGATTTGTACAATGTCTGCTGATGTGCATCTGGGAAGTTTCCGAACATCTAGCTCCCAAGGAGAGGCTCAGATGCACCATCCCCAGAGCATGTCCTGGTAAATTTGTCTGCGTTTTTGGTTTCCAGTAGTTGTTTTAAAAGAATGTGAGTTTGCACAGTTCAGTTGCCCTTTGCTAATAAGCAATTTTTTTAATTTTGTTTTGTGCTTCAATATTACATACCGTAATTACGAAAAAAGTTCAACAGCATTGCAAATACTTTTTTTTTTTTTTTTTTTTAATAGAAACTTCCTATGCTCTGCTCAGTTTCCAGAAAAGCCCTTGTAATAACGAAATTTGATGAATTGAGATAAGATTAAATCTGTTTGTAATCTTCTCTGAAGTGTTCCAGGAAAAATATAAATTTGAATATTTTATGCTTTGAATCTGGATATATATATATATAGTGTTCTGATGGGTTTTATGGAGGGGTTTTTGGTTTCTGAAGGATTTTGTTAAACATTGAAGTCACGTTACTCCAAATTGATCCGACTAATGTGTCCTAGCATAAAAACAAAAACCCTGACGTATGCTGTGTTTATAAAAGGTGCTTTCCACTTTTAATCTCCTACGTTATGACTGAAAGATTTCTAAAAAGATCTATCAAAGAGGTGTATACAATGACAGTGTACACAGAGCTTTATTTCCTTGTAAAGCTACAGGTGCATTTCGTAGGTCACTATTCAGATGTCGGAGTTGTCCCAAAATTGTCCAATCAAGTAATAGGAGAGCTTAAAGGGAACCTGTCACCTGAATTTGGCGGGACCAGTTTTGGGTCATATGGGCGGGGTTTTCGGGTGTTTGATTCACCCTTTCATTACCCGCTGGCTGCATGCTGGCCGCAATATTGGATTGAAGTTCATACTCTGCCCTCCGGAGTACACGCCAGCGCAAGGCAAGATTGCCTTGAGCTGGCGTGTACTCCGGAGGACAGAGAATGAACTGCAATCCAATATTGCGGCCAGCATGCAGCCAGCGGGTAAGGAAAGGGTGAATCAAACACCCGAAAACCCCGCCCATATGACCCAAAACTGGTGCCGCCAAATTCAGATGACAGGTTCCCTTTAAAAAAAGAGGGTCTTTGCCGCATGGCATTTGTGAGGTTTCTTTCTCATAGACCATTTCCTAGAACTAAAATGGTCACAAATCGCACACTGATGCGTGAAAGTGGCCTGTGGGTGAGTCCGCACATATCTGCAGCAGTTTTACCTTCAAAACCCACAACTAACCCAAAAGGTGTGCATTTAGAGTATTCTCTGTTGTCCAGAAGCTAGCTCCAAAAGTTAGACACCAATGATGACTTGCAGTAGGGTAAAGATTAAAAAAAGTATTGTCCAATTCAGTTTTTTTGTTTTATTTCATGTCCCTTAAAAAAAAAAAAAATATATATATTTTATGTATTAACAAAAATGTTAAAGAAAAGACTATTTTTTTTTTAGGTATCACAATCTGTATTGTAAAAAAAATACCGTATATACTCGAGTATAAACCGACCCCAGTATAAGCCGACCCCCCCCCCTAATTTTGCAACAAAAAACTGGGAAAACTTAATGACTCGAGTATAAGCCTAGGGTGGAAAATGCAGCAGCTACCGGTAAATTTAAAAAATATAAATTCCAGAGATACCAATAAAAGTAAAATTAATTGAGACATCAGTAGGTTGTGTTTTTGAATATCCATATTGAATTAGGAGCCCCATACAGTTCATTATGGCCTCATAAGATGCTCCATACAAATATGCCCCATATAATGCTCCATACAGTTTATGATGAGCCCCATAAGATGCTCCATATTAAAATATGCCCCATATAATGCTCCACGAATGTGGATTATGGCCCCATAAGATGCTGCATACAGATATTTGCCCCATATAATGCTGCACATGGCCCCATAAGATGCTCCATTCAGATATTTGCCCCATATAACGCTGCACATGGCCCCATAGGATGCTCCATATAGACATTTGCCCCATATGCTGTTGCTGCGATTGAAAAAAAAAAAACAAAACACTGATACTGACCTCTCGTCGCTAAGGCCCCCCGGCATTTGCTATACTCACCTTTCCCGTTCCACCGCCAACCGCCGTTGTGTCTTCCCCGTCATCCGCACTGACGTTCAGGCAGAGGGTGGCGCGCACTAATCGCGTCATCTGACCTGAGCGGCACTGCAGAGGACGCGGAAGACGCAGCGGCGCCGACGGTGGAACGGGGAGCAGGTGAATATCGCGCACTGCGTTATACGCACCTGCTCCTGGCGCGGTCCCTGCATGTCTGTTCCCCGGCACTGGCAGCTTCTTCCTGTAGTGAGCGGTCACACGGTACCACTCATTACCGTAATGAATATGCGGCTCCACCCCTATGGGAGTGGAGTCCATATTCATTACGGTAATGAGCGGTACCACGTGACCGCTCACTACAGGAAGAAGCTGCCAGGGAACCAGGGACGGGCAGGGATCGCACAAAGAGCAGTTGAGTATTATTACACAGCTCCGCTCCCCATCCCATGCCGACCCGTGGGTATGACTCGAGTATAAGACGAGAGGGTTATTTTCAGCCCAAAAAAGTGGGCTGACAATCTCGGCTTATATACTTTAGTATATATGGTATATTAAATCTTGCAATTTTCACACTGGCCACTGGGGCTGTTTTAGACTGTAACTTAATGCTGTTTCAGGAAACAACACATGTACATAGTCACAATTTGTATTGTGTTTTAATGAGCATGTGAAAAATTCACTGTGAAGCTTGGGGAAGGAGGTGAGCTGTAATTGGTGGATCCTGTGTTATCAGTTTTATGTAGAGGTGTTACCTGTTTTTTAATCCTGCCTGTGGTAAGAAAACACCTGTAAACTATTCCTGAAAGTACAGGAAGTCTAAAAAAGCCCCAGTGGTCAGTGTGAACATTGCAAGATAACAAATTTGTTTTTACCAAAAAATGCCAAGAATAATAATAAAAAAGAAATAATGCATTTAATACATGAACCTGATTTGAACAATAGGGCATTTTCTGATGATAGCGTAACTTTCAATGGAGTCATTTTCCTTCCCCCTAGTAGTCACGTCAGTGTGGGTTTCCTCACCCCCTCATATAGTAAGCAGTTGGTAAGTGTCTACTCTCTTTACAGTTTTAGAAGTTATATCTTCCACTTTCTCAACTCCTAGGTCAAGGATTATTTTTCCCATTAGTCACAGCCGGCTTAGTATTCTATTAACATTGCAGTCCTCTGTCCCAGTAGTCACAGCAGGCAACCCCCCACCTGTCAAAGCCGTACTCCATAGTAAGCAACCCCCTTCAATTAGTGTTCACTTTAGGGTCGCACTCCTTCTTCCCCCTCCAAGCAGGTTGTCACAGCAGCATTCCTTCTTCCCAGTAGTCACAGCAGGCCAACAGCGTCCATCTCTATGACCGACCCCCATGTTTTGTACAGCTCTTTTATAAGATGTAACCATAACATTTGTACACAGAGTACTTCTAGAAGTCTTTAATAGTAGGAGATTTCCTGCCTGCATGTTTTATAGGGTGTCCATTTTAGTTTCTGAATTCCTTACAAACCTTGATTTCCTGTATGAAAATATTGGGTGTTGAGTATAATCCAGTATTTACATGGTGGTTTCACGGGAGAGATTCCGGGAAGAAGCACGTAGCCGGATCGCCATCGTCCAGTCAACCTGTAATGAAGAAAACTCAATTAGCCATCACCTCCTACCAACCTGTTTCCTGTGGCTGCTAAGTGCTCTTTGCCAAGAAACGCACGCTAATGAGATCACTTACATTGCTTCCTAATTTTATTTTAAACCTTCTTGGCAGAGCCCTCGTAAATATTAAACGTGCGCTCGATGCGTGAAAAAAAGTTTTATTTCCAAACATCTCACATCGTCCGCCTGAGATTCTTGTGTTCGTGCCAAGTGGTAGGATACTTACACTCCATATAGGAACCTGCAGATTAGGATCACCTCTATCAAAGGAAAGTTTGTCATAACGCCCTCTGCTGTTCTTTCAATCCCCTTTTCAGAAAGCCCACCTAACATGTCCAGTGTCTGTGACCATGAGTTACATTATTATTATTATTATTTATTGTTATAGCGCCATTTATTCCATGGCGCTTTACATGTGAGGAGGGGTCTACATAATAAAAGCAAGTACAATAATCTTAAACAATACAAGTCATAACTGGTACAGGAGGAGGGAGAGAGGACCCTGCCCGCGAGGGCTCACAATCTTCAAGGCATGTGGAATTTTGCCAAGTCCACCCCTTAAAAGGGTTTTTCACATCTTCTTGAATGGGTTGTTGGATAGTGCTTGTAAATGCAAGCAATTTTCCAATTTACTGCTTGTTAAAATTTTCAGTCGTTGTTGAGATAGAAGTAGTTTTCTTTTTGTTTGTAGCTTGTTGCCTCGGAGACCAGCCACCGCTGCTGGACAACGATACATTCGCAGTGCTCACTAGCTCGGTTTCCCTCGAGCTTGTAAGCCCTGTTTTGAAGCTGGTGGATCGGAACGTAGGAGTGTACCGTTAAGGCCTAATCCCAGCTAGCTTCAGCACAGTGCTTACAAGCTATATGGCAGCGGTGGTCGGTCTCCTAGGCAACGAGATGGAAACAAAAGAAAATTGTTCATATCTCAAGAACAGCAGCAAATTTTAAGAATCAGTAAATTGCAAATATCCGTATATGAAGATGGGAATAATCCCTTTTTAGAGGCATAAAAAATATTCCGCTGCTTGATTGTCTTACATGTACAAGATTACATCTACCTCAAATGCACTACAGCTCAACTTACTTTAAGGCTATGTAAAGAAAAAGAAAAAACAAAACAAAAAACTCCCGTGAGAATGTCACACTCACAGCCTGACTCACTCACATACGCACAACCTCACATACACGCAACCTCACACCCACATACACACCCACGTTCACACATACATATACACACACCTATGCACACACATATACATACATAAACACATGCGCACACACACACTTACACACATACAGGGGTTGGACAAAATAATGGAAACACCTAACATTTTGGCATCATAATCTTCGAACATGTGATAACATGCAAACCGTGACATATGGTAATGTTTTGTAGTTGATTATTTGTGTTATGTGATATGTGTATGTAAATTAACTATTTGTTTTGCATAATTGTAAGAACATTGATGAGAACCTGATACCAATGGCAGACCTCTCTGCTTTTCAAAGAGGCCAAATTGTTGGTGCTCGTATGGCAGGCGCTAGTGTAACAGAAAGTGCCCGAATGCTTGGCGTGTCAAGAGGTACTGTCTCCAAAGTAATGACTGCGTTTCAAAGAGAAGGAAAAACATCCGCAGCAAAGCACAGGTCCGGCCGAAAGTCTAAGTTGACTGAGAGAGACCGTCGGACTCTGCGAATTGTGAGAGCGGATCGCAAGACCATGGCTCCGAAAATCACTGCTGAGCTCAATGAACACCTGCAGAACCCAGTTTCCATGAAAACTGTTAGTCGGGAGCTGCACAAATCTGGATTCCACGGAAGAGCTGCAATTAAAAAACCGCTGCTCTCAATGACAAATGTTTCCTAGCGTTTAGAGTGGTGTAGAAACCTCCAGAATTGGTCCCTCGAGCAGTGGAAACATGTGATATTCTCAGACGAATCATCGTTTACCCTATTTCCGACCTCCGGCCGAGTGTACGTTTGGAGACAGCCAAAAGAAGCATTCCATCCAGACTGCCTTCTCCCTACCGTAAAACATGGTGGAGGTTCTGTGATGATCTGGGGTGCTATTTCATGAAGATCCGCCGGCCCAATTATATCCCTTCATGGAAGAATTAACAGCCAAGATTATTAAGGCATTTTGGGCGACCAAGTGCATCCAATGGTTCAAGCACTGTTCCCGGAGGGGAACGCCATCTTTCAGGATGATAATGCACCAAATCATACAGCTAGAATTGTTAAAGCATGGCACGAGGAACATTCTAAGGAAGTTGAGCATCTCATCTGGCCCCCACAATTTCCAGACCTCATCATTATTGACCATTTATGGTCGATTTTAGAGATTCAAGTTAGACGTCGATTTCCGCCGCCATCGTCGCTCAAAGAACTGGAGGGTGTTTTAACTGCAGAATGGGCTAAAATTCCTTTGGAAACAATTCACACCTTGTATGAATCCATACCTCGGAGAATTGAGGCTGTAGTCTCTCCAAAAGGTGGACCTACACCATATTACACTAACTTTTGTAGATGTTTCCAGGTGTTTCCATTATTTTGTCCAACCCCTGTATACACATAAATATATACACACATATATATACATACATAAATACACACATGCGCGCGCACACACATGCACGCACACATGCGCACACACGTTCAGTAAATCTATGCAGCGATCTGTTAGTGACTGACGCAGTAAGTCCGCCCCGTCTGTTGCAGAAGAAGTATATATTTTTTTTACTATATGACCATTTGGTATGTGATCTGTATGTGGCCATATTATTTTTGTATTCTGTCTCAGTATGGTAGTATTATGGAGGGCAAAATGATACCTAAGATTTCAGAAATCTCATGCACACACATTGGTTTTACTTTCCTGACTGATTTGGAAAACCGCTGTGTTTTTGCAAACGGCAGCACGTCACTTTCAGTGTTTTTTCAGCGTGTTTGCGGCATTTTTTTCACCCAAAGGAAACAATGGATAAATGAAAAAAGCGCAAATATCAGTTTTTGCTACATTTTTGGTGCAAAAATTTAAGGCAGTTAAATCGTGTTTTTTTTGTTTGTTTTTTTTGGGGGGCCATTAAACTTTATCACAATAGACAATAAAAACGCTGTAAAAACTCAGCAAAACCTGCTTTTTGTAAGCTGCTTCTTAAGGCTGTGTGCACACGTTTCTGATTTTTGGGTTTTTTTCGCTATAAAAACGCTTTAAAACCGCAAAAAAACAGCATACATTATGCATCCCATCACTTAGAATGAATTCCGCAATTTTTGTGCACATGATGCGTTTTTTTTCCACTAAAAAAACGCATCGCGGTAGAAAACACAGCATGTTCATTAATTTTGCAGATTTTTGCGGATTTCCCACTATATAATGCATTGGGAAATGTCCAGAAAAATCAGCAAAAAAAAAACGCACCAAAAACGCGCAAAAAACGCATGCAGATTTTTTGCAGATTTCTTGCAGAAAATTTCTGCAAGAAATCCTGAACGTGTGCATATAGCCTTACTGCCAAGAGAGCAGGTTTTGCCTGCGGGGGAAAAAAACGCGTCAAAACGCAGTGTGTGAACATGGCCTTACACTGAAGAGCAAAAGGGTGACAATGTTTTGAACTTTTGACTTTCAGGCTTCTTATCCCTCTATTCACTTTTGCTTTGAACTTGAGACTGCCATCCTTTTATGGACAATCATCTTGGCTATCTCATATATGAATTTGACTTACAAGTATTAGGATATGATAAGTTATGCAGATTCTTGTCATGTCACTGCATTGTTACTGTTTTGCTCCTGAAAATCTATATTTTAACTTTTATTACTTTGTTAGTATTTTGTAAATCCACCTTTTGGCTTTCAACACTGCCTTAATCCTTCTGAGGTGCTCTCGGTCAGATTCAGTGATGTCGACCGAAATCTAATCCCAGGTCTCTTCTACACGTTCCCAAAGTTGGCGCACACTGGTCGACACGTTTGAGTATGTATACAGATTTTTTTTTTCAACTCTACTCACAAGTGTCAGTTTGGGTTGAGGTCTGTGGACGGTGAGGACATTGCAGCAACCTCTACTTCATTGTCATTGAAGCATTTCTTCACCAATCTCGACGTATGCTTCAGGTCATTGTCCTGCTGGAACACTGTCATCTTTTTCATGCCCATAGTACACGAGTGTATGAAGTATCTCCTCTTGTAGGATCCTCACATTGAGACCACCACAGATCCTAGTCAAGTATCCAATGCCTTTGGCTGTGAGCCAACCCCATTTCATGAAAAGTCCTCCACCAAACTTGACCGTTACATCAATATCTTGATATGCTAGCTTTTTCTTCACTTGTTTTTTCCAGACTCATTTGCACCCATCAGAGCCTAGTCTATTGACTTCCATCTCATCGCTCCAAATCGACAGTTTTCAATGTTCTACTGTTAACTTTTTGAACTTTTCTGCAAACTTGAGCCAACACTTCTTAGGACAATATTGAAGTTGAGGCTTCTTCACCTTTTTATGGGCCACCATTCCAGACTTTTGTAACATGCATCGTATTGTGCTTGTTTGGACTTTGGTTCACAGTATTCTGAAGCATACAAGCCTCCTCCACTGCTGTGTTTGTTGCACCAGAACTGATAGTCCTTGGGATGAGCCTTGTTGACGCCGATACTTTGCCTGGACGACCACCTTTTTGGCTTCTGAATGGATGGACAGACTTCATTTCGTATTCTTCCAACTGTCATGGCACTCACATGATGCAGTTTGGCAATTTTCTTGGCCAAGAGACTATCAGTTCGAACCACTGACCTTTTGCTTGGCAATCAACCTAATAACACCCTGAGCCATTAGGGAATGTGAGGAAAGGTTGTATTTTTGTAGTATTCAGGAAGGCTCCACCATCAGGATCAAAACCGTAAGAATGCAGCGACATGACAAGACTCTGCATAACTAATCATATGCTAAATAGTTGTGAGTCAAATTTATGTATGATATATTCAGGATGATTGTCTATAAAATGATGGTAGTCTCACGTTTGGAGCAGTAGTGGATGGTCAGATGTGGAGCCTGAAAGTAAACTTACAAAACCTTGTTAGCCTTTTGCTCATTGGTGTATATATTGTTTTCCGTCTATATAAAATTCAGATATTATGACTTTTACCCACAATTGTAAAAATTGTAAATGCTCTTTTCTTTTCCAATAATACAATATTTCAGTACATCTCTTGTTCGCACAGTGTTTTCTTGGCTCTATATAAAGAGAATATCCAGCAAAGTGGTAGCTGTGCCACTGCTGCCAAGCCGTTCTAGCAAATGTGCCAGGCCGGGGCGGCATATGCGGTTCTAGAACATGTTGTGCAGCATATGTCACTACTTTTATGTTCCTTTCTACTGTTTTTGAGTATCCTCTCCATCTGTGGAGAGAGATATTCCTGGGGCCTCTCTTATCTGCAGTGACATTGCCTTTAGGTTATCAGATGTAGTCGCTGCCAAGTCTGAGCGATGTGTAAAATGCCTTCTCTTCTGCTCCACGTCACACACGGTTGGCATCATTGGTGCAGGTTTTGTGCAAACAAGACCTCCGTGCTGTATTTGTTTCCCGTGCCGAAAACCTATATCTGAAGTTAATGTAATACTTCTCACAGCTGAAGGATTGCTACAATTGTTTCCAGCATTGGCTACATAGCCTAAACTCCTTGTTACATTTTCCCTACAGTGATAAATTGTAGCTAATCTTTAGAATGGGACAAGGGTGGGCATGGAACCTTTTTTCTACCTGGGGCCATTTGGATATTTAGACCATTACTCGGGGGCTGTACACAATTATCAACTTGATATATATCCTGCTATATTTGGTCAAACATTTAATTAATTCTAATTAAACTAATGTGGCGGATGAAGCTGCTTCTCATTGAGTCGGCTGTGATGTTAGGTGGTATCGATGATGTTCCTGCTCACAACTGCTTTTCCAGATTTGCGTCGGTCTGGAGCGCAGTTGACTCTTTGCGATGAATTTTGAAAAATACTTGGAGCAGTAAGTTCTGAACGCAGACGTATATTACACTACAGGTCTCCTTTAAAGGGGGATATTCATAACTGCTCACGTTACATTTATAGTGGGGGATCTGCTGTATACATCACATAGGAGACACCGAGACTGCTGTGAATACAGTACATCATATAGGAGACAACTACTGTATATGCATCACATATGAGACACTGGTGCTTGGGCATATACGTCACAGGAGGGGTTGGGGGCGTATATGTCACAGGAGGGGCTGGGGGCGTATACGTCGCAGGAGGGGCTGGGGGCGTATACGTCGCAGGAGGGGCTGGGGGCGTATACGTCGCAGGAGGGGCTGGGGGCGTATACGTCGCAGGAGGGGCTGGGGGCGTATACGTCGCAGGAGGGGCTGGGGGCGTATACGTCGCAGGAGGGGCTGGGGGCGTATACGTCGCAGGAGGGGCTGGGGGCGTATACGTCGCAGGAGGGGCTGGGGGCGTATACGTCGCAGGAGGGGCTGGGGGCGTATACGTCGCAGGAGGGGCTGGGGGCGTATACGTCACAGGAGGGGTTGGGGGCGTATATGTCACAGGAGGGGCTGGAACTGTATACGTCACAGGAGGGACTGGGGTCGTATACGTCACAGGAGGGGCTGGGGGTGTATACGTCGCAGGAGGGGCTGGGGGTGTATACGTCGCAGGAGGGGCTGGGGGCTTATATGTCACAGGAGGGGTCGGGGCACAAGCAACACAGGAGGCGCCAGGACTGTCGCTACTGTTGTTGTGGGTGGGACTGGAGTGCAAAGCACGCTGACTACGACCACGTGGGACCTCCTGACACTGGCAAATGTCAGGACGTAACCCTTCATTTCACTACTGAACGCCGCATGCACAAAGTCAGGAGCAATTAAAGGGCTGGTGTTTTGATGGCCGTTAGCCCGTGCTCTGCGGTCCCCGGGAATCTGCATAAGGGTTGGACAAAAGGACGTTCGAAGTTCCCCACCCCTGGAATAGGAGAATAATATTTGTGGGTGCATAGATTGGATACAAATATAGCAAACACTTGGCTGTGTTAACTGTTAGGTCTAATATGTATCCAATCCACCTCTGGATAATAACAGCTGTAATATAGTGACATATTGTATAGAGATAAGTAAGACGCCGCCACATTACACCTGCAGGAGCTGTTATGACCTACATCCATAGACATTAATATGGAGTTAGTTCCATTGCAGCTGCCACTCTTCTGGGAAGGATTTCTACAAGATTTGCAGGTGTTTGTGGGAATTTTTGCCCCATCATCCAAAAGAGCATTTGTGAGGTCAGAACATGATGGTCCAGTTCATCCCAAAAGTGTTGGATCCAGTGGTGGCAGCTTTATACCACTCCGTCCGACACCCAGCATTGTGCATGGTAGTGTAAGGCTGCATGTAGTTGCTCGGCCATGAAGCACCTGGTGGGGGCGCAGTTTTTGTGCTGTTTATACCAGAGCAGGTATGGAGTCAGCAGAGCGTTGGTGACTTTTCTGCCCTCTGCTCCTCAGCGCTCGGTGACCCCTCTCTGTAATGTTACAGGGTCTCCACCGGGGCCGGACTGGCCATCTGGCAATTCTGGCAAATGCCAGAAGAGCCTCTCTGGTTGTGGGCTACCTTGTCTGCTTCATTGCTAACATAATCTGTGTTCTCAAGACACCAATACTGTTAAGAGTTGTGATGGAGGTATCATTAGCAATATCGGTCTAGTAGTAAATATTGCTGTCCTCCATGAAGGGTAATATTAGTAATTTATCCCATCTGGTGCTTGGGGATGAGAACAGCATGGGCCTGTCTGATTTCAAATGCCAGGGCTGAATTTTATTCCCAGTCCGTACCTGGTCTCCACTCTAATACTGAACTGCTGCAACTCCTTCCACTTCTCATTATCCCTCTTAGGTGATGGGGAATATCAAGGAAAGAAGAAATGTTATGACCTGAATTGGTCCATCGGTTATGCCTATTACAAAGTCTTTACCACCAGCCATTCTGTCACACGTTGGTTAAGGCAGGTTGCATGGTGGTGGGCCGGATGTTGTACACCAGGGGGGATGGGAGTGGGTGAGAGGCCAGATATTATACAGCGTGGGGGCAATGGGGCTGAAGGAGAAACCTGAAGTCAGTGATTAGCGAGTGTTTCCTAATACTTTCCCCATATAGTTTGTATATATCACATCTGCCAACAAGAGGACATTCACATTGGTGTATATTATTTTTTTTTTTTTGTAATTTTTTTTTATGTTGTTTTCCCCCATGTATAGTCTATATGAGATGTAGTTACACCACAGTGTGAAGCCGGTGACGTCTCCCGATGTCCTCGCGCACACGTGATGATGGTGGAGGCTTTTGTGTTGAGTGCAATCTATGTGGCGATCTGTTCTGCTGTCTGGTGACTGATGCAGTAAATCCGCCTCGTCTGCCTCTTCTCCCAGCGTCACCGCCTGCTACATTTTATGTGTATAATGTAGTGGACATTATTTTACCTATCTGGAATCAGCAACCTGCAGCCCTCCAGCATATATATAACTACAACTCCTAGCATGCCCTGAGAGCTGCGGGATGTCGGGGCATGCTGAGGTCGCAGCATGTAGGGTGCAGTGTAATAGATAAAAATCAAATTGACTGCATATTATATTCATTCCCAATATCACGCTTCCTCCCCCATGGTGCCGCCCGCTTACATGGCGGCTGTATGAAGAGTCTTATCATGTATTCTTGCTCACTCATGCAGGCACATGATGTGACAAGTGTTCTGCAAGTCACTGATAACTATTCCTATATGCTGTGTATGTTAACCCTGTGGTGGCTGCCAGCACTTGTGCTTTGGGTAGCATCATGATTTGTAATACAGGTTGGCATTCATTTTACGCAGCAGTATATTCACAATCCTTCCGTGTCCATAGTTCCACGTGACACGGTCACGCTCTGACGGTCTTCAGTAAGCAAGGATGGGTCTCGTACTGTCCCTGGAACTGTGGCGTAAACTATCCCTCTCCCGAGGAGGGTACTCTTCCCGAGAGGCCCGAGTCTCCGACCGACCGTACTATGCTCCGGTTAAATCCTGATCTGTCCCCCTCCTTCACCCCATGACACCTGGGACAGAAATATATAAAATAAGGAGCTAGGAGGCAAAGCTTTCAGTTGCAAGGCAGAAGGTCTGGCTAAGTTTTATAGGGAGAAGTAATGACCAGATCAGAAGCAGCTGAAATTGGATCTGCAGGTTTCTGACCAGCATAGAAAGGGTCGTTAATTTTTTCACCACCAAAGAAAATAAAATCACACATATACATATTTTGTTAGCAATGTCTATTTAGCACAACATTTTATCACATAAAATGCCAGCAATGTCATGATGTAGAGCCCACATAATACCGCTGTATACACACACCTCAAATAACTGCTATACTGTGCCCACATCCTAAGTAATAGCAGTTGCTTCATCATAGTGTTCTAGTCATATGTGATCTAGATGCATCTCCAGCACAAATCTTCATTCCTTGGACGGGATTGATTAGCAGCTTCTGAATTTCAGCATGTAGTATTTCGGCAGAATGATGGCAAGCGGACATCTTGAGGATTGTTATGAACTTCAGCACAAAGTATATTAACAAGTTGCCTAACTTTTCATGATAGAGTGAGCTGTTTGCATAAGACTGAGCAACCTATTTGAGATCGCAGCACGTTATGCCGCCGTGTCCCACAATGACGTTGCCTCTTTTTACGGTGGCAGCGCGGCCATTCTTGTACCTGTCACCGTGCTGGCAGCAGGTCTTAACTGATGATTTCAGATGTCATAGGTGTAATTAATGAGAGTCAAATAAGAGCACTTGTGATTGTAATCCCTCTCTGCAAGGGGTGGAGAGCGCGAGTAAACAATGTCGTCTTACTGATAGCAGAAAGGTTAACGAAGTGCTAGCCAAGAAGATTGTTTGTTTGACCATACAGTATGACAAAAGTTGTTCCCAGTGCTCTTTACTCCCTGTTGACTCTACTTCTATTGTATTTTTTTTTTTCGGCTCTAGGTGCTCCATACATCAAACATGTAAAACACAAATATAATATATTTAATAAAAATAAATAAGGATGTACCCATGTCTTCCGAGACTTGTAGTTGCTTTATAATAGCAAAATTACTTCATTCTTAAGAAATCTATTGCAGTGCATAATAAATGACATTAGAGAAATGTAATTAATAACCACTAAGACTCTAAGGGTACCGTCACACAGTGCAATTTTGAACGCTACGACGGTACGATTCGTGACGTTCTAGCGATATCGTTACGATATCGCAGTGTCTGACATGCAGCAGCGATCAGGGACCCTGCTGAGAATCGTACGTCGTAGCAGATCGTTTGAAACTTTCTTTCGTCGCTGGATCTCCCGCTGTCATCGCTGGATCGTTGTGTGTGACAGCGATCCAGTGATGAGTTCGCTGGTAACCAGGGTAAACATCGGGTAACTAAGCGCAGGGCCGCGCTTAGTAACCCGATGTTTACCGTGGTTACCAGCGTAAAAGTAAAAACAAACAAACCGTACATACTCACCATCTGATGTCCGTCAGGTCCCTTGCAGTCTGCTTCCCGCTCTGACTGTGAGCGCCGGCCGGAAAGTGAGAGCAGATCACAGCGGTGATGTCACCGCTGCGCTCTGCTCTCAGTGTACGGCCGGCACTGTCAGAGCAGGAAGCAGACTGCAAGGGACCTGACGGACATCAGATGGTGAGTATGTACGGTTTGTTTTTTTTTTTACATGCGGCCCTGCGCTTAGTAACCCGATGTTTACCCTGGTTACCAGCGAACCTCGGCATCGCTCCAGCGCCGTGATTGCAAAGTGTGACCGCAGTCTACGACGCTGGAGCGATAGTCATACGACGCTGCGACGTCACGGATCGTGCCGTCGTAGCGATCGTAATTGCACGGTGTGACGGTACCCTTAGTCTAAGAGAGATAAGAGAATCAATTTGCTGGACACCATTTCAGCAGATGCCTTTTGAATCCTTCTCCTACATGCTGACATCCGGTGTTTTTTTTTTTATTTTCAAGCCTGGAACATTGTCATTGTTGCACCGTGATGTTTGCATTATTTTGCCAAAGCCTACTAATCAAAAACGGCATTGGGGATGCAGGCAGGTAGGAGTTGGTTCTCACTCAGAGCTCTCGTCCAGTGGCCACGTGTCTGCTGAACCGGGGTTCTTCAAATGTATTTGCTCATCTCTAATTAGTGTTGCTACGATTAATTGCCCAAGAATCCCATTATCTACCTGCATTGCATTGGAGAATTTAAACTTGACAACATTTGGACTAATGTCTGGACCCCATTACGGTACCATTACTAGAATTATAGTATTAATGCACCAGATCTGATGAGCGTTCCCTACTTTTAGGGAATTTAAAATAAATAAATTCAATGAAAGGCAAGTCATGACTTTAACCTGAATCTGTAATCAGAAAATGTTCTATTGTTTATCAGGTTTTGTGTTAAATAATTTTAGCAATTTTTTTTAAAAAACTATTTATTAAAAATAATTTAAAAAACTTGCAATTTTCACACTGGCCTCTAAGGCTTTTTTAGACTCAACTTTCTGTTTAAGAAAATTCAAGTGTACATTAGCCGCAATTACCCTATCTTTAGTATTGATGCACCCTAAAAAAAATTGACAAACTGTAAAAAAAGAAAAAATATTACACTTTATACAACTGATTTACACAACAGGCCATTTTGTAATGAGGAATTCCCTTTTACAAATGAGTCAAAGAGCGAAAATGAAAATTTTGCCAACTACATTGTACTATCATGATATTTAAGGGACCAAATTATCAAAATCTGTTAGACCAAACACGTTCTCTTTCCAGAGGACCTGTCGCAAGGACTTAAGTTTTCAGGCTGTGTTTTTTTGTTTGTTTTTTTAAATCCACCACACAGTTAGAAATGAAGGTTTTTTTTTTTAATGCTTATAGATTCCTGCACTGGTCAATTTTAACATTGACAGGTCCTCTTAAATAATGAAGGTCAGCATTGTTGTCTGGCAGCACTAAGGCCCGAGTTCAAATCCAACGAAGAACAATGACTTCATGGAGTTTATATTTTCTTGACGTGTTTTTATGGGTTTCCTTTGGGTGCTCCGATGGTGATGAATAATTAAGATTGTAAACCCTGCTGGGGGACAGTAAGTGATGGTAATATCTTTAAAATGCTATAGAATATGATGGTGTTATACAAGCAGCAGAAATAAATGAATAATGGAAAGAAAATGTGAATAAAACTGGTACTCCTTTGTTCTCCAAGTAAAAAAAAAGTTCCACACTTCTTTGCAACTCTTGGACCTGCCACTGTTACAACTCTGTGGCCAATTAGTATTTCAAAGTTTATCTAATATTCTCCTAAGAAAGAAGAAAACCTGGGAAATATTGAGTTGTAATGCTTTATTTCACAACTGTTATAAAGTATGAACAAATAATCCAATAGCTGTCTTTGAGGCTCTGACCAGATGTATATATACAAAAAAACGTCTGCAGGCTTCTTTGTTTTTCTTTTGCACGGCTTGTGAAATAAAAATAATTGGAACTGAATATTGATGAGTTTTCTTGCCGTGGTTTACTTTTTTTGGACAAAAAAATTGGTTAAACAATAGACCATACACATTGTAAAATGAATTGGATGCCTTGGGACCAATTGTTTGCTCCATTTTACAAAGACTGCATATAGTGCTAAAGAAGAGTTAGTCATAAAGGAAGTGATATATAAGAAAGGGGATGGTAATGGGGACCAACAGTACCTCATTTTTGCTCACTTTCATTTTCATACATTGTTGTTCCCTTCTTTCTGTATTTGTTTTGCACAACAAAATTTTGCATGTGAATTTACATAAGGCACGCATGACTAAGAGCGTGAAACATGAACATTGTTAATTTCCTGTCTTTGCCTAAATTCATGTTAGAACCTTGGAAATGGGACATATGACAGAATTGCTTGTACAACAGTAGACCATAATTTGCTATGTCTGGAGATCATGCAACAGAAATTTCATGAAAGCTAATGTAATACTTCATACTTAAAGCCAAAAACGTAATGTTGAGCTATTGCTCGTCATGGAAAAAAATCGTAATGTTAAGAGTCTCCAGTTTCCTGTATATTCCTCAACCTACGCCTGTATCTGACACCCTGCTCGGTGTGTTGCCTTTCTACATGTGACTAAGCAGAAGGTAATTACCTCGTGAGCACAGAGAGCCTTGAACGGGCTGCGTTCTTGGCTATTTATTTTATGCTACAAAACTGGTCATGAGAGGAGGCCATTGTTCCTTCTTGGCCTGGTAGCGGCAGCTGTGGAGGTGTTTTTCCCACAAGAATCAACAGTAGATTCAGTAAGTTTGACATGGTCTGACGTCAGGGGCTGACACCAGTGAACAATGACTGGCTCAGGGAATCCTTGCTCTGTATACAATGAGTTTAACCCTTTATCAAACTTGCGCTTTGGAACAAAGTAACGGAGAAGGCTATAAGCAAAAAAATTTATTCATACTTGATATTTTAAAAATCATTTTTCTTTGCAATGTTTACTAGTATGTTATATCTATACTGTATATATTTTTTTTTTAGTTTTTTTAACCACATCTTATGATGGAGCACAAAACTTCCTACTGTACTCTATACTGCCTCATATTAGGTCTTAAAATCAAAGCTATTTCTACTTAAATGTTAAAATCTGTGAAGTTTTCTGAGGCCTTGGAGTACAGGAGCCCAATTTTATTTAGCTATGTATGGTGCTATTATTTTGGCAGTACTATGGCGCTATAATATTGCATTATCTGACCTATTTGTGTGTATTGTTCTCAAAAAGATTGTGAAATCGTTTTTGTAGACCCCTAAGACCAGGTTCTCACCACGTCTGTTCATGACTCCATTGCGCAGTAGACTTATTTTGGGACATTCATCATTGTAGTTGTACCAACCTTTTTGCTCAGTTTGCCACATTTCATTGTGAAAAATACCCAAGGCCGATTCGTACAAGTGTGCATGGACTTGCCGAAGATCTCCTGTCCGGAACTTGACAGCTCGATTATGCCTATGAGGACGTCAACCTCAGATCAGGAGACCCATGGCTGTGCCATGCATTTGAAAAATGTATGTGGGAATCCATGCCATATTTATTAATATTTTATGCGATTTATTACTCCATTTTTAGAATCTACACTAATCTTAAGTTATGATAAAAAGGATCATGGTTAACCTTTTGGTGTGAAATACAAATTTATCAATTAATTCTTATGTAAGCATTGCATATTCTAGACCTGTCTTAATAGCATGGACCATATACATTTATGTGCAACCATTTCTACCATGCAGAAAGTCACAGTTTACACAAAATTCTACATTTACTGAGTGAATGTCACACTGGATGAAGGATAAGTAAGTGCACAACAACGGGAAGAGGGAAGGAGGAGCCCAAACACTAGGAATGAGGAGAGTGGAGACCACTAGGCAGATATAAACTAAAGAAAAAAAAAAAATGTGACAAAACCAGCTCACCTACTAGGCATTTGTTGTGGGGAAGCCCGGATAACGTGCAGTCTTCACGTAAGGCAGTGGAACAAATAGAGGAGAAAATCCAGCTTCCAAAAATATCAAAATTTATTGAAGATAAAAGCTTTGAAAAAGAACTTATTGTTCGAAACATGTAGCATGCTGCTATTTCTTCTCCTGTGAACCATGTTTTTGGATCTTGGATTTTATCTTCAATAAATTTTGATATTTTTGGAAGCTGGATTTTCTCCTCTAGATATAAACTAACCCTGTCTGCCCTAAACGTCTCTATATAGGTTCTGCACCTATCGCCGACCAGGAACCTAATCCCTGCCTGACCCTAGTGATAGGCCCTACATAGGTAGGGCAGTGTGTGAGCATTAGTCAGTCCCCACTAAAACTAAAGACAGAGAGGAAGATGGATGGAGGGAATACACTTAGCTTGTGAAGACAACCGAGATGTCGCGACAGCTATCCTCCGAGGGTCCTCAGGGAAAGACACTAGCCGACTGCTAGCACTTCCAACAAGACTGAGGCAAGTATGAGCTGATGCCCGAACCATGCTGCAGCAATTGAATGTATTTAAACCTTTAGCACAGGTGTGTGATAAGCAGCAGAAGGTGTAGGTAACTATTGGGTCATAGAGGGAGAATGATATCGCTCCATAACAGATGCAAAAGTCAAGAAGGTGCTTGAGCTAAACTCAAGACCTTCTACACCTGAATCCCTGATGAATGACTGTCACACCTGACTCACCCGTGACAGTGACATTTACATAGGTTTTCCATTTTTTCTAAGATTGGAAAGTGTGACTAGTAGCGTGCATAAAAAGTTGCAGTTTGAGTGAAAAAAAAAAAAAAAGTTGGCAGTGACTTGCATCAATTGACACATTGGTCTCTTATCCACATTTTCAAAGCGTTCTATCATTCTTAAAAAGTAGCACTGGCATAATTTGCATCCAATTTATCATTTGATATATAAGAAGTGGCGGAGTTAAAGACTATAAACTAAATATTTGGAACAAATTTATGACTTTTAAAAAAATATATATTTTGGTATAAATGTAGACCCTTGTCTTGGCTTAAAAGTTGGATACCGCCTGAAAGAAGGTCAATCCAAGTGATTTCGAAGGGGGCTTGCAGGAATCCCATTTTTCGGTGGACCAAATTTGTGATCTGATCCAAGCACACATAGAAAATCTCCTTTATTATGTGCTAATATTTTGGAAAGGTGCATCAATTGCCACCCAGTTGTTACGAAGATCTGATGGCATAAAATTTTAATGACAAGACCCCCTTTTTATAAATACATTGTTTTTAAAGGCTAAAATGAGTATTTGCTTCTAGGCTTTTAAACAAACAGTAAAAAAGTTGCTTTTTGATAAAGCATTTTTTTCACGACTAAGTATAAAGATAAGCTCTGGAAAATGTACTTTGCTTTCCAGCTCATTGTCTCCGTCTGTATAACACGATAACACCGGTATCCGTGCACGTAACTTAATGACACGTGGTCATTTCTACCAAATTCGTTGCCGCTTTTTGTAATGGTGCAGACTTCCCCCTAAATGAGCTCAACCGACAACACAGTAAAATTTTATTCCTGCCTCCTCCAAAATGGAGATAGCTTGGAAACGTGAGGGTAATGTTGACACTGGCAGCACTGACATGCGTCTCATTGCTTTTATGATCCCTCAACAAACATGTAATGGTTTATATTGTTACTGATAAGACTTTTCTGACAGGTGCTCTCCTTGGATCTCCGAGCGAAGGCTCCTGGGGCTCTACGTATGGCTGTTTTTATAGTACGAGCAGTACAGATAGCTTTTACTATGTGTTTTGTAATGGTCGCCCCAGAAACCGTTCCAAACAAGACATCGGGACTCGTATATGAAAGCAAGTCCAGACAAAAACTCTAGGTGTTCCATATGGCAACTTGTCAGATTTCAGCTTTACTTCCTTTAGTTTAGAGAATGAAACCGGTGATCTGATTGATTGCTACTAGAGTTGAGCGAATATGTTTGGAATCGGTTGCGGAATCTGAATTTGCCATATTTGTGCCGAATTTATGTTTGACGATCGATTCCAAACATATTCATTCATTTCTACTCCCATTGACATTCGGCGAATGTTGCAAAAACAATACTCGTTGCCGATCGTAATCGGAACCGAATTTTGAAAAATTCACTCCACTCTAATTGCTACATCTTCATTCCAACTACAGCTTAAGGGTATGTGCACACGTTGCGGATTTTGCTGCGGATCCACAGCGGGTTGGCCGCTGTGGATTCGCAGCAGTTTTCCATGAGTTTACAGTACCATGTAAACCTATGGAAAACCAAATCCGCAGTGCACATGCTGCGGAACAAAACGTGCGGAAGTGTAGCGTTGTTAATTCCACAGCATGTCCATTCTTTGTGTGAATTCCGCAGCTGTTCACGCCTGCTCCATAATAGGAATCCTCAGGTGTAAAACCGCAGGTCGAATCTGCACAAAATCCTAAAAAAAAATTGCGGTAATTCCGCAGGTAATCCGCAGTGCCTTTTACCTAAGGATTTACAAAAATCAGACCGGAAAAATCTGCACCACTTTCCTCAACGTGTGCACGTGGCTAAAGGTAGTCCGTTTCTCAAAAAAAAATCGTCCCTGCCGTATAGATTTCACTTCCTTATTTTTTTCATGAGAAATTTTTGTTTCGTATGCAGATAAGGGCTCCTCTGTTCACCTTTGGTGTAACCAAGGGCTCCTCTGTGCACCCTTGATGTGACCAAGGGCTCCTCTGTGCACCCTTGATGTGACCAAGGGCTCCTCTGTGCACCCTTGGTGTGACCGAGGCCTCTGGGCACCCTTGGTGTGACCGAGGGCTCCTTTGTGCACCCTTAGTGTGACCGAGGCCTCTGGGCACCCTTGGTGTGGTTAAGAGCTCCTTTGTGCACCCTTGGTGTGACCGAGGGCTCCTTTGTGCACCCTTGGTGTAACAGAGGCCTCTGGGCACCCTTGGTGTGATTAAGGGCTCCTTTGTGCACTCTTGGTGTGACTAAGGGCTCCTCTGGTTACCCTTGGTGTGACCAAGGCCCCTGGGCACCATTTTAAGTTCAGGTTCACACTGGTTTATGTCACAGTTCGTAAATGGACTACAATATCCAGACTGACCGCAGGTCTCCCAATCTAACGTAGTGCTTCATAGACACATATGAGTCTTATAAGTTCAAGTTGTGATATCCACAATCCAGGCTTTGTGGTACCTACATAGACCGTGAAATATGTTCATGTGAACCCAGCAATAGACAGGTCAAACTTGGAGTAGGCAGTTTTAATATGCTCCAGATTTATCTTAGAGGTTGAGGCTGCTTGATTGATCTTGCTTATCTTTAGACTGCCTAGTCTTAATTTAGCACAAGCCATTAGTTTGCTTATGTTATGACAGAAATTTGCGCCAAAATGTTGGTGCATTTTGGCTCACAATGCCACGCTTTAGGCCTAGGTCCATTTTAGCTAGGCCTTTTTCTTTGATGAAAATTTTATTGGAATTCTGATACACTCTACTGATGATGCGCACGTCAGACCAACGGCTACCATCTACGGCACAAGGTCAGTGATTGCAAACATGTTTGGTGTGTCATCTAAGCGGGAACATGAAAACACTAACTCCCATTGTTGTCAGCCAAACAGTTTAATCCTAGCAGTCCATGCCCCCCCATGACTGTGAAAGTGTCAGTTCCTCCTCATAACCGTGAGTGTGACACCTGATCCCTGTGACTTTGATACATGACCACTCATGACAGTGAGAGCCACGAAGTGCCCCCAATGAAGGTGACAGCCACACATTGGCCCACTTTTATAAGGGACAACCTCATAGTGCCTACTCACAACACTGGCAGCCACATGGTGTCCCCTCCCCTACACACAACAGGGAGAGGCACATGGTGCACCCTCACAAAACTGGAACATCCACTCGTTTCCCTTTACCTCAGAAAACTGGGACATCCACTCGTTGCCCTTTACCTCACACAACTGGGACATCCACTCGTTGCCCTTTACCTCACACAACTGGGACATCCACTTGTTGCCCTTTACCTCACACAATTGGGAAAGCCACTTGTTGCCCTCTCCCCCAAGCACATTATGGAGGACAGCCACGCGGTGCCCTCGCCCCACTCTCCCCACACAACAGGGACAGCCACGCGGTGCCTACCATATCAGTGACACCTTTTACATGTGATAGGGCCCAGACAATCTTGTGTGTAGATTTTTTGGGGGCCAAATGGAAAGGCTTCACAATTTGTGGCCTTTGATAACCCTCCAGTGCCTTTAAAAAGAATGCTCAGACTGAGTCCTTCAGCGTGATAACTTCCCTCTGCTCTGCCTCATTGGGACCTTATTACCTCAGAGGCCCTAACCAGACAATCCCTTCCATTACTGCTACATCCCCACTTCCATAATCTATGATGCTTTGTATTAAAGATATGGCAGGATAGATGAAAGGCAATATCCAGAGGCATTTCAGTCTTGCGACATCACTAGTGACTGCCATGTACGACAGCCGCGTTCCCGGCCAATGTAAATATGGTGTAAGGTTTTACAAATGTTGTTTACATTACAAGAAAAAAAATCCCAAGTTCCTCGGTTCCCCGGTACAGTGCATGCCAGTGTAGTGCAGATGGCTGTGACGTAACGCCAGCACAGATGTCCCATGAAAGCCCAGGAGGCCGCGTTTGGTTCGGAGCGAGCCTCTCTCCTATCCCCTGCACACATGGCGGTGACGTCCCTGAGTGGCTTTTGGATGTCACTTCTGCCTGAAGGATAAACAGAGTGAAAAGGCCAGGAGTTACGTGAGTAAGGTGACTTCTGGGAAACACAACGCCGCATGACTGAAGCCCAAACATACGAGGCGCGCGGCCTCGAAACGGAAAATCTACGCTTCTTCGTATATAAATAGGTTCTGTCATGCAGGCTGGACGCCTTTTTCCCTGACGCTGCACTTCAGGAAGATGTACGTCTCTGTTCACGGCTGTAAGAGAATCGTTTGTTTAGTGCCAGATCTCTGAACCTGCCATATTAACCATTTTAAACACTTCTGCCCCCAGATAATGCCCAGATATAGACTGCGCTGGCCAGTTTACATACCCTAAAAATAAAAAAATGTCTGACAAAATGTCTTAAAAGTGAATCTTTCAATGGTTTTCTTAAAATTAAACTGGGCGCCTTCACCAATCGGCTGGTGCCTCTGATTGTGGAACAGTTTTATTTTTCTTCTGTGCCCCTCCATTCCAAACGTATGCCCTCATACGTTTTCTCTTCAACCAACTGGACGTGTACAACTGAACAAGCGAATAGCACCAATGCATTTTTAATGTTTGGTAATAAACTTCCCAGTGTTAGAAAAGAGCTTGAGACTTTTTATGTATATTCATTGGAAAATTTCCCAATTTAAAGGGTTGCTTGACTTTAGGGTGCAAGTCTGCAGGCACACTGTGACTGCAGACTTGTGAATCCTTACACAGCCCGCACTGCTCGCTGTGAGGATTTTCCGGTGCTGGTGCCGGAAGAATGACTGCAAGTAAGTGATTTGCATACATTTAGTCCCATGCCGACTAGACGTGCACAACCTCGCTCAATGCAAGTGTATTGAGAGAGGCCGGACAGGTCTAGTCTGAATGTGTCCAGAAGTATGCAACAATACTTGTAGTTAAATTGCCATCTGTTCCTGGCATAGACACTGGAGAATCCTCAAAGCATGATGTGGGGATTCAGAAGTCTGCAGTCACTTAAAGTGGCTGCGGACTTATATCCTAAGGCCGGAGAAAACCCTTAAGAAAAGAGCCCGATACTGATATCTCAAATGCCATGCGTTAAAGGGGCTGCTCAGACTTTGGGTTCCAGATTGCAGTCACTGAAGACTTGTGAATCCTCACATCACGCCCTGTGCACGCTGTCAGGATTCTCTGCTGCCGGCACTGGGAGCAGGCAGGCGCTTGTCCAGAAGTATGCGATTTGCATACGTTCAGTCACATGCCGACTAGACCTGTGAATTGAGCGAGTCCAGACACGACTAGTCGTAATTTGTCTGGAAGTGGGCAAATCGTCTCTCCACCAGCAAAGGAGAATCCTGACTGCGCGCTTTGAGGATTCACAAGTCTACAATTACATGGACTCACTGAATACTTGAAGCCCAAGCCTGGGCAACCCAATAAATGTTGAATTTGCTCAAATTGGGACTTTCTTCTGCATGATACATTACTGTTGTAAGTCTTGAGTACACTTTTTTTTTTTATATATATATATTTTTTTTTTTAAATGCAGTCGTAAATAAGTTGAACTTTACACCAATAGAGTAGACAGGCCTCATATAATTTTTACTTTTTGGTTAAGGTAAAAAAGAAAACAAAAAAAAAGTGCAATAAATAAAGCAAAACATCAATACATTTGTCATAGGCTTTTACAATAATAAAGTGTCACAAATTGTGTAAAAAATGTTGGAGCAAACTCATTGAACAGTGAAAATCTTTTTTGGCTTATGGTATTAGTTACATTATTGCAAAATAAAGCAGAAAGATTGTTAAAATATGGGGAGGTTGGAGCAGCTTTCTTGGCTCAAGATGGACAACGCGTCACGATTTAGAGAGGAGGCTTTGAAATTCTTCTTTAATTTGATCTTGTAGCCATTTTCTCCTTAAGAGTTTTCTTTTTTCTTTTTTTTTTTTTTGGTTGAAGATGTTGTGTGGTCTTCCAGTGAGTGGAGACTTATAAATGTTTAGTATCCAGGGCACATTAAACTTCAGAAAGAAAATGTTTCCATGTTTTGTTGTGTTATGTCGAAGGGTTGCATTAACTCTGCTGGCTGTAATCTTGTGTTTGGAACAGTCGGTAGTCAGGCGCCCTGGCCGAAAGTTCATGAATGACACAAATCTAGTATGAAGGGGAGGTTAAGTGTATGTGTCTGTGTATATATGTATATCTATATATCTCACAAAATTAGAATATCGTCAAAAAGTTAATTTATTTCAGTTCTTAAATACAAAAAGTGAAACTCGTATAATATAAAGAGTCATTACAAACAGAGTGATCTATTCCAAGTGTTTATTTCTGTTAATGTTGATGATTATGTCTTACAGCCAATGAAAACCCAAAAGTCATTATCTCAGTAAATTAGAATACTTTATAACACCAGCGTGAAAAAATGAGTTTAAAATCCGAAATGAAATGTATGTTCAGTAAATGCACTCAATACTTGGTCGGGGCTCCTTTTGCATCAATTACTGCATCAATGTGGCGAGGCATGGAGGCGATCAGCCTGTGGCGCTGCTGAGGTGTTATGGAAGAAGTTTATTCTCACCCCTCCTGAGTTAAGTGATGAAAATGACCCTTGCAAAGATCACTGTGCTCAATGGCACTGTTATCTATTGTATATAGAGGTGTCATCAATCATTGTAGAAGAGGGGTGTAGGAGGTGAGCTGTGACATCACCTATTGTGCATTGTGGCTGCTTTATCTGTCATTGTCCAGGAGACGGAGGAGGTGAGCTGTAATATTTCATATTGTAAATAGTGGATCCCATGTTATCTACGGTATACAATGACTGATCTCCTCTTTTATACAGTAGGAGGAGGTGGGCTGTGACATCACTTATTGTGAATGGTGTTTTAGTCGGAGTGATTCTCATGCACCACTGTTGGCTCCGTGCTGACTCTGTTAGATTCCATAAGGTCCAAAGCCATAGAAAATCCAAAATCCAAGATTCAGAGGTACCAGAGAAAATAGGGATAAAACAGAACCTGTATTCCTTCCTTAAAAACTACATGGTGAAATACAATAGACGAGTGAAGCAACGTTTTGGCCCAAAAGGGCCTTTTTCAAGCCAGAAGTGCAATAGCTGAAATTTTTATTGTACTTCTGGCTTGAAAACGGCCATTCAAGCAGGAACGTCTCTTCACTCGTCTATTGTATTTCACGATGTGATTTTTAAGGATGGAATAAATACCTCTTGAAGCTCATCAAGAGAATGCCAAGAGTGTGCAAAGCAGTCATCAAAGCAAAAGGTGGCTACTCTGAACAACCTAGAGTATAAGACATAATTTCAGTTGTTTCACACACTCTCTATCTATCTATCTATCTATCTATCTATCTATCTATCTATCTATCTATCTATCTACCATCTGTATATAATTCCACATGTGTTAATTCATAGTTTTGATGCCTTCAGTGTGAATGTACAATTTTCATAGTCATGAAAATACAGAAAAATCTTTAAATGAGAAGGTGTGTCCAAACTTTTGGTCTGTACTGTGTGTGTGTGACATCACCTATTGTGAATGGTGGATCCTGTGTTATCTACTGTATATAGAGGTGTTATCAGTCATTGTACAGGAGGAGGAGGTGAGCTGTGACATCACCTATTGTGAATGGTGGATCCTGTGTTATCTACTGTATATAGAGGTGTTATCAGTCATTGTACAGGAGGAGGAGGTGAGCTGTGACATCACCTATTGTGAATGGTGGATCCTGTGTTATCTACTGTATATAGAGGTGTTATCAGTCATTGTACAAGAGGAGGAGGTGAGCTGTGACGTAACCTATTGTGAATGGTGGATCTGTGTTATCTACTGTATATAGAGGTGTTATCAGGCATTGAACAGGAGGTGGAGGTGAGCTGTGACATCGCCTATTGTGAATGGTGGATCCTGTGTTATCTACTGTATATAGAGGTGTTATCGGTCATTGTACAGGAGGAGGAGGTGAGCTGTGTTATCAAATATTGTGAATGGTGGATCCTGTGTTATCTACTGTATATAGAGGTGTTATCGGTCATTGTATAGGAGGAGGAGGTGAGCTGTGTTAACACATATTGTGAATGGTGGATCCTGTTTTCTACTGTATATAGAGGTGTTATCAGTCATTGTACAGGAGGAGGAGGTGAGCTGTGACGTAACCTATTGTGAATGGTGGATCCTGTGTTATTTACTGTATATAAAGGTGTGATCAGATCTTTCATTGTAATCCTGTCTGCCGAAAAAAGTAATCTGTGCAGAACATGAAGTGTGAATCTAGAATTAGGACTAACAGCCGGGGTGACAAATGTAAGATTTTTTTGTTTGTATACAGATAGTGATATTGGAAATTAAAAAAACACAACTAAATTGTTTTAAAAATAAATATATTTCACATAAAAACCTTATTTAAATCCTGGGACGTTTTCTGATTTACACATTTCAGTTCATAATGAACTCCTGTTTTGTGATTTTCAGTGTTGTTCGTGGTTTATGTTTCGAGCTTTATGTGGATCCAGGCTTTTTGTTTGTCCATGTTTCCACCCATGAGAAAACCTTTTCTGACCCACCGTGTGGATCCCCCTCATTCTTCCATGTTCACCATGAGGTCACGGTGATGTGCGGCGGCGTGGTGATGCAGGGAGAAGCTGGAGGTCCGCGTGCAGCCTGTGTGCTTTGGCTGGGCTACCCGGATGAGCCGTGTTTGCCTCTGTCATTCCAGCTCTCGTACCTTTTGTATACTTGGCTCCTTCCCATCTTGGAAACAGCTAATTCATTCCAGATCTGTTTGACTGCATTGAAGCAAAAACCCAGAAGTGTTAAATACTTTGTGGAGACCACTGAGGTCACTCACACCTGCTGACATTTCATCCCATGAGAAGCTCATTCTCCGGCAGGAATGAAGGCTGGACGCCTTCCCGAGTGGAGGAAACCTGTGCACACTGCCCTATTGGGCGGAGCAGCTAAGACTACGGGTACATTGAGTTTCTGCTCAATTTTGGCTGCAAAAACTCAGCCATAAAGACCCCAAGTTTTTTTTTTTTAAATTTCGCATTTTTGAGGAGGGTTTGGAGAGTTTCCGCTCAGTTTCTTCTCCGAAAAACCTTAAAAACTACCCTCAGGGTGCACATACCCTGGGGTTGGTTTCACAGATTTTTTATTTTCATACGTGAAAAATTATTTATGCGCCAAATCCATTTTTGGTCCCTATATCAGTTTTTACAATCCTGGTATCATCTGTTTTTTTTTTTTTTTTTTTTTACTAATGAATTGTGTGTTGTATCCGTTTTTCACCCCGGGTTATTGACTTGAATTGGCGAGTTTGATCCTCGTCACGGATCAGGGTAGGTCATGTCTCCATTTTTTGGGTGTTTTTTTTGGTCCGTTAAAAAAGCAAAAATTCATAAAAAGGCGCAGTGATAGGAATGGGTAAGTAATCTATCCATAAAAATAATGGTCGGCACACATACCCTTAATACTCTTCAGTACTGTTTTTTTTTATTCGGTATGTGCACACGATAGAGGGGTTGTCCACTACTTTATCATTAATGAGCTGTCCTTAGGATAGGTCACCAATGTCTGATCAGTTGGGGTCCAACATCCGGCACCCCCTCCGATCAGCTATTATTGATGGCGGGAGCGGTCGCTGGCCGGAAATGCTCCATTACAGAGCTGCGCCGTCTTCTGATAGTGGCCACGGCAGGGTACTGCACAGCTGCCTCCTACTGATCCATTTTATACGGATCCCCATTTAGTGATCGAGTCTGATCTGCAAAGCGGATGAGAATGAAACCGGCTCTCAGTCCGGATCTGATTTTAAAACTGATGTGTGTACGTGGCTTAATGAAATTCTGCGGGTTTGTGTGCTCTCCAAGAAAAACACCGGAAAGTTGTGTGAATGTAGCCAGCATTCTCAATTAGGGTAAGTTTTGCCAGTTTTTTATGAGGATTTTGGAGCTTTTTTTCTGCTCCAAAATCCTCATGAAAACCCAAATACTCTTTGAAAAAAATCTTCCTTTTCATATCATTGTGAAGCCACTGTAGTGCGCACGGCGCTGTTTTGTTTTCCAAGCAGAAATATGTGCATTGTGTCAAATCTTCAAAAAAAAGTTTCAAATTTGACTACTGAATCAATTAAAGCAAAAAAAAGCCATAAAAAATGCAACAAAACTATATATATATATATATATATATATATATATATATATATATATATATATATATATATATATATATATATATATATATACACATACAGTATATATATATATATATATATATATATATATATATATATATTTTTATTATATTAAAGGGTTAAAGGGGTTGTCTCGGAGCACATGGACCTCACAGATCCACTCGGAAACAACTATTAGGCAGAATGGAGAGCAATAGGGGGAAATGCCGGCTTGGCTATGGCTTTTTTTTTGTGTTTTTTTCGCAAAATCTATTCATTTTTGGGGGGATGACAAGAGCAGGACCTGGATTAATTACAGTTTGCCAGAAGAGAGGAGCGCATTAAAAAAAGAGGTGTATTTGATTAAAAATAATAGTAATAAAAATCTGTTAAGGGTGTGTTCACACAGGATTTTATTCTTTTTTGAAGCAGTTCTTCTACAAAATCCACATAAAAAAAAACTGTGTGAATAAACCCACGCTTAGAACGAAAAAAAATCCATTCTGCTCCAGTTCTTCACGACATGGCTCTAGTGATAATGTGCGGTCTACAGTGCATGACTGCTGCAGCCAATCACTGGGCTCAACAAGACCACAGACCAGCGATTGGCTGCAGCGGTCACATGCTGTATTTATGCTGTGACAACTGCAGCCCTGTAACCAAACACGGGGTAGAGGTGACGCAGCGCAAGGTGAAAGCGCTGATGATATTGCTAAGTTTTAACAGTGGAATATCCCTTTTTTAGTGCTTGGAGTAAATTTGTCTTAATCCGTAGGAGCATTATTTTTTTTCTATGCTTTTCTATTGAACTGTATGTCGGAATCAAAAATTTCCAATGCAAAATACCAATCTGAGAATTTTATTTAAACAAAATAATAATAAAGAAAGTTTTAGGAAATAATAATAAAAAAAATAAATAAAAATCTGCATTAGACAATGAAGGGGTCATTTCGGGAGACAATCCTGCCCCTGATTTGAAATGTTTTGGCACGAGACTCGCTGTAATGTTATTACTGGCTGTAGTTGAAAAAAGCGGTTTTCAGAATGTAAATGATACTGTTCCTGCAAGAACAGAAACGACGTAAGAGCAGGAACGCTCCCTGTGAGGTGGGATCCTTCTCAAGACTGCGAGAATCCCTCGGGTTTGGCCAGAGGTTTGGAAGATTTAAAGGACCGTCTGTCTCTTAAGGCCAGGCACCCTCTACACCCCCATCACATTCCTAGCTGGAGAGATCTGCCAATACTATCGGGTCAAAGGCACAAAATTAACCATTTACTATTCAGAAAACTTATATATATTATTTCCTCCCCCCGAAAAGTATAGTACAAGTGAAAATAAGAAACCTTTGCAATATATCTTAGAGAAATCCACTTCTTTTTCCTCCTGGACTGATCTTTCATTCTCAAAATTATCAATTCATTGGTAAAATCTGTCAGATTTTCCCCTAACTGCATAACTGCGAGAGATGACAGTTGGTTCTCGTAAAGTTCTATGGAGAACTTACAGCAGAATGTCTCTAGCTCCTCCCTCCTCCATTGGAGACAGATGTTGGTGCTTTTAAAATCCTATGGGGGAGGCAGACGCAGACCTTCTGTTACAAGTTCTAATTAAACGTCAGTTACTGTTCTCCAAAGATCTTCAGGAGCACCAGCTGTCATCTCCTGTCTCAGTAATGGGAAAGTCTGTATTAACTGAAGACAGATTATACCTATGAATCGAGAATGATGGATCAGTCGAGGAGGAGAAAGAAGCAGATTTCTCTGATGAGATGTATTACAAAGCTGCTTATTTTCATGTGTACTCTTGATTAATGAAATAAACATGAAAGCAATAGTTACTACTTCTGGAAGTTTTAAAATGTATACGTCACTTGTCCCAGTCCCCGTAGATCACTCTGTCCCAATCCCCATAGGTCACTCTGTCCTGACCCCCGTAGGTCACTCTGTCCCGATCCCCGTTGGTCACTCTGTCCCAGTCCCCGTAGGTCACTCTGTCCCGATCCCCGTAAGTCATTCTGTCCCGATCCCCGTAGGTCACTCTGTCCCGATCCCCCGTAGGTCACTCTGTCCCAGTCCCCGTAGGTCACTGTCCCGATCCCCGTAGGTCACTCTGTCCCGATCCCGGTAGGTCACTCTGTCCCGATCCCCCGTAGGTCACTCTGTCCCCATCCCCCGTAGGTCACTGTCCCGATCCCCGTAGGTCACTCTGTCCCGATCCCCCGTAGGTCATTCTGTCCCGATCCCCCGTAGGTCACTCTGTCCCGATCCCCCGTAGGTCACTCTGTCCCGATCCCCCGTAGGTCACTCTGTCCCGATCCCCCGTAGGTCACTCTGTCCCGATCCCCCGTAGGTCACTCTGTCCCGATCCCCCGTAGGTCACTCTGTCCCGATCCCCCGTAGGTCACTCTGTCCCGATCCCCCGTAGGTCACTCTGTCCCGATCCCCCGTAGGTCACTCTGTCCCGATCCCCCGTAGGTCACTCTGTCCCGATCCCCCGTAGGTCACTCTGTCCCGATCCCCCGTAGGTCACTCTGTCCCGATCCCCCGTAGGTCACTCTGTCCCGATCCCCCGTAGGTCACTCTGTCCCTGCTGGTTTGTGCTTACGTGGCCTGTCCTTGTCATATCGGAAGTGCCTGCTCATACAGTCACTGGTGGAGGGGGGTCATCGATGAGGCCAGTGATTGGCTGGTCTGGTATTTCTGGCCATTTCTATTGGTTGGGACTGAAAAGCATAGACCAGCGGCACTGAATGAGCCCCGAAATAAGGATCAGTTTGCACGTAATTTCTTTTGTTTTCACCTGGTTTGAACCTTTTTATAGCTAATTTTCATCACTTAGAAAACCCCTTTAACATTAAGGACAACATAGGATGGCTATACGGTAGCATAAGATGTGCTCATGATGTATAAAACCTCCTCTGTTAAAAGACTTGACTGCCGTGTACCCCCTTTTTTATTTTATGCTTCTCTTTGATACGATAAATACTCTGAATTCTTTTTTCCCCATTAAGGGTGAATTTGAAAAATGGATTTACTGGTACCTGTCTTGTTGTCTTTTTTTTTTTTTTTTTTTTTTTAACTTTTAATGTTATGATTGGTCAAACACACAATAAGTGAGCTAAAAGTATAATGAAATCTATCTGTGACAGGTGGAGGAGGCAAAAGGAATGGACGCAGCAAGAAATGGAAGGAGATGTTGAGGCTGCCACACATAAGCCAGTGTGAAGAACTCCGACATTCAGTGGGTGAGTACGTGGCGTGTCATACTCCATGTCTCTGTGTGGATTAACGATACCTGAGTCAACCGAGTTGTAATAAATGACCCAATGTGTCCTCTCTATTCCTTGTTGTGATGGGAGCCATATTAGGCTGTGTGGCTCCATCAAGAATCTTAAAGGGAACCTGTCACTAGTTTTGTCCGATACCAGATTCGGCCATCACCTTTCAGGACTGATATATTGCATTCTATAATGCTGTATATCTGCCCCCAACCCAACCTGTAAGAGAAGAAAAACAACTTTTATTATACTTACCTGCAGGGCGGTCCGGTCCGATGGGTGTCACTGGTCTTGGCCCGGCACCTCCCTTCCTCGTGCGATGCCGTCCTCCTTCTTGGTTCGTGTGCATGACGCGTCCCTACGTCAACCACACAGTCTCCTTGTCATTGCGCTCCTGCACAGTAGTACTTCTCTGCCCTGTTGAGGCATCGGGGCTCTTTGACCTTTTCCGGCACCTTTGCACTTCTGGACTGTGCTTTGCCCTCAACGGGGTGGAGAAGTACGCCCGCGCAATGTCGGGGATACTGTGTGGATGACGTAGGGATGAGTTGAAGCAAGCAGGAGGACGGCATCGCAAGAAGGGAGGCGCCGGACCAAGAAGAGCGACACCCATCGGACCAAAACTGATGACAGGTTCCCTTTTAATTCAATTGTTTATCATTTTTAAAGGGGAATGTACAAGGCAAATATATCAATCATATATCATTTTTTTAATTTTTTTTAATTAATATTTGTCTGATATTTAAGTTCTTATATATCTTGAAATTCGGATGGTTCTGGCCCAATATCTATTGATCGCCATATATCAGAAATTACAAAAGTTTCTGCATCTCTCATAAAAGCTGGTCACTGATGCCCCTCTTGTCAGGGATTACCTAAATGTCGAAAGTGGAATGACTGCTTTCATCTCTCGTAGGTGATGAAAAAAAAAAATAAAAAAAAAAATCAAACCTTAACATACTGTCCACACCATAGAACATTTTTGGTCTGATAGTTGAAGAAATAAGACAGGGGCAATTCTGGTCATGGATTTACGTTTAAAAGCAAATTTATTGTCTAATGACACTTTATGTACTTTAAAAACAATTGTAATTTTCAAGATCTCTGCTTGTGATCTCTGAAAGGGAATCTTAAAAAAATAAATAAATATTATATATATATATATATATATATATATATATATATATATATATATATATATATATATATAGTAATACTGAGAGATGACATAGGGGGAAAAAGTATTGAGTAAGCTTAGTGAAATTTATTTAATACTTAGTATTGGTGATGAGGCTTCAAGACCCCTCCTGTATGGAGAAACTAGTCGCATGCATTGCTCTGGTGTTATTTTGGCCCATATTTCCACAGAAATACTCTTCAAATCCTGAAGGTTGTGTGGGCTCCTGTTAACTTTATTCCATACATTTTTTTTTATTCGATTCAGGAAAGTCCATTTTCAAATTTCTTTCTCTAAAGGCAAGACAACCTTAAAGCCTGATTGATGCACCCCCCATACTTAACTCCTTAGTGACCAAGCCAGTTTTTACAATTCTGACCACTGTCACTTTGAGGTTATATCTCTGGAACGCTTCAGCGTGTACCACTGATTTTGAGTTTGCTAGTGGTAAAATTTTATCGATATGTCTTGCGTTTATTTATGTAAAAAGTTGAAATTTGGCAAACATCTTGAAAATTTTGCAATGATCAAACTTTTAATTTGTGTGGCCTTAAATCAGACGGTGGTGTCACACAAGGTAGTTAATAACTGACATTGTCCCAGCACAACCCTAACCCCAACACAACCCTAACCCCAACACCGACACAACCCCAACCCTAACTGCAAAGAATGGAAAAATAAAAAAAATTATATTATTTTTACCTAACTAAGGGGGTGACAAGGTGACAAAGGGGGGTTTGATTTACTTTTTTTTTTATTTTTTTTTTATTTTGATCACTGATGATCCTAAAGGGGTGTATGAAAACCAGATTACCCCTCTTGACCTTTTAGCAAAAAAGACTCTTCTGCATAGTTCAGACTTCATGGAGATTCTTGGAATAACCCTTCTATATAAAAGCCGGGTGGATAGTGGTTACTAGCATTGTGTGAGTGGTTTTATAGCTGGGCTTTGATCTCGGGGAAGTTGGAGTCTGTTGGCTTCTTTTTCTTGCTTTTAGGTATGAACTGAAATAAAACCTTGATGGAACGCATTACTTTTCATCCGCCGTCCAACTCCTGTCTAAACCTCTTACTGGCGCATGACTCTGTCATCGTTCTCATTGTTACTCTGTAGACATCATTTCTACATGTGTCGTGTTTAGACTTTTAAAAGGTTTTCCAACTACTGACCAACCTCTTATTTATGGGTCTTTTTTTTTTTGGTCTCCCTCGTGACCAGCACCGCTCCTCTGTACTCAGTGCCACATCTCCCGCCGGTCTCTTAAGGTCAGACTTTGTGAGTCCACTGAATATAGTCAAGCTCTCTGCTTACATTCAGTGACAGGCAGCATATTATTAGTATTAAGAATTTTGCACCCTCTGCCTTTTGTAGCTTCTGTGTCCCACTGTGTATTGATGGCTGCAGAATGAGTGAACTGAGAATCAGTCAGTGAGCTCATTCTGAATAATCCTGGGAGTTTGTAACTCTCTCTTTCTGAGCTTCTCTCAGCTGATTTATGACAACATCAAAGCTAAACTTGCAGGTAATCGAAGAACCAGAAATAAAGGGTACAACATTTCTAATGAAATCCTGTTGCAAAAAAACTTTTTTGTGACACTGTTGGACAATTAGTCTAAATCCAGCTGAGTCACATGGAATACAAGTACTGGAATAAAACGTGTATATGACTTGTGTATATATAGTAATTAGGAGGCCGAACCGCTTGGCAGAGCAGAATGGAGCGACGCATTTTGGACTCGGTGGCAGCAGCTGATGAGACCATGGAAAAAAAAAAACAAACATACATTACTCATAGGTATTTGCCATGCAGGTAATATTAACCGAGCAGGTTCTAAATCATGAATTCGAGTATTCATGGCTTGGTCATGGATTCTTTCTGTTAGCAACGAGACAAAATAAGGTAATTAGCTGACGAGAACAATTATTTACAGATGCTCGTTGACCGGAATACTCCTTTATCTGGAGGCAGTATATGTAACATTCTTTTTTTTTTTTTTTTTTAAAGTATTGCTGTGTTTTTTTATTTATATTTCGCCCCACCTTTTTTTGTTTCTTTATTTGGAACGTTGTTGTATTAAAGTGTGTTGTGTTTTTTTGGTTGTTTTTTGGGACGTGTTGATATTTTTATGCCACTTTTGGGTTACAAAAAAGTTTAGCGCTTCACGTTTTTCCTTATTGATGTGGTTCTTTAATAATTCCCCCCTCTATATTGTACCCTGAAAATAACATGTTTATTTTACAGCTTGTTCCATTTAATGGCGATACTTATATACTTTTTTTTTATGCTTTAGAACCTAAGATATTCTGGAGCTTTTAACGGTGCATTTATAACTTTTTTTTTTTTTTCATAACCTTTGGCCATTTTATATGCACAAACAGCCGTATTTATGTTGGAAAATGGGAATATTCCAGTATATAATGGTAAAAAAAATCAAAGAATTTAAGTGTTTCCTATTGTAACAAAAAAGTGAAAAAAACCAAAACAAATATTAATAAAAAAATAAAGTCCCATCTATCGCACAATTAGCATGTGCCGATTATGCCTTGCGGTACTGGGCCTGCATGTGTATGAGGGAGCGGTGAACCACCAGCTATTGAAAGTGTATGGCCAGCTTGAAGGGGTTGTGCACTCAATTTGCATACTTCCAGCCACATTCCAACTAGTCGTATCCAGCCTCGCTCAATACACTTGTGCTGAACGAGGCCATGCATGTCTAGTTGGCATGTGACCGCGTGTATGCAAACTGCATACTTGGGGTCGCACTCCCGACTTCACGGAATCCTGACAGTTCGCACACTGCATGTTCTAAGGATTCACATGTCTGCAGTCACATAAACCCCAAGACTGGACAACCCCTTTAAATAGTCCAGCTCTTCAAAGAAGGTCAGAATATTACAGAATATTTTTAGACTATCTCTCTTTGGCCTGGTGCAGCTAATGACCGTGCTTGCGTGAGCCGCCTTATCTCTGGAAGAGTGCTAGACGCCAAAAACTGAAATGTTTTCCTTAGATTTGTCTTTCGGAATAAAGGAGCTTGAATTAATATTTTTATTTATGTTAAATGAACAGGAATGTTCCCTTTTATTCTTCGGGGCGTTTTTTTTGCCTACTTTTGTTTGGCTGCTTTATCCTCTATTGTTTATAGAATTGGTTCATATTTTTCCAAGTGATTCTGACGTCACCCCTTTATCTCCTGCCTGGCTACAGATCAGTGCTTCTAGGGGGGAAATGCTTCCATACCTACAGAGCTCGATGTAGCATGAAATTATTTTCTATCTAAAATCTGACCTGTGAATTTACTATGCGAAAAAAGGTACCTGTATATAGAAGTATAGTAGAAGAAGCTCTTTAAAGGGAAACTGTCAGCAGGTTTTTGCTTTTTAATCTGAGAGCAACATGATGTTGGAGCAGAGACCCTGATTCCGGAGATGTCACTTGCTTAGCAGCTTGGTGTTTTTTTTAAATACAATCAGTGTTTTATCACCAGGAGATTATCACTACAGGACTATGTTTCCTGTGCAAGGCAGTCCAGCTAATCTGTGTAACCCCGCCCCCACCACTGATTGGCAGATTGAGTGTACACATGAAGGTGCCAATCAGTGGTGTGGGCGGGGTTATACAGACCTCAGCATTCTGAGCTCTGCTACATCTACAGAAGAGAAAACGGGGATTTTATCAAAACTGCACCAAGTAGTCCAATAAGTGACACATCTCTGGAATCAGGATCTCCTCCCCTACATCACGCTGCTCTTAGTTTACACGGAACAAACATTCTCCGCTTTACCTTATAAGCCAGCATTTCATTCTCCCGCTGAGGGGCGTGTAAGGGATTAAATGGCCGGTTTTCGAGCTGCTGATGGCCTCGTCTCTGGTCCTAAACCCGCGCCATTCTCATGTCAGTGCTATGCTGCCACCCGACTGCACTGTAAAATGTTTTGTGCAAGGGGAGACTGGGTGAAGAGGGTTTGGGGGGAGGAGTGGGGGGCCCTAAGCTTTTAGGAATTTTCTTTCCCAATAGGAAATGATGCCCATGTTCTCTCCTTTTACAAGTTACATAAACCCACCTGACTATGCAACGATACCTCACTTATCTATTCAAGAGAACGGGGGGCACCACTAAATGTAAAACTATTGGGGCTCACCATGGACTGAGAGACTGGATAATGATCAGAGAGAGCAAAAGATCATGTCCATATGTGTGGGAGCTCCACAATCAAATATCAAGAGAGATATGCATACATATGTATCACAAAAAACTTCGTTTTTATTAAATAGCACAGAAAACACATTTCTTACAAAAACCAGAATTAAAAACATTTAAAAGTGCAAAACACAGCACAACGTTGCAAAAATGGTCATTTCCTAGTATAGGGAAATACAATCTTATCCTACATACCAGTACCTCTCATCGTTGGAAATGTTAAGATCCACTAAAGCACAGCCTGGAAATATTCCTGTAGGTCTTAGGTCAGTTTTACTTAAAGGGTTTGTCTCAACATCATAAATGGTCAAAATTGAAAAGTGCTTGTAAAAACCGAGCAGTATACCCCGAAGGAGAGGGAAATTGCACAATGTCTAGGTTACCGGCCACCTCTGCAGTCGATCAGAAGAGTCAGTTTCCTAGGCAAGGAGCGCCGCTCACGTCAACTCTTTGCTATACAGCTTTCAAGTGCTGCCCTCAAACTTTCTGGATCCGGAGAGCTTCAGTTCTGCCCGGTGCTTTTCCGATGATACTGAAGCAAAGCTGCTTTTACTAGAACCAATGAAGAGCCTACAGTTCAGACCGGCGGCTCAATCGTGCTGTTTCTCCGAAATCTCAATATTCAGGAGCACAGCGTCCCCCCTCCGGAGGCAGAGGAGCAGTGCGCTCCTGCAGACACAACATAACACATCCGCTATGAAAAAAAAAAGAAAACAGAGAGGAAAAGGGAGTGGTTGTGTTTAAAAAGTTGAGTAAATCCTTTATTATATATTTTTTGTTAAATACCGGACTCTCTCCATGGAATACATGCTGATTTATCCATAAAATAAAGGGGTTAAAAGTTTAGATTTTACTCTTCATTCCTCCCCCCCCCCCCCCCCCCCTTTTTTAAGGCTTGTAAATTAATAAGCGGACACATCTGTTTTCGAGCCGTCTCCCTCTCTCTTATCCTCCAATTACTCTGCTGCTTAGTAAGTGCTTGCGTCATTCATGTTTATAAGCTGACATATCTTTAACAGCATATGTTTGGCTGCAGATGTGAACTTATAAAAAAAAAAAAAAATGCAGCGGTTACATGAGTGCTCGCGGTGTGTGTTAACTTGCACACAATTCTGGTTTTAATTTTCTCTGGGCACCCGATTATTTTATTTTATTTTTTTACTCTGTTGTTTTGTGGAATTATATGACCTCCTTGGCACCCGTGATTCTACGCCAAAAGCTAAACATTCCACTGGAATATGGATATGAATGCTGACAGCCGATGAGAACGCAGAGCCCAGTGTGTCTTCCTGTTTTTCTTCTGTCAGTTTTAGAACTTCATAGCATTTATTTTTTTATTTTTTTTTGTGTGCTTTTTTTTTGTGCTTTTTTTGATCAGTGTCCCCAGATGATTTCTTGCTGGGTTGTTCTATGAATACAGTGTACATTTGTAGAAGAGGGACTTTTGGGACTGTCGAGAGTCTGCTGGTCTCTGGCATGAACACTTTGCTTCTACGGCTGTTCTTTCTTGAATATCATGGTGGCTATCATTTTTAAGTGTCAGAAGTTATTTCTTGTTTTACCCCTCAACATGATTATTACAGGGGTCAACAACAAATTCTAGTGCCTCCTTTCTATTTTTCTACTACCAGTTTTACTTGGAGTGGAGTACATTTCTGTCTTAAAGGAATTTTCCATTTTCAGAAAACCCCTTCCTCCCGGCTGAGGTTTGAGTCTCTGCTGCTGCTCTCAGTGTCTGTTATTGTCTGCAGCACTGACAACCACGCTGCAGCTAATCCATGAGCTCAGCGGCTTGTGACGTCTACTGCTAAGCTCAGTTTTTGGCTGCAGCGCTGTTGACATGATCTCAGCACTGCAATAACCACAACTGGGAGCAGAGGAGAGACTCGGCGCTGGACCTGGGGAGGATGAGTGAAGCACAGCTAAGGGACAGGGGATTACCAAAACCAGAGAATACACTGCTCAAAAAAATAAAGGGAACACTAAAATCCCACATCCTAGATATCACTGAATGAAATATTCCAGTTGTAAATCTTTATTCATTGCATAGTGGAATGTGTTGAGAACAATAAAACCTAAAAATTATCAACCTAAATCACAACTAATATCCCACGGAGGTCTGGAGTTGGAATGATGCTCACAATCAAAGTGGAAAATGAAGTTACAGGCTGATCCAACTTCAGTGGAAATGCCTCAAGACAAGGAAATGATGCTCAGTAGTGTGTGTGGCCTCCACGTGCCTGTATGACCTCTCCACAATGCCTGGGCATGCTCCTGATGAGGCGGGGATAGTCTCCTGAGAGATCTCCTCCCAGACCTGGACTAAAACTTCCTCCTGGACAGTCTGTGGTGCAACGTGACGTTGGTGGATTGTGCAAGACATGATGTCCCAGATGTGTTCAATCAGATTCAGGTCTGGGGAATGGGCTGGCCAGTCCATAGCTTCAATGCCTTCATCTTTCAGGAACTGCTGACACACTCCAGCCACATGAGGTCTGGCATTGTCCTGCATTAGGAAGAACCCATGGCCAATCACACCAGCATATGGTCTCACAAGGGGTCTGAGGATCTCATCTCGGTACCTAATGGCAGTCAGGCTATCTCTGGCGAGCACATGGAGGGCTGTGCGGCCCTCCAAAGAGATACTACCCCACACCATTACTTACCATGCCAAACCGGTCATGCTGAAGGATGTTACAGGCAGCAGATTGCTCTCCACGGCATCTCCAGACTCTGTCACGTCTGTTACATGTGCTCAGTGTGAACCTGCTTTCATCTGTGAAGAGCACAGGACGCCACGGTGTTGGGCTGTGAGCACAACCCCTATCTGTGGACTTGGGCACTCAGACCATCCTCATGGAGTTGGTTTATAATCATTTGTGCAGACACATGCACATTTGTGGCCTGCTGGAGGTCATTTTGCAGGGCTCTGGCAGTGCTACTTCTGTTCCTCCTTGCACAAAGGCTGAGGTAATGGTCCTGCTGCTGGGTTGTTGCCCTCCTACGGCCCCCTCCACGTCTCCTGGTGTACTGGCCTGTCTCCTGGTAGCGCCTCCAGCCTCTGGACACTACGCTGACAGACACAGCAAACCTTCTTGCCACAGTTCGCATTGATGTGCCATCCTGGATAAGCTGCACTACCTGAGCCACTTGTGTGGGTTGTAGAGTCCGTCTCATGCTACCACGAGTGTGAAAGCACAACCAACATTCAAAAGTGACCAAAACATCAGCCAGAAAGCATTGGTACTGAGATGTGGTCTGTGGTCCCCACCTGCAGAATCACTCCTTTGTTGAGGGTGTCTTGATAATTGCCAATAATTTCCATCTGTTGTCTATTCCATTTGCACAACAGCATGTGGAATTGATTGTCAAACAGTGTTGCTTCCTAAGTGGACAGTTTGATTTCACAGAAGTTTGATTTACTTGGAGTTATATTCTGTTGTTTAAGTGTTCCCTTTATTTTTTTGAGCAGTGTAGTCTTTTGGTGTAAATAATGATAAATTCTTCGCCACCAAACCTCTTTTGGCAAAACTCTACCTACTTTTAAAACAGTTGGCATAGTTAACCAAGAATGGCATGGGGAAAAAAAATGAAAAAGGTTGCAAAATTGCACAAAAAAATTACGACATTTCATGCAGTTTTGGGTGGCACGCAGGGCTATTTAGGGTAAGTCTGTCTGAGGGCAAGCTGTAGACTTCCCTTGTAAGGGCAGGAGTCATGGGGCATATAGGGCAATTATTTATCCTAATGGGTATGCTGGGCTAATGCTCCTGACACTGCTTATTCCAGATCTGATGAGGATCCGCTCCATGAGTTATTGGATGAAGTATACTTTATTTACCCTGTGGAGAATCTACATTGGGTGAGAGATTTCCATGTTTTATCATCCAATATCCGGAGACATTGATAAGCTCATACTGTTTAATATGCTTCATTTTTGACCACTGTCATATTTAGGCATGTGTATATCTGCTTTCTTCAGACATATTATCCACTACTGTGGCGTGTCTGGTCATTTATGTACACTGCTCAAAAAATAAAGGGATCACTTAAACAATATGAAACTCCCAAGTCAATCACACTTCTGTGAAATAAACCCGTCCAGTTATGAAGCAACACTGATTGTGAATCAATTTCTCCTGCTGTTGTGCAAATGGAAGAGACAACAGGTAGAAATGACAGGCAATTAGCAAGACCACCCCTATAAAGGAGTGGTTCTGCATGGGGTGACCACAGACCATTTCTCTGTTCTCATCCTATTTTCGCTGTTGTTTTGGTCACTTTTGCATTTTGACATTGCTCTCACCCCTAGAGGTACTGTACAGTAGCATGAGGCGGTGTCTACAATTCACAGAAGTCTGGAGATGTCTTGTTGAACATTATGCTGCTTGCAACCTGCTCCAGCATGACTGGTTTGGCTGCAGGTCAGTAATCGCATGGGGAGGCATTCCTCCATGTGCTAGCCACGGGAACCCTGACTGCCATTAGGTATCGGGATGAGATCCTCAGACCCAGTCGAGACCATATGCAGGTGCACTGGGCCCCAAGTTCTGATGCATGACAATGCTGAAGTGTGTCAGTAGTTCCTGCATGATGAAGGCTTTGATGCTATAGACTGGACAGCCCGTTCCCCAGACCTGAATCCGATTGAACACATCTGGGACATCATGTCTCATTCCATCCACCAACGCCTCTTTGCACCACAGAGTGTTTAGGCGTTGACTGATGCTTTAATCCAGGTCTGGGAGGAGATTCCTCAGGAGAACATCTGCCGCCTCATTAGGAGCATACCCAGGCGTTGTAGAGAGGTCATACAGGCACATGGAGGCCACACACACTACTGAGCATCATTTCCTTGTCTTGAGGCATTTCCACTGAAGTTGGATCTGCCTATAATTTGATTTTCCACTTAGATTCTGAGTATCATTCCAAATCCCGACCTCCATGAGATATTAATTTTGATTTCCATTGATCATTTTTATGTTTTATTGTTCTAAACACATACCACTATGCAATGAATGAAGATTTGCAGCTGGAATATTTAATTCAGTGATATCTAGGATGTGGCATTTTAGTGTTCCCTTTATTTTTTGAGCAGTGTATATATAGTACAGGGTGGGCCATTTATATGGATACACCTGGGTTGGCCATTTATAAAATTGGATCCAAAATGGCCAACTTCAAAATGGCCGCCATGGTCACCACCCATCTTGAAAAGTTTTCCCCCTCCCATAAACTAATGTGCTACAAACAGGAAGTTGATATCACCAACCATTCCCTTTTTATTTAGGTGTATCCATACACATGGCCCACCCAAATGTATCCATATAAATGGCCCACCCTGTAGAATAGTTTGCTGTAGATGATAATAAGCCAATTAGCGTAATTTCTGAATGACACAATCCTTACGGCAAACTCTGAAGTATGTTGCTAGATCCCATATAGGTTGATAAGGTTCCTATTTACATCTCTCTTGAGATTTTGTGTTCTTGCTGAATATTTAGTAAAATTAGGAGATTACGTTCTGTTTGGCTTAGAAGCCCAACTTCCCCTCCTGTCATCATTGAAAGTGGCTCAGACGCCATAAACGTTTTCTTAGCATGTCTTTATTACAGAGATGTTCTCCTCTAAAGCATTGGGTTTACGGGACAACACTGAGGGTCTGAACTACTGAAACTATGGAACTTTTTGTGCCGCCATATCAAGTATCTAAGGCCGACTAGTGGTTTAGGTTGGCTTTGTTTTTTCATTTATTTTACTGAGCGCAATCATATTCCGCAGAGCTTTACAGGCAACATAATCGCTGTCCCCATTGGGGCTCACAATCTAGATTCCCTAACAGTATGAATTTGGAACATGGGAGGAAACCGCAAAACCCGGAGAAAACCCATGCAAACTCCTTGCAGATGTTGTCCTTGGTGGGATTTGAACCCAGGAATCTAGCTAGCACTGCAAAGCAATAATGCTAACCATTGAACCACCATTCTAGGGTTCAAAGTTGTCATCTGGGTCCGAATCAAGGGTAGTGTAGTGGTTGTGGGAATTGCAGTCACACTCAATCCCTAGAGCCTAGGTGATGCCAAAAGGTCTCTTTAACTAATATAAGAGGACCTGTACTATTAAGTTATTTCCTAAAAATCTAATTCTCCCCTATTCATAGTATAGGGGATAACTTACTAATTGATGGGATCTGACTACAAGGACCCTCAGCGATCCTGATATTGAGGCTTTGTAGCTGCAGACTGGGACCAGCCCAGTTCTTGATGGAGCGAAGGTGTGCATGCTCGACTACTCTTCCATTCATTGGATATCGAGCTGCCGAATACAGCCCTCCACTGTTTCATGGGAGCACAATATGCAATGAGTGGAGCGGAGGTCGAGCTTCGCTCCCTTCAAGACTGGGCTGTAGAGACCTATTCTCCAGACTCCAGAGCTCAGATATCAAAATAACTAAAGGTACCAGCGATCAGATCCCCAACGATCAGCAAGTTATCCCCGATCTCATTGATGGGGGGATAACTTGATTTTTGGGAGCACGACACTTTAAAGACTCATATAATTGGGGGTCATTTTAGAGATTTTGCATTGGGACTATGAGCTTCAGGCTGCGCCTTTGTCCAGCTGTTGACACCAAATACGAACCATATCTCGGTCACTTGGCACTTATTTCAGGATCACAAAGCAGACCCTTTGCACTGCAGCCAGTCTTGTCATACAAGGCTTTGCCATTTGTCAATTTCCACCCTTAACTATTATGTCTAGTTGGTTGTTATTATTGGCAATGAGATCCCACATGGCTGATTGGTTAGTATTGAAGTTCTGGGAGAAAATTCACCTAAGGACAACATCTGCATGGAGTGTGCTCCTTCTTTCCATTTTTGGGAGCTCCCCTTTCCTTCCGTCATTAAGAAAATCTACTGGTGGATCAAATGAGTTTCTATGAGGTTTTTCTTTGCTGCGGAATATGTTAGCACTATGTAAGCCTCAGGAAATATGAATTGTGGTTCACCACCTCCTGAAATCTGGTCCTTCAGTTTAGAAACCTCTCCTGCATGCAATTAGTCCCCAAAGGGGTTGTCTCATCATCGATAATAGGTAAAATTACAGAGTGCTGCGAAAAACAAGCCACTTCGCTATTTGTTATTAAAAATCCTCTTTTTTCAGGAACAGAGAGATTTTTAATTTTATGTTCTGGTCTTCTAGGTAAGAAGTGAAGCTTTAATTTGCAAGCACTGCTCTGGAGCTGGTGGGATTACTAGAGCGTGCTGTTTGTTCCTGATCCCATACAGCTTCTGGTGCTGCAGAGATAAAGCTGTCTCTGCTGGCATCAGAGAGCTCATCATTCAGACCAGCAGCCCAACTTGTCACTGAAATGTCCAAAGCAATCATGAAGAACTTGCCAACCCATGGCAAGCCGGAAGCCAGATGACTGGGAATTGGGGTACTGTTGAAAACCACAAGAGAAAACTCCTTTAAAGAAGACCTATTCCTTGCTCCAAACATTTAGGTATTTACCTTGTAAAAATCCTAGCCTACCCGATTCTACTGCTTTTTTCCGTTTTGCGCTGCGTCGCTCCATTTTAGAGATATTCACATTTGTAGCTTGTAGAGCTCAATATGTGAAATCTCTGCTTGTAGTGCTACTGAGCGTTTCCTCATATTTTTCTCCGGGGGCGTGTGCATTCATGCCCCCCTCCCAGATGCTGTCAATCACATCTGGACAGTTGATCTAGTAGTTTCAGTCTCAGAAGTGTGATTGGTAGTATGTGGGACGGAGGAATAAAAGCACATCCCCCAGAGAAGACTCTTAAGAAACACCCAGTTGTTCTACAGGCATAGATTTCACATATTGCGCTTCAGAAGAAAGAAATGTGAATATCTCTGCAACGGAGCGACACAGCGCAAAAAGGAAAAGAGGGTCAGAATTAGGGGAGCTCAAGGTTTTTTTTTAAAGGTATTTTACTCCATGGCTATGTGAACACAGTGTTTCAATGAGTTTTTAGAACAGAAACTAATAGGTTTTGCTCAGTTTGCATTAAAACAAAGAAAAAAATTGGCAAAATGACTGCGTGCTCATAACCAATTTTTTGAGCTTGTGACAGATCATCTGGCCTGTTTACACTAATGGACCATAAGACTGCTCATTTTTAATTCGGCCCATGTAGACTTGCCGATAATCAGCCAGTCTACAATCAAAATGCTCAATGTTTGACTGATGGAATAGTTTATGTATGCATAAAAAATTAATCATTATCGGCAGCACTTGGCCCGGTGTAAACAGAGGATGTGCTGCCGAGAGCATACTTCTGCATTGCTATCGGGATAGAATGATCCTAATAATTGTACTGTACACCATATGTATACCACATAGGCAGTCTTACTCATGAGTCATTAGTAAGACTGCCTAGTGCATTGAACAGCTGTGTTTTTTTTTTGTTTTAATAGGTAAAAATATAGTGTGAACGAGATTTTAGAACTTTTCTCTATTTTGCAATTATTTTAAAACACTTTTTTCCCCTCATGTAAAAAAACACAAACGCTACTTGTGAACAAGCCCTTATTGTTTTCCAGCATTTTTTTTGTTGTTGCATGTTTTCCTTTCAGGATAGTAATAAATTGTACTTGTTTGTTTTCTACTTTTATGTTTACATTTGGGGTTTATACACCATTACAACACAACTGTTGTAAAACTTCTCAGCGTCACGGTTTATTTAGTCTGTATGATTATCGGGAACAGGTATTCCTAGGAAAGTTGTTTCCTGATGAGCGTCTAATCAGACTGCCGATCACCCGTCAAAGGAGCAGAATGCTCGTACATCGAGTGAAATGGGTTTTAAGCTTGGTGTGATGAGGACATGCAAAGAAGGAGATCTGCTGGCAAGAACAAAATACTGTCTACTCACAAAACGATTGTTTTAACGATCATTCTGTCTACATGAAAGTGTGGTTTGCAGGTGTAAACAGGCTGTGAAATTGGCTTACATGTTTCATTACATTATTCAGTAGTCTTTTAACATGTAACTGCATTCTTAGATTTTGTAAAATTGAAACAGATTCTTTTTTTATGGAGGTTTTCTGGGGCTAAAATATATATTTTTTCAATCAATTAAAAAACAAAAAAAAAAAAATTGGTTAATTTACATATCATGGAATTTTCTTTAGTCCTTGAGTGTCCACAGCGATTGGACAAACGTGATGTCATCTCACCTGCTAGCAAAAACATTACTGCCCCTAGTGGTGGGAACATGAAAAGAATTCTAGAATATGAGCAAAAACTAGCCACTTTTGATCTATTAAATCTATGAAAATAATGCTTTTAGAAAAAAAATATATAGATGATCTCTGTCATGATTTGGGCAAAAAGTACCCCCAAACTAAAGGCCTAACTTTAAAAATTAACTTCAATCTTATCAATTAATAGTTTGTGTAAAGTACATTAATCCTAAAAACGCAGTGCTAGCCTATCTCTTATAGGGCTCTCCCCAATTGTATTTGTCCCCAAGTATAGGAAGGTAATTGCCTGTGTCCATAGGCTGTGTTACCACAGTATATTCTAATTCCTATTTATATGTATTAATTAAAGCCTGACATGCAATTAAGAGAATTATTAGACTCCCCAACATGTTTCGCCATAATGGTGTCATTAGGGGGACAGAGGCTATAATGATTCATTTGTAGGATACCTATCCATTGTACTGTGTGTTTATGATTAATGCACTTTACTTTGCAATATGTCATTGAATGATATTACCCCTACGCTTACTGAGGAGTGTTTGATGACCCCATAATCTGTTGCTGATGTCCCCCACAATATAGGAGGTCTGATTTGTAACCTTGATATATGGATCCCATGGAAGGAGAGCGTTTCATCCCCTTTTAGCCTTCTCCTCCATGGAAGGAGAGCGTTTCATCCCCTTTTAGCCTTCTCCTCCATGGAAGGAGAGCATTTCATTCTTTTTTAGCCTTCTCCTCCATGGAAGTAGAGCGTCTCATCCCCTTTTAGCCTTGTCCTCCATGGAAGGAGAGGGTCTCGTCCCCTTTTAGCCTTTTCCTCCATCGAAGGACAGCATCTCATCCCCTTTTAGCCTTCTCCATGGAAGGAGAGCTTCTCATCCCCTTTTAGCCTTCTCCTCCATGGAAGGAGAGAGTCTTATCCCCTTTTAGCCTTCTCCTCCATGGAAGGAGAGCATTACATTCTTTTTTAGACTTCTCCATGGAAGGATAGCGTCTCATTCCCTTTTAGCCTTCTCCTCCATGGAAGGAGAGCGTCTCATCCCCTTTTAGCCTTGTCCTCCATGGAAGGAGAGCATCTCATCCCCTTTTAGCCTTGTCCTCCATGGAAGGAGAGCATCTCATCCCCTTTTAGCCTTGTCCTCCATGGAAGGAGAGCATCTCATCCCCTTTTAGCCTTGTCCTCCATGGAAGGAGAGCATCTCATCCCCTTTTAGCCTTGTCCTCCATGGAAGGAGAGCATCTCATCCCCTTTTAGCCTTGTCCTCCATGGAAGGAGAGCATCTCATCCCCTTTTAGCCTTGTCCTCCATGGAAGGAGAGCGTCTCATTCCCTTTTAGCTTTCTCCTCCATGGAAGGAGAGCGTCTTATCCCCTTTTAGCCTTCTCCTCCATGGAAGGAGAGCGTCTCATCCCCTTTTAGCCTTGTCCTCCATGGAAGGAGAGCGTCTCGTCCCCTTTTAGCCTTCTCCTCCATGGAAAGAGAGGGTCTCATCCCCTTTTAGCCTTCTCCATCTTGGCTGTGCCAGAATGTAAAACTTGGCCGCGTCTCCTGAAATCTGACTTGTAGGGTTGATTAGGAGACTGGGAGATGATTTGGGTCAAATGTGAGAGGCTTTAGGCCTGCTGTGCAGGGAGTAGGAAATAAAAGGGACTGTCCTGATTACTCTGTGGAAAATGACCGGGTGGCGGTACAATGCTCATTCTCCTCAGAATCAGATAAATGTGTTCTTGCCTGGAGCACCGTTTCTCCTCTGGCAAAGTGTCAATCCTCCTCTTAATAAACATTGTATAATGCCGTCACTTCAGTCTCGCTGGCATGGAATTATATTGTTTGTTTTCAACCACTTTGGCAGAATCGTGCAAGATAAATTTTAATAGTGGGAGCGACTAAAATCTTTATATGCGACCTATTTATATCGGGCAGTATCCGTATGCAGCATTATATATCCTTCCCCATTGTGACTGCGGCCATGTTGCACTTTTTTCTGTACCGACAATCGGCAACCCACTGTCCTCCAGCTATTGTGAAGCATGCTGTACTGTCTGGGCATGCTGAGACTTGTAGTTTCCTAACAGCTTGGGGAGCGGGCAATGTCCTGTGCAGATTTTTAGCCCACGTTCAGTATTTGTTCCTCTCCTGGCTTCAGCTTACAAATACTGAGGTAAAATACTGACTAAATACTTAACGTGTGAACGTGGCCTTACAGCGAGACTTTTAGCCTACGTTGGTTGACTGTATAAATTAAGCACATAGCCTTAAAAGGGGATTTCACATGTATAAAATGGCACCTTCGTGTTGTAATCGCTGCCTCTGTTTTACAGAAATTGTAGTTTAACCAAATATATGCTAATTAGTGCGTTCGGTACAAGATACTCAGTGCAGTGTTCAGTGTTCCTGTTTTGCATGTCCCCACCTCATTTATTAGTGATTGACAGCATTACTGTGCCTGGAGTGTGCGCTGTTTGCAGTGAAAGTTAGGGCAAGCTGTCAATCACCAGTGGGGGAGGTGGGGTGGAATGGTGAGCTGAACCTCTTGGCCACACCCAGAATGCCCCACGCCTCCCTCTTGGCATAATTAAATTTCACTTTATACACGCTCTAAAATTTGCACATATGTATGTGTGTGTGTGTGTATGTATGTATATGTATATATGTATATATATATATATATATATATATATATATATATATATATATATATATATATATATATATATATATATATATATATATATATATATATATATATTATTGTCAGTTTGGACTGACCAATTCCCTAAACCTCCCCCTTAATGCAGTATCACCTACATGTACATGACTGCGGGGGGTTATCATTTGCGGAGGGGGCTCAGGAGCGGAGCTTTCTCTACACATAGCAGATACCGGCTATATTACATGACCAGCTTCTGCCTCTAACAGCTGGGGCCGGAGTTGGCCTAGGCTGTCAATCTGAAAGCGGCATTTACATGGGAGCGCACACCGCTGTCTGCGCCTATCGACTCCCATCGGTGTTTGTGTCACGATCGCGGCACACAGATGGTTTATGATGGCAGCTGTAGACCTCACTCATGTTGCTTCCATCTTGGTTATTTGCTATATGCTCTCGTAACGAGAAAAAAAATCAAAATGCAACATTGCAATAAAATTCAATAACGGGCGATCAGAACATCGTATCTGCCCATAATGCTATCAATAAAAAAAAGTATCAGCTCAAAGCCCTCATCCAGCCACAGATCCCTACAAATGGAAACGCTAAACCTAAACATGATTGGTGTCTGTGAATTTATGACCTGGGGAGTATCATAATGGCAGGTCAGTATTGGCATTTAGTCAACATGATACCAAAATGAAAAGAATTGTGGAATTGCACTTTTTTTTTTTTTTTTGCAATTTCACTGCACTTGGAATTTTTTTTTCAAATTTTTTAGTACATTATGTGGTAAAATCAAATGTCGTTCCAAAGTACAAAATAAATCCTCATCCCGCCATATGGGGTGACGACATGGGCTACAGATTAGCTTGGCACGTGACATCTAGTCCTGCAGTGATAATCTCCTAGTGATAAAACACTGATTGTATTGAAACTACAGCAAGGTGCTGAAAACTGGACATCTCTAGTATCAGACTGTGTCCCCCTATATTATGCTGCTCTCAAATTACACAGCAAAATCCTGCTGACATACTCCAAGTTTTTAGGGTTTTGTCAGGTTTTCGGGGGGCGGTTTCCTGTCCAGGTTTAACTGGACTTGTATTTGTGGTGACTGCAAGTTTTCCTTTTTCTTAGTAAATTTCCCCATATGGAGGATCTCGCTGTTCGCTCTGACAAAGAATGCGGATAATGCTATAAAAATCACAAAATAAACATGGCAAGTGGCTTTCCATCCTCGTGCGTATGTTCAGACTGTGCGCTGTCCGCTCTGTCTCCTGCGCCATGAGTGACATGAGAACTGGCAGCTTATAACAACAATGCAAGGAGAAAACTCATTCCCGTGAGACACGATCCAGTTCTAAACAAACCTAAGCCGCTTTTATTTAACTGTAAGTAATATGAGGATTATTTTTAATTTTCCGCTTTAGTCTTTTGCGTGTGAGGTCTTTGTGACTCGTTCTTCAAAAATTCTCCATTTTGTATTTGCCAGTAGAGTATCTGTATAAACAAAAGCAAGCAGACTGCTCAGAACAGGTTTTGTTCCCAGTATTCTTTGTTTTTTTTAAATATATTTTTTTAAACATTTAACGTATAAAATAATAAAACCTGATGTGAGGTTGTCTTCAGTTTAGCTCCTCCTTATATACAGGGCAGCCACATGGCCTCCATATCATATGCAGCCTTGTGGCCTTATACACAATGCAACAAAATACTGCAAATATAATGTGTGCAAAATGTACAGTGTAGACAGTGACACGTAGTGCATATACACAACCTAGAGACCCCAATGCCCTCTATTCTCCACAATGTAGTGTCAGCCTATCATCTGCACTCTTCCCCCACCCCCAATGTATAGTGTCTGTGGGACAACTGTCTCCACAATGTACAGTGTCGACCGGCCACCTGCCCCCCTTTACCCCAATGTGCAACGTTGACTGGACGCTTGCACCCCCCTTTACCCCAATGTGCAATGTCTGCAAGCCACTTGCCCCCTTCTCACAAAGTATGGTGTTGACCAGGCACCTGACCCTCCCCTCCTCCCTGCCCAGTGTTTTCTGGCCACCTAGCCTTCCTTTCCACCCAAATATACTGTCGGCCGTCTACCTGTCCTCTTTTCCCTCACATGTGCAATATCAGCCAGTTCTCTGCACTCCTCTCACCCCAATGTACAGTGTCAGGCCTCCACCTGCCCCCTTGTATACAGTGTTGGTACAGCGCCCCAGAGTCCTGGTCGTTGCAGTACTGGAGCTCCGCCGCTAAGGGGGGCTATGGTACGTCTGATGGCACTGAAGGAGTTCATCTGACCAGGTATCACAGACACCAATACACTTCACAGTCTGGCCTCCAGGGGGAGCTAAGGGTTCTATTCATTAGGCCACTCCTCACAATCTGGTAAAACTGGGGGTTAGGCAGGAAGTTAGGAGAGAAGTTGACTGGGTTGGAACCAGGCAACACCTTGTGGCAGAGGGTGTTGTAGGGGGAAGATTCAGAGGGGTCCCTGTCAGGGGTGGGATCCTGACAGAGGCCTAGCATACAGAGAGAACGTTACGGGACCGCGCCTGCACGATATAGCGGCGGTACCCCAAGAAAGGACAAGAAGCGAGGTTCATTGTGCTGAGTGAGAAACGAGATCAACGCAACAAGGAGAATACCAGTAGGAGTCGTGCTGTAAGACGAGGCAACATCCTATTGAGGCGCATAACCGGTGGCCGGAACGCCGAGGAAGTATAGAGCTCCAGGCCAAACTTCAAACCTACGGCAGGACAGTCAGTTATAGGCGGGCTGTCTCACCCAATTGACCCAGGAAGACACAGGGGGGGTAACAACAGGAGTGGGGCGACGCTAGAGTCCCGGAAGAGCTCCGAGCCTCCCCGTCATACGGGTGCGTCCTAACCATAACATCTGGGGGACGTGGAAGAACATCAGAATCGAGTTGTGAGGGAACACGAGAAACAGACACAACAGTTGTGGGGTACTATCCCGAGAGCACAGCAGGGGAGGGCCACAACACACAAGCGCTAGAAGGTAGGCACAGATTTCCACCTGCAAAGGGAACTCTGGAGGTGCCATCGGACCGGCCGGACTTGTGCAGCCTGGTTAACCGTATTCCGGACTGAGGACCCTGAAGCCTTCAGTAAAGAGGTAAAGAGACTGCAACCTGGTGTTCTCGTTATTTACTGCGACCGGCACTTCACCGCACCATAGCATCATCACCATACTCACACCTATTATTTGGGCGCCCCTCAGCAGGGTCACGGACCGGGTCTAGCCACCGTGACAATCCCAGAGCAGAGACTCAGAGGCCCGGTACCGGGTACCCCTCGGCCCTGCGGCAGTGGGGGCGCTGCAAACTTGGCGTCACGAACAGGATCTACTTAAGCCTGAAGAATCAGGTCATGTGTGCCTTGGAAATTGTGATTTATTGTGCTTGGACTGTGACTTATTGCAAAGACTGTGTATTGCCACTTGCCGCCAGAAGTTCCCGCCAAAACCGCCGCCATTACAGCGCTAAGGAGAGCGCAGGAGAAGAAGAAGGGCGTGGAGTGGGCGTAGACAAGCTGGAGAGCGCGAAAGACAATGGCCGCCCAGTCTAAATATTTCTGCCCCTTGAGGACGTGTCCGTCAGCAGCCGAGATCCGCCTACTGATCCTCAATGGGGGGCGGAGACAACGAAAGCGAAACCGCCCACGAAGGAGAGAGCGGGAAAAGGACCAGGAAGAAGAAGTCAGCGACATGGAGGACACCATGGCGACCCACCCGGAGCCGGAGCGTGGGGTAGGAGCAGAGGACTCCGCCAGCTACCCGGAGGGGCACCGCAACCATGCCTCCACCGCTGATATTGGCTTCCTGCAGGCCGGAGTGGATGAGCTCGGCGACCAACTCCGGCGGACGCAGCTGAGCACTGAGGCCGGGTGGAAGAAGACCTTCATCGGGAGCCTCATCAGACATCTGTTGGCAGCCTCGTCTGATCCGGAGCAAGAAAGAAGTTCCAGCGCTCCGAAGCCAGAAAGCAAGGCCCTGCCGGAAAGCGAGGTGCTGCAAACGGAGATGACAACGCCGCAGCGCAAGGCCCTGCAACTAGCGTTCCAGACCCCAGTGGAGACGGAGCAGATCGGCACCGGAGGGACCACATCTGAAGCAGGTATGAAGAACGACCCTGCCTCGCCAGCAGAGGACTTGCTGATAGGCCCCGTCGCGGTATCCCCTCTCCCTGGGACCTATAGACTCTGGCGCCCTACACCCTGGGATCGGGCCACGGGTATGGAGCACTTCTTAAAGGCCCCGATCTCGCCGATCACCTTGCCGAGCGAGGTCTATGCGGAGCTACGGCCGCCAGAGCGAGAGTAAACCTCGATGCCATGGATATGTAGATAGTTAACTGTTTGTCCTCTTGCTGCTATGACCCGATCAGGGTAACTCTTAAAGGGATCCCTTTGTTTACCCGGGATCCCTTCTCCTGCTTTTTGTTTTTGTTTCTTGTTTTATCATTGTTGAAAGAACTGCTGGATCATGAACACTGCATGATTACAAACTCCTTGTAAATAGTTTGCACCTTCTTAAAGGTGCCCTCTACTGGTTTTATAAAAGAAAGGACTCTTTGCGAAGAAACTGTTCCTGGAAGCAGTACTGGAGTCCTTGCTGCATACGGACTTGCAGCTTGAGAAGTTGCACTACCTCATAGAGACTTGGTCCCCTGTTGTGATTTTGCTTTTTGCTCCCTCTAGTGGTCATTAGTGATTTGACTCTGGAGCTTCTGTCTTTTCCTATATCCTCACCTGGGCCGTTAGTTCAGGGGCGTTGCTATATAAGCTCCCTGGACCTTCAGTTCAATGCCTGGCATCGTTGAAATCAGAGCTAATCTGTTGTGCTCTTGTCCTATGATCCGGGTTCCTGTATTTCAAGCTAAGTCTGCTTTCTTGCTTTTTGCTTTTGTTTTGTTTGGTATTTTTGTCCAGCTTGTTCCAATCTGTATCCTGACCTTTGCTGGAAGCTCTAGGGGGCTGGTGTTCTCCCCCCGGACCGTTAGACGCTTCGGGGGTTCTTGAATCTCCAGCGTGGATTTTTATAGGGTTTTTGTTGACCAGATAAGTTATCTTGCTATATTCTGCTATTAGTAAGCTGGCCTCTCTTTGCTGAACCTGGTTCATTTCTGTGTTTGTCATTTCCTCTTACCTCACCGTTATTATTTGTGGGGGGCTTGTATCTTGCTTTGGGGTCCCTTTCTCTGGAGGCAAGAGAGGTCTTTGTTTTCTTCTCCTAGGGGTAGTTAGATTCTCCGGCTGGCGCGAGTCATCTAGCGATCACCGTAGGCATGATCCCCGGCTACTTCTAGTGTTGGCGTTAGGAGTAGCTATTTGGTCAACCCAGTTACCACAGCCCTATGAGCTGGATTTTTTGAATCTCACAGACTTACACGTTCCTCTGAGACCCTGTCCACTGGGGTCATAACAGTCCCCTCTTAAAGGGGATGTTCATCGATAGCACTTAAAGAATGATGATGTTTTGAAAGAAAGTACTGATAATGCTGATATGTAAAAGTTATATGTAGAAAGCTAGTTAAATTGTAAGAAGTGTTTAATAATGTTGATAGAAGAATGAGGACAGAAAGTGAACCCGTACGGGGTTAGTCAGTGAGTCCTCTTAGGAGCCATACAGAGATGGCTCAATAATCCTGAACCGAAAGATGGATGATATGTTCTATACTGTGTATAGTAGTAGAAAGACAGTAGGCCCGGGCAGAAAGGGGCGGTCCTGTAACAGAAAGGAGAGGCAGTAGGCCTGGAGCAGTTAGGACAGGCGGTCCTGCAGACGTAAAGTAGGAGAATGCATAAAAGTTAATTAGCCTTATAATGTGTTATAAGAAGGTCTTTAGTGGATTTAGCGAGTACGTCCTTAAAGGCAAAGTTAAATTATTGTTCAAAAATTTGCACTTAGTAGAATACCTGGTTGGGTAAGAAGTTATTAATAGCAAGGTTATTTAAAGTATTTAACTATGTTTGTAACGTTCAAGTGTCCTTACCTCCCATAAAGGGAAGCTCTGTTCAAGTTTATTTGTACTTGCAATTTCAAAATTGTATGTCTTTTTGCTGACATGTATTGTTGTTTTCTTCCCAGTCCAGGAGTACTGGATTAAACCGGGGGGGAGTGCAGCGCCCCAGAGTCCTGGTCGTTGCAGTACTGGAGCTCCGCCGCTAAGGGGGGCTATGGTACGTCTGATGGCACTGAAGGAGTTCATCTGACCAGGTATCACAGACACCAATACACTTCACAGTCTGGCCTCCAGGGGGAGCTAAGGGTTCTATTCATTAGGCCACTCCTCACAATCTGGTAAAACTGGGGGTTAGGCAGGAAGTTAGGAGAGAAGCTGACTGGGTTGGAACCAGACAACACCTTGTGGCAGAGGGTGTTGTAGGGGGAAGATTCAGAGGGGTCCCTGTCAGGGGTGGGATCCTGACAGAGGCCTAGCATACAGAGAGAACGTTACGGGACCGCGCCTGCACGATATAGCGGCGGTACCCCAAGAAAGGATAAGAAGCGAAGTTTATTGTGCTGAGTGAGAAACGAGATCAACGCAACAAGGAGAATACCAGTAGGAGTCGTGCTGTAAGACGAGGCAACATCCTATTGAGGCGCATAACCGGTGGCCGGAACGCCGAGGAAGTATAGAGCTCCAGGCCAAACTTCAAACCTACGGCAGGACTGTCAGTTATAGGCGGGCTGTCTCACCCAATTGACCCAGGAAGACACAGGGGGGGTCACAACAGGAGTGTGGCGACGCTAGAGTCCCGGAAGAGCTCCGAGCCTCCCCGTCATACGGGTGTGTCCTAACCATAATATCTGGGGGACATGGAAGAACATCAGAATCGAGTTGTGAGGGAACATGAGAAACAGACACAACAGTTGTGGGGTACTATCCCGAGAGCACAGCAGGGGAGGACCACAACACACAAGCGCTAGAAGGTAGGCACAGATTTCCACCTGCAAAGGGAACTCTGGAGGTGCCATCGGACCGGCCGGACTTGCGCAGCCTGGTTAACCGTATTCCGGACTGAGGACCCTGAAGCCTTCAGTAAAGAGGTAAAGAGACTGCAACCTGGTGTCCTCATTATTTACTGCGACCGGCACTTCACCGCACCATAACATCATCCCCATACCCACACCTATTATTTGGGCGCCCCTCAGCAGGGTCACGGACCGGGTCTAGCCACCGTGACAATCCCAGAGCAGAGACTCAGAGGCCTGGTACCGGGTACCCCTCGGCCCTGCGGCAGTAGGGGCGCTGCATTGGCAGGCCAACTGCCCCCTTGTATACAGTGTTGGCCAGCCACCTGCCCCCTTATATACAGTGTTGGCCGGCCACCTGCCCCCTTGTATACAGTGCTGGCCGGCCTCCTGCCCCCTTATATACAGTGTTGGCAGGCCAACTGCCCCCTTGTATACAGTGCTGGCCGGCCTCCTGCCCCCTTATATACAGTGCTGGCTGGCCACCTACCCCCTTATATAATGTGTTGGCAGGCCACCTGCCCCCTTATATACAGTGTTGGACAGCCAACTGCCCCCTTATATAGTGTTGGCCAGCCACCCTCCCCCTTTTATAGTGTGATGGCAGGCCACCTGCCCCCTTATGTAGTGTGTTGGCAGGCCACCTGCCCCCTTATGTAGTGTGTTGGCAGGCCACCTGCCCCCTTATGTAGTGTGTTGGCAGGCCACCTGCCCCCTTATATACAGTGTTGGCAGGCCACCTGCCCCCCTATATACAGTACTGGCTGGCCACCTGCCCCCTTATAAACAGTGTTGGCAGGCCTAATGCCCCCTTATATACAGTGTTGGAAGGCCACCTGCCCCCTTATATAGTGTGTTGGCAGGCCACCTGCCCCCTTATATACAGTGTTGGCAGGCCACCTGCCCCCTTATACACAGTGTTGACAGGCCACCTGCCCCCTTGTATACAGTGTTGGCAAGCCAACTGCCCCCTTATATACAGTGTTGGCCGGCCATCTGCCCCCTTAGATACAGTGTTGGCAGGCCACCTGCCCCCTTATATACAGTGTTGGCAGGCCACCTGCCCCCTTATATACAGAACTGGCCAGCCACCCGCCCCCTTGTATAGTGTGTTGGCAGGCCACCTGCCCCCTTATATAGTGTGTTGGCAGGCCACCTGCCCCTTGTATACAGTGCTGGCTGGCCTCCTGCCCCCTTATATACAGTGTTGGCAGGCCACCTGCCCCCCTATATACAGTACTGGCTGGCCACCTGCCCCCTTATATACAGTGTTGGCAGGCCAAATGCCCCCTTATATAGTGTTGGACGGCCACCTGCCCCCTTATACACAGTGTTGGCAGGCCTCCTGCCCCCTTATATACAGTGTTGGCAGGCCACCTGCCCCCTTATATACAGTGTTGGCAGGCCACCTGCCCCCTTATATACAGTACTGGCCAGCCACCTGCCCCCTTGTATAGTGTGTTGGCAGGCCACCTGCCCCCTTGTATAGTGTGTTGGCAGGCCACCTGCCCCCTTATATAGTGTGTTGGCAGGCCACCTGCCCCTTGTATACAGTGCTGGCTGGCCTCCTGCCCCCTTATATACAGTGTTGGCAGGCCACCTGCCCCCTTATATAGTGTCGGCCAGCCACCTGCCCCCTTATATAGTGTGTTGGCAGGCCACCTGCCCCCTTATATACAGTGTTGGACAAGCCACCTGCCCCCTTATATAGTGTCGGCCAGCCACCCTCCCCCTTATATAGTGTGTTGGCAGGCCACCTGCCCCCTTATATAGTGTGTTGGCCGGCCACCTGCCCCTTGTATACAGTGTTGGCAGGCCACCTGCCTCCTTATACACAGTGTTGGCCAGCCACCTGCCCCCTTGTATATAGTGCTGGCTGGCCTCCTGCCCCCTTATATACAGTGTTGGCAGGCCAAATGCCCCCTTATATACAGTGTTGGACGGCCACCTGCCCCCTTATATAGTGTCGGCCAGCCACCTGCCCCCTTGTATAGTATGTTGGCAGGCCACCTGCCCCCTTATTTAGTGTGTTGGCAGGCCACCTGCCCCTTATATACAGTGCTGGACAGCCACCTGCCCCCTTATATAGTGTTGGCCAGCCACCTGTCCCCTTGTATAGTGTGTTGGCAGGCCACCTGCCCCCTTATATACAGTGTTGGCAGGCCACCTGCCCCCTTATATACAGTGTTGGCAGGCCACCTGCCCCCTTATATACAGTGTTGGCAGGCCACCTGCCCCCTTATATACAGTGCTGGCTGGCCACCTGCCCCCTTATATACAGTGTTGGAAGGCCACCTGCCCCCTTATATACAGTGTTGGCCGGCCACCTGCCCCCTTATTTAGTGTGTTGGCCGGCCACCTTCCCCCTTATATAGTGTGTTGGCCGGCCACCTGCCCCCTTATATAGTGTGTTGGCTGGCCTCCTGCCCCCTTATATACAGTGTTGGCAGGCCACCTGCCCCCCTATATATAGTACTGGCTGGCCACCTGCCCTTTTTATATAGTGTTGGCAGGCCAAATGCCCCCTTATATACAGTGTTGGACGGCCACCTGCCCCCTTGTATAGTGTGTTGGCAGGCCACCTGCCCCCTTATTTAGTGTGTTGGCAGGCAACCTGCCCCCTTATATAGTGTGTTGGCAGGCCACCTGCCCCCTTATGTACAGTGTTGGACGGCCACCTGCCCCCTTGTATACAGTGCTGGCCGGCCACCTGCCCCCTTATATACAGTGTTGGCAGGCAACCTGCCCCCTTATATAGTGTTGGCAGGCCACCTGCCCCCTTATGCACAGTGTTGGCAGGCCACCTGCCCCCTTGTATACAATGTTGGCAGGCCACCTGCCCCCTTGTATACAGTGTTGGAAGGCCACCTGCCTCCTTATACACAGTGTTGGCAGGCCACCTGCCCCCTTGTATACAGTGTTGGCCGGCCACCTGCCCCCTTGTATACAGTGTTGGCCGGCCACCTGCCCCCTTGTGTACAGTGCTGGCCGGCCTCCTGCCCCCTTATATACAGTGTTGGACGGCCACCTGCCCCCTTATATAGTGTCGGCCAGCCACCTGCCCCCTTATATAGTGTGTTGGCAGGCCACCTGCCCCCTTATATACAATGTTGGCCGGCCACCTGCCCCCTTATTTAGTGTGTTGGCCGGCCACCTGCCCCCTTATATAGTGTGTTGGCCGGCCACCTGCCCCCTTATATAGTGTGTTGGCTGGCCTCCTGCCCCCTTATATACAGTGTTGGCAGGCCACCTGCCCCCCTATATATAGTACTGGCTGGCCACCTGCCCCCTTATATAGTGTTGGCAGGCCAAATGCCCCCTTATATGCAGTGTTGGACGGCCACCTGCTCCCTTATATAGTGTCGGCCAGCCACCTGCCCCCTTGTATAGTGTGTTGGCAGGCCACCTGCCCCCTTATACACAGTGTTGGCCAGCCACTTGCCCCCTTGTATACAGTGCTGGCTGGCCTCCTGCCCCCTTATATACAGTGTTGGCAGGCCACCTGCCCCCTTATATACAGTGGTGGACGGCCACCTGCCCCCTTATATACAGTGTCGGCCAGCCACCTGCCCCCTTATATACAGTGTTGGCAGGCCACCTGCCCCCTTATATACAGTGTTGCACAGCCACCTGCCCTCTTATATAGTGTCGGCCAGCCACCTGCCCCCTTGTATACAGTGTTGGCAGGCCACCTGCCCCCCTATATATAGTACTTGCTGGCCACCTGCCCCCTTATATACAGTGTTGGCAGGCCAAATGCCCCCTTATATAGTGTTGGCAGGCCACCTTCCCCCTTATATAGTGTCGGCCAGCCACCTGCCCCCTTGTATAGTGTGTTGGCAGGCCACCTGCCCCCTTGTATACAGTGTTTGCAGGCCACCTGCCCCCTTGTGTACAGTGTTGGCAGGCCACCTTCCCCCTTATATAGTGTTGGCCAGCCACCTGCCCCCTTGTATAGTGTGTTGGCAGGCCACCTGCCCTCTTATATGGTGTGTTGGCAGGCCTCCTGCCCCCTTGTATACAGTTTTGGCAGGCCACCTGCCCCCTTATACACAGTGTTGGCCGGCCACCTGCCCCCTTATATAGTGTTGGCAGGCCACCTGCCCCCTTGTATATAGTGTTGGCAGGCCACCTGCCCCCTTGTATACAGTGTTGGCAGGCCACCTGCCCCCTTATATACAGTGCTGGCCAGCCACCTGCCCCCTTGTATAGTGTGTTGGCAGGCCACCTGCCCCCTTATATAGTGTGTTGGCAGGCCACCTGTCCCCTTATATACAGTTTGGCCAGCAACCTGCCCCTTCACCCCAATGTACAGTGTCAGTTGGGCAACTGCTCCACAATGTACTGCGTCAGGTATCCTCCTGCCCCCTTATATACAGTGGTGGCAGGCCACCTTCCCCCTTATATAGTGTCGGCCAGCCACCTGCCCCCTTGTATAGTGTGTTGGCAGGCCACCTGTCCCCTTGTATACAGTGTTTGCAGGCCACCTGCCCCCTTGTGTACAGTGTTGGCAGGCCACCTTCCCCCTTATATAGTGTTGGCCAGCCACCTGCCCCCTTGTATAGTGTGTTGGCAGGCCACCTGCCCTCTTATATGGTGTGTTGGCAGGCCTCCTGCCCCCTTGTATACAGTTTTGGCAGGCCACCTGCCCCCTTATACACAGTGTTGGCCGGCCACCTGCCCCCTTATATAGTGTTGGCAGGCCACCTGCCCCCTTGTATATAGTGTTGGCAGGCCACCTGCCCCCTTGTATACAGTGTTGGCAGGCCACCTGCCCCCTTATATACAGTGCTGGCCAGCCACCTGCCCCCTTGTATAGTGTGTTGGCAGGCCACCTGCCCCCTTATATAGTGTGTTGGCAGGCCACCTGTCCCCTTATATACAGTTTGGCCAGCAACCTGCCCCTTCACCCCAATGTACAGTGTCAGTTGGGCAACTGCTCCACAATGTACTGCGTCAGGTATCCTCCTGCCCCCTTATATACAGTGTTGGCAGGCTACCTGCCCACCCCTCCCCCAATGAACAGTGTCAGCCGGTCACTCCATGCAGAATGAGAGGTAAGAGAGTGGTCGCATTACCAGTGGCTGAATTAGTTATGTCTCCTCTAAAACATGGATATTTGTAATTGAGAAATATATAGCCTAGCTGAAGGAGTTGCTATGAATTTCTACCTGGATCTACAGGTTTGCCCCAAGTAAAGTTCCCATTGACCCTGGTGATGGCGCTACAGTCACAGCAGCTGCAGATGGAGAGTGAATGGAGAAGAGGCCATGGAGACGTTTGTATGTCTTAGAATCATAGAATGTTAGAGTTGGAAGAGACTCGTGTCCAACCCCCTGCTTGATGAAGGATTTTTTATGGACGCTGCTCCTTAGGCTGGGTTCACACTGCGTCTGTGGCGTCCGTTAGACGGACTACGATACACGTTTTACTTTTCATTTTGAGCTTTTACCGACGGCCTCGGTGAATGTCCAGATTGACCGGTAAATCCTAGGTTTTACCGTCCTTCTGACTTTAACAGTAACATATATGTATGTGTGTATGTATATGTGTGTGTGTATATATATATATATATATATATATATATATATATATATATATACGGTATATATATATATATATATATATATATATATATTATTAATTAGTTCAGAGTAGCTGTATTATCACCAGAAGCAATAGCCGAGTTTTTACAATGCGAGATGGCGGTGAATTATGTATACATATGAGTCATTTGACTTTTCAAGATGATCGTATTTCTGTTTTTACAATAGGTTTTATGTGCTGGAAAAATCCTCGCTCTGTGATAAATATCATTATGTGTGGGGTTTTTTTCTCTTTAATTGTAAGCGCGCTTTCCTAAGATGATGTAACACTCCAGTATGTTGTTTGCATTTCAAGTAATTTCTCCATGGTATTGAGGAGAATAAAAGTGCTCGGAGTTCTTCACCCTATTGCTGGGATCATTTTGGGCTTCCTTCTTTTACTCAGTCTTTAGTAGAAAGTAGCGAGAACCATCTCTCAGTTCAGTTGAGGCCGATGACGTTGCCCTGTTCGTTGCTTTCAGGTAAATCATATGATGCATATTTTTTGTCACTTCAGTTTTTTTCTATAGGTTTAGATAGCGGCAGAATATAGCTTAGTACTTCTTCTCTTAAAACTTATCAGTGCTCCCTTGGTGTGGCCGAGCAATTTAGTGCATTTTACAATTACCGTACTTGTTTTACATCTGTCTCCACCAGTCTCTTCCTTGATCAACAGCTCTGCCTACTGAAAATCAAATAGATGGGAAAGTGCACTGGACTCCTTGGCTACACCAAGGGTGCACCAAGCACTTATGCCAGGTTTGAAGTCATTTTTTGCTGATACACTAATACTTACATGTTTAAAGGGAACCTATCAGCAGGATTGTGTACAGTAACCTACAGACAGTGTCAGGTCGGTGCCGTTATACAGATTACAATGATACCTGGTGATGAACTCTGTCTTGTGGTTGTTGTTTAATCTTTATTTTCAGTTTTGAGTTAATGATATGCTCGTGCTCCGGGGCGGCCTGTGGGGTGGGGTCTTAATGTGGTTCTTTCATTAGGTATTCATCAGTATAGCTTCCGACATGTCACTGATCCCTCACTGACCTGCCCCCTCTGGCAAAAATTAAGAGACCACCACATCAAAACCCTGTCATGGGCAGCCCAGTCTCCAGACCTGAACCCCATTGAAAACCTCTGAAATGTAATCAAGAGGATGATGGATAGTCACAAGCCATCAAGCAAAGAAGAACTGCTTACATTTTTTCACCAGAAGCAGTGTGAAAGACTGGTGGAAAGCATGCCAAGACACATTAAAACATTAGTATTGTGGTTTCTAAATGATTATGAACTTGTTTTCTTTGCATTATTTGGTGTCTAAAACCACTATTTTTGTAATTTTGACCATTTCTCCTTTTTAGAAAAAAACTACAAAATTTATTGCTTGGAAGTTCGGAGACCTGTTGTCAGAAGTTTATAGACTAAAAGAACAATTTACATTTTACTCAAAAATATACCTATAAAGAGAAAAATCAGAGAAAAACTGAACATTTTGCAGTTATCTCTTAATTTTTGCCAGAGCTGTATATATATCTTGAAAATAAATCCCCTTCTGCAGGCAGGCGCTGTTCAGCACCATGATCTTATCTATAATGTGTATGTAATGCTTTTCTTTGCTGTTATCCATAAATTCATTAAAAAAAAAAAGTTTGAAAATGGTGCTGGCCGCTGCTGCTCAGTCGCAGCTATGAGCAATCCGATAGCTGCTACTTGGCAGGCGTCGTCCTCTTAGTGGAGACGAGGACAATTTTATTTATTTTTTTCTCTAGCACAATGGTGCACACTCATATACACACACGCACATGTACACACTTCGGTACGGTCATCGTCAAGCTCCTTAATAACCAAAGAAAATGTAGTTGCCCCCATCAATTGTTTATACCGGCCGATTTGGACACCTGTTTCTGGTAGTGTATGACCTCACAAGGCTTCAGAGATGCCGTTTATAGAGCAAGGAAAACAAAGCTACACAGACATCCTCATCACTTTCCCCATTTGTGGGCCACAATCTAAGTTCCCTATCAGTATGTCTCTGGAGTGTGGGAGGAAACCGGAGAACCCGGAGGAAACTCGACAAACACAGGGAGAACATACAAACTCCTCACAGTCCCTGGTGGGATTTGAACCCAGGACCCCAGTGCTGGAAAGCTAACCACTGAGCCACCATGCATTGACCTATTACTATACATGTTCTGCTGTGCGATTTGTCTCTTGAACCAGTTATCCTTGAGGAGAATCCAGCTAGTGTAATGAGTCAATAAAGGCAATGCCCTCTGGGAATGTGATGCAAATGAGCTCTCCATAACAAGGAAGAAAACCTTTAATCTTTACTGCCAGAAATATACATATCTATATTCAGCTTTGCTGTCGCACCAACACAATTATAATTTCACCATAGACTTTAGGAAATTGTGATTTGCCCCCAAGTTTTTCCGTAGTCTGTTGTTCTCCCATCCGTCCATCTTGACGTGTTTCCTCAGGATGCCATCAGGTGACTAATGAAACACTTTACGTTAATTTGGAGTGGACATGTTTTTCCAGCTATCCAGCCAGACCCAAAGGTTTACGATTTTGTTGATTCAGGCTTATGCCCTAATTATGTCTAAAGCTGCCAAATATACGCACCATGTGTGCATTCTGTAACCTCCCGTTATACAATGGACTAAGGGACGTTGAACTGAGTCGATAGCTCTCAACCAACGTCTGTTGATGACTTCCATAACAGTCCAGGAAATATTTCCACTCACACCCTCCCTCTGAACTTTAAACATTAACTCCTTTTATTTGTGATGACCTCCAAAAACACTCGAACTCAGGAACTCTACAATGATGGGATTGTATGATCCAGTTTACTTTTCGAGCAAAAAATGCAGCAGCTAACTTAAAGCGGACCTGTCGCCAGGTCAAGAGTGGCCAGTTCTTACTCTTTTTTTTTTTTTTTGTTCCCGCTGCTCCACCTGAGTATCTTGTTTTTTTCTTTTGCTTTTTTAAATCCTTCATACAGTTCCAGAGACCTGTGACTTTTTACTTGGTGCTAATTTGAAAGATCTTCAAGTGGGTATGGCTCATGGGGTAATTCTGCAGAGCAGAATTAAGAAAACTCTTGATAAACTGCTTGCATAACTTTTAGTGAAAAGTTTCTGAAAAAGTTAATTAACTTTTCATAATACAGCGAGAACGAGTTATTGACACAGAACCAGGAAATCTCTTTAACATCCGGGTGACCGGTTTATGTAGTTAAACTCTTCTGCTGGGCGTAGTTCTATTTTGTTGTTTCTTTAAACCTATTATTTTACAATGGAACCATTTTTACCTTCTTCCATATCTAAGAAACATTGTAACATCTCTGAGCTAATGATAATAAACACTGGTTTATTACTATTCCTATTATTATTTAACAACCTTTAGCTCGATCTCGAGCAATGTCGTCTTGATGGATGAACGATCTGTAGGAAGATCGATCTTGTGCAAGCTTAGAGCGGTCCATCAGGTCTTCCTCACCATTATTTGAGTATTAGTATCAAGACATTGGGTTGCTGGTCTTTTTCTTCGCCATGTTCCTTCTACTCTTCCGACCACTATGTCCTTCTCCGGTGATCGTTCTCTTCGTTTAATGTGTACAAAATAGGCAAGTTGTAGCTTGGTGATACTTGCTTCAAGTGACATGCCTGGTTTGACTTTTCCCCTGTTTTACATTGTTTAGAGCTGAGTAAAAAGATTCACACTGCCCTGGTCTGGCGCCCATTGCGGTCCTCGAGGGCAGACAGACCAGGGTTAGTCTTCCTTTTTCCTACAGGCATTATGGTTGACATATTGTCGTTGCAGAGCCTAGTAAGCACAAAAGGTAATCTCTGTGACTCCATGAGGTCGCTGGGCAAAGTAAGTGTAAGAGGCTCCTGCCAAAAATACTGGGCACAGAAGTGAAGTGTGTCCTGGTCCGGCTGCCTGTGTGTATCTTTTTGCTCAACTGTAATTGAAATGAATGGTCGTCCATGGACTATATGACCACCAGGTCCACCAGAGCAAGATCTGATGTTGGCTATCTCTATTATTACATCTATTAGCCTTGGGGATCCCTTGGGTTTTTTTTTTTTACACACTGGCATACTGACTCCGGTTCTTAACAGACCTTATTGACTTTGGGTTTGTTTGTACATGAGAGGCTGCATGCAAATCCCTTATTTTGTATTAGCGTCAGACTCCTACCAGCCCAACGGGTGCCACTCTTTGGGTTGGCACAGGGAGTAAGTGGAGCTTTTAATAGGATTATCAATCTTCTCACTTCTTTATTTAATGTTCTGTCATTTCTAATGTTAGGTGTCAACATTAATAACTAAAGTGTATCCTAACCGGCAAGAGGATTTTGGTTTTACTGCAAGTCACGTTGAGCAAATGTAAGTTATTTGTAGCTAGTGACGTACGCCGTGTATACATTCCTCTCTGTCTGCGGTAATGAATGGTTTCCTCATACCTGGGAATCTCATACCAGACATATTAATATTAATAAGGCCTCTCTCCCTGTTTGATTTAAATGCTGCATCCTTTTTTTTTTTTCCATTGACGTGTGGATAGCGCTCACCGCTCCAGTCTTCGACACCCCAGACTTCATGCAGCTATCTGACCGCACCGCGCATTTAAATATTTAGAGCCAAGAGGGAGACTAAAAAATTGACACAGACCTGTCTGGTGCTATTTCCAAAGTCATCGTACAGAGAAACGATTCTTGTAAATGGGTTGAGAGGCAAAACAAAAAAAATGCATTTACCGTACGTTTCATTACTCTTATCCGATATTACGCACCAGTTGTCTTTGTTTTTTATTTTTTTTTTATTTTAAATGCTTAACTTAACTAATCATATTTTATGTAGAACGTGACTTTACAGGATACTATTATTTTCCTTTACTTCTTTATTTTATTTACTGGTTTTTAATTAAGTTTCTTCTCCATTCACATCCAACACTTTTTTTTTTCTTAATGAATCACTATTACCAGGAAGCCAGACAACTTGTTTTAATTTTTGTGGGTTTTTTAATGGTTACTCATTATATTTACATGTGAAAAAGTACAGCAATTAAAATTAGTGTTTTTTTTAGAGTGCAACCAAAACACAATCACCACCTAAAATAATAAATATTTTTTGCTATTTTTTTTCTTCTTGTTAAGGAAGCTGACATCCCAGTATTGTCATCAGCGAAGATTTGCTTTGTGTGAATTCACACCAAGCGGGATCTAACGCAAATGATGGTTCTATAAATAAGTTCCGTATGACTCAGTTACTGGTCATTGGGCGTGTAGCTGAACGTGAAAAGTGTATTATATATAAAGTGAGCTGTCAGCCCCCAATGTGTTGTGGGAACCCACTGAGCATTGTGATTAAGTGTTGTCCTAATGAGGTGCAATGTTTTTGCGTTTTGGTGTTCTATGATATTGTAAAGCTAAGTTGCTTTTAATTTTCAATTCATCAGAAAGAGACTACAGCAGCGTATGTGAGAAGCAGCCAATCGGGAGACTTCTTTTCAGACAGTTCTGTGACACCCGACCGGAGCTGAAGAGGTGCATTGAATTTCTAGATGCTGTGGTAAGCGTCTTTTCTGTTCATTAACTATGTCCTTTCCTTTAGGCCATTTTGTATTTTTCTTCCTCCCTTTTCCTCTTTTGTTCTTCCTCCTTCATTCCCTTTTCCTTCCTTCCTCCTAATTCTTTCCATCAATCCACCTTCTCTTTTGATTCTTTGCTCATTCTTTTTTTCCTTCCTCTCTTTCTCCCATTTCCTTCCTCTCTACTTCCCTTTTTGCATTCCTCTCTCCTTCCCACTTTTCCTTCCTTCTTTCATTTTCTTCCTTCCACCTTCCCCTCCTCCTTCTTCCTCTTCTCACACTTCCTTCTCTTCCGTCCTCCCTCCTTCAGTTCCATCCTCCCGCCTTCAGTTTCATCCTGCCGCCTTCTTTCAGTTCCGTCCTGCCGCCTTCTTTCAGTTCCGTCAGGCCGCCTTCTTCCAGTTCCATCCTCCTGCCTTCTTTCAGTTCCATCCTCCTGCCTTCTTTCAGTTCCATCCTCCTGCCTTCTTTCAGTTCCGTCCTCCCGCCTACCTTCAGTTCCGTCCTCCCACCTTCCTTCAGTTCCGTCCTCCCGCCTTCCTTCAGTTCCGTCCTCCCGCCTTCCTTCAGTTCCGTCCTCCCGCCTTCCTTCAGTTCCGTCCTTTCGCCTTCCTTCAGTTCCGTCCTCCCGCCTTCCTTCAGTTCCGTCCTCCCGCCTTCCTTCAGTTCCGTCCTCCCGCCTTCCTTCAGTTCCGTCCTCCCGCCTTCCTTCAGTTCCGTCCTCCCGCCTTCCTTCAGTTCCGTCCTCCCGCCTTCCTTCAGTTCCGTCCTCCCGCCTTCCTTCAGTTCCGTCCTCCCGCCTTCCTTCAGTTCCGTCCTCCCGCCTTCCTTCAGTTCCGTCCTCCCGCCTTCCTTCAGTTCCGTCCTCCCGCCTTCCTTCAGTTCCGTCCTTCCGCCTTCCTTCAGTTCCCTCCTCCCGCCTTCCTTCAGTTCCGTCCTCCAACCTTCCTTCAGTTCCGACCTCCCACCTCCTTTCAGTTCCGTTTTTCCACTTTCCTTCAGTTCCGTCCTCCCGCCTTCCTTCAGTTCAATCCACCAGCCTTCCTTCAGTTTCATCCACCTGCCTTCCTTCAGTTCCATCCTCCCGCCTTCCTTCAGTTCCGTCCTCTCAACCTACCTTCAGTTCCGTCCTCCCGCCCTTCCTTCAGTTCCATCCTCCCGCCTTCCTTCAGTTCCGTCCTTCCGCCTTCCTTCAGTTCCGTCCTTCCGCCTTCCTTCAGTTCCGTCCTTCCGCCATCCTTCAGTTCCGTCCTTCTGCCATCCTTCAGTTCCCTCCTCCCGCCTTCCTTCAGTTCCGTCCTCCCGCCTTCCTTAAATTCCATCCACCTGCCTTCCTTCAGTTCCGTCCTCCCGCCTTCCTTCAGTTTCGTCCTCTCGACCTACCTTCAGTTCCGTCCTCCCGCCCTTCCTTCAGTTCCTTCCTCCCGCCCTTCCTTCAGTTCCTTCCTCCCGCCCTTCCTTCAGTTCCGTCCTCCCGCCCTTCCTTCAGTTCCGTCCTCCCGCCCTTCCTTCAGTTCCGTCCTCCCGCCCTTCCTTCAGTTCCGTCCTCCCGCCCTTCCTTCAGTTCCGTCCTCCCGCCCTTCCTTCAGTTCCGTCCTCCCGCCCTTCCTTCAGTTCCGTCCTCCCGCCCTTCCTTCAGTTCCGTCCTCCCGCCCTTCCTTCAGTTCCGTCCTCCCGCCCTTCCTTCAGTTCCGTCCTCCCGCCCTTCCTTCAGTTCCTTCCTCCCGCCCTTCCTTCAGTTCCTTCCTCCCGCCCTTCCTTCAGTTCCGTCCTCCCGCCCTTCCTTCAGTTCCGTCCTCCCGCCCTTCCTTCAGTTCCGTCCTCCCGCCCTTCCTTCAGTTCCGTCCTCCCGCCCTTCCTTCAGTTCCGTCCTCCCGCCCTTCCTTCAGTTCCGTCCTCCCGCCCTTCCTTCAGTTCCGTCCTCCCGCCCTTCCTTCAGTTCCGTCCTCCCGCCCTTCCTTCAGTTCCGTCCTCCCGCCCTTCCTTCAGTTCCGTCCTCCCGCCCTTCCTTCAGTTCCGTCCTCCCGCCCTTCCTTCAGTTCCGTCCTCCCGCCCTTCCTTCAGTTCCGTCCTCCCGCCCTTCCTTCAGTTCCGTCCTCCCGCCCTTCCTTCAGTTCCGTCCTCCCGCCCTTCCTTCAGTTCCGTCCTCCCGCCCTTCCTTCAGTTCCGTCCTCCCGCCCTTCCTTCAGTTCCGTCCTCCCGCCCTTCCTTCAGTTCCGTCCTCCCGCCCTTCCTTCAGTTCCGTCCTCCCGCCCTTCCTTCAGTTCCGTCCTCCCGCCCTTCCTTCAGTTCCGTCCTCCCGCCCTTCCTTCAGTTCCGTCCTCCCGCCCTTCCTTCAGTTCCGTCCTCCTTCCCTTCACATTGTATGGTTTTTAAATAATTGAATTGCAGTTAATAAGTATTTGATCATCTACCAACCAGCAAAAATTCTGTCTCTCACCGACCTGTTAGTTTTTCTTTAAGAAGTCCTCCTACTCTGCACTCATTGCTTTTATTAAAGACACCCTTTGCATACAGTCAATCACACTCCAGACTCTCCACCATGGCCAAGACTAAAGAGCTGTCTAAGGACACCAGAGACAAAATTGTAGACATGCACAAGGCTGGGATGGACTACTGGACAATAAGCAAGCAGCTAGGTGAGAAGACATCAACTGTTGGCACAATTATTAGAAAATGGAAGAAACACAAGATGACTGTCAGTCTTTCTCGGTCTGGGGATCCATGCAAGGACTCACATCGTGGGGTAAGGATGATTCTGAGAAAGGTGAAGGATCCGCCCAGAACTACATGGGAGGACCTGGTCTAAGACTGGAAGAGCTCGGGACACAGCCTAAAACATTACCAATAGTAACACACTATGCATGGATTAAAATCTCGCAGGGTGCTTACGGTCCCCCTGCTCACTCCAGCAAATGTCCAGACCCATTTGAAGTTCACAACAAATGACCATCTGGATCATCTAGAGGAGGCATGGGAGAGAAGGTCACGTGGTCAGATGAGACCAAAATAGAACTTCTTAGTATCCACTCCACTCGCCGTGTTTGGAGGAAGAAGGAGTACAACTCCAAGAACACCGTCCCAACCGTGAAGCATGGTGGGGAAAGCATCATACTTTGGGACTGCTTTTCTGCAAAGGGGACAGGACAACTGCACCATATTGAAGAAAAGATGGATGGGGTCATGTATTTAGAGATTTTGGCCAATAAAAGAGCATTGAAGATAGGTCTTGTCATGCTGGAAGACCCAGCCAATGTCCCGAAACACACAGCCGGGGCAACTAAGGCTACTTTCACACTTGCGTCGGTACGGGGCTGTTGCTAAGCGTCGGCGCGACGTACCGACGCACGTTGTGAAAATTCGGCCAAACGTGGGCAGCGAATGCAGTTTTTCAACGCATTCGCAGCCCATTCTAAGTCACGGGGAGGAGGGGGGCGGAGTCCCGGACACGCATGCGCGGTAGGAAATGGCGGACCCGACGTACGAAAAAACGTTCCCTTGAACGTTTTTTCATGACGACGGTCAGCCAAAACACGACGCATCCAGTGCATGACAGACGCGATGGCCATATGTCGCGATCCTTCGGCAATACAAGTCTATGGGAAAAAAACGCATCCTGCGGGCACATTTGCAGGATGCGTTTTTTCCCAAAACTACGCATTGCGACGGACGCCAATCGACGCAACTGTGAAAGAAGCCTTAGAAGTGGCTCCATAAGAAACACTTCAAAGTCCTGGAATCGCCTAGCAAGTCTCCAGACCTGAACCCAATAGAAAATCTTTGGAGGAAGCTGAAAGCCAAGCGACAGCCCTCAAACATGAAAAATCTCGAGAGGAGTCGGCCAAAATCCATGCTGCAGTGTGTGCAAACTTGGTCAAAAACTACAGCATGACCTCTGTAATTGCAAACAAAGGTTTCTGTGCCAAATATTAAGTTCTGTTTTTCTATTGTATCAAATACTTATTTCATGCAATAAAATGCAAATTTATTACGTAACATACAATTTGATTTTCCGGATTTTTTTCAAGATTCTATCTTTCACAGTTGAAGTGTACCGATGATAAAAATTAAAGACCTTTCCGTTCTTAGTAGGTGGGAAAACTTGCAAAAGCGGCAGTATATCAAATACTTATTTTCCACACTGTATGTTACCGATAAATATGCGTTCACTGTGGTTTGGGAAAAATAATGCAATTATGGAATAACTCATCGGAAAAAAGCTTAGCCAACGGTGTGATTAGGGGGTCAGAAGAACATTGCAGTGACTAATGACAGTCAGAAAAAATCTGTCCTTGATCTTGGCAGTGCTAGACATGGTTTCTATGTTTTATTTCAATTAGTTATATTTGACATTTCAACTGTTATTTTAGATTTTTTTTTCTCCCCCCTCACTGACACATGGAATTACTTGCAATGGAGGTCACCGTCAAAATCTTTGCACTTGGTCCCATCAGTTTCATTGAGTTTCACCTCCGTTAAGTTGTTGCGCTGAATAAACATGTCTTTAATGGTTATTTAATGTTTCCGCATACGTTTATTAGGTTTGTATATTTAGTCAAGAATATGTAATTCTGCTTAGTCTTGTGTGTTCCCATCAGCTCAGGACTGGATGTCCTCCAGAAGTTTGGCTTCTATGCACATTTTTTGGGGGCATTTCTAGAACACTGCTCCAACATTTCCTCACAAAACACATTTGTCTGTGTAAACTTTCCCAAATCAAGGCAAAGTTAATTTGGTTTCTCTGGAGATGTCATCAAAGGATCAGAGTTGGTATTACCACTGAAATGGCTGCAGCCGGTAGATGTCAGATTCACATAAGGTTTATTTTACACTACCCTATTAGGAAAGAGTTATTTTACGGTAGTCCTTCCATAAAAGGGATGTCCAAGACTTTGAGATTGATAACCTACTTTCTGGATATCCAACACCCGACGCCTCCACCGATTGGCTGGTGGATGGTCCCACTGTTGGGAGCTAACTTGTAGTATCCAAGGACTTTATGTAGATCCTTCTGCCATATTACCTGATAGTAGATGGGGGAGCCAGGTGTCGTTCCTCCACCAACTTTATATTGATGACCTAGACCAGTGATCCTTTTAGATCAGCCATAGTCGTCAAAAAAGCATTTTTTAGAAGGCTTGTTCACAACTCTACTCTTTTGATGAGCAGACCAAAAGCAAAACGCTCAATCATCTGCTGATCAGACACTTTCTTCAGGGATAAAAATTTTAGTTATCAGCAGCGCTGTCACCCGGTGTGAACAGGGGATGTTCTGCTGATTACATGATGCCGTGTGGCAACAGAATGATTGCAACAATGATCGTTCTGTTCTAGAGATGAGCGAATTGATTTGCATTGCCGTGGTAGAGGAGTAAGGTCAGTACTCTGTGACCCTGTCAATCGCCTCCTGTCTGCCGGCATCACTGGCTCCTCTTTCGATTCGTCAACCTGCCATGATGTCATCATTGTGGAGTGATGCTCATATGATCTTGCCCTAGGACGGTGACTCAGAAGAGGAGCCGTCATATGACAGCAGGTAGAAGGCAGTTCACTGGCCAAGCATGGGGAGCCCTGTGAACCGCCTCCTACCTACCCATATCCTTGGCTTCACCTTTTGATTTCCCTGCCTGGCACAACATATTTATTGAAGTTTGGCTCATGTGTGATATTGCACTAGGCTGGGTAATCAAAGAAAAGCCCGGAATGTCAAAGAGTAGGAGGCTGTTCACAGGGCTCCCATCCAATGATTACAAAATAGTGACCTGGCTGTTGAACCAGAATTTTGCCAAGTTATTTGCTCATCTCTATTATATTCCAATCAGTTTTTGTTGATCGTAATCGCCTCAGTAAGTGAGCGTTGAACAACTTGTATAAATTCGTTTGCATGTTAGTGAGCCAAGATTGGTCCATTTAAATGGGCCATCAATATCAGAATCCTGGGCAACCCTTTAAATTCCTATCAGTGACCAAAAACATCTCTTGCTGTGGAGGACTCAACACATCCATATATTACCATAAATGACCAACACATTCATTTGAATTTGAAATGTGTAATGCCTCATTTTTCCTGCGGTGGAGCTACAGGTAAATTGATCACTTGATGCCAGATAACTCTACTGATCACTGCTGATTTGTGTCATATGCCACGATTAGTGATCTTTGTCTCCAAAGAGTAAAACTAAAAAAAATCATGTCACACCCATACAGCCAAAATTTCAAATGGTATAAAATGTGTCAACCTCATTCATTACATTATCATCATCAAATGTAACACTCGCCGATAGAAGGAAGGAGAGATAAATCCCCCAATTCTGTTATTACCCCCCATCTGTTCCTTAATTCTGCAGGGTGCGGCAACTCTGGAGGCCTTAACGTGTTGTTGTGTAATACATACAGTTAAGTAATTTGAGCATACGCTGTGTAATGCCTAATTTCTCCTATGGTGGCGCTATACAATATTCAAACACTTGCTGCCCTAGAATACAGATATATATATATATATATATATATATATATACACACGCACACCACACACATATATATATATATATATAATATATATAATCTTCAATTCACCCTGCATGGCAAAACAAGACGTTTTATTATACTCCCCTCCTGGGCGGTCCAGTCCGATGGGTGTCGCTGGTCTTAGTCCTGTGCCTCCTCTCTTCTTACGAAGCCATAATTTTTCTATGCTTAATGATGGTGTGCTGGGGCTTTTTTGATTTTAGTCTGACATTTTCTTTAATGTATATCAGAACAAAGACTTTTTTTTTTCTGCAGTTGTGTTAAGTGGAATATATTATTAAAGCTGTAGATTAATGCATGTCTTTATAGAGGGAGTGTAGGCTGTAATGTATTCTTGTCCTTGTACTACAGCTACATATGTCATTTAGGGCTATGCTTGAATTTTTGGGTCTTTTCGTTTGACGGCTTGTTCTATAACGGCTCGACTATATACATTTCTGGTAATCAATCTTTAGCCATTATAATCTAAACGAAGTCTCGTCCAACCATCTGTTTGCCTGGAATATGCCGCAGACACCTCCGTTCCGCAGGTGTTAAGCATATGAGAGCGGTTTGGTAGGTGGTCCGCAGTTTCATTCTCTTTTATCTCCTACCAATAGTGTAAAGGTTGTTTATTTCATTTCTTTTTCTTTTAACTAAATATTACGACTGTCTATAATTATTATTTTTTTATGTTGCTTTTTCTTTCTCCTTTTTAGGCAGAGTATGAGGTGGCGTCAGATGAGAAGCGCAAAGATCATGGTCTCAAGGTTTTAGATACCTACTTTAATAACGGGGTAAGTCACTTTTAATTTATCCAACAGTTGCTCGGATACTTTATCAATTTTGGGCATTTTTGACATAATTTACCATTTCATAGTGCCAGATCATATACTTTATTGAAGTGTTTGTTTTTCTTACATCCTTTTGTTGGGTCTTTTGCCTTTTGAAATGTAGATATTTATGGTGTTTCTTTTTCCTTTTTTCTAATTGAAAAGTACTTTTATTAGTTTCTATACCGACAGTTCCTGAGTTTTGAAATTGGTAAGTTCTGTAGGTTTGTTCTTAAACCGTGAGTTGGAACAGGGCCGGGAAAAAGAAATTAAAAAATATACCGTCATTTTGTCGTCTTCTTTCCACCAACGTGAAGCGCATCTTTGTCAGGCTAAGATTTATGGCTGGAGCTCATGGTGTGTCACGTAGTCGTGACGGTGAGTCCAGGCATATAGAGAAGAGGTGGAAGATGCAGTGTGCGATGGGGGAAAGAAGTGGACTGGATGGCAAGTAGCTGGTTGGCTGAAGAGATAAGTATTGGTTAAAAAAACACTAAAAACCTAACCCCTCTCCTGCCCTTCGCTGCCAGAGACTGGACTGTGCTGGGTTAGCCAGAGAGGTCAGCGGCGATATACACTCACCGGCCACTTTATTAGGTACACCATGCTAGTAACGGGTTGGACCCCCTTTTGCCTTCAGAACTGCCTCAATTCTTCGTGGCATAGATTCAACAAGGTGCTGGAAGCATTCCTCAGAGATTTTGGTCCATATTGACATGATGGCATCACACAGTTGCCGCAGATTTGTCGGCTGCACATCCCAAAGATGCTCCATACAAGGCAGGATGGATCCATGCTTTCATGTTTACGCCAAATTCTGACCCTACCATCCGAATGTCGCAGCAGAAATCGAGACTCATCAGACCAAGCAACGTTTTTCCAATCTTCTACTGTCCAATTTCGATGAGCTTGTACAAATTGTAGCCTCAGTTTCCTGTTCTTAGCTGAAAGGAGTGGTACCCGGTGTGGTCTTCTGCTGCTGTAGCCCATCTGCCTCAAAGTTCGACGCACTGTGCGTTCAGAGATGCTCTTAGGCCTACCTTGGTTGTAACGGGTGGCGATTTGAGTCACTGTTGCCTTTCTATCAGCTCGAACCAGTCTGCCCATTCTCCTCTGACCTCTGGCATCAACAAGGCATTTCCGCCCACAGAACTGCCGCTCACTGGATTTTTTTTCTTTTTCGGACCATTCTCTGTAAACCCTAGAGATGGTTGTGCGTGAAAATCCCAGTAGATCAGCAGTTTCTGAAATACTCAGACCAGCCCTTCTGGCACCAACAACCATGCCACGTTCAAAGGCACTCAAATCACCTTTCTTCCCCATACTGATGCTCGGATTGAACTGCAGGAGATTGTCTTGACCTACATGCCTAAATGCACTGAGTTGCCGCCATGTGATTGGCTGATTAGAAATTAAGTGTTAACAAGAAGTTGGACAGGTGTACCTAATAAAGTGGCCAGTGAGTGTATAACGTTTATTTTTTTAACATCCAACATTTTTTAAAATCCCTGTATTTGTAGTCTCTGTATCATGCACAAGGTCAGACTGAAGAACATTGGGCCCACCAGAGGATTTGAGGCCCACCATTCTCCCCCACTCAAGAGCCCAAAAGCAGCTGCAAGGTTTGCACTACTATCTCTCCGGAAGGAGAAGTCCGGGCCCACCGGAGGATTCTCCGGTTCTGTGGTGGGCCAGTCCAACCCTGATCATGCCCCATTAATAATTCTTCTCCTGCCAACTCAAATCACCACAAAGTACCGTTCAGAAGGAGAAATGACATAGGAACCCCCACCCATAAAAAAGTACCTCATCTTTTCAAATGTGGCCAGCTGTAAAATTCTGTACGGATCCTATCCTTGATTGCAATAAAATGACATTTACTGAGAATTCCCAAGATTATTCTCATTATCTTAAGGAATGAATTGCTCTGATGCCTGCAGCTCCTGAAGACCTCGGCGGGCTGGATACCTGAGCCTTTGGCCCAAACATGAGCTCAATAATACTGCAAGCAGAGGCAGTTTTGCTTTCGCAACATCAGAGGAACATAAGGGCTTTGATTTTGGCCAGATGGAGCCATCTTCAATACATAGTAACATAGTTAGTAAGGCCGAAAAAAGACATTTGTCCATCCAGTTCAGCCTCCAGTGCTCACAAGCTCAATAAAAAAAACAGTTTGTAAGTGCTGCTCTCCTACCCTGGGAAACTGACCACCTCTACCTGTGCAACTAACAAGAAACAGTAACATTATTTTCTAAACACTTCGCAATTTTACCCACCTAATAATGGAAAAAAGTCTTTCCTTCTGCATTGAAAACTATAGCTTATCACCTTAGATGTAAAGCCTGAAAGGCTGATTTATCAAAGCTTTTAATCTGTAAAATTTGTATTAAAAGCTTTGAAAATTTTCTACATTTTTGCCAAACGAAAAATTGTGCAAAAATTTTTGCGACTGTTGGCTTTTTTCAGCATTTTTACTCTGCTGCGCAGAAATGGGTGGGACGGGGTATCAAATTAATAAAAAATGCTGGTGTTTTGTACATGACACTTAGAAGAGGAGCCAAATTCATTAAGTGCTCTACTGCAGTCTTGATGAATCGACCACTAAGAGTTTTTCCAGTGGAGTACTCTCGGTGCACTTTCGGAAAGCATATTTCCAGTTCTCTTTAGAATCCCTGTAGCTATAACCTTCGTGGTGTTGCACTATACTAATTGGATGACTTATGATAATATAGATTTTTTTGATGTCTAATTGCATTCAAATGGATGGAAACTCTAAGAAAATTATTTGGATTGCGATGGCATGGGCTGCCGTGTAGATGTACGGACATGGATGAGGAGGGAGGACAGGATATGGTGTGAATAGTTGCTTCTCCGTGACATCTATTAATATTTTTGTGACCAAAATTTTATTGTAGAGGAGCTCAAATAATTAATCTATAATTAAGATTGCTTCCCTCGACACGCATCTTACGGTCACAGCTTGCAATTTTGTACTGTACTGGGAAAATAAAACGCTCTTCTAAAAATGGATTTGTGCGGAGACTAATTCTACTTGTATTCCACGGGAGCCCGAAGTGTAAAGCTTTCTTTAATTTTTTTTTTCTGGTCTGTCAGACATGTCCTAAGGGGACATATAAGTGAGAAGCAGATGTCCAGAACCAGTCATGTCAGCATGGCTGCAGCAGTTCAAGGACTGAGAGCACTTGTAGGTTTCTGTAATTTTTAGTGATTTTAATAGTGTGGCGGCCACATGTGCATTGTGATCTCCATTACCATCAGCTTGACTTGCCAGAAATTGCTGTCTTGTGGAATCCTCTTTTATTTACCGTAATGCCCTCGTGGCCAGAACTTTCCAGGTCTGAAGAATGCTCCATGTAAACTTTACTGTGTGACATAGTTGGGCTGATTGTATCTCCTGCAACATTGAAATACCAATGCCTTTGCCCTTGACATTGATTTGAGAGGTCAGTGGTTTTCTTCCACCACAAGCTGGAAGTACCCGGAGGTGTTTATTGATGCCCAGCTGTCATTTCTGCTACTGTGTGGTTAGAGGAATCCCGTGAACAATCTTGAGGAGGTGACTCATAGTCTCAAGTAGTTTTCATTTGCTTTTGAGGGCACTAGTACACTAACATATGGTAAAGTCATTAATTAGATGTACACCCTTGTGGAAACCTCTTAGACCGTGCTTTATTCATTTTACACCTTGTAATAAAAAAAAGTAAAATGCTAACCCATAAAATGTTAGATCCAAAGGAAATAAAATCAACTTTAGTCTCTACTAAAATCCATGATTCAAGGGTATCCTAAAGGTCATGAATTTGAGTAGTTTTGTCATTGGCTGAAAAACCTATTAAAGGGGTTTTCAGGGTACCTGGATTAGTAAAGCAGTGTAAACACTATCAGAAATTAAGACACTTCATAATGTACCTGCTGTTAAAATTTTGCTCTGTTCCTGAGCTGTCACAGCTCAAAGCACAGAGTAAAGATTTCCTGTCTGTGTCTTGTGAGTTTGGCCAGAAAAGATGAAGCTGTTGTCCCAGAGTGCTAGATTACAAGATAATTAATACATTATATTACTTATTGCTACTTTACAGTACACAGATCCAGTTTTGTGTCTGTGTCCGCAACAGGAACCTTACAAACTGCAGGAGAGTCTCGGGACAGTGGATATTAGTTAAAATGGAAATAATGTTGGGACGGAGAAACTGCAGTGATTTTTCCATCTTGCGACTATATAGTAGTTTCAGGATGGTGCTTTGGAGGTGGAGAAGGCACGGACTGTGGAAGCTGTGGATCCGATACAGCTCTGCCTTTTGATAAAGGTAGTCTAAGAATGGGTGAAAAATTAATTGCTACTAAGGTCTGGGATCTGCTCTCTGAGAGAACATGGGAACTCTCACCTGAACTTTCCTGTGTTCGGGATAGAAAACTGTACGCCCAACGGTACAGATAGGTCCACTGTTAAAATTCTAATATACATTGGCTAACACTTTACCAGTGGCTTTGATGCCCAGGTTGGATGCAGTGGCCGCAATAGTCCCAGTTTCAGGCCCTAGAGCCGTTTTCTTGTGTGTTTATAATCTGTCCACTGTAGTTCTGATCCCTCCTTAGACCACTCTTTACCCTCTACATCATGGAACGTGGTGACTCTCGTCTATACTTCACCCTCCAAGTCCTGAGAAATACTAACCAGATGTTTGTAGCCAAGTACAACAGCAACAGGAAATTAATTTTGAGTGTGTTTTTCAAAGTTTGGCTCCAAATCAAAGCTCACAAACTATTACCCAAAAGAGAAATTGCAAAGAAAATGCAGATTGTGGTAGGTGTTTAGCTTGTATACTTTATAAAGGAAAAAAAAAAGAGCAGAATTTGGATAATATTTTTTTCTGGTGGTAATCTGAGATGCAATTGCGTGCACCCAGGGTCAAAAATATAAGTATGGAAATATCATATTGTAAACTGAAGCACATTCCACTTGGCTGATATGACGTCCTCTGTCCTGCACTCGTGTTCATATAAATATTCTCCACAAGGACAATAATACAACTGGTATTTCTCTAAAAAATGTTTAGATTTTAAGCTTTTTTTTCTGAATTTTGATTTTCAGTTGGATCTTTTCTTTGGGTGTAATCCATTAAACATTATTCCACATAAGATTAAAAAATATCTCCAGTAGTGTTAATGTTTTTGCTCTCCCTTATTGACCGATTAAGGTGTCCAAATATTGCTTTTTTGGCTACAGCTATTGTGCTCACAAACACAGAATACAAAGATATTGACTACTGTTAGATATGACCAGTACACATTTGAGATGGACGACGAAGGACTAGTAGTTGTAAAGGACTTCGACTTATTTGGGTCAATGATCACTCAAGGTCCAGTGACAACACCGGAAGTCAATAGAAGAATAGCTATGGACAAATCAACAATGAAGTTAATGGACAAGGTCTTCAAATACAGGAACATTTCATTGGCTATGAAGACATAGCTCGTACATAGTTTGAGCTTTTCTATAGTAACCTATGGATGCAAAACCTGGATGATAAAGAAACAAGACAGAAGAAAAATTGACGCCTTCTAAATATGGTGCCGAAGAAGGATGTTATCAGTACCATGGATGGCAAGAAGAGCAAACAAATCTTTGAACAAATCAAGCCAGACACGTCATTCGAAACAGTGATCATCAAGCTATGACTTGCCTACCTTGGACACATCATACAAATAAAGAAAAATCACTGGAGAAGGACATAATGATCAGAACATTAGAAGGAGGAAGGTGAAGAGGAAGACCAGCAATCCAATAGCTTGATACTATCAAGATAACGGCAGAGACTCTGGTGGACCTATCTAGGCTTCCACAAGATCGATCTACCTACAGAGTGTTCATCTATCAAGTCGCTATAACTTGACATGGAGCCCAAGGGTGTTAAAATAAATAAATAAAAAATGCACACACTCTACCCCTTCAATGGGGAGATTGGTCCCATTAGGACACAAAGATGAAATATTGAAATTCAGCATATCTGATTCTTCTCTCCCCCAACATCTGCTGTTGCGGCGGAGTCTGAAGGTCGATATACAACAGTCATCTGTAGACATCAGCGAATTTGCTCGGGTTTCCTCTTATTCAGCAAGCTGCAGAGGGAACCCGGCTTCCTGGATCACGCTGGCCGATCGGCGCCGCAACTGCATGTGTCGCGGTTGTGTCACAGCACATGCGTGGAGAGCCTGTTTGTTGGGCTCTCCATACATGGGTTGTGACTGTGACACAGCCACGACACATGCAGCTGCGGTGCTGATCGGCCAGCGTGATCCAGGAAGCCGGGTTCCCTCTGCAGCTTGCCGAATAAGAGGGACCCGAGCAAATTCGCTCATCTCTAGTCATCTGGTCTTGTTGAAAAATTGTAGGTTTGGACAACTTTATTTTAATCTATGGAAAATGTATCCTAGTAGGGCGGCTATAAAAATATTGAGAGTTTTCTTTAATAAATGTGAAAATCTGCTAAATTCACTCCCTTCCCCCAAACCGGTAATCACTCAGCCTGTGCACTGTGATGTGCGTCACCTCTAGTGTATATATTAAATTTGCTAGAAGCAGCAATTAGTGTTTGGCATCTCTAGTTTCCGGAGAATGTGCTGAGTAGGGTTCCAGTGTAACACAGAAGAGATCTCTTTGATGGCCTCTCTCCGGCATTCATGCAGTGTATTGTGTGGTGTAATACAGTTAGTAGGGATCGGCCTTTAGACTCTTACCCAAGGGCCAATTCACATGACATAATGAAAAATAAAAAAACATGATACTTTCATCTGTGTGTTGTATTGCATATCCATATTATGCTCATATCTCCTGATTTAGTTTTTGTTTTTAATTTTTGCTCCTATAAACCTTTTTCGAAATTGTAAAGAATAAGATCCTATTTTTTCCCATTCTGCATTAATTCCCATGGTTTTTCAGATTATTTCAGATTTTATTATTTTAGGTCTTCGTTGACTTCGGTGGTAATTTTTTGTACAAAAATCAACATACATAAAATAATTCTCATTTGCTTTCTTTCTTTTTGTTTATATTTCTTTATTTCCAGGTTTTTTTTTTTCCATTAAAGAGCTTATACTTAACTTTTTTTTTTCCACATAAACCTGTATCCTATGTCATATTACCAGCACATCACTGCCTTGGCTTTTGTACTTAACCCAAGGCTGTATGAATTTCCCCGATCATGTTTCCAGGGCTGATAGGTCCAACACAAACGATCACAGGGAATGTGCATAAGTTCGGCTTTGTGCATAAGTTCGGCTTTGTACATTTATTGCTCTAAACAAGGGTCACTCACAATTCAAGGCTGCGACCATATGCATGCTGAATATAAAATCCAGATCCCAACACCTAGCTCCAAGACCTGCAATAAAAGCTGCCTCGGTAATTTAATAAGAGCTTGTTCTTTCCATTTGACACGTTGAGGTCACGGTGCCTGACGAGGAATGCTGCGTTATATCAGTTTATAGTGACTGGCCGTCCTCAGAGACATTTGAAAGATAGTTTTGTAGTAGATCAGGAATTTGGATGTGGGGTCAATATTTCAAATGCTGGAGAACATTAAAGTTCTGCTGAACAGGCCATTCATGAGCAGCTGGACTCCACAAACAAAGCCTCATCTGAGCTGCGGTGGACCTTTCCTGCGAAAAACACAGGTGAATATTTTGAGAAAAAGAAGGTCATTCATAAAGGAAAGCCTATTCAGAAAAAAAGTTGCCATATTCAGGTCCAACAATGTGCCGGATTGAGGTTTTCTAGACTACTAGAAATTGATCTGGAATTATATTAGATACTTTCACACTTTGAAAATTTTTTTCTCCAATCTGACGTTACTTTTTAGTTCAGTTTTTCAAGAAGCGGAAACACTTTAAATTCTTCTCCAAAACTTGGATGTTCTGCTGAGTGGGGAATTATAGGCCTTTGATTCCCAGGTTGGATTTAGTATCACGTGAAGACAGATTCGTAGACTTTCTTTTGAGTAAGGGTACCGTCACACAGTGCCATTTTCATCGCTACGACGGCACGATTCGTGACGTTGCAGCGTCGTATGATTATCGCTCCAGCGTCGTAGACTGCGGTCACACGTTGCAATACACGGCGCTGGAGCGATAATTTCATGACGTATTTGCGATGTAGAAGCTGTTGGGTACTGTGCGCACATCGTATACAACCTGTGTCACACGATGCAATCATGCCGCCACAGCGGGACACTAGACGACGAAAGAAAGTTTCAAACGATCTGCTACGACGTAAGATTCTCAGCGGGGATCCGGATCGCAGTAGCGTGTCAGACACAACGATATCGTAACGATATCGCTAGAACGTCACGAATCGTGCCGTCGTAACGATGAAAATGGCACTGTGTGATGGTACCCTAAGTCTTCTAATCAAAACTTTAAAAAGTTTTGTAGTTATGCTTGAAGGCACAAAACGGGCCAGTACTGGAGAGGTTAGTATTCCTTCATGCTTTCCTATGGGTCAACTTGAAGGTAAAAATCTTACTTCTCTCATTTTCTGTCGCCCCCTTTTTGTCCCTGGCAAAAAGACTGACTGGCATTTTCAAGTTAATGTGAACAGGTGCCAACTAGGAGCAGCTACCTCCATATACAAAAAGCAAAAAAAGTTGCACTCTGTAGTGCTAAAGCATGTCAATATGAAATATGAATAGCCATATCGCTTCTGGATACTAGGAAAGAAGGAGACGCTTAGCACATAATTTAACCAATTCATGCATGCCCATCAACCAATGACAAGGTGGTCTCAAAACTGACATTAGGACCCATCAGTTTTGAGACCAAATTGTCGTTGGTTGCTGGGCATGCATGAATTGGCCAAATTATGTGCTAAGCATCTCATTTTTTTTCCTAGTATCAAGAAGCAGTATTGCTATTCATATTTCATATATTTTACAGTGACATGCTTTAGCAGTACAGAGTGCAACTTTTTTTATTTTATATGGAGCTAGCTGCTCCTAGTTGGCACCTGTTCACATTAACTTCGAAGTGCCAGTCAGTCTTTTTGTCCTGTTTGTCCCTGGTCCATATAAGTCATTAGATACTGGTATCAAGACCCTGCATGCTGAAATAATTGGATGAAAAGAATATCGAATGATTGGACAAATGAAGGAGTGAATGAATGGGTAGATTAATGAACTGTGAAAAGACTGATGGATAGATGTAAGAACCCAAAAACTGATCCATAGGTGGATGATTGAACGTACACATAGACGGAAGGATGGATAAATAAATAGAGAACTTAAAAGGAAAGGTACATGGATAAATGGATGCACAGGTGGGAAAAAGGTAGACTGATAATTAAATAGACAGAAGGAAGTATGTCAAAGAATGGACAGATTGAAAAGATGGGTGGGTGGAAGAAAGTACTGGTTGATGGATGAGTGGGTAGTTTAGTTAGTAATAGAAAGATGGAAGAAAATATGGATGGATGGACTCCAAAACAATTGCATGGGTGGACTATTGATGCATAGATGGAAGGATGGATAAATGAATGGACTGATTGAAGGGACTTCTATATAGATGGATAAAATCATGCATAGGTGGAAGAACAGGTAGACTAATGTTTGAAAAGACAGAAAGATGTATGTGTGTGTATAGATGAATGGACAAATTAAAAGGATGGGTTGGTGGAAGAATGGACTAATTGGTGGATAAATGGAAGGAAGGATTAATGGACAGTGGAAAGATGTAAGGAGAGATAGAAAGGCGATTAGATAGAAGTATCTAAAAAACATAAAAAAAACTTTGCATGGACCGACTATTGTATAGGCACATAGCCAAAATGACAGGTAGATAAATGGACAGAATAAAGACTCGTATAGGACTGGATGAACTGGATGGGTAGGTGGAAGAACAGGTAGATGGATGTACTGATGGAGGATTGAATAGACCAAAAGATGGATGAATGTATAGATGAAAGGATGGGTAGATGGAAGAACAGATGGGAAGGATGGATGGTTAGAAGAAAGGTTGAGCCTACGATCACAAGGACGAGTGACACAATGGACCCATGGAGTTGGATGAATGAATGTACAGAAGACAGCTTTGTCTTATTTGTGCAAATTCGGAATCAGGAAGAAATATTCATCCTGAGAAGTCAATTATTATATAGAGTTGCAGGATAATTTTTACATTACCATTTGTCTTCTTTTTTTCCTACGAGGCTGGCATGGTAGAACTTTAGGCACAAAATATTTCTATATAATTCTTTGATTTATAAGTAAGGAAATTGCCAAACAATCCCACATCATGTTTGTAACGTTCCAGTCTCCTAAGTACAGGAGCGGGCGAGTTGCTAAGTGGTAGAAAAGCTATACTGTAAAAACATTGGGGGAAGCCCTGCTTAATGGACGTGTCCTGAGAGTGGAAGGGAATAAAACTCGACACAAGTTTGTGGTTCCTGGCCCTGAACGTTTTTTCACCGCATACGCTTTCATTTCTCCCAGCAAACGGATGCTGCAGAATGGGTCTTGTATTTATAGGGTTTGTGTTTTTTCTCCACTTTACGTAAGCGAAGCCTAGTTTAACCCTGCTATTCTCCTGGTTACCACTATACACTTGTTATCTTCCGGTCATTTTTGACCGGACCTAATAAAGTCTTGATTTTTAGCTAATTTAAGTGTTTTAATTGAATAATTTTTGCGGTATTATATTGTATGTGAACCTGGTTGTTTATAAACAAATGAAAAATGGAAAGAAAAACGTACTTTTTTTTTTTGTGTGTGTGTGTCAAAACATTTAACATGGCTTTATTGGAATATTTATGCATATTGCATATTTGCACATACAAAAAAAATTATTCATCCAACTGTAAACTATAACTATTAACAATAAACTAAATGTAATTATATTATTTTCCAACAAAAAAAATTAACAGTTCAGGTTTTTTTATGTAAAATGATAAATAAGTCACACGGTGCAAAATTTACTGTTTGCAATTGTCACAGGTATAATTGACATGTCTTTTGCGTAAATATTTTTCATATCTGTAACATATCACATTTGATTTGTGATTGCTTGATGTTGGACAGAAGTCGCATCGTTTCCGTTTTAGGCTGGTTGCGTTGCTGGTGGCGTCCGTGGGTATTGTAGCAGTGCTGGTGGAAGCTGCTGGTTCACTTTCTTTATCTTGCTGTTGGATCCTGTGGACAATGGCTGCCGCTCCATCAGCTCTGGGTGTTACCTTTCGTTCTTCAATATATGGGCTAACCAGTGATTTTCCCAACTCCTCTATAAAAAGTCTTCTCTTTTATAGTTTATTTTTGTTCCAATTTGGGTCTATTTCCTTCCATAGCACGAATGCATTGTATGCTGACACATCAAGCATATTGTAAAAAATCACCATTGGCCCCCGATTTGTTTTGCCCTTACAGGTGTAAGTGCCTATCAGTTGATCTAGAGTATCAACAGCCCCTTTTGTAGCATTATATTCTAAAATGATGTCCGGTTTTCTGTCATCTCTATTACTGATTTCACTATCATGATGCATTGTGCTCATCAGAATTACCTGCTTGTGTTTCTTTGGGACGTAAGAAACTACTGTGGTATCCTTAGTAAAATAGAACCTAGAACTATAAATGTCTCTCTTACTGAGAATACCTTGCGGCAGTTCTATTTTACAGGACTATTTACAGAACTATTTTACAGGCACTGCAGGGTAAAAATATTTGGCACATAACTATACTGGAAGGTAATCCATCAGCAGTATTGTAATGAGAAAATGTATGTATGTGTAAATCTGCATGGACCAAAAGGACCTAAATAAATTGATAAATAGTAGTAGATGTAATATATAGTCCAAAATGAGATTATAGCTCCTTTATTTTACTCATAAAATGGCCGGAGATCACTATAAAAGGCAATCGGTCATTTTTGACCGAAGAGTACAAGTGTGTAAAAAATTGTGGAGCAAAAAGTAAACATAAAAAAAAATATATAACAATACGCATAGTAAGAACCCCTCAAATGAGGAAAAGTCAGTCAACCACAAGTTTCAGAACTGCATCTTGAATATTTTAAAAAATATTAAAGTTCAAAATCGGTCGTTTGTGACCGAAGACAACAGCAGGGTTAAGAAAACAGATGTTGCCTAAAGCAACCTAGAAAGCGAGATGATAACTTATATGTATACGTCCCAACTGTTGAAGAACAGAAAGAGGGATAAATTTATGTGGACGTAGACCAAATTCGGGACTCTCCACTGTATCTGGTAAACTTGGGACTAGAGATGAGAGGATCAATTCACGGGACTCCGGTCCAACCTCTAGATCAGTGAAACTGGTGGCTGGACGGGAGGCCATGAATCATTTACCTTCCGGTGCGGCTTTTGATTAGTCCGGGCAGTGCGACGTCATCTGTGCCTCCTACTCATCTCTGGTTGGGACCTGTGGATTATTTTTTGTTCCTTCGCTCAGTTGGAGCCGCCAGAACTTTCTCATCTTTATGTATGTGACATCTGGCTTTTTTGTGTCTATAAAGCTGTCATCACCAAACTATGCAATAACGATCTTCTCTGTTCATTGTTGCATTTTATTTTATTTTTTTTAGACCTTTTCTCCTTTATTTGATGCATTTCTGATGCAGATGTGAAGCCTCATTTTTAATGTTTTTTTACAGGACGGAAAACTTAAAATGTAACTGCTTTTTTTTTACATGCGTTGTTTTTTTTTTTGTTTTTTTTTTAAACTCCACATAGAAGCCTCCTGAGAAGAATAGCACCAAAACCGCACAGTTCAGCAGCGTCTTTAGACCACAGGGGGCGCATTTTTCGTGATGTCACATTCACTTTGCTTCGACAGTTGAACACACAAATTCTGTGCAAAAAAAAAAAAAAAGTTGCAGAACTTATGTAGCATTTATGCTACATGTGAACACGGCCTAAATTTCCAAGCAAAGTGGATGTGATTCCATGAATTCTTCCCCCATGTGGTCTAAAGAGGCTTTCTATATAGGCTTGTTCTGGGAAAAAAAACAAAAAAAAAGCATAAAAAGACGTTGCATTTTTAATAAAAGATTTTCTGTGCTATTAAAAAAATCAAGGAAGAAGGAAACATCCAGCTCAACGAGATAGTGAAAAAACGTGTCGTTCCTTTAAAAACAGTATCAACGCGTTTCTGGTGACAGAGCACCCTCAGTCATGAATAAGGGTGCTCTGTCACCAGAAACGCGTTGATACTGTTTTTATTCCTGTTGTTGCTGATGTTTTTATCCTCCACATATATTATTGAAGTGAATAAAGGAACGACACGTTTTTTCACTATCTCGTTGAGCTGGATGTTTCCTTCTTCCTTGATCTTTCTACGCCCTGACACAGCGGTTCCGTGCTCCGAGTATCCAGAGATGTCAACCATGGTGAGCTGGACTTTGCTTTGCGCTATTAAAAAAACCCATTAAACTCTGCTTCATATTTGCATCAAAGTTGCATCAAATAAGAGGAAAATGCATCAAAGAAACATAGCAAACATGTAATAATCAGAGAAGACTGTTAAGAATGTAGCATTTACTCTACCTGTGAACACTGCCTCAGCTTTGTTTTTATTACATTTTTATGAGTTTAATAGAGAAAAAATATCAATCATACCTTTTTTTTTTTTCCTTACATCATTTACCAATTCCTGTAAATAATGTGATCGCTGTGTTGTGCGAGTTTTTACGATTACAGGGTTACCAAATATGTCCGTGTTATGTGCTGATTTGTGATGTTTATTATTTAAATAATAAAATATGCTTCTGAGAACAATGATTTTTCTTCTGGCATAAGCAGTCCAATAATTCGATGAATAAGCAGTTTTGTTCATTTAGTAGTATAATGCATCCCATAGTCCTCCTCTGGTCTCTTCAGCGTGTCCCCTCAGCAGCTCCACTGCCCGACAAAGCAAAGTGAGGTCATCACGCCCACTGCGTCAGACGCAGAGGGGGTAATGATGGGACAGGGAACTTCAACTGATGCTTCCTCCTTCATTATTTCTTTCAACTGTATAGGCATCTATGATTCCGATATAGTTGAATGTACAATGTGGAGGCCCGGAGCCGCGGCCGCTTGGTCTAACGCCATTAGCGGCACACCACTGGCTGGGGACCGTAGGCAAATACCTAGTTTGCTCACCTTATAGCCAGCTTTGGCCCTTGCTAACCTATGGCAGAAAACCCTACCCATAGGCATAATTCTACAGGCGAAACTCAGCTTTCCTAATAACGGTAACTCTCTCAACTATAACTTATGTGAGCACTGGGCCCCCTCTTCTTCCTGACGTAAAGACACCGACCTGTCCTCTGGTAAACGACATTCCATTAACTCCGAATGAATTAAATTACACAAAAAACTCAACTATGCACGAGGTCCTTCCTTTTTTTCCTTAGCCAACTGAACTTCAAAACTCTTTGCCACCCATACCATGGTCAACAAAAGATTGTTGTAAACTGCTGACTCTGGGGGACCCATAAGCAACAAGTCTTATAAGTAATGAGTAACTGACTGAATGGTAACAACATCCCTTGCCACCCATTCCAAAAAAAAGAACTGAAGGCTTCAAAAAGATAACTAGAAATTACCCAACCCATCGGCAAACTCCTATCAAGGAAGTATCCCTCTTCCCAATAACAACCATGCAATCATATACTCTCTGGATGAACCGGTAGCAACCTAAATGCCACTTCAATATCCGTTTTCACTAATAATGTAGCAGGCCTGTAATGCCGAACCCATTTAACGGCCACGTCAAATGATGTGTAAACCACCGAACATTCAGGGTCAAAACCTTTAGCATAGGAAATGTAATAAACGAGGTGAAGTTTATTGAGCTCTTTTTTAGGTACTACACCAAATGGTGAAACAACCAACTCCGCTATCGGGGGAGAAGAAAAAGAGCCAGCTATATGCCCAAGCCAAACTTCTTTTTTTAATTTTCTCCGACACAACCTCAGGGTATACTAATGCCTATCTTAAATTCTTCAAACAAAAGGGGACTTGATGAGTGGGAGGGGGGATTCTGAAGGCCTTGGGAAATTATGGTCTTATCTTTATCTGGGAATCTATTTAGAAAGAGGGCTATCTGATGAAGATTGACCGGACTCTCCCCCTTTGCTATTAATGTTACCTCATTTTCCCTTTACTTTCTTTAAAGCATATCGCCACCCTCTGTGAGGTTCCATTATGTTAACACATGTGTCTAAATTTGCAGTTAGCTCCGTATTTGCACTGCCCCTCATTAAATTGCCAAGTGCAGAGTTTGTCCTTTGATCCCTACTCCCTATATGGCGCCATCACCTTCACCCAAAGTCCGATATCCTTTTGAGCCCACCTAATGCTGTGATGGAAGGCCTTCCTCTGCCGGAAATGATGGTCATAACGAAGTCAGGTCTATGTTCTTTTTCAATCAACCCATTCTTATAGCAAAAAAATAGGAGAGCAGTTCTCGGGAGCTTTGTCGCCCACTCATGCAACCAATTTATAAACCTCTGTGGAATCAGGCGCCACTTCTGTTTTTCCTCCTCTTTTTTGCAGTCATCTATTTTTTCTATACCAAGATAGAATTTTTCAAGCAGTAGCAGAGAGAATATCTACATGTATTCATCCTGCTAAATTTTTTCCAATTTTTACACAAGTTTGGACATAAAGCTGCGGTATTACTGGCAAAATTGTGATGCCATTCACCACGGCATGCAGATGAAGTTGGAGGCCCAGGCTAAGGCAGCATGCCCGCATAGTGCAGATTTTGGCATGGTTTTTCAGAATCGTGCAAATTTGCTATACTTCTTTTGCTACATTTCCAAACAAACATGGTGAAAACAGCACCAGGCCTTCAATACAGTCAAAGTTCATGAACAAAGCCTAAATAAATTCTCAGCTAGGGCAAGAGCAGGGGTGTAACTATACTAGGTGCAGGAATTAGTTACGTTCAGGCCCTGTAGCATAGGGCAGGGCCGGACTGGCAATTCTGGCAAATGCCAGAAGGGCCTATGTGGTCATGGGCTTTTTTGTCTATGTTGTTAACAGAATCGGCATTCTCAAGATACTCATACTGTTAAGAGTTGTGATGGAGCACAAGGTTGCTGACTTTGTCACTGACCCCAGCAGGCCACGGGTATAATTAGAAATATTGGTCTTGTAGAAAATCTTCCTTTCCTCCATCCAGGGTAATATTAGTAATATATCCCATCTGGTTCATGGGGACGGGGACTACATGGGCCTGCGTGATTTCAAATGCCAGTGCTGAATTGCAGCCCAGGTCCGTGCCTGGCCTAGGGGGAACCTAAAAGGTCCCTTTTGCCTATTTAGGAAGACCATTACTACTGAAGAGCTGTCATAGTTGAGTCCTGTTGGAGATTTTGCACTCGGGAGTCGAGTGGCCCATAAGGTAAAACTCTGGACAAGAGAGACTTTATTCAGCTAATTGAGATATGGACACTTGTTTGTTTTTTTTGCCTTGTATATAAAGGAAGACTCACCCAGTTCCTGATCACTTTTATGTTCACAAAAAACATAAGCTTTTCAAGCAGAAACTTTCCTGTTTTGGAGAGTTTTTCTTTTCTTGGAGTTTTCAAAGAGTTTTTTTTCCCCTATAGTGTTCTTTGCAGTCATTTAGTTGGACAGCGCCAAGTGTGGAGTGGTTTCCTTTGGAATCTTCTTCAAAGTAGTGACTTGACCTTTCTTTTTTCCACAATACATTTATCAAAAACTCTTAAGGGGGGAAAAAAAATTCTAAACCCCCCCCCCCAAACAACTCCTCATATGAACACCAAAGTGGATTTCTGATAAGAAATAAAAACATTTTTCCAAATGATTTTGAGGAGGATTTTGGGGGAAAACAATGTTAAAAAAACCTCAGTATGAACAAAGCCAGAGATGTGGAACATAGGAGATGGAAGAAACGTGAGCGCTCACTCACTTGTCCAACTTTGCTGTTTTTCGTACAATGGTTGGTTGCGTTGTCACCTCTGTTTTCATTTTTAGTGGGGCTCCCAGTAGCTGGCTCTAAATTGGACACCTATGGTTAAAACTATGCAACAGGGGTTAAATTATCCTGCTACCATGTAAAAGGTAAATTCCTGCACATAAAAAAACCCAAAGTAATTCTTGTAGAAAATGAGCAGTTTTTCCACAATTTTCATCTACAGCCGTGAAGACTGAGCTGTGGGTGTGGATGATGATAGAAGCCCTGCATCAGTCCCAGCCTAAGGGAATTCCCATTATGTGGCCTCCAAAGGCCTCACATAGCAGCTTCTGGCAATGTCGTCCGTGTCCATCTGTGCCGTCATTTCATTCTTTTCTTAGCCTGTGTCCTTACCAACCTTTGTTTTTTGGCTATTATTTATGCCACTCCCTTCCTTCCTATTGAACTGGCATTTTTTTGTTTCTTCCCATGCATTTTTTTTTTCGGAGACGTGAAGCTTTGGGATATTTCCAGATCTAATAGAAACCTGAGCCAGCCCATTATCATCTTCCTAAGATGGAAATAGTTGCTCAGAAACGCACATACCATCTGCAGAGGCTTCAGGTCGTAATGGCCGGCCCGAGGCCTTGTTTTAACCTTTGGTCATTTGTTGAAGTTGATGACTTCTAAGAAAAAGAGAAAAAAAAAGGAAAACAAAACACCGGCGCAGCCATTAAAATGCCGGAGGTCGCTCATTTCTAGGAAGTAGTCTTAAGATGTTTGCGCTTAAAATACTTCCTCCTCCTTATTATCTGGACACATAATAGCCGACGATTTGCCGGCTTTATCCTTATTTGTGTGTTTCAGCCCAGATGAGAGGCCTTATCAGTCCTGGAAAATGACTGGTACTGCCCAGATGAGGGGTCTTATCAATCCTAGAAAATGTCTGGTACCGTGGGAAAGCACCTTTCCAGTGCAAATATTGAGAGGTGTATGTGCATAGGTATAATGGGCCATGAGTGGTAGGGACTTAGGAAGTTATGATCTCATGGGCACGGATGTAAAGTGACGCGGAGTACTGCATTCTCCCACTGCTGAAAAGATTCCTATAGATCACCAAGATCTACGTTATTAGGATACATGTTAACCATTTAATTCAGGTTTCTTATCCATCCCTATTGCCCCTCGCGGCCCCAGTAGTATAACAGCTGACCCATCGCGGCCCCTATTGTATAAGATATGGCCCTATTGCCCCTTGTGGCCCCCGATGTGTAACATCTGGCCCCTCGGTACCTCCAGTGTAGAACATCTGGCCCCTAGCTGGGGTCCGCTTTGGTTTCCACTTGCCTCTTTTTAGACTATTTTTAAAATGTTTTCTCAAAAAAATAAACATAATGACGGAGCCTGGATGTTCAAGCAACATGGATCTCAAAAGTGATCATAAACTCCCAATAGCTGTTGTCTGAAAGCTCCTTTCCCAACAACATCCCCCCTCATACACATGTACTCTTGGTTTGGCAGAGTGTGCACGTTTTTTCAGTGTAGTAGAGAGAAGAAATCTCTGGCAGTGCCTTACTGCTCATCAGATGTTAGAGTTATCAGCCTTTTGTGATTCACAGGTCCCAGTTGAAAACATCAGAGCGTTTCGACCCCGGAGAACTTTTGCCGTGATATCACGGATGTGTCAGAGGCTGCAGACCGTTGCACTGCATCTGTCTGCAGAGAGTCTAAGCTGTTTGCTTTGCAGACATCTGCCTGGTCCTTCTGACGCTAGGACCCAGTGGCCACCTCCCCTGGCTCTAATGGTCACACCTGGATCTGGACGTCTATAATTCCCAACTTCCTGTTGGGAGTTGCGGGTCATATTTCCATTTGCATTTCCCTGTTGAGGCTTGGAGCTGCAGCAGTCAGCTAGCGTCTTCTTTGGAGTTTAGAGGACGTTGGTGCTTCTCTTAGTCTACTCAAGTAAAGTGTTCCCTTGTTTTGTGTATCCTAGGTGTCTTTAGCGGTAGTGGGGATTGAGTAGAGCTCACCCTGTCCTTCCTTGGTGTAGGGCTTATCACCAGGGTCAGGCAGGGATTAGGTATCCTGCTCGGCGATGGATGTAGAACCTATATAGGGACGATAGGGCAGACAGGGTGACATTAGATCTGTCTAGGGATCTCCACTCTCCCCTTCCCTAGTGTTTGGTTCCCTTTCTCTTATCCCTTCGTGTTGCAGTTAGCCTTCCCTACACATTGCATGACAGGTATACACACCCTGTATATACCCACACCACAAGAATACGTTATAAATGCGGTTTTTTCTTGTATTGCCATTGGTTTTCAGCCATCATTTCGCTCTTGCATTGTCTACTGGAACATTTCCCTTTAAACTAATGTATACACTTTTTTTTCTATAATACTCTGTTCACACCATGTTGTTGGTAAGGACTCAACTAGGACACAAGTGTGATGTGTACATAGTCTGCTTGTCTTTACCCAACAGAGCTTATATAGTGCCGTGCATCGGAGGCGCTCTATGTATCAGAAATATCTACAGTACCTACAAAAAATAATGTGAACAGAGACTGAGTATTTTATAAATAAAAATATATCGGCTGATATTGAAGCCTACGACCGATCAATAATTCAGTATTTTTTGTTCTTTTTCCAGTCTGCAGCCCATTTGCCGGAAATACCTCAGGACACCGTACATGAATGTAAGGAAAGGCTGGAGCAGAGTCCCTGTAAGGAGCTTTTTAAAGACTGCACTAGGTAAGGGGGGCGACTATAGGAGCATTAAATGTCTCGGTCGCCGATTTGCATAAATTTACTTTTATTGTTATTTATGTATAATTTTTTTCTTCTTTTTTTTTTTTTTTTTTGGGGGGGGGGGGGGAGGAACACAAAGCTGCTTCAATTGGTTCCCTGCCATTATACCTTCTTTAGTATCCAGTATATTAGATGGCAGATTTTTGACAGATCATGTTAAATCTGCATCTCTAGAATATTAAAATTGTTATTGCAGTGTTTTATGCATTTTGATGTGTACGTTCTAGAGATTTACTATTGTAGGAGAAATAAATCATCTTTTATGACGTCGATACTTGTCAAGCTATGAGGTTGGTACTCTAGAATAATCACTCTCCCACCCAACATGTGCTCCTGAGGTTTGTTTTTCCATAACTGCAGATGTGAAAATGTGTGGCTATGCTGACACATATGGAAATGACCTAAGACCTACACAGTGCTGATCCATCAGTTTACCTTGTGATGATCAGGCTTTTTTACTTCTTTACCTACTTGATGAACGCTCGGTGCTTGATTCCTTCTTTGCTAAGAGAATTAATTATTCCAGCTCCTGTATGCAGGACCCTATGCCCTGCCTGCTCTTTTCTGCTGCGCCCTGCCCTCTCCCGTGTGTCGAACCCCTCGCCCTTCTGCCCTCTCCCATGTGCCGGACCCTGCACCCTCCTGCCCTCTCCCATGTGCCGGTCCCCGCTCCCTCCTGCTCTCTCCCGTGTGCCGGTCCCCGCTCCGCTCCTGTATGCAGGACCCTATGCCCTGCCTGCTCTTTTCTGCTGCTCCCTGCCCTCTCCCGTGTGTCGAACCCCTCGCCCTTCTGCCCTCTCCCATGTGCCGGACCCTGCACCCTCCTGCCCTCTCCCATGTGCCGGTCCCCGCTCCCTCCTGCCCTCTCCCGTGTGCCGGTCCCCGCTCCCTCCTGCCCTCTCCCGTGTGCCGGTCCCCGCTCCCTCCTGCCCTCTCTCGTGTGCCGGACCCCGCACCCTCCTGCCTTCTCCGGTATGCTGATCCCCGCGCACTCCTGCCCTCTCCCATGTGCCAGACCCCGCGCCCTCTCCCATGTGCCGGACCCCGCGCACTCCTGCCTTCTCCGGTATATCGATCCCCGCGCACTCCTGCCCTCTCCCGTGTGCCAGACCCCCCGCGCCCTCTCCCGTGTGCCAGACCCCGCGCCCTCCTGCCCTCTCCCGTGTGCCGGACCCCGCGCCCTCTCCCGTGTGCCGGACCCCGCGCCCTCTCCCGTGTGCCGGACCCCGCGCCCTCTCTCGTGTGCCGGACCCCGCACCCTCCTGCCTTCTCCGGTATGCTGATCCCCGCGCACTCCTGCCCTCTCCCATGTGCCAGACCCCGCGCCCTCTCCCATGTGCCGGACCCCGCACCCTCCTGCCTTCTCCGGTATATCGATCCCCGTGCACTCCTGCCCTCTCCCGTGTGCCGGACCCCGCTCCCTCCTGCCCTCTCCCGTGTGCCAGACCCCCCGCACCCTCTCCCGTGTGCCAGACCCTGCGCCCTCCTGCCCACTCCAGAGTGCCGAACCCCGCGCTCCCTCCTGCCCTCTCCCGTGTGCCGGACCCCGTGCCCTCTCCCGTGTGCCGGACCCCGTGCCCTCTCCCGTGTGCCGGACCCCGCGCCCTCTCCCGTGTGCCGGACCCCGCGCCCTCTCCCGTGTGCCGGACCCCGCGCCCTCTCCCGTGTGCCGGACCCCGCGCCCTCTCCCGTGTGCCGGACCCCGCGCCCTCTCCCGTGTGCCGGACCCCGCGCCCTCTCCCGTGTGCCGGACCCCGCGCCCTCTCCCGTGTGCCAGACCCCGCGCCCTCTCCCGTGTGCCAGACCCCGCGCCCTCCTGCCCACTCCAGAGTGCCGAACCCCGCGCCCCTCCTGACCTTTCCCATGTGCCGCGCACCTCCCTCCTTCAGTCTACATAGAATTGTATCTGTAGCAACTGCCACTTTTAGTAATGACTAGTGATGAGCGAACGTTCTCGGATAATGTCTTATCAGAGCTTGCTTGGGTGTTAGCCAAGTATCTTTGGCATGCTCGTATATTATGTTTGAGTCTCTGTGGCTGCATGATTTTCAGCTGTTAGACCGCCTGAGCACATGGGGGACTGCCTGTTTGTTATGGAATCCCCACATGTTCAGGCTGTCTAACAGCTGCAAACCATGCAGCCACAGGGAGTGGACCATAATATACGAGCACGCCCAGATGCTTGGATAATACCAGAGTGTGATCTGATAAGACATTATCCGAACACGTTCACTCATTACTAATAATGACTGATAAATTCAGGCTGAAAAAGTAGATTTCTCTGATATATTACAAAGTTGATTATTTTCATTTGCACAATTGATTCATGAAATACAAATTTAAAATGAATGTTGTTCGTTAAGTAATTTTATTCCTTTCCTTTTCAAATTTTGGACAATCCCTATAGGGTTTGTTCACATGCATTTGTATCAAATTTTGTTACGGAAAAAACTCTGAAATGATCCCATTCATTGAGAAATGACCCTATACGGAAGGGTTGTACTGATTTTCAGTCACAGGCATTTCTGCAATAACATTTGCAACGTGGGAGTTTGCCCATAAGGCTGAAAATGACAAGTCTTTGTGACACATATTTGTAGATCTGGTTAGTAGGATGCTTTTACTTTTAAGACACGTCGTGGCTTTTGTACGTTTTAATCATCCTCTTCTGTTACACATTCTTGGCTTGTCTTAATGCGTTGTGTGGTGTTTTTTTTTGTTTGTTTTTTTTACCCTTCATTGGGTATGTCTTGATTTTGGAGATGAGCTAATCTTGTGAAATTCAAGTTCGCCAACTTTTTTTTAAAATTTAATTTGCAGCTTATTGCAAGTTTTGCAAAGTCTTGATTTACCCGGCACAGACGTGTGTACCACTCTGAGGTCTCCTAGGACTGTATTTAACCATTTTTACACAAACCCAGCCTTTAATAATGCCTATGGGTAAACAGATGGTAGATGGTTGTCAATACTGTTTTTTCACACACTGTAATGTTTAGATATAAAAATACTGGCGCTCTTCCTAAATTTAGGTAATGGCTGTTGGTAGAGAATAGGGTTCTGTGAGTTATCCTGCTGAAAATTGGCATAGGATAGATTAAAAAAATACCGCCCCTGAAATAATACTGCCAAAGAAAGCCACCTGAAAAGTGGGCTATCAGATGTAATCTCAAACAGTTGAAAGCACATAAGTGCTGCCGATTGTGTCCTAGATACTGGATATTCCCATCTCCAAGATCCTATCCCGACATGTAGTAGGTGTAGTAATGTTAATATTAGCAAATGACTCCAAATAGAAATGTAGTACAGTTCTTCTAATTCGCTATGTCGTTTACCCCATGTGCAGGGCAGTAACTTAGTGGTCATAACCATGGATACCTATGTTACTGCAGTGCCCTGCACATGGGGTAAGTGACAGCGAATTAGAAGAACTATACTTTCTAATTGGAAGTAATTGCTAATAATATTATTATTATTATTACACTTACTACAGATTTAGAGAGGATTTTGGAGATGGGAATATTCTGAATTACCTTGCTGAAAAAGTAAAAAGCTCCATGGGAGACAGATAACCTAAAGATGAGTTAATTGAGCGAAGTTGTGAGAGAGTCGTCCTGTCTCTCGCTCGTGCTGCTGTCATGATGTACAGAGCTCTCCGGCGCATTTTGAAGGAACAACGGTCCTTCTTCATCAAGGTATGGCCATGCCACGGGAGTCTCCTTAAATGTCCGTAGTAAAATGGTCATTGACGTTTGATAATTAAATACAAAGGGGCAGATGTCCCATCAGCGGACACCAGTGACCGGAGGTAAATTTTGTACCTCCATTCACAGCTGAACGCTCACGCTGTCTTTTGACAGCACGGGAACTGCTTCTCTCTGACCCAGATGATTTCATCGCTGATCAGAAGCGGTGTTTGCGCGCTGTCATGCACATGACAGCATGGTAATAGAACCTGGATGTTCAGGCCCCCATTTCAATTGAATGGGGTCCGGGACCCGAACCCGAAGGTTTTATAACTGTTTGGCCAAAACACACCGGACCTGAACAACCAGAAACAACAGAACTTCCGAACAACCAGGTGTCCCATGCCCATCTCCATGTAGGATAGTTCCTGCTTCTCCAGTTTTTAGGGACTCTTTGAATTCCAAAAACAGTGTGTCTTTACAAGACTGGTTGTGAAATTGACTATTTTATGTCTTGATGGAGGGTGCCCTTTGTACTTTTTGGTGATATTGTTGTAATGTTCCTTTTATATAGTTTGCCACATGGACATTAGATTGCGTAGGCCACCCCTGACGTATGACCAGAAAGAATGTCATTCATTTTTTAACTTTGATTTCCCCTATTTGTGTTGGTGAAAGTACACTGTGGGAATCTGATCATTGGGGGTTTTAGCAACAGAAATATCGCCCACATGGAGTAAAATCTACTGTTGGGCACGAAAAGTAAGATTGGATACTGCTTTTTTTTTTTTTTGCTGTTGGAGTTATTCGGCTGTTTTATTGTTGGGGCTATCCCTTTCCAAGGGTTTGGGCCCTTCTGTGGATGAATACAGGTTGTTCTGGTAAGATAACCTCAATAGTTTTGTCCTGTTTTAAAATGGGCCAATGTTTCCAAATGTTTCTCCTGAAGACGCTATGGTTGTTATGAAATTGGGTGATGGGTGGTAATTGGCCAGTCTGTAAAGATATGCTGAAATGTACCTCGGGTTCCTTATTCTTATGTATCAAGTTGGCCCTTGGAATGGATTGAATCTCTTTCAATGATATTTCTTATTGCTGTTGACCGTAGCCTTTACTTGTAAACTGTTGTTTTAAATGTTCAGTTTCCTTGACAAAATGGTTTGTATACTTGCAGTTGTGACAAGTGTGCATAAATTGTCCCTTAGGGATGTTGGTAAACCATGCCAGAAGGAGGAAACTAGACAGGTGGATAAAGCTATTTGAATCTACCTCTTTATAATAGCTTTTGGTAGCCGGACGGTTCACAAAGATGGTTAAATCAAAGAAGTTCACTCTAGCCCTACTGACTGTAGATGTAAACTCCAGGCCAAAAGCTTTGTGATTGAGAACATTCAGAAAAAAGGGGAGTGGTTATCTGCACGGTCCCTGATGAACTAAATGTCATCTATAAATCGACACCATAGAATTAAACCCTATACACCGGAGTCCTTCAGAGTAGATAAGACTCCTCCCACCTTCCTACATACAGATTAGCATAACTTGGGGCAAATCCCGTGCCCATAGCTGTGCCTTACTTTTGTAAGTAAAACCATTTGCCATACCCAAAATATTTGTGATTTAAAATAGAGCGGATGCTTTCCAACAGGAAATCTATTTGGGTGTCCTTGTACACATTAGTTCATCATAAAAAATGAGTTACAGCATCACACCATTTTTCTTGTTCAAACTATCAAGAGTTCCCAAGAAATAATCATTTTCCATTTAATTGGTTCCACTATCTTTAGCACATGGCCAGTTTCTTTTAGATAGGCTGGTAAATGTGAGACACCGCCTTGTAGGTGTTTGTCCACATGTTGGGATAAATTGGCCGTTAAACAATTGATGCCAGTCTCCATGGGTCTCCTGAGAGGGCATGTGGTGCTTTTGTGTATTTTGGGAATATGATAAAATACAGATATACTTGGTGTTCTGTTAAACACAAATAAATATTCTTTCTTGTTTAAAATATCCAAAGTTTTACCCTTGGCTGCTAATATGCTGAGTTGTGTGATAAAGATGTCTGTTGGATCTGTTTTTTAATTTTCGATTAGTTTTCAGATCCCCCAAATGGTTCAGCGCTGCTTTGAGGTACCTGTTTTTAATTCTCCGAATGTCTTTGGTCTTGATATAATCAAATGTGATAAAAGCATTTGAGTATTCATTAGTGGGGTTAAATCCCGACTTGTTAGATAATTTTTTGTGAAAAAAAATTGGTATCCTAATTGACAATAGACCAGCTGGAATCAGCTGGAATCATAGTTGCGTTTTAAGAAATATTTAAGGGCTAGATTAAGTATTAAGTATTTTTTCATAGGTTAAAGGGAGTGGACTCAGAGAATGAGGCAAATTTTAGGCCTTTTTTGAAGGGGGGTTTCATCTTCATTTGATAGTGTAAGGCCGGAGTCACACTACCGTACAACACTGCCGAATGCTATATCAAAAACCATCAATCTGGAATGCACACAGCGCCTATCGACTCCCATCGGCACTTGTGACACAGTCACGAGGCGCCGCTGGTTTACTACGACAGCTGAAGGGCCCCACCGTTGCCTACATCTTGGTTATTTCTCGTAACGAGAAAAAAAAAAATAAAAACACAACATTGCAATAAAATGCAATAACAGACGACTAAGTCAATACCATGAGCCAAGTTTCAAGAATTCAGGACCATGATCAGATTAAGTCTGGGGTGCCATGATGCCAGTCTTTGTTCCAATTGTTTGGAGATTTCTTTTTTTCAGACATTTCCTATTCTGCAGATATCACTTCTCAGCAGTTTCATTATCATCACAGATAGAAATACAATGAAAGGTAACACCTATGTTACGCAGATAATGCAGGATCATACACTGACACTAGACAATAGAGGGAGGGAGAGAAAAAGGGAAGAAGGTAGGAAAAAAACAAGGTGGGAGGAAAGGAGAAAATCTGACTGAAAGACAAAGTACTGAAGGAACAAAGGGAATGAATGATGAAAGAGGAGACGAAGACAAGAGCATAACAAAAGGAAGGGATTGAAGTAACAAATATAGAAGGATTAAGAAGAAGTGAGGGATGAAGAGAGGAGTGAACGGGAAAGAGGGAGAATGGGAGGGAAGGGAGGAAGAGAAGAGTGAATGGGAGGGAGGAGAGGAAGGAGTGAGTAAAGGAAGGAGGGAATGGGGAGGGAGGATGGGAGGGAAGTGGGGTGGGAGGAGGAGGACGGAGTTAGGATGGGAGAGAGGACAAGAGGGAAGGAGGAAGGATTGTTTATAACATCTCAATATTCACTCCACGTTTCCCCTCAGATCAGAGCATTATCAGGAGGCTTCAATATGTTTCTGCCTGATGCTGTGATAAAAAGTGATGTTAATTGATCCTTTCTGCCACCATAATCTCACAGTACCTCTCTGGTCATTATATATGGCCATTTCCTGAATACATCCTCATCCCTTTGTCACTCATATTGAGAAATCTTTCGAATCCTTCCATGCTCCCATATGATATACTGCGCCTGCGCAGAATGCATCCGTGTTACACTCTTTCATGTGGCATCCAGGAACCAAAGGCCTTGTTGCGTGTGCGCAAGGAACTCTCTTCACAGCGCACTCGCCCAGCCTTATGCCTCATCTTTAAGCTATTGCCCCTTCTCCTCTTGTCATGTCACATGTTAATTTACTATGTGTTGCGTGTGTGTGATTCGCGACCGTTGGAGGCTATAGCTTATGCCATAGTGCATGCGTTTAACTATCCTTTCATTAATTAATTCTAATCATTTTTTTCCTTATTGCATACCAACCAGTAACCAGCACTATACTGCGCGTGCGTAACCCGTGGCCACTAGAGATCTCCTATACTGGGATTGCTGTATTGTAGTAAATTACTATGGAGTTGGAACATTCAAGTTCTAGTAAGATGGACTACAAATTTGGGGGCTCAAGGTATTGTTGGTTAATTACTCCCAGATGTACAGATTGTATATTATGGCAAAATTGTGCTGCAACAATAAAATATACTGAGTGGCCAGGTTAACACACACACACACACACACACACACACACACACACACACACACACACACACACACACACACACACACACACACACACACACACACAATCTATATTTTCCCTTCCCCATGACAGCACCGGTACATGAGAGATGGTCCCGCCCCCAAGAACAGGAAACCTGCATAGGAGATAAAAGATGGGGGCGGCACCTCTCTCCTCAGTTTGGTTTCCTGTTCTTGCGGGGAACCTGCGGTGCTGCATGGGGAGAGGTCTCCCTTGCTTTGCCGGTCTCTGACCGAGGTCCGCGGTGGGAGCAGCGGTGGCGGCGTGTGCGCGTCGCCTCCATACCTGGAGCTGCAGATGCGTCTTTCCCACTGGGGACTCCCCGGCGTCCGCTCCTGGCCGGAGGCTGGGCCGAGGGAGAAAAGTGAGCGTACCCATCACGACGCTGGCGCCGACTGAATGGGGGAACTTCCGGGATTGAACCGGAAGTGACGCTACACGCTGAAGAAGCGGTGTGCTGACACTCCCCGGGGGGGAGAAAGTTCAGAGATGCACACACCACTTCCTGCCCGCCATATTTAAAAGTGCAAGGCGGCAAGCAGGCGCTGGGAACAGTCTCCTGCAGGATGGCAGATCTGAAGGAATCGACGATCCCAGCTGAAATCCCACAGCCTGTCGTGGTACTAAGGGTCCGGTGGGTGAGTGCCTTTGTAAGGCAAAAAACATGTCAGTGACACTGTGTTTTTTGTATATATGCAGGGAAAAAAAGTCACCTCTAAACAAAAGCATAAAGTATGTGCACTCTGTGATAGAAGCCTCCCCAAAACGTATGAAAAGCGTATGTGCCGCTCATGCATAGAAAAAACTGTGTCTGAAGAGTCTTCATCTTTGCTTCAGAATATAAAAGATATTGTTAGAAGCGAAGTACAAAGCACTGTAAAGGAGCAGTTAAAACATCATGGATTGCAGAGCTCCGTAAACCCATTCCCTACGTCTGCCCAGGCATCTGACGTAGAATCCGAGGGTGAACTGGGTGAGCTTCCGCCCGACGAGGGTTCGGACCTGGACTCTTCAGATGAAGAGTGTGGCCGGCCTTATGTGTTATCAGAAGATGTGGGGAAGTTGCTAAAACTGGTCAGGTCCACCCTGGGGGTTGAGACGCCAAAAGAGAAGCAAACAGTTCAGGACTCTGTGTTCAGTAATTTGGAGGATAAGAAACGAAAAGTTTTCCCGTTTCATGATAACATTCTAAATCTCATTAAAAAAGAATGGAAAAAAACGAATAAAAAGATTTCAGTTCCCCAGGCCTTAAAACGTAAATATCCCTTTAGTGAGGAAATTTGCGAGAAATGGGAAAAGGCGCCTAAGTTGGACGCGGCTATCGCAAGTACCTCCAGGGGCATAGCACTTCCCTTCGAGGACATGGGGGCCCTAAAAGACCCCCTAGATAAAAAGGCGGATGCCTTTCTAAAATCAACCTGGGAGGCCTCAACTTGGGCGTTTAAACCTGGAGTAGCGGCTACTTGTACTGCCCGTGCCATGGTTAAATGGCTGGAGGAACTTAGCGACCAAATAAAAAACAAATGTCCAAGAGACAGACTTCTGGAAGTCATCCCTCCACTTCAAAATGCAGCGGGATTCCTGGCGGACGCTGCCATTGATTCGGTGCGGTTTGCTGCCCGGGCTAGTGCCCTTTCAAATTCAGGAAGAAGGGCGTTATGGTTAAAGAACTGGAATGCTGATTTCCAATCCAAAGTGAAGCTCTGTGCAGTCCCCTGTGAGGGTCAATATCTATTCGGCAGCGCTTTAGATGAGATTTTAGAAAAAGCGGCGGACAAGAAAAAACACTTCCCTCCACCTCCCTTCTTTAGACGACGTTGGTATGACAATCGTCGGTCCTTTCGAGGATCAGGTAGGGGCCGAGGCCGCCCAACGGATAGAACCACACGGGGGAAACCCTGGGGTGAGAAAAGAGAAAGAGGTTTTCTTTTCAATAAACCCCCAAAACCAGATCCTAAACAATGACGCCATATTCCAGGTGGGAGGAAGGTTACGGTTTTTTGTCCATCAGTGGGTAACCTTACAGCCGTCCCAATGGATAATCAACTTGTTATCAGACGGTCTACGGTTAAATTTCATCTCCCTTCCTCCCCACCGAATAAAAGTTACTCGTGTGGCCAAAAAGAACCAGTTAGTTCTCGAAAAAGAAGTTCGTCTTCTTCTAGACAAGAAAGTCCTGGTAAGAGTACCTTCACAGGAAATAGGAAGGGGATTTTACAGCACCCTTTTCCTCACTCCAAAACCGGATGGATCTTTAAGAACTATTTTCAATCTAAAAGAATTAAACAAATTCATCCGAGTAGAAAAATTCAAAATGGAGACTCTGAGAACGGCGGTAAAACTGCTGTATCCAGGATGTTATATGGCAGTGATAGACCTTACCGATGCCTATTATCATGTGCCAATCAGCAGAGAGCATCAACAATTCCTGAGGTTGGTTGTGCAGCTGGGGCAGGTCTACACCCATCTACAATACCAATGTCTCCCCTTTGGGGTATCGGTAGCTCCTCGTATTTTTACAAAAATAATTTCGGAAGTAGCATCCTTCGTAAGGAGAGAAAACATTCTGCTAGTGCCCTATTTAGACGATTTCCTCTTGATAGCAGACAATCAAGAAGATTGCATAAAAGCAGTTACGACAGTACGAGAGCTACTAACCAAACTAGAGTGGATAATAAACTTAAAAAAATCAAGATTGATTCCGGCCCAGATACAGGAGTTCCTGGGGATCCAATTAAATTCAATCAAACAGATCTGTATCCTTCCAGACAGGAAAATCGAGGTCATAAAACAAAGAATAACACAAATACAGGTGGCCCAATACGTCTCGGTGAGGGAAGCCATGTCTCTCCTAGGCATGCTTACTGCAACAATTCCGGCGGTCCAATGGGCACAACTTCATTCAAGAGACCTACAGTGGGAGATCCTGTCAGAACAAACAAGAATACCCTACAATCTAAACCGAAAAATCGTATTGTCACAACATGTCCGGGACTCTCTAAGCTGGTGGCTAGATTCCGGGAATCTAAAAAAAGGGGTCCCATGGTCAATCCAGAATCCGGTGGTACTGACCACGGATGCGAGCCCGTTAGGTTGGGGAGCACGCCTATCAGATCGGATCCTACAGGGTCTATGGGATCCACAGATGCAATCAGCCTCCTCAAACCTGAGGGAATTGACAGCAGTAAGGCAAGCAATTCTTCAATCAGAAGAAGACCTCAAAGGAAAACATTTAGTAGTATTGTCCGACAACAGCACAACGGTGTCGTATATAAATCGACAGGGAGGAACCAGATCAAGTTCCCTAATGGAAGAAGCAGGAAGATTATTTCTTTGGGCCGAAAACCACCTTTTATCCCTCACAAGTACACACTTAAAGGGGTCGGAAAACTTTGTCGCAGATTTTCTGAGTCGTCACGTCCTGCACCAGGGCGAGTGGTCGCTAAATCAAAGAATATTTGGAGAAATCTGTGCAGTCTGGGGGCTTCCTCAAGTGGATCTTTTTTCCACAAGGCAGAATCGAAAAGTAAAAAGGTTCTACTCTCTAAACCCGAAAGAGAACCCGGAAGGAGTAGATGCGTTACTACACCAATGGAAATTCCAACTAGCGTTTCCCCCGATCCCATTGATCCCTACAGTCCTGAAGAAGATCCGAGAAGAGAAATCACGCATAATCTTAATCGCACCCTTCTGGCCAAAGAGAGCTTGGTTCACTTGGCTCAGACGTATGTCCATCTCGGACCCGTGGATACTTCCAGAGGTCCCAGACCTTCTGCACCAGGGTCCGGTGACACATCCTCAGGTTCACAGCCTACACCTCACTGCTTGGAACTTGAGAGGGGACTTCTGCTAGCAAAGGGGTTCTCGGATCCGTTAATTACTACTCTACTGTCCAGTAGAAAAAAAGTCACAACTGATAAATACCAAAAGGTATGGGGAAAATTTTTAGAATTCTCAGGCCGAGGGATAACTGATACCGTTCAGAAGGTCCCTATATCTGAAATCCTAGAGTTTCTCCAAAAGGGTCTGGAGAGGGGATTATCTACCAGCACTCTAAAAGTGCAAGTTTCGGCGCTTAGCGCCTTGTTTGACCAAAAATTGGCTGATCACCCCTGGGTGTGTAGGTTCATTCGGGCCTCCTTTACAGCCAGACCATTCAAACCTCGTCCAAAGGTCGCTCCCTGGGATTTAAATTTAGTTTTAAACGCCTTGACCTCCTCTCCCTTCGAGCCTCTTTCCTCCATATCGGAAAAAGCGCTAACTCTAAAAACAGTTCTCCTGATTGCCCTTACCTCAGCCAGACGCATTAGTGAGCTTCAGGCTATATCTATTGACCCTCCGTATACTGAAATTCTGGAGGATAGGGTAATTATAAAATCTGATCCGGCCTTCTTACCTAAGGTCAACTCGAAATTTCACAGGGACCAGGAGATAATCTTGCCTTCATTCTGTGCCAATCCAAAATCCCAGGGAGAAGAAACCTTCCATTGCTTGGACGTCAGACGTTGCCTTCTTCAATATATAGAAGTGACAAAACCATGGCGACAGTCTACAGCCCTTTTTGTCTCCTTTCAGGGGACAAACAGGGGAAAAAAGGCCACAAAATCGACTATTGCACGTTGGCTCCGTATGGCTATATCACTTTCCTATTCCTCTTCGGGACAGGTCCCTCCACCTGGTGTTATGGCCCACTCTACGAGGGCTATTTCCACATCTTGGGCAGAGAGGGCAAATGCATCGATAGAGCAAATCTGTAATGCAGCAGTATGGTCTTCTCCCTCTACTTTCTTCCGCCATTATAGATTGAATCTGGGGCTATCAGATCTTGCCTTTGGTAGGAAAGTACTATCTGCTGTTGTCCCACCCTAGAGGTTCTTTCTATTTCTTCCTCTCATGTACCGGTGCTGTCATGGGGAAGGGAAAAAATGATAATTACTTACGGGTAATTTGATTTTCCAGATCCATGACAGCACCGCTCTAGTTCCCGCCCTATCTTGGTGATGGTGTGTGATTCACAAAAAAAAAAAAAAAAAATCTTAAAAAAAAAAAAAAAAATCTCAAAAAAAAAAAAAAAAAAGAGACACAAATGAAAGATGGGGTAATAACCACTTAACATAACAATAGATAAATAGTCTTAGAGTTAAATATAATTTTTTATATGCCTAAAACTAACATAGCGGTTACCTTACATTCTCTGTAAACAAACTGAGGAGAGAGGTGCCGCCGACATCTTTTATCTCCTATGCAGGTTTCCTGTTCTTGGGGGCGGGACCATCTCTCATGTACCGGTGCTGTCATGGATCTGGAAAATCAAATTACCCGTAAGTAATTATCATTTTTCTTATCAGTCTCAATTAAAATGCTGCATGGCGTGCAAGGTCCCCCTGCTCACACCATCACATATACTGGCTCGTTTGAAGTTCAACAATCACCATCTGGATGATCCAGAGGAGACATGGTCAAATGAGACCAAAATAGAAATTTTTTAGTTCAACTCCACTCGCAGTGTTTGGAAGAAGGAGTACAACTCAAAAAATACCATCCCAATCGTGAAGCAAGGTGGGGGTAACTTCATACTTTGGGGCTGCTTTTCTGAAAAGGGGAAGTGAGGACTTTACCGTTTTGAACGAAGGATGAATGGGGTCAGGTATCTTGAGATTTTGGCCACCAACCTCCTTCCCTCAGTAAGAGCATTGAAGATGGGTCGTGGCTGGGTCTCCCAGCATGACAATGACCCAAAAAGCACAGCTAGGGCAAGTAGTGAGTGGCTACATAAGAAGCATTTCAAGGTCCTGGAGTGGCCTAGGCAGTCTCCAGACATAAACCCAATAGAAAATCTTTGGAGGGAGCTGAAACTCAGCCCCGAAACTTAGAAGATCTGTATGGAGGAGTGGAACAAAATTTTTGCTGCAGTGTGTGCAAACTTGGTCAAGAACTAAAGGAAACGTCTGACTTCTGTAATTGCAAACAAAGTTTCTGTAGCAAATATTAAGTTCTGTTTTTCTATTGTATCAAATACTTATTTCATGCAATAAAATACAAATGAATTATGTAAAAATCCTACAATGTGATATTCTGGATTTTATTTTTAGATTCTGTCTCTCACAGTTGAAGTGTATCTACTATACAAATTACAGACATCTCCATTTTTTGTAGGGGGAAAACTTTCAAAATCGGCAGTGTAGCAAATACTTATTTTCCCCATTGTGTGTAACGTTTTGAACTTCTGACTTTCAGACTCCATATCTCACCATTCGCTACTCCTTCTAATGTGAGACTACCATCATTTTATAGACAATCATCTTGGCCTTCTCATAAATAAATTTGACTTACAACTAGTTTGAATCGAGGAGCTGCCATGAAGACGATTTCCCAAGAAAAGGGAAACCGCATCGTCCATCTTATCGATGAGAATCTGTAGCGAGACTTGAAAATTGCTGCTCATAAATGTCTCCATCCAATCTCGCTGATCTAGAGCGATTGTGCAAAGAAGAATGGGCCCAAACGTCACCTGTAGATGTGCAAAGCTGGTAGAGACAGACCCCAAAAGATTTACTGCAATAATTTCAGGAAAAGGTGGTCCTACAACGTATTGTCACAGGGGGCTGAATACAAATGCACGTCACAATTTTTCAGATTTGTATTTTTTAAATATTTAAGAAATCTGTGTATCCCTTTCCTTTACACCTCTCAAATACTTAGTATTGGTATATCACATAAAATCCCAACAAAATTTTGTTGGGATTTTAACGTGAAAAAAATGTGGAAAGGCTCACGGGTATGAATACATTCAAGGCCCTGTACTTTTGTATATAATACATGTGTTTCCATGACTTTTCCTTGGCAGTCCGGTTTTCCGCTGGACCAGTTTATAAATGATTAGCCTCCGCCTGTGACCTCTTTATCAGGAATCTGGCGCGGCCCTGATTCCACGTGTTCTCCTGTGTGAACGGAATGTGTGCCCTTTTCGCTGGTCGCAGTTACGTTTGCTGTTTTCCACTTCAGACCTTTTCTATGAATGACGGTATTGATCCTGGTGGTGGTGTACAGGGTCCGATATGATCCCTGCTGCTGACATCCACTGGCATGTTTGCATTTGTCACATGGATGCATCGCGCTCTGGCTGTCGTTTGAGCTTTGTTTTTCCTTTTCTTTTGTGATATCAAAAATTGCTTTCAAATGGTGCAGAATAGTATAAAAAACAAACAAAGTAATAATAATTATTCGTACATTTTAAATTTTGGGGTTGTTCCCCCTCCAGCAATTTAACGACATCTGTTTGCGATATCTAAGGGCCTGACAACCGGTTAACACATTTAAGACCTCATATGAATGCAGACTGCTACATATTTTAATTTTCACAATGTTCTTTAATTGCTGTGCTTTAAATGTAATTTTTTAAGTCTCTTTTAGGGATCTGAACGCCCCTTATCACGTTTAAGACATCATAGGAATTGAGACCATTGCCTGTTTTAATTTTCACAATTTTTTTTATTTTATTTTAGGTATGAGTCTTTCTCTTATTGTTGTGCTTGAAATGTCATTTTTTAAGTGATTTTTATGGATCTGACAACACCGTAACACATCTATGACATCAACTGAATCGTACCCATTATATATATTTTATTTTTGACTGTGACCCGGCTTTCCTTTGGACTCTTGTAGATTTAGTAGTGTTTTTGCCTTTTATTGCTGTGCATTATTTCATTGTGCATTTCTATCATTCTGTAATTAATACAAGATGCTCAGGGTTTTTTTTTGCATTCATGTAACCATCCGGTGTTTGTTTTTTGTTTTTTTTTCCCTGCAATCGTGGTTCAGGAACTGATGTTGGAATTGATCCCTTAGGTTTCTGTTGGTTCGGACCATTTTCTCATCCGGCTATGCAGAGCGCTTCGGTGCGCTGCTTTTGCATCAGATGTCACCGGATACCAGAATTTGTAATTGATGTTCATTGTAGTTTACAAATTCTCCATTAAATGAGTAAATGGCTGGATCGGGGAAGGGACCTGTGGTGCTACCGTTTCCCATAAGATCTTAGATTATTTTTCCTCGTACTTTCATGCTCCTTACCTCTTTTCCTGTTTCTTGCAGAGTGGTTCACGATTATCTGAGTGGTGGACCGTTTGAGGATTTTCAGGGAAGCATGTATTTCTCCCGCTTCTTGCAATGGAAATGGCTTGAGAGGTAAGTGCCTTCAACTCCTTAACGGGAGTCTGTCAGCACAAAATGACTGTGCAAACCAAGCTCAGGAGTTCCAGTGCATCCTCGGCATGGCCAAACAGTTCGGTGCACCTTCCCACCTACTCGTTTTTCACCTTCTCTGACTTCACAGGAGCGAGAAAAAGTACAGAGATAGATGGAAAACTGTTAGCTGCCACGGGTGCATCGAGCACCTGTGCTTGGTTTGAACAGTCATTTTTTGATGACAGATTCCTTTCCTTCTCTGTTTAGCTGCCTACCTTAATTTTTCCTTAGTATGTGAACGTTTTAGTTAAAATGTTGAGACGCCTTTATTAGCGGTCTGTTAATTGCCTGATTGGACGACGGCTGTGTCTCCTGACTCGTCCATTCCCAGTAGCGCGTTCAAGTATTCTATATGGGGAGAGGGGAGTAAGCCGCTGTCGGTCGGACATGACTTGCAGTAGCTTATATCCGAAGGACACAAACACAAGGATCGAGCATTAAAATTCAACATTCTCTACCCAGCATCACCTGTTGTGGCTGGATCAGGAGGTCTCCATACACATGAGGTATTCAGCCGAACCAGGGGGTCGTCCGACTCTAATCTAATGTGCATCTACCGGACATCCCTGGTACTTTCCCGATACTGGACAAATATGTCATGCATATTACCTGGGGATAAATGTATGATTAGTGGGGGTCCAACAAGTGCCACTATCAGGACGTTACTACCCTTACTGGTGTATGGGGCCTGGAAAGCAGAAGCAAAGAGGGGGGAGGGCCCAGACCCAATCCGGGTCCCTCCTCTTTGCTTCTGCTCACTGGGCCCCAGGGTATAATAATGTGCCGGCGCTGGGAGCTTTTCTTGGAGCTCCACAGCCTTCAAAACAGAGTGGCAGCGTAGGGTACGACCACTGGGACCTTTGCCAATCCCGAAAAGGGGTTGCTGAGTAGACTAGGGCGGTAGTGTGCACACCAGTTCACACAACACTTGGTTCCTAGTATTACTAGGACTCCGGACTAGGCTGTTTGGGTGCCATTAATCCAGCCTGTTTTGGGAGATTGATGGATCTTTTATTTTTATTTTTTACTGGTAATAATATTTCCACGCTCCTATAGCTCAGTAGTAGTGTCTTTGTATAATTAAGGGACGCTGTAAGTGTAAGGAAAATGTTCCCCCGCTATACGGTAATTGTGTGTGGCCGTGTCCGACCTGTTATTCACAGACTTCGCATCGCCGACTTCTAACGTCCTGGTCTTACGGCCCTAAAATGCCATAAAATAAATGCAAGCAGCGAGTTTAGATAAGAGCCTGGCCATAACTCGGAATTGTTCCACTCGGATAACGCCGTTCTATGGGCTTCTACAGGGCAAGAAGGTGACGTGTTTGCTGAGTGGCTGCGAAACGCCGGGTTATGTGTTCATATAAAGAGCACTGGACCTTGGAACAAAGTAGTTACGTTATTGATTAGATATTGCTTTATGGTGTTTTGCTGGAAGAAGCTGCCATGAAGCAGACGGCTGTTCTTAGATACTACTTTCTGCTAAAGCATCGGCGATTTTACCGTGGTCTGGTACAAAGGGGCCTGGGATGATGGATCCTCCAAGGGGCCCACCATGACAGTCTCCGCTACATTATTCACACATTAGAGATGTCAACATGGTTTTGTTTTTTTTTATTTTCTTTGCCCTTTAACTTTTTTGCTTTTTTTTTTTTTTAAAGGTGCAATCAGTATGTATATGTGTGGTTTTAAAGGATCTGGACGCTTTTGGGGACAGGTTTTGTACATAAATGTATGTATTATTGGCTAAAAATAATTTTTGCAATAGGGTTTCATAATTTTTTTTGCTCCATTTGATTTTTACAGGCTCTATTTCCTTGTGTATTTGTCAAAGTTCAGCTCTACTTTGATGTGGTCTGAGAGGAGCGCGGTAAAAGACAGATAAAAGTTACTACCTCCCTGTCAGAACTGATGGATGCTCAATTAACTCATTCTAAATCCATCAGTCTGCAGTGAAACAGCCTAGAAAAGCCAAATGGTACAAAATGTTTGCTAAAACCCAAATGCAAATTTCTTTTTTCATGCATTTTACCCCTTAAAAATTCAGCTAATTTTTATTTTTGTGCTATTGTTTTTTTTTTTTTGTATTTTATTTTTACCTAGTTTATTGTGCTGTAAAAATGTCTTGTTAAGATGATTCTTTATGTCCTTACAATTATCGATACCGAACATTGTATAGCTTTTTATTATTGTTATTTTAGTGTCTTAAAATTTTTTTTTCAGCAGTGTTATTTCTTTTGCACTCTTAGCTGTAGTTTTTAGTGGTACAATTTTAGGGTACATGCAATGTATTCCATTTTTAGGGAATGGTGAGGCAACACTAGAAATATTTACCGTATTTGTTTTCTGACGGTGTTAAATTATTTTATATTTGGTAGATTGGAATTTTGTGGACATGGCAATACCTAATATCTTAATTTTTTTTATTTTTGGATGGGGAAAAAGTTGATGATTTCAATTTTTTTTAGCTTTTTTATTTTTTTTAATTTTGCGGTTTTATTTTTACATACATACATTTCTTTATTTTTTTCAGCTAGCCTTGAGGACTGGAACCTGCAATTGTTTGCTTGTATTGTATTTATCTGTCGTAGTGACCCATCGGCACTTTGCGGTCTAGTCTGTGAGGGGTGGTTGGCTGGGCGATGAGGGCCGTAATGGGACCGGGACCGCAACACATGAATGCCATTGTCAGACTCTAAATATGCAAATTGCCTCTTCAGAGAGGGAGAGGAAATAAACGCTAGTGCCACCTATATGAAGTAGAAATCAGTCAATATCGACCCTTTAACGAGCCTTGCCACATGATTTGGAATAAAAGCCAAAATCTCAATTTGCAGAAACGGTGTTTCGGTGTGCTGACCCTCATCGGTGCAATGCGTGAGATCTGGTTTGGCTAGGCAAGGCTCTTTAAAGGGTCGATATTGACTTTCAGGATTCCTACTTCCAATAGGTGGCAGTAGAGTTAAAGTCCTCTTCCTCTCTGAAGAGGTAATTTGCATATTTAATTTACCAAAGGAGCATTGCTTGGCCTATAAGCCTCCTCACACTGGCATGTCAGGCGTGTCACTCTCCACAAGGAGAAATGTTACTGCTGAGATCCATAGTGAGAGACTGAAATACAGGAATTGTCCTCTATGTTCTGAATCCGGTCTGTCTGGGATTACATGAATAGACAGAAGATCTGTGGTTAGGTCTCCAAGATGCTTGGAACCATGTCCCTGCTGAGTTCCTTCAAAAGCTGTGTATCTGAAGAACTGATGCTGTCTTGAAGGCAAAGTCGAACCAAATATTGATTATTTAGATTTATTTTTTTTCTTCATTCACTTTTCATTTTGTCAGTTGCTAAAAATAAATTATATTAGAACTTATACTTTTGAAAGCAGACTTACTTTACCGGGTTCCGTTTGCGCATATGTGGAGGGACTGCTCATTTCCTTCTGGATCTCCAGCAGATAATAACCTATGGTAAATACAATGTAGATTTTCCAAAGCCACTTTCTCCTGTGGATATGTCTTAAGAATCTGCACATAAATTGGCCACATTATTATGTAGGGTAATCTGCATCTTTTTTTTTTTAGTAGGATACCTAAAATTTAATCTTAAAATCTCGAAAGATTCCAATCTGAAAATGGTTTGTGTTTCACGGATTTGTGATATTGACCTATAGATGAGCATGCGTGTGTTCTCCCGGATTGTCAATGTGATGTTCCACATGTTCGCAGGCAAGGTGATCAGTGTATGATTGATCATATTCTTGCCACTTTATTAGAGATGTGACCCTGGGGTACAGCTTAAAATCAGGGGTCAGCCTTCTGTGGATCAAATCCACTAAAGGAAGAAAGCAAAAAATTGGATTACGGAGCGTGGAAAAAGGTCACCAGGTTAGATGTGTCCCCATATCTGGCCCACCATGCTGAGGAAGTTATGTAATGAGACCAACAACGAACCACCCAGGTCTGCGTTGTGCTAAGACTAGCGGGCATGCCCATGATGTCTGACACTATATCCTTGTCATTGTCACCCTCTTGTATTTCAGGCAGCCGGTCACAAAGAACACATTCCGGCATTACCGGGTGCTGGGGAAAGGTGGATTTGGTGAGGTGGGTACCCGCATCTCTCTCGCACCCTTATATCACACGTCCTTCATTGACGCGTCATGATTTTTTTTCTTTTGGCTAGGTGTGCGCCTGCCAAGTCCGAGCCACCGGGAAGATGTACGCCTGTAAAAAGCTGGAAAAGAAAAGGATAAAAAAGCGGAAAGGAGAATCCATGGCATTAAACGAAAAGCAGATTTTAGAAAAAGTAAATAGTCGATTTGTAGTAAGTATGGATTCTCCTTTTATTCTTTGTATTGACTCCGTCCTTCCCGTCATCTTCATGTGAGTCCTCTTCATATACTAGGTATATAACGGTACGGGGCCCCTTGGGCTGGTGACGCCACCTCTGCATGGTTGGTAGATGAGGGGTATCAGGGTGAATAGTGCTGCTGGTGTGCCCATGGTTGTACGTGTTGTGTGTATGAGGTTCCCTTTGTTTAGTTGACATTGAAACTGCTGCAGAACCTCTTTTTATGGAGAAATAGCGAGGCCTAATTAAAATAAAAAAATAAAAAGTAATTTATTAGAAGTACACAAGGATTCAGTGACATCTGCAGTCTGTAGTCACCATTTTATTCCACACTCCTTTTTTACACTTGGTGGGGGTCCCAGATATCGGACCCTCTTAATAGCCTATCCTTGGGTTGCCACAGCTAGGGCCTAATTCAGACTTCCATTTATTTTTGCCTACAAGAAAAAGTGCATTGGATTTACGTTAGCGTAATGCATCCAATTTTCAACTATTGGGGATGAGGTAAGACAACAAACATTCAAAACAATTGCTACTGGAGTCTTTCGCCAGTCTCCTAGCCTCTTCTTCTGGTATTAAGTGACCCCTGCAGCCAATCAATGGCTACTAATTGGCGGTCACATTCTACCCAAGCCAGAAAAAAACAAAAATCATGGATGCCTTTTGTCTCTTCCAGCCCAGATGGAGCCGCACTGATGATACCCCCTGCTGGAGGGGAAACCAGGACATCGACGTGGGACACTTGTAGCAGTGCTGTGGGGCTCTGGGGGTCCAGTATTTTATTTCATTTTTTTTTTATAGGACCACCAGGAACTAGTGTCTTCCGCGTGCTCGAATAATATGTTAATTTGCGGCTGTTCGACAGCAGCCACACATGCAGGGATTGGCTAATAAACAGGAAGTCTCTGCATGTGTTGCAGCTGTCTAACAGCCATGGAACATGCAGCCGTGGGGACTCGAACATATCATTCGAGCACGCCGAAGTCACTCGGTTAGCACCCGAGCATGCTCAGATAACACCTTATCCGAGCATGTTTGCTCATCACTACCCGCAACCCGTTTTTAAGTTACAGCCCAAAATAAGTGCAAAGTGCCCGTACAAACTGTGTAAGGAGGACGTGACACATCCGTTGTTTCATGGCCCGGGACCTGTGATCGTGTGGAGTTGCGTGTGGCCGGTCCTTGCACTATGCAGACCTCCGCGATCTTCGGGTGACCTTTCCACTGTCAGATCGGGGATCTACAACCCTTATGAAAGGACCACCACCTTCCAGAAGACCGCCGACCCCTGATAGAACCATGGGGTGTAGGTTGCCCAGTGTCTAGAGGCCAGAGGGAAGGGTCAGCAGATCGATGCCCCCGCGGTGCAGGGAGTGCCGTGCCCTTCACATCTCCGCTCCCATGCCCTCGCTCCCGGCGCCCCCCGCCGCGCTGCCTGCAGCATTCCACCTCCCAGGAAACAATCAATAGGCTGAGTGCTGGAGAGGTGTCCAGGCCAAGTGAAATATTGATCCCACTTCCCTTTAGCTATGATGAGTTTCTATAGGAAAAAAAGAAAACAAAAACACCCCGCCAAAAATCAACAAAAACCCCACCGATCAATAATTGATGTAATAGATGATGTGATGTGCTGTAATGGGGACTTGTATGTTCTAATTTCTGTAAGTCACAGGCCACATTAATAAAACCTGTCCCCCCGCTATCCCGGCAGGTCTGTGTTAGTAAATTCTTGTGTTCCCCGTGAAATTATTAAATCACATTGTGCGGTTCCTCAATTATGCTTCCAGGAAATGAGGAAATGAATAAATTGACAATTGGGTGTTTTTGGGCTTTTTTACATTGAGTTTTGACAAGTGGGTGTTGGCGTACTTCCCTTATTAAAGAGGTGTGTCCCTGCCTAGTCAGAGGCTGTCCTCCCTGATTGGACAGTGTGAGAGGATGCAGGGGTACGCCCCCAACTGGTAGCACCCAGGTATCAATGTACTCATAGTCTTCTATATTTACTAAAATGGACCAATCCAAGAGAGCAAATCAGGAGAGAGCTATCCCAATCTGTAGTTGGTGTAATAATAACATTAATAAATACCTCCAATTAGAAATGTAGCGTAGTTCTTCTGATTTGCTATGTTGCTTCCCCCATGTGCAGGCATTGCAGTAGTTTAGGTATCCATGGTTACGACCACTAACAACTAACTGTCACAATAAGAGTGGTCGTAACCATACCGAAGCTACTGTAATGCCCTACACATGGGGTAAGCATGTAAAACTTAGGGTGGGGTCATCCCATAAAATGAGGAAGGTCTCATCGTCTTTAACTTGGACCCCCCACTAATGACGTCTACAGACCTGTTGTCAGGACGGTGAGGTAATCTGTGGGATGCAATGGCAGGGCTTAAAGGGGTTTCCAGGATTACAAGGATATGGTTGCCTTCTTTCAGAAATAGCGCCACCTCTGACCGTGGGATATGCATGGTATGGCCTAGCTGAGCTCCATTCACTTCAATTAAAGGAGCCATGGTTTTTTTCTTCCAATCCTGGATTACCCCTTAACCCATTGCTTGCCAAATTAAAATTTTTACAAGTTTTTCAGAAAAGGGCGTCCCATTATTCAATTTAAAATGACATTGACATGATTTCCTATTTTGAAAACATTCATTTTACAAACACAACACAAAAAATTGGACCTAATTATAAAAATTATAAAATCTTAGTTGTTAGAAGCTAAAGATTAGGCGTCCCAACAAAAGGACATTGGTAGATAATGGGTTAATAATAATGTGAGCTGAACATAGATGGTGTTTTGTGTTTTTTGTTTTTCTCGCTGAGCCCTCATTCTGTTTATTTGTCAAGAATGCCCCCTCTATACACCAGGACCTGAATATCCCAAAATTGGTGTGAGTAGATGATCGACTTTGGAAAAAAAACCCTCACGATACTGTCTGGAGAGGTTTATGCTCTATGTGCCCACCCATAGGGGCCAATGCTTGTACTCCTGTCCAGAGCCATTATCGTACCGGACACCATTATAAGCTCCATTCTGTCTCCGATTGCACCGCAAAGCACGGCCGGGTGCCATAAATTATGCAAGAGGTCAAGTCCATTCACATCAGAGATGAAAGTAACCATGAAAATGCCGGTCATTATTGATTATGTTTAAAGATTCATGACAAATGCACCACACTGCAGACCTAGAAAACATTAGCTGATGCTTTTTTAAACATATTGCATACAGTAGTAACATAAATTAATAATTATGTTAAAAAAAATATATAATTCCTATAACTTCCTGCTTTTTCCATTTGCACTAATCACCTGCCGCACCGCCAGCAATATCAGAAGTATGGCAGAAGCGAATGAGTGCGAGGACAGCGACATCTGGTGGTGAAAGTGCAGAATACATTTACAAATGGTCTAAAATAAATGAAAAATAAATACATGGTTGTACAGAAATAAAAATGTATGTATGTACGTGTGTGTGTGTGTGTGTATGTATGTACGTGTGTGTGTGTATGTATGTATGTGTGTGTGTGTATATATATATATATATATATATATATATATATATATATATATATATATATATATATATATATACACATACACATACATACAGGTGCTTCTCAGGAAATTAATTTATTTCAGTTATTCAATACAAAAAAATAAACTCATATATTATATAGAGTTATTACAAAGAGAGTGATCTATTTCAAGTGTTTATTTATGTTAATGTTGATGATTATGGCTTACAGCCAATGAAAACCCAAAAGTCATTATCTCAGTAAATTTGAATAATTAACTAAGAACACTTGCAAAGGCTTCTTAAGCATTTCAAAAGGTCCCTTAGTCTGTTTCAGTAGCTCCACAACCATGGGGAAGACTCCTGACTTGACAGATGTCCAGGAGGCAGTCATTGACACTCTCCACATGGAGGGTAAGACACAAAAGGTCATTGCTAAAGAAGCTGGCTGTTCACAGAATGCTGTATCCAAGTACAGTGCCTTGCGAAAGTATTCGGCTCCCTTGAACTTTCAACCTTTTCCCACATATCATGCTTCAAACATAAAGATACCAAATGTAAATTTTTGGTGAAGAATCAACAACAAGTGGAACACAATTGTGAAGTTGAATAAAATGTATTGGTTATTTAAAATTTTTGTGGAAATTCAAAACTGAAAAGTGCAATATTATTCGGTCCCTTTAACTTAATACTTTGTTGCGCCACCTTTTGCTGCGATTACAGCTGCAAGTCGCTTGGGGTATGTCTCTATCAGTTTTGTACATGGAGACAGCGTCGGACTGGAGCACCTTGGGCCCACCAGAGAAAATCATTCTTGGGGCCCACTATGTAGCTACATAGCAATAAATACAAGACCACCAATTGTGCGGTAAAACACACTAATATCAGCGTATAATCTAAGGTAGTACACGTCTTAATTATGTAGCGGGGGTTGGGGTAGCCCCAGTGTCTAGGGCCCACCAATGGAACTGACTCCAGGGGCCCACTCTAAACTTCAATGCTCAGGCTAGGTACACCTTTGTTTTGTAGTATTTGTTAGGAGGCTCAGTAGCAAGCTTCATTATATTCATTAGAAAAACAGGTACAACATGCTGCACATTTTTTTTTCGCTAAAAAGATAGACACTAACGGAAAAAAACAAAGACCTGATCACTGTATTTAAAGGGAACCTGTCACCCCCCCAGGGCGTTTTTAAGTAAAAGAGCCAATAAGCACTAAGGCTGCATTCTGTGAAGGTGGCTCTTATGCTTAGTATCCCTAGGAATGCTGAAATAATCACTTTTATAAATTTTGCGCCATACATGTATTGAGTCCCGGAGGTATGTCTTCTACCCCGGTGTCAACCGCCTCCGAGACGTCAATCATCTCCCTCTTGCGTCTGTGCGCCGCCTCCTGTGTTCAAAATACATGCCCAGCACCTGCATTCTGCCAACATTTCTCAGGCATGCACCATGCGCACTGCCCGTGAACTTACAGCAGGCGAGTAACGTTGGCAGAGTGCAGGCGCTGGGCATGTACCGTATTTTGAACACAGGAGGCGGCAACATTTATAAAAGTGATTATTTCAGCATTCCTAGGGATACTAAGCATAAGAGCCACCTTCACAGAATGCAGCCTTGGTGCTGCTGAAGGTGGCTCTTTTACTTAACCCCTTTCTGACCTCGGTCGGTATAGTACATCCGAGGTCAGAACCCTCACTTTGATGCAGGGCTCCAGTGGTGAGCCCGCATCAAAGCCAGGACATGTCAGCTGTTTTGAACAGCTGACATGTGGCCGCAATAGCGGCCGGTGAAATCGCGATTCACCCGCCGCTATTAACTAGTTAAATGCCAAATGAGCGCATCGCTGACCCCCGTCACATGATCGGGGGTCAGCGATGCATCAGAATGGTAACCATAGAGGTCTCAAGGACCTTTACTGAGGTAAAATACTGACCAAATACTGAGCGTGTGATCATGGCCTTAGTTTAATTTTTCTGTCACTATAACAATACAAAGAAAAAAAACCTGAATACCAATGTGATCCTTAGCTACACCCGTTCACTTTTAAGCCATCAAGATTTACTATTTTTTTTAGCTTCCCAGAGATCAATCTTTTTTATTTTTAAGTTTGTATAAGGGTTTGATATTGACAATGCTGTCAACAGAGGATGCATATCATTTAAACGGGTGGTCCCATATAAAAGATTATTACTCTGTAGGCTTAGGGACACAAAAACAAATAAAACAAAAAAAATGAGCTCCTAGGTTGTGCATATGTCTTTTAGACGCCAGCCTGCACACATTGATTTTGTTATAGGAACTGTTTTCAGGAACATAAGGGCTGTCCCACACGTCCAGATAATTCCGGTACCGGAATAAATCGGTACCGGAGTTATCCGTGTCCGTGTGCCTGGGAACTCACGTAGGCCATACGTGCGGCACACGTGTGCCGCCCGTATGGCGAGTGGGTACCACACAGAGCGTGTGGTACCCACGCGTGTGGTACCCTTCATCGCGGATTCATATGTTCCCTGCAGCAGCGTTTGCTGCAGAGAAAATATGAAGAATAGTGTTTAAAATAAAGATCTATGTGTCCGCCGCCCTCCCACCCCCTGTGCGCCCCCCGCTGTTCAGAAAATACTTACCCGCCTCCCTCGCTGCTTCCTGGTCTGGCCGCGGCTTCTAGTGTATGCGGTCACATGGGGCCGATCATTTACAGTCATGAATATGTGGCTCCACCTCCCATAGGGGCGGAGCCGACTATTCATGATTGTAAATGAGCGGCCCCACGTGACCGCATACAGTAGGAGGCGCGGGGCAGAGAGGAAGGAGTGACAGCCAACGTGGGAGCGGGTGAGTATTTTCTGAACAGCGGGGGGCGCACAAGGGGTGGGGGGGGCGGCGGACACATAGATCTTTATTTTAAACACTATTATTCATATTTTCTCTGCAGCAAACGCTGCTACAGGGAACATATGAATCGCGGCTTCAGCACCATGTGGGGGGGACAGCGCTTACTGTAGCGCTGTCTCCTGCACGCACACGGACCCCAGACGGAGAACGTCCGTGTGAGGTCCGTGTTTTACACGGACCCATTGACTTTAATGGGTCCGTGTAATACGTGCGCTCCCACGAACACTGACATGTCTCCGTGTTTGGCACACGGAGACACGGTCCACAAAAAATCAATGACATCTGCACAGATGCATTGATTTTTATGGGTCTACGTGTGTCAGTGTCTCCGGTACGTGAGGAAACTGTCACCTCACGTACCGGAGCCACTGACGTGTGAAACCGGCCTAACATAGCTGTTTTTCCTGAAGCATCTTTGAGGCTACGTTCACACGTTCAGTTTTTTCATCAGTTTTTTTTCCTGTCCTGTTTTGAAAAACCGCAGCTAAAATTCAGCGCTGATTTTAGCTGCGGATTTTGATCCTTTTTCTTCTGCGGATTCCACTGCGGGTTTCCAAATGCAGTTTCCTATTGGTGCTGCTGGAAACCCGCAGCGGAATCCGGAGAAAGAATTGACATGGTACTTCTTTTTTCCGCAGGCAAATCCGCGCGGATTTTCCTGGGGAAAAAAGGATCGTCGGCACAGCGGATTTTGTTTTCCATTGGGTTACATTGTACTGTAACCTACATGGAAAACGGATGCGGATCCGCAGCTGAAATTCCGCTCCGGATCCGCACCAAAAAACGCACCGTGTGAACATAGCCTTAGAGTATGTGCACATGTCAGGATTTCTTGCAAAACATTCCTGAAGAAAACCAGACATTTTCTGCAAGAAATCCGAATGCGTTTTTTACGCGTTTTTTCGCAATGCATTATTATGAGTGTTAATAGTGAGCTTCTTGCTGCCTTCTTTCAGCCATTTTTCATCTTTGAAAACCTAAAGCTGTTAGAAGAAGCTGAAAAAGAGTGAACTTATGTACAAGTCATTTTTACACTGTGGATCATTTTTATTTTATTTTTTATCATTTTTTTTCAGGTGTTTTCCAAACAAACTACTGGTAATCCTGAAAAAGACACCGTGTGTACATAAGGTCACTATCGGGGTCCAGCGAGGCCACTTTCCACTGTTCTCGCCTCTGATGAGACTCATGTCTACTGTGCTGTAATCTATCACCGAACTCAGTGGATTGTGACATCTTCATCAGACACCGAGTTCAGTGATTGACCTCAGCGCTGCAGACAACTTCACAGCTGCACCCAATCAACAAAGCTAAAAAGTTAGGCTATGTGCCCACGTTGCAGAAATGCTGCGCAGCATTTCCGCAACTCCCTGCTGTTTTCCCACAAAACACAAGCGTTTCTAGCTTGCAGAATGCTTGCGCTTTTCCAAGCGATTTGAAGCATCGCTTGGAAAAGTGATTGACAGGTTGGTCAGACTTGTCAAGCATAGTGCTTGACAAATGTGACCAACTTTTTATTATTGATGCTGCCTATGCAGCATCAATAGTAAAAGATAGAATGTTAAAAATAATTTTAAAAAATATGGTTATCCTCACCTTCTGACGGCCCCCGATCTCCTCAGCGGCGCTCCCAGTACGTTCTGTTCCCAGGCATGCTTTGCGCGAAGGACCTTTGTGACGTCACGGTCGCGTGACCACAACATCATCCCAGGTGATTCGCACACAGCATCCCTGGGAACGGAAGCCGCCGCGTGAACCGCTGAGAGCCGGGAGGACTCCGGGGGCCATCAGAAGATAAGTATATCATTATTTTTTATTTTAATTCTTTTTTTTTTTTTACATGAATATGGTACCCAGGGCCTGGAGGTGAGTCTCCTCTCCTCCAGACCTGGGTACCATCTGCACATGAAGCGCTCACATTACGCATGGTGGGCATAGCCACATGCGTAAAGTGAACGTTTCAGTGCAATCCTATGGTGGCAGAATCGCCACGATTCCGCAGAAATAATGAACATGTTGTGGATTTTAGCGCTATGTGATTCCGCAGCGGGAAAATCCGCAGCATGGTCACAGCAACTGCGAAATCCCAAAGGATTGCATGGGAATGCATTTTTTTAAGTGTTTCCGCTGCAGAAAAAACGAGGCAGAAATGTATAACGAACGCAACGTGGGCACACAGCCTAAAACTCAGTTGTTTTTTTACCTTTTTTTTTTTATACCCCGAAGATTATGAAGTAATTTTTAAAATGGGACAACCCTTGGTAATTTTTTTTTACTATTATATTTTTGCTATAAATAACATTATAGATATATTATTCATTCTGCATTTAAAAGTGCAAGGTTTTTTTAAAGGTATATGAGCATTTTTTGTGGCGCATTTAACTAAAGCATATATGCTTTTTTATGTCTGAATCCATCACTAAAAATGGCAAATGTATTGTATACACATTCACTTAGGCCGGTTTCACATTTGCGGTTGTGTCTGCAGTGTTTCTTCCGCAAATATCTGCATGCGTTGTGTTTTCTTATATTTAACATTAGGGACGCATGTGTCTGCGATCGGCTGCATTTTGCCGCGTTTGACGACGCATGCGTCGTTTCGTCTGTGGCTTGGCGCGGTAAACGCAACATGTAGTAATTTTAGAGGCGTCAATTTGCCGCCTAGAAACGTATGCGGTTGTTAGCGCAAGGAAAGCGGCAAAAAAACGCATTACTATCTATGGGAACGCATGCGTACACATGTCTTTTCGTACGCATGCGTTTGATGTGCTTGCGTACTTCGGACTGCGCATGCCCATTAAAGACACACCCTCCTGGAAATATCAAACGCATGCGCATAAAAAGCGCAAACACATGTAAAAACGCATGCAAATGCTGCGTTTTTTTTACCATCATGCGTAAGCTGATGCGGATAAAAAACGATGGATTAACAGACGTTTGCATGCGTTTGCGGTTGCGGATGATACGCTGCGGACTTAACCGCAAATGTGAAAGTAGCCTTACATAAATGCATTGCAGACATGCACACTGTACTTATTATATAGTGTATAGGTGTGCATTTGTGTATACACTTAGGGTATGTGCACACGTTGCAGAATGGCCTGTGGAATTTTCCGCACAGAATCTGCATCTCTTGCAGAAAATGTAGGCCAAAATGCTTGCGGAATTGATGTGGATTTGTTGCGGATTGTCATGCGTTTTTTGATGTGCGGATTTGCCTTAGGCTACTTTCACACTAGCGTTGCTTGGTGTACGTCGCAATGCGTTGTTTTGGAGAAAAAAACGCATCCTGCAGAATTGTCTGCAGGATGCGTTTTTTCTCCATAGACTTTCATTAGCGACGCATTGTGACGTATGGCCACATGTCGCATCCGTCCTGCGACGGATGTGTCGTGTTTTGGTGGACAGTCGGCACAAAAAAACGTTCCATGTAACTTTTTTTGTGCGTCACGTCCGCCATTTTCGACTGCGCCCCCTCCTCCCCGAACCCTTAGAATGGGGCAGCGGATGCGTTGAAAAACTGCATCCACTGCCCCCGTTGTTCATTTCTTTCACAACGTGCGTCGGTACATCGGGCCGACGCATAGTGACGGCCCCGTACCGATGCTAGTGTGAAAGTAGCCTTACTCAGAGTCAATGGAAGCAGAAACGCTGCGGTTCAGCACAAATAATTGACATGCTGCGGAAAAAAACCTGCAGCGATTCTGCATGTTTTTTCCACAGCATGTGTACAGCGTTTTTGTATTTCCCATTGATTAACATTGTGTGCACAACGCACTGCGGATTTGAGGCAATGCCGCGCGTCCAAAAACGCTGCGGAAACGCATCAAAATCAGCAATGTGTGCACATAACCTTATACACACACAGAAATAAGATAGATGGATCGCGGGCAGCAAGCGCTGTGAAGAAGATGGGGATCTCCTGTCACCATCACAGAACAGCAGTGGGGGAGACATTGTGATATCAGCAACTAGAAAGCAGAAAGGGGTAGAGGGGGCAGGGAGAGCGCAGATGTATGGGGCAAACAGGAAAAACAGCTTTTGTTGGGGTGGAGGACAGAACGAAGTCAGGATAGAGACATAAGCAGGAAGCTCCAGTACTCACTTCAGGTCGGCACTGTGTTCCTCTGGAGCTCCCCTCCCCCTCCTGACCGTGCCGACAGCAGAGCTTAGAGCTTATCTGACAGCAGTATGGGGGAGAGAGGCCATCTTCTATTCACTTCATCAAGCACTTTCTTCAGCAGTGGCTGCACAGCTCTCCTGGCCCCACACTCCAGCAGCCTGACCTGGTCCGTGCTGGTGGGCTGGGCTTACTGCTGTGAGCGGCTCCAGCAGCATCTTAGCTAGTGTAGCTCAGGGAAATGGCTGTGCTGAGCCTCTCTCCCCCCATCCTAGCCAGAGACTCGGGGGAGGGAGAGAGAAGGTAGAGATCCTGCCTGCACACTGTTCTCCCCACCCTATGTTATACCTAGCAATGCAGGAGGCTCCTGCCAGAAGCTCAGCGGGGAGGGGCGGGGCTTAAATCATGCATGCAGGGCAGGGATACTGAGAAGAGAGAGACTGTCGGAGTCAGGGGCCCACCGGGGGAGTCAGGGGCCCACCGGGGGATCCACCGGTTTCCTGGTGGGCCAGTCCGAGCCTGCATCGAGAGACTGAAATTCTTGCCCATTCTTCCTTGGCAAACAGCTCGAGCTCAGTGAGGTTTGATGGAGATCGTTTGTGAACAGCAGTTTTCAGCTCTTTCCACAGATTCTCGATTGGATTGAGGTCTGGACTCTGACTTGGCCATTCTAACACCTGGATACGTTTATTTGTGAACCATTCCATTGTAGATTTTGCTTTATGTTTGGGATCACTGTCTTGTTGGAAGACAAATCTCCGTCCCAGTCTCAGGTCTTTTGCAGACTTCAACACGTTTTTTTCAAGAATGGTCCTGTATTTGGCTCCATCCATCTTCCCATCAATATTAACCATCTTCCCTGTCCCTGCTAAAGAAAAACAGGCCCAAACCATGATGCTGCCACCACCATGTTTGACAGTGGGGATGGTGTGTTCAGGGTGATGAGTTGTGTTGCCTTTACGCCAAACATATCATTTGGCCTTGTTGCCAAAAAGTTTGATTCTGGTTTCATCTGACCAGAGCACCTTCTTCCACATGTTTGGTGTGTCTCCCAGGTGGCTTGTTGCAAACTTTAAATGACACTTTTATGGATATCTTTGAGAAATGGCTTTCTTCTTGACACTCTTCCATATAGGCCAGATTTGTGCAGTGTAGGACTGATTGTTGTCCTATGGACAGATTGTCCCACCTCAGCTGTAGATCTCTGCAGTTCATCCAGAGGGATCATGGGCCTCTTGGCTGCATCTCTGATCAGTCTTCTCCTTGTTTGAGATGAAAGTTTAGAGGGACGGCCGGGTCTTGGTAGATTTGCAGTGGTATGATTCATTCTCCTTCCATTTCAATATGATCGCTTGCACAGTGCTCCTTGGGATGTTTAAAGTTTTGGAAATCATTTTGTATCCAAATCCAGCTTTAAACTTCTCCACAACAGTATCACGGACCTGCCTGTTGTGTTCCTTGGTCTTCATGATGATCTCTGTGCTTCAAACAGAACCCTGAGACTATCACAGAGAAGGTGCATTTATACGGAGACTTGATTACACAAAGGTGGATTATATTTATCATCATTAGGCATTTAGGACAACATGGGATCATTCAGAGATCCACAATGAACTTCTGGAGTGAGTTTGCTGTACTGAAAGTAAAGGGGCCGAATAATATTGCACGCCCCACTTTTCAGTTTTTGATTTTCCACAAAAATTTAAAATAACCAATAAATTTCGTTCAACTTCACAATTGTGTTTCACTTGTTGTTGATTCTTCACCAAAAATTTACATTTGGTATCTTTGTTTGAAGCATGATATGTGGGAAAAGGTTGAAAAGCTCCAGGGGGCTGAATACTTTCGCAAGGCACTGTATATTAATGGAAAGATGAGTGGAAGGAAAAAGTATGGCAGAAAAAGGTGCACAAGCAACCGGGAAAACTGCAGCCTTGAAAGGATTGTTAAGAAAAGGCCATTCAAAAATTTGGGGGAGATTCACAAGGAGTGGACTGCTGTTAGAGTCATTGCTTCAAGAGCCACCACACACAGACGTATCCAGGACATGGGCTACATGTGTCACATTCCTTGTGTCAGGCCACTCATGACCAATAGACAATGCCAGAAGTGTCTTACCTGGGCCAAGGAGAAGAAGAACTGGACTGCTGCTCAGTGGTCCAAGGTGTTTTCAGATGAAAGAAAATTTTGCATTTCATTTGGAAATCAAGGTCCCAGAGTCTGGAGGAAGAATGGAGAGGCCACAATCCAAGCTGCTGGAGGTCTAGTGTGAGGTCTCCACAATCAGTGATGGTTTGGTGAGCTATGTCATCAGCTGGTGTAGGTCCACTGTGTTTCATCAAGACCAAAGTCAGCGCAGCCGTCTACCAGGAAATTTTAGAGCACTTCATGCTTCCCTCTGCTGACAAGCTTTCTGGAGATAGAAATGTCATTCTCCAGCAGGACTTGGCCCCTGTCCACACTGCCAAAAGTACCAATACCTGGTGTAAAAACAACAGTATCACTGTGCTTGATTGGCAGCAAACTCGCCTGACCTTAACCCAATACAGAATCTATGGGGAATTATCAAGAGGAAGATGAGAGACACCAGACAAACAATGCAGACGAGCTGAAGGCTGCTATCAAAGCAACCTGGGCTTCCATAACACCTCAGCAGTGCCACAGGCTGATCTCCTCCATGCCACACAGCATTGATGCAGTAATTGATGCAAAAGGACCAAGTATTGAGAGCATTTACTGAATATACATTCCAGTAGGCCAACATTTTGGATTTTAAAATCATTTTTCAGGCTGGTGTTATAAAGTATTCTAATTTACTGAGATACTAACTTTTGGGTTTTCATTGGCTGTAAGCCATAATCATAAACATTAACAGAAATAAACACTTGGAATAGATCACTCTGTGTGTAATAACTATATAATATGAGTATTTTTTCAAATAAATGTTTTCAAATATATAATATGAGTAGCACTGTTTGTATTAAAGAACTGAAATAAATTAATTTTGTGATGATATTCTAATTTTGTGAGAAGCACCTTTGTGTGTATACATTTTGAAAGCATCATATAGACGTCCCTCTTTTTGTAGCTTTTATCCCCTCCCCAAAGGGATAGTGTATTATATAGTAAGACTTGGAGGAATGATAACCTTGTTCTTTGTGTGAACGTGTCTCACTTATCATTACTGTCTGTGTTTTCAGGTTAGTTTAGCCTACACTTATGAAACAAAGGACGCCCTTTGCTTAGTATTAACCATTATGAATGGCGGGGACCTGAAGTTTCACATATACAACATGGGGAACCCGGGCTTCGAAGAACAGAGAGCAGTGTTTTATGCTGCCGAGCTGAGCTGTGGTCTGGAGGATCTGCAGAGAGAGAGGATAGTTTACAGGTGAGACGCTCATCGATAACCATAACGTCCGACGTATGGAGCAGAGCCGAGCGCCTCACTTGGCTTTCAGTGTGATACTGCACGTCTGTGGTTTACATAGGACTGCAAGTAATCTTTATTGAGATATCAAAGTGGACAAATACAGCCCCAAACGCTGACTGACATATTCATCTCTGCTACATCTTTATATCTGAACACATAACTAACTTGCTCATTATACGTATGTATGTGTGTGTGTATATATATATATATATATATATATATATATATATATATATATATATATATATATATAATACATACAGACCAAAAGTTTGTACACACCTTCTCAATTAAAGATTTTTCTGCATTTTCATGACTATGAAAATTGTGCATTCACACTGAAGGCATCAAAACTATGAATTAACACGTGTGGAATAATATACTTAACAAAAAAGTGTGAAACAACTGAAATTATGTCTTATATTCTAGGTTCTTCAAAGTAGCCACCTTTTGCTTTGATGACTGCTTTGCACACTCTTGGCATTCTCTTGATGAGCTTCAAGAGGTAGTCACCGGGAATGGTCTTCCAACAATCTTGAAGGAGTTCCCAGAGATGCTTAGCGCTTGTTGGCCCTTTTGCCTTCACTCTGTGGTCCAGCTCACCCCAAACCATCTTGATTGGGTTCAGGTCTGGTGACTGTGGAGGCCAGGTCATCTGGCGTAGCACCCCATCACTCTCCTTCTTGGTCAAATAGCCCTTAATCAGCCTGGAGGTGTGTTTGGGGTCATTGTCCTGTTGAAAAATAAATGATGGTCCAACTAAACGCAAACCTGATGGAATAGCATGCCACTGCAAGATGCTGTGGTGGCCATGCTGGTTCAGTATGCCTTAAATTTTGAATAAATCCCCAGCAGTGTCACCAGCAAAGCACCCCCACGCCATCACACCTCCTCCTCCATGCTTCACGGTGGGAACCAGGCATGTAGAGTCCATCCGTTCACCTTTTCTGCGTTGCACAAAGACAAAGACAAATTTGGACTCATCAGACCAAAGCACAGATTTCCACTGGTCTAATGTCCATTCCTTGTGTTCTTTAGCCCAAACAAGTCTCTTCTGCTTGTTGCCTGTCCTTAGCAGTGGTTTTCTAGCAGCTATTTTACCATGAAGGCCTGCTGCACAAAGTCTCCTCCTAACAGTTGTAGAGATGTGTCTGCTGCTAGAACTTGTGTGGCATTGACCTGGTCTCTAATCTGAGCTGCTGTTAACCTGCGATTTCTGAGGCTGGTGACTCGGATAAACTTATCCTCAGAAGCAGATGTGACTCTTGGTCTTCCTTTCCTGGGGCAGTCCTCATGTGAGCCAGTTTCTTTGTGGCGCTTGATGGTTTTTACCACTGCACTTGGGGACACTTTCAAAGTTTTCACAATTTTTCAGACTGACTGACCTTCATTTCTTAAAGTATCATCAAGTAATGATGGCCACTCGTTTTTCTTTACTTAGCTGCTTTTTTCTTGCCATAATACAAATTCTAACAGTCTATTCAGTAGGACTATCAGCTGTGTATCCACCAGACTTCTGCACAACACAACTGATGGTCCCAACCCCATTTATAAGGCAAGAAATCCCACTTATTAAACCTGACAGGGCACACTTGTGAAGTGAAAACCATTCCTGGTGACTACCTCTTGAAGCTCATCAAGAGAATGCCAAGAGTGTGCAAAGCAGTCATCAAAGCAAAAGGTGGCTACTTTGAAGAACCTAGAATATAAGACATAATTTCAGTTGTTTCACACTTTTTTGTTAAGTATATAATTCCACATGTGTTAATTCATAGTTTTGATGCCTTCAGTGTGAATGTACAATTTTCATAGTCATGAAAATACAGGAAAGTCTTTAAATGAGAAGGCGTGTCCAAACTTTTGGTCTGTACTGTACATACACATACATACATATATACTGTGTATGTGTATATATGTGTGTGTATATATATATATATATATATATATATATATATATATATATATATATATATATATATATATATATATATATACACTCATATATATATATATATATATATATATATATATACACACACACACACACACACACACACACACACACACACACACACACACACACACACACACACACACACACACACACACACTCTGCAGTGATTTTCACAGTCCAAATGTAATATTTACATGTGACCTTTATGCTCCTTAGATTTGCTGTGAGTTGTCTGCACTTGATTTTTATGGGATTTTCATGGGGTGCTGCTCAACAAATATCTTTGACGGACTCGCAGACAAGTCGCTAGTAAGCTGTCTGTTAGTTTTCAAGTAGTTGTATTTGACGCTATATCCCCATTAAAAGTTCTCGCCTACCTGAGGGATAAGTGATAACCTGCAGATCTATGGACTTTCGGCCACTGGTGCCCCCATGATGCTGAGAACGCGGTTCTGGAACGTTCCGTCAGATTGTAGCGGTGGCATGTGTTCTGTGCACTTTCTCTATAGGATGGCTGGAGAAAGCTGACCAAGGCTACCACTCCATCCCAACAGTGAGATCTCCATGTTGTTGCTTACATTGTGGATTGTTAACAGCTTCAGCTGATGGGCAATTTAAAGGGAATCTGTCACCACGTTTTTGCTATGAAATCTGAGACCAGAATGATGTAGAGGCAGATACCCTGATTCCAGGGATGTGTCACTTACTGGGCTGTGTTGATGCTTCAATAAAAATCAGTATTTTATCAAAAGTAGATTATTACTCCAGAACTAGGTGTCTCGTGCCTTCTGGTCCTTCTGCTCAGTGTAACTCCACCCTAACCAATGATTGACAGCTTTCTTTGTACGCTGTTCATGAGCAGGAAGCAGCCAATCAGTGGTGTGGGCGCGGTTACACAGAGCTCAGCATTAAGAGCACTGCTAGATCTGCAGCAGAGAAAAAAACTGTGATTTATCAAAATGACAGCATGCAGCCCAGTAAGTGACACATCACTGGAATCAGGGTCTTGTCCTCTATATTATGCTGCTCTCAGATGGGTATCAAAAACCTGGTGACAGATTCGCTTTAATTCTGTTTTGTAACTTTGTACGGCTTTTTGTGTGTGTGTGTTTTTATCCTTTGAATTTTTTTTTATTTCTCATTGTTTTTTGGTTTAGAGACTTAAAGCCAGAAAATATTCTTCTGGATGACCGTGGTAAGTCCACTGTGTGGCTGATGGTAATGTTCTCACGTGGATCTGTCACCAGATCTCACAATGCAAACTGCATGTACATCCCTGAAAAGATTTTTAGATCTGATGACAGAAACTGACTTAATCTGTGTTCACACACAGCGTTTTTTTTTTTTTTCGTTTTGCTTTTTTTGCTGCGTTTTTTTTTTTCGGGTTTCGAAATCTGCAGCGTGTTGATTTTTTTTCAGCGTTTTTCTGTGCGTTTTTGCTGCAGTAAAGTGAGTGCGATTTGTGGAATCTCTATCACGTGTTGCTTTTTTTTTTAAGCCATTCAACCATTCAACGGAGGGAGAAAAAAGCCTAAAAAAGCGGCGTTTTTCCTACCAATAGTCCAGTATTTGAAGTGGATTTGTCAATTTTTTTGTGTGCGGTTTTGATGCTTTTTTCACATTGGTTTCAATGGGTGAAAAATGCTGCCATTTTCTTTTAAAATACTTTGGATTGAATCTGCAAGGAAAAATAAAGGTCAAGCATCTTATAAAACCGGATCTCTCAACAGATTTAACAATATGTGCTGCATACATTATCAATCAAATATCTTGGACCTGATGGGATTTGTGTACTTACTTTTAAAATCCTGTAAAATCCTGATATTTAGATGAGAGCACTTTGAGAGCTACAGTCGTAAAATGCTTATTTAAAAAACAGAATGACATGGCCACTCGAATATGGAATTTCAAAGTAAGTACATCAACTTCATCAGGTTGTTTTTTTTTTTTTTTTTTTAGTTTTTGTGTGCCGTGTATTTGATGACATTCGGTGGCAGATCCAGTTTTGTACAATGCTTGACCTCTTCTGGAGACATTGGCTTTCCATATTTTGGATCAAACGTCTGCTGGAACATAAAAACGGTCATCCGTGGACCCCAATCCGAAATCTTCTCTGGCTGCGGGGTATGTTCGTAGAGCACAGATGTAGCAGAGTTTGATTTGTCATATCGGTGCTCGGTTTGTGCTCTGTGAACAGTCTGACATCTGAGCTCTGCTACATCCACGGTACAGCCCGGTGTGCACGGACGATACAAACAGACAAGGCTGAAAATGAAGGATAAAATATATATATATAAATGGGAGAACGGCCGCTACAGCCATCATTGATGTTCCTTGAGTGTTTTTCTCTGTGGAGCTGTGTGTTGTGACCGAGAGCTGAGCCGACTGCTCTTCTGCTTACAGGACACATCAGGATTTCGGATCTGGGATTAGCGGTGCAGATACCTGAAGGCGAGTCCATCCGCGGCCGAGTAGGCACCGTGGGTTATATGGGTGCGTGCTCACATTGCGTCCTAGAAACCTTTCCTATGATAAACTTGCCTAGTTTACAAACCATTTTTCATAACTGTGACATCATACCGATACATCTGTCGTTCCGTCTATCACCGCATCATTGATTAATTCATGAGAGCCCACCAGCCACGGAAAGGCAACTTTTCTTTGATGGAAACCTAAACGTAATATTTATCAAATGTCTGTAGTTCCAGGTTTCTTATCTATTGTTGTATCCATCTATTGCATGCATCATCCGTCCATCCATTGTTGCATTTATCTAACATCTATTGCTGCATCCATCCCTTAATTCATCAGTCCATCAATCCATCGGTCTGTTGTTGCATGCAACATCCATCCACCCATTTCTGCAACCATCTATTGTTCTATCCATCCCTCCATCTACAGGATGTAACTCAGGATCAGTAATGTAATGTATGTACACAGTGACTGCACCAGCAGAATAGTGAGTGCAGCTCTGGAGTATAATACAGGATGTAACTCAGGATCAGTAATGTAATGTATGTACACAGTGACTGCACCAGCAGAATAGTGAGTGCAGCTCTGGGGTATAATACAGGATGTAACTCAGGATCAGTAATGTAATGTATGTACACAGTAACTGCACCAGCAGAATAGTGAGTGCAGCTCTGGAGTATAATGCAGAATGTAACTCAGCATCAGTACAGGATCTGTAATGTAATGTATGTACACAGTAACTGCACCAGCAGAATAGTGAGTGCAGCTCTGGGGTATAATACAGGATGTAACTCAGGATCTGTAATGTAATGTATGTACACAGTAACTGCACCAGCAGAATAGTGAGTGCAGCTCTGGGGTATAATACAGGATGTAACTCAGGATCTGTAATGTAATGTATGTACACAGTGACTGCACCAGCAGAATAGTGAGTGCAGCTCTGGGGTATAATACAGGATGTAACTCAGGATCAGTACAGGATAATAATGTAATGTATGTACACAGTGACTGCACCAGCAGAATAGTGAGTGCAGCTCTGGAGAATAATACAGGATGTAAGTTTGGATCAGTAGATGATAAATAAAAAAATGTTTTTGCTCTTGAGAAGTTTGATTTTGTGATTGAAAAAAATTGTTTGAGCTGAAAAAAAAGGAAAACTTGTGATTGTGTTTCCTGTTCAGCACCGGAAGTCATCAACAATGAAAGCTACACGTTCAGCCCGGACTGGTGGGGGCTCGGTTGCCTTATTTATGAAATGATTCAAGGTCAGTCGCCCTTCAGAAAAAGAAAGGAGAAAGTAAAGCGGGACGAGGTGGACCGGCGGGTGAAGGAGGACGAAGAGGAATATTCTGAGAAGTTCTCTGAGGATGCGAAGTCTATCTGCAGGATGGTGGGTACACATGGAAGTAAGGAGACTTTGCATTTTTGCTGTAGATGGCTGAAACTTCACATCCAAATTCTCAGTATTTATCGGTTCTCATGGAAGGGTTAAAGGCACTATTGGCAGCAGAGGGACATGTCCTCATGGGAAATCCCATCTGTTGCTGCAGATACCTGTATGTTCTGTTGTGTTGTCTACGGCCTTCTTAAAGGGATTTCTCCGCTGACGATGTTTAGAGATGTAGATTCCTTGGGGCCTACCCTAATCCTAAGAAAAGGGGTCCCAAAGCCTAATGGGATGGGTGAGGTAGTGCACGTATGTGGCCACTGCTCCGTTCACTTCTATGGGACTGATACAATTGTCACCTGTGCTGTGGATCAGTAGGGAGAACCCCTTTAAGGGGATCCATTTAGGATTTGGAGCATTCTGTAGGACCCAATCATTTTCTTTCTCTGTCCTATGGCTACCCGGCATTTATTTAGCATTGTGCCATGTAAATGCCAAGGTTCCTTGCCGTTCTCTTGGCCAATAGTTCATCTAGGGAGCTGCTGTAAATCAGGCGTACATTGGGCTTCATCCATATTTAAGCACACTGGCGGGATACAAGACAAAGCTTTCCTAAAACTTCGCTTTAATGGATGTTACATCCCTGCTTCTACATAATTCGTGAGGTCTTTAGGAGACAGGGATCATAGTTTCTCCATTTTCCCTAAGCCTTGTCCGCCTTATGTCCACCTTAGATCCCCTGCGTAACATAAGATGTCTCAATTCATCATTTTGGGGTTTTATGAAGTCTTTTTCTTTTGTTTTTTGTCTCTTCTTCTTTTTTGCTTTGGCAGATTTTACATCCAAAATGTACAAAATGTTTGATGAATTGAGCAAAAAAAAATAATAATTTTTTTTTGCTCCTTTTTGGGGCATGAAGTGTTTTGTGAAGTGTCTTCATTTTGAAGAACTCTGCAGGTTTGCCTATCTGTAAAAGACGCCGTGTGCACATGCCACTAGTGTAAATTTATCATCTGACCCTTTCTGTAATAATGTAGTATGTCTGTGTAAAAATAACAAAAATAGATAAAAGATAATAAAAATGTATGACATTTCCAAAAGTCTCATATGATGAATAGGCTGAAAACGTCTGTATAATGAAAACCGTGGCCATATTGTTGAGTAAGCCTTTTAAAATGTTTAAGACTGAAAAAGAAATCATAAATAGCCCAAAAGCCACAATGAATTTGGTTCAAACATAAAAAAATGCCTAAAAACTCCGAACATTTTTACTCAAGGCATAAAAGAATGATAAATTGAAGCCACAGTCAAACATTAGTGTCCTGGATCCTCTGGAGATAATGATTCCGAGGGTTGATATTATTTGGATATGTCCCAGGGCCAAGACACCCTGCGATCGGTTGTGATCGATGTGAGTACTTGGCAGCAAGTGGACGATTTCTCTGCGGCGCCTCCGTAAGTGAATTCAAGTATTACTGAAGTGGAGTATATCTGCAAATCGTCTCTTCCGAGATGGCGGACTACAACTCTAGCGCCACCTATCCTATAAGTCATTATCGACTCTCTAACGAGCCGCGCAGTATGACTTAGGATAAAAGCCAAACGAGACTCTTTCCAGACACGGTGTTTCGGGGTGTTGCCCCTCCTTAGTACAAAGCATGAGAGCTGGTTTGGCTAGGTGAGAGGCTCTGGTGGCAAATTTGAGATTCTGGTTTGGCTGTTATCCTAAGTCATATGACAAGGCTTTTTAAAGGGTCGATAGTGACTTTTAGGATCTTTTAGGATCTCTGCTTTCAGTAGGTGGCGCTAGAGTTCTAGTCCTCACCCTCTCTGAAGAGATAATTTCCATATTTAATTTCTCAGAGGATCATTGCATGGCCATGTAAGTCTCCTCGCTCTGACATGTCAGGCCTGGCTTGTCACTCAGCACAAGGAGAAACGTTACCCCTAAGGCTAGGGTCACATTGCGTTATGTGACCGCGTTTAACGGACTACGATACACCGCGGCATAACGCGGTGTTAACGTAGTCCGATAACGCCGCCATAGCCTGTAATGGTGAACGCGTCGCTAGCGCCCGCCCACATTGGGCGTGCGCTAGCGATGTCGCGTCATTTGAGTGACGGACCTCGGACGCTGCTTGCAGCGTTCGCGGCGCGCCCGAGGTCCGTTCCTCGCTAGTGCAGATTGGGGATCTGCGCTAGCGGGGACGCCGAACGTGGACCCTAAAGAAGCATTGCGTTAGCGCAATCCGCTAGCACTATGCGCTTAACGGATTGCCCTAACGCAATATGACCCTAGCCTAACACTGGAGGGAAGTATTGATTGCATCTATGTGCCAGGTCGCCAAACTGTGAGACCTTGCACTCCTCTCTGAATCATAGACACCACTTTGAAAATAAGTTTTCTTAACCTTTTATTGTATAGAAATATCCATTTTTTTCGCACTAATTCACATGAGAATTGTTGTCTTCTGGGCCTTTTGGTATCCAAGCGCCATCATCATGTAAGAACTCGAGTCCTCCAGCATTACTGCTCCGTTCTGACTACAACTTTTCACAAGTTCTTATATAGGATAACACTCGGAGAAACGATCAATCCCGTCTTTGTGTATTTCAGCGATCACAGAATTTCTTTTTTTTTCTTCTCCATACAGTTACTCACAAAGGACCCCAAACAGCGGCTTGGCTGCAAGGGAGATGGAGCTGCAGGCGTGAAACAGCACCAGATCTTCAGGAACGTCAACTTCAAACGTCTCGAAGCCTATATGCTGGAGTCTCCGTTTGTTCCTGATGTGAGTTTTTTTTTTCTTCGTCTTCCCCAGTAACATTTATTCCATTTTGCATATAACATGCCGCTGTTATTAATTTCAGAGATTGGGGTCATCTCTTCCCAGGCTCCAGTATATAACGTTACCTTCAGTAGGGCTCAGTTTCTGTCCCTCAGCCTCTAGGGTCTCACTACTGCAGTTCTGCTTCATCATTAATTACTGATGACGTCAATCGCTTAATTAAAAAAAAAAAATCTTGCATTGGAGTGAAATAGTGGGAAAAAACATTGGGACTTGTTTGAGATTTTATTTTTCTAGTTTCCCTATGTGGTTTAGTTTAACAGCATTTATTGTGTGGGAAAAAAATGATGTTTAATATTCTGTGGATCACTAAGTTTAGTGATACCAATTATATAGCGGTTTTACTACAATAAAAAATACTTTTGTTGTAATGTTTCAAGAGTCATTGCTTTTTTTTCTTTTCTTTATTTTTCATGCTTTGTCCGGGACGTTTTTTTTTTATTTATTTCTTTTATTTGCAGAGTGAATTTCCAGTTTTCCATTTGAGGCACATACAATTTTTTGATAACTTTCTACTTTTTTTTATTATTATTTTTGATGCAGGTTTAAGGTTTTAATTGGAAGTACAAAGACAGACCTGGGAGCCTTCACTAAGCACTTAACCTGCAATGACAAGCCAATGATTCCAGGGTGGAGGGTAGATGGAGAGCTCCTCCCTCCGTCTAACCACTTAGTTGCTGTGGTCGCATTCGACCACGTCATCTAATCAGTTATGTAGTACAAATTTTCTCCATTTAAGATGTTACAACAGGAGCCTGAATGTAAATTACAGGGGGTACGGAAAGTGTTCAGGCCCCTTTAAACTTTTCACTCTTTGTTTCATTTCAGCCATTTGGTAAATTCAAAAAAGTTCATTTTTTCACATTAATGTACACTCTGCACCCCATCTTGACCGAAAAAAAACAGAAATGTAGAAATTTTTGCAAATTTAATAAAAAAGAAAAACTGAAATATCACATGGTCATAAGTATTCAGACCCTTTTGCTCAGACACTCATATTTAAGTCACATGCTGTGTCCATTTCCTTGTGATCCTCCTTGAGATGGCTCTACTCCTTCATTGGAGTCCAGCTGTGTTTAATTAAACTGATAGGACTTGATTTGGAAAGGCGCACACCTGTCTATATAAGACCTCACAGCTCACAGTGCATGTCAGACCGAATGAGAATCATGAGGTCAAAGGAACTGGCCAAGGAGCTCAGAGACAGAATTGTGGCAAGGCACAGATCTGGCCAAGGTTACAAAAGAATTTCTGCAGTACTCAAGGTTCCCAAGAGCACAGTGGCCTCCATAATCCTTAATTGGAAGAAGTTTAGGACCACCAGATGTCTTCCTAGACCAGGCCGTCCAGTCAAACTGAGCAATCGTGGGAGAAGAGCCTTGGTGAGAGAGGTAAAGAAGAACCCCAAGATCACTGTGGCTGAGCTCCAGAGATGCAGTAGGGAGATGGGAGAATGTTCCACAAATCCAACTATCATTGCAGCCCTCCACCAGTCGGTCCTTTGTGGCAGAGTGGCCAGACGGAAGCCTCTCCTCAGTGCAAGACATATGAAAGCCCTCATAGAGTTTACTAAAAACCACATGAAGGATTCCCAGACTATGAGAAATAAGATTCTCTGGTCTGATGAGATGAAGATAGACCTTTTTGGTGATAATTCTAAGCGGTATGTGTGGAGAAAACCAGGCACTGCTCATCACCTGCCCAATACAATCCCAACAGTGAAACATGATGGTGGCAGCATCATGCTATGGGGGTGTTTTTCAGCTGTAGGGACAGGATTACTGGTTGTCATTGAAGGAAACATGAATGCGGCCAACTACAGAGATATCCTGGATGAAAACCTCTTCCAGAGTGCTCTGTATTTCAGACTTGGCCGAAGGTTCAACTTCCAACAAGACAATGACCCTAAGCACACACCTAAAAAGGAGTGGCTTCAGAACAACTCTGTGACCATTCTTGACTGGCCCATCCAGAGACCTGACCTAAACCCAATTGAGCAACTCTGGAGAGACCTGAAAATGGCTGTCCACCAACGTTCACCATCCAACCTGACGGAACTGGAGAGGATCTGCAAGGAAGAATGGCAGAGGATCCCCAACTCTAGGTGTGAAAAACTTTTGCATCATTCCCAAGAAGACTCATGGCTGTACCAGCTCAAAAGGTGCTTCTACTAAATACTGAGCAAAGGGTCTGAATACTTATGACCATGTGATATTTCCGTTTTTCTTTTTTAATAAAGTTGCAGAAATTTCTACATTGCCGTTATTTTTCAGCCAAGATGGGGTGCAGAGTGTACATTAATGAGAGAAAAATGAACTGTTTTGAATTTACCAAATGGCTGCAATGAAACAAAGAGTGAAAAATTTGTTCAAGGATTATCGACAATAGTAATTAATGTGTAATATGTGGTGCAGGACCTGACGGCTTAGTCCATGATGCACCAGCACCTCCCTGGTAATCAACGCACAATTGATATCTTCATTTAATGGGGAGGAATTTTTTTGAATGTATCAGTTTTGCCCATTAAGAAATCTATTGATGTTCCCATTTTTTTTTTCGCTGTCTTGCAGCCGCGTGCTGTATATTGTAAGGACGTGCTGGATATTGAACAGTTCTCAACAGTAAAGGGAGTAAACCTGGACACCACGGATGATGATTTCTACTCCAAGTTCGTGACGGGCAGCGTCTCCATTCCATGGCAGCAGGAGGTAAATTGTCTTCCGGGGATGTTGTATGCCTGCGCCGCAGGCATACTGCACCTTAACAATTTGATTTCCTCCTTCTTGTAGATGATTGAAACTGAGTGCTTCAAAGACATCAATATTTATGAGACAGATGGCTGCTTGTCACCAGACCTGGATGTGAGCAAACAGAACATTAGACCAAAGAGAAGCTTCTTCCATCGATTGTTCAGAAGAGGGGTGAGGCTCCTTATACGCAAGAGTGCTTGTTTTTCTGGGACCTGCACACTATAATAAAGAGTGTTGTTTGACTTCCTAACCTATGTAAAACCTCTGCTTGCTGCCAGTGAATAGAAACGCATATACTAGTTCTACACCGTTTGTTACGGGGCACCAGAGCCCTGTAGCTGTGTGCGGCAAGTGTCGGCAAACCTTGTGTCGGCCGGTGCGTGTTAAGAAGGTTTCCATTCATTGATAGCAAGTAGATACCCGATCAGTCTAAAAGTGTGAGGACTCCTGACCAGCAAAGCTACACGAGCTTGTTGGACGTCCCATTCCAAAACCATGAGTGTTAATATGGAGTCGGGCCCCTATGACGGCGAATACTCTGATACTGGAGCTTGTCGGTGGGAATTTGTGACCATTAAGCCAGTTTGGGAAACTGAACACTATTGCTGAATAGGAAGACCTGTTTTGCAGTTTTTCACTTCATCCCCAAGGTGTTAGGCTAGGTTCACATTGCGTTAATGTGTGCACGCTAACGGACAGCGTTGCACGGCGAAAATGTCGCAATTAACGCCGTGCAACGGGTCCGTTAGCGTGCCCATTGACAGCAATGTGAAGTTTTCCTCTAGCGCATCGCAAGCGCGTGCCTTTTTTCGGCTCGTGCTAGCGATGTGCCGTTCTCTTGTAGCGCGCCTCGGACGCTGCAAGCAGCGTCCGCGGCGCGCCCGAGGTCCGTTCCCTGCTCTCGCAGACGTTAACGCGACCCCTAAAAAAACATTGCGTTAGCGCAATCCGCTAGCGCTAAACGGATTGCCCTAACGCAATGTGAACCTAGCCTTAGATGGGGGTTAAGGATAAGAATTGAGTTAATTCATTCATCAGACTAGAGAAGCCGCCACTACTCCAGCCGACAAATGGCATTGCAAAATGTGATCGTACGCTCGTGTGCAGCTGTTAGACCACGGAAACCCATTCTTGAAGTTCCCTGATGGAAAGTGGAGACTTTGTAATGTTACAAATTGCCGAGGAGCAGAAGGCAGAAAGTCACCAACGCTCTGCTGACTCCATAACTTCAAAGTCCAGACCTCCTCTGGTATTAACTTCAGCACAAACACTGCACCCCCGCCAGGAGCTCCATGGCTGAGCAGCTGCTATGCAGCCTTACATCACCAAGCACAGTGCTCTTTGTCGGATGTAAAGCCGCCACCACTGGACTCTGGAGGAAACGTGTTCTGTGCACTGATTGATCACACTTCTCTATCTGGCGTCTGATGGATGAGTCTGGGTTTGGTGAATGCCGGGAGAATGTTACCCACCTGACTGCTGTACAATTTGATGGAGGAGGGCGAATGCTACGGGGACGTCTTTCTGTATTCGACCTAGACCCTTTAGTTCCTGTGAAGAGAAATCTTAAAGGGCTTGTCATCCTTTAAGACAATGTTTTTTATATGCCCTAACTGGGTCCAGTGCTGTCTCCATCTGTCTCCGTTGTTTGGCTGCAGTGGTGACGTCACATTGACAATTCTGCTGCCAGTCACTGAGCACACTGGCTCGTTCACTGATCTCCGTAATTAAATGAAGCCCAGTTTTGTTTTTTATGTTTTTTTTATTTATTTAGGGGATAACTCCTTTAATGCTTTATCATACAAGACATTTTGAACCCTTGAAGCTTCTGACCTTTCCATGAACAGTTTGGAGACAGCCATCCTGTGTTCCATGGATTGTGCCCAGTGCACAAGGTCCATATAGTCATGGTTAGGGGAGTTTGGTGGAAGAACATGACCGGCTGCACGGAGCCCGGACCTCGGCTTCTAACAAACCCATTGGGATGAACTAGAACGGAGCCCGAACTTTCCCCAACATCAGGGTCAGATCTCACAGATGCTCTTCTGGATGAATGAGCAAAAATTCCCACAGATACCCAACATAAACTTGTAGAAAATCCTCCCAGGAGAGTGGGAGCTATTTTATCTGTAAAAGGAGAAGGCGGTGGGATCAATTCTATACAATACCTGTGGATGTAGAGGGGGAGGTCATAAAAGCTCCTGTAGGTGGAATGTGGAGGGGGCACATACTTATGTCCATATAGTGTATCTAAAATAATTAGGGATTGATGTAGTACAGAATTTGCCTCTTCAGAGAGGAAGAGGACTTAAACGCTAGCGCCACCTATTGGAAGTAGCAATCCTAAAAGTCAGTTTGCCATATGACTTAGGATAAAAGCCAAACTAGAGTCTCAACTTGTAGAGACGTGTTTCCGAGTACAATTTACATATTTAATTTCCCAGAGGAGCATTGCATGACTTGTAAGTCTCCTTACACTGGCATGTCAGGCCTGTTACGCTCCACAGGGAGAGTTGTTACCCCCCAAAAACCCAGTCAGAAGCCTCTCATACAGCCAAACCAGCTCTCGTGCTTTGCACTGAGGGGCAATATCCCAAAACACAGCGTCTGCAAATTGAGATCTTTTTTGGCTTTTATCCCAAGTCATGTGACAAGGCTCATTAAAGGATCAATATTGACTTTTTTGATTGCTACTTCCAATAGGTGGGTCTAGAATTAACGTCCTCTTCCTCTCTGAAGAGGAAAATTGCCTATTTAATATCCCAGAGAATCATTGCATGGCCTATAAGTCTCCTTACACTGACATATCACTCTCCTCAAGACGAGACGTTACCCCTTAGACCTAGAATTGGTATTCAAAGTTGCATAATGTTTAATATACAAGAGGGGACTCAAGGCTGTATAGCTTGGACCAGGATCGTAACACAATGCTCGGACTGGCCGTCTGCTCTCTTGACCCAAGCGTGACTGCTTCATACAAATACATGCTGTCACGCCCCTGTGGGGACAGCGGACGGTCAGTCCAAGCATTGCAGTGCGATCCTCGTCCAAATTATATGTATCCTTAATCTGGTTTATTCCAATATTTGGACTTTATGTGAAGCTGTGCCCCTAACATTTCTTCTTTTTTCCCCTCCTCCCAGGTCTGCTTTAAATCCTCCTACAGTGATGATGACGATGAGGCCTCCAGACCATGAACCACTGTCCAATAGCCAAAAAAATCAAATCCTAGAGCGTTAAAACTGCAAATATTTTATTGTATCTATGAACTGTAAAGGTGTATTATAAATTAAACAAAGAATTCTGTATGAGTTTACAGATTTTGTACATTTCTACTTGAATTCTGTTAAGATGTATATTTTCACAAAGTGTATTGTACAAAAAATAATAATAATAATAACGATAAGGCCATACTCGTACCACTGCAATGCATATAGTGTGTCTGCGCGTGCATATGTGTATTACTGAGACATATAGAATGTGCCGGTATGTGCACACACCCTGTTATCATGAATGACTAAGTATTTACAGCCACAGTCTGTGTTAGCGGCATTAAGTGCATACAGTGCTGTAGCGTGGGTCGCCCGTCCCACCCCTCCGCCATACATAGGTATACACAGCGAATAAGGGTCTCGTACCAATCTCCGCTTCCCGGGGGGGATTGGTAGCAGCGCTGCGAGGACTTGTCTATACTTGTTTGTACGGTTCTGAGCTATATTTGTGGATTAAAGGAGAACTTTCCATTTTTGTTTTATTTATGACTTTATTGTTGTCCGCGTGCAGAACCAGATACTACATGGACTTTTTTTTTTTTATTCGTTGTCTTTCACAACTACTATATATTTTTTTTACATTTTTAGTAGTGATGAGCGAACGGGCTTGGATAAGGTGTTATCTGAGCATGCTCTGGTGCTAACCGAGTGAGTTCGGCCATAAGGATAACTGAGGTCCTTATTCGTGAAGTCCGTACAACCATTCATTACATATACCACCTCCATATGGATTATTCATCCCTACCACAGCTGCTTCCAATACATCTGCTATTGTTAAAGGTACACAGCTGCTTGTGCCTAAGCTCATTTCATTGTATTTTTGCACGATTCCAGAATCTTGATATTTGACCCCCTCTCTCTGATTTTCCATGGGGATGAACTATTGTGGTGGTCAGCAAACATTAAGCTAAGGATCAACGCACTGCTGCCGATGGATTTATGCAGTTGGCTAAAAGTATTAAAAAAAACAAAACATGGTTTTATGGGTTCACTTGGCGAGGTGGATTCTCCAAGCCGTTACATGGATCAGCGAGGAGGAGGCCAGAAGGGTATGCTGGACAGCCAGCAGACATGTGAAGGACATGCAGCAAGCAAATGGTTAAAGGCAGTCATATGCTGTCCCTTTGCAAAGGACGTAGGCAATAGGGAAGATCAGACCAACGGAATACTTGCTTGTAAGGACACGCAATGTTGCAGCAGCGTTTGTAGTGTGAACAGCCACAGAGAAGAGTTTTTTTGCTTACAGCAGATAAAAGATTAATCAGCAGGTCTGAGGCAGGATGTAAATGCAGATAGCAGAGAAACAAACAGGAGTTTGCTAAATGGATAACTCCGAGAAATGGATGGTAAGGTAAACTCCAAAGCACATGGTCACTGTAAAGGAATCTGCCACCGGGTTTTTGTTATGTAATCTGAGAGTAGCATGATGTAGGGTCTGAAACCCTGATTCCAGCAAAGTCAATTGCTGTTCTGCATGCTGTCATTTTTATACAATCACTGTGTTCTGTGCTGCAGATCTGGCTGTTCTCTGAATGCTGAGCTGTGTATAACCCCACCCACACCACTGATTGGCAGATTTCTGTGTATAACCCCGCTCACACTGCTGATTGGCAGCTTTCTGTGTACACTGTGCATAGGCAGAAAGCTGCTAATCAGTGGTGGGGCCTGAGTTATACAGAGCAGTTAACAAGGATGCACCCTACACCTAGTCCTGTAGTGATAATTTCCTGCTGATAAAACACTGCCTTTATTGACACAACAGAAATCTGCGGTGCTACTTGAGAAACCCATCATGGACCAGAGCAAAAGAAGCCTCAAAGAGTGTATACCATGCCTAGATCCATGGCACTTCCAAACATTTCATAAATCAAAAAAATAGATGGGACGCTATATGCCATAAAATTACATTAAATTTTTTATTGATACAATGTTAACCCCTTTATCCCCAAGGGTGGTTTGCATGTTAATGACCAGGCCAATTTTTACAATTCCACTGTCCCTTTATGAAGTTATAACTCTGGAACGCTTCAACGGATCCCGGTGATTCTGACATTGTTTTCTCGAGACATATTGTACTTCATGATAGTGGCAACATTTCTTTGATATTACCTGCGTTTATTTGTGGAAAAATAAACAACGGAAATTTGGCAAAAATTTTCAAAATTTCGCAATTTTCCAACTTTGAATTTTTATGCAATTAAATCAGAGAGATATGACACACAAAATACTTAGTAAGTAACATTTCCCACATGTCTACTTTACATCAGCACAATTTTGGAACCAAAATTCTTTTTGTTAGGGAGTTATAAGGGTTAAAAGTTGACCAGCAATTTCTCATTTTTACAACACCATTTTTTTTCTTTTAGGGACCACATCTCATTTGAAGTTATTTTGAGGGGTCTATATGATAGAAAATACCCAAGTGTGACACAATTATAAAAACTGCACACCTCTAGGTGCTCAAAACGACATTCAAGAAGTTTATTAACCCTTCAGGTGTTTCACAGGAATTTTTTGAATGTTTAAATAAAAATGAACATTTAACTTTTTTTCACTAAAAATTTACTTCAGCTCCAATTTGTTTTATTTTACCAAGGGTAACAGGAGAAAATGGACCCCAAAAGTTGTTGTACAATTTGTCCTGAGTACCCCGATACCCCATATGTGAGGGTAAACCACTGTTTGGGCGCATGGCAGAGCTCGGAAGCGAAAGGGCGCCATTTGACTTTTCAATGCAAAATTGACAGGAATTGAGATGGGACGCCATGTTGCGTTTGGAGAGCCCCTGATGTGCCTAAACATTGAAACCCCCCACAAGTGACACCATTTTGGAAAGTAGACCCCCTAAGGAACTCATCTAGATGTGTTGTGAGAGCTTTGAACCCCCAAGTGTTTCACCACAGGTTATAACTCAGAGCCGTGAAAATAATTTTTTTTTTCCACAAAAATTATATTTTAGCCCCCAGTTTTGTATTTTTCCAAGGGTAACAGTTGAAATTGGACCCCAAAGGTTGGTGTCCAATTTGTTCTGAGTACGCTGATACCCCATATGTGGGGGGGGAATCACCGTTTGAGCGCATGGCAGAGCTCGGAAGGGAAGGAGCGTCATTTGGAATGCAGACTTAGATGGAATGGTCTGCAGGCATCACGATGCATTTGCAGAGCCCCTGATGTAACTAAACAGTAGAAACCCCCCACAAGTGACCCCATATTGGAAACTAGACCCCCAAGGAACTTATCTAGATGTGTTGTGAGAACTTTGAACCCCCAAGTGTTTCACTACAGTTTATAACGCAGAGCCGTGAAAATAAAAAATCCTTTTTTTCCACAAAAATTATTTTTAGCCCCCTGTTTTGTATTTTCCCCAGGGTAACAGGAGAATTTGGACCCCAAAAGTTGTTGTCCAATGTGTCATGAGTACGCTGATACCCCATATGTTGGGGTAAACGGGAGAGCTCGGAAGGGAAGGAGCACTGTTTTACTTTTTCAACGCAGAACTGGCTGGAATTGAGATCGGACGCCATGTCCCGTTTGGAGAGCCCCTGATGTGCCTAAACAGTGGAAACCCCCAATTATAACTGAAACCCTAATCCAAACACACCCCTAACCCTAATCTCAACTGTAACCCTAACCACACCTCTAACCCTGACACACCCCTAACCGTAATCCCAACCCTATTCCCAACCGTAAATGTAATTCTAACCCTAACTTTAGCCCCAACCCTAGCCCTAATCCTAACCCTAGCCCTAACCCTAATGGGAAAATGGAATTAAATACATTTTTTTAATTTTTCCCTAATTAAGGGGGTGATGAAGGGGGGTTTGGTTTACTTTTATAGCGGGTTTTTTAGCGGATTTTTATGATTGTCAGCCGTCACACACTAAAAGACGCTTTTTACCACATTTTGAGAGCTATAAATTTTCCATATTTTGGTCCACAGAGTCATGCGAGGTCTTGTTTTTTGCGGGACGAGTTGACGTTTTTATTGGTAACATTTTTGGGCACGTGACATTTTTTGATCGCCTTTTATTCCAATTTTTGTGAGGCAGAATGACCAAAAAACAGCTATTCATGAATTTCTTTGGGGGGGGGGGGCGTTTATACCGTTCCGCGTTTGGTAAAATGGATAAAGCAGTTTTATTCTTGGGGTCAGTATGATTACAGCGATACCTCATTTATATCATTTTTTATGTTTTGGCCCTTTTATATGATAAATTTTTTTTTTACAGAAAAAATAATTATTTTTGCATCGCTTTATTCTGAGGACTATAACTTTTGTTTGATGATGTATGGCGGCTCGTTTTTTGCGGGACAAGACGACGTTTTCAGCGTTACCATGGTTATTTATATCCGTCTTTTTGATCGCGTGTTATTCCACTTTTTGTTTGGCGGTATGATAATAAAGCATTGTTTTTTTGCCTTTTTTTTTTTACGGTGTTCACTGAAGGGGTTAACTAGTGGGACAGTTTAATAGAATGGGTCGTTACGGATGCGGCGATACTAAATATGTGTACTTTTATTTATTTTTTTATTTAGATAAAGAAATGTATTTATGGGAACAATATATATATTTTTTATTTAGGAATTTTTTATTTTTTTTTTACACTATAACATTGCCCCAGGGGGGACGGGGGCATCATGTTATAGTGTAAGATCGCTGACCTGACACTTTGCTGTGCACTGTATTTGCAATATTGCAATATTCACCAAACATAGCCAAACGCCATTGGAGTCAATGGGAGTACAGATGAGCGAATTTGTTCGAAAACGATCATCAAACATAAATTCGGCACGGATAGGGTACCCATATTTCACAAAAATTGCAAATTCAGATTTGGCAATCGTTTTCTGAACATATTTGCTTATCTCTTGTCAGGGGCGAAGGTTTATAGCCGCCCTCGCTCTTTTCGCAGATGAGGACTAATGCCACGTGGAAATCTCATGTCATTGCTATTTTCTGCTGCAATTTCTCTATCAAATCAATTTCTGACCTCAAATGCAGTGTGTCCTACCATTACTCTATTCTCAACCATTGCTGTATGGTAACGGTGCCACGAAAAGTTCTCACCTTCTTCGGCTCTGTGTCCAGTTTAAGTACCCTTGTGATAAACTCTGCTATGAACTACAGATATTAAAAAAAAAAAAAAAAAAGGTTTTAACCTCAGAAGATTACAACAAAGGCTTCATCCTGATAAGATGGTCACTGTGGACCATCAGGATTGTGGCGACTTAAAGGAATTGTCCACTTTCTTGACAATCCTCCATAAATTCTAAAATACACTGCTCAAAAAAAATAACGGGAACACTTAAAGGGCCACTGTCACCCCCCCCCAGCCGTTATAAACTGAAAGAGCCACCTTGTGCAGCAGTAATGCTGCAGTCTAACAAGGTGGCTCTTTTAGTTTTTGATTCATTTATTACCTCAATAAAGCGTTTTAAAAATTGGCCACAAATACCAGATATTGTACCTGGAGGCGGTGCTGGGGTTCCTGGGCATGCGCACTGCGCTGTTCAGGCGCTCCCCCATCTCTGACGCTCCCCCGCCTTCCCAGGAACCCAAGCCCCGCACTGTGCATAATGAATAACACAGTGCGGGGCGGGGATTCAGCAACAGGGTGGGCGCACTGCCCGCACAGGCGCAGTCAGGCATCTGAGCTGTGACTGACAACACTGCGCAGGCCCCAGGCAGGCACGCACAGCGCAGGCGCCGGATTTAAGAAGAAACAGCGCTCAGGGGGCGGCGACCATCGCTCCTGAAGAGAAGAGTGACGGCAGTTGGGAGATTCATAGAGGACGATTCGGACCGCCTCCCGGTACAATATCTGGTATTTGTGGCCAATTTTTAAAACGCTTTATTGAGGTAATAAATGAATCAAAAACTAAAAGAGCCACCTTGTTAGACTGCAGCATTACTGCTGCACAAGGTGGCTCTTTTAGTTTATAACGGCTGGGGGGGGGGGTGACAGTGGCCCTTTAAACAACAGATAACTCCAAGTAAATCAAAATTCTGTGAAATCAAACTGTCCCCTTAGGAAGCAACACTGTTTGACAATCAATTTCACATGCTGTTGTGCAAATGGAATAGACAACAGATGGAAATTATTGGCAATTATCCAGACACCCTCAATAAAGGAGTGGTTCTGCAGGTGGGGATCACACACCACATCTCAGTACCAATGCTTTCTGGCTGATGTTTTGGTCACTTTTGAATGTTGTTGTGCTTTTACACTCGTCGTAGCATGAGATGGACTCTACAACCCACACAAGTGGCTCAGGTAGTGCAGCTCATCCAGGATGGCACATCAATGTGAGCTGTGGCAAGGTTTGCTGTGTCTGTTCGCGACGTTCCAGAGGCTGGAGGCGCTACCAGGAGACAGGCCAGTACACCAGGAAACATGAAGGGGGCTGTAGGAGGGCAACAGCAGCAGGACCGCTACTTCAGCCTTTGTGCAAGGAACAGCAGGAGCACTGCCTGAGCCCTACAAAATGACCTCCAGCAGGCCACAAATGTGCATGCAAAGATTATAATTATAAAAAAAAAATATATGTGAGATATAAAATATATATATAGCCAAAGTCCCGGATCTTTGCTGCAAATAAAAAGACAACACCGCTCTTTTTTGTCCAGTTTTTAGATAAATATGTACAAAAGGTTTATATTTGCGCTAAAAGACTGAGAATAGCAAAAGTTCCTGTTCATGCAAAAGTTCCTACTAAAATATAAAGTGGAATATACCAATGGGCAAACTATATATACCACCATAGGAAATAGACATTAAATTACCTGTACATAAAAAGATAGCGCAGGGATGACGGTCCCAATTAAGGAAGGTCCTAGCGATCCGTAGATAAAGTGCTATGTGCGTGTTTGATTAATGCGATGTAACTTCTTTCACCGCAGGATTTCAAAGAGCAAGATAGATTCCTTGATGGTGGGGGCGCCGTCCAGGCCCGTGACAGCCGCTCCTGTAGAACAATACCGCGTGCAGACAGGATTGTGGTCCTTCTGGCGCTCCATAGCCAGTCACGTGTAGCATCACGTGATTGTGACGTCACACAAGGTCCTGCAGTTTCCTGCATCTTGTTGGTTACATGCCGGTTTTGATACTGTCTGCACGCGGTATTGTTCTACTACAGGGGCGGCTGTCACTTTATATTTTAATAGGAACTTTTGCATAAACAGGAACTTTTGCTATATTCGGTCTTTTAGTGCAAATATAAACCTTTTATACACAAATGTGCACGTGTCTGCACAAACGGTTAGAAACCGACTCCATGAGGATGGTCTGAGTGCCTGACGTCCACAGATGGGGGTTGTGCTCACAGCCCAACACCGTAAAGTTAGCCATGCATGCCAGACTGCTAACAGGCAAGACTTCCATGTCCATTTGCCACAGAATACCAGGATTGGCAAATTCACCAGTGTCGCCCTGTGCTTTTCACAGATGAAAGCAGGTTCATACTGAGCACATGTGACAGACGTGACAGAGTCTGGAGACGCCGTGGAGAGCGATCTGCTGCCTGCAACATCCTTCAGCATTGACAGTGGGTCAGTAATGGTGTGGGGTGGCATTTCTTTGGAGGACCGCACAGCCCTCCATGTGCTCACCAGAGGTAGCCTGACTGCCATTAGGTACCGAGATGAGATCCTCAGTCCCCTTGTGAGACCATATGCTGGTGCAGATGGCCCTGGGTTCCTCCTAATGCAGGACAATGCCAGACCTCATGTGGCTGGAGTGTGTCAGCAGTTCCTGCAAGATGAAGGCATTGAAGCTATGGACTGGCCTGCACGTTCCCCAGACCTGAATCCGATTGAGTACATCTGGGACATCATGTCTCGCTCCATCCACCAACTCAAAATGGGGGGAGGGGTTCTCTTTCCAAAATGGGGTCACTTGTGGGGTTTGTGCTGTTTTCATGCCTCAGGGGCTCTGCAAATGTGACATGATGTCCGTAATCTATTCTAGGGAAATGTACACTCCAAATCTCAAATGTGGCGCCTTCCCAGCCCGGCCAGGAGCCCAAACAGTAATTTTTGACTACATGTGGGGGTATCACAGCGCTCAGAAGAAACTGGGTAACAAAGTATGGGAGTCTACTGTTTCTGTTACCTCTTGCAAAAGTAAAAAATTTGGGGATTAAGCAAAATTGTGAAAAAAATAGAAATTTTTGGAGATAAAGACAATGTTCTCAAACTCTGTGTAGCGCCTGTATACAAACATGTAGAACCGGTTACAGTGAGCGCCCCCTAGTGGTGACTGGAGAGGCAGAAATGTCCACCTCTTTGCAAAACGGGTCAAATTAACAAAAAGCAACGCTCTTGCTCATAGCAGCCAATCAGAACACAGCTTCCATTCCCATTAGGCATTTTAGAAAATTAAAGTGTGAGCAAGTTGCGGGATGCAGTAACGGACCGGAGGCAGAGCAAGGGTTAACGGTTTTACTTCTAACAGGTGTATACTCCACGCAGCGAGGAGTATGGGGAAACAGGGATATAAAGGATAAGCAGTTTCTGGAAATGCAAGATACGACAATAACAACAGGGTTTACGGTATAACTTATCCAGTCCTGACCACATCCAGTATGTAATGTCCACAGGATGGAGAATGGCGCTAACAACGGTTAGCGTGTATTATGCCCGGTGTAGTCCTAGTGACGTCGATGAGCAGGGTCCTGGCATCAACGGTTAGTCTCCGGTGTCTGTCGTGGGTTCTTTGATCTGGGGTCCAGCAAAGGAAGAACAGCACAGTTAACAGAGTTGTCAGAGCCTAATGTAGCTCGGCAGACATGCACAGGGTACAGTTCACGGTAGCAACCCTGGTCTTTACTAAGCGGTGTGCGCGGTACTCACGGCCCCGGGGCGTTTGGCACTTTGTGTTGTGGGAACCAATGGGCACTCAGCGCGTCTCTGATCACAGTCTCTGTGAGTCCCAGCGGAAACGCAGCGGTGCGGGCCTATACTGCTGCGGTGCTCAAGGGACGGAGCACTCTTCCCCTTGCTGCGCACTGAATGTTCCAGCCAAGTCTGAATCACACTTCTGACCGTGCTCTCCCTTTTTCCCCTTAGCTACGTCCTCTACAGTCAAGTGCAAAGGTTGGTCCCATCCCCTAAGCTTTCCCCCAGACACCAGAGTAGATGGCCCTGACTGTTCCGGATCTGGCGCAAGAAAGATACCCCCATTCCGGTTCTTCTTCTTACACTCCCCCTCTCCTTTTGCTCACAATTCCACAGGCGAGAGTTCTTGTAATAGTTGTTGACACTCTTCCGTCTTCTGAATGATCCGTTGCCAAATAAATTGGTCTTGATTGTATCTGTTGGGGGGTATTCCAGCTGTCGTTCGTTCAGTACCTCGTAAATCAGATGAAGTAGTGGAATCTGGTTGGGTAGTAGAGTCGGGTTGTGCTGAAGACGGGGACAGCCACATCAGGTACTTGGTCTTCCTCTCAATCAGAATCAACAGCTGGAGAAAGGGATATTTCAGGAACACTCTGTGTCTCTTCTACTTGCTTGATCAGGATCTCGACGGGCAGGGACGTAGCATATTCCAATGTATTACTTGAGTGGGAGCATCATCCTCTCCCTCAGGTTGGACCTCATAGACGGGGCCTTCTGAGCTGATTCTTCATTTCACCCAATAGTTTTCTCCCACCGGTACTCCAAATTGCCCTGTGGGCGTTTGTCCCATACTAGCACACGATCTCCAGCCTGGACAGCTGTCCCTCGCAGAGGAGCTGTTTCCGAGTGCTCAAGCTCCTGAAACTTGGTCCAAACGAATCGATGCAGCGTGTGCAGACAATGACAATGTTCTCAGACCCAGGTGGACACCCCTGTCCTGTCCTGGTTAGTCCTCCTCTGGGTCCAAACCCAGCTCAGTTATCTCTCTCTTTGGTCGCCCAAATAGTAAGAAGTAGGGCGTGTATCCAGTGGAACGATGTACTCAGTTGTACACCCAAATTAGTTCAGCAGGCTCCATTTCCTTGTGGGTGATACGGGGTCGTCCGAGATTTCTCAATGTGATACATATGCTGTAACTTTTCCATCACTCGTCCCTGGAAACAGGCACCTTGATCAGAGTGGATTCTTTTCGGGTAGCTTTACATTTGGATGAAATTACTTCAAATGGCTTGTGTCGCTGATTCTGCAGTCTGATCCCGGGTCGCAGTCACCACAGGAAATTTGGTAAAGTGGTCAGTCATCGCTAGACAATGCTCATATTTAAGGTGGGCTGGGCCTATGGTCAGGTAATCCATCATCAACACTTCCAAGGGAGCAGAAGTCATGATGGTCTGCGTGGGCGCTCTTTGTTCTGGGGGTTCAGCCAACTCAAAACTCCTACACTGCCGAAAAACTTCTTCTACCACAGACTTCAGTCGAGGATGGTAAACTAGCCTTTGTAGCCACTGAAACATCTTTTTTTGACCGAAGTGAGCTCTTTCGTGTGCCTCTGTGGCCAGCTTTTGAAGCAGCATCTCTGGGAGTACTGTTAGGTTGAACAATTAATAAAATGTTCACTTCAGTTGCCTACTCCTGGCCTAATGGATATTGATCAGGTGCGCACTAAAGAAATAACATGACAACACACAGTCAAACGTAAACTCCCCTTGATCAATCTATGGCTCAGCTCCAAAGGTTTTATTTAGTCAGAACACAGGTTTATATAACCCCTGTAAGGGGGGCTCGGTTAGCTCTAAAATGGGAGTGATCGGATATATTCCTATGGTTAGTAGATTGGGCAATGAGCAAGTCCGTGGGCGGATCCATGAGGTCATCAGGGTGGGTTGGTCCATGAGGTCATCAAGGTGGGCGTCATCTTGGATATCAGCACATGGTGTGCTGATACAGGAAATGGCAGCCATCTTTAGGGTCTCACTTTGATCTGAGAAAGCTTATGTAAGGTTAAACAATACATGTCATGGGTTGCTTCTCTCAATCTCTTATGTCTTGAGGTTAATTAAGTATTTGATCTTATGGGTCTCCTCAATAGCACCACTTGCCAGGTAACCCCCAGTTCTCGGTACAGCTGGATCTTCCGGTACAAGAGACCATCTGGAGCCTTTCCCATTGTCAAAGAATTTGCAGAGTCCCCGGGGACAGCGCGCCTCTTTCCTTTTGATTTGGGAGTTGTTGTAGAGTCACCCACTGTCTCATCTGAGTGAGTTCCCCAACTTCTTGCGGAAGTCATACCCACTTGTCCCGGGACCGCCCTAGGGTGCCTCCCCTGGACGCCGCCTGAACCAACTCCTGCGTAGCCGCCAATGTCCTGGCAGAATCACAGAAATCAGGAATCTCTTCAGCCTCCAGTTCTTCATCCCGGTTGGGTTCAGGCCACTCATGTGTCACTCTAGATAAGGCGTCTGCATGAGTGTTTTCAGCTTCTTCAGTACGTTCATCCCCAGTCACAATGGGACTATTACCGAAGTCTCCCGCAGTCAACACAACTCCCTTCCTACCCACATCTTTGTCACTCACGGTGATTTGCATCCAAACCACCCCTGCGACCGGGATGGGTAACTGGTGGGCAGCTGTCAACTTTATTACTGGGCCCCATTCAGGCCGCATCCCCTCAGTGAAGTGTCATCTGAAGTATATCTCTGTCATCGTAGTTACTAGAGAGCCGGTGTCAACCAAACAGCACCGACCATCCATTTCTATCCAGACCAGAGGACTCATAGAAAATAGACCTGTGGGACTTCTGATTCTTCTTCTTGACTGCTCAGGCTGTGGGCAGCGTCCCCCAGCCACGGAGCCTCCTAGTTTAACGGACGGCGTTGAAGAGGTTGCCCCCGTCGTGCACATATCTGGGCCAAATATTCAACTTCACAGTTGTAGGAGGTAGGCAGTTCTTCCCTGCAAGATGTTCTCATTTCTCAACGGGGCTCAAGATTTACTCTACCCTCAGGAGAGGGATTCGTTGGTGCCGAAGGTTTCTTTTTTAAGTCAGACAATTCTTCTTTTATGCACTGGATCTCTTTTCACAGTGCTTCCACCCAACTTGGTTCAGTAGCCATTGACAGGGATACCTCCCCACTCCGGACCTTCCCCCCCTGATCTTGCTCACGTGCGCACGCCTCATCCCCAGCCTCTATGAAGGTTAAACTCGGCTTTACTCGCAAGCATCCCGTAAAGCCTGCTTTAAAAGGGCATCTCTCAATCCTGCCACCAGCTGGTCCCGCAGTACTATGTCAGGGGGCCCTACGCCATCTCACTTGATAACTGCAGCGTGGATCTCCTGCAGCCCATTCATAAGGTGAGCCACAGTGTCCCCCTCCCTTTGCACATGGCTAAATAAGCGCATGTGCAATTGTCCGATATCTGTGGGGTCTCCGTTCAATTCTTCCAGAATTTTCAGCACCTTGTGAAAAGTGTCTCGTTCTTGGAGGGGCCAGAGCATAACGGAATTCCTCACCTCCCTGTCTAGGGCCATCATAGCAACCTCTGCTTCCGATACAGGGGTCATGGAGTGCATCCTCATCATATGCCTGACCTGTTTAGTCCAGTCCCATAACAGAGTATTGCTTCCAGTAAATTTCGGGAGGTTGCTCAACATAGCCCCCAGGGTTATACTGGCCCTCGGGGCGCCCCCAACTGCTTGGTCTGCCTCCTCCGTGCTGTGGACTGCATTATGCCGACTACGCCACTTGTGAGCAGGTTGCGGGATGCAGTAATGGACCGGAGGCAAAGCAAGGGTTAACAGTTTTACTTCTAACAGGTATACATTCCATGCAGGGAGGAGGATGGGGAAACAGGGATATAAAGGAATAAAGGATAAGCAGTGTAGGGAAATACAAGGTGCAAAAATAACAACAGGGTTCACGGTATAACTGATCCGGTCCTGACGATGTCCAGTATGCAGTGTCCACAGGATGGAAAATGGCGCTAACAACGGTTAGCGTGTAGTATGTCCGGTGTAGTACTGGTGACATCGATGTGCAGGGTCCTGGCGTTGACGGTTAGTCTCCGGTGTTTTTTGCGGGTTCTTTGGTCCGGGGTCCAGCAAAGAACAGCAGAGTTGTCAGAGCCTAACGTAGCAAGGCAGACATGCACCAGGGGTCAGAGTACAGTTCACCATAGCAACCTGTCTTTCCTAAGCTGTGTTCCCGCGGTACTCACGGCCCCAGGGTGTTCGGCACTTTGTGTTGTGGGAACCAACACTCGCGTCTCCGTTCCAGCGGGTACGCTGCGGCGCGGGCCTAAACTGCTACAGTGCTCAAGGGACGGAGCACTCTCTTCTTCCTGCTGTCTGCTCCCGCCAAGTCTGATCACTTCAGCGCCCGCTCTGCCTTTTTCCCCTTAGCCACGCCCCCTACAGTCAAGTGCAAAGGTCGGTCCGGTCCCCTAAGCTTTCCTCCGGACAACAGAGGAGACGCCCGAACAGTTCCAGACCCGGCACAAGAAAAGTACCCCCGGTCAGGTTCTTCTTCTTACAAAAGCAGTGACTGGATTGGTTGCCAGATCCCCGCCCTTCATGCAGCTCTGGTTCCCAACACGACAGTAAACACAGCTGATGCCCGTGTGCTCCTGTCACTGTGACCGGCAGCCGCTGCTGCCCATGTGCTCCTGTCACTGTGACTGGCAGCCGCTGCTGCCCATGTGCTCCTGTCACTGTGACCAGCAGCCGCTGCTGCCCATGTGCTCCTGTCACTGTGACCGGCAGCCGCTGCTGCCCATGTGCTTCTGTCACTGTGACCGGCAGCCGCTGCTGCCCATGTGCTTCTGTCACTGTGACCGGCAGCCGCTGCCCATGTGCTCCTGTCACTGTGACCGGCAGCCGCTGCTGCCCATGTGCTCCTGTCACTGTGACTGGCAGCCGCTGCTGCCCATGTGCTCCTGTCACTGTGACCAGCAGCCGCTGCCCGTGTGCTCCTGTCACTGTGCCGGCAGCCGCTGCTGCCCATGTGCTCCTGTCACTGTGACCAGCAGCCGCTGCTGCCCATGTGCTTCTGTCACTGTGACCGGCAGCCGCTGCCCATGTGCTCCTGTCACTGTGACCGGCAGCCGCTGCTGCCCATGTGCTCCTGTCACTGTGACCGGCAGCCGCTGCTGCCCATGTGCTCCTGTCACTGTGACCGGCAGCCGCTGCCCGTGTGCTCCTGTCACTGTGCCGGCAGCCGCTGCTGCCCATGTGCTCCTGTCACTGTGACCAGCAGCCGCTGCTGCCCATGTGCTCCTGTCACTGTGACCGGCAGCCGTTGCCCATGTGCTCCTGTCACTGTGCCGGCAGCCGCTGCTGCAAATGTGCTCCTGTCACTGTGACCGGCAGCCGCTGCTGCCCATGTGCTCCTGTCACTGTGACCGGCAGCCGCTGCTGCCCATGTGCTTCTGTCGCTGTGACCGGCAGCCGCTGCTGCCCATGTGCTTGTCACTGTGACCGGCAGCCGCTGCTGCCCATGTGCTCCTGTCACTGTGACCGGTAGCCGCTGCCCATGTGCTCCTGTCAGTGACCGGCAGCCGCTGCCCATCTGTTCCTGTCACTGTGACCGGCAGCCGCTGCTGCCCATGTGCTCCTGTCACTGTGACCGGCAGCCGCTGCTGCCCATGTGCTCCTGTCACTGTGCCAGCAGCCGCTGCTGCCCATGTGCTCCTGTCACTGTGACCGGCAGCCTCTGCTGCGCATGTGCTTCTGTCGCTGTGACCGGCAGCCGCTGCTGCCCATGTGCTCCTGTCACTGTGACCGGTAGCCGCTGCCCATGTGCTCCTGTCAGTGACCGGCAGCCGCTGCCCATCTGTTCCTGTCACTGTGACCGGCAGCCGCTGCTGCCCATGTGCTCCTGTCACTGTGACCGGCAGCCGCTGCTGCCCATGTGCTTCTGTCACTGTGCCAGCAGCCGCTGCTGCCCATGTGCTCCTGTCACTGTGACCGGCAGCCTCTGCTGCGCATGTGCTTCTGTCGCTGTGACCGGCAGCCGCTGCTGCCCATGTGCTCCTGTCACTGTGACCGGTAGCCGCTGCCCATGTGCTCCTGTCACTGTGACCGGTAGCCGCTGCCCATGTGCTCCTGTCACTGTGACCGGCAGCCGCTGCTGCCCATGTGCTCCTGTCACTGTGACCAGCAGCCGCTGCCCATGTGTTCCTGTCACTGTGACCGGTAGCCGCTGCCCATGTGCTCCTGTCACTGTGGCCGGTAGCCGCTGCCCATGTGCTCCTGTCAGTGACCGGCAGCCGCTGCTGCCCATGTGCTCCTGTCACTGTGACCGGCAGCCGCTGCTGCCCATGTGCTCCTGTCAGTGACCGGTAGCCGCTGCTGCCCATGTGCTCCTGTCACTGTGACCGGCAGCCGCTGCTGCCCATGTACTCCTGTCACTGTGACCGGCAGCCGCTGCTGCCCATGTGCTCCCGTCACTGTGACCGGCATCCGCTGTTGCCCATATGCTCCCGTCACTGTGACCGGCAGCCGCTGCCCGTGTGCTCCTGTCACTGTTTCCGGCAGCGGCGGAGCTCAGCACGAGCCACGCCCCGTGACCTTCTTTTCACTACCCGTGTGTAGCCGGTCCCGCCTCTTGCTCGTTACACCAATCACGTTCTGGGTTATGTCACTTGGCACTGTCTCGCTATTGGTTGGTTTTGTTGTCATTCCGTCGGTTGTGACGTTTGCTATTGGCTGAGAGGTGAAGCGGGTTAGGCTGCGGCCGGAGCTGTCAGTGATGATTCCTCCCGGTGCTGGCGGCTGGTGATGGCGGGGACTGAGCAGGTGACAGCGCGGCGGCGGAGTGCGGAGTCTGCGGAGTGAGCGCTGCCGGCCGGGCGTGTGGTGACGGAGAGCAGCGGGTCGCGGCCTTGTTTGCGCTGCTGAGGGAACATGGCCACCATGGAGAAGCTGATGAGAGCATTCGAGTCCCTGAAATCCTTCCAGCAGCAAGGACCGGCGGTAACCGAGGAGCCGGTGCTGAAGGCGTGAGTACCCGGAGATGTCATATCCTGCAGTCCCGAGCTGTGCTGGGACTTATAGTTCTCAATGGAATTGTCATCACCTGATGATGGAGCACAGGAGTGAGCGTTGTGTCCAGAGCGCAGGGGTGAGCGCCGTGTCCGGGGAGCGAGGGGTGAGCGCCGTGTCTGCGGCGCGGGGGTGAGCGTGGTGGTGAGCACCGTGTCTGGGGCGCGGGGGTGAGCACCGTGTCTGGGGCGCGGGGGTGAGCACCGTGTCTGGGGCGCGGGGGTGAGCACCGTGTCTGGGGCGCGGGGGTGAGCACCGTGTCTGGGGCGCGGGGGTGAGCACCGTGTCTGGGGCGCGGGGGTGAGCACCGTATCTGGGGCGCGGGGGTGAGCACCGTGTCTGGGGCGCGGGGGTGAGCACCGTGTCTGGGGCGCGGGGGTGAGCACCGTGTCTGGGGCGCGGGGGTGAGCACCGTGTCTGGGGCGCGGGGGTGAGCGCGGTGGTGAGCGCCGTGTCTTGGGGGTGAGCGCCGTGTCTGGGGCGCGGGGGTGAGCGTGGTGGTGAGCGCCGTGTCTGGGGCACGGGGGTGAGCACCGTGTCTGGGGCGCGATGGTGAGCGCCGTGTCTGGGGTGCGGGGGTGAGCGCGGTGGTGAGCGCCGTGTCTGGGGCGCGGGGGTGAGCGCGGTGGTGAGCGCTGTGTCTGGGGCGTGGGGGTGAGCACCGTGTCTGGGGCGCGATGGTGAGCGCCGTGTCTGGGGTGCGGGGGTGAGCGGTGGTGAGCGCCGTGTCTTGGGCGCGGGGGTGAGCGCCGTGTCTGGGGCGCGGGGCTGAGCGTGGTGGTGAGCGCTGTGTCTGGGGCGCGGGGGTGAGCACCGTGTCTGGGGCGCGATGGTGAGCGCCATGTCTGGGGTGCGGGGGTGAGCGCGGTGGTGAGCGCCGTGTCTTGGGGGTGAGCGCCGTGTCTGGGGAGCGGGGGTGAGCGTGGTGGTGAGCGCCGTGTCCGGGGCGCGGGGGTGAGCGTGGTGGTGAGTGCCTTGTCTGGCGCACGGGGGGTGAGCACCGTGTCTGGCGCACGGGGGGTGAGCACCGTGTCTGGCGCGCGGGGGTGAGCACCGTGTCTGGCGCGCGGGGGTGAGCACCGTGTCTGGCGCGCGGGGGTGAGCACCGTGTCTGGCGCGCGGGGGTGAGCACCGTGTCTGGCGCGCGGGGGGTGAGTGCCGTGACGGAGGCGCGGGCTGACATCGTACATGCAGTGGGGAAAATAAGTATTTGATACGCTGTCGATTTTGAAAACTTTCCCATCTACAAAGAATGGAGAGGTCTGTAATTTTTATCATAGGTATATTTCACTTGTGAGAGACAAACTCTAAAAATAAAAATCCAGAAATTCACATTGTATGATTTTTACTTAATTAGTTTGCATTTTATTGCATGAAATACCATATTTTTTGGAGTATAATACAAGATGTAACTCAGGATCAGTACAGGATCAGTAGTGCTATGTACAGTATGTACACAGTGACTGCACCAGCAGAATAGTGAGTGCAGCTCTGGAGTATAATATAGGGTAAGTGCTGTATGTGCGCTGCCTTGTTCTGTAGTGAATGAGACTAGTGATGAGCGAGTGTACTCGTTGCTCGGGTGATCTCTGAGTATTTGTTAGTCCTCGGAGAATTAGTTTTCATCGCCTCAGCTGCATGATTTACGGCTACTAGCCATCTTGAACACATGTGGGGGTTCCCTAGCTACCAGGAACCCCCACATGTACTTAGGCTGGCTAGTAGCTGTAAATCATGCAGCTGAGGCGATGAAAACGAAATCTCCGAGCATTAACAAATACTCGGAGATCGCCCGAGCAACGAGTACACTCGCTTATCACTAAATGAGACATTTTGCTATATAGTATTCAGGTGAATTGTTGAAGTTCTAGTTCAAAGTCCGGCTGATTGTGGTGATATATATCTGCCATATTTATTTGTTTAACTGATGCAGAAAATTATTGCTTTATTGTCCCTGTAGCAGAAGTGCTAAAGTGATTTAAAGTGAAGGCTTTCGCTCTGGCTATTAGAGGGGGCGCCGCCTCTGACAGCTTTTCTCAGCGCTTGGATGTGCTGCCTCATTCTCTATATTTTTGTTGCAGAAATGCAATGTTTGATCAGATCAGCAGACAAGCCTCCCTAGTGCCACCTGTGTGCCGGCATCCTGCCTACTGAGCCAAAAATGGGGCCACAATGGCTTAGGGTATGTGTCCACCGTCTGTAATGAAGGCGCTTTGGACGGAGCGGAAAACTCGCTCCGCCCAAAGCGCCGCCCCCTTCTGTACGCGCGGTGATTCCGGATGTGTTCATTGCACACATTCAGAATCTCCGCACCCCATACATAGGGCCCTGTGATTGTAAACAGACATGCTGCGTTCTAAAAAGACGTGCCGCATGTCCGTTAACGCAGGGCCGCCGGGTGCGTGTTCGCACGCATAGTGGAGACGGATTTCATAAAATCCCCTCCACTATGCTGTAACATCTGGATGCTGCGGGTTGAACGCTGCGGTTGTACACAGCGTTCAATCCGCAGCTAATCCAGATGTAATCCGGCCCGTGGACACATACCCTTAGACTGTAGCCACCTATCAATGGCAACTACAGTAGCCAGCATGCCTAGCTGCAGTACTTGAGTGTGTAACTTTTATCAATCTGCCATATTTTCTGAAGAGAGAATTGCTCGATTTCACAGGGGTGGTTTAGCATTGCACAATGTAGATTTTTTTTTTTTAGCCAGAAATAGTGTGAATGCAAAAAGAGAGGGAAATATAAAGGAGTGACTTGGTAAGAAGCAGATTTGCTGAATGCGGGGATGTTGCCCTTCCTTGGACTTGGATCCAGACCCCAGTGCAGGCTCCCTGTCGGGTACGGTTCAGGATCAGGTGCCCTGTCGGGTACGGTGCGTGTACAGGCTCCCTGTCGGGTATGGTGCGTGTACAGGCTCCCTGTCTGGTATGGTGCGTGTACAGGCTCCCTGTCGGGTACGGTGCGTGTACAGGCTCCCTGTCGGGTACGGTGCGTGTACAGGCTCCCTGTCGGGTACGGTGCGTGTACAGGCTCCCTGTCGGGTACGGTGCGTGTACAGGCTCCCTGTCGGGTACGGTGCGTGTACAGGCTCCCTGTCGGGTACGGTGCGTGTACAGGCTCCCTGTCGGGTACGGTGCGTGTACAGGCTCCCTGTCGGGTACGGTGCGTGTACAGGCTCCCTGTCGGGTACGGTGCGTGTACAGGCTCCCTGTCGGGTACGGTGCGTGTACAGGCTCCCTGTCGGGTACGGTGCGTGTACAGGCTCCCTGTCGGGTACGGTGCGTGTACAGGCTCCCTGTCGGGTACGGTGCGTGTACAGGCTCCCTGTCGGGTACGGTGCGTGTACAGGCTCCCTGTCGGGTACGGTGCGTGTACAGGCTCCCTGTCGGGTACGGTGCGTGTACAGGCTCCCTGTCGGGTACGGTGCGTGTACAGGCTCCCTGTCGGGTATGGTGCGTGTACAGGCTCCCTGTCGGGTATGGTGCGTGTACAGGCTCCCTGTCGGGTATGGTGCGTGTACAGGCTCCCTGTCGGGTACGGTGCGTGTACAGGCTCCCTGTCGGGTACGGTGCGTGTACAGGCTCCCTGTCGGGTACGGTGCGTGTACAGGCTCCCTGTCGGGTACGGTGCGTGTACAGGCTCCCTGTCGGGTACGGTGCGTGTACAGGCTCCCTGTCGGGTACGGTGCGTGTACAGGCTCCCTGTCGGGATCAGGCACCCTACCGCCATTGTAAGAAGGAGCAGAGGGAGCAGTGTGACAGTGACAAGCATGTGATGTGGCTTGTGGCTCCAGCAGGGGTGAACAGGGTGAAGTGTGACTTGTAACTATGATCCTGTGCTGGGATGGAGCTGCGCCTGTCGTCTCCCATCTGCTCCGCTCACAGAGGTTTCCATAGTATTCACCACCCACGGTTTACAATAGGGTATGGATGTGTCCCGTGACCAGAGGAATAAATATTAACTGTAGAGTTTGTAAATTGCTGGCTGCAGTCTTATCTATTTTCGTGTCTGGCCCTTTTAAGCTTTTAATGAACTAATTTTTTTTTTCCTCTTATAATATAATTAATTAAATAGTGTGCAGACTACAGTATTAACCTATTCCTGTACAGCAATAGCAGAAATAAGTTTAGGTGCAGCACAGTACTGTTTTGGCACTCCCTAACAGAAAATGGCAGGGATCTGAGAAACCTCTGAGTTAAATACCTTGAATAAATCCCTGAGCTCCCCCGATTCTTGAGCCTCTTTTCTTTTTGCTCTGCGTTGCTCCATTGCAGAGAGAATCTCATTTGTTGCTTTTGGAGCGCAGTATGTGAAATCTCTGGTGTAGTACAACTGGTGGTGGGTGTTTTTTCAGTGTTCACCCCTCCTTGCCAAGCACTGTCAGTCAAAGGCTGGCAGCTCTTCCTGCAGTCTCGAGTGGTCTCCAGCTGTGATTGGCAGCATCTGAGGTTAAGGTGCAAAGCCCCCCCAGAAAAGACTGAAGAAATGGTTACTGGGCAGGGAGGGGAGAGAATCCTTATAACAGCGGTGTTACCGGTTATTGTAATGCATCTGACAATTAAAATAAGAAATCCGGGGAGGAGATCTCTATAGAACAGGAAGCGTCTCTATTATGTGGCTTTATGGCCAATGTGAAATGCTTTTTACGTAGGTGATTGGTGTGAAAAATGAAGTATTAAGAACATAAAAAGTCTGCAGACTGATGAAAATGATAAACTTACAGGGAATGCAAGTTTTTGCTAAGTACCAGTACATCGGTGATAAATGCCAACAGTCACAAACACCCTTTAAAGATTTGTCCAGCTAGAATCTTTTTTTTAGGAAAATTTTACTAAAGCTTTCTGACTTTTAGACAGTGCTGTCATCAAATTGGCCAAATTTATTACAGTGGTTATCACTCGGTCGTATAACTCGGACGAGTAGCGCAACGCAAAGTTCGGACTGGCTGGCGACTCTCTCGACCTGAGCGTGACAGCCGCATAGAAATGCAAGACACACTCAGGTCGGGAGAGCCGCCGGCCAGTCCAAGCGTTGCGTTGTGCTCCTCATCCAAGTTATACAGCCGTCTAACGCTTCCCTTAGACTGTTAGGGTATGTGTCCACGTTCAGGATTGCATCAGGATTTGGTCAGGATTTTACGTCAGTATTTGTAAGCCAAAACCAGGAGTGGGTGATAAATGCAGAATTGGTGCATATGTTTCTATTATACTTTTCCTCTAATTGTTCCACTCCTGGTTTTGGCTTACAAATACTGATGGAAAATCCTGACCAAATCCTGATGCAATCCTGAACGTGGACACATACCCTAATATGGTGTAAATTTAGGCCAATCAGTTTTTGTTTTTTTTACAGAATTTTGTGGCAAATATTTTCTTGCATTTTTTATTTTTTTGGCATGGTGTTAAGCTATACCCCTTTTTAATACATGATAAATATGGTAGAAGTCCTGAAAGACCATTTTTGGTGCTGTTAGCTCCTCCATTGTCACCCCATCTCATGCCACGCTTCTTCAATTACAGCCTCTCACTGTTTCAATAAACAAAATTCCTTGATGCATACGGTAATTCATCTAACACATGGCATGAAATTAGATAAAATTTGCTAAAATATTGTAAGAAAGCTGCCCCATGTCAGGATATTGACACATCGGTCCCATCAGCTCTACTTCTGACTTCATTTTGACATATGTAAGCTACACATGATAGCAACCGCAAAAATTCTTTTAACTTTCTTGCCTTTATTTATATTTAATACACAACAGTAAAAATCCAATAAAGGTAGACCTACTTCATGAAAAAAACCCTGGAAATTACAGTACTCAATAGAGGGCAGGTACAGTCCAAAATTTGATGCTGAATACACCGTGTTCCTAATTATTATGCAAATTGGATTTAAGTGTCATAAAGATTTAATTGTTTTGTTTTTCAAATAAACTCATGGATGGTATTGTGTCTCAGGGCTCAATGGATCACTGAAATCAATCTTAAACACATGTGATAATTAGTTTTCCAGGTGATTCTAATTAAAGGAAAACTACTTAAAAATGATGTTCCACATTATTAAGCAAGCCACAGTTTTCGAGTAACATAGGAAAGAAAAAGGATCTCTCTGCTGCCTAAAAGCACCAAATAGTGCAATGCCTTGGTCAAGGGATGAAAACATTAGATATTTCAAAAAACTTAAGAGGGATCATCGTACTGTTAAGATATTTGTGACTGAAATAGAGCACAGACAGAGTTCATGCAGATAAAGGCATAATGAGGAAGGTTTCTGCCAGACAAATACATTGGATTAAGAAAACAGCTGCCAAAATACCATTACAAAGTAGCAAACAGTTATTTGAAGCTGCTGGTGCCTCTGGAGTCCCTCGAACCTCAAGGTGTAGGATCCTTCAAAGGCTTGCTGTGGTGCATAAACCTACTATTCGGCCGCCCCTAAACAGTGTTCACAAGCAGAAACGGTTTCAGTGGGCCCAGACATACATGAAGACTAATTTTCAAACAGTCTTGTTTACTGATGAGTGTCAAGCAACCCTGGATGGTCCAGATGGAAGGAGTAGTGGATGGTTGGTGGATGGCCACCATGTCCCAACAAGGCTGCGACGTCAGCAAGGATGTGGAGGAATCATGTTTAGGGCCGGAATCATGGGGAAACATCTGGTAAGGGCCCTTTAAGGTTCCTGAAGGTGTGAAAATGACCTCTGCAAAGTATATGGAGTTTCTGACTGACAACTTTCTTCCATGGTATAAAAAGCAGAAACGTGCCTTCAGGAGCAAAATCATCTTCATGCTGACAATGCACCATCTCATGCTGCAAAGAAAACCTCATTGGCTGCTATGGGCATAAAAGGAGATAAACTCATGGTGTGGCCACCATCTTCCCCTGACCTCAACCCTATAGAGAACCTTTGGAGGATCATCAAGCAGAAGATCTATGAGGGTGGGAGGCCGTTCACATCCAAACAGCAGCTCTGGGAGGCTATTCTGACTTCATGCAAAGAAATACAAGCAGAAACTCTCCAAAAACTCACAAGTTCAATGGATGCAAGAATTGTGAAGGTGATATCAAAAATAGCTTTTTTGTTCAGTGAATGTGACCTCCTAATGCTGCAAATTCCACAAATGAGCATTTTCAGTTCTTAAAAACATATCAGATGTTTAGAAATTCTACTGTACCTAGAAATTTGGTACAGTGCATTTTGAGTTTTTAATCATTTTGGAGATTATACTGTTATCATTGGGAGGTTTCTTCAATAAACTTCGATGTATAATCTAATAGGTGATAACTTTTATTAGACCGACTGTCATTTGCACCGACCATTTAGGAAAATCCGAGAAAAATCATTTGCTTAATAATTTGGAACATGGTGTATATAGAAAAACACATGCTAAAGTACAATGTGCTTATCTTAATACTAGATGGTGGCCCGATTCTAACGCATCGGGTATTCTACAATATGTATGTAGTTTATTTATGAAGATTTCAGAATAATGCAATGAATACATAGGATTCGGCCAGCTGGGCGTGACCAATTAGCGAAGTGTGGTTCAAATCCCGCGGCAATTCGCGGCCGGACTGCGCCTGTCGCTGATTGTTCGCGGCCGGCCACATAGTATCTAGCACAGCTACGTAGTATATAGCACAGCCCACGCAGTATATAGCACAGCCCACGTAGCATATAGCACAGCCCACGTAGCATATAGCACAGCCCACGTAGCATATAGCACAGCCCACGTAGCATATAGCACAGCCCACGCAGTATATAACAGCCCACGCAGTATAGAGCACAGCCCACGTAGTATATAGCACAGCTACATAGTTTATAGCACAAGCCACGTAGTATGTAGCACAAGCCACGTAGTATGTAGCACAGGCCACGTAGTATGTAGCACAGGCCACGTAGTATGTAGCACAGGCCACGTAGTATGTAGCACAGGCCACGTAGTGAATCCCTGGCAGGAGCGGTATGTGACCGCTCTGTGCCGGGGAAGAATGGTGCTATGCACAATAGGTAGGTAAGTTGCAATTACCTGCCTGTTAGTACTTAGATACATGTTTTGTAAAGTCCTGGATATACCCTTTAAAATCAGTTATTAGTACAGAAGTTAAAGATTCCTTTAAGACCCTAATCCATAAAGAAAGTGATAGAAAGGGGGACAAAGAAAACCAGGATGTTATTATCTGATTCGGATGAATTGGTGAAATCAGAAGGTGAATGCGGATCTGATATTTCCTCTTCTTCCTCTGATGGTGGTACAGGGGGTAGATGGTGCCTCACCGCAGAAGACCGAGACCGATTGGTGACAGCTGTAAAGGGCGTCATAGATTCTAAAACACCCAAATCAGTATATAATATTATGTCCGGGGGGTTAGAGCAGAAGAAGAGGCAAACATTTACAATAAATGAGAAGATTCACGCTCTCGTTAATAGGGAATGGAACAAACTGGAAAAGAAAGGTTCGTTACCCTCTTCTTTAAAAATGAGATGCCCCTTTTGAGGAGGTGGAGACAGCCCCATTGGAAAAAGTTCCAAACATAGTCGTAGCCGTGGTCAAATTGTCCAAAAAAATCTATGTTGCCCTTTGAAGACATGACTCCATTGACTCCTTTTAAAATGGAGTCAATAAAATCTGCTATAAAATGTCTGTTCCCAGACTGTTACATGAGTGCTGGACCTGTAAGGATGCATACCACCATATTCCGATCCATGCAAGAGACCAGAAATTCTAAGGATGGCTCTGTCCATAGAGAAGCAGGTCAGGCATTTTCAGTTCAGGGCCTTGCACTTTTGGTCTGTCCATGGGCCCGAGATTTTTCATGAAAATTGTAGTGGAAATGACTGTTCATCTTTGGGAGCAGGATACTGTAGTACCGTGTATTCTCGAGTATAAGCCGATATTTTCAGCCCATTTATTTAGGCTGAAAGTGCCCCTCTCGGCTTATACTCGAGTCATTGTCCCAGGGGGTCGGCGGGGGAGCGGCAGCTGTCACATCATACTCACCTGCTCCCTTTGCGGTCCTTGCTTCTCCGATGGTCTCTGGACACCAGCAGCTCTACCTGTGTTCAGCGGTCATGTGGTACCGCTCATTAAAGTAATGGATATGGACTCCACTCCCATATGGATGGAGCCGCATATTCATTACTTTAATGAGCGGCACTACATGACCGCTGAACACAGGAACAGGCTGCCGGCTCCAGCTACCATCGTATCGGAGAAGCAGTCACAGCCAGAGGACCCGGAAGACGGAGCGGCGCGCAGCGGTGGAACGGGGAGAGGCGAATATCGCAAGTGCTGGTGTCCCCGCCGGTTCAGGACAAGAGGTGTGTATGTAATTTTTTTTTTTTAATCGCAGCAGCAGCATATGGGGCATAATATTCTACGGAGCATCTTATGGAGCCATAATCAACCTTTATGTAGCATTATATGGGGCAAATGTTTCTAGGGAGCATCTTATGGAGCCATAATCAACCTTTGTGCAGCATTATATGGGGCACATTTTCTATGGAGCATCTTATGGGGCCATAATTAACCTTTGTGCAGCATTATATGGGGCGTATTTTAATATGGAGCATTATATGGGGCATATTTTAATATGGAGCATCTTATGGGGCCCATTATGAACTGTATGGAGCATTATATGGGGCTTCTGATTCAGTATGGATATTCAAAAACACTTAACTTACTGATGTCTCAATTAATTTTACTTTTATTGGTATCTATTTTTATTTTTGAAATTTACTAGTAGCTGCTGCATTTTCCTCCCTAGGCTTATACTCGAGTCATTAAGTTTTCCCAGTTTTTTGTGGCAAAATTAGGGGTCTCTGCTTATATTCAAGTACAGTTGTGATAACTACAGATGCATGCCCAAGTGGATGTGGAGCACATCTGAGGGACTGGGTAGTCCAGGGTGTTTGGTCAGAACACGAGAAGGGAAGTTCCACCAACATGAAAGAAGTACTGGCATGTTTGTATCCTGTCAGACAATCTAACAACGGTGGCTTATATCAACCTCACGAAGAAGACTAGCAGAGCTGCAGCAGAAAAAAATAGTGATATTCTCAAAACTACTGCAATGTGCCCAATAAGTAACAAACAGCTGGAATTGGGTTCTCTCACCCTTTTTATTTATTGTTTTCCCTTCTTGGACAACTTTTTAGGTTAGCCTGTAGTCAATGTGCATTAAGATCGTCCTCCTTTGTTCATTCCTGAATGTAATTCTCCCTTACACATCCATTTGTATAAAGCACAGAAAAATAGGAAAGTAAATGTAGATGAAACGCTGTAAAAGCGAACAACATTGCAGTGGAAAATGTTATTTATAACCCATCCTGTCATATCGCGCTGCTGATGCTTTGGAGCAATTACATATCCCCTCTCCTCCTATAGATTTGCCGCACGTTTAGTTGGAGCAATGACGTTCCTCTTGACCCGCCAACTGTGTACAATGCAAAGCGGAAAACTGGTCACATCCGACTGCTCTCCGTAAATTGCAATTACAATTTTGGTTGCTCATGTTCCCAGAGGTGTTTCCATTACTTTTCCATTGTTTGAGCAACAAAGGAAAGATTTATAAACCGCCATTCACATCTTTGACTGTTTTTCCTTAGATATATTACAGTATATTGAGAAATTTTGTCAGGCAGAACCCCTTTAATAGATTGCATCTTTAATATACTCATAGTGTTAAGCACGAGGTGATGGAATGGAATCCTCAGATCTATAAGCCTCAGCCACTTTTCAATGGCACCATAATTGGAAAGGGGGGGTGCAAGATGGTTTTTATAAGGGATTTTCCGACTTACTTGATAAACCTACAACAATCTGTGCAGCAGAAACAATAACCTCGACTGCCCCTGTAATGGCAGCAGCTAGTCATTAACGTCATTTGCACACCACTGAAGCTAGTGATTGGCTGCTGTCATCATGTAGATAGTCAGGGATGTCACCGCCAGTTTTTGTTTAGCGATTACGTACCAAACAGCGAAAAAACAAAAATGACCTTGGTGAGCGCTGCCTATAGAAGAGGTTCCAAGATAGTGAAGTAATAAATTCATTATTTGAACTACGCATTTCGGAGCCGATCCAGCCCCTTACTCAAGTATATATAAACGGGAAATAACGCATAACCTTCATAGGGGCCGTCAGTGACCGTGGATCATTGTAATACAACATAATTAAAATATATGAATCTGTGTATGTAAAATGAAGTAATATACATTCATGCACATACATAACATGTGTGATCCAATATATTATAACAAACCGGTCACCAGGTTTGACAGATGAGATATGGCCACCACCTTTCAGGCCCATTTTAATATGCAGCATATATGCCGACCTGTTAACCCCTTCAATAACGCGCTGAGAAATAAGGTTATAGCGCCCCCCAGCATCGGAAATTCTCCGGGGTCTCCGCTACCAGGGGTGGCTGAGACCCGAAGAACATGATTCTGGTTGGTTTTTACCCACCCCAGTGTTGCGATCGTGGTTATTCACGGAATAACGGCGACTGCAAAAAAAAAAAGTCAGATTTCCTATTTAATTTCTCTCTCCTCTGATATGATCTAGCACATCAGAGGAGAGAGAAATGGGGTCCCCCGATCCCCCCTGGTACCTCTGGTGTCACTGGACCTTCCTGCAACCCCCGATCCTGTCCCCCTGTCGTAGGTGTCTTCTTCCAGGAAGAAAACGGTGGGCTCGTATGTAGTGCGCCTGCCGAGATTTGCCGGCCGGTACCTAGCAACAATAGGAAATGTTTCCTATTGGTTTATTTTGATCACTGAGATAGGGTCTATCACAGTGATCAAAATAAAATAAAAAATAGTAGATCAAACCCCCCTTTATCACCCCCTTAGTTAGGTAAAAATAGTAAAATTTAAAAAAATGTATTTATTTCCATTTTCCATTAGGGTTGTGGGGGGTGTTGGGGTTAGGGTTAGGGTTGGAATTGGGCTATGTGCATGCGTTAAGGATTTTTCGCGTTTTTTTTCGGCTGTTTTCCTCTGGTTTTGTTCAGGAAAATTCTGCAGAGATTCCGGATCGTGTGCACATAGCCTTAGGGTTAGAGTTGGAGTTAGAATTGGGGGGTTTCACTGTTTAGGTACATCAGGGGGTCTCCAAATGTGACATGACGCCACCATTGATTCCAGCCAATTTTGCATTCAAAAAGTCAATCGATGCTTCCTCCCTTCCGAGCCCTGCCATGCGCCCAAACAGTGGTTTACCCCCACATATGGGGCACTCAGGAGAAATTGCACAACACATTTTGTGGTTCATTTTTTCCTGATACCCTTGTGAAAATAAAAAAAAAAATTGGTTCCAAATTAAATTTTTTGTGAAAAAAGTAAAATGTCCATTTTTTGATTTCTCATTGCTTAGCTCTCGTGAAGCACCTTGAAGGGTTAATAAACTTCTTGTCTTGAATGTGGTTTTGTTCACCTTGGTGGGTGCAGTTCTAAGAATGGTGTAACTTTTGGGTATTTTCTGTTATATTGACCCCCCCCAAACTCACTTCAAATGTGAGGTGGTCCCTAAAAATATGGTTTTGTAAATTGTTGGAAAAGGGTCATTCCATGTCAAGTGAACCAATGATTTTTACCTCCTATATTTTTAATTCTTTTGAGATTTTGTTATTTGGTAATAGTGTATCAGAGAATGCAAAATGTGAAGAAAAAAAAATTCTAGATATTTTAATTTTTTTGTAATTGATTTTCAAAGTTTGGAAAAAGTGCGAATTTCGGTGTTGACTGCCTTTACATTTCTCCTCATAACTCAGGCTAGAAAAAAGATAGAGCAACCAAATAAACACCATTCTACTCAGAACTGTACAGGCTTTCACCAGATATGTCACAAGAGTATCTTTGATAATATTTTACCCATGCGAAAGCAAATGCAAAGCTTTAAAACGCATTTCCGAAAAAAACGTTTAATTTTTAAAAAATTCAAAAACTGCACATGTGCCTGCTCTGCTCCTAGCCACATCTGTACCAAAATACAAGCTGGGATCGTGATGGGATCATATTTTAAAAAATAAAACTATTACAGTGTCCGTTCTAAAATCTCAAATTCAGATCTGTTCAGCCTGTGGTGTAGAAGTGTGGGGTCCATATTTACCAAATAATCCATGATTGTTAGATGTTACGGTATTATTTTATTATGTTAGAGTATTAAGTCACGTTCACACTTTGCGGGTTCCTCTGCGGGTTAATCCCGCAGCGGAATTGATAAATCTGCAGGGCAAAACCGCTGTGGTTATCCCTGCAGATTTATCGCGGTTTGTTCCGCGGTTTCCGCTGCGGGATTACTGCTGTACTATTAATGCTGCATATGCAGCAATATGCAGCATCAATAGTAATGTAAAAAATAATAAAAATTGGCTATACTCACCCTCTGACGTTGCGATCTCCTCGGCGCTGCAAGCGGCTGTGCCGACAAGGACCTTCATGACGTCACGGTCATGTGACCGCGGTGTCATCACGGTCATGTGACCGCGACGTCACCATAGGTCCTGTTCGGCACAGCAACTGAGACCGGACGCCGCGGGCAGCGCAGAGAGGTGAGTATAGCAGTATTTTTTATTTTAATTCTTTTTTTTACTCCAAAATATGGTTCCCAGGGCCTGGAGGAGAGTCTCCTCTCCTCCACCCCGGGTACCATCGGCACATTATCCGCTTAACTTCCCGCAACGTGGGCACAGCCCCATGCGGGAAGTTAGCGGATCAATGCATTTCTATGGGTGCAGAATCGCTGCGATTCTGCACCAAGAAGTGACATGCTCCTTCTTTTTTTCCGCAGAAAAGCCGCGCGGCTTTTTCCGCGGAAATCCGCAGCATGTGCACAGCGGGTTTTGTTTTCCATAGGGTAACATTGTACTTTACCCTGCATGGAAAACTGCTGCGGATCTGCAGTGTCAAATCCGCTGCGGATCCGCGACAAAACCCGCAAAGTGTGAACATAGCCTTAGAAGCAGGAGAGGGCAGAGGAGAAGCTTTTATAGGGCTGAGAATGACCAGGGGTAGACGGTGACTGCAGAGCAGATGACAGGCCAGCAGCTCGGGCCTCCAGAGGCCGTATTCACACCAAATCTTAAAGGGAACCTGTCACCTGAATTTGGCGGGACCAGTTTTGGGTCATATGGGCGGGGTTTTCGGGTGTTTGATTCACCCTTTCCTTACCCGCTGGCTGCATGCTGGCCGCAATATTGGATTGAAGTTCATTCTCTGTCCTCCGGAGTACACGCCAGCGCACGTGTAATTGTTTGATTAGTTAATATTTTATAGAACGAGGATTTAACTACTGGACTATTCTTCTTAAACACTTCATAAATGACATGTTTAGTGATATAGTAGAAAATAAATTGTTCCATGTATAAATAGGTGGTAGAAATATTGGTTCTTTTAATCTTGTTTTTAACATATAATTAGGATCAGACTGTTTTTAGAAAACCACACTTGAGGATGTGATCACGTTTTTTCTTTTGGCTTGCTCAGCATTTTCAACCTGAATGCATTGAACAAATTGTGTTATGATGATTAAGATGGATTTATTCTGGCACTTTGGTATTTGTTTTTTTTGTTTCTTTATTGTTGCATATAAATGTTGAATGCAGTAAGTTGTAATTTGAAAAGAAAAAAGGAAGAAACTCACACAAACATAAAATCAAATGATTCAAGGCTTAAAAAAAAAAAAAAAAATGTGATAGGTCCCAAGTTGAATCCCTGTACAAATATAAACAAGGACACAAGTAACACACATGCATGTTTTCATAATTTTAAAGCATAAGTTTTTTTCACAATTGCGCATCAAAATTTTGAATTTGATTTCTCCAAAACTAAATATAAAGAAACATAGTCTTGTGACATATCAAATGAAAGCCGGTACCGTTCTGAGAAAAATGATGCCTCTCCCACCTCTATATCTTAATTATAGCCCGAGATATGATAAAAAATGTAAAGCCATACCAGGCCAAAATTCGCACTTTTTTGAAACTTTAGAAATGTGTAAAAAAATTAACTGATGAAGAAAAAAATTCTAAACTTTTAATTTGTAATTAACTAAAGTTGTACTTCATAAAAACAAAAAATAAAAAAAATCTAAAGACGTCAGGTAAAAAAAATATTCATATTTGGATCACTTGATATGGAATGACCCAAAAATGAGAAATCGCTGGTCAACTTTTAACCCTTATAACTTCCTAACAAATAAAAAAAAAAATTTGTTTCCAAAATTGTGCTGATGTAAAGTAGACATGTGGGAAATTATTTATTAACTATTTTGTGTGACCACCAATCTCTGGTTTAAGCATACAAAAATTAAAAGTTTGAAAATTACAAATGTATAACGTAAGTTATATCGAATAAATTTTACCAGTAACATGAAGTACAATATGTCACGAATAAACAGTGTCAAAATCAGTGGGATACATTGAGCCTTCCAGAGCTATTAGCTCTTAAAGTGACAGTGGTCAGAAGTGTAAAAATTGGCCCAGTCATTAAGTACCAAATTGGCTCCGTCACTAAGGGGTTAAGACAAGAAAAAGACTTTTTAGGGTAAGTTTTTTTTTTTCTGCAGCAAAACCTGTTCATCTTGACAGGAAATAAACTGCGCCAAAAACGCGGGTTTAGGTGCTTTTTTTTGCTGCTTTTTTTTTTTTTTCATGCTCTTTTTTTTTTTTCTTTGTGCATGCCAATAAAGTTGAGTGCAGACAGGAAAAAAACACTTCCTGTAGATAGAAAAGATAGATTGATAGAATAGATACATTACCTGCGGTATCCTCTTCCCCGGCATTTTCCCACGGTGCAGAGGTTACCTCCGGTCAGGCAGTGAGGGAGCGCAGGCTCGGTGACGTCACCGCTCGTTACTGAGCCCTGCGCCCGCTCCGTCTCATTCATTCCCCAGTCGCTCACAGCTGGGAGTGGTCGCATTAGCAGCGCTCCCGGTTGTCAGCTTTATCTCCCCAGATACTGCGTGGGACACTCGTTATATCGGACTATGGCGGATCAGGGAGTATACTTTGGCTTTTTTATTTTATTTTTATTACAGAAGAGCAAGGGCTTCACTTTGGAATGGCAGAACAATAAAAATATGGTCAAAACTGTGTGGTGTTTTTTCATTAAAAGACTTTTTTCTTAGTGTGTGTGTGTGTGTGTGTGTGTGTGTGTGTGTGTGTGTTTATTTAACCCTTTAATTACTATAGGATTAGGAATTGGATAGATGTCTTACTGACTCCTCTCCGTTACTATGCCGGCTTAATGTCACCTTACAATAGGAAGGTGACATTAACCCCTTATTACCCCGCTTGCCACCGCTGCAGGTCAAGTGGGAAGAGCCGGGCAAAGCACCAGAATTGGCGCATCTAATAGATGAGCCTTTTCTGGGCAGCTGCGGGCTGCTATTTTTAGGCTGGGGGGGGGGCAATATCCATGGCCCCTTACCAGCCTGAGAATACCAGCCCCCAGCTGTGAGCTTTAGCAAGGCTGGTTGTCAAAAATGGGGGGACCCCATGCCGTTTTTTAAATTATTTAAATAATTTTTTTTTTTTTTTTTTTAAAGCGTGAGGACCCCTCTATTCTTGATAACTAGCCTATGTACGAGGGCAACATACGGTTGTAGAAAATTATATCATAGAATAAATTAGTTGTAATTATATTGATGCCCAAAATTATAGGACGACCTAGTGGGTGTATGAGATTTTTGTGCTTTTTGGGCAAGAAGTTTAAAAAAAAAAAAAAAAAAAAAAAGTAGTAGTTTTTAATATATAAAAATCTTTTTTTCCCATCTAGTAAATTCTGTTGACTGCCCATATTATGTATTATGTGTTGCTTATATAGCGCCATCATACTCCACAGTGCTTTACAGACAAATTTACCGATCAATGTGGAATACTCTTTTTAAAATATTGTGGTGAGGAGTCCTCCAAGAGTTTTGCAGAATATTGTTGGTCACCAGGGATCTTTAATGCTCCCGCAATCTATGCATTTTGCTCCATGATGACCACCGCCCTGCTTTGTCAGAAGATCTCATTGCCTCTCGTTCTCCTGCGCTAAGATTATCACTTGTGGAGAAATGGGGAGGGGATCTAAGTTCCTTCAGGAATAAATGGTGAAACGACTCTATGTGACTGTGGCTAGTGATTGTCAGCAGTGGTCATGTGGATAGTCGGGGACGTCACCGCAGCGATGACGTCCCTGAGAACCAGGAATGATCTTCTGATATTGTACCAATACATGTGACACATCATTGATGAAGTCTGTGATGTAAGACCGGCAGAATGCGAGGACTTTCGAAAGAGATCAATCTCACCCACTCCGAGATTCCTATTCTTGTAAAGCCTAACACACAATCTGAAAATATCAGTACTTTTACATGTGCCGTGGTCGGTGCATCATTTTGTTACAGTGACCTATGTCGGGGCCTTCAGATCGGAGGAAACTCTGGACGCGAGGCTCAGATGTTATGTGAACAGACGTTAATATGGCAAGCAACAATTTTTTGGGCATGATAAATTACATCTCCCGCTTTCTTGTGTAGAAGAGGAACAATACAATTTCTGTCCTTTATATGTCTTTCATCTTGGAGTTTTCTTCTCTGAAGGCTCCGTCTATAATCTGCAGTTGTCTCTAAGCTAGTGGATAAAGACTAGGTACTTGTCTCACATACTGTGCATACAAACATGAGGGATTTCTCCTGTTTCTATATAACATATTCAGAAGCAGCAGCATGGAGGAAAATATACAGCAGAACTAAGCAGTGTAGCTGTGACTCTATCTGTGCTGAGACCCAGCAGCACTGTCTATCTCAGCCCATCCTTTTCTCTCCATAGACTTCAATGGGAAGCTGTAATGTGATCTCTGTGAGCCAGCAGTGCATATTGTCTTGACCAGGGCCTAATTTAGCAGTGTTACTGAGGGAATTATATGATTCACGTCTCCTGCCTTCTGAACACAAGTGTACAAAGGAGCATAATTCACTTCTAAGATACATTACAAAGTTTCTTATGGTCGCCTTTACCATTGCGTTACACAAAGTTTGTTGAAATTATTATTATTATTATTATTCATTTTTATAGCGCCATTTATTCCATGGCGCTTTACATGTGAAATACGGGGCAAATATAGACAAATACATTAAACATGAGCACAATCAAGGCACACGGGTACATAAGGAGGGAGGACCCTGCCCGCGAGGGCTCACAGTCTGCAGGGGATGGGTGATGATACACTAGGAGAGGGTAGAGCTGGTTGTGCGGCAGTTCAGTAGGTTCAGGATCACTGCAGGCTGTAGGCTTGTCGGAAGAGGTGAGTCTTCAGGTTCTTTTTGAAAGTTTCTATGGTAGGCGAGAGTCTGATGTGTTGGGGTAGAGAGTTCCAGAGTATGGGGGAAGCACGGGAGAAGTCTTGGATGCGGTTGTGGGAAGAAGAGATGAGAGGGGAGTAGAGAAGGAGGTCTTGAGAGGATCGGAGGTTGCATGTTGGTAGGTACCGGGAGATCATGTCACAGATGTATGGAGGAGATAGGTTGTGGATGGCTTTGTAGGTCATTGTGAGGGATTTGAACTGGAGTCTCTGGGCGATAGGAAGCCAGTGAAGGGCTTGGCATAGGGGAGAGGCTGGGGAATAGCGGGGAGACATGTAGATTAGTCGAGCAGCAGAGTGTAGGATGGATTGGAGCGGTGCCAGAGTGCTAGAGGGGAGTCCAGAGAGTAGGAGGTTGCAGTAGTCGAGGTGGGAGATAAGGGCATGCACTAGTGTTTTTGTGGTGTCATGGTCAAGGAATGCGCGGATCCGGGAAATGTTTTTGAGTTTGAGGCGGCAGGAGGAGGCAAGTGCTTGGATATGTGGCTTGAAAGAGAGGGCAGAGTCGAGGATCACCCCGAGGCACCGGGCGTGTGGGACTGGGGAAAGTGAGCAGCCATTGACATTGATGGATAGGTCTGGTGGAGGGGTAGAGTGAGATGGGGGAAAGATGATGAATTCTGTTTTGTCCATGTTCAGTTGTAGAAAGCAAGCAGAAAAGAAGGCTGAAATAGCAGACAGACAGTGCGGGATTTTGGGATTTTGGTAAGTAAGGAGGTGAGGTCAGGTCCGGATAGGTACACTCACTGGCCACTTTATTAGGTACACCTGTCCAACTTCTTGTTAACACTTAATTTCTAATCAGCCAATCACATGGCGGCAACTCAGTGCATTTAGGCATGTAGACATGGTCAAGACAATCTCCTGCAGTTCAAACCGAGCATCAGTATGGGGAAGAAAGGTGATTTGAGTGCCTTTGAACGTGGCATGGTTGTTGGTGCCAGAAGGGCTGGTCTGAGTATTTCAGAAACTGCTGATCTACTGGGATTTTCACGCACAACCATCTCTAGGGTTTACAGAGAATGGTCCGAAAAAGAAAAAAAATCCAGTGAGCGGCAGTTCTGTGGGCGGAAATGCCTTGTTGATGCCAGAGGTCAGAGGAGAATGGGCAGACTGGTTCGAGCTGATAGAAAGGCAACAGTGACTCAAATCGCCACCCGTTACAACCAAGGTAGGCCTAAGAGCATCTCTGAACGCACAGTGCATCGAACTTTGAGGCAGATGGGCTACAGCAGCAGAAGACCACACCGGGTACCACTCCTTTCAGCTAAGAACAGGAAACTGAGGCTACAATTTGTACAAGCTCATCGAAATTGGACAGTAGAAGATTGGAAAAACGTTGCTTGGTCTGATGAGTCTCGATTTCTGCTGCGACATTCGGATGGTAGGGTCAGAATTTGGCGTAAACAACATGAAAGCATGGATCCATCCTGCCTTGTATGGAGCATAGGGATGTGCAGCCGACAAATCTGCGGCAACTGTGTGATGCCATCATGTCAATATGGACCAAAATCTCTGAGGAATGCTTCCAGCACCTTGTTGAATCTATGCCACGAAGAATTGAGGCAGTTCTGAAGGCAAAAGGGGTCCAACCCGTTACTAGCATGGTGTACCTAATAAAGTGGCCGGTGAGTGTAGATCTGCGTGTCATCAGCATAGAGATGGTACTGCATACCGTGGGATTCTATGAGCTGTCCCAGACCGAAGGTGTAGATGGAGAAGAGTAGGGGTCCTAGAACAGAGCCTTGAGGAACACCGACTGACAAGGGGCGAGGTGAGGAGGTGGTGTGGCGGAGGGAGACACTGAATGTCCGATCTGTCAGATATGATGAGATCCAGGAAAGGGCCAAGTCTGTGATGCCAAGAGATGAGAGGATTTGTAGCAGAAGGGAGTGGTCCACAGTGTCAAAGGCAGAAGACAGGTCCAGGAGAAGGAGGACTGAGTAGTGTCGCTTGTTCCTGGCAGTTAGTAGGTCATTGGTGACTTTAGTTAGGGCAGTTTCAGTTGAGTGATGGGAACGGAAGCCAGATTGTAATCGATCAAAGAGGGAGCAGGAGGAGAGGTGAGAGGACAGTTCAAGATAGATGTGTTGCTCCAGCAATTTGGAGGCATAAGGAAGAAGAGATATCGGGCGATAGCTAGACACAGAGGATGGGTCGAGGGAGGGCTTTTTGAGGATGGGTGTGATCTTGGCATGTTTGAAGGATGAGTGGAAGACACCTGTTGTGAGTGAGAGGTTGAAGAGGTGCGTTAGGGTTGGGATGAAGACCGTGGAAAGGTTAGGGATGAGGTGGGATGGGAGCGGGTCGAGCGTGCAGGTGGTGAGGTGTGCTCTTGACAGGAGGGTGGCGAGGTGATCTGTCATGGTGGAGAAGCTGGTTTTGGAGGAGCAGGGGTGAGCAGCTAAGAGGGGCAGTGGGCGCTGTGGGCCAAAGCTTTCTCTGATCGTATCGATCTTCTGTTTAAAGAAAGAGGCAAAGTCTTCAGCAGAAATGAGAGAGGAGGGAGGGGGTGCAGGGGGATGGAGTAGAGAATTGAAAGTGTTGAAAAGCTGTTTAGGGTTGTGAGACAGGGAGGATATGAGAGATGAGAAGTTTGTTTTGCGGCAGTGAGCACGGACTTGAAGCTGGCGAGGGACTGCTTGTATGCGGTGAAGTGGTCAGCAGAGCGGGATCGCTTCCATCTTCGCTCAGCGATCCTGGAAGCCCGTCTCAGTTCTTTAGTCAGGCTGGTCAGCCAGGGCTGCCTGTTGACTGTATGAGTTTTGCTATGCATGAGCGGGGCGGCCGAATTGAGTGTTGCTGTTATTGTGGCGTTATAAAAAGCAGCAGCAGCATCTGTGTCATGAAGGGAGGCTATGTCGGTAAGAGGGAGAAGGGACTCAGAGAGTGATTGTAAGTTGAGATGTTTGAGATTTCTGCGAGGGAGTTCGTGGAGTGGGGGTTGCACACGAGGAGAGGGAAGAGAATGTCAGTAGGTTGTGGTCAGACAGGGGGAGGGGTGAGTTAGTGAGATTAGTAAGGGAGCAGAGGCGGGTGAAGACGAGGTCCAGCGTGTGGCCATCTTTGTGAGTGGCCTCAGAGGACCATTGAGTGAGGCCAAAGGAGGCAGTCAGTGATAAAAGTTTAGAGGCAGCTGAGGTGGAAGTGTCAATCGGGATGTTGAAATCACCCATGATGATAGTGGGGATGTCAACAGAGAGGAAATGAAGTAGCCATGTGGTGAACTGGTCGAGAAAGGTGGAGATGGCTAGTTCTGGGGGGGCGGTAGATGACAGCCAGCTGGAGGTTGGAGGGGGAATAGATGCGGATGGAGTGCACCTCAAATGAGGGAAGAGTAGCGGAGGGTGGTAGCGGGATTGGAGTGAAGGAGCAGGTGTCGGACAGGAGCAAGCCAACTCCTCCACCACGTTTGTTGGTGGAGCGAGAGGTGTGAGAGAGGTGGAGACCGCCGTAGGAAAGCGCAGCTGGAGAGGCTGAGTCAGAGGGGGTGAGCCAGGTTTCCGTGATGCCAAGGAAGGAGAGTTTGTTGGTGATGAAGAGGTCATGGATAAATGGCAGTTTGTTGCAGACGGAGCGTGCGTTCCATAGTGCTCCAGGTAAGGGGACCGGGGGAGTGGGGGCTGGATGAATGGGTATGAGGTTGTCATGGTTGGGAAAACGTGCGGAGGATCGAGGTAGGGGGTTAGAAATGAGTGTGGGGATGTGTTGAGGTGGGCCGGGATTTGGGGATACATCACCGGCAATGAGGAGTAGCAGACAGAGCGTTAGAAGGTGGGAGCTGGATAGGACATGATGTGGCCGTGTGTGTCTGGAGAAAAAGGATTGTATGTGGAGGAACAGTTCTGAGGATAAGGTGAGATGGCTGGGGAGGATGGGGGAAGAAATGACTAGTTCCTTACTAGGTGGAGGGATTGCAGGAGATTGTAAGAAGGAAAGTAGTATTGGGGTGAATGAGAAAAGAAACCGAAACATTGTAGTGGTTTGGTGTTCTGTTACCTTCCAGTCGATTCCAGTCCAATTCAGTCTAATTCAAATTCATAATTAAAAAGATGTAATTTAAAAGATGGAAGTTAAAAGATGAAATGCAGCAGACTGCAAATTATAGCAGCCATTTAAAAGATAATCGATCTTCTTGTCTCCTCTGATCAACATGGAGAGTTTGTCCAAGCATAATCCTCACCATTTATCAGATCACCGCTTGAAATCGGTGAATGGAAATATCGTTGGCACCTTTTATGTGAATGGCTAAAACGATTTCACCCTCGCGTCCCAATCAGTGACAGCGATGATTCTGGGTGTTATGATGGTGCCTTGTATGTGGCGGCTTGGGTGCAAGGATAATGTAAGGCCCCGCTGACCGGCCTGCATATTGTGTACAGGAAGGGCCTGGATTATTATAAATGTGGCCACAGGCCTTTCTGCAATGATCTGCGTCAGTCCTGGGGAGACCTGTATGGCTGGCATGGCGCTGTAACTTTACCAGGTGCTTATCTGTATGGCATAAATCACACAACTCCTAGGGAATAACCTGTCACCTACCAGCTCATAGTTAGTCTTATCTTTATAGGAACCAGTTCTATAAACGTTTGTTTTATTTGGCATAATCTTTGGAGTCCTATTCATGGCGAGCTGCGATGCTCTGCGTGTCCTGTGATAGACAGCATTAATGGGGATGTGCAGGTTTGGGATGAAAGTCTTTAGTCACTCTGTGACTGCAAATCTCTGAATCCTCACATTGAGCACACCGCACGCTATCGGGATCCTCCGGTGTCTGTGTGAGAACAGGTGGTTACGTCTCTACTAGACTTGCCTCCCTCACTTGTATTGAGCAATGCTGCACACGTCTAGTCGGAATGTGGCCTGAAGTATGCAAATCGCTTACTCGCAGTCATGTGACCGATGTTGGAGAATCCTGACAGTGTGTGGTTCGCGCACTGTGAGGATTCAGAAATCTGTAGGCACATAGAGAGGGGCAGCAGTTGCAGCATGAATCCTGGTTAGTACATCTACTTTCTCCTTATTTCTATGGTCTGCACCCTAACTGAGACACTTTATTGCAACTGTGCACATAATGGATGCTGCCATGCATGAACCATCTTCTGAATTGATCCGATATCACTTGGAGGACTATCACCATCTGTACTTTTTTTGCCCAGCACTTTATTACTTCAACTACATACTGTTTACTTCTTGATATTACGGTTGTAAATTCTCCCATTTTTGTATGTATATCATACATCTTCTATTCATTTTCTGTTGAATGTGCTGGCCTGCTCCCCCTGTTTTTCATTGTATACTGTTGTCTTTTATCATGTTGTTTTTTTTTTTGTTTTTTTTTTACTTTTAAATTTTTTATTTCTGTCTTGATTGGTGTCTCTAATAAAACTTTGTTACATTGATATATATACTATTTTTGTTTATTGAATTTTTAGTGTTCAAGTACCGTAGTTTCTACCATTGCAGACAGTATAAGGGATTACTGGCGTTTCTTTTTTCTATTCTCTGTTGTAAACCTTGCCGATCCCTGGAGACGTCGACGTGCGAGTTATTCCTACAGATCAATAGGCAGTCTGCCGCCGTCTCATCCGCTCCAGTAATGTCCTTTAGTGCGTACTGACGGGAATCCTGTCTTTACGGCATTCCGCTTCCCTTGAGAAGCCGGCGCTTTCTCACGTGACGTCATCCTATCAGTTCTTCGTTGTTGGTGTGTGCGCGACTAGATTTGGTCATTCTAGGGGTCCAACGTGTCCCGCATCATTTCCAATAATAATATTATTAAGTCCTATTGCTGACAATTCAGTCGGGAAGAAAAATTGCAAAGTTTCTATTAGATATGGATGATATGTAGGAAATATTTGCAAATATTCATGGTTATTGCTAAATCTTCCCTATAAGACTTAATATTAATAAAGATTATTATTATTATTTATATAGCGCCGACATATTCCACAGCGCTTTACAGTTTAACAATTCAGACTGTAATTTTCCCAGTTTCATTTTTTTTTTTTTTTTTTTTTTAAGTTTAGAAATCTTCACAAATTTTCACATTGTCCACTTGGACTTTGTTTTAGACTCATACTTCCTGTCCTTTTTAGGAAGATTTCCCAGCAGGCTCCTTATCATCCGAGACAGAATTTCAATGGCAGGTAAAGCATGATAAAGACCTATAACAGGTCGAAATGTTGTATCATGGCGAAATAAAGCATTTTTTTTTCTTCACCTGGACTGGACGCTAAGATGTATCCGATACCCAGCACACACAGACGTGAGAGATTCCTTTTCCCTCTGTCTCTATGTAACATATTTTACATAGGTTGAAAAAAGACAAAGGTCCAAGTATTCAACCATTCTCCAGTAGTTATGCATACTCTATTCAGAAGCAGCAGCATGGAGGACATTTTACTGCAGTACTGAGCAGTGTAGCTGTGATTCCAGCTTTAGGGGTGATGAAAATTTGCGTGAAGTTGCAGCACGATCTGCCTGCTGCCCCCTTTCCATAGAATTTAACAGGTAGCTATAATCTAATTCCTCACATGACCAATCTCACTTTACAGATTGTACCTGTTTTTCAGCTTAAATAATGACTTCAGGATTCAGAAGTGTAGAAAGAAGCATGTTACTGCGATAAGATTTATTATAAAACTTCATATATTCCTCTCTCGTAATATTGATTTATGCAAAGTTTCTTGAAAGAACAATAACTGTTTTATATCACAACTTACCGTATTTGCTGCAATGTTTAAGGGAGAAGCGAGCGGCTCTGTGCCCGAGATCAGGTCTGTCCCATTCTAACTTGTATTTTATGTCTTTTTTTTATTTCCAGGAAGAAAGAACCTTCTACGAACAAGAAAGATCGAGTGACTCATTGCCTGACGATATGCGAGAACATAGTTGCTCAGTCTCTGAGGTATTACTACAGCATTTATACTGCACATGATGCTGCATACTGTGCTATCTTGGCTTTTTTTTCTCTCTTGCGAATACCTGCCAGCTTCATCTCATGTGTCACATGTAAAGGGTTAGGCTAAAAAAAAAAAGATAAAAATTACTCGCCAATTAATCCCAGGAGATGATTGGCATGAATGGCGTTGTGTCCCAGGACATGTGCACAATATCTCTTAATGGCGTCATTGGTGCCACTCGTTTTCATGTCGGATGGAGAATCCCTTTAAGCCCATGGTATTCCAGCTTTCCATCAGAGGTATACATCTGACGTATATATGGCACTGCAAGGGAATACATCTGTCCACCTTTATCGTTCCTTACATATACAATGGGAAAAATGTTATCCGCCAAGATCTCCCTGGCGTAAGCCAAAGGACATAGATTTGGTGAATAAAGCCATATGGACTGATGTGTCTTAAACTCCCCATACACAATAGATAGCCGACCGCTATCCCTCCACCAAGTCCCCCATACACAATAGATAGCCGACCGCTATCCCTCCACCAAGTCCCCCATACACAATAGATAGCCGACCGCTATCCCTCCACCAAGTCCCCCATACACAATAGATAGCCCACCGCTATCCCTCCACCAAGTCCCCCATACACAATAGATAGCCGACCGCTATCCCTCCACCAAGTCCCCCATACACAATAGATAGCCGACCGCTATCCCTCCACCAAGTCCCCCATACACAATAGATAGCCGACCGCTATCCCTCCACCAAGTCCCCCATACACAATAGATAGCCGACCGCTATCCCTCCACCAAGTCCCCCATACACAATAGATAGCCCACCGCTATGCCTCCACCAAGTCCCCCATACACAATAGATAGCCGACCGCTATCCCTCCACCAAGTCCCACATACACAAGATCACTTGGCTCTGCTGAGTGCTCCAATTTTCCCTTTGAGAGGGCTGCTGCCAGACCCTTTTTGGCAGCTGCTTTTCATGGGAGAGCATCAAAAAGACTCGTCTGTCAGATATTGGACCCACCTGTTGGGGAAGACCAGACACTTTAGACTTTTGGCACATTCTGCTATCACTGGAAGACCTAATGTAGCACAATTTAGTGTTTTGGCCAGAAAATTAGAGGAAGACACATTAAAAAGTCACAAAAATTCTGCACCTTTTGGTGTTTTTCATTGCAGTTTCAAAATGGTCAGGACTGAGGAGCATCCGTTAAATTCATTGAAAGTGGTGAAATAAATTATGCTGGAAATGTTGCTCCAAACTCCGACTTCAGTAGCATTTTTGGCGAAGCACACAGAAATATGTTCTGAATTCATTAAAGAAGCGCGCTCATCAAAGTTTTTGTCCTCCTAATATATTGCAATCATCATATTATACGGCGCTGTGTACTTACAAAAAGTTTCTCATTTTGCCTTTCTGCCCGGCTACTTCTTCTCTTTTTTGCATGTAGAAACAGGAAGTCTTTTGTCCCTTTAAAAATTATTCCCCTCTTCAACTCCTGACCCAGCTGATTTGCTCCTCCGCCCTGACAGGGACTTTTGCAGTGATGACTCATGAGTCTTGCATGGAAAATGGACCTCCTTTTTCTACATTGAGCTTAGAAGGGTTCAGCTAGTCAGTTTTCAATCACATGATGCCATAGACCTAATGGAAAAGAGAATAATTAGTTGGGTAGAAAGGCACAAAGAGCAATTGTAAGTGCACAGTGCTGTATATATGATGGCTGCAATATATTAAGAGGAGAAAACTTTTGATGGGAGCAGGAGGAGGAGGGCTTCTTGAAGTGGTGTGCGCCTGTTAATGAATTAGCATTTTTGTTTTGCATTCCCCACATTAAGACTGGTGTGCGAAACCCTGGTCTTAATGAATCGGAGCCTTTATTTCTTTCTTAATCTACGGTGTCATTTTTAATGCACAGGAAAATGTTTGTTTTCCAGTGTCAAACAGCCAAAAGCACATTGGTCATATGTATCATATGTAGATGGAAGGATGATGGGGTAACGGGGACGTTTTACTCCAAAAACTCCAGTTATACCGATCACCTTCGCTTTATGCAGGGAAAAGACTAATAATGTATCTGCGGAAAATAACTCCCAGATCTGAAATATTAAAGACCCTTTAGAATATGAAGCACCGAATGCGACGTCACGGCTAAAATTAGGCGTGTATCCCCTGTCCCCCGGCTTATGTTCCCATCTGCTGCGCCCAAAGCATTTGATGCAGCTTATTTGTCAGAACCGCTCTATATGGATTGTAATAAATAATATATCAGCACCAGCGAGATAAGGAGTGACTTGGTAGAACCAAAGATTCCTTGTTTTTTTTTTATATTTTAAAGGGCCACTGTCACCCCCTCCAGCCATTATAAACTAAAAGAGCCACCTTGTGCAGCAGTAATGCTGCAGTCTAACAAGGTGGCTCTTTTAGTTTTTGATTAAGTTATTACCTCAATAAAGCGTTTTAAAAATTGGCCACAAAGACCAGATATTGTACCTGGAGGCGGTCCGCATCGTCCTCTATCAATCTTCCAACTGCCGTCACTCTTCTCTTCAGGGGCGATGGTCGCCGCCCCCTTCGCGCTGTTGCTTCTTAAATCCGGCGCCTGCGCTGTGCGTGCCTGCCTGAGGCAGGCGCAAATAACAATGCCGGAAGGCGGGGGAGCAGGGGGAGCGTCAGAGATGGGAGAGAGTCCGAGATGGGGGACCGCCTGAACAGCGCAGTGCGCATGCCCAGGAATGCCAGCCCCGCACTGTGCATAATGAATAACACAGTGCGGGGCGGGGATTCAGTAACAGGGCGGCCGCACTGCCCGCACAGACGCAGTCAGGCACCCTGCGTCTGAGCTGTGACTGACAATGAAGACTGCGCAGGCCCCAGGCAGGCACGCACAGCGCAGGCGCCGGATTTAAGAAGCAACAGCGCGAAGGGGGCGGCGACCATCGCCCCTGAAGAGAAGAGTGACGGCAGTTGGAAGATTCATAGAGGACGATTCGGACCGCCTCCAGGTACAATATCTGGTATTTGTGGCCAATTTTTAAAACGCTTTATTGAGGTAATAACTTAATCAAAAACTAAAAGAGCCACCTTGTTAGACTGCAGCATTACTGCTGCACAAGGTGGCTCTTTTAGTTTATAACGGCTGGAGGGGGTGACGGTGGCCCTTTAAATGGAAATTCCTTTATTATTAGGATTAACAATAATAATAATAATAATAATAATAATAGTAATATCAGTGGTGCTGCAAATGTACAAGATTTGGGCAAATATAGTTTTTCCGAAGCATCTTCTTTTTTTTCTTAAGAGTTTTTATAATTTTTAAGATTGAAGTTAGGTTATAAGTTGAATTATACAGACTTATGCCTGTTGATCCAGAGGAAGGCAAAACCTCATGAGGCAGATGCTAATTACCCATTTTAGGGGAAAACCTTCCTCCCCGACTCCACATTCGGCAATCAAACTAGTTACCTGGATCAACGTCCTATCACGGAATCTGGTACCAAAACCCTGCAATGTTATGTTATCAAGGACGGTATCCAGGTGCTCCATGAACATCTTTTTTGTTGTTGTTGTTTTTGTTTTTTTTTAGTGAATCCACCATTACATCATGTAGCAGAGAGTTCCTTATTCTTTCAGTAAAAAATCCATAGTCTCGCTATTGTTACAGTACAGAATCCATAATCTCACTGCTGTTACAGTATAGAATCCATAATCTCACTGCTGTTACAGTATAGAATCCATAATCTCACTGCTGTTACAGTATAGAATCCATAATCTCACTGCTGTTACAGTACATAATCCATAATCTCACTGCTGTTACAGTATAGAATCCATAATCTCACTGCTGTTACAGCATAGAATCCATAATCTCACTGCTGTTACAGTATAGAATCCATAATCTCACTGCTGTTACAGTACAGAATCCATAATCTCACTGCTGTTACAGCATAGAATCCATAATCTCACTGCTGTTACAGTATAGAATCCATAATCTCACTGCTGTTACAGCATAGAATCCATAATCTCACTGCTGTTACAGTACAGAATCCATAATCTCACTGCTGTTACAGCATAGAATCCATAATCTCACTGCTGTTACAGTACAGAATCCATAATCTCACTGCTGTTACAGTACAGAATTCATAATCTCACTGTTACAGTATAGAATCCATAATCTCACTGCTGTTACAGTACATAATCCATAATCTCACTGCTGTTACAGTATAGAATCCATAATCTCACTGCTGTTCTGTTACAGTATAGAATCCATAATCTCACTGCTGTTACACTACATAATCCATAATCTCACTGCTGTTACACTACATAATCCATAATCTCACTGCTGTTACAGTACATAATCCATAATCTTGCTGCTGTTACAGTATAGAATCCATAATCTCACTGCTGTTACTGTAAGGAATCCATAATCTCACTGCTGTTACAGTATAGAATCCATAATCTCACTGCTGTTACAGTATAGAATCCATAATCTCACTGCTGTTACAGCATAGAATCCATAATCTCACTGCTGTTACAGCATAGAATCCATAATCTCACTGCTGTTACAGTATAGAATCCATAATCTCACTGCTGTTACAGTATAGAATCCATAATCTCACTGCTGTTACAGTATAGAATCCATAATCTCACTGCTGTTACAGTATAGAGTCCATAATCTCACTGCTGTTACAGTATAGAATCCATAATCTCACTGCTGTTAGTGCGGAATCCATAATCTCACTGCTGTTACTGTAAGGAATCCATAATCTCACTGCTGTTACAGTATATAATCCGTAATCTCACTGCTGTTACAGTACATAATCCATAATCTCACTGCTGTTACAGTATATATTCCATAATCTCACTGCTGTTACAGTATATATTCCATAATCTCACTGCTGTTAGTGCAGAATCCATAATCTCACTGCTGTTACTGCAGAATCCATAATCTCACTGCTGTTACAGTATATATTCCATAATCTCACTGCTGTTAGTGCAGAATCCATAATCTCACTGCTGTTACTGCAGAATCCATAATCTCACTGCTGTTACTGCAGAATCCATAATCTCACTGCTGTTACAGTATATATTCCATAATCTCACTGCTGTTACAGTATATATTCCATAATCTCACTGCTGTTACAGTATATATTCCATAATCTCACTGCTGTTACAGTATATATTCCATAATCTCACTGCTGTTACAGTATATATTCCATAATCTCACTGCTCTTACAGTATAGAATCCATAATCTCACTGCTGTTACTGTAAAGAATCTGTGTCTGTTGATGATTAAACCGTCTTTCCTCTAGATATAGCGGATTCCCCCTTTTTCACAGTCACAGGCCTAAGTGTAAAAAGATCAATAGAAAGATCGCTGTACTTTCCCATCATACATTTGTACAAGACTGGGACATCAATTAGAGTCCGACACACTCCAGTACCACCACCAATTATTTGATTGTAGCTCCCGCTGTGGCTGGATGAGTAGAGTGCACAGTTGTAACGATGCCACCCAGGCACAGTGTAGTAGGCGCACCTGATTGCAGCGTCTCCGCTCACGGCCCCTGCACGGTGCACAGAACCGTTACAGCACAGCGCCGTGTACCACATAGTGGCTGTTTCCAGGTACTGCAGCTCAGATCACATTTCAATAGGAGCTGAGCTGCAGTACCGGAGAACGGCCACCACACGGCGCACAGAGTACGCTCATGTTACGGCTCTGTACATGTTCACATTCGGCTGATGCAGGAGTTTTTGTTTTTGTGGTTAAGAAAAATTTCTTTTCTCTTATTAATTACTGATAACATTGGAGCACTTTCATTTATTGTATCAGTGATGGCAGTAAAGTGATGAAGAGCTGCTCATTGCAGGTTTCCAATAACTACACTGTTGTATTCAGTTTTTTTCCTTTATTTGCAGGAATTCTCCAGAGTTCCAGAAGCTTCTCGGCATCGCCATGGAACTTTTCCTCCTGTGCAGCGACGACTCCGAGTCTGACGTCAGGATGGTGGCCGACGAATGCCTCAACAAAGTGGTGAAAGTATGTCTCACCATGACTTTGCTTGTTACGTTTCATGTGTCTTAAAAAAATGTTGATAGATATTTCCTTTCCATTCATAATTTTATTCATAATGGATGGACTAGAATTAAAATAATATAGACTTTATTTTAAAAAGTGAAATTAAACAACTCCTGTATTTAGTCGTCATTGAAAATGCTGTTGTACAGTCAGTATAACTCCTTCAATTAGCTGGCTGTCCTGCTGCTTCCAATATAAATTGGACAGCACCCTGCTCTCCACCTCTCTCCTTCCAGTGTTAGAGATGGCAACAACGAGGGGAGGGATGTTGTACATGGCAGATCAGTGTATGGTGAGGGGGGAAGGCTTGCATTGGGCTCTCGTGACGTAGCTTCTGACTTTGAAAATGCTGTTGTACAGTCAGTATAACTCCTTCAATTAGCTGGCTGTCCTGCTGCATCTGCTATGAATTGGACAGCACACTGCTCAGTGTATGGTGAGGGGGGAAGGCTGGCATTGGGCTCTCGTGACGTAGTTTCTGACTTCCAGTCAGTCAGAATCTGCGCTCGCAATATGTCATGAGGTCCGGAGTGGCACCGAAAATGTTTTGACGACGCTGGAGGGTGAGTGTATGACTGAGGACTTAGATTTAAAGCACCTCTCCAGCGCTGGAAAAAAATCAACCAACTCTGGAGTGGTGCTATAAGTCCTCAGGGTTGGCTGCTGTTCATGAATTCTCTGCTGTATCCGTGTAGTAAGTGAGAAGGGCACACAGGACAGCAGCTTCTGCTGGGAGAGGAAGGGGAAATGGCTGTCCTCAGCATCAATGTCTGTCCTGGTGCACAGAGAAAAATAAGACTCCTGTGGGCTATAGAAGGTGACAACAGAAGGGTAGTAATGGCAGCAGCATCGTGGACAAAGAGATCTCACATCCACTGGGAGGGATAAAACTGCATGAGAAAAATACGTACTAACATGGAAAAAGTGTATTCTTAATGTCAAAGGTGTCCATAGTCTAGAAGGCATGGCTACCTCTGTCCAACATCTTCTTGTTTATTATGGGTAAAGCAAGGATCTAACATGTAGAATTTTTAGCGCCATAATCTTCTGAGTAGGCACACTCAGGTGCCCGGTGCGTGCATGTCTCCCAAGGGGCCAGGGGCGATAGATAGTAGTCGGCTGGGCAAGTGTTCACACAAAAGCCAAGGTTTATGGCCAGCTAAACGTTTTGCAAAACAAAGCTATTTGACAGATTCTGTCACTGATGTGCAGGTGATGTATACTGACATACAGTGGCTTGCGAAAGTAGTCTAAGTTGGTGAAGTGAGAAAAATCTAGGCACAAATTTAATTTATGGATTGAAATAAATAAAAATTGGCATGTGCATATGTATTCACCCCTTTTGCTATGAAGTTTCTAAAAATTTCTGCTACAAGCAATTACCTTCATAAGTCATATGCTTAGTGACAGGACGTCCACCTGTGTGCATTCTAAGTGTCACATGTCGGTCAGTATACACACTTTACTTTTTCAGAAAAGCCGCAGAGGCTGCAACACCGTTAAGAAATAGGCACCACTAACCAAATATCACCATGAAGACCAAGGAGATCTCCAAACAAGTCAAGGAGAAAGTTGTTGAGAAGTGCAAGTCAGGGTTATAAAAAAAAATATGTATCCCAGTCTCTGATGATCCCCTGTAGCACAATGAAATTCATTATCTTCCAAAGGAAAGAACAAGGTACCACAACAAACCTGCCAAGAGAGAGCCACCGACCAAAACTCTCAGCCCGGGGAAGGAGGGCATTAATTAGAGAGGCAGCACAGAGACCAAAGGTAACCCTGAAGGCGCTGCAGTTCTCAAGCCAAGGCTGGGGTGTCTGTCCATACGAACACAATAAGCCATACGCTCCAAAGAGGTGGCCTTTATGGAAGAGTGGGTAGAAAAAAGCCTTTACTTGCACACAAAAATTGTAAGTCTCGTTTTGAGTTTGTCAAAATACATATGGGAGACTTTCCAATTATATAAAGAGAGGTGCAGTAATCGAATGAGACCAAAATGTAACCTTTTGGCCATCAAGGTAAACGCTATGTCTGATGCCAAACTAGCACCGCTCATCACCCCAAGAACACCATCCCCACAGTTAAACATGATGGTGACCGCATTATGCTGTGGGAATGTTTTTTGGTAACAGGGACAGGGAAAATGGTCCGAGTTGAAGGGAAGATGGATGGTGCGAAATACAGAGATATTCTTGAGTAAAACCTGTTTGAGTCTGTCAGTGATTTGAGACTGGGACGGAGGTTCACCTTCCAACAAGACACTGACCCAAAGCATACTGACAAAGCAAGGGGAAATGTGTAAATGTTTGAAGTGGCCTAGTCAAAGCCCAGACCTTAATCCAATGGAGAATCTGTGGTCAGACTTGAAGATTGTTGGAGTCAAAACAAAAGAAAGTCAAAATCGCACCCTTTTATATATAGATTGAAGGTCTCAGCGGACACAAGGGCGCACGTCCGAAACCAGGGAGCCCATCCCGGACAGTATCAAGACCACAAAAAACAAAGAGACAGCGCCACAATGGATGGTGAAAAAATAGGAGCTTACATTTATTCTGCCTCCTGTAGCGACGTTTCGGTCAACGGACCTTTATCAAGCACGAAGATTGTTTTTCACCAGAGGAAACCGTCTAACATGAAGGAGCTGGAGATGTTCTGCCTTGAGAAATGGGCAAAAAATCCCAGTGGTAAGATGTGGAAAGCTCATAGAGATTTATCCAAAGTGACTTGCAGATGTAATTTTTGCAAAAGGAGGCTGTATTGCTTCACAATAAAAAGAAAAACAAATGTTGTAGGCATGTTCTTTACATGAACTGATGCAAACTCTAAAAAAAAAAAAAAAAAACCCTCTGAAATGCCAGGTTGTGAGGTAGCAAAACACCAAAAATGCAGAGGGGGGTGAATACTTTCACACGTGTGTATGTCCTCACAGAGGAGCAATTAACTTCTTTTAAAACTAAAAGAAAAAAAAAAGACTTGTTTTTGGAATGGTCATCATTATCAGACTGGTATGGGTCCAACAAGTGGCAGCTCCCACCCCCCGATTATTTGTTACCAGCAGGGCTGTGGAGTCGGATTCGTGGAGTCGGAGTTAGTTTTGGTTGGAGTCGGAGTCGGTAGAAATGTACCGACTCCGACTCCAGCTTTAAAAAAAAAATGTATTAATATTTCATAATTGAACTTTGATATGAATTTTATAAATGTTACTCAAATATATATGTTCTATCAAACTAAGAACAACAGTGATAAGTAGTTCTGCTGGAGATAGAGACATTTCTTGCTTCTTGTGTATCACTGTTCTCCACTGCCCTTATCTAATTTTATACTTGGTTAACCTCATGCTGCCCCAACCCCCCTACTTACATTGTATGAAACTGAAAGTGAAAATGTGTTGCAAATTCTTAGTAGTAAAGCTCCTCCTCTAGACTAGATGTTTACTAGGTGTGCGTCTTCCAAGCATCTCACAGCTGCTACTCAGAAGAGGAAGACTGTAAGAAGTATTATCCTTTCAACAAACTTTGCATCAGTTAACTGTGAGTACATGAGGAATAACAGTATTACTGACCACTATATCAGTTGTACGACCTGGCAATAATTTTGTACAATTGTTTTTAGGAAAAACAATTGTCATTTGGATTGTGAATGCAGAATTAAAAACCTGAGAATGTCAAAGAAGCGTCCCATTAAATCAGCTCTATTTGAAGATTTCACCATCACTCAAGATAGAAAACATTATGTCTGTCAGTGTATGACATATGACCCAGACGCAAACAAATGCTGTGAAGCCAAGATCGGTGCATATTCAGGCAAAGATAAAAATGCTCCTACCAGAGCTTCTAATCTAAAGAGACATTTACAGCGCTTTCATCCAGAAGTACTGAAAGCAGTGGATGAGAAAGACTGCATCCAAACCAATGAACCAGTGCCCAGCTCTTCCAGCCAAACAAAGGAGCAGAGAACTTTGCAGCCATCAGTTGCAAGATATTTTGTCAGTGACAAAGTTACTGTGACAATGACAGTAGATACATTTAAAAAACAGATCATAGAGCTTGTTGTAAAGGATAGTGTGCCTATTTCATTATTTTCACGACCAGCTTTTATGTGTCTGAATGGGGAAATGGCCCGCAAGCTTGGTGTTTCTCTGGAGAGAGAGAGAGTATTAGAAAATTAGTAATCGAAGAAGCTTTTAAACAAAAGGAAGAACTTAAAAAAACTCTCAGGGGACACTTTCTGTTTCTTAAAATGGATGCCTGCACGCGTCACAGAGTGAACTATTTTGCCATCAATGTCCGATTTGTTTGTGACAAAAATGAAATAGTTACCAAGACATTGGCAGTAAAAGACAGCAAAGCTCATCACACCAGTGAGTTTCTCCAGGTCTTGGTGGAAAAGGTTCTGCAAGACTATGAACTTAAAAAAGAGCAAGTTCTTTCTGTCGTAACGGACAATGCTTCAAATATGATAAGTACTATTAAGCTAATGAATGAGAGTAATGATGGTGACCAGCAGCTAGAAGAACATTCCGGGTCCACAGACACAGAAATGTTTGAAATAGAGGAACACAGTATTGTAACGGAGGAGCAAACTGAAGTTTCTTCAGATGAACAGCAACATGATAGTTTAGATGATCTTGTTGAAACTGTGTCAATACGTTCTTTCATTCATCACATGCGCTGTGTTGTGCATACGCTACAGCTGGCTATAAGAGACAGTCTGCAAGAGGGACATGCTGCTGCACTGATTGGCAAGGTGAGAAAATTGGCTACTGTTACCAGAACCCCTAAAGTTGACTCAATTTTGAAGAGACGTGCTGGAAAAGGGGCAATTATTGATCAAGCCACACGATGGGGCAGTACTTACTTAATGATTCAGCGCTTGGTTGAACTGAAAACCTTTCTTGTAGACATGGCTAACCCTCAACTGACGCTAAATGAAAGTCAGTGGAATCAGGTGACTGAGCTGGAAAAATTGCTAGAGCACCCATTTACAGTGACTAAAAAATTACAAGCAGAGGACTTAACTCCAGGTATTTTCTTAAAGGAGTGGAAGAACCTGATGTTTCGCCTGTCCCAAAGAGGAGGGTTAATTGCAAGTGGCATTGCTACGTCAATGAAACGGAGAGAGGAGCTACTATTGCAAAATAACATTCTTTTGGCAGCTGTTTATGTAGATCCAATGCATCGGATTCTTCTAGATGATCAACAGCTAACTAAAGGAAAAGAAGCTCTGTTTGAAATGGCAGTAAGGATGAAAGGGTTGCAGAACGGTCAGGAGGAACAAGAAGAATTTGGTCGTCCTGCCACATCTTCACCCTCATCAACTGATGAAGAATTTAATTTCGAAAAATATTTGGATCACAAGGACCGTGCAAAGCGTTCCTGCATAGAAGAAGAGTCATCCCCATCAAAGAACACAGCCAGTAGATTTCAGCAGAATTTTTCATGTGCACTAAAAGAAATTGAGAAATTTGACCGTTCATCAAAAATAACAGTGCAACAAGCGATTCCTCTGTATCCTGACATTGTCAGAGATGTTGCCCGAGTGGTTACTGCTTTGTCACCAACCCAAGTTAGTGTAGAGAGGTTGTTCTCTGCTCTCAAAATAATTAGATCAGATTTGAGGGCATCCATGAAGGAGGATCTGACAGAGGCAATACTTTTTCTGAGGACAAATTTATAGATTTCTTCTTATTAACTGCATAACAGTGTTTATTGCATATTTACTTACAAGAGTTTAGAAAAGTTTATAAAAGTTATTTGCTATATTCTAATTGTATTCTAATAAATATAGTTTTTGCTCTAAGTGGTCTGATTACTTATATGATGGTGAGAAACTGAATAAGCACGATGTTAATATTTTACAACAGTAAATTTATTGTTACGAATTGGCCATTTATGAAGTAGTCGGAGTCGTAACTGTGGCTTACCGACTCCACAGCCCTGGTCACCAGGTGTCCAGTCTAACACTGCTATCACTGATTGGACAGTGGTATACCATGTAAGAACAATTCCCCCAACACCAGATTGTCAACTTACACAGTATAGGAGTAAATAAGGAACAGACAACACAGATCTATATTTTTTATAAATAAAATATTTATATTTACTAGAATAGTCTTGTTACGCAAGGTGACCTGTCCTGTTTAAACGGAATCATTTACCAGTTTTTGCTTCCCCCTTCTGAGAGCAGCATAATGTAGAGGCAAATGCCCTGATTCCAGCCATGTATCACTTACTGGGCTGCTTGATATTATTTTGATTAAAATCAGTTTTTTATATGTTTCAAATCTAGCATTGCTTGAATGCTGAGCTCTGTATAACCCCGCCCACACCACTAATTGGCAGCTTTCTGCCCATATGCACAGAAATCTGCCAATCAGTGGTGTGGGCGGGGTTTTACAGAGCTCCGCATTCAGAGGACTTATAGATCTGCAGTAGTTAAAGCAATGATTTTATCAAAACTACAACAGGCAGCCAAGTAAGTGATACATCACTGGAATCGGAGAATCTGCCCCTACATTATGCTGCTCTCACATTAGCTGTGAAAACCTGATCTCTGGTTCCCTTTAATGCTGTTAAATTGCTCCTAATACTCGAAGAGTGCTTGAGCAGTTTGTATGTACTAGCTACATGGTTCACAACTGATGGCAATAACGGATATGTATCTAGTAAGGGGATCCATGAAGAATGACTTTTCTTTGACTTTTCTGAGTATCCAGATGAGTCAGTTTGGTAGTGTTCTCATCCTTCCTAATCAAACACATCACTTAATAAAGCGATGATCTGATCTGAGCTGGCTGCCAGCCCTTAGGCTTCGTTCCCACAATGAACTTTTGGTGAGTTTTTGATGTTGCACAATTACTGCACCCTGTAAGTAATTTAGGAATAATTGCCTTTTTTGTTTCTTTTTAAATATGCAGCGTAAAAAATCCCCAAAAGCTCATTGTGGGAACGTAGCCTTATAATGCCCCTTCTGCTTGGTCCATGTATCTCGTGATCATTACACACGGGCACAACCCGTGCAGGGTGGACATGGAGAGATCACTGCGTGATCGGGTTTCCTCACCTTCCCGCTCTCTTGTTACAGGCTTTGATGGACTCCAATCTCCCCCGGCTACAGCTGGAGCTGTACAAAGAAATAAAGAAGGTGGGTTCCTCTCCTCTCTGTTCTAATCCATTATTTATTGTAGGTGACTCCCGTGTCTTCTGCATCAGTGAATATTACTCCATCTGGTGGGAACAAGTTGCACATTTTGCAAATATGTGCATCCTTTGGGGGGATTTCCACAGTTCCTACTAATTTTGCTAAAGGCGTGTGGGACTTAATTGATGGTCAGGACCCCACAACAAATTTGCAGTTGCTTAGGCCATAATTTGCTATAGATGATATTGTAAATCAATGGCAGCACATATCAGGCGCTCAGCTAGGTAATGATGTGACAGTTTTTTATAATGAAGCCTGTGATGCTTAAAAGGAGATTCTCGGCACAGAATGACTGATCAAACCAAGCACAGGCGCCTGGTGCACCCTTGGTGTGGCCACATAGTTCAGTGCACATTCCCATCTATTTATTTTCCATTGATCTCTGCTTTTCTCTTCCTTGAGTGGCATCTCTGGCTGTATAGGAGCCATATGTGGTCGGAGATAGGAAAACAAGTAGGAAGGAAGTGCGCTGAACTGCTTGGCCCACGTCAAGGTTGCACCGAGCTCCTGTGCTTGGTTTGATCAGTCATTTTGTGCAGACAGCCTGGCGTTGAGTCGATTGTGCTATGTTGCTTTCCTATTACCTTTTAGCCTCTGCCATAATGCCCAGATCGCTCCTCTGTGGCCCTGTCTGGCTCTGCAATGAATGAAAAGCGAACTACAAGTGCAGAAGGCGTCTGCCGCACATCCATAGGCCACTCGCCACTTAAGAGCAGCTCGACACAAAGTCTTGTTCTCAAGACCGGTGGGATTCGTTCCTAGAAGACATTTATGGCATGTCCTTCTGTGATGAAAAATATCCCTTTAAAGTTCCATACCAACAATGGAGTTTTTAGGGACTTTTAATTGAAGGCTTTAGACTCTCCCCGATCCCAACAGCAGATGGCAGGGGACATGGCACCCCTTCACTTTTTCAGACACGGGATGGCGCATACTACTTTTTAAGGCACTGTGCCTAGGTAAGCTTCGTAGGGAATTGGGGGAGTGGGGTTAGGGGTCTGGTCTTGGGGAAAATCACTTTTTAAATCCCCCTTCAACAGTTTTCTTATTGTTATTTCAATTTTTTTTCTTTTCTGGCATTTTTAATCAATAAGTATATAAGTGCAGAGGGGGATATACTGTATTTGGGGATGTAACCATAGTCTCAAGGCAGGCAGTTCAGATTCTACTGTTAGCAGCTACATAAGTCTATACATTTGTTTTGTTTTTTTACCTTCCACGTTTGGGGCAGCTTTACATCAACCAATATGTCATAAGATTTGTGCGTGTGTATGGTATAATAAGTGAAGACCCTGGAATCCAGGTGATAGATCCGATTCTTTCATTCTAGAATGGTGCCCCCCGGAGCCTCAGGGCTGCCCTCTGGAGGTTTGCTGAGCTGGCACACCTAGTACGACCACAAAAGTGCAGGTAAATGATATAACAACAAAATGAAAAAACAAAACAAAGTGTATTATACTGTAGACCGGCAGTGGGGAACCTCAGGCCCCAGGGCCATTTACGGCCCTCGATGACCTTTTATCAGGCCCCCAAGCAGATTCTCAGGGACCACATTCTTGGGCAGGGAGCTGTATTTTGATTGCCACCAGCTCATTATTTTCTTCTTGCTCTGTAAGCACACATGCAGTGTTCACTACTGAACACTGAAGGGCATGTAATGAAAGATTACAGTACGTCCTGATACCAGTGCCAGAGTCAGGATGTACTTTGTGGGCGGAGTTTGTATGACCCCCGAAGGATGGTATAAATGTCCAAATGGCCCTTGGCAGAAAAAAGATTCCCCACCCCTGCTGTAGACCATAGCAAAAGTGATTTAAGAAAAAAAAATCTCAACCACGCAACCATTTTTTTATTGTTCCTTATATGGAACTGTTTCCATGGTAACAGACTACAAACACACTTGTGTAGTCTGATTTTGAATTTGTACCAACATCCATTTTTCCCCTTCTTCTTAAAGCGATTCTGTCAGTAGAGAATAACTGTTAGAGCCAAGTGCAGAAGCTCAATTCATAATGGCGGGGCCGATCCTTTATTTACACCTTCCCACCTGCTTGTTTTCCCTCTATTTCCCCCTTCCCCTCTTTTTTGATTGTTCTGGTTTCATAGAACCAGAGAAGGGTGGAGATTGATGGAGACCAAGCAGATGGGAAGGTGTACTTAAAGGGAACCTGTCACCCCGTTTTTTCCGTATGAGATAAAAATACCATTAAATAGGGCCTGAGCTGTGCATTACAATAGTGTATTTTGTGGACCCCTATTCCCCTCCTATGCTGCCGAAATACGTTACCAAAGTCGCCGTTTTCGCCTGTCAATCAGGCTGGTGTGGTCAAATGGGCGTGGTGACATCGCTGTTCCTTCCCCCAGATCTTGCTTATCTTTCCGTTGGTGGCGTAGTGGTTTGCGCATGCCCAAGGCCCGAATCCACTTCATAGGTGTGGAAAAAGATGCGAGATGCGAACTCTGCTTCAGGAAAATGGCCGCCGCGATCTCCATCTGCGCACGCGCGGCATCCCGCGGTCATTTTCCTGAAGCCCCGAGCAGCAGAGCGCTCCATCTGTGCACGCACGTCCACAGGAAGATGGCCGCCCCCACTGATCACCAGGGGAATAGCGCAGATCGCGCTCTTTTTCCACACCTATGAAGTGGATTCGGGCCTTGGGCATGCGCAAACCACTACGCCACCAACGGAAAAATAAGCAAGATCTGGGGGAAGGAACAGAGATGTCACCACACCCATTTGACCAGACCAGCCTGATTGACAGGCGAAAACGGCGACTTTGGTAATGTATTTCTTCAGCATAGGTGGGGGAATCAGGGTCCACAAAACACACTATTGTAATGCACAGCTCAGGCCCTATTTAACGGTATTTTTATCTCATACGGAAAAAACGGGGTGATAGGTTCCCTTTAAATGTTTGACCCCCACCATGATGCACTGAGTGGCTGTATATATGGTTTGAACAGTCATTCTGTGCGGACGGAGTCCCTTTAATGATCCTACTAGAGTTGGTACCAATTGATTCGCACACCTCGGTCCATCGGCCATGACAGTAATGTGTGACCACTGGACGGGAGACGTGAGAATCCTCTTTCCTATCTGTGGATTATTCGGCCTGGCACGACGTAACCCTTGCGTCCTGACGAATGTGTGACTTCACACCAGGCCGGCAAATCAAAAGAAGGACCGTCGTGGCCGATGGACTGGACCGTGCGAATCGTATCGCACCAACTCTACAATCTGCCAAATGTAAATTCACAAATCCTCAAAAACCTGAAAGAGCGTGTGATTATAGGTCAGACTACACTGACATTGTTTGTAGTCTGTTACCATGGAGACATATTTATATATCTGCTGTAGACAGAAAGCAAGAAATCATTTTTGTCTGCAAAGTTTGTATAGAATTGTATTTTCTGGCGGTCCGGTGAGAGAGCGGCACTGGCTAGAAAATACTGGGCACCATGTTTGTATTTTCTGGGTGCACGTTAATATTCCTGTTGTCTTTTTGTTTACAGCGGAACGTGTTAGTTGTGGCTTCGATGTGACAACCATTGAGCCGCTGCTGTCTGAAAATCCCCATTTTTTTTTTTTTTTAACATGGTTCCTTGGAGAATTTCTATTTCTCTTGTCATTTTCCTGTCTAAACAAATGCAAATATGGTGATATTCCTTCGTCTGCGTGTTGTTAGGCCTCGGAGAGCGGGTGCAAACATTTCCATGGTGCTGACCAGCACAGGACGTATCTAGTAAGACAAAGCATTTCACATAGTAACTGCCTCTTCTATATAACGTTTAGGCCGTACCTGGTGAATCTGCTTCCTTGCCTCACAAAAATATGCAAACGTCAGGAAGAATCGGTACAAGAGACCCTGGCTGCTTCTGTTCCAAAAATCATGGCCGCCTTTGGTAACTTTGCGAATGATCATGAGATCAAGGTAAGGCGGCTCTACTACTGATACTGTTAAATACCGGTAATAATTGCATATTTAAAGGATCATTTAGTAGGTGACTCCGACTGTCAGATTCCCATCTTCATACTTGGGTATTGTCGGATAGTCCTTGTGAAAACAAGCAATTTTACCATTTACTTTTTATTAAAATTTGTAGCCGTTCTTGAAATATTAACAGTTGTTTGTAACTCATTGCCTTGGAGACCGACTGCTGCTGCTAGACTGTTAAACATGCTGTGCTTACAAGCTTCCCCCCCAATGAGGTTGTAAGCGCTGCTTTAGGCGCTAGTCAGGTTACGCGCAGTGCAGCGGTGGTCGGTCTCTTAGGCAACAAACTGTAAACAAAAGAAAAGTGTTAATATCTCAAGAACGGCTGCAAATTTTAACAAACATTACACTACAAAAGTGTTTGATTTTACAAGCTCTATCCAAGAATATCAATCTGCGAAGATGAGAATAACCCTTAAATTCCTATTACCTTGTGTTTACAGCTCTTCTGCAGACTGTCTCCTCATGGTATCAGACAACAAACTCCGACTCGTGTGATCCTGCAGCTATACTCTCTTCCGCATGTCCACTCCTCTATTAACTGGATTCTATGAGATGTATGTTGGTATACAGAGATGGACGGATGGGGACAGTATGGCTGCGGGATCAGACTGCAGAGTTTACTTGTCACAGATCTGCATAGGATGGGGGAAATCTTACTGATTGCCGAGGCTCCCATCGATCTCCGCAGAGCCCTATGTTAAATGGAGCGATGGCGCTCCTGCCCGACCACCACTCCTTTCATTGTCTATGACACTGCCGGAAATAGCGGAGCTCTGAATTCACTCTTTTACTCTGGCTGTCCCATGGACAATGACTGGGAGCAGAAATCCAGCATGTGCACCTGCTCCATTTAACTTAGGGCTCTGGGCGGAAGGGGGCTCCAAGTGGTTAAGTTACTTTCTTATTAGTGATGAGCGAGTATACTCGTTGCCCGGGTTTTCCAGAGCACGCTCGGGTGGTCTCCGAGTATTTAACTGCTCAGAGATTTAGTTTTCCTTGCCTCAGCTGGATGATTTGCGGCAACTAGACAGCTTGATTACATGTGGGGATTTCCTAGCAACCAAGCGACCCCACATGTACTCAGCCTGGCTAATAGCTGTAAATCATTCAGCTGCCGCGATGAAAACTAAATCTCCGAGCACTAACAAATACTCGGAGGACACCCGAGCATGCTCTGGAAAACCCGAGCAACGAGTACACTCGCTCATCACCATTCCTTATCCATTTAATTCTGTAAATACCCCTTTCTGGTCAATAGTGTTGGTGGGGGGAGGCTCACAGGATTAATGTTGGTGGAGGAGAGGGACACAGGACTAGTGTTGGGGGGAGGGACACAGGATTAGTGTTGGGGGGAGGGACACAGGATTAGTGTTGGTTGGGGGTAGGGACACAGGATTAGTGGTGGTGGGGGGAGGGACACAGGATTAGTGTTGGTGGGGGGAGGGACACAGGATTAGTGTTGGTTGGGGGTAGGGACACAGGATTAGGGTACCGTCACACAGTGCCATTTTCATCGCTACGACTGCACGATTCGTGACGTTGCAGCGTCGTATGATTATCGCTCCAGCGTCGTAGACTGCGGTCACATGTTGCAATACACGGCGCTGGAGCGATAATTTCATGACGTATTTGCGATGTAGAAGCCGTTGGTTACTGTGCGCACATCATATACAATCTGTGTCACACGATGCAATCATGCCGCCACAGCGGGACACTAGACGACGAAAGAAAGTTTCAAACGATCTGCTACGACGTACGATTCTCACCGGGGATCCGGATCGCAGTAGCGTGTCAGACACAACGATATCGCTAGAACGTCACGAATCGTGCCGTCGTAGCGATGAAAATGGCACTGTGTGACGGTACCCTTAGTGTTGGTGGGGGGGAGGGACACAGGATTAGTGTTGGTGGGGGGTAGGGACACAGGATTAGTGGTGGTGGGGGGTAGGGACACAGGATTAGTGGTGGTGGGGGGAGGGACACAGGATTAGTGTTGGTTGGGGGTAGGGACTCAGGATTAGTGTTGGTTGGGAGGGAGGGAGACAGGATTAGTGTTGGTGGGGGGAGGGACACAGGATTGGTGGTGGGGGGAGGGACACAGGATTGGTGGTGGGGGGAGGGACACAGGATTGGTGGTGGGGGGAGGGACACAGGATTGGTGGTGGTGGGGGGAGGGACACAGGATTAGTGGTGGTGGGGGGAGGGACACAGGATTAGTGGTGGTGGGGGGAGGACACAGGATTAGTGGTGGTGGGGGGAGGGACACAGGATTAGTGTTGGTTGGGGGTAGGGACTCAGGATTAGTGTTGGTTGGGAGGGAGGGAGACAGGATTAGTGTTGGTGGGGGGAGGGACACAGGATTGGTGGTGGGGGGAGGGACACAGGATTGGTGGTGGGGGGAGGGACACAGGATTAGTGGTGGTGGGGGGAGGGACACAGGATTAGTGGTGGTGGGGGGAGGGACACAGGATTAGTGGTGGTGGGGGGAGGACACAGGATTAGTGTTGGTTGGGGAGGGACACAGGATTAGTGGTGGTGGTGGGGGGAGGGACACAGGATTAGTGTTGGTGGGGGAGGACACAGGATTAGTGTTGGGGGAGGACACAGGATTAGTGTTGGGGGGAGGACACAGGATTAGTGTTGGGGGGAGGGACACAGGATTAGTGTTGGTGGGGGGAGGGACACAGCATTAGTGTTGGTGGAGGGGAGGGACACAGGATTAGTGTTGGTGGGGGAGGACACAGGATTAGTGTTGGGGGAGGACACAGAATTAGTGTTGGGGGGAGGGACACAGGATTAGTGTTGGTGGAGGGGAGGGACACAGGATTAGTGTTGGGGGGAGGGACACAGGATTAGTGTTGGTGGGGGGGAGGGACACAGGATTAGTGTTGATGGGGGGAGGGGCACAGGATTAGTGTTGGTGGAGGAGAGGGACACAGCATTAGTGTTGGTGGGGGGAGGGACACAGGATTAGTGTTGGGGGAGGACACAGGATTAGTGTTGGGGGGAGGGACACAGGATTAGTGTTGGTGGGGGGAGGACACAGGATTAGTGTTGGTGGGGGAGGGACATGATTAGTGTTGGGGGGAGGACACAGGATTAGTGTTGGTGGAGGGGAGGGACACAGGATTAGTGTTGGTGGGGGGGAGGGACACAGGATTAGTGGTGCTGGGGAAGAGCGACAGGATTAGTGTTGGTGGAGGAGAGGGACACAGGATTAGTGTTGGTGGAGGGGAGGGACACAGGATTAGTGTTGGTGGAGGGGAGGGACACAGGATTAGTGTTGGTGGAGGGGAGGGACACAGGATTAGTGTTGTTGGGGGGGAGGGACACAGGATTAGTGTTGGTGGGGGGAGGGACACAGGATTAGTGTTGATGGGGGGGAGGGACACAGGATTAGTGGTGCTGGGGAAGAGAGACAGGATTAGTGTTGGTGGAGGGGAGGGACACAGGATTAGTGTTGGTGGGGGGGAGGGACACTGGATTAGTGTTGGTGGGGGGGAGGGACACTGGATTAGTGTTGGTGGGGGGAGGACACAGGATTAGTGCTGGTGGGGGGGAGGGACACAGGATTAGTGTTGGTGGGGGGGAGGACACAGGATTAGTGTTGGGGGGGACACAGGATTGTGGGTACATGCCCTGGTATTAGTAGGTACAACATAAATGTCAGATCATGTGCTGGGAGTGACTAACCTCGTATTCTGCCACCTTACAGGTTTTGCTGAAAGCGTTCATTGCCAATCTGAAATCCAGCTCTCCCACAATCCGCCGCACAGCAGCTGGTTCTGCCGTCCACATCTGTCAGCATTCCCGGAGAACACAGTACTTCTACACATGGCTTCTCAACGTGCTCCTGGGTACATGCCTCCGTCTGTCTGATATGTGTCTGCTTTCAGCAAAGAAGCTGCATGAAATGAATAACGTCTGTATTTCCGGTATATTTAATACCGTGCGGAGCGACCTGATCGCGGTCACAGTGTACGATCTGGATGCCCCTTTATTCATCCACATTCTCTAAGGCTCTGGAAACACTGCATTTTTTGTAGTTCCTTGAATGACGTCCCCATAAGATATATATTTACACGCCAAGTGGGTTGTTCGTTAAAGGGATTGTCCACTACTTTTATATTTATGACCACTGCTTAGGATATGTCATCCCTGTGGAGGCACAACACCTGGCACTTAAACCAGTCAGCGGCACAGCACCGCTCCATCATCTGTATACTGCCTACTGCCGAGTTCTGCTGATCCACCCCTACGCCAATGAGTAGAAGTGGACTGGCAATACCCGCTGTGGCCATTATATAGTTGGCGGCGCTGTGCTGTTTCACTCCATCACTGATCACATCTGGCTGCCAGCCGATTGGTGGGAGCGCTGGGTTTCACACCTCCACTGGTCTGATATTGATGACCTATCCTAAGCATTGGCCCTCAGTATGAAAGTAGTGGACAACCCCTTTTAGAGGAGTTAGTCCAGTCAAGTGCTATTACTTTTTTTTTTTTTAAACCTTTTTCATTCAAAATTTTTCATGTGGTTCATGAATTTTGCTCAAATCAAAATTCCTAATCCTAAATAATAATTGTTATTTTTGAGCCTTTTTGAGCAAAAAGTTGCTTTTTCTGTTAAAATATCGCAGACAACTCCTAACTTTTGCCTACATATTTCTAGCATGCATAAAAAAAAGTTAGGAGTACATTTGTGCAAAAAAATTATAATTTTTTTGATTTTTTATTTAAAAAAAAAAAAGTCACAATTGGTAAATTGGCCGCAAATATCTGGGAGACTTTAAACCACAGCCAAAATGGCAAACCCTTTTATAACCTAGAATTGGTCGCAAATTAATAGAAGGATTTGGCGCAAATCAAAAACGGACATAAAACGCACAAAAACTAGATTAAAAAAAAAACGAGCAAAACCAATGATGAGTTGGGCTCTTTGTCTCTTGGTTCTCATCTTGTTCACTGTTTTGAAATATATTTTTTTTTTTTTGTAGATTTTCATGGTAACACGGATTTCCTCTATTAGGTTCCTAAAATGTAGTGTTTTTGCAGGCTTGCTGGTTCCCATTGAGGACGATCGCCCGACTCTCTTGATTTTGGGAGTCCTGCTAACACTACGCTATCTAATTCCACTGCTACAGCAGCAGGTGAAGGACACCAGCCTGAAAGGAAGTTTCGGGGAGACCCGGAAAGAGGCTGAAATCTCCCCTTCTGTGGAGCAGCTAACGCAGGTGAGCCTTTCACGGCCTCTCGACTCCATGTTTGATTTTTCTCGCCATCTCCCACAATGCATACGTTTCCTCCATCTCATTTTTAGAAAATCTAACAATTTTATATATAGATTTTTTTTTTTTCAGATGGAATACATCGAGCTCTTATTTTTTCTGCCTTTGTAGATTTATGAACTGACGTTACATTACACCCAGCATCGGGATCACAATGTGGTAACGGGGGCTCTGGAGCTGCTGCAGCAAATCTTTAGGACGCCCCCCATTGAGCTGCTTCACGTCCTCACCACGTCCGGTGGCGTTCCACGTGTCAGCGTGTGCCGAGATGACACTCAGGGCCGCGGCCGCAGTGGGAGCATCATGGAGCTCATAGGCAAGAGTTATAGCAATATGCATCTAACCTATAGGTCACATCCGGGCGTTTCTTGGTTTTTCTCTTTACCTTGCCATTAGTAAGAGTAAGCCATGCCAGGGATGGGTAATTCTGATAAGACTCTTAACCCTTTATTTTATACCCAGTCGCATAAGGCATAAATCGCATTTCCTGCAGCTTTGTTCACACTGTTTCTATCACTTTTGGTATCTGTCCTGATATTGCATTATACTTCCCGCCACCTACCGTGGCACCATGCTCAAACGCAAAATCACGCACAGCCCGCCATATTGGACCGTGTGACGTTGGACTGTGAAGTCCTTGGATTATTTCTGATTAATATTGTTATGTAATTATTAGGCGCTTGGTTATGAGTTCTAATGCAAGTGTTCCTCCTACGCCTCCTGAGACCTCATATCCTAATGATACCATACCCAACGGCTGTGCACGAGACCTCGCAGGCCCCTGATGATGAAGTGAGCCGTGCTCGAGAAGCTGTTTAAGCTTTGATTTAGGTCCTTAATGGTTTCCTTTACAAGAATGCATGTTGGGGGCTGTGATGTGCTGCGGAGCGCAGGTCGTCCTGTAGAGGAGTCTGCTATTCCTCAGCGCTCATCCACATAAATGGAGATGACGTTACATTTACAATATGGAGATTATGGAGATGGCCTAAACCGCCGAGCTTCTCTGCATTTTACCTGTGTCTTAGATTTTAGGCTAACCTAGTCCATTATCACACTGGTCTCATAGAGCTCTGCAATTACTAATATTTGATCTCTTGTATTAATATCTGTCCATGATTGACTGCGGGCTGATCCTCTAACCCGAATCATGCCAGAGGGGCTCCCCTAATACCGCATGCTCCCTATTAACGTCTCTCCACTCTTCCATTCTCTGTGATTCGCAGCTGGTGGGAGCTCTACCTGCAGTCCTCTTCTGTCCCGGAAGCAAAGAGGTGATTACTGGTTATCCTTCCCTTCCCCGCTCTGCACTTACTGCTTTCCTAACCTGTCTAATCATTTGCTTGAAAAATAAAAAACGGGGGAAAATAAAAATTGTTTATTTATATAGGTGTGTATGCGTGTGTGTGTGTATATGTATGTATGTATGTATGTGTGTGTGTAGCATAACCATAAATAAATATAAATATATATATATATATTAAATACATTTTAGATATACAGTATATTATGTATTGTATTTGTAAACATTTTATTTCTTTATACAATAAATATAATAACAATATATACATTTTTTTATTATATTTAAACATATTAAATATAATTTATAATTAAATTAAATCATACACTGTGTGTGTGTATCTATATATATATAATTGTCTAAGGGTTTTTCCGTCTGTCTGTCTGTCTGTCTGTCTTTCTGTCTGTCTGTCTGTCTGTCTGTCTTTCTGTCTGTCTGTCTGTCTGTCTGTCTGTCTGTCCTGGAAATCCCGCGTCTCTGATTGGTCGAGGCCGCCAGGCCTCGACCAATCAGAGACGGGCACAGCATGGCGACGATGATGTCATAATGGAAATCAATCGACCAATCAGCGACGGGCACAGTATCGACGTAGATGTCATAATGGTTGCCATGGCGACGATGATGTCATAAAGGTTGCCTCGACCAATCAGCGACGGGCACAGTCTGCCACGAATTCTGAAATCATCATTGTTCATATACTACGGGGACATGCATATTCTAGAATACCCGATGCGTTAGAATCGGGCCACAATCTAGTATATATATATATATATATATATATGTTTGTTACGCTTGTATACTGTGTAATAGACGTATTATATTTAAATATTATATATATATATATATATATATATATATATATATATATATATATATATATATATATATATATATATATATATATATATATATATATAATATATTTTAATCCCTTAGTGACTGGGCCAAAGTTTTGAAATCTGTCCAGTGTCACTTTATGTAATAATAACTCTGGAATGCTGCAACCTAACCCAGTGATTTTGAGATTGTTTTTTGTTGCACATTATAATTCATGATAATGGTAAATTTAGGTCGATATGCTTTGTGCTTATTTCTAAAAAAAAAAAAAAAAAAAATTGACAAAAATGTAAAACAAAGTGCAATTTTCAAACTTTGAATTGTTATCCCTTTAATCCAGATAGTCATACCACAGAAAAAAACATTAATAAATAACTTTTCCCTCATGTCTGCTTTTCATCAGTGGAGATGAGCGAATATTTCTATATGCGGTTCGGTTCACAATCGCCGATTTAATCGCCGAATATAGCTGAACTTACACAGCACAAAAGCTGGTGTTTCCCACGCTGTGTGACAGTGTGGGGAAACACCGGCGCATCGCTTCTGATCGGCGGTGAAATCATCCCCGCCAGTCAGAGCTGCGGTTCCCATACTGTCAAAAGACGGCATGAGCGCTCAGCTGTGATCAGAGACATAAAGTTTACCTCCAGTCACTGGTGTCAGCTGATGGGACTACTGCTCCCATCATCAGACATCTGCTGCCGCTAATAACAATGAGAGCAGGAGCGTCGGATGGGAATATTCATTACCCGGCTCCTGCGCTGTAAATAAATAACTGTCAGCTTCAGCAAGGTTGGCTATCAAGGATAGAGGGGTCTCCACACCATATTTTGTAATTATTTAAAAAAAAAAATAATAATGATAAAAAAAAAATACGGCTTGGGATCCCTGTCATTTTTGACAACCAGCCTTGCTAAGGCAGGCAGGCTGCTCTTTTTAGGCTGGGGGGGGGGGGGGTGCAATATCCATGGTCCCCTTACCAGCCTGAGAATACCAGCCCCCAGCTGTCTGTTTTAGCAAGGCTGGTTGTCAAAAATGGGGGAGGGACCCCATGCCGTATTTTTAAATATTTAAGAGATTTAAAAATACGGCTTGGGGACACCTATTCTTGATAGCCAACCTTGCTGAAGCTGACAACTGAGGGTTGCGAGTTTTGCCTAGCTGGTTATCAAAAATACATGGGGACCCATGCAGTTTTTTTTTTTTTTTTATAATTATTTGTTTATAGCGCAGGAGCCGGCTTATGAATACTCTCATCCTCCGCTCCTGCTCTCGCTGTTTTTAGCGGCAGCAAGTGTTGGATGACGGTAGTAAGGTCGGAGTCATACTGGCGTAGAATACGGGCAAGTGATATGCGAGAAAACATCGCATAGCACTCGGCATAATGTTAATCTATGAGGCAGCTTACATCACCGTTTATTATCTCGGACGTATTCTGCGTGCTGCGATTGTCACCGAGACTCGCCAATGCAAGCCTATGGGTGCGAGAAAAAAAATCATACAGCACTCGGACCATGCAAGTGCTGTCCGATTTTTACGCACCGGTGTCCTTTGAAAAGCCGGCAATGCATTTGCCGCATACAGTAAAATCACACTGACAGGTTAGAATAGAGTAGATATATACACATAGAATACATAGATATATCGATAATAATAATATTTATATAGCGCCAACATATTCCACAGCGCTTTACAGATTAACAGTTTCAAACGCAAGTCATAAGTAGCAACATTAACAATACAATAATTAAAGCACAATAAGAGGACCCTGCTCTTGAGAGCTTACAATCTACAATGAGGTGGGGGAGATGCAAAGTACAGGTGTGTATTTACAATGATGGTCCAGCCATCTTCAGGGATTGGGGGATAGATGGAGTTAGTGAATTGGGCTGCACATGCGCCCTTACACATAAAATTACTTTTATTAGGGAATGTGATAGGCCGCTCTGAACAAATATGTTTTGAGTGTGCAAATTGTGAATGGTCCTAATTTCTTGGAGTAGAGCATTCCAGAGGATTGGTACAGCGCGGGAGAAGTCTTGGAGTCCGGAGTGGGAGGTACGGATTAGTGCAGAGGTTAGTCGGAAGTTATTTGCATAGCGCAGCTGTTGGCTAGGCCGATAGACAGAAATAAGGGAGGAGATGTAAGGGGGTGCTGCATTGTGAAGGGCTTTGTAGGAGAGAATAAGTACTTTGAATTGGATCCTATAATGAATGGTCAGGTGACAGTGAGGGTTTTTGTTGTTTCCATGGTGAGAAAAGGGCGGATTCTAGAGATGTTCTTTAGGTGTAAGCGGCACGAGCGGGCAAGAGATTGTATATGGGAAGTGAAGGAGAGATCGGAGTCAAACATAACACCCAGACAGCGCGCCTGCTGCCGGGGTGTTAATATGGTGCCACCCACGGAGAGGGAAATGTTAAATTTAGGGAGGTTAGTAGCCGGTGGGAGCAAAAGTTCAGTTTTGGAGAAGTTGAGTTTCAGATAGAGGGCGGACATGATGTCGGAGACTGCGGACAGACAGTCACTGGTGTTCTGTAGTACAGCGGGGGTAAGGTCAGGGGATGACGTGTATAGTTGTGTGTCATCGGCATAAAGCTGGTACTGAAAGCCAAATCTGCTCATAGTCTGTCCAATTGGGTCCATGTAGTGAGAGAAGAAAAGGGGGCCAAGGACTGAGCCCTGAGGTACCCCGACAGTGAGAGGAAGAGGGGACGAAGTGGAGCCAACGAACGATACACTGAAGGAGCGGTCAGAAAGATAGGAGGAGAGCCAGTAGAGAGCAGTGTCCTTAATGCCTAGAGACTGGAGCCTAGAGAGTAGGAGAGGGTGGTCAACAGTGTCAAAAGCTGCAGAGAGGTCGAGAAGAATGAGAAGAGAGTGGTCACCGTTACACTTTGCTGTCAGAAGGTCATTTGTCACTTTGATGAGTGCAGTTTCTGTCGAGTGTAGGGGGCGGAAGCCGGACAGTGAAGGCTCTAGGAGGGAGTGAGTGGAGAAGTAACGGGTAGGGCGGGAGTAGACCAGGCGCTCCAAGAGTTTAGAAGTGAAGGGGAGGTTGGAGACTGGTCTGTAGTAGTGATGAGCGAGTGTACTCGTTGCTCGGGTTTTCCCGAGCACGCTCGGGTGGTCTCCGAGTATTTATGACTGCTCGGAGATTGTTTTCATCGTCTCAGCAGCATGATTTACAGCTACTAGCCAGCTTGATTACATGTGGGGATTACCTAGCAACCAGGCAATCCCCACATGTACTCAGCCTGGCTAATAGCTGTAAATCATTCAGCTGCCGTGATGAAAACTTAATCTCCGAACACTAACAAATACTCGGAGGTCACCCGAGCGTGCTCGGAAAAACCCGAGCAACGAGTACACTCGCTCATCACTAGTCTGTAGTTATTTGTGCAGGATGGATCGAGTGAGGGTTTCTTTAGTAGTGGAGTAATGATAGTGTTTGAAGGAGGATGGGAAGATGCCAGAGGAGAGGGAGAGATTATAGATTGTAGTTAGGTGAGTTGTGATGACTGGAGAGAGCAACTGGAGGAGGTGTGAGGGAATGGGGTCAGTAGTGCATGTAGTCAGACGAGAAGAGGAGAGGAGCCTGGAGACTTCTTCTTCTGTGATGGGATCAAATGTGGAGAGTGAGCCAGGGGAAATGCAGGGAGGCATGGGAGTCAAAGCACTTAGTGGTTGGGAGTGGATTTCCTGACGGATAGTTGTCCCCCAATGAATGGCTCGGAGAAAAGGATTTTATGGTGAGTACACAAAAATCTCTATATTTTCTCTATAAAGTGGGAGGCCAGGTCATCAGCACAAATGTCTGTGATAGGGGCTTGTGCTTTTGGGCTAAGGAGGGAGTGAAAGGTGTCAAAAAGTTTCTTGGGGTTGTTGGATAGTGAGGAGATCAGGGTAGTGAAGTAGGTCTGTTTGGCGATGTGAAGGGCAGAATTATAGGTTCTTAACATAAATTTGAAGTGGATGAAGTTTTCTGGTGTGCTAGTGTCAAGGTAGTTTTCCTCCATAAGCGTTCAGCACTTCTAGAGCATCGCTGGAGAAATCGAGTTTGCGATGTGAGCCAGGGCTGTTTTACTGTGCTTGGAGGTTCTGCGGGTGAGGGGAGCTACTTGGTCCAGGGTGCTTCTAAGAGTTCCATTGTAGTGATGTACAGCCAGATCAGGACAGGAAAACGAGGCGATTGGGGACAGTGATGAGTGTAAGGAGTCTGAAAGTGTATGAGAGTTAGGCTACTTTCACACTAGCGTTTTTTTTAATCCGTCGCAATCCGTCGTTTTGGGCAAAAAACGGATCCTGCAAATGTGCCTGCAGGATGCGTTTTTTGCCCATAGACTTGTATTAGCGACGGATCGCAACGGATGGCCACACGTCGCGTCCGTCGTGCAACGGATCCGTTGTGTTTTGGCAGACCGTCGGCACGAAAAAACGTTCAAGTGAACGATTTTTTGTCCATCGCGTCCGCCATTTTCTAACGTGCATGCGCGGCCGAAACTCCGCCCCCTCCTTCCCGGACTTCAGAATGGGCAGCGGATGCGTTGAAAAACTGCATCCGCTGCACACGTCGTGCACAAATTTCACAACGTGCGTCGGCCTGACGCATAGCGACGGACCCGTACCGACGCAAGTGTGAAAGTAGCCTTAATGGCATGTAGATTTCTGAATGTGTGGTAGGTAGGAGTGTACTGGAGTGGGTGAGGGATTGTGAGTGTGAAGGAGAGAGAATGTTGTGGTCAGAGAAGGAAAGCGGTGAGTTACCTAGGTAGGAGATTGAACAGAACCAGGTGAAGACCAGGTCAAGGGTGTTACCGTCTTTGTGTGTTTCAGAGGTTGAGAGCTGTGAGAGGCTGAGAGAAGTGGTTAGTGATAGAAGCTGGGGTGCAGATGTGGAAGTGGGGCTGTTTATGGGGATGTTGAAGTCTCCCAGGATAAGTGTTGGGAGTTCTGAGGACATGAAGTGCGGCAGCCAGGCTAAGAAGTGGTCAAGGAACTGGGTGGGCGAGCCTGGGGGCCGATATATGACCGCTACTCTGAGGGAGGGGGACAAGAGCGTGATTGTGTGGACCTCAAAAGAAGGGATAGAGCGTGATGGAACTGAGGGGATGACCTGGAAGGTGCATTGTGGGGACAGGAGTATGCCGACTCCACCACCATGTCTGTTTGTGGGTCTCGAGGAATGGGAGAATTGTAGGCCACCATGTCCCTCCACCTTCTTCAGACTGTGTGGCGTTAGCTGATCCCTAATCGCATGCCATGGCGATATTTAATATTGCAATATTTATATTGCATAGATAGAAGAAAATTCATCAATTCATGTGCCGTGTTTTGTAAAATCACTTCAGGAGCCAACCGGATAGAAGAGATGGATTACATACAGTAAATACAAATATAATAGGTAGATATATAGATGTATGTGACAAATTCAAATAGTGCAGTGTGTGCGCAGCTTACTGTACATGTATTTAATTAAGAAAAGATTATTTTTCAGAATAAAATGAGGTGGGCTCTCGCACAATTTACGTAACCAGCAGAGGGAAAGCTGATGGTTGGGGACTGATGTTTTTAGCCTGGGAAGAGGGTAATACCCATGGAGCTTCCCAGGCTATTAATATCAGCTCACAGCTATATAATTAGCCTTTACTGGCTATTAAAATGGGGGAACCCCAAAAAAATAACGTGAGGTCCCCCTATAATTAATAACCAGCAAAGGCTATGCAGATGGCTGTGGGCTGATATTAATAGCCTAGGAAGGGGCCATGGATACTGCCCCCCAGGTTAAAACCATCAGCTTTCAGCCTCCCCAGAAAAGGCGCATCTCCTGTAGGGGTGGCAAGCGGGGTGATATTTGGGTTTGATGTCACCTTTGTATTGTCAGGTGACATCAAGCCCTGAGGTTAGTAATGGAGAGGCATCAATAAGACGCCCCCATTACTAACCCCATAGTTACATTGTATGAAAACACAGACACCCAGAAAAAGTCCTATAATTGAAAGAATGACGCAGACTCCTTTAATAATCTTAATTAAACCATACTTATGACCTCACCCATTCACCCGATGCCCTCGTCACCTGCAAAAGAGGTAAAAAAAAAACAAACAACAATTTTTCTCACCTTTCTGCAGAGATGCTGCTAATCCATTTGTCCCACGACGGATCCAGCACTGCTACATCTAGATGGCAGGCTGCATGATGCGACCATGCAGCCTGTCATCCAGCAGTGTCCTCAGTGTCTCTGTGTGAACTGATATTCCGTCTGACGGCACCACAAGCATGAGAAAGTTCTCCTTCTCTCGGTGCCGTCTGACAGGTCCTGCGAGTTCACGCCTAATGAACTCGCTTCACTTTTCTGCCATCAGCGCAAGCACCGTGGGAAAATTCCCCTTCAGGTGATTTTCAGGAATTAATGTAAAGTGACATGACAGAAATGAAAAGTGTATTTTTACCATGTAAATGTCGCTGACTTCTGAACAGGTCACTATAGTCGTCAGACTCTAAGGCCGTTATTTGACCGTGAATTGTCATGGCAAATATCAGGACCACACAATAATGATCTCTGGGTGCCAATGAGGTTAATTCAGAAGCCCCCACACTCTGTAATCATTTATATGATGTAGTCACTATTGACAGCAGCATCTAAGGGGTTAAACAGATATGGACGGTGCAAACACTGATCATGAGTAATGCAGCAAGTTGTCAGCTATAGTGTACAGCCGACAGCTGCTGGATTGTCTCCTGTATGGGGAGGCTATTCTCTTATATCTCAGGTCAGTAAACATACGTATTGGCGGTCATTAAGGGGTTAATGCAATAAAAATGAAACCATGTATATATTTTATTATATTTAAAAAAAACCCATTAAATATAATAATTTAATATAATTAAATATTTACAAATACATAATATATATCTAACATATTGAGTGTATTTATTAAAATATATATATTATATACACGCACCGGGTGTATGATTTATTTATTTGTATTATACTTTGTTTATAATAAAATTAAAGCAATGTATGTATTTTTTATTATATTTTATATTGTATTTAAAAACCATATAATGATGGACTGTTTACAAATACAATACATAATATATCAAATGTATTTTTAATGCGTGTGAAACCAGAAGTGTACATACACTATATAAAAAGACACATCTGCATGTTTTTCCTCAATATTTGAAATGAAACCTCTCAAGACATCAGCCAGGAAGTTAAAGCTTGGGCGGAAATGGGTCTTCCAACTGGACAATGACCCAAAGCATACTGCCAAAATGGTCACATACTGGCATAAGGATAGCAAAGTCAATGTTTTGGAGCGGCCATCACAAAGCTGAAAAGTCAGGAGGGAGCAAGGAGGCCTACAAACCTGGATCAGTTACACCAGGGCCCAGATTCTGTGGGAAGCTTGTGGAAGGAGATCCCAAATGTTTGACCCAAGTCATTCAGTTTTAAGAACAATGGTACCAAATACTAATGAAATGTATGGAAACTTTTGACTTCGCAGTAAGTAATAAAAATGCCTTAAAACATTCTCTCTCTCTCTCTCTCTCTCTCATTATTCTGGCATTTGGCAATTAATAATTATGGTAATCCTAATTGACCTAAAACAGGAAATGTTTATTCTGATTTCATGTCAGATATTGAGAAAAACGTCATTTGTGTCTTTTTATATAGTGTATGGAAACTTCTGGTTTCAACTGTATGTGTGTATGTATTTCACCGCACTTGGAATTTTTTTTTCATGTTTTCAAGTATATTACGGTATGTGGTAAAATGAATTGTTTCCTTTAAAAGTACAGCTGGTCCCAGCAGTCAGACCCTCGGCGATCTAATGGTTTGCGCCCCTGCGGTGGCTGGATGTGACCTCTGTCTGGCGCCGGCACAGTTCAGCTCTGTACTCAGTCGTGGAGGGGCAGAGATTAGGAACACATAGTATCTGTATCATATAATGGGGATTCCTGTAATTGGGGGGGCATGGTTTGATCACCTGTCTTTATGCTCGATCAGGTAAAATTCACCTTGGTGAGGAGGAAGGCTTAGAAGATGAGGCCGAAAACAAATCAGACGTCTCCGCTGCTCCATTTATAGGTCAGTCCTGTAGGTTCCTCATATTATAAATGGGATTGTTTTACTTAACACCTTCATCCCCAGTGATAACGTGCCGTTACACATCTAATGTACAGTCTCCTCCATGACTAATGTGTCCATCCCGCAGCAGGCAACCGGTAGGGGAGGCATTGTCGCGCTTTCCACACTCCTCTGAAGTGGTTATATTGGCACAGTAGGTGAGGCATGGTCACACTTTACTCACTCCCCTACAGTGGTTGTTTTGGTGCTGTAGGGGAGATATGGTCACACTTTCCTCACACTTCTGCAGTGGGTATTTTGGAGCAGTAGGGGAGGTATGGTCATACTTTCCTCACACCTCTGCAGTGGGTATTTTGGAGCAGTAGGGGAGGTATGGTCATACTTTCCTCACACCTCTGCAGTGGGTATTTTGGTGCGGTAGGTGGGGAGGCATGATCACACTTTCCTCACACCTCTGCAGTGGGTATTTTGGTGCGGTAGGTGGGGAGGCATGGTCATACTTTCCTCACACCTCTGCAGTGGGTATGTTGGTGCGGTAGGGGAGGTATGGTCATACTTTCCTCACACCTCTGCAGTGGGTATTTTGGCTCAGCAGAGGAGGCTTGGTCACACTTTCCTCATACCTTTGCAGTGGATATTTTGGTGCGGTAGGGGAGGTATGGTCATACTTTCCTCACACTTCTGCAGTGGGTATTTTGGAGCAGTAGGGGAGGTATGGCCATACTTTCCTCACACCTCTGCAGTGGATATTTTGGTGCGGTAGGGGAGGTATGGTCATACTTTCCTCACACCTCTGCAGTGGGTATTTTGGCGCGGTAGGGGAGGCATGATCACACTTTCCTCACACCTCTGCAGTGGGTATTTTGGTGCAGTAGGGGAGGTGTGGCCATACTTTCCTCACACCTCTGCAGTGGGTAATTTGGCACAGTAAGGGAGGCATGGTCACACTTTCCTCACTCCTCTGCAGTGGGTAATTTGGCGCGGTAGGGGAGGCATGGTCACACTTTCCTCACACCTCTGCAGTGGGTATTTTGGAGATGATGATGTTGCACCGATCTCAGAGATGGAGGCAGAAGATCAGCTTTATAATAGGCTCTTTAGCAGCGCAGTAGTGGTGGCCGCACCATCCACTAAGTCCTATTGCGGCCAGAACTCCTCTATTGTGGTGCGTCGATTTGGGAGCAAATCTATCACTATATGACAACAATGATTGGTAGGTGAGGTTCCCACCCCTGACAATTGTTAGAAGTACTCTCATACCACACTTTCTCTAATATTTCCATATTTTCCAGCTGGCGTTAAGAACGAGGACTCATCCGATTCAGGAGCATCCCCCGGTGCTCCTTCCCCAGCTGCCACCTCCACCCTGGACGCCACCACTCACGATATTATAACCGAACAGCCGCGGTCGCAGCATACCCTGCAGTCTGACTCTGTAGACCTGAGCAGCTCTGACCTGGCCAGCACTGTGACCGAAGGCGACGATGAGGACATGTTAAGTCGCAGTTCAAGTCAAATTAGCACTGTCCAGTCGGACACAAACATGGACCTGAATGAGGGAACCACTCAGGCTTCCTCACCAGTGAGTGATAGCTCACAGACCACCACAGAAGGTCCAGATTCTGCTGTGACCCCTTCGGACAGTTCGGAAATTGTAAGTGTGCAGCGGGCAGAGGGGGTATCCCGGTCTTCAACTGAAGGGCCTGACATGTCTCAAAGTTCCTCCATGGAGGGCCCAGAGTTGGACACATCTACCTATTCATCATTCTCCTTTTCACACTCAGCCAATAGTTTTGAAAAGGTCAGCAATGCATACCTCCACCTAAGAGCATGACCTCCGCGGAGGATACCCGTGCATGGTGCACTCCAGGCCTTCTTTTTTCGAACCACCATGTAGTGCATCTTTGTTTTTTTTCAGAAGGACCCCTTTGTTTTTTTTTCTCCCTACTTTTTTTGCATGCTTAATTTAATTTGTAGAGTTATTTTAGAGTGTTTCAATCACAACATAGTCATTTTCAAACCATTTCTCAATGAAAATCTGGAGTTGTCCACTCACGGTTCATCATCCAGCTTGGTAAAAGCCATGTGGAGTTTTTGGAGTCATCTCATGTGCTGATGTTGAGAAATCAAGATATGAAGGCACATGCAAATTAGCCTGGAAGTGCATTGGGGGTGTGCACTGTGACTGTGTCGACACCCCCAATGTACTTCCAGGCTAATTTGCATGCACCTTCACTACTAGACTCCTGATCCCACCATACACATTGCTCTACTGTTGGCTGAACCCACCAATATCGACTGCTTCAGGGGGCACCAGCCGACTGATGGCCGGGAGATAGATCGATTGGTCATGTGCGATTTTGGACTGCCGATCACTTTGTTTTCTTGGGGGTGTGCCGGTGGCTTTGTCATAGAGAACGCAGTAGCACTCGGCCCAACATGCGCTCTTGTGTATGGGAGAGACGGCTCAGGTGGCTGTCACCCAAACCATCGTTCGCCCAACAACCATCATTCAGCTGGCGGCTATCTCCCCCAACTCCCCCATACACGGGAACTCTTGGTCAAATGTTGTATTGTCATTATTAGACTCTCAAGCACTTTTTTGATGTTGGTAATGATTAACTCCTACATTGTTTGTTATATTTCCAAACCTATTTCTTATTTTTTTGGTGGCATATGATTCTCTCTGGGTCATTGAGAGACTGGTCTGAGAAATAAAATGGTGCTTTTCATCCCTGAGATATTTTAGCGTTTCGCTGATCCATTTACTTCTGCATTTATACATCTGATTAGCAGTCATTGCCAGTACTGTGCCATTATATTTAGGTGATCGACGGTACCGAAAACCAGTATTCTGGGATGCAGATAGGACAGCTACAGGATGAAGAAGATGAAGGGATGATCATTCACCAGGGAGAACCGGGAGATTGCTTTGGAAACCCATCTCTTGGTAATTTACCTTCAATTTGTGAAATATAAATCTATATATATAAAAGGCATCGTGATTACTCGCTAATCCCGCCCCCTGCACAGTAGCTCCGCCCCTACATCACCACACACAATCCTGCCCCCCACCCCATTACCACATACAATCCCGCCCCCACCACATCACCACACACAATCCCGCCCCCCCACAAATCCCGCCCCCACCACATCACCACACATAATCCCGCCCCCACCACATCACCACACATAATCCTGCCCCCCACCCCATTACCACATACAATCCCGCCCCCACCACATCACCACACATAATCCTGCCCCCCACCCCATTACCACATACAATCCCGCCCCCCCACAAATCCCACCCCCCACCACATCACCACATCACCACACATAATCCTGCCCCCCACCCCATTACCACATACAATCCCGCCCCCACCACATCACCACACATAATCCCGCCCCCACCACATCACCACACACAATCCCGCCCCCCCCAACACATCACCACACATAATCCCGCCCCCCCCCAACACATCACCACACATAATCCCGCCCCCCCAACACATCACCACACATAATCCCGCCACACCACACCATTACCACACACAATCCCGCCACACCACACCATTACCACATACAATCCCGCCCCCACCACATCACCACACACAATCCCGCCCCCCCACAAATCCCGCCCCCACCACATCACCACACATAATCCTGCCCCCCACCCCATTACCACATACAATCCCGCCCCCACCACATTACCACACACAATCCGCACCACATCACCACACACAATCCTGCCCCCCACCCCATTACCACATACAATCCCGCCCCCACCACATCACCACACATAAACCCGGCCCCTCAACACATCACCACACATAATCCCGCCACACCACACAATTACCACACACAATCCCGCCCCCCACCACATTACCACACATAATCCTGCCCCCCACCCCATTACCACATACAATCCCGCCCCCCCACAAATCCCGCCCCCCACCACATCACCACACAATCCCGCCCCCCACCACATCACCACACATAATCCCGCCCCCACCACATCACCACACATTATCCCGCCCCCAACACATCACCACACAAATCCCGCCCCCAACACATCACACACAATCCCACCCCCCACCCCATTACCACACATAATCCCGCCCCCACCCCATTACCACACATAATCCCGCCCCCCCACCCCATTACCACACACAATCCCGCCCCCCCACCCCATTACCACACGCAATCCCGCCCCCCCACCCCATTACCACACACAATCCCGCCCCCTCACCTCATTACCACACGCAATCCCGCCCCCCCACCCCATTACCACACACAATCCCGCCCCCCACCCCATTACCACACACAATCCCGCCCCCTCACCCCATCACCACACACAATCCCGCCCCCCCACCCCATCACCACACACAATCCCGCCCCCCCACCCCATCACCACACACAATCCCGCCCCCCCACCCCATCACCACACACAATCCCGCCCCCCCACCCCATCACCACACACAATCCCGCCCCCACCCCATCACCACACACAATCCCGCCCCCCCAACCCCATTACCACACACAATCCCGCCCCCCCACCCCATTACCACACACAATCCCGCCCCCCCACCCCATTACCACACACAATCCCGCCCCCCCACCCCATTACCACACACAATCCCGCCCCCCCACCCCATTACCACACACAATCCCGCCCCCCCACCCCATTACCACACACAATCCCGCCCCCCCCACCCCATTACCACACACAATCCCGCCCCCCCCACCCCATTACCACACACAATCCCGCCCCCCCCACCCCATTACCACACACAATCCCGCCCCCCCCACCCCATTACCACACACAATCCCGCCCCCCCACCCCATTACCACACAATCCCGCCCCCCCACCCCATTACCACACACAACCCCACCCCATTACCACACACAATCCCGCCCCCCACCCCTTTACCACACACAAACCCCCCCCACCCCATTACCACACACAATCCCGCCCCCCCACCCCATTACCACACACAATCCCGCCCCCCCACCCCATTACCACACACAATCCCGCCCCCCCACCCCATTACCACACACAATCCCGCCCCCCCACCCCATTACCACACACAATCCCGCCCCCCACTCCATTAACACACACAATTCCGCCCCCCCACAAATCCCGCCCCCACCACATCACCACACATAATCCTGCCCCCCACCCCATTACCACATACAATCCCGCCCCCACCACATTACCACACACAATCCGCACCACATCACCACACACAATCCTGCCCCCCACCCCATTACCACATACAATCCCGCCCCCACCACACATAAACCCGGCCCCCCAACACATCACCACACATAATCCCACCCCCCCACCACATTACCACACATAATCCCGCCCCTCACCACATTACCACACATAATCCCACCACCACATTACCACACATAATCCCGCCCCCCACCACATTACCACACATAATCCCGCCCCCCCACCACATTACCACACATAATCCTGCCCCCACCACATTACCACACATAATCCCGCCCCCCACCACACCACAGATAATCCCGCCCCTCCACCACATTACCACACATAATCCCGCCCCCACCACATTACCACACATAATCCGGCCCCCCACATCACCACACACAATCCTGCCCCCCACCCCATTACCACATACAATCCCGCCCCCACCACATCACCACACATAAACCCGGCCCCCCAACACATCACCACACATAATCCCGCCACACCACACAATTACCACACACAATCCCGCCCCCCACCACATTACCACACATAATCCTGCCCCCCACCCCATTACTACATACAATCCCGCCCCCCCACAAATCCCGCCCCCCCACAAATCCCGCCCCCCACCACATCACCACACAATCCCGCCCCCCACCACATCACCACACATCCCGCCCCCCACCACATCACCACACATTATCCCGCCCCCCACCACATCACCACACATTATCCCGCCCCCAACACATCACCACACAAATCCCGCCCCCAACACATCACACACAATCCCGCCCCCACCCCATTACCACACACAATCCCGCCCCCCACCCCATTACCACACACAATCCCGCCCCCCCACCCCATTACCACACACAATCCCGCCCCCCCACCCCATTACCACACACAATCCCGCCCCCCCACCCCATTACCACACACAATACCGCCCCCCCACCCCATTACCACACACAATCCCGCCCCCCCCCCCACAATCCCGCCCCCCCCACACTATTGTTATTAACTTCATTTTAAGTTAATTTACCACCTGAATAAGCGCTATTGAATGTTGTCATTATTTACTTTAGTTTAATCACCAGCAGCGTTAATTAGATAGCAATGAGCGTGCCGAGCGTTAGGTGGCTGGAAACATCTAGTATATAATATATATGTATGTGTGTATTTGTTGTGTGTGTGTGTATATCTACAGTTGTGCTCAAAAGTTTACATACCCCAGCAGAATTTTTGCTTTCTTGACCTTTTTTTTCCAGAGAATGTGAATTATAACACCAAAACATTTTTCTCCACTCATGGTTAGTGGTTGGGTGAAGCCATTTAATGTCAAACTACTGTGTTTTCTCTTTTTAAATTATGATGACAGCCCAAAATATCCAAATGACCCTGATCAAAAGTTCACATACCCCATTTCTTAATACTGTGTATTGCCCCCTCTAACATCAATGACTTCTTGAAGTATTTTGTAGTAGTTGTGGATGAGGTTCTTTATTTTCTCAGATGGTAAAGCTGCCCACTCTTCTTGGCAAAAAGCCTCCAGTTCCTGTAAATTCCTGGGCTGTTTAGCATGAACTACGCGCTTGAGATCTCCCCAGAGTGGCTCAATCATATTGAGGTCAGGAGACTGAGATGGCCCTCCAGAACCTTCACTTTGTTCTGCTGCAGCCAATGTCAGGTCGGCTTGGCCTTGTGTTTTGGATCATTGTCATGTTGCAACGTCCAAGTACTTCCTATTAACAGCTTCCGGGCTGATGAGCGCAATTTTGTCTCCAGTATTTGCTGATAACGTGCTGCATTCATCTTTCCTTCAACTTTGACCGGGTTTCCTATGCCCTTGTAGCTCACACATCCCAAAACATCAGCGATCCACCTCCGTGCTTCACAGTAGGAATGGTGTTCCTTTCATCATAGGCCTTGTTGACCTCTCTCCAAATATAGCGTTTATGGTTGTGGCAAAAAATGTTCAACTTTAGTCTCATCACTCCAAATGACCTTGTTCCAGAAGTTTTGAGGCTTGTCTCTGTGCTGTTTTGCGTATTGTAGGTGAGATACTTTGTGGCATTTGCACAGTAATGGCTTTCTTCTGGCGACTCGACCATGCAGCCCATTATTCTTCAAGTGGCTCCTTATTGTGCATCTTGAAACAGCCACACCGCTAGTTTTCAGAGAGTCCTGTATTTCAGCTGATGTTATTTGTAGGTTTTTCTTTGCATCCCGAACAATTTTCCTGGCAGTTGTTGTCTACCTGACCTTGGTTTTGTTTTTACAGAGCCCCTGATTTTTCATTTGTTAATCACAGTTTGAATGCTGCTGACTGGCATGATCAATTCCTTGGATATCTTTTTGTATCCCTTTCCTGTTTTAAACAGTTCAACTACCTTTTCCTGTAGATCCGTTGATAATTCTTTTGCTTTCCTCATGACTCACAATCCAGAAATGTCAGTGGTTGGATGAAAGATGCAAGAGTCTGTCTGGATCCCAGAACTCTCAGCTTTTATGCACATACACTGATTAGCAAACAGGTCACAGGTGAGGATGTTACCTTTAGTAGCCATTCAAACCCTTTTGTGTCAACTTCTGTGCAAGTTATCAGACCAAAATCACCAGGGTATCTGAACTTTTGATTGGGGTCATTTGGATGCTTTGGTTGTCAAAAGAGAAAACACAGTAGTTTAACAATAAATGGCTTCACCCAACCACTCACCATGTGTGCAGAAAAAGTTTTGGTGTTATCGCTCATATTCTCTGAAAAAAGGCCAAGAAAGCAAAAATTCTTTCGGGGTGTGATTTCGACAAACATTTAATTTAGGCTTTGCGATATATGGGGAATTGATGGGACATGTCATCTGAATCATTTTCTGTATAGGTCTTAACCATAGTCACCTGCTGAAGACCATGGGCCACAGTCGCCAGTCCTCCGATAGCAGCGTTGATCGCTTTGTCAGCAGAGAGGAAATGGTCGAGCCAGGAGACATGGAAATTAAGGTAATGGGGTGGAGGGGGAAGCCTAGCTATTAAGCGGTGTTCCTGTACAGTAGAGATGGTGACATTATACTGTGGGTTATAATAACTCTGTTTTTATTGTAGCTTTCCAGGATAAAGGGGGACATTGGACACTACACAGATGCTGATGCGGCGCCCCTCATTCACTGCGTACGTCTGTTATCTGCCTCCTTCCTGCTGACTGGACAGAAGGGGGGTAAGAACATCGCTAGATTGAAAACTAGAAATAGGAGCGTTTTTTTGCCCACTTCTCAGACAGTCCTATTTTAAATAATGTATTCCACCTCATGCACCACGTGCCACTCTGGCGATGTCCGCACCAGAATTCTGGGTGCTTGTTTCACTTGAAAGAAACTCAGACATCCGAAAACAGTGCAGCCCATTAGAGAGCGCTGATTGGGTGCAGTGCTCGCATGGACTAACAAAGCCACGCGATCGCTGGGAGATCTGGTGCCCATGTCTGAACAACTGATTTTACACGACAAATATCTGGTGACCCCGATCCCGCTGAAGCTCAGGAGGAAATCCAAATCTGAATGATGTGGATTTTGCTGAGAATGATGCTGCAGATTCACCACGGATTTCCTGTCTGCAACATTAGAAGTAGTGAAAATCTGCAGTGTGTGGATGAGGTTTGTTCTTTATCATTCACATTCCTTGGAGTGTGATCTGCTGAAGACTTTGCCGACAGCGAACGCACCACGTGTAAACGCCACAGGTGCTTTTACGCTGTGCAATGGTCATGAACGAGCGTTCCAGGAGCACTTACTTCCCAATAATCGATTCTAGCTTGAAAACATCTGTTCGTCTGGTGATGCACCTGAGGCACGAAGGCCTGTGTGAGCGGGCTAATTAACCACCTCCGATAGGCAAATATGTTGTCAGTGAGAACTTGGTGTCATTTTGTGTTTTGCAGCCATGGTTCCAGACAGAGTGGTGCGCGTCAGTGTGAAGGCGTTGGCATTGAGCTGTGTTGGTGCGGCTGTCGCTCTGTACCCCGAAGCTTTCTTCAGCAGGCTTTACAAGCTGCAGCCAGAGAGCCTTGACCATCCAGGTAGCCGCTGATCATACCTACGGTGTGTCTGTCTACTGTAGCTTCACTGAAGGAGAAGTGATTCCTGTGCAGATTACACTGGAGTTAATATTACGTGTTATCCCCCATAAGGTCATATCACTGCTGCATGATTTCTAGGCTGTACATTAAAATTTACATTGTCATCTTCTTTCCAGAAAAGCAGTTCGTGTCAGATATCCTAAATTACATTAATCATGGGGACCCTCAGGTCAGAGGAGCCACGTCCATTCTGTGCGGCACCATTGTCTACTCCATACTGAACAAGTCGCGATATGATGCAGAACATTGGCTGACTGTTGTTAAAAACCGTACAGGTAACTTATATCTCCTGCAGGGTTTTAAAACTTGTGCATCAATGAAAAATTGGATTTTTTGTACTTAACGTAAAGATCCTTTCTCATTGAAAACATTGAGGGACAAAGGATTGTCAACACTAGGTGAAGGAAAAAAGTGTTTAACTGCCTGATGCTCTATACCCTCTTCTCAGACATGACACAGCTCAGTTTAGTGCCAAAAGTAGTGGGAGAGAACCCAAAAAAGAAAAACTCAAACTAAAAGCAACTGGGAACTAACATGACCTGAATCCGGGGAACAATATATAGGTCACAGGCAACAAGAAGTTCTCATCGGGTAGGAACATCAGGAATGGGATGGGAGTGGGAGCTGTGTCCCCCAAAGTCTTCAATGAGAAGAAATAAAAAGCACATTTTCTCATTAATTGCGTTGAGGACACAAGACTGTGGGACATCACACACCAGTTCCAATGTATGGGATAAAATAAAACAGGTGACCATTAATGATGATTGAATATACTTGTTACTCGAGATTTCTTGAGCATGCTCGGGGGTTCTCCAAGTATTTGTTAGTGCTCGGAGATTTAGTTTTTCTTGCCGCAGCTGAATGATTTACATCTGTTAGCCAGCATAAGTACATGTGGGGATTCCCTAGCAACCAGGCAACCTGGTGCGTGCTTGAGAAATCTCGAGTAACGAGTATTTCTTTCTCGCTTCATTGGGGGACACAGGTAACCATGGGTGTATGCTGCTGTCGCTAGGAGGCTGACACTATGCAAATAAAGAAAATTAACTCCTCCCCGGCAGTATACACCCTCCGACAGGCACCAGGCAACTCAGTTTTTGCTTAGTGTCTGTAGGAGGCAGACCTGGATCTAACACCAGATCCGAATTTCTTTTTCTTTCAGGGCTGTCCACATCCCAGGGGTGGACAATTGGGAAGCCAACTTTCTCAGCCGTCAGGGGCTCATGTCAGGCGAATGGGCTCTTCTCCCCGCTGTCTTCGACCAGATTTGCTAAAGGTGGGGCGTACCGGACGTCGACCTAATGGCCTCCCAAGCAAACACAAGGTTCCCCAGATCCTGGGATCCGGGGGCCGTCGGCTGCGACGCTCTCGTGATCTCGTGGGCCCAGTTTCAGATGCCTTACCTGTTCCCGCCTCTTCCCTTGCTTCCAAGGGTCGTAAAGAAGATAAAGTCAGAGGGGGTTCCCGTTCTCTTAGTAGCTCCAGATTGGCCCCGCAGGGTCTGGTATGCGGAGCTAGTGAACATGTTATCGGACGTACCTTGGAGGCTCCCAGACCGTCCGGATCTTCTATCGCAGGGTCCCCTCTTCCACCCGAGTTCTTGGTCTCTTAGTTTAATGGTATGGCCGTTGAGGCCGCGATTCTGAAGGACGCAGGTTTTCTCAACGTGTCCTACAAACCATGATGAGAGCTAGGAAACCGGCATCTTCCAGTATCTTCCTTAGATGTTGGAAGGCCTTTTTCCGATGGTGTGACGTCAACGGTCTATCCCCTATGGTTTTTTCCCTTCCTTCGCTTCTCGGATTTCTTCAGTCTGGTCTAGATTCGAACCTCTCCCTGAGCACGTTGAAGGGTCAGGTTTCTGCCTTGTCAATTCTCTTTCAAAGAGACCTTGCTTCTCTCCCCCAGGTGAGAACCTTCCTTCAGGGGGTTGCTCATGTTGCACCTCCTTACAATCCTCCGGTCGCTCCTTGGGACCGCAACCCTGTGCTCGGCGCCCTCCAGTGTACTCCTTTTGAACTGATTCGGGACATCTCTTTTTCGCTTCTTTCCTGGAAAGTAGCTTTTTTACTCGCCATCACCTCGATCAGGAGAGTTTCCGAGTTGGCGGCGTTGTCCTGTCGGTCTCCCTTTCTGGTCTTTCATCAGGACAAAGTTGTCCTTCGGCCTGTCCCTTCTTTTCTGCCAAAGGTGGTTTCGGCTTTTCACATCAATGTAGACATCGTCCTTCCTTCTTTGTGCCCTTCCCCAGTTCATCCGTTGGAGAAATCTCTCCACAATTTGGATGTGGTCAGGGCTATCCGAGTCTACCTTGCCAGAACTGCTCCTCCACCCTCTGTTTGTCGTCTCGGAAGGTCGTCAGAAGGGGCTCCCCGCCTCTAAGTCCACAATTGCTCGGTGGATCCGTTCGGCGGTCCTGGAGGCATACCGTGTTCAAGACAAACAGCCTCCCCCGGGGGTGAGGGCTCACTCTACCCGGGCTGTGGGAGCTTCTTGGGCAGTTCGTCACCAAGCTACTGCCTCGTAGGTTTGCAAGGCCGCAACTTGGTCGTCCATCCACACCTTTGTGAAATTCTGCAAGGTGCACACTCAGGCTTCCTTCTGCGTATGCAGGCCTGGGTAGGAAGATACTGCAGGCGGCGGTTTCGCACCGGCCGACCTAGTTCTCTATTCTTATTATCCCGCCCTAGGGACTGCTTTTGGACGTCCCATGGTTACCTGTGTCCCCCAATGAAGCGAGAAAGAAAGAGAGATTTTTGGTTCTTACCGTAAAATCTTTCTTGGAGCCTTCATTGGGGGACACAGCACCCTCCCTTTATGTTGTACCGTATTGGCCAACGTGCCATTGTTGTGGGTTGGTACATAGGTTGAGTTGTTTATACTTGTTCCTACTAATGCTTTTGCACCAACTAAGTTGCCTGGTGCCTATCGGAGGGTGTATACTGCCGGGGAGGAATTATTTTTCTTTATTTGCATAGTGTCAGCCTCCTAGCGACAGCAGCATACACCCATGGTTACCTGTGTCCCCCAATGAAGGTTCCAAGAAAGAGATTTTACGGTAAGAACCAAAAATCCCTCTATTAGCTCATCACTAGTGATCATGACTAACAGACTTTGGCCAGCAAAAAAGGCCCCAATCTGTCATCTGCAAAAGCCATAGAAGGTAGCGTATTGGACCTGAAGAAAGATGTGAATGGAGACCCAGTTGGCTGCCAGGCTTGGAACATCAACACCCGATGGCTGACTGCCCAGGAGGCCTTGATCGCTCTTGTGGACTGAGCAGTGATCCGAAGAGCAGAGATTTGTCCTTGTAAACTTCCCTCACAGACAAGATCCATATGGAAATGGTAGTCTTGTAGGCTGACGGGGCGTAGCGTGGCTTGTTAGGGAACTCAAAAAGAGAATAGGAAGAGAAAGGCCTAAATGGTCCTAACCAGATCTAGTCAATAGAGGAACTTGTGATGGGCATGAGCTGGAGATGAGCAAAAAGGAACAGAGGATGATGTGCTCATTGATCTGGGAGGCATTGGCCACTTCTGGATTCTGGAAGAAAAAATGGCACAGGGCGGAAACTATCGATCCCAAAAACCCTGAAACAAAAAAATGGATGGAATACGAGGACGCCATCCACAATTACACATGTAGCTCAATAAAAGAGGAGATTTTCTGATGAGGTAAAAAAAAAAACACCTGGATTTTTAAGGTCATGTCCCCAAAATTTAAGAAGCTGGAAAGAATGTGAGGCATGATTTCTGTTGGATATGCAACTGAAGAGTACCACGGAAGAAGTATAAGGAGATTTGGAGACTGGTGATTTTTGTTACTGAATGAGGCGTTCAGCAAAAATTCCCCCAGGTAAGGGATAACTTGCATATCCTTCTCAAAACCCCATGACATCAGGAAATGATTGTCACCTCTCTGGGAGCGAGCACCTTGTTGTAGACCCTACAGCTGTTGCCATTTCAAATTAAATTCGTAACAAACTGCCAAGAAAGGGAACCAAAAGAAAATGCTTGTGAAGCTTGGCAATAGTTATACAAAGTTATGCGTCTCTTATGATTACTGGAGAGGGGACTTCTAGTTCAGGGGATGGAAACACCGAGGGGAGTCCATACCTGTGACATCTTCGTACCTGTTGAGCCTGTTGAAGTCCAGAATGTGGTTGGACCAAGCCATCTTGGTAACTGTGAACATGCTAGGGAAGTACTGTATCTCTGGAAAATGTTCTGTGTTAGGAATTGAGACAATGACTCCTTGTAGCTGTTGGCTCGAAGGAAAGGTCAAACCTTCTAAAGCTACAAAGGTAAAAGCCTGTGTGGGAACAGGAAGCCCAAGACTATCTTTTTGCTTAGAAATACCACCTCCGTGACCCAGGCGTTGTTGTCTACATGAGCCATCCAATCTCAGTAGGAGAGAGGATGTGTTGTCACCTCACCTGGTAAAGTAAAGCAAAAAAGTGGAGACCTTCTTATTGCAGTGTAAGGTACATGGTCATGGAGCAGAATGCCCAGTAGTATCCTTGATAATGTCATGTTGACAGTTTCCTAATATGTAGTCTCCTGTAACGGTAAGCGGACCAGAATGTGGGACAAGTGAAGCATTAATGTTTCCCGCAATGGTGTTGATACAAGAGAAGCCCTGCATGGGATCAAGAAGATCCTCCTGAGGGACCCAGAAGGTAAATCCTGAGTAATGTGCTTATTTCAGGCCATATAGGGTTTTCTGACCCAGGACGCCACAAAAGCTGAACGTTGGATGGAGCCTTCTGCCGAAAAAACTGCTGTAGAAAGTGAGTCAATCTTCTCATCTAGCGGGACACGGGCATTATGCTGAATCCCAGAAGGGCAAGGTAGTGGCTCGTGAGAAATGAGCTACCCTGGTGGTCCATTGAAGGAGGTATGGACCATTTGACAATAGGTTTCTCAGTGAAATGGAAGAGGGCCTCATACCTCTTAGATGAAGGTGTGCACCTTTCCAGGTGTTCCCATATCTTGATTGGAGGATCGCAAAGTCCTCAAGAGGAGAGGAGATCTGTTGCTTGCAGTGTCATTGTTTGGAAACTGCTTCCTAGTAAGGGGAGATGGACTCGTCCTTGACATGTGTGGTGTCCCTTATTTCCTAAACATATTCCTGCAGGGCTGAGGCCAGCTTAGTATCCTGCTGATACTCAGTCAGATGTGTCTCCCAGGGATTTGCACTAGTAAGAGGGGAAAACTGTGTTATTTGTTGTGGTTCAGACAGGCTGAGGACGAGACTTGGAACACCATCTTGCAACTCCTCTGAGAACTTCTTTGGGAAGGTGTGATAAACTCCACAAACTGTCACAGGGTGCCGATTGCATAAGCGAACGTTCACGAATAAGCTTAGCTGGCATCTGCTCTAGGGAAATGACGCTTGGTCGAAGCCTGATAGAAAGACCTGACCCCTTCTGGGATCCGAGGGCTCAAGGTCTGGAGTGAGATGTCGGCACTGGGTAGAGAGCCCCGCTGACCACTTGGCAAACGTTTGTCGCCGTAGGTAACCATCGTAGTGGGGGATTTCCTAAGAGCTGTAAAACAGGAAAAGATAATCCTGGTGGAGTAAAGCAGGACATGAGGGGGATTATACTCTCCCTTGACAAACTGGGGGATTATGCTCTCCCATCTCATGTATACTGATCTTTCCGATTTCTTCAGATTCCCACAGGGCCACCCTTTCCGTGGCCTCTTACATCTGTGAGGACACAGGCAGTCCGCTGTGGCAGCAGCCAGTGGCCAACTGGTGACAGGCCTAAATGGTGTCCACAGGGAGGATTTTTTCCCCGCCTATTGTCAAGCCTTCTAGTGGCATGGCGTATACCCAAGGTGCTGTGCCCTCCAATGCTATTAATGAGAAATGTTTAACTGCTAAAATATTCATCATTCATTTTCATCAATTAATTTATTTTTTCATTTTTTTAAGGGAATAATTTTTCTGTTGAAGATTGCATTCCTTTACTGCAAAAATCCCTTAAAGATGAATCATCCGTTACATGCAAGATGGCTTGTGCTGCAGTCAGGGTGAGTGGATATTTTTTCTAAAATTGAATTCTGTCATTTAACTACTTCCAGAACGCCCATAGATTCTACATTTGGGAGATCCACATATTACTCTGCAGTGATGTTCTAAGAATCGCTGCAGACAAAGCAACTGCATGAGACTGTGCAGATACAGGAATATCTCCACATAGAGAAGGCAGAGATGATTTATTACCATCTCTGCCTTCCTGCTCACTCTGGGTAAATGGTTAAGGAAGAAAAAATATTTCTCTATCGTTTTATTGGAGGACATGGAAGACCATGGCTATAGATCCCGCTGGACCTGGACGATTGGCGATCCCAGTCCAGGAGTGTCCTGTACGTGGCATAGCTGGGGGAGATGTCCTGGTGGCAGAGTAACTGGCATACAGCACACCCATTTGGGAGGCCGTTCTCTGGGGCATTCACACCCACTTTATAAATGGGTCTGTCTCTGCCATAGAGTTTCTTTGCCTTTTTCTAATTTTCCTTTTTTGTTTTTTTCCCTCCAGCATTGCATATCCAGTTTATGTTGCAGTACATTCAGCGAGCTCGGTTTGCAGCTGATGATAGATCTGCTCACACTTAAAAACAGCTCCTATTGGCTTGTGAGGACGGAGCTGCTGGAGACCCTTGCAGAAATTGATTTCCGGTAAGAAAAAGATTATCGCCAACCCTACCCCCCACAATCGCTCCATTTAAGCGGAAAACTCTATGGCCGCGGACTTGATATCCTTGGCGTTCCCAACTGTGTGACCCCAGCAAGCCTTTCAATGTGTGATAAGTTTTGACCCCCTGTATGCGGCAAACAACATTTATTCAGCTTTTCTTTCTGCAGGTTAATCAATTTCTTGGAAGGCCGAGCAGAAGGATTACATAGAGGTGCCCATTTTTATACCGGGGTAAATATAGCAAATGTTTCATTATATTTGATGAGTGAATAGGGATTATTATTGTGTAAAATAGGACAGTGGGTAAATTCAGAAACTAGTATGCTGCTACTGGAAACTAGACGTGATTGAGCAGAGCTGAGCGTGTGTTCTTGGTGTGTGCGGTGCAGACAGCTCCTGCTGTAGATGTCACAGATTATCTTTCATCTCATCAGCGGATATGCTCTCTCCTCTGTTCACATTGCAGTTGCTGCATCTTCAGGAGCGGGTATTGAATGGCGTCGTCATAAGCCTTCTAGGAGATGAAGACGCTCGGGTGAGACATGTAGCTGCCGCCTCATTAGTTCGGTAAGTACTAAATAGGATTGAGGAGACTTTTTGTTTTCTAAAGCCCCCTATACACTGTGTAATAAAGCGGCTGTTCAGGCTTGGGGCTCAGGTCTGCAGTCTCTCAATGTGCAGGTTGTGCGCTGCCAGGATTCTCCGATGCCGGAAGTGGGCAGGCATGTAATTTGCATACTTAAGGTCACATGCCAAATAGACATTCAGGGCTTCCCCCAATACAAGTATATTGACTAAGGCCAGACAAGTCTAGTCGGGATGTGTCAGAAAGTATACATGTTGTTTACTTGCGGCCACATGATCATTCGCTCGTCAACCAGAGAATCCTGACAGAGCGCACTGTGCACAGTGTGAGGATTCACAAGTCTGCAGTTACATAGATTAAGTGCAGAGTTGAGTCTCAAGCCTGGGCAGCCCCTTTAAAGTTGGCCGATCCCATGATTTTCAGCAGGATCTCCCAACCATCTATATATGGGGGCTCCCGACTCTTCCTCGGGCGAGATAATGATCAAGCACCAATAATTCAAATTCCTTTCTGCTCCCGCCAGATTAGTGTCTGGGAATGGCTTTCTCCCCTTAACGAACATATGAGCCCCATAATCATGTGTATGGGGGATTTGGGAAAGAACAGTCTCCACTGACTCATAGCGAACACATCTAAGAGAATATGCTCATGGCCCGATTCATTATTGCATTTGTGCTTTTTTGTTGTTTAGTTCTTAGTGTTTTTTTAGCCCGTTTTTGATTTGCACCAAATTTTCTTTTTTAATTTCTACCTTTTTGACTTTTGAAGTCTATTTTGCATTTGCTTTTTTTTTTTTTTTTTTTTTATGTGTTTGTGTGTGTTCTCCAATGCAGGTGGGATTCAGTTGTCCAGATGTTTCTGACTGATTCATCAAGTGTGATATCACAAAGTCGAACAATTTTTACGTAAATGTGCTCCAATTCCCAACCCCCTCGAGTAATTTTATGTACTCCTGGAATTTAAGCGCTGCGGAATATGTTGGCGCTATATAAATAAAATGATTATTATATTATTATAATTTTTGTACAATTTTTTTTTACATTTTTGCAGAACATGCAAAAACAATTAGCCAAAAATAGCATTTTTGCGCAAAATTCATGCACCACAAGCACCATTTTGTTGCTTGAGTTCCAAGACTATAATTGCTCTGTTTGCAGTAGTAAACTGTAACACTAAGATCCATGGATCCTCTTGATGAAGGATCCATTGCTGCAGAAAATGGTGGTAATAGTGTTTTTCTACTTATTTTTTTGATGCTGTCATATTCTGCTGGTAAACAAAGATTACAAAATTAAGTGTTTACTTTTGTCCGCAGGGTCTTAATCCTGTTTATATATGTATTTCATGCTTTTTTTTTTCCGCAGGCTGGTTCCAAAGTTATTTTACAGCTGTGATCAAGGACAGGCCGATCCTGTGGTAGCAGCCGCTCGGGACCAGAGCAGCATTTACCTGAAGCTCCTCATGCATGAGACTCAACCGGCATCTCACTTTGCTGTCAGTACGATCACCAGGTAATCTGGACGATTGTCAGTCATGGGATACTGAATGTAGGAGAATACATGCAAATCTGAACATGATTTTATGTGTTTTATTTCTTTGAGAATACATAGTGGGACACGGATAGCCCCTACGACTAGTAGGCTATACACTAGGTGAAAAAAAGTGATGTCTCCGCTTGGAAAATTGCACCTTTTCCTCAGACACTAGGCAGCTTAGTTTAGTACCATAAGCAGTAGGAGAGAAAAAAATCTTTAGCAAGTAACATCATGGAACCATCATGATCTGAACACGAGGAAGAGGATAGCTAAAGGCAGCCGAAACTGGTCCTGGGAAAGAAGACTAGAATTACAGGGTGGGAGTGGTGTTCCCCAATTTATTGAATGAGAAAGGTATTCTACATTTAAGTACAAAAATACAATTTCTTAATTAATATGGTCAACATAAGACCATTGGACATCTCAGAGTTGGGAAATACAACAACTGACTATGAGGCTCGTCTAGCAGACAGTGGTCGACAGCACCTTACCCACCAAATAGAGGCAAAATCCAGTTGTAGAACTTTGGAAATATGAGAGGCTCAGCTAGGAGATCTGTCAAATGCAAACCTGATACCTGACTTCCCTTATGGAATAAATGATCACCCTGAAGGGACTTTTAGGCTTCCACAATCTTTGTGGTCCCTGATAGGCTACTGCAAAAAGCATTTACTCTGTCGCCTCATTGGGGGACACAGGACCATGACCATGGGTGTTATGCTGCTGTCCACTAGGAGGCGACACTATGCATAATCTGAAAAAGATTAACCATGGCTCCTCCTCTGCAGTATACACCCCTGGACGGCGTTAGCCTTCTCCTGTTTTTGCTTAGTGTCGCATAGGAGGCACACCTGAAGAAAAGTTGGTCTCCTGCGAGATTCCCGGCATGGCTCCTTCCTCGGCCCCCTATTATGGGGTGCCCGGTTGAAGCCGAGATGGCTATTCCCCATGTTGCTCCTTCCCCCGTCCCTCGGGTGCTGGTTCAAAGTTGAGACCCCCCCCCTCCTTCCCCAATTCCTTTTGGTGTCTGGGTTGAGGTTGAGGCGAGGATAAAGCCCCCTGAAGGTGACAGCAGCACCCTCCCTAATCCCCCTCTGGGGGTATTAGGTTGAGACGCCTCAGGTAGGGCCTGTACAGGCAGCACTCTGCAGCTCCCAGCAGCATGGGCCAGCACACTGCGCCTGCATCCAGGGACCCCAGCCCAGCTGCAGGCTCCTGTCGGGGCCGAGGAGAGTGCAGGCAGGCATGGCACATCTGAGACACAGGGCTCCCTGCGCCCTGTCTCTGCAGCAGCAGGGGGGTGGAGACCTTTCAGCCCACCCCCCTACCACTTATAGCCCCCCTGCTATCCTGCTTTTCAAATCCGGGAGGGTCCGGTTCAGATCCGATCCACTCCCGGACTTCCGCGCCGGCGTGGAGCCCTCTTGGGCATCAGGCATATACTTTAGGCCGCAGCTTCGGCCTAGCCGAGGCCGCCGCCTTGTTTCTGGACTCGGGAAAGTGGTCTCTCCATCCCAAAATTTTTTGCCAGATCTGCCATCGCTGGGGAACTTTGGACGTGGACCTAATGGCATCCCACTTCAATGCCAAGGTCTCCAACTTCATGACCAGAACACACGATCCGCAGTCGCTCGGAGCAGATGCCCTGGTTCAGGACTGGACCCAGTTCCAGCTTCTGTACATTTTTGCACCTCTCTCCCTGATATCCAGAGTGGTGAGGAAGATCAAGCAGGAGGGAGTTCCAACCATCCTAATTGCACCGGACTGGCCAGACGTACATGGTACGCCGACATCATACAACTTACAGCAGACGCCCCCTGGTGTCTCCCCGACTGCCCCGATCTTCTATCACAAGGCCCGTTCTACCACCAGAACTCAGGGGCCCTCAATTTGACAGCGTGGCCCTTGAGACCTGGGTTCTAACCCAGGCAGGGCTCTCGCCGGACGTCAATGGAACCATGATCAGGGCACGGAAGCCAGCCGCTGCCAAGATTTATTACCGTACCTGGAAAGTTTTCTTTACCTGGTGCGAATCTTGTGGCCAGACCCCACTCCCTTATTCCTCCCCAAAGTACTTGGTTTTCTCCAATCGGGTCTGGAGGCCAGACTGTCCCTGGGCTCGCTTAAGAGCCAGGTGTCAGCTCTCTCAGTTCTTTTTCAGAGACACATTGCTAACAAGCCGCAAGTAAGGACTTTTCTTCAGGGGGTTTCCCGATTGGTTCCCCCCTACAGACGACCACTAGAAATGTGGGACCTCAACCTGGTCCTGACAGCATTGCAGGGACCACCTTTCAAACCCTTTAGGGAGGTTCCACTCTGCCTTCTATCCCAGAAGGTGGTCTTTCTGGTGGCAAACACCTCACTACGCAGGGTGTCTGAACTGTCAGCACTCTCCTGCAGACGGCCCTTCCTGGCTTTTCACCAGGACAAGGTAGTTCTCCGTGCGGTCCCATCCTTCCTTCCAAAAGTTGTGTCCAACTTCCACCTCAATGAGGAAATTTCACTGCCATCCCTTTGTCCGGTTCATAGAGTGGAGAAGGCTCTGCATACGCTTGACCTTGTCAGGGCATTGCGTATATATGTGTCTAGGACTGCGTCCTTCCGGAAGTCTGATTCTCTTTTCCTTCTTCTGGAAGGCGACCGCCAGGGTCTGCTGGCTTCCAAAGCTACCCTTGCCAGGTGGATGAAATCCACCATACAAGAGGCCTACCGCCTTAAAAATTCTCCTCTTCCGGACGGTATTACGGCACTCTACACGGGCGGTAGGGGCCTCCTGGGCCATTCGGCACCAGGCTTCGGCACAACAAGTGTGTAAGGCGGCCACTTGGACTAGCCTACACACGTTTACTAAGCACTACAGAGTTCATACCCAGTCTTCAGTGGACGCGAGCCTGGGTAGACGGGTTCTGCTGGCGGCGGTGCCCCAAGTTTAGGGGCCTGTCTGCACAATATTCGTCCATTGCTTCCCACCCAGGGACTGCTTTGGGACATCCCATGGTCCTGTGTCCCCCAATGAGGCGACAGAGTAAATGAGATTTTTGTTTACTCACTGTAAAATCTCTTTCTCTTAGCCTCTAATTGGGGGACACAGCTCCCACCCTGTTGCCCTTTACGGGCCGTTGTTACTGTTGAGTTCTCATATTGTTCTTTGAGCTTGAACATAGTGGCCTTCTTATAGGCATGGTTATGTTATTCATGTTACGTTCCTCCTAATGCTTTTGCACAAAACTGGAGAAGGCTAACGCCGTCCAGGGGTGTATACTGCAGAGGAGGAGCCACGGTTAATCTTTTTCAGATTATGCATAGTGTCGCCTCCTAGTGGACAGCAGCATAACACCCATGGTCATGGTCTTGTGTCCCCCAATTAGAGGCTAGAGAAAGAGATTTTACGGTGAGTACACCAAAATCTCCTTTTTTCCCCAAAAAAACTTGTGTGGCCTATCAGGAATCGCAGAGAGAGAACAAAACCGCTGGCAGGCTTCCATAACTAAAAAAAGTTGTGATGATGGAGAGAACAATCCCGGTGATGGAACTAAGGGGGAATGATGTCCTTGCTGTTGATGTGCAAGGCTGACACCACCTTTGGGATAATAGATGGCATTGGGCGTAAGATTACCTCGCCCTGATGGAGAGCAAAGAAGGGAGTGTTGCAGGGAAACCCTCCAAATTAAATGCCACCATTTTTTTTTTTAAGTCTGTGGAAGTTCATTGGTTAGGTTCACGTTATTGCTGACTCCAAAAGGTTTATTCTGCAGAACTGATCTGGATGGCCTGAATTGGAGAGAGATGTGGTTTACATTACTTCGACCATGAATGGCAAACAAAGGTCTAGAGTTGGTCGAGAACGGTGCATGTTGTACTTGGCTGTTCACAGTCCGCCTGTCGATACCTGCTCCGGTCATCCTGTCATCTCTTTTGTAAAATCGCTCTCTGTAATGAATAATTTTCACATAATCTACGAAACCTAAAATGTGTTTGCAATAAGCTTTTTACTCTGATTTTTTTACGACTGCGAAACTCTTTGCAGGATCTACAAAGGGTACAATATACTACAGGGTCCAGCAGATGTCAGCATGGAGAATAACCTGTCCAAGGTCATCACCGCAGTCTCCCATGCGTTAACCACGTCGACCACACGAGCTCTCACGGTAATGATACTTGTTGCGACGCTGAAGCAGCGATTTACTTTTCATGGCCTGGCATATTATGCAGTGTTGGCTCCTGCAGATAAACGATGTCCAAAAGTTATAATACGAGAAGTTGGTTCCTTCATGTCAACTTGAGCTGGATATAATTGAAGTTTTCTCCGCCTCATTGGGGAACACAGGACCATAGTTCCTGCTTAGAGGCACTTGGGTCTGCTTTCAGACCCACCGTTTTTATTTTCATTTTTTATTTTATTTTTTCCCTTAACGGAGCGAAAGGGGGCGACGGATCCTTTCTAGGTTCCGATCTCCCCCGAATCATCAACAGGCGAGTACGTGGAGCGTTCCTCCCCTTTCCTGTAACGTTGGATGCCAGCCCTGAGCTCACCTTATTGGCGACGGTTCCTTTGCGTTCCGATCTCCCCCCTCCATAGCAGTCGACCACATGGAGTAGCCCTCCATCTACCTCTCCTGGAGCAATAAAAACGGTGGGGTCTGAAAGCAGGCCCAAGTGCCTCTAAGCAAGAACTATGGTCCTGTGTCCCCCAATGATTGGCTCGGAGAAAAGGATTTTACGGTGGGTACACAAAAATCCCTATTTACCCACAAAATGCACATTTAAGCCTGAAAGCAAGTCGAGCTACACACTCGGGGAAGCACAAGTATTGCATGAATCCCAACCAGATTGGGATTCATGTAATACGACTGATATAACTATAACCCTTATTAAAGGGCATCTGTCAGTAGGATCAACCGTCCTAAGCCATCTTTATTGGCATATAGGTCATAGGAAGCAGATTAAAATGATACCTTGATATCTGGGATCTGATGTTGTGTTCCAGAGAAATCCACATTTTTCTTAATATGCAAATCGGCTGTAAATATCTATGGGCCGGACATTGATCTCCCTGATCAGATATCAAGGTATTTCTTTTTATCTATGTGCTACATTCCCATATTAATCCCTTTCTGCCAGCTTTGATGTGGGCTCCGGCAGTGACTCGCATCAAAGCCGGGACATGTCAGCTGTTTTGTACAGCTGACATGTGCCTGCACTAGGCGTGGGTGGAATCGCGATCCACCCGCACCCATTAACTAGTCAAATGCCACATTTAACAAGCGCTTCCAGCCATCTGGCCGGAAATGCGCGCACCGGTGAACCCCGTCACATGATCGGGGGTCATCGGTGTGTCGGCATAACAACCAGAGGTCTCCTGCAGACCTCTATGGTTGTTGATGCCGGATTGCTGTGAGCGCCACTCTGTGGTCGGCGCTCATAGCAATGCTACTGTAATTCATCTACATAGGGACGATCTGAGCATCACTTCTATGTAGCAGAGCCGATCAGGCTATGCCAGCTTCTAGCCTCCCATGGAGACTATTGAAGCATGGCAAAAGTAAAAAAAAATGTGTTAAAAAAATATGAAAAAAATAAAAAAATTTAAAAGTTCAAATCACCCCCCTTTCGCCCCATTCAAAATAAAACAATAAAAACAAAATCAAACCTACATATATTTGGTATCGCCGCGTTCAGAATCGCCCGATCTATCAATAAAAAAAAAAGCATTAACCTGATCACTAAACGGCGTAGCGAGAAAAAAAAAAATAAAAACGCCAGAATTATGTTCTTTTGGTTGCCGAGACATTGCATTAAAATGCAATAACAAGCGACCAAAAGATCGTATCTGCACCGAAATGGTATCATTAAAAACATCAGCTTGGCACACACAAAATAAGCCCTCAACCAACCCCAGATCACGAAAAATGGAGATGCTACTGGTATCAGAAAATTGAGCAATTTTTGTTTTTTTATTTTTTGTTAGCAAAGTTGGATTTTTTTTTACCACTTAGATAAAAAAAGAACCTAGACATGTTTGGTGTCTGTGAACTCGTAATGACCTGGAGAATCAAAATGGCAGGTCAGTTTTAGCATTTAGTGAACCTAGTAAAAAAGCCAAACAAAAAACAAGTGTGAGATTGCACTTTTTTTGCAATTTCACCGCACTTGGAATTTTTTTCCCATTTTCTAGTACATGACATGGTAAAACCAATGGTGTTTCTCAAAAGTACAACTTGTCCCGCAAAAAATAAGCCCTCACATGGCCATATTGACAGAAAAAGTTATGGCTCTGAGAAGGAGAGGAGCGAAAAAAAGAAAACGCAAAACTGAAAAAGCTCATGGGGTTACGGGGTTAATTTCTTAGGAGGGTTGATTCTGCTGACAGATTCCCTTTAAGGTATTATTTAAAGGGAACCTGTCACCCCCAAAATGGAAGATGAGCTGCGGCCACCACTATCAGGGGCTTATCTACAGCATTTTGTAATGCTGTAGATAAGCCCCGATGTATCCTGAAAGATGAGAAAAAGAGGTTAGATTATACTCACCCAGGGGCGGTCTGGTCCGATGGGCGTCGCGGTCCGGTCCGGGGCCTCCCATCTTCTTACGATGACATCCTCTTCTTGTAGTCACGCTGCGGCTCCGGCACAGGCGCACTTTGTCTGCCCTGTTGAGGGCAGAGCAAAGTACTGCAGTGCGCAGGCGCCGGGAAAGGTCAGAGAAGCCTGCGCCAGAGCTGCAGTGTGAAGACAAGAGGATGTCATCGTAAGAAGATAGGAGGCCCTGGACCGGACCGCGACGCCCATCGGACCGGACCGCCCCTGGGTGAGTATAATCTAACCTCTTTTTCTCATCTTTCAGGATACATCGGAGGCTTATCTACAGCATTACAGAATGCTGTAGATAAGCCCCTGATGCCAGTGGGCTTAGCTCACCTTTGATTTTGGGGGTGACAGGTTCCCTTTAAAGTTTCCTGTTGCCGACTTCTATCATCTCCAGCTATATGGTCAGATCCTTGGGGGTTTCAAAACCCAGTTTTCGCTGCATAATACCAGATTAACTCTTACTTTCCCCCATGGCTGTCACTGGTATTGGAAAGCATGAAGTAGACCCATTTTCCTCGCTGGAAATGTATTTCTCACTGCTATACGGTAGTTTAGTATAAGTTCCTGATTTAAAGCCCCACTCAGGTGATTTTTTTTTCCCAGTGATTTTCTCTTTGTGACCAAGTGTGTAAGTTATCTTGATGGTAGTAACTTACCACACCAGTGAATGTCTTCTTCCCTATTCAGCGGCATTCCGGTCCAGCACCATGTGACCGCATCTGTCACCTGCCAGATAGCTGCAGCAATGACTGTGTGATTAGACAGGTCACAAATGCAGTCATCGCAATGCCACCAATGGACCGGAGTGTCGCTGAAACCGGGAGAAGACTGCAATCAGTGAGTATGATACATGACACTTATACACGTGAACCCTATTAAAGGGGGAAACGAGAAAGTAAATCACTGGGCTGGGGCTTTAATGAAGGCATTTTAATGAAGAGAAATCAATGATGGTAATTGGATTCCTGTTTGATCCTGGCATTATATGGGGAACCAGATTAGTTTGAAAATTGTTCTAGATCACAAACAATTCACTTTGATTTTTCTCTTCCTTTTTAGTTCGGTTGCTGTGAAGCTTTATGTCTGTTGTCAACGGCATACCCAGTGTGTACGTGGAGCGTTGGCTGGCATTGTGGGTACATTGTGTCCTCTGGGGCACAGGCCTCACGGATCCAACTGTACAAGAACAGAGGCCGGTCCTTCAGGTAAATAAGCCCTTGGGCAATGAAGTGCAGGTCTGTACTGAAACTGACAGATTGGGTCATCAGTATCGATGAGCGAACGTGCTGGGATAAGGTGTTATCTGAGCATGCACGTCTGCTAAGAGTGTCTTCGATGTGCTCGAATAATATGTTCGACAGCACATGCAGGGATTCCTTTTGTTAGGCAATCCATGCATGTGTTGCAGCTATCGAATAGGGTGCCGCAGGGACTCGAACATATTATTCGAGCATGCCAAAGACACTGTTAGCACACAAGCATGCTCAGATAACACCTGATCCCTGCACGTTTACTCATCAACAGTCATTAGGTCTCTGTATTGCCTAAAATTTGCAGGGGGCCTGCCATATTGTTAACATAGATTCATATATGGTACTGTAAAAGTGCTGTAAAATAGAGTTTCTCTATCGCCTCATTGGGGGACACAGGAACCATGGGGGGTGTATGCTGCTGCCACTAGGAGGCTGACACTATGCACAAAAATAGTTAGCTCCTCCTCTGCAGTGTACACCCCACCAACTGGCATTCTGAAACTCCAGTTTAGCTTAGTGTCAGTAGGAGGTGGACACGGGTCTTTCAGTAGACCCATATCTACCTCAATGTGCGTCGTTTTCTTTCATGTTTTCCGGAGGGATACAGTGTGAACAGTCACAACTGTAATCCCACAATGCGGACTATGAGTACGGCGTATACTGCCACCCTGTGTCCTCATAGATCCCTCAGCAGGACCAAGATCCTAGCACACAATCGTGCTTAGAAGACCGGTCCTAGCTCCGTCCCCCACCCACTCGCCCACCAGAGCCTGTCGGTTGGAGGAGACAAGGATGTCCATCACCAGCTCCCTGGACGTCTGTTACCGTCCCCATTAGGTTTGAGGTTAGTAACGGACGACGTGGGATGTTTTAGGTGAGTATTCCTACTCCTAGAATCCCTCCTCAAATCCGGGGTAGTCATGGGGGGGTCCCTTGGGATTCCCTTTTGTTCGTAGAAGTGCGCAGAGTTCCAGGCTGCCTTTGGCCTGGTCGGCGTTTCCCCTCATTTCTTGCCCACAGGCAGCAAGGGGGACCCAGGAGAGGGCGGGGTCATCGCTCCGTTCGCATGACAGCCTTTGTAGGCGGCCGCGCTACTTCTTCTTGGCAGTCTGCACTGTTCTCTGCGCCCTTTGCGGTGGCCTTATAGGCAGCCGCGCTGTTTTCCCTGCTGCTGCACCATTCTCTCAGCCCGGCGCGGCAACCTTACAGGCAGCTGCGCTGCTTTTCCTGCGGCCGCGCTCCTTTCTGACTGGCGTGGCGGCCTTGTAGGCCGCCGCACGTTCTCCGGCGCCGCGGCCCTCTCTGGCCACTTCCTTTTTCCTCGGACTGGCTTTTCTCCCGCCCGACCATCATTCCCTTGGCGAGCTCCGCCCACCGGCGCCATCTTGGTGCTCCCGACTCACGCGACTAGCTCCGCCCCCTCTCCCTGTGCCCTGCAGAGTTGTATTTCAGCGCCACGCACGCCTCTCCTCGCCCTTTTCAGCGCACAGCCTGGGGTCCTCATCTGCAGTTGCCATCCCCATCTGCTCCCCAGATGACAACGTGTCCCAGGTCCCCTTGACTGGATCGCTGCAGGAGTCGCATTACCTTCCTACCTGAAAGGCTATCTTCCCTGGGGGACCATCTACAAGCTGGGCAGCTTCTTCCGTCTGGAACCGCTTCGTCTGCCGTGAGTAGCTCTGCACTGCAGACTGACACTCTTCTCTGCCCTACTGTCCCCCAACCTTCTGGCATTCGTCAGGGACCCGTTCGTCATGTCTAATTCTAAGGGAGGTCGCTCTCGCCCTCCTACTTCTTCCTCTACTTCCTCTGCCTTAGTCAAACACTTTGTGTGTTCCTCTTGTAACTGCAAGCTTCCCTCAGGTCAGTCCTCTCCCCTCTGTCAGGCCTGCAGCAACCCCATTATGCCCACCGCCCAAGACCCCCCTGCTCCGCCTGAGAGCGAAGCCCCCACCCCAGGCTGGACCTCCTCTCTGTTACAATTGGTAGCGGATCTAACACGGGTGTCTCAGACCCTTGTGTCCGTGCTCGATCGGCTGCCCCTGCAGACTTCTACAGTGGCCAGCGGGTCGCAGGAATCTCCGTCCGTGACCTCCAATATAGGCCGCAAAAGATCCAGACAGGAACGCCGGCCTGAGTCCTCTTCTCGTTCCATCTCGCCTCATGGCCCCTCTCTGAGATAGGCTTCCCCCTGTCCTCCTCTCCCGAATCAGGCGAGGTATTCCCCGATGCGCCTTCGGAAAATAATTTGGAGCTGGACTCGAACCAAATAGTTACCATGAGGGATACGGTTCAGAGTCTCATTGGAGCAATCAATCAGACCTGTGGCATCAAAGATTCCTCTACAGAACCCGCAGATCAGGTGGTTTCCTTAGACGGTCTAAACCACCCAACAAGGTTTAGCTCCTCATCCTGAATTTGATGAGCTCCTGGCCAGGGAAAGAGAGACTCCGACCAGGCGTTTTCAAAGAGGAAAGCGCCTTGGCATTTTGTATCCTTTTCTCCGGAGCACACCGCCAACTAGACTGCTGTTCCCTCTGTGGATCCTCCAGTTTCCAGGCTGTCCACTAACACGGTCCTTCCGCTGTCCGGCGGAGCATCTCTGAAAGATTCCAACGATAGAACCACAGAATCCTTTGCAAAGTCGGCCTTCGAAGCGGCCGCGTCTACCCTATTTCCGACCTTTGCTTCCACCTGGGATACGAAGTCTATATCCGAATGGGCCAAACAACTTCGTCTGGGCATCCTGGCCGGAGCTCCACCAGAACAGCTGGCGGATCTTGCTACACACATTTCCCATGCTGGGGAATATTTGGTTTCCGCCTCCCTAGACGCCACGTCTTGTACTGCTCAGGCGCCCAGTAATGTTGTTGCCATACGTCGCACCGTTTGGCTCAAGGCCTGGCAAGCGGATTTGTCATCAAAAAAGTCCCTTACCAGCCTGCCTTTTCAAGGATCACGTCTTTTTCGGTTCCAAGCTGGACCAAATTATTAAGGACGCCAAGTTCCCTTCTCCCCAAGTCCAAACCTCGCTGTCCTCCCCCAGACGGCAATTTCGGTCCTTTCAGCCCTTTCGTCGTTTCACGGCATCAGATTCCTTTTTCCCAACAACAGAGGCCACAGACACGGCAAGAAAAGAAGAAGATATCCTTCAGACCCACTCCTTCCTGGCGTTCCCACTACTCCCAAGGTAGATCCTCCAAGTCTAGGACTGGAAGAGCCACCTCGGCATGACTCACGACTAGTCCCCAGCCCACTTCCCAAGCTGGGCGGCCGTCTCCTCTTCTTCAGGGACGTCTAGATTTCCTCAGTAGAGGACGCATGGGTCAGGGAAGTTGTATCCTCAGGATACAAAATAGAGTTCATTTCTCGGCCCCGGGATCGTTTCTTTGAATCCCGAGCTTCAAGAGATACCGCTCTGGTCCCGGGTTTCTTTGCAGCCATCGCTTCCCTTCTCAAATCCAGGGTAAACGTACCTGTCCCAGAAAAAGAACGGTTCACAGGGTTTTATTCGAATCCTTTTGTGGTACCGAAAAAAGACAGCACGGTTCGTCCCATTCTGGATCTCAAATTGCTGAACAAGAGGATTCGTCTGAGACACTTCAGGATGGAATCCCTTTGTTCAGTAATTGCTTCCATGGAGGCTCAGGAATTTCTGTGCTCCATAGACATCCAGGACGCCTACCTCCATGTCCCAATTTTCCCGGGACATCACAGATTCCTGCGTTTTGCAGTACTTCAGGAGCATTTTCAGTTTGTCGCCCTGCCGTTCGGTCTCGCAACCGCTCCCAGGGTTTTCACGAAGATCATGGCAGCGCTGATAGCCATCTTGAGGATCAGAGGCCTGGTACTTTTTCTGTAATTCAACGACATCCTCATCAAGGCTCTGCCCTTTTCTCAGGTTCACGAAAGTCTGTCCATCGTCCTCGACACCCAAGCCCATTTTGGGTGGCTCGTCAACCGGAGATAGTCCTGCTTTGTTCCTTCTCAGCGCCTCATATTTCTGGGCATGCTCTTCGACACTCGTCGGACCAGAGTCTTCCTTCTGGAAGACAAGAGAACCATTCTTCGTTTGGAAGTTTGCTTGCTCCAGGGTCCTCTGCTTCCCTCCTTCTGATCGGCCATGAAGGTTCTGGGAGGATGGTTGCAACATTGGAAGCGATTCCCTTCCCCCAATTTCACTCAAGACCTCTTCAGCAGGCTATTCTCTCACAGTGGGACAGGTCTGTCTTTTCCCTGGATCGTCCGATTCGGCTCTTACCCGGGTCAAACGGTCCCTCAACTGGTGGCTGACGTCACCTCTCATCTCCCAGGGCAGGTCCTTCCTCCCAGTTCACTGGCAGGTGGTGATGGACGCCAGCCTTCTCGGCTGGGGTGCGGTTTTTCGTCACCTGACTGTTCAGGGTCGTTGGTCGGTGCAGGAGTCATCTCTGCCGATCAACCTCCTCGAGATTCGGACCATCTTCCTGTCTCTTCTTCACGGGGAAAGGATTCTCAAGGGTCTGTCAATTCGAATACAGATGGACAATGACACAGCAGTTGCATATGTCAACCACCAAGGGGTACTGTGAGCTCTCTGGCCTCGGCCGAGGTATCCAAGATCCTACTTTGGGCAGAGGCAACGGTCCAGGTGATATCCGCGGTGCATATCCCCAGCGTGGACAATTTCCTCAGCCGCAAGGGCCTCGCGGCAGGGGAATGGTCCTTGCATCAGGAGGTCTTCCATCAGATTTGTCTTAGATGGGGGACTCCGGATGTGGACCTCACGGCGTCCCGAACGAACAGGAAGGTCCCTCGGTTCGTCACCCGGTCCCGCGATCCTCTCGCAGTGGGTGTCGACGCTTTGGCCATTCCTTGGTCGCAGTTCGTGCTCCCCTATCTGTTTCCACCCCTGCCCTTGCTTCCCAAGCTTTTGAAAAGGATCAAGGCGGAAGGGGTGCCGGTCATTCTGATCGCCCCGGATTGGCCCAGGAGATCTTGGTTTGCGGAGATAGTCAATCTTCTCACAGACGCCCCCTGGCGGCTTCCAGACAGACCCGATCTGCTGTCTCCGGGTCCGATCTGCCACCCAAATTCTCGGTTGCTCAGTTTGACGGCGTGGCTGTTGAGACCGCAGTTCTAAGAGTTTCTAAGAGTGTCCGGCCTTTCAGATCGGGTGATTCATACTAAGATCCAAGCTAGGAAGCCTTCGTCTTCCAGAATCTACTATCGTACCTGGAAGGCTTACTTCCGTTGCCAGGGCGAGTTCAACCGCGTTCACAGGGCTCTTGTGGATTCATGGTATCTTAATCTTGTTCTGGAGGTTCTGAGGGGTTCCCCCTTTGAGCCTCTCAGGGAGGTTTCACTGTCAGTTCTATCTTGGAAGGTGGCCTTTCTTGTGGCCATCACCTCTATCCGGCGCGTGTCGGAGTAGGCGGCCTTTTCTTGTCGACCTCCTTTCTTGGTTATCCACCAGGACAAGGTGGTCCTGAGGCCTTCGCTTTCCTTCCTACCTTCCTTCCTTCCTAGGGTGGTATCTACCTTCCACCTTAACGAGGACATCGTCCTACCCTCCTTCTGTCCAGCTCCAACTCATCCTCTGGAGCGATCGTTGAACAAGCTGGACCTCGTCAGGGTGGTGAGGATCTACCTGGCTAGAACGGCCTCTTTTCGGAAGACGGATTCACTTTTCATCATTCCCGATGGCACGTGTCGAGGCCTGTCGGCTTCCAAGGCGACTATGGCTCGCTGGATCAGAATGTCCATTTTGGAGGCTTACCGGGACAAGAACAGAATGCCCCCTCCTGGGATTAAGGCTCACTCTACCCGGGCAGTCGGCGTCTCCTGGGCGGTGTACCACAGGGCTTCCGCCCTACAACTTTGCAAAGCGGCAACCTGGTCTTCCATCCACACGTTCGCCAAATTTTACAAGGTCCATACCTACTCTTCGGCGGACGCCAGCCTAGGCAGAAGGATCTTGCAGGCGGCAGTGGTGAGTCCTCTGACCTGATGGAAGTCTGTTTTTCCCTCCCCAGTGACTGCTTTGGGACGTCCCATGGTTCCTGTGTCCCCCAATGAGGTGTTAGAGAAAACAGGATTTTTGGTTGCTTACCGTAAAATCTGTTTCTCGGAGCCTTCATTGGGGGACATAGCACCCTCCCATATTATTCAGTTCCTGTTGTTCTATGTTCTATGACTGTTTTCATGCTTGCAGTTTTTATACTTGTGGTTATGTTCTTTCAACCTTATCGGTTTCCTCCTGCTGCTTTCTCACTACCTGGAGTTTCAGAATGCCAGTCGGTGGGGTGTACACTGCAGAGGAGGAGCTAACTTTTTTTGTGCATAGTGTCAGCCTCCTAGTGGCAGCAGCGTACACCCATGGTTCCTGTGTCCCCCAATGAAGGCTCCGAGAAACAGATTTTACGGTAAGCAACCAAAAATCCTGTTTTCCCCCATCACCTTTTTGTCTTTTTTTTTTTTTTTTAAGCCCAGCTTGTGGCTGTAAAATCTTTCTTCATTGGGCAATTCATTACCCACCCTTGGTTGCCCGGTCGGGCATTTATTTTAGTTTTTTCTTTTGTGGTGGTTATGCTTTTTCCTTCATTTCTTCGTGCTTTGGTTCTTCTTTTACTTTCTCGCTAACTGATGAATTTTGGTGCCAGCAGGTGAGGTACAAGCCTGCTGGAGAGGAGCTAACTTTTTTTTTTTGTTAAGGATTTTTTACTTTCACACCACTTGGAATGTTTTTTCCTATTCTTCTTTGAAAAAGCAGTTGTTCATTAAATGGTAAAATGAATGGTGTCATTCAAAACTACAACACGACCTGCAAGAAAAAAAAGCTGTTGATGGAAAAATTTTAAAAAATGATGCTTCTTAGAAGAAAGGGAGAAAAAGGAAAAAACGAAAGCACGAAAGACAGTGTCTGACTCCATACTTTCTGATCAGAGAAAAAGTAGCAGTATTTGTCCATCAAAATGATGGATTCTGTGATGGAACTCAAGATTTGCCAGTGGTAACAGTCAGACTCCACAAATGTCCGTCGTCCGAAAAGAACAACGATGAGCATATCCTCAGTTACAACTGATGGCTGATTTTGTTGTGACCATTTTGGAAGTTTAGATGTGAGTTTCTAATCTCTTGGCTATTTTACTTTTAGCATTTCCCAGCAGAGCCCCTCGGAGGATCCTCGCAGGTGCTGCACTGCTGGCATGGCCAACATGATCTTGTCACTGCTGTCTTCTGCCTGGTTCCCCCTTGATCTCTCTGCTCACCAAGATGCATTGATCTTAACTGGAAACCTGTTGGCAGGTGAGTCTGACATGTTGCAATCTTGCATTAATCCAGGGACATGTGCTTCTCTGTATGAGACCATCAGATGTTGCCTCCTAATCCACACGGTGGTTCTTATTACTTTTCAGCTACTGCTCCTAAATCTCTGAAAAACCCATGGCCGGCCGAGGACGAAGCTAACCAGGGAACAAACAAACAAGAGGAGCCATGGCCGGCCCTCGGAGACCGCTCAATAGTTGGGATGGTGGATCAGCTCTTTGTTCACTTGCTGAAGGCCATTAATATTTGTGCTCACGTGATCGATGATGTGACGCCTGGACCTGTGGTAAAGGTAAGATCACATCCTATTATGTGAAAATATTGTAAGGGTGAATTATGCAGAAAAAGTAATTTACACTACAATATGTGTCACGATTCCAGCACTCAGTGTCCTATGGACGCTGTGAATGACAGCTCTGCTGCCCTATGGGATCGAGAACTGGCTGAGCTGTCAGGATTGAGAGTTACAGCTCTACTTCACAATCTGAGGGTAAGGCTGGAGTTACACTATGCGAATGTGAGCTGAGTGTCAGTGCTCTGTGCTCTGATCCTCTTGCATGAGAGAATCGAAACACAGGTGCGGAGGACACTGAGAAAGTAATTTCTCCATCTCCTCCATTACCTGTCTGTGTATATTACACTGCACTGGGATGACATTTGAATGCAGTCCGATGTTTCACACACACACCCATAGACTTGTATGGGTGCGAGTGAACTGACTCTCACTGCCAATCGCAGCTTGCTGTCATTGTAGTCTCATGCCGAATCGGCATGAGAAAATATCCCCAGATCTGAGCTGCCCCATAGGATAACACTGGGCCAAGTGTCATGTGATGTTTTATCGTATAGCACTCAGCCATGTTATACACTAGTGTGATCCCGGCCTAAGTATTAGGACAGCTGAGCTGTCAATCACAGTACTATCTGTCTGGGTCTGTGGGATCTCCTCCAGGTGTCATCTGTTTTGGGTGATTACAGGGCTACTTAGTACACTGTTAATGGTCAGATCATTGCCAATTATAGCTTTACTCAAGTGTTGCGTGTTAGCGTTGTGCTCTGAATTGTACTCTGATCTTCGTTGCCAACCTTGGATTTACCTTTGACCATCCTTCTGACTTACCCCTTTGCCATGATCCGCGACCTTTCTGATACTCTGACCTCGTCCTGTGACCTGACTACGTTTTTGTCTTTTCCATTTAGTTGACGACGTGCTCTCTTGCTACTAACCCTGGACCACTTGACTATCCTGCCTCATGGCAAGTCCTTGAGTAGCGACTGGCATCACGTTGAGCAGCGACTGGCGTCACAACATGTAGACTGGGTTTTAAAACCATTCACAGATAGTTGAAAAAATCTGCACAGATTAAAAAAAAAAAAAAAACAACATGCAGCAGATTTTTTACGCAGCACAGAATCTATTTTGATGCACAGATTTATTATTTTTTTAAAGAAATGTTGGTAATTTTTTAGAAGGATTTTGCTGCAAATTTTAGCAGTGTGTGAATTCTGTCTCATATTTTGCATGTACATTCGGTGTTTCTTGCTGATTGACTGTGAAATCTTTTACCCAAGAGAAAAATAGAATCGGAATCTGCTCCATTTCTGTCCCTATTTTTATTATTGGGGCTGACCTGCGATTCGAGAATGGTTGAGATTATTCCTGTTTCTGGATATATAGATGACCCTATAATTGTCTTTGTAAAATCCCCCATACATGTACGGAGCGGACTCGGCAGCTGAACCCGACCCCACACTGTGCGGTGCTGGCTGTGTTATACAGTCAACACCCAAGAGTGACTGCTGTGATCGGAGTAGTCTAACCCCGCTACCAATTGGCAGCGGCATGTAAGTAAACATGGTGGGCTTTTCTTCTGCCACACATAGCTTCCTGTTCACCAAATGATGGGTTGCGGATGGCTAGGTCATGGTAGCCATGTTCCAACTCAAAGCCCCCAGGATCTGACATGTGACTACACCTATGAAGCCCTCCCCATGTTTCATTACACTGTAAAATGAATGGTGTTATTGAACTCTCTTCCTATGGAAAAGGAAAAAAAAAATTAAAACCAACTGCTGTGTCTTCAAGGTGTTAACAGTTTTTGCTCGACCAAACACATATTGGCACATTTTTTTTATCTGTGATTTTTTTTCTTTTTTTCTTATTATTTTTCTTTCAGGCAACACTGCCATCTCTTACTAACCCTCCCTCTCTAAGTCCCATACGACGAAAAGGAAAAGAAAAGGAAAGTGCGGAGCAAACAGCGGTACCCTTAAGCCCAAAGAAGTCCACTGATTCCACTCCAGGTACAGGAGGCAATGAAACCGTTTCACAAGTGCATTTTACGATCTCTGTAATCACTGGATAGACATTTCATGGTTTTCCTCCTTTCTGGTGGTGTGAACATTTCTTGGTACAGTGCAGAGATCATAGGTGTGTGTCATTCAGGTAGCCTCTTCATAGAGCAAGGAACTCTAGCGTCTCCTATCCTAAAAGTTAATATGGTTGCCATTAACGAGACTTGCCACATGACTTAAAATCCAAAATAGACTCATGTTTCGGGGGCCTTTGCCCTCATCAGTGTAAAGCAGGAGGTTTTATTTGCAGTAATGAGCAGCGTATGGAGACTTATAGGCCATGCAATGCTTCTCTGGGAATTTTAAACAAGCAAATATCCTTTTCAGAGGCAGATATGATCATCATATGACCAGAACAAGTTTTCATCCTCTAGAACGGGGGTCCCCAACCTTTCTTACCTTGAGAGCCACATTCAGCTCTGAAAGACTGTCGCAAGCCACAGTATTTGCGGAGAAATCGTAGAAGTCCGTTGCGTGCCTCTTTGAATGTTATGATTCGCCAAGTATCCTCTTTATAAAGTAATAATGGCCCGAGCCCCCCTTAGAAATATTAATGGGCAGCGTACTTATGTCCCTTATTATGCACCTAGTGCCCCGCTTATGAAGTTGTAAAGCTCTGAGTACCTTCTTAAAAAGTAATTGTGCCTTATGTATAAACCAATACTGCCATGAGTGCCCCCTTGTAAAATGATAATGCCACATGTGCTTAAAAGGTAATAAAGCCCCCAGAGTATGCCAATACAGTTTTGCCTGAGGCGACACCTGGGAGCCACACATGGGGGGCCGTGAGCCAAAGGTTAGGAACCACTGTTCAAGAATGAAGGTTATGATTCAATGACTGCAAACAGATGAAGTATATTGTTAAATACACTAGAAAATGTTGAAGCTTTTCATTATGCAGTCGTACATTGATAATATGTGGGGGTCTACCTGCACATGCACCTGTATGATCATTAGAATGGAGGGGCAGCAGTTTGTTAATGGAGTCTTCCCTATAACATCTATCCTTATGGTCTGGTAAGTGCCGGATCGGGTTAGGGGCTTTAAGCAGTAGGGCTCAGTCGCCATCACTGACTAAGGCTCTGACTGAGATATGTTAGGTGATAAGTATTGGTTATGGTGAAAACCCCTTTAAGATTTTTTTTCCAGGCAATGAGCAACTTTCTGTATTTCATTAGGATGCAAATATGTTGGAAAATGGAGCCAAGCTTTTAAAAAAAAAAAAAAAAAAAATGGAAATGGCAGTGTTTTTCCCTTTTCTTCCTTTATTTAAGCTTCTAGGCAGACAGATGCTTCAGGTCCAGCTCAAGCAAGCAAATCTCTTGGCAGCTTCTACCATCTTCCATCATATCTAAAACTGTATGATGTATTAAAAGCCACATACGCCAACTACAAGGTATGTAATTATCAAGTTCATATAAGATGTAAAGTGTACTGACATCTCCAAAACCTGATATTAAGCAGATGAATGCCTAGTTCGAATAACAGAATGCACATAATATGACTATACTCCATGAATAATGTGGAACTTGAAGGCATGAGGCAGCTTTAGCTTGTGTGCACTTACTCCTACTTGTGATAGCTTTCTCCCTGTCAGCTCTGACAAGCAGGAGACAGCTTAAAGCTGTATCTCAGAGATTATTAACTGCAGTTGATCTTTATTTGGACTCGCCCAGTGCTCTTATGTAAGGCGAATAGTATACCTGCAGCTGCGCTCAATACATAAAGGGGCTTAGATAGTAAGAAGGATTGGGTGCAGCTGGGGAATAGGAGGGATTTGATACTTGATTATATGATCCTATTGATAACAGGTAGTCTGAGGCTGACTTCCTGCCTAAACATTAGGGTATGTACTGGACTGGTAGTCATACCTGGCCTTGATGAAAGCTTAAAGATGTCTGGCTGCAACTGAACTGGGATGAAAAAAGTTACACAGTTAGCGTCATGTGGGGATAAATCTGAGCTGGAGTGCTGCTTCAATATTACAGGAATAATTGAGGTTTCCATCTAACACATATGTGAAAAATAGAACATTTGAAAATGTAGCAAAAGACCGGACATTATTTATTCTTGTCCCACATTTATTATTAGTCTGTGGTCTGTCTTCATGTTGTGTAACAAAAATAAAATGTGTGTGTTTATATAACTACATATTTTTAATAGATTTAGATCAACGTTTGCTTAGACAATTATCACAATTCCTGACAACCATTTCTTTAAGAAGAATGAGAGGCAGGCCAGATAGTAGTAAACATTAGTGATGAGCAAATATACTCGTTACTCAAGATTTCTCGAGTACGCTCAGGGGTCCTCCGAGTATTTTTTTAGTGCTCGGAGTTTTAGTTTTTCTTGCCGCAGCTGAATGATTTGCATCTGTTAGCCAGCTTGATTACATGTGGGGATTCCCTAAGAACCAGGCAACCCCCACATGTACTTATGCTGGCTAACAGATGTCAATCATTTAGCTTCGGCAAGAAAAACTAAAACTCCGAGCACAAAAAAATACTCGGAGGTCACCCGAGAATGCTCGAGAAATCTCGAGTAACGAGTATATTCGCTCATCACTAGTAAACATTGATTTCCTTTCTTTCGATTTCGCAGGTAACCCTGGACCTTCAGAATAACAATGAGAAGTTTGGAGGTTTCCTGCGTTCTGCCCTGGATGTTCTGTCACAGATATTAGAACTTGCTACACTGACTGATATTGGCAAGGTAAGCTCCAACGTGTAGCGTCTTTCTGCATTTTGTGGATGTTTTTGACAGATTGTATTTGCTGTACACCGTGCTCCCCACCACCTCCCCACCTACTGTAGACTCTGGTCTCCACCTCTTGCTGTAGACAGTGCTCTCTACCCACCTGCTGTAGACCATGCTCTTCGCCCCCTGCTGTAGACCATGCTCTTCGCCCCCTGCTGTAGACCATGCTCTTCGCCCCCTGCTGTAGACCATGCTCTTCGCCCCCTGCTGTAGACCATGCTCTTCGCCCCCTGCTGTAGACCATGCTCCTCGCCCCCTGCTGTAGACCATGCTCCTCGCCCCCTGCTGTAGACCATGCTCTTCGCCCCCTGCTGTAGACCATGCTCTTCGCCCCCTGCTGTAGACCATGCTCTTCGCCCCCTGCTGTAGACCATGCTCTTCGCCCCCTGCTGTAGACCATGCTCTTCGCCCCCTGCTGTAGACCATGCTCTTCGCCCCCTGCTGTAGACCATGCTCTTCGCCCCCTGCTGTAGACCATGCTCTTCGCCCCCTGCTGTAGACCATACTCTTCGCCCCCTGCCCTGCTGTAGACCATTCTCTCCGCCCACCTGCTGTAGACCGTGCTATCCTCCTTCCCCCCACTGTAGACTGTGCTCTCTCCCCTCCCACTGCTGTTGACTGCGCCCTCCGCCCTCTCCCGCTGTAGACCATGCTCTCCGCCCCCCTGCTGTAGACCACTATCTTCCTTCCCCTCACTGTAGACCGCGCTCTCCGCCCCCCGCTCTGTAGACCGCACTCTACGGCCTGCTCTGTAGACCGCACTCTCCGCCTCCTGCTCTGTAGACCGCGCTCCCCGCCCCCGCTCTGTGTAGATCTCGCTCTCCGCCCCCCCGCTCTGTAGACCGTGCCGTCCGCCCCCCGCTCTGTAGACCGTGCCGTCCGCCCCCCGCTTTGTAGACCGTGCCGTCCGCCCCCCGCTCTGTAGACCGTGCTCTCTCCTCCCCCTCACGCTGTAGACCGTGCTCTCTCCTCCCCCTCACGCTGTAGACCGTGCTCTCCGCCCCCTCACGCTGTAGACCGTGCTCTCCGCCCCCTCACGCTGTAGACCGTGCTCTCCGCCCCCTCACGCTGTAGACCGTGCTCTCCGCCCCCTCACGCTGTAGACCGTGCTCTCCGCCCCCTCACGCTGTAGACCGTGCTCTCCGCCCCCTCACGCTGTAGACCGTGCTCTCCGCCCCCTCACGCTGTAGACCGTGCTCTCCGCCCCCTCACGCTGTAGACCGTGCTTTCTGCCCCCCCCCCCACGCTGTAGACCGTGCTCTCCGCCCCCCCCCCCCCCCGTACTGCAGACCGTGCTCTCCGCACCCCACGCTGTAGACCGTGCTCTCTCCTCCCCCACGCTGTAGACCGTGCTCTCCGCCCCCCCACGCTGTAGACAGTGCATAATAGAAGTTACACAATGTACTCTTGAAATATATACAGTTTCCCAAAGCCTCCCAGCAGTTTCCCAGCAGCTCCTGTCTTTTTATATGGTCATGTATGACAGGGAACTGATACTTGGCTGTTGTGAAAGCCGTGGCCTAATCTTGATTTCCGCCGCTCCGGTTTTGCCGTCTCCCTGACATCTTGCTGTTGTTTTTACAGTGCGTTGAGGAGATTCTGGGTTATCTTAAATCCTGTTTCAGCCGTGAACCAGTGATGGCGACGGTGTGTGTTCAGCAGGTGAGAATATTCAGCCGTGTAACAATCGCTCAGCATTGGCGCTACAAATATTACAGATTACTGTGTGGCACATCATACCTGCACCGTTATGTGACACGCCGGGGAATCCTCCAGTTCTATTACAACACCTATAATTGCACTCAGATTTCTGTGCTGTGATGTAGATGAAATTTACAATTGGGATGTAAAAGGGAATAAAAAAAAATAACCAAACGTGGTATCTTTTACTTGCACTTCTGTCTATGGATTAGTTTTGCCCTGGGCTACACTGATGTGAATGGGGTTTAGCTGCAGTACCACATACAACCTGTAGACAGCGGTGGCACTGTTTTATAAAGAAAGAGAGCATCTCTCGTTCTGGAGGACCCGTCCTCTCCCTTGTTATACAGACAGCCCACTGATGTGAATGGCCACTGTCTAAATGCTCAATTTTCCCTGTGCTGGTGCTGCGGAGAGATTGAAAGTTATAGCTGATCGCTTGGGCAAAACTTAGATCTCCGTACAGTTGGCCAAAATGAAGTAATATATTCTCTTATTATGTAACTGTATTAATCTCGTTTTGATCTTATGTATAGAGTGGAGTCAGGAGCTAATCTTCCGCCTTACAAACCAGCTTCTGTCTGCAACAATGGCATTTAAATTGACCTATTGTTTGTGCATGGGCTCCCATTGATCCTATTCTCTTCCATGGCAGGACCACAGGGTGACGATATGTTGACATAATAGCCTGGGGTCCAATGAAGACCCCCATGGCTTCCACCTTCATCCATTTGTGAAGTTCAGCTGATGGCTGGACTTCATAGGTGAAACTAATTTTCTCTGTATACTGTAGCTTTGCAGTATATAGAACTGGTACATTATTATTATTTATTTACATACCTTGACATGGTGCTGTACATGAGAAGGGTTATATACAATTTACAGATATCACTTACAGTAAGCTAACTAACAATTACAGACTGATACAGAGGGGCGCGGACCCTGCCCTTGCGAGTACATGTCCTCTATTTAAAAAAAAAAATTTAAAAAAATGTTTTAAAAAAATAAAAATATGTTTATTGTAAGGGACCTGCTCTCTGGTAGACGCTGGTGTACACACAAGGATCTGGTTCTACAGTTCAAAACAAATGAGTGATTTATTAAATGTCCATAAACCGTCCAGGTTAACAGAAGAGCATTACTCTGTCGCCTCATTGGGGGACACAGGACCATGGGTGTTATGCTGCTGTCCACTAGGAGGCGACACTATGCATAATCTGAAAAAGATTAACTGTGGCTCCTCCTGTGCAGTATACACCCCTGGACGGCATCAGCCTTCTCCAGTTTTTGCTTAGTGTCGCAAAGGAGGCACACCTAAAGATTTTTACTCCGTTTTACTCCGTTTCCCGTTTTTTCCGACGGGAGTACAGATGAAGAAAAGAGGGTCTCCTGTGAGACCCCCGGCATGGCTCCTTCCTCGGCCCCCTATTATGGGGTGCCCAGTTGAAGTTGAGATGGCTATTCCCCATGCTGCTCCTTCCCCAACCCCTCGGGTGTTGGTTCGAAGTCGAGACCCCCCTCCTTCCCCAATTCCTTTTGGTTTCTGGGTTGAGGTCGAGGCGAGGATAAAGGCCCCTGAAGGTCACATTTGCACCCTCCCTATCCCCCTCTGGGGGTATTAGGTTGAGACACCTCAGGTAGGGCCTGTACAGACAGCATCCTACAGCTCCCAGCAATGGGCCAGCACACTGCGCCTGCATCCAGGGACCCCAGCCCAGCTGCGGGCTCCTGTTGGGGCCGGGGGGAGTGCAGGCAGGCATGGCACGGCACATACAGACACAGGGCTCCCAGTGTCCCTGTCTCTGCGGCAGCACCAGCTCTCTACTGCCTCAGGGGGACCCCTCACCGGGCTCCCCCTTCCGCTTATAGCCCCACCGCCATCCTGCCTTCAAATCCGGAGGGGTCCGGTTCAGATCCGACCCCCTCCCGGACTTTCGCGCCGGCCTGGAGCCCTTCTGGGCCTCAGGCATCTAATTTAGGCCCCGGCTTTGGCCTAGCTGAAGCCACAGCCTCCTCTCCACCCCCCAGCCCGCCCCCCGGATGACAAATATGACACTCTACAGTGTCATACAAGGGGCGGATCGAGACAGAAAGGGCGGGTTTTTTATAGCCTTGCCGCCTTTTTCCAGCTCTCCGCCCCCTTCTCCTCCTCTCTCCTCTGTCCCTGCAGCCATTTTCGGCTGCAGATTAACCCTGCATCTCCCGGTCTGCAGGACCAGGACCAGGCAGCCAGTCTCCGGGGGGCACAGGACTGTGGATCTTCGGCGCTGGACCTCGGGGCACACTGGTGGGGTAAGATCACAGCTGGGTTATTTTTACTCAGCTGTGAATCCATATTACCTATAAGACTCCCCTGTAGGTTCCATCTGCTGGCAGCACCTATGCACTTTGTGCACTATGCAGGGCTCAAGGTCCAAGAGAACCAGGCAGATCTGCTATTATGCATTCTGCACAGCCTGCGGGACCGCTCTCCCCAGTAGTAGCACGTACCCGCATTGTCAGAACTGTATACAAACTAATGTGTCACAGCCTCAAGAAGCCCCTGCCAATGCCTCGGTGTCTAATGCCACGCCGGAATGGGCCACTCAGATATCGCAATCTATGACGCAGTCTATAGATAACCTAACTTCCACATTGCTTCAGGCTCTGCAGGGTCATGCCCCGGCTATGACCGTTACCCAGCAAAGGGAGAGCTTGACTCAGGAACAAGATGACCCTGGCACATCCACGTCTAGGTCAGGACGCAAGCGGATCCATAGATCAACTCCATCTGCGTCATCCCATAGCACACGGTCATCCCCCTCTAGGGAGAGACACCGTAGCTCCAGGTCATCTAGACCGTCCCATTCCAGGGACAGACAATGCAGATCTCCGCAATCCCCAACCAGAGAAGGCCTCCTCCCCAGCCCACCCAGCAGGGGACGCCTCAGTGATACACAGGATTCGGAAGGCATCTGCGACTCTGACTCAGACAGAGAAACGGAGGGGTCCCTGATCCCAATCCCTCCTAGCAATACAGCGCTAGTTGAGGACATAATATCGTCCATCCACGGGTGCTGGACATTTCTGATCCGCCACCAGAGGTCCCAGAACATAAGATTTCCTTTGAAGGACCTCTGAAGCCGCCTAAGGTTATTCTCTAACCACCCAGAGTTTAAGGCGATCCTTAAAAAAAAAAAAAAAATTCGCTAATCGCAAATATCTGGGGGCGAGGTACCCCTTCCCATTAAGAGAGGGTTTGTTATACCTGGGTTAGGGACTGACAAAACTTTACACATCAGTTAATGAGATTTGTTGTCTAACATGGGCTGGTTAATCACAGAAGGACACCAAGGAATGGACAGATCCACCTGAAGTGGATTAAAAGTCTCCAGGCTAGCAGCACAGACCCTCCTTTCACTGCCAGATAGCTCAACCCTCATGGACGCAGCAGACCGGCAGGTAGAACGCATGGCTCGTTCAATTTTCGAGGCAGCAGGGGCATCCATGGCTCCCGCGTTCGCCTCAGCTTGGGCTGCCAAGGTCATCCTGACCTGGGCAAAGAATTTACAAGCCTTCCAAGCATCCGCTCCTGAACTGTCGGACCAAACGGTTCAAATTGCAGTTGTAGCAGATTACATGCTCCATGCAGCTCTGGTTTCAGCAAGGGGAGTCGCGGGGATAGCATCAAACGCCATCACGATTCGGCGTATCCTCTGGCTGTGGGAATGGAAAGCGGACGCAGCCTCAAAGGAGTCCCTCACGCACCTCCCCTACCTCAGTGGGAGTCTTTTCGGTGAACAGTTGGACACTATGATATCCAACGCCACAGGGGGTAAGAGTACTTCTCTTCCCCAACTGAAACCTAAACGCACTTACAAGAAGCGTAACCAAACTCGATTCCGATCCTTTCGGAATTCCTCCGGCTGGTCTGTCTCACGTCCGGTACAAAATCGTAACCGCTCCCCACGCAGGGACAACTCACGATCGACGCAAAGGTCGGACAAGACCTGGCAGTCAAAAGCAGGCCAGTCTAAGCCCAGAGGAGGAAAATCCAGACTTCTCCTTCTCATGACTCACGGACTCCGGAAAACACCACACCAGTAGGCGGCCGACTTTTGCAAAACCGCCAGCCAAGGCTCGAGCCTACCACCAAGTGGTCTCCTCGCTTTGTTAATCAGGAGTCATAGTACCGGTACCCACAACCGACCGCTTCCGAGGGTTCTACTCCAATCTGTTCGTAGTTCCCAAGAAAGGAGGCAGCGTACGGCCCATACTAGACCTAAAACAGCTCAACAAATATGTACGGGTCCGTCACTTCCGCATGGAGTCCCTTCGGTTCATCTTGCGTCCATGGAGAAGGGAGAATATCTCGCCTCCATAGACATACGTGCATATACCCATTGCACCTGCCCATCAGAGGTTTCTCAGGTTCGCAATAGGCCAGGACCACTACCAATTCGTGGCTCTCCCCTTTGGACTCGCCACGGATCCCAGAGTCTTCACCAAGGTCATGGCAGCAACCATGGACGTCCTGCATTCTAGAGGCATAGTAGTCGTTCCATACCTGGACGACCTACTCATCTAGGCTCCCACCTTCAAGGAATGCGAGCTCAGCGTCTCAATCACAACCGATACTCTCAGTCGCATGGGCTGGTTAATCAACCTACAAAGGTCATCACCAACCCCGAGTCAGTCCCTGACTTTCCTGGGAATGTTATTCAACACTTCCAGGGGTCTAGTGCTCCTTCCCAAGGATAAGGCACTGGCCCTCCGACTAGCAGATGAAGAAAGAGGGTCTCTTGTGAGACTCCCGGCATGGCTCCTTCCTCGACCCCCTATTATGGGGTGCCCAGTTGAAGTTGAGATGGCTATTCCCCATGCTGCTCCTTCCCCAGTCCCTCGGGTGCTGGTTCGAAGTCGAGATCCCCCCCCCTTCCCCAATTCCCTTTGGTTTCTGGGTTGAGGTCGAGGCGAGGATAAAGGCCCCTGAAGGTGACAACAGCACCCTCCCTATCCCCCTCTGGGGGTATTAGGTTGAGACACCTCAGGTAGGGCCTGTACAGGCAGCATCCTACAGCTCCCAGCAATGGGCCAGCACACTGCGCCTGCATCCAGGGACCCCAGCCCAGCTGCGGGCTCCTGTTGGGCAAGTGGTCTTCAGCGGAAGCGTCCATGCCCATCAACATCCTGGAAATTCATGCCATCCTTCTGGCATTGAGGGCTTTCCATCACTTACTGGCAGCCTCTCACATCAGGATACAGTCGGACAATGCCACGGCTGTGGCATATGTGACTCATCAAGGGGGGACCCGCAGTACCCAAGCGATGCGGGAAGTGCCACATATCATCCGCTGGGCGGAGGACACCGGGTCGGTCCTTTCGGCGGTCCACGCTCCGGGTGTGGACAACTGGGAAGCAGACTTCCTCAGCCGACAAGGAATAGACTCGGGAGAGTGGTCTCTCCATCCCGAAAATTTTTCAACAGATCTGTCTCTGCTGGGGGACCCCGGATGTGGACCAAATGGCATCCCATTTCAATGCCAAGGTCTCCAACTTCAACTTCATTGCCAGAACACACGATCTGCGGTCGCTCGGAGCAGACGCTCTGGTTCAGGACTGGACCCAGTTCCAGCTTCTGTATATTTTTCCACCTCTCCCCCTGATATCCAGAGTGGTGAGGAAGATCAAACAAGAGGGAGTTCCAACCATCCTCATTGCACCGGTCTGGCCCAGACGTACATGGTACGCCGACATCGTACAACTCACAGCAGACGCTCCCTGGCGTCTCCCCGACCGCCACGATCTTCTATCACAAGGGCCGTTCTACCACCAGAACTCAGGGGCTCTCAATTTGACGGCGTGGCCCTTGAGACCTGGGTTCTAACCCAGGCAGGGCTCTCGGCAGATATCATTGGAACCATGATCAGAGCCCCGAAACCAGCCTCTGCCAAGATTTATTACCGTACCTGGAAAGTTTTCTTTACCTGGTGCGAATCTCATGGCCAGATCCCACTCCCTTATTCCCTACCCAAAGTTCTTGGTTTTCTCCAATCGGGTCTGGAGGCCAGGCTGTCATCGGGCATTGCTACCAAGCCGCAAGTAAGGACTTTCCTTCAGGGGGTTTCCCGATTGGTTCCCCCCTACAGACGACCACTAGAAACGTGGGACCTCAACCTGGTCCTGGCAGCATTGCAGGAACCACCCTTCGAACCCCTTAAGGGGGTCCCGCTCCACCTTTCTCTCCCAGAAGGTGTTTTTTTTCCTGGTGGCAATCACCTCACTACGCAGGGTGTCTGAACTGACAGCACTCTCCTGCAGATGGCCTTTCCTGGTATTTCACCAGGACAAGGTAGTTCTTTGTACAGTCCCATCCTTCCTTCCGAGGGTTGGTCCGACTTCCACCTCAATGAGGAAATTTCTCTACCATCCCTTTGTCCGGTTCATAGAGTGGAGAAGACTCTGCATACGCTTGACCTTGTCAGGCCTTTGCATATATACGTGTCTAGGACTGCGTCCTTCCGGAGGTCTGATTCTCTTTTCCTCCTTCCGGAAGGCGGCCACAAGGATAGGCCAGCTTCCAAAGCTACTCTTGCCAGGTGGATCAAATCCACCATACAAGAGGCGTACCGCCTTAAGAATCCTCCTCTTCCAGCCGGTGTTACGGCACACTCTACACGGGCGGTAGGTGCCTCCTGGGCCATTCGGCACCAGGCTTCGGCAGAACAAGTGTGTAAGGCGGCCACTTGGACTAGCTTACACACATTTACTAAACACTACAGGGTTCATACCCAGTCCTCAGCGGACGCGAGCCTGGGTAGACGTGTCCTGCAGGCGGCGGTGCCCTAAGTGTACGGGCCTGTCTGCACAATATTCATCCATTGCTTCCCACCCAGGGACTGCTTTAGGACGTCCCATGGTCCTGTGTCCCCCAATGAGGCGACAGAGTAAAGGAGATTTTTGTGTACTCACCGTAAAATCTCTTTCTCTTAGCCTCTAATTGGGGGACACAGCTCCCACCCTGTTGCCCTTTCCGGGCTGTTGTAACTGTTGAGTTCTCATATTGTTTCTTGAGCTCGTACATAGTTGCCTTCTTACAGGCATAATTATGTTATTCATGTTACGTTCCTCCTACTGCTTTGGCACAAAACTGGAGAAGGCTGATGCCGTCCAGGGGTGTATACTGCACAGGAGGAGCCACAGTTAATCTTTTTTAGATTATGCATAGTGTCGCCTCCTAGTGGACAGCAGCATAACACCCATGGTCCTGTGTCCCCCAATTAGAGGCTAAGAGAAAGAGATTTTACGGTGAGTACACAAAAATCTCCTTTTTCCAGGTCACCACCTGACAGCACCATGGAGGACGTCCTTCCTATCCATAGTGGGACAGGAAACCACGAGAGTTTAAAAGGACCCTCCCCCTTCCACCCTTCAGTGTTTTTCCTGTCCCACCGTGGATGAGAACGACGAGAGTCATCCGTCTGTTCCGTGCAGACAGTGTGGATCGGGGGGGCTCGGCCTCTTCCTTCCCACTGGAAGAATCTGCCAAGCTGATACCCGTACTATAGGGTCACTCAGCTTTAACCGGTGTAGCGCTGCTCCTGGTTTAGGGGTCGCTTCCCCCCGGGGGGGGCTCTCGACCCTGGACGCAAGACCCCCGATGTACCTGTCAGCGTGGTGCTCTACCGGGTAGGATCCTGGATAAGCGCTTGCGGGGGTGAGGCAGCAGGTCATCCTGGAGCCGGGGAATCGGCGTGACTGCAGAGGGAGCGTGGTGCTTCCGAATCGCGCTCCGGCGCGAGTCACTTCCGGTTCGCGGCTGCCGCGCTCGTCACTTCCGGGTCACGGCCGGCAGCATGGGGTCGGCGTTCGTCATCTCCTTCCAGAGGGAGGTCCGGAACATGGCGGCAACTGTGTTTAAAGGTATGTGTGGGCTGGGGGGCACGTTCGAGCGAGATGGAGGATAATCCTAAGCTTGAAGCACCACAGGAGCCCCAGGCACATGTGAGTCACAGGCCCTGCTTCCTCACAAAATTATAGGAGAAGCCATGTGGGTCTTACCCCTTTGTTTGCATTATGTATTATAGGCCTCTGCAGTTAAGAGATCCGGGAGAGCCAAGAAATGTCCTCTTTGTGCCGTAAAACTGAAGGACTCCTGGCAGAAGTCCCTATGCGAGTCATGCACCAGTCGTATCTTGGGGGAAGAGCAGGCCTCTCTAATGTCGAACATGAGGACCATTATCAGAGAGGAGGTGCAGGCCTCAATATCTGGTCTATCGTTTCCTCAGCCCATGCAATCTGACCCCCAGGATCCACAGAGATCCAAGAAAAGGCAGAGAGAATCGGATTTGTCGTCCGAGGACAGCTCTTTTGAATCTGACCTGGAGGAGGAGGAATTGAGCAGAGATCCCCCAGAGAGGGGGAAGAAATATCTGTTTTCATCTAGTGATATAGAAGAACTCTTGAGTGCTGTTAGACAGACTATGCAGGTTGAGGAACCCGCATCTACTCCGTCGGTACAGGACGAGATGTTTGGGGGGCTGCGCTCTCACACCTCAAAGGTCTTTCCTGTCAATGCTCACATTCGCTCTATGATAATAGAGGAATGGGAGGAAGCAGAAAAGAAGTTATCAATTCCTAAAGACTTCAGAATCGGCCTCCCTTTTGATCATGAAGATGTCAAGGACTGGGAGGATATCCCAAAGATTGACATTCCACTTGCGAAGGTTTCTAAAAGAACCGCCATTCCATTTGAGGACTCCTCTAACTTAAATGAGCCGATGGATCGTAAGGCGGATGGACTCTTAAAGAGAGCCTGGGAGAGCTCGGCAGCGGTGATCCGCACGAATATAGCGGCCACGTCTGTAGCACGGGCAATGCATTTGTGGGTAGATGACTTGAAGGATCAGTTGTCGGCTAAAACCCCTAGAGAAACCATTATTAAGGCGATTCCTCTATTGAAGCTAGCAACCGGTTTTTTAGCAGATGCTACGGCAGAATCGGTTAGATTTACAGCCAGGGGTCAGTCTTTGTCGAACGCAGCCAGACGAGCCATTTGGTTGAAAAATTGGTCAGGTGACGTTCATTCTAAGAACAAGCTGTGCGCCATCCCTTTCTTAGGGGGAAGGGTCTTCGGACCTATTCTTGACGACATCCTGGAAAAAGCTTCTGATGAAAAGAAGGGATTTCCAGAGGAGAAAAAGAAAAAATACCAGCCCTTTCGCAGGCCCTATTATGGTCAGAGGTCAGACTACAGGGGTAAGGGCAAGCAAGGGAGGTGGAGCTATCAAAAAGGGGGGGATAGGAACAGGAATAGGGACTCAGGTTCCTCAACTTCCAGAACAGAATATCGAAAGAAATGACGCCATCAGAATAGGAGGGCGACTATTGGGCTTTCGGGTGCAATGGGAGAAGATTACCAGAAGTCCTTGGGTCCGCCAGGTCATATCTCAGGGGTACAAGATAGAGTTCAGCTCTCTTCCCCCAGAAAAATATTTCGTATCCAACGTACATCTCTCTTCTGTCTCCCCTATGTGGTCGGACATTCAGGATCTTCTGCAAATGGCAGCAATATCCCCAGTTCCTCAGGGGGAAATAGGAACAGGTCATTATTCAGGCCTTTTCTCTATAAAAAAGCCCTCTGGAGAATCCAGAACCATAATAAACCTCAAACCCCTAAACAAATATCTGGTGTACAAGAGGTTCAAAATGGAATCCATTCGCTCCACAATTCCCCTTTTAGGAAAGGATGTGGTAATGTGCACCTTAGATTTAAAGAGTGCATATTACCATGTTCCAATTTGCAGAGATCACCAAAAATATCTCAGATTTGCGATAGAAAAAGAGGGAAGGATCTACCATTACCAGTTTTGCTGCCTCCCCTTTGGGTTAGCAGCAGCACCCAGAGTCTTTACGAAGATTGTCGTGGAGATAGTAGCTTATCTGAGAAATCGAGATATCACAATAGTACCCTATCTGGACGATTTCCTATTGGTAGGGGATTCTATAGGGCAGCTCAAGATCGACTGTCAGTTGGTAATCTCCACTCTGCAGAAATTAGGCTGGGTGGTGAACTGGTTAAAATCTCACCTAACACCCAAATATAGAATAAAGTTTCTAGGAGTTATCCTAGACTCAAGTATCAAAGTATCAGGAAGTCTTTTCTTCCAGACGAGAAGCGGGTCGATATTATAAGAAGAGTTCGCCATTTTTCAAAAAGCCGAGTGTCCATCAGAGATGCAATGAGGGTCCTGGGGTTAATGACGGCCTGTATTCCTTGTGTCAACTGGAGTCAATTTCATTCCCGTCACCTGCAGAGAGCAGTCCTTGCTTCCTGGGACAGAAGACAAGCATCTCTGGACAAGGAGTTCCGTCTTTCCCATCAAGTCAGACGATCCCTCCGATGGTGGACTGTTCCCAAGAACCTACAGGTCGGTGTACCATGGATCCTCTCTCCGGCTGTCACGGTGACCACAGACGCAAGTCAACAAGGATGGGGTGGTCAGGTCCTAGGAAGATTTTATCAAGGACAGTGGAATCCAGAGGAAAGCATGTATTCATCGAATCACAGAGAATTACACGCGATCTGGAAGGTCCTATGTTCAGCTCAGGATCTGTTAAAAAACAAGCACCTGAAGATCTTCTCGGACAATACAAACGACGGTGGCCTTCCTACGGCATCAGGGCGGTCCGAGGCATCTGAGATTACAGAATCTAGCAGACCGGATCTTCAGTTGGGCGGAGAGACTGGTTCTCTCGATTTCAGCAGTTCATCTGGAAGGTTCAAGGAACCAGGTGGCGGATTTTCTGAGCAGGAGGAAGCTGTCAGCCATAGAATGGGAGCTAAACAACGAAGTGTTCAACGAACTATGCCAGCGATGGGGAGCTCCAGAGGTGGACTTATTCGCCGCCAGAGGAAACGCAAAGGTCAAAACCTTTTACTCATTGAACCCTCGGGAAAGACCGGCAGGAGTAGACGCACTTTCTCAATCATGGAGCAGGGGTCTCTTATATGCCTTTCCCCCTCTTGCACTTATTCCAAGGATCCTGAGGAAGATATACGAGGACAGAGCTCAAGTCATCCTAGTGGTTCCATTCTGGCCCAAGAGGAGCTGGTTCCCCTTATTGAAGAAACTAGCAGTAGAGGAACCTATCTTCCTTCCGAAAAGAAGAGATCTACTCCTCCAGGGCCCGATTCTTCATCAAAACCCAGACAGCCTCCAATTAGCGGCTTGGATCCTGAACGCCAGATCTTGAAAGCGAAAGGTCTATCGGAAGAAGTCATCTCTGTTCTCCAAGCAAGTAGGAAGCCAGTAACTTCTGCAATTTATTTAAAAATTTGGAAGAGATTCTGCAGTTTTTGTGGAGACACGATGGTTGATCTTGATCGCCCTAACATTCCCAAGATCCTTGATTTTTTGCAGCAGGGGTTTGAGAAGGGTCTTAAACCAAGTACTCTGAGGGTCCAAGTGGCAGCCCTCAGTGTATTTTATGACTCTTCCCTAGCCTCTCACCCTTGGATTGCTCGTTTTTCCAAGGCAGTCTTAAGGCTAAGGCCCTTGATCAGGAAAACCATCCCACCTTGGGATCTTAACCTGGTCCTTAATGAATTGTGCAAGGATCCTTTTGTTTTATCTGAGGATATAAACATCTCTAATCTTTCTCTCAAAACGGCGTTCCTAGTGGCCATCACGTCAGCCAAGAGACTAGGAGAACTCCAGGCCCTCTCTATTCAAAATCCCTATCTGCAAATATATGAGGATAGACTAGTTTTAAAACTTGACCCAGGCTTCCTTCCGAAGGTCGTCTCAGACTCAAATATAAATCAGGAGGTAGTACTTCCATCTTTTTGCCAGGCTCCCAAAAACCAAAAAGAAATGTTTTATCATAGCCTGGATGTTAGGGAGACCGTTCTTAAGTACTTAGAGGCGACTAGGGCCTGGAGACAGGAAACTAATCTGTTCGTTCTATTTGGGGGCCCAAATAGGGGGAAAAAAGCTTCAAAATCTACCATTGCTAGATGGATTAGAGCCACTATTAGCCTAGCATATAAAGCACAGGGTAAGAATCCCCCAGACAACTTAAAAGCTCATTCATCTAGGGCGATAGCCGCCTCATGGGCAGAGAAAGGGGGAGCTTCGGCAGATCAGATCTGTAGAGCTGCCTCCTGGTCTATTCTCAGTACCTTCTCTAAGCATTACAAGCTAGACGTAGTGTCATCCCAGCTAGCCTTTGGCAGGAAGGTGCTTCATGCAGTAGTCCCGCCCTAGGACCAAAAGGTCTCCTTTGGTACTTCTCCATGGTGCTGTCAGGTGGTGACCTGGAAAACGGTAATTAGACATACCGGTAATTATATTTCCAGGAATCCATCCTGACAGCACTGGTAGTTCCCTCCCTATGTTACATATAATGCATACTTATGTGAAGAAACATTTGTATAATAATTGTTTTGTTCAAATAAAATTCTCTTTTTTGCATCCATCCAGAGGTGTTACTTTGGAAAATCACTGAAGGGTGGAAGGGGGAGGGTCCTTTTAAACTCTCGTGGTTTCCTGTCCCACTATGGATAAGAAGGACGTCCTCCATGGTGCTGTCAGGATGGATTCCTGGAAATATAATTACCGGTATGTCTAATTACCGTTTTCCAGCACAAGGGATAACATAAAAGGAAATAGTCCATGTAGAAGTATGGGCTCACATGTTCAGACACACTCTCTGCTTGTCAGGATCTATCGTAACGCACACCAACAGAGGTGTTTCCCAGACACTGAATGAGGCAACACCAGCTGCCTTGTATAACCAGTTTCAAATTATGTAACTGAAGGTAATGGAACGGCCAGTCCCATCTAGCTGTGTGGCCATTCCTAAAACCAGGACCCAAGATCCGGTCCATTAAAAAAAAACACCTCACAGCAATATGCATGCTGGAGGCTGCTTCTACATCACCGTAGATTGCCACCTCTGTGACACATACCTCCAGTCCAGGACTTGTCCAGCTGCCACCTTACAATATATATAAATATATCTACTATATCTATAGATGTACACCTATTTGCAATCGCCATATCTTTGATGGTCAGTTCTATCAAAATACAACATAAATTAACCCTTATGATAAATGCCATAAAGAGAATAAAATTAAAATGCATAATTGCAATTTTTCAGTCTGTTCCTCCACCAAACATTTCCTGCAAAAAGCGACTTAAACATTATATAATCTCCAAAATGGTATCAATCAAAAATACAACTCTCCCTGCGAAAAATAAGCCCTTACACAACTGTATTGACAGAAGAGTAATAAAAAATTACAGGTCCTGGAGAAAGGTGACTATCCAAGAATTTTGTTTTTTACACAAAAAGAAAAAAAAACCGACTGTAAAAAGCCGTAGCCAGCTCACCAACCAGACCATCGGATGCGGTGCACGGAAGTTCGTGCAGACCAAGACGTCCTGCAATGGCAATCTCAAAAGAACATGGATACTCCAGCTCCAGCAAGATGGATAGGGAAAAAAAAATCCTTTTTCTTTTCCTTTATATTTTATTGTAAATCCAACATGAAGATAAAAAACAAATCCTTACAAAAGGTAGACCAAACAGGTGATTGTGAAGATATGGCTACGCGTTTTGACCAAAATAGGTCTTACTCATGCCTAAGGCCGCCGTCACACATGCGAGTTTTACGGACATAAGAGCGCAGAAACTACGTGCGTAAAACTCGCATAACATACGGCACAATGCTTCTCAATGGGTCCCGTCCTATCAGCCGTATATTACGGATCCGTAATATACGGCGTTCTACGGCCGCAGAAAATCGCAGCATGCTGCGTTTGTCAGCGTATTGCGCAAACAAATCGCCAATGAAAGTCTATGGGGGCGAGAGAAATACGGATTCCACACGGACCAGCAGTGTGACTTGCGAGAAATACGCAGCGGTGTTAGTGAAAAGTCGGTAATTGAATTGCCGGCTTTTCATTTCTCCTGCCTAAACCCGACAGGATATGAGACATGGTTTACATACAGTAAACCATCTCATATCCCCTTTTTTTTGCATATTCCACACTACTAATGTTAGTAGTGTGTATGTGCAAAATTTCAGCGCTGTAGCTGCTAAAATAAAGGGTTAAATGGCGGAAAAAATTGGCGTGTGCTCCCGCGCAATTTTCTCCGCCAGAGTGGTAAAGCCAGTGACTGAGGGCAGATATTAATAGCCAGGAGAGGGTCCATGGTTATTGGCCCCCCGTGGCTAAAAACATCTGCCCCCAGCCACCCCAGAAAAGGGACATCTGGAAGAAGCGCCTATTCTGGCACTTGGCCACTCTCTTCCCACTCCCTGTAGCGGTGGGATATGGGGTAATGAAGGGTTAATGCCACCTTGCTATTGTAAGGTGACATTAAGCCAGATTAATAATGGAGAGGCATCAATTATGACACCTATCCATTATTAATCCAATTGTATGAAAGGGTTAAAAAACACACACACATGATTTAAAAGTATTTTAATGAAATAAACACAGCGGTTGTTTTAATATTTTATTGCTCTCTCAATCCATTTGCAGACCCTCGCTTGGCAAAACAATAAACCCACAATATACATACCTTCTGCTGACCTGTCACGTCCCACGAGGTAATCCATCTGAAGGGGTTAAAATAATTTACAAGCAGGAGCCCTGCAAATGCAGCTGTGCTCGTGCTTGTAATTCCCCGGCTAATGAAGGAAATGTAGGTCATTGACCTACATTTCCTTCAGTCGCAGTGATGCGCCCCTGCTGGATGTTCTCATGAACTGCAGCCTGGGATCTTTTTCCCACGCTCCAGATCATATGAGGACATCCACCAGGGGGCGCATCACTGCGACTATATATATATATATATGTGTGTCTCAGTGACCTATATATATACTGTATATATGTTTTCCCGAACATTTGAGCACATAAATCCATTAGATGTCGGTTTTGCAAGCCTGCGAGAAAATATCGCAGTACGGATGCCATACGGATTACATACGGAGGATGCCATGCGCAAAATACGCTGACACACCCTGCCTATGGATCACTATTTTGGGAACATTTCTCCGTATTACGGCCGTAAAATACGGACCGTATTGTCTTACGCCGATTGTGACGCCGGCCTAAGGCATAATTATTTACCTTGAAAATAAGTTGCCAGCTCACTTTTGCTGCACAATGAAACACCAAAAACAATGGTGTCATTAAGGGTTTTGTTTTTTTCACCAGTTGACCACATTTTAATTTTTTTTTTCTCCCATTTTTCAATACTTCATATGTGAAAAGTGACTTGTCATTCAAAATTACAACTTGTCTTGCTAAAAAAGCAAGCCCTCAATACGGCTAGGTCAGTCGAAAAATAAAAAAAAAAAGTTGCAAACCTTGGAAGAAGGGAAAGTGGGATCACAAGCACAAAAATTAAAATTAACCATGGCTAGAAGGGGTTAAATCATTCTAGATTGTCATTTTATAGACCCGTAATTGACGGTCTGCGCTCTGTATACTTACTGATCTTCTCATCTCTTTCCTTCAGCTACTGAAGACACTTTTTGGGACAAACTTGGCATCCCAATTTGAGGCTTTATCGTCTAACCCTGGTAAATCACAGGGCAAGGCTCAGCGCCTGGGCTCCTCTAACCTGCGGCCGGGCCTGTACCATTACTGCTTCATGGCTCCCTACACACATTTCACTCAGGCATTGGCAGATGCCAGCCTAAGAAATATGGTTCAGGCGGACCAAGAGCAGGACACATCGGGGTAAGGTCACGCACCCGACGATACCTCGTCTCTCTATTCTCAGCTTCCTTAGATGTATTACCTGTCTTTTCTTCTTCTTACAGATGGTTCGATGTTCTGCAGAAGGTTTCTTCTCAGCTGAAGAACAACATCACCAACGTCACCAAGCATCGCGCTGACAAGGTAATCTTTGAGATCGATAATGGAAGAGGAAATCTATGGCCTGACCCCGATATTATTGTTCTACCTCATTCCTCGCACTCAGTTTTGAAGAGCCCAAAAGAATTTTTGTTTTTTTAGGAATAAAGACATAAGATCCCTAGAGGACATTAAACGGGTTTTCTTGTCATAACTTATTGATTGGTCGGTCTCCGACCACTGGGACCCGCACCGATCAGCAGAATGGTGCACTTTGCTGTTAAAATAGAGCGGATGCTCGATCGCCACTCCAATTATTCCCTATTGGGCTGCCAAGCAAAAATAGTAGAAAAAAATAAAAACAAAAATAACTTGTTTTCACCGGACACCCCTTTTAAGTTTTTTTTTTTTTTTTCTTCCATTTTGCAGTTTTGGCCTATAGGCATTTATTTGACCCAGTTACAGATGAGAGTTGCCCCCTATTGTGTAACTACAACAGTGGTTATTAACCACTTCTGCCTTCTCAGGAAAAAGTGATTAAAAACCCCTTAAGAATTCTCGATCAAAAGAGGTTTTTAGAAACCACTTGGCCTTCTCAGAATCAGAGAAAGTTCGGCACCTAACCTGCGCCTGCTACGTTGTAACGCTAAAAGTCTACTGGAACTCTGCCACCTGCCGTCAGGATAAAGGGCAATCATTAAAGGGCTAAGCAGTCTCTTTGCCCTCTATGCAGGCTATTAAAGGACAGTATGTCTGTCTGCATGAGGGTTTAGTTAGGCTGGTTTCACACTTGCGTTTCGTTGCGCTGTGGATGGCAGCGTACTTCCTTTTACTTCCTCCGTGAAGCTCTGCCCAGGCTCCGCTTACTGCGTCCTGCAGGACGCAGTAGGATGGAGCCTGGGAAGAGCTTCACGGAGGAAGTACGCTGCCATCCGCAGCGCAACGAAACGCAAGTCTGAAACCAGCCGATGTTACAGGACATCAAAGATGTTTTCCTTTTTTTTTGCAGAATACTATTCACAATCACATTCGTCTGTTTGAGCCCCTGGTGATAAAAGCCTTGAAGCAGTACACCACCACCACATCTGTGCATCTTCAGAGACAAGTCCTCGACCTCCTCGCCCAACTGGTCCAGCTCCGTGTTAACTACTGTCTGCTGGATTCTGATCAGGTAAGTGTAAGTTTTGAGATCTCAGGTGCTGGAAGTGGAGGCGGTGTATCCCCTGCAGCATCGGAGGAGCTTGGAAGAGGGGGGGGGGGGGTTGGGGTGCTGAAGCTGGTCGGATTGGGATCTTTTAAGAGCACACAAAGTCAGCCACCACTGCTAGACCACCGCAGTAACTTAAGGAGTAATCAGGAAGCAATTAACATTAAAAATCCCTCCTTTGGTGAGAGCGGAGAGGATTTTTAGTAACCAGTAAATTACAATGGTTCTTGTTTTTACGAAAACTTTTCACTTGATCAGAATAACGCTTTGTGCAATCATCAGCTCTTTTTTTTTTTTTAAATTCGTTTATTAATAACAAAATGAATCATGTTACATATACCGTACATTTGTTTCCAAAAGTTTGAACATAATAAACAGTACATTTGAATCATGCAGTGGCAAACATACAATAGAATGTTAATTCAGTTATGACAAACGCTCTTTTGAAGCTATAAAGTAAAGGCGTTAAGTTATTGGTAACATATAAAGATATGAATCATAAATTGTACCTATCACTATTCTAACTACTAATACGCCACATTACCTCGTGCCTGTCGCCCATGCGATGTCCCCACCCACCACCAAAACCAGTCAATCATCAGCTCTTTGCTGTGGCTATTGGGAATTCTTAGCTGCTGTCCATTCTTGTATGACACATATCAGATGATAAACCTCTTCAAATTCCCCCCTCAGTGTACACATCTATTTAATGTTTTTCTGTATACTTTTGCTTTTTAGGTCTTTATTGGTTTTGTACTGAAGCAGTTTGAATACATTGAAGTGGGTCAGTTCAGGTAAGTTCCTATCGTATCTCTCGTTTATTAGCTATAAACATATATAAAATGCAAGTAATTTTTTTTTTTTTTTTTTATGTTTTCCATTATCAATATAGGGAATCTGAAGCCATCATTCCTAATGTGTTCTTCTTCCTGGTCCTGCTCTCCTATGAGCGCTACCATTCCAAGCAGATCATCGGCATTCCCAAAATCATCCAGCTGTGTGATGGTATAATGGCCAGCGGGAGGAAAGCTGTGACCCACGGTAGGTAGACGTGAGCGATCACTCCTACAGTAGAGTTCGGCAAACATATTTGCAGGATCCTGGTCATGTTGGTGTTCTGTGGCCGCCAGACCGGAGCCCTGTCAGCCACCTCCTAGCTGCCGACATCCCCGGTGACTGACAATGTCATGATGACGTTGCCCCTGACCTACTTATCGGAAAAAGCGCCGGCGAAGCAATCAGTTAAGAAGAAGATGACGTTCTCTAGTTTGGCAGTCATGGACTAGCAACATGTCCGGTGGCCCAGAGTCCTGCAGTCTTTTTGCTCATCTTTATGCTGCACTAGATGCAATTTTTATTTACATCTTTAACAAGCTTAGAAATGGTCAATGTGCTTTTGATTTTTATCTTATAGCTATTCCAGCATTGCAGCCCATAGTGCATGACCTGTTTGTATTAAGGGGAGCAAATAAGGCTGATGCTGGAAAAGAGCTGGAGACTCAGAAAGAAGTTGTGGTGTCCATGCTGCTGCGGCTCATCCAGTATCATCAGGTGAGGTGGCACCAGCCATTGGATAATTACAGAATATATTGTAATAAAAATTCATTGATTCTAGACTGTCTTTTTCTTTGTGGAACTTGAGTGCAATCCATTTTAATTATCCAATGCCCCCAATTGTTTATCCCCATCGAGCGAGCGTATGTTGGTGTTGTGGGAATTGGGAGCACAGACCAGTCATCGCTTGCCTACTGCCTGTCATTGCCACTGGCCACCTGGGATCACAAATTGTAGTTTCTCGGTCCTCCTCTCTGGTTGGAGATCTCGCTTATCAGATACTTATTGCACACCCTGGGGAAACTCCTTACATATATTTTCGGTCTGCGCAACTCCTTTAGGAAACTAGAGACTAATTTTATAATACCTTTTGAAAGGAGTTTACCCACAATGACATATTCTTCCCTAGCCATAGGAGAGGGGATTACCGTACTTACTGATTATTATTTTCTGATTTAGAAGGTGGGACTTTGGATCTCCAACAGCATGGCTATATAGAGCCCCATCACAAATGGCGCGGAGGTGAGCACCTCTAGTCATTGTCTGTTGGACTACCAAAGAAAACAGAGTAAAAGCAGATCTTTTGAAAATGAATGAACAGTGGGCCGACCATGTGCACCTCCACTTTACTGAGCCCCATTCTCATAATTGCTGGGGATCAGACCACCAGCGATCAACAAGTTATCCTCCATTCTAGAGCAAGCGATTACTTTAAATATTAGGAAGAAGTTGCATCACTTATCAGTACTGATTTGCACCACCAATGTGATGGTGCCTGTACTATGGTGCATTTGCAGAGACTTTTTTTTTTGGCATTCTCGATTGCCTACTCTGTATTCAATACTTTGCATTTTCAGGTGCTGGAGATGTTCATCTTGGTGCTACAGCAGTGCCACAAAGAAAATGAAGATAAGTGGAAGCGGTTATCCCGACAAATAGCTGACATTATCTTACCAATGCTGACAAAGCAGCAGGTATGTGCTACTAATGCTAAAAACTGGCGTGCCTAGTGTATGAGGAAAGGGTATAACCCACCAGGCAGAGCCTACATCTCATCTCCATCTCTTCCCGGCAGGACGCCAAGTATAAAAATGGAATTTTACCCTCTGCTTTGTCTCTTAGATGCACATAGACTCTCATGAAGCTCTGGGGGTGCTGAATAGTTTATTTGAGACCTTGGCTCCTTCATCCCTACGTCCCGTGGACATGTTGCTGAGGAGCATGTTCGTCATTCCATATACTATGGTGAGTATGCAATCACATCAGTTACATCGCTGCCACCATGTCACACATGGGTTGTAGATATCTGGACGACTTCTATATAACCTTCTGCTTTATACTTTGGTGTCACACAGGCCTCCGTGAGCACCGTCCAGCTATGGATATCTGGGATCTTGGCCATTCTCCGCGTCTTAATCTCACAATCTACCGAGGACATTGTCCTGTCCCGGATCCAGGAGTTGTCCTTCTCACCTGTTCTCATATCATGTCAGAATATCACTCGATTAAGGGACAGGGACAACAGCCGGCAAAGCTCAGAGGAGGATGCAGAGCAGAACCAGGTCAAGGCTCCTCCGGAAGAAACTTTTTCCCGGTAAACATCATTTATCTCCCCTGGACTTGTCACCTTGATGTATGTGATGATATCGCTAGATGCCACGTCAGCTGATCAGACCCTTTAAAATGGGTTTTTAAGGAATTTCCTATTGTTTGCCTATCGTTCGTTGACTGGATGGGCATTTTAAGCAGGCACAGCTGTATGCCTTGGTTGTGACTGTGCCTGGCATTGTATCTCTCCCATTTGTGTGAATATGGCTGACCTGCAGTGCCAGGCACAGCTGCTGTCATTTGCACAGCAATGTGCTTGGTAAATGTTTTTATTGAAGTTCCATAATGTTGCATAGTCCATGTATACATGTATGTACTGCAGGCATCCAGGGCTCTACTGTGCTCTGCTGCATTGTATTCTGTTTTATCCCACATGCTTTAATTAATGAGCTGAGATGTCAGTAAATCTTCCAAAATGAGCCACATCTAAGAAAATGCAAAATATAAAAATCTGGCTGATTTCTCAAAGTAGATCCGGGTGTGACTGGAGTGTAAGACATGTGTCAAGCTGCAATCTCTTTGCAGTTGGCTGATGAAAATCACAATCTGGGGCTTTAGGATCTTTGTTCAGCAAATACTGATGAATGACAGCTCCATCCAGCGGCATGGTTACCCCGCTGGCCATAACTGTGCGCTCTCTTGTACAGCATCATAGGATGTCTAAAGTTGGATGGATCCAATGATCAGAGCATCATTAGTGAGCTTTCAAGTGCACGTCCCTTGCCTAGGAAACCGGCCACCTCTTATATGGCCGTAACTTAGTCAACCAATAGTAAACTATAGAATTGTAAATCCTTCTGTTCTGCATCAGCGCGAGCAGGAAAAAATGATGACGGCCACCTTCAGCAGCCAGCCGGCGCCGGGGAACAGCGCATACTGTACCACTTGCTCCCATGTGCCGATACTGGTCACGCTGATGACACACGGATGTCATTCGTGTGTCATCAGTGTGCAGCACTCATTCTATCCGTGCTGCGCAACAAAAACTGATGTGCACACCACCATTGAATACAATGGGTGTGCGTATGTCCGTATTTGAGGTCCTTAAAAAAAAAAACGCACTGCATACGGACATACAAAACGGACATGTGAAGGAGTCCTAAAGCTGTAAAACTAATCAGACCTCCGCATAGTGAGGACGTAACGTGAGCAGTGTTGTCCACTTAGATTTTTTACTTTACCCTATGATTATTTGCTTTGTGCTTATAGTCCTAAGACCCATATTAGAAGAGAGAGCGCAGATTTTGGGGCGATTTGTTTTCAGCTTGGAGCACACTTTCAATCTTTTATGTAAACCTGTCGTGCAGTCATTTTTCTTTTCATGTCCTGGCCAGGTTCCTGTTGCAGCTGGTGGGGATACTCCTGGAGGACATAGTGCACAAGGAGCTGAAGGTGGACCTGAGTGATCAGCAACATACATTTTACTGCCAGCAGCTGGGAACCCTGCTCATGTGTCTGGTCCATATCTTCAAATCTGGTAAGTAAATGTATAAATGACTGAGCCCCGGTAGTGCGTAGCCCTCATGATGGTTTGGTTTTCTATTGTTCTTTTCTTACATTAGTACATAGTACATAGTTATTAAGGTTGAAGGAAGACTTTAAGTCCATCTAGTTCAACCATAGCCTAACCTAACATGCCCTAACATTATTTCTAAGAGCAACTAATTATGTGTGTATTCTAACATGTAAGGCTGAGTTTAGTCAATTCATTAATACAAAATAGAATAAAATGTCATCCATCACATCCATCAATTAATGCTGGGAATTCATGTAATGTTTGGTTTAACACATTCCAGAGGGCTTCTGCAGCACGTGAAGAGTCTTGGGAACAGTAGTGGGAGGTTCAGTTTATGGAGATTGTCAATATTGAATAAGAATGGAGAGCATAGGTAGGGTGGTAGCGATGAGGGAGGAAATGTAGGCGATGCAGCACTGTGTGGAGAGAACATAGGTAAGGTAGTGGAAATGAGGGAGGAGATGTAGGGCAATGCAGCAGTGGTGAGAACGTGTAGGGAGGTAGAGATGAAAGAGGAAATTCAGGGCGGTGCAGAACTGTAGAGAACACAGGTTGGTAGAGAAGAGGGAGGAAATTTTGGGTGATGCAGCACTGTGGTGAGAGCGTGTAGGGTGTTAGAGATGAGGATGGAGATATAGGGCAATGCATCACTGGTGTGAATGTCTAGAGTGGTCGAGATGAGGGAGGAGATGTAGGGCAATGCATCACTGTGGTGAAGACTGTGAAGGGTGTTAGAGATGAGGGAGGAGATGTAGGGCGGTGCAGCACTGTGGAGAGAACATGGGTAAAGTAGTGGAGATGAGGGAGGAGATGTAGGGCGGTGTAGCACTGTGGAGAGAACATGGGTAAAGTAGTGGCGATGAGGGAGGAGATGTAGGGCGGTGCAGCACTGTGGAGAGAACACGGGTAAAGGAGTGGAAATGAGGGAGGAGATGTAGGGCAGGGCAGCACTGTGGTGAAGATGAGGGAGGAGATGTAGGGCAAGGCAGCACTGTGGTGAGAATGTGTAGGGTGGTAAAGATGAGGGAGGAGATACAGGGCGGTGCAAAACTGTCAAGAGCACCGGTAAGATGGTAGAGATGTAGAGCGATGCAGCACTGTAGAGAGCACGGGTAAGATGGTAGAGATGAGGGAGGAGATGTAGGGCGATGGAGCACTTTAGAGAGCACGGGTAAGATGGTAGAGATGAGGGAGGGGATGTAGGGCGATACAGCACTGTAGAGAGCACGGGTAAGATGGTAGAGATGAGGGTGGAGATGTAGGGCGATGCAGCACTGTAGAGAGCACGGGTAAGATGGTAGAGATGAGGGTGGAGATGTAGGGCGATGCAGCACTGTAGAGAGCACGGGTAAGATGGTAGAGATGAGGGTGGAGATGTAGGGCGATGCAGCACTGTAGTGAGAATGTGTAGGGTGGTTGAGATGAGGGAGGAGATGTAAGGCGATGGAACACTGTAGAGAGCACGGGTAAGATGGTAGAGATGAGGGAGATGTTAGGGCAATGCAGCACTGTGGTGAGACTGGGTAGGGTGGTAGAGATGAGGGAGGAGATGTCAGGGCAATGCAGCACTGTGGTGAGACTGGGTAGGGTGGTTGAGATGAGGGAGGAGATGTTAGGGCGATGCAGCACTATGGTGAGACTGGGTAGAGTGGTAGAGATGAGGGAGGAGATGTTAGGGCTATGCAGCACTATGGTGAGAATGTGTAGGGTGGTAGAGATGAGGGAGGAGATGTTAGGGCGATGCAGCACTGTGGTGAGAATGTGTAGGGTGGTTGAGATGAGGGAGGAGATGTTAGGGCAATGCAGCACTATGGTGAGACTGGGTAGAGTGGTTGAGATGAGGGAGGAGATGTAGGGCGATGCAGCACTGTGGTGAGACTGGGTAGAGTGGTTGAGATGAGGGAGGAGATGTAGGGCGATGCAGCACTATGGTGAGACTGGGTAGGGTGGTTGAGATGAGGGAGGAGATGTTAGGGCGATGCAGCACTGTGGTGAGACTGGGTAGGGTGGTAGAGATGAGGGAGGAGATGTCAGGGCAATGCAGCACTGTGGTGAGACTGGGTAGGGTGGTTGAGATGAGGGAGGAGATGTTAGGGCGATGCAGCACTATGGTGAGACTGGGTAGAGTGGTAGAGATGAGGGAGGAGATGTTAGGGCTATGCAGCACTATGGTGAGACTGGGTAGGGTGGTTGAGATGAGGGAGGAGATGTTAGGGCAATGCAGCACTATGGTGAGAATGGGTAGAGTGGTTGAGATGAGGGAGGAGATGTTAGGGCGATGCAGCACTATGGTGAGAATGTGTAGGGTGGTAGAGATGAGGGAGGAGATGTTAGGGCGATGCAGCACTGTGGTGAGAATGTGTAGGGTGGTTGAGATGAGGGAGGAGATGTTAGGGCAATGCAGCACTATGGTGAGACTGGGTAGAGTGGTTGAGATGAGGGAGGAGATGTAGGGCGATGCAGCACTGTGGTGAGACTGGGTAGAGTGGTTGAGATGAGGGAGGAGATGTAGGGCGATGCAGCACTATGGTGAGACTGGGTAGGGTGGTTGAGATGAGGGAGGAGATGTTAGGGCGATGCAGCACTATGGTGAGACTTTGGTAGGGTGGTTGAGATGAGGGAGGAGATGTAGGGCGATGCAGCACTGTGGTGAGACTGGGTAGAGTGGTTGAGATGAGGGAGGAGATGTTAGGGCGATGCAGCACTGTAGAGAGCACGGGTAAGATGGTAGAGATGAGGGAGGATATATAGGGCGATGCAGCACTGAGGAGAGCACGGATAGGATGGTAAAGATGAGGGAGGAGATGTTGAGCAGTGCATATAATGGTACACATCTACCCGAGCTCCTGGTTGCCGAAGATTTGATTCTATGGTGCCTGCTAGTAAATTAGTCTCTTCTTACTCCAAACCGCTTTTTTAAAAAGATCTCCAACCAGTCTTAATAAATCTTCTGAAAGAGTTCAATTCTGGAAAGAAAGTACATTATGATAGACAGCGGACGGGCAGACAGTCCCTGGTGTTCTGTACTAGTTTCACAATTTTTTGCCAATGTTTTTTTTTTGTTTTTTTTTAATGTTTGTATTTTTTTCCCCAAGAAACTGAACTGGAGTGTGTATAAGATACAGAACTTATATTTTATATCAGGTGTTTTTATTATTTTTGTGAAATAAAGCAGTACAAACATAGTAACAGCTAACCCTAATGAATAACTTTAATTTCCAGTCTCACAGAAGTCCGAGACTAACATCCCTATTTATCCTTTGTTGGTGGTTGTGCTATTTGAGTTGTAAGAAGTTGCAGGTTTCTTGCCATGCATTAGATGGGGATAGAGCGCCACGAAATAATCTTTTTTTCGAATTTGTTTATTTTAATAAATTATTGGAAAGACAAGGCTTAAGAAAACTGATCACCTCCTGGTAAATGTCATGAATTAAAGGAGACCAAACTATAAGACATTTTTCAGATATACAGTATATGATCAGGAAAGGTAAATTATTGGTTTTCTAATTTGGTCATGAAATCTCTGGCACTTTAAGAGGCGGATGTTGGGCTCTTAGCTGTCTATTTTTTATATCTGTGTGAGATTTTGTGTGTGAATCAGGTGATCGCAGAATGAACGGTGAGACTGTGCAGCATGTAAACACAGGGGAGATCGTGGATGTTAGCTAGAGAACTGTGATGGAGAGGCCGGGGAGAAGAAAGTTGGAAGCAGCAGCAGTAGACACTAACCATGTCCGCCTTTTCTTCATTGTGACTGCTGGGGGCATTTAGTGAGATACTTAGTTTAAAGCAGCACTCTTCCTCCTCCCATCAAAGTTTTTATCCTAATATATTGCAATTATCATATTATATAGCACTGTGTACTTAAAATTGCTCATTTTGCCTTTCTACCCAATTCTTCTCATTTTCCATTACGTCTATATAATCACGTGATTGAAAACTGACTAGCTGAATCCTTCCAAGCTCTATGTAGAAACAGGAGGTCAATTTTCCCTGTATGAGTCATCACTGCAAAAGTCTTATTCAGGGGGAGGAGGAGCAGCTGGGTCAGGAGCTGAAGAGAGGGATGAGATAAGGGCAGGGGCAAGTAACTTCCTGTTTCTTTATAGAGCTGAGAAAATAGAATAGTTTACTGGGTGAAAAAGCAAAAGGAGCAATTGTAAGTACACAGTGCCGTATAATATGATAGTTGCAATATATTAAGAGGATAAAAACTTTGATAATGGGAGTTCTTCTCTAACCTTTTACAAGCTGCTTTGTCCTCCCCTAGTCATTAACCCCCTATAAAGAGGATGTGTAACCAGGTCTAAAGTGGCCAGTTTTTGTTGTACCTTTATTTCCACTGCTCCACTGATAATTTTGTGTTTTTGTTTTGGGTTTTTTAAATCTGCCATATGGTTCCAAAAATATGGGCCTTTTTATTTATTGCTAATTTTTATGGTCTTTACCTAAGGGTTAAAACCTACAAGAGAAAAAAAGTAAGCAAAAACCCTGATGTAACTAAGTAAAAAAGCAAAAGTGCATTTAAATAAGAGTTTTTAGTAATACTGTTTTTTGATCAAAAAAAGCACAAAAGCCATCTTTTTTCTCTTGTAGGTTTTAATGTTTTGTGGCCAATGTGAACATGCGTTTAACTTCTGCATGTGTATCAACTCAAGTTAAGCTCAGTTTTTGTGTCTTTTTTCCTTTACCTAAGGGGTTGTTGCTCATATAATAACATGTGTGACTGCCGACTTGTAAATCCTCCCAACGCACACACATTGCGCTGCGATGATTTGCCAGTGTCTGCGCCAGGAACAGCGGTCAGATATGCGGGCCATGAAGAACAGCCTGTGGTTGCAGTTCAGAGGAGACCATGATTTTTGCTATATACAGTAATAGCATGGTATTGCAGTATTTAGTATAACTGATAAAACAATCAACACGATAACTAAAAAAAATGAAAGCAAAACGTTTTTAAAAATATATATAAAAATTTAAATCACCACCCCTTTTCCCGTATAATAAAGCAAAAAGTAATATCTAGTTCGATCTATCAAAAATATAAAATTAATTAACCCGATCGGTGAAGAACGTAACAAGAGAAAAAGATTTTTGGTACTGTAAAATGTTTCTTGAAGCCTTCATTGGGGATCACAGGCAACCATGGGGTGTATGCTGCTGTTACTAGGAGACTAACGCTAGGCAAAAAAAAAAAGAGCTCCTCCTTAGCATGTTACCCCGACCGACTAGCCCAAAACTTGTCAGTTAGTGAAAAAGCAGTATATATACACTGTACACAGGCCCAACCGAGGCCGACAGACCCAACATAGGCATAAAAAAACAAGGGTGTGTCCCCCAATGAAGGCTCCAAGAAAGGTTACGGTGAGTACCAAAAATCCTTCTTTCTTCATTGGGTGACACGGGTAATCATGGGAAGTCCTAAAGCAGTCCCAAGGGAGGGAACAGACTATTGTGATCAAATCAGGTCAGGCGATGGGCAACTGCCACTTGAAACATCTTCCTACCTAGGCTGGCATCAGCCTAGGCGTAGGTATATACCCTACCTATAAATAGCCTAACACCTTATCAATATCTTTTTTGTTATTATTTATAGGGGTTTTCCATCAAAAAAGTACATTTTAATCAATAGATCTTGGAATAATAATTTCCACAATTGGATGTGTTAAAGGGAACCTGTCGGCAGATTTGTGCACAGTAACCTACACACCGTGTCAGGACGGCGCCGTTATACTGATTACAATGATACCTTGGTTGATTAAATCTGTCTTGTGGTTAAAATAAAAAATGAATTAATTTGAAAATGGTGGCGGCTGGGCCTGCGCAGGAGCAGCTATCGGTGTATATAGAGGTGATCCGTTAGCTGCTACTGTGCATGCAGCGCCATCTTTGTAGAGAACAAAAAAAATTTCCTCCTCCAAGACGGCGCCACCGGCGCTTATGCAGCCGCAGCTATCAGATCACCTCTATATACACCGATAGGTGCCTGCTGCGCAGGCCCAGCCGCCACCATTTTTAAATGAATTCATTTTTTATTTTAACCACAAGACGGATTTCATCAACCATGGTATCATTGTAATCAGTATAACGGTGCCAGCCTGACACTGTCTGTAGTTTACTGTGCACAAATCTGCCGACAGGTTCCCTTTAACACATCCAATTGTGGAAATTATTATTTTATTCAGTCGCCATGACAGCACAACGAGAGAGGGGATCCGCCCTTCAGGGACAGGAAACCTCAGGCATAAAAAGGGCGGCACCTCACTCCCCCGCCAGTTGGTTTCCTGTCCCTGACGGGGAACCTCTTCAGGCAGACCCTATGAAGAGGGTTGAAGATTAAAAGAAGAGATCCCACGTCTGACAGACCGATGCAGGTAGCGGGGGTCCCCTACCTCGGTCTAATCAGGTTGTGGAAGCACCACACGGCAGGGGCACTGTCTGTGTCGGTGACAGCAGAGAGAAGCGGCCTCTGAGGGTAGCCGACTTCTATTGTGGGCCGCATGTACCTGGTGAGTATTGGGGCTGCTGTCCTGGGGTCGTGCCTGCCGGTGCCTCAGGGGATCTGTGCGCTATTCCACGGGCGCGCTGTCTACTCCGGGCGGCACTGGCGTCTCCTCGCGCGTGTCGGCCGGCGTTGCTGCAGTCGCAGCCGGAAGTGACGTTTCCGGATGTTGCGACGGGCGGCACGGCTTGATGACGCGACGGGGCAGGCGCAGTAGTGCCGTCCCCGAGTAATGGCGGCGCCCTGTCGTCCGGATGGCGCCGGATCTCAGGGGCGTTGCGGGGGGGCCCTGGGGAGCGTGCCCTATTTGCACTAAGTGCAATTCGCACCACCTGGATTCCCTGCTGTCCCCCATCAGGGGGTGGTACCGTGGGGGTTTATTAAGGAGCTCGTGTGAGCTGCAAGCTGCTCCTGATTCTTCATTTCTGCAATGGATTCGTCGGACGGAGCATCGCGGCAGCAGCAGCAGCAGCAGGAGCAGCAGCAGCAGCAGCAGCAGCATGAATTGAAAGAGCCTCAGGTCAGCTCCCAGCAGCGGTCTAGTGGCAGTAGTCGCGCTGGTGGAGCTAGATCGGCTCAGAGATCATCAAAGTCCTCAGGCCGTAAGAAACCTCCGGCTGATAAGGACCCCCCAATTACGGTACCATTCGCTACAGGGACGGGTAAGTGAGCTACGTGAAAGTATGCCTTCTGATTTCTGTCCCTCCTTGTATTCCCTCTCTCCTTATTAGGGGAGAAAATGTACCTCCAAATCCAAGCATAGGGAGTGCGCCATATGTACGGAGCCGCTTCCAGAGGGACATAAAAAGAAGCTGTGCAAATCCTGCATACAGCATCTATTGGAGGAGGAGGCCCCTGACCTAACGTCTACTCTTAGGGACCTGGTTAGACAGGAGGTCAGAGATTCCATGAATTCCAGCTCTCAAAAAAAGGTCACCAAAAGAAGGAAAGAAATTTCATCCCCAGTATCAGATGTGGATTCTGAGTCAGGCGGTGTGAGCTCGGATTCACTTCCGTCTTCATCATCCTCTGAAGGAATAGAGTCCAGCCGAGCCTGTCTGTCGCTAGATAGGGTTAATCATCTAGTGAAAGCTGTTAACAACACCATGGGGATTGAGGAAACTCAGTCTGAAAGTTCTATTCAGGACATCATGTTTAAAGGCATAGACCGTAAATCCAAAAGGTTTTTTCCGGTAGTAGAAAAAATCAAGTCACTGATTACGAAGGAGTGGAAAAAGCCCGAAAGGAAGGGGTCACTACCACCAGCTTTCAAAAGAAGGTATCCTTTTGAGGAAGAGGCTTCGTCTTCTTGGGACAAGGTCCCAAAATTAGATGCTGCGGTGGCCAAGGCGTGCAAAAAATCGTCTCTCCCATTTGAGGATTTAGGCAACTTGAAAGACCCGCTTGATAGGAAAGCTGATGTGTTCCTTAAAGGAGCTTGGGAGACATCTGCGGGATCTCTGAGACCAGCAATTGCGGCCACCTGCACGGCCCGGTCGTTGATGGTGTGGCTAGGCCACCTGGAAGACCAACTTAAAGATAAAACTCCTAGAAGTGAGATCCTGTCATCTATGTCCATAATTCAGGATGCGGCAGCCTTCCTTTCCGATGCATCAGCGGATTCCGTCAGGCTGGCCGCAAGATCCTCAGCCTTATCCAATGCAGCCCGCAGAGCACTCTGGATATAATGTTGGCCAGGAGATTTGCAGGCCAGGTCAAAATTATGCGGCATCCCCTGTGAGGGGGTTCATTTGTTTGGTCCAGTGCTAGATGAGCTGCTTGAGAAGGCTGGTGACAGTAAAAAACGATTCCCTTTTTTGGGAAGACCCTTTTACAGGAAGGATTACACCAGAGGATGGTCTTATCGCCGAAGATCCGAGAGGGAGCCGAATAGAGATTCGACCAGATATTACAACAGCAGACGAAGAGGTAGAGGTTATATGTTTAACTCCTCTCGAGACTCCAAAAAACCTCAATGACTGGCGGACCAGGTGGGTGGTAGGCTTCTAGCCTTCTATCCAGCCTGGTTGAAGATCACCAATAGTCCATGGATCCTCAGTATCATCAAAGAGGGCTTAGAGTTGCAGTTCCATCAGATGCCTCAGGACAAATTCAAATTAACTCCTATCCGTTCTTCTTCCGCAGAACAATTGGCTTTGGAGTCAGAAGTCCATGATCTCCAAAAAAAGGGGGTTCTGATTAAGGTACCCACAGAGGAACGAGGTAAGGGGTTTTACTCCCCTTTATTCCTGATTAAAAAGCCAGATGGGTCGTATCGCACCATCATCAACCTTAAAGGCCTGAATGAATTCTTGCTGATCCCATCCTTTAAAATGGAATCTGTGAAAACAGCAATAAAGCTACTTTTTCACAATTGCTTTATGGTCGTCTTAGATCTGAAAGACGCCTATTACCATGTCCCAATACATGTAAATCATCAGCGCTTTCTCAGGGTGGCGGTTTCTCTTGCCGGCACGGTACAGCACTTTCAGTATCGAGCACTCCCTTTTGGTGTTGCAGTTGCACCCCGGGTTTTCACTAAGATCATGGTAGAGGTTATGGCACACCTTCACGAACAAAACATACTAATAATTCCATACTTAGATGACTTGTTAATTGTGGGACGTTCAGAGTCACACTGTAAAGACCAGTTGGGAAAAGTGATAACAGCATTACATAGCTTAGGATGGGTTATTAATCTCAAAAAATCGCGTCTTCAGCCCGTAACATCACAGGAGTTTTTGGGTCTTATTGTGGACTCGGTTCAGCAGGAATGTCGCCTGCCGGACTCGAAAGTCCACAGTATTCACCGACTGGTCACCAGAGCAATTAATAATCCTGTAATCTCCTTAAGGGGGGCGATGTCACTTTTGGGTTCTCTTACTTCGTGTTTTCCGGCAGTACTCTGGGCACAATTTCACACTAGGACTCTGCAGTGGGATGTGCTACATAATTTTCGTCGGCTGGGCGCTAGCCTAGATAACAAATTTTCTCTATCGGTTGAGGCCACTGATTCACTAGTTTGGTGGACACACATTCCAAATCTTCGTCGAGGAGTACCCTGGTCAAATCGGGTCACGCGAGTAGTGACAACTGATGCTAGCCCCACGGGTTGGGGGGCTCACTGGGAAGATAATTGCGTGCAGGGATTGTGGTCCCAACCTGAGCGAGCGTCATCCTCCAATCTAAAAGAATTGTTGGCGGTAGAACGTGCCTTAAACGAGTTTCTTATACCTCTACAGGGTAGACATGTCAGACTACTCTCTGACAACCAAGTGACCGTTGCCTATATTAACCACCAGGGAGGTACGCGGTCTAGATCATTAATGGATGTTGCAAATCGTATTTTTCAGATGGCCGAGAATCACCTGCTCTCCCTTACAGCGCTCCACATAAAGGGAAAACTAAATACCAGGGCCGATTATTTAAGCCGCAACGAGCTCAAACAAGGGGACTGGTCTCTGAAACCGGCTGTCTTCAATCAGATCGTACAGTTATGGGGATGTCCGGAAATAGATCTCTTTGCCAATCGTGGAAACAGAAAACTACATCACTTCTGTTCCCTAAGTCCAGGGGACAACCCATACGCAGTCGATGCTCTCTCAATCTCCTGGAACTTCAGGCTCGCCTATGCTTTTCCCCCTCTAAATCTGATTCCTTTAGTTCTGAGGAAAATTCGGGAAGACAGGGCCCGAGTGATTCTGATAGCCCCGTTCTGGCCCAGAAGATCGTGGTTCCCATGGCTGAGAAACATGTCCATTTCCCAGCCATGGATCCTACCAGAGATACCAGACCTCCTCTCCCAGGGTCCAGTCCTACACCCACGAGTAACCAACTTACACCTAACAGCGTGGAATTTGAGAGGTCACTTCTGAAGGGGAAGGGATTCTCTAAAAATCTTATCAATACACTGCTAAAAAGTAGGAAAGCCTCCACGACTAACATCTATGTCAGGGTCTGGAGAAGATTCCTTTCAAGTTCGGGGGCACAAATTGATCAAAAACCTAATATTACGCAAATTTTAGAATTTTTACAAAGGGGCCTAGAGATGGGTTTAGCCACCAGTACCCTCAGAGTTCAGGTTTCAGCCCTGGGGGCGCTATATAATACTGACTTAGCCAATAATCACTGGATATCTAGATTCTTCAAAGCTGTTACCAGATCCAGGCCAGTTATTAAACAAAGAATAGTCCCATGGGACCTAAATCTCGTGCTCTCAGCTCTAACACAAGCCCCGTTCGAACCTATTGATACTGTTCCAATCAAAATCCTGTCGGTCAAAACAGCCCTCTTAGTTGCCCTCACGTCTGCGAGAAGGGTTAGTGACCTACAAGCATTGTCGAGACAGCCTCCATATATGCAGTTTAGGGAAGATAGAGTGATTATGAGACCTGACCCCCTTTATCTTCCAAAGGTTGCCTCAAAATTTAATAGATCCCAAGAGGTGGTCCTACCTTCTTTCTGTTCTAATCCCTCTAATGATAAGGAACATCGGTTTCATTGTTTAGACGTACGTAGGTGTCTTCTCAGATACATTTCAGTAACAGACACCTGGAAAAAAGATCACTCCTTATTTGTATCCTACCAGGGAGTTAGGAAAGGGCTTAGAGTATCGAAAAATACACTATCCAGATGGATTAGGGAGGCGATATCTCTTGCTTATACCGCAGGTGGCGTGGAAATTCCGGAAGGTATAAAGGCTCATTCCACTCGAGCGGTAGCCACATCCTGGGCTGAGAGAGCTGACGTGTCGATTGAAGACATTTGTAAGGCGGCCACATGGTCTTCTCCATCCACCTTTCTTAAGCACTATAGATTAGATCTAGGTGACTCCTCCGACCTCACATTCGGGAGAAGGGTGCTGGAGGCAGTAGTCCCTCCCTAGTCACTTTTTAACTTCTCTGAAAGTCTCTCGTTGTGCTGTCATGGCGACTGAATAAATACGTACGCTACTTACCTGGTAGCAGTGTTTTTTCAGGAGCCATGACAGCACCCTTATATTCCCTACCCTTTTCTTTATTGGGATCAACACTTCCTGTAGTAATTCCTAAGTTTACTCACTGGGTGAATTGTACCATATTTAATATTGTTGTGTATTACTAACCTAAAAGGTCCGCTTGTACTCTGTAAACCAACTGGCGGGGGAGTGAGGTGCCGCCCTTTTTATGCCTGAGGTTTCCTGTCCCTGAAGGGCGGATCCCCTCTCTCGTTGTGCTGTCATGGCTCCTGAAAAAACACTGCTACCAGGTAAGTAGCGTACGTATATTCCAAGATCTATTGATTAAAATGTACTTTGTTTGATGGAAAACCCCTATAAATAATAACAAAAAAGATACATGTTTGGGACAGCCCGAATTGTAGTGACCCAGAGGATCTTGTTCCAAGTCATTTTTGCCATCTAGTGAATATTATATAAAGGCGGAGCACAGTGCTTTCTTAAAACGCCAGTAATTAAAAGTAGTCTGAATCGGATTTTCTTTCTCGCTTCATTGGGGGACACAGGTAACCATGAGTGTATGCTGCCGTCACTAGGAGGCTGACACTATGCAAATAAAGAAGAAGTAACTCCTCCCCGGCAGTGTACACCCTCCGACATGCACAAGGCAACTCAGTTTTTGCTTAGTGTCTGTAGGAGGCGGACCTGGATCTAACACCAGATCCGCATTTCTTTTACAGGGATTTGTTGTGTTATTAATCATTTCCCCTTTCTTTTTCAGATACTTTCTTCAGGGTAACAGGGTGCAGTTTTCTCACCCTGTTTTCCCCACTTTGAGCGGCCGAGAGAGCAGTGTGGATTCACCCACATCGCACCCTCTCGGACCCGCTGGGCAGGACTTCGTCCCCTGTCACCCTTTTAGGTGTTCAGGGTGACCCTTTTTCGGTGGCTAGTCCTGGCCCGTTTTCCCCTTCTCATCTCTCTCCTCGGAGTGGGCTGAGAGGAAGACGGCGGTCACTCCCAGTGACCCTCTCCCCCTGTTTAGGGGTTGACGCCATCTTCTGCGCCGATGTTCGTGGCGCGGGAAGGAGGACTTCATCCCAGGACCCTCTCCTCGGACAAGGGCTCCTGATGCATTCCTCAGCCGCAGGTAGGGAATCTCCAATCAACATTTAGGGACCAGTGTGAGCGTACAGCCTGCCCCCTCCCCCGGAGTGAACAGTTTATTCATTCGGAGGGGCTCAGGGGAAGTGTCCAGAGCGTGCACCTTTTCTAGCCCCTTTGTGGGTCTTGTTCCCCCACCCCCACACCGTCTACCTTTTCGGTGTCAGTTCGCCCGCCATTTTTTTCTCTTCCTCTTCAGCCGGCTTTTTCGGCGCCCGGCTGACCACGCCCCCTTGCGGCCTTGTTCCGCCCTTTATCCCCGCGGCAACGCTTCTCAGGGAGTCCAGCGCTGTCGGGGGCGTTCCTGTCTCCCACCTTCGGCGTTTATGCACGCCCACCTCCGCAGCATGGTTCCCGCGCTGCACAGGCGACTTCCTCTTCCTGCAGCGTCTTCAGCACATCGCGTGGCTCACGTGGATCTCTGGGGGACGCCTGCGGCTGCCGCTACCTCTGTTATATCGGTAGGCTGGGCACTACTGCTCTCTGGGGCTCTACCCTTCCCGGCATTATTCCTCTGCACCTGCAAGGTAATACCTCTACCTATGTCCGACCCCACTCCAACGGTCGTCCAGTACGCCTGCGCTCACTGTAAGAAAAAGTGGGCCTCAGGTCAGCCTTCTCCTTTCTGCCCGTCCTGCGTTCCTTCCGCTATGTCCGTCCCTCAGGAAGCCCCTAGGCCTCAGGATGAGTGCACCCCCCCTCCCCCGGAGTGGGCTGTTGCAATGTCGCAATCAGTGTCAGACCTGACTAAGGTGTCTCAGTCCCTGGTCCAGGCACTTGAACGTATCCCGCTTCTATCTAATGCTACCAGTGCCACGAACGCCTCATACGGCGATTCGCTCGCACCTGTCCAAGACCCTCACAGAGGCAGGCTTGACAAAAGATACAGAAAAAGGACTCTTATCTAGATCCTCTTCCAGTTCTCCGGACCACGTCGGGATACCCTTTACTGCCCGTTCCCCCTCCTCGCAGACCTCAGGTCTGACGTAACCTCTCAGTCGGAGTCTGACTCGGATGCAGATCAGACTTCCGGAGCTCAGGATATGGTCGATAGCCTTATTTCGGCTATCATTCAGATGCTTGATCTTAAGGAGGATGAGACAAACTCTCAGGATGTCTCCGTTGCTTTTAAACGGATTAAACATCCCTCTAGGGTGTTTCCTAATCACAAGGAGTTTGACAACACTACCTCTTCTCACTGGGAAAACCCTGGTAAGCGTTTCCCTGGCAGGAAACGACTAGATGTCTTATACCCTTTCCACTCCGACCTTGTCAGCAAATGGTCCGAGTCTCCTAAGGTCGACCCGCCGGTGTCCAGACTATCTTCTCAGACGGTTTTGTCTATTCCGGACGCGGCTTCTCTTAAAGACCCCACGGACAGACAGATCGAGGCTTTAGCCAAATCGGCGTTTGAGGCTTCCGGAGCCTCTCTTTGTCCTAGTTTCGCCTCTTCATGGGTAGCGAAAGCTGTGTCAGCCTGGGCCAAAACCCTACGCAGAGGCATTTTGGCCTCCGCTCCTGCAGAGGAACTGTCTGATTTAGCGGACCAGATTTCTCTGGCGGGAAAATATCTCATGAATGCCTCCCTTGATGCGGCAGCCTGCTCGGCTAGGGCTAACAGTAACATTGTGGCCATTCGCTGGGTACTTTGGCTTAAAGCGTGGAACGCAGATCCCGCTTCTAAAAAATCCCTCACTGGTCTGACTTTCCAGGGCGCTAGACTCTTCGGCACACAGCTAGATCAAATGATCTCGGACGCTACGGGTGGTAAGAGTACCTCCTTACCCCAGTCCAAGCCTAAACGTTCTTTCAATAGAAGGGGCCCCCAGTCCTTTTGTCCCTTTTGGTCCTTCAACTCCTCAGGAAACCCCAATCAGGACTGCCCTTCCTCACAAGGAGACCAGAGGAAGCCCTCTTTCAGGCCTCCCCCGCGCTGGAGAGCTAAGAGCCACACCTCTAAACCATCTGGATCTCGGGGCCATAGATTTGCTAATAAATGACGGGTCGCCCCCACCTGGAAATCCTTCCAGGGTGGGAGGCCGTCTTCTTCTGTTCTAGGAAGTTTGGCTATCTGTAGTCGACGACGCCTGGGTCAGGGAGATCTTCACTGTGGGCTACAAGATAGAATTTTCTTCACCCCCAGGAAGACGTTTCCTGCTTTCTCGTCCTCCCAAACAGTCCTCTCATCTCCCAGGGCTTCTCCAGGCCGTCGATTCACTCCTCGCCTCAGGAGTCGTGGTTCCGGTTCCTTATCACGAGCGGTTTTCAGGTTTTTACTCGAACCTGTTCGTGGTCCCAAAAAAATTTTGGATCTCAAGCAGTTAAACCGCCATCTCAGGATTCGACACTTCAGGATGGAATCGCTACGCTCGGTGGTCGCGTCCATGGAACCAGGAGAGTTCCTGTGTTCCGTGGACATTCGGGATGCGTACCTCCACGTTCCGATTTGCGTACAGCATCAGAGGGTTCTCCGGTTCACGATCCAGGAACATCATTACCAGTTCACGGCTCTCCCCTTCGGGCTGGCCTCTGCTCCCAGTGTCTTTACGAAGGTCATGGCAGCCGTCATGGCCATTCTACGTTCAAAGGGGATTCTGGTGATCCCTTACCTCGACGACCCCTTGATCAAGGGTTCGTCCCTTCGGGATTGCAGCCAGAGCCTCCAGCTTACTCTGGACACGCTCATTCGCCTCGGTTGGATAATCAACTACCAGAAGTCATCCTTGATCCCCACCCAACGCTTGGAATTCCTGGGCATGGAATTCGACACCTCTCAGGCTCAGGTTATCCTCCCCAAGGAGAAGATCCTTTCTCTTCGTCGGGGTGTCAGAGCGCTAAAGGGTCCGAACCCGCTGTCCCTCCGCCTCGCCATGAGGGTTCTGGGGAAAATGGTCGCTTCAATGGAAGCGGTTCCCTATGCTCAGTTCCACTCTCGTCCCCTCCAGCTGGCCGTTCTAGCCGCCTGGGACAAGAATCCGCTTTCCGTGGACCGTCCGTTTCGCCTTTCTTCCAAGGTGAACCAGTCCCTCTCTTGGTGGACGCTGTCTACCTCCATTCTGCGCGGGAGGTCATTTCTCACTCCCCGCTGGCAGGTCATCACCACCGACGCCAGTCTCCAGGGTTGGGGAGCGGTTTCTCTCCACCTCATGGCCCAGGGCCGCTGGACTGTTCAAGAGGCAAGTCTTCCTATCAACCTCTTGGAACTCCGAGCTATCTTCCTAGCCCTCGTCTGTGGCAGTCCCTCCTCTCGGGAAAGGCGGTCCGCGTTCAGTCAGACAACGCCACAGCCGTGGCTTACATAAACCACCTGGGAGGGACTCGCAGCATTCAAGTCATGACGGAAGTGGCAAAGATTCTGCGTTGGGCAGAGAGCCACGTTCCCTTTCTCTCAGCCGTCCACATCCCAAGGTAGACAATTGGGAAGCCGACTTTCTAAGTCTCCAAGGCATTGTGGTGGTCGAGTGGTCTCTCCTTCCCTCAATCTTCAGCCACATTTGTCAGCGGTGGGGCGTCCCAGACGTCGACTTAATGGCCTCCCGGGCGAACCACAAGGTTCCCCAGTTCGTTTCCAGATCTCGGGAGCCGATGGCCGTCGGATGCGACGCTCTCATGATCTCGTGGGCCCAGTTCCAGATGCCCTATCTGTTCCCACCCCTCCCCTTGAATCGTCAAAAAGATCAAGTCGGAAGGGGTCCCTGTGCTCTTGGTAGCTCCAGATTGGCCTCGCAGGGCTTGGTACGCGGATCTGGTGAACATGCTATCGGACGTTCCATGGAGGCTACCGGATTTACCGGATCTTCTTTCACAGGGGCCCCTCTTCCACCCGAATTCTCGGTCTCTGAATTTAATGGTATGGCCATTGAGGCCGCGGTCCTGAAGGACGCGGGTTTTTCGCACAGCGTCATCCAGACTATGATAAGGGCGAGGAAACCGGCTTCCTTGCGTATCTACCACAGATGTTGGAAGGCCTTTTTCCGATGGTGCGAGGTCAACGGTCTGTTTCCTATGACCTTTTCCCTTCCATCCCTTCTCAGTTTTCTTCAAGCGGATCTCGATGCGGGACTTTCCCTTAGCACCTTGAAGGGTCAGATTTCTGCTCTGTCCATCCTTTTTCAAAGAGACATAGCCTCCCTCCCTCAGGTGAGGACCTTTATTCAGGGGGTCTCGCATATAGCTCCCCCTTATCTTCCTCCTGTCGAGCCTTGGGATCTCAAACTCTTCTTAGATGCCCTCCAGCGGGCGCCTTTTGAACCTATGCAGGACATTTCCTTCTCGCTTCTATCGTGGAAAGTGGCCTTCTTGGTTGCCATCACCTCGATTAGGAGAGTCTCGGAACTGGCAGCGTTGTCCTGTCGCTCTCCCTTTCTAGTCCTCCACCAGGACAAGGTGGTTCTTCAACTGGTTCAGTCCTTCTTACCAAAGGTAGTCTCAGCCTTTCACATCAATGAGGACATTGTCCTCCCTTCCTTGTGCCCTTCCCCGGTTCATCCCTTGGAGAAATCCCTTCAAGTTGGATGTGGTCAGGGCTATCCGGATCTATCTTGCCAGAACTGCCTCTTTTCGTCAGGCCGATTCTCTGTTCATCGTCTCGGAAGGTCGTCGAAAGGGACTCCCCGCCTCCAAGTCCACAATTGCTCGTTGGATCCGTTCGGCGGTTCTGGAGGCATAGCGCGTCCAAGACAAGCGGCCTCCTTCAGGGGTGAGGGCTCACTCTACCCGAGCTGTGGGAGCTTCCTGGGCTGTTCGTCACCAAGCTTTGGCCTCGCAAGTTTGCAAGGCCGCAACGTGGTCATCTATTCACACCTTTGTAAAATTTTACAAGGTGCATACTCAGGCTTCTGCAGATGCGAGCCTGGGTAGGAAGATACTGCAGGCGGCGGTTTCTCACCGGCCGACCTAACTTCTATTTTTCGGCAGAATATCCCGCCCTAGGGACTGCTTTTGGATGTCCCATGGTTACCTGTGTCCCCCAATGAAGCGAGAAAGAAAGAGGGATTTTTGGTTCTTACCGTAAAATCTCTTTCTTGGAGCCTTCATTGGAGGACACAGCACCCTCCCTTGAAGTTGTACTGTGTTGGCTAACGTGCCGTTGTTGTGGGTTGGTACATAGGTTGAGTTTTATATTACCTGTTCCTACTACTGCTTTTGCACCAACTGAGTTGCCTGGTGCCTGTCGGAGGGTGTATACTGCCGGGGAGGAATTACTTCTTCTTTATTTGCATAGTGTCAGCCTCCTAGTGACAGCAGCATACACCCATGGTTACCTGTGTCCCCCAATGAAGGCTCCAAGAAAGAGATTTTACGGTAAGAACCAAAAATTCCTCTTTAGTAGCTTAACAAAAGAAATGACTAGTTTTAGAGGTAATTTTAAATTAATTTAATTAATAGCGTTTTCCTTCATTTTGTTGGAAATGATCCACAATTGCTTATTCTCGCCTTGCCGACTTGTTGCAGAAATGTCTGCAGCTGAGGATCAGTCCCATTCATCTAACGCTCATTGATGGTGCCGGAGGTGGATGGATTTCCACAAACCCCATTCACATGAGTGGGGGAGTTACATGAATTTTTGCAGCAAATTTACTGTGGATGGTTTTGTAACTAATTCTTCTTCGCAGGTACATTCCGGAGAATCACAAACGCAGCTACAAGATTGTTCAAGGGGAGCGGCGACGATGGCACCTTCTACACGCTGGAGAGCCTGAGCGACCTGGTGGAGTCCATGTTTCCCACCCATCCATCTCTAGTTCTTCTCTGGTGTCAGTTTCTGCTGCTGATTGACTACACAAACTACAACTGGTGGTCAGAAGTCCACCAGACCCTGAAGTAAGTCCTCGTAATATATCCCTTTTAAGAAACCGCGTTCTAGGGATTTTCAAAAATTCCACGTTTTATCAATTGCCGGACCCCTCGTGATTCCAAAACTGGGCTCCGCAGAGACCTGACTTGACTAGGAGTGTATGTGTGCACACTCGTCCTCTGCTTCATTCATTGTCTTTGGGACTGTCTGAAATAGTAAGGTGCAGTCCTATAGACAATGAACGGATCGGATCATACACTCTGTGAGCCCTGTTCTCGGGGTCGCTGGGGGTCCCAGAGGCCACACTGAAGAAAAAGAGCCTATATTTCCATTATGTAAAATTAGAAACTCATTTGAATGTAGCCTGATGCCTACGTATGATTAGATCAGAGCCAGGATCCATTTTTTTTTCTCCTATAATCAGTGCAACATTATAGATTGTGAGAAGAATTGCAGCTCGTTCCCAGGTAAGTGAATGGGTTTGAACTAAGATATCAGACGAAGCCCATAGACAGACATGGCACTGCTTATAGGGTGAAAAGCAGACCCGTATATCTAACCCTTGATTGTTAAGATGTGACCATCCTTTTATGAACGGGGGCAATCTGCTCTTGCGGATCCTCACTGATCTTGAGAATGAAGTGAATGCAGAGCTGGTTCTTTACTGCAACCCCTTCTCTTTTTTCTGTCCCTTCACATCAGCGCCCCCTGGTGAACTGCAACAAGGGAATGTTGGTATCTGCATTCCTACACACAGCCTTGGGGGTCTCTGCTGCAGCAGCACTGTGCCCCCCTAATAATTAGTATTGTGGGGTATCCCAAAAACAGACCTCTCCTAATCGTAGTAATATGCCCTCACTTTTTAAGATGGCAACATCTTTTTTTTTATTTTTTTTTATTCAGAAATCCTGCAGCTGGTGACACGGACGCAACTCTCTACATAGTCAGGGCATGGGGTTAATATGGTATTGCATGATGATTAGTATTGTACAAGTGTTTGACTTCTGCATTTGCATTTTTGAAATTTACTGGAGCCCCGAAAGCATAAAGAGTAGTAGCCGTTTTAATATATGTATTTTATCCTCATTAATCAATCAGAAACTTTGGGATATATCTTATCAGAAATCTGCTTCTTTCTAATCCTGGATTGATCTTTCATTGTGAAAAGTCTTAATTTACAGATAAAATGTGACTTCAGTGAGGACAGATTTTCCCATTACTGAGATAGATGACAGTTGGTGCTCATAAAGTTCTATGGAGAAGTGTAACTGTCATTTCTGGAGAACTTGTAGCGGAATGTCGGTGTTCCACTAGCTCCTCCTCCTTCTCCTTCTCCTCCTCCATAGAAGTCTTAAAGCACCAACTGTCATCTCCTATCTCCATAATGGTAGAATCTGTCTTAACTGAATATATTATACCTGTGAACTGAAAGTGAAAGATCAGGAGGAGAAAGAGGCTGATTTCTCTGATCAGATGATATATTACAAAGTTGAATACTTTAATCTGTTCTATGGATTTTCTTAAATAAAAATGTAAAAACTTTTTAATACCTTACATTCCAAACTAAGGAATGCGAAGATAAGACAGATTTATATTATTTGTTCCATTGTGGTCTGGTTGTGTGCCGGGCCCCATACACATGCGACAAAGGTCAGCTGAACCTGTCGATATTGGTGGGATTTAGAACATAGATCACCGGATCATGTCTATTTGGAAAGCCACTTTTTGGGATAAATCTTGCTCTTTTAAGATGATTTTTTTCTGTCCCGTTGAGATGTCAGCATGCGCTTGTTTTGTATCCCTGCCCCCCATGGCCATAATACCATAAACAGCTCGCGTGTACGGCATTATTATTGGACGCCGCGCTCGTTAGCGTAGGAGGAAGGCCCGGCGCGCACAAACCTAATATGACACGCTCCCTCATAAATACAATGTTTGCTCCTACACAGCCTTCACGCACCGTACAATTTGTTCTACCAATTTATACATAATTACTTGGAGCCCATATAATTAATTGAGAAGCCTAACAAGTTATTAACTTCTTGTTGCCATGGTTCCCACCTTTCACCTAACGTGATGCCAGATACTCAGAAAGCAGCCTATGGATTATAATTTGGCATTTTGTGTAGTTGTGATGTCCTTATTAATTAGTCTTTATTCTACTTGTTCTCAAGATTTTTTTTTTTTCTGTTTTATTGTTAAACTTTAGTTTTTTCTAAACTTTTATTTCAGTTTTAAAGCGGTACTCCCCGAAGTCTTATTCCCTCCCAGGCTGCTGTCATCAGAAAATAATCCACGGCTTAGTTTTTATGATATTTTTTTTTTGTGTGTAGTTTTTTTCTATGTTCTGATGCACATTGATAAAGTTGGTCTCGTAGGATATAACCCCTCGCATGCCATTGTCAGACAGAGAGGGGGGTGGTGGCAATGTTAATTTCTTACTATTGTTGCCTGTCAGTATGTTTCTAGTTAAATTATTTGAACTCTTTTGGAGGGGGGGCAATTTTATCTATTTATTTTTTTATTTTAAGAGGACCTTTCACCAAAATTTTCATGTCGAACTGGTCCTCAGCAGACCCGAGTGTGATTGACGTCTTTTAGCGCTCATCCTAAGTCAGGTGACAAGGGTCGACATTGACTTTTAGGATTGCTACTTCCTGTAGATGGCGCTACAGTTCTAGTCCTCTCCCTCTCTGAAGAGACAATTTGCATATTTCCCAGAGGAGCATTGCGGCTTTAAGTCTCCTCATCTCGACATGCTTAACATGTCACTCTCCGCAAGGAGAAATGTTACTTCTTGGATCTGTCAGACGCCTCTCACACGGCCAAACCACATCTCACACTTGGCACTGAAACACAGTGGCTGCAAATTGAGATTCTGGTTTTGGCTTTGATCCTAAGTCATGTGACAAGGCTCGTTAACTAACCCCCTTTCCGACGTTGGGCGTAATAGTATGCCCATATCGGAATCCCTCCCTTTGATGCGGGCTCCAGCGCTGAGCCCACATCTTTCCCAGCACATGTCAGCTGTTTTGAACAGCTGACATGTGCCTCTAACAGCCGTGGGTGGAATGGCGATCCACCCACGTCTGTTAAATGCCGCTGTCAATCTCTGATAGCGGCATAAAACTCGCGCTTCCAGTAAGCGTACCGGAAATCCCGCCCATCGGTGACCCCATCACGTGACTGAGGGTCACCGATGGGTTGACATGACAACCAGAGGTCTCCATCAGACCTCTATGGTTGCCATAGCCGGATTGCTATGAGCGCCACCCAGTGGTCGGCGCTCCTAGCAAGTGAGAATTTCTGCTACATACAGGCGATCTGATCATCGCCTCTATGTAGCTGAGCCGATCAGACAACTGCAGCCTCTAATCTCCCATGGAGACTATTGAAGCATGCCAAAATAAAAAAAAATAAAAAATGTTTTTAAAAATATTAAAAAGTTCAAATCACCCCCCTTTCGCCCCATTCAAAATAAAACTTAAAAAAATCAAATATACCCAAATTTGGTATCGCTGCATTCAGAATCGCCCGATCTATCACTATAAAAAAGAGTTAACCTGATCGCTAAATTGCGTAATCGCTACATTACAATAAAATGCAATAACGGGCGATCAAAAGAACGTATCTGCACCTAAAGGGTATCAATAAAAACGCCAGCTCGGCACGCAAAAAATAAGCTCTCACCCGACCCTAGATCACGAAAAATTGAAACTTTTTTTTTTAGCCAAAGTTTGGATTTTTTTTTCACCACTTAAATAGGAACCTAGACATGTTTGGTGTCTGTGAACTCGTAATGACCTGGAGTTCATGTAGAAAAATACATGAAGCCTGATATTATGGTCGTGTCCAGTTTTTGGTAGCATTTGGTTTAAAAGGCAGAATGTAATATACTCGGAACAATACTGGGCCTCATAATGCCCCTATACTAAACAAGTGGGGTACAGCAGTCTGACAGGTCCCCCTTTTAAATTAGTATAAGTTATGGGGCATTTCCAAGCTTCGACATAAGTAACAGCATGGTTGCTCATTTACCTAGGGGCGAATATCACATATGCTGTATTGATGGCTCTATATCATTGGTGTCATCTGGATGAGTTTCGCCACGTTTCTGACTCTGTTCACACTACTGTAGTAGCTTCCACTTACAAATGAACCGTTACACCTTGACTAGAGATAAGCAAATACATTAGCAGGATCCAGGTCCAGCAGTTGGGTCAGTATCCCAGTCCAGCGGCTGGGTCAGTATCCCATTCATGCTGGACCTGCCGCCATCCCCGGCTACTGTTTTGTTTAACCAACGTGAGCTTCCTCCTTCTACTATGACATTGTGCCAGGCCGCTTAATCAAAAGAGGAGCCGCGGAAGCCGGCGGTCAGGAGGAGGTTGCAGAGTTCCCATCCTGCGGCTGCAGAATACTGACCAGGGTCTTGCAAATGTATTTGCTCACCTCTGTTTGTGCTTCGTTCATGTTCCGGTTGATTTAGACCCTCACTGATAGTTCCTATTGCCGTTATTGGGGTTCCTTGCAGTTCTTTCATTTATGTGGAGTGTGTTCTCCATCGTTATCTTTTTATTCAATTTCTTTAAGGCTGAGTAAAATTTACGCCTGAAAAATAATCTATCTAATCCTTGTATAAAGGAGAAACAACCTGTCCAGTACGAAACTGCTGCTGAGTCCTCAGATATCCACGGACAGCGACGAGGTGGAGCCGCAGTCCCGGCTCGGCGTGTGTAACCGGGAAATAGTCCGCCGGGGCGCCCTCATCCTCTTCTGTGACTATGTGGTGAGTATCATTTGTGACCTCACTAAGAAGCTGACTACTGTATCACTGATCACAGTTCAGGGGCTTTGTGCGGAGAGGATACAGCTTTAGTCAGAACCTGTGAAGGCGTCGTGGCGCCTATAGATATCTATATTGTACAGATCAAAGAAAATGAATGAGGATTGCCATTGTCTTGCTGCTGAAAAAAAAATGATTCCTTGAAGAGTTAATCAGTTTACTTTCATGGTATGGCGCCACGTAGTGTTAAGTGTCTAGCAATAGGCACAGTGTCCAGCTGAGCTCAGTGCTGGTGGACTCACATGCTCAGTCACTCCCCTCACAGCCTGGTCCGCAGAACGATCCTCTGTTCACCGTCGAGCAAATAAAATAAATCGCTTCCTGCCTGCTTGTCAGGAAAGGAGCAGAGCCTGTGTGATAGGAAGGTTTAGGAGGTTTCTTCTGCAGGACAAGTAACAAGGAACTACCTTGTCATCTGCCAGGAGGGGAAGGAGACTGATTCTGTCCAGAGCCTGAATCCTGTAATGCAAATTAGTATTAATTTCGGGTATGAAAATAAGTGATAACCCTTTCTTTTGTGTTTTAGTGTCAGAATCTGCACGATTCGGAGCATCTGACCTGGCTGATTGTGAACCACGTGCAGGATCTGATCAACTTATCACATGAACCCCCGGTGCAGGATTTCATTAGCGCAATACACAGGAATTCTGCTGCCAGCGGCCTTTTCATCCAGGCCATCCAGTCCCGCTGTGAGAACTTAGCAACAGTAAGTATCTTAATTCTCTCTTTGCCCCATAAGGAAACCTGCTGTGTGCTATTACATTATCCACAACACAAAGGAATTATGCATGCAGCTTCCAGTGCCAAACAGAAGTGTTCAACTCTGGGCACAGTTCATAATAAACAGGAAGCAGCTCTCACACGGTTCTCCGCAGCTCTCACAAACAGACCCTGGCCTGTCTCAGCTGCAGCTCACATTTTGGCTGGTCTCTCACTAGTAGCACTCTGAACATTGCTCAACATGCAGCATAATGACTCTCCATGAAGCTACTTCCTGCTTCTTAGAAAAACACTGCAGATACATCTAATCAAGCACTGCAGAACTGGGATTTAACCCTGTCCTTCCCAGCTATGATACAATGGGTGAAACTCAATATTTGCAGTGAAATGTTATCTGTGTGAGAATTTTTCCCTATTCATCCAAAAAACATTTGTGAGGTCAGACACTGATGTTGGGGAGAGGCCGGGCTCATAATCTCAATTTTTGTAGGTTGGGGATGTGATCTGAGTTTTCTGTGGCTGGACATCAGAGTTGTCAGAAACTTCAAGAAGTTAAACTAGCTGTAGAAAAATATAAAAGCAACCACACACTGTAGATAAGAGCAATGCGATTTGTTTTGCCCTAGTTAGCATTCACTCCGGTGTTCCATGGCAGCTGGTACTAACTTCTGCCTCCGGCATCCTCAGCACGGCACCGTTGGCGCTTACTTAGATGGTGCCGTGTGTTGAATCATCTACTGAAATGGCAGGACCAGGTCAGTAATCTGTGGCTGTCAGAACTGCTTCCTATCTCTCTACATCTACCTCTCTTCTTTTGATTAGTTAACCTGCATCGTGCCACAACAATGATGTCGCTCCATGCTGGTTAATCAAATGAATAGCGATTGGGTAAAAGGCGTTTCTCCTACGCCTCATTGGGGGACACAGACCGTGGGTGTATGCTGCTTGCCACTAGGAGGACACTAAGTGATACAAAGAAAGTGATCTCCTCCCCTGCAGTATACACCCTCTGCTGGCCCTCAGCTAACCAGTTCTTGCTTAGTGTCTGTAGGAGGCACTTGGGTCTGTTTTCAGACCCCAACTTTCTTATTTTAATTTTTATTTTTATTTTTCTGTAAATTTTTATTTTTTATTCAACGGAGTGAAGGGGGCGACGGATCCTTTTTTATGGGACCCGCTCTCCCCCGAACCAGCAACAGGCGAGCACGGCGAGTATACCTCCCCGTCCCTCTCCTGCGACGTTGGAGCACGCCAATTTTTACTGGGGCAACGGGTTTCCATCTTTGGTCCCGATTTCCCTTCCCCCTGCAAGACGGCGAGCACATAGAGCCTGGCTCTCATGTTCCTCTCCGGGGGCCCGACATACAAGGCCCACATTACATGGCGTTGCATACTTGCGGCTAGAGCCCAAAGGGATTACAGAAGAGGATGAGGATGGAGCGCGCAGGTACAGGGGGACCTGCATTACAGGACTGTGAGTATATCAGGAGTTCCCCTCCTGCGCTCCGGATCGCTTTGCGGCCGCGCCGCCGCACACCGCCGAGCAGGCCAAAAATTTAGTCCCCGGCTTCTCAGCTGGTGTAGGCCGCAGTGGGCAGATCCCTCCCACGGCCGTAACCCCGCCCCCTATATCGGCGCTTCTCGTCTGGGACGAGAGGCGCCCTGCAGATCTCGGGGGCCATTCTTCCTCACGCTGCCTGCGTGGAAGATGCGGTCCTGGGGGTGCCACTGGCCGGTACGCCAGCGGCAATCATTCGGCGCGCGGCCCGCCGACGCGCTCCACCGGCAGGCTCCAAAAATTTAGTCCCCGGCTTTTGCAGCCGGACTAGGCCGCAGTTGAAATCCCTTTCAGGGGCGAAGGTGCCTTCATGGTCCCGATGGGAGGAACTTCGTGGATGTACAGAAGCCCCCCTCCATAGTCCGGGCAGCCCCCACTATCCCACCACTGTGAAAGCAGATGGCACAAGGAGGCGGACGTTTCCTCTCCACCTCCCTAAGAAAGGGATGATGGATTGAGGTTTATCTCTCTATCCCTGCACCGTCCACGCTGCAATACCCGACATCCGCGGCGGCTCCATGCCGGGACGCGCACCGTTGGTAAGTGGATCCTGCCAGCAATGGGCTTCTGCAGCGGGATATTGACAGGCAGTCTCAGACTTCCCTGTGGCCACCTCCCTGAGGTAACGCTCCAGCCGGCTAACAAATTTAGCTCCCGGCTTCGGCCGATGTGTAGTCCGCACCCCAGAAGCGCACTGTGTCGTTTCCTGGCGCTTAGCGCCTGACGCGGAAGCGCTCAATTTTCTCGAGCAACGGGTGACCACCCCTAACTTCTACGCTGTCGCCGGCTGCAGAAATTTACGCCCCGGCTGGGGCCTATTCATGGAAGTTTCGAGGCTCCGCCCACGTCGTGCCTGTGGCTCCGCCCCCTGAATTGGCGCTTCTCGCTCGCTGCGAGATTTTACCTAAACCCGCATGACCAGTATTCCTGGTCTTAAAGTCACACGACCAGTATTCTCTGGTCTTAACCCCTTCACCCCCGGAGCTTTTTCCGTTTTCGTTTTTCGCTCCCCTCCTTCCCAGAGCCATAACTTTTTTATTTTTCCGTCAATTTGGCCATGTGAGGGCTTATTTTTTGCGGGACGAGTTGTACTTTTGAACGACATCATTGGTTTTACCATGTCTTGTACTAGAAAACGGGAAAAAAATTCCAAGTGCAGTGAAATTGCAAAAAAAGTGCAATCCCACACTTGTTTTTTGCTTGCCTATTTTGCTAGGTTCACTAAATGCTAAAACTGACCTGCCATTATGATTCTCCAGGTCACTACGAGTTCATAGACACCTAACATGACTAGGTTATTTTTCACCTAACTGGTGAAAAAAAATTCCAAACTTTGCAAAAAACAAAACAAAACAAAATTGCGCCATTTTCCGATACTCGTAGCGTCTCCATTTTTCGTGATCTGGGGTCAGGTGAGGGCTTATTTTTTGCGTGCCGAGCTGGCATTTTTAATGATAGCATTTTGGTGCAGATACGTTCTTTTGATCGCCCGTTATTGCATTTTAATGCAATGTCGTGGCGACCAAAAAAACGTATTTCTGGCGTTTCGATTTTTTTTCTCATTACGCCGTTTAGCGATCAGGTTAATGCTTTTTTTTTATTGATAGATCGGGCGATTCTGAACGCGGCGATACCAAATATGTGTAGGTTGGGGGTTTTTTTTATTGATTTATTTTGATTGGGGCGAAAGGGGGGTGATTTAAACTTTTATATTTTTTTTTATTTTTTTCACATTTTTTTTTACTTTATTTTTTAACTTTTACCATGCTTCTATAGCCTCCATGGGAGGCTAGAAGCAGGCACAGCCCGATCGGCTCTGCTACATAACAGCGATCATCAGATCGCTGTTATGTAGCTAAAATGCAGGTGTGCTGTGAGCGCCGACCACAGGGGGGCGCTCACAGCCACCGGCGATCAGTAACCATAGAGGTCTCCAGGACCTCTATGGTTACAATGTACAAGCATCGCCGACCCCCGATCATGTGACGGGGGTCGGCGATGCGCTCATATCCGGCCGCACGGCCGGATGCGGTAGTTAAATGCCGCTGTCTGCGTTTGACAGCGGCATTTAACTAGTTAATAGCGGCGGGTGATCGCGATTTCACCCGCCGCTATTGCGCGCACATGTCAGCTGTAAAAAACAGCTGACATGTCGCGACTTTGATGTGCGCTCACCGCCGGAGCGCACATCAAAGCGGGGGTCCCGACATGTGACGTACTATACCGTCACATGTCGGGAAGGGGTTAAAGGCACGTGACCAGTATTCCCTGGTCTTAAAGGCACGTGACCAGTATTCCCTGGTCTTAAAGGCACGTGACCAGTATTCCCTGGTCTTAAAGGCACGTGACCAGTATTCCCTGGTCTTAAGGGTACGTGACCAGAATTCCTGGGTTTTAAAGACACGGGACCAGTAAGTATCCCCGGGTCTTAAAGGCACACGTCCAGTATTCCCTGGTCTTAAAGGCACGTGACCAGTATTCCCTGGTCTTAAAGGCACGTGACCAGTATTCCCTGGTCTTAAAGGCACGTGACCAGTATTCCCTGGTCTTAAAGGCACGTGACCAGTATTCCCTGGTCTTAAAGGCGCGTGACCAGTATTCCCTGGTCTTAAGGGCGCGTGACCAGAATTCCTGGGTTTTAAAGACACGGGACCAGTAAGTATCCCCGGGTCTTAAAGGCACACGTCCAGTATTCCCTGGTCTTAAAGGCACACGTCCAGTATTCCCTGGTCTTAAAGGCACACGACCAGTATTCCCTGGTCTTAAAGGCGCACGACCAGTATTCCCTGGTCTTAAAGGCACACGACCAGCATTCTCTGGTCTTAAAGCCACACGACCAGTAATCCCTGGTCTTAAAGGCACACGACCAGTATTCCCTGGTCTTAAAGGCACACAACCAGTATTCCCTGGTCTTAAAGGCACACGACCAGTATTCCCTGGTCTTAAAGGCACACGACCAGTATTCCCTGGTCTTAAAGGCACACGACCAGTTTTCCCTGGTCTTAGAGGCACACGACCAGTATTCCCTGGTCTTGAGGGCACCATGACCAATCCGAAACTGGTCATAAATGAGGAGCCCTCTGCCGCTGATCCCAGTTTATCCCAGTGTAACTAGTTCCTCAGCCTAAACTCCCTCGTAGAGCTTTTGCCATCCAGTCCGGATATGCGATTCACTGGACAGAAGCCTCTACGTGGGACGCTATGCCTGGTCTGATTTTTAAGGGCGACAGGCACTTTAAAGGGCGCCGGTCTCCCCACACCATCAACAGACGGGCACTCGAAGGTCCAGGCCTAACGCCAGACAACCTGTCCTGTCCACCCGGAGACCTGCACTCTGTGGATGTACAGAGGCATCCTTTTTTCGGGCGTCTGAGCACCCCCCTCTGCATCACCAAGGCGAATTTCCCTCTCCACTTCCTTGTTAAGAGGATGGTGGATCGAGGCTCCTAATTTTTAACTCTGCAATGACCTGCTGGAAGCAGCGGCGCATTCTGCCACTCGGCAGATTAACCGGGTACAATCTCCTGTGGTTTACCTACCAGTATCCCTGCCCGATATGTCCTCAATTAAAAATGCCACGATCTGTCAAATAGCACATCTGGTTTGTTCCGTTTGGCAGCTACGGGTCCAGCCCTTTAACCTCCTCATCCGCCGCATGGATTGCTAGAGCAACGGTCTCCTGCTTGGAGTCCTTAACTACTTTGATTCACACCAGTATCCCTTTCCTGAAGACAGTTCAGCTGGTCAATCATATTTTTGAGCGGGAGACTAACGAAGAATCGTACGTTCCCGCAGCCCCGACTAACAGTGAAAGGGTTGTCCAGGACAGTCTAGATCTAAGGGATCTTGGTTCCTAAAAGGGGGAACGATAAGTAGGACCGATCCCAGACCTCAAACTTCTAACAATCTTTTCACAAAATTCTTCTTCTTCTTCGAATGGAGTCTCATCCGCTCAGCCATTACTTCAACAAAAAAGGTGCAGTTTCTGGCATCCATCGACATTCGGGATGCCTAACCTCTTCAAAAATTCCTTTGCTTTTCCATTCGTGAACAGCATTTAAGTCACGACCTTGTTCTTCGGCCTTGCTACCGCATCCAGGGTGTTCGCAAGGGTCATGGCGGCTGTCATCTTGCACCTAGAGGCGTGGTCGTCTTACCCTGTTTGACCGACTGTTTACCCACCCTTGCAGGACTACGCTAAGTCGTCTATATCACTTGCGATACCCTCTCACCTGGGCTGGTGGCTAGACTTAGACAACTCCTCATTTCCAGCCCAACAGATATCCTTTTTGAGGATGATCCAGTATTCTTCCAGAAGGGTGGTAAATCTCCCTCCAGACAAGGTCATGGTTTTTCAACAGGGAGCTCGCGCTCTTGCTCATTCATCCCCTCATTTCATTCGATTTGCTGGGAGGGTTCCGAAAAAAAAAACAAAAAAAAAAAACGGAGACGACAATGGAAGCAGTTTCCTTTGCTCCGTTAGTTTTCAGCAAGTCAAGCAGCCTTTCAGACGATAGTCTCTGAGCTCCTTCTTCATCCGGAGTTTTTTCTCCCGGTTCCATGGTTACTAGTAACTTCCAATGCCAGTCCTCTTCTCCCGATCATTGCTCTGGAGATCTCAAGGGTAGTCCTATAGTAGGTCCACTCCTTATGGCGCGTCAACCCATCCGAATTCAATTGGACAACGCCACGGCTGTGTCATACGTCAATCATCTAGCGAGTACCCACGTTCAAGCACCATGGCCAAAGTACCTCACATGGGCCGAGATCTATCACTCGGTGATCTTGGCAGTACATATCCCAGGAGTAGAACTCTGGGCTGCGAACATATTTAGCCGTCAGGGTTTCACCTCAAGTGAGTGGGAACTTCATCGGAAGTATTCCATCAGACCCGCCTTCACTGGAGCTCTACAGTTGTAGCTCGGATGGCGTCCTGACTGATCGCCTGTGTACTGGAGTTTGTTGTTCGGCCTCGAGATCCAGGAGCCTTCGCACTGCATGCTCCGGTTATTCTGTGGTACCAGTTTCCACTTCCAAAAGCTTTTCAGAAGCAGAAAGGGCCCCAGTGATCCTCGGAAATCCGCACTGACCACGTCAGTTCGCTTGCGGAGCTGGTAGCTTTCTGTCTTTCTGCAACAAAACTGCAAGTAGGGACCACCTCGCAGGATGTTTTTCACATGTAGTTCTTCCCTATTGCATACCGTTAGATCATTGGGATCTATTCTATTAGGGAAGGTTGCCCCCTTTTCTCTCGGCGATATCCTCATCCTGACGAGTCTTCGGTGCTAACGGGTCTTTTCAGACTTTTTTCTCTTATTTCCTTCAAGGCAAGGTTGTCCTCAAGCCTTCCCTGTCCCTAGTTACCAAGGTGGTATTGTATTACTACTGTCATGAGGGCATAGTTCTTCCCTCATCTTTTTTGGCACCACTCCACAAAATGGAATGAGGTCCCCATATTCCGGACAGAGCAAGTGCTCTGAGTAGGTATGTCTTGAGGACGGCGTCCTTCCGAAGGATGGACACTGTATCTTGGGTTTCCTACCGGTAAGAGGAAGGCTTCCTGACTTTTACAGGAAGGGTTTGGCCGTCTCCACCGGCCATTTAGCCTGGTGTATTTTTTCACCATCCAGGAGTCCTTCCGTGTTAGATGGCAGCCTATTTCCCCGTCTATCGTGGGTTCCAGGCACCAGGCGTCAACAAGACACGCCTGCAAGCTTGCGGATTCGTCCAGTCCGCATGCATTCTTGAAGCATTATAATTCCCAGACTTCCACAGATGTGACTCTGGGCAGGCGGACTCTGCAGGCTGCGGTGGCGCACTTGTAAGTAGCAGTTACACAGAGCCTGATCTGACGTTGTCCCCACCCAGGGACTGCTTTGGTACGTCCCACGGTCTGTGTCCCCCAATGAGGCGTAGGAGAAAAGGAGATTTTTGTTTACTTACCGTAAAATCTTTTTCTCCGAGCCAATCATTGGGGGACACAGCTCCCACCCTAGTATTGGCTTATGCTTGTTTTTACAATCCGATATGCTATACTCTCATATATAATATGACATGCTGTAAGCTAATATGTTGTTACTGATCTCCTACTGCTTTTTGCACCGAACTGGTTAGCTGAGGGCCAGCAGGAGGGTGTATACTGCAGGGGAGGAGCTAACTTTCTTTGTATCACTTAGTGTCCTCCTAGTGGCAAGCAGCATAACACCCACGGTCTGTGTCCCCCAATGATTGGCTCGGAGAAAAAGATTTTACGGTAAGTAAACAAAAATCTCCTTTTCTCTGGACTCCTGCTTGAAGGCCACCGATTACTGACCTGGCCACTTCACCGCCTTTTGCAAATTGAGTCTCACCATCTTTAGTACTGGGCACAGAAGTGAATGCCAGACTGTACGGTACCCCACCCAGGGCAACACAAAAGTAAGGATCGGCTAGCTTAGAGGGAAAAAGCACATCCAGTTGGTCATCTGAGCTATTAAATACCCTGTGGCTCCAGCCCTTTTGCTCCAGTGGCCTTATTTTTTTGTCCTGCAGCAATGACATTGCATTTTGTATTGTAAGAAACGGCTGATTTGTCCCCAGTTCAGTTTCCATACAAGCTTTGTGAGCTTTCATTGATACTCGGTGCACAACAGGCATAAAGTAGCCTAGGAGAAGGCTCAATGAACGTATTGGTTTCCATCTTGTTGGAAGGGCACGCCAGCTGCCAGCAGGGCCTTTGTTTTATAGGTTACTGCTTTGTAAAGCCAAGTAATGAGTCTGCCCTTTCCACTGTTCATTGTGCCAGAACAAGTCCTCTGCGGGTTTTACTGCTCCGTATTCCAGCTACAACCTCCTTTACATTAGCCGGGAAAAGCCAGCATTGTGCAAGTTACATGGGTCTGCCAGGATTAGAATTAGGGAAAGACCGGCTAGACTTTTACATCCACTATATTTTATACATGCTGTCCATCTTTCCTGAGAAACCCCCCACCCTAAAAGACCACTTTTCCGTGCATTTTTTGGGTGGTTGTTTCTTTGAGGTTTCGCTGTACATAACAAGACGCTAATAGTCCTTTTCTTTTTTCCATTAGCCGACTTCCCTGAAGAAAACTCTGCAGTGTCTGGAAGGCATTCATCTCAGCCAGTCGGGCGCCGTGCTGATGCTGTATATCGACAAGCTCCTGTGCACGCCGTTCCGTGTGCTGGCCCGCATGGTGGACACGCTGGCGTGTCGCAGGGTCGAAATGCTGCTGGCTGCTACTCCGCAGGTAAAGGGAAAATATCTGCCTGATGGGAATTAGTTCTCCCATGACGGGCAAAGACATGGAGATGGACCTACTTAGGAATTGGTATGAGCGCGTGTTAGGTAATGAGACAGTGCTGGTCTACCTTATGGGCCCTATGGGACTTTAGAGAGTGTGCATCACCTTAAAAGAAGAAAAATTGCAAAGTGATAATTTTTGCAATTTATTACAAATCCTCTCCGTTCTCAAGATTACTGTTCATTGCCTACGCCGTAGGCCACCTCTGCACTCTTATCAGGGGGCTCATTTTCTAGGCAAGGAGCGCAGCGCTTCCAATCTCTTGACTTTAGAGACTGCACTGTAGCTGGAAGGATGGCTTCAGCGCCCCCGCTCTTCTCCGCAAAACTGCCACATATAACAGCCTGGGAAAGCCCAAAATTACACTGTTTGCCCGAAGCATTAATCATCAGGCCCGCAATCAGGGAACGGTATGCTCCTATAAGGCTGAACGTGGAATAAACCCTTTATATTGGCTTCCTAATTCCACAGTTTGATTGAGCATCTTTGGTATGTACTGGAAAAACATGTGAAATCCATGAACGCCTCACCAAGCGTTCGGCCATTTTTATTTGTCCAGGTTTCTACAGATCTCTAGCTGTGTATAAACACAAGACATCACACACATCCCCATTGCTTACTCCTGCGCTGGATTGCCAGGCCGTTGGATCAGTGATTTGTTAGCAATGGGAACTGCATCTGTAGCCCTGAGGATGGTGGCAGTCATCTGGGTAGTCCCGGGACAGTTTCCCTGACTCGTTTCTGCAACAGCTCTGAACGCATTTAGCACCATGTAGGACACAGAATCTAATGTACCAGAATATTAAATACCGGGTTTAAAGGGTTATTCTCATCTTGCAAATGATATTCCATTACTTGATGATTTGGCCCATTATGAAGGGGCTCCAGATCTGATTCAGTAATGTGGTTCCTTCACTATTTCTCCAAAGCCGGGTCATGCCGAAGTATTCTGCACAGTAGATCTCCAGGAAAATAAGTGTCGGCAGCCTCTTCAGTGTCAGGATTTTTCGGTAGCGTTTCACAACCTTTCCTTTAGTAATTTATACCTTTGACATTGTAATCTGGAAGTGTTGACTTATTTCCTTACAGAACAGCGTGTGCCAGTTGCCTATGGATGATTTGGACAAGATGCAGGAGTATCTGCAGAGCAGCGGATTAGCACAAAGGTAATCTGGGAACATAGAGAGCAGCGTGTGCTGGGCTGCTCCTGTGTGACACATCTATGACCCATCCATTGATCGCCTTAGTATGAGTCCATTCCACCTCTAAGACTTTTGGATGAGCAGGGACCCAAGAATCACTCCATAGAGGTGCTCTCCCCATGGACGTCAAAGAGCCAAGAAAGCGTCAAATCTTTTCACGAGCTTTCTGATTACCGCAATGCATTAAAAATTATCTTATTCTTCCATCTTTTCGATTTTCAGGCACCAAAGACTTTTTTCTCTGCTGGACAGATTTCGGTCGACCGTGGCACCAGATACAGTCAGCCCGTTACCTTTAGTCACCTCCCACCCGCTGGACGGGAAAAATCAGCCACGGCTGGAGACGTTGGAAGCTGATGAGGTGAGCTTATCACTGCTGCAAAGGACGAGACGCTAGATTTCTAAAATTTGGATTATAACTAGAGATGAAACCCCATAACCTGGCGCATACTTGAAGGGAAACCTTTACTCGTCAGTGTCCCTTGTTCTGGAGCGTTGCTGCCCGTGGATCCATTGTGTAAGCAGCAGATGAAGCTGCCATGTACGTTCACCCATGCCTCTCTCCGGTCATCCCCTATGCCCGCACATACTTAGATGCAGGCGGTGCAATCTCCTGTATCTGCGCACGCAGGACCGGTGTTGGCGACGATTATCGAACGCCAAGTTATAGGTTTATTCCTCTCCTATGTTTTATTATTTGCAGTAATGCTGATGAAATGTGTTCATTTTCTTTTTCCACCTTTCCTCACAGGCTTGGTACGTGTCTCTGGTGCGGTCACAGTGTTACTCGCACTCTGATTCTGCGCTGCTGGAAGGAGCAGAATTGGTGAATAGGATCCCTGCTTCGGAGCGTCTTCCCTTTATGGCCAGCAAGGTATGACCGACGTGACTGTGTCCCTCCTCCACTGCAAGGAGCGCTCCCTCCATAATGGTCTTGCAGTCTAAACAACCTTCCGATGAAGGAGCAACACGCTCAGTCGTCGGGTGAAATGATCTTTTCTGCTGCACCAAAGTGAATCGTTCTCAGCGACGCGTCATCCCGTGTGAACAGGACACACACACTGCCAGAGACCACGCATTGAATAATCTCTTACTCATCTTTCAGTGCGCATCGTTATCTAGGTTTTCCCAATGTAAACTAAAGCCACCACGATTACCTGCTCTATTGCTGCTGCACCTAAGCCGCCAAGTGCCCCTGCATATTGCAAAAAATATCTTCTACAAATCTGGCAAACGGCGCCGTTCGGTCCGAAGGTCGTATTTTTTATTTATTTTTTTTCAGTGCGGCTTCAATATTCAGCTGCCATCCTTCTAGCTTGGTTGATGTGGTTGACGCGCCCTACGTCAATCACAGGTCACTGCGAATCTTGCGCTTGCGGCATTACAGCACAGGCTCCCTTTGCCCTACAAAGTCCTGTAGTGTGCCAGCAACTATTAGCAGAAGTGAAGTCGGCACATTCGCATGTAGGGCAGCAGAGCAAAGTGCGCCAGTTCAGGCCTTCATCTGCGAAGGCATAAGATTCGCAGCGATCTATGGGTGACATAGGACTACATGTAAGCCTCAGATAACGCTTAGCCAAACCCCATTACAGCCTGCACACCAAGTTCTCCCAAAGCAGAAGTAAGCCGCAAGGACAAGCCCTACAATTTCATGTCAAATTTGCGTGAGACAGACTGCGTCCTCCTGGAGGAGCGCTACATGACATACTTTTCTATCAGGATGCATTATTCTAAAAAGTCTCTTCCAGCTGAGAATTGGCAAGAATATTTCTTAGGCTACTTTCACACTAGCGTTAACTGCAATCCGCCGCAATGCGTCGTTTTGCCGAAAAAAACGCATCCTGCAAAAGTGCTTGCAGGATGCGTTTTTTCCCCATAGACTAACATTAAGCGACGGATTGACACACGTCGCAACCGTCGTGCGACGGTTGCGCCGTGTTGTGGCGGACCGTCGGGACCAAAAAACGCTACATGTAACGTTTTTTGCTCACGACGGTCCGCTTTTTCCGACCGCGCATGCGCGGCCGGAACTCCGCCCCCACCTCCCCGCACTTCCCCGCACCTCACAATGGGGCAGCGGATGCGCTGGAAAAATGCATCTGCTGCCCCCGTTGTGCGGCGGAGACAACGCTAGCGTCAGGGACCTCACCCCGACGCTAGTGTGAAAGTAGCCTTACAATCTGCAAATGTATTCTTTGTTTCCCACTTATGTACTGGCATATAATAAAGCTGCAGGCGGCGATGTTCTATCACTGAATAACTCAACAAAGACCTGAACAGTTGCTGCGTCTTCTTTCCAGAACTAAGTACATTAACCTAACATGATCTTTCCCTCCCATTGTAGGAGTTTAACTTGAGCCTGCTCGCCCCTTGTCTGTCCCTGGGAGTGAACCAGATGGTAGTGGATCAGAACAGCACTTTCTTTGAAACCACAAGATCTGTGACTCTGGATCTCATCTCACAGACTGTTCGGCAGCTCCCGGACACTCACCAGCTCTATCGGCCTCTGCAGCCCTTGGATGGAAGCTCCTACTGGGAGAAGCTGGGCATGGTGTTAGGTAATTAGCACGTCACCAAGTCTCACATCCGTGTAAAGAGGGGAGACCTAAGGCATTTCACAGTGTAAAAAAAAAATCCCCCCAAAAAAATCAGTCTCCGTTCTTGCTGTCCACTGCCTGTTAAGTGTTATCTTTGACAGAAGCAAAAGGGAAGGCAGAGAGACAAACTGCATTCAGGCATAAGAGAGAGGGGTCGGCTTTGTATTCAGGGCAATTAAGCTATTGGACAATGTAAGGAGCAATGAATGCTGGGAAGTTGGGTTAAGGAAATTCCAGCACTTACAGTGCTGGCAGAATGCTGATAAAAATAACTTGCCCTGTCATATAGAGTAAATTGCAAATTCCAGCACCTATTGTGCTGGCAGGATGATAATTAAAGGGAACCACCCACTCAAGTAGATTTGATGGCAAAATTCAGCACCTATTGTGCTTTCAGAATGATAATGAAAGCGAGCAATCCAATCAAGTAGAGGGAATTTTGAAGTTCAGCACCTATTGTGCTAGCAGAATGATAATAAAAAGTAACAACCATTGAAGTAGATTAGATATCAAAGTCCAGCAACTACTGCGCTGGCAGTATGATAATGAAGAGGAGCAAGCTACTCAAATATAGTAGATGGCAAGTTACACAGCGTGAGAAAGGACTGTTCCTGGACATATTGTGCTGGTATGTGCACGAACGGCAGCTCTGCTCTAACTTGTTGTGGAGGAGACTGTTTTTCCTGCAGCAATTATGTAACAAGGACAATAATGTGTCACGTTTCCTTGTCTGTGAGCTTTGAGCAGGAGAGCATAGATTATAATGGGTACGTGTTATATTTGTGACAAAAAACAGATGCCACACGTTCAGGAAACATGGACATGTGAAGGAGGCCTAACTCAGACTGTACATGTGTAAATGGAATAGATAAAAATAATGGAATAAGAAGTGATGATTGAAAAAGATCTTTGTAATGATCATCGGGGGTCTGTGAATAAGCCACCAATATAGTAAAGAACTGTGCGGGTCCGAGGTGTTCTGTTCATTGTGCCGTTCACACCCTGATAACTGCGACCATGTTCTTCTCTTTGGATTAGGCGATCCTGAAGTCTACTACTGTCTGGTCACCCTCTGTCGAGTGCTGGCGCAGTATCTGCTGTCTCTACCAAAAATCCCTCCCTCCTTTCATATAAACCAAGAGAAGGAAGCTGAGATGGTGAAGTTTGTGGTGATGTCCATGGAGGTAATCCATGCTGCGCTGGTTATTTTCTCCTCTCTTCTGTGATCCGTGTGTGACTCGGTTTCTCTCCGCAGGCAGTGTCCTGGCACTTTGTACATGAGCAGGTCCCGTTGAGCGTGGACCTCCAGGCTGTGCTGGATTGCTGCTGTCTGACCCTCCAGCAGCCTGTGCTGTGGAGCCTGCTGGCCTCCGCCGAGTACATGACCCACGCCTGTTCCCTCATCAGCTGCACGCGCTTCATTATCGAGGCTGGTAAGTGAGGGCCGACTCCTGATCTCACCCGCTGCTTCTCACACAGTTCTTCAATAACTTTCCGCCTTTTAACAAGTCTAGTTCTATGCAGATTCATTGCATCCTATACGGTACTGTGCAAAAGATGTAGACAGGTGTGGGAGAAAAGCTGGAAAGTAAGAATGCTTTAAAAAAAAATAGATGTGCTAATAGCTTATTTTGTATCAATTAACAAAATGCAAAGTGAATGAACAAAAGAGGAATCTCTAAATCATCAATATTTGGTGTGACTTTCATTTGGTGTGTTGATGGCACTGCTGGACATCTTTAATTCTCCTGATGTGTCTTTCATCTGCTGCACTAAGTTTCCTCGGCATCTACAGTCCTCAACTTTGCCCATTTCTTGGTTCTTCTTCAAAAGCGTTTGAGCATCACCTCGTCAAACCCCCCAGTCTGCTTTGAAATCTTTTCTTGGGGGACACCTGGTTGATGCAGTATAACTACCTTTTCTCTTGTTCATGTGCTTAGTCTTGCCATGGTGTATCACATGTAACTGTCTTCTACAATGTCACCTGGGTAGCAGAGTTTCGCTGTTCTTCTGCCAGTTTTAAGCCTCCTACGCCTGTTTCTGTTTCGGTTAATGACTGAATCATTATCACCTGTTTCATAACTCATACACCTGACTATAATCCTAAAGGCATAAACAGCTGACAGCTATGAACATTGCCTTAAACTATTACAAATTGCTGTATCTTTTTTTTCTTTTTTTGACGGTGTGAGTCCTATGGAGAATCCATCAACCGTAACCCCTCCACTCGCCAAAAAAAAAAAACAAACCCTAAACTAAAAAGCCGTTAAAGTGTTTAAAATCCCCAAATCCTAATTTGTTATTAATATACTTTTACTATGACGTCTACCACGGGGTTCAGATATCTCTGCCAGTCCAACTGTGCATCCAGGTATGTTTTACCATGAGGAGGAAGCTCACGCTCACCCTGCCATTCCCTCCGTGTCACCATGTTGAGCCTTGATGTGCGCAAAGAGGGTGGTCTGGCTTATTTCCATATCTAAGCCAGACCGCTTGTGTGCATCAGTCAGGACAGAGAAGAGGGGGCTGGCTTGGATATTACACATAGCCTGGCAGCCAGCTCCTTTCAGGCAAACCACACAGACAGTGAGAATGGGGTCATTAATAAATGTATTAAATGACCCCATTCTCACTGTCTGCAGTCACTACTAGGGGACCTTTCGACGTTTGCTCACTTGTCTCACTCTGGGACTGGGATCCAGAGTTGCAGTCACATTTTCAGTGTGCTGGCAACACCTACAGGACACAGAGCGAGAAATCTAGGCTAATAATTGATCTAATGTTCCTTACAGGAACCCAAGTAATGATATCCTGTAGAGAAGGGAGGTTCATCATCTCTTACGTTGCAGACAGTAGAGCTACACAGGACACGCCATCTTTTATTTGTTTTTTTTTCTGCATAACGTTACGTAGAAGCGACTACAATCTTCTTGGTGTAACACATCGCAGTGGTTGACGTGGTCCTCTACGTTGGGTGTTGACAGGTTGGCAGGTTTTATTAAATGGCCGGGTATATATGGACCATCAATGTCGGGTTAAGATGCTCTTTTTCCGAATAAGCTGATCGTGGATGTGTTTTCCTTTGCGCGAGAAAGCGATGGACAGTCACCTCTAACAGTGGCTATTCTCCCTGGTACATAAAAGGATAAGGCCCACTGAAATTCATAATGCTTGATACTTCTTTCCCCCAATATCAGCTGTCAAAAGTCTCCCAAACCATTGGCTTTCAGCCCCTCCAAAATCATCCGATTCGTCAGACATTAATCAAACGTGCCGTTGCGGCATCCTTCTGTGGCTTCACCTCTCTCCCACCGGCTCGGTGTCTTGTACAATGTAATTGTGTGATCCACATGACGAGCGCTAATGATTCCCGGGAAGACGTCGTCTGAACATTACCTTGTCATGTTTAATTCAGGCACCCGACCATGAGGATTGTCACATTCTGGGAATAGATTAAGCGTTCATTCTCTCAGAAAAAGGCTTTGCTAGGAGGTTAAAATCTGCAATTAACAGTTTGTCTTTCAGCTAATTCCCATGGACTCTAACGTCATGCAGAATAATGGCGTTTCCCGTTACCAGCGATGGCAGACACTTAAAGGATCATTTCTTCTCCTCCATCCTTTCTTTTTGGGCCTTTCTGCTTTCTTGCTTTTACTTGTGAACTGTATGAATCTTAAAAGGATTCTTATTACTGAAAAGTACTTCAAACTTTTGATTTCCCACCCAACCTGACCATCTGTGCTTGGTAAGACGCTTCTGCACTGTGGGCGATATAGGTATGACAGAGCAGAGGTCATCCTTATCTCCCTGCTCAAAGAGGGGGGTTTCTAAACCCTCCCATGAGGGACCCTTGCCAAATCATGGAATAGTGATTTTTAATTTTTGATCTCCATTGCAGAAATAATACATTTGTAAAGTTTATTTGCTGATTTTTCGCTTAAGACCAAGGAGGCATTAGCAGAGATACTTTTGTGCGTGTTTACTTTTCCCTTTGCGTGACTTTGCCCAATCATAGGCAGAAAGTGTCATGCAGGGGTAAAATTAATAAATAACACCCCCCCCCCAGAGAATGCTTGCTTTGCATTAGACATGTAATGACACACAGCCCTGCCCTCCTTAATGATCTTATCGCCGACAGCCAGAGCTGTGTGTTATTACAAATGCCCCTTGCAGCTCTCCTCTCACAGGTCTGTGGGCTCTGCTCTATTCCTCCTCCTTCCCCTTCCCCACACTGACTTCCGTGAAACAAAATGTTACCAATGCTTCTACTGACACACAGCTCTGCTCTACTCCCCTCTCACTGACAGTGCTGTGGGATGAGCGCTGCAGATCGAGAGTTGGCTGTAATGACACACAGCTCTACTGCCACGCTTGTAATCACAGTGGATATCGGCAGTGAGGAGAGCAGAGCTTATTATATGTGTCTCTTCAGGTCTCACACTGAGAGAGCCTGCTGTCACATTCTCCGAGGAAGTGTTTTTGCTTTTACCCTGTATGATGCCTCTTGCTTATAATTGGTTAACGTCATGCAGGATCTGTTATCGCCTTCTTCGTCTTAAGAGAAAATTAGCATATAACCCTTACAGGCTAATATCTCTGCAATGGAGATGAAAAAAAAACAGTTTTTCTCAGCACTGCAGCCAGTATTCCATGATGTGAACCATGCTAATACTGGTGAAAGGTCACCGCTCTGTGTGGTGTAACCGCTCCCCTGGCACTGACTGACAGCTCGATCAGCATTGGAGCCGGCTGTCAGTCAGAGCCGGGGGCTCAGTTACAGATGCAGCTCTCTATGCACAGAACGGTGACTGAAACCGTATTGGCGTTGCCCCACTACTGAAAGAGCAAGGCTGCCTTGGTGCATAAAGTTAATTTCCTCCTGGCAGCGGGGCGCTCAGATTAACAGCATTCTTTTACATAACCAGTTCCCTTTAAACAACGGGTCTTTTCCTGATGACCCAGTCTCTAACAGCTTAGACCCATTTGGCACGCTGTTGTTTTTTTTGTTGCTTACATTACAGCATTATTTACAAGGGTATTTGTGGGATATGTGCACATTTATAGATTATATACAAGGCTCTTCAGGACCTTTTATGCTCTTTAGTTGCAGTCAAACCTGGGGAGCAACTTCTGAGCCCTGAAAGGAATAAGAACAGTTCATCAGATGAGACCGCAGTAGAGGAAGGTGAATCGGGTACGTGATGTGTAACATTTATCGATAGCGGGATAGCTAGAATTACTGTTTTATTGTGACTTCAGGATTGTGCCACCATTCACTTGACTTTCTCACACTTCCGGTGACATCTCAGCCCTTAGCCTGGGTGTGGTTCCAATGAGCGTGTACAGTCTATTCCCTCTTGCTTTCCTCGTCACTTGGTTACAGTCTCCAATGCTCCTGTGAGCTGACACACATATAGTGTATAGCGCTGACCGGTGCAGCTGGCCGGCTGGAGACTAGCGGGGAGGAATAATGGGAAGAGCTGTTGCTGGCTTACATGCCAGCGGTAGACCGGCTGGTGGTTATAGCCATTGAGGATGGGAATTTGACACTGGGTGACTGTAGTGTGTCATAAATCCCTTCTATTTTACTTTCATTCTACTTTTTAGGTGCCGCATTCGTCAAGACCGCCTGCTTGATGATGTCGGAGATGGTGGATTCCCTGCAGAGTGTTTTGTTGTTTGGGCACAAGAGAAATGGAAACATAGCCGCATTCCTCACGCCGGTGTTCAGAAATATAATCATCAGCTTGGCCAGATTACCCATAGTTAACAGCTATACTAGAGTACCCCCGCTGGTGAGTGTACCCCGGCTAATCACAAGAAAGACTTATCTTTAATTCTGTTATTATTAAAACAAAGGTGAAAGCAGCATTAGCATAAGGATCCGTTAATGTAACCGTGCCGATCTGTGCAGGCTCTCACTGCCGTCAGGACACGGGTCCTGATAGTATAGACATAGCTACATCCTTCTGATGCAGAGGACGTCGGGGTGGTGCGGTGGACGTCGGGGTGGTGCGGTGGACGTCGGGGCAGCACGGTTGGCGTCCGGGCAGAGCAGTAGACGTCCTTGTAACTCATGCATTAAACATGGTTCCCACTTAGATGCCTCTTCTGCACCTCTGTCTCCAGTCTCTGGCACGTGTTTGGAACCTGTAAAGAAAAATAATTTTACGTAATGTGAAAGTAATAAGTTGATTAGTGATATTTTTCTGAGCAGTGGACCTTACTATATAGTGACTTGCTGCTAGCTTCTCATCGGTGTCATCCAGGCCTGAACTTCCTTAGAAGTTTTCTAGTAGAAGAAATTCAGCTTATATTTCACTTTAAGGGTATGTTTCCACGTTCAGGAAACGCTGCTTGTTTGACGCTGCGCAGAGCTGCAGCGTCAAACAAGCAGCGTCCAGATGTTCCAGCATAGTGGAGGGGATTTGACGAAATCCCGTCTCCACTATGCGTGGAAACCCGCACGCGGCGGCCCTGCGACTCCGGACATGCTGCGCGTCTTTTCAGATCGCAGCATGTCCGTACACCTTGCGGGGACGCAGCGTCCCCGCAAGGCATATCACAGGGCGCTATGGGACAGAGCGATCATCCCGGATGTGAAGAGTTAACACATCCGGCATGATCGCGTCCCAGAAAGGGGACGGGGCTTAGCGCCGAGCGGCTTCGCCGCTGCGGCGATACCGCCGGCCATCCTGAACGTGGAGTCATACCCTAACACGTTCAGTATTTGGTCAGTATTTTACATCAGTATTTGTAGCCAAAACCAGGAGTGGAACAATGAGAGGAAAAGTATAATAGAAACACGTCACCACTTCTGTATCTAACACCTACTCCTGGTTTTGTCTTACAAATATTGATCAAAAAGCTAAACGTGTGAATGTGGCCTTACAATTTGGTGTTTGTTCCCTTCTGAGGTGTGGAAGCTCGGCTGGTCCCCCAAGACGGGAGGAGAGTTTGGAACATCGCTCCCTGAAATCCCGGTTGAGTTTTTGCAAGAAAAGGAAGTATTCAAAGAGTTTATATACCGCATAAACACCCTGGGTAAGAAGCAAACGTCCATTATCTATTCTCTCCTTGTTTTATTCTGTCACTTGAAGGAAATGTGTCGTCACAAAATGCACTTTTGATTAAACAAATGTTTTTTTATCTTTTTATGCCGTTTAACAATATTAAAAATAAAAATTGAACATCTTTTTCACTTTAAACACTGGAGATTTTTATCTGATAATGTCTTGTTTCAGGAAATGCACATGTACATTTATTAGAGGAAGAGGTGAGCTGTGACATCACCTATTGTGACTGGTGGAGCCACATTTATTAGGGGAGGAGGTGCGCTGTAACATCACACAGTGGCGTAGGAAGGGGGGGCGGGCCGCCCCGGGCGGCACAATGCCGGGGGCGGGTCCGACCCAGAGAGGAGGAGGAGGAAGGAAAAAAAAAAAAAAAGAGAGACGCTGGCCCTTTAAATCTTCGGGCGGTGCCGACCGCCGCCACGACCAGGCCCCCCCCCGATACCAGCGCTGGCATTGGGCCCCCCGTTCTAATACTCACCTCTCCTAGTTCCTGCAGCGTCTTCGGCGCCCTCTGACTCTGCGATGTCTCAGGGCAGAGGGTGCGATGACGTCATCACTGCGCGCTCAGCCTCTCTGTCCTGAGAGTTGCAGAGCCGGAGAGACGCTGAGTGCACCGGACCTGCGCTGGGAACGGGAGAGGTGAGGATTTTACTTTTTTTTTTTTTTTCTCTTTATGTCTGACTCAGACACACTGGGGGGTAATATGCTGGACACACTGGGGCAGATTGCTGGACACACTGGGGCAGATTGCTGGACACACTGGGGCAGATAGATTGCTGGACACACTGTCTGGGGGCAATGCTGGACACACTGGGGCAATGCTGGAGACCCTGGGGCAGATTGCTCGACACACTGGGGCAATGCTGCACACACTGGGGCAATGCTGGACACTGGGGCAGATTGCTGGACACACTGGGGCAATGCTGGACACTGGGGCAGATTGCTGGACACACTGGGGGCAATGCTGGACACTGGGGCAGATTGCTGGACACACTGGGGGCAATGCTGGACACTGGGGCAGATTGCTGGACACACTGGGGGCAATGCTGGACACTGGGGCAGATTGCTGGACACACTGGGGGCAATGCTGGACACTGGGGCAGATTGCTGGACACACTGGGGCAATGCTGAACACTGCGCCTGTGCGGCCGCCCTGCTTGTGAATCCCAGCCCCGCACTCTGCATAATGCATAACACACTGCAGGGCTGGGATTACCAAGGTGGGTGGCCGCACAGGCGCAGTCTGCAAGCCTGGCTGTGACGTCAGACGGCCAGAGCTCTCTGCGCCTGCACCAAACAGCGATACACAGCGCAGGCGCCGGATTTCATGGGTAAACAGCGCTGAGGGGGCGGTGCCTGGCGTTGAGTGACGGCAATGGGGGGGCGCCAAACTCGGGTACAGCCCCGGCGGCAAAAGCTCTAGCTACGCCAGTGACATCACATATTATGAATTGAATGGTGGGTCCTGTTAGCTACAGTATATAGAGGTGTTATCTGTCATTGTACAGGAGGAGGAGGTGAGCTGTGATATCTATTGTGAATGGAGGATCCTGTGTAATCTACTGTATATAGAGGTATTATCATTGTACAGGAGGAGGAGGTGAGCTGTGACATCACCTATTGTGAATGGTGGATCCTGTGTTATCTACTGTATATAGAGGTGTTATCAGTCGTACAGGAGGAGGAGGTGAGCTGTGATATCACCTATTGTGAATGGTGGATCCTGTTATTTACTGTATATAGAGGTGTTATCAGTGATTTTACAGGAGGAGGAGGTGAGCTGTGACATCACCTATTGTAAATGGTGGATCCTGTGTTATCTACTGTATATAGAGGTGTTATCTGTCATTGTACAGGAGGAGGAGGTGAGCTGTGACATCACCTATTGTGAATGGTGGATCCTGTGTCAACTACCTTAAAACATTTTTTAAATGTTTAATGAAAATAATGATTTTTGGTACTCACCATAAAATCTATTTCTTAGAGCCTTCGTTGGGGGACACGGGGAATCGTAGGTGTATGCTTCTACCACTAGGAGGCTGACACTAGGCAAAAAAGCTGGCTCTTCCTCCCCAGCAGTGTACACCTACAGACTGGCAGGAAGCTAATCAGTTAGTGAGAAAGCAGGCATAGACAACAAAGGAACAGAAAGGAAGGGTGCTGTGTCCCCCATTGAAGGCTCAGAGAAAGATTTTACTGCGAGTACCCAAAATCCTCTTGTCTGTATGGCTTCGTTGGTGGACACTGGGAACCATGGGACGTCCAAAAGCATTTCTACTCTGTAAAACTTGGGAGAACGTGTGAACTGAAGACCAGGTAGCTGCCTTGTAAACTTGCAGAGCGGAGGCATGATGACATACAGCCCAGGAAGCCCTCACCTCCCAATTATAATGAGCTGTAACCCGGGGAGGAAGCGTTCTGAGTTTTGCCCGATACTCTTCCAAAATTGTGGGACAGATTCAAGGTGCAATGGTAACTTTGGAGGTCGGGAGAAACTTAGAAACGATGAACAACGAGTCAGAGCGCCTAAAGGAAGCTACCCTGGAGTTGTAGATGCGAATGGTTCTGAGATCCAGATTGTTAAGCTGTTCAGTAGGCTAGGAGGGAAGGGATACAAAATGTCCAAACACTTCCTTCTCTGGTACCGTTTGTCCTGGTGCTCCCACTTCTTTGATACCACACCATCAAATTCCTTATGGTCAGCAAAAAATCGGGGGACTTGCTTAACTCTCTTAAACGAGACTAACTGGTTTGATGAAGAAAAATCAACACCCTTAACTTTCAAGGATTGATTAACGGTCAAAATTAGCATGTCCCTTAATTTTGAAGCCTGGTTGGAATCCAGATCAGAACCGGACTCAGAACTGTTGTCGGGCTCTAGGGCTATGAGAAGCTCAAGTGTTGGGTGGAGAGTGGTCTAGAGGACCAAGGAGGGGAGGGTAATCTGGAGGAACGGGACCACTTTTTAGATCTCTTGTGAGACCTGTTGGAATTATGAGGAGTGGGACAATTTGATTCAGAGACGGGGTTGGTCAGAGAAGTCGAAGCGGTAGGCAGGTTAGGTAGTCGGTCTAAGACTGAGACCAAAGTCTGAGACCATGGTGAGGTCAGCGACGGACTGAAAAGAGACACAACCCACAGCGGGGGGAAGGGGAGGGCGAGGTGCTTCGCGGGCAGTGGGAAGCTCCTGGGAAACTGTGGTGGGATGGCAGCAATACATTTATAGGACACACAGGCAAAATGCACTATAAGCGTTGCAGAAGCAGGTGGGCGAGAACAATCGACCTTAGAGTTAGGCATGAAAGAGGGTAGTAGGTCTGTGGAGGGAATGGCTGCTGAAGAGGACAGTGCCACTACCGATGCAGGCCGAGCTTAACCCGATCTGGACAGAGAGGGGCCCTGAGGCAACCGAGACCTGGGGAGGTGGAGGATAATGGCGGCATGGGAGAGAGAAGGAGGCGGGAGATCAGTGTCGAATGGTAGTGACCAGCTCCCACTGCCTGCGGTACCTAAGAAGAGGAGGAAGGGAAGTACCTTACACTCCCTTAAGATGCAAGTCCAATTCCACTTCACAGACATTGTAGACAGCCATCGAGAACCTCTGGAAACGACTTCCTGAGATCTTTCACAAGAGGGAAAAAGGAGTTGTCTCCAGCGTAGAGATTCTTGCAGTTAAAATCTCAATTTTATTTAGCACATTATTAAAAATGTAGTCTTAGACTTGTGCAACTAAAGGGGTCCCTGGTAATCAACCAACGCGTTTTGACCTACCAGGTCTTATTCATGGTATCCTGGGATCTTGGACCATCTTCACCCCAGGCACCGTCTCGCTATGGAGGACAATTGGGCTGGAGGAGAAAGGCAAGGACCATCCTCCTGGTCACAAAAACGCTTGTCATGCGTTGGGGGCTAGGGCCCTGCCGTATAGACCTGAGAGGGGGACAGTGTGACTCTTTACTATACTGATACTATGTTTTGGGAACTGATTCACTATACAAGAGCTGTTACTACTATTAGTAAGCTGGCCACAGCCATAAGACCGTTACTGGAAAACATTTGCATCTGTTTTTCCAAGTTATCAGTAAAGTTGCTGTATTGGATTTTTTTCTGCAGTTGTTTCCATAGTTGTTTATGTTGGACGTGGCTCATTGGCATCCGCAAGGGTGATTGATTTTTGGATCTGATAGTGCTGTAGACAGGGATGTAAGTTGGAGCTTCTGGATCCCAATGGAAAATCAGTAGCCTGGGTACTTGTAATAGTGGGGTCTTATGTGGCAGAGGACCTCCTCTGGTACCAGGGCCGGTATGTGTCTGTAATCTGTACATCTCCTATAACTATGCCCCTGGCTGTCAGTGCTGTCCTCCATCTCCAGGACTGTTCTACATCTCGCCTCTCCAATCCGCTTTTTGCTTAATCTTCAAATGAGTGTAAGTCTAATATGAAAAAACGAGTAATGATTTTACATTTTTTACTGCGCAATTATTATTTTTTTTGTAATTTTGTAGTTCTATGCGATTTTTTTTTTTTTTAAATGGCTTCTATAGCTTGAGAGCAGGCGTTATTGCCTAAGGCGCTTTATCCTGATGTCTTTCATACTGCACATGGGTGAGCTCATCCTATACAAGCCGGTCAGGACCTGATTCTTTATCTGCCATCGTACTATTGTGCCCCTGGGCAAAATGCACAATGCTCAATAGTGTTCAGCCAGTGAGGTGCGATTTTCAAGAAGTATGGCTATTCTTTAATTCTGTTGCAGAATGATCTTCTATTCCATTGCTGTACCAGGGAAATGCATATTTGTTCCCCAGTGATGTCGCCTTCAGCAAGGAAAGCCTTTGTCTGATCAGCCTTTTATGTGCCTGCCCCTGTCACGTGGACGGTGATACAGTGTGGCCGCAGTCATAGTGACAGGAGTTCTTTGTTACTGTAGAGGAAACCAGTCGATGACGATGTTAGGGAATTGAAAGCAGGACAAGAGCCGCCACGACGTACACACCACTGTTCTGGGGCGGCGCAACCACAAGTTCGGCTCTTGCAACTTCATCAGGACCTTACTGTCCATGCACCCTTCATGTCCCATTTAAAATCAAAGTAAGGGTAATATCTGTATGATCTCACCGTACACTGACTTCTGACATTGTTTCTCTAGGCTGGACAAGCCGGACACAATTTGAGGAGACTTGGGCCACGCTGCTTGGCGTGCTGGTGACTCAGCCCATTGTAATGGACCAAGAGGAAAGTCAGCAAGAGGTAGATGCTAAATTGGTGGACATCCCGCATTTATTAGTATTTTCTCATGAAGACATCCCGTTGCTCAGGACTCCCCTCTGAGCCAGGACGGAGAGCTGCTGTGTGCTAGCAGCGTTTCTGCAGCATGTATCGTCTTCTATGTCATAGCAGAGGTTTATAAATGTAAGGCTAGGGCTACAATTCGGCACGACCATAGATCGCTTGGTGCCTCTGCTTACAGAAGTGAATGGAGTCACATTACAACATCTACACTACTGCAACAAGCAAACCGCAAAAAATCCAACCGAGTCTGTTTTTTGCAACTTGTTTGTCACAGGAGTCTGGGTGTCACAACGCGACACAATTCAGTTCTGTAGTGATGTGATGTAGCAGCGGCACCGAACGTTCTTCGGTCGCACAATGGCTGTTCCAGGGTCTATCCCATGCATAGGATGAACCCATAATATCAGATCTGTGGGGGTCTGACACCCAGCACCCCCACTTATCCGTTGATATTTGCTCCGGTGGTTGTCGGATATAAGCAGTGAATGGGCGCAGCATATAGTTGCTGCTGCTGGCAGCTGATCCGTGAGGGTGCTGGGTGTCGGACCCCCACAGATCTGATATTATGGGTTCATCCTATGCATGGGACACAATATCTAAGTCCCTGACGACCTCTAAGTATTTCCGTCTCTGTTGGAGAAGTGGTGGGACAGGTTTCCGCTCCATATAGGTAGAATTAGATCCTAATGGTAATCATGTACAATACAGATAATAGGTTTTCAGTCTCCGTGTGCATGTAGGTCCTTTGGCTCTACAGTCTATGGGCCTGTGCTAAAACTACACTATTACTAAGACTACAACTAGCAGCCAACTTACAAATAATGAAAGTTAGTTATAAAAATACTCCTATGTGTAATTAATTCTTCTTCTTTTGCTGCTGATACTAGGAGGACACAGAGAGAACGCAAATAAATGTCCTGGCGGTACAGGCCATCACGTCCCTGGTGCTGAGCGCCATGACCATTCCCTCTGCCGGCAATCCGGCCATCAGCGCCCTGGAGCAGCAACCACGAAACAAGACCTTAAAGGCACTGGATACCAGGTACCATACCTGCCATCCTCCCTAGCAGTTGCTCAGCAAGCAGCCGTATGTACCGGGGGGGTCATTTAAATGGGCTGTCGTCTGAGTACACAGACGCCTTACGTGTAGTACGTATGAGCTGCTGGTTGAATTTTATCTCTTCTATGTTTCTAGATTTGGCAGAAAGCTGAGTGTTGTTAGAGGAATTGTGGAGCAAGAAATCCAAGCCCTGATATCTAGAAGGGACAATATCGCCACCCACCACCCATATCAAGCTTGGGACCCCGTGCCTTGTTTATCCGCTGCCACTACAGGTACAAATTATTCTCGGGACGTGCCGAGGAAGGCTTGAGCTGGAGAGCAACCAGCCTGAAGCCTCTTTCCCCTGACGTCTGCTGACAAGCACCCGTCTGATTGTCGGCTGGGTATATAGTCTGTGATACGTTTTCTGTCCACCTTTTATTAGGACCAGTCTTGCTCCCTGATGTTACATTTGTAATCACACCTATCAAATAGCTGATTTGGGGGATGAAATGTCACACACGTGAATTGCATGTTTTTTTTGGGTTTTTTTTGAGAGGCATCACGAGAGTTTACTTTATAGTTTTGAACTTGAAGGGGTTTTCTGGTGTCAGAAGACCCCTCTACTTTGGCTGCAATTTATTTAAAAAAAAAGAAAACCATGCTTTACTCACCCTCCCAAGCTGCAATGCTGAGTCTGAGTTTACAGTATCATGATGACAAGCATGGAGGTCTTCTGCAGACCCCCAGCTGTCATGGGTTCTGTAATGTGCTTCCAGCCACCGCATGTTACAAGCCATTGTCACTCATTGACACCAGTGTTTTACTGGTTAACAGCCTTGGGTGGATCTCGGATCCATCCGTGGCTGTTGGAGCACTTGATGGCTGATTTAATCAGTCATCAAGTGCATGGAAAGATGCGTGCTCAGCACCAGAGCCCACATCAAAGGCAAAATACGTCGTCGGTCGTGAAGAGGTTTAACTTTGTACCTCTTCTTCTCTCTATAAAATAAGAAATACAATCACAAGGCACTAGCCATGCCAAGAAATAAAAACAATCACTGAGGGAAGGGAAATAACAGTCAAAATTGTGAATACCGCCAGTTGAGCCAGGTAGGTGTAAAGTGCTTTGTCCTGACCTGAGTTGGGAAGGTCCAGGGAGGCGAATGTGGTCTTATTAGATGCGATGCGACCCTTGACCATCGTCAGACATCCCTCTCTATAAGTGTGAGACTCAGACCGCAGCCAAGGTATGGAGCGTGATTGAACTATTTACGAGCCTCGGGATTTTGAGTCAGGTGAAGGACTATGGTAAGCGGTGGGTAAACTGTAACTAGACATCTTTCATCAGGTTTATTTTGGCAAAAATGGGTTTCCTGTAATTTCCATCCTCCTTTTGTAAAGGAGATTTAACAAAATGGACCTTATCTCATGACTGTAATCCTTTGACATTTAAGGCACATACTGTTAATTCGGAATAATTTTCTGTCACCATTCTTAGAAAAGGCAAGGGAACGGTAAGAACAGGGAGTGAATAGGGGCGAAAAAGGAGATGTAGTTGGAGAAAGAAAACTGAGAGTAAACCGGAAAGTAACAGAGAAGAAACAAGAAGAGAAAGAGCAAAGCTAATGCTATTTGCCCAGGGAAATCCTGAGCACGCTCCAAATTCTTTGAGGTTTTGGTGAAGAAAGACAACTACAAGATAGTGCTGCATGGCACAAGACAGCAATAAAATGGAAGTAGTAACAACAACATTCGCCAGTCCAACACATGAATTACGGTACCTAAAAAGTCTAACAGTATTATATACCCAAGTGGTAGACACAAATAAATAATGAAGAACCAATATCAGGTGTAAACAGATACCCAGAACCAGGGAAGCAAGACCATATGCGGCCATGTTGAAGGCAAGAAAGACCTCCCCCCCACCTCCCCAACCATGTCTTCTATGCTCCTTCTTTTTAGAAGAGGGCCAACTAGGAATTAGCATCCATACACATATAAGGCGGGATGTGGTTGCCAGTGCTCCAGCATATCAGTCCTCTGGGCAATATTTATCAAGGATAAGGATACGACTTAAACAGTTCTGTTGAGTCTTGTAGACTGGAGGGTCCGGCACGGGAGTGTTGATCAGGGAGATCATCAAGAAAGTCAGTCGATAAAGGAGAGTAAGGATCTACTCAGAATCCTGTGACGGGTGCCGATGTTGTGACAGAGGAGCCATGGCGAGCCAGTTGGGGACAGAGACGGTATCAAGTTCAAGGAATTTGAAGAGAGCAGTCAGGTCCAAGAGTCGCTGAAGGTAGGAGGTAGAACCCTCCTTTTTCACAATGAGATGAAGAGTGTCCCCGTCTGTAGGAATCACCAGTATCTCGAATCTTTGCTCTTATCAGTGGCAGGAGACTCCTCATATATAGGGTATAAGCAGACATATAGACCCCATTCTGAGCTTGGTCACCACATCATCCATGGAAATAGGGTTAGCGGACCAAGTGCAGCTATGGATAACGTCCTTATCAGTGTAGTAGTGGAGTCTGCGCAAGACATCTTTTGGTTGTTGGGGTCAAGAGGGCCCGATGTACTCTGTAGACCCGATAGGAAGTATCTAGGGGTCTCTATACCATGATGAATAAGGAAGTGATCGATAGCCTGAGATCTTCCTAGCCATCATTCTCTGGTAACCCTTTTATGCGAATGTTGTTTCTTCGCCCCCTATGTTCTTGATCATTGAGAAGCAGGGATAGGCTTTGTACTTGAGAGTTGAGGGTCTCATGTTTACCCTCCAGAGTTTAGATCCAGTCCGACAAGTCCCTAAATATATTCTCCGTAGCTGTTGTCCAGGAGGATATAAGGTCAATGTCCTCCTGTATTGAATGAATAGCCTGTTGGTGTGAGGCTTCCATTCTCTGGGCTAAGGAGTCAATGTCCTGCTTTGTTGGTAAAGTTTGTGTTAGAACCCGCAGCTCCTGATGTTCCCAGTGCGTCGGAGGGGATATCGTATGTGTGTGAGGTCATGGGGCTCTGCCTGCTTGTCTGCGAGGACTGCGATCTGTCCAAGCCCTCCATGCCATCAGGATCCAAATATGAGGCCACTGTGCCATCAGTGCCATATTAGCCGTTTCTAGGGTAATATGTGTGAAGAACTACCCAATGGTCTTACTCTGCGAGCTTTCTGGTTATGAATGTGATGGCAAAGGTCTTATACCGTAATCTCAGCGTTTTCTGGGAATCCCCAAGGGAAGTGGTAGAGGACAAAGTCCATGTCAGGTGTCTGGCCCCGTAGAGCCCTAGTAGCGTGTATTCCGACTCCACCATGTTTAGGCCATGTGTCCACTCCAGCTTATTTCCCAGGTAGACTTGATTAATGCCAGGTAATAAGGTTACAGTGTGATGGTATGATGATGATGAGTGACCAATAATGTCAGCAGAGTCTTTCTACTAATGTAGGATTAACCCATGCAATGCTGGACTGTGCATAACATTACCAAGGTGAATGAAAGATATTCTTAGGAGCAGAGAAAAGTCAGAATGCCCTTATGTCTCCAAGCCTGGGGGATCTTAATGAAGGCTGTTTGGAGACCCCTTGTAGTGGTTCCTTAGTGCCAGATAGCTGAGAGCTTGCCGTCTATTGAAGGGGCTCAGCCAGGTTGTTAGTGGAACTGGAGGGGAGTTCTCTCCGGCAGGGGTTTCCAACCTTAGTAGTTACACCATGCAGGAGAGGGGGACCTGTCAGGGGCAGCATGGGCGTAGGCCTTGGCATGCATTAGCACAGGCTCCCACCCAGCCAGACGACAAAGCACGGCAAATCCCCCCAGCAGAAAGGCGCGAGGATCTCTCGCCTCCAGAGCCTCGGCGCTCCCAGATATTGCCAGCCGGAGTTGTCTTTCTGCAGGAGGAGGAGGGATAGAAGAACACAGCCTTGGACGGGTAGGCCCAGGAGAGGCTGCGGCTTCAGGCTTTTTGGTAGGCCCTCATTTTGGCGCCTTCACTGGGCTGCAAGAGCAGGCTCAAAAGGGTCCAGGTAACAGCACAAAGTGAGAGTAGACATGCTGGGGGATGGATAGCTATGTCCGGCTCCCTTGAATTTTGTTCACGCCCCACAATCACACCTCTTCACCAGGACCGCTGCCATCAATCACTATACGTTAGAAGTCATTGTGATGGAATATTATTGCTGCAGCTGGAAATTATGACTGATGGAAGAAGAGGCAGTATTGGAACGGCAGCAAGGGTGGAATCTGAGCATTGCTTTTTATTTTTCGACCCCATTCTGAGCATTAAATATGATAAATTACCGCACCAGACAACCTTTTTAACCCCGGCCATACACTGACTCACTTTATCCATCATTGGATTATATATTCTGATGAGCTTTGAATTTTTTTTTTCTTTCTGCCGCCATTGTTTCTGCCTCTTGGATGCCTGCTGTAATGAGCGGTCATCCCCAGCGTGTGATATGGCAGCACCACGACTCTCCTGCGCCGTATTATAGACCATTACTCCTTCTCCACAGAGAAACCTTCATGTCAGATCTTCACAAAGCTGCTCCGAGCCTCCCTGATATATTTGCTGTTGTGCGATACATTTCTTTCCATCATTACCTGTTATTATTTCCTGATAGATCTTCTATTGTTTGATGTTGCAGGATCGCTGCGGATACATCATTTTCTTTTTTTATTTCTTTTATGCCTCTTTCAGGAGCGCTGATCAGTCACGAGAAGCTCTTACTGCAGATCAACACAGAGCGCGAAAGCGGGAACATGAGCTACAAGTTGGGACAAGTGAGTCGCTCATAGATTTTAATTTCTCATCGCTTTCGTGATGTACGTGTAAGGAGGACAGATCCAAAAGTTAGGGGCCATGACAGACATTTAAGAAGGTCCAAGCTTCGGGTTGGTACAGGGGGCCGACAGACCGTGCTAATCCTTGCCAATAGTCACGGCAAGGTTTCTTCCCACCTCCTCAACACAGAGAGTGCCACGTTTCATCCAGCGGGGTGTTGGGGTTTGCAGCACTTCTTTTTTCAGGTGAATAGGACTGTGTTGCAGTCTCGAAAATCAATGAATGGGAAATGGAACTGGTTTTGTTTAATTAAAAAAAAGAACACATAAATTTGCGAATCGTACACATTTGCTTTAGTTTCCGGTAAGTTTGCTCTGTGTGCACACTGACCATTCTCAGATAAGGTGCCAGCGCTCGTGAGCTTTATTCCACACAGACTGGGAGAATAATTTGCACCATGCACTTGTCTGGTCTGTCAATTTTTCCTATAGCAGGCTGAACAAAACAGTAGACCTTTTACTAAAGGGAAATAAAACTAATTGTCTAGAAGGGAAATATCAGGATTTACAAATTGGGGCTTACGTTGGTAACTTGCCAATTCTTTTTGCTCGCCCCCTGCAGCTTCTGTTTGGGCATATTCTGCCTCCCTAGCTATAGTGAAAACGTGTTGAGTAGATGATATCACCAAGGATAGAACGTCGCCTGACATGCCCCATGGCTCGCTAAATAATAAGGCAGCGGCCCGTAATAATACCCTGCATGTTTCCTCGTAGGTCTCTATCCATTCTGTCTGGCTGGGAAACAACATCACCCCTCTAAGACCAGAGGAGCTTGATGAAGACGAGGAGGATGAGAATGATGTCCCAGCGCCATCTTCACCTCCAACGTCTCCTATAAACTCCAGGTTTGTCCTTCTTTTTTTGTACGTGGTGTTAGCCATGTCAGCTGAATGTTATGCCATACTGTGATATGTCCCCCAACATATAACCGCAGGAAGCATCGTGCCGGAGTCGACATACATTCCTGTTCACAATTTCTTCTCGAGCTCTACAGCCAGTGGATTCTTCCATCTAATGCAGGGAAGAAGACCCCGGTCATCCTGATCAGCGAGGTGGTAAGATCGGTAAGTCACAGGGTGTTTGGTAATGTTTGACCCTCTAGGTATGACAAGACCTGCATGTCGCCCAGCAAGGAGCATTGCATACAGTGCAGTCACTCCCAGACTCGCGGCTGACTGTGATGTCTCCCACTTTATTCCTCTGCTTTCCTGCCCCGTAGCTGAATCACAGTTAAAGGGTTATTCTCAATACAGTAAGTTATCCCCCATGGAATACGGGTTAACTTACTGATCATTGGGGATTAACCGCTAGGACCCCCCATGATCACAACAACAGGGCTCTGCAGAGCTTTGTCTTACATGCTGAAGCGTTGCACATGCTCCAGCTACGCTCCATTCATTATCTATGCCGGAAATAGAGGAAAGCGTTATGCTTTAAAGATGGGGCACTGCAAGGTCCAGTTGTGGGGGTCACACCATGCCATGATCGGCTGCCGACTTCCCGACTGCTTTACTTTGCTGTGTCCTGTAACATTTCCCCTCTCCTCCACAGATGCTGGCCGTGTCGGATCTCTTCACCGAGAGAAATCAGTTTGAGACTATGTACACGGCCTTAACCGAGCTGCAGAAACAGCACCCGTCCGAGGACGAAATTCTCATCCAGTATCTAGTGCCTGCAATCTGCAAAGCTGCCTCCGTGCTGGGAATGGTAAGATAAGCTGAGGCCGACCGCACCTCCATCACTGGCTGAACTCCTGCCCGCCGGGTGGTGCCATCTCATTACAATGGCAGCTCTCTCAGGACTGGTACCAGGCAGCACATTGGGAGTAGCAGCGACTGTGGCAGGCTAGGTTCTCTTTACCCAATAAACAGGAGACGTTGCCATTTATTTTCCTATTTATTTATATGGACTTCATACTGTTAAATTCCGGAGAGAGGCCGACATTAGTGCAAGCTGTATACGGCTCTGTGGACTGTATGCCAATGTCTGTACCGGAAGATTATTAACCAAAGTTGCTTATGAAAGCCTGTGAATCTCTCAGATGGGGGTCCGCGGTATGGAGCCCCCTTTATAAGCGTGTTATAAGTGGGCGGTATATGGATGGCTTGTCAATGAATGGCTGTCATATATGGCTTTATTTCCTCCAGATGGTCAGACGACCTTGTCGTTGGCCCAAGTATACAACGTTTATCATGTGTCCACAGCTCTTACGTCCCATGTTGGAGTAGAACTTTGGTCACACTTATGCTTGGTGATAGCAAAGCTCTGCCTTCTGGTATCCCACTCGCTTCCATGGTCAGTAAGTTACGCATTAGTTTGCAGGTGTAACCAATCCAGCTGGGGGCATGGGACCATCTCTCCCATGATTATTGGAGCTCTCGGCAATCCTGCATTTACCATCTGTCTTGTGGATAGGTGACAAATGTTGTTCGTGGCTCTTTTTCTTTTTTTTTTTGCCTACTGCACGGAGTACATATAAATTTTAACGCAGAATTTGCCACTCTCAGACTCAACCCATAATCCCGATCGCTCCAGGTCAGCAAGATATTTGTAGCCCAGACCAATCCTACCATTGTTTTCCCAGGATAAGGCAATAGCAGAGCCCGTCAGCCGCCTCCTGGAGTCCACCCTGCGGAGCACTCACATGCCCAGCCGCATCGGAGCTCTGCACGGCATCCTCTATGTGCTGGAGTGTGACCTGCTGGACGACACGGCCAAACAGCTCATCCCCATCATTAGCGACTACCTGCTCTCCAATCTGAGGGGCATCGCACAGTAAGTGTCCTGCCAGTGATCCCCTAAACCAAGGGCAACTGTGGTCCCTGCTCCCTGTTTTGGTAATGGGTGGTCAATTTCCATTTGTGTCAAGGAAAAGTATCGCAAACCCCCCTCTAATTCTAAAAGTTTTGGTTTTTTTCTTTGTGTGAGACTCTTTGCAATGTAAATGTCATGCAATAAATTGTGTTAGAAAAATGTATTTCTTTTCCCTCCAGCTGTGTAAATTTTCACAATCAGCAGCACGTTCTGGTGATGTGTGCAGCCGCCTTCTATATGATAGAGAACTACCCCCTGGATGTTGGGCCGGAGTTTACCGCTGGCATCATACAGGTACTGGAGCCGTGCAAAGTTACAACTGCATCAAATCCTGACCATTTTCTTCCAGCCATCACCTATTAGTCTAAAGTCCCCCTTACACCTTAGGTAGCTGCCGTCGTTTGGCTGGCAGCTATCTTGTCCAAGAGAGCCGCTGTCAGACATCCCCGGAGATTGTCAGTCTGAAATTGGATAACCCTGATCCTTATCTTCCCCAACATCATCAGTCTGGGACCCCCATACACATTAGGTTGTCACCCGAATCCTCCATATTAGACCTTAGTCTTAATATGTTTGGGGGCCTTAAGTGCACGCAGCATTTGCACCCACAGTAAGTGTACATGCGGTATATGTCTGATAGCCGTCACCTTATTGATAGAAGCCCGGATATCCGTCCACCATTGTGCCCCACTCTGCCGAGAAATTTGTGTGTTGTGGCACTTTCCTATGGTGTTAAATAAATTGTATGCCGGACTGGTGGAAGCCTACAAGAACACACTTTTTACCTCTGTCTTGAGTTTTGGGGTCTATGAACACTTTATTGTGCACCCTTGGAACGTTTGGCCCAGAATACAGTATAAACACAAGGTGATGAGCAAATCAATTCTCAGGAGCCAGGTCGGTAGTCAGTGGTCGCTGGGCAGGAGCCCTGAGAATCCCCTTTCTCTTGCCTTCATCCACGACTCTGCTTTTAATTTCCTATTTTGGCACGACGTCATCTTGAGGCTGCAACGATGACAAAATGTCTGACTGGCAAATCAAAACAGGAGCTGTGGACGGCGGTATGTTAGAGGTTGCTCTCGGGGGCTCCTGCCCAGCGACCACTGATTACTGACCCAGCTGGTGAACCAGGGTCCTGAGAATCTATACACTTATCACTAGCACTAGTTTTTTAGGGGTTTTTTTTGGAAAAGGATTTTCAAGGATTTTCCACACTATAACAGTGTCCCATCACTTTCTGATACTTGGGTATCCAACTGTGGGGTCAACCAGTACACAGGATGAAGATTTATATGAAGAGAAATACCTTGATTCCTTTCTTGGGATTGCAGTAAGTTAAGCACCCATGACGTGAGTACGGGGGGAGGTGGGTGCTGACATGACTGGTCAGAATTTTAGCAAAAGCCGTTTTGACCGGTTTTAAATTACAAAGTTGCTCACGGAGACATGGAAAAAGCACTGAAAATTTCCCTCTGTCCTCAGATGTGTGGGGTGATGGTGTCGTCGAGTGAAGAAGCCACACCATCGATGATATACCACTGCGTCCTGAGGGGCTTGGAGCGCCTCCTGCTGTCGGAGCAGCTCTCAAGGTTGGACGGGGAAGCGCTGGTGAAGCTGAGCGTGGACAGAGTCAATATGCACAGTCCGCACCGAGCCATGACTGCTCTAGGTCTAATGCTGACCTGCATGTACACAGGTGAGCGAGTGCGATGTGTGCGGACATGGATATATATATATATATATATATATATATATATATTCGCATCTTAATTTTTGCTATCACAAGTGGATTGTGTGATCAGCCTTGGTCTCATACCTGTGATACCTGGGACGGTCCCTCCGCTCCAGCGTTCCGAGATGTATCAGGACCTACAGCATTGTGACGGCCGTGCAGATCCCTCCCAGCGTTGGTGATGTGCCGGCTCCGCTCCTGCTCTGCGCTGATCAGATCTGTGTCTGGTAGAGGAGACAGAAGAACACAGGATATTTCTATCCGTTTATTGCGGTCACTCGGATCACACAGGAGCAGAGGACGTCTAAACACCACATTATGTCTGTGTTTTGTAGGAAAAGAGAAGTTCAGCCCCGGCCGTACAGCAGAGCCGAGTCCTGCGGCCCCGGACAGTGAGTCTGTCATTGTAGCCATGGAGCGAGTGTCTGTGCTGTTTGACAGGTAATTTGTTTGCTATTATTGTGGAATAATCATTCATTTTTCTTTATAGAATGGTAGATTTTGCATTCAGGGTTCTAGAAAAGCTGGGTGACCCCTTGTGTTGTAGTGCTAGTGATGGCCTTACTAGTTCTCTGGTGATTTTACTGGATTTTCCAGCAACCTTATTTGCCTCCTATAATCTGGACATCCGTCCTGTAATAAATTCTCGCCCCGGCAGTCTGTGATGATACCATACGATCCAGGTTTACATCTCCTTCTTCACAAGTTGTATTCGGGAAGCTCCAATTATCATGCAATTTTCTGTCTTAAGGATACGGAAAGGATTCCCGTTTGAAGCGAGAGTCGTGGCAAGAATCCTCCCCCAGTTCTTGGATGATTTCTTCCCTCCTCAGGACGTAATGAACAAAGTCATTGGGGAGTTTCTCTCCAACCAGCAGCCGTACCCGCAGTTCATGGCCACCGTCGTTTACAAGGTAATTCATTAGTGATGATGACCTATTAAAGGGGTTGTCCTGTCATTGACCTCATAATGGGGGCAGACTCGGTGATTAGTGCCGTTGCTATAATTTATCGGGTCTGACCTCTGGGACCAGAATGAAGGACATGCATGTCCGCTGTGGCCTCTTCACTGGCCGGGATGTCACCGTGTACTAGGAGATGGTGACGGGGTCCTACTGCTGCACGGACCTTTCATTCTTTGGATTGGTAAGTGTCACAGAGGTCGCATCATAGAATAGTGACATCTCAGATATACACCAACCTTCTAAGATGGGAATAACACTTTTAAGGAGAAATTAGCAACACTATCCAATATTTTAAGTCTCTCTCTGGTCTCCAGTCGGAGGGGTGAATACTTTTTCTCTAGACTTTTTTTTAGCTTATGGACACTTTTCTAACTATTAATGCTATCCATACACATAATATAAGCTGAGTGATTGGCAGGCCACCAGCTCCCCAGACACGTGTACACTCAGCTTGGCCGAGCGTTCATATGTCCTCAGTGGGGATAAAGGAGAAAGCTGCTGCTGGACACTATTGGCAGTGGCTCATCTTCCCTGAAAACAGCAGATCAGGCATGGAAATTTCAATAGGTCGATCCCACTCTGCCCTGAAATCATCTGTGCGAAGAAAAGTCGAGAGAGACCCCCCCCCCCCCCCAAGTACATGCGATAATCAGCTGAAGTCTGCGAGCTCGGCTGACTTTTTCACCACTGTGTATGGGGTCCGTACATCCCAGACACATGCTGCCATACAGACAATGCAGGACTCATTGGTGTGTCATGAGTATGGCCGGCCCCAGGAACAGTTTTAATAATAAAATATAAATATGACACCCAAAAACCATGAAAATCACATGCAAGACATAAATAGCCTTGTTATGGTCCATAATACTGTGTCACTTATTGTAAATCGTGAACAGGTGGTGTTGCCCTTTAAGCCTTGTCAGAAAGCACATAGAAGCGTCGGAGACGTTTTCCTAGGTAGAAGGGCTGAACACTTATCGGCACATCCTGACCAGGCTGCCCGGTCATCTGGGCACAAGTGAGATCCTAATTGTCCCTATTTCCCGCACTGCCGGCGCCTGCAGCGTCTGCACCGAAGGATCGGAACGAAGCTGTTCTCCCGAGCGCACAACCATAAGGACCTGCCGTGCGTGACATTTGCAGCCCTAGGATGTGTGAGCAGGTTAAGGTCATAATATCCACTTTTCCGTGTAAGTGGGGGATGTGCCTGGCAGAGGCATCGAGGCTTGTAATGTGAGCAGATTAATCTGCCTCTGCACCATTTACAGTGACGTCCTGTCACCCAGAGCTCATTTCCCAAGTGCTGGCTGGAGCACACGGCCTCTGCGCGGAGCAGATCGCTGAAGATTTGCAATCATTCCTGTATATGAAACATAGCGACAAGCCTGGGTTACACGAGAGGGATGAATATCCCGGTGAGGTCCATGAACTACACAAAGCACAATGGGGACGTGGTTCTTGAACCAGGACAGAGTCCATCATTGTAACTGGAATAAAGACGTGACTTAGGATGTTAATGGTGAGCTCACACAGTGACCGTTGCTGCACATCTCCCTGCGGACTAGCAGCGAATTAAAAAAAAAAATACATCTTCATTATTTACACAGAAAAAAATTGACAAAAAATATCCAAAAAAGGTTCAATTTCCATTATGACAATAAAAAATGTGTACGATTATAAAAATCTCAAGTTACTTTGCTTGGCCCATAGGCTATTGTTATCTTCCATCTGAAAATCCCCCAAAAATGTTATGTCTGAATAGGTTAAATGGGCAGTGTCGCACTACTAAAAGGGGCAGAGCACACCGTGAGTCAGGGGAACCCGCACTTCCTCCTCTTCAAGGATGCAGGTACAGGTAAAAGGTGCACTGCTCCACTATAGGGCCTGTGTCCCAGTCTCCGCATAGCCGGTGCGATGGCGTCTGCCTTATTCCACACACTGCCCTGGCGGAAGCAGCACCGCAAGGAATGGGACTAGGTGAATAGTCTTTTTTATTTTTCTATCCATCAGTACTTGTAGGGAGATGGTGGGGGCAGTCATATTGTATGGGGGACTGTTGAGGCATGCTGTGTGTGTGGGTGGGACATAATACTACCTGTGGGTCTGTCAGACTGTGTGGGTGATTCTGCGGTCATCATAATCTGTGAGGGCAAAGGATGGCTCAATACCGTGTGGGGGACACCATACTGTGCGGATGGCTGTGTGTGTGGGGTGGGGGTTATACTGTGTGGGTCATTTCTACAGTGTGGGAGATATCCTGCTGTGTTGGCAGATTGTGAAGGATATAATGTGTGGGGGACTGTGGAGGATATCATACTGTGCGGGAGACTGGAGGATATCATACTGTGTGGGGGTTTGTGGAGGATATCATACTGTGTGGGGGTTTGTGGAGGATATCATACTGTGTGGGGGACTATGGAGGATATCATACTGTATGGGGGACTGTGGAGGATATCATAATGTGTGGGGGACTGTGGAGGATATACTGTGTGGGAGACTGGAGGATATCATACTGTGTGGGGGACTGGAGGACATCATACTGTGTTGGGGACTGTGGAGGATATACTGTGTGGGGGACTGTGGAGGATATCATAATGGGGGGGACTGTGGAGGATATACTGTGTGGGAGACTGGAGGATATCATACTGTGTGGGGGACTGTGGAGGACATCATACTGTGTGGGGGACTGTGGAGGATATCATACTGTGTTGGGGACTGTGGAGGATATACTGTGTGGGGGACTAAGGAGGATATCATAATGGGGGGGACTGTGGAGGATATACTGTGTGGGAGACTGGAGGATATCATACTGTGTGGGGGACTGTGGAGGACATCATACTGTGTGGGGGACTGTGGAGGATATCATACTGTGTTGGGGACTGTGGAGGATATCATAATGGGGGGACTGTGGAGGATATACTGTGTGGGAGACTGGATGATATCATACTGTGTGGAGGACATCATACTGTGTGGGGGACTGTGGAGGATATCATACTGTGTTGGGGACTGTGAGGATATACTGTGTGGGAGACTGGAGGATATCATACTGTGTGGGGGACTGTGGAGGACATCATACTGTGTGGGGGACTGTGGAGGATATCATACTGTGTTGGGGACTGTGGAGGATATACTGTGTGGGAGGCTGGAGGATATCATACTGTGTGGGGGACTGTGGAGGACATCATACTGTGTGGGGGACTGTGGAGGATATCATACTGTGTTGGGGACTGTGGAGGATATACTGTGTGGGAGACTGGAGGCTATCATACTGTGTGGGGGACTGTGGAGGATATACTGTGTTGGGGACTGTGGAGGATATCATACTGTATGGGGGATTGTGGAGGATATAATTCTGTAAGGGGGATGATTTGGCCTTCAAACTATTCGTGGCTATGATTCTGTGGTTGGGGGACTGTGGGAGGACAATGAGGGACAACATATTGTGTGTGGGATGTCATATTGTGATGGGGACTCTGAGTCAATGATACTGTGTATGGGGGAGTGGGAGGACATCATCCATTGTGGGGGATTTACTGTGGTGTGACTGGTGTCGACATACTATGTGTGGGAGGACAGTGGCAGACACTGTGTGAGGGATATCATACTATGTGGTAGGAGTGGGTGGCACACTGTGTGGGGGACATCATACTGTGTGGATGCATTATACTGTACTGGGCTCTGTGGCTGCTTCATACTGTGTATGTGGGTGTACTATTTGTTTGAGGCCTTTGATGACTAAATTATTGGAGTCCCTTAATTGTATTTTCCTGCACAGTGGGGGTCCCTGCTGGGAGGCTTTACAATAAGGCCTTTCACTTATTTAGGGCTGAGCTGCCCGGCCATATTATGCACATTGGTGGCGCTGATTGTAGGGGACACTGGACCATCTACTCGTTACATCTGTGAGAGCTGAGCAGCGATCGGTGCCAGTTTTTTCAGGGTTCGCATTAATTGGTAGGTCGGCCTCTGTTTATATACTTAGTGCTACCTTTCCCCATTCCTGTAGACTGCAGATCCAGGAGGGCAGGGAGACCACCACTGCTGCCATCACTACTCTTATGTGATTTTGCCAGCCTCCTTTCCATGAAACTGGCAGTGAATTAAAATTTCAACCCGTGGGGCAAAAATGAGAATGAAATGAGGAATATTTGCGCTTTGTCATGAAGGCTGCTTTGCTTTCATCTCTTGCTGCTCTCTGTACTGTGTATGGAGATTGTATTTTGCATCTTGCCTGCGGTGAAGAAGCCTCCAGCAGTGCCAGGACACAAGCGACTGCTGCAGCGACCTGTCTGTGCTGCTCCCACGTGCTGTTCAGGAGCTGCACGCGGAGGATCATCTAGCCGAGCACAGACTCCCCCAAGAGTCATGAGAAACCATCAGATCTGCCTGTATATATCCCTCTTCTGCGATCTCATTAAAGCCGAGGATTTACACCAGTGTCACAATACAGCCTGCACACATTATTAAAGGGGTTTTCCAATGGACACCAGTTATCGCAGGAAAGGTGATAACTTATTGACCAGTGGGGGTCGGACTACGGTGTCCCGCACCGATCACCAGAATGGGGCTCTATGGTCCCCATTAAAATACCGCGACCATAGCTGCTGCTGTGTTCATTCTCTGTGGGGCTGCTGAGACTGCACTGGACTGTCAGCTCCATAGACCATGAATGGAGCATCGGGCGGGCGGCTGACATCCGCTCAACAATGTAACTGGGATAGAAGTTAAATGTTGTGGGGAAAAAATCCCCCATTGTGGCAGTTTGTCCCAATAATGAGAAACACACCAAATCAGCATGTTGTCCCTAAACAACCTCTCTAAATAGCTTTGTCCTGAAGAGGCTGGTGTGCTTACTTTGATAATCCATGTATTACTTGATGCATAACTATTTTTTTTTTTTTTCTTCGGAGAAAAGGAACATGGTCGCATAACTATTTTCGAAAGGTCCCTTACCTAATATTTATAATGAGGATTTTATTACTTCAGCCCTAGCTGGTCTCCTCCTTTTTATTTCTGGATTATACAGCCATTCTGAAATGCATTTTCAGACCAAGTACACCAGTTTCATCAGGTTTAAGAGATCTGTTTAATAATATAAGCAGTTTGTATTATGGAAATGTAGTGACCGTTCCACAATAAAGGGATTTAACCCATCTTCTACATCTATGGCATATCCATAGGAAGGGGAAGGATGGAACGAGAGGTAGTGGGATATGCAGCGGGTTGTTGTTTTTTCTTGCAAGTTTATGGAATTGGCCGAACAAGCACCTTGTGCCCGGGTATGTCCACCACCGCCTACCTCACCTGCGAGAACGGCACGGCCACTGGTCAGACATTTATGGCACTCCCTATAAGCCATCTGTGTATTCGGTGTACACTGATTATGACGGGGATGATGTTTTCGTCAATGTCGCTGCTCATCTGATGATCTGCGTCTTCTCCGCAGGTGTTTCAGACATTACACGCCACGGGACAGTCTTCTATGGTGCGTGACTGGGTCATGTTGTCCCTCTCGAACTTCACCCAGAGGACGCCGGTGGCCATGGCAATGTGGAGCCTCTCCTGCTTCTTCGTCAGTGCGTCAACCAGCAAGTGGATCTCGGCAATGTATCCTTAATGCCCTTATCCTGCTGCGTCCTCCATACGCTCACTGTATGTATGGGGCCTTAGGAATGTTCCCTGATACTTTATCCCCATTCACATGGTTAGATAATAGGTGACATTTCATTTCCATCACTTAGTAATTATTTTACACTGATAATAGCCTTCACCTTATAGAAACATCCCCCTCTTATACTATCACAGGGATTGAGCCCCCCTTATAATTATTAGGGTCACCATCATTCAGTTAATCACATATAGACGGTGACAATCCTCAGCGATCTGCAATGATCTATAGATGAAGTAATGTATTTGCCTATAGTGCCTCCACAGGAGAAAAAAAGTATTGCACTGTTTCTAATGAAAGCAATAACCGACATCGGCCATGTCCTCCAGAAGAATAGTATTTGTGTAGCTAATTTTTAGTGTTAGATATTGGGTACCCACCCCGACCCCACCAGTACCCCACACACACATCTCTTGTGCGGTACTAGAACAAGGGCTTTGTACTTCCTTCTTTTTTTTTTTACGGTGCCTTTTCTTATCTGGTAGTCTTGAATGTTGAAGGGGTTGGCATTTGTATAAATTACTTCTCTGGTGCTTCGTTGGAGGACACAAGAACCATATTGTTCATTGGGGGACCCAGGAACACTACAGGGTTTATGATCGGACATTAATCTATAGAGCTCCTCACATTTTACCCCCATGTGCGGCCTCTGTATACATACCAAATCAAATAAATAAGGCAGCACACTGTAGCGCCAAAACTTGGAAACGTGAAATATGAAAATTGAATTGCATTAACGCACTAGAAATATGAAAAATTGAGAAAGTTTATCTCATAAATTGGCCAATTCATGTGTACCTGCATACCACGATAAGGCATTTCTCGTTTACCAGGACCTAGCAATGACTTTCCTCTCTGAAAATTGTCTTCATCTGAATAGGAACCTAATGTGAGTCCTCTTTTAGACTAAAATCTCTCTCTCTGTGGAGGGGTAGTGGTCCTGCTGTGATTAAAAACACCTGAAGCTAAAAGGCCTTATAGCCACAGGTGTTTTTAATCACAGCAGGAGCACTACCACTCCACAGAGATATAGATGTTAGCCTAACAGAGGATTTATGTTCCCATCCAGATGAAGACTTTATTCTAAGTGAGGAAATGCATTGTTAGGTCCTGGAAACGAGAAATGCCTTATCGTGGCTTCCAGGTACACATGAATTGGCCAATTTATGCGCTAAATTTTCGCAATTTTTCATATTTCTAGTGCAGTAATGCAATTCAATTTTCATATTTCATGTTTGCAAGTTTTGGCACTACAGTGTGCTGCCTTATTTATTGGATTGTATGTGAGTTGGTGACTCTAGGTTCAGCACCTGTTCACACTTAGTCTATGTTTGGATGTGACGGTCAGTTTTTTTAAATTCGTATACATACCCACGTCCAAAAAGAGTAGGATGTTTTAGCCACATCACCACTTTCTCTGCCTTCCCTGGCTGCACCCTCTTCTCTGCACATGCTAAATAAAAAAATGTACAAATTCGGCGCATGCGCAGATCCTGATAGCGGAATATTTGCACATGCGCTGGACACATGCAGCTCCTGCAGAGGAGAGGGGGCAGCCATGGACCGTCGAAAAATCTGATAAACTTGTAAATCCTATGAGTAACCCTGTCCTGCACATAAGGGTGGCCAGACCTCTCCTATTGAGCATCTGGAGGGTCAGGACCTTTGTCGATGTCCAATCACAAACACAAGGATAGATGAGGACTTGCTGGTGGGTGGGTGGCACGCCACTGGGAGCCGCACCAATCAGGATTTTTCATCCCCATTAGAAAATGGTGCAAGTGATCAGACGCCCGACTGCCCATTCATTCTCTATGCAGCTGCCGGAAAAAGCGCAGCGGTCAGCAGCCGCATAGTGAGTGAATGGAGCGCAGCTTACACATCCTAACGGGAGAAACGTGCCCCATTCTGAAGAGCGGTGCGTTTCCCAGCAGTCCTGTACATAGGTGATATATGGCTTTAATCGGACGGCCCTTTAAGCATCAGGTAAGAATCGTTAACGTCTCCAGCTCATTGCATGTGTTCACCTTAACCGTTCCTGCAGTTTGCCGCATGTGATCAGCAGAATGGGCAAATCGGAGCCCGTGGACATCAACCTGTTCTGCTTAGTGGCCATAGACTTTTACAAGCATCAGATCGATGAAGAACTGGACCGCAGAGCCTTTCAGTCGGTGTTTGAGCTGGTGGCGGCCCCCGGGAGCCCCTATCACAGTCTGTTGATGTGCTTGCAGAATGTGCACAAGGTCACCGTTTTCTAGGCACTTTTTATGGGTGAGGCTGGTGTTGGCCAGACAAGGGAATGCCCTGCACCTACCTGCTACCGAAGAGCTCTCCTCCGAGGCCCCGGACGTTCTCACCCACCCCGGCTCGCACTCCGCTCTGAATGTCGCTTCTTGTAAATATGTTCTGATCGCAACTAGATTTCTCTTTCTTTAATACAGTGAATGTAAATGTCCTGTTCATCGACGCGTTTTACTCCCGGGAGTCTGACAACACAAACCTGCACCACTAAACGATACTCTCCGGTCCGTCAGCGCCGCACTCCTCCACCTCCTCCTGGGATCCGGTAGTGATACTTTGTGGAGCGACGCTGGCACGTAGCGCTGCGCCGTCACCCTGACGTGGCCGCCATTTGTGACTAGTATTAACGGAGAGCGACGTCAATAACGCCAAACTCCTCCGCTATAACCCCAAACACACAGAGTATTGAAAACTTGTGTCCAGCACCATTAATAATATTTTAAGGTCACAAGATGTTCCGTCTGCTGTACAATAGTCTGCCTCTATGTTGCACAGACTTGTTTTAGGCTATTTTTTTGACAGAAGGCTGTGAATTATTTGCCCCCTTATACCGAGAGAAGTAGCAGGGAAGTATTGTATGACTTGGGGGGTTGTGTTGCTTTCCTGGACTCTAACCCGCAGTTGTCGGGGCATCTGTGTGTAACGGGCATTGCCGTAATTTCTTGATTTTTCTTTCACTTAATTTGGTTATAAATGGTTTTAACTTCTATTTCTGTATCATGTAAGATATGTATAATTGTAAAACCTGCCGCTGCAATTACAAAGCCGCTCTGCTACATCACGATTGTCTCGCCGCTACCGTCGTCTACTTTCTCGTCATTCTGGGCCCAAACATGAGATTTCACCATCCCATAAGTCACAGGTCTGGATACATTAAGGGTGACGTGTTTTATTATATGGATGAACGCTGATCATGTATTGTAGTAAATTGTGAAGATTGTGCTGTCCCCTACAGGGGAAATCTATCGAAGTATTGGGGTATAGTAATTTTATTTTAAGAATCTTGGGTTAATATGAATTGTTTTGCCCCCTTCCATTTGGAAGAAAGAGACACGTGACTGCAAAATCTGACTACACAGGGTTTGTTTGTAGTCTGTTACCATGGAAACATAGGTGCGGAATGCAGAAACAACAACAACAAGCTATTTCCCAGCCTTTGGCTTCATCTTTATATCAGAATCACCGGAGTAAAATAAAATAGTTTGAAAAAGTATGGATACCCTTCAATAATGCCCAAAACACCACCTGACAAGTAGAAACCACATGTTTGTTTTTATGTTATTTCTTTTTTCTTTTGTAAGTCCCTATAAGATCAATGTTCATGGCATTGAGTAGATTACATGGAAATTTTCTTCAAATCACCCATATTTTTCATGTTGAAATTTTTCAGACATTTTAAATAGTATTCGCTCCTGATTTTTTCCTCTGTAGAGTAATGAAAATCGCTAGTTAAAGTGAAAAATTACTTGTTAAAGTCATGTTTTTATGGGAAACATTTTTACAATTTTTTTTTCTTTAATTTTCATTATTATTTTTTTTTAAATCCTGAAATCTGGGCAGTTTTCACTCTGTATACTAATGGTCTTCATACATATTACATGAACGTTGCCCGAAGCTGGTGCCATTTCGAGTATCTGAGCTGGGGGCACGCTATAGACTGTCCCCCCAAAAAATGATGATGTGAACGGTAAGGATGAGGCCCTTGAAATTTCAATGTGCTGTTTTTTGTTTTTTTTTATCAAGCCGTTGTTAAATCTCCCTGTTTGTGTTTTTCTTGCCCTCGCCAAATGAAAACACATGAATGCTCCTCTCAGCCAAGTGTTCGTGTGTATGCGGGAGTTGGGCGTGAGAGCTGTCGGCGGAAAGACGCCCATCTCATGCCATTCTTAAAGGCTAATGATCTGGGGGGAAAAAATATTTTTACATATGTTAGTGTAATTTTATTCACTAAAGGTAACCACTTTGTTCCTTCATTTATTTTCTGACCCTCTAGTATGCATTCAGCTGACTAATTCACGTTTCCGTTTTTTTCTCTTGTGGGAGTGTCTCTCCCAGTAATAAGGGCTGGACGGGAGTGTGTCCAGGAAGCTATTGTCTTCAGAACAACAATATTTACACATTTGTATCAGACTTTCATGATGGGCTCGAGCACAGCTTCTATCCTGTATATAGAAATCCGGCTATAGAAAAGGAGGAAATTAAGTGCAGGATAGAAGCTGTGCTTGATTTCATTATGAAAGCCTATACAAATGTATATGTATTGTTGTTATGAAGACATACATCTCTCCCTACCTATCTCTAACACTGAGAGAAGGGAGTGAGGAGCAGAAAGGGCCATCAGGAGCTCTGACCGATCCAAGTCCATTACCTCGAGCCTATGCAGCTGCCATAAAGCAGATCTGTTGGTGCATTGTATAGCTGCCCCCAAAGTTATGTACAGTAATAGAATTAAAAAAACTAAATCAATCATCAGAAAATTAAAAAATGATTAATATATATATATATTTATCAGTATTTGGTTCTAATTAATAAAAATAATATACATGATACCTTCCTTTTAAAAACTCTTGTTACAGAAAATCAAGGTACTGCCTAAGCCGTAAGCGTCTAAGCTCATTAACCAGGTAAAACTATTGCTTCCCAATTTTTGAACATCTAATAAAACAACCTGTGATGCTTTTGCCTAAAAACTGGTTTGCATTCCTTTACTAATGGATGAGATGTAGATTTAAAGGAAACCTATCACCATAAAGAAAAAAAAATATTGGTATTTAACGGCAGCCATAGTGGTAATCTGCAAATAAACATTTTAAACTTGTGCAGAGGTGTTTACAGAGCAGCATGTCCATCAAGAAGTCAGTCCCTTCTATGAACTCGTATAAATATTTTTTTTTTCTGACAGGTTCCTTATAAAAGATGAGAGGTGAGCTACCTACAGCCACCACTAGAGGGAGCTCAGGATTTATTATTGAGTGCAGTATATACCAGTATGCAGTAAGCTCCCTCTAGTGGTAACTGCAGGTAAACAGTATTTTGTCTTTTAATTCATTTTTTTCTGGGTATTACTATTAATAATTTTAACGCAGATCTTTAATCTATTTAGGATAAAAATTCATTTGAGTCTCGTTTTAATGTTCAGATGATGGGCAGTGATGGAAGACCTAAACCACCGTGCAGTTTTACAGAACTGAACTTGGATTTAAGTTTAGTTCAAGACATTTACTGGGGGTCCATATCCTGCAACCCTGTTCGGTCTCATGTGCCCACTTCACAGATTTTTGTGGAAACAATGGCCCCATGTATTGTTTTGTTTTTTTTTATGTACACCCCATTGACACCCTATGAACCTTTATTCTATAAGCTATTGGGGTCCATCTGCAATCTTTAGAAATATCAATTTTTTTCTTGATACTTTTTTTTTCATTATTTCAGACCGTATTAGTTCCAAACTCTTCTGTCTTAAATATCAAGAAACCTCTTATTCCTGTGAGCCCATGACAACACTTCCTGCTTCTGTACTGTGACAGTTTGGCGTTTGTCATTGGCACTCCAGCTCCTTTAACCAATCAGAATGCAGCTTTCAGGTCGGTTTCAAGCTAAGGAAATAAAAATAAAATGATCTCAATGATTAACAATGGAGCCCATTGTGCCTTTGAAAACCCTAAATTGGTAGAACACAAGAGCAGGAAGTGTTGTCATGGGGACACAAGCAGAGAAGATGAGATCTGTAACTTTTTCTGATGACTTGAGATAAGTCAGACCTACCACGACCCACCTAATATAGTAGCACCTACTGCCGCACAGGGGAGGCTGCACCACTGTGTAAGCGGGCGAGTATTACTAGGAGCTGCTGTATCCAGTCCTCCATGCTGCCTGCATCTGCTCATCCAGGTTCCTGCATGTCGTCCGGGCCCATTCATTCCCATTTTCTCATCTCGCCTGATGTACTTCCAGCGTTTCATGGAGCAGACCACTTTGTAATCTCTCCTGGACCATGATGGGAAATCTCCGGAGTCCAAACCTTGTTTGTTTTCACAGTATAACAGAGAATATATTCAGATGTATGTTTAAATTAAAGATTGCTGGTTATATTGCACACTTGAATTAAAGAATTATTGAACCGTCGAATGTCTTTATGTTTCTGACTGCTATACTACACACTGCTTCTCCAAACCACACAGACTTGTTTCGAGCCCCAGCTAACAACAAATGAGGAAGATTGTAAGTTGTGTGTCGTCAATGGACTGAGAAGAAGGCTGTGATAATCGGGGGAATGTATTAAAGCTAGTGCAAGGAAACCGAGCAAGTTTTATTTTCCAAAAGGCCTGTGAGAAATGATCTGGAATCTGATTGGTTAATATAGGCAACCTTTTTATTTCAATAATTGTAAGCTTTAAAGAGAAACTTTCAGTAGGCAAAACCTTCTTTAGTCGTCTATATGGGCATGCAGGTCATAGGAAGTTGAGTAAAATGACACCTTGATAGCTGTGATCTGACATCTTATTCCAGAGAAATCCACGTTTTTCTTATATGTAAATGAGCTGTTAAGATCTATGCACGGGGCATAGATCTCCTCGAGGATCTGCCTCCAGAGCTTATGAAAGGGGGACTTTACCAAAGATACATATGACTGACAGCTTTCCTGAGCCACATGTCTCATACTGGTAACTCCTCCTGTCTTTTATAATAAGCTCTGGAGGCAGATTCTTGGGAGATCTATGTCCGGTCCAGAGAGCTTAACAGCTCATTTTAATATAAGAAAAACGTGGATTTCTCTGGAATATGATGTCAGATTCTAGATATCAAGGTTTTATTCAACTTCCTATGACCTGCATACCCATATAGACTAAAGAAGGTTTTGCCTACTGAAAGATTCTCTTTAAAGCCTCCAATAATGGAAATTTATCAAAATTAAAGCATAATAAAAAGTTGCCTATATTAACCAAACAGATCCTTTTTGCTACGATGCCCCCAAAAATTCCTGGTGCAAGCAATTACCTCCATAAGAGTCTCATGCTTAGTGAAATGAAGTCCGCCAATGTGTAATTTATGTGTCACATGCCAGTCAGTATCTACACTTTACCTTTTCTGAGAGACCACAGAGGCTACAACACCATTAACAAGAAGCACCACTAACCAAACAACACCATGAGGACCTAGGAGATCTCCAGACAGGTCAGGGATAAAGTTGTTACAAGTCATGGTTGGGTTCTAAAAAAAATCCCAATCTCTGATGATCTCCTGGAGCACCATCAAATCCATTATTATCAAATGGAAAGGACATGGTACCACAACAAACCTGCCACAAGAGAGCTTCCCACAAAAACTCTCAGCCCGGGCAAGGAGGAGATTAATCAGAGAATGTAAGACTTGATTTGCGTTTACGAAAGGTCATGCGGGAGACTCACCAAATGTATGGAGGAAGGTGCTGTGGTCAAATGAGACCAAAACTTTTTTGCCCACCAAGGTAAACGTTATGTCTGGCGCCAAACCATCACAGCTCATCACCCCAAGAACACCATACTCACAGTGAAACGTGGTGGGAGCACCATGCTATGGGGATGTTTTTCAGTAGTAGGGACAGGGAAAATGGTCCAAGTGGAGGGGAACATGGATGGTGCGAAATACAGGGATATTCTTGAGCAAAACCTGTTTGTCAGTGATTTGAGACTGGGACAGAGGTTCCCCTTCAAATAAGACAATGACCCAAAGCATACTGCTAAAGCAACACTCAAGTGGTTTAAGGAATAAAGTGTAAATGTTTTGGCGTAGTCTAGTCACACCCCAGACCTTATTCCAACTCAGAATCTGTGATCACACTTGAAGATTACTGTTCACCAGAGGAAACCATCTAACTTGGAGCTGGAGCAGTTTTGCCTTGAGGATTTGGCAAAAGTCCCAGTGGAAAGCTCTTAGAGACTTATCCAAAGTGACTTGCAGCTGTAATTGCCTCAAAAGGAGGCTCTACAAAGTACTGACTTTAGTGGGGTGAATAGTTATGCAAACACTGAAGTTTTCAGTTATTTTGTCCTATTTGTTGTTTGCGTCACAATAACAAGAAAACCACATGTTCACAGTTTTAGACATGTTCTTTACATGAACCGATAAAAACCCTAAAAAAAAAAAAAAAAAGTGAATTTCCAGGTTGCGAGGTAGCAAAACACGGAAAATGTCAAGGGCGTAAATACTTCTGCAAGCTACTGTAGATACCGGAACCTCAGGAAACAGACACTTGGCACCCATATTAATCACTAGGTCTGGTGAGTGAACAGTCGCCAGTCACTACACAGTGTAAAAATCTGAGGTGTTCTAGCTCTGCACATTGATTATTTCCGGAAAAATTGGCAAGCAAAAGATTCTGAGATTTTCACAACACCTTACGGACAGCATCTCAAAAACGCTCTTGGAAGTTTGCATGGTTTGTGTAGGTTAGTATTCTCTCAAAGTGGTCTAAGGGAAGAGTCAGACAGCTATATAACTCGGCCGAAGAGCGCAAGGCAATGCTCGGCGGCTCTCCCAAGGTGAGCGTGATAGCTTGTAGTTTAGGACGGGAGAGCCGATGGCCAGTCCGAGCACTGCGGTGCAATCCTCATCCAAGTTATACAGCCATCTTACTCTTCCCTAAGAAAGGACAACTGGTGAATTGGTCACCAGGCCAAGGCATTGATGCACATGGGGAATAGAGGCTAGCCCATCTGGTCCAATTGCACAGAAGAACAGATGTGGCACAAATTGGCAAAAAAATTACTGCTGGTTTTGATAGAAATGTGTCAGAAATGGCAAAGCACAGCAGCTTGCTCCATAGACACATAGTACTTAAAGGGAACCTACTGGCACATTCTCACATGAGGAAGCTATAAAAGCGCTTGTTCCCTAATGAAAATGATACAATTTTTGTTGAAATCAGGTGTCGGTCATGATAAATCTCAAATGAAATCTACATGCAAATCAGGTTGGAAGTGCTCAGAGGGCATGCCAGTGTTGAGTAAGGCAAGCATTTAGCCCCTCTAACCCAGTAATAATAAAAAGTAATGATGCCGCCTGCAGCAAGAGAAAAAAGGGATTTATGTGTACTCACCGTAAAATCCTTTTCTCCGAGCCAATCATTGACGGTCTGTGTCCCCCAGTGAGGCGAAGGAGAAACTAAAGTATACACTGTTCTAACACAAGTGACCACGTCCTCTTCACAATGCAGTGACGTCATTGCTTTGTGCCCAGGGTCCTGACGACTTACAGACCCGATAAATCAAAATGATGCTTATGTGGCCAAAAATCAGGAACACGATATATATACACTGACCCGGATCTCCAACCATAGCAACGCCAGTTCTTAGAGGCCCACAATTTCAAAAGCAGTCCTTTCATACTTACTTTTCAGATCCTAAGATCAGATATGGAATTTAATCCTCATTTTTGGCACAAAACTTTGCCTTCTATAAAATAAAAAAGGCAATAAAAACGCGGCCACCTTTGCAGTTAATTCGGAGTGCACGCACCCCTCTATTCTCAGTGGCCCCCATAAGCTCTAGCCCCTCACTAAGGCTACGTTCACATTTGCGTTGTGCGCAGCGTCGGCGACGCAACGCAATGCGCAACGCCAAAAAACTGCATCATGCAGCGTTGTCTGCGCCGACAGTTGCGCCAAAAATGACGCATGTGTCACAAAACGCTAGACAACGCATGTCCATGCGCCCCCCATGTTAAATATAGGGGCGCATGACGCATGCGTCGCCGCGGCTGCGCCCGACGCAACGCAAATGTGAACGTAGCCTAACGACTACCAACACTGTTATGGGTATTTTTTTGTTCTGGGTAAACTAGGCGATCCTAAGATATCAACTATTCTTCCCTCTTTTGGATCTATAGAGCAGGACCAAATGTCCCCGTTTGTGATTTGATCAGGTATCACCACCACCTCAGTGGACGAGGATGTCTTCCCTTATGCCGGGTAACATAGCGGTAACCTCCATTATACTGACTACAGTCATCACCATCCAGTCCTGTCATGGTTGTCGCCATCTTCCTGGATCCCCATAGATAAATCACCCTGCCCACCTAACATCCAACCAGAAAACGTCAGTAAAATCTCGGACTCCTTTGCAGTTAATTTTGAGGGCACCCCTCTAGTCTCAGTGACCCCTATAAGTTCTTTTACAGGAAGCGCCCCATGACTACTAAATTTGTTATGGGGCATTTTTTGTACAAGGAGAACGAGCCGATCCTATAGTATCAACTATTCTTCGTTGTTTTCCCCAAATGTCCCCAATTGCAACTTTGAGGTATTAAAGCCTCCTCAGTGGACGTAGATGTCTTCCCTTACGCCGGGTGACATAGAAGTAACCTCCATTATACTGACTTCAGTCATCATCATCCAGTCTTGTCATGGTTGTCTCCATCTTCCTGGACCCCATGGATAAATCACCCTGCCCACCTCCCATCCATCCATAAAAGGTCAGTCAAAGCTCGCCCACCTTGGCAATTAATTGTTTTTTTCTGTTGGGTAAACTAGCAGATAGTAAGATATCAACTATTCTTCCCTCTTTTAGATCCGTGGAGCAGGACAAAATGTCCGTTTGTGATTTGATCATGTATTATCACCACCTCAGTGGACGTAGATGTCTTCCCTTACGCTGGGTAATAAGAGTAACCACCATTATTCTGACGGCATCTTCCTGGACCCCTATAGATAAATCACCTTGCCCACCCATTATCCATCCAGAAAAGGTCAGGAAAATCTTGGACACCTTTGCAGTTAATTCGGAGTGCACATCTCTAGTCTCAGTGACCCCTATAAGTTCTTTTGCAGGAAGCCCCCCATGACTACCAACACCGTCATTATGGGTCATCTTTTTGTTCTATAAAAAAGAGCCGAACCTATAGTATCAACTATTAACCGGTTTTGGACCCAACGTCCCTGTTTGTGATTTTATGATGTATTACCACCACCTCCGTAGACGTCTTCCCTTACACAGTAGTAACCACCATTATACTGACTGCAGTCGTCGCCATCTTCCTTGACCCCCATAAATAAATCACCCTGCCCACCCTCCATTCATTCATCCATCCATCGACCCTCCAGAAGATATTCGGCGGCCGGCACGTCCCTGAATTGTGGTCGTCTTTAATTTACATTCTAACCGGAGAGCTCGCTTTGTGTGTTTGTTCTCTTTTTCTTTCTGTGTCTTTGAAAGGAAAAAAAAAAGCCATAAAGAACAACTTAAAAGCTTCTCGTAGAAAGCGTGACCCCACAGACGTGCGGATCTTTTATCGCCGCTGCACCATTTTTTTAAAGTGTTTAAAAGCTTTAATATTGAAGGCCTGTCAACTTTGTCCTGATTATTTGGCTTTCAGTTAAAAGGTTTTTGTTGTTGTAGCTTATGCAGTTGCTCTGTTGCTATGGGAACGTGACATCAAGCTGACGTTTTCCTGTTTAAAAGCTTTTAACTAAATTCCAGCCTGTCAGCTGTAGGCCCCATTTTATGCTCTCAGACTTCAATCTGTTGCAAAAGGGTTTCATATGTTTTCTTGTCATTCAAATGCTCCAGCCTGTCCACCATTGCATCGGGCCTGCTCTGCAAAGGGGACCGCAACTTAAATCTCATCCCTAAGTTGTGGGGGGTGTAGAGAGGTGGGGGTGGTAGTGGAGCAAGGGGGCTTGTCTCTTTTAAAAGCCCTTTCATCTGCTGCATTGAGCAATGGCTGCAGCCGAGGTGCCCAGTTACCTGCTCTCCTCTCAGAGCGAGAAGCACAGGAGGGCCAGGAACTGGACCGATGCCGAAATGAGGGGTCTCATGTTGGTCTGGGAGGAATTCTTCGAGGAGCTCAAGCAAACTAAGAGGAATGCCAAAGTTTACGAACGCATGGCGAACAAGCTCTTCGAGATGACCGGAGAACACCGACACGGCGAAGAGATCAAAATCAAAATTACCAACATGACTTTCCAGTACAGGTGAGTCTGATTAACTCCTTAAATGTCCTCTTGACTTAAAGGGGATGTCTAGGACTAAGCAATTAATGAGTCCGGCACCCCTACTGATCAGCTCTGAACACCGAGCCCCACAGCGCCGCACATGGTTTAGTAGCCGCTGCTAGGTGCTGCAATTCGTCTGCCATCTAACTGAGCAGATATCAGGTGATTAGTGCTGGTGTTAGGTGTTGGACCCCCAACAATTTCATGTTAATGGCCTATTCTACAGGAAGAGTCACACAGCCATATAAATCACGTAGATCAGATGCATGGCTTGAACTGTCCGGCAGCTCTCCCGATCCAAGTATGACATGGCTGAGGTCATACTCGGATTAGAAGATCTGCTGGCCAGTCCGAACTTCACTTTGCACATTTCCAGCACTGTTCCCATATATTCCCAATCTGCACCAACTCGTCATCCTTCTGATACCCCAACACTGAGGCTCTGCTGCCGTATGTGTCTCTATGAAATGCACCTGCTCTTTGGTACAAAAACAATCCTCCTCTTACTGCCCCAGATAGCAATGCCACCACTGTGCCCCTTACATAGCAAAATGTCTCCTTTGTGCCCTCACTGTACTCTCCAAACTCTTTAATGGCCCTCCAATAGCCCCCCACACTGTGTAATGGCCACCAGATTACCTCCCACACTGTATAATAGCCCCAAAAGTAGTCCCCACAGTTTATGATGGTCCCCCACAGTAGATCCCACACTGTATAAAGGCCCCCACGGTGTATGATGGCCCTCACAGTAACTCCCACACTGTACGATGGCCCCCACAATAGCCTTCAAACTGTATAGCCCTACATTAGCTCCCACACTGTATAATGGTGACCACAGAAGTCTCCACATCGTATGATGGCCTCCAAGGTAGGTTCCAAACTGTATAATGGCCCCTGCATTAGCTCCCACGCTGTATAATGGCCCCATATTAGCTCCCACATTTTATAATGGCCCCCCACATTATTACCCATGCTGCATTAGATTCCATGCTGTGTAAGGGCCCCCTACAGTAGCCCACACACTGTATGAGGGGCCCCCATACTTTATGATGCCACCACAGTCCCACCACCACTTACCTAATCCAGGATCCTGGGAAGTCCTCTGGTAAAGCGCGGGCAGATCAGCGCGCCGTCATCGCATGCAAAGGAAATCAGAGTCTTGTCGCAGCACAATAACGTTATCATGTCGGGACTCTGAAGCCTGTGCTTACTCCGGCGCATCATCTGCTGTTCTGAAAAAGATGGAAACAAATTTTCAAAAGATCTTTTTTCTTTTGTTTTATTCAGCATCAAGTATGATCGCAGAAGTCCCGGCACTTACAGACTTGGGTGCTATCAGTGAGATTATTAATAGTGATGGGCGAATATGAATGGTAAAGTTCGGGGTCCGTACCGAACACCTAGTGTCCATGCACGGACCCCAAATAAGGATTTCTCCAAGAAGTCCATGTAACTGTTTGGGTTCAGCAGCCTGAACAAAGCTTGTTGAAAGACTGCAGCGCAGCCAATTAACAAGCTAAGCTTTAGGCCAGTCTCACACGTCCAGATAATTCCGGTACCGGAGAAATCGGTACCGGAGTTATCCATGTCCGTGTGCTCACGTGGCACATCAATGTGGCACACGTGCGGCAGCCATGTGCTGCCCGTGTGCCGACTGAGGACCACACGGACCGTGCAGGAGACAGCGCTAGAGTTAAGCGCTGTCCCCTGCTTTTGGTGCTAAAGCTGGCATTCATTCCTTCTCCCCAGCAGCATTCGCTGGAGAGAAGGAATGAAAAATCAAGGGTTATTTTTTTTTTTGTTAAGAATAAAGTTTGGGGTCACCTCCCACCCCCTGTGCGCCCGCCCATTTGCATTAAAATACTCACCCAGCTCCCGCGATGTCTCCTCTCAGCGCCAGCAGCTTGTCCTGTGTGAGCGGTCACGTGGTACCACTCATTACAGGGATGAATATGCGGCTCCACCTCCCATAGGGACCGTGCTGCCGGAGAAACGTGGACATGTCTCCATGTTTTGCACACGGACACACGGTCCGCGAAAAATCACTGACATCTGCAGAGACATTGATTTTAATGTGTCTACGTATGTCAGTGTCTCCAGTACATGAGGAAACTGTCACCACACGTACCGGAGCCACTGACGTGTGAAACAGGCCTTACTGTGTGGGCATTTCCGGCTCAATCACAGTCATGTCAGGTGTTGGCATGGCCGTGATTGGCCAGCGCAAAGTGTGTTGAAAAAAAGGGATTTGCAGTCGCCTCTATTTTTGATAACCAGCGAAGGCAAAATTGACAGCTGCAGGCTGCAGCCCATAGCTGTGACCTTTACCTTTGCTGCTTATCAAAAATAGAGGAGTTCACACACTGTTTTTTTTTTGTTTTTTTTCAATTATTTAAATAAATAATTTCAAAAAAGGCGTGAGGTTCCCCACATTTTTGATAACCAGCAAAGCTAAAGCGGACAAACCAAACCAAACTTTTTCTTAATGTTTGGCTAGACCTGATGAACCCGAACATCCAGGGGTCTGCCCATCACTTATTTGTTTTATTTTTTTAAAAAAACATCATTTTTGTTTTATTTTTTTTAAACAAATAAGCAAAATACATACTGCAAATGTTGTTTTAGATTGTTACACAAAAAAAACAAAACAATCGTTAATCTTTGTAACACAAATACTATTAACATGTCCCCTAATGTCCACATCTATCCAGCTTCAATGATTGTAACCCGACAATCAAATCCTGAACATACAACATCTGATGCAATTATCATGTGACAAATTTTAATTTACCCAAACTACCATTAAGTCTTGTAACGAATACCAATCTGAGTTAACAAAATTATCATTATCTCCTGAATTTCCCCAGTAGACAATAACGATTCCATGAACACTCTCCATTTTTTTTTTTTTAAATCTTTTCGTCATCTTATCTTTATTCCTCTCTGCTTCTCTTTTTTCTAAATATAGGACAGACCTTAGTCCTGCTTTAATCTCCTTTATCCCTGGAAGTGTACTGGCCAACCAGTATTGTAAAATTAACGTTTTGTTACCAATGTAATAGTGTGGAACAAGTCATGTAATTGTCCCCCTCTTGTTTTGCCTGTCGTATAATGAAACAACCAGCACAGCGGGTTAGAGTCCACCCAGATCCACACATCTGCATATCTTGAACCATGGTCCAAAGCTCTTGTGTCTTAATACGCGACCATATGCCATGCTCCATATCTGTTTTGGATGTGTTACATTTGGGGCAGCTCATCTGCCTATCAGGATTTTTGTGGAGTTGGCGGAATATTAAAGCCACATATTATTTTGTGCATTATTCTAAATTGGCTATCCCTCCGTTGCTCATTTATGATATGCTCCCTCACCAATTTCCATCCATGTAGTATTTTATGCTCAAGTTCTTCATCTTGTATGTATTTTTCCCATTTGCAAAACACTTTGTCTGCTCCTAATGGTCGTAATACATCTCTCAACGTCCCATATATCGAGGAGATCAATATTTCCCTAATGTCTTTGGTAACTTAAGTCACCCCATATATCTGAGTCAACCTCCTTCCTTACATCTTGTAAGAAATCTAGTACATAATTGCTTTAATTGACTATATAGCATCAAATGGAATCCTGGTAGCTCATATTTGTCTAACACCTCAGATCCCGTTAGCCAACGACCTTCCTGTAAATGTAATAGATCATCTAATGTCTGAATTCCTTTTCTAGACCATTCTATGAATAGCTTATTTTCCCTTCCCAATTTAAAGGCTGGAAATGCCCAAGGATTCAGGTGTTTTGACACTCTCCATGTCATTTTCAGTTTTTTCCTTACTGCTTTCCATGTAGCAATAGTGTCGTTACAAATAACCGAGTGTTTAATATTTGGCGGTATGTATGACAGTGGCGTGTGGAGCAATGCCGTCAAATCCCATGAACCACAGAACTCCGTTTCTAGTGTATAATCTGTATTGTGTCCCGTTTTTTTTAATCCAATCAACTACGTTCCTCATTACACTTGTTATTAATGGTTGTCTGAAAAATGTTCTGCCTCAATGAATGCACTTGGTCAAATCATCAAGATCCGCTGCTGGCAGTTTCTGTGAGAGAAGTCTGGAAATGCTGCAGGCCATTGCAAAACGAGTAAGCAAAACGAGTAAGCCACTCACAGTAGCAGGTGTGGAGGGACAATGTGATGGCACAGTATACTGATGAAGGGGGACAGTATAGAGACTGGGCACTATAGAGGGGACACAATGTGAGGGTACAGTGTGAAGAGGAGTCCCAGTATAGAAAGGGGGCAGCATAATGGGGGACATTAAGATGGGGACGGTGTAGTGAGTTTTAGTGATGATTGATTACTAAAATGCTTTAGTGCTCGTTACTTGAATCGAGCAGGTTGGACACTCAGATGGGCTTCACTCGAGTACTGAGTAAAATGGAAGTCAATGTAAAACTCAAGCAAAACCAAAGATAAAATGGATTTTACCGGTAAAAATGTTAACAAGCATCCTTTCCTGTATAATGACTTTGAATGTAAGGCAAAATTAAAAAGAGAAAAAAAATGCCTTCTCCACCACTTAATAGGTGAGACATACTAGAGGGAGAAATATAGCTACACCCGAAATTGTCATGTAGACTCCTAGACTTAGATTCATAAAGCCTATGCACTAAGTGCAAGGGTTGTCAAGATTAGAAGGAACTGAAATACACCCTGGAAGACACGAAGAGAAGGGCCTCAGAAAACATTTTTAAGGAGTGGGACTCCTAGACTGGTATAGCCCATGTACTAAGTGCAAGGTTTGAAAAACATTTACCCCCGTAAATGTAAGAAAATTATAGAGGTAGGTCTCATACACATCGTGTATAAATGATGAAGGAGGGTATCATACACACCCTGGAAAAATTAAGATCCAGAGTCACATGATGAACCTCTAAAAATTATGAGCGAGGGCAGCATGATGACCCTCTAAAAGCATAATTCCCAACTGTCCCGGATCCAGCGGGACAGTCCCAATTTTGAGACTCTGTCGCACTGTCCTGGCCAGGATCCTCCTTTTCCTGCATGGCCTCAGACCAAATGTACCGCCGCTTTAAACTGCTAGTGCAATCGCTAGCTGTGTTGGATCGGAGCAGATATTGCTCCGTACTCTGACACTGACTGGCACAGGAGAGGTATTTATCAGTGGCGTACCGGAGCTGCAGTGACATGAGCAGTCAGCAGTGCGGCATGGCTGGATTACATCATTCAGTGCCGTGGGAGAGGAAGCTGCTGGCTGCTGCAAGGGAGCACAGTGAGCGGTGAGAGGTTGTGTGTGTGTCTGTAGGTGTGTCTGTGTAGGTGTGTGTGTGGCAATGGAGAAGGCAATGATGGGGGTGTGAGGGCAATGATGGGGGAGGGGTTACTGTGTGGCCATTATACTGTGCGCAGCATCATGTGGGGCCATTATACTGTACGCAGCATCATGTGAGGCCATTATACTGTACCCAGCATCATGTGGGGCCATTATACAGTATGCAGCATCATGTGGGGCCATTATACTGTACCCAGCATCATGTCAGGCAATTATACAGTACGCAGCATCATGTAGAGCCATTATACAGTACCCAGCATCATGTGGGGCCATTATACTGTACCCAGCATCATGTGGGGCCATTATACTGTACGCAGCATCATGTGGGGCCATTATACTGTACGCAGCATCATGTGGGGCCATTATACTGTGCGCAGGATCATGTAGGGCCATTATGCTGAACGCAGCATCATGTGGAGCCATTATACAATATGCAGTATCATGTGGGGCCATTATAGAGTACTCAGCATCATGTGGGGCCATTATACTGTACGCAGCATCATGTGGGGCCATTATACAGTATGCAGTATCATGTGGACCCAATATACTGTATGGAGCATCATGTGAGGCCATTGTACTGTATGCAGCATCATGTGGGGCCATTGTACTGTATGCAGCATCATGTGAGGCCATTGTACTGTACGCAGCATCATGTGGGGCCATTATACAGTACACAATATCATGTGGTGCCATTATACAGTACGCAGCATAATGTGGGCCCATTATGCAGTGCGCAGCATCATGTGGAGCCATTATTATTATTTATTTATATAGCACCATTAATTCCATGGTGCTGTACATGAGAAGGGGTTACATCAAAATACAAATATCACTTACAGTAAACAAAACTAACAATGACAGACTGGTACAGAAGGAAGAGGACCCTGCCCTTGCAGGCTTACATTCTACAGGATTATGGGGAAAGAGACAGTAGGTCGAGGGTTGCAGTAACTCCAATGGTGTTGAGGTGGCCGCGTGGTCTTTACAGGCTGTAAGCTTCTTTGAAGAGATGGGTTTTCAGGTTTCTTTTGAAGGATCCAAAAGTAGTGGATAACCGGACGTGCTGGGGCACTGAATTCCAGAGGATGGGTGATATTCGGGAGAAGTCTTGGATGTGATTGGGTGAGGAGCGAATAAGCGTGGAGGAGAGGAGGAGGTCTTGGGAGGACCGGAGATTACGCGAGGGAAGATATTGAGAGATTAGCGTGGAAATATACGGAGGAGAAAGATTATGGATGGCTTTGTAGGTCAGTGTTAGTAATTTAAACTGGATACGCTGAGAAATTGGGAGCCAGTGAAGGGATTTGCAAAGAGGGGAAGCAGGAGTGTAGCGCGGAGAGAGATTAATTAGTCGGGCAGCGGAGTTAAGGATGGACTGGAGGGGTGCGAGAGTGTTAGAAGGTAGGCCACAGAGGAGTATGTTGCAGTAGTCGAGGCGGGAGATGATTAGGGCATGCACGAGCATTTTGGTAGAGTGTGGGTTGAGGAAAGGACGGATTCTGGAAATATTTTTGAGCTGGAGGCGACAGGAGGTGGCGAGAGCTTGGATGTGCGGTTTGAAGGACAGGGCAGAGTCAAGGGTTACTCCGAGGCAGCAGATTTTGGGGACAGAGGAAAGTGTGATTTCATTTATTTTGATAGATAGATCAGGTAGGGAAGATATGCGAGATGGAGGAAAGATAAAAAGTTCAGATTTGTCCACATTGAGCTTGAGGAAGCGAGAGGAGAAGAATGAGGATATGGCTGATAGACACTCTGGGATTCTGGAGATCAGAGAGGTGTTATCTGGGCCAGAGATGTAGATCTGAGTGTCATCGGCATATAGATGGTACTGGAAGCCATAGGACCTTATGAGTTGTCCCAGACCGAGTGTATAGATTGAGAAGAGTAAGGGTCCTAGGACAGAGCCTTGAGGGACACCAACAGAGAGGGGGCGAGATGAAGAGGTAGTATGGGAGTAGGAAACGCTAAATGTGCGGTTGGCAAGGTATGAGGAGATCCAAGATAGGACAAGGTCTTTGACCCCAAAGGAAGAGAGGATCTGTAGTAGGAGGCAGTGGTCAACTGTGTCGAAGGCAGAGGACAGGTCTAGGAGGAGGAGTATAGAGAATTGTCTGTTAGCTTTGGCTGTAAATAAGTCATTAGTAATTTTGGTCAGGGCAGTCTCAGTGGAATGGTGGGGGCGGAAGCCAGATTGTAGGTTGTCGAAGAGAGAGTTAGATGCAAAGTGAGAGGAAAGTTCAGCATGGACGTGCTGCTCAAGGAGTTTGGATGCAAATGGGAGCAAAGATATGGGGTGATAGATTATACTGTACGCAGCATCATGTGGGGCCATTATACAGTACGCAGCATCATGTGGGGCCATTATACAGTACGTAGCATCATGTGGGGAAATTATACATTATGCAGCATCATGTGCGGCCATTATACTGTATGGAGCATCATGTGAGGCCATTATACGGTTTGCAGCATCATGTGAGGCCATTATACTGTACGCAGCATCATGTGGGGCCATTATACAGGACATAGCATCATGTGGGGAAATTATACAGTATGCAGCATCATGTGCAGCCATTATACTGTATGGAGCATCATGTGAGGCCATTATACTATTTGCAGCATCATGTGGGGCCATTATACTGTACGCAGCATCATGTGGGGCCATTATACTGTATGCAGCTTCATGTGGTGCCATTATACAATATGCAACATCATGTGGGGCAATTATACAGTATGCAGCATCATGTGGGGCCATTATATAGTACGTAGCATCATGTGGGGAAATTATACAGTATGCAGCATCATGTGCGGCCATTGTATTGTATGGAGCATCATGTGAGGCCATTATACTGTATGCAGCATCATGTGGGGCCATTATACTGTACGCAGCATCATGTGGGGCCATTATACAGGACGTAGCATCATGTGGGGAAATTATACAGTATGCAGCATCATGTGCGGCCATTATACTGTATGGAGCATCATGTGAGGCAATTATACTATACACAGCGTCATGTGGGGCCATTATACTGTATGCAGCATCATGTGGGGCCATTATACAGCATTGAGCATCATGTGTGGCCATTATACAGTATGGAGCACTGTGTGGCCATATTTTTTTGTTTATTATTATTGTTTATGAAACGGTGTGATCAGTAGTGCTAAATGGGTGTGGTTGGGGCATGGATATGGGTGTGATAGTTGTGAAATGGGTGTGGACAGGGGCGTGGCCTAAAATTTGCCGCAACCCTTGCCCCTCTTTGCCATCTTCAAAAGTTGGGAAGTATGTCTAAGGCGCTGTGCCCACGTTGCGGATTTTTTGCGTTTTTTAAGCATTTTTGCGGCATTTTTCCACTGCAGAAACACTTAAAAAACGCTTACCTAAAGCATCCCATTATTTTTAATGGCATTCCGCAATTGTTGTGCCCATGCTGCATTTTTTTCCGCAGCAGAAAAGCATTGTGGAAAAAAACGCAGGATGTTCATTAATTTTGCGGAAAATCGGGGGTTTTGCTGCTATAGATTGTATTTGGACCATTGGAAAAAAACGCTACAAATACGAGATAAAAAACGCAAAAAAAACAACTAGAAAACGCAAGCGGATTTCCCACCAATGGAGTCCGGATTTGATCAGGAAAATTCTGCATACATTCTGCAACGTGGGCACATAGCCTTAAAGTTATGAGTGAGGGCTGCATGATGACCCTCTAAAAATTTGGAACAAGGGCAGCCTGATGAACCTGTTGATATGGTGGAGGAGGAGGAGGACCAGGACAAGAGACAGAAGAAACCATGAACAGTTTACCCTTTTTTGAGATGTGCGTGGGAATACAGCAGAAATAAAAGGAACATTTGAATTGGCTTTATGTTCCACTGCTGTTATTCGATGGGGTTGAGAAGACTGGGCCAATCTGTGCACCAACAACATGTCCACTTTCCTGCCCCTTATCTCAGACCTTGCACATTTTAAATTAGGTTTATGCCTGCAATCTTTCTGGCATTAATAGGGGAAAGAAAATATATAGCCCAGAAAAGGACTTTAGGTTGCAGCAGCAGTATACCTATAGAAGGACTATAAGGCAATAAACCCTGCCTATGTGACAACACAGAATTTTATTTCAATTAACCAGACGTCTATTTTCAGTAATCAAGGAGGAATAGACTGTTATCTATATGTTGATTTTTGAATTTCTGAATTTGTTCTTTGGTTGGTCAAGAAAACACAGATTTTTGTTCGTTTAAGCCTGTAATATTGACTTTTAAGTTGACGTTTGTTGTAACATATTGTGCTGTTGTTCTGGATGACAGAGACGCAGGGTAATTAAGAAATTATGTTTGCTGGAAATGTTGATTACAGGTAGCTTGTTGACTTGCAAAACAGAGGAGTAAAAAACTATGCAAACTGATTAAATAGTGAAACTATGTGAGTTAACCTCATCACATCTTCCTTTTCACCGCTGGCTGCTGGCTTGCAGGACAACAGTTGTGAGCTACATAACTGGGACATGCCTCTTACAATATACATACAGACATCCAGATAGCCAAGAGATCCAGAGATCCAAAGAAACAGAGACTCTTTACAAAATTACAGAAAGGAACACCCTACAGGATAGCTGCCAGATCATGGCTCCATCATGAGGGACATAGATTTGACATTCTACAGGATGCCAGCTTAGGCGACCATGGCCTCAACTGAAAGAATACAGATCTGCTCCATTGCCCTTCAATGATTGATTGATATGTTTGGGGTATTCAGGATTTGGACCCACCGGTCACCTGAGCCCCATTAATATGTTTGGGAAGCCAGGATTCGGACCCACCAATCACCTGGCTCCATGGAGATGTTGGTGAAGCCAAGTTGTGACCCTCTGGTCAACTCACCTTGTACCTCAATGGTCTGTCATCTTCCTAAGCTTGTCGTTACCTCCTTTATGTGTGTGCCACAGATGGGGGTAGTCGACCCTGGAAGCTCTGAAGTCACAGCTGCTCTTATCCCAGCGAGTCAGCGGAAGGGTGAGACTGTAATTTTGCACCATCTTGGGTATTTCTCTTGAACTGTTCTACTTGTTATTTACCTGTTTTATGGTTCAACAAAGTATTGTCACACTGTTTTACCATCACCCTGTGTTGTCTGAGTAGTATCATACCCACGGTAAAAGGAGAGTGGACGTTCGGTGGGATGTGCCATAGTCCATGAGGTTTCGGCTATCGAACTAGAGCACCTGCTGAACCCCTTGTCTCCACAGCCTCTAATACACAGCTATCCCTCCTCCACCAGTTTTCCCTATATTGAATGCAAGTAACAGCTGTTTTACTAGAGAAAGGACAGTATGTACTCCTGTAAAGAATTTTTGTTTTAACCGTGCAGCAGTGGTATACAAGTCCTGAAATAGCAATTAGACACTGCCTATATACCTGCTCTAATCTAAGCTCTCCCTCCCAGATCAACTCTCCCTGAACTGCTTCAAGAAAAGATTGTGCCGAGCATCGCATCACTGGGTCTTATACAAGACCTGATGACGCAATGTGGCGGCCAATTACAGTAATGCCAGTAGCCAACATGACTACTGCATTGCCGTATATGGCAGGGAATCCCCGCATATTTATTGGCCACCAGGCACAAAATATGCAGGACATTGACTCGAGCATTTTGCTCGAGTATACCCGATACTCAATAGAGTAACCAGCATACCCAAGTATCCCAATGCTTTATCGAGTAGTGCCGAGTATGCTCGCTCATCACTAGTGGTTATAACTAATCAGGTAGAACAGTTAGGCGGTTATAACTAATAAAGGCAGACAGTGTTGCAGTTAGAGCTAATAAGGGAGGACAATGTGGTGTTTTTAGCTGATAATTGCAGACAACGGTTTTTATGGTTAATAATCGCTGACAATTCGAAGGCCAATTTCCATAAGTGTGAGACCATGGGAAACATAATTTGTGCAGGGAACACAGAGAGGGGCAATAATTTCTTCAGGGACACATCTAATGGCAGATATTTTTATTCAGGAGCATTATAATGACAGTTATTTTTACGGACACCATGTCAAGGTATGCTGCAGAAGACCAGAGAAGAGGGAAGTCTGCACAGATGAACTATAGATGTAGAAAATCATTATAGCATTTGAACAAGATGGAGAAAAAAAGAAAGAGGGCAACTTCAGTTGGAGAAGATGTCACCTATAAGCTACCTGGATGTAAATGTTACTTTATGATACTGACTATGTCTCATCAGTACTGTGGTTCCTATATGGTCCACAGTCTGATGATTGATTTTAACCACAACGCACAGTATTTTCTTACCATTTTTAAGGAAATACTTTGAGTTGTAAGTTCATGCAATATAATTGTATAAGAGGGTGACCTGTATTAAGCTTGGTGATGTATACCTGTAGTGATGGTGGATCTGGCGCTGTGTTCATGTAGTAATGATGGTTGTTTTTATGTATTTATGTTCTATTAGTGGTTATGGTGATGTATTTGTGTAGTGTTGGTACTTCTGGTGATGTATTCATGTACTGATGGTGGTTCTGGTGATGTATTCATGACCTGTGTTTGGTTCTGGTCCTGTGCGTATGCAACAATCAATAACTTGTCAGATAGCATGATACCTGTCTATGTTAATAAGATGTTGTTTTATCTGATAAATTGAGGATTACTGAATGTATATTTATGTTGGACATACAGTATTAACTGTACAATTAAGCGCTGTCAGATTCTACCAGCATGTAATATACTCACTGTCAGGATTTGGCTCTGCTTGTTGATTCCAGCTTTCATCACATGACCTCTCATAGGTGATTTTCATACTATGGTCACGAACAGTGCCAATACTTTTGTCCACCCCCTTTTTATGTTTGGTGTGGAATTATATCCAATTTGGCTTTAGGACAATTCTTTTTGTGTTTTTTTCATTTAAGACAAATTAAATGAAGATAATAATACCAAAGAATTTGTGTTTGCAATCATTTTCAGGAAGAAACTGAGTATTATCTGACAGAATTGCAGGGGTGTCAATACTTTTGGCCACAACTGTACTTGATTGGCTCAACAGATGGCGTCATTTGGTCGCGAGCCCATAGAACATTGGTGAATCACATCTTCAGCTTCCCACCTGTCATGATCCAGACCGGGTTTTGAGTCCTGTTTTCCCTTTTCCCAGTCTTATCATGTCAGGGGTTAACTTTTCTCAGCCTCAGTCTGGCCTCAGGTTTGCTATTTTTCCCTGCTGTGTCCTGCAGATCATGTCTATAGTTTTTGCCTAGTGCTGCTATAGTGGACTCTGATTGGTCTGATTGATCCTGCTGCATTTGCTGTCTGAACCCATGTCTCTGTTTCCCCCTGTTCAGGTCTTGATTCAGTGATTCCCTTTAGTGCGCAAACCTCCTGGTTTTGACTTGGCTTGTATCTTGACCTGTTTCTGTCCTTTGTCTTTTGGCTTATCCGCTCCTGACTGTTACAGACCCTCTGGCTTGTCTCTGACAGTGAGTTTGCTTATTCCTTTGGTACTGCACTACAGTCTAGGATTTGACCTGGTTTGTTTGACTATTCTGCTGCCACCTTTGGTAGCCTCACTGCTGCTCTGTAGGTTAGCTCTGTTTAGGTGCAGACCTGCTTCCTCTCTACTGCCATCTAGTGAAGCCTGCACCTATCTGCATTGCAGCAGCATGACACCACCCCTTTACAAGTGTATAACATGTTGTACATAGTGGAAATGCTGCTGTTCAGGGCCGGACTGGCCATCGGGCACTTCTGGCAAATGCCAGAAGGGCCTGTGCCAGTAGTGGGCCGCTGCACTGTTCCTCCCCCTCCCCCCGCCAGTGCCGCCACCGCATTTATGACGCCGGTATAGTTCAATGCAATGATGGAGGAGAGAGCGTCTCCTGACGCTCCCTCTCCCATCATTCCCCGCTCTGCTTCTGACAGTACACTGCGGGTGCGCGATGACGTCATATCATCGCACACCTGCTGTGTCCTGGGCAGACTGCAGCCGCTGAGACAGGAGCAGGGAGCAACGCGGGCAAGAGGAAAGGTGAGGAGAGTGTTTTTTTCTTTAACTGGACTGTGGGGCCATTATCGGGGGGGGTTGGTGGGGGAGAGATGAGATGTGGGCTGCGCTGTATATATCCCTGTGTGGGCTGTGCTCTATATATCCCTGTGTGGGCTATGCTGTATATACCCCTATGTGGGCTGTGCTGTATATACCCCTATGTGGGCTGTGCTGTATATAGCACTGTGTGGGCTGTGCTGTATATAGCACTGTGTGGGCTGTGCTGTATATAGCACTGTGTGGGCTGTGCTGTATATACCACTGTGTGGGCTGTGCTGTATACTACTACGCGGGCTGTGCTGTATACTACTACTACTACGCGGGCTGAGCTATATTATGCAGGCTGTGCTATATACTATGCGGGCTTTGCTATATACTATAGGGGGTATATTATATACTATGTGGCTGTGTTATATACTATTGCGGGGGTATATTATATTCTGTAGGGGAGGCTGTGTAATATACTATGGGGGTATATTATATTCTATGGGGGAGACTGTCTTATATACTATGGGGGGCTGCATTATATTCTATGGGGGGCTACATTATATATTATGGGGAGGTGGGCTGTATTATATTCTATGGGGGGATGTATTAGATTTTATGAGGGATGATTGCATCATACTCAGATGGGGCTGCATTATATTCTATGGGGAGGTGGGCTGTGTTCTATTCTATTCGGGGCTACATAAATTCTATGGGGGGCTGTATTATATTTATATTCTATGAGGGGTGATTTCATCATACTCTATGGGGGGCTGCATTATATTCTATGGGGGTTACATTATACTCTGCGGTGGCTGCATTATACTCTGTAGGGTGGTGGCTGCATTATACTGTATCGAGGACTATGGGGAATACGTTATACTAAGAACTATGGGGTGCATTATACTATGGGAAGTGAATTGTACTACATGGATGACTATAGCGGTGCATTATACTATATGGAGCACTATGAGGAGTGTATTATGCTCTGTGGAGGACTGAGCAGTGCATTTTAATATATGGAGGACTATAGGGAGTGTATTATACTATATGGAGGACTGTGCTGCGCATTATAATATATGGAGGACTATGGGGTGTATTTTACTAAACAAGTAAAATGCTGCAAATTCAGATAGTTTTTGCCGGAACAAAAATCCTTGTTCTCAGCAGCACATCGCCGCTGTAAACTGTAGACGTGCTGCTGATAACATGATACTGTATGGGGATCGGTTAGTGATCTGTTAGTGATCGTTCTGTCCCATCATTCTGTCTCAGACGGTGGAAAGAGGCCGGGAAACAAGCGTTGAACAACTTCAGTATGGTCGATCAAACTCATTTAGCGGCCTGAACTCAGCGCATGTAAATACAACCGAAATGCTTTTGTGTGATGTGCAATACGTTAGCATTTGGGGCCCCATTTTAAACTTTGCCTAGGCATAGGGCCCCACTTTGCCTAAAACCGGCCCTGCCTACAAGTGTACAAAGATATTAAACAGTTACCATGTGACAAGTGGGCCTGTGAAACTTCAAATGCCAAGGGCTGAATTTTAGTCCCAGTCCGGCCCTGCTGCTGTTGTCCTGAATTCAGCATGGTTTTTATTTCGATCCTGTGCCTATCTGTTCCTGAGATATGGCCTCTTCTTTCCTGTTTGTAAATCTAAATGGAAGTGGTACTTAGCGCTTCTCTGTGGGCGTCTTCTTGTGAATCATGCCCGGTTGACTAAAGGTACCTTCACACTAAACGATTTACCAACGATCACGACCAGCGATACGACCTGGCCGTGATCGTTGGTAAGTCGTTGTGTGGTCGCTGGGGAGCTGTCACACAGATAGCTCTCCAGCGACCAACGATGCCGAAGTCCCCGGGTAACCAGGGTAAACATCGGGTTACTAAGCGCAGGGCCGCACTTAGTAACCCGATGTTTACCCTGGTTACCATTGTAAATGTAAAAAAAAAACCACTACATACTTACATTCCGGTGTCCGTCAGGTCCCTCGCCGTCTGCTTCCCGCACTGACACAGTCAGTGCCGGCCGTAAAGCACAGCACAGCGGTGACATCACCGCTGTGCTCTGCTTTTACTTTACGGCCGGCACTCACAGTCAGTGCGGGAAGCAGACGGCGAGGGACCTGACGGACACCGGAATGTGAGTATGTACTGTTTGTTTTTTTTACTTTTACAATGGTAACCAGGGTAAATATCGGGTTACTAAGCGCGGCCCTGCGCTTAGTAACCCGATGTTTACCCTGGTTACCATTGTAAAACATCGCTGGCATCGTTGCTTTTGCTGTCAAACACAACGATACACGCCGATCTGACGACCAAATAAAGTTCTGAACTTTAATCAACGACCAGCGATATCACAGCAGGATCCAGATCGCTGCTGCGTGTCAAACACAACGATATCGCTATCCAGGACGCTGCAACGTCACGGATCGCTAGCGATATCGCTGCAAAGTCGCTTAGTGTGAAGGTACCTTAAGAAGACTAGATTTACATACAAGGAGGGGGGAGGCATATTTTAGGAATGGAGGACCCAGGAATTAAAGAAAAACAATGCTGGATTCAGGAGAACAGCGTCATTTACATGAGGTAAAAAAAAATGTGACAGGTCTTTTCTAATTACTGGGTCCTACGTGGTAAAGGTTGCACATTTGGAAAGTTCACCCTTCTTAGGGGGTCATTTATGAAAATCACAACTAGACAAGTGAAAGACACAGATAGAATAAGGGCCTATGCAAGACCAATATTTGGGCCCCTTTTTGTGTCTGTAACAGAAGCTTCCTGCTGATTTAAAGGTGGAAGTGGCCCCCTTACCTCTCGGGCCCCTGTATGGCTGCACATATTGCACCAATGATATGCCCCTGGGGTAGACATTGCTTCATTCATAAATAGTGCACCTTACCAATAGTGACTGTATTCAGGTCCAATTTGCAAATCCTCTGGCACGAAAATTCTTATATACTCTGCAAATGTAGCAGAGCTGAGCTTGTATTTCACCCCTATTTTACTACAATAGTTACTCTGCTCGCAGTTTGAGGCTGTAACATTTGTGCACTGCATTGTAGTAGATGTACCTGCAATGTCTGGTAACATGCAGTGCCAAATTGTGGCAAGTGACAAAGTCAGCTCTGCTATAATTGTAAATCAGTAAATTCCATCTGGAAATGGGAGCTTTCCTGAATGGTGATCTGTTTTGGATTAAGTTATTGCAGTCACATTTCTGTCTTGTTTTCTGGGCACCGTGACAAAGCACAGAATTACTCAGACTAGGAATGTTTGCATACATATACTGTACACTGCTCAAAAAAATAAAGGGAACACTAAAATCCCACATCCTAGATATCACTGAATGAAATATTCCAGTTGTAAATGCTTATTCATTATATAGTGGAATGCGTTAAGAACAGTAAAACCTAAAAATGATCAATGTAAATCACAACTAATATCCCACGGAGGTCTGGAGTTGGAATGATGCTCAAAATCAAAGTGGAAAATCAAATTACAGGCTGATCCAACTTCAGTGGAAATGCCTCAAGACAAGGAAATGTGTGTGTGGCCACCTAGTGCCTGTATGACCTCACTACAATGCCTGGGCATGCTCCTGATGAGGCGGCGGATGGTCTCCTGAGGGATCTCCTCCCAGACCTGGACTAAAGCATCTGCCAACTCCTAGACAGTCTGTGGTGCAACGTGACGTTGGTGGATGGAGCAAGACATGATATCCCAGATTTGTTCAATCGGATTCAGGTATGGGGAACTGGTGGGCCAGTCCATAACTTCAATGCCTTCATCTTGCAGGAACTGCTGACACACTCCACCCACATGAGTTCTGGCATTGTCCAGCATTAGGAGGAACCCAGGGCCAACCGCACCAGCATATGGTCTCACAAGTGGATTGAGGATCTCATCTCGGTACCTAATGGCAGTCAGGCTACCTCTGGCGAGCACATGGAGGGCTGTGCGGCCCTCCAAAGAAATACCACCCCACACCATTACTGACCCACTGCCAAACCGGTTATGCTGAAGGATGTTGCAGGCAGCAGATCGCTCTCCACGGCGTCTCCCGACTCTGTCACGTCTGTCACATGTGCTCAGTGTGAACATGCTTTCACCTGTCAAGAGCACAGGGTGCCAGTGGTGAATTTGCCAATCCTGGTGTTCTGTGGCAAATGCCAAGCGTCCTGCACGCTGTTGGGCTGTGAGCACAACCCCCAACTGTGGACACCGGGCACTCAGACCATCCTCATGGAGTCGGTTTCTAACTGTTTGTGCAGATACATGCACATTTGTGGCCTGCTGGAGGTCATTTTGCAGGGCTCTGACAGTGCTCCTCCTGTTCCTCCTTGCACAAAGGCTGAGGTAGCGGTCCTGCTGTTGGGTTGTTGCCCTCCTACGGCCCCCTCCATGTCTCCTGGTGTACTGGCCTGTCTCCTGGTAGCGCCTCCAGCCTCTGGACGCTATGCTGACAGACACACCAAACCTTCTTGCCACAGCTCGCATTGATGTGCCATCCTGGATGAGCTGCACTACATGAGCCACTTGTGTGGATTGCAGAGTCCGTCTCATGCTACCACGAGCGTGAAAGCACAAACAACATTCAAAAGTGACCAAAACATCAGCCAGAAAGCATTGTTACTGAGATGTGGTCTGTGGTCCCCACCTGCAGAACCACACCTTTATTGAGGGGGTCTTGATAATTGCCAATAATTTCCATCTGTTGTCTATTCCATTTGCACAACAGGATGTGAAATTGATTGTCAATCCGTGTTGCTTCCTAAGTGGACAGTTTGATTTCACAGAAGTTTGATTTACTTGCAGTTATATTCTGTTGTTTAAGTGTTCCCTTTATTTTTATTTTTTTGAGCAGTTGAACAAAATTTATTGGATATTTTAAATTTTTGTGGAAATTGAAAAACTGAAAAGTCGGGCGTGCAATATTATTCGGCCCCTTTAACTTAATACTTTGTTGCGCCACCTTTTGTTGCGATTACAGCTGCAGTCGCTTGGGGTATGTCTCTATCAGTTTTGTACATCGAGAGACTGAAATTCTTGCCCATTCTGTCAGTATACACACTTTACCTTTTCTGAAAGGCCACAGAGGCTGCAACACCAATACGCAAGAGGCACCACTAACCAAACAACACCATGAAGAGAAAGGAGATCTGCAAACAAGTCAGGGACAAAGTTGTTGAGAAGTACAAGTCAGATGTGAGTTTTTAAAAAAAAAATATCCCAATTGCTGATGATCCCTTTGAGTTTACTCAAATCCATTATCAAATGGAAAAAACATGGTACCACAACAAACCTGCCAAGTGAGGGCCACCCACCAAAATTCTCAGCCCAGGCAAGGAGGACATTAATCAGAGAGGCAGCACAGACACCAAAGGTAACCCTGAGTTCCCAAGTAGAGACTGGAGTGTCTGTCCATACAACCAAAATAAGCCATACGCTCCACAGAGGTGGCCTTTATGGAAGAGTGAGCAGAAAAAATTCTTTACTTACACATACATATTGTAAAGCTTGTTTTGAGTTTGCCAAAAGACATGTTGTACACTCCCCAAATGTATGGAGCAATGTGCTGTGGTGAGATGAGTAGTGTTGAGCGATACCGTCCGATACTTGAAAGTATCGGTATCGGAAAGTATCGGCCGATACCGGCAAAGTATCGGATCCAATCCGATACCGATACCCGATACCAATACAAGTCAATGGGACTCAAGTATCGGACGGTATCCTGTATGGTTCCCAGGGTCTGAAGGAGAGGAAACTCTCCTTCAGGCCCTGGGATCCATATAAATGTGTAAAAGAAAGAATTAAAATAAAAAATATCGCTATACTCACCCTCCGACGCAGCCTGGACCTCAGCGAGGGAACCGGCAGCGTTGTTTGTTTAAAATTCGCGCTTTTACTTGGTTACGTGAAGTCCCGGCTTGTGATTGGTCAGGGCGGCCATGTTGCCGGGACGCGGACCAATCACAGCAAGCCGTGACGAAATTACGTCACGGCTTGCTGTGATTGGTCCGCGTCCCGGCAACATGGCCTCCATTAACCAATCACAAGCCGGGACGTCACGGGAGGCTGGACACGCGCCCATTTTAAAAAGCGCGCGTGTCCAGCCTCCAGTGACGTCCCGGCTTATGATTGGTCACGGCGCCATGTTGCCGGGACGCGGACCAATCACAGCAAGCCGTGACGAAATTACGTCACGGCTTGCTGTGATTGGTCCGCGTCCCGGCAACATGGCCGCCATTAACCAATCACAAGCCGTGACGTCACGGGAGGCTGGACACGCGCGCTTTTTAAAATGGGCGCGTGTCCAGCCTCCCGTGACGTCCCGGCTTGTGATTGGTTGCGCCGCGGTCAACCAATCACAAGCCGGGAGGCTGGACACGCGCCCATTTTAAAATGCGCGCGTGTCCAGCCTCCCGTGACGTCACGGCTTGTGATTGGTTGCGTCTCCCATGTGACTGCGACGCAACCAATCACAAAGCCGGGACGTAATTTTAAAATCCTTAAGGACCTGAAATTACGTCACGGCTTGCTGTGATTGGTTGCGTCTCCCATGTGACTGCGACGCAACCAATCACAACGCCGGAACGTAATTTTAAAATCCTGAAGGACCTGAAATTACGTCACGGCTTGCTGTGATTGGTTGCGTGCCGGTCACATGGGCGGCACGCAACCAATCACAAGCCGGGACTCACGTGAAGGAAAGAAAAGCGCGAATTTTAAACAAAGAACGCTGCCGCTTCCCTCGGTAAGGTGCAGGCTGCGTCGGAGAGGTGAGTATAGCAATATTTTTTATTTTAATTCTCTCTTTTACACATTTTTACATTAATGTTGTTTCGATACCGATACCCGATATCACAAAAATATCGGATCTCGGTATCGGAATTCCGATACAGCAAGTATCGGCCGATACCCGATACTTGCAGTATCGGAATGCTCAACACTAGAGATGAGACCAAAATTGAACTTTTTGGCCACCAAGGTAAATGTTATGTCTGGCGCCAAACCGACGCAGTTCATCACTGCAAGAACACCATCCTGGAAAATGATCTAAGTCGAGGGGAAGATAGATGGTGCGAAATACAGGGATATTCTTAACCAAACCTGTTTCAGTCTGATACAGACCGTGGACAGATTTTCCCATCTGAACTGTGAATGTCTGCAGCTCCTCCAGAGTGACCATGGGCAGAGCCAGCTTCAGCACCTTGGAAAGTGCTGAGACCCTGAGCAGGCAGGGGTCCACCATTGAGGACACTGGCATGCTATGTTGGCCCAATGCCAGTTGGCCCCCTGCTTGCTTAGGGCAAGGGTACTTACAATACTTACTTCTCCCCATTCCGACCTCAGCTGCGGCGCCTTACGACTCTGTGATGTTTCAGGGCAGAGGGTGTGATGACGTCACTACTGTGCGCTCTCAGCTCCGAACAGTCACAGAGTGCAGAGAGCTGGAAGACGGTGATGCTGAGGAGTCCGAACCTGCAGCCAGCGAGGAGAGAAGAATATTTCATTTTTTTTCATGTTTGGAGCATTATATGGGGCCCATTATATTTGGAGCAATATATGTGGTTCATTATATATGGAGCAATAAATGGAACCCATTATTTATGGAGCATTATATGGGACCTATTATGTATGGAGCATTATATGGGGGTTCATTATGTATGCTGCATTATGTGAGGCCCATTAAGTACGGAGCATTATATGGGGCCCATCATACACTGTGTGGAGCATTATATGGCGGCTATTATGAATGGATCATTAAATGGGGCTCATTATGTATGGAGCATTATATAGGGTCCATTATTCTGTATGGACACTGTATGGGGCCCTTTATATGTATATTATATATATGCTGCTCATTATACTGTATGGAGGAATATATGGGGCTTATTATATTGTATGGAGCAATATATGGGGCCATCCATTATACTGTATGGAGCAATATATGGGGCTCGTTATACTGTATGGAGCAATATATGGAGTCCATTATTCTGTATGGAGCAACATATGGGGCTCATTATTCTGTATGAAGCACTATGTGGTGCCCATAATACTGTATGGAGGACTATACTGTCCGATTTCTGAGCTATTGTAGAATTTACAATAGATATTATTATTTATTTATATAGCGCCATTAATTCCATGGTGCTGTACATGAGAAAAGGGGTTATGTACAGAGTTATAGATATCGTTTACAGTAAACAAATTTACAATGACAAACTGGTACAGAGGGGAGAGGACCCTGTCCTTGCGGACTTACATTCTACGGATCACTCATGTAATGTAAGAAGTACGGTAAGTGAAATCTTCGGCATTGTACTATACCGATATTTCGCTGCAGGATCTGTGCATCATGAATTGTGGTATATGTTAAAGGGGCCCACTGAGACTCTTTCGCCCGGAGCCCACGAAAACCTGGACCCGGCCCAGTCTATGGGCGTCCTGGCTGTTTCCCTAATTAGTGCTCTCCTTGCTTGGGGTGACCGATTAGGTGGGTGGCCATGTCTTGGCAGGTTTGCAGTTTGCCGTACTACTTCAGTTTTCTAATTGATTTTTGATTGAACAGTGATCTGTGAGATATTCAGGGCTTGGGCTATTAATTAAAACCTAACTGTCACGATCCAATTTTGGATTTGTGGCAGATCTGGTTTGCCTCAGTTTAAAACCTTTCTTCCTTTCTGGTCATTGGGGGTCAATGCAGTCCCCCCCCCCCCCGGTGGCCGTTGGTGTTATTGCATTGCTGCTTGGTCAGCTGATGCTTGTGGTGACCACTCCCTCCATCCTTTAAGAAGTCACCTGGTTCATCAGCTGACTGTTGGTGTTAGTTCATTCTTCAGCGACCAGGCTGGGAGTAGGAGCTTGCTGGGAACTGTTGTTCTACTGCTGTGTCCAGTGAATCTGGTGTTTCTTCCTGCTGTGCTGTACCTTGCAGCATTCGGCTAAGTGTTGTTTTCCTTTACCTTGTCTGTATTTCCTTACCCCGTGTTGTATTAGTGCAGCGGTGGGACCAGTGCTCTCACCTGCCAGTTCCCTACTTAGGGATAGGTGCAGGGCAAGTGAGGGACTAGGTATCCTGGTCGGCGACGGATTGAAAGAACCTGTATAGGGACGGTAGCAAGATCAGGGCACATTTGCAGGCCAGTGCCGGAGATGCCCATTCCCCCAGTCCTTACCGATAGGGCCCACCGTTGTAATTGTGTCCCCGGTGTTCCCTTGTGTGTTGTGCTGTTCGTGACAGACCTACTGTTGGGTCGTGTTATACCGGGTCAGTCACTTTGTGACATTAACACCGACCGTCACATTTTTTTTGGTGGGCCATGGCTCAAATGCAGGCCTTTGCCCAACTGCTCCAGACTCTCACCACTGAGCTTAAGGATCTGCCTGGTAAGGTGGTGCAGCAGCTGCAGCAATTGTTGGGGTTCTGGGCCTCGGCTCAGGTTCAGGCTCTACCAGAAACCAAGATATCTCTCCCAGACAGGTTCTCTGGAAGGAGAGATAAATTTTTGGTTTTTAAGGAGGCCCTCAAGTTATACTTCAGGCTCCGCCCTCGTTCATCAGGGAGTGAGGAACAACGGGTGGGAATCATCGTTTCCCTTCTTAAAGGTGATCCCCAATCCTGGGCCTTCTCCCTGCTGACTGGTTCACCATCCCTACGGTCGGTGGACGAGTTTTTTACGGCTCTGGCGCTGGTGTATGGTGATCCAGATGGCGTCTCCCTGGCGGAATCCCGACTCCGTAAGATCAAGCAGGGGGGTCGTCTGGCTGAGGAGTACTGTTCAGAGTTCAGGAGGTGGGCCACTGATACACAGTGGAATGACCTGGCCCTTAGGAGCCATTTTGTGCAGGGTCTGTCCCCTAGGTTGCAAGATACTCTGGTACAGTACGCCGCCCCCAGGTTGTTGGAGGCCGCCATGTCCCTTGCCATCCAGGTGGATAGACGCTTGAGGGAGAGGCATACACCAAATGTGCCCCCTGTAGTCCTTGCTAGGGAGGAGGACACACCTGACCAGGCGGATGAACCCATGCAGGTGGGAGGAGTTGGTTCCCAAACGGGGTTGTCTGGGGTTCGCCGTGGTGTGGGGGCATGTTTTTACTGTGGGCAGACTGGTCATTTTATCAATGTCTGCCCAGCTCGCGCCAAAAATTCCTGTTCCATCTAAAAAGCCGCGTCCCCCTGGTTGTGTTGACGCGACCAGGGTGTGTATATTTCCTCCATTTTCTCGTCTCAGTGTACCTTACCTGCTGAGGTGGTTGTTGGTGGGGTAACTGAGAATGTTCCGTGCTAGTGGACAGTGGAGCAGGAGTCAATTTGGTGGATGCTCATTTTGTCCAGACCCATGGCCTGATGAGTAGGACGCTAGCGAGACCCTTAAGCGTCCAGGCCATTGACTCTGCCCCGCTCAGCCAGGGGAGCATTACCCAAGTCGTAGACAATATACATCTGCGTATAGGGTTTATACATATTAGTCCATATAAATTTTAACAGAACACATTCAGGGATCTGATACGACAAAAAGGCCCCCCAAGAATATTATTCAGGGCACAGAATGTTTAGTTCAAAACATATAAAGTTTATTTAACATTCATGAGAAAAAGCTTCATTTTTTAAAAAAGACATCCATAATACAAAAATATGCAAGTACCTCCAATCCAAGGAAACAACTGGTTATATGTGCTTGATCACTTGTCCTGACATACATGCTAACATGCTGACAACCAGTTTAATACATAAGTTATTTTATGTCAGATTATGTATAACAAATGCTATGCAGGTTCTAAATATATCTAAGATCTTTGCAAGGAGAGTAGAGCAGTTTTTACTTGTTAATTTTCTAAAGTGCCAATGTGCATAACTAAGTGTCTATGTGCATAGGTTAGCAGAAAACTAATTACAATACTGTTTATATGCGATAGAATGGTAAGTATAACACTGCTTCTGCATTTCAAAATGATGTATCTCTCAAACCTGGGTATAAAATCCCCTTATAATCCGCACATGCACCATTGGAACAAAAGATGGTAAATATATAAGTATAACTGTCAAAGCATATTCACCTTGTCAAGCACACACAAAACCAGGGACCCCTACGCGCGTTTCGATATGTTATTCTTCCGGGGGCTGACTGTCGGTGTTAGTTCATTCTTCAGCGACCAAGCTGGGAGTAGGAGCTTGCTGGGAACTGTTGTTCTACTGCTGTGTCCAGTGAATCTGGTGTTTCTTCCTGCTGTGCTGTGCCTTGCAGCATTAAGCTAAGTGTTGTTTTCCTTTACCTTGTCTGTATTTCCTTACCCCGTGTTGTATTAGTGCAGCGGTGGGACCAGTGCTCTCACCTGCCAGTTCCCTACTTAGGGATAGGTGCAGGGCAAGTGAGGGACTAGGTATCCTGGTCGGCGACGGGTTGAAAGAACCTGTATAGGGACGGTAGCAAGATCAGGGCACATGTGCAGGCCAGTGCAGGAGGTGCCCATTCCCCCAGTCCCTACCGACAGGGCCCACCATTGTAATTGTGTCCCCGGTGTTCCCTTGTGTGTTGTGCTGTTCGTGACAGACCTACTGTTGGGTCATGTTATACCGGGTCAGTCACTTCGTGACACTAACTCTGCTTTACTCTTTATCCCTCCACAACTTTATCCCTGACCTGTCTGGTGTGTTCCTTGGTTTTCATGATGCTGTTTGTTCCTTCATGCTCTCACACAAACATCTGAGTCGCAGCTATACTGAGAATAAATCACACACTTGTTACTTTATATTGGCGTATCACACAAATTAAATGTGGAACTGTGTATATTGCAAATGGTCATGTTACAGATTTTCCTATTTTCATATAAACCTTTTCTAAAATCTAACAAAGTTGTAGAACCTTCCATAATGCTTCATCACGATATTGCAGCAGTAAAAAAAAACAACAAAAAAAACAACAAAAACCTTCACTAATAATTTTGTAATTTAGTGCTTTATAATGTTATATACAATGGAAACTTCATACACTATTAAATAGATCTTAGACCCGAAGAGGCCGTTATATTTACTCTGAAAATCCATTTCAGAATAGCTGTATAATCAAGTTTTCCAGCCTGATTTAAAGATGATGCTTTGAGACCAAATAGAGCAGGACTCAGTGGCACAAACAGCATCCCTGACAATTTTATCGTATTACTTTGATTTTATGTGTGAGTGAAATGGCATAAAGGGAATAAGCTACAAATAAATTAATAATATTAATTAGTAATTCTACATTTGACTGTTAATACATGATGCAGGGAGAGGGAGGAGCAGATATCTTCATTATTTGTTGCCAGTGGTGGATCCTGTGTTATCTTTCGCTTGCTGATTTACCTTTTCTTGAAATTCTGTCTATGATGATAATGAAACTGCTGAACAGCAATCTCTGCAATGATAATCAAACCAGTTTGTACTTTCTTTTTTTTTTTTGCAATAGCAAAATGGTTCTTCCTAATGATTTATTATGGTTCATCTCTCTATAGAAAACTGAAATGTATGGCCGATGGAGAGTCCATTCCTCCCGACTGGCCTTATTTTAAGACCATAGATCGGATCCTGTCTAAACTACCAGAACAAAGTGATGGAAAGTCACAACCTGGACCTTCCACATCGCAAACCGAGGCTTCTCAGTCCCCGTCTACAAAGTCCACCCCCCTCTACCTTCCCTATAACCAATTCACATATGAAGAAAGAGAAGGCTGCTTTGAAGACGTCAATTCAGAAAGCTCAACAAGCCTGCAGTCCTATAAACTCAGGTACAGACATGTTGGATTATTATAGAAAGTCTCTGTTGTATCATAGGTCAGTAATCTGGTCATCCACATACATGGACATAATCATTCTAGGGACCTTCTACCCTGGGACTCTGAAGGGACTATACACCTCATGTAATCTTCACCCTACTTGGTGTTCTCTTTTGGCCTCTCGTTACCTGAGATCATCTTTCTTTTCTTCTTGTCCCAAGATGGAGACTATAGTTGGAATGGGGAAAGTGGTAACTCTAAATCATGGCTTCCCAGTCCTCTAGTCTTCCCTATGATCCAGACCTACCACTCTGTTTCCCATTGCACTGTGGTGGCCATCTTGGAAGCAGTTGGAAAGGAACGCATATTTCAACAGACAAGGCAACGAGAGACAAATAGGTAGGGTGACTATACATGAAAAATGTGGTCAATTTTTCGTCCCAGTGTTAAGAGTACCTTTAAGACTAACAAAACGATTCATCAATTCTGACGTTATACGTGCCAGTCTTATGAAAGATGCACTAGAGTAAGATGCACAAAAGTAATTGAAGTGTCAGTCAGTGTAAGAACTGGAGACTGGAGAACATTTTTGTAGTAATTTCCACCATTTTTGTGGTACAAAGTCCAAAGAATTTTGTTGCCACGATGAACTACGGGCCCCTCTGTGCTAAGAGTTGCCCACTTTTCAAACTACTAGATTAGCCGGCATGAAAATGGAGCGCCCCCGTAGGGCTAAGGGTACTCGGTACCGGGTCCTTCGGTTCTCAGGGGGATGTCACGGTGGCTGCCCCAGTCCGTGGTCCTAGGGATGTCCGTGTAGAAAAAGGGGGAAAAGGTCTTTAAAGGGATATGTTCATGACGCCACCTGTGGTATTCGGTCAGGGTGACCGACGCTGCTTTAAGGGGTCTGCTGGGGTGATGTTATGGCAGCTAGATGGTATACCTTCCCACAGGTGAAGTGTATCCCCAGGGCTTCCCAGTGAGTAGATGGTGAATGGTGAAAGGCGCAGTGAAGAACGAGGACACAAGGTTGCAGTCTCTTTATCTTTTACTGGTGACTTCAGCATCCATAGTCCAGAGCACCGGATCACAGGGTAGGCAGAGTCCGGCCGGTCTGAAGGCAAATCCAGAGTCCCCTTATCCAGGTGGAAATCAGTAGCCTTCCTCTAGCGCCTGGGTGTTGTAGTACCTTACTGCTGAGCCTCTCATAAGGTCCTCACAACTGTTGTAGATGTTCTAGATGTTATGTCTCTTTCTCTGTCCCCTGATGGTAAGGATAGGACAAACCCGTATGACTGGTGGCCTGAGGCTTTTTACAGGGACTCTAGCACGCCCCGGCCCCCACTAGTTGCCACCGTGTCTCCTGGGTATAGGGGCGAACAGTTAACGTGAAATTAGCTGTCCTGCCGGTCTTTGGAGCAAGGCATCAAGGACTGTTGCTCCCTCGGTGTTCCGGCTACCGGATCCTGCGCCTCAGAAGGAGGCAGCCTGTGCAGGGCAAAACTCCTTCTGGTTTTCCTCTCCTTTTGCTATGACTTCTCACGCTTTACAATACAATTCTCTGTCCGTGTCTCTTTCTTGGGAACTGCTGCATGTCGGGCAGGCGCAGTCCCGTGGCCTTCTGTCTAGGCCTCTGACAGGATCCCACCTCTGTCAGGGACCCACTAACTGAGCGAAGCCCAGCTAGCAGCTGCTGAGTCAAGCTCAGTCAGCTTCTTTCTGCCTCACTTTCTATCCAGACCACCAGTTTTACCTAATTGTGAAGAGTGCCCTAATAAATAGGAGCATAGCTCCCCCTGGTGGACTGGAGTATGAAGTGTGTTGTGTGTTGGTGTTACCTGGTAGTGAGATCTCCTTTATCGACTTCAGACGTAACATCACTCCCCCTAGAGGAGAATGATATTACTGCAACGACCAGGACCCTGGGCCGCTGCAAATACTATGAAATGCGAAATAAAATGGCCGCATTTCAAATAGTTTTACATCAAAATTCTGATGAATTGGCCGCACATCACTTATTTGGTGCAGGCTTTCAGTGCAGGAAATTGCAGTGTTTGACCACAGATTCTCCATTGGATTAATTGGATTATGTTTCCCCATAAACCACTCGAGTGTTGCTTTGTCAGTATGCTTTGGGTCATTGTCTTGTTGAAAGGTGAACCTCCGTTGCAATCTCAAATCACTAACAGACTGAAACAGGTTTTGATCAAGAATAGCCCTGTATATTCCCCACGACTCATACCATTTTTACTGTCCCTGGTGTTCTTGGAGTGATGATCTATGTTGGTTTAGCAACAAAAAAAAAACACACCAGAACACAGGCAGAGATGCTTACCTGTTCAAGGCCTCCAACAATTGCACTAACCAGGGTGCACAGGCCCAAATAGAGATAGCAAATACACAGGTGCAAATAATACTAATGCAGCCAACCTACAATCAGGAATTGGCCGCTTGGAGCACCCGTGCAAAAAATAGTCAGTATGTGGCATGTTCACACAGGAATGCAAAGTATATGGTGCAAAGCCTATTAATGATGCCATATGTATAGCGGGCTAACCATGATGCATCCTGTGTGAACAGAGGCCACAGTGTACAGAGCCAGCTAGGGCCCAGGCGCACCCTGGATTATTTGCACCTGTGTATTTGCTATCTCTACTTGGGCCTGGTGCACCCTGGTTAGTGCAATTGTTGGAGGCCTTGAACAGGTAAGCATCTCTGCCTGTGTACTGGTGTTTTTTTTGTTTAGTATAGTGGAGGTTTTTCCTCTAATGGTGTTTGGTTTAGCAACAAACATAGATGTAGCTCTATGTCGGGTGCCCTTGCATGGTGTTCCCTTCTCCCTCCATGTAGGGACACTGGCTTACTCACCGCCCCGGCACTCCAACGTGATTCCAGAATACTCCTCGCCTGCTCCTGTGCATGTTGCACTGTGTCTCAGCGGCGTATCTAGTGTGCGTTCTCCCCAAATCCCTAATAGATGTGATGGTGCTCCGGGGGATCATCAGAGATTGGAATATTATTTTTACAACCCAACCCTAACTTATACTTCTCGACTACGTTATTCCTGACTTGTTTGGAGAGCTCCTTCGTCTTCAATCATGTTGTTGTTTGGTTAGTGGCGCCTCTTGTTTAATGTAATTGCAGCCTCCATGGTCTTTCAGAAAATGTAAAGTATAGACTGACAGATGTGTGACACTTAGATAGCACACAGGTGCTTTCACTAACCATGTGACTTATGAAGGTAACTGCTTGTACCCAAAAATTTTTTAAGGCCTTTATCGCAAAATGGGTCGGGCACATATGCACACAAATTTGTTTTAGTTAATTTAACCCATAAATGTAATTTATGCCTACATTTTTTTTCACTTCACCAATTTAGACTATTTAGTGCTGATTCATCACACACAAATCAGATTACAAAAACATTTAAACACAAGGTTAAGGAAGGTAACAAAATGGATAAAAAGCCAAGGGGGTGAATACTTTCGCAAGCCACTGTACCTATGCTAGTGAGCCTTTATTTTTCACAATAAACTCCAATGGCCACCCTGTCAAGTAGAAGCTCAATGTCAATCTGTAAATAAAGCCTTTGATTTATGCTCTTTGTTAATCTTCACTTTTGCATAGTAACTTTTTGGTTATTATTCAGATCTGGTGAGAGGGCCATAAAGAAGAGGAAACTGCAAAGTAGTAGTTTTCAGAAGAAGAAGTTAAAGATAATGGAAAACATGTTAGAGGAACAGAAAAGGCTGAGCCGAGCAATGGAGGAAACCTGCCGGGAAGTGAGACGAATCTTGGACCAGCAGAACATCATTCAAGTACAAAGCTTACAGCTCCAAGAGAGGATGATGAATCTACTAGAGAGGATGGTCACCAAATCGTCTCCTTAAAATCTGTTCCACCACATATCTCCTTGTCCTTGTGCCTTTTTTGGACCTTTTTATGGTTTCTGGTATGACAATGGACACCAAGAGGGTGGATTCTTTGAGGAAGACCAACAGTGAAGGGTTTTGTGATGTATTGAGCTGCTCTCCTTGAGTTCACCATAATGGAGACCACCTCTGATCCTAATAAGGCATATAGGCAGGGGTTGTCATAATGAGAAAACACATTTCAGCACGTCTACACTGCTCCATTATGAAAAATGACTACTTACCAGTTTTTGATGGGAAAATCTCTGCAGCAATATAAAGTCAACTGAATGGTCCACTGTTGCATATGATGCTCGTATTATGGTGTTTGTGCCATGTCTGTGAGGTGGATGTCTGCCAAATCACGAATGTGTAATTTCAGAAGCCTAAATCCACTGCAGTAACCCGATAAACTCACTTTATTCAATGTTTTACTCCTATGCAGAGTGTATGCTCGTTTCACTTGTTGGAAGCACCTGTTGTGAATCCTATCTGCTGTATAAGGCACTGCTTCTTCATGCTACACAGACATGTTAGGCGTCTCTCATTCAGGCAGCAAAAAGAATGAAAAGCTTGTCCAAGAAACCTTATAACGTAGAGTTGCTTTATTTTATTGTATTTGCATAATGTTCCGTCAACGTGAAGAGGTTAATTATATCAATATGCACATATTACCGTATAAGTTCTAATTTATTAACAGTGTGTAACAGGGAAAAAAAACTTGTTGCCTCTGCCAATCAAGCACAGTGCAGTACTGATATGCGCCTGGTTAAGGAGGACCTGTTTGTTGCCATAAACATGTATTTTTTATATCTGGTGTAAATGCCGCTGTTCTCCTAAATTCAGCGCTATTTTTCTTTTGTTCCTGCGCCTCTCCGTTCCTGAGATATGACCATTTCTTCGAGGTATACAAATCTGGTCTTCTTAGCCAAGTGGGTGAGTCCTCACCTCTTTTCTGTGGGCGTGTTCTTCAGAACCACTCTCACTTGGCTAACAAAAAAAAGACTATATTTACATACAGGGAAGAAGGAGTCATATCTCAGGAACCGAGAGGCGCAGGAAAAAAAGGAAAACATTGTCGGATTCAGGAGAACGGTGGCATTACGACCAGGTTAAAAAAAAAATACAAATACATATTTATTAAAAGTGGCATCTCCTCTGTTAATGGGTTCTATAGAATTTTAAAAACTTGGCTTCTTTATTCCAGAAATGGCAACACGCCTATCCATGGGATGTATGGTATTAAAGCTCAATTGAAATTAATTGGACTGAGCTGCAATATCCCACGCAACCAATGGACATGGAGGCGCTGTTTTGGAAGAAAAAATAAACGATTTTGCTCCAAGTCTATCCCATTTTTCACAAGCATTTTTTCACTGGAGTCTATAAACATGGATACATGATTAATAAATGACATAAAGAGATTTGCTATACCTCCAGGTCTGAATACTGTCCAAATGTAAAGCCATGTAGAAAACGCCTCCATTTTCTGCTACTGTATATGACAGCACAAAGGAATGCATGTACAAAGCATCTGGTGACATGACTGCTCTGTGTACGGAGGTGACTTCTCATGGTAATATGCTACGCACTCCACCCTGCACTTTACGCACAACCCTTCTATAAAGTATATACATATAGCTTATATCACGCAGATATTTATATTTATACGTCACGTAGCACAAGGGACATAAATCTTGCCACCTTCAAAATCTGGTTCTTCTACATTCCCTGTGATAATTGGAACTGTAAAATCCATTACAGCCCATACCTGTGAGATGATTGTCAGCTATATATTCATTTGGCTAAATTCACACGAGTGTTAAAAAAAATATATATATATATATATATATATATATATATATATATATATATATATATATATATTAAAAAATTGTTGACTTTTCATCCAGAAAAAAAAATTGATTTTTAATTTTTTCAGATCTGTTGTCATCGGTTTTTATACGTCTGCTGTTAAACAAATTTGCAAGACCAAAAACAGTTTCCTATGTTAATAATGGAAATATATCAGTAAAAATCATCAGCAATGTGGATGATGGGCGAGTCTCGCCCAAAATACAGAAGAAAGTATGCTGCAAATTTTTCTACATGGATGTTTGGCCCATGTTAAAAAAAAAAATAAAATCTCACCTGGACATCCCAAATGAATAAAAATTGGTCCTAGTGCTGTCCGAATTTGTTTTTGTGGTGGGGGACAGTACTCTTACGGAAAATATGGTCTTGTGAACTTAGCCCTAGGCAGATGACTATCTCTTCAGTCTCCACCATACATGCTTGGTTGACTGAGCCTTCATGTGATTTCAACACTGCAAGAAGAATAAGACGCTGCCAGTCTCCTTTGGCATTGGCTTATCGTTCCTGAAATCAAAAAGATCGGGCAATGAAACTCCAAGTGGCCGAAGCTTCTCTCCCCCGACATGATCTGTCAGAGAAGAGTCAGGAGGCCATCATACGCATGACATGGTTGGCTGGTTCTGCCAAAATCGACAGGTTCAGACAAATTTGTATGGTTGGCCTTCACAGTGTCGTCAGGTCATCGGATAGTCTCAGAAAATTTGGCAGAAAGAATAGCACTACACTATTTTTCATTCTCACAAAAATAATGCAAGCTGTGGCAGGAGCCCATGGTCATTCCGGGCATTACGGTACATGTACGGACATCTGATTTCAAACTTAGGCTTCATTCACATGTCTGTGCTTCCTAGTGCATTTAGAGATCGCTATTTCCAATCTAATAATGAGACTCCTGACCTGAACGCTACAGCTTGAGATTTCCCAATGAGGCCGTTGAGTTTGGGTCAGGATATGATGTCACATTTAGGTCCCATAGTCCAATCCTAGAGGTCAGTGTGGAGACCACGGGTCTGGTCGGATTGTATAGAGATGAGATGAGAGTATGAATATTTTTCTAGACATGACAAGTTATTTGCATTGTTACGAGAATCGGTCACCATTGTTTTCTATGGTGCTGGAGATATTGGCAGAATCGGGGGTTGTATTTTGTTGGAAGTGACAGAAGTGATCTATTTTTTCAGGTTGTATTATTTGTGGCTTGTATCATCCAGCATTAATGATCGTTGCTACTGTGAGTGTCTGTAAGGTAATAAAACACATTTTTAGTAATCAGAATAATAGTTTATTACTGCGTACTCCTGTGTTGTCCAATGCAAGAAAAAAAATATATACAATTTATGATCCTAAAGGTTGGAAGACCTGGAACGTCTCCAGAGGATTTGGGGGTAATCACATTTTCTCCACTCACCTCGCCTGAAAGACAGCTCTTCAGTGTCCTGATTATACAGCCATTCGGATAGTGATCTTCAAAGTAAGTACATCAGCCTCATCAAGAGATCTATTTCATAATGTATGCCGTTTGTGTTGTGAAATATTCTTACGAATCCCCTTTAAACTTGCGCCCTGCTGAGCAGTACCCCCCAAATCCTCTGGAGACGTTCCAGGCAGAAAGTAAGGCGGTCATATTTGTTTTTAAGCCGCTGACCTTTAAATCCAGATCTGCCGCGAGTCACATTAATAAGTCTTTATTATTCAGCACAGAGGAAGGCAACAGCGAGGAGAAGGGATATTGATTTGCATTTCAAATTCCAGCCAAATTTTACATTTGTATTCTCCGGCGGAGCTCAGTGATACAGACCATTAAACACACGGAGGAACATTCGAGCCAAATGGAAGTTTATAATTGGGAATTGACGGAAGAAAACAAGCGACGTATAAAGCCTGTTCATATAAGTGATGTCATGAAAGGTAACGATACCCGAAAGCTACAACATCCAATTAACCATGAAAGTAACCGGCAGCGTTCAGTGTCAGCCGGACGGTGTGCTGCAGTTTCTCTGTTCTAAATGTAAAAGTTCACCCAAACGTCGTCTTCTTTTTTTTTTAGTATAACCTCCATCATGATGTTTGAACTCGGAAGATGCAGCCGTCCTGGCATCAGGATTTTAATATAAAATAGACGTGCGTGAATATAGGTAAGTATTTCAAGGATGGACATTCACACTCGCCACAACTCTCAGTGCCCCCTTATCAATTCCAGCCACAGTAAGTGCTTTTATAAATTTGCCAGCCACCGTTAACGCCTCCATAATCAGCCAAAGTCAGGGACTCCATAAGGTTGCAAGAAACAACCTGTGCCTCTATGATATCACCATGGGCAGACAGCTACCAAGAAATATTGACCCTCACGGTCATAGACCCCAAAATATTGCCATCCACATTTAGTGCATCCACATTGACAATCACAGTCAGTGCCCCTATAGCTTTGCCATTCAAGTTCCTGCCCTCACATTGCCAACAACAGTAATGCTTCCAGCAAGAGTCAGTGTTTCCCAATCTTTTATAGTTAGAATTCCTTTCCCGACATAGTCAGGAAACCCAAGGTATTGTAAGAAGTTGTAACCATGTTAGCCGTAGTTAAGTTAGGAACCTCAAATCATTGCCAACCACCAATATTACCCCCCGTTACACTATCCGATACAGTGCCTCTATGAGGAGTATGGCCAACTGTCATGTTCTCCCTCTGAAGACATCAATGAGTTTAATGGAAATATGTGAAATATGTTTTCTTGTGGTAGTGTTAATTTCCCTGTAGGCTGCAGTATTAATAAATGGCCACAAGATGTCACTGTCCTCCTTTTCACTCTTGTATAGAATGTAGGTGAAAGGTTAAGTTTGCCCAGCAACAGATGGCAGGGACAGACAGTTAAATCAGGGTTAACTGGTTAACTGTAAAGCCGGCTCATAGTGGAGAGGAGTGAGAGATTGAGGAAATTAGTGATGTAAGAGAGGTGATTGTACAGAGATCTGAGGAACAGAGCTAGTGTGGAGCTGAGATGGAAAAGGCAGCAAGAATCATGAAGGAACTTTACAGGCGACTGAGCTTTAGTTCAGCAGGCAAGGGGGTGAAACCCATTAGTGGGAGAATGAAAGGAAGAAGTGAGTCCACTGTTGGTCAGACATGGGATATCCTATAGAGAAGGGTCTTGCTCAGCTGAGGACATGTTAGAGTGACACAGCTCTGTAAGAGGAAGCGATTTGGAGTAGTTGGTGCAGTGCCCCAGAGTCCTGGTCGTTGCAATACTGACGCTCCGTCACTAAGGGGAGTGATGGTACGTCTGATGGCACTAAAGGAGTTCACCTGACCAGGTATCACAGTCACACATTACACTTCACACTCTGGCCTCCAGGGGGAGCAAAGGGTTCTATGTATTAGGCCACTCCTCACAATCTGGTAAAACTGGGGGTTGGATAGGAAGTTAGGCAGAAGCTGACTGGGTTTGATCCAGGCAACATCCTGTGGCAGAGGGTGTTGCGGGGGGAAGATTCAGGGGGGTCTCTGTCAGGGGTGGGATCCTGACAGTGGCCTAGCGAAAAGGACAGAACGTTACAGAGCCGCGCCTGCACCCGTTGCGGTGGCATCCTAAGAAAGAACACAAAGCGAGGTTTATTGTGGAGAAGTGAGAAACGAGATCGCAGCAAAAATGAGATAAAGCCAGTAGGAGTCGTGCCTTAAGATTGTGGCAACATCCTACTGAGGCGCGTAGCCGGTGGCCGGAACGCCGAGGAAGTATTGGGCTCCAAGCAGTACTTCAAACAGCGGCAGGACAGTTAATTATAGGTTGGCTGTCTCACCTAAATCACCTAAGCAGGCATAGGAGGCAATTGTGGGAGAGGGGCGTCACTAGGGTCCCGGAAGAACTCCAGGCCTACCCCGTCATACGGGTGTGTCCTAGCCAAATCATCTGGGGGACGGAGAGAGAAAGAACATCAGAAACAGAAACAACAGTTGTGAGGACTATCCCGTGGTGCTCAGCAGGGAAGTACTACAACACACAGGCGCTAGAAGGTAGGCACTGATTTCCACCTGCAAAGGGAACTCTGGATGTGCCTTCGGACCGGCCGGTCTCAGCCAGCCCTGTTAGCAGTGCTCTGGATTGCGGATCCTGAAGCCTTCAGTAAAGAGGTAAAGAGACTGCAACCCTGTGTCCTCGTTATTCATCGCACCTTGCACCACGCCCCATCGTCACACCTTTCATTGGACGCCCCTTAGCAGGGTCACGGACCGGGTCTAGCCACGGTGACAACCCCAGGACCGAGACAGAGAGGCCCGGTACCGAGTACCCCGCGGCCCTGCGTCTGGGGGCGCTCCAACTTGGCGTCACGAACAGGATCTACTTAAGCCTGAAGAATCAGGTCATGTGTGCCTTGGAACTGTGTCTGAATTGTGCTTGAACTGTGACTTATTGCAAAGACTGTGTATTGCTGATTCCCGCCAAAACCGCCGCCATTACAGTGCTAAGAGGAGCGCAGGAGAAGAAGAAGGGCGTGGAAGTGGGCGTAAACAAGCTGAAGAGCGCGAAAGACAATGGCCGCCCAGTCTAAATATTTCTGTACCGTGAGGACGTGTCCGTCAGCAGCCGAGATCCGCCTCCTAATCCTTAATGGAGGGCGGAGACAAAGAAAAAGAAACCGCCCACGAAGGAGAGAGCGGGAAGAAGACCAGGAAGTGCGCAACGTGGAGAATGCCATGGCTGACAGCTCGGAACCAGAGTGTGGGGTGGAAGCGGAGGACTCCCTTAGCCACCCGAAAGAGTAGAACGGTCAAATCTCCACAGCTGGCACTGACCTCCTGCAGGTCGAGATGGAGGAATTGATCGAGCAGCTCCTTCAACTGCGGGTGGAGGCCAAGGCCTTACACCAGGAGGTGCCAGCGGAGGACTCCCCGATGCCGACTCCTGTGTTGTTGCCGGAGCTCCTGCCGATGCCCCCACCGACGCCGACGCCGACGGAGCAAGCTGCGATAGAGGAAGCCGCACCGGCCGGTGAGTCTGCCGACCCTGCCCCGCCAGCAGAGGACCTGCTGATAGGCCCTGTCGCAGCACCCCCTCTCCCTGGGACCTATAGACTCCAGCACCTTACCCCCCAGTGTGTCGCTGGGTGAACCCAGGATCCGATTTCATGGGGTTCGCCGGGGTGAAGACGCAGGAAGGGGATATGGTGGACGCCCTTAGCTGGGCGGAATATCAGGCCCAGCTAGACCAACGATGGGAGGAGAAGGAGAAGGATTACCAGGCCCAGCGGGAGGCCCATCATCAGCGGGACATGGCAGTGAAGGACCGGGCCCGCAAGGACCGCATCACCCACCAGGCCCCGCGCAGGCAGGGCATCGTCACCGCCTTTAAACTCTGTGGGGGCTGGGGCTTCGTTAAGGAGCCGGGCCTGTACGCTGAAGTTTTTGTGAATCGGAGGGATGTAGAGTCCCACCTTAGAGAGGGCCACCCGGATTGGGATCTCTACCCGGGGATGAAGTCACCTACACCCGGCACTTAGGGGAAAAGGGGTGGTTCGCCTTGAACGTCCACAAGAGGCGAAGCTCCGTGACACCCCCGACTAAGGTGCCGGTGAAATTGTTCCCCGTGGTGAAGGCGCCCCCTTGTGGTCAGGCCACGGTTACCACAAAGACCACCGTTGCTACCCCGACATGCACCCTTGTCAAGACCACGACCTGCACTATTGCCACCACCGCCACCGTGGTGGCTAGAGAACTGACTGCGGTGATGGCTAGTGTCCAGGCCATCTCAGGATTTAAAACTGTGGGTACCCAGACCCCTGTTTGGAGCGAGGGGGCTCCTGGTACAACACCTGGTAGCTGCAGGTATTCGGGCGGATGGCCTCGCCCATTGCTACCTGTGGAGCTGCAGCCGCCTCAACAGGAGTATACCTTAGAATTGGAACCAATGTAAATAGTTAACTGTTTGTCCTACTGTTTTGCTGCTTTAAACCCGACCAGGGTTATTCTTAAAGGGATCCCTTTGTTTCCCCGGGATCCCTATTGTTTTTGCTTTTTGTTTTTGCTTTTGTTCATCGTTATTTACAAAGACTGCCGAATCATGGACGATGAATGGTTCACAAACTGTGTTGTATATAGTTCGCACCTTCTTAAAGGTGCCCCCCTACTGGTTTTACAAAAAGGATAACTTTTTGAAGAGACTGTTCTTGAATACAGCACAGAAGTTCTTGCCTTAAACGGACTTGCAGATGGAGAGTCTGCACTACCTCAAAGAGACTTGAGTCCCTCTTAAAGGGAATGTTCACGTGTTGCACTTAAGTATGATGTTGCCTTAAGAAAAAGTTGGATTGTAATAATGTTTACATAGGAATAGTATGTAGTTAGTTAGATAGCAATAGGAATTGTTTTATGATGTTACTAGAGATTGAGGACAGGAAAGAGTTGAAAGCCGAATTTCAATAAAGTGAACCCGTAGGGGTTAGTGAGTCCTCCTGGAAACCATAGAGAGATGGTTGATTGATCTTATACTGTGAATAAAAATTGAGCTAATAGAAGAAAAGAGGCAGTAGGCCCGGACGAGTAGCCAGGCGGTCCTGCATGTTCAAAGTAAAAGTGTTGTATTTAGAAAATAAAGACAAAGTTAATTTATATCTTAGAGTTTTATAGTAAGCCTTTAGTGGGTTCAGCTTATACACCCTTAAAGAAAAAGTTAAATTATTGTTCAAAATTTGCACTTAGTAGATAGAATACCCGGCTGGGTAATGATGGTTATTTATAGTCGAGTTAGTCATAAGTGTTATTTATAACCTTGAGTAAAAATGTAAATATGTTTCTGTTTGTAACGTTCAAGCGTCCTCACCTCCCATAAAGGGAAGTACTGTTAAAATTTACTTGTTCATTGCATTCCAAAAATTTGTATGTCTTTTGCTAACATGTATTGTTGTTCTTCTTCCCAGTCCAGGAGTACTGGATTTAACCGGGGGAGAGTGCAGCGCCCCAGAGTCCTGGTTGTTGCAGTACTGATGCTCCGCCACTAAGGGGAGTGATGGTATGTCTGATGGCACTAAAGGAGTTCACCTGACCAGTTATCACAGTCACACATTACACTTCACACTCTGGCCACCAGGGGGAGCAAAGGGTTCTATGTATTAGGCCACTCCTCACAATCTGTTAAAACTGGGGGTTGGATAGGAAGTTAGGAAGAAGCTGACTGGGTTTTGCCCAGGCAACACCTAGTGAGAGAAGAGGTTGCTTGGGAAGATTCAGGGGGGTCTCTGTCAGGGGTGGGATCCTGACAGTGGCCTAGCAAAAAGGACAGAACGTTACGGAGCCGCGCCTGCACCCGTTGCGGTGGCATCTTAAGAAAGAACATGAAGCGAGGTTTATTGTGGAGACGTGAGAAACGAGATGACAGCACAAAGGAGAATAGAACTAGTAGGAGTCGTGCCTCAAGATCGTGGCAACATCCTACTGAGGCGCGTAGCCGGTAGCCGGAACGCCGAGGAAGTATTGGGCTCCAAGCATTACTTCAAACAGCGGCAGGACAGTTAACTCTAGGTTGGCTGTCTCACCTAAATCACCTAAGCAGACAACGGAGGCAATTATGGGAGAGGGGCGTCTCTAGGGTCCCAGAATAACTCCAGGCCTACCCCGTCATACGGTTGCGTCCTAGCCAAATCATCTGGGGGACGGAGAGAGAAAGAACATCAGAAACAGAAACAACAGTTGTGAGGACTATCCCGTGGTGCTCAGCAGGGAGGTACTGTCGGGGTCGTAACGACAAATACCCTTCCTTCACCAGTCATTCCAAATTAAACTATAAGCATGTGGTACCGGGTAAGAATGAGTCAGGCAGGTAGCTGGTTCAATCTTAGTGCATGCTCGTGGATCCACACACATGTGTGTAACCGTCACAGCAACTGAACTTTATTTTAGAATACACAATACTAAAAAGGAATGCAATAGGCGGGGTTTAAGCTAGCATTCAGTCTTTCTGATTTGTTCTGACATCTTCTGGTGGATCCTCCTTTTCTTCACATTCCTGAGTTTCATTTCTGAAGAAATTAATCTCAATCCTTCGGACACTAAACTGAAACGAAACTGAACACTGGCAGCCATCTTTAAATACAATTACATTTACATTAGCTAGCAGATAGGAAAAACTTATTGTTTCACAGTATAAGATATAAAAGTACAAAAGTATATAAGAAAGTATATTTTCACCTTGACAATCCCCCCTAAACACTAAGTTTTTCCCTTAAAGAAAGATCCTTCGAGACTGTCCATGTGATGGGAAAAGGGGAGGTGGATTTCTTCATCCAGACACCTCAGAAACTCTCCCCTAGCGAGAGGCCTCCAGGCAGCTGAACCCTTCACTAACCTCACATGGAGTTCTCCCACTGTCCCTAAACTAAATCTCTTAACATCATCTGAGAATGGGGGGTTTTGTCTACTCTCTTGAGGGGGACATACTTAGGGATCTCCCTTGGGTCAGTACCATCGTACTCTGGTGGGTCTACTTCTTGATTAAGGAAGGTGCCAGTCGGAGTTGCTTTGGCAATAACCTTTTTATACAAGGGAATAACACAACAGAGAATTATCGATCCAATTACAAGGAGGGCAATCAGTACTAAACAAGCTTGTTGAAGGAATCCCTCGATCCCACCTAACCAACTGGAGAAGAAAGATGTGTCTATTCCAGCATACATGACACATCGTCTTATTGTCCTAATTCGTTCAACTTCTTTAGAAACCTTCAGGTCTTTTGGATCCTCATTTCGCCATTCTGGCTGTCTATGTTTCGTATCGTAAGTCTTTGGTCATACCGTCAATGAATGTATTTACCAATACTCTAACATCAAGTGGGTTTATGGGACTGTACTCCATGTCTTCCCATTTCAGCTGTATCCGTCCAAAGTATAGCTCTACACTTTCTCCTTTTGTCACATTTGTAGAAAATCTTAATTTGCGTCCTAGCACGTCACCTGTTTTTGTGCTCACTAGCTACCTAGGCCTGCCTAGGTGCACTTATACGTCCATCATATTGTCATTATTTGTCTGTAGAATGAGAAAGGTTGGTTCTCAGGGTCAGCCAAATGTTTTTGCGTAGCTAGCTAGTCAGAGGGCCTCCAGGGATAATACTCCTGTATCTGTCTTACCCTACCTGAAGTGGTTGGTTCTCTGGTGGTGGGGACGTGACATGACATGCTGGTCTACAGCTCCTTCCCAAAAGGATTACTGTCAGCCTACTCCTAAAAGTTAATGTCCCCACTATCCACCAACCACAATCCTGTGTCAGCTTCTTATATCACTGCATGTGATCTTGTCTGGACAGGATTCAGTGTAATTCTCTTAGGTCGGGTTGCAGCACGGGTCATACAAGTGTTAGGGCCCAAGCCCTCAACTATATCCTGAAAGGCATCACAGCTATAATTGACAAATCTTTGTTCACTGTAATATATATATATATTTGATCCATTCAACATTTTTATTAATCTGCACCTGTGGGATTATAGAAGCAATGCCGGCATAAGTCTGGTTCTGGGCTTTAAATTGGTCAGGCACCCCCCTTGGCACTCCAATGGTATCAATATATACTAGTGGATCTTCTTCATAACTCATGCGGAGCTGATCAAAACTTCTCCTCTTTCTGGTAGGTTCATCAGGTATCTTTGGATCCCAAAAATAAAATCTTTAACTGCATAGCTAGTTTAACAGGGGTGCATTGGCTTATCCAGGCATTAGGCAACCTAGGACGGAGCTTACCATCTCCACATAACCAATAAATGTCATACATACATTGTGTATGTTTGATTAGCAAATCAGTATCTAAAGAACTGTTCTCCTTGCAAAAACCTGTCTCAAAAATCCCTACTGGTGTACCTGTGGTGTCGTGGGAATTATAGCAGGTGTAATTGTCAGCTAATACGGTTACTTCTCCTGGGACCTTTAGTTTGGGTCTCTCATGAATTAGTGGGACATAATCTGGGCAATCAGTGGACTTCAAACCTTTCAACAGATTCATGACACAGGCAGTGGTGTTGTCATCAGGAAAAAGCAATGCATGCATGTAGAGATGTGTATTCGCAGCAGCACAAGCAATACATCCTACAAAGATATTCTGAACTCTTACATTGTATCTCACCCATTCTAACCACAGGTTTTCCTTGGGGCTGTTTGTGTTTCTATGGAGAAAACCTCTTGCCAACTGAGACCTGGAATGGGGATCACTTCATTGACTACATTTTGCAAACGCTCACCTGGGCTTGTTTTAGGTGTACTGGTAACAGGGGCTTTGGTTGGTCTGAAACTAATATCCTGGAGCTGTATATGGCCTAAATTCCCATGGTATCCACTACTAAATACATAATTATAATGCCTTCCCAGTACAAATGTCTGTAGGTCAGCAGATTGGGGGCTTTCAAGATTTAGGAGGAGGGGGTGACAACTTTTACCCCATTTACAGCCCCTAAGTGGTTGCGGAAGGGCTGTTAGATGCATTCTCTCACGAAGACTCCTACCCGTCCCATCCTTGGGAACATGGCTTCACTAGGTTTATATCCCCAATCATCTCCCATATTCCAGGCAGCATCTGTCTAATAATAACAGTTATTGTTGTCATTTCTGGTAGCACATATATAAAACTGGATGATTCTCTCTACCACCCGTTCAGTCTCGGGGCACTTGACTACATCACAGAAATCAAATCGCCAGATATTCACCGGGGCTGTCAGGTTTACCCAGAGAATAGTGGGGCCAGAATTCTTATTTTTGCAATAGGGGCCGAAGAGGTAGGGGCGAGGATGGCCCCCATTTCCAGGATCAAAAACAACAGCAACATTTCCTTTCAGTCACTACTGTGACTAAACACTGGTTCGGTCTCTTTTACAGTGTGAAGCGTGAATCCAGGTGCTCTTTCCTTCAAGTTTTACTGCAGTGGGGGTGACCAGGATCACCGTATGGGGTCCTTCAAATCTTGTCTGGAGACAATCTCTGCGCACAAACTTTTTCACATACACCAGGTCTCCTGGCACAAAGGGATGGTGTCCAGGAACCTTGTCTGGGTCTGGAAAAGAACTGAAGACAGTTAAATGCACTTTGGCAAGGTGCCCATGTAAGGCCTGCACATAGCTAGTCAAGTCCTGGTACTTGAGCTGCAACTGTTGTGGAAAGAAACATTCAAGATTGGGGCTCCTGCCAAACAGAATCTCATACGGTGACAGTCCTGTCTTCCTGTTTGGGGTATATCTTACTGAAAACAAAGCCAGAGGAAGGCATTCTGTCCATGGTTCACCAGTCTCTGTCATTGCCTTCTGGATTTTAAGCTTAAGAGTTCCATTTAGTCTCTCCACTTTTCCACTGCTCTGCGGATGGTATGGAGTATGCAATGTTTGACTTACCCCCAGTGCTGCCATTACCTCTGACATGATCTCTCCAGTAAAATGGGAACCCTGATTGCTTTCAATGACTTCAGGAACTCCATACCTGCATATGATCTCAGCCATCAGTTTCTTCGCCGTTGTCTTAGCCGTAACTTTGGCAACTGGGTAGGCTTCTGGCCAACCTGAAAATAAATCAATGCAGACCAACACATACTCATACGTCCCTACTCTGGGTAACTGAATTTAATCAATCTGCAGTCTCTGGAATGGGTTAAAGGGCCGGGGAGTGTGTTTGGATGGAGTTTTCACTGTCCTGCCCTGATTATGTGTGGCACATATCATGCAGCTCTGTACCTGCCTTTCTGCGCAGGTGGAAAACCCGGGGGCAATCCATTGTTTCTGTAGGGTGTCACACATGGCCGTCTTCGAGTGGTGCACATTCCCGTGCAGAACCTGTGCCATCATTGGGTACAGTACCTGTGGTAGGCAGACCTTTTCACCCCTCCCCCATAGTCCAGTGACGGTATCAGAGCAAGCCCCTATCTTTTGCCACCTATTTTTCTCCTCCTTACTTGCCTGTTCTTGTAACCGGGCTAAGATGTCTTTCAACACAAGTGGAGATGGTGGGGTGTCTAGGTGATGTACCTGAGAGGCCACAGGAGTGCTTGCTGCTTTCTTGGCAGCCTGGTCTACCAGTTTGTTACCCTTTGTTCGTCCATCAGTGCCTTTGGTATGTGCCTTTACCTTTATGATGCCTGCTTGGGTGGGAAGCTGTAGTGCATTCATAAGTTGCTGGACTGCCTCAGCACGTTTAAAGGGGTGGCCATTTGCTGTCAGGAAAGCCCTGGCTCTCCAGATAGGCCCATAACCGTGTGCAATGCCAAAAGCATACCTGGAATCAGTGTAGATATTTACAGTCTTACCTTCTGCTAGTTTGCTCTGCTTCTTGTGCAGACATATGAGCTGGCATTGACTCTGCCTTGATTACCTCATGTTCTGAGACCACAGCATATCTGGTACAGAAGCGTCCTTGGTCATCTTGGTGACGGGATCCATCTACAAAAAGCTCAAAATCAGCATTAGAATAGGCACACTAGAGACCAGCCGTTTCCTAAGACATTAATTCTAGACAATCATATGGTTTGGAAACCTAATCTTGTTCCTCTGGATCCATTCTAGAAAGAAAAAGAGTGTCCTTGCTCATGTCACCTACTCCTCCCCCTTTGGATCCAGGGGAACTAGGAGAAAAGTAGCGGGGTTCAGGACAGTGCACCTTTTCAAAGTCACATTAGCACACTGGAGTCGCAGCTGTCCAGCCATGGACATGTGGCTAGGTTGTACTTGGTTAAGGATACTATATACATCGTGTGGGGTATGGACCATCAGTGGATAATCCAAAACAATCTCTGAAGATTTGTGTAGCAACAGCTGGACAGACAACACAGTCCAAACACATAAGGGATTCCCTCTTGCCACCCTATCCAGGCGGCCGCTGTAATAAGCAACAGATCTCTGTTCGTCTCCATGAAGCTGAGTCAGCACACCTGTAGCATGTCCTGCATAGGTGAGCTCTGTCTGCAAGGCAGTCTGCAATACTGTACGGCAGTGCTCGGGTGTCTTGTAATCATATACGGGGCCTACAGTGTGTAACACTATATCACAGGGCAAATTCCCTCTTTGGGTGGACATAGCGTCTCCTGGATGCAAGGGGCCATAAGTGGCAAGGTAGGCCTGACACTCTTGGGCTATGACTGGACTTCCCTTGTTAGCTATCTGTTAAACCAAACCACCTCTATATGACAGGGTAGAGTTAGCTGGGTTCACTATGGCTCCTACCTGGTGGGTAATCATGTCCCCATACCCCTACTGAGAAAAGAACCTGGGAGCCCTGAGGTGTGATGTAGCAACGTGAATGACAGGGAAACAAACTTCAGATTCTTGGAGAGTCTGGCCTTGTAGGTGTGAAGGTTTCACGGGAAGAGGAGATGTAGGGGCCTTTCTGGGCTGGGGGGGTCTGCCATTTACACCGATTAAAGCAAGCTCTTGGTCTGAAAATTGACATGGGGCTGGGGAGGGAGATTCCCAGACAGGGTTAAAAGGGATATTTTAGTATGAGACTAGATTTGTGTAAGGTGGGGAGGGCAGGGGCTGAACTCCGATAAGGAATGAAGCTTCGTCCTTGTACTGCGGACTGCGATGGGGTGGGGACTGTATTTGGAGCGGGGAATTGCTGTCAGCGTTTAGCAAGGGAAAGGTGGGGGCTACGACCCTGAATCTACTCGCTCCACAATTGTAACAGACCTCTCTACACTGAGAATTAGTAACTCCGCATACATCACAAATCCACCCGACAGGATCATAGAATAGAAGCGCACTAAGTTTTGGCAACCCAGTATATATATTGGTGCTTTGGGATTGAGGGGCACAGAGCTTACAGTCGGGAGAAGAGGCTTGATTTCCTGGGGAGGCACCATATTATCCAGCAGGGAGACCCCCCCCCGTCCCAAATTTTTAATTGCTTGCGTTACTCAACTCTTTTACCAATCTTTCAATTACACTGATACAAATTTCCTTATAAAACCAGGCACTATATTTCACTTTCAAATTCCAGATTATAATATTTCTTCATACTTCAAAACAATGTTGTCGCTTTAAACCAGACACAGATCTACCAGAGAAAATACAGAGAACACAGTTACAGTATGTGCTCTCTCCATTCCAAGGACAGCATTTCTCTACACAGAGAAAAGAGACAAGCAATAGCGCAGCTACGCATGTGTCCCCTCCCTACTAGAAACAGCACAGAATTCCTCAGCGTACAAGGGAGAATATTGAGCCCAGCTCTTTGCCCCCCCTCCTTCTCCGGCACGTAGCGCAGATAGGAGAAAATAGGAGAACTGACAAAGAAATCTCGCAGCGGTCCGCTCCCCCCCTCCCCTACACAGCACTGATAAGGGCTCAGTATCTTCCACAAAGTAACAAATTACAGCAGTTTTCAGACTTAATTTCTACAAAACTTTCCTATGATCCTCCGTGATCTGGGCGGAGCCCCAAGGACGGTCCGTATGCACACACACGGCAGGTTTCCACCCAGGTTAGATTCTACACAACACAAACAGAACACACCTACGCTTCTGGAAAGCTCTTTCCGCCGCCATTACAGGGCGGTGGCTGGGACTACATTTTCATCATCAGTGGCACGGCGGCCATTTTACAATCTGTAAGATCACAGTTCACAGGCATTTTATAATCAAACACGGGCTCTACATTGTCTGATCCTTCCTCTCCATCAACCTATTTTCATCCTTTGTTCTTTAAGCTTCGCGCAACTCGCAGATGAGCTTCTTGACTGTCTCTTGCCCTCCCGTGACTCCACTATTGCCTTGACTTCCACAGCATCCTCATCTAACTTGTGGGGCACAGACTTCTGCTTTAAGATACGCAGCTTGGCTCACAGAATACTACGCCCTGCTATAGCTCAGGATCGCTGGCAGCGATATCGACACTGGTATTCTACAATACGGAATCTCGCTCAACGTATTAGAAAAAGAAGAGCCTCGCGCTCAATATTTTCTGTCCCTAACCTGAACACCAGTGATTACAGACTATCCTGCCACGATATTGCAACCGTTGGGAGGTAGCCTCCTAATTAGACCCCTCCACAAAAAAAAAAAAATATAGGTGGTCCCCTCTCGGAACGTCTTAAGTTACCTATCAGCACAGGTGGTCCCCTCTCGGAACGCCTTAGTTACCTGTCTGGACAGGTGGTCCCCTCTCGGAACGTCTTAGTTACCTATCAGCACAATATCACAGAGGCTGCGTCTCCTATCCCTTTCTCTAAGCTGCCCCACAATCTACAACTAGCTCAATTTATCACTCCACTTCACTACTAGACAATAGTCACGGGTAGGGTGGTTGAACGGAGTACAATGACCGGTGGAGGAGGTGTGGTGTACAGAGGACGCACAGAATGCGACGTCTCTCAGTTGCTGGTTCAGAGCGTGGCACAGGATCGCGTTCGATCTCACCACTCGACCGGTCACCTCCCGGACCCAAGGAGACCACAGACAAACCAATAACGGCTGAGACACTAGCAAGTGTGACACATACAATGTATATGATCGCCACTTACCGTGTGCGGAGGGTGATCAGTCCTCGAGGTCAGCCACTACGGGTATCATCCACAGACATCCAGGCATGGGTCCAGGGGGTCTCGGATCGCTGGCCACGCCCCCCGTTGGGCTGCCAATTGTCGGGGTCGTAACGACAAACACCCTTCCTTCACCAGTCATTCCAAATTAAACTATAAGCATGTGGTACCGGGTAAGAATGAGTCAGGCAGGTAGCTGGTTCAATCTTAGTGCATGCTCGTGGATCCACACACATGTGTGTAACCGTCACAGCAACTGAACTTTATTTTAGAATACACAATACTAAAAAGGAATGCAATAGGCGGGGTTTAAGCTAGCATTCAGTCTTTCTGATTTGTTCTGACATCTTCTGGTGGATCCTCCTTTTCTTCACATTCCTGAGTTTCATTTCTGAAGAAATGAATCTCAATCCTTCGGACACTAAACTGAAACGAAACTGAACACTGGCAGCCATCTTTAAATACAATTACATTTACATTAGCTAGCAGATAGGAAAAACTTATTGTTTCACAGTATAAGATATAAAAGTACAAAAGTATATAAGAAAGTATATTTTCACCTTGACAGTACTACAACACACAGGCGCTAGAAGGTAGACATTGATTTCCACCTGCAAAGGGAACTCTGGATGTGCCTTTGGACCGGCCGGTCTCAGCCAGCCCTGTTAGCAGTACTCTGGATTGCGGATCCTGAAGCCTTCAGTAAAGAGGTAAAGAGACTGCAACCCTGTGTCCTCGTTATTCATCGCACCTTGCACCACGCACCATCATCACACCTTTCATTGGACGCCCCTTAGCAGGGTCATGGACCGGGTCTAGCCACCGTGACAACCCCAGGACCGAGACAGAGAGGCCCGGTACCGAGTACCCCGCGGCCCTGCGGTTGGGGGTGCTCCATTGGCAGGATGCAACATTATAGCGTAGAGATGGCGGATCAACTTAGCATACCATGGGAAATATAACCCCTGATGGGCTGTGCTCAGCAACCTTCTGATTTTCACATGAAGTCATTTACCACTGTGGGATTGGGTAGAGAAGCATGCTGCGTATATACAACCTGATCTCTGCCATACAGGTAGAGTTAGCCCTTCTGACCCTCAACGGAGAGGCCCTACAGACGGTCATGAACCACCAGCCGAGAGACTGTAACACTGTGGACAAAGTGATTAAAATTTGAACTTCTGACACCACAGACTTAGGCCGTCTCCATATGCGTTTGTTTCAGCGGGTCCAAGGGGAGGGCGAGACTGTAGTCCAGGACGTAAATACACTGCAGGAAGTGATGGCCCACATCACTAAGAAGACCCAACTTGGGTACAGAGGACTGGAATTGCTAGATGAAGTACTGCAGGATCAACTGGTCGCTGTACTGAGGGACCCCTACCCTACCTAAGCCAGACCTTAATAAAAGGAGCGCCTACGCCTGAGCTGTAATATGAGAGTCCTAGAAATTGAGGCAAAGGCCCAAGCCCTAGAACTAGAAGCCCCTGTCTTGCTGGTTGCGGTAAGGGCAACAAACATAGAAACCAACAGGACCTGAGAGCTGTGCCAAGAAGTACGGTACTCCGAGGCGAGCAGCATAGTATCAAGGGGACCCCTGCTGATGTTGCCATACCTGCCCCTATGGCCTGGTACAATGAAAGGTCAGAGGGGCAAAGGCCGCTCCACACATGTCCCACCACGTTGCATCCACCACTCATCACTAGAACGTGTGGCAGAATGCTGGACCTGCGGTGGAAGGGACTCATATTGTGAGACTGTCCAAACCAGGAACAAAAGAGAAGGGGGTGTCCCAATAAACTAACATGCCCCACGGTCAAGGAGCACATGTGGTTCCAAACCCCAGAAGGTAGAGAAGAATACTATTAAGAGAAAGATATTGTTTCTAAGAGACCCATTACAAGGGTCATACAGAGCAAATCGCTTTCCCCATTCGGGAGAGGTATCGGAAAATCCCACCGCAGATATACTAAGAAGTGAAAGAACTACTGTTTCACATGCTACATAATGAAGTGATACATAAAAGCCAAAGCCTATTGGCAGTACCCATTGTGTTGGTCTGGAAGAAAGATGGTGCGCTGAGGTTCTGTGTAGACTACCGATGATTGAATGCATGCACTATGCAGGACTCATACCTCTTACCCAGGATCAAGGAATCCCTGTCTGCTTTGGGAAAGGCCAAGTACTTCTCCTGTCGACCTAGCCAGTGGCTACTGGCAGGTTCCGGTGGTTGCTGAAGACTGCCCGAAGATGGCTTTTATTCTTCCTATGGGCCTATTTGAATTTAACCGGATGCCTTTTGGGCTGACAAATGCACCAGGGACGTTCCAGCGCCTGATGGAAAGATGCTTAGGAGATCTTATCGAGGAAACTCTGATATACTTTGATGACATCATTGTATACTCGCCTAGGTTCAAAAAACATGTTATCCACCTAGAACAGGTATTGGAGCGGCTTCAAAGGCACGGGCTAATAGTCAAGCCCTAGGAGAGGAGCAAGATTGGCTTACAGTGCCGTTGAGACCTCCGGAGTTGCCAATGCTGCCCTCGAGTGGGACAGAGAACGAGATAGGAATCAATTTACAATCCCTGGTGACTGGATCTCCAAGTACTCCAGAAGAACCCATACATGAAGAACCCTGCAGAACTGACCGTACCAACACCGATATTTCTGAAACGCACAAGACTAATGTGTTTGGACATAGAAACAGCAGAAAACCAGAGGGTGTGCTCAACTGTTGGCTGAACTTAGGTTGCCCTTAGAAAAACTTTGAACTCGCAAGGATACCCCTTGCCCGAATACTGGACAGCTAAAAGAGGGGAGAAATGTAAGAGAAAGAGATGGTGTCCATGAAGAGCCCCTGCATGATGGGAAATTAGTGAAGAAAGACCGCTATTTGCTGGTTGGACGAAACCAGGCAGAACCAACTGGCACCAGAAGAATTGCAGGGGGAGCCAGTTCTTGTGCGGGACCTGATCAGGTGCCTTGCATGGCAGTCTCTGGATTTAAAAGCCATGCTCGCAAAACCACAGCAGGATTTGGCGCCAAGGAGAGGAGAGGTGCCGACATGCACAGGGAAAGATGCTGCAGCCAAAACGTGCAACCAAAACATGAGTGTTACGCACCACACACATAGCACAACAAGGTGGCCTGGGGCGGTAGTCCCAGCCGAGTCAACTAAGCCACTGTCAGTATACACCCTGGGACCTTGTACAGAAATAGGACAGAAGACCTCAGACAAATTACTTCTGTCTTCAGTCACTGCAGTCCAGGCAATGAGGATCCAGGAACAGTTATAATCCACACTCATGTCCCAAAGGGGGCTCTTTCTGTCCCAGACGGGGACGCACATATGCCGGAATCTGGATGCTTAAAGTCCCTTCGGCGGGACACATATGTAGTCCTGTGCCCACTTCACTGCTCATGGGTCCGGGGCAGCACTTTCTCTCCCCTCCAGGGGAGTCATTGGCTCCAGAAGCTGGAACACAACTTGCCACGGCCATACCTGGCCGGCTCTGCTGCAGAAGCAGGAACTTCCTGCTTCTTTGAGGCTGCTAACCCAGTCCCTTTCATTAAGGCTTCTTTCACACTAGCGTCGGGCTCGGTCCGTCGCAGTGCGTCGGGCCGAGATCCCCGACGCTAGCGCTGTCTCCGCCGCACAACGGGGGCAGCGGATGCATTTTTCCAGCGCATCCGCTGCCCCATTGTGAGGTGCGGGGAAGTGCGTGGAGGTGGGGGCGGAGTTCCGGCCGCACATGCGCGGTCGGAAAAAGTGGACCGTCGGGAGCAAAAAACGTTACATGTAACGTTTTTTGGTCCCGACGGTCCGCCACAACACGGCGCAACCGTCGCACGACGGTTGCGACGTGTGGCAATGCGTCGCAAATGCGTCGCTAATGTAAGTCAATGCAAAAAAAAACGCATCCTGCAAGCACTTTTGCAGGATGCGTTTTTTCGGCAAAACGACGCATTGCGACGTATTGCAGTAAACGCCAGTGTGAAAGTAGCCTAAGTCTCTCTATCCTTGCACTAATCATGTGGCTTTTCCCAAGTTGAACGCATGAGCCGCTGAGCTCACTGATTGATAATGTCAGCACTGCAGGCAATAGCATATACTGGGAGCAGCGGCGGAGACGTATACACACCAGAAAACTCCTGTATTGCATCTGTACCAGCCCACAAGAACTGCAGTTAAAGTGAAAAATTGTGATTTCAAAATCGTAATGAAAAAGGCAGGGTTCAATATGGAAAGAATTATCCATGCACTTCCCAGAACAAGCACTACAGGGTGCTCCATTCAGTGCATTCTGTGGTCAGCACATCTGCAATTAGTAGATTTCACCCCAGACCCTCGGCCGACACTGATGTAATAGGGTCTTATTATTCTTCCATAACTATCTGTATCCCTGCTGCAATTAATGACTGCTCCTTAACCCCTTAGTGACAGAGCCAATTTGGTACATAATGACCAAGCCAATTTTTACAATTCTGACCACTGTCACTTTATGAAGTTATAGTTCTGGAATGCTTCATCGGATCCCACTGATTCTGAGAATGTTTTTTCATGACATATTGTAGTGATGAGCGAGTATACTCGTTGCTCGGGTAATCTCAGAGTATTTGTGACTGCTCTATCACAGTGATCAAAATGAACCAATAGGAAAAATTTCCTATTGTTGCCGGGTGCCGGCCGGCAGATCTTGGCGGGCGCACTGCGCATGCGCCCGCCATTTTCTCCCGGAAGAAGATGCCGGTGGCCTGGGGGACTTCACGGGGGGTTGCAGGGAGGTACCGAGGGGATCCAGGGACCCCATTTCTCTCTCCTCCGATGTGCGATCACATCAGAGAAGAGAGAAATTAAATGAGAAATCGGACTTTTTTTGTGGTTGCCGTTATTCCGTTAATAACAGCGATCGCAACACTGGGGTCAATAGAAACCAACCCGAATCATGTTCTCTGGGGTCTCAACTACCCCCCGTAGCTGAGACCCCAGAAAATGTTGACTCTGGGGGGCACTATACACTTATTTCATAAGTAGTACCCTTAACTGCCGCCATTACTAGGCGCATCGGCGGTCATTAAGGGGTTAATTAAACTGTGCAGCAATGTTTCCTGGTTACGTATTTATGAGGAATCTGCCCGAGATTACAGAATAGATTAATTATTGGATTATTATTGCCATCACCTTCCCAGCTCCCAGGATTAGCAGCACAGTGGTTGTGAGATGGCCGGGCATTTCCATATTAATATTATATAGTGCAGGGGTGTCAAACTGCATTCCTCAAGGGCTGCAAACAGGTCATGTTTTCAGGATTTCCTTGTATTGCACAGGTGATCATTTAATCACCTGCACAGAATGATTCCAGCACCTTGTGCAATGAGAAGGAAATCTTGAAAACACGCATGGTTTGAGGCCCTCGAGGAATGCAGTTTGACACCCCTGATGTAGTGCATAGAGCAGTGTGACAGATAGGCAGGGACCACAGAAAGTTCAACATTAAAGGAGTCTTTATTTTCAGAACTCACACATAGGAGTGATGTCCCACGGATCGCAGTCAGGTTTCCATAAACACAGTCCAGAACTCAAAAACCCGTTGCCATGGACAATGGCATTGCCGTGTCTCTTAGGTGCGTCAGCCGCCTGGAAGTCCCTGGCTCTTTGTTTGCTCCACACAGACCTGGGTTGCACAGAGCCACCTGCTCTGCAGCTTGCAAACTCCAAACTGACCTACCCAAAGCAAAACTTACAGATTTAAATGGAATCGTGGCCATAGAGCCACTTCCAAAACCCGGAGTAGAGAGAGGGATTCGCCCCACTACTACGGTAAATCTGCAAATCCCTCTAAAAATAAAAGCCCTTACTGGGTTTTCCTAAAAATCTGACTGAGTCACTACTTGGACCCAATCCACTCTTTCTTTTATTTTGCTTGGTGACTCACAGGCGTCCTGCTGAGAACATAATGCACTCCAGCGGTTTAATAGGACTCCGTCCTCATCGTGGGGGACACATATCGACCCTCGCATATGATCCCCCCTCACTGCCTCACAATACTATATGTAATCTGAAAACCATAGAAATGTTTATGCCTTGAAGGGGTTAATTGGAGTGCGATATTCTTCAGTATGGCCTAAATATGTTCAGAAGGCCAATGTAAAGATAATTGGTGATAGATATCTGATGGCAGGGGTCCCCACCTCTGAGACCCCCACTGATCACTGGGGGAGCTGGAAAGGAGCAGTGATCATTGCCCATGCTCAGTACTGCTCCGATCCGTGTCTATGGGGGTGACAGATCCAATTGAGTACAGTGCTCTTCCCATTGGCATTAAGCAGGACACATGCTGAGGTGGGGGTCCTGTTGTGAACTCTGTTTTCAGGCTCCCTCTTGTGGTCACTGGTGGTATGGAGTTACTTTCGCTTTGGGCTCCCCTTGGTGGCCTTGTTTGTTTTCCTGCTGGTCTCTGGCTATCAGCTGGTTCGTTATCCTCTGGGAGGTTCCTATATAGCTCTGTTTTACTTCCACTTGTCGCCGGCTGTCGATGTAATCAGTGCTAATCAGATTCCTTCTGACTACCTTGCTCCCAGTCCATCCAGGACAAGCTAAGTTTTCTTTGCTCATTTTTTGATCAGTAATGTGTATCATGTTTTCTTGTCCAGCTTGCTAAAAATGTGATTCCCTCGCTTGCTGGTTGCTCTAGTGGACTGAGTTTCTCCCCACACACAGTTAGTTGGTGTGTGGGTTCTTGAAATCTTAGGATGGATATTTTGTAGGGTTTTTTATTGATCGCATAGACCCCTGCTCTATTTTCTGCTTTCTAGTACTAGTGGGCCTCTTTTGCTGAATCTGATTTCATCCCTATGTATGTGCCTTCTTCTTTCGCTTAGAGCATGCTGAGATAACATGAGCTGAGTCACCACAGTAAAAGCACAACCCATTTTGCCGTCTATAATTTTGCAGTTCACTTCTGGTCAGAATTCTATCACATTGCATAGATTCAGGTGTCTGTTCAGAAGACACCGCCAAAAGGTGCACAGGTTTGCGCTCCCGCAAACGCCGATCAATCTGAATGGCCAGAGTCATTGACTCACTCAGACCTGCAGGTGTAGGGAACCCCACCATGACATTCTTAATGGCTTCAGAAAGACCTTCTCTGAAATATGCAGCCAAGGCACACTCATTCCACTGAGTAAGCACCGACCATTTCCGAAATTTCTGGCAGTACACCTCTGCTTCATCCTGCCCCTGCGAGAGGGCCAATAACGCTTTTTCAGCCTGGTTCTCAAGATTAGGTTCCTCATAGAGCAATCCAAGGGCCAGAAAAAACGCATCTACACTAAGCAATGCAGGATCCCCTGGCGCCAATGCGAAAGCCCAATCTTGAGGGTCACCACGCAAGAAGGAAATGATAATCTTAACTTGCTGAACGGCATCACCAGAGGAACGAGGTTTCAAAGAAAGAAACAATTTACAATTGTTCTTAAAATTCAGGAACCTAGATCTATCTCCAGAAAACAACTCTGGAACAGGTATTCTAGGCTCAGACATAGGACTGTGACAAACAAAATCCTGAATACTTTGAACCCTAGCAGCAAGATGATCCAGACTAGAAGCCAAGCTCTGGACATCCATGTCAGCAGCTGAACTCAGAGCCACACCAAGATTAAGAGGAGGAGAGAAACTAGCCACAGCAGCTAGACACATGGCAAGAACACAAAAAAAAAAAAAAAAAATTTTTCTCAAGGCTTCTTTTCTCCTGCTTCTGCCATGCAATTAACACTTTCTTGGCCGGCTGTACTGTAATGATACTTAGTGGCTGAGGATCACAAATAGACCTGCAAGTGGATAAACTTAGGACAAGCTCTAGTGAGATGGTAACTGGACTGATCGCAAATCTGAACCTATCCAACACAACTAGAGGTAGCCGGTGAACGTGCCTGAAATTCCTAGACGTCCCGAGCCAGCCTGAGGAACTAACTACCCCTAAAGAGAAATAAAGACCTAGCTTGCCTCCAGAGAAATAATCCCCAAAGATATAGAAGCCCCCAACAAATATTAACGGTGAGGTAAGAAGAAGGCACATACATAGGGATGAAATCAGATTCAGCAAAAGAGGCCCACTAGTACTAGAAAGCAGAAAATAGAGCAGGGGTCTATGCGATCAATAAAAAACCCTACAAAATATCCATCCTGAGATTTCAAGAACCCACACACCAACTAACGGTGTGTGGGGAGAAACTCAGTCCACTAGAGCAACCAGCAAGCGAGGGAATCACATTTTTAGCAAGCTGGACAAGAAAACATGATACACATTAAAACAGGAAAACAAACAAGGCCACCAGGGGGAGCCCAAAGCGAAAGTAACTCCATACCACCAGTGACCACAAGAGGGAGCCTGAAAACAGAGTTCACAACAGGGTCCCAGCATTCAGACCTTTACTAATCTAGCACTTACTACCTAAACATTGTATTATTTTTAGAAAATTGAATACCCCTTTAACTTGGGAGACACGGAAAAGGGCCATAGAGTTACAGTATATGAATTAAAGTATAGTGTGGACCCCAAACACAGTACACCTACAGGAGCTTTTATGACGTCCAATTTCACATCTAAAGACATTAAAAAGGACTTTTCCACCCCTTTTAATCTTTAACAGCTTCTACTCTTGGAAGGCTTCCTACAAGATTTTGTAGTGTATCTTTAGGAATTCATGATTAGTCGCTCCACAGAACACGTGCTCCATAGTCCAGCGTTGGCGGCTTTACACCACTCCATCTGACGCTCAGCATTGTGCTTGGTGATGTAAGGCTGCATGAAGCCCCCGGCGGGGGCGCAGTGTTGTGCTGATGGTAAAACCAGAACAGATTTGGACTCTGCAGTTATGGAGTCAGCAGAGCATTTAACCATATTTTATTTCACATTTTCATAAAAGGAAGATAAACACTTAGAAAAATAGAAGAAAAATAAAAAAAATAGGCAACGGAGGATACAACAAGAGGTCAAATACAAATAATTGAGACTAATGGAAAGCTACAAACCTGTACGTGGTGCCATATGTGTCTGTATTTTGTTTTCTTGTAACATGCGTTTGATGGGATCAAGAGATAACACTGCATTCAAAAGTAGTTACAGTATACACAAATGGATGAAATGCGTGTGTGAACTGGATGCTATCACTCATCATCCAATCCATTTCACAAAGATCACATAGAGGGAACGGCTAGAAGCCACATGTAGACATTACATGGGAACCAGTTATGATGATGTATACAGAAGGCACTTTACAGAAGGAGAATAGAATACGATTCAGGAGGAGAGTGAGGGACGAGGACAAGAGAGAGGGGAGGAAACATGCCAGTGTATTGTCAATGTCTTATACTTTATAAGAATGGGGATTGGAAATCAGGTGAGTCTCTAGATAGGATCCAGGACTGCCATAGCTGTATACATTCTTCATTTTCCCAAAAACTTTGCTGATAGTTCTTTCATTTAACATATATGTGATAACTCCTGTTGCCACTCAGACATGGAGGGAGTATGCCAGTGCTTTGGTATTACTGAGCGAGTCACATTTAGGCAAAATCGCCTTTACTACAACCTGGAGGCATGGAGAGGAGAATAATTTGAAGAGAGGGCTTAACATTATCCCCAGTAATCCTATGGTATGTAGAAGACACTTTCCCAAAAAGGATCTATTTTATCACAACTGTTCTGCCCATTAGGGCAAAAGATGAGGTTAAAATTATTGTGGTCTCTTCAATAAGCTGTAATCCTCTGTTAGTGATGTCTAATCTAGTGATAGCACCATCTCGTGATGTTTAATTGTATTAGACGTAGTGATGAGCGAGTATACTCGTTACTCGAGATTTCCGAGCATGCTCGGGTGGTTTCCGAGTATTTTGGGTGTGCTCGGAGATTTAGTTTCTGTCGACGAAGCTACATGATTTGAGGCTGCTAGACAGCCTGAATACATGTGGGGATTTCCTAACAAACAGGCAACCACACATGTATTCAGCCATAAATCATGCAGCTGCGGCAACAAAAACTAAATCTCCGAGCACGCCCAAAATGCTCGGAGACCACCTGAGCGTACTCAGAAATCTCGAGTAACGAGCATACTCGCTCATCACTGATTACAAGTTGTTTTTCTGTTAAGCTGTCAAATGCATTGTGGGAGAAACCAATACATTTTGGGTAAGAAGGTCCAGGTGAAGCAGTCATTTTGTAAGAAGCCTTCTAGCAGAACAGTTGTGTAAAATTTTCTCCGGCATTATGTTACTAAAACTCCATTATCCTGGATAAAGCATATCTGGTAAGGGAACAATCTCTGTTCTGTGGTATTGTGTATTCAGAACTGTTGTTAAATCAGATGGTGATTGTTACTAAATCATGTTCACATGTACAAGCTCCATCTTTCTGAGCGATTTCACTGTTAATTGTAAATGTCATTGTCATGTGATAGTCTAAGCTCAGTACTGTGATACCTGTTATTTGTATTCCTGAAGATTTTACAACATAATTTCGATTCATATACATCAACCTGTCGACGAATAAACAAGTTAGACTACAGGGAATGAAACAAAAAATCCCTAAAGGTATGAACTGGGATATAAACTGGCCATTGAACATAAAAAAAAAAAAAACAAAGACAGAAACATAATGATTGAATACCCTGCAGTAAATAAATAAACTGCAATAGTGCATGAAAATAATATAGGGTAACTCTAATATTAAAATCCTGTTATACATCCTGGGGCCAAGGGGCTGGATGTTATACACCGCAGGCCAAGGGGCCAGATTTTATACACTGAGGGGTGAGCGGCGGGATGTTATACACTGGGTGGCCAAGGAGCTCGGTGTTATACATCGGGGGGCCAAGGAGCCAGATGTCATGTACTAGGGGGGTCGAATGTTATATACCAGCAGCGAGATGCCGAATATTATGCACGGGTGGCCAAGGAGCCAGATATTATACACCAAGGGGGCCACTTAGCCAGATGTTATACACCAGGGGGCCAAGGAGACGGATGTTATACACCAACACGAGGTGCCGGCTGTTATATAGTGGAGGGGCCAGATATAATACACTGGGGGTGAGGGGACGGAAGTTATACACCGGGTGGTCAAGGAGCCAGATGTTATACACGGTGGGGCCAAGGAGCTGCATGTTATACACCAACAGCGAGGTGCTGGATTTTATACACTGGTGACCAAGGGGCCGATTTTATACACTGCTGGGTGTTATACATTGAGGGGCGAGGGGGTGTATGTTATACAGCGGGGGGAGGGCGATGGGCCGGATGTTATACATTGGGGCAAGGGGCCGCATTGTTATATACCGTGAGGCCAAGGAGCTGGATGTTATACACCAAGGGGCCAGATGTCATATACCAACAGTGGGGGGCCGGATGTTATACACTGGTGGCCGAGGGGCAGGATATTATACATTGTTGGGCGAGAGGTCGATGTTATACACCGGGGGCGAGGGACTGTATGTTATACACCGGGGGCAATGGGCTGGATGCTATACACTGGGAGTCGAGGGGCCGCATGTTATACACCAAGAGGCCAATGTTATACACCAACAGTGAGGTGATGGATGTTATACACTGGTGGGAACGATGGCGAGGGGCCGGATGTTATACACCGGGGGCGAGGGACTGTATGTTATACACCGGGGGCGATGGGCCGGATGTTATACACTGGGGGTCGAGGGGAGCATGTTATACACCAAGAGGCCGGATGTTATACACCAACAGTGAGGTGATGGATGTTATTCACTGGAGGGAACGATGGCGAGGGGCCGGATGTTATACACTGGGGGTGAGAGGTCGGATGTTATACAAATGGGGGCGAGGGGCTTGTTGTTATGCACCGTGGGGCCAAGGAGCCGGATTTTATACACTGGGGGCAATATGAATGACAGATAAACCTGAAATCAATGATGAAGAGGTGTGCCACAATACTTCTCTTCATATATAGAGTTTGTGTCAATGTCCCTAACATTTTTGAGAATATTTGCACTGACAGAAAAAGCATCTAACACCTGCAGATGGCTAGGAGACGCACATCTGAGTCCTCCATATACGGTACATATATAAACACGTGCATAATATATTATATAAATATTTCTGACCTCCCCACGGCCTTTAAGTCTTGCTGGTCTCCGAACATTCACTACCCGCTTAGGAAGTTACCTCACTGCTCGGCTCATTGTAGATCCAGACACTGAACAATTTCAGGAAAAAGAAGAATGGGGAGTTGTGCAAAGGTCACAGAGTTGGTGGAGGGGAGTGCCGGACTGATGAAGAATATTCATGAACTTTAGCGGATCCCACAACAGTAAAAGTGAACAAATAATGATGATATAAAATTCTGGCATAGGAAGAAAATCAACCCAGTCATCCTGAAGATGACAAATGTGGCATCTGAGATATTGCTCTAAGGTTTGGTGTGTGCGCTCAGTCTGAGCATTAGATTGGGGATGGGATGCAGAAGATAAGCTGACATCAATGTCAATGCTGCACATGGCTTCTTCCAGAATCTCGATGTAGATGGCGTTCCACGATCATGGACGACTTTGTCTGGAACCTCAAGAAGATTAAACACATTCTGAATTATAAGATCGGCAGTCTCTTTAGCAGAAGGCAAATCAGTGTAGGGGACAAAATGTGCTACTTTGGTGAGTCGGTCCACCACTCAGGGCCGGGACGAGGGTTAGGCAGGGTAAGCACACGGATACATACAGTCAGTGGTGTAATGATCGCGGTCGAAGTTTCCAGAAAAGGCACTTCTTCCAATGCTATCAGCATCCTTATGATAGAATTAAAAAACTGTGGCAGAGCCGGGAGCCGACGTCTCTCTGCTCCACCACGTACTCTGACAAGCTGCAGACTGCCTGAGATCTGTGGTTGCCAGACATCTGGACTGTAGGGAGCACTTCAGGTGGCATGATACCATCACTTCATAGCGCCTGCTACGCCGGGGTGACTGTAGCTTGTTGGGAGTGGTGTAAAAACGCCAAACGTTGCACAAATTTGCACCATTTCAAATTTTGGTCAAAACACTTTAATGAATCTGGGTCGCAGTGGGTGAGAGCCCGAAGATTTTACATGTTGCATTATATGGATTTTTCTTCACATAGGCTATCATTTTGTTTAGGATCTGATAAATTTAACAGGTTTGTTCCTCTTGATTTCAATGCAAAAAACCCCATTGTTGCTCATACACGTTTGTAACCGACAAGGTTTTAAAAACTGCTTTAGGCTACTTTCACACTAGCGTCGTACTTGGCCCGTCGCAGTGCGTCGGGCCGACGTACCGACGCTAGCGTTGTTTGCGCTGCACAATGGGTGCAGCGGATGCTGTTTTTCTGCGTCCGCTGCCCCATTGTGAGGTGCGGGGAGGAGGGGGCGGAGTTCCGGCCGCGCATGCGCGGTCGGAAAAGATGTTCTCGACGCAGCAAAAAACGTTGCAAGCAACGTTTTTTGCTGCCGACGGTCCGCCACAACACGACGGTTGCGACGTGTGTCAATGCGTCGCACTGCGTCACTAATAAAAGTCTATGGAGAAAAAGCGCATCCTGCAAGCACTTTTGCAGGATGCATTTTTTCGCCAAAACGACGCATTGCGGCGTATGCACAAAAACGCTAGTGTGAAAGTAGCCTTAAACAAAAATAAATGACATGGAATCAACAAAATAACTTGGCACCAACATAAAAAAAAGCTTCAATTCCCAGTCCCCCGCAGTGGGTCTCCTTATCTGAAGTAACAGCCTCATATACAGATTATGGCCATGAGGCTCTTAGTTCAGGTCCAGAGACCTGCGCTCAGGTCAGGAATTGCAGCTTTAATACGGACTATAAACTAATTCTTCCTATCTATTGTTCTCAGAATGAATCTGACATAAGATTTTACAATACAAATTGTATACATTATTACAATGACCTGATGAGACTGGTGTAATTACTTTGAAAATCCATATCAGAATGGTGGTATAATACTTTATGAAACTTTTAACTCCATCTCTGCCCACCTAGCCTGATTGACAGCTCCTGAGTGCCCTTTCTTCCTGATGCTACTGAATCTCAGTAAATCCTCAGTGTCCCTCCTCCCTGCTGAGATCTCACACTGCTCAGCAGAAGCCACAGCTGTTTGTTAGGCTAATAGAGCAGAGACTGAATACACTTTGTCTCTCTCACTGTATGGTTACTTATTTTAAAGCATATTTTAATATCCTGACTTTGACATGGGTTTGTCAATGTAAATACAGCTGACCCATCAGGTCTAAGAGATTCATTCAATAATGAATACAGTTTGTATTATGAAATCCGATGACAGATCTTCTTTGAATATGGTGCCCACCGTGCTGTACAGAGTTATTTGCAAGCTCTCCCAGGGTGACATCTTTGCTTACAAGCTAAAACAATAGGTTTTTGTGAGCCGCCATAGGAATGCAATGTCAGAAATGTCGCGGTTGGAGAATTCCTACATAAAAGGACTTCTTTATGCAGACAATTTGTCTTGCATGATTAGCATCTCTATAAACCGAAAACATATGTTGACTCCTATAAAAGTTAATGGTGTGTTCAGCAATATATGAAGAATAGTTTTGGGGGCTAATCAGACCTGAAGGAACATTTGTAATTGGAGGGAGGTGAAAATATCGCACTGGTAGGAAAAACATCAACCAGTTTTTTATCTCCCAGTAGGCAAAGAACATTTCTGGTCAGACCCATGTTTCTTTCCTTAGAGAGCAGTAACCAAAGAGATAAACACTAGTGATGAGCGAATATACGCGTTACTCGAGATTTCTCGAGCCCGCTCGGGGGACCTCCGAGTATTTTTTAGTGCTCGGAGATTTAGTTTTTCTCACCGCAGCTGAATGATTTACATCTGTTAGCAGCATAAGTACATGTGGGGGTTGCCTGGTTGCTAGGGAATCCCCACATGTACTTATGCTGGCTAACAGATGTAAATTATTCAGCTGCGGTGAGAAAAACTAAATCTCCGAGCACTAAAAAATACTCGGAGGACCCCGAGCGTACTCGAGAAATCTCGACATTTGTTCAGGGGGTGGGAAGTGTGATGCCTCTGAGTCGCCCGCCAGGGCCGTGGGCAGGGCCGGACTGGCCATAGGGCACTTCTGGCAAATGCCAGAAGGGCCGGTGCCAGTGGTGGGCCGCTCAATCCGCCGCCGCATTCAACTATACCGGCGTATAGACGCCGGTACAGTTGAATGCAATGATGGAGGAGAGAGCGTCTACAGACGCTCCTCTCCCATCATTCCCCGCTCTGCCTCTGACACTGCGGGTGCGCGATGATGTCATATCATCGCGCACCTGCTGTGTCCCGGGCAGACTGCAGCTGCTGAGACAGGAGCAGGAACCAGGAAGCAACGCTGGGCACGAGGAGAGGTGAGGAGAGTTTTTTTTTTTTTCTGGACTGTGGGGCCATTCTCGGAGGAGGTGAGGGGAGGAAGAGAAGAGATGTGGGCTGTATATAGTTCTCTGTGGGCTGTGCTCTGTGCTGTATACTGCTGTGGGCTGTATATAGCTCTCTGTGGGCTGTGCTCTGTGCTGTATACTGCTGTGGGCTGTATATAGCTCTCTGTGGGCTGTGCTCTGTGCTGTATACTACTGTGTGCTCTGTGCTATATATAGTTCTCTGTGGGCTGTGCTCTGTGCTGTATACTCCTGTGGGCTGTATATAGTTCTCTGTGGGCTGTGCTCTGTGCTGTATACTGCTGTGGGCTGTATATAGTTCTCTGTGGGCTGTGCTCTGTGCTGTATACTACTGTGGGCTGTATATAGTTCTCTGTGGGCTGTGCTCTGTGCTGTATACTACTGTGTGCTGTATATAGTTCTCTGTGGGCTGTGCTGTATATAGTACTCTGTGGGCTGTGCTGTATATAGTACTCTGTGGGCTGTGCTGTATATAGTACTCTGTGGGCTGTGCTGTGTATAGTACTCTGTGGGCTGTGCTGTGTATAGTACTCTGTGGGCTGTGCTGTATATAGTACTCTGTGCTGTATATAGTACTCTGTGGGCTGTGCTGTATATAGTACTCTGTGGGCTGTGCTGTGTATAGTACTCTGTGGGCTGTGCTGTATATAGTACTCTGTGGGCTGTGCTGTATATAGTACTCTCTGGGCTGTGCTGTATATAGTACTCTCTGGGCTGTGCTGTATATAGTACTCTCTGGGCTGTGCTTTATATAGTACTCTGGGCTGTGCTGTATATAGTACTCTGGGCTGTGCTTTATATAGTTCTCTGTGGGCTGTGCTGTATATAGTTCTCTGTGGGCTGTGCTGTATATAGTTCTCTGTGGGCTGTGCTGTATATATTACTTTGTGGGCTGTGCTGTATATATTACTTTGTGGGCTGTGCTGTATATATTACTCTGTGGGCTGTGCTGTATACTACTGTGTGGACTGTGCTGTATACTTCTACGTGGGCTGTGCTGTATACTACTGTGTGGTCTGTGCTGTATACTACTGTGTGGTCTGTGCTGAATACTGCTGTGTGGGCTGTGTTATCTACTACGCGAGCTGTGCTATAGTATGCAGGCTGTGCTGTATACTATGCGGTTTGTGCTATATAATATGCGGGCTTTGCTATATACTATGGGGAGTATATTATATTCTATGGGGGAGGCCATGTTATGTACTATGTGGCTGTGTTATATACTATTGTGGGGGTATATTATATTCTATGGAAGAGGCTGCGTTATATACTATGGGGGGCTGCATTATATTCTATGGGGGGCTACATTATATATTATGGGGAGGTGGGCTGTATTATATTCTATGGGGGTTACATACTCTGGGGTGGCTGCATTATACTCTGTGGGGTGGCTGCATTATACTCTGGGGTGGCTGCATTATACTCTGGGGTGGCTGCATTATACTCTGGGGTGGCTGCATTATACTATATGTGGGCTGCATTATACTGTATCGAGGACTATGGGGAATACGTTATACTATATGAAGAACTATGGGGTGCATTATACTATGGGAAGTGAATTGTACTACATGGATGACTGTGGCGGTGCATTATACTATATGGAGCACTATGAGGATTGTATTATGCTATATGGAGGACTATGAGGATTGTATTATGCTATATGGAGGACTATGAGGAGTGTATTATACTATGTGGAGGACTGAGCAGTGTATTTTAATATATGGAGGACTATAGGGAGTGTATTATACTATATGGAGGACTATGGAGCACATTATAATATATGGAGGACTATGGGGTGTATTTTACTAAACAAGTAAAATGCTGCATATTCGGATTGTTTTTGCTGGAACAAAAAGCCTTGTTGTCAGCAGCACATTGCCAGTGTAAACTGTAGATGTGCTGCTGAAAACATGATACTGTATGGTGATCTATTAGTGATTGTTCTGTCTCATCATTATTCCTCAGCTGGTGGAAAGAGGCCGGGAAACAAGCGTTGAACAACTTCAGTATTGTCGATCAAACTCGTTTAGCGGCCTGAACTCAGCGCACGTAAATACAACAGAAAGGCTTCTGTGTGATGTGCAATATGTTAGCATTTGGGGAGCCATTTTAAACTTTGCCTAGGGCCCCACTTTGCCTAAAACCGGCCCTGCCTACAAGTGTACAAAGATATTATACAGTCACCATGTGACAAGTGGGCCTGTGTAACTTCAAATGCCAGGGCTGAATTTTAGTCCCAGTCCGGCCCTGGCCGTGGGGTACTCGGTACTTAACGGGGATGTCACGGTAGCTGCCACCCGGTCCGTGGCCCTGGGAGTCCAATTAAAGGGAAAGGTCTTTTAAGGGTTTAATAAAGTTTATGTTCTTGACGCCACCTGTGGTATTCGGTCAGTGGGGCCCGATGCTGCTTAAAGGGGTCCTCAGGGGTGATGTTATGGCAGCTAGATGGTATAACTTCCCACAGGTGAAGTATATCCCCAGGGCTCCCAGTGTGTAGCTGGAAGATGGTGAATGACACGGTGAAGAACGAGGACATAGGTTTGCAGTCTCTTTACCTGGTTTACTGAAGCTTCAGGCAACCGCAGTCCAGGGCACCAGATCACAGGGCAGGCAGGGTCCGGCCGGCTTCGAGGCAAATCCAGAGTCCCCTTTACCAGGTGGAGATGAAAGCCTTCCTCAATGCGCGGTGGTGTCGTAGTCCCTTACGGCCTATGGCTTCTGATAAGGTCCTCACAGTTCCTCTCTGTCCTCCTCTGTCCGTCATTGGGCAGAAAAGCATTCACCTCATATTTTATATTGTAATTCATCTACATATAAATATTTCTAAACAGGCAAAAATTTTCTTTTAAAATAGCTTAAAACCCATGCTTCATTGCCACATATATACTGATATACATGATATACTGTACTGTCCAAACCCACTAAGATGTGTCAGTCCCCAAAACTGACCCCAAAAAGAATTTAGTCGCCAGACCTGAAACCAAAATTGTGTCCCTAGACCTAGCCCCTTAAATCAATTCGGACTCCTAATACAATAAATACCCCAAACCAGACCTCAAAATTAATTCAGACCCCAGAATTCAGAATCTGAGAACAGGTTTAAAAAATATTTCAGACCCATCCCACACCCTTCCATTTACTCCTGGTTCTCATGTCATCTTTATTTCCGAGCTCAGAGTCCTGATGCCAGCCATCGTTAGGATATTACGTACGCTCACCGTATGGCGGTATTATTTTGAGATATAATAGACAAATTATTTTACTATATAGATGTAAGCATCCAGGACAGGAGGCAAATATTAGGTATAATGTTATACTTCTGCATATAAATATTTCTATACTAGGAAACAATGTTTTCTTTAAAGGTAATCTGTCAGCAGGGTTTGCTATGTAATCTGTCAGCAGCATGAGGTAGAGTCAGAGACCCTGATTCCAGCGATGTGTCATTTAGTTTACTGCTGTAATAGAAACAGGATTTTCTCTCCTGCAGATCTAGCAGAGCTCTGAATGCTGAACTGTGTATAGCCCCACCTACAACACTGATTGGCAGATTTCTATATACAATGTGCATAGGCAGAAAGCTGCTAATCAGTGGTGGGGCAGGATTGGACCAGGACGCACGAGACACCTAGTCCTCTAGTGATAATCTGCAGCTGGTAAAACACTGCGTTGAAACAAAAACACGACTTAGTAAGTGACATATCACTGGAACCCGGGTCTGTTCCCCTACATCTTGGTGCTCTCAGATTACATAGCAAAATCCTGATAACATATTCCCTTTAACATAGTATAAAAACTCACACTAGGCTGCCACATGTGTTTGATATATTGTTCGAACAAGACTCCTAAATAAATTTAGATCTCAATACAAACGCCCAATGTCACGAGTTTACTGCGACAGAGAGGAGCCAGAAGACCGCAGTATCTGATTTCTCCTATTCCTGTACTGGATAGAAGCACTTCACCTTCATATTAAACGGTGCTGGTTTCTTTTAGGGGTGCAGGGGTTAATCTACTCAGATGAGAACTCCAGGATGTTTTTCTGCATTAAGGCTCTCAGCTGTTCACTGTTAGCCACTTCCATCTCCTATATATTCTGGGCTCTGGCTAGCACTCATTGTCAGAGCCAGTTTATGCTGTATGGCTGGAGGTTGTTGGTGGTTGTTATTTGAGCAGGTGTGTGGTGGATTTATCTGTGACTATTGCTAGATTTTGGGTGTGTGTTAATTACCCTCCTTCTCCTACTTTGGTTTTACCCCATCCTCCACTCCCCTCTTTTTACTGCTGACGTTTGTGTAAGTACATTTGTATGTTTGGTATTTTTCTTTATCCCTGTTCATATTACCTTGTTAGTCTGTTAGTGGTTGGTGTATTATGGTATACTACTACTCTTCTCTTCCCTGGGTGGGGGAAGGGTACAAACTGAGGGTGGAGTCAGGAGCTTAGGCAAGGTACGTGGCCCCGGCATCTTCACCATCAGAAGTAATCTGGGGAAGAGGGCGTCACTAGTGTTAGGGACAGGGAAGGAGCCCCTGGTCCTTGGACACCCAAATTACCTCAGACCATGGACCAGACCACAAAATGAATTTACTCCCTAGACCAGACACCAAAAGACACTGATCCTCCCATTTACTTGCCACTCTTTGCTCCCAGATCATCTTTACTTCCAGAACACCAATGAGGAACGTCGACCATCATCAGGATGTTGTGTATGGTCACTGCATGGCGGTATTATTTTGAGGTATAATAGACACATGATATTACTACATATAGATGTAGGTTTCCACAACAGGGGGTAAATATTTTATAGTTCTATTTCTACTTTTGAATATTCTTATATGGACAAACAATCTCCTTTAAAGTAGTATAAAAATTCATCCTATTGTTTAGACAAGACCTCCTAAACAAATTCAGGTCTCATTACAACACCAAAAATATTTAAATCCCCTAAATTATTGTAGTCTCCAGACCTGACTCCAAAATTTATTTTGTCACCCGAATCAGAACTCAAAATTATCTAAACCCAAAACTAAGAAGAAAAAAATTATTCAGACCCAGAATTCCTAACTAAGTTCATGTCCAAACCAGATCCCAAAATTTAACTGGGGTCTAAGCATGAGACCAGGCCTCAAAATTAAAAGGGTGTTCCCATCTCCAAGATCCTATCCCAATATGTAGTAGGTGTATTAATAATATTAGCAAATTATTATTATTTATTATTATAGCGCCATTTATTCCATGGCGCTTTACATGTGAGGAGGGGTATACATAATAAAAACAATTACAATAATCTTAAACAATACAAGTCATAACTGGTACAGGAGGAGAGAGGACCCTGCTCGGGAGGGCTCACAATCTACAAGGGATGGGTGAGAATACAGTAGGCGAAGGTAGGGGTAATTCCTCCATTAAGAAATGTCCTGTAGTTTTTCTGATTTGCTGTCTCTTTCCTCATGTGGAGGCAGTGCAGGACCTTAGGGATCCGTGGTTATGACCATTAGCAACTAGCTAACTGTTGCTATATTAGTGGTCATAACCGTGGATACCTAAGGTCCTGCAAATCCATATAGCATAATGTTATGCAACGTTACTACAGTGGAATTCCTTTATTTTGACATCCAATAATCTGGAATATTTGACAATCCAGCACTTTTATTATTTTTTTTTACAGCATAGAAATATAATATAATGTAAAGCTTCTGATTAGAATAAGAAAACCGAGAAAGAACAATAAGGAAAGTCCTGACCGATCTTTGATAGGGGAAAGGGAGCGTCACCTTCTCGTGCGGTCACCGGTGACGTCATGCTTCCTTATAGCTGCCGCACAGGAAGATGATGGTGTTTTATGGATATGCAATGGGACTTTTTATGAGCTTTGATCCTTTTAAAAGTGAAAATCTTATCTCTGCTCGTTAAGTCTTTAAGTAGTGGAAGAACCAGGTCTTCTTCGTGAACCTGCCGCGGTGTCAGAGCTCAGACTGTGGGTGAATTAATCATGAACTTGGCTAAGGATCGTCTTTCACGGGTGAAGGATACAGGTAAAAGGGCGACTGTAACCAACAGGCTGCATGTTTTAAAATGTAAACCCGGCTGATAAATGCAAAATACCACAGACCAACCAACAGTAGAAGAGAACGAAAAATGGACGAGAGAGATCCGATAAAAAAATTGGATAGTAGTTTATGATAACCCAAGTTTTCCCGCAGGGATGGGTAGGGTGAACTTTTTGAATAAACACAGAGACTCATGACCTATTATACATGACTATTTAAATCAAAACGGAGCCACAGATACCTGGTTCTTGTACGAAGAATTGAAAAGCTTTATCAATACAATAGCTAAACAAACTAACATTAGTAGACCACTAACTCCCTTCGAAGCGCTCTGTGTTTCAGAGGGCCTTCCAGACCACACAGTCTCTCTTTTGAATAAGCTTTATCAAGAGGGACAAACTCCCCCACATGATTTCCCAGTATTTTTCGCAAAGTGGAAGAACGACTTGGGGATACCTCTATCACCCGAGGCGCAGTTAAAGATACTTCTATTTACATTTCGGTCATCGCTGTGTTCTGTGTCACAGAAGAGGAGCTATAAAGTCTTGTCAAGGTGGTATACAGGGTGGGCCATGTATTATTATCATTATTATTTTTATTCATTTAAATAGCACCATTAATTCCATGGTGCTGTACATGAGAAAGGGGTTACATCAAAATACAAATATCACTTACAGTAAACAAACTAACAATGACAGACTGGTACAGAGGGAAGAGGACCCTTCCCTTGCGGGTTTACATTCTACAGGATTAGGGGGAAGGAGACAGTAGGTTGGGGGTTGCAGTAGCTCCGATGGTGTTGAGGTGGCCGTGTGGTCATTACAGGTTGTAGGCTTTCTTGAATAGATGGGTTTTCAGGTTTCTATTGAAGGATCCAAATGTGGTGGATAACCGGACGTGTTGGGGCACAGAATTCCAGAGGATGGGGGATATTCGGGAGAAGTCTTGGAGGCGATTGGGTGATGAGCGAATAAGCGTGGTGGAGAGAAGGAGGTCTTGGGAGTGTAATAATTATAGGGGATAACTCAGGAGACTCTTTGCATGGAACAAGACAACTACAGGACACAGTTTTATAAGTGGTAAAGTCTATATTATCACACGGTGATTCAAACAGGTGCAGAGAGAAACTCAAGTCCACAACACTTGGAGTAAATATTAAATGCAGCTTAGCAGTCCATAGGAAACTTCAGAGGAAAATGCAATCACGCAGAAAGTCTATGAAGCACAATTATTCTTGAGGATAATTGACACGAATAAGTCCTTGCTTAGTCCAAAACACAGATAGATATGCTTATAAGGCAGTTCAAATAATATCTTAGCTCAACCAGGGAGGCCTGGTTATTAGTCTCAGGTTTAAGCAGAGCAGTAACAGCTTACATGTCCAGCAAATGCAGATGGAAGTAAACACGAGCAGCAGATGAAAGAGGATTACTGGAACTGGTGTATGCAGCAGGAACTCAGAGCAGAGTAGCGGAATAACCACACAGGTTCACAGGAGCAGGTATATAGCCAGGGAGTCACCAGAGTCAGGAGCTGGATGCAAGGCAGAATACTCTAGCACAGACTGAGGGCTGGGGTGGAGTTTTATAGCAGGAAGACACAGTGCACATGAGACCAAAGACATCATCTTGGAAAAGGGCAGTAATGCACAAAAAGGTAATAAAAAATGTTCAGAGTCCTGACATTACTCCCTCCTTAGAATCGGCCTCAGGACGATCCTGGACCTGGTTTCTCAGGGAATCTCTGATGAAAACGAGAAATCTTCTGTTGGGCATTGATGTTTTCCACAGGTTCCCAAGAGTCTTCCTCAGGGGGATATCCCTGCCATCTTATCAGATATTGGAGCCGATTCCTGCGAATCCTGGAATCAACAATTTCCTCCACCACAAATTGTTCTTGCCCATCAATCACCACAGGCTGCGGAGGTGGCACATCCCTGGAAGGTATTAGGAGATACAATCTTTAGTAAAGATACATGAAAAACTGGGTGTACCTTCATAGTCCTAGGCAGCTTCAGCCGGCAGGCCACAGAGCTCACAATACCGTTGTGTTATAGACCTGGTGGTTAGGAGCACCCGGAATGACCTGATGAGTAAACTCAAAATCGGAACTAGCTCTGGGGAAGTGGGAACTCTGCTGACCGCAAACCCTAATCCTATCACACACGCTAGAAATAGCCATGGAGCGTACCTAACTCTCCCTAGACGCCTCTTCACAGCCTAAGAGCTAACTACACCTAAAGATAGAAATAGAAGCCTTACCTTGCCTCAGAGAAATTCCCCAAAGGTAAAGGCAGACCCCCCACATATATTGACTGTGAGTTAAGGGGAAAGTCACAAACACAGGAATGAAACAGGTTTTAGCAAAGGAGGCCAGATTTCACTAAATAGTCAGAGGATAGAAAAGGGAACTATGCGGTCAGCACAAAAGACTACAAAAAAACACGCAGAGTAAGCAAAAAGACTCCCCACACCGACTCACGGTGTGGAGGTGCCACTCTGCACCCCCAGAGCTTCCAGCTAGCAAGGAAATATCAGATAGCAAGCTGGACTAGAAATTAGCAGTACTAAGAAATATATTCAGGAAGCAGTAACAACAAATGAACTAGCAAAGACTTAGCTTCTGCTGGAGTAGACAGGTCCTCAGAGAAGTCCAAGAGAGATCTGAACCAATACTGAAACATTGACAGCTGGCATGAAGTAACGATCTGAGTGGAGTTAAATAGGGAAGCCAGCATAGCAATAACGAGAGCAGCTGATAAAGCCAACCTCAGTGACCAGCAGTTCCGATCGAAGCCACCAGAGGGAGTCCAAGAGCAGAACTAACCAAAGTACCATTCATGACCACAGGAGGGAGTCTGAGAACGGAATTCACAACACCGTTGATCTTGAAAGGGCCAATGAATTTCTGTCCAAGTTTTTGTGAAGGAAAGTTTAACTTCAGATTCTTATTTGCTAACCACACAAAATCTCCTACCTTGAACATGGGTGCAGGTTTACGGAATCTATCAGCCGATCTCTTATAACGTTCTTGAGCTGTGGTCAGGGATTCCTTCAGAACCTCCAGATTTTGCCTCATCGCAGTCAGCCTTTCCTCCACTGCCAGAACCGGAGAATTAATTGGAGACCTAGGTAAGATACACGGATGATAACCCAGATTGGCAAAGAAAGTTGTAAATTTAGTGGAGGCGCTCTGAGAATTGTTATATGAAAATTCGGCTAACGGCAGCAACTCCAACCAATCATCCTGGAGATGGCTGACATAGCATCTTAGATATTGTTCCAGAGTCTGGTTGGTACGCTCAGTCTGACCATTTGTCTGGGGATGGTAAGCGGAAGAGAGACAGACATTAATATTGAGTACAGAGCAAAACCCCTACCAGAATCTTGAAGTGAACTGTACTCCACGGTCAGAGATGATCTCATTCGGAACCCCATGCAACCGAAAGACATTCTGTATAACCAAGTTCACTGTATCTTTAGCTGAGGGGAGGCCGATGCACAGAACAAAATGAGCAGCTTTAGTCAGGCGACCAACTACCACCATGATTGTATTCATGCCCCCCGATGTAGGCAGCTCCACAATAAAGTCCATTGATATAGACCCCCAAGGGCAGGACGGAACAGGTAATGGTTGTAGAAGACCCGTAGGTGCCACATGAGGAGTCTTGTAACGAGCACATACCTCGCAAGAGAGAACATAGTCCTTGGTATCCTTCAGGCAAGTTGGCCACCAGAAGAATCAGCTCAGGAACTCTTGTGTCTTCTGTACCCTCCTGTGACCAGCCAACTTGGAGTCATGTACCAACTTGAGGATCTGCAGACGGACGACCTCAGGGACGTAGATACATCGATCTCTGAACCACATGCCACCCTTAAAGACAAGATTAATATCCACAGGTGGGTTGGCCAGAAATACATCACCGTCATAGGCCTCGCTGCACTCCTTCCACAAGTCCTGATCGTGGATAACTCCGATGAAATTGGCATCAGATAGAATGGTCTTGGACGGGGCTCCAGGTATGGAATCCGCAGCATGGATTCGGGATAAATCATCAGCCTTCCCATTACGAGAACCTGGACGGTACGAGATAACAAAGTTAAATTGATTTAAAAATAAGTTCCACCGAGCCTGACGAGGCGAAAGACATCTAGCGGATCTAAGGAACTCTAAATTGCGATGGTCAGTTAGCACTATGATCTGTTGTGCAGCTCCTTGCAGATGATGCCTCCATTCTTTGAAAGCCGCAATAATAGCCAGCAATTCCTTGTCTCCCACATCGTAATTCTTCTCTGCTGAGGTTAGTCTACGGGAAAAGAAAGCACAAGGATGTAGCAGACTCTTCTCTCCAGTTCTTTGGGAGAGAATAGCCCCCAAAGCATTATCAGAAGCGTCCACCTCCACAATGAAAGAAAGTGTTGGATCTGGGTGTATCAACAGCGGTGCTGATGTGAAACAGATCTTAAGCCGATCAAAAGCTTCTTGAGCCTGTGATGACCACTTAAAGGGCTTTTCCTTCTTTATCAAGGAAGTAATGGGACGGACAATATCAGAAAAATTTTGAATGAAGCGTCTGTAGAAATTTGCAAAACCAATAAAACGTTGGACCTCCTTAACATTCTTGGGTACCGGCCAGTCAAGGATAGCCTGAATCTTACCAGATTCCATGTTCAGCCCCTGGGGAGAGATGATATAACCTAAGAACTGTATCTCAGAATGATGGAACTCGCATTTCTCTGGCTTAATATACAGATGGTTCTCTTTCAGACGTCTTAAAACAGTTTTGACATGTTCTTCATGTTCCTGTAGAGAGTCAGAAAAGATTAGTATATTGTCCAAATAGATCACTACAAACTGGTCCAACAAATCTCTGAAAATGTCATTAGCAAGGTGTTGAAACGTTGCAAGGGCGTTACAAAGCCCGAAGGGCATCACAAGAGATTCAAAGTGTCCATACCGGCATCTGAATGCTGTCTTCCACTCATCCCCTGGACGAATACGCACCAAATTATAAGCCCCACGAAGATCCAGTTTAGAGAAGAAGAAGAAGAATCTTAGCATGGCGGACTCTTTCCAGTAATTCGGGAATCAGAGGCAAAGGGTAACGGTTTCGTACGGTTACCTTATTGAGTTCCCGATAGTCAACACAGGGTCTCAGGGTCCCATCCTTCTTCTTAACAAAAAAGATAGGTGCCCCTGCTGGTGAGGAAGAAGGACGTATGAAGCCTTTGGCCAGATTTTCATCAATATACTCCTTTAAGGCTTGAAGCTCAGGTGCCGCCAAAGGGTATACGTTACCAAAAGGAATAGCTGCCCCAGGAAGCAACTCAATGGGACAGTCATAATGCCTGTGTGCAGGAAGCTGATCTGCATTCTTCTTGTCACAGATGTCAGAGAACTCTTTATATGCTGGAGGTAAAGAAAATACCTGTACATGTGGTTCCGTAGCCGTGGATTCAGGGACAGCTTCTGTTAACGCTGAGTTGCTCCTTGTTGGAAAGATAATCTCCTTGGTCTCCCAGTTGATAATTGGGTTCTGAGAACGCAACCAAGGAATGCCTAAAATCACAGGAAAATGAGGAGAAGAAATTAGCAAGAAAGAAAGTTGCTCCTGATGATTAGGCTCCAACAAAATTTCAAGGGGTACGGTCTCCTGATCCACAGGCCCAGAGATTAAAGGTGACCCATCCACTGTTTCCATGGTAATTGGAGAGGCTCTTTGCTGAATTTCAATACCATGTTCCTTGGCAAATGCAATATCCATGAAATTGCCACCTGCACCAGAGTCAATCATAGCTGCACTGGAAATCCACTGTCCTGAACACAGGATCTTAATAGGGAGACAACAGTGAGAGTTCTTTTCCTTCAGCTCCTTGGGGGGTGAAGTCATGAAAGTGAATGGAATACAGCGTTTAAAGGCAGGCTACATTCAGAGATGTCAGATTCATCATCACAGTTGTCATACTCCCCTATTGCTGCTAGCACCTTGTTAGGCCGTCTAGGACACTTAGGACAATTGATCAAGAAGTGGTCAGACTGGCCGTAGTAGAAACATAGACTTTCACGCAGGCGATGCTCCCAGCGCTCATTGATCTCGCGCCTCTGAACGGAATCAATTTGCATGGGCACCTCCTCCACCTCCTGAGATGTTTTACCTGCAGGCTCTTTGGAAGGAAGGGAAAAGTTAGAAATACGGTTATATGCAGCAAACTTCTCCTGCCTACGCTCAGTAAGGCGAATGTCAATGCGCACACAATGCTGTATAAATGTCTCTAGCTCTTGTGGTGACTCAGAGCGGGCTAGTTCGTCTTTTACAATACTAGACAGACCCCTTTTAAAAATAGGCAATTGTGCATAACTGTCCCAATTAGTATCTACCGCTAATCTCCTGAATTCAGTAGCATACTCAATAACAGAACGTTTTGCCTGGCGTAAAGACAATAAAGCAGATTCAGCGGTTGCACGGCGATTAGGATCATCAAACATTAATGCCATAGCGGCCAAGAAATCATCTAAGTTATTTAACCGTGGGTCACGAGACTCAATCATCGGATTCGCCCAGGCGAGCGCTCGTGCGGTCAGCAGCATTATTACACTCAATACTTTGGATCTATCATTAGGAAAACGGTCAGCATGCACATCAAAATATAGCATACATTGATTCACAAAGCCACGAAATTTGTATTTGCATCACCATTAAATCTGAATGGGGCAACTTAGGTGGGCTAGCTGGTGGTGGTTGCCCAGAGGGAAAAGTCGCTTGTGCAGCTATTTGCGTGCTTATGTCCTGAAAAGCCCGTCCATACTGGGACTCTATGCCAGCAAGTTTGTTTTCCTGTGCTGCCATGCGTGTGCTTAAGTCCTGCAAAGTCTGTCCAAACACTTGTTGATTGTGTTCAAAGCTTCCAAACTTCTTTTGCAGACCTTCCACATCTTTCTGCAGTGATCTAATTATGGAAAACACCTGCTCTAGTCTGCTTTCTGCAGTCATTGTTCCAGCAGTCTCCTTTTTTTTTAGGCTAGAGTATCCTGTAATAATTATAGGGGATAACTCAGGAGACTCTTTGCGTGGAACAAGACAACTACAGGACACAGTTTTATAAGTGGTAAAGTCTATATTATCACACGGTGATTCAAACAGGTGCAGAGAGAAACTCAAGTCCACAACACTTGGAGTAAATATTAAATGCAGCTTAGCAGTCTATAGGAAACTTCAGAGGAAAATGCAATCATGCAGAAAGTCTATGAAGCACAATTATTCTTGAGGATACTTGACACGAATAAATCCTTGTCTTAGTCCAAGCACAGATAGATAAGCTTATAAGGCAGTTCAAATAATATTTTAGCTCAACCAGGGAGGCCTGGTTATTAGTCTCAGGTTTAAGCAGAGCAGCAACAGCTTACATGTCCAGCAAATGCAGATGGAAGTAAACACGAGCAGCAGATGAAGGAGGATTACTGGAACTGGTGTATGCAGCAGGAACTCAGAGCAGAGTAGCAGGATAACCACACAGGTTCACAGGAGCAGGTATATAGCCAGGGAGTAACCAGAGATCAGGAGCTGGATGCAAGGCAGAATACTCTAGCACAGACTGAGGGCTGGGGTGGAGTTTTATAGCAGGAAGACACAGTGCACATGAGACCAAAGACGCCATCTTGGAAAAGGGCAGTAATGCACAAAAAGGTAATAAAACGTGTTCAGAGTCCTGACAGGGAGGACCGGAGATATTGAGAGATTAGTTTGGAAATATATGGTGGAGAAAGGTTATGGATGGCTTTGTACGTCAGTGTTAGTAGTTTAAACTGGATACGCTGGGAAATTGGAAGCCAGTGAAGGGATTTGCAAAGAGGGAAAGCAGGAGTGTAGCGAGGAGAGAGATTAATTAGTCGGGCAGCAGAGTTACCAATGTGCCACAAACAGGAAGTTGATATCACCAACCATTCCCATTTGATTTAGGTGTATCCATACACATGGCCCACCCTGTAGATGCCCCTCTGCTGTCCACTCTATGTTCCCAACGACTCTGGACACTTGTTGGAGATGTTTAAAGGAAGAAGGCACATTTGCCCATATCTTGTGGGCTTGTCCACCCATAAAGAAATTATGGTCTGCAATTTTTGATCTCTATAACAGATTATCTATCTTCAAGATCCGACCCTCAATGGAGTTAGCTTTATTATCCTTAAGTGATATGCCAATATCCAAGTTTAAGAAGGGTCTTCTTAGACATTTCCTTACCGCCACCAGGAATTTGATTTCTCGGCTATGGAAACAAGAGAAATCACCTTTGCGTTCCGAATTCATTGTGGAGCTCAATGACATCTATAGAATAGAACAAATGATAGGTTTAGTAACGGGAGTTCCTGATAAAATCTACAACACTTGGGCCCCTTAGACTGCATTTAGGGAATCTCCAGAACTAGATATGTGGCTATCTGGACCCAAATTCTCACCTTTGACTATAATATACACCTTTCAAATGCAGCTAGACTCATTTTGATTTGCTCCGTCCACATAGAACCAATCAATTAAGACTTTGCTTCCTTTTCTTGCCTGTCTGGAGGTCTGGGCCTTCCCGATGGAGAGATTCAAATTCCCTGTTTCCCGCCCCAAATAATCTTTTCCCTTTCCCACCACCTTTTTTTGTCTCTTCCTCTTCCTACTCCTCTTCTCTCTTCTCCCTTTCTTTTCTTCTTACTTCTCTCTCCTTTCCCATCTGAAATTGTATTTTATATATATTTTTTTTTATTCATGAGTAGGCACAGTTGGGACTTGCTGCTGATGTTTCATAAACCTTTTTATGGAAGGTAACAATATAATAGTATGTAGGTACTGAGTATGTCACCACGGAACAGACAGACCAACAGTTGAGGGGTTTAATAACAGGAATCAGGTTCTCCTCGCAGGGAGGAAGCAATGGGAAATAACTAGCAATAAAACAGTGCAAAAATATGGGAGTCAAACAATGCAAGAGGAGTAAGCAAGATTTCTTGAGAAAAGAACACTTATCAGTCTGATGAGGACTTGTTTGAAGGGTCGTCTTCTCCAACGTAGGCGCCGAGAAACGGCGGCACTTGTCGTCCCTCTGTTGTCCGTGGGCTGAGTAGTCCCTAGGAGCCTGCTGCCTGGGGTTTAGGCAGTTAATGTGGTATGCACAGGCTCTGAGTCTTTAGCTTTTACAGCACAGCCAGGAATAAGGGGCTCTGCACTGTTAAGTCTCTGTACCAGGAATCAGGGGCTCTGCACTGTTAAGTCTCTGTACCAGGAATCAGGGGCTCTGCACTGTTAAGTGTCTGTACCAGGAATCAGGGGCTCTGCACGGTTAAGTCTCTGTACCAGGAATCACAGTCTCTGTACTGATACTGCGGGGACCAGGGGGTCGAAGTCTCTGCACGGGGCCAATGTCTCTACATGGGTCTCAAAGCGCCCCTCTCCAGTCACAGCAGAGTCCGCTTTCAATTATTCACAAGATGCAGTCCTTCTGGGCAGTCTCCCTGTATTTGTCCTCAGACCGGGAGCTCTCTCTCTCCCGGAGCGCACCTGCGTCCTGCCCTGACCGCTGCTCACGCTGCTCTGTCCCCTGCGCGCATGCCTTTCCCGCTCTTTGCCCGCTTCCTTTCTGTCCCAGTCTCTAAGTCTGCCCCCTGGGGAACCTGCAGCACAGCTCAATGGTTCCAGGCACAGAGCCGAGAAGGTAACCGCCCCCAGAATCTTCTTGTGTTTTACCTCCTTACATTAAATATCACGATGAGGAAGGTGCTCACTATAGTGATTCAAGGTGCTCAGGAGAAAAACAGTAATATATAGGAAAAACTCCGGCACACTCTCAGTAAATGAATAGCAAAGTTTCAATGCAAAGTTTCAAAATTTATTTTCCATCATAGTAAGAAAAACTGGGGTTTCAAAAGTTACGAATAAACGCATATTTCTTCAGTACACTTGATTTGGACACATATAATTCTTATCTCAACGTTTCGGCTAGAAAAACGCCTTTTTCAAGAGATCAAATGTCCTTCTGGAATATATACACATAAACAAGAAATAATTAAGCACATAAATAAAAAATGTAACACAAAGAAAACATCTTATCATAGGATACAAAGTACAAACGGGGTGAACATTCCTCTCATGCGCCCCGACTTCATATAAGGAGTCAAACCATTACAATGTCATTAGACAATTTATCCCTATTATATTTGTAGGAGGCTAGCAGTATTAAAAATATATAGGTAAATGCATTTGAATCATTTAGGGAAATAACGGTAACCCATAGAAACACATCAAACTAAGGAAAAAATAAAGATAATCAAAATATATGTATGTATACGTGTGTATACTAAATGTAAAACATCCGCAGTCCGTATGATCAATGTACTAAAGGAGACAATGTATCCATTCACTGCACCACAAAATATAGAAAAAATAGAAAAAATAAGGGTCATACTTATGGGTGTGAAGAGCCTGGTAGGGAAACCCACTGCTGAAATAAATGAAGATAAACACATGAGCAATAGAATAAGCTGCGTAACAGCGCAGATATAGATGTCGCAGCTATCTATTTATAAGGCACATTACGGCTATCGTGCGGCTGAGGTAAATACCTTGTGTGCAAAAGTCTCACTGGATAATGGTGTCCGAAACGGAGGACCGGGGAGCCGAGACCATCGTATGAAAGGCACATGGAAAAGACGGCGTGATGGCGGCTATTTACCTGCTGTGAGTGAGCGTGATACCGGAAGAAAACGAGGCACGTGACCGGAAGTGAAGTAACCGGAGAAAGCCGAGAGATGCCGAGGCAGTGCGCATGCGCCGTAATACCGCAGCCGAGTGCTATGTTCCGCCTGTAAGCTGTAGGAAAAAGAGGAAGAAAACTATAATAAAGACCTTATTGCAAATGAAATAGTATATGCAGTGATTGCTATATCATATTAGGTGCGGTGACTGTATATATGATGGTACATTAAAAAGTACATACAGAACGGGGGAAATTTCCAAAAGGAAGAAATTTCAAAAAAAGGGGGGGGACTTCAACGGCGACATGTTCTAATTGAGTATGTATAACCAAAGGGGCCTAAATTGGAACCCATTAAAGGGGAATCAAGACCTAATACAAATACAAATAAAAATTAAAACAAAAGTTAGAACATAGATCAGACCCTCATACAGAGATTTATGACACAGTAGGTTAAATGAGGCAATTAGTAGGAAACCTCATACTCTCTATTTAGGCCGAATGGAGATAGAGGCTGCAGCGTGTGAATCCAAAAGGATTCCCGCTCCTTAAGTTTCTTTACTCTGTCACCCCCCCGTCTGAACAATGGTACGTGATCAATGATTTGATATTTTAACTGTGCTATAGTATGGTTATTGTGTGAAAAGTGAGCTGGAATTGGCAAAAGGGTTCTCCCGCAACGGATGGTAGATTTGTGTTTAGAAATGCGGTCTCGGATATGCTGGGTGGTCTCTCCAACATATCCGAGACCGCAAGGACACTTGATCAAATACACTACAAACGAAGAATTACATGTAAAGTGCCCTTTAATAGGGAACCGTTTGCCCGACCGGGGGTGAGTGAAGGAATCACCTTTGAGTATATTTGAACATTGATGACAGCTCAAGCATGGAAAGGTACCATTCCGTGGGGAGGAAAAAACCCTTTGTATGAATCCTTTATTAGTCGGGCCCACATCTGCCCTGACCAAATGGTCTTTGATGTTTGAACAACGTTTACTGCACATAATCGGTTTTGTGTTGAACTCCTGTATACAGGGATAGGCATTTTTTAAAATATCCCAATATTGGAGAATGCATTTGTTGATAAGATGATTCAAAGGATGAAACGTGCTAACGAAGGCCAATCGAGATGTTTTGGGTTGTGGTTCCAACCGAGTGGTGTTTCTCTTGGGGAATAGGACATGATCAGGATAGCCCCTATTTTTGAATTTATTGTTCATTTCCTGGTGTCTGAGAGCCCCGGTCACAGGATTTGAGACAATCCTCTCTACCCGATCGTGCTGGGATTTGGGGAGGGCTCTCTTCACATGGTGAGGGTGACAGCTCTCATACCTCAAAAGGCTATTTCGATCAGTAGGTTTAATAAACAAGTCTGTCTCGAGTAAATGATCTCTAGTGATAGTGACTCTGGTGTCCAAAAAGTTCATTGTGCAAAAATCGTATGATAATGAAAAAGTTAAGCCAGGTAGACAAGAATTCAAATCTCTATGGAAAACCAAAAGAGAGTCTACGTCCCCATTCCAAATAAGAAAAACGTCATCTATATAACGTCGCCAATAAATGGCGTGAGAGACAAAATTGGAGTGGGTATAGACATGTGATATCTCAAATTGATCCATAAAAATGTTTGCATAAGGGGGTGCCATGTTGCTTCCCATGGCAGTACCCCTCTTTTGAATGAAGAACTGATCTTCGAACATAAAGAAATTACGAGTCAATACTAGAGTAAGACAATCTTTGCAAAAGTTTTGTTGTAGGTCAGTAAAATCTGTATGACGGGTCAAAAAGGACATAACTGAATCAATTCCATCTGAGTGACGGATGCTGGTGTATAGACTATTAACGTCCATAGTCACTAGAATGCAATTGGTTGGTAATGTACCTATGTCTTTTAAAGAAGTCAGAAACTCCGTGGTATCTTTAAGATAGGATTTAATTTTGGGTACCAAGGGGGATAGGATCTTATCTAGTGTGATGGCCAGTGGTGATAGAAGTGATTCAGTGGATGCCACGATGGGCCGTCCTGGGGGCTTCGAGGGGTGCTTATGGATCTTGGGGAGGGTATAAAAGACCGGTATTACCGGATGTTGTTTAATTAGGAATTCTCCCAGTTTTTTGTCTATTGTCCCCAAGATGGTGTACTGAGACACTAAGTCCTTAATTTCTCTACCTATATCAAAGGTGGGATTGTGATCAATAGGTAGATATGTGTCTACATCATTAAGTTGTGTTCTAATTTCGTCCATATAATACCCTCGGTCCAGTACCACTATCGAACCCCCCTTGTCAGCTGGTTTTATTATGATATTTTTGTTTTCTTTAAGAGATGTAAGAGCCTGATTTTCTTCTATGGTGAGATTATGTTTAACTTGATAATCGCCCCTTTCTATAGATGTCAACACTTTCCTAACGTCATTTCTGACAAATTCTATGTAAGTTTCAACGGGGTGGTAAAGATGTGGTGGTTGAAAAGAACTACGTAGTCGTAAATCCAAGGCATTTAGAGTAAACTTGGGACCAGTAGAGTCCTGTACATTCAAGGAGGTGACTGATTCTGTGGAGAAATGAGCTTTTAGACGAACATTTCTAAAAAAGCGACATAGTTCTTGGTCCAACTGAAAAGAGTTGAACCGGGGGACCGGACAGAAACTCAGTCCTTTCTGCAGAACAGTCACTATAGTGAGCACCTTCCTCATCGTGATATTTTATGATTATTTTGAAGGTAGCTCCTACCAGAATCAATGTCTTTTTCCACTTTATCGTACAACCAGGAAGAGGCTGCTAATATTATTTCTCAAATTACCACATCCGGTACCTTTTTACATACCCCTTCTGAGGAGTTACGTACTAGGGACTATGAAAAAGATGTGAAACGGTATACAGCTTTAGATCTCCACAGTATAACTTTGGCGGAGTACCATCGAGTCCAACGTATACCCAGGGGCCTGAGGGTTCCTCTTAGACCCACCCTGTTTCAGGACAATACGGAATATTGTGGTAAATTTGAAGCAATATTGAACAAATGTTCCATGGACTTGATAATATTAACCATTGACTTTCTACAAAAGGAAATTACAGATCTGAGTTCCAGGATCTCTACGACGGAGCAACAACTCAAGAGCACATCTTCACCGGAGGACTTCAAGGCGTTAAAAGATAAAGTCAACAAATCTATATCTGATCTACGGGATAACTTACAAGTCAAGAAACGCAACAAATTTCTACGTGATACTGAGGACTACAGGAACAACCAAGTCTACAAATGGCAATTTTCCAACTACTCCAGATATCGGAGACCAGCAAGAAGGGACTTCAGTCCATTTTCTACAAGCTCAGAGAGCGATTTCGGTACTTCCCGTTCCACTTTTTTAGAACAACGTCCAGGACGTATTTACAGAGGAAAACGAGGAGGGGGCAGCGCACACGGACAAGAGCAACGCAGAATGGCGACGAGATCACAGGTAACGAGATCACCAATAACATCGTCTACAATATCTCTTCCATATGTCTATCCCCCGCGGAAATGACTGTTCTGCAGAAAGGACTGAGTTTCTGTCCGGTCCCCCGGTTCAACTCTTTTCAGTTGGACCAAGAACTATGTCGCTTTTTTAGAAATGTTCGTCTAAAAGCTCATTTCTCCACAGAATCAGTCACCTCCTTGAATGTACAGGACTCTACTGGTCCCAAGTTTACTCTAAATGCCTTGGATTTACGACTACGTAGTTCTTTTCAACCACCACATCTTTACCACCCCGTTGAAACTTACATAGAATTTGTCAGAAATGACGTTAGGAAAGTGTTGACATCTATAGAAAGGGGCGATTATCAAGTTAAACATAATCTCACCATAAAAGAAAATCAGGCTCTTACATCTCTTAAAGAAAACAAAAATATCATAATAAAACCAGCTGACAAGGGGGGTTCGATAGTGGTACTGGACCGAGGGTATTATATGGACGAAATTAGAACACAACTTAATGATGTAGACACATATCTACCTATTGATCACAATCCCACCTTTGATATAGGTAGAGAAATTAAGGACTTAGTGTCTCAGTACACCATCTTGGGGACAATAGACAAAAAACTGGGAGAATTCCTAATTAAACAACATCCGGTAATACCGGTCTTTTATACCCTCCCCAAGATCCATAAGCACCCCTCGAAGCCCCCAGGACGGCCCATCGTGGCATCCACTGAATCACTTCTATCACCACTGGCCATCACACTAGATAAGATCCTATCCCCCTTGGTACCCAAAATTAAATCCTATCTTAAAGATACCACGGAGTTTCTGACTTCTTTAAAAGACATAGGTACATTACCAACCAATTGCATTCTAGTGACTATGGACGTTAATAGTCTATACACCAGCATCCGTCACTCAGATGGAATTGATTCAGTTATGTCCTTTTTGACCCGTCATACAGATTTTACTGACCTACAACAAAACTTTTGCAAAGATTGTCTTACTCTAGTATTGACTCGTAATTTCTTTATGTTCGAAGATCAGTTCTTCATTCAAAAGAGGGGTACTGCCATGGGAAGCAACATGGCACCCCCTTATGCAAACATTTTTATGGATCAATTTGAGATATCACATGTCTATACCCACTCCAATTTTGTCTCTCACGCCATTTATTGGCGACGTTATATAGATGACGTTTTTCTTATTTGGAATGGGGACGTAGACTCTCTTTTGGTTTTCCATAGAGATTTGAATTCTTGTCTACCTGGCTTAACTTTTTCATTATCATACGATTTTTGCACAATGAACTTTTTGGACACCAGAGTCACTATCACTAGAGATCATTTACTCGAGACAGACTTGTTTATTAAACCTACTGATCGAAATAGCCTTTTGAGGTATGAGAGCTGTCACCCTCACCATGTGAAGAGAGCCCTCCCCAAATCCCAGCACGATCGGGTAGAGAGGATTGTCTCAAATCCTGTGACCGGGGCTCTCAGACACCAGGAAATGAACAATAAATTCAAAAATAGGGGCTATCCTGATCATGTCCTATTCCCCAAGAGAAACACCACTCGGTTGGAACCACAACCCAAAACATCTCGATTGGCCTTCGTTAGCACGTTTCATCCTTTGAATCATCTTATCAACAAATGCATTCTCCAACATTGGGATATTTTAAAAAATGCCTATCCCTGTATACAGGAGTTCAACACAAAACCGATTATGTGCAGTAAACGTTGTTCAAACATCAAAGACCATTTGGTCAGGGCAGATGTGGGCCCGACTAATAAAGGATTCATACAAAGGGTTTTTTCCTCCCCACGGAATGGTACCTTTCCATGCTTGAGCTGTCATCAATGTTCAAATATACTCAAAGGTGATTCCTTCACTCACCCCCGGTCGGGCAAACGGTTCCCTATTAAAGGGCACTTTACATGTAATTCTTCGTTTGTAGTGTATTTGATCAAGTGTCCTTGCGGTCTCGGATATGTTGGAGAGACCACCCAGCATATCCGAGACCGCATTTCTAAACACAAATCTACCATCCGTTGCGGGAGAACCCTTTTGCCAATTCCAGCTCACTTTTCACACAATAACCATACTATAGCACAGTTAAAATATCAAATCATTGATCACGTACCATTGTTCAGACGGGGGGGTGACAGAGTAAAGAAACTTAAGGAGCGGGAATCCTTTTGGATTCACACGCTGCAGACTCTATCTCCATTCGGCCTAAATAGAGAGTATGAGGTTTCCTACTAATTGCCTCATTTAACCTACTGTGTCATAAATCTCTGTATGAGGGTCTGATCTATGTTCTAACTTTTGTTTTAATTTTTATTTGTATTTGTATTAGGTCTTGATTCCCCTTTAATGGGTTCCAATTTAGGCCCCTTTGGTTATACATACTCAATTAGAACATGTCGCCGTTGAAGTCCCCCCCCTTTTTTTGAAATTTCTTCCTTTTGGAAATTTCCCCCGTTCTGTATGTACTTTTTAATGTACCATCATATATACAGTCACCGCACCTAATATGATATAGCAATCACTGCATATACTATTTCATTTGCAATAAGGTCTTTATTATAGTTTTCTTCCTCTTTTTCCTACAGCTTACAGGCGGAACATAGCACTCGGCTGCGGTATTACGGCGCATGCGCACTGCCTCGGCATCTCTCGGCTTTCTCCGGTTACTTCACTTCCGGTCACGTGCCTCGTTTTCTTCCGGTATCACGCTCACTCACAGCAGGTAAATAGCCGCCATCACGCCGTCTTTTCCATGTGCCTTTCATACGATGGTCTCGGCTCCCCGGTCCTCCGTTTCGGACACCATTATCCAGTGAGACTTTTGCACACAAGGTATTTACCTCAGCCGCACGATAGCCGTAATGTGCCTTATAAATAGATAGCTGCGACATCTATATCTGCGCTGTTACGCAGCTTATTCTATTGCTCATGTGTTTATCTTCATTTATTTCAGCAGTGGGTTTCCCTACCAGGCTCTTCACACCCATAAGTATGACCCTTATTTTTTCTATTTTTTCTATATTTTGTGGTGCAGTGAATGGATACATTGTCTCCTTTAGTACATTGATCATACGGACTGCGGATGTTTTACATTTAGTATACACACGTATACATACATATATTTTGATTATCTTTATTTTTTCCTTAGTTTGATGTGTTTCTATGGGTTACCGTTATTTCCCTAAATGATTCAAATGCATTTACCTATATATTTTTAATACTGCTAGCCTCCTACAAATATAATAGGGATAAATTGTCTAATGACATTGTAATGGTTTGACTCCTTATATGAAGTCGGGGCGCATGAGAGGAATGTTCACCCCGTTTGTACTTTGTATCCTATGATAAGATGTTTTCTTTGTGTTACATTTTTTATTTATGTGCTTAATTATTTCTTGTTTATGTGTATATATTCCAGAAGGACATTTGATCTCTTGAAAAAGGCGTTTTTCTAGCCGAAACGTTGAGATAAGAATTATATGTGTCCAAATCAAGTGTACTGAAGAAATATGCGTTTATTCGTAACTTTTGAAACCCCAGTTTTTCTTACTATGATGGAAAATAAATTTTGAAACTTTGCATTGAAACTTTGCTATTCATTTACTGAGAGTGTGCCGGAGTTTTTCCTATATATTACCTCCTTACATTGACATTAGAAACCAGCTTTAATGAGCAGAAAGTGTTACAAATCTTGTGGTAATTCTTGTTACTAAACATAAATCTACTATAAATGACATGTTAATATTAATTACATGTTCGCAACCAAGTTATATTCTTGTCTGCCCTTAAGAATGTATTTCTGTATTGTTCTTTCAATAAAGTTGATTTATCCAAAAAACTGGATAGCACTCTGACTAATGTTAATCTATGAGTCCCTGCTCATCTGCCATTGTCCTCGTATATCGGATGAGACTCGCCAAGGCAAGTCATGGGTGCAATTAATAAATTGCATGGCACTTGGACCATGCGAGTGCTGTCCGATTTTTAGTCACACATGTCCTTGAAAACAGAGGCAGATGTTTATAGCCAGGGAAGGGGGTAATACCCATGGAGCTTCCCAGGCTATTAATATCAGCTCACAGCTGTCTGCTTAGCCTTTACTGGTTATTACAATGTGGACCCCCAAAAAAATGACATAGGGTCTCCCTATAATTAGTAACATAGAGAATTGCTCATGATAAAATTGCACTGCATTTGGATTGCATTTGCATGTCAATCAGAGGCTAGGTGATAAAAATTGGACTGAAAATTGCATGACACCCTTCCGGCAATATCGGACCATTTTTTTTACGGTGATGGATGTGAGCCCTAAGATTCATTCACACGTCTGATTCGCTCATACAGGCGCTGTTTGCGGTTTTGATGTTTAGCACTCGTGCCTATGATATTATAAGGGACTGTGCACATGTCTGATTTTTTTGAGCCAAATGGTCTGTGGAAAATATCGAAGACACTTCGGTTTTTGGTCTGGGGGTCGGCTCTAAATTGGCAATACAAGTCTCCGAGTGCGGTCTGATTTTTTTTTCACGGACCCAAAGACTTTCATTGTGGATTTTAACGGACTGCCATTGAGGAGGTGGAGAATTTTTTTTTTCCTCTACATGTACGAGAAAAATGAATGACCCTCGGATCACATTCTGATGAGAACACTAGGCCCGTTTCTCTCGTACGTGGGCAAATAGCGACGTGTGAACGCTTCGATAGACACCGGGCACACACTACAAGGATGCAGTGTCACATACTTATGTTTGGTTTATACTTTTGATATATATAATTATATGTGAATAAATGGCCAATATAACATATGTAGGTTACCGCCCCTTGTCTTACCTATATATGCATATAATGAAGCATTAAGACCCGTCTATAAATACATATTCATTGTGATTTCTGTAACCACTATTTGCTAGTCATCATCTATTAAACTAGAATTCATGTTTTTTTTTGTATCTACAATAAAAATTGTTTGTTTTTTGTATCCCATCTTGTTGACTCTCAGTTCCCTCTTTGTTGGATATTAATTGGAGTCGCCATGTTGCTATGCAATTAACTAATGTAACTGCATTTGTAGATATTAGTTTCTTAAATGAAGCTATCAAGGTGCAAAGATGGCCGTTATATCTGAGCGCTGGGGACTAACGAGGAGCAAAAAGAAGAAGATAGAAATGGTGGGGGCCCAGATTTCAGAAAAGCCAGGTGAGTAACCGCACCGCTGCTATTAATGGTCTTCAAGCAGTGGTCGGTTTCCCAATGCTTCCTGCACTGTGACTTATTACAAAACATACAAAAACCAAAGGTGTGAAGGAATCCATGGGTTCTGGCTAGCAAAGAAAGCCGGGCCTCCTCCACCGCCTGAAATTCTTCTACATTTGGGCCAGATTCATCATTTGATTTTTTTTTGTCACTGTTCTTTTTTTTTTTCTTCTCTGTCTTTCGAAATTCATCGCCCTTTTTTGTGCCAAATTCTTCACAACGGCCCCTATTGGTTCAGGAACTTTGTGCAGGATCAAAAATGCTCCTTAATGTCTTCAACCTTTTTTTGCAATTTTTTTTTACCTAAAATGTTGCAACATTTACCAAAAAAATTCAGACATTTTGCGTAAAAATGCAGCAATTTTTGAAAAAAGACGCAATTGATAAACTAGACGAAAAATCTGGAAACCCCAAACCCTGAACATAATAATGAACATGAAAACAGCAGTAGACGAACACATAAACTAGACTTTAACTCCACAAGGATTTTTTTTTTTTAGTTTTTGCGATTTCGTTTTATCCTCGCCTTATTCCAAGCAGTATAATTTCTTCTTTATTTTTCTATCGTGCAGAGGGACAAAAATTCCAAGTGCAACAAAATTGCAAAAGAAACGCAATTCCACAATTGTTATATATTTTTTTCAATTTACAGCATTTATTTTACGGTAAAAATTACCTTACAATATGATTCTCCATGTGAATATATCAATACACAGGAAGGAAAGAAACGTGTGTAATTGCAACAATTTTTTGGGAGAAAGACTTCATTTTCTGGGCCAATTTTAAGGGTGCCAACACTTAAAAAAATCCCTTCCCCATTAAAGCGGTTTCCCAAAATCTATCCCAAAACAAACAAAAGGAGCTTTACTCACGCTCCCCAGGTCCAATGCTGTCTCTGCCACTGCTCCCTGTATCTGATATTTTTGTGCAGTGATGATGTCACATCTACAGCACTGCAGCCAATCAGTGAGCTCAGCAACACTTCGCTATTAGAAGGAACAAGCCGCTCAGCTCTCCGACTGACTGCAGTGCTGACGACGCGATGTTATCGCTTGTTTTTTTTATTTTTTTTAAACAAACTGAACGTGGAGGCAGCAGTTTGCTGTAATAAGCCAAACCGAGCTAAACTCACCTTTCCCAGGTCCACCGTTGAGCCTCCGCCGCTGTTTCCTGTGTCTACAGTGCTGACGTCATCTTGACCATAAGACAGCCAATCGGTGAGCTCCGCGGGTCTAGTGTAGACGTTATGCCACGTTCAGAGCCTTTGAGCGCACTGATTGGCTGTCGGTGTGTCATCAGCGCCACAGCCAATCACAGGGAACAGTGGAGGTTCAACAATGGACCTGGGAAAGGTGAGTATGGGGTGTTTTTTTTTTTTTTTTTAACAGTTAACTGCAGCCAGGTGTAAAAATGTAATTGAAAGGTAACGACCCTTCAGGCTACAATCCCACGATGAGTATTTGGTGAGTTTTATGTATATTAGGTTACTTGCGTTTTTATTACACTTTTGAGTGTTTTTTTTTTTTTTACAAATGTTTTTATTGTGTTTCTGATGCAGTGAAAATAGGCAGCATCAGAAACTCATTGTGGGAACACGGTCCTTAAGGCTGGATTCACATGTCATATTTTGTGCGCATGTTGTGCGTGTAAAATCGACAGCATTGCGCAGTACCAGCATTCAGGGCCGGACTGGGACTAAAATTCAGCCCTGGCATTTGAAGTCACACAGGCCCACTTGTCACATGGTGACTGTATAATATCTTTGTACACTTGTAGGCAGGGCCGGTTTTATGCAAAGTGGGGCCCTACGCCTAGGTAAAGTTTAAAATGGGGCCCCAAATGCTAACATATTGCACATCACACAAAAGCATTTCTGTTGTATTTACATGCGCTGAGTTCAGGCCGCTAAATGAGTTTGATCGACAATACGGAAGTTGTTCAACGCTTGTTTCCCAGCCTCTTTCCACCAACTGAGGAATAATGATGGGACAGAACGATCACTAATAGATCACTAACAGATCACCATACAGTATCATGTTATAAGCAGCACATCTACAGTTTACACCCGCGATGTGCTGCTGAGAACAATGATTTTTGTTCCAGCAAAAACAATCTGAATATTCAGCATTTTACTTGTTTAGTAAAATACACCCCATAGTCCTCCATATATTATAATGTGCTCCACAGTCCTCCATATAGTATAATACACTTCCTATAGTCCTCCATATTAAAATACACTGCTCAGTCCTCCACATAGTATAATACACTCCTCATAGTGCTCCATATAGTTTAATGCACCGCCATAGTCATCCATGTACTACAATTCACTTCCCATAGTATAATGCATGCCATAGTTCTTCATATAGTATAACGTATTCCCCATAGTCCTCGATACAGTATAATGCAGCCCACATACAGTAAAATGCAGCCACCACAGAGTATAATGCAGCCACCCCACAGAGTATAATGTAACCCCCCATAGAATATAATACAGCCTACCTCCCCATAATATATAATGTAGCCCCCCATAGAATATAATGCAGCCCCCCATAGTATATAACACAGCTTCCCCCATAGTATATAACACAGCCTCCCCCATAGAATATAATATACCCCCACAATAGTATATAACACAGCCACATAGTACCTAACATGGCCTCCCCCATAGAATATAATATACTCCCCATAGTATATAGCAAAGCCCGCATAGTATATAGCACAAACCGTACAGCATATAGCACAGCCTGCATAATATAGCACAGCGCGTGTAGTAGATAACACAGCCCACACAGCAGTATACAGCACAGCCCACGCAGTAGTATACAGCACAGCCCACGCAGTAGTATACAGCACAGACCACACAGTAGTATACCGCACAGCCCACAGAGTACTATATACAGCACAGCCCACAGAGTACTATATACAGCACAGCCCACAGAGCACTATATACAGCACAGCCCACAGAGCACTATATACAGCACAGCCCACAGAGCAATATATACAGCACAGTCCACAGAGCACTATATACAGTACAGCCCACAGAGCACTATATACAGCACAGCCCACAGAGCAATATATACAGCACAGCCCACAGAGTACTATATACAGCACAGCTCACAGAGTACTATATACAGCACAGCCCACAGAGCACTATATACAGCACAGCCTAGAGTAATATATGCAGCACAGCCCACAGAGCAATATATACAGCACAGCCCACAGAGTACTATATATAGCACAGCCCAGAGTACTATATACAGCACAGCGCACAGAGCAATATATACAGCACAGCCCACAGAGCACTATATATAGCACAGCCCACAGAGCACTATATACAGCACAGCCCAGAGTAATATATGCAGCACAGCCCACAGAGCACTATATACAGCACAGCCCACAGAGCACTATATACAGCACAGCCCACAGAGCACTATATATAGCACAGCCCACAGAGTACTATATACAGCACAGCCCAGAGTACTATATACAGCACAGCCCACAGAGTACTATATACAGCACAGAGTACTATATACAGCACAGCCCACAGAGCACTATATACAGCACAGCCCACAGAGCACTATATACAGCACAGCCCACAGAGCACTATATACAGCACAGCCCACAGAGCACTATATATAGCACAGCCCACAGAGTACTATATACAGCACAGCCCAGAGTACTATATACAGCACAGCCCACAGAGCACTATATACAGCACAGCCCACAGAGTACTATATACAGCACAGCTCACAGAGCACTATATACAGCACAGCCCACAGAGCAATATATACAGCACAGCCCACAGAGTAATATATACAGCACAGCCCACAGAGTACTATATATAGCACAGCCCAGAGTACTATATACAGCACAGCCCACAGAGCAATATATACAGCACAGCCCACAGAGCACTATATATAGCACAGCCCACAGAGCACTATATACAGCACAGCCCACAGAGTACTATATATAGCACAGCCCAGAGTACTATATACAGCACAGCCCACAGAGCAATATATACAGCACAGCCCACAGAGCACTATATATAGCACAGCCCAGAGTAATATATGCAGCACAGCCCACAGAGCACTATATACAGCACAGCCCACAGAGCACTATATATAGCACAGCCCACAGAGTACTATATACAGCACAGCCCACAGAGTACTATATATAGCACAGCCCAGAGTACTATATACAGCACAGCCCACAGAGCACTATATACAGCACAGCCCACAGAGCACTATATATAGCACAGCCCACAGAGCACTATATACAGCACAGCCCACAGAGCACTATATACAGCACAGCCCACAGAGCACTATATATAGCACAGCCCACAGAGTACTATATGCAGCACAGAGCACAGAGTACTATATACAGCACAGCCCAGAGAGTACTATATACAGCACAGCCCAGAGAGTACTATATACAGCACAGCCCACAGAGCACTATATACAGCACAGCCCACAGAGCACTATATACAGCACAGCCCACAGAGTACTATATATAGCACAGCCCACAGAGTACTATATACAGCACAGCCCACAGAGCACTATATACAGCACAGTCCACAGAGTACTATATACAGCACAGCCCACAGAGCACTATATACAGCACAGCCCACAGAGCACTATATACAGCACAGCCCACAGAGTACTATATACAGCACAGCCCACAGAGCACTATATACAGCACAGCCCACAGAGCAATATATGCAGCACAGCCCACAGAGCACTATATACAGCACAGCCCACAGAGAACTATATACAGCACAGCCCAGAGTACTATATACAGCACAGCCCACAGAGCACTATATACAGCACAGCCCACAGAGCACTATATACAGCACAGCCCACAGAGCACTATATACAGCACAGCCCACAGAGTACTATATATAGCACAGCCCACAGAGTACTATATACAGCACAGCCCACAGAGCACTATATACAGCACAGTCCACAGAGTACTATATACAGCACAGCCCACAGAGCACTATATACAGCACAGCCCACAGAGCACTATATACAGCACAGCCCACAGAGTACTATATACAGCACAGCCCACAGAGCACTATATACAGCACAGCCCACAGAGCAATATATACAGCACAGCCCACAGAGCACTATATACAGCACAGCCCACAGAGCACTATATATAGCACAGCCCACAGAGTACAATATACAGCACAGCCCACAGAGCAATATATATAGCACAGCCCAGAGTACTATATACAGCACAGCCCACAGAGTACTATATATAGCACAGCCCACAGAGTACTATATACAGCACAGCCCACAGAGTACTATATACAGCACAGCCCACAGAGTACTATATACAGCACAGCCCACAGAGCACTATATACAGCACAGCCCACAGAGCAATATATACAGCACAGCCCACAGAGCACTATATACAGCACAGCCCACAGAGTACTATATACAGCACAGCCCACAGAGCACTATATACAGCACAGCCCACAGAGCACCATATACAGCACAGCCCACAGAGTAGTATACAGCACAGAGCACAGCCCGCATCTCTTCTCTTCCTCCACCTTCCCCAGCCCCCCCCCCCCCCCCCCCCCCCCCGAGAATGGCCCACAGTCCAGTAAAAAAACAAGAAAACACTCTCCTCACCTCTCCTCGTGCCCCGTGTTGCTTCCTGGTTCCTGCTCCTGTCTCAGCAGCTGCAGTCTGCCCGGGACACAGCAGGTGCGTGATGATATGACGTTATCGCGCACCAGCAGTGTCAGAGGCGGAGCGGGGAATGATGGGAGAGGGAGCGTCTGTAGACGCTCTCTCCTCCATCATTGCATTCAACTGTACCTAGTTGAATGCGACGGCGAGGGGGGGAGTCGGCGGGGGCGGGGGGAGGCGGATCGAGCGGCCCACGACTGGCACCGGCCCTTCTGGCATTTGCCAGAAGTGCCCGATGGCCAGTCCGGCCCTGCCAGCATTCAATCCCAAGGGGGCGGCACCCGGATTTTTCCAGCAGCAACTTAGAGAAAGAATGGTTCAACAGTTAGGCTATCATTCGGATAAAAAAATGCCTCGTTCTGCTGATGGATGGGGGTCCCGGCAGCCGGACCCCACTAATCAGTGAGTTTCCACTTCTACGGATAGGTGATAACTTGTTTTCCCCAGACAACCCCTTTAATTTCATCCACATGCTGTGTTTTTTTTAATATGTGGCATTTGAGCAGAAGCTGTTTTTTGTCACAGTTTTTAAAGGGAACCTGTCACCCCCATAATCGATGGTGAGGTAAGCTCACAGTCATCAGGGGCTTATCTACAGCATTCTGTAATGCTGTAGATAAGCCCCCGATGTTACCTGAAAGAGGAGAAAAAGAGGTTAGATTATACTCACCCAGGTGCGGTCCCGGTATGATGGGCGTCGCGGTCCGGCGCCTCCCATCTTCTTACTATGACATCCTCTTCTGGTCTTCACGCCGCGGCTCCGGCGTACTTTGTTTGCCCTATTGAGGGCAGAGCAAAGTACTGCAGTGCGCAGGTGCCGGAAAGTTCAGAGAGGCCCAGCGCCTGTGCACTGCAGTACTTTGCTCTGCCCTCAACAGGTCAGATAAGTACGCCTGTGCTGGAGCCGCGGCATGAAGACAAGAAGAGGACGTCATCATATGAAGATGGGAGGCACTGGACCGGACCTGAGACACCCATTTGACTGGACCGGACCGGGACCGCCCCTGGCTGAGTATAATCTAACCTCTTTTTCTCTTCTTTCAGGTAACATCGGGGGCTTATCTACAGCATTACAGAATGCTGTAGATAAGCCCCTGATGCCGGTGAGCTTACCTCACCATCGATTTTGGGGGTGACAGGTTCCCTTTAAAGTCTTTGTGCAGAATCAGCCCCAGATTGTAGCGAAACCTGCACCAAACCTGCAGCAGGAAAAAAACTAGGCAAAATCCTTGTGTAACAAGTGGGGATTCTGCTTCAGAAAAACTTGAGAATATGCACCAAAAAAATACGATGTTCTGGAAAAAAAATTAAGTAAAGAAAAAGAAAAAAAAAAAAGCTTTAAAAAAGCAGATTTTTTTTTTAAAAAAACCTGCTCCCGGGTTTATGAGATTAAGAAACAAGGGCTGGAAATAATAAATAAAATATAAAGTAAATAAAAAATAGAAGAAAAAATAGCAAAAAACATAAAAAAATAAATAAATGTAATGAGCGGATTCTGCTTTAGAATAGGTAGAGACTAGTTGGCCCGTGTGAAATTTTCGCACATAGGTTGTCAGGGGCGCAGGTAATTTCTGGAAAATCAAGCTGGTCAAATGTTAATGTTTTAATGAGATGATGAACACAGAGAGGTATTTATATATGTAGATTGGAATACAATAAATTGGTTTGATAAGTAGAGGCTAAAAAAATGTCTTGGGGTTGTGGTGCCACCTGCAGGTTATTGTTTTTCTGCTGGTTTCTGAAATGAATGTTTAAACTGTATTTTTTTATCAAATCGTGAATGTGTGGTTTGTTTGTGTCTTTTCTTGCTGAAGGGGGCAAGTTTACCTTTAAAATGGTGTATTATTTGTGTGTTTGGGGCGAAGTAATCACTGAAAAAGCAGTGCATGTTTACTGTGTTTGCATATGTGACTCACCTGCAGTGAAGTGTGCAATCCTCCAATGTGCCTGACATAGGCTGGGCAAGAACTTCGGCAAGCTGGAAAGACCCCAATGCAAATGCCACCCGGAGGTAATGAAATGGTGTATCATTTGTGTGTGTCGGTGGAGAATAAACGGAGCAAGTGTGCAATTGAATAGGCAGTGCATGTTTACAAATGTGTTTGCATATGGGACTCACCTGCAGTGAAGTGTGCAATCCTCGAATTTGCCTGAAATAGGCTGGGCAAGGAGTTCGGCAAGCTGGAAATCCCCCAAGGCAAATGTTAGGATTTGTTTGTGATGTCTGTAAGCATCTTTGTGGTAGTGTGCTTTGGACTAGTGTGGTGCCAACCGCAGGTCATTTTTCCTTACTGCAGGTTTATGAAAATTAATGTTTAAACTGTATTTTGTGATCACATCGTGAATGTGTGGTTTGTTTGGCTATTTTCTTGCTGAAGGGGGCAAGTTTACCTTTCAAAAGGTGTATCATTTGTGTGTATGGGTGCAGTATGAATGGAGATACAAAGTAATCACCGGAAAAGAGAGTTTAGAAATAATATAGAAGGATTTGGTGTGGAAAAATTGGCACCAAAAAAACCCAAAACGCAATGTATGAACCCAGCCTAGAAATGCAGCTGATTCTGAAAAAAAAAAAAAAAAAAAAAAAAAAAAGCCACATACGGCTACTGCAAAATAAAAAAAAGTGGATTAAAAAAACAGGAATTAAAAAAAAATAAATAGAAAAAAAAAATGTTCATAGCTTTAAGGGGTTAAAAACAAGGAATAAAAAAAATAAAATAGAAGCTAAATGAATAAAAAAAAGGAGGAAGAAAAAGTAAGAATATAAAAAATAGATATTGAAAATGTTTTGTGCTAATAACAAGGCACTGGACAGAGCACAGGTAAATCGCATGCGGTTCTTGTTACTGTAGCAGGTAAATGAAAGGCTGCACTGAGGGCCACTCCACCGGTCAGCAGCCGGACCAATCAGCTGCCTGCATTCGTATCAACACAAGCGTCTCCTAGGAGACAGGAGGAGGCGGGGCCAGGCTGCAGCCGGGGCCGGAGGAGGAGGACGGGAGGCGGCGGCGGCTATTGTCAGCTGCGGGAGAAAACTTCTACGTTACAAGGGAGGGAGAGAAGTTTTGAAATGGCAGCTCCGGTGCAGGGCGGGAGGCCGGGGAGCTGAGCGCCACTACCGGTAATGTATGCATGTGACCTGGGGTGTGGGGGTGACGATGGGGGCGCTGACAGGATCTATTGTGCGTGCTGAGCCCCCCCTTACATGTCATGGGGCCTGGCCCACCTCTGTGCTGCACTGAGGACTGCCCCAACTGTAAGTGCATGGTCCTGGGGGCTGCCCCCTCTATCCCGGGACCCCCATCATGTGACCCTGAGCTAAGTGCATGGTCCTGGGGGCTGCCCCCTATATCCCGGGACCCCCATCATGTGACCCTGAGCTAAGTGCATGGTCCTGGGGGCTGCCCCCTATATCCAGGGACCACCATCATGTGACCCTAATATAAATGCATGATCCAGGGGGCTGCCCCCTATATCCAGGGACCCCCATCATGTGACCCTGAGCTAAGTGCATGATCCTGGGGGCTGCCCCCTCTATCCCGGGACCCCCATCATGTGACCCTGAGCTAAGTGCATGGTCCTGGGGGCTGCCCCCTATATCCAGGGACCACCATCATGTGACCCTGATATAAATGCATGATCCAGGGGGCTGCCCCCTATATCCAGGGACCCCCATCATGTGACCCTGAGCTAAGTGCATGATCCTGGGGGCTGCCCCCTCTATCCCGGGACCCCCATCATGTGACCCTGAGCTAAGTGCATGATCCCGGGGGCTGCCCCTATATCCAGGGACCCCCATCATGTGACCCTGAGCTAAGTGCATGGTCCTGGGGGCTGCCCCCTATATCCAGAGACCCCCATCATGTGACCCTGAGCTAATTGCATGGTTTTGGGGGCTGCCCCTATATCCAGGGACCCCCATCATGTTACCCTGAGCTACGTGCATGATCCTGGGGGCTGCCCCCTCTATCCCGGGACCCCCATCATGTTACCCTGAGCTACGTGCATGATCCTGGGGGCTGGCCCCTATATCCCAGGACCCCCATAATGTGATCACTCTCCTCCTGATCTAATAAGTGCATGGTCCTGGGGTCTGCTCTCCTCTATTTCAGGGACCCCCATCATGTGATCACTCTCCTTCAGATTTTAGTGCATGGTCCAGGGGGGCTGCCCCTATCTATCCAGGGACCCCCATCATGTGATCTCTCTTCTCATTAAGATTTTTCACATATTATATGGGAGGAGATACAGTAAAAAGGAACAAATAGAGAAAGTGGAGTGTGGTGATCTCTCTCCTCCTGAGCTTCATTACCGCAGTCAGTGGCTCTCCAGATGTGTGGAACTACAACTTCCAGCAGACTCCTATTGAGATTATGCGATTCCCACAATGCTCCTTTTTGGACCTCCAGCTGTTGGGGAAACTACAACTCCCAGTATGCATCACTGCAAGTCCAATTCTTCTTCAACTTCTCCCACTCCCAACTCTCCAGGTTGTAAGGACATGCTGGGAGTTGTAGTTCCCCAACAGATTACAGACCCCAGTGTTAAAGGGGATATTTTAATTCCCTGTATGTAGTTATGATTGTTTATTGACTCTTGTCCCAGGAGCTCGCACTCTAGATACAGAGAGTCCTGGACTGCAGAGCAGCACTGAGCGCTTGTATGTTCATCCGCTGTATGGGGGCCGCACATACGTCAGGGGGACGGGTCATAATGCTACCTGCTGCCTAATTACACCCCTCGGACAGATGGCAGCGCCCCCGGGAGGTACACCTGAGGCTGCGACACAATCGCTCCCGTCATCCTGTGCACCCACCATTCCCAAACTACAGAAGTATCCCCCTGTGTAACCAGGGACGTGTCAGTGATGGGTGCAGAAGGGGCCCCTGTGCCAGGACAGTACACGGACCCTCTGCACCCCAGTGTATGTGTGACAGGAGCCACTGTCTGCTTTGGAGCTGCTAGTGGCCCCATTCCCCTTGGGCCCCGGTGTGGCTGCACAGGTTCCTCCAGTGATACTGTATCTCCGGCCCTGGAGAGAAGGAGAAATGAGATACATAGATTAATGGATGAATTATTCGTTACATAAATTCGATTAATTAGAGAGATATTAAATAATTAGAGAGAGAGCTGAGATACAGTATCTATCCATCTCATATCTATGTAGATAGACCAGTGCAGCACAAGTACCTCATCCACACAAGTGCTGATTAATTAGATCAATAGAATAATGAGATTTATATATTAGATTAATTAGATACAAAGATTAACGAGAGATTAGACAGATTAATGAGAATGTATTATTTATCTCTCTGTCTAATTAATCTATGGATCTAATGCATCTCTCATTAATCTGATATAAATGTGTATCATTATTCTAATGTATTTATGTATTTGATCTATCATCATGTCTATCATCTTTCTATCTATTTATCTATCTGTCTATTATCTATCTATCTATCCAAAAAAAAAAATCACTCCAAAAACTTTACGAAACAATCATGTGTCTCATCTACTTCTGTGCTGCTTTAGTTCCCGGTCTCTGTATATCTCTCTATGTATTCCTTCCTTCCTTCCTTCCTTCCTTCCTTCCTTCCTTCTCTCATGTCTTTTTCTTCTCTTTTTCTCCCTTTCTGATCCCCACACATTCCCAGTAGAGGTGTACTCATTTTCCTATATATTGACCTATGCAGTCCCTGTTTGATCCGTACTATGGACGATTTGTTTCCAATAGCAACCAATCAGATCAGATCTTTATCAGACAGCTCTGATAAAATGAAAGCTGCTCTGTGATTGGTTGCTACGGACAACACACACAGGTTTTAGTTTTGGCCCCTCTGCATGGCTTCGTATGTGCTGCAGGCGTGGACTCGGCCTGGAGGGGGGGCAGAAGGGTATACATGGATAGGTGATCAGTTTCGTAAGCCTGAACGACCCCTTTAACTGTATGCATAGATAGTAGTGAAGAGCTGGTACTTACCTACCCTAGCACTGGACCAAGGGAGGGTGAGTACGCTCTTTCCTTTTTCTTTTTTTTTTTTTTTTTTACTGCTTTGATCAGTTTGGGGTCTACTTTTGTAAAAGTGGGAAACCACTTTGATCAATTAAATCAGAATTTTTTTTGAAGATTGAAAAAAAAAAAAAAACCAAAACAAAAAAGACCAGCACCCAAAACGTGACAAAAAACTCAGGATTAGGGATGAACTGACTGGTGAAAGTTGGGTTTCGTCTGGTTCGACCAAATTTTAGTTAAAAGTTCAGTTCGGGTACCTGAACTTGAACCTGAACCCCACAGAAATCAATGGGGACCTGAACCTTGGAGCTGGAAAATCTGGGTGAAAAAACGCTGAAAGAAGTGACCTGATGCAGTTTTCTGAAATCTCATAGCGTTTTTCTTTTACTGTAAAACGCAGCTTAAAAGTTGCCTAAAAAAAGCAGCAGAAACCCAACGTGTGATCATAGTCTTAGGTAGTGAATTCTGCACAAAATAGAAAATGCTCTTTATTTTTGTCTTGAATTTTCTTTGCAACTTTTTACCTCCTAAATGTTATATGTTCTGCAAAAGTGTCGCCAAATTTCAGATGTTAATAGAACTCCAAGGAACAAACTGGAGAACACTTCCGCAAATATTTAACAATTTTTTTATTTTTTTTTTAAAGTGGCAATCGATGAATCAAATATCTGGAATCTCCAAAGCACGACCGCAATGATTGATTTGACATAAAAAAAACAAAACAAAAAAAAACACAGGGGACCAAATTAAAAGCATAATGAGGCGCAAATGAACAAAAACAGGCAAAAACCACCAAGAACCAGACAAAATAATGTGCAATCGCGACAATGAATCAGAACCTTAGTTTTTAATCTTTTTTTTTTTTCTTTTAACAACGATTTTTCGGCCAGAAAATTTGGAAGAGGATCTGCTTGAAAATTCATATAAAAACCCACTTTGACTACTTTTTGATGTGCATTTTGAAGAGGAATTGTTTTAAAAAGCCACATAAAAAAGCAAACTGTGTGTGTGAACATAGCCTTATTGTTTCCTCCTCTATGGGAAAGAAGTGGAGACTTGGCCTAAAGAGCCGATCTTGTTCACAACTGTGGGTTGCTGAGAGACAAGGTGAGAACAGGAGGCATTTGGGGACGAGTCTCCGCTGATTGTGTATTACAGGCGAGGAGGAACAAACATTGCAGAGTGTGGCGAGACTGCTGACACATTGTCACGACTTTTCTGCATCCTCTGCAGCAGTGTATAGTGTCGTGTGTAATTAACGCCGAGGAATGTCCGTTGTTACCTCTGGTAATTCTCCGTATCCTGATCAGAAGCCACAGGTCACAATGCCCAGGAACTGGTTCGGCCTGTTTGCAGTGAATTATATATTTGTTTTTGTTTTTTTTTTGGTGACAGATAAGTGCATGCGGTAATGCTTGTGTTATGGAATGGTTGGAGAGACAAACATAAAGTTCCAATAATCCTCCAACTTTGTCTTGAGAGTAGTGATGAGCGAGCGTACTGGGATAAGGTGTTATCTGAGCATGCTCATGTCCTAATTCGGCATGCTCCAAAAATATGCTTGAGTCCTCGCGGCTGTTAGCTGCAACACATGCAGGGATTGTCTGTCTGTTAGGTAATCCCTACATGTGTTGTGGCTGCCGAACTCCCGTAAGACATGCAGTGGCGGGGATTCGAGGATATTTTTCAAGCACAACACTCTATTAAGACACGAGCATGCTCAGATAACGCCTTACCCGAGCACGCTCGCTCATCACTACTTGGGGGACTCATCAGCGTGCTCCCGCCACTACATTTTTTGGTTATTACATACCCCCTCAAAAAAAATCCATTGCATCTCGGTAAAACCTTTTTAGGGTGTGCACACAATGACTCTTTTCGCTGAGTTTTTGGAGCTGAAACGTTCCGAAATCTGTGTTTTGCTACTTTTTTTTTTAACAGCTTCAATGTTTCGAGACCATGAAGCAGCTTCCACAGGAAAGTTTTTAAGGTTAAATGGAAGAACCATCAAATTCAACCTATAACCTAACATGTGGATCCAGAAGGTAAAATTACCCCATATTAGGGGGAAACTTCCTTCCTGACTCCACATACGGCAAGCAGACTAGTTCCCTGGATAAAAAAAAATGACCACAACGCTGACAGCGAAGACGCTTCAGGGAAAAAGTATGCTGGCATTTTCAGAAAGCAGCTTAACATACAAAAGCCATGGCAGCTCTGCTGGGGAAACAAGGGAGGAACAAAGACGAAGTGTGCACATACCCTTCAGCTATGCGCATGCGGAGGCCCCGATTCCTGAAAACCCAGCTCCTGATGACAGTGCTGCGCTGGAGTCATCTGCTCCTGATGACAGTGCTGCGCTGGAGTCATCTGCTCCTGATGACAGTGCTGCGCTGGAGTCATCTGCTCCTGATGACAGTGCTGCGCTGGAGTCATCTGCTCCTGATGACGGTGCTGCCCAGGAGTCATCTGCTCCCGATGATGGTGCTGCCCGGGAGTCATCTGCTCCCGATGATGGTGCTGCCCGGGAGTCATCTGCTCCCGATGACGGTGCTGCCCGGGAGTCATCTGCTCCCGATGATGGTGCTGCCCGGGAGTCATCTGCTCCCGATGATGGTGCTGCCCGGGAGTCATCTGCTCCCGATGATGGTGCTGCCCGGGAGTCATCTGCTCCCGATGATGGTGCTGCCCGGGAGTCATCTGCTCCCGATGATGGTGCTGCCCGGGAGTCATCTGCTCCCGATGATGGTGCTGCCCGGGAGTCATCTGCTCCCGATGATGGTGCTGCCCGGGAGTCATCTGCTCCCGATGACGGTGCTGCCCGGGAGTCATCTGCTCCCGATGATGGTGCTGCCCGGGAGTCATCTGCTCCCGATGACGGTGCTGCCCGGGAGTCATCTGCTCCCGATGACGGTGCTGCCCGGGAGTCATCTGCTCCCGATGACGGTGCTGCCCGGGAGTCATCTGCTCCCGATGACGGTGCTGCCCGGGAGTCATCTGCTCCCGATGATGGTGCTGCCCGGGAGTCATCTGCTCCCGATGATGGTGCTGCCCGGGAGTCATCTGCTCCCGATGATGGTGCTGCCCGGGAGTCATCTGCTCCCGATGACGGTGCTGGAGTCATCTGCTCCTGATTCATTAAGAGGCACGGAACAGCTTCAATTGAAAACTTTTGCAAAAAAAAAAAAAATGTCGCCACTTCTCACACGTAAACACTTAAATCGGGGCCAGAGATTTTTTTTTTTACTAAGCTCGCGGAGCAGAAACTTAACTGAATGATAACGTTTTTTGGGGAATTTATTATTATTATTTTTTTTTTTAGGAGGATTTGGGGTGTTAACGCTGCAAAAACACTGTGTGCACATAAGCTTTAAAGTGACCAAGACCCCTGACACTGGCTCAGTGAATAGTGCGAGTCTCTACATTATGCGTCCAGATAGTTTCTCCTTCATTCAGTCTCCTCCTGTGCCACCGTCCTTCTGTGTCCTAATCTGGGCTCGTCTGTCTGGAGATTAAAGCAGTATATACACCATATATATATATATATATATATATATATATATATATATATACAGGTCCTTCTCAAAAAATTAGCATATAGTGTTAAATTTCATTATTTACCATAATGTAATGATTACAATTAAACTTTCATATATTATAGATTCAGTATCCACCAACTGAAATTTGTCAGGTCTTTTATTGTTTTAATACTGATGATTTTGGCCTACAACTCCTGATAACCCAAAAAACCTGTCTCAATAAATTAGCATATCAAGAAAAGGTTCTCTAAACGACCTATTACCCTAATCTTCTGAATCAACTAATTAACTCTAAACACATGCAAAAGATACCTGAGGCTTTTAAAAACTCCCTGCCTGGTTCATTACTCAAAACCCCCATCATGGGTAAGACTAGCGACCTGACAGATGTCAAGAAGGCCATCATTGACACCCTCAAGCAAGAGGGTAAGACCCAGAAAGAAATTTCTCAACAAATAGGCTGTTCCCAGAGTGCTGTATCAAGGCACCTCAATGGTAAGTCTGTTGGAAGGAAACAATGTGGCAGAAAACGCTGTACAACGAGAAGAGGTGACCGGACCCTGAGGAAGATTGTGGAGAAGGACCGATTCCAGACCTTGGGGAACCTGAGGAAGCAGTGGACTGAGTCTGGTGTGGAAACATCCAGAGCCACCGTGCACAGGCGTGTGCAGGAAATGGGCTACAGGTGCCGCATTCCCCAGGTAAAGCCACTTTTGAACCATAAACAGCGGCAGAAGCGCCTGACCTGGGCTACAGAGAAGCAGCACTGGACTGTTGCTAAGTGGTCCCAAGTACTTTTTTCTGATGAAAGCAAATTTTGCATGTCATTCGGAAATCAAGGTGCCAGAGTCTGGAGGAAGACTGGGGAGAAGGAAATGCCAAAATGCCTGAAGTCCAGTGTCAAGTACCCAGTCAGTGATGGTGTGGGGTGCCATGTCAGCTGCTGGTGTTGGTCCACTGTGTTTCATCAAGGGCAGGGTCAATGCAGCTAGCTATCAGGAGATTTTGGAGCACTTCATGCTTCCTGGCACCTGCTCACAGTGCCAAAACCACTGGTAAATGGTTTACTGACCATGGTATTACTGTGCTCAATTGGCCTGCCAACTCTCCTGACCTGAACCCCATAGAGAATCTGTGGGATATTGTGAAGAGAAAGTTGAGAGACGCAAGACCCAACACTCTGGATGAGCTTAAGGCCGCTATTGAAGCATCCTGGGCCTCCATAACATCTCAGCAGTGTCACAGGCTGATTGCCTCCATGCCACGCCGCATTGAAGCAGTCATTTCTGCCAAAGGATTCCCGACCAAGTATTGAGTGCATAACTGAACATTATTATTTGATGGTTTTTTTGTTTGTTATTAAAAAACACTTTTATTTGATTGGACGGTTGAAATATGCTAATTTATTGAGACAGGTTTTTTGGGTTATCAGGAGTTGTAGGCCAAAATCATCAGTATTAAAACAATAAAAGACCTGACAAATTTCAGTTGGTGGATAATGAATCTATAATATATGAAAGTTTAATTGTAATCATTACATTATGGTAAATAATGAAATGTAACACTATATCCTAATTTTTTGAGAAGGACCTGTATATATATACTGAGAAAGTGACTAGCCAGGATAGAGGCTCCTGCTGCGGATCAGACACTGTCGCCTCCATTACCGATGGCCCCAGGACAGGATCTTCTTGTAGTAAGAAAATTGTAAGATCTGAGATATATATCTGTAGAACTGTATAAATAATGAAAAAAATATCAAAACAGATCTTACAATGTTCTTACTACAATAGAAATATATGTATTATAATGTCTGTATATTTCTCATCTCCAGGGCTCAGGACAGACCCCTTCGTGCTGCTCTTTACAAAGTGTTGGCGCCTTTATTTGAGCGCTGCTGCCTGTCAGTTATTTCGCCCTTTTACCTGTCCGGGTCACGTGCCTGCAGCAGGTGACAGACGATCCTGTGCCGGCTCCATTAATAATTCACTCCGAGTCTTATTTCAAAGACTTGAACAGGAAAAACGATGATCCGGTGGCAGGGGGCGAGTGTGTACAGCGCACATGTCGGGCTCCTATCTGCCACACTTGTATTCCTCGATTTAGCTCACAGAGTTTTTAGTTTTTAATTATAATCATATATAAATGCCTTGCTATTTACATACTTCTGTTATAAGGTGGACGAGATCAGATTTCAGACTCTTTTCCCCCCAAATGTACAATATCATGGCAGAATCTTAGATTCTCTATTTGCTTTCTTTTTCTTTTGTTTTTTACATTTTTGTTTTCTTCCTGCTTCGATTTAAAAAAAAAAAATAAAATAGTCCGCGGAATGTATGAGGATTGTGGAGAATGGAATCCATCGGGCAGCATTGTATTTCTCATGTGGTTCATATTACAAACCTGTAGTAAAGACTGACTTTGCTGTGATCTAATGTGTTTCATGTACATTGATTTTTATACTCTGCGGATATTTTATCCCGGAATTTCCTGGGCAGAAAATCCGCAGCCTATTACAGTAGCAGCACAGTGGATGAGATTTGTCTGAACCTCACACACACCGCGAGAAAAATAACCTGCGGTGCAGAGATTCTAAATGCAAACTAGACTTTATACAAACTTTGCATAAATCAACAGTAAAAGTGAATATTGGAAGAGTATCGGAGTAATCTTCTTTCTTTCCTACTTAGGAGCCACTTCTTCCCCTTCCTCCTCAGCTCATTATGCACTCTGAAAAAACAGCTCCACTCCATCTTGCTCGGACAGGGCAGTGGTGAGGGGAGCAGGAAGGAGCGAGGAGCAAAGTGAGAGACACGGAAATATCGTGCTGTTGATAACCTGATGTGTATGGGACATAACGATCGCATTCGAGATAATTCTGTCCCCATTATTGTTTGTCAGAGTCATTACACACAGAGTGATCTATTCCAAGTGTTTATTTCTGTTAATGTTGATGATTACGTCTTACAGCCAGTGAAAACCCAAAAGTCATTATCTCAGTAAATTAGAATACTTTATAACACCAGCTTGAAAAATTATTTTAAAATCTGAAATTTTGTCCTACTGAAATGTATGTTCAGTAAATGCACTCAATACTTGGTCAGGGCTCCTTTTTTACTGCATCAATGCGGCGTGGCATGGAGTCGATCAGCCTGTGGCGCTGCTGAGGGGTTATGGAAGCCCAGGTTGCTTTGATAGTAGCCTTCAGCTCGTCTGCATTGTTGGGCCTGGTGTCTCTCATCTTCCTCTTGACAATACCCCATAGATTCTCTATGGGGTTAAGGTCAGCGCGAGTTTGCTGCCCATCAAGCACAGTGATACTGTTGTTTGTAAACCAGGTATTGGTACTTTTGGCAGTGTGGACAGGGGCCAAGTCCTGCTGGAGAATGACATTTCCATCTCCAAAAAAGCTTGTCGACCGAGGAAAGCATGAAGTGCTCTAAAATTTCCTGTTAGACGGCTGCGCTGACTTTGGTCTTGATAAAGCACAGTGGACCTACACCAGCAGATGACATGGCTCCCCAAACCATCACTGATTGTGGAGACCTCACACTAGACCTCCAGCAGCTTGGATTGTGGCCTCTCCACTCTTCCTCCAGACTGTGGGACCTTGATTTCCTAATGAAATGCAAAATTTACTTTCATCTGAAAACACCTTGGACCACTGAGCAACAGTCCAGTTCTTTTTCTCCTTGGCCCAGGTAAGACGCTTCTGGTGTTGTCTATTGGTCATGAGTGGCTGACACATGGAATGTGACACTTGTAGCCCATGTCCTGGATACGTCTGTGTGTGGTGGCTCTTGAAGCAATGACTCCAGCAGCAGTCCACTCCTTGTGAATCCCCCAAATTTTTGAATGGCCTTCTATTAACAATCCTTTCAAGACTGCAGTTATCCCGGTTGCTTGTGCACCTTTTTCTACCACACTTTTTCCTTCCACTCAACTTTCCATTAATATGCTTGGATACAGCACTCTGTGAACAGCCAGCTTCTTTAGCAATTACCTTTTGTGGCTTCCCCTCCTTGTGGAGTGTGTCAATGACTGCCTTCTGGACATCTGCCAAGTCAGCAGTCTTCTCCATGATTGTGGAGCTACTGAAACAAAATAAGGGACCTTTTTAAATGCTTAGGAAGCCTTTGCAGGTGTTTTTTGATAATTATTCTAATTTACTGAGATAATGACTTTCGGGTTTTCATTGGCTGTAAGCCATAATCATCAACATTAACAGAAATAAACACTTAAAATAGATCAGTCTGTGTGTAATGACTCTATATAATGAGTTTCACTTTTTGTATTGAACAACTGAAATAAATTCACTTTTTGATGATTAATTCTGTGAGAAGCACCTATAGGTACAAACTGCCATAATCCACTGACTGTATTGCCCACCACATATTTATTGTGCATTATGTCTTGTATTTTGAAATTAAGAAAATACCTTGATGTTTTTGGTGGCCCAACAATAGGAACTTTTAAAGAGTCTCTGTTAATATTTGTTCTGAATTTGCTTTTCACTGGTATAACCTAATCTGATCATAGATATGAGCATTACCATAGAATTAATAGTTGTGCAAAGCCATTATCTAAACTCCTGATGATCAGCTGATCGCTGCTGGTCAGTGCACAGTTTTCTTGCAGTGGCCACTGCTGGAGAGATTTGGTATTGCACTCTGTCTATTGAAGTGAATGGGTGACTATAGGTGGCGGGCAGTGATGGGCGAGCGCGTTGGGATAAGGTGTTATCTGAGCATGCTCTGGTGCTATTTGAGTATCTTCCGCGTGCTCAAATAATGGTCCCCACGGCTGCATGTCTCGCTGCTGTTAGACAGCTGCAACACATGCAAGGATTGACTAACAAACATCATGTACAGTCAGACATGAAACTTTTTCCGTGTCCCCCATGTCCTTTCCCTAGCAGGCAACAAACCCAACTTGTTCTTGCTTAATATCATCAGCAATCCATAGTGTATAATTATAGTCTAAGCCTTCTCCGAACCTGAAACTTCAGAACTGACCCAATTTTGCTCCAATGTTACACCTAAGGGGGTCAGTAGGGTTGTTTGATGATGTCCTCGTGTCCGTCACTTTGACCATCTGTCATCTGGAGAACACAAAGTTGTCACCAGTCTTCTACTTGTCTTTTTATTGTTCCCTCCTTTCAGGTGACCTTCTGTAATGTTGACCTTGCTCAGCCCAATCCGGTTCTCTGCTGATTTGCTCAGCCACAGAGTCCGCAGAATATTAGGGCATCTATTACATTATTACATGACCTAGTAAAACTACCGCAATCTAACGCTAGGGAAGCACACTGCTGACCACTATATACCGTACTAAGTAACCAATAAAACTGCATTGGATTCCTATTTTTGCAGCATAGCCCACGTGGCCCCGCTCCATTAGCTGGATTATCACCCGCTAGCTTAGTTTTATTAAAGAATATCTACCCCTTTAACTAAGGCGTCATATAGGAAATATTGCGTCTCCAAAATTGTTAAGCTCTTTGGCATAAATATTTTTTTATTAGCTGGTGTAAATGCCGCTGTTCTCCTGAATCCGGCGTTGTTTTTCTTCTGTTGCTCCGCCGCTCCGTTCCTGAGATATGTCCCCCTCTCCCATGCATATAAATCCATTATTTTTAGCATGGTCCTCAGGAAGACTTTAATATGAAGAGCTGGTGACCACACCCATTTGACTGAAAAAGACCTTATTTACATACAGAGAAGAGGCAGCCATATCTTTGAAGCAGAGAGGCGCCGGAACAAAACAAAGTCATGTCTCTCTATACCTTTGTAAAATGAATCTGTCGAGATTTTTGCTATGTAATCTGAGAGCACAATGATGTAGGGGCAGAGACCCTGATTCCAGCGACGTGTCACTTACTGCTCCGCATTCTGTCCTTTTCTTTCAAGCACAGTTTTCTCTGCTGCAGATCTAGCAGAGCGCAGACTGCTGAGCCCTGTATAACCCGCCCACACCACTGATTGGCTGAAAGCTGGTAATCAGTGGTGGGGGCGTGGCTGGACTAGGAGGCACAAAGCAGCTAGTCCTATAGTGATAATCTCCTGCTGATAAAACAATGATTTTATTGAAACTGCAAAACACAGCCGAGTAAGTGACATATCATTGAAATCGGGGGGTCTCCCCTTCCATTATGCTGCTCTCAGATTACATGGCAGAAAACCTGGAGACGGATTCCATTTATATCATCTGTAATCTAACAGTTCTCCTTACATAAGATCTGTCTGCATGACCCACCTTTAGTGTGAAGACCCTATGTTTTGCAAGTTCACATATTTCAGCTTCTCAGACCTTCAAGTACAGTATATGAAATATTGGCATTGGCCCTAGTTGACTATAAAATGGCTAGGGGGCACATTTCTAGGGGTTTTCTATTGATATCTGCAGACGTTTTCATAAGCGACTGGCGATGAGGAATGGACATCATCTACTTGAGTGTAAAAGTAGGAGTAGGAGCTGGTCATTTGGATATTTTCTTTAGGGTACAGTTTGGGTACCCAATGAATGCAAACAATGCTAAAAATCCAAATGTCACCAGTTATTGAATCGCCAATCCGCCCCCGGAGGCGATATATTTCCTCGGAAAGCCTATAAATATTTTGATTAAATTTGGACCTTTCTACCCAATCGAGTATTCATTTTACTTTCCCGTTAATAATCATCTTGAGAAGAGTACATTTTGTGATTTCCACTGTGAGAACCTTCAGGGCACAAGAGAAATGGTCCACTTATTAATGCATCAGCGTGGCTTATATTACTTATGCTTTTACCTACCTGTTAGAAACGTTTGGTTAAAGGGGTTGTCCAAGGTCAAACGAACATGGCTGCTTTCTTCTATAAACAGCGCCACACTCATCTACAGGCTGTCTGTAGTATTGCAACCCTGTCTCATTCACTTCACCGACTGGACAAACCCAATGACAAGGATAACTGTTTCTGGAAGAAAGCAGCCATGTTTCTCCAATCACTGGAAACCTCTTTTTCTCATAACGGATATGTTTGACATTTCTAGGACTTGAAGCGGATTCAGCGGAATACAGCTGCTTAATGTGTTTTGTATTTTTGTTTTCTAGGAGTCTTTGCCATACAGGGGAGCTCCTAATATTTTATAGAAGATTGCTTCACCCCATTGATCACAGAAATGCATAGACCGGGCGAGCCCACCAAAAACTGGAATAAAATGCATCTGCCCCATAGATTGAGGAGTGTTGAAGTTGCTCGAGGGAGAACGGGCTATGGCTTCACCCTTTCTGGACAATCTCCTTGTGTCATTGGTAGCATCATTAAAGATAGTCCTGCTGAATTTGTAGGCCTTAAACCTGGAGATCACATATGTGCTGTCAACGACATCAGTGTCAAGAACGCATCTCATGACGACGTCGTCAAGCTGATCGGCAAATGTTCTGGAGTACTTCACATGGTGATTGCCGAAGGGTTCCGTCATGTAGATCTATGCTCAAGCGATGAGGAAATTGCTTTCTATGAGGGCAAGACTTCATTAAAACCTAGGCCTGATTCCAAAACTTTGGGCATAAACCGAGCGGAAAGAGTTGTTCAAGAGATGCAGTCGGGAAGAATCTTTAGTATGATCTTTGAGAACCCAGTAGGTGGTGGGAAATCCGACCATCAAATGGAAAAACCAAGATCAAGGTCAATGTCTGCATCTTGCTATGAAACGAGAAGGGACAGGCCAAATCACAATCTTGACTTGCTTTCGAAAGACGAAATATCGAAGATGATTAACTGTGACTCTGTGTTCTCCAATGGTGTGCAGAACCTCGAAGACTTTGAGTTGGATGCGAGCATCCTAAACGTTGGCATGATAGTTGGTTACCTTGGTTCCATAGAACTTCCTTCTACAAGCTCTAACCTCGAGTACGAAAGCTTACAGGCCATCCGAGGATGTATGAGACGGCTCCGAGCAGAACAAAAAATACACTCCCTAGTGCTGATGAAAATCATGCATGACAACATTCAGTTGTGTAACGAGAAGACCGGCGTCATAGCTGTGTACCCAGCAGAAAAGTTGGCATTCAGTGCCGTTTGTCCTGATGACAGAAGGTTTTTTGGACTCGTAACTATGCAAAGTAGCGATGACCAAAGCTTGGCGCAAAACGAAGAAGGGGTTTTGAGGACCTCTTGTCACGTCTTTATGGTAGACCCTGAACTGTTCCACCATAAAATACATCAAGGTATTGCTAGGAGATTTGGATTTGAATGTACTCCAGACCCAGATACTAATGGTTGTCTGGAGTTTCCACCCTCTTCTCTGCCCGTTCTACAATTTGTCTCAGTTTTATACAGAGATATGGGTGAGATGATAGAAGGGGTCAGAGCACGAGCTTTCCTAGACAATGATGCTGATGCCCAACAGAACAACAGTACCAGCAGTAACAGTGATAGTGGCATCGGGAATTTTAATCAGGAAGAAAAGGCCAACCGGGTGTTGGTGGTTGACTTGGGCAGTGCGCCAAGTAAACATATTCCTCATGCTATTTGGGAAAATCCGAGTGGAAGATCGCCGAACCAATCTGTCCTACACTGGAACGGTTATTCCAATGAGGATGATGGGCACTTTGTAGCACCACATGGAGCAATAGTTGATAAACCTCAAAACTTCAAAAAGCATTTAGGACCATCTGCTCGAATTGAAGTCCCGGTTATCCCACCCCGAGGACCACAGCCAGCCCCCAAAAAATTCAGCGCTTTGGAGGGTCAAAAGAAATGGCTGCCTGTTCATGTAATTCAGGATTGGCAACAGGGGAATGTCAGTGACCATGAATCCTATGCGGACTCAACCGACGGTTGGTCGAGTGTCAATTGCGGAACCTTACCTCCGCCCATGAGTAAGATTCCAGCGGATAGATACAGAGTTGAAGGGAGCTTCGTACCGCCTACTACTCGCAAAGAAGTCTGGCCCAAGAAGACGTTTGACGTACACCACATATTTGGTGTCGGACATGGTTCCAAAAAGTCAAGAGAAGACAGGAAGGTAAGATTGGAACAAATCTATTGTGTAGATACATTTTACCTGGCTGACTAATATCAGATTATCGTACAAACTGGAAAAGTTATATAAATTGTCATTATAGGTGTTATTTGAGAGATTACAAAATTGATGGCGTCCCAATATATCTATTTATATCTATGTATATAACTCCCTAATCGACCGCTATAGGGGAACAGTGAGTGAGCCCCCCACCGTAGGCAGTCCTACAATGGCCATCCATTGAGGACCATCTCTTACTGCACTCACAGTAATAATGCAGACAGTAGTGCAGATTGTGTAGAATTAAAATGCAATTTTAAAGGTTTTTTACCTTCCTAGGAATAATGTAGGATATTAATGCATAATTAGTGGTATTCCAACCTCCAGTACCCAAACTGATCATCAGAATAAAGGAACGTAGCCCATGTTAGAACTTCATATCTTAAAAGGAATCTGTTGGCAGGTCTTTGCTATTTAATAAGAGATGTAGGGGCTGAGATCCTTGATTCTGGTAATGTGCCACTTACTGGTCTTCGTGTTTCAATAAAATCAGTGTTTTATCAGCAGGAGATTATCACTACAGGACAAGCTGCCTCATGCCATCTAGTCCTGCTGGTCTGTGTAATCCCACCCCCACCACTGAAAAGTAGCTTTCTGTAAATGTACAGTGTACAAGAGAGCTGCCAATCAGTGATGTACGGGTGGTATCATAAAGGTTTCAGCATTTAGAGCACTGCTAGATCTAAAGCAGAGAAAACTGTGATTGTATCAAAATGACAGCATACAGACCAGCAAGTGACAAGTCGCTGGAATCAGGGTCTCTGCCCCTTACATCATGCTCTCGGATTACATAACAAAAACCTCCTGGCAGATCCCTTTAATCCTTTTCCAGATACAGTGGGGTATCCCGGCACAGGCACATATTCTGCTGATCGGTGGGGATTCTGGTGGTCATATTTCTCTTGTACATGGACATCTATACTCTGTACAAAGGATATCTTATTTCATAGGATTGAGATCACTGCAGAGGCAGATTTCATTTTCTGCTTCCCAAAGTCCCTTGTGCTGCGTGATATCAGGCATTTTGGAAAATCTATCATTCGCTGATGGCTGTTTCGCGTGTACATTGTGGTAATGTGAGTTTTTTGGGGGGGATTACTCCTTGATTTCCTAGTTTTGGCAGTGATTTTGGTTGGACGCCATGCATATATCATGCAGAGCAGTCTTGTCTCTTTATGTTAAGCTTGGCTCCTGTTGCGCTTTTTTCTTTTATGGAAACCATGTGAAGCTGTAAAATGATTCACTTCTGTGGATGGCAGTAGGAATAGCTGCGTCCTGGCGTCTGGTTTTGATGGTTTATCTTTTGCCCAAGTGGCAGCCGAGTCTGGCCGGTGTATACGGTAGTCTGTTTTGCCTCTAAAAGTCCAGTAGGTTCTTAGTAAATCATTTATTATAGTGACTTTATTTTTTATTGGTCAAAGGGTTTCCAACATTTTTGGCACCAATACAAGATAAAAGTCGTCTGAACCTGCTAATTTGCATAATTGGCCAAAAATCGAGTTTGTATAAAGGCATTCTGGATGTTCTCCGACAGATTATGTCTGGAGACATAAGGATCCGGCTGTTATTTGTCCGTCCCTTTTGTTCTGCTTGGCTGAGCGTTCATGTGTATGGTGGAGTCAGGAGAGGTAGCTGTTAGCCGAACAATCATTCATGTGTATGGCCTGCTTAAAGGGGGGGGGGGGGGGTTTGGTATTTAGTCTGAGAGCAGCATAATGGCATAATGTAGGGCAAGAGATCCTGATTCCAGAGATGTCGCTTATTAGGCTGTGTACTGTAGTTTCAATGCAATCAGTGTTTTATCAGCAGGAGATTATCACTGCCTGACTAGGTCTCACGTGCACTGTAGTCAGGCTAATCTGTGTAACCCCGCCCCATCACTGATTGGCAGTTTACTGACAAAGTACATACACATCTCAGTATTCATAGCACTGCTACACGTACAACAGATAAAACAAGGATTCTATCAAAACTGCACCAAGCATTCCAACAAGTGACACATCGCTGGAATCCCGCTCTACTGTGCTATGTAATGATGCTCTCAGATTACAGAGCAAAAACCTGCTGACAGATGTTCCTTTCATGTTATGTATTCTTGTCGAATACAGCTGAGAAAAAATATGCAGATCTGCACGGCCTCATTGAATATTGGTGCGAGTGCAATCTGAGTGTATATATATATATAAATTTTTGTTAACACATTCTATTTTGCTAACAGCAGTCATTAACCCGGGCGAAGCCGGGTAGTACAGCTAGTCTAATATATAAAGCTGAATGTGTGTGTGTGTGTATGTATGTATGTATGTATGTATGTCCGGGATTGGCATCTGAACCGTAGCAGCTACAGCCACAAAATTTTGCACAGTCACACGTCTGGACCCCGAGAGCGTCATAGGCTATGTTGTGAGGTGAAATTTTAACCCCGCGCTTTCCAATTCACCAAACAATTTTGCCCCTATCTACATAATGGGGAAAAAGTGAAAGGAAAAGTGTTGGAGGCGTCGCAGCTACAGGCACAAAATTTTGCACAGTCACACGTCTGGACCCTGAGAGCGTCAAAGCTATATTGTGAGGTGAAATTTTAACCCTGCGCTTTCCAAGTCACCAAACAATTTTGCCCCTATCTACATAATGGGGAAAAAATGAAAGGAAAAGTGTTGGAGGCAAATTAACAGCTGCCAGATGTGAACAAGGGGGACTTAAAGAATGACAGCGATGGCACCAAAGAGTATATACTGTACAGTTGCTAAGGTGGGGCCCCAACATGGGATAATCACACCACCACGGGGATATGAACACACACACAAAATGCGCCACACACTACCACGTGCTCGAACACATATACCACCCTCAGTGCACATTTCACCACACATACACCAACCTCGCCACATAAAAGTAGAAACACAAAAGTCGCCGCTCAAAACTCGCCACGCGCAAAACTCTCCACATGCAAAACTCGCCACACGTGCAAAACTCGCCACACGCAAAACTTGCACACGCAGAAAAATTGCCACACGCAGAAAAATTGCCACATGCACAAAAGTTGCAACACATGCAAAAGTTGCCTCACACAAAACTTGCACATACTCAAAAGGCACCACACATAAAACTCGCCACGCGCAAAACTCGCCATGCGCAAAACTTGCTGCACACAACTTGCTACACTAACCTGTCACATGCAACTCGACACACAAAAAGTTGCTACACGCATGTCGCCACACAAAACTCATCTCACAAAAGTCCCTACATGCATGTCGCCACACGCAACTCAACACACACAACTTGACACACGAAACTCGCCCTAAAACACACACAAGTCTGGTATCCTTCAAAAATAAAAATCTGATTAATAAGCAGACAAACTACAAGAGCAACAAATGTACCATATAGGAATCCGGCAGCTGTCAGTCACATGACCAGTCTATTATGTGTATGTGTGAGCTAATATATACTGCCAGGGGGTGGGCTTACTGTTGGCTGGGGATTTATCAGGCTGCCATTTTAGCTTACAAATACTGAGGTAAAAATACTGACCAAATAACGTGTGAACGAGGGCTAATACAGGAGGAGATGGCATACAGCTATATACTATATACAGGAGATGACACACAGGTATATACTATTTACAGGGGAGATGACACACAGGTATATACTATATACAGGAGGAGATGACACACAGATATATACTATATACAGGAGAGATGACACACAGGTATATACTATATAGAGGAGGAGATGACATACAGGTACATACTACATACAGGAGGAGATGACATACAGGTATATACTATATACAGGAGGAGATGACACACAGGTATATACTATATACAGGAGCAGATTACCTACAGGTATATAGTATATACAGGAGGAGATGACACAGGTATATGCTATGTATAGGAGGAGATGACATACAGGTATATACTATATACAGGAGATGACACACAGATATATACTATATATAGGTGAGATGACACACAGGTATATACTATATACAGGAGATTACATACAGGTATATCTAATATATAAAGCTGAATGTGTGTATGTATGTATGTGTGTATGTCCGGGATTGGCATCTGTACCGTCGCAGCTACAGCCACAAAATTTTGCACAGTCACACGTCTGGACCCCGAGAGCGTCATAGGCTATGTTGTGAGGTGAAATTTTAACCCCGCGCGTTCCAATTCACCAAACAATTTTGCTCCTATCTACATAATGGGGAAAAAGTGAAGGGAAAAGTGTTGGAGGAAAATTGACAGCTGCCAGATGTGAACAATGAGGACTTAAAGAATGAGAGCGATGGCGACAAAGAGTATATACCGTACAGTTGCTAAGGTGGGGCCCCGACATGGGATACTCACCACACACGGGGATATGAACACAAACACAAAATGCGCCACACACTACCACGTGCTTGAACACATATACCACCCTCAGCACACATTTCACCACACACACACACCAACCTCGCCACATAAAAGTCGAAACACAAAAGTCACCACTCAAAACTCGCTACATGCAAAACTCGCCATATGCAAAACTAGGCTCACGCAAAACTCGCCACACGTGCAAAACTCACCTCATGGAAAACTCACCTCATGCAAAACTTGCACACACAGAAAAATTGCCACATGTACAAAAGTTGCACCACATGCAAAAGTTGCCTCACACAAAACTTGCACATACTCAAAATGCACCACACATAAAACTCGCCACGCGCAAAACTCGCCATGCACAAATCTTGCTGCACACAACTTGCTACACTAACCTGTCACATGCAACTCAACACACAAAATGTTGCTACACGCATGTCGCCACACAAAACTCATCTCACAAAAGTCGCTACATGCATGTCGCCACACGCAACTCAACACACACAACTTGACACATAAAACTCGCCCTAAAACACACACAAGTCTGGTATTGTCCTTCAAAAATAAAAATCTGATTAATAAGCAAACTACAAGAGCAACAAATGTACCATATAGGAAATACGGCAGCTGTCAGTCACATGACCTGTCTATTATGTGTATGTGTGAGCTAACATATACTGCCAGGGGGGAGGGCTTCCTGTTGGCTGGGGATTTATCAGGCTGCCAATAGCAACCAATCACAGCTCAGCTTCTATTTTGCTACAGTTAATTAACCTGAGCTCTGATTGGTTAATATAGGCAACAAAGACATTCTCAGTATAACAAAGCTAATATATGTTGTGAAATGCTTCTATTTGCTTAGTTTTTGCCTTTTAATAATTACATTTCTATCTATTTGTTTTGTGGTTTTTGTGTGCAGAATAAATTTTTGTTAACACATTCTATTTTGCTAACAGCAGTCATTAACCCGGGCGAAGCCGGGTAGTACAGCTAGTATATATATATATATATATATATATATATATATATATATATATATATATATATATATATATATATATATATATATATATATATATATATATATATATATACTGTATACGTGCGTGCGTGTGTGTGTGTGTGTGTGTGTGTGTGTATGTGTGTGTGTGTATATATAATATGTGTTTATGTATATATATATATATATATATATGTGTGTATATATCTAATATATAAAGCTGAATGTGTGTATGTATGTATGTATGTATGTATGTCCAGGATTGGCATCTGAACCGTCGCAGCTACAGCCACAAAATTTTGCACAGTCACACGTCTGGACCCCGAGAGCGTCATAGGCTATATTGTGAGGTGAAATTTTAACCCCGCGCTTTCCAATTCGCCAAACAATTTTGCCCCTATCTACATAATGGGGAAAAAGTGAAAGGAAAAGTGTTAGAGGCGTCGCAGCTACAGGCACAAAATTTTGCACAGTCACACGTCTGGACCCCGAGAGCGTCAAAGCTATGTTGTGAGGTGAAATTTTAACCCCGCGCTTTCAGTACAGTTGCTAAGGTGGGGCCCCGACATGGGATAATCACCACACCACCACGGGGATATGAACACACACACAAAATGCGCCACACACTACCACGTGCTCGAACACATATACCACCCTCAGCGCACATTTCACCACACATACACCAACCTCGCCACATAAAAGTCAAAACACAAAAGTCGCCGCTCAAAACTCGCCACGCGCAAAACTCTCCACGCGCAAAACTCTCCACATGCAAAACTCGCCACACGTGCAAAACTCACCTCATGGAAAACTCGCCACACGCAAAACTTGCACACGCAGAAAAATTGCCACATGCACAAAAGTTGCAACACATGCAAAAGTTGCCTCACACAAAACTTGCACATACTCAAAAGGCACCACACATAAAACTCGCCACGCGCAAAACTCGCCATGCGCAAAACTTGCTGCACACAACTTGCTACACTAACCTGTCACATGCAACTCGACACACAAAAAGTTGCTACACGCATGTCGCCACACAAAACTCATCTCACAAAAGTCGCTACATGCATGTCGCCACACGCAACTCAACACACACAACTTGACACACGAAACTCGCCCTAAAACACACACAAGTCTGGTATTATCCTTCAAAAATAAAAATCTGATTAATAAGCAGACAAACTACAAGAGCAACAAATGTACCAAATAGGAATCCGGCAGCTGTCAGTCACATGACCAGTCTATTATGTGTATGTGTGAGCTAATATATACTGCCAGGGGGTGGGCTTACTGTTGGCTGGGGATTTATCAGGCTGCCAATTTAGCTTACAAATACTGAGGTAAAAATACTGACCAAATAACGTGTGAACGAGGTCTAATACAGGAGGAGACGACATACAGATATATACTATATACAGGAGGAGATGACACACAGGTATATACTATTTACAGGGGAGATGACACACAGGTATATACTAGTTACAGGAGGAGATGACACACAGATATATACTATATACAGGAGAGATGACACAGGTATATACTATATAGAGGAGGAGATGACATACAGGTACATACTACATACAGGAGGAGATGACATACATGTATATACTATATAGAGGAGGAGATGACACACAGGTATATACTATATACAGGAGCAGATTACCTACAGGTATATAGTATATACAGGAGGAGATGACATACAGGTATATACTATATACAGGAGGAGATGACACACAGATATATACTATATATAGGTGAGATGACACACAGGTATATACTATATACAGGAGATTACATACAGGTATATCTAATATATAAAGCTGAATGTGTGTATGTATGTATGTCCGGGATTGGCATCTGCACCGTCGCAGCTACAGCCACAAAATTTTGCACAGTCACACGTCTGGACCCTGAGAGCGTCATAGGCTATGTTGTGAGGTGAAATTTTAACCCCACGCGTTCCAATTCACCAAACAATTTTGCCCCTATCTACATAATGGGGAAAAAGTGAAGGGAAAAGTGTTGGAGGAAAATTGACAGCTGCCAGATGTGAACAATGGGGACTTAAACAATGAGAGCGATGGCGCCAAAGAGTATATACCGTACAGTTGCTAAGGTGGGGCCCCGACATGGGATACTCACCACACACGGGGATATGAACACAAACACAAAATGCGCCACACACTACCACATGCTTGAACACATATACCACCCTCAGCACACATTTCACCACACACACACCAACCTCGCCACATAAAAGTCGAAACACAAAAGTCACCACTCAAAACTCGCCACGCGCAAAACTTGCTACATGCAAAACTCGCCATATGCAAAATTAGGCTCACGCAAACCTCGCCACACGTGCAAAACTCACCTCATGGAAAACTCACCTCATGCAAAACTTGCACACACAGAAAAATTGCCACATGTACAAAAGTTGCAACACATGCAAAAGTTGCCTCACACAAAACTTGCACATACTCAAAACGCACCACACATAAAACACGCCATGCGCAAAACTCGCCATGCACAAATCTTGCTGCACTCAACTTGCTACACTAACCTGTCACATGCAACTCGACACACAAAAAGTTGCTACACGCATGTCGCCACACAAAACTCATCTCACAAAAGTCGCTACATGCATGTCGCCACACGCAACTCAACACACAACTTGACACATGAAACTCGCCCTAAAACACACACAAGTCTGGTATTATCCTTCAAAAATAAAAATCTGATTAATAAGCAGACAAACTACAAGAGCAACAAATGTACCATATAGGAATCCGGCAGCTGTCAGTCACATGACCAGTCTATTATGTGTATGTGTGAGCTAATATATACGGCCAGGGGGTGGGCTTCCTGTTGGCTGGGGATTTATCAGGCTGCCAATAGCAACCAATCACAGCTCAGCTTCTATTTTGCTACAGTTAATTAACCTGAGCTCTGATTGGTTAATGTGGGCAACAAAGACATTCTCAGTATAACAAAGCTAATATATGTTGTGAAATTCTTCTATTAGCTTAGTTTTTGCCTTTTAATAATTACATTTCTATCTATTTGTTTTGTGGTTTTTGTGTGCAGAATACATTTTTGTTAACACATTCTATTTTGCTAACAGCAGTCATTAATCCGGGCGAAGCCGGGTAGTACAGCTAGTATAAATATATATATAAATATAAATATATATATAAATAAAAATATATATATATATATATATATATATATATATATATATACACACACACACACACACACACACACACACACACACACACACACACACACACACACACACACACACACACACACACACACACCCCAACACAATGTCCTGGTAGATTTAAAGAAGATGTTGCATTAGAGACAGTGACCCCGATTCATCAGAGTGTTTTCGGCAGAAATCGGTTGCCAAATTGTTGCACAAATCGAGATGGAGAGTTGCGACTTTTGATGACTTTTGATGATTTCACACCACTTTCATTGAGCTTTGACAAAATGGGCAGAACGGGGACGATACACCACAGCTCCTCTAATTCATGTCGGTGGAGCCGGGACTGCTCGGTGGTGGAGCTGCACAGCACCGCTCCGCTGACGGAATAATGGCCGCAGCCGGGTACTATTGATTTGAATGGGTGGTGGATATGCAGTACCCAGCCGCGGGCATAATGCAGTTGAAGGAGCTGGGCTGGACTCTGACCAGCTCCAGCCACTGACGACACCAGGAACTGATCGTTGGGGGTCAATGTGGGGGGGATTGTCGCACTCCCACGATCAGACGTTCATACCCTAAGGATAGGCCATCAATATTAGTCTCGGATAACCCTTTTATGTATTTGCAGCAGAAATTGCTCCACCAAAACGCTGCAGTTCACAGTACAGCTGCAGATCATGCATCTCCATGACAACAGACCACAAATAAACACTGCGTAGTCTGATCCTGCAGTCATATTCTCTGCGATCTTGTCTTTCATTTCTGACTAATCAACAAAATGTACGTTACCACGTAATACAAGTATATGTCTGCCGGATTATTCTTCACAGCGTTTATTTGCTATGTTACCATGAAAATACAGTTATTAGGCCTCATTTCTCAAGTGTCTAAAGGAGAACTGGATTGGTTGCCCATAGCAACCAATCAGAGTGCAGCTTTCATTTCATAAACTGATGTGGTAAACTGAAAGCTGCTCTGTGATTGGTTGCTATGGGTAGCGAAAACACTTCTCCTTTTCCACACTTCTGATAAATCTCCCCCCTTAATGTCTGCAGCGGAGCTGTGGAAACAATTCCATAGTTAATTAAGACCTGATGTGAAGTTGCTTCATTTTTCATATTAAATATAGTGGGAAAATTAACCCTAAAAAAAGTAAAAATTGGATGTGAAGCCGAGCGTCCGTATAAAAGCATGGGGGTCAAAAAGCAGCATGGGCTTCACATAAACCAGGGGCAGATAGTGAAAGTAAGCTGAAGCCGCTCATTATAGTTGGATCTCTTAAAGGGGTTGTCCAGGTTTAGGGTACATGTCTGCAGTCAGTGCATGTGATCGTAGACATGTGAATACTCGCGGTGCGTGCTGCCAGGACTCGCCCCGCCGGAATCGGGTGGTCATGTGACTGCACGTCTGTGATTTGTAAACTTCCGGCCACATTCTGACTAGACTTGGCCAGCCTCGATCAATACACTTGTACTGACCACAACCGCGCATGTCTAGTCGGCACGTGACTACGTGTATGTACTGTAAATCATATACTTGTGGTTATGGAGAATCCTGACAGCCCACATACTGCTTGCTGTAAGGATTCACAAGTCTGCAGTCTACTGAACACATCGATATTGACTGGTTCAGCCAGTAATGTGTATGGGGGCGCTGTATGACCGATGGTCGGGGGAGATGTCGATCATGAATGTCCAGTTACGAACTGCTGATTGCATTTTTTCCCCCTAAGACAAGTTCCGGACGAGAATACAGGAGCGTTCGGCCGAGGGCTGTGAAGTCTGTGTCCATTTTGGTGGAGTCTGGAATAAAATGGACCGACACTTAAAATATATAATGCACTGGGTTCAGTAGTATAGTGCTGCAGTTGTTTTTCATAAGAATTTGGGATAGTTATGAAATGTACAATAAATGTCTGTTCTGTCCCTGATCTAAGGATCTGGGTTTTTGAGTGAGATGAATCTGTGCTGCACTTTATGTACATGCTCAGTAGTGACCAGTGCTGTGGAGTCGGAGATGAGATGAATCTGTGCTGCACTTTATGTACATGCTCAGTAGTGACCAGTGCTGTGGAGTCAGAGATGAGATGAATCTGTGCTGCACTTTATGTACATGCTCAGTAGTGACCACCAAAGCGGTGGAGTCGGAGATGAGATGAATCTGTGCTGCATGTTATGTACATGGTCAGTAGTAAGGCTGTGGAGTCGGAGATGAGATGAGATGAATCTGTGCTGCACTTTATGTACATGCTCAGTAGTGACCAGTGCTGTGGAGTCGGAGATGAGATGAATCTGTGCTGCACTTTATGTACATGCTCAGTAGTGACCAGTGCTGTGGAGTCGGAGATGAGATGAATCTGTGCTGCACTTTATGTACATGCTCAGTACTGACCAGTGCTGTGGAGTCGGAAATGAGATGAATCTGTGCTGCACATTATGTACATGCTCAGTAGTGACCAGTGCTGTGGAGTCGGAGATGAGATGAATCTGTGCTGCACTTTATGTACATGCTCAGTAGTGAGGCAGGGCTGTGGGGTTTGGAGATGAGATGAATCTGTGCTGCACTTTATGTCCATGCTCAGTAGTGACCAGTACTGTGGGGTTGGAGATGAGATGAATCTGTGCTGCACTTTATGTACATGCTCAGTAGTGACCAGTGCTGTGGAGTTGTGGTCGCTATAATGGTCATGGAATCATGGTTGTGGTCATGGTCGTGGAGGCGGAGGTTTGGCTTACTGACTGCACAGCCCTGGTTCGGTCGAACGAGCGCTCCTGTGTATGGAAGTGTCGGCTAAGATGGCTGTCAGCTGAACGATCGGCTAAAGCATTGTTTGTTCGACAGCCAACTAGTGTATGTGGCTGGCTTACAGGGGTAACAAACAGCAGCAGATGTTCTATTTTTCTGTTGTGTTTTTTCCGATTTTTGATAATTTTTCTTGTTTTCACTGTCTACACTTACTATCATTCTATATACCAGACACAGCTCTTTAATTGGAAACACAAAATACTGTTCTTCATGATGTGCCCAGTGTTCTCCGTTGTCTAAGTCATGACTTGTGAGATCGGAGGTCAGGACTAGGATTTATTACGATTCTCCCAGTTGCCGCATAAATATTGACATTGAGATAATGTTATGGATGTTAATATTTAGCCAATGTTTGGACACCGCATTTCAATGATGATTTATGTCAAATTACAAAATCAATTTCCTGTAGTGTGTAACCTATAAGCTTGCAGGGCGCTGTATATGGGGAATTGTTGTGGTTATTACACTATGATCGCAGGATGGTCAAATGCTGAGATCCCCAGCGATCAGCTGTAATCTGCTGGGAAAATTAGCTGAAAGTGTTCAATTTCCCTACAGCACCACCACAGGGGAATGTAGGTATTGCATGGTGCTCATTAAAATGGGTAGGCCGTGTAATAGATGAATATATTGGGTCTTCCAACATTAGAAATGATTTTTGCAGACACTGTTCGGTCTGGTGAATAGATGATGGTCCTAACCTTGGACTTTCTTATACTGACTCACTTACTATTTCAAAAATGTTTTTCCCAATCAAATAGGTTTGATTATCCTCTGGCTTCTCGGCCCTTCCCAGGTTCATGCACCATAATCAGCCAGCTATAATTCTTTGGCATAGGCAGAAGTGCTGTAATGCACATGTCTATACTTACATACCCGTGCCAACATGGTCACCTGCATCGTGATTATAGGCATTGGGGCTGGCTTTATCCATTTTTATAGCATTTTGTTTTCTAGATACCAAATTTTCTGTCTTATTGTTATTTGTTATATGCGTATTTTACAGAGTTCAAAATTTGGCCTGTCCAGTGGGATGGTCCCAGGCCCCCAGCGCTCCTCGGGACGTAGGTCGCTTGGACGATCAAAGAGGTTCAGTGTCACGAGGTCTCTGGACAACTTGGAGGTAAGAAACGAGCAGTCGTCATATTGATGGGAATATGTCTTACAGTTTGCTTTCAAGAACATACTCTCTGGCAATTAAGAATTTCTTGCTGTGGATATTACTCCGAAATTTGCCTATAGGCAAGGCAAAAGATATGATGCACCTTGTTTTTATTTTTATTTTTTATTCGTTATGTGTATACAGATTTCCTGCACACTAATGCATCTCCGTGGTTACAGACTGCAAATCATCCTGTTACTGAACTGATGTGTTGGGCTCACTGACCAATACATTTAAGCTATTCGTGGGGAGCGTATACGTCCATAGAAGGACCTGAGCCTCCGTGCAAATTTAATAACCGTACCCTCGCCCACCATGGGGTGTTTGCAGCAGTAGTGTGAAAAGAGCTTTATGATCACCTCAGCCGCCAGGGCCTGTGAATACTGCATCTCCGGAATCTATGCCCCTCATGGCTGCAGCAGCAGAGCTGTGCACACAGACTGGGGACATTTTTGCAAGACTTCGTTTAGACTATTTATTTTACACGTTAAGATGTCAGCACTAGAGATGAGCAGACCCATGGAAGTTTGGGTTCTGGTGCGCTACCCAATCTCTGTTCCAAAGTTTGGTATGGGTGCCAGAACTTTACCTGAACCCCATTTAAAACAATGACGACCTGAACTTTTCAGCTTTCCCATTAACAGCCCCACTTCCACATCTGCATCCCAGCTTCTATCACTAACCACTTCCCTAGGCCTCTCACAGCTCTCAACCTCTGAAACACACAAAGACGGGAACACCCTGGACCTGGTCTTTGCCCGGCTCTGTTCAATCTCTTACCTAGATAACTCACCACTTCCCCTCTCTGACCACAACATTCTCTCCTTCACACTCACAACTCCTCGCCCACCCCAGCACTCTCCTACCTACCAATCAGAAATCTACAAGCCATTAACCCTCATACACTTTCAGACTCCTTACACTCATCACTGTCCCCAATCTCTTCTTTCTCCTGTCCTGATCTGGCTGTACATCACTACAACAACACTCTTAGAAGCACCCTGGACCAAGTAGCTCCCCTCACCCTCAGAACCTCCAAACACAGAGTGAAACAGCCCTGGCTCACATCGCAAACCAGATTTCTCCAGCGATGCCCTAGGTGTGCTGAACGCTTATGGAGGAAAACTCGCACACCAGGAGACTTCATACACTTCAAATTTATGTTAAGGACCTATAACTCTGCCCTTCACCTTGCCAAACAGACCTACTTCATTACTCTGATCTCATCACTATCCAACAACCCCCAAGAAACTTTTTGACACCTTTCACTCCCTCCTCAGGCCAAAAGCACAAGCCCCTATCACAGACATTTGTGCTGATGACCTGGCCTCCCACTTTATAGAGAAAATAGACAATATCCGTCAGGAAATCCGCTCCCAGACACCAAGTGCAATGACTCCCATTCCTCCCTGCATCTCCCCTGGCTCACTCTCCGCATTCGATCCCATCACAGAAGAAGAAGTCTCCAAGCTCCTCTCCTCTTCTCGTCCGACTACATGCACCACCGACCCCATTCCCTCACACCTCCTCCAATCTCTCTCTCTCCAGTCGTCACAACTCACCTAACTACAATTTTTAATCTCTCCCTTTCCTCTGGCATTTTCCCCTCCTCCTTCAAACACTCTATCATTACTCCATTACTAAAAAAACCCACCCTTGACCCATCATGCGCAAACAGACAGACAGGTCTCCAATCTCCCCTTCATCTCAAAACTCCTGGAGCGCCTGATCTACTCCCGCCTTACCCGTTACCTCTCCACTCATTCCCTCCTAGACCCTTCACAGTCCGGGTTCCGCCCCCTACATTCAACAGAAACTGCACTCATCAAGGTGACCAATGACCTTCTGACAGCAAAATGTAACGGTGACCACTCTCTGCTCATTCTACTCGATCTTTCTGCAGCTTTTGACACGGTTGACCACCCTCTCCTACTCTCTAGGATCCAGTCACTAGGCATTAAGGACACTGCTCTCTCCTGGTTCTCCTCCTATCTTTCTGAACGCTCCTTCAGAGTTCTGTTCTCCGGCTCCCCTTCATCTCCTCTTCCTCTCACTGTTGGGGTACCTCAGGGCTCAGTCCTTGGCCCCCTTCTCTTCTCCCTCTACACGGCCCCAATTGGACAGACCATCAGCAGATTTGGCTTTCAGTACCATCTTTATGCCGACGACACACAACTATACACGTCAGCCCATGACCTTACCCCCGCTGTACTACAGAACGCCACTGACTGTCTGTCTGCAGTATCTAACATCATGTCCGCTCTCTATCTGAAACTCAACCTCTCCAAAACTGAACTTCTTCTGCTCCCGCCTTCTACTAGCCTCCCTAAATCTGACATCTCCCTCTCCGTGGGTGGCACCATAATAACACCCCGGCAGCAGGCACGCTGTCTGGGTGTTATGTTTGACTCCGATCTCTCCTTCACCTACCACATACAATCTCTTGCCCGCTCGTGTCGCTTACACCTAAAGAACATCTCTAGAATACGCCCTTTTCTCACCATGGAGACAACAAAAACTCTCACTGTCGCCCTAATCCACTCCCGTCTGGACTACTGCAACTCTCTATTAATTGGCCTCCCCCTCACGCGACTCCACCAAAATGGACTCTGACTCCACAGCCCTACCGGCACCGCAGTGAGAGCTGCCGCAGTCTATGAAAGCCTCTCACTGGTCGTAAAAAGACTGTGTTTGGATGCCAATGAAACAGAAAGCCTGTCCTAAAAATGCTCTGATAATGCCTGGCTGTAGGTGACTGGGGTTCTGATTTTACCATACGTATGCATTCACCTGCTGGTGAACACATATTAAATAGGGATCCATTTGAGATGTATTTTTTTGGGTGAACTGAGACAAATGATCCAACTCCTCTAACAGAGCTAGACTGCCCATCAGTATGAATCAGGACTATCCACAAGAAACACAGGAGTTCACCAGAGCAAGTAGCACTATAACTGGCAGCAAGTAGCAGGATTTCAGGAGCTTAAATAGCTTGCAGCCCGCCCAGAGCAAACGATAACTGAAGACTAGTCCTGAGCTCCCAGCTAGGTGGTACTACAAGTCTCAGAAAACCTAGGACTAGCTTCGTTGCCAGCAATGAAAGAATGGCATTGCGCAGCAAGAGAGGAAGACAGACCGATGTCACAGTGTGACTGTATAGGAGCTTGTTCCCCAATTAAATGATACTTTTTATATAGAGGTCGGATATGGCAGTCATGAGATATCTAGCTATATGCAAATCAGGCTGAAAGTGCGTTGGAGGCGTGTCAATTCACTTGTAGGAAACAGTCCCAGCCCACGGATCTTCATGTGTTTTATTCTAGATTTCCCCTGTCTGGCTCATCAGATCTCTACATAAAAGGTATCATTCTGATTGGGGGACAAGTGCCATACAGTGGCACTACTACTTCCATATGTAAAAATATTCTGATGGGTTCCTTTTAAGTTTCTGCACTAGGATGGAGGAACGTTGGGGTTTTATTTAGTATCTGAGCTCAGGGAAAGTGCAAATGACGGTCATATGAAAGTGCCTGTATTTTACCTGAAACGGTTTACTGTCTGCAGGGGATTGTATTGAATTACATCAGCATGTTACAAAGCATAGCACCGAGATTAAAGGGAAAGAGTAGCGCAGACTCCGTGCGGCAGTGCAGCCAGTGTAATGTTTCTACAGGGTTGGGCTGTTGTGGTTGCACTTGGCAGCGAGGCTGCAGCTCCACATTTTTATCCAAAAGATGTGTATACCAGCCGCTAAAGGGCGACACCCAACCCTGAGCATAGTACTTAGGCTGGCCTCACACTCAGCGTATGTAAATACGGTCCGTTTTTTAGGCAGGGTGTGTCAGCGTATTTTGCGCATGGCATCCTCCGTATGTAATCCGTAGTATGGCATCTGTACTGCGATATTTTCTCGCAGGCTTGCAAAACCGACATCTAATGGATTTATGTGCTCAAATGTTCGTTAAAACATATATACAGTATATATATATATATATATATATATATATATATATATATATATATATATATATATATATATATATATATATATATATATATATATATATATTATATATATATATATATCATTGAGACACACATAGATATATATATATTCTGTATTTATATTTAATTCAGCGCGATATATGTGAAAAGCCGGTAATTCAATTGCCGGCTTTTCATTTCTCCTTCACAAACCCGACATGATATGAGACATGGTTTACATACAGTAAACCATCTCATATCCCTTTTTTTTTTTTGCATATTCCACACTACTAATGTTAGTAGTGTGTATGTGCAAAATTTGGGCGCTGTAGCTTGTAAAATAAAGGGTTAAATGGCGGAAAAAATTGGCGTGGGCTCCTGCGCAATTTTCTCCGCCAGAGTGGTAAAGCCAGTGACTGAGGGCAGATATTAATAGCCTAGAGAGGGTCCATGGTTATTGGCCCCCCTGGCTACAAACATCTGCCCCCAGCCACCCCAGAAAAGGCACATCTGGAAGATGCGCCTATTCTGGCACTTGGCCACTCTCTTCCCACTCCCGTGTAGCCGTGGGATATGGGGTAATGAAGGGTTAATGTCACCTTGCAATTGTAAGGTGACATTAAGCCAGATTAATAATGGAGAGGCGTCAATTATGACACCTATCCATTATTAATCCAATAGTACAAAATGGTTAATAAAACACACACACACACATTATTACAAAGTCCTTTAATGAAATAAAGACACAGGTTGTTGTAATATTTTATTAGACTCTTAATCCACCTGAAGACCCTTGTCACCTGAAACAAAGTTTCAAAAAAACAAACAACAATATTCCATACCTTTCGTCGTTATGTCCCACGATGTAAATCCATCTGAAGGGGTTAAATCATTTTACAGCCAGGAGCTGTGCTAAAGCACTCGCTCCTGCCTGTAAAACCCCGGGTACTGAATGGAAAGCAGTTTGATCTGTAGTTACCTTGAGTCCCGGTGATGCGCCCTCTGCTGGATGTCCTCATATGTACTCGAGCGTGGGAACTTTTCTAAGGCTCCAGTTCATGAGGACATCCAGCAGAGGGCGCCTCACCGCAACTCAAGGTAACTACAGGTCACCCTGCTTTCCATTCCTTACCTGGGGTTTTACAGGCAGGAGCGAGTGCTTTAGCACAGCTCCTGGCTGTAAAATGATTTAACCCCTTCAGATGGATTTACTTTGTGGGACGTGACTGATCATCGGAAGGTATGAGATATTGTTGATTTGTTATTTTTACTTTGTTACAGAACGAGGGTCTTCAGGTGGATTAAGAGTCTAATAAAATATTACAACAACCTGTGTCTTTATTTCATTAAAGGACTTTGTAATAATGTGTGTGTGTTTTATTAACCATTTCGTACTATTGGATTAATAATGGATAGGTGTCATAATTGACGCCTCTCCATTATTAATCTGGCTTAATGTCCCCTTACAATAGCAAGGTGACATTAACCCTTCATTACCCCATATCCCACCGCTACACGGGAGTGGGAAGAGAGTGGCCAAGTGCCAGAATAGGCGCATCTTCCAGATGTGCCTTTTCTGGGGTGGCTGGGGGCAGATGTTTGTAGCCAGGGGGGGCCAATAACCATGGACCCTCTCTAGGCTATTAATATCTGCCCTCAGTCACTGGCTTTACCACTCTGGCGGAGAAAATTGTGCGGGAGCCCACGCCAATTTTTCCCGCCATTTAACCCTTTATTTTAGCAGCTACAGCACCAAAATTTTGCACATACACACTACTAACATTAGTAGTGTGGAATATGTAAAAAAAAAAAAGGGATATGAGATGGTTTACTGTATGTAAACCATGTCTCATATCCTGTCGGGTTTGGGAAGGAGAAATGAAAAGCCGGCAATTGAATTACCGGCTTTTCACTAACACCGCTGCGTATTTCTCGCAGGTCACACTGCTTGTCCATGTGGAATCCGTATTTTTCTCGCCCCCATAGACTTTCATTGGCGATTTTTTTTTTGCGCAATACGGTGACAAACGCAGCATGCTGCAATTTTGTACGGCCGTAGAAAGCCGTATATTACGGATCAGTAAAATACGGCTGATAGGAGCTGGGACATAGGGAATCATTGGGCCGTGTGTTATGCGTATTTTACGGACGTAGTTTATGCGCTCATACGTCCGTAAAACTCGCTAGTGTGAGGCCGGCCTTACACTATAACAACATGCCCAAAATACAATGATGGCATACTGATACGCCGCGTATAACAGGACACCCGGACATTCACCCCGGACACAGACATACACCGCGTGCAACAGGACAACCGGACATTCACCCATTATACACTGGAGCATCATATTAGGGGCCCATTATATATGGAACATTATATTAGGGGCCCATTATATATGGAGCATTATATGGGCCCATCATACACTGGAGCATAATACATGGGGCCCATTACGGTATATATGGCGCATTATATGGGGCCCATCATATACTGGCGCATCATATAGGGTCCATTATATATGGAGTATTATATGGCGTCTATTCTGTATGGAGCATTATCTGGGTCCTATTCTGTATGGAGCAATATATGGGTCCTATTCTGTATGGAGCAATATATGGGGCCCATCCTTTTACTGTATGGAGCAATATATGGGACCGAATATATATGGAGCAATATATGGTGCACATTATATATGGAGCAATATATGGGGCCCATCATATACTGGAGCATCATATGGAGCCCATCATATACTATATGGAACATTATATGGGACCCATTATGTGTGTAGCATTATAACGGGCTCATTATACTGTATTGAGCACTATATGGGGTCCATTATTCTGTATGGAACAATGTGTGGGGCCTATTATAAACTGTATGGAGCAAAATATGGGTCTCGTTCTGTATGGAGCAATATATGGGGCTCATTATTCTGTATGGAGCACTATGTGGTGCCCATAATACTGTATGGAGCAATATACGGGGCTCATTATTCTGTATGGAGCACTATGTGGTGCCCATAATACTGTATTGAGGACTATACTGTCCAGTTTCTGAGTTAGTGTAGAATCTACAGTAGATATTGCTCACGTAATGTCAGAAGTATGGTAAGTGAAATCTTTGGAATTGTATTATACCTGTATTTTTCTGCCGTATCATGAATCGTGATATGTGTTAAAGGGGCCCACTGAGGCTCTTTCACCCGTGGCCCACAAAAACCTGGAGCCGGCTCTGGGGATGAGGGTGCTATACATACCAGGATGGTGATGATGGGGGATATTCGTATTAAATTTACCACTTTTTTTGCATCAATTTTTTGTCTTTTCCTCCTCTAAAGCCTAGGTGCGTCTTATGGTCTAAAAAATACGGAATATATCAGTGAGCGAGTGAGTACGTGGTGGCCATAATACTGTAGGACTGCATTACATTTTATGGGGGGGCTGCATTACATTCTATTGGGAGACTGCATTACATTCTATGGGGGGCTTCATTACACTCAATGGGGGGGCTGCATTACATTCTATGGGGGGGCTGCATTACATTCTATAGGGGGCTGCATTACATTCTGTGGGGGGCTGCATTACATTCTGTGGGGGGCTGCATTATATTCTATATGGGGGCTACATTATATTCTATATGGGGGCTATATTATATTCTATGATGGAGCTTCATTATACTATGAGGGCTGCATTATATTCTAATAAGGGGCTGCATTATATTCTATGAGGGGGCTACATTATATTCTATGAGGGGGGGCTTCCCCAACCCCTGCTATGTCATTAAGACGTGTAATACCATATATTATACCCTGATATTAGCGTGTTTTACTGCACAATTGGTGGTCTTGTATTTATTTCTATTTAGCTACATAGTGGGCCCCAAGATTGATTTTCTCTGGTGGGCCTCACGGTCCTCCAGTCCGATGCTGCCCTGATACGATCACTGCCAACTCCACAACACCAGAAGGAACTACTAGCTGCCACTACCAGTTGTTTATACAGGCCAATTGAACAGCCGTTACAAATAGTGTATAGCTTTAGCGGTGCGGTTTACAGAGCAAGAGGAACAGCACTATCACATTTTATATATTTAATCCGGAAAGGTAGGCTGTGTTTGTAAATAAAGAATAAAAAAATACAAAGATGTTACAAAATGGGAACAAAACAATACAGAATATGCAATTTACATAAAAGGGATAACAAAAGGGAAGAAAAAAAAAAAAGTACCAAAACCCAAATTCCGATTTTTATTAGATCAAGGTTACGCCCACATACCTCGTCTGGGTGAGCTCATGTGGGAGTTGGTTGTGGGATGAGCTAGGTCTTTTAGAAGTCTGAGATCCCCAACTATCAGGCTATCTTCAGGTCTCAGGCAGAAATATGTTTAAAATAAAATGTTCCTGTGCTGAGATAATCTTATTAATGTGCCCCTGCTGTGTACTGTGTAATGGCTGTGTCTGACCATGCAGGAACTGATCATACCACAGCTCCTGGGCAGAGGAGGAAGCAAAAGAGTATACAGACAGAACAGCATGGGATCACAGCTGATTCTTTTTGTGAGCCAAAACATTTCCCTGCCTGTTTTTACAAAATGTTTTAACTCAAAGAAAGAGTCATTTGTGATCCCGTGCAGTCCCTCTTGCGTCCTCCCCTGCCCAGGAGCTGTGGTATGATCACAGCAGGGTCCGGGTCAGACCAGGACAACATCCAAATGTTTTTTGTGATTTCACAATGCTGACACTATATACACAGCAGGATATACCTGCTGTATACAGTTGTACGTGTATACGTGTGCCAGAGCCGGCTGTACTGGTGTGCGCCTTTAGCTCTGTGATTTTCCTAGCCTCGGTGGGAGAATATAATGCGATTTTATAGGTCAGCAGGAGAACCTTTTGAAGACATGAATAATCTCAGGGATAGAATGGAGCCGGTTAACAGGCTTTCCTCTGTGTCGGCGGCAGTCAGTATAAACATACAGAATAGCGCCCAGCTGGGAACTTCTGACCCGCTGCCCTAGATGTGGCCAAGTGTCTATGGTCTCCTCGGAGGAACACAGGAGCCATTGTCCTCCGCTCAGGGAGCTGTAATTTGGTTTTTCAATTTACTTTCCAGCCCTGTTTCTTTTTGGCCGGGTTGCAAATCGCTTCAAGGGTTTCTCTTCGGTTTGCTTTCTAGCAATGACCTTGACTTGACGTGGCTGCTGATTCCTACTGAAAATGCTTCTGTCACTTATGTGGTCCCCGGTCATTTATTAACATTTGGTTTTTTTCCGGAGCGTGTAATAAACTTGATCCTTTATTTAACCCTTTCCTACAAAATAGCTACATTGACGTATTGTCAAAAGAAAATGTGCGGGCATTGCCACTGTTATACACAGAATCGCTCCCACCGAAGCTCCGGGATCAGAAAAGTAAAAGACCCTCACATTGGCCGCAATGCCTCATTTGTTTTATTTTAATTTTTAATCTTTTTTTTTTTTTTTTGCCTTGTTTTCCCTTTTTGTCCCATCTGCCTGTAACAGCAACTGGAGTTCGCTCTGATCGCTGCTGTGTAACCATTTAAATGCTGCTTTCAATTAGCGACAGCAGCATTTAAATGACTTGATTGATCCCATCAGCTCCAAGTGACTGTATCACAAGGAGCCAACGGATCATCATGACAACTGGGGGCTGGCCGATGGCCACAAAAGCTGCAATCTTTATCTTCATGTGGCGCCATTTTCTCTTTTCTCTATATACTGCAATCCAGTAGAATTGATGTATATAGAACAAGCTATCAATCAGTCACAGGTTCACAATAAAAAAAAAGGTTTAAAAATATGAAAAATACAGAAAAATGTTTTTAATCATCTCTCATTAAAAATAAATTTCAAAAAATTTGGCATTTCCATGTCTGTAAAATTCTTAACAAGGAAAATATAAAATTGATTTAACCATACGGTAAATGATATAAGGTGAAAAAAATTGAGAATTGAAAAAACAAGAATTGCATTTTTCTTGTTGCCACATCTCTCTTAAAAAAATAAAATGCCATAAGGAACCATCAAAATGTTGTTTATACCTGAAAACTCCATCGTTAATAAAGTCTCCAAAAAAAGGTGACATGGACCAATTTTTGAAAATAAATTTACAATTTTATTTTACCACTTTTAAAAGGCTAACCTGCAAGTTTGCTAATTCCCTCTGTTGTCGGGTTATTGTTATCACATAGTCTACACTGTCCAAACAAAGCAAAAAAAAACCAAAATAACAATGGTGGAACTGTGATTTTTCTTTCACCATTTTATCCTGCACTTGGAGTTTTTTCCCCAAATTTTTCAATGCTCAACCTGCTTTCCCACCCCCCCAAAAAATAAATTGTCCTATGTCTAGAGAAACATAAGTAAAAAAAACACAAAAAAACGTTGGTTCTTGTAAGACGGAACGAAAGAGCAAAACCACAAAAATTTACTTGAAGATTTCATGATCTTCAGCAGTGTGTTTTTCTAGGTTTTCTCATTACAATGAATCTGTCTGGATGATTATGCTCTTGAAAATAGTTGTAAGGCTGTATAGGTTATAGGACAACAAGAAATATAATACCTGTCTTGTAGTAATCCGATGTGTCAGCACTGAGAAATCAAGTTTTGAAGCCACATGCTAATAGTCCTGAAAGTGCACTAGAGGCGTGTCGCAGAGAAAAATTAAAATCTGTACAGACCTCTCCAGAGAGGGGGCATATCCCCTTCACATTGAACATATGGGAATAATTATAACTGAGTAAGAAATCTGTCACTTTCATCTCCATTGAAGTAGAGGCTCCTGCAGTGATCAGGTAATTACAACAGGAATTTTGCTCTAGGAAAAAAACATTGGGTCTAAAATTCAGTTAAAGACTAGGAACCACGCTTCTCGGGCATAAGCTTATTTTTTTTTGCTCAGAGAAGTTACCGCAGACCAGTCGGAGCCAGTGGTCAGTGATGAATATTGATGTTTACATTGATCCAATAGGTATGGGAGATACATTTTCATCGTAGTATCGAAGGGACAAACATAACACATTCACACACATCACCATAAAGCCATCAGAACCCTTCTAGCTTATTACCATTCCGATGGATGATGCTATACAGGCCATGTTTGATCTCTATGTAAAGGTAAAATCTCAGTACGCAACATGATGATAATATCCACCACCTGGGACCTCCGGGGGTGAAGATATCCTGTAAGTTGGGAATTTCGTAAAATTCTAACAGGCCTAGCACGTCCCACAATCAGACCCCACATGAAGTCATCAAGGGGAGGTATATGGGCGCAACATTGGACTAATGAAAAACAAAAAGTGGGTTTGGTCACTGTTCATTCTGGAAGTCAGAAGTTCGCTGTGAAAGAGTTCCATTTTCACAATCGGAGTGCTTCCCTCAACAAAGATAGGAGCCATTCCTGCAACATCAGGTTTAGTACTTCTTTTTATTTTATGTAATTGTATATATATATATATATATATATATATATATATATATATATATATATATATATATATATATATATTATTGTTTTGTTCCCATTTTGCATAATTTTTGTATATTATTTATAAACACTGCCTACCTTTCTAGATTAAATACAGGTCCTTCTCAAAAAATTAGCATATAGTGTTAAATTTCATTATTTACCATAATGTAATGATTACAATTAAACTTTCATATATTATAGATTCATTATCCACCAACTGAAATTTGTCAGGTCTTTTATTGTTTTAATACTGATGATTTTGGCCTACAACTCCTGATAACCCAAAAAACCTGTCTCAATAAATTAGCATATCAAGAAAAGGTTCTCTAAATGACCTATTACCCTAATCTTCTGAATCAACTAATTAACTCTAAACACATGCAAAAGATACCTGAGGCTTTTAAAAACTCCCTGCCTGGTTCATTACTCAAAACCCCCATCATGGGTAAGACTAGCGACCTGACAGATGTCAAGAAGGCCATCATTGACACCCTCAAGCAAGAGGGTAAGACCCAGAAAGAAATTTCTCAACAAATAGGCTGTTCCCAGAGTGCTGTATCAAGGCACCTCAATGGTAAGTCTGTTGGAAGGAAACAATGTGGCAGAAAACGCTGTACAACGAGAAGAGGTGACCGGACCCTGAGGAAGATTGTGGAGAAGGACCGATTCCAGACCTTGGGGAACCTGAGGAAGCAGTGGACTGAGTCTGGTGTGGAAACATCCAGAGCCACCGTGCACAGGCGTGTGCAGGAAATGGGCTACAGGTGCCGCATTCCCCAGGTAAAGCCACTTTTGAACCATAAACAGCGGCAGAAGCGCCTGACCTGGGCTACAGAGAAGCAGCACTGGACTGTTGCTAAGTGGTCCCAAGTACTTTTTTCTGATGAAAGCAAATTTTGCATGTCATTCGGAAATCAAGGTGCCAGAGTCTGGAGGAAGACTGGGGAGAAGGAAATGCCAAAATGCCTGAAGTCCAGTGTCAAGTACCCAGTCAGTGATGGTGTGGGGTGCCATGTCAGCTGCTGGTGTTGGTCCACTGTGTCAAGGGCAGGGTCAATGCAGCTAGCTATCAGGAGATTTTGGAGCACTTCATGCTTCCTGGCACCTGCTCACAGTGCCAAAACCACTGGTAAATGGTTTACTGACCATGGTATTACTGTGCTCAATTGGCCTGCCAACTCTCCTGACCTGAACCCCATAGAGAATCTGTGGGATATTGTGAAGAGAAAGTTGAGAGACGCAAGACCCAACACTCTGGATGAGCTTAAGGCCGCTATTGAAGCATCCTGGGCCTCCATAACATCTCAGCAGTGTCACAGGCTGATTGCCTCCATGCCACGCCGCATTGAAGCAGTCATTTCTGCCAAAGGATTCCCGACCAAGTATTGAGTGCATAACTGAACATTATTATTTGATGTTTTTTTTGTTTGTTATTAAAAAACACTTTTATTTGATTGGACGGTTGAAATATGCTAATTTATTGAGACAGGTTTTTTGGGTTATCAGGAGTTGTAGGCCAAAATCATCAGTATTAAAACAATAAAAGACCTGACAAATTTCAGTTGGTGGATAATGAATCTATAATATATGAAAGTTTAATTGTAATCATTACATTATGGTAAATAATGAAATTTAACACTATATGCTAATTTTTTGAGAAGGACCTGTATATACCATAATCTCACTGTCAGTTATCAAATAGTAGTAGAAGCAACCCCGTCCATCACCTGTCACTCAGTTGCGTAATTCTGTTATCCTTGACAGAGTGTGTTTAGCTACTTAGTGCATCAATACGCCTCCAAAACACTTAAAGACTTCTTTTCATGTGACGTCAATGCGTGATTTCTCAGTGCTGGCACATCGGATTACTACAAGATGGGTATCATTCATATTGTTGTACTAGGACCTATACACACATACCACTAGTTTCATTAGTAAAACCATCCTGACTGGTTCCCTTTAATGTACTGCCATACTTAGCTTAGGTGTTTGCACTTTGCAATGTACACACTCTAGTGATATGTCTTCTAAAGGTTTACAATAGTTGTAAGTCACACAATTGTGCAGGTCTGTGTTTTTCCCAAGAGGCATGACATCAGGACCAATGTGCAACAAATATGTAATTGGTTTACCTGGTGTAAATGGCGCTGTTCTCCTAAATCCGGCGTTGTTTTTCTTTTGTTTCTGCACCTCTGTGTTCCTGAGATATGAGTTTTTCTTTACTGTTCGTAAATTAATCTTATTAGACAACTGGGTGTGGTCCTATTGAATCCACCCATGAAGAAGTATTTTGTCATGCCACGCCCACTAGGATTAAAAGACTAGATTTATATGCAGGGGAAAGGTGCCATATCTCAGGAACGGAGAAGCGCAGGGACAAAAGGAAAACATCGCCGGATTCAGGAAAACAGCAGCATTTACTCCAGGTACAACAATTACACATTTTTGGCAAGCAACAGGTCCTCTTTAAAGAACATTTATTGTGGTTCATACTGGGATATGGAAGGAATGCTGTGATTGGTGGAGATGGTTGACAGTAAATAGTAATATAAAAAATAAGAAAATATATAGGTTTCTTTAAAGTAGTATTTCTTCACTGGGCTTCTTACTTAAGATGCTGTGGACATGGCGCCTTGTCTGAGGAGATATAGCATATGGGCTTTAGTGCTAAAGAAGTTCCCTTTAATAATTCAGACTCCGAGCTCATGTTTATGCAGTGTATAAATCCAATCTTATCCTACTATTACCGCCAAGCATCAAAGCGGATGACTGCAGCTCGTACCCTCCACCATGTGAAGAATATTTATACCAGAAAATGATGATTATGATATAATAGCCCCAGATAACCGGCAAAAGCCGGAGAAACATTGTTGTTCTCGGCATCTGTATCTTAAAGATAAAGTTCTGGTCAATATTATTGGCACCGCTGAATTAATGATATGATCTAATGATATAATGTACTCCAGGTAAAATCTCTTCCAAAATAAATCGGTGAGCGAAACTGCTCGGTTATATATAAACTTACATGAATGATGCAGAAATGCTCAAGACCCAAATAAAAAAAATAAAAAAAAGTTAAAACCTTTAACCCCTTAGTGACGGAGCCAAATTTTTTAAATCTGACCAGTGTCACTTTATGTGGTAATAACTCTGCAATGCTTCAACAAATCCCAGTGATTTTGATATTGTTTTTTCGTGACACATTATACTTTATGATAATGGTAAATTTAGGTCAATATGTTTGGTGTTTTTTTATAAAAAATATCAACAATTTGAGAAAAATGTAAAAAAATTTGCAATTTTCAAAATTTGAATGATTATCCCTTTAATCCAGATGGTCATACCACAGCAAACCATTAATAAATAACATTTCCCCCATGTCAGCTTTACATCAGCACCATTGTAAAATGTTGTTTTATTTTGTTAGCATTTTAGGAGGATTAAAAATGTAGCAGCAATTTTTCATGTTTTCAAGGAAATTTTCAAAATGTATTTTTTTAGAGACTTCTCCATGTTTGAAGTGACTTTAGAGGTCTCATATATTGGGAAACCCCCAAACGTGATACCATTTTTATATCAGCACCCCCTGACGTATTGAAAACTGCAGTCATGTAGTTTATTAACCCTTCTGATGCTTTACAGGAATTAATGCAAAGTGGCATGACAGAAATGAAAATGTGTATTTTTACCACCTAAATGCCGCTAACTTCTGAACAGATTACTACAGCCGTTAGATTCTTAGGCCACTATTTGGTTGTGAATTGCCATGACAAACATCAGGACCACAAAATCATGATCTGGGGGCACCAATTTGGATAAAGAGGAAGCCCTCACACTCTTTTAACCATTTATAATGATGTAGTCACTATTGACAGCAGCATCTAAGGGGTTAAACAGATATGGACGGTGCAAACACTGATCGTGGCTGATGCAGCAAGTTGTCAGCTATAGTGTACAGCCGACAGCTGCTGGATTGTTACCTGTATGGGGAGACTATTCTTTTATATCTCAGGTCCGTTAAGACGTATTGGCGGTCATTAAGGGGTTAAAAGAAAAAAAGATATAAAATTGTAAACAATGTCAGCACATGATTAATGGCACCTGCTGTTCACAGTGAAGCAAAGGACAAAAGCAGATTAATCTGTAATTAGAAATTAAAAGGGAATTCGTCAGCAGATTTTTACTATGGAATTTGACAGCAGCATGAGGTAGGGGTAAAGTGCCTGATTCCAGTGATGTTTCAGTTACTGGGCTGCTTGCTGCAGTTTTGATAGAATCCTTGTTTTCTCTGCTTTAGATGTAGCAGGGCTCGGAATGCTGAGCCCTGTATAACCCCGCCCACACCACTGATTGGCAGCTTTCTGTGTACATTGTCATCGAGCTGCCAATCAGTGATGGGGGCGTGGTTGCAAGATTAGTCTTACTGCTTTGCTCACGACACCTATTCCTCTAATGATGATCTTCTTCTGATAAAACACTGATTGTATTGAATCTACAGCAAGCTGCTGAGCAAGTGACACATCCCTGGAATCGGGTTCTCAAACCCTACTTCATGCTGCTGTCAGATTACTGAGCAGAAATCTGCAGAAAATTCCCTTTAACACCTCCATACCCACTTAGATAATTTGGCCAAATGATCCGATTCCGGCAGGATAGGCCGACAATCTAATGTGTATGAGGGCCATTATACTCTACTATAGGCGGCTCTGGACCCCGGGAGTGAGGGTGAGTAAAAGCTTAGTTTGTTTGTTTTGTTGCCCACCTTAGCATTTAGAGCAGTAATCTTTAAAAGAGGACAACCCCTATAATCACCTCATGAATGATGGTTTTGATGCTTAAAAAGTTCCATTGTATTCCCTGGTCGTTCTTCACAATGGCAAAGACAAAAAGAAGTTTGAGTAGAAATGAGATCACCAAGCACAAGCAGTCTAAAAGGTACAAGGCTATCTCCAAAGACTTTGGCATCGTGGCTTCAGTAATTCACAATGTTGTGAAGAAGTTTACTACTTATCGAAGAGTTCAGAATCTTCCAGGACATGGTGGAAAGGCAGAGGATAGTGTTGGTTTGTGATGAAAATTGGCGATCCTGCTCCATTAAGCCCCAGTGAAGAGGGAGAACAATGGTCCTTTCTTTGTTGTAACCTGACCACTCGGGAGATTAAAGCCGGGTTTTGGCGCCCCATTTTTGGACCAGACTGGTACATGTAAATGTCGGCAGCTACTGCACCCATCCGTAATGTGGATTAACATCTGGATCTGTACGTGGAGCCAGTCACGACCAAAATTCACGCATGTTACTGACCCGTTTCTTTTCTCATACGGCCACCAAAGGGTTTGACATTCTTCTGCATCGCAATGCAAGCCGGAATCCTGGCCTCTTCTCTGCTACATTATGTTGACCTCAAGTTTGGGCCAAGGAAATGGTAATGTTTTTTTTTTTTACTACCTAAAACCACAAGGCAGGGAGAACTACTGTACGGGCGGCTTCTTGGGTGCACGTGGATTCTGGACCACACTTAGTTCACCTGGTGCGAAGACCGAGATGGGAGATAACCGTGCAATAAAAGAAAAGCATAAAGAAGCCAGACATGTCCTAAATATTAAAACGGATAGCTGTTTTTGTTTTTGGTTTGTGTTTTTTTGGGTGATGGGATGGTAAGCGGGATGGTTGGGCATTGAGAATTCCTTGCCCCTCTGCCTGTGTCGGTCCTCTCTGTTCAGTAACCTGGGCCTGATCGGATGGACAAAAGAAAAACATGATTTCCTAAAATCAAATATAAACTGTTAGTAATACAATAAAAGCCTCCAATTAACCTTTGTGAATGTTAATGTGTTCCAGCATGGCGACAGCCGCGCTCCGCTGAGCCGCTTTCCTCAGTACGGATGTAAGTGTGGATGAAACATGACCCAGGTTCAAGAAGTCCATTACTCTTCTCGAAATAATTCCATTGTTTTCTGAACATCAAGAAACTTTGGGGGAAAATGGCACTACTCAGGCTAAACTCACACACGTATAGTGATCTCCACCGAGCACGATGTCGGGAGTTTGTCAGAATCCACAAAAAACAGGACTCGCGACAGAGCCATTCACTAGTATGAGGCCTTTGGGGTCAGAGTAGTCACTGACTGACCTCCGCCCAGGGAGTATTTGTCTTCTTCAGACATACACGAAAATGTAACAGGCCAGGTTTTGTGCACACTGGAGAAAAGACGGGTTTCTGTCTGAATCCATTTTATTTTTTCAGGGATAACGTCAGAAACCATTATGTAGAACAGTGTATGTGTGTGACCCTAGACTCATGTAGACCTGCTGAGTATAGCGTCTTATTGACAATTCTGTACGGAAATAAAAGCATATAGGTACTCTCTCCAAAAGGGAAAGAAAACTATACGTCTAATGCAAACTATAGAGGTAGCGATTGTGCAAGTCACGGGTGGGCAATGAATTCTCCCACGGGGCCACATGAGAGACCGTGACTGTTGTGGAGAGCCAAACCAATAGGCTGAAATGAATTCTGCTCAATATTAATATTATTGATAATTACCATATATTAATTGTATCACCTAATAATGAGCAGCATTAAGTGTGCTGACATCCCCCATATATCGTTTGAACCCCAATACAGCCCCTTCTATATATCGCATGAGCCCCCTCAGCCCCTTATATACTGTAAGAGCCCCCACACAGCCTCCCCATATACTATAAGATCCCTCACACAGCCTCCCTATATACTGCATGAGCCCCCATAGCCTCCACGTGTCCAGGATGAGGCCCCCACAGCCTCCCCATGTCCAGGATGAAACTCCCATAGCCTCCCCATGTCCAGAATGAGGCCCCCACAGCCTCCCCATGTCCAGGATGAGACTCCCATAGCCTCCCCATGTCTAGGATGAGGCCCCCCCACAGCCTCCTCATGTCCAGGATGAGGCCCCCATAGCCTCCCCATGTCTAGGATGAGGCCCCCCACAGCCTCCCCATGTCCAGGATGAGACTCCCATAGCCTCCCCATGTCCAGGATGAGGCCCCCACAGCCTCCCCATGTCCAGGATGAGGCCCCCACAGCCTCCCCATGTCCAGGATGAGACTCCCATAGCCTCCCCATGTCCAGGATGAAACTCCCATAGCCTCCCCATGTCCAGAATGAGGCCCCCACAGCCTCCCCATGTCCAGGATGAGACTCCCATAGCCTCCCCATGTCTAGGATGAGGCCCCCCACAGCCTCCTCATGTCCAGGATGAGGCCCCCATAGCCTCCCCATGTCTAGGATGAGGCCCCCCACAGCCTCCCCATGTCCAGGATGAGACTCCCATAGCCTCCCCATGTCCAGGATGAGGCCCCCACAGCCTCCCCATGTCCAGGATGAGGTCCCCACAGCCTCCCCATGTCCAGGATGAGGCCCCCACAGCCTCCCCATGTCCAGGATGAGACTCCCATAGCCTCCCCATGTCCAGGATGAGGCCCCCACAGCCTCCCCATGTCCAGGATGAGGCCCCCACAGCCTCCCCATGTCCAGGATGAGGCCCCCACAGCCTCCCCATGTCCAGGATGAGGCCCCCACAGCCTCCCCATGTCCAGGATGAGACTCCCATAGCCTCCCAATGTCCAGCCAAACATCCTATACACATGGAAAAATGAACACCACATACTTGAAATGAACGTCACATTCCCCTGACGCTCTGCTTCTGCTCCTGTCTCTGTGCCTCCGGTGCGCTGACTCTGCACAGTACACAGCTGACGCGATGATGTGACGTCAGCTGTTTCACTATCTGATTGGTGGAGGAAGTGCCTTCCTCCACCAATGAAGTCAGTGCAGATGGAGACAGCGAGCGGGTCGGCGTGGGAGGGTACGGTGCCCATGTGCCACTGTTTTACAGCCCCTCAGCTGTCTCGGTCCGCTGGGTGGACTGGGACAGCCAGAGGATCGGATGTGACCCGCAGGCCACACTTTGCCCAGGTCTGGTGTACGTCAATGACTATTTACCGAGCCTAGCATCGTGACGAGGAAGCCATTTCTAGATACTTGCCCCTCATCAGTAGAGAGCAGAGTTTGGGTCACAGATTTAGTCACCTTTGACATGGTGGGAAAAAAAAAGACAACCAGGGAAGTTATTTGCATTGATTTACTTAAAGAGGCTTGTCCAGAAATAGAGTACTTATTGTTTAAAGGAAGCCCTGTATTTATCATCAGCTATAGTGCTAATCTGCAGATTTATCCATGTATTTAAAGCAGTATTTAACAGTCTACACACCCCTGTTGAAATACTAGTTTTTTTTGTCATGTAAAAAAACCTGATTATAATTCCCTCTACCTTGACTAAAACTCCAGTTCCAGCTTCCGAAAAACAGCCCAGCGCATAGTGATGCCTCCACCATGCTTCACTGTGGTTATGGTGTTCTTTTGGTGATGTGTAACGTTGGCTTTGTGCTAAACATACCTTTTGGAATTATGGCTACAAAGTTCAACTTTGGTCTCATCAGACCCTAACATGTTTTCCCACATGTTTTTGGCAGACTTGATTTAGGTTTTGGTAGAGCCATAACATTTTTATTTTTTGGTCAATAGGGCCAGGTGAGGGCTTGTTTTTTGTGGGACGAGTTGGTTGTACTTTTGAAAGACACCATTGGTTTTAACATATCATGTACTGGAAAATGGGAAAAAAATTTCAAGTGCAGTGACATTGAAAAAAACGTGCCATTCCACAAATTTTTTTTTTCTCTTAACCATGTTCACTAAATGCTAAAACTGACCTGCCATTATGATTTTCCAGGTCATTACGAATTCCTAAACTCCAAACATGTATAGGTTCTTTTTTATTTAAGTGGTCAAAAACATCAATGTATGGTAAAAAAAAAAACAGAAAAAAAACGCCATTTTCCGAGACCCGTAGCATCTCCGTTTTTCATGATCTAAGCTTGGGTGAGGGCTTATTTTTTTGCACGCTGAGCTGCCATTTCTATTGATACCATTTTGGTGTAAATACAATCTTTGTTCACCCATTATTGCATTTTATTGCAATGTAGCGGCGACCAAAAAAATGTAATTCTGACGGTTTTAATTTTTTTCTTGTTACGCCGTTTACCAATCAAGTTAATTCATCTTTTAATTTGATGTATCGAGAATGGGGAGAAAGGGGGGTGGTTTGAACTTTTATATTTCTTCATATTTTTAAAAACATTTTTAACTTTTTGCATGCTTCAATAGTCTCCATGGGAAACTAGAAGCTGTACTACTTCAATCACCTGTGCTACATAGAGGCGATGATTAGATCACCTGTGTGTAGCAGAAATGCTCACTTGCTATGATCGCCGACCACCGGGCGGCACTCATAGCAATCCGGCTATGATAACCGTAGAGGTCTGCTTCAGACCTCTGGTTGTCATGCTGACCCATCGGTGACCCGCGATCATGTGACGAGGTCACCGATGGGCGGGATTTACAATGCACTTCTGGTAAGCGCCAGTTAAATGCCGCTGTCAGAAATTGACAATGTCCTTTAACTAGTTAACAGCCGCGGTTGGATTGCGCTTCCACCCACGGCTGTTGTGGGCACCTGTATATATCAGCTGACACGTGCCTGGAAAGGTGCGGCTGCGTCCGATATTGCCGTACTATTATGCCCGTTGTTGGACAGAGGCTAAGCCACTTGATGACTCTCTTCACAGTGTTCCATGATCTATTTAATGCCGTGGAAAACATTTTTGTACCCTTGCTGTGTGGTAATCTGTTTTACGGACTATGGTTTTTGCTGCAAAGTGCAACTGAAAAAATGTCAGGAAAATCCTACTAGAACAGCTAAACTTTATATAGGGTTAGTCAGAATCGCTGTGCACCAACTAAGATTTAACACAAGTATAAATGTGACTGGCTAATCCTGAACACAACCACGTCTCAAGGTATGAGGGCGTTCACACTTATGCAACCACATTATTGTAGTTTTATTATTTCTATTTCATTCCTCAAAATGATTTGTTTGTTTCTCCATGGATTTGTATGTACTATGGGTGGCATAATTGTTCTGAAACGAGTCTTCTTGATTCTTTTTATTACATGATGGAAATATTTTAACAAGAGTGTATAAACTTATATATCCAGTCTATATGTGGCTTTTAGTTGGAAGTGTGGTTGAAGGGAGAAAATTAAGTTACAGTACTTTCTCCCTTCACCCTGACCAAATACTGAACGTGGCCTAATGCTTCTAGTGTGCAGGGGCGTGATTACAGTGTGATAACTGATCATCGCTGAATCGAGTGGCTGCAGGGAGAATATAACTTTATTTTCTCCCTGCACCTACACTTGCTGTTAGAAAGCCGCATCTATATAAAACTGTATTTACCTGCAGATTAGCTTCATGGCCGCAGCTAAATGCAGATTTATTTATTCTTTGCCTGCCTTACATTTTCATTGTTTTCAAGATCTTTGCTTTTGTTTTGTTTTTTTATACCTCATCTCCTTTCTGGATAAATGGAGGGTCACAGAGAGAGGGAAAATCAGCAGTATGTGCATAAAGCATAAAGTAGATTGTGCCTTCCAGCAGTCGTATGGTAATAGCGTATTTACAGCGCTGGGACAAACGGCACAATGTGGATGATTCCATACTTTATACACCAGAAGTTTCCGATAGCAATGATGATGTGTACTGGGAGAATAGCTATAAAATCCATGTTGTTGTTGTTGTGTTCTGGATGATACGTTCTCTCCACAGCTCGTTCTGTAGTGTTCGCCGTGCCGAGATCAGTGCTGAGCAGCATACGGAATTCCGAGCCACCACCAGACTGCGAAATAACACTGCACAAATAGAGGAAGCTGATTATTCTCCAGCGACAGCTCCACAATTTGCTCATCCTGTGTAAGATTATAAACATGTGGCGCTTTCTTCCAGAACCAGCCCCACTCTTGTTTGTAGGTTATTTCTGATATTCCAGAGACTGGACATGGATATGAGTAATGATGTCTACGGAGAAAATAGCCACATCTTTCTGATCTCGTACAATACTCGTCAATTGAAGTTGAGCAAAATTATTTGCAGAGCCACATCCGTGGTTGCCATACCAGAGCCCTGCGAGCCTCCTCACTGGCGCCCTTTCTGATGTCTGGTGCAATAACATGTCCCTACTAATCAGAAGATGTGCCGAGGTTGCCGGCAGGTAGGAGAAGGTCGGCAGGGCTCCGGTCCAGCAGCCATTGACTACAGATGTGGCCATTGGACCAGGGTCCTGCAAATCTTTTTGCCCAACTCTATCATGAACACAACTTAGTTTACAGCCTACATATAGAATAAACCTACTGTTTATTTTTTTTAGTGTTTGTACCTTGTTTTACTGAGCTAAAATCTGCCTATTTACATTACATTCCCCGTGCCTGCCTAGTTTTGGCAATACAAGGATGCAATATTGTTCCAATACAGCAGAGCTCAGAGAGCTGCAAAATGTGGGTGAAAAACAGGATGCAACTCAGGATCAGTAATGTATGTATACAGTGAGTGCACCAGCAGAATAGTGAGTGCAGCTCTGGGGTATAATACAGGATATAACTCAGGATCTGTAATGTATGTACACAGTGACTGCACCAGCAGAATAGTGAGTGCAGCTCTGCAGTATAATACAGGATGTAACTCAGGATCAGTAATGTAATGTATGTACACAGTGACTGCACCAGCAGAATAGTGAGTGCAGCTCTGCAGTATAATACAGGATGTAACTCAGGATCAGTAATGTAATGTATGTACACAGTGACTGCACCAGCAGAATAGTGAGTGCAGCTCTGGAGTATAATACAGGATATAACTCAGGATCAGTAATGTAATGTATGTACACAGTGACTGCACCAGCAGAATAGTGAGTGCAGCTCTGGAGTATAATGCAGGATATAACTCAGGATCAGTAATGTAATGTATGTACACAGTGTCTGCACCAGCAGAATAGTGAGTGCAGCTCTGGAGTATAATACAGGATGTAACTCAGGATCAGTAATGTAATGTATGTACACAGTGTCTGCACCAGCAGAATAATGAGTGCAGCTCTGGAGTATAATACAGGATGTAACTCAGGATCAGTAATGTATGTACACAGTGACTGCACCAGCAGAATAGTGAGTGCAGCTCTGGAGTATAATACAGGATATAACTCAGGATCAGTAATGTAATGTATGTACACAGTGACTCCACCAGCAGAATGAGTGCAGCTCTGGAGTATAATACAGGATGTAACTCAGGATCAGTAATGTAATGTATGTACACAGTGACTGCACCAGCAGAATAATGAGTGCAGCTCTGGAGTATAATACAGGATGTAACTCAGGATCAGTAATGTAATGTATGTACACAGTGACTGCACCAGCAGAATAGTGAGTGCAGCTCTGGAGTACAAAACAGGATGTAACTCAGGATCAGTAATGTAATGTATGTACACAGTGACTGCACCAGCAGAATAGTGAGTGCAGCTCTGCAGTGTAATACAGTATGTAACTCAGGATCAGTACAATAACGTGTGACTCAATCAGCAAAATAGTGATTGTAGGTGTGGATTATAGTGCATGTTGTATCTCACAATCAGTCGAGTACTGCATGTACACCATGACGCCACCAATAGAGTAGTGAATACAGCTCTTGTAATTCAGGATCAGTAGAGGTAAAGTATTTACAAAATGATCGAACTTTTAGGTAAATATGGGTCTTGTAAAATGGTTCTCAAGGGTGATATGACCAGAATGTTGTTCTAATTTTCATTAAAAATACAATAGGTTCCTAATATGTATGGAAATAAGTATTTGATCCCTTGTATATGAGCATCTCTGCACAGGTCTCTGCACAGGTCTCTGCACAGGTCTCTGCTCATTCCTCGTACGTGTCATAGAGGGGTTACTGCTGTATCGCACCGGAGACGTGCAGCAAATAAAACTGTCCGATATTTATCAAACGTCAGAATGACGGTAGCGGAATCCATTATAAAGATTAATAGCGCGGTACGACATGATTGATACAACTGGAAACATCAGTACATCTCTGAGTAAGAGACATTCATTCATCACTGCAGAAGAAAAAATTAATTAACTGTACAAAGCAGTGCAAGGATTTCATTAGTTGGATTTGCAGCATTCTCAGTATTTTTATTATTTGTGTTTTTTTATTATTTATTTTTGGGGGATAAATGAAATAAATTATCTGCGTGCACTGAACAGAAACCTCATTTTAAAATAACCTTTTAGGCCATTTTTTTTAATTTAATAAGCGATACAGATGGCATCTTTTTTTACCCTGATGACCCAACTCATCTATATATTTTATCAACCGCCCCTTGATTTGAATGAGAACTGGTGTAATGCTTTATTTGTCCTATTGTGGCGCTGCAGAGATGTTGAAAATTTGCTGCTGGCTCTCATACACAATAAGGCTAATTATATGGGGTCCTGTGACCTGATACCCTGTTATTAGCTAATTTATGGGAATGGTCCAACAACTAGTATAATATATTTTTTTTTACCTGTTTTCTCATATTTAAAATATTCTCTTGTTGCCAAAGGGAAAACGAATCTGTCATTCCACGAGAATTTTTTCAGTCTTAGAATCGGGATGCTTGGACACTTGAGCCCATTTCACAACAGACAGTAAAGAGAGGCTCCTTTTACGGTACTAGTGTGAAATCTAGCTTGGTGTACTGACATCTAGTGGCCATCATGAATACTGCAATATCAGAATTAATTTATACATACATGGATTGTCATGCAAAATAGTGCTCAGTTCTGCAACCTCCTTATTATTATGTCCCCTAATATAAGGGGTGCACATAATAGCGTACTGTTTGGAAACCGACATGACGGCTGTTGACATGTCGTCAGAGAGCAGAGAAAGGGCAGGGACAGACAAATACTAATGGTGTACTGTGTGTTCATCCCTGGATCCCCGATATTGGTTGGCAAAAAGAAGTTCTGGCAGATATCAACTCTGAAGCCTGAAGAATTATGAATGCTTCTCTGGAGTATTTTTTTTGCTTGCTGCCTGTGTGATTGATGAATACTGGATACAAATACTTCTAAAATTCTATTTATATAATTGGGACTATCACAAATACATTCATGTTTGATAATTATTACAATTGTTAGAGTTTTCTTTGAAAGTCCTTGGCTTGACTGCACCAGTTGCTGCATTAGGCTACGTTCACATTTGCGGTCGGCGCCGCAGCGTCGGGCGCCGCAGCGTCGCCGCATGCGTCATGCGCCCCTATATTTAACATGGGGGCGCATGGACATGTGTCGCACTTGCGTTTTGCGCCGCATGCGTCCCTGCGGCGCCCGCGTCCGGGCGCAGAGGACGCAGCAAGTTGCATTTTTGCTGCGTCCAAAATCAATGAAAAAAAGGACGCATGCGGCGCAAAACGCAGCGTTGTGCATGCGTTTTGCTGCGTTTTTGTTTGCGTTGTGCGTTGCGGCGCCGACGCTGCGGCGCACAACGCAAATGTGAACGTAGCCTTACTAAACATCCAAGGGCTCATGCACGGCCATATTTTCGGTTCAAGTGCAATCTGACAAAACATCAGATCGTACTCTGACTACGGGGCCGTGCACATGTCAGATTTTTTTTCCATGAACTGTATATAAAAAAAAAAAAAAAACATAGCTGCAAAAAAAATTAATAAAGTGCTTTTTGTACTGGACGTATAATGTGTCCCGGAATACAGAGGAAAAAAAAGCATGCGGATTTGTATACCTGCAGTAACTAGGTTTGGCCACTAGATGTCACCTTTGTAACTTTAATAAGTAAAATGACCCCCAATCACTTCTGTACAGTGAAATGTCCCGTCTTGTGTTCAATGCTGCCTCTCAGAATGCTGACATTTTTTTTTTTTCCATGTGTGGTTTTCTTACATTAACCTTTCTGCACACAAAATGCATCAATAAGGAATTATTTTATTTAGGAAGATACCAGAACGCTGACCTGAGCGTTGCCATAAATATAATTTATTCTGATTGCTTTGCACTCCAGAGCGGAGCGTGCGGCCGCATAGGAATACATGGAGCTGCATGCTCCGCTCCCAAGTGCCGGCGGCAGAGCCGGGTGTTACCATGCGAGACTCGGCCGTATTTCACGCAAGTATGAGCCCTAACATTGGTAATAGGGAACTCTAGGCAATTAAGTGGGCTTTTGAAGAGTGGTGACATTTTCTGGAAGGGGCAGTTCATCCGGTTATGGTAATCGCTGATCATAAATCTTTTATATTTGTAATCCGCTAAGCATCTGACGCCGTGACAGGCAAGATGATTGTCGTTTTTCACCAGATTCAACGTTTTGTGACGTATAGACTGGGCAATAAGAGCCTACGTCTCCTGGGGGTGGAGATAATTACTAACCGGTTCCTATAGTACAGAAAAGGGTGGTTATTGCATCTATATGTTCCGATCTTGAGAACGAGGTGGGGGATGTCCCTGCTGCCTCTCCATACCTGTGGATCTCCAGTTTCGAAAGTTTTTCTAAGTGAACATCATGATTCGATCTTGGCCAGACATCCTGGTAGTAAAGCCACCACAATTCTCCTTACTCTGTGTATTTGTGGTCTGACGTGCACAAGGATGTTTGGGAGTATGTGTCTGCCTGCAGTGTTTGTGCAGTTTCCAAGAACCCTCATACTTGTTCGTCTGGGTCTCTCCAACCATTGCCGATTCCCAGTAGACCTTTGACTAACTTATTGGTAGATTTCATCACTGCTCTACCTGTATCTGCAGGTAATACAGTTATTTTGGTGGTGGTGGACAGATTCAGCAAGAGGTCTCATTTCATTGCACTACCTGCTTTACCCAATTACAAGACCTTGGCGTAATTTTTTATCAAAGAAATTGTGAAATTATATGGGATTCCTACAGATATTGATTCTGATCAGGAGTGCAATTTATTTGCTAATTTTGGAAAGCGTTTTGTGCCGTGAGTCTGTTGGTAAGTGCTCGTTCTTCGTGGCATACGGGTTTTATCCTCCGTTCTGCTGTTTTATTAGCAATCGTTCTTCAGAAGTACCTGAAGAGGAACAGTTTTCATTATCCATTACATCTGTGTGGAAAGGGGTTCTGAATAATTTGAGGTTCCAAATACAAGTGTGGCTGATCGGAGACATTTGGTGGGTCCAGACCGGTGTGTTGGTGATTTGGTGTGGTTGTCCTCGAGGAACTTTGAGTTGAAGGTTCCTTGTTGGAAACTTTGACCCGGGTTCATCGGTCCTTAAAAGATTGTGGCTGTTGTCAATCCTGTAGCATTCTGCCTTGTTTTGCCACCCACTTTTAGGATTCATAATATGTTTCACCTGTCTCTACTCAAAAAAATACGTTGCATCCTCTGAACCATCACCACCTCCCCGTTCATTGTTGATGGGAATTTGAAATTTCAGGTTGATTCTCGCTTGGTTTGTCAGTCTCTTCAGTATCTAGTACACTAGAATGGTTATGGTACTGAAGAGAGAATGTGGGTACCATCAGCATCTGATGTCCATGCGGTCTTTTCACTCTGCACACCCTGATAGACCTGGCCCTGAGGTTCTGAAGGCCCTTCCTAGAAGGGGGATACTGTCTATGGTTTACCACGACAGAGAGGGGCCAGAAGACCGCATTGTCTGATTTCACATATTCCTGCACTAATTAGAAGCACTTCAACCTTCATATTAAATAGTGCAGGTTTCTGCTAGCAGTGTAGGTGTTAATCTGTTCAGTTGAGAGTTCCTGGAGCTCTCCTGCTTTCTCAGCTGTTCAGTGTTGGTAACTCTCCTCTGCTATATATACTTGCCTTTGGCAATCGGTGACTGCCGGAGTTAGTTTCATACTGCCTGGTTCTGAAGGTGTTGGTTGTTTGAGTAGGCGTTTGAAGTGTTGTTCAGAAGACTGTTGCTTGCTGATTTCTGTGTGCATATCCTTATCCTTTGTTTTTTCCTTTCTTTTACTTCCCATTGTTCCACTCTGTTTGTGAGTGCATATTTGTATGATTGGTATTTTAATTTATCCTTGTACGTCTTCCCTTGTTAGTCTGTTTTTTGTATTCTTATACACGACATGGAATGGACTGGATGATGGAACCACTGTGCCGTGATTCGAAGAAAGCCTGGAGGGGCTTTACTAGGTGCCTCACCATGTCCGACTTCGGATGCACGGCTGCTGACGATACCGCGATCTGAGGAGGAACAAGGGAGGTGGGACCAGCTCTATACCAGGACTGACCTTGGGTAGATGGCAGCTGACCCCAAAGGGACAGGAGGCAAGAATGTCCAGGGATCGTAGACTTGGCAAGCACAGGCAGGCACGGCTGATGGACTGGAAGGTGGGCACGGCTCATGGGCATGTAGGCTGGCATGGCTGGTGGGCAGGTATGCAGAAATGCGAGCACTGGGACCTGAGAAGTAACAAGAGTGTTATAAACAAACTTGCAATGTTGCACATGCACCTCCCATCAAGTGGATGTGCCTTATATAATGAGTGTTTCCCTGCCAGTCCCTTTAAGAGCACGCTGGGCGTCAGCAGCCGGAGCTGTAAGTGCAGGAAGGAGGCCGTGGCTGTGAGTGAGTCGGCTTCTTTGCCGGGCAAGAGTCGGAAGGCAGAGGGGACAGATAAAGGCTGATTTAGGAGCTCAGCAAGGCACATGGCCCTGGCATCTTCACCATCAGAAGTAATCCAGGGAGCAGGGATAGCCAAGGTGCCCCTAACCCTGGGATATCCTCAAAACATTACTGTGACAGGAAGTTTTTTTACTTTTAACAATCCTTTTGTTTGGTAAAAATGACCCAGCATTGATTCGCTGCTGGTTATCCAGGTACTTTGGACCTGCAGCGATCAGCTGCAAACTCTGTGAGAGCCAAGTGTTAATTTCTTCTACAGTGCCTTCAGAAGAAAATTAAAGTTTTACATATTACCCTTTTCAAATAAATGGATTTTTGTGTATCGTTCTCCAATCTGGTGATTTGATGAGCTCTTGAATGAAGAATCCCTCTCCCCCTTTATTAACTTACAGTTCCTTTAAGGTATTTGAGAATTGGTTTTGTAAACTTTCAGTTCTGTCTCTTGCGGGACTTCCAGCCTCGTTTCTACTCTACAGGGGATTCCTTACATGAGATTACATAATGCATTTCTTATGCCAAATGTGGAAGTACTATATTGAGCAGACATCCCTTTTATAATAATGACTTTTATCTTATAGGAATACAGAGTTATTTATGTTTTATTAATGTGTAACTCAATATGTAGTAAGAAATAATATATGGCCCTCTGAAAAAATGGATAAGGGGCCTGAGTAGCGTTCCAATCTGTACCGGTAAGTAGATGAAAACTCGGCACTTGGGTAGGTGTAATGAAGAAAGGGTTCATGCAGTCCAAAAAATCCAGAGTGATACTAACATTTCAGTCTTATCTGTACTTTCATCAGAATGATGCAGATCACTGTGTACAGCGCTACACGGCCAGCGACATCCATCCTCCAGCATTATTCTGATCAAGATCCAGACATAGGTTGGAAACATTAATATAATTTTGGATTGCATGAATAAATACCCAGAGGTGGTAAGCACCTGCTGCCCTACTCATTGCGCTCACCCCTCTACTCTCCCCAGTTGCGGGCTGTCTCGTGGAGTTGCCTCTTGTAGCATTTTTCTACACTGCTGCACCCTCCTGCTGCTGACAAGTGTTCACCTTTCTATAGGCATATGCAGCCATTGTGTCCTGCAGAGGGGAGATCCTCTGGCCTATCCCCAAGCAGTATTGGGTTTATTAGGCAGCTCCTCCCACCACTCCTCGCCTGATCTAATCGCCTGATCTAATGTTCTAGTTCAGTTTCTGTCTAGATTCCTGTAAGGTGCTTTTTTGTATTGTCTCTCTCCTGTTTTCTGACCCAATTTGCATACCCGTTTATCCTGACCGTGGCTATGTATATTGAACCAGTGCTGCCTGCTATGTCCTCGCATTGCCTTACTACGTCTTTGCATCCATCCAACTGTACTTCTTACCTGTGTCTGTGACCCTCCGGTCAGCTGTATAGGTCCTCAATTTAAAAGCAGTGGACAACCTCTTTAAGTACACCTTCCCACCTGCTTGGTTTCTATAATAAGGAATGGGTAGAAAAAGGTAGCGGCCCTTGTCTAGCCAAGGTGTGGCCCCAATATTATGCGGTTTTCATGTACTTGTTAATGTGTGTGCTTTTTTTTTTTTTTACAGGTAAATTACAGTTTTGCCTGACATTAAAGGGTTCTTCCCATGTTACCTATGATGGCTGAAATGGGAATATCTGACTTCAGTAACAGCCTTGCTAGCTGGGCCAGGCTGTTTACATAACTCCTGTAGAAGTGAAAGGGAGTAACAGAGTAGCACAGCACTCTATGATGTTACATAACTTGGAGTTTTTCATAACCCTATCCACTCCATATCCATATTCTCGTCTCCGCTATGAATGGTTAATTCGAGATTACCCTTTGAACAATATTTGAAAACAACACCATATTGTTTATCCATTTTTGCTTATGAATAACCTATGTATATACCTGCAAGAAGAGCATTTTTATCAATGGATCTGTTTAGATGTTTTCACATACACAATGTTTTATTTGTTTGTGATGCTATAAATCACGTCATTTTATTTTTGACATGTTATTTTGAAGGCTGCTCCTGAGTGCTATGCAAAATATGGCTGCTGAGGGTGCGGCTACAGCACTCAGCTCTAAGTGATTATGACCAAAACTATTCCATTAATAAAAGTTGTCAACCAAAGAGGAAGCATCTGGATTTTACAGTCTAGTTTCATAATGATTTTAATGGATATGCAGAAATTCAAGAATTTAAAATTTTGTTGAAAATATATTTTGACATGTTTTCTACCATTTCTACATTTTTTTTGGACAAATGTATGTGACCATGGCGGTACCTAATCTTTGTAACTGTGTATTGCCCTATTTCCCTGGTTATTCAGATATACTCCTACCCAAGATGTTAACATAGGGCTCCTTAAATAAGAGGAAATCTCTTGGACCACTAACATAGCAGGCAGGACCCATACGGTTAGTAGTAGTCACACATCACTCCCCCTGAGATGGTATTCACTTTATCAGTGGTGGCAAAGATCCGTACTGATAGATAAGATTTGCACTATTTTTTTTTTAAGTGCGCTGAATCTGTATACTGTAGCTTGCTTGATTTGACAATGTGGCTGTAATGCATTGGCTAGTACCATTTTAGGGAACTGTGGCTTGCAATGCTATTTGAGACTGGTATCGTTATGCGAGTACTATGGCTGGCTCTGTTTTGGAAAACTGTTGTTCCCATTGGTAACAGGTCCAATGTAGATATTTTTTTTTTGGGGGGGGGGGGCTCTGACTTTAAATTTATTACTAGCACCATTTTAATACTGTTGGAGAGCTGTGGCTTAATACATTGCCTTTTTTGATGTTTTGTTTTAAAATATAATGGGACATTTGATGTTCACGCTGTTATAGTAGCATTGTGACTGCCTGTGATGATGTAACAGGTCCACCGTAACTGTTATTAGTCGGTACTGTTCACTTACGAAAATAGCTGGAAGTGTTAAGAGTGCACTTACTAAATTACCACTGGGTAACTGGTAGCGGCCACTGCAGGTAACAAGTGGTATTACACGCCCTATATATAATAAGGCAGTTTTGAGTCCTCCAGAAAGATGGCTGATTTACTCCTTATGGGTATATAATCTACTATATAATTGTCTAAGGTCCACTTCCGTCTTTCTGTCTGTCCTTCTGTCTGTCTTTCTTTCTGTCACGGAAATCCCAAGTAGCTGATTGGTCGCAGTCCGGCGGCAAAATGGCCGCTCCTTACTCCCCTCGAGTCAGCGCTCACACAGGGTTAATGGCAGCGCTAACGGACCGCGTTATGCCGCGGTGTAACGCACTCCGTTAACGCTGCTATTAACCCTGTGTGACCAACTTTTTACTATTGATGCTGCCTATGCAGCATCAATAGTAAAAAGATCTAATGTTAAAACTAATAAAAAAATAAAAAATAGTTATATACTCACCGTCCGTCGGCCCCCGGATCCAGCCCAGGCCTTTCCCACCCCTCACGACGCTGCGGTGACCGCTCCATGCATTGCGATCTCGAGAGATGATGACGTAGCGGTTTCGCGAGCCTGTACGTCATCATCTCGCGAGTCCGCAATGCACTCTTGAGACCGGAGCGCGCGAGGAGCATCGGTAAACGCTTCGCCTGGATCCGGGGGCCAACGGAAGGTGAGTATAAAACTATTTTTTATTTTAATTCTTTTTTTTAACAGGGATATGATGCATAGATACATTGCTATATACTGCGTGGGCTGTGCAATATACTGCGTGGGCTGTGCAGTATACTGCGTGGGCTGTGCAGTATACTGCGTGGGCTGTGCACTGTACTGCGTGGGCTGTGCACTGTACTGCGTGGGCTGTGCACTGTACTGCGTGGGCTGTGCAGTATACTGCGTGGGCTGTGCAGTATACTGCGTGGGCTGTGCAGTATACTGCGTGGGCTGTGCACTGTACTGCGTGGGCTGTGCAATATACTGCGTGGGCTGTGCACTGTACTGCGTGGGCTGTGCACTGTACTGCGTGGGCTGTGCACTGTACTGCGTGGGCTGTGCACTGTACTGCGTGGGCTGTGCAGTATACTGCGTGGGCTGTGCAGTATACTGCGTGGGCTGTGCAGTATACTGCGTGGGCTGTGCAGTATACTGCGTGGGCTGTGCACTGTACTGCGTGGGCTGTGCAATATACTGCGTGGGCTGTGCACTGTACTGCGTGGGCTGTGCACTGTACTGCGTGGGCTGTGCACTGTACTGCGTGGGCTGTGCACTGTACTGCGTGGGCTGTGCAGTATACTGCGTGGGCTGTGCAGTATACTGCGTGGGCTGTGCACTGTACTGCGTGGGCTGTGCAATATACTGCGTGGGCTGTGCACTGTACTGCGTGGGCTGTGCACTGTACTGCGTGGGCTGTGCACTGTACTGCGTGGTCGGCCGTGAACAATCAGTGACAGGCGCATCCTGTGTATTCAATGTATTATTCTAAAATCTTCATAAATAAACTACATACATATTCTAGAATACCCGATGCGTTAGAATCGGGCTACCATCTAGTAATAATAATAATAATCTTTATTTTTATATAGCGCTAACATATTCCGCAGCGCTTAACAGTTTGCACACATTAGCATCACTGTCCCCAATGGGGCTCACAGTCTAATATATTAATATATGGGCAAGTATTGTTCAACTTTTACTTAAAAAAAAAAAGAAAATAAAAAAAGATATAAATAACATTGAATGGGTTAAAGTGAAATATTGCATTGCTGTGAGTACAGGGACTGATTTGTGTGGTTATATAGCAGTTTCTCTCCGGTACACAGTGCATTACATTGCTGAGCCCCGCTATGAGCTCTGTGCAGCAGTCATTATATACCAGCCATGATAGAGTAAATGTTATACTATAACCAGTACGGGGTTAAGTGCTTTGTATGTGGGTATGATACAGTAAACCCTGGCATTATTTTGGCTGCCCTCGCTGCGCCGCTCCGCAGGTCGCCTATTTTCATGTCTTCCTGTCAGAATCTCGACTGCTGTTTCATTATCCTCCCAGACCATTTAACAAAACTGAAGTCCTACGCTGGGTATTATATTGTCATCCATGATTACTGCTCAGAATTCCTCCTCCTCTTCTCTATTGTACGCCACCTGATACAATGGGGCACTTTTATGTATAACATCTAGAAGATGGCGCACGGTCACTGAAACTTAGTTTTACCAAGGCATTCTTCTACACAGACGAAGTTCCAGGATGCTTTCCTGGCCAAGGCAAAGTGGCTTGTTAGCATCCTCTTCTTGTTTTTTTCCGATAGGAAGGGTTAAAGAGTCTGTACTAAGCATGTAATTGTGGATTTAGCGTGTAATGGTGGATTTTACATTGCCGATTTTGCAGCATTACACACGACGGTCATTTAATATCCTTTTTTACATAGGCTGACCGCACTTGGAGGTTGTCTATTACTTTTACACTGATGACCTGTCCTTAAGAAAGGTCATCAATCTTTGATCGGCCAAGGTCTGACACCCGGCACCCCCGCAGATCAGCGGTGTCGGCAGCCGCCGGAAGTACTCCTTTGCAATGGCCAGGGCTTGGTACTCCACATCCGCCTCCTATACTAATCAATACAAGGCGGATGTGTAGTACCCCACAGCGGTCACTACAAGTAGACGGCCAGCTTGACACATAAGTATTTCCAGCCTCCGACACCGCTAAGAGCTAAAAAAAACTTGGTACAATGTAGAGTTGAGCAAAAGATTTGTAGAGCCCCAGTCTAGTGGCCACATCGGTAGACCTTGGCTGCCGGATCATACCCCTGTGAACTTTCACCAACGTGCCAGTATCCCCAGCTCCTTTATCATTGTGGCAGGACACCAGTCCTCCTAATTTGCAGACGTGTGAGGGATGCTGGCAGAGGAGAGTCGCAGGGCTATGGTTTGGCCACCACGGACTACCAACCTGGCCACTAGACCAGGGTCATGCTAATTTTTTGGCTCAACTCTAGTACAAATGTGATTTATGCTGGATCACTACCAGATCCATACCATGCCTGACTTTGTTGATAGCCATAGGAATTGGCTAGAATCAGCCTACCCTATTGTGCTATGGACCCCAAAGGGAGCCTGGTGTCTGCCATGCTTGCTGGATTATCTACAGGGTAGGGCAACCTAAATATGTTTTCACCATCAGAGGCGGCATGTGCCCAGGTGCCAACAAACTACTCTGATTTAGCTAGGGTAATTGGGCTAGGGCAGCAAAGTGAAACTTTGTTCAGGGTTATGGAAATACTAGATCTGTCTAGACCCCAGGTCCTTTGCTGCAGACCTTTCTGTAAACCAGATTGCAGAGATGCCAAATGACGGCGCCTCTTCCCCCAACACCCCAAATTACATTATTACCATCCATTTAAATAGATCCCATGAGATACTTAAGCCAATTATCAAAGAGGTGCTGTGGAAACCAGGCTTAAGGCAATTTCTCCGGCTCTGCAGTTTTCAGTCACCCTCTCTCTGGGAAAACGTTCCATTTTAGTGACTGGGATTCTCATAGAGGGAAAAATTAGTGAAGAAGCCATAGCATTAAAAGCTATGCACAAGATAGGTAACCACACGTATTCAGGAACCCGCACTGATCCTGAAGCAGAGCTCTAAATGCCTTGCTGGAATAGAGCAGTCACCGTGTGCTCACTAATTCTTGTTCTGTGGGAGTCTCTAGGGTTGAGCGAAACGGATCGGTCATTTTCATAAGTCGCCGACTTTTGGCAAAGTCGGCGTCTCATGAAACCCGACCCGATCCCTGTGTGGGGTCGGCCATGCGGTACGCGATCTTGGCGCCAAAGTCGCGTTTCGTATGACCCATTTTTTCAGCCAATGAAGGAGTGTGGGCAGAGTGACATAGGGGTTAGGGGCGTGCACGTCTATCATTATGTTATCGCTTGTGCGCAGTAGGGATTTGCAATGTGTAAAGGAGAGAGAGAGAGAGAGAGAGAGAGAGAGAGAGACTGACTTGCAAAAAGTCGGGTTTCGCGAAACATGACTCGACCCTAAAAAAGTCAAAGTCGCTCAACCCTATGTGGGACTACCGCAAAATGCAGAGGGCTGTACTTGGCTAACTCTGGCAGGGTCATAAAAAATGAATGCAGCAAAATTACACAGGTGAGGCCTCCTTTCCATTCCAACAGAGCATTTTAGAGGCCTATTTTCTGCATTTGTGGGTGTCTGACCCCTGGCATCACATCATCACCAATTGCAACGTTTGACTGTTGGGGATAACCGTTTTGTAGCGCCGGTGTCCCTGCAGGCTGCCCCTCTGCTCCGGCAAGGACACCGACCGCAGCCCAGAACTCCCTCCTTCTCCTGCAGCTGCTGCCCGGGGTCTGCGTATGGCCCGCAGATCCCCGGTCACTGTGTTTAGGGCACGCGTACCTGCCCTCTTAAGGGGATAGCTTGTGTCGTCCTAAACTGTGCCCAGCTAATGTCTGGGAGACACTTATTATTTAAGGCACCTCCACTTGATGGGAGGTGCCTGTGCAACATTGTTAGTCTGTTCTCAAATTTGCTTGCTAGTTCTCAGGTCCAATTCGGCTAGTTCCCACTAGTGTCTGTCCCTAAACCTTCTTGCCAATATGTGACTTGTCAGTCTGTATTAAAACTGGACCCGCCTGCACAAGCCGTGCCAGTCTGTATATCAGCTGGACCCGCCATGCCAGTCCGTATATAAGTCTGGCCCACCTGCACCTTCCGAGCAAACTTGTATCAGCCACACTAATCCGTTCTGTCAGTGCCTGCCTGCATCAGATGCCCTCTCCCTCCTAGCTGTTCCAGCTACCAGTCCATTGTGCGTCCTTGGTCTGTCTTGGAGTAGCACCTAATGTTCATTGGGTGCCAAGCCTAACCCAACCCTCAGGGGCTCTAGTGAAATATCAGGTGCTTACCTAGTCACGTCCCTCCAGGCTCTCCTCGGACCACAGCACAGTGGCTCCACCACTCCCGTTACACATTTAAGTAGTTCAACCCCTTTATTCTAGGGTTTGAGTTCTTAGCAGGAGTTCTGGTAGTTGTATCCGCACTGTTCAGGATCTAAGGGCATATCCTGACTATAGTGAGAAAACCCCTTTAATTTATTACTTAAAAGTATATTCTTCCTGAACACTGGGGGATCTGACCTCTGGAACCCCCACCAATCCTGAGAACAGGGGTTTTGAAGAACCCCGTGCGACCGGAGTTTTGGTTGTTCATGCTGCTCCATTCATTCTTATGGGAGCGCCAAAGACAAGCCGAGGGCAGCGGTCCGCTATCTCCAGCGTTCTCTTTAGGAAAGAACGGAGCCACAGTGCGCATGTTCGACCACCGCGCTCTGGTTTTCGGGATTGGTGTGGTCCCAGCGGTTGGACCCCTTTTTAAAGGAATTTCCGTTTTAACCATTTTTGCAGCTTACTACTTTAGGTCGCTGAATCATTAGTTACATTCATAGAGCACATACATAGACCGCATCGGCACCTACAAACCTTCCTTATAATGTTCTCTCTTTTTTTTTTTTTATTGACAAAAATTTGCTGAATTCCCGAATTAGCTCTTTGTGCTTCCTCTACAAACACCCACTTCTCAGTAGTATTTTAGAAAACCTGAAGGTTCTCGTATAAAGCTGATGGATCTGGATCTGCCGCTGGTCTCCTCTCTGGTGATAGTTGGGGTTTTTGGGTTGATTATGGTGATACCACCATGCTGGTAATTCGGTGTAAATAGTCGGAGAAGCTCAGGACAGCTCATCTCATTAATCGCACCTCTTCTGTCCACAACGAGAAGTGAGAAATTAACACATTGAAACTATCACTTTTTTATTTTTTGTTCATTTAAATTAGGAAAATCAAAGTGTATTTTTGTTTCTCTGCACTGGAAAGTACTGTGCATACCCCTTTCTGTCAGGACAAATTGAGTCATTCTTTTATGTCTTCCATAAAAAGCTCAGAAAAAAATATCTAGTTTTGTGAGAAAAGATTCAGTATAGCTTGTATTTTTTTTTCATTGAAATCCCTGATCATTCTGGACTTAGGAGTCCAGTGGGCGGTCCTAATCGGTTGTCTCTGAATGCAGAAGGGGCTGGAATTAACTAACATTAAAGGGAATCTATCACCAGATTTTTGCTACCTCATTCAAAAGCAGCTTGATGTAGGGGCAGAGACCCTGATTCCAGACTCCAGATCACTTACTATTAGGCTGCCGTCACACTAGCAGTATTTGGTCAATATTTTACATCAGTATTTGTAAGCCAAAACCAGGAGTGGGTGATAAATGCAGAAGTGGTGCATATGTTTCTATTATACTTTTCCTCTAATTGTTCCACTCCTGGTTTTGGCTACAAATACTGATGTAAAATACTGACCAAATACTGCTAGTGTGACGGCAGCCTTAGTGATTAACGAATATATTAGTTGCTCGGGTTTTCCAGAGCACGCTCGGGTGGTGTCCGAGTATTTGTGACTGCTCGGAGATTTAGTTTTCATCGCGGCAGCTGATTGATTTACAGCTACTACCCAGCCTGAGTACATGTGTTTTTTTTTTTTTAAATAAAATCACTATTGTAGCAGCTGCAGATTATCACTAGAAGACTAGCAAATTTCTACTACTGATTGGCAACTTTCTGCCTATGCACAGTGTACATAGAAAGCTGCCACTCAGTGGTGTGGGCGGGGTTATACAGAGCTCAGCATTACAGAACTGCTAGATCTGCAGAAGATAAAACAGGGATTTTATAAAAACTGCAGAAGCAGCCCAGTAAGTGATACATCACTGTAATCGGGGTCACTGCTCTCAGATGGGGTTGCAAAAACCTGGTGAGATTCCCGTAAATTCCTTCACATTCTGATGTTAGGAGTCCAGTGGGCGGTCCAATCAGTGATTTGATAGCTGTTCTTTTAGAAGTGTGCATGCAGAGATAACTTTTTGAGAGAGGGACAACCCGCTGGACTCCTAAGACCAGAAGCAGTAGAAATTTAAATGAAAAAAATTAAAGTTATATATTGTTTTGTGGGAAAAGATTCATTACATCAATCTGCTTTATAATCAGCTACCCACAGACTGGACTGATTTTAGGATGTGATTGGTTCCCTTTATGTAGGCATATGGTCCCCTGACCTACTGTGTTTAAAATATCCAAATATAATCTTTCCAAGCTGTATTGTTGGATTTTATTTTGGATTTTTAGTTTTCAAAAAACCCAAAATTGTCATATATATTTTTTTTTTTGCTCAAAAATATGGAATTTTTGGGTGATTTTGTGTCGGCAAAAGTCACAGTTCTCCCTCCAGTAGATGGGTGGCAGAATAAAAGAAAGGTCTAGACAGAAGTGTGTGTGTGTGTGTATATGTATATATATGTGTATGTGTACATTGCGCAGCCCGCGTAGTATATTGCGCAGCCCGCGTAGTATATTGCGCAGGCCACGTTGTATATAGCACAGCCCACGTTGTATATTGCGCAGCCCACATTGTATAGTCACGTAGTATATTGCGCAGCCCACGTAGAATATTGCCCAGCCACGTAGTATATAGCACAGCCCATGTAGTATATTGCCCAGCCACGTAGTATATAGCACAGCCCATGTAGTATATTGCCCAGCCACGTAGTATATAGCACAGCCCATGTAGTATATTGCCCAGCCACGTAGTATATAGCACAGCCCATGTAGTATATTGCCCAGCCACGTAGTATATAGCACAGCCCATGTAGTATATAGCAATGTGGGCATCATATCCCTGTTAAAAAAAAAAAAAAAAAATAGTTATATACTCACCTTCCAGAGCCCCCGGATCCAAGCGAAGCGGTTACCGACGCTGCTCGTGCGCTCCGGTCTCAAGAGTGCTTTACGGTCTTGCGAGATGATGACTTAGCAGTCTCGTGAGACCGGTACGTCATCATCTCGCAAGATCGCAGCATGGACCGGTTACCGGAGCGTCGCGAGCTGGAAAGGCCTGTTGTCGATCCGGGGGCCGACGGACGGTGAGTATATAACGATTTTTTATTTTTTATTATTATTATTTTTAACATTAGATTGTTTTACTATTCATGCTGCATAGGCAGCATGAATAGTAAAAAGTTGGTCACACAGGGTTAATAGCAGCGATAACAGAGTGCGTTACCCGCGGCATAACGTGGTCCGTTACCGCTGCCATTAACCCTGTGTGAGGGCAGTATGGAGAGCGGGCACTGACTGCGGGGAGGAAGGAGCGGATATATATATATATATATATATATATATATATATATATATATATATATATATATATATATATATATATATATATATATATATATATATGTGTGTGAGCGTGTACACACACACACACATATTTCTGCCACAAACCAAACTGACATTAGACATCCCATGATAATAAATCCCCCCCCTGGAGTGCTGTCCTGTACACGTCTGGAGGCCTCATTTTCGGATGCGTACTGCTAATTTTATTATTAAGCACAGAGAGAATAGAGCCATTGATATGTAATTCCTGAATGTTATTTCCTATGGAGACGGGTGAAGCAAAGGGGAGCTAAAAAGAAATAACGCATGACATTGAAGGTGTCTGGCAGGCCAGCTATACAGAGCCATGTACCCTGTGTGCACTCACAATACATAGCTATGCGTAACTACAGATCTCGTTATGTTCCTGCAGGAGGTCACAGCGGACCTGCACCCCCTGCTGATTGCTTTATATACAGGTTGAGTTGTTTTTGTTTTGTTTTTTTTTGCTTTCCTACTTTTAGGAATTGGTGCACTGACCCCTTTCCTGAACCCAAAGTTTATTTATCTTTAATAGGAACCTTCCAGTCTTTATGTTGGCCAAACCATAGGCAGAATAATACAGCTCTGGCAAAAATGAAGAGACCACTGCAAAATGTTCAGTTTGTCTGATTTTTCTCTTTATAGGTATATTTTTGAGTAAAATGTAAATTGTTCTTTTATTCTATAAACGTCTGACAACATGTCTCCGAATTTATTTTCTGAAAAGGAGAAATGGTCTAAAGTAAAAAACAAACAAACAAAAAAAAAACCCCCCAGTGCTTACAGACCTCAAATATGCAAAGAAAACAAGTTCATAGTCATTTAGAAACAACAATACTAATGTTTTAACTCGGGAAGAGTTCAGAAATCAATATTTTGTGGAATAACCATGATTTTTAATCCCAGCTTTCATGCGTCTTGGCATGTTTTCCACCAGTCTTTCACACTGCTTCTGGCTTTGTTTGATGGTTAGGATCCCAAGGGTTATGGTTAGGGTTAGGATCCCAAGGGTTAGGGTTAGGATCCCAAGGGTTATGGTTAGGGTTAGGGTTAGGGTTTGGATCCCTTTATCACCTTGATGGTGGGGGGTGGCTTATCAGTGACCTGGTGACCAGGACATTCTAATAAAAAGCTACCCCTAACCCTAACCCTAGGGATCCTAACCCTAACCCTAGCTAATTCTATTAATAGTGTGTTTTTTAGTTGATTTTGATGATTGGCAGCTGTCACACACTTCTCAGCATGCGTTTCAAAAACGCCTACGCGGGAAAAAACGCGGGAAAACGCCGCGTTTTGCCGCAAATTTTTTTTTTCCGCAAAACGCATGCGTCTAAAAAACGCGGCGTTTTGCCGCGTTTACATGCGTTTTTTCACCACATGCGTTTTTTAAAAAAACGCTGCAGATCAAATCGCAAGTGTGAAACCAGCCTTACACTCCCTGTCCCAGGTCCACTCATGTTAGCGAATCTGCAGAAAACCGGTGTGAAAATGCCAAAAGTTGCAAAATATTGCATAACGCTGCACTGCGCAAGATTGTTGTTATTTTTCACACCAGTTTTCTGACATGAACACATCGATGAATTGGGCCATGTTTCCCTGCACGTTTAACTTTGATTTTCTCATTGGTCATAAATCAGATGAGGAGAGATCGGAAAAAGACAGATAGGAGAGACTCCCTATTAGTCTGTTATAGAGGGCTCACTGCATTTGGGTAAGAAAAACGCCTTTAAAAATGAGCTGGAATTCGGAAAGGAGTCTTCTGGGCAGCGTTTTACATGTAGGTAGAGACCTGTCATTCAGGACAAATAGGGCAGGTAGAAATTGCTGGGAAAGGCACCGCCCAGCGGACTCCTCTCCCTGTGCCCAGCCTTTTTAACTGAAATGCCACAATGTTTCATAAAGCCATGAGGGACCTCGCCTGCTACTCATGGTTTATGCATCGTGGAATGGCTGACCGACCTCGCCTGGCTGACCGACCTCGCCTGGCTGACCGACCTCGCCTGGCTGACCGACCTCGCCTGGCTGACCGACCTCGCCTGGCTGACCGACCTCGCCTGGCTGACCGACCTCGCCTGGCTGACCGACCTCGCCTGGCTGACTGACCTCGCCTGGCTGACTGACCTCGCCTCACCGATTCCCTTTAACCCTCTAACAATATCTGCCATACATTTATAGAGGACATGTCACCATGGCAAAAGTGGGCAGTTTGTTTGCTTTTTTTTTTTTTAGTTTTTGAAATCCAACATACAGTTCTACAGATTTGGGTCTAATTATTTCTGTATGCCAATTTTTATGGTCTTTTACCAAGGAGGCGGTGCTCACAGGATATTCTGGGGCATGTATTCAGGCTGCTTTGCATATTTACCTTATAAGCAACACCTCCTTGTAAAGACTATAAAAATTAGCACCAAATGAAAAGGGCCATATCACTGGAACCGTGTGGCGGATTTAAAAAGAAAACAAATGGAACACTCAGGAGCAGCGGGAATGTAATGAGAGCAACAAATGGACACTTTCGACCTGGTGACAGTTCCTCTTTAAAGCTGATGTATGCTTTGTTTATATTTGGCTGACTCAGGAGCTGAGCCTGCTTCATACAATGCATGTTCTGGCTGTGTTACACAGCTGGCAGCTGAGAGCAACAGCTGTCATCAGAGTTAACGCTGATCACACCAGCCAAGCATAAGGGGGAATGTTTGAGAAGACCTTATAGTGAGGGGGATGTATGAAGAGGCAGTATGGGGAGTATGTGCAATGTATGATGAGACAGTATGGGGAAAAATGGTAATGTGTGAGGAGACAGTATGGGGAGTATGTACAATGTATGATGAGACAGTATGGGGAAAATGGTAATGTGTGAGGAGACAGTATGGAAAGGTGGAGATTTAGTGACAATGTGTAAATTCTGTAAGAAAAAAAAATCTATATTTATATATTTGCAATATACATTCAGATCTCTAGGCCTAATCTGTATACTGAATCAATGGGAGTCATTGATGACGAACAACAAGAGACCACAAAAGCCTTTTGATAGTGACTGTATTCCAGTGATTATTTATTTTTACCTCTTCGATTTAATTCAGACACAGAAAGATCTTTGTCCTATCACATGTTGGATGTAAAAATAAAATAAAACTAGAATAAACTCAGTGGGAGTCATTTGTCAAAGAAAAACGGTTGTTGTTGCCCATAGCAACCATTCGGAACTTGAGTTTAAACTTTTAAACCGCTATAGTACAATGAAATCTGCACTGTGATTGGTTGTTACAGGGAACAAAGTTTCTTTTTCAGACCGGCCTGATCAATTCGCCTACAATTAATGCTATCACAACGTACAGAAGTGAGGGGACAGATTCAGCTCTGCTACATGCGGACATGTTTATACCCTTGTAACATAATGGCAGGTACACGTGTAATCCTAATGATTTGCCGCTCAGCTCTTTTTACACTAGAGGATATTTTGCCTCTTTAGTGTCTTGGGTGCGTCTGTTGCTTCCCGTCTTGATCCTGACACCGTTATGAAGTCACTTAGTAAGAATGCCTTCCGGATGAGAGTCGCTGAGATAACTGTGCTCGTAACAGAATTCAGCAAATCTTTTCAGATTCCCATTGAAAATAATGTAAAAATCATATATATATTTCTGCTTATTATTGTGCTCGAGGCCTTTATACCCGCACTGGGTGTCTACTAGCCCTGAACAGGTAAAGGGTATATATTACCCATCGCAGCCAATCGGCAGATCAGAGAATAATAGCCGTGATCTGATTGGTTACTGTGGACAATATATCTAGTTTTGGCCATTACTAGTTTTATACACAAGACTTAATACCGGTTTGTCCAAGTTTGGGGTACAAGTCAGCATCACTGCAGACTTTTACCCTCACAGTGAGCATAATGCACACTGTCAGGATTCTCTGGGGCTAGGAGGGGGCAGTCATGTGCCTGCAGGTATGTGATTTGCATTCCCTCTGTCACATTCTGACTAGACAATTCTGTATTGAGCGAGGTTGTGCACGTCTAGTCTGCATGTGACCGAATATATACTAATTACATACTTGCAGTCACGCGCTCACTCCCTGCTGGCGTTCTGGATAATCTTGACTGTGCGCATTGTGAGGATTCACAAGTCTGCAGTCACTTAGATTGTCTGCAGACTTGTACCCCAAGCCCTGACAACCCCTTTAAAGGTTTTGTTGTGTATGGGAGAGGTGGATGACATTGCTGACTGTCAAACGATGAGCTGCAGCGCCGTTCGGCTGATAGCCATCTAATGTTTATGACTAGCTGTTCTCAAGGTTTGGAGCACAAGTCTGCAGTCGCTCTATGTGACTGCAGACTTGTAAAGTGCACGTACGGTCATGAGACCGCAACTATTTGATTTGCATACTCCTGGCCACATTACAACAAGACGTGCCCAACCTCGCTCACTTGTATTGAGCGACGCCGCGCACGTCTAGTCGGCATATGACCGCATTTATGAAAATGGCACACTTGCTTTCACGCACCCGCTTGCTCCCAGGAGCAAAGAATCCTGACCGCGCAGAGTGACAAGTCACATAGTGCGACTACAGACTTCTACGCCAAGGCTGGACAACCCTTTTAAAGGTTTTTTTTTTTTTCCTGCCTTTTTGAATACATTTTTTTTCACTAAATGCATTCATTTAGAGGCTAAAAATCATTTTTGCTATTTTGTTTTCATTAAAAATTTTGCACCGTTTGGCTTTTACAGGTTCATTGTTTCCCTCTTTTTCTTCTGTAGCCTCTGTATTGTACAGCCTATTGCTGGCTGCAGAATGAGTTAACTGAGAATCCATCAGTGAGCTCATTGTAACGGTCTAAGGCCAGTCTCACACGTCCAGATAATTCCGGTACCGGAGAAATCGGTACCGGAGTTGTCCGTGTGCTCACGTAGGCCATCCGTGTGGGATCTGTGTGATGTCCGTGAGTACGTTTTTAAGGTCCGTGTGCTGTCCGTGTCCGTGTATTGCAACAATTTTTACAATTTTAATCCTATGACAGGAGAAACGCACATGGACAGCACACGGATGCCACACGGACGGCATCCGTGTGCGGTACGTGTTTACACGGACCCATTGACTTTAATGGGTCCGTGTGATCCATGCGCTCCCACGAACACTGACATGTCTCCGTGTTTTGCACACGGACACACGGTCCGCGAAAAATCACTGACATCTGCAGAGACACATTGATTTTAATGTGTCTACGTGTGTCAGTGTCTCCGGTACGTGAGAAAACTGTCACCACACGTACCGGAGCCACTGACGTGTGAAACAGGCCTTAGGGAAGGTGCTCATATCGCTTTTAAAATAGAAGATTTTTTTTTAGGAAGACCGGGGGTGTTTTTATTGCCTTCTTTTGTCTTTTTGAGCCATTTTTGCAGTGTTGATGTTGCCGGCTTTTCTTTCATTCCATATTAGGCTAGTTTCACATTAGCGTTTAAATCCGCAGCGTTTAATCCGAATACGCAAGTGGTGGAAAAAACGCATATAAACCCATACAAACGCGGCGTTTTTTTGACGCATGCGTTACCGCATGCGGTTAAAAAACCGCTGCGTTAGTACGCGTTTATATGCGTTTTTTCATGCATTTGCGTTTTTAGTGCGCATGATGAGAAATTTCACAAGAGAAAAATCAAGATAACCAGACACCGCCAATGGGACAATAGAGGGCGTGTATTACGGGATTTCTTTATATAGTCCCCTGAACAGCTGGAATCTTCAGATTTTGCTCCTGTATCCTGTGTCATGATGGATCTTCGCATGGAGAGCTTTTATTTCAACCTGGATTTAAGCATCAAGCTGTTTCTTGCCTGTGCTTTAGCTTGGGAGCAAGACAGAAATCGCGAAAGATGGAGACGGAGACAACGTAGGCGTTTTTGGAGACACCCCATTATCGAACTACGTGAGAGCCGTGGAGCCTATCACACGCTGTATGGCGAGCTTAATGCCAACCCGGAGAAATTCCAGGAATACACAAGGATGTCATAAGACTCGTTCCGGGATTTGCTTTCTCGTTCCAAGGAGCCATACGGCGACAGGACACCCAGCTCCATAGAGCGATTCCACCCGAGGAACGTCTGCTGGTTACATTAAGGTACGTTCCAAATCTAAACCAATCACAGTCCAAATTTTTGGTGTTCTGACATGTATTTTTGGGGTATTTTCCTTTCTTTCTTTAGCGTAACCACACCATAAATAGAATAGTTTTGTAATTTTTTGGGGGTTTCTTTTTCTTACAGATTTCTGGCAACCGGAGAGAGTTTATCATCCCTCCACTTCCAATACTGGCTTGGAATATCCACCCTGTCCGGAATAGTTGTGGACACCTGCCGGGCTTTGTGGAATGTTCTCCGGGATGAGTTTATATCCCTACCCACCGTCGACATGTGGCTTGAAATTTTGGAAAAATTCTGGAGTGTGTGTGATTTCCCCAAGTGTTTATCAAACCTGCCAGAACAGGAGCGGAGTACTTCAACTATAAAAAATATTTTTCTGTTGTGCTCATGGCAATAGCCGATGCGAACTGTCGCTTCATTGCCGTGGACATTGGAGCTTTTGGCCGTGGCAACGATTCCCAGACTTTTAAGAACTCTGATATGGGCCGCCGTGTGTATGGCAAAAATTTCAATTTTCCCCCACCACAACCTCTCCCCAACACTCAAGGTCCACCGATGCCATTTGTTATGGTTGGGGATGAGGCCTTTCAGATGTGTGAAAACCTACTGAAGCCCTATTCCAGTCGGGACTTGAACCACACTAGAAGGATCTTTAACTACAGACTGACCAGGGCCTGAAGAACTGTAGACTGTACCTTTGGCATTCTGGCCTCTAAATGGCTCATTCTTGCATCAGCCATAAATCTAAAAGTGGAAACAGTCGACGAGGTGGTCAAAGCCTGTGTGGTTCTGCACAATTATATAATGGCTAAGGAGCAACCCAACATTGAACTGGATGAACCAGTTGCACACCCACTGCCCGATTTCCAGCATCACCTGCTGCGGTCAACTGCAGCCGTTGGTCACATGCGGGACCAATTTGCTGCCTTTTTTGATTCAGATATTGGACGTGTGTCATGGCAGGACAATGTTGTGTAAATGTCCTGTTGTAATTTTATCTGTACAAGTAATTTTCTACAATGATAATAATATGTCTCATTAATAAACTTTAGTTTTGGTTGTGTTGACCGTGTCTCCTATCTTTTTCCTCTACAAACCAAGGCTGTCCTAAAACTGGCAGTATTTAGTCTGTATTTAATATCAGTATTTGTAATCCAAAACCAGGAGTGGGTGATAAAGGCAGAGGTGCTAGTTATTATGTTAATATCATAATTTACCTCTAATTGTTCCACTCCTTGTTTTGACTTACAAATACTGATCTAAAACACTGGCCACATACTGCTAGTGTTATGGCAGCCATGTTGCTTTATTGGTAGGCTTGTTGACGTCATTGCATCCTGATTCTGTTCTGCTGTATCCATTGGACAGAGACTGAAGAGACAATCACTGTCACACTATCTATACTCATCAAGTCAGGTGTCAGAAATAATGAATTCATGATGCACATATACAGGCTCATGAATTCACTACTTCTGACACCTGTGCAGGTGAGCATAGATATGCCGTGTGTGATCACCATCGTCCCTTCACTTTGTGTGGAATAGATTATGTACACAGAAGAGAAAATGGAGGTTATACAAGGCAGTTCTACACTGACCAGGTCAGGTGTCATAACGAATGAGTTTTTTGACACCTGACCTGTTCAGTAGAGTTCTGCACTGTATGTCCGCCATTTTCTCTTCAGACTGCTACACTAGTCAGACTAAGCAGAAGGAAGAGATTATGAAGATAATACAAGTATACATTTTTTGGCCCACCTCATATCTCTATACTAAAGACACACAAAACTGCAGTCTTTTTTTTCATAACTACTGGAGATATGATGTGGCCAAAAAATAAAGTGTGTGGCAAAGTTTCTTATTTGGCGCACGGTGTGTGTTGCCGGCGGAGGAAGACACAATAAACCAAACATAATTGGGGCAAATCACATTTTTTTTATTTTTTAACAACCAAAAATTTATTTACTGCGCCGGCTTGGGGTAGAGTGATGTAAACGGGGGGTGTGAAGCACTGAGGCCTGGCTAACCGTGGACGACGCAGAGGTGGCAGGAGAAGGGGCAATGAAACTAGTAGGGTCTGGAAGTTCGGGGATGGGGCTTGACACATGAGAGGCTTGAGACGCACTGGAAGGGTGAGACAAACCTGACATTAGACACATTGGGAGGTGAAGGGGGAGGAATACTAAGAGTCCTCTGTTTTTTTTTTTTTTTTTTTTTTTTTGGGTTTGCCGGGTTCTGGGAAGCCTTGGTGGGCTCATATGGCGTGGCGTAGTAGTGGGTGACCTGTCAGGGTCCGGCTGCACCATGCCAGAGTCCATAGTGCTCGTAGAGCGTGCAGCCATGCCAGAGTCCATAGTGCTCGTAGAGCATGCAGCCATGCCAGAGTCCGTAGTGCTCGTAGAGCGTGCGGCCATGCCAGAGTCCGTAGTGCTCGTAGAGCGTGCGGCCATGCCAGAGTCCGTAGTGCTCGTAGAGCGTGCGGCCATGTCAGAGTCCATAGTGCTCGTAGAGCGTGCGGCCATGCCAGAGTCCATAGTGCTCGAAGAGCGTGCAGCCATGCCAGAGTCCATAGTGCTCGCAGAGCGTAAGGCCATGCCAGAGTCCATAGTGCTCGTAGAGCGTGCAGCCATGCCAGAGTCCATAGTGCTCGTAGAGCGTAAGGCCATGCCAGAGTCCATAGTGCTCGTAGAACTTGCAGCCATGCCAGAGTCCATAGCGCTTGTAGAGCGTAAGGCCATGCCAGGGTCCTGCTGCATCGTGGTGGTGGCAATACGGAAGGCCATGCCAGGGTCCTGCTGCATCGTGGTGGTGGTGGCGGCGGTAAGGAAGGCCATGCCAGGGTCCTGCTGCATCGTGGTGTCAGTGGAGGAGGTCCAAGCAGGAGCAGCGGTTGTCATGGTGGTGGCGGTGGGATGTCCAACTGCACTCGGCATGGTGGTGGTGCTGTAGTGGTGTCCGGCAGTGCTAGGAATTGAGGTGGCCGTGCAGTGGTATGCAGCAGAGGTCGGCATTGAGGTTAATCGTGACAGTGAAGGCACAGGTGGATATGCCCCCACTGTCTGCTGGAAATACCGACTCTGCTGCATAGCCTGCACGTAAGCAGCATTGTAGGCCTGCATGACACTCAGCTGGAGATCAGGAGTAAGGTGTTCCAACATGCCCTGCTCAATTTGGTTAAAAAAATGATGTGCTGGCCTCTGGAGGTCGGCTTTCACTTGGTCAAGGCTTTTGGTGACCTCCTGGATACGTGCATTTCAAGAGGTTATGTGAAATATCCATTCGATCACTCAAAGCCTTGATTGCGTCGTGTAAAACCGAGCTCAAGTGCAAAAACTCGGGCATGAGTGACTTCTCCGATGCCCTCTGCCGCTGCCGGGAGGAGCCCCCCAAAAAAGGGGCAGTGGAAGAGGACTGCGAAAGGGGAAGACCTGATGGACCAGCTCCCTGGTCTCCAGTTAGTGTGGAAGGCCCACTTGCTGCAGCGCTGCTGGATGGCTGGGACGGATCCGTGGCTGTCGGATGAAGGAACGCTCCAGAACCTGGGCCAACAGTTGTGCTCAATGTGCTGTGAAAAAAGGAAAAAGAAAATTAATACCAAAAATTAACCAGACGCAAAATCCTGTGGAATATAAAAATACAGATTATGGCTATACAATACAACCTAATGCAAGGGAAAAATACTTAACGTTCTCTGGGCAAGGACCGGTCTTAAAAATGCCAGAACGCGATGGTATTTGTATTTTCTGATCCTTGCTCCTGAACCACTGGGAACACGGCTCTCTTGACGCGGGTCCTTGTTGAAGCGGTCCTTCATCGAACGCCAACGTGTTTTGACTTTGGCCACTGTTAAAAAATTTAAAAAAAAAGTACTTTTGGCCGTGCTCAAACAACTGTGTGTGATGAGAGAAACTCCTGAGAGTTTCTTTCATCACACACAGTCGAGTGAGCACGGCCAAGGTCTCTGCTGCTTCACACTGCAGTGCAATACTTACCAAATGCATTTCGGACCCGTGTCGCGGCGTTGTCCCAGCCATCCCACATCTCTTTGGCCACCTCATTCCATAGGCGCCGCATCGTCACGTTGTTTGAGTGCAGTGGATCCCGGGTGTCCCACAACGGGACTCGCTCCTGGACCAGGGAGATGAGGAGGTCATTTTCAATTAGGTCCTCATCCCGTTCTGGAACCTAAAAATTAAATAAAGTCATTAAATTTTAGTGAATTAACATAAGGAAAAAAAAAGAAAAAAGATGCTGAGAAATGGCATGAATAGGAAAGTCAACATACAAAAGGATTCCAGAAGAAAAAAGTTAAGAAATACGAATGGAAAGAAAGGAAGATTCAAGAATATTACACTGAGGATTCAGTAAACAGTCAGCCTTGTATACGTACCCGCTGCCGTCTTTCCACCCGATCTTGACTCCGCTGCTCCTGCCCAGTCTGTGCCGCAGTTGAAGAAGAGCTCTATAAAAATGAAAAATTCAAATTGTCACATGTGCAGATGTGACAGTGAATACTTACCAATTTGACGGGGCAAATACTCACCTCACTGACATGCTCGACTTCCGACTGCCCAGGACGAAACTCCTCATCGGAAGAAGAAGAAGACATTCTGATGCATGCAGAAAGAAAGAAATGCAAGAAATTAGGACATGTAGAGACAGAAAATAGAAAATAAAGGCATTGGATAGGATATACTCTCATTGTTCAGTGTCTTGTTTTCCTCCAAGATGTAGCCTGTGTCTGGTCTGCTTCAGTGTCTGCTGAGTAGTGACCTGCAAATGTCCACTCCCTCCCTTTATCACCTTGTATGTGGGGGGTGGCTTATCAGTGTCTAGACATGTTTTTCTCTATTGAAACGCATGCGTTCACGAACGCAAGCAAACGCATGTGCTTGTGAACGTATGTGTTCATATAGACTGCAATGTGTTTTTTTGCCACAATCCTTGCTCAATCGACCGCATGCGTTTCCAGGCGGCAAATTGACGCCTCTAAAAATTACTACATGTTGCATTTCCGCGCCAAGTCGCAAACGACGAAACGACGCATGCGTCGTCAAACGCTGCAAAACGCGAAAAATCAAAAACACATGCGTCCCTAATGTTAAATATAGGAATACACAACGCATGCGGATATATGCGGTAGAAACGCTGCAGACACAACCGCAAATGTGAAACCAGCCTTACACAGTGGCAGCTTCCAAGCCGGCTGGAGAATGCTTAGGTCACGTCTTTTAACTGCTTCATGACTTTCGAATATTGAAGCGACAAAAGACGGAACATGTGCACAGCAAGTCGTTTTGCAGTGCCGTATATTCATTCTTTTTTTATTCTTGATGATTGTTTTGTGCTTTTTTTTTTTTTTTTTTTTTTTCTTTTAGGCAGGTCCCAGGTGACCTGAAAAATATGTTGTGTGCACATACCCTATGTGTGTATGCTCAGTATTTGCCGAGTATTTTTCTGCATCCAAAACCTGCTCTTAGCAGTAAAAATTAGTGTACAACGCAGGTTTTGCTGCATTTTTTGGTATTTTATATTTTTTTTTGGATGACTTTTGTGACTTGTCTGCAGTAGATGTTTAGTAAAGTTGGTTTTAATCACCATAAACCGCACTAAAACCCGCAAAGAAGGTGTAAAAGCCAAACTGCGCATCATGGTTCCGTGCTAGTCACATCGATCCCATTGGATCTCGGCCCCGCTCTCCTGTCTGACACTCAGCTGAACACGGTCTCAGAAACCCTCCTTTGTTTTTGTAGCGGGGGAATCTGTCTGGCCACAAACCCTCCTGGCCGCGGCTGGAAGGATAGAGATGTTTTCTATGCAGGGTAATATAATGTATGGTAAGACCACGAAGGGGAAATTTCCTAAGGGATTTTGCCAGTTTCTGGATTTAAAAAAAAAAAAAAAAAAAAGTGCACACATTTTTTTTAAAAGAAAACTTTTTTGCAACTTTATTTAACTGTTTCTGAAAATTTGAGTAGGGTTAGCGGAATAGAAAAGGGCCCTCATAATCTCAGAAATGGACTACAAGTTATACCAGCCCTTAAGTCTGGCCTAGAATTGATTTTTGGGAACGTGAGCGGAAAAAAGATGCAATGTATTGGTTAGGAGGCCTATGCCTTTTAGTAAATTTGTCACTTTGTACGCTAGCGGGTTCTGATTTAAAGGGGTATTCCACGCTTTTCTGCATCGGTCACGTGTATGATTGAGAGGCATCGTGTTCCTATCCTATGTTAATGAATGGGACTGGTGCCAGATTTCACGTTGCTCCTCTGTCTCAGGCTCTGTCTTTTAGACGCCAGCGAGCCTGCACCAACACTACGGCTATTTTCAGACAAAGGTATCTGTGTACGGATCGACTGCCGGCCTCCCAACCTGCAGTTAACAGCTGGACCATAGTCCAATATCTACCACGGAGTAGCATGTATTCTGTGTATTCTGCATATAACCGTGCCGCTAATCCTTCTGCTGCGGCTACACAGCCACTTTACGTGACACAGGTTGGGCAACCTCAGATGGCTCTGTGCTGCAGTGCAGGGTATCGCCGGGAATAGGGTTGCGTTGCGACCAGCAAGATACTGAAACTGTGACAAGTCACAAAAAAATCCAACATCTGCTGACATTTTGCAAGTTGCTTGTCCTGGTACCTTGCGGGTCACAATGCATCTCCATTCATCTGCAGTTTTGCTGTGCATAGTTATCTTTAGCTGTGTGACTTGTGTTGAGGCTAAAATCCCCATAATTCCAGTCTTAAAGGGGTTGTCCGGCCTTGGGGTACAAGTAGTCAGACTGTGACTGCAGATTTGTGAATTCTCTCTCCGTGCCGCTGACATTCTCAGGTGCTGGGAGCGGGCGGGTGCGTTATCGCAAGTATGCAGTTTACATGCATGCAGTCACATGCCGACTAGACATGAGCAGCATCGCCCAATATAAGTGAAGTGGGCGAGGTCAGACATGTCTAGTTGGAATGTGTCCGGAAGTATACAAATCACATATTGGCAGTCTTATGAACCAGAGAATAATGACAGCGTACACTGTGAGGATTTACAAGTCTGCAGTCACGTAGAATGACTACAGACTTGTACCCCAAGTCTGGATAAAAACATTACATGGCTGTTGGCTGAACGATGCTGCGGCCGATCGTTTGGCAGACGGCAATCTCTCCCATACACGGGGACGCTCGCTCAGACGAGCGCTTCATGAGAAATCCGCCGACTGACAGAACAAAGCGATCGGCTGTCAGAAATCTTGACATAAGGCACAGCTTATGGATAAGAGTAAAATAAAACTCATCTTTGCTGATACTATAAAAAAAAATGCTGCGGATTTTACTTGCGTAAAAATCCTCAACCAATCCGTGATGAATGAGCCGAGGACGCGTCGGCGTTCTGAGCCGTGGATTCATCTTTTGTGTTTCAGATACGTTTCCCTTTTGGGATAAACCCGTGCCCAAGACTGCTCCACATGACTGATAACCTCCTGACCGTCCGCCGCGTGTAACACGGAACTAATTCCCTTCATGAAAGAAGCGCTTTTGGCCATTATGACTTGTTCCCAATTCCGTGTAATCTTGGTGACACAGAACCCACTCCCTCCGCCTGCCGAGTCCTAGAAATTGCAGGCAGCTTCTGATTTATTCCCAATTATCAACTTTTTAAGAAAGGTGGAGAGGCCAAATTTAGCTTCCACTTCTCCTCCGCCAATTGTAATATTTAGAAATGAGCAAGGGGATTATAATGATGAAGCCGATGAGTGTTCTTACACCCCACTAATCTCAGCCCTTGCTGGAAAACTGATGGATGGAAGGGGGCGGAATGAATACAATGGCTAAAAATATCACAACAAAGGCCGCACCTTGGGGTTTTTTTTTTCTTTTTCTGAAAAGAGGATCCCTTGAATGGTTGTCAGCGATTGTCCTGTTCTGTAAAAGGGGGGAGGCCTGAGTGTTTAACATGGGCGGAGAAAGAAAAGGGGGCAGAGAGAGCGAGGTGCTGGCTGAGCCAGGCTGCATTTCACTGTGCTGAACTGATGAAGCAACTGGATCATCTGGAGACAAGCTGCAACGTAGAATAGGGGGGCTGTGCTGACCACCATGAAGGAGACCTTCATTGAGGACCTGCTGGGCACTGAGGACACCCTAAACACCAGCCGCTTATCGGTGAGTGCCAGCTGTATACTGCCTGTCCCTACTCCTTAAAGGAATCCTTTATTCTCCCCACCAGACCTCATTATGCTCTGCAGACCTGGACTATTTATTTATTTTTTGTTACATTTACTAATATAGTTGCAAAACAAAATATGGCAAAGCTAGCTCTGCAACACTGTCAAGTTTTAAAGTTTACAAACTTTCACTGCCCAGACTGAAACTTTTTTTTTTTTTACATTTTTTATTTTTGTAAGCACTTTTAGGTACAGTAAAGAGGCACGGGGCGTAGATGTGAGTTTGTTTTCATACATGAAGGGGAGGTGGGGGGGGCAAGTCCCTGTAAGGAATAAAATGCAGCTTTTGTTGAGAATTGCTCCTTCCAGCCCGGGCCACATCTGTGTGTAGACATGAAATTAAATTGTCTGTCTCTTAAGAAAAAAAATCTCATTAATTAGCAAGTTTCAGGCAGTGTTGGTGTCGGAGCAGCATGGGGCAGCGCAGAGCTGGATTTGTCATCGTTGGGGTTTTTCAGGACATTATTTTATGACCTGACCCTATGAAGGGCTGTGATACATATAGCCAAGGGCTAGACGGATTAACCCATAGCTTTCCCAGTCCGAAAAGACCCCATCCAAGTATTTTCATTCAATAAATCCATTGAAGGTTGATTTTGTCCAGCAGGAATGCAGTTAAATTTTACTACTACTGCTTTATGACCAGTGTTTTTTTTTCTTTTTAATTGCATTTGATGCTTTTTAAGATTTCTATTTACTGTTTCTTTTTGTATCTTTGTTGTCTTGTACAAGTAGATGGTTATTTTATTTTAAGTAGATTGTCGTTTTTATTGGTCTGTGCATCATTTTCTGGGAGATATCTAATTTGCGTTGTTTTTTTTTTTTCCCCATTGCCAATAAGTCTCCATACACAGCTGGTCCCTCTGCCATATCCTGGGACATTTTCGTCAAAATATTACCCAGCTCTGTACGCAATATGGAGCACTCAGTAAAATAGTATGGTTATAAAGTTACGTCACTAACCCTGTACGTACATCAAAAACTGTTACGTTCTTATTGATGGCTACCTCGCATATTAGTAATATGGCCCTTTTTGGTTAGCCCACTGAAAAGAGAGTATGGGCTTAAGGGTTCGTGCAGACTGACGTTTTAATCGGACAAGTTTTATGTGGCTTAGATGGAACACACTTGTACCCATGTTATTCTATGGGGCTGTGAAAAGGTCCAATTTTTTTCGTTTTCCTCGAACTGCGTGGTCCGAGGAAAAAAGTGACCGCATGCAATTTTTGCCTTTGAGACTCCGATGGCACTTACCCATACTTGACTACGTGTCCATGACAAAAAAATCGGATCGCACACGGAGTCATCCTAGTACAGTCTGATTTTCATGGACCGACATAATGGAGAAGGTGGAAAAAAGTGCTCCCCTTCCCCCTACCTCCAAGAAAATAAGATTTGAGTGTGATTAGCATAAAGGGACCGATTTTCTCAGATGGAGAGAAAGCGGTCATGTGAACCTAGCCTAAGTATCATTTGCACTGAGCAACCCGTGACCGTAAAGGGCTCCCGATTGGCTGGGTAAGGCTATGTGCCCACCATCCGGAAGCAGCAGGTAAATATGTATGTGTGCACTAAACTGTGCAGATTTGCTGCATTCAATACATTTCTATTGATGTAATTTCTGTTATGGAGACTCGCGTCTCAGCAAGGAAAATTGACATGCTGCAGTCCTGAAAGACGCACCGCATGTCCGTGTCCACGGGTGATCCACAGGCGCACATGCACGCATAGTGGATATGCATTTTCTAGAAGTCCCATCCATTACACTGTCCCAGCTGACCGCCGCGGGTTGGACGCTGCATAAATACACAGCGTCAAACACGCAGCAATTCCTGATCGTGGGCATGTACCCTAATAGGTTGGCTATCCGAAAAAAGCTAACATGCTTAATACAGAGTAAAAAAATTAAAAAAAAAATGCTCTTGGGCCGAATCATCATTTGCTGTTTTGTTTTTTTCTTCAATTTTCTTTTTCTTTTTTTTTTTTTTTTGTCCTGTGATATTCATTGCTGTTTTTGTGCCAAATTCTTCAATATGGTACACGTGGCTCTTGAATTTTTTTGCGCAAAATGAAAAAGGCTTTTTTTCTTTTTGGTCTTTTAAAGCTTCTTGCAGATATTTAACACAAAAAGTCAGAGATTTTTTATTACATTTGTGCATTTTAGTCTATACATAAATATATTATAGTGAGGGGGTGGGGGATTGGCGTACATTTGTACAAAAAACATCTGGAAAAAACCCCCCCCCCCCCCCCACTCCCATCCCTCCTCTAAACAATCAAATATATAAAATACTAAGAATAAGGTGTAGATTAAACACCAAAAAACTGGTCAAAAAATGCAATAATGATTTGGTGCCTTTTGTGTGATGGAGGCTAAATCTCTTGTAGTGCATGGTATGGCGCCATTTTTACACGGCGTGCTTGGGCCCCTTTATAGTGTGCAGGACAATGAGCTTGTTTCTTAGGCTTCATGGCTGTAGATCATGTCGTGATCACGATATTATGGTTCCCCCCCTTAGTGTTACCCTATGTGCTGGTACGTAAGATGTCTGATATTGTCCGGTTTTATTTCAATCACAGATAGCAGACACATGAATTCTGATAGAGCAGCGATGGCGCGCAGCGGCCCTCAGCGAAGGAACGGTCCAATGATACATCCCACGGTTATTGCCATGGATCGGCTCCAGAACTGGCCATAGGTGCTAGTCCAACAACTCTCATCCCCTTGGTGCCACCGGTCATTATTTTTTTTTTATCAATTCATCTATGCAGCTGCTTGTTTTTGAGTGGACGTACAGGAAGGGACGGGTAAAAATCCAATTTCTCCAGTCTTTGGCTGACATCAGAGAACAGTCTGGCAGTCGTCATATTATCAGCTGATCCTATCGTGATCGGTGGAGGGCTGTCTAGACTGGATGCAAACGCTCAGCTGTGAGACGTATAATTAAATGTCCGCCGATCGGTGCTTGTTTAGACCGGCCGACCGCACTTTGCACGCGCACAGAAAGAAATCCAACTCGAGCTGCCGAGAGCAATGATTTTTGCGCCGGCTTAAAAACCATTTTACCCGATGACTAGTTTTTTGGGGTTTTTTTTGCTTGTTTATCGGGTGATTGGCTGGTCAATTATCAAAAAACAAGCATTGGTAGGGATGTTGCTTTCCCATTATCGGCCACGGAGACTACATCCTTCAGCTTAAAAATGCTTTAAAAAACCCACAAAGACTGATTTCTTTTGGAGGAAAGTTTAGTTCCATGTACATATAGGCCCCGATTCATTATTGCCTTTGTGTCTGTTTTTTGTTGTTTTTTTTTTTTTAGTTGTGTGTTTTGCGTCTGTTTTTGTTTGCATTTAATTCAATATTCAAATTTTTTTTTTTTTTCATAATTTTCCGCTTGGTGGGTGGTGTTTAGCAATTCCAGATGTTTTCGTCTAAGTTTTAAAAAGTCACAAATTTTGGCGCACCTCCATTCCCCTCCATGTATCTTTGAGTATGGTTTCTGGCACTTTTTTTTTTTTTTTTGCCACGTTTTGCGAAACTTGTGACTCTTTATCGTAAAAACAGTTCAAGATAGACCATTTTTGACTCTGTGCCAAATTAATGAATCACGTGCGTCATTTTGAAGAAGTTGAAGCAACGAATACCACAAACCAAAAAGGAAAGTGGCTTAAAATAAAAAAAAAAATAAATAAACCCCACAAATGATGAATCACATAGACATAAACTGTCCGTCCAATGTAACTCTCCCGCTCAATCATTACATGACCTGGGCAACCGGTTTGGCGGCATAGCACCGTGTCTCCCCGTGCCCAATCTGAAGAATGAGTGACATTACAGGGACACTTTATGGCTATGTTCCCACAATGAGCTTTTGGTAAGTTTTTGATTTGCATATTTTCTGCACCTATTAAGTAAATTAGTTATATTGCATGTTTTTTCATGCGTTTTTTCTCTTATTGGTGTGTCATGTTATGGATAAAGCTGCTTTGTTTTTGATACTTCAGGTGCTTTCACATTTCATTTAGACACCTGTTCAGTAGCTCACGTCGGGGCTTATGTCCGAACCCCCTGCAAAGTGGGATTTGGACGCATGCACCAACGGGTCCATAGACTATAATGGTGAGGTCAGGACGAACGTCTGCTCTGACATGCATCATTTTTGGATGTATACGCCTACTGGAGACGAACACCCAGCCATAATAAACTGCGTCCGAGTGTCCATATCCAATATGTGTATACACCCAAAAATGTCGCATAGCAGAGCGTACGTTCAGTCTGTCACCACCATTATAGTCTATGGCCCCATTGGCGCATGTGACCGAATCTTGCTTTACCTGAGAAGGGTTGGGCATAAGCCCTGACAGGGGCCACTGAACGGTTACCTAAATGCAATGTGAAAGCACCATTTTTGGTATTTGACAAAACCTTATTGATACAGTCCTGCATTTTTTTTTACCTGTGGATTTTTCCACATCTAATGCAAGTCTATGGTAAAAATCAGGATAGAAAACTCAGCGTACACGCAAGAGAAACTGACATGTTGCGGAATTGACACTTGCACCGCAGGTCAGTTTAGGCAACATAAAAAAAAGTGCAGTAAACAGGAGATTTCTATAATTCTCATCCACTTTGCTGGAACCGTTAGATGCCACGTTCACACATTCAGTATTTGGTCAGTATTTTACCTCAGTATTTGGTCAGTATTTTACCTCAGTATTTGTAAGCCAAAACCAGGAGTGGGTGATAAATACTGAAGTGGTGACGTGTTTCTATTATACTTTTCCTCTGGTTGTTCCTCTCCTGATTTTGGCTACAAATACTGAGGTAAAATACTGACCAAATACTGAACGTGTGAATGTGGCCTAATACCGGGTTTTCAGTATGAAAAGAGACTTTTTTTATTCACTGCCTGTAAGCAGAGGCTTACAATTGTTGAAGGTACATACTCAAAGTAGGTTGTAAATCACTGTTCTCGGACTCTGTGTCCAAGGACAGAAGTGCTGACCGCCATGTCTACATGAGACTGCAGACATTGCACTGGGAGCATTTGTCATGGGGTAACGGTAACTCGGGAACTTGTATAAGTGTACTTTCAGCTTCAGGAAGGACATGTTGTATATGTCCGTCAGTGTATATGTTTACTGACATGACTGTGCCGACAAGCTTGTGCCTCCGTCCTCACGTTGTCACTTGGCATGCTTTCCCCATGACTGGTCTGTACTACTTATATATGGAGAATCCCAGGTGTTGGCTCAGTCACAGGATCACAGACGTGTTGACACACGCCAAGGCCGAACGCTGCAGAACCTCTCCAGCTGTGCTCCTCGTCATTCCTGATCTGGTCCTGGAGCAGTATCTTCACCTCACCATCTTCTTAGGGCCTGGGGCCTATGTCTGCCCGATCTAATGCTAGGATTGTAGTGGTATCACCAATCCTCCGCTATGACTGATCTCCGTATCGCCTGTCTCATGAAGATGACATGGAGGAGGAGAATTCCTTTTCCTCTGGATGAGCAGGTATTGATTTTTACATTGGAGGGAGGGTACCATGATATAAAGTTATATAAGATTGTGAAGTATTGGGGTATGCTCACATGGAGTTTTTGGACAAAGATTTTTCTGACTGTAAAATCCAGTTAAAAAAATCATGCTGTGTTTTCTGACACCGTTTTTGTGAATACAGCACTTTTTTTTTCCCCCGGGTTCAGTAGACAAATTTGGAGCAGAAATGCCCTAGGAATTGACAATGTTGCTTCCCCTCCACTTGAATGAATAGGAGGCTTATTCAGGGGCCATTATTATCACGTGATATGTTTGCGATACATTTTTTTTGCCGCAGTGTTAATGCTTTTTCAGACCTATATAAACACAATCAAAGAGTAAGTGAAGCAGTTTTTCATGCGCAACTTGGAGCAAAGCCACATGAAAAAGGAACATACCTTTAGGCTATGTGCACACGGAGCCTTTTAGGCCTCTGACGAATTTTTCCAGGCGAAACCATCTTGGGAAACCGCTGGAGGTTGTTTACCTGAAGCGGCGTCGGCGGCAGCTTTGTGGATCCGCTGTAGGTGTCTTCCGCTCTGCACTGTGATATAGATAGAGATCAGACGGATTCCAAGCGGTATCGTCTGAAGAATAGCCACGTCCTTTCTTTTAACCGCGTCAGGGTTTCCGAACCCTTTAGCAGTTCAAAGAAGTGACATAAAACAGAACGTATGCGCAGCAGTGGGGTTTTGATATTGCTGTGCATAATATTCATTTTGTGTGGCACTTTTCCAGGTGGAGTCCTGAAAAAAAAAACAACCCGCTGCTTCACCTAGACGGCTAGCTAAGGAGTTTTTTGAAGATCTCTTTGGAAAGAATGGCTAGGTTCATACTGAGTTCCTGATTCATCAAAACTTTTATGCCAGTGTTTGAGTAAAAAGCTTTGAAAAGTCGCATAACTTTGTCGCAACTGACGGCTTCACTAAAATTATGCAACTTTTAGCGTTCTTGCAGCATTTTCGCCCAGCTAAAGCAAAATTGGGCAGAGCTGGGATAGGGGCGTGGCGACCACTCGTCAAGTTTGTGGCGGCTTTATCTATGCCACAATTCTTACTCCAGCAGTGACCAGAGTAGGACTTCTGTACAAATCTTAATGAGTCGGGAGCGGCTGACTCCAACACATCTCTTCATCAGGACCAGTGTGAACAACGCCGGTCTTGATGAATCGGACCCCGAGTCTGTATGCTGAGCTTTGGAAAAGGATTTGGAGAGTTTCCGAAAAGTCTGTGTGCAAGTCTTGGAAATCTCGTCCTGCTCATTTCTATGAGAAATCCACTTTGCTGTTTTTATATGACGATTTTTTTTTTTCTTCAGCTTTTAATGATCTTGCAAAACACTAGTTAGAGAAAAACAAGTGATGCCTCTTATTTGAAATGCATCCTAATAAAATCTTCTCACATCTAAGAGCTGTCGAATCATCAGGCTGCAAAAATTTTTAAAAAACCAAAACCACCTAAATGTATGTCCACGTGCATTTGTACATTGACCCCATGATCATCTTCACCACAGAATTTCTTCATTGTTTTTTGTATAAATTTTAAAGTGGTTTTTGAAAGGTTACCACCAAAATCTGTGCCTTTTTTGGTGGTCTTTTTCAGGGACAATAAGACAGGCAGATTTTTGCTTATAAAAGGTCGCTGACCATATACATGTCGGTCAGTGAAACTATAAGGGGCAGGATGACCCTGAAGACAGTCATTCTGCCTCCATAGAGTATGCTAGATGTTCAGACAGGCAAAAACGATCCAATCAGCCACCTAACGAGCACCGTGCTGATTGGCGTCGTGTTTGCAGGGATTTATGATTGGAAACGAGGAGGCGGTCAACCAATGTGATTGCTTGATCGCCAACAACTAAATTGGCGTTTACCTTATTCGGCAGGTGATAAGTGGCAAATCTTTTTGCAATCATTATTTTGAGACTTTGTTAATGCTAAAATCTTTTGTAAACTTGTTTAGTCAGTGCCTTTGTGTCTCAGTTTGATTTCCGTGGTGAGGATGGCAGCAGTGACGTGATTGTACTGCTTGAGCCCTTTTCTCGTCTTTCCCAATTTCAGTCGGATTCCAAGTGTCATGGGAACCTATCTCAGTATTGGTGGAGCAAAAAAAAAAAAAAACCCCATGAGGGTATTATGTACAATTTACTAACATCTGGCCGCTTTTCTTCTAAACATTTCAAAAATGCACAATTACATGCCTCAGAAAAGCCCGGCCTCCTCCATAAATCTGTCCCTACAAGGTGTGTAAGGTATGTTCACGCGAGGTGAGGAGCAACGAAAAACAAATGTCTGGATTTTGTTGCAGATTTTCTGTGGATTTTAACCTGTGTATTGTCACTCAATGCAAGGAGAAACATTACACCTTAGACCTCAATCCAGAGCCTGTCACCTAGCCAAATCAGTTCTCATACTTTGCACTGAGAAGGGGCAATACCCCGAAACACTGTGTCTGCAAATTGAGATTCTGATTTGACTTTTATCCTGAGTCACATTTCAATGCTCGTTAAAGGGTCGATAGTGACTCGTAGGATTGCTGTTTTCAACAAGTGGGCTCACTTCTAGACCTTATATACCATGAGGTTACCAAGCCTGTGAGTGTGTTTTCTACCTGGTTGCGGCCTTGTCTACAGGAAGGTTTACCGGGCCAGATTTTTGCCCATTTAATTTGAGGTTGAAACGACGCTTGCCAATAACCAATATCCAAACGATCAAAATACAAAACTTGCACTGGTTTAAAGGTCCCCTTGTGGGTAAATAGAAGCTGTTGGCCAACATGATTGTTCTGTTGCCATACACGTTTCATCAGCAGATATCCCCTCTGTTCCTGAAACGCGCCACTGACATTGATTTGCATACCCGTGTAGCTTATCCAGTCAGGCGTTGATCAGGAACAAGGCTTCATAGTATTAGAAGTGTATTCCCATCGTGCCCTGTTGATGTCCCATCAACTCACAGAAAATACCATGGCGTAAAACGCAGTGAACCGCGTCAAGCAAATCCACCCTCCTAGGACATTCAGTGGTGGAGCAGCTGCTATACATCTGTAGGGGAGGGGAGCAATATATACGGCCATGCACATGCTTGTATGGCAGACCACTGTCTCTCCCCACTCTCCTATTCACTCAAGCACTTGTGTTTTCAATGGGGAGAGAGGAGAAAGCCACTGCCAATCACTCTTATCTCCCCTGAAAGCAAAAGGCGTTGAATTTCCGACTGCCCGAGTCTTCTCTTGCCCGGCATCATGAGTCGAGAGGTCCCAATACACCCGGCATCATGAGTCGAGAGGTCCCAATACACCCGGCATCATGAGTCGAGAGGTCCCAATACACATCAGCTGGCGGGCCGGCCGGTGCCATCAAAATCATCAGCTTAGCCGATTTTAATGTGTATGGAGGCCTAAGGCTGTGAAATAAATCTTGTTAACTTCTAAATACCCTTGATGTCTGAGGGTGTTGAATAACCCTTGTAAGCATTTCACCTTTATTAAATTGAGTCTGGTAACATAGACTTTGAGCATCACAGCTTCTCTTAAAGGGTTTGTCCCTAAAAATCTGCCCCCAGGCAGCATAACCTCTAACGTAATTAGATAATATATGCTTGCCCTTTTGCTCCCTGCCTTTATGGTGTCACTCTTTATCACCTCTGTGTACTTCGGACTTCCCATAGACCGCACATGACTGCTGCAGCCAATCGCTGGCTTTTGCAGTCTTGTTTACTTCTGCGGCCAATGATTGGCTGCAGCGGTCACGTGGGGCATATGGGACGTTACCGCAGGAGGGTGTCACTACTTGGCTCGTCTACTTCGGGAGACCCCGATACAGCAGAAATTGGTGAATTCTACCAACTTTGATCTAGTATGTATGGGGGTCAAGGATAAATTTGGACGCCAGTGTGCCATGTGTGAATGGAGCCTGAAGCGTCGGGCGTGCATGATAGCCATCTATCTGTAAATGGCACCAGAGGGAGACTTTCATTTTTTTTTTTTCACGGGGTTATGTTGCATAGTTATTGCCTAGGAGCCATTGGCCTGATTCCTATTATCAGGGCGTCCACAAGGATAATCCGCACCTTCCCAGAGATCTGCAGCACTCCCGCCACGGATGTGCTGTTTGCTGCGGCCCCATATTATGGCCTCTTGGCTTTGCTGGTGATGGTCACCCGGACTCTCACATTACTCATTTGCTCTATTACTCGCCATCAGAGCCGTATAATGATATTCGGCTTTCCCGTGTGTCCTGTTCACACACTGAGTGCTTCTCCATGGACTAATTATTTAGATGAGGTCCCATCTCCATGAACAGATCCATGAATGTTTGTCTATGCTAATAGCAATGTGTACTGTGGGGGATTTTGTTTTGGTGGAAGCAGCATGGGATGAGATGAGACCCTTTAATTAGCACAAGGCTCCAACACAATGGATGACTCTAGGGCGCTGGAGGAACAATTCCACACTTGGCATAACCTTCCCGAATGACAAAGAGGAGGCTGGCTTTGGATTAGTGTGGCCTGGGTGGTGGGGGAGTAATTTGTAATGTTCATGTGATGATTAGAGGGATTTGTGGACTTCCATACCCATGATTTCCACCCTACATAACGAGATGGTGAAAAAAATGGTCATTCTGATAGGTGACACATATATACCGTACTTATTTAAAGGGATTTTCTAGTTTTGTTTTTTTTTTTTTCATGCAATGAAAATGACATACGAAGCATTTGGACCGGTGCTGAGGCAAAGCTGCTACTAACGCTATAGACTTCTCTGAATTTAATCAGCAAGGTATTGAGACGTCTGGGAACACTTACATGTTATGGATTTTGTATTCCTTAAGTGCTTGTTTACACTTTGCATCTTTGCTTATTTTTCCGTGTGTTTTTGCCATGGAAATATGTAACATTTTACAGTCACCAGCAAAGTGAATGAGATTTGTGTAGGGTTAATGTGAAGGTTAGGAAGGTGCCCGGCTGCCGCCGGCTTTCAGTTGTACAGATTTGCTGACTCTGATTTCGTCACCGATCACAGCACTGTGAGCAACGGTTGTAAGAACGGCCTGACACTGACTGATAGCCGGTCTGCACTGATAAACTATAGACTTGGCTGTCAGTTAAAGTGACGGTGTCTGCTTCCAGCCACCACTCTCTGTGCTGTGAGCGGTGACTGTAGCTGCTCGGGCACACCTCTATGACTGAAAGCTGGCCGCTGCCTGGAAAAATAAAGTTAATTTTCTCCCAAGTGTCACACTTTCAGCACTGCAGCCAAGCACCTGCATGACTCTATTTACCTGAAGATTAACCCTATATCTGCTCTTTAATAGTGTAATTCAACCTGACGGGTTCCCCTTAAACTTAAAAAAAACAACAACAACAAAAAAAAAGACTGATGTAGGAGCTGTTGTAAAAACGCCAATGAGAACACTTCAGGAAAAATACTGCCTGCGTTTTACTGAATAGTCTTTGCCTTGGAAAACTCAACGGGTACGTCGGGGTCTAAAAGAGGCCAAATGGCGTGTACATATCCTCAGGGTGGTGAATTCTACCCCGGGTCATGTACGGTTTTATATAATTTTAGAATGTTTGCTTAATCTCCTCCTGCCATTGCTTTTCCCACAACAAGCTACACAGGGAAGGGAGGTAGTGACTGAGAAGAATGAATTGTCTGAAGTTGGAAAGTTTAAAGGCCTCCCAGACACATTGGATGAAAGTTGGCAGAATCTACTGATTTCTGCGGGATCGGCCAAAAATTTGATGTGTGTGGTTGTCTCCTGACTTTTTCCCGATGGATGATATAGTGGAGACAAGGGTCAGGCTTTTTCTTTTCAGGAGAGGTAAGCTGCTGCCAGAGGAGTGTGGCAGTGGCTTTCTCTGGCTGACTGTGCATGAACTCTCTTCCGACCTGAGCACTTCTGCAAATGGGGGATTAGGAAGAGAAAGTAGTCTGGCTGCCAGCTTTCTCTCCACCTTATGTTCTGTTTCCCACCCTGCAAATTTTGTTGTGGATATTTCTGGGGCTGAAAAAGCGTTTCCGATCATCTGAATGGGGGTGTTTCTGGTGAATGGGCAGTTGCAGAACTTTTCACTTTTACAGTTTTGGAGATGATTGGATGGATTCCAACATTCATTCCGTGGATGAAAAAAGTCCTGGGGGGACTGAAGTTCACTGTTAAAGGAGTCTTCTGGATTGATATACATAGAGCTATGTAAACGTCTATGACTTCTTCAAGATCACTGCTGATCAATGAGATCAGTAAGGATGAGTGTGATTGCGGCGGATGAGTGTGATTGCGGCGGATGAGGGCGATTGCGGCGGATGAGGGCGATTGCGGCGGATGAGTGTGATTCCGGCGGATGTATTAAGTTCATCTTAGCCCGTCTACAATTGTACACTTCTCAGCTCTGCAACGGACCAGCAAGTCACTAACATCCGTGTTGGCAGCGTAAAAATGTTCGTGGTGTTGGGGAAGGAGACAGTGGATTAGAGGAATTTCAGTGGTGTTCTTGTCCATGTCTTGGCTCATTTGTGGGCAAGGTTGGTATAAACTGTCCTCCCCCCCCCCCCTTTTTTTTTTTTGCCGAGAACACTGAAAATTTGCCCAGGCTGCTTTAAAAATGTTTTGATTATTCCAGCAAATTTGGGACAGGTGACATGTAGCCTTTTTTGCCAACGCTCGATTCTACGGGATTTATTTGGATCCTCCATACGTATTTGTGCTGGAGCTTCATGTTCCTACCTGTACGGACACATGTTGGGGAACGGCCGTCCTCACCAGACAGGGAAGTCTTCGCTTCCCAGTTGCCAAGAGCGTTGCGTAATCGAGCAGATCAGCAGAATTCCTCGGCGTGTAGAGACGGCGTTCGGGGCCCGGGACGTCCTTCCTGCCTCATCGTTATGGCAGTGCCCCGGAGAAACTCTCCTCTAACATGCCGCGATTGAAGAAAGGAATTTGGAGAAAACAGACCTTTAATATTTTTGATGATAAGGTGAGAGGCGAACGTAAAACTTGTATGTGGAGAGGGGGGTGGGGACACCGATCCATCACCTTTTGTCACTTCAGACAATCGCATAAATGGCAGTTCCTCATTACCGATTTTCTTTTCTCTACTACTAATTGCTTTTACTTTCAATATTAGATTTATCGTACGTATACGATATTTGCTGCAGCTTAGACTCGGATAAAGGACTATAATTAAGGAATAACAATAAGTTTTGTCATCTACAGCAATGTAGTAGGGTTGGCCATAGGTGTACGATAGGGGCGTTTGCACCACTGTTTTTGGAGTGCTTTCCATTGGATGCAGTTTTTTTTTCGGAAGCAGTTTCCCCTAGAAATGTTGGTGTTGCCCCAGATCTTCAAGCAAAATCTAAAATGATCAACAAGCTGACAAAAAATGGAATTTTCCATCCTAAATTGTGTCCCCGTATTATTACTGTACACTACAACCCTCTAATTAGCTGGGATTTAATTGTTGTGTTTTATACATGGTAAACCGGCTGGTATAATCCCCAGTACTAATAATTCATGCAATGCATACATACCATGGAAATATATTTAATTTTTTTACTTATATGCATGTATTTGAGGCTGAAAATTATTTTTGCAATTAGGTTTCATTTAACATTTTGCACCATCCGACCTCTGCCGGCTCATGTGGCCCCGATTCATTAAGACTGGTATTTGGCTTTTTGTAGCCCGTTATGTATTTCTCTACACATTCCACTTTTATGTGTCGGCAGTTCTAAATCAGCAGAGAGGGCCCCCCCCCCCAAAAAAAATAAAATAAAATAAGTTAGCCTCTTCCATCAAGTTGTAAAAATGAGCTCACTAACGGTTTCACAGTTAACTCACTCTACAGCCAGCAATAGATCGCCAAAATTATTTTTAGACCCAAATACATGCATATAAGTAAAAAAAAAATATTGCTCCCAAAGCTGGACAACCCCTTTAATCTCTGACCTCTGAGCATGCCCTCATAACCGGAGGGTCTCCAGTGCAAGAACATTATAAGGGCCCCTAGCTTATCTTAGTGAATGATTAATGTTGTGCAAGTCTGGGTCAGACCAGTGGGATCTTGGTTGTTTCTTGAAAACTAAAGGATTGGGCATGTTGAAATTCATCTGTCTGATCCTTCTACTGCCCAGCATCTGACATCAGGGGAGAGTCGGTAGGCCGCCATAATCATTTAATAATAATATATTAGACAAAATATTGCCAGAATCCATCCCTTCCTCAGCCCTCAATCTACTAAAACTCTTGTGCATGTCCTCATCATCTCCCGCCTCCATTACTGCAACACCCTCCTCTGTGGCCTCCCCGCTAACTCTCTTGCACCACTCCAGTCTGTCCTCAACTCTGCTGCCCGGCTAATCCACCTCTCCCCTCGCTACTCCCCTGTTTCTCCCCTCTGCAAATCCCTCCACTGGCTCCCAATTCCCCAACGAATCCAGTTCAAACTACTAATACTGACCTACAAAGCCATCCACAACCTGTCCCCTCCCTATATCTCTGAACTAATCTCCCACTATCTTCCCTCACGTAATCTTCGTTCCTCCCAAGACCTCCTACTTTCCTCCACACTTATTCGTTCCTCACACAACTGCCTCCAAGATTTCTTCCAAATATCCCCCATCCTCTGGAATTCCATGCCTCAACATGTCCGATTATCCACTACCCTCGGATCCTTCATATGGAACCTGAAAACCCATCTCTTCAGGAAAGCCTACAGCCTGCAATAACCATTCTGCTGCCTCACCACCACCAGAGCTGCCGCCTCACTAACTACTCGTGCTGCCGCCTCACCAACCACCCGAGCTGCCGCCTCACCACCACCCGAGCTGCTGCCTCACCACCCACCCGAGCTGCCGCCTTACCACCACCCAAGCTGCCGCCTCACCAACCACCCGAGCTGCCGCCTCACCAACCACCCGTGCTGCCGCCTCACCAACCACCCGTGCTGCCGCCTCACCAACCACCCGTGCTGCCGCCTCACCAACCACCCGTGCTGCCGCCTCACCAACCACCCGTGCTGCCGCCTCACCAACCACCCGTGCTGCCGCCTCACCAACCACCCGTGCTGCCGCCTCACCAACCACCCGTGCTGCCGCCTCACCAACCACCCGTGCTGCCGCCTCACCAACCACCCGTGCTGCCGCCTCACCAACCACCCGTGCTGCCGCCTCACCAACCACCCGTGCTGCCGCCTCACCACCCCCCGAGCTGCCGCCTCACCAACCACAGTGTACTGTAAACGATATCTATAACTCTGTACATAACCCCTTTCTCATGTACAGCACCATGGAATTAATAATGCTATATAAATAATAATAATTAATAATATTTTCCTCTAGACCTGAGATCTAATGGGTATGGCCAACTTTACATGTGATCTAGTGGGAAGCTGCATTTAAAGGGCCGGTGGCCCTTATGGCATATGCCCTGTTTATGGTGACGGGGCCATTTTACCAGATCTTGACAAACCTAACCGCCTTCTATTTGACTTTGGCTTTTGTTTGCCCGACAGCTGCTGGTTCGGAAGCAGTGATCTTCCTGTCACAGGCGATGGCCCCACATAAAACACAGGCTCATGTATAAGTCATTAGTGTTAGAGGAGGCGCACTAGTTACTCATCTGCCAGCAAACAAATGGCAGCAAATGGGGCCCAGGACCCTGTGAGGACCCCCCTTCCTGCCATTATGGTATCTCTGGGGTTATCCTGGGTAGGAAGGAATGGTGGTCACACCTGAGGTGACAAATGGTGCCACATGCCTGTGACTCACTGAAGAGGATGATTATGTGTTTGATCCCTTAGCTTGGATGGGGCAGATGATGAACGCTGCCGTCCGCTCAGCCCTGTCATTTATACAGTGCACCATTCATCAAAGCCAATGATTCTTCCTCTGTAGGGTTCTTTACAGGTCGCGAGGTCAAGAAAGGAGCGACATCTTCAAAAACTCTTCTGCAATTTCTTAGATATATCTATGTCTGGGGAAACGTGGCGACTACCGATATGGCTGCCATTAACAGATGGGGTCACACCAAGAAAATCCACATCGAAAACCATGGAAACTATTCAATGGAAAATCCACTTTGCTGTCAATACTGCAAGTTTTTGTTTTTTTGTTAAGAGGTTTTTCTTTCCCGCTGAGATTTGAAAAACTTGTACAAAAAACAAGGAATCTGCTCCATTCTCGAAATGATGCAAAACGTCATGTGGGAAAAAATAAACTTAAGGAAAAAAAAACACTTTTGCAATTGGGTTTCGTAAAAAATTTGCGTTGTTTTGGCTTTTCCAGATTATTTTGTTTCCCTGCACTTTTAACTTTGATGTGGTCACTGGTCATATGTCGACTGAGTGAAGCAAATAACCATTACAAAAAATCTCCTCCCGTCAGATTGAGCTCGCTGACGGATACTCTGTTAACTCATTCCGCAGCTGGCAATAGACAGCGCAGCACAGAGAATTGATGGCAAGCAACAAACAAAATCCAACTGCAAAATTTAATTTTTAGCTGCAAATACACGGCTGGAAAGCCTCTTAAGGGAATCCCTCTTGAAAAACTTCTTTTTTTCTCGACTACAAAATTGTGTGTCTACATCATAAGGATCCCATAGGGGGTTTTCCTCCCAGAATTTACAGGAAAAATCTATTTTTATTATATATATTTTTTTACTATTTTTAGCTTTTGAAGCTATGAATAGGTTTTTGTTTTGTTTCTGGGAAAGTTGGGTGACCACCAATACACCTTCCTCATTGCGGCACCAACTTGTCAACTCTCCTGAAACGTCCCGAAAACGTGGTGTGATCGCTATGGTGGGAGATATATTTTTGCGAATAATACTGTAGTTTCATAGAGGATCTAAAAAAGTTGACCAGTATGAAGTTATTCCCTGCCGGGGTTTTTCCTCAGCTTTCAGAGTAGTATTCACGCACTGTGGATTCATATGCTTCAAAAGGGAAAAAAAAAAACCTTAAACCTCAAGACTTGACAATCCTTTTAAGTCTGTAGTCGATCTATGTGACTGCAGACTTGTGAGTCCTCGCAGTGTGCCCTGTCAGGATTCTCTGTTGACAGCAACAGGAGCTGGCAGTCACGAGACCGCAAGTATGTGATTTACATACATACATACATACAGTCACGTGCCGACTAGACTTGTGATGCCTCGCTTAGTACAAGTGAATTGAGCTAGGCTGGGCACGTCTAGTTGGAATGTGGCTGGGAATATGCAAATCATATAGTTTCGGTCACATGACTGCCCGCTGTCGTCATACAGTCCTGACAGTGCGCACTGTGCACACTGTGAGGAGTCACATAGTGACTGCAGACTTGAGCTACAAGCCTGGACAATCCCTTTAATAGCAAAACAGAAATCATTCTTCTAGCTGTACTGACCACAGAATAAATCGATGATCCAGTGCGTTGTTACTTTCCCCTGAAGCTTGCCCTGAGTATAAAGTCCACTGCTCCTCCTTGCGTATTCTGTTAGAGCGCCCCCACCTGCCATGTTGCTTTAGGGCTGTCTGCGATTACCTGGCAGAGGGGCCCTTGGTCTCCCCCAGACTTCAGATCCTGGGGGGTGACCTCTGCTCTGATCTGTGTTTCTCATCCGCCGTGACCTTCCTGTAGGACGGTGACCAGATGCCAGGCTCGTGCCCGCTCTGCCCGCCCCTGGGGTAGTTCTGGGAGTCAGTCACTTACCAGGGAGGGCATTTTGTCTTTTTTGTAAGTATACCACTGTAAGCTGTGAATCACGTTTGACTGTTTGATAATTGCACAATTAATCCTGCTCCCTGACTGCATAGGCATGAGCAAACAGGACATGATCACCTGTGCCCTTGCAAAAATGAGGCCAACTTAAAGGGGTAGTAAGCCGTCGCCTAATTTGTAAACTCTGAATCCGCCATCAGTCAATTAACCCAGAACTTTTCTTATTCCAGCTTAGAATTCTACAGATTGCCAATAAGCTCTGTGTGCTCACATTCACCAGGTTCTAGACAGAATCAGTCTCCTTCCCCCTCTGGGATCCTTCTTAATTTCCCGAAGGGCTTTTTTTTTTTTTTTTTTTTCATGCATTTTTTACCACGGGGAAAAAAAAACAATCTTTTACAGTGCAAAGATAGTGAATGGGATTTCTGAAATCTCATGCACATGCTGCTTATTTTTTTGCTTGACAATTTTAACCATCAATGATTCTTTTTTTTTTTTTTTTTTTTTCCCGAAATCTGCATCTTTCACACACTTAAAATGGTTATCCGGTCCAAGTGTGCCGTCATTCAGTGCGGCTGTTCGGCTGGGGTGCTGAGTGTCTGTTTTTGCCTCTACTTGACATGTCATGTTTTATATTCGGCTTTTGTTTTTGATTCCTCCGGGTAAGAAAAAGTTCAAAATTGATCCTGTCCTCAAAGTTCTGAAGGACCCAAGAGCAAGACATTTAATCCATCATTGATTTGCCTAAAGCGATTTTTTTTTTTATTATTTTTTAACATTTTTTATTTATTTTTTGTCTCGTTACTCTTCGCCTGACTAACAATCCTTTTGGTTGAAATCATCGTTTTTTTTCTACACCTCAGACTGCTGTGTACGGATACTTACAAAATCTCCATTTACTTCCAAGAAAGTGGCGTTCTTGTACTCGTGAGTAGCGGACGTCGTGTTGTAGCCCTCGCCGGGTGTCGTGTCGTCTGAGCCCATTACAATTAGTCATCATCATATTCCTATTACTTAGATTTGGCCTTCTTTCCTATCATTTTGTGAAGTGATATCAGCTGAGAATATTCTTCGGTAAACAGCCCGTGTGCCGGCACCGGGAAGTCCACGGTGTTCATGTGTATGAGAAAACCGGCAAAGGATAACAGGCAGCCGCGTGATAGTTCCCTAAATTTGGTTTTCTCATGTTTCATCCTCGGGAGCGCCCTGTATGTTGGATGGAGACGGTGGGCTTCGGAAAAGTAAAATTTTGGACCGGTGGGCTGAAGTGTACGCCCTTCGATGCTGCGTGCTATACAGTTTTGATGGTGCACTCCAGATATCTGGCCAACACTTACAAACGCACTGCTCATGCTCGGCCACCGCTGACAGTCTACAGAGGTGGTAGGTAAAAACCCATCCAATCCCAGTGCAAAATGACCTTGGAGGCACAGCCCAATGACTATGGACCCGTAGGATCTGCATGTTATGCTTTCTGATATCAGTGGGGTTGCATAGAGTTAGAAAAACTGTCTTCCAAAAACTGCTCCATTTAAAGGGAATCTGTTGTCACAAAATGACTGCTCAAACCAAGCACAGACACTCGGCGCACCCCTGCCATGGCCAAAAGGTTCAGGGCACCTTCCACCTACCGTACTTGTTTTCCAGCAATCTCTGCCCTTCTCTTCCTTTATAAACCCAGAAGTGTCCATCAAAGAGGGAAGGCGAGTGTCAGAGAGCGGTGGGAAGGTGCACTGAATTGTGACACTCTCCATCCCTAGATTTGTCCGTTCACCTCCCTATTCCGTTCCCGCTACAGAATATCTGCCGAATGCAAATCATTCCGAAGTATTTTTATCCAAACCCTGATTAGTGTTTTTTTTTATTTTTTTTATTTATTTATTTATTTTATGCAAAAGCAGCATTTTTCCCCCAATAAACTGCGAGTGACTGATAGGACCCGAGACTCTGATGATCCGAGGAGGAGTCAGTCGCTCTGTTGTTCCTGGCGGGAGGGAGGAGCAAAGCTGCTAATCAGATGGATGTGTTAAGCCGGGACTGTATCATAATCTATCTTGTTTTCCAGACTTCACAGATATTCACCATTTTGAATTCTAGATTTTAATTTAAACAAAATATATATATATTTTTTATTTTTTTGGGAGGGGGCGTTGTAATGCGTTTTTGCACCCATTCATGTCTCTCTCTTCTTTCCCGCAGGCCGCCACAGTCTCCGATGGAGGTAAGACCACTTTCTGCTTATTATTTGAGAATTATTTTGCCTAGAATGAAATGGACTGATGTAGCAAAGCTGATTTTGTTTTCCCATGTACAACTGGATCTGATTTATTTATTTTTGTATTTCACGTTTTAAGTGGCTCCTTTACATCCCATTATTCTGACCCGGTGCTGGGTGCCAGGCGATGGGGCGCTCATCGTCCTCGCCTATGTTTGCAGCAGGGGTGGACAGGTTGGGACGGGCAGCCCGGCATGTCTCTGCCATGTGATCGTTTACTGCGGAGAAAGTTGGGTCCTTACTACCATGGAGACGCCTTGTCTTTAGTCCGTAGCCTCCGGCACAATCCTCTGCGTGTGCGAACAGGCAGGTTGTCAAACACTTTTTTCCTTACAGACGGCGAAAAGAGCCGCAGCAGAGTTGTCTATTGTCTCTGTCATCAGCTGTGCTCTTCATGTACCCTGATTAACTCCATAAATCCCCACCGCCCGCTCTGTGGCTCCGCAGTTGAAATGGCAAGTAAATGGTTAATGCAAAAAGCTGTTTTGCACTTTGATTTTCTTATTTTTGGGGGTTGATGGTTTTAGGCATCTCCTCCTCATACAACGCCTATTCCCTATCCAAAATATTAGTAATGTACTTACCGGATTTTTGCTTAAATATTTTCAATTTTTGGGGTGAAAACAAAAAAAAAAAAAAAAAAAAAACCCTTGAAACAAAAAGTTCTATTTGGCCCAAAAAAAAAATCTGCCATAAATATAAGTACCAGTTCTGTCGTAATGTTGTTGGACTATAGTTTTCGGGATGTGGACGATGAGCTAAACGCGCCAATAATATAATAATATATACGGTAACTTTTGATTTTCTAAAAGTCAGACTTTTTGAGATAAGATCGTGGGTCTATGGTAAGAAATATGATTATATATATATATATATATATATATATATATATATATATATATATATATATATATATATATATATATATATATACATATATACATACATATATACATATATATATATATATATATACATATATATACACAGTCATGGCCAAAAGTATTGACACCCCTGCAATTCTGTCAGATAATACTCAGTTTCTTCCTGAAAATTATTGCAAGCACAAATTCTTTGGTATTATTATCTTCATTTAATTTGTCTTAAATGAAAAAAACACAAAAGAAAATGAAGCAAAAAGCAAAACATTGATCATTTCACACAAAACTCCAAAAATGGGCCAGACAAAAGTATTGGCACCCTCAGCCTAATACTTGGTTGCACAACCTGTAGCCAAAATAACTGCGACCAACCGCTTCCGGTAACCATCAATGAGTTTCTTACAATGCTCTGCTGGAATTTTAGACCATTCTTCTTTGGCAAACTACTCCAGGTCCCTGATATTTGAAGGGTGCCTTCTCCAAACTGCCATTTTTAGATCTCCACAGGTGTTCTATGGGATTCAGGTCTGGACTAATTGCTGGCCACCTTAGAAGTCTCCAGTGCTTTCTCGCAAACCATTTTCTAGTGCTTTTTGAAGTGTGTTTTTGGTCATTGTCCTGCTAGAAGACCCATGACCTCTGAGGGAGAGCCAGATTTCTCCCATTGGGCCCTACATTATGCTGCAAAATTTGTTGGTAGTCTTCAGACTTCATAATGCCATGCACACGGTCAAGCAGTCCAGTGCCAGAGGCAGCAAAGCAACCCCAAAACATCAGGGAACCTCCGCCATGTTTGACTGTAGGGACCGTGTTCTTTTCTTTGAATGCCTCTTTTTTTCTCATGTAAACTCCATGTTAATGCCTTTGCCCAAAAAGCTCTACTTTTGTCTCATCTGACCAGAGAACATTCTTCCAAAACGTTTTAGGCTTTTTCAGGTAAGTTTTGGCAAACTCCAGCCTGGCTTTTTTATGTCTTGGGGTAAGAAGTGGGGTCTTCCTGGGTCTCTTACCATACAGTTCCTTTTCATTCAGACGCCGACGGATAGTACGGGTTGACACTGTTGTGCCCTCGGACTGCAGGGCAGCTTGAACTTGTTTGGATGTTAGTCGAGGTTCTTTATCCAACATCCCCACAATCTTGTGTTGAAATCTCTTGTCAATTTTTCTTTTCCGTCCACATCTAGGGAGTTAGCCACAGTGCCATGGGCTTTAAACTTCTTGATGACACTGCGCACGGTAGACACAGGAACATTCAGGTCTTTAGAGATGGACTTGTAGCCTTGAGACTGCTCATGCTTCCTCACAATTTGCTTTCTCAAGTCCTCAGACCGTTCTTTGGTCTTCTTTCTTTTCTCCATGCTCAATGTTGTACACACAAGGACACAGGAGAGGTTGAGTCAACTTTAATCCATGTCAACTGGCTGCAAGTGTGATTTAGTTATTGCCAACACCTGTTAGGTGCCACAGGTAAGTTACAGGTGCTGTTAATTACACAAATTAGAGAAGCATTACATGATTTTTCGAACAGTGCCAATACTTTTGTCCACCCCCTTTTTTATGTTTGGTGTGGAATTATATCCAATTTGGCTTTAGGACAATTCTTTTTGTGTTTTTTTTTCATTTAAGACAAATTAAATGAAGATAATGATAGCAAAGAATTTGTGTTTGCAATCATTTTCAGGAAGAAACTGAGTATTATCTGACAGAATTGCAGGGGTGTCAATACTTTTGGCCATGACTGTATATATATATATATATATATGTGTGTGTGTGTATATATATATATATATATATATATATATATATATATATATATATATATATATGTGTATATATATATATATATATATATATATTATATTATATTATATTATATTATATTACAATTTTCTATATTTACCAGTATAAATATATATATATTTATTTATATATTTATTTATTTATTTTAGCAAATAAAAATTACGCACTCTTTAATGGAAACTTGCAATATTGTAATATTTTCTGTAATCTTATTTATTGTAAATCTCCTCTTGCTGTCATACCAAAAGGAGCCTTCATTGTTTACCCACAGGCGCAGGGGTCATTACAGCACCAGCAGTGCACCCCCCCCCTGCAGACAAGCCGTGCAGGTTTTCATTAAACGACATCAAGCAAAGAAATTGATGTAGAACATTTTTTTTTTTTTTTTTTTTTAAATATTGCTCAATTTTTCATTATACAGACATTATTTGCAGAGACGGTATTACCCTTTTTGGGGGAATTCTTTCTTTATTCCAGTTTAAATGCATGTATTTGGGGCTAAAAAAAAATGAAATGATATTCGCGATAGGGTTTCATACTGTCTATTGCTGGCTGCCAGGTGAGTTAACTGAGAATCCATCAGTGAGATCATTTACGCGCCAGAGATACATAACCTGTTTAATCTGTTATTCCCTATTATCAGCCATTTCTGGTTGCCAATGGGAATACCAGTAGAAATTAGTTTTACCGTTTTTTTTTTTTTTTTTTTTAAATATCAATCCTCAGTATTATATTTACACCCATCTTTGTGATTATTGGCATGAAAGCTGCAGGATTAGTGGCCCTTTAGATTACAGAGGGCCCTATATTCATCACGGTATAGATGTGCCGCCATGCCTCCTCCCCTGGACCGCAGACTGAGCCTAGCAGTCGATTTATAGATTTTCTTTCTTTTTTTTTTTATTTTATGCACTAAAACCAAACCTCCACACCTGTATCAGTCTTCTCCTAGGATTTTGGGCTGGAACAAGTTTAAGCATCCTGCTAAAAATGGGTAACAAGAGCCTAAACTGTAAACTTTTTAAAGGACATTTTTTTTTTCTTTAATGTGTTTTTTGGGGGGATAAAAAATATTTGCTGTTTATTAAACTTTCCTGCGCAGTTCTTGCCCCCTTTAGCCTCTGTGTTGCATTGTTTATTGTTGGTGGCAGAATGAGTCAACTGGAAATCCATCAGTCAGCTCGCTATGATGGTCTGACCAGGAGTTTTTATCTTTTATGTGTCTTTCTGAGCTTTTATCAGATGATTGATGACCAATGACCACCAGGGCTGTGGAAGTCGGTAAGCCAAACCTCCGACTCCTCAATTTCCATGAGTCCGACTCCACCAAAATGGGCTCCGACTCCACAGCCCTGATGTGACCACATCAATGTTGAGTGGGCAAGGAAACGAGGAACCTGTAAAACAATAAAATGGTGCAAAAATTTTAATCAAGCTCCATTGCAAAAATTTTGAGTCTCAAATTCATGCATTTAAGTGATACAAATTAAAAGGGGCTTCTTTTCTTTTTACCGGGGGAGAAAAGATTCAGACATGTTTGTTCGGACAGCCGATCCTTTTATGCCGCCGGAGGTGCATGACCGGACCTACTCCACTCTCCCCATAGAGAAGCCGTGCACGCTTGATCAAACAGAGTGTGCACCTGTATGGCGAGGTTGGGGGGCCGAATGAGCTACTTTCTGACCCAGAAATAAGAGGCAAGACCTTACACTGAGTTACTACCCATAAAGGACCCGGCCATGTTTCCCGGTTGCCACCTCCTGATGAAGGCGCCCTTCCCCGGCCTCAGCGGCGAGGTGCACAGTCACACTATATCAAAATGAATTTATCCAAACCCAATCAGATCTCCGCTTCTAATCCCATTTTTATGATCTCATGAGAATATATTCTGATTTTAGAGCCCTGCATCTGTTTTGTTCGTCTTACTAATTATAAAACTCTTCTGCATACATTTGCTTGGAAATGGTGGCAGATGTGTTGTCGCATAAAAAGGATAATTTATACTTCTTTTTTTTTTTCCCTTCCCCTGCCTTGATTAGCGGATCATACTCTTACCACTTTATAATCAGCACTAATCAACATTTCTTCACAGTCAAGATGGGGAAAGTTATTTTCCATTTTTTTTAAAAATCCGAATAGACATTATTATTTTATTAGATGCTGGTTACTGAATATCATTGGCCAGATATGATGACTGATACTGATCATATTGGAATTATTAGGGTACGGTCACTACAGACCTCCCAAAAATATGTAACAGTAGGTACCGCTGCAAGAGGATCAGACACCAGGTCAACGGTGTCCAGTTTTTGCTCTTTTTATAGCTGCTCCTCGCCTGAGTATTGTCTTTTTTTTTAATATCTGCCATACATTATCAAGGAGAGATATGAACCTTTTTTATTTCTTGCTCCTTTTTTATGGTCTTTTCTAATGCGGTGTGACTCATTAGATTCCTCGGGGGCGTGTCTTTAGATGCTCCACCCACCAAAACATGCCCCCGAGGAATCCAACAAGTCCCATGGAAAGGTAATCAAAATTATCACTGAATAAAAAGGTGCATATCTCATTAACCGTATGGTGGATTAAAGGAACAAATGGAAAACTCAATGGAGCATTGGGAATAAAAGATTAAAAACTGGACACGTTGGACCTGGTGGCATGCTCTCTATAAGCTCAGTTGTGACATGTGTGCTCATAGCCATGTATAAATACCGCATGAAATACAACAAACCACAAAGAGTGACACCATGTAGCTTTTTTTTTTCCTGTTTAAAGGGGTTGCCTAGGCTTGGGGTGCTCTAGTCTGCAGTCACTCTGTGACGCAGACTTGTGACTAGTGCACGTTGTGAGGATTCTCCGGGAATGGGCGGTCATCTGACTGCCTGAATGGGAGTTGCGTACTCCCTGCCACATTCCGACTAGACTTGCACACTGCATCACTCAATACACTTGTACAGAGTGAGTCTGCACACGTCTAGTCGGCACTTGACCACAAGTATGCAAATCACATATTTGTGGTCACGCAATGCAGAGAATCCTGACAGTGTGCACACTGCGTTCTGTGAGGATCACAAGTGTGCAGTCACATAGAGTAAAAACAGACTTAGCGGTATACCCCGAACCTGGACAGTCCCTTTAATTTTGGATTTTTCTAAAATGAAAATCCATGTCAAAATACTTTGTGTGAACATACCCTTATCATGTGAATGGTTGACCACTCCCTGTTCCTACAGTCCCCTTTACTTCTGGAGACCCCGTCACATCTTGATGCCCTCGTTGCCCTGCAGTAAAGTGTTTGTGGAGTACAACGTACTGGTAATCTGAGTATATTCCCCATTTCTTTGTGCTGCTGTGTGCACAGCCTGGTTCTGCGCGTTGATATTATGGACTGGATGGAGAACGTAATCTTGTTTTTTCTCCTCTGGGTGCTCCTATCTTATCAGTAGAGTTGTGTCCTGATTCATCACACACTTTTCCGGGGTCATATCGGTTCTTGAACACAAGACTGCTCTGTTCTTCTGATATTCTATGAAATCTGTGACAGAGACAGATACGGAATTCCTGGAACGCAGCACCGTGCCGAATCCCGGCCGAGGTTTATGAAGCGATAGGGAGTAAGTGTTTTCTGTCAATCAGAATGTTGTATAATGAGTAAATAACATTTGTTTTTCATTCTACTCCCTATAATGTATGATACAAAATGCACAAATTTCAGAAGCAGCGCCACTCTTGGCCTTAGGTTATGTCTGGTATTGCAGCTTCGTTCAATTCTTTTTATTGAAGCTGATGCTACAATACTATACACAACCTATGTGTGCTCTTCCCTTGCTTCTCTCTGCTGACGCCACTCGTTAAATTTCCAGGGGTATCGGTGTAGTAAGCGGCGTCAGCGGGGTGGAACCAGGCAGGCGACCGCACTCAGCCACCATGGTGGGGAACGGGCAGGCTGTGTTTAGGCAGCACTCTCCCAGGGAAGTGAGCCATGTCAATCAGAAGCAGAGGAAGCCCCAGTATATAAAATGAGGGAGCGTAATGGCGCATCGAGCTCTTGGTCACGGCAAGTGTGAACCGTACCACCCTCCTTTGCGTACAAATTATTCACCAGTGCAATGCTAGTTAGATTTTTAAATGGGCGAAGCCCCTTATATCACTGTATAGCTCATTTACAGTCCATTCCAAAGGTGACCGACTACTGCTCCCACAATTGAAAAAACAGCAAAGGTCCATATTTGTGTGTCCAAATCTCTGTACCTGAGCCTTTCCCACGGGTGGAACAGAATGCTTTCATCGGAATAGTAGTGTGATCTATCATGTCATGTAGGACAGGCCCCCATACACGATATTCAGCTGTTGGCCAACAATTGTAAAGTTGACCACCATCTCTCCCGACTCCTTCGTCCACCAGAACGATCAACTGAGCCTCTCCTATATTCTCTGAGAAAGACGCTGCCAGACTCCTGGTGGCAGCAGATCACCAGGAAGATGAAAAAGATTGGGTGCTAAACTTCAGGCAAGAGTCAGGAGGCCCTATACACATTACTGTCGGATGAATGATCCTGGCTTTAAAGTGACATCACCTTAGCAATTAGAGATTGTCCCTTTCTGACAAACACTTTTTGTTTAAAGTGGAGGAGGATGCCTCATTGTGTGGACCTTTTTAGTGATCACCTGTAATCTGTAGAGCTACCTACAATAAAGTGTGTAATTTCTCTACAGCGCCCCTTCAGGTGAAGTAAAACTTGACGTGGAGCCCTTTGCTGTCCATGTAATGTGGGGTCCTCCCAAATAGAGTTTTTTGTAGACCCTACTCTGCTCTAGATAATTGATTAAGGGACTCCTTTTTAAATATTTTGCCTTCTATGGAGGCCATTGATAGACTGGTATTGCCCCAGTTTTGACGATTGTTGATAACCCTACCCTCTCATTAGTCCACTTTCGCAACAAAAATTTTCTGTGTGTTCTTGATGACTCTCGTTTGCTCTGCATACCCCCATAAAGTACTATAACGTTGTTGCATTGGGCATTGTTGACCTCGGCATGGTAAACCTGCGGTGAGGACACACATGGAGCTTCGCTGAGGTCTAAAAAGACTTGGTTAATGACTTGATTTACATGGTCCTTTAGGCAGTTAGAGCTGAAGTTACAGCCATTACTGTGAAATCCCTGAGGAGTTTCTTGTTTTCATTCTTTGTCTGACTTAGTGACCTGATAAAGTTCTACAAGAAGACTGGCGATCATCTTCTAGATGACTGCAGAATTATCTAATTGCCCAACTCCCCTATTCATGACTTTCAGACTCCTCTGGTGGTGGCTTTTTTCAGGGAGAACAAAAGGATAGTCAATCTGAAATCGGATATTGTAGAACTTTTACCTGCACAATCTGTCTGGGGGGCACCCATTCACATAAGACTGTTGGACAATCCTGTCACTATCCGTGACGTTAGTATAATGTGTGTGATTAAATCCGTATCTGTTGACCATATTATATTCAGGGTGTTTTGGCATGACTGATCACCCATGACAGCACCACTGGAGAAATGGGATCCTCCCTACAAGGACAGGAAACCTACAGAATAAAAGGGTGGCACCTCTCCACCGCATCTGTTGGTTTCTTGTCCTTGGAGAGGGAACCTACATCTTAGTTGTCCAGGGAAATGATCATTGTGGGAAATTAAGACTTACGGTACTCAAATCTTGCCCCGGTCACCTGGGTAGCGGTATGGCACTGCTGTGGCCGGAGCATGTGGATCATGGAGGCGCCACCTTGGTTCCAAGGGGAAAACAGCTGGTGAACGCATGCTGGACGGCAGCAGCATAGTAATCTGATGTCTGCTGGACGCTGCTTTAACTTGAGCCTGCACATAGGCACGGTGCATAGATTTGTGAAGGTCTTTCTGGGCTAATCCTGGGAATCCAAAGGAAGAACAACTTTAGATGTTAGAAGTCTGAGTGTATATCTCAGCCGCAACAACTTGGTAAAGATGTCAGTCACTTTTTATTTCCTTTCAGGCTCTTACAAAAAAAAAAACCTATAAAGCCACACTAGCTAATTGGATTAAAGAGGCAATAGGGTTAGTTTATTCCTCAAATGGTCAGTTCCAGGAGATCTGAAGGCTCATTCTACTACAGCTAGTACAGCCTCCTGGGCGGAGAAAGGGGATGTCTTCATCAAGCGACATGGTCTTTACCTCGTACCTTCTATAGACAATATAGGCTTGATCTGGGTTCTTCTGCTGATTTTTCCTTTAGGCCGGTGTCACACTTGCGTGTGCAATGTGAGAAACTCGCTCATCAATACCCGGCACTGCCACCGGCGGTTCGGACCGGAGCATTCAGCTGCATAGAAATACATTAAGCCACACACTCCGGTCCCGAATGCCGGCGGCAGTGCCAGGTATTGATGCGAGAGTCTCGCGCGGGTTTCTCGCATTGCACACGCAAGTGTGACACAAGCCTTAGATGAAGGCTTTTACAAGTTGTGTTCCCACCCTAAGTTTAAAGTTTTTCTGTAAATATCTCAGGTGTAGCTGTCATGGGTGATAGGAAAAAACTAAATTACTTACCGGTATTGGAATTTTACAGAACCCATGATAGCACCCTTAAATTCCTTCCCATCACTGGTGATGGATGATTATTTCGTTTCCTTTGTGGCTTTGGATTTACGTAGCGTTTAGAAGAAAAAAATCCTTTTGGTCTTTAAAAGTGTATTACAATTGTGTACTATTAAGTCGTGTCTTCTCATGCTCTGTAAGCAATTGATGTTGTGGAGAGGCGCCGCTCTTATTTTGTAGGTGTCCTTGTAGGACTGATCTCCCTCTCGCTGGTGGCGCTGTCACATGTACTGGAAAATCCCATTACCAGTAAGTAATGATTGGTCATGGGTCTCGTGACTCAAATTGAGTCTTGTATGTGTTTGAGGCTGTTGCGATCAGGTCAGGAGACCCGTGACATGTCCAAAAATTTAATGTCTGTACAGAGTGTGAAACCGGCCTTTGAAAAATTAGAACTCCTCCTTGAAGACGGTCAACAAGACACTCCGACAGATCCTGTATCTGTTCTGTGGCATAATATTGTCAATAGTTGGTCTTCTTATGTAAAGATGATCTGGACTCGTGTAGTCTAATACATCAGGAGCTTATTGAATGGTGCCGGGTGTTTTATATCTGAAAATTTTAAGCCAAAAAATCTTTTAGGAGAGAATTTCCTTGTTGATTATTTCTAGGGAAAGTAGTTGTCAAATTTTCCATTTTATTAGAGGAACTCCCTGATCCTACAAAAAAAATATTGCTTGCTAATTCTTCAGATTGCTTTGGGGTCTGACTCATCGCTAATCATATGAAGGGGCTGTAGTGAGATTTGTGTCCTCTACGTCTAGTGGAATTACAACTCTGAGCATCTTGGTCTAATTGAAGTGAACGGTTCTGGGGACACAAGATGAAGAATACACAAGAACATGTCAAGTAAACGATGACATTTTACATTAATTACATAATTCTTTTCAACTTTTATATTTTTTCCACGTTGAAAATAAAAGTAAATGAAAGTTCTGTGTATAAAGCAGAGCGCGTGTAACCTGTAGTAGATGGCTGGGAATATCTGCCGTCTTATGGAGATTATATTTCATCGTAAGCGCATGGCTCCAGTCCAGATTCAGGACTTTACTAGGAGTTCTTGTAAAACTGGCGTCCTTTGTGGTGAGTTTTCCAGCTCTGGAAGTCGGGTTTCGCAGAGTGTCGGTTTGTCTAGAGGTGTAAAGGTTAAGAAGCCGGAAAAGGAGATTGACATAGATTTACAAGTCTTGGTCCATCCGTGGCTTCTCCAAGAAAACCTCTGAATATTTAGTATGTTCCCCGGGGGACCCATGATGCTAAATTCCAGACAGACCAGGAAGAAGGGACATAATACGGTACTTAACATGGGATAGACCTCCCCTTATTATAGAAAATGTAAAGGGCTTGTATTTGGGTGGAGAAGAGAGTTTGCGTTTTATTTATTTTTTTATGTCCCCCAATAATGGCGACACCGTTGTCTATAGGTCGTGCCTGGTATTGCAGCTCAGCCAAGCCATTGAGTGACATTGGTTCTGTTTCTCAAGAAACAAATGAAGTTTTTCTTTTTCAAACTCACACCACTTTTATTAGTGTCATTTTAATATATTTTGTCCATTTATTCATTTTTATTATTTTTTATACTCCGCTGTTTCCAATTATGCTACTGATAGTTTGCACACTATATGGGGACCGAACGATCGTATAATCCTTCATTCATCCTCTTACAGTTCCCGCTGGACAGAGTAAATGGATTTCTAAACTACTGCGGATCTACTTGTTATATCGACACTTGATTAAAAGGGCAAGTCTACGCTGGGAGATTTAAAGAGGACCTGTCATTTCCAATAAATATGTAATTTATTTACCTTGGTATAAATGCCGCTGTTCTCCTGAATCCGGTGTTGTTTTTCTTTTCTTCCTGTGACTCTTCGTTCCTGAGATATCGCCCCATCTTCCCTGTATATAATTCTAGTCTTGTCCGCCATGTGGGCGTGGTCCTTAACGCTACTTTGTATGTGTCGTCTTGAAGACCACGCCTAGTTGTCTAGCGGGACTAGATTCCTGTGCAGAGAAGAGAGGGCCGTATCTCAGGAATGGAGAGGCGTAGGAGCAAAGGAAAAATGACACCGGATTCAGGAGGACACTGGCATTTAGGCAAACTAAAAAAAACATTTATGGAACGTGACAAGTCCTCTTTAAAGGGATATTCCCATTTCCTACAAATTCATAAGAAATGTCATAAATGCATATTAGAGGTGGGTCTCATCGGTGCCACAAATGAAAAGAATGGGACTACACCTCTTATACGCAGAATTTTTTGTTCTATAAAAATACCGTATGACAAGCTCGGCTCTGCTAATTAAGTTCAGGATCCTTGGCATTGCAGAGACCGGGTTGTGATGGCAATCATTAGGAGGTGCCTTGAGTCATCTCCCCGTCAGTAGTGCTAGGATTACAGAAGAATAAAGTTGGTCGATGAGTTTTTCTCTTGTTATTGGTCGCGCCTGGCTGTGGCTTTAATAATTGAGGCCTCTTTATCTGCGGCAGGCTAAAGGTCCGCTTTATTAAATAATTCAGCAGCCTTCCCATGCTGCTTTGTTGAGGGCACTATCGGTTTTCACTCCTTCTTCCAGCCATGGCGGAACGGGGGGGTGAGGAAAATCAATTTGTCCGTACGGCAGAGCTGGAAAATGAAATGGATTAGTCCTTACCGTGGAGCTATTAGCGAGGAGCCATGTGCCATTTTACAGTCTGCACGCGCCGGGGCCATGGGGGCTAGCAGCTGAAGTGGGCATGGATTCTGATGGCTGGTTCTCTGTGAGCGAGTTGAAGTATCTGGTGAGATGGCACACGGGTTCCTACCAGCTGTACCCAGGTAAAAGGCTTATCCTTGTGTGCTGGGGGTCACTTACTTTTTTTTTTTCTTTTCTGGTTTGTGTGAAGTGTTTGTGAAGTGTTTTTCCTATTTACCAGAACAAGCTCATTCCGAGACTTGTGTTGACTCTGTACCACGGACGCACGTTTTTAACAGGAAGACGGTGATGCAAAACCCCATGCAAATCAATTAAACAACTATTAATTCTTTGCATACTAATTTCCAGGACCATTTGTTGGCAGACAGAAGCATCTGTGCGAGTAGCATACAACTAGCTCAGAACTAGCCGAGAAGAGTTTGCAAAACAGAGCAAACTCAACTTCTAGGAAATTACATAGGACTGCTGATGAACTTACTGCATAGCCTGAATTCAATAATGGACCTCATCATTTGCATTTTTTTGTGTTATGGATTTTCATAAATATAGTGCACTAAAAAAAAAAAAAAAACACAAAAAACCTTTTTTTTTTTGTCTTAACTGGAGCCTAAGGGGCCAATAAGGTCCCTTTTAACCCATATGAGAAGACCATTACTATTATGGACCAGTGATGGTTGTGGATCTTGTTAAGATTTTGTATTGGGGCCTACGAGATTCACGTTACACCATCTGTATCAAAAATGGTACCCCACCGTGCAATACCTGCAGTGTAGAGGTGGCCATGCTGGCAACCCCGGGCTCTATTCATTTTTATAGGTTGGAAAAATATTGAATATTGGGATAACCCTTTAATTCCAGGCCCTGACTCCCGGTGGGCCAATCTGAATGTCTGTATTTAAAGGGATTGTATAGGATAAAAAAAAAAAAAAAAAAAACTATATGTCTATATATATATATATATATATATATATATATATATATATATATATATATATATATATATATATATATATATATATATAATTTTATTTTTTTTTAATCCTGTACAATCCCTTCAAATACAGACATTCAGCCACCTCTACACTCCAGGTATTGCACAGTGGGGCACCATTTTTGATACAAATGGTGTAACGTGAAGCTCGTAGGCCAGAATATATATACTTAAAAAAAAAATTATATATATATGTATTTATTTTTTTAAATTTCGGCTTTACATGCCCTGCAAACATAAAGCCCACAAGAAAAAGTTTTTTTTTTTTTTTTTTCCCCTGATGACCACAAGCTTTATGTAACTTGCAAGAGAGGTATTTGACCCGGCAGGCTTTCCGTACTCGGGTGACAGACGGCGCCATTCTCCGTTAAATCTGGTATTTATGATGAGGTGAAAAGCAGAAATCGACATTTTACGGGATATTTCACAGAGCGTGGAGATGGCTCTTATCTGGGATAATATCTTGGGCGGATCAGAGAGATACTAGATAAACACTGCCTTATTCTCACAATGTTCGGAAGATGTATATCATGTCTCCAGGAATCCAGCGCACATGAGAAAACAACAATTTCATGTTTAGTCAGAGCGAGGAAGGTTATTTATAGAGGAGCAGAAATGGGGAGAAACAGCACATGAATAATGTTATAATAACCGATCAGACATTCTGTAGGCAATTGCCAGATCCTTTAGAAGAAAAAAATCTGCTCCCACCAATATAAATCAATCAAATCCCAGCTGTCAGGTTAAAAATATAGAATCTGGCTTTCTCCGCACTGCTAACGGAGTCTCATTTCTTAACACACCATTGGATTATAAAATGGCAAAGAAAACCTGAATAAGAAAATATCCTACCCTATAGCAGCAGATGTAGCGTTAATATTTCACCCAACAAATATTTCTCAATCACTTTTTTTTTTTTATGGCTCCCAGGAGAATAAGCTGATCACAGTGATCAGTGGTAACACCTAGCATCAAGTGTTCAATTCCTCCGCAGCACTCCCACTGGAGAAGTGGAGTATTACACAGCTCTCCTTTAAAGCTCAGTGAACAGTAGATGTAATGAAAGGTCAGGCTGAGTCCTCCAGAGTGAGAGACACTCGCTATAGCTGCTCCCAAATCTGGCTCATAGATGAGAATCCTAAATTAGAGACCTCTTAATTTAAATTGGTTGTCCCAAATTATTATAAAAAAAAGGCTAGTACCTAGAGTACTTGATTAAGGGTTTCCCACACCAGACAAACCAAATGCCTCAAGAGTTGCATGGTGGAGACCTAAAATGTATCTTTTGCCCCATCCTTTTCTTTGTAAGATCGTATTTTAGTTACACCAAGTAGTGATGAGCGAATGTGCTGAGATAAGGTGTTATCCGAGCATGCTCGTGTGCTAGCCGAGTGTCTTTGGCGCACTAGAAGAATATGTCCGGTCCCCGCGCCTGCATGTCTCGCGGCCGTCATGTCATGAGATATTTGAAGTATACGTCTTATCCTGGTAATATTAAGAAAGCTTAAAGGCCAAGAGCAATTTTTTGGCAGATCTAGCACAAAACCACTCATTCAAGCCTGGGGTCCTTGTGACCGCACGGCCGGAGACTTGTAGAGGAAACCCAGGCCTCTGGTTAGGAAAGTGTCCAGTGAAAGCTGGCTAGATGCAAACTCTTAGAACTTGAGTTTCTTCCTCCTGGACTTCTTCTACATGTCACTTCTCCTGTTCTGTAGTGAGCTGGATGAGTGCCTCGGAGACAGAAATGTGGAAATGAGGACAAACGTGAGCTAACCTATGAGAATTGGCGTGTAATGATAGATTCAAGCCGGACTTGTAAGCCAACTTGGATGCCATCACCTCCATCGTTTGTGTTTTTATGTTTGTTTCCAGTCTTTTTATGTGTCTTGGCTAAGTTTGACAACATTTATTCTCACTGTAGTAAAAATCCTTAGCCAAACTGTAGGTTGACTTTTGGCTCTGTAAAAAGAAAAAAAAAACACCCAGACCCTTTCCTACGAAGTGCTGCCAGATATAGTGCTCAACATTGAAATTGCAGCATCAAGAAGCTAAAGTCATGGAATTGTGGAAATCAGACATGTTAATAATATACAAATAATGTAAAAATGGAAACCATTTTTTCTAAACATCTCGATTTATTCAATATGAAAGCCACATGCAGAAATCCCCGCACTTACAGCATCGGCTGCTATCTGTGAGGGTATTAATGGTTGTCTGACGAAAGTTCTGCTGCTCAAAATGCACTTGGGCAAATCAAGATCTGCTGCTGGCAGCTCCCTTTTGGAATTGACGACCAATGATGTCCCAGATGTGCTCGATGGGAGACCAGTTCATTAAATTTCTCCCCCACCTTCGCAGCTTTGCTATGATCATCTCTATGCGCGAGGATTGGTGCACAGTGGCATGACACTTGGTTTAGAGCATGAGCCAAGAGTCATTAGCATGATATACTGGTGTGACTCCAGCCTAAGGCAGCAAACGGTGTCTACAGGAAACATCCCAATGCGTTTGCACGACACTGGACTCTGAGTTAGACATCAAGTACAGGTGCTCCATTGACATCACCTCTCTCAAATTCTATGATGGTGCAGAACCAGAAGGCATTGGAGGCTGGAATGAAGGTGTATCCTGTTCTGTGATAAGTCCCGCTTTTGTAGACTGGTCTGGAGACCACGTGGACAACGCTATGAAAAGGTTTCCACAAGGGAATGCCACACCAGTCCGAGTCCTTGTTGGGTGGTATAATTTACGGTAGCCGAACCCTTTAGTCTTCATTCCAGGTACACTAGCAGCTCAGCGTTACATTGATTTGGTCACTGAACTAGTGGTGCAGCCATATCTCAAGTGTCCCATAAGCCATTTTTTCAAGATGACAACGCCAGCCCACACATTACTTGCACTACTTGAGCAGCCTACATGGCCTAAATGTGCTACCATAGCCTGCAGGGTCACCAAGACTGGTCTCCCGTCGAGAACATATGGGACGTAATTGCGCAGCATTTGCAAAAGGAGGATTGTTCTTCTTCTACAGTACCTTTTTTTTTGGTTTTGAAATTCAAGATGTTAATTTTTCAGCGCAAAGTGAACAAACCGGTGTTTTGGCTTCTTGAATGTGTCTTCTACCTACTGTTGGTTGTCTACAATAATCAATCAATTGGGAGGAGACTGGAATAAGCACTAAAACAGTGCGGAATAAAGTTGAATAATTAATACAGCCATTTTTTACACTTTTTGGTCTAGATCTTCTTTTTGTTTTAGACCTTGCTGTGAGCATAATAATAAAAAAAAAACTTGACTGATGTGTTCAATTTTAGCTGTCTGGCATGATGTCATCTAAACCACTTATCTTCAGATTGATCTTTATCCATTTGGTAACAGGCTCTAAAGGCCTTGATACACATTAGATAGCCGAATCTCCCGACAGCCAGCAGCCACTGCCCCACAGAAAACAGACTGCTCAGCCAAGTGTTCCTATGCTCCGAGAGAGGCGCTTACCTCTCTGGAAACTGATTTACTCCTCATGGAACAAAATGATCGGTTGTTAAAATTCAACAGACCTGATTCTTCTCTCTCCTCACATATGTTAGAGGATAGTCGGGGGAGGTCTACATACACTTGACTTCAGATGGGCAGTCAGTCCCACCATAATTGGCAGGTTCTTCATTTTCCATTTAATGTGTTTGGGAACCTTCATAGCCCAAACTTGTCTTGTGGAATTTTTAATTGCCCAAAGCCTTTGCTCCAAGAAAGATATTTCCATAAACTTTCACGTTCTATTCGCCACCAGTATTTACCAAAATTGGGAAGACTTTCAAATTACCCCAACACCCATTTTTTTTTCTAAGGCCAAAGAGCCTTCACGAACGTGTAAATTAGGCGGCATTCATATATCTGTGTGTCAAGGTCAGAGTATGTCCGCCGATCCCCTGTACCTTGACAGTCTGAGGCTGTCCAGTTTGGGTCAGGAGACCCATGGCTGGTCCTTGAATCATTGATGGTGGTCTGAACGTGAGACACAGATGTGTGAATACAGCTTTACTCACCACAAGACTGACCATAGTACAAGTGGTAAATGCCAGTTTCTCCTCTCCCTAAGACTTTATATGGGCTCCTTTAAAAGGTATTTCATTATTAAAATCCTACTAAAATCAGATCATATAGTTTTCGTCAGGCTCTGTGGACAGTCTTTATCATGTACTTGCCAGCTTCAAAAAAATGACCACAGTAGATACTCGCTGATAACAAAAACAAAAAAACAAAATAAATATTGACCCAAAGAACAAGCGCTTAATGAGGTCTCCTCCAGCACAAATTCTAACATCTGTTTGTCCTCACCAATTCGGGTTCATGTAGGGATAATGTTATGTCAATGGCCGCACCATCTTATAGGCAGAGTAAGCCCTATCCATCCCAGTTTTCGAGCTTCGGCCTATTGTACATCTTCCATGGTTGAGCACATTTGCCCGATGCGTCTCCTCGGTTGCTCTGCAGAATTTCTTGGCACATACTAAATAAACAATAATGAAAATAACAGGCCTTTTCTGCTCGTAGATGAATATGCACGATTGTGGAAAGCCCTCTTTTGTTGCACATGGCCCGTTCACATAATGATAGGTCTTCGGCACATTCTCCTTTCTCTAGTCAAGTTGATTGCCCATTGACTGCCGCCCTGCACATGCGGCACAGAGGGGGAGGCTTAATTATCCTGACGAGCTTCTCCTCCACTGTCTTGTGGGCTGTGTGATGATTTGATCGCCTGCTGTCAGAACGGGTGCATCCCCTATGTTGGATCACTATGTAGCCAGATTTCTCTTAAGGGTGTACGGTTATTTGCCAAATCTGAGATAAAAGTTCTGATACTGTAAGATATAACCTTGGTGCACCGACTATGGCAGACCCTGTAAGGACTGAACTAGAATTTACTGTTTTCTGCAGAGAACAAGGTTATAAAACACATTTATACCTATATTAAATCACGTGATTGTTCAGCGTGTCCTTGCCATTGTTTTATAGTGTCACTTTTCTCAAATAATATTTGCACATGTTGGATGAGAGAAGGTTTACAAGGTTATTTTATTGGATGCCAGACAAACCATGTTCTCCATAATCAGGGTGTGATCGCTCTTATTGCTTTGTGTGTTTTGTATCTTCCGTACAGTATTTAGATTTTTTTTTTCCATTTTCTGTAAATATTGTTATAGACATTGAGAAAAAGGTGTATACAGGCATAAAGGCTTCAGTGCCAGCCCACTAGATTGGTTGGCTGGGGTCCTGCAGACTTTGATTGGAGCTACTTTGCTCATTATCAACCATGAGCCCATTATATCTCTTATTGTTGGGGAAACAATGGACCTCCTTGTAGCAATCAATGGACGCCCAATGGACCTACAATGTAGAAATCCATGTGCTTCCAGTGGACCTACAATGTAGAAATCCATGTGCTCCCAGTGGACCTACAATGTAGAAATCAGTGGGTGGCCAGTGGACCTACAATGTAGAAATCAATGGGTGGCCAGTGGACCTACAATGTAGAAATCAATGGGTGGCCAGTGGACCTACAATGTAGAAATCAGTGGGTGGCCAGTGGACCTACAATGTAGAAATCAATGGGTGGCCAGTGGACCTACAATGTAGAAATCAGTGGGTACCCAGTGGACCTACAATGTAGAAATCAATGGGTGCCCAGTGGACCTACAATGTAGAAATCAATGGGCGCCCAATGAACCTACAATGTAGAAATCAATGGGCGCCCAGTGGACCTACAATGTAGAAATCAATGGGCGCCCAGTGGACCTACAATGTAGAAATCAATGGGCGCCCAGTGGACCTACAATGTAGAAATCAATGGGCGCCCAGTGGACCTACAATGTAGAAATCAATGGGTGGCCAGTGGACCTGCAATGTAGAAACCAATGGGCGCCCAGTGGACCTACAATGTAGAAATCAAGGGCGCCCAGTGGACCTACAATGTAGAAACCAATGGGCGCCCAGGGGACCTACAATGTAGTAATCAATTAGTGTCCAGTGGACCTACAATGTAGTAATCAATGGGCGCCCAGTGGACCTACAATGTATAAATCAATGGGTGGCCAGTGGACCTGCAATGTAGTAATCAATGAGTGCCCAGTGGACCTACAATGTATAAATCAATGGGTGGCCAGTGGACCTACAATTTAGAAATCAATTAGTGTCCAGTGGACCTACAATGTAGAAATCAATGGGTGCCCAGTGGACCTACAATGTAGAAATCAATGGGTGCCCAGTGGACCTCCTTGTAGCATGACTGTGTATACAGATGGATTTCACTATGTGAGTAGGATCACCCTCCTGAATCATTCATACAAACACCAGGGATTTTAATGAATATAGTCCAATTGTACTGAATTTTTTGTTAAAAAAAAAAGCAACAACAAAAAACCGGTCTATATATAATGCTTCTCCTTCTTTGTGCTGTGCTGTCAGCAGATCAGACCGTGTGTACAACCTGACAGGTTCCTTTTAGGACTGCAATTTAAATGAGTCTGATGAACCCATGGACACATTGGTGCCCCAAGTGTTTGGGGAAAGAAGGATCGGGTGATTGGACATAACCGGAATCCTTTAGTTCTCATGGAAAATGAGCCGCCATCAGAGGAGACTGCTAAAGGCTTCCTCAGCTCTCCCCATTCAGAACTTATGTATTCTTGAGTGAGAAGAACATGCACACATCTATGGCGGGGTTGGGAGGAACGGCTGCCTGCAGCTATCCAAAGAGTTTTCCCGGCTGTAGAGTTTTTCTCTATCTGGAGGACATGTGTTGTGTAAACACAGAAGCCGTTAATGTTCATGGGCACAGTGTTATGCCTTCCTTCTCCTATGGTGGCGCTGCAGGGATCCTGATCAGGTGATCTACAGTACTCCAAAAAGTTCTAAATAAATCCCCTATGAAATGCCATCTAGTGCACGTCAGTACTTCCTAACCATACTGGCCACTACCCATGTACTTCTTCTCTATGGAAATGAATGACTGACCTACCTACGTTGTACTTCATGATTTTCTCTTTGGTTTTCTGGTAGAACTGAACAGCACTGATCTTAAAGGATGTATCAGCGAGAACAGCCTGAGCAGCAATGCCAGCCTGCCCAGTGTGCAGAGCTGCCGGAGGCTCGGAGAGCGGCGGGTGGCCAGTTGGGCTGTGTCGTTCGAACGTCTTCTTCAGGATCCAGTTGGGGTTCGATATTTCACGGTTAGTACGTTTCTGTCACTGATGAGAAGTGACGGAATTACTTTTTGGGGTGAAGTCTGGATGGTTTATATGGTGAGCATCCTACGAGAAAACTGCAGTGGTCCTGGTAGGCCGTGTCCAAATTGTGGTAAATTGGTTGTCAAATTGAGCGGAAAACAATCTATAAAGTTTCAGAAGGCATGACTTATCCCAGACACGTGCTCGGAGGAGAGCCAAGAGCAGCCAAGGGCACGCGGCTTGGTGAGGCAAACTGGTGGAAGGGAACTGTCATAAAGCAGAGTAATTGCCAAGTGCTCTTCAAGCCATGAGTGGAGCAGCTGCTGCTAAAGTGCCTCATTAAAAAATGGTCTGACAATCAGTCTGCAGAGAAGAACAAGTTGTATGTGGAAATTACAATAATGCGCTCACTATGTGAGTATTCCGGTTCAGGCTTGGTGCCTTCTCTAAAGGTTGTGAAGACTTAAATGGTTTGCACCCAGATTAGAAGTTAGCGCCCTACGCCTAGGATAGGGAATACAATCAATGGGGGTCTGACCTCCGGTGCTTCCGCCAATCCCAAGAACATGGTTCGAAGAGCCCATCTGAATGGAGTGGAGGTTGTGCATGCATACCTATGATGCATTCTTCTGGTCTCCATCTCTCCCATTAAGAATGAATGGAGTGTAGCTGCGCATGCTCACTCTTCGCTCCATTCTGAAGGGACGTTTAGGGTCCCAGAGGTCAAACGCTTCAATGGTTAGGGGATGACTTCTAATGTTGGTACATATCCTTTAATTGGAGTTGTCTGGCAAAAAAAGAGTATATTCATCTCCTTCTCTTGAGGATCCTGCTTGTCCAGGCGGGTAGACATCTTAATGGAAACTGTGTAATGCTTCATTCGCCCAGTGGGGGTGCTGTAGGGAAATTGTCTGGTGTCACTGCCAGGTTCCCTCGGCGATCATTGCTGATCCCTTTTATTATTAAAAGGGAGACTCGTGGAAATAAGATTATTGCTGGTGGAGTCACACACATGTGCAGGAGGTGATCTATGTGCGCTCAGGTTTCATTGTAATCTGTATTTTGTGTCTTGACCCCCTGCAGGAATTTCTAAAGAAAGAATTCAGCGAGGAGAACATCTTGTTCTGGCAGTCCTGCGAATATTTCAGTCATGTTCCAGCTCATGACAAAAATGAGGTAGACTGCTTACGTAATGAGTGATATTTCTGCAGAACCGTATTTCACCGCTCTGTCTGGGCTTTGTGTATACCAAAAGAAAATCCTAAAATAAATGCAGAAAAAAAACACAGAACTGTTTGCTCCGACTAATATGTAGAAATCCTCTCTCCACTGCATAAAAGCATGAGGCACATTCGACCTCGTGCCTTAGTTGTTAGAATATATTAATTACTGCTATAACATAATGTTGTATATATTATTATTAGTAGTAGTAGTAAAAAATGAAAACAAATATACATTATTACCGTTTTTAATAATAAAATTTGTCTAATTATTATTTATTTTATATCTATCTATCTATCTATCTATCTATCTATCTATCTATCTATCTATATATATATATATCAAACTATATATATATATATATATATATATATATATATGTGTATAAAATATATGTATATATGTATATCTATGTATATATGTATATCTATGTATGTGTGTGTGTGTGTGTATATATATATATATATATATATATATATATATATATATATATATATATATATATATATATATATATATGTGTATATATTACTATGTATATATATGTATGTATGTGTGTGTATATATATATATATATATATATATATATATATATATATATATATATATATATATATATATATATATATATATATATATATATTATAATTTACTTTTTTTTTTCTTTACTTACTACGGTAGCTGTCCTATCGAGCCCGGGAGATATTTAATAAGTTCTTAAGCAGCAAAGCGACCACACCAGTAAACATTGACAGCCAGGCTCAACTGGCCGATGACATCCTGAACGCTCCGCACCCTGATATGTTCAAAGAACAGCAGCTCCAGGTACGGCTGCAGAAAATAAAATATTCGGACCATGTTCCTGTGTGCGAAAACCCTGCTCTTTTTCCTTTGCTTTATTTTAGTGCAGACACTTGTAGAAAGAACTGCTCTGTTTATTGCACGTTTGCTGTGCTTTTATTTGTGTTTCTCTGTCTTTTATGGACATTAAAAAATAAATAAAAGTTTTAGTGAAATCCCGTGCACTTTGCTTGAACTCTTTCCCGCGGTGGATTTTGTTTAGAAACAAAATGCAGCGTATAAAGTGTTGTACATAAGGCCACAGAGCCAAATAATGTTATTATTATATTATTTTTTTAATGCCCGTCGTCCTGTGACACATTTTTATTTTTGTTCCTTTTCAAGCTCATTAAATCCTCGGCCTGCTTTCAAAAGCTTTATATTGCTACCACTAAGTGCATAAACTCCTTTAGAGTAGGGACCTGTTGTTAAAATTCTGTTGTCTTCCATCACTAGAACAAGACAAATATATATATTTTTTATATAATGTTTTTCTATATTTATTGGTCTGTGGAATTTGTTGAAAACACTAAATAGGTTTTGTCTTTGTTTGTAGATTTTTAATCTTATGAAATTTGACAGCTACACGCGGTTCCTAAAGTCTCACCTGTACCAGGAATGCATGCTTGCCGAAGTGGAGGGGAGATCTCTACCAGACCCCCAAGAGGTACCAAGTAGTCCCACCTCAAAACATAGCGTTGGCTCTGACCGCTCAAATATCTCTACACCTAAGAAGGTATCTATATTTTTTGTATTTTTTTTTTTAAAGGGAATCTGTTAGTAGGTTTTTGCTCTGTCATTTGAGTAGGTAGCGGTTAAACACTGACTTCAGCTATGTGTCACTTATCAGGCTGTGTGCTGTTTACTTACAATGAAGGTTTTATCACTAGGAGATTATCAATGATCATATGAGCTGCCTTGTGCCAAGGTGTCCAACCACGCCACCTCCTGTGATTAGCAGCTCACTGTCGCAATTTGCATGTCTGTGTAGGACTGATGTTTGGATGCTGCAGATATCTCCAGGACTGACTATAAGTGGAGACTTGTCTCTGTGAGTGTCCTGGAATGTCCGGACTGGTGTCTTGTCTGGCAAGCTTCAATCTCCAGATAGTGAGGGATGAGCTGTATAAATGGTCTCCAGTGCTTTGGGTGGTCTGTCAATCTCCAGATAGTGAGGGATGAGCTTTATAAATGGTCTCCAGTGCTTTGTGTAGTCCATTCCACGAGATAAGCAGAATGTCAGCGTTGCCACCCACTGGTGTGAGAGAAGATAAGAATGTCATCCCTTAAAGCGCATGCTTTTGTTACTGAAGTATTTGGCCTGACCTGTCTTTCCTGTACTTGTTCAGCAAGCCAGCAAGAAAACCAAGTCAGGAAGATCGCTAAACGAGGAGTCTGGAGGGGAGGATGAGAATGAGAAGAGGAAGAAAGGCACGTTCTTTTCTTGGTCAAGGAGTAAAAGCATAGGGAAGTCTCAGAAGAAGAGAGAGAATGGAGAGATCCCAAACGGTAACTATATAATACTGCTGTGACCTGCCGAAAAAAAGTACCGTAATACTCAATGTGACTAGCGTGTGGTCAGGATTAGGAGAGGGCAGCGACTTATCTCCCCTGGGAACAAAAGGATCGGACGTGTTGAAATCAAAGTGCCTGATCCCTATTTGCTCCCACTGCTGCTGTATTGAGTCAGGAGGGGCCATATGCACACAGTCAATTAGTCCCGACCCGGCTCACTGTAATACAGCTCCTGTTTAATTTATGAGATTGTGCTTGGACTTACTGCTGGGAGAGAGGAAGAGAGAGCTGCCTGGTTAACTAAGCTGTACATGGAGAGCGCAATGAGCTTGTCTGGGGCCCTCAGTTTTTCATAAACTTTTATATTCCATGGCTGGCTATTGGATTTATTTGAGTGCGGTACTGTTCAGATCTGGGAAACCTATACAAAGGGAACACAACACCAGAAAATAACCTACTGTTTAAAGGGAAGTTACAGGATCATCCGCACAAGGAACACAATGACTTCCCTTCCAAAAACATTGTCCAGAGCATGCCCATAAAATACTTCTGTGCGACTCAATAGACAGCGCCTTTCTATGTATCCAATATTAAAGGGGCATTCCCATCTGCAAGATCCTATCCCAAATATCTAGTAGGTGTAATATTCGTAACTACCTGATTCACTATGTCACTTACCCCATGTACAGGGCATTGCAGTAGCTTAGCCTTCCATGGTTACGACCACCAGCAACTAACTGTTATGGATACCTAAGCTACTGTACTCTATAATTTGTAAAGCGCTGCGGAATATGTTGGCGCTATATAAATAAAAATAATAATTATTATTATTATTATATTACTGTAATGCCCTGCACATGAGGAAAGAGACATGGCAAATCAGAAGAAATATTCTACATGTATATGTGTGTATATATGTGTGTGTGTATATAATATATATATAATCTACTGCAGGACTGCTCTTCAGCTCTGGACAATCAGGCGGAAGCTTTTCTTGTTACCTTTCCACTCATTTTTTTTATTTTCATGAACCTTTTTCCTGGCAGAATCCTCCATTAGCAACGGGGCTCCCTGCAGGAGGCGAGGGTCGCAGGGTTCTGTATCCTCTTCAGCGAGTCTTGAGATGATTAATTGTGGCAGTAATGGCAATGCGCTGGAGGTAAGGATCACATTAAAGTTGTAATTGTTTTACAAGACAAATTCTTATCGTCCGTCTTGACATGGGGCTCTGCCTTTATAACCTTGCGTTACTGACTACCCGCATGTTAGCAAATGACTTGTGGGCACGTCCCCTCGGGGGGATTGTAAACTTTACATAGCTGGCTGGTTTAATTCTGAAAGAACTTGGACGTGAATCCTTCCTTTCCATCTGTTCTGGCTTCTTTCTGAGGAATATTAAATGGCCTTTAGTGGATTACAAGACTAATTATTTGTGTGTTGTCATCTAATTTTGGACATTACCTTACATATGCTAAATTAATAAAATGTATAAACCTTATGCTGTGTAAGAAAAAAAGAAAAACTCGAATCCTACATATTTCTAGTGTCAAAACTAGTCTTTCATTGACATATCTTCAAAATGACAAAAAAAAAAACTTTTATAGGTCACTTTCTCCCATAAGTTCAAGCTACTCTGCCTCTCCTGCTTTTGCTACTATTCTTGTCTTCTGATCTAACCTCAGGATGCTCAATACCTGTCCAGGGCAGAATTGCATAAAACTAGAACATCATGGTCCTTTCAGCCACATATGGTTCCTATCAAAAGATTTAAATAGTGGCAAAAGCATAAGAGGAGGAGTAGTCTGATCTTTGTGGGAGGTAGTGACCTGTAAACTCCCAAAAAAGTTGGACGATATAAGTGTGTTGCTGTGAGTGGCAGTGACCAAGTCCATTTTTCATTGTCCCTGTCACATGCCATCATGTCCTCATGATCACAGTTGCATGAGCAGACTGGTCACTGCTCTCAGAAAAATCTGCTCACTCCTCTCCTGCTGCTTCCATCATTCTCATTTTCTGATTGGTCACAGAATGTTGTCACCACCCACTTTATAAAATTCTGTCACATATTCTAATATTTAAGAATCTGCTTCATCTTTAATATGATCATAAATTAGGAAATTACCTCTAATCTCCATGGAAAGATCACCATGGTAGTTATTGTTACTGTTATTGTGAAGCGATTTTGCAGGACCTGGTCAATCGGACAAGTCGGTAGTCTGTGTTCGCTGAACAGGAGCCCTGAGAACCATCTCTTATGTGACTGCATGTATTTTTTTTCGATTAGCCGGCCTGGCTAGACTGGCTAATCAAAGGAAACTGGATGCTGTCCGAAAGGATGGGGTTCTGGGGGCTCCTATCGAGCAGCCACCAGTTACTGAAGTGGCCGAAGGATCGGGTCTTGCAAATCAATTCGCATCAATTCTAGTCACTGACTACTGCCTGCTATTACATTTTTTTTTTCTTTCATTATTTTTTAGAACTATTTAAAGGGAATCTGTGATCAAATTTCTGCTATGTAATCTGAAAGCAGCATGATATCCTGATTCCAATGATGTGTTACTTACGGGTTTGCATGCTGTCATTTTGATACCATCACTGTTTTCTCTGCTGCAGATCTAGCATAGCTCGAATGCTGAGCTGTGTGTAACCCCGCCCACATCACGGATTGGCAGGTTTGTCAATATACAGTGTACACGGCTGCCAATCAGTGGTGGGGGCGGGGTTACACGGTGTATTTGACCAGGAGACACCTAATCCTGCAGTGATAATGTACTGCTGATAAAACACAGATTTTTATTAAAACAACGCACAGCCCAGTAAGAAACACATCACTTGAATCGGGGTCTTGGCGCCTACATCTTGGTAATCGTTTTCAATTTTATTCAATTCTTCTCTCAATTACGAACCATACAGAATATTTTTCATACCTATTGTTTACGATTTTAGTGTGTATAGATATATCTATCACACAGGTTTGCATTTGGTGCACCGTACAGGTACCCTCTCTTGAGATGGTAATTGAGGAGCGTTGTCTGAATCCACGGTTCTGCTGTCTGCTCCTTTATTACCTGTCACTTTTCTATCCCTTCCACAGTTTGAATCGTCGAGAGTTTCTTCTTCCGAGAAATCCCCCAAGCATTGTTGTATTACCCTGCCTGACGGCTCATCCTGTGCCATGGCGGTGAAAAGTGGCCATTCCATTAAAGAAATCCTAAGCAGCCTCTGCGAGAAGAGCGGCTTCAACATCGCAGCAGTGGACCTGTTCTTAGTCGGAGGCAACAAGGTATTATACTTGAAAAATCATCAAGAGTATTTCATTTCAGCAGAAAAAGGGGATATTAAAGGGGTTGTCTCTAGTTTCTATCTTCTAGGGGGTCTCCGCTCCTTTGCCTCTCGGCTTCCTGCTTGCATTGGGGGAGCACAAGGGCACTGATCTTGTGATCAACCAAGCTGGCAAGCCGTTATGTCAAATAGCTTGTAAGCTCACACTCATCACCTAGGAAACTGACCACCTCGGAGACTGCAGAGGTGGCCGGTTACCAGAGTAGTACACAATAGAATTAAAAATCCCAATATTTTTCAGAACCGAAAAATATATATATTTTTTTAAAATAAAAGTTAAATTGCAAAATTGCTTGTTTTTACAAGCACTTTTAAAATGTTACTCATTTAATGAGATGAAAGAACCCCTTTAATAACTTACCGTTGTTATAGTAGAAATTGTTTAATTTGGCAATTTGCTAAATGTAAACTCAAAGCTTGATGTAAAACTTGCTTCTTAGAAAAGCTATCGTAAAAAAAAAAATGATTAAATACACTTCTCACACTGGCCACTGAGGATTTTTTTTAGAACCAGACTTTCAGGATACGATGACTTTCAGGAATCAGCTGTTTTTCCAGGATAACCTTGTATGCGGCTTGATTCATACAAGAACAACCTGCCCAATTCCAGCCTTGCTGAAGCATCCCCAGATCATCACCGATCCTCCACCAAATTTCACAGTGGGTGCAAGACACTGTGGCTTGTGCCTCTCCAGGTCTCCTTCTAACCATTAGAGGACCAGATGATGATCTGGGGATGCTTCAGCAAGGCTGGAATTGGGCAGGTTGTTCTTTGCGAAGGACGCATGAATCAAGCCGCATACAAGGTTATCCTGGAAAAACAGTTGACTCCTTCTGCCAATCTCCAGACCTGAAAACCTCTGGAATGTAATCAAGAGGAAGATGGATAGTCACAAGCCATCAAACAAAGAAGAACTGCTTACATTTTTGCACCAGAAGCCCATGTGAAAGACTGGTGGAAAGCATGCCAAGACACATGAAAGCTGTGATTAAAAATCATGGTTATTCCACAAACTATTGATTTCTGAACTCTTCCTGAGTTAAAGCATTAGTATTGTTGTTTCTAAATGATTATGAACTTATTTTATTTTTGCATTATTTGAGGTCTGCAAGCAATGCATTTTTTTTTTTTATTTTGACCATTTCTCATTTTCAGAAAATAAATACAAAATTTGTTGCTTGGAACTTCGGAGACATGTTGTCAGTAGTTTATAGAATAAAAGAACAATTTACATTTTACTCCAAAATATACCTACAAAGAGAAAAATCAGACAAACTGAACATTTTGCAGTCTCTTAATTTTTGCCAGAGCTGTATATAAGCTTTCACCTATTCCAGTTTGCTATCCTAGCCCTGTATCTAAATTCCATGGTCAGGGCAAAGCGGTTTCTTCCACCTATCCCCTTGGGCACATGTCCGGCAGACCTCGGCCCTGTGCAGCTCGGAGCCGCTACATGTCCGTTAGCCTCAGGTCGTACAGCAGGGAAGGCGTTAATTGTCTTTGTGCCTTGTACAGAACTGTACACCAGTCCCACCCGGCAGCCTGTGATTTGTGCCCACCGGCCCTTCTCAATGTGTAATTTATTGTATGTTTCTGTTTATTTTGTCTCCGCTTATAATGAAGCCTCTCGTCCTGAGCCAAGACAGCAGCATTCTGGAGTCCCGGGATCTAAGAATAGAAAAACGGACTTTATTTCGGTAAGAGAAACAAAATGAATCTAGCAAATGTAAATCTGGGCTGCGGAAAAGTTTTTCCACTCAGACCCTCCTGGCAGCAATGATTTCTTTTTAGCCGTTTTTATAATAAATGTGCACTCAAGATCATGAAGATCTGTGGTCTTGAGCTTCCAGCCTAGCAATCTCCCGGGGATTATGTCTACAATGTATCATTCACAGTGTGCGGCGAGTATAGGATTAAGTAGGCAACAGTAACGCAGAATTAAAAGAATAAAATAAAATGTGGTATCCCTTTTTTAAGAAAATCTTTTAATTTTTGTGCAAAAAGGCAAAAGTAATCTATGAGGTGTTGAAGGATTAATGTTCAAGGAATGGAACAACATATGGATTAATATTAAGTAACCTTTTCTTCTTTCTATTTAGTTTGGACCTTGTACCAATTAACAGGTCTGTTGGACTGAAAGCCAAACCAACGAAGCCTGTAACGGAGGTCCTGCGCCCGGTTGTCGCAAAATACGGGCTGAATCTTGGCGAGCTGGTGGCGAGGCTGGTAAGTGCGCCATTTGATTAATATTTTTGTATTGAGGTTCTACATAATGATTTTTTTTAATGTATTTTATATTTTTTAATTTTTCTAAAAAATGGGGTTGATTAAATTGGGGTAAGGGTTCCAGTTACCACCTATTCTGAGAAATGCTGCCAACTAGGGGATCAATGGGGGTCTCTGCTGTTGGACACTCACAAAGTTGCCAAAGTGAGGGACTTTTGTTCCTTGTTTGAATGGAGTGGTTGTCCAGCATCGGTCCCATAGAGAATGGGGTTCCGGTGCTGGATAGACATCGTGGAGGTTGGACCCCCACTGATCTGCTACTTATCACCTATCCTGATGGTCTGGATCTTACTGGAATATCCCGTTACTTGGTGAGATGCTTCTTGCACCATCATCAGGTGTTCCCTCCAACACCTGGCAATGACTAGAATAGGACAGGTGCACAATGCCCCCAATGGTGCACACATCCCACCAGCAATCTGTAGATGCGACCTTATCTGCACCGCTCGTGACCAGCACCGGAGTAATCATCTAAATACATTTTGTTTAGATCTGTTACTGTTTTGTCAAAAATAATATAAAAATATTATGCTCCGACATTTTAACTTTCTTTCTGTTCTATTCTTTTTTTTTTTTTTTCTCTTTTTTTCATGGCTATTTATACTTTTTTTTTTTTCTTCATTTTTTATTAAAGTCACGCTTGTATTTATAGTTTTGCAGATTAAAGACTGAGTCTTTTTTTATTTTTTATTTCATAATTTTCACAAAAAGTAAGAAACTGGTAATATATCAGAAATCTGCTTCGTTCTCCTCCTGGACTGATCATTCATTCTCAATTCAGGGGTAAAAATCTGTTTTCGGCGAAGACAGATTTCTCCATTAACTGAGAGAGGAGATGACAGTTGGTGCTTATAAGATTCTATGGAGGAGGGAGGAGCTAGAGGCGACACAGACATTCTGCTGCCAGTTCTCCTGAAACAATTGTTAGTTTTTCATAGAATGTTATGAGCACCAACTGTCATCTCCTAACTCAGGAATGGAAAAGTTGTTATTCACCGACGACACATTTTACCCATGAATTGAGAATGAAAGATCAGTCCAGGAGGAGAAAGAAGTGGATTTCTCTAATAAAATATATTGCAAAAGTTTAAATGGTACTTTTGATTTATGAAAAAAAGAAAATGATGGTTATTCTTTAAATATTTCATAGTTTTGTTAATAAATGTAGCCCCACCATTCTCCCCACAGCACCCCCAAAAAAATATTAAAACCAAAATAATGTAGTAATTACACTGTTTGCAGAGCGGAGAACAGGAACCCTTAGATTTAGGTGTCCCAATTTCTACCTTGGATGGGCAGAGGGTTGTATTGGACGAGAAGGAGAGCTCCAGAACTAAGGGTGAGTCCTTTAGTAATTTTATACAGTATATACCGTATATACTCATGTATAAGCCGAGGCACCTAATTTTGCCACAAAAAACTGGGAAAACGTATTGACTTGAATATAAGCTATATGCATTGTCCCCCCATCCCTATCCTTGTTTGCATGGCTCCTTATCCCCATCCTTGTATGCGTCGCTCCTTATCCTCATCCTTGTATGCGTCGCTCCTTATTCCCATCCTTGTCTGCATGGCTCCTCATCCCCATCCTTGTCTGCATGGCTCCTCATCCCCATCCTTGTATGCGTGGCTCCTCATCCCCATCCTTGTCTGCATGGCTCCTCATCCCCATCCTTGTCTGCATGGCTCCTCATCCCCATCCTTGTCAGCATGGCTCCTCATCCCCATCCTTGTCTGCATGGCTACTTATCCCCATCCTTGTATGCATGGCTCCTTATTCCCATCCTTGTATGCATGGCTCCTCATCCCCATCCTTGTATGCATGGCTCCTCATCCCCCATCCTTGTCTGCATGGCTCCTCATCCCCATCCTTGTCTGCATGGCTCCTCATCCCCATCCTTGTCTGCATGGCTCCTCATCCCCATCCTTGTCTGCATGGCTCCTCATCCCCATCCTTGTCTGCATGGCTACTTATCCCCATCCTTGTATGCATGGCTCCTCATCCCCATCCTTGTCTGCATGGCTCCTCATCCCCATCCTTGTCTGCATGGCTCCTCATCCCCATCCTTGTCTGCATGGCTCCTTATTCCCATCCTTGTATGCATGGCTCCTCATCCCCATCCTTGTCTGCATGGCTCCTCATCCCCATCCTTGTATGCATGGCTCCTCATCCCCATCCTTGTCTGCATGGCTCCTCATCCCCATCCTTGTCTGCATGGCTCCTTATCCCCATCCTTGTCTGCATGGCTCCTTATCCCCATCCTTGTCTGCATGGCTCCTCATCCCCATCCTTGTCTGCATGGCTACTTATCCCCATCCTTGTATGCATGGCTCCTTATTCCCATCCTTGTATGCATGGCTCCTCATCCCCATCCTTGTATGCATGGCTCCTCATCCCCCATCCTTGTCTGCATGGCTCCTCATCCCCATCCTTGTCTGCATGGCTCCTCATCCCCATCCTTGTCTGCATGGCTACTTATCCCCATCCTTGTCTGCATGGCTCCTCATTCCCATCCTTGTCTGCATGGCTCCTCATCCCCATCCTTGTATGCATGGCTCCTTATTCCCATCCTTGTATGCATGGCTCCTCATCCCCATCCTTGTATGCATGGCTCCTCATCCCCCATCCTTGTCTGCATGGCTCCTCATCCCCATCCTTGTCTGCATGGCTCCTCATCCCCCATCCTTGTCTGCATGGCTCCTCATCCCCATCCTTGTATGCATGGCTCCTTATCCCCATCCTTGTATGCATGGCTCCTTATCCCCATCCTTGTATGCATGGCTACTTATCTCCATCCTTGTATGCATGGTTCCTCATCCCAATCCTTGTATGCATGGTTCCTCATCTTCATCCTTGTATGCATGGTTCCTCATCTCCATCCTTGTATGCATGGTTCCTCATCTCCATCCTTGTTTGCATGGCTCCTCATCCCCATCCTTGTATGCATGGCTCCTCATCCCCATCCTTGTATGCATGGCTCCTCATCCCCATCCTTGTATGCATGGCTCCTCATCCCCATCCTTGTATGCATGGTTCCTTATCCCCATCCTTGTATGCATGGTTCCTTATCCCCATCCTTGTATGCATGGTTCCTCATCTCCATCCTTGTATGCATGGCTCCTCATCCCCATCCTTGTATGCATGGTTCCTTATCCCCATCCTTGTATGCATGGTTTCCTCATCTCCATCCTTGTATGCATGGTTCCTCATCTCCATCCTTGTATGCATGGTTCCTCATTCCCGTCCTTGTATGCATGGTTCCTCATCTCCATCCTTGTATGCATGGTTCCTCATCTCCATCCTTGTATGCAGGTTCCTCATCCCCATCCTGGTCTGCATGATTTCCTCATCCCTGTCCTGGTATGCATGGCTCTTCATCCCCATCCTGGTATGCATGGCTCTTCATCCCTATCCTTGTATGCATGGCCCCCCATGAGAAAAGCATAAAATAAACCTCCTACTTACTTTCCCTGCATGCCGTCACTGCACCTTGTTCCGGCGACAAGCCATCACGTGTCCCCGCTCATTAAAAGAATGAATATTCACCTCTCTCCATGCCTATGGGAGTGGAGAGAGGTGAATATTCATTACCTTAAGGAGCGGGCACCCGTGATAGCTCAGCTGCTGCTGGCACTGTGCGCGCTATAGTAGAAATGAATATTCATTGCCAGCACAGTGAATATTAATTTCTCTTTAGCAGCGGGCACAGGCTTTAGCCGCCGGCTCCTGCCTCCGGTGACCCGCTGCTTTCCCTCCCCCGCCAGCTTCTCAAACAATGACTCTTGTATAAGCCGGGAAGAGAGGTTTCAGGACAAAAAAATGTTCTGAAAAACTCGGCTTATACACAAGTATATACGGTAAATGCTACATGCTGATATATCTTTTTTTTTTCCCCCTTTTTTGGCACTAACAAGGCATACTTGACTCCTTTCTAACATTTTTATTTTTTGTCAAACGCTTAACATAATATTTCTATAAATTGGCTGCTGTGTTTGGTTTTCTCCTATTCTGGAGACTGATACAAGAATAATTTTTTTTGTGAAAATCCGATGCACTAAAACCACATTTCCACACCTCTGTGTCATTTATGATCCCCGCACTTTTTGGCCTCTGCTGTGAATAGTCTCTTTATGTTTTACGGAGCTGAATTATGTTTTAGTTAAAGTCTCGGATTGTATCGTTATTCCATTGCAGACAAATCCAAGAACCCAATGATGAAATCGACTCCCGCGCTGACTAACTCCAGGAGTAATAATTCCATGGTAATTACACCATTGATCTCCATATTAAGTTTATGATTCTTAAGGGAATTCCATTTTTGCTAGTTTTCATTTTGCAAATGAAATGGGTTTTTTTTTTTCACCTTTTTTTATTACATTTTGCAGTAGAAATCTACATAATGCATAAAGTTTGTTTTAAATATCAATGGAAAATTAAATTCCAAAAAGTTTGCGCCTTGCCAGAAGGGAGCGCGATGTGAGAGTTCAGATGGGTTACAAACCAAGGTTGCTGTTCACCGTATTTTTCCCTGGTCTTTTCATGGAAAATCAGCAAAATTTTAAAGCTGTTTTAGAGATGCGTTATTGAAAAGCTTGTTCTGGTCCCCGCGGGACTGTTCGACACATGCAGGCATTGTCTAACAAACAGGCAATCCCTGCATTTTTTTCCTCTGTTAGGGTATGTGCACACGTCAGGATTTCTTGCAGAAATTTTCCTGACAAAATCCGGACATTTCTGCCAGAAATCCGCATGCGTTTTTTTTTTGCGGATTTTTTTGCGGAATTTTTGCGGTTTTCTCCTGACACTCCAAAATCATGGGAAATCCGCAAAAAAATCCACAAAAATAATGAACATATTGCTTCTTTTTCCGGATTGCGTTTTTTTTGCAGAAAAAAACGTAACATTTGCACAAAAAATGCGGAATGCATTCTAAATGATAGGATGCATAATGTATGCATTTTTTGTGCAGAATTATAGCGTTTTTATCGGGGAAATCTGCAAAAAAAAAACGCAAAAATTCCTGAAGAAATCCTGATGTGTGCACATACCCTGAAACAGCCACCAAACTTGCAACTGCGGGGACTCAGAACATGTTTTCGAGCATGCCGAAGACACTCTGTTAGCACACGAGCATGCTCAGATAACACCTTAACACCTTATCTGAGCATGTTCGCTCATAATTATTCATGACCCTTGGGTCAATTCTAGACATTAACGCTGCCCTGGGTCAGTGTTTTGGTCTTTCACGACATCTGCTCTTGTCTTCTGAGCCTGGCATCCTAGGTGCCTTTGACTCGTACTAGACCCTGCAATATCATGATGTGCATCTCAGGAACTAGTAAGAATCGTAAGCACCCATAAATGAAAGCCAGCTGCCATAGAGGACTAGCCTCGACGCTGGACCTCAAATAGATCATCTCTAGTTTTTTCCCAACACCCTTACACTGAGGACCCTCTAAAGTGGGATGTCCCACAACAAATGGCAAAGGAGAAGAAACCATCCAAGGCTGGATTGTCTTTCCCCAAAGGGCCTTTAGTTGCTACGTAATTTGCCTTTATGGGATGCTTGGGTGTACTTATGAGAAAAATTAAATCAGGACCCCCTTTTGGTGGTTTTTGATAGCACTACTTCCCATCTGCTAAAGTGAGGCTTGCAGGCAACAAGTCCTTTTTCTCATCTCTGTGATTTTTGACCTGTTCCACCAAGGATCACCCATGAAGTGGTAATGTCTACTGAGATTGTTACCACTCATTATCATGAAGCCAACCTGGGTAAGGTCCATTCTCTTTTTGACTCCCCAAACCAGCTGCATTGGGCTTTCTCTATGGCAAGTAGCTCCTTGTCAGGTCATGAGGTTAGTCTTGGTGCTCTTTTGGCATTGGGTTCTAGATATTTGCTCGTAAACAGCCGTCCTCAGCAAATCCCTTCCTCATCTTTGTCAGGGACTAGGGTTATAGGACAGCACAGACAATTATATTGTAGCGTATGTCATAAGGTTTTAGTATCTGTGAAATTAGAGGAGATTGGGATACTCACAATCATGATATTGGTCAAGGGAGAAGATCGGCCTCTGGTGAAATCTTCATCCATTCGACTGAAGGGCGAATACGGCAAAGGAAGCAGCAGAGATGTCCGACAACAGAGAAAAGATGAAGCTGTTATGAGGATGGGCAAAAAGAAGCAGCATAAGATTAATCTGGATGAAGCAGAAGGTAAAGGCAGGAATTGTGGAATTACATTTTTTTTCTGTGCAAAGCTGTAAAAAAAATATATACTGAATGCCAGAATCCTCGTATTGTGTAAGATTGTTTTTGAACATTATTTTAATATGTCAACACTATTACTTTGTTTCTTTCTAAGTTACTTTTTAGTAGTGTAATAGTTTAACATGACGTCTTTAATGAAGAAATTTTATTTCATAAGCTTTCCGAATTACCTATGTAATTATGTGTAAGTGTAATAATGTAGTTGGCGATCTCTGTCGCTCCCAGTTTCCAGCGGTGCTCCGGTTCTCTTCTTGACCATGTGACTCGGCTCACACAAGGATTTATGTGTGAGACGGAAATTGCTTTCTCTGTAAGTTTATGGAGCCCTGTTCTGAGGCTTCACAGCCTTACAGTGAAGGAAGTCGCTCCGCCCTACACAACAGTCACTGTGCGAGTCAGCAAAGAAGAGGCGCGCTCATGTGGGATTGGAGTCGCGCTGGAAACTGGAGAAGGCTGCAATCCGTAGGTATAACAATACACTTAGGCTGTGTGCACACGTTCAGGGTTTGCAGCAGAAAATGTGCACGTTTTTGCTACCTATTGTGAGATTTTCTGAGATCTTTCACTTTGCTGGTACTGTAAAACGCGGTGTATTTACTCTGTCGTCCCCCAATTAGAGGCTAAGAGAAAGAGATTTTACGGTGAGTACACAAAAATCTCCTTTCTTGCACAAAATTCGTACTGGGAAAAAAAAAACGCGACGTGTGTGTACATAGCCTTACACATCATCACATTAGGTCAATTTATGAAATGTATGTTTATACGAATATATATTATGCGTGTGTGTAGGAGGGCAGTATGTCGTCTAATGATGGGACGGGACGCGTGTAGTCATGTACCTAAGGCCTGTTTCACACGTCAGTGGCTCCGGTACGTGTGGTGACAGTTTTCTCACGTACCGGAGACACTGACTCACGTTGACACATTAAAATCAATGTGTCTTTGCACATGTCAGCGTGTTTTCACGGACCGTGTGTCCGTTTGAAAAACACGGAGACATGTCAGTGTTCGTGGGAGCACACGGACCCATTAAAGTCAATGGGTCCGTGTAAAACACGTACCGCACACGGATGTTGTCCGTGTGCCGTGCAGAAGACAGCGCTACAGTAAGCGCTGTCCCCCCAGCTTGTGCTGAAGCCGCCATTCATTTCTTCTCTCCAGCAGCATTCGCTGGAGAGAAGGAATGAAAAATCATTGTTTTTTTTTTTGTTTTTTTGTTGTTAAAATAATGTTCCTGGAAACCACCCGCCCGCCCGCCCGCTGGAAATAAAATACTCACCCAGCTCCCTCGATGCTTCCTCTCAGCGTCGCAGCTCTTCCTGTATGAGCGGTCACGTGGTGCCGCTCATTACAGTGATGAATATGCGGCTCCACCTCCCATAGGGGTGGAGCCGCATATTCATCACTGTAATGAGCGGCACCACGTGACCGCTCATACAGGACAAGCTGCGACGCTGATAGGAAGCATCGAGGGAGCTCGGTGAGTATTTTATTTCCAGCGGGCGGGCGCACAGGGGGTGGGAGGGGGTTGGTTACCGAGAACTTTATTTCAACCGCAAAAAACCGCAATGATTTTTCATTCCTTCTCTCCAGCAAACACTGCTGGAGAGAAGAAATGAATGGCGGCATCAGCACCCAAAGCAGGGGACAGCGCTTAATGTAGCTCTGTCTCCTGCACGGTCCGTGTGGTACCCAGTCGGCACACGGGCGGCACACGGCTGCCGCACGTGTGCCACACTGATGTGCCACGTGAGCACACGGACACGGATAACTACGGTACCGATTTTTCCGGTACCGGAATTATCTGGACGTGTGAGACTGGCCTAAGCTGTAACCGCGTATAACAGTTCTGCCCTAATGGAGATGAGCTAAGAAGGAAGATCTGAGAGCTACCATATAAATCAGATCTTCATCCACTCATACTGACTTGTGTTTCCGTTTGACTGGACAGCCCCTTTAAAGGGAACGTGTCACCCCCCCCAGGCGTTTTTAACTAAAACAGCCACCTTGTGCAGCAGTAATGCTGCATTCTGACAAGGTGGCTCTTTTAGTTCTGGGTGCTGTAACTGCCGAAATAATCCGTTTTGTAATTTGTCCTAAATACCTTTTCTTCAGTCAAGGAGGCAGGCCTTTCCCCCCCTGCTGCAGATGCCACACAGCCGTCACTCAAATCTTCCTGGCGCCGCCTCCTTACCGCTGTTTTGAAATGAGCCGGCGCCTGCGCTCTTTTCTCCTGCCTTGGGCAGGCGCAGTGAGCGCTGCCCGTCCTCATATGCAGTCTAGCTGACTGCGCCTGTTCGGCCGCCCTGCCTGTGAATCCCAGCCCCGCAGTGAGAATAAATCAGAAGACACTGCGGGGCTGGGATTCACAGGCAGGGCGGCCGCACAGGCGCAGTCAGCCCAAGGCAGGAGAAGAGAGCGCAGGCTCATTTCAAAACAGTGCTGAGGAGGCGGCGCCAAGAAGACATGAGTGACGGCTGTGTGGCGTCTGCAGCAGGGGGGAAAGACCGGCCTCCTTGACTGAAGAAAAGGTATTTAGGACAAATTACAAAACTGATTATTTCGGCAGTTACAGCACCCAGAACTAAAAGAGCCACCTTGTCAGAATGCAGCATTACTGCTGCACAAGGTGGCTTTTTTAGTTAAACATGCCTGGTTGGTGACACGTTCCCTTTAAACTCACATATTTGGCCCCAAAAAAGAGCTCTTGTTCAGTATTTGGCAGGACAATGTATGCATTCTTTTACTTTATTATTACAGTAATAATATAGAATTCAAAAAAGAAAAATTGGAAAATAAACAGAAAATCAACGGTGAAGAAATATAGAACTGTAATATATACATTAGTTACATAGGTTGAAAAAAAGACCGTGGTCCTTCAAATTCAAACTTTATCCACCAAAATTTTCTATATTTATTTTAGACCTTTTTTGTTGTTTTTATGGTATTTTTGACAGAAAAGAGCACATTAGTTGTTTGTTTGTTTTTTACTTTATAGGGGTTTTCCAAGGTTTCAAAGCCATTATGGGTACACATGTTGTGTTTTTCTTATTTCTTCACACTGGCTGACTTTTTTTTTTTTGAATGATTTTGGCCAAAAAATAAAAAAAAACGCTGTTCTTTGCCTGCAGGTTTGTGTAAAACACAAAAGACCTTGTGATATCAATGTGAGACGAATTACATCCTTTACTACATAGACCGGCCATGGGTCTCCTGACCCGAACTCTTCAAGTATAATAGTCATATATGAGGCTACCGAGCTCGATTTAGGAGACCCGCCGGCCAGTATGTGTATCGTGGTCGGAGTATGGACCACAAAATACAGATGTGTGAAGATGGTCTTGGTCATGATGAAATATTGTTAATTTGTTACTGTTTTTTTGTTTTGTTTTTTTAACTCAAAGCTTTCTTTGAGTTGATTTCTAAAGCGCAGAGTTCTCGGGCAGAAGACCAGAGAGGACTTCTCCGAAAAGAAGACCTGGTGCTTCCAGATTTTCTCCGTCTGTCTCCACTTGACGCAACTTCTTCCGGCCTAACATCAGGAAACTCCACCAAGAGGAGACCAGAAAAGAGTACTAGCCTTGACAAAGGCAACAGTGGATCATCCAGTGTATTTATAGGTACGCAAAACGGTGGAGAAAAATCCAGCAAGTACAGCGGACTGGATAAAAGAGACAAACATGACATTGTGCCACCTGCTGGAAGGAAAGCCTATGCTCCATTTAACACTCCATTATCCCCGATTCCACATGTTCAAGAAAAAAACATTCCCAAACGAGAAAGACTATCCAGAGACTTGTCCACTGGAAATATCCAGACTGTGGAAGATGACAATGTCGCCGATCTCACCCTAGTAGCCGAAGGAGACATTAGCAGTCCCAATAGCACTTTACTACCATTACCCCCATCACCGCCTCGTGATGTCAGTAAGCTCTCCGAAGCCAACTTTTCACCCCCAACTCCATGCTCGGGCAGTCAAGATAATTCTGGATATCAGAAATCAGGTATTTCAAGATTTTAGTGGTGTGTTTTGATTATTATTTTTTTTTTTAAGTTTACAAAGCCCTCCTTTAGTGCAAAAAAAAGTCTCCTTTTATTTTATATTCTTTGCACTTTTAAACATTGCAGAATTGCACATTTTTTTTAAACTGCATGTGTCTGTTTATAACACTATTTCCATTGTGGAAAAAAGTTATTTTTCAAGTGCCAAGTTTCTCCTTTACATGCCACATCTTGTATTTATGACCGATCTATAAGGATAGGCTAAGGATAGTGATGTAAATATTACGGTACATGGATTGTTAAATATTAAGGAAGCCATAATTTACAACTAATGATATTCATTTGTACTAAGTTGACCTTACGGAAGCCAAGTAGTGTTGACTTATATTGGTACCCTGTGATTTAAAGGGTAACTCCACTTCAATCAATCCTGTGACGTGTCATTGAGATATTTTAGAAGATAATGATTTTTGTTGGAGGTCCTCAAGCTATGTCTCCCATCAATTCCCCAAACCACTGATGGATACTAGACCACTCCTCTGCTTATGGTAGAATAAAATAACTCGTAGGGTTTGTTCACGCTGACTTTTTTTTTTTTGAGTTTTCGGAACAGGGACTCTCAAACTTTGTAATTTGGTTTTTGAACTCCCCTGAGTATTTTTACAGAGTCTTTGAAGCAGATACTCTCCATACACTCAGCGTGAACACACCCTTACATCGTGGAACGCTAATGAGCTTCTCTGTCCCATCATTGGTGGTGGTTCTAGGTCACTGATCCCCCATCAAAAATGCGAAATTCCTCTCAAAAGTTTTGGTGACTTTAGGACTATTACTACCATGTTCTACTTTCAAGGGTTGTCTCAAGATATTTCTTCAAGAGCAGAGACTTGCTTGTTTGCCGAGAGGAAGGGGCGTTGCTGTCCTGAATGGTTGACTGTTGGGACCAGTGGCATGGTTGAGCCGCTGGCCTGATCTATGGACTCTATTTCTGGAAGCGGTGGCAGCTTCATCTCTGCAACATCGGAGTAGTCCAGGGGCGCTGAAGCTGGTTGGATCTACCAGTCTTGTCAATCTACAGATCAGTGCTTGCAAGCACGTGCTCCTTACCTGGGAGACCATCCACCACCAATTAGGCTGCAGAGGTGGTCGATTAACTCGATAACAAGTAGTGAATTATACAATGAAAGATCCTTCTGATCTTAAAAAAGAAATAGCTTTTTAGCAATTTATGGTGATGCGAAAACCCCCGTAATACAACAAAACTAATTATGACTCTATTTGGTGGTCAATTTTTGGATCCAGCCTGTTTTTATGATATTGAATAGTTAATCAACAGTTCAAAAGCTATTTGAGGGCCATGGAAATTTAAAAAAAAAAAAAAAAAAAAAATATTTTTCTACAACTATTAAAAAAAAAAAAAAAATTCTTAAATTTGTATATATCTTATTTTTTTTATTTAAATTTTACTTTTTGATTTTTTTTTTTTTTTAATTCTGTGAATTTTTCCTGTAAATTCTACAATGACGATATCTTCTGCCCGGCATGTTCTCCCGAGATTCTCATGGTGTATAGTTATCTGTACAGTTTTTATTGATCCTCTTTTCTCTTTTGATTCCTCAATTGAAACCTTGCTATAAAGTGTGCCTTTATCAAGCATGATCTGTGTGTTCCTTCCGTTGTATCATTTTTATTTTTTTCTGCTGTGGTCTGTCAATGATTTTAGATAACGCACTGAATTTTCTTAACTCTCCTTAAAGGCATTCTACATTTCCTTTATCTTCAGACGTAACCACTCATCTTAACATTTACCCATACTAATAGGCAGCTGTTCATAAATTATTCTCTGATCAGAGGGAAAAATGTTCATTCAACTAATGGATCACAATTAATAAATTGGTTTATTTTGTAATAATTTTTTTTTTTTTTAAATAGCCAATTAAAAGTAGCTTTTAATCTGAATATTTGGTATGAGGAGGAAAGAAAAAAAATGTTGCCTTGAGTTATTAAATTAGATCAATTTAATTTTGGGACCAGATAAATGGGGGAACATTTTTTAGTTATTTTTTTATAAATATAAATTAAACATTATGGAAGACTTGATCTCCTACACAACCACTCTGATAATGGTATGTAGCGTTATGACCCACAAATCCCTTGTTAATGGTCACTCCTCTTCCACAGTTTCCCACTGTACTGAATAAGGTGACCGGGTGTCAGTGTCATGGTCAGAAAATTGTTCCTGGAGTGCTGCTTTCCCCCAAAAATTTGAGGGGCTTTTGAGGCACCTGGAAAATTTTACAAATCTTCCAGAGTCTGTGAGTTGTCCCCTTTTTATGTTCCAAGTGAGATGGTAAAATATGGTAATAAACAAGATATGTTGCCCCATCTCTTCCTTCAAAACTGGAAAAGAAATTTAGCTTCGGGATGATCTAGTGACTTCCGTAGCCTCTCACTTCTGCTGACGTTGTGTGACCCACAACCTGCCGAAACGCGTGGATGTACCTCATCTTAATAAATAGGATATGTGCACAATACCTGCTTATCATACACTCACTGCGGCCTGGCTTGGAGTGTGGATCGTAAGGTCATCCACACAGGTAACTTATGATGCTGAAAGAGCTTGTCATGTCCCAAAATGCTGTTAATCTGCAGATATAGCTCTATACTGATGAGCCGACTGTCAAGTCCGTGCTGGTGCACGTTTACAGCCACCGCTCCCCATGTACTGAGTGTTGACTGAAGTCACTCCAGACGTTCCTTTATGACTGAAAGCTGGAGGGAATAAAGTGCATTTTCTCTTTGCAGCCAGGCTATCCGTGCAGCAGCCACACGGCTTTACAACGCTATTAACCTGTAGATTAACCCCAAACTTATAGGTTAATATTGTTTTTTGAAACTACAGGTTCCCTTTAAGTGAGAGGCTGTGGATGCAGCTGCATAATCCCTTTTAAAGCTTACAGAAGATACACAGACACTCTTAAATCACTGAGTGGAAGTTAAGATCCCCTCCTGAGTACAGCAGTCTGCCTTTCTTTTTTTTTGTGTTAGGACCCATCCCAATATTATGCCGACAACAGCGTACGATAACAAAACAGTTTTTGTTCATTTTTTTAATTTTGCTGTAATCTGAGACTTAAAAAGACAAAAAAAACCATAGGAGCTTGGCAGTTCATCCAATCAAATCCGTGGGAGCTTGGCAGTTCATCCAATCAAATCTGTGGGATCTTGGCAGTTCATCCAATCAAACCCATAGGAGCTTGGCAGTTCATCCAACCAAACCCGTAGGAGCTTGGCAGTTCATCTATCCAAACCCGTAGGAGCTTGGCAGTTCATCTAACCAAACCCATAGGAGCTTGGCAGTTCATCCAACCAAACCCGTAGGAGCTTGGCAGTTCATCCAATGAACTCATAGGAGCTTGGCAGGTCATCCAGCCAAACCCCTAGGAGCTTGGTAGTTCATCAAACCAAACCAGTAAGAGCTTGGCAGGTCATCTAACCATACCCATAGGAGCTTGACAGTTCATCCAACAAAACCCGTAGGAGCTTGGTAGTTCATCCAACCACACTATAAAGAAGGGTGACAATACTTTCCATTTGTCTTCATGAAGAGCGACCATGGCCGGACATGTTGTGTAGCCTTATTTTTTGTACTTACAATAGAGCAGGCCCACTTTTTTGCAGTAAAGACCTTATTCAGTGCCCGTTTCTATAGTATGTAGATGCAGAGAGCTCCATCATAGTCACGCCCCACAAGTAGACATCGGCCACCTGTACAGAACCTCGATCTGTAGAATTCCTTTAAGGGCAATCAATTGTGTTTGCACTTTAAAAAAATCCTGAACTGATCTTTGTATATTGCATGTAATCCCAATATTGTGTGAACTGTAGCCTGTGCTCGTCTCCTCCTATTCTGTAGATCACTTGATCTTGACTGTAGAGATTTTGTGTGCATTTTGTATCAATTCTCTCAAAAAAATAATAAACTGTCTCCATTCTCTATCTTTCTCTTTCTTTCTTGTTTGTTCTTTCTCTATTAATTTTTTTAAAATTTAAGTTTAAAGAAAAATAAAAGCTACTTAACCCATTCATTTACCCTGCATCGTATCATCATATACCTAATTACTTAACGTGAGTCCATTCACTCTAACGAAGCACACCGGGAATGTGATGGAAGGCATCTGATTCTAAAAAGACGTCTTAAAACGGAAAGTCTCAAGGTGAAAAGATTGCACAGAAGGGCGATGCCAATAATTATTGGTTTTCATTTCCATAGAGCCATAAACTTAACTGTTACATGGTAAAGACAGTAATATGAGTTTTGCACTCTATTTACATTTTTTCACTCCCAATTTTGGCCCAGAGTGAAACACATGGCCAAGCTGCAATACCACCTGCAACCTGAAGACCGCGTCTTTTCCTATCCAGCGGAGTTGAAATTTCCTTTTTTTTTTTTTAATACTATTTTACTTTTTATTTTTGCTAATCTAATTTGTGCATGGTGAGAACTTGGAGTAATTGCACCACACTGTGAAGGAGTCTCTCAGATTTAAAAAAACAAACGCAAAAATGTTCACTCTTGCCACTTTGGCTTTAGGGTACCGTCACACCGTGCAATTTTCGTCGCTACGACGGCACGATCCGTGACGTCGCAGCGTCGTATGAGTATCGCTCCAGCGTCGTAGACTGCGGTCACACTTTGCAATCACGGCGCTGGAGCGATGCCGAGGTTCGCTGGTAACCAGGGTAAACATCGGGTTACTAAGCACAGGGCCGCGCTTAGTAACCCGATGTTTACCGTGGTTACCAGCGTAAAAGTAAAAAACAAACAAACCGTACATACTCGCCATCTGATGTCCGTCAGGTCCCTTGCCGTCTGCTTCCTGCTCTGACTGAGTGCAGCCGTACAGTGAGAGCAGAGTGCAGCGGTGACGTCACCGCTGTGATCTGCTCTCACTTTCCGGCCGGCGCTCACAGTCAGAGCGGGAAGCAGACTGCAAGGGACCTGACGGACATCAGATGGCGAGTATGTACGTTTTTTTTTTTTTTTACTTTTACGCTGGTAACCACGGTAAACATCGGGTTACTAAGCGCCGCCCTGCGCTTAGTAACCCGATGTTTACCCTGGTTACCAGCGAACGCATCGCTGGATCGCTGTCACACACAACGATCCAGCGATGACAGCGGGAGATCCAGCAACGAAAGAAAGTTTCAAACGATCTGCTACGACGTACGATTCTCAGCAGGATCCCTGATCGCTGCTGCGTGTCAGACACTGCGAGATCGTAACGATATCGCTAGAACGTCACGAATCGTACCGTCGTAGCGATCGTAATTGCACTGTGTGACAGTACCCTTAGTCTCAGATTTCCTGTCCATGCTGCAAGAAGGCAGACTCCTTATCAGAGACCTGATTACAATGACTGATAACTCTGTTATGCACAACTGATAAAACAATCCAACCATCACTCTAGGAGGTGGTATCACAGCTCACTGCCTCCCCTTCCCTTCGCAATGGCTTTTGCACATGCGGATTAGATGCTACAATCCAAAAGATAGGATTAGGTACAATGTGGCTAATATACGTGTGAATATCCTGAAACAGGAAGTTAGTCTAAAAAAATAACCCCAGTGGCCAGTGTGAAAATTACAAGATTTCTAACTTTTATATTTAACCTCTTATCACAATGGATGGATGTATCGGTCATGGAGCACAGGTCTGTTCTTCCGTCATGCGGATTTCGCACAGCTCAGGTTCTGTACTAATGCAATCAGCAACTGGAGCCCAACTATGACACACAGGCTTCTGCTGCAACTGCTAGTATTAGTGTTCTTGCCGATCCTTACAATTTAACCCCTAATATAGCACATGAGCAGTTGGAGGGAACGCACTCCCTCACTCAACCCATTGGCACCCCGCAGTGCAATCATGGGTGCTGACGAGTTTCTATTGCTACCGGAGTCCAGACAAAACTCTAACATTCATCACAGCCAATCAGATCCCTCCACGGGAGTGGCCTAATAGACTAGCTGTCAATCAAACACTGGCCGAGAAATATTCAGCACTGCTATATTAATATAGAATATAAATATTCTCTTAAATTCTAGTTTACCCCCTAAAAAATGTTTTAATCCCTTCATGATGTTGGATGTATAGGTACATCATCTGTCGTGTCCCTGCATTTGATGCAGACTCTTTCCCTGCACATGACAGCTGATCTGATCAGCTGACATGTTCTTCTAACAGCCGTGGGTGGATCCGAGATCCACCCGCGACTGTTAAGTTAAATGCCCCTATCAATCTCTGACAGCGACATTTAATGTGTTGGCCGGAAGCGCGTCACAAGACCTGACCATCTGCGCCCTTCTCGCGTGATCGCAGAGCGCCGATGAGTTGTCATGACAGCCGGTGGTCTGCGGAAGGCCCACCGTGCCTGTCATTGTAAATCTCCTATGAATGTTGGCTTGTTGCCGGCACAACTATGTATAGCACAGGCAATTGGATGATCACAGCTTCAAGTCACCTTAGGGGACTATTAAAAGCAGTAAAAAGAAAAAAAAAAGTAAATATGAAAAAAAAAGTTAAAATCACCCCTCTTTTGCCCCATTCAAAATAAAGTAAAAAGACATATTTGGTATTGCAGAAAAGTATGATCTATCAAAATATAAAGTAAATGAATCCGATCAGTAAACGGCGTAACAAGAAAAAAAAACACAAAATTGTTTTTTGGGCCTCAGCAACATTGCAATAACAAGGTATCTACCCCAAAATGGTATCAATAAAAACGTCAGCTCGGCTCACAAAAAACTCCAGATCACAAAAAATGGACACGCTACACTTTCTTTGAAAATTTCTGAGGTTTTTTTTCAGCACTTAAATAAAAAGAGAACCTATACATGTTTGGTATCTGCAAACTCATATTGACCCTGAGAATCATAATGGCAGGTCTAGCATTTAATGAACATGGTAAAAAAAAAAATTGTAGAATTGCGCTTTTGTGCAATTTCCCCGCACTTAAAATTTTTTCCCCGTTTTTCATTACACTATATGGTAAAACGGTCCTGCAAAAAAAACAAAAAAAACCAAAGCCCCTCACACGGTCATATTGATGAAAAAGTAAAAAAGTTATTTCTCTGGGAAGAAGGGGAGCAAAAAACGAAAGTGCAAAAAACGGTAAATCACAATGTAGTGAAGGGGTTAATCTGGGGAAAAAATAGTGAGCTAAAAAAAATCCACAATTTATTTGGTGAGCAATGACATGTAGTATAACACTGTCAATATAGTACTGTGAATGCTGCAAACATTTAAATAAAATAAAAAAAAACACCAAACTTGATCAAAAAGAGTTATGTATTGAAATATGGCAGCCATTAATAGTACACCTTATCATGCAAAAACAAGCCCTCATACAGCTCTGAAAAACGAGCCAAAAAAGTTATGGCTCTCAGAACATAATGCAAGTAGAAGTGATTTTCTTCTGCATAAGTAATGTGAAAAAAATATGAAAGTTGGATTTTACTGTAATTGTATTTAACTCCTACAATGGTCTACTGACGAAAAAAAAAAAGGTCTTGGGGTATGTGCAGACGATCAGTAAGCGCTGCGGGCGGGACGCTGCGGACCTCAGCAGTGTCCAACCCGCATTTCCAGATGTTACAGCATAATGGATGGGATTTCAATAATAATAATCTTTATTTATATAGCTCCAACATATTCCGTAGCGCTTTACAGTTTAACCGTTTCAAACACAACAGTCATAGGTAACAATGTTAACAATACAATAATTAAAGCACAATAAGCCGCCCCTGCTCGTGAGAGCTTACAATCTACAATGAGGTGGGGGGATACAAAGTACAGGTGTGTATTTACAATGATGTATTTACAATGATGGTCCAGCCATCTTCAGGGGGTGGGGGATAGATGGAAGTAGTGAATGGGCTACACACACACACATAAAATTACTGATTAGAGAACGTGATGGGCCGCTCTGAACAAATGTGTTTTGAGGGAGCGCCTAAAACTATGCAAATTGTGGAAGGTCCTAATATCTTGGGGTAGAGAACTCCAGAGGATTGGCGCAGCACGGGAGAAGTCTTGGAGTCGGGAGTGGGAGGTACGGATTAGTGCAGAGGTTAGTTGAAACTCATTTGCAGAGCACAGAGGTTGGCTAGGCCGATAGACAGAAATAAGGGAGGAGATGTAAGGGGGTGCTGCACTGTGGAGTGCTTTGTGGGTGAGAACAAGTACTTTGAGTTGTATCCTGTAATGAATGGGCAGCCAGTGTAACGACTGGCAAAGAGCAGACACGTCTGAATACCGATTAGCCAGATGGACGACCCTAGCTGCCGCATATAGACTGGAGAGGGGAAAGTCGAGTGAGGGGGAGGCCAATTAATAGAGCGTTACAGTAGTCCAGGCGGGAGTGGATCAGGGCGACAATGAGGGTTTTTGTTGTTTCCATGGTGAGAAAAGGGCGGATTCTAGAGATGTTCTTTAGGTGTAAGCGGCACGAGCGGGCAAGGGATTGTATATGGGAAGTGAAGGAGAGATCTGAGTCAAACGTAACACCCAGACAGCGCGCCTGCTGCCGGGGTGTTATTATGGTGCCACCCACGGAGAGGGAAATGTCAGATTTAGAGAGGTTAGTATACGGCGGGAGCAGAAGTTCAGTTTTGGAGAGGTTGAGTTTCAGATAGAGAGAGGACATGACAGCGGACAGTCACTGGCATTCTGTAGTACAGTTGGGGAAAGGTCAGGGGATGACGTGTATAGTTGTGTGTCATCGGCATAAAGATGGTACTGAAAGCCAAATCTGCTGATGGTCTGTCCAATTGGCGCCTTGTAGAGAGAGAAGAGAAGGGGGCCAAGGACTGAGCCCTGAGGTACCCCGACAGTGAGAGGAAGGGGAGATGAAGTGGAGCCGGAGAACAGAACACTGAAGGAGCGGTCAGAAAGATAGGAAGAGAACCAGGAGAGAGCAGTGTCCTTAATTCCTAGTGACAGGAGCCTAGAGAGTAGGAGAGGGTGGTCAACAGTGTCGAAAGCTGCAGAAAGGTTGAGAAGAATGAATCAAGAAATCCCATGCCCACTATGCGTCCAGAGACGCCCGCGGTTCACCTGCGGCGACAGACATGCAGTGCGTCTCTCCAGACCACAGCATGACAATGACTAAACTGAATAGTGAACATTGTTTGAAGAAAAGAAAAAATCCAAAATTGTTGAGGTTTTTTTTTTGTACATTTCACCTTCAAAAGAAAAAAGAATTAAAGTGTCCACTGTACCAGAGAATGGTACCACTGAACACTAAATCTTGCCCTGCAAAAAATAAGCCCTCATACAGCTCCTCTAATGGAAAATTGTATTCTGAAGACTGCGCCACAAATAATAGTCATGGACGAAAGTGTTGGTTCCCTTGAAATTGTTATGGAAAATGAAGCATTTGTCCCTGAAAATGATTGCAGTACACACGTTTTGTTACACACCTGTTTATTTTCTTTGTGTATATTGTAGCAAAACAAAAAACAAGAAAAATAAAATCTAAAATATCTCAAAAATGGGTCAGACAAAATTGTTGGCACCCTCAACGTAATATTTGGTGGCATACCTTTTGGAATAAATTACTGCAAATCCCTTCCTATAACCAACAACAAGCTTCTTGCACCTCTAAACTGGAATTTTGGACCACTCTACTTTTGCAAACTGCTCCAGGTCTCTCTTGTATTTGAAGAGTGCCTTCTCCCAACAGCAATTTTAAGATCTCTGCACAGGTGTTCAATGGGATTTACATCCGGGCTCATTTCTGGCCACTTCAGAACTTAACAGCTTTTTGTTTCTATCCATTTCTGGGTGCTTCTTAATGTATGTTTGGGGTTATTGCCCTGCTAGAAGATTCCTGACCTCTGATGCAAACCCAGCTTTCTGTCACTTTTCACACTACATTCGACCCAAAATCTTTTGGTAATCTTCAGATTTCATGATGCCTTGCTCACAGTCAAAGCAACCAATGCGAGAGGCAGCAAAACAACCCCAAAACCATATTTGACCCTCCACCATATTTGACTGTAGGTACTATGTTTTTTTTCTTTGAAGACCTCATTCCATTTTCAGTAAACAGATCTTTTTGGTAAAACACATCATTCTACTATCTTGGTCTCATCTGTCCACAAGACGCTTTTCTAGAAGAATTTTGGCTTACTCATGTACATTTTGGCAAACTGCAGTCTGGCTTTTTTATGTGCAATGATGTCCAATTTGCCTTTTTTCTCACTTTTCTTTGTCTTTGTGTGTGTTAGAAAACCACAAAAACTGCAATAATTTTCTGGGAGAAATGCTTCATTTTCTGGAACAATTTCAAGGGTGCTAACACTTTTCAGCCATGACAGTAAATAATTTACTATCACAGTATATTGTACAAAAGTAGTAAAACCCAAAACTATATATACTCTGTATCGCTATAATCGTGCGTACAGAATCAAGTTAATACTTTATTTGTGCAGCACATGAATACAAAATGCCAAAAAACTACATAATATGTACGCCAAAATTCTGCCACTGACCAATCCATGTCGTCCTGCAAAAAACTATGCCCTCCTACTACCATGTCGACAAAAAAAAAAAATGCCAGGTGTCCCAGTTGATGGGTATCTTTGGTTATGGTTTTGGTAGCTCTACTCTCGGCTTTGTGCTTGACATGGGAAAGTTTTCGGAGACCAATGCTGTACGTGAAGAGAGCAGATTTAACTTCTCTTTTCATTAGCTAAGCCAGCCCCCTTCTCTTTTCTATGAATTGATCGTGATAGAGAGGGCTGACTCACCTACGCAAATGAGAAGTCAGCCGGCAGCAGCTTCATACACATCACTGGTCTTGTAACAACGCAGGAAACTATCTCTTGTCGAGCATGGTAGCAGGAGGAAAGCGGAGGCTCCAGAGCAGATGCATAATAATCAGAGCTGACATAATTATTCATATATTATGATTTTTATTTTTTCACGTTTATTTTTAGTTTTTTTTTCCCAAGACAGCTTTTATTAAAAAAAATATTTAGAATTGAGAGTCCTCAGTGGTTGATACCTTTTAATGGCTAACTGAAAAGATGGTAACAAATTGCAAGCTTTCGAGACTACACATCACTTCATCAGGCGAAGACTAAAAGAAATTCTGAAGAATCACATATTTATACACAACACAGCACTGAAAAAAAAAACCATGGATAAGAGAGGTGACATGAAACAGAATTACCATGAGTGATAAACAGTTATGTCCGTAAATATTGGGCCAGTTCTTAGATAAGGATTGTTGTATTGTCCTCTGATTGGGGTCTGGTTCTGTTGTGATGACCCCACATGGTCTGAGGGGCAAGTTCCTTAGTTGATGTAAAAAAGACATAAATCCATGCGACACATTCATTCCTGCAGTGAGACTGTCAAAGGTCATCATCAGTTTATATTCCCAGACTATTCTGTCTCTCTTAGATTTGAAGCTACCTTTTAACACAAGTAATTTCATGTCCATGATGTTATGATTTGGGAGACAAAAATGTATTGCCACAGGTAGATCCATTCTTTTTTCTCTTATTGTGTGGCGATGAGAGTTCATCCTTGTTCTCAGTTTCTGCCCTGTCTCCCCCACATACAGACCCCCGGTTGGACATTTAGTACAAATGATTAGGTACACCACATTAGAAGTGACGCAGCTGAAAGTACCTGGGATCTTGTAGTCCTGATATGAATTGGGGATCTTTATCTTGTCCGTGGTCATTATAAATGGACAAGTTTTACATTTTTCTGATTGCAAGGAAAGGTACCTGCAGCTGTTGGAGAGGACAGGGAGCTCTTGACAATGATGCTTCTTCGATTTGGGGGCTGCCTAAAACACAGTAGTGGGGGGTCTGGAAAAATGGATTGTAAGCGGGCATCTTTTTGCAGTAAAGGTTTTTATTTCCGTGCAGCTCCCCTTAGCACCTCCAGATTTGGATTGTAGGTAACTACTAGAGGCACCCGGTTATTTTCTTCTTTAGCTTTGTAATGTAGCAGGTGATTCCTTGATATTCTGGTGGCTCTTGTAATCTGGTTTTCAATTGTTCTTGGATGGTAGCCCTGATCCAAAAAGGTCTTTCTGAGGCGACCAAGGTGTTCATCCCTATCCATTGGGTTGGAACATATACGATTGTATCTGATGGCTTGGCTGTAGACAATGGAGTTTTTTATGTGTTTTGGATGGAAACTGTCCCATTTAAGGTATGTTGGACGGTCGATTGGCTTATGATACAGGGATGTCTCTATTTTATTGTTCTGCAGCTTAATGATGGTGTCCAAAAAGTCAATTTCAGTACAGGAGTAGTTGAGTGTCAAGTTGATAGTAGGGTGAAATTGATTAAACTGTTCATGGAACATCTTTAGCTGTGGCTCAGACTCCGTCCAGATGATTAAAATGTCATCAATGTAGTGGTAGTACGCCAGAGGCCTGATGGGACATGAGGACAAAAAGTCGCTTTCAAGCTTGGCCATGAAAAGATTTGCATACTGTGGGGCCATTTTACTTCCCATTGCTGTGCCAGTCTCCTGTAGATAGATCTTCTTGTCAAACTCAAAGTAATTGTGGGTGAGGATGAATTTTTTAAGTTTCACCACAGAATTTGCATCAGTCCCTGTGTTTTCCAGGAAGAATTTGCAGGCATTTAATCCATCCTGGTGTGGGATATTGGAGTACAAAGATTCCACATCCATGGTGGCCAGGATGGTTCCTTCTGGTAGAGGACCTATTGCTGATAGTTTATTCAATAGGTCAGTTGTGTCCTGAATGAAGCTTCTTCTGATTCATAACAAGGAAAAGAAACTACACAGATTGTACCTCAATTCAGGACTCTATGCAAACAGATACAAAACAAAGCCAAAACCTGACAACCTCGACAACCACTCCATTCCAGACACAAAAGCATCTAACTGTGTCATTAATCTCTCAGATTATAAGCCCAACAAAGTGGAGCTGGCCGTGCTTTCCAGAGGACTCTCATTTTGTCCTACTAAGGCCCTGGATAAAACTGAACTCTGCAGTGATATGGAACATTTTTTCAGGAGACTGCGCCTGAGGGAATATTTCAATGATACAGAAGATTCAGAACCCACCTGGACTGAAGGAAAAGGGATCCTAACAACAAAGAAGAGGTCAGACTGGACACCTCCACCTGGACGCAACCCTCATTTGGATAACTATGTAGACTCCTTCAGATATTTGATAAAATCCACCATCATAGATACTAACAGGACACAAGCTTCCAACATCAGTGCCCAGGAGAGAAAGGCCATACAGTCTCTGAAAATCAACAAAGAAATCATCATCAAACCTGCTGACAAGGGGGGTGCAATAGTCATGATGAACACATCAGACTATATGAGGGAAGCAAACAGACAACTTATGGACACACGCTACTACAAAAAATTGGAGTCGGATCCTACACAGGACTATTACAAGGAACTAAACAAGTTGGTATCTTGTCTGCCCGACGTATCCATAAGAGCCAATGACCTGATACCAGAAAGTCCAAGAACAGGGACATTCTACATGCTTCCCAAAATCCACAAATCTGGAAACCCAGGAAGACCAATTATCTCATGTGTGGGCACCCTTACTGAGCAGGTATCTGGATGGGTAGAGGGTGTTCTTAAACCACTGGTAAAGGATACACCCAGCTTCATTCAGGACACAACTGACCTATTGAATAAACTATCAGCAATAGGTCCTCTACCAGAAGGAACCATCCTGGCCACATTGGATGTGGAATCTTTGTACTCCAATATCCCACACCAGGATGGATTAAATGCCTGCAAATTCTTCCTGGAAAACACAGGGACTGATGCAAATTCTGTGGTGAAACTTAAAAAATTCATCCTCACCTGCAATTACTTTAAATTTGACAAGAAGATCTATCTACAGGAGACTGGCACAGCAATGGGAAGTAAAATGGCCCCACAGTATGCAAATCTTTTCATGGCCAAGCTTGAAAGCGACTTTTTGTCCTCATGTCCCATCAGGCCTCTGGCGTACTACCGCTACATTGATAACATTTTAATCATCTGGACGGAGTCTGAGCCACAGCTAAAGATGTTCCATGAACAGTTTAATCAATTTCATCCAACCATCAACTTGACACTCAACTACTCCTGTACTGAAATTGACTTTTTGGACACCATCATTAAGCTGCAGAACAATAAAATAGAGACATCCCTGTATCAGAAGCCAATCGACCGTCCAACATACCTTAAATGGGACAGTTTCCATCCAAAACACACAAAAAACTCCATTGTCTACAGCCAAGCCATCAGATACAATCGTATATGTTCCAACCCTATGGACAGGGATGAACACCTTGGTCGCCTCAGAAAGACCTTTTTGAATCAGGGCTACCATCCAAGAACAATTGAAAACCAGATTACAAGAGCCACCAGAATATCAAGGAATCACCTGCTACATTACAAAGCTAAAGAAGAAAATAACCGGGTACCTCTAGTAGTTACCTACAATCCAAATCTGGAGGCGCTAAGGGGAGCTGCACGGAAATTACAACCTTTACTACAAAAAGATGCCCGATTACAATCCATTTTTCCAGACCCCCCACTACTGTGTTTTAGGCAGCCCCCAAACCTAAGAAGCATCATTGTCAGAAGCTCCCTGTCCTCTCCAACAGCTGCAGGTAACTTTCCTTGCAACCAGAAAAAATGTAAAACCTGTCCATTTATAATGACCACGGACAAGATAAAGATCCCCAATTCACATCATGACTACAAGATCCCAGATACTTTCAGCTGCGTCACTTCTAATGTGGTGTACTTAATTATTTGTACTAAATGTCCAACTGGGGGTCTGTATGTGGGGGAGACAGGGCAGAAACTGACAACAAGAATGAATTCTCACCGCCACACAATAAGAGAAAAAAGAATGGACCTACTTGTGGCAATACATTTTTGTCTCCCAAATCATAACATTATGGACATGAAATTACTTGTGTTAAAAGGTAGCTTCAAATCTAAGAGAGACAGAATAGTCTGGGAATATAAACTGATGACGACCTTTGACACTCTAACTGCAGGAATGAATGTGTCACACGGATTTATGTCTTTTTACATTAACTAAGGAACTTGCCCCTCAGACCATGTGGGGTCATCACAACAGAACCAGACCCCAATTAGAGGACAATAAAACAATCCTTCTCTAAGAACTGGCCCAATATTTATGGACATAACTGTTTATCCCTCATGGCAATTCTGCTTCGTCACCTCTCTTATCCATGTTTTTTTTTTCTGTGCTGTGTTGTGTATAAATATGTGATTCTTCAGAATTTCTTTTAGTCTTTGCCTGATGAAGAGACCTGTGTAGTCTCGAAAGCTTGCAATTTGTTACCATCTTTTCAGTTAGCCATTAAAAGGTATCAACCACTGAGGACTCTCAATTCTAAATATTTTTCTATCTACTGGCTAACACGGTACCAAGATATAGATCTTTCCTGTAGCTTTTATTAAAGCAGTTTTCATGGTTGTTTTCGAAGTTGATGTGTGAACTCTTAAAATAAGACTTCTTCTCGATGGTAAGAGACCAAAACAAAAACAAATTGTGCTTCCAAGGAGATTTTTATTTAGGAAAAACACCGATTTCTGGAGAAGTTTCCCATATGACATATGAGATCAGGATGAGGATGACAATTTGTGTGATAAAGTGAGCTCTGCATCAGGCTCAGCCAAAGTGTTTGGGAGTTTATCTTGTCCTAGGAGTGATAGATTAGGACAGGGAGGAAGTAAACAGTTAAATAATATGTGATTGTTTTACAAGTAGAGGAAGATTGTCCTTGAGATAAGGACCAAATGGGCCAAGTGAGAGGTCATTCATCCTGAGCCTATAGAAGATCACTTTGGCTTATAAACAGTCTGTCAGTGAGTGAAGAACACAATGCACTGGTGAATTTAGGCATCGCGTTGAGTGTTTTCAGTGGATATTTTCTAAAACAAAATCCACAATGAAGTTGAAAAACAAAACAAATGCCTAAAGCAAGAACAATGTCAAAGAGGAATCTAAATGCAAATACAGCCTGCAGAGTGAGACTGTGTATACTGCTGACCGGTGTAGCAGGTTTGCAAGGAATGACAGACAGACAACCTAGTGGGCCCCGTGTATGATGTCAATGTGTGAAAAGAGCCTATAGTCTATATTGAGGTCTTGACATATTATCATAAACTCATCCCTCAGTGTGAAGTTCAGATGAGTCCAACAGGTCTCTTCCATCCAACGAAGTCTGAAAACTCTCCACAAACATCTTCGCTGAGCAGTAAAAATGACTCCCTGCCGCCCTCAAGGTTTAGCACTCACTGACGCTAAAGGCTATCTTTACACCCAGGTTTGGTGCTTTTTTTTTCCCTCCATAAAAAAAGCTGCTTTTTACAGTACTACAATGCTATGACCTTTCAGTAATCTGCACACGTTTTTTTTTTTTTTTTAGTTTTTCTTGACTGAATTTGTAAACTGTAGTGTTTTTTAAATCTGCAGAATGTAAATTTTTTAGCATTTTTTGCAGCATTCTCTTCACCGGTAGAAAGCAACGAGAAAGTGCAAATAAGTTTTACTACGTTTTGGGTGAATAAAACTAACTTTATTAAACGTAAAACGCAGCATAATTTACGTTTTGAACTCAGCATTTTTTTGCTGCCAAGAGGGCAGATTTTGACTGAAGAAAAAGAATGCTGCAAAAATGTGAGTAGCCTAGGGCCATCCGGTAGATCTCCCTCATTATCGGTCATCCTTAAAAGATTCTCAACCTGTGGACTAATAGTAATTAAGGCCCCCTTATACATTAGACCAATGTTGGCCGATATCAGTGGACTTGGCCAATAGTGTTATAGCTGCCACCCTAGCCATCATTTCAACAACAGCTGTCCATTGTGTATGGAGCCCCTAAGTGTATCAGTACATATTTTTATGGGTACCGTTCATCCATCCTTCCAATTAGGGGCACTATTTTAAACTCCTGGGCTTCAGTGCAAATTTGGCAGCAGAGTTCCCTCACGCGTAGGTCTTTTGATTCTTTATGTAGTGGAAGCCTTCCATCAGGCACCATGGACTGGGTGTGACTGGTACATCCGCACACCCTTCAGCTATGTCTCTGTTCTTGCTGCATCTCCGAAATTCTAGAAGTCAACAGACCCTCAATGTTGCGGACATTTCATTGGGTGTAAATGACAAGGACAAGCTAAAAATGCCTTCTCTTTTCCTAATACGCAAACAGTAAGGGCAACCCCAAGGGCCACAGTTGTGCTGCTTTTTTGTCACTCGATAGTGCTGTTCCATGAAACTTTGATTCCATTTTGAGATTGTCACATACCCATAGTAAAGCCAGTCCTACACGAGAAAAGGTGTTCAACTCCATCAAACAATAGGGTTTCAACAAGGAGCGTGGCATGGTTCACTGATTTACCTGTCCGGCACCAGCTCATTTTCTGTAGGAACAAAGGATTGGGCATGCGGAAGTTGAACGCACTTTTGTTGTTTTTCTTAACCTCTACCATTGAAGCACTGTTGGGAGGTCCACATTTATATTAAAGGGTGTTGTACAAAGTTTGTGAGTTATTCCCTCCCTATCCATATGAGGGATAATTTCTCGATCACTTGGGTTCCAAGTGTGTGGACATTCTTGAATCCCAAAAACAATGCTTTGCAGAGAACATCTGAATGGAGCGGTGGTCAAGCATGTGTACCTCTACTCCGTTGTGACGGGACTCATGGATCGCACCTTCCTAATGTGTCACAACTCCTGTAAGGAGCCCAAACACATAAGCGCAAAGATGCTGAACTGACCAGCCAGCTTGTGTATCAGGCTGTGCCAACTCTCCTCCGATGGCAAAGGTCGAGCAAAAAGATTGGCAAGTTGGATTCTTTGGGCTCATGAGCATATAAATCAGATGTGTTGTATGATTTTTGATTGGATATCATACGGACAATACACTGACCCATGTTTTCCAATAGGGCTGTTCAAATGAATGATTTATCTCTTGGGCCGTCTGACCGTGAGAATAAAAAACATGGCTGCATGTAGTATCTTCTTCCCAGTCTCCGATGACTCAACCATTCAAGTCTATGGGAGCACAGAAAAAAATCAGATCCCACAAACAACATTCGTGTGGAACATATAATAAAATCAGATCCCACAAACAACATTTGTGTGCCAACCGATATACTGTATGTCTATTATGATAAACTTTGTGAAACTGTAGATGTATGGAAATGGATTTCAGATGGACATCACACTGAAGTAAAAAAAACAGACACATGGATGGTGCACGGATGAAAGTAAGATAAGTTGTCCGAGTTTCCTGGATGAAACTCAGATGATTTTTCATATGCTTGTCTGACCCTTAAAGGATATTTCCATCTCCAAGATCCTATCCCAGTATGTAGTAGGTGTAGTAATAATAATATTAGTAAATACCTCCAATTAGAAATGTAGCATAGCTTTTCTGATTTGCTATGTCTCTTTCCTCATGTGCAGGCATTGCAGGACCTTAGGCATCCTTGGTTACAACCACTAGCTGTCTCAATATCAGTGGTCGTAACCATGGATATCTAAGGTCCTGTGTGCTGGGATAGTTTCCGATGGCCAAACATGGCAACATTTCAAGGACCACATAATGGCGGTGTTACCTCCTGATTATAGTAAATCATTCCATAATCACCATGGAGCTCTGCCTATATTCCAGGAGAACCATCCAAAATTAGTCCCAGTAGCAGCATCCATATTGTCAGGTGCAGGATGGTGAAGAAAAACTTACCGTACCTGGAAAAAAAAAAAAATAGCCAAAATTTTGCCTGTTGTTCTCTGCTATTGGTCATGTAGATGAGCGTGGGACCAAAAAATGGGCAAAAACCAGGACAAGCTATGGAAATCAAAAGTTGTGGCTGCTATAAATTCTCACTTCTATGACTGTAGATAATAAATGTCCTGCGTTTTCCATAAAGGTCTCCTAAACTAACGCTTATGTTTGAGGTTCCATTTATAGACCTCTTCCAAATGACTGCATTGCCCCGATGTGTAACCAATTCTATACTGGATATAACCAGGGCCTGTGGTACTGTAAACTTGATTCAGTAGAAGTCCAAGCTTTGCACCTAAAATATTGACTGTTAGGCAAAACACCATTCTGAATTACAGATCTAAAGTGAATCTGTCTCCTGATTTCACAATACAAACTGAATAAATTATTAAAGGGAATCTGTCTGCAGGTTTTGCCATCTAATCTGAAAGCAGCATAGTGATCCTGATTCCAGTGATGTATCACTTACTGGGCTGCTTGCTGTAGTTTTGATAACCTGCTGATAAAACTGTGATTTTATACTAGAGGACTAGTAAACCTGCTTCCATGTATTCCTCCATATTCATGAGCTCTGTTTAACCCCGCCCCCACCAATGATTGGCAGCTTTCTGCTAATGCTGTCAAAAGGTTGTGTCGGCGGGGGTATACAGAGCTCAGCATTCAGAGAACTGCTTGATCAGCAGATAAAACAGTGAATCTATCAAACCTACAGCGAGCAGCTCAGTAAGTGATACATTGCTAAGTCTCTGCCCCTATATCATGTTTTTTGATGAGGGAGCAAAAACCTGGTGACAGATTCTCTTTAAATAGATCTCCTAGTCAGGATAAAGTTGGTACACTTACTTTCAAAATCCATGGCAAAATAGTTGTATAATCCATTTTCAAAGCTTATACTCAATAGCCATCTACCCAGCTAGCCTGACAGCTCCTCAGTGTCCCACCTCCCTGCTGAGATCTCGCAATGCTCAGTACAAGTTGTCAGGCTGGGTGGGAGGAAATTGAATATAGTATTGAGACATGAGCTCTTACTCAATAGCTGGACCAATAAAATAATAATAATTTTCATATCAGAATTATACAGCCATTCTGACATGATTTTTTTTTAACGCAAGTACACCAGCCTCCTAAGGTCTACTCGTAAGAGATCTACTTAGTAACGTATGCCATTTTTATTGAGAGCTCACTATAAAAAAAGGTTTCCCAATGCTAACTTTTATGACCTATCTACAGAATAGCTGATAAATGTTTGATCTCTGTATGTCCCACCATTGGGAACCTCACAACTGCTAGAAAATGGCCCCATTTTCCTTGCAGCATTTGAAAATAAATGGAGCATCTTGGTTGCTGGATTTGTCTATGGGATTGACTAAGATAAGCCTGAATTTAATGGCAGCATTCATGAGCGACCATGTCTCTCCATTCATCTCCCCAACATTGAGGAAGAATAGGGGATCGGCACCACCAGTGATTAATCCCAGAAGTGATAAATGGTTTCCTGATCTATGACCTTCTCTGACCGAGCAGCCTTCTCATTCATGTGATGCAGATCTGTCGTTTAGGGCATGAACAACTTTAGTTCTACAGCACCCGACATTAATTGGGAAAATTCAATATGGGGGACAGCTTTCTACATTTGTTATGCTCCTCACGAAAAAGGCTCAGATGGTCTTCAGAAAATGGTCTAGATGGTCATGTTCTGCTTCCGAAATCTCTACATTATGGCTAGCTTTACCGTATAAGTGACAGGTAGGACGTGCTGTGAGTGTGACGCATTTGGTACTCTCATCTCCTATGTAATGCTGCCCCTTCTGCGAAAAAAGAAATCTAACAATTAGAAGGATCCTTTGGAGCTTATTAAGCATTGAATAAAGAGCTTTTTCTAACAATCGTGAACTATTTCTGGCTGACAGAATCCAGTAATTGTGCCGGTCTGCGGGCAGGGGCCCAAATTGCATTTAGCTTACCTGGAGTTTTCCCAGGACTCTATTCTCTAAGGCTGAAAACATTGGGTATTGAATGCCAAGCCGTGCCTCAGACGACGTTGTGCCAGTGTATAACATGGCTTCATTCATACACATAATCCCTTACCGGGCAGCCATGACACATTGCCAATAAAAGACTGGATGCTTCTAAATTGTGAATTAGGGAACCAAACACATGTTCCTTGGAGTCACATTGAAGAGAATTTGGATTTTTATTTTTTTTTCAGTATGTGTATTATACTGTATTTTAGTATGAAATTATGTTTTCAAACCCCTTCTCAATTACTTTATTCCCCCATGTAAAATAAATACTGCCTGTACTCGCCTCCAGTGTCGTCGGTGCCAGTGCCGTTCCACCAATGTCAGCGCCGGGGATTACATGACATTGGCTGTAGATTTCATAAGGTATAACAATCAGCCTCTGCTAATGGTCGCTTTACTCTCGCTTTCTGGAGAAAGTCAGAACTGCTGCTGCTCTCTTACTTCCTCCGAATATCAGTTTTGTTCAAAGGGAGAGAGAGTGAAGTGGTCCCTGGGCTCACATAACATAAGAAGGTCACGCAAGCCCCGGGAAACCCCACGCTGATATCTTTGGAATGGCCGCCAGAGGTGAGTATAGGGTTGTTGTTTTTTAATTTTACTTTACACAGGGGAATATAGTAATTGAGATAAGGTTACTGGACAAGCTCTTTAAGGATTTAAAGAAAAATTTCATGAAGTTTTGTAGTAATATTGCATCCTGATAGACTCCATAGCCATATGGCTATCCTATCAATATCATTATTCAAACGTTAGTTTCTAAGCTAGTCCTCTGTTCATATATGGACCATTTTCAAGTTCTCTTTTAGCGCAATGCTGATATGGGAGGATTCTCTGTTTTTTTTTTTTTTTTTTCCAACATGCTATGTCTTTAGAGAATTGATTGGTGGACAACACTAGTACAGGCCATTCCCAAGAGCAAAAGAAGATTCCTGGGAATGGGGGCTAGCTGCTAGACTTGTGTTTCTTGGGTCCACCAGAGAAATTTAGTTACTAGTAGAAAGGAATTCGCTTAGAATAGTGCTAACTTCTTCTGCAACATTGGTGTCCATTACTGTTAGGACTTGCACATACTACTCGTACTCCATTGGGTAAGTCCAACCCTGGTGGCCAGTGTGGACTGCTAATCTCAATGGAAATTAGATTAATGTCCAACAGAAAATAGGATCTGACAACTTTACATTGGAGAGCGGTCATTTTTCAAACAGTATTTTTCCATTTTTTTGGGTGATACAGTTGGGGTGGCCGTAGTGAGACAACCCTACATTTAGTTTAGTCAGTGAGGCCTTCATATTGCTGCATGCTGGGCTTTCCTGAGATCACTATGTTGCAGTTGTTGTGTGTCCCATTGCTCTTAAATAATCACATGCAATGAATTATTCACCATTTTTTAGCATTTTTCTTGCAAACCTACGCTCTGGACCCCAAGTTCATATCCGCTTGGAGCAATTTGTACATGTTCTCATCAAGGTTTCTTCTAAAGTAGACCATGTAAATAATTTTAGGTTTGTATAAGACACTGGTATAAAAATCCTTAATATAAAGAGCAACCCTAATTTCTAGCTCTACATTATGTAAATTGTCTCTTCAGAGAGGAAGAGGACTAGAAATCTAGTGCCACCTATTAGAAGTAGCGATCCTAACAGTCAATGTCGACCCCTTAACGAGCCTTGTCACATGACTTAGGATAAAAGCCAAACCAGAATCTCAATTTGCAGACACTGTGTTTCGGGGTACTGACCCTCGTCAGTGCAAAGTGGAGATCTGGTTTGGCTGATTGAGAGGCGTCTGACCGGGATCCAAGATGTATCGTTTCTCCTTGCAGAGAGTGACATGTTAAGCATGTCGAGACAAACTTGTTGAAGGGTCGACATTGACTGTTAGGATTGCTACTTCCAATAGGTGGCACTAGAGTTCTAGTCCTCTTCCTCTTTGAAGAGACAATTTGCATATTTCCCAGAGAAGCATTGCGGCTTTAAGTCTCCTCACCTCGACATGATTAACATGTCACTCTCCACAAGAAGAAACGATACTTCTTTGATCTAGCTCTACATTTCAATCTCAAATTTTACTTGGACCAGATATATTAATTTGCAGAAGGAAACTCAAAAATGATGAAGGACCCATTCACACTGGCATTAATCATCTCTGTTTTTATTTTTTCCTCCATCTCAGGTCACAAGGACAGAAAGAAAAAACTGTCTAGAAGCACAGAGAGTTTTTGGGAGCATTCACCAGACATAAAGGACAAACCCATCATCAGATGCAACAGTTCGGTTTATCGCCCCCAAGCCGGTAGAGTCATCGATGTGGATGGAGTCAAACGCACCCCAAGAAAGCATGACTCTCGGGAAGACCTGGGAAATCTAAGCTTTGAGGGCTACATTTCTGAACTAAAATCTTGCAAGGGACGAACGAGGACGGGGGTGTGCAGGACATCAGATCTCCCACCAATGGTCACCGCTAAGAGCGAGAGAAGCAAAGATTCGGACACAAAATACAAAGCTACTTTTGTGTAAAAAAGGCCACCAGTGGCTATCTGGAAGTTGGATATATTTGGTGCAGAGGAAGTAGCTCCTACTTTGCCGTAGTTTCTGAGTGGGCCCAAAGATTCCCTATGCCACAGAGGAAGACATTAGTATTATAAATGGCACATTAGTAAGGGGTCTTGTAACAGATTTGGCAATGGCAAAATGAGCTACGACACTGCCATAAGAATGGTCATATGTCTTCTTTTTCCAAGCCGGTTAAGGTCCCCGATTGTTCTCTATTATCTTTATCCATGGATGTTTGTGTTTGCTACTTATTTTGCCAATTGTTTTTTCAGAGATTCACATAAATAGACGTTGAGCTTTTACTCTCTTAGGTCCCCTTCACACATCCGTATAAAATAGATACCGGAAAAAGACAATATCAGTGTTTTGGATCAATGTGTCATCCGTGTTTTTTCGTATGGATAAACTATGAATGAAATTACAAATCTACTCCTATACTTTACAATTCATTCCGTGTGCTATACGTGTCTTTCACGGACCCATAGACTTGTATTGGCCCTTGTCATTCATGCTGCCAGTAAAAAACGGACATGTCACCGTGTGGTACACTGTCCGTGTTAAAATATGGCATATGAAGATGACCCTAGGTTATAATGGGTACGTGAAAAAGATGGGTGCCACATATACTGGAAACACGTACATGTGAAGAGGGCCTTAAACACGTTAGACCGTCGGCCAAACCCAGGACAATTTATTGTGGGGGAAATTACAACCCGGCATGTCCGATTTCAGACTGCCGATCTCCTGCAGATATGTCAAGACTGGCGGCAGATAAGACAAGTCTGGCGGCAGCTTTCTAAACATAGGAGTGGTAGGCTGAACAAGCGCTCCCGTGTGTGAGAGCCGACCATGACGGCTGCCGGCCAAATGATGGTTCGGCCGATAGCCATCTGTTGTGCATGGCGGGCTTTATGAAAGGTTGCTATATTTTAGCATTGGAGGGATACATCGGTTTACCTGTTTTATCTTTGTCATAACCAAATGAAAAACTCTTCAGAATTGGATATTCTCCTCCAAGTCCACAGTCATGTACAGTACCTATCTACAGTGGGTGCGGGAAGTATTTAGACCCCTTTACATTTTTCACTCATTTGGTAAATTCAAAAAAGTTCATTTTTTTCTCATTAATGTACACTCTGCACCCCATCTTGACTGAAAAAAAAAACAAATGTAGAAATGTTTGCAAATTTATTAAAAAAGAAAAACCGAAATGTCACATGGTCATAAGTATTCAGACCCTTTGCTCAGACACACACCTTTCTTTATAAGACCTCACAGTGAAAAATGTAAAGGGGTCTTAATACTTTCCGTAGCCACTGTATATGACGCGGTATTGTGTTGATGCAGTCTAAATTTTCCACTTACTTTAAGGAAGATGGTATCCATCTTCTGGAGAACTGGGAAGGTTCTCATACTATAAACTGATTACAAGGTGTTCAGTTCTCTTGCAGCGCCACCACAGGGGAAATGAAGCATTACACAATTCTTTTGGAATCAATATACTATCTATGTGATGCATGAACACGGGTCCTCCAGGGAGATAATCCATCCTCTACTCTGGTTAATAGATGAGGTTCATGAATAGGTGGCATGTCTCTACTGACTCATAATTAATCAATAGGCAAAAGAGTAAAGCTCTAAAAAATGCTCTTAATTGATTTTCATTTAGGAAAATGCCCGCGTAAAAATGTTTATAAATGCAGAATTTTAATCGGTGCTGCCGGTTTCAGTGGGGAAAGGAAAAAGCCGGCACCAAGCTCCCCTGAGAACAAAAGGATCGGATGTTGAAATTCCAATGATTGGATCCTCTTCTCCCCAGCCATTATCTGTCAGGGAACATGAAGGAGACCTCCATCCACATCAGGTGGTTTATGTTTCTGCCAAAATAAGCAGGTTCAAATAACTTTTATTTATTACATAGGGGCCTTAAAACCTTACATCATATTATGGACTAATGGAAATTGTTGGCAATGTATGTAGCGATGAGCTATTTATCTACATCAACACCATATAAAGCGGGATGTCTATATATTATGTACGATGCTCGAAGGAGATGAATGCACTTTCTCATTGTTCCTTTTATTGTCATTATGAAAATTGTCTTTTGCATTTCATCAAACACATAAAATCTTTTATCCATGACATTTGCAGCGATAACTACACTCAACAATGGGGGAGAGGTGTGAGAGTCACTTAAATTATTTTATGCTGTAATTTAGCTGCTTCTGTCAGGTTTGAGATGTTGTCATGATGCTGTCACTAAGAATTTAATTGTGTCTGAAAATAAAGATATTTTTATACTTTTGTCTTCAGATTGAGCCCTGGCCTTCACATGCACAGTCAGATGGCAGGAATTGGGAGTAAAGGTTGGATGTCTCGTGTAAAAGAGGTGCAACTATACAAAAATTGCCAAGATCTCCTGCAAAATCTTTCAAAATGTTATAAAGAGTAATTGGGCTTAACCTCTGGTTGACATAGCGGGACATGGTGAACATTACTGAAGCTTCTTTCTGGTACTGAGCAGCACTACCACACCCTCAAAATGGGTTCTCACCACCCACCCAAATAACAGATGTAGCCTACCTGGTCTGGACCAATTTTCTCCAGTGGTCCCATAGTACCCGCATGGTCTCTCTTTGTAGTATCTTTATCTTAGGGCCATCAGGTGCTGAAATTCACAGTGACTACTCTATTATTGTGCAAAGCTCTGGTAGCACACCAAGGAGTTGCTTATACACCAAATACGACTACGAAGTACCATTACTGAATTATCCCACTGCTGGACAACCCTTTATTAATGGGTCCTCGGAGGTAGAAGAAAAATTGATGGTCACTACCCGAAACCACATCTCTTTCATAGTCAGTTCTGTGGCTCCTGCCGATCTCCTAGGATCAACATTTGTTGGGGACTAGTGATGAGCGAACGTGCTCGGATAAGTGTTATCCATGCTTGTGTGCTACTTAAGTGTCTTCCGCGTGTTGGAAAAATATGTTCGATTCTTAGACAATCAATCCTTGCACGTGTTGCGGCTGTCGAAACCAAACCAGCCACCAAACATGCAGACAAGGTGACTCGAACATATTTTTCAAGCGTGCAGAAGGCACTTGGTCAGCACACGAGTATGCTCGGATAACACCATATCTGAGCATGTTCGCTCATCTCTAGTGGGGACGTCACATTGATCCCAAGGGACCGGGATTGAACATAGCACTGACTACGAAGTAACGGCATTGTTTCGGGAGGTATTGCTTTTCTTCTACCCCTCCTTGGACCCTTTAATAGGAGAGCTCACATGTGGCTGCAATCTCTGCACCCTGTGTGGTTATGCCACGCCATTCAGTAAGGAAAGGATTCCTACCGGAGCTCCCATCTCTGGTGACAACAGGATCACTTGAGCCGTAATGTTTGCATGACAGAGGCCCTTAGAAATGTGCGTCTGTGTGTTTGACGTTCACCTGCGATCTGTTCTTAGTCTGCAATTATCTGGAGAAGAGTTTATTGGAATAATGGAAAATGTGAGGCAGCTGCGAGCTGTTTTGTGTGAGAGCGATGACAGTAATGGGGCTGATGATGCTATTGTGAATGATAATGAATATAAAAATATTTGGGAGGAGGAACGCGATCAATCTTCCTGCAAATCCTATTCAGATTCCTCACAATACCAGAATGTTTCCCAGTTTACATCACTTCATTCACTGTTGCGTTCTCGATGTAGAGAGATGACACCATTATCTATCCAGCATTGTACACTACATTAGCATTGTAAAGCCTGAAGTATGCTCCTGGAATTACAGATGCAACCAGCGGACCACATCTGTTGCAGATACTCCAACGTTTCTTCTGGTTGTCCTAGGACCATAATATAAAACATGTAACCTAGAGATATTTTGCAGAGGAGACATAATCTCTGTCTTTCCTGCATTTCCATACACAAATTACAGGAAACCGTAATCTATCATCTATTGGATCAATGTTGTCTCTGATTTTTACATAAGTAAATGCAGGAGAGACACAGTATTTGTCTTCACTGCTTCAATAAATTAAATGAAGGTAACCTCTCTGCTTGATATCCGTGAATTGGAATCCAGTCGATGAAACCTGCCCTAATTATTACTAACTACACGGTTTGTTAAATGGGTTCTCCGACCTTCACCCAAAATTTTCAGGTGATGTGAAAGGTTTTAAAATAAGAAAATGAGGCAAATGCCTGGTGGTCGAAACCCACTTAAACCACCTAAGTTCTGCCCCCTAAACACTCTGACCCTCACATGCCTGTTCACATCTAGGTGCGATTTACACAAACCATGCCCCTTGTGAATTTCCTGGGACTCTATCTGAAAAATTAGAACAATTCTGAGAAATTTAAGACTGTTGGCAGCTATTCAAGGCACATCCAAAATAGCCAACAATCTAGATATGGTGCAATCAAAAGGTGTCTGGCTCCTCACCCCAACCCACTTTCAGTAGTTGACTTTGCTAGCAAAAGTAAAAGGGTTCTTTCCAATATAGTGAGTATCTGTTGGAAACGGGAAAACTTACTGATTGCTGAGGGTCCGAAAACTGCGACCCCGGTGATTTAAAAAATGGGGCTCTGTAGCCACAAGAACCAGGCTCTGTAGAGCACCGTCTTGAATGATGCTGAGGCGTGGATGATTGACCTCCTCTGCATTCATTGGGTCTGCCAAAGAACGTCGAGTAAAATGCTCAGGTATTTCCTGCAGCCCCATAGTCAATATCTTGGTAATAACAATTTAACTAAATTCAGCGTCCTCTCCAGTAGAAAAGAAGCATCATATTGTGGCCATTTACAGGTACACCATAGAGGGAGTTATTCTCGTAAAGATGATTCTCATTCAGCTTCATCAAGGAGGACTTGAGAGTGTAAAACCTCCCTTTATGTCCATATGCTCTAATTGGCAACTTGACAGCCCTAATAACCTAAATACTGCAGAAAATAAGAGTTTCTCCATACAATCAAGAGTTAATCTATACAGTTGTCTCCTGCTATTATTTATACCAACTGGTATCTTGAACACCCTCTGGTATTTATACCAGTGCAGATGGTGGGCGACAAGCAGCGAAGCTTTCTGTGATGCAGTATCATTAGGATAACGTGGGCTTTATGGAGGAGTATAGTGATGGAACTTTTTTTCATATTGAATTTTAAATTGTAAGTTAGAATTTATCTCTATTTATATTTTTTATTTGCTATTGCTATTCCACAGTGGTGTCCAGAGATTGCCATTTGATGAGTGCCGGTCTGCAGTAGGGCTCACAGTCTAATCGCCCCTCACACAGCAGGAAGACAATTCATCTATTAGTGTTTTGAGGTGATGATAGCCCCGAAAGGGAACCTAGGGTAGCAACCAAGGATATCATGAGTCATAAACCGCAGCTGTTTATGGCTTCCTCTGAACTTCTGCCGGTTAAAAAGCCGGTCTGGGACTAGTCCAAGGTTGCTCCCCAGCTTCTTCTTCCTGCCATATTCCCATGGACTGACAGTCTAGGCACATGGGGCAGGGGGACACCAACAGGGACCGGCATCGGATTAGTTTTCCGAGACACATAAGGGGCGATTCATTAAAGCTTTTTTGCCAGATTTAAGGCGAAAAAAAGCTTTGAATAGTCGCAATGTTTGTGCACAACGCGATGTTGCTCGAACAAATGCAACTTCTAACATTTTCATGCCATTATAGCCCCAAGTCTGACAAAGCGGGTGGAACTTAGGATTAGGACGTGATGGGGTGTGGTAAACTCAAATTCACAACGAGTGATGGCGTTTACTACACCACAAATTTTACTTCAGCAGGGACTAGGGTAAGATTTGTGGCGAGCCGCACATAGATGCCTTTATTGAATCAGGAACATCTGCTCCAACACACCCACTCATCTAGACTGGTGAGAGAGTCATTGGTCTTGATTAATAGAGGCCATAGTTTCCCGTCAGCTTTTCAAAGCTTGTTTTCTCTGATACATTGCATACATACAGTAGGTGCTACCTATATATATAATTGTCTAAGAGGTACTTCCGTCTGTTTGTAACTTCCGTCAGTCTGTTGCGGAAATCCCGGGTCGCTGATTGGTCGTGCCCGGCAGGCCGCGACCAATCAGGGATATTGGGGCGGGATTTAAACACTGCTTCATTTTTACTATTGATGCTGCATATGTTAAAAATAACAACAACAAAAAACCCAAAACATTATATTCTCACCTTCCGGCGTCCGCGGCAGCCTTTCCCGCTCCTCGTGACGCTCCGGTCCCAAGAATGCATTGCGGCAATGACTCGAGATCTCGTAGCGGTCTCGTGAGACCGCTACATCATCACGGGTTATTGCCGTAAGGCATTAAAGGCATTACTGGGAGCGGAGCGTCGCTGGATCCGGGGGCCGCCGGAAGGTGAGTATATACCTATTTGTTATTTTAATAGTTTTTTAAACAGGGATATGGTGCCCACATTGCTATATACTATGTGGGCTGTGTTACATACTACGTGGGCTGTGTTATATACTGCGTGGCCTGTTATATACTGCATGGGCTGTGTTATATACTATGTCGCTGTGCTATATACTACGTGGTTGTGTTATATACTGCGTGGCTGTGCAATATACTACGTGGGCTGTGCAATATACTACGTGGGCTGTTATATACTGTGTGGCCTGTGTTATATTCTGCATGGCCTGTGTTATATACTATGTCGCTGTGCTATATACTACGTGGGGTGTGTTATATACTACGTGGCTGTGCAATATACTACGTGGGCTGTGTTATATACTGCATGGCCTGTGTTATATACTACGTAGACTCTTTCACCCGGGGCCCTCAAAAACCTGGAGCTGGCCCTGGCTTCACTGATTAGTCGCGCCCGGCCGGCCACAAACAATCCGCAACAGACGCAGTCCTGCCGCTGTGTATTCATTGCATTATTCTGAAATCTTCATAAATAAACTACATACATATTCTAGAATACCCGATGCGTTAGAATCGGGCCACCATCTAGTAGAGTATATATTCATATAACCAATAGGAAACCACTACTATGTCACATGACTATCAAACTTGAAAAGGATTATAACAAACAGAAAAACCAACGAAACATAGAATAAAGATAAAAATAGGCACAACCATTTAGATACAATGCAGAGTCTGAGACATTAATAACGGAACATACGGTAATTTCTTTGCAGGCATTTAAATCTGCAGGATAACAGGTTTTTAGGTAAAATATCCAGAACATCTCCCTGGTCGTCAGTTGCCTCCTGATGTCTCCTCCCCTTGGTAAGTTCATTATCCTTTCAATTCCGGTACTCTGAACGATGTTGTACGTTTCTCATGACAAGTAATAAATTGCTTCGAAGCAGAAGAAATAGCATGAATAGAACTGAAAAGAGAGGCAATGTCCATTAAATGTTCTGAAATCCTCACTTTAAAATTTCTCGTGGTACAATCAATATAAATTAAATTGCATTCAACACATTTGATGACATCTACCACGTTCTGAGAGTTACAATTAATATATTGTTTAATTTTGTGTCCTACATCTATTATTCTACTATATAATTGTCTAAGGGTCACTTCTGTCTTTCTGTCTGTCTGTCTGTCTGTCCTTCTGTCTGTCACGGATATTCATTGGTCGCGGCCTCTGTCTGTCATGGAATCCAAGTCGCTGATTGGTCGTGGCAAAATGCCCACGACCAATCAGCGACGCGTACAGTCCGGAAGAAAATGGCCGCTCCTTACTCCCCGCACTCAGTGCCCGGCGCCCGCATACACTCCTCCAGTCACCGATCACATAGGGTTAATGCCGGCGGTAACGGACCACGTTATGCCGTGGGTAACGCACTCCGTTACCGCCACTATTAATTAACCCTGTGTGACCAAGTTTTTACTATTGACGCAGCCTATGCAGCGTCAATAGTAAAAACATCTAATGTTAAAAATAGTAAAAAAAACAAAAAATCATTATATACTCACCTTCCGCCGCCTTTCCCCCTCCTCGCGATGCTCTGGCCGGTCCATGCAAGTGGCACATTCCGGTCCCAAGGATGGTCTGCCAGAAGGACCTTCCATGATGTCACGGTCATGTGACCGCGACGTGATCACAGGCCCTGCGGGAAGGACCTTCCATGACGTCGGTGTCACATGACCGTGACATCATGGAAGGTCCTTCTCGCAGGGCCTGTGATCACGTCGCGGTCACATGACCGTGACGTCACGGAAGGTCCTTCTGGCATACCATCCTGGGGCCGGAAGCTGCCGCCTACGGTCGTCACGGTCATGTGACCGCGACATCATCACAGGTCCTGCGTGAGAAGGACCTGCCATGACGTCACAGTCATGTGACCGCGACGTCATCACACCCTGGGACTGGAATCTGACGCCTGCACCGCGCACGAGGCCAGGACTTCAACGGGCCTTCAGAGAGTGAGTATATGTTTATTTTTTATTTTAACTCTGTATACTACGTGGCTCTGTGCTGTATACTCCGTCGCTGGGCAATATACTACGTTGCTGGGCAATATACTATGTACGTGGCTGGCCAATATACTACGTGGCTGGGCAATATACTACGTCGCTGGGCAATATATTACGTGGCTGGGCAATATACTAAGTGGGCTGTGCAATATACTACATCACTGGGCAATATACTACGTGGGCTATGCAATATACTACGTGGGCTATGCAATATACTACGTGGCTATGCAATATACTACATGGCTGGGCAATATACTACGTGGGCTTGCTGTATACTATGTGGCTGGGCAATATACTACGTGGGCTGTGCTGTATACTACGTGGCTGGGCAATATACTACGTGGCTGGGCAATATAGTACGTGGCTCTGTGCTGTATACTACGTGGCTGTGCTGTATACTACGTGGCTGGGCAATATACTACGTGGCTGGGCAATATACTGCGTGGCTGTGCAATATACTATGTGGCTGTGCTATATACTACGTGGCTGTGCTATATACTACGTGGCTGGGCAAAATACTACATGGCTGGGCAATATACTACGTAGCTGGGCAATATACTACGTGGCTGGGCAATATACTACGTGGCTGGCCAATATACTACGTGGACATGCATATTCTAGAATACCCGATGCGTTAGAATCAGGCCACCATCTAGTTAATATATACTGTATGTGGCATGGCTCGGATTGGAGATTTGATCCGCTGACCTGTTGGTTCTCCTGTCTGCTGAGCTATTTCCTTTTTTTGATGGACAAATCATGATGATTCCAATTGTCTTTGTTCCTCCTTCTTGGCTTGCTCCTCTCCAGCTTTTTTCCATTTTCCTGTTTTGGTCTGCCCTATCACATTCTGGGTTGGGGTTTTATATATTCACCCTTCACTGCACTTCCTTGCTGGCTATATCTTTAGTTTAACTTGGATTTAGGAGTTTTCATATCTTCATGCACACTTTCCTCTCTTGTTGGCAGTGTGCTGCTGCCTCCACTCTTGTTCCTCAGAAGGTACTAGAAACCCCTCAATGTTTTTGGGAGCCAGATCCGAGGTACTGTTTATGAGACTGTGGCTATGTGTGGCTAGTGTCTTTCTAGTCTGTACAGGGACCAGTTGGGTGTGGGTGCTGCATCTTCCTGCAGTAGGTCGTTCCTTTTTCCGTTACCTTTGACTGAGTGAGTGTTACATTAGTAACATTATATTCATATCATGAAATTTCCACCGAAATGCCCTCACAAGCATTCTCACATTAATTTTCGATACCACAGCAGTTTGTGCTGCAGAGCTGTGGAGCGCCCGCCAGGGCCATGGGGATACTCGGTACCGGGCCGGTTCTTAAAGGGGATGTGGGATGTGGTGCTGAGCACTCCATGGCTCAGCACCACCCTACATCTCCTCTCTGGTCTCAGTCTACCAACCTACCCGTGCCCTCCGCTCTGCTAATGACCTCAGGTTAGCATCCTCAATAATCAGAACCTCCCACTCCCGTCTCCAAGACTTTACACGTGCGGCGCCGATTCTTTGGAATGCACTACCTAGGTTAATACAATTAATCCCCAATCCCCACAGTTTTAAGCGTGCCCTAAAAACTCATTTGTTCAGATTGTCAGATTGGCCTACCGCCTCAACGCATTAACCTAATTATCCCTGTGTGGCCTATTAATAAAAAAACAACAACATAATCACGTTCCTCCATCATGTTCTCATACACTTTATGCAGTTAATAGCCTCTGTGTCTGTACTGTTACATACTTAGGTAGTTAACTGGTTCATGCAGCTTTACATGAACACCCGAGCCTTACACTATGGCTGGTCCAAATAACTAAAGCAATTGTTACCATCCACCTCTCGTGTCTCCCCTTTTCCTCATAGATTGTAAGCTTGCGAGCAGGGCCCTCATTCCTACTGGTATCTGTTTTGAACTGTGATTTCTGTTATGCTGTAATGTCTATTGTCTGTATAAGTCCCCTCTATAAGTTGTAAAGCGCTGCGGAATATGTTGGCGCTATATAAATAAAATTATTATTATTATTATTATTATTATTATTGGTCACGACAGCAGTGACCCGATCTGTGGCCCTGGGTGTCCAATAAAAGTAATGATGAAAAGGGTAAAAATAAAGTTTGTTGTGGAAAGGGGAATTGTTTGTGACGCCATCCGTGGTATTCGGCAATGAGATGGTGGCCGACGCTGCAGTTCAGGTCCTCTGGGGCAGATGGTGATGCAGCAGAGTTGGTACAGCTCTCCACGGGTAGAGCTAGTCCCCAGGGCAGATATAGGCGTTAATTGTCATGATGGTGGTTGTGGTAGTTGTAGTGCAGGGCGAGTGACGCAGGAATAATTCAGAGGACACAGCTGGGTGCAGTTTTCAACTCTTTACTCAGTTTTTAGTTGTAATCCCCAGCCGGGGTGCTGTGTTCTCTAGGTCAGTGATCCAGCCAGCTCTCAGGTAGTTTGGAAGGCACTTTACCAGGACCCCATTCTTATCCTGGCTTTGTCGCTGCGCTGGCTTTCTCCTCTCCTGCCCTGCGCCTTCACACACAGTCTCCTAAGCCAGCAGCCTCAGATCTTGTTGGGCGACACTCTCTGTTAGTCCCCTGGATCCTATTTGGCTGCCTTTTCAGCTAATGTTTTGGATGTGGCTGCAGCACATGCAGATGCTGCCGCCTCCGGCTTGCTAGCTGAGTCTTGTAGTCCTCCACTAGTCTCGGGGGCCGGTTCCCCACTGCGACCTGGTCCCTCCACATGGCAATGGTCAGTGTGGATTTGGGGCCCCACGGGTGGATTGCTCACTACCCGTGCCCCTAGGACCCCTTCTCTCTCTCTCTCTCTGTAGCGTCTCCTTTCTCTAGCTCCCTCTCTCTGGGAGCTCCTTTCTGCACATCTCACTTTGTCTCTTCCTCCCCACTCACTGACTAACTCTCTAGACCTTTTATGACTCCTCCTACTGTTTCCATGGCATCTCTACTCTCTCCACCCACACCCTCTACTTAGTAATGCTCTCCAAACTGGGATGAGGCCATCCTCCCATGGGGTACGCCCAGATGCCCTGACTGAAGTGGTGTGGTGTTGGATGCTGGTGTTAGGGTCCTGGGTAGTGTCCCCTCCTTACCCGAGAGCGGAGTCCCACACCTCTGGATGAGGTGCAGTACCTCTGTGGCGACCAAACCTCAGGGGCACCGCAGCTGCTCTTCTTGAAAGAGTTGTTCAGATAAAAAAATATTATAGTTAGGTGAGCAAAAATCTACAACTTATTAATATACTATGAAGCCGATTCTTCTAGACTGGCATAAAACACACTTGCGCTACCCCAGACTTGCTGGAGTAAAAGGCGCCAAATTCATTAAGAGGCACATGCAACTTAATAAATTTGATGATTCTTCTAAGTGTGTACATCTGCTGTCCACCATGGCAGAAATGCTCCTTCACTCAAGGACTAGTGGAACATTTCTGGAGTACAAAAAACAATATCACTTTTCATTAATTTTTCATTTGATGGGTTGTCCCATGTGGCTCATTCTCAGATCTGTCGGTAGAGCTGACTCATACTGTCATGAACATGATCACAGTATCAAAATGTTTGCATAACTCGCCGTTTCGCTAAAATTATGCGCCATTTTGAGGCTTTTACGCCAGTTTTCTGTCTAAGAGATGCTCTAATTTTCAGTTACAAACTCCAGTCTCCAGAAATGACAATGAACAACCTTTTCTTCACTAATTACTGCCAATTAAAATGTTTTAAACTGGAACCTATGAAGTTGGATTTGTTGTCTAATTGTGAACGTAGTGTTTGTGACCACCTGGAGAACTTTGGGTCCCTCACTAATTCGAAGAACGAGGCACTGGAGTGTGCATTACTGCTACGTTTATTGTGAATGGGACCAACGTAGATGGTAAAGTGCTATACTTGGCTATCTCCAGCAGCTTCATAGGCCATGAAGTGGTGCACACATGTGGGACCATGGCTCCATTTAAACGGAGGGGTGCCCCAGATCACAGTTCTCAGTATCAGTGTTTGGGGGCTGATCGGTATGACCTCCAGCAATCAGCAAACTATCACTTCACCTGTGGATAGGTGCAAATTGCATTTACGGTACATTCCCTATAATCAGAAATACCCCCCAATCCACCACCACAAAAGGCTTTATTAAACTATATAATTTGCTTTATACTTTCCAACTTTTATCTACTGAAATTTTATACCTTTTGGGGAAAGGAAATTTTGGCTTTTGTGTATTTGGTTCCAATGAAAAATCATTAGGTCAATTAATTATTGGCTGATTCTTATCTCGGACATCTGCCCTAACTTATTGTAGCTGAATTTTTGGAATAATGAAGCAGTTTTTAGGTCACGCAGTTAACCCATATATACAAGTATATATAGATATTTCCATACTCTTTCCATTCTTCTTTGCTTTTCTGTCTGTTTGCTTCCACAGTCAGAATATGGCATCTCATGTGCCAACGTGAATGGTAGACGAGGAAGCATTGCTAAACTAAAGGATAAAGTTCCTCATTGCAACCCTACTGAACCTTGGAATTCAGCAAAAACATCTTCTCCGACGGTTTCCATTTACTTCAATTGTGATATCAGTGCTATGGAAATTTTGAAGAGACGGGACCCAATACCCCATGTGCAGGACCAGGACCACCTACTCTACCCTCACAAAGAGGGTGAGGAATTGGTCCGAATGGGGTAGTGAAGGTAGCACAGACCAGGCTCTTTAAATTAGGCATCATTATATGGGGGCCTAATTTGATCTTTCCTATACAGCCCCCTCTTTTCGATTACAAACAACCTTTTTTGTATTTCTTTTCACATTTTTCAGATTTCGCATGTTCTTTATCCCAGAAAGGAAAGCTCTGCTGATACCAGAAAGGAAATATGTTATCAGGACGACTGAGTTGGACATTGTTCTTCAAGTATTTTTAGAAGAACGAACCAGAACAATTCCAATGCCTGTTCTACGTTCTTCCTCCACAATGCCTGCCATAAACACCCACATGGGGCGTCATCGCTGCACCAGCTGCAGTTTGTTTAGGAGGTCAATGAATGGGAAGAACGGATGAAGGCTAGGACGCAGTCGTGCAGGAATATCATCCTATACAAGTATGGTGAGGCTCCAATTACAGCCTTTCAGGAGGGTAAATATTACTGAAACTGATAACGTGCGTCTATATCAACACAACAAAAATAATGAAGGGGTTGAGAGAAGTGCATATAAGGCAGAACATTTTTTAACCCCATCATTCCGACTGCGTCCCGCGGCTGACAACTTTCCATTGTTTGCATCTTCTCCTAGCATTAAGAGCTTGATCTGCAAAAAAACAAAAAAAATGTCAAAACACTGTTACGATTTATTGCTCGGCTATTCGGACCTGTAATATTTTAAAAAGACTTTTTAGATACAGGATGGATAGTATCACGCTTTTAACACTACAATATTGATAATGGAATATAGGGGTAGGGACAATACTGCAATCATTCACGGGGAGAGGGAAGAACCCTGAAAGGTGAAATAAGACATTTCCTTTCCTGGGCTGAAGATTAGAATAAGAAAAATGCCAACCCAATTATTTCTACCGTATATTGTTAATATGAAGAAACGGGAAAAGTATTTTTGGGGCAAAATGAATATTCGGATGATTGCCAGGTGACAATGCCAAGTAAAAAAAATCACATGTGATGACCTGGTGTTGCAACAATGGCAAGACGTGGTCCAAGTATAGGAGAATCCGATAACTAAGACTTAGGCTGTTGGGGCTACCTCCTGTGAATGTGCTACTAATGGTCTACATCGCTTTGGCTAGCCACAAAAGTCCCATTTCTAATTGGATGCAGTGGAGAAATGGGCAACTAAGGACGCTACTTGGACAACCCGTTGTCAAATGTCCAAATACCCCAACACCAACATCGCTAGTGCGGGAGGTGAAAATCAGCTTATTTAACTCCGGGGTATTGGGTAAGTAGTGAACAGCCCCTTTAAAGATGAGAGGGTTACCTCTAGGGCATCACTACTGGATCTACTCTATTGACCCCTTAGCTATGCGGGTAAGACTGCTGATTGCCAGAAGAAAAAGGATTACATTGTTCCTCAGAGGAATCACAATTTACTCTAGGGGTCCTATTACTGACATTATCAAATGGGTATGTACCACCACTGGTGATATCACTCGGAAACCTAGTATGTACTGTGACCAGACTGGGAAAAAAAACTATGAAATACATTAATTATCATTGACTTGATATGTAGAAGGAATAATGTCATCTTGTTTGGAAACTCTTGGTTGGTCTCTTTGTTTAGTAGAAACTAGTGATGAGCGAATATACTCGTTGCTCGGGTGGTCTCCGAGTATTTGTTAGTGTTCGGAGATTTAGTTTTCATCGCAGCAGCTGAATGATTTACAGCTACTAGCCAGCCTGAGTACATGTGGGGATTCCCTAGCAACCACGCAACCCCTACATGTACTCAGCCTGGCTAGTAGCTGTAAATCATTCAGCTGCGGCGATCAAAACTAAATCTCCGAACACTAACAAATACTCGGAGGTCACCCGAGCAGGCTTGGGAAAACCCCAGCAACGAGTATACTTGCTCATCACTAGTAGAGACCCTTCCTGTGCAAGGATCCGCCCCTGCTTAAGACCTCTCATTGCTTCTGGTAGAGAAGACTGAATCAGGGCAAGAGAAATTATACACTGGAACAGCAGGATGGACTAGTGGGCTCTAAAGGAGATACAAAGACGATATAGTGGAGCTGGAAAAGTATTGACTGGTGAAGCAGAGGCATTATCAAAAAGTAGCATAGTTGATACAATGATGTAGCAGAGTTGTTACCATGATATAGCAGTTGCTACAACAACATTGCAGACTCATTCCTGTGATGTAGTAGCGTTGTACTGCAATGTAGCATTGCTGGAACCATGATCTAGCAGAGTTGCACCCTAATGTAACAGTGCTGGAACAAAGGTGTTCTCAGCACAAAGTAATGGAAGCATGCAAACTACCTGAATTCATAGGCGGTGAGTGACCTGCCTCTGAGCCGGGTTAAGTAATCGGGCAAAATGACCTTGAACTAGGACAGGTGAGTAACAACTATTCAGTCATGATAGCCACATAGATAAAATTTAAAATCCCCCATGATAAGTGTTAAAAGTGAATGGCTTTATTCTGGCAGAGTTGGTGCAACAAATCCTGTAGAACCTTTGATTGATCATATAAAATTAGGCATGTGTGACGCTTAGCCACTAGCCACTTTTGTAGAAGGACATTTATAGAGGACCTGTCACCAGGTGAAAAGTAGTCAGTTTTTGCTCTTATTTAATGTCTGCTGCTCTCCTGATTGATCTGTTTTTTGTTTGCTTGTTTGTTTGGAATCCACTATAAGGTTTCAGAGACATGAACCTTTTTACTTAGTGCTAATTTTTAGGCTATGTGCACACGTTGCTGATTTACTGCGGATCCGAGCATTTTTTTCCTTGCAGAAACGCTGTAGATGCGCAAGTGATTTGCAGTACAATGTAAATCAATGGAAAAAAAATGCTGTGCTAATGGTGCAGAAAATTCCGTACGGAAAAGCTGCGGATTAAAAGAAGGAGCAATGTCACTTCTTTTGTGCAGATCTGCAGCCTTTTTGTACCCATTCCATTATAGAAATCCGCAGGGGTAAAAACGCATGAAATCCGCACAAAATCCACAGTAAATCCGCACAAAATCCCCATAAGAAACGCATCAAATCCGCACCTGCCTTTTCTGCCAAGAGATGCAGAATCCGCACAAAAAAAATTCCAGAGGCAAATCCGCAACATGTGCACATAGCCTTATGGTCTCTACAAGGGGGCGGGGCTCATTGGATCCTCTGGGGTGAGTTTTCAGGATGCCGTGTAAAATAATTTTTTCAGTCACGCCCCTTGAAAAGACCAATAAAACTAACACTAAGTTAAAAAAAAGGCCCATATCTTTGGCACAGTATGATTTGAAAAAAAGGAATACTCAGGGGGAGTAGTGGCAATAAAAAGCTAAAACTAGCCATTTGTGACTTGGCTACAGGCCCTCTTTAAAGTGAATGTATAAACACAAAAATATTTAAATTTCTTCTTTTTTTCTGGTTTGGTGGTTTTAATTTTTTTGTCATGATCTATAAAATAAGTTTAAAAAAAAAATTTGAAGTTTTTCAGCTAAAACATGCAGACACTTTCTGTTCTTTGCTGCTCACTTGGTTGCTTTGCTGTGTAGACTGGGGCAGAATGAGCAGTCATCTTCTTTTAAAAGGAATATATAATCACAAAAATATTTACATTTAATATTTTTTTTTTGGTTTGGTGATTTCATTTTTTTTGTCACCATCCATAAAAAAAGTTTTGAATAAAACAATGAAACTTTTCAGCCAGAACATGCTGGCACTTTCTGTTCTTTGCTGCCCACTTGGTAGCTTTCCCACATAGACTAGAACAGAATGAGTAGAGTCATCTTCCCTTAAAAGGAATATATAATCACAAAAGTACTTTTTATTTTTTTCTGGTTTGGCAATGTTTATTTTGTCACTATCCATATGAAAAATTTTGATTCAAAAATTATAATTTACAACCAAAACATACAAACACTTTCTGTTGTTTGCTGATCCCTTGGTAGCTTTGATGTATAGACTAGGACAGAATGAGCAGAGTTATCTCCTTATCACTAGAATGCAAGTTAATGTGGAAGAGGTAGCCCATGGCCTTGCAAATTTATTAGATATATCCACTGGAGTTGGATGTCAATTATAATGAAAATCTACATCTGCACATCGCTGGACTAGATTTTGGTATGTTGTGCATTTAAACTGGTCTTTTAGTAAATGCCCCCCTTTATTTCTAATATTTAATTAATGAAACTAATGTGAAACACATTTCTATTCCTTTTAACCTATTTGAAGGGGAAAAAGAAAATCTGCACATGAGACACATATAGATGTGTCTCATGTGCAGATCTTTGATGTTAATGTACAGATGTAAAAAACAATAACGCATGACACAAAGTGTATCCCCATAATACCACACTGCAGGGACATTTATTCTATGCTATTCACATTGCGCTATTCTTTATATCCATGCGGCTTTCCTGCTGGGCCTTGCAAAATGCAATTAAAAGAAAGTGGAAAGAAAAAGTCCATAGATGTATAGAATAAAACAGCATGGCACTATGCATTCATCGACAGAGAGTACAGTGCCCTTCATGTTACATGTAAAAGGTAGAGAAGGTTTTCACCCATCTTGGACTTTTCATGTTTCATTTTTTGCATTAACCTTGGATCCTATTAAGTTTTAATTAATTAAACTTTATAGAATTAGTGAATTTGTCTGAAGCGTTCTTTTTGTCTTCATGGCAGTATTTTAGACCTTATTTACAGAGGATCTATCGCCAGGTCAAAAGTGGTCAGATTTGGTCTTACTTTATTTCCGCTCCTTTCCAAAGTATTTCCATTTTTTTTTCTTTTTTTAAAAAAATTTGTTATATGATTCTAGAGATACAGGCCTTTTTATTATGTGCACCCAATATGCAAATTTTTATAGTATTTACCAAGAGAGCGTTGCTCACAGGGTATTTATGTAGCGCAGCGTTAAGACCCACCCTCAGAGACTCCTGTAAGCATCGCCCACTTGGTAAAGATGATAAAAATTAACATATTAGGCACACAAAATAAAAAGGTGCAAGATGGATTAAAAATAAAATAAAAAAAACCCCCAAACAATTATGCAGGAGAGCAGCAAGAATAAATTATGAGCAAAAATTGGACACTCTTTACCGGGTGACAGGGCCTTATTAATCCAAAGCTGACAGTACAAACTAAGCACATAGGACTGTGGAGACCTGCGTGTCGTAACCAGCGCCTTCACCCTCCCATCAATCCCGTAATGAAACACACACAGTCCTAGGGGGGTTGAACAGGTCGTTCACAGTTTATTAATTACATAAACAGAGAAAGGCAATTACATTTCGTAACGGGCGGCTTGCGCCAAGCTCCTGTCTGTGTATACACACTTTGTTGAGCGGGCACCATCCAAAATCTTCTCGTGCAAGAGGGGATCACCATATGCATACCAGTAGGCAATAGTAACAAACAAGAACAAGCGTATGCACAAAAGTAGGGATCACAAAAATATCGAAGCCAATGTCCGTCAGGTGAACTCCGTCCGGTCTTAGTAGTGCTGTGTTATCGCCTTGCAGCTGGTGGTGACGAATTACGATACCGCCCTTTCCTCTCATAAATTTTCCGATTGAAGCATTAAATTTCCTCCTTTTGCGCTCGATGGCTTTTTTTTATCTCTTGCGCCCCGCCAGACGGCCCGTGGTATCATCTCTGACCACACCAGTATCATATTCGTAAATAAACAGCCAAACCGTTCCATATCCGTTGTCATCCATTTGTACAGACCGGCCACCTTTTGCTTGACTACATCATTGCCACCCACGTGCAACACCATTATCACCAGGCGTTTAGCCCTCCTTGCTATGCCAACCATCTCTTTGATCACCTGTTTCCATTGGAGGCCTCTGATACCCCTCCAGTTAACCAAAAACTGGACACTCTTTACCGGGTGACCGTGCCTTATTAATCCAAAGCTGACAGTACAAACTAAGCACATAGTTTTATAGTCTCTAAAAAAATTGCATCCTCCGTTCTGCAGAAACCCGATTTTAAAGAAGACCTGTCACCATGTCGCCAGTTTTTGCTCCTATTTTATTCTCTCTTTTTATGCTCTCCTCAGTATTATTTAATCTGCTATGAGGTTCCAGAGATCTTATTATTTTCTGCTACTTTTTATGATCTTTTCTTTACCTGACAGGATCCTCTGGGGCATGTCCTTAGGTTGCTCTATGAATCATGCCCCCATGCAAACACCATAAAAATTAGTACTATATAAAAAGGCCCACATCTCTGGAACCGTTTGGCAGATTTAAAAAAAAATTAAAAAAACAGTATACTCAGGAGAGCAACGGAACTAAAATAAGAGCAAAAATTGGTCACTTTTGACCTGATGACAGTTCTGCTATAATTAGAAATGCTAAATAAGCTGCTCAGTGCACCCTGCTCATTACTATAACACTTAAAGAGTAACCATCATTTTCATTTTCTTTACATAAATCAGTAGTACACATGTAAATAAGCAACTTTGTAATATATGTCTATTAGGGATGGGCGAAGCCGTCGTGTTAGGCTGAATTTTTAAAAAAAAAGTACTTGAACCCAGACCTCATTCAAATGAGGGGGGTCTGAACATCCGGTGGTTACCACGCTGTCATCTGCGTGACAGCGCGGGAAACATCGGCTCTGATCGCCGATAACCCTACACACTAAATGAAATACCGCCGGTTGATGAGAGTATTCACCAGCCGGTGCCTGTCCATAGTAATAAATATGTCAGTGAGATAATTAGTGCAGTGCATGTGTATTTCACTGTACATTGATTTAGCTTATAGATAAAATAAAAAATAGCATGGGGTCCCCCTTAGTTTTATTAACCAGTTGAGGGAAAGCAGACAGCTGACGGCTGGTTTTATTATTCTGGGAAGGGGCCAATATCCATAAAGTTTCCCAGCTATTAATATGAGAATCACAGCTGTTTGCATTGCCTTTACTTGGGGGGACCCCCCCCAAAAATGACATGGGGTCCCCTACATATTTAATAATCATCAAAGGCCAAACAGAAAGCTGCGGGGTGATATTAATACGTTGGGAAGGGGCCATGGATCTTGACCCCCTCCCAGACTAAAAACATCAGCCCTCGGCCACCCCAGAAATGGCGCATCCATTAGATGCACCAATTCTGTTGCCTAGCCTCGGCTCTTCCCACTTTCCCTGGTGCATTGGCAAGTAGGGTAATAGTTTTGGGGTTGATTTCAGCTGTTTTATCTCTGCTGGCATCAAACCCAGTGGTTAATAATGGAGAGTTGTCTATCAGACGCCCCTATTACTAACCCTGTAAGTTTAAGTCATAAAACACACACACAGAGCAAAGGCCTTTATTTGAACAAAACACTCCCCAACCCTCTTTCACCCATCTATTAAAGTAAAAATAAAAATAAATAAAATTTATACTCACCTTTCCGCTGATGATCCATAATGCTGATGTCACACGACGAGTCCCAACCCTGCTACATCTGGTTCCATTGCTGAGCGGTGACAAGTGTTACAGCTCAGCCCAGCAACCAGCTCACACTAACCTGAGTGTGAGAACGCGGCTGCGTATGACCAGCAGTGATGTCATTAAGGTTACCGCTGGTCACACACAGCCGCGTTCTCACAGTCAGCCTATTGTCATCTGGTTACCGGGCTGAGTTGTAACATTTATAACCGCTCAGCAATGCAAACAGATATAGCAAAGCTGGGGATCGTCATGGGACATCAGCATTATGGATTATCGGTGGACAGGTGAGTGTAAATTAGATTTTTTATTTTTATGCTAATAAATGGGTAAAAGAGGGTTTTTGTGGGGGAGTGTTTTGTTCAATTAAAGGACGTTGCTCTGTGTGTGTCTATTACTTTTTACTTACTGGGTTAGTAATGGGGGTGTCTTACAGATGTCTCTCCATTACTAGCACCAGAGCTTAGTGTCAGTGGATATAAAACAGCTGACATTAACCCCAAAACTGTTACCCCACTTGCCAACGCACCAGGCCAAGTGGGAAGAGCCAGGCAAAGTGCAAGAATTGGCACATCTAATGGATGCACCTTTTCTTGGGCGGCTGTGGGTTGCTCTTCTTAGGCTGGGGGGGCTAATATCCATGGCACCTTCCAAGTCTAAGAATACCAGCTCTCATCTGTCTGCTTTAGTTTGGCTGGTTACCAAAAATGGAGGGAACCCACACTGTTTTTTAAATTATTTATGTAATTAATTAAAAAGAATGGCATGGGGACTCCTCTATTTTTGATAACTAGCCAAGACAAAGCTGACAGCTGAGGGCTGCAGCCTGCAGCTGTCATCTTTACCTGTTCTGGTTATCAAGGCTAGAGGAGACCCCATATATTTTTTTTTACACTGCAGCCTTTCAACAAGCTTTGTTCGTGCAGCCAGACTCAAACAGTAACACGGACTTTCGGGAAAAGTCCATGTTCAGGGTCCAAGCACAGACCCTAAGTGTCCAGTATGGGCCTCGAAAATTTACCGTTCGGGTTTGCCCATCTCTAATCTCTATCAAAGAAATTTGTTTATTTCACCTTCTGGACTGATCTTTCACTCTCAATTCATGGGTAAAATCTGTAAAACAGATTTTCCCATTACTGAGATAGGAGATGACAGTTAGTGCTTTTAAAATTCTATGGCAGAGGGAAGAGCTAGAGGCAGACACAGAAATTCTGCTGAAACAACAGTTACAGTTCTCCATAGGACCTTATGAGCACTAACTGTTATTTCCTATCTTAATTATAGGAAAATTTGCCTTCACTGATTAGAGATTTTACCTATGAATTGAGAATGAATGATCAGTCAAGAGGAGAAAGAAACAAATTTCTCTGATAAAATACATTTCAAAGCCGATTATTTTCAGGTGCACTATTGAATAGGATTTTGAGAACGAATGATTAGATCAGGAGGAGAAAGAAGAGGATTTTTCTACTAAGATATTTTACAAAGTTTTTTATTTTCTCATGTATTATTTTTTTTTGCAGAAGTAGAGTACTATATATATATATATATATATATATATATATATATATATATATATATATATATATATATACACTGCTCCAAAAAATAAAAACACTCAAATAACACATCCTAGATCTGAATTATTGAAATACTCTCATTGAATACTTTGTTCTGTACAAAGTTGAATGTGCTGACAACAAAATCACACAAAAATCATCGATGGAAATCAAATTTATTAACCAATGGAGGTCTGGATTTGCAATCCCACTCAAAATTAAAGTGGAAAATCCAATTACAGGCTGATCCAACTTCATCTGTGCAAAGCAGTCATCAAAGCAAAAGGTGGCTACTTTGAGGAACCTAGAATATAAGACATATTTTCAGTTGTTTCACACTTTTTTCTTAAGTATATAATTCCACATGTGTTAATTCATAGTTTTGATGCCTTCAGTGTGAATGTACAATTTTCATAGTCATGAAAATACAGAAAAATCTTTAAATGAGAAGCTGTGTCCAAACTTTTGGTCTGTACTGTGTATATATATATATATATATATATATATATATATATATATATACACACGCATATATAAAATGTATCCGGAATGTATACAGAAAACTATGGGCAATGCACAGCAATTATGGGGTTTGCTACTAATTAGGGCAGTAGGTGACACAAATGCTATTAGTGATTCTGATACTAAAGTGCTGACCTCTGCTGGTCAAAAAGAGCAGCACATTGTTTTCTTTGCTAAATATCTTTGTGAATGTGTTCATTGTAAGGAGAATCACTGTAATAAATCATGTGGTGTTTTCTGAGCAGGATATATTTAGGCTATAACTTCTTGTGCCAGCAATTGTTGCTTTTAATTTTAGTGTATAGGAAGTAGATAGTAAGATCTGTGCTGGAATTCCTATTGGACAATATAGATAGGGTGCTAGCAAAATCTAGCTGCAAAGGAAAATGCCTTTTGTGGCAGGAGACAATATGGCAGAGATATTAATACTGTGTGCAGTTTATAATGTTTAGAATTACAGTGACTCAAGCTAAGAAGTCTGTCACCTCTTTTCCACTTTTTGCCAACTTTTATGCAGCCTTTTGGTTCACTTCCTTTGTACATTGATCTATTTTTTGTGCCAAATGTAGCTCATTTGAAACCCTACCCCCTCTGAACTAAACTATAGGTGTCTTTAGCTTCCATTATTGTATTGTAAGTCCACACTTGAGGATCTGTGATGACTTCTATGTGTAGATTCTGTGTATCACGACACTGAGGGTGGCACTATTACATAGCCTTTTAAAGGACATGTTACTTGCCATAAATATGTAGTTGTTTTATTTAATATAAACTCCGCCGTTCTCCTGAATCCAGGGATGTTTTTATTTTGTTCCTGCGCCTCTCCATTCCTGAGATATGGCCCTCTCTTTCTCGTATGTAAATGTGGCCTTGTTAGCAAGTAGGCGTGGTCGTCAAGAACACGCCCACATAGACTAGTTGAAGATCACACCCACTCTGCTTTAAATGCTAGATTTACATACAAGGAAGAAGGGGCCATATCTCGGAAATGGAGAAATGTAGAAACAAAAGAAAAACATCTCCGGATTCAGGAGAACAGGGGCATTTACGCCAAGTAAAAAAGTTACATATTTATGGCAAGTGGTAAATCCTCTTTTACCAGATATGCAAAGATTAAAGATGGTTCTCGTGTTAAAGTTGTGTGAGATTAATCTAAGATCTTTCCTAGGGAAGCCTTTTCTTATGTCTGGGATGTGTGCAGCCCAGTCCCAGGTGCTCCAATACATAGGCTGTAATTTCCTAAAATGCATTTTAGGATTTTACAACCTAGGGACTGCAGCACCCAGGACTGGGCTGCACACCTATGGCTATTTCTAATTGATTACTTACCTCCAGTCCGGATTGCAATTTGGAGGAGTGCAGCAGCACAGAGCAGCAGCCCCAGTAAATGATTATTGCTCCAGCCACACTGAATGTAGAGCTGTGCCTACATACTTTACAAGGTTAGTGCTTTACTGTTCATCAGTTCTGTTTGATGGTCGTATAACTCGGGGGTGGGGATCGCATTACAATGGTCGGCCTGGCCGTCGACTTTCCCGACCCGTGAGTGACAGCGGCATAGAAATACATGCTGTCAGGCTCAAGTCGGGTGAGATAATGTCTAGTCCGCGCATTGTGTTGCGATCCCTGTCCGAGTTATATTGCCGTCTGCCTCTTCCCTTGGACTCGGAGGGTGGGGCATGACAACAAATAACCCTCCCCCAAGCTTCAATCTCAAGAAATGTTGCTTGAAATGGGGCGAGGCAAGGGCAATATTACTCACACTTCACATTAGCCTTCCATCAGGACAAGGATACCCTTTTCACAGCAAGAGCTGCAGGCTTATACTGTTGAGGGACTGTGTTGGGTACATACCAGATGGCGATGTCACAATTCTTACAGTTATTTAATACTGTACCGTGTGACTTCTTTGGTACATTTTTCAGTTCTTCCTGTAATCCAAAATTTTGTGTAGGTGATGTGGAATATCACAAGCAATACAGTTGATTCTTTCACAATGTCTGAACACTGATGATTCTGCTGAAAGCTTGAATCCGCCGCGGCCCTAACACCTCCTATGTGCTGGCTTGGCCTAACGGGAGACATTATAACAAAGCCTCCGTAGTGCTGATGTTAGTGCTAATGTGAAAACATAGTGTCACGGGTGTGTCAGATGCAACAGTCGCTCTACAACTGGCTGCAGAAGGTCTCTGCATTTGTTATTACAGATGTCTCCTTAATCCTTCTGACTCTTGGACACAGCGGCAACCTTCCTACGGCTCTAGTTGAAACACCTGGATCTGGGTGTTTATAAATAAAGTCTGCTGCAGAGCGTCGCCGGTAATATTCACATTTTTCCCTTGTGAAGGCTTGGAGATATAGCAGTCAGCTAACTTTCTCTCTGGAGCTGTTTGAGGACGTTTGATGTTACCTGTTATGACCCCAATGGCAGAGGGTCTCAGGAATAATGCTAAGTCAGTAAATACAGAAAACCAGCTCATAGGGCAGTGGTAACTGGGCTGACCATATAACTAATCCTAGCACCACAAATACCAGCAGCCGGGGAACGTTCCTACGTTGATCTTAGACGTCTCGCGTCAGCCGGAGAGCTAACTACCCCTAGAAGGGAAAAGAAAGACCTTTCTTGCCTCCAGAGGAAATACCCCAAAAAGTTGGATAGAAGCCCCCCACAAATAATAACGGTGAGGTAAGAGGAAAAGACAAACATAAGAATGAGCTAGGAATTTAGCAAAGAGAGGCCCACTAGCTAATAGCAGAATATAGAAAGATAACTTATATGGTCAGCAAAAAATCCTATCAAAAATATCCACACTGGAAATTCAAGAACCCCCGAACCGTCTAACGGCCCGGGGGGAGAACACCAGCCCCCTAGAGCTTCCAGCAAGGTCAGGAATCACATTTAGTACAAGCTGGACAAAAATGATAGCAAACAAATAACCCAAAAAACAAAGAAGCAGGACTTAGCTTAATTTAGCACGAACCAGGACCAGCAAACAGGAGCAAACAGAATGTGTCTGATAACACCGATGCCAGGCACTGGACTAAGGTTCCAGGAGGTTTATATAGCAACACCCCTGAAGTAACGACCCAGCTGGGTGCAGACAGAGGGAAGGAAATCCCAGAGTAATATAACTAGTAACCACTAGAGGGAGCCAAAAAAAGTCTAATTCACAACAGTTACCACTCTGACTCTGCTCAAGCTAAGTTCATTCCCCTTATATATCTATCTTTTTGTCTTTAGTTTACAGTGGGGACTGACCAGTGTCATCCCCTCCCCTTCCCTATCTAGGGCTTAGCTCTAGGGCAGTGTTTCCCAAACTCCAGTCCTCATGGACCCCAACAGGTCATGTTTTCAGGATTTCCTTAGTATTGCACAGGTGATGGAAGTATCAGGAGTTCTCTCACTTGTGCAGCACTATGGAAATCCTGAAAACATGACCTGTTGGGGTCCGTTAGGACTGGAGTTTGGGAAATACTGCTCTAGAGAGATACAGGGCTTAGGTTTCCAGCTCGGTGATTGGTGAGGAACAAGATTAGGGAAGATAGGGCAGGAATGGTGTTATTAGATCTGCCTAGGGGCCTCCACTCACCCTTTCCCTAGTGCCTCGGCTTCCTTCCCCTCATCCCTTTGTGTTTCACTTAGTCTTCCCACATTGTGCGTGCTACATAGTACCAAACACCTCTCCATCAGACACATATTAGTGAGGTCCCAGGGGATGTATGCCGTTAAATGATTTGTATTTATAGCAATAATCGCTTGCTACAATTCTGTCGCTATAGTTATAACTTTGATTTATGAAACCAGTATAGATTTTGGATGTCCATCAACGCTGATAGACCTGAAGTGAGCCAGCATGGTGGCGTGGGATGATCTGTGGAATAGCGACCTGAGCTCACTCTCATCATTGTCATTACTGCCTGTGCTGCGCTGACGATATCCTAGCTGCTGAGATGAGGATGACACTTTCCTTATAGAAGGTGCACATGGATTCCTGAAGCGTTGCTCTGATCAAGTCTGCAGTCTGGGAAATTCACAGCTAATGACTAAAGCAGCATTTCCAGTGTGATCACAATCCTATGTGTGAGCTCAGGGGGTCACGATTAATGCTCAGTACTGACGCAGATCGGCATCATTACAGGCTGTTGTGCGGCTGGTAGATGCCTGCGCTCAGACGGAGGACGGATCCTCCTGCCCCATAATGAGTCTGGAGCATCTGATTGACCTGTGAGTATTCTGTTTGCAGTCTCCACACGCTGCAACGGCCATTAAAAGAGGTCTCGGTACATAGGCAATCATTCGTCCTGTTACTCTGAACCGATACAATCATAGGACACGATGCCGCCTCTAAATGGATTTTTCGTGTTTCTCGATAAAAGGGTCATGAAAAGTTATTGTCAGTACCAAAAGATGGGAAAAAGAGCTGAGACATACGGTGCGGGGGATGTGTCTAACGGCGGATAGCCTAGTTAAAGAGTTAAAAATGATCATCATAAACTGTATATAACGCAAATGTAATATTTTTAAAACCACGGCAAACTGAATTAGCATCCATTAACCTCAATAAAGTTCTAATTTCATCATCTCAATAAAAAAAGAGAATTCTTAAAGGGGTTATTCACATTGTGCAATATTGTTTTACTACATGGATCGAGAAACAGTGGGAGAGAGCAGTCAGCAAGTTTTTCATTTTGCAATAGCTCCCCCGCAGGTGAAATGAAGCATTACATTGGCAACTGACTGGGTAATGCAGTGACATATGTGATCTTCTAGAACAATTTGCATATTTAATTTCCCAGAGGAGCACTGCATGACCTATAAGTCTCCTTACACTGGCATGTCAGGCAGGCTACTCTGCACAAGAAAATACATTACCCCTTAGAACCCAGTGAAAGGGCTCTCATGCAACCCAATAACGGTTGATCTCTTGCTTTGCCCAGAGGAGGGGCAACCCCCCCGAAACAGGTGTCTGAAAATAGAGATTTGGGTTTGGCTTTTACCATAAGTCATGTGGCAAGAAATATTATCTGTGTAAACAGATTTGATAAGCCAGACAACCCATTTATGGAGGGTTTCATTGACACGTTTTTAGATTTTACCACTTAGATATGTACAGTACTTACTTAATGGTCCAGCCAATATTGATTTGCATTTTTACCGCTAGTGAAACTTTATAGTTAGAAAGATAATAAGTGGTCAATAAACATCAAAGCTACAATGGAAAAGTTTTTGGACAAAGCATCTAAAAGAGTAACCGTCGTTTTAATTGTCATTTAATAAATCAATAGTGCACATAAAAATAAACAACTTTCTAACATATCTGATCAAAGAAGTTCTTTCTCCTCCTGGACTGATCTTCCACTGTGAATTAATGGGAAAAATCTATATGCAGTGATGATAGATCTTCCCGTTATTCAGATAGATGACAGTTGGTGCCTTTAAAATTCTATGGAGAAGCCAGAGGCGACATATACGCTGCAAGTTTTCCTGTAACGACAGTTAGTGTTCCATAGAACTTTATGAGCAGCAACTGTCATCTCCTATGTCAGTGATGGGAAAATCTGTATTCACTGAAGACAAAATTTTACTTGTGAATTAAGAATTTTGAGTATAAAAATTTTGTCTGAGAGGAGATAGAAGCAGATTTATCTGACACGATATGTTACAAATGTTCTTATTTTCATGCTTACTATATACGGTATATATATTTATATAAATATCCCCTCTTCTCCATTATATAGTTTGATATTGCAAAGATTTCATTGTGCCTGCTATTGAGTTTTGACTTTTTTTTTTGCAAAATTTACACCGCTTACACTTCGCCCACCAGATCAGTAGTTAATAATTAAATGCTAATTCTTTCCTTTGCCTGCAATGTGCTTAGAGAGACAGAAGGGAACAGCAGGAAATCACAGCTGCTTGCAAAACACCAAGATGACCATTTGACCATCCTTGGAATATTTACTTTAGCTCAAGCCCACAGCAAACTTTTATCACTTGCGGGAGGCAAGGACACAGCATGGAGGCCGCCTGCCGCTTCACGTGGCTCTGTTTCTTGGTGATTGGCATAGGCCAGGTCTGCAGTACAGTGGTAAGTAAATGAACGTGTGTCTTTTCTTTATATACAGTGTCCTGCACAGGGCTTATAGTCCACAGGAAACCACAAATAAATTCTTAAGCCTTTCGATGACCAGGAAATTTTTTTTTAAGTTTTTGACTTTTGTAACTGTCAATATTTTTTTGGGGGTTTTAAATCTGTGCAACAATAATTTTAGATTTGAATTTCTAGAAAATATTTGTCCAAACTAGGAAGTACATTTTTTAATAGAATATGTACCCAAAAATGGATCATCTGGTCCAGTTGGCTCAAATTTGTCACTTTCCTACTGTTGAAAAACTATAACTCCCAGCGTGCCCTGACCATTACAGAGTTGTCATTTTGCAAAAGTTGGTGAGCTGAGATTGTATAGTGATGCCAACTATGTGCATATTGTCAGGGGCATAACTATTGTGGGTGCAAGGGTTGCAGTGACTCCCAGGCAATGGGGTCTATTTGGCCCATATGAGAGGACCAATAATAATAATAATTAAATATTCATGATATTCAGGGGTCGTCTTGGAAATTTTGCATTGTAAAGTGTTGCAGGATATGTTGACGCTATAGAAATAAAAAAAAATATTATTATTAGGTTGAATTTGTCGCACTGCATATGGTATAACATCTGATGTCCTTATTACATGTCAGAACAAAGGTCTTATTTAGTTTTAGTGCAACTTCCTCTCTTAGTTTGAATGTGGCCTTGGCAAATGCAAATTTTTGTTTCGGTTGATAACAGCACGTCGTGGTAGTTGGGTCAGATTGGGGTACAAAGATTGATTCTACCATGTTTGGAATGACAACATACATTTATTTATTATGCTTTGTTTATATAGCGCTATCTTATTCCGCAGCGCTTTACACACATTATAATAATAATAATCTTTATTTATATAGCGCCAACATATTCCACAGCGCTTTACAGTTTAACAGTTTCAAACACAATAGTCATAGGTAACAACATTAACAATACAGTAATAAAGCAAAATAAGACAAAATAAGACGACCCTGCTCGTGAGAGCTTACAATCTACAATGAGGTGGGGAGATACAAAGTACACGTGTGTATTTACAATGATGTATTTACAATGATGGTCCAGCCATCTTCAGGGGGTGGGGGGTAGATGGAGATAGTGAATGGGCTACACACACACAAACATAAAATGACTTTGATTAGTTAACGTGGTAGGCCGCTCTGAACAAATGTGTTTTGAGCGAGCGCCTAAAACTATGCAAGTTGTCGATGGTCCTAATATCTTGGGGTAGAGCATTCCAGAGGATTGGCGCAGCACGGGAGAAGTCTTGGAGTCGGGCGTGGGAGGTACGGATTAGTGCAGAGGTTAGTCGAAAGTCATTTGCAGAGCGCAGAGGTCGGTTAGGCCGATAGACAGAAACGAGGGAGGAGATGTAAGGGGGTGCCGCACTATGGAGAGCTTTGTGGGTGAGGACAAGTACTTTGAATTGTATCCTGTAATGAATGGGCTGCCAGTGTAACGACTGGCGAAGAGCGGACACGTCCGAGTAACGATTAGCCAGATGGACGACCCTAGCTGCCGCATTAAGGATAGACTGGAGAGGGGAAAGTCGAGTAACAGGGAGGCCAATTAGTAGAGCGTTACAGTAGTCCAGGCGGGGGTGGATTAGGGCGACAGTGAGAGTTTTTGTTGTCTCCATGGTGAGAAAAGGGCAGATTCTGGAGATGTTCTTTAGGTGTAAGCAGCACTAGCGGGCAAGAGATTGTATGTGGGAGGTGAAGGAGAGATCGGAGTCAAACATAACATCCAGAGAGCGCCTGCTGCCGGGGTGTTATTATGGTGCCAGCCACGGAGAGGGAAATGTCAAATTTAGGGAGGTTGGTAGAAGGCGGGAGCAGAAGAAGTTCAGTTTTGGAGAGGTTGAGTTTCAGATAGAGGGCGGACATGATGTTGGAGACTGCAGACAGACAGTCAGTGGCATTCTGTAGTACAGCGGGGGTAAGGTCAGGGGATGACGTGTATAGTTGTGTGTCATCAGCGTAAAGATGGTACTGAAAGCCAAATATGCTGATGGTCTGTCCAATTGGGGCTGTGTAGAGGGAGAAGAGAAGAGGGCCAAGGACTGAGCCCTGAGGTACCCCGATAGTGAGAGGAAGAGGAGATGAAGTGGAGCCAGAGAACAGAACACTGAAGGAGCGTTCAGAAAGGTAGGAGGAGAACCAGGAGAGAGCTGTGTCCTTAATGCCTAGTGACTGGAGCCTAGAGAGTAGGAGAGGGTGGTCAACAGTGTCGAAAGCTGCAGAGAGATCAAGGAGAATGAGTAGAGAGTGGTCACCATTACATTTTGCTGTCAGAAGGTCATTGGTCACCTTGATGAGTGCAGTTTCTGTCGAATGTAGGGGTCGGAAACCGGACTGTGAAGGGTCTAGGAGGGAATGAGTGGAGAGGTAATGGGTAAGGCGGGAGTAGATCAGGCGCTCCAGGAGTTTTGAGATGAAGGGGAGATTGGAGACCGGTCTGTAGTTTTGTGCATGATGGGTCAAGGGTGGGTTTTTTAGTAATGGAGTAATGATAGAGTGTTTGAAGAAAGAGGGGAAAATGCTAGAGGAGAGAGAGATTAAAGATTGTAGTTAGGTGAGTTGTGATGACTGGAGAGAGAGACTGGAGGAGGTGTGAGGGAATGGGGTCGGTGGTGCATGTAGTCAGACGAGAAGAGGAGAGGAGTTTGGAGACAACTTCTTCTGTGATGGGATCGAATGTAGAGAGTGAGCCAGGGGAGATGCAGGGAGGAATGGGAGTCATTGCACTTGGTGTCTGGGAGCAGATTTCCTGACAGATATTGTCTATTTTCTCTATAAAGTGGGAAGCCAGGTCATCAGCACACATGTCTGTGATAGTGTCTTGTGCTTTTGGCCTGAGGAGGGAGTGAAAGGTGTTAAAAAGTTTCTTGGGGTTGTTGGATAGTGAGGAGATGAGGGTGGTATAGTAGGTCTGTTTGCGAGGTGAAGGGCAGAGTTATAGGTTCTTAACATAAATTTGAAGTGTGTGAAGTCTTCTGGTGTGCGAGTTTTTCTCCATAAGCGTTCAGCACTTCTAGAGCATCGCTGGAGAAATCGGGTTTGCGATGTGAGCCAGGGCTGTTTTATGTTTGGAGGTTCTGAGGGTGAGGGGAGCTACTTGGTCTAGGGTGCTTCTAAGAGTGTCAATGAAGTGATGTACAGCCAGATCAGGACAGGAAAAAGAAGAGATTGGGGACAATGATGAGTGTAAGGAGTCTGAAAGTGTATGAGGGTTAATGGCTTGTAGATTTCTGAATGTGTGATAGGTAGGAGTGTGCTGGGGTGGGCGAGGAATTGTGAGTGTGAAGGAGAGAATGTTGTGGTCAGAGAGGGGAAGCGGTGAGTTATCTAGGTAGGAGATTGAAAGACCAGGTCCAGGGTGTTACCGTCTTTGTGTGTTTCAGAGGTTGAGAGCTGTGAGAGGCCTAGAGAAGTGGTTAATGATAGAAGCTGGGATGCAGATGTGGAAGTGGGGCTGTTAATGGGAATGTTGAAGTCTCCCAGGATAAGGGTTGGTAGTTCTGAGGACATGAAGTGCGGCAGCCAGGCAGAGAAGTGGTCCAGGAAGTGGGTGGGTGAGCCTGGGGGCCGGTATATGACCGCTACTCTGAGGGAGAGGGGACGGAGGAGCCTGATGGTGTGGACCTCAAAAGAAGGGAATGAGAGTGATGGAACTGGGGGTATAACCTGGAACGTGCATTGTGGGGACAAGAGTATGCCGACTCCACCACCAGGTCTGTTTGTGGGTCTTGGGGAATGGGAGAATTGAAGGCCACCATGGGAAATTGCAGCAGGGGATACAGTGTCAGAGTCCTGGATCCAGGTTTCAGTGAGGGCCAACAGATTGAGAGAGTTGTTCACAAAGTAGTTGTGCAGGAAAGGAAGCTTGTTACATACAGACCGTGGATTCCAAAGAGCACAATTGAAAGGGAGAGATGAGGGAGTGCAAGTAATATTAATAAGGTTAGTATGGTTTTGATATGAGGTAGGGTAGCAGTTGAGGATGGGGGACCGGGGTTTGGGGAGATGTCCCCTGAAATCAGAAGGAGTAGGAAGATAAAAAGCAAGTAGTTTTTGGAAGTGTATGAAGTTTTTTTGTGCAGTGTGTTTGGGTAAGATGGGCTGAGGTTTTTCAAGAAGGTGAGAAGTGCATGGGAGAGGGAAGGAGTGAGGGGCTGATGTATATGAGTCGTGATGGAGGGGGGATTGGGCAGTGAAAGTGGATCGCAAGGGAACATAGGAGGATAGGAATAAAGCACATGGATAGAAGGGAGAGCAGAGTGTGGGTTACCTGACTCCTGCCCTGACTAACTGCCATGGAATAACTGCTGTATCACGACGCTTATCTTTCTTTGCTTCTGAGACGCGTGTACCCCCACTTGCGTGCACCCTTTATCATCAATGTCTCCATTGGGGCTCACAATCTAAATTCCCTATCAGTATAACTTTGGAATGTGGGAGGAAACCGGAGAACCCAGGGGAGACCCACGCAAAGACAAGGAGAACATAGAAACTCCTTGCTGATGTTGTCCTTGGTGGGATTTGAGCCCAGAACCCAAGTGCTGCAATTTTAACATGATATGGAAATCTGCAGGGCAGGGACAAGGTATTTTGGTGCCGCAGGCAGATGAATCCGATGGTGACCCCCGCCCGCTTAACCTTCAGTCACCAAGTGAAGAAATGGGTCAGTGACTAAGTTAACGGGTCCCATAATGCCAGCTTCCTCCCACTCTGACGACCACTTCCATTAGAATTGTTACTTTTTTCTCCCAAAAATACCAGCAAAAGTAAAGAAAAGTTCTGTATTTTAGGGGTGAGGCTCAACAAGGAGATGTTTTCAAAGTTATGTATAGAATCATTAATTGTTTACAGACAATTTGCACAATACAATGGACACATAGTGATATTCATCCATGGAATCCTATATTTTAAATGTCAGACCCAAAGACAGTCATAGAAACTAATATTTCTTATCTATAATGGGGGCCGTTTGGTTTCAGTTAAGGAAACTAAGCAGACCTGTTATACTGTAGATAAAAAGATACGTCTGATGGTTGTTACGCCCAGCCTTTGACAAATAGAGTTCCTGTATGGATAGTGGATCTGGTGACGTATTCATGTACGGATGATGATTCTTTTGACAAATTCATGTAGTGATGTTTGACAAACGTGAATTCAGTGGAGTACAGGGAGTGACCAACGGGTGGGACGCAGGTAGAGAGAAGGGTGCACGGAGTCAGTGACTAACACTAGGGTTGAGCGAAACGGATCGGACAAATTCAAAAATTGCCGACTTTCGGCAAAGTCGGGTTTCATGAAACCCGACCCGATCCTAGTGTGGGATCAGCCATGTGGTCGGCGATCTTCGCGATGACATAGGTCTCGGTCCCCACCCTCTTAGAGAAGGGCATGACAGTGATTGGCTTGCTTTCTGCGGCGTCACAGGGGGTATAAAGGGGCGTGCACGCCGACCGCCATCTTACTTCTGCCGATCTGAGCTTATGGAGAGGTTGCTGCAGCTTCATCAGAAGAAGGGATATAGTTAGGGAGGGAAGTTTACCCCCCAAACTGCTAGTGCTGTAGCGATTTCCACTGTCCAACACCACCTTTTTTTGCAGGGACAGTGGAGGCTATTTTTATGCATCAGCTCTGTAGCTTATTAGGCTGCCTCATAAGGCTCCCTGATAGCTGCATTGCTGTTTGCACGCTGCTGTGCAAACCAACTGCTTTTTTAAAAGCAAAAATCCTGTTGCTCCTTTCTGCACAGTTATCTTGTTTATTTGTCCACACTTTTGTGTTCAGCAGTCCTTTTTATTGCTGCCATACTTGTCCTGAGATCATTGTAGGGAGATTGAAATTGTACTACAGTCCTTGGATTTTCTCATATATCTTCCAGCCACTTGCTGCCACTCACATTGCGTTGTTTTATACACTGGGCCCGAGTTTTGGTTCAGTCCCCCCCCCCCCCCCCCCAAAAAAAAGGGAGATTAAAATTCTCACAAAGTGGATATATTTCAGTCCTGTTAGTTTGTCGTATATCAGCCAGCCACTTGCTGCCACTTACATTGCGTTGTTTTATACACTGGGCCTGAGTTTTGGTTCAGTCTCCCAAAAATGGGAGATTTAAATTCTCAACAAGTTTATATACACCTTCTACCTTGTTTTACAGTACCATATAACGGTTGTTATTTTGGTTAGATTTTCCAAAAAATGAGGAAGTCTGGTGGAAGAGCCCGTGGGCGTAGGTTGCCAGCTGGTACTGATGGTGGTGCTGCATCTGGTGGTAGTGGCAAAAGCACAATAGCACCTAAGGCTGGAGGTGTTGAGCCAGCATCATGGGAGTAGGAAAACATCTTTTAAAGCCAGAGCAGCAGGAAAAAGTTTTGGCTTTCCTTGCTGACTCAGCCTCTAGATCTTTCACCTCCTTTTCAGAAAGTTCCAAATATAAAAGCAGCGAGTCGTCAGTGGATGCTCCCGGTCAGGAACAAGACGTTTTCTTGTGTCCTTCACCCAAACCAAAAGTGAAGGATGCGTCAGGCGACACTACAGGTTACTCCATGGAGCTCTTTACACATACCGTGCCTGGGTTAGAAAGGGAAATTGTTAACTGCCCATTACAAAAGGAATAATAGGAGAAATGTAATGGTACAGTTTATTACACAATTTCTCCAGAGTACACAAATACTCCATATGTGGTCAAAAACTACGTTTGAGGCACAATGCAAAGCTCAGAAGGGAAGAAGCGCCAAATTGGAGTTCAGATGTTGCTGGAATGGTTGGAAGGTGCCATGTCACATTGGCAGAGCCCCTGAATGTGCCAGAACAACGGAACCCCCCATAAGTGACCCCATTTTACAAACTTGTCATGACTCTGGATGGGCTGGTTCAATTAGTCTGCATGTCTTTTGTTCTGGGGCGGCTATTTAATGCTGGTAGTTCCTGGGTTCTGAGTTGGTTATACTTCCGTCTACTCGGTTTGAGATAGCTGACCCAGGTTATTCGTCTGCAATCGTGCCTCTGTGCTGGCTGTGAATGACCCGGTTTGCCCCCTGACTACTGCCCCTGTTTTCTGCTGGGTACTTCTCTGTCTGTCCTGGCTTTCTGAACCTTTGGCTTGCCTCTGACTAATCTACTGTTTTGCCCCTTGGTACCTCGCTCCCCCCTGGCTCCCAACCCTCGGCTTGTCCTTTAACTACGTCTATGTCTTAGTACTCTGTATCCTGTGTCTTTTGGTAGACCCTCCGTTCTCGTGCGGTAGCTCTGCCCCATCGTCCCTGCAATGATCACGTGACCTGCCTAGTTCAGGTCCTGTGTGCACTGCGTCCCTCATTCCTCCCTCTCCCTGCGCTCCTGCTTGCGCCCCCTTAGGCTGCCTCTCTGTGACACCAGGCAGCGTCATTACAAAACTACACCCTCCAATGAATTAATCTAGGGGTGCAGCGATTATATTGACACCACAGGTGTGTCACAGAATTTTATACTATTACTTCTGGAGACATGCACCCGCAAATTAAGCGGGCTCTCATCACTACAGAAATGCAATACATGTGGACGCTAAATGTGGTTTAGGCACACTGGGGCTCAGAAGGGAGAGGGGCATTTGGATTTGGAAGAGCAAAATTCACTGAATTTCTTTTGCGGGGAGCCACTTCATGTTTCCAAAACCTTTGTGATACCACTCACATGGAAGCGCCCAAAATTTCCGTTAACAGATGACGGACCTCAGTGGGGACTTTTTTTGTGGATTGAGTTAAAGCTTTTATTGGGCACATTTTACATAACGTTTGGGATCACATTTATCTGGCGCTCTACGTTGAGCACTTATGTCAGGGATTCCATCTATATCTCCGAATGATGTGATACAGATGAAACTTCGGACAGATCCAATCAATATAATGACGCAGCAGAATTACCCTGGACTCTGTCTGGTCTCTGTTCAGGGATATCTTTTGTGAGGGACGAAGGAGACTCTATTTTGTATTTATTAATTTGGGCACAATATATTATCCAGAGATCTCCTTCTGCTCCCGGAACTGTGGCCCTCACCCATGGCATAAGTACACAAATTCCCAAAAGAACAGGAACATGCCATATGGCCAGAGAATTAGAGGCCAAATGTTAATTAACCCCTTAAGCCCCAAGGGTGGTTTGCACGTTAATGACCGGGCCAATTTTTACAATTCTGACCACTGTCCCTTTATGAGGTTATAACTCTGGAACGCTTCAACGGATCTTGGCAATTCTGACACTGTTTTCTCGTGACATATTGTACTTCATGATAGTAGTAAAATTTCTTCGATATAACTTGCGTTTATTTGTGAAAAAAATGGAAATTTGGCGAAAATTTTGAAAATGTTGCAATTTTCCAACTTTGAATTTTTATGCCCTTAAATCACAGAGATATGTCACACAAAATGTTAGGGGTCGAGTTCCCGCCTCTGCACAAGGGGAATCTCAGGCCATCTCCGCTGCGGTCTCCCATTCTTCTCCTGCCGAGGTGGAGCCTGCTCAGCGGAGACATCAGTCCCAGCGTCTCGCTCAGTCTGACTCTGTACAAAGGGTTACTGTTGCTTTTCCAGCTTCTGCCATTGAAGCCAGTGCTGGGCAGCGGCGAGCAGACGGTTCTGGGACTAAGTCCTGCTTTTCTTGTTCTGAGCATGCCCAGAGTAAGATCTCTCAGTGGAGATCGAGGGTCACATGTTCAGATACTGCAGCTAAATCCATTGGTCCTCCAGGAATGTCCTGAAGGTGCTCAGGCTCTGTAGCAGCCTCTCATTGGTCCTTCTAGGAAGGTCCTGTACTTGCTGCAGCTATTTAAGGCTCTCATGACCGCACGGCCATGCACTAGTATTGAATCAGTTATGTGCATGCGCCAGTGTGGTCACATTTATGTGTGTTCAGGGACTCGGCTGAAATAAGCCCCTAGAATGCCGGCACCTCCGGCGAGGAGATTGTGTGCGTGGATTTAGGGCCCCGGCTGAAATAAGCCCCTAGAATACCGGCTCCTACGGTGAGGAGATTGTATGTTTGTGTTGCCACACACTGCCATCAGCTCGGCAGTTGCTGGATACCCCTGTGAAGTCAAAAGGGTTCCATGTTTCTTAGTTGCAAAGGTCTCAGCTGCTGACTCGGGGCATCCTCAGGCGCGGGCTCAAAAGCCACCGAGGGTCAGAGTGAGATCTGGCACAGCGTCTCTGTGAAGTAACAGAGTTCGCTTCTACCGCCATAAAGGGCCGCCATTTGCCAGCAGCAGGTTCTCTCCTGCACGGTGGACCCCTGGCTGCTTACGCACCAAATAAAATCTCTCAATTAACTCGGTGCGTTCCCCCAGCCCTAACAAAAAATAATTAATAAGTAACATTTCCTACATGTCTACTTCACATCAGCACAATTTTGGAACCAAAATGTTTTTTTTGTTAGGGAGTTATAAGGGTTAAAACTTGACCAGCAATTTCTCATTTTTACAACACCAATATTTTTTAGGGAGCACATCACATTTGAAGTCATTTTGAGGGGTCTATATGATAGAAAATAACCAAGTGTGACACCATTCTAAAAACTGCACCCCTCAAGCTGCTCAAAACCACATTCAAGAAGTTTATTAACCCTTCAGGTGTTTTACAGGAATTTTTGGAATGTTTTAAAAAAATAAACATTTAACTTTTTTTCACAAAAAATTTACTTCAACTCCATTTTGTTTTATTTTACCAAGGGTAACAGGAGAAATGGACCCCAAAATTTGTTGTACAATTTGTCCTGAGTACGCTGATACCCCATATGAGGGGGTAAACCACTGTTTGGGTGTATGGCAGAGCTTGGAAGGGAAGGAGCGCCGTTTGACTTTTCAATGCAAAATTGACCGGAATTGAGTTGGGACGCCATGTTGCGTTTGGAGAGCCCCTGATGTGCCTAAACATTGAAACCCCCAGAGGTGTATCTAGGGTTTCTGGCACCCGGGGCAAAGATTCAGTTCGGCGCCCCCCCCAGAACGTATGCGATTTTCACACTTAGTCATGTACCGACGAGCTCCTCTCCCTTAAGCTCTCAATATTCAGTGAAAAACTGCGAGAAGCAGAAGAGAAGCTCGTTGTCACAGGACCACAAGTATGAAAGTCGCATATGAGTGAAGTGTCCATGTGACGACTACTGGAACCTGCAAGCTGAATCCTGACATCGCAGCTTCTGAATTCTCACAACTAAAGCACTGCACACTTTTAGGATTCTCCCTTGCCAGTGGACAGTCATGTCAGCACAAGCATGTGATTTGTATACTTCTGACCACATTCCAACTAGACGTGCCCGGCCTCGCTCAGTTCATTATCATTGACTGGGGCCACACATGTCTAGTCAGCATGTGACCGCATGTATGTAAATCACCAGCACGAGAGAATCCTGACAGTGTGCAGGGCGCACTGTGAGAATTCAGAAGTCTGCAGTCACAAAGAATGACTGCAGACTCATCACAAACCTGGACATCCCCTTTAATGCTCCTAACATAAATAAAAACATGAGAGTTAGTCAGTATCACAAATAACATTTACATCCAGGTACCTTATAGATGACGTCGCCTCTGGAGCCGTTCTTCTTTTCTTCATCTTGTCCAGACCCCATGATGAGTTTTCTCATCCACAGCTCGTCTCTGCAGACTTCCATCTGCTCCGCTCTTTTGCAGAAAATCTCCACATGATGCCCCTAAAGATACAAGTCTCATTATAATGCTCCTGAATAAAAAATTGCCCCTCACTATATTGTCTGCATAAAATATGACCCCACACTGTCCCTCTTATGGTACATGCTCTTTACACGGACCTCTCCTTTCCATACCGGCCCCCTCTTCACACTGTCCTCTCACACTGTGTCCCCCTCTATAGGGCCCAGTATTTATACTGTACTTTCTCATCACACTCCCCCTCCTTGGTATACTGTCCCCCCCTGGCTGTGCCCTTACACTGTCCCCTCATGCTATGCATGCACACATCCCAACACCCTCACTCCCCGTACTCTGTCCACATACGTTTTTCACATCGCTACTCATACTGTGTCTGCATACATTCCCCCGTTTGCTCCCCAAACTGTCTGCACCCATCCCCCATACTGTTTCCTCATACATGCCCCCATCTCCCCCTTTGCTCTTCATTTTGTGTCCTCAGATCTCCCCCACACATTAAATCCCCCCATCCCCATGATAAATCTCCCCCCACACACATTCAATCCCCCATCTCCACTCCAATTCTCCCCACACACAATACATACCCCCATCTCCACTCACATTAAATCCCTTCCCCACAATAAATCCCCCCATCTCCACTCATATTAAATCTCCCCCCCACAATAAATCCCCCCTCCCTACTCACATTAAATCTCCCCCCACAATAAATTCCCCATCTCCACTCACATTAAATCCCCCCCCCACAATAAATCCCCACTCACATTAAATCTCCCCCCCACAATAAATCCCATCTCCACTCACATTAAATCCCTTCCCCACAATAAATCCCCCCATCTCCACTCATATTAAATCTCCCCCCCACAATAAATCCCCCCTCCCTACTCACATTAAATCTCCCCCCACAATAAATTCCCCATCTCCACTCACATTAAATCCCCCTCACAATAAATCCCCACTCACATTAAACCTCCCCCCCACAATAAATCCCCCCATCTCCACTCACATTAAATCTCCCTCCCCACAATAAATCCCCCCATCTCCACTCACATTAAATCTCCCCCACAATAAATCCCCTCTCACATTAAATCTCCCCCCCACAATAAATCCCCCCATCTCCACTCATATTAAATATCCCCCATCCAATAATATATCCCACCATCCCCCCTCACATTAAATCCCCCCACCCCCCTCACATTAAATCCCCCCCACAATATATCCCCCCATCCCCACTCACATTAAATCCCAACACAATATATCCCCCATCCCCACTCACATTAAATCCCCCCACAATATATCCCCCCCATTCCCACTCACATTAAATCCCCCCCCACAATATATCCCCCCCATTCATTTCCCACTCATATGAAATCCCCCCTGCACCTTCAGTGTCTTCAGCTCCACTGGAGCACTTACCACCGATCTGCATCTCCTCCTTTGCCGCGCAGGTGAGTGACGTCAGCAGCGTGATCACATGACCTGATCACGCTGCTGGCGTCGCTCTGACCCGGCAGTCAGAGCTTCAATTGTACTCGCATCTCAGATACGAGTACAATTGAACACTGGGAGCCGGCGCGCTGCAGCTTCTCTGTGCCGACTGTCAGCTTGACAGTCGGCACAGAGAACAGCTGACTCCCAGTGCAGGGGGCGGCAGAATGCAGCCGCCGGGGGAGACACTGCGGACCGCTGCTTTAGGCGGCCCAACTGCGCCCCCCTGCCGGCTGCACCCGGGGCACATTCCCCGGCTGCCCCCCCTAGATACGCCACTGGAATTCCCCACAAGTGACACCATTTTGGAAGGTAGACCCCCTAAGGAACTTATCTAGATATGTGGTGAGCACTTTAACCCACCAAGTGCTTCACAGAAGTTTATAATGCAGAGCCGTAAAAATAAAAAATCATATTTTTTCACAAATATGATCTTTTCGCCCCAATTTTTTATTTTCCCAAGGGTAAGAGAAGAAATTGGAATGCAAAAGTTGTTGTTCCATTTGTTCTGAGTACGCCGATACCCCATATGTGGGGGTAAACCACTGTTTGGGCGCATGGCAGAGCTCGGAAGGGAAGGAGCGCCGTTTGACTTTTCAATGCAAAATTGACCGGAATTGAGATGGGATGCCATGTTGCGTTTGGAGAGCCCCTGATGTGCCTAAACATTGAAACCCTTGACAAGTGACACCATTTTGGAAAGTAGATCCCCTAAGGAACTTATCTAGATGTGTGGTGAGCACTTTAACCTGCCAAGTGCTTCATAGAAGTATATAATGCAGAGCCGTCAAAATAAAAAATCATATTTTTTCACAAATATGATCTTTTCGCCCCCAATTTTTTATTTTCCCAATGGTAAGAGAAGAAATTTGACCACAAAAGTTGTTGTGCCATTTGTTCTGAGTACGCCGATACCCCATATGTGGGGGTAAACCACTGTTTGGGCGCATGGCAGAGCTCGGAAGGGAAGGAGCGCCATTTGACTTTTCAATGCAAAATTGACTGGAATTGAGATGGGACGCCATGTTGCGTTTGGAGAGCCCCTGGTGTGCCTAAATATTGAAACCCCCCACAAGTGACACCATTTTGGAAAGTAGATCCCCTAAGGAACTTTTCTAAATGTGTGGTGAGCACTTTGACCCACCAAGTGCTTCACAGAAGTTTATGATGCAGAGCCTTCAAAATAAAAAATCATATTTTTTAACAAATATGATTTTTTTGCTCCCAATTTTTTTTTCCGAAGGGTAAGAGAAGAAATTGGACCCCAAACATTGTTGTGCCATTTGTCCTTAGTACGCTGATACCCCATATGTGGGGGTAAACCACTGTTTGGGCGCATGGCAGAGCTTGGAAGGGAAGGAGCGCCATTTGACTTTTCAATGCAAAATTGACTGGAATTGACATGGAACACCATGTCACGTTTGGAGAGCCCCTGATGTGCCTAAACATTTAAACCCCCACAAGGGACACCATTTTGGAAATCAGACCCCCTAAGGAACTTATCTAGATGTGTTTTGACAGCTTTGAACCCCCTAGTGCTTCACTACAGTTTATAACGCAGAGCCGTGAAAATAAAAATTCTTCTTTTTTTCACAAAAATTACTTTTTAGCCCCCAGTTTTGTATTTTCCAAAGTGTAATAGGAGAAATTCGACCCCAAAAGTTGTTACCAATTTGTCCTGAGTACGCTGTTACCCCATATGTGGGGGGAACCACCGTTTGGGCGCATGGCAGAGCTCGGAAGGGAAGGATTGCCATTTGGAAAGCAGACTTAGATGGATTGGTCTGCAGGCGTCACATTGCATTTGCAGAGCCCCTGATGCACCTAAACAGTAGAAACCCCCCACAAGTGACACCATTTTGGAAACTAGACCCCCCAAGGAACTTATCTAGATGTGTTGTGAGAACTGTGAACCATCAAGTGTTTCACTACAGTTTATATCGCAGAGCCGTGAAAATAAAAAATCATTTTTTTTCAACAAAAATTATTTTTTAGCCCCGTTTTGTATTTTTCCAAGGGTAACAGGAGAAATTGGACCCGAAAAGTTGTTGTGCAGTTTGTGCGTTTGATGCACCTAAACAGTAGAAACCCCCCCACAAGTGACCCCATATTGGAAACTAGACCCCCCAAGGAACTTATATACATGTGTTGTGAGAACTTTGAACCCCCAAGTGTTTCACTACAATTTATAACGCAGAGTCATGAAAATAAAAAGTATTTTTTTCCCACAAAAATGTTTTTTTTAGCCCCCCCCAAATTTTTATTTTCCCAAGGGTAACAAGAGAAATTGGATCCCAATAGTAGTTGTACAATTTGTCCTGAGTATGCTGATACCCCATATGTTGGGGTGAACCCCTGTTTTGGCTCACAGGAGAGCTCGGAAGGGAAGGAGCACTGTTTTACTTTTTCAACACAGAATTGGCTGGAATTGAGATCAGACGCCATGTCACTTTTGGAGAGCCCTGATGTGCCTAAACAGTGGAAACCCCCAATTCTAACTGAAACCCTATCCCAAACACACCCCTAACCCTAGTCCCAACCATAACCCTAACCACACCCCTAACCCTGACACACCCCTAACCCTAATCCCAACCGTAAATGTAATCCAAACCCTAACTTTAGCCCCAACCCTAACTTTAGCCCCAAACCTAACCCTAACTTTAGCCCCAACCCTAATCCTAACTTTAGCCCCAATCCTAACTGTAGCCCTAACCTTAACTTTAGCCCCAACCCTAACCCTAACTTTAGCCCCAGCCCTAACCCTAAGTTTAGCCCCATCCCTAACTGTAACCCTAACCCTAACTGTAGCCCTAGCCCCAACCCTAGCCCCAACCCTGTCCCTAGCCCTACCCCTAACCCCAAACCTAACCCCAACCCTAGCCCCAACCCTAGCCCTAACCCTAGTCCTAACCTTAGCCCTAACCCTAGCCCCAACCCTAGCTCTAACCCTAACCCTAGCCCTAACGGGAAAATGGAAATAAATACATTTTTTAAAATTTTTTAATTTTTCCCTAACTAAGGGGGTGAAGGGGGGTTTGATTTACTTTTATAGCGGGTTTTTTAGCGGATTTGTATGATTGACAGCTGTCACACACTAAAAGACGCTTTTTATTGCAAAAAATATTATTTGCGTTACCACATTTTGAGACCTATAATTTTTCCATATTTTGGTCCATAGAGTCATGTGAGGTCTTGTTTTTTGCGGGACGAGTTGACGTTTTTATTGGTACCATTTTTGGGCATGTGACATTTGTTGATCGCTTTTTATTCTGATTTTTGTAGGCAGAATGACCAAAAACCAGCTATTCATGAATTTCTTTTTTGGGGGGGGCATTTATACCGTTCCACGTTTGGTAAAATGGATAAAGCAGTTTTATTCTTCGGGTCAGTACGATTACAGCGATATCTCATTTACATAATTTTTTAATGTTTTGTCGCTTTTATACGATAGAAACTATTTTATAGAAAAAATAAGTATTTTTGCATCGCTTTATTCTGAGGACTATAACTTTTTTATTTTTTTGCTGATGATGCTGTTTGGTGGCTCGTTTTTTGCGGGACAAGATGATGTTTTCAGCGGTACCATGGTTATTTATATCCGTGTTTTTGATTGCGTGTTATTCCACTTTTTGTTCGTCGGTATGATAATAAAGCGTTGTCTTTTGCCTGGTTTTTTTTTTTTTTACGGTGTTCACTGAAGGGGTTAACTAGTGGGACAGTTTTATAGGTCGGGTCGTTACAGACGCGGCGATACTAAATATGTGTACTTTTATTGTTTTGTTTTTTTTCATTTAGATAAAGAAATTTATTTATGGGAACAATTTTTTTTTTCTTTATTTAGGATTTTTTTTTTTTACACATGTGGAATTTTTTTTTTTAACTTTTTTACTTTGTCCCATGGGGGGCATCACTGTATAGTGACATATCGCTGATCTGACACTTTTCAGATCACTGTGTCAGATCAACGATCTGACATGCAGCGCTCCTGGCTTACCAGCGCCTGTTCTGAGCAGGCACTTGGTAAGCCACCTCCCTGCAGGACCCGGAAGTAGCCCCGTGGCCATTTTGGATCTGGGGCTTGCAGGGAGGAGACACTCTGTACAAGGTGAGCACATCGCCTTGTACCGATCATCTCAGGGAAGCACGCAGGGAGCCCTCTCAGGGAGCTTCCCTGTACCGCCGGAACACTGCGATCATGTTTGAGGTCCGTGACCGCTCCTGGCACATAGTGTTGGATGTCAGCTGTGATAGTCAGCTGACACTCGGCCGCGCTCCCCCCGTGAGCGCGGCCGATCGCATATGACGTATTATCCCATCACTGGGAATTAAGTCCCAGGTCACCTTGACGGGATAGTACGTCATATGGGATTAAGGGGTTAAGGAAAGGAGGAACAGAGCTGCGACCCCCTACTATCTTTTGTGGAAGGCGCCCAACATCAATCAGCTATCAAAGGAAAGCATAGACAATTGGACACCAACACCTAGAGATGAATTATGAGGGTACAATGCATCTCAGGGTTAAGTACAATATACCACAAGAATCCTGGGAGCCTTCCTCACACACCCCTGTGTCTCATCGTTCTCTAGCTGTCCCAGAACTATCGAGACTGGCTCTCCAGAACCACTTAGCTGACCCAAGTTTGGACTCTCCATATTGGTCCAGCCCCAACGAACCCTTTGAGACGTCAGTTGTCTCATTTGGACTTCCCATTAGGAAGTTATGACCCATCCTAGATATTGGGAATTATTTCAGCTAGGAGGTCAAGGGATGAGATTGGGGTGGTGGCAAATATGGGAGGGGGCAAGCTAAAGGTTAAAACCTAGCTTCACACCTTTAGCCAGTGTCTTTGTTCTGCCATGGAAGCCGCGTTATGTCAGTCACGCCTGGAGACAGACCAGAAACTAAGAAAGTACCTGTGGACTCAAGCGCTTCCCTGGGCCCACATGTTAACGTGACACATACAGTTAACTGCAATCCCATACCTGTAACCTACCTTTATCTGTACTTCAGGATGCAATATCTGTATATTACCCTGTATATATTTATATATTATCTAATGCACCTTTCGGCAATTAAGATATCAATTAATTTTGGCTGCTCTTTTACCTCGAATCCCGATTTTCCATGTCCATGAGTCCGGCTAGTGCTTATATGCTACCTGGGGTTGGTTTCTGACCAGATATAAGCTTGTTAATCGACCGGGCTTATGTCTAACAAGGAACTGGTGGCAGCATACTATTCTGGTGTTACTGGGGGATCCTGGCAGTGATGGACCGGAGGTTTATATATATATTCCAGGCCGGGGACCGGTGATATGTACTGTATGCCGACCTCACTGCAGAGTGCCTCGATAACCAGTACGTAACAGGGCAGCCTCTCCGGCGACTGCTTATCCTAGGTGCATTTCTCAGACTGACCTGAGGGTAAGGGGTGGCGCCAGAGAGCTGCGACTGTGTAAGCTCTGTCTCTCATTTTTGTCACATCTTTCTTTTCAGAAGTGCACAAAACTGTGACCTCACCATGCTTTTATGCATGCTTAAAAAGACAGACACTGCCAGATGATAGGCCAGACAGCATCCACAGAGTCTCCATCTGCTTCATAATAGGGAATCTTCTGTTGGGGTTACGTCTGTATCATGTATTTACACTAAAACTGCAGTCTAAGCGCTCAGCATCGATTGAATGATCAATGTGAGAGAAGCCTTATTGTGATTTTTGGTGGCAGACTGAACAAAGTTTGAGGGTCCAGGGGAGCATAGCTAGCGGACCCTTGATCCAAGATACCAGGGCTCTGAACAGTCTGGAGAGAATTAACTATTTATTTGAAAGTCGAGGTAGGCCACACTGTTTTTAGTTTCCCCTTTGTCCTGTTGTGCCTTTCCCTGCTGGATTAAAAGGCACTAAAATGGCTGGAGGGTCCTACACCCTCAGTTGTGGAGTGAACTATATCCAGGACTATGGACTGACGACAAGACTATGTTACTGTTCCGGGGTCCTTACCAAGAAGGACCGGATCGACTCTTCCTCACAAGAACATGTTCTTGAGTTGTTTACAGTAAAAATGCATTACATGTTGTGTGGTGGTGTTACTGCCTTTTGTGTTTTACAGGTTATGGATGACTGAGGACGGCCATTGTTAAAGAAGGGGGAAATGTAGGGAAGTGGAGATGCTGTGCACACCCTTTGGGGAGTTTGTTGACACTATTATGTCCTTATCTCTCCACATGCAGACATAGCTTGAAAAAGGCCTTTCTGCCAATGAGAAATAAACATGTTCACAATAACAATTTTTTCTTCTTTTGTGTGCCGAAGTGTATTTTTTTCATGATTGAAGTTTTTTCTTCTGGGCACCTACTCTTGTCGAGCAGTCAACAAGCATATGATGTCTCACTTTTTCATATTTAGATAAGTTATGGAGCACTTACACATATATATTATTATATTTTAGCACAGACCTGGATATGACAGCCGTGTGAAACCTGGGGCCTTCTCTGCTATAAGACAAATGCTTAATATTACAAGCAAGGCAAAAGGTAAGACGCAGGTATCTTTCATTTGTGCTTTCCAACCTACTACTAGTTTTATTGTCATAACAAAGTTGTTAAACACATTATCCGTGCAACAATGAAAATGTCACAATCTATGTGCAAAAAATATTTAGCATGGATATATATCTCTATCTCTTTCTCTGAAAGCATCAGTACGGGAAACTGCCACTGATACAAATAATAACTTCACCAAAAATGCAGTAAAGATCCCATAAAACATGAAAATGTATTAAATTCATTAAAATGACATATTACAATACAGGACAAGTAACCAGATACAGAGTGAAACAGATGAGGCACTATGTGCCGGTACAGTACACCAAAGGACTCATGTCCACCTCACTGCAGCATACATACTATTCCTATTCAAGGGGGCTCATGGCACTATAACAATGATCAGTGTCCACAAATTCAGAAATAGCCATATAAGCCAGCATGGCCATAAGCGCCCATATACGCATAGAATTACCTGAAAATTGTGCAGTGAGAGGTCCAGAGTCCACCCCGATGCGCGTTTCGGAGCGCTACGCTCCTTCCTCAGGGGGCACAACATAATGGTGACACTGGTGAGTTTATATAGCGCCGTACCGGAAGTATCATGGCACGCGCGGCACACCTGTTACCCGATCCGCCGCAAACCGGATTTTCATCAATGTGATGCTCCTGGGTGTTGCGCTTGCGCTGTGTACAAGTTTTTTATGCATTTTATTCATTTTATTCATTTTTGTTTATATATATATCTATATACAGATGTATCGTTTTTTGGAAGGTTCCATGCACATGGTGAAACGTTGTATTTCTATGTACCGACAATGTGATGCATTCTCCAATCAACACTGTTATATGTGTGGGACTTTCTCCATATGGATATCTGCACTTCCATTGATATAGGCTGCGGGCCGCGAATGACTGTTCACTATGGCGTTTGTCATATGAGGGGTTTCTTGATGTTCAGCGGCCTTTTGAACTTTCTTTGTTCTATTATCTTTGCATGTCCCCGTTTGCTTATTATTGTTCATTGTTTTTTGTGTTATGCATCCAATTGTTGGTATAGTTAGTGTCCGGAACGATGAGCAAGGCTTTGCCCTTACCTTTACCTACTCAAAGATGGCCGCGACTGCATTGCGCATGCGCACTGTTCGCGTTCTTCCGCATCTCGCGTCTCCCTGGCTACCCGGTGGAGGATCACGTGAGGCCCCACGTGTTTCCTGCCTCGGCTGGCGGGGCGAGCGCGGTTTGCGGCGGATCGGGTAACAGGTGTGCCGCGCGTGCCATGATACTTCCGGTACGGCGCTATATAAACTCACCAGTGTCACCATTATGTTGTGCCCCCTGAGGAAGGAGCGTAGCGCTCCGAAACGCGCGTCGGGGTGGACTCTGGACCTCTCACTGCACCATTTTCAGGTAATTCTATGCGTATATGGGCGCTTATGGCCATGCTGGCTTATATGGCTATTTCTGAATTTGTGGACACTGATCATTGTTATAGTGCCATGAGCCCCCTTGAATAGGAATAGTATGTATGCTGCAGTGAGGTGGACATGAGTCCTTTGGTGTACTGTACCGGCACATAGTGCCTCATCTGTTTCCCTCTGTATCTGGTTACTTGTCCTGTATTGTAATATGTCATTTTAATGAATATTTAATAAATGTTCATGTTTTATGGGATCTTTACTGCATTTTTGGTGAAGTTATTAGTTTTATTGTCAGCATGGGTCCTGTATTTGCATCCTGTAAATAAAGCAAGCACCTTGGAGCAGTGAAACAGAGGCCAGATTTTTCTTTCTAACTTGCAGGTGTGGTGACCTGTGAACTACTCTTTCATTTCCAAACCTATTGATTTTTAGGCATTTCAAAATGTAATCTCCAGGACGTGCAGTGAGTTGTAGTTTTGCAACAGCACAAGATGCCCAAACTGGGGAACACCGCTCAATGCAATCACGAGCACATTTTCTATCTAAATCACACCTCACCACTTGTGCACTTTACACTTTCCCATCCCACCTCCTCCCCAACCCAACCACTGTGCTTATCCCAATCCTAACCCATCTCTTCAATTTATTAACCTTTAGCATCTTTCCTTCCTCTTTCATGCAACCATAACAGCTGTCCTGAAGGAGACAACCTCTACGTCAAGCTTTGCCCCAGATCATTGCTCACTTTTGCCTCCAAACTCCTTGAGCAGCAAGTCCACATTGAACTTTCCTGCCATCTCTCATCCAACTGAATCTTCTACAATCTACAGACTGGCTTCTGTCACAGCCACGCAAAACTGCCCTTAACAAAACTACAAGGACTTACTAACCACCAAAGCCTACAGACAACATTTTATACTCCACCTGCTAGACCTGTCCTATGACTTCAAGACAGTTGAGCACTTCTAGTACAGATCCTCTTCTCCCTTGGTATCAGAGATCTTGCCATCTCCTGGATCTCTGCATACCTCACTAACTGCACATTTAGCATCTCAATTCCACACTACCTATTCATTCTGCCCTCTCTCTATTGGTGACCTTCACTGTTTTGTCTGTGGACCGTTACTCTTCTCCAACTATACCTTTGGCTTGGGACAACTTATAATGGCTGTCATGGCTTCCAGTGCGACCAATCCAAGCGCATTAGGGGACTCCGTTCTGTAACTTTATGTTGTCTTCACTTTGTGGCTGAGTTGTAATTTTTCAGGAATACCATTCACAATTGATGGTGGAATATTTAAGGCAGAATAACCGGGTGAACACCTATTATCTCTTTCCATAACTATTGGGCCATTTCCCCATCCATTAGTTTGCTAAGAGTACAGGTCCTCTGTATCAGTGCCTGCTCTTCCTTTCTCTGCTTCTGTCGTCAGGCAGCACCCCAATCTCGTGGTGGACGATGCAGGTCAACAGTTCTCGTTCTGTGTCCTCTGTGACTTGTAGCTACATCCAGGCTGGGTGATATATCGTTAACTTCTGTCAGTGCGTACCTCATGCCGTGTGGTCTGGGTGTGGTTGCAAGCTATTTAAGCTCCTGAAATACTTCTCTCCACTTCCAATTATAATCTGACTAGATTCTGTGAACTTGTGTGCCTTGCAAAATTCCCACTGGACATGCCTGATTCTGACCTTGGCTCATTTTCTGACTATTTTGTATGAGTTTCTCCCTATATTGACCTTCTGGCTACCAGACCATTCGCTTGCTTCTTGTTTTTTTCCTCTGGAAAGCAACTTTTCCATGGAAGCTATCCCGTGGAGCTCATTATAAAACCAGATCCCTGTACAGGAATTAAAAGGTGATGACCGGAGTTCCTCTGGAATCTGACAGACGGAGAGGCTCGCACCAAGTATGTCGAAGGTTCCCTTTTTGAGGCTGTGGCCTCTGACAGATGTAACATACATGTTCTCTCAGCCCAGTATAAAAAAAGATCAGATTTTGGCAAGATTATAAGGAAGAAATGAGGGGCACAAGCCTTAGCCATCACCACCCTGAGACATATCTGTATACCACATGTTTACTGTATGCATTTATCAATTAAACTCAATGGCATTTTTATTATATGGGGGCCAACAATGATGACCAAATTATTGTAGCAATATTTCAAAGGGCCCAAAATGTAAAAGGGGACACTCTTATAATGTTCCCTATAGTATCGCATCATTTATTCATTACAGTCCTATCCGTTACAGTTGTTATTTATTTGAATAGGGTATAGACACGTGTCACCTTTACCATGACCATCTCTCGTGAAAACAAGGATCTGCTAATAGCTGTTCAGCAATCCTGTTCACAGAGATTAAGGCTACGGTCACACTATCAGTATTCGGTCAGTACTTCACATCAGTATTTGTAAGCCAAAATCAGGAGCGGGTCAAAAATTAAGAATTGATGCACGTGTTATATTATATTTTTTCTCTGATTGTCCCACTCCTGATTTTGACTTACAAATACTGATGTAAAATACTGACCAAATACTGATCGTGTGACCGTACCCTAAGGTGTAAACCCATATATGTAGCCATATCTTTTGAAGATTTAGGTAATGACGGGCTTGGTTCTCTCCCTTTAACTAACTCAGTGGACAGTGCCATGATCATGTTACATTTGGCTCTATAAAAAGTCTAGATGAGGTCTACATTGGAGTCTAGATGAGGTCTACATTGGAGTCTAGATGCGGTCTACATTGGAGTCTAGATGAGGTCTACATTGGGGTCTACATTGGGGTCTAGATGAGGTCTATTTTGGGGACTAGATGAGGTCTACATTGGAATCTAGATGAGGTCTACATTGTGGTCTAGATGAGAGCTACATTGGAGTCTAGATGGGGTCTACATTGGAGTCTAGATGGGGTCTACATTGGAGTCTAGATGGGGTCTACATTGGGGTCTAGATGGGGTCTACATTGGGTCTAGATGAGGTCTATATTGGGGTCTAAATGAGGTCTACAATGGAATCTAGATGAGGTCTACATTGGGGTCTAGATGAGGTCTACATTGGAGTCTAGATGAGGTCTACATTGGAGTCTAGATGAGGTCTACATTGGGGTCTAGATGAGGTCTACAATGAGGTCTAGATGAGGTCTATTTTGGGGGACTAGATGAGGTCTACATTGGAATCTAGATGAGGTCTACATTGGGGTCTAGATGAGGTCTACATTGGGGTCTAGATGAGATCTACATTGGGGTCTAGATGAGATCTACATTGGGGTCTAGATGGGGTCTACATTGGGGTCTAGATGAGGTCTACATTGGAGTCTAGATGAGGTGTACATTGGGGTCTAAGTGAGGTCTACATTGGGGTCTAAATGAGGTCTACATTGGAATCTAGATGAGATCTACATTGGGGTCTAGATGGGGTCTACATTGGGGCCTAGATGGGGTCTACATTGGGGTCTAGATGAGGTCTATATTGGAGTCTAGATGAGGTCTACATTGGGGTCTAAATGAGGTCTACATTGGAATCTAGATGAGATCTACATTGGGGTCTAGATGAGGTCTACATTGGGGTCTAGATGAGGTCTAAATTGGAGTCTAGATGAGGTCTACATTGGAGTCTAGATGAGATCTTCATTGGGGTCTAGAGAAGTCTACATTGGGGTCTAGATGAGATCTTCACTAAATTGTCTATTGTTCTCCATCAACCTTGATCCGGCCCTCTTGGAGACTCCAAGAAGCATAAACTTTCTCTATGGTATGTACTGACTTGACAGGGGTTTATACAGTGGAGCTTAAAGGGAATCGGTCAGCAAGTTTTTGCTATTAATCTGATAGAACCTTGTAGGGGCAGAGACCCTGATTCCAACAATGTGCCAATTAATGGACTGCATGTTGTTGTTTCTATAAAATCAATGTTTTATCAGCAGTAGATTATCACTAGAGGACTAGTTGTCCTGTGTCATGTAGTTCTTTCGCTCTGCGTAATCTCGCCCCCATCACTGATTGCCAACTTTCTGCCTATGCGCAGTGCACACAGAAAGCTGCCAATTAGTGGCATGGGCGTGGTTATATGGTTATACGGAGCTCAGCATTCAGAGAATTGGTAGTTCTGCAGCAAATAAGGGACTTTATCAAAACTTCACCAAGTGATACATTGCTGGACTCATGGTCTTTTATGATGCACTCAGATTACGCAGCAAATGATGAAAGCAATGGCTGGATGTAAAAGTACTGAAGGATCTGGGAGAATTAGGCTGCAGTTCAGACAGATCACTCGCGGAATACACTGTGCTGTAATGGGAAGAGACAGCTCGGTAATGGGACAAAAGTACAAAGTAATAGGTCCCTCTGTGTTCCTGCTAGAAGGGGTCAGCCGGCTTTGATTTCCTATAACTCATGCCTCATCTAGGTCCTCATAGACCTACGTATAGAAAGGAAAGGAAATAGCTTGACAGTAGCTCAAAGGAATGCTACCAGCAATTTATATTACTGAATATATACAAAAAATGTCATACACTAAAGGAAAGCATTAATTTCACCTAAAGACATAGTGTAAAATCATATGTCTATGTCATTGCTAACTTAAAAGGTGTATTCCATAGAAATCTTACCTTATGTCGGTGTTACTCACCTGTCATGGCTCCAGCGCTGGGCTTTGTGTCCTTGAGTGGCTCCCTCTACTGTTCTGAGTTTACTCTGGCAACTTAATGCACACATGATATAATTCTGTCAGGCCATATGGACCAACTTGGGTGGCGACACAGCACGACACCACCATCTGAGAAACCCAGATCTGCAATATTGCAGGGTAACTCAGCCATACCGCTGTGCCAGCTCTGCAACTGGACTCTCAGCTGTCATGACTCCACTCCTGGGCTCGATCCGGTGACCCCTGGCTGGTGGTTGGTTTCCCTCTCTGTTGGATCACAGCCTGTACTGTCTCTGTCCAACTACTGATAATGGTCTTGCCTTTGCTTTGCTTTCTTTGCTGTGTTGCTTCCGTGCAGGTGTTTTCCACTTCTTCGTTTGGTTTGTCCTATGATAAGGGACTATTTATACTCACCATGAACTTGCAGTCTTTGCTGGCTATATTCCAAGTTGGATGATGTTTGGTGTTCCCTCTTCTCGGCTAGGTATTATCTTACCTGACTAATCTCTGTTGCTTTTCCTTTGGTTTGTTTGTGCATCGTCCCACCAAGTGCCCTTTCATTTCTTTCATTTTTGGGGTCTGTGAGGTTTTCCATGTATTCTGTTTGTTGTTTGGTTCTAATTATTATCTCCCATCTTTCCTGAGTGACTGTATGAACATGTCCTTAGCCCCACTTCTCACCCTCTGCTTGTGTGCACTACTGTCTGTTGGAGTACACACTGTTTGTAATTTAGGGTGCAGTTAAGGACACTCAGGATGAGCCAACATTGAATGGGGGCGCCACTGCATAATGTTAAGTTGCCAACCTCTGCGGTCAGACAGGGACAAATCAGGGCCAGGTTAGGGATTGTCTAGTCTGAATTGGAACCGCAAGTGTGCAGATTTATCATCTCCCCTGGTACATACATAACCCTTGTGAGTGTGTGTACACAGCCATAACATCAGCTCTGCTATACAAGTGTGCCAGTTCTGCTTTGGACTCTGAGTTGAAAGCACATTGCTTAGTCAACTCTGCTATATACCAGTGCCATTTCAGCACTGGTCTCTCTGGCAAACTCGGCTTTACACATTGTTCAGTAAGTTCTACAATGCTGCTATGCCAGTTCTGTATTGGACCTTCTGAAAAATTCAGCTCTGCCAAGTCGCTGAGTGAACTGTGCTATCCCGATGTGCCATTTCTGCATTGGACTCTCTGACTAACTCAGCTCTGCTACATTGCCGAGTCAGCTTTGCTTCTTAAAGTGCCAGTTCTGCCTTAAAACCTAATGTTTAAAGGGAACCTGTCAGCAGATTTTGCCGCTATAAGATGTGGCCACTGCCTTTCAGAGCTTATCTACAGTATTCTATAATGCAGTAGATAAGCCCCTGGTCTGACCTGCAAGTGAAGAAAAATAGGTTATATTATACTCATTCAGTTCGATGGGTGTCGCAGGTCCGGGTCCGGCACCTCCCATCTTCTTGCAACGACGCCCTCCTGCTTCTTCACCGCTCGCCGGCACCGGCGCTCATGCGCAGGCATACATCTATGCCCTGTTGAGGGCAGACCAAAGTACTGCAGTGCACAGGCACCGAGAAAGGTCAGAGAGGCCCAGCACCTGCACACTGCAGTACTTTACTCTGCCCTCAACAGGGCAGATAAGTACGCCTGCGCAGGAGCGCCGATGCCGGGGTGCGATCAAGACGCAGGAGGGCGTCGACGCAAGAAGATGGGAGGCTCTGGACATGGACCTGCAACACCCATCAAACGGGACCACACAGGACCGCCCCCCGGGTGAGTATAATATAACTTATTTTTCTTCAAAATCTGCTTACAGGTTCTCTTTAACTTAGCTCTGCTTCTCTGTATACTCAATACTGAATTAGCACTTTAATTTAACTGGACCAGTTCTGCCCTCAAATCTCCAGAATATTACCACCACAAAGGGACCAAATAATACCACATACAAGGGACAAATACAGTCACGCCATGAACACACCACATAGTGACCAAATAATACCACATACAAGAGACAAACACCACCACACCATGACCAGACCACATAGTGACCGAATAATACCACATACAGGAAAGAAATACCACTACACTATGACCAGACCACACATTACCATCACACAGTGACCGAATAATACCAGATACAAGGGACACAGTCACACCATGACCAGACCACATAGTGACCAAATAATACCACATACAAGGAACAAATACCAAAACACCATGACCAGACCACATATTACCATCACTAGGGACATTATACACAGGAGCTCTGTATATAGTGTGTAGGTAATACAGTAATCACCAGTGACTTTATAACAGGATCTCTGGATATAGTGTATAGGTAATGCAGTGATCACCAGTAACATTATACACATGATCTCTCTATATAGTGTATAGGTTTTACAGTGATCACCAGTGACATTACAGACAGGAGCTCTGTATATAGTGTATAGGTAATACAGTGATTCACCAGTGACATTATACACAGGAGCTCTGTATTTAGGGTCAGTGTATAGGTAATACAGTGATAACCAGTGACATTATACACAGGAGCGCTGTATATAGTGTCAGTGTACAGGTAATACAGGGATCATCAGTGACATTACACTGTGTTCCAAATTATTATGCAAATAATATTTCCTCATATTTTCTCTAAATTACCTATCTGAATTGCAGTCATTGTTATTTTCCAGTCATCTACTATTCTGGTATAATTGCAATGTTTTTGAACAATCTGCCTATGAAAACAGTATATTTTTTTAAAAAAAATAAACACTCAAAATGCATGTTCCAAATTATTATGCACAGCAGAGCTTTCAACCTTTTTTTTTATTTTGAACAAAAAAATTGTCAATTGTGAAGTTATAAGCATTATCAGCTTATTACAAAATGAAATCAAACAGTTTTCAAGTGAAAACTTTATTCTAGGTGATGTTACATTTGCACATAGGACCCCTTGTTCGAAAGAAGCTTCTGAACTCTCTCGTCCATTGAATTTGTCAGTTTTTGGATGGTTTCTGCTTCAATTGTTTGACATGTGGACAGAATCCCCTCCCAGAGCTTTTGCTTAGATGTGAACTGCCTCCCGCCATCATAGACACTCCTTTTGATGATGCTCCAGAGGTTCTCAATGGGGTTGAGGTCAGGGGAAGATGGTGGCCACACCATAAGTTTGTCCTCTTTTGTGCCCATAGCAGCCAGAGATGAAGATGTTTTTTGCAGCATGAGACGGTGCATTATCATGCATGAAAATGATCTTGCTGCGGAAAGCACGGTTCTTCCTCTTGAACCATGGCAGGAAGTGTTGTTTTAGAAACTCCACATAGATTATGGAGTTCATCTTTACCCCTTCAGGGATCATAAAGGGGCCGACAATCTCTCTCCACATGATTCCAGCCCAAAACATTACTCCACCTCCTCCTTGTTGGGGCCTTAGCCGTGTTTTCATGGGGTGTCCATCAACCAGCCATCCTCCACTCCATCCATCTGGACCATCGAGTGTTGCACGGCACTCATCGGTGAACAAAACAGTTCGGAAGCCAGTCTTCATGTATCGTTTGGCCCACTGTAGCCATTTCTGCTGGTGTGCAGTGGATAGAGGTGGTCGACAGGATGGCTTACGCACAGCCGCAAACCTCTGAAGGACCCTGCATCTTGTTGTTCTGCGGACGTTGGAGGCACCAGCAGCTTCAAAAACTTGTCTGCTGCTAGGACAAGGCATTTTTGCAGCTGCTCTTTTAACCTTATGCAATTGCCTGTTGGAAAGAGTCCTCAATTTTTCCTTATCAGCACGCACACGTGTGTGCTGGGAATCAGCTACATACTTCTTGATTGTGCGATGATCACCATGAAGTGTCTTGGCAATGTTGATTGTAGTCATGCCTTGACCTAAATACTCCACAATTTGTTGCTTCTCAGCAGTCGACACATCCTTTTTCTTTCCCATTTTGGCAAAAAATGTAGGCTGCTTAATAATGTGGAACAGCCTTCTTAAGTATATACTAAAAGAGAACACCTCATATATAAATGAAGAGAGACACCAGAGGGGATAATACCTTCACACTCATATATATACCGATAAAGAGACACCAGAAGGAGCAGTTCCCAATATAACAAATTTTATTGAATCTAAAATAGTAATCACATATAGCAAATATCATATAAGAATAGTTACAAGAGATACAAATCAGGTGGTGAGACCACCTACGACCCGGTGACCGCAGAAATCAAAAGACAGAAGCAACGGGACTCTAATATCCAGACCATAAATCAAATAGCATGGAGTGCCATACCTCAGACAGTGGGCCTGGGTAGAACCATTGTGCAAATATGCCTGAGAGTATACACAAGTAACAACATGGGCCTAAGAAGATGACAGGCTAGATGCCCCAAAAGAAATGACTATGATACCTGAATAATGGAGCCCCAACCCACTATTGCACACATCCCAATGGCCTCAGATAATAGCACTAGTCCCAGTAAAATGCATCTAATGTGGTGGGCACATAATACCTGCAGTCATGGTGGTCTAGGTACGGTCCCGTCGCGTTGAAAACCTCGACGCGCGTTTCACCACACCAACAGTGGCTTCGTCAGGAGGTAAGTAAGCGTCGCTAGTAAGTCCCCTTAAATACTAAAGGAGAAATGGTGTGATTACCTCCAGCCTTGTGCGGCACGCCTCCGCCATGATGCGACACGCCAGTGGAGAGCGGCGCTCAAGGTGCGCGTCACCACGTCACGTGGCTAGGTCAGATGACCAAACCCGCGACCATGGCAACGCATCACCCTGATAGAGCGCCACCCACCTTCTTAAGTAGTCTAGCCTTTATTTGGACACACCTGCCAAACTAATTTGCACAGGTATCTGCAATTGCTTTCAGTGATAGAAAGAGCCCTGACACACATCACCATCAATGAGTTTAAATGACAAACAAAAAAATTCTAACCTTATTACTCCTAAACTCTATGTGCATAATAATTTGGTACACAGTGTATACACAGGAGCTCTGTATACAGTGTATAGGTAATACAGTAATCACCAGTGACATTATGCACAGGAGCTCTGTATATAGTGTCAGTGTAAAGGCAATACAGTGATCACCAGTGACATTATACACAAGAGCTCTGTATATAGTGTCAGTGTACAGGTAATACAAGGATCACCAGAGACATTGTACACAGGAGCTCTGTGTATAGTATATAGTGTATAGTTTGCACGTACATGCAATACACTGACTTGCCAGTCACGTCTTTAGTTGAAGTCCTTTATCGTCGCTTTTCTTCTTCATTGACACAGACCACCATAACTTCTTCCAGGCAGAACTCATCTCTACAGAAAATAACACACAGTCATCCACAGCTGATCACTTCCAGAGCACATTCCCCACTGTTTCGTCGACCTCTACACTACATCAGATGAAGTAAATGTGAAGAGCGGAACAAAAATGGTTACCTCAATGAACCAAAAAGAATTTGTGATCAATATTGACCTGTCCATTCAAGGACATTTTAGCCATAGTGTGAAATCCTATTTTTTGTTTGTGAAACTGCCACTTAGGCGAAACTGTACTGTTTTGTTTGTTGTGAAACTATCACATAGCCGAAACTGTTTTCTTTTGTCTTCTCTTTTCTCTCTTTGTTTAAACAAGCAAAACTTGTATAACCACTGAAACTACCTGTACAACTATATAAAGAGGGGATAGCACCTTGAAGGCAGGCGTGCTTCAGAGGCTTCCCAGTGATATACTATACGAGACGTGTCTTGTGTATTATTTCTGGTGATTCCCCACTTCCAAAGGCTTCTCCGACTGAGTGTGGTCCCGACATAAACAAGCAACGTAGTGCCGCCCTACACAGTAACAAGACCCCTCTTATGTCCCCTCCCATGGAAAACAGTTTCGTAAAAAGTAAATTATATTACAGTAGTAATAATTTTCCTAATTGGAACCTAAAGAAATTATGTCCCTCACCTGTCACCATAAAGTAATAAAATGTGTTCCTCATTCTGGCCCCCAAACAGTAATTAAGTCCCTCATCCTGGCCCCCTTTATTTAAAAATATCATCTAGCCTGGCCCTCTTTATTTAAAATATGCCCCAGTCTGGCCCCCTATGTCCCTTGTCCAGCGTGGCCCCTTATACCCCTTGTCCAGCCTGGCCTTTATATGTACATCCTGGCCCAGATATCCATCCTGGCACCTATATGTGCGTCCTGGCCCCCATATGCCCCTTGTCCTGGCCCACATATGTGCATCCTGGCTCCCATATATCCATCCTGGCCCTTATTTGCCCCTTTTCCTGTCCCTCCCATATATCCATCCTGGCTCCAATTTGCCCCTTGTCTTGGCCCCATATATCCATCCTTGCTCCCTCATATATCCATCCTGGCCCAATATATACATCCTGACCCCTCTATATATCCATATTGGCTCCCCCCATATATCCATCCTGGCCCCTCCATAAATCCATCCTGGACCCACCATATATCTATCCTGACTCCCTCATATATCCATCCTGGGCCCTCCTTATATCCATCCTGGGCCCTCCTTATATCCATCCTGGCTCCCCCATATATCCATCCTGGCTCCCCCATATATCCATCCTGGCTCTCTATATATCCATCCTGGCCCCTCCATATATCCATCCTGGCCCCTCCATATATACATCCTGGCCCCTCCATATAACCATCCTGGACCCCATATAGCCATCTTGTCCCCCCATATATCCATCATGGCCCCTACATATATCCATCCTGGCCGCTCCATATATCCATCCTGGCCCTCAATATATCTATCCTAGCCCCTCCATATATCCATCCTAGCCCCTCCATATATCCATCCTAGCCCCTCCATATATCCATCCTTGTTCCCCCATATATCCATCCTGGCTCTCCCATAAATCCATCCTGGCTCACCGTATATCCATCCTGCCCCCCCCATATATCTCTCCTGGCACTCTCTATATATCCATCCTGCCCCCCTCATATATCCATCCTGACCACTCCATATATCCATCCTGCCCTCCCTCATATATCCATCCTGCCCCCCATATATCTATCCTGGCACCCCCCCATATATCCATCCTGCCCCCCTCATATATCCATCCTGGCCCCACCCTATGTATCCATCCTGGCTCCTCCAAATATGTATATATCCTGGCCCCTCCATATACCCATCCTGCCCTTCCATATATGCATCTGGGCCCCTCCATATATCCATCCTGGCCCCCCATATATCCGTCCTAACATCCCCATATATCCATCCTGGCTTCCCCGAATATATCCATTCTGCCCCCCCCCCATAGATCCATTCCGTCCCACGCACCATGCCACATCTACAAAAGGAAAAAAAAAGAAGATTCTTCTTACCTGTCTGCGCTCCTGGCACCGAGTGGCGTCCTCTTCCTCCTCTACAGATCTGGTGCACTCATGTACAAATGGCTACCGATCTAGCTGAGGTCGGCGGCTGACGCAAGTGCGCCCATTGCAGACGCCGCATTACAGTGAGTTCATACGCCGTCAGTCACTGTCATATGAAGGCTGCGACAGGTGTGCACACTGCTGTCTGCCTTCGCTGGGTTGGCGGCCTATTGTGAAGGGGCAGTACATTCAGTTGACACAAGCAGGCCCCCTTTGCATCCTGCACGGGGGCCCGCCAAATCCCTGGGGCCCACTGGAGAATTCTCCGGTGTCCCGGTGGGCCAGTCCGACTCTGGGAACAGCATGGGGAAGACAACTGGACACATCTCTGACTCCCAGGTCGCTGCTGGGAGCAATGTTGTCAGAGTATTACTCCACTTTTACGGACTGACAATAAAACATACAAAACGGAAGATAAAATGGATTTTACAGGTAAAAAATGTTAGGGAAACATTCTTTCCTGCATAATGACTTGTATATAAGGCAAAAGACAAAAAAATGCCATCTCTCACGGTACTTCCCTGTCATTTTTAGCAATAAAAAAATAATTGCAAAAAATTACATGGAGTCCCCCTATTTTCTAATAACAAACTAATGCAAAGCAGACAGCTGCTAGCTGGTAAGGTGGTAAGGTCGGTAGATATTGGCCCCTTCCCAACAGACACAAAAATCCTTTATTCACAGAATCACTCCCAGGTAAATGAACTTCTTCTCCCATTTATAAAAAAACCCCAAACCCATGCAGTTTGACCATTTCTCATTTTCAGAAAATAAATACAAAATCTATTGTTTGGAACTTCGGAGACATGTTGTCAGACGTTTATAGAATAAAAGAACAATTTACATTTTACTCAAAAATATACCTATAAAGAGAAAAATCAGACAAACTGAACATTTTGCAGTGGTCTCTTAATTTTTGCCAGAGCTGTATGTATATATTGCCTAAACTATAAAGGAAATGTGCCATCTTTAACTTCAGGCCTTTTAGAGATCATTTCATCTTCAACTTGCTTAACTGTTCACAATAACAGTAATTTTGACCAGGGGTGTACAAACTTTTACATGCCACTGTATATTTCATTAATTTCTAGGAAAAAAATGGAAGAAAGCTATAGCACTTAAAGATGACTCACAATTGTTGTTTAATGGGGCATGCAATAATTTGTGAAAACTGACAAGATCTGTCCCCAAACGGCTAATAATGACCGGGCCTAGTAATGCAGTAATCTAGCAGCGTTGGATTTCTGACAACTATAGGGTCCCGGACCCTTGTGGGCTGCTCTAGGGTGACGGCACCATCATTACTTGTGCCATTGACATCGGCCTCTGTAATGTCTGCTATTGTACATAGTGGGACAGATTTATCAAAATTAGGTTTTGTCTCTGTTGCCCAAAAGCAACCAGTCACAGTGCAGCTTTCATTTTACCAGTGCAGTGGAGGACATGAAAGCTGCGTTGTGATTGGTTAGTTTAGACAATTTTGATAAATGAGGCCTAGTGTACATATTTCTGACATACTTCTTGTGCTGACAATGGAATATCCGTCATTGTTTTATAACAATTTACAGAGTTATTTCAATTTTCTATTTTCAGTTTTCACAGAAGAGGGTAAACATTGCAAGTTTCCATTTCTGCTGGGTGGACGTTTACGATTCTCCTGCCTTCCTCACCGGTTAATGAAAACCAAAAAGTGGTATGTAAGTTGTGTCGACACAATGGGACCCCCAAAATTCCTATTATCTTAGTTGCCCATAGCAGCCAATCACAACACAGCTTTCATTTGTTAAACATCTCTGCTAAAATAAAAGCTGAGCTGTGATTTGTTGCTATGATTAACAAAGACTAGTAACGACGTTAAACCAGATAACCTCAAATTGCTGAGTCCCCTCTATTGGGACCTCCACTGCCCACTAATATGGAGAACCCCTTTATGCCCAATCCTCATGATCAAAACATCCTAAGAGAAGTTCTACTTAACTCTGCAATCAGCTCAAAACTCCCTGGTGGGCTTGTGGTAAAGTATAGTAGCCTATCCGAACAGGCAGAGCTGCAGTGTCAATAATGGTGTAGGAAAATCAGACACAACTGTCTCATCTAACTAGCTACAGTTAAAGGGAGCCTGCCACCCCCAAAATGAAAATTTAGCTACTTACACATTTAGAGCAGGTGAAATAAGTATTGAACATGTCAAAAATGTTCTTAACTGATATATTTCTGAAGGTGCTATTGACATGAAATTCTCAGCTGATGTCGGTAACAACCCATGCATTCCACACAGACAAAGAAATCAAACCATAGGTGTCCATTAATTAAGTTGTGTGTAATAATGATAAATTACACAAGGAAAAGTATTGAATACATGTAGGAATAGGGTCAAAAACCATGGAAAGTTATTACATCAGCTGAAATCTATCAGTAATTGGAAAGTAATCCTGCCATTCAGTAAAATATAATATCAGTTGGTTAAACTGATGGCCTTTAAAAAGGTGTCTCATTACCAAGGTGCCACACAAGAAACATTTCATGCTGGGTAAAACCAGTGAACTGTCTCAAGGCCATTGCAACCTAATTGTTGCAAAACACACTGATGGCATTGGTTATAGAAGCATTTCTTAACTACTGAAGGCACCATTGAGCACTGTTAGAGCCATAATCCGTAAGTGGAAAGAACATCATTTCACCATAAACTGGTCATGACCAAGTGCTACCTTCAGACAGAGGAGTAAAAAGGAATTATCAGAGGAGTCGTGGTCCAAGAGCCAAGGACCACCTGTGGAGAGCTACACAAAGTCCTGGAATCACCAGGTACAATTGCTCCAAAGAAAACTATAAGTAATGCACTCAAAACGCTTTTGCTGAACAAAAGGCATGTTCACGCACGTTTAAAGTTTGATCAACTGAAAGAATATAGTCTGGTCAGATGAGACCAAAATTTAACTCTTTGGATACCATAGTACACACCATTTTTGGAGGTCAAAAGGCACGAGTGGGAAAGGCAGCGCTGTAAGTCAAGATTAAGTAGAATGCTGGATATGCAAATCGGAGGTAAATGAGGCACCAAGCTATTGACTGCGCCTAGGATGCGCCAAAACACCCTCATTTGCATTTGGATTGAAATTGAATTTAGCTGCAACTACAGTGTATATTTTCTGTATGTTTTTAATACGGGCTAAGTCCCTTATTTAATTGTATTAAGTGTAACTGCCATTTTATTTTATTTTTCCATAAATCAATAGTACATGAAAAATACAAAACTGTCAAATATCTTATCAGAGAAATCCGATTCTTTTTCCTTCTGGACTGTTGGTTCATTCTCAAAATTCTCAATTCATGGGTATAATGTGACTTTCGTGAGGACAGATTTTCCCATTACTGAGATAGGAGATGACAGTTGGAGCTCATAAAGTTCTATGGAGAACTGTAACTGTCATTACAGCAGATCTTGCAGCGGAATGTCTGTGTTCCGCTAGCTCCTCCTCCTTCTCCTCCTCCATAGAATTCTAAAAGTACCAACTGTCATCTCCTATCTCCGTAATGGGAAAATCTGTCTAAACTAAATAAGGATTTACCTATGATTTGAGAATGAATGATCAGTGCAGGAGCAGAAAGAAGCAGATTTCTCTGATAAGATGTAATACAAAGCTGCTTATTTTCACGAGTACTATTGATTTCTGAAATAAAGATTAAAACGATGGATACTCTGCAAGTGGCTGAATTTGCATTTTGGGGGCTGACGCATTCTCTTTTAAAAAGGAATTAACTTCTTCTTTGCCCTATTTAAATAATAACCTTGACGACATTCCCAGAAGTCAAACCAATAGTGTTACCGAATACTCTAGTTGTGTGTATACATTGCATTGTATGAACCATCTGACTTCATATGTTCTCTGTCATCGTATCAGGTGTGCGACAACACATAACTTTGACCGGGACAGAGAATGGGGAATCTGCATCCAAGATGTCAGGAGAGAGATTGGTAAATCTTTATATTTTATAACACTAATTTCCTACCATTTATAAAGTACAATCAGATGTTGTCCCCTCTCATCTTTTGAGACTTGGTAGAAAAAAACGATCGTGTCCCACAAATCACGACAAATAATAAACATCAACTTTACGTTTCTTTTGATAATAAACCTACATTTTAACAGCAAACACATACAAGCGCACAGAAATATATGTGAATCCCTAACACATCACTCATATGTGCAGGCTGGGAATCTTATTAGATATCAAAATTATATGGTAATAAGTATGTGTCCTCTCCACATCACATTTACAGGAGCCTTTATGAACTGTGAGAGACAGAATCTAAAAAAAATCCAGAAAATCACATTGTATGATTTTTACATAATTAATTTGCATTTTATTGCATGAAATAAGTATTTGATTCAATAGAAAAACAGAACTTAATATTTGGTCCAGAAACCTTTGTTTGCAGTTACAGGGGTCAGACATTTCCTGTAGGTCCTGCAGCAGGGATTTTGACCAACTCCTCCATACAGATCTTCTCCAGATCTTTCAGGTGTCAACTCCCTTCAAAGATTTTCTATTGGGTTCAGGTCTAGAGATTGGCTAAGCCACTACAGGATCTTGAAATGTTTCTTACAGAGTCCTTGCAGTATGTTTCGGGTCATTGTCATGCTGGAAGAACCAGCCAGACAGCTCTCTGGTCTTGGCCATGGTGGAGAGGTTGGAGTGTGATTGAGTGTGTGCACAGGTGTCTTTTATACAGGTAACGAGTTCAAACAGGAGCAATTAATACAGGTAACGAGTGCAGAGTAGGAGGCTTCTTAAAGAAAAACTAAAAAGTCTGTGAGAGCCACAATTCTTGCTGGTTGGGAGGTGATCAAATACTTCAAGCAATAAAATGCAATTTAATTATTTAAAAATCATACAATGTGATTTTCTGCGTTTTTGTTTTTAGATTTTGTATCTCACGGTTGAATTGTACCTCCGATAAAAACTACATATCTCTCCATTCTTTGTAGGTGGGAAAACTTGCAAAATTGGCAGTGAATCATTTATTTATTTTCCCCATTGTAGATGATCAAAGGGAGTTGGTGAGTGCTCCTTCAATGGAAGTCTTCAAACAGAGGCTGGACAGACATCTGTCTGAGATGGTTTAGTGAACCCTGCATTGAGGAGGGGGTTGGACACGATGACCCTGGAGGTCCCTTCCAACTCTGACATTCTAGGATTCTATAAAGTTAGGATTGTCTCAGGGAGGACACTGCACATTATCACTATAATGCAAAAATGTTTGGATTGCTTCAACTTGTAACCTTGTCATGGCCTTACGGAATACCGATGTGCTGTAGAGAATATCATTACTCCAGTATTGAAGAAGTTCTGGATTTCTGACTTTGCCCATATGCAGCACAATGGCCCAAAATGTCATCATTTCTGCTGAATTTACGGGGGTCCATCTGGCGTATGATGATGTGGGACTTTGGGTGAAAAATTGATGGACATACAAATTTGTCTGGGCCACCATAAGATTTATTATTTCCTCGCTGAAAACGCAAGGCCTGCAAAGTCAAATTAGATTCCTGAGCTGCCGATGAAATCCGAATAACAGGCTGATAATTTCCTGGGGGTGGGGTCCATATGGGAATGATGAAGGAGTTGCCTGGGTTTGAGGACACCTTGCTGGGGGTCCCTCCTCACTAGATGAGGAGGAGGAGGAAGAGAAGTAGAGGAATGTGGGATCATCTTCATTAGCTGAATTCGTGTCAGAGGCAAGGAACGCGTATGCCTCCTCTGGTGAATAGTGTCTTCTTGACGATTGGGACATTTTTACTTTATTCTTCAAACTACTGGGGATGTGTGTGTAAGTGGTGGCTTTGCAAACGAAAAATGGACGTCACTAACACAGAAACTTACGCTCCTGTAACGGACATCAATAACGCTGCGACGTACGCTCCCCTAATGCACTAGCTAAGACTGTTTTGCAAAAGAAAAACTCTACCTCTCTACCTGTAAAGCTACCCTGTACTAACTACTACAATTTTTCTTTCTAAAAATAAAAAAATCGGACGTCACATACACAACGACGGTCTGCTACTCTAGCTAGCAAAAAAAGTAAAAAGTCCCTTGCTGCAGACTCTACTGCGCTTTGTGGAAACGCAGCTCCCGCAGCGCCATACGGTGCATGTCGTGAAGGGGCTAAGATCAAAATGAGGGTTAAGGAAATTGCTGGCAATATTGATGATTCCTGTTGCTACTTTGCTGCTATGGCCAAGATTGAATGCAGGTTTCTGTGATGTTTAGATGCCTCTAGCAAACATTGAAGAAGCTATACCATATGTAAAGTATGCCGGAAGCTAGAACCGCCGCGAAAACGATGTTAAAACCTCCGACGTACTAACTGATTTAGGAATAAAGTCGTCAGATTAAAGATTTCATGTGCAAATAGCCTTAGGAAGTTTTGGAGGAGTTTTAGTTTCCTGAAGCGCTTTTGAAAAGTTTTTTCAAGCGCTCAAAACATGTCAGCCGTGGACTCTGTTTTCTTCTTTATCACAATTATTTTTTTTATTGAAGTGGAAATAAACTATTGAAGTAGTCAATTCCCAATTCTGTACCCTGGCCTTTATACTTTGCGATGAAGCTGAAGAAATACCCCTGTGTCGGAGTTGTTGTAACACTTTTTTTTTCTACTATTTGCTGCAAAACTTCTATCTCTCTTGACTATGGGCTATATGGGCTCGATGGTTTAGACGTCTAGATTTTCCAAGTTTGGTGTGACTTTTGCACCTCTGGAGTGACTTCTATAAACCAGGACTTCTCTACAAAAAGAATGCGTTGCCATTATTGGCTATCGGTTTATTTTGGAACTTGTCCACTGCTGGCAGGGATGAAGCTCAGACTGGAATTTCCTGGTTGGCTAACAAGTGTTAGTATAGAAGGTGGCTATAAATACAGTATATGATGTGGGGCTTTCCTGAGAAATGGATGTGGTATTCCGCACCAAATGAGTAATATCTCTCCCTCTATGTATCATAAGCCACCACAGTAAACCCACATAATACTACACTTCATTCACTGCCTATGATAATGGGATTAGTCGCCCCTATATTAAATTCACTAGGATATGTTGTGATTAATTCTCCTTGTTTCTACTAAAACACAGCTGAAGTTGTAAATTTGTGTAATTATCTGACTCATTTTTAAAATATAACCTCCTTCTGACCCACAGTAATAATGCCATCCTTGTGAGCCTCAGTAATAATGCCCTCTTGATCTACAATAATAGTGCCCTCATTGTGATCCACAGTAATAATGCACTTCTTGTGACTACCAGTAATAATGCCCTCTATATGATTAACAGTAATAATGCCCTCCTTGTGACTAACAGTAATAATGCCCTCCTTATGATCCGCAGTAATAATGCCCTCGTGATCCACAATAATAGTGCCCTCATTGTGATCCACAGTAATAATGCCCCCTCGTGACTACCAGTAATAATGCCCTCCTTGTGATCCGCAGTAATAATGCCCTCGTGATCCACAATAATAGTGCCCTCATTGTGATCCACAGTAATAATGCCCCCTCGTGACTACCAGTAATAATGCCCTCCTTGTGATCTGCAGTAATAATGCCCTCCATATGATTAACAGTAATAACGTCCTCCTTCTGATCTACAGTAATAATGCCCTCCTTGTGACTAACAGTAATAATGCCCTCCTTGTGACCCACAGTAATAATACCCTCCCTGTGACCCACAGTAATATTGACCTCCTTGTGACTAACAGTAATAATGCCCTCCCTGTGACCCACAGTAATAATGCCCTCCTTGTTACACACAGTAATAATGCCCTCCCTATGACCCACAGTAATAATGCCCTCCTTGTTATCCACAGTAATAATGCTCTCCTTGTTACCCACAGTAATAATGCCCTCCTTGTTACCCACAGTAATAATGCCCTCCTTGTAACTAACAGTAATAATGCCCTCCTTGTGTCCCACAGTAATAATGCCCTCCTTGTGACCCACAGTAATAATGCCCTCCTTGTGACCCACAGTAATAATGGCCTCCCTGTGACCCACAGTAATAATGCCCTCCTTGTGACCCACAGTAATAATGCCCTCACTGTGACCCACAGTAATAATGCTCTCCTTGTGACTAACAGTAATAATGCCCTCCCTGTGACCCACAGTAATAATGCCCTCCCTGTGACCCACAGTAATAATGCCCCCCCTGTGACCCACAGTAATAATGCCCTCCTTGTGACCCACAGTAATAATGCACTCCTTGTGACCCACAGTAATAATGCCCTCCTTGTGACCCACAGTAATAATGCCCTCCTTGTGACCCACAGTAATAATGCCCTCCTTGTGACCCACAGTAATAATGCACTCCTTGTGACCCACAGTAATAATGCACTCCTTGTGACCCACAGTAATAATGCCCTCCTTGTGACCCACAGTAATAATGCCCTCCTTGTGACCCACAGTAATAATGCCCTCCTTGTGACCCACAGTAATAATGCACTCCTTGTGACTAACAGTAATAATGCCCTCCTTGTGACTAACAGTAATAATGCCCTCCCTGTGACCCACAGTAATAATGCCCTCCTTACTACCCACAGTAATAATGCCCTCCCTGTGACCCACAGTAATAATGCTCTCCTTGTGAGCCACAGTAATAATGCCCTCCCTGTGACCCACAGTAATAATGCCCTCCTTGTGCGCCACAGTAATAATGCCCTCCTTGTGAGCCACAGTAATAATGCCCTCCTTGTGACCCACAGTAATAATGCTCTCTTTCTCACCCACAGTAATAATGCCCTCTTTCTCACCCACAGTAATAATGCCCTCTTTCTCACCCACAGTAATAATGCCCTACTTGTGAATGCTCTCTGGGAGCCATCTTGCAGGTGTACTAATTATACTAAAAGCCTCTCGGCTACAGGCTGAGGGCATTTCACTTTAGGTGCGCGCTGCCCCTTTAAGAGTAGGGGAAAGCGTGCACACACTACAGCAAAGGACAGGGAGCACGCTGGGAACCACACCGCAGGGCCGGGGCAATGAGTATACTGCTGTGCCTGCATGGTGGGGGAAGGGGAGTAATTCAGGGGCACTGACAGCTGCCTTAGAGAAATATGCTGCTTTCTTCCAGAAACAGCGCCACTCTTGTCCATAGGCTGTGCCTAGTATTACATTCAATCGAATAGGGCTAAACTATAGTTTCCAGCTTTAACTACACTGATAAACTATGTACAGTGGACTGGGCAGATATCTAATTGGCAGTAGAAGACTCCAATTTACTTGTCTTGGACAGAAACCTATTCCCCCGTCAGACGCAATACCTGTAACACCATTGCCCAAAACCGCCAGCAAGGCCAAATAACTCAACTGCATCCGATACTACAGTGTTACTTCCACCGAAAATGAAATACACATTTTCTCCTTGCCTATATTGGGGGCCATTAATAACGACCGCTTGCACTTTGGACATAGGGACCATGGGAATCGGCCCGTTATTCATTTCACAGAGTTTCTGAGCTTGCGAAAACTGTTACACAAAGATTTTATTTATATATATGTCCATGTATCACTGCGCAGACACAGAGCCCAGAGCTGCCAAGTGCTCATGACTTCTAGGAACAGGCCAAGGACCGACTCGGTTTTGCTCATGAAAGTTTTATTTCTTCTTACTACTGTTCAAAAGCAAAATCTAACTTCACTAACTAACTGCAATGGCAGGAAAGTATAAGCTAAAGGGTTATTCTCATCTTCATATATGAAGAGTGTGGTGGATAGGGCTTGTAAAAACGAGCACTTTTGCAATTTACTGCTTATTAAAATTTGCATCCATTCTTGAGGAATTAACACTTTATGTTTCATTTGTTTACAACTTGTTGCCTGGGACCTATTTGTATGGACGTCTGTATAAGCTCTAAGGCTGTCGAGTGATCCCACCTAGTGATGAGCGAGTGTACTCGTTGCTCGGGTTTTCCAGAGTACGCTCGGGTGACCGCCGAGTATTTATGACTGCTCGGAGATTCAGGCCATGTGCACACGTTGCGGATTTTCCCGTGGATCCGCAGCGTTTTTGACACTGCGGATCTGCAGCAGTTTTCCATGCGGTTAACAGTAGCATGTTAACCTATGTAAAACCAAATCCGCTGTGCACATGCTGCGGAAAAAAACGCACGGGAACGCAGCATGTCAATTCTTTGTGCGGATCTGCAGCGTTTCTGCACCCATAGACTTGCATTGAGTCGGGCACATCCGCAGCAAAACCGCAGATGTAAAAAAAATCTGCGGTTAAGCTGTGGGGGAAACGCTGCAGATCGGGAGGAGGGAAGTGTTTGGGCGGAGACTGTGCGTGTATGTGTGTGTGGGCAGGGTCTGCGGGCTGTCCATGCGTCTGCTGGGGCTGTCAGGGGTCTGTGCGGGGCTGTCGGGGGACTGTGCGGGGCTGTCGGGGGTTTGTGCGGGGCTGCTGGGGTCTGCCGGGCCTGTCAGGGGTCTGTGCGGGGTTGCCGAGGGTCTGCCAGGGACTATGCGGGGCTGTCGGGGGTTTGTGTGGGGCTGCTGGGGTCTGCTGGCGCTGTCGGGGGTCTGTGCGGGGTTGCTGAGGGGGTGTCTTTGGGTGTGTGTGTCGGTGCAAGCATCATCCGATGGGACCACAAGTCCCATCCGGCTATGCCTGCTACAGTGACAGTGATTAACACATTAGCCAATGATGGGACAGTAGTAGTCCCATCATCCGGCTCATGTGTTGAATGTAAAAAAATAACAAAAACACATATACAGTACATACAACATATAACAAGTACATACAACATACAGTACATACAGTGCATACAACATACAACGTGCAGTACATACAACATATAACATACAGTAGGAAATAGTTCCTACTCTCACTTGTGGCACTGCTGTGTGGGAAAATTCCCACGCAGCTTTGCCATAAAGTGAGATCAATTAACTCAGGTAATCTCTTCAGTGATGCACTTCAGGAGCCATTGTCTCCTGTCAGTGTGTCACTGGAGGCCCTATAGAGCAGTGACATCACCAGATGTCACTGTTCTATAGGGGAGATCGTCGTGGGACACTCGTTATTAATTGGACTACGGCGGAAAGGTAGTATACGGTTGGTTTATTTTTTTGTAATTTTTTGCAGGCGATCGAGTATGGTAAGTATGGTGAAATTAAGAATATTAAAATACTTTTTTCTGGCTGTGTCTTTTTTTTTTTTTTTTTTTAACTCTTTCACTACTATAGGAGGATTAGTAATGTATAGGTATCTTATTGACGCCTCTCCATTATTAACGAGGCTTAATGTCACCTTACATTTGCAAGGTGACATTAACTCCTTATTATCCCATATCCCACTGCTACTGGGGAGTGGGAAGAGAGGGGCTAAGGGCCGGAATTGGCGTATCTTATAGAGGCGCCATTTCTGGGGCGGCTGCAGGCTGGTATTTGTAGCCGGGAGGGGGAAAATATCCCTGGCCCCTCTCTAGGCTATGAATATCAGCCCGCAGCTGTCTGCAAGGCCTTTCTGGCTATAAAATACAGTAAAGGGGGACCCCACGTCATTTTTTTTGGAGGTCCCCCTATTTTAATAGCCAGTAAAGATTACGCAGACAGGTGCAGGCTGATATTCATAGCCTAAAGAGAGGCCATGGATATTTTCCCCCTCCCGGCTGGTAATACCCATGGCCCCTTCCCAGGCTACAAATATTGGCCCCCGGATGTCGGCTCCCCCCCACCCGACGCAGAAAATTGCGCAGGAGCCCACGCCATTTTTTTTCCAAAAATTAAACATAGTGTTCATTAATAAACATCGGCCTTGCTATTATATATCTATGGATAAATCTATATATGGATATCTATGGATATATCCATAGACATATCTATAGATATAACTATGGATATATCTATCTATAGATATATTTATAGATAGATAGATATATCTATACATACATAGATATATCTATCCAAATATCTATCTGGCTACTTTCACACATCAGGATTTTGCCATCAGGCACAATCCTGCGAGTTTTGAAAAAAACTTTTTTTTTCCTCCGAATCCGTTTTTTTTCTCATAGAGTTGTATTAGCGCCGGATTGCGCCTCATGGCCACACGTTGGGCCAAACTGAACCCTAAATCTTGTGTGATGGAATCCATGCGCCTCAGCCATAGATGTCTGTTTTAGAACGCCGGATACGAATCCGGACTGAACTATTACCAACACTGACATCCTGACACTACAACCCACCAGCTCTTGATTTGGAAGGGGAACTAATTCACTGATACACAAAGAACAAAACAATGCTGAGCTGAAAGTGGGTGAAAACAAAACCGCCTCGTAGTTCAAAGAGCAAACAATACGAGTAGCTGCTACTAGCTGTGACAGCAAACTGTACGAATTCGGCCAACGGGTCTCAGCTCGAATGTATTCATTTCTCCAACCCTTCAGGGCTTATTTTAACAAAAACCTTCAGTAACATCACCCCAACCCATTAGTTTAAATGAAAATGCCACTCCAGAAAGCTTAAGCTGGGCAACCTAGCTTGAAACCTCGGAAATTCTCATTTTTAACAAACATCTAACAGTATACTCAAGATGGGAGGGATCTATGCAGCTCCCAGCAGCCGCAGACGACTCCTGCCATGCCTTATCATGACCATGCTGCTGCCAAGTCACCGAATTGCTTACAAGCGACATCAGCTGAGCGGTCCACTAGGTCCCATAGGCATGCTGGGCATGGGGTGCCCTCCAAATCTGCACCCGGATGCCACCTGCTAAAGTCATGCTATAGGAAACAAGAAATCGAGTCAGCTACAATGTTTTTAACACTGGAATCATGGCAAGATCTAAAATAGATATTGTATTCAATGCACTGCAGCTCCAAAAGTCGTAGCAAAGCGAGGACCGGAAGAGACGATGATGACAAATTATTGATGTATTGTACAACTCCCAAATTGTCTGTCCAGAAGCAAATATGTTGACTGCCGAACAATTCTTCACAAATTTCAACAGCCCCAGCCATGGGGAACAACTCCAGCAATACAAGGTTCTCACACAAGCCTGTGTCACACCCTGCTGCCGGCCACGAAGAAGCGCACCAGGTCAAGCCAAAAATTTCCCCAAAACCATGGTAACCAGAGGTGTCAGTAAATAACGTTAGCTTTGAGTTGCTCCGCTCACTCGACATACAGCACATGTGACCATTGTATTTGTCCAGGAATTCGTGCAATACCATGAGGTCTGCTTTCAAGGGCTTTGTAATGCAAATATAATGGCTCCGCGAGTAGCCAAAGAGAAATGTTGATCTACTGTTATAAGGGACCAAATGTCCATGTACTGGTTACTGCATATTTTATTCTTTACCTCATCATCCAGGTGAGATCCCAATGGGCTAACCCCACAGAATACAACGTCTTTATGTATACCAGCCATAGGGGTGAATGGGTTTTAGGAGCTGGGGGCAATTTTTCCAGTAACGTTTTTAGAACTGCGGTCATATCTGAAACCCCGGCCCGCAAAGCTCCAGTATATTGAAACTCACCAGGAGGAGCAGGAACCGCAGATGAAGGGATGTTCAATGCAGGCTGTGCTTCCTGGAAACCAGGCCGTGCTTCCTGGAAACTCTGCTAGGCCCTGACCTTTTCCTTTTCGAATGAGAGGTATCATCAAACTTCCCTGATCGCTCGTCGAGCCATCCGATGATGGAGAGCACCATCTTGAGGATCTGGAGCTACAATTTTGTCCTGCATTCCTAGAGCCTAGTTGGATCTGTAGCATCAAAGAATTGGGCATCATCCTTCCCAGACAAGACAGGCTGCTGCCTGTCATTGGTTGATCCCACAATAACTGTGCTCACAGTGGGAACACGACACAAGGGGCTACAGACTGCTCTGAGGAACATGACCTACTAGCATGTTCTCCCATAATGGCAGCTGCAGGGATGCTAGGACAGGGAAGGAGAGCAGGAACTCAATGGGGGGGCTCACTTCGGGAGTAGTGCTGAAGGCAAGAGACATATTGAACTAAGTATCTTAGGGAAGAGGAGGGCTCTGTCTCAGTCAAGCCGGGGGGCTTGTACGCTGAGTAGTCCTCCGGCCTCCAACAACAGGAACCTTTGCAGATAGGGCTGGTGCAGTAGTAAGAGCTGAAGGGAAGCCCAGGTTAAGCAAAATGTGGCTCAACCAACCTTCACCCTAATTTTTCGGCTTCTGTTTGAAGAGGGAAATTAAGGACTCATTGGCTCAAGCCATGGACCTGAGTAGGACTGTAAGACGGGGTGGTAGTTGTGGCAATGAGCTGTAGTGTTCCCACACCCTGGCGCTCCACAGATAAAATACAATGTCCCTTCTGCTGCATGTGCAGTATGCGGAACAGTACACTCACATTTACTGTCAGAGTCCCCTCGGCTTCCTTCACTCAGGCTCTGCATCCATGAGCTCCACAAACCATTTCAGAGACAATGTCCTTTTTCAACAGTTCAACTTTACTGAGCAATAGGGTTTCTATGACATATGCAGCACAGTATACACAGAGTTGCATCTCTCCAGCTTTCCCTGCCTTCCTGGTAACCTATTCTTCCCGGCAGTCCCTGCCTCACTTCTGGCACTCTCAGCCTTGTTTTTGGATTATCTCTATCCCGCTCCTAGACAATCTCTGTCCCATCTCTGCTTTCAATTCCACCAGCTTCCTACCATCCCCTGGTCCGGCTTCAATAGGAAAAGGTGCCAGGCTCGCCATCTCAGCTTCACCTGCCCTGGTTGTAGACCCTGGATCCTCCTTGGGTTGGTCTTTATTCACGCTGGTGACCAGCTGCATGTCACTCAGCCTTGGGCCCATTCCTGCCGTAGCAGCCTTATTCCCCATGGCTAGCAAAACTGTCTTTTCTCACTGCTGCATCCTCGCTGCATTGAGCCCTAACCAGGAAGTCCCTGCCTATATCCCCCTGCTCTATACTGCATTGCTCCATAGCCTCTCCCAACTGGAAAACCCCATGCTAACTAAACTTAAACTAATACTCCTATTCCCTATTTCTAATATTCCCCACTATTCTAACCCCACTATGACCTTATGCTATCTTCTATCTTATCCCTCCCTCTATACCTAACATGCGTCAAATACATCACATTACAGGACATAAACAATACAACAACAATACATTAACATTATACGTCAAGGTGCCGCACATGATACATGTGTTCAGCGTCCACAGGGCGGAAGACACCTGATGGACTCGGTCACCTCCTTAGGCCGGGGTCACACTTGCGAGTGCAATGCTAGAGACTCGCACGAGTCTCTCGCCTCAATACCGGCACTGCCGCCGGAACCGGACCGGAGCGTTCAGCTGCATAAGAATATATGCAGCCGCACACTCCGGACCCGAGTGTCGGCGGCAGTGTCGGGTATTGAGGCGAGAGACTTGTGCGAGTTTCTCATATCACACTGCAAGTGTGACCCCGGCCTTACAGGATGACCGGGGGTACACCTCACAGTGAGTGACACACGTCCATGCGTCTCCAGTACAAAGAGGAAGGTGAAGGGATGACAGAGATTTATAAATGGGCTGGCTGAACCAAGTAGCCTGAACAAGTCGGGGGGATTGTTCAAGGGAAAGGGTGAGGGATGTATTAGACATAATGGCCAACCTGAGATGTGAATGGGGTGGGTCGCTGAACACTTATAGAACACACCACTAGATGGCACCCAACAGTCAATATGCCCCCTCCTTACTAAGATGGGATGCTTTTACATGTACGAGAAAAGTGTGAGTAACTTGCACCTGACTTGCTGTGGCCCCGTTGCAGTCTGGTGGCTGGATAGATTGGACACGTTGTGCATTGGTAAGTCTGCTATAGGGGTAACTTATCAAGATATTTGGGCGTATGAATATCGTACAGGTAGGGCATTCACCTTCAACGTTACAATAGAAGGTTAAAGGGGTTTTACAGTTTGGGAAAACTCCTATACCCCAGTGGCAAACTGTTTTTTTTTTTAAAAATAGCAAAAACTGGGCTTGGCTCAACTTCCTCGGGTTCAGTGACGAGTCTCCAGCTCTCTGCTCTTGGTGTCTGTTATTGTCTGCAGCTCTGATGTCACAACGAGAGCTCTGCAACCAAAAGTTGAGCTCAGCGGGTCTGCCGAAGCAGGCAGCTCAAGCCGCTAAGCTCACTGATTGGCTGCAGTGCGGACAATAACAGACACCCAGAGCAGTGGCGGAGACTCAGCGCTGGACCCGCTGATGATGAATAAAATCAGTTTTTTAATATTTTCTTTAAAATAAAACACAGCCCATAAAATGGATTTTCAGAAACAAGAAAACCCCTTAAACACTTTTCTCTAGAACTATTAGGGCCCACTTATATCTGGTTCATCTTCTATGTATAACCTTGTATTCTTTTCTGTAGTACTTCAAGATCATTGTGCAGCAAAACCCTGTGAGAATGGAGGCATCTGCACTAATATGCCAATCCTAAACACATACCACTGTAGGTGCCCCGTGGAGTACTCCGGGCATGACTGTGAGATTGGTGAGTACTGATGAAGCTGACATTTGTAATGTGTTATATACCGTATTTATTTCAGATGAAAATAATAATTGTATTTTGGTACCCATGCCCCCAACATGGCCTCGCCTTAAGGGCAGGTCCACACCAGCAAATGTTATCTCATCTGAGAGAATCGGACCGATAATGCAAATTACACTCTGATCAGATTGTCAGCAAGGAGTGATCTGATTCTCTTTGAGTAGGAGAAGATGGAGAAAAAAAAGTCTCCCTCTTCACGATTCTGTGAGTCAGTGGCACTCACACGTCATCCAAGTGTGGTCTTATGGTTTCCACGGACTCATTGACTTACATGGCCGAGTGGGATCCGAATTTCAGATCAAACTTGGGCATGCAGCAATGTTTCCTCAGATCGGCTTGGTCCGATAAAAAAAATCAGAATTTTCCACGGCGCCTTAGAATAACATTTGTCTGAGTGCAATTTGATGTTCTATTGTATTTGGACAGAAGATAAGGCCATGTGCACAAGCCCTAAGACTGAGAACCTGAGATGGTTTCTTCTGATATCAGTGGTTTTACTCATCCTTTATTTCAGCAAAGTGTTTCGATGAAGCTCATTATGTGCACTATGACAATGGAGACACATGGGCCAGAATTCACAAAGGGACGGTGGAGCAATGTACCTGTGAGAACAGCAAGATTGAGTGCCACAGCGGAGAAAGATACTCAGGTATTGTGTGCCCGTGGGCAGTGTGTAACAAGAACGTGGGGCTCAGGTCAAATACTATAGTCACGGGTGGTGGCCATGTCCGGTGCGTTGCACTTGTGATGCAGTAGTGAGAACATGGTTAGGGATGTGCAGGGCTGACACAGATTCTGTTCCTCTAATGGCTGGTTGGTGACGTGGCATATCCCATCATGATAAATAAAGAGAGCAGGAAAGTAGTAGTTGCAACAGGAACTCACTTTACTGCTAGATTCAGATGGCGGTGCAAAAAGCTTTAAGAGAACTTGTTAGCTTCATCAGGCCCCTCAAACCACCACCATGTATTTATTGCTACCCTTACACCCTTCCTAACATGCCAATTTTATTGTCTTTATTATTTTTTTTATATGCAAAAAATCATTTTTAGAACTGTGGTTGTGATATGCTAATTAGTGGATGATTAGTCATGGGGATGTTGTTTTCCCCAGACTTAGTTGGTGCACTGCACATGCTGAGGGAGGCAATGGTGACATAGGAAACAGCTAGGCTCAAAATTTGTCTTTAGTATGTCACTCTTGCCTCCCGGGGTATGCGCAGTGCACCGATGCAGAGAGGGTGCGTACACCTGGCTCACTGCGCATTGTCAGGGAGACATATATTTGCAGAGAGCTGGCAGTGATGCCTCTCTTGCAAATCATGTTTCTCATACTGGTGCTATAACATGACTGATGAGATGATTAATCTGGGGAAAACACGAGGCCAATTGCTAGCAGATTCTCCCTGCCCTGCTCCCCATGACTGACAAGTCTCATCCTAAACAGACTGTACACAAAGGAAGAGACTGATCAGTCATGGAGAGTGGGCGGGAAGAAGCTGCCGAGAACTTGTCTCTTGGACTAGTCACCAAAGTGTCATAGTCACACGCCGCAGCATTTTGGAAGATAACATACTGTACATGGCTGAAATGACCCAGCCGGACTCTGATTCACGCTGCCCCTGGATTGAGCCACATAAATCAGACGTTAGGTCCCCTTTATGGCAATAAAGCACTAAAACATAGCTAATACGGGTGACTGTCCTGATAACTTTTTTGCTATAAACAATTGGACTTACCGTAATTTAATGTCCTTCTGAAACATGAATTATCCCTATTACATTCCACTGATTACCTTAAAGGAATTATACGGGATTGTTTACCATTGTTTCTTTCTCTATAAACCTGTCCATGGATTGTGTCAGTCGTATTGACTTTAATGGAAGTTTGCTGTAATACAAGACACAACCCATGCACAGGTGAGGCGCTGTTTCTAGAAAAATAAGTTTACCATAGATCCTTTAATTGACCCCATTAGGGATAATATCATTAAAATGATTTGTAGTATATGTAGAACTGACATGTTTGTGTCTTCAGCTTGCAGTGTGAATCCGTGTCTCAATGGTGGAGCCTGTCGTCTGATGATTGGTACCGGCAATCCCGTCTGTAGCTGCAGGGGGAGATTTGTTGGCAAATACTGTAACATTGGTAAGACAAAACCTATTGAATACATTTCCCTTCAATGGAATCTGTTTTTGTGACCCTATCTGAGATGTAGGGGAAGAGAGGTAGAGGTGCCGCAGCCCCTCAAGACTGACGTGATCAATGCTGGTCTTGATGAATTAGGGTCTAGAAATGTTTGGTTTCTTTACATTCTCTTTCCCTTGCCATCTACAGTTAGATAAACGTTGGGACAATATCACACACATTAGACTGGTTTTACCAAAATCAGTGGGTAATAAAGGCGTATAGCCACTTATAGATGATGTCCATACTAATGATGTTCATAACAGCAACCATCTAAATTACATGATAGTTTCCCTAGTCTGCTCAGGCTGCAAAATTTAAGGAAATGAAGGGATGGGCATACTGGATTTCTATATTGTGGTTGGTTGACAAAGGTTTACTCCCTAATCAGAACTCATGAATGCTCAACAGAGTCTGGGGAATGTCAATATGTAGGGGGTGATCGTAAGGAATAGTTTTTACCTAAGAAACCCAAGTGTCATTTACGGCCAGGTTTAGGCTGTGTTCACATCATATTTATCAATAAGATTTGAGGAGAAGAGAAATAAACCAGCTCACCCGTGATGCATTAGTTGAACTTTGGGAGCATGGACCCTTTGTGTCCAAACGTGTATACTCCAAAAGAAGAAAATTGTCCAGCTCCACCGAATCCGTGAAGATAAAATTTCTTTATTCACAAACTTGTAACATAGAGGGTACAAACTTCAGCACAAACCATGTGGGTGTGAATCTCAACGTGTTTCTGAAGACTAAGCTCCCTTAATCATGACATGACAATCTTCACGGATTCGGTGGAGCTGGACAATTTTCTTCTTATCAATAAGATGCCAGGAAAATTCCATAGGATCCCATTCACCCGGGTATATACCAAAAGAGTGTCTTTTTGGCACGCAATGGCCAAATTTTAATTTTGCTCTAAAGGATAGTGTAGCAGGGGGATTTTCTAATGCAGCAACAGGAGACGTACAACAGCATACACCGCCAAGTGGGCCCTATTGTTAAAGACTTCTGTATACCTCAGTATGGTATCCTGTTTACTAAAGTATACAGAAAAAGTTTTTTAATACTAGGACCCTAATGGTAATGTATTCCACTATGCCATAGGATAATTTATACTCTTCTGTTGGATGTATACATCAGGAAAGTCCGCTTGTGTACTCTTCTGATAAACTTAAAGGATTAGTCCTGCTATGTTCACTTCTGCACCAAGAGGTGAGCAAGGATGGTGACGTAAGGTTTACTTATACCTGTCAATCGCACGTGTGTTTCGGCAGGTATAAGTTCTCTTCTTGACGTGGAACCAACACTGACTAACCCTCCAAGCTCAGTCAGAACAGAGCCTAAATTAGTCCTACAATATCTCCTGAACGGCACAATGAAAAAGTACAATGAGGTATCCACATTTTAGCCAATGCCCAAATAAAACCACCATACCATTTCATGCCCAAACTAAATTCCGAGACAACGTCAAGATATCTGAGAAGTTCTCATTGCTCCACCAATAGCTAGAACGCAGGGACTGTGACTTTTGCACACATTTATGGTTTATTTTCACCTCTCTGGACTAAGGACTAGAAAAGTCCTAAAGAACCAAACGCTTCTTCTTGATATCTCGCACCCAAAGGATGAGAGTCTCCATACGTTGAAGTACATAGACACTGTGAATCACCTTCTTTACAATTATAAACCTCCCCCGTATACAGTGTGTCACATAATAAGAATATACAGCAGCACAGTCTCCAAAATAAGATGCAATATATTTTCCAAAATAAGATGTACGGTGACGACCGACATCCAGACATGACAAGCGCTCCCCGTTCTGCACCTCTTCCACCCAAATTGTCTATTATTCTTCTGTATGTGATGCCCAATTAGCTGGACTGAATCTGTCAGGTATTATTCATCCTCCTGGTTATCATAAATCTTCAATTTTGTTTTTAATGGCTCCGCACATATTGTTCCAGCTACCGTACGATGGACGTTTCAGGGAATTAAAATGATTTCATTTGCGGTCCGACTTTCAGGTTTTACTGTGGCTGCAAGAACCCCGTACGGCAGGTTATTTGCATGAGGAATAATGTGGATAACGTCACTCTGCAATTTACTAACAGAACATGACAGAGGGACGTTTTACTATTTTATTGCAGACTCTCCTACTGTCAATTATTACAGTCATGGCCGAAAGTGTTGACACCCTTGAAATTGTTCCAGAAAAGTATTTCTCACAGAAAATTATTGCAATTACACATGTTTTGTTATACACATGTTTATTTGCTTTGTGTGTATTGTAACAACACAAAAAACACAGAGAAACAATGCAAATTGGACATAAATTCACACAAACCTACCCAAATGGGCCGGACAAAATTGTTGGCACCCTCAACTTAACATTTGGTTCCACACCCTTTGGAATAAATAGCTGTAATCAATTGCTTCCTATAACCATCACAAGCTTCTTACACCTCCCAATTGGAATTTTGGACCACTCTTATTTTGCAAACTGCTCCAGGTCTCCATAAGGGTTCAATGGGATTTAGATCTGGACTCATTGCTGGCCACTTCAGAACTCTCCAACGCTTTGTTTACATCCATTTTGGGGGGCTTCTTGAAGTATGTTTAGAGTTATTGTCCTGCTGGAAGACCTAGGACGCAAACCCAGCGTTCTGACACTGCACACTACATTGCAACCCAAAATTCTTTGGTAATTTTCAGATTTCATGACAGATAGCCAAGGCACCCAATGCCAGAGGCAGCAAAACAACCCAATATATCTTTGAACCACCACCATATTTGACTGTAGGTACTGTGTTATTTTCTTTGCAGGCCTCATTCCTTTTTCAGTAAACAGTAGAATGATATGTTTTACCAAAAAGCTCTATATTGGTCTCATTTGTAACCTTGAGATTGTTGATATTGTTGGCTATCAACTCCTCAGACAACTAGTTCTCTTCTCTTTCTGTTCTCCACTCTTTCTGTTCTCCATGTTTAGTGTGGCACACAGACATACAATGCAAAGATTGAGTTAACTTCTAACCTTTTCATCTGGTTTCAAGTGTGATTTTCACATTGCCCTTTCCTGTTACTTGCCACAAGTGAGTTTGAATGAACATCACGTGCTTGAAACAAAGTTGTTTACTCAACATTTTGGAAAAGTGTCAACAATTTTGACCGGCCCATTTTGAGGGATTTGTGTGAAATGATGTCCAATTTGCCTTTTTTTTCTCTGTTTTTTTTGTGTTGTTCCAATGCACTCAAAGGAAATAAACATGTGGAATTGTAATAATTTTCTGGGAGGAATGCTTCATTTTGTGGAACAGTGATATGTAGACAACTGATAAATACAATGCCTGAATATCATTTTTGATATCTCTCCATTGCGGTGATGCTCTGCTATTATTCCTGGAAATGTGTAAATAAGTTGACAAATTCCAAGTGAAATGGGAACACCTAGTTGTCAATTTATTCAACAAAGGAACAGGAAAATAGACAATTCAGCCTTGTTATTTTATGGGCAATGCAAACATTTATTTAGGTTACGTGCACACAGGCCATACACGCAGCACATTTTAACTCCAGATTTTCCAGACAAAAATCTGCTGCGTATTACAGCAGCATCTTGGAAGTGATTTCAGAAAAACTCACCCACATGCTGCAGAGAAAATTCAAGAGGAAATTGTCCATGATGCAGATTTTAAATGGCAATTTATGCCGCAGATTTCAACCTTTGCAATGCAGAGAGTAAAATGTGCAGCTCGTCTACTGCTTTTCTGTAATTAGATCCGCAGCAGCCTTTGCAGCAGATTTGGATAGTTTCCGTGTGCACATATTCTTTAAAGGGAATCCATCACCTACTTTTTTGTATATAAGCTGGGGCCACCGCCATCAGGGGCTTACCTACAGCATTCTGTAATGCTGTAGATAAGCCCCCGATGTATCCTGAAAGATGAGAAAAGCAAGTTAGATTATACTCACCTGGGCGGTCCTGTGCGGTCCAGGTCCGATGGCGTCGCAGGTCCGGCGCCGGGCCTCTGACCTGCAGTACTTTGCTCTGCCCTCAACATGGCAGATATAGTACGCCTGCGCAGGAGCCGCGACAGGAAGTAAGGTAGAGGACGTCATCGCATGAAGATGGGAGGCGCTGGACCCGGACCACGACACCCATCGGACCCGGGCCGCACTGGACCGCCCCTGGGTGAGTATAATCTAACTTATTTTTCTTATCTTTCAGGATACATCGGGGGCTTATCTACAGCATTACAGAATGCTGTAGATAAGCCCCTGATGGCGGTGGCCGCAGCTTATATACGAAACAGTAGGTCACAGATTCCCTTTAAAGGCAGATGAAGATGAGAGTATTTTCTATCCGAGTGTGACCTGACAAAACAAAACGTCAGATTTTTTCCTCGGACCACGCTGGTTCAAGTAAAAAAAAAATCGCTGCGTGCCTAAGTTTGATCCGATATTCCGATCTCACTTAGCCATGCAAGTCAATGAGTCAGCGCAAACCATCTGACTGCACTCAGATGATATCTGAGTGGAGTCCAATTTCCACGGACTGACATAAATGAGAAAATGGAGAAATTCTTTTCTCCATCTTCTCCTCGTTTGAGCAATTCAGATCACACTATGTTTACACTTTTTTGATCAAACTTTGATCAGAGGGTGATTTGCATAATCGATCTGATGTTCTTGGATCAGAAAACATATACTTGTCTACATCTGCCCTAACAGACATGTTTTGAGAGCTGACCGGTACTTTATAAATGCTGCATCTACATGGATACATGTGTCGCTCCACACTGAGATTGCAGTGCTGCATGACTTTGTAATGTGTGACCGCAATACTAAATCTGTGGACCCATTCTGCCCTGATCCGTTATCTAATCAATAAAAACACCACACTGTGTGATGTTGGATATAATGACCACAGCTGCGTCATTTCTTGAATAACCATTATATAAGAAACATATAAGAAACATTAAACAGCATTAATTGCCTAGGATTAAGACCACCAGAAAGGTGAGAGGGAGGAATTGAAGGTTCAACCAATTTTTTTAACCACAACAAAACATCTCCTCCACACTTCCCCTAGACACACCGCACAAGCTCAGGAGCACCTGGCTGAATGTTGTCCAAGCCAAAATATCCCACTGAGGCCTAGCCCAGCAGGGACCCAATTACAATTCTGCCTTGTCAATCCCTTCCTTTAACGCTCAGACCCAAATATCATACCAATCATATTCAAATAGATTCCATCAGACCTAAGAAATTCCCGGAAAGGAACTTCCAAAGTACGGTGCAGTACCACAACCTCCCCCGAGACATGCAATGAAATGGGAAACCTCCCTTGCTATGGGCCTTTATAATCTTTTCAACCTACCTCCCACTTTTCTATGAGAGGCACGCCACAATGTCTGACCAAACAAACACCAATCCTGGGTGGAAAGACAAGAGCCTCAGGCAATTGTACTTGATTTTATGTATACGTTCTGGTGCCCAAATCATTCTTGCCTGCCTACAGCACCAAAATATCCGGGGCCTTTCCAAAGTAATATGAAAGTGCAATTCTGGCATTACCCTATTCCAAAGAAAGCCCCTGATACCGGTCCTTTGCACCAATGAGGTGGCTCTGGAGAGACTCAGTTGACGTCCCACCAGTCTTGTGTTGGCCTGCACAAACCCCAGTAAACATAAGAATGAACTAATACCCAGACCAAGAGAGGAGCTCCTGGAACACAAGAAAAAAGAAGAGATGCAATAAGTCCTGACATAAAAGAAAGAACAATTCACAAAAACAGTTCTCTTTATAACATGTGTGGTCTGATGTAGGACCAATATCTGTCAGTTTCCCAGTGATAAATCCTGCACTCAGCCTGCAGCCTCAGTTGCAACAACAATACAAAACGAATGAGATCCAAAGTCCGCCACATCGAGAAAAACGGCCCAAAAAATTAGCAAAAAATTGGTAAATTGGCAAAATAGACCCATCCTGCTGTATCAAAAAGGAACCCAGAGTGGAACCCCTCAACTCCAAAAATTAAGAAACCAATCTCACTGGACATTTAAAGATGCATTTTACTCCCCACAATTCCATCAAGCAACCTTTATCAGCTACATCAGTCTTCGAACATCTCAAATAACATACTCAGAACATAATACATCATTGATCACAAACCCCGATGACACAGAACATTGTTGCTCACAACCTCTTCCACCCGAAAGGTGCCAAAAATGCCAAACAACAGCCGTCCCAAATAAACGATATTCATACTCCAACTTGCACACTTCCATGAGACAGCATAGTAGCTGACCCAAAATTTTAAAAGATACCAGAGGCTGAAAATCCCTTACAATATTAGTGTTCCAAAGTGTTTTCAACCTTAGGTGAACCAGGAAGTCCTTTGTCACGACAGTCCATCGGAACAATTGAAAGGAAAAGGCCAAACCTTCTATTCTACCAGATACCACTGCAAATGATAAATCATGCTCAAAAGCTCTGTCAGTCATACACAGCAAAAATGGGTGGTCATCGTCCGATACTTGCTCCCCGACTGAATGCTACCTATACCAGGTTCCCGGAATGACGGAACTCTTCACTAAACTCAAGGCTGAATGGAAACAAGATCCCACAACCAATGGGGCCATATCGCTTCCAGCTGCTTCGCATCCGACACTAGCTCCCGAAACCAATCCCACTGGAAGCAAGACAATGCATCAGTTATTAAATTCTTCACACCAGGGACATGAGCAGCACAAAACCAGTAAGCAGAAACAAAACCAGTAGCGATCCAGCTAACAAGTTGTTTATATAATGTAGCACACCCAAATTGTCACAAAAGAAACTCACTTTCTTGTTCCTGAGTACAGCATCCCAAAACGGTTAAATCTACCACAATAGGAATTATTTCCAACAAAGCCAGATTCCTAATCAAACCTGTAGTTTTCCATGCTTCTGACCACTCCCCCACACACCATTGTCTATCAAAATAGGCCCAAAAACTGCAAGAACCATCCATAAACAAAACCAAGTCAATGTTGGACACTACCTTATCTAACCACACTGACCTTTCATTATGAAATTGAGGAAATTCAGCCAAAATCGCCAAATCCGCCTTGTGCTCCGTGTTCAGTCTTACAAAATGCAAAGGATGTTTTATACCAGCCGTAGCCAGAGCCAATCTCCTCGAAAAACCTCTATCAATAGGCAGGATTCTACAAGCAAAATTAAGTTTACCGAAAAGAGATTGTGATTGACGGAGTGGCAATTGTTTATCCTTCTGCAAACCTTTAAATCTAGTAACTTCATTGGTGGCAGACGGCATTCCATCCTAACAGCATCCAATTTAACACCTAGAAACTTTAAAACCATTGAAGGGCCCTCCATTTTTTCGGGGACCAAAGCAATACCAAAACGAGAAGCCACTTTTCAGCAGCAAGGAACAAACTGGAGAACCAGCCGGCCCGATACACAAAAAAATCATCTAAGTAGTGTAAAGCAGAATTCACATCAGATTCCTCATTTACTACCCATTCAATGGCACAGCTAAATTTTTCAAAGTAGGAACACGAGATCGAACAGCCCATCGGAGAACAGCCCATTGGTAAACAACAATCCACTAAAAGCAACCATCCCAAAAACAACCTTGGGTTCCTTCTTAAGAACCTCCCTCAATGGAGAAACCTGCAAATAAGACTAAAGAGGCTCCAAAATATATCCTGTAATGCTGCCAAGAGCAACCTCCTTTTAAACTTGTCCCTAACAACAACCAAGTGAATATGGTCCGAATGCAAATTAGCAAATTATTCAGTTGCACAAGATATGATTAAACATATCAAGGAATCTTAAAACCATAACAGCCATATCCCTATCCAGATACCTGTTTAGAAACAACATCATCCGATCTATATTCACTGGTGTCACCTCTTTTTGCAGAAGCCTTGCCTGACTTTCCCTTTCCTTTCTTGAAGCACTGTAGCTGTGGCTGTAGGACCCTCCACACCCGGAACATTCATGTTTAAATTTACAGGATTACGGGAACGGCATTCCCATTCATTAAATTACCAGCACAGGCCCTTCTGTGAACTGCTGAGGATACCACTGTATTAGCAGCACCCCCAGTGCTCCCAGAAAAAGACTGTGACGAACTGGGTGCCATCAAGTGTAACCACAAAATGATATCCTTATGGTCCCACCTTAATTTGGACGCACTGCTTTCCTTTGCCTAAACTGTTCATCATAACGATGCCATGCCGTACCGCCATAAATGCGGTATGCTTGACCAACCGAATCCAAATAGCAAAACAATGTCGAACAGTTGTCAGGAGCTTACTCACCAATGACGCTGGCCGATGTGATAAACACCTGTAGCCAATCATGAAACGTCTGTGGAATTAGGCTATATCACCTCCATTCCTGCTCATCCTTCTTACTTTCATCAGGCTTCATTCTATCCAGATTTAATTTCTCAAGCAGAAACAAAGAAAAAAAGTCAACATATTCATCTTTCCATATTTTTTCCCAAACCTCGTGTTTCAAATGAACACTTGAAGGGCCGTCAAAGCACACATAAACTTCACCCCTAACTCTATCATCCAAACGGATCGTATCCACTGTGGTGCCACGGGGAGCCGGTTCAGAAACTGTTTCACTGACCATAGCCCGTAGCACTACCCTGCTATACACTACTAGGCCTTGCCCCCTTGTGCCGGTGAAAAAGTCCCCTAATCATGCAAAAAAATTCCATCGCAACATCGGCAGCACTCACACGGTTACCAACACTCAGACTAGAATCCATCATACTCCTATTAACAGTCCACTCACCTAACTACACATCCGACACATTTGCTCTAGGTGCATGCAAACCACATGACTTACCAGGTTGACTACGAGGAATCTTCACAACAATCTCTATGATAATATGACATCACTCACATCATTGCCGGATGAAGTCTGTCCCTGTTCTTCTGAGGCAGAGTCAGACTCTGGGACATCGCAAAGTAAAACTGACGATGTACTGGGTACAAAGTCCAACACTGAAGAAAGAACGTCCCATCAGTGACCCCTCCTTTTATGCCCCCCAAATGAAACTCAACTACCCACCAATAAGGTAAGCACAAAAGTCTCCTCTGCTCCAATATCCCTCCCCTCAAATTACCACTCAAGCCAACACTTCTCCCAATCATCCCCTTAGTACCCAAAATTCAGACCTAACATACATCCTGAGTCATGAGGGCCTCCCTTGAGCTCTGGTGGGGCGTACAGTTCATGCCATTACTTTGCATCTAATGATTTCCTATAGTGTGGTATTGTGGCTTGTGACCCACCATGACTGTGGCACAGATTCGCAATTGTTTTCAAATGTATTGGATTTCGGTCGCAAGTCCCATGCGACTCAAATGACATAGACTTCAATGCAAGTTGCATGAGACTTATTAACAATTAAGCTATTGTTTTACAGCAAACTTCCATGAGACCCAAGTTGCTTTTGTTTGCATGCTTTGAGAATTTATGTTGCATGGCACAGGTCAGTCCCAGCCTAAAGTATGCCACTCATTTTTATGAAAAGTTTATATAAATGCACAATCCTATGCAGGGCTAATCTTCTACTTTTTGTTCCTCTCGGTTGTTCTTATGGCTTCTGACCCACTGGTAAAAACGTTTTTTTTTATTTTTCAAAATATCAACGTGGCATTCACTGTGCTGGCCGAGCTGCCAACAGTATGCACTCCTGACATTACCAACAGAATTGCAGCAGCAACAGGTAAGTATCCAATGAGTCACATGATCAACAGAATACAAAGCAGTAGGAAAGCTGGCTTACAGTGACTGTTTCAGCTGTAACCCAGCATTCCTACTACAAACCCCCCCCCCAAAAAAAAGTGAAGAAGAGAGAGAGAAAATTGTGCTGCTGAACTGCCGTATGAAACTAGGATGCTAGTTGAATAGACGTGTTAAGGGAAACAGAAGACTTTGGAAAAAAAAAGTCTGAGGAGTGGATAGAAGAGGTTAGAAGGTGAGAACTGCAGTCAATCTATTATGAAAAATGAGTAGGCGGCTGTACATAACAAGTGAGTGATTGATAAAAACAGTCATAGGCTTGATAAAAGTGCTACAATTTTCCACCTGTGTTGCACAAATGTTGTGTACTGCAGAACGTCCAGTAGTTTAGAAAATCATAACGTGTGGACGTAGAATTATTAAAGCTCATTTACACAGAAGATAAGTTGTATTCTTTGGCCTTGGGTGCTTGTTGGAATCTTTCCTGCTTGTGTGTAACTTTAGACAGATCATCCTTGACAGTAGGCGGTGGACAGTAAGTTGCTCACATTTGAGATACATAATTGCCAGACCTTTACAACAACTTTTCAAATTTTCACTCTAAATCTTTGGTCGTAAAGAATATATTATATTTTTGATAGTATCAACATTGACAATGCAGAATGTCTAACTTTGTTAAAATGACAATGACCATTTAAACAAAAACTTTTCTCTCGTTATACATTTATGTATGAAAAGACAATTTAAGAGCTGCTGGTCATTATTTTTAAATCTGTGCCTGTTTTGTTTTGTAGATCCAAAGCAGCGCTGCTACTACTATGACAATGCAACAGAATATCGAGGTGTCGAGAAGAAAAGTCGGTCAGGCCTTAACTGTCTAAGGTGGGATTCTGATGTACTTTATCGAGAGATCCATATTGGCACACAGGAAGACTATATTTTTAAAGGCTTAGGATCCCATCCATACTGCAGGTAAGAATTTGTAAACTGGATGCCGCTCAGTGCTTATCAGGTGTATATAATAATCAGATTATAATGTATTAGCTCAAAGTAAAAGGTCATCGATGATGCTGCCACTATCTGCAACTGGATAGTGAACTCTTACAATGCTTTTACATATTTTACTGCTCAGGACAGTGGAATAAATAAATAATTCCTATGCAAAATCTGTAACAGGGTCCCCATACATGCCATAAGTTAGTTTGTAAATTAAAGGGGACTTTCTGAGAAAAACCACACAAAAAAGTGACAGTGGATAATATTATAAAGCTTTTGTCAGATACGAGACATTAAAAAATAAATAATTAGGTGATTTCCCCCAAGATGACACAACACAAGTTTGATGTTCATTTTGCCAGAGTCAGCCCAAAATCTAGTAAAAGGGGAAACTGCGTCTACACAGTTTATGAATGCTAGACGGAGCTTTGTACCTGTAAGGATTTATTGTGAACTTGTGACAAATTTATCTTTGTATCCAATGGGCAACGAATCAACAAAACACAAATCAGCCCAAATATTTTTACTACTATACGTAATGGGATGTCATACTTGCGCTACCACTAGGGAATGCTTGTACTGATTAAAGGCACACTATGGAATTCCTTTAAATTAACCCCTTCCTTTACAACCAATAATGTTGCGTGCATTCAAATATTTATCACTGAGTTATCTCATGTCCAGTGCAGCTGCTGCATGAAATGAGCAGATTTCTCACTAGTAAGTAAGCTCAGACTGTTAGTTGCTTTCTCAATATAAGTGTATGAGAGACTCAAAGTGAGTGACTCCACTTGTCAGAACTGCAGTCACATGACACAGAAGAGGGGACTGGAGGAGTGCTGGGAATGGTAGAAGCAGTGATGCATAAGCATTTTAATTTATGCACAGTGCACATGTTCCTGTTAACTAAATAAAAGATTAAGGGTAATCTGTCAATAAGTGTCTGCTATGTAATCTGAAATCACCATGATATAGGGGCAGAGACCCCGATTTCAGTGATGTGTCACTTACTGAGCTGTGTTTTGCTGTTTCAATACAATCAGTCTTTCATTAGCAAGAAATAATGACTACAGGACGACTGTCCTTGTGCCTCCTGGTCCAACCGTGCAGCCACTCTACTGATTAGCTGCTTTCTCTCATTACACAATATACACTGAGAGCTGTGGAGTTTGCGGGGTTAAACACAGCTCAACAACTAAGCTCTGCTACATCTGCAGCAGATAAAACTGTGACTTTATCACGACTGCTGCAGATTAGTGTCACGCTGTGACTGTACATGAGATAGGGAAATGGTCTCTTCACTGTCACTAAGGCCGGGGCCATAAGTATCCCTGTTTCCAAAGGTACCTCTGAAGGTGAGGAGGTTTGGGCCACCAGCCTTACTGTTCTCCTGATATATCCTAAGCTGCCCCCTCCCCTAGGAGGCCCAGGACAGAAATGCTAGTGTATCAGCACATAAGACAAACAGGGGTAACAGAAAAGCCTCTGACATAGAAAAACACTCACCAAAAGCAGAGACGTATATAGGGAAGGGGAGGAACGTATAAACCAAATATGAATAGGACAATGAGGAAAGCATACACCGAAGAACAACACACAACAATCTCCAGCAGCAACAATGATCTCCAACTCAGCACAACGACGCCAAGGAACCAGGAAGTAGAACATTCACTGGCGAGGAAGAGAAAGCCTGACCAGTTATTATAGAGAGAAGAAATGACAGGATCAGGAGCAGCTGACAGATGAAGCTGCATGTTTCAAAACAGCATTGATAGTGTTGTTAACCTTTTCGGCACCAAAGAAAACAAAATCCATTTAATCTGGGATGCGAAACACACAGGCTAAATGGATGACCTGCGATTCACAATGCTTAATGACTTTCTAAGCCCAGATCTCCCAGGAGGATGTGACACACTCATGACAATTACATAGCAAAAACCTGTTAACAGATTCTTTTTAATTAAAAAAAAGAGTGCGCCTCTAAATAAGAAAGCAATAGTATCCTAAAGTTTGGGTCTTTAAAAACACAATAATGGCAATTACGTGTACATTTTTTTTTTTAAACGGTCTTTTTTTTAAAAAATTTTTTACAAGGGCATCTAAAACTATTTGAGGTTGATCACCTATATACTACAGTGCAATACTTTACCCAGACTGCAAAAGGAAAGAGGTGACAGAGGGAGCCAACTCCCTCTGTCTAAGGCCGGGGTCACACTAGAGAGAAATACGGACGAGGGAGAGGCGCAAAAACAACGCATTGCACTCGGACCAATGTTTCTCTATGGGGCAGCTTCCATCAGCCGTATATTTCTCTGCCGTATTTAGCCTCCAAAAATCTAAATCCGCCAATGAAAGTCTATGGGGGCTAGAAAAATATGGATTACACACGGACCACGCAGCGGTGTTCTATAGGAAAGCCGGTAATTCAGTGCGGTGTACAGTGAAATCACACTGACAGGTTAGAATAGAAGAGATAGAATAAATGTCTACACATAGAATATATATATATATATATATTCTATCATTGACACACACATATATATATATTTATATTTAATACAGCGCTAGATAGCTTAAAAGCCGGTAATTCAATTGTAGGCTTTTGCTATCTACCAAACATGACAGGATATGAGACATGGTTTACATACAGTAAACCATCTCATATCCCTTTTTTTTTTTGCATATTCCTCACTAATAATGATAGTAGTGTATGTGTGCAAAATTTGGGGGCTCTAGCTATTAAAATAAAGGGTTAAATTACAGAAAAAACTGGAGTGCAATTTTCTCCGCCAGAGTGGGAAAGCCAGTGACTGAGGGCAGATATTTATAGCCTAGAGAGTGTCCATGGTTATTGCCCCCCCCCCCCAGCTAAAAACATCTGCCCCCAGCCACCCCAGAAAAGGCGGATCTGTAAGGTGCGCCTATTCCGGCACTTAGCCTCTCTCCTCCCACTCTCGTGTAGTGGTGGGATATGGGGTAATTAGGGGCTAGACAGGTAGAGAGAGCACTAATCCCAGTCATTGCAGCCGGCTGTTAGCTTTTTGTCTGAAGCTGAGCACGTCATCCACACATACGATGGAAGTGTACGTAGAGATGCAGATAATCACATCGAAGTGCGGGTTAAGTGTTAACAGGTCGCCGCGGGGTTCAGTCGCATCATTTCAATATCTTTCCCATTGAAATCAAAGACTCTAATTATATAGAGAGATGTCTCTGCATGAAGTAAAAAACTGCACCATTATCTATCAGAAACTGGAATATGAAGATATCATCTACTTCTAGCATTGGAAGAATAAGTCGGAGAAGGCAGCATATGCCACATATCAATCAGATAGATGGCAGCATGTCAATCAGTTAGTAAACTTCTTCTGCCCTGACAGCTGTGCTGTGTCTCACCGTAGGCAGCCGCTTGGGATAAATTTGTAAACTATATTTTGCTTACTCTTATGATTACTACAATGTTTGAGTTACTGTCTCTTCTGGGTGAACTTGTCCAGCAATGGCCAGAAGGTGGCAGTACGATGCAACCTACGTAACTTCCCCGAGGCTCGCAGGCTTATTAAATATGACACGGAAATCCATCATATACAGTATGCTGCATAATTATTTGCATGTATTAATTCATTAAGCTGTTTAATAATGCTAATTTAAGCATTGCAGGTCTGCCCTATAGTGTTGCCCTGTGAGCCAGTGAACAAACGTGTCAAGGGTTTATTTGAAAGATTTTACGCTGCAATTTTATAGGCACAGGAGAATCTCGCGCTCATGTTTTAATTAGTATCCTAATTACAATGCAGAAAATTAATTTTGGAACACACATTTATCTTTCTTAAAGTAACCATACACTAATTAATTCCTGGCCAGAAAAAAAACCTAATAAAACAACACTGGTATGACGGCACTAAATATTTTAAAGGGCTAGCTGCCATCATCTTTATTTTCTTCGCTCAAATATATGGCACACACTTGGTAAAATAATCTACTTGTTACTGTGGAAGAAAAATTACTTTAATATCAGCCCGAGGTGTGTATATTCAATACCTGGAGTCATGGAGGCGGTGGTAGCACTATACAGAGTCATGAAGTCAGTGCTGATAACATGCCCATTCCTCTTTTCATAGCTCTACAACTGTGGCAAAATTGCGCTCAGAGGGATGTCAGTCAGAGATAAGAGCTACGACTCCATGACCGCATGGTTCTAGCTATGCCACCATGACTCTTTTAAAACATAAAAGACATCAAGGAATGTATGCAAGAAGAAAACCAGACAGGAGATTTGTACAAAAAGAGTACCAGTAAGGAGATGGATCCAAGAAGAGTACCAGTCAGGAGATGGATTCAAGAAGAGTACCAGTCAGGAGATGGATCCAAGAAGAGTACCAGTCAGAAGATGGCTACAAGAAGAGTACCAGTCAGGAGATGGATATAAGAAGAGTACCAGTCAGGAGATGGATATAAGAAGAGTACCAGTCATGAGATGGATATAAGAAGAGTACCAGTCAGGAGATAGATACAAGAAGAGTACCAGTCAGAAGATGGCTACAAGAAGAGTACCAGTCAGGAGATGGATCCAAGAAGAGTACCAGTCAGGAGATGGATCCAAGAAGAGTACCAGTCAGGAGATGGATCCAAGAAGAGTACCAGTCAGGAGATGGATTCAAGAAGAGTACCAGTCAGAAGATGGCTACAAGAAGAGTACCAGTCAGAAGATGGCTACAAGAAGAGTACCAGTCAGGAGATGGATACAAGAAGAGTACCAGTCAGAAGATGGCTACAAGAAGAGTACCAGTCAGGAGATGGATACAAGAAGAGTACCAGTCAGGAGATGGATACAAGAAGAGTACCAGTCAGGAGATGGATACAAGAAGAGTAGCAGTCAGAAGATGGATATAAGAAGAGTACCAGTCAGGAGATGGATATAAGAAGAGTACCAGTCAGGAGATGGATATAAGAAGAGTACCAGTCATGAGATGGATATAAGAAGAGTACCAGTCAGGAGATAGATACAAGAAGAGTACCAGTCAGGAGATGGATACAAGAAGAGTACCAGTCAGGAGATGGATACAAGAAGAGTAGCAGTCAGAAGATGGATATAAGAAGAGTACCAGTCAGGAGATGGATATAAGAAGAGTACCAGTCAGGAGATGGATATAAGAAGAGTACCAGTAAGGAGATGGATATAAGAAGAGTACCAGTCAGGAGATGGATCCAAGAAGAGTACCAGTCAGGAGATGGATTCAAGAAGAGTACCAGTCAGGAGATGGATCCAAGAAAAGTACCAGTCAGAACATGGCTACAAGAAGAGTACCAGTCAGGAGATGGATCCAAGAAGAGTACCAGTCAGGAGATGGATCCAAGAAGAGTACCAGTCAGGAGATGGATCCAAGAAGAGTACCAGTCAGAAGATGGCTACAAGAAGAGTACCAGTCAGGAGATGGATATAAGAAGAGTACCAGTCAGGAGATGGATATAAGAAGAGTACCAGTCATGAGATGGATATAAGAAGAGTACCAGTCAGGAGATAGATACAAGAAGAGTACCAGTCAGAAGATGGCTACAAGAAGAGTACCAGTCAGGAGATGGATATAAGAAGAGTACCAGTCAGGAGATGGATATAAGAAGAGTACCAGTCAGGAGATGGATATAAGAAGAGTACCAGTCAGGAGATGGATATAAGAAGAGTACCAGTCATGAGATGGATATAAGAAGAGTACCAGTCAGGAGATAGATACAAGAAGAGTACCAGTCAGAAGATGGCTACAAGAAGAGTACCAGTCAGAAGATGGCTACAAGAAGAGTACCAGTCAGAAGATGGCTACAAGAAGAGTACCAGTCAGGAGATGGATATAAGAAGAGTACCAGTCAGGAGATGGATATAAGAAGAGTACCAGTCAGGAGATGGATATAAGAAGAGTACCAGTCAGGAGATGGATATAAGAAGAGTACCAGTCATGAGATGGATATAAGAAGAGTACCAGTCAGGAGATAGATACAAGAAGAGTACCAGTCAGAAGATGGCTACAAGAAGAGTACCAGTCAGGAGATGGATATAAGAAGAGTACCAGTCAGGAGATGGATATAAGAAGAGTACCAGTCAGGAGATGGATATAAGAAGAGTACCAGTCAGGAGATGGATATAAGAAGAGTACCAGTCATGAGATGGATATAAGAAGAGTACCAGTCAGGAGATAGATACAAGAAGAGTACCAGTCAGAAGATGGCTACAAGAAGAGTACCAGTCAGAAGATGGCTACAAGAAGAGTACCAGTCAGAAGATGGCTACAAGAAGAGTACCAGTCAGAAGATGGCTACAAGAAGAGTACCAGTCAGGAGATGGATACAAGAAGAGTACCAGTCAGGAGATGGATACAAGAAGAGTAGCAGTCAGAAGATGGATATAAGAAGAGTACCAGTCAGGAGATGGATACAAGAAGAGTACCAGTCAGGAGATGGATACAAGAAGAGTACCAGTCAGGAGATGGATATAAGAAGAGTACCAGTCAGGAGATGGATACAAGAAGAGTACCAGTCAGGAGATGGATATAAGAAGAGTACCAGTCAGGAGATAGATACAAGAAGAGTACCAGTCATGAGATGGATATAAGAAGAGTACCAGTCAGGAGATGGATCCAAGAAGAGTAGCAGTCAGAAGATGGATATAAGAAGAGTACCAGTCAGGAGATGGATACAAGAAGAGTACCAGCCAGGAGATGGATATAAGAAGAGTACCAGTCAGGAGATAGATACAAGAAGAGTACCAGTCATGAGATGGATATAAGAAGAGTACCAGTCAGGAGATAGATACAAGAGTACCAGTCAGTTGGATACAAGAAGAGTACTAGTTAGGAGATGGATACAAGAAGAGTATCAGTCAGGAGATGGATATAAGAAGAGTACCAGTCAGGAGATGGATCCAAGAAGAGTACCAGTCAGAAGATGGCTACAAGAAGAGTACCAGTCAGGAGATGGATATAAGAAGAGTACCAGTCAGGAGATGGATATAAGAAGAGTACCAGTCAGGAGATGGATATAAGAAGAGTACCAGTCATGAGATGGATATAAGAAGAGTACCAGTTAGGAGATAGATACAAGAAGAGTACCAGTCAGAAGATGGCTACAAGAAGAGTACCAGTCAGGAGATGGATATAAGAAGAGTACCAGTCAGGAGATGGATATAAGAAGAGTACCAGTCAGGAGATGGATATAAGAAGAGTACCAGTCAGGAGATGGATATAAGAAGAGTACCAGTCATGAGATGGATATAAGAAGAGTACCAGTCAGGAGATAGATACAAGAAGAGTACCAGTCAGAAGATGGCTACAAGAAGAGTACCAGTCAGGAGATGGATATAAGAAGAGTACCAGTCAGGAGATGGATATAAGAAGAGTACCAGTCAGGAGATGGATATAAGAAGAGTACCAGTCAGGAGATGGATATAAGAAGAGTACCAGTCATGAGATGGATATAAGAAGAGTACCAGTCAGGAGATAGATACAAGAAGAGTACCAGTCAGAAGATGGCTACAAGAAGAGTACCAGTCAGAAGATGGCTACAAGAAGAGTACCAGTCAGAAGATGGCTACAAGAAGAGTACCAGTCAGGAGATGGATATAAGAAGAGTACCAGTCAGGAGATGGATATAAGAAGAGTACCAGTCAGGAGATGGATATAAGAAGAGTACCAGTCAGGAGATGGATATAAGAAGAGTACCAGTCATGAGATGGATATAAGAAGAGTACCAGTCAGGAGATAGATACAAGAAGAGTACCAGTCAGAAGATGGCTACAAGAAGAGTACCAGTCAGGAGATGGATATAAGAAGAGTACCAGTCAGGAGATGGATATAAGAAGAGTACCAGTCAGGAGATGGATATAAGAAGAGTACCAGTCAGGAGATGGATATAAGAAGAGTACCAGTCATGAGATGGATATAAGAAGAGTACCAGTCAGGAGATAGATACAAGAAGTGTACCAGTCAGAAGATGGCTACAAGAAGAGTACCAGTCAGAAGATGGCTACAAGAAGAGTACCAGTCAGAAGATGGCTACAAGAAGAGTACCAGTCAGAAGATGGCTACAAGAAGAGTACCAGTCAGGAGATGGATACAAGAAGAGTACCAGTCAGGAGATGGATACAAGAAGAGTAGCAGTCAGAAGATGGATATAAGAAGAGTACCGGTCAGGAGATGGATACAAGAAGAGTACCAGTCAGGAGATGGATACAAGAAGAGTACCAGTCAGGAGATGGATATAAGAAGAGTACCAGTCAGGAGATGGATACAAGAAGAGTACCAGTCAGGAGATGGATATAAGAAGAGTACCAGTCAGGAGATAGATACAAGAAGAGTACCAGTCATGAGATGGATATAAGAAGAGTACCAGTCAGGAGATGGATCCAAGAAGAGTAGCAGTCAGAAGATGGATATAAGAAGAGTACCAGTCAGGAGATGGATACAAGAAGAGTACCAGCCAGGAGATGGATATAAGAAGAGTACCAGTCAGGAGATAGATACAAGAAGAGTACCAGTCATGAGATGGATATAAGAAGAGTACCAGTCAGGAGATAGATACAAGAGTACCAGTCAGGAGATAGATACAAGAAGAGTACTAGTTAGGAGATGGATACAAGAAGAGTATCAGTCAGGAGATGGATACAAGAAAAGTACCAGTCAGGAGATGGATGCAAGAAGAATACCAGTCAGGAGATAGATACAAGAAGAGTGCCAGTCAGATGGATACAAGAAGAGTGCCAGTCAGATGGATACAAGAAGAGTACCAGTCAGGAGATAGATACAAGAAGAGTACCAGTCAGGAGATAGATACAAGAAGAGTGCCAGTCAGGGGATGGACACAAAAAGAGTACCAGTCAGGGAAAGGCACAATTACGGTTCCAGTCAAGGGATGGATACAAGAACCCTACTGCTCAGGGATTGGATACAAGAAAAGTAACTGTCATATTTAGATACCCGTCATAGAATGAATACAAGAAAAGTACTAGTCAGGTGATTGGTTTAAGAAGAATACAAGTCAGATGATTGGATCAAGAAAAGTGGCAATCACTGGATACATACAAGTACTAGTCAGGGGAAGGACACAAGAAAAATTCCTGTCATGGAGCGGATATAAGAAAAGTGACAGTCCCATGTAGATACAAGTACCCATCAGTGGATAATTACAAGAAGTAGATGAGTACAGGAGATGAGTACAAGAAAATTACCATACCAGTGATTGGATATAAGAAAAGTATCAGATGTAGATACAAGTACCCATCAGACGATGGATACAAGATAAATATCAGTCAGGAAATGGATACAAGTAAAGAATCAAGAAGAGCACCAGTCAGAGGATAGATACAACTACCCGCCAGGGGACGGACACAAGTAGAGTACCAGTCATGGGATGAGAAAAAGAAAAGTACAAGTCAGGTGATGGGCACAGAAGAGTACCACTCAGGGCATATATACTAGAAGAGAGCCAGTCAAGGGATGGATGCAAGAAGAGTTTTAGCCAGGACATGATTGCAGAATTTTTCAAGTTGCTGAATATTAGAGTACAGTCAGGGCAATCTTTGAAAAAACAAACTTGTAGCACAGCAGAAATAATATAAGGTATAGGGTAATGTGAATGTGAGAAATCCTGCAGTAAAATGACTCGGGGAAGATATAATTCTATCTTTACTTATGCACATAGGTTGAAATTTCTGCCTTATGCACAACACATCACAGGCAGAAAAATGTATATTTTGCTAACTATATATATATTTATAACTATTTTCTAGGAGCCCAGATAACGACGCAGCCCCTTGGTGTTATGTTATGAAGCAGAACCATGTGTCGTGGGAGGATTGCTCAGTATCTATATGCAGTAAGTAATCAGTATGCAGATTCTTGAATTTGCCTTTTTAAGCTCATGCTTTTGTAATAATACAACCCACATGCGCCACAATGTTTCCCCAAACCTCCCTTTCAGCCCACGCATGGCACAGAACTAAAGCTGGCAAGTGGCCACCAGGGCCTGCCAACAGTGGCGTAACTAGAGTCCTATGGGCCCTAGGGCAAAATTTAGACCTGGGTTCCCATCTTCATATTGGTCAGATGTAAGGGACTTTGTACAGTTCTAGATCCTATAAAGACATATGTGTAAAAGTGTACTCAATATCGCACCTTCCTGTATTAATGTCCTCTATCTTGTCCCCTTCCCGTAAAAATGTTCCTCTCTTTGACCCTTTCTGTAATAATGTCCCCCATCCTGTCCCCTTTCTGTAATAATATTCCCAGTCCCGATCTTTCTGTAATAATGTCCCCTGTCCTGGCCTCCATCCTGTAACAATGCTTCTCATCCTAGGCCTCTTCCTGTTATAATGTCCTCTTCCTGTTATAATGTCCCCCAACATGTGCTCCTTTCTGGAATAATGTCCCCAATCCCGAACTCCTTCCGGTAATAATGTCTCCTCTCCTGGTATAATGTCTCCTGTCCTGGGCCCCTTACTGTAATAATGTCCCTCATCCTGGGCCTCTTACTGGTATGTCACCCATCCTGGCCCCTGTCCTAGTGAAATAACCCCCATCCTGGACCTCAGTCTGGTGTAATGACTTCATTGTATAATAACCCCCATCCTGGACCTCTTTCTTTACAATGACCCCATCCTCGACCCCTTCCTTGTATAATGACCCCCATCCTGGGCTCCTTTCTTGTATAATGACCCCTATCCTTGGCTCCTTCCTTGTATAATGGCCCCCATCCTGGGCTCCTTTCTTGTATAATGATCCCTATCCTTGACCCCTTCCTTGTATAATAACCCCCATCCTGGACCTCTTTCTTTTACAATGACCCCCATCCTCGACCCCTTCCTTGTATAATGACCCCCATCCTGGGCTCTTTTCTTGTATAATGATCCCTATCCTTGGCCCCTTCCTGGTATAATGACCCCCATCCTGGACTTCATTCTGATATAATGATCTCATGTTCTGGGTCCATTCCTTGATTAGTGACCCCCATCCTGGGCTCCTTGCTGGTATAATAACCCCATTATAATGGCCCATCCTGGACCCCATCCTGATACAATGTCTGTTGTGAATTGGATTTTTTGGCTCCCTCTTGTGGTCACTAGCGACATGACACTTTGAGTTTCTTTCCTCAGCTTTGTACCCACCTGGCTCGTTAGTCCAGGGGTGTTGCTATTTAAGCTTCCTGGATTTTCAGTCTGGTGCCTGGCATCGTTGTAATCAGTTCCTTTCTGTTTGCTCCTGTCTGCTGGTCCTGGTTCTTGCAAAATAAGCTAAGTCCTGCTTCCTTATTTTTTGGTTATTTGCATTGCTCTTATTTTTGTCCAGCTTGTACTAAATGTGATTCCTGATTTTGCTGGAAGCTCTAGGGGGCTGATATTCTCCCCCCGGGCCATTAGACGGTTCGGGGGTTCTTGAATATTCAGCGTGGAAATTTTGATAGGGTTTTTGCTGACCGTATAAGTCATCTTCCTATATTCTGCTATTAGTCAGTGGGCCTCTCTTTGCTAAAAACCTAGTTCATTCTTACGTTTGTCTTTTCTTCTTACCTCACCGTTATTATTTGTTGGGGGCTTGTATCCAACTTTTGGGGTCTTTTCTCTGGAGGCAAGAAAGGTCTATCTTTTCCCTTCTAGGGTTAGTTAGTTCTCCGGCTGGCGCGAGACATCTAGAACCAACGTAGGTACGTTCCCCGGCTGCTGCTATTTGTGGTGCTAGGATCAGGTATACGGTCAGCCTAGTTACCACTGCCCTATGAGCTGGTTTTTGTGTTTGCAGACTTGGTAATAACTTCTGAGACCCTCTGCCATTGGGGTCATAACAGTATGCCAGGCCGACGGTGAATGTTTAATGCATTGCAGAAGTGGGATAATAAGAAAGGAAATTCTGAGTTTTTTTTTTTTTTTTCTCTTTCTTCCTCCCCTTTACCTCTGAGTGGCTTGAGCTTGCTGCAGACATGAATGTCCAGACTTTGATTACTAGTGTGGATCAGCTTGCTGCTCGTGTGCAGGGCATTCAAGATTTTGTTACCAGTAGTCCTATGTCTGAACCTAAAATACCTATTCCTGAACTGTTCTCTGGAGACCGATTTAAGTTTAGGAATTTCAGGAATAATTGTAAATTGTTTCTATCTCTGAGACCCCGTTCGTCTGGAGACTCAGCTCAGCAAGTTAAAATTGTTATCTCTTTCTTGCGGGGCGACCCTCAGGATTGGGCCTTCTCGTTAGCGCCAGGAGATCCGGCATTGGCAAATATTGATGCGTTTTTTCTGGCGCTTGGGTTGCTTTACGAGGAACCCAATCTTGAAATTCAGGCAGAAAAAGCCTTGCTGGCTATCTCTCAGGGCCAGGATGAAGCTGAAGTGTATTGCCAAAAATTTCGGAAATGGTCCGTGCTTACTCAGTGGAATGAGTGTGCTCTGGCCGCAAATTTCAGAAATGGCCTTTCTGAAGCCATTAAGAATGTGATGGCGGGTTTCTCCATTCCTACAAGTCTGAATGATTCCATGGCGCTGGCTATTCAAATTGACCGGCGTTTGCGGGAGCGCAAAGCCGCTAATCCTCTGGTGGTGTTGTCTGAACAAACACCTGATTTAATGCAATGTGGTAGAATTCAGACTAGAAATGAACGGAAAAATCATAGACGTCAGAATGGGTTGTGTTTTTACTGTGGTGATTCTACACATGTTATATCAGCATGCTCTAAACGCCTAACAAGGGTTGTTAGTCCTGTCGCCATTGGTAATTTGCAACCTAAATTTATTTTGTCTGTGACTTTAATTTGCTCATTGTCTTCCTACCCTGTTATGGCGTTTGTGGATTCAGGTGCTGCCCTGAGTCTTATGGATCTGTCATTTGCCAAGCGCTGTGGTTTTGTTCTTGAGCCGTTGGTAAATCCTATTCCTCTTAGAGGTATTGATGCTACGCCATTGGCGGAAAATAAGCCGCAGTTTTGGACACAGGTAACCATGTGCATGACTCCTGAAGATCGGGAGGTGATTCGTTTTCTTGTTCTGCATAAAATGCATGATTTGGTCGTTTTGGGTCTGCCATGGTTACAGACCCATAATCCAGTTTTGGATTGGAAGGCAATGTCTGTGTCAAGTTGGGGCTGTCAGGGAATTCATGGTGATTCCCCGCCGGTGTCTATTGCTTCCTCTACTCCTTTGGAAGTTCCTGAGTATTTGTCTGATTATCAGGATGTATTCAGTGAGTCCAGGTCCAGTGCTTTTCCTCCTCATAGGGACTGTGACTGCGCTATAGATTTGATTCCAGGTAGTAAATTTCCTAAGGGAAGATTATTTAATCTGTCTGTACCTGAGCATACCGCAATGCGTTCGTATATCAAGGAGTCTCTGGAGAAGGGGCATATCCGTCCATCCTCTTCCCCTCTTGGTGCTGGATTCATTTTTGTGGCCAAGAAGGATGGATCTTTGAGACCTTGTATAGACTATCGGCTTCTGAATAATATCACTGTTAAATTTCAGTATCCTTTGCCTCTGTTGTCGGACTTGTTTGCCCGGATTAAGGGTGCCAAGTGGTTCACCAAGATAGATCTTCGTGGTGCGTACAACCTTGTGCGCATTAAGCAAGGAGATGAATGGAAAACTGCATTTAATACGCCCGAAGGTCATTTTGAGTACTTGGTGATGCCTTTTGGGCTCTCTAATGCTCCTTCAGTGTTTCAGTCCTTTATGCATGATGTCTTCCGGAAGTATCTGGATAAATTTATGATTGTTTATCTGGATGATATTCTGGTTTTTTCTGATGATTGGGACTCCCATGTAAAGCAGGTCAGGATGGTGTTTCAGGTTTTGCGTGAGAATGCTTTGTTTGTTAAGGGCTCAAAGTGTCTCTTTGGAGTACAGAAGGTTCCCTTTTGGGGTTTTATTTTTTCCCCTTCTGCGGTGGAGATGGACCCAGTCAAGGTCCGAGCTATTCATGATTGGACTCAACCCACGTCAGTTAAGAGTCTTCAGAAGTTCTTGGGTTTTGCTAACTTCTACCGTCGTTTTATCGCTAACTTTTCTAGCGTTGTTAAACCTTTGACGGATATGACCAAGAAAGGTTCTGATGTTGCTAACTGGGCTCCTGCAGCCGTGGAAGCTTTCCAAGAGCTGAAGCGCCGGTTTACTTCGGCGCCTGTTTTGTGCCAGCCTGATGTCTCACTTCCCTTTCAGGTTGAAGTGGATGCTTCTGAGTTCGGGGCAGGGGCCGTTTTGTCGCAGAGAGGCCCTGGTTGCTCTGTAATGAGACCATGTGCTTTTTTTTCAAGGAAGTTTTCGCCTGCTGAGCGGAATTATGATGTTGGCAATCGGGAGTTGTTGGCCATGAAGTGGGCATTTGAGGAGTGGCATCATTGGCTCGAGGGTGCTAAGCATCGTGTGGTGGTCTTGACTGATCACAAAAATCTGATGTATCTCGATTCTGCTAAACGCCTGAATCCTAGACAGGCCCGTTGGTCATTGTTTTTCTCCCGTTTTGACTTTGTGGTCTCGTATTTACCAGGTTCAAAGAATGTGAAGGCTGATGCTCTTTCAAGGAGCTTTGTGCCTGACTCTCCTGGAGTCTCAGAGCCAGCTGGTATTCTTAAAGAGGGAGTAATCTTGTCGGTTCGGGGGTTCTTGAATATTCAGCATGGAAATTTTGATAGGGTTTTTGCTGACCGTATAAGTCATCTTCCTATATTCTGCTATTAGTCAGTGGGCCTCTCTTTGCTAAAAACCTAGTTCATTCTTACGTTTGTCTTTTCTTCTTACCTCACCGTTATTATTTGTTGGGGGCTTGTATCCAACTTTTGGGGTCTTTTCTCTGGAGGCAAGAAAGGTCTATCTTTTCCCTTCTAGGGTTAGTTAGTTCTCCGGCTGGCGCGAGACGTCTAGAACCAACGAAGGTACGTTCCCCGGCTGCTGCTATTTGTGGTGCTAGGATCAGGTATACGGTCAGCCTAGTTACCACTGCCCTATGAGCTGGTTTTTGTGTTTGCAGACTTGGTAATAACTTCTGAGACCCTCTGCCATTGGGGTCATAACAAATGTCACTTCATTGTATATTGACCCCCATCCCGGGCCACATCGTGAAATAATGTCCATTCTATTTTCCAAGCTATAAAAGAAGAATGATTCTTCTTACCTTCCTCTGCTCCCACAACACACAGCCTCCTCTTCTGTAGTTGGCAGCTGACTTCAGTGTGACAGCAGGGGCCGTGCCCGGCGTCACTGCCATGTGCTGCTCTCGACTAGCATGCCGATGTCAGCTGCTGGCCTCTGATTGGCCGGCGGCATGTCTTGCAGCGCAGGGTCCCTGCACCGCTGTACACTTCAGCTGAAAGTGTGTCCTCGGACGCACATCCAGCTAAAGTAGGTGCTGGCATTGGTGATGTTTTATGTTGACTCTTCATGTAGACTTGAAGGGTCAAGAAGTTGGGACCAAAATCGAAATATAATACGTATAGCTATGTGCAGTCACAGATGATCCTCCAATTGACCACAATTAGACACATGATTGCTATTTAACCCCATCTTGGAAAATACACTAAGGGTGAATTTGTAGAAATAATCATATATTGTGTATAGACAGATATACACACACAGGTTGCTGATTACTTTCAGCATGCATCTCAGAGCCTATACATCTCAACTGGGCCTACTATTGTTTTCTGTTCATATATAAGCTGGGATTAGGCTCCATTTTCTGAATCCCATCATTCCCAGCATACAGATCCCATTAACTGTAATAAAAATAATGCTGTATGCGGTGAGCTCCCCCTAGAGGTGGCTGAAGTCTGGGATTATTTGATTCAATGCTTATACTAATTGGTATTTGGACTACTGCATTCAATATTTAAAAATTTGGAACTCAAAAAAATAACTTTAGAACCATTAGTGAAAGAGTGTTTAAACATTTACTTAAAAAATAAATAAAGCTTTCATGTGTTGTATTTTATAGCTGACAAAGCCAGGAGAATAGTAATGGAAGATGAGGATACTACCTTATTAACTGTCACAAAGCCTAAATGTGGGATAAAACACGAGAAACGTGTTATGGCAAGAGGACGAATACTTGGTGGCACGTCAGCTCTTCCAGGTTCTCACCCGTGGTTGGCAGCAATTTACATTGGCAATGTATTCTGTGCTGGCAGCCTCATATTGCCCTGCTGGGTCGTCTCGGCTGCCCACTGTTTCGCTGACAGGTACATTGTGATGTTTTGTCTTCTTACAGTCTAGTAAACCAAAATGTAACTCCATCTATAGTTCAAAAGCCTACAGGGATAATACATATAATTCATCTGGGGGCAAAGATTTAGTTATCTGTCCAAGCCTTCTACCTACAGTGCCTTGCAAAAGTATTCGGCTCCCTGGAACTTTTCAACCTTTTCCCCCATATTATGCTTCAAACATAAAGATACCAAATGTAAATTTTTGGTGAAGAATTAACAACAAGTGGAACACAATTGTGAAGTTGAACAAAATTTATTGGTCATTTTAAATTTTTGTGGAAATTAAAAAACTGAAAAGTGGGGCGTGCAATATTATTCGGCTCCTTTAACCCCTTCCCGACCCATGACGCCACATAGGCGTCATGAAAACCCGTGCCAATCCGACCCATGACGCCTATGTGGCGTCATGGAATGATCGCGTCCCTGCAGATCGGGTGAAGGGGTTAACTCCTATTTTACCCGATCTGCAGGGAGAGGGGGAGTGGTACTTCAGCCCAGGGGGGGTGGCTTCACCCCCCCGTGGCTACGATCGCTCTGATTGGCTGTTGAAAGTGAAACTGCCAATCAGAGCGATTTGTAATATTTCACCTAAAAAACAGGTGAAATATTACAATCCAGCCATGGCCGATGCTGCAATATCATCGGCCATGGCTGGAAAACCTGAAGTGACCACCCCCCACCCCACCGATCGCCCCCCCACCGCTCCGTTATGGGGTCCGGTCCCCTCCGTCCTGTGCTCCGCTGCCCCGTGCTCCTGCCCGCTCCCCCGTCCTGCTGTCCGCTCCCCCCGTCCTCCGATCACCCCCCCTGTGCTCAGATCCACCCCCCCACCACCCCTTCATACTTACCGATCCTCCCGGTGTCCGGCCGTCTCCTCGCTGGGCGCCGCCATCTTCCAAAATGGCGGGCGCATGCTCAGTACGCCCGCCGGCCGGCAGATTCCTTACAGGTACATTTTGATCGCTGTGGTAGGTTCTACCACAGCGATCAAAATAAAAAAAATAATAAATAACCCCCCCCCTTTATCACCCCCATAGATAGGGACAATAATAAAATAAAGAAAATATATATATTTTTTTTTCCCACTGTGGTTAGGGTTAGAACTAGGGTTAGGGTTAGAACTAGGGTTAGGGTTACGGGTAGGGTTAGGGTTATGGCATGTGCGGATTTGGCAGCGGATCCGCAGCGGATCGGCCGCGGATCCGCAGCGGATCCGCAGCGGATCGGCCGCGGATCCGCAGCGGATCGGCCGCGGATCCGCAGCGGATCGGCCGCGGATCCGCAGCGGATCGGCCGCGGATCCGCAGCGGATCGGCCGCGGATCCGCAGCGGATTGGCCGCTGCGAATTCGTAGCAGTTTTCCATCAGGTTTACAGTACCGTGTACACCTATGGAAAACCAAATCCGCTGTGCCCATGGTGCGGAAAATTCCGTGCAGAAACGCTGCGTTGTATTTTCCACAGCATGTCAATTCTTTGTGCGGATTCCGCAGCGTTTTACACCTGTTCCTCAATAGGAATCCGCAGGTGAAATCCGCACAAAAAAACACTGGAAATCTGCTGTAAATCCGCAGGTAAAACGCAGTGCCTTTTACCTGCAGATTTTTCAAAAGTCGTACGGAAAAATCTCACACGAATCCGCTACGTGGGCACATACCCTTAGGGTTAGGGTTGGAATTAGGGCTAGGGTTGGAATTAGGGTTACGGGTGTGTTGGGGTTAGGGTTGTGGTTAGGGGTGTGTTGGGGTTAGGGTTGGGATTAGGGTTATGGCTACAGTTGGGATTAGGATTAGGGGTGTGTTGGGGTTAGTGTTGAAGTTAGAAATGAGGGGTTTCCACTGTTAGGGCACATCAGGGGTCTCCAAACGCAACATGGCGCCACCATTGATTCCAGCCAATCTTGCATTCAAAAAGTCAAATGGTGCTCCCTCCCTTCCAAGCCCCGACGTGTGCCCAAACAGTGGTTTACCCCCACATTTGGGGTACCAGCGTACTCAGGACAAACTAGGCAACAACTGTTGGGGTCCAATTTCTCCTGTTACCCTTGCAAAAATAAAAAATTACTTGCTAAGACATAATTTTTGAGGAAAGAAGAATTATTTTTTATTTTCACGGCTCTGCGTTGTAAACTTCTGTGAAGCACTTGGAGGTTGAACATGCTCATCACACATCTAGATAAGTTCCTTGGGGGGTCTAGTTTCCAAAATGGGGTCACTTGTGGGGTGTTTCTACTGTTTAGGCACATCAGGGGCTCTGCAAATGCAACGTGACGCCCGCAGACCATTCCATCAAAGTCTGCATTTCAAATGTCACTACTTCCCTTCCGAGCCCTGACGTGCGCCCAAACAGTGGTTTACCCCCACATATGGGGTATCACTGTACTCACAACAAACTGGGCAACAAACATTGGGGCCCAATTTCTCCTGTTACTCTTGTGAAAATAAAAAATTGCTTGCTAAAACATCTTTTTTGAGGAAAGAAAAATGATTTTTTATTTTCACGGCTCTGCGTTGTAAACTTCTGTGAAGCACTTGGGGGTTGAATGTGCTCATCACACATCTAGATAAGTTCCTTGAGGGGTCTAGTTTCCAAAATGGGGTCACTTGTGGGGTGTTTCTACTGTTTAGGCACATCAGGGGCTCTGCAAATGCAACGTGACGCCCGCAGACCATTCCATCAAAGTCTGCATTTCAAATGTCACTACTTCCCTTCCGAGCCCTGACGTGCGCCCAAACAGTGGTTTACCCCCACATATGGGGTATCACTGTACTCACAACAAACTGGGCAACAAACATTGGGGCCCAATTTCTCCTGTTACCCTTGTGAAAATAAAAAATTGCTTGCTAAAACATCTTTTTTGAGGAAAGAAAAATGATTTTTTATTTTCACGGCTCTGTGTTGTAAACTTCTGTGAAGCACTTGGGGGTTCAAAGTGCTCACCACACATCTAGATAAGTTCCTTGCGGGGTCTAGTTTCCAAAATGGAGTCACTTGTGGGGAGTTCCTACTGTTTAGGCACATCAGGGGCTCTGCAAATGCAACGTGACGCCCGCAGAGCATTCCATCAAAGTCTGCATTCCAAAACGTCACTACTTCCCTTCCGAGCCCCGGCATGTGCCCAAACAGTGGTTTACCCCCACATATGGGGTATCAGCGTACTCAGGAGAAACTGGACAACAACTTTTGAGGTCCAATTTCTCCTGTTACCCTTGCAAAAATAAAAAATTCTGGGCTAAAAAAATATTTTTGAGGAAAGGAAACACATTTATTATTTTCACGGCTCTGCGTTATAAACTTCTGTGAAGCACTTGGGGGTTCAAAGTGCTCACCACACATCTAGATAAGTTCCTTGCGGGGTCTAGTTTCCAAAATGGAGTCACTTGTGGGGAGTTCCTACTGTTTAGGCACATCAGGGGCTCTGCAAATGCAACGTGACGCCCGCAGAGCATTCCATCAAAGTCTGCATTCCAAAACGTCACTACTTCCCTTCCGAGCCCCGGCATGTGCCCAAACAGTGGTTTACCCCCACATATGGGGTATCACCGTACTCAGGAGAAACTGGACAACAACTTTTGGGGTCCAATTTCTCCTGTTACCCTTGCAAAAATAAAAAAATTCTGGGCTAAAAAAATATTTTTGAGGAAAGGAAACACATTTATTATTTTCACGGCTCTGCGTTATAAACTTCTGCGAAGCACTTGGGGGTTCAAAGTGCTCACCACACATCTAGATTAGTTCCTTGGGAGGTCTAGTTTCCAAAATGGGGTCACTTGTTAGGGAGCTCCAATGTTTAGGCACACAGGGGCTCTCCAAACGTGACATGGTGTCCGCTAATGATTGGAGCTAATTTTCCATTCAAAAAGCCAAATGGCGTGCCTTCCCTTCCGAGCCCTGCCGTGTGCCCAAACAGTGGTTTACCCCCACATATGGGGTATCATCGTACTCAGGACAAACTGGACAACAACATTTGGGGTCCAATTTCTCCTATTACCCTTGGAAAATTAAAAAATCCTGGGCTAAAACTCATTTTTGAGGAAAGAAAAATTATTTTTTTATTTTCACGGCTCTGCGTTATAAACTTCTGTGAAGCACCTGGGGGTTATAAGTGCTCACTATGCATCTAGATAAGTTCCTTGGGGGGTCTAGTTTCCAAAATGGGGTCACGTGTAGGGGAGCTCCAATGTTTAGGCACACAGGGGCTCTCCAAACGCGACATGGTGTTCGCTAACGATTGGAGCTAATTTTCCATTCAAAAAGTCAAATGGCACGCCTCCCCTTCCGAGCCTTGCCGTGCACCCAAACAGTGGTTTACCCCCACATATGAGGTATCAACATACTCAGCAGAAATTGCCCAACAAATTTTAGGATCCATTTTATCCTGTTGCCCATGTGAAAATGAAAAAATTGAGGCTAAAAGAAATTTTGTGTGAAAAAAAAGTACTTTTTAATTTTTACGGATCAATTTGTGAAGCACCTGAGAGTTTAAAGTGCTCACTATGCTTCTAGATAAGTTCCTTGGGGGGTCTACTTTCCAAAATGGGGTCACTTGTGGGAGCGCTCCAATGTTTAGGCACACGGGGGCTCTCCAAACGTGACATGGTCTCTGCTAGCGATGGAGATCATTTTTCATTCAAAAAGTCAAATGGCGCTCCTTCCCTTCCGAGCCTTACCATGTGCCCAAACAGTGGTTTACCCCCACATGTGAGGTATCAGTGTACTCAGGAGAAATTGTCCAACAAATTTTAGGATCCATTTTATCCTGTTGCCCATGTGAAAATGAAAAAATTGAGGCTAAAATAATTTTTTTGTGAAAAAAAAGTACTGTTTAATTTTTACGGATCAATTTGTGAAGCACCTGGGGGTTTAAAGTGCTCACTATGCTTCTAGATAAGTTCCTTGGGGGGTCTAGTTTCCAAAATGGGGTCACTTGTGGGGGAGCTCCAATGTTTAGGCACACGGGGGCTCTCCAAACGCGACATGGTGTCCGCTAAAGATTGGAGCCAATTTTTCATTCAAAAAGTCAAATGGCGCTCCTTTCCTTCCAAGCCCTGCCGTATGCCCAAACAGTGGTTTACCCCCACATATGAGGTATCAGCGTACTCAGGACAAATTGGACAACATCGTTCGTGGTCCAGTTTTTCCTTTTACCCTTGGGAAAATAAAAAAAGATCATTTTTGTGACTAAAAAGTTAAATGTTCATTTTTTCCTTCCATGTTGCTTCTGCTGCTGTGAAACACCTGAAGGGTTAATAAACTTCTTGAATGTGGTTTTGAGCACCTTGAGGGGTGCAGTTTTTAGAATGGTGTCACTTTGGGGTATTTTCAGCCATATAGAACCCTCAAACTGACTTCAAATGTGAGGTGGTCCCTAAAAAAAATGGTTTTGTAAATTTTGTTGTAAAAATGAGAAATCACTGGTCAAATTTTAACCCTTATAACTTCCTAGCAAAAAAAAAATTTGTTTCCAAAATTGTGCTGATGTAAAGTAGACATGTGGGAAATGTTATTTATTAACTATTTTGTGTCACATAACTCTCTGGTTTAACAGAATAAAAATTCAAAATGTGAAAATTGCGAAATTTTCAAAATTTTCGCCAAATTTCCGTTTTTTTCACAAATAAACTCAGAAATTATCGACCTAAATTTACCACTAACATGAAGCCCAATATGTCACGAAAAAACAATCTCAGAATCGCTAGGATCCGTTGAAGCGTTCCTGAGTTATTACCTCATAAAGGGACACTGGTCAGAATTGCAAAAAACGGCAAGGTCATTAAGGCCAAAATAGGCTGGGTCATGAAGGGGTTAACTTAACACTTTGTTGCGCCACCTTTTGCTGCGATTACAGCTGCAAGTCGCTTGGGGTATGTCTCTATCAGTTTTAGTACATCGAGAGACTGACATTCTTGCCCATTCTTCCTTGGCAAACAGCTCGAGCTCAGTGAGGTTTGATGGAGATCGTTTGTGAACAGCAGTTTTCAGCTCTTTCCACAGATTCTTGCTTGGATTGAGGTCTGGACTGTGACTTGGCCATTCTAACACCTGGATATGATTATTTGTGAACCATTCCATTGTAGATTTTGCTTTATGTTTGGGATCATTGTCTTGTTGGAAGACAAATCTCCGTCCCAGTCTCGCGTCTTTTGCAGACTCCAACAGGTTTTCTTCAAGAATGGTCCTGTATTTGGCTCCAATCATCTTCCCATCAATATTAACCATCTTCCCTGTCCCTGCTGAAGAAAAGCAGGCCCAAACCATGATTAACAAAAAATATGGAGGGCGCTACTACTGAAAAACTATAATAAGGCCAAAGGTGCATCAAGACCCAACAGCATGAGGCTAAGAAAAAGAATAAAGGCCATAGACAAGATGCACACTTAAACATCTCCAATATTCTATAAGGGAATGTTCACAAGCGTTTTATTTTTTTCCTGCATGAACAACAAAGAGTGTTGACAGCGTAAATGCTGTGAATGTTATGGAAATGTTTTATGTATTTTGTTATGCATTTTTCAATATATAAATGCTGAAATAATCGACAGGCTGCAGATTTAAAGAAGCGCATTGCAGCTCAAAAAAAAAACACACGGTGTGAATGAGATTTCAGATTTTTTTGCTACTGTAAAGTGTAGCTTGTTTTCTGCACATAAGAACGCTATGAGTGAACAAGCCCTAAGGTGGTACAAGAAAAAAATGTACACAAAGACAGGACATTATAAATACACCTAAAATGTAATTCATGCATATACAATTCATACATACAAAGGAACCACCTCAACAAGAAGAAGAAGAATGCAGGGAGCCACATTCATCAGTAAGTCACAGAAGCACATAAACAATATACTCAAAATAAAATACATCAGTGCCCTAAGGTAAAGACTATGCTGGCCCTATTTCAAACTTATGTAACAAACATAACATTAAAACAACATTAATATGACCAGAAAGGAGGGGGTGATTGAAGGTTCGTGACCTCCCGGCTGAGTATAGCACACACCAAAACTTCCCATTAAGACCTAGCCCAGCAGTGACAACTCTCGGAACCCATGGGAATCATCCAACCCTGCACTGGGCTTCCCCTTTCCTGCTTCAACACCACTCTCCTTTTCCACCAATCGCTGTGACATACTGAACAAAAACCCCTTTCCATCTTTAAAATGATAGTCCTATAAGGTTTGGGATGTTCCGTGTACAAAGGCCACCAGCGAAGAGGATGTGCCATGGGTGTTCCCTCCTTTTATACCCAGAAATAGAACCCTCCTTAACACCTATACCTTCCCCCCAAAATTCCTGTCAAACCAACACTTCCCACGTTTAACACCTTGTAAGACAATAAACATGGAAGAGCGCAGCATGAGAATCACCAGGTGGTTTAATTGGGATGTTTCAATGAAAGGTGGAGGGATTAGCCTCTCAGCTGGAAGGGTTGTGCACCCCTGCACAACTCCGGTAGCGGACGTCTCTGTGCACTCCTGCTCTGTTGCTACGGGACCGCTCCTGTGCTGCTGGGCTTCCTGGTCTGGTCACGTGGGCCCAAGGTCCAGTCACGTGATGCCACTATAGAGGATGTGACATCACTTCAGGTCCTGTTTCCTGGAGATGAACTCTATGGCCCCAAGCTGCTCCAGCCACAATCCCTCAAGGGGAATATTAACATTTTTGGGAAAAAATATGTATGTGGTCAATTTAAGGAGCGCTATGGCTATAGAGCGCACGGCAATAGATTAGTGGTAAACCTTTTATTAAACCACTACACGTTTTGCCAGTGGACTGCTACCTTCCTCAGGTGGATTTACAGACAGTGTGGGAAGTGACACATTAAATAGGGGTAGTGACCAATAGGATGGAAGCATTGAATGATGTCGATTAACCCTTTCTATACAAATATTATATTTCATTTTATCATGATATTGCTATATTTTACATATTTTTATTTCTATATATTGTACATTTTAAATTTTATATCACTTTATTTTTTGACTTTTTGTTCTTACATTTTTTTTATTTATTTATTTGTTTTGTTTTATTGCTGCATTTCTGACAGCTGACCACTTGTATAGAAAGGGTTAATCGACATCATTCAATGCTTCCATCCTATTGGTCTCTACTACCCCTATTTAATGTGTCACTTCCCACACTGTCTGTAAATCCACCTGAGGAAGGTAGCAGTCCGCTGCCGAAACGCGTAGTGGTTTAATAAAAGGTTTGTTTACCACTAATCTATTGCCGTGCGCTCTATAGCCATAGCGCTCCTTAAATTGACCACATACATATTTTTTTCCAAAAAACACATTTAAAACCTTAACAACACACCAACATTCTGGTTAAGCAAATCTCTATCTGACGGTTTCTATAGGCACACTAAAATGAATGAAAGAATAACTGCATTTCTAGAAAACTGAAAACACAGTTATACTTTTCTTATAAGATGCTGTGGAAAATGTGGTTGTCAAAAAAAAATAAAAATTAAAAATAAATATATATATATATATATATACACTCACCGGCCACTTTATTAGGTACACCATGCTAGTAACGGGTTGGACCCCTTTTGCCTTCAGAACTGCCTCAATTCTTCGTGGCATAGATTCAACAAGGTGCTGGAAGCATTCCTCAGAGATTTTGGTCCATATTGACATGATGGCATCACACAGTTGCCGCAGATTTGTCGGCTGCACATCCCAAAGATGCTCCATACAAGGCAGGATGGATCCATGCTTTCATGTTGTTTACGCCAAATTCTGACCCTACCATCCGAATGTTGCAGCAGAAATCGAGACTCATCAGACCAAGCAACGTTTTTCCAATCTTCTACTGTCCAATTTCGATGAGCTTGTACAAATTGTAGCCTCAGTTTCCTGTTCTTAGCTGAAAGGAGTGGTACCCGGTGTGGTCTTCTGCTGCTGTAGCCCATCTGCCTCAAAGTTCGACGCACTGTGCGTTCAGAGATGCTCTTAGGCCTACCTTGGTTGTAACGGGTGGCGATTTGAGTCACTGTTGCCTTTCTATCAGCTCGAACCAGTCTGCCCATTCTCCTCTGACCTCTGGCATCAACAAGGCATTTCCGCCCACAGAACTGCCACTCACTGGATTTTTTTTCTTTTTCGGACCATTCTCTGTAAACCCTAGAGATGGTTGTGCGTGAAAATCCCAGTAGATCAGCAGTTTCTGAAATACTCAGACCAGCCCTTCTGGCACCAACAACCATGCCACGTTCAAAGGCACTCAAATCACCTTTCTTCCCCATACTGATGCTCGGTTTGAACTGCAGGAGATTGTCTTGACCATGTCTACATGCCTAAATGCACTGAGTTGCCGCCATGTGATTGGCTGATTAGAAATTAAGTGTTAACAAGAAGTTGGACAGGTGTACCTAATAAAGTGGCCAGTGAGTGTATATATATATATATATATATACATAAAATATATATATTTTTATTTTAACTACTTTAATAGGCTACCAGCGGGCTAAATAAACCAAGTAGCTACGCCGCTTTTTCTTGCTATAATACCTCTCGGTACTCAGCTCTTTATAGTTTTTACCGTAATTGAAAGTGACTGTGTGAGACCAACTGTGCAGATAAAACTGCAAAGGGAATGAGTACAGCAAGAGCGGGTAATGTCTTTGTTATCTGCACTGATTCAGACTCTAGAAAAAGCAATGTTCTCAATGCACTGGCAGATAATTTGCATTTAGGATAATCTACCAGTAAAACTTCCAAAAGTGCAAAAAAAAAAAGTAGATTTCTCTGGAATAAGACATTGGATCACAGATATCAAGGTATTGTTTTATTCAGCTTCCCATGACCTGCATTGCCCATATAGACAGTTTAGGAGGGTTAATCCTATTGACAGACTACCTTTAAAGGGGTTTCTACATTTTTGAGAAATGCTAGAATAGGAACATTTGGGACGCTCTCCTTGATGTATATAACATAGACTGTATCATAAGTATCAACCTATTGTGATTTTTGTAGTAGTGCGGTGTCCTAGACTTCACTGGCTATGACAAATGATGAAGGAATTTCATATATCTTAGTGGGATATTTTAATAATCCTAACAATTTAAATTATCCACATATGCAATTCGTCCGAGATAAATACTCAAGTCTTTTTTTTGTTATTCCATCTTCAGCCCCCGGAAAACAAGCATCAGAGTGGTTCTGGGACAGCAATTCTTCAACAAGACGTCAGACGTCACCCAGACGTTTGAAATCGACAGATATATTTTTTATCCTGAATATTCAGTGTTTAAGCGCAACGAGCATGACATTGGTGAGTGACAATACCTTACATATCATAAGGGTATTAGTTTTTGTCGATGCAGTAGTGTAGCTATGGAGGTTGTAGAATAAGCAGTGGTGCCTGAGGGTGCCCAACACCCAAGGATCCCTTTGCCACATAAGAAGACACCAGTATTAAAAATGGCACATGGTAGGTGGAGGTCATGGTACCTATTTTGCATTGGTGACAGGGAGCTTTAAGTCCCACCTATGTTCCTAGATTATACCAATTAGAAACATGAGAACATTTAGAAGGACGTAAATGACCAGATGACTGACCAACACCGATGATCATAGGAACTGCTGGAAAATATACATAAGTCTTTCCAAAAAGAATGGAGGGACCATTACCTCAAAGAAATGACAATTAGAAGCCTCACTTGTACAATGGCCTTACGTGTTGGTATAGACCGCCTTGGCACACACATAAAGGGCAGACTTGCTCTGCGGGGATTCGCCGATTTCTGACATTATACATTCTCCCGGCCAGTGGTCGCGGTCTGCTCCATACACTTGTATGGAGCCAAGACTGTGCCCAGTCTAGTGATTTGGAAACAAAAAATCCGGCACTCTCAAATATTATGCAGAAGGGAATTTACAGAATTGTTATTGATCCACTGTTGACAAAAAAATTGTTGACGTTTCGGCCAATACCTAGGCCTAGGTATTGGCCGAAACGTCAACAATTTTTTTGCCAACAGTGGATCAATTAAAATTCTGTAAATTCCCTTCTGCATAATATTTGAGCGTGCCGGATTTTTTGTTTCTAATATTGGGAGTGGTACCCTATTCGTGCACCTCATCACATACGGAGTGCCGTGCAATTACCTTATTACAGTCTAGTGATTTGGCCGGCCAGTGGGCATGTCCGAATACAGGGCGCGACCTCGTTCCATACAAGCCCATTGCCCGGGAGTATGTGTAACTCATACATACCCTCCATTCCCAGTCGGAAAATGTCAAATCCCTGCAGCGCCCAGTGCGAGCGCTGGGGGAATTCTTAAGTCTGCAGTCACACAGAGTGACTGCAGACTTACTGATTTTGACCGGACAACTCCTTTCAGGCCAGAGAAACTCTTTGATTCTATGTATTTTCTCATTTGTTTTCACAAGGGTTAATGGCTCATACTATGTTTCTATGGCTTCCATTTTTTCCCCCAGTGTTAATAAGATTGAAAAAAAAAGATGGACTGTGTGCAAAGAAGACGCCATTTATCCAGACGATCTGTCTACCGGAAGATGGTATCACATTTGAGGAAGGGTACATGTGTGATATATCTGGATGGGGTCGTATGAATGAAGGTACATTACTCTGAATTTTGTCTACAATAATGAGGTCCTTCTTTGTCGTCATCAGTATAGATAGAACTGAGCTCCCCCCCCCAACTTTTTATACCTTGTGATCCAAATTCCACTTCCATTGATGGTCCATACCCTCGTAGAACTCAAAAATAGAGGATGGAATATTTAAATGTGGAAAGACAAGAAAAATTATATTAGAAAAGATGTGCTAATACAGATTTCAGCCGAATATAGGCACGAGTCTGCTTTCCTCCCAAAATGGCAGAAACAATTGTTTGCTCCTGTTTTTTGTCTAGTTTTGTGTGTTTTACTTTTTTTTTGTTTATACCCAATTCATTATTGTATTTACACCTTTTTTGAAGTCTATTTTATGTGTTCGCCTGTGTTTTTATTTTCCGCTTTGAGGTGGCAATTTAACGATTCCAGATGTTTTAGTCTAATTCATCAATTGCAACTTTCTAAATATTTGGCGAAACTTCACTCCAGTTCTCCTCTGGTGTATTTCCGAGTACGCCAGCATTTTGGCACATTTTTGCGACTTTTGATACCAAAATTCTCAAAAGCAGCTCAAGACAAGAAGAAAGCCCATTTTTGACTTTGTGCCAAACTCATGAAGCGTGTGTGCCATTTTGATGAATTTTATGACAAAAACAGCAACTTATACCGTAAGAAAAAAAGGAAAGTGACATAACCCCCCCTCCAAATGATAAATCGTGGCCATAGTGCCACTTGGCTAGACTAATAGTAGCTGCCATGAATACAGTGGACTCATACTTAATGGTCCACTATATTCATTCCCATTATGAATCCTCTGTATAATTTAAGTTCACACAAGTCCTAAAAGGAGATAAAAAGAACTAAATCAAAAATATTAGACTTTGTCATTTCTGTGAGTAGCAAAAGTATGTGAAACGTTAGAATTAACCGAAAATGTAAAGGTTAAATTAGAGTTTAGCATGTTCAGCCAATGGGGTGACAATCATGTGTGAGTTGGCAACCTGTTTTTAAAGAACAGGGAAGTATCAAAGTCTGATTTTCACATGTGGAATACTACAGTATTCCACTATATGGGAATATCACTGATCTCCACATAGGAGAACCAAGTAGACACCTGGCTGCCATCGCAACCCATCTGCTCCTGACCATCTTATCGCTGGAGAAGGTGGAGCAATAGGAGCTGTCATGATTGTGCCATGAAATCGCCCATTTAAATACCACTTTCAGATTGACAGTAGCGTTTAAATGGTTTGTCATAAGCAATTGCTGCTCGCTTCGGTCGCTGCTGTTAGAGGCATGTGGCGGCACCTGTCAAAGGAAGTCACAGTATGTCCTATATTGGGGCAAAGCTAGTCTTGTCTACCTGGTATGGTAGCATAGTCCTCTTAGGTCAATGAAACTGTGCTGCAATACCAGACTCAACACATGGACCGGTGCGGTGCTGTTTTTGGAGGGAAGCAGCCAGTTATTTTTTTTTTTCAATTCTGGGTAACCATTTTAAAGTATATTTTCCCTAAAAATATCAAAAAATATAAATTATCTGTCTTCAAGTTTCCTTTGCCACAGTCTGTGTAAATCTGTACAAAATTAAACAACTGAATGAACATCCTCCAAGGCCGGTGATTCCATAACTTTTGCCAGGGGTTGTATAATTCCAGAGTAAATTGCAGTCATCTAGATCTGTGCTGCTCCTATATGTCAGCGTGCCACTCCAGGCATTTTCTATGCTCTACATTTTTTGATAATGAAGGGGCAGAAAAAGATTCCCACTGGACGACTTGACCAGTGAAAGGATTCCTCATTAGACATGCTCGGCTTCTGACTGTAGCAAAGGATGAGCGCCGATTCTTTCATTGCACAGCGTGAATCTTACACATATTTACTTTCATGGACACAAGACTTTACAGATGGAATGAAAAAGCTCCCTGCTGGAAGTGTATGGAGGGCTTGGATGTTCAAGACTAATTGGTAAAATAACCTGCAACCTTCATGCCTATTCTGTAGTGTATTGTAATCTATAGTGGCTTGCGAAAGTATTCACAACCCTTGGCTTTGTACCTATTATAACTTGTAATTTAGCAGAAAGAATGTGTCAGGTACACACACTTCATACAATCTCTGGAAATGTATAAATCTCAATAGCCAAGAGAATCCTTTGTAAAATAAATTAAAACGTAACTTTTACTCCTATTCCAATAAAAACATGTATGGACAATGTACACAATAAGGTGCAAAAATAGTGCAAACAGTGCATAACCGTGCTCAATAAAAAAATGGTTTTATCTCACCAAATAGTTGTTAGTTTACTGGCAGGAGTCCATTGATGCTTGAGGGGGAGGGGGGAGAGAGTAATTACTATACTACCCCAGTCGTGCCCCTGTTGTAGCTCCTGCCCTGACAAGGACAGTACCCAAGTCAGGCTAATTAATTGTACCCACCATACAGAAGATTGAGCTTCCCTATGCGTTTCCTCTCACTTCAGTGAGATTCATCAGGGGAATATACAAAATTGTGGGATATGCCATTCAAGAGAAAAGTCCCTCCATCCGGAGGTGACTGTTATGTGTCCGATGCATACGGTTCTCGGCATGGACTAAAAGTGGGGACCCCACTTTTAGTCCATGCCGAGAACCGTATGCATCGGACACATAACAGTCACCTCCGGATGGAGGGACTTTTCTCTTGAATGGCATATCCCACAATTTTGTATATTCCCCTGATGAATCTCACTGAAGTGAGAGGAAACGCGTAGGGAAGCTCAATCTTCTGTATGGTGGGTACAATTAATTAGCCTGACTTGGGTACTGTCCTTGTCAGGGCAGGAGCTACAACAGGGGCACGACTGGGGTAGTATAGTAATTACTCTCTCCCCCCTCCCCCTCAAGCATCAATGGACTCCTGCCAGTAAACTAACAACTATTTGGTGAGATAAAACCATTTTTTTATTGAGCACGGTTATGCACTGTTTGCACTATTTTTGCACCTTATTGTGTACATTGTCCATACATGTTTTTATTGGAATAGGAGTAAAAGTTACGTTTTAATTTATTTTACAAAGGATTCTCTTGGCTATTGAGATCTATTATAACTTGTGTTTAAATATTTTTGTAATCCGATTTGTATGTAATGCATCAGCACTAAATAGCATAAGTTGGTGAAGTGAAATGAGAAAAATAGGCATAAATAACATTTATGGGATCGAATAACTAAAAATTGGCATGATGTATTCCCCCCATCCAGTATGAAGCCCCTAAAAGTTCTGGTGCAAGCAATTACCTACATAAGTCCTATGCTTAATGACAGGACATCCACCTGTGTGCAATCTAAGTGTCACATGTCCATCAGTATATACACGCTAGCTTTTCTGCAAGAGGCACCACTAACTGAACATCACGAAGACCAAGGAGATCTCCAAACAAGGCAGGGCCAAAGTTGTTGAGAATTACAAGTCACGTTTGGGTTATAAAAAAAAATATCCCAATCTCTGATCATCCCCCAGAGCACCACAACAAACCTGCCAAGAGAGGGCCGCCAACCAAAACTCTCAGCCCAGGTAAGGAGGGCATTAATCAGAGAGGCAGCACACAGACCATAAGGTAAGCTGCAGAGTTCCCAATCAGAGACTAAAGTATTTGTCCAAATGACCACAATAAGCCATACACTCCATAGAGGTGACCTTTATGGAGGAGTGAAGAGTGGAGGGAAAAAAGTCTTTACTATCACAAAAAAAATTGTAAGGCTCAGTTTGAGTTTGTCAAAAGACGTGGGAAACTTCTCAAATGTATGGAGGAAGGTGTTATGACCCCAGTGGACAGGGTCTCAGAGGAACGTGTAAGTATGCAAGATACAAAAATCCAGCTCATAGGGCTGTGGTAACTGGGTTGACCAAATAGCTACTCCTAACGCCAACACTAGAAGTAGCCGGGGATCATGCCTACGGTGATCGCTAGATGACTCGCTCCAGCCGGAGAATCTAACTACCCCTAGGAGAAGAAAACAAAGACCTCTCTTGCCTCCAGAGAAAGGGACCCCAAAGCAAGATACAAGCCCCCCACAAATAATAACGGTGAGGTAAGAGGAAATGACAAACACAGAAATGAACCAGGTTCAGCAAAGAGAGGCCAGCTTACTAATAGCAGAATATAGCAAGATAACTTATCTGGTCAACAAAAACCCTATAAAAATCCACGCTGGAGATTCAAGAACCCCCGAACCGTCTAACGGTCCGGGGGGAGAACACCAGCCCCCTAGAGCTTCCAGCAAAGGTCAGGATACAGATAGGAACAAGCTGGACAAAAATACCAAACAAAACAAAAGCAAAAGCAAGAAGCAGACTTAGCTTGAAAAACAGGAACCAGGATCAGAGGACAAGAGCACAACAGATTAGCTCTGATTTCAACGATGCCAGGCATTGAACTGAAGGTCCAGGGAGCTTATATAGCAACGCCCCTGAACTAACGGCCCAGGTGAGGATATAGAAAAAGACAGACGCTCCAGAGTCAAATCACTAATGACCACTAGAGGGAGCAAAAAGCAAAATCACAACAGTACCCCCCCCTTAGTGAGGGGTCACCGAACCCTCACCACGACCACCAGGGCGATCAGGATGAGCGGCGTGAAAGGCACGAACTAAATCGGCCGCATGAACATCAGAGGCGACCACCCAGGAATTATCTTCCTGACCATAGCCCTTCCACTTGACCAGGTACTGAAGCCTCCGCCTGGAGAGACGAGAATCCAAGATCTTCTCCACCACGTACTCCAACTCGCCCTCAACCAACACCGGAGCAGGAGGCTCAGCAGAAGGAACCACAGGCACAACGTACCGCCGCAACAAGGACCTATGAAACACGTTGTGGATAGCAAACGACACAGGAAGATCCAGGCGAAAGGATACAGAATTAAGAATTTCCAATATCTTGTAAGGACCAATAAAACGAGGTTTAAATTTGGGAGAGGAAACCTTCATAGGAACAAAGCGGGAAGAAAGCCACACCAAATCCCCAACACGTAGTCGGGGACCCACACCGCGGCGGCGGTTGGCAAAGCGCTGAGCCCTCTCCTGTGACAACTTCAAGTTGTCCACCACAAGATTCCAGATCCGCTGCAACCTATCCACCACAGAATCCACCCCAGGGCAGTCAGAAGGTTCCACATGACCCGAAGAAAAACGAGGGTGGAAACCAGAGTTGCAGAAAAACGGCGAAACCAAGGTGGCGGAACTAGCCCGATTATTAAGGGCAAACTCAGCTAACGGCAAGAAGGTCACCCAATCGTCCTGATCAGCAGAGACAAAACACCTCAAATAAGCCTCCAAAGTCTGATTAGTTCGCTCCGTCTGTCCATTAGTCTGAGGATGGAAAGCAGACGAAAACGACAAGTCAATGCCCATCCTACTACAAAAGGATCGCCAGAATCTGGAAACGAACTGGGATCCTCTGTCTGACACAATATTCTCAGGGATGCCGTGCAAACGAACCACGTTCTGGAAAAACACAGGAACCAGATCGGAAGAGGAAGGCAGCTTAGGCAAAGGAACCAAATGGACCATCTTGGAGAAGCGATCACATATCACCCAGATAACAGACATGCCCTGAGACACCGGAAGATCAGAAATGAAATCCATGGAGATATGTGTCCAAGGTCTCTTAGGGACAGGCAAGGGCAAGAGCAACCCGCTGGCACGAGAACAGCAAGGCTTAGCTCGAGCACAAGTCCCACAGGACTGTACAAATGACCGCACATCCCTAGACAAGGAAGGCCACCAAAAGGATCTGGCCACCAGATCTCTGGTGCCAAAAATTCCTGGGTGACCTGCCAACACCGAGGAATGAACCTCGGAAATGACTCTGCTGGTCCACTTATCAGGCACAAACAGTCTGTCAGGTGGACAAGAATCAGGCCTATCAGCCTGAAATCTCTGCAACACACGTCGCAGATCTGGAGAAATAGCTGACAAGATAATACCATCCTTAAGAATACCAACAGGTTCAGCGACTCCAGGAGCATCAGGCACAAAGCTCCTGGAAAGAGCATCGGCATTCACATTCTTTGAACCTGGTAAATACGAGACAACAAAGTCAAAACGGGAGAAAAACAATGACCAGCGGGCCTGTCTAGGATTCAGGCGTTTAGCAGACTCGAGATACATCAGATTTTTGTGATCAGTCAAGACCACCACACGATGCTTAGCACCCTCGAGCCAATGACGCCACTCCTCAAATGCCCATTTCATGGCCAACAACTCCCGATTGCCCACATCATAATTTCGCTCCGCAGGCGAAAACTTCCTAGAGAAAAAGGCGCAAGGTCTCATAACAGAGCAACCAGGGCCTCTCTGCGACAAAACGGCCCCTGCTCCAATCTCTGAAGCATCCACCTCAACTTGAAAGGGAAGCGAGACATCAGGCTGGCACAAAACAGGCGCCGAAGTAAACCGACGTTTCAACTCCTGGAAAGCCTCCACGGCAGCAGGAGCCCAATTAACCACATCGGAGCCCTTCTTGGTCATATCCGTCAAAGGTTTCACAATGCTAGAAAAGTTAGCGATAAAACGACGGTAGAAGTTAGCGAAACCCAAGAACTTCTGAAGACTCTTAACTGACGAGGGCTGAGTCCAATCAAGAATAGCTCGGACCTTGACTGGGTCCATCTCCACAGCAGAAGGGGAAAAAATGAACCCCAAAAAGGGAACCTTCTGTACACCAAAAAGACACTTTGAGCCCTTGACAAACAAAGAATTTTCACGCAAAATTTTAAAGACCATCCTGACCTGCTCCACATGCGAGTCCCAATTATCAGAAAAAACCAGAATATCATCCAGATAAACGATCAGAAATTTATCCAGATAGTTCCGGAAAATGTCATGCATAAAGGACTTAAAAACTGAAGGGGCATTAGAGAGCCCAAAAGGCATCACCAAGTACTCAAAATGACCTTCGGGCGTATTGAATGCGGTTTTCCATTCATCCCCTTGCTTAATGCGCACAAGGTTGTACGCACCACGAAGGTCTATCTTGGTAAACCACTTGGCACCTTTAATCCGGGCAAACAAGTCAGACAACAGCGGCAAAGGATACTGAAATTTGACAGTGATCTTATTTAAAAGCCGATAGTCAATACAAGGCCTCAAAGATCCGTCCTTTTTAGCCACAAAAAAGAATCCCGCACCAAGAGGGGAAGAAGACGGACGGATGTGTCCTTTCTCCAGAGACTCCTTGATATATGAACGCATAGCGGTATGTTCAGGTATCGACAGATTAAACAGTCTTCCCTTAGGAAATTTACTGCCTGGAATCAAATCTATTGCACAGTCACATTCCCTATGAGGAGGCAATGCACTGGACCTGGACTCGCTAAAGACATCCTGATAATCAGACAAATACTCCGGAACTTCCGAAGGCGTAGAAGAAGCAATAGACACAGGCAGGGAATCCTCATGAATACCACGACAGCCCCAACTAGACACTGACATAGCCTTCCAGTCAAGGACTGGATTATGGGTCTGTAACCATGGCAGCCCCAAAACAACCAAATCATGCATTTTATGTAGAACGAGAAAACGTATCACCTCGCGGTGTTCAGGAGTCATGCACATGGTAACCTGTGTCCAATACTGCGGCTTATTTTCTGCCAATGGCGTAGCATCAATACCCCTAAGAGGGATAGGATTTTCTAATGGTTCAAGAATAAAACCACAGCGCTTAGCAAATGAGAGATCCATAAGACTCAGGGCAGCACCTGAATCTACAAACGCCATGACAGGATAAGATGACAGTGAGCAAATCAAAGTTACAGATAGAATAAACTTAGGATGCAAATTACCAACGGTGACAGGACTAACAACCTTAGATATACGTTTAGAGCATGCTGAGATAACATGTGTAGAATCACCACAGTAGTAGCACAAGCCATTCCGGCGTCTATGAATTTTCCTCTCATTTCTAGTCAGGATTCTATCACATTGCATCAAATCAGGTGTCCGTTCAGACAACACCATGAGGGAATTTGCGGTTTTTCTATCACATTGCATCACATCAGGTGTCTGTTCAGACAACAACATGAGGGAATTTGCGGTTTTGCGCTCCCGCAACCGCCGGTCAATTTGAATAGCCAGGGACATGGTATCATTCAGACCTGTGGGAATGGGAAAACCCACCATAACATTCTTAACCCCTTCCTGACATCCGACGTACTATCCCGTCGAGGTGGGGTGGGCCCGTATGACCGCCGACGGGATAGTACGTCATCATCGATCAGCGGCGCTCACGGGGGGGAGCGCGGCCGATCGCGGCCGGGTGTCAGCTGCATATCGCAGCTGACATCCGGCACTATGTGCCAGGAGCGGTCACGGACCGCCCCCGGCACATTAACCCCCGGCACACCGCGATCAAACATGATCGCAGTGTACCGGCGGTATAGGGAAGCATCGCGCAGGGAGGGGGCTCCCTGCGTGCTTCCCTGAGACCCCCGGAGCAACGCGATGTGATCGCGTTGCTCTGAGGGTCTCCTACCTCCCTCCTCGCCGCAGGTCCCGGATCCAAGATGGCCGCGGCATCCGGGTCCTGCAGGGAGGGAGGTGGCTTACCGAGTGCCTGCTCAGAGCAGACACTTGGAAAGCCTGCAGCCCTGCACAGCAGATCGTCGATCTGGCAGAGTGCTGTGCACACTGCCAGATCAATGATCTGTGATGTCCCCCCCTGGGACAAAGTAAAAAAGTTAAAAAAATTTTTTTCCACATGTGTAAAAAAAAAAAAAAAAAAAAAATTCCTAAATAAATAATAATAAAAAAATATATATTATTCCCATAAATACATTTCTTTATCTAAATAAAAAAACCAAAACAATAAAAGTACACATATTTAGTATCGCCGCGTCCGTAACGACCCAACCTATAAAACTGCCCCACTAGTTAACCCCTTCAGTAAACACCGTAAGAAAAAAAAAAAAAAAACGAGGCAAAAAACAACGCTTTATTACCATACCGCCGAACAAAAAGTGGAATAACACACGATCAAAAAGACTGATATAAATATCCATGGTACCGCTGAAAACGTCATCTTGTCCCGCAAAAAACAAGCCGCCATACAGCATCATCAGCAAAAAAATAAAAAAGTTATAGTCCTGAGAATAAAGCGATACCAAAATAATTATTTTTTCTATATTTTAGTTTTTATCGTATAAAAGCGCCAAAACATAAAAAAATGATATAAATGAGATATCGCTGTAATCGTACTGACCCGACGAATAAAACTGCTTTATCAATTTTACCAAACGCGGAACGGTATAAACGCCTCTCCCAAAAGAAATTCATGAATAGCAGGTTTTTGGTCATTCTGCCTCACAAAAATCGGAATAAAAAGCGATCAAAAATGGTCACGTGTCCGAAAATGTTACCAATAAAAACGTCAACTCGTCCCGCAAAAAACAAGACCTCACATGACTCTGTGGAGCAAAATGTGGAAAAATTATAGGTCTCAAAATGTGGAGACGCAAAAACTTTTTTGCTATAAAAAGCGTTGCTGGTTTCACACTTGCGTTTTTGTCTGCAGCGTTTTTTGCACAAAAAAACGCATGCGTTTTTTCCCTATATTTGACATGAAAAACGCATGCGTTTTTTTTGTACGCGTTTGGTCGCGTTTTCAAACGCATGCGGTTTTTTTCTGCATGCGTTCATTTTCAGAAATACAACCTGCAGTATTTTCTTGCGTTTTTAAGCACATGCGTTTGTTTGCGTTAAAAACGCATGCATTTTTATCGAAAAAAAACAGAAAACACACTGAAAAGCCACCCACCACCATCAAGGTGATAAAGGGATCCAAACCCTAACCCTACCCCTAAACTCATCCCTAACCGTTTAATGAACATTTTCTGACAGTCATAGTGCCACGTATTTCAGTGCCACGTATTTCAGTGCCACGTATTTCAGTGCCACGTATTTCAGTGCCACGTATCACGTATTTCAGTGCCACGTGTTTCAGTGCCACGTATTTCAGTGCCACGTATCACGTATTTCAGTGCCACATATTTTAGTGCCACGTATTTCAGTGCCACGTATTTCAGTGCCACGTATTTCAGTGCCACGTATTTCAGTGCCACGTATTTCAGTGCCACGTGTTTCAGTGCCACGTATTTAAGTGCCACGTATCACGTATTTCAGTGCCACGTGTTTCAGTGCCACGTATTTCAGTGCCACGTATTTCAGTGCCACGTATTTCAGTGCCACGTATTTCAGTGCCACGTATTTCAGTGCCACGTATCACATATTTCAGTGCCACGTATTTAAGTGCCACGTATTTCAGTGCCACGTATTTCAGTGCCACGTATTTCAGTGCCACGTATTTCAGTGCCACGTATTTCAGTGCCACGTATCACATATTTCAGTGCCACGTATTTAAGTGCCACGTATTTCAGTGCCACGTATTTCAGTGCCACGTATTTCAGTGCCACGTATTTCAGTGCCACGTATCACGTATTTCAGTGCCACGTGTTTCAGTGCCACGTATTTAAGTGCCACGTATCACGTATTTCAGTGCCACGTATTTCAGTGCCACGTATTTCAGTGCCACGTATTTCAGTGCCACGTATCACGTATTTCAGTGCCACGTGTTTCAGTGCCACGTATTTAAGTGCCACGTATCACGTATTTCAGTGCCACGTATTTCAGTGCCACGTATTTCAGTGCCACGTATTTCAGTGCCACGTATTTCAGTGCCACGTATTTTAGTGACACGTATTTCAGTCACGTTTAGGGTTAGGGTTAGGGGTAGGGTTAGGGCTAGGGTTGGAGGTAAAGTTAGGGTTAGGGTTTGGATTACATTTACGTTTGGATTAGGGTTGGGATTAGAATTATGGGTGTGTCAGGGCTAGGGGTGTGGTTAGGGTTACCGTTGGGATTAGGGTTAGGGGTGTGTTTGGGTTAGGGTTTCAGGTAGAATTGGGGAGTTTCCACTGTCCAGGGACATCAGGGGCTCTCCAAGCGCGACATGGCGTCCAATCTCAATTCCAGCCAATTCTGCGTTGAAAAAGTAAAACAGTGCTCCTTCCCTTCCGAGCTCTCCCGTGCGCCCAAAAAGGGGTTTACCCCAACATATGTGTTATCAGCGTACTCGGGACAAATTGAACAACAACTTCTGGGGTCCAAGTTCTCTTGTTATCCTTAGGAAAATAAAAATTTGGGGGGCTAAAAATCATTTTTGTGGGAAAAAAAAGATGTTTTATTTTCACGGCTCTGCGTTATAAACTGTAGTGAAACACTTGGGGGTTCAAAGTTCTCACAACACATCTAGATAAGTTCCTTGGGAGGTCTAGTTTCCAATATGGGGTCACTTGTGGGGGGATTGTACTGTTTGGGTACATCAGGGGCTCTGCAAATGCAACGTGACGCCTGCAGACCAATCCATTTAAGGCTGCATTCCAAATGGCGCTCCTTCCCTTCCGAGCTCTGTCATGCACCCAAACAGTGGTTCCCCCCCACATATGGGGTATCAGCGTACTCAGGACAAATTGGACAACAACTTTTGGGGTCTAATTTATCCTGTTACCCTTGTAAAAATACAAAACTGGGGGCTAAAAAATCATTTTTGTGAAAAAAAAAAAAAGAATTTTTATTTTCACGGCTTTGCGCTATAAACTTTAGTGAAACACTTGGGGGTTCAAAGTTCTCAAAACACATCTAGATAAGTTCCTTGGGAGGTCTAGTTTCCAATATGGGGTCACTTGTAGGGGGTTTGTACTGTTTGGGTACATCAGGGGCTCTGCAAATGCAACGTGACGGCTGCTGACCAATCCATTTAAGTCTGCATTCCAAATGGCGCTCCTTCCCTTCCGAGCTCTGTCATGCGCCCAAACAGTGGTTCCCCCCCACATATGGGGTATCAGCGTACTCAGGACAAATTGGAAAACAAATTTTGGGGTCCAATTTATTCTGTTACCCTTGTAAAAATACAAAGCTGGGTGCTAAAAAATCATTTTTGAGAAAAAAAATAAAAATTATTTTCACGGCTCTGCGTTATAATCTGTAGTGAAACACTTGGGGGTTCAAAGCTCTCAAAACACATCTAGATAAGATCCTTAGGGGGTCTACTTTCCAAAATGGTGTCACTTGTAGGGAGTTTCAATGTTTAGGCACATCAGGGGCTCTCCAAACGCAACATGGCGTCCCATCTCAATTCCAGTCAATTTTGCATTGAAAAGTCAAATGGCGCTCCTTCCCTTCCAAGCTCTGCCATGCGCCCAAACAATGGTTTACACCCACATATGGGGTATCATCGTACTCAGGACAAATTGCACAACATTTTTTGGGGTCCAATTTCTTCTCTTACCCTTGGGAAAATAAAAAATTGGGGGCGAAAAGATCATTTTTGTGAAAAAATATGATTTTTTATTTTTACGGCTCTGCATTATAAACTTCTGTGAAGCACTTGGTGGGTCAAAGTGCTCACCACACATCAAGATAAGTTCCTTAGGGGGTCTACTTTCCAAAATGGTGTCACTTGTAGGGGGTTTCAGTGTTTAGGCACATCAGGGGCTCTCCAAACGCAACATGGCGTCCCATCTCAATTCCAGTCAATTTTGCATTGAAAAGTCAAATGGCGCTCCTTCCCTTCCAAGCTCTGCCATGCGCCCAAACAATGGTTTACACCCACATATGGGGTATCATCGTACTCAGGACAAATTGCACAACATTTTTTGGGGTCCAATTTCTTCTCTTACCCTTGGGAAAATAAAAAATTGGGGGCGAAAAGATCATTTTTGTGAAAAAATATGATTTTTTATTTTTACGGCTCTGCATTATAAACTTCTGTGAAGCACTTGGTGGGTCAAAGTGCTCACCACACATCAAGATAAGTTCCTTAGGGGGTCTACTTTCCAAAATGGTGTCACTTGTAGGGGGTTTCAGTGTTTAGGCACATCAGGGGCTCTCCAAACGCAACATGGCGTCCCATCTCAATTCCAGTCAATTTTGCATTGAAAAGTCAAATGGCGCTCCTTCCCTTCCAAGCTCTGCCATGCGCCCAAACAATGGTTTACACCCACATATGGGGTATCATCGTACTCAGGACAAATTGCACAACATTTTTTGGGGTCCAATTTCTTCTCTTACCCTTGGGAAAATAAAAAATTGGGGGCGAAAAGATCATTTTTGTGAAAAAATATGATTTTTTATTTTTACGGCTCTGCATTATAAACTTCTGTGAAGCACTTGGTGGGTCAAAGTGCTCACCACACATCAAGATAAGTTCCTTAGGGGGTCTACTTTCCAAAATGGTGTCACTTGTAGGGGGTTTCAGTGTTTAGGCACATCAGGGGCTCTCCAAACGCAACATGGCGTCCCATCTCAATTCCAGTCAATTTTGCATTGAAAAGTCAAATGGCGCTCCTTTCCTTCCGAGCTCTGCCATACGCCCAAACAGTGGTCTACCCCCACATATGGGGTATCAGCGTACTCAGGACAAATTGTACAACAACTTTGGGGGTCCATTTTCTCCTGTTACCCTTGGTAAAATAAAACAAATTGGAGCTGAAATAAATTTTGTGTGAAAAAAAGTTAAATGTTCATTTTTATTTAAACATTCCAAAAATTCCTGTGAAACACCTGAAGGGTTAATAAACTTCTTGAATGTGGTTTTGAGCACCTTGAGGGGTGCAGTTTTTAGAATGGTGTCACACTTGAGTATTTTCTATCATATAGACCCCTCAAAATGACTTCAAATGAGATGTGGTCCCTAAAAAAAAATGGTGTTGTAAAAATGAGAAATTGCTGGTCAACTTTTAACCCTTATAACTCCGTCACAAAAAAAAATTTTGGTTCCAAAATTGTACTGATGTAAAGTAGACATGTGGGAAATGTTACTTATTAAGTATTTTGCGTGACATATGTCTGTGATTTAAGGGCATAAAAATTCAAAGTTGGAAAATTGCAAAATTTTCAAAATTTTCGCCAAATTTCCATTTTTTTCACAAATAAACGCAAGTTATATCGAATAAATTTTACCACTAACATGAAGTACAATATGTCACGAGAAAACAATGTCAGAATCGCCAAGATCCGTCAAAGCGTTCCAGAGTTATAGCCTCATAAAGGGACAGTGGTCAGAATTGTAAAAATTGGCCCGGTCATTAACGTGCAAACCACCCTTGGGGGTGAAGGGGTTAATGGCCTCAGAAAGGCCATTTCTAAAATTAGCGGCCAGTGCACACTCGTTCCAATGTGTCAGCACGGACCATTTCCGAAATTTTTGGCAATACACCTCAGCCTCGTCCTGGCCCTGAGACATAGCCAGCAAGGCTTTCTCTGCCTGAATCTCAAGATTGGGTTCCTCATAAAGTAAACCGAGCGCCAGAAAAAACGCATCAATATCAGCCAATGCCGGATCTCCTGGCGCCAACGAAAAAGCCCAATCCTGAGGGTCACCCCGTAAGAATGAAATAACAATTTTTACTTGTTGAGCAGAGTCTCCAGACGAACAAGGTTTCAGGGACAAAAATAATTTACAATTATTCCTGAAATTCCTAAACTTAAATCGGTCTCCTGAAAACAGTTCAGGAATCGGAATCTTGGGTTCAGACCTAGGATTTCTGGTAACATAATCTTGTATACCCTGCACACGAGCGGCAAGCTGGTCCACACTTGTAATCAAGGTCTGGACATTCATGTCTGCAGCAAGCTTAAGCCACTCTGAGGTAAAGGGGAAAAGAAAAAAAAAAAAATGAGAGAGGGAAAAAAAAACCTCAAAATTTTCTTTCTTATAATCCCACTTCTGCAATGCATTAAACATTTAATACTGGCCTGGCATACTGTTATGACCCCAGTGGACAGGGTCTCAGAGGAACGTGTATCTAACGTGATACTAACTACCCCTAGGAGAAGAAAACAAAGACCTCTCTTGCCTCCAGAGAAAGGGACCCCAAAGCAAGATACAAGCCCCCCACAAATAATAACGGTGAGGTAAGAGGAAATGACAAACACAGAAATGAACCAGGTTCAGCAAAGAGAGGCCAGCTTACTAATAGCAGAATATAGCAAGATAACTTATCTGGTCAACAAAAACCCTATAAAAATCCACGCTGGAGATTCAAGAACCCCCGAACCGTCTAACGGTCCGGGGGGAGAACACCAGCCCCCTAGAGCTTCCAGCAAAGGTCAGGATACAGATAGGAACAAGCTGGACAAAAATACCAAACAAAACAAAAGCAAAAGCAAGAAGCAGACTTAGCTTGAAAAACAGGAACCAGGATCAGAGGACAAGAGCACAACAGATTAGCTCTGATTTCAACGATGCCAGGCATTGAACTGAAGGTCCAGGGAGCTTATATAGCAACGCCCCTGAACTAACGGCCCAGGTGAGGATATAGAAAAAGACAGACGCTCCAGAGTCAAATCACTAATGACCACTAGAGGGAGCAAAAAGCAAAATCACAACAGGAAGGTGCTGTAGTCAGATGAGACCAAAATCAAACTTTTTGACCTCCAAGGTAAATGCTATGTCGGGCGCCAAACCATCACAGCTCATCACCCCAAGAAAACCATCCCCACAGTGAAACATGGTGGCAGTAGGATCATGATGTAGGGATGTTTTTCAGCAGCACGGACAGGGAAAATGGTCCAAGTCGAGGGGAAGATGGATGGTGTAAAATGCAGGGATATTCCTGAGGAAAACCTGTTTCAGTCTGTTAGGCTACGTTCACATTTGCGTTGTGCGCCGCAGCGTCGGCGCAGCAGCGCACAACGCAAACAAAAACGCGGCAAAACGCACGCTAAAACGCTGCGTTTTGCGCCGCATGCGTCCTTTTTGGCCGAAAGTTGGACGCAAAAAAAATGCAACTTGAAGCGTTTCTTGCGTCCAACGCTTGCGGCCATGCGGCGCAAAACGCAGCACAACGCATGTCCATGCGCCCCCATGTTAAATATAGGGGCGCACGACGCTGCGGCGCTGACCGCAAATGTGAACGTAGCCTTAGTGATTTTTGACTGGGACAGAGGTTCACCTTCCAACAAGACAATTACCTAAAGCATACTGCTAAAGCAACACTCGAGTGATTTAAGGGGAAACGTGTAAATATTTTCGCGTGGCCTAGTCAAAGCCCAGACTTTAATCCAATAGAGAATCTGTGGTCAGACTTGAAAATTGCTGTTCACCAGAGGAAACCATCTAACTTGGAGGAGCTGGAGCAGTTTTGCCTCATAGAGACTTATCCAATGCAACTTGCAGCTATAATTGCCACAAAAGGAGGCTCTACAAAGTACTGACTTTAGGCGGGTGAATAGTTATGCACACTAAAGTTTTCAGTTATTTTTTCCTATTTCCTGTTTGCTTTACAATAAAATGAAAACTAAATGTTCACAGTTGTAGGCATGTTCTTTACATGAACTGATGCAAACCCTCAAAAAAAACAGTGAAGTTACAGGTTGTGAGGTAGCAAATCATGAAAAATGCAAAGGTGGATAAATACTTTTGCAAGCTACTGTATCTGTTCAACTGATGAAACTGTTGCTGGTTTTTATGATGTAGAGAAAGAAGAGAATCCATATAATGGAGCACTAAATAGTACCGCCATGTAATGCTTATATAGAGAATACATATTGCCATAGAGTGAATGCTTAATTGTTCCACAAAGTGAACACACTGTCGTATAGTGTCCAAATAACAATGCCATAGACAGCCGACATAATAGCTCCATAATATATTTGGTTGTAATTTTCTTACCCTCCCCAAGTCTCATTTACAGAATTGTATTGTCATTTTCAGATGCGACGGATTATGCCAGTGTTCTACAAGAAGCTATAGTGCCCATTGTGTCTGACAATAAATGCAGCAGTCCTGAGGTCTACGGCTCTGAAATCAGTGACAACATGTTTTGTGCCGGATATTTTGATTGTGACGTAGATGCCTGCCAGGTGAGGTCCACAACGGATTTGGGAAAAAAGGGACAACTTGTCCTATGCATGATTCTCATCTGCAGTCCTCTCATTGTGATGACTGGCCAAAGATTGATGATTCATCCTTATTCCTATTGGTTTTAATGCAAACCATTTTTGGAATTCACTTTGTTTACCAATATTAGGTGCTCTCCATAATTCCTGCTTGTTTGGTCCTTTGGCATCGGACAAAACTGTGGGTAAACAATTTTGTTTCAAGCGTATGATGTTTGTTCAAACTCACCTGTGGCAAGTAACAGGTGTGGGCAATATAGGAATCACACTTGAAACCAGATAAAATTGGGAGAAGTTGACTCAATCTTTTGCATTGTGTATCTGTGTGTGCCACACTAAGCATGAAGAACAGAAAGAGGAGAAGAGAACTGTTTGAGAACCTGAAAACCAAAATAGAGAAAAATATCAACAATCTCAACTTTACAAGTCACTCATCCCGTCAAAGAAAAACCCTCACATGGATATGTCTTCTGAAAAAAATAAATAAATTATGGCAGGGATGAAAAAACAACAATAATGGTATGCCTGTGTAATACAGGACAGAACAGATTCACTTTTTTTCAGGGTCTTCATCTCTTGGCCAGAACAGAGCGAGATTGCAGGAGACCATTCTCCATTAATGCAGATTTACCCATCATGTTATATAAGAGTGGGGTTTCTAAAGTTGTATAATCTATTTATATGGTTTTGGAAGTGAAAATATGTCATTTTATGATTTTCTCTTTTTTATTTCAGGGTGACTCAGGAGGGCCACTGGCTTGTCAGCAGGATAAGATCTCTTACTTGTCTGGAATTGTCAGCTGGGGTGATGGATGCGGGAGGGTCAATAAGCCCGGAGTGTATACAAAAGTGTCTAACTATGTTCAGTGGATCAATAGCAAAATCATGCCCAAAAAAATTGATAAGAAACGATAATTGTGTTTTTCCTGAAGGTCAAAATAAAGATAAAAATGTTAAAGTTGCAAAGAATGACAAAAGCGATGATTTCAAAAATATTTTTGAAGTTTTATGTTTTGAACATTATAAACGTTCAGATTTGGAAATATATTATAGAGGTGTAAGTTTAAGGAGTTTTCTGGCTTTAGGCTACAAGTCTGCAGTCCTGAATCCTCACATCGCGCACACTGTGCCGTCCCCGGTAGCAGGTTGTGATGTGACTGCAAATATGTGATTTGCAAACTTCTGGCCACATTACGACTAGACTGTGTTTGGCCTCGCTCAATACACTTGCATTGAACAAGGCCACACATGTCTAGTCAGCATGCGACCACAAGTATGTAAATCACATACTTGCGGTCACGTGCCCTGTGCTGTTACCGGAGAATCCTCACAGTGTGCAGTGCTCGCGATGTGAGGATTCACAGATCTGCAGTCCTGCAGACTTGTAGCCTAACAACCACTTTAAGCTCCCTATACAAGGGATGTTTTGATTTAGTGAATATGAGCTTTTTGGGAAGAGTCCTATCTGAATAGATCAGATGTTGAGCTTTGGCACCTTTGCTTATCTTTCTCTGATTTTTAGGTAAGGTATGACTGCTGGGATTCCAACTTCTGGGACCTACATGATTGCTAGAATGGAGGTCTGCTGTTCATCCTTACCATGGTCTTGCTACATTAGGCTTCTACGTCAGTCTGAGACCCATGCAGTACCATACAAACCTTCTACACAGTAGAAGGACCATAAACTAGGATCTCCCATTGTACTGATTGGTGGAGACCCACCAGTAGGGCCGCCAGTTGTCTTTGATATATTACCTATCCTGTGGATATACAGTATGTTCACAAGTGTTGGGTTTCAATATGAACTTTTATGTCTGAACTTGCGAGTGAAAAATATACAACTTATTACAGTAGAAGCAAAGTGGATGAGATGTTTCAAAATCTTATAAACCCTCTTGACCTGTGGTGTGGATGTGTGACATCTGCCGCATGACATTTAGTGCTTGTTCCAATATAGCTTTTTTAAGGTTTTTTTTTTCCAGTGTGGAATAAAAGAAGCATTTTACAGCAAAAGCTAAATAAACTAGATTTTTAACATATCATTTACATGGTGAATGTTAAATGAAAGGGAGCGATACCAGAGTGAAACATGCAGAGCAGACTGTCAGTCATTACATGTCTCACACTGGTAACTCCTCTTTCATTTCTAATAATCTCTGGAGGTAGATTCTCAGGGAAATCTATGTTCTGTCCTTAGATCTTAACAGCTCATTTACATATTAAAGAAAACATGGATTTCTCTGCAATAAATCATCGGATCGCAGATGTCAAAGTATAATTTTATTCAATTGTCTTTGACCTGCATAGCCATATAAATGGCTTAGGAAGGATGATCCTACTAAGTATTGTTTGGTGCTAAGCTATTTTTGGGGACAAGCTGCAGTAAAAATGCAGAAAAAATTTACATGCTATATTTTTTAAAAATGCAAGTGAGAAAAACGCATTGCGTGAACGAGATTTCATAAATCTTATTCATTTTGCTATTACTGTAAATGCTGCATTTTTTTCTGCATATAAGAAACAAGTTGAAAGCTCATAAAAATGCTACATGGGGAAAAGCTGTTGTATAGATTTTTTTTTTCAGGTTTTGATGCAGGTCCAGTCCAAAATCAGCAGATGAAAACTAAGGGTGAGCGGACTCATGGATGTTCGGCTTCGGCTAAACTGTAGTTCAAAATTCGACCCCGAATACAAACCCAATAGGAGTGAATATGGACCCGAACTTCGGTGTTTTAAAATGGCTGTAAAATGGTCATAGAAAAAGGCTAGGGGGCTACAAAATAAAGCTAAATGGGTGTAAGAGCAGGACAATTGACCTGCAAACAAATGTGGATAGGAAAATGACTTCAAATAACATAGAATAAAAAAATACCGTAATAAAAAAATATAATCCTGAACTGGGAAGCGAGGGCCAAGTGGACGAGGAGATAGAGGTGGCGGTATAGGGGGAAGAGGTGTAGGAGGCAGCATGGTGGCTCAATGGTTAGCACAGCAGTCTTGCAGCGCTGGAGTCCTGGATTCAAATCCCACCAAGGACAACATCTGCAAAGAGTTTGTATGTTCTCCCCGTGTTTGCGTGGGTTTCCTCCGGGTACTCCAGTTTCCTCCCACATTCAAAGACATACTGATGGGGCTCACAATCTAAATTCCCTATCGGGGACAGCGATGATAATGTGTGCAAACTGTAAAGCGCTGTGGAATATTTTAGCGCTATATAAAAATAAAGATTATTAAAGGAGCAATAGATAGCTATCATTCTTTTTTTTAGTAATGGAACTGACCTAAAAGAACATAGAATTAAGCAAGCAAAAAATAACAATGTAGACCCTAGAGGTGTAGGTCCAAGTGAATGAGGAGGTGGATGGGAGGGTGTAGGTGGAAGAGGCAAGGAAAGAGTACCATACTTTTCGGACTCTAAGATTCAATATTTTCCTCTAAAAATCCAGAGAAATGGGCGGTGCATCTTATAGTCTGAATGTACCTGCTCTGGCTGTAGTGGGTAGATGAGGGAGCGACAGCGACGGAACAGTGGGTCACAGGAAGCAGGACCCGGCGTCTGCAGCTAACTCCTGTCCCCACTGCTAAAGAGAAATAAATATTCACTGCATTCAATGCACATGCTGTTTGCTGCAGCAACCGTCTTCCTGCAGCTGCCGGGCATTCACGTGTGCCCACTACATAAGGCAATGAATATTCACTGCTCTCCACTCCTATAGGCGTGGAATGCAGTAAATATTCATTCCTTTAGCAGCGGCATACGTGACCGCCCGGCAGCTGCAGGAAGACGGTGGCTGTAGCTAACACTGTACTCGCTATTAAAGAGCAATGAATATTCACTGCCCTCCATGCACATAGTTCCAGCGTGGAGAGCAGTGAGTATTACGGCAGCTGTTCTCAGCTTGTAAGCAGCGTATGACGTCCCTGCCATGTGCTGTTTACAAGCATAAATCAGCTGCTGGCATCGGAATAGGATACTGCGAGGTAAATAGGATTTTTTAAAATGTTTTTCTGATGGGGGCCATGCATACCAGGATGACGATGGGGGTGAATCATACCAGGATAAGGATGGGGACATGCATACCATAACGGGGATGGGGCCCTACATCCTAGGATAGGGATAAGGGGACTATGCATACCAGGATGCAAATGGGGCCCTACATACCAGGATAGGGATGAGGGGGCCATAAAAACCAGGATGGGGATGGGGCAAATCATACCAGGATAGGGATGGGACCATGCATACCAAAACGGAGATGGGGCCCTGCATATCAGGATAGGGATGAGGGGGCTATTTATACCAGGATGGGGGCCAATCATACCAGGATTGATTAGGCCAAAAATTTTTTTTTGGGTTTATCCATACCAGGAAAAGGATGGGGCCATGCCAACCAGGATAGGGATGAGGGGACCATGCCTACCAGGCTAGGGATAAGGGACGCATGCATACCAGGATAGGAATGAGGAGACCATGCATACCAGGATGGGAATGAGGGAACCATGCATACCAGGATGGGAATGAGGGAACCATGCATACCAGGATGGGGGTGAGGGGGTCATGCATGCCAGGATAGGGATGAGAGGGCCACGCACAGCAGAATGGGGATGAATGGGCCATGCATACCAGGATAGGCATGAGAGTGCCATGCAAACCAGGATGGGGATGAGGAGGCCATGCATACCAGGATGGGGGTGAGGGTACCATATATACCAGGATAGGGGATATTTGATATTTAGTACAGAATTGACCACATTTTTTGCTTCAATCTTTTTTACTAATTTCCTCCTCTTATGGTCCTGTGCGTCTTATAGTCCAAAAAATATGGTAATCCAAAACTGTTTTTGTGTTTTTTTTTTGTGTTTTTTTTTTAGGGATCTGACTTAAAAGAACATAGAATTAACAGAACAAAAAAATAGCAATCTGGAACCAGGAGGCGGAGGTCCAAGGGGAGGAGGAGTTGGAGTAGCTGGAGGTAGGCGTGGCGGTGTAGGTGAAACAGGCAAAGGAGGAGGTAGCCAACAATGTTTTTTTTTTTAATTTTGGGAGGCTCCAAAATTAATCGAATGGCAAATAGAGTTGAACAATGGCTGGATGCGGCTGGTATAGTTGTCTAGTCAGCCAAAGGTATGGACAAATCCTGTGGGATCCACACCTGGTTCATTTTAATAATTGTTATTTAATAATTGTTAGGTTCCCCACTTTGGCTGTGGACAGGCGGATGCGCCTGTCTGTGATCACACCCCCTGCCGTGCTCAACACATGACAGTACATTTGCCGTAATGCAGGCCAGCACCTCCAAGGCATAAAGAGCAAGCTCAGGCCATGTGTCCAATTTCGACACCTAGAAGTTAAGTGGGGCAGACCCATCAGTTTGTACATGGAGATGTGTGGACAGGTACTCTTCCATAGTGTTGTTGTAAAGCTACCTCCTGCTAATAAGGACCAGGTGGTGTCAGAGAAAGTTTTTCCACATTTTGGCCTTGCTAATAGAGTGCCTGCCAGGGCCTAGAGGTGCTCGGTACCAGGTCCAGTCGTCATTAAAGGGGTGGTCACGGTGGCATCAACCCAGTCCGTGGCCCTGGAGCCCAAGTTAAAGGGATGGTCTTTAAAGGGGTTATTGAAATAAGAATATTCGTGACACCACCTGTGGTATTCAGTCAGGGGTGGCCGATGCTGCTTAAAGGGGTCCTCTGGGGAGTGATGGCACTGCAGCAAGGATGGTATGGCTTCCCACAGGTGAAGCTGGGTCCCCAGGGCTCCCGATGTATTTGGCAAAGATAGTGTGGTGTCAGAAATAATCAGAGGACACAAGGTTGCAGTATCTTTACCTGTTTTACTGGTGGTTTAGGGCCACAGTCCAGGGTACCAGCAACAGGTGACGGTGGTGTCCAGGCAGCCTGAAAATAAGTTGAATTCCCCTTGTCAGGTCAGATTGGGAGCCTTCCACTACGTGCTGAATAATAGTCCCTTGCTGCCTATGGCTTCTTTCAAGGTCCTCTCTCACTCTTTGTCCTGAGACCGTTCCTGCATGGTAGGCAATGCAAGCCATTTTATAGGGGTCTCTATCCACGGGGATTCCGGGCTCTGTGTGTTGCTGTACCTCAGGGTGTAGATGTGGGCAAGTTACTTTCAATGTCCTGCCCTCCGGTTTCTGCTGTGGGGCATAAAGTTCCACACAGCCTCGGACTCCCGGTGTCCGGTATCTGCACTTCAGCATGGAGGGAGCCCAATCACAGCTCCCCTCCAGCTCCTCACTTCTCCTCAGCTCCTTCCTCCTTCACTGTCTTACACAATCTAACTAACTCCTCCTCCAGACCAGAATGTATATAGGGAAGTTCCCCTGAAACATGTTCTAGAGCTCCCCCTTCTGGCCAGGAGTCAGAACATTTTGTATTTACAGGTTACCTGCCAAACGGATCCTCCTCGTTTCCAGGCATGGCATCACCCTCCCCGAGAGGAAGGCAATACCACTGTGGTACCTGAACTCCTGGGGTGCCACATTAACAATGCCTTCCGAGGTGGTGTTGGTGCCCCAGCTACATTGGTGACGTCTTCCTCCTCTGCCTTGTGCATGTATTCACTCATTTTGCGATCCCGTTCCAGTGATGGAAGTAAAGATGGTATGCCTTACAGCGGGGATCCAGCAGTGTGGACAACCAGTAATCAGCAGTGGTAATAATTTGGGCAACTCGCTGATCGTTGCAGCGGCACAGTAGCATGTATTGGCTCATGTGTGCCAGGCTGTCCAAAGGCAACGACAAGCTGTCCTCAGTGGGAGGTGTATGGTCTGGGTCCACTTTATCCCTCCAGCCATGCTCCAGTGATGCCCGTGAGCTGATTTGAGTGCCCCCCTGTTGTGAAGATGGCTCCTCATCCTTCAAAACTGTCCACTTGCTGGACTGCTGTGTACCTTGCCACTGGTGGTACAGTAACCGACCCTCCAAGTCGTGTGGACGACAAGCATAATAACATTGTGAATGGTACCTGTTCCTCCTGCTCCTCTTCCTCCTGTTCCACCACCTCATCTATCATGGCCTCAAGTGTTTTTTCCAGCAGGCATACAAGTGGTATAGTAAGGCTCATGATGGGATCATCAGCACTGGCCATGTTGCTGGAGTATTCGAAGTAGCGAAAACACGTCCCACATGGAAGCCCACTGATTGGTGGTGAAGAGGTGTTTTTCCGCAGAGTTACCCAGCCGAGTGTGCTGTAGCTGAAACTCCACTATTGCCTGTTGCTGCTCGCACAGTCTCTTCAGCATATTCAAGATGGAGTTCCACCTTGTTGGTACGTCGCATATAAGACGGGAAGGCAGGAGTGAAGCAACGCAGACAGGCGAGCAGCAGCAGTTGAGTGCTGCCTGCAGTTTCAGCAGCGGCTCTGACATATGTGGGTAATTTTTAAGTAAGCTTTACAACTCCAAATTCAGCACATGCGCCAGGCAAGGGATGTGCATCAATCCAGCTAGGCCCAGAGCTGCTATGAGATTTCTCCCATTAAAGCATGCCACCAGGCCAGGCTTGAGGTTCACCCGCACCAACCACTCATCAGTCTGCTGTTTGAACCCCATCCATAGCTCCTGTGCGGTGTGGGATTTGTCCCCCAAACAGATAAATTTCATAACAACCTGCTGTATTTTCCCTCTGGCTTTGCTGAAGTTGGTGGTGCAGGTCTTACTGTGAGCAGATGAGGAGGCGACAGAGGAAGCAGAGTAGGAGTAAGAGGCAACCTGAACAGAGGAACATCCTGCAATCCTCAGTGGTGGTAGAACATGCGCTAAAACGCCTTCCACCTTTGTCCCAGCTGCAGCTACATTTACCCAGTGGGCAGTAAGGGAGATGTAATGGCCCTGTCCGTGCTTACTGGTCCACGTATTGATGGTTATGTGCATCTTGGCTCTGATGGCGTTGTGCACTGCACACTTGATTTCATCTGCAAAATGTGCAAGGCAGGGATGGCCCACCTGTAAAGTAGTGGTGGCTGGGAACAATGTACTGCAAAACAGCCACCGCCATACGTTTTTTAAAACTGTCTGTCTCAAGAAGCCAGAATGGCAGCATTTCAAATGCTGTCATTCAAGTCCATGGATCGTGGGTGTGTAGGGGATATTTCCTCTTTATTTTGTGGGTTTGGAGATGGAGAGCTGAACACATATTGGGACAGTGTGGAGATGCTTGGTAATACTGGTGATGGTGGTGGAGCTGTCACATCTTCTATTTGCGGGGAGGCAGGTGGCCCTATTGATCATGAGCTGGAGGAAGAGACAGAGACAGCAGAAGAAGAGACAACAGGAGGAGCCTTAGATCTGGCATGCTTTTTAAAATGTGTACTCCACTGCATCTCGTGCTTGGAATTTAGTCTCATCATGCAGGTGCTTCAGGGTCTTATGGCACATCGTGCAAATCACCTGACGCTTGCTGTCTGCACAATGCTTGAAGAAATACCACGCCAGGGAGCTCCTTTCAGCTGTCTTTGGTGTTCTCATTTCCTCAGTGGGCAGTAGGAGATGACATACTGGCTAGGGGCTGCCCCTGTGCTTTTGCACCGTGCTCCCTCTTTTGCTTTGATGATGGGACAGCATGACTACCTACTCTTCCTTCGAACTGGTCATGTCACTAGGATGGCCTTTGCTCCATGTGGGGTCTAGGACCTTATCATCCCCCGCATCATCTTCCACCCAATCCTCAAACCTGCCCTTTTTGATGGTCTGCACACTGCACACAGATGCAGCAGTTAGCACCTGTGTTTCGTCATCATCAGAAACGTGCTGTGGTGTTCCTCTGACTGTGTGCACTAACAACCCTCCCACATACTTATCTTGCAACTGAAGAAGTGGTCGAGCATCAGTGCACTCAATATCTTACACTTGTGGGGCAGGGAAAGGTGGATGGCACAGGGAACCATAGCCAGCGGAGTAATCAAAAGCAGAAGTGACTGCTGCATGGCTTGGGGGTCATACTGCTTGGCTGATTTGCAACAGGGTGAGGTAGAAGCCGGATGACCATGCGAACTCTGCGCTTTCTGCAGTGGACTGGGTGGAAGATAATGTGAAAGAACTGGAGCCACTGTCAGCCATCCAATATAACACTGCCTCAACATGTTCTGGCCTCACCATTCATGTAATGGTACTCCGGGCTACAAGGTGACACAGAACGTCCTGTCGCCTGCATGCACCAGAGGAAGGTGTTGTATTTGGGCAGGTATCAGGAACAGAACGACCACGTGGTCTCCCTGCAGCAGGTCTACCACCACCACCAGCAGTAGCAGCAACACCAGCACCACCAAGGCTACGTCTTGGCAAGGCTGTGATGGCTACGGAAGTGCCCACAACCTAAAAGCGTGTTGATTGGCTGCTCTGCAGCCTTTTAGCAAACTTTATTAGGCATCCGGACCCAAACAGAAAACGGACTTTTGCTAAAAAGTCTGTGTTGGGGATTCAGTACCAGACACTAGGTCTCCAGTAGGGACCCCGAAATTTGGGTTCTCTCATCCTTAATGAAAACCCAAAGTGGAAAATTTATTTGTGTGAACCTACTGTACCTTATTTCAGGCTTTAAATTCCAGTGGACTGAAATCAAAATAGGAATGCGAGCACAAGCAAGTAATAGTTTATTACAAGCAAGTAATAGTTTATAACTGGATACTAGAAAGTTTTGTACAATATTCTGCCTGAAAAACTGGAATAATTTGGATTACTGATATTAAAGGGGCAGACTAATTTTTGATCTTTAGGAGCCCACTGCTCCATTGCCTTCCTGCTTCCTGGTTGCCGTAGGTGGTGTGCTGTTGATGATTGATGTCTCAGACTAATGGCATGGCTGTGCCGCTGTTCTGAACTAAGGGCTCTACCATGCTGCAAGCAGAGGCAGGTTTGCTTCTGCAGCATCAGAGAAGCACAGAGCCAGCTTCAGAACAGTACCTGCACGTTACCGGCCACTCTCGGATCGCAGGGTTGCCGGTAGCCTAGACAATGAACTGTACAATATAAAATGAATTCCTGAGAATGATGAGGATTTTTAATAAGCAATAAATTGTAAATGTGCTTGTTTTCACAAGTACTTTGCAATTTTAACCATTTTAGAACTTGAGACAACGCCTTTAACTATTTTATCCAATTCATCGTTTGTTATCATGAGTGCTCATTTCCACTTGCGATTGTTCTACCAATGAGAAAAACGGACATATTGATCTGATCATACTTTGATCACAGTTTGATCAGAGTGTGGTACTAGTGTCATCCATTTTTCTCGTACATGGAGAAATAAAACACAATTTTCCACGTCCTCCATTCTCACAGTTCTCAGATGTCATCCAAGTGTGCATTGCCAGTTTTCATCCGATCAAAATAAAAAAATCACAGACTTGTGAGTGGCCCCAAAGACTATTACAGGTACAACAGCAATCCGTGAAACACATGGTTAGCACTCGTGTGAAAATCTGACATCTGAATGAGCCCTGATACTTAATGCAACAGTGGGTAATATAAAACATTGCAGCCCATCCATTGCCAGTTTATGCTGTCTTTTGGCATGTCACAATACAAAAATATATTGAAACTGTAACCTAATATAATAAAAAGTATAGTGGCTTCTGGCCAGGCCAACAGGACCGTACATGAGGGAACGTCAAAAGTCTGCTGTCTCCGAATTATTCACAGAAGCTCACAAAAGTTAGTAGTCAGCTCCCGAATTCAAAATACCAGTCTAACATAGAACAAAAAACGCAAAATATAAAATAGTAAATACTTTAATGGATATACATTAAAAAACCTACAAAAAAATTGAAAAAGTATGTGTGCATAACTGCATATATATAAAAATAAAAAACAAAAAGCCGCACAAAAATTTCAATAGGTGCAAAAACCTTCCAGGCATATACTAAACTTTTACAATAGCTTTAAAAAAACGAAGGCAGTGCACTAATAGATGAAATACAATGCAGTTTATTGGCCTGTGTATATACAGTGGGTACGGAAAGTATTCAGACCCCTTTACATTTTTCACTCTTTGTTTCATTGCAGCCATTTGGTAAATTCAAAAAAGTTCATTTTTTTCTCATTAATGTGCAATCTGCACCCCGATCTTGACTGAAAAAAACAGAAATGTAGAAATTTTTGCAAATTTATTAAAAAAGAAAAAATGAAATATCACATGGTCATAAGTATTCAGATCCTTTGCTCAGACCCTCATATTCAGGCGCGGACTGGGCCGGGTGGCAAAGGGGCATGTGCCCCCCGGGCCGGTCACCAAGCAGCTGATTCGGGCTGCTGGTGGCCGGCGCTGTGTGCCCTGACAGCGGCCTCACAGTGGAGCAGACACGCCCCCTGCCCCCTGTGTGCGGCCGGCCGGCTGCTGAGGAAGAGGGAACACTGCTGCGTGTAACTGCTGGAGATCTGCATGTGGACGGCTCAGACATCAGTGAGTACCTTCAGCTCTGTGTGCGGTGAGGAGATGGACGCTGCTGCTCACCTCCCGATTAGTCCAGGGCCGGTCCCTATAGTATCAGTGGCCGCTCTGCTGATGCTCACAGATTTATTGCAGGAGTCTGAACTTTCACCCTGTCAGTGCCAGGTCATCGGCTCCAGAGTTACCAGACTGCAGGAAAGTTCAGTCTCCTGCAATAAATCTCCCTATACTGAGAGTGAGCAGAGACTGTCTACAGAATCCAGCACTGGAGTGATCACGCCTGAACCTGGTGACTGGACATCACATGCTATACACATGGCCCCGTATATATATACAGTGCATGTATGTCCTGGGCCAGGTGCAGGATTGATCCATCCAGTGTATATAACATTGCATATCTGTGCCTATAGTATACCCCTATCGGGCGTAACTACAGAGGTTGCAGCGGGGCCCGGAGTGCTAAGGGGCCCCTAAGCACGCTGAGCTACAAAATGGGCCGCCGGCCCTCTAAATCCTCTGCACAGGCCATGGTGCGTGCTCTCTTGGTGAACGCGCTGACCAAGGCCGTGGCGGCCCACATGAGCACAGCCCTCGTTCTTGCTTGCGTACATGGCTGCCGCCTTTGTCAGTGAGGGAAAACAGGAGAGCGCACGCACCAGGGCCTGTGCAAAGGTTTGAAAAGGCCGCCACCGCGCGCAGAGATGCCTGAGCCTTACTGTGTCTGACCCTGGCCAGAACCAGTGTCAGAGAACAGAGCTCTCCTCACCAATCCCCAGCCTGCATCTGCTCCACATCCTCCGCACCTCCGATGCTGGCTGGACAGTGGACCCTCCTCATCCTCCCCTATCTCAGATGAGACCCAAGATGAAAACTTTTTTATGTATATGCAGCATTTGCAGTTTGACCTGTCTAATGTATATTGACTGTTGTATATGCAATATATAAGTGATACTGCGATTATATACCGCAGTAGCAGTATCACCTATATAATGTATGTACAGCAGTCTATATACATTATATAGGTGAAACTGCGGTACGTACATTATATAGGTGATACCACTGTGTGTAATATACTGCGACCGCTGTGTATAGCCCATATAGGTCAGCTGCAGTGTATATGTGTGTGTGTATGTGTGTGTGTGTGTATATGTATATATATATATATATATATATATATATATATATATATATATATATATATATATATATATATACACACATACACATACACACACACAGAGCACCTGGCCTATATGGGCTATACATAGCGGTCGCAGTATATTACACACAGTGGTATCACCTACATAATGTACGTACCGCAGTCGCAGTTTCACCTATATAATGTGTGAGTGTGTGTGTGTCTATGTATGTGTGTGTGCATGTATGTATGTGTGTGTGTGCATGTATGTATGTGTATATATATATATGTGTGTGTGTGTATGTATGTGTGTATATGTGTGTGTGTATGTATGTATATACACTCACCGGCCACTTTATTAGGTACACCATGCTAGTAACGGGTTGGACCCCTTTTGCCTTCAGAACTGCCTCAATTCTTCGTGGCATAGATTGAACAAGGTGCTGGAAGCATTCCTCAGAGATTTTGGTCCATATTGACATGATGGCATCACACAGTTGCCGCAGATTTGTCGGCTGCACATCCCAAAGATGCTCCATACAAGGCAGGATGGATCCATGCTTTCATGTTGTTTACGCCAAATTCTGACCCTACCATCCGAATGTCGCAGCAGAAATCGAGACTCATCAGACCAAGCAACGTTTTTCCAATCTTCTACTGTCCAATTTCGATGAGCTTGTACAAATTGTAGCCTCAGTTTCCTGTTCTTAGCTGAAAGGAGTGGTACCCGGTGTGGTCTTCTGCTGCTGTAGCCCATCTGCCTCAAAGTTCGACGCACTGTGCGTTCAGAGATGCTCTTAGGCCTACCTTGGTTGTAACGGGTGGCGATTTGAGTCACTGTTGCCTTTCTATCAGCTCGAACCAGTCTGCCCATTCTCCTCTGACCTCTGGCATCAACAAGGCATTTCCGCCCACAGAACTGCCGCTCACTGGATTTTTTTTCTTTTTCGGGCCATTCTCTGTAAACCCTAGAGATGGTTGTGCGTGAAAATCCCAGTAGATCAGCAGTTTCTGAAATACTCAGACCAGCCCTTCTGGCACCAACAACCATGCCACGTTCAAAGGCACTCAAATCACCTTTCTTCCCCATACTGATGCTCGGTTTGAACTGCAGGAGATTGTCTTGACCATGTCTACATGCCTAAATGCACTGAGTTGCCGCCATGTGATTGGCTGATTAGAAATTAAGTGTTAACAAGAAGTTGGACAGGTGTACCTAATAAAGTGGCCAGTGAGTGTATATATATATATATATATATAATATATATATATATATGTGTGTGTGTGTCTATGTATGTATGTGTTCGTGTGTATATACATATATATATGTGTGTGTCTGTCTATGTGTGTGTGTGTGTGTCTATGGTGTGTGTGTGTGTGTGTGTGTATAATTATGTGTGTCCATGGTGTGTGTGTGTGTGTGTATATATATGTGTGTATGTATATATATATATATATATATATATATATATATATATATAATTATAATTATACACACCACTTATTTTTCGGATTATAAGAGGCTCCGGATTATAAGACGCACCCCAAATAATAAGAAAAAAATATTTTTTAATAAAATGGTGGTGCTTATAATCCATGCGTCTTATTGCTTACTGGGAGTAGTGGGTGCAGTGAAGGGGGGTCTCAGGGTCGTTGCTGGAGGAGGCAGGAGTGGGGTGATGCTGCAGGCCAGGATGAGGGGGGCTCTGATGAGCGACGTGATGGTGTGGGGGGGTCTTGTGCTGGTGCATGTCCGATGCTGCTGCCGGGTGTCTCTGGGTGCCTGGCGGTTGCTGGCCGGTGCTGCGGGTGTCTCCGGGGCCCAGCAGTGCTGCGTGGGTGTCCGGCGCTGCCATTTTGCGACAGGCCAGAGCCCCGGTAATTCCACGGTTCCCTGTGTGTGTGCAGTGGACTCCGAGAATATGGCCAAGAATATGGGCTAATAAAGAGTCCATTGCTTAAAGGGATTGTCTCCCACTAGGACAACCTCGTCTTAAACTGAATGTTCGGCCCCGATACATTAATAAAGCCTATACTCACCTGCCGTGCCGCGCCGTTCCCACAGTGGCTGTGATGTGGTGTTATGCCACATGTTGCCTGGAACCAATCAGTGCTGGTGTCACTGTCCCCGCCTTCAGACAAACTGAACATGAAGAGGAAGTGCAGGATGAGCTGCTTGATCCCGGACGTCCTCTTCATGTTCAGTTTGTGCAAAGATTGAGACAGTGACACCAGCACTGATTGGTTCCGGGCATCACATGTCATAACACCACATCACAGCCACTGTGGGAACGGCGCGGCACAGGAGGTGAGCATAGGCTTTATTAATTTATCGGGGCCGAACATTTAGGGGTTGTCCTAGTAGTGGACAAGCCCTTAAATATTTGGTGCTGCTCAGTTATATATATATTGCTTGCGTGGTGTAAATCTAAGTATCTTTGTATATACACTGCACAGTACCACTCCTCCTGTATATATACACTGCACAGTACCCTCCTCCTGTATATGTACACTGCACAGTACCACTCCTCCTGTACAGGTCCTTCTCAAAAAATTAGCATATAGTGTTAAATTTCATTATTTACCATAATGTAATGATTACAATTAAACTTTCATATATTATAGATTCATTATCCACCAACTGAAATTTGTCAGGTCTTTTATTGTTTTAATACTGATGATTTTGGCCTACAACTCCTGATAACCCAAAAAACCTGTCTCAATAAATTAGCATATCAAGAAAAGGTTCTCTAAACGACCTATTACCCTAATCTTCTGAATCAACTAATTAACTCTAAACACATGCAAAAGATACCTGAGGCTTTTAAAAACTCCCTGCCTGGTTCATTACTCAAAACCCCCATCATGGGTAAGACTAGCGACCTGACAGATGTCAAGAAGGCCATCATTGACACCCTCAAGCAAGAGGGTAAGACCCAGAAAGAAATTTCTCAACAAATAGGCTGTTCCCAGAGTGCTGTATCAAGGCACCTCAATGGTAAGTCTGTTGGAAGGAAACAATGTGGCAGAAAATGCTGTACAACGAGAAGAGGTGACCGGACCCTGAGGAAGATTGTGGAGAAGGACCGATTCCAGACCTTGGGGAACCTGAGGAAGCAGTGGACTGAGTCCACTGTGTGCAGGAAATGGGCTACAGGTGCCGCATTCCCCAGGTAAAGCCACTTTTGAACCATAAACAGCGGCAGAAGCGCCTGACCTGGGCTACAGAGAAGCAGCACTGGACTGTTGCTAAGTGGTCCCAAGTACTTTTTTCTGATGAAAGCAAATTTTGCATGTCATTCGGAAATCAAGGTGCCAGAGTCTGGAGGAAGACTGGGGAGAAGGAAATGCCAAAATGCCTGAAGTCCAGTGTCAAGTACCCACAGTCAGTGATGGTGTGGGGTGCCATGTCAGCTGCTGGTGTTGGTCCACTGTGTTTCATCAAGGGCAGGGTCAATGCAGCTAGCTATCAGGAGATTTTGGAGCACTTCATGCTTCCATCGGCTGAAATGCTTTATGGAGATGAAGATTTCATTTTTCAGCACGACCTGGCACCTGCTCACAGTGCCAAAACCACTGGTAAATGGTTTACTGACCATGGTATTACTGTGCTCAATTGGCCTGCCAACTCTCCTGACCTGAACCCCATAGAGAATCTGTGGGATATTGTGAAGAGAAAGTTGAGAGACACAAGACCCAACACTCTGGATGAGCTTAAGGCCGCTATTGAAGCATCCTGGGCCTCCATAACATCTCAGCAGTGTCACAGGCTGATTGCCGCCATGCCACGCCGCATTGAAGCAGTCATTTCTGCCAAAGGATTCCCGACCAAGTATTGAGTGCATAACTGAACATTATTATTTGATGGTTTTTTTGTTTGTTATTAAAAAACACTTTTATTTGATTGGACGGGTGAAATATGCTAATTTATTGAGACAGGTTTTTTGGGTTATCAGGAGTTGTAGGCCAAAATCATCAGTATTAAAACAATAAAAGACCTGACAAATTTCAGTTGGTGGATAATGAATCTATAATATATGAAAGTTTAATTGTAATCATTACATTATGGTAAATAATGAAATTTAACACTATATGCTAATTTTTTGAGAAGGACCTGTATATATACACTGCACAGTACCACTCCTCCTGTCCTGTATATGTACACTGCACAGTACCACTCCTCCTGTCCTGTATATGTACACTGCACAGTACCACTCCTCCTGTATATATACACTGAACAGTACCGCTCCTCCTGTCCTGTATATATACACTGCACAGTACCACACCTCCTGTCCAGTATATATACACCGCACAGTGCCCTCCTCCTGTCCTGTATATATACACTGCACAGTACCACTCCTCCTGTATATATACACTGCACAGTACCACTCCTCCTGTATATGTACACTGCACAGTACCACTCCTCCTGTATATATACACTGCACAGTACCACTCCTCCTGTCCTGTATAGATACAGTGCACAGTACCACTCCTCCTGTATATATACACTGCACAGTACCACTCCTCCTGTATATATACACTGCACAGTACCACTCCTCCTGTCCTGTATATATACACTGCACAGTACCACTCCTCCTGTCCTGTATATATACACTGCACAGTACCACTCCTCCTGTATATACACTGCACAGTACCACTCCTCCTGTCCTGTATATATACACTGCACAGTACCACTCCTCCTGTTTATATACACTGCACAGTACCACTCCTCCTGTCCTGTATATATACACTGCACAGCACCACTCCTCCTGTCCTGTATATATACACTGCACAGCACCACTCCTCCTGTCCTGTATATATACAGTGCACAGCACCACTCCTCCTGTCCTGTATATATACACTGCACAGTACCACTCCTCCTGTATATATATATACACTGCACAGTACCACTCCTCCTGTCTATATATATACACTGCACAGTACCACTCCTCCTGTCCTGTATATATACACTGCACAGTACCACTCCTCCTGTCCTGTATATATACACTGCACAGTACCACTCCTCCTGTCCTGTATATATACACTGCACAGTACCACTCCTCCTGTCCTGTATACATACCTCCCAACCGTCCCGATTTCAGCGTGACAGTCCCGCTTTGGCACCGGGGTCCCGCTGTCCCGCTTCGGGCATTTAAAATCCCGAATTTGCGGCCGCCGGTGAAGCCCCGCCCACTTCCGGGACGTAGAGAGAGCCCGATTAGTACCCGCTGTTCGTTCCGTTCCCTGGGACTGCGTTGTAGCCACGCCCCCTTGAGTTGCCTCACCGCCCGCCTCCGGCTTCCTCCTCAACTATAGACGTGGGCGGACTCTGAGGACAGAGCGGCAGCACCCGGACTGGTTTCTGGCACGGGGGCAGAGTTGTGAGACACTCCGTGTCTGTGTGACCGCGGGAGCAGCGAGCGGATCTCCAGACTGTAAGTGAATGTATGTGTCTCTCCCCCTCTCCATGCAGCGCTGCCCTGCTGCGGTTACAGCAGAGACTCTGACAGCATAGGAGGACTGACAAACTAAACTTTGTCTCCCCATGGTGCGCGCACCCCGCTCCCACTCTCCCCCTGGTACCCATCCATCGGATTCTCCACCAACCTGGTGCAGCACCCCTTACATTCTATGGGGGCTGCCACCTGCCTGCGTTACATTCTATGGGGGCTGCCACCTGCCTGCGTTACATTCTATGGGGGCTGCCACCTGCCTGCGTTACATTCTATGGGGGCTGTGCAGCATTATATTCTATGGGGCTGTGCTGTATTACATTCTATGGGGACTGAGCTGTAATGCTGGATACAGCAGTCAGCGGCGCAGCTGGATGACACCATTCAGCGCCGTGGGAGTGGAAGCTGCCGGCTGCTGCGAGGGAGCGCGGTGAAAGGTGTTTGTGTGTACTGATGGAGAAGGCAATGATGGGGGTGGGGTAACCATGTGTGGCCATTATACTGCACCCAGCATTGTGTGGGGCCATTATACTGTACCCAGCATTGTGTGGCCATTATACTATACCCAGCATCGTGTGGGGCCATTATACTGTACAAAGCATCATGTGGCGCCATTATACTGTATGGACCATCCTGTGGGGCAAGTATACTGTACGCAGCATCATGTGGGGCCATTATACAGTATGGAGCATAATGTGGCCAATGGCCATTGTACAGTATGGAGCGTCGTGTGTGGCCATATTTTTTTGTTCATAATTATTGTTAACGAAACATTGTGATCAGAAGTGCTAAATGGGTGTGGTTGGGGCGTGGCTAGTTGTGAAATGGGTGTGGCCTAAAATTTGCCGCGGCGCGCTACGCGCGCCTCTGACTTTGTCCCTCTTTCCCTTCCCCTAAAGTTGGGAGGTATGCTGTATATATACACTGTACAGTACCACTCCTCCTGTCCTGTATATATACACTGCACAGTACCACTCCTCCTGTATATATACACTGCACAGTACCACTCCTCCTGTATATATACACTGCACAGTACCACTCCTCCTGTCCTGTATAGATACACTGCACAGTACCACTCCTCCTGTCCTGTATATATACACCGCACAGTACCACTCCTCCTGTCCAGTATATATACACCGCACAGTGCCCTCCTCCTGTCCTGTGTATATACACTGCACAGTACCGCTCCTCCTGCCAATCCTGTTCCTGTCCTGTTCTCGGATAGGTGACATTGGTCTTTGGGAGGGTTAATATTGGTTTATTATTTTCAGGAATACTATGGGAAAATAAAATATATATATATTGGAAAACACATTTAAATGGATTATACCAAGTAATCCCCTTTCCCGAGAACTTTGTAGTTGCTGGGGTCCGACCGCTGGGACCCCCATGATCTCGAGAACCGGCGCTCTAAAGAAGCGATCAATCGTGGGCACTGTGGCGACATTCACACATAGCTCTTCAAATAACGCCTTTAAGAGGAGCGTTGAAGGGCACAACACAGTATAGGAAAATTCACTGATCGGGTGTAGGGGGAGTGTTAAGGTACCGTCACACTCAGCGACGCTGCAGCGATATAGACAACGAGCCGATCGCTGCAGCGTCGCTGTTTAGGTCGCTGTAGAGACGTCAAACACAGCAGCTCCAGAACGATGCAGGAGCGATCCTGTGACGTAACGGCGACTCATTTATCGTTCTCACAGGTCGTTAGCTCCATGTAAAACGTTGCTGACATCGTTGCTTTTGATGTCAAACATGACGATACACGCCGACCTGACGACCAAATAAAGTTCTGGACTTCTAGCTCCGACCAGCGATATCACAGCAGGATCCAGATCGCTGCTGCGTGTCAAACACGACGAGATCGCTATCCAGGACGCTGCAACGTCACAGATCGCTAGCGATATCGTTGTAAAGTTGCTGAGTGTGAAGGTACCTTTATAGTCTGTGGGCTGGTGGGGTTTGTGTGGCATTGCTCCTTTTTTGTCCCAGTCCGGCCCTGGACAGCTCTGCAGGGAGGCTGCCATACTTTGTACTGGTTTTACTCCCTGCATATTGTAGGGCAGCTGAAGGGTTCAGGTAGCAGTGTCATCGCCCTGTGTTGTTCTGTAGCCCACATCCCCACACTGACTATATACAGTGGGCAACTAAGGGGTAGACAGCAGTTCCTTATGAATAGTAGGGTCAGTGGGTAAATGTGTCTACCTGTTTTACAATGGTATGGCCCAAATGTGAGCTGAGGTAAAACATTGCCAGAAGCTAAGAGGGACCAAACTTTCTTCTCTCTAGCCTCTGACATGTCCATACACAGGCACTAATGCCCTCACACTTCTGCCAGTATGTACTTATCACACCTGTCTGCCTTACTTCCTTGAGGAGGGACGGGAACCAAAGTTGACGTGTTCTAATATTGAAATCCCATTTCCCAGCTCTGGAAATTCACCACTTACGGTTGGAGGATTGGCAGTGATTGCATGGCTTAGAGGAGCACACTTCCATTTATAAGGGGTTGTCCCCGTCAGGCTGGGTTTACAGGAGGGATACCCTCCACGAGGCTGGAGGTTGTGGTGCGTATACAGAATGTAAACTTCACTCTTGTGAACCCAGCCTACAACTAATTATGTAATGGTGCATGTATTACTAATGCAGATGACGTTTGCGTGTGTCGCCATTTCTAATTCATCTATATATTTTACTATATTATACTGCTCTGTAGTAAGCTCCGTTCTGCACCCATATGTCTGTAGTAAGCTCCGTTCTGCTCCCATATCTCTGCAGTAAGCTCTGTTCTGCTCCTATATCTCTATAGGAAGCTCTGTTCTGCTCCTATATCTCTATAGGAAGCTCGGTTCTGCTCCCATATCTCTGTAGTAAGCTCGGTTCTGCTCCCATATCTATGCAGCAAGCTCAGTTCTGTTCCCATATCTCTGTACCAGCCTGTTTTTAAAGCCTGTTATGTCTGCTGCTTTAATGCAATGGCCAGAGGTAAGCAGGGAAAAGGAGGGCCACCGCAACTCGAGGGCCACTGCCTTGTGATTGCCCCCCAGGCTGAAAAGTGCCAGCCAGCCCCTGCTCATATTTAAGTCACATGCTTTCCATTTCCTTGCGATCATCTTTGAGATGGTTCTACTCCTTCATTGGAGTCCAGCTGTGTTTAATTTAACTGATAGGACACTGATGACAGTAGTAGTTGTAAGGAGGAAGACCGGGCTGAGGGCACCTGTACGGCGCCGGGTCCGGAACTGTCGAGGCTGCATCCCAGGTTGTCCGGGGGAAAGAATAGCGAAACGGACAGACCTCTTCCCCCGGAAACAGGGGGCATTGCAAACAAAAAAGCGCACGCAGCAACGGGCAATTTTCTGCCGGCGGTGAGAAAGCAAGTGTGTGCGCAGCGTGTTCCACTTGGTGTGCCGCAGCACCGCAACGTACTGCGATCAGCCACACACGAGCACGCCACTGAGACCAGCAGCAGAGAAAGGACCGTGGATCCGCTAAGCTCAGTACTACGCACGGGCACAGGAGCAGTGGCCGTGTGCAGAACTAGTCCTTGTGGCCCTCTTTACCGGACAGCACACCGCAGACTTACCTTAGCAATAGATTGTACGCAGCTCCCTTGCTCCCAACTCGCTGCTATGGGACTGGACTGAGTGGGTCCAGTGTTATGATCTGGTGGCCTAAGAGCAGCATGAGATGTACTTTGGAGAAGGTGGTACCTGTACTGACCGCAGACCCTGAACTTAACACCGCAACTAGAAGTAGCCGTGGAATGTACCTAGCACTCCCTGGACATCTCGACACAGCCGGAGGACTAATTATCCCTAGAGATAGAAAAGGGAAAACTATCTTGCCTCAGAGAAAATTCCCAAAGGATAGGCAGCCCCCCACAAATATTGACTGTGAGAGGAGAGGGAAAAAACACACACAGACTGAAATCAGAATTTAGCAAAGGAGGACACTTCTAGCTAAATAGAAAGGATAGGACAGAGTACTATGTGGTCAGTATTAAAACACTAGAAAATATCCACCACAGAAAATACAAAACTCCACAGCTAACTAAAGATATGGAGGGTATATCTGCATCTCCAGAGATACCAGCTTGGCTAAACAAATCCTTATACAGACCAAGCTGGCAAGACAAAAAACATGGAAAAGAACTGAACAATAAGGCCACAGCATGTGGACAGCAAAAAAATCAAGGCCAGAACTTATCTTTGATGAAAAGAACTTCAAAGCAGGAGAGACCAGGCAGAGATGTGAATCCTCCAGGAACAATGGACAACTGGCACTGACTAAAGGGTGAGGCAAGACTAAATAGCCCTGTCAAAATTGCAAAAAGTGAACACACCTGACAAATGCTGTGATTCAGAGACAGCAGCGCTACCACTTACAACCACCGGAGGGAGCCCAAGAGCAGAATTCACAACAGTACCCCCCCCTGAGGAGGGGTCACCGAACCCTCACCAGAGCCCCCAGGCCGATCCGGACGAGCCAAATGAAAGGCACAAACCAAATCATCAGCATGAACATCGGAGGCAACAACCCAAGAATTATCCTCCTGGCCATAACCCTTCCGTTTGACAAGATACTGAAGCTTCCGCCTCGAAAAACGAGAATCCAAAATCTTCTCAACCACATACTCCAACTCTCCATCAATCAACACCGGGGCAGGAGGATCAACAGAGGGAACAACGGGCACCACATATTTCCGCAACAAAGATCTATGAAAAACATTATGGATGGAAAAAGAGGCTGGAAGGGCCAAACGAAAAGACACTGGATTGATAATCTCAGAAATCCTATAAGGGCCAATAAACCAAGGCTTAAACTTAGGGCAAGAAACCTTCATAGGGACATGACGGAAAGACAACCAGACCAAATCCCCAACCCGAAGCCGGGAAGCAACACACCGACGACGGTTAGCAAAAATCTGAGCCCCCTCCTGAGACAACACCAAATTGTCAACAACATGAGCCCAAATTTGCTGCAACCTGTCAACCACAGAGTCCACCCCAGGACAATCAGAAGGCTCAACCTGCCCCGAAGAAAAACGAAGATGAAAACCAGAGTTACAAAAGAAGGGTGAAACCAAGGTAGCAGAACTAGCCCGATTATTAAGGGCAAACTCGGCCAATGGCAAGAAAGCCACCCAATCATCCTGATCAGCAGACACAAAGCATCTCAAATAAGTTTCCAAAGTCTGATTAGTTAGCTCGGTTTGGCCATTTGTCTGAGGATGAAATGCGGAAGAAAAAGACAAATCAATGCCCAGCCTAGCACAAAAGGCCCGCCAAAACCTGGAAACAAACTGGGAACCTCTATCGGACACAATATTCTCCGGAATGCCATGCAAACGAACCACATGCTGAAAAAACAACGGAACCAACTCAGAAGAGGAAGGCAACTTAGGCAAAGGTACCAAATGAACCATCTTAGAAAACCGGTCACAAACCACCCAGATAACTGACATCCTCTGGGAAACCGGGGATCCGAAATAAAATCCATAGAAATATGCGTCCAAGGCCTCTCAGGGACCGGCAAAGGCAAAAGCAACCCACTAGCGCGGGAACAGCAAGGCTTGGCCCGCGCACAAGTCCCACAGGACTGCACAAAAGAACGCACATCCTGTGACAAAGAAGGCCACCAAAAGGACCTACCAACCAAATCTCTGGTACCAAAAATCCCAGGATGACCAGCTAACACAGAACAATGAACCTCCGAAATCACTTTACTAGTCCATCTGTCAGGAACAAACAATTTCCCCACTGGACAGCGTTCAGGTTTATCAGCCTGAAATTCATGAAGAACCCATCGTAAATCAGGGGAGATGGCAGAAAGAATATCACCCCTTCCTTCAGAATACCGACCGGCTCAAGGACCCCAGGAGAATCAGGCAAAAAGCTCCTAGAGAGGGCATCAGCCTTAACATTCTTAGAACCCGGAAGATACGAGACCACAAAATCAAAACGGGAGAAAAACAGGGACCATCGGGCCTGTCTAGGATTCAGCCGTTTGGCAGACTCGAGATAAATCAGATTCTTATGATCGGTCAAGACCACAATACGGTGCTTGGCCCCCTCAAGCTAATGTCGCCACTCCTCAAATGCCCACTTCATAGCCAACAACTCACGATTGCCGACATCATAATTGCGTTCCGCAGGCGAAAACTTTCGAGAAAAGAAGGCACACGGTTTCATCAAGGAACCATCAGAATTCCTCTGAGACAAAACGGCCCCTGCCCCAATCTCAGAAGCGTCAACCTCAACCTGAAAAGGAAGAGAAACATCCGGCTGACGCAACACAGGGGCAGAAGTAAATCGGCGTTTAAGCTCCTGAAAGGCAGAAACGGCCGCAGAGGACCAATTCGTCACATCAGCGCCTTTCTTCGTCAAATCGGTCAGGGGTTTAACCACACTGGAGAAGTTGGCAATGAAACGGCGATAAAAATTAGCAAAGCCCAAGAATTTCGGAAGGCTCTTCACGGATGTGGGCTGGATCCAATCATGAATGGCCTGAACCTTAACCGGATCCATTTCTATAGATGAGGGAGAAAAAATGAAGCCCAAAAAAGAAATCTTCTGTACTCCAAAGAGGCACTTAGACCCCTTCACAAACAAGGCATTATCACGAAGGATCTGAAATACCATCCTGACTTGTTTCACATGAGACTCCCAATCATCTGAAAAAATCTAAATATCATCCAAATATACAATCATGAATTTATCAAGATAATTCCGAAATATATCATGCATGAAGGACTGAAACACAGATGGAGCATTAGAGAGTCCGAATGGCATCACAAGGGATTCAAAATGGCCTTCGGGCGTATTAAACATAGTTTTCCATTCGTCACCCTGCTTAATACGAACAAGATTATATGCCCCTCGAAGGTCAATCTTAGTAAACCAACTAGCCGCCTTAATCCTAGCAAACAGATCAGAAAGCAAAGGCAAAGGGTATTGGAATTTGACCGTGATCTTATTCAAGAGGCGATAATCAATACAGGGTCTCAAGGAGCCATCTTTTTTGGCAACAAAAAAAAAACCTGCTCCCAATGGTGAAGAAGATGGCCGAATATGCCCCTTCTCCAAGGACTCCTTAACATAGCTCCGCATGGCGGTATGTTCTGGCACAGACAGGTTGAAAAGTCGGCCCTTAGGGAACTTACAGCCTGGAATCAAGTCAATAGCACAATCACAGTCCCTATGCGGTGGAAGGGAACTGGACTTGGGCTCATTGAATACATCCTGGAAATCTGACAAAAACTCAGGAATTTCAGAAGAGGGGGCGGAGGCAATTGACATCAAAGGAACGTCACCATGAACCCCCTGACAACCCCAACTAGTCACAGACATAGATTTCCAATCTAATACCGGATTATGCACCTGTAACCACGGGAAACCCAGCACAATAGCATCATGCAAATTATGCAACACCAGAAAATGACAATCTTCCTGATGGGCTGGCGCCATGCACATGGTCAGCTGTGTCCAAAACTGAGGTTTATTTTTAGCCAACGGTGTAGCATCAATGCCCCTCAAAGGAATAGGACTCTGCAAAGGCTGCAAGGGGAAACCACAACGTCTGGCAAATTCTAAGTCCATTAAGTTTAGAGCGGCGCCTGAATCCACAAATGCCATGACAGAAAATGACGATAATGAGCAGATCAGGGTCACAGATAACAGAAATTTAGGTTGTACAGTACTGATGGTAACGGAACTAGCGATTCTCTTGGTACGCTTAGGGCAATCAGAAATAACATGAGCAGAATCGCCGCAGTAAAAACACAACCTATTCTGACGTCTGAATCCTTGTCGTTCAGCTCTAGACACAATCCTATCACACTGCATAGGCTCAGGACTCCGCTCGGAAGACAATGCCATAGTGTGCACAACTCTGCGCTCGCGCAAGCGCCGATCAATCTGAATGGCCAGAGACATAGAATCACTCAGACCAGCAGGTGTGGGGAACCCCACCATAACATCTTTAACGGATTTAGAAAGGCCCTTTCTGAAAATTGCCGCCAAAGCATCCTCATTCCATTTAGTCAGCACAGACCATTTTCTAAATTTCTGCCAATATGATTCTGCCGCTTCTTGACCCTGACACAGGGCCAACCAGGTCTTCTCAGCATGATCCACTGAATTAGGTTCATCATACAATAACCCAAGCGCCTGAAAAAAGGTGTCTACATTAAGCAAAGCCGGATTCCCAGGTTCCAGGGCAAATGCCCAATCCTGGGGGTCACCACGCAGCAGAGATATAACAATTTTAACCTGCTGGATGGGATCACCAGAGTGGGGTTTCAGAGCAAAAAACAGTTTACAGTTATTTTTAAAGCTCAAAAATTTGGACCTGTCCCCAAAAAACAAATCAGGAGTTGGAATTCTAGGCTCTAAAACCGGAGTCTGAACGATATAATCGAAAATACCCTGTACTCTAGCAGCTAGTTGATCCACACGAGAAGCCAATCCCTGAACATCCATACCAGCGCCGAACTCCTGAGCCACCCAGGGGTAAAGAGGGAAGAAAAAAAAAAAAAAACACAACAGACTACAGAAAAAAAATTGCTCAGCACTTTCCTTTCCTTCTTCTGAGATGCGGTTAACTCATTGTCGGCCAGTTGTACTGTTATGATCTGGTGGCCTAAGAGCAGCATGAGACGTACTCTGGAGAAGGTGGTACACGGGCACAGGAGCAGGGGCCATGTGCAGAACTAGTCCTTGTGGCCCTCTTTACCGGACAGCACACCGCAGACTTCCCTTAGCAATAGATTGTACGCAGCTCCCTTGCTCCCAACTCGCTGCTATGGGACTGGACTGAGTGGGTCCAGTGTTATGATCTGGTGGCCTAAGAGCAGCATGAGATGTACTTTGGAGAAGGTGGTACCTGTACTGACCGCAGACCCTGAACTTAACACCGCAACTAGAAGTAGCCGTGGAATGTACCTAGCACTCCCTGGACATCTCGACACAGCCGGAGGACTAATTATCCCTAGAGATAGAAAAGGGAAAACTATCTTGCCTCAGAGAAAATTCCCAAAGGATAGGCAGCCCCCCACAAATATTAACTGTGAGAGGAGAGGGAAAAAACACACACAGACTGAAATCAGAATTTAGCAAAGGAGGCCACTTCTAGCTAAATAGAAAGGATAGGACAGCGTACTATGCGGTCAGTATTAAAACACTAGAAAATATCCACCACAGAAAATACAAAAACTCCACAGCTAACTAAAGATATGGAGGGTATATCTGCATCTCCAGAGATACCAGCTTGGCTAAACAAATCCTTATACAGACCAAGCTGGCAAGACAAAAAACATGGAAAAGAACTGAACAATAAAGCCACAGCATGTGGACAGCAAAAAAATCAAGGCCAGAACTTATCTTTGATGAAAACAACTGCAAAGCAGGAGAGACCAGGCAGAGATGTGAATCCTCCAGGAACAATGGACAACTGGCACTGACTAAAGGGTGAGGCAAGACTAAATAGCCCAGTCAAAATTGCAAAAAGTGAACACACCTGACAAATGCTGTGATTCAGAGACAGCAGCGCTACCACTTACAACCACTGGAGGGAGCCCAAGAGCAGAATTCACAACAGTCCAGGGAATGCTGAGGATGCACCCCATGACACCTGCTATGCAGGCAGAGATTGCTGTGATGGTCCTAGACGGAGAAGCCAGATGTTCTGCTATATTTTGGCCCCCACATGAGTGGAACACTTTCACTAAAGTGTTACAAATTTTGGAGAAGATGCATGGGGACCCAATGGATGTCGGAGAATTGTGCATGCGCTTGTTTAGCTGCATTCAGAGTGAGGGAGAGTCCATTACCCAATGTATGAATGGCCTGCAGGAAATTCACGCAGCCATCACCAAGCGAGATGATGTGGGTGTGGGGCTTCCTGACTTGATTCTGAGAGATCAACTTGTAGCCGGTAGCAGAAGTCTGCTACTTAAGCAGGCCCTGCGGGAGTGCTTGCAAGTTAATCTGCACATGTCTTTCTTAGAAATTGGGGCAGAAGTGTGCGTATGAGAGCAGGAGCAGGGGACAGCAGCCTCAGCGGGGACGGTCCAGAGCGGGGAGGTGCCTGCTTCACCCGTAGCTGAAGCAGGATGGGTCAGAGAGATCAGGAAGTAAATACAAGAAATGCGGGAAGAGTGGTCCGACCTCAGAAAAGCCCCCCTGTGGCTCCGAATCCACCCAGAGACAGAACAGAGAGCCCCCACACAGACCATCGTGACTTCCGCTCCCTTAGAGTTGCTGATGATCGACCGTCAGTCCAGCTCATCTGGGGTATGAACATTGCTTAGTGATGACCGACCACTTCACCAAATTTGCTGTGGTGACTCCCTTTCGAGATCAGACTGCTGAATCGGCTTCACAGGCTATTTGTCGAGACTTCATAGGGGTGTACGGCTGTAAGAAGAGGATCCATTCTGATGAGGGCGCTTGTTTCCAAGGCCGAGTGTTGGAGGAGCTGCACCGTCTGCACCGGATTGAGAAGTCCAGGACGACGCCCTATCACCCTCAAGGGAATGGGGTCTGTGAGCGCTTCAGCTGGACATTGATCCAAATGTTGAGAACGTTGGAAGAAGACAGGAAAATCCGCTGGCCTGAGAATGTGACTGAACTTGGTGTACAAGAATCGAGGGGCACAGTACGACCGGATACACCCCACATACCTTGCTGTTTGGGCAAAAAGGATGGGAGATTACGGCATTGGAATTGGATCCAACAGAGGACTACCCATGGACGGGGATGTCTTCCTGGGTCCGAGAACATCGACAACAGTTGCAGACCCTTCATTGGCTGCTGCAGACCAGGTTTCGAGGGTTTGAGCATCATGAAACGGCACCTGTTCGTGGGACAGCTCTCAAGGCCGGAGACCATGTGTTAGTCTGAGATAAGCAACCTCTAGGCAAGTTGGAACACTGTTGGGAAAAGACTCCTTATCAGGTGAAACGCTGAGTTAGGTCCAATGGTCCATCTATGAAGTTCAACCCAAAGAGGAGGAAGGAGCACCTACCCAAATAGTCCACCCAAGTATGTTGCGTCCTTGTCTGTCTCTCTAGACCCTGAAGGAGAGGAGAGAGAATACCAAGTGTTCCTGCAACGCTCACCCCTACTGTTCCTGATTGTGATAAAGAGGACACATTTGTTTCGTTACCTGAAGGGGATGGCTCATTGCCAGTTAGTCCAGAGGAAGTATGTAAGCGCGAAACTTCAGAGATGGATCCTCCGGAGAACTCGGATGAACCCACATCCTCCCCACCCCAGCCTAACTCTATCCCTCAACCCGAGTTACGTTGTACCGAGCAGACGACAGCTGGAATACCCCCTCTCAATATGAACAAGACCAATTTATTTGGCAGCAGATTATTCAATAGATGGAAGAAGGTCTACTACAGGAACTCTCGCCCGTGGAATGGCGAGCTAAAGGAGAGAGTGAGTGTAAGGTGGAAGACCGGGCTGCGGGCACCTGTACTGCTCCGGGTCTGAAACTGTCGAGGCTGCGTCCCAGGTTGTCCGGGGGAAAGAATTGGGAACCAGACAGACCTCTTCACCCAGAAGCAGGGGGCGTGGCAAGCAAAACAGGTCAGGCAGTTTCCCTAGAAAGGGCCATGGATCCGCTAAGCTCAGTACCGCGTGCAGGCATAGGAGCGGGGGCCGTGTGCAGGACTGGTTGTTGTGGCCCTCTTTGCAGGACAGCACACTGCAGACTTCCCTTGACAATAGACTGTACACAGCTCCCTTGACTTTGGCTACAGAAGTTTATGGACTAGGGGCCACGGGTAAAACCAGTGACCGCCCGTTGCTACCAGAAGACATACCGTGAGCTGTGGAATCTGCTCTGAGTATCTTGCATTAGCCATTGCTGGGACTACAACCCTCACCGGATCATCAATGGCCGAAGAAGCCTCGAACACGATAAGTTTATTGAGCGGACTGCAATCACATTGTTGTTTACTTCCCTATCTTTTGAAATTTAACCGTTCATCTCCCTGCGAGGAGTATCTTTACTGCTCAATTAAATTATTAACCCTTGCTCTGCCTTTCTTGCATCACTGCATCCCACAACCTGCTTACATAGTGGGATACATAGTCATCAGTCAGCGCCTGACTGGTGGTAACTTTGTCACCGTCAGTCATAGCTGCTGACTGACACACTGTCCTCTGTGTGACTGTGTGGGAATTGTGAAAATTGAAATCCCTGCTCAAAAGAGAGTACTTATTGACATTCCTTTGGCAATATGGCCCCCTTTCCAGCTAAGAATCATAGTTTATATTATTTAGTTTTAGAGTTCCGACAAAGTTAAATGTTCTGTTTTGGACTTTCACAAATGTTAATATCATCCAGGCAGCCAGTCTGTGATAGCAGCATCTCATGCATACTTCAATGCATACAGAATTTATAGTAATATCAGATTTCTTGTGAAACTTGTAATTTCCTTCTTGAGTTACCCTTCCTTATATAACTTGTTTTTATGTATGGAATGATATATCATTTCAGAAGACTAGCACATTTTATAAAGCTTACTCTATGTATAAAATCCAACCTTCCCCACACATCAACCACCGCCCAGTGTCAGCTTACTGCTTGGGGTTAAATGTTCTGCGTTCAGCTTGCTGCATGCATTCAGTGCAACTCTGTAGGTGATCTATCTGTCAAGACGTCAGAGAGCAGCGTAACTCTCAAAATGACAGATGCGGACACATAGAGCTCAATGAGTGAAGCGGTCACATTTGAATGTATATAGATCCTTGTGTACATCCAAACAAATGTGTAGTCGTGAAAGGGGTTGTTACCTACCCTGAAATGTCACAGACTCATTTTCGTTACTTTTGGGTGTAAAACAAAAATATTTATTTTTCTCACAATCGGAATCCTATGATGATGTAGATATTCTGCACTCGTTAACTAAAATAGGTTACATCTTGCACCTTTTCGAAAATATACAGCGTAAAAAAAATCACCAAAACCTCATTGAGGGAAGATCACCTAAGTGGGACACAAGTATAATGGTTACAGTCTCTAGATGAGGTGAGATGCTTGATGGTTACTCTTACACTTGGTCTGTCCAGTCTTCTGACCAGCAGAATAATTGCGGAAAATTTTAGGCAGTGCCTTGTTGAGGCCTGGTGGTCAGGTTGGGCACAAGGTGGTTCACTCTTGCTCTAACATTCAGGTGTTGCTATAGGTCTAAGTGAAGCCACGCTCTACCACAAGAGTTATTTTGCAGAGTTGCTCTGGCTAGGCTAATACCCATTTTCAGAATTATTATTAGACCACCTACAGTGCATGCTGGTAGAGTGGACGTTGTTCACACTTGCCATATAGTGATCCTTTTTTAGTATAGTTTGCACCACCAATTCTCTTATCTCTTAGGGTACCGTCACACAGTACCATTTTGATCGCTACGACGGTACGATTCGTGACGTTCTAGCGATATCGTTACGATATCGCAGTGTCTGACACGCAGCAGCGATCAGGGACCCTGCTGAGAATCGTACGTCGTAGCAGATCGTTTGGAACTTTCTTTCGTCGCTTGATCACCCGCTGACATCGCTGGATCGTTGTGTGTGACACCGATCCAGCGATGTGTTCGCTTGTAACCAGGGTAAACATCGGGTAACTAAGCGCAGGGCCGCGCTTAGTAACCCGATGTTTACCCTGGTTACCAGCGTAAACGTAAAAAAAACAAACAGTACATACTCACATTCCGGTGTCTGTCCCCGGCGTCTCAGCTTCTCTGCACTGTGAGCGCCTGCCGGCCGGAAAGCGAGCACAGCGGTGACGTCTGACGTCCCCGCTCTGCTTTTCGGCTATGGCGCTTACTCAGTGGAGAGAAGCAGAACGCCGGGGACAGACACCGGAATGTAAGTATGTACTGTTTGTTTTTTTTTACGTTTACGCTGGTAACCAGGGTAAACATCGGGTTACTAAGCGCGGCCCTGCACTTAGTTACCCGATGTTTACCCTGGTTACCCGGGGACTTCGGCATCGCTCCAGCGCCGTGATTGCAACGTGTGACCGCAGTCTACGACGCTGGAGCGATAATCATACGATCGCTGCGACGTCACGGATCGTGCCGTCGTAGCGATTAAAATGGTACTGTGTGACAGTACCCTTAGACTCATCAGACTCTGTGACTCTTTCTCCATCTATGAGTCACTGCTCTGAGAGCCTTTAGTATTTAGGGCTGGTGTTGGGGGGTGATTAACTGGGCAATTGACCAGCCATACTACCCCCAACAAAACCCGACGCAGGTGCCGACTCTGTGGGCCGGTCTGCCTTTACAAAGTATAAACTGCATTGATACCACAAATGCATTATCAGTGCAAATTGAGGTCAGAAGGGTAGAATGGCCTCTAGTGACATCGTGGTCACTTGACCAAAGGAGTCTGGAGTAACTGAAGAGGAGGAGAAAGCATTTGAATCTCTCTATACCATCCTTGTGTATATAGAATAGAGTGTGTGTATACAAACATTATACATTGTGTATAGAAAGCATAGAATTAGTGTATAATAGACTGTCAGTATAGGTTAGTATAGAGTATAACAACATGATCACACATATTAGGCAGAGGGAAACCTTACAGTGAAAACATTAAAGGCATTGCACACACAGGTTTATGTAGGTGTCAAAAACTAATAGTTTTCTAGAGGAAACCACTTCAGAAAACATTCCTTTTATGGAGAGTTTTCTGAACGTATGAACAGCAAAGTGGTTTTACTGTAGAAGTGCAAATGAAGAGTCTTTTACACTATGTTCCAAATTATTATGCAAATGATATTTTTCTCGGATTTTTCTAAATGGTCGGTGCATATGACAGTCAGTCTAATAAAAGTCATCACCCGTTAGATTATACATCGAATTTTATTGAAGAAACCTCCCAATGATAACAGTATAATCTCCAAAATGAATAAAAACTCAAAATGCACTGTTCCAAATTATTAGGCACAGTAGAATTTCTAAACATCTGATGTGTTTTAAAGAACTGAAAATGCTCATTTGTGGAATTTGCAGCATTAGGAGGTCACATTCACTGAACAAAAAAAGCTATTTAACTCCAAAACATCCTAACAGGCCAAGTTACATGTTACCATAGGAACCCTTCTTTGATATCACCTTCACAATTCTTGCATCCAGTGAACTTGACCTGAACCCTGAAACGCGTAGAATAAACCACGTTGAAACCTCTACAATTTTGGAATTCTTCTTTCAGCAGCGCGGGGATGATCCTTTTTTCCTTCCTAAGTGTGTGATCCACTTGTGAGTTTTTGGAGAGTTTCTGCTTGTATTTCTTTGCATGAAGTCAGAATGGCCTCCCAGAGCTGCTGTTTTGATGTGAACTGCCTCCCACCCTCATAGATCTTTTGCTTGAGGATACTCCAAAGGTTCTCTATAGGGTTGAGGTCAGGGGAAGATGGTGGCCACACCATGTGTTTATCTCCTTTTATGCCCATAGCAGCCAATGAGGTATTTTTTGCAGCATGAGATGGTGCATTGTCATGCATGAAGATGATTTTGCTCCTCAAGGCACGTTTCTGCTTTTTATACCATGGAAGAAAGTTTTCAGTCAGAAACTCTATATACTTTGCAGAGGTCATTTTCACACCTTCAGGAACCTTAAAGGGCCCTACCAGCTGTTTCCCCATGATTCCATCCCAAAACATGATTCCTCCACTTCCTTGCTGATGTCGCAGCCTTGTTGGGACATGGTGGCCATCCACCAACCATCCACTACTCCATCCATCTGGACCATGTGGGTTGCTGGACACTCATCAGTAAGCAAGACTGTTTGAAAATTAGTCTTCATGTATGTCTGGGCCCACTGCAACCGTTTCTGCTTGTGAACACTGTTTAGGGGTGGCCGAATAGTAGGTTTATGCACTACAGCAAGCCTTTGAAGGATCCCACACCTTGAGGTTCAAGGGACTCCAGAGGCAACAGCAGCTTCAAATAACTTTGCTGGTTTGTAATGGAGTTTTAGCAGCTGCTCTCTTAATCCGATGAACTTGCCTGGCAGAAACCTTCCTCATTATGCCTTTATCAGCACGAACACGTCTGTGCTTAGAATCAGCCACAAATCTCTTAACAGTAAGATGATCGCTCTTAAGTTTTTGGGAAATATCTAATGTTTTCATCCCTTGACCAAGGCATTGCACTATTTGATGATTTTCGGCAGCAGAGAGATCCTTTTTCTTTCCCATGTTACTTGAAAACTGTGGCCTGCTTAACCCTTTCATGACCTTGGGTTTTTCCGGTTTTCCGTGTTCGTTTTTCGCTCCCCTCCTTCCCAGAGCCATAACTTTTTTACTTTTCCGTCAAAATGGCTTATCTTTCACGGGACGAGTTGTACTTTTGAACAACATCATTGGTTTTACCATGTCGTGTACTAGAAAATGGGAACAAAATTCCAAGTGCGGTGAAATTGCAAAAAAAGTTCAATCCCATGCATGTTTTTTGTTTGGCTTTTTTGCTAGGTTCCCTAAACACTAAAACTGACCTGCCATTATGATTCTCCAGGTCATTACGAGTTCATAGACACCAAACATGTCTAGGTTATTTTTTTATCTGAGTGGTGAAAACAAATTCCAAACTTTGCTAAAAAAAAAAAAAAATGCTCCATTTTCCGATACCCGTAGCGTCTCCATTTTTTGTGATCTGGGGTCAGGTGAGGGCTTATTTTTTGTATGCTGAGCTGACGTTTTTAGTGATACCATTTTCGTGCAGATACGTTCTTTTAGTCGCCCGTTATTGCATTTTAATGCAATGTTGCGGCGACCAAAAAAAAGTAATTCGAATTTTTTTCACACTACGCCGTTTAGCGATCAGGTTAATGATTTTTTTATTGATAGATCGGGCGATTCTGAATGTGGCGATACCAAATATGTGTATATTTGATTTTATTTTATTGTTTTATTTTGAATGGGGCGAAAGGGGGTTGATTTAAACTTTTATATTTTTTTTTTATTTTTTAAATTTTTTTTTAACATTTTTTATCATTCATTTTTTACTTTTGCCATATTTCAATAGCCTCCATGGGAGGCTAGAAGCTGGCATAGCCTGATCGGCTCTGCTACAAAGCAGCGATCATCACATTGCTCCTATGTAGCTGAATTACAGGCTTGCTATGAACGCCGACCACAGGGTGGCACTCACAGCACGCCGGCATCAGCAACCATAGAGGTCTCAAGGAGACCTCTGGTTACTATGCCGATGCATCGCTGACCCCCGATCATGTGACGGGGTCGGCAATTTGCGCATTTCTGGCCGGATGGCCAGAAGCGGTAGTTAAATGCCGCTGTCAGTGTTTGACAGCGGCATTTAACTATTTAATAGCGGCGGGTGGATCGCGATTCCACACGCCGCTATTGCGCGCACATGTCAGCTGTACAAAATAGCTGACATGTCGGAACTTTGATGTGGGCTCACCGCCGGAGCCCACATCAAAGCAGGGGATCTGACCTCGGATGTACTATCCCGTCCGAGGTCAGAAAGGGGTTAATAATGTGGAACATCATTTTTAAGTAGTTTCCCTTTTATTAGAATAACCTGAAAAATTAATTATCACGTGTTTAAGATTGATTTCAGTGATCCATTGAGCCCTGAGACACAATACCATTCATGAGTTTATTTGAAAAAACAAAACACTTAAATCCAGTTTGCATAATAATTTGGAACACGGTGTAAGCATTTTTCAGCGATCTTTCAGATGTGTTTTAGAGCGGACATGCTTCAAAAAATTCTCAAAAAAGCCCTGTGCACATACAGGTCCTTCTCAAAAAATTAGCATATAGTGTTAAATTTCATTATTTAACATAATGTAATGATTACAATTAAACTTTCATATATTATAGATTCATTATCCACCAACTGAAATTTGTCAGGTCTTTTATTGTTTCAATACTGATGATTTTGGCCTACAACTCCTGATAACCCAAAAAACCTGTCTCAATAAATTAGCATATTTCACCCGTCCAATCAAATAAAAGTGTTTTTTAATAACAAACAAAAAAACCATCAAATAGTAATGTTCAGTTATGCACTCAATACTTGGTCGGGAATCCTTTTGCAGAAATGACTGCTTCAATGCGGCGTGGCATGGAGGCAATCAGCCTGTGACACTGCTGAGATGTTATGGAGGCCCAGGATGCTTCAATAGCGGCCTTAAGCTCATCCAGAGTGTTGGGTCTTGCGTCTCTCAACTTTCTCTTCACAATATCCCACAGATTCTCTATGGGGTTCAGGTCAGGAGAGTTGGCAGGCCAATTGAGCACAGTAATACCATGGTCAGTAAACCATTTACCAGTGGTTTTGGCACTGTGAGCAGGTGCCAGGAAGCATGAAGTGCTCCAAAATCTCCTGATAGCTAGCTGCATTGACCCTGCCCTTGATGAAACACAGTGGACCAACACCAGCAGCTGACATGGCACCCCACACCATCACTGACTGGGTACTTGACACTGGACTTCAGGCATTTTGGCATTTCCTTCTCCCCAGTCTTCCTCCAGACTCTGGCACCTTGAATACCGAATGACATGCAAAATTTGCTTTCATCAGAAAAAAGTACTTGGGACCACTTAGCAACAGTCCAGTGCTGCTTCTCTGTAGCCCAGGTCAGGCGCTTCTGCCGCTGTTTATGGTTCAAAAGTGGCTTTACCTGGGGAATGCGGCACCTGTAGCCCATTTCCTGCACACGCCTGTGCACGGTGGCTCTGGATGTTTCCACACCAGACTCAGTCCACTGCTTCCTCAGGTTCCCCAAAGTCTGGAATCGGTCCTTCTCCACAATCTTCCTCAGGGTCCGGTCACCTCTTCTCGTTGTACAGCGTTTTCTGCCACATTGTTTCCTTCCAACAGACTTACCATTGAGGTGCCTTGATACAGCACTCTGGGAACAGCCTATTTGTTGAGAAATTTCTTTCTGGGTCTTACCCTCTTGCTTGAGGGTGTCAATGATGGCCTTCTTGACATCTGTCAGGTCGCTAGTCTTACCCATGATGGGGGTTTTGAGTAATGAACCAGGCAGGGAGTTTTTAAAAGCCTCAGGTATCTTTTGCATGTGTTTAGAGTTAATTAGTTGATTCAGAAGATTAGGGTAATAGGTCGTTTAGAGAACCTTTTCTTGATATGCTAATTTATTGAGACAGGTTTTTTGGGTTATCAGGAGTTGTAGGCCAAAATCATCAGTATTAAAACAATAAAAGACCTGACAAATTTCAGTTGGTGGATAATGAATCTATAATATATGAAAGTTTAATTGTAATCATTACATTATGGTAAATAATGAAATTTAACACTATATGCTAATTTTTTGAGAAGGACCTGTACACTTAGAGCACAGGCACACGTAAGTGATACGAGAAAATGAGTTCCAGTTTCATCAGAGTTTGGTCTGAGTTCCATTAGTTTTCCTTTGATGAGTTAAATAAAAAAAAGTTTCTTCACTTTGTTTTATATATTAACCCCTTAGTGACAGAGCCAATTTGGTACTTAATGACCGAGCCAATTTTTACAATTCTGACCAGTGTCACTTTAAGAGGTTATAACTCTGGAACGCTTTATCGGATCCCGCTGATTCTGAGACTGTTTTTTCGTGACATATTGTACTTCAAGTTAGTGGTAACATTCCTTCGATATTAATTGTGATTATTTATGAAAAAAATGGAAATATGGCGAAAATTTTTAAAATTTTGCAATTTTCAAACTTTGTATTTTTATGCCCTTAAATCAGAGAGATATGTCACAAAAAATAGTTCATAAATAACATTTCCCACATGTCTACTTTACATCAGCACAATTTTGGAAACAATTTTTTGTTTTGTTTGGGAGTTATAAGGGTTAAAAGTTGACCAGCAATTTCTCATTTTTACAACACCGTGGTTTTTTTAGGGACCACATCACCTTTGAAGTCATTTTGAGGGGTCTACATGATAGAAAATAACCAAGTGTGACACCATTCTAAAAACTGCACCCCTCAAGCTGCTCAAAACCACATTCAAGAAGTTTATTAACCCTTTATGTACTTCACAGGAACTGAAACAATGTGGAAGAAAAAAATGAACATTTAACTTTTTTTTGCAAACATTTTACTTCAGAACCATTTTTTTTAATTTTCACAAGTGTAAAAACAGAAATTTAACCACAAATTTTGTTGTGCAATTTTTCCTGAGTACGCCGATACCCCATATGTGGAGGTAAACCATTGTTTGGGCGCACTGCAGAGCTTGGAAGTGAAGGAGCACCGTTTGACTGTTTCAATGCAGAATTGGCTGGAATTGAGATCGGACGCCATGTCGCGTTTGGAGAGCCCCTAATGTGCCTAAACAGTGGAAACCCCCCACAAGTGACACCATTTTGGAAACTAGACCGCTTAAGGAACTTATCTAGATGTGTGGTGAGCACTTTGAACCCCCAAGTGCTTCACAGAAGTTTATAACGTAGAGCCGTGAAAATAAAAAATCACATTTGTTTTCACAAAAATGATTTTTTCGCCCACAAATTCTTATTTTCACAAGGGTAACAGGAGAAATTAGACCACAAAAGTTGTTGTGCAATTTCTCCTGAGTACGTCGATACCCCATATGTGGAGGTAAACCACTGTTTGGGCGCACCGCAGAGCTTGGAAGTGAAGGAGCACCGTTTGACTTTTTCAATGCAGAATTGGCTGGAATTGAGATCGGATGCCATGTCGCGTTTGGAGAGCCCCTGATGTGCCTAAACAGTGGAAACCCCCCACAAGTGATACCATTTTGGAAACTAGACCCCTTAAGGAACTTATCTAGATGTGTGGTGAGCACTTTGAACCCCCAAGTGCTTCACAGAAGTTTATAACGTAGAGCCGTGAAAATAAAAAATCACATTTTTTCTACAAAAATGATCTTTTTGCCCCCAAATTTTTATTTTCACAAGGGTAACAGGAGAAATTAGACCACAAAAGTTGTTGTGCAATTTCTCCTGAGTACGTCGATACCCCATATTTGGGGTTAAACCACTGTTTGGGCGCACCGCAGAGCTTGGAAGAGAAGGAGTGTCGTTTTACTTTTTCAATGTAGAATTGGCTGGAATTGAGATCGGACGCCATGTCACGTTTGGAGAGCCGCTGATGTGCCTAAACAGTGGAGACCCCCCACGAATGACACCATTTTGGAAACTAGACCCCTTAAGGAACTTATCTAGATGTGTGGTGAGCACTTTAAACCCCCAGGTGCTTCACAGAAGTTTATAACGTAGAGCCGTGAAAATAAAAAAATCGATTTTTTTCTACAAAAATGATCTTTTTGCCTCCAAATTTTTATTTTACCAAGGGTAACAGGAGAAAATGGACCCCAGAAGTTGTTGTAAAATTTGTCTTGAGTACGCCGACACCCCATATCTGGGGGTAAACCACTGTTTGGGCGCATGGCTGAGCTCGGAAGCAAAGGAGTGCCATTTGACTTTTCAATGCAAAATTGACTGGAATTGAGATCGGACGCCATGTCGCGTTTGGAGAGCCCCTGATGTGCCTAAACAGTAGAAACCCCCCAAAAGTGACCCCATTTTGGAAACTAGACCCCCCATGGAATTTATCTAGATGTGTAGTGAGAACTTTGAATGCCCAAGTGCATCACAGAAGTTTATAATGCAGAGTCGTGAAAATAAAAAATATATATTTTTGAACAATAAAGATTTTTTAGCCCCCAAGTTTTTATTTTCACAAGGGTAACAAGAGAAATTGGACCCCAAAAGTTGTTGTCCAATTTGTCCTGAGTATGCTGGTACCCCATATGTGGGGGTAAACCACTGTTTGGGCGCACGGCAGAGCTCGGAAGGGAAGGAGCGCCATTTTGGAATGCAGACTTTGATAGAATTGTCTGTGGGTGTTATGTTGTGTTTGCATAGCCCCTGATGTACCTAAACAGTAGAAACCCCCCCAAAGTGACCAAATTTTGAAAACTAGACCCCCTAAGGAACTTATCTAGATATGTGGTGAGAACTTTGAATGCTCAAGTGCTTCACAAAAGTTTATAATGCAGAGTAGCGAAAATAAAAAAATATTTTTTTTTCCCACAAAAAAGATTTTTAGCCCCCAAGTTTTTATTTTCACAAGGGTAACAGGAGAAATTGGACCCCAAAAGTTGTTGTCCAATTTATCCCGAGTACGCTGATGCCCCATATGTGGGGGTAAACCACTGTTTGGGCGCACGGCAGAGCTCAGAAGGGAGGGAGCACCATTTGACTTTTTTAGCGCAAAATTGGCTGTCGTGTTTGGAGACCCCTTGATGTACCTAAACAGTGGAAACCCCCAAATTATAACTCCAACCCTAACTCCAACACACCCCTAACCCTAATCTTAACCCGATCCATAATCCTAATCACAACCCTAACGATAATCACAACCCTAACCCCAAAACAGCCCTAATCTCAACCCTAACCATAACCCTAATCAAAACCCTAAATCCAACACACCCCTAACCCTAATCCCAACTCTAACCCTAACTTTAGCCCCAACCCTAACCCTAACTTTAGCCCCAACCCTAACCATAACTTTAGCCCCGTCGTCACAAAAAGAGTTCAATGTAACCTTTTTTTTGTACGTCGCGTCCTCCATTTCCGCGCATGCGTGGCCGTAACTCTGCCCCCACCTCCCCAGGACATAGACTGGGCAGCGGATGCGTTGAAAAACTGCATCCGCTGCCCACGTTGTGCACAATTTTCACAACGTGCGTCGGTACGTCGGGCCGACGCATTGCGACCACCCCGTACCGACGCAAGTGTGAAAGAAGCCTAAGGCTACTTTCACACAAGCATCGTACTCGGCCCATCGCAGTGTGTCGGGCCGACGTACCGACGCTAGCGTTGTAAGCGCCGCACAACGGGTGCAGCGGATGCTGTTTTTTCAACGCATCCGCTGCCCCATTGTTAGGTGCGGGGAGGCGGGGGCAGCGTTCCGGCCGCGCATGCGCGGTTGGAAATGGCGGACACGTCGCACAAAAAAGTTACATGTAGCTTTTTTTGTGCCGACGGTCTGCCAAAAAACGACGCATCCGTCGCACGACGGATGCGACGTGTGGCAATCTGTCGCAATGCGTCGCTAATGCAAGCCAATGGAGAAAAAACGCATCCTGCAAGCACTTTTGCAGGATGCGTTTTTTCTCCATCGACGCATTGCGACGGAAGTCAAAAAACGCTAGTGTGAAAGTAGCCTAACCCTAGCCCTAACCCTAGCCCTAACCCTAACCCTAAATTTAGCCCTAACCCTAACCCTAACCCTAGCCCTAACTCTAACCCTAGCCCTAACCCTAGCCCTAACCCTAAATTTAGCCCAACCCTAACCCTAACTCTAACCCTAACCCTAACCCTAACCCTAACCCTAGCCCTAACCCTAACTCTAACCCTAACCCTAACCCTAACTCTAACTCTAACCCTAACCCTAATTTTAGCCCCAACTCGTCTCTCCTGCCGGCCGGCAGATGGCAGCAGATGGCGGGCGCACTGCGCATGCGCCCGCCATAAGGAAAAAGCCGGCCGGCAGGAGGAGACAGAAGAGGACCCAGGGACACCGGGTGAGTATCATAGGGTCCCCGAATCCCCCTATTTCTCTGTCCTCTGATGTGCGATCACATCAGAGGACAGAGAATTACAGATCGCTTTTTTTTTTTTTTTGCGGTCGCCGGTAAACTGTTAATTACCGGCGATCGCAAAACAGGGGTCGGTGCAAACCGACCCCGATCATGTTCTTTGGGGTCTCGGCTACCCCCGGCAGCCGAGACCCTAAAGATCTTCCGGGTGCCGGGTGGCGGGCGCACTGCGCGTGCGCCCGCCATTTTTTCCCGGAAAAAAGATGGCGGCGCCCATCGGGAGCCACGAGGAGCACCGGGGGAGGTAGGTAAGTATCGGGGGGCTATTGGGGGCCATCGGGGACCACATTTCTCTGTCCTCCGATGTGCGATCACATCGGAGGACAGAGAAATTAAACGGCAAATCGCGTTTTTTTTTTTTGTTGCGACCGCCGGTAAACGGTTAATTACCGGCGATCACAACTCGGGGGTCGGTAAAAACCCCCCGAATCATGTTCTCTGGGGTCTCGGCTACCCTCGGCAACCGAGACCCCAGAGAAAATCCGACTCTGGAGGTCGCTATTCACTTTTTCCACAGCGCCGTTAATTAACGGCGCTGTGGTTTAAGTACCCTTAGCGGCCGCCGTTAAAAGGCGTATCGGCGGTCGTTAAGGGGTTAATCTGTGAAAACAGATAGCACTTGGACGGCATGCATCCAATTTCTTGACAGATACATAGATTTTCATTGATGAAATTAATCCGACATTTGGATCAACATCGGACAAATCATTATGATTTTGACACTGCCAACTCCCAGTCATATGGAATTGGGCATTATAATGAGCTTTGATACTGCAAAGGGCCCGTATATATATATATATATATATATATATATATATATATATATATATATATATATATATATATATATATATATATAGTACAGACCAAAAGTTTGGACACACCTTCTCATTTAAAGATTTTTCTGTATTTTCATGACTATGAAAATTGTACATTCACACTGAAGGCATCAAAACTATGAATTAACACATGTGGAATTATATACTTAACAAAAAAGTGTGAAACAACTGAAATTATGTCTTATATTCTAGGTTCTTCAAAGTAGCCACCTTTTGCTTTGATGACTGCTTTGCACACTCTTGGCATTCCCTTGATGAGCTTCAAGAGATAGTCACCGGGAATGGTTTTCACTTCACAGGTGTGCCCTGTCAGGTATAATAAGTGGGATTTCTTGCCTTATAAATGGGGTTGGGACCATCGGTTGTGTTGTGCAGAAGTCTGGAGGATACACAGCTGATAGTCCTACTGAAAATAGACTGTAAGAATTTGTATTATGGCAAGAAAAAAGCAGCTAAGTAAAGAAAAGCGAGTGGCCATCATTACTTTAAGAAATGAAGGTCAGTCAGTCCGAAAAATTGAGAAAACTTTGAAAGTGTCCCCAAGTGCAGTGGCAAAAACCATCAAGTGCTACAAAGAAACTGGCTCACATGAGGACCGCCCCAGGAAAGGAAGACCAAGAGTCACTTCTGCTTCTGAGGATAAGTTTATCCGAGTCACCAGCCTCAGAAATCGCAGGTTAACAGCAGCTCAGATTAGAGACCAGGTCAATGCCACACAGAGTTCTAGCAGCAGACACATCTCTACAACAACTTTTAAGAGGGGATTTTGTGCAGCAGGCCTTCATGGTAAAATAGCTGCTAGGAAACCACTGCTAAGGACAGGCAACAAGCAGAAGAGACTTGTTTGGGTTAAAGAACACAAGGAATGGACATTACACCAGTGGAAATCTGTGCTTTGGTCTGATGAGTCCAAATTTGAGATCTTTGGTTCCAACCACCGCGTCTTTGTGCGACGCAGAAAAGGTGAACGGATGGACTGTACATGCCTGGTTCCCACCGTGAAGCATGGAGGAGGAGGTGTGATGGTGTGGGGGTGCTTTGCTGGTGACACTGTTGGGGATTTATTCAAAAGTGAAGGCATACTGAACCAGCATGGCTACCACAGCATCTTGCAGCGGCATGCTATTCCATCCGGTTTGCGTTTAGTTGGACCATCATTTATTTTTCAACAGGACAATGACCCCAAACACACCTCCAGGCAGTTGTTTCACACTTTTTTGTTAAGTATATAATTCCACATGTGTTAATTCATACTTTTGATGCCTTCAGTGTGAATGTACAATTTTCATAGTCATGAAAATACAGAGAAATCTTTAAATGAGAAGGTGTCCAAACTTTTGGTCTGTACTGTGTATATATATATATATATATATATATATATATATATATATATATATATATATATATATATATATATATATATATATATATATATAGTGGTGTTCAAAAGTCCTGCATAGGCATAGGATAAATTGAATTTTCAAGTTTTAAACGTTTTCTGTCGAATATCTTCGATGCTAATATGACATATTATATATGGTTTTGTTCAGAATACAATTTTGCATTCTCTCCCTGTAATATTTTTAGCTTTTGAAGCAGTTTTGCCTGAAATTATTGCAAAAATATGGGAATTGAAAGCACAACTAAATATTGTACAGCTTCAGATCCAAAATTAGCCAATCACAGATGAGGTTCTTGTGACCAATCATAACCTGGATATGGCAGCCAATCACATTGCATTACATTGCATCATATCTGCTGCTTTGTTTGTTTGTTTTATCTGTTGGTCTATCTAGTGAATCATACTGTAGAGTTTTATAATGGGAGCCTTCAGATTTTTGTCAGTGGAGGATCGTGGGCATTTAAATATTTAAAATGGAGGAAGGAGGAGTGGGAAAAAGTGCTATTTAGTGATGAAAGCACTTTTTGCATTTTAGGAAATGATGGCAAGTCTTATGTGAGAAGGTTCCCACATGAAGAGTACAAGCCAGAGTGTTTGAGCTTCTCTGTGAAACATCCTATGAAAGCAATGGTCTGGGGCTGTATGGCAGCCAATGGTGTAGGAAGGCTTCATATTGTGGAGGGTATGTTTAATGCAAAAAAATGCATAGACATCCTTAATAAGAAAATGCTGCCTTCTGCTCAACACCTGTTTTCAGGGGATTATATCTTCCAGGATAATAATGCTCCTTGTCACAGAGCTAAGACAGTAACGGAATGGAAAAAAAAGAACAAGGTGGCTACTATTGACTGGCCAGCTCAGTCCCCGGACCTCAATCCAATAAAAAATTTGTGGCACAAGGTATCATTAGAGATATCTAGAAAACAGCCAAGGACCAAGAGTGAGTTGATTGAGGCTCTGATACAGGCCTGGAACCACCTCAACACTCGTGAACATCTGCAGAAGCTTGTTCACTCAATGCCACAGAGATGCAAGCTGGTGCTCAAGAGCAGAAGCTGGCCAATAAAGTATTAGAAGCTAAAGATGCACTAAAAAAGCCCTTTTCAGGACTCTGAATTAAATATAAAATAATAAATCTTAAAAAGTAAAATTTAAGTCTGTGTGAACGTGCATTGGAAGTTAATGAACATAGAAACCTGTTCACCATTCTACACACTGTACTGGTGTAGGTATTGTTATGCTGTAAAAAAAATTATCAAAAATGCGCATACCATATGTGTTGCAGTGACCCACGTTACAGCCAGGGGGCGCTGTGTGTGCGCTTCAAGATGCGCTTGGAGGCATAATAGTGATGAGGGTAAATCCGGCAGGATTATAAATGGCCGGTATGTGTGTCGCAGAGGAGGTCACTCTGCGCTGTCAATCTGAATGTAAGTTGGTCTGCTGGGACCTGTAGTCCCACGTCTGATTGTATAGTTCTTATGGGAGATTGGCAGGGCTAGTCATGAGAGATGGGAGGGTCAGACTAGCCACACACACCCACACTCCCACCCATGGGAGTGGTAACAAGTATGTAATGTGACCAGGGTGTGGGTCACATGGGCCTGGGAGGTTCCTGTGCAAGGTCCTGGATGGTCGGTGTTGGACTGTCCTGGTATGGCCTGAAGTCCTGGAAGCACTGTGAGACCGTGGACCTGATGTATGGTCAGTGTTGGAGGCTCCTGGCTGGTCGAGTCATCCTGGAAGCACTGTGAGACCATCGACCTGGACGGTTCTGTTGTGGACCTTGGTCTGACGTGGAGTCTACCTGTGGAGAGGAGTTCCTAAGAGGTAACCCCTGGTATGGGGAAAACAGAACTATTGCTGAACTGTGCAGTCACCCGGTGACTGGAGGGATACCAGTGTGACCACTGAAGGATTTATAAGCCATATATAATGAACTGTTTGTGTTTATGGTTTATGAGTCTGACGTATAATAAACCAGAGTAGACTGTTTAAGTGGAGAAATCGTGCCTGAGTGCTTAAATCCCATGCTAAGCGAGTGTCCCCCACACACTCAGGTAGCGTATCACCACATTTGGTGTTTCGAATGCGGGCATGGTCCAAGAAGCACATGTTGCAGCGCTGGCTGGTCTGAGCCAGAGGAGTATACGGTCGGAGAACCGTGTGTAACAGACAGGAGTCTGTGTTGACTGGGGTCACGAAGTTTGCTGTGGCTCGGTGAGGTCACGAAGTTTGCTGTGGCTCGGTGGGGTCACGAAGGTGACAAGCGTCTTGCTGTGGATCGGCGGGTCCACGAAGTCTGCCGTGCAGAGCCTTGTGGAGCGTAGCTGCAGTTGCAGCAAGAGGTTCAGCAGCTTGTGATTGCCAGCAGGAGCTGGTGAAGAGTTGAAAGAAGAAAAAAAAAAAAAACACATTTTTTTTTCTGTTTGCGGACTCTTAAAGGGCCAGTGCAAGGCCAGAGTCACATTGGTGTACTGTGTGAACTGGGGCCTGAAAGTACTGTGGGGAATCTACGGGGTGTACCCCAGGGAAGGGGTGGTGTCCCTAAAAGGGGTAGTGTCCCAAAAATGGGGCGGAAAACCCAAAAAGGGATGGTTGCCCAAAAGGGGGCGGAGTCCCAAAAAGGGGCGGCATTCAACAAGGGAGTTGGTGTCCAAAAGGGGGTAGAGTCCCTTAAGGGGGTGGTGACCCTAAAGGGGGCAGAGGCCCAAAAGGGGGTGGAGCCTCCTGAAGTTAAAGGGGTGGCGCAGATCAGTGGGCCCCAGGCGCAGTTGTGCTATCCAGGTCCATGCTATGCTGTGAATTGCTCAGCTAATGTTTTGCCACGACAGTGCTCTTTTTCTTTGGATGGAGAAAGTGTGGTGGGACTGATAGACCCAGGGAGTAAAGCGACTTTACTGAGAACCCCTTCTGAATGCACTGTGTCACCTGGGTTAGGGACAAGAGTGAATGACACAGGTGGGGACGTTAAACAACATTTGACAGCCTGCCTCTACATTGACCCGTCAGAGGAGTCCCTGTACCATGAAGTAAGGGTAGTCCCGGACATACGGTATACTATCGTAATAGGGCGAGACTTGGAAACCCGGTGGGACTGGTGGTTAAAAGGGAAAGTGTCTGTGGGATTATTGTGTATGAAAACTGTTGCAGAGAATGCACCCCCGATAGTTGACAGTCCTAAGGCGGGCGTGACCAAGGAAAATGGTGGACGGGCCCAACTTAGTGACACGACTTTGGCAGTAACACCTTCCAAAACTGACGGGTCAGATAAACTGGTGACCAAAGGAAGTCGTGGATGGGCCCAACTTACGGACATGATGTCACCTGATGTGTACCCCAATATGACGGTTTGTAATGTGATAAATAGAACCTGTGGAGCTGACACCCAGTTGGAGAGTGACTTGGGCGTTCACCATACTGTGGGGTGTGACACAGACTATGCGGGTGACTGTGACTCTGAGGAAGCAAGGGAGTACAGTAAGGAAGAGCCCCACCAAAAGAAAAAATCTCCCCATCGCTGGAGACGTAAAGGGTGCAAAGAAATGGTACCAGTTGCACCTTGTGAAGAAGAGCAGAAGGCCACCAAAGGAGTGGGGTCTGAAGTACAAGCCCAGTTAAAGCAAGAGGAGCTATGGAGACGGGCTGCTGAGTGCCGGGTGAGTGCCTTAGAGAAAGAGGTGGTGGAGCTCAGAGGTCGCCTGGAAGAAAGCCAGTCAATGCATAAAGCAGCCTGGGAGAAGGTGGAGCGGCAGGTGTCTTTCCTGGCCAAACATCTGGAAACTGGTGATGTTCAGAGGAAGTTGGCTCTGAAAGCTGAACAAGATGGGTGTCTAATGACAGCAGAAGAAAACTAGAGTTCCTTGTTCAAATGCATGATAGATGTACCTGAAGACCTGAGAGAGGCGTGTGCTAGGGAGTCTATGCATGAAGGGTTCAAGAAGGCTGTGGGAGCGTGTAAGGTGAATTGGTCCCCAAAAACTAATCAGTTAGTGGTGCTGTCCACAACTGATGTTACAGCTAAGAGGGTAGCTACCCTGAGTGACATGCACTTGAGATATGTGCGCACAAAGTGGATGGTCCACTTGAGGAATGAAGACGCTGCTAGGCGGCTGGAGCATATGAGGAAAGCTCGGAGTCTTCAGGAGAGCATAATTCAGGTACCCGTCTCTATGGTAAAAAGAGTCGTTGGAAGGAATGGTCAAGCCATGCAAGAAATGGTGGATAACTCTGGAGTGGTAAGGTTGAGAGTACCGGGTGTCCATGAAGACCAGTTACCTCGAGAAAAGGGTATGGTTCCTTTCCTAGTTGTGGGAACAGAGGAGAGCCTTGGCAAAATACGGACTCTGCTGGAATATCGTATGGTATTTCTGAAGGAAATGGAGCAGTTAAGGGTTGAAGGACGGCGCCTTACAGGACTGCTGCGCCCTGTTGATAGAAGATGGCTGCCACGTTTGACCCGAAATGTGGACAAGAAAAAGGGTGGAAGTACCCAGCCTAATGAAAGAAGTAGTGTCGCCTCAGCTGACTCAGGGATGAGTGACATAGCTGGAAGACCTTGTAGTAAAAGTGGGTTGACCAAAAGGGGTCTGATGACACAGACGGTTGGTGACTCAAGGGTTGAAACCCAAGGCCTACATGTTGACCGCTGGGGGCGGGGAAAACCTAACAAGGGTGTGTTGATGGGGGATGCTCAAATCCGACTGAGACAGTTCTCTCGACTGGTAGGGCAAGGTGACTTGCGTACCCGGTGTCAGAACCATGGGTTTATGTCATGTGTCCACCCCAATAGGGTTGAACAAAGGGGGGAGGTATGTGGTGCAGTGACCCATGTTACAGCCAGGGGGCGCTGTGTGTGCGCTTCAAGATGCGCTTGGAGGCATAATAGTGATGAGAGAAAATCCGGCAGGATTATAAATGGCCGGTATGTCTGTCGCAGAGGAGGTCACTCTGCGCTGTCAATCTGAATGTAAGTTGGTCTGCTGGGACCTGTAGTCCCACGTCAGATTGTATAGTTCTTATGGGAGATTGGCAGGGCTAGTCATGAGAGATGGGAGGGTCAGACTAGCCACACACACCCACACTCCCACCCATGGGAGTGGTTACAAGTATGTAATGTGACCAGGGTGTGGGTCACATGGGCCTGGGAGGTTCCTGTGCAAGGTCCTGGACTGTCGGTGTTGGACTGTCCTGGTATGGGCTGAAGTCCTGGAAGCACTGAGACCGTGGACCTGATGTATGGTCAGTGTTGGAGGCTCCTGGCTGGTCGAGTCATCCTGGAAGCACTGTGAGACCATCGACCTGGACGGTTCTGTTGTGGACCTTGGTCTGACGTGGAGTCTACCTGTGGAGCAGGAGTTCCTAAGAGGTAACCCCTGGTATGGGGAAAACAGAACTATTGCTGAACTGTGCAGTCACCCGGTGACTGGAGGGATACCAGTGTGACCACTGAAGGATTTATAAGCCATATATAATGAACTGTTTGTGTTTATGGTTTATGATGTATAATAAACCAGAGTAGACTGTTTAAGTGGAGAAATCATGCCTGAGTGCTTAAATCCCATGCTAAGCGAGTGTCCCCCACACACTCAGGTAGCGTATCACCACACATAACAATTTATACACTTGGGACATTCAAAAATGAGTATGGCATACAATGAGGGATTACAAAAACATATATGTTCCACCAGTTTCACTGTAGAGATGCAGACGTATGAAACATATAGTTTTCTTCACGCCTATGCAGGACTTTTGAACACCATTGTATATATATATACAGTATATATATAATGCTCAAATAATAAAGGGAACATTAAAATACCACATCCTAGATCTCATTGAATGAAATATTCCAGCTGCAAATCTTTATTGATTGCATAATATCCAAGAAGTATCGTTTCTCCTTGCGGAGAGTGACATGTTAAGCATTGTTGATTACATAGTGGAATGCGTTGAGAAGAGAACAATATAACATAAAAATGATCTACTGTAAGTAAATCAAAATGAATATCCCATGGAGGTCCAGAAATTGGTGACTGGTTAGATGATATGCAAATAGACTCAAAAAGAGAGTAAGAAGACAGGAACTTTAGTGCCACTAATTGCAGGTCGCAATCCTAAAAGTCATTGACCCTTTAAAAGGCCTTGCCTCAGGACTTAATTAAGATAAAAGTCAAACAGAAAACTAAATTTGCAGATACGTATCATCAGCGCAAAGCAGGAGAATTGGTTAGCCTTGATGAGGGGCCTCTAGTAGGGGGTCTAAGCGGTAAAGTTTCTTCTTATAGAGAATGCCAAGTCTGTGTAGGGAGACTTATAGGCTGTGCAATGCTCCCCTGGGAAGAGAAGAGGAAGTCTAATGTCACCGATCCTAAAAAGTGAATGTCAATCCTTTAATGGCCTTCTTACATGGATAGGAAGGCAAATCAGAAACTCCATTTGTAGACATGTGTTTTGAGGTAATATATGCAAGTCTAGTTGTAAAACTTCTTTTGAAGTTGAAGGATAGCCAGGTAAATGGCACTATAGTTACACTTGTCTTGGTTTTGGAACAAATACTATTTGCTGCAGTAATTGCTAGTAAAGAGTCTCAGTTTTTTAAGTTGTTGTTTAGGCAGATATGTAACCAGTAGGACGTAACTATGAGTATGATTAATTTTTCACTACTTTATTAGGACTCTCAGTGAAGTTTTTCTGCCTCTGTCGACCATCATTCCCCTTTCCGACTATCACGTGTGGTGCAGCTGCCACCTCTTGAGTTAACTTCAGCAACAGGCAGAACTGGAATTTTTTTCAGACTGATAGACTACATGGATTTTTTGTCAGGAGGCTGGGAGATTATTTGTGAAATCCTAGGGACATGAGAAGGAAACATGAGATCCTATGGGTGCATTAAATAGAAAAAATATGCCCTGCAATAGGAAGACTTGTGTTGGTTATATTATATGTCATTTCATGTGGGCTGATCAAAATACAGAAGAAATATTTAACTCGTGCAATAAAAATGACTCACAAAAAATAGATTGTTGGTTCTATGCTTTCTATATTTCTTAGCCCATAAAATATTAACCCCTTAAGGACAGAGCCCTCTGTAACGCTTTAACATATCCCAGTGATCCTGAGAATGTTTTTTTCATGACGCATTATACTTCATGTTAGTGGTAAATTTTGATCAATATAATTTGCGTTTACTTATAAAAATATCAAAAAACGTAACAAAAATTTGACAACTTTGCAATTTTCAAACTTTGAATTTGTAAGCCCTTAAATCAGATTTTTATACCACACAAAATAGTTAATAAATAACATTTTCCATATCTCTACTTTGCATCATCATCATTTTTTAAACATTTTTTTTTTTCGGTAGGAAGTTAGAAGGGTCAAATCTTATCTGCAATTTTTGTAACAAAATTTGCAAAAACCTATTTTTTTAGGGGCTACAGCACATTTGAAGTGACTTTGAGGGGGTCTGTATGACAGAAAACAACCAAAAGTGACACCATTCTAAATACATCACCCCTAAAAGTGCTCAAAACCACACTGAAGGAGTGTATTAACCCTTTAGGTGCATTACATGAATTAAAGCAATGTGGAAGAAAAATAAAAAAAATTGAAATTTTTACCACTAAAATGTTGCATTACCGCACATTTTTCATTTTCACAAGGGAGAAAATGCATCATACAATTTGTTGTGCAATTTCTTCTGAGTATTGTACACCGATATCACATATGTGGTAGAAAACTGCTGTTTGGACGCACGGCAGAGCTCGGACGGGAAGGAGCGCCATTTGACTTTTTGAGCGCAAAATTGTCTGGAATAAATAGCGGATGCCATGTAGTGTTTGTAGAGCCCCCGATGTGCCTAAACAGTGGAAACCCCCACAAGTGAACCCTTTTTTTGGAAATTACACCCTTCAAAGAATTTATCTAGAGGTATGGTGAGCATCTAGAACCCACATGTACTTCATGGAATTTTAAGATAATGTACGATGAAAATAAAAAATTGTTTTGTCCTCAAAAATTTTGTTTTAGCCTGATTTTTAAAAAATTTTTTCACAAGGGTAACAGGAGAAAATAGACCACATAAGTTATTGTGCAATTTCTCCTTAATACAGGGTATGTTTGGGCACACACCAAGGCTCCGAAGAGAAGGAGCGCTATTTGATTTTTGGAGTGCAAATTTGTCTGGAATAGATTGCAAACGACATATTGCATTTGGAGAGCCGCCAAGGTTACAGAACAGTAGAAACCCCCACGAATGACCCTATTTTGGAAACTACACCTCTCAAAGAATTCCTATAGGAGTGTAGTGAGCATTTTTATCCCACAGGTATTTCACAAATTTGTATAACCTTGGGCTGTAAAAACAAAAATTAAAATTTTTTCCACTAAAATGTTGTTTTAGCCCCAAGTTATTAATTTTCAAAAGAGCTAATAGGAGAAAATGCATCACAAAATTTGTTACGCTATTTCTCCTGAGTATGGCAATGCCTCAGATATGTGGTCAAAAATTGCTTTTTAGGAACAGTACAAAGCTCAGAAGGGAAGGAGTGCCATATCAGAGGGCGGATTTGCCTGGAATGGTTAGCCACATTGGCAGAGCTTCTGAGGTGTCAGGACAGCAGTATCCCCATTAGTGACCCCATTTTTCAAAATACATCTCTTAATGAAATTGTCTAGAGGTGCAGTGAGTAAATTGACACCACAGGTGTGTCACAGAATGTTATACGAATGAGCGGTGAAGAAAAAATAATTACAGTTCTACCACTAATATGTTGTTTTAACCCCAGATTTTACATATTTACAAGAGGAATAATCGCATAATTTGTTACACAATTTCTAGTGAGCATGGCAGTACCCAGGGCCGGCATTGGGGGGAGGCAGACCAGGCAGCTGTCTGGGGCCCCCGCTCCCCCAGGGGCCCCCAGCTAGCGGCAAGTCACGCAGCCGCTATGGGGCCCCTGTGAGGCAGGGGGGCCCGCCTGCCGCCAGCGCCGACTCCCCCACCGCATTGAACTATACCGGCGTCTGCCGGTACAGTTCAAAGCAATGATGGAGGAGAGAGCATCACATGACGCTCCCTCTCCCATCATTCCCCACTCTGCCTCTGACACAGCGGGTGCGCGTCATCACGCACTCTCTGTGTGTCAGGCAGTGCGGCGGCAGCCACCGTCACAGGAGCAGGGAGGGAGCAGCGCGGGCTCGGTGAGAGGTGAGGAGCTTGTGTTTTTTTTGTTTATTTTTTTTAACTAGACTGTGCGGCCATTCTCGGGAGGAGAGAGGCGGAGAGGGAAGGGGGATGTGGACAGTGCTGTATACTACTGTGGGCTGTGCTGTATACTACTGTGTGGGAAGTGCTGTATATTACTGTGTGGGAAGTGCTGTATACTACTGTGTGGGCAGTGCTTTATACTACTGTGTGGGCTGTTCTATATACTACTGTGTGGGCTGTGCTATATACTAAGTGGCTGTGCTATATACTACTATGTGGGCTGTGTTATATACTACTATGTGGGCTGTGCTATATACTATGGGGTATATTATATTCTATGGGGGAGGCTGTATTATATTTATATTCTATGAGGGGTGATGGCATCGTACTCTATGAGGGGGCTACATTATACTATATGGGGGGCTGCATTATATTCTATGGGGAGGTTACATTATATTCTAGGGTGGCTGCATTATACTATATGTGGGCTGAATTATACTGTATCGAAGACTATGGGGAATACATTATACTATATGAAGAACTATGGGGTGCATTATACTATGGGAAGTGAATTGTACTACATGGATGACTATGGCAGTGCATTATACTATATGGAGCACTGTGAGGAGTGTATTATGCTACAGTATATGGAGGACTGAGGAGTATATTTTAATATATGGAGGACTATGAGAAGTGTATTATACTATATGGAGGACGATGGGAAGTGTATAATACTATATGGAGGACTATGAGGAGTGTATTATACTATATGGAGGACTATGGGGCACATTATATTATATGGAGGACTATGGGGTGTGCATTTTACAATATGGAGGACTATGGTGCACATTATAATATATGGAGGACTATGGGGTGTATGTATGGGGTGTAAACAAGCAAAATGCTGCATATTCATTGGGTGATTGGATTGTTTATGCCGGAATAAAAATCATTGTTCTCAGCAGCACATCGCCGGTGTAAACTGTAGATGTGCTCCTGATAACATGATACTGTATGGTGATCTGTTAGTGATCTATTAGTGATTGTTCTGTCCCCTTCATTCTTTCTCAGACGGTGGAAAGAGGCCATGAAACAAGCATCCAACGACTTCAGTATTCTCGATCACACTCGTTTAGAGTCCTGAAATCAGCGCATGTAAATACAACCGAAATGCTTCTGTATGATGTGCAATATGTTAGCATTTGGGGCCCCATTTTAAACTTTGCCTAGGGCCCCACTTTGCCTAAAACCAGCCCTGGCAATACCCCAGAGTATTTGATACTCTGCCAATTTTGCAAGCTTTCCCACCTACAAAGAATGGAAAGGTCTGTAATTTTTATCGCAGGTACACCAACTATAAGAGACAGAATCTAAAAATAAAAAACAGAAAATCACATTATAGTATTTTTACATAATTACATTGCATTTTATTGCATGAAATAAGTATTTGATCACCTACCAACCAGTAAGAATTATGGCTTTTACAGACCTGCTAGTTTTTCTTTAAAGAATAAGAAACCTGGAGTAATTAGTCCAAAGAGAACATGTACTAATAAACGGTTTTCTTTATTCTATCACAAAAAGGCACATACATTTACAAAAATGTATCATGGCAGCAATAGTTTATACAGAGAGGGATTGATAACAAAAATTGTGGGTCTCAAAGAACATATAATGAAGTGGTTATAGCATCCATTGACACATATATAAAGTGCTAGTGCTAGGATAGAGAGGTGCATACTCAAAATTGCATGGCACCATACTAGTTATATGCAGTCTTTAGTAGACAAAGTCCATAAAGTGCCATATGCTGATGTATAGAAAATCACCACTGCCTATCTCATAGATGTAAAAGTGCTCTTACCCATAGTACCTCTTTTAAGACACCACAGCCATAGCCCCAACGCATGTTTCACGATGGCTTCTTCGGGGGGGGGGGGGGGGGCAAGGTGGACTTTGTCTACTAAAGACTGCATATAACTAGTATTATGCCATGTAATGTTGAGTATACACCTCTCCATCCTAGCACTAGCACTTTATATATGTGTCGATGGATGCTATACCCACCTCATTATATGTTCTTTGAGACCCGCAATTTTTGTTATCACTCTCTGTATAAACTATTGTTGGTGTGGCACCCCAGGAGTTCGGGTACCACAGTAGTGCTGCCTTCCTCTCGGGGAGGGTAGTGCTATGCCTGGAAACAAGAGGGATCTCTTTGGCAGGTAAATCACACACAACACCTTCTGAATCCAGGCCAGGAGGGGAAGGTCAAAACCCTGTTTTAAGGCAGCTTCCCTGGATAAAGATCCTGGTTTGGAGGAGGAGCTAGTTTAGTCTGGATCAGACAGTCTGGAGAGCAGACAGGAAAGGAGCAGAGGAGAGATTTCAGGGCTCAAGGAGGCTACAAGTGGGTCTCTGAGGAGCCAAAGCGCAGAGACTGGGTACCGGGAGCCTGAGGCTAGAGTGGAACTGTAGGACACCTAGCAGAACCGGAGGGCACAGAACTACACGTAAACTGCCCAAATTAAGCCTGTGGTACAGCAGCACCCTGGAGCCTGGAGTCACCATGCAGAGACCCCAGAAGGAATGGCCCAAGCTGCCTACCATACAGGTACGTGTCCCAGGACAAGGGAAAGAACCCAGACCTTGTTAGGACATTACAGACAGCAAGGGACTATAGCAAGCTCGCAGTGGAAGGCTCCCAACCTGACTTGTCAAGGAGATTCCACTTGTTTCCGGGCTGCCTGGACTCCTAAGGTACCTGTTGCCGGTACCCTGGACTGTGGCCTGCCAACTACAGTAAACCAGGTAAAGACTTTACAACTTGTGTCCTTTAGTCATTGACCGGCAAACACCATCATCACCATACACTCTAGGACCCCTGGGGACCCCGCTTCACCTGTGGTAAGCGTCACCGTCATTGCTGCAACAACATCCTCCAGAGAACCCCTTTAAAGCAGCGTCGGTCCCCCTATTGACCGAACACCACAGGTGGTGTCACGACAGACTTATTCACAATTCCCCTTTAAAAACCGTTCCCCTTTACAGTGAGTCCCAGGGCCACGGACAGGGTCACAGCCACCGTGACATCCCCTTTAATAGCCGACCGGACCTGGCACCGAGTACGCTGCCCTGGTGGGCGACTCATTGCCATGATACATTTTTGTAAATTTATGTGCCTTTTTGTGATAGAATAAATAAAAACGTTTTTTAGTACATGTTCTCTTTGGACTCATTACTCCAGGTTTCTTATTCTTTATACTGAATAGGAGTGTCCATATGGGTATTACCCAAGTCCCAATTCTTCAGGCAAGGGACTATATATTTTTTTTTATATTTAGGATGTTATAGCAATGTATTCTGTTCTGATTCTCTTGTTTCCTAGTTTGTCTTTAAGAAGCACTCCTGCTTTGTACTCATTACCTGTATTAATTGCACCTGTTTGAACTTATTACATGTATAAAAGACACCTGTACACACACTTAATAAATCACACTCCAACCTCTCCACCATGGCCAAGATCAAAGAGCTGTCTAAGGACACAAGTGACAAAAATGAAGACCTGCACAAGGCTAGAATGGGCTACAGGACAATAGGCAGGCAGCTTGGTGAGAAGGCAACAACTCTTTGCACAATTATTAGAAAAAGGAAGATTCACAAGATGACTGTCAATCTTCCTTGGTCTTGAGCTCTATGCAAGATCAAGGATGATTCTGAGAAACGACAGGATTCAGGCCAGAGCTACATGGGAGGACCTGGTCAGTTACATGAAGAGAGCTGGGATCACAGTGTCAATCATTATCAATCATTAACACACTATGCCGACACGGATTCAAATCTTGCAGGACACACAAGGTCACCCTGCTCACGGCAACACATGTCCAGGCCTATTTGAAGTTCGCCAGCAACCATCTGGATGATCCAGAGGAGGTATGGGAGAAGGCCATGTGGTCAGATGAGACCAAAATAGAAGTTTTTGATATCAATTCCACTCACCATGTTTGGAGGAAGAAGCAGGATGAGTGCAAACCCAAGAACACCATTCCAACCATGAAGCATGGTGGGGAAACATAATACTTTGGGGGTGCCTTTCGGCAAAGGGGACAAGACAACTGCACTATTGAAGCAAAGATGGATTGGGTCATGTATTGTGAGAATTTGGCCAACAACCTCCTTCCCTTGGTAAGAGCATTGAAGATGGGTTGTGGCTGGGTCTTCCAGCATGACAATGACCAAAAACACACAGCCAGGGCACCTAAGGAGCACCTAAGAATCATTTGAAGGTCCTGTAGTGGCTTAGCCAGTCTCCAGACCTGAACCCAATATAAAATGTTTGGAGGTAGCTGAAACTCAATGTTGCCCAGCGACAGCTCTGAATTCTGATCTGGAGAAGATCTGTATGGAGGAGTGGGCCAAAGTCCCTGCTGCAGTGTGTGCAAACTTGGTCAGGAACTGCAGGAAGAATCTGGAAACAAATGTTTCTGCACCAAATATTAAGTTCTGTTTTTCTACTGTATCAAATACTTATTTCATGACATAAAATGCAAATTTATTATATAAAAATCATACAATTTGATTTTCTGGTTTTTATTTTAAGATTATGTCTCTCATAGTTGAAGTGTACCTATGATAAAAATGACAGGTTCACCATTCTTTATAGTTGCGAAAACGGACAACATCGGCAGCATATCAAATGCTTATTTTCCCCACTGTATGTGGCTGTACAGTACTGTTTGACCACACGGCGAGACTTGGGAGGGAAGGAGCGCTATTTGACTTTTGGAGCTCACGTTTTCTTAGAATAGTTTGCAGCCTCCATTTGCAGAGCCCATAAGTGCTAAAAGAGCAGAAACCTCACTCAATTGATTCCAATTTGGAAATTACACACCCTTTGGGAATTCATCTATGGATGTGGTGATGATTTTGACTCCATGGGTGCTTCCCAGAAACAAGCAGCAATGGATGTTGCAGAGTGCAAATACAAATATGCCATTACATTTCCCACAGATTGTAGTGCCCTTATATTGTGCCCAGCTCATGTTTCTGGAGACACGCACACCGTAAATTAAGTGGCCTTTCCTCGATAGAGTAATGCCAAATGTAGATGCTAACTGTAGTTTAGGCACACTGTGTGGTTCAGGAGGGGGGGGCATTTGAATATGGGAGAGCAGATTTCGCTGGATTTCTTATGCACTTTTTTTGTGGCTTGATGAAAGCTATGTATGGCCGAAACATTGCTACTTTTCCTGTCTGTACACTGGTGCCAATAAAACGTTTTGGGAAAATTACCTTGTGCCTTTGATTTTTGGAATGTGTGTAGTTTTTACAACCCAGTTGTGGAGCTGTACCAAGTTTGCATGGATTACGGAGAGGTGCATGAGATGAACAAAAAAATATGTGATTTGGTTGAAAACCTGAGGGATCCATTTACTAATAAGACAGTAGATATATTGTGTACTCTTTGTGGCTTTCACAAGGTACACAAAACAGTGGTTGACCGTGCTTTTATGCATGCCTAAAAAGACGGACACTGCTGGATCATAGTCCAAAGTGTCCCTCTCACAGGTTTACTGCTACAGAGAGACCCCTGCACTCATTAGAAGCACTTCTTCATATTAAACGATGCAGGTTTCTGTTAGCAGTGCAGGGGTTAAACTGTTCAGCATAGAGAGTAGTTCAGGGGTTAAACTGTTCAGCATAGAGTCTCTGAAATCTTCCTGCTTAGATGATCTTAGCTGTTCAGTATTGGCCACTTCTATCTCCTAAATATACTTGCCTATGGCAATCTGGATTGCCAGTGTTAGTCTTGACCTGCCTCGTGTGTAGTGGAGGAGTCGGTTGTTGGTAGTTTGGAGTGTTGATCTGTGACTGTTGCTTGGTGTTTCGAATATGTGCAAATACTAATCCTCTCCTGTTTGGTTTTCCTTCCTTTTCTCCACAGTGTACCTCTTTGTTGTCTGTGAGTCCATATTTATATGTTTGGTATTTCATTTATCCCTGTACTTCCTCCCTTGTTAGTCTGGTCTGTGTATATACATACACTATCACTATTACTCCCCACTTCCCTGGATTGGGAACTTGTACAGATACAGAGCTGATTCAGGAGTTTAGCAAGGTATGTGGCCTCAACATCTTCACCATCAAAAGTAATTCAGGGAGCAGGGATAGCTAGGGCTCCCCTAGCGTTAGGGTCAGGGAAGCAGTCCCTAGCCCCGGATATTCCAACAACAGAGTTGTGATATTAACACTGGCCCATATTATTTTTTATCCATCAAGTAATCTATTTCTTCTCTGGCTGGGCATCTGCAGCAGCTCAGCCTGGAGGTGGCAAATCTTCGCTCTGTAGTAACACAACACTGGTCTGCAGACCGATGTTGGCAGATATGCAACAGATACAGATTTGTTTGTGTGCAGGAAGCGTTTACACTTTTCTGACAGTAGATTGCGATGTTGTTACTGTTATATGCTTAGTTGAATGTAATGCATATACTTGTTGTACTTTGGTTTCACTTTCTCTCTGATAAAAGGTCCTTCAGACTTCCTGTTATGCTGTATTAAGAAGATGATGCATGTACCTCATGTTCTGTGAAGATAAAAGTTGAATTACCCCATATAATCTACTCTCACAAGTTTCTTCTGCGACCAAACTATACAACAGGTTATGGGCCCAGCATAGAAGACAAAAAGGACTTGGTGAATACAAAAGAATACTTCAGAGCAATTCTCTCCAAACAAGTAAGACAAATAAGTTAAAGAGGAGCAGCAGTTCAGAGCTGAGACTCACAGTAGCTAAGCTGAACAATGAGAACTATCAGTTACTAGATGGTGGCCCGATTCTAACGCATCGGGTATTCTAGAATATGTATGTATGTACAGTATGTATATAGCAGCTACATAGTATATAGCACAGGCCACGACCTATTGTAGAATACCCGATGTGTTAATACAGGCTACGCAGTATATAACACAGGCCACGCAGTATATAACAGTGGCCACGCAGTATATAACACAGCCCAAACAGTATATAACATTGCCCACGTAGTATATAACACTGCCCACGTAGTATATAACATTGCCCACCTAGTATATAGCAGCCAAGCAGTATATAACACAGCCCACGTAGTATATAACACAGCCCAAACAGTATATAACACAGGCCACACAGTATATAACATTGCCCACATAGTATATAACACTGCCCATGTAGAATATAGCAGCTATGTAGTATATAACGCAGCCCATGCAGTATATAACACAGCCCACATAGTATATAGCAGCCATGTAGTATATATTGCAGCCCACGTAGTATATAACATTGCCCACATAGTATATAGCAGCCATGTAGTATATAACGCAGCCCACGAAGTATATAACACAGCCCACGTAGTATTTAGCAGTGTGGGCAACATATCCCTGTTAAAAAAAATAATTAAAATAAAAAATAGTTCTATACTCACCCTCCGTCGTCCAGTGAAGCTCTGTCGATGCGCGCGGCTGCTGCCAGTTTCCATTCCCAGGATGCATTGCGAAAATACCCAGATGACGTAGCGGTCTCGCGAGACCGCTAAGTCTTCTGGGTAATTTCATAATGCATCTCTGGGATCGGAAGCTGGCGGCAGCCGCGCACGCCTCGGCGGACGTCGAAAGGTGAGAATAGCAGGTTTTTTGTTTTTTTTATTATTTTTAACATTAGATCTTTTTACTATTGATGCTGCATAGGCAGCATCAATAGTAAAAAGTTGGTCACACAGGGTTAATAGCAGCGTTAACGGAGTGCGTTACCCGCGGCATAACGCGGTCCGTTGCTGCTGGCATTAACCCTGTGTGAGCGCTGACTGGAGGGGAGTATGGAGCGGCCGCCGGACACTGACTGGACGGGAGTAGGGAGGGACTAATTCTTGGCCGGGCTGTGCCCGTCGTTGATTGGTCGCGGCAGCCAGGACAGGCAGCTGGTGAGACCAATCAGCGACGCGGGATTTCCGTGACGGAAGTTGCAGACAGACAGAAGGACAGAGAGAAAGACAGAAGTACCCCTTAGACAATTATATAGTAGATGGAGATATCATTGTCTAAAGAAGATTTATGGGAGGTAATCACTACAGACAGACTCAATGATAATAATTATACATGGGATAAGAAAAACAGACAAGCAAAAGCTACTATCAGCTTATTAGTGGAGGATGATCAGTTAAGCCACATAAAGAATGAAAATTCAGCAAAGGGAATGTGGGAAGCATTGAGAAAGCTACATGAAAGATCCAGCTTAAATCACAAACTATTCCTGCTAAGAAAACTTTACAAGATGAGATTAAGTGTAAAGAAAGACATGCAGGAGCATATAAACTCCATGATGGAGGTGGTAACACAGCTCAGATCAGTCGTTGAAGACATTAAGGAAAGCCATATAGCAACAATATTATTGTGCAGTTTACCAGATTCATATACTGCTCTGATAAATGTACTAGAGATAAGACCTGAAGCAGACATTACACTAGAGTTTGTAAAGACCAGACTTATAGATGAATATCATAGAAGGAAAGAGCAAACAAACGATTCCACTGAAAGGGATAGTGAAAATACTCTTAAAGCGACAGACAAGAAGCCCCATAATACAGAGACAAGAGAACGTTTCAGATGTAAGAAAAAGGGACATTTAAAAGAAAGACTTTACTATATGGAAAGCAGAACAACAGAAATTACACCAAAAGGAGAATAAACATAAGGTAAATAGCACAATTTCTAACCCACATGAAGATCACTGGAATGGTACATTTAAAGTGACTGATAAAGAGTCATCGTCAGGCTGGTTTATTGACTCAGGAGCAACAAGTCACGTAACTAGTGATAAAAGCTTCTTTACTGAACTTGATTAAAATAAGAAGAAAGCAACTTATCTTGCAGATGGGAGTAAAATAACTGCAGAAGGTATTGGTCAAGGAATGCTAATCGGTCCTGATAGATTTGGGCATAATTCAAAATTATTAGTAAAGGATATGTTATATGTTCCATATTCTAGGTTCTTCAAAGTAGCCACCTTTTGCTTTGATGACTGCTTGCACAATCTTGGCATTCTCTTGATGAACTTCAAGAGGTAGTCACCAGAAATGGTTTTCACTTCACAGGTATGCCATCAGGTTTAATAAGTGGGATTTCTTGCCTTATAAATGGAGTTGGGACCATCAGTTGTGTTGAGCAGAAGTCTGGTGGATACACAGCTGATAGTCCCACTGAATAGACTGTTAGAATTTGTATTATGAACAAATCCTGACCTGGCTTGCTCGTCAGGTCCTCCTGCTCAGGTTCTCCCCCTCCCTCCTTATAGTTGAGTACGGTCCCTTAACAACAACAGGTGGGCTGCTTTTACCAGGGAACAGTTCAGCATTTAAAACAGCCGCAAACACAGTAAATGGTGGTTAACCCTTTTAGGGTTCCAGTCCCATAAGCCAGCAGGGGATGCTCAAACATGCGCAAAGGAAACTTGGATGAGGAAGGAGAAAAACAAAAACAACAGTCTTTTATCCGTGACAATTCGGGTCACGCACGACACAGTCTTGGTGTCGTCTATAGTGTTGAGCATTCCGATACCGCAAGTATCGGGTATCGGCCGATACTTGCGGGTATCGGAATTCCGATACCGAGATCCAATACTTTTGTGGTATCGGGTATCGGTATCGAAACAACATTAATGTGTAAAATAAAGAATTAAAATAAAAAATATTGCTATACTCACCTCTCCGACGCAGCCTGGACCTCACCGAGGGAACCGGCAGCGTTCTTTGCTTAAAATGCGCGCGTTTACTTCCTTCCGTGACATCACGGCTTGTGATTGGTCGCGTGCCGCCCAGGACCTGAAATTACGTCACGGCTTGCTGTGATTGGTCACGTCGCGGTCACATGAGCGGCACGCAACCAATCACAAGCCGTGACGTAATTTTAAAATGCGCGCTTTTCCTGCCTCCCGTGACGTCACGGCTTGTGATTGGTCGCGTCGCCCATGTGACCGCGACGCGACCAATCACAAGCCGGAACGTAATTTTAAAATCCTGAATGCCTAGAATTAGGCATTCAGGACCTGAAAATTACATCACGGCTTGCTGTGATTGGTCGCGTCGCGGCCACATGGGCGGCACGCGACCAATCACAAGCCGTGACGTCATGGAAGGAAGTAAACGCGCGCATTTTAAGCAAAGAACGCTGCCAGTTCCCTCGGTGAGGTCCAGGCTGCGTCGGAGAGGTGAGTATAGCAATATTTTTTATTTTAATTCTTTCTTTTACACATTAATATGGATCCCAGGGCCTGAAGGAGTTTCCTCTCCTTCAGACCCTGGGAACCATCAGGAATACCGTCCGATACTTGAGTCCCATTGACTTGTATTGGTATCGGGTATCGGTATCGGATTAGATCCGATACTTTGCCGGTATCGGCCGGTACTTTCCGATACCGATACTTTCAAGTATCGGACGGTATCGCTCAACACTAGTCGTCTAGGGATTCCGCCCCTCCCAGAGATGCAGAACAGTCTCACATATTTTGGTGCAATCGGTACAACACTTTCTTCTTAAAGGGGCTACCCTCACTCCTTGCGGCCGGAATAGTGGGCTGCACTGTGGCCCAAAGACCCACTGGAGAATGACTCATCACTGTTCCCCGGCTTCATTCCTCCGGCAACAGCTGGCTCGGCAAACTTGGAGCCTCCTGCTCCTGTGACCAAACTGTGGCCACCAATTTCTTTAAGGACGTCTCTGCCCTCTGGCTTTCTGTAGGGGCCACGTGTAATCCGGCTGGACATGCTTCCTCCTCCTGGCCACTGTAGCTCCTTTAAAATTTGGTGCAACCGCCGTTTCTTCTCCTCAATTACTCCTGCCATTTGCCGGGCCTCTTCTGCCGAGGGAGCCCAGGACTCATTTAGGTTGCTGCTGTGGGGAGATGCAGGGACTGGGGTGAGGTCGGTGTCATACTCACTGCAACTGCAGCCGGCTGCGACATTTCTCCTCTGTGGCTGCGGCTGCGTGAACTTGGGATTATGGCCACAACGGTCCCTCTCTCCACGACTTCCGGTTTCTCGATCACTTCTTGCAGTGGGCAGATTTCTCCGCTGAATGACACACTTCGCTGCTGCATTCAAACAGGTATCTCACTTGGCAATGGCATATCTCTTCTGGGCACGCCGTCTTGCTCTTCTGGGCTCCACCCGTTCGTGGGTGGAGTTACTTCCAGCTGCCCCAACGTTCCTCAAGACTCTGCTGTAGGGGTCGGGGCTTCTTCTTCTGCCTCACCCATCTCAGGTGGGCACCAGTCACAGTGGTACATGACCTCGGCTCAGACCACTGCTTCTTCCATCTTCACCCCCTTTTCTTCTTAGGACTCTCATGGAGGGCGGCACCACTCTCAGCTTTCTCGTCACTGAACGCCATCTTCTTGTCAGTGTTCAGCGCCATCTTTAACTCTCTAATGGCTGCCATCTTTGCCGTCTTCAAGGCTCCTTCGCATCAAGGCATCGGAATCCTGACGACTACGCCAATTCTGTAAGGTGGCCAGGGTGGTTGTTGTGGCACCGGCTGTTCTGTTTCCACACCCTAGCGCCCCACAGATAAAATATAGTGTCCCTCCTGCTGTGTTTGTAATGTGCGCAGCAGAACACTTACGGTCACTGTCAGAGTCCTTTCCAGTTCTGTCACTCTAGCTTCACAAAACACTTCATAGTCACAGTTCTTTTCCAACAGTTTAACTTTAATATTCAACAGGGCATTCATCACACTGGCAGCACATAGAGACATCTTATCTTTCCCCAAGCTAAAGCACAATGCATCACATTACAGTACATCACAAATACATTACAGTGCACCAATAGCAAAACATTAATAAAACCTCAGGGTGCTGCACATGACACATGTGCTCGGTGTTCAGGAGAGAGGAAGCACATGAGGGTCCCTGCCACCTCCTTACACATGCAAGACGACTCAGGAATCTCACAGAGCTGGAAGAATTTTCTAAGGAAGAATGGATGAAAATCCCTTAAGTAAGAATTAAAAGACTGTTGGCTGGCTATAAAAAGCATTTACAAGGTGTGATACTTGCAAAAGGGGGTGCTACTAATCATGGAGGGTGCCCAAACTTTAGCATTGACCCATTATCTTTTTTGTAATTTTTGAAATGTAACAGATAGAAATATACATTTTTTTTGCCAATGTTAGGGGTCGAGTTCCCACCTCTGCACAGGGGGAATCTCGGCCATCTCCACTGCGGTCTCCCATTCTTCTCCTGCCGCAGTGGAGGCTGCTCGGCAGAGACGTCGGTCCCAGCATCTCACTCAATCTGACTCTGTGAAGAGGATTACTGCTGCTTTTCCAGCTTCTGCCATTGAAGTGAGTGCTGGGCAGCGGCGAGCAGACGCTTTTGGGACTAAGTCCTGCTTTTCTCCTTCTGAGCATGCCCAGGGTAAGATCTCTCATTGGAGATCGAGGGTCACATGCTTGGATACTGCAGCAAAGCCCATTGATCCTCCAGGAAGGTCCTGAAGGTGCTCAGGCTCTGTGGCAGCTTCTCATTGGTCCTTCTAGGAAAGTCTTGTTCTGGCTGCAGCTATAAAAGGCTCGCATGGCCGCACGGCCATGCGCTAGTATCTTTCTAAGTTATGTGCTTTGCGCCAGTGTGGTCATGTAAGATTGTGTTCAGGGACCCGACTGAAATAAGCCCATAGAATGCTGGCACCTTCGGCGAGGAGTTTTGTGTGCATGCATGACCACTGACTGCTCTCTGTTGGGCAGTTAGCCTGTGCTCCTGTGAAGTCTAACAGGGCACAGTGCTTTGCTTTCTCGGCTGTTCTGTGAGTTAACAGAGCTAGCCAATACCGCCATATAGTGCTGCCATTTGCTAGCAGCAGGTTTTCCTGCACGGTGGACCCTGGGCTGCGAACGCATCAATAACAATAAAAAACTATATTTTCTCGGCACGTTCCGCTAGCCCTAACAGTATACTAGTGCCAGGGTCTGGCTAGAAAATGGTGGACGATCAGCGTCTACAGCGGTACATCCAGCAGCTGGAGGGTAGGTTGGCGGCTCTAGAGCGTACAACCTCAGCTGTGGACGTCACTGCTGTCGCTGTTCAGGCTGCAAGTGCAGCTGCAGCCAGTTTGTCTGCAACCACCCCTGCTCCGACTATTTCCCGTCTCCCGCTTCCAGACAAGTTTGCTGGTGACAGTAAGCTATGTCGGGGATTTGTGAGCCAGTGCTCCATACATCTCGAGCTCCTGGCTGCACGTTTTCCTACGGAACGGGGGAAAGTGGGATTCATTTTATCTCTTTTGTCGGGCAGGGCGTTGGAGTGGGCAATGCCGCTTTGGGAGCGCAATGATCGTGTGGTGCAGAGTGCTCCTCTCTTCCTGGACGCTCTGAGGCAGGTCTTTTTGGGACCTCGTGTCACTCACGATACCGCGCTCCAATTGTTGGCAATTACTCAGGGTTCGTCCATGGTCAGCCAGTTTGCCGTTCAATTCCGGACTCTAGCCTCTGAGCTAGAATGGCCAGATAAAGTCCTTATTCCGGTGTTCTGGAAAGGACTGGCAGACCATGTGAAGGACGCCTTGGCCACCAGGGAGATTCCCGCCACACTGGAGGAGCTTATTTCAGTATCTACCCGCATCGACCTCCGTTTTAACGAGCGGAGGTTGGAGCAGACCCAGTGTAGGCAGATGTTTCGGCTGGCTCCCACCTTCGCCAAACCTCTATAATCTCCTGTTCTTTCATCCGACTCCCATGAGACCATGGAGGTTTCTCGAGCGGGACCTAAGTCTCAGACCGCTCGAGTACCTGTGGTGTGTAAAAATTGTCAACAACTGGGACATTACGCTAATAAGTGTCCACAGCGGTCGGGAAAACGACCGCGTCTAGTGACCATAGGAGGAGGTTCACTAGACACAGCGGCCTTTTCCTCCAAGCTGTCCTTTAAAGGGACAATTCTGTTGGGCTCATCCACTCTTGCAGTTGAGCTTTGTGTGGATTCAGGTGCAGAGGGAAATTTCATGTCCTTTGCTTTTGCTCTGGTGATGCTCACCAAACCAGTAACTGTTAGGCCGGCGTCACACTAGCGAGTTTTACAGACGTAAGAGCGCAGAAAATACGTCCGTAAAACTCGCCAAACAAATGGCACAATTATTCTCAATGGGGCTGCTCCTATCAGCCGTATATTACGGTTCAGTATTATACGGCTTTCTACGGCCGTAGTAAATCGCAGCATGCTGCGTTTGTCAGCATATTGCGCAAATAAGACGCCAATGAAAGTCTATGGTGGTGAGAAAAATACGGATTACACACGGACCAGCAGTGTGACTTGCGAGAAATACGCAGCGGTGTTAGTGACAAGCCGGTAATTCAATTGCCGGCTTTTCATTTCTCCTTCACAAACCCGACAGGATATGAGACATGGTTTACATACAGTAAACCATCTCATATCCCCTTTTTTTTTGCATATTCCACACTACTAATGTTAGTAGTGTGTATGTGCAAAATTTGGGCGCTGTAGCTGCTAAAATAAAGGGTTAAATGGCGGAAAAAATTGGCGTGGGCTCCCGCGCAATTTTCTCCGCCAGAGTGGTAAAGCCAGTGACTGACGGCAGATATTAATAGCCTAGAGAGGGTCCATGGTTATTGGCCCCCCCTGGCTACAAACATCTGCCCCCAGCCACCCCAGAAAAGGCACATCTGGAAGATGCGCCTATTCTGGCACTTGGCCATTCTCTTCCCACTCCCGTGTAGCGGTGGGATATGGGGTAATGAAGGGTTAATGCCACCTTGCTATTGTAAGGTGACATTAAGCCAGATTAATAATGGAGAGGCGTCAATTATGACCCCTATCCATTATTAATCCAATTGTCTGAAAGGGTTAAAACACACACACACACACACACACACACACACACACACACACACACACACACACACACACACACACACACACACACACACACACACACACACACACACACACGTTATTAAAAAGTATTTTAATGAAATAAACAAACAGGTTGTTTTAGTATTTTCTTGCTCTCTCAATCCATCCGGAACACCCTCGCTTGGCAAAATAATAAACCAACAATATACATACCTTTCTGATGTACTGTCAGGTCCCACGAAGTAAATCCATCTGAAGGGGTTAAATCATTTTACAGCCAGGAGCTGCGCTAAAGCACTCGCTCGTGGTTGTAAAAACCCCGGGTACTGAAAGGAAATCAGGGTGATCTGTACTTACACTGAGTTGCGGTGATGCACCCCCTGCTGGATGTCCTCATGAACTGCAGCCTGGAAACTTTTTCCCACGCTCCAGGTCATATCAGGACATCCACCAGGGGGCGCATCACCGCGACTGAAGGTAACTATAGGTCATTGACCTACATTTCCTTCATTCGCTGGGGCTTACAAGCACGAGCACAGCTGCATTAGCAGGGCTCCTGCTTGTAAAATTTTTTAACCCCTTCAGATGGATTACCTCATGGGACGTGACGGTTCATCAGAGGGTATGTATATTGTGGGTTTATTATTTTGCCAAGCGAGGGTCTTGAGATGGATTGAGAGAGCAATAAAATACTAAAACAACCTGTGTGGTTATTTCATTAAAATACTTTTTAATAATGTGTGTGTGTGTGTTTTTAACCCTTTCAGACAATTGCATTAATAATGGATAGGTGTCATAATTGACGACTCTCCATTATTAATCTGGCTTGATGTCACCTTACAATAGCAAGGTGGCATTAACCCTTCATTACCCCATATCCCACCGCTACACGGGAGTGGGAAGAGAGTGGCCAAGTGCCAGAATAGGCGCATCTTCCAGATGTGCCTTTTCTGGGGTGGCTGGGGGCAGATGTTTGTAGCCAGGGGGGGGGGCAATAACCATGGACCCTCTCCTGGCTATTAATATCTGCCCTCAGTCACTGGCTTTACCACTCTGGCGGAGAAAATTGCGCGGGGCCCACGCCAATTTTTTCCGCCATTTAACCCTTTATTTTACAAGCTACAGCGCCCAAATTTTGCACATACACACTACTAACATTAGTAGTGTGGAATATGCAAAAAAAGGGGGATATGAGATGGTTTACTGTATGTAAACCATGTCTCATATCATGTCGGGTTTGTGAAGGAGAAATGAAAAGCCGGCAATTGAATTACCGGCTTTTCACAGATATCGCGCTGAATTAAATATAAATATAGAATATATATATATGTGTCTCAATGTATATATATATATACTGTATATATGTTTTCCCGAACATTTGAGCACATAAATCCATTAGATGTCGGTTTTGCAAGCCTGCGAGAAAATATCGCAGTACGGATGCCATACGGATTACATACGGATGATGCCATGCGCAAAATACACTGACACACCCTGCCTATGGATCACTATTTTGGGAACATTTCTCCGTATTACGGCCGTAAAAAACGGACCGTATTGTCTTACGCTGAGTGTGACGCCGGCCTTAGGGTATGTGCACATGTTGCGGATTCTGCTGCGGATTTTTCCGCAGCGGATGTGGAAAATCCGCAGTGCAAAACCACTGCGGTTTTCACTGCGGATTTTATAGCGGTTTCTTCTGCGGATTCCACTGTGGTTTTACATCTGCAGTTTCCTATTGGTGCAGGTGTAAAACCGCTGGGGAATCCGCACAAAGAATTGACATGCTGCGGAAAATAATCCGCTGCGTTTCCGCACGTTTTTTTGCGCAGCAAGTGCACAGCGTTTTTTTTCCCCATAGGTTTTAAACTTAGGGAAAACTGCTGCGGATCTGCAGCGTCAAAACCGCAGCAAAATCCGCAACGTGTGCACATACCCTTAGGGTGGTGAATGGGTCGACACTTCCGTTACAAATCACACACCAAACTGTCCCTTTCACATTAGCCATGTCCCCATCCCACCAGGAGATAATTTCCCTTCTTGTCCTTCCCGAGGGAATGGATGAAATTCTGCTGGGAATACCCTGGCTCCATTTCCACTCTCCACATATTGAGTGGACCTCAGGGAGGATATTGGGTTGGAGTGAATCTTGTAAGGGCAGATGTGTGAAAGAGTGCGTTCAGGTTTCCACCACGGAGATACCCGCAGATCTCTCTTCTCTTCCCAAATGCTATTGGTCCTATGCAGACACTCTCCTCATATCGAGTGGTCCTCAGGCAGAATTCTGGGATGGGATGAATCTTTTGGGGGTAGGTGTCAGAGGGAGTGCGTTCAGGTTGTGACTACTGAGGTACCCGCAGATCTATCCTCTCTCCCCAAGCAATATTGGTCTTATGCAGACGTGTTCTCCAAAAAGGCTGCGGAGACCCTTCCGCCTCACCGTCCCTATGACTGTCCTATAGATCTCTTGCCTGGAGCAGAACCTCCTCTGGGACTTGTCTATCCCCTCTCTCTCCCGGAAACGGAGGCTATGTCCCAATACATCCAGGAGAATTTGGCAAGAGGGTTCATTAGGAAGTCAGTGTCACATGCAGGGGCGGGGCTCTTTTTCGTTCAGAAAAAGAACGAAGAGTTACTTCCTTGCATAGATTACAGGGGTCTTAACGCCATCACCGTTAAGAATAAGTACCCGCTGCCCCTGATTTCTGAGCTTTTTGATAGGCTATGGAGAGCAAGGGTATTTACCAAATTAGATCTGCAGGGTGCTTATAACCTGATTCGCATCCGTGAGGGGGACGAATGGAAGACGGCGTTTAACACCAGAGATGGTCACTATGAGTATCTGGTGATGCCCTTCGAGTTCTGTAATGCCCCAGCCGTTTTCCAAGACTTTGTCAACGACATCTTCCGGGATATGCTCTCCACCTCGGTCGTAGTCTATCTGGATGATATTCTCATCTTTTCTCCAGATATTGACTCTCACCGGAGAGATGTTGGCAGAATCTTCGACCTCTTACGGGCAAATTCTCTCTATGCAAAGTTGGAGAAGTGTATGTTTGAGCAGGAGTCTTTACCTTTCCTGGGCTATATCATCTCAGCCCAGGGATTGGCTATGGATCCTGCCAAACTACAGGCTGTGATGGACTGGCAAGAACCCCATTCTCTCAAAGCGGTGCAGCGCTTTATGGGGTTCATTAATTATTACCGCCAGTTCATTCCCCACTTCTCAACTTTGGTGGCTCCCTTGGTAGCCCTCACCAAAAAGGGAGCAAATCCCAAATTGTGGTCTGAAGCGGTCTCCAGGGCCTTCTCTTCTATTAAGTCTCATTTTGCTAGCGCTCCCATTCTACATCGCCCCGATGTAGACAAGCCGTTTATAATGGAGGTGGATGCCTCATCCGTTGGTGCAGGAGCAGTCCCCTTCCAAAAGGATGCTCAAGGTCGGAAGCATCCTTGCTTCTTCTTCTCCAAGACCTTCACACAAGCGGAGAGGAATTATTCCATCGGGGTCAGGGAGTTGCTAGCGATGAAGTTGGCTTTCTCTGAGTGGAGACATCTCTTGGAGGGGGCTCGTTTTCCCTTTCAAGTCTTCACGGACCACAAAAATGTATTATATTTGCAAACAGCTCAGCGGCTAAATTCTCGCCAGGCCAGATGGTCCTTGTTCTTCTCCCGGTTTCATTTCGCCCTCCATTATCTCGCTGGGGAGAAGAACATTCGTGCTGACGCCCTCTCTCACTCTGTTGTGTCATCTGAGGAGGAGGAAGGAGAGCCTCAGCTTATTGTCCCTTCCGAGAGTCTGAGAACCGTAGCTCCGGTTTCGCTAGAGTCTGTGTCTCCGGGCAAGACTTTTGTACCCATTAATTTGCGACCGGAGGTTCTCTCTTGGGCTCATTCGTCCGGGGTGGGTGGACACTTTGGGACAAAGAGGACATCTGAGCTGTTGGCGAGGACGTACTGGTGGCCACATATGGTCCGTGATGTCAGAGATTATATTCAGGCGTGTGTCTCCTGCACCAAAAATAAGTCTCCTCGACAACAGCCAGCTGGGTTACTCTATCCCTTGCCGGTGGCAGACAGGCCCTGGGAAATGGTAAGGATGGACTTTGTGGTGGGTTTGCCCAAGTCTCGTGGCTGTACCATCATTTGGGTTATCACTGATCATTTTTCCAAAATGGTGCATTTGGTGCCGCTTCCACGGTTACCTACCTGCACGGGCCTTGGCAGCGTTGTTCATAAAACATATCTTCCGCCTACACGGTATGCCAGGCAAAATTGTCAGTGACTGGGGTCCCCAGTTTGCGTCTCGGTTCTGGAGAGAGCTTTGTCGTCTTCTCAGCATTGAGTTAAATCTCTCTTCCGCATATCATCCCGAGACGAATGGGTTGGTAGAGAGGGCTAACCAGACCTTGGTCACATATCTGCGACATTTTGTCTCAGCCAGGCAGGATGACTGGGCATCCTTGCTACCGTGGGCGGAGTTTGCGCTGAACAACGCCGTAGCCGACTCCACTGGAAAAACCCCTTTCCTCCTCAACTATGGTCAGCATCCGCGGGTACCTGTGCCTATGCCCGTGTCTTCCGCCGACTCCAGGGTGGCAGACTGGGCTGTGGAAACACGGGATATTTGGGACCGCACTCAGGAAGCCATTCAGGCCTCCAAGGAGAGAATGAGATCCTCCGCTGATGCACATCGGCGCCCCGCTCCGACCTTTGCTCCTGGTGACTTGGTGTGGCTCTCCACCCGTAACATCAGGCTGCGAGTTGAGTCCACTAAGTTTGCACCTTGCTACTTGGGTCCTTTCAAGGTCCTCAAACAGGTTAACCCTGTGTTCTATTGTTTAGCCCTTCCGCCACGCCTGGGTATCACCGACACCTTTCATGTGTCCCTCTTGAAACCCGTATACATGTCCCGGTTTTCCGAGTCATCGCTGGGACATCGGGTTCGTCTACGGACGATAACGAGGTGAACGCTATTTTGGGGTGCAAGGTGGTACGTGGCAAAAATTTTATTTGGTGTACTGGAAGGGTTATGGTCCTGAGGACAGGTCTTGGGAGCCTGCTGAGCACATTCGGGCTCCCCAGCTCATTGCTGCTTTCGAGCGTAGCGGGGTCCAAGGAGGGAGGCCCTAGGAGGGGGGGTAATGTTAGGGGTCGAGTTCCCACCTCTGCACAGGGGGAATCTCAGGCCATCTCCGCTGCAATCTCCCATTCTTCTCCTGCCGCAGTGGAGGCTGCTCAGCGGAGACTTCGGTCCCAGCGTCTCGCTCAATCTGACTCTGTGAAGAGGATTACTGCTGCTTTTCCAGCTTCTGCCATTGAAGTGAGTGCTGGGCAGCGGCGAGCAGATGCTTTGGGACTAAGTCCTGCTTTTCTCCTTCTGAGCATGCCCAGGCAAAGCCCATTGGTCCTCCAGGAAGGTCCTGAAGGTGCTCAGGCTTTGTGGCAGCTTCTCATTGGTTCTTCTAGGAAGGTCTTGTTCTGGCTGCAGCTATAAAAGGCTTGCATGGCTGCACGGCCATGCGCTAGTATCTTTCTAAGTTATGTGCTTTGCGCCAGTGTGGTCATGTAAGATTGTGTTCAGGGACTCGGCTAAAATAAGCCCCTAGAATGCTGGCACCTCCGGCGAGGAGTTTTGTGTGCATGCATGACCACTGACTGCTCTCTGTTGAATATGCAAATTGCCTCTTCTGAGAAAAAGAGGACTTAGCTCTATAGCGCCACCTGTTGGAAGTAGCGATCCTACAAGTCACAATCAACCCTCTAACGAGTCGTGCAATATGACTTAGGATAAAAGCCAAATCAGTATCTCAATTCGCAGACACGGTGTTTGGGGCTGTTGGCCCTCGTCAGTGCGAAGCATGAGAACTGATTTGGCTAGGTGGGAGGCTCTGGACTGGGGTCTAAGGGGTATCGTTTCTCCTTATGGAGAGTGACATACCATCTCTGGCTTGTCAAGGTAAGGAGGCTTATTTGCCGTACAATGCTCCTCTGGGAAATTAAATATGCAAATTGCCTTTTCTGAGAAAAAGAGGACTTAACTCTATAGCGCCACCTGTTGGGCAGTTAGCCTGTGCTCCTGTGAAGTCTAACAGGGCACAGTGCTTTGCTTTCTCGGCTGTTCTGTGAGTTAACAGAGCTAGCCAATACCGCCATATAGTGCTGCCATTTGCTAGCAGCAGGTTTTCCTGCACGGTGGACCCCAGGCTGCGAACGCATCAATAACAATAAAAAACTATATTTTCTCGGTGCGTTTCGCTAGCCCTAACAGCCTAAAATGCAAAGGAAATGTGTAATCTTTAACTTTAGGTTTTGGCTTGTTCACTATCATCGCTAGGAAAGGCAAGGTGATGCATATTTCCCAGCTTTATAAAAACCTAGCCTCTTCTAACCTTGTGCAAATAAACAGCAGCCATGGATTCTTCCAAGAAGCTGCCTAGCACTCTGAAAATAAAATTGATGGAGGTCCACAAAGCAGGAGAAGACTATAAGAAGATAACAAAGCATTTTCAAGTTGCCCTTTCCTCAGTTCGAAATGTAATTAAGAAATGGCAGTTAACAGGAAGGCCATGTGCACACGTTCAGGATTTTTAGCGTTTTTTTCGCGTTTTTTCGCTATAAAAACGCAAAAAACCCGCTAACATATGCCTCCTATTATTTACAGTGTATTCCGCATTTTTTGTGCAAAAGTTGCGATTTTTTCCGCGAAAAAATCGCATCGCGGAAAAAAAAGCAACATGTTCATTAAAAATGCGGAATTGCGGGGATTCCGCACACCTAGGAGTGCATTGATCTGCTTACTTCCCGCACGGGGCTGTGCACACCATGCGGGAAGTAAGCAGATTATGTGCGGTTGGTACCCAGGGTGGAGGAGAGGAGACTCTCCTCCACGGACTGGGCACCATATAATTGGTCAAAAATAAAAGAATTAAAATAAAAAATAGTCCTATACTCACCTTCGATGTCCCCCGCAGTGTTCCCGCCTCACCGCTGCATGCTGCTGCTTCGGTTCCTATAGCTGGTGTGCGGTGAAGGACCTGTGATGACGTCACTGTCTTGTGATTGATGACCGCTCACGTGACCGCTCACATGACCGCGACGTCATGGAAGGTCCTGCGCGCACACACCAGCTATAGGAAGAGAAACGGACGCCGCTGAGGAGATCGTCTGGGTGAGTATAAGCATTTTTTTTATTTTTTTTATTATTTTTAAATTCTATCTTTTACTATAGATGCTGCATAAGCAGCATCTATAGTAAAAAGTTGGTCACACTTGTCAAACAGTATGTTTGACAAGTGTGACCAACCTGTCAGTCAGTTTTCCAAGCGATGCTACAGGTCGCTTGGAAAACTTTAGCATTCTGCAAGCTAATTACGCTTGCAGAATGCTAAAAAAACCGCGAAAAAACCGGAAAAAAAACACAAAAAAAAAATGCGGATTTCTTGCAGAAAATTTCCGGTTTTCTTCAGGAAATTTCTGCAAGAAATCCGGACGTGTGCACATACCCGAACAGTGGAGGTCAAGATAAGGTCTGGAAGATCAAGATAAATTTCAGTGAGAACTGGTCGTAGGATTGCTAGAGAGGCAAATCAGAAACCCCGCTTGACTGCTAAAGAGCCTTCAGAAAAATTTAACAGATTCTGCGATTGTGGTACATTGTTCTACTGTTCAGAGACACCTGTACACCTCTTCATGGAAGAGTCATTAGAAGAAAACATCTCCTGCATCCTCACCATAAAATTCAGTGTCAGAAGTGTGCAAAAGTACAACTAAACAAGCCTGATACCGTTTTGGAAACAAGTCCTGTGGACCGATGAGGTTAAAATAGAACTCTTTGGCCACAATGATTAAAGGTAAGTGTGGAGAAAAAAGGGCACAGAATTTCAGGGAAAGAATATCTCGCCAACCATTAAACATGGAGGTGGATCATTCATGCTTTGGGGTTGTGTTGTAGCCAATGGCATGGGGAACATTTCACTGTTAGACAGAATAATGGATTTAATGCAAATCCAACAATTTTTTGAAGCAAATATAACACCATCTCTAAAAAAGCTGAAGTTAAAAAGAGGATGGCTTCTACAAATGGATAATGATCCTAAACACAAATCAAAATCCACAATAGACTACCTCAAAAGGCGCAAACTGAAGGTTGAACAATGGCCTCACAGTCCCCTGATCTGAACATCATTGAACATCTGTGGCTAGATTTTTAGGCTAAATCAAAGTCTGAAACTTTGGTCAAAGTTATCTGAGCACACAAAGGGTGTCCAAACGTTTGCATTGTCTATTTTCCTATTTGTAATTTGTAAAATAAAGATGAAAAGAAAAAAAAAAAAAAATATATATATATATATATATATATATATATTTCTTTTTTGCCTAAGATAGAAAGGAAATGTGTAATCTTTAACTTTAGGCCTTTTAGAGATCATTTCATCTTCAACTTGCTTGACTGTTCACAGTAACAGTAATTTTGACCAGGGGTGCCCAAACTTTTACATGCCACTGTAGGTTATCTTGGTCTCACAACATGCTTGGAATTTTTATACCTAGACTATAAGGTATATTCTATCCACTAAATGAACCAATGATCTACATTGTATAGGCACACACTATCCAAGTCGTGGATTATATAACCGATATTCCTTGTTAGGCATGGGATTTTGGGGAATTTTTTCCGCCCACATCTCCTCCTCCATTCATAAGCCACCAGATAAAGAGATAATAAGTAGGATTACTGTCTGCATGTCCAAACAGCCGTTCCGTCCCACTTATATCTTCTACAGATTAAATTCTGAACGTAAACTTAGAGACATTCTTGAATAATTTCCATCCTTATAGAGGCGAAAGTAAAATGAAAAAAAAAGATTTGAACAGCTGTTGAATCTCATTGCCCACTCTCGTGGGTGAGAGACTTGGTAATAGCTTGTGGGAGGCGGCTGGAGAAGTTAGTGGCCATTTGCTCAGCAGTAGGCTGCCTGTGTGTCACAAAATGCAACTTTCCCTGTCTCTCTGTCTCCTGCCAGGCAGAGCTATTAAAGCTATTTTGAAAGTGACCCTTCAGCTTAAGTACGCTCAGAAAGAGAGAGGGGAGAGAGGAGGTAGCAGCTGTTTGGAACCATGACTGAAGATGACGGATTCGATTGTGGTGGAGGGTCAAGTCAGATTGAGAGATGGAAAAAAGGTCAGCGAAATGGGCATTTTTTCCACCGTCACCTTCAATTTCCAGGAAATATTGTGTTCTGGAATCTTAAATGGTCCTTCTTACGATTTTCTTAATCATTTCCTGCTTTGTGATTTCAGTGGAAGAATAGGTGGGTTCTTCTTCGAAAACCATCCCCTGTTGCAGGTACGGTACTTTTTTTTAATCTTAACCTTGTTTTGAAAAACTTTCAGACAGCACTGTAGTAATCAATACAGAAACTAAATGTTATTTTCATGTACACCCTCAAAGATGTGAAGGATTTTCAGAAGGTTTCTTCTCGGTAGGAAAGGGGTAATTGCTTTTCGGAAAACACTTTCGTCCTGGTGGTATAGTCATTGTAAAAAACACCTTCTTCCCAGATTAATAATCCAACTTTATTCTTAAGATTTTGCTTTTCTTTGAATTCAAAGTCTTCTAGTTCCTTTACATGGATTTATTGTTTTATGCAATTTTTTTGACTTCATTACTTTTTATTTTTCATTTTTCTCCAAGTTGTCGTAGACTTCAATGGAGGTACGATTTAGGGTAATAGCTGAGTTTCACGTTTAGAGGCCTCTCTTTCAGATATATCAATGGGCACAGAGAAAGGTTTGTTACTTCAAAGCACATTGCACTTACAAAAATAGAAAGAGGATACAGAACTCTGCCTAGCGTGTGAGCGAGCTGTACGAAAGGGGCGAGATGACATTAAAACTTTTCAGCAGGTTTCATGTTTCCCAGCAGCCTGAAACGTTATGGCAGAATAGCGGGACTTCCAATGTTTCTTCGTATTGAAAGATTAAATAGAAATTGTCTATAAAGTAGAATACAATTAAACAATTGGAACAGATGATTTAATAAAAGTTCAAAAATACTTTAAAAAACAGTGATTTTCTAAAGAATTATAATCTTAATTTAAACAGAGGTAAAGGTTGTACAGTTTAGTTCTGACTCATTTTAACCTGGACAATACCCGAGAGCCAAAAGCTCTCCTGCATTTATATGTAGATAATGGGGCTCAGTCAATGATAGACTGCATTCTCTGGGCCCAGTATAGGAAATTATTTAGGAGAACTAGAATTAATCTACATAAAAATGTGCACGTCCACTTGATTTACTCATACTATCATCATATCAATAAATTGTAGTAATGGCCCTTGCTTCAAATCAGTGAAGTTGTCTTCTGCTGGATTTTTGGGACTCATTATCATATCATAAACTAAGCCCACCTAAGATCCCCTGGTACCCCAATGGGTGCAACCTTAGATCTAAGGAAAATTTGCCTAAATCTCCCAATGGGCAGCATAACTTCCCAGTCCACTACAGACTTTTAATCTTCTGCTCGTTATGTGAGGGTCATCATGTCTCTTGGCAACTTGTCCTAAGTCTGGTGGCTGAGATTTTTGTGGACAGAAATATTGTTCCATTGGAGGCTAAGAGGACTATTAAAGGGACTCTGTCACCTGAATTTGGCGGGCTATGTAATTGCCCTCTGTCCGGTACGATGGGCGGTGTTTTCTCTTCTTTCATTCACCCCTTCCTTTCCTGCTGGCCGCAATATTTTCTTGAATTTGAGTATGTTTCCTCCGTAGTTCAGTATGCTTTGCCCAACTGCGGGCAAAGCCGAAAAGCATTAGTGCGCATGCGCCGGCGCACTATGTCCCGGAAGTATTTCGCTGTGTTCCGGGACACAGTGCGGTGGCCATATTATGCAATAGTAGCTGTTGAGTTGAGAATTTTTTTTATTTTTTAAATATTCTCCTCTCCGTTGTGAAGATATTAGCTTGTAAAGGTTAAGTTATAATTTATGCTAAACTTATGTTATATTTCTTCACTTGTATGACATTGACCAAGCAGAAACACACCTCACACAAGCTTAGGACAGGTTTTCTCCTGTGTGAGGCATGTAATAACAGACAATCTGCTCTCCTCACTGGCCTCACTGTTGAGTGTTTGCAAGACCTGAGAAAAGAGTGGCGATCTCTAAGAGATTTAATCTCTGTGAGGGGCAGCACAGCTGAGCTGACAGGGCAGTGAGAGGAAAGATACAGCTGGAGAGATGTTTGTAATGAGGGAAAGTTCAGGTCTGCTATGCTGCCTCTTTCTCCCCACACTGACTGCCAGGAGATGAAAGCTGAAAGGTGTTTTTACCTTATCTCTACAATTTTCCTGGCACAGTGCAATCACACACAGTTCTGTAGTTGGACAAGTAATTAGAGCAGACTGTTGGTCATTATGCGGCGCCCCCACACCGCCGCAGGGCCGAGGGGTACCCGGAGCCGGGCCTCTAGTTCTCAGTCTCGGGGTTGTCACGGTGGCTAGACCCGGTCCGTGGCCCTGTCCGTCAGTGGGGGACGTCCGGTGTAATAGGTGGTAGTAATGGTAGCGATGTAGCGGTGCGGTTGTGGGGTGTAAGTCGCGATAAATAACGAGGACACCAGGTTGCAGTCTCTTTACCTCTTTACTGGAGATCTCTGAGTCCTCAGTCCAGAACACGGTTCACCAGGCTACGCAAGTCCGGCCGGTCCAATGGCACCTCCAGAGTTCTCCTCTCAGGTGGAGATCTGTGCCTTCCTTCTAGCGCTATGTGTTGTAGTCCTTCCCTGCTGTGCTCACGGAAAGTAACCCCACAACGGTTGTGTCTGTTTCTTAAGTTCCCTCACAACTCGATTTGATGTTCCTCTGTAATCCACCCCTTCCCTGTATTCAGGTTGGAATGGCACCCGTTTGTCAGGTAGGCCTGGAGTTCTTCCGGGACCCTAGAGTCGCCCCTCTCCCGCAATTGCCCCCCAAGACTTCATAGGCGATATGTGGTAGACAGCCAGCCTGAGACCGACTGCCCTGCCGCTGTTTGGAGTATGGCTTGAAGCTGTATTCTAATCCACTCCCTCGGCGTTCCGGCCACCGGTATTGCGCCTCAGCAAGGTGCTGCCTCTTTCAGCACAACCCCTGCTGGTATTCTCCTTCTGCTTGATCTCGTTTCTCACTCAGCACAATCTGTCTCGCTTCTAGTCCTTTCTTGAGTCCCGCCGCTTCCAGGAGCCTGCGCGGACCCGTTACGTTCTTTCAATGCCAAGCCTCTGCCAGGATCCCACCCCTGGCAGAGACCCTACAGTCTCTCCCTTCACAACACCCCCTGCCACAGGGTGTTGCTCCGTTCAATCCCGTCAGCGTTCTCTGTCTAACTTCCTGCCTGACCCCCAGTTTACCCACTATGGTGGGGAGTGGCCTAATGAATAGCACCCTTAGCTCCCCCCGGAGGCCCAGCTGTGAAACATATTGGTGTCTGTGATACCTGATTGGAGGAACTCCTTCGGTGCCATCGAACGTACCATGGCTCCCCTTAGTGGCGGAGCCACAGTACTGCAATGACCAGGACTCTGGGGCGCTGCACTCCCCCCTGGTTAAACACAGTACTCCGGGACTGGGAAGAAAAACAACAATACAGATTAGTAAAAAGACATACAATTTTGTTGAGTGTAAAACAATAAGTATACTTGAACAGGCTTCCCTTTATGGGAGGTGAGGACACTTTTAACGTTACAAACATAGTCAACATTATAAATTACAGGCTATACATAACTCCTGTTACCCAACCGGGTATTCTACTTAGTGCAAATTCTGGAACAATAAATTAACATTGCCTTTAAGAAACATACACTCTTAGTTTACCAAAGGCCTTCCTATAATCACATTACAGGGTAAGGTAACTTCACATTCTCCTACTTTGAACCTGCAGGACCGCCTGTCCCTATGGCACCAGACCTACTGCCTCTCCTTTCTTTTACAGGACCGCCCCGTTCAGCCAGGGCCTACTGCCTTTCGCTACTATACATAGTATAGACATAACATTCCTTTCGTTTAAAGAACTCTGAGCCCGCTCTACTCGGCTCCTTTAAGGACTCACTCTCTAACCCCTACGGGTTCACTTTCTGTCCTTAGTAACAAAGTAACTTTCTATGGGGACGCAGGGTTTACCTTCTATCCTCACCTTCATCATTACTTCTTTACTTTCAGCTATGCAGATCTCTACAGCTACCCCTACGGGCTCTCTGCACCTTTCAAAACATTATTCAGGTTTCACATTTCAAACAAATTGAACACATTTAACTTTTCATGGAAAACAGTTACATTCTTTTCAAGCATCATTATAGCTTTACTGTTCTGCAACAGTATCTCTCTCAAGTTCAATTCTTCACATCCCCTTTTAGAGGGGACCAAGTCTTTCTGAGGTAGCTCGTCTTCTCAGCCTACCAGCCCACGCAAAGGTTCCGGTATGGTATCTTCGCAAAGTGTCTTTAACTAGAACCGGTAGGAAAGGTATCTTCACAAAGTGTCTTTGGCTCAAACCAATAGGGAGCACCTTTAAGAAGGTGCAAACTATTTACAAAAGAAAGTTCGAATCATGCACAGTCCATGATTCAGCAGTTTTTATAACATTGTGGAACAAAAAGCAAAAATGAAAGTGAAAGCAAAAATAAAAAGCAACAGGGATCCCGGGTAAACAAAGGGATCCCTTTAAAAGTTAACCCAGGACGGGTTTTAGCAGCAAAACAGCAAGGAAATAAACAGTTAACTATTTACAGTTTCAGGTTTCCGAGGTTTAGTTGGACGGCTTCCAGGGCTGCACCTGGCACTTAACCCTTCTTGGCCTGGGCAAAGTGAGGTCCAGGGTTACACCCAGTGCTGGACAAACGCCGTTAATCCGTCGTTCATGTACGATTAAATCATGCGCAGCGATGGAGGTCTGCGCAGCTTGAGTATGGGCATCTGCTGCAGCAGAGGTAGCGGCTGCTGCAAGATCAGTCACTGGAACGGAGTCAGCAGCTGTGGCACTAGCAGTCACTGGAGTGGTGTCAGTCGTCAGGGCAGGGTCGTCCTTCATACCTGCTTCAGATGCGGTTCCTCCGGTGCCGGTCTGCTCGGGCTCCGCTGGGGTCTGGAATGCTGGCTGCGGGGCCTTGTTCTGCGACGCTGTCATCTCTGCTTGCAGCACCTCGCTTTCCGGCAGGGCCTTGCTTTCCAGCTTCGGAGCGCTGGGACTTCTTCCCTGCTCCGGACCAGATGAGGCTGCCGACAGATGTCCGGTGAGGCTCCTGATGATGGCCTTCTTCCACCCGGCCTCGGTGCTCAGCTGCGTCCGCCGGGGTCGGTCGCTGAGCTCGTCCACTCCGGCCTGCAGGAATTCAGCATCAGCGGGGGAGGCCTGGTTGCGGTGCCCCTCCGGGTGGCTGGGGGAGTCCTCTGCTCCGACCCCACGCTCCGGCTCCGGGCGGCTCGCCATGGCGTCCTCCATGTCGCTCGCTCCTTCTTCCTGGTCCTTTTCCCGCTCTCTTCTTCGTGGGCGGTTTCGCTTTCTCTGTCTCTGCCCACCATTGAGGATCAGGAGGCGGACCTCGGCTGCTGACGGACACGTCCTCAAGGGGCAGAAATACTTAGACTGGGCGGCCATTGTCTTTCGCGCTCTTCAGCTTGTTCACGCCCACTTCCACGCCCTTCTTCTTCTCCTGCACTCTCCTTAGCGCCGTAATGGCGGCGGTTTTGGCGCGAACTGGCACAGCACACAGTCTTGCAATAAAGTACAGTCCAAGCACAACAGATCACAGTCTCTAGGCACACATGACCTGATTCCTCAGGCTTAAGTAGATCCTGTTCGTGACGCCAAGTCTGCGGCGCCCCCACACCGCCGCAGGGCCGAGGGGTACCCGGAGCCGGGCCTCTAGTTCTCAGTCTCGGGGTTGTCACGGTGGCTAGACCCGGTCCGTGGCCCTGTCCGTCAGTGGGGGACGTCCGGTGTAATAGGTGGTAGTAATGGTAGCGATGTAGCGGTGCGGTTGTGGGGTGTAAGTCGCGATAAATAACGAGGACACCAGGTTGCAGTCTCTTTACCTCTTTACTGGAGATCTCTGAGTCCTCAGTCCAGAACACGGTTCACCAGGCTACGCAAGTCCGGCCGGCCCAATGGCACCTCCAGAGTTCTCCTCTCAGGTGGAGATCTGTGCCTTCCTTCTAGCGCTATGTGTTGTAGTCCTTCCCTGCTGTGCTCACGGAAAGTAACCCCACAACGGTTGTGTCTGTTTCTTAAGTTCCCTCACAACTCGATTTGATGTTCCTCTGTAATCCACCCCTTCCCTGTATTCAGGTTGGAATGGCACCCGTTTGTCAGGTAGGCCTGGAGTTCTTCCGGGACCCTAGAGTCGCCCCTCTCCCGCAATTGCCCCCCAAGACTTCATAGGTGATATGTGGTAGACAGCCAGCCTGAGACCGACTGCCCTGCCGCTGTTTGGAGTATGGCTTGAAGCTGTATTCTAATCCACTCCCTCGGCGTTCCGGCCACCGGTATTGCGCCTCAGCAAGGTGCTGCCTCTTTCAGCACAACCCCTGCTGGTATTCTCCTTCTGCTTGATCTCGTTTCTCACTCAGCACAATCTATCTCGCTTCTAGTCCTTTCTTGAGTCCCGCCGCTTCCAGGAGCCTGCGCGGACCCGTTACGTTCTTTCAATGCCAAGCCTCTGCCAGGATCCCACCCCTGGCAGAGACCCTACAGTCTCTCCCTTCACAACACCCCCTGCCACAGGGTGTTGCTCCGTTCAATCCCGTCAGCGTTCTCTGTCTAACTTCCTGCCTGACCCCCAGTTTACCCACTATGGTGGGGAGTGGCCTAATGAATAGCACCCTTAGCTCCCCCCGGAGGCCCAGCTGTGAAACATATTGGTGTCTGTGATACCTGATTGGAGGAACTCCTTCGGTGCCATCGAACGTACCATGGCTCCCCTTAGTGGCGGAGCCACAGTACTGCAACGACCAGGACTCTGGGGCGCTGCAATTACATGTCTCACATTGTGAAACCTGCTTTAAGAATTTGTGTGTGGGGGGTCCTCTGTATGTTGCTGTCTGGTTATGTAGGTCAACATTATACAGGGAAAGAAGTACAAAGTACATGCCCCCCAGAAAAAAAATCTTTAGCAACCCCCCTTTAGACTTAAAACAAAAAGTATAACCTTATCTATTCCCATCTTTAAATATTCATATTGTCAGATAGTGATTGTAAAAACAAGCACTTTTGAAATGTATTACTTATTAAAATTTGCATACTTGAGATATTAACACTTTTCTTTTCTTCTGATTACAGCTTTTTGCCCCGGAGACCGACCACTACTGCTGCATAGCTTGTAAGCGCCGCACTGAATCTCGCTGGGTTAGGAGAAAACAATGATCTCCAGCAATCCTGGCCAGCTTCAAAACAGCCCTTACCAGCTTTACAGAAAGCACTTGTAATCACTGCACATATACTGCTGTTTAGCAGCGGTGGTCGGTCTCCAGGGCAATGAGCTGTAAACAAAGGAAAAGTTCCTCAGCTCAGAATGAACAGAGTGATTCTTACAAGTCTATGTTTCAATCTGCTGATCTCTTCCGTCTCTAGAAAAGATCACTAGTAGATGATATTGCATTTTCAGTGTAACAGGTTCCTTATAAGGGCTATGCACCAGGCAGTGATGGGTTTGTGGCTTCCAGTAAGAGCTCTGTGGTTGGCACCTTAGCTATAAAGGTTAATAATTATAATAATCTTCATTTTTATATAGTGCTAACATATTCCACAGCGCTTTACAGTTTGCACACATCATCATCACTGTCCCCGATGGGGCTCACAATCTAAATTCCCTATCAGTATGTCTTTGGAATGTGGGAGGAAACCCACGCAAACACGGAGAGAACATACAAACTCTTTACAGATGATGTCCTTGGTGGGGCTTGAACCCAGGACCCCAGCGCTGCAAGGCTGCTGTTCTATCCACTGCACCACCCTGCTGGTTGTGAATGTATGGAAGAAGGGTGAACTGTGGTTAACTGTGTTAACATCAATTTGTCACCAGATTTCACAATACAGACTACACACATTACTAAATAGACTCCTCATCATGGTGGAACTGTGGAAATCACAGGATGGATAGACTCGTTACTGATCTGAAAATGAAGATCAAATGGAAACCAAATTTTGAAAACATTTATTTAACATTTATTTATTCCAAATAGAGTATGAGTGTCACATGCAGAAATCATCACACTTACAGTGTCGGCTTCTATCAATGTGGTTGTTAATGGTTGTCTGAGGAATGTTCTGCCATGCTGAATGCTCTTGGGCATGAAACTCATCAAGATCTGCTGCTGGCAGCTTCCTTTGCACTTTCAACAATGACATCTTACATGTGCTTGCTGTGAGATAAGTCTGGAGACACTGCATGCTATAGTAGCACATTTAGGTCTCACAGGCTGCTCACAGTAGCACTATCAGCACACGGAGTTATGCTGTCATGCTTCAAAATATCTTCTGGACACTTTGGAGAAATGTCCATACCACTGGTTCCACCATCCAATTAATGTAATGGGCTAGCTGTTAGTGTACCTGTAATGAAGACTAGAGGGGTCCGGCTACCGTACACTATGCCACCCCACACCATAATCCTAGGTGTAGGACTGGTGTGACATTCCCTCGTGATGGCCTCTTCATTGCCTTGATCACGTCCAACACAAAAGTGGGACTCATCCCTGAAGAAGACAGACCTCCCTTCCAGCCTCCATTGTTGCCTTGTTCTGCGCCATGAATACCTTTGAGAGTAGTGGTGTGAGGTCAATGGAGCACATGTAACTGGACATATGGCTCGTAGCCCAATGTCATGCAACTGCCTTCTGATGGTTTGTGTAGACATTGTTTGATGCCTTAGACTTTGAATGTGTGATGTCCTGCTTCACTTGCAGTGCAGAATGTATCAATCATAGAACTAGTCGTACGGCCATTTCTGCAAAATATCCCAGAAGCCGTTTTTCAACATGACAACGCCATGCTGCATGCTATTGTGAGTAGTCTGTGTAGTCTAAATATGCTATTGCACAGGGAGCTGCCAGCAGCGGATCATGATGATTTGTACAAATGCATTCATTGTGGCAGAACCTTCCACAGACAACCATTAATACCCTCAGGCTATAAGCCTGGTGATTTCTGTAGGTGGTGCCCATACTTCATACTGAAAAAAGCAAGATGTTTTGAAAATGTTGTTTCCATTTTTTCATCATTTACAGATCAGTAACGTGTCCATCCATCCTGCGATTTCCATAATTTAATGTCTCTTCCTTCTTGGTGTTGTAATTTCAATGTTGAGGAGAGAAGATCTCTTAGACCTGATGAGGATGGTGTACTTATGAAAAACTATAGCTTCATAACGCTGATATTAAATCAGTTCAGCTAACAAGTCAGAGAAACTCCTGAGTCCAAGTGCATTCAGTGTATTCACCCATCCAGAGGGACTTATAGGACTAATAGCTGCAGCTTGTACTGAGCAGTGTGAGATTTCAGCAGCAACAAGAGAGACACTGAGGGACTGACAATCAGGCTAGATGGGCAGTGATTCCGCAGCAGGAAGTAAGAATGATATTTAGGAGCTGTCAGATAGGTGAGGTGGGTGGAAATGTAGCAGAGAGGAGGGACACTGAGGAGGTTTACTAGAGCTTGAGGTTGAACTGACATGGATTTTCTTAATAAGTACACCAGCCTCATCAGATCTAAGAGATCTATGTAATAAATGTACGTTGTTGTATTTTAAAAACTAACGAATGGCCACATTAGATTTCACTGTGGTTTGCATTCTTATTGTTATGGTATCACTGTGACTAGAGGTGCTATGGGGGTCTCTGGAAATGAATAATTAACCATTACTCATTTAAATTAGTGTCTTGTGTGTATTAGGCGCTGACGTGTCTGGTCCCTTAGGCCCAGTGGTGTAACTGTACTCTGACTCGCCCAAATGCAATATTTGGTCTTTCCAACCCACATGCATGTTGGTCAGATGTATGTGCCATTGCAGTGTTCTAGATCCTATAAAGACATATATGTTCACCCCTCAATGTAATAATACCGGCACCTTCCTATAAGCATGTCCACCATCATGGGTCCCTTCTTGTAATAATGACCTCTGTCATGACCCCTATCCTGTAAGAAATGCCCCTCATCCTGGTCAAAATCCTGTAATAATGTTCCCATACTGGGCTGCATCCTGCAAGAAATGTCCTTCATCCTCAGCCCCTTCCTATTATAATGTCCCCATCCAGGACAACAACATGTAAGAATGTAGCCCATTCTGGCCCCCTTCCCATTCTTTTCCAATTCATTTAAGAAAGTAAACAATTTTTCTTATTTTTCCCTACTCCCAGGACATGCAGCGTCCTCTTCCACAGCCAGAGATGAGGCTGACAGCTTACTTCGGCGTCCCAGCCACTGGCCCTCACATGATGTCACTGCCATGCGCAGCCTGTGACGGGCTCGCCAACATCAGTTGCCAGTCTCTGATTGGCCTGTGGCTTCTGTTACAGTTCAGGAACCCGGTGGGTATCTGCATTGCAATACACTTCAGCTGAATGTGCGTCCTTTGACACACATCCAGCTGAAATAGGTGCCGGTGTCAGCAGGCTCTCTTCCAGCGCGGTCCCGGTCGCATCCTCTGCGGCTGATATCATTTCGCCCTGTTTAGGCCTCATTCAGGCGTCCGTTTTTCTATTTGTGATTTTCATGTATAGAACACTTACTCATTATAGTGTATGGGGTTGTTCACATGTCCTTGTTTTTTGCGACTGTGTGCCTTTACAAAAATCATGGATATGTCAGTTTTTTACATGGATCATGGATGAAAATCACCCATACAAGTGTATAGATCCATGCTTAACTGTTGTGAATTCCGTTCTCGAACTCCCTCCTGTGGTCATGAATGGTACTTTGGTGAGTTCTGTCCGTGGACTCCCTCTGGTGGCTGTGAGTGAAGCTGCTGGTTCTGAGATTCCTTCTCCAGCTGCCCTCGTTTAGGGCTAGGCTGGATTCTCTATTTAACTCCACTCCAATCGTTACTCCATGCCAGCTGTCAATGTTCTAGTACTGGTTCAGAGCTCGCCTGGATCTTTCTGAGGACCTCTCTACTCCAGCATAAGCTAAGTTCCTGCTTGTACATCTGTTACATATGGTTTTTCTTGCTAAGTTCTAGTCCAGCTTGCTATCATGAAACTGCCTGGCTAGCTGGAAGCTCTGGGGGTGCAGAGTGGCACCACCGCACCGTGAGTCTGAGCGGGTATTTTTTTTGCACACTCTGCGTGGTTTTTGTAGTTTGTTGTGTTGACCGCAAAGATCCCTTTTCTATCCTCAATCTGTTTAGTTAGACTGGCCTCCCTTTGCTAAAACCTATTTCATCCTGTGTTTGTGATTTCCTCTTAACTCACAGTCAATACTTGTGGGGGGCTGCTTTTACCTTTGGGGAAATTTCTCTGAGGCAAGTGAGGCTTTGTTTCCTTTTTTTAGGGGTAGTTAGCTCTTAGGCTGTGAAGAGGCGTCTAGGCAGAGTCAGGCACACTCCACGAGTATTGACTGTGAGTTAAGAGGAAATCACAAACACAGGATGAAATAGGTTTTAGCAAAGAGAGGCCAGGTACCATTCATGACCACAGGAGGGAGTTCGAGAACGGAATTCACAACACTTAACATTGCAAAGGATAGGAGAAGCTTTGTAATTAATAAAAAATGTATCAATGATAAAAATTGACCAAACACTGCTGCATCTTGGATCCTAAAGTCAGTTTAGGGATGTTTTTATATATAAGTTTTATAGATAAGCTTATTTTTGAAAAAAAATATACGTTTTTCTATATTATGTTTTATATACAGTACATATATATTTCCCCAACACTATTCTATTACTCATTTTGCTCTTTTTCCTACTATTTCTTCTACTACGTGATTACCTTGGAGATATGAATACATTCCATGTGTCAATCTTTGATAATACAAGTGACAAGTCTTACCGCTAAACCCTCTGTATTAGGAAGCCGCATCCCATTAACTCAACCCTTTTGAAAACCGTTCAAGAAACCGGCCTGAAAACCATCTTTCCTTATTTCTAGGGAGTTGATCTGTAATAATTATTACAAATCCTGGGCTGCCGTGCCGGTATCATGTTCTGGAGGTCTGAACACGAGGTAGACATTGTTCCCGGTATTTTATCATCTTCCTGAAATAAATAGCTGACAGATTCAGAGACTTTACTACAGAGGTTTCAATAAGACGTGAGTCTTGTACTGTTACATAGGCAGAATACGGGGCAATGCTAATGAGACACTATTTAACAATTGTGTTTTATTACAAATTTTCCACCATTTGCCTCCTAAAGCCTCTGTGTTGCACTGTCTATTGTTGGCGGCAGAATGAGTTAACTAAGAATCCGTCAGTCAGCTGCTATGTCGATCAGAGGGTTTGTTTGTAAGTTTTTTACCTGTCTTTTTCTGAGCCTCTCTCAGCAGATTTATGACCGTAGAATAAAATCAAAAAGTCCAGGAAAATAAAGAACCTGTAAGAGCAAAACGGTGCAAATTTTTAATGAAACCCAATTGGAGATAAGATTTTTAGCCCAAAATACATTTATTTAAAGTGAACCTGTGAGCAGGTTTGTAGACCCCCAACTAACCTTATTTATGAAAAGACCCTGAAATGTTGATTATGTCCATACCTTTGTCCACTCTTGTTTTATAAGATGGTGTCTCCTTTTTATAGTAATCTTTCAACAATTTTTTTATGCAAGTTGCAAAGTACAGGAGGTTTGCCTCTGCACTTACAACTCTTTGGCCTATGACCCTCTTTACCCTCCCGCCACCGGCTTCCTGAAACTGAGTGATGGGTCACTCCTCTCTGTGATCTGGTTCACCTCCCGAGATTTCAGCTCTGGCAAAAATTAAAATGCAAAATGTTCAGTTTGTATGATTTTTCTCTTTATAGGTATATTTTTTGAGTAGCCTGTAGATTGTTCTTTTAGTCTGTAAACTTCTGACAACATGTCTCCAAAGTTCCAATAAATAAATTTTGTATTTTATTTTTTCTGGAAAAGAGAATTAGTCAAAATTAAATAAAAACCCAGCGCTTTCAGTCCTCAAATAATTCAAAGAAAACAAGTTCATAATCATTTAGAAACAACAATACTAATGTTTTAACTCAGGAAGAGTTCAGAAATCAGTATTTTGTGGAATAACCATGATTTTTAATCACAGCTTGGCATGCTTTCCACCAGTCTTTCACATGGGCTTCTGGTGCAAAAATGTAAGCAGTTCTTCTTTGTTTGATGGCTTGTGACTATCCATCATCCTCTTGATTACATTCCAGAGGTTTTCAATGGGGTTCAGGTCTGGAGATTGGGCTGCCCATGACAGGGCTTTGATGTGGTGGTCTCTTAATTTTTGCCAGAGCTGTACATACTATAATACTAAGTATTACAGAATATAGTAAACATCGCATTCTCTTATGAAGCCCAACTATAGCGATTTTAAAAAAAATGCCATTGCCAGTGATTGACAGCAGCAATAAATGGTTAAAAGAAGATGCTGGCTGTGTATCACAGATGGCATCTTTTGGATGTGGCATGAGTCTAGCTTCTTAGCCTGCTCCATACACCAGCCTCAGACAGGTGAAGTATTATTTCGCCACATGTCAGGAAGGAGAGTATGCAACAAAAATAGAACCTCTAGTTTTCTGTAAGCAACCCCTCAATCTTTTTGAGCTGTCATGTTTAAGTGTTTCTAAGTTTTAAAGGCGTGTTCTCAAGTTCTTACATTGCTTTAATTAGACAGCATGAAAATAAGCAAATTTGCAAGTGATTTGCTTTTTCTATGTGATGTCATTCTGCTGCAACGAGTTTTTTTTATAGTGTAATCCCAGTCTGCTCACCACTTTCCCCTATACCTCCTCAAGCTCAACTTCTGTCCAAACTCCAGTTATAAAGCTTAAATACAATAAACAACCTCACAGCTTTCAGAGAAGGTCTCCTTTTATCACTGCTCTCACTGTCTGGAGCTGTGTCTTTGTACTAATACCATGTTATCAGTAAATATAGTGATAGCAGTTTAGACTGTAGAACAACTACTGATAGCTAATTGTATTATAGCAAAACCTGTGCTGAGCTTTAGGGTATGTGCACACGTCCGGATTTCTTGCAGAAATTTCCTGAAGAAAACCGGAAATTTTCTGCAAGAAATCCGCATTTTTTTTTTGCGTTTTTTTCCCGTTTTTTTTCGCGTTTTTTTTTTTAGCATTCTGCAAGCATAATTAGCTTGCAGAATGCTAAAGTTTTCCAAGCGATTTGTAGCATCGCTTGGAAAACTGACTGACAATTTGGTCACGCTTGTCAAACATATTGTTTGACAAGTGTGACCAACTTGTTACTATAGATGCTGCTTATGCAGCATCTATAGTAAAAGATAGAATGTTTAAAAATAATACAAAAAATAAAAAATGGTTATACTCACCCAGACGATCTCCTCAGCGGCGTGGTTCAGGACCTGTGATGACGTCGCGGCTTGTGATTGGTCGCGTGAGTCACATGAGCAGTCACGGGACCAATCACAAGACAGTGACGTCATCACAGGTCCTGAACCACACCATCTATAGGAACCGAAGAGAGAGCATGCAGCGGAGAGGCGGGAACACTTCGGGGGCCATCAGAGGGTGAGTATAGGACTATTTTTTATTTTAATTCTTTTTCTTTTTACCAATTATATGGTGCCCAGTGCGTGGAGGAGAGTCTCCTCTCCTCCACCCTGGGTACCAACCGCACATAATCTGCTTACTTCCCGCATGGTGTGCACAGCCCTGTGCGGGAAGTAAGCAGATCAATGCATTCCTAGGTGTGCGGAATCCCCGCAATTCCGCATTTTTAATGAACATGTTGCTTTTTTTTCCGCGATGCGATTTTTTCGCGGAAAAAATCGCAACATTTGCACAAAAAATGCGGAATACCCTGTAAATAATAGGAGGCATATGTAAGCGTTTTTTTCACGTTTTTATCACGTTTTTATAGCGAAAAAACGCGAAAAAAACGCGAAAAATCCTGAACGTGTGCACATGGCCTTAAACTACAACTAATACTATAGATCTACTTTTCATCAGATCTGTCACTCAAGGAGGAGGAAAGCTCGCCCTGCTAGAAACTAGAAAGCAAGGAAACTAAGAAGACTGTACTGCTGTTAGCTACTTAAAAGACAACTTGAGAACTCATTTAATCTAATTAGTGCAATTCTCTGCTTCTTAAAATATATGGACACCTTTGGGGGCATGAACTCTATAGCGCCACAGTCCTCTTTTTCTCTGGAGAGACAATTTGCATATTAAATTTCCCAGAAGAGCATTGCACGTTGAACGTTGAATAAGCCTCCTTACCTTGACAAGCCAGAGCTGGTATGTCACTCTCCATAAGGAGAAGCCTTTCCCCTTTAGACCCCAGTCCAGAGCCTCTCACCTAGCCAAATCAGTTCTCATGCTTCGCACTGACGAGGGCCAACAGCCCGAAACACCGTGTCTGTGAATTCAGATACTGATTTGGCTTTTATCCTAAGTTATATTGCACGACTCGTTAAAGGGTTGATTGTGACTTGTAGGATCGCTACTTCCAACATGTGGCGCTATAGAGTTCAAGTCCTCTTTCTCTCTGAAGAGCAATTTGCATGACAAAAAGGGGACTCTGGAAGAACAAGCAATTGATGGTCTGCATTGGTGATATTAGGTAATCAATACGCTGTTTAATTGTGAGCACTATTTCAGTGTGCCACCTATAGACATTGTGTTAATCGATACAGTCAGACTTAAAGGGAACCTGTCACCCCGTTTTTTGAAGATGAGCTAAAAATAGCGTTAAATAGGGGCAGAGCTGGGCGTTACATTAGTGTCTTTGTGTGCCTTTATTACCCACCTATGCTGCTGAAATACCTTTGTAAAGTCGCCGTTTTCTGCTGTCACTCACGCTGGTCTGGTCCTATGGGCGTGGTGACAGCGCTGTTTCTCCCCCAGATCAGGCTCATCATTCCGTTGGTGGCATAGTGGTGTGCGCATGTCCAACAGAGAATATCCACTGCCCAGGAGATGCAAAAGAGCGCGATCTGCGCTATTCAGCCATTTACCGGTGGGCGTGGCCATCTTTCCTGTGGCCGCGCGTGCGCAGATGGAGCGCTCTGCTGCCTGGGGCTTCAGGAAAATGGCCGCGGGATTCCGCGCGTGCGCAGATGGAGATCGCGGCAGCCATTTTCCTGAAGTCCCGGGCAGCAGAGCACTCCATCTGCGCACGCGCGGCCACAGAAAGATGGCCGCGCCCACCGGTAAACTGCGAATAGCGAAGACCGCGCTCTTTTGCATATCCTGGGCAGTGGATATTCTCTGTTGGACATGCGCACACCACTACGCCACCAACGGAATGATGAGCCTGATCTGGGGGATAAACAGTGCTGTCACCACGCCCATAGGACCAGACCAGCGTGAGTGACAGCAGAAAACGGCGACTTTACAAAGGTATTTCAGCAGCATAGGTGGGTAATAAAGGCACACAAAGACACTAATGTAACGCCCAGCTCTGCCCCTATTTAACGCTTTTTTTAGCTCATCTCCAAAAAACGGGGTGACAGGTTCCCTTTAAAAGCCCAACAGGGGTTTAGAGATACAATTGCAATCCAAAAAGACCAATCAGTAGTAATAGTTATGACATACACTGACAGTGGTCGCGCGCATAAAGGAAACCAAAGGTCCGTGGTGTATCTCAATGCATGTACGGAAACCTGTGCTGCATGTGCTGAGGTGGGTAGAACAGTCCAGGTGTCATGATCCTATGGTAGGATTTGAGCAGGAGTCTTGGGGGTTAATGCTGGTGGCCTCCCATTGGACAGGGGAGGGCCTTTTATAGCCGCTGGAGGCTTGCATCCTTATCAGTTATACTTCTGCTCTCGGATGAGTTAAGTGACCCCTGTACGCTTGTGTGTTTGTTCCTTGTGCCTGCCTTGTGAGCTTGCATCCCGTTTTGACCCGGCCTGTCCCCCACGTCGCACTTGCCTGTCGATTAGGTTCTGTCTGTGGATTATCTGGTTCTCTGATCCCGGCTTGGTTTCTTACTTCCCTTTCGGTTGTTCCCTCGGCTCTGGTTATACCCGCTCGGTTTCCTGACACCCGCTTGTAACCGGTTGTTCTTCTGTTTACACGCTTGTCAGTGCCCCAGCCGGTTCCCCCCAGTAGTATCCTCTGTGCTCCGCTGATCGCTCCGGGAGCTCCTCCTGCAATCACGTGATGCAGGTCCTGCACGCCTGCGACCGTGCTGTTCTGTGTCTACAGATGCCGTCTACCTGTCTCGTTCTGCGCTGTGCGGGACTCGTGTCCGGACCTGGACAGGTCGGTAACGGGGTCCCTGACACCAGGCAGCAATCACGGTAAAAGGGAGTCCCTGCCGATGACTCACCCGAAGCTGCCCAGGACCGTGAGTGGGAGCAGACGGCGTGTGACGTCACACTGCTTCTCGTGTACAGAGACTTGAAAGGGGCCGTACTTCTATGCGTTTCAGACATACAGCAATCTCCTTCGTCAGAGGGTCAGTAATTTTTGTTCTCAACTTATATTAGTGTATATCCATGTAGCGCAGAGGCATATAACTAAAATCTTCACTGTTTTAGCATTTGGGTTGACTTTTGTGAAAAATTTTGCATCGATTACAAGCTCTTTGTTTCTCTGCACATTGCTGCCTGCAGAATGAGATAACTGAGAATCCGTTAGTGACCTCATACTGAAGGCAGTTTGTAACGCTTTTATCTGTCTTTTTTTTGGAGCTGAAAAATTCCGCTCAACTTTGATGTGGGCTGTGGTCATAAGTGAATACAACAGAGTGGAGAAAAGAGGACAAATAATAGAGTTGCAAACTCCCTTTAGAATGAGGTCATTGACGGTTTCTCGGTTATCTCATTCTGCAAACACCCATGTGCAGGGAAAAAAACAGCCTGTAAAAATGAGTGCAATTTTTTTTATAAAAACCCAATTTACAGATACAGCATACATACAGTTAGGTCCATATATATTTGGACAGAGACAACATTTTTCTAATATTGGTTATAGACATTACCATAATGAATTTTAAACAAAACAATACAGATGCAGTTGAAGTTCAGACTTTCAGCTTTCATTTGAGGGTATCCACATTAAAATTGGATAAAGGGTTTAGGAGTTTCAGCTCCTTAACATGTGTCCCCCTGTTTTTAAAGGGACCAAAAGTAATTGGACAAATGACTCCAAGGCTATTTCATGGACAGGTGTGGGCAATCCCTTCATTATGTCATTCTCAACTAAGCAGATAAAAGGCCTGGAGTTGATTTGAGGTGTGGTGCTTGCATTTGGAAGGTTTTACTGTGAAGTAAACATGGGGTCAAAGGCGCTCTCCATGCAGGTAAAACAAGCCATCCTTAAGCTGTGAAAACAGAAAAAACCCATCCGAGAAATTGCTACAATATTAGGAGTGGCAAAATCTACAGTTTGGTACATCCTGAGAAGGAAAGAAAGCACTGGTGAACTCATCACTGCAAAAAGACCTGGGCGCCCACGGAAGACAACAGTGGGGGATGATCGCAGAATAATCTCCATGGTGAAGAGAAACCCCTTCACAACAGCCAACCAAGTGAACAACACTCTCCAGGAGGTCGGCGTATCAATATCCAAATCTATCATAAAGAGAAGACTGCATGAAAGTAAATACAGGGGGTTCACTGCACGGTGCAAGTCACTCATAAGCATCAAGAATAAAAAGGCTAGACTGGACTTTGCTAAAAAACATCTTAAAAAGCCAGCACAGTTCTGGAAGAACATTCTTTGGACAGATGAAACCAAGATCAACCTCTACCAGAATGATGGAAAGAGAAAAGTATGGCGAAGGCGTGGTACAGCTCATGATCCAAAGCATACCACATTATCGGTAGAACACAGTGGAGGCAGTGTGATGGCTTGGGCATGCATGGCTGCCAGTGGCACTGGGTCACTAGTGTTTATTGATGATGTGACACAGGACAGAAGCAGCCGAATGAATTCTGAGGTATTCAGAGACACACTGTGTGCTCAGATCCAGCCAAATGCAGCAAAACTGATTTCATACTACAGATGGACAATGACCCAAAATATAAAGCCAAAACAAACCAGGAGTTTATTAAAGTAAAGAAGTGGAATATTCTTGAATGGCCAAGTCAGTCACATGATCTTAACCCAATTGAGCATGCATTTCACTTGTTAAAGAATAAACTTCAGACAGAAAGGCCCACAAAAAACAGCAACTGAAAACCACCGCAGTGAAGGCCTGGCAGAGCATTAAAAAGGAGGAAAAACACAGCGTCTGGTGATGTCCATGATTTCAAGACTTCAGGCAGTCATTGCCAACAAAGGGTTTTCAACCAAGTACTAAAAATGAACATTTTATTTAAAATTACTGAATCTGTCCAATTACTTTTGGTCCCTTTAAAAACAGGGTGGCACATGTTAAGGAGCTGAAACTCCTAAACCCTTCATCCAATTTTAATGTGGATACCCTCAAATGAAAGCTGAAAGTATGAACTTCAACTGCATCTGAATTGTTTTGTTTAAAATTCATTGTGGTAATGTCTATAACCAAAATTAGAAAAATGTTGTCTCTGTCCAAATATATATGGACCTAACTGTATAACACAGTATAATATGCTGCAACATATACCAAGACATTTGGGGCAATTGTAGCTTCCAGCTTTGTGGGAACAGTTTTTGGAAAGTCCTTTTTTGTTCCTCATGACTGTGCCCAGTGCACAAGGTCCATAAAGACATGGTTAGGGAAATTGGGTGGAAGAGCATGAGAGGCTGCACGGAGACCAGATCTCAGCCCCATCTAAAAACTAGAAAGAAGATTATGAGCCTGGCCTCTCCATCAACATCAGTGTCTGACCTGACAAATTCTTTTAGGGATGAATCCGTAAAAAACCTTACAGACACCATCTTTTCAGTTAGCCATTAAAAGGTATCAACCACTGAGGAATCTCAATTCTAAATATTTTACAGACACCTCTAAAATCTTATAAAAAGATGTGCCAAAAGATTGGGAGCTGTTACAGTGGTAGAGCCACCGACTCCATTTTATTGTTTGTGAATATATAATGGGAGGTCAGAAAAGCTCCTGTAGGGGGAATGTGGAGATGTCCCCTAGGTTACTGTGTGTTTGATGAAATTAATTCAAAGGAAGGCAGAAATGACCTATGAAAAAGTGGCATACATGGTTATATTTTCAATGAATATCTCAGTCTTCCGCCATCTTTTAGGTGAGAAAACAAGGAATCTCACCGTGCTCTAACAACTGGAGCATGTAAAGAGAAACCCTATTAGGCAAGATCATATCATTTCTTACCGGTGCTAATAATACTAATCTGGGTTATACAACCTGTCAATTTCAGGACACAGGCTTCTAACCTACACAGGTAACGAAAGCCAGTCGGCCATCCTGCCTTTACTTATCCTACCACTTATGCCTTCACCAGTTTGGATTCATTGACTGCCACCTTCTGGCAGAAATATCGGTTTCTCAATAAATCAAACAAGCAAAGGAGGACTCGGAGTAGACAATTGGGCTTCATGCTGCCTTCTCATACCCTTCTTCTTTAAAGGAGATTATGACAGTGTAGTCTATAGACAATGGAGTTGGTTAGTGACGAAACTATCTGGATTAGTGTACAGTCTACCATCCATGCAGAGTGGCTGGGTGCACCCTTAATAATCTACCAGTACCCCCCAGTACACCGTGGGTTGTTTGTCCCGACGGGTGACACAAATAGTGTCCATGCAGTAGGAGAACAGTGCCCGATGTACATAGAGAACTGATATGGGGCCCTTGAAATCAGATATGGAGGAATGCATGCTCGACTTGCTTTGCTTGGGAAGGAATACCGTGTCACGATGCACACGTACCAGAAACAACAAGCACTAAAGCCTGACACCAAATCTGTACACAATTCTCCTATGACTTATGGCTGGTCTGCGAAAACGGTTCAAATTGGCAACCATGAATAATGGACAGTGAAACTAGACTTCTATTTCATGACAGTCAAGAATCAAAAAGGAACAGCGTCCAATCCTGGTGAAAAGTAGAAAAAAAATCTTTATTATGCCATGATACAACGTTTCGACCAGTGTTGATCTTTATACTTGATAAAGACCAACACTGGTTGAAACATTGTATCATGGTGGAATAAATATTTTTCTTCTACTTTTCACCTGGATTGGACCCTGTTCCTTTTTGCTTCTTGACTGCTGTATCTTCCAGTCGGGTTCATTGGATTTGGAGCGTGCGTCCCTACATTAAAGTGCTGTCAGCTGTCTTTTTTTTGTGTTGTTCTATTGTTGTATTATTGTTCTATCATGACAGGTCATTTGACACTTTTTTGACATGCATGCCTTTTTTTTTAAATATGTCTTTGATCTTTGATCAGTTTAGCATAGCATGTTGATGGTCCTATCCTTATAAAAAAAAGAGCTGACGTACGAGTGATTGGCCATCAACTGTCTGTCCTAATCATATGTGTATGGTCAACTTAGATGGGGTTTCTGCTCAATTTTTAATCTTAATGTAGTTTTGAGATTTCTCACCATCCCCTGCTCTAGGATGCCTGATCACTACTGATCTCACTATGGAGGCTACTGATTGGCTGCACAGGCAGGGACATAATCACTTACGGTCCGATGGTCCATCTTGTTTTTTCGGTTTATTAGCATCCTTATGCTCTGTAATCTTTAAAAATGAATGGGAAGCCTTAAAGTTTGCATAGTGATATCTAGGCTGGTGGAAGGGTGGAGTATGGATTAATAACTATAATGTCAACTTAGGTATTGGAAATGTGTGGAAAAACATGACTAGTATTTGAGTCGGCCAACTTGTAAAATGCTTGATTCTTTCTTAGAGAATTACTCTGACCTTCGATAAACATTTATAACATGATCCTTGCGCAAGGTTGTCAATTGATATTTTTCCCGATGTCCCAAAAATAAAATTTGATGTGGGGAGCTCCTACATGAGGAGACCACTGGTAGTCTCATGTATGACCAGAGATCACAGAAGCAAACATTTCTTAGATAAGAGAAGGTCCCTGGAGGATCCTTTGGAAATGTTCCCAACAATTTGCCATCAACTGTGCAATGAAGACCAATGAGACTTTCATGGATAATGGGACAAGTGGGTCTTGGTGGCTGATGAAGCTCTAGAGTCCACTTGATTTTCATCAAACTCAACGCCACTAGGACTGGGATTCAATTCTGTAGATTACTATACTACACAACTGAATGTCCATGCTATCTTTACTTTGGGTTTGAGGATTATGAACGTGTTTATAATAAGCAATGGCCAAAAATAATGAAGTTAACACAATTATCATGACGTGAAATTCATACCTTATCATAGAATGTGTGAAGACAATTTCCTTTACATAGCTGCATGGAAATAATAAAGACGTGGTGGGAGAAGTAACACTTCATTAAAAGGCTTACCATATTTCATGTCGGGGCAGATATATTGTAGATTGTTCTATACTGATGACTTCTATCCTTCATATTTCAGATTGCTTGCTGATGTTGGTGTATAAAGACAAATCAGACCGGACAAAGGGACATAAAGAGAAGAGCAGCGTCACATTGGAGGACATCTGTGGCTTGGACGCTGGGCTCTCGTATGAGGGTGTGAACCACACTATGGCCATCATATGTTTCTCACAAGCTGTAATGTTGGGTTTCGACAATAAAGAAATTATGAATGCCTGGGATGTGCGGATACGGTACAGTTTAGGAGAAGGTAAAGATTGTCTACCCGTCAAATAATGTCCCTGGGGTTGTGCAGAAGTAGCAGTTGCACCTGGTGTCTACAGGGTCCCAAAAACCTACATGGTAGATGGATGGCTCAGGAGTATAGGTTGAAGCCCCCGGACTTTGAAAAGAAAATGTACCAGGGCCGCTTACCCAATAGTTGCCGCAGTTTTGGGGTATAGGAGGTAAATACAGTACAACACACATATACAGTCAATACTCAAATGTGCAGTGAAACAGTAGACTTGAGGCAGCAGTAATAATCGGCAGGGATGTATGAGCAGTGAGACTATGGAACTCTCTGCCGTATGATGTTGCAATGAGTGATTCATTACTAAAATTTAAGAGGGGACTGGATGCCTTTCTTGAAAAGTATACTGTTACAGGGTATATATACTAGATTCCTTGATAGGACGTTGATCCAGGGAACTAGTCTGATTGCCGTATGTGAAGTCGGGAAGGACTTTTTTTCCCCAATGTGGCGCTTACTCTTTGCCACGTTTTTTTTTTGCCTTCCTCTGGATCAACATGTTAGGGCATGTTAGGTTAGGCTATGGGTTGAACTAGATGGACTTAAAGTCTTCCTTCAACCTTAATAACTACTAACTACTATGTATGTTACATGTGGTCCCTACTGGTAAATGGCCAATTCAGCATTTAGTGGTCCACTCTATAGACTTCAACCTGTTAGTCTTTGAGAAAAAATAAGTAAATAGCGTAAAAGAGGATCCGTCGTTTTATTTTTCATTTCATAAGTCACTAGTATAAGTGAAAATAAGCAACTTTGTAATATATCTCATCAGAGCAATCTGCTTCTTTCTCCTCCTAGACCGACCTTTCTTTCTGAATTCAGGAGTAAAATTTGTATTCAGTGAAGACAGATTCCACCAGTACTGAGAAAGAAGAAGACAGTTGGTGCTTTTAAAATTCTATGGAGAGGGGAGGAGCTAGACATTCTGTTGCAAGTTCTCCTGAAACCACAGTTACAATTCACAAGTAAAATTTGTATTCAGTGACTACAAGCTTTCCCATTACTGAGATAGGAGATGACAGTTAGTGCTCATAAAGGAGAACTGTACCTGTCCTTTCAGAAGAACTTGCAGCATAATGTCTGCATCTGTCTCTAGCTCTTCCCCTCTCCATAGAACTTTATGAGCACCAACTGTCAGCTCCTGTCTCAGTAATAAGAAAGCCTGTAGTCACTGAATACAGATTTTACCTGTGAATTGATACTTTTGTGAGTGAATGATGAGTCCAGGAGGAGAAAGAAGCGGATGTCTCTGATAAGATATATCACAGTGCCAGGGGCTGGCTGGCACTTTTCAGCCTGGGGGGCAATCACAAGGCGGTGGCCCTCCTTTTCCCTGCTTATATCTGGCCACTGCATTAAAGTAGCAGAGATAATCGGCTTTAAAAACAGGCTGGTACACAGATATGGGAACAGAACGGAGCTTGCTGCATAGATATGGTAGCAGAACCAAGCTTACTCCAGAGATATGGTAGCAGAATTGAGCTTACTCCAGAGATATGGGAACAGAACGGAGCTTACTACAGAGATATGTGAGCAGAACAGAGCTTACTACAGAGATATGGGAGCAGAACCGAGCTTACTCCAGAGATATGGGAGCAGAATCAAGCTTACTACAGAGATAAGGGAACAGAACAGAGCTTAATATAGAGATATGGGAGCAGAACCGAGCTTACTGCAGAGATATGGGAGCAGAACCGAGCTTACTGCAGAGATCTGGGAGCAGAACCGAGCTTACTCCAGAGATACGGGAGCAGAGCAGAGCTTACTACAGAGATATGTGAGCAGAACAGAGCTTACTACAGAGATATGGGAGCAGAACCGAGCTTACTACAGAGATATGTGAGCAGAACAGAGCTTACTACAGAGATATGGGAGCAGAACCGAGCTTACTACAGAGAAATGGGAGCAGAACAGAGCTTACTATAGAGATATGGGAGCAGAACCGAGCTTAATAAGTCTACTACATGGAACCAAGCCTGCTACATAGAAACTGGAGCAGAACCGAGATTACGACATACATACGGTACCATAATCTAGATTACTACATTGATACAGTACCAGAACCAAGCTTACTGCTCAGATATGGTGCCATAACGGAGCATACTTACATACATACAACAATACGGCTACACAGTGCCTAGTACTATCGCCACTACACAGTGAATACATATTATAATATCACCATTACCTCTACATGAAACTACACTCTATACAAAGACCAATGATGCCACCATACACTCCCTGACAGGAGTTATGTCGCTTTTCCATGTTATGTAAATAAAAGCTTATAACCTGACGTTAAATTCATCCATTGGTTGTATAAATTATTCTTTTGAAAGCTGAAACCCTCCGAAATATTTTTTAGGTTAAGAAAATAAATTGTCATCAATGCAGAAATATTGATCAGTTAATGGACACAGAATGGTCAGATTTTGGCAAGACAAAAGTTTTGACACACACAGAAAGTAATGTGATATTCAAACAATATCACATTAATTAAATTAATGGGGACATTAATTTAAATTAATTAATATCACAATTCAATTAAATTGCTGTCCCCTGTCCCTCATACTGAATTCATCATTTGCAGTCCCCCCACTTTAATTTCAAGCCCCCTTACTTCATTCATTGCAGTCCCCTATCACCCCCTCGCTTCACCTGCAGTGCCCCTTCATCATTTGCAGCCCCCTATCCCCCTTCCATTTAATCATGAGCAGTCCCACCTCAGGCACACTTCATTATGTGCAGTCTTGCAGTCCCCTTCCCCCCACTTCATCATGTGCAGTCCCCATTACCCACCCACTTCATCATGTGCAGTCACCCTTACCCCCCACTTCATGTGCAGTCCATCTTACCCCTCACTTTATCATGTGCAGTCCCCATTACCCCCACTTCATGTGTAGTTCACCTTACCCCCCACTTCATCATGTGCAGTCCCCCTTACCCCCCACTTCATGTGCAGCCCCACTCTCCCTTCATCATGCGCAATCCCCCTTACCCCCACATCATCATGTGTGGCCCCATTCCACCAGTCACCATTACCCACCCACTTCATCATGTGCAGTCACCCTTACCCCCCACTTCATGTGCAGTCCCCCTTAACCCCCAATTCATCATATGCAGTCCCCCTTACTCCCTCCCACTTCATCATGTGCAGTCCCCCTTACTCCCTCCCACTTCATCATGTGCAGTCCCCCTTACCCCCACTTCATGTGCAGCCCCACTCTCCCTTCATCATGCGCAATCCCCCTTACCCCCACATCATCATGTGTGGCCCCATTCCACCATGTACAGCCCCACTCTCCCCACTTCATCATGTGCAGTCTCCTTTATCCACTAAACTCCATCATGTCCAGCCCCACTCCCCCTTCATCATGTGCAGCCCCACTCCCCCTTCATCATGTACAGCCCCACTCCCCCTTCATCATGTACAGCCCCATTCCCCCTTCATCATGTGCAGCCCCACTTACCCCCTCACTCCATTATGTGCAGTCTCCTTACACCCCCCCCACTTAATCACTTGCAGTTACCCACCATTAAATTTATTTTATAAAGAAAACAAAAAAGTTTTTCATACTTACCTCACCAGTCGCTCCCCTGCAGCACCTCTCTGCTTCTAGCTTTCAGGACATGTCGGCGCGTGTGTGATGATGCCATCGCGCATGTTCGACACCTAACCTGGAAGTATAGAGAACATGAAGGGAGCAGAAGCTGTGCAGCCATCAAGGTGACAGCCAAGCATAGGTCCCGGCCCCAGTGCAGACGTGTGCGCTAACTGTGATACGGCTGTGTCTGCTGCCGACCGCATCACAGTACAGCGGACATGGCTGCACACAATTTGCTGTGTGGCTGTAGCCACCACCAGGCATCCGGCCCTGAACAGCTGCTGGGGGAGTGGCCCGGGGGGCATTTGCCTCTTTGCCACCTGGGCCAGTCAGCCCCTGCACAGTGCCTTATCTTCACGTGTACTATTGATTTATGAAATGATACAAATTAAAACAACGGTTACACTTTAAGGCCACCATAGACATTAGATTAATGTCAGCCAAGCCCACTGATTTTTGCGTGACCGGCCAACTATTTCATGTGTATGTATGACTGATATCTAAGGAAAAGAAGCATGGGGAACGTCAAATTTTAACAATAGATTCTTTTGCTTCTGTGGAAGTTGAGCCACCACCAGAGGGGTCTTCCTGTAGTTTATTCTTCTTTCCCTATTGAGAAAACCTGGTTTGGCCTGTATAGAGAAAAGTCAGGAGCAATAGCTGTTGGTCAAACCATCTAAGGTGAGGGGCACCAAATGGATAAGTTTAGACATCAGCAATTCAACCTAGATTTTTTACTACATGTGAATGGAGTTGCGGACACCCATTTTTTTGCACCTAAGGTGGATTACTCATCGATATGAGAAACCTTGATATGAGAAATTAGCCTACGTGTACTGGGTTCATATCTTAGCATCAACTGTGTTGGGCCAGGAGATGTAAAAGATATTCCCTCATGTTTAAATTGTGGTGGAGCGGTTTGGGTACACAGTCTTTTTTGGGATCCAGGGTATGGAGTTAGGCTGTACTACCTGAGGTCAATGCTAAGGGAATGTTTGGGTTTCTTTGGTGTGCGAGTAATTACATGTTTGAAGAGAGCAACATAAACAGCATAAATTAATTTTTAGCAATAATTATTTCATATATTTACAACAAGCTGAATTTCTTGGAATTTAGTAACGTTTTCATCTAATAAACTACAGAAGGCATCACTAATTAAAGAGCAGAAGTTCTAATTGTTGGGCCGCTTGGCTTTGATTTTCTAATCTGACATGTGGTATTTACGTTTATGTGTTTTCTCGGAACATAATATTTCAGGTCAGCATATATTTAACCATGACGAATAGAATTAAGCTTCATGGTAAATTGTGGGTCAAATTTACATATTTCTAATTAAAGTAGATCATGTTTTCATGTTACTAATAAATCGTGGAAATATAATTATTCTCTGCTGTCCTGCACGTTGCCTTGATGCAACACTCAGATAAGATAAGACATGAAGCTTTGGCTATTTCCTTGGTACTGGATTAGACCAAAACTGTGTCACTGACCTGTCCGATGTTTAATCTATATAATATATCCAACGATGAAGAAAAGGGTAACAAATTATTAAATTTTGACTTTCAGGCTCCATATCTCATGATCCACTACCACTTTGAACATGAGACTACAATCATTTTATAGATAATCATCTTGGCTATCTCATAGAACTATTTAGCATATGATTAGTTATGCAGATTCTTGTCACTGCATTGTTACGGTTTTGCTCCTGGTTGTGGAAAAATAAACCTGTTCTCACATTCCCTAATGGCTCAGTGTGTTATTAGGTTGATTCCCAAGCAAAAGGTCACTGGTTTGAATTGAGGAACTGCCATGAAGATTTCCCGAGAAAAGAGAAATGGCATCATCCAGTGCATCGATAGCAGTCTCTTGGCCAAGAAAATTGCCAAACTGCATCATGTGAGCATCATGACATTTGGAAGAAAACGAAAAATAAGTCCATCCCTCTATTCAGAAGCCAAAGGGTGGACATCCAGGCAAAATATTGGAGTCAAGTTGGCTCATCCCAAGGTCTATCGGTCCTTGTGCGACAAACATGGAAGTGGAGATGGCTCGTATGCTTTATAATAGTGAGATCACAGATGCCCATGCAAGCACAATGCAGCACATGTTACACAGGTCTGGAATGGTGGCTCGAAAAAAAGGTGAAGAAACCTCAACTTCAGTATCATCATAAGAAGCGTTGAATTTCCCAAAAACTACGAAAAGTTAACAGTAGAAGATTAGAAGTGGGTGATTTGGAGAGATGAGATGAAAGTTGATAAACTGGGCTCTGATGTGTGCAAATGGGAAGGGAAGAAACAAGGGGAAAAGGGGCTAACGGATTGAGAGATTGAAGTAAATGTCAAGTTCGGTGGAGGAAGCCTGATGATATAGCATTGTTTCACAGCTAAAGGCGTTCAATACTTCACCAGGATCGAAAATGATCTCAATGCTGAAGTATATGTGAGTATCCTACAAGACAAATTACTTAGTACACTCAAGTACTATGTGTATGAAAAAGATGACAGTGTTCCAGCAAGACAACGACCAGACGCATACATCAAGATTGGCGAATACATGGTTCAGTGACAATGAAGTAGAGGTGTTGGATTGGCTTACACAGTCCACAGACCTTAACCTAATTGAACACTTGCGGGTAGAGTTAAAGAAAGATCTGCATACTTACTCAAGTGAGTCGACCAGTATGCACCAACTTTGGGAACGAGTAGAAAAGACCTGGGTTTAGATATTGGTGGAGACATGTTTGAATCTCATGAAGAACATGACCAGAAGGATTCGGGCAGTGTTGAAAGCCAAAGGTGGATTTACAAAATACTAACAAAATAATAAACAATAACATTTAGATTTTTAGGAGCAAAACAGTAACAATGTAGTGACATGACAAGAATATGCATAACTAATCATATGCTAAATAGTTAGCCAAGATGATTTAAGTGTGAATTGCATTTTAACTCCTTAATGCTGAATGATGAATATATCTGTCCTGAAGTGAGTTGAGGTCCATGGAGTGGGATCAGGAGTTGAGCCCACTCCACAGAGGGCAGATGCCAACTGTGCCACACAGCCGGCATCTATTTCTAACAGAACAATCAGAGCTGCCGTTAACCCCTTAATTGCTGTTCTCAATCACTGAGTTTGCTCTGGGTGCACATTGCCCCTTTGCACACAACGTGATAACAGTGCATCAATGGGTTGTCATTGCAGCCGGAGGCCTGCTGAAGACCCCCTTCATTGCCATATTGATAGTTCTGTGAAGTCCAATTTTGGGACACAGTGATTAGAACTATATACGGCATAACTGAAGGCTGTATAAAGTGCAAGTGATCAAATAATCACAGATTCAAGTCACCCATTATACCTAAAGTAAAAAAATACAAAATTTAAATATAAAATAAATAATAATAATAAAAAAAAAAACATTGATACACTCTTTTTTTAATCTTCAGCCAAGTTAAAAGTAAAGATGTAGAAAAAGCCATGTTTTCGTGTTTTGTTTGTAAAAGTCTGATCAAATAATAAAGCTGTGTAAGAAGCCATCCAATAAACATCACGAAGCAAAAAAAAATTTGAACTGCCAAACTGCTGTTTTTTGTCCACCTCACCTCCCACGAATAGAGAGCAAAACATCATATGTACCGTAAAATAGAATCAATAAAAACTACATCTTGGCACACAAAAATAAAGCCCTGAAACAGTCTTATTGATGGAAAAATTAAAAAGTTATGGGTCTATAAAAATTAAGACCGGCAACTTTCTCGGGGGCATGGTGCAGTCAGATGCTCCCGATTCAGGAAGAGGCGCGCGCTTCTTCATGAATCTATGGTATCTAACGAGTTACATGTGCCTCCGTACACCACGCTCGGAATCAGAGTAGCACCAACATTTTGTGACTTTTCAAAGCTTTTGCATCACTTTTTTGTCATCCAAAATGTAAGCACAAATAACCCTCCAAGAAAATCATTGGGTCGTCAACGGGTTGAAGTAGACTTGGTCCGGTTTGATTCATGGATGTGCGTCATATCTCTCATCCTCCTTCCCAAAAAGGGATAACAAAACATTTAATAATACATCATCTAAGGAAAAGGCTGACATATTTCTCTTTTCATCCTAGTTCACAGATTTCACGTTGGAGTATTGCCTGGCACTAAACTAGAAAGTGGACCTGCGACATTGCACCTGTGCAACGACATCTTGGTTCTCGCCAGAGATCTGCCACCAGTGGTTATGGGACAGTGGAAATTGTCAGATTTGAGAAGATATGGAGCCGTGGCCAATGGCTTTGTCTTTGAGGGTGGAACGCGGTGCGGATACTGTAAGTATTATAATACATTGATATTACTGGAAGGGTAGAATTAGTCCAAAATAACAGATGAGTCGAGAATGATATTAGGGAACTGACTATCTTGCTTTAAAGGGGTTTTATAAGGGTTGCAACGATGGCGAGTTTTCAATTTTGCTTCTTTGTTCTTTGCATCTTTGTTCTTTTCTCCTCTTCTTCCAAGAACATTTAGTTTTTTAGTTTTACTTCTACATAGACATATGACGACTTGTTTTTTTTGTGGGACGGGTTGTAGTTTTGAATAATACAATTCGATTTATGTCCTGAAAAACAGGAAAAAAATTCCAAATGAGGTGAAATGTTGAAAAAATGCAATTTCTCCATTTTTGGGGGACTTTGGTTTTACAGTGTTCGTTGTACATTATAAGTGACCTGGTAATTACTGAGACACCAATCTTGTTGTATATTTTTCATATTCTAGTGGCTTAAAAAAATCCAAACTTTATAAAAAAAAATTGGATGTGGCACAATTTTCTGAGATGTGTGCTGGGCCTCTGGCTTGTATTATGCATGGAACGTTGTTGTTTTTATTGGTACCAGTTTAGGACATATACAACATTTTGATTCATTTTTTATTCTATTTTTGTGAAGATCCTAGATGACTAACAACAATTCAGGTGTATAGATTTATTTTTTTGACGAACTTACTTTATTGGTTAATGCATTTTATGTTATGATAGATTGGACGTTTGCAGATGTGGAGATACTAGTGATGTTTATAAGTTTACTTGATTGAATTCTTTATTTTCACACTGGGAAAAGGAAAATGATTCAAACCTACAGTCTATCTATCTATCTATCTATCTATCTATCTATCTATCTATCTATCTATCTATCTATCTATCTATCTATCTATCTAGTGTATCTACAGTATGTATCTATCTATCTAAATACTGTATATATATATATATATATATATATATATATATATATATATATATATATATATATATATATACACTAGATGGTGGCCCGATTCTAACGCATCGGGTATTCTAGAATATGTGTGTATATAGCAGCCACATAGTATATAGCACAGGCCAAGAAGTACCGTATATAGGAGCCATGTAGTATATAGCAGACAAATAGGCATAGGCAGCATCAATAGTAAAAAGTTGGGGACACACAGGGTTAATAGCAGCGATAACGGAGTGTGTTACCCGCGGCATAACGCTGTCCGTTACCGCTGGCATTAACCCTGTGTTAGCGGTGACTGGAGGGGAGTATGCGGGCGCCGGGCACTGACTGCAGGGAAGTAGGGAGGGACTAATCAGACTGTGCCTGTCGCTGAATGGTCACGGTAGCCATGACAGGCAGCTGGCGAGACCAATCAGCGATGCAGGATTTTCATTACGTAAGTTGCGGACAGAAAGATGGAAGTACCCCTTAGACAATTATATATATAGATAAATTTTTAACTAGTTTTTAAAACTTTTTTTCTTCTTTAAGTAACTTTCAATTATAATTTTTTGTCCCATTATTGGCTTGAGTGTGGGTGCCTGGACTGCTATTGCCAATTAGGTAAGGTATGTGACTCTGTTAAGTATAATATTAATGCCAATCACTTTGGTTGAACATTTGGAGCATAATTATATGTTGCACATATGGTATATACCAATTTTGGGAATAATGTTCAATTTATCTAAATTAGGCATGTTTTGCTCCTGCTCATACTCTCATATATAGAGTGTTTGTTATCACTCTTGTTACTGCCTTGAGTCATATACACACACTGTGTTTTTTTGTTCAGTCCAGGTATTCCACCTATTGTTGTTTGTTTGTGGTGTTCACTGATTTTTATTTATACATGTTTTTAATATTATTAAAATAAAGCATTTATTTTACTTTGTGGCTTTATTATTATTTTTTGGTGTTACCATTATTGGCTTGAGAAAGGCTCATTGCAGCCAAAATGTCGCCACGCCACCAGGGCTATTAAAGTCCCTTTTGTATTTTTGAAAATACTGGAGTGCTGCCTCTTTTTTTTTTTTTTTTCTGAATTTATATCCCTTTGCACGAAGGGGACTCCTTGCTGAGAGGCCCTGCACCCATAGTACTTTTATATGTGGGCTGTTCCAATTTTATGCTCTATCTATCTATCTATCTATCTATCTATCTATCTATCTATCTATCTACATTTTTAACTATTTTTTAATTTTTTTTTCTTCTTTAAGTAACTTTCAACTATTATTTTTTGTCCCATTAGGGGATTTGAACCTGTGATTGTTTGATTGCTTGTACTACGTAGGTCAATATATCAGGTTGGGCTTTATGTGAGTACAAAGATGGCTGTGATGGGGGCTTTCAGTAGGCCTCACTATCTCAATCTCAGTACACACATAGATCACAACTATTTAAAGGATTTCAATTCAAATCAATAGGGGGCGGATGTGCAGTACCTGGCCGCCCCCACAATTCAGTTGACGGAGCTGTGCAGCTCCGTAACTGATCAGTTTCGACCACTGCTGACATCGGGGACAGCTGATCGGCAAGAGTGATGGGTGTCACACTCCCACCAATCAGACATTGATGACCTTTCCTAAGAATAGGCCATCAATGTTAAAGTCAACATTTAAATGATTGACAGCAGAGATCAGAAGTAGCTCAGGTTGCTGCTGTTAGAAGCAGGTGTTGGCTGTATGACGCAGACTGGCATCCGTTGTGTAAGCACTGGGCTCTGCTCCTGAGCCTGCTCCATACTCCTACATCCTACGTAGGATACACATGTTTGTCTTACGTAGAGAAAGGGTTAAGGTAGTGACAAATGGATGTTACCATTCGCATTGTCAAAAAATAGTTGTCCCTGCCGCTGCACAGTCTGACATTGCCAGGACACCCCCTAAATGATAACACCCAATTGTCAATTTGTTCTCAAATTTCTGGGAGCTATTACACAGGAAGAACACAGCATAGATTTATATGAAAAATACGAGTATTTCCTAAAACAGGTATGTCAGGTAAACAGACAGGTACCGATTAGTGATGAGCGAGCATGCTCGTATAAGGTGTTATCTGAGCATGATCGGGTGATATCAGAGTGTCTTCGGCATGCTAGAATAGTATGTTCCAGTCCCCGTGGCTGCATGTCTTGCGACTTAGACAGCCACAACACATGCAGGGATTACCTGTTTGTTAGGCAATACACGCATGTATTGCAGCTGTCTAATAGCCACAAAACATGTAGTCACGGGGACTCGAACATGTTATTCAAGCATGCCCAAGATACTCGAATAACACCAGTGTATGCTCAGATAACACCTTATCAGAGCACGTTCGCTCATCATCACTAGTACCTATAATTATATATTTGCAATATCTTAATATGGAGACAATAAGCACATGAATTATGCTCTTGAAATGTCCTCATTTTTAATAATTCACTATCGTGCCCTTAAAGCGTACCTAAATGGGCATGCTTTCTTCTTAATGACGGCTTATTGACATTGATGCAAGCTCTGTTTAGGCTGCTTTAAACTTCTATCTCTGCTCCCACTGACAACTCTATACCCTTTCCTCTATACTACATAATCCTATTCACCTATTTCAAAGAAGAAATTGACACCAGCCGCCTTTAGATCTTCTTAGAACTTAAAATATTCCTCCTCCTCTCTTTTGCTCCTGACCCTCCATCCTTCGTATGTCTTTCTGCATCTATTTCAAAGACATTTGCTGTATTCTGCGGATGTGGTCACACAGAGAGATAGTTTACTCTTCATAGACTATGTGCTTATTGAATATGATTTTACATATATTTCTATATGGTGTGAGATAGCGCTTACCTAATGTGTTGGGGGACACTCGCTTGGCAACGGGGTACACTCAGACAGGCGCAGTTTTTCACTTAAACAGTCTATCCGGTTTATTTTATAAACCGGGACATGCACAGCTCATTATATACATTTCATATACGGCTTCAACTCACAGACACTAAACATGCTGGACTTCCCACTTTATCCAGTTACCATAAGTGACCGTACGCCGAACAGTTCATCAATGTCCGTGGAACACAACAAGCACCAACAGTCTGTTCCACTGGCAGATACATCTCTGCCGTTATGCTAGCCCCCTTCCCAGGTGTTACCTTTCTGGAGCTCCTGCTTCACACGCTGACCTCCTGTCAGTCCTCTCTCCTCCACGGAAACTGCTGAACTGGGATCACCGTCCTGGGCAATACCTTGCTCACCAGGCCACCTGACAGTCCAGATCCTCAGACAGGCTGTAGCTCCCCCAAACCCAGTACCATCACAGACTCTGCACACATGGCCTCTCTGTGCACTATTCAGGATGTCTGACCCCACCTGGGACCGTCCAACTGTAGCGCCCCCACCGCCGCAGGGCCGAGGGGTACCCGGTACCGGGCCTACGGGTCTCTGCTTCTGGGGGTTGTCACGGCGGCCAGGCCCCGGTCCGTGACCCTGCCGTGGGGCGCACAGTGAATAATAGGTGTGGATGGTGGTAGTGGTGGTGCGGTGCAGTAAATAACGAGGACACCAGGTTGCAGTCTCTTTACCTCTTTACTGAAGATCTCTGAGTCCACAGTCCAGAGTACGGTTCACCAGGCTGCGCAAGTCCGGCCGGCCCAATGGCACCTCCAGAGTTCCCTTCACAGGTGGAAATCGGTGCCTTCCTTCTAGCGCTATGTGTTGCGGTCCTTCCCTGCTGTGCTTACGGAAAGTCCCCACAACCGTTGTGTCTGTTTCTTAAGTTCCCTCACAACTCGATTAAATGATGTTCTTCTAATCCTCCGTCCCTCCCTGATGTTCTGGTTGGGACGGCACCCGTTTGACGGGTAGGCTCGGAGCTCTTCCGGGACCCTAGAGTCGCCCCTCTCCACAAGGTGCCCCCCAAGACTTCATAGGTGATTTGTGTGAGACAGCCCGCCTTAGACTGACTGTCCTGCCGTTGTTTAGAGTACTGCTTGAAGCTGAATGTTATAATACTCCCTCGGCGTTCCGGCCACCGGTAATGCGCCTCAGTAGGGTGTTGCTCCGGTCTTACAGCACGACCCCTACTGGTGTTCTCCTATTGCTTGATCTCGTTTCTCACTCAGCACAATCTATCTCGCTTCTAGTCCTTTCTTGGGCCCCGCCGCTTCCCGGAGCTGGCGCGGACCCGTTACGTTCTTTTCAATGCCAAGCCTCTGTCAGGATCCCACCCCTGACAGAGACCCTACTGTCTCTTCCTCCACAACACCCTCTGCCACCCGGTGTTGCTTTGTCCAATCCAGTCAGCTTTCTCATCTAACTTCCTGCCTGACCCCCAGTTTACCCACTATGGTGGGGAGTGGCCTAATGAATAGCACCCTTAGCTCCCCCCGGAGGCCCAGCTGTGAAATGTATTGGTGTCTGTGATACCTGATCAGATGAACTCCTTCAGTGCCATCGGACGCACCGTAGCTCCCCATAGTGGCGGAGCCACAGTACTGCAACGACCAGGACTCTGGGGCGCTGCACTACACACAGGCCCCCAGGTCCAAGGCCTCCTCAAGTGCTCTTCAGGGATCCAGTCCTACTCCCAGGACATCCCAACACAGAGGCCTTCCAGGACCTCGGCCTCACCAGGTGCTCTTCAGGGATCCGGTCCACACTCTGGACCTCCCAACACCCAAGCCTTTCCTTTCACAGGACCTTCGAGCCCAGAACCATTCAGGTCCATACACAGGAACCATACACAGAGACCATGTGACCCACACCCTGGTCACATTATATACTTGTAACCACTCCCATAGATGGGTGGTGTGTGTGGCTAGTTCGACCCGCCCTGCTCTGAGAACTAGCCCTGCCAGCCTCCCTCTAAAACAACACAATAACTTGTGGGACTACAGGTCCCAAAATAACCTTTCTTCAGGCTGACAGTGCAGAGTATCTTCCTCTGCGACACACATACCGGCCATTCACAATAATGCCGGACTATGACTCATCACCACAGTTACGCCTTTGCGATTGCAATGCATTGCTATGGCCTCAAAACGCCTCCATGCGTATTCTGGGGAGACCATGCAGCGCCCCCTACCTGTAACAGGGGTCACTGCATCACAATGGTTTATATATTCTATATAAACTGTACAAAAATGTTGAGAAATCAAACCTCCACATTACTCCTGCAGAAACTTTTATATCCTAATCTAAACTCATAGGAATTAATATAGAGTTGGTTCCTTTGCAGCTAGAGTAGCATCCACTCTCTTGGGAAGATTTTCTACAAGATTTTGGAAGTGTCTGTGGGAATTTTTGCCTCCTCATCCAGAAGAGCATTTGTGAGGTCAGACCCTGATGTTCGGGAGAGGCCGAGCTCACAGTCTGTGCTCTAGTTCATCACAAAGGTGTTGGATTGGGCTCTGTGCAGTCAGTCATGTTCTTCCAACTTACAGTAACTCCCCCAACCATGTGTTTATGGACCTTGTTCACTGGGCACAGACATGGGTACAGAAAAGTGACTTTCCCAAAATGTTCCCACAAAATTGGAAGCTACAGTTGTCCAAATGTCTTGTGTTCTTGAGCATTAGAATTTCCTTTCACAAAGGAGCTGAGGCTGAACCGTGAAAAACATCCCCATAGCAGTACCCCTCCTCCACTAAACTGTACAGTTGGTACAATGCGGTCAGGCGGGTAACTTTATCCTGTCATTCACCAAACCCAGACTTCTCCATCAGACGTCAGATAGAAAAGTGTGATCCGTCAATGCACAGAACACATTTCCTCCAGAGTCCAGTGGCAGCTTTACACCACTCCATCCGATGCTCAACATTTTGCTTGGAGACATAAGGCTGCATGCAGCTGCTTGACCATGAGGCTTCCAGCAGAGGCACAGTTTTTGTGCTGATGTTAATAGCAGAGGAGATCTGGACTCTAGTTATGGAGTCAGCAGAGCGTTGGTGACTTTTCTGCCCTGTGTTCCTCAGCACTCGATGACCCTTCTCTGTAATGTTACGTGGTCTCTACTTTATGACTGAGTTGGGCTATGTTGATACCGAGTTTTTTGAGAAGCTTTTTAAAGCACATCCTCTCCAAAATCCCCCTATAAAAAAACTTAAAAAATGCCCAGAAAACTCTAATTCATTTCTATGGGAAATCCTTCTTGTTGCTCTTACAAGAAATTTCTTGAGCTTTTTTTTCTGAAGTGATTTTGAAAAACGCTTGGAGGAAAAAAGTGCATGTCACATCAGTGAAGGAAGTCTCTCTAATATAGGGTTCAAAATATTGTTTCCAAAAGAAAAAACTTTTCCAAAATGCCTCAAACCTGATTGAAAAAACTATAGGAAAAGTAAGAGTATGTGCCATATCTGTAGCGTCTTCTGTAGCGTCTTTTCGGCCGCTTTGCAGCAGCTTTTCCACCAGTGTTTTTCCTTTTATCTTTTATATTCTGTATAAAACAGTGAGTGCCTTTAGGTGGAAGCCGCCTGAAGACTTGTCTGGTCAATGTTTCAAGTCCTTGGAAACCTAAAGCAGTTAGAAGAAGTTGAAAGGACTGAACACGCACAAGTCACTTTGACATTGCAATTTTTAAGTTTATTGAGCTCTTTTTCAGGCGGATTGCGGATCATACCTTTCTGTAAAAGATTTTAATGTGCGCATACCCTAAGTGTATTTTGTCTGGCAGCAAAGTTGACAAGTAGTGATGAGCGAATATACTCGTTACTCGAGATTTCTTACATTCCGGTGTCTGTCTATAGATAGGATCTATAGGAGAGATAGAGTTACCCAATGACTCTGTCATACAGACTATGCTCCTCAGGGAACTGATGATCTGTGATGTCCCGGTACTGACTAACACTGTTCTAGGTATGATAATCCAATAAATGTCATTGCTGCGGCATTATGGGGAAGCCCGAGAGACCACACAAAAGACATTGCCCCTCGACTTGAACTCGATCCTCAGTGGATTGATCAGCTCATCTCTAGTTCCTAATCGCTTCAACTTCTCAGTACTATCACTCACAGGTGATGGAAGAATTTTTAGGAGGGAAAAAATGTATACTGAATGGACTTACAGAACCACACTGATATCAGTGATTGATTTTCTGTCATATTGTTAGTAAAGGCAGACGTGTGGCAGGGGGCCTAATGTTATACACTAAGAGCCAAGGGGCTGGATGATAACACTAGGGGGCGAGGGGCTGGATGTTATACACTTTGGGGGCGAGTGGCCGGATGTTATACACCGAGGGTAAGGGAACAGATGTTATACACCAGGGGGTGAGGGGATGGATGTTATATACCAGGGCAAGGGGCCGGATGTTATACACCAGGGGTAAGGGGATGGATGTAATACACCGGGGGGCCGGATGTTATACATTGAGGATGAGGGGATGAATATTATACACCAGGGGTAAGGGGACAGATGGTATATACCAGGGGCTGGGGGTGAGGGGCTGGATGTTATACACCAGGGGCGACGGACTAGATGTTATACCCCAGGAGCAAGGAGTCGGATGGTATATACCGAAGCGGGGATCTGGATGTTAGACACCGAGGTTGAGAGGTCGGATTTTTTTACACCATGGGCAATGGTACCAGCTGTTATACACGGGGGCAATGGTACTGGATGTTATACATCTGGGGCAATGAGCCTTGATATTATACACCAGAGGTGAGGGGCTGGCTGTTATACACCTGGGGCAATGGAGCTGGATGTTATACACCAGGGGCAATGGGACCAGCTGCTATACACCAGGGGCAAAGGGGCTGGATGTTATACACTGGGAGCAATGGGGCCAGTTGTTATTCGCTGGGGTATGGAGTTGGCTGTTATACACCAGTGGGGCCGAAAGCAAAAACAAGATTCTGTAATTAAGACATGTATGCCAATACATTTCCCCATATTATTATTATTATTATTATTATTTATTATTATAGTGCCATTTATTCCATGGCACTTTTCATGTGAGGAGGGGTATACATAATAAAAAACAAGTACAGCAATCTTAAACAATACAAGTCACGACTAGTACAGGAGGAGAAAGGACCCTGCCCGCGAGGGCTCACAATCTACAAATATAGCGTGTATCTGCAGCACCCCAGAGTCCTGGTCGTTGCAGTAATGTCATTCTTCCACCAGGGGGAGTGATGTTACGTCTGAAGGCAATAAAGGAGATCTCTTTGCCAGGTATCACAACCACACAACACACTTCACACTCCAGGCCGCCAGGGGGAGCTACGCTCCTATCTATTAGGGCACTCCTCACAGTTGGGTAAAACTGGTGGTTTGAATAGGAAGTCAGTGAGAATCAGAAGTCAGCAGCAGAGGGAAGCTGGCTGGAGTGAGCTCCAGTCAGATCTAGACTGCGGTCTCAGGAGGACGAGGGTCTACGGAGCTGCGCCTGCCCCACGTGCGACAGCATCCAAAGAAAGAGACATTGAAGGGATTTGCGTTGCAGTGAGTGAGAAACGAAGTCATAGCAAAAAGGAGAGGAAACCAGAAGGAGTTCTGCCCTGTGAAAGACTGCCTCCTTCTGAGGCGCGGTAATCCGGTAGCCAGAACACCGAGGGAGTAAGGATCTCTACGCTTTACTTCAGAGACTGGCAGGACAGTTAATTCCATGTTAGCTGCCCGACCTTATACCCAGGAGGCACGGTGGCAACTTGTGGGGGCCAGGATGTGGTAGTGTCCCTGTAAAAAGTTTCAGGCCACCAGTCATACGGGTTTTGTCCTATCCTATCCATCAGGGGGACAGAGAGAAAGAGACTTAACATCCAGAATAGTTGTGAGGACCTTACCGAGAAGCTCAGCAGGGAGGTACTACAACACACAGGCGCTAGTAGGAAGGCTATTGAATTCCACCTGGATAAGGGGACTCTGGATTTGCCTTCAGACCGGCCGGACTCTGCCTACCCTGTGATCTGTACCCTGGACTGTGGACACTGAAGCCTTCAGTAAAGGTAAAGAGACTGCAACCTTGTGTCCTCGTTATTCACTGCACCTCACACCATCCACCATCTGCACTCTGGGAAGCCCTGGGGATACACTTCACCTGTGGGAAGGTATACCATATAGCTGCCATAACATCACCCCAACGAACCCCTAAGCAGCGTCGGTCATCCTGACCGAATACCACAGGTGGCGTCACGAACATTATCCCTTTAAAGACCTTTCCCCCAATTATAAACGGACGTCCCTAGGGCCACGGACCGGGTCAGCCACCGTGACATCCCCACTGAGAACCAGAGGGCCCGATACCGAGTACCCCATTGCCCATACGTGGGGGCGCACCATATCCTTTTCCCTATTTTCTCTTGGGGTATCTAATCTTCCCTTCCTGTCCTCACATTGATAGTACAGCTACAGACATAGCAGAAGATATTACATTAAACATCAGCAATAAAATCTGAAGTCTATTTCCTGCAATATTGTACTATGGCGTTGGTTTATCTATGACTAATCGTTATAAATACTCGGCAGCCATCACTCTGACACTGACGCGGAGCCTCTAATTTTGCCTGTCAGTTCCATTAATCATCTGTTCCCTTTTCCATCTTGATATTCAGCTTTTCACTGTATTAGTAGCGCTCAGTCTCTAGCCATTCTGCTACGGAGCAGATTTGCTTCACTTTACTATCTTCTGAAATGGAGGTGTAGTCTTTAGCTTTTAACATGGGGCTTCACTAAAAATTTTAGAGTAATTTAAATTGGAACTGTACTTTCGTCAAACTTTGCATAAATCAATAGTACAGACGAATATAAGAAACATGTAAGATATCTTATCAGAAGATTTAGCTTCTTTCTCCACTGATGAGTCACTCTTTCCATCCCCCTGCCACCTGAATTTATCCATCCTGAAAAAAACAGTCTATATCTGTCTTGGTCAAGACCAAATGGTCTCTCAACCCAAAGATATGTCAGGTTATACCTCCCATTATACTCTACAGATAAGGGGAGGAGGGATCGCTTTTACCAAGACAATATGCCCTGATAAGACATATGGAGACGCAAATCTTTTAAACACTTGATGATCAAAAAACTTCCAAGGAGAAAAACTAAACAGTTAAAAAAAGTGAGCGGATCATTGAAAAGGAAGGCTGAAAAGATGCCCAGGTCTCTTTTTGAGCATTTTCCAGAGGTTTTGATTAAAAAAAAAAAAAAAAGCTAGTGGTTTCCTACATTGTTGAATGGAGATAAAAAAGAGTTCAGAAAAGGTTGGTAAAGAAAGAAACCATCAAGCTATGGAAAAATGCAAAAAATAAGAACTCAAAAACATCACAAAAGTACTCAGGAAACAACCAAAAGATGATAAAAAAAGACGTTTCAAGAAAACAAAAACCTGAGAATTGGATTCGTTTTTTAAAACGTCTTCCTCTCGAAAAATTAGGGAAGGTTGCCTGCCTGTAAAAAGTTGCATTCATGTACTCAAAATCTTCCTCAAAAACTATTTAAAAATGCTCGGAATACTATTATTTAGAATTGAGAGTCCTCGGTGGTTGATACCTTTTAATGGCTAACTGAAAAGATGGTAACAAATTGCAAGCTTTCGAGACTACACAGGTCTCTTCATCAGGCAAAGACTAAAACAAATTCTGAAGAATCACATATTTATGCACAACATGTGATTCTTCAGAATTTGTTTTAGTCTTTGCCTGATGAAGAGACCTGTGTAGTCTCGAAAGCTTGCAATTTGTTACCATCTTTTCAGTTAGCCATTAAAAGGTATCAACCACTGAGGACTCTCAATTCTAAATATTTTTCTATCCACTGGCTAACACGGTACCAAGATATATTATCATTATTATTATTCATTTTTAGGGGAAATCCACTTTGCTGTTCATATGAGTTTTTCTAGCGTTTTTTTTTCTTTTCCTGAAGCTGTCTCTGAAAAATGCCTGGTGGAAAAGTAAAACTGCTGATCATAACCCCAAACTTAGGCACTGTCTAATCCAAAGGTTGCAAAATCACTTCAGGAGAAAAAACACTTCCAAAACTCTTCAAAAACCCGCCTCATGAAAAGAAAAACTTCTCCAAAAGCTCTACCCAAAAAAGAGTGTTGCCTTAAGTTGTTTTCCATTGAAAAAGTCATAGGGATTCAATTCATCACTGCGCTTGCGCCTGTTTTTTCGTCAAGCTTTTTACGCCTTTTTTTTGTTTGTACCAAATTGATATTTTCATTTGTGCATTTTTTGAAGCCTGTTGTATATGTATTTGCGCTTGCCTGTGTTAGGGTTGGCGGATTGCACAAAATAAAAAATAAATTAAAGTGCAATCGCAACCCGGGGTCCACCGTGCAGAGATGTAACCTGCTGCTAGTGTGAACAATGACGGAACCAAGCAGCGAGCGTTTACCCTAGACACACTGAGTTTACGCCACACAGTGTGTTTGGAACACTGAGTACCAAGCTCAGTTACTTCACCGAGAGGTACTACAGTTAGAACGCAAAGTGCTAAACCCTGTTCACGACGCAGGGACGTAAGCACATGGATTAGACTTGATCCGCAACTAACCTGTGTCAATCGCACACATGAATGAAGCAGATGCTAAGCCAATAGATAGAACTCTTATGATGCTAGATAAGATACCCTGTTGCCTCCACTGAGAAGTGTAAGGGTTGAGCATGCTCTGTGACTAAACTGTGCTAACCACACACATGAATGAAACAGATGCAAAGCCAAGTGGCTAGTTACCCCAGTCCTGACACTACTGAACATGTGCCTAGCTGGCACCCAAAGCATGTAGCAGACTAGAGACTCTGGCGTAGAGCCAAGGGAATGAAACCGCATGAATGTGCCGACAGAGTGGTAGAGTATCCAGCTACACACACCAAACATAAATGACACTAGTGTGCCCATGGGCGCCGCTGAATGCTAGACTCCACCCCAAACACTCATGTCCAGCTGGTTAAGGCATCGCCCGCAGACCAATCCGGGACTGCCACATCACCAGAGCAGCTAGCGTCCGACCACCAATGAGAAGACGCTACATCACGGACATGCTCAGTAAGGTGATCTCTGGACTTAGACTCTGGAGCGCCGGGCTACACCAGAATAACACTGGTTACCATAGACTTGGCTGGAGAGCCAGCAGTAACCATGTGTATACCACGGGCCTGAGCAAGATGCTGGGACCGACATCTGTGCTGAGCAGCACCTGCCTTGGCTGGACCTGAATGGGAGACCGCAGGAGCAGATAATGCTATCCCGTACAGTGGGAAAATCCTGACGCCTAACAGCCTGGGTTTTTTTCCCCCACTGTGAGCATGGTTTAGGGATTCCAGATGTTTTCTTCTGATTCATCATTTGCGACTTTTTAAAAAAAAATTGTGGCAAATTTGCTCCAGTTCTCCCCCTCAAGTGATATTTTTGTTCCACTAGCAATTTTTGACCAATTATTTGTGACGTTTTGCAAAACATGTGTTTGGTTATGTGCACACGACGTTTTAAACATGCCGGAGCGCCCATCGAGGTTTTCCTAGGCAAAGCTTCAGGAAAAAGCCAGCTGTGTTTCTAAGGCCGTGGCTTTACTGGTGGTTCATCCGCAGTTTTTGTGGAACTCCACCGCCGGTGTCTTTTTCTTTTCTATATACAAACTCCAACTAACAAGTGTCTTTGTGGCAGTAGATGCCTGTAGAATGAATGTTTCTTCTTTTAACCGCTTCACGGTTTCTGAACCATTAAGCAGTCAAAGAAGCAAGAAAATACTGGACATGTGCACAGCAATGTCGTTTTTACATTGCTGCGCCTCATGTTAATTTTTTGTCATACTTTTTCATGTGAGTTCCAGGTGGAATCCACACCCATTTGGGGAGGATATTGACACATTTCTGCTCAGTTTCCACTCCAAAAACTCAGCAAAAACACTCACTTAGGGCTCTTCTAGACAATCCAGTGGATCTTGGTCCTGTCACGGAGCACAATGCATAAACTAGCCGTGAATCTCCCAACCCAAGCATGACAACTTCGTAGAAGTGTATGAAGCTGGCACCTTATGGTCCGGAGAACCGCACTCAGTACATTCATTGTGGTCCGTGATCAGACGTAGATCCACCGACATCTACATTAGTCCTTAGGGTATGTCCACATGCCGATTTTGCTTGAAAAATTGCCTACAAAATTGCTAAGAAGAATTAACATATGTACTGCAATAGCAAAACAACTTACTGGTCACATGTTCAGTCTTTTTCAGCTTCTATTAACAGTGGCATTACGTTTTTAAATTGGGCATTACGTTTTTTTTATCAGGTCTGATGCAAAGTGTTCTCTCTCTCATCCAGAATTATTCCCTAATTTGTGCTATTCCTAGCCACTTCACGGCTTTGATGTGACATTTGTTCCTTTATTTAAAGCTAACCTCATTTGAGACAATTAGAAAAGATTAATGAGTGTAACCGGATAACGCAACAAAATAAGACAAGCCATACCCCATTGTACACGAGCTGCAATAATCATCTGATGAATGGTATTCCCAGTTCTCCAGTGCCCAAGTAGTACACTTCCAATGTCAAGCAGAGGAGAGGGGGCGGCTGGTGCCATCTCCCATGGGCAGGCAACACACCGTAACCTGCGAATATAGAATGAAGCCAGGCCGTGTAAATCCATGAAATTAATGTTGCGGGAGTTCCTTTTTTAATTGTGTTCACTCAATGTAAAGAACTAATTGTATCGCTATTATGCATTTGCATGTCATCGTACACAGGGGAGTACGCTGCTATTACATAGGCATTCTTTGCAGGATTTTAGATTTTCAAGGTTAAGGTGCACCACTGATAGCACATTTAAAGGGAACATGTCACCAGGTATGAGATAATGCCACCACCTTTCAGCCCTGATATACAACATTCTATAATGCTGTACATATGCCCCCGATCTGCAAGACAAAAAAAAATCTTTTATTATACTCACCTGCGGGGCGGTCTGGTCCGATGGGTGTCGCTGGTCTTGCTGCGGCGCCTCCCTTCTTCTTGCGATGTCGTCCTCCTTCTTGCTGACGCGTCCCTACATCATCCACATAGTCTCCTTTTCATCGCGCTCCCTCGCAGGCGACAGGGAAAGGGCAGAGCAAAATACTGCAGCACACAGGCGACGGGAAAGGTCAAAGAGCCATGGCGCATGCGCACTGCAGTACTTTACTCTGCCCTAGTCAGGGTAGAGAAGTACGCCTGCGCAGGAGCGCGATGCCGAGGAGCCTGTGTGGATGATGTAGGGAAGCGTCATCCACACAGAGCAAGAAGGAGGACGGCATCGCAAGAAGATGGGAGGCACCGGACAAAGACGAGTGACACCCCTCGAACTGGACCGCCCCGCAGGTGAGTATAATAAAAGTTATTTTTCTTGTCTTGCAGGTCGGGTTGGAAACTTATATTTTCACATTTCGCATTATGAATGCTGTATATCAGGCCTGACAGGTGGCGGCCGTATCTCATATTGGTCAAACCTGATGACAAGTTCGCTTTAAGGTGGACATGTGGCAAAAGTCGGGCTCACCCCTAAGGGTATGTTCAGATAGGTTTTTTTGCTGAGTTTCTTGGAGCAGAAAGTGGCTATGACCACATGTTTTTTTCCAGTTGGATTTGGCTACAGAAATAGCCTGAAAAAAACTATCAAATGACATTCGAAACAATGAACATTTACAATTGTATGAAAAAATTACTTACTGTTCATATGTTCAGTCTTTTGAATGTCTTTTAACTGCTTCAGGTTTCTAAAAACGCCAAGCGGTTAAAACAAATGACCTGACCAATCTCCTGGCATTTTACACCTGGAAGAAGCTCTGTACTTTACAATACAAGGCAATGGGAAAGCTGAAAAGATTCCTGAAAGACGCCCGGACGTTTATTGGAGCGTTTTGCCATCGCGTTTTGGAGGAGTTTTGAGATTTGGAGGATGATTTGGAGAGGCGACTCTCTAAGCTTCTACTCATTAGCTTTAACACCAATAAGTGAACTCAGCAATGAGTACCAAGCAAAAAGCAATACATAAAGCGATCACCAAAACTGATGCCTTTTGAGATTGGTTAAAAATATATAAATTTTATTTATTACCACAATCAAAAATTATTAAAACACATGAAAACAAATGAAAAGAATATATATACAAACGAGGAAAACAAACAAGTACAGGAAGTAAAGGCGGGTATGGCTTTAAAGTGGCATAGTATATATCAAGCACATAAAGGACTACAATGATCAGTGTCTAGAACAGATAATAATAGTTATATATATGTAAATGTAAAGACGCATGTTATATAAACATACTCAATCAGTTGAAGCTGCTAGCAGTGGGGACCATGTTGTGAATTCCGTTCTTGAACTCCCTCCTGTGGTCATGAATGATACTTCGGCGAGTTCTGTCCGTGGACTCCCTCTGGTGGCTGTGAGTGGAACTGCTGGTTCTGAGGTTGCGTCCTCAGCTGCCCTCGTTTGCGGCTGGGTTGGCTTTTCTATTTAACTCCACTCAGATCGTTACTCCATGCCAGCTGTCAATGTATTAGCACTGGTTCAGATCTCTCTCGGATCTTTCTGATGACCTGTCTACTCCAGCAGAAGCTAAGTCCCTGCTAGTTCATTTGTTGTTCATTGTGTACTGAATATATTTCTTAGTACTTGCTAAGTTCTAGTCCAGCTCGCTAACATGATATTGCCTTGCTAGCTGGAAGCTCTGGGTTGCAGAGTGGCACCTCCGCACCGTGAGTCGGTGCGGGGGTCTTTTTGCACACTCTGCGTGGCTTTTTGTAGTTTTTGTGCTGACCGCATAGATCCCTTTCCTATCCTCAGTCTATCTAGTAAGTCTGGCCTCCTTTGCTGAAACCTGTTTCATCCCTGTGTTTGTGACTTTCCTCTTAACTCACAGTTAATATATGTGGGGGGCTGCCTTTACCTTTGGGGAATTTTCTCTGAGGCAAGGTAAGGCTCATTTTCCTATCTTTAGGGGTAGTTAGCTCTTAGGCTGTGAAGAGGCGTCTAGGGAGAGTTAGGTATGCTCCACAGCTATTTCTAGTGTGTGTGTTATAGGATTAGGATTTGCGGTCAGCAGAGTTCCCACTTCCCAGAGCTCGTCCTGTCTTCTAGTTTAACCATCAGGTCATTCCAGGTGCACCTAACCACCAGGTCCATAACAGTACAGCTGGCCCACAAAGTGTTAATGCATCTCAATAGAGGGATAAGAGTAGTTCTGAGACCATTTTTTTTCTCTGCAGTGTGTTTTGTCTTTCTTTTCCCCTTAACCTCTGGGTGGTTCAGGACTCAGGTGTAGATATGGACATTCAAGGTCTGTCCTCTTTTGTTGATCACCTCACTGCGAGGGTACAAAGCATTCAAGATTATGTAGTTCAGAATCCTATGTTAGAGCCTAGAATTCCAATTCCTGATTTGTTTTTTGGAGATAGATCTAAATTTCTGAATTTCAAAAATAATTGTAAACTGTTTCTTGCTTTGAAACCCCGCTCCTCTGGAGACCCCATTCAGCAAGTAAAAATCATTATTTCTTTGTTACGTGGTGACCCACAAGACTGGGCATTCTCCCTTGCGCAAGGAGATCCTGCATTGCTTAATGTAGATGCGTTTTTTCTGGCGCTTGGATTGCTTTATGACGAACCTAACACTGTGGATCAGGTAGAGAAAATCTTGCTAGCTTTGTGTCAAGGTCAGGATGAAGCGGAGGTATATTGCCAGAAGTTTAGAAAGTGGTCTGTGCTTACTCAATGGAATGAGTGTGCCCTTGCAGCAATTTTCAGAAAAGGTCTTTCTGAAGCCCTTAAGGATGTTATGGTGGGGTTTCCCACGCCTGCTGGTCTGAATGAATCAATGTCCTTGGCCATTCAGATCGATCGGCGCTTGCGTGAACGCAAGGTTGTGCGCCATTTGGCGGTGTCCTCTGAGCAGAGGCCTGAGCCTATGCAATGTGATAGGACTTTGACCAGAGCTGAACGGCAAGAACACAGACGTCAGAATGGGCTGTGTTTTTACTGTGGTGACCCCACTCATGCTATCTCTGATTGTCCTAAGCGCACTAAGCGGTTCGCTAGGTCCGTCACCATTGGTACTGTACAGCCTAAATTTCTTTTGTCCGTTACTCTGATTTGCTCTTTGTCGTCCTACTCAGTTATGGCATTTGTGGACTCAGGCGCTGCCCTGAATTTGATGGACTTAGAGTTTGCCAGACGCTGTGGTTTTTTCTTGGAGCCCTTGCAGTATCCTATTCCATTAAGGGGAATTGATGCGACGCCTTTGGCCAAGAATGAGCCTCAGTACTGGACTCAGTTGACCATGTGCATGGCTCCTGCACATCAGGAAGATGTTCGCTTTTTGGTGTTGCATAATTTGCATGATGTGGTCGTGTTGGGTTTGCCATGGCTACAGGTCCATAATCCAGTATTGGATTGGAAATCAATGTCTGTGTCCAGTTGGGGTTGTCAAGGGGTACATGGTGACGTTCCATTGTTGTCAATTTCTCCTTCTACTCCTTCTGAAGTCCCTGAGTTTTTGTCGGATTACCGAGATGTATTCGATGAGCCCAAATCCAGTGCCCTACCTCCTCATAGGGATTGTGATTGTGCTATTAATTTGATTCCTGGTAGTAAATTTCCTAAGGGACGACTTTTCAATTTATCTGTGCCGGAACACGCCGCTATGCAGAGTTATATAAAGGAGTCCTTGGAGAAAGGGCATATTCGCCCGTTGTCGTCACCGTTGGGAGCAGGGTTCTTTTTTGTGGCCAAGAAGGATGGTTCTCTGAGACCTTGTATAGATTACCGCCTTCTCAATAAAATCACCGTCAAATTTCAGTACCCTTTGCCTCTACTGTCTGATTTGTTTGCTCGGATTAAGGGGGCTAGTTGGTTCACCAAGATAGATCTTCGAGGGGCGTATAATCTGGTGCGTATTAAACAGGGCGATGAATGGAAAACAGCATTTAATATGCCCGAGGGCCATTTTGAGTACCTGATGATGCCATTCGGGCTTTCTAATGCTCCATCTGTGTTTCAGTCCTTTATGCATGACATCTTCCGAAAGTATTTGGATAGATTCATTATTGTATATTTGGATGATATTTTGGTCTTTTCGGATGATTGGGAGTCTCATGTGAAGCAGGTCAGAATGGTGTTCCAGGTTCTTCGTGCTAATTCTTTGTTTGTGAAGGGGTCTAAATGTCTCTTCGGAGTTCAGAAGGTTTCCTTTCTGGGTTTCATTTTTTCCCCTTCTACTATCGAGATGGATCCTGTTAAAGTTCAGGCCATTTATGATTGGACTCAGCCTACATCTGTGAAGAGCCTTCAGAAATTCTTGGGCTTTGCTAATTTTTACCGTCGCTTCATCGCTAATTTTTCTAGTGTTGTTAAACCGTTGACTGATTTGACCAAGAAAGGTGCTGATGTGGTGAATTGGTCCTCTGCGGCCGTTGAGGCTTTTCGGGAGTTGAAACGTCATTTCTCTTCGGCCCCTGTGTTGTGTCAGCCAGATGTTTCGCTCCCTTTTCAGGTCGAGGTTGATGCTTCTGAGATTGGAGCAGGGGCTGTTTTGTCTCAAAGATCTTCTGATGGCTCTGTGATGAAGCCATGTGCTTTCTTTTCTAGAAAGTTTTCGCCTGCTGAGCGTAATTATGATGTTGGCAATCGGGAGTTGTTGGCTATGAAGTGGGCGTTCGAGGAGTGGCGACATTGGCTTGAGGGAGCCAAGCATCGCGTAGTGGTCTTGATGGATCACAAAAATCTGACTTATCTCGAGCCTGCTAAGCGGTTGAATCCTAGACAGGCTCGATGGTCGCTGTTTTTCTCCCGTTTCAATTTTGTGGTTTCATACCTTCCGGGTTCTAAGAATGTGAAGGCCGCTTCCCTTTCAAGGAGTTTTGTGCCTGATTCCCCGGGAGTTCCTGAGCCGGCTGGTATTCTCCAAGAGGGGGTAATTCTGTCTGCCATCTCACCTGATTTGCGGCTGGCGCTGCAGGAGTTTCAGGCTGATAGACCTGACCGTTGTCCAGCAGAAAAACTGTTTGTCCCTGATAGATGGACTAGTAGAGTTATCTCTGAGGTTCATTGTTCGGTGTTGGCTGGTCATCCTGGGATTTTTGGTACTAGAGATTTGGTGGCTAGGTCCTTTTGGTGGCCTTCCTTGTCACGGGATGTGCGTTCTTTTGTGCAGTCTTGTGGAACTTGTGCTCGGGCCAAGCCCTGCTGTTCTCGTGCCAGTGGGTTACTTTTGCCCTTGCCAGTCCCGAAAAGGCCTTGGACGCATGTTTCCATGGATTTTATTTCAGATCTCCCTGTCTCTCAAAGGATGTCGGTCATCTGGGTGGTTTGTGATCGCTTCTCTAAGATGGTCCATTTGGTACCCTTGCCTAAATTACCTTCCTCCTCTGATTTGGTTCCACTATTTTTCCAGCATGTGGTTCGTTTGCATGGCATTCCGGAGAACATCGTGTCGGACAGAGGTTCCCAGTTTGTTTCAAGGTTTTGGCGGTCCTTTTGTGCTAAGATGGGCATTGATTTGTCTTTCTCTTTGGCTTTCCATCCTCAGACAAATGGCCAAACCGAACGAACTAATCAGACTTTGGAGACCTATCTGAGATGCTTTGTTTCTGCTGATCAGGATGATTGGGTGACCTTCTTGCCATTGGCTGAGTTCGCCCTTAATAATCGGGCTAGTTCGGCTACCTTGGTTTCGCCTTTTTTTTGTAATTCTGGTTTTCATCCTCGTTTTTCTTCAGGGCAGGTTGAGCCTTCGGACTGTCCTGGTGTGGATTCTGTGGTGGACAGGTTGCAGCAAATTTGGACTCATGTAGTGGACAATTTGACATTGTCCCAGGAGAAGGCTCAACGTTTCGCCAACCGCCGTCGCTGTGTTGGTCCCCGACTTCGTGTTGGGGATTTGGTTTGGTTGTCGTCTCGTCATGTCCCTATGAAGGTTTCTTCTCCTAAGTTTAAGCCTCGTTTCATTGGTCCTTATAAGATTTCTGAAATTCTCAATCCTGTGTCGTTTCTTTTGGCCCTTCCAGCTTCTTTTGCCATCCATAATGTGTTCCATAGGTCGTTGTTGCAGAGATATGTGGCGCCTATGGTTCCCTCCGTTGACCCTCCTGCTCCGGTGTTGGTCGAGGGGGAGTTGGAGTATGTGGTGGAGAAGATTTTGGATTCTCGTATTTCGAGACGGAAACTTCAGTACCTGGTCAAATGGAAGGGCTATGGTCAGGAGGATAATTCCTGGGTTTTTGCCTCCGATGTCCATGCGGCCGAGTTGGTTCGTGCCTTTCATTTGGCTCGTCCTGATCGGCCTGGGGGCTCTGGTGAGGGTTCGGTGACCCCTCCTCAAGGGGGGGGGGGTACTGTTGTGAATTCCGTTCTTGAATTCCCTCCTGTGGTCATGAATGATACTTCGGCGAGTTCTGTCCGTGGACTCCCTCTGGTGGCTGTGAGTGGAACTGCTGGTTCTGAGGTTGCGTCCTCAGCTGCCCTCGTTTGCGGCTGGGTTGGCTTTTCTATTTAACTCCACTCAGATCGTTACTCCATGCCAGCTGTCAATGTATTAGCGCTGGTTCAGATCTCTCTCGGATCTTTCTGATGACCTGTCTACTCCAGCAGAAGCTAAGTCCCTGCTAGTTCATTTGTTGTTCATTGTGTACTGAATATATTTCTTAGTACTTGCTAAGTTCTAGTCCAGCTCGCTAACATGATATTGCCTTGCTAGCTGGAAGCTCTGGGTTGCAGAGTGGCACCTCCGCACCGTGAGTCGGTGCGGGGGTCTTTTTGCACACTCTGTGTGGCTTTTTGTAGTTTTTGTGCTGACCGCATAGATCCCTTTCCTAGCTATTTCTAGTGTGTGTGTTATAGGATTAGGATTTGCGGTCAGCAGAGTTCCCACTTCCCAGAGCTCGTCCTGTCTTCTAGTTTAACCATCAGGTCATTCCAGGTGCACCTAACCACCAGGTTCATAACAGGACCAGGCATCACCTATACTATGTGAGCTTAATAATGTAGTATAATTATAAATATATATTGTGCATACAAAGTAATATATACAAAACCAGTGACTTAGGTGCCAAGACACCACCGCAAGCAGAGCCGATAATTATACTAAACATCAAGCCCTAAAGTGCAAACTATAAAATCCAATTACCTTATAAGAGCCAGAAGCCAGGGACCCACCACACCCGATGCGCGTTTCGCTATGGAAAGCTTCATGCCCTGTTTGCTTTCCTCATTTGTATATATATTCTTTTCATTTGTTTTCATGTGTTGTAATAATTTTTTATTGTGGTAATAAATAAAATTTATATATTTTTAACTAAGCTTCTACTCAGTAGCTATGAAGTCTTTTTGCTAAGCTTTTTGAGAGGATACTGAGCAGAATCTATAATTTTTTGAGAAGTTTTGAGATTTGGAGGAGGATTTGGAGAGTTTCCTCTATTCTTCTGCTACAAATACTCCTCAAAATGCACTGTGTGCACATAGCCACTTTCCACTCCAAAAAGACTCTGTGTGCACATAGCGACTGAGTGGAAATTGCTAGTTTTTTTTTTTTTTTTTTGACGAGAAGTTGGAGGATTTCTGCTCACTTCTAAAAACCTCAGTTTACACCTGCACAGTAATTATATGCATGCAATGTAAGGTTTTTTTTTACAAGATTTTGGATATGTCTGTGGTAATTTTTGCCCCTTCATCCAGAAGAGCATTTGTGAGGTCACTGATGTTGGGGACCGGCCAGGCTCAAAATCTCTTGTCTATGTTGGATGGGGTTGAGGTCTGGGCTCTGTAAGGCCGGTTATGTTCTTCCCACCAAACTCCCCTAACTATGTCTGTATGGACCTTGTATACTGGGGGACATACACTGGGAGCAGAAGAGGGCCTTCCCAACTGTTACCACAAAGTTGGAAGCTACAATTGTCCAAAATGTCTTGGTAAGCTGAAGTATTAAGATTTATTTTCACTGGGTCTAGGGGGCCGAGGTTGACTCCTGCAAAACAAGCCCATAAAATTATCCCTTTACTAAACCTTTACTTCTCACACAGTGCAGTCAGACAGGTAACATTCTCCTGGCATTCACCAAACCCAGACTCCTCTGTCTGCCGTCTGATGGACAAGTGCGATCCGTCACTGCACTGAACCTTGCCTCCAGAGTCCAGTGGTGGCGACATTATACCATTCCATTCCACGCTTGGCATTGTTTTTGGTGATGTAAGGCTGCATGCAACTGCTCGGCTATGAAACTCCTGGCGGGGCACAGTGTTTGTGCTGATGTTAATACCAAGGGAGGTTTGGTCTCTGTTGTTATGGAGCCAGCAGAATGTTGGTGACTTTTCTGCCCCGTGCTCCTCAGCAGTCAGTGACCCCTGTTCTGTAACGTTACGGGGTGTCCACTTTGTAGCTGAGCGCTGGTAAACGCTTCCACTTTTCAATAATATCACTCACAGTCTTCCTAAATCTCTGAATGTGTTTGGATGCCCAAAGAAAATATCTGTGGAGATTTTTTTGAGATTTCAGTACCTGGGAAATTTACCAGCTCTCCTAGGTCTCATGGATATTTCCACTTTTTCCAGGAGCCTCCCGGAAATGCATGGGTGACACAGCAGCTCTACATTCTGGTACAAAAGAGAGGGTTCATCTATGACTTCCATGTGCAAAAATAGGAAATATAGACAGTGGTTGTCATGGTGAGAGAAACCCTTTAAGACTTCTTTTGGTATATATTTACGACAATGTATGTCTAAATGCGAAACTCCAATCCCAAGAGAGTCCAGCGTGCTTACCAAATCTGGCCTGCCTCCTCAGTAGGCTCTATGTACATTTGGAAAATTCATTGTATGATAACATTACCGCCAAGCGTTGCTAATGACAGGATTAGTCTTTTAACATCGTACAGCCTGCTACAGATTGCATTTCACCTCGTCCCTCTCCTCGCACAGAAAGAGGCCTTCTACCCAGTAAACAGCTGCGTGGTATTACACTGATGCATGCCTCATATAACTGAGCTGCCAAATGTTTGTGGCATGAACTCAGCTCCAAGACATGACGGAGACATGGAACGGCCGCAGCAGGATTTCTGAATCAGGATTTTAACCTTTTGCAAGGACGGAATTGGAATTTGTACATTGATAAAACCAGAACCTTCTCCGCTCCGATTAATAAGCGACAGGATGAGAAGAAGGCTCCCAGTTGCTAAGTCGTTATAGTCAAATGGATTTCAAGTAATTAAACTATTCATACCCTAGTTTCAATGTTATGGACTCTTAGGCTTCAATTAGTCATTGAGGCTGGAAAAGAAATGGGAATTTATTTAACCCCTTCCTGATACAGCCATCTACTGTGTTTATTTCCAGTTCCGATCCCCGCAATTGCTTTATTTTTTTTACTATATAGCGCCGGCACAATAATCCTATGAGCTCCCAAAGAGTAACAGTGATCAACTTAGTGCCCCAGTTAGTAATAATGCCCCTATGTGTCCTCTAGACATTAGCATTGCCCCCTCACAAATAATAATGCCACCAGGATGTAAGAGTGCACCCCTTCTTATCCCTTAGTAAAGTCACCCCCACACACTTTAGATTTCAGCCAAACAATGATGATGATCGATGGTTCATTTGGCCGGTAGCTATCTCTTCCGACTGACCCATACACAGAAAGCTTGCTTGACTGAAAGCTCCTGTGTGACTCTTCTTCGAGGACAAAAGGATCGACAGTCCAAAATTTGACCAGCTGCATCCTTACCTCCTCCAACAGTCATCTGCTGGAGGTCCCCATACACATCACACTGTTTGTCACTCCCGTCGATATATTGGCTTTGGCCGATGTTTGTTTAATGTGTATGGGTACTAAGTAATAATGCCCCTGTGTGCCCAGTTGAAGGTTAAAATCCCCCAAGTGCCTCAAGAACCCCTTATAAAATAGAAAATATTTGAGTGCCCCTTACGCCCCTTGAGTGCATCCTTAAGTAATAATGCCTTAAGTTTCTCCTTTTCCCCTGAGTGCTCCTCAAAAGTAATAATGCCACCTGAGTGCCCACCAAACACAAGTAGTGCCCCCTACATAATTACCGTATATGTGCCCCACAAACACTCTAAAAAGTAATGATGCCCCTTGATCAACCCAGAAACAGAAGAGGTCCTATGAAATGTAATACTGCTCCCAGAGCTCCTTCAAAGTGATAGTGGGCACAATAAATGTCCTAGAGAATAAAAATAATACTCACCTTCTCATTCCAACAAGCCCACCAGCCAAGTTACACAACTAATGTCCAAGGGCAGGCATTGCGATGTGGTGACGTCAGCACACCGCCTGCAACAGGACGCTGCTGTCCTATGCATGCCCCCGATGTACTGAAGGCTGCAGGATGCTTTAGGCTTATTAATGTATTGGCGTCCTGCGGAGGCTGGTTCAGATGAGAGGTGCGCCGACCTGGGGATCCTGCCATGTAAGTAGGCACGGGGTGGCCACCCGGTAACTAAGCTACTGCCTCCCATAGAATCTCTCCTCTACCAACTTATTTATCATTCTACAAGCTAAGATGATTTTTGCTTTCTGCTGCAAGTGAAGTCTGGCGGTAAATCTGCACAAATTGCTGGTTATCACATTATATTTGTCAGGAAACATTGGTGATCATGCAGAGATAAATGTCAGTTTTCAAAGAAAAAGTAAGAAAAAAAGTAATGTTTACCAGCAGCCATTACATTTATCCAGTAATTTGCTCATCTTATGATAATTTACTTTCATGAGTTTTGGTTTCAGGATGACTATATGTGAGTAAGGAGGCAGGAATTGTAGGAGCGGTGAACTCATTATTATTATTAGAATTCTCCCTATACTGTAGATAAAACCCCAAATTAACTACTGCAACCAACAGTACAGAACATTTTCAGAGTTTTTGTGACTTAGAAAATCGTATACTAAGTCCAAAATTAGATAGCGGAGAGAGCTATCATCATCAGCTTTGTAAAAATTATCTAGATGTTATAAGACGCACTGTATGGTTAAAATAGAAAAGTTAAGAAATGGTATATCCATCTTCAAAGCTCCTCCATCCCCCCCAAATTTAAGGACCTTCAATTAACTTAAATTCATGTATTTCGATCTTTTTTTAAAAAAAAGAAGAAAGAAATAATAATAAAAAAAAATTATAATTTTTTGAATTTGGGTTTCATTAAATTACTTTTTATTTCTCTGCTAGATTAAGAATGAATTAACTAAGAATTCAACAGTAAGCTTGTTCTGATGGAGAGTTGTAACTCTCTTCTCCATCTTTTTCGGACCGTATCTGTGCTAATTGATGACCCAAGACCACATCAAAGAGTTACAAACTCCCCTGTCAGAAGTTTATTTATAGATTTTCAGCTATCTCATTCTTCAGCCAGCCATGTGTAGAGAAACAAAAAGTTTGCAAAAACCAAAGGTTGTAACATTTTTAAAGAAGCACTTCTCCTCCAATCCAAATTTTTATTCTCTTAATATATTGCAATCATTATACTACATAGCACTTTGTACTTAAAATTAGAAATGGGCAAACCCGAACAGTAAAGTTCGGCGTCTGTACCGAACACCTACTGTTCGGGCCAAAAAAAATATTTAGAATTGAGAGTCCTCAGTGGTTGATACCTTTTAATGGCTAACTGAAAAGATGGTAACAAATTGCAAGCTTTCAAGACTACATACGTCTCTTCATCAGGCTAAGACTAAAAGAAATTCTGAAGAATCACATATTTATGCACAACATAGCATAGAAAAAAAAACATGGATAAGACAGGTGACATGAAGCAGAATTACCATGAGTGATAAACAGTTATATCCATAAATATTGGACCAGTTCTTAGATAAGGAATGTTTTATTGTCCTCTGATTGGAGTCTGGTTCTGTTGTGATGACCCCACATGGTCTGAGGGGCAAGTTCCTTAGTTGAGGTAAAAAGACATAAATCCATGTGACACATTTATTCCTGAACTAAGACTGTCAAAGGTCGTCATCAGTTTGTAGTCTCATACTCTTCTGCCTCTCTTAGATTTGAAGGTAGCTGAAGGTAGGTAGCTTCAAATCTAAGAGAGACAGAATAGACAGAAGAGAGACATGCTCTATTACAAATATGGTGTTTACTGACCTATTCTGATCTGTTACTATTGGTGGTGTTGTTTATTTATTAATTTACACACTATACAATACCAAATCCTCATGCCGTTAACCGGCCCTTGTTTATATGCTCCTTTGTTGTCATGATACACTCCCGCTATGCCTTTTATCTGTTTATTATTAAATAAAGATTTTTTTCTACCGATTTATCTGGACTATAAAACTGCTTTTGTCCGGTCAGTTTGTTTCTCATTGAATTATGCAGTAGTCCTGCATGTCCATGTATGTACGTTGGGTACCACTTATATATTGTGTTTGATTTGTTAGTAATTTATTTACTTCCAAAATTGCACATTATGTTCTCCAATTATTTTTCCTATACAATGGGTGATAACTATAGTTGAGCGGTCTGGTGTAAAGCATTATAATTAGAATCTGGAGCACTGGAGTCGTGTCCTCTGGAGTGAGAATCCCATGGTATTATATATAAGATGGACAGATAAATCTGGGGTTGGTAAATGCTCTGAGAATGCCATTGACATTGCCTATTGTACATTTGGTGGAGAAGGGGTAATGGTATGGGGTAAGACAAGTCCATAAAAGCATGGGGCCAGATTCATCAAAGCTTTTACTCTATAATTCTGTCGTAAAATGCTTTGGAAAGTTACAACATTTTGCTGCAACTCAAGGCTATCTTGCATCTTTTGTGTTCTCACTCCATCTTCACAAAGCTCCAACAAGGTGGGCAGAGGTAGAGAAGACAGGGGGCATCGCTACCTTTGTTTTTAAAATTAATTCAGCAGGGACCAGAGTGCGATTTGTGGCAAGGTGGAAGCCCAGGTGCCTGCCACTGTGCTTTTGCTAATGAATCACGAGCCTTGCACTCAACCTCCATCAAGAATGGAATGAAGATTACCGGTCTTGATGAATCTGGGCCATGGTGTGTCGAGTTTAGTGTGGAGGAATGAAAGTGTCCCGCAAAAAGCCCCAATCTCAACCCATCCAACTTTTCCAGGATGAATTGGATTGCAAACTGTAACTTCTGGTTCAAAATCAGTACTAGGTCTAAGGAATTCTCTTTTGGCTAAACAAGCACAAATTTCTAAAGGCACACTTCACTGTCTTCTCGAAAGTCTTTCCAAAAGAAGGAAGCCTGTTTTATGATTTGCTTATTTTTCCTATGATTCTGGAATAGAATGTCCAACAATCTCACTCAGGGTGATGGGAATGTGTCCATAACTTTTGGTCATATATTATAAGACTCAATGAAATAACTCATCATTGTCCAAAACCCCTGACTTATTCTATTAGGACACAAACTTTTTTTTAACAAAAATGCTAGTCCAACATATGAGCCTGACAAGGTGTTTCTGGGAATTGCTCACTAAGACATGTCATAAATCTATCTAATCACTGATTCATGAAACCTGATTCACAAATTCCTTGTCTTACACATCAGACAAATGTTGAGGTTCTTCGTCACGTCTTGGACTGAGATGTTCTGGGCCTATTTCCAGAGCTTACCACCACGTTGTAAAGCGGAGCACGATGAGCCAGCTTTGGATCCTAAAACCTGTGAATATCTGTCTAGCAACTGGTATCGTCACTTAACATAAGAGAAAGGAACAAAAATGTTGGGGAATCCTAAAAGAGAATGTCTCAAGTAAGCGATACTGGTGGTGTCTGAAGTCATTGTCCTCTCTACATTGTCTTCAAGAGTCATCCTCTTCAGATAACACAATGGTATTCACAAATGTCCAAAGCGTCCACAGTAGCTAGTGAGCGAGGTCATATATGTCTGGATTTTGGCTTTGCACTTCACATAACTCTTTTGTTTTGTTTCTTCTTGGCAAGTCCTAACGGCTGTCATATGATTGGGAGCATGGAATTGTGTTCTATTTTGGACGCCATATATCTCTAGACTAGACTAGAACACAAACCCAGTGCCTCTTTGTTGGCCATCATCATATCTATCTCACAATGCTTATACAACATATTGTAATCCCCTAATGCTACACCTACTGTGTTTTTGAAATTTTTTTAGATTTTTTTCAGGGTTAAGGTTTTTCTCATAATTTATTTATTTCCTTTATCTTTTTTTAAATGTTTTGTTTATATTTTACATTCTGATTTGTCCCTCAAACATCAAGTGACGGAGAACACCAGAACAGCACAGCTCTGCTAATTATGCAGTGTCCATTCTCAGGTGCTTTATCATGGCATATATTGAAGTGAACCAAGCTGAGCTGCATTACCCGGGGCCGTCCACTACATAGTGAATGGAGCTGTGCTATTGCTGCTTAGTTCTGTGTATAAATTTAGCCTGTGTAAAAAAAGAAAGTTAAGAAAATGTCATCAATATTTTATAGAGGAGGTCAAAAGTGGCCAGCTTTGCTCTTCTTCCTCTTCTAGGGTTTCTTTTTTGTTTAAATCCACCATATGGTCCCACAGAAGTGGGCCTTTTTATTGAATACTAATTTTTATGGTTTTTAACAAGGGAATGTTGCTCACAGGATCCTCTGGGGCGTGCCTTTAGGCTGCTCTGCATTACTACCCTGTGAGCCATACCCCTTTAGTAAAGACCATAAAAACCAACACTAAAAAAAAATCCGTAACTCTAGAATCATGTGGTGGATTAAAAAACAAAACAGGAATATCAGGGGAACTGTGGAAATAAAATAAGAGCATAAACTGGTCACTTTTGACCTGTTGACACTTCCTCTTGGAGACTGGAAGACTTCAATATAGCCTTTAATTTTACCATTCACAGTTTATTTTCTCATTTTCTTGGATCTGATGAATATTTTATATGGGCCTGCAAGGGTCATAGTATTTTCTATTCTGCTTCTCAGAAAGTTATGTTACATTATGATCATGTTGTGACTTCAGCACAATTCTTAGGATGCCCATAAAATGTTCATTATAAGGTGCAAGATGGAGCATAGGAGTCGTGGGGCAGAATTGGGTCCTAGACATTTGGCTGTATTGGACCTAGAATGGCAGCCCTCACTACATGTGTAATACCCTAGATGTGTCCATTACCCAGCAGTCAGTGGTGCTATTTGGTACTGCAGTATTTGACTATATGCATTATGTTGATGGCTGTTATTTACAATATGTATTGTATTATTGTGCGTTGTTCCTTTTGACTGCAGTTGATGCTTGTGGTTTTTACTTAGCTAGACTAGAGCATTGCACTGCTTTTTCATATACACACACCAAAGAGAAGCTTCTAATTAGTGGAAGTGGTTAATGCTATAAAAAGGTTAGAGTTCAGAGCAGTGGTTTGACCAGAACATAAGACCACATAGTGCAGGATGACATAGCAGTCTGGGACCGAACGTTTCAGGCACACCAAGAAAAATAAACTGTAGTTTACCGGTAGAACTGATGAAATACATGAACAACAGGAGGTAGCACAGACCTTGACTTTTGCATTATCTAATTTACACAGAGGTACACACCTTGTCATTACAGGTGGTGGCACACATGCTGTTGCAGTAATATAGCATACTAATGCAGTGCGCATGGAATATAGTACATTGGTCATGGATCAGGCCCCTGGTGTCATCAGTGGTGGCCATGCACAGTGCCTGGTGCACTGAGAGGTGCTCATGCACAGTACCTGGTGCACCGAAAGGTGGTCATGCACAGTGCCTGGTGCACCGAGAGGTGGTCATGCACAATGCCTGGTACACCGAGAGGTGGTCATGCACAGTACCTGGTGCACCGAGAGGTGGTCATGCAGTGCCTGGTGCACCGAGAGGTGATTATGCACAGTGCCTGGTGCACCGAGAGGTGGTCATGCACAGTGCCTGGTACACCGAGAGGTGGTCATGCACAGTGCCTGGTACACCGAGAGGTGGTCATGCAGTGCCTGGTGCACCAAGAGGTGGTTATGCACAGTGCCTGGTACACTGATGCAATGGTGGGTACATGACGATGAATATGCGGGGTGACGCAGGCGTTACTGTTCCCTCAGTCTGTAGCAGCTGTTAACCTAGAAGACTGAACTAAACACCTACTTTCCCAAATATTTTCAACTCTATATGGGGTTTCTGCATCCTGGTGGGCTTCCAAATCCCAGTACCTTCTATTCTTCATTACATGTAGGTTTGTAATCAGTTTTATCATCTGCTTCTTGGCCTTCCATTTTGTAGCTTGTTTCTCTCCTCAGCTCACTCTAGAGAATTCTCGTACCCTAGTCGTCAAGCCCAGTATCACTTCAATGAAGCTTCCAGGTCTGTCCCTGCAAACGCCTGTGCCATCTCAGGGTTCCCGCTAAATCCACAGCTGTACCTCCAGCTCTGTACTCCAGAAACTAAATTCTCCAGTCTGCTTTTTCTTTCTAGAACTCTCAATGCAAACAGACTTACCTATTATATTCAGCTCCAAACTGCCATGATACTATACAGTCAGCTGCAGACTGAAACATGCGAGACCTGTCAGTCAGAGACAGGAGGCAGGCAGTGGGTGAGGAATAGGGAGAGAGTGCAGGAGATCTGTAAGTGCAAGGCATGACAATTCAATAAACACTTGTATCAAATATCACATCCGAAGAATGCATTAGAATAACACATCACATCAATAAAGTCACAATAACATCTTCAGGGGGTGTTCATCATCAACATCATTGCAAAACTTTTTTTGCAACGCGACAGGTGAAAATCGAAAACAGACACATTAATTGCTTGTAGGAGGAAACATCGACTCATCGCATACGAGAGTCCATTCAAAGATACACTGTCCCTTGCTGTCCAATGTATGGCAACTTATTACAGTTCTTTAGGAAATGCACTCATATTTTAACAATCACGGTCCCTTTATGAGAAAATAGTACTTCTAGAAAGATACAAAGAATGCATTGGTGGAACACATCACAGCAATAAACTCACAATAGCAACATAATCTTGGGTGTTAATCATACAGGAACAGCAGCAAGTTTGAGTGCCACAGTCGACAAACCTTCCAGGAGGTGAGATTTTATATCCACGAGGGGAAACAGCTAGGACACCTGTGAGGTAGACAGTTACAAAGCCCATGGGGAGTCAGAATGCCCACGGGGGGAGACAATTAGAACATCCATGCAAGAGACAATTAGAACATCCATGGGGTAGACAGAATGCCTCTGGGGAAGACAGAATATCCATGGGAAGACAATTAGAAACCCATGGAGGACACAATTAGAATGCCCATGGGGGAGACATAATGTTAATGGGGAGACAATTAGAACACCCATGGGGGAGACAATTAAAACAGCCCATGAGACAGCCCATGAGGGAGACAGAGCACTTATGGGGGCGACAGAATGCCAATGGGGGAGACAGAGCACCCATGGGGGAGACATAATGTCAATGGTGAGATAATTAGACTGACCATGGGGGAGACAATTAGAACGCCCATGGGGTAGGCAGAATGCCCAAGGGGAGACTGAAATCCCATGGGGGAGACAGAATACCCATTGGTGAGACAGAATGCCAATGGGGGAGACAATTAGAACATCCATGGTAGAGACAATTAGAAGGTCCATGGGGGAGGCTGAATGCCTCTGGGGAAGACAGGATGTCATTGGGAAGACAATAAGAAACCCATGGAGGACACCATTAGAATTCCCATGGGGAGACATAATGTCAATGGGGAGACAATTAGAACACCCATGGGGGAGACACTTAAAATGCCCATGGGGAGACAGCCCATAGGGGAGACAGAGCACCCATGGGGGAGACAGAACGCCAATCGGGGAGATAGAGCATCTATGGGGGAGACATAATGTCCATGGTGAGATAATTAGAATGACCATGGGGGAGACAATTAGAACGCCCATGGGGAGACAATTAGAATGCCCATGGGAGGGATATAATGCTCGTGGGGGAGACAGAACGCCAAGGGGGGAGACAGAACACCCATGGGGGACAGAATGTCCATGGGGAGACAATTTGAACACCCATAGGGGAGACAGAATGCCCATGGGGGAGACTGAATTCCCATGGAGGAGACAGAATGCCCATGGAGCAGACAGAATGTCTACGGGAGAGACAATTAGAATGCCTATGGGGAGACAATTAGAACATCCATGGTGGGGACAATTAAAACATCCATGGGGGAGACAGAATGCCATGGGGGAGACAATTAGAATGCCCATGGGGAGACAGAATGTCCAGAGGGGAGACAATTAGAACACCCATGGTGAGACAGAATGCTCATGGGCGAGACATATAAAAAGCCCACAGGAGAGCTGCCCTGTACTGGAGAAAAGAAGGAGTTGCAGAAGGTAATAAAAAATCAAAAAGTCAGCTCACCCATCAATCGGTCCCAAAAGTCGAGCACGGAAATTGCAGTGTAGCAGAACAAACAATCGTCTAAGGAGAAATCCAGCTCAGATAGGTCCATTTTTTTAACAAATTATTGGGATCCAAGAAGTATCGTTTCTCCTTGCGGAGAGTGACATGATGCTCCTCTGGGAAATATGCAAATTGTCTCTTCAGAGAGGAAGAGGACTAGAACTCTAGTCCCACATATTGGAAGTAGCAATCCTAACAGTCAATGTCGACCCTTTAACGAGCCTTGTCACATGACTTAGGATAATAGCCAAACCAGAATCTCAATTTGCAGACACTGTGTTTCGGGGTACTGCCCCTCATCAGTGCAAAGTGGAGATCTGGTTTGGCTGATTGAGAGGCATCTGACCGGGATCCAAGAAGTATCGTTTCTCCTTGCAGAGAGTGACATGATAAGCATGTCGAGGTGAGGAGACGAGGAGACTTAAAGCCGCAATGCTCCTCTGGGAAATATGCAAATTGTCTCTTCAGAGAGGAAGAGGACTAGAACTCTAGTGCCGCCTATAGGAAGTAGCAATCCTAAAAGTCAGACTGTTAGGATTGCTACTTCCAATAGGTGGCACTAGAGTTCTAGTCCTCTTCCTCTCTGAAGAGACAATTTAAAAAATTATTGAAATTTTTATTGAAGGAAAAACTTTTCCATTAAAAATCTTCACACATACTACTATTCCCACATGGGGGTTGTGATATTTTACAATGTGTGAAGATTTTTAATGGAAAAGTTTTTCCTTCAATAAAAATGTCAATAATTTTTTTAAAAAAAGGACCTATCTGTGCTGGATTTCTCCTTGGACGATTGTACCCGATACAGTATATGGGGGAAGACAATGAAACATCGGTGTTCAATCCCCACTGGGGAAAATACTGTCCTGTAGAATAGCGAAATGAGGTTAAAATGGCTACCACAAACAGGCATAGTGCAAACCACTCTGCTTACCAGCTCCGAGGGGTTGCCTGGCCTTTACCATTGAACCCTGATACTAGTGCAGTCTAAATGCTTCCTTAGGCTGTGTTAGTAAATTAAAGAAAATGCAAGTTGGAGTTGTGTGGTCCCAGATATATACTAATTGAAAGAAAATGCAAGTCACCCCAAATTTTCAGTTATCGGTTGGTATATGCGATCTAAAATAGCTTTATGGTACAAGCAATCAGTGGGTGGTTAACAACCACTTGTCTTATGTGATAGAGCAGTTGGTAAAACAATATAGAAATATATTGTTCCAAATCTCCGTCACTTCTCTACCCTATTTATAGCACCCAGCTGTGCATTGTGGAAAAGTAGCAGCTCTTTTAGAGGATTGCAATAAAATGTACATATTTACGACCAACTTATATTGTTACTGCATTAAAGCCTGTAAATCGAGTATACTTAGTAGGAATAATTTATAGTTATACTTTAATACTAATTGCTTTAGGGGACACATAGTCCATTAATCATGATGAGAGTAGTAAAGACTAATGGAAGACATGCTACAGGGTACAGAACGGGTTATTATCTGTTGTAGTGCAGTGGCGTTCCCACAGTGCAATAATAAGGCAGTGACCCAGAAAAGTTCAAAGCAAACATACTTAATGTCCAAAACTCACAAAATTAACAGTAAATGGTGTCCTCTGGATTGCAACCGGGGCGTCACAACAGTCCGTACCCAAGACCCGTTGCCAAGGGTGACTGCATCACCGTGTCACGCTGAGGGGTACCAGACTTTCGTTGCTCTTGGCTCTGTGTTACCTCACACAAGCCAGCTGTTACAGAGCCACCTGCTCTGCCGCTTGGAAACAAACACTGACACACCCAAACCCTGTACTGCAGGATTTTTAAATGGAAACTGTGGCCATGGGCCACTTGTAAGACCCTACTCAAGGGAGCAAACTGAGCCACTACCATCCTATAGTTCGCGCCAAAAATAAAAGCCCATGATGGTCTTCTTAAATCTGCCTTGGGCAAATAGCTTGTCCAAGACCACATATACTTTTATTCTGCATTGCAACCACAGCTATACCTGTGACTGCAATGCAGTCCAGTCGTCTTAATACGTGTCTATGCGCATCCTGGGGGATACATAGCGTCCTTTGCATATAATACCCGTCACTACCTCACACTGTCTACCAATGCACAGAAAACAAACAACTTTTGTGATCACTCATAGAATTACTGTGGACAGCGGGTCTCGTATAAATGAATATTAGATACTGTAAGAGCATTAGAGAAAAAAATTCAGAGTATAAAGAAGTTATTAAAGTGTGTAGCATGTGGGATCGGTATAAGGATCAGGTAGTACTTCGATGCCTTATAAATATGAATTACTCCAAAGTTTTTGTCCAACGTGTGCAGTTTGACATGGAGAACTGAGCTCCTACAAGTGGCCATTAAAAGGTAGATAGACTTTGACCTGTGGGGTGCAAATGACCAGCATCAATAATAAATGTAAGCTTAGCTGTTGGGGCCTATTTGTAGAGAAAAATAAATTTCCAGGACCTTGGTCCAGCAAGCACATCAATTTTTCATGGCCACCTGGACAGGATCCCTACAAATCTACTTGCATCCCTGACTCCTCTTTTGATTAGCCTGCCTGGCACAACGTCATTGTTGCGGTGTGACCACATAAGACATTGGCTATTCCAAAGGGGATGCCGTGCAGAAGGAGGCAGTTTTCATGGGCTCCCATCGGGCGGGCACAAAATACTGATGTGGCTGCTAAATAAGGGTCAAGCAATTAAGGGCATTCTAAGGGATGCTATGCTGGAGTATCTGAAGAGGAATAACCTCATGACCCAGTATCAGCACGGGTTTACTAGGGACCGTTCATGTCAGACTAATTTGATCAGCTTCTATGAAGAGGTAAGTTCCGGACTGGACCAAGGGAACCCAGTGGACGTAGTATATATGGACTTTTCCAAAGCTTTTGATACGGTGCCACACAAAAGGTTGTTACATAAAATGAGAGTAATGGGGATAGGGGAAAATATGTGTAAGTGGGTTGAGAGCTGGCTCAGGGATAGGAAACAAAGGGTGGTTATTAATGGAGCACACTCGGACTGGGTCGCGGTTAGCAGTGGGGTACCACAGGGGTCAGTATTGGGCCCTCTTCTTTTTAACATATTTATTAATGACTTTGTAGGGGGCATTCAGAGTAGAATTTCAATATTTGCAGATGACACTAAACTCTGCAGGGTAATCAATACAGGGGAGGACAATTTTATATTACAGGATGATTTATGTAAACTAGAAGCTTGGGCTGATAAATGGCAAATGAGCTTTAATGGGGATAAATGTAAGGTCATGCACTTGGGTAGAAGTAATAAGATGTATAACTATGTGCTTAATTCTAAAACTCTGGGCAAAACCGTCAATGAAAAAGACCTGGGTGTATGGGTGGATGACAAACTCATATTCAGTGGCCAGTGTCAGGCAGCTGCTACAAAGGCAAATAAAATAATGGGATGTATTAAAAGAGGCATAGATGCTCATGAGGAGAACATAATTTTACCTCTATACAAGTCACTAGTTCGACCACACTTAGAATACTGTGCACAGTTCTGGTCTCCGGTGTATAAGAAAGACATAGCTGAACTGGAGCAGGTGCAGAGAAGAGCGACCAAGGTTATTAGAGGACTGAGGGGTCTGCAATACCAAGATAGGTTATTACACTTGGGGCTATTTAGTTTGGAAAAACGAAGACTAAGGGGTGATCTTATGTTAATGTATAAATATATGAGGGGACAGTACAAAGACCTTTCTGCTGATCTTTTTAATCATAGACCTGAGACAGGGACAAGGGGGCATCCTCTACGTCTGGAGGAAAGAAGGTTTAAGCATAATAACAGAAGCGGATTCTTTACTGTAAGAGCAGTGAGACTATGGAACTCTCTGCCGTATGATGTTGTAATGAGTGATTCATTAATTAAATTTAAGAGGGGACTGGATACCTTTCTGGAAAAGTATAATGTTACAGGGTATATACACTAGATTCCTTGATAAGGTGTTGATCCAGGGAACTAGTCTGATTGCCGTATGTGGAGTCGGGAAGGAATTTTTTCCCCCATGGTGGAGCTTACTCTTACCACATGGGGTTTTTTTGCCTTCCCCTGGATCAACATGTTAGGGCATGTTAGGTTAGGCTATGGGTTGAACTAGATGGACTTACAGTCTTCCTTCAACCTTAATAACTATGTAACTATGTAACTATGTAAAATTGGCTCATCTCTACTCATTTGGTATAAAATTTCCTATTGAACCCTCATCAGAAAGACCAAGAGAAGAGACAGGTCTCACCTGACAGACCAAGATGATGTCTGGCCCTCACTACCTTTGGTAGATGACCGTGTTAAAATTGAAAGTATCTCTGAATTTTCCTATTTTTTTCTCCTGAACCCAATAAAACACTGCAATAATTACAAAATGAATCAACTGAGTTTCTCAACTAATTGAAGAAGTCACAGAAATGAATGCACAACATATGATCACTTCTATGAAAACTGCCTCATCTTCTGCGCCTCACCAAAAACTAGCTCATGCTTCCCTGGTAAGAGGCCAGCCTCACATTTTGACATGCCCTGTTCTAAAGAATCAATATCCCATTATTACACCTCTGATTAAAATATTTAATCAATAATTTAATTAAAACCTCTAATTAAAATAACTGAAACAGTCCAGAAACCATTTACTATGTTCTGACACTGTAGATGCTGTCCTACAGAACACAACCCTGGGCCATGAGTTGACCTGCTGTTCAGAACAGATACATGAAATCTGTGCACCTTGGGTAAATGAAATATATAGGCAAGGTTTATGTGTAGTTTCCTTCATTGTAAGCCAGTGCAGGTTACTACATGTGAGTTGACACAAGCCGGGGCGATCACTGAGGTCTTGGTCTGGCAGCATGTTTCTCTGTTTTGAGGCATTCACTTCTTTACAGTCATGAAGTCTTTTTTCTGCCTTTTGTGTTTACTTCAGTAGACTACCTTCAAGATGTGGTTTTCCATTTGGAGGCTATTGAATGTTAGTGTTTTGCTTCCACTAATGCTCTTGAGATGCTCCATGGTATAGGTCCAGATGTGTATCCTTTCCTCTGTTTGAAGCATTATTCTGCTTTTCAATTGCATCTGTTAGGTAGTTCAGGTGGAAATATTTGGAAAGACCGTGATGAGTCTTAAAAAGTTCTATGAAAAATGGAGTTCTGGGCAACAAAGAGAGAAGGTCCATGCAGCTTTATCTTATTTCCTGTAATTTCATCCCAAATCATAACACTGTATAGCTTTAAGATAATATAACTATATTCAATCAACATAATATCACCATTTAGTGACAGAATAATATGTAGTATCCAAATGATAGTCACTAAGGGTACACCACCAGTAATTGCTGCGGGTTTGACGTGTGCAACGTCCAACCCGCAGCAGCCAGATGTTAAAGCATTGTGGATGGCATTTCTAGAAATCCAATGCCCATTTTGCGTCCACAGGCGCCTGCGACTCACCTGCGGAGACGGATATGCGTCGCGTCTCTCCAGAATGCAGCATGTTAACCTCTCTTGACTAGCGTCTCCGTGAGAGAAATTTCACCCACAGAATGTATTGGATGCGGTGAATCTGCACGGTTCAGAGAACAATACATGTTTGTAATCTAGAAATTGGTCATGGTTCAGACCAAGATGACATAATATAGCAGGTTTTCTTTAAATAATCCACATAATACTACCGTATACTGTAGTTCAAAAATAATACTCTAATTCAAATCCCAAACTATATTACTATGCATGTTTAATAATGCTGAATGGTTTTAGTTGACACCATGTGGAGAGGTGATAATGTATTTTCACCATACAATCCCTTCACATGTTCAAAGTGACTTCATTCGGTTTTTAAGGGATATTGTGAAATATAATCATGCCAAATGACAACTTTTATCAATTCTGTTTTAAACAAGGATGCAATAAATTGTAACTCTAATCAAAATATTTTATTCACATCACAACGGAACATAGAGTGCAGATCAGAAGTTATTATTATTATTATTATTATTATTATAGCGCTATTTATTCCATGGCGCTTTATATGTGAGGAGGGGTATACATATTAAAAACGAGTACAGTAATCTTAATAAAAGTCATGACTGGTACAGAAGGAGAGAGGACCCTGCCCACGAGGGCTCACAATCTACAAGGGATGGGTGAGGATACAGTAGGTGAGGGTAGAGCTGGTTTGTGTAGCAGTTTGGTGGTTACTGCAGATTGTAGGCTTGTCGGAAGAGGTAGGTCTTCAGGTTCCTTTTGAAGGTTTCCATGTTAGTCGACAGTCGGATATCTTGGTGTAGAGAGTTCCAGAGTAGGGGTGATGTGCTGGAGAAATCTTGTATGCGATTGTGGGAAGAGGAGATAAGAGGGGAGTAGAGAAGGAGATCTTGTGAGGATCGGAGGTTGCGTGCAGGAAAGTACCGGGAGACGAGGTCACAGATGTATGGAGGAGACAGGTTGTGGATGGCTTTGTACGTCATGGTTAGGGTTTTGAACTGGAGTCTCTGGGTAAGAGGGAGCCAGTGCAGGGATTGACAGAGGGGAGAGGCCGGGGAATAGCGGGGGGACAGGTGGATTAATCGGGCTGCAGAGTTTAGAATAGATTGGAGGGATGCAAGAGTGTGAGGCTATGTGCACACGTTGCGGATTCGTGTGCGGATTTTTCCACACCATTTTTGCAAAATGCACAGGCAAAACGCACTGCGTTTTACCTGCAGATTTACAGCGGAATAACCGCGGATTTCCTGCGGTTTTTGTGCGGATTTCACCTGCGGTTTGACACCTGTGGATTCCTATTGAGGAGCAGGTGTAAACCGCTGAGGAATCCGCACAAAGAATTGACATGCTGTGGAAAATACAACACAGCGTTTCCACGCAGTATTTTCCGCAGCATGGGCACAGCAGATTTGGTTTTCCATAGGTTTACATGATACTGTCAATCCGCTGCGGATCCGCAGCCAAATCTGCAACGTGTGCACATAGCCTTAGAGGGGAGTTCACTGAGCAGGAGGTTGCAGTAGTCAAGGTGGGAGATGATGAGGGCATGGACTAGGGTTTTTGCAGATTCTTGGTTGAGGAATGTATGGATCCGGGAAATATTTTTGAATTGAAGTCATCAGAAAGTGGAAAGGGCTTGGATATGTGGTTTGAAGGAGAGATCAGAGTCAAGGATTACCCCAAGGCAGCGAGGGAAAGTGAGCAGCCATTTACTTTAATGGATAGGTCCGTTGTGGGGGTCGAGTGAGATGAAGGAATGATGATGAGTTCTGTTTTATCCATATTAAGTTTTTGAGATCTAGCGGAGAAGAAGGATGAAATAGCAGACAAAAGTTCTATTCTTAGTAGATTTTGAGTTCCACAACATTAGTATTAGTGATGAGCGAATATACTCGTTACTCGAGATTTCTCGAGCACGCTTGGGTGACCTCCGAGTATTTGTTAGTGCACGGAGATTTAGTTTCATCGCCGCAGCTGAATGATTTACATCTGTTAGCCAGCATAAATACATGTGGGGGTTGCCTGGTTGCTAGGGAATCCCCACATGTAATCAAGCTGGCTAAGAGATGTAAATCATTCAGCTGAGGTTAGGAAAACTAAATCTCCGAGCACTAAAAAATACTCGGAGGACACCCGAGCGTGCTCGGGAAATCTCGAGCCATGGGGAGCAGAAAAGTTCCTTAATAAGATATGCTCGTTGAGTCTTTCTTCTAGAGACGTCCAGGGTAATCGCCCTGGTGAGCGGATAATGCGGCATTAGTTGTTGCTAGTGTATATCTTTACAGTGTTGTTGTTGTTACAACCCTTCATTTTTAGGTCATATAAAACACAAATAGAAATGGTGAATTATGTGCTGCGATCATCTAACCTATGTACAACCCAGTAGCAAACATTGCTAATTATACCGAGCTGTCATGCGGTTGGCAAAGCTTGTTACTTTATATAAGCATGGCAGCTAGAATCGTTGAGATAACTCCTAGAAGGTAAATGAGATGAACATCTACTCCACGTTTGCAAAGAGGGACCGTCACTAATATGTCTGGATTTATACTTTCAGGAAAGACTGATGCAACCGTACATAATTAAAATACCCTTTCCTCCATGTCGCTGAGATATAGAGAACTGTTCGGCAAATTCTTACTATAGAAGAACTCGTGGGAATGGCTCTACAGCTATAGAAAATTAATCTTTGGCTAGAAGACACTACTTTTTAATCCCTTTATGCCATGGCCATTTTCCTTTTTCTGTTTTTGCTTTTTCCCTCCCCTTCTTACAAGAGCCATAACTTTTTAATTTTTCCATCCATACAGCCATATTAGAACGTGTTCTTTTTGTGGGAAGAGTTGTACTCTAAGGCTACATTCACATTTGCGTTGTGCGCCGCAGTGTCGGCGACGCAACGCACAACGCAAACAAAAACGCAGCAAAACGCATGCACAACGCTGCGTTTTGCGCCGCATGCGTCCTTTTTTTGATTGATTTTGGACGCAGCAAAAATGCAACTTGCTGCGTCCTCTGCGCCCGGACGCGTGCGCCGCAGTGACGCATGCGGCGCAAAACGCAAGTGCGACGCATGTCCATGCGCCCCCATGTTAAATATAGAGGCGCATGACGCATGCGGCGACGCTGCGGCGCAGACCGCAAATGTGAACGTAGACTAAGGGCACTGTAAGGGCTTAATTTTTTAGGCTTTGACTGATATCATTTGGGGGTAGATACAATGTTTTGATCAGCTCTTATTACATTTGAATGCAATGCTGTGGCTGCCATAAAACCCATAATTTTGACATTTTGATTTTTTTCTCGTTACTATATTAATTTAATATTAATTTATATTAATATTCATATTTTGACAGGCTTTTACAAATGCAGAGATACCAAATATGTGTATTTTATATATTTTTTAAATGTTTTATTTATTTTGTGCTTTTTTAATTTTTTTCCCGTTTAAAACCTTTTTTTTCACATATTACTGGATTTAATTGTCCATTTAGGGAAAATAAAACTGTGATCCTCCGATTCTTGTGTTATACATTGCAGGGCTTCAGCCCTACTATGTATAGAAAAAAATCACAATCTCCTACGAGCGTCGGCCACAGGCTGGCTTTCACAGGAGGATTGTAATGACAGGGGTTCTCAGCAGACCCTCGGATGGCATGACAACTAGTGATGAGCGAGTATACTCGTTGCTCAGGTTTTCCAGAACACACTCGGGTGGTCTCCGAGTATTTATGACTGCTCGGAGATTTAGTTTTCCTTGCCGTAGCTAGATGATTTGTGGCTACTAGACAGCTTGATTACATGTGGAGATTCCCCAACAACCAGGCAACCCTCACATGTACTCAGCCTGGCTAGTAGCTGTAAATCATTCATCTGCGGCGATGAAAACTAAATCTCCAAGCAGTCATAAATACTCGGAGACCACCCGAGCGTGCTCTGGAAAACCCGAGCAACGAGTATACTAGCTCATCACTAATGACAACCCATCGATGCCCCGCGATCACTTTACGGAAGCGTCGATGGGAGCACAAGACGACGTGCACCTCTATTGGCACGTGTTAAATGCCGCTGTCACAGATTGACAGCCCATAACTCAGCCTCCTTCATTCTTATGAGTAGGGACGTCAGACCATGGTTGGGACAAGATATCTTGGTGCTTAAATGAAGGGTTTCAGAATGTGCCCCACCACTACAAGTCTCTGAAATCCATCATGATATCTGCTCGACTATGAATTATTAATTTATTTGTGCCTTATCATCCCCCCGTTTGCGATCAGTGCCCAGTTTTCTTACTCAGAATGCATATGAAGATGAATTATATTTTTTTATGCCAGATTCTGTGACGTGACCCATCTGGTGTCACATTATGGAATAATTCCATACTACAGGGCCATACAGAGTGAATATGGCGACATACAGAGTGCTTGTGGAACCATAGCATTTTTTGTAAAATCCTATATAATAATCGCCAGTTGGGACTTCCGGCCGCTGTCTCCAAATCCCATAAGGCACCACGGCAGTGTCACTTGCGCCTGCGCAAGTGACATAAACGTCTCCGCTATTCCCACGCAGGTGCAGTAACAGCCACGTCGTTACTACGCATGCACGGGCATAGCGGTGATGAATATGTCACTTGCGCCTGCCCAAGTGACATTCACGTCACCGCTATTCCCGTGCATGCGCAGTAACAGCCACAACTGGACGCTCTACCCGCTCATGCGCGGTAAGGCTACGTTCACATTTGCGTTGTGCGCCGCAGCGTCGGCGCCGCAACGCACAACGCAAACAAAAACGCAGCAAAACGCATGCACAACGCTGCGTTTTGCGCCGCAGGCGTCCTTTTTTTCATTGATTTTGGACGCAGCAAAAATGCAACTTGCTGCGTCCTCTGCGCCCGGACGCGGGCGCCGCAGGGACGCATGCGGTGCAAAACGCAAGTGCGACGCATGTCCATGCGCCCCCATGTTAAATATAGGGGCGCATGACGCATGCGGCGACGACCGCAAATGTGAACGTAGCCTAACAACATGGCTGTTACTGCGCCTGCATGGAGAATAGCGGTGACGTCTACAGATGTTAATTTCACCGCACTCCCGATGCGATAGCATCGGGCCTATTTCTAGCAATAATAATAATCTCTTTATTTATATAGCGCCAACATATTCTGCAGCACTTTACAGACATTATCAGCACTGTCCCCGATGGGGCTCACAATCTAAATTCCCTATCAGTATGTCTTTGGAATGTGGGAGGAAACCGGAGAACCCGGAGGAAACCCAGACAAATACGGGGAGAATATACAAACTCCTTGGTGGGATTTGAACCCAGGACTCCAGCGCTGCAAGGCTGCAGTGCTAACCACTGAGCCACCGTGCTGCACCATGGCTTAAAAAAAAACACCAATTTTATCATAATGAACTTTTTGTAAAATAAATAACAAAAAAGTGTAAAATAAATAATCAACTAAGTCATGAGTGATAGGATGAGATTTCTTCTTAGGCCAGGGTCAAACGGCAGTATATTCTCTCATGTGAGAGAATTGGGCCGATTATGAAAATGTAACGTGGATCAAACTCTGTCCAAGTATCATGACAGTGTGATCAGATTCTCTCCTGCGAGAATCACATCACAGGTGTGGAGGAGAGGGAGAACTTCATTTCTCTATCTTTTCCATTGCCTGTGTCAGCGGTAATCAGACTGCGCTCGCCTCTGTTCCCTTACTGATCTCACTCACCCTACCCCCTGTCTGACCACAACCTACTGACATTCTCTTCCCTCTCCTCTCCGAGTGTGCAACCTCCACTCCACAAACTCACCCACCCTCGCAGAAATCTCAAACACCTCAATTTACAATCACTATCTGAGTCCCTTCTCCCTCTTACAGACATAGCTTCCCTTCATGACACAGATGCTGCTGCCACTTTTTATAACACCACAATAACAGCAACACTTGATTCGGCTGCTCCCCTCATGCATAGTGAGTCGCCCGCCAGGGCCTGGGGTACTCGGTACCGGGTCCGGCCGCACTTAAAGGGGATGTCACGGTGGCAAGGAGAAAGGTCTTTAAGGTGAATTTTTGAATAAAGTCTATTCGTGATGCCACCTGTGGTTCTCGGTCAGAGGGGACCGACACTGCTTAATAGGGTCCTCTGGGGTGATGTTGTTGCAGCAAGATGGTGGCGTTTCCCACAGGTGAAGTGGGGTCCCCAGGGCTCCCAAGGTGTATGGCAAGGATGGTGGGTTGCCGGTAAATAACGGAGAACAGAGTTGCAGTCTTTACCTGGTTTACTGAAGTAGTAGTCAGCCTCAGTCCAGGGTTACCAGCAACAGGTGCAGAAGGAGTCCAGGCAGCCTGAAAACAAGTAGAAGTCCCCTTGGCAGGTCAGGTTGGGAGCCTTCCACTATGCGCTGGTTTTCTGGTCCCTTGCTACCTGTAGCTTGCTGGCAAGGTACTCCTTTCTCTCTCTCCTGTCCTGGGATAGTACCTGCACAGTAGGCAACTTAAGCTGTTCTCTTGGGGTCTCTGACACGGTGACTCCAGGCTCTAACTGCTGCTGTACCTCAGGTATAGTATGGGCAATTTATGTATAGTCCTATGCCCTCTGGTTCTACTGTGGACCTTGCAGTTATCCACAATCTTGGGCTCCCGGTGCCCGGTTTCTGCACTCTAGCTCTCAGGAGGCCCAATCGCAGCCTCCCTTAGCGCCTAATCACTCTTCTGCTCTTTCCCTGTCTCTCATCTCTCACAGACTGACTAACTCCTCCTCCAGACCAGGATGTAAATTGAGGGAAGCTCCCCTAAAACCGGGTTTTGAGATCCCCCTTCTGGCCTGGAGTTGGAATATGTTGTGTGTACAGCTTACCTGCCAAAGGGATCCTGTTGTGAATTCCGTCTGGGCTCCCTCTGGTGGCCTTTAGCGATACTGCGGGTCTGGAGATGGGCTCAGCTGCCTCATTTCCTGCTATGCTGGTTCCTATTTAACTCCACCTGCACCTTTGTTTGTTGCCTGCTGTCGTTGTATTCAGTACTGGTTCTGATCTCTCTGGACTTCCTTGTGACCTGTCTCCATCCGGAGAAGCTAAGTCTTGCTAGTTCATGTTTGCTCATTTTTCTCTTGAAAATATGTTTCATTATATGATGAGTTCAGTCCAGCTTGCTTATATGTGATTTTTCGCTTGCTGGAAGTTCTGGGGTGCAGAGTGCGCCCCTCACATCGTGAGTCGGTGTGGGGGTTCTTGTATTTTCTGCGTGGATATTTTTTGATAGTTTTTGTACTGACCGCACAGATCCCTTGCTATCTTCAGTCTATTTAGCGTTAGCGGGCCTCATTTGCTTAAACCTGTTTTTCATTACTACGTTTGTATTTTCCCCTTAACTCACCGTTATTATTTGTGGGGGCTGTCTAAACTTTGGGGTCATTTCTCTGAGGCAAGTGAGGCTTGGCTTTCTCTCTAGGGGTAGTTAGTTCCTCAGGCTGTGACGAGGCGTCTAGGTTTTTAGGTAACACTCCACGGCTGCCTTTAGTGTGTTTTGGATAGGTTCAGTGTTGCGGTCAGTATAGTTTCCACATCCCCAGAGCTCGTCCTAATATTCTGGTTTACCTATCAGGTCAGTTTAGTGATCCTACCACCGGATCATAACAGTACAGCAGGCCAGTAAAGAGTTAATGCATCGCAAAAGAGGGATAAGAGAAATCCTGAGTTCATTTTTTTTTTCTGCAGTGTGTCTTGCCTCTCTCCTCCCCTTAATCTCTGGGTGGTTCAGAATTCAGCTGCAGCTATGGACCTTCAGAGTCTGTCTTCTAGTGTGGATCATCTCACTGCTAGAGTACAAGGCATTCAGGATTATGTAGTTCGCAGTCCTATGTCAGAGCCTAAGATACCTATTCCTGAGTTGTTCTCCGGAGACAGATCTAGGTTTTTGAACTTTAAAAATAATTGCAAATTATTTCTTTCTCTGAGACCTCGTTCCTCTGGTGATCCGGTTCAGCAAGTTAAAGTTGTTATTTCTTTGTTGTGTGGTGACCCTCAGGATTGGGCATTCTCTCTGGCGCCAGGAGATCCTGCATTGCAAAATGTGGATGCGTTTTTTCTGGCGCTTGGAGTGCTTTATGAGGAACCTAATCTGGTAGACCAAGCAGAAAAGGTTTTGCTGGCTCTCTCCCAGGGTCAGGATGAAGCAGAGGTTTACTGTCAGAAGTTTAGGAAATGGTCTGTGCTCACTCAATGGAATGAGTGTGCCCTGGCAGCGATTTTCAGAAAGGGTCTTTCTGAAGCCATTAAGGATGTTATGGTGGGGTTCCCCACGCCTGCGGGTCTGAGTGAGTCAATGTCTTTGGCCATTCAGATTGATCAGCGTTTGCGGGAGCGCAAACCAGTGCACCATCTGGCGGTATTTTCTGAGCAGAAGCCTGAGTCTATGCAATGTGACAGGATTCTGACCAGAATTGAACGGCAAAATCACAGACGTCAGAATGGGTTGTGCTTTTACTGTGGTGATTCTGCTCATGTTATCTCAGATTGTTCTAAGCGCACAAAAAACTTCGCTAAGTCTGTCACCATTGGTACTGTACAACCTAAATTCATTTTGTCTGTTACTTTAATTTGCTCTCTGTCATCCTACTCAGTTATGGCTTTTGTGGATTCAGGTGCCGCCCTGAATTTGATGGATTTGTCTTTTGCCAGGCGCTGTGGTTTTGTCTTGGAGCCTTTGCAATTCCCTATTCCACTAAAGGGAATTGATGCCACGCCATTGGCCAAGAATAAACCTCAGTACTGGGCTCAAATGACTATGTGCATGACTCCTGCACATCAGGAGGTGATTCGCTTTCTTGTGTTACATAATTTGCATGATGTTGTCGTGTTGGGTCTGCCATGGCTGCAGGCTCATAATCCAGTCCTGGATTGGAAAGCAATGTCTGTGTCAAGTTGGGGTTGCCAGGGGATTCATGGCGATGCTCCTTTGGTGTCAATTGCTTCTTCTACTCCTTCTGAAGTCCCTTTTTTTTGTCAGACTACCAGGATGTATTTGATGAGCCCAAGTCCAGTGCCCTACCTCTTCATAGGGATTGTGATTGCGCCATAAATTTGATTCCTGGTAGTAAGTTCCCTAAGGGACGACTGTTTAATTTGTCTGTACCAGAACATGCCGCTATGCGGAGTTATATCAAGGAGTCTTTGGAGAAGGGGCATATTCGCCCGTTCTCGTCCCCTTTGGGTGCGGGGTTCTTTTTTGTGGCCAAGAAGGATGGTTCTCTAAGACCCTGTATAGATTATCACCTTCTAAATAACATCACGGTCAAATTTCAGTATCCTTTGCCACTGTTGTCCGATCTGTTTGCTCGGATTAGGGGGGCCAGTTGGTTCACCAAGATAGATCTTCGTGGAGCTTATAATCTTGTGCGTATAAAGCAGGGCGATGAATGGAAAACAGCATTTAATACGCCCGAAGGCCATTTTGAGTACTTGGTGATGCCTTTTGGGCTTTCTAATGCCCCTTCTGTGTTCCAGTCCTTCATGCACGACATCTTCCGAGAGTATTTGGATAGGTTTATGATTGTGTACCTGGATGATATTTTGGTCTTTTCTGATGATTGGGAATCTCATGTGAAGCAGGTCAGGATGGTATTTCGGGTCCTGCAAGCCAATGCCTTGTTTGTGAAGGGCTCTAAATGTCTCTTCGGAGTCCAGAAGGTTTCCTTTTTGGGCTTTATTTTTTCTCCTTCTACCATTGAGATGGATCCAGTCAAGGTCCAGGCTTTTCATGACTGTACTCAACCTACATCGGTAAAAAGTCTTCAGAAGTTCTTGGGTTTTGCTAATTTTTACCGTCGCTTCATCACTAATTTTTCCAGTGTGGTTAAGCCTTTGACGGATTTGACTAAGAAGGGTTCTGATGGGACGAATTGGTCTCCTGCGGCCGTGGAGGCCTTTCAGGAGCTAAAATGTCGGTTCTCTTCGGCTCCTGTCTTGCGTCAGCCGGATGTCTCTCTACCATTCCAGGTCGAGGTTGATGCTTCTGAGATTGGAGCAGGGGCTGTCTTGTCACAGAGAAACTCTGATGGCTCTGTGATGAGGCCATGTGCTTTCTTTTCAAGAAAGTTTTCGCCTGCCGAGCGGAATTATGATGTTGGTAATCGGGAGTTGTTGGCAATGAAGTGGGCATTTGAGGAGTGGCGACATTGGCTTGAGGGAGCCAAACATCGTGTGGTGGTCTTGACTGATCACAAGAATTTGACTTATCTCGAGTCTGCTAAACGGCTAAATCCTAGACAGGCTCGATGGTCGCTGTTTTTCTCCCGTTTCAATTTCATGGTTTCATACCTTCCGGGTTCGAAGAACGTGAAGGCTGATGCTCTTTCTAGAAGCTTTGTGCCTGACTCTCCGGGAGTTTCTGAACCGGCTGGTGTCCTCAGAGAAGGGGTGATTTTGTCTGCCATCTCCCCTGATTTACGATGGGTACTGCAGGAATTTCAGGCCAATAGACCTGATCGTTGTCCACCGGAGAGACTGTTTGTCCCGGATAGATGGACCAGTAGAGTCATTTCCGAGGTTCATTCTTCGGTGTTGGCAGGTCACCCTGGGATTTTTGGTACCAGGGATTTGGTGGCTAGGTCCTTTTGGTGGCCTTCCTTGTCGCGGGATGTGCGTTCCTTTGTGCAGTCCTGTGGGATTTGTGCTCGTGCCAAGCCTTGCTGTTCTCGTGCCAGTGGTTTGCTTTTGCCTTTGCCTGTCCCGAAGAGGCCCTGGACGCATATTTCCATGGATTTTATTTCAGATCTTCCAGTCTCTCAGAAGATGTCTGTTATCTGGGTGGTTTGTGATCGTTTTTCTAAAATGGTCCATTTGGTGCCCTTGCCTAAGCTGCCTTCCTCCTCTGATTTGGTTCCACTGTTTTTTCAGAATGTGGTTCGTTTGCATGGTATTCCTGAGAATATTGTGTCTGACAGAGGATCCCAGTTTGTGTCCAGATTTTGGCGGTCCTTTTGTGCTAAGATGGGCATTGAATTATCTTTTTCATCGGCCTTCCATCCTCAGACGAATGGCCACACCGAACGTACTAATCAGACCTTGGAGACTTATCTGAGATGTTTTGTTTCTGCTGATCAGGATGACTGGGTGACTTTTTTGCCATTGGCTGAGTTCGCCCTCAATAATCGGGCTAGTTCTGCTACTTTGGTTTCGCCTTTTTTTTGCAATTCTGGTTTTCATCCTCGTTTTTCCTCAGGTCAGGTTGAGCCTTCTGACTGTCCTGGGTGGATTCTGTGGTGGATAGGTTGCAGCAGATTTGGAACCACGTGGTGGACAATTTGACGTTGTCACAAGAGAAGGCTCAGCGCTTTGCTAACCGCCGTCGCTGTGTGGGTCCCCGACTTCGTGTGGGGGATTTGGTGTGGTTGTCTTCTCGTTATGTTCCGATGAAGGTTTCCTCTCCTAAGTTCAAGCCTCGTTTCATCAGTCCTTATAAGATTTTGGAAATCCTCAACCCTGTGTCATTTCGTTTGGACCTCCCAGCATCATTTGCCATTCACAATGTGTTCCATAGGTCATTGTTGCGGAGATATGTGGTGCCTGTGGTTCCTTCTGTTGATCCTCCTGCTCCGGTCTTGGTCGAGGGAGAATTGTAGTATGTGGTGGAGAAGATCTTGGATTCTCGTGTTTCGAGACGAAGGCTTCAGTACTTAGTTAAATGGAAGGGCTATGGTCAGGAGGATAATTCCTGGGTTGTCGCCTCTGATGTCCATGCGGCCGATTTGGTTCGTGCCTTTCATTCGGCTCGTCCTGATCGGCCTCGGGGCTCTGGTGAGGGTTCGGTGACCCCTCCTCAAGGGGGGGTACTGTTGTGAATTCCGTCTGGGCTCCCTCTGGTGGCCTTTAGCGATACTGCGGGTCTGGAGATACAAGCAGTCCCTCACCAACTTCAAGTCCACACTCACTGCCGCAAAACAAACTTCTCATCTGCGCATTCCTTGACCACGAAACCACAAAAACACTAGTGCACGCCCTTATCATATCCCGCCTCAAATACTGCAACCTCCTACTCTCTGGCCTCCCCTCTAGCATGCTGGCACCACCTCAATCCATCCTACACTCTGCTGCTCGACTAATCCACCTCTCTCCCTGCTATTCCCCAGCCTCTCCCCTATGCCAAGTCCTTCACTGGCTTTCTATTGTCCAGAGGCTCCAGTTCAAAACCCTAACTATGACATACAAAGTCATCCACAGCCTGTCTCCTCCATTCATCTGTGACCTTGTCTCCCGGTACTTACCTACACGCAACCTTTGATCCTCTCAACATCTCCTTCTCTACTCCCCTCTCATCTCTTCTTCCCACAACCGCACAACCGCATACAAGATTTCTCCCGTGTTTCCCCCATACTCTGGAACTCTCTACCCCAACACATCAGACTCTCACCTACCACGGAAACCTTCAAAAAGAACCTGAAGACCCACCTCTTCTGACAAGCCTACAGCTTGTAGTGATCCTCAGTTTGCTGAACCGCCGCACAACCAGCTCTACCATCTCCTAGTATATCCTCACCCATCCCCTGTGGACTGTGAGCCCTGGCAAGCAGGGTCCTCTCTCCTTCTGTACTCTGTACTTGTGTGTGCCTTGTTTTTGCTCATGTTTATTGTACTTGTCTGTATTTGCCCCTTTTCATATGTAAAGCGCCATGGAATAAATGGCGCTATAAAAATGTCTAATAAGAATAATAACATCCGAGTGCAGTCCGATGTTTCACACACACCGATAGATTGTATGAGTGAGTGCGATTCAAACATCGGAGCCATCGGCATTAGAAAAAAATTGCAAATCTACACTGCCCCATAGAATAACATTAGCCCAAGTGCTATCCGATAAAACATCACATAGCACTCGGTCACACTATACAGTAGGCTTGTGTGAGCATACCCTTATAAGCAGAGTCAATTCCTGACATTTACACTGTGTTCCAAATTATTATGCAAATAATATTTCCTCATATTTTCTCTAAATTACCTATCTGAATTGCAGTCATTGTTATTTTCCAGTCATCTACTATTCTAGTATAATTGCAATGTTTTGGAACAAACTGCCTATGAAAACAGTATCTTTTTAAAAAAAATAAACACTCAAAATGCATGTTCCAAATTATTATGCACAGCAGAGTTTTCAACCTTTTTTTTTTATTTTGAACAAAAAAATGGTCAATTGTGAAGTTATAAGCATTATCAGCTTATTACAAAATGAAATCAAACAGTTTTCAAGTGAAAACTTTATTCTAGGTGATGTTACATTTGCACGTAGGACCCCTTGTTCGAAAGAAGCTTCTGAACTCTCTCGTCCATTGAATTTGTCAGTTTTTGGATGGTTTCTGCTTCAATTGTTTTGCATGTGGACAGAATACCCTCCCAGAGCTGTTGCTTAGATGTGAACTGCCTCCCGCCATCATAGACACTCCTTTTGATGATGCTCCAGAGGTTCTCAATGGGGTTGAGGTCAGGAGAAGATGGTGGCCACACCATAATTTTGTCCTCTTTTATGCCCATAGCAGCCAGAGATGCAGATGTGTTTTTTGCAGCATGAGACGGTGCATTATCATGCATGAAAATGATCTTGCTGCGGAACACAGCACGGTTCTTCCTCTTGAACCATGGCAGGAAATGTTGTTTTAGAAACTCCACATAAATTATGGAGTTCATCCTTACCCCTTCAGGGATCATAAAGGGGCCGACAATCTCTCTCCCCATGATTCCAGCCCAAAACATTACTCCACCTCCTCCTTGTTGGCACCTTAGCCGTGTTTTCATGGGGTGTCCATCAACCAGCCATCCTCCACTCCATCTATCTGGACCATCGAGCGTTGCACGGCACTCACCGGTGAACAAAACAGTTTGGAAGTCAGTCTTCATGTATCGTTTGGCCCACTGGAGCCGTTTCTGCTTGTTGCAGTGGATAGAGGTGGTCGACAGGATGGCTTACGCACAGCTGCAAACCTCTGAAGGACCCTGCATCTTGTTGTTCTGGGGACGTTGGAGGTACCAGCAGCTTCAAAAACTTGTCTGCTGCTATGACAAGGCATTTTTGCAGCTGCTCTTTTAACCTTACGCAATTGCCTGTTGGAAAGAGTCCTCAATTTTTCCTTATCAGCACGCACACGTGTGTGCTGGGAATCAGCTACATACTTCTTGATTGTGCAATGATCACGATGAAGTGTCTTGGCAATGTTGATTGTAGTCATGCCTTGACCTAAATACTCCACAATTTGTTGCTTCTCAGCAGCCGACACATCCTTTTTCTTTCCCATTTTGGCAAAAAAAGTAGGCTGCTTAATAATGTGGAACAGCCTTCTTAAGTAGTCTTGCCTTTATTTGGACACACCTGACAAACTAATGTGCACAGGTATCTGCAATTGCTTTCAGTGATATAAAGAGCCCTGACACACCTCACCATCAATGAGTTTAAATGACAAACAAAAAAATTCTAACCTTATCACTCCTAAACTCTTTGTGCAGAATAATTTGGAACACAGTGTATTCCTTCTCTTAGGTCAGTTAGATATGGATCACAATATACCCATAGATAATTCTTGTGCTGCCATCATACGCTGTTTTAATAATCAGAGCATTCATTCAAAAGTTGTAGTGTCAGATACAGTTGTGCTCAGTCACAACACGAGCACTGTATAAATTCCGGTTTAGAAATATTAAAAAGTTTATCAACTACCTGGAAAACTTCTTTTTAAATAAAGTATTTCCTCTTATAGAATTAAAACATCATAAACTCACCCGGTGTACTGGCTCCGTTCCATGTTGGCGCCGGATCTCCCTGGGTTCGCATGACATTATGCCACGTGAGCCCTGTAGCCAATCAGCGGCCGCTATTAGGCAAAAACGCAAATCTCAGACAAACAGATGAAGCGAGAGTGCAGCCAACATTAGCAGGCTTAGGTTACTTTCACACTAGCGTCGTACGACGCATGGCGAATTGCGTCGTTGCAACGTACCGACGCTAGCAGTGAAAGCGCCGCACAACGGGGGCAGCGGATGCTGTTTTTCAACGCATCCGCTGCCCCATTGTGAGGAGGGGGCGGAGTTCCGGCCGCGCATGCGCGGTCGGAAATGCTGAACACGACGCACCAAAAAACGTTACACGCAACGTTTTTTGGTGGCGACGGTCTGACGCAACAGTCGCACGACGGTTGCGACGTGTGGCAATGCGTCGCACTGCATCGCTAATGCTAGTCTATGGAGAAAAAACGCATCCTGCAAGCGCTTTTGCAGGATGCGTTTTTTCTACAAAACGACGCATAGCGACGTGCAGTGCACGACGCTAGTGTGAAAGTAGCCTTTGCCTGGCTGCAGGGCTCACGTGACATAACAATGTCACACAAGCCCCGGGAGAGCCAGCAATTAAATCACTGGAACAGTACCGATACATGAGGGGAGTATAGTGTTTTTATTTACATAGTTACATAGTTATTAAGGTTGAAGGAAGACTGTAAGTCCATCTAGTTCAACCCATAGCCTAACCTAACATGCCCTAACATGTTGATCCAGGGGAAGGCAAAAAAAAACCATGTGGCAAAGAGTAACTCCACCATGGGGAAAAAAATTCCTTCCCGACTCCACATACGGCAATCAGACTAGTTCCCTGGATCAACGCCTTATCAAGGAATCTAGTGTATATACCCTGTAACATTATACTTTTCCAGAAAGGTATCCAGTCCCCTCTTAAATTTAATTAATGAATCACTCATTACAACATCATATGGCAGAGAGTTCCATAGTCTCACTGCTCTTACAGTAAAGAATCCGCGTCTGTTATTATGCTTAAACCTTCTTTCCTCCAGACGTAGAGGATGCCCCCTTGTCCCTGTCTCAGGTCTACGATTAAAAAGATCATCAGAAAGGTCTTTGTACTGTCCCCTCATATATTTATACATTAAAATAAGATCACCCCTTAGTCTTCGTTTTTCCAAACTAAATAGCCCCAAGTGTAATAACCTATCTTGGTATTGCAGACCCCCCAGTCCTCTAATAACCTTGGTCGCTCTTCTCTGCACCCGCTCCAGTTCAGCTATGTCTTTCTTATACACCGGAGACCAGAACTGTGCACAGTATTCTAAGTGTGGTCGAACTAGTGACTTGTATAGAGGTAAAATGATGTTCTCCTCATGAGCATCTATGCCTCTTTTAATACATCCCATTATTTTATTTGCCTTTGTAGCAGCTGCCTGACACTGGCCACTGAATATGAGTTTGTCATCCACCCATACACCCAGGTCTTTTTCATTGACGGTTTTGCCCAGAGTTTTAGAATTAAGCACAGTTATACATCTTATTACTTCTACCCAAGTGCATGACCTTACATTTATCCCCATTAAAGCTCATTTTCCATTTATCAGCCCAAGCTTCTAGTTTACATAAATCATCCTGTAATATAAAATTGTCCTCCCCTGTATTGATTACCCTGCAGAGTTTAGTGTCATCTGCAAATATTGAAATTCTACTCTGAATGCCCCCTACAAGGTCATTAATTAATATGTTAAAAAGAAGAGGGCCCAATACTGACCCCTGTGGTACCCCACTGCTAACCGTGACCCAGTCCGAGTGTGCTCCATTAATAACCACCCTTTGTTTCCTATCCCTGAGCCAGCTCTCAACCCACTTACACATATTTTCCCCTATCCCCATTACTCTCATTTTATGTAACAACCTTTTGTGTGGCACCGTATCAAAAGCTATGGAAAAGTCCATATATACTACGTCCACTGGGTTCCCTTGGTCCAGTCCGGAACTTACCTCTTCATAGAAGCTGATCAAATTAGTCTGACATGAACGGTCCCTAGTAAACCCGTGCTGATACTGGGTCATGAGGTTATTCCTCTTCAGATACTCCAGTATAGCATCCCTTAGAATGCCCTCCAGGATTTTACCCACAGTAGAGGTTAAACTTACTGGCCTATAATTACCGAGTTCAGTTTTTGCCCCTTTTTTGAATATTGGCACCACATTTGCTATACGCCAGTCCTGTGGTACAGACCCTGTTATTATGGAGTCTTTAAAGATCTAATATATAATTGCCTAGAATACTACTTCCTGCAATTTGTGCCAACTTCCGTGGCTTTGTCCGGAGCTAATGTCCGGAGATAATGTCCGGAGCTAATGTCCGGAGCTAATGTCCGGAGATAAGTGACGTCACCAGTGTCCTACACCCAGGCAGAGCACAGTGGCCCCAGGCAGCATATGGGGCCCAAGGCAGAGCACAGGGGCCCTAGGCAGCATATGGGGCCCCAGGCAGAGCACAGTGGCCCCAGGCAGAGCACAGGGGCCCCAGGCAGCATATGGGGCCCCAGGCAGAGCACAGTGGTCCCAGGCAGAGCACAGGGGCCCCAGGCAGCATATGGGGCCCCAGGCAGAGCACAGTGGCCCCAGGCAGAACATGGGGCCCCAGGCAGAGCACAGGGGCTCCAGGCAGAGCACAGGGGCCCCAGGCAGCATATGGGGCCCCAGGCAGAGCACAGGGGCCCCAGGCAGCATATGGGGCCCCAGGCAGAGCACAGGGGCCCCAGGCACCATATGGGGCCCCAGGCAGAGCACAGTGGCCCCAGGCAGCATATGGGGCCCCAGTTAGAGCACAGTGGCCCCAGGCAGAGCACAGGGGCCCCAGGCAGCATATGGGGCCCCAGTTAGAGCACAGTGGCCCAGGCAGAACATGGGGCCCCAGGCAGAGCACAGGGGCCCCAGGCAGCATATGGGGCCCCAGGCAGAGCACAGGGGCCCCAGGCAGCATATGGGGCCCCAGTTAGAGCACAGTGGCCCCAGGCAGAGCACAGGGGCCCCAGGCAGCATATGGGGCCCCAGTTAGAGCACAGTGGCCCAGGCAGAACATGGGGCCCCAGGCAGCACACGGGGCCCCAGGCAGAGCACAGGGGCCCCAGGCAGCATATGGGGCCCCAGGCAGAGCACAGGGGCCCCAGGCAGCATATGGGGCCCCAGGCAGAGCACAGTGGCCCCAGGCAGAGCACAGGGGCCCCAGGCATAGCAAAGGGGCCCCAGGCAGCATATGGGGCCCCAGGCAGAGCACAGGGGCCCCAGGCAGCATATGGGGCCCCAGGCAGAGCACAGTGGCCCCAGGCAGAGCACAGGGGCCCCAGGCAGCATATGGGGCCCCAGGCAGAGCACAGTGGTCCCAGGCAGAGCACAGGGGCCCCAGGCAGCATATGGGGCCCCAGGCAGAGCACAGTGGCCCCAGGCAGAACATGGGGCCCCAGGCAGAGCACAGGGGCTCCGTGTGCCCCAGGCAGAACATGGGGCCCCAGGCAGAGCACAGGGGCCCCAGGCAGAGCACAGGGGCCCCAGGCAGCATATGGGGCCCCAGTTAGAGCACAGTGGCCCCAGGCAGAGCACAGGGGCCCCAGGCAGCATATGGGGCCCCAGTTAGAGCACAGTGGCCCAGGCAGAACATGGGGCCCCAGGCAGAGCACAGGGGACCCAGGCAGCACACGGGGCCCCAGGCAGAGCACAGGGGCCCCAGGCAGCATATGGGGCCCCAGGCAGAGCACAGGGGCCCCAGGCAGCATATGGGGCCCCAGGCAGAGCACAGTGGCCCCAGGCAGAGCACAGGGGCCCCAGGCATAGCACAGGGGCCCCAGGCAGCATATGGGGCCCCAGGCAGAGCACAGGGGCCCCAGGCAGCATATGGGGCCCCAGGCAGAGCACAGGGGCACCAGGCAGCATATGGGGCCCCAGGCAGAGCACAGTGGCCCCAGGCAGAGCACAGGGGCCCCAGGCAGCATATGGGGCCCCAGTTAGAGCACAGTGGCCCCAGGCAGAGCACAGGGGCCCCAGGCAGCATATGGGGCCCCAGTTAGAGCACAGTGGCCCAGGCAGCACACAGGGCCCCAGGCAGAGCACAGGGGCCCCAGGCAGCATATGGGGCCCCAGGCAGAGCACAGGGGCCCCAGGCAGCATATGGGGCCCCAGGCAGAGCACAGTGGCCCCAGGCATAGCACAGGGGCCCCAGGCATAGCACAGGGGCCCCAGGCAGCATATGGGGCCCCAGGCAGAGCACAGTGGCCCCAGGCAGAGCACAGGGGCCCCAGGCAGCATATGGGGCCCCAGACAGTGGTCCCAGGCAGAGCACAGGGGCCCCAGGCAGCATATGGGGCCCCAGGCAGAGCACAGTGGCCCCAGGCAGAACATGGGGCCCCAGGCAGAGCACAGGGGCTCCGTGTGCCCCAGGCAGAACATGGGGCCCCAGGCAGAGCACAGGGGCCCCAGGCAGAGCACAGGGGCCCCAGGCAGCATATGGGGCCCCAGTTAGAGCACAGTGGCCCCAGGCAGAGCACAGGGGCCCCAGGCAGCATATGGGGCCCCAGTTAGAGCACAGTGGCCCAGGCAGAACATGGGGCCCCAGACAGTGGTCCCAGGCAGAGCACAGGGGCCCCAGGCAGCACACGGGGCCCCAGGCAGAGCACAGGGGCCCCAGGCAGCATATGGGGCCCCAGGCAGAGCACAGGGGCCCCAGGCAGCATATGGGGCCCCAGGCAGAGCACAGTGGCCCCAGGCAGAGCACAGGGGCCCCAGGCATAGCACAGGGGCCCCAGGCAGCATATGGGGCCCCAGGCAGAGCACAGGGGCCCCAGGCAGCATATGGGGCCCCAGGCAGAGCACAGTGGCCCCAGGCAGAGCACAGGGGCCCCAGGCAGCATATGGGGCCCCAGGCAGAGCACAGTTGTCCCAGGCAGAGCACAGGGGCCCCAGGCAGCATATGGGGCCCCAGGAAGAGCACAGTGGCCCCAGGCAGAACATGGGGCCCCAGGCAGAGCACAGGGGCTCCAGGCAGAGCACAGGGGCCCCAGGCAGCATATGGGGCCCCAGGCAGAGCACAGGGGCCCCAGGCAGCATATGGGGCCCCAGGCAGAGCACAGTGGCCCCAGGCAGAGCACAGGGGCCCCAGGCAGCATATGGGGCCCCAGGTAGAGCACAGGGGCCCCAGGCAGCATATGGGGCCCCAGTTAGAGCACAGTGGCCCAGGCAGAACATGGGGCCCCAGGCAGAGCACAGGGGACCCAGGCAGCACACGGGGCCCCAGGCAGAGCACAGGGGCCCCAGGCAGCATATGGGGCCCCAGGCAGAGCACAGGGGCCCCAGGCAGCATATGGGGCCCCAGGCAGAGCACAGTGGCCCCAGGCAGAGCACAGGGGCCCCAGGCAGAGCACAGTGGCCCCAGGCAGCATATGGGGCCCCAGGCAGAGCACAGGGGCCCCAGGCAGCATATGGGGCCCCAGGCAGAGCACAGGGGCCCCAGGCAGCATATGGGGCCCCAGGCAGAGCACAGTGGTCCCAGGCAGAGCACAGGGGCCCCAGGCAGTATATGGGGCCCCAGGCAGAGCACAGTGGCCCCAGGCAGAACATGGGGCCCCAGGCAGAGCACAGGGGCTCCGTGTGCCCCAGGCAGAACATGGGGCCCCAGGCAGAGCACAGGGGCCCCAGGCAGAGCACAGGGGCCCCAGGCAGCATATGGGGCCCCAGTTAGAGCACAGTGGCCCCAGGAAGAGCACAGGGGCCCCAGGCAGCATATGGGGCCCCAGTTAGAGCACAGTGGCCCAGGCAGAACATGGGGCCCCAGGCAGAGCACAGGGGCCCCAGGCAGCACACGGGGCACCAGGCAGAGCACAGGGGCCCCAGGCAGCATATGGGGCCCCAGGCAGAGCACAGGGGCCCCAGGCAGCATATGGGGCCCCAGGCAGAGCACAGTGGCCCCAGGCAGAGCACAGGGGCCCCAGGCATAGCACAGGGGCCCCAGGCAGCATATGGGGCCCCAGGCTGAGCACAGGGGCCCCAGGCAGAGCACAGTGACCCCAGGCAGAGCACAGGGGCCCCAGGCAGCATATGGGGCCCCAGGCAGAGCACAGTGGTCCCAGGCAGAGCACAGGGGCCCCAGGAAGCATATGGGGCCCCAGGCAGAGCACAGTGGCCCCAGGCAGAACATGGGGCCCCAGGCAGAACATGGGGCCCCAGGCAGAGCACAGGGGCCCCAGGCAGAGCACAGGGGCCCCAGGCAGCATATGGGGCCGCAGGCAGAGCACAGGGGCCCCAGGCAGCATATGGGGCCCCAGGCAGCATATGGGGCCCCAGGCAGAGCACAGTGGCCCCAGGCAGAGCACAGGGGCCCCAGGCAGCATATGGGGCCCCAGGCAGAGCACAGGGGCCCCAGGCAGCATATTGGGCCCCAGACAGAGCACAGTGGCCCCAGGCAGAGCACAGGGGCCCCAGGCAGCATATGGGGCCCCAGGCAGAGCACAGTGGTCCCAGGCAGAGCACAGGGGCCCCAGGTAGCATATGGGGCCCCAGGCAGAGCACAGTGGCCCCAGGCAGAACATGGGGCCCCAGGCAGAGCACAGGGGCCCCAGGCAGCATATGGGGCCCCAGGCAGAGCACAGGGGCCCCAGGCAGCATATGGGGCCCCAGGCAGAGCACAGTGGCCCCAGGCAGAGCACAGGGGCCCCAGGCAGCATATGGGGCCCCAGGCAGAGCACAGGGGCCCCAGGCAGCATATGGGGCCCCAGGCAGAGCACAGGGGCCCCAGGAAGCATATGGGGCCCCAGGCCGAGCACAGTGGCCCCAGGCAGAGCACAGGGGCCCCAGGCAGCATATGGGGCCCCAGTTAGAGCACAGTGGCCCCAGGCAGAGCACAGGGGCCCCAGGCAGCATATGGGGCCCCAGTTAGAGCACAGTGGCCCAGGCAGAACATGGGGCCCCAGGCAGAGCACAGGGGCCCCAGGCAGCACACGGGGACCCAGGCAGAACACAGGGGCCCCAGGCAGCATATGGGGCCCCAGGCAGAGCACAGGGGCCCCAGGCAGCATATGGGGCCCCAGGCAGAGCACAGTGGCCCCAGGCAGAGCACAGGGGCCCCAGGCATAGCACAGGGGCCCCAGGCAGCATATGGGGCCCCAGGCAGAGCACAGGGGCCCCAGGCCGCATATGGGGCCCCAGGCAGAGCACAGTGGCCCCAGGCAGAGCACAGGGGCCCCAGGCAGCATATGGGGCCCCAGGCAGAGCACAGTGGTCCCAGGCAGAGCACAGGGGCCCCAGGCAGCATATGGGGCCCCAGGCAGAGCACAGTGGCCCCAGGCAGAACATGTGGCCCCAGGCAGAGCACAGGGGCTCCGTGTGCCCCAGGCAGAACATGGGGCCCCAGGCAGAGCACAGGGGCCCCAGGCAGAGCACAGGGGCCCCAGGCAGCATATGGGGCCCCAGTTAGAGCACAGTGGCCCCAGGCAGAGCACAGGGGCCCCAGGCAGCATATGGGGCCCCAGTTAGAGCACAGTGGCCCAGGCAGAACATGGGGCCCCAGGCAGAGCACAGGGGCCCCAGGCAGCACACGGGGCCCCAGGCAGAGCACAGGGGCCCCAGGCAGCATATGGGGCCCCAGGCAGAGCACAGGGGCCCCAGGCAGCATATGGGGCCCCAGGCAGAGCACAGTGGCCCCAGGCAGAGCACAGGGGCCCCAGGCATAGCACAGGGGCCCCAGGCAGCATATGGGGCCCCAGGCAGAGCACAGTGGCCCCAGGCAGAGCACAGGGGCCCCAGGCAGCATATGGGGCCCCAGGCAGAGCACAGTGGCCCCAGGCAGAGCACAGGGGCCCCAGGCAGCATATGGGGCCCCAGGCAGAGCACAGTGGTCCCAGGCAGAGCACAGAGGCCCCAGGTAGCATATGGGGCCCCAGGCAGAGCACAGTGGCCCCAGGCAGAACATGGGGCCCCAGGCAGAGCACAGGGGCTCCGTGTGCCCCAGGCAGAACATTGGGCCCCAGGCAGAGCACAGGGGCCCCAGGCAGAGCACAGGGGCCCCAGGCAGCATATGGGGCCCCAGGCAGAGCACAGGGGCCCCAGGCAGCATATGGGGCCCCAGGCAGAGCACAGGGGCCCCAGGCAGCATATGGGGCCCCAGTTAGAGCACAGTGGCCCCAGGCAGAGCACAGGGGCCCCAGGCAGCATATGGGGCCCCAGTTAGAGCACAGTGGCCCAGGCAGAACATGGGGCCCCAGGCAGCACACGGGGCCCCAGGCAGAGCACAGGGGCCCCAGGCAGCATATGGGGCCCCAGGCAGAGCACAAGGGCCCCAGGCAGCATATGGGGCCCCAGTTAGAGCACAGTGGCCCAGGCAGAACATGGGGCCCCAGGCAGCACACGGGGCCCCAGGCAGAGCACAGGGGCCCCAGGCAGCATATGGGGCCCCAGGCAGAGCACAAGGGCCCCAGGCAGCATATGGGGCCCCAGGCAGAGCACAGTGGCCCCAGGCCGAGCACAGGGGCCCCAGGCAGAGCACAGGGGCCCCAGGCAGCATATGGGGCCCCAGGCAGAGCACAGGGGCCCCAGGCAGCATATGGGGCCCCAGGCAGAGCACAGCGATATTTTGGACCACTGTGCGGTGTTTCAGACCCCCTGTGTGATGTCTGGGGCCCCGTTCTTAAGTATATTAAAGATTAAAGTAACGTATATTAAAGTATATTATAGATCAAATTTGACACGTTTATGAGCACCATTGAGTGATATACTCAAGAATGACATAATTTTTCAACATTTTATGGTTTCAAACTGTAAACACTCAGAGTTTTTTTTACTTCAACCAGAAAACCTTAACGGTTCATAAAAAACTTGACTGTTCAGGATATGATAAAAGTCATAGTATTCTGAATCTTTAACTTATAAAGATACCTTTACATGGCGTGAATATTGGTTCCAGAGAGGCTTTCGGCCGATAATTGTACACATGGCTGGTGACAGGACAATACAATATAAACGTTCAAAGGTAAACACTGATAACATTAAAATCTAATATATAATTGCCTAGAATACTACTTCCTGCAATTTGTGCCAACTTCCGTGGCTTTGTCCGGAGCTATTGTCCGGAGCTATTGTCCGGAGCTAATGTCCGGAGCTAATGTCCGGAGATAAGTGACGTCACCAGTGTCCTACACCCAGGCAGAGCACAGGGGCCCCAGGCAGCATATGGGGCCCCAGGCAGAACATGGGGCCCCAGACAGAGCACAGGGGCCCCAGGCAGAGCACAGGGGCCCCAGGCAGCATATGGGGCCCCAGGCAGAGCACAGTGGCCCCAGGCAGAGCACAGGGGCCCCAGGCAGAGCACAGGGGCCCCAGGCAGAGCACAGGGGCCCCAGGCAGCATATGGGGCCCCAGGCAGAGCACAGGGGCCCCAGGCAGAGCACAGGGGCCCCAGGCAGCATATGGGGCCCCAGGCAGAGCACAGGGGCCCCAGGCAGCATATGGGGCCCCAGGCAGAGCACAGTGGCCCCAGGCAGAGCACAGGGGCCCCAGGCAGAACATGGGGCCCCAGGCAGAGCACAGGGGCCCCAGGCAGAGCACAGGGGCCCCAGGCTGCCCCGCCTACCAAATCGGAGGCCGAGGGTCCCCGCCCACCAAATCGGAGGCCGAGGGTCCCCGCCCACCAAATCGGAGGCCGAGGGGCCCCGCCCACCAAATCGGAGGCCGAGGGTCCCCGCCCACCAAATCGGAGGCCGAGGGTCTCCGCCCACCAAATCGGAGGCCGAGGGTCCCCGCCCACCAAATCGGAGGCCGAGGGTCCACGCCAACCAAATCGGAGGCCGAGGGGCCCCGCCCACCAAATCGAAGGCCGAGGGGCCCCGCCCACCAAAGCGGAGGCTGAGGGTCCCCGCACACCAAATCGGAGGCCGAGGGTCCCCGCACACCAAATCGGAGGCCGAGGGGCCCCGCCCACCAAAGCGGAGGCCGAGGGTCCCCGACCACCAAATCGGAGGCCGAGGGTCCCCGCCCACCAAATCGGAGGCCGAGGGTCCCCGCCCACCAAATCGGAGGCCGAGGGTCCCCGCCCACCAAATCGGAGGCCGAGGGTCCCCGCCCACCAAATCGGAGGCCGATGGGCCCCGCCCACCAAATCGGAGGCCGATGGGCCCCGCCCACCAAATCGGAGGCCGATGGGCCCCGCCCACCAAATCGGAGGCCGAGGGTCCCCGCCCACCAAATCGGAGGCCGAGGGTCCCCGCCCACCAAATCGGAGGCCGAGGGTCCCCGCCCACCAAAGCGGAGGCCGAGGGTCCCCGCCCACCAAATCGGAGGCCGAGGGTCCCCGCCCACCAAATCGGAGGCCGAGGGTCCACGCCAACCAAATCGGAGGCCGAGGGGCCCCGCCCACCAAATCGAAGGCCGAGGGGCCCCGCCCACCAAATCGGAGGCCGAGGGTTCCCGCCCACCAAATCGGAGGCCGGGGGTCCCCGCCCACCACATCGGAGGCCGATGGGCCCCGCCCACCAAATCGGAGGCCGATGGGCCCCGCCCACCAAATCGGAGGCCGATGGGCCCCGCCCACCAAATCGGAGGCCGAGGGTCCCCGCCCACCAAATCGGAGGCCGAGGGTCCCCGCCCACCAAATCGGAGGCCGAGGGTCCCCGCCCACCAAAGCGGAGGCCGAGGGTCCCCGCCCACCAAATCGGAGGCCGAGGGTCCCCGCCCACCAAATCGGAGGCCGAGGGTCCACGCCAACCAAATCGGAGGCCGAGGGGCCCCGCCCACCAAATCGAAGGCCGAGGGGCCCCGCCCACCAAAGCGGAGGCCGAGGGTCCCCGCACACCAAATCGGAGGCCGAGGGACCCCGCCCACCAAATCGGAGGCCGAGGGGCCCCGCCCACCAAAGCGGAGGCCGAGGGTCCCCGACAACCAAATCGGAGGCCGAGGGTCCCCGCCCACCAAATCGGAGGCCGAGGGTCCCCGCCCACCAAATCGGAGGCCGAGGGTCCCCGCCCACCAAATCAGAGGCCGAGGGGCCCCGCTCACCAAATCGGAGGCCGGGGGTCCCCGCCCACCACATCGGAGGCCGTTGGGCCCCGCCCACCACATCGGAGGCCGATGGGCCCCGCCCACCAAATCGGAGGCCGATGGGCCCCGCCCACCAAATCGGAGGCCGAGGGTCCCCGCCCACCAAATCGGAGGCCGAGGGTCCCCGCCCACCAAATCAGAGGCCGAGGGATTCCGCCCACCAAATCGGAGGCCGAGGGATTCCGCCCACCAAATCGGAGGCAGAGGGACCCCGCCCACCAAATCGGAGGCCGAGGGATTCCGCCCACCAAATCGGAGGCCGAGGGTCCCCGCACACCAAATCGGAGGCAGAGGGACCCCGCCCACCAAATCGGAGGCCGAGGGGCCCCACCAACCAAATCGGAGGCCGAGGAGCCCCGCCCACCAAATCGAAGGTCGAGGGGCCCCGCCCACGAAAGCGGAGGCCGAGGGTCCCCGCACACCAAATCGGAGGCCGAGGGACCCCGCCCACCAAATCGGAGGCCGAGGGGCCCCGCCCACCAAAGCGGAGGCCGAGGGTCCCCGACCACCAAATCGGAGGCCGAGGGTCCCTGCCCACCAAATCGGAGGCCGAGGGTCCCCGCCCACCAAATCGGAGGCCGAGGGTCCACGCCCACCAAATCGGAGGCCGAGAGTCCCCGCCCACCAAATCGGAGGCCGAGGGGCCCCGCCAACCAAATCGGAGGCCGAGGGGCTTCGCCAACCAAATCGGAGGCCGAGGAGCCCCGCCCACCAAATCGAAGGCCGAGCGGCCCCGCCCACCAAAGCGGAGGCCGAGGGGCCTGGCCCCGCCCACCAAAGCGAAGGCCGGGGGCCCCGCCCACCACATCGGAGGCCGAGGGACCCCGCCCACCACATCGGTGGCCGAGGGGCCCCGCCCACCAAATCGGAGGCCGAGGGTCCCCGCCCACCAAATCGGAGGCCGAGGGTCCCCGCCCACCAAATCGGAGGCCGAGAGTCCCCGCCCACCAAATCGGAGGCCGAGGGGCCCCGCCAACCAAATCGGAGGCCGAGGGGCTTCGCCAACCAAATCGGAGGCCGAGGAGCCCCGCCCACCAAATCGAAGGCCGAGCGGCCCCGCCCACCAAAGCGGAGGCTGAGGGGCCTGGCCCCGCCCACCAAAGCGGAGGCCGAGGGGCCCCGCCCACCACATCGGAGGCCGAGGGTCCCCGCCCACCAAATCGGAGGCCGAGAGTCCCCGCCCACCACATCGGAGGCCGAGGGGCCCCACCAACCAAATCGGAGGCCGAGGGGCCCCACCAACCAAATCGGAGGCCGAGGGTCCCCGCCCACCAAATCGGAGGCCGAGGGTCCCCGCCCACCAAATCGGAGGCCGAGAGTCCCCGCCCACCAAATCGGAGGCCGAGGGGCCCCGCCAACCAAATCGGAGGCCGAGGGTCTTCGCTAACCAAATCGGAGGCCGAGGAGCCCCGCCCACCAAATCGAAGGCCGAGCGGCCCCGCCCACCAAAGCGGAGGCCGAGGGGCCTGGCCCCGCCCACCAAAGCGGAGGCCGAGGGGCCCCGCCCACCACATCGGAGGCCGAGGGGCCCCGCCCACCACATCGGAGGCCAAGGGTCCCCGCCCACCAAATCGGAGGCCGAGGGTCCCCGCCCACCAAATCGGAGGCCGAGGGGCCCCACCAACCAAATCGGAGGCCGAGGAGCCCCGCCCACCAAATCGAAGGCTGAGCGGCCCCGTTCACCAAAGCGGAGGCAGAGGGACCCCGCCCACCAAATCGGTGGCCGTGGGGCCCCGCCAACCAAAGCGGAGGCCGAGGGTCCCCGCCCACCAAATCGGAGGCAGAGGGACCCCGCCCACCAAATCGGAGGCCGAGGGGCCCCGCCCACCAAAGCGGAGGCTGAGGGTCCCCGCCCACCAAATCGGAGGTCGAGGGTCCCCGCCCACCAAATCGGAGGCCGAGGGTCCCCGCCCACGAAATCGGAGGCCGGTCCCCGCCCACCAAATCGGAGGCCGAGGGTCCCCACCCACCAAATCGGAGGACGAGGGGCCCCACCAACCAAATCGGAGGCCGAGGAGCTTCGCCCACCAAAAGTAAGTGCGGCCCCAAAAGTAAGTGCGCCCCCGGGTGCAAAAGTAAGTGAGCCCCCGGGTGCAAAAGTAAGTGCGCCCCCGGGTGCAAAAGTAAGTGCGCCCCCGGGTGCAAAAGTAAGTGCGCCCCCGGGTGCAAAAGTAAGTGCGCCCCCGGGTGCAAAAGTAAGTGCGCCTCCGGGTACAAAAGTAAGTGCGCCCCCGGGTGCAAAAGTAAGCGCGCCCCCGACCCCGGGTGCAAAAGTAAGCGCGCCCCCCAGTCCCGTGTGTGAAAAGTGCTGCTGTAAAGCTGGTAGCGCTGTTCAAGCACCATGTATTTCCTTCAGGAAATGCCCATCTAATATATAATTGCCTAGAATACTACTTCCTGCAATTTGTGCCAAGAAAGAACATACCAATATACATAGCTATTGATACATATTATTTATTATTTACATTATTGTTCTTAAGCAAAGAACCGTTGTTGTGGCATTTGCCACAACACGCAAAGTTGTTGTCTGATGTCTTTCATCACTCCCCTCATAAGCATGTTCATGGATCCTGTGTAACTGTACCTTAAATAACAAGAATTGTCAAGAGCTGGTGAGTGCAGCCATTTTTTGTTCTTTCTTACTATTATTTATTAATTGTATTATTCTTACATTTGAATAAATAAAGTATATATGGATTCTAGACTCCCGATTCTTTAGAATCGGGCTGCCATCTAGTTAAAAATAATGGTCTATCAATGACTGTACTTAGTTCCTGCAGTACTCGGGGGTGTATCCCATCCGGGCCCGGAGATTTGTCAATTTTAGTTATTTTTAGACGCCGCTGTACTTCCTGCTGGGTTAAGCAGGTGACATTTAATGGGGAATTTTTGTCACTAGTCATTTTGTCTGCCATGGGATTTTCTTTTGTAAATACTGATGAAAAAAAGTCATTTAGCATATTGCCTTTTTCCTCATCCTCATCCACCATTTCACCCAGACTATTTTTAAGGGGGCCAACACTGTCATTTTTTAGTTTCTTACTATTTATATAGTTAAAGAATATTTTGGGATTATTTTTACTCTCTCTGGCAATGAGTCTCTCTGTCTCAATCTTTGCTGCCTTGCTTTGCTTTTTACAGAATTTATTTAATTTTCTGTATTTATTTAATGCCTCCTCACTACCTACTTCCTTTAATTCTCTAAATGCTTTCTTTTTGTCCCTTATTGCGCCCCTTACAGCTCTATTTAGCCATATTGGTTTCCTCCTATTTCTAGTATGTTTATTCCCATACGGTATATACTGTTCACAGGTCCTATCCAGGATGCTAATAAATGTCTCCCATTTTCTTTGTGTATTTTTGTGTCTCAGGATATCGTCCCAGTTAATTGCACCAAGATCCTCTCTCATCCGTTGGAAATTTGCCCTCCTGAAGTTTAGTGTCCTTGTCACCCCCCTACTACCCATCTTATTAAAGGTTACATGAAAACTTATTATTTTGTGATCACTATTCCCCAAGTGACCCCCAACCCTTATATTTGCCATGCGGTCTGGCCTGTTGGTTAATATTAGGTCTAGCAGTGCCCCCCTCCTTGTTGGGTCCTGAACCAGTTGTGAAAGGTAATTGTCTCTCATAGTTGTCAAAAACCGATTACCTTTGCTGGAACTGCAGGTTTCTGTTCCCCAATCTATTTCAGGGTAGTTGAAGTCCCCCATAATAATGACTTCTCCTTGAGTCGCAGCTTCATCTATTTGCTTTACGAGGATATTCTCCATTGCTTCCATTAGTTTTGGAGATTTATAACAAACCCCTATCAGTAATTTATTATTTTTTCCCCCTCCCCTTATCTCCACCCACAGGGACTCTACATTTTCATTAAATTCACCTATATTATCACGCAGGATGGGTTTTAAGGAAGATTTTACATACAGACACACCCCACCCCCTCGCTTATCTGTACGGTCATTTCTGAACAGGCTATAGCCCTGCAAGTTAACAGCCCAGTCATGGCTCTCATCCAGCCACGTCTCAGATATCCCCACCATGTCATAATTATGCTCCAACAACTTTAGTTCTAATTCGTCCATTTTGTTGGCGAGGCTTCTGGCATTAGTATACATGCACTTTATGTTACTCTCTGTACCTCTATTCTTTCTTAAATTACTAACTGTTCTAACCCCACCCCCCATGCCACCGCCACCCCCAACTTCCTTATTTGTGCCCAGGTCTCTATCTGCACTATCTTTCCCTCCTATAAGATGAATACCCTCCCCCCCAATCCCTAGTTTAAACACTCCTCCAACCTTCTAACCATTTTCTCCCCCAGCACAGCTGCACCTTCCCCATTGAGGTGCAGCCCGTCCCTAGCGTAGAGCCTGTAGCCAACTGAGAAGTCGGCCCAGTTCTGCAGGAACCCAAACCCCTCCTTCCTACACCAATTCTTGAGCCACTTATTAACCTCCCTAATCTCCCGTTGCCTCTCTGGCGTGGCACGTGGTACAGGCAGTATTTCGGAAAATACCACGTTGGAGGTCCTTGCTTGCAGCCTAATTCCCTGAAATCATCTTTAAGGACCTTCCACCTACCTCTAACTTTGTCATTTGTGCCAATGTGCACCATGACCGCTGGGTCCTCACCAGCCCCTCCCAGTAATCTGTCCACCCGATCAGCGATGTGTCGGACTCGAGCGCCAGGTAGGCAGCACACCGTCCGACGATCCCTGTCTTTGTGACAGATTGCCCTATCTGTTCCCCTAATAATTGAGTCCCCCACTACCAGCACCTGTCTGGCCTGCCCTGCTCTCCTTTTTCCCTCCTTACTGGAGCAGTCACTCCTCCGGCTTTCAGAGGACATGCCTGGCTGCAGCAGTGCTACCCCTGTACTGGCACCCCCCTCATCTGCCAACTTAGCAAACTTATTGGGGTGTGCCAGATCAGGACTAGCCTCCCTGGCACTCTTCCCTCTACCCCGCCTTCTATCTGTCACCCAGCTAACTGCCACACTGTCCTGCAGCTCCATCCTACCATCCCCCTCCTCATCTATCCCATTGAGCGTCTGCTCTGTGAGCAGAAGACTCCTCTCTATATTGTCTATGGATCTCAGTGTTGCCAGCTGCACATTTAGATCCAGTATCTGGGTTTCCAAATGCACAATGTGCTCACATCTCGCACAGCAGTATGCACCCTCGACCGGCTGGTCAAGGACTGCATACATGTGGCAAGATGTACACTGGATGGCATTAACAATTGTGGAGCACATTTCCTAAAACAGACTTTTTAATTAAAAAGGGGTTGCCTAGACAACCTTTTAAAGGGAATCTGTCAGCAGGGTTTTGCTTTGCAATCTGAAGACAGCATGAGGTAGGGGTTAAAACACGGATTTCAGCGATTCCTCTCTTATCAAACTCTGAGTTGTTTTTTTTGCCTACAATGAATATTTTAGCACCAGTAGCTTATCATTGCTGTGACTAGCTGGCTGTATGAGCCCTGGACCGACACGCCCCCTCCTGTGATAGGCAGCTTACTATCTATGGACAGTGTATATACAGAGCCTGGTGTGGGCGGGGTTAGCTTTCTCAGCTCTGCTTCATGCTAAATCTAGTGATACAGCTTCTCTTTGCCTACATCAGGCTGATCTCAGATGAGGTAGAAAAAATCTTTGACAGATTCTCTTTAAGATAATATGGCACTAATCACTGACGTTACAAGTAGCTTAATTGCACAATACATGGTCACAAGATGTAACACAGATAAATATGGAGTCTGTATTTGTCACGCTTCTTCCAGGTCATCATGACGTCTGATGTTAAACCACCCCTCTTAAACACTGTATTTACTTTTTACAAAAAAAATGGACTTCAGCTGTATGTCATTCACGTAATCCCTATTAATAATTCTATATAGCCTTTTTTAGTTAGATTCATTCTTCATTCTTAGAATTTTATGAATAAATCGATTTATAATTTTCTTTGTCGAAAGGGGGTTTCCTATCAAGCTTTGATACCATCAGGTTCCTGGCTGGACAGTGGCACACTGTGTAGGGACATGCCCCCATACTTGTATCACCAAGTTCCTAATTATTCATAAGTTTCCAGGAGCGATAACAGAAGAACAATATATTGCAGCGTTAAGAAGAATGATATCACAGAATTGTTGCATAATAGGGAATTCAAGTATCTACTGAAACAGTAATTGAAGCGGAGGTAACGTGTCTATATAATAACGTAGATCTGTTGTAATAAAGACATTTAAGGAGTAACGAGAGACAAAGGTTTTGGGTCAACCACAGCTGACAGTTCTTCGAGAATTAGAAATGTTAACAGTGAAAATTCTGATCAAATAATTTCCAGATAAATAAATCATTAATCATTTTTTTACGGGATTTTCTTCACAGGGGCCGGTGTATTTTTCCTCTCCTGCACAGAAGGAGACCAGATCAGTTTCCTATTTGACTGTATCGTCCGTGGCATCTCTCCAACAAAAGGTCCATTCGGTCTCCGCCCAGTGCTGCCAGGTTAATATTAGAAATATGACAATGTTGGACTAATGTATGCACTTTGCAAGGCCTCATTCTCGCATCTGATGTTCTGATACGAGTGCTATTCGAGTTTTCACAGACAGCCCTCATACCTGTGATAGTCTATGGGGTCATTCACATGTCTGTGATTTTTCGTGCACCAAGTGGAAGCTACAGAAGTCAAATGAAGCAACAATTTGAATTAAAACCCTTCTGCAAATAGATGCTTTATAGCCAAAAATATGTGCTCTAAATTAAAATATGCACTAAAAAGTGTTCATAGCCCTTAAAGGGGTTGTCCAGTCCACTTGAGGTACAAGTCTGCAGTCACTCTATGTGACTGCAGACCTGTGAATTCTCACAGAGTGCACAGTGCGCACTGTCAGGATTCTCTGTTCCCAGGATCAGCAGACATGCAGTCACCTTGTCACGGTGTGACTGTAGGATAATAGATGTGCACCTACACTGACCCTCAGGCTAGGATTCCCTGGCTATCCCTGTCCCAGGATGACCCCTGAAGGTGGAGATGCCTGGTCCTCATTCCTTCCTATGCTCCTAAGCAGCACTAGTCTGTGCGGTGTATGGGAATACAAAACAAGGCAGACAGGCCAGAAACAGAAGCACAATCACACAACACTCTCTCAGGGAAATAGCTTTAGACATAACACCTAATTACCAGGATGTGTCCAACTCTCCAAACCCGGATAGAGAACTATTGCTGCCATTACCTGAACAGTGGAGGGAGCTAAATATGGAAAGAACAGACATGACTTGTTCTCATGCAGCATGTGACCACAGGCAATCAAGCTGAGTCCAGCAAATATTTAACGCCTTCTAACCTGCCTAGGAGTTGCAGCTCTAGAAGTCAACGCCAGAGTCACTTTGTGGTGACCATAGCTATCTATGGAGTCACAAGGCCTTTCTAGACCTGTGTAATCCACAGACCCAACGCCGCCATGACAGTTGGAGATGTTTGAGTTAAACCTCCTTGTGACACACATGCTGACCAGAGGCTTAGCTAGGGTTTTTGTTCACAGGGTCACTAAACGTCTGAGAGGCCATCTAATTACATCTAAGGTGGCACACCCTAATAGTGGATTTAGGAGAACCTCAGCAGATGACAGGGCTGTTATTAAAAAAAAATTCTATACCAAGACCAACACTGATATTGCCATGTGGTGATCATACTGTATAGTGGTAGATACCATTGCTGCAGAACATATAGGAGATTACAGTACAGTTATGTATAGTAACTTACGGCTGACGTTATTTCTACTCCATCTGACCCAGACCGACATGACAACTTCTTCCAGCCAGGACTCTGCTACAGAGATTGCACCAAAGTCACATTTGACTTGTCACATTTCCAAAACGGCCCCATCTATCTCCAAGCTGCACAAACTCCTCATCCTACTGATGCCCCAATACTGAACCACTGCTGTCATATTTCTCCCTATTAGTTAACCTGCTGTGGTGTACTGTGTACCCTCTGTATGGTAAAACAAAACCTATAACAGTAAGTGCTCACTTATAATAATGACCATAGTCTCCCCCTTTACAGCTACCCTCTACACGGAATGATGCTCTCCTATAAACAGTATAATGACCCCAGCATTGTTTCATACCCCCACACAGTATACTTACCACTTAGTAGCCCCCAAACTGTTTGATGGCTCTAATACTGTATGATGGCCACTGCACTGTACAAAGAACCACATTAGCTCCCACACTGTATGATGGCCCACTAAATAGCCTCCATATAGTATAATGCACCCCATAGTCCTCCTATAGTAAACTGCACTCCCCATAGGCCTCTATATAATATAATGCACTCCCATAGTCCTTCATATAGTATAATGCACTCCCCATAGGCCTCTATATAGTATAATGCACTCACCAAAGGCCTCTGTATAGTATAATGCAATCCCCATAGGCTTCTATAAAGTATAATACACTCTCCAAAGGCCTCTATGCACTAGAAGGCATTCCCCATAGGCCTCTATGTAGTATAATGCATTTCCCATAGAACTCTATATAGTATAATGCACTCCCCTTAGGCCTCCATGCAGTATAATGCACTCCTCATAGTTCTCCATATAGTATATTGCACTCTTCATATGCCTCTATATAATATAATGCACTCCCCATAGTCCTTCATATAATATAATGCACTCCTCATAGGCCTACATATAGCATAAAGCACTCCCCATAGGACTCCATATAGCATAATGCACTCTCCATAGACCTCCATATAGTATAATTCACTCGCCTTAGGCCTCCATATAGTATAATTCACTCTCCTTAGGCCTCCATATAGTATAATACACTCCCCATTGACCTCTATATCATATAATGCTGTCCCCAATGGCCTCTATATAGCATACTGCACTCCCCTTAGGCCTCCCCTTATGCACTTCCCATAGACCTCTATATAGCAATGCACTCTCCATAGGCCTTTATATAGTACTAGATTGTGGCCCGATTCTAACGCATCGGGTATTCTAGAATATGCATGTCCCCGTAGTATATGGACAAATTATGATTCCAGAATTCGCGGCAGACTGTGCCCGTCGCTGGTTGGTCGAGGCAACCTTTATGACATCATCGTCGCCATGGCAACCATTATGACATCTACGTCGATACTGTGCCCGTCGCTGATTGGTCGAGGCCTGGCGGCCTCGACCAATCAGAGACGCGCGATTTCCATTATGACATCATCGTCGCCATGCTGTGCCCCTCGCTGATTGGTCGAGGCCTGGCGGCCTCGACCAATCAGAGACGCGGGATTACCAGGACAGACAGACAGACAGACAGACAGAAAGACAGACAGACGGAAAAACCCTTAGACAATTATATATATAGCGGGATTTCCATTATGACATCATCGTCGCCATGCTGTGCCCGTCGCTGATTGGTCGAGGCCTGGCGGCCTTGACCAATCAGAGACGCGGGATTTCCAGGACAGACAGACAGACAGAAAGACAGACAGACGGAAAAACCCTTAGACAATTATATATATAGATAATTGACTCCCCATATGCCTATATATAGTATAACTAGACTGCGGCCCGATTCTAACGCATCGGGTATTCTAGAATATGCATGTCCCCGTAGTATATGGACAATGATGATTCCAGAATTCGCGACAGACTGTGCCCGTCGCTGATTGGTCGAGGCAACCTTTATGACATCATCGTTGCCATGGCAACCATTATGACATCTACGTCTATACTGTGCCCGTCGCTGATTGGTCAGAGACGTGGGATTTCCATTATGACATCATCGTCGCCATGCTGTGCCCGTCTCTGATTGGTCGAGGCCGCCAGGCCAGGATTTCCAGGACAGACAGACAGACAGACAGACAGACAGACAGACGGAAAAACCCTTAGACAATTATATATATAGATGAACTCCCATAGGCCTTTATATCATATAATGCACTCCCCTGAGGCTTCCATATGGTATACTGCACTCCCCTTAGGCCTTTATATAGTACTAGATTGTGGTAATGCTGTCCCCAATGGCCTCTATATAGCATACTGCACTCCCCTTAGGCCTCCCCTTATGCACTTCCCATAGACCTCTATATAGCAATGCACTCTCCATAGGCCTTTATATAGTACTAGATTGTGGCCCGATTCTAACGCATCGGGTATTCTAGAATATGCATGTCCCCGTAGTATATGGACAATGATGATTCCAGAATTCGCGGCAGACTGTGCCCGTCGTTGATTGGTCGAGGCAACCTTTAGGACATCATCGTCGCCATGGCAACCATTATGACATCTACATCGATACTGTGCCCGTCGCCTAGCGGCCTCGACCAATCAGAGACGCGGGATTTCCAGGACAGACAGACAGACAGACAGACAGACAGACAGACGGAAAAACCCTTAGACAATTATATATATAGATAATGCAGTCCCCATAGGCCTCTATATAGCATAATGCACTACGCATAGGCCTCTATATAGTATAATGCCCTCCCCATAGGCCTCTATAGTATAATTCCCTTACAATAGACCTCTATATAGAATAACACACTCCCCACAGGCCTCTATACAATATAATGCACTCGCCATTTAAAATAAAAAAATACAATACTCACCTCTCCTCATTTCCCCGCTGCTCTGAGTGCCGTCACATCTCAGAACAGCGGGCACCATTTAGTGGCATCATCGTCCCTGTTGTCAGTGTCTGCGTCAGTGATGTCAGATGTAGAGTGGAACCCCGCGCCCCCCCCCACACTCACGGGCCTTATAGTGGCCGGGTGGCGGTTTGCAGGGAGTTCGAGTTTAACTGTATGGACATGCAGTAGCGTAGCTGCACCCCCTCTGCCTTCTAGTGCTGACTAGACATGCACTACCTAGCTCAATACAAGTGAATGGAGCAAAGCTGGACACGTCTAGTCCGAATGCGCCCAGGGGTATGGAAATACTTGCGGTCACATGACTGCCCACTCCCGCCGGTGGTACTGGAGAATCCTGATGGTGCATGCTGTGAAGATTCACAAGTCCCAGTCACATAGTGTAACTGTAGACTTGAGCCCCAAGGCCAGACAAGCCCTTTAAGTCCAGAAATATTATGCAAACCAGTTATTTCTTGCAGTGTCTTGCAATTTTCCATCATTGGCTCTGTAAAAGAATTATGTCTGACGGTGGCAACCGGAGGCCCCCATGAATGAAGAACATCACGTGGCTTATTGAAAGACATACATTATGGAGAGAACATAAGGATTATTGTCCTACAGGGACCATGGACCACCACTATGTCCTTTGCTTTTTTTAAAGTCTATTTTGTAAAAAATTCTACTAAAAACATTGACGTACAAGAGGTAATTTGATATCTTGTATGAGAACTATATCCCATGTGTTATTACTGAGTTCCCGAGAATGCACTGCAGAGCCAATTATAAATATACATATCTATATACACTGTATACTGGAGTCTCACTGTCCTAAAGGGTGTAAGGTTGCACATGGGACAGGCGGGGGGCGTGCAAAGTAAATAAATGAAGAACGGAACATTCAGGAAGAATTACCACCTGCTATATATAGTGCTCAATGCACAAACCAGTTTTAATTACATTTATTCTTCCTTATATTTAGAATGTCATAGAAAGGTTTATTGCCCGAACTAATAATCACTGTTTTATTATTATTATTATTATTAAGAATAATAAGAATAATAAGAATAATAATCAGCAAAAACTAATAATAATAATACAAAAAGTATTAATACTCCTTGTCCCTAAACTGTCACTTAACATAATGATGACAATAATAATTTATATATTAAATTACTACTGCCAATAATTAATTGAATAGTAACAAATCTGTAAACAATTATAACATCAATAATACCAATAGATATTACTACTACTTATACTGCTACTAAAAGTAATTATCCTTATCATCGTAATTATTACAAAGGTATCTCAGGAAATTACTCTTCCTATTCCTGATAAATAAAACTAATGTATGACATTAATACTTCTACTAATACTACTACTAGTAATATTAATTAATAGAATAGTAATAAATAAAAGTTATAACAGCTGTAAAACCAATAACTAATAATACTACTAATACAGCTGCTAAAAGTAATAATAATAACAAAATAATATTAATATATGAAATGATCATTCCCCTCCTAATAATAACAATAATCATACCTAAACTTCCTCCTCTATTTAGTAACTTGAGTAATAATAATAATAATAATAATAATAATAAAAAGTTAAACATGAAACTCTTCCTTGTTTTAATTATCTATCAATGCTAACAAAATATAATAATAATAACAATAATAATAACAACATTATTATTATTATTACTACCACTACTATTATTGTTATTATTATTATTATTATTAGTAGTAGTAGTAGTAGTAGTAGTAGTAGTAATAATAATAATAGATTATTACTAACTATTATTGTTGTTAGGAAAAAAAAACACCAGACAGATATGATACTGGGCTAGACTCCCACCAAAAAAGTATATAAGGAAAAATAAAAATACTTTTGGTGTGAAAGAACACCAGTACCCATATAATAGAACGGTCAACCTGAATACTATAAAGTATAAAGCTTTATTAAATAATCATGGTGAGCAAAAGACACACAGATGGATATTAAAACCAATTAAAAGAACAAAAACAGAGTTTCTGCAAAGTCTCAGAATTTCCACTATATAAATACAAATAAATAAATAAAAAAATATATATATATATCTATAAATATAGATATATATATTAGTGATGAGTGAGTATACTCATTGCTTGGGTTTCCCAGAGTATGCTCGTGTGTCCCCCGAGTATTTTGGGCGTGCTCGGGGACTTAGTTTATTATGTTGTCGCAGCTGCATGATTTGCGACTGCTAGACAGCTTGAATACATATGAGAATTCTCTAACAAACAGGCAACCCCCACATGTATTCAAGCTGTCTAGCAGCCACAAATCATGCAGCTGCGACGACATAAACTAAATCCCTGAGAACTCGGAAATACTGAGAAAAAAATCACTAATATATATATATATACATACTATGGAGATATAACCTATCTCCCTCCAAGTAAATAGAAAAGTGTAAATGGGTAGAAGTCGAAGAACTCTACAGATGAGGAAAGAAGGAAAATAACCAGAGTTTTTCAATACTAACTATAATAGAGCAAAAGAAACATAAATATAAGATCAGTTCTAATAAATTATTTAAATATCTGGTCAGAAATCAGAGTGTGACCTTTTGATATTACCCAAATATATGTAGAAGAGAGAGGGAGAAGCTACAACAACAATAGTACAAAAACACACCTACTAATAATGTTACTATTACTAATAAACCATAGCAATATAAATAATAAAGCAAAATGACATACTGCTCACAAATATTATAGGTTAAGTATGATACTTATGTGATGCTTTTTTCATGGGTGTTCTCCTCTGTTCACATTTGCATGACTGTGTGTAAGGCTGTAATAGGAGTTGTGGTTTAGGATTATGTAATATTTGACAAAACAATCTCCATATAGCTCATATTTTATTAGCAGTTCTCCTATTCAGGAATTTTCAGTCCCGGATTAGTTACCTACTACAGAAATAATGAACTTTAAGATCTGCGTACTTTAGGAAAAGTTGATTGACCATTGTATAGAAGTGTAATGGTGGGGCATCATCAGCTGACTACAATCAACAACCTGTAGTCAGGGGGGTTGGGCAGCCATAGGAAGTTTGTATTCGTGCAGTTGCCCACTCAGTAGAACTAAAGGGCAGATCTGCTAATAAATTTGGAAATTCAATTCCAAAATTGAGATACATAGATTGCGCCAATTAATTATACTTACAAATTATTGCAACTTTTTTTTTCCTTTAAAGATCCAAATTTAAACCCTGCTTATATGGAAGAAAGGGTGGCACATGAGACCCTACAGCTGGAGAAACGACTCAGCCTGCTGTCTCATCATAGCATGGGAGGTAAGGTACAGGATATAATGCAAAATGTGTAAACCGCTCCTGATGTCGCAGACCTTTATTGAAATGTTCATTGACTTTTATGGGCAATTTTGTACTACATTGTGCAGAGGTGTTGTTGGAAACTGCTTGGTAATACAAAATAACCTCTACCTTTGACGCTGAGTCACTTTTCACAGACTAGTCGTGGTGCGGGGAAGTCAAGGAGTCAGAGGTCAAATGCCAGGAGAGTTAATCAAAGACAAAGAGATAAGACAAACAAATAGTCAAAGCAAGGTCCGGGGTCAGGCAACTAAGGTCAGAGTGCGTCAAAAGCAAAAGGGGTAATACAAACGAGTAGTCAAAAAGGCAAATCCAAGGTCTAGCAACAAAGATCAGAATATCAGAACACAGAGCACAGAGCAATACACCACTGATCAAGGCAACGACTGGCAATGGTCTGACCATTGCCAGCCAGGTAAATAGCCAGGTAATCACCTGAATAAGTGAAAACTGTAAGCTCGGCCAGATTGGGCAGCTGGGATGTCACTCACAATACTGAAAGCCCAGTACACCCCTGTCTCTGATTATGTAGTTGGGCTGTCACTCACAGCATCCTTAGGACACTGTGAGTGGTGGAATCGTGACGCTACCAAGTGTTAATATTATGAAGTGTTAAGGGGGCATCATGGGTCTGAATGTAGCTGCAAACTCTCCATTCGTGGCTATGAATCACCATCAAAAAGTTGGGCATAAAATGGCCATCTATCCTAGCACCACTAAAGTAATACTCCATAGGGAAAAGTATGTAAATGAACTTCATCCCAGTAGGAAAGAAAATGATTCCACTAGCGCCATCTATTGGAGGTAGGTATTGATTCAATCAATGTTCAACCTTTTTAACAAGCCTTTCAGTATAGAGCTAGGTTTGGCTGGCCGAATCATACTTGTTTGATGTGACCATGGAGGGAGATTGGCTTTTCTTAATGAGCTTGGCATGGAGTCTAATTGGCAATGATTCATGTGAAAAATGCGTGGCCTCGCTTAATGCAAGTGTATTGAGCGAGGCCACATACATCTAGTTGGAATGTGGCCAGAAGTATTCAGATTGCATACTACATGACCGCTCATTCCCGGCACCAGAGGATCCTTACAGCGCGCAGTGAGCACGCTGTAAGGATTCACAAGTCTGCAGTCACATAATTAGTGGAGGTCAGGCCCCTTACAGATCACATAATATCGGCTCACCATCAATAAATAAATATTGGAGAACCCCCTTTAAATCATTCTACAAGTAGACCATTACTGTCTGCACATCATGAACAAAGTGAAAAACAAGTAACAATAGACAAATTGTGTTTTTTTTTATACTGTGCAGATCATATCTATGCACAAAATTATATGTATAATTAAAATATTCCTATTATACTGACACAATAAATTAAATTCATGATCCAGCATTACAAGAACAACTTTCCAACATGCAGAGAATTACAGCAAGTCTCAGAGGAATCAACAGCAGCATAATAGAGATTCGGTCCTTGTAATTAGAGATTACCGCGCCTGCCTCATTTATATATTCTACATCATATTCATTATCGGGGAATATCCATTATATCCCTATGCTACAGGAGTTAAATGAATATTTCAAAAATACCCATAACCTCCTGTTTATGCTGAGGGCTTAGAATAAATCCCATATTTTATTCCCCTGCCGATACACTGCATTTATTGGATGTCGTAGAGGGTTGCTAACAAGCATATAGCAGTTGTCTGACTCCGTGTGGAACCGTAAATAGAGAGAATAGTAATGCATATGTGGGATGTGAATTCTTATTACTATGGCACTGACCATAGTAGTTCCTTCGATATTGATATTGTAGACTTAAAGGCTATTGACTCCTTTGCACTCTTTTTTTTTACTGTGCAAAAAATTTAATTTTCTGTTATTAGTTTTCAGTAAAATTGTTTAATTGGTTTTCTTCTCAAGCTTGCAGTTATTTCAATACATTGCAAGCTGCTCAGTGCCATTAAGTGTTATTAATACCAATAGCAGGCTCCCTGCTTAAACTACAGGTAAGGGAAATCTGAGCCAGTGTCGGAGCCCACACAGACCAAATTTCCATTGGCCAAATCCATTGTACAGGCACAAAAAGATGTGTATAATGCATGTACAAAGCTTGTTCAGGAGCTCACATAGCCTGCATACGAGCCTAACGGCTGTGATCAGAGCTAGCTGTCTAACTGCTGTGACTCCATGTCTGAACTCCTATGAAAACCAGTCGATGGATGGAATAAATAATGGAGTGCGGTATTTTGCAAATATTAGATCACTTGCACAACATACTGCAATGTCCCTCCTACTTATAGAATATAAATTTCCAAGCTAATTAAAAATCGTAGTATTCATCCCATATGGTACATTCTAAAATGAAAAAAATATTGTAATGGTAGAATTGCTGATTTTTCATCACTTCACCACCCAAAAAAAATGGAATAAAAAGAAATCAGAAAGTCATGTGGATAGTATTATGAGCCTGTCCATAGTTATTAGACTTCAGTTCAATATTACACCACATTTATGTGCACAGGCCACCTACTAATGCATAATAGTTATATCTGAAAAGGTGGCATTCCATTCACTAAAACTTTGAAAAATTGTAATGTAAAGCTTTAATTCGTATTCGGTGATCTAATACCAGCAATAGTTGGCTTGCAATTCATTTTAATCTGTTTTATACCCTGATTGCTTCATGTAAATGAACAGTGCCTACTGTTGATCTTGACTAGAGTTGAGCGAATATGTTCGGAACCGGTCACCGAATTTGAACTTGCCATATTCGTGCCATATTGGTTCCCTATTCGTGCCGAATTTACGTTTGACGATCGATTCCGAACATATTCGGTCATTTCTACTCCCATTGACTCCAATGACGTTCGTCTGTGTTTGGCAAATATTGAAAATACAATATTTGCCGCCAATCGTAATGGGAACCGAATTTTTAAAAATTCACTTAACTCTAGTCTTGACTGAGCTTAGGACGTTAATAAATCATTTTCCCCTGAAATAATTCATTCTATTCAACTGTATGTGCTGAGAATAATCAAGTTAAACAAAAAGTTTGATTTTATTGCAGGAGATGACAAAAGTTTGTCCAGTTCCTCTTCGGACACCAGCCATTCAGATGCCAGTGCTGGAAGCAGGTTGACCATCTGGGCAGATCCTTCTTCTTCGGCCAGCACTTCAGCTGAAAGTCATGGTATGGCAGCAGCAAAGGGCATTCATCTTGGAGAAGATAAAGCTTATGCTGAAGCCCTTCGTGCATCCAAGCCACCTCCTAAGCCGACTCCATCTAGACACTTGCAGGAGATCGGCCGTCAAAGCTCTTCTGACAGTGGGATAGCTACTGGTAGTCACTCTTCCTATTCTGGAAGCTTTTCTTCCTATGCGGAAAGCCTGGACATTTGCCATGGTGAGGAGTTTGGGTCACTGATAAGCTTACCGTTGGCCATGGCTACAGATCAAAATCTATGTACATGTCAGCATCCGGATCCACACAGAGGGACTGAATATCAGATTCCTGCCTCTGTCAGACATCTCTACGACACACCTCGAAGTGTTTTACAGGCAGCTGCTAGAGAACCTCAACACAAAACTTCAGATTCCACATTACCAAAGGACCAGGCACAAGGAACTCAAAGCCCCAGTGATATTAAGCTGTTGCTGCCCCATGTTGACCCAAAAACTGTATCATTACTGCAAGAAAGCAAAGACTCAGGTGATGAGACATATGTGGATTTTGTTCCAAAGTGGACAGCTACAAAGGGGCAACCACAAGGGATGGAACCAAAAGGAAGTGACTTGGCAGCTGCCGGAACAAGTGAGACCTGTGAAATCTGCAGCCCTCAGCCTGGAATTACCAGGGCCCTTTTTTCTGCTTGCCCAGTATGTGGGGGACTGAAGGTAAATAGTTATTATAAGTTTGCACATACATAATGTTTCCGTGCTTGGAATATTTGGTTACAGACAGAATGGTTCAAAAATCAGATTTGGGGGGCTTATAAATAATTTTGGGGGGGTTAATGCGTGTGCATGCCAGTAAAGAATTACTAGTAAAAAGACATTGGGGGTATTTTTTTTAAGACTGATCTTTCTTAAATCTAATTTATGTTATGTGCCAGTCTATTAATATATTTGTATATTTGTGTATTTGCACCACAAAATTAAATCTACGGCAGCAGTAAGCCGGCGTACATTTCTGGCATACACTATAGTAAATGTGTCACTTGGCAGTTGGTCATGCCCGATAGTATAACAAATAAATAGAAATGCCATTAGCATGTTTACTATCAGGATAATTTATATTCCAAAATGTCTGTAGGAAGAAACTACATATGCATGAATATTCATAATAAAGAAAAATGGAGTGCTGACCATCAAAATAAAATAAACGTATTAATTACATATAGTGCTTCAATATGACACAGTAAAAAACAGGCGGTAAACAAAGAACAATTCATGTGGAGGGAATAATGGGCTTGGGCAAGAAGCGCTATTGATCGTACAAGGAAATAGGGTCTTATGCCTAAACTAATACAAAATCTGAAGAATCACATATTTATACACGACACAGCAGAGAACTGTCATTATGGGAGAGTGATAAACAGTTGTGTCCATAAATATTGGAACAGTTAGATAAGGAGAGAAAGTTTTATTGTCCTCTGATTGGGGTCTGGTTCTGTGTTGTGATGCCCCCACAAGATCTGAGTCTGGGAGTATAAACTTATGACAACCTTTGACACACTTAGTGCAGGAATGAATGTGTCGCATGGATTTATGTCTTTTTACATCAATTAAGGAATTTGCTCTTCAGACCTTGTGGGGGCATCACAACACAGATCCAGACCCCAATCAGAGGACAATAAAACTTTCTCTCCTTATCTACGAACTGTTTCAATATTTATGGAAACTGTTTATCACTCTTCTATAATGACAGTTCTGTGCTGGGTTGTGTATATATGTGATTCTTCAGATTTTGTTTTAGTCTATGCCTGATGAAGAGACCTGTGTAGTCTCGAAAGCTTGCAATTTGTTACCATCTTTTCAGTTAGCCATTAAAAGGTATCAACCACTGAGCACTCTCAATCCCAAATATTTTTCTGGGTGACCACATGAATTGTTCTTTGTTTACCTCCTGTTTTTTACTGTGTCATATTGAGCCACTAAATGTAATTAATAAATTTGTATTATTTTGATGATGTCAGCATTCCTTTTTTCTTTATTATGAATATATGTGCCCCACGTAGCCTCCGATATACAGCATGTGCCCCACGTAGCCACTGATATACAACATGTGCCCCACATAGCCTCTGATATACAGCATGTGCCTCACATATCCTCTGATATACAGCATGTGCCCCACATAGCCTCTGATATACAGCATGTGCCCCATGTAGCCTCTGATATACAGCAAGTACCCCATGTAGCCTCTGATATACAGCATGTGCCCTATGTAGCATCTGATATACAGCATGGGCCCAATGTAGCATCTGATATACAGCATGGGCCCAATGTAGCCACTGATATACAGCAAGTGCCCCATGTAGCCTCTGATATACAGCATGTGCCCCATGTACCCCCCTATATACAGCATATGCCCCACATAGCACCGTGTATATAGTATGTGCCCCACATAGCATCTTATATACAGCATGTACCCCAAATAGCCTCTTATATACAGCATGAGCCGCACATAGCCTTTTATTTATAGCATAAGTCCCCCTATATACCGTATGAGCCCCAAACAGCCCCCTATATACATACAAATATTGCATACACATGAAAAAAACACCACATACTCGCTTTGCTCCCATTCCCCCGGCACTCTGCTTCTGCAATTTCTGATGCACTGACTCTCCGCAGTGCGCAGCTAACGCAATGAAATGGCATCATTGTGACTAGAGTTGAGCGACTTTCATTTTTTTAAGATCGAGTCGGGTTTTGTGAAACCCGATTTTGTCCAGAGTCGAGTCGAGTGCAGTCGGCCGATTATCGCTAAAAGTCGGGGATCGACCGAAACACGAAACCCAATGCAAGTCAATGGGGAAGCATAGTCGGCAGTGAGTGGAGGCCAGGAAAACACCTACAGTGCCCATTTTAATGCCAAAAACATCCATTCTTGTTTCTGAAGCTTGTCAATCTTAATTAACTTTATAATAATAGTTGGGCATAGGGAATTGGGGGTCATTTGGCAAAAGTTGTGGGGGGAGTAGGGCCGGCTCAAGTTTTTCGTGGGCCCAGGAAATGCGGACTACGTCACGGCGGTGTTGCAGGGAAAGGTAAGTATTTCAACGTTGCAAGTGCTGTGATCCTGAGCAAGCAGGGGGGGCCCACTCGTTCGCATTGGCACTGGCACAGGGCCCCTCAAAGTACAGCGATGTGTGTTTGCATGGCGGGGGCGCCTCCCACCAGCAGCGACACTTTTGCGTACTCTGAGGGGCCCTGTGCCAGTGACGTCGCCAACGAGTATGCCCCCCCACCTGATGAAGGAACCTGCACTTTCATCTGCACCTTCCTCTCTGTCCCTGTGTAAGGTGGTATAACATGCGGGAAGGGGAACCTTACTTTCAGCAGGGTCAGATTCTGGCTGTGTAGAGTATAAGGGGAATGTAGTGGTCTAGGTCAATGTACCAGCAGACTCATCTAGCAGTGGCTGGGCAATGGGCAGGATGAGGAGGAAACAGATATAGGGCCAAAGAATAAAGTAGGCTAAATGCAGTTCAAAATTGGTAACAGGACTAAACAGGCGGCATTGCTTTGTTCAGTGGAGTAGCAAACCCAAGAGCAGCAGACACTGTTTCAAGGGCCTAACCACACTAGTAGGCCAAATGCAGTTTAATATCTGATAGTATAGGGCGAAAGCCAGAATGTGGAAGCTCAGCTTTGTTCAGTTGAGGACAACACCAGGCAGGGGCAGACAGACACCTTTAGTAGGCCGGAACAGCCAATTTTTTAAAAAAACAGCAGTTAGTAAGAGGCAGAAGGTAGAAGCTCAGCTTTATTCAGTTGAGGACAACACCAGGCAGGGGCAGACAGACACCTTTAGTAGGCCGGAACAGCCAATTGCATTTTTAAAAATGGTAATTTGGAACTGAAGGTTGAAGCTCAGCTTTATTCAGTTGAGGACAACACCAGGCAGGGGCAGACAGACACCTTTAGTAGGCCGGAACAGCCAATGGCATTTTTAAAAATGGTAATTTGGAACTGAAGGTAGAAGCTCAGCTTTATTCAGTTGAGGACAACACCAGGCAGGGGCAGACATTCACCTTTAGTAGGCCGGAACAGCCAATTTTTTAAAAAAACAGCAGTTAGTAAGAGGCAGAAGGTAGAAGCTCAGCTTTATTCAGTTGAGGACAACACCAGGCAGGGGCAGACAGACACCTTTAGTAGGCCGGAACAGCCAATTGCATTTTTAAAAATGGTAATTTGGAACTGAAGGTTGAAGCTCAGCTTTATTCAGTTGAGGACAACACCAGGCAGGGGCAGACAGACACCTTTAGTAGGCCGGAACAGCCAATTTTTTAAAAAAACAGCAGTTAGTAAGAGGCAGAAGGTAGAAGCTCAGCTTTATTCAGTTGAGGACAACACCAGGCAGGGGCAGACAGACACCTTTAGTAGGCCGGAACAGCCAATTGCATTTTTAAAAATGGTAATTTGGAACTGAAGGTTGAAGCTCAGCTTTATTCAGTTGAGGACAACACCAGGCAGGGGCAGACAGACACCTTTAGTAGGCCGGAACAGCCAATGGCATTTTTAAAAATGGTAATTTGGAACTGAAGGTTGAAGCTCAGCTTTATTCAGTTGAGGACAACACCTGGCAGGGGCAGACAGACACCTTTAGTAGGCCGGAACAGCCAATTTTTAAAAAAAACAGCAGTTAGTAAGAGGCAGAAGGTAGAAGCTCAGCTTTATTCAGTTGAGGACAACACCAGGCAGGGGCAGACAGACACCTTTAGTAGGCCGGAACAGCCAATTGCATTTTTAAAAATGGTAATTTGGAACTGAAGGTTGAAGCTCAGCTTTATTCAGTTGAGGACAACACCAGGCAGGGGCAGACAGACACCTTTAGTAGGCCGGAACAGCCAATTGCATTTTTAAAAATGGTAATTTGGAACTGAAGGTTGAAGCTCAGCTTTATTCAGTTGAGGACAACACCAGGCAGGGGCAGACAGACACCTTTAGTAGGCCGGAACAGCCAATGGCATTTTTAAAAATGGTAATTTGGAACTGAAGGTTGAAGCTCAGCTTTATTCAGTTGAGGACAACACCTGGCAGGGGCAGACAGACACCTTTAGTAGGCCGGAACTGTTGTGAATTTGCTTTTTGCTCCCTCTAGTGGTTACTAGTTTTTTGACTCTGGTTTTTCTGTCATTCCTTTTATCCGCACCTGGGTCGTTAGTTAGGGGTGTTGCTATATAAGCTCCCTGGACCTTCAGTTCAATGCCTGGCAACGTAGTTATCAGAGCTAGTCTGCTGTGCTCTTGTCTACTGATCCTGGTTCCAGTTATATCAGCTAAGTCTGCCTTTTGCTATTTGTTTTGGTTTTGTATTTTTGTCCAGCTTGTGGAATGGCTTGTGCTACTACTGTGGTGATTCTACACATGTTATCTCAGCATGCTCTAAACGTATAGCTAAGGTTGTTAGTCCTGTCACCGTTGGTAATTTGCAACCTAAATTTATTCTGTCTGTAACTTTGATTTGCTCACTGTCATCTTATCCTGTCATGGCGTTTGTAGATTCAGGTGCTGCCCTGAGTCTCATGGATCTCTCATTTGCTAAGCGCTGTGGTTTTACTCTTGAACCATTAGAAAATCCTATTCCTCTTAGGGGTATTGATGCTACACCATTGGCAGCAAATAAACCGCAGTATTGGACACAGGTTACCATGTGCATGACTCCTGAACACCGCGAGGTGATACGTTTCCTGGTTTTACATAAAATGCATGATTTGGTTGTTTTAGGGCTGCCATGGTTACAGACCCATAATCCAGTCCTGGACTGGAAGGCTATGTCAGTCTCAAGTTGGGGCTGTCGTGGTATTCATGGGGATTCCCTGCCTGTGTCTATTGCTTCTTCTACGCCTTCGGAAGTTCCGGAGTATTTGTCTGATTATCAGGATGTCTTCAGTGAGTCTGAGTCCAGTGCACTGCCTCCTCATAGGGACTGTGACTGTGCTATAGATTTGATCCCAGGCAGTAAATTTCCTAAGGGAAGACTGTTTAATCTGTCGGTACCTGAACATACCGCTATGCGTTCATATATCAAGGAGTCTCTGGAGAAAGGACATATTCGTCCGTCTTCTTCCCCTCTTGGTGCGGGATTCTTTTTTGTGGCAAAAAAGGACGGATCTTTGAGACCTTGTATTGATTATCGGCTTTTAAATAAGATCACTGTCAAATTTCAGTATCCTTTACCGCTGTTGTCTGACTTGTTTGCCCGGATTAAGGGTGCCAAGTGGTTCACCAAGATAGACCTTCGTGGTGCGTACAACCTTGTGCGCATTAAGCAAGGTGATGAATGGAAAACCGCATTCAATACGCCCGAAGGTCATTTTGAGTACTTGGTGATGCCTTTTGGGCTCTCCAATGCGCCTTCAGTTTTTCAGTCCTTTATGCATGACATTTTCCGGAAGTATCTGGATAAATTTTTGATTGTTTATCTGGATGATATTTTGTTTTTTTCTGATAATTGGGATTCGCATGTGGAGCAGGTCAGGTTGGTCTTTAAAATTTTGCGTGAAAATTCTTTGTTTGTCAAGGGCTCAAAGTGTCTCTTTGGTGTACAGAAGGTTCCCTTTCTGGGGTTCATTTTTTCCCCTTCTGCTGTGGAGATGGACCCAGTCAAGGTCCGAGCTATTCTTGATTGGACTCAGCCCTCGTCAGTTAAGAGTCTTCAGAAGTTCTTGGGCTTCGCTAACTTCTACCGTCGTTTTATCGCTAATTTTTCTAGCATTGTGAAACCTTTGACGGATATGACCAAGAAGGGCTCCGATGTAGCTAACTGGGCTCCTGCTGCCGTGGAGGCTTTCCAGGAGTTGAAACGCCGGTTTACTTCGGCGCCTGTTTTGTGCCAGCCTGACGTCTCACTTCCCTTTCAGGTTGAGGTGGATGCTTCGGAGATTGGGGCAGGGGCCGTTTTGTCGCAGAGAGGCCCTGGTTGCTCTGTTATGAAACCTTGTGCCTTTTTCTCTAGGAAGTTTTCGCCTGCCGAGCGAAATTATGATGTGGGCAATCGGGAGTTGTTGGCCATGAAATGGGCATTTGAGGAGTGGCGTCATTGGCTCGAGGGTGCTAAGCATCGTGTGGTGGTCTTGACTGATCACAAAAATCTGATGTATCTCGAGTCTGCTAAACGCCTTAATCCGAGACAGGCCCGCTGGTCATTGTTTTTCTCCCGCTTTGATTTTGTTGTCTCGTATTTACCAGGTTCAAAGAATGTGAAGGCCGATGCTCTTTCTAGGAGCTTTGTGCCTGATGCTCCTGGAGTCGCTGATCCTGTTGGTATTCTTAAAGATGGAGTTATCTTGTCAGCTATTTCTCCGGATCTGCGACGTGTGTTGCAGAGATTTCAGGCTGATAGGCCTGAGTCTTGTCCACCTGACAGACTGTTTGTCCCGGATAAGTGGACCAGCAGAGTCATTTCCGAGGTTCATTCCTCGGTGTTGGCAGGTCACCCGGGAATTTTTGGCACCAGAGATCTGGTGGCCAGGTCCTTTTGGTGGCCTTCCTTGTCAAGGGATGTGCGGTCATTTGTGCAGTCCTGTGGGACTTGTGCTCGAGCTAAGCCTTGCTGTTCTCGTGCCAGCGGTTTGCTCTTGCCCTTGCCTGTCCCGAAGAGACCTTGGACACATATCTCCATGGATTTCATTTCTGATCTTCCGCTATCTCAGGGCATGTCCGTTATCTGGGTGATATGTGATCGCTTCTCCAAGATGGTCCATTTGGTTCCTTTGCCTAAGCTGCCTTCCTCTTCCGATCTGGTTCCTGTGTTTTTCCAGAACGTGGTTCGTTTGCACGGCATCCCTGAGAATATTGTGTCAGACAGAGGATCCCAGTTCGTTTCCAGGTTCTGGCGATCCTTTTGTGGTAGGATGGGCATTGATTTGTCGTTTTCGTCTGCTTTCCATCCTCAGACTAATGGACAGACGGAGCGAACCAATCAGACTTTGGAGGCTTATTTGAGGTGTTTTGTCTCTGCTGATCAGGACGATTGGGTGACATTCTTGCCGTTGGCTGAGTTTGCCCTTAATAATCGGGCTAGTTCCGCCACCTTGGTTTCGCCTTTTTTCTGCAACTCTGGTTTCCATCCTCGCTTTTCTTCGGGTCATGTGGAGCCTTCTGACTGTCCTGGGGTGGATTCTGTGGTGGATAGGTTGCAGCAGATCTGGAATCATGTGGTGGACAACTTGAAGTTGTCACAGGAGAAGGCTCAGCGCTTTGCCAACCGCCGCCGCGGTGTGGGTCCCCGACTACGCGTTGGGGATTTGGTATGGCTTTCTTCCCGCTTTGTTCCTATGAAGGTCTCCTCTCCCAAATTTAAACCTCGTTTTATTGGGCCTTACAAGATATTGGAAATCCTTAATCCTGTATCTTTCCGTCTGGATCTTCCTGTGTCGTTTGCTATTCACAATGTATTTCATAGGTCCTTGTTGCGGCGGTACATTGTGCCTGTAGTTCCTTCTGCTGAGCCTCCTGCTCCGGTGTTGGTTGAGGGCGAGTTGGAGTACGTGGTGGAGAAGATCTTGGATTCTCGCCTCTCCAGGCGGAGGCTTCAGTACCTGGTCAAGTGGAAGGGCTATGGTCAGGAGGATAATTCCTGGGTGGTCGCCTCTGATGTTCATGCGGCCGATTTAGTTCGTGCCTTTCATGCCGCTCATCCTGATCGCCCTGGTGGTCGTGGTGAGGGTTCGGTGACCCCTCACTAAGGGGGGGGTACTGTTGTGAATTTGCTTTTTGCTCCCTCTAGTGGTTACTAGTTTTTTGACTCTGGTTTTTCTGTCATTCCTTTTATCCGCACCTGGGTCGTTAGTTAGGGGTGTTGCTATATAAGCTCCCTGGACCTTCAGTTCAATGCCTGGCAACGTAGTTATCAGAGCTAGTCTGCTGTGCTCTTGTCTACTGATCCTGGTTCCAGTTATATCAGCTAAGTCTGCCTTTTGCTATTTGTTTTGGTTTTGTATTTTTGTCCAGCTTGTTCCAAATCTGTATCCTGACCTTTGCTGGAAGCTCTAGGGGGCTGGTGTTCTCCCCCCGGACCGTTAGACGGTTCGGGGGTTCTTGAATTTCCAGTGTGGATTTTGATAGGGTTTTTGTTGACCATATAAGTTACCTTTCTTTATTCTGCTATCAGTAAGCGGGCCTCTCTGTGCTAAACCTGGTTCATTTCTGTGTTTGTCATTTCCTCTTACCTCACCGTCATTATTTGTGGGGGGCTTCTATCCAGCTTTGGGGTCCCCTTCTCTGGAGGCAAGAAAGGTCTTTGTTTTCCTCTACTAGGGGTAGCTAGATTCTCCGGCTGGCGCGTGTCATCTAGAATCAACGTAGGAATGATCCCCGGCTACTTCTAGTGTTGGCGTTAGGAGTAGATATATGGTCAACCCAGTTACCACTGCCCTATGAGCTGGATTTTTGTATTCTGCAGACTTCCACGTTCCTCTGAGACCCTCGCCATTGGGGTCATAACACGGAACAGCCAATGGCATTTTTAAAAATGGTAATTTGGAACTGAAGGTTGAAGCTCAGCTTTATTCAGTTGAGGACAACACCTGGCAGGGGCAGACAGACACCTTTAGTAGGCCGGAACAGCCAATTTTTTAAAAAAACAGCAGTTAGTAAGAGGCAGAAGGTAGAAGCTCAGCTTTATTCAGTTGAGGACAACACCAGGCAGGGGCAGACAGACACCTTTAGTAGGCCGGAACAGCCAATTGCATTTTTAAAAATGGTAATTTGGAACTGAAGGTTGAAGCTCAGCTTTATTCAGTTGAGGACAACACCAGGCAGGGGCAGACAGACACCTTTAGTAGGCCGGAACAGCCAATTGCATTTTTAAAAATGGTAATTTGGAACTGAAGGTTGAAGCTCAGCTTTATTCAGTTGAGGACAACACCAGGCAGGGGCAGACAGACACCTTTAGTAGGCCGGAACAGCCAATGGCATTTTTAAAAATGGTAATTTGGAACTGAAGGTTGAAGCTCAGCTTTATTCAGTTGAGGACAACACCTGGCAGGGGCAGACAGACACCTTTAGTAGGCCGGAACAGCCAATGGCATTTTTAAAAATGGTAATTTGGAACTGAAGGTTGAAGCTCAGCTTTATTCAGTTGAGGACAACACCTGGCAGGGGCAGACAGACACCTTTAGTAGGCCGGAACAGCCAATTTTTAAAAAAAACAGCAGTTAGTAAGAGGCAGAAGGTAGAAGCTCAGCTTTATTCAGTTGAGGACAACACCAGGCAGGGGCAGACAGACACCTTTAGTAGGCCGGAACAGCCAATTGCATTTTTAAAAATGGTAATTTGGAACTGAAGGTAGAAGCTCAGCTTTATTCAGTTGAGGACAACACCAGGCAGGGGCAGACATTCACCTTTAGTAGGCCGGAACAGCCAATTTTTAAAAAAAACAGCAGTTAGTAAGAGGCAGAAGGTAGAAGCTCAGCTTTATTCAGTTGAGGACAACACCAGGCAGGGGCAGACAGACACCTTTAGTAGGCCGGAACAGCCAATTGCATTTTTAAAAATGGTAATTTGGAACTGAAGGTTGAAGCTCAGCTTTATTCAGTTGAGGACAACACCAGGCAGGGGCAGACAGACACCTTTAGTAGGCCGGAACAGCCAATGGCATTTTTAAAAATGGTAATTTGGAACTGAAGGTTGAAGCTCAGCTTTATTCAGTTGAGGACAACACCTGGCAGGGGCAGACAGACACCTTTAGTAGGCCGGAACAGCCAATTTTTTAAAAAAACAGCAGTTAGTAAGAGGCAGAAGGTAGAAGCTCAGCTTTATTCAGTTGAGGACAACACCAGGCAGGGGCAGACAGACACCTTTAGTAGGCCGGAACAGCCAATTGCATTTTTAAAAATGGTAATTTGGAACTGAAGGTTGAAGCTCAGCTTTATTCAGTTGAGGACAACACCAGGCAGGGGCAGACAGACACCTTTAGTAGGCCGGAACAGCCAATTGCATTTTTAAAAATGGTAATTTGGAACTGAAGGTAGAAGCTCAGCTTTATTCAGTTGAGGACAACACCAGGCAGGGGCAGACATTCACCTTTAGTAGGCCGGAACAGCCAATTTTTAAAAAAAACAGCAGTTAGTAAGAGGCAGAAGGTAGAAGCTCAGCTTTATTCAGTTGAGGACAACACCAGGCAGGGGCAGACAGACACCTTTAGTAGGCCGGAACAGCCAATTGCATTTTTAAAAATGGTAATTTGGAACTGAAGGTTGAAGCTCAGCTTTATTCAGTTGAGGACAACACCAGGCAGGGGCAGACAGACACCTTTAGTAGGCCGGAACAGCCAATGGCATTTTTAAAAATGGTAATTTGGAACTGAAGGTTGAAGCTCAGCTTTATTCAGTTGAGGACAACACCAGGCAGGGGCAGACAGACACCTTTAGTAGGCCGGAACAGCCAATTTTTAAAAAAAACAGCAGTTAGTAAGGGGCAGAAGGTAGAAGCTCAGCTTTATTCAGTTGAGGACAACACCAGGCAGGGGCAGACAGACACCTTTAGTAGGCCGGAACAGCCAATTGCATTTTTAAAAATGGTAATTTGGAACTGAAGGTTGAAGCTCAGCTTTATTCAGTTGAGGACAACACCAGGCAGGGGCAGACAGACACCTTTAGTAGGCCGGAACAGCCAATTGCATTTTTAAAAATGGTAATTTGGAACTGAAGGTTGAAGCTCAGCTTTATTCAGTTGAGGACAACACCAGGCAGGGGCAGACAGACACCTTTAGTAGGCCGGAACAGCCAATTTTATAAAAAAAAAAGCAGTTAATAAGAGGCAGAAGGTAGAAGCTCAGCTTTATTCAGTTGCAGCTTCTTGGCAATAATATAAAGAAGACGCGACAGGACAACACTCGGTGGATGCCATATCTGTGTTTTCAATGGAAAAAAACCTTTCAGTTAACTACTTGCAGGAGCAAGTTTTTGTAGCTGGTGGACAATTTTTTTAAAAAAAAGCAGTTAATAAGAGGCAGAAGGTAGAAGCTCAGCTTTATTCAGTTGCAGCTTCTTGGCAATAATATAAAGAAGACGCGACAGGACAACACTCGGTGGATGCCATATCTGTGTTTTCAATGGAAAAAAACCTTTCAGTTAACTACTTGCAGGAGCAAGTTTTTGTAGCTGGTGGACAATTTTTAAAAAAAAAAGCAGTTAATAAGAGGCAGAAGGTAGAAGCTCAGCTTTATTCAGTTGCAGCTTCTTGGCAATAATATAAAGAAGACGCGACAGGACAACACTCGGTGGATGCCATATCTGTGTTTTCAATGGAAAAAAACCTTTCAGTTAACTACTTGCAGGAGCAAGTTTTTGTAGCTGGTGGACAATTTTTTTTAAAAAAAGCAGTTAATAAGAGGCAGAAGGTAGAAGCTCAGCTTTATTCAGTTGCAGCTTCTTGGCAATAATATAAAGAAGACGCGACAGGACAACACTCGGTGGATGCCATATCTGTGTTTTCAATGGAAAAAAACCTTTCAGTTAACTACTTGCAGGAGAAAGTTTTTGTAGCTGGTGGACAATTTTTTTAAAAAAAAGCAGTTAATAAGAGGCAGAAGGTAGAAGCTCAGCTTTATTCAGTTGCAGCTTCTTGGCAATAATATAAAGAAGACGCGACAGGACAACACTCGGTGGATGCCATATCTGTGTTTTCAATGGAAAAAAACCTTTCAGTTAACTACTTGCAGGAGAAAGTTTTTGTAGCTGGTGGACAATTTTTTTAAAAAAAAGCAGTTAATAAGAGGCAGAAGGTAGAAGTTCAGCTTTATTCAGTTGCAGCTTCTTGGCAATAATATAAAGAAGACGCGACAGGACAACACTCGGTGGATGCCATATCTGTGTTTTCAATGGAAAAAAACCTTTCAGTTAACTACTTGCAGGAGAAAGTTTTTGTAGCTGGTGGCCAATTTTTGTACTGTACCAGTTTTTTGTTGTATGTGTTTTTGTTTTTAATGTTAAAATGTCTGCATTTGATATCTCTCCAGTATTTTCTTTTTTATAAGCAAAATACTGCAGTTTTACATCGGTTACATGGATACACAGGCAGCTTGGTGGTGAGTGGAGGAGTATTTAAAGTAGGGACCGCAGACAGGCTATCAAAGGCCTAAAATAACAAACAATAGGCTCATGGCAGCTTTACAGCGGTTACATGGATACACGGGCAGGCAGCTGGTGATGAGTGGAGGAGTATTTAAAGTAGGGACCGCAGACAGGCTATCAAAGGCCTAAAATAACAAACAATAGGCTCATGGCAGCTTTACAGCGGTTAAATGGATACACAGGCAGCTTGGTGGTGAGTGGAGGAGTATTTAAAGTAGGGACCGCAGACAGGCTATCAAAGGCCTAAAATAACAAACAATAGGCTCATGGCAGCTTTACAGCGGTTAAATGGATACACAGGCAGCTTGGTGGTGAGTGGAGGAGTATTTAAAGTAGGGACCGCAGACAGGCTATCAAAGGCCTAAAATAACAAACAATAGGCTCATGGCAGCTTTACAGCGGTTACATGGATACACGGGCAGGCAGCTTGGTGGTGAGTGGAGGAGTATTTAAAGTAGGGACCGCAGACAGGCTATCAAAGGCCTAAAATAACAAACAATAGGCTCATGGCAGCTTTACAGCGGTTACATGGATACACAGGCAGCTTGGTGGTGAGTGGAGGAGTATTTAAAGTAGGGACCGCAGACAGGCTATCAAAGGCCTAAAATAACAAACAATAGGCTCATGGCAGCTTTACATCGGTTACATGGATACACAGGCAGCTTGGTGGTCAGTGGAGGAGTATTTAAAGTAGGGACCGCAGACAGGCTATCAAAGGCCTAAAATAACAAACAATAGGCTCATGGCTGTTTTACATCGGTTATATGGATACACAGGCAGCTTGGTGGTCAGTGGAGGAGTATTTAAAGTAGGGACCGCAGACAGGCTATCAAAGGCCTAAAATAACAAACAATAGGCTCATGGCAGTTTTACATCGGTTACATGGATACACAGGCAGCTTGGTGGTGAGTGGAGGAGTATTTAAAGTAGGGACCGCAGACAGGCTATCAAAGGCCTAAAATAACAAACAATAGGCTCATGGCAGTTTTACAGCGGTTACATGGATACACGGGCAGGCAGCTGGTGATGAGTGGAGGAGTATTTAAAGTAGGGACCGCAGACAGGCTATCAAAGGCCTAAAATAACAAACAATAGGCTCATGGCAGCTTTACAGCGGTTACATGGATACACAGGCAGCTTGGTGGTGAGTGGAGGAGTATTTAAAGTAGGGACCGCAGACAGGCTATCAAAGGCCTAAAATAACAAACAATAGGCTCATGGCAGTTTTACAGCGGTTACATGGATACACAGGCAGCTTGGTGGTGAGTGGAGGAGTATTTAAAGTAGGGACCGCAGACAGGCTATCAAAGGCCTAAAATAACAAACAATAGGCTCATGGCAGTTTTACATCGGTTACATGGATACACAGGCAGCTTGGTGGTCAGTGGAGGAGTATTTAAAATAGGGACCGCAGACAGGCTATCAAAGGCCTAAAATAACAAACAATAGGCTCATGGCTGTTTTACATTGGTTACATGGATACACGGGCAGGCAGCTTGGTGGTCAGTGGAGGAGTATTTAAAGTAGGGACCGCAGACAGGCTATCAAAGGCCTAAAATAACAAACAATAGGCTCATGGCAGCTTTACAGCGGTTACATGGATACACAGGCAGCTTGGTGGTGAGTAGAGGAGTAGTGCAAGGAGTGTCTGTCCCAGTACTCCCAAAATATAAATAGATGTTAATGTCTCGCAAAACAACCAAAACAAAAAAAAAGGTGGCATACTTAGGTACAGGGGTGGGCTCATCTACTGAGTTTCTGACATAGTAATTTGGCAGTAACTATTTAATGGTGCCAATATAGGACACAGACACAGACTACTTTAAGTTGCATCATAGATGTCTACAAATTTGTATTGTCAGTGCCAGACATTGAATGATGTCAGCGAATAGACTAAAGATTGGTGGAGCTGTGCGACATAATTTTGCACGTGGTAGAGCACATTTTGAGCTGGGGTAGGGGGGAACTCTCTTGAGGCCGGCGGGACCGCCCCAGGGCCCCTCATGTTACAACGGTGTGTCTGACGTTGGGTGCGCACCACCACCGCCAGAGACACTACATTGTACTATGAGGGACCCAGTAGCAATGCCGTCAACCAAAAGCGAGCACACCCACCTCTTCAGACAAACAGCAGTCTCACGGGTGCTTGCGCCAAGTCGCGATACCACGGCCCCGTGTGGGGAGTTTTGCCATTTAGGGAGGTGTAAACATGTCGTATGCTGTACAATCAGCTGCAGCAAATTAGACATTAGAAAAGTAATTCACAGGCAAGAGCTTTTCATAGGAAAGCTAGGTGTCGGCCGGGCAAGGTGGGGCAAAAGATTTCGAAATCCAGTTGTGGTTCATTTTAATGAATGTTAGATCGTCAACATTTTGGGTAGCCAGACGAGTCCTTTTTTCGGTTAATATTGAACCTGCAGCACTGAATACTCTTTCTGATAGGACACTTGCTGCCGGGCAAGCAAGCTCCTGCAATGCATATTCTGCCAATTCTGGCCAGGTGTCTAATTTGGAGGCCCAGTAATCAAATGGGAATGACGGTTGAGGGAGAACATCGATAAGGGATGAAAAATAGTTAGTAACCATACTGGACAAATGTTGTCTCCTGTCACTTTCAATTGATGCAGCAGTACCTGTCCTGTCTGCGGTCATAGCAAAATCACTCCACAACCTGGTCAGAAAACCCCTCTGTCCAACGCCACTTCTGATGTGTGCACCCCTAACACTCCTAGTCTGCTGCCCCCTGGAGCTCGTGTGAGAACGATCACGTGCGCTGTGTGCTGGGAATGCCTGAAGCAAACGGTCAACAAGAGTTGATTGTTTGGTTGCTAATATTAGTTCCAAGTTCTCATGTGGCATAATATTTTGCAATTTGCCTTTATAGCGTGGATCAAGGAGGCAGGCCAACCAGTAATCGTCATCGTTCATCATTTTCGTAATGCGTGTGTCCCTTTTTAGGATACGTAAGGCATAATCCGCCATGTGGGCCAAAGTTCCAGTTGTCAAATCTCCGGTTGTGATTGGTTGAGGGGCAGTTGCAGGCAAATCTACGTCACTTGTGTCCCTCAAAAAACCAGAACCCGGCCGTGACACGCAACCAATTTCCTGTGCCCCCGGGAAAGGTTCGGCATTAAAAATATACTCATCCCCATCATCCTCCTCGTCCTCCACCTCCTCTTCGCCCGCTACCTCGTCCTGTACACTGCCCTGACCAGACAATGGCTGACTGTCATCAAGGCTTTCCTCTTCCTCTGGTGCAGACGCCTGCTCCTTTATGTGCGTCAAACTTTGCATCAGCAGACGCATTAGGGGGATGCTCATGCTTATTACGGCGTTGTCTGCACTAACCAGCCGTGTGCATTCCTCAAAACACTGAAGGACTTGACACATGTCTTGTATCTTAGACCACTGCACACCTGACAACTCCATGTCTGCCATCCTACTGCCTGCCCGTGTATCCTCCCACAAATAAATAACAGCACGCCTCTGTTCGCACAGTCTCTGAAGCATGTGCAGTGTTGAGTTCCACCTTGTTGCAACGTCTATGATTAGGCGATGCTGGGGAAGGTTCAAAGACCGCTGATAGGTCTGCATACGGCTGGCGTGTACAGGCGAACGTCGGATATGTGAGCAAAGTGCACGCACTTTGAGGAGCAGGTCGGAGAACCCAGGATAAGTTTTCAATAAGCACTGCACCACCAGGTTTAAGGTGTGAGCCAGGCAAGGAATGTGTTTCAGTTGGGAAAGGGAGATGGCAGCCATGAAATTCCTTCCGTTATCACTCACTACCTTGCCTGCCTCAAGATCTACTGTGCCCAGCCACGACTGCGTTTCTTGTTGCAAGAACTCGGATAGAACTTCCGCGGTGTGTCTGTTGTCGCCCAAACACTTCATAGCCAATACAGCCTGCTGACGCTTGGCAGTAGCTGGCCCATAATGGGACAACTGGTGTGCAACAGTGTCATCTGCCGATGGAGTGGTTGGCAGACTGCGTTCTGTGGAAGAGCTGTAGCTTCTGCAGGAGGACGAGGAGGAGGAGGAGGGGGTGCGAACGCCTACAGCCAACTGTTTCCTAGACCGTGGGCTAGGCACAACTGTCCCTAAATTGATGTCGCCTGTGGACCCTGCATCCACCACATTCACCCAGTGTGCCGTGATGGACACATAACGTCCCTGGCCATGCCTACTGGTCCATGCATCTGTAGTCAGGTGCACCTTTGTACTCACAGATTGCCTGAGTGCATGGACGATGCGCTGTTTAACATGCTGGTGCAGGGCTGGGATGGCTTTTCTGGAAAAAAAGTGTCGACTGGGTAGCTCGTATCGTGGTTCAGCGTACTCCATCAGGGCTTTGAAAGCTTCGCTTTCAACTAACCGGTAGGGCATCATCTCTAACGAGATTAGTCTAGCTATGTGGGCGTTAAAACCCTGTGTACGCGGATGCGAGGATAAGTACTTCCTTTTTCTAACCAGAGTCTCATGTAGGGTGAGCTGGACTGGAGAGCTGGAGATCGTGGAACTTTCGGGTGTGCCGGTGTACATGGCAGACTGAGAGACGGTTGGAGACGGTATTGTTTCCACCGGTGCCCTAGATGCAATATTTCCTCCTACAAAACTGGTGGTTCCCTGACCCTGACTGCTTTTGGCTGGCAAAGAAACCTGCACAGATACTGCCGGTGGTGTGGAAAATGGTGGCCTTACAGTGACGGAAGGGATGTTGCGTTGCTGACTAGCTTCATTGGCCGAGGGTGCTACAACCTTAAGGGACGTTTGGTAGTTAGTCCAGGCTTGAAAATGCATGGTGGTTAAGTGTCTATGCATGCAACTAGTATTTAGACTTTTCAGATTCTGACCTCTGCTTAAGCTAGTTGAACATTTTTGACAGATGACTTTGCGCTGATCAGTTGGATGTTGTTTAAAAAAATGCCAGACTGCACTCTTCCTAGACTCGGATCCCTTTTCAGGGATTGCAGACTGAGCTTTAACCGGATGGCCACGCTGTCCTCCAACAGGTTTTGGCTTTGACACGCGTTTTGGGCCAGATACGGGCCCGGCAGATGGAACCTGTTGCGATGTTGATGCCTGCTGCGGCCCCTCCTCCACCTCCGCTTCTGAACTACTGCCGCCTGCACCCTGTTCCCCCAATGGCTGCCAATCGGGGTCAATAACTGGGTCATCTATTACCTCCTCTTCGAGCTCGTGTGCAACTTCGTCTGTGTCACTGTGTCGGTCGGTGGTATAGCGTTCGTGGCGGGGCAACATAGTCTCATCAGGGTCTGATTGTGGATCTGTACCCTGAGAGGGCAATGTGGTGGTCTGAGTCAAAGGAGCAGCATAGTACTCTGGCTGTGGCTGTGCATCAGTGCACTCCATGTCAGAATCTACTTGTAATGGGCATGGCCTGTTAAATGTTTCACTTTCTAAGCCAGGGACGGTATGTGTAAAGAGCTCCATGGAGTGAGTTGTGTCGCCTGCTGCATCCTTCTCTCTTGTTGTAGTTTTTGCTGAGGAGGACAAGGAAGCGACTTGTCCCTGACCGTGAACATCCACAAGCGACGCGCTGCTTTTACATTTACCAGTTTCGGAAGAGGAGGCAAAAGAGCTAGAGGCTGAGTCTGCAATGTAAGCCAAAACTTGCTGTTGCTGCTCCGCCTTTAAAAGCGGTTTTCCTACTCCCAGAAAAGAGAGCGTTCGAGGCCTTGTGTAGCCTGACGACGAAACTGGCTCCACAGCTCCAGACTTAGGTGGAATATTTTTATCCCCACGACCACCTGATGCTCCACTACCACTACCATCATTATTAGCTGACAATGAACGCCCACGACGACCTCTTGCACCAGACTTCCTCATTGTTTTAAAATCTTAACCAAAGTAACTTTATTTGTTGCTGTCAAACAACTTACACGGTGAGCTATAACTTCAGTATGATTTCAATATCCCTTAACAGGTTGGTGAGACCACAAGGAAAATCAGGCACAATGTTACACACTCTGTTTTCTGTGGCACAAAATCACAGAGATGACACACACGCAGGACTGTCACTCAAGCACTAATGTCAATATTAATCTCCCACCTAATTTATTTATTTTTTTTTCTCAGGGAGACTTTAGAAACCAAATAATATTAAAAAAAAAACAAAAAAAAAAGGCTTTCTATGGCCCACAATTAGAGAGAGAGAGGTGGCACACCCAGGAGTCAAGACTGGCGCACAAGCTGAAAGGGCAATATTACTCTCCCACTGTTTTTTTAAGTTTTTTTTCTTTTATTTTCAGGGAGACTTTAGAAACCAAATAATATTAAAAAAAGCAAAAAAATAAATAGGCTTTCTATGGCCCACTGAATGAGAGAGAGAGGTGGCACACCCAGGAGTCAAGACTGGCACACAAGCTGAAAGGGCAATATTACTCTCCCACTGTTTTTTTATGTATTTTTTGTTTTTTAAGGGAGACTTTAGAAACCAAATAATATTAAAAAAACAAAAAAATAAATAGCCTTTCTATGGCCCACTGAATGAGAGAGAGAGGTGGCACACCCAGGAGTCAAGACTGGCACACAAGCTGAAAGGGCAATAATACTCTCCCACTGTTTTTTTATGTATTTTTTGTTTTTTAAGGGAGACTTTAGAAACCAAATAATATTTAAAAAAAAAAAAAAAATAGGCTTTCTATGGCCCACTGAATGAGAGAGGTGGCACACCCAGGAGTCAAGACTGGCACACAAGCTGAAAGGGCAATATTACTCTCCCACTGTTTTTTTATGTTTTTTTTTTTTTTTCAGGGAGACTTTAGAAACCAAATAATATTTAAAAAAAAAAATAAATAGGCTTTCTATGGCCCACTGAATGAGAGGGAGAGAGGTGGCACACCCAGGAGTCAAGACTGGCACACAAGCTGAAAGGGCAATATTACTCTCCCACTGTTTTTTTATGTTTTGTTTTTTTTCAGGGAGACTTTAGAAACCAAATAATATTTAAAAAAATAAATAAATAGGCTTTCTATGGCCCACTGAATGAGAGGGAGAGAGGTGGCACACCCAGGAGTCAAGACTGGCACACAAGCTGAAAGGGCAATATTACTCTCCCACTGTTTTTTTATGTTTTTTTTTTTTTCAGGGAGACTTTAGAAACCAAATAATATTTAAAAAAATAAATAAATAGGCTTTCTATGGCCCACTGAATGAGAGGGAGAGAGGTGGCACACCCAGGAGTCAAGACTGGCACACAAGCTGAAAGGGCAATATTACTCTCCCACTGTTTTTTTATGGTTTTTTTTTTTTCAGGGAGACTTTAGAAACCAAATAATATTAAAAAAACCAAAAAAATAAATAGGCTTTCTATGGCCCACTGAATGAGAGAGAGAGGTGGCACACCCAGGAGTCAAGACTGGCACACAAGCTGAAAGGGCAATATTACTCTCCCACTGTTTTTTTTATGTATTTTTTGTTTTTTAAGGGAGACTTTAGAAACCAAATAATATTTAAAAAAAAACAAACAAAAAAAGGCTTTCTATGGCCCACAATTAGAGAGAGAGAGGTGGCACACCCAGGAGTCAAGACTGGCGCACAAGCTGAAAGGGCAATATTACTCTCCCACTGTTTTTTTAAGTTTTTTTTCTTTTATTTTCAGGGAGACTTTAGAAACCAAATAATATTAAAAAAACCAAAAAAATAAATAGGCTTTCTATGGCCCACTGAATGAGAGAGAGAGGTGGCACACCCAGGAGTCAAGACTGGCACACAAGCTGAAAGGGCAATATTACTCTCCCACTGTTTTTTTTATGTATTTTTTGTTTTTTAAGGGAGACTTTAGAAACCAAATAATATTTAAAAAAAAACAAACAAAAAAAGGCTTTCTATGGCCCACAATTAGAGAGAGAGAGGTGGCACACCCAGGAGTCAAGACTGGCGCACAAGCTGAAAGGGCAATATTACTCTCCCACTGTTTTTTTAAGTTTTTTTTCTTTTATTTTCAGGGAGACTTTAGAAACCAAATAATATTAAAAAAACCAAAAAAATAAATAGCCTTTCTATGGCCCACTGAATGAGAGAGAGGTGGCACACCCAGGAGTCAAGACTGGCACACAAGCTGAAAGGGCAATATTACTCTCCCACTGTTTTTTTTTTTTTTTTTTTTTTTTCAGGGAGACTTTAGAAACCAAATAATAAGAAAAAAAAAAAAAATAAATAAATAGGCTTTCTATAGCCCACTGAATGAGAGATAGCACACACAGCAGTGGCACACAAGCCCTGACTGAGGCCAATATTTTTCTACCACTGATTGATGTAGTGTTTTTGTGTTGAGGTAGAATTTAGAACACAAATCACGGAAAAAATAAATAGGCTTTCTATGGCCCACTCAGTGAGAGATGGCACACACAGGGATGGCACTGTAGCAGAAATGCCAATCTTAATCTCCCACAAAAAAAAAAAAAAACAGGGACTGTCCTACAATTACTATCTCCCTGCAGTAATCTAAGCCAGGTATGGCAGGCAGCAATAGGAGTGGACTGATGCACAAATTAAATAAAAAGTGTGGACAAACAAAAAAGATAGCTGTGCAGAAAGGAAGGAACAAGAGGATATGTGCTTTGAAAAAAGCAGTTGGTTTCCACAGTGGCGTACACACAGCAATACAGCTATCACGGAGCCTTCTAGGGCAGCCCAATGAGCTACAGCGCTGAGGAAAAAAAAAAAAAAATAGCTTCCACTGTTCCTGCACACCGAAGGTGGTGTTGGACAGTGGAAATCGCTACAGCACAAGCGGTTTGGTGGTTAGTGGACCCTGCCTAACGCTATCCCTGCTTCTGACGAAGCGGCAGCAACCTGTCCCTAAGCTCAGATCAGCAGCAGTAAGATGGCGGTCGGCGGGAACGCCCCTTTATAGCCCCTGTGACGCCGCAGACAGCAAGCCAATCACTGCAATGCCCTTCTCTAAGATGGTGGGGACCAGGATCTATGTCATCACGCTGCCCACACTCTGCGTTCACCTTCATTGGCTGAGAAATGGCGCTTTTCGCGTCATTGAAACGCGACTTTGGCGCGAAAGTCGCGTACCGCATGGCCGACAAGCACAGGGGTCGGATCGGGTTTCATGAGACGCCGACTTAGCCAAAAGTCGGCCACTTTTGAAAATGATCGACCCGTTTCGCTCAACCCTAATTGTGACTGCTGGCTCACATGCGGATTGGTGGAGGATGAAGCCAGTGGTGTCATCCTCCACCAATGTATTCACCGCTGTCTGAATCCAGAGGATGAGGAGAATAGTGACAGCGAGTGACGTTGGCTTATAGACGGCGGGTGTGGGAAGCCACTGTGCCACCCATGAACCATTATTTCAGCCATTCAACTGTCTCAGTCTGGTTTTAGATAAAGTGGGGCCCTGGGCAAAAGTTTAAAGTGGGGCCCAAAATGCTAACATGTCACACCATCAGACAGAAACATTTCTGTTGTATTTGCAAGCGCTAAGTTCAGACCGCTAAGCAAGAGTGATCGACAATATTGAAGTCTTTGATGCTTGTTTCCCAGCCTCTTTAGGGCACATGTCCACTGCATCCAAAGTGCTGCCGGCTATTGAACGCAGGTGAACCCCCATGTGTTCATTGAACCGTGTGCATTTACTGCGTCCAATACATTGTACAGGTGAAATTTATCTTATGGAGACAAATAAAGATAAATTGACATGCTGCAGTCTGGAAAGACGTGCCGCATGTCTGTCTCCACGGGTGAGCTGCAGACATCTGTGCACGCATAGTGAGCATGGGATTTCTTGAAATCCCATCCTCTATGCTGTAACATCTGGCCGCTGCACAAGTATGTGACGTCTAACCTGCATCGTTTTCTGACCGTGTGCACCTACCCTTATTCTGGATGAGGAAGAATGATTGGTACAGATAGTCCTCGATACAGTACAATGCAGGTCCAATATAGTACATATAGTAAAATGCACTCCCCATGGTCCTTCGTAGAGTATAATATAGCCCCCTCAGAGTATAATGCAGCCCCCTCAGAGTATAAAGCAGCCCCCACACACAGTATAATGCAGCCTCCTCAGAGTGTAATGCAGCCCCCTCAGAGTATAATGAAGCCCCACATACACACACAGTATAATGCAGGCCCGACTCCCACAAACACACACAGTATAGTGCAGCCCCATTCACACACAGTGTAATACAGCCCCACACACACACACACACACACACAGAATAATGCAGCCCCCCCAGAGTATAATGCAGCCCCACACACAGAATAATGCAGACCCCACCCCCACACAGTGTAATTCAGCCCCCCAAACACACAGTATAGTGCAGCCCCCCACACACAGTATAATGCAGCCCCCCCAGAGTATAAAGCAGCCCCCTCATAGTATAATGCAGTCCTACATACAGTATAATGCAGCCCCCAAACAAAAACACACAATATAGTGCAGCCTTCCACACAGTATAATGCAGCCTCCCACACACACAGTATAGTGCAGCCCTCGCACACAGTATAATGCAGCCCACACACTCACAGTATAATCCAGCCCCCCCAAAGTATAAATCAACCCCCTCAGAGTATAATGCAGCCTTACACACAGCATAATGTGCCCCCCACAAACAGACACAAAGCATAATGCAGCCCCCACACATAGTATAGTGCAGTCCCCCACACACAGTATAGTGCAGTCCCCCCCACACACAGTATAGTGCAGTCCCCCCACACACAGTATATTACAGTTTCCACACACACACTATCGTGCAGCAGACACGCACACTATAATGCAGACACACACACATACATTATAATGCAGAGAGACACACACTATGATGCAGTCACAAACACATACACATACACAATACTTACCTCTCCTCCTTGTCCCCCTGCTGCTCTGGCTTCTGCAGAGCATCTCAGGGTCTCACCAGCTCCTCAGCTGAAGCATGCTGAGTCGCAGGCAGAGAGGGAGGGATAGGAGAGGGAGTGTCACATGATGCTCCCTCCTCCATCACTGCGTTCAACTTTATCGGCATCTATTCGCAATGCAGGGAGGGGGCGGTGCTGGGCCCCTCTTACTCAGGAGCCCCATAGCAGCCACTGGCTGGGGGCCCCTGAAGGAGCGCGGGCCCTAGACGGCTGCCTGGTCTTCCTGCACCTAACACTGGCCCTGGTCTGTGGGCCGGATTGGAACTGCCAGAGAGCTGAATGTGGCCCGATGACTGCACTTTGCATAGGTCTGATCTAGAGAAAGAAAAGTTAAATCTGACTCTGAGGGAAATGTTGATGGTTTCAAAAGTGCTTAGATGATTTTCCCATTCATCCTCTCCCACCCATACTAACTCTAGATAAGAGATTGATATTAGATGATAGATAGATAGACAGACAGACAATAGATAGATGTTGCTTCTGGCCAGGTTGCAGCTTCCATTTGTGACGGGCGTTGCCTGTTCTCATTACCCCCGGACACACATACTGTACATCTGCGTGATGGGGCCGGTGTGTGCACAGCTCCATATCATCCTTATTACTGGTGGTAGACATTAGTTTCAGGACGCGGAGCAGTCTGTATGACTAGGAACAAGCAGGGGTGTATGAAGTGATGGGCTCTCTATAATCTCCAGAGTAAATGGGCTGTGCGCTTATTAGCTTCCCATGCCGGTGTGACTCAACACGAGGCCTAAGAGAAACCGTCACCATTACAGCACATGCATGCCGCTCACGCAGTTTGGAATCAGCCTTTGAATAATTTAATGAAACCAATTTGCACTTTTAAAATAAGCAGGAATCTAGTAACAATCCTTCAGTGCCTCGCAGACTTCTCCCATACACAACACAGAACATGGTGCGGGGCTGCGAGGAGAACACCGGAAGCTGGAATAGAAAGGACTTATTATACGTTTGGGATATCACAGAAACATGACATTTCTCCAGGGAACTTGTAGAATCAGAAATTCTGCCTGACGTCTTGGCTGCACTATCCACAGTTTATCAGCACAGAAGTCCAGTCCACTCTCCGTCAATGTTGTCCAGTCCACTCTCCGTCAATGTTCATTTTATTACCTCCTTAAAGGGAACCTGTCACCCCCAAAATCGAATGTGAGCTAAGCTCACCAGCATCAGGGGCTTATCTACAGTATTCTGTAATGCTGTAGATAAGCCCCCGATGTATCCTGAAAGATCAGAAAAAGAGGTTAGATTATACTCACCCAGGGGCGATCCTGGTATGATGGGAGTCGCGGTCTCTTCCGGCACCTCCCATCTTCTTACGATGACGTCCTCTTCGTGTCTTCACGCTGCGGCTCCGGCGCAGGACTACTTTGTCTGTCCTGTTGAGGGCAGAGCAAAGTACTGCAGTGCGCAGGCGCCAGGAAAGGTCAGAGAGGCCCAGCACCTGCGCACTGCAGTACTTTGCTCTGTCCTCAACAGGGCAGACAAAGTACGCCTGCGCCGGAGCATGAATACAAGAAGAGGACGTCATCGTAAGAAGATGGGAGGCCCCGGACCGCGACTCCCATCATACCAGGACCGCACCTGGGTGAGTATAATCTAACCTCTTTTTCTCATCTTTGAGGATACATCGGGGGCTTATCTACAGCATTACAGAATGCTGTAGATAAGCCCCTGATGCTGGTGGGCTTAGCTCACCTTCGATTTTGGGGGTGACAGGTTCCCTTTAAGGACCAGATATATTTTTACCCTTTTATAGGGGTGTCAATCCCATTTTAATTTCTGTTCTATTAACCCTTTAACACCAGGTCCTTTTGCCCTTAAAGTGGTATATGGTGTCAGTGACAACTGATCCTTAGAACAGACCACCACTATCAGATCAGCAGGGGTTTGTTCACCCCCACCCCACACCAGTCAGCTCTTACCATTCCCTGGGGAGCAGCTTAGCTCCTCTTCCAAAGTCCTACAGTATGTCTACATTTCTTTCATGTTTGTTTAAAGGGGACCTGTTACTTGCCATAAATATGCCATTTTGCCTTGTCTAAGTGCCTCTGTTCTCCTAAATCTAACATTGTTTTCTTTTTGTTCCTGCTCTTCTCAGTTCCTGAGATAGAGCCCCCTCTTCCCTATCTATAAATCTAGTCTTAATTAAATGGGTGTGTTTTCTCAACAAGACTCCTGTAGAGTCCTTTGATGACCATGCCCCTTTGGTTAACAAGAGTAGACTTACTGTATACACAGGGAAAAGGGGGCCATATCTCAAGATCTAAGAGGCACTGGTACAAAAGAAAAACAACGCCGGAATCTGGAGAACAGCGGCATTTACACCTGGTAAAAAAAGGAATGTACAAAAGTTTTCGGTACTGGTTGAAAAACATTAGTCATTACACCTGATAAATAGAAGTATAGGTCTTCTCCATCTAATCTGTATGTCTCTCCTTCAGGGAGCCACAGCCCTTCACCCAGGAGTTGTATCGACAGCACCCCTGCAAGGTAAGCAGATATTTTTGGCAATAAAAACAAAACAGTCCCCTGATATGTGTCACGTATTGATATAATCACATGGCCAGTTAGCCCGTCTTCCTTCGGTAGTAGGGGAGTGGCAGGTAAAAGGGGCTAATTTCCAACATTAAAGATGCCTGATATATGAAGAGTAGGAAAGGGAAATGTAGACGACTGTCAGGGTAAAGGAAGAGCAATCACATTTCCATTCCTTGAGCATTTCTCAGGTGACAAAAAGATTAGGCGGACCGTTGCTTTGTGGCCCTATGGGTATTTTATTCTCCCCTGTTTCTATGGTCCATATTTTTCATTAAAGATTGTGCAAATGTCTGAATAAAAAAAAATTGCCAGCCACCCTTTCTATTTATTATTCTGGAAGCTGGACAATTAGCAAATTATCTATTAGAATAAATTAAGAGGTCTTAAAACAGGAACATTTTACAAAACAAATTCATTTTAGTTTTAAAGGGGTAAGAAATAAAGATCTGCTTTTTTCCCCCAAAACATTGTTGTGCGAGTCTATAAGCTGTGCCTGGTATTGCGTTCATTTTAAGGTAGTAACTTTAGTAAGAGGTAAACTGCAATGCCAGGCACATCTAATAGGCAGACATATTTTTTTTTTAAATATATATATTTTTTTTGAATCATGGATATCTATTGTGAAAAAAAACACTAAGAAACTCCTCCCCATCCCCCCCCCCCAAACAATATATATTAAAAATTTAATTTCTTAATCTCCTTTCCAATTTTATTTTGTAATGCATTTAAAACTGAGGAGGATATAAATAAATCTTCTGTGTGTGTTTCCAGAGCCCGGCTGTGCTCCTCCTCCTCATTGTTCTGTTCCTGGTTGTAAGATAACTGTCTGCAGCAGAACAAAAGGTTGTTAAAGGGAACCTGTCAGCAGGATTGTGCACAGTAACCTACAGACAGTGTCAGGTCGGCGCCGTTATACTGATTACAATGATAATAATAATAATAATTTTTATTTATATAGCGCCAACATATTCCGCAGCACTTTACAATTAAGCGGGGACATGTACAAACAATAAATTCAATACAGGTTAAGACAATTTAAACAGTGACATTAGGAGTGAGGTCCCTGCTCGCAAGCTTACAATCTACAACGAAAAGGGGGGACACAATAGGTGAAAAGTGCTTGTTATTACAGTTCTGGCAATTATAATACATAGGGATTTTCATATAAAACTGCATGATCCGGTCATCAGCCCGTGTGTTTAAGTGCAATAGTCAAGTATCAAGTGCAGTTATCATGTGCATGGAGGGTGTGGGGACAGATGAATAGTAGGGTGCAGATTCAGAGTAATATTTGGAAGGAGGGAACAGGGCAAAGTTAGTTTACTGAGTAGTTGATGTAGTAGGCTTGTTTGAAGAGATGGGTTTTTAGAGCGCGCTTGAATAGGTCGGGGCTAGGTATCAGTCTGACCGTCTGGGGAAGTGCATTCCAGAGAGCTGGCGCAGCACGAGAGAAGTCTTGGAGACGGAGGTGCGAGGTTCGGATTACGGGGGATGTTAGTCTTAGGTCGTTTGTAGAACGGAGGGCACGTGTGGGGCGATAGACAGAGATGAGAGAGGAGATATAAGGCGGTGCAGAACTGTGGAGAGTTTTGTGGGTGAGAGAGTTTATACTGGACCCTGTAGCGAATGGGTAGCCAGTGTAATGACTGGCACAAGATGGAGGCATCGGTGAAGCGGCTGGACAGAAATATGACCCTGGCTGCAGCATTCAAGATGGATTGGAGAGGGGAAAGTTTGGTAAGAGGGAGACCGATTAGAAGAGAATTGCAGTAGTCCAGACGAGAATGAATAAGAGCGACAGTAAGAGTCTTAGCAGTTTCAAAGGTGAGAAAAGGTCGGATTCTGGAGATGCAGGTGACAAGAGCGAGTGAGTGATCGGATGTAGGGAGTAAAGGAAAGTTCGGAGTCAAATATGACCCCAAGACAGAGTGCATGCTGCTTGGGAGTTATGGTTGAACCCTCCAGGGTAATTTCGATGTTGGGAAGAGTGAGGTTAGTAGAAGGGAGAAACACAAGAAGTTTCGTTTTGGAGAGATTTAGTTTCAGATAGAGGGAGGACATGATGTTAAGCCCCCGTCTCACATAGCGAGATCGCTGCTGAGTCACAAGTTTTGTGACGCAACAGCGACCTCAGTAGCGATCTCGCTATGTGTGATACCTACCAGCGATCAGGCCCCTGCTGTGAGATCGCTGGTCGTGTCGGAATGGCCTGGACCTTTTTTTGGTCGTTGAGGTCCCGCTGACATCGCTGAATCGGTGTGTGTGACACCGATCCAGCGATGTCTTCACTGGTAACCAGGGTAAACATCGGGTTACTAAGCGCAGGGCCGCGCTTAGTAACCCGATGTTTACCCTGGTTACCAGCGTAAATGTAAAAAAAAAAAAACAGTACATACTCACCATCTGATGTCCGTCAGGTCCCTTGCCGTCTGCTTCCTGCTCTGACTGAGATCCGGCCGTACAGTGAGAGCACAGCACAGCAGTGACGTCACCGCTGCGCTCTGCTCTCACTGTACGGCGGCACTCAGTCAGAGCAGGAAGCAGTCGGCGAGTATGTACTGTTTTTTTTTTTTTGGTAACCAGGGTAAACATCGGGTTACTAAGCGCGGCCCTGCACTTAGTAACCCGATGTTTACCCTGGTTACCCGGGTGCTGCAGGCAGGGCCGTATTTAGAGTTTCTGCTGCCCTAGGCACTTTTCGTGCTGCCTCCCCCACTGGTCAGTATGACTAATGCAGACACTGTCGGCAGTGACTTGGGCTACTTTCACATCAGCGATTTTTACCATTCGTGGCCGATCCGGCAGTTTTTCTGCATCTGCCACGTAACGCATCACTTATGGCAACACTGCGTTCGGTCTCATTCATTCCCTGTGGGACTTGCGGACATGTGCCGCACTTGCAGTTTTGCCGCGATCCGATAAATGCGGTACTTGCAGCAACGGAAAAAAACGCTGCTAGTAGTGTTTTTTTGTCTCATCGTAAGTGTAAAACCGCAAGTGCTGCACATGTTCGCAAGTCCCATAGGGAATCAGTAAGGGGTCCAAATCTATGTATATGCCCATGTAGCTCTTTCAAAGACAATTCCAGCAATATTTTTACATGTTCAGTCCATTCATCTGAAATCAGTTTGCATACATATGCAAATGAGGGAGTAGATCTGTTACTCCAGCTCTATACCCCCTCAGTGCTGTATTATATACTATATAACACAGCCACATAGTATATAAGAGCCACGTAGTATATAGCACAGCCCACATAGTATATAGCACAGGCCACGCAGTATATAACAGCCCACGCAGTATATAACACAGCCCACGCAGTGTATAACACAGCCCACGTAGTATAGAACACAGCCCACGTAGAATATAACAGCCCACGTAATATATAGCAGTATAGGCACCATATCCCTGTTAAAAAAATTAAAATAAAAAAGTTATATACTCACCCTCCGGCATCCACCGAAGCTGTCCCGATGCGCGTGATGCTGCCGCCAGCTTCTGTTCCCAGTGATGCATTGCGAAATTACCCAGATAACTTAGCGGAGACCGCCAAGTCATCTGGGTAATTTTGCAATGCATCACTGGGAACGGAAGCTGGCGGCAGCATCGTGCGCATCGGTGGACGGCGGAAAGTGAGACTAGCACAATTTTTAAATTTTTTACTTATTTTTAACATTATATCTTTTTATTATTGACGCTGCATAGGCAGCATCAATAGTAAAAAGTTGGTCCGGGATGGGGTGACACACTGGCACTGACAGCTCCGCACACACGTACAGCTCCACACAGACACACACATACATACAGCTCCGCACACACACACACAGCCCCACACACACATACAGCTCTGCGCACACACACATACAGCTCCGCTCCTTGCACACACACATACAGCCTCACACACATACAGCACCGCACAGACACACACATACATACAGCTCCGCACACACAGAGCTCCGCACACACACACACATACAGCACCGCACAGACACACATACATACAGCTCCGCACACACAGAGCTCCGCACACAGAGCTCCGCACACACAGACAGCTCCGCGCACAGACAGCTCCGCGCACACAGGGCTCCGAACACACAGGGCTCCGAACACACAGAGCTCCGCACACACACACACATACGGCACCGCACAGACACACATACATACAGCTCCGCGCACACAGAGCTCCGCACACAGAGCTCCGCACACACAGACAGCTCCGCGCACACAGAGCTCCGCACACAGACAGCTCCGCACACACACACATACAGCACCGCACAGACACACATACATACAGCTCCGCGCACACAGAGCTCCGCACACACACACACACATACGGCACCGCACAGACACACATACATACAGCTCCGCGCACACAGAGCTCCGCACACAGAGCTCCGCACACACAGACAGCTCCGCGCACACAGAGCTCCGCACACACAGACAGCTCCGCACACACAGACAGCTCCGCACACACACACATACAGCACCACACAGACACACATACATACAGCTCCGCGCACACAGAGCTCCGCACACACAGACAGCTCCGCGCACACAGGGCTCCGCACACACAAACAGCTCCGCGCACACACACAGCTCCGCGCACACACACAGCTCCGCGCACACACACAGCTACACGCACACACACACACACACAGCTCCGCGCACACACACAGCTCCGCGCACAAACACAGCTCCGCGCACACACACAGCTCCGCACACACACACACAGCTCCGCACACACACACACAGCTCCGCACACACACACACAGCTCCGCACACACACACACACACACACACACACAGCTCTGCACACCAGCAGTGGCAATGATTGCTCCCAGGACCCAGATATAGTGAGTGGGGGTGTATTATACCCCACCACTCACTCTCTGGGTCCGTCTGCCGGGAGGAAAGATCAAACAGACATCATACATTCAGGGCTTCTGTGTTTGCATGGCTCCTCCAGCCTCAGGCACTACAGGAAGAAACGAGGCTGAGGAATGTGAGGGAAGGGGTGAGCACCATGAGGTGAGTCACAGAGAGAGCCGTGCAGCAGGCAGCGCGCAGGCAGGAGCCAGGAGGGAGATCATTACAGACAGAGACAGTACACTACTTAGGCTACTTTCACACTAGCGTCGGGAACAACCCGTCGCCGTGCGTCGGGCCGACGTTCCCGACGCTAGCGTGGTCTCCGCCGCACAACGGGGGCAGCGGATGCATTTTTCCCACGCATCCGCTGCCCCATTGTGAGGTGCGGAGAAGTGCGGGGAGGTGGGGGCGGAGTTCCGGCCGCGCATGCGCGGTCGGAAAAAGCGGACTGTCGGGAGCAAAAAACGTTACATGTAACGTTTTTTTCTCCCGACGGTCCGCTACCACACGCCCAAGCGTCGCAAAACGGACGCACCGTTTGGCAATGCGTCGCAAATGCGTCGCTAATGTTAGTCTATGACGAAAAAACGTATCCAGCAAGAACTTTTGCTGGATGCGTAGTTTCGGCAAAACGACGCATTTGCGACGTATTGCAGTTAACGCTAGTGTGAAAGTAGCCTTACTGTGCATGTACTGCTCTACTGTCCGCGAGTCCGCCAGCTCCAGGCCAGCAATGTGCGAGTCCAGGACAGGACCCAGGGTCGGCACACAGGGCGCCGCCGCTCCACCTCAGCAGTCACATTCCGGCCGGCACCACCAGTGAGGCTGTAAGCAGGGGGTCAGTGAGGTCACTGTGAGGGGGAGTAGGGAGAGTCGGCACCAGCACCACGTGTTCTGGCTGCCGCTCTGCCGCCCCCTGTCTTCAGGAAGGGACCCACAGAACTAGTATTCAAAAAAAAAAAAAAAAAAGAAAAAAAAAAAAAAAAACACTTGCTCAGGTGCCGCCCCCCCGCCTGTCCCCGCCCTAGGCACGTGCCCTCAAGTGCCTAGTGGCAAATACGGCCCTGGCTGCAGGGGGACTTCGGCATCGTTGAAGACAGTTTCAACGATGCCGAAGTCGTTCCCCTGATCGTTGGTCGCTGGAGAGAGCGGTCTGTGTGACAGCGACCACACAGCGACCACACAACGACTTACCAACGATCACGGCCAGGTCGTATCGCTGCTCGTGATCGTTGGTAAATCGCTATGTGTGACGGGGCCTTTAGAGACAGCAGACAGACAATCCTTGGTATTTTGAATTAGGGTAGGGGTGATGTCGGGGGAAGAAGTGTATAATTGGGTGTCATCAGCATAGAGATGATACTGGAACCCAAATCTGCTGATTGTTTGTCCAATAGGTATCCAATGATACCTGGCGATGAAATCCGTCTTGTGTTTGTTGTTTAATCATTATTTTTAGTTTTGAGTTAATGATATGCTTGTGCTCCGGGGCGGCCTGTGGGGGTTCTTCATGTGGTGCTCTGATTAGGTATTCATAATGCAGCCTGCTAACAGTTTACATAATGAATATTATATACTAGTTGGTGGCCTGATTCTAAAGCATCGGGTATTCTAGAATATGTATGTATGTATGTACGTCGCGCTGTGAGTGGGGGTTAAATTCCCCTCAATATCTCTGATTGGTCGCGCCCGGCTGGCCAATCAGTGAAGCGTGGTTCAAATCTGGCGCCAATTCACGGCCGGACTGCGCCTGACTCTGATTGGTCACGGCCGGCTAGGCACGACCAATGACCGAAGCGGTGTTTAAATACCGCGCCAATATCGCTGATTGGTTACGGCTGGCCGGGCACGACCAATGACCGAAGCGGTCTTTAAATACTGCGCCAATATTGCTGATTGGTGACGGCCGGCCAGGCGCGACCAATCTGCAAAGCGTGGTTTAAACCCCGCGTCAATTCGCAGCTGGACTGCGTCTGTCGTTGATTGGTCACAGGATGTCAGGGGTTCGGAGCGCTGGATGTCGGGGGTTCGGGGTGCAGGATATAGCACAGCCACGTAGTATATAACACAGTCACGTAGTATATAACACAGCCACGTAATATATAGCACAGCCACGTAGTATGTAGCATATAGCACAGCCACGTAGTATACAGCAGTCACGTAGTATATAGCAGCCACATAGTATATAACACAGCCAATGCAGTATATAACACTGCCCACGTAGTATACAGCAGCGTGGGCACCGTATCTCTGTTAAAAAAAAGAATTAAAATAAAAAATAGTTATATACTCACCCTCCGGCGTGTACCAAAGTTGTCCCGATGCGTGCGAGGCTGCCGCCAGCTTCTGTAGCGCCCCCACCGTCGCAGGGCCGAGGGGATACCCGGTACCGGGCCTCTGAGTCTCTGCTCTGGGGTTGTCACGGTGGCTAGACCCGGCCCGTGACCCTGCTGAGGGGCGTACAATGAAGGTGGAGGTAGGGTGGTTATTATGTGGTGCAGGCCGGTCGCAGTAAATAACGAGGACACCAGGTTGCAGTCTCTTTACCTCTTTACTGAAGGCTTCAGGATCCTCAATCCGGAATACGGTTAACCGGGCTGCGCAAGTCCGGCCGGTCCGATGGCACCTCCAGAGTTCCCTTTACAGGTGGAAATCTGTGCCTACCTTCTAGCGCTAGGTGTTGTGGTCCTCCCCTGCTGTGCTTACGGGATAGTCCCCACAACTGTTGTGTCTGTTTCTCGTGTTCCCTCACAACTCGATTAGATGATGTTCTTCCTCGTCCCCCAGATGATATGGCTAGGACGCACCCGTATGACGGGTAGGCCCGGAGTTCCTCCTGTTGTTGCCCCCCTATGTCTTCGTAGGTGATTTGTGTGAGACAGCCCGCCTCTAGCTGACTGTCCTGCCGTAGGTTTGAAGTATTGCTTGGAGCCTAGTACTTCCTCGGCGTTCCGGCCACCGGCTGCGCGCCTCAGTAGGATGTTGCCTCGTCTTACAGCACGACTCCTACTGGTGTTTCTCCTTGTTGCGTTGATCTCGTTTCTCACTCAGCACAATAAACCTCGCTTCTTGTCCTTTCTTAGGGTACCGCCGCTATCTAGTGCAGGCGCGGTCCCGTAACGTTCTCTCTGTTCGCTAGGCCTCTGTCAGGATCCCACCCCTGACAGGGACCCCCCTGAGTCTCTCCCTGCAACACCCCCTGCCACGGGATGTTGCCTGTTCGATCCCCAGTCAGCTTTCTGTCTAAATTCCTATCCAACCCCCAGTTTTACCAGATTGTGAGGAGTGGCCTAATGAATAGAACCCTTAGCTCCCCCTGGAGGCCAGACTGTGAAGTGTATTGGTGTCTGTGATACCTGGTCAGGTGAACTCCTTCAGTGCCATCAGACGTACCACAGCCCCCCTTAGCGGCGGAGCATCAGTACTGCAACGACCAGGACTCTGGGGCGCTGCACTTCCGTTCCCAGTGATGCATTGCGAAATTACCCAGATGACTTAGCGGTCTCGCGAGACGGAATGCTGGCGGCAGCCTCGCCGCTCGCTCGCATCGGTGGATGGCGGAAGGTGAGAATAGCACCATTTTTTATTTTTTTAATTATTTTTAACATTATATCTTTTTACAGCATCAATAGTAAAAAGTTTGTCACACATTGTTAATAGCAGCGTTAACAGACTGCGTTACACCGCGTTATGCCGCGGTGTAATGTAGTCGGTTTAACGGACTGCTAAAACGCTATGTGGGCGGCGGGCGCTGACGGGGGGGGGGGGGGTATGGAGGGGGCACTTTCTGCAGGGGAGTAGGGAGCAGCCATTTCGCGGCCGAAATGTGCCCGTTGCTGATTGGTCGTGACCGGCTGGCCGCGACCAATCAGCGACTTGGGACTTCTGTGACAGACAGACAGACAGACAAACAGACTGAAGTGCCCCTTAGACGATTATATAGATAGATATTTTAAAAAGGTGATTTCATGTTTTAAATATATATCATATTCATTATGTAAACTGGGGGGCAGGTCAGTGAGGGATCAGTGTCAGAAGCTGAAAATAAAGATTAAACAACAACCACAAGATGGATTTCATCAACCAAAGTATCATTGTAATCAGTATAACGGCACCAACCTGACACTGTCTGTAGGTTACTGTGCACAATCCTGCTGACAGGTTCGCTTAACCCCTTCACGACACGCGCAGTACAGCACATGTTGTGTCCCTCCCTTTGATGTGGGCTCCAGCGCTGAGCCCACATCTTTCCCGGCACATGTCAGCTGTATTGAACAGCTGACATATGCCCCTAACAGCCATGGGTGGAATCGCAATTCACCCGCAGCTGTTAACCCGTTAAATGCCGCTTTTAATCTCTGACACCAGCATTTAATGTAATGATCGCATCGGAAGAGCGTCACTAATCCCACCCATCACCGCCTGTGTCACATGACCGTGGGTTGCCGATGGGTTGGCAGGACATCCCGGGGTCTGCAGGAGCTCATAGCAAGTGAGCATTTCTGCTACACACAGGCGATCTGAGCATCACCTGTATGATGCAGAGGCGATCAGACAGCTGCAGCTTCTTGTCTCCCATGGAAAAATTTAAGTCACCGCCCATTCGCCTCATTCAAAATAAAACAATTAAAAAAAAAACCCCAAAACATATTTGGTATTGACGCATTCAGAATCACCCGATCTATCAAGTTATAAAAATAATTAAAAAAAAGTAAAAACGCCAGAATTAAGTTTTTTTTGGTCACTGCAACATTGCATTAAAATGCAATAACGGGCGATGAAAAGATTGTATCTACACCAAAATGGTATAATTAAAAACGTCAGGTCAGCGCGCAAAAAATAAGCCCTCACCCAACCCAAGATCACGAAAAATGGAGATGCTACGGGTATCGGAGAATGGCGCAAATTATTGTTTTTGCAAAGTTTGGAATTTTTGTTATACCACTTAGATAAAAAAGAACCTAGACATGTTTGGTGTCTATGAACTCGTGATGACCTGGAGAATCATAATGGCAGGTATATTTTAGCATTTGGTGAACATGGTAAAAAAAATCCAAAAAACAGTTATGGAGTTGCATTTTTTTGCAATTTCACCACACTTGGAATTTGTTTCCCGTTTTCCAGTACACAATATATTTAAACCAATGATGTTGTTCAAAAGTACAACTTGTTGTGCAAAAAACAAGCCCTCACACAGCCATATTGATGGTAAAAATAAAAAAGTTACCTCTCTGGGAAGAAGATGAGTGAAAAAGGGAAACGCAAAATCAAAAAGGGCTGCGGCGTGAAGAGGTTGAAATGGAATCTTTCATGTCTCCAAATGCAGATATAGGGTAAATCTGCAGGTTTATAGCTTTCTAATGCTGTCCGCCATCTTACTAAATGTGTAGCTACCAGCAGGAAAAGAACTTAGAGGTGAGTCCTGAGCGGCTACAGTCACCGCTCACAGAACCACTCAGTATACTATGAGCAGTGGTTGTAAGCACGTACCAGAACTATGATGGACAGTTCGCAGCGCCCTGATGTGCTGCAGAGCAATCTGTCAATCAAAGAGCCGAGGTGTGCTTACAACCACTGCTCACGGTATACTGAGCGGTGCCTGCATGACTGAAAGCTGGCAGCTACTGGGAAGAATAAAGATAATTTCCTTCCTGTAGCCACACCTTCAATAAGGTGGCCAGACAACATTGGAACTGTAATAATCTGCAGATTAACCCCATATCTGCAAGTTAATAGAGTTTGGAGACATGACTGCCTCTTTTTGCCTTGCCAGTGGTATAGCGTTGGTCGTCAATGAACTGGAGAAGGCAAGTTCCCCCTAATCAGAGGAGCGTCCTTTCCACCAGTCTAATATTGACTGTGTCTGCATCATGGATGCAGTCACAGTAGAAAGCAATTATGGAACAGGGTGCCATCATCTCCCTGATCCATCATTCTCCCTGTGCACCTGAGCTCTGGCGTCTCCGCGTAGCAGGCGTCATGATGTCACTACATCACATCCGCTGTACAGAGCTACATGCCAAACGCTGCAGAAACTGGAGCAGCGGGGGAACGGGGAGAGGTGAGTTATTTATTTTTTTAAATCAATGAGTTAATTTTGAGAGCCTTTATTCTATTTGGAGGGGAGTGGGGGTCGTTATCTTATTTGGTGGGCTGTGTGGGGGTCATTATCCTATTTGGATGGCTGTGTGGGGAACAGGTATACTGTTTGAAGGGCTGTGAGGGGGCAAATTGTATTGTTTGGACAGCTGTTTGGGGGTCACTATACTGTTTAGAAGGCTGTGTAGGAGCCATAATACTTTTTGGAGGGCTATGTCAGGACCATTATACTGTTTTAAGGACAATGTGGGGGCCCTTATACTGTTTGGAGGGCTATGTGACAGCCATTATACTGTATGCGGACCATTAGATGTGTGGAGGGTTGTATTTGGTTTAGCATATTATGTGGAGGGTTCTTTACTGTTAGGAGGGCTACGTGGGGGCTTGGAGGGCTGGTGGGGGCCAAAATACTGTGTGTGGACCATTACACAGTGTGGAGGGTTGTGTGGGGTCCATCATACTGTGTGGAGGGAAGATGGACCATCATACTGTGTTGAAGGCCCATATACTGTATATAGGACCATTATTCAGTGTGGGGGGTTGTGTGTGGTCCATCATACTGTGTGGAGAGTTGTATGTGGGCTATTATACTGTTTGGTGGGCTAGATGGGGGCATTATACTAAGTGGAAGCCATTATATAGTGTGGAGGGTTGTGTTGGGGCCGTCATACTGTGTGGATGGTTGTGTGTAGGGCCATTATACTGTGTGGAGGGCCATAATACTATTTGGAGGGGTGTGGGGGCCATTATACTGCTTGGAGGGCCATTATACCATATAGAGGGCTGCGTGGGAGCCATCATATAATCTGGATAGCTGTGTTGGGGCCATCATATTGTGAAGAGGGCTGTGTTGTGGTCTTTATACTGCGGGAGCATTATGTAGGAGCATTATGCTGTGTTGGGGTTACTGTGGGAGTGTTATACTTTTCGGGCGTGGGGTAATGTAGAGTCATCATATTGTGCATTGCATGTGGAGAGCACTGTAGAGGAATTACTGTTGGGGGTCATGAAAGTTGTATCTTAGCGAGTGGGCTTTAATAGGATCTAAATTACTTTGTAAGGGCTGCAAAGTTGTGAGATGTGTTCTCCTGTGACCCTGCTGAATATTAGTTTTTTTGTGGTGGGGCCCATTTAGGACTTCTGCTATGGGGGCCCATTATTTCTTTGTTTGCCTTTTCCTGGTGCTAACCCTAGTCTTAGGCTGGTTTTACACTTGCCGTGTATTTTAGGGCCGCAAAAATCACGGCAAGTGTAAAAGAAGCCTTAACCTTAACCCTAGTCCTAACCTTAGCCCCTGTCCAATCCCTAATACTAACACTAGTCCTAGCTCTAACCCTAGTCCTAATCCCAACTCTATTACTAACCCTAGCCCTAACCTTAGGCATAAACAAATATATATAAAAATTGACGTTTATTAAAATGTTAGTTGTTTATTTAGTGAGTTTGTTTTTTTTAACATGGGACACTTCTTTAACTTTGGGATAGCTTTCCTTGAAGATATGTCTCTCCTAAATTTGCCAGTGAAATTTACAAGTGAGAGGAGAGACAGGACGCCGAGGGAGAACATGATGCAGATCTCAGTTGCTGTTTTGGCAGAGCAAAGCAGTCAAGATGAGTTTGTTATAAACTGCTGCACTCTGCATAGGCAGCAACTGAGATGACAATGCTCATTTCATCCTACTGAGAGCTATGTAATCTCAGTTGCTGTCTATGCAGAGTTCAGCAGCCAATGGCAAACTTACCCTAACTACTGTGGCACTGATTGAGATGTCAAAATGGCCACTGGCTGCTTTTCTTATCTAGTTTTCCAGCCACTGGGCGTTCACTGACTATGCCCTTGTGCTGCTCCAAGAAGATGTACCAATGATGAGGCAAAATTTTCCCTCCCCTTCTGTGTGCTGCCCTCCACCGCCACACTACTCCACTGAGTCCCACCCTTTGGACAAACCTAATCCTCTTCTTCATTCCCCTGCCAAAAATGGAACAAATCAGAAGAATATTAACCTTTTGCTCTCTGCAGCTATTTAAAGGACTGTTCTATGAACATGTAAAACATCCTATAGCCTGACAAACAATGAGGACTATTTTTTATTCTATTTATTTTTACCATTAACTTTAAGGTTAAGTTTTCCTTTAATTACTTTTGGAAGCAACTTTAGAATAAGTAAAAAATGGAGGACAATGGAAGATATAGAATTGTTATTTATAAATATCTGTGTTCTTTGTAATGGTTTTATAGGTGCCACCTCTGCCCTGGCATCATCAGGAGCACATAAACCTCACAAAGTCCCACCAATGTTACTTGTCACTGGTAAGTATCATAAAAAATAAGAGGTAACAACTTTATAAAGTATACTTAGAAATATGTGCTAACATTTAAGAAAATTAAAATTTATGTCATAAAATATTACTCTTCCACACACACAGTTATACATACCTCAACATTGAAATTGCAATTCCAAAAAGAAATAGTTGTGGAATTATGGAAATAACAGGACGGATTGATATGTTATTGATCTGCAAATGATGGAACAATGGGAGCAAAATGTTCAAAACATCTTGACTTATTTGGTATGGAGTATGAGCGCCACATGCAGAAATCTCCATACTTACTGCCTCTCCTGCTATCAATGACATTAGTAATGGTTGTCTGAAGAATGTTCTGCCACTCTGAATGCACTGAGTGCAAATAATCAAGATCCACTGCTGGCAGCTCCCTTGTACAATTGACGACCAATGAGGTCTCAGATGTGCTCGATGGGACTCGAAGTCCTGAGAAGTTGTAGGCCATGATAGTAGAGCACCCCCACGTCAAGGGCAATGGGGTACGGGGTACTCGGTACCGGGTCTCTCTCTCTCGGTTCTGGGGATGTCACGGTGGCCCGACCCGGTCCGTGGCCCTTCTGAGGGGCGTCCAATTAAAGGTGAAGTTTGTCTAGTGTTCGTGACGCAACCTGTGGTACTCGGTCAGGGTGACCGACGCTGTTTAGGGGTCTGCTGGGGTGATGGAATGGCAGCTAGATGGTATACCTTCCCACCGGTGAAGTGTGTCCCCAGGGCTTCCCAGATGTGTAGGTGGTGATGGTGGACGATGTAAGGCGCGATGAATAACGAGGACACAAAGGTTGCAGTCTCTTTACCTTTTACTGAAGACTTCAGCGTCCACAGTCCAGAGCACCGTTCACAAGGCAGGCAGAGTCTGGCCGGTCCGAAGGCACATCCAGAATCCCCTTATCCAGGTGGAAATCAGTAGCCTTCCTACTAGCGCCTGTGTGTTGTAGTACTTCCCTGCTGAACACCACGGGATAGTCCTCACAACGGTCGTGGATGTTTCTGATGTTCTCTCTCTCTCTGTCCCCCAGATGGTATGGATAGGACAACCCGTATGACGGGGTAGGCCTGGAGCTATTTTATAGGGACCCTAGAGACGCCCCTCTCCCACAATTTGCCTCCGTGTCTTCTTAGGTATTAAGGTCGGGCAACCAACTTGGAATTGACTGTCCTGCCGGTCTCTGAAGTAATGCGTAGAGCCTATTACTCCCTCGGTGTACCGGCCACCGGCTAGGCGCCTCAGAAGGAGGCTGCTGATCTTGGGGCAGAACTCCTCCCGGTATTATCTCCTTGTGCTGTGACTTCGTTTCTCACTCTCCACAATACAATTCTCTTCTTGTCCTTTCTTAGGATGCTGCTGCAATGGGTGCAGGCGCAGCTCCGTAACGTTCTATCTCGTGCTAGGCGGCTGTCAGGATCCCACCCCTGACAGGTCCTCTCTGGGTCAAACACAGGCAGCTTCTGACTCACTTCCTATCCAACCCACCAGTTTTACCCATGTGTGAGGAGTGCCCTAATAGATAGAAGCAAGGCTCCCCCTGGTGGACTGGAGTGTGAAGTGTAGTGTGTGACTTGTGATACCTGGCAAGGTGAACTCCTTTAGTACCATCAGACGTAATATCACTCCCCCTGGTGGGAGAGCGACATTACTGCAACAACAATGCAGGCTGCTCACAATAGCATGAGTAATGTGAGGCCTGGAATTGCTATTTTAAAAAACAGCTCCTGGGACACTTTGGGAAAATGGCCATATCACTAGTATCATGACCAAATCAGTGTAGCACCGAGCTGTTAGTGAACATGGAATGGAGACTAGAGGGGGTCTGAGTACTTTATATTATGCCAAAACATACCTTAAACCTGGGGGAAAGACTGGAGTGAAATTCCTCCGTAAAAGCCTCTTTATGGCATTGCCCATGTGATCTTCTGACTAATCTCTGGCTATCATTGCATCAAGACAAATGTAGGACACATTGCTGAAGAGGATAGACCTCCATTCCAGCCTTGATCGCTTCATTTCAGCCTCCAGCCCTCTCTTAAAGACCATGTGGGCAACTTCATGAAGAGGTCTACACGAGGGAATATCACACCATTCCTACTCCCAGGATTATGGTGTGGGGTGATAAAATGCAGGTGACCAGATGCAAAGAGGATGCAAGGCAAGAACAGTCAGTGAACGGTGTAATTTACAGAAGTTATAAGTCAATTGGTGATATTAAACAATGCAAATCAACAATAAACCATATAGCGATACAATTGTAATTGTATCGGTATATAAAACACAAATGTTCTCTTTATAAGTTGGTTTCACCCGTTCACAGGAGTCACTGTAGGATGCTAGCAGGTGCGTAGGATGTAGTGACACACAGGAGACAGAGCAAGGGTTAACAGGTTCTTTATATAAAACAGTGATGGAATAATCAGGGGGGTAAAGGATATGAATTTGCAGATGGGGGAAAGACAAATACAACAGGTAACTTATCAATCTCTGTGCACTGGAGGAAGGCGGCTGGAAGATCCCTCGGTGGCGCCGTAGGCGGCGCGAAATGTCTCCGATCCAGTCTCGCAGAAAGGCGATGCACTGTATCTTTGCGGTGATGAATCCTCCGGGTCCTTCGGCACATGGTCTCCTGGTCCGGACATGCGGTGGAGTAGAGATGGAGGTCCGCGGCACAGCGGATGAAGCAGAAAGTTTAGTAGACAAAGCCGCAGTAGAAGCGCACAGTCCAGCGGACACAGTCACAGGCACGGTCCGGTTCTCAACGTGCACCGCAAGGATATGACTAAGCGGTGCCTCCGCAATGGTGAGTGGAGCAAAGGTTTGCACTCTGTACTGGTCACTACTCGGTGCAGATGTCTCTGGGCTGTGGGTAGCACGACTTAGCAATTTTGCTAGCCGGGTGTGAAGGCACAGCTAGCTGGCGTGGATCCGTCGAGAGAGTCAACCGTCTCTCTGCTCACAAGCTCGTTCTCCATCAAGTGTCCCATCTTCCCGCGCACACTGCTATTTAAGTCGGGCCCGCCCCATCAGTCAGGTGTCCTGAACTGCTCCGGTCAGAAATCTCTTCCACCTGGAATAATGGTGACATCCCCGATAGTTCCAGTCCAATCACGCAAGAGGGACTGTTAGCCTAGCTCTCCTTCCACCATCACCACGCAAGTTTTGCCTGCAATTCTGGCCCTTGCAGGGGGCACCTGTTTTTTCCGCTAGGCGGCATGTCTTTCTGACAAAGTCTAGTAAAGCACGTTGAGCCTCCCACGCACCAACCGACCCCCTCCCAACCTTGTGTCCTAGCCAGGGCATGCCCTGGTACTGTATGTTATAACTGAAAGTGACAGCACTGCTCACTTGCGCTGTACCTCTGCAACCGCAGGCATGCTCCTCTGGTCGCCGTCCCCTCGTGGGTCTTTGGTGCTTGACTGTCAGCGGACGTCTCCTGGGGATGGGAAGGACTGGGTCTCGACTCTTGACAAGTGCCATCTAGTCCCTGGAACTTGACCAGCATAGGACGCAGGTCCTGGTCTTGACCGGTGCAGTCTGGACTCTGGATCTTGACTGGCACAGTTTGGTACTATGGTCCTCACCGGGCGTGTGTGGACCGTCAGGTGATGACCAGCACCATAGTAGCATAGATTTTCCACTGAGACCTATCACGCTGTGCTCAGCGCCATCCTGGGTCCGCATTTTGTCTGCTTTTTCTTGGCGCCAAATCCCTCTGTGGTTTGGCGAGCAGGACTTTTATATCCAGGAATATACAGCAAGTTCCAGCACATGAACTAGCTCCCACTGCAATTTTCCTTGTACAAATTGGTTCCAGCCAGTACAAAATATATACATGTATGGGGGCACCACAGATATATAGTTTTGGGATCCAACCTAGGCCTTAGAATATGAAGATACAAAGAAAAAAGAAAGCAGCAAAGGCCATAAAGAAAATGGGGATCACCAAACAGCAGGAATGTATACAAAAAATCACATTATTTTATTAAGGTATAACACAGGAAAACAATTTAAAAACATTTAAAAACAGTACATGCCCAGAATAGGGCCACATGCCTGAAAACAAAATACAAGGGGAACAATATATGAATAGGTGTACACCTGGTCCCAAGAATCCTATGTGGACAGCATATTGATGAGCAAATATGGTATGAAAAACACCCACATGGGCATAGTGGGAACCATAGATGGAAGCGTGGTGCTATAGAAGTATATATATAAATACATGCAAACCCAGCAAGTCACAAAAGGACGAATGATAGAACCTCAAAGATAGTAACAATAGAAGGTATGCCGGCAGTATTTAAAAGCACAACAATATATACATAGGTAGAACCCACAAACATATATATATGCATCAATAAATAAATAGTCCTATTTCCAAGATGGTACACATGGACCAAGATTCAACCATCATTATTATCACACAGCTTACGCAAGCTGACATGAACACCGAGTCTATCACTCTAAGTGATCAAGCTGCCCATATACAGACCAGGCGAAAAAGTGGCACACCAAACAATCCCCCATAGACAAAAAGGATCAAATAGTCCTCAGATAACCACAAGCATGTAACAAAGTGAAAACCCGACGCGTGTCGCCATTAGGATGGCTTCATCAGGGGTATGATTTTCACTGACAATACCCATGTTTAAATACCTTACATAGTGGCATATTGATAGACGCAGCTGTAGAAGTTCTCCCACGTGTAACAAGGAGAAATCAGGCAGTGGCGTGCAACACGATCATTGCGCATGCTCCAGCTCATTCTGGCCGGAAAACACCGTTACCTAGCAGCAGTAAACATGAGCTAGGATAGGCTCACACTTCAAGTATACCAGCTGAAGATTGCCGTCAATAGTACACACATCGGCATCAAACAGCTCAGCAGATAGTAAACAGTAGGTTTTGTTTTACACATCTCTGAGTTTTCTGAATAAGAAGCCGCCTATCCCTAGTAACAGTAGATCATAGTTATACAGACATTTCGGCGGTAGAAAATGACATATTGCTCACCGCAGCCCAATGTGTGCAGGTATCGGCGTCCCAGCATAGAGCGATCAGCCCAGAGCACCAGTCTCTGGTAAATAATACCCACTGCGCAGGCGCCGGCGCCAGCATGTTTAAACCGGGAAGCACAGTTTCTAAGCAACAGTAAACATAGGCGAAGATTCGCTCAGAGGTGAGGGCAGTATATAGTGATCACCCGCACAATGCTGCGCATGTATCAGTTTAAAAGTATAATGCACTGTATTCTGCTCATTCTGGCCGAAAAACCGTTACCTATCGGCAGTAAACATGAGCTAGGATAGGCTCACACTTCAAGTATACCAGCTGGAGATTGCCGTCAATAGTACACACATCGGCATCAGACAGCTAAGCAGATAGTGGACAGTAGGTTTTGTTTTACACATCTCTGAGTATTCTGAATAAGAAGCCGCCTATCCCTAGTAGCAGTATATCATAATTATACAGACATTTCGGCGATAGAGAATCACATATTACTCACCGCAGCCCAAATGTGTGCAGGTATCGGCGTCGCAGCATAGAGCGATCAGCCCATAACACCAGTCTCTGGTAAATAATACCCACTGCGCAGACGCCGGCACCAGCATGTTTAAACCGGGAAGCACAGTTGCTAAGCAACAATAAATATAGGCAGGAATTCACTCAGAGGTGAGGGCAGTGTCTAATTATCACCCACACAATGCTGCGCATGTGTCAGTTTGGAGGTATAATACGCTGCATAGAACCGGATATTCCGGTAAAAGCACCAAAGGAGATATGTAGGGGGCATAGAGGACATGATACCCATCAGGTTACGCGGTTGTCAGCCTTGCACTGAAGGACGCCAGAGCAAACCAATCGCTCCAGACTACCCAATGCAGAGAAAAGCATGCAACAGCCAGATTATGCCATAACCAAAAGTAATAATAATGATGAGTAAGTCCAAATAATACCTGTATTAAGACACCTAAATAAGGAAAACATTGCAGAGAAATCATCATTAAGTATGAGGCTTTTAATAGAGTCACACAACTCTCATGTTGTGAATTTATCCAGTCAAGTTACTGTAAGGATCACAAAAAGAGATACCATTGAACAGTGTACATTTATACATAGTATGCCAAGGTGGATGATGAGGGCTTCCTCCATCCACATTAAGGAGGATAAGGGGTATACCGAAGAAAGAGAGTGAAACCACATAATTTCCAGGAATCACCCAGAAGTGGGGGGTATATCTCATTAAAGGCTTGGTAAACAAAGAGATTGTCCGCCAGCCCTATTAGAAATACCACGTCCCGAGGAAAGTAACATACTACTACTAAGGGACATGTATTAGGTGGAAAAATAGCATAGTGGGAATATCAGATAACTTATAGACACATCCTTTGAGAATCAGGCAAACCCCCAACACTCATTATCAAATCTCATCACTCAAGTAATGTATCATATGTATGATGTAGATGTGTTGGGGGTTTGCCTGATTCTCAAAGGATGTGTCTATAAGTTATCTGATATTCCCACTATGCTATTTTTCCACCTAATACATGTCCCTTAGTAGTAGTATGTTACTTTCCTCGGGACGTGGTATTTCTAATAGGGCTAGCGGACAATCTCTTTGTTTACCAAGCCTTTAATGAGATATACCCCCCACTTCTGGGTGATTCCTGGAAATTATGTGGTTTCACTCTCTTTCTTCGGTATACCCCTTATCCTCCTTAATGTGGATGGAGGAAGCCCTCATCATCCACCTTGGCATACTATGTATAAATGTACACTGTTCAATGGTATCTCTTTTTGTGATCCTTACAGTAACTTGACTGGATAAATTCACAACATGAGAGTTGTGTGACTCTATTAAAAGCCTCATACTTAATGATGATTTCTCTGCAATGTTTTCCTTATTTAGGTGTCTTAATACAGGTATTATTTGGACTTACTCATCATTATTATTACTTTTGGTTATGGCATAATCTGGCTGTTGCATGCTTTTCTCTGCATTGGGTAGTCTGGAGCGATTGGTTTGCTCTGGCGTCCTTCAGTGCAAGGCTGACAACCGCGTAACCTGATGGGTATCATGTCCTCTATGCCCCCTACATATCTCCTTTGGTGCTTTTACCGGAATATCCGGTTCTATGCAGCGTATTATACCTCCAAACTGACACATGCGCAGCATTGTGTGGGTGATAATTAGACACTGCCCTCACCTCTGAGTGAATTCCTGCCTATATTTATTGTTGCTTAGCAACTGTGCTTCCCGGTTTAAACATGCTGGTGCCGGCGTCTGCGCAGTGGGTATTATTTACCAGAGACTGGTGTTATGGGCTGATCGCTCTATGCTGCGACGCCGATACCTGCACACATTTGGGCTGCGGTGAGTAATATGTGATTCTCTATCGCCGAAATGTCTGTATAATTATGATATACTGCTACTAGGGATAGGCGGCTTCTTATTCAGAATACTCAGAGATGTGTAAAACAAAACCTACTGTCCACTATCTGCTTAGCTGTCTGATGCCGATGTGTGTACTATTGACGGCAATCTCCAGCTGGTATACTTGAAGTGTGAGCCTATCCTAGCTCATGTTTACTGCCGATAGGTAACGGTTTTTCGGCCAGAATGAGCAGAATACAGTGCATTATACTTTTAAACTGATACATGCGCAGCATTGTGCGGGTGATCACTATATACTGCCCTCACCTCTGAGCGAATCTTCGCCTATGTTTACTGTTGCTTAGAAACTGTGCTTCCCGGTTTAAACATGCTGGCGCCGGCGCCTGCGCAGTGGGTATTATTTACCAGAGACTGGTGCTCTGGGCTGATCGCTCTATGCTGGGACGCCGATACCTGCACACATTGGGCTGCGGTGAGCAATATGTCATTTTCTACCGCCGAAATGTCTGTATAACTATGATCTACTGTTACTAGGGATAGGCGGCTTCTTATTCAGAAAACTCAGAGATGTGTAAAACAAAACCTACTGTTTACTATCTGCTGAGCTGTTTGATGCCGATGTGTGTACTATTGACGGCAATCTTCAGCTGGTATACTTGAAGTGTGAGCCTATCCTAGCTCATGTTTACTGCTGCTAGGTAACGGTGTTTTCCGGCCAGAATGAGCTGGAGCATGCGCAATGATCGTGTTGCACGCCACTGCCTGATTTCTCCTTGTTACACGTGGGAGAACTTCTACAGCTGCGTCTATCAATATGCCACTATGTAAGGTATTTAAACATGGGTATTGTCAGTGAAAATCATACCCCTGATGAAGCCATCCTAATGGCGACACGCGTCGGGTTTTCACTTTGTTACATGCTTGTGGTTATCTGAGGACTATTTGATCCTTTTTGTCTATGGGGGATTGTTTGGTGTGCCACTTTTTCGCCTGGTCTGTATATGGGCAGCTTGATCACTTAGAGTGATAGACTCGGTGTTCATGTCAGCTTGCGTAAGCTGTGTGATAATAATGATGGTTGAATCTTGGTCCATGTGTACCATCTTGGAAATAGGACTATTTATTTATTGATGCATATATATATGTTTGTGGGTTCTACCTATGTATATATTGTTGTGCTTTTAAATACTGCCGGCATACCTTCTATTGTTACTATCTTTGAGGTTCTATCATTCGTCCTTTTGTGACTTGCTGGGTTTGCATGTATTTATATATATACTTCTATAGCACCACGCTTCCATCTATGGTTCCCACTATGCCCATGTGGGTGTTTTTCATACCATATTTGCTCATCAATATGCTGTCCACATAGGATTCTTGGGACCAGGTGTACACCTATTCATATATTGTTCCCCTTGTATTTTGTTTTCAGGCATGTGGCCCTATTCTGGGCATGTACTAAATGTTTTTAAATTGTTTTCCTGTGTTATACCTTAATAAAATAATGTGATTTTTTGTATACATTCCTGCTGTTTGGTGATCCCCATTTTCTTTATGGCCTTTGCTGCTTTCTTTTTTCTTGGTTCCAGCCAGTAGATGGTGGTCTTTTCCTACTAATGTCCCATCACGCAAGGGCTCTTCAGGATATCACTTCTTTCTCTTACAGTGACATAATGTACAGTAGTCAGACTCCTGTAGTCGCAGTTCCAGGTATACTAATAGCTCAGTGTTGCACTTATTTGGTGGGGAAAACAGTGATGCAACCTTTCTTCAAAGTGCCCCAGAAACTGTTTTTTAAAAGACAACATCAGGCCACTTGTTGCCTGTGCTGCATGGACTAGGCATGCTAACATGGCCTACAGTGTCTCCAGACTTGTCTCCCATCAAGCACATCTAAGACGTCATTGGTCAGCAATTGAAGAGGTAGGTGCCAGCAGCGGATCTTGATGATTTGCCTAAGTGCATTTAGTGCAACAGGACATTCCTCAGATGACCATCAATTGGCTCACTGATAACAACCAAGGCTGTAAGTGCAGGAATTTCTGTGTCTGCCTGGTGCAAATACTTGATGCTGAAAAAAATTGAGATGTTTTCACATTTGTGTTTCCTTTTTTTATAATTTGCATATCATTAACATGTCTATCTATCCTTTGGTTTCTATAACTCCATGACTTTTCCTTCTTGGTGCTGCAATTTTAATGTTGAGGAGAGTATATTGCCATAAAACCTTATTTTTAAACGGTATTTTATGGCAGAAACTTTCACAAGGTGGTAATATGGGCCATAAAATGACATTCTTTCTCAAAATGCTACCAGTGCTATTGGCTATTAAGTATTCATACTTATTGTTGGACTTAAGAGGGTTGTCTAGAGGATAAAAAATATTTTTCAAAGGGCTCAGCCTCGTAAAAAAAATAAATAAAAAGCAATACTAACTCTCACCGATTAGCCTCACTTCCAATTCCAGGGCTTACCCAGTCCCTGCTTAGACGCCTTGAAACACCAGAAATGGCCAGAAATGTCCACTCAGTTAATCACTGGTCACGGTGGTGGACCATCTAAGCCAGTAATTGATTGCCTTTACAGCCATATCAAGATACGATCAGAAAGCAAAAACTAGCGAAACCAGGTAAGCGTTAGAACGGGAGTTGAGGAAAAACTTTGAAAGTGAGTATTGCTTCTGTTTTTATTTTTAAACCAGTCTGGGATCTATCAAAAATATTTTTTACCTACTGGAGAATTGCTTCAAAAAACTCTCACCCTTGATGCCATTCTGCACTTGTCTTTTAAAAAGGACACAGAAGTCATAACATAAAATAAAATAAAAAAATACCAATAACAATTACCATAAAATCCTGAACATTCCTTTCTGTTAAACATCACAATTCGAGATGAACAAATTGATTCCCAGGATCCTGGTCCAACGACCAAGTCAATATTCTTTGGCCCTGAGTAACCACCTCCTATATGTGAGCATCTCCGGCCTTCTCTTTTGATAGCCTGGCCTGGCATGACATCATTGTTGCACACGACGTTGTACCAAGCAAGCTAATCAAAAAGAGGAGACCGGGATGCTGGCAGGAAGGAGGCGGTGTACAAGATTTCTGACCTGGCCACTGGATTGGTGTTCTACAAGTTTATTTGCTAATCTTTATTCACAATCTGAAAAATATCTATTTTTTAAATTGTCCTTTTCATGTTTCCTAAATGGTACCTATTTTGTCTGCCTCTTCTTACCCTGCTCTAGTGTCAATATATATGCAAGTAAAAAACAGGGAGTGTGGCTAATTACCCAAAAATTGTCATGAAATAAACCATTTCGTTGGCAGAACAGTTTGACTCCTACTTTATATTTTGTGACACAGAAGGTTGCTTTATGAAATCCAATACTATGTTGTTTTCTCTAAAGCTTCATTACATGAATGTTTTGCCGAACTTGCCAATTTTGATGGTATCAGTCAACTATCTTTGTGTATTAAGGTGGCCTCACTCTTTACCAACAGCAGATGCCCAATTTTTTGTTCTCACGGGAGCTAAGTTGCTGCTTGCGGTGAGAGACGCCACCACCTTTTTAGTAGTCAGACACTGCCAGCCAAGGGTACATGTGTATTGAGAGGTTAACACACACATTTATTAGGTAAACGGGGACCTGTCAGGAAATCCATGTTGTCAATCCAAGCAACTAAAAAATGAGCCTGGGGGCAGCCAAAGAAATGTTCATACAGTAGATCAGGACATCTATAAGGGATCTGTTCTGGGGTCTGCACTAAGGGGTGTCTGGTTCTGTATTTATTTAAGTGGTATGGTCTGGGGCCTGTATTTCTTTAGAAGGCCTTCAACCTGTATTTATTTTAGGCAGTGTGAGGCCCCTACTAGATTCATACAGATTAGATATTAGATCAATGAGTGGAACAGGCTGCCATAAAGAGGTGGCGAGTTCTCCTTCAATTGAAGTCTTAAAGCAGAGGCCGGACAGACATCTGTCTGAGATGGTTTAGTGAATCCTGCTTTGAGCAGGGGGTTGGACATGATGACCCTAGAGGTCCCTTCGAACGCTAACATTCTATGATTCCTCCAAACCCATAAATAAATGACCTGTTAAACTTTTTATTTTGGAGGGGGTCTATATTTATTAGGTCTAAGAGGGTCTGTTTGGTTAAGGTGGTTTGGTCTTAGGTCTGTATTTATTTTGGTGGTTTTGTGTGGGTTTTTTTTTTTTTAGAGAGAATCTGGGTTTGTATTTACTTAGGGGACCTTGTCTAGGTTTTGCATTTATGTACCGGGTTTGTACTAAGGTTAGTAGTTTAGAGGTTTTAGGGTCTGTGTTAATTTTGGAATTTTATAAAAGGGGACAAATGTACTATTTGTGATTAATATGCTGTAGATTAGGGGTATATCTTATACAAATCAGTAGGGCATATGGCCATCAACATAGTGTGATGCACACTGTTCAATACTTTCTACGTTTCTTTTCGGAACTTCCCAGATTTACCTTGCTAGGTTGAATCTTTGCAGTAAAACCACCTTAGATGCTGCGATCAATATTGACTGTGACATCTAAGAGGTTAAACTAAAGGAGAGGGTAATTTCAGGTTATTAATGGATTGCTGTGACAGCTGGGTGCCCACAGAGTGATAATGTAGTGCAGCCTAAAGATATATTCCAAGATATTCTGTGAGCACTGCCCCTTGGTAAAGACCAGAAAAATTTGCATAAAATAAAAAGGCCACTGTATGGTGGATTTATTAGCAAAACAAAATATTCAGAGGAACAGAAATAAAGTAAGAGCAAACACTGGGCACTTTTGACCTGGGGATAGGTTATCTTAATCCTCAAAATTTGGACACCATAAAAAAGCCACAACTGCTGTTTTTGAAACATCCTAAGAAAATACTAAATAAAAAAAGTTATATGTATACCAAAATGGTATCAATGAAAACTTAAACTCACTTCTCAAAAAATAAGATCCCATGAAGCTCCACAACTGATTTAAAAAAAAAAAAAAAAGTTATGGCTCTTAGAATATGGAGGATTTTATATATAGACAACAGAGACTCTTGGGTAAGTCTCAAAGTCATTAGATTGATGTTGGATCCTATCAAAATTGGTTGGACCTGCGAACTCCATCTAGCCTGTGCCCCACTAGTCTACGTCCTAGTCTATGTCCAGATTAAAGAGTATGGTTGTTAAAGATTGAGCTCTATGCCATAGTGGACTTTACTTTACTCCTGCTCTGGGGCTTCTGTTGATACCTGGTATTACATAAATGATCATTATTATGAACCGCCACCACGTAATATTACACTACAGCAGCTGCTTAGCACCTTCATTGGCATGTATGTAAGAAGTTGTACCAGCTGATTGCCAAGGTGGCTACATCTTAGACATTTATAGCTTATTTATGGATCCCGCGAATTACATTTATTTATCCTACACCTGCCTTCAGAAAGGGGCATTATCTCCATTCATAGTAGTGTGAGACGGAGCCTTGTTTTCACTATAATAGTCATGACCTGCACCTATCAAACATTTATGGAAAATCCTGTTGATATGCCACAAATGTCTGAGATGGGACAACTCCACTCCAGTAAGTCCAACATTTACATCCGATCTGATTGTACATCCTAATAATGGCCCTTTGTTGTTTCAATAAAGTATATAGTCGATGTCACAATCAGTGATCATAACAAAATATCGAGAAATATACAAATTAATGATAGGTTGGTATCTCTTAACACGTTAGGCCTCATTCAGGAAACTGGAATGAAAATTGTTCCCAATTCCCATAGCAACCTATCGGAGCTCAGCTTTCATTTCTTAAACGGCTCCAGCAAGACGAAAGCTGGGTCATGATTGGTTATACTGAGAAACGAAGACAGTTTTCATTAATGTGCAACAGCTGATACATGCTGTCCTATGCACGGGCGGCATATATTAGATTCTGGCTACATGAATTCAGACATGTATGTTTGACTGAAACCAGGGGAAGAGTCCTGAGGAGAGAATTTGCATATTCCCAGTGCCTTCTGGGATAAGTGAAGAGTCTCCGCGAGCTCAAAGAACACTAGATTTTGGCCGTTGCAGCAGAAAGGAGGACATCCGTAAACCAGGGGAAGAGTCCTGAGCAGAGAATTTGCATATTCCCAGTGCCTTCTGGGATAAGTGAAGAGTCTCCGTGAGCTCAAAGAACACTTGAAGGAGGACATCGGTAAACCGCATGCTAGTTTTGGATAACTAGAGAAGGAAGACCTGGGAAAACTCAGACGTCAAGGTTAGATTTCAGAAAGGCAGATTGTAAGGGAGTCAGAAAGAGAATCGGAGGGATCCAATGGCTGGATATCCTTAAGGACAAAAATGTCCAGGAAGGATGGGAAATCTTGAAAAATGAGATTCTCAAAGCACAATCGTTAACAATTCCGAAAAGAGGGAAGAATAGGAAGCATTTAAAGAAACCAGGATGGATGAACACAGAACTTAAACACATGCTAAAAAGGAAGAAAGAAATGTTTATCAAATGGAAAGAGGGAGGCATATCTAAAAAAGAATATAATGCTGTCTGCAGAACCTGCAGGGCACAAATCAGATTAGCTAAAGCTGACAATGAATTAAGACTTGCAAGAGATGTCAAAAGCAGTAACAAAGGATTTTGGGGATATGTCAAAAGTAAAGGAAAAGTCAAAGATGCTATAGCATTTTTACAGGATGAAAATGATGAAATGGTAAGAAAGGATATTGAGAAGGCCGAACTTTTAAATTCCTATTTTGCATCTGTTTTCTCTCAGAAAGGAAATGTAACATCTACTGATTTTCACTGTCCTATTAAGGGAATAGAAGAATCCAGGATATCTATAAACTGAAAGATAGAAAGGAAACACATAGCTAACATAAATGAATTCAAGTCTCCGGGTCCAGAGGAATTACACCCCAGAGTACTGAAGGAGATAGCAGAAGAAATTTTTGAACCACTCTCCTTAATCTTTGAAAATTCTTGGAGAACAGGAGAAGTCACAGAAGACTGGAGAAGAGCAAATGTTGTTCCTATCTTCAAAAAGGGGAAGAAGGTGGACCCAGGGAACTATAGGTCGATGAGTCTGACGTCTATACCAGGAAAGATCTTTGAACAAATTATTAAACAACATGCATGTAAGTACCTGGATAAGAATGAAGTGATTAAACAGAGTCAGCATGGGTTTGTAATGAATAGGTCATGTCAGACTAACTTAATTTCCTTCTATGACAGAATCACTGACTGGGTGGATGAGGGAAATGCTGTAGATATAGTATATCTTGACTTGAGCAAAGCATTTGACAAAGTATCTCACACAATCCTTTTGAAAAAAATGACTAAGTATGAAATGGACAAGGCAACTGTTAGGTGGATTCATAACTGGCTTAGTGACCGGACCCAAAGAGTGGTCGTAAGTGGCTGCACATTCAGCTGGAAGAATGTCTCAAGTGGGGTACCACAGGGCTCTGTCCTGGGCCCTGTATTGTTCAACATCTTTATCAATGATTTAGATGAAGGAATTGAGAGCAAACTGATTAAATTTGCTGATGACACAAAGCTAGGAGGGATAGCTAGTACTAGAGAAGAGAGAGGATTCAAAAAGATATAAATAAACTGGAGCAGTGGGCAGCAACTAACAGAATGATTTTTAACAGGGAAAAATGCAATGTACTATATCTGGGTAATAAAAATGAAAAAAGCATATACAGAATGGTAGGAATAGGGCTAAGCAACAGCACATGTGAAAAAGACTTGGGTATACTAATAGATCACAGACTGAACGTGAGTCAACGGTGTGATGCAGCAGCAAAAAGGGCAAATGCAATTCTGGGATGTATTAACAGAAGCATACAGTCTAGATCACGTGAAGTCATTATTGCCCTCTACTCCTCTTTTGCCAGTCCTCATATGGAATACCGTGTCCAGTTTTGGGCACCACATTTTAAAAAAGACATCAACAAACTGGAGCAAGTTCAGGGAAGAGCGACCAGAATGGTGACCGGTCTGCAAACCATGTCCTATGAGGAACGTTTACAGGATTTGGGAATGTTTAGCTTGCAAAAAAGAAGACTGAGAGGAGACTTAATTGCTGTCTACAAATATCTCAAGGGCTGTCACATTGTAGAAGGATCATCTTTATTCTCATTTACACAAGGAAAGACTAGAAGCAATGGGATGAAACTGAATGGGAGGAGACACAGATTAGAAATTAGAAAAAAAAATTGACAGTTAGGGTGACCAATGAGTGGAACAGGCTGCCACGAGAGGTGGTGAGTTCTCCTTCAATCGAAGTCTTCAAACAGAGGCTGGACAGACACCTGTCTTGGATGATTTAGTGAATCCTGCTTTGAGCAGGGGGTTGGACCAGATGACCCAGGAGGTCCTTTCCAACTCTAACATTCTATGATTCTATGACTCTGGACCACTGTGGTGTTTCAGAGAAAAATATACCTCAAAAGCCACCAGGGACTAGTGACTAGTCCGAAAAACCCACAGGCAGGTTTGGACTGGAACACCGAAGAGGAGAATCCTCCAGTCGGCCCTTGTGCATGAATGGGCCTCCAACCTCTTCTATGAGCAGTACTTGGCACAATATACTTGCATCACTATGTACAGACAGAGGCAGCATCTTATTTTATTTATTTAATAATCTACCCAGTACACTGCAATAAATTGCTGCATTACCGAAATTCATGGGGTACATAGTGCACAGAATAGATATTCTCTAAGAAGATATCAAAATAAATCAGGGGAATCCTAACCAGTGGACTACTCTGTACGATGTCCGTATGCCCTAACATAGACTGGGATGTAGACACATGAAGTACAGTTATACCCAGACCCTGGAGCTTGATGGTGCTTAAATGCCCCTTGTCTTTGTAAGAATATACTAGTATTACAGTTGTGGATGAAATTTGTGAACCCTTCAGAATTTTCCATATTTCGGCATAGATTTGACTTAAAGCGCACCTGTCATCAGGATTTTTCCCACAGGCCCGCCTCGAAGCACGGGAATCTCTTTAACTGAAATTTGCAAATACAGATTAAACAACAACCACAAGACAGATTTCATCAACCCAGGTATCATTTTAACCAGTGTAATGGCGCTAACCTGACAATGCCTGTTGTTTACTTAGCAAAATCTTGATGACAGGTTCGCTTTAAAACTGCATAACATTTTCACACAACTCCTAAAAGTAGATAAAGAGAAAGAAATAAAAGAAATCAGTCAAAATACTGGACTTTGTCTTTTTTATTGAACAAAATAATCCAATATCATATATCTGTGGGCAGCAAAAGCATTTGAACCATTTATTTCAATGTCGGGTGTGTCCCCAACGTGAAGCAATAATTGTTGATTGATTAGTCCTCCACATCAACCTGCAGGAATGTTAACACACTATAGTTCTTCAGTGTCCTCCTGATGGTGTTTAACTAATGTGAGATAAGCCTTTAGTTGCTTAGTGTTTACCATGAGTTCCTTTTTGACCTCATGAAATATTTTACTCCTTGTTCTTGGAGGGATCCTTTTTGGTAGACCACTCCTGGGGAGGGTGATAATGGTCTTGAATTTCCTCCATTATTACACAATACCTGAGACTGTGGGTTGGTGGAATCCAAACTCTTAACAGTTGTTTTTCTAACCATTTCCAGCCTGGTGAACATCAACAACTCTTTTTCTGAGATTCTCAGAAATCTCCTTTGTTTGTGCCATGTTACATTTCCACAAATGTGTTTGTGGCTAAAAAATCAGATTTTGATATATCCCCGTTTTTTTTCTATATAAAACAGGTCGCCCACTCACACCTGATTGTCATCCCATTTATTGAAAACACCAGTCTCTATTTTCATCTTTGTTATTATCTTCTAATCCTAAAAGATTCACATGCTTTTGCCACTCACAGGCTTGTGATATTTGGATCAATTTCCTCAATAAAAAAACCGACAAAGTCTAAGTTTTTTCCACTTATTTCATTTATTTGGTTCTTTTTACCTAATTTTAGGACTTGTGTGAAAATCTGATGTAGTTTTTTTATGTCAAATTTATGCAGAAATATGGAAAATTCCGAAGTGTTTTGCAAATTTTTAGGCACCACAAAATAATTGGCTACATGACACATCCGTGAATATGTGATAGAGCAGTATTTGTGAGAAAAAAATTGCAGCATGCGGTACTGTCACCCTTGTCTTGTATGACAGAGGTGTCAAACTGCATTCCTCGAGGGCCGCCAACAGGTCGTGTTTTCAGGATTTCCTTGTATTGCACAGGTGATAATTTAATCACCTGCACAGAATGATTCCAGCACCTTGTGGAATGCTAAGGAAATCCTGAAAACATGACCTGTTGGCGGCCCTCGAGGAATGCAGTTTGACACCTCTGATATACCTGACTAAAACTTATATTTTCTTTTTATATGTAATAATCACTTAATTATACAGCGAGCGTTCTACGTGACAGGTCTATACAGAAGCACAGCGGCGTTTTTCCAGCATGTCAGGTATATTTTTTTAGGTTCAGTTGGCATCTGCAACTTCTATTCACAACGGTCTGAAAAGTTAAAACTAAACGGACAGCGCCACTCTTATCCATAGGCCGTGTCTGGTAATGCAGCTCAGCTCTAGTCTTAGAAAAACCCATTGAATCTTGGCAAATTAAGGGTTTTGAGTCTTTTTTCTAGCAGTTGACAGCAATTTGTCCTCCAAACATCCTAACCTGCCTCTGTCTTATGGAAAGACAGAATCTGTGCCGTTGCACATAAGGAGACAATTTTTCATACATTAAATTAATTTATTAATTTCAAATAAAAACTATTTAAACTAAAATAATTAATAACACAATTTTTTTTCTTCAATTAATAAATTATTGAAAACTAACATTTACTGGAGAAATGCCACCTGGTGGTTATTTATTACCACAACTGCTCTCATGAAACTAAGGCTCGGATTTATTTATTTTTTTGGTTAGATGTTACAATGGTTCTGTCTCTTGAAAAAAAATAAATAATCAAATGAATATTTTCTACAACACGTCTTATGGCCAACTACGTATTCCATTAAATCATAAACACTCATACATAACCTTTAATTATAGGAATAGCCCTTTAATGATGTGAGCTAGCTGATACAGTATCTCTACCATGTTCCTTTGAGCAGAGCCAAAGCCAGGCTTTTTTTTCACCCAGGATTAGAGGTTTGGTTTGCCATTATAACCTTGTATTTAATTACCCTGAGTAAGGTAAAATGGCTTTTTGGTGCCTGTACCGGTACTGAGCACCAGGGGGCACAATCTTCCATTGCCCCTCTCCTCTGCTAGCTAAGCCCCTGCTCACTTACACAGTCCGCATTATAGGTGACACTTGTTAACGCCCTGTGCTCTGGCTAATAAAGCAATATTCTACCTTACAATTAAATTTGAAACCAAATGCAGAAAATAATCTGTAGTTTCAATCAGGTCTTTATGTTGAACATAAATTATTGCAATTTAGAAAAAGTTATTTTCATTTTTCCATATCACTATCTACACAAAAAAAATGAAAATAGGTTTATTGGCCAGTATGAAAATTGCAAGATTTCTAATACTAGACTCACACTTCTTGATCTGTACAGAAGATTTTTCAGCAGTCTCATAATTGCCATCACAGACAGGATTACAATGAAAGATATCAAGTGTATATACTGTACAGTAGACAACATAGGATCCATCATTTACAATAAGTGATATCGCAGTTCATCTCCCTCTCCTCTTGTACTATGACTGATCACACCTCTATATACAGTAGATAACACAGGATCCACCATTCACAATAGGTGATGTCACAGCTCACCTCCTCCTCCTGTACAATGACTGATAACACTTCTATATACAGTAGATAACACAGGATCCACCATTCACAATAGGAGATGTCACAGCTCACCTCCTCCTCCTGTACAATGACAGATAACACCTCTATATACAGTAGATAACACAGGATCCACCATTCACAATAGGGGATGTCACAGCTCACATCCTCCTGTACAATAACTGACAGCACCTCTATATACAGTAGATAACACAGGATCCAACATTCACAGTAGGTGATGTCACAGCTCACCTCCTCCTCCTATACAGTGACTGATAATACCTCTATATACAGTAGATAACACAGGATCCACCATTCACAATAGGTGATGTCACAACTCACCTCCTCCTCCTGTACAATGACTGATAACTCCTATATACACAGGATCCACCAATCACAATAGGTGACGTCACAGCTCACCTCCCCCTCCTGTACAATGACAGATAACACCTCTATATACAGCAGATAACACAGGATCCACCATTCACAATAGGTGATGTCACAGCTCACCTCCTCCTGTACAATAACTGACAGCACCTCTATATACAGTAGATAACACAGGATTCACCATTCACAATAGGTGATGTCACAGCTCACCTCCTCCTGTACAATAACTGACAGCACCTCTATATACAGTAGATAATACAGGATCCACCATTCACAATAGCTGATGTCACAGCTCACCTCTCCCTCCTGTACAATGACTGATAACACCTCTATATACAGTAGATAACATAGGATCCACCATTCACAATATGTGATGTCACAGCTCTCCTCCTCCTCCTCCTGTACAATGACTGATAACACCTCTATATTCAGTAGATAACAGGATCCACCATTCACAGTAGGTGATGTCACAGCTCACCTTCTCCTCCTGTACAATGACTGATATCACCTCTATATACAGTACCTAACACAGGATCCACCATTTACAGTAGGAAAAGTCACAGCTCACCTCCTCCTCCTGTACAATGACAAATAACACAGGATCCACCATTCACAATAGGTGATGTCACAGCTCACCTCCTCCTCCTCCTGTACAATGACTGATAACACCTCTATATACAGTAGATAACACAGGATCCACCATTCACAATAGGTGATGTCACAGCTCACCTTCTCCTCCTGTACAATGACTGATAACACCTCTATATGCAGTAGATAACACAGGATCCACCATTCACAATAGGTGATGTCACAGCTCACCTCCTCCCCCTCCTGTACAATGACTGATAACACCTCTATATACAGTAGATAACACAGGATCCACCATTCACAATAGGTGATGTCACAGCTCACCTTCTCCTCCTGTACAATGACTGAAAACACCTCTATATGCAGTAGATAACACAGGATCCACCATTCACAATAGGTGATGTCACAGCTCACCTCCTCCCCCTCCTGTACAATGACTGATAACACCTCTATATACAGTAGATAACACAGGATCCACCATTCACAATAGGTGATGTCACAGCTCACCTCCTCCTCCTCTCTTCACAAAGACCTTTTTGGAGCTCAAAGCATGAGCAGAATCTTATATATACTTCAATAGGGTTAGAGCCAGTCTATTGTTGCTTAAAGGCAGTCTGTCACCATGAAAATGCCGTCCAATCTGCTGGTATCATGTTAGACAGCAGGGGAAGCTGAGCAGATTGATGTATGGTTTTATCAGATAATATTCAGTATAACCTGTGCTTTATTAATTTATACCTCCGCTCTTCCTGGGATTTTTGGTCCAGTGGGTGGTCCTATCAGTGACTGACAGCTTTCTTTGTGTAAGTGTACATGCAGAGAGAGCTGTCAGTCACTGATAGGACCGCCCACTGGACTGAAAAGCTCAGAGGTTTAAATGAATAAAACACAAGTTATACTGAATATTTTCTCATAAAACTATATATCAATCTGCTCAGCTTCCCCTGCTCTATAACATGCTACCTGCAGAATGGACGGCATTTTCATGATGACATGTTCTTCTTAAGTCTATGTAGAGGCTGAAAAGAACAAGATATATGAGCCTGATTTCAAAGGGTTATTCCCAAAATAACAAGTTATCCCCCTATCCATATGATAAAGGATAACTTGGGGCCCATCTGCTGGGACTTTCTCTTCCAGGGGTTCCTGAAATTAGAATTTTGCAGCCCCATCCTGAATGGAACCGAGGTGCGCGTGTTCTGCCCCTGCTCCATTCATTATCAATGGGTCTGCCAGAGAAAGCAGAGTGCAGCTCTGATTTTTTTTTTATTACACTGCTGAAAAGACTTCTGCACGGAACAAGGAATATAATTTAAGCAATTAATCTTAGGAGCCAGTGTTGAAAATGTCAAGATTTAAAAAAATTAAAAAAATTAAAAATAAAATAAAAAATCATAAAATGAAAAAAAAAAAAATTAGCATAAAACTTAAAAATATAAGAACAATATTCTCTTTAAAGACGAGCTCATTAAAGAAACTCCACAAAGGTCTCCGTTCACAGCTACAATAATTTAGGAGCAGTCATTTTGTTTTCAGGTTTTTACATTTTAGGCTTTCCTGCAGAACGTAAGAACAATTTGAGAGATCTGGAGAGAATTAGATATTACTGCATTTATATTCTGGATGTGAAGACTCACAGTCACCAGAGGATGATGAGCAAGGATATGTATATTCATCTAGGAAGACCTCAGGTTAAGCAATGTATCTCCCAGAGGCACAGATGAGGCTTTAGAGGGTTTCTGAGTGATTGTAATTTTTGTTCCTCGCACTGTAAGACCTGTCTGTACATAGGATAGATTCATTGAGTGTGAGATAAGTAATGTATAGGGCCCCACCTGGGTATTCTCTGACATACAAACCTCTGGCATTATATCTGATTAATGAGGATTGGAGACTAACATTTTCTTTTCTCATTTTCTGCTATAGTCGTGATTCAAAATAAGTTTTTCTAGAAAACTATCATAACTCAGACTGTAAATTTCTGAATTATGCAGTATTTTACTGTAATAATAAGGCATAGGATATGTGTGATATGACTCATTATTTTTAAGAATATTTTTCAAATAGGTCAAATCTGTGAGCCTGTTTTTGCTATGTAATTTGAGAGCAGCATGATTGTCTTACGTCTGGGTTCAGACCCTTGAGCCTGTGCTTTGATGGCTTTTCTGTCCATCGAGCCACAACAGATACACCTTTGCTCCACGTGTTTAGTTTCTGTTATCCTTGCTTCAGTCTTTTCAGGGTAACAGGTGTTTTAATTTACTCATTTGTCTGCCCTATCATCTTTCGGGTGCAGTTTTATATACTTTCCCCTTGCTGGTATTCCCTGCTGGTGAAAATCTCATTTGGATGTCCAACCATACTGTTGTAATTTAAGCCAGTCAGTGAAAGACCAGCTAGGGTTTATCTCTCTGCTGTTTATGTACTGTACCCTGGAACTATCTTCTTTTTCCTTTCATGAAGTAGGGATCTTTTTCTATTTCCACACACTTACCCTTCTGTAGGTAATTTGCACTCTGCTCTGTCCCCTGGTTCTTTAATATCAATATAAACCACTTGACAGCCTTTCAGGCAACATAATTCCATGGTTAGGGCTATATCAGCTCATGCAGGCACCACTACGGACTGTGAGGTCAGGATCTCTAGTCCGTACAGGAGCCAGCAGGGTCAGTTGCAGTTTTAGTGTGTTACCTATTTTCCCAAGTGAGTTGCTACACTATCATAACATTAATGTAGGTACTGAGACCCTGATTCCAGTGATGTGTGTTGTTTCAATACAATCAGTATTTTATCAGAAGAATATCTCTACAAGACTGGGGGTCTCATGCCCTCTAGTCCTTCTGCTCTGTGTAACCATGCCCCACCACTGACTGGCAGCTTTCTGTCAATATACAGTGTAAGCACAGTATCCAATCAGAAGTGTGGGCGAGGTTATATGGAGCTCAGCATTCAGAGCACTGCTTGAACTGCAGCAGAAAAAAATGTGATTCTATCAAAACGTCTGCACCCAATAAACTAAGTGACACATGGCTGTAATCAGGGTTTCTGCCTGATTACAGCTCTCAGATGTGGTAGAGAAAAACCTGATATCAGGTTGCCATTAAAGGACGAATTGGTCACTTTAGCCCCTTTGCACATATGGGCGTAACTATATGTCCTGCGCTAGGGTGCCCATGTTTGGAGTGGGCTCGGGCGCTGACCTGTTTTGCCATCTTTTTACTCCATCTTTTCTGAGCTTCAAGGGAGACTATGATTTATATAATATGCTGTAATATATCGGATTATTGCAGGTTCAAGTTCCCTAAGGGGACTAATAAATAAAATTAAAAATACATAAAAATCCCCCATAAAAATGCAAACCAATATTTCTTTTCACACATTAAAAAAAGATATCAGCATCCACCTAGGCTGATTGGTAGCTCCTTAGTGTTCCTCCTTCCTGCTACTGTATCACCCCCACCTAGTCTGATTGGCAGCTGCTTAGTGTTCCTCCTTCCTGATACTGTATCTCCCCCACCTAGTCTGATTGGCAGCTGCTTAGTGTTCCTCCTTCCTGCTACTGTATCACCCTACCTAGTCTGATTGGCAGCTGCTTAGTGTTCCTCCTTCTTGCTACTGTATCTCCTCCCACCTAGTCTGCCTGGCAGGTCATTAGTGTTCTTCCTTCCTACTACTGTATCACCCCCACCTAGTCTGATTGGCAGGTCCTTAGTGTTCCTCCTTCCTGCCACTGTATCTTCCTTACCTAGTCTGATTGGTAGCTCCTTATTGTTCCTCCTTCCTGCTACTGTATCACCCCACCAAGTCTGATTGGCATTTGCTTAGTGTTCCTCCTTCCTGCTACTGTATCTCCTCCCACCTAGTCTGATTGGTAGCTCCTAATTTTTCCTCCTTCCTGCTGCTGTATCTTCCCCACCTAGTCTGATTAGCAGCTCCTTAGTGTTCCGCCTTCCTACTACTATGTCAACCCCCAACCTAGTCTGATTGGCAGGTCCTTAGTGTTCCTCCTTCCTGCTTCTGTATCTTCTCCCCACCTAGTCTGATTGGCAGGTCCTTAGTGTTCCTCCTTCCTGCTTCTGTATCTTCCCCACCTAATCTGATTGGCAGGTCCTTAGTGTTCCTCCTTCCTACTACTGTATCTCCTCCCACCTAGTCTGATTTGCAGCTCCTTAGTGTTCTTCCTTCCTACTACTGTATCTTCCCCCCACGTAGTCTGATTAGTAGCTCCTTAGTGTTCCTCCTTCCTGCTTCTGTATCTTCCCCACCTAGTGTGATTGGCAGGTCCTTAGTGTTCCTCCTTCCTACTACTGTATCTTCTCCCCACCTAGTCTGATTGGCAGGTCCTTAGTGTTCCTCCTTCCTGCGTCTGTATGTTCCCCACCTAGTCTGATTGGCAGGTCCTTAGTGTTCTTCCTTCCTACTACTGTATCTCCTCCCACCTAGTCTGATTGGCAGGTCCTTAGTGTTCTTCCTTCCTGCTTCTGTATCTTCCCCACCTTGTCTGATTGGCAGGTCCTTATTGTTCCTTCTTCCTGCTACTGTCTCACCCCCACCTAGTTTGATTGGTAGCTCCTTAGTGTTCCTCCTTCCTACTACTGTATCTTCCCCCCACCTAGTCTGATTAGCAGCTCCTTAGTGTTCCTCCTTCCTGCTACTGTATCTCCTCCCACCTAGTCTGCTTGGCAGGTCATTAGTGTTCTTCCTTCCTGCTATTGTATCACCCCATCTAGTCTGATTGGTAGCTCCTTATTCTTCCTCCTTCCTGCTACTGTATCACCCCACCAAGTCTGATTGGCATTTGCTTAGTGTTCCTCCTTCCTGCTACTGTATCTCCTCCCACCTAGTCTTATTGGTAGCTCCTAATTTTTCCTCCTTCCTGCTACTGTATCTTCCCCACCTAGTCTGATTAGCAGCTCCTTAGTGTTCCGCCTTTCTACTACTATGTCAACCCCTATACTAGTCTGATTGGCAGGTCCTTAGTGTTCGTCCTTCCTGCTTCTGTATCTTCCTCACCTAGCCTGATTGGCAGGTCCTTAGTGTTCCTCCTTCCTACTACTGTATCTTCCCCCCACCTAGTCTGATTAGTAGCTCCTTAGTGTTCCTCCTTTCTGCTTCTGTATCTTCCCCACCTAGTGATTGGCAGCTCCTTAGTGTTCCTCCTTCCTACTACTGTATCTTCTCCCCACCTAGTCTGATTGACAGCTCCTTAGTGTTCCTCCTGCCTGCTTCTGTATCGCCCCCACCTAGTCTGATTGGCAGATCCTTAGTGTTCCTTTTTCCTGCTACTGTATCTTCCCACCTAGTCTGATTGGCAGCTCCTTAGTGTCCCTCCTTCCTGCTTCTGTATCTCCCCCACCTAGTCTGATTGGTAGCTCCTTAGTGTTCCTCCTTTCTGCTTCTGTATCTCCCCCACCTAGTCTGATTGGCAGCTCCTTAGTGTTCCTCTTCCTGCTTCTGTATCTTCCCCACCTAGGGTGATTGGCAGCTCCTTAGTGTTCCTCCTTTCTGCTTCTGTATCTTCCCCACCTAGTCTGATTGGTAGCTCCTTAGTGTTCCTCCTTCCTGCTTCTGTATCTTTCCCTCACCTAGTCTGATTGGTAGCTCCTTAGTGTTCCTCCTTCCTGCTTCTGTATCTTTCCCTCACCTAGTCTGATTGGCAGCTCCTTAGTGTTCCTCCTTCCTGCTTCTGTATCTTTCCCCCACCTAGTCTGATTGGTAGCTCCTTAGTGTTCCTCCTTCCTACTACTGTATCTTCCTCCCACCTAGTCTGATTGGTAGCTCCTCAGTGTCCTTCATGCTGCTGAGATCTCATTGGACTTCTACAATGCTCTTCTTTATATCAGGATTATACAGTCATTAAATAAAATGTAAAAATAAGTACACCTTGGGTTTAAAATCTGGTTTTGAAATCCGGTGAAAGATCTTCTCTAAGTACATTAAATAACAATTTTATAGCTGGATAACCCCGTATGACTATATTGCTGAATCTTTTTACCTAAATGCATTTCAGCACAAGTCAATCCCTCATCCTGTCAACTTTTCCAAAAGGGTAAGTTCCCCCAAAAAATCAAGTTTAGAGAATAACATTCTGATTGATGGTGTTCCATTCATTGTGACCCCCAATAATCTCGTGAATGGTGCTCCTCATTTGTGACCTGAACGGAGCAGTGGTGCGCATGCATGGCTTCTGCTCCATTCATTGTCTATGGGACTAATGGATATAGCTGAACTCTGCTTTCGACAGCCTCATAGACAATGAATGAAGGATAGGGCTACATAGCCCCGTTCTCATGGTTGCAGAGCCCCATTCTTAATATTGCTGGGGTCCCAAAGGTCAGATCCCAATGATCCGCAAGTTATCCCTTATACTGTAGATAGGGGATAAATAGATATTTTGGGAATATGCTTTTAATGGAAATCAGTAAATATATGCTGCAGGTAAAATGTCGTCTTTTTACAGACTGACATGGTCTAGCAAGTACGAGAATGCAGTGATACATAGCTGGCCTTGAATCTTTCTAACAGACACATAAATCCCGTTGCTATGGAAAGATGTATTAACTTTGACAAGTGAATGTGCTGAGTTTTAACAGAAAAGGTGCTGCCAATTTAAAATTGTGATTAAGAAAAGTTAACCCTGTCAGATGTAGATTGGAATTTTGGCAGGAACCTTTCCAAAGGCCTCTTGTCGTTGCAGGATAATGCGCTGCCCACAAGTCTCTTATTGCCCTGTAAAAACTCAAAGGACCCGAATAGGAGATTGTTCTCCTGTTTTGGCGCCATCTGGTTATTATCTCTTTTCAAAACTTAAAAATTATGAAAGGACCAAAATTTACAAAAAAAAATGAGATGGAAATTGATGCTGTGGAGTCGTTGTTTTGTAGAAGGGGATAACATTTTTTTTTAATTTATTTATTTAAAATTAAAATAACTTTTTCATTGATGCATAAAATATATAAACGTATAGATGTTAAAAGGTGATGATGTTGAATAAAATTAAAATTACTTCGAAAACATGCAGGAGCCAATTTATTAAGATTGGCGTTGTACTCTCTACTTCTCATGAACGGGCATGATGGGATAAGATGCACCGAATTCATTAAGAGGAACATTCCACTTAGCGGCATATCTTCTCAGTGGCGTGTGTCTCGGTGCGCCTCGCCAGAAATGCTACTCCAGTCAGTACAAAAAAAAACTAAAGTTTCGGGTAAATGCCCTTCATCAGATTGGTCCGTAGTGGTAATTGCTCTCAAAATTCGAAAGGTACAGGATGTGAGATGGTTTTCCCTATAGCAAAAAGGCAAACCAGGACCAAGCATTGTGATGAAAGGTATTTACCGTCTGATGAAGGGTATTTACCAGAAATGTTAAATTTTTTATACTGACTGTTGTGTGATCTATGGATATGAGATATTCTGAATAAATCCTCCGCGTCTTTATGGTGTGCAGTTCCTTCTTTAAATTTTTGCCGATCTATAGGATCTCAATGGATGGCTCCAAAGGAACTAGCACCCTACACTAATTCATACCGCCTACTAAGGGTGTGCCGTCTACCCTATTGCATAGAGACACCTTTCTGTCATAGGGTATGTATAGTGGCATAGCTGTTGATGAATTCAGTAGGCAAGTGCCACCACACCCTGTCCTACCCATGCTTTGCCCATGTGAAAAAGCCAAAAGCCACGATAAAAAGCCAAAAGGAAAGCTTTTCAAAGTATTTTACATCAGAAATCTGGCGTAAAACAGTTTGGTGATTAGGCCCTTATTTTTTTCACTAGGCTAGACCAACTATATATCAATACCCCATTGTATATATGAATATTAAAGTTGAGCAAAAAGGTACGCTTCTGATTAGTAAGCACCTGAGATGTCATGCTTGCATCACACCACAACATCACGGCATCTTCAGGGATCACTACTTAGAAGGGGCACCAAGGATGTCGTGGGGAGTAGGAGATTCTCGGAGCTTTGGTTCAATGGCCCAGAACAAACAACGTGGCTGCTGAACCAGAATCCTGCAAATGTTTATGTCCAAGTTTAATGATCGGTCTAGCAAAAGCATTTCTGTTGGACCCAGTAATATATAATTTGCACATATTGTAGGAACTAAAGGCAATGATCTTATCGAAAATGGAATACCTTCTTGGTAAGAGATCTCACAAAGGTCAGTGGGATGAAGGGATAGACTATCCCACATGTATACTAGAGGATCAGTGGGTCCAGACTCTGCCATAATAATGGACCAGCAGAAGACAACTCCATTTGGAGAGAACCTTGGAGACAATCACTTGGCACTAGGGTCTATTTTTTATTTCGATGATCACAAATAAACTATTAGTTCTTGCTGATGACATAACATGTGTATAACAAGAACAAAGGTTATAAGGAAATTAAATGTGGATATGTTCCTTGGAGGCGAGGATCATCTCCACTGGCAGATCCAAGAAACCAGAAGTCAACACTGGTGATAAGTAAATTATTTGATCTGTGCCTAGTTTACTGATCTTGCCCAAAGGCATTTGTCTTATAGTCAATTATAGCGAAACTGGAAAGCAAAAAATGTAAGTGATAGATGGAAAACTCAAACTCACACCAGGTGGAATATATGACTGTGACCGAAAATTTCACTATGTATGACTATGGTGACATGGTGCTACGGAATATATTTTACTATATGCCAAAGGTATATTAGATGTGTAAGAAGTCTTGCAGCCTGTGCTGTAGTGTTTCTCGTCCTCATCACTAACATTCGCTGGTGTGAGCTACAAATGCTCAAGCATGAATTAATGAGAATATGTCTGCTTCATCTGGTCAGCAGGGGCAGGAGGTTATCCAGCCGAGCCACTGGTTTCTGACCGCCTTCGCAGTGAGACAGCAACTTATGTAAATATTCCTATCAGCCCTACATCAAAGAAACAGCTCCATTACATGGCATTAGAACTTCAAGATCCTAGTACAGGAATAAGAGGTAACACCCATCACTCTCATCCGAGCAGATCCTTCACGTGTCTCCATGACAATGACTAATTGTTAACCTTCTTCATCATCAGGGGAAGATACAGAATACTGGAGGGCTACCTAACTGCGCCACATGTGGTGCACTCGGGCCATTTCCGCAATAACCCCTGGCCTTCTCTATTCTATATCAGTTACATTAAGTCAAAACCTAAATAGTAAGTCCAAAGTCTGAAGAAATTCTAACACAGTAGACAGGAAATCCCAAAGTTCTACTTTATAGACCCAACCCTAAAATTTGGGTTTTTTATCCTTATGAAGATTAGCTGGTTCAACGGGACTATTCCACAATGGACTAATTCCCAGAATCTGTAGGAATAAGTAGCATGCCACTTAGGGTATGTTCACACATGATGCTTTTCCTGCTTACTGTAGGCATCATATTTGGTGCATAAAATATGCAGAGTTTTACAGTTCCAGCATAACCAGTTAAATGTGTCAAATCTCACAAATCTCATGCACGTGCTGCATTATGTTACCCAAATGAGTAGGTAAAAACACAAGTAAAAACGCTGGGAAAAAAACCCTCTTAAAACTTGTCAAAAAAAGCACGACAAAAACACCATGTATGAACATACCCTTATTCCTGTAGATTTTTTCCCTCAGTTTATATTTGCATGTGATTAGGGTTGCATAAACATGATAACATACATAGTATGCAAATTGGCAGATTTCAAACAAATTTCACATGTGGTGTTTGTAAATCATAAAGTGTAGTGTGTGAAGAACGTAACATGTGAGTGACGTGTATGCATGATTTTTTTCCTTGCCTTATATATTTTTCTCATTTATTTCATATACTGCACCCCCCCAAGGTCTTAAATGACATTTGAGGGGCATTTAATCATATTCTTTTTATTGTTGATTTTCCCTGCAGCTGGGGATGGTGTATTAGCTATAGTTAAAATGGAAATTCAGCCTCCTGGCTGAATAACAAAGCTGACTTTTACTCCATGGACACATTAGCACCTGCTCTCTCCCTACATCTGGAGATCACATGATCACTGGGTCCGGCGGAGGAAGCAATGTCAGTGCTTGCTCACTGGTGTGATTAGGAAGACAGACATGGTAATAAACCATATTTGTCTTCTTTGTGGAGAGCCTGGCTTTGTCTGACAGCCGGCTCACCACTCTACAGCTACATGATCTCCTGAAACCTGCTTAGACTGCACTGACATTTTAGAAATGGTTTGTGAATGAGCACTGTGTGGCATTTATCTAATAACCGACAGCTGCTTGGCATTTATCCAATAAGTGAGCTCTATAACACATGTATATATTAAGTATAGTTAGTGAGAGCTGTATCTCATTTAATAGGTGCAATCTGTGTGCCATGTATCTATACATTATACAGAAAACATCTAAACATCCATGGAAAAATGTCAGGTTTTTGACATGGAAAAAAGTCATACCAAGAAGAATCATTTTAGAACTTTTTCCACCTTTAATGTCACCAATAATTTGGACAAATCCATTGAGAAACAAACTGAAATCATTTTGAGTGCTTCAGTAAAAATAACACTAAAATTATATGGCTGCATAAGTGTAAACACCCTCTTATAATTGGGGATATGTTTGTGTTCAGAATTAGCCAATCACATTTACACTCATGTTACATGGTAGTCAGTGCACAGTGGTAGTCATTTACAGTGATTCTGATTAACCCTATAAAAAGTTTAGCTGTTCTAGTAGGAGTTTCCTGGCATTTTTTTTTTACCTGTAAACAGCTTACAACAAAGCAAAGGTATCTCATTGTTGAAAGTTATCAGTCAGGCAAAGAGTACAAAGAAATTTCCAAGGCATTACATACACCATGGAGCACTGTGAAGATGATCATCAAGAAGTGGTGTAAATATGGCACAACACTGAAATTACCTAGAACTGGATATCCCTCAAAAATTTATGAAAAGAAAAGCGTAAACTTGGTCCAGGAGGCAACAACAACATTACAGGAGCTGCAGGAATTTCTGGAAAGTACTGTTTGTGTACTTCATATGACAACAATCTTCCCTATTCTTCATATGCCTGGCCTGTGAGGTAGGGTGGCAAGATGGAAGCCTTTTCTTAAAAAAAAACCCATCCAAGTCTGGCTATGTTTTGCCACAACCTACATCCAAGTCTGTCAAAAGCATGTGGGAATACGTGTTATGGTCTGATGAGATCAAGGCTGAACTTTTTGGTCAGAAGTCCAAATGGTATGATTAGAGCAAAGCAAACACTGTGTATTACCAAAAGAACACCATACACATAGTGAAGCATGGAGGAGGCAGCACAAGCTTTGGGGCTGTTTTTGGCATCTGCAACTGGGGCTTTAGTCAAAGTGGAGGTAGTTATGAATGATTCTAAATATCAGTCAGTTTTGCACAAAACTTTCAGGCATCTGCTAAAAAGGCGAAGATGAAGAGGAATTTCACCTTTCAACAAGACAACAACCCAAGCCAGTAGAAGATCAAAGTTTTAGAATGGCTCAGCCAGATCCCAGACCTGAATCTAATTGAAAATCTGTGAATGAACTGAGGAGGGTACTGTGTACAGGAGATGCTCTTGCAATTTGACAGATTTGGAGCTACTGCAAGAGAAATTGGGCAAAGATTGGTAATTCTAGAAGTGCTATGCTGATAGAGTCCTACCCCAAAAAGACTGAGTACTGTGATAAACTCAGAGAGTATTTAAATAACGTATTAATGTAAGGGTGTGCAAATTTATGCAACAGCATTATATTAATTCTTTATTTTTATTTTTCAACCCCAAAAAAGATTTTACTTTATTTTTCAATTGAATTGTACAGATGGGTGACATTAAAGGTGGGAAGTTCTGAAATGATTCTTCTTGGAATTATTTTTTTACTTGACAAAAACCTGACATTTCAATAGCGGTGTGTAGACTTTTAATATCCACTGTATATGAATAATGTGGCTGCAAGTAGAATGTAAAGCATGAGTGACGTGTGATCCAAGGTTCTAACGTGAGCGGTCTGTGTGTGGAATGTGTCTAATGTATCATTGGCGAGTACAGCAGGTGCTGAAAGTCTAAGTGATATACTTGTGTAATAAGGGAACGAGTATGTGTGGCATGTGTCTAACGTGTGCCCTGTGAGCAACATATAATATGTCGTGTAAATGACATGTATAAAATAGGAATAACTGCTGTAGGGGTCCAAACACACTTCTTGTACAGGGGCCCTTTGTTGTCAATGTCCATCCATGTTACATAAATAGTCTGAGCCCCCATGCTGATGGTATAAACTCAGCAAATAGCTTATTAGGGGAAATTGCCCCTATAAAATTGGCACCTTTAGTGTTGTAATCGCTGCTGCTGTTCTGCAGAAACTGTGGTTTAGGGCGCAGTCAGATGGCTGTGTAAGGATAGTTTCACACTAGCGTTCAGCAGGGCTGAGTACTTCTTTCGTGGAGCCCCGCCCACTGCCGCACCTCTTCCTTCAGCTCCACCTACGTCTGCACGCGTCCTGCATACCTATCTTTAACATTGGGTACGCAGGCCACACGGATGTATGCGGATGCCTCCGCATGTGTCATTTTGACACTGCGCCAACCGCAACAAAATGCAACATGTTGCGTTCGATGCAGGTCGGCGCAGCGTCAAAAGGACACATGCGGAGGCATCCGCATACATCCGCATGGCCTGCGTACCCAATGTTACAGATAGGGTATGCAGGACGCGTGCAGATGTAGGCGGAGCTGAAGGAAGAGGCGCGGCAGTGGGCGGGGCTTCACGGTAGTACGCAGCCCTGCTGAACGCTAGTGTGAAACTAGGCTAACACAGATATTGATCGTATCGCAATGCTCGAAATGGCCAGCGGTTCTCCTGACCCGAGTGTGACAGCTGTACTGAAATACATGCTATGACACCCGGGTCAGGAGAGCCATCAGCCAGTCTGAGCATTGCAAGGCGATTGTCGTCCTTGTTATATGGCCGTCTGACTGCACCGTTAGTCAGATAATCAGACTGTTTGATGCACCCCTGACATGGTCAAGAGGCTCAGTGTGTTGTTTCGCCTAGTGGCTTCATATTCCTTACCTCCTTCACTGATTATTGACATTACTGGCCTGCCAGGAGTGAGTACTGCCTGCAGAGAAAGCTCAAGCTAAGGGCACAGTCAGATGGCCGTGCATGAACTGGCTGGCCACTCTCCCGATCAGAACTTGACAGCTTCATGTATTTCTATGCAGCTGTCACGTTTGGGTTGGGGAAGCCGCCAGCCAGTCCATGCATTATCTTCCAATCTCGGTTCGATTTATATGGCTGTCTGACGATACCCTAACCAGTGCTGTGACTCACCGGTGAATGAGGCGGTGGCATGCAAAACCTGGCCTAGCCAAGGGTGCTCCAAGCACCCTGAACAGAGGCAGTGGTTAGAAAACGAGGGCGATCCAGCCAGCTTCTAGTGATCCAGCCAGCTTCTGGTGATCCAGCCAGCTTCTAGCAATCCAGCCAGCATCTAGAGATCCAGCCAGCTTCAAGGGATCTAGCCAGCTACTAGCAATACAGCCAGCTTCTAGCGATCCAGCCAGTTTCTAGAGATCCAGCCAGCTTCTAGAGATCCAGCCAGCTTCTAGAAATTCAGGTAGCTTCTAGTGATCCAGGTAGCTTCTAACGATCCAGCCAACTTCTAGCGATTCAGCCAGCTTCTAGCGATTCAGCCAGCGTTTAGCGATCCAGACAGTTTCTAGCAATCCAGCCAGCTTCTAGTGATCCAGACAACTTCTAGCGATCCAGCCAGCTTCTAGTGATCCAGCCAGCTTGAGAGTGGCAGGAGCAGGCTGTAAAGCATAGAACCTGCAAATGATGCATGGTCCTGACTTAGGTAGTCACAGAGTGACCATCACTATACACTATAAAAATACAATCCATGCATTCCCGGAAAAGCAGTGCGACCGGTAAGCTACGCATTGAGCTATTCACTATAAAGTTAATAAAATTCTGCATTCCAGAGAACAAAGAGGAGTTTGACGAAGAGGTAGATTGCAGAGTTGTCAGTTTTCACAAGAATTTTGCAATTGTAGCCATTGAAGAACTCAAGGTAACCTTTTACATGGGGTTTGTCTGGGTAATGCAGGTCGGAATGGACCTTCTGACCAAGAGATGGGGATCCTAAAGGAGAACTCTCTCAGATCCAATCGCTGGAGCACCTCAGACACTTCAAGCTGTTGATTGAAGATTTATTCCAATGCTGTATTCCAGAAGAGCCGCTGAAAAATTATGTTGGTTTTTGTGCTTCACAGCTCATTACGTTGCGTCACATTTCCAACATGATTACACAAGATCCCAAAAAACTAGAAATTATCCTTTTGGACTGACAAACTAACAACTCTAGATAACACGTCTACAAGGAGTATTCAGAGCATAAAACAATCCACACATCAGTTGTTACTCTGATCCGTTGCATAATACAATGAGGAAATCTATTAACAGGATTCCCGCTGTGCTTTTTTGTTAGTAGAGCCATTAAAATTGACAGATTATGCAGATGAAGGAGTGCTCATTAATCAGATGGTTTGTTATATAGACCTTGACCTTTGAAGAGAGCTATAAAGTCAGCGGAGAGTGTGAGTTTCACTTAAAGTCAATTATGTGCAGAAAGACGAAAGCTCATTAAAATAAGATTTACAGACATAAATATGCATGTTCTAATGTATGCATTTAATATCCATACTTGCATGATAACATGTGTTGCGGAATTAACCCGTTTTAACCAGTGCATTACCCTTTGACTCTAAAGGCTGTTTCTCATATCACGCAGTTTCTTACAGGTTCGGTCATTCAGGATGTCCCAAGACTACAGGGAAAATATTTAGGTCATATAAATTCTCTAATATACTTTTTTTTAAAGAAAATTGCTCATTTTTAAGGCTACTGGGCCCTTGGAGAGAAGGGTCCCAGCCTTGGTTGGGCCTATACCCATGTGGTTGGTGAATACCGGTACCGGACTATTTGTGAATTGGTCCAAAGGTCATGGAAACAATGTGGCGGGGGAGACAAATACCAAGCCCTCTTTGGATCTAGTTTGCCCTCATTTTTATTGCATCATTCAGACCTGTAGTAGCGATGATGTAGTTTTGATGCGCTAAGGCTACGTTCCCACAATGAGCTTTTGTGTTTTTGATGTTGCAAATTTTTTCCACCATTTCTGCTCCAATTAAGTAAAATAGGATATTTGCATTTTTTTTCTCGAAAATACACAGTATAAAAAACACAGCTTGGGAATGTAGCCTTACTCTAAAGAAAAGATTATATACAGGTCAATGATCTCAACATGGAGAAGACATCTGCAGAAAGTAAATACTGTGCGTTGAATCCTTTAGGGTTGCATTTTTTATGCATTTTATTCCCCACTTTTTACATGCATTTTTGCCATAAAAAACACAGCATTTTACTGTGCCAGCAAAATGAATGAGGTTTTGGAAATCTCATGCAAATGTCGCTAATTTTTTCATTGCAGATTTGAAGCAATTTCAAAAACAAGTGCTTTTTATGCAGAGCTTTTTCCCGCCTGTAGACATGTTTTTGATGCAGAAATGTCTGCAGCAAAATATTTGATGGGGCTATCCGGGACTTTATGAAAAGCAAAAAATGTGCCTAAGCACTAACAGGCAGGTAGTTGTTGTTCTTGCCCGACACAGACGCTCCTGCCGGGGATTCGGCTGCCTCTGTTGATGTCACATCGACAGAGTGGAGGCTTCTTTTCCACTCTGCTCTGTTGACATGATGCGACTTCCAACGTCATTTTGATTGACAGCCCAGTTCCCACTACCAAACGGGGGGAGACAACTGTCAATCAGAATGACAAAGGACGTCAGGCCCCGTTGTGTCAGCAGAGGCAACTGAATCCCCACCAGGAGCCTTCTGTGACTGTTTTGAGCCGGGAAAAAAAGCGCCGCGCACAACATCCAGGTAGGTGGAAACTATGATGCGTTTTTCAAATCCAAAAGAAAAAAATGTCCAGCTTCACCGAATCAGTGAAAAAAAGTTTTCTGTATTCACAAACTTAAACATTGAGGATACAAACTTCAGCACACACTATATGGGTAAGAATCTCAACGAGCTTAGTCTCCAGAAACGCATTGAGATCCTTACCCATATGGTGTGTGCTGAAGTTTGTATCCTCCATGTTTAAGTTTGTGAATAAAGAAAACTTTTTTTCACGGATTCGGTGAAGCTGGACATTTTTTTCTTTTGGATTCTACACGCCTGGACACAGCAGGTCCATGCTCCCGAAACTCAGCTTAGCATCATGGGTGAGCTGGTTTATATTCCTTCTCTTCAAAGTTTTTCAAATCCGCAGCATGCCAATTTCTCGTGTGTATATGAGAATTTTGCAGGAGGCTGAAGAAAGGAGAGAGAAAACAAGAGAGCGCTACCTAAGCGCAATAAATGACATAAAAATGGCGATACATGCTGAATATATATGTGCTCAACTGTGGTGGTTATGCAAGATAGGCTCAACGCTATGCCATAATTTGATAATAATTGGGATCCAACCTCATGGCTTGCCGCCCATCCGAATTGCGTGGAGTTGTGTTAATCCTGTTCTATTCACGACTCCAAGAGGAAATGTGAAGGAAGAGATTTTGGAGGCCCTTCCTTTTCGTGGAAGGAATCACAAATGGACATCAGATGTGGAACATACCTCTGGGAAATGTTTGGGGTAATGATGATAACACTTCCGAGCTTGTCAAATTATATTTATTCTAAAAATCCATTGCCAGTAATGATTTTTGCATATTGGTTATGAGAAAAATGGCATGAAAAAACGTATAAAATCTATAACGCGTTTCTGCTCTGAAAAGGGCCTTCCTCAGGTGTATCATGCTATTTTTCTTGCAACCAGCATGCAAAAATCATTACTGGCAATGGATTTTTAGAATAAATATAATTTTACAAGCACGGAAGTGTTATCATCACTACCCCGATCATTTCCCGGAGGCATGTTCCACATCTGATGTCCATTTGGGATTCCTTCCACAAGAGGGAACTAGCGCCTCCGAAATCTCTTCTCTCCAATTTCCCTTGCAGATATTATCCCCCATAGACTTGCATTAGATGCAGAAAATCCGCAGGTAAGAAACGCACATGCGTTTTTAGTGCGTTTCCACATCAAAAACGCATATAATCTGCACCTACTTATCTCAATAGAGTTCAGTGAAAACAAAATACCAAAAAGTTTCAAGAACAAGGCAGTTATAGTTAAAGAATGACAGACCAGAGACGAAAAGCGCAGCGTCAAATGATAAAACGCACCCCAAATTGCAATGAAAAAACGCCAATAACCTAATTTAAATAATAGGTGCAGAAATGGTGCAATGTCAAAAACTCACCAACAGCTCATCGTGGGAACGTTTCCTCATACAGCTCAAAAATATCCCGCTATGACACTTTGCTGCCAGAAGAGCAGGCGACTAGGATGTCTAACACACCACACCAGTCATTTGCTCACCCTATAGAAGTCAATGGCATCCTTGACCTAATTGCTTCTAAAATAGGTTTGGAAGACTTACTATAAAAGGATCCATACGCATTAAAGGATTGTCCGGCCGTGGGGTCCAAGTCTGCAGTCACTCTATGTAACTGCAGACTTGTGAATACTCAAATTGCACACATGTGCTCTGTGAGGATTCTAAAGAGGCGGACAAGCGCATGACCTCACATATACAGGTCACCTGCCGACTAGACGTGCGTGGCCTTGCTACAAACAAGTAGTGCAATACTAAGGAAATCCTGAACATGATCTGTTGGGGGCAGTGAGGACTGGAGTTTGGGAAACACTGATATAGATGGAAAGAACGACTGCAAATACGTCCATTAAACATTTTTTCGACACTATTCACCCATCTGAAAGAGACAAATATTTGTAACCAACCAGCCGGGGCGCATTAGCGTTCACCTTTCATTTCCTGTCACCCACGTATTTACAAGGCGAGATTTATCTAACTAAGACTGATGACATGTTATCGTCGGCATAACGAAGGGTAATGCTTGGCACAGGGATGAGAAATAGTGTTTATTTATTCTCTAATCATTATAATTAAGACCTGAAAATTAATAAAGATTGAACGTCTTCTCCTTTGGCCGAGTCGCCCCGGTTTCCCGAGCTGCCTACATTTCCTTCCAAGTTCTAATGAATATTTTTTTATTTTCTCGAGTTGGAGCTGTTTATAATTAACGCCTTCTAACATGGCACAAGTGTACTGATGAGGGAAGGAAATTAGAGACATTTTAGAGAAGCTGAGAACTTGTCTCATTTTGTAGTTGCTCTTACCTAAGGGGGATACGAGCTTTATCCACATCAAAGTTTTTCCAGAAGTTTAAACTCTCTACTAGAGCAAAACTTTAACAAATTTTCTTAAATGGAATGTTAAGTGTGTTCTTAAATACCATGCTTATGGAATGAAGGGCGTGAAGGGTTCCAAAAGAAAAGGTTACAATTTTTGTAGAAGGAGCTAGTACATGGTAGGGTTCGTCAGCTAAGCTGCAATACTAGAGACATCTTTCTTCTAGTCTTGGAAAGCCCTTAGTAAAGAGAGTTCTCATCTTAACCCCTTTGTGCCTATGGACGTAACTGTACGTTCATGTTAGGGAGACCGTGTTTGGAGGGGACTCAGGTCATGAGCCCCCTGTTTTTGCAGCTGATGCTGGCATCTGGCTCTGATAGCGTCATCTAAATGACGTCACAAACGGTGCGAATGCTTGAAGGATCCCATCGGCGCTCTACGACAGCAACACGGGGCACCAAAGGGTTACTTTGCCAGCAGGGGCCTAAGCTTGTAAGGAGACCAAGATTTACACTGTATACTGCAATTCTTGCTATGCAGCATATAGTACAAGTGATCGGATTATAGGACAACCGCTAAGAGGGAACAACAAATAAAGTAAAAAAAAAAGTTTAATCATAGAAAAAATATAAAAATTCAAATTAACCTCCTTTTCCCCCATTAAAAAGAGCAAAATTAATAAAAAATTCACATATGCAGTATTGACGTGTTCATAAAAGCTTGATCTATCAAAATATAAAAGTAATTAACCGGACTTGTAAACACTGTAGCAAGAATATATAAAAAATCAAAATGCCAAAATTGAGTTTTTTTGGTCTCTACTCCTCCCTTAAAAAAAACAATAAAAAGTGATGAGTGAGTATACTCGTTGCTCGGGTTTTCCCGATCACGCTCGGGTGACCTCTGAGTATTTATGACTGCTCGGAGATTTAGTTTTCATCGCAGCAGCTGAATGATTTACAGCTACTAGCCTGCTTGATTACATGTGGGGATTCCCTAGCAACCAGGCAACCCCCACATGTACTCAGCCTGGCTAGTAGCTGTAAATCATTCAGCTGCTGCGATGAAAACTAAATCTCCGAACACTAACAAATACTCGGAGGACACCCGAGCGTGCTCGAGAAAACCCGAGCAACGAGCATACTCGCTCATCACTAATAAAAGGTGAACATAACTCTGTACGTACCCTAAAATGGTATCAATGAAAACATCAGTTTAAGCCCTCAAAAAAACAAACCCTTATTCAGCTACATTGATGGAAAAGTAAAAACCTTACAGGTATCAGAAATGGCAACACAAAACTATCTTTGGGGTTTACAAATTTAAGTTTTTTTCCCAATAAATAGAAAAAAGAATATGGAGGCCCATTCAATTTAATAAGAGGAATTGTGTAATTTCTCATCTCCCCTGTGATGGCGCTGCGGGGTAATTGAACACTTGCTGCCAGGTTTCCCCAATGATTACGTATGATCACTATAGATCCCATTTATGAGACACGCTGTGATCAGCATAATGAAAGGTCAAAAGTCTACTAAACCTCAGAACCTCATTGGACTTGAGACTCAATTCAACTTATTCATTAAATTGTGAGTTACCACTACTCTCATGCATCCTAACCCTTCCCTAAAAGCGAAAAAGTTGAAGCCAACTGCGAGAAAAGCAAGAATTATGTGTGGGAATTCTAGTATTAATTTTTTTCACTTTTTTTTCCCCCAAAAGAGAAACTTTAAAAACATGATATTACCATGACCGTTGTGTGGCCAAAAGTTTCCATGTAACCCTAAAATATCTGAGTGAGCTACATGAACTGCCGTTTAGCTGTACATTAGGGAAAGGAGGTGTCCGCTTCGGCTGAGCAGACTAAAGTGGACAATCGCTTTACGATTTCCATGTAGATGTGTAAGTATTTCTCAGTTGTTTTTTTTAACTCTTTCAAGCCAAGCCACCAAGTTAGCGAAGTCTCCTCCTCTAAAAGAAAATAGCCCTTACCGAGACGTTGCTGATGGTGGCTTGTAATGCACAAAGTCTATCAGTAAACTTGTGCAATATTCATGGAATTGTACAAGTGCAGATGATAGATTGACAGCAAGTTGTCATTTGCGCTTGTGCGGGTCATGGACATCCAGAAAACTAGTCAATTTCTACTGTGATTCCGAAAGGGTGGCCCGAGTTTACTGATGGATGTGCCAAATAAGTATTCTCATGCAAAGCTTATGGAGGAAGGTTGAACTTGATGGACCTAGGTCTTTTTTCAACCTATGTAACTATGAGTCAGACTTTATAGGAAGAGACTGGAGAACTCCGGAAAGCTTGCTACTTGTCATCACCTTTTCAGTTAGTCATAAAAAGTATCACTGAGAACTCTCACATTTTTTATTATTATTGTTTTGGAGTCAGACTGCGCATGCGCTATATTTTTTTCGGGCACTTGTGCATTTGCACATGCTCAGTGTGATCCCATGGATCCTCATGGATGTGACACATCCCAGGTCTCACCATCAGCAGCCATTCTCTGAGCAGGAGCAACAAGGATACCATCGGAGAAGACTGTGCTAACTAAGTTGCTTGGCTGGAGTAATAAAACAACGAAGAACTGCTAATTATGGAACACTTTCCTACCTATATGTCAAGATCATATATAACATTTTACAAAATAGATATTTCTAATGGATCAGTAGCATAAGTGCTTAAAGGGGTTGACCGGTGAAAACAAGTTATCACCTATCCACAGGTTAGGTACAAGCACCAATCGGCAAAATGGAAATCTTTTATCCCTTAGAAGAATGAAGCATCAGTACATAAAGTCGATGCTACTCTTATTCGTTCCCTATGGACTACTAAGGGCTGCACTTGTCTTTTTCCAGCGGCCCTTAGTAAAATGAATGCAGTAGTGGTTGGGCATTTGACCTATCGCCCCATTTTATAATGGGGATAAAAGTGTCCTATCGGGGATAAAAAGTCTCCACAGAGTTTTTCCATATCTAAAAGAAATCTCTCAACTCTACAGCAATAAGGTAACTACTATCTAAAAAAACTAAACAAAGTTTCCCCTGCTTTATATATTAAGGAAAGTAAATTACTGGTATTGATTTCGGATTGTAACTTTCTGCTAGTAAATTAAGCATTTATTAAAGTTTTTTTCCCCCCCAAAGAATTGTTCTTGTAAATAAGTTATTCAAGTTCTAAAAATGTCTCACTTCCCTTTTTCCCACTCTCGTTTACTTTTCACAACCCGCAGGCAGACAAATCTAATGGATCTTTTTTTTATACATTGTAAGAAATTCTGCTACTTATTTCTCTAACTTTTTTGAGCATTTTTAGTTAAAAATGGTAGAAATTCACACATTGGAGCATATAAAAGAAAAGTTTATTTCTAGAAATGCCGGCGTCAAAGTCTAATAATTAAGGTTCCCCAGGGATCTTTTATTTCTCACTTATTTCCTCAGTATATTTTTAGTGTGGTTTATAATTTTCTGTTTTTTAAATGCCATCAAGAAGGAGGAACATATGTTCTCTGTATTTTCCAATCCATTTGGATCTACCTGTTGCTTTTGCTTAAAAAAAACTGTGTGTGAAACAAAGCTTAGAGCAGTTATACATTTATTTTTCTGATACAAAACTCCAAATCTTCACCAGAGAAAAAGATTTAAAGCGCCACTTCAGCACTTTTTTTTTAGTGCTGGAGTGGCGCTTTAAATCTAAGTCTTCTGCCCCTGGTCATATACTCACAATCCGGCGTCTTCCCCGTTTTTCACTGCCACTCCGATCCCACGACACCATCTTGTGACAGTAGCTTCCGACAGGCTGGACATCACAGGCTCTAAATACAAGTCTATGAGAGCTGGAATGTGGAATGGTGCCAGAACAAGGATCTCATAGATTTGTATTGAAAAGTGACCTCCGTGTACCTCCATAAAACACCAGAGCTGCGTGTCAGGTCACTTTTCACCGGAGACCGACGTGAGCGGCGGTGAAAACATATGAAAACGCCAGGTGAGTATGAGACAGGCGGCAGGGGAATTATGTTTAAAGCACCACTCCAGCGGTGCAATATAAAAAAACAAAACCCTGGGGTGGTGCCATAAGCTCCTTTTATTAATGACTGTAAGCAAACAGATGTGTATCATTTAAAGGGAACCCGCCACCTTGTACAAGAAGTCTGATCTTTACGCAGCATGTTACAGAACAGAAGGAGCTGACCGGATTGATATAAAGGTTTGCGGGAAAAGGAGTTGGTCCTAATCGGTGGTTTTAGGATGTGAGGCTTTGCATCAGAAAAAGATTATTAGTAAAGAATTGTGGTAAAACAATAAGTGCTCATGCTCACAGGAGAAAATTAAGAGCAAAAACTAACCAGTTTTCGAGGAACTTTGAGTTTTTGAAGAGGATTTGTAGAGTTTCCACTCAGTTTATACTCCGATAAAGCCTCAAAAAACTGTGCGTGCACATAACCTTAGGGTGGAATCACAATTTTATTAGCGGTGGAGAAATCTGACACTTTTCAAGTGAAATCCACTTTAGGGTATGTGCACACAACAGCTTTCTCAGGGGGATTCAAATCCAAAAACCACCTGAAAAATGAACATATTCATCTCTATGTAAAAATGACTTACTGGTCATATGTTCTATCTTTTGAGCCGCATTTCAGGATTCCAAAGATGCTAAGTGGTTTAAAGAAATGAGCGGTTCATTCTTCATTTCCGCTCTATAGTTTTTAATAGAAGTCAACGGGAAGGCTCAAAAGATAATTGAGCTATGTGCACACAACGTCTTTTAAACTGAAGCGAACCTGACAAATTTTTTTAAGCAGAAGAGCAGAAGCTGTTTTAGGAAACTTTTCCTGAAGCTTTTTTTTTGTCATTTTTTCAGTTGCTGCCTGATCGTTTTTCCTATGTTTTTGGCAGTTTTTGGAGGATTTTCCATTTTTTTTTTTTTTTACATCTGTTATACGATCGTTTTTTGGTATAAGAAACCCTTAGCTTTTTTTTTTTTAAGCACAAATGATGGCAAAAATTCTCAAAAACATCCAGGCATCTTTTGAGCTTTCCCAGTGACTTGTATACTTGTATTGTAAAGTTCAGAACATCTTCCAGATGGAAAAGTCCTAAGGAATGGTCAGGTCATAAGTTTTTTTTCAAAGGTTTTTCAGGCGGAATCCATCTGAAAAAAGAAGTCATGTGCAAATAGTTTTAGGAAACTTATTCAAAGATCACTCACAACAAATATCAATAGACATTTCCATAAGAAGAATGTTCCAATAAAATATTTGCATCACAACTTAAAATAAAGGAAAAAAACACCTACAGGCCTGAATTTTGTCTTTTCTTTTTTTCAGGAGGTGGTGCTACCAGATACGCTCAGATAGACATTGCCGCAACGGAGACGGCACACAAAGTTGGGTCCCAGCATGCTCAGTCCAGAGAAGAACGTTTACAAGAGCTGGAGCAGAAAAGGAAAGGAAATCAGCAATGATCGATCTTTGCATGTGATCGAAAAGCCGTTGGTTCTAATTCTTGGGTGCAAACTTATGTGACTCGTTAAGGTCCATTGAGCTTGATGAACTACTGGGACTTTTTTCGAGTCAGATGGTCGGCCCGGTGTGACTTTTTTTTAAAGGACTGGATTACATGTTGCTCGATGGAACAAGGGTCATTCCAAAACTGATATTGCCTCTTGGAGACATAACAGTCTGACGTGTCTGGTCATAGTGGTGCCCTTTAAATCTTGAGGTGGAATGAAACAAAAATGATCTATAAATACCTGTATATTCACAATGATTTTTTTTCTTCCTTCCTTGAAAATGTCATATAGTTTTGTATGCGTAGGAAATCTAGGTATTTATTTCTTCCTGTTACTTAGTATTATTATTATTTAATTTTATTTGCATATCATTTTATACATGAAGGTTTTCTGCAACATACCTCTTCAGTTTTACTGTCTTACACATAGGACTTTTTTGTTGTTGTTATTTACAAAGCAAAACACAAATGACTTTAGTTTTGCTGTTTTCAATAAAGGAAAATTCCAGTTTAAAAATGGATGTAGGTTATTACATAGGGTTTAGACATTGTAAAGGCTTTATGCTTCCTGTATGGATTGTCACAGCGTGGTTTTTATATTGTAGTAGATTGTGACTTTTAGAAATTCTACATAAAGCTGAAGCACGTCACCCATACATTTCTACTGTATCTATACCTAGTGGTGTAATATTAGGAGGTTGTCCATTATTTTAACATTGATGACCTATCCCTAGAATAGGTCATCAATTTCTGATCAGTGGAGGTGCGACACCCGGGACCCCCTGCTGATCAGCTGTTTCAGGTGTTGTTGGCGGCGGAAAGAACTGCTCAGTTACTGAGTTACACAACACAGCTCCGTCAATTCTGCAGTGGCTTCAAACCGATAGGGGACGGATGCGCAGGACCCGGCCATGGCTACTATTCAATAGACTGATGCAACACTGTGAACAGCTGATCAGTGCGGGCACTGGGTGTCGCACCCCCATCAATCAGATATTGATAACCTATCCTAAGGACAATATCTTTAAACTCTTGGTTCCCAAAGCAAAAACCATACCAGGTCGCCCCACCTACTCTGAGCATAGTTGGAAACATTAGAAAATATTTCTTAGAGGTACTTTCTCAAGTTGTGGCTTGTCAAGATGTTGAGCAGGGTTTGTTAGAATGCACAAGTAATATGACAGTTATAACACTTACAGATATTCCCTGTACAATGTCCTTATTAGAAGGATCCTACAGAGAGGACAGAGAGAGGGGATCACCCACAACAACGATCTCGGATAGCATTGGCTGGTAAAGTTTAATGAAGACAGGATAACCCCTTCAAGATCAGAAACAGAAATACAGCTCCGGCAAAAATTAAGAGACCATCACATCATATCCCTGTCATGGGCAGCCCAATCTCCAGACCTGAACCTCATTGAAAACCTCTGGAATGTAATCAAGAGGATGATGGATAGTCACAAGCCATCAAACAAAGAACTTACATTTTTGCTCCAGAAGCAGTGTGAAAAACTGGTGGAAAGCATGCCAAGACGCATGAAAGCTGTGATTAAAAATCATGGTTATTCCACAAAATATTGATTTCTGAACTCTTCCTGAGTTACAACATTAGTATTGTTGTTTCTAAATGATTATGAACTTGTTTTCTTTGCAATATTTGAGGTCTGAAAGTACTGGGTTATTTTTTTATTTCGACCAATTTTCTTTCAGGAAAAAAATGCAAAATTTATTGCTTGGAACTTCGGAGACCTGTTGTCAGAAGTTTATAGAATAAAAGAACAATTTACATTTCACTCAAAAATATACCTATAAAAAGAAAAATCAGACAAACTGAACATTTTGCAGTGGTCTCTTAATTTTTGCCAGAGCTGTATTTCCAGATCTTGGATCCCAAAATTCAAACCCTAGACAATAATTCAGAACCTTGATGACATTTGATATTTTAGACATGAAAGGTCCCAATTCAGGCTCTTTGAACCTTAAAATACATAGCCCATGCCATACCCCAGATAATAATAATCTCTTTATTTATATAGCGCCAACATATTCCGTAGCACTTTACAGTTTTGCACACATTATCATCTCTATCCCCGATGGGGCTCAAAATCTAAATTCCCTATCAGTATATCTTTGGAATGTGGGAGGAAACCCACGCAAACACATATAATCTCCTTGCAGATGTTGTCCTTAGTGGGATTTGAACCGAGGACTCCAGCGCTGCAAGGCTGCAGTGCTAACCACTGAGCCACCGTGCTGCCTGGATCAAAGCCTACATTTAAAACTCAAGTTTGATCTCATATTAACTCAGAACCAAGATAAGACACCATCACCGGGCTACAGACCACAACCCATAATCAGACTCAAGACCAGAACCCTTAATCAGTTCTAAGACCAAAGCCCCAAATCAGACAGCAGACTAGAACTCATAATCAAAACCAAGACTAGTCCCCACAACCATATCAGAACCTATAATCAGATCTCAGACCAGAACCCATAATCAGTCCAAAGGCCACAACTTATAATCAGAACTCAGACTAGAGCCCAAAATCCGACCCCAGACTAGAACTCATGATCATAACCCAGACTTGTCCTATTAACCAGTCCAGAACCCATATCAGTCCTCAGACTAAAACCCATAATCAGACCCCAGACTAGAACTCATAGTCATAACTGAGACTAGTTCCCATAACTAGACTTCAGACCAGAACCCATAATAAGATTCTTGACCAGAACCCATAATCCAACCACAGACCAGTCCAAATAATCAGACCTTAGACCAGAACCCATAAGCAGAACCTAGACCAATTCCCTTAATCAGTCCTCAGACCAGAACACTTAATCAAATCCTACAGAAGATTCCCATAATCAGTTCCCATAATCAGACCTCAGACTAGAACTCATAATCAGACTCCATTTTCGATTTCATAATAAGACCTCATACCAGACCCCATTATCAGCTTCAAGACCAGAACTTATAATCAGACTCCAAACCAGACCCCATAATTCAGAACATATAAGACCACAGAATAGCCCCCATAGTTTAGAACCAATAGACAGAACTCAGATCAACCCGATCTAATTACACACTTCTCCTTGTTCGTGGCTCCTCATTAGCATCTTCGGCCCTCATTCAACTTAGGCCTCTGGCCCGCATGACAGTGTCATGATCAGCAACATCCAGATCCAGAGATGTCGGGAGGAAGGAGAAGTGAGTAGTTAGAGGAGTATGGTCCATATATGACTCAAAACCAATAGCCGAAAAGTATGCAGGGTAGGGTCTGTGCATGGGGCATGGGCATAAGCCATTACACCTGGTTCACATTTTGCACTGGAGCCCTGGTGCTACCCATTATTCCTCTGCTTTTCTTTATGAATGTATTAATTTATAGATGCAAACAGTTGCCTAACGACTAAGCTTTGCTCTGGGAAAAATAATAAAAAACTTTGTAATTGGACTTGATGCATTACGACAGAGCAAATAAAAAAAACGAAAAAATAATTTTTATAAATTTTAATTCAACATTTTTCATTCGCAAAAAGGAGCCCTATTCCTAAGAGAACCTGATAACTGGAATTTTCCTTTAGTGTCATATTTCCTGGGGCATTTATGTACAGTGTTGGTATTCGGTACATTTTTATCAATTCTTTTTGAGTATACATGCCTTTATTATGCTGGACGCAGGAGGAGGTTTTCTGCTGTGTCACAGTCTTGCATGTATGTATATACCGTAATACTCAGATAACATATTATTTACTGTGATATAAGGAATGTAATATATAACCAAATATAAAACACAAAAAAATAGGTTTTGCGGAAATAAAATCCTAAAATGGGATGTATATGAAACGTGTGTAATATTCGAAGTATTTTTTATTTTAATTTGCACATTTACAACCTGATATATTTGTTTTATGGACATTTACATGTATTTCGGTTGAACAACTTCTTCCTAATAATGTATCAAATGCAATAATTTTGTAAGAACAGTGAAATTGGTTTCCTGTAGCAATCCAGAAAATGCAGGATGGCTCGAAATTAACACATTTCCATTTACAGCACGTCTTTTATTGAATAGCGGTTGTGGACTATTAGCTAAATTACCAAGAATATCGTACTGCCATTGATTTCCGTTATTCATTATTACTAAAAACGCCCAATAAAACTTTACCGACAAAATTATGATTGTTTATCATTTTTATTTAATTCATCAGTTTTTTCTTTAGATTTTATTTAATTCTATAACACCGTTGAGAGTGAGCAAAAAAATACAAATTAAAACCTATGTCAACACCCTCAATTATCTCCCATGAGTGCATTAGTGCTTAAGACCCCTAAATATCTAACTACAGTAATAAAGTAAATATAGACGGGGAAGAGGGAGATGCAGCTGCAGCTTTTCTTTGTGTGCCGTGAGAAGGGAGGAGGAGAATCAATGACCTCTAATTGGATGTACCACACACAGCGTCGGACTGTAGCACCTTGGGCCCACCAGAGAAAATCATTCTTGGGGCCCACTATGTAGCAACATAGAAATAAATTCAAGACCATCAATTGTGTGGTAAAACACGCTAATATCAGGGTATAATATAAGGTAGTACACGTCTTAATTATGTAGCAGGGGTTGGGGTAGCCTCATCATAGAATATAAAGTAGCCCCCTCATAGAATATAATGCAGCCCCCCTCATAGGGTATAATGCAGCACCCCACAAAATATAATGCGACACCCTCATAAGGTATAATGCAGACCCCCATAGAATATAATGTAGCACCCTCAAATGGCATAATGCAGCCCCCCTCATATAGTACAATGCAGCCCCTCCACAGAATGTAATGTAGCACCCTCAGAGTATAATGCAACCCCCTCATAAGGCAGCCCCCATAGAATATACTGTAGCCCCCTTAGAGGGCATAATGCAGCTCCCTTCATATACTATGATGTAGCCCCCTGAGAGAACAATGCAGCCCCCCACAGAATTATAATGTAGCCCCCTCATAGGGTATAATGCACCCCCTGAAATGGTGTAATGCAGCACCCTCCATCCCCATCATTGTTCTCCCCCTCCACTCCCATCATTGTATTCATCACCACCTCCATCATTGCCTTCTCACCCACCACCTCCATCATTGCCTTCTCCCCCACCATTATTCTTTCCACCACTACCATCTTTGTCCTTTACACCACAACCATCATTGCTTTCTCCCCCTCCACTCCATCATTGCACATTCCAACACCTCCATCGTTGCCTCCCTACCACCATCATCATTGTCCTTTCCACCACAACCATCATTGCTTTCTCCCCCACCACCCCATGATTGCCCATTCCACCACCTCCATCATTGCCTCCCCCACCACCACCATCATTGCCTTCTCACCACGCCATCATTGTCCATTCTACCAGGTCCATCGTTGCCTCTCTCACCATCATCAGTGTCTCCCCCACCACCATCATCATTGCCTCCACCACATCATCATTTCCTCCCCCACCACCATCATTGCCTACCCCCACAACCACCATCATTGCCTCCCCCCACTACCATCATTGCCTTCTCTCCACCACCATCATTGCCTCCCTCCACCACCACCATCATTGCCTCCACCACCATCATCATTGCCTCCCCCACCACCACCATCATTGCCTAGCCCCCACCACCATCATTGCCCTCTCCCCCACCACCCACATCATTGCCAATCTCCAATATCTCCTATTCACACACACAACACCACTATCACACATACAGCACCACACACAGACAGCACCGCACTACTCTCTCTCACACACACAAAGCACTTCACCACATACACACACAGCCACACACACGCATGGAGGCAGACAGACATGCACACACACAGCACCCAATCACCTCTTCGCACATTCCCAGCAGCCGCAGCACATCCCGGCAGCTCCCTCTCTGAAACAGCTGCACTGAATATTGACGTCATCCAGCCGCACTGAGTCAGACAGGAAGTGCTGGGCAAGAGGGCAGGAAGGAGGGCGGTGTTGGATCCCTGCAGTTCTGCTCCGGTCCCAAGCTGCAAGGACTGCAATCAGGGTTCGCCGTTCTTTAGGGGCCCAGATTCAGCAGCACCATCGGGCAGTGTTAGCCTCAGCCTGTGGCTAACGCTTCCCGCTATTAAAGTGAAATGGTATTCACCCCTCTCCACACCCATGGGGCGTGGGGAAGCATGAATATTAATTTCTCTTTAGCAGCGGAGACAGTCTCTAGCTGCTGCTCTCTGGCACCGGGAGGGCCCCCCTGGAGCAGTGGGGGCCCTAGGCAGCTGCTGGCCAATATGCCAGCAGGTGTCAGTGCCTGGGCCTACCGGAGAATCCCCCTTTCTCCGGTGGGCCAGTACAACCCTGACCACACATGATGCTAGCAAGGGCCCACCTTCTCAGTATACATGCAGGGAAAATTAGGGAACATTGATAAACTACTATCAGGATATAGCAGTCATAGGACTGGAGTGCCATGGGACAAAATACACGATGGCAGGAATCAGATGGAAATAAATGGAATAAGAAAATAGTTAGATAAAGTATGAGTTTCTAAACCACTGGAACGGGAACCAAAAGACCACAGGAAAAAGTCAGACAGCCCCCTAAAGGAGGATGTCGGGAACAGGAGCAAGGGGTGTAAGGGTCTGACATAATGCACCAGGAACCTCCCCTACTAATGACTGTGTTATATAGGGATGAAGCGGCATGGAAGCATAGGTAGTGGACTACACCCAAAAGAGGGGACCTTACCTGAGCTGCATCCTTCTAAAACTGGCAATTTTTTTTTCTTTTTCGTTTTTGTTTTTTCCTCCCCTTCTTCATCCATAGCTTTTTTATTTTATCAATCCATATAGTCTTATTAGAGTTTGATTTTTTGCGGGACGAAATGTACTTTTGATTGACACCATTCATGCCACCACATAGTATACTGGAAAACAGGAAAAAAAATTCCAAGTGCTTTTAAACCCTTACCATCATCGGGCGTAATAGTACGTCGATGTCGGTCTCCCTCCCTTTGATGTGGGCTCCGGCTGTTTTGAACAGCTGACATGTGCCCGCAATAGCCGCGGGTGGAATCGCTAGATACTATATAAAGGATGGAAAATAAAGGATCTATCTTTGTCTAAACATCGTTATATGCAGAATGTAATATTGCATTATCTATGATTATAATGCATGATGTGTCTGCACTGCCCTGGTATTTACATATTAGCGTCATTATTTGTAACTGAGGATAATCTGTGGCTGAGCACCAGCTGGAGAGACAAAGTTAATCTCATCTTTATACAAACTAAAATAATAAATGTAAAGACAAAATGAATAGCCTGTAACAAGTCCATAGCAAGAAGCAAAGATATGCATATTGACAAATAAATTAAAGGAGATAGCTGGTCGAAAAATCCCATTTTCAAATATTATTAGGGACTTCTGAGATAACATTGGGGACGAGGTCTCCAATTAAAATCCCTCTGCTATTCGCCAGAGTAGAAAACAGCTATACCGTAAAGAGGGTCTCTCCCTTTTGTGGACCCCGAATGCTTGTACATGAACATGCCATTATAGCAGTTGTCCACTAATTGGGCAACTTCTTGTCATACCCCTTGCTTTGCCCCATAAAATAATAAAGCTTATACTCACCTCAGGATCAGAATGCAAGGAAGTAAACAGTAAACTAGACAGGGTCAAACCAAAAGCAGCATCAGTCTGAGGGTCCATATTACATGGTAAAAACGACTTTCGGAACACACATAGACCCCAGCAAGTCGGAATAGAAGTCACTAGTGTTGAGCATTCCGATACCGCAAGTATCGGCCGATATTTGAGGTATCGGAATTCCGATACCGAGTTCCGATATTTTTGTGATATCGGAAATCGGAATCGGAAGTTCCCAGTGTATGGTTCCCAGGGTCTGGAGGAGAGGAGACTCTCCTTCAGGCCCTGGGATCCATATTCATGTATAAAATAAAGAATAAAAATAAAAAATATTGATATACTCACCCGTCCGACGGCCCCGGCTCTCACCGGTCCAAGCGTCTGCCTCCGTTCCTAAGAATGCAGGGAGTCAAGGACCTTCGATGACGTCGCGGCTTGTGATTGGTCGCGTGACCGCTCATGTGACCGCTCACGCGACCAATCACAAGCCGCGACGTCATCGAAGGTCCTTCACTCGCTCATTCTTAGGAACAGATTCTGCCGGTTGCAGCGGTTGCAACCAGGGCGCGTCAGAGGGTGAGTATTTCCCTATTTTTTATTTTTATTCTTTATTTTACACATGAATATGGATCCCAGGGCCTGAAGGAGAGTTTCCTCTCCTTCAGACCCTGGGAATCATCCAGGATACCTTCCGATACTTGTGTCCCATTGACTTGTATTGGTATCGGGTATCGGTATCGGCGATATCCGAAATTTTTCGGATATCGGAACGTTTTGCTCAACACTAGAAGTCACATGATCTAGAAGAGAACCGGATTGGTGCTGGAAACTAGGGAAGACAGTGATTGGTAAGAATAATACCGCACCTTCACTACACTAAATATACGTTTAGACAGGTTTAGGCAATAGAAAGCAGGTTTTTGCCATTTAATCTGAGAACAGCATAATGTAGGGGCAGAGACCTTGATCTCAAATGTGACCTGTGATGTGTCACTAGGTTGTGTGTAGTTTCAATAAAATTAGTATTTTATCAGTAGGAGATTATCACTAGAAGACTAGGTGTCTTGTGTAATGTAATTCTCCTGCTCTGTGTAGCCTCGCCTCCATCACTGATTTGCAGCTTTCCACAAATGTACAGTGTACACACATAGCTGTCAATCTGTCGTGTCGACAGGGTTATATAGGGCTCAGCATTCAGAGCTCTGCTAGATCTGCAGCAGCGAAAACAGGGATTAAAATTTCACTAATCAACCCAGTAAGTAAAACATCATTGGAATCAGGGTCTCTTCCCTTACAATGGCATGTAAAAATTTGGGCACCTCTGGTCAAAATTACTGAACAGTAGTGTTGAGCGATACCATCCGATATTTGAAAGTATCGGTATCGGATTGGATCGGCCGATATCCAAAAAATATCGGATATCGCCGATACCGATACCCGATACCAATATAAGTCAATGGGACACAAATATCGGAAGGTATCCTGGATGGTTCCCAGGGTCTGAAGGAGAGGAAACTCTCCTTCAGGCCCTGGGATCCATAGTCATGTAAAAAAAAAAGAATAAAAATAAAAAATATGGATATACTCACCATCGGACGAGCCCTGGCTGTCACCGCTGCAAGCGGCTGCCTCCGTTCCTAAGAATACAGAGAGTGAAGGACCTGCGATGACGTCGCGGCTTGTGATTGGTCGCGTGACCGCTCATGTGACCGCTCACGTGACCAATCACAAGCCGCGACGTCATCGCAGGTCCTGTACACTCACTGCATTCTTAGGAACGGAGACTGCCGGTTACACCGCTAAGGTCCAGGGTCCGCCGGAGGGGTCAGTATATCCATATTTTTTATTTTTATTCTTTATTTTTTACATGAATATGGATCCCAGCGCCTGAAGGAGAGTCCAGGGTCAGCCTAAGGTCAGGCTAAGGTCCAGGGTCCGCCGGAGGGGTCAGTATATCCATATTTTTTATTTTTATTCTTTATTTTTTACATGAATATGGATCCCAGGGCCTGAAGGAGAGTCTCCTCTCGTCCAGACCCTGGGAACCATACACTGGGAACTCCTGATTCCGATTTCCAATATCACAAAAATATCGGAACTCGGTATCGGAATTCCGATACAGCGAATATCGGCCGATACCCGATATTTGCAGTATCGGAATGCTCAACACTACTGAACAGTTAAGTAAATTGATGATGAAATGATCTCTTAAAAGGGCTGAAGTTAAAAGATGACTACCGTATATACTCGAGTATAAGCCGACTCGAGTATAAGCCTAATTTTGCAACAAAAAACTGGGAAAACTTATTGACTCGAGTATAAGCCTAGGGTGGAAAATGCAGCAGCTACTGGTAAATGTCAAAAATAAAAATAGATACCAATAAAAGTAAAATTAATTGAGACATCAGTAGGTTAAGTGTCTTTGAATATCCATATTGAATCAGGAGCCCCATATAATGCTCCATACAGTTCATGATGGGCCCCATAAGATGCTCCATACAAAATAGGCCCCATATAATGCTCCATGCAGTTCTTTATGGCCCCATAGATGCCCCATATAATGCTCCATGCAGTTATGGCCCCATAGATGCCCCATATAATGCTCCATGCAGTTCTTTATGGCCCCATAGACGCTCCATATAATGCTCCATGCAGTTCTTTATGGCCCCATAGATGCCCCATATAATGCTCCATGCAGTTTTTTATGGCCCCATAGATGCCCCATATAATGCTCCATGCAGTTCTTTATGGCCCAATAGACGCCCCATATAATACTCCATGCAGTTATGGCCCCATAGATGCCCCATATAATGCTCCATGCAGTTATGGCCCCATAGATGCCCCATATAGTGCTCCATGCAGTTCTTTATAGCCCCATAGACGCTCCCTATAGCATTGTGCCACATGTACTGCTGCTGCTGCACTAAAAAAAAAAAAATGACAAAATGACATACTCACCACTCGTCGCTGCCCGCTGCTCCTCAGCGTCCCGTCTCTCCGCAGTGACTGTTCAGGCAGAGGGCGGTGCGCACACTAGTACGTCATCATGACCTCTGACCTGAACAGTCACTGCAGAGGACGCGGAAGACGAGGTGGCGGTGGAAAGTGGAAAGGTGAATATGACATACTCACCTGCTCCCGGTGCTCCTGATGCGGTCCCCGCATGTCCCTCCACGTCTCCGGGAGCGGCAGCTTCTTCCTGTAGTGAGCGGTCACATGACACTGCTCATTACAGTAATGAATATGCGGCTCCACCCCTATGGGAGTGGAGTCCATATTCATTACTTTAATGAGCGGTTCCAGTGATCACTGAACAGGGGAAGAAGCTGCCGCGCCCGAACACTGTGGCACATGCGGGGACCGCGTCAGGAGCGCCGGGAGCAGGTGAGTATTTGACAGGCATCGCTCCCCCTCACCCACCGACCCCCCTGCCTTCCATGACTCGAGTATAAGCCAAGAGGGGCACTTTCAGACCATTTTTTGGCGCTGAAAATCTCGGCTTATACTCTAGTATATACGGTAATTTCATTTGTATTCTAGGCAAAAAAAATACTGTCATTTTTTACATTTTAAAAACTTCAGAAATTAAAATTTGTGTGCTCAGATAACTTTGACCAAAGTTTCAGACCTTAATTAGCCTGTTAGGGTCATGTCTTGTTCACTATCATCGTTAGGAAAGGCCAGGTAATGCAAATTTATCATGTACGATTTTGACTAACACACAAATTTAAGGTGTCAATTCCACTCCATGATATTTCCGATCAGAGAATTATTTGCTCTTATTTTGCCCTTCTGTGACCATTGTTGATGCTATGATGTATGCTTCTATCACACGTTCTTTCCATATCTGAACATATTTAGGGTAAGTTTTGTAGGTCTCTGAAACTGGTGTATCGAACATTATATCGATTGGTGGCTTCACTCCTGGTACAATTGTAGGCATGTACCACTTTTGATACAGAACTTCTCCAATCCTTCTCATCGGCTGTCAAAGTTCTCAACATTGACAGTAGAATACGATTGAAACGTTCCACTTGTCCATTGCCTTCGAGGTGGCAGGGTGTTGTGTGAGATCTCTGGATCCTACAGGATTTCCTTGACTTGGTAAAGAGCTAGTTCTCAAATTCTCTTTCCTGATCATGGTGTAATGTCATTAGGAAACCAAACTTCAGAACAAAGTTGTTCATGATGTTCTCTGTCGCCGTCTTACCAGACTTACTTCTGGTAGCATATGCAAATCAGGTAAAATGGTCCTTTATCACTAAGATGTATTTATATCCACCCTTGCACTTCTCAAAGTGCAGAAAATCTATTGAAATCATCTCAAATGGGTAGGTAGTTTGGATGTTGCCCATAGGTGCTCGGGTTTCGGTATTAGGACGCTTGTCTTTCGAACAACCACACTCTCTGGTCAAATACCTCTCAATATCTCTTTGCATGTACGCCTAGAAGAAATGTTCATGAACCAGGTTCGTAGCCCTTTCTACTCCTAGATGTCCTATGTTTTCGTGGAGTTTGAAGACCAGTCTATGATATATTTCGGGTAGTACTAACTGTTGTTTCTGTCCTCTTTTGCGATACAAGATACCGTCTGTGCTGATGTAGAGCTTTGCCCATTCTTTAAATAAGACAGCTATTGCTGGTGACTCCGTAACTCTCTCTCTCTTCCTCAGTAACCTATTTTGGCCCACATAAGGTAGAATTCTGCCAATTATTTAGTCTTCTCATTGTGCTTTCCAGATCGCTTCTTTTTATAGCTGTCAAATGAACATAGTGTGATCTTGATCCTTCGCTTTCACAGTAGTTGCCACTGTCAACGGACACCACAGCGGTGTGCATTCTTCATGCTGGACATGTACTGCCTGTACATTGCTCACAATAGCTTCTATGCTGACTTCTTCAGAGCACTCTTGCATGAACTCCTCAGGCTTTAACGGCATTCTCGACAATCCGTCTGCATCAGCATTGTATTTTCCTGTCCTGTACTTGATACTGAAATTGAAGTGAACTAGTTCAGCTACCCACTTTTGGCTCGTAGCATTCATTTTGACAGTGGTGCAGGGGCAGAGCTGAGCCCAAATAGTATACGAATTCACTCAGATAATCCCAATAGTGTGATGGATGCTGTCTAGGGTCTGCTGGACTCTTCGATAAAATCTTGGTGGTACTCCTTTAACCCAACCTCTGCTAATTTTGTCTTGCAGGCATTCTTTCACTTTACAGTGCAATGGTTTAGGAACAGACATGTATCGCCTTGTTACTGGGGTAGTGTCTTTCAGGATGATCTTCAGGCTCAATGACAGGCCTGAAGATCTGCCTATATCAGAGTCATCCTTTGAGAATGCATGACACTATTCCCTCAACATCTGTTTTGATGCCACTAGATCTTTGGTACTCAGCTGCTCAAGGAGTACTGGGAGATCCCAGCATCCTGAGGTGGGTCGTGCAGTTCTCTCCTCTGGGCAAACCTTGGTCCTTGGTTGGGAAACTGCATTCATGGTGGGAACCTGGACTGACCTCAAACTGTCTGAATACACTGCCTTAATGGTTTCGATGTGTTCTAATTGTCTTAGGTTTCAGTCTAACTTCATGCTTCATTGTATTCATCACTAACACCATCACTCGGACAAAGCCACCAGTAGGAACCATAAGCACAGTCTCCCCTTGGATGAGACCCTCGGGTTCTGATGAATCTTTCTTTACAAATACTCTCTTCTGGAGTTTTCTTCCCAGTTTAACCTGCATTCCACACCTCACTCCCACTATTCTGTTAGCATGAATGATGGTTGGATGATGACCTACCTTTACTTCTTTCATGTCCATTGTGTTCTGTGCTTCCTTTATCTCTCTAATCACTTTTTCTGCTACGGTGTTGAGTATGACAAGAGATGTGGCTATCGCATCCACCACGAGGGTCCCTGATTTGTGTTTCTTAATAATGTTACTGATCATGTTGTAACCTAAGATAGGTTCTTTGGCCTCCTTCTTATCACTGGTGATGAGAAAGGGTGCTAATAACTTAATGGCGTTATTTTTCGTGGCCCTTGAGTTGAAATGTTATTTCCACCCAGTCTACGAAAGAGATTTCTGTCCGATTGATGGCTTTGCTGCAGAGTTACACCGGTCCTAAAAGTTCTTTTAGTGGACAAAGGCAGGTGTGTGATAAATGGCACCTTCTCCATTCTTCATTTAGGAGGCTTGCTTGGGTACCTGTGTCCCACAAAACTTTCACCAGGAGTCCATCTAACTTGCATTGAATAAAGCACTTTTAACCAGTTAGGCTGATAAGGCTATCCTTACTAACCAAGGAATCTTCTTGTTGCCAGGAATTCATAGTCTGATTCCTGCACTGGGCATTAAGTAGCTGATGCCCCTGTCTCTTTTGCAGCTGTTGCAGATGGTTACACACCTCGGGGTAGTGCTGATGCAGCTGTTTTATCTTTGAAGCCATTCTGGGTGTTGGAGGGGTTTGTGTTTGTTTCTGGGGCCTCATCTTTCTTGCAGTTACTAGTCGCCCTGCACTGGCAACCTTCTGACTTTTAACGCCAGGGGTCATGGCACTTGACATTTACTAGAATAATATCCTTCTTCACTGCATCTTAAACAATGAGCACAGGCAACACTATGATTTGATAATCGGCAAACCTCACAAGCTTGAACGGATTGAACGGTCTCGACATTGTACGAATCAACTTTTTCACCTCTGTCAAATCAGTTTGGAGTTTTCCGATTACTTCTTCAAAGTTAGCTCCGGCTGTTTTTTCTTTTGATGGGGATTTTGGGTTCACTCTCGGTAGTGATGCTGGAGAGTCTCCAGGACTGTCTTCTAGCTGACAGCTAGGGCTCTCCATCTCTAGCTGATTCATTTTGGTAGTTTTGGTAGCAGAGCCTTTTGTTCACTCCCTGATTCCAAACTAGCTGCCTCATTCATATTTTCAATTGCTGTATGCTACTTCAACATCACATCACAATGCAAGTGAATTGGGGTCACATTGTGCCTCGCAAGGTATCACGAACTCAACAAGCAAGTTGCATAAAGTTTTGACTTTTTGGACCTTCATTGTTTCAGTACCTTACAGGTAACAATGCAACCCTATTCACTTGCATAATGCATCGATGAAGTGAGAGGGGAGCCAGGGCCATAGTTGTGGCTGACATATATTTCTCAATCACACCCTGGTCTCCTGCCACATGAAAACAGTCCCTTTGTCAGCGTACCGGTCTCTCTATTCTCCGAACCATCAGGGTCATTTCTAGTCTGTTGCAGGGTCACTCCTGATGATTGCACACAAATAGAGACAGAATCCAGTTCCAACTTTAAACAATTAACTTACTAGTTTCCTTCCTCAGCACGTCCAAATCAATTACAGCTTCGACATAGGGTTCCACACAGCTTATATTCTTCACTTTCCCTGTGCTCTCCCTCATGTCATTCAGCACGTTCCCGGATCGTACCATCTTGACCGGTACCGCAGCATCCTCCCTGTCCAGCTTAACTCTTAGGAGTTACTCTGTCCCCTTTGCACATAAGTGCATCTGCCCACATAGTAAGCTGCCACATGATAGAGCCACCTGCACTCCTGTGCTGCTGTGGCTTCTGCTGGCCTTGGATGACTGGGCTCCTATCTTGCAAACGTTACAGGGCCCACTGTGCTGCCCCGGGCTCTAAGGCCCTGCAGGACTGCCTCGGCTCTCTGGCTTTACTGACCTGTCTGGGCTCTCTGGCTCCACTGACTACTATCAGGAAATACTCCTGCCTTACTCACAGTAGGCCCCTCCTATGTCAACTATTTATTATACTAAGCTTCTATTCCTATCCTTCTACTATTTAATCCTAATTTGGTACTGCACTCTCCCTATATACACAACATATATAGCAGCATACAGGGCAAATGAACTTATCCAGACAAATAACGTACAGTATACATGACAATATTTACAGGTCAATAAAGTAATCACTTAACTGGGACATGTTTGGGGTCAAGGCAGTCTCTGTGACCCCCCACAGAAGCAGTGGCAAATAGCAATCTGAGTTGCTGCCAAAGTCACCTTGTATCTCAAGACAAAAACACACCAGTATTTAAATGGCCCATGATGGGTGTTAGGGGTCGAGTTCCCGCCTCTGCACAGGGGGAATCTCCGGCCATCTCTGCTGCAGTCTCCCATTCTTCTCCTGCCGCAGTGGAGCCTGCTCAGCGGAGACGTCGGTCCCAGCGACTCGCTCAGTCTGACTCTGTACAAAGAGTTGCTGCTGCCTGTCCTGCTTCTGCCATTGAAGCCAGTGCTGGGCAGCGGCGAGCAGATGCTTCTGGGTCTAAGTCCTGCTTTTCTCGTTCTGAGCATGCCCAGAGTAAGATCTCTCAGTGGAGATCGAGGGTCACATGATCAGATACTGCAGCTAAGGCCATTGGTCCTTCAGGAAGGTCCTGTAGGTGCTCACGCTCTGTGGCAGCCTCTCATTGGTCCTTCTAGGAAGGTCCTGTACGTGCTGCAACTATTTAAGGCTCGCATGGCCGCACGGCCATGCGCTAGTATTGTTCTTTGTTATGTGCTTTGCGCCAGTGTGGTCACGTGAGAGTGTGTTCAGGGACCCGGCTGAAATAAGCCCCTAGAATGCTGGCACCTCCGGCGAGGAGTTTGTGTTTGTATGTATTCAGGGACCTGGCTGAAATAAGCTCCTAGAATGCTGGCACTTCCGGCGAGGAGTTTTGTGTGCATGCGTGACCACTGACTGCTCTCTGTTTGGGCAGTTAGCCTGTGCCTCTGTGAAGTCTAACAGGGCACAGTGCTTTGCCTTCACGGCTACTCAGTGAATTAACTGAGTTAGTCCATACCGCCATATAGTGCCGCCGTTTGCTAGCAGCAGGTACTCCTGCATGGTGGACCCCGGGCTGCGAACGCACCAATATCAATAAAAACATCTCTATTTACTCGGTGCGTTCCGCTAGCCGTAACAGAAGGTGCGTAACCAGTTACAGACTTGGCATTGAGACCTCAAAAATTTTAGTTACACATCTCTTCTCATGGGTGCCACTTCTTGCATATGTACCACTGGTTTGCCACCCACCATCATGGGTCTGCACCTAAAAGGTTAATGCTTTACAATTTAAGCATTCTGCTCAATATTCTATGGAAAGGTAGTAAAAGTGAATTGATGTGTGGCTATAAATGTGCACAGCTTACCTGGGCCCCATCCTGATAATAAGATGAATGTGTTATAGGATCTGCTGTGTCAGGATGCTCTGATACTATGAAGCAATCTGCTGGAATCATGAATATTATACAATATTATGGAGTAGAGCCGCGTTCTGTGAAAAGAAGCAATTTGTGCCAGTGCGATGCAGGAACCTGCTCTCCTTACAAATAACAAAATCAGTGTGGAATGAAAGCGAAAATGTGAACAATGGCTCTTTGTATTGTACGAGCACATTTTCCTCCGAGGTATGATAACAAACCTCTGGTAATAAATAAGTGTTATTCTGCTTCATAAACTTCATCATGAGCTCCTCATCCAAGTGCGGATGTGAATGAATATGTCTTACAAATGACAATATAAAGTATCTTGTGTATTCTTATGGCACAGTCATTAGCTTCCAGATTCATCGAGCTATAGAGCCAATACACATAATCATCTTGTAGTTACCCCTTAAAGGGAGGGTTTTTTTTTTTGCAGAGTTCCTGTTACTAAACCAATAGACTTAAAGGGTTTATTGAGGACTTTTTCTTTTATTACTATGGGCTTAAAACGAACAGGTTGCTTACTACTTGCCTCTTTATCCGGTGCCGGCACAGATCGGTTATTGACAACTCCTTCCAGCAATTCAGCTGCTCAATGTGTAGACACCATGCTGATTGACAGGCGGATTGCTGCAGTTAGGCAGTGGAGAGCTAGCTGTTTATCAGCATGACATCGGCAGTCATGCCCATAAGCAGAGCAAAGGGGGAAAGAACCAGCTGCTTTCTTGATGGCGCAGAGATTGGCGCCGGGCAAAACAGGCAGGTAGGTAGCAACTTCCTGCTGGTAAGTTTTTAGGTCCACTGTAAAAAATAAAATATTAGTCCTGGATATTAACTTTAACTACAATAAAAATTGCACCTTCAGTGTTCTAATTGATGCTAGATGCTATCAAACATTGTTAAGAGTAAGCGCATTAGGAGAAGGCATTTTAATCTGGTAAAATGAAATCCACTGGTTTTACTTTGTCATGCTTAATGTCAACCTATACAGAATATGATGACATTTTGTTCCTTATGAGATTAAAGCCTAAGGGAAGGCAAATATGATGTTGTACCCAAGAGAAATATCCATTTACTGAATAGAAAGCTTCATTGCAAGTCAATATAAAACAGTCTCTCCTGAGATTTCATGGTTGCCAAACAGACACTTTAACCCACTAAGCCACAGACAAGCCAGGCAGCAAACTATCTCATTAGGTTACAGCTGCCTAATGAAGTCTATTGAGAGGGAAGGTGAAGCAGTTTCTAGTTTTTTTTTATCTCACCTCAAAGCTGGGTTTACAGCTACACTGCTCAGTACTGCTGCATAGTGTCCTCCATGCAGCTACTTTTGTGAGAATATGCTAGAGACAGGCGCTGCAAACAATTGGTGTATATGAATACATGTGGGGTCCCTCCAGCAGATGAATGGCACCATTGATGACTGTGGCTTAACTCATCAGCGGCGTCTAATACCTTTCACGCTAGGTCCTGGCATTTTCCATCTCTCAGCAGCGTTCCTGGCAGAAATTTCCTCACATCTGGACAGGTTCTGGTCTCAAACACAATTGGCTCGTGTTAAAGGACGCGAATCTCCCCTAAAATTACTAAACTTATAATTATCAAAGGAGGAACTCTCCCTACACCTCTATTGAGGTCTGATATTAACTATTAATGCTGAACTTGACTATTAATAATTACTATCCAGAATATGCACACTGGCGCCTATTCACCTGAAAGGGTAGAGTGGAGTGCTGTGGGAGCTGCACGTGGTTGCAACAGGTTCTGTGCCAACCCTGTTAAAAAGACCAACCAAGTAGTGAAAGATAATTTGAACCACTGCGCTACCCAAAAAACACGAAAAAACTTACTTGGTAAGAAGTCAGTTATTGAATATAGGAGTCACTTATTCCTTTAGAAGAGAGGTTGAACCTGGTTGTAGTGTATTGCTGAAAGGGATATAGAGTCAGTGAAATAGATGTTGACAAGATGGTGCAATTAGATAATAGCGGATAATATCCGGGATAGCCCTGACGAAGAGGGAAGTTAACCCTCGAAACGCGTAGGCAGCTTGTCTCCACCACGCTCCCGTCCTCACTCTGTGTGACGTCACATCAGCTCCGCCCCCAATCATCACCGCGTCCTCAGCGTTGCTTCCGGCCGGGGCACGCGAGGCGCTGGTGTTCTCCCGCGCTCCTGCGCTCTTGCTAGGACGCGTCTCTTCAGGAAACCCCTGGCACTACCCTGCACCACCAATTGCCGGACGGAATTAGCGCTACAAACAACACATACAAGCGCTTACTCCAGCAAGCTTATGGTGAGTGAACGGACAGTTTAATTCCACTGGCACCGCTAGTTTTTCCTAGTTCTAGGACAGATTGTTCATATCACAACAGATTGTTTATATCTCCACCCTATCCCTCTCCTTATCAGTACCGGTTCACCAGACTGCGGCAAGCAAGCATTCCAGGTGCAGCCGTCAGAGCTTTACATAAGCAGTAAGTGGTTTGAATCGATACCAATATCAATATTAGGTAGAGGTTGGTTAGGATATTTATGTTCTATAATCCACAATATACTATTTCTCCTCAGAAATATTCCTTAAACCTGTGGAAGGATTATTATCAGAATCCACATAGGAACACCTTACAGTGTAGAACATAACAGCTTCACACAATAAGTAAGTGTGTATATACATTATCCGCTATTATCTAATTGCACCATCTTGTCAACATCTATTTCACTGACTCTATATCCCTTTCAGCAATACACTACAAAGAGGTTCAACCTCTCTTCTAAAGGAATAAGTGACTCCTATATTCAATAACTGACTTCTTACCAAGTAAGTTTTTTCGTGTTTTTTGGGTAGCGCAGTGGTTCAAATTATCTTTCAATAATTACTATCCATTTAATAATGCCTCAATGTTATCTTTTTTATATACAAATATACGGATACTACAACTCTAATACAGTAATATCACTACAGTATACAGTCATATAACAACAATATTAAACAGTAACAACCCACAATTAACTGCCCGAATTACCCAAATCGCCCAAATCACACATTCAATATCAGCCCTCCCACCTATAGCTTACTATCCCTAATGAGAAGTACACGGCCTAGTAAGAAACGGGGATACAGCGTATACTTAACCACCATGCAAGTCCATCCTTGTCCCAGGAAGCCAGCAAGGCAAAAGAGAGTGCCCAATCAAATGTCTTGTCTTTTTATGTCCAGATAAGAAGAGGTGTGTCCAGCCTCAGGTGTGGGGAATGATGTCACAAGTCTATTATTCACTGGCAAAGGTACATTCCCTCAATCCCAAAAGAAACCTGATATACCAGCACATGGAGCAAGGTGGAGGGGGCCTCATGTGGAACACATGGCAGATTACAGCAAGCTGGAGGAGGGACTACTGAGCACATGTGAGGGAATTATACATAGATATATACACATCTCTATGTAAAGATGTACATTTTGGGGCACTTCCCTTCTACAGCTCGAATCTGCGACTGCTCTGGTATCAGTAGGATGCTTTGATGAGAGGATGTTGTTGGATTCCCCTCCAGCACATCCTCTCCCTGTTCTGAATAATTGCAGACTGTCCTTAAGATGGCCGCACTTCCTTTTCCTGTGTTTCACATCACTCAGATGTGAAACGTTTTGCATGCATCTAACAGTCTTTCAGAAATACTTTGGAAACAGCATCATCTTGTGACTGAATAATACCATTACTGCAAAGAATCAAATCTATTTACATCAGGTACAGTATTATACTGATACGGACACAGATATACACATTTACACCACCCTGGTGAGCAGTCACACATCTCACACTTCTGTTTCTTTAAACATTTGCTAGAGTCAGGAGTTGATCATGACTGAGTGCGGTGCATGGCAGACATCATAGCATTTAGTCTTCACCTACCAGCTCAGAGACAACTGAAAATCAGTAAAAGAGCACGTAGAGGGGGAAACCGGATAAAAGTACAGGATATAAGTCACATAATGGCCATAAATAATGCTTTTCCTCAAGTACATACAGAGGAAAACTTATTCTAAAAGTCACGTGAAATGACAGGCATGGCGAAATTTGCTTACCGGACTCCTTTAAGGAAACAGCTAATTATGCCCTTTAGAACACAGTTAATTTTTTCTGCTTTTGCATTCTGTTTTGCCCAGGTTGAAGTCAAATACTCAATTGTTATATCCATTCATAGCACTTATAGAGGTATAATTTAAGGCTCCCGTTCCCCAGTGTGAAGTATGTAACCTCTTACCATTTGTCATTTTGAATATTAGTGTCATCTGATATGGTTTGGGGGCTTAATAATATTCTCTCTCGATCTGTTTTCTGAGTGAGATTAGAGGAGAAAGAGGTCACGCTTTGAGGGTATTTTTAATATTCAAAACAATTTTCATATTGCTCCAATGTATATAGTGGAAAAAAACTCAAGCAACATTGCAAATCGCCTTTTCTGTATCACCTCCTGTGCAGATGCATGAAATTACGTGAAGTTACTAGTATTGGAAAAACATTTTTTACCTACCTAATTTGCAGTCCCTTACTGTAATGTGTAATCCACTACGTCCATTTTAAGTAATTGCTAAGATTTCTCAGTGTGCGGGATTAAATCTGTACCGAGCAAGACCATTTGGCTTTACTTTTCCGACACTTCCCATATCGCACTATGAAAACATTTCAGAGCTGCTGTAAATTCCAGGAAATGAAATCAATGGATCAATCTCTTAGCAAGGCGCATAGGATTTACATAACTTTGATTTTGTTGTTCGGAGTTTTGCTATACATAAGTCTTAAAGTGGTATTATGGATTTAGCAAATAAAGCTTATTCACGATGTATTGAATAGTTACATAATATTCTAATATACAGGTGTTTCTCACAAAATTAGAATATCAGCAAAAAGTTAATTTATTTCAGTTCTAAGGGACCTTTTTAAACACTTAGGAAGCCTTTGCAGGTGTTTTTTGTTAATTATTCTAATTTACTGAGATAATGATTTTTGGGTTTTCATTGGCTGTAAGCCATAATCATCAACATTAACAGAAATAAACACGTGAAATAGATCACTCTGTATACAATGACTCTATCTAATATATGAGTTTCACTTTTTGTATTGAAGATCTAAAATAAATTAACTTTTTGTTTATATTCTAATTTTGTGAGAAGCACCTGTAATTTCCGTATAATTTCTTTACGGTTTTTAAGATCTTTGCTTACAGATATGGAATGGGGTCATTTATGTATTTTTAGGGTAGGGTAAGAGTCCGCGCTGATCATGTGATGGACACAAAGGTGTACAACTGATATAATGGATGTCATATCACTTTTAAAACAGGATCAGCACAACATCAACATTTATAGATACCAAAATCTCAAATATCAATTTGAGAAGAATGTGTCAGAATTTTTTCACTTAGCCCCAAAAATACATACCCATTAAAGTAAACCTGTCATGTCGGATAACGCTATCAACCTGCACATATAGGGTTATTCTGCAGGTTAACAGCATTAGAAAGGTGCATGGCCACAGTATCAAAAGAAAAGCTCCTGGTAGCAAATTAACTTTATTCATCAGGGGAGCAGCTTTCAGTCATGTTGATGCGGCTACATTGTGAGCAGCTGTAATCACACCCCAGAACTATGAGTGGCAGCTCCCGATGCAGTGCATCAGTCCACAACTATCTGTTAGTTACTGCTGGGGCGTTATTACAGATGCCACTTACAGGCTGTGAGCAATGATTGCTGCTGCACCTGTATAACTGAAAGCTGGCGGCTCCTGGGAGGAATAAAGTTCATTTTTTCCCAGGAGCTGCATTCTCAGTACGGCGACCAAACAGTTTTCTAATGCTATTAACCTGCAGAATAATCCTATATTTGAAGGTTAAAGGGATCTTGTCAATAGGATTTTCCCATATAAAGTAGGGCCAGCACTTGTAAACCCTTATATACAGCATTCTGAAATGGTAATGTTAAGAAAAACCCCTTAAAGGGAACCTATCACCCCGTTTTTTAAAGATTAGATAAAAATAGTGTGAAATAGGGGCAGAGCTGGGCTTTACATTAGTGCTTTTTTGGTGCCTTTACACCCCCGTTAGGCTGCCGAAATACCTTTGTGAAGTGGCCGTTTTGTCCTGTCCTGGGATTCCGCGCGTGCGCAGATGGAGATCGCGGCGGCCATTTTCCTGAAGCCCCGGGCAGCAGAGCGCTCCATCTGCGCAGGCGCGGCCACAGGAAAGATGGCCGCGCCCACCGGTAAACGGCTGAATAGCGAAGACCGCGCTGTTATTCATCTCCTGGGCAGTGGATTTGCCTGCTGGACATGCGCACATCACTACGCCACCAACGTAATGATGAGCAGGATCCTGGGGGACAAACAGCGCTGTGACCACGCCCATCCGACCTGACCAACTTGAGTGACAGGACAAAACGGCCACTTCACAAAGGTATTTCGGCAGCCTAACGGGGGTGTAAAGGCACCAAAAAGGCACTAATGTAAAGCCCAGCTCTGCCCCTATTTCACACTATTTTTATCTAATCTTTAAAAAACGGGGTGATAGGTTCCCTTTAAACTTTTAAATCCTTGACAATCACATAGTTACTTATCAAAAAGTGGATTTCAGAGCAGCAACTTAGATGAATGCTAAATCCTAGAGATACACATCACAAAGTTACGTCTTCCTTATCCAAGTCGGAATAGGATTCTCGTTGGAGAGATGTAGGAGAAGAACCCATTATCCTCCGAAATCCTTGACATAACATGTGGGCAATCACTCACTTTGGTATTGTGAGATACTGGCCTTCTAATCAGTGAATCCTTGGGCTTAGATAAGCAGCTGCTACTATAATGTCATAGTGAATGTGCAGAAACCTCATTTAAGAGAGCACGTCACGCAGAACCAGAGCATTTTTTCAGTGGCACAGAAAAAAATTGATTGCTACGTGTCCTTGACATTCATAGTAAGAGTTTTATATTATGACACTTGCTGTTTTTACAGGTCAACTCTAGTCAGATATGAAATTGGGATGGGGGGCAGCAACATAACAGCTGGTGCTGGTGTTGTATACCATTATTCTATTTATTTTTTTTCTTACCCAAACATGAAAACTTTCCCATACATTCGAAATCTTGTCACTGCTCATTGTCCCAACTTAACAAATTATCACCTATTCAAAACGCAGTGTTAAGCTGTGGTCACACTTGCGAGTGCAATGCGAGAAACTCGCGCATCAATACCCGGCACTGCCGCCGTCACTCGTGACCGGAGCATGCGGCTGCATTTATCTCAAGTGCCAGCGGCAGTGCTGGGTATTGATGTGCGAGTTTCTCGCATTGAACTCGCAAGTGTGAAATCGGCCTTATGGCCGTGTCTGGACCCGCGCCTATGTCTCTACTGCTAGACAGAACAGTGCAAATGGCTTTGGGGGTTGCATGCGTGGTCCTGTTTTATATTGGTCTGTCGGGGACTTGTAATATCCCTGGTCTGTTGTTTGACTTAGTAGCTTGTAGTTCTGGTGTTTAGTTCCTGATCTTGGCTTACATTTTTACTACCCAGCTGTTTCTAAATTGTTTTCCATGACCTTTCTTTCTGCCAGCCTGCTTCACCGGTGGACAGCCACTCTGTGGACATAACCCAGGAGGCACTGCAAAAATACAGATCCCTTTTTAAGGGCTAAAGGGTGAGTGGCAGACTTTTTCTGGGATCATGCTAAACCGAATGGCTTGTGCAAAGACTGACTGTGGAAGCACTGTTAAGAAATACCATACTACCACAATCAGAGCTCCTTTACACATACAGTGGTGTAATAAAGTGTTTGCCTCCTTTCTGATTTCCTATTCTTTTCCATATTTGCTACACTTATATGTTTCAGATCACCAAACAAATTTAAATATTAGACAAAGGTAACACAAGTAAACACAAAATGCAGTTTTTATATAGACCTACTACCTACAGGGCCCTGTGTGAAAAAGTGATTGCCCCAACTATTAAAATATCAATTAACCATGGATTATCACATCTTTGGGATGCTGAGCATAATTTACCTAGCCACACCAAGGACTTATTACTGCCACACCTGTTCTCAATCAAAAAATCACTTAAATAGGACCTGCCTGACAAAGTGAAGTAGACCATAAGTTCTTCAAAAGCTAGACCTCACGCCGCGATCCAAAGAATGAGAAAAAATTGATTGAGATGTATCAGTCTGGAAAAGGTTAAAAAGCCATGTCTAAAGCTTTGGGACTCCAGCAAACCACAGTGAGAGCTATTATCCACAAATGGCGAAAACATGAAACAGTGGTGAACCTTCCCAGGAGTGGCAAATTACTCCAAGATCGCAGCAACGACTCATGCAAGAGATCACAAAAGGCCGCACAACAACATCCAAAAAACTGCAGGTCTCACTTGCCTCAGTTAAAGGGAGGGTGCCGTGATTTTAGTTTTTGTATTAATAATTATTGATTATACAATCAATTATTTTTAATACAAAAGTAAATGTACCTCTTTCATACTTTTTTATTCACTTTTACTTTCACCACTGGAGGCCGCCATTTTCATTAGTGTGGGTGTAAGTGTCTGGGCACGACACTTGCACACCTCACTTACGGCAGCCATGGGCATAGGAGCCAACGGTCGGACTCCGACCGCATCTCCTGCCTCTCAGCTGTGACTTGGCCACGCCCACTGAGCTGCTACGTCACAGCTGTGAGAGGAGATCGCGGCCATTTTGTTTATTTCCCTCTGCCATCGCACACACAGCTCAGTGCGTGCGATGGCAGGAGCTGCCAGGGAGAAGCTGCTGCCGAGGGTCCAGGGTAAGTATCTGCAGCGAGGAGCTGTGATTGCAGCCTGTACTTAGTATTACATTACAGGCTGCAATCACTGCCGACCTGTTCAGAGCAGAGCAGGGAGATCGTCACACTGCTCTGCCCTGAACATGACTCAGCACTTCCTGGGAGAGGACGGAAGGTAAGTAAAGCGTTTTTATTTTCTTATGCATCTACCACTGCTGCCAGCCCCTATATACCACCTAGCACTGCCTGCCTGCCTGCCTCTGTATACCACTGCTGCCTGCCTCTGTATACCACTGCCTGCCTCTGTATACCCCTGCCTGCCTCTCTCTGTATACCACTGCCTGCCTGCCTCTGTATACCACTGCCTGCCTCTGTATACCCCTGCCTGCCTCTGTATACCACTGTCTGCCTGCCTCTGTATACCACTGCCTGCCTGCCTGCCTCTGTATACCCCTGCCTGCCTCTGTATTCCCCTGCCTGCCTCTGTATACCACTGTCTGCCTGCCTCTGTATACCACTGTCTGCCTGCCTCTGTATACCACTGTCTGCCTGCCTCTGTATACCACTGCCTGCCTCTGTATACCACTGCCTGCATCTGTATACCACTGCCTGCCTGCCTGCCTCTGTATACCCCTGCCTGCCTCTGTATACCCCTGCCTGCCTCTGTATACCCCTGCCTGCCTCTGTATACCACTGCCTGCCTCTGTATACCCCTGCCTGCCTGCCTCTGTATACCCTTGCCTGCCTGCCTCTGTATACCACTGCCTGCCTGCCTCTGTATACCACTGCCTGCCTGCCTCTGTATACCCCTGCCTGCCTCTGTATACCCCTGCCTGCCTCTGTATACCCCTGCCTGCCTCTGTATACCACTGCCTGCCTGCCTCTGTATACCACTGCCTGTCTGCCTCTGTATACCACTGCCTGCCTCTGTATACCACTGCCTGCCTGCCTCTGTATACCACTGCCTGCCTGCCTCTGTATACCACTGCCTGCCTCTGTATACCACTGCCTGCCTGCCTCTGTATACCACTGCCTGCCTCTGTATACCACTGTCTGCCTGCCTCTGTATACCACTGTCTGCCTGCCTCTGTATACCACTGTCTGCCTGCCTCTGTATACCACTGTCTGCCTGCCTCTGTATACCACTGCCTGCCTGCCTCTGTATACCACTGCCTGCCTGCCTCTGTATACCCCTGCCTGCCTCTGTATACCCCTGCCTGCCTCTGTATACCCCTGCCTGCCTCTGTATACCACTGCCTGCCTGCCTCTGTATACCACTGCCTGCCTCTGTATACCACTGCCTGCCTGCCTCTGTATACCACTGCCTGCCTGCCTCTGTATACCACTGCCTGCCTCTGTATACCACTGCCTGCCTGCCTCTGTATACCACTGCCTGCCTGCCTCTGTATACCACTGCCTGCCTCTGTATACCACTGTCTGCCTGCCTCTGTATACCACTGTCTGCCTGCCTCTGTATACCACTGTCTGCCTGCCTCTGTATACCACTGTCTGCCTGCCTCTGTATACCACTGTCTGCCTGCCTCTGTATACCACTGCTGCCTGCCTCTGTATACCACTGCTGCCTGCCTCTGTATACCACTATCTGCCTCTATGTACCACTGCTACCTGCCTCTATATACACCTACCACTGCTACCTCTGTCCTGTGTAGCTAATCTAGTCCTGGGTAGCTAATCCTGTTCCGTGTACTGTGTCCTCAGCAGTCAGTATCACACAGGACAGGATTAGATACACGGCTCAGCAGTCGGTATCACACAGGATAGGATTAGATACACAGCTCAGCAGTCAGTATCACACAGGACAGGATTAGATACACGGCTCAGCAGTCGGTATCACACAGGACAGGATTAGATACACGGCTCAGCAGTCGGTATCACACAGGACAGGATTAGATACACGGCTCAGCAGTCAGTATCTAATCCTCTCCTATGCACTCCTCTCCCCCCTGCGTGTCTTTCCCCATTGTGGTTTATTATTTTTGTTGTGGGAGTCGAGGATTATGCGTTCGGTATGGTTTAAAAAAGATTAATAAAGGACTTTATTCTGGCCGAGTCTTTATTTACAATACAACTATAGGATTAGTAATGAATGGGTGCCTTATAGACGCCTCTCCATTACTAAGCCGTGGGCTTGATGTCACCGGACAATATGGAGGTGACATTAACCCCACAAATATGAACCCCACTTGCTACCGCTACAGGGCAAGTGGAAATTGCCAGGCAAAGCGCCAGAAAAGTCGCATGTAAAAGGCGGCTGAGAGCTGATGTTTTTAGCCTGGGGGGGACAGTATCCATGGCCCCTTCCTAGGCTATTAATGTAAGCCCGCAGCTGTCTGCATAATATTTGATGGTTATTAATTATAGGGGGCCCCACGTCTTTTTTTGGGGGGTGTCCCCCATTTTAATAGCCAGTAAAGGCTATAAGTATACAGTTGGGAGCGTGTGAGTGTGAGCACACCCTCCCACCCACAGACCAGTACACTGCTCTCCTGAAATACTGTGCTCCTGTCACCCTGCTCCTTCCACCATACGTCTCTCACCTCCCTAGAGCAGCACAATACCATATGGATCACGTATAATGCCGCTATATATATATTTATCACATAATACTCCCATAAAGACCACACATTATGCCGGGATATTATAATATATATATAATATCACACATTATGCCGCCAAGTATTGTGTGATCTATGTGATCTATATGGCAATATTATGTTTGATCAGTGTTGTGGAATGATGTAAAAACTAAATGACTGTGGTATATGAGAACTATATTGTGGGATTATGTGTGATCTATGTGGCAGTATTAGGTGAGAATTATACTATTATGTGTGATCTATATGGTGGTATGTGAGAACTGTATGACAGTATTGTGTGATCTATTTGATGGTATTGTGTGTGATCTATATGGCGGTATTATGTGTGAGCTATATGGCAGTATTATGTGAGAACACTATGACCGTATTATCTTCAGAAAGCGGGCCCATTCTATGGTGGTTCTGGCTGAGCACCTGCACGCGGGTCTGGGGTAATAGAGGGGGCAGCATGACCTCCAGTTAGGTGCAGTCAGGGCTGGTGAGGCAGCTGAAGAGAGGGGGCTCATTTTTATCGTTACTATATGGCTACATTTCCTTCCCAGCGTCACCCCAGACTGCGCCTGTCGTCTCACTTTCACACATCGCCAGGACAGGATGGAGAAGACAGGATCTGAGGAGGGGAATGGGGTCTTTGCATGCAGAGTCTGGATCAGAACAGGCCATCAATCCGCAGAAATGTTTCCTGGATTTCTGTAGAGCAGACGGTCTATCCATGTGTATAAAAGACAGCGCTCTATGTACAATCCCTGACTGCTCCGCGCACTGAACATGGTGCTCCTCCATAGACCAGCACACTGCTCTCCTGAAATACTCTGTGCTGCTGTCACCCTGCTCCCTCCACCACATATCTCCCAGAATCCTTGCTGCCTGCCATCCTCTGTGACTGTCTGCTTGTCAGTATAAGGCTGCGGTCACACTAGCAGTATTTGGTCAGTATTTTACCTCAGTATTTGTAAGCCAAAACCAGGAGTGGGTGATAAATACAGAAGCGGTGCATATGTTTCTATTATACTTTTCATTCTAATTGTTCCACTCCTGGTTTTGGCTACAAATACTGAGGTAAAATACTGACCAAATACTGCTAGTGTGACGGCAGCCTTACTCTGCAGTCACCAACAAAATGGCTGCTCACTGGGTTCCATTCCTCTTATCCCTTAGCAACCACCCAGAAGGGAAGGAGAGGAGACATCACACACGTCAGCAGACTCCGCCCATAATTACTGCAGTGCAGTAATGTGAGCTAGTTGTACACTAGGTTTTTCTGAAATTTCAGCAGCTGCTCCCCCTAGTGTTTAAAAGTGGAAATTCCAAAACTTTTCAAATTATTTTTCATATTTTACTAAATTATAAACAAATGAAAATATTTTTTAAGAAAATTTAAACATTAATTCTTTACATTTTTACAATTGCTCTAAAAATTTTTTTTTTATGGCACCTTCCCTTTAAGGTCAGTGTTTATGACTCCACCATAAGAAAGAGACTGGGCAAAAATGGCCTGCATGGCAGAGTTCCAAGACAAAAATCACTGCTGAGCAATAAGAACAAAAAGGCTTGTCTTAGTTTTGCCAGAAAACATCTTGATAACCCCCAAGACTTTTGCCAGAATACTCTGTGGACTGACGAGACAAAAGTTAAACTTTTGGGAAGGTGTATGTCCCATTACATCTGGAGTAGAAATAATACAGCATTTCAGAAAAGGAACATCCTACCAACAGTGAAATATGGTGGTGGTAGTGTCATGGTCTGGGGCAGTTTTCCTGCTTCAGGACCTCTAAGACTTGCTATGGTAAATGGAACCATGAATTCTGTTGTCTACCAAAAATTCCTGAAGGAGAATGTCTGGCCATCTGTTTGTGACCTCAAGCTGAAGCGCACTTGGATTATGCAGCAAGACAATGATCCAAAACACGCCAGCAAGTCCACCTCTGAATGTCTTAAGAAAACCAAAATTAAGACTTTGGAGTGGCCTAGTCAAAGTCCTGACCTTAATCCGATTAATAAGCTATCTCATGACCTTAAAAAGGTGGTTCATGCCTGGAAACCCTCCAATGTGGCTGAATTATAAGAATTCTGAAACGATTAGTGGGTCAAAATTCCCCTAGAACGTTGTAAAAGACCCCTTATGAGTTATTGCAAACACTTGAGTGCAGTTGTTGCTGCTAAGGGTGGACCAACCATTTATTAAATTTAGGGGGCAATCACTTTTTCACAAGAGGCCCTGTAGGTTTGGATTTCTTTTTCCCTTAATAATATAGACCTTCATTTATAAACTTCATTTTGTGTTTACTTGTGTCATCTTTGTCTAATATTTAAATTTAGATATTGTTAGCTACGCTATTCACACCTATATAAAAAAAAAGCTGCACAAGACAAAAACACCACTGGTGGTGTATTATTAATGAGATTATTAAAATGAAAAAATGTCTCTGCACTATATAGTGTGAACATGTACGGTAATTAGTCCTATGAGATACTATCCACACTTGTGCAAATGCCTGCTTGATGAATTGAATTGTTAGTCATGCATAGAAAATTGCAGTAAAAAAAGGATATAATTAGTGATGAGCTAATATACTCGTTACTCGAGATTTCCCGAGCACGCTCGGGTGTACTCCGAGTATTTTTTAGTGCTCGGAGATTTAGTTTACAGCTACTAGCCTGCTTGATTACATGTGGGGATTCCCTAGCACCCAGGCAACCCCCACATGTACTTAGCCTGGCTAATAGCTGTAAATCATTCAGTTGAGGTGAGGAAAACTAAATCTCTGAGTACTAAAAAATACTCGGAGATCACCCGAGCGTGCTCGAGAAATCTCAAGTAACGAGTATATTTGCTCATCACAAGATATAATCAAAACAGCATAGGGGTGGAGCCGCATATTCATTACTGTAATGAGCGGTACCAGTGACCGCTCATTACAGGAAGCTGCGGTTCTATGGGACAGGCAGGGACAGCGTCAGGAGCGCCGGGAGCAGGTGAGTATTTCATATTCACCTGTCCACATTCCATCCGCTGGGCGCCGCTCCGTCTTCCCGTCCTCTTGCTGTGACTGTTCAGGTCAGAGGGCGCGATGACGTATGTGTGCACACCGCCCTCTGCCTGAACAGTCAGTGCGGAGAGACGGGACGCTGAGGAGCAGCGACGAGAGGTGATTTGTCATTTTTTTTATTGCAGCAGCAGCATTACATGTGGCACAATGCTATATGGAGCGTCTATGATGCCATGAAGAACTGCATGGAGCATTATATGGGGCATCTATGGGGCCATAACTGCATGGAGCATTATATGGGGCATCTATGGGGCCATAACTGCATGGAGCATTACACTCACTGGCCACTTTATTAGGTACACCTGTCCAACTTCTTGTTAACACTTAATTTCTAATCAGCCAATCACATGGCGGCAACTCAGTGCATTTAGGCATGTAGACATGGTCAAGACAATCTCCTGCAGTTCAAACCGAGCATCAGTATGGGGAAGAAAGGTGATTTGAGTGCCTTTGAACGTGGCATGGTTGTTGGTGCCAGAAGGGCTGGTCTGAGTATTTCAGAAACTGCTGATCTACTGGGATTTTCACGCACAACCATCTCTAGGGTTTACAGAGAATGGTCCGAAAAAGAAAAAAAATCCAGTGAGCGGCAGTTCTGTGGGCGGAAATGCCTTGTTGATGCCAGAGGTCAGAGGAGAATGGGCAGACTGGTTCGAGCTGATAGAAAGGCAACAGTGACTCAAATCGCCACCCGTTACAACCAAGGTAGGCCTAAGAGCATCTCTGAACGCACAGTGCGTCGAACTTTGAGGCAGATGGGCTACAGCAGCAGAAGACCACACCGGGTACCACTCCTTTCAGCTAAGAACAGGAAACTGAGGCTACAATTTGCACAAGCTCATCGAAATTGGACAGTAGAAGATTGGAAAAACGTTGCTTGGTCTGATGAGTCTCGATTTCTGCTGCGACATTCGGATGGTAGGGTCAGAATTTGGCGTAAACAACATGAAAGCATGGATCCATCCTGCCTTGTATGGAGCATCTTTGGGATGTGCAGCCGACAAATCTGCGGCAACTGTGTGATGCCATCATGTCAATATGGACCTAAATCTCTGAGGAATGCTTCCAGCACCTTGTTGAATCTATGCCACGAAGAATTGAGGCAGTTCTGAAGGCAAAAGGGGTCCAACCCATTACTAGCATGGTGTACCTAATAAAGTGGCCGGTGAGTGTATATGGGGCATCTATGGGGCCATGAAGAACTGCATGGAGCATTATATGGGGTATCTATGGGGCCATAACTGCATGGAGCATTATATGGGGCATCTATGGGGCCATAACTGCATGGAGCATTATATGGGGCATCTATGGGGCCATAACTGCATGGAGCATTATATGGGGCATCTATGGGGCCATAACTGCATGGAGCATTATATGGGGCATCTATGGGGCCATAACTGCATGGAGCATTATATGGAGCATTATATGGGACATCTATGGGGCCATAACTGCATGGAGCATTATATGGGGCATCTATGGGGCCATAACTGCATGGAGCATTATATGGGGCATCTATGGGGCCATAACTGCATGGAGCATTATATGGGACATCTATGGGGCCATAACTGCATGGAGCATTATATGGGGCATCTATGGGGCCATAACTGCATGGAGCATTATATGGGGCATCTATGGGGCCATAACTGCATGGAGCATTATATGGGGCATCTATGGGGCCATAACTGCATGGAGCATTTTATGGGGCATCTATGAGGCCATAACTGCATGGAGCATTTATGGGGCATCTATGGGGCCATAACTGCATGGAGCATTATATGGGGCATCTATGGGGCCATAAAGAACTGCATGGAGTATTATATGGGGCATCAATGGGGCCATAAAGAACTGCATGGAGCATTATATGGGGCTCCTGATTCAATATGGATATTCAAAAACACTTAACCTACTGATGTCTCAATTAATTTTACTTTTATTGGTATCTATTTTTTTTAAATTTACCAGTAGCTGCTGCATTTCCCACCCTAGGCTTATACTCGAGTCAATAAGTTTTCCCAGTTTTTCGTTGCAAAATTAGGGGAGTCGGCTTATACTCTGGTAGGCTTATACTTGAGTATATACGGTAGTTAAACATCATACACCATGCAATAAAAATTTGTTATCCAATAGCCATAGTTGTTAAAGTGAATAACACGGTTGGCAGGTACAGTTAGTTATTTACTAAGACCGATGGTTAACCCCTTTACCACCATGGGTGGTTTGCATGTTAATGACCAGGCCAATTTTTACAATTCGGACCACTGTCCCTTTATGAGGTTATAACTCTGGAACGCTTCAACGGATCGCGGTGATTCTGACACTGTTTTCTCGTGACATATTGTACTTCATGTTAGTGGTAACATTTCTTTGATATGACTTGCGTTTAATTGTGAAAAAAATGGAAATTTGGCAAAAATTTTGCAATTTTCCAACTTTGAATTTTCATGCCCTTAAATTACACAGATATGTCACACAAAATACTTAATAAGTAACATTTCCCACATGTCTACTTTACATCAGCACAATTTTGGAACCAAAATTTTATTTTTGTTAGGGAGTTATAAGGGTTAAAAGTTGACCAGCGATTTCTTTTTTTTACAACACCATTTTTTTTTTAAGGACCACATCACATTTGAAGTCACTTTGAGGGGCCTATACGATAGAAAACACCCAAAAGTGACACCATTCTCAAGGTGCGCAAAACCACATTCAAGAAGTTTATTAACCCTTCTGGTACTTCACAGGAATTTTTGGAATGTTTAAAAAAAATGAACATTTAACTTTTTTTCACAAAAAAATTCCTTCAGATCCCAATTTTTTTATTTTCCCAAGGGTAACAGGAGAAATTGGACTCCAAAAGTTATTGTGCAATTTGTCCTGAGTATGCTGATACCCCATATGTGTGTGTGTGTGTGGGGGGGAACCACTGTTTGGGTGCATGGCAGAGGTCGGAAGGGAAGGAGCGCATTTTGACTTTTTCAATGCAAAATTGGTTGGAATTGAGATCGGATGCCATGTCGTGTTTGGAGAGCCCCTGATGTGCCTAAACAGTGGAAACTCCCCACAAATGACACCATTTTAGAAACTAGACCTCCAATGAACTTATCTAGACTTGTGGAGAGAACTTTGAACCTCCAAGGGCTTCACAGAAGTTTATAACATACAGGCGTAAAATAAAAAAATCATATTTTTTCCACAAAAATTATCTTTTCACCCCCAATTTTAATTTTCTCAAGGGTAACAGGACCCCATATGTGGGGATAAAACACTGTTTGGGCGCATGGCAGAGTTCGGAAGGGAAGGAGCGCCATTTGACTTTTTCAACACAAAATTGGCTGGAATTGAGATCGGACACCATGTTGCGTTTGGAGAGCCCCTGGTGTGCCTAAACAGTGGAAACCCCCCACAAGTGACACCATTTTGGAAAATAGGAAACTTGGAAACCCCCCAAGGAACTTATCTAGATGTGTGGTGAGAACTTTGAGCACCAAGGCGTTTCACTAAAGTTTATAACGCCCGGGAGTGTAAATAAAAAAATATATATTTTTTCCGCAAACATGATCTTTTAGTCACGAATTTGTTATTTTTCCAAGTGAAACAGGAGAAATTGGAACCTAAAAGCTGTTGTACAATTTGATCTGAGTACAATGATACCCCATATGTGTGAGAAAACTACTGTATGTTCACACGTCGGGCTCGGAAGAGAAGTAGTGAAGTTTTGGAATGCAGACTTTGATGGAATGGTCTGCGGGCATCATGTGGCATTTGGAGAGCCCCTGATGTGCCTAAACAGTGGAAACCCCCCAAAAGTGACCCAACTTTGGAAACTAGGCTCCCCAGGGAACTTATCTAGATGTGTGGTGAGCACTTTGAACCCCCAAGTGCCTCACAGAAGTTTATAATGTAGAGGCGTAAAAATAAAAAATCTTTTTTTTTTTTTTTTTTACAAAAATGATATTTTCGCCCCCAATTTTTTATTTTCCCAAGAGTAACAGAAGAAATTGGACCCCAAGAGTTATTGTGCAATTTATCCTGAGTACGCTGATACCCATATGTGGGGGTAAACTACTGTTTGGGCACATGGCAGAGCCCAGAATGGAAGGAGCGCCAGATTTTACTGTAATGGTTTGCAGGTGCCATGACCGACTGGGAGAGCCCATGAGGTGCCAAAACAGCAGAACCCCCCATAAGTGACCCCATTTACGAATGACACCTCTCTATTAATTAATCTAGGGGTGCAGTAATCATATTGACACTATGGGTGTGTCACAGAATTTTATACCATTGGGCTGCCATGCGGAGAGACTCGGGAAGAACGGAGCGCTATTTGCCTATTCAAATGAATGGGTCTGTGCACATGTCAGTGTGTCTCCATGGACCATGTGTCCGTGGGCAAAACACGCTGACATGTCCATTTTTTAATGTCAGCACGGGCCAAAAAACATCCAGCACACGTGCATACACATAACACACATGGATGTCATCCATGTGACATGCATCAGCGCCAGGGAAGAAGCGTTACAGTAAGCGCTGTTCCCCGGCGCCGGGTGCTGAACACGGCTCTCATCATTTTTCCCTGCTCTGCCGGCGTTCGACATAAGCAGGGGAGAATGATTCTCTCCTGCTTGTGCTGATCGTCGGCAGAGCAGGGGAGAATGATGAGAGCCGTGTTCAGCACCCGGGGCCGGGGAACAACGCTTACTGTAACGCTTCTTCCCTGGTGCCCATCCTTGTGGTACTGATGCGGCACACGCATGCCACACATGTGCCGCAAATATGTTCCGGTACCGGAAATATCAGGACGTTTGAAAGAGGCGTTATAGCGGGTTTTTATGTTTGGCTGCTGTCACACGTTAAAAGATGCTTTTTATTTCAAAATATAGTTTTTGCATCACCATATTTTGATAGCTATAATTTTTCCATATTTTGGCCAGCAGAGTCATATGCGGTCTTGTTCTTTGTGGGACGAGTTGACGATTTTATTGGTACCATTTTCGGGCACATGACATTTTTTGATCACTTTTTATTCTGATTTTTTTGGAGGCAGAATGAATGAAAACCAGCAAATTAGGCATTTCTTTTTGGGTGGGGCGTTTATACCGTTCCGTGCAGGGGTGGGATTCAAATTTTTAACAACAGGTTCTGTGTGTTTGTGTGTAGGAAATCCACACCCATTTTTTAAGCCAAACCCATTTACACACACCTTTTCTTCAAACATATACAATGTATAATGGCCACACATGATGCTCAATACTGTATAATGGGCACACAGTCCTCCGTACTGTTCAATGGCAACACATTATGATCCATACTGTATAATGGCCACACATAGTGCTCCATACTGTATAATGGCCACACATGATGCTCCATACTGTATAATGGCCACACATTATGCTCCATACTGTATAATGGCCACACATGGAATTTTTTGGAAGTGCATTGAACAGCAAGGTGGATTGCTGCTGAGGGGAAAGAGAAAAAAATAATCTCTTTAAATCTTCAGCTTAGCGAGTGTGAACGAGCTGAGTGTGACCTGAGCGTAAGTGCGAACGGCGGTAAGTGTGACTTGAGATTCAGTGACTTTGGATTCAGGGAGTTTCTAAGGGAGGAATTACTGAATTGCTGTCTTTGTTTTATTGATACTTTGCATTTATTTTTTATTTAACTTTTCTGTCTGGTGCAATCCCCATTAGGAAATGTGCTCCACTATTGTTAATGCCATCCAGTGCACATCTTGCCACATGTATGCGATCCTTGATCAGCCGGTCGAGGGTGCATACTGCTGTGCGAGATGTGAGCACGTTGAACATTTGGAAACCCAGATTCTGAATCTAAATGTGCAGCTGGCAACACTGAGATCCATAGACAATATGGAGAGGAGTCTTCTGCTCATTGAGCAGACGCTCAATGGGATAGATGACGGGGGGGATGGTAGGATCGAGCTGCAGGACAGTGGAGTAGCAAGCAGGGTGACAGTTAGAAGGCCGGGTAGAGGGAAGAGTGCCAGGGAAGCTAGTCCTGATCTGGCACACCCCAATATGTTTGCTAAGTTGGCAGATGAGGGGGGTGCCAGTACAGGGGTAGCACTGCTGCAGCCAGGCATGTCCTCTGAAAGAAGGAGTGACTGCTACAGTAAGGAGGGAAATAGGAGAGCAGGGCAGGCCAGACAGGTGCTGGTAGTGGGGGACTCAATTATTAGGGGAACAGATAGGGCAATCTGTCACAAAGACAAGGATCGTCGAACGGTGTGCTGCCTACCTGGTGCTCGAGTCCGACACATCGCTGATCAGGTGGACAGATTACTGGGAGGGGCTGGTGAGGACCCAGCGGTCATGGTGCACATTGGCACAAATGACAAAGTTAGAGGTAGGTGGAAGGTCCTTAAAGATGATTTCAGGGAATAAGGCTGCAAGCTGAAAGAAAGGACCTCCAACGTGATATTTTCCGAAATGCTGCCTGTACCACGTGCCACGCCAGAGAGGCAACGGGAGATTAGGGAGGTTAATAAGTGGCTCAAGAATTGGTGTAGGAAGGAGGGGTTTTGGTTCCTGCAGAACTGGGCCGACTTCTCAGTTGGCTACAGGTTCTATGCTAGGGACGGGCTGCACCTCAATGGGGAAGGTGCAGCTGTGCTGGGGGAGAAAATGGCTAGAAGGTTGGAGGAGTGTTTAAACTAGGGAATGGGGGGAGGGTATTCAATTTATAGGAGGGGAAGATAGTGCAGATAGAGACCTGGGCACAAATAAGGAAGTTGGGGGTGGCGGTGGCATGGGGGGTGGGGTTAGAACAGCTAATAATTTAAGAAAGAATAGAGGTACAGAGAGGAACATCAAGTGCATGTATACTAATGCCAGAAGCCTCGCCAACAAAATGGACGAATTAGAACTAATGTTATAATGATAACATTGAGCATAATTATGACATGGTGGGGATATCTGAAACATGGCTGGATGAGAGCCATGACTGGGCTGTTAACTTGCAGGGCTATAGCCTGTTCAGAAATGACCGTACAGATAAGCGAGGGGGAGGGGTGTGTCTGTATGTAAAGTCATCCTTAAAACCCATCCTGCATGATAATATAGGTGAATTTAATGAAAATGTAGAGTCCCTGTGGGTGGAGATAAGGGGAGGGGGAAAAAATAATAAATTACTGATAGGAGTTTGTTATAAATCTCTAAAACTAATGGAAGCAATGGAGAATATCCTCATAAAGCAAATAGATGAAGCTGCGACTCAAGGAGAAGTCATTATTATTGGGGACTTCAACTACCCTGAAATAGATTGGGGAACAGAAACTTGCAGTTCCAGTAAAGGTAATCGGTTTTTGACAACTATGAGAGACAATTACCTTTCACAACTGGTTCAGGACCCAACAAGGAGGGGGGCACTGCTAGACCTAATATTAACCACCAGGCCAGACCGCATATCAAATATAAGGGTTGGGGGTCACTTGGGGAATAGTGATCACAAAATAGTAAGTTTTCATGTATCCTTTAATAAGATGTGTAGTAGAGGGGTGACAAGGACACTAAACTTCAGGAGGGCAAATTTCCAACGGATGAGAGAGGATCTTGGTGCAATTAACTGGGACGATATCCTGAGACATAAAAGTACACAAAGAAAATGGGAGACATTTATTAGCATCCTGGATAGGACCTGTGCACAGTATATACCGTATGGGAATAAACACACTAGAAATAGGAGAAAACCAATATGGCTAAATAGAGCTGTAAGGGGCGCAATAAGGGACAAAAAGAAAGCATTTAGAGAATTAAAGGAAGTAGGTAGTGATGAGGCATTAAATACAGAATATTAACCCCTTCCTGACGTCGGAAGGGATAGTACGTCCGACGTCAGGTCCCCTGCTTTGATGCAGGGCTCCGCGGTGAGCCCGCATCAAAGCCGGGACATGTCAGCTGTTTTGAACAGCTGACATGTGCCCGCAATAGCGGCGGGTGAAATCGCGATTCATGGAGGCTATTGAAGCATGGCAAAAGTAAAAAAAAAAGTTAAAAAAAATGTGAAAAAAATAAAAAAAACATAAAAGTTTAAATCACCCCCCTTTCGCCCCAATCAAAATAAATCAATAAAAAAAAAATCAAGCCTACACATATGTGGTATCGCCGAGTTCAGAATCGCCCGATCTATCAATTAAAAAAAGCATTAACCTGATCGCTAAACGGCGAAATGAGAAAAAAATCCGAAACGCCAGAATTACGTTTTTTTGGTCGCCGTGACATTGCATTAAAATGCAATAACGGGTGATCAAAAGAACGTATCTGCATCAAAATGGTATCATTAAAAACGCCAGCTCGGCATGCAAAAAATAAGCCCTCAACCGACCCCAGATCATGAAAAATGGAGACGCTACGAGTGTCAGAAAATGGCGCATTTTTTTTTTTTTTTTTTTAGCAAAGTTTGGAATTTTTTTTCATCACTTAGTTAAAAAATAACCTAGTCATGTTAGGTGTCTATGAACTCGTAATGACCTGGAGAATCATAATGGCAGATCAGTTTTAGCATTTAGTGAACCTAGCAAAAAAGCCAAGCAAAAAACAAGTGTGGGATTGCACTTTTTTTTGCAATTTCACCGCACTTGGAATTTTTTTCCCGTTTTCTAGTACCCGACATGGTAAAACCAATGGTGTCGTTCAAAAGTACAACTCGTCCCGCAAAAAATAAGCCCTCACATGGCCAAATTGACAGAAAAATAAAAAAGTTATGGCTCTGGGAAGGAGGGGAGTGAAAAACGAATACGGAAAAACGGAAAATCCCACGGTCATGAAGGGGTTAAATAAATCCTGTAAAAAGCAAATCAAGGCAGCAAAAATTGAGACAGAGAGACTCATTGCCAGAGAGAGTAAAAATAATCCCAAAATATTTTTTAACTACATAAATAGTAAGAAACTAAAAAATGATAGTGTTGGCCCCTTTAAAAATAGTGTGGGTGAAATGGTGGATGAGGATGAGGAAAAGACCAATCTGCTAAATGACTTTTTTTCATCAGTATTTACACAAGAAAATCCCATGGCAGACAATATGATCAGTGATAACAAAAATTCCCTATTAAATGTCACCTGCTTAACCCAGCAGGAAGTACGGCGGCGTCTAAAAATCACTAACATTGACAAATCTCCGCGCCCAGGTGGGATACACCCCCGAGTACTGCAGGAACTAAGTACAGTCATTGATAGACCATTATTTCTAATCTTTAAAGATTCCATAATAACAGGGTCTGTACCACAGGACTGGCGTATAGCAAATGTGGTGCCAATATTCAAAAAGGGGACAAAAACTGAACTCGGAAATTATAGGCCAGTAAGCTTAACCTTTACTATGGGTAAAATCCTGGAGGGCATTCTAAGGGATGCTATACTGGAATATCTGAAGAGGAATAACCTCATGACCCAATACCAACATGGGTTTACTAGGGACTGTTCCTGTCAGACTAATCTGATCAATTTCTATGAAGAGGTAAGTTCCGGGCTGGACCAAGGGAACCCAGTGGACATAGTGTATATGGACATTTCAAAAGCTTTTGATACGGTGCCACACAAAAGGTTGTTACATAAAATGAGAATAATGGGGATAGGGGAAAATATGTGTAAGTGGGTTAAGAGCTAGCTCAGGGATAGGAAACAAAGGGTGGTTATTAACCCCTTCCCGACCCATGACACCACGTAGGCATCATGAAAGTCGGTGCCAATCCGACCCATGACGCCTATGTAGCGTCATGGAATGATCGCGTCCCTGCAGATTGGGTGAAAGGGTTAACTCCAATTTCACCCGATCTGCAGGGACAGGAGGAGAGGTACTACAGCCCAAGGGGGGTGGCTACGATCGCTCTGATTGGCTGTTTCACTTTCAACAGCCAATCAGAGCGATTTGTAATATTTCACTATGAAAACTGGTGAAATATTACAATCCAGCCATGGCAGATGCTGTAATATCATCGGCCATGGCTGGAAACCCTCATCTGTCCCCCCCCCCCACCGCCACCGATCGCCTCCCCAGTCCTCCGATCTGTCCCGTAGTCCCCTCCATCCGCCTGTCTGCTCCCCCGTGCTCCGATCCCACCCCCCCGTGCTCCGATCACCACCCCCTCCACCCCGTGCTCCGATCCCCCCCCTCATACTTACCGAGCCTCCCGGTGTCCGTCCGTCTTCTCCACGTGCGCCGGCAGATTCGTTCCAGCTACATTTTGATCACTGTGATAAAACCTATCACAGTGATCAAAATAAAAAAAATAGTAAATGAACCCCCCGCTTTATCACCCCCATAGGTAGGGACAATAATAAAATAAAGAAAATATTTTTTTTTTTCCACTAGGGTTAGAACTAGGGTTAGGGGTAGGGGTAGGGTTAGAACTAGGGTTAGCGTTAGAATTAGGCTATGTGCACACGGTGCGGATTTGGCTACAGATCCGCAGCGGATTGGTCGCTGCGGATTCGTAGCAGTTTTCCATCACGTTTACAGTACCATGTAAACCTATGGAAAACCAAATCCGCTGTGCCCATGGTGCAGAAAATACCGCGCGGAAATGCTGCGTTGTATTTTCCGCAGCATGTCAATTCTTTGTACGGATTTCGCAGCGTTTTACACCGGTTCCTCAATAGGAATCCGCAGGTGAAATCCGCATAAAAAACACTGAAAATCCGCGGTAAATCCGCAGGTAAAACGCAGTGCTTTTTACCTGCGGATTTTTCAAAAATGGTGCGGAAAAATCTCACACGAATCCGCAACGTGGGCACATAGCCTTAGGGTTGGAATTAGAGTTAGGGTTGGAATTAGGGCTAGGGTTGGAAATAGGGTTAAGAATAGGCTTGTGGTTAGGGTTATGGTTAGGGGTGTGTTGGGGTTAAAGTTGGGGTTAGGGTTGTGATTAGGGTTATGGCTAGAGTAGGGATCAGGGTTAGGGGTGTGTTGGGGTTAGTGTTGGAGTTAGAATTGAGGGGTTTCCAATGTTTAGGCACATCAGTGGTCTCCAAACGCAACATGGCGCCACCATTGATTCCAGCCAATCTTGCATTCAAAAAGTCAAATGGTGCTCCCTCCCTTCCGAGCCCTGACGTGCGCCCCAAACAGTGGTTTATCCCCACATATGGGGTACCAGCATACTCAGGACAAACTGGGCAACAATTATTGGGGTCCAATTTCTCCTGTTACCCTTGCGAAAATAAAAAATTGCTTGCTAAAACATAATTTTAGAGGAATGAAAAATTATTTTTTATTTTCACGGCTCTGCGTTATAAACTTCTGTGAAGCACATGGGGGTTCAAAGTGCTCACCACATATCTAGATAAGTTCCTTGGGGGGTCTAGTTTCCAAAATGGGGTCACTTGTGGGGGGTTTCTACTGTTTAGGCACATCAGGGGCTCTGCAAATGGAATGTGACGCCCGCAGACCACTCCATCAAAGTCTGCATTTCAAAACGTCACTACTTCCCTTCCGAGCCCCGACTTGTGCCCAAACAGTGGTTTACCCCCACATATGGGGTATCAGTTTACTCAGGAGAAACTGGACAACTGGGGTCAAATTTCTCCTGTTACCCTTGGGAAATTTAAAAAATTCTGGGCTAAAAAAATATTTTTGAGGAAAGAAAACACATTTATTATTTTCACGGCTCAGCGTTATAAACTTCTGTGAAGCACTTGGGGGTTCAAAGTGCCCACCACATATCTAGATAAGTTCCTTGGTGGTCTAGTTTCCAAAATGGGATCACTTGTGGGGAGTTTCTACTGTTTAGGCACATCAGGGGCTCTGCAAACGCAATGTGACGCCTGCAGACCATTCCATCGAAGTCTGCATTTCAAAACGTCACTACCCCGACGTGTGCCCAAACAGTGGTTTACCCCCACATATGGGGTATCAGCGTACTCAGGAGAAACTGGACAACAACTTTTCGGGTCCAATTTCTCCTGTTACCCTTGGGAAAATAAAACATTGTGGGCTAAAAATTCATTTTTGAGAAAAGAAAAATAATTTTTTATTTTCACGGCTCTGCGTTATAAACTTCTGTGAAGCACTTGGGGTTTAAAGTGCTCACCACACATCTAGATGAGATCCTTGGGAGGTCTAGTTTCCAAAATGGGTTCACTTGTGGGGGAGCTCCAATGTTTAGGCACACGGGGGCTCTCTAAACGCAACATGATGTCCGCTAAAGATTGGAGCCAATTTTTCATTCAAAAAGTCAAATGGCACTCCTTCCCTTCCGAGCCCTGCCATGCGCCCAAACAGTGGTTTACCCCCACATGTGAGGTATCAGCGTACTCAGGACAAATTGGAAAACAACGTTCGTAGTCCAGTTTCTCCTTTTACCCTTAGGAAAATAAAAAAATTGTTGCTAAAAGATCATTTTTGTGACTAAAAAGTTAAATGTTCATTTTTTCCTTCCATGTTGCTTCTGCTGCTGTGAAACGCCTGAAGGGTGAATAAACTACTTGAATGTGGTTTTGAGCACCTTGAGGGGTGCAGTTTTTAGAATGGTGTCACTTTTGGGTATTTTCAGCCAAATAGAACCCTCAAACTGACTTCAAATGTGAGGTGGTCCCTAAAAAAAATGGTTTTGTAAATTTTGTTGTAAAAATGAGAAATCGTTGGTTAAATTTTAACCCTTATAACTTCCGAGCAAAAAAAAATTTTGTTTCCAAAATTGTGCTGATGTAAAGTAGACATGTGGGAAATGTTATTTATTAACTATTTTGTGTCACATAACTCTCTGGTTTAACGGAATAAAAATTCAAAATTTGAAAATTGCGAAATTTTTAAAATTTTCACCAAATTTCCAATTTTTTTAGAAATAAACGCAAAAATTATCGGCCTAAGTTTACCACTAACATGAAGCCCAATATGTCACGAAAAAACAATCTCAGAATCGCTAGGATCCGTTGAAGCGTTCCTGAGTTATTACCTCATAAAGGGACACTGGTCAGAATTGCAAAAAATGGCCAGGTCATTAAGGTCAAAATAGGCTGGGTCATGAAGGGGTTAATGAAGCACACTCGGACTGGGTCACGGTTAGCAGTGGGGTACCACAGGGGTCAGTATTGGGCCCTCTTCTTTTTAACATATTTATTAATGACCTTGTAGGGGGCATACAGAGTAGAATTTCAATATTTGCAGATGACACTAAACTCTCCAGGGTAATCAATACAGAGGAGGACAATTTTATATTACAGGATGATTTATGTAAGCTAGAAGCTTGGGCTGATAAATGGCAAATGAGCTTTAATAGGGATAAATGTAAGGTCATGCACTTGGGTAGAAGTAATATGATGTATAGCTATGTGCTTAATTCTAAAACTCTGGGCAAAACCGTCAATGAAAAAGACCTGGGAGTATGGGTGGATGACAAACTCACATTTAGTGGCCAGTGTCAGGCAGCTGCTACAAAGGCAAATAAAATAATGGGATGCATTAAAAGAGGCATAGATGTTCATGAGGAGAACATAATTTTACCTCTATACAAGTCACTAGTTCGACCACACTTAGAATACTGTGTACAGTTCTGGTCTCCGGTGTATAAGAAAGACATGGCTGAACTAGAGCGGGTGCAGAGAAGAGCGACCAAGGTTATTAGAGGACTGGGGGGGTCCATATCTGGACGATTTCCTTGTAATCAGCAACTCTCTCCAGCATTGCGTAAGTCAGTTGGAAAAGATCATGCTCTCCTTAGAAAACCTAGGCTGGCTGGTTAACTTAACGAAGTCCAAACTAGTACCATGCCAAGTCCAGGAGTATCTGGGCATCACATTGGACTCTTTCAGGCAGGAATGCCGTCTTCCTCCAGAGAAAATACAAAAAATTATGGAATTGGTATCTAGAATGAGAGATCTTCCCTCCTTATCCCTACGTCAAGCCATGTCCCTTTTAGGGTCCATGACGGCTTGCATTCCTGCAGTCCAATGGGCTCAACTTCATTCAAGAGATCTTCAATGGCAAATTTTGTCAGAAGAAGTTTCTCTAGGAGGAAATTTAGAAGGTTGGTTCGATTTATCTCCAAATACAAAACTGTCGCTGGGTTGGTGGATGTTGCAGAAGAATCTGTCCCGAGGGGTTCCTTGGGTTTTCCCGGTCTCCCAAGTAGTGACTACAGACACAAGCCCCAGCGGGTGGGGGGCTCATCTAAATGAGCTCATAGCCCAAGGGGTCTGGTCACACAATTTAAAGGGAGTCTCCTCCAACATGAAAGAATTACTTGCAGTCAGGTTTGCACTCTTAGAGTTCCTGAATCCACTTCATTCTCATCATGTCAGAATTATGTCAAAGTCAAAACAAGAAACAATAGCACAGCACTGCCGGGCATCAGGAGAAAAAATAACGTGCAACAATGTGCATACTGCATCAGCTGGATTCCTGACCGCTGATCACGGGTGCTCGCATAGAAACATAGGTGAGTAATGAATCTTGTCATAAAGAAATGCGGCAGCACTCACCGATCCTGGAGTGGCAAAAAGTCTTCATTGAGACATGTGCTGATACATCTTCACGGCTCGGGGGATGTGCAGTGACAGCAGGAATGTGCAGGGGTCGACAACGGCCGTTTTGCTCTGTATCTAGCGCTTCTACGGGTCCATGTCTGATCGGACGTGACGCCGGGGGAAATAGAAAACTCCTAAGTACCACCTCCGTCAGTTGCCAATCAGACACAAGAAAGTGCATAAATATAAAAACAGTTAAAACCAATAAAGATTCCCGGTATTACAGCCGGTTACAAGCAACAACATCTTATTTGTCCCTCATTTGTTACCATCGCTACGTAATGTAATGTCTTTTTTTCTGTACCAGCGTATGCAATCAACTAAAAAGGACTGTCTCTCCCATGCGATTAGCCTTATACCATAAAGAGAAAGAGTATGTACATATTTACAAGGAACGTATTCCTCCCAGTAGATGGACTCCCCGAGTTACCTAGGTTGCGCTGTGCCAACTAGATCCCCCCTCTATATAGGGCCCCAAGGGGTCAATCTAAAATTGTCTTTTGTGACATAGAACAATGGTTCGAAAAATCCATCTGGCCTCCTGTCTTAATAATAATTTATGTAGGTCGCCCCCCTGTACTGGTAATGTCACTTTTTCAATTCCTGCAAACCTTAAAACTTCTGGGTTACCTTCATGTACCTCTCTAATATGGTTGATCAGCCTCGGCACTCCTTTTCCTGAAAGAACCGATTTGAAATGCTCCCTGAACCGAATATACAGCTTGCGTATTGTTTTTCCAATATAATACCTGTTACACGGGCAGAACATTACATAAACTACATAGGTTGTTCTACAAGAAATAAACTGTTTTACCATATGCGTTATGGGACCAATATTCAATATTCGTTCCGGAATATGATATTGGCAATACTGGCACAGTCCACACCGATAATTACCCGTTGCGGCTGCTTGCTCCAACCAAGTACCTTTTTGCTTGGTAGTGGGATTTCGAACCAGCACATCCCTAATATGTGTGCTACACCTGTTAGAGATAAGTGGCCCGCCCACTGTCCTACTCGCTAGATCTTTGTCTCTCTCCAATATATGCCAATGCTTTCTTATTGTGGATCTAATGGCTTGATCCATGGAGCTGGAAACAAAAATTAAACCGCTGGCCCCCTGTTCTATGCTCATTACCCCCATAACTCTGAGGCTGATCATTTACCCTCTTCATGGCTGTTTGCAACAACTCGTCTGGATAGCCCCTACCACGGAGCCTTTTACATAATTCCTCAGACTGCTGTTCATAGCCTAGGCTTGTATTATTAATCCTCCACGTCCTCAGCAATTGGCTGTAGGGTAAAGATTTTTTGATATGATTGGTTCTTTCAGGAAAAGGAGTGCCGAGGCTGATCAACCATATTAGAGAGGTACATTCCTGCTGTCACTGCACATCCCCCGAGCCGTGAAGATGTATCAGCACATGTCTCAATAAAGACTTTTTGCCACTCCAGGATCGGTGAGTGCTGCCGCATTTCTTTATGACAAGATTCAGAATTATGTCACACAACAGAGTAGTGGTAGCGTACCTAAATCACCAAGGAGGTACCCGTTCCCAGTCTCTAATGGAGGTGACAAAATCTATCTTCCAGATAGCCGAGACCAACCTACAGTCCTTGTCAGGCCTTCACATAAAGGGGGTAGACAATTACAAGGCAGACTTTCTGAGCCGATCCCGCCTGAAACAGGGGGAATGGGAGCTGAACCAAACAGTCTTCAATCAAATCTCGGAAAGGTGGGGAATACCAGATATAGACTTATTTGCGAACAATCTGAACAAGAAGGTAGACACCTTTTGCTCCATAACACCTCTAGGAAACCCTGTAGTGTTAGACGCATTCCTGATTCCATGGTACCATCAGCTGGCATACGCCTTTCCCCCAATCGCCCTAATACCAGCAGTTTTGAGGAAAATTTGGGAAGACAAGGCTCGTGTAGTCCTAATAGCTCCGTTCTGGCCGAAGAGGGCATGGTTCTCCTAGATGAAGAGGATGTCTATATCCGACCCCTGGGTACTCCCAAACCTGCCAGATCTCCTCTCCCAGGGACCAGTACAGCACCAGCAGGTTGTAAGTTTACACTTGACAGCCTGGAATTTGAGAGGCAGATGTTAGAAAATAGAGGGTTCTCACCGGGTTAGTGTCCACCCTGCTGCAAAGTAGGAAGCCAGTTACGACTAGACAGTACGGGAAAATATGGAAAAAGTTCCTGTCATCCTCGGGCGTCAAAATAAGTAAAGAGATTCCCCCTTAAAGCTATACTAGAATTCCTGCAAAAGGGGTTTCAAATTGGATTGGCCACAAGTACCCTAAAAGTTCATGTAGCAGCTTTGGGCGCACTATTCAACTATGACCTAGCGGGAATTGTTGGGTTTCCAGATTCATTAGAGCAGCAGGAAGATCAAGACCCCTACCCTTACGGAATACCCCTCAGTGGGATTTAAATCTAGTCCTTACGGCCCTAACTAAACCTCCCTTTGAGCCCTTGGCAGGTGTCTCACTGAGAATCTTGTCTTTTAAAACATCTCTATTGGTTGCTCTCACCTCTGCACGTAGGATTAGTGACATACAGGCCTTGTCGGCTAACCTTCCTTTTACTCAATTCTTGGAAGATAGGGTAGTCCTTAAAACAGATCCAGCCTACCTCCCAAAAGTAGCTTCTCGTTTCCACAGAGCACAAGAGATATCTCTCCCCTCCTTTTGTCCTAACCCCAAAAATAAGGAGGAAGAGTCCTTACACACATTAGATGTAAAAAGATGCCTAATGCATTATATAGAAGTCACTAGGGAGAGTAGGGAGGACGGTTCTCTTTTTGTATGCCTTCAGGGTCCCCTTAAGGGGAAAAAAGTATCCAAGGGCACCCTAGCAAGATGGATCACGGATGCCATCAGCCTATTGTACTCATCAAGCGGAGTACCTGTCCCGGGGAAAGTCAAAGCGCACTCAACGAGAGCAGTTGTAACCTCCTGGGCGGAAAGGGCCGGTGCTTCAATTGATCAGATATGTAGAGCCGCTACCTGGTCTTCATCCTCTACATTCTATAAGCATTATAGATTGGACCTTATCTCTTCTTCAGACCTTACATTTGGTAAAAGGGTTCTGGAAGCGGTGGTCCCTCCCTAATGTACAGTGTCTGCAATTCTCTCCGTGGTGCCATCATGGGGTACAGAGAAAAATATAGTTACTTACCGATAACGGTATTTCTCTGAGCCCATGATAGCACCCGTACATTCCCTCCCTTCACATATGGGTGTGCACACTAATAAAACGTCCCTATACTAATACCTTAATTAAATAGCCACGTGGTATTTCGGTTAAGACTTCAAGTAATGTTGAATTATAGGTTATTATTAACTTAATCTCCCATCATGCTCTGTAAACAACTGATGCGGGAGAGAGGTACCGTCTTTTTATCTGTAGGTTTCCTGTCCTTGGTGGGAGGATCCCTTCTCTCCGTGGTGCCATCATGGGCTCAGAGAAATACCGTTATCGGTAAGTAACTATATTTTTTCATTTTAATTTTAACATTTAAATTTGTTTGGTGATCCGTGTATACATGGGTGTTTATGTACTCTAGTGTATACATATGTGAATGTATGTGCTTTGTGTATAATTGTATGTGCTATGCATACATTTGTGTCTATATGTGCTCTGGGTATATATATGCAGCGCCCCACGTAAGGGCAATGGGGTACTCAGTACCGGGTCCTTCGGTTCTCGATGGGGATGTCACGGTGGCCCGACCTGGTCCGTGGCCCTTTGAGGGACGTACAATAAAAGGAGAAAGTTTGTATAATGTTCTTGACGCCACCTGTGGTATTCGGTCAGAGCGACCGACGCTGCTTAAAGGTCCGCTGGGGTGATGTTATGGCAGCTAGATGGTATACCTTCCCACAGGTGAAGTGTATCCCCAGGGCTTCCTAGAGGTGTAGAGGGTGATGATGGTTGATGTAAGGCACAGTGAATAACGAGGACACAAGGTTGCAGTCTCTTTACCTTTACTGAAGGCTTCAGCGTCCACAGTCCAGAGCACCAGATCACAGGGCAGGCAAAGTCCGGCCGGTCTGAAGGCAAGTCCAGAGTCCCCTTATCCAAGTGGAATTTGATAGCCTTCCTCTAGCGCCTGGGTGTTGTAGTACCTCCCTGCTGAGCTTCAGGGTAAGGTCCTCACAACTATTGGAGATATTAAGTCTCTTTCTCTCTGTCCCCCTGATGGATAGGATAGGACAAAACCCGTATGACTGGTGGTCTGAGGCTTTTTACAGGGACCCTAGAGACGCCCCAGCCCCCACAAGTCACCACCGTGCCTCCTGGGTATAAGGTCGGGCAGCTAACGTGGAATTAACTGTCCTGCCAGTCTCTGAAGTAAAGCATAGAGATCCTTACTCCCTCGGTATTCTGGCTACCGGGATTCCTGCGCTTCAGAAGGAGGCAGCCTTTCACAGGGCAGTACTCCTTCTGGTTTCCTCTCCTTTTGCTATGACTTCGTTTCTCACTCACTGCAACACCCTTCCCTTCAATGTCTCTTTCTTTGGATGCTGCCGCACGTGGGGCAGGCGCAGCTCCGTGGACCCTCGTCCTCCTCAGACAGCAGTCTGGATCTAACTGGAGATCACTCCAGCCAGCTCGACCTGGAGACCTTTTCGTCTCGGTCTCCAGCCAGGAACTCTCTAACTTTCCCTCCAACTACCAGTTTTAGCTAACTGTGAGGAGTGGCCTAGTAGATAGAACCTTTGCTCCCCCTGGCGGCTGGAGTGTGAAGTGTGTTGTGTGTGTGGTTGTGATACCTGGACAGAAGATCTCCTTTAATGCCTTCAGACGTAATATCGCTCCCCCTGGTGGAAGAACGACATTACTGCAATGACCAGGACTCTGGGGCGCTGCATATGTGTATGTACTCAGTGCATACATGTGTGTATGTGCTCTGTGTATACATGTGTGTGTGTGTATGTGCTCTTGTGTATACATATTCATATGTATGTGCTTTGTGTATAAATGTGTGTATGTGCTCTGTGTATACATTTGTGTATGTGCTTTGGGTATACATGTGTGTTTACCTGCTTTTGTGTATACATATGTTTATGTATGTGCTTTGTGTATAAATGTGTGTATGTGCTCTGTGCATACATTTGTGTGTGTATGTGCACTGGGTATACATGTGTGTATATGCTCTGTGTATACATACAGTACATATATGTGCTCTGTGCATACGTGTCTGTGTTATGTGCACATACATATGTGTGTGTAATATGCAGTGTGTGACCTTGTAGCAGTATCCACTTTCATAAAAAGTAGCAGAGCAGACGAGAGTCTAGAGGCATAAACATGTTAGCACAAGTCATCCAACAAACAAGCAAAAATGATGCTCATTCATTGGGTCATTGGATTGTTCATGTTGGGACAAAAATCATTGTTGTGGGCAGCAGATCACCCGATGTAAACACGGGTCCATCTTTCTTCGTCAGCCTGTGTAAAGAGGCTTTTAAACAAGCACCGAACAACTTCAATATAGTCGATTGCGCTTGAACGATCTGAAATCAGGTCAAGTAAATACAACCTAAATGTTTTCTGTAATGGTGCATTAGTTTAGCACTTGGGGCCCTATTTTTAATTTTTGACCAGGGCCCCACTTTGTCTAAAACATGTCATAATAGATAAATAGACATATTGCTTTAATGCTGATTTTGAATTTTTTATTTTTTTTGCGTGAACTGAACATACATTCATGTAACACACAAAACCCAGGAAATAAAGAATAAATGTGAACAATCTACCACATTCACAGTCTCTATCACAGATAGAAAAAGAAGAGAGGGAATATGTCAGCCACATCGATTAATATTATTGCATTAGCGTTACACTGAGAATCGATCAGGAGCCGAAACGTAAAGAGCCTCTAACCATAAACATTGATTCAATGTGAAAACATAATACAATTTCTGAGTATTGCATGTTCTCACGGGTTTCCTAGAAGCATTATGGTATCTTATCACAGTCCATCAGGTTCATTGACTTTGAGGTAAATAGAAATAGTGGGAACAGGCGATGCAGAATTCATAATGGCAGCTCCGCAGGCGCAGACTGGGAAGAAGCTTAAACATTTTTCACAGACGTAAAATTATGTGATATAGTTGCATTAAGTTCAGTAGCTTTAGGACCGGGTGGGCGGTGGTCCGGGCTCCTAACTCAGAGAGGCCCATCTAGTGCAACCGCCACTCATAACTATATTGGTGTGTACAGCATGAACTCTATGGTAGAGCAGGGAGCCATGTTCTCTCTGCAGTACCTCTCTCCATTCTGTTCCTAAAGTGACCTGCTACCTACAAAATGGACAGGTTGATGCGCTGAATGAGTCTTTGGCAGGGGTGGAGCAACATGATACCGTAATATAATAGTGCCAGGACTCTGACTTCCTGTATGTGCCCCGGAGAACAACTGTGAGGGCCATCATACTGTGTATAGTGGCCATTGTGGGGCATTATACTGTTGTGAGGATCACTGTTGGGAGTATCATATAGTGTTGGGAGCATTATACTATTTATATGGTGTGGCTTTAAAGCCATTATTCTGTGTATAAGTGGATTTGAGAGATATTATACTATGCATTAGAAGCTGTGGAAACCTCATACTGTGTATAGGGGAGCTATGGGGCCATTATACTGTCTATAGGGCAGCAGTGATGAAAATCATGCTGTGTAGAAGGTTTTGGAAGCCATCATACTGTGTTTGGGGGGCTGTGGAGACATCACACTGTCTATAGGGCAGCAGTGAGGAAATCATATTGTTTAGAAGGCTTTGGGAGCCATCATACAGTGTTTGGGCCCATGTGCATAGAGGAGCTGTAGGGCTATCATATTGTGCTTAGGGAGCTGTTGAGAACATCATACTGTATATAGGGATGCTATGGGAGCATTATACTGTACATAGAGAAACTGTTGTGGCATCACACTGTGTATAGGGGAGCTGTGGGGCCATCACACTATGTAATGGGGAGTTGTGTGAGCATTACACTTTGCTTAGGGGAACTGTGGGGACATCTTACTGTGCATAGGGGAGCTATACATAAGGGGACTCAGAGGACATTATTACTGTACAAAGACAGAATCAGGGGACATTATTGTTGTATGTGAGGGACTCAAGGGGCATTATTAAATGTTAGGTGAGCACTTAAGAAAAATTATTATTAAAGGGACACTCAAGGTATTGTGACTGTCAAAGTGTGATATTACTTTCCAGGGGACAAAATGTGGGTACTTTTTTCTAGGGCATTAATATTTTGTAAGGGACACTTTTATCATCTAGAGAGCACAAAGGAAGCATTATACTATGTAAGGGGAACCGTGATGGGCATTATTATGTTGGGAACTACGAAGATCATCGCTCTTGTGCCACACAGTAATAGGGACACATACGGAAACAGCAGCTCAGTATTGAGGTATCAGTAGAATGAGGAGTTTGTGCAGGTTGGGAATAGATGGGGACGGTGCTGGAAATCTCAGAATGTGTCTTTGTTGTAAACTGTGCAGATCATAGAATCATAGGATGCTAGAGTTGGAAGGGACCTCCTGGGTCATCTGGTCCATCCCCCTGCTTAATGCAGGATTCACTAAATCATCTCAGACAGATGTCTGTCCAGCCTTTGTTTGAAGACTTCCATTGAAGGAGAACTCATCACCTCTGGTGGCAGCCTGTTCCACTCATTGATCACCCTGTCAAAAAGTTTTTTCTAATATCAAATCTGTGTCTCCTGGCTGGAGGAAGTTGTCATGCCGGTGTTCTGCCTTCCTCCATGTATGATGCTGTGTGGATTCTAGCATACGGCTAAACCTTCATCCATTGCCTCAGTAAACAGACTGTATATGTTCTAAAGTCTATATTTATTGAGATGGTAAACGATGAACAATAATAGTAGATGATATTGTGAGATATGCGATATAATGGCTGATCAGGTAAAAACTACAAAGGAAATAACAGTGCATCAGTACTTGGCATATTACAGCATGTTACAAGATGCAATAACATGAATAACAGAGAGATTAGATAGCTAACACTGAACACAGGATAAGGCAGATACACAGTTATCATGGCTATCTTAGAGCAGGTTCAGGTTGTCAGCATTGTATTTCTTTATACAGGCAAAAATCTATCTGCATACAGAGAAACAGCAATATGAAATAAAGCACAACATGCCAAGCTACACACTCTGCTACACAGTGGCTGCATAACTGCTCTAACATAACACACACATGTAAGTACATTTGTGCCTCACCGGAATCCACTTATCAAGAGCAATGGTCTTCAGGAAGAGAGAGCCAGGAACATGTGTGCAAGACTCAAGGTACAGGGGAAAATGGCTACTTTTGCCTGGGAAACAAGGGGGGAGGGGCGGTTCTAGTCAGAACACAGACTTAAAGTGATAAGCTGGATATAGAACAGGATAAATGTGTACCTAATGACCTCTATTGGTGACAACTGGTACTACATTGTGAATTAACGTGCTGCACATCAATGGGCAGAGCACTCTCTGCTTGGCTTCAACGGATGCCGCTATTTGGTTCTTTTGGGGGCAATAACAATACAAGTTCAGTAACTGGCCTGAGGAACAGTTTGTTCTCCCCAAGCTTGCACACTCTGACCTCTACTTTGTGCACCTTCCCATCCTTGCTGGGAAAGAGCTTGGTGACTACGCCGAGTGGCTACTAGTGTTGATGGGACTGACTGTCTTTGACGAGTACAACATCGCCAAGTTGGATGTTTGGGCGGTCTTTCTGCCACTTTGTCCTGATTTGCAGAATGGAGAGATATTGCTTTCTCCATCTGTCCCAAAAAACATTGGACATGCTTTCTACAACATGAAGTACAGTAACCTTGGCTCTTTCCAGGTTGGGAGTGGTAAACGCATGCTTGTGCAGCGCCCCAGAGTCCTGGTCGTTGCAGTACTGATGCTACGCCGCTAAGGGGGGCTATGGTACGTCTGATGGCACTGAAGGAGTTCACCTGACCAGGTATCACAGACACCAATACACTTCACAGTCTGGCCTCCAGGGGGAGCTAAGGGTACTATGTATTAGGCCACTCCTCACATACTGGTAAAACTGGGGGTTAGATAGGAAGTTAGAGAGAAGCTGACTGGGTTGGAACCAGGCAACATCCTGTGGCAGAGGGTGTTGCAGGGGAAGATTCAGGGGGGTCCCTGTCAGGGGTGGGATCCTGACAGAGGCCTAGCGAACAGAAAGAACGTTACGGGACCGCGCCTGCACTTCATTGCGGCGGTACCCAAGAAAGGACAAGAAGCGAGGTTTATTGTGCTGAGTGAGAAACGAGATCAACGCAACAAGGAGAAACACCAGTAGGAGTCGTGCTGTAAGACAAGGCAACATCCTACTGAGACGCGTAGCCGGTGGCCGGAACGCCGAGGAAGTATTGAGCTCCAGGCCTTACTTCAAACCTACGGCAGGACAGTCAGTTATAGGCGGGCTGTCTCACTCAACTCACCTAAGAAGACATAGGGGGCAACATTTGGAGAGGGGCGACTCTAGGGTCCCGGAAGACCTCCGAGCCTACCTGTCATACGGGTGCGTCCTAGCCATATCATCTGGGGGGACGAAGCAGAACATCATAATCGAGTTGTGAGGGAACTTCAGAAACAGACACAACAGTTGTGGGAACTATCCCGTAAACACAGCAGGGGAGGACCACAACACACAAGCGCTAGAAGGTAGGCACAGATTTCCACCTGCAAAGGGAACTCTGGAGGTGCCATCGGACCGGCCGGACTTACGCAGCCCGGTTAACCGTATTCCGGATTGAGGATCCTGAAGCCTTCAGTAAAGAGGTAAAGAGACTGCAACCTGGTGTCCTTGGTATTTACTGCGACCTGCACCGCACTATAACATCATCACCATCCACACCTTTCATTGGGTGCCCCACAGCAGGGTCACGGACCGGGTCTAGCCACCATGACAACCCCAGAACAGAGACTCAGAGGCCCGGTACCGGGTACCCCTCGGCCCTGTGGCAGTGGGGGCGCTCCACTTGCAGTGATGCCAACCTTTACAACATTTCTGCCATGCAGGTAGTGCTGACTTGTAGGACTGGGCTACATGAAGTAGACAAGCGATGGCTCAAACAAGTGGCTTCCAGGTTGAGAACCTCATGAACTGATAAGATTTGAGGTGATGACTTGAAATCACTGTATGTAGAGCAGACACTCGAGGACAGAGCTCTTCGGCGGTATCTGGATCCACTAGCTCGAATGTATTAGACCTGCTGATGGATGTGGGGCATAGAACGGTTCAAGGAGGCAGGGCTTGTGAATCATGTAGTGTCCTTAAGATGACTTGGTGCAATGGATATAGCCGTATGGTCTGCAGGATTGTGGTGAGTAGGCACGTAGTGCCACTGATTAGGGCAGGTGGATCTTCTTATCCTCAGTACCCGGTTGCTGACGTAGACATAGAAGCGTCGCGTTTCGTTGCAGATGTATTCCAGTACCACCTTGCAATTAGTGTAGAACTCTGCATCTTTGATTTCTAGATTCATCCCATCTGGGGTAAGCTCGGCTAACTCCACTATAAGGACAGCAGCACAGAGTTCCAATCTGGGTACCGTGTGTTCATGGAGTGGCGCCAGTTTAGTACGGCTCAACACAAACCAGATATGGCATTGTTCATTATAGTCTATGGTTTTAAGGTACGCTACTGCTGCGATTGCTTTGGCTGATGCATCACAGAAGATACAAAGCTTTTGTGTTTTGACTTCTGTGGATAGCACAGGAGCATACTGTCGTTTCACATGAAGGTCAGTCAAGGCTTCGAGAAACTTCCTCCACTTTGCCCACAGGTCAGCCTTTTCTGCTGGAAGTGGATCGTCCCAATCAGATGTGTCTTGGGTGAAGTCCCTTAGCATCATTTTTCCTTGGATGGTTACTCCGAAGATGGGGAAGTACCAACACTCCTCTGAGTGCAGAAGTGCAGGTGCGATCTCTGCGTGGTTGTTCTGGAATATCTTCCCCATGAAAGTAAAGAAATGTTCCTTCATCTCAGGTGACTTCTGAAACTTGTGTCTGAGGGAGATGAATCGGTTGTAGACCTGTTCCCTGTTGTTGGGTAGGCGTCTTCTCCAAGGTCGAAATGGTAATGTTGCGACCCAACTGTTTGACTTGTCCTTGACAATTTGACTATCCATGATGTCCAAGAACGTCCTGTCTTCTATAGTCATTGCCACCTTGTCATCTTCCTTCGTCCTGTAGAAGACTGTACATCCTATGTGGTCTTGTTCACCTTCATAGGTGTGGTCTTCGTCGGTAAGAACTGAGAAAGGGCAAGGTAGGGAAGTGCTATTTGGTAATTCCTTTACCACTAGACTATTGTGACATGGCTGGAAGAGAGACGGACGTCCATTTTCAAGTGTGTTGGTAAGCATACTGTTGACTGAGGCCAGCTTGTGTGCTCCTCCTAGACAGACATCTCCTATAATGACCCATCCAAGGTCGAGCCTCTGTGCGTATCGAGCATTCTGGGAGCCGTTGATATATTCTCTAGTCTTGTGGGCTTGTAGTATATCTCTTCCCAGGAGTAAAGCTATTGGGGCTTCTGGGTCCAACTCGGGTATCAGGTGGGCTATACGCTTCAGGTGGGGGTGATGTGCTGCCACCTCCGTTGAGGTGAGCTGTTGTCGGGAATCTGGTTGCACTCCAGGATGGTCGGTAGTGATAGGCAGGTCTGGCCATCTATGGACTCCACCTTGTATTCAGTTGCTTTCTTCCCTGCCATCTCAACGGTACCTGAACACGTCTTCAAGGAGTAGGGAGAACCGGGGACTACAATGCGGAAGTTGTCAAAGAAGATGAACTTGGCTAGAGACCTGTTACTTTGGTCATCCATGATTGGATATATCTTGAACGCTTTGTCCCTGCGGCCTGCTGGGTAGACTCGGACAAGGCAGATTTTTGAACAGGATCTTCCTCTTGTGAGTCCCTTACAGATCTCCGTACATTGAGAGGTAACCACAGGGGTGTCTTCTTCAGTGTTCTTTTGCTTCTCATCATGCTCCTCTGCTTGTGACAATGCTCATGGAGGTGGTCCATGGTGCAAGGCTGTGTTGTGATCCGTGCTGCTGCATTCTGCACATTTCACGCTAGCTTCACAGTTCCTGGCGAGATGAGAGGTTGCGGCACAGCACTTGAAGCAGATGTTGTTTTCCTTGAGGAAACCTTTGCGATCCTCCAGAGACTTCTCTCTGAAGGCTCTGCACTTCAGTAGAGGATGTGGTTTCCTGTGTAGAGGACACTGCTTACTGACATCTTTACGTTTGTTCTCTTCTGGAAGGGGCTTATTTGTATTGTGAGGAGGACCTGTGGAAACAATATTAGCTTTGTGGACTGCCACATGTGTCTTACTGGGTTTGATACCGGGGGTAGTGGAACACGACAGAGAGAAATCAAAACTAGGGTCATTTCTGATCCTAGCTTGTTGGGTGACAAATTCCACAAATACAGTAAAAGGAGGGAATGGTACGTTATGAGTTTGCTTATACCGTGAACCATGTGTAACCCACTTTTCTTGTAAGTTGTAAGGGAGTTTCTGTACTATCGGATTGACACCCCTAGCAGTGTCTAAGAATGCCAATCTGGGCAAGTGACCTTCCTTCTGGGCAACCTGTAACTCTATCAATAAATCACTCAATTCTCTAAACTTATGATAACCTTTAGGCCCTATCTTAGGGAAATCATCAATTCTTTTGAATAAAGCATTCTCTATGACTTCTTTGGACCCATAGCATTCATCAAGTCTTTCCCACACTTTACGTAGACCTATGTGTGGATACTTTATATTAATGTCTCTAAAGGCCCCGTCTCACATAGCGAGATCGCTAGCGAGATCGCTGCTGAGTCACAAGTTTTGTGACGCAACAGCGACCTCAGTAGCGATCTCGCTATGTGTGACACGTACCAGCGATCAGGCCCCTGCTGCGAGATCGCTGGTCGTGTCGGAATGGCCTGGACCTTTTTTTGGTCGCTGAGGTCCCGCTGACATCGCTGAATCAGTGTGTGTGACACCGATCCAGCGATGTCTTCACTGGTAACCAGGGTAAACATCGGGTTACTAAGTGCAGGGCCGCGCTTAGTAACCCGATGTTTACCCTGGTTACCAGCGTAAATATAAAAAAAACCCAAACACTACATACTCACCATCTGATGTCCGTCAGGTCCCTTGCCTTCTGCTTCCCGCTCTGACTGAGATCCGGCCGTACAGTGAGAGCAGAGCGCAGCAGTGACGTCACCGCTGCGCTCTGCTCTCAGTGTACGGCGGCTCAGTCAGAGCAGGAAGCAGACGGCAAGGGACCTGACGGGCATCAGATCGTGAGTATGTAGTGTTTGTTTTTTTTGGTAACCAGGGTAAACATCGGGTTACTAAGCGCGGCCCTGCGCTTAGTAACCCGATGTTTACCCTGGTTACCCGGGTGCTGCAGGGGGACTTCGGCATCGTTGAAGACAGTTTCAACGATGCCGAAGTCGTTCCCCTGATCGTTGGTCGCTGGAGAGAGCTGTCTGTGTGACAGCTCCCCAGCGACCACACAACGACTTACCAACGATCACGGCCAGCTCGTATCGCTGGTCGTGATCGTTGGTAAATCGCTATGTGAGACGGGGCCTTTAGTCTTTTGTCGTGCTCGATCGAGTCACTACCGAGCCACTTTACCAGGACATCTAATTCCTCACTACTAGAAATGTCTAGTCCCTGAATGGCGTTCTGGAATGAGGCACGCCATGATCTATAGTTTTCGGCTTTATCAGTGAACTTTGTAAGTCCTTTAGTAACCAGTTCATGGCGGGCAAAGTTCTTTGCAAAGTCCATGGTGGCGTGGTCAGTGCTGGTATGAGTCGGTGTGTTACAGTCATGTCTAATGTCTATGTGTGGTGTACCACCATACCTGTGAAACGCTCCTGGCTTCGGATAGTCTGCGTAGTACCTTTCCAGTTAAGGTGTCTCTTTAAGGCGGGACGGGAGCTGTACCTTCTGCTCAGTGGAACGGTAGCTGTGGTCGACATCTCCATGCTGGGCATCCTCTTGTCTATAGTAGCGAAGTTTGGGGTTGGATCGCTGGTAATCAGCATAGGCTGGTCGATGTAGTGCGTCAGGGCTGTCATCCATACCAGAATGTTGATGGATGTACTCTGCGACGCGCTGCACTGGATCTTGCTGCTCTAGATGTGTTCCGAGAACGTTGCTGCGTCTGTCATCATCAGGATCCTCCATAGCATCCAAGTACTCTGCCTTAGCTATTGTAGCTGCTGTCTCTTTCTCTGCCTGCAAACGTGCGGATCCGGCTTGCAGGCGTGCAGTTTCTGCTTCATGTTCTGCTTGTCTCATCTCTTGTTTGGCGAAAGAGGACCTCGCTTTGTCCGCTTCAGCTTCGGCACGAGCAACAGCAGCAAGCTCTTTTATTGAATACTTGTTAGAGCCTCCTCATGACCTCGTTTTGAGTGAGGATGTATTGCGTCGAGACATTGTGCGCTTAGCTGCGTACTACTGAGTGTTTCGCCGGGAAACTGAGTCTTTGTGTGGGTGAGCTTCCACTCAGCGTAAATGGCGAAGCACTTCTTGACGGGCTTCGTTCTGCGGCTGTATGGCGGCTGCTGTGATACCCGTATGTGGAGCAGTGTGGGTGTTAGCGGTCCCGTACAGTCTGATCAACTACAGCCTGCGACCGGCTATCAGTTTAACTGAAGGGCTATTCTGTTCTTACTGGGTCCTATTCCCTGCGGCTGTATGGCGGCTGCTGTAATACCCATATAGAAGGAAAATGGTATACAACAGCATTATTACAATCATTAACATTATCCGCTGTCCATTATAGACTTTATATCGACTAGTCGTCATACATATATACGCGAGGATGTGGAAACCACAAATACAGTACGACCAACACAGTCAAAATTATGTACAAAAACTTTTATTGTCTCATAAAAACATACTACACAAATCTACAGGTAAAAGTGGGAATGGTAGAAGGCACGTGCAAGCAATGGACATAAAGTGCAGCTGTGCAAAAACCATGCAGATAAACAGAGAGAACCACCTAGAAAACTATTCATCAATTATCCATACATATCAAGGCATATTAACCCTGGGGGAGGTACCACTACTCAAAAAAACAAACAAAACCTCTATCATAAATGTGGTACAGAAATATATCCTACCAATATAGTATATTATCCTATGTTTATAAGGCTATTGCCAGGAGGGATATTACCCTTCACTATAGGAAACATTGGTTATACCTGCTGGAATACATAGCCTAGAAAGACCACCATATCTAGTTAGTGGAAACGTCCCCTGGATGCCCCATCAGGATAGAACGGCACCTCTCAAGTGAGAGCCTACAGCCAACCCTATTTAAAAATATGGGTGTCATATATATTACCTCTAAGTTGGCGTTGGTGCCGCAGTGATTATACTTTATATTATTTTATTTATTTGTAATAACATTCTGTCTGCATGTGTGCCCGATGCGCGTTTCGGAGACTGGCTCCTTCGTCAGGGGGCGTGTCAGACAGATGAAGTGCCGGGTTTAAATGCCGCTATACCGGAAGTAGTGGTGACGCTTACCGGAAGTGACGCGCCCGCTACCACAGCAACTTGCGACTCCGGATGGTGTTGGCGTCATGCGAAGGCGTCGCCACAGTCATGGCAACCGCCCTAGCATAGAAACGCCAACACTCATCCGGAGTGTAGGGGCCGGGCTCGCAAATTCAATTTTGTTTCTGTCATAAACGGCAGTCAGATGTATGTTACTATCATTGTTATTCAAAACCGTCACGAAATCATCAAGTGACTCCTGACTGCCCTGCCAGACCAAAAAAATATCATCTATGTAGCGCCTCCATAAGAGGACGCGCTCCATAGACGACTGTTGACCAGATAGGAGGAGGTCCCTCTCCCACAGCCCCAGGAACAGATTCGCATAGGAGGGCGCAAAGGCCGCTCCCATGGCTGTCCCCTGGAGCTGCAGGAAGAAGGACTCCCTAAACGTAAAGAAATTATGCGTTAGTGTAAATTCAAGGACCTCTAGGACAAAGGCCCTTAACCCCAGAGAACAATTGGAAGCAGAAAGAAAAAATTCAGTAGCCTGTAAGCCATCACAATGCTTTATACTGGTATACAATGACTCTACGTCCATTGTTCCCATAATGGTGTCATCATCTAGTGTGAGGTTGTCAGTTCTCGGGAGTAATTGATTGGTGTCTTTTAAGAAGGAAGGTAGTTCCTCCACTAGAGGTTGCAAAATAGAGTCAATCCATTTATTGATGCATTTTAAATAGTTCCCCTGCCCAGAAATAATTGGGCGCCCTGGTGGAACCTTCAGATTTTTATGTGTCTTGGGGAGAAGATAAAATGTGGGTATTGTTGGTTCTATTACTGTGAGTGCAGTACAAAGCTCCTTGGTGATAATACCACTCCCAATAGCTCTATTTAGAATCTCCCTGAGTTGCGCGCAGAAGGCGGACAAGGGGTTATATGTAAGTTTTTTATAACATATTACATCGGATAGTTGTCGTAAAGCTTCTTTTTCATACATACATTTAGGCCATATTACAATGTTCCCCCCCTTGTCCGCCGGCTTTATCACAACATCAGGGAGATTCTTCAGATGCCCCAAACGGAGTCTTTCTCCCCTAGTTAAATTGTCAAACTGTATAAACTGATGAATTCGGGCCAGATCATTACTCGCAACTTTTACAAATAAATCAATGGCACTACAGTTAGATAAGGGGGGAAACTTTTTGGAACGCACACGGATCGATTAACCCTGGGGGAGGTACCACTAATCAAAAACACAAACAAAACCTCTATCATAAATGTGGTACAGAAATGCCAACTTAGAGGTAATATATATGACACCGATATTTTTAAATAGGTTTGGCTGTAGGCTCTCACTTGAGAGGTGCCGTTCTATCCTGATGGGGCATCCAGGGGACGTTTCCACTAACTAGATATGGTGGTCTTTCTAGGCTATGTATTCCAGCAGGTATAACCAATGTTTCCTATAGTGAAGGGTAATATCCCTCCTGGCAATAGCCTTATAAACATAGGATAATATACTATATTGGTAGGATATATTTCTGTACCACATTTATGATAGAGGTTTTGTTTGTTTTTTTTGATTAGTGGTACCTCCCCCAGGGTTAATATGCCTTGATATGTATGGATAATTGATGAATAGTTTTCTAGGTGGTTCTCTCTGTTTATCTGCATGGTTTTTGCACAGCTGCACTTTATGTCCGTTGCTTGCACGTGCCTTCTACCATTCCCACTTTTACCTGTAGATTTGTGTAGTATGTTTTTATGAGACAATAAAAGTTTTTGTACATAATTTTGACTGTGTTGGTTGTATTTGTGGTTTCCACATCCTCGCGTATATATGTAATACCCATATGCGGAGCAGTTTGGGTGGTAGCGGTCTCATACAGTCTGTGTAATCACCGCGTGCGACCGGCGGTCCTTTTTTACTGGGGCCTGGACTCTTGTTCCCCGCGGCTGTATGGCGGCTGCTGTAATACCCGTATGCGGAGCAGTCTGGGTGATAGCGGTCCCATACAGTCTGTACAACCACCGCCTGCGGCCAGCGGTTCCGTTTTTACTGTTCGGCCTTCCTCCACGTATGATGCTGTGTGGATTCTAGCATACGGCTAAACCTTCATCCATTGCCTCAGTAAACAGACTGTATATGTTTTTAAGTCTATATTTATTGAGATGGTGAATGATGAACAACAATAGTAGATGATATTGTGAGATATGCGATATAATGGATGATCAGGTAAAAACTACAAAGGAAATAACAGTGCATCAGTACTTGGCATATTACAGCATGTTACAGGAGGCAATAACATGAATAACAGAGATTACAGAGCTAACACAGCATAAGGCAGATACACAGTTATCATGGCTATCTTAGGGCAGGTTCAGGTTGTCAGCATTGTATTACTTTATACAGGCAAACATCCATCTGCATACAGAGAAACAGCAATATGAAATAAAGCACAACATGCCAAACTATACACTCTGCTACACAGTGGCTGCATAACTGCTCCAACATAACACACACATGTAAGTACATTTGTGCCTCACAGGAATCTGCTTATCAAGAGCAATGATCTGCAGGAAGAGAGAGCCAGGAACATGTGTGTAAAGGTACCTTCACACTAAGCGACGCTGCAGCGATACAGACAACGATGCCGATCGCTGCAGCGTCGCTGTTTGATCGCTGTGGAGCTGTCACACAGACCGCTCTCCAGCGACCAACGATGCCGAGGTCCCCGGGTAACCAGGGTAAACATCGGGTTGCTAAGCGCAGGGCCGCGCTTAGTAACCCGATGTTTACCCTGGTTACCAGTGTAAAATGTAAAATAACAAACAGTACATACTCACCTTCGCGCCCCCCGGCGTTCGCTTCCTGCACTGACTGAGCGCCGGCCCTAACAGCACAGCGGTGACGTCACCGCTGTGCTGTACTTTCACTTTAGGGCTCTGCTGGGGGACGCGAATGTGAGTATGTACTGTTTGTTTTTTTACATTTTACACTGGTAACCAGGGTAAACATCGGGTTACTAAGCGCGGCCCTGCGCTTAGTAACCCGATATTTATCCTGGTTACCATTGTAAAACATCGCTGGTATCGTTGCTTTTGCTGTCAAACACAACGATACACGGCGATCTGACGACCAAATAAAGTTCTGAACTTTAACCAACGACCAGCGATATCACAGCAGGATCCTGATCGCTGCTGCCTGTCACACTCAACGATATCGCTATCCAGGATGCTGCAACGTCACGGATCGCTAGCGATATCGTTTAGTGTGAAGGTACCTTAAGACTCAAGGTCTGGGGGAAAATGGCTACTTTTGCCCGGGAAACCAGGGGGGGGTTTCTAGTCAGAACACAGACTTAAAGCGATAAGCTCCTGGATACAGAACAGGATAAATGTGTACCTAATGACAATGGTGACAACTGGTACTACTTTGTGAATTAACTTGCTGCACATTAATGGACAGAACAGCCGGTCTGGGCAGAATGGAAAAGACGGGAAAAGGTGAGCGACTCCATCAGAAAGAACATCAGCTGTAAATCCCATCTATAACTCTACTGTAATCTCTTACATGTTCTTCAAGGCTGGTATGTACACAAGATGGTTACATATGGTTGCAGATTTAATTTCAGTAACAGAATGGTGATCTTCCAAGGATCCCCTACACTCCTGACTAGGGTGCGCCACCATAATTGAAAACATGTTTCACCCTTCTGAGCTGATCCTCCGGCTACGCCTCTGGTTACGCAGTTTCCAATATGGAGAAATGTTCACATTTTACAATGTGCGGATCAAATAATGTAAACTCTATTAAAAAGGTTGTTGCGATTTCGTCTTTGCTGCAAAACGTATGAAAAGTTGTTTTATTTTTTTATAATAAAACTTTTTTATTATTATTTTTAAACTCCATTATTGGACTTTACAATGCACTTAATCATTATTTTTAAAGTAAACATTTAACTGGATTTCTTTTTTATTTCAACGGATATCTCTTCCAATTTCTACTACTCCACTGATTCTGGAACAGTTTTTTTTTTTTTTTTTTTCTGTGACTCTGCATTTCAAAGTTATGTCCCCTGGTAATAAAGAGGCAGATTTTCCCTTCATCCAAGTGGGTGTATACCACAGAACTTGGGTGTTTGCATCTTATCCTCTGATCCTGTCAAATCAAAACATGACCGCACCCACAGAGAAGTTCTATGGTATACTCCCAGTTGGTTGAAGGGAAAATTTGCAGTTATTACTGGGAAGCATAACACTGGAACAGACGGCAGAGAAGAAGAAAAACTATTCCAGCAATATATGGAGCACGTTGTACTATACAGAGCACTATATGGTGCCCATTATACTGTATAGAGCATTATATGGGGCCCATAATACTTTATGGAGCAATATATGGGGCCCATAATACTGTATGGAGCATTAAATGGGGCCCATAATACTGTATAGAGCAATATATGGGACCCATTATACTGTATGGAGCATTATATGGGGCCATTATATATTGTATGGTGCAATATATGGAGGCATTATACTGTATGGAGCAATTTTCAGGCTCATGATACTGTATGGAAGACTATGTGGTGCCCATAATTCTGTATGGAGGGCTATGTAGTGCCCATAATTCTGTTTGGAGGGCTATGTGGTGCTCATAATACTGTATGGAAGACCATGTGGTGACTATAATACTGTATGGAGTACTATACTGTCTGGTCTAAAATAATAAGTCTGCAGTCACATTGTGTGCTGCGAGGATTCGCTTGTTTCTGAGCTATTGTAGAATATACAATAGATATCACTCATGTAATGCAACAAGTAATGTAAATCTTTGGCATTGTACTGTACCTACATTTCTTCTCTGTGTATCATGAATCCTGGCATGTGTTAAAGGAGCCCACTGAGACTCTTTTCTCAGGGACCCATTAAAACCTGGAGCGGGCCCTGTCTCCTCTGATCATTAAAGGAGTATTGTAATGACAGACAAGGGGGTCATCAGCAGACCCCCAGTTGTCATGGGAACAACCACATGACAGGGGCACCTATGGGTGGGATGAATAACAGCGTGATTTAACTGGATAAAAGCCCCAGGTGGATTTATTCAGTCATCATGTGCGGGGAAAGATGTAGGCTTAGTTTGTGAGCTTGCATCAAAAGCAGACAAATATACAGTGGGGAAAAAAGTATTTAGTCAGCCACCAATTGTGCAAGTTCTCCCACTTGAAAAGATGAGCGAGGCCTGTAAGTGACATCATAGGTAGACCACAACTATGAGAGGCAAAATGAGAAAACAAATCCAGAAAATCATTTTGTCTGATTTAGCAAGATTTATTTTGCAAATTCTGGTGGAAAATAAGTATTTGGTCATTAACAAAAGTTAATCTCAATATTTTGTTATATATCCTTTGTTGGCAATGACAGAGGTCAAACGTTTTCTGTAAGTCTTCACAAGGTTAGCACACACTGTTGGTGGTATGGTTGAGTTACTCTTTGCCACATGGGTTTTTTTTGCCTTCCCCTGGATCAACATGTTAGGGCATGTTAGGTTAGGCTATGGGTTGAACTAGATGGACTTACAGTCTTCCTTCAACCTTAATAACTATGTAACTATGTATGTTGGCCCATTCCTCCATGCAGATCTCCTCTAGAGCAGTGATGTTTTGGGCCTCTCGCTGGGCAACACGGACTTTCAACTCCCTCCAAAGGTTTTCTATGGGGTTGAGATCTGGAGACTGGCTAGGCCACTCCAGGACCTTCATATGCTTCTTACAAAGCCACTCCTTTGTTGCCCTAGTTGTGTACATATGTCGTGAAGGGGTTAATTAAAAAAATACATGGAAGGACCTACTCACAATACTAAAGCATTATTGCCTGTCAGTAAGAAACAAACAAGCAGTTTGTTTATCCACCTTAAAGCACCACTCCTTCATTTTCTTTACTTTACCGTTGGAGTGGTGCTTACAATCTAAGTTATCTGACGCTATAATTACACTTACCCATCTTCACTTTCTATCACCACCATTCCTGTCAGCCTCCAGCAGTTTGTGACCTCATGGATTGCTGCAGTGTTTGCTGCGCGAGCCTTGGTCACTTTTCATTGCAAGTGTAATAGAGTGCAGGGTTGCGTATGTCACCACGGAACAGACAGACCAACTGTTGAGGGGAATTTAACAGGAGTAGATTCTCCTCGCAGGGAGTAAACAGGGGGTTAATAGAGGTAAATCAATAGTAAACAGTTAAACGGAAACGAAAGGGTTAACGAGTGTTCTTGTAACTTATCAGTCCAGGGAGGTCCTGACTGAAGGGTCCTTATTCCAATGTGGGTACAGTCACCAGCAGCACTTGAAAAGTCTGAAGTCTTTCCTGCCTTCTGAGAACTGGAGACTCCTGAAGACTCCGGGGTTAAACTTTTGCAGCCTGTTCTTCTCAAAGTGAAACTGGAACCAGGAAATAGCACAGTCTCCGTCGCTGCTGCAAGAGCCTCTGTGCACCAGGCTGACAGTCTCTCTGTAGTAACGCTGTCACACACACACTGGGTAGTTACTTATCACACTCAGGGATTCTTTGCTTGTCACTGCGGTCACCAGGGATTCTTTGCTTGTCACTGCGGTCACCAGGGCTGCACAGTCACTGTCTCTGATTCTGGAGGCTTCCAAACCTACACCCCCACATCCAGCCTTCACTCTGGTGGGTATCTCAGCCTCAGTGCCCTCACGGGGAGCACTACTTTTAGGGGAGCGCGGCGCTGCAGCCTGCCCTCTCTTTGGCGCGCTGCCTTCTCTCTGCTCTCCCGCTCTTTTCTGACCACACCTCTCTCTTCCCAGCAGTCACCTCGTCCCCTCTGTCCAGGGCAGAAAGTCTTCCCCCCAACAACCCAGCTGTCTGACTATGTGGTTCCAGGCAAGGAGCAGGGAAAGCAACCTCCTTACACAAGTCTGAGGGCCTCGTTCTGGCTTCCATAACTTGCATTGAGCGCTTGTGACTGTTACTTTTGATTTCTGGCCAGTCAGGAGTTACAATCACAAGATGGCATCATGGGACCGAAGTGGCGCTGATAAAAAGGTGAAGATGGTGGCTGGTAAGTAGAAGACTATGGTCAGGGACCTTATTAGCACCACTACAGTGTGAAGAAAAACCCACTGGAGTGGTGCTTTCATTAGTGTCAATAACATCTAAGATCATATGATCTATAGATCATAGACAGCTGAGATCATAGATTTTGGCTGTATTCACTTTTTATGACACAGCTGCTTGTTAAGCTTCAAATTCAGGGCTCAGTGGGCGTTCCCTGTAAAGCAAATGCTTTCTCCAACTTCCCTTTCTTAAAGGGTTAGTCTCGTTCTTCAGTAGCACTGACCTCCCTAACCTACTTCCTGATTGCTGAGGGGCAGGAACTCCTCTTTGATTGACAGTTCAGAGCAGCAGCTTCATTGCACTGCTGGCTTGAGCTTTGTGTGCTCTGATGCCCCTACATGACTCAGCTTTGTCAGTCTTTGCAGCATCGGAAATTCTGAGATCCTGATAACTCGCTACAGTAAGCATGGTTGTCACAATTTCCACCTATAACAAGTGTGTTGTCCTATAAATGCCCTGCCAATGCCTGTACTGCTGAAAGGCCCAGGGTGAAAGGTGGGAAGCACTATAAAAGCACTCACAAGGCCTTAGCAGCTAATGAACAATGGTTAGTGGTGGCTATGGAGGGGAGAACACTGTCAAAGCCCTTACAACTGATCGAATATAGAGGAACCATCCAGGAGTTGAAAAGACAAAGTCCTTAACTGTCCATAGGAAAACATTTTAAGAAATGCAGATGGGACTCCAAGAAAATGTCCCTCTCTTAGAGTGTTGAACCAATTAAATAAGATATCCCCTGTTCTCTATGGGACTGACAGAGATAGGCATGTATCCAGTGTCGGACTGGAGCACCTTGGGCCCACCAGAGAAAATCATTCTTGGGGCCCACTATGTAGCTACATAGAAATAGATACAAGACCACCAATTATGCTGTAAAAAGCGCTAATATCAGGGTATAATAATTATGTAGCATGGGTTGGGGTAGCCCCCACACAGAATATAATTTAGCCCCCTCATAAAATATAATGCAGTCCCCACCATAGAATATAATGTAGCACCCCCATAGGGTATAATGCAGCCCCCTCATATAGTATAATGCAGCCACCACAGAATATAATGTAGTCAACTGAGAGAATGCAGCCCCACCACAGAATATAATGCAGCCCCCCATAGAGTATACTGTAGCCCCCTCACATAGTATGATATAGCCCCCCATAATATAATGTAGTCCCCCCACAGAATATAATGTAGCCCCCTCATAAAGTATAATGCAGCCCCTGTCCACCCCCATCATTGTCCTCATCACCACCTCCATCATTGCCTTCTCCCCCACCACCCCTATCATTCTCCCCCACCACCTCCATCACTGCCCATTCCACCACCTGCATCATTGCCTCCTCCCCCACCATCATTGTCCATTTCATCACCTCAATCATCACCTCCTTCATTGCCTCCCCCACCACCATCATTGCCCATCACCTCCATCATTGCCTCCCTCACCACCATCATTGCCCATCAGCTCCATCATTGCCTCCCCCCACCACCATCATTGCCCATTTCATCACCTCCATCATTGCCTCCCACCACCATTGCCCATCACCTCCATCATTGCCTCCCACCACCATCGCATCACCTCTGTCATTGCCTCCCCACCATCATTGCCTATCACTTCCATCATTGCCTCCCCCACCATCATTGCCCATCACTTCCATCATTGCCTCCTCTCACCCTCATTGCTCATCACCGCCATCATTGTCTCCCCCATCATTGCCCATCACTTCCATCATTGCCTCCCCTCACCTCCATCATTGCCTCCCCACCATCACCATCATTGCCTCACCTCACCTGCATCATTGCCTCCCCACCACCACCATCATTGCCCATCACCTCCATCATTGTCTCCCCCCACCAATATCATTGTCTTTCACCATACACACACAGCTCACCGCAGCAGCAGCTCATCACACTCACACACTCGAACACACACACACATGCAGGCACACAGCACGGCTCACCTCCCAACAGCAGCAGCAGCACATCCCAGCAGCCTCTTCCTTGCTGGAAGCTTTCTGAGACAGCAGCACGCTGGATGATGAAGTCATCCAGCTGGGCTGTCTCAGACAGGAAGCAGGATGCCGGGAGGTGAGCTGCTCTGTGTGAGTCTGTGTGCCTGCGTGTGTTTATGTGTGCGGTCCTTTGTGTGTGTGAGTGTGCGGTGCTTTGTGAGTGTATGTGTGGTGCGACTTTACATGTGGGCAGTGTTAGCTGCAGCCTGCAGCTAACGCTGCCCGCTATTAGGCTGCCATCACACTAGCAGTATTTGGTCAGTATTTTACATCAGTATTTGTAAGCCAAAACCAGGAGTGGAACAATTAGAGGAAAAGTATAATAGAAACATATGCACCACTTCTGCATTTATCACCCACTCCTGGTTTTGGCTACAAATACTGATGTAAAATACTGGCCAAATACTGCTAGTGTGACAGCAGCCTTAAAGAGAAATGGTATTCACTCCTCTCCACGCCCATAGGGGCGTGGGGAAGCGGGAATATTCATTTTGCTTTAGCAGCGGGGACAGGATCCTGTCTCCAGCTGCTGCTACTGGCACAGGGCGGGCCCCCTTGACTCAGGGGCCCCATAACCACTGGCAGGAGCCCCTGGAGCAGAGGGGGCCCTAGGCAGTTGCTGGCCAGTATGCCAGCAGGTGTCAGTGCCTGGGCCCACCGGAGAATCCTCTGATTCTCCGGTTGGCCAGCCATAGCCTGCATGTATCGCACTTCATAATTTCCAACAGTCCCCTGGAGAATGAATAGAGTTGTTGACTTCCATACTTGGTACAATTCCTTTAAAGAGTCTGTCCGGTGAAAACAAGTTATCACTATCCACAGGATAGGTTGGTCAGTGGGGGTCTGACTGCTGGGACAATCACCGATTGGCAGGACGGTGAACTTTTCTTTGGTTAGAGTGGAGCGGTGGTGTGCATACTCGACTGTCGCTCCATTCTTTCCCTTGGAATTGGCTTTCTTCAGCTACACCATAGACCAGTGTTTCCCAAACTCCAGTCCTCACGGACCCCATGGGTCATGTTTTCAGGATTTCCATAGTGTTGCACAGGTGAGGCAATTCCTGATGCCTTTGATACTTCCACTACTTGAGCAATACTAAGGAAATCCTGAAAATACGACCCGTGGGGTCCGTGAGGACTGGAGTTTGGGAAACACTGCCATAGACAATAAATGGAGCTGCGGTCAAGCGTCTGACCTGCTGTGCCATTTTGTACAAGACATAAAAGTTTCCTGTTGGGGATAAAAATTTCCCAGCCTCCCTAATGGTGAGGGTCCCAGTGGTTGGACTCCCATCAATCAGATTGTCATTACCTATCCTATGGATAAATAACTTTTTTTAACTGCACAACCCCGTTAATGCAGAATATGTTATTTTTTTAAAACCCACAAAATCTGTATTCTGAAACCTAGACTCACAAGCTGTATACATAGTTAATCTTGGTATATACACTGCATTAGGCTTACAGAGTCACAGTGCCATTTAGTAACACAGCTACACACTTCTCGGATAGCTGTCACCGACATTCCTGAAACATTTCCATACTATCTGAGAACTGTGATGACAGCTCTTTCTTGAAAATCAGCTGCCATTGAGGTTAGAAGGGATCATTACAGAAACTGTCTATGTACAAGAAACACAACTCCCAGCTCATCTCAAAAGTGCATCAACGGCTGCTAAATATTCTGTTCTCTGTGACATTGAATTACATTTACTCCCAAGCAGGTTAGAGAGAAGGATTATAAGCAAAGGTTCGCTGCAAGCTACTACTAAATACATAAATAGGATAGCTACATAGATAATAGATAATTGACAGATAGATAATAGGTAGATAATAGATAAAAGATAGATTATACATAGATGCTAGATAGATAATAGATAAAAGATAGATATATTTAGGTTTATAGCCTGAGAGTGGCATATACAGTAGAACAGGGACCCATCAGAAAGAGGTCACCTTGCAGTGGTTGATGGGCATACATGAATTGGCCAATTTATGCGCTAAGAACCTTCATTTTTATTCATTTCTGTAAGTACATTTTTTGAGTAGTAAAATCTGGATTCAATGTTTTTCAGTGTTTTCACATGGCCTAAACTTATGCATAGTGCTGCTGTGTTTTCCTTTTTCTATATAATGCAGTCTCACAGCTTTCACATGTTCACACTTAGGAGGTGCTGGTCAGGTTGTTTTCTGGATAGATAGATAGATCGATAGATAGATAGATAGATAGATAGATAGATAGATAGAAGATACATAGATGATAGATATGAGATAGATCATAGATAGATAATAGATAGAAGATATAGATAGATCGATAGATATATGTATAAAAAAGCACAGCAGTACTCTGTGAATGCCAAGATATGTAATGTCAATGGAAATAACTTCCAACCGCATTGTCCCTCAGCAAAATGTACTTACAAAAAAAGCTAAGGTTCTTAGCACATAAATTGGCCAATTCATGTGAGCCCATCAATCACGGCAAGGTGACACTTCTATGATGGATCCTATCAGAACCTTTCCCTATCCTAATATACGTGCCACTTTCGGGCTAAAAAGCTTACAATAATGGACAAACATGTCTCTCCTGGGCTGCAAGCCTACAATCTAAATGGGCAAGTAGAATTGGTTGAGAACAGCTACAGGTCAATGGGAGGAGTGCAGTGTCAGAGCAGAGGGAGCCACACCCACAAAACTAGCTATACAAAAAAACTTGACCAGCACCTCCCAAGTGTGAATAGGTGCAAGCTGTAGTAACTGCAAAAAAAACTTGGCCATTGCAACAGGCGAAAGTTTTTCTTTGTTAACCAATTTTATACTATATTGGATGTGTGCTTAGTATCATTGTCTTGCTAGGGTTTTCAAGCCCCTGCCTACTTTGGTTTTACCAAGGGGCAGAATTACATTGTCCAGTATATCCTTGTACATGGCAGCACTCATATTTCCATCAATTCTAAGCAGAGAGCCAATGGCAGATGCAGAAAAGCAGCCCCAGCAATGACATTGCCACCACCATGATTTACTGTAGGTGTCTGTATGATACCTTACATCATTATGTTTTCCAATTGCGCGGTATAATGTGGGTGCGGAAAGTATTCATACCCCATTACATTTTTCAATCTTTGTTTCATTGCAGCCATTAGGTAAATTCAAAAAAGTAAAATTTTTTCCTCATTGTACACTCTGCACCCCATCTTGACTGAAAAAAAACTGAAATGTAGTAATTTTTGCAGATTTATTAAAAAAAAGAAAAATTGAAATATCACATGGTCATAAGTATTCAGACACTTTGCTCAGTAATGAGTAGAAGCACCTTTTGAGCTAGTACAGCCATGAGTTGTCTTGGGAATGATGCAACAAGTTTTTCACACCTGGATTTGGGGATCCTCTTCCATTCTTCCTTGCAGATCCTCTGCAGTTCGTCAGGTTGGATGGTAAATGTTGGTGGACAGCCATTTTCAGGTCTCTCCAGAGATGCTCAATTGGGTTTAGGTCAGGGCTCTGGCTGGGCCAGTCAAGAATGGTCACAGAGTTGTTCTGAAGCCACTCCTTTGTTATTTTAGCTCTGTGCTTAGGGTCTTTGTCTTGATGAAAGGTGAACCTTTGGCCAAGCCACCACCATGCTTCACTGTTGAGATTGTTTTGGGCAGGTGATGAGCAGTGCCTGGTTTTTGCCACACATACTGCTTAGAATTATCACCAAAAAGGTCTATCTTCATCTCATCAGACCAGACAATCTTATTTCTCATAGTCTGGGAGTCTTCCATGTGTTTATTTGCAAAATGTTTTATTATGTAATGCAGTGTTAGATAGCTATATTTTCTTGCATTATATATTTTGCATGTTTTCTGTCATTATTACCAAGTTCGTCATAATACTGCCCGGTCCTGGAATGCGCGCTGCTGTTTTGATCTGTCTGCGCACGGACTTCAGATTCCGGCATTTAGGACTTAGCTGGCACGCTTAGCGCTCATCAATGAGCGCCTGTGTGCTTGCGGTCCATAGTCCGGAGTTAGTGAGGTCATTTCCGGTGCGCGGAGGACAGCGTCAGCGCTCAGTTTCCATGACCACGCATTTTTTGGCGTCCTCACTGCATGTTTTTTGATTGGAGGAGATAGTGTTTAAATGTCCGACGTCCCTCTGCCCTGACACGCCCCCTGAGGAAGTGTTACGAAATGCGCGTCGGGGTTAAGGAACGGAGACACGGACATCACACCCATGTGAGTTATCTAGGCTTGCCCATGCTTTAAATGTTGTCACCTGCCATAGTTAGTGGATAGGTGGGTTTTAGAGATGGGGAACGTTATTATATAGAGGCCAGGTGGTTATTACAAATTTACTAAGCCCCCTCAATTGAACCACCTTTGTTTCATTTTGCCGTATGCATAATGGCTACATTGCTCGGCTGTGTATAGGCTTACTTACTATGCAGGTTCTTTCATGTGGACAATTTGCTAGTGATTTCTCGCATGGGTTAATCTTAGATGTTATGTGAATAAAATCCGCTCCACTATTTTTTGGAGGGTTTTTCACTGGTATAATTACTATTGTTAATTTTATGGTGCCAATTATTAATAAATACTATTGAATTATATAATAAAGTACATTGTGTTTTGAGTCTTTTTTGCGTTGTATGGCAATTGAAGGCCTTTTTTGGATTAAAATGTTGGTAGTGTAACACAATGATACAATAGGGATCAATTTTTGGTTGATTAAAATGCGGTTTTTTTGCAAACTCTATGTGGGCTTTCATTTGTTTTGCACTGTGTAGAAGCTTCCGTCGGGCCACTCTGCCATAAGAGCCCAACTGGTGGAGGGCTGCAGTGATAGTTGACTTTGTGGAACTGTCTCCCATCTCCCTACTGCACCTCTGGAGCTCAGCCACAGTGATCTTGGGGTTCTTCTTTACCTCTCTCACCAAAGCTCTTCTCCCACGATTGCTCAGTTTGGCTGGATGGCCAGGTCTAAGAAGACTTCTGGTGGTCTCAAACTTTTTGACATTTAAGGATTATGGAGGCCACTGTGCTTTTAGGAACCTAGAGTAGTGCAGAAATTCTGTTGTAACCTTGGCCAGATCTGTGCCTTGCCATAATTCTGTCTCTAAGCTTCTTGGCCAGTTCCTTTGACCTCGTGATTCTCATTTGGTCTGACATGCACTGTGAGCTGTGATGTCTTATATAGACAGTACTTGATTTGGAAAGGCGCACACCTATCAGTTTAATTAAACACAGCTGGACTCCAATGAAGGAGTAGAACCATCTCAAGGAAGATCACAAGGAAATGGACAGTGACTTAAATATGAGTGTCTGAGCAAAGGGTCTGAATATTTATGACCATTAGAGATGAGTGAATATTTTAATGTTCAATTAGGATTACGTTTGCCGAATTTGCAATATTCGCCGATTAATTTGTTGAATAATCGCTGAAGATAGCCGAACGCCATTCACGTCAATGGGAGGCAAAAACAAACGCATGCACAACACCTTAGAATGGCCCCAAATGCTGCCAAAAGACATCAAATGAGGGACAGACACCAGGAAAGTGGCCTCAATTTACCCACAGTTCAAACTGCAGCATGGATCTGTAGCAATCAGCCAGGCATAGGATATCGGTGTCTTGGACAACATTTAAAGGTTTCCAATGTACGTTACAGAAAGACGAGGTGGGCGAGGGATCGGTGTAGTGCCCCTTTGCTAGGAGCCCTGGCACCATATGCAACACCTCTACCTGCTTTCATGCTGAGCCACACTCAGGTAGCACAAATATCAGTTTTCTAGACTACCATTGTCAGAAAAATTTAAGGATAGTAATACGGGTAGTTGAGTCCAAGGAAGTGGAGGCTTGAAGGTCTCGGAGGCCTACTGCTACAGGCAACACACATGAAGGAGACCCAACCAGGAGTCTACACATTTCCAAAAATTAGTGGCAGACACTACCAAAGTGGCATCACTTTCACCACAGTAGAAATAATCTAATAGGGACCGACAAGTCTTCCACTACACCCAATCTGGCAGATGGACACTCCAACCATGAGTGTTCACATTTCCAAAAATTATTGGCAGACACCACCAAATTGGCATCAATTTCACCACAGTAGAAATAGTAGAATAGGGACCGACAGGTCACTACACCTAGTACAGCAGATGGGACACCCAACCAGGAGTGTTCATATTTCCAAAAATATTGTGGCCTATATATCAGGCCTCTATAACACACTAGATGCTACAAAGTATTTTTAAAGTTAGGTCCCTTACTGTATGACGTTAACAGAAGAATTTTTTTGTGAACTAAGGATCAGGCCTCTATAACACACTAGATGCTACAAACTATTTTTCAAGTCAGGTCCCTAATTGTATGTTAATAACAGAAGAATTTGTTTGTGGCCTATGTATCAGGCCTCTATAACACACTAGATGCTGCAAACAATTTATAAACTCTGGTCCCTTACTGTGACGTTAATAACAGAATTTTTTTTTTTGAACCAAGGAATTGAAGGTGAATATACCATATGCTCACTGTGAGTTCCCCAATAAATGACTTAGTAGTGGAAGCAGCTGAGGCCTCGTCCATCACTTGTCAGTCAATTGCCTAATTGTCCTGACGATTGGAGACAGCGGAGTTGAGTTACCATGACAAATTGGTGGCATCTACGTGATCTCTTTGGTGTTATCCCTGACAAACTGGTGGCAGAGGTGGGATTTGCAGGATTCCCCGTGGTGTTATCCATGACAATGTTCTCTCTTTTTTAATAGTGCCGTGTTCCTGTTTTAGCAACTCATTACACATCAGCTGCACCTGCTACAACTCTTTATTCTGGCCATTGTTCCAACACTGCTAGCTCTGCTACATCAGCCATTATTGTTCCAGCACTGCTACAACAGTCAAAGCTGCTACAATTCTTCTGTTCCGGCCATCGTTGCAACACCACTGCTATATCAACCACCGCTGCTATAATTCTCCTGTTGTGATCATCGCTGATCCAGCTCCAAGGGATCTCTTTATTGATTACTGAATAGAAAGTGTAAAAATTAGAAGCAATGTTATGGCCACATAGTGCCTTTTTCAAGACATATAATAAGAGGTGTAAAACTGTGCTACTATTGCTACATATTGCTCAAGAACTGCCCATCCATACCAGAGGCTTAAAGGATCAACCTCCCCAGGTGAGACAGAACATCAAATATACTTTTTTTTAAATGTGATTCAACGGTTCACACTTAGATTTTCAGGTCTGGAGCCCCAACCAATAGCAAAAAATAGGGACCAAGTTCTGTATCTCCTGTAGCCTTCAATGAAGGTATGCATAATCACCTATCTGCTAAGTCCTCTCCTATATGTAGCCACCTTGGTTTTCTGGACTTGGTGCAATGACCTCGTTATCCTTATTGGTTTAATTGCTTGAGTTTCAACATTCACTTCCATTATGCTCATTACTGTCCGAGCGTCCGACGTGCTTGATTTGAGTACTGAGCACTTCAGTGCGTGATCATCACTACTTGAACAACAGTTTACCTGAGAATTGAGAATTCTGACAATGATTAAACCAGAAGAAAGAAGCCGATTTCTCTAAGAAAATATCTCACAATGTGTCTCATTGTCACGTTTATTTTTGAGTTATGAAAATAAATTTATGACTGTAATTCTATAAATCATGGAAAAATAGAAGTTAAGCTTCTATTCCTTTTTTTTTTTCGTCTTCTAATGAAGACTTTTGAGTCGCCACCACTGGCCGTATATAACTCACCACAGCGCTTTCTACAATGGGTTTTTGTGGTTTCATCACTATAAACCTTACAGAGCTGTAATTATAAGCCCGGATCTTCCTGCTGAGCGGATTGCTGGATGTAATTGTAGTATTGTAATAAAAACCGCAGGATTCCTCCATCGTCACAAATCCTAAATATTTATCGTTTTGCATTAAATCCTGGCTTCCATCACTGGGTGATGACCATGATCATTATCTTTCCACCAGGTGCACAAAAACCACAGAGCCGTCGATGAATGAACATAAATTCTTGTGTTCCGCAGAAATAAAACCAGAAACAACATGGTGATGGGTTCAGAAACTTGAGGATGGACAGCCACTGGTGACACACTGTCCAATCTGTTAGGGTGCCACCACTTTGTTTGGAGTCAGAAGGGAATCTTACGTACAATTTATTGTATTTTTGGCATGGAGGTGCTTGTGTTCTTTGTGGTTGTGCCATTTTTCAAAATTGTACTGTGCTCTAGGCAAGGTTATTTTTTTCTGCCGATTTGTGCCACTCCTATCCCACAGACGTCCATTGCTGCCACCCTTCCCAACTGTTAAAAATGCATATGTTTACGTGCATTGCATTTTTTAGTGCCATATTTTAATTTTTGTCATTACAAGTCATGTGGTTCAGAAAGGAATAGTGCAAGCACATGACTGTAATGTTATAAAACACATTAGGGTCAATTTTCTAAAGCCTTTGAAACTTGGCGCATCTTCAGACTGTCTAGCCTAAATTGCATCAAATTTTTTAGAACATGGTGCTTGTTGCCTAAGTCACCCCCTTTCCTACGGAATGCTCCCCCTTTCTTGCTGAGCCACAAGCACCATGTCCAATGAAGTCACAAAAAGTTTTTCAAACACTTAAGAAATGTGATATTTTTGGCACAGAACTCTGAAGTTGAAAAGAGGATGGCTTCTACAAATGAGCATCATTGAAAATCTGTGGCTAGACCTAAAAACAACAGTGAGAGCAAGATGTCCCAGGAATCTCAGAACTGGACGACTTTTTCAAGGAAGAACGGATGAAAATCCCTCAAACAAGAATTGAAAGACTTGTCTGGCTACAACAAGCATTTACAAGATGTGATACATGCAAAAAAAGGGTGTTACTAGGTACTAACCATGCATGGTGCCCAAACTTTTGCATCAGCCCATTTTTTTTTATTTTTAACGCCTTCACAACCTTGGGTTTTTCAGCTTCCGTTTTTTGCTCCCCTCCTTCCCAGAACCATAACATTTTTATTTTGCCGTCAATATGGCCATGTCAGGGCTTTTTTTTGCGGAACGTGTACTGGAAAACGGGAAAAAATTCAAACTGTGTTGAAATTGTAAAAAAGTGCAATTCCACAACTGTTTTTTGTTTTACCGTGTTCACTAAATGCTAAAACTGACCTGCCAAGTCAAAAAAAAAAAATAGTCGCCATTTTCAGAGACCTGTAACATCTCCCCTTTTCAGGATCTGCGGCTGGGTGAAGGCTTATTTTCTGAATGCCAAGCTGATTTTTATTGATACCATTTTGGTGAGGATACGATCTTTTGATTGCCCGTTCTTGCATTTTAACCCCTTAATCCCATATGACGTACTATCCCATCAAGGTGACCTGGGACTTAATTCTTAGGGACGATATAGTACGTCATAGTGATCGGCCTCGCGCTCACGGACTATCACAGCTGACATCCGACACCATGTGCCAGGAGAGGTCACGGACTGCTTCTGGCACATTAACCCCAGCACACTGCGATCAAACATGATCGCAGTGTTCCAGCAGCATATGGAAGCAGGCGATGTGCTCACCTTGTACCGAGCGTCTCCTCCCTGCAGGCCCCGGATCCAAAATGGCCACGGGGCTGCATCTGGGTCCTGCAGGGAGGTGGCTTACCAAGCGCCTGCTCAGAGCAGGCGCTGGTAAGCCTGGAGCAGTGCACGGCAGATCGCTGATCTGACACAGTGCTCTGCAAAGTGTCAGATCAGCGATCTGACCTTATAACATGATGCCCCCCCCGGGGCAATGTTATAAAGCAAAAAAAAAATATTTAGATGTGTAAAATATATATATATATATATATATATATATATATATATATATATATATATATATATATATATATATATATATATATATATATTCCCATAAATACATTCCTTTATCTAAATAAAAAAAATAAAACAATAAAAGTACACATATTTAGTATCGCCGTGACCGTAACTACTCGATCTATAAAACTGTCCCACTAGTTAACCCCTTCAGTGAACACCGTAAAAAACAAAACAAAACACGAGGCAAAAAACGCTTTACTATCATACCGCCGAACAAAAAGTGGAATAGCACGCGATCAAAGAGATATAAATAACCATGGTACCTCTGAAAACATCATCTTGTCCCGCAAAAAAATGAGCTGCCATACAGCGTCATCAGCGAAAAAATAAAAAAGTTATAGTCCTCAGAATAAAGCGATGCAAAAATAATTTTTTTTTCTATAAAAGTTTTCATAGTATAAAAGCGCCAAAACATAAAAAAAATTATATAAATGAGGTATCGCTGTAATCGTACTGACCTGAAGAATAAAACTGCTTTATCAATTTTACCAAAAGCGGAACGGTATAAACGCCACCCCCACCCCCCCCAAAAGAAATTCATGAATAGCTGATTTTTGGTCATACTGCCTCACAAAAATCGGAATAAAATGTCCCGTGCCCGAAAATGTTACCAATAAAAACGTCAACTCGTCCCGCAAAAAACAAGACCTCACATGACTCTGTGGACCAAAATATGGAAAAATTATAGCTCTCAAAATGTGGTAACGCAAAAAAATATTTTTGCAATAAAAAGTGTCTTTTAGTGTGTGACGGCTGCCAATCATAAAAATCCGCTTAAAAACCCGCTATAAAAATAAATCAAACCCCCCTTCATAACCCCCTTAGTTAGGGAAAAATAAAAAAATTTTAAAAATGTATTTATTTCCATTTTGCCACTATAGGGTTTGGGTTAGGATTACATTTATGGTTGGGATTAGGGTTAGGGGTGTGTCAGGGTTAGGGGTGTGGTTAGGGTTATGGTTGGGATTAGGGGTGTGGTTGGGTTAGGGTTTCCGTTATAATTGGGGGGTTTTCACTGTTTAGGCACATCAGGGGCTCTCCAAACGCGACATGGCATCCGATCTCAATTCCAGCCAATTCTGTGTTGAAAAAGAAAAACAGTGCTCCTTCCCTTCCGAGCTCTGCCATGCACCCAAACAGGGGTTTACCCCACATATGGGGTATCAGCGTACTCAGGACAAATTGGACAACTTGCGGGGTCCAACTTCTCTTGTTACCCTTGGGAAAATAAAAATTTGGGGGCTAAAAAAACATTTTTGTGGGAAAGAAAATGATTTTTTATTTTCACTTCTCTGCGTTATAAACTGTAGTGAAACACTTGGTGGTTCAAAGTTCTCACAACACATCTAGATAAGTTCCTTGGGGAGTCTAGGTTCCAACATAGGGTCACTTGTGGGGGGTTTCTACTGTTTAGGTACATCAGGGGCTCTGCAAATGCAACGTGACGCCTGCAGACCAATCCATCTAAGTCTGCATTCCAAATGGCGCTCCTTCCCTTCCGAGCTCTGCCATGCGCCCAAACGGTGGTTCCCCCCCACATATGGGGTATCAGCGTACTCAGGACAAATACTTTTGGGGTCCAATTTCTCCGGTTACCTTTGGGAAAATACAAAACTGGGGGGCTAAAATATAATTTTTGTGGAAAAAAAAAAGAATTTTTATTTTCACGGCTCTGCGATATAAACTGTAGTGAAGCATTTGGGAGTTCAGAGCTCTCACAACACATCTAGATAAGATCCTTAGGGGGTCTACTTTCCAAAATGGTGTCACTTGTGGGGGGTTTCAATGTTTAGGCACATCAGGGGGTCTCCAAACGCAACATGGCGTCCCATCTCAATTCCAGCCAATTTTGCATTGAAAAGTCAAACAGCGCTCCTTCCCTTCCGAGCTCTGCCATGCACCCAAACAGTGGTTTACCCCCACATATGGGGTATCAGCGTACTCAGGACAAATTGCACAACAACTTTTTGGGTACAATTTCTTCTGGTACCCTTGGGAAAATAAAAAATTGGGGGCGAAATTTTCACTTTTGTGAAAAAATATTTTATATTTTTACAGCTCTACATTATAAACTTCTATGAAGCACTTGGTTGGTCAAAGTGCTCACCACACATCTAGATAAGTTTCTTAGGGGGTCTACTTTCCAAAATGGCGTCACTTGTGGGGGGTTTCAATGTTTAGGCACATCAGGGGCTCCCCAACGCAACATGGCGTCCCATCTCAATTCCAGCCAATTTTGAATTGAAAAGTCAAACGGCGCTCCTTCCCTTCCGAGCTCTGCCATGCACCCAAACAGTGGTTTAACCTCACATATGGGGTATCAGCGTACTCAGGACAAATTGTACAACAACATTTGGGGTCCATTTTCTCTTGTTACCCTTGGTAAAATAAAACAAATTGGAGCTGAAGTAAATTGTGTTTAAAAAAAAAAAATCAACATTTAATTTTTTCAAACATTCCAAAAATTCCTGTGAAACACCTGAAGGGTTAATAAACTTCTTGAATGTGGTTTTGAGCACCTTGAGGGGTGCAATGTTTAGAATGGTGTCACACTTGGTTATTTTCTATCATATAGACCCCTCAAAATTACTTCAAATGTGATGTGGTCCCTAAAAAAAAAAAAAATGTGGCTGTAAAAATGAGAAATTGCTGGTCAACTTTTAACCCTTATAACTCCCTAACAAAAGTTTTGTTTCCAAAATTGTGCTGATGTAAAGTAGACATGTGGGAAATGTTATTTATTAACTATTTTTTGTGACATATCTCTGTGATTTAAGGGCATAAAAATTCAAAGTTGGAAAATTGCAAAATTTTCAAAATTTTTGCCAAATTTCCGTTATTTTCACAAATAAACGCAGGTAATATCAAAGACATTTTACGACTATCATGAAGTACAATATGTCTCGAGAAAACAATGTCAGAATCACCGGGATCCGTTGAAGCGTTCCAGAGTTATAACCTCATAAAGGGACAGTGGTCAGAATTGTAAAAATTGGCCCGGTCGTTAACGTGCAAACCACCCTCGGGGCTTAAGGGGTTAATGCAATGGTGCAGTGACCAAAAACCCCCCAGTAATTCTGTAGCTTTGATTTCTTTTCTCGTTACGCCATTTTAGTGACCGGATTAACTATATATTGATAAATCGGGCGAATATGTGCTTTTTTATTGTTTTTTTTTTTTTTAATGTGGCAAATGGGGGGGTGACTTGAACTTTTTACTTTCTTCAATAGTCTTCATGGGAGACTAGAAGCTGCGATCATCCAATCGCCTGCGCTACACAGAGTTGGGCAGCATTCATAGCAATCCAGGAATGACAAAAAAAAAAGGATCTGCTACAGAATCGGGGTTGTCATGCCAACCCATTGGCGACCTGCGGTCATGTAACACGGGCGCTGATGGGTGGGATTACTGACACTTTCGGCACATTTGTGTTAAATGCCACTGTCAGAGATTGACAGTGGCATTTAACATGTTAACGGCTCCTGAAATCAGCTAACATGCCGCAAATGTTGCGATGAGCTTGCAGTAAACAGGAGGGGCAACCGTAGACGTAACTATACGTGTACGGTTGGAAAGGGGTTAAAAAATAAATAATGACAATATATATATATTTTTTTACCTAAAATACAAAAGGAAATGTGTCATCTTTAACTTTAGGCCTTTTAGATATGATTACATCTTCAACTTAACTGTTCACAATAACCGGAATTTTGACCAGGGGTGCCCAAACTTGTACATGCCACTGTAGTCTGTCATTTTTCTTTAATTTTCCAGGCAACATCTCTTCTCTCTATCTATTTCCAAACATTTCTGGAAGGCCAGATTAATGATTCTATCAGTATATATTACTCGTTTTTATAATAGATTTTTTTCTCATGTGTTTTCGGCAAGTTTGTGATAATTTTGTTGCGGATAATACCAACAGAATTGTAAACTGGTTGCATATGCGGAGTCTTTGACTAATGGATAGAACACAAACTTTTAAAAGCAGAGTATGATTGCTAAGGGCGCAGTAGACGTCAGAGTGTGACTTACCATCGCCATCTGGACATGAATAAAGCTTGAAGGTTTTATTTGGATGTGCCTATCCTCCTTTATTTTTACATTTCAGTTGTGTTATTTTTGTCCTCTCAAAAGGATTTCAGTTTCTCAATGGATTTGTACAGATTATGGGTGACATTAAGGTGAAAAAAAAGTTCTGAAATGATTCATGTGATTTTTATTTTTTTAAGGGACAAAAACCTGGCATGGTAACAGAGGGGTGTAGATTTTTTATGTATTAACTGTACATCTACTTGTAGACCACACTAATGATGAGCGATCGTGCTCGGATAAGCTGATATCTGAACATGCTCGGGTGCTAACCAAGCGTCTTCGGCGTGCTCGAAAAATATGTTCGAGTTCCCGCGGCTGCATGTCTCACGGCTGTTCGACAGTCACAACACATGCAGAGATTGCCTAACAAACAGCCGCGAGACATGCAGGCGACGGCACTCAAAAATATTATTCAAGCACACTAAAGACGCTCGGATAGCAGCACATGAGCATCTTTTAACCTGTAGATTAAACAAGACCTTAAACATTGGCGGTGAAATGATGAACTTAGTTTTTTGATTTGGTCAGTTTATGCCAAAATGACCTTCAAAACCCTGCGCCATAAGGTGGTCCGGTATATGCCTGGCAATGGTAGGCTCACGGAACTGCCGAAATAATAAGTTCATGATAATCCAGTAGCACGGTCACCACCAGAAAGGTTTGATGGGAAGCAACGCAAAGAACATTTTGAGGTTTCAATAATTTCTTACAGACTCGGCAAAGGTTTTATAGAAAATTTTTAATTACTATCACAATCATCTGATCTCTAAAAGGCAACTGAAACTCATTCAGCTCCAGAAAATACTAAACACAGCCTGAAGAATATATACACGATCCAAAATTTCTAGAATGTGGCTACTAAGGAGAATTTTTGGCAACTCTACGAATGTTAGAAGATTTGGAATAACGATTCGGATTTTCTAGAGAAATGCGTTTGGACAGACTGAATGATTCCCCTCAAAAGCAGCCACGGGCTGTCCGGGGACGGAGATGACATCTGTCACGGAGAGTTTCCAGCATTCCCAACAGAAGCAGGGCTCGCTCCGCACAACGGTGGGGAACACTTGATTTGGCCTTTTGCATGAACTGTCTCGGTTTTCACCTCCGTCGTCGATCACAGCTCGTTGTGGGGGAGGCCATCCTTAAACACGCGGCTTGTTAAATCCTGCAAATGCTTCTTTACCTAAACAAGATGAGAACACAGAAATATCCAAAGTGTTACTGTCCTTAATTGTCTGGATCTGTCTGATCGCTATGCAGGGAGGATAAGCCAAGATGGAAAATAATGTGAAAAGTAGAAAAAAAAAAAAACCCGCAAAGCATAAAGCAGAGGAATGGAGCGAAGAAAAGGATTTTCTGCACAAGATATAAGTGGACTATTGACGGATCTTGTTATTTCCGCAGCACCGGGAAGCAATTTCTGCAGAATTTCCATGGTGCTATTTTGTAAAAAGGACTCCCTCTCTCGTTTCATGATGATCGGCTTAACCCATTCCGAACAATAGCTTAAAAAGATAAAACGTTCTCTATTTTTGATTTTTTTTTTTTCTCAAATTTGTATTTTTTTTTTTTTACAAAATGGATTCATTTTTTGATCTGGGGCAGGAGAAAAAACTGGAATGGCAAGACCTGCTTCTTCCTAATATTCTTTATATATAGATCACAGAAATAAATCCTCAGTTATCAGATTCTGCAGTTAGCAAAAGACACCCACACAGCGGCTATAGGAGCAAACGGCACAAACTTATTAATGAAACCCACTTGCTAAGATGTGCTTTTATTAGCCCCCAATTACATTTATATAGTTGCAAAAAGAAGTCCTCAAAAAGGTGGGTGACTCTTAACACTAGTGATGATACTCGTTACTCGAGATTTCCTGACCATGGTTGGGTGGTCTCCGAGTATTTCGGCGTGCTCGGAGACTTCGTTTATGTCGATGCAGCTGCACGATTTGCAGCTGCTAGACAGTTTAAATACATGTGGGGATTCCCTAACAAACAAGCAACCCCCACATGTATTCAAGCTGTCTAGCAGCCGTAAATCATCCAGCTGCGCCGACAAACAATCTCCGAGCCTGCCAAAATACTCGGAGACCACCCGAGCATGCTCAGGAAATCTCGAGTAATCTCGCTCATCACTACTTAACACTGCTTCAGCCAAATTCTAATAGCGGAGTGATGTAGATATAGCAGATTGTAGGTATAAGCCCCAACTACAAGGGGCATCAACAGCAAGGACATCGCTCCCATCTTCTCTGCCTACTGCTTCTGGTTTACAGTCACACTGCGGCTATAGGGGGGCTCCAGACTACACATCCAGACTGCTGCTATAGGGGGCTTCAGACTACACATCCAGACTGCTGCTATAGGGGGGCTCCAGACTACACATCCAGATTGCTGCTATAGGAAGCTTCAGACTACACATCCAGACTGCTGCTATAGGGGGGCTCCAGACTACACATCCAGACTGCTGCTATAGGGGGCTTCAGACTACACATCCAGACTGCTGCTATAGGGGGGCTCCAGACTACACATCCAGACTGCTGCTATAGGGGGCTTCAGACTACACATCCAGACTGCTGCTATAGGGGGGCTCCAGACTACACATCCAGATTGCTGCTATAGGAAGCTTCAGACTACACATCCAGACTGCTGCTATAGGGGGGCTCCAGACTACACATCCAGACTGCTGCTATAGGGGGCTTCACTGTCATGATTCTCAATGGCGAGAGAACATAGCCCAGCATATATGAGAACTAGCTCTTGGAAGATGGAAACTATACTGACCATGAACTAAACCTGCCGCACAACTAGAAGTGGCCGGGTAGCATGCCTACGTTTTTTTATCCCTAGATGCCCAGCGCCAGCCGGAGAACTACCTAATCCTAGCAGAGGAAAAGACAGTCCTGGCTCACCTCTAGAGAAATTTTCCCAAAAGGCAGACAGAGGCCCCCACATATATTGGCGGTGATTTTAGATGAAATGACAAACGTAGTATGAAAATAGGTTTAGCAAAAATCGAGGTCCGCTTACTAGATAGCAAGAAGACAGAAAGGGCACTTTCATGGTCAGCAGAAAACCCTATCAAAACACCATCCAGAAATTACTTTAAGACTCTAGCATTAACTCATAACACCAGAGTGGCAATTTCCGCTCACAAGAGCTTTCCAGACACAGTAACGAAACAGCAGCTGTGAACAGGAACAAAATGCAAAAACACACAAGGACAAAAGTCCAACTTAGCTGGGAGTTGTCTAGTAGCAGGAACATGCACAGAAAGGCTTCTGATTACATTGTTGACCGGCAAGAAACTGACAGAGGAGCAAGGTTATATAGCGACTCCCACATCCTGATAGGAGCAGGTGAACAGAGGGGATGATGCACACAAGTACAATTCCACAAGTGGCCACCGGGGGAGCCCAGAATCCAATTTCACAACAGTACCCCCCCCTCAAGGAGGGGGCACCGAACCCTCACCAGAACCACCAGGGCGATCAGGATGAGCCCTATGAAAGGCACGGACAAGATCGGAGGCATGAACATCAGAGGCAGTGACCCAAGAATTATCCTCCTGACCGTATCCCTTCCATTTGACCAGATACTGGAGTTTCCGTCTGGAAACACGAGAGTCCAAGATCTTTTCCACAACGTACTCCAACTCACCCTCAACCAACACCGGAGCAGGAGGCTCAACGGAAGGCACAGCCGGTACCTCATACCTGCGCAACAATGACCGATGAAAAACATTATGAATCGAAAAGGATGCAGGGAGGTCCAAACGGAAGGACACAGGGTTAAGAATCTCCAATATCTTGTACGGGCCGATGAACCGAGGCTTAAACTTAGGAGAAGAAACCCTCATAGGGACAAAACGAGAAGACAACCACACCAAGTCCCCAACACAAAGCCGAGGACCAACACGACGACGGCGGTTGGCAAAAAGCTGAGTCTTCTCCTGGGACAACTTCAAATTGTCCACCACCTGCCCCCAAATCTGATGCAACCTCTCCACCACAGCATCCACTCCAGGACAATCCGAAGATTCCACTTGACCGGAGGAAAATCGAGGATGAAACCCCGAATTACAGAAAAACGGGGACACCAAGGTGGCAGAGCTGGCCCGATTATTGAGGGCGAACTCCGCCAAAGGCAAAAAAGCAACCCAATCATCCTGATCCGCAGACACAAAACACCTCAAATATGTCTCCAAGGTCTGATTAGTCCGCTCGGTCTGGCCATTAGTCTGAGGATGGAAAGCAGACGAAAAAGACAAATCTATGCCCATCCTAGCACAGAATGCCCGCCAAAATCTAGACACGAATTGGGTCCCTCTGTCAGAAACGATATTCTCCGGAATACCATGCAAACGAACAACATTTTGAAAAAACAGAGGAACCAACTCGGAAGAAGAAGGCAACTTAGGCAAGGGAACCAGATGGACCATCTTAGAGAAACGGTCACACACCACCCAGATGACAGACATCTTATGAGAAACAGGCAGATCCGAAATAAAATCCATCGAGATGTGCGTCCAAGGCCTCTTCGGGATAGGCAAGGGTAACAACAATCCACTAGCCCGAGAACAACAAGGCTTGGCCCGAGCACAAACGTCACAAGACTGCACAAAGCCTCGCACATCTCGTGACAGGGAAGGCCACCAGAAGGACCTTGCCACCAAATCCCTGGTACCAAAGATTCCAGGATGACCTGCCAACGCAGAAGAATGAACCTCAGAGATGACTCTACTGGTCCAATCATCAGGAACAAACAGTCTACCAGGTGGGCAACGATCAGGTCTATCCGCCTGAAACTCCTGCAAGGCCCGCCGCAGGTCTGGAGAAACGGCAGACAATATCACTCCATCTTTAAGGATACCTGTGGGCTCAGAATTACCAGGGGAGTCAGGCTCAAAACTCCTAGAAAGGGCATCCGCCTTAACATTCTTAGAACCCGGTAGGTAAGACACCACAAAATTAAACCGAGAGAAAAACAACGACCAGTGCGCCTGTCTAGGATTCAGGCGCCTGGCCGACTCAAGGTAAATTAAATTTTTGTGGTCAGTCAATACCCCCACCTGATGTCTGGCCCCCTCAAGCCAGTGACGCCACTCCTCAAAAGCCCACTTCATGGCCAAAAGCTCCCGATTCCCAATATCATAATTCCGCTCGGCGGGCGAAAATTTACGGGAAAAAAAAGCACAAGGTCTCATCACGGAGCAGTCGGAACTTCTCTGCGACAACACCGCCCCAGCTCCGATTTCAGAAGCGTCGACCTCAACCTGAAAAGGAAGAGCAACATCAGGCTGACGCAACACTGGGGCGGAAGAAAAGCGGCGCTTGAGCTCCCGAAAGGCCTCCACAGCATCAGGGGACCAATCAGCAACATCAGCACCCTTCTTAGTCAAATCAGTCAATGGTTTTACAACATCAGAAAAACCAGCAATAAATCGACGATAAAAGTTAGCAAAGCCCAAAAATTTCTGAAGACTCTTAAGAGAAGAGGGTTGCGTCCAATCACCAATAGCCTGAACCTTGACAGGATCCATCTCGATGGAAGAGGGGGAAAAAATGTATCCCAAGAAGGAAATCTTTTGAACCCCAAAAACACACTTAGAACCCTTCACACACAAGAAATTAGACCGCAAAACCTGAAAAACCCTTCTGACCTGCTGGACATGAGAGTCCCAGTCATCCGAAAAAATCAGAATATCATCCAGATACACAATCATAAATTTGTCCAAATAATCGCGGAAAATGTCATGCATAAAGGACTGGAAGACTGAAGGGGCATTTGAAAGACCAAAAGGCATCACCAAATACTCAAAATGGCCCTCGGGCGTATTAAATGCGGTTTTCCACTCATCCCCCTGCTTGATTCGCACCAAATTATACGCCCCACGGAGATCAATCTTAGAGAACCACTTGGCCCCCTTTATACGAGCAAACAAATCAGTAAGCAGTGGTAACGGATATTGATATTTAACCGTGATTTTATTCAAAAGTCGATAATCAATACACGGCCTCAAAGAGCCGTCTTTCTTAGACACAAAGAAAAAACTGGCTCCTAAGGGAGATGACGAAGGACGAATATGTCCCTTTTCCAAGGACTCCTTTATATATTCTCGCATAGCAGCGTGTTCAGGCACAGACAGATTAAATAAACGACCCTTAGGGTATTTACTACCCGGAATCAAGTCTATGGCACAATCGCACTCCCGGTGCGGAGGTAGTGAACCAACCTTGGGTTCTTCAAAAACGTCACGAAAGTCAGACAAGAATTCAGGAATCTCAGAGGGAATAGATGATGAAATGGAAACCAAAGATACGTCCCCATGAGTTCCTTTACATCCCCAGCTTAACACAGACATAGCTCTCCAGTCGAGGACTGGGTTATGAGATTGCAGCCATGGCAATCCCAGCACCAAAACATCATGTAGATTATACAGCACCAGAAAGCGAATAACCTCCTGGTGATCCGGATTAACACGCATAGTCACTTGTGTCCAGTATTGTGGTTTATTACTAGCCAATGGGGTGGAGTCAATCCCTTTCAGAGGTATCGGAGCCTCCAATGGCTCCAAATCATACCCACAGCGTTTGGCAAAGGACCAATCCATAAGACTCAAAGCAGCGCCAGAGTCGACATAGGCGTCCGCGGTAATAGATGACAAAGAACAAATCAGGGTCACAGATAGAATAAACTTAGACTGTAAAGTGCTAATTGAAACAGACTTGTCAGGCTTCTTAGTACGCTTAAAGCATGCTGATATAACATGAGTTGAATCACCACAATAGAAGCACAACCCATTTTTTCGTCTAAAATTCTGCCGCTCGCTTCTGGACAGAATTCTATCACATTGCATATTTTCTGGCGTTTTCTCAGTAGACACCGCCAAATGGTGCACAGGTTTGCGCTCCCGCAGACGCCTATCGATCTGAATAGCCATCGTCATGGACTCATTCAGACTCGCAGGCACAGGGAACCCCACCATAACATCCTTAATGGCATCAGAGAGACCTTCTCTGAAAATCGCCGCCAGGGCGCACTCATTCCACTGAGTAAGCACAGACCATTTGCGGAATTTTTGGCAGTATATTTCAGCTTCATCTTGCCCCTGAGACAAGGACATCAAGGCCTTTTCCGCCTGAAGCTCTAAATGAGGTTCCTCATAAAGCAACCCCAAGGCCAGAAAAAACGCATCCACATTGAGCAACGCAGGATCCCCTGGTGCCAATGCAAAAGCCCAGTCTTGAGGGTCGCCCCGGAGCAAGGAAATTACAATCCTGACCTGCTGTGCAGGGTCTCCGGCAGAGCGAGACTTCAGGGACAAAAACAATTTGCAATTATTTTTAAAATTTTGAAAGTGAGATCTATTCCCCGAGAAGAATTCAGGCAAAGGAATTCTAGGCTCAGACATAGGTGCATGAACAACGAAATCTTGCAAATTTTGTACCTTTGTGGCGAGATTATTCAAACCTGTAGCTACACTCTGAAGATCCATTTGAAACAGGTGAACACAGAGCCATTCAAGGATAAGAAGGAGAGAAAGAGAGGAAGGCTGCAGTATAGGCAGACTAGCAAGTGATTCAATTAAGAGCACACTCAGAACTAGAGGAAAAAAAAAAAAAAAAAAAAAAAAAAATTGTAGCAGACTTCTTTTTTCTCTCCTTTCTCAGCCAGTAATTTAACCCTTTTTTTTGGGCCGGTCAAACTGTCATGATTCTCAATGGCGAGAGAACATAGCCCAGCATATATGAGAACTAGCTCTTGGAAGATGGAAACTATACTGACCATGAACTAAACCTGCCGCACAACTAGAAGTGGCCGGGTAGCATGCCTACGTTTTTTTATCCCTAGATGCCCAGCGCCAGCCGGAGAACTACCTAATCCTAGCAGAGGAAAAGACAGTCCTGGCTCACCTCTAGAGAAATTTTCCCAAAAGGCAGACAGAGGCCCCCACATATATTGGCGGTGATTTTAGATGAAATGACAAACGTAGTATGAAAATAGGTTTAGCAAAAATCGAGGTCCGCTTACTAGATAGCAAGAAGACAGAAAGGGCACTTTCATGGTCAGCAGAAAACCCTATCAAAACACCATCCAGAAATTACTTTAAGACTCTAGCATTAACTCATAACACCAGAGTGGCAATTTCCGCTCACAAGAGCTTTCCAGACACAGTAACGAAACAGCAGCTGTGAACAGGAACAAAATGCAAAAACACACAAGGACAAAAGTCCAACTTAGCTGGGAGTTGTCTAGTAGCAGGAACATGCACAGAAAGGCTTCTGATTACATTGTTGACCGGCAAGAAACTGACAGAGGAGCAAGGTTATATAGCGACTCCCACATCCTGATAGGAGCAGGTGAACAGAGGGGATGATGCACACAAGTACAATTCCACAAGTGGCCACCGGGGGAGCCCAGAATCCAATTTCACAACACTTCAGACTACACATCCAGACTGCTGCTATAGGGGGGCTCCAGACTACACATCCAGACTGCTGCTATAGGGGGGCTCCAGACTACACATCCAGACTGCTGCTATAGGGGGCTTCAGACTACACATCCAGACTGCTGCTATAGGGGGGCTCCAGACTACACATCCAGACTGCTGCTATAGGGGGCTTCAGACTACACATCCAGATTGCTGCTATAGGAAGCTTCAGACTACACATCCAGACTGCTGCTATAGGGGGGCTCTAGACTACACATCCAGACTGCTGCTATAAGGGGCTTCAGACTACACATCCAGACTGCTGCTATAGGGGGGCTCCAGACTACGCATCCAGATTGCTGCTATAGGAAGCTTCAGACTACACATCCAGACTGCTGCTATAGGGGGGCTCCAGACTACACATCCAGACTGCTGCTATAGGGGGCTCCAGACTACACATCCAGACTGCTGCTATAAGGGGCTTCAGACTACACATCCAGATTGCTGCTATAGGGGGGCTCCAGACTACACATCCAGACTGCTGCTATAGGGGGCTCCAGACTACACATCCAGACTGCTGCTATAAGGGGCTTCAGACTACACATCCAGATTGCTGCTATAGGAAGCTTCAGACTACACATCCAGACTGCTGCTATAGGGGGGCTCCAGACTACACATCCAGACTGCTGTTATAGGGGGGCTCTAGACTACACATCCAGATTGCTGCTATAGGAAGCTTCAGACTACACATCCAGACTGCTGCTATAGGGGGGCTCCAGACTACACATCCAGACTGCTGCTATAGGGGGACTCCAGACTACACATCCAGACTGCTGCTATAGCGGGGCTCCAGACTACACATCCAGACTGCTGTTATAGGGGGGCTCTAGACTACACATCCAGATTGCTGCTATAGGAAGCTTCAGACTACACATCCAGACTGCTGCTATAGGGGGGCTCCAGACTACACATCCAGACTGCTGTTATAGGGGGGCTCTAGACTACACATCCAGATTGCTGCTATAGGAAGCTTCAGACTACACATCCAGACTGCTGTTATAGGGGGGCTCCAGACTACACATCCAGACTGCTGCTATAGGGGGGCTTCAGACTACACATCCAGACTGCTGCTATAGGGGGACTCCAGACTACACATCCAGACTGCTGCTATAGCGGGGCTCCAGACTACACATCCAGACTGCTGCTATAGGGGGACTTCAGACTACACATCCAGAATAGATATATATGGAATGGTTCAGATATTATTACAATGGTATGTTACCTAACTAGCAAATAAATGTTAAAAAGCGATTAATAAGACCTCAACAAAGTACGTTTCTTTCTGTATAAACACTAGGACAGAAAACATCTCAATGGCGGCTGCCCTTTATCCCATCATGCTTATGTGCAGGTAAATACAGCATGTTAATAATGTGGGCTAAGTACATCGGCCCCATCAGGAGCTGAAGAACCTCACTGCTGGTGAATACAGATGGTGTTTTCTGTTGGACAGCAATAAACCTTGTTATGGAGCTTATAAAAAGACAAGGATGTGTTGGGTTATGTACAAACATGACAGACCAAGGAATCATGGAGGATTTTGTGTTCAAGTCGACTGCTGCATAAATCCTTGTAAACAAACACATATTGTCTTATGATGAAATCAAGCGATTTGATCAAAACACAGAACTTTCTATAGCATGGATTACGAGCTGCCTTCCGTCCCTTCAGTAAATTCTTGCAATCTCCATGACATAACCCGACGCATTTTTTCTTAAAACTCTACATTGTGTCGCTGTTATTCCCCTTGGAAAAGTGTGAAGAAACTGACAACTGGATATTCCCAGTCCCCTAAACACACCGACACTTTTCCTCGATCGGAGAGCAGCTGCAGCTTTATTCCCCTCCACCTTCCCTCTTTCTTCATCTCATCGATTATTGAGAGGGTTTCCGACTAGCGATGAGCGAATATACTCGTTACTCGAGATTTTTTAGTGCTCGGAGATTTAGTTTTTCTTGCCGCAGCTGAATGATTTACATCTGTTAGCCAGCATAAGTACATGTGGGGATTGCCTGGCTGCTAGGGAACCCCCACATGTACTTATGCTGGCTAACAGATGTAAATCATTCAGCTGCGGCGCTGAAAACTAAATCTCCGAGCACTAAAAAATACTCGGAGGACCCCCGAGCATGCTCGAGAAATCTTGAGTAACGAGTATATTCGCTCATCACTATTTCAGACCATTTACAGAGGTGGCAACAGGTTAAAAAAAAATGGGGAAGGTAATACATTATTCTAAAAAGTTGTATTGCAAAAATTTTATATATTGAAAAGCACCAATTTATGAAAAAAAGAAAAGGTGTTTTTTCACCTCGCAATGTAATGACAATAAGATAGAACATCACTTTGGGTGTCCAACGACTGGAACCCTCACTGATCCTGGGAAATAAGCGAATACTGTAGCTCTTCTCCTAATTTTTCCCTCCTTGTTGTGCAGGAAGCTGCAGTCACCTCTATTCACGTAAAGGCGACCTATAACTGGATTAAATTTAGATTGGAGTTCCTTTCCCAATTGGGGCTGTTCCACAGATTCTAGAGCAGTTATTCTTTTTCTTCTGTGCCACTCCATCCTAACGTTATGCCCCAAGTGATAAAGATGCACATTTTCCTTTCAACCTACTGGGCGTGTACCACAGAACTTCTGTGGGCGTGGCAGTATTTTGATTGGTCAATATCAGAGGATAAAAAGAAAACGCCCACAAGGGGTCATAAAACAACCAAACCCAGCAAATCACACATTTATGGTCTGCCCTACCAATATACCAAAAACATAAGCAGATCATAAAAATCAATAAACAAAAACAACCCCCCCAAACTTGTGGATACAGACCTTATACCCCAGCTCCTTGATCTTGTCTGTGAGGGCATTATATTTCTCTTTACTCTTCTTGATATGCTCTTTGTCCCCAGAGTCTGCAATGTGCTTCAGTTTCTCCTGGGAGATTTCAAGCTGCTTCTGATAATGTTGATGTTTCTCGATTTTTGTTTCAAAGTGTTTCAGTTCCTCCTAAAGAAAAATAAAAAATGAATATATGCAAATTTTACATTTTTTTTTTCTTTTTTTATAGCAGTGGTTTTTGTTATATTCCTTTACCTTGAATGATTCCAATTCACTGGGAGAGAAGTTTGCGCTCCTTGCCATGTCCCAAAGGTCATTAACCCTTGGCTCATTAAAATCTGAAATAAGAAACAGACAATTGACAATTTTCATAAAATATTTACTTTTGCCTTTTCCTTCTAGTGACATTTTTGATATGACTGCTTTTTTTTGTGGGACAAGTTGTAGTTTTGAATGACACCATTAAAAATAAATGTTTAGCTTCAGTTATCATTCAATTTTTCAGTGTATAGTGTTTCTCTGCGGGATGAGCTGTAGTTTTTATTGGTACTTTTTGGTGTCCACAAGAATTTATGATCCTTTCTGTGTGGGGGTTGAGCGCAGAAATGGGGTTAAAGGAGGAGACAGATTTTTTTTTTTTTTTTTTAAAGGAAAAGGCGAACCTAGCAATTCAATTCTTCCTTTCCATTTACTGTATGGGATACACATTCTAATTAACTGCTTTGGTCAATTACACAGCGATACTAAATCTGTTCTATTTATTTATTTCTTTACTAGATGGCAGCCCGATTCTAAAGAATCGGGAGTCTAGAATCCATATATACTTTATTTATTCAAATGTAAGAATAATTTGGTTGGCGGGGCCCCACGGCCTCCGATTTGGTGGGCGGGGTCCCTCTGCCTCCGCTTTGGTGGGCGGGGCCGCTCGGCCTTCGATTTGGTGGGCGGGGCTCCTCGGCCTCCGATTTGGTTGGTGGGGCCCCTTATCCTCCGATTTGGTGGGCGGGGCCCCTCGGCCTCCGATTTGGTGGGCGGGGACCCTCGGCCTCCGATTTGGTGGGCGGGGACCCTCGGCCTCCGATTTGGTGGGCGGGGACCCTCGGCCTCCGATTTGGTGGGCGGGGACCCTCGGCCTCCGATTTGGTGGGCGGGGACCCTCGGCCTCCGATTTGGTGGGCGGGGACCCTCGGCCTCCGATTTGGTGGGCGGGGACCCTCGGCCTCCGATTTGGTGGGCGGGGACCCTCGGCCTCCGATTTGGTGGGCGGGGACCCTCGGCCTCCGATTTGGTGGGCGGGGACCCTCGGCCTCCGATTTGGTGGGCGGGGACCCTCGGCCTCCGATTTGGTGGGCGGGGACCCTCGGCCTCCGATTTGGTGGGCGGGGACCCTCGGCCTCCGATTTGGTGGGCGGGGACCCTCGGCCTCCGATTTGGTGGGCGGGGCTGCTCGGCCTTCGATTTGGTGGGCAGGGCTCCTCGGCCTCCGATTTGGTGGGCGGGGCCCCTCGGCCTCCGATTTGGTTGGCGGGGCCCCTCGGCCTCCAATTTGGTGTGTGCTCTGCCTGGGGCCACTGTGCTCTGCCTGGGGCCCCATATGCTGCCTGGGGCCCCTGTGCTCTGCCTGGGGCCCCATATGCTGCCTGGGGCCCCTGTGCTCTGCCTGGGGCCCCTGTGCTCTGCCTGGGGCCACTGTGCTCTGCCTGGGGCCCCATGTTCTGCCTGGGGCCCCTGTGCTCTGCCTGGGGCCACTGTGCTCTGCCTGGGGCCCCATGTTCTGCCTGGGACCACTGTGCTCTGCCTGGGGCCCCATATGCTGCCTGGGGCCCCTGTGCTCTGCCTGGGACCACTGTGCTCTGCCTGGGGCCCCATATGCTGCCTGGGGCCACTGTGCTCTGCCTGGGGCCCCATATGCTGCCTGGGGCCCCTGTGCTCTGCCTGGGGCCCCTGTGCTCTGCCTGGGGCCCCATGTTCTGCCTGGGGCCCCTGTGCTCTGCCTGGGGCCACTGTGCTCTGCCTGGGGCCCCATATGCTGCCTGGGGCCCCTGTGCTCTGCCTGGGGCCCCTGTGCTCTGCCTGGGGCCCCTGTGCTCTGCCTGGGGCCCCTGTGCTCTGCCTGGGGCCCCATATGCTGCCTGGGGCCCCTGTGCTCTGCCTGGGACCACTGTGCTCTGCCTGGGGCCCCATATGCTGCCTGGGGCCCCATATGCTGCCTGGGGCCCCTGTGCTCTGCCTGGGGCCCCATATGCTGCCTGGGGCCCCTGTGCTCTGCCTGGGGCCCCTGTGCTCTGCCTGGGGCCCCATAAGCTGCCTGGGGCCCCTGTGCTCTGCCTGGGACCACTGTGCTCTGCCTGGGGCCCCATATGCTGCCTGGGGCCACTGTGCTCTGCCTGGGGCCCCATATGCTGCCTGGGGCCCCTGTGCTCTGCCTGGGGCCCCATATGCTGCCTGGGGCCCCTGTGCTCTGCCTGGGGCCCCTGTGCTCTGCCTGGGGCCCCATGTTCTGCCTGGGGCCCCTGTGCTCTGCCTGGGGCCACTGTGCTCTGCCTGGGGCCCCATATGCTGCCTGGGGCCCCTGTGCTCTGCCTGGGGCCCCTGTGCTCTGCCTGGGGCCCCATATGCTGCCTGGGGCCCCTGTGCTCTGCCTGGGGCCCCATGTTCTGCCTGGGGCCCCTGTGCTCTGCCTGGGGCCACTGTGCTCTGCCTGGGGCCACTGTGCTCTGCCTGGGGCCCCATATGCTGCCTGGGGCCCCTGTGCTCTGCCTGGGGCCACTGTGCTCTGCCTGGGGCCCCATATGCTGCCTGGGGCCCCTGTGCTCTGCCTGGGTGTAGGACACTGGTGACGTCACTTATCTCCGGACATTACCTCCGGACATTAGCTCCGGACAAAGCCACGGAAGTTGGCACAAATTGCAGGAAGTAGTATTCTAGGCAATTATATATTAGATTTTATTAATTCGCTTTTTACCTTTAGGGAAAAAGTGGGAACGATTTAAAAACAAATTTTAAAATGCTTTATTATATTTTATTTTTTAATACCTTTTTATAGTTTTTTTTTTTACATGTTTAACTAGTTCTATAATTGCTTGATTTCCCTCTAGAAAACATTAGCAAAGAAGTCTGAATGTATAATTGACGATCCCCTAAGAGGCACAGACACGGATGAGGCTTCATAGGTACACTAACATGGCAGGGGCTTTCAGTAGGCCACCGGCTGCCATGTTAATGCCATCAACACTCCAAAATAACACCATAAGAGAGCGATAGCGCAGACGCCGGACACGATTGTCATCTAAGGATTCCAACTGTTGCAATCGGAACTAGAGCCGATCCCATGAGTTACTCTTGGGCGGCTGCAGTATAATGCAGCCGACAGCCGCAATGTATGGAGCAAACTTGACTCCTGAGCTCGCTCATTTCATGCGCCTTACATGCCTGGCGGATGTCATTAACGACATCAGCATGCAGGAGATCACTTTCCAAACATGTGGTATTACTCATCTTGTAGGGATTCTGTTTTGCATTACTGCACTTTTAACTAAAGGGAATCTGTCACTTACTTTTTCGTATATAAGCTTCGGCCAAAAGCCATCAGGGGCTTAACTACAGCATTCTGTAATGCTGTAGATAAGCCCCCGATGTTACCTGAAAGATAAAAAACAAGTTAGATTATACTCACCTGGGTCACGGTCCGGTCTGATGGGCGCCGCGGTCCGGGTCCAGCGCCTCCCATCTTCATGCAATGATGTCCTCTTCCTTGCTTCTGTCGCGGCTCCTGCGCAGGATTACTTTGTCTTCCCTGTTGAGGGCAGAGTAAAGTACTGCAGTGCGCAGGCGCTGGGCTTCTCGGACCTTTCCTGGCACCTGCACACTGCAGTACTTTACGCTGCCCTCAACAGGAGCCGCGACAGAAGCAAGAGGACGTCATCGCATGAAGATGGGAGGCGCTGGACCCGGACCACGGCGCCCATCACGGACCGCGACCCAGGTGAGTATAATCTAACTTGTTTTTCTTATCTTTCAGTTTACATCGGGGGCTTATCTACAGCATTACAGAATGCTGTAGATAAGCCCCTGATGGCGGTTGGCCGAAGCTTATATACCAAAATGCTAGGTCCCAGCAATCGGCAAGTCAGGATAGATGATAAAAGGGGTTGTTCCAACTTGTCAAGTTAAGTATTATACAAGATTTAACTTGGGGTTCAATAAAAGTTAAGAAGATAAATAATGTGATGGATTTACAAAGAGATTCAGCTTTTAAAAAGTATATTTCAAGTAGAAAGCGCACTGAAAAATGGTCACTTTACGATCTTCGCTGCAAAAACATTCTAAAATGGAATTTCGTCATGAATCATGTGTCGGACACTCGCCTCTTTCGCCGTTGAAACCTTCATGACTTATTTTCCGAAGACGGTCAAATCCTTGGTTTATGCTCCGAAGTTTCTCTTTTAAATCTGTGTGTTTGCTGTGAAGATCTTCTACCTTAATCTCATTTTCATCAGGGCTGATAATATTTTTGTGGATTTCTGTTACCAAACAAATAGAGAAAATGGAATAAAATGGGAGTCGTGTGTCCACTCCGCTGTGCAAGTCAGTGTCTTAGAAATTTAATTTAATGATAATGTACAAATTACATTTTTTAGAATGCCGGTGTACCAGCTTTATTTTTGAAGCAGAGGGCACTTTAGGAAAATACTGGTGGCGTTTGCCCTGAAACTTCTTTTCTGATGTCTTTTATGGCCAGCAATTTTTTTAAAAATTCCATAATATAGAAGGATAAAAATAAAGCAAAACACACACACCATTTACCTATAAATGTATAAAAATTATAAAAACCTTTTATGCCAGAATTCTTGTGCAAATAGCTTTGCAAAGTTGCAAATGTTGGCGCAACAAAAGGCTGCGCTAAAATTTTGCAGCTTTTGGTGGTCTCAAGGTTTTCTTTTTCCCAGTTCAGACAAAGTGGGCAGACCCGTGGCGGGAAAGGGGCATGGCAATCCCCAGTTAGCATAAATTCAGGTCTAGCAGCGGCATTCCTTATGCCACAAACTGTTACTCCAGTGCCCAGATGGAGTATGATCTGTGGTTACGTGTTCGAATCTCAATAAATCAGGAGCGTTGGGCTGGTATAGAGGATTCTGGGCCTTTGATTGAAAAAGATGCCATGCTGATGGTAAGTATGGACTTAAAAAATAAATAAAAAGGAGAATACCAGACACAAGCACAAGTGAGAAATGTGTTGCATATTCCGGCTTTCAGAAAAGTCATCAGCACTCAGACATTGTGTGGGACAATAAAAAGATTACCTTGGGACATACAGATAATGGTTACTGTATCATTATAACATGGAGGATCATAGGAGAAACTGACAAATCATTAATTAGCTCACAGAGATCCCTTCAGTTTTTTATGATTAAAACGATAAATCTTTATTTATAATATATTAAAATTTAGTACCATAACTCATAAGCATCACACCAACACCCAAAGCAGAAAATAACCAGGGGAGGTGCCTACCCCTAAGCTGGCCTATCTCAACCTACCTAACATCTACATACATCTATCGCACCCCCTGCCACCATAGGGTTTGATAGGGTGAGCAGGGAAAGCCGCCGACGAGTGGGGGCGCCAGTGTGCAGGTTTAGGGTGCCAACCTCCGCTGTTAGGTAGGTTGAGATAGGCCAGCTTAGGGGTAGGCACCCCCCCTGGTTATTTTCTGCTTTGGGTGTTGGTGTGATGCTTATGAGTTATGGTACTAAATTTTAATATATTATAAATAAAAGATTTATCGTTTAAATCATAAAAAACTGAAGGGATCTCTGTGAGCTGAGAAACTGACAAACCAACGAGGTAATATAATAGTATTAAATTAAAAAACACAATGACTTCTGGCATAGTCCCTCCAAAGTAGAAGCCTGCAGTGGCTGCATAAAAAATGAGGACAGAAAGTCCAACTAACTCACCACCAACTGCGTGGATCACATTGTCTATATGCATTAATGAAGAGGAGTAAAAAACATCCGACTCCAAAAGATCCAGAAAAATCCTGTTTGACTTTATTGAAGAACCCACATAAAACAGAACAGATACAAGTCCAAAAAAAAAAAAAAAAAGTGACGAGTTCTGAATCACGTATATCTATGTAAAAAGATCATAAGTGATTTGAAACACGTCACTTTTTGCATCGTTGTAGTCGGAGGTTTTACTTCTCTGCAGTTGTATACTCCACTGATTTTTTTTTTGGTTTTTTTTTTTAAATATACCAGAAAAAAATAAAAAAAAATTTCAGAAAAGCCACAAAGTCTACACCCTTTCAAGGGTAAAAGAAGAGACTAGTTCCTACATTTCGAAGATTCTCTTTTCAAACAGAAGACTATGACAGCACTTGGATGACATCGGTGTGCTGCATGTCTCCATTTTTCCCGCTCTTTAGTTTCTTCTGTATACACACAGCACACCAAACGCCATGGACGTATGAACTGCCGCAGACTATAATGGTTACGTGGATAGAACAGGTACAAGAAAAATGTAAGTCTGAATGAGGCCTTAGCGAGCAGCCTTGTGTGTGCTTAAAGGGTCCATCCTTGCTTGTGGATGGTAGAGGCCGTAGACACCAGGGCATCGAAAAAAGGTTAGACTACCTTCAGTCCAAGTAATTCTCTTGCTTCCAAAAAGAATATACGATCCATACCTGGCAATAGAAAGTTTAGAAGGTCTTACCCTATATCTTTGGGGCCACAAAGAGGACTAAAATTGCATAGTATCTCGCTTTTTTTTTTTCAAATGCTCTTATAAAGAAACATTTCAGTTATCAATGACTATTTCAGAAGCAAAAGATGCCATGGAGCCCAAAAACTAATAATCACATAAGTGATAAAATAATAAAATTAAAACAAAATACAAAAATATAAAAATCGACAAATACAAGAAATGGTCTGGACATCTCGTGTTGCTACTAAATGTCCGTTTGGCTACAAAACAAATGTCAGTTAAGGTTGTGGATTAGATTTCTGAAAGTCATTTGCCAGTGGCTTAGACAAAACCCTTTACTTAGTCATCGTCACCTGTACCTCACCCCGAAAAGGGCAAGTATTATTTACCCGAATCCTCCCGCAAAGATCAAGGAAAACACTACACTTATTCTTAGTCTTCACCCACCGCCTCTGGCACCATATCTCTGATCTTTCCGTGAAAGCTCTATATCCGGCCTTTAATGGTCTCTGCGCTGACAAATCTCCCATTCTGTCCAATGCTTTACCTCCACAAACAGAAGCTACTCCGACATGTACACGCTCAGCCTGATTGTAATTGTATTTTAATGCAATCTTTCAATCTGAGAACATGGACCGAGCAAGAAGATTAATTAAATGGTATATTCTGCAACAATCACAGAGGTTGTCTGTATCAATAGAGGTTATGGATGAAACTGCAAATAGATTAAAGCGTGCTCAAGGGGTTTTGGCGTTTGCTGCTCACAAGTTTTTAGTCTTTGGACCCCGCGATTAACTAACAAAAACGTCATTCTAGAGACCTGAAAGCTGCAGGTTTTTCTGTGCGGGGTAAAAAGTTGACATAACGCAGCAGGTTTTCCTGCAACACTGCAGCAAACCAATCATGACATATTCCAAGGGTTAAACCAATCAATTACAATGCATAAATTATAAAGCACAGGAGTTGTAACTTTAAGATTTTGGGCCTGAATAGAAATCCAAAGTTGGAATACAGTAGCTTTACATTTGGTGGAGGATGCGGGCACAACTGTTACATCTGCACCATTTATAGCTACAAACCAATAAGAAAAAAAAACATATGTATATCATCCAGCGATGCAAGACTAAGCCATGTAGTAAAACTTCACTTTATTAACTCCTTTAACTATATCCAATAAAGGAGTTTTGCTGGACTCGCCACATGCGTTTCAAGAGTTTTCCACTCATGTATTATGTGGTAGCCACAATACTGCTGGCATAGAAATGCAAGGAAAAGGAATTGGCACTGCCAGAAGAGATATAGAAACAGGATTTTCTTTATTCAAATCTCCATTAAAAGGGAAAAAAAACAAACAAACAAACACACAACACACATACGAGCCGTTCCACATTAACCCTCTGACGTGTCTCTGGTGTGTCGCACGCCCTTAGTCCTGGAGATAATCCACCTTTGACTGTGACTATTTAAAACCAGTAAGAACCAATCACATGTAAACAACCACATAATATACAAATATAAAGTATTACTATAGACAGGATGTTGCTATTCTCAATATATACACACACTATTGTTTCTATAATTTAAGCCATTTGGTAGTTTAGTGTTTGGCAGCAGAATCAAATACATTTCTTACATTAAATTTTTGTGACAATTATCTGCCCTTTCGAGGCAAGTAACCTTTTCCAACCCATAACATACCAAACTACTGATACTTTTATTAGGCTGCTCTACGTAGTGCTTGTTTGTCCCTGAATACTTATGGTATTCAGAAGCAATCCCTTCTGAATCCTTATTCTGAAGGCCAGTCCCTTTTAAATCCCTATGTTTCCCCTCCTTCGGGCAAATAAAGATACCTGGAGCAAGTGCGAGCAGTCGTAGTTCTCACTTACTCCGGATGTCAATTACGTCTGTAGGAAAGGAGAGTGGAGGCAACACTGCTTGGCCACAGGGATCACATGACACTGTCATGTGATCATATGGAGAGCCAATGTCACCTCCACTGGAATAGCGCTGGCACCGGAGCAGAGTATAGCTGTTAAATAATTGGAGAAACATAGGGATCTTATTGCCCTACTACCTGAGGACAGCCGTCTTATTGCCCTACTGTCCGGGGACAGCTGTCTTATTGCCGTACTACCCCGGGGACAGCTGTCTTATTGCCCTACTACATGGGGACAGCTGTCTTATTGCCCTACTACCTGAGGACAGCCGTCTTATTGCCCTACTGTCCGGGGACAGCTGTCTTATTGCCGTACTACCCCGGGGACAGCTGTCTTATTGCCCTACTACATGGGGACAGCTGTCTTATTGCCCTACTACCCGAGGACAGCTGTCTTATTGCCCTACTACCCGATGACAGTCGTCTTATTGCCCTACTACCAAGGACAGCTGTCTTATTGCCCTACTACCCAGGGACAGCCATCTTACTGCCCTACTACCCGGGGACAGCGTCTTATTGCCCTACTACCCAGGGACAGCCATCTTACTGCCCTACTACCCGGGGACAGAGTCTTATTGCCCTACTACCCAGGGACAGCCGTCTTAAAGTACCTGGACAGTTTGTGTATTGCAGTTTGTGCTTGTACTGTGTTACACAGACGTCTGCATAAGCCATTATTGCCCCTTGAAGGCAACCATAATGTGGATGTGGCCCTTGGTGAAATGGAGTACGACATTCTTGAATTCTAAGATGTATCAGTATTACAAGTGATTCATCTTTCAAACTGCACAGAACTTTTATTATCTGTACCACACAGTCAGGGACTGATGAATAAAAACTAGTGAAGACAATGGAGGATGAGTCAATCGCACCATTAGAAACCTCCTACGACAACACAGTCACTGTCTTGCTACCTACAACCACGCACTTTACTACCAGTGCCAAGCAATAGGACAGAATATTGGTTGTAAGACTTCAGACTCCTCTACACGGCGTGACGTGAGGAGCTCGGATTGTCTGGACCATTGTTGCAGGATGGGAAAATTGTATTTCCTGGACATACTGTATACTAGAAAGAAGTAGGGGACAGATGGAAGAAAGTATATTGGCAGCACCAGACTACATAACATTCTGTTACCATAGAGACACATGACCCCTCATAAGAGCTGTATACGCAAAATGGTAGGACAATGTGAATTAAGACCATTTTCAAAGTTGCCTTTCTTCCCCTTCCTTCATTTTAGCAATACAAAAATGGAAACCGTGATAAGCCAATGCCCCTACCTTCAGTCCTGCTCACAGTGTCCAGCAATATATTGTATTCATTGGTCTTCTCCTTATGATGGAGGAACTCCCGCCACAGGTTATCCAGCTCCTCATCTGAAAATTTCCCGGATGTCTTAGCCTAGAAAAGAAAAATCCCATGTTATACAGTGCAAACATGTATTCCAAGAAAATTGTCACCCTGCCCACTGGACATGCAGGGGCAAAGAGTCACCCCGCCCACTGGACTTTCAGAGTGAGTCACCTCGCCCACTGGACACGTAGGGTCATCGAATAACCCCACCCACTGGACACGTAGGGTCAGTCACCCCGCCCACCGGACACGTAGGGTCATCGAGTCACCCCGCCCACTGGACATGCAGAGGCAAAGAGTCACCCCACCCACTGGACTTCCAGGGTCATAGTCACCCTGCCCACTGGAGTCACACGATCATTTATCAGAAATTATAATAAGAAAAATTGCAATCTTTTCCATAAAACCATAATCTGTTAATCTTCTTCTGCTCTACTGCCCGTACCGAAGGCAAGAAACCATTGGCCCCAATTCATCATTAGCATTTTTTTTTTACTTTTTAAAGGTATTCATTGACAGGTTTTTGTTTTTCCACCAAGTGCTTCAAAATCATATAGGCGATTCATGAATGTTCTGCAAAATAGAAAATGCTCTTTAAACCTTTTTATTCCAATATTTTTGTGTGAAAAGTTGCAAATTCAACCAAAAGGTTTCAAAACTTGATTTTTTTTTTGCCCGCAAGTTTTGAAACCTTTTGGTTGAATTTGCAACTTTTCACACAAAAATATTGGAATAAAAAGGTTCAAAGAGCATTTTCTATTTTGCAGAACATTCATGAATCGCCTATATGATTTTGAAGCACTTGGTGGAAAAAAAAATAAAAATAAAAAATCAAGTTCACATAAAATCACCACGGTGGGAGAGCGAGTGGGAGTGAATTACATTAGTGGAAAAATATTGCAATTGATGAGCCAGGCAAAATCTTCTGGAACCCTCAAACCCTGCCCAGAATGGCAAACATATATACGGTATTAAAAAAAGAGGAATACATAAAAGTAGACAAACAAACAAACAAAAAAAAAGAGCTGCAAATAAAAAGTATAAGGCAGAAATTAAAAACTTTTTTGAAAAAAAACAAACAAAAAAAAAAACACCATACAAAATATAAGGGCGCAAATGCAGTAATAGTTCGAGCTCCATGTTTGTCTTGACAGGCAAACTTCCAAATACCCAAATAAAAGTTCCCTAGAGCTTCCAGCCTCACCTTGTTCCACAGCTTTTCTAACCGAGGATCATTTAACACATCATTCTCTGTGCCGTCCTTAATATAATTATTCTCTTCTGTCTGCGTTTGCTTTTTCCCATCCAATCCAAACTTGGCCAATATTACTGAAACACAAATATATAATAGGTGACAATATTGGAGCCAACCCCAACACATTTTTGAATCAGTTATCCCTATCCAAAAAGGTGTCCCCAGGGGTGGGATTCGGCCGGTTCTCCCCGGTTCGATGGAACCGCTTGTTAAAAAAGCAGCCGTTTCCCCGGGGAGATTCAGAGGCGCGATCCGGTACCACGCCTCCCAACCCTCCTGCAGAGCCGCATCCCTCCACTCGCAGAGAGCCGCACACCACATACATGGCTGCCGCTGCTCTGTGCGCAGGACCTGTGATGAGGTCACTGGAGGGGAGGAGTTAGGAGTCACATGATCAAGGGCCTCCGTGTATTGCAGGACTGTGCCGTGCTGTCATGGTGATGAGGGTAAGCTTATGTGTGGGGTCAGGAGGGGCTTACTGTGTGGTTGTAGCAGAGCCGTGTGTGTATGAGGTGTGAGGAGCAGAGCCGTGTGTGTATGAGGTGTATGGAGCGGAGCCGTGTGTGTATGAGGTGTATGAAGCGGAGCCGTGTGCGTATGAGGTGCACGGAGCGGAGCCGTGTGTACGAGGTGTACGGAGTGGAGCCGTGTGTGTAGGAGTAACTACGTGTGGCCATTATACTGAAGCCAGCATCGCGTGTGGCCATTATACAGTATGGAGCATCATGTGGGGCCATTATACAGTATGGAGCATCATGTGGGGCCATTATACAGTATGGAGCATCATGTGTGGCCATTATACAGTATGGAGCATCATGTGGGGCCATTATACAGTGTGGAGCATCATGTGGGGCCATTATGCAGAATGGAGCATCATGTGGGGCCATTATACAGCATGGAGCATCATGTGGGGCCATATTTTTTTTTTCTAATTATTGTTTATGCAACAGTGTGATCAGCAGTGCTAAATGGGTGTGGTTGGGACGTGGATATGGGTGTGACTTTTTGTGAAATGGGTGTGGCCGAAAATTTGCCGCGGCGCGCCGCTGACTTTATCCCTCTTTCCCTTCTTTAAAAGTTGGGAGGTATGGTTTGACTGCGCCCCTACTTGTATATGTTTGAGGAAAAGGTGCGTGTAAATGGGTGTGGCTTAAAAAATGGGTGTGGTTTTCCTACACACAACACACAGAACCTGTTGTTAAAGATTTGAATCCCACCCCTGTCTGGACCCCCAGAGAACGAGGCGCTGTTGAACCACATTAGATAGAAAGGAGGTTTGGATACTGGACCTCTGCTCCATTCATTGTCTATAGGACTGCCAGATATAGCACAGCGCTGTATTTGATTTTTAGGCATTCCCATAGACAATGAACGGAGAAAAGGTCGAGCATGTGCAACTTTGCAGAGTCACGTTCTCGGAGATGAAGAACCCTGATCTTGGGATCTCTGGCGGTTCTAGCGGTCTGACCACCAACAATTACAAAATGATCTCTCATCTGATGGATAAGGAATAACTTGTTGTTTTGGGAAGAATCCCTTTAATCATGCTAATAGGCTTCACCCTATGCCCTGCAGTGTAAAGCATGGAGGAGAAGACAGACGAGCAGCAGACCAAACTGTAGTCACTGACCAAACTGTGCCCTAATGGAGCAAAGCTAAAAATCATCCGATCTGTAAGAAAACAAGTAAACTATTGACTTTTGCTTAATGTACAATTCCTTTAAATTAGCAAAATTCCGGTCTTAGTATATTTTGTTAGAAGGAAACACCAGTAAAAAATTAGGCATTTACAATTATTAATTTACTTTTCTTTTTGCAGACAGTTCCAAGAAATGCACTTTGAAGCAAAAATAATGAACATATTAACCATCTGCAAAAAGCCATCAAATCACATTCCCCAAGATAATGGAAGGTGCTCATGATTACTTATTAACACTACATCCTAGGGGGACAGGGACAGGCGGCAAAGTGACCTGTGAGGAGGCAAAGTGACACCTGCAGAAGGGTAAAAAAAAGAAAAGGACAATTCCCAAACCCTGAGCACGATTCATGGTGAAAAAGCTGAAAATGATTAACTGCATACATTACTAGACATGATCAGACCCGTGTACTTACTGTAACAATACATGTCAGAAAGGCAGTATTTTCTTTATTGAAAGTTTAAACTTCCCTCTCCACCCACTTAGCCAGATATAACTGCTCCTCAGTGTACTTCCTCCCATCTAGCCTAATGACAGCTCCTCAATGGCCTTCCTCCCTGGTGAGGTCTCACACTGCTCAGGACAAGCTGCAGCTGTCAGTAGCGCTGAGTGCGCATAGACTGAAATCACTTGGACTACAAAGAGCGCTCACCCTTTTGCAGAATTAATATATTGCATATTTTAACCCCTTCATGACCCAGCCTATTTTGGCCTTAATGACCTTGCCGTTTTTTGCAATTCTGACCAGTGTCCCTTTATGAGGTAATAACTCAGGAACGCTTCAACGGATCCTAGCGATTCTGAGATTGTTTTTTCGTGACATATTGGGCTTCATGTTAGTGGTAAATGTAGGTTGATAATTTTTGAGTTTATTTGTGAAAAAAACGGAAATTTGGCAAAAAATTTGAAAATTTCGCAATTTTCACATTTTGAATTTTTATTCTGTTAAACCAGAGAGTTATGTGACACAAAATAGTTAATAAATAACGTTTCCCACATGTCTACTTTACATCAGCACAATTTTGGAAACAATTTTTTTTTTTGCTAGGAAGTTATAAGGGTTAAAATTTGACCAGTGATTTCTCATTTTTACAACAAAATTTACAAAACCATTTTTTTTAGGGACCACCTCACATTTGAAGTCATTTTGAGGGTTCTATATGGCTGAAAATACCCAAAAGTGACACCATTCTAAAAACTGCACCCCTCAAGGTGCTCAAAACCACATTCAAGAAGTTTATTAACCCTTCAGGTGTTTCACAGCAGCAGAAGCAACATGGAAGTAAAAAATGAACATTTAACTTTTTAGTCACAAAAATGATCTTTTAGCAACAATTTTTTTATTTTCCCAAGGGTAAAAGGAGAAACTGGACCAGGGACGTTGTTGTCCAATTTGTCCTGAGTACGCTGATACCTCATATGTGGGGGTAAACCACTGTTTGGGCGCACGGCAGGGCTCGGAAGGGAAGGAGCGCCATTTGACTTTTTGAATGAAAAATTGGCTCCAATCTTTAGCGGACACCATGTCGCGTTTGGAGAGCCCCCGTGTGCCTAAACATTGGAGCTCCCCCACAAGTGACCACATTTTGGAAACTAGACCCCCCAAGGAACTTATCTAGAAGCATAGTGAGCACTTTAAACCCCCAGGTGCTTCACAAATTGATCCGTAAAAATGAAAAAGTACTTTTTTTTCACAAAAAAATTATTTTAGCCTCAATTTTTTCATTTTCACATGGGCAACAGGATAAAATGGATCCTAAATTTTGTTGGGCAATTTCTCCTGAGTACACCAATACCTCACATGTGGGGGTAAACCACTGTTTGGGCACATGGTAAGGCTCGGAAGGGAAGGAGCGCCATTTGACTTTTTGAATGGAAAATTATCTCCATCGTTAGCGGACACCATGTCGCGTTTGGAAAGCCCCTGTGTGCCTAAACATTGGAGCTCCTCCACAAGTGACCCCATTTTGGAAACTAGACCCCCCAAGGAACTCATCCAGAGGCATAGTGAGCACTTTAAACCCCCAGGTGCTTCACAAATTGATCCGCAAAAATGAAAAAGTATTTTTTTTTCACACAAAATTTCTTTTAGCCTCAATTCTTTCATTTTCACATGGGCAACAGGATAAAATGGATCCTACAATTTGTTGGGCAATTTCTCCTGAGTATGCCGATACCTCATATGTGGGGGTAAACCACTGTTTGGGTGCACGGCAAGGCTCGGAAGGGGAGGCGTGCCATTTGACTTTTTGAATGGAAAATTAGCTCCAATCGTTAGCGGACACCATGTCGCGTTTGGAGAGCCCCTGTGTGCCTAAACATTGGAGCTCCCCTACAAGTGACCCCATTTTGGAAACTAGACCCCCCAAGAAACTTATCTAGATGCATAGTGAGCATTTATAACCCCCAGGTGCTTCACAGAAGTTTATAACGCAGAGCCGTGAAAATAAAAAAATAATTTTTCTTTCCTCAAAAATGATTTTTAGCCCAGAATTTTTTATTTTCCCAAGGGTAATAGGAGAAATTGGACCCCAAATGTTGTTGTCCAGTTTGTTCTGAGTACGATGATACCCCATATGTGGGGGTAAACCACTGTTTGGGCGCACGGCAGGGCTCGGAAGGGAAGGCACGCCATTTGGCTTTTTGAATGGAAAATTAGCTCCAATCATTAGCGGACACCATGTCGCGTTTGGAGAGCCCCTGTGTGCCTAAACATTGGAGCTCCCGCACAAGTGACCCCATTTTGGAAACTAGACCTCCCAAGGAACTAATCTAGATGTGTGGTGAGCACTTTGAACCCCCAAGTGCTTCACAGAAGTTTATAACGCAGAGCCATGAAAATAAAAAATAATTTTTCTTTTCTCAAAAATGATTTTTTAGCCCACAATTTTTTATTTTCCCAAGGGTAACAGGAGAAATTGGACCCCAAACGTTGTTGTCCAGTTTCTCCTGAGTACGCTGATACCCCATATGTGGGGGTAAACCACTGTTTTGGCACACGTCGGGGTTCGGAAGGGAAGTAGTGACGTTTTGAAATGCAGACTTTGATGGAATGCTCTGCGGGCGTCAGGTTGCGTTTGCAGAGCCCCTGATGTGCCTAAACAGTAGAAACCCCCCACAAGTGACCCCATTTTGGAAACTAGACCCCCCAAGGAACTTACCTAGATGTGTGGTGAGCACGTTCAACCCCCAAGTGCTTCACAGAAGTTTACAACGCAGAGCCGTGAAAATAAAAAATCATTTTTCTTTCCTCAAAAAAGATGTTTTAGCAAGCAATTTTTTATTTTCACAAGGGTAACAGGAGAATTTGGACCCCAATATTTGTTGCCCCGTTTGTTGTGAGTACGCTGATACCCCATATGTGGGGGTAAACCACTGTTTGGGCACACGTCAGGGCTCGGAAGGGAAGTAGTGACATTTGAAATGCAGACTTTGATGGAATGGTCTGCGGGCGTCACATTGCATTTGCAGAGCCCCTGATGTGCCTAAACAGTAGAAACACCCCACAAGTGACCCCATTTTGGAAACTAGACCCCCCAAGGAACTTACCTAGATGTGTGGTGAGCACGTTCAACCCCCAAGTGCTTCACAGAAGTTTACAACGCAGAGCCGTGAAAATAAAAAATCATTTTTCTTTCCTCAAAAAAGATGTTTTAGCAAGCAATTTTTTATTTTCACAAGGGTAACAGGAGAATTTGGACCCCAATATTTGTTGCCCAGTTTGTTGTGAGTACGCTGATACCCCATATGTGGGGGTAAACCACTGTTTGGGCACACGTCAGGGCTCGGAAGGGAAGTAGTGACATTTGAAATGCAGACTTTGATGGAATGGTCTGCGGGCGTCACATTGCATTTGCAGAGCCCCTGATGTGCCTAAACAGTAGAAACACCCCACAAGTGACCCCATTTTGGAAACTAGACCCCCCAAGGAACTTACCTAGATGTGTGGTGAGCACGTTCAACCCCCAAGTGCTTCACAGAAGTTTACAACGCAGAGCCGTGAAAATAAAAAATCATTTTTCTTTCCTCAAAAAAGATGTTTTAGCAAGCAATTTTTTATTTTCACAAGGGTAACAGGAGAATTTGGACCCCAATATTTGTTGCCCAGTTTGTTGTGAGTACGCTGATACCCCATATGTGGGGGTAAACCACTGTTTGGGCACACGTCAGGGCTCGGAAGGGAAGTAGTGACATTTGAAATGCAGACTTTGATGGAATGGTCTGCGGGCGTCACATTGCATTTGCAGAGCCCCTGATGTGCCTAAACAGTAGAAACACCCCACAAGTGACCCCATTTTGGAAACTAGACCCCCGAAGGAACTTATCTAGATGTGTGGTGAGCACTTTCAACCCCCAAGTGCTTCACAGAAGTTTATAACGCAGAGCCGTGAAAATAAAAAATAATTGTTCTTTCCTCAAAAATTATGTTTTAGCAAGTAATTTTTTATTTTTGCAAGGGTAACAGGAGAAATTAGACCCCAACAGTTGTTGCCCAGTTTGTCCTGAGTACGCTGGTACCCCAAATGTGGGGGTAAACCACTGTTTGGGCGCACGTCGGGGCTTGGAAGGGCGGGAGCACCATTTGACTGTTTGAACGCAAGATTGGCTGGAATCAATGGTGGCGCCATGTTGCGTTTGGAGACCCCTGATGTGCCTAAACAGTGGAAACCCCTCAATTCTAACTTCAACACTAACCCCAACACACCCCTAATCCTAATCCCAACTGTAGCCATAACCCTAATCACAACCTTAACCCCAACACACCCCTAACCACAACCCTAACCGCAACACACCCGTAACCCTAATTCCAACCCTGATCCTAACCCTAATCCCAACCGTAACCCTAATCCCAACCCTAACCACAACTGTAACCCCAACACACCCCTAACCCTATCCGTAACCCTAACCACAAGCCTAATCTTAACCCTATTTCAAACCCTAGCCCTAATTCCAACCCTAACTCTAATTCCAACCCTAACCCTAAGGCTATGTGCCCATGTTGCGGATTCGTGAGAGATTTTTCCGCACGATTTTTAAAAAATCTGCAGGTAAAAGGCACTGCGTTTTACCTGCGGATTTACAGCAGATTTCCAGTGTTTTTTTTGTGCGGATTTCACCTGCGGATTCCTATTGAGGAACAGGTGTAAAACGCTGCGGAATCCGCACAAAGAATTGACATGCTGCGGAAAATACAACGCAGCGTTTCTGCACGGAATTTTCCGCACCATGGGCACAGCGGATTTGGTTTTCCTTAGGTGTACATGGTACTGTAAACCTGATGGAAAACTGCTTCGAATTCGCAGCGGCTAATCCGCTGCGGATCCGCTGCCAATCCGCGGCCAATCCGCTGCGGATCCGCTGCCAATCCGCTGCGGATCCGCTGCCGATCCGCTGCGGATCCGCGGCCAATCCGCTGCGGATCCGCTGCCAATCCGCGGCCAATCCGCTGCGGATCCGCGGCCAATCCGCTGCGGATCCGCTGCCAATCCGCTGCGGATCCGCTGCCAATCCGCGGCCGATCCGCTGCGGATCCGCTGCCAATCCGCGGCCAATCCGCTGCGGATCCGCGGCCAATCCGCTGCGGAGCCGCTGCCAATCCGCGGCCAATCCGCTGCGGATCCGCGGCCAATCCGCTGCGGATCCGCTGCGGATCCGCGGCCGATCCGCTGCGGATCCGCGGCCGATCCGCTGCGGATCCGCTGCCGATCCGCGGCCGATCCGCTGCGGATCCGCGGCGGATCCGCTCTGTGTGCACATGCCATAACCCTACCCCTAACCCTAACCCTACCCGTAACCCTAACCCTACCCGTAACCCTACCCCTAGTTCTAACCCTAGTTCTAACCCTAGTTCTAACCCTAACCCTAGTGGAAAAAGAAAAAAAAATATTTTCTTTATTTTATTATTGTCCCTACCTATGGGGGTGATAAAGGGGGGGGGTTTATTTATTATTTTTTTATTTTGATCGCTGTGATAGAACCTACCACAGCGATCAAAATGTACCTCTAAGAATCTGCCGGCCGGCGGGCGCACTGAGCATGCGCCCGCCATTTTGGAACATGGCGGCGCCCATGATGGAGGCGGACGGGGACCGGGAGCCTCGGTAAGTATAAGGGGGGGGAGATCGGGGCACGAGGGGGGCGTCGGAGCACGGGGGGGTGACATAGGAGCAGGGGGGGAGCGGGCAGGAGGACGGGGGAGCGGACAGCAGGACAGGGGAGCCGGCAGGCGGACGGAGGGGACCGGACCCTGTAACGGCGCACTGGGGGGGCGATCGGTGGGGTGGGGGGAGGTCACATTAGTGTTTCCAGCCATGGCCGATGATATTGCAGCATCGGCCATGGCTGGATTGTAATATTTCACCTGTTTTTTAGGTGAAATATTACAAATCGCTCTGATTGGCAGTTTCACTTTCAACAGCCAATCAGAGCGATCGTAGCCACGGGGGGGTGAAGCCACCCCCCCTGGGCTGAAGCACCACTCCCCCTCTCCCCCTCTCCCTGCAGATCGGGTAAAATAGGAGTTAACCCCTTCACCCGATCTGCAGGGACGCGATCATTCCATGACGCCACATAGGCGTCATGGGTCGGATTGGCACGGGTTTTCATGACGCCTACGTGGCGTCATGGGTCGGGAAGGGGTTAATTAACAGGATTATGCAGCCATTCTGACATGGAATTTCAAAGCAAGCACATCAGCTACAGCGTGTGCATCCTCAGGTGATCGCTCCTCCCTGCAATCGCCTGGAACCTTGCCAAATCCTGACAGCTGGTGTGTGTGTGTGTGTGTGTGTGTGTGTGTGTGTGTGTGTGTGTGTGTGTGTGTGTGTGTGTGTGTGTGTGTGTGTGTGTGTAGCAGGCGGTGGGAGAGGGTGAGAGGCTTAGACACGCAATGCGCATGCCCAGGAATCCCAGCCCCGTAGTATGAATGAATCATAAGACACTGCGGGGCTGGGATTCACAGGCAGCGCGTACGTACGTACGCACAGAGGACAGGCAGCCAGAGCTCACTGCGCCTGCCCAAGGCAGGAGAAAAGAGCGCAGGCGCCGCATCATTTCAAAACAGTGGTGAGGAGGCGGTATTTCTGACAAATTAAAAAACTGTTTATTTCGGCAGTTACAGCACCCAGAACTAAGAGCCACCTTGTCAGAATGCAGCATTACTGCTGTACAAGGTGGCTCTTTTAGTTAAAAACGCCTGGGGGGGGTGACAGTTTCCCCTTAAAGATCTACTTAAGGGTATGTGCACATGGTATCTTTAATAAGCCAGCAGAACGGCCAAGTTTTCCAAGGTGAAGCAGATTCAGGACAAAGTGTCCTTTTTTCGGACGCGGCTTCGCTGGCGGTTTTACGACCGCTCTACTGCTGGTGTCTGTGCTCTGTCCTTTCAATTACATAGAGCAGGCGGCTTACAAATGAAGCCACTCGAAGAATGACCATTTACGACTTTTAACAGCTTCAAGATTTCCGAACCCTTATGTGTAAGGGTACAGAAGTAGTAAAAGATGAAACATGTGCACAGCAGTGTCTTTTTTACATGTTCAATTTTTGAGGTCACTTTTCCACAGATTCAGTGTGAAAAAGATGTTGTATGCACAAGGACCACACACATTTTTTTTAGAGTTATATTGCCATTTCTTCCTGTTTTTACAGAAACACAGCATATTGGGAAGTGGAGAGGCAAGACTTAGGCTACTTTCACACTAGCGTCGTGCACTGCACGTCGCTATGCGTCATTTTGGAGAAAAAACACGCATCCTGCAAAAGTGCTTGCAGTATGCGGTTTTTCTCCATAGACTAGCATTAGCGACGCAGTGCGACGCATTGCCACACGTCGCAACCGTCATGCGACGGTTGCGTCGGACCGTCGCCACCATCATGCGACGGTAGCATCGGACCGTCGCCACCAAAAAACGTTACATGTAACGTTTTTTAGTGCATCGTCTGCAGCATTTCCGACCGCGCATGCGCAGCCGGAACTCCGCCCCCACCTCATCGCACCTCACAATGGGGCAGCGGATGCGTTGAAAAACAGCATCCGCTGCCCCCGTTGTGCGGCGCTTCCACAGCAAGTGTCGGTGCGCTGCAACGTCGCATTGCGATGTGCAGTGCACGACGTTAGTGTGAAAGTAGTCTAAGCAAAGAGAAAAAAAAAAAAACACAAAAAGTAAAAACAAAGTGAAAAAAAAAAGTACAAAAAAACCAAACAAACTGCTAACATTCTCCGTCCTCACTTTTTTTTGTCTATCACAAGGTGCTTTCTATCTGCACCTTTCTGGATAACAAATCCACAGGTCTAACACTTAGGCTTCTTTCACACTTCCGTTTGCAGATTGTAAAAAACGGGTGCACTGGGCCCGTTTTCTGATGGACCCGTCGGGGCTATGCGAACCTGTTGTGTATGCGTCATCCGCTGCGAAAACGCATACACAACACAACCCAGGTCAAAAAGAGGAGAAAAAAAAAAAACAAAACCAATATTTTTTACCTTCCGGCATCCCGTGCAGCGTTACCGATGCTCCCGGCAGCTCCTGTTCCCAGTGATGCATTGTGTGGAATTACCTCTGATGACGTAGGGGTCTTGCGACGTCATCGGGTCATTTCGCAATGCATTACTGGGAACGCTAGCTGCCGTGAGCATCGGTAACGCTGCGCGAGACCCCGGAAGGTAAGAATATTGAGATTTTTTTTTTAATTATTTTTAACATTATATCTTGTTACTATTGATGCTGCATAGGCAGCATCAATAGTAAAAAGAGAGAGAGAGCGAGAATGTCCCTGACTGGAAATTCTTCTAGGCATGCTCAGTTTCAAAAGGTGGCATCCGTCGCTGGATTCCTGCTTTTGACAAGTCAGTGACGGATCCTGCGTCCATAGGCTTCCATTATAGCCAACGACGGGCAGCGCAGGAACCGTGGCTGAGCGATTTTCCGACGTGCAGAAAAAAACGTTCCTCTGTGCGTTGTCTCCGCCCGACAGACAGCGATTTTCTGACGGATCCAGTGCATGGCGGATGAAACGGAAGGTCATCCGTTACAATCCGTCGCTAATATAAGTCTATGGGAAAAAACAGGATCCAGCAGAAACATTTGTTGGATCCGGCTTTTTTTAAAAAAAAACAAACAAACAAAAAAACACACAAAATCGACGGATTTCGAGGGGAGCTCAAAGACGGAAGTGTGAAAGAGGCCCTAGTCTCTGGTGATGCAATGCTGGACCTGGGGAGGGTGAGTAGTGACGATTTTATAATTTTTAACACAGTCATTTGGATGGTGTGCAGAAAATTGCTAACAGAAAAAAAATCCGATAAGTGTATATATTCATTGTACGGGTATGGTGGATATATTATTGTACATGTCTTCTATAAAATATAATAAACTTTATTTTACTATGTTCCGCCCTCTTTTGTTCAGTGCCACAATAAAGCAATGAACAGGTAAAGTGTCACAATTCCACCACTCAATGTGTCTTCGACGCCGTGACTGACAGTTCAGACGTCCAATCTGGGGCAATTGCGAGCTGAGCTGTCAGTATTGTGAGTGACAGTCCGGTGGTCCAATCAGGGTCAGTGCATGATGGGTTTCCTCCTGGTGTCTCTCGTCCTGGGTACCTTGCTATTTAGCTAGAGGTTATATTACTGCCAGTCGTAGCCTTAGCTCAGTGAGGTAGGTGTGCTTCTGTGCTCTGCTTCTGATTGGTTCCCGCCTGACCCCGTACCTCAACATCTATTTGCCTAGCCCCTTTGTCTTGATCAGCTACTTTTCAGGAATTCTGACTATGCCTTTGTCTTTCCCCTTAGTTTACAATGAGCTCTATTGGTATATGACCCCGGACCTCTTGACTACCCTGCCTCACAGCATGCCCGCGAGTGGGGACTAGCGTCACATAAAGTGCCAGGATCAAAGCTTTCTGTGATTCCAAGAATTCACAACCTGCTTGCTCAGAATCCCCTTTAGCCACTGATAAAGTTTGGCTAAAGTATTGCAGTAAATACTTGGCTACTAGAGAGGGAGGAGGGAGATGCAGCTGCAGGTTCTTTTATGCTTTGTAAAACTGTACACATGCGAAGGGGAAGAGGAGCAGAAAGCGACATGTCTGGGCAGTATACAGTGCTGAAAAGGTATGGAAAAATACCCAAAGTACACAGGATATATGAAGATCTCGAAGAATAGAAAAAAGTAAGTACCATTCAGGGAGCGTCGGAGCTTGGCCTCTTTCTCTCCATCGTCGTCTAAACCTTCTGCCTTCAGCTTTTTCCAATTCAGCTCATCCTTCTCTTGGATTTTCAGATCACTGTGAAGTTCTGCTAATTTTACAGCAGAAAACTGGAGCTAGAAGGAGATAAGAGTCAAGAACAGGGTGTTCAGGGTGACAAGTTTCCTGAAATTATCCATTTAACACAAGGAAAGGTAAAGTAAAATAAGGGCGAGGGTCACCTGCTGGACGCACAGATGGTCCGAGTTTTTTTTTTTTTTCATTTTGCAAAACCAAGTAGAGTAATCTGATAAAATGTTTGGGGAGGTGAAGGTCTGTATGTATATGACTGCATAATTAAAGGGTTCAGCCAGTCCCCAAATATTGAGCTAAGTTAAAGAGGTGATGCAAAAGCAAAGCTTTTTTCTCAACTCCCTATTTATTTAGTCCCATAAATTCTAAGATATTTTCTAATATACTTGCTTTAAAAATTCCCTAACTACACCATCTACCTGCTTTTGCATTTTTTTCTTACTTCCTGTGTTATGACGATTCGTTTGAGTGTTACCAGTGCTTGCTGGGATACTCAACTGGAGCATTATCAACTGTGACGGTGACAGCAGCCCCTGCCCCCTCCCCGAAATGAAGTGTCATCAGTGACGCTCGTTTCATGGGCTGGACCTTGCTCTGTCCCCGAGTGTCTCTCCCCATGTGCACAGTCTCCACCAGTGCAATGAGAGCAGCATCTGGTCTGTTGTCGGTTTAGATGAATAGTAAGCCGACAGCAGAGCATGGTCACTATTCCCCGCAGAGATCAGTTACGTCACCGGTGGTGGCGGTGCTAGTCTCCTGAACGCCAGGCATCGGGACACACCTTTGCTGCCGGTGTATTACTATTCGGCTAGACAGACCGGACCCCTGCTCATCGCACAGGGCGCTGGGGAGACTGTGTACGGGTGGGGGAGGGGGACATAGTGAATACACTCCAGGACAGAGCAGGAACCAGCCCCTGAACTGAGTGTCACTGATGACGCTTCCTTTTATGGAGGGGGCAGGGGCTGTGACAATGACAACGCTTTGTTTAAGTATCCCAGTGCATTCTGGGATACTCAAATGATCAGAAAGGAAAAATAGGAAAAAAAAATAAAAAAATAAAAAATACAAAAGTGGTTAGATAGGGTAGATAGGGAATTTTTAAAGGAATGGTGAGAAAATAGCTTAGAATTATGGGATCAAATAAATAGGAAGTGAGGAGAAAAATGCTTTGCCTTCGGACCACCTCTTTAAATGAATTACTAATATAGTACAAGTACGCCAAGTGCCCAGATCCTTCGGTAGCCCCTGCAGTGCTGGAAGCTTTCCTTTTTCTCCTTACAAGACCAGAACAGGTGTGTGAAGGGGGTTGGCTGATCTTTCCCATAACTAAAGTATCAGGGCACCAGGCTTATGATAACCTATTCTAAAGCCATATAATTGACACAAAAACACTACTCTAGGAAGATTTTCTACAAGATTTTGGAGGAATCTGTGGGAATTTTTGCCAATTCATCCAGAAGAGCATTTGTGAGGTCAGACACGGATGTTGGGGAGAGGCCGAGCTCACAATCTCCATTCTAGGTCATCCCAAAGGTGTTGGATGAGATTGAGGTCTGGGCTCCTTGCGGCCAGTCATGTTCTTCCACACCAAACAGGTCTATCTTGTATACTAGGCACAGTCATGGGGAACAGAAGAAGGCCTTCACCAAAAGTCAGAAGCTACAATTGTCCAAAATGTCTTTTGCTGAAGTATTAGGATTTCTTCTTGCTGGAACTAAGAGGCCGATGCCTACCCCTAAGAAAACAGGCCCATAGCATTCACCAGTCAACTGGCACAATGCAGTTACGTTCTTCTAGCTTTCACCAAACCCAGACTCGTCCATCAGACACCAGATAGAGAAGTGTGATCCGTCACTGCACAGAACATTCTTCCACTGCTCTAGCGTCCAGTGCTGGCAGCTTTACATCGCTCCATCCAGAACTTGGCAATGTGCTTGGTGGGGATGAGCGGAGCTGTGGATGTTCGGTTCAGGTACCACAACTCAAACCTGAACCCGGCCTTTCAATAAGGTTTGTTTGAGCCGCTGAACCTGAACAGCAACACAGACTTGTGGGAGAAGTCAGTGTTTGGAGTCCGTGCACAGACACTAGGTGTCCAGTAAGGAAGACCCTGAACTTTACCGTTTGGGTTCGCCCATCTCTAGTGCTTGGCGATATAAGGCTGCATGCAGCTGCTCGGCCATGACACTCTCGGCGGGGGCGCAGTGTTTGTGCGGATAGTAATACCAGAGGAGGTCTATGTTATGTTGACACCAGATAGTTGGTGACTTTTCTGCCCTCTGCTCCTCAGCACTCGGTGACCTCACTCTAACGGGGTCTCCATTCTGTGACAGTTGTTGTGGCTCTTTCACTTCTCAACAATATCACTCACAGGTGATGGGGAAGATTTAGGAGGAAGAAATGTCATGAAGGGACTTGTTACCCCAGTGGCTCCTATTTCACGACTGCGCCGGTATCAGTGAGCTCTGCACCACCAGCCGTTCTGTCACATGTTCGTAAATGCAGAAGGAATGGTGGAGGGCCGGATGTTATACAAAAGGGAGCCATGAAGGCGGATGTTGTACATGGAGGGCGGGTGACCAGATGTTACACAAAAGGGGGCGATGGGGCTGGATGCTATACATCCGGCAGAGGTGTGTCCCAATATTTTTATCCATTTCCAGTTTTTAATATCTTTTATAACTTAAGCTCATTTTTGCTTTTCTTTTGGGTTGGAGAACCCCTTCATTACAAATCTTCTGTACCCCACACTGACATGTGTTGTATTGGACCAGAGTAATATGAAGCTAGTGGAATCAGGCAAAGACATCTTGTACAATCTAGGGAGAACTGTGATATCTCTGGTTTTCCTGAACACAAGTGCCTTCGATAACAAAAAAAAACGCACTTCGCTTTAAAAGTCACTTCCAGATTTCTCTCTTCGCGCCGTATGTGAAATATTAGGTGACATTTTAGGAGCAGAAGATTAATTTCATTCAAATCTTAACACCATAACCTCGCTGCTGTTTCCAATAAAAGCAGACTGACATTTTCAGAGGAGGTCAAGATCCCCGAATAATAATGGAAAAAAAAACCAAAAAAAAAAAACCCATGACATCTTACATAGGACAAAGATACCCAAAACACAACATGATCTCTCAAAACTCGTGTGCTGTTCCTCTAATTCCCCCTGTATATCCATGCAGTACTGTATGAATGTATAGGCCCCCAATTTATAGGGTTTGATCACTAATATAATCTTGTTGACTAATTCGGCATCAAGATCAGACCGACGGTGGTCCAACATATGGCAGCCCCCCCAGATCAGCTGTTCTCAGCTCCGGCAGTGGACGGATGCGAACAACATATGGAACAGAACAGCACTGCTCTATTAAAGGGAACCTGTCACCTGAATTTAGCGGGACCGATTTTCAGTCATATGGGCGGGGTTTTCTGGTGTTTGATTCACCCTTTCCTTACCCGCTGGCTGCATGCTGGCTGCAATATTGGATTGAAGTTCATTCTCTGTCCTCCGTAGTACACGCCTGCGCAAGGCACGACAGTTGCGACGTGTGGCAATGCGTCGCACTGCGTCACTAATAGAAGTCTATGGAGAAAAAAACGCATCCTGCAAGCACTTTTGCAGGATGCGTTTTTTACGTGCAATGCACGACGCTAGTGTGAAAGTAGCCTCAGGCTACGTTCCCAGTATTTAGTGAACTTTTGATGTTGAAGATTTTCTCCACCTATTATACACTCACTGGCCACTTTATTAGGTACAATATGCTAGTAACGGGTTGGACCCCTTTTGCCTTCAGAACTGCCTCAATTCTTCGTGGCATAGATTCAACAAGGTGCTGGAAGCATTCCTCAGAGATTTTGGTCCATATTGACATGATGGCATCACACAGTTGCCGCAGATTTGTCGGCTGCACATCCCAAAGATGCTCCATACAAGGCAGGATGGATCCATGCTTTCATGTTGTTTACGCCAAATTCTGACCCTACCATCCGAATGTCGCAGCAGAAATCGATACTCATCAGACCAAGCAACGTTTTTCCAATCTTCTACTGTCCAATTTCGATGAGCTTGTGCAAATTGTAGCCTCAGTTTCCTGTTCTTAGCTGAAAGGAGTGGTACCCGGTGTGGTCTTCTGCTGCTGTAGCCCATCTGCCTCAAAGTTCGACGCACTGTGCGTTCAGAGATGCTCTTAGGCCTACCTTGGTTGTAACGGGTGGCGATTTGAGTCACTGTTGCCTTTCTATCAGCTCGAACCAGTCTGCCCATTCTCCTCTGACCTCTGGCATCAACAAGGCATTTCCGCCCACAGAACTGCCGCTCACTGGATTTTTTTTCTTTTTCGGACCATTCTCTGTAAACCCTAGAGATGGTTGTGCGTGAAAATCCCAGTAGATCAGCAGTTTCTGAAATACTCAGACCAGCCCTTCTGGCACCAACAACCATGCCACGTTCAAAGGCACTCAAATCACCTTTCTTCCCCATACTGATGCTCGGTTTGAACTGCAGGAGATTGTCTTGACCATGTCTACATGCCTAAATGCACTGAGTTGCCGCCATGTGATTGGCTGATTAGAAATTAAGTGTTAACAAGAAGTTGGACAGGTGTACCTAATAAAGTGGCCGGTGAGTGTATAAATTAGATGACTTTAGTTTTGGGGGGTTTTTTTACATAAATTTTTATTGTTTTTGATGCTGCGGTTTTTGTCTCTCTTTGGTTTATCACGCTTTAAATAAAGTTGCTTTGTTTTGGATATTTCCTAATATTTGGTTTTGACAAAACTTTATTGATACAGTCATGTACGGATTACAAGCTTTTTTTTTTTTTTTTTTTTACCTGCAAATTTTCCGCATCTAATACAAGTTTACGGGGTTAATCTGCATGTAAAACTCGGCGTACCCGCAAGAGAAATTGACATGTTGCGGATTTGAAACACGCACTGCAAGTCATTTTATGCGGCAAAAACAAGAAAAAAGCCCAGTGAGAAGATTTTCTATAAAAAACAAAACAAAAAACTCATAGTGGACGCAGCATTGGATCCTACTTGCACTGAAAATATGTAGGGAGAGGCATTTCTAATAGAATAGGTTAGGTCCCCATTAGAGAATGTTCACCTTGTTGTGGCTGGTGGGCTCACACAAATTGACTACCTTGTGTGGCAAGTGTTTCTATAAGGCAGTAATGCAGACAATTATTTTATATTGTCAACGTTTGCACGTTAGTGCTTAAAGAGGCGGCTGTATTCTTTAGTGTGCACATTATGCAGTCACAGACGCTTGCACCTGTTCACACTTGCTTCTGTTAGGGTATGTGCACACGCTGCGGATTTCGCTGCGGAACCGCACCTGCGGGTCCTCAGCGGTTTCCCATAAGTTTACAGTACAATGTAAACCTATGGGAAACGAAATCCGCAGTGCACATGCTGTGGAAAAAACCGCGCGAAAACGCAGCGGTTTATATTCCGCAGCATGTCAATTCTTTGTGCGGATTCCGCTGCGGGTTTACACCTGCTCCAATAGAAATCTGCAGGTGAAAACCCACAGCGGAAACCGCACTAGAAACCGCGATAAATCCGCAGTAAAAACCGCAGCGGTTTTGCACTGCGGATTTATCAATTCCGCTGCGGAAAATTCCGCAATGGAATCCGCAGCGTGGGCACAAGCCCTTAGGACGTGCCGGCCAGTTATTTTTTTCCTGAAACTGAAAGCTTACTTTTTTTTTTTTCGTGTGCGGAGCTGTATTTTTTATAGATAACATATTTTGTACATACAATCGCCGTTCATTCACATTTCAATAGGCTCCCAACTCGCACAGTAACAGGTCGGCGCCCCACAAGTGTGCCGCATAGTGTGCCGATGGGCGTCAGAAGCGACAGCTGCCATAAACTGATGAGATCGGAAGTCAGACACTTTTTTTTTTCTTTTTATCCATATCATAAACCCGTCCCTCTTTTCTGCCAGCCCATCCACACAAAAAAAGGCATTGTGTTTTTTTTGGTTTTTTTTTTTACTGCTCTCCATTTTTTTGAATTTCCTTTTTTAAAACTGTTTTCCAGTGCTTTGTATGGTAAAGTAAAAAGTGTAATTCAATACAACACAAACAAATAAGGCCTCACACAACTACAACGATATAAACTAAAAAAAAAAAAACAAATAAAAACAATTACAGCTCTTGGAAGAAGTGGATGAAAGAGAGATGACGAAAAAAAGTCACCCTTCCCCTCCTCCTTTTTAACAAAACGTTTTTAAAAAGAAGTCAAGTATGTCAATGAATATCCAGAGGATATAATTACTCACTGGAGTTAGTGATTTGTAGACTTCTCATTATAAATTAACACTTATTAACTTCACATCCCGCTAAGAAATGCATCCTCATTATCTTCGGATCAGTTTTGTTTTTTTGTTTTTTAACATATTTTTCAGGCTGAAAGGCCATGTAAAAAAATGTTTTTAATCATAAAAGGAAAAATAAAGTTAAAGTTCAATAAAAGAGCATTAAGGCCATGTTCACACGCTCAGTATTTGGTCAGTTCTTTACGTCAGTATTTGTAAGCCAAAACCAGGAGTGGGTGATAAATACAATGTGCCAATCATGCAATAAATGTTCTAAACGCTCATACGGCGAAATTATCTTTTTTGTGGGCTGCACAAAAGATCATCGTTCTCGACAGCAGATTGTATTGTGAAAATAAGAGTGATGCCGAAATTAAGGCCAGCCTACCCGCAACTACCCTACCTTTATCTACCGCCAATATACATTTCAATAGCGGCAGTTAAGAGTATTTATTCCTAAGCGCCACTTTGTAAAGGTGATGAGAATTAAGTGTACAGCGCCCCCCCAGCGTCCAAAAATCTGATTCAGGTTAGTTTTCACAGTCCCCAGTCACGTGATCGACGTTATTTACCGAATAACGGTGATCACAAAAAAAAAAAAAAAAAAAAAGGGGTCCGGCTTTCAATTCCTTTCTCTCTCTCCTCTGATGTGTTATAGCATACCTAAGGAGAGAGAGAAATTAGGTCCTCGGTACCTCCGCCAACCCCAGTCCCTCCTGTTCTGTCCACCGGCGTTATCTTCCTGGCAGAAAATGGCAGGTGCATTATAGAAACTATTACAGTGATCCAATTAAAAAAAAAAAAATAGAAAATCAAATACCCCTTTATCACCCCTAGATAGATAGATAAAAAAAAAAAAAAAAAAAAAGCAGTATTACTTACCGGTAATGCTCTTTTAGTGAGTCCACAACAGCACCCTACTGGAGAGAGGGATCTGCCCCACAGGAACAGAAAACCTACAGAAAATAAAAGGGTGCGGTCAGCCTCTCCTCCTCAGTTTTGATTTCAGAGTACCAGGAGGACCGCCAGTATTAGGCAAATACCATTATTTTATGTTCAAACTTATTTGCTCTATATTTGGTGAAAAAAATTTACTTATTAGTGCACACTATATTAACTTAGGGAGGGATGTGAGATGGTGCTTTCGTGGACTCACTAAAAGAGCATTACCGGTAAGTAATCCGGCTTTTTACACTTCGCCACGACGGCACCCTACTGGAGATTTTCCAGAGACCATCACCTAGGGAGGGACCACCGTGCTGAGGACAGTCCTGCCAAAGTCTAGGTCAGAAGTTGATGATAGGTCTAGCCTATAGTGGTTATAGAAGGTAGAAGGATCTGACCAAGTTGCCACCTTACATATAAGTTTCAATTGGAACGTCCCCTCTTTCGGCCCAGGAGGATGCCATAACTCGGGTAGAGTGTGCCGTTATCCCTTCCAGAGGGTCTTCTTTCCAGCCAGTCTGATAGACTCTCTGATCCACCGGGATAAGGTGCTTCTTGTGACTCCATGACCCTTCTTGCGACACTGGAAGGATATGAATAGAGCCCTACACTGTTGCCAGCTCCTGGTCCTTTCAATGTATTTTAAATACCACTCTCCTAACATCTAGAGTGTGATACCTCTGTTCCTCAGGAGTAGAGGGATTACTAAAAAAGGTGGGTAGGAGTATTTCTTGTGATCTATGAAATTTCTTTGCTACTTTGGGAAGGTAAGAGGGATCTGGTTTTAGAATCAACTTATCCTGGAACGTCAGCAGGAAAGGTGGATCTATGGAAAGAGCTTGGATGTCACTGACTCTTCTAGCCGAAGTCAGTGCCACCAATAGGGCCGTTTTGAGTGATAGGTATTTAAGGGGTATCGAGTCTATTGGTTCAAAAAACGGAGAGTCTGTTAGGGCTTGTAGAATTAAATTTAAATCCAAGGGTGGAATTCTAGGTATGTTAACGGGATTTATTCGTTCGCAGGCTGTGATAAATCGGGACACCCATTTATTTCCTGCAACGTTATAGCCATAGAGGGCCCCCAGTGCCGATGATATGTGGACTTTTAGCATATTTACAGACAAACCTAGTTCCTTCCCTTTTTGAAGGAATTCTATGATAGGTTGTATTGGGATTTCTGATGTGTTGGAAGATGTATTGAATTATAAGAATTTTTTCCATATTTTTGTATATATTTTTGTGGTGGAATGCTTTCTACTTTGAAGGAGTGTATTGATTAAAGGGCCACTGTCACCCCCTCCAGCTGTTATAAACTAAAAGAGCCACCTTGTGCAGCAGTAATGCTGCAGTCTAACAAGGTGGCTCTTTTAGTTTTTGATTCAGTTATTCCCTCAATAAAGCGTTTTAAAATTTGCCCTAAATACCTGTCTGCAGACCTGGAGGCGGTCCGAAGCCTCCTCTGTGAATCTCCCAACGGCCGTCACTCTTCTCTTCTGGGGATGTGGTCGCCGCCCCTTCGCGCTGTTTCTTCTTAAATCCGGCGCCTGCGCTGTGCGTGCCTGCCTGGGACAGGCGCAGTCTTCATTGTCCGTCATAGGTCAGATGCAGGGTGCCTGACTGCGCCTGTGCGGGCAGTGCGGCCACCCTGTTGCTGAATCCCCGCACTGTGTTATTCATTATGCACAGTGCGGGGCTGGTATTCCTGGGCATGCGCACTGCGCTGTTCAGACGCTCCCCCGGTCCCCCGCCTTCCAGCGTTGCCGTAATATACAGGTTTCCTTGCCAGCGTTTGGAATGAAGCAGCCGCAAATAACAACGCTGGAAGGCGGGGGAGCTGGGGGAGCGTCTGAACTGGGGGAGCGTCTCTTACCGACTCCACTAAATTGTCCACACTATCCAAGGGAAAACATGACTGTCCCTCGATTTCTGATGATGACGATGATAGGGAAGCGTCTGAGACTACCACCTGGCCACTATCGGAATCTGATGAGGATATTGGTGTTTTAGATTTACTTTGCTTTTTTGTGGTTTATCCTGGGACATAGCCTTTAATTCCTCCCTAATAATGGTACGCAAGTCCGTAATAGATACCGCCGCTCCCTGTGTGGTCTCGGTTATACACAGTGTTTGCAAAGCTTTTTAGAGTATGAGTCTGGAAGGGGCTGGCTACATAAAGCGCATTGCTTATGTTTAGTTTTAGGTCAGCTTAATAGGCAGAGTTTTAAACTCACCCAGTGAAGCTATTAGTACCGGATCAGAAGGCCGAGGTCCTGTCCTGGATCTGGGGTCCACTGCGTCGCTTCTGTGACCGGTATCCGAGGATCCCCTGTTGGAACGATCCTTGGCGGGGGCTACTGAGTCTCCTGCTGGAGGATCCTTAGCACCTGGGGATGACATGTTGCATCGCCGAACGCAGCGCCTGTTTGGCTTCTATAGCGCTTTCTCTCATTTTTTTTTTTTTTTGGAGCCTCCTAGTGGTTCCGGGTCACTATTGCAGCTCTGCGTATGAGCGAATCAGCGCTCCCCCCACCACTGACCTCAGCCTGGACGCCCCGGAAGTCCAATAACTACTTCCAGAGCAAAAGCATCTGTGGCGGTCGGTGCATGCGCGGTCCGAGATTTTGCACAGAACTGCATTCCGGAACGCTGCCCTCAACTCACCCGACTCCTGCCGGCCAGGGCTTGCTCCGGCGCCACTCCCGCCGCATGTTCCAGATTGATGCCTAGCGGCACCCGAACTTCCATCAGACGAGGGGGGAGCCGTCAAACAGAAACTCCCCTAACGCTGCCTCTGGACTGCAGCCCCTGCCATTCCCGGAGATACTGCACAGGCGGCGTGCATGCCCAGGTACTTTCTGCAGAAAAAAATCCTGTCATTCCCGCAGGAACAGGAAACCTAAACTGAGGAGGAGAGGCGGACAGCCCCCTTTTATTTTCTGTAGGTTTCCAGTTCCTGTGGGGCGGATCCCTCTCTCCAGTAGGGTGCTGTTGTGGCGAAGCGTAAAAATTGTAATTTTTATCCAGTCTTTGCAGTTGGGGTTAGGGGTGTAGTTAGAATTGGGGGGTTTCCACTATTTAGGTACATCAGGGGCTCTTAAAACAAGACATGGCGCCACCATCGATTCCAGCCAGTGTTACGTTCAAAAAGTCAAACGGTGCTCCCTCCCTTCTGAGCCCTGCCATGCGCCCAAACAGTGGTTTACCCTCACATACCGGGGTACTCAGGAGAAATTGCACAACAAATTTTGTGATCTATTTTCTCCCGATACTCTTGTGAAAATAAAAAAAAGTAAACATTTTTTTTGTGAAAAAGGGTAAAATGTTAATATTTTCATTGATTTTGTTCTCATGAAGCACCTGAAGGGTAAATAAACTTCTGGAATGTGGTTTTGAGTACCTTGAGGGGTGTAGTTTTCAGAATGGTGTCACTTTAGGGTATTTTCTGTTATTTTGACCCCCCAAACTCACTTCAAATGTGAGGTGGTCCCTAAAAAAAAATGGTTTTGTAAATTTGGTTGGAAGAAATTAGAAATCGCTGGTCAACTTTTTACCCTTATAACTTCCTAACAAAACAAAAAATTTGGTTCCAAAATTGTGCTGATGTAGACATTTGGGAAATATAATTTATTAACTATTTTGTGTGACATAACTCTGTGATTTAAGGGCATGAAAATTCAAAGTTTGAAAATTGCCAAATCAAAATTGTCACCTTTTTTTTTTTTTCTTTAAACACACAAAGAAACGCAAGTTATATCGAAGAAATTTTACCACTAACATGAAGTACAATATGTCACGAAAAAAAAAACAGTCTCAGAATCGGTGGGATCTGTTGACGCGTTCCAGAGTTATTACCTCATAGACAGTGGTCAGAAGTGTAAAAATTGGCCCGGTCACTTAGGTGCTAATCTGGTGACATAAATGCAGCCCAACTTTTCCGATTTTAGGCTCGGTCAGCACTGAATTTGTGGCCACAGTAAGGATGTACAATGGGTGGATGACGCGGCAGTGAGAGGCAGCGTTACACAGGCGCCACCTCCGCTTTCTGCCTCGTCTGCAGCACAAAATTGCTTCACATTTCTTATTTCTCCTACTGAAGTTACAGTAAGGTTTTGCCTTTCTTCATGATAAAGACCAGCAGCACACAAGTAATGAGGCCATTTGTGGAACAATTTCTCACACTTGTGTTTTTTTTTAAGGGGTTTTCCTGCCCCGCGCAATGCTGCACCGGAGGTGATCTGTGCCGGTAACATTTATTTTACTCACTTATATGGCGCCATTAATTCCTTAGCGCTTTACAGACATTATCAGCACTGTGCCCATTGGGGCTCACAATCTAAATCAGGAAACCCACACGTACACAGAGAGAACAAAAAAAAAAAAAAAAACTCCTTGCAGATGTCCTTGTGGGATTTGAAGTCAGGACTCAGCGCTGCAAAGCAACAGTGCTGACCACTGAGCCACTGTGCTGCCCTATATAAAAGCAGCGTTAACCACCGAGCCATCCTATATAAAAGCAGTGTTAACCACCAAATATAAAAGCAGTGCTAACCACCAAGCCACCATGCTGCCCTATATAAAGCAGTGTTAACCACCAAGCTATTGTGGTGCCATATATACAGTGTTAACCACTGAGCATTCGTGCTTCCCTATAAATAGCAGTGCTAACCACCGAGCCACCGTGCTGCCCTATATAAAGCAGTGTTAACCACCAAGTTGCCCTACATATAGCATAGTGCTAACCACCAAGCTATTGTGGTGCCATATATACAGTGCTAACCACTGAGCATTCTTGCTTCCCTATAAATAGCAGTGCTAACCACTGAGCCACTAGCAGCACGCCCCAAACAGCTTGCATAATACCACGCCAGGTGTGTGGGGCTTCTCTCTCCCAGCTCCTTATAACATCTCTGCTTGCTGTTAGTGAAAAGAACAATACTTGTTTCCAACCAGAGGCCGAGAAACCGTACAAGAGAATTCACCTCACCTGTGCTGGAATCGGCCTGGGGGCACCTCGGGGGCGGGGCAATGCACTCTGACACACCCCCGCGGCACTTCCAGGCTAATCTGCATGTGACTTCAGATCCTGATTTTTCAGCGCTGGCTCAGCGGTTACTACAAGAAAGCCAGGATCATCCTGATTGTTGCGTCAGGCAAGATGGAGCCGCACCACCAGTCTGATTGATCAATTGTCCCGACAGGTCCCTATTTAAAGGGGTCTTCTGGCTGCAGGAAACCCCTTTAATGAAGCCAGAGAACAGTGTGTTGCAGGAGGCCTAATGCGTCACTGGGGCGCACTGTATCCAGCCTGTAGCTCAGTGCAGCTGTCCGGACCCCGCAGCCATCACTGCCCAATGCATTGTCTATGGAGATCACATGACCTCATCACTCACCCTCTGCGCCTTCTCCCACACTTGATTCAGCCTCTGTATCCGGAACTCGGCCGCCTCCTCGTCCGCCCGGTTCTCATTCACGTCCCGGGAGTATTTCCCACCCCCGGCCCGGACACCGAGCAGCTGCAGGGAGCAAAGCAACAGCAGACACCGGCGCATCGGTGCGGACATGTCTACAGGGAGGAGCGGGAGAGCACAGGGACACCGCAGCCTCCGCCGCTCAGTGTTAGGCCGCAGGATCTAGCCGCTCATTGGTCAGCTGCTGGCACGGAAAACAAACTGGCAGTTCATTGGCTGTCCGCAAGCACGTGGACCGCCCACTGTAGAACATTAACTCTCTCGGTGCTGCAGCGCTGGGCTGCATTCCTCAGCATCATTACCTGTTGCAGAGTGAGATGAGGCGAGAGAAAGGGGGCGACACCGGAGTGACACCTGCGTGTAATGGGGGATGGGTGCGGGCTACAAGCACAGCAGACCCCAAAGGGCAAAAAAAATTCTTCACAAGGTTTTTTTTTTTTATTATTCCTTTACTTTTGAATAGGTAAAGGTGGTGGATTAAAAATTGTACTTTTTTTCGTACGTTTTTATTATTTTTTGCTTTGTTTTTCAGTCTCCTTTTGCAGTTTTTCGTGAAAGTGACGTCTTTAAAGCGCGGCGTCGGGCTGAGCTTCACAGGACCGCCAAGATGGCAGCTACAGGGGCTTTTCAGTAAGACCCCAGCTAACATGCCAACCCATTGGTTCTCCGGAATTTCTTTGGGAGGATAGAGGAGGCAACAAATCCATTTATATGCCAGTGATTGACGGCGGCATGTAAAGTGTCGGACAGCAGCGATCGGAGGTGCCTCTGGTTGCTGCTGTCTCAGACACATGCCGGCTGTATACACCTGCACCTGATATAAGATATATGTCGGGAAAGGGTTAATGACTTATCGTTAGGGCAGTTCATCAATCGGCTGCCCCCCCCACGAGAGAAGGAAAAGGCAGCGAAGCTCCAGCCGACAAGCCACGATCCCCACATGGTAGCACCTGGTGTGACCGTCCTTGGTCCTGCACCTCAGCCCAAGTGAACGGGGCTGCGTGTGGCTGAGTAGCGGTACCAGCCACGGCCTCACTCCTATGGATGTCGCTGTCCCAGGTGCTGCAGAATACGTCTGTGATCCCCATCTATCAGTCATTGGTGTAAGGACCGGCCATAACTATCACTGCGCATTAAAAAAACCCATGAAGATGAATCAAGGACTTCTTAACAAGTGAAGGGTTAATGACAGTAATCGGAGAAGCAAATCGGAAGATATATCCACACCGATCACTGAACTGTCAGCACTGGGGGTGACTCTGAGCGCTATACTCAGCTACAAAGAAATCATGGGGCCCCAGAGCAGAAGTCTCAATTGGGCCCCCGATAAAAAAAAAATATATTAAAAAATGCATATTTCACAACTTTGATGCCCTTAAGTAATCTCACACATGAAGATTCATCTTTTATGGCCCCCATAAAGTATGATGCCAACAAAAGTGCCCCCCAAACACAGTATGATACCCCCATGGCGAATTTTTACACAGTACTCTCCACATGCACAGTTTGATGACCCTAGGTTCCCTGCTACCCAACAAAGTATCATACCAAGTATGATACCCCCACAGTGACCCCAACACAGCTTTCCAGTCAGTATGATGGCCCCAGCACAACTCTCCACATTGTATAATAACCCATGCACAGTATTATGGCCCCACTAGACTTCCAAACAGTATAATGGCCCCACATAGCACTGCACACAGTATAATGGCCCCACATAGCCCTGCACACAGTATAATGGCCCCACATAGCCCTCCAAACAATACAGTGACCCCCGCATAGCCCTACAAACAGAATAATGACCTCCACATAGCCCTCCAAATAGTATAGTGACCCTCACATAGCCTTACAAACAGTATAGTGACCCCCACATAGCCCTCTAAACAGTATAATGACACCCACATAGCCCTATAAACAGTATAGAGACCCCCACATAGCCCTTCAAACAGTATAATAACCCCACATAGCTCTCCAAAAAGTATAGTGACCCCCACATAGCCCTACAAACAGGATAATGGCCCCACATACCCCTCCAAACAGTAAAATGGTCCCCAGCTAGCCCCCCAAACAGTAAAATGGTGCCCATGTGACGCCCCAGGGTCCTGGTCATCACAGTGGCATTGCTTTCCTCACCGGGAGAGTGATGTCATGCTTGGAAGCAATGAAGGATATCTTTCACCAGGTAATCACTTACATACAACACGTTCACACTCCAGGCCAGAAGGGGGAGTTTTAAACCTGGTTTAGGGTGAACCCCCCTATAAATACATTCTGGTCTGGAGGGAAGGCGTTTAGTTCAGTCAGATTGTCAGAGGACAGAGAAGAGAGCAGACAGACAGAGTGTCAGAAGGTCTGAAGGGGCCCTGTAGTCAGAGGTACTACAGCCCCTGGAGAAAGAGAACAGAAAGGAAAAGAACAACTTGTGGAAAGTGTGCAGGAGAGAAAAGGCGCAGGAGAGTGACACCAGAGGAGCAGAGCAGTGATTTGGCTACCTCCCTGGCTAGCACAGATTCCAGTAGCCGGAAGACCTAGGCCGTGTCGGACTCTAAGCAACATAGCAGAAACCGGCAGGACAGCTGAACTTTAAGTTACCTGTCCACCTTTACACCTAGGAGGCACAGTGACATATAGAGCCCGGGTCGTGATAGAGACCCTATAAATAGGCTCGAGTCACCTGTCATACGGGTTTGTGTCCTAACCTATATGGGGACAGAGAGGAACTGTGAGGACCTTATCAGACGCCATAGGCAGTAAGGGACTACAACACCACCGCGCTTTGAGGAAGGCTTTCATCTCCACCTGGTAAAGGGGAACTCTGGATTCACTTCCAAGCCGGCCGGACCCTGCCTTTACCTGTGATCTGGTGCCCTGAACTGTGGCTGCCTGAAGCTTCAGTAAACAAAGTAAAAGACTGCAAACCTGTGTCCTCGTTCTTCACTGCATCATTCACCATCTTCCATCTACACACTGGGAGCATTGGGGACCTACTTCACCTGTGGGAAGTTATACCATCACCTCAGGGGACCCCTTTTAGCAGCGTCGGTCCCCACTGACTGAATACCACAGGTGGCATTACGAACAAACTTTATTCTCAAAACCCCTTTAAAGACATTCCCCTTTATTTGGGCACCCAGGGCCACGGACCGGGTCGCAGCCACCTTGCAATCCCCTTTAATTGCAACCGGACCCGGTACCGAGTACCCAACGGCCCTGGCAGGCGACTGACCGACATAGCCCTCCAAACTGTATAATGGCCCACCCATAGCCCTCCAAACTGTATAATGGCCGCCATATAGTTCTTCAAACAGTATAATGGCCCCACATAGCCCTCCCATCAGTATAATGGCCCCTACATAGCCCTCCAAAATCCTGTGAGGTGAGACTTTGGTTACCTTGGTTTACAGCTGTCTAACAAAGTAGTAAGTATATGCAGTATACTTAGAAATCATCGGGTCCCATTACAATTGGACCCCTCTAAAAAAATGGCGAGAGTAGCGGACCATTGGTAGGGTTACGACATGTAGGTGTAGTCACAGAATAAGAAAGCCAGCAATGTCCGAAGACTTGGCTGGCCAAGAAGCTGACCATATAGCTGATATAGAGCCCGTGAATTGGGGGTCCTGGTTTTGAACAGCCCCCGTCCCCTGCCTGGCGTCTGCTCACTTCATTAGGCCTGGGCCAGACTTCTGGGCTCCTGCATCTATTGTGGCCAGAAACATCAGCTGGATGAGATGCAGAGAGAAGCTGAGACAAGTCTTTTGGCATTTGTGCCAACCTTTTCTGTGTCGGCACCTATAGACTAAGGACTCCCTAACATATGCCCCGTGATTTCTCTGCTTTCGATGCTTTTTTTTCAGGGGTGGGGGATTGGGAAGGAGTGAAAATCCCAAATTGTACTTTTGCTCACTGTACCCCATGATTTGTATGTGTGCCCCTGGTGTATAGGCGCACATGTAAGAGAAACAGTGCACTTTTTCGCACAGTTTTGTGCTCAGTTTACTTTAGAGAGATGATATTGACATGTGTGCACATTATAGAAGGCAGGTTTTCTGGAAAAGTCAGTAACTTCATTTTGAGAACCAACACTGAGAATCAATTGCAGATCTTTAGGCATTACTGGACTTAGGGGAATCGATTTGGCAACTTTAAAGAGCAAAACCTGAATCACAAATTCAGTACAAACGATCCGCTCATCTTCAGCCCGTCTCGTAAAGGGCTTGTCTCTTCGTAGAATTTTATGGCAAGTCATTTGCCATCACTCTCTGTGTATCCAAAGTGCAGCACATATTACCAGCCAAAAACCCTGAAGATAATAAAGGGGTTCTCCAGACTTGGGACTCAAGTCTGCAGTCGCTCTATGTGACTGCAGACTTGTAAATCCTCACAGCGTGCATCGTGCGCTCTGTTATGTTTCTCCGATGGCAGTGCCAGGAGCAGGCGGGTGCGTGACCTTATGTATGTGATTTGCATACATGCAGTCATGTGCCGACTAGACGTGCGTGGACTCGCTCAGTACAAGTGAATTGAGCAAGGACAAACACGTCTAGTTGGAATGTGGCTGGAAGTATGCAAATCGTATACTTGCGGTCAAATGACTGCCTGCTCCCACTACTGGAGAGTGCAGCATTAGGCATTTTTCTTGTTTTTTTTTAAACAGTTTTACTGGTGGAAGAAACACAAAATTTCACAGTAACACCAATGTGAATCAGATTTCTAAAATTTCTTTCACACAGTGTTTTTTGTTTAAAATTGTTAAATTTAATTTGGCAAAACCCCTATTCACTAATATTGCACTGTTCTCCCCTGATAGGTCCAAGAGGCTTCTACAAAATGTAGAGACCTCCCGGGCTCCCGAAAGAGTTGGAAAATCTCTCCAATGCTGCGGAAGTCTCATGGAATCACCCAGAAACCAGCACTTGGGGAAGATTTCCCGTGCCTAATGCTGCAGCGCTCTGTCATCATCCAATTACTCATTCAAGGGGGTGGTAAATGAGGCGTAAAATATGTGTGGTTGTGAGCAAGATGTTTTGATAGTGCACCGAAGAGCCAACGGTAAAAGCTGACAATGCGAAAGCCATAGTGTTGTGTTTTACGGTCCTGATCCATAAGCCCAGTTCTGGGTGATGGGGGTGTTCAGTTGACCGATGACATCTAGGCTCCTGTTCTATCTGCTGGATTCCAAATTTAATTCCAGGAGGAGGCTGGCTTGGGTATTAAAGAGCAACTTTCACCAAATTTTTCATGTAGAGCTGATCACACGACTGCAGAGCGGACTAAAACGTTTTTTCTATTTTTTGTAACTGCACTTCTTGCCCTGACTAGCGCTGCATGTGAAGGGGGCAGGCTCAATTTAAAGGGGACCTTTCATTGCATTTTCATGTTGCACTGGACACACAATGTGATAGTGGTTGCAGAGCGGAATAAAACGTTTTTGGTTGTTTTTAATTTCGCCTCTCCGTTGTGGAGATATTAGCAATCAAAGTCTTGGCACCTAATGAGTTAAGTTTTGTTAAGCCCCCGAGTGGGCATGGTCAGATAGTGACTCATGCAGGGAGAAGTACACGCCCCCAGTGGACTTAGCAAATGTTAACTCATTGGATGTCAAATACTTTGATCACTAATATCTCTGCAACGGAGAGGTGAAATTAAAAACAAACAAAAATGTTTTATTCCGCTCTTCAGGCACTATTACATCATGTGTCCAGTTCAACATGAAACATTTGGTGAACGGCCCCCTTTAAACTGAGCTAGCCCTCTTCACACAGCATTATTCAGTTGCCAACACAAGAAGCTCCAAGTCAAGCCAGGAGGGGAGCTGAAAGGACCTGAGACTGACTGCAGGACGCCTGTAGGGCCCAATTCAGACATCCGTTCTCAACATTATAATGGGTAGGAGAAACTTTCCAATTCTTGTTATTGTAATATATTAGAAAATTACTAATAGCAAAAAGAGACCAAGCACTCATGAAACTCCTGAAAACTGTTAAATACACATCAGAATGCGTAATGTTTTGTGAACGTTTCCCTGCTTAATATTAAAATCAGAACTTTATGAGTGAAGCTGGACTCATAAAATTATGACATGTATTTTCAAAGCAAGTACACCAGTCCCATCAGATCTAACATACCTATGTTATAACGTATGCAGCTTCTATTGGAGAATCTGACGTATGATCCGCTTTACCCATTCACTATGAAAGGCGGCCAAGGTTTGGGAATTATGATTTTTTTCTCTTTTTTAACATTGGTAACATTGCCATGAACATCCTCGCAGTCTGCCTGACCTTTCCAATCCCTGCAAAAAAAAAAATTGACACACAGTTATTCAAATAGTAGATTTCAGCATTATTGGCAAAGTATTGGACATTTATCTCAATTTTTTTTCCACAAAAGCAATAACTTTCTGTCTTTATCTTCATTATTACACTTTGAAAAGCTTGAAGTTGTTTTCCACACAAAATCAATTGAACGCTGAGATATTATTCCAGATATGGAAAAAAAAAATATAGAGATTTTTTTTTTCTCTTTAGAGGAAGTCAGGGAAGATAATGCTGCCAACGGAATGCGTGCCCTTTTATAAGAGATTCTCCATTATTTTTCTATTTCAAACAGTTAACCCCTTCCAGCCGCACACATTTATTTTATTCATTTTTTTTATATTTTTTTTTTTCCATTGTCACATTTATATCAGGGCTTGTTCTTTATAGGATGAATCCCATGATTTTATATACCTTTTAATGTACTAATTATAAACTAAAAAGTGACAGTGAAATGAAAAAAAAAAATAACCTCAAAATATTTTTGGGTGATTAATATCTAATTCCTGGGTAGTCGACACCAGATTACAGTATATTCCTGCACTTATCCACTTTCGCTGTATTCATGCCTATGGGGTAGGCAGAGGTAGCAGAGCCATGCACAGACGCTGAAGGCAGCCAGTAGCGTATGGCTAATAACCGCGGACCACACGCCTGCTAGGGGGAGTGTGAATTTTGGGGGGATACGGTGCCTGCAACAGGCCCCCTTATTTACTTGTTGTAGGGTGTATGCTCATTTTGTTTTTTTTATTCTTTGGCTGTGTCCGTGAAATGGCCACAGTGTGAACATGCTCTTACAATTTGCACGTAAACCAGTTTATAGTCCAGCTAAGATTTTTGAGTTAAACTATATGGAAGGCTGTGTGGGGGCCAATTATATTGTTTAGAGGGCAATGTGGGGGCCTATATAATGTATGGAGGGCTACATGGGGACAATTAGTCTGTATGGAGTGCTGTATGGGGGCTAATTATATTGTTTGGAGAGCTATGTGGGGCCTATTATACTGTTTGAAGGGCTAGGTGGGGGGCCATTATGCTGTTTGGAGGGCTATGTTAGGGCCATTGTACTGTTTGGAGGGCTATGTGGTGGCAATTATATAGTTTGAAGGGCCATCATAATATGTGGAGGATTGTATGGCGGCCATCATACTGTATGTAGGGGTGTTGGGTTCATTATACTATATGGAGGGCACTCATACTGTATAGAGGACTGTGAAGGTCTCATACTGTGCTGGAGTAATGTGTCTAGGCCATGATAATGTGTATGTGGGGGCCTTCATAGTGTATTGTGGTCACTGTTGGGGCAACAGACTGTGTTGGGGTCACTGTGGGGGCATCATATTTTGCGGGAGGTATTCTAGGATCACTATACTGGGCACGTGGTGGAACTCACTATGAGGGTGTCATACTGTGTTTAGGGGGCTCTTTTGTTGGCATCATACTTTATAGGGAACATGAACGAGGTATCTTAGTGCATGGGGCTTCTGAAGTGTCCGAGGGCAAGGCCGCCCATGTATATCCATGATCTGGCCCAGCAAAACCTCCACACTCAGATTCCATCTTAACAAACGTATCTTTACTGTTATACATTTTTCTTAACACAGCAGAACACAATAATAGACAGTACAAAGTATGCTTATTCACAGAAATAACGTGTAATAACAAACTATCCCTCACTGTCCCTATCCACACGTTACCAGTTCCTTTGCTCCAAGAGGTTATCTTCCCACGTCGCAGGCCTGTCTGTCACTGCAGGGAGACGCTCCGGCCGAAGAGAAAAACAACAGGGATTGAACAAACTCTGTCTCTCAGGTCCAGACTGTAGTCCTTGGGGTTCAGCAGGTAAGGGTGGAATGTTCGGCCTCTCAACAGAGGACCCGCTTACAGTTCATGGGCTCCAGAATCTGTGAATATGTCACCGCTGAGTGCTCCACAGTGTGGGAGCTGGGAACAATCTGGATGTCAGCTTCCAAGAGAGAGGGGTAATCCAGGCAACCTTCTAAATCGCATCTACAGGAGGACGCCAGCACACACAGACCTCTCTCTGCACCGACTGGTTTCCCGGGCTCTTTCTCTTCTCCCTCCCCTTCCTGTTCACATGACATAACAGGGGGGAGTTTAGCCAATACAGTTTGTTTCTCTGTAATCACATTCGGCATAGGTATAACTTCTGGCCACACGGGGGCAGTGTCTGTCACAGATTCTATGTCAATGATAACGGAACAGCCACAGCCGGCCAGCTCACTACACTTCAATGGGTGCAAAATTACTTTTTAAGGGCTGCAGAATTGTGAGATTATCTTCTGTCACCCCACCAAATATTATTATTATTTTTTGGGGGGAGGGCCCAATTAGAACTTCCGATGCAGTGAAGAAGTACAGTGGATTAGGACCCCCTTTCTTTGAATGGATTGGGGTCCTGCAGTGAGGCCCACAGTGATTAGAAATTTATCAGCTATCTTACCATGAATAATTAGTGATCTCTTTCATGGGAAATTTACTTTAAAGGCATTGTCCACTACTAGGACAACTGAAGCTTCTGTGGACTCCTTCTATGAGCTCAAAGCTTAATTTCCTTCCATCAATTTTCTATTGTGTTCAGGTAAGTTGATTGGCTCAGCCATTCCAGCAGCTTTATTTTCTTTCTCTGAAACCAACTGATAGTTTCCTTGGCTGTGTGTGTGATCATTGAAAAGACATTGAAAAACTGGAGCAAGTTCAGAGAAGAGCTACCAGGATGGTGAGTGGACTGCAAACTATGTCCTACAAGGAACGGTGAAACTATCCATTTAGCTTGCAAAAAAGAAGTCTAAGAGGAGACTTAATAGCTGCCTACAAATATCTGAAGGGATGTTGCAGTGTACAGGGATCATCCTTATTCTCATTTGCACAAGGAAACAAGAGAAGCAATGGAATGAAACTGAAAGGGAGAAGGTACAGATTAGATATTAGAAAACGCTTTTTGACAGTGAGGGTGATCAATGAGTGGAACAGGCTGCCACGAGAGGTGGTGAGTTCTCCTTCAATAGAAGTCTTAAAGCGGAGGCTGGACAGACATCTGCCTGAGATGGTTTAGTGAATCCTGCAATGAGAAGGGGGTTGGACACAATGACCCTGGAGGTCCTTTCCAACTCTAACATTCTATGACTGTCTTGCTGAAATGTCCACCCTCTTTCATCTTCATCCTCCTGGTAGATTGCATCAGATTTTTGTCAAAAATGTCTGGGTAAATTTATCCATTCATCCTTCCTTCTATTATATGAAGTTTGCCATTGTCGTATGCTGAAAAACAACCCCACACCATGATGTTCCCACCTCCAAACTTCACTGTTGGTATGGTGTTTTTGAGGTGATATGCAGTTTGACCTCAAAATATGGTGTGCATTGTGGCATCCAAGAGTTCAATTTTAGTCTCATCTGACCAGACTATATTATCCCAGTATTTCATCTGCTTCTCTAAATGTTGTTGAGCAAACTTTAAACGTGCTTGAACATGATTTATGTTCAGCAATGGGGTCTTGCATCGAGAGTGTACATATCGTCCATGGAGGTTGAGTGCATTACTTATAGTTTTCTTTGAAACAATTGTACCTGCTGATTTTAGATCTTTCTGTAGCTCTCCATAGGTGGTGCTTGGCTCATGGACAATTCTCCTGATAATTCTTTTCACTCCTCTGTCTGAAATCTTGCGGGGAGCTCTTGGTCATGGCTGGTTTATGATGAAATTATATTTTTTCAATTTCCCGATTATGGCCCCAGCAGTGCTCGCTTGAACCTTCATTAGTTTAGAAATTCTTCTGTAGCCAATGCCATCAATATGTTTTGCAACAATAGGGTTGCAAAGGTCTTGAGACAGTTCACTAGTTTTACCTATAATGAGCTGTTTCTTGTGTGGCACCTTGGCAATGAGACACTCTTTTATAGACCATGAGTTGAACAAGCTGATATTATTTTTCACTTAAGAGGCAGGATTACTTTCTAGTTACTAATAGATTTAAGCTGGCGTCATGACCTTACATGTCTTTTTGCACTTCTGTTTCTTTAGGTGTTCATTACTTTTTCCCAGTGTAATAGTTTAGAAAGTTTATATTGGATAATTGGATGACATATGTTTTAACACAGGTTTTATAATTGGGAGATCACTATAAACTGGTCATCTCAATAAGATTAACCCGATTAGGGCTTATAGCTGGTGGGGGGATGGTTCTCCTGCTAAAAAAAACAATTCAAATAGACCTGGTCAATATGGAGGCAGAGTCCCTGGGCACCTGTTATGATCCTAGTGGCAAGGATCGCAAGTCTGACTAGCTAAGTAACTAAACAGACGACTAGCTCTGGGGAAGTGGTAACTAGATTGACCGCAACCTGATCCTATCCGCACACAACTATAGGTAGCCGTGGAACGTTACCTAAAAATCCTAGACGTCTCTTCAAGGCCTGAGAAACTGACTATTCCTGGAGGGAAAGAAAGTCCTCACTTGCCTCAGTGAAATGACCTCAAAGATATAGAATAGCCCCCACAAATATTAACGATGAGTAAAGGGGAAAGCACAAACGCAGAGATGAAATAGATTTAGCAAATGAGGCCCGCTAACACTAGATAGCAGAAAATAGGAAGGGAACTGTGCGGTCAATAAAAAACCCTATTCAAAATATCCACGCAGAGATTGCTCGAGCCCCCGCACCAACTAACGGTGCGGGGGAAGCAACTCCGTACCCCAGAGCTTACCAGCAGCAAGAAATCACATATTAGCAAGCTGGACTAAACTCATCATACACAGAAATCATATTGCAGACAGATGAGCAAAAAATATTCAAACATAACTTAGCTTCTCCTGAAGAGACTGAAAACGAAGATAATCAGGAGTAATCAGAATAGCACTGAATACATTGACAGCCGGCAACAAGTGGAAGTGAAGCAGAGCTAAATAGGAGCCTCCCTGGTGAATAACGAGGCAGCTGATCCAGCCACAGACCCGCAGGATAATAAACAAAGCCACCAGGGGGAGCCCAAAAACAAAAGTCACAAAACACCACCCGTGACCACAAGAGGGAGCCCGAAAACAGAGTTCACAACAGTACCCCCCCTTGAGGAGGGGTCACCGAACCCTCATCAAAACCCCCAGGGTGATCAGGGTGAGCCACATGGAAGGCACGAACCAAATCGGCCGCATGAACATCAGAGGCGACAACCCAGGAATTATCCTCCTGACCATAGCCCTTCCACTTAACCAAATACTGAAGCCTCCGTCTAGAAATACGAGAATCCAAGATCTTCTCCACCACGTATTCCAATTCTCCCTCAACCAGTACAGGGGCAGGAGGCTCAACCGAAGGAACCACAGGCACCACATACCTCTGCAACAACGACCGATGGAATAGTAAATGATGCCGGGAGGTCCAAACGAAATGACACAGGGTTAAGGACTTCCAAAATCTTATAAGGACCGATAAACCGAGGCTTAAACTTAGGAGAGGAGACCTTCATAGGAACAAAGCGAGAAGACAACCACACCAAGTCCCCAACGCGAAGTCGGGGACCCACACAGCGACGGCGGTTGGCAAAGCGCTGAGCCTTCTCTTGTGACAGCTTCAAATTGTCCACCACATGATTCCAAATCTGATGCAGCCTATCCACCACAACATCCACTCCAGGACAGTCAGAAGGCTCCACCTGACCCGAGGAAAAACGAGGATGAAACCCCGAATTACAAAAAAAAGGCGAAACCAAAGTAGCAGAACTAGCCCGATTATTAAGGGCAAACTCGGCCAAAGGCAAAAAAGTCACCCAGTCGTCCTGATCAGCAGAAACAAAACATCTTAAATAGGTTTCCAAAGTCTGATTAGTTCGCTCGGTTTGGCCATTCGCCTGAGGATGGAAGGCCGACGAAAAAGACAAATCAATGCCCATCTTAGCACAAAAGGTCCGCCAAAATCTAGACACAAACTGGGATCCTCTGTCGGAAACAATATTTTCAGGGATCCCGTGCAAACGAACCACATTTTGAAAAAACAGAGGAACCAACTCGGAGGAGGAAGGCAACTTTAGCAAGGGCACCAAATGGACCATCTTAGAAAAACGATCACACACCACCCAGATGACAGACATTCTCTGAGAGACAGGGAGATCTGAAATAAAATCCATGGAAATGTGCGTCCAAGGCCTCTTCGGGACAGGCAAAGGCAACAACAAACCACTGGCACAAGAACAGCAAGGCTTAGCCAGAGCACAAATTCCACAAGACTCCACAAAGGAACGCACATCCCGCGACAAGGAAGGCCACCAAAAGGACCTGGCCACCAAATCTCTGGTACCAAATATTCCAGGATGGCCCGCCAACACCGAAGAATGAACCTCGGAAATAACTCTGCTGGTCCATCTATCCGGGACAAACAGTCTCTCCGGTGGACAACGGTCAGGTCTATCTGCCTGAAACTCCTGCAGCACCCGTCGCAAATCTGGGGAGATGGCAGACAAAATCACCCCTTCTCTGAGGATACCAGCCGGCTCTGAATCTCCAGGAGAGTCACTTCTGGTCAGAATTCTATCACATTGCGTAGACTCAGGTGTCTGTTCAGAAGACACCGCCAAATGGTGTGCAGGTTTGCGCTCCCGCAAACGCCGATCAATCTGAATGGCCAGAGTCATTGACTCATTCAGAACTTCAGGCGTAGGGAACCCCACCATGACATTCTTAATGGCTTCAGAAAGACCTTTTCTGAAATTTGCAGCCAGGGCACACTCATTCCATTGAGTAAGCACCGACCATTTCCGAAATTTCTGGCAGTACACCCCTGCTTCATCTTGCCCCTGAGAGAGGGCCAACAACGCTTTTTCAGCCTGGTTCTCAAGATTAGGTTCCTCATAGAGCAATCCAAGGGCCAGAAAAAACGTATCCACACTGAGCAATGCAGGATCCCCTGGAGCCAATGCGAAAGCCCAATCTTGAGGGTCGCCACGCAAGAAAGAAATAACAATTCTAACTTGCTGAACGTAATCACCAGAGGAACGAGGTTTCAAAGAAAGAAACAATTTGCAATTGTTCTTAAAATTCAGGAACCTAGATCTATCTCCAGAAAACAACTCCGGAATAGGTATTCTAGGCTCTGACATAGGACTGTGAACAACAAAATCCTGAATACTTTGTACCCTTGCAGCAAGATGATCTACACTGGAGGCTAAACTCTGGATATCCATATCAGCAGCTGAACTCAGAGCCACACCAAGATTAAGAGGAGGAGAGAAGCCAGACACACAGCAGCTAGACACACGGCAGCAAAAAAAAAAAAAAAAAAATTCTCAAGGCTTCTTTTCTCCTGCTTCTGCCATGCAATTAACACTTTACAGGCCGGCTGTACTGTTATGATCCTAGTGGCAAGGATCGCAAGTCTGACTAGCTAAGTAACTAAACAGACGACTAGCTCTGGGGAAGTGGTAACTAGATTGACCGCAACCTGATCCTATCCGCACACAACTATAGGTAGCCGTGGAACGTTACCTAAAAATCCTAGACGTCTCTTCACGGCCTGAGAAACTGACTATTCCTGGAGGGAAAGAAAGTCCTCACTTGCCTCAGTGAAATGACCCCAAAGATATAGAATAGCCCCCCACAAATATTAACGGTGAGTAAAGGGGAAAGCACAAACGCAGAGATGAAATAGATTTAGCAAATGAGGCCTGCTAACACTAGATAGCAGAAAATAGGAAGGGAACTGTGCGGTCAATAAAAAACCCTATTCAAAATATCCACGCAGAGATTGCTCGAGCCCCCGCACCAACTAACGGTGCGGGGGAAGCAACTCCGTACCCCAGAGCTTACCAGCAAAAAGAAATCACATATTAGCAAGCTGGACTAGACTCATCATACACAGAAATCATATTGCAGGCAGATGAGCAAAAAATATTCAAACAGAACTTAGCTTATCCTGAAGAGGCAGAAAAAGAGATAATCAGGAGTAATCAGAATAGCACTGAATACATCGACAGCTGGCAACAAGTGGAAGTGAAGCAGAGCTAAATAGGAGCCTCCCTGGAGAATAACGAGGCAGCTGATCCAGCCAGACCCGCAGGATAATAAACCAAACCACCAGGGGGAGCCCAAAAACAAAAGTCACACAACACCACCCGTGACTACAAGAGGGAGCCCGAAAACAGAGTTCACAACAGGCACCAATGCAAAAGCTTTGACAGGAGCCCCACCTGCCATGATTCTTTATGTTAGTGGCAGAGGAGCCCTGCTATTCTTAAGCTTCAGAGTCAGTATGCAACTGCATCTTCTGCATTCCTTATACTAGAGGTATTTAGTAAGTCGTCTATCCCAGCACGTTCTGTCTGTGGTAGAGAGATGAGCTTTTCTGTGCATGTTGGGAGATGTCTGGACAGGCAACACACACTGTAGAAGTTCAGTCTGATGAAAGCTCTGGAAGTGACAGGATGGCAAGTGCAGTACAGTGATGCAACGAAAGTGAAATATTTGTAAATAAAAACATGTAAAGTGCCATGGAATAAACTGCGCTATAATAACAAATAATAATAGTAAATAATAATAATGTTTGGAGTTTCGTTCTCTGATTAAATTCCATGTAAAGGAAGATGAATATGCAAATTGCCTCTTCATAGAGGAAGAGGACTTGTACTCTATAGCGCGACCTGTACGATGGCACCGTTAGACGCGACCTATACGATGGTACCGTTAGGCGTGACCTATACGATGATACCGTTAGGCTTGGATGAGAAGATCACTTTTGCCCCTTTCTTATAATATAAGTCCTTCCCAGTGTTATCTTGTCCCCTAATCATTAGTAAGTGAGTGTAAAAATGTATTCCACTATCCTTGCAATTTTTTAGCGCTATTGTTATTTATTTTGTGTGTGTCCTATTCTTGTTTTAGTAATGCCCCTATAGGTTTCATCAGCCCATAACTGCCGCATTATCCACAGCAACCGCGATTATCCTCTGCTGCTATGGTATCTTCTCATGAGAGTATATGGATCGCCTGCAATTGGAGGCTTGAATAATACAGACATCTTCTCTCTTTTCCACTGTACATCAACTTCTGAAGAACGGCACGTGTTTTCATTGTTATGTGGGGGGTAATGTTCCTATATATATTTGTGTACTTTGTGTGGCATTTACCGGTATGTATATCCTTTTTCTTGCTGCTTTGTGGAGATATTGGATTTCCCTTTCCAATGTTTCTACAATATGTACTGGGTATCGTTTCACTTTACAACCCCTGGCAAAAATTATGGAATCACCGGCCTTGGAGGATGTTCATTCAGTTGTTTAATTTTGTAGAAAAAAAGCAGATCACAGACATGGCACAAAACTAAAATAATTTCAAATGGCAACTTTCTGCCTTTAAGAAACACTAAAAGAAATCAAGAACAAAAAATGTGGTAGTCAGTAATGGTTACTTTTTTTAACCAAGCATAGGGGAAAAATTATGGAATCACTCAATTTTGAGGAAAAAAATATGGAATCACCCGGTAAATTTTCATACCCAAAAATAACACCTGCATCAATTTAGATCTGCTCGTTAGTCTGCATCTAAAAAGGAGTGATCACACCTTGGGGAGCTGTTGCACCAAGTGGACTGACATGAATCATGGCTCCAACACGAGAGATGTCAAATGAAATAAAGGAAAGGATTATCAAATTCTTAAAAGAAGGTAAATCATCACGCAATGTTGCAAAAGATGTTGGTTGTTCACAGATAGCTGTGTCTAAAATATGGACCAAATGCAAACAACATGGGAAGGTTGTTAAAGGCAAACATACTGGTAAACCAAGGAAGACATCAAAGCGTCAAGACCGGAAACTTAAAGCAATATGTCTCCAAAACAGGAAATGCACAACAAAACAAATGAGGAACGAATGGGTGGAAACTGGAGTCAACGTCTGTGACCGAACTGTAAGAAAAGGCCTAAAAGGAAATGGGATTTACATACAGAAAAGCTAAACAAAAGCCATCATTAACACCTAAACAGAAAAAAACAAGGTTACAATGGGCTAAGGAAAGGCAATCATGGACTGTGGATGACTGGATGAAAGTCATATTCAGTAATGAATCGCGAATCTGCATTGGGCAAGGTGATGATGCTGGAACTTTTGTTTGGTGCCGTTCCAATGAGATTTATAAAGATGACTGCCTGAAGAGAACATGCAAATTTCCACAGTCATTGATGATATGGGGCTGCATGTCAGGTAAAGGCACTGGGGAGATGGCTGTCGTTACATCTTCAATAAATGCACAAGTTTATGTTGATATTTTGGACACTATTCTTTTCCCATCAATTGAAAGGATGTTTGCGGATGATGAAATCATTTTTCAAGATGATAATGCATCCTGCCATAGAGCAAAAACTGTGAAAACATTCCTTGAAAAAAGACACATAAGGTCAATGTCATGGCCTGCAAATAGTCCGGATCTCAATCCAATTGAAAATCTTTGGTGGAAGTTGAAGAAAATGGTCCATGACAAAGCTCCAACCTGCAAAGATGATCTGGCAACAGCAATCAGAGAAAGTTGGAGCCAGATTGATGAAGAGTCCTGTTTGACACTCATTAAGTCCATGCCTCAGACACTGCAAGCTGTAATAAAAGCCAGAGGTGGTGCAAGAAAATATTAGTGATGTTTTGGAGTGTTGTTTTTGTTTGTTTTTCATGATTCCATAATTTTTTCCTCAGAATTGAGTGATTCCATAATTTTTCCCCTATGCATGGTTAAAAAAGGTAACCATTACTGACTACCCCTTTTTTTGTTCTTGATTTCTTTTAGTGTTTCTTAATGCCAGAAAGTTGCCATTTGAAATGACTTTAGTTTTGTGCCATGTCTGTGATCTGCTTTTTTCTACAAAATTAAACAACTGAATGAACATCCTCCAAGGCCGGTGATTCCATAATTTTTGCCAGGGGTTGTAGTATTTCCAGATCCTTAGTTGGTTTGGACATTTTTTTGATGTATGTTCTACATTAATCTTACACCTATTATCACTACTAAGGATTGATCCTTTTGAATATCTTTCATTAATTGATTTATCTTTTCTTTGTGATTGACCATAAATCAGTATAATAGTTGCGCTTGTCACTTTCTCTTCACTGTTTACATGCACTTATCACTTTATTAACTTACACTTACCTAATGATTGGACTATTTGTGACAACTGTCAAGATGCGCTGATTTTTTCCTTTTTTAATAAACCTTAGACCTTGATGCGCCATATGAATTTTTTATCATTTCTATACCGTGACCTGTTGGAAGCAGCAATCCTTTCCGTTGGCATGCCAGAGCCGGTATGTCACTCTCCACAAGAACAAATGTTACCCGTTAGACCTCAGTTACAAAGGAAGAAAAGAAGTCTAGAGAAATCCATGAAAGGATGATTGATGCTTATGATGATGATGGTACACCTTGCTTCTACCAAGTAAAACTTTAGGCAAGCAGTTAAAATGGGGAAAGGAATCAATTGAAGATGACCCCAGTTTAGGCCGACCCGTCGAAGCATCTTCATAGGAAATGTGCCGTAAAGTGGAAGCCATCATTTTAGAAGATCATCAGGTCAAAGTCAGCGTCGTAGCCCGTTAATTAGGCATTTCAGTTGGCACGGTTTCCAGTATAAATTATGATGTTTTGATGATGTCAAAGAGCAGTTCCTGGTGGGTGCCATGAATGTTGATGCCTGAGCAAAAAACATGTTGCCACCAATTTAGCCAAGAGAATTTAGACTTGGTTAGAAAAAATCCATGAGATGACTATTCTCAAATTATTATGGGTGATGAAGCCTAGGTCCACCACCGTGATCCCGAGACCAAACAAGAGTCCATGCAGTAGAAGAACAAGGGGTCTCCAACTCCAAAGAAATATGTGCATCAATAAGCTGGAAAGTTCACGGCAACAGTTTTTTGGGATACAGGAGGCATGTTAATACTAGAATTCATGCCACACAAGACAACAATTACTGGAGACACTTATAATTTTTCAGTAAAGGCATTACGTGAGGCAATCAAAGAGAAACGCTGTGGGAAGTTGTCAGCAGTGGGGCTGCTTCACAACAATGTACGAAATCACAAGCTGTTATCATGGGGCTCATCCGTCCACAATACGGTCCACACCCAGTTCCCAGCGATTAATTTTTATTTCGGAACCTGAAGAAATTTCTGCGTGGGCAACAATTTCCTGATGGTAATGGAGACACACAGGCAGTGCTGGGGTTCTTGCAGCATCAAGAAGTCTCCTATTCTGAGGGCATCTGATCACTGGAGGCAAAGTGGAATAAGTGTATTCAAGCCCAGGGGGATTACATGTAAAAATAGCAAGTTCAATTTTCTCTGAAAATTTTGTTTTATATTCAGGGATGTAAAGAATTGAACACTTCTGGTAGCTACCACCTTCTCCTCCATGTATTGGAAAATGTTATGTTGTCCTTTTATAAGAATTACTCAGAAATATTCAGTGTCTGAGAAAAAATATAAAAAATGCTAACTATACATTGACCGATCCCTTTAATCTAAATTGGTTTGAAAACGGATAGTATAAACATAACACTAAAGCAAATATTGATCCAATTATTCTATACAAATCATTTAATGTGATAGATAAATATGGAGCCGGCATCTATTATTGATGCAATTTTAATCTCCCACTTATCAAAACTCCATTATCTTTATACTGCAAAGCCATTGTAATATAATAATTCATTTATGTTGTGCAGTGTGTTCTCAGTATAGGGGACAACTCATATAAGATCAATAGAAATGGCACGTAATGCATTTAACCCTTGGTGTACAGTGATTAGAGGGGTCTGGCAGTGGTCGCGATGTGAGGATTCACAAGTCTACAGTCACATAGAGTGACTGCAGACTCGTAGTCTAAGGCTGGACAACCCCTATAGTGTGATATTTGGCCTGAGCAAGGAGTTTAGTTGTGTTATTTGCTGTGTGTAAGGATCTGAATTATCTGTTTGACTGATTGTAAAAATATTGTAAGAGAACTCCTGGTGAAACTGTGCCGCTGTGCCTGGGACACTCTGTAAGGTGTGCAGGGCAGTAGTCATGGGCGAGTGGCTGCTGTGTTCCCATACCCTGGCACCCTACAATAAAACAGTGTCCCGATTCCCATGTGCTATGCATGTGGTGCAGTACACTTATGTTTCAGCTGCAGGCGTCCTCTTACTCCACGATTACGGATTCAGGGGCATCTGCAAACAAATTAGGGGACAATCGCCTCTTAACAAATAGTTCAACTGTACTTAGCATCTTGAGTTCAATTCCATCTACAGCACAGTACGTTTCCAAGTTCTCTGTTTGTTCTGCTTGAGCTGTCTGTCACGCACAGTCTAGGACAGACAAAGTGAAACACAAAGGGATAAGGGAAAGGGGGGCCCAACACTAGGGAAGCGAGGAGGGAAGACCCCTAGGCAGATCTAACATCACCCTTTCTGCCCTAAGAGACCCTAAATAGGTTTTGCACCTATCGCTGAGAAGGATACCCAATCCCTCCCAGACCCTAGCGGTAAGCCCTGCTTAGGGAAGGAAGGGGTGAACGCTGGTCGAACCCCACTAACACTAAAGACAGCTAGGATAAGTGAAACAAGGGAGACACTTAGCTTGAGTAGACTCAGACAGAAACATCGACACCCTCAAAACTCCAAGGAGTATGCTAGCAGACTGCTACAGCTCCAAGCTTCAGCAGGGAAGTGCAAATAGAAGATATCACCCGCAACTCCAAACCGCAAGTTGGGAGTTATAAACACCGAGATCCAGCTGTGACCATTAGAGCCGGGGAAGGTGGCCACTGGGTCCTAGCGTCAGAAGGACCAGGCAGAAGTCTGCAAAGCAAAATGCTGAGACCGTCTGCAGACAGATGACACATCCATGACACTGTCCCTTCACTTAATGTTTTCATCGGTCCCTGAGATACTCCAACCTCACAGATCCCATGAGTCCCTTCTCCTTCTCGCGTTTCCCCATCCAGCTTCCAATTGTTGGAAGGAAATAAGGAAAACTTCCCAGCCCCTAGTTCAGGCCACAGGCCCCGGACACTAAAGGAATGTCTGATGAAGGGCGTTGGCAATGTTCTCATATTGCCAAACTTTGCACTTCTCGTGCCCTCCTGCCCTCTAGCCTTCAAGTCATGCACAGACTTTATCTAGCTCAGATCTAATCTCCAACTCAAGACTCACTGCACTAATCAGGAAGCGCTCACCTTCTTAACGGACCTTGCTCCTCCCATGCTGGGGCTGGTCCCAACCATTTAACTGTATATTAACTCTTAAACCCACTTCCTGTATCTAAGGTTTCCACAACTGAATCTTTCCCCTTTCTAACTTAATCCCTATGTCCTATGCTATAACAATGTCCTATTTTTAACCCTGTACTTTCCCTATATACTATACATAAACCACATTTTATATTTATCACAGTACATTACATTAACACTCACAGTAGTGCCTATAAAATTCTAAGCAGTTTCACATATTAATACAGTCACAAAAATACAATAAAATCTCACTCTTTGTGCAAACACTGGTTTGGGAGGGAGAGGCACATGACTGCTCCTGTCACACCCTTACAACTCTGCTCTCTACTACTGAGTAGCTGGAGATATTCGGTGTGAACCTCTAATGGAAAATTGGTCAGGGAACTGACAAAGGTATTTTCTGTGTGAAATCCCTAAAGATAACCAAGTGCCCATCCATAGATGGAAGAGTAATAGACGGACTCATCAAAGTCTGCTCTCCAAAACATCACTCCTTTCCTTTGGAGATTGACACTGCGTCCAAACAGTAGTTTCCCACCACATATGGGTTATCAGCGTACTCAGGAGAAATTGCGAAATGCATTTGGGGGTCCATTTTCTCTTGTGAAAATGTAAACATTTGCGGCTAAAGCAATATTTTTGTGAGGGAAAATTTTAATTTTATCATTTTCATGGTTTAATGTTGAAATGTTTCTCCCATGACCCTTGTGAAAATAAAAATTTGGGGGCTAAAACAACATGTTTGTGGGAAAAAATGTGTTTTTTTATTTCATAGTTCAACGTTAAAAAATCTTGTGAAACACCTGAGGGTTCAAGTTGATCACCACACATGTAGATAAATTCCTTGAGGGGTTTATTTTCCAATATGGGGTCACTTGTGGGTTATTTCCAATATTTAGGCACATCAGGAGCTCTCCAAACATTCCAGCCAATTTTGCGTTCCAAAAGTCAAATGATGCTCTTGCCATTTATTGGCATACTCAGGAGAAATTGCGAAAATGTTAAATTTGGAGCTAAAGTAAGTTACGTTTTTTTTGTGAGAAAAAGTAAAGTTTAATTTTTTTCCTTCTACATTGCTTTAATTCTTGTGAAGCACCTGAATTTTAATACAATTCTTGAATGTGATTTTGAGCACTTTGAGATGTGCAGTTTTCAGATTGCTGTCACTTTTGAGTTTTTTTCTGTCACATAGGCCCCTCAAAGTCACATTAAATGTGATGTCGTTCCTAGAAAAAATGATTTTGTAAATTTTGTTGGAAAAAATGAGAAATCGATGACCAGCATTTAACCTTTCTAATTTCCTAGCAAAAAATAATTATGTTTCAAAAATGATGTTGATGTAAAGTAGATGTGGTAAATGTGATTTATTAACTATTCTGTGTGACATAACTCTATGGTTTAAAGGCATAAAAATTATGTTTGAAAATTCAAAAAATTTTTAAATTTTCACCAAATTTGTGATATATTCACAAATAAATGTAAGTCCTATTGAATAAATGTTACAATATACAATATGTTATGGAAAAAACAGTTTCAGAATCAGTGACACTGGTCCAAATAGAAAAAAATTAGCCTGGTCAGGATGAAGAAAACAGGCTTCGAGGTGAAGGGGTTAAACCTACAGTGGCTACGGAACGTATTCAGACCCCTTTACATTTTTCACTCTTTGTTTCATTGCAGCCATTTAGTAAATTCAAAAAAGTTTATTTTTTTCTAATTAATGTACACTCTGCACCCCATCTTGACTGAAAAAATACAGAACTGTAGACATTTTTGCAAATTTAATAAAAAAGAAAAACTGAAATATCACATGGTCATAAGCATTCAGACCATATGCTCAGACACTCATATTTAAGTCACATGCTGTCCATTTCCTTGTGATCCTCGTTGAGATGGTTCTACTCCTTTATTGGAGTCCAGCTGTGTTTAATTAAACTGATAGGACTTGATTTGGAAAGGCGCACACCTGTCTATATAAGACCTCACAGCTCACAGTGCATGTCAGACCAAATGAGAATCATGAGGTCAAAGGAACTTGCCAAGGAGCTCAGAGACAGAATTTGGGCAAGGCACAGATCTGGCCAAGGTTACAACAGAATTTCTGCAGTACTCAAGGTTCCTAAGAGCACAGTGGCCTCAATAATCCTTAATATTAGAAGAAGATTGGGACCACCAGAAGTCTTTCTAGACCTGGCCGTCCAGCCAAACTGAGCAATCGTGGGAGAAGAGCCTTGGTGAGAGAGGTAAAGAAGAACCCCAAGATCACTGTGGCTGAGCTCCAGAGATGCAGTAGGGAGATGGGAGAAAGTTCCACAAAGTCAACTATCACTGCAGCCCTCCACCAGTCGGACCTTTATGGCAGAGTGGCCCAACGGAAGCCTCTCCTCAGTGCAAGACATATGAAAGCCCGCATAGAGTTTGCTAAAAAAACACATGAAGGACTCCCAGACTATGAGAAAAAAGATTCTCTGGTCTGATGAGACGAAGATAGACCTTTTTGGTGATAATTCTAAGCGGTATGTGAGGAGAAAACCTCTTCCAGAGTGCTCTGGACCTCAGACTTGGCCGATGGTTCACCTTCCAACAAGACAATGACCTTAAGCACACAGCTAAAATAACAAAGGAGTGGAGTCTCTGGAAAGACCTGAAAATGGCTGTCCACTAACTCTCACCATCCAACCTGATGGAACTGGAGAGGATCTGCAAGGAAGAATGGCAGAGGATCCCCAAATCCAGGTGTGAAAAACATGTTGCATCATTCCCAAGAAGACTCATGGCTGTACTAGCTCAAAAGGTGCTTCTACTCAATACCGAGCAACGGGTCTGAATACTTATGACCATGTGATATTTCAGTTTTTCTTTTTTAATAAATTTGCAAAAATTTCTATTTTTCTGTTTTTGTTTTCAGTCAAGATGGGGTGCAGAGTGTAGATTAATGAGAAAAAATTAACTTTTTTGAATTTACCAAATGGCTGCAATGAAGCAAAGAGTGAAAAATTTAACCCCTTCATGACCTTGGGATATTCCGTTTTTCCGTGTTCGTTTTTCGCTCCCCTCCTTCCCAGAGCCATAACTTTTTTATTTTTCCATCAATATGTCCATTTGCGGACTTATTTTTTGCGAAACAAGTTGTACTTTTGAACAACATCATTGGTTTTAGCATGTCGTGTACTAGAAAACGGGAAAAAATTCCAAGTGCAGTGAAATTGCAAAAAAAGGGCAGTCCCACACTTGTTTTTTGTTTGGCTTTTTTGCTAGGTTCACTAAATGCTAAAACTGACCTGCCATTATGATTCTCCAGGTCAGTATGAGTTCATAGACACCTATCATGACTAGGTTATTTTTTATCTAAGTGGTGAAAAAAAAATTCCAAACTTTGCTAAAAAAAAAAAAATTGCGCCATTTTCCGATACCCGTAGCATCTCCGTTTTTCATGATCTGGGGTCGGGTGAGGGCTTATTTTTTGCGTGCTGAGCTTGCGTTTTTAATTATAGCATTTTGGTGAAGATACATTTTTTTTGATTGCCCGTTATTGCATTTTATTGCAATGTCGTGGCGACCAAAAAAACGTAATTCTGGCGTTTCAAATTTTTTTCTACGCTGTTTAGCGATCAGGTTAATGCTTTTTTATTATTGATAGATTGAGCGATTCTGAACGCGGCGATACCAAATATGTGTTTTTTTATTTTTTTCACATTTTATTTACTTTTTTTTTAACTTTTGCCATGCTTCAATAGCCTCCATAGGAGGCTAGAAGCTGGCACAACTCGATCGGCTCTGCTACATAGCAGCGATCATCAGATCGCTGCTATGCAGCAGAAATGCAGGTGTGCCATGAGCGCCGACCACAGGGTGGCGCTCACAGCTACCGGGGATCAGTAACCATAGAGGTCTCAAGGACCTCATCAAACCGTCTGAGGTCAGAAAGGGGTTAAAGGGGTCTGAATACTTTCCATACTCACTGTACATACATGACATCTTCCGAGTCAAATATCTGGTAGTTGTAAAAATAAAATCTTTTATAGAAATAGTTTCCAGATAAAGACCAAAAGGTCAAGGGGTAGTGTATTTCCCAATCTTTTACTCATGAGGTGTCTGATCTGAGTTGAGTTAAAGACCATGCTTGCGTACAAGAAAAGGTGGATAAAGTATTGATAAAAATATGCACTGATATATTTCCTTTTTTACTTTGTGTACCAAGAGCTGTTGCTTAATATAATGATATATGTTTAGAAATTTTCCAATGTATTGCTGATAGGTTTTATCTATTCTCCTACCAAGCTAAATGATATAAATAAAGTGACTGCCAATCCTTCGACCGGCCATATGGCGCCTGTGTCCGTGTGTTATTCAGCCTACATATGTTGATGCCTGATTGATTAGGAACCGTACAAGTGAAGTGAATGTGTGCTGCACAACCCAAAGTTCATTACTTGGATCGAAGGTAACAATAGTTTCACATGTCATTATATCTGTTATGACTGCTAAAGCACGTTGACATCGGTAGCGCACAAACCAGAAAGACAAATACCTGAACCCGACAGAAATCTGTTCAGACCAGGAAAAGCCCTTCCCTGACCCTGGTCTGTCCTTGCCTGACCACAGAGGTTGGCACAATATACTAATGCAATGGCGCCGCCCCCACTCGATGGCAGGTTACCCTGAATGCTGTTAGCAGCTCCTAGTTTTGGTACACTAGCAAATCCTTTAGGAATCACACATGAAGCAACTGCACCCAACCTAAACTACAGCAACGTGAATGAATCCAACAAAGTCTATCACCAGTAGGAAACACCAGCCAGACAAGGTGTATAAAGCTGCACTCGAAAGGTGATAGGACAGACAAACAGAGTAAATGAAAAACACATTTTACCCAAAACCAAAAGGAAAAAGGTTAACAGGACTAAAATACCCAAAGAAAAGGTATATCCGCTGTGGCTCGGTGGAAAGAGATGCCGACCACAAAACACAGGATCAAGAATTTGAATATAGACGCATGACAATTTGTTTCAGTGAGCTTGATCTATTTTTGGTCTCTGTTCTAGTTTTACAATCCTTAATGTGTCTGATTTTCTCTAATGAAGAAAAAAAGTCTTAATTTTTTAATTTTTCTTCAGAAAAAAAAAGGACATAGATTCTAATAGGGCAGTGATCTATGATAGTACACTTACCAAAAAAAACCAAAGTGAGATCAAGCCTTTACGAGTATACCTCTTACACACTTGTATTATTACTCAGACCATCCTTGGATCAGATATTCCACCTGTACAAGCGCCTTCCTCGGATGCGGCTTTTCTGCAGCACTGATGTACAGTACAATCCGTGCGCTGTGTATTGTGAACGTATGACACATGTGTCGGGCTCCAGGGAAACAATTTGCTGTAAATCGTGTAAGTGGCAACAAGCCAGACAGCTCATCTCTGGGCTTTAACAGATGTTTGTCTTCTGCTAGAAGTAAAAATCAATAGAAAGTGAATTCTTGTTACAAGGCAAACCACATCCAGTTACATAAATTCTCAGTTGTTGAGGCAAAGATCACAGGAAGAGTGACGAAGGCGCTGACCCATCATGTCTAGTGACATCAATGTAAATTAGCTCTCTCCCAGAAGGAAAGCCATAGAGCATTGGCATTCAATCCATGTCATGAAGTCAAAAGAGGCCATTTTTTCTATTATTCTGTTCTGTTTCCATCCCTGCCATGAGTATTCATTTTATTTAATTTTTTTCTAAATCCGCCATATGGTTCAAGAGATGAGGGCCTTTTTATTTAATGTTAATATTTACAGTCTTTACAAAAGGTCGTGACTCACAGGGAAATTATGCAGATCATCCAAAAGACACGCCCCAGAGGATCCTGTGAGTAATGCCACCTTGTAAAAAAGCTGAAAAATTAGCACTAAATACATTTTTTACCTTGTGATAGGTCATCATTAAGAAGAGCTGGGTTTCTCTTCCTTCACCCACTCACCTCCCCAAATACAAAAGCTAGTGACCATAACCAATCAAGACTCAATTACATCCAAAAAAACCTTACCTAGCTCATCTTTGTATTTTGCCATCTCAAAACATAAGACTAATTATCCTGTGAGTATAATAAAATATTAGTATCAGCCCTGCTTAAGATCCACCATGTGTTCTCTCTGAGATTCCTGGTTTACAACGAGTAGGGAATTCCTGTGAAGAGACCAAGGCAGATGCAAGTAGGTAACGAGTTTTGTTTGCATTTGATCTCTGGAGCTATTCGTAGTAGTATCTATGATGAAAATGGGAATTTCTAAGCATGATGCCAAGACAGAAAGAACTGTGTGAAAATAAACAGGAAATGTCACTCTTCCCTAAATGTTCTCCTGAATCTGGCGATGTACAGTATTTCTTTTCTTTCTGCTCCTTTCCATACATCTGATTTGCTCCTCTATTCCTTGTATGTAAATCAAATCTTTTTAGCCAAGGTGGAAGGAATCTCCTGAAAATCCCACAGAGAATAATTGATGACCACGTCCATTTGGCTAACAATACTAGATTTACATACAAGAAAGAGGGCCATATTTCAGAAACAGAGAGGAGCACGAACAAATGAAACACAACACTGTATTCAAGAAAACATTTACACCAGGTGCAAAAAAACTATATAACCCCTTTATGTGTGGAAAAGATCCAATATGGTCAAGATCTGTGATCGTGACTCAAAAAGGCTGCATCTGTTAATAGTATGTGCAAGCAACAATTTTTTTAGTTGGTTCTGAAAACCACCTGGAATAGTTGTAATTAAAAGCTAAAAAGAATGACCATATGCATTTCTATGTAAAATCAACTTGCTGCTCCTGTTCATGCTTTCGTGTATTTTTTAATCCCTTCACACACCCAAGCCAGTTTTCACCTTCATGACCAGGCCAAATTTTACAATTCTGACCAGTGTAACGTTATGTGGTAATAACATTTTTCCAACAAAATTTACAAAACCAGATTTTTTAACAACCACATCACATTTGTAGTGACTTTCAGGGCCCTATGTGACAGAAAATACCCCAAAATTACACCATTCTAAAAACTGCACCCCTCAAAGTGCTCAAAATCCAAATCCAAGAAGTTTATTATCCTTTCAAGTGCACTACAGGAACTACAGCAATGTAGAAGGAAAAAATGAACATTTTACTCTTTAACTCAAAAATGTTACTTTAGCCCCAAATTTTGCATTTTAAAAAGGGTAACAGGAGAAAATGAATCATTAAATTTGTTGCAATGTCTCCTGGGTCTGTGCATACCCCATATGTGGTGGAAACTACTATTTTGGTGCATGGCAGGGCTCTGAAGGGAAGGAACATCATTTGGATTTTGGAGCACAAAATTGTCTGGAATAGATAGTGGACGCCATGTTGGGTTGAGCCCCTGAGGTATCTAAGCAATGAACCCCCCACATAAGTCACCCTATTTTGGAAACTAGACCCCTTAAGGAATTTATCTGCATGTGCGGTGACCACCTTGATACCCCAGGTACTTCACAGAATTTTAGAACGTTGAGCTGAGAAAACTACAAATCAGATTTTTCCCACAAAAATAAGTTTTAGCCCCAATTTTTTCATTTTCACAGGGGTAGCACGAGAAAATGCACCATCCAATTTGCTTTCAATTTCTCCTGAATGCACCTGAAGAAACAGAGGAATGGAAGCTGTGACCCGGAGAAGCAGGAGGATCAAGGGGCAGTCAGCACCCATACTGCTCAGGAACCAGTACCAGGCTGTCACGCAGGAGAATGACGAAGAAATACATCAAGATAAGACTTTGCCCACAAAGGATAACCTTGGACGCCCTCAGAGTCCTCCTGGATGGAGAAAGAAAAATGTTGTGAAGAAGAAACAGAGAGTTGTGGTCATGGGGGATTCCCTGTTGAGAGGAACAGACGCCGCAATCTGCAGACCGTATATAAACTCAAGAGAAATGTGTTGTCTTCCAGGTACAAAGATTAAAGATGTGTCTGACAGGATATCAGGACTCTTCAGTCCTACAGATGACTACTAGTGATGAGTGAATATACTCGTTGCTCGGGTTTTCCAGAGCATGTTTGGGTGGTCTCCGAGTATTTTGTAGTGCTTGGACATTTAGTTTTCATCGCCTCAGCTGCATGATTTATGGCTACTAGCCAGGCTGAATACATGTGAGGAATGCCTGTTTGTTAGGGAATCCCCTCATGTATTCGGCCTGTCTGGCAGCCACAAATCATGCTCGGAAACCACCCGATCGTGTTCTGGGAAACCTGAGTAAAGAGTATACTCCCTCATTGCTAATCACTACCCATTTCTGCTAAGGCATGTGAGGACAAATGACACCCCAAGAAATGACCTGGAAACCATCTGCAGTGACTTTGAAAACATAGGTAAGAAAGTGAAAGAACTGGGAGCACAGGTGGTCTACTCTTCCATCCTTCCAGTGGATGGCCATGGAACAAGGAGGTGGAATAAGATTCTACAGATGAAGAACTGGCTATGTCGATGGTGCCGTCAGCAAGGATTTGGATTTCTGGATAACTGAGTGAATTACCTATACGATGGACTACTTGCTAGAGATGGGGTGCACCTTACGAAGACTGGAAAACATGTATTTGTAAGTTGCCTTGTTACACTCATCAGAAGAGCTTTAAACTAGAACAATGTGGGAAGGGAAGCAAAAGGCCAGAAAAAGCAGAAAAAGCCATACACCTGACAAATACTATTGATAAATTCTATTGAGAACTGCTATTAGAAGTGGAAGGGAGGAATTGGAGGAAGAGAAACCAATCACAATCTAAAATGTTTTGAATGCACAAAGCATGGGCAACAAACAAGGAGAATTGGAACTAACGCAGGAAAAGAATTATGATGTCATTGAAATCACTAAAAGTTGGTGAGACGATACACATGATTGGAATATAAGGCTAGAAGGATACAACTTATTTGCAAGAAACAGACTTGATAAACGAGGAGGAGGTGTCGCATTGTATATTAGAAAAGCGTATATCTGCACAGAGATTGAAGCTTCAGAGACTGGGAGTTCTGTGGTAGCTGTTTGGGTAAGACTACAAGGACAGAACAATTGAAAGGACAACATTGTAGGCATTTACTACAGGCCGCCTGTGCAAGCTGGAGATATGGATGAACTCTTTATGCATCAAATGGCCAAGTTCTCCAAAAAATATGACATAGTTGTCATGGGAGATTTTAACTATCCAGACATTTGTTGGAAATCTCTCTCAGACAAAACTAAAAACTCAAGCAAATTCTTATCTTCTCGTGCTGACAATTTTATCTTCCAAAAGGTAGGGGAGAAAACAAGGGGATCTGCTACCTTGGATCTAATCCTTATAAACAGGGAGGAAATGGTTGAGGAGGTAAGAGTGGCTGGGACCCTAGGAGGTAGCGACCATGCTATTTTAGAATTTTGGATATCTAGAAGAGGAAGACCTGTGAAGACTCAGACGTCAAGGTTAGATTTCAGAAAGGCAGATTTTAAGGGACTCAGAAAGCGAATCAAGGGATCTAATAGCTGGATATCCTTAAGGACAAAAATGTCCAGGAAGGATGGGAAATCTTGAAAAATTAGATTCTCAAAGCACAATCGTTAAAAATTCCAAAAAGAGGGAAGAATAGGAAACATTTAAGGAAACCAGGATGGATGAACACAGAACTTAAACACATGCTTAAAAGAAAGAAAGAAATGTTTATCAAATAGAACGGGGGAGGCATATCTAAAGAAGCTGCTGTCTGCAGAATCTACAGGGCACGAATCAGATTAACTAAAGCTGACAACGAATTAAGACTTGCAAGAGAGGTCAAAAGCAATAAAATAGTATTTTGGGGATATGTCAAAAGTAAAAGAAAAGTCAAAGATGCTATAGGATTTTTACAGGATGAAAATGATGAAATGGTAAGAAAGGATGTTGAGAAGGCCGAACTTTTATATTCCTATTTTGCATCTGTTTTCTCTTAGAAAGGAAATGTAACAGCAACTGATTTTCACTGTCCTATTAAGGGAATAGAATAATCCAGGATATCTATAAACAGAAAGATAGTGAGGAAACACTTAGCTAACATAAATGATTTCAAGTCTCCAGGTCAAGATGAATTACACCCCAGAGTACTGAAGAAGATAGCAGAATACATTTTTTAACCACTCTCCTTAATCTTTGAAAATTCTTGGAGAACAGGAGAAGTCCCAGAAGACTGGAAAAGAGCAATTGTTGTTCCTATCATCAAAAAGGGTAAGAAGGTGGACCCAGGGAACTATAGGCCGGTGAGTCTGATGTCTATACCAGGAAAGATCTTTGAACAAATTATTAAACAACATGTATGTAAGTACTTGGATAAGAATGAAGTGATTAAACAGAGTCAGCATGGGTTTGTAACTAATAAGTCATGTCAGACTAACTTAATTTCCTTCTATGACAGAATCACTTGCTGTGTGGATCAGGGAAATGCTGTAGATATAGTATATCTTGACTTGAGCAAAGCATTTGACAAAGTATCTCACACAATCCTTATTGAAAAAATGACTAAGTATGGAATGGACAAGGCAACTGTTAAGTGGATTCATAACTGGCTTAGTGATCGGACCGAAAGAGTGGTCGTAAATGGCTGCACATCCAGTTGGAAGAATGTCTCAAGTGGGGTACCACAGGGCTCTGTCCTGGGTCCTGTATTGTTCAACATCTTTATCAATGATTTAGATGAAGGAATTGAGGGTAAACTGATTAAATTTGCTGATGACACAAAGCTAGGAGGGATTGCTAATACTAGAGAAGAGAGAGAGAGGATTCAAAAAGATATAAATAAACTGGAGCATTAAGCAGCAACTAACAGAATGGTTTTTAACAGGAAAAAATGCAAAGTACTACATCTGGGCAATAAAAATGAAAAAGCATATACAAAATGGGAGGAATGGGGCTAAGCAACAGCACATGTGAAAAAGACTTGGGTATACTAATAGATCACAGACTGAACATGAGTCAACAGTGTGATGCAGCAGCAAAAAAAGGCAAATACAATTCTGGGATGTATTAACAGAAGCATACAGTCTAGATCACGCAAAGTCATTATTGCCCTCTACTCCTCTTTGGTCAGACCTTATCTGGAATACTGTGTCCAGTTTTGGGCACCACATTTAAAAAAAGACATCAACAAACTGGAGCAAGTTCAGAGAAGCGCGACAAGAATGGTGACGTGTCTGCAAACCATGTCCTATTAGGAACGTTTACAGGATTTGGGAATGTTTAGCTGGCAAAAAAGAAGACTGAGAGGAGACTTAATAGCAGTCTACAAATATCTCAAGGGCTGTCACATTGTAGAAGGATCATCTTTATTTTCATTTCCACAAGGAAAGACTAGAAGCAATGGGATGAAACTGAATGGGAGAAGACACAGATTAGATATTAGAAAAACCTTTTTGACAGTTAGGGTGATTAATGAGTGAAACAGACTGCCACGAGGGGTGGTGAGTTCTCCTTCAATGGAAGTCTTCAAACAGAGGCGGGACAGACATCTGTCTGGAAGTCTTCAAACAGAGGCTGGACAGACATCTGTCTGGGATGATTTAGTGAATCCTGCTTTGAGCAGGGGTTGGACCAGATGACCCAGGAGGTCCCTTCCAACTCTACCATTCTATGATTCTATGATATCCCAAATGTTGAGGAAAACTACTGTTTGGGCGCCTGGCAGGGCTCGGAAGGGAAGGAGCATCTTTTGACTTTTTGAACTCAGAATTGCCTGAGCAGAGCCTTTGCAGCCTCTAAAGGGCCTAAACAATGGAAATATCCTGCAAGTGGCCCCATTTATGAAACTAGATCCCTCAAATAATTTATCTAGATGTGTGTTGAGCAAAAATGTTATTTAAGCCCTATTTCTTTTTCATTTTAACAAGGATAGTAGGCGAAAATGGACCCAAAAATGTGTCGGACAATTTTTCCTGAGAATGCCAATACCCCATATGTGATTGAAAACTAATTTTGAGGCACAGTGCAAAGCTCAGAAGGGAAGAATCGCCCTATTGGAATTCAGATTTTGCTGAAATAGTTTGAGGATGCCGTGTCACATTAAAAATCAACCAATCTATATACAGTATGTAAGGGTAAATCAAGAGTAGACTAACATAAAAAGAAACCGCAATGTAGAGTAGATAAAATTTATCCTTTATTATTGATCCTAAAACAAGGGACAAACAACTATTGCAAACACCACACTGAAAAGTGCACACTGCGTTGAACCTAAAAATGATCCCTGACCTGAATGCCTGCCTAATCAGCGGAGGTTGGCACCCTAGATACAACCCATACGAGAATGTCACATTGGCAGAGCCCCTGAGGTTCCAGAATAGCAGAACCCCCCATCATGTGACCTCATTTTACAAGCTAGACCACCAATTAATTCATTGAGCGTTGCATTGAGCATTGATAGCACATGTGTGTCATAGAATTTTGGGTGAAGAAAGAATACTTAACACTAAGATGTTGTTTTAGCCCCAAGTTTTTAAACCCTTTCTGACATCTGACGTACTATCCCGTCGAGGTGACCCGGACCCATATGACCATCGACGGGATAGTACGTCATATACGATCATCCGTGCTCCCCCTGGATTATCACAGCTGACATCCGGCACTATGTGCCAGGAGTGGTCATGGACCGCTCCCGGCACATTAACCCCGGGAACACTGCGATCAAACAAGATCACAGTGTTCCGGTGGCATAGGGAAGCATCGCGAAGGGAGAGGGCTCCCTGTGTGCTTCCCCAAGACCCTGAGAACAATGCAATGTGATCGCGTTGTTTGGAGAGTCTCCTCCCTGCAGGCCCCCGGATCCAAGATGCCGCGGGGTTCTTCCGGGTCCTGCAGGGAGGTGGCTTGCCAGCGCCTGCTAAGAGCAGGCAACGGCAAGCCTTCTGCACTGCCTGACAGATCGCTGTGCACTGTTTACCAAACACGGAATGGTATAAACGCCCCCCCAAAAGAAATTCATGAATTGCTGGTTTTTGTTCATTCTGCCTAACAAAAATCGGAATAAAAAGCAATCAAAAAATGGCATGTGCCTGAAAATGGTACCAACAAAAACGTCAACTCGTTCCACAAAAAACAAGACATCACATGACTCTGTGGACCAAAATATGTAAAAACTATAGCTCTCAAAATGTGGTGATGCAAAAACTATTTTTTGCAATAAAAATCGTCTTTTAGTGTGTGACAGCTGCCAAACAAAAATCTGCTATAAAAACCAACTAGAAATAGTAAATATAATCCACCTTTATCACCTCCTTAGTTAGGGAAAAATATTAAAATAAAAAAATGGGTTGGGGCTAAAGTTAGGGTTAGGGTTGGGGCTAAAGCTAGGGTTGGGGTTACGGTTTGGATTACGTTTACAGTTGGGTTACGAGTGTGTCAGGGTTAGGGGTGTGGTTAGTTATGGTTAGGGTTGGGATTAGGGTTAGGGGTGTATTGGGGTTAGGGGTGTGTTAGGGTTGGGATTAGGGTTAGGGGTTTGTTGGGTTAGGGTTGGAGTTAGAATTGGGGGCTTCCACTGTTTAGGCACATCAGGGGCTCTGCAAACGCAACATGATGTCCGGTCTCAATTCCAGCCAATTCTGCGTTGAAAAACGGTGCTCCTTCCCTTCCGACCTCTGCCGTGCACCCAAACAGAGGTTTACCCCCACATATGGGGTATCGGCGTACTCAGGATAAATTGTACAGCAAACTTTGGGGTCCAATTGCTCCTGTTACACTTGGTAAAATAAAACAAATTGCATCTGAAGTATTTTTTTGTGAAAAAAAGTTTAAAAAGTTATGTTCATTTTTTTAAACATTCCAAAAATTCCTGTAAAGCACCTGAACGGTTAATAAACTTCTTAAATGTGGTTTTGAGCAACTTGAGGGGTGCAGTTTTTAGAATGGTGTCACTTTTTGATATTTTCTATCATATAATCCTTTCAAAGTGACTTCAAATGTGATGTAGTCCCTAAAACAAAATGGTGTAGTAAAAATGAGAAATCGCTGGCCAAATTTTAACCCTTATAACTCCCTAACAAAAAAAAATTTTGGTTTAAAAATTGTGCTGATTGAAAGTATTTTGTGTAACATATGTCTGTGATTTAAGGGCATGAAAATTCAAAATTGGAAAATTGCAAAATTTTTGAAATTTTTGCCAAATTTCTGTTTTTTCAGACATAAACGCAAGTAATATCAAAGAACTTTACCACTATCACGAAGTAAAATATGTCACGAGAAAGCAATGTCAGTCTCACCAGGATCAGTTGAAGCGTTCCATAGTTATAACCTCATAAAGGGACAGTGTTCAGAATTGTAAAAATTGGCCTGGTCATTAATGTGCAAACCACCATTGGGGGTAAAGGGGTTAATTACTCCTGAGTGTGCCAATACCCTATATGTAATTAAGAACTACCGTACTTTTCAGGCCCAGTGCAACGCTCAGAAGGGATGGGGCGCCATATTATAGTGAACATTTTTCTGATATGGTTTGAAGGTGCCATGAACTACTGGGAGAGCCCCTGAGGTACTAGAACAACAGAACCCCCGATAAGTGACCCTATTTTACAAACTACACCTTTCAATGAATTAATCTAAGGGTTCATTGATCATATTAATGGAGCGCCCCCAGTAGGGCAGTGGGGTACTGGGTACCAGGTCCCTCGGTTCGCAGGGGGGATGTCACGGTGGCTGACCCGGTCCGTGGCCCTAGGGACGTCAGTGTAAATGGGGAAAGGTCTTTAAAGGGGAAATGTTTGTGATGCCACCTGTGGAATTCGGTCAGGGTGACCAACGCTGCTTTAAGGGGTCCGCTGGGTTGATGATATTGCAGCTAGATGGTATACCTTCCCACAGGTGAAGTGTACCCCCAGGGCTTCCCAGTGTGTAGATGGTGGATGGTGAAAGGCGCAGTGAAGAATGAGGACACAAGGTTGCAGTCTCTTTACCTTTTTATTGAAGGCTTCAGCATCCACAGTCCAGAGCACCAGATCACAGGGCAGGCAGAGTCCAGCCGGTTTGGAGGCAAATCTCTTATTCAGGTGGAAATCAATAGCCTTCCTCTAGCGCCTGGGTGTTGTAGTACCTTATTGCTGAGCCTCTCATAAGGTTCTCACAACTGATGTAGATGTTCTAGATGTTATGTCTCTCTCTCTGTCCCCCTGATGGATAGGAAAACCCGTATGACCGGTGGCCTGAGGCTTTTTACAGGGACTCTAGCATGCCCCAGCCTTTCGTGGGTGCCACCATGCCTCCTGGGTATGGGGCGGATCAGTAACTTGAAATTAGCTGTCCTGCCGGTCTCTGGAGCAAGGCATAAAGGACTGTTGCTCCCTCGGTGTTCCGGCTACCGGATCCTGCGTCTCAGAAGGAGGCAGCCTGTGCAGGGCAGAACTCCTTCTGGTTTCCACTCCTTTTGCTATGACTTCCTTCTCACTCTCTACAATACAGTTCTCTGTTCGTGTCCTTTCTTAGGAACTGCCGTATGTGGGGCAGGCACAGCTCCGTGACCTTCGGTCTAGGCCTCTGACAGGATCCCACCCCTGTCAGGGACCAACTATCTGAGTTGAAGCTCAGCAAGCAACTGCCTAACTTCCTATCCAGGCCACCAGTTTTACCTAGTGTGAAGAGTGCCCTAATAAATAGGACCATAGCTCCCCCTGGTGGATTGGAGTATGAAATGTGTTTGTAATAATTATAGGGGATAACTCAGGAGACTCTTTGCGTGGAACAAGACAACTACAGGACACAGTTTTATAAGTGGTAAAGTCTATATTATCACACGGTGATTCAAATAGGTGCAGAGAGAAACTCAAGTCCACAACACTTGGTGTAAATATTAAACGCAGCTTAGCAGTCTATAGGAAACTTCAGAGAAAAATGCAATCAAGCAGAAAGTCTATGAAGCACAATTATTCTTGAGGATACTTGACACGAATAAATCCTTGTCTTAGTCTAAACACAGATAGATAAGCTTATAAGGCAGTTCAAATCATATCTTAGCTCAAACAGGGAGGCCTGGTTAATAGTCTCAGGTTTTTGCAGAGCAGAAACAGCTTACATGTCCACCAAATGAGATGGAAGTAAACACGAACAGCAGATGAAGGAGGATTACTGGAAACTGGTGTATGCAGCAGGAACTCAGAGCAGAGTAGCAGGATCACCACACAGGTTCACAGGAGCAGGTATATAGCCAGGGAGTGATCAGAGGTCACGAGCTGGATGCAAGGCAGAATACTCTAGCACAGACTGAAGGCTGGGGTGGAGTTTTATAGCAGGATGACACAGTGCACATGAGACCAAAGACGCCATCTTGGAAAAGGGCAGTAATGCACAAAAGGTAAAAAATGTTCAGAGTCCTGACAGAGTTGTATGCATGTGGTACCTGGTAAAGAGATCTCCTTTATTGCCTTCAAACGTAACATCACTCCCCCCTAGAGGAGAATGATATTACTGCAATGACCAGGACCCTGGGGCGCTGCATTAACACCACTGTTGTGTCTCAGAATTTTATACCATTGGGCAGTGAAGACAAATAATTACACTTTCACTGTAAAGATTTAGTTTTAACCTCAGATTTTACAATTTTACATTAGTAAACGGGTGAAAATGGCACAAAAATTTGTCACACAATTTCTACTGAACGTGGAAATACCCTGTAACAAGGTGGCACGGGGTGGTAGAAATGGGCGAGTCCACTAGGTCACAGTTAGTGAGCATCCCGGCCCCTTGCACATGAAAAGACAGTTCAAGTCCCAGCCCTATGGCACAGTCGATTACCTCTGACACACGGTTACTGTCCATATGGGAACGGCGTCCTCTGGATGCACCACACATCACACTTCAGTTCCAACAGTGGCAAACTTGTTTAATAATGGGTAAGCAAAGAAGATAACAATTCCTGAGCTGTCCCTATTCAAAGATACTGTTGGAGCTGGTCCCAATTGGCTCCTGGGAGCTAACAGTCTCTTGGAGGGCACTTCATCAGTCCAAGTACCTGTTTCAATGCCCGGGGGTCGTGGATAGCACCTTCTCCCCTCTGGGGGTATATTATGCTTCCATCAGGGGAGCACATCTTGCCACGGGCAAACCTGCCCGGGCTCTGCTGCAGAAGCAGGAAACCCAGCCCCTTTTTGCTAACCCTTAGGCCATGTGCACACGTTCAGGATTTTTCCCGTTTTTTCCGCATTTTTTCGCTATAAAAACGTGATAAAAACGCGAAAAAAACGCTAACCTATGCCTCCTATTATTTACAGGGTATTCCGCATGTTTTGTGCAAATGTTGCGATTTTTTCCGCAAAAAAATCGCAATGTGGAAAAAAAGCAACATGTTCATTAAAAATGCGGAATTGCGGGGATTCCGCACACCTAGGAGTGCATTGATCTGCTTACTTCCCGCACGGGGCTGTGCACACCATGCGGGAAGTAAGCAGATTATATGCGGTTGGTACCCAGGGTGGAGGAGAGGAGACTCTCCTCCACGCACTGGACACCATATAATTGGTTGGAAAAAAAAGAATTAAAATAAAAAATAGTCCTATACTCACCTTCGATGTCCCCGGAGTGTTCCCACCTCTCACCGCTGCATGCTGCCGCTTCTGTTCCTAAAGATGGTGTGGTTCAGGACCTGCGGTGACGTCACCGCTCATGTGACCGCTCGCGACCAATCACAAGCCGTGACGTCACCGAAGGCCCTGAACCACGCCGGCATCTATAGGAACGGAGGCTGCAGAGGGTGAGTATAACCATTTTTTTTATTTTTTTTATTATTTTTAAACATTCTATCTTTTACTATAGATGCTGCATAAGCAGCATCTATAGTAATAAGTTGGTCACACTTGTCAAACAGTATGTTTGACAAGTGTGACCAACCTGTCAGTCAATTTTCCAAGCGATGCTACAGATCGCTTGGAAAACTTTAGCATTCTGCAAGCTAATTACGCTTGCAGAATGCTAAAAAAACGCAAAAAAAAAAATGCGGATTTCATGCAGAAAATTTCCGGTTTTCTTCAGGAAATTTCTGCAAGAAATCCGGACGTGTGCACATACCCTTACTGTTTCTGAACTAGTCATGTTCATTACAGTGCAATATAACATAAATGCATGAAATCAGGTAAACATAACACAGTACACGTACAGCAAAAAAACAGTAATTCATAACAGTAATACATTGACACATAGCCAAACTATCAGAGCACTGCATAGGGGACACGTGCCTGACAAAAAGGAGAGGAGGGAGCACTGAGGGTCCCCGCCACCTCCTTACAACCCCACATGTGGCTGTACAGTACTAGTTAGCCACACGGTGAGACTCAGGAGGAACAGTGCTATTTGCCTCCTGAAGCACATATTTTCCTAGAAAAGTTTGCAGACTCCATATACAGCGCCTGTAAGTGCTAGAAGAGCAGAATCCCCCAATTTTGGAAATTATATCCCTTTAGGAATTTATTAACTTGTGCAGTGATGATTTTGACTCCATGGGTGTTTTCCAGAAACAAGTAGTGGATGTTGCAGTGTGAAAATTGCAAATCTGCTAATGTAGTGATCAGTGTTATGATCCTAGTGGTAGAGGATCTCTGGATTCCGGCTAAGTCTTGCAGAAAACATAGAACTGCTCTAGGGAGGTTGAAACTGGGCTAACCGCATACCTGATCCTAACCCACAACTAGAAGTAGCCGGTGAACGTGCCTACGTTGGTTCTAGACGTCTCGAGCCAGCCGGAGAACTGACTACCCCTAGAGGGAAAATAAGACCTCACTTGCCTCCAGAGAAATTAACCCCAAAGATGTAGGAAGCCCCCAACAAATAATAACGGTGAGGTAAGAGGAAAACACAAACGCAGAGATGAACTAGATTCAGCAAAGTGAGGCCCACTAATCTAGATAGGCAGAAAATAGAAAGTGAACTATGCGGTCAGCAGAAAACCCTGCAAAAACATCCACGCTGAATATTCAAGAACCCCCGCACCGACTGACGGTGTGAGGGGAGAATATCAGCACCCTAGAGCTTCCAGCGAGCTAGAAAATCACATTTTAAGCAAGCTGGACAAAAAAACACTGATAATACAAATGATCCAAAGTATGCAAACAAGACTTAGCTTTTCTTGCATGAGACAGATGGCAAGGAATCAGGAGGAGACCATATTGGACTGAATACATCGATACCAGGCAAGAGACTGAGTCCTAAGGAGGACTAAATAGGGAAAACCCACAGCTTAATGAAACAGCTGAAGCCCAAGCCTGCAGAAAGACATGACTCATACAATACCATTAGTGACCACCAGAGGGAGCCCAGAAACACAGTTCACAACAGATCAGTACGCTGTAGTGACCAGTAAGTTGTAGTGACCAGTACTTTATGCCCATCTCCTGCTTCTGGAGACATGCATCCGTAAATTAAGCAAGCTCTCATCACTCGAGAAATGCCAAACATGTGGATGCTAAATGTTGTTTAAGCATACTGTTGGGCTCAGAAAGGTGAAGGGCATTTGGATTTGGGAGCACATAATTTGCTGAATTTCTTATGGAGGCTAGGAGTAATTTAGCTTTTCCAGAACCTTTGGGCTACAAGTAACATGGAAGCCCCCTATATTTCCATCAACAGATGACGGACCCAAGTGGGGACTTTTTCTTTTTTTGTGGATTGATTTGAAGCTTTTTTGGGAACATTTTACATAACATTTTGGATCACATTTATCTGGCGCTCTATGCTAAGCACTTACATCAGGGCTTCCATCTAATTCTGACATGACATGATTCAGATGAAACCCCCAAGGGATCCATTCACCATAATGAGGCACCAGAGTTACCCTGGGTTCATTCTGGCCTCTGTTCAACATTGTCCTTCTTTACTGAAGTACACAAAACTGTGGTGGACTGCACTTTTATGCACACCTAACAATGCGGACACTGCAGATAACAGGTCCTATGGCATCCAGAGTGGCTTCAAGGAACGAATCAACAACATTTGAAGAATTGGCTTTATTTATTTTTTACATCATTCCTTGTGCAGTATAAGTGATTAGGCGATTTTATTCTTCGGGTCCGTGCAATTACAGCAGTACCAGATTTATATGGCGTTTTTATGTTTGGTTGCTGACACACCTTAAAAGATGGTTTTTATAGCAAAACTAATTTGTACATCACCATATTTTGGGAGCTATAATTTTTTACATATTTCTGCCGACACAGTCATGTTAGTGCTTGTTTTTTGTGGGACAAGTTTTTATTGATACCATTTTTGGTCAGATGAATGAAGAAAAAAAAACAGCAATTACATTTTTTTATGCCTTCCCATGTTTGGTAAAGCTGATAAGGCAACTTTATTCGTTGGGTCAGTACGATTACAGCGATACCACATTTATGTCTTTTTTATGTTTTGGCGCTTTTACACAATAAAAACAATTTTATAGAAAAAACAATTATTTTTGCATTGCTTTATTCTGAGAGCTCTAAGTTTTTATTTTTTCACTGATGGAGCTGTATGGCGGATTGTTTTTTGTGGAACAAGATTACATTTTCAGAGATACCATTCTTATTTACATTTGTCTTTTCGATTGTGTTTTATTCCACTTTGTGTTCAGCGCTATGAAGAAAAAGCATAGTTTTTTTGCCCTGTTTATTATTATTTTTTTTTACGGTGTTCACTCAAGGGGTTAACTAGAGTGACAGTTTTACAGAGCTGGTCAATTATATAGAGCTGGTATAATATATTTTAATAATGTTTTGTACTGCACAAAGGATCATTGTTCTCAGCAGCATATCATCCTGTGTAAACAGGACTCTAACTAAGTAGAACAATGGCAGCGTATGTGCACTGAATTTTCTATTATGGGTACTGTTAAAGGGAACTTTTCATGTTGAACATATGAAAGGGGTACAAGGCTGTGGGCCGGAACTGAGTTATCTTTGCCCTGAAAGCCCTCTTTTAAACAGGAATCAGAGGTGAGTGTTATGTGCTGTCGGGTACTTTCTTTACTCACTTGTAGTTCGGGAGTCCCTGTGACCTCGCTGTCCATGGGACCCGATAAAGTTACAAACATGACAGGAGACCTTAGATGCGTTAAAACAGGTTCAACTTTACTGTGCAATTCGGATACATGCGGATACACACAAAGGGAGACAGAATCCTCTTCAGATAATGTTCCCTTTGTCCAGTGTACTATCAGTCCTTGACTCCGTACTGCCTGACCTGATCCCGCCTCAACAGCGCCTGTTGGCACCAGGGACCTTCTATCAGGCATAACAGCTTCCCCGAAGCCCACCATCCTCCATTTGTCTACATTTTACCTACCTAAATGGATCCGCAGCAGCCTTCTGCTCCCTCAAGCTTAAACAGTTGTGACTGTCACAACCCCATAAGGTGAGCATAAGCAATTTTTGGTTTTCCCGTTTTTACATTGGACAAGACCCTATTTGCGATTTATTGTTTCCACCGCCTAATTTTATCTGTGCAGGAGAACAGAGACACAAACCGGCCATAAGGATAAAATGCAAAACTTTTTATCAAAACATATAAGCATAAAACTTTCACATAAAACACTATTCAAATAACTCCTCTTCACCCAACGTCTTCTTCTACCCCTCTACACATACAGTCCGATCTGTGAACAGCACAATCTCAAGAAGGTGAAGCTGAGCAGAATAATAAATAGGTTTGTTGGAACACATTCAGTATAACTTGTAATTTATTCATTGAAATTCCTGATGTTTGTATGCAGAATAGTCTGGTGGTGCTACCTAGAGACTGACAGCTATGTCTGCATGTATTCATGCAGGGAAGACTGTCAATCATTAAGTACATTGAGTAGGACCGTCCACTAAACACAAATCCATACAAACAATGGGATTTGAACGAATAAAATGCAGGCTTTGCTAAAACTTTTGCCACAAAAATGTAAATATATTCCTAAAATCCAAATATAGATATAATCGCTTGTAGATGGGAAATTATGATATATATATATATATATATATATATATATATATATATATATACAGTGGGGCAAAAAAGTATTTAGTCAGTCAGCAATAGTGCAAGTTCCACCACTTAAAAAGATGAGAGGCGTCTGTAATTTACATCATAGGTAGACCTCAACTATGGGAGACAAACTGAGAAAAAAAAATCCAGAAAATCACATTGTCTGTTTTTTTATCATTTTATTTGCATATTCTGGTGGAAAATAAGTATTTGGTCAGAAACTAAATTTCATCTCAATACTTTGTAATACATCCTTTGTTGGCAATGACAGAGGTCAAACGTTTTCTGTAAGTCTTCACAAGGTTGCCACACACTGTTGTTGGTATGTTGGCCCATTCCTCCATGCAGATCTCCTCTAGAGCAGCGATGTTTTTGGCTTTTCGCTTGGCAACACGGACTTTCAACTCCCTCCAAAGGTTTTCTATAGGGTTGAGATCTGGAGACTGGCTAGGCCACTCCAGGACCTTGAAATGCTTCTTACGAAGCCACTCCTTCGTTGCCCTGGCGGTGTGCTTTGGATCATTGTCATGTTGAAAGACCCAGCCACGTTTCATCTTCAATGCCCTTGCTGATGGAAGGAGGTTTGCACTCAAAATCTCACGATACATGGCCCCATTCATTCTTTCATGTACCCGGATCAGTCGTCCTGGCCCCTTTGCAGAGAAACAGCCCCAAAGCATGATGTTTCCACCACCATGCTTTACAGTAGGTATGGTGTTTGATGGATGCAACTCAGTATTCTTTTTCCTCCAAACACGACAAGTTGTGTTTCTACCAAACAGTTCCAGTTTGGTTTCATCAGACCATAGGACATTCTCCCAAAACTCCTCTGGATCATCCAAATGCTCTCTAGCAAACTTCAGACGGGCCCGGACATGTACTGGCTTAAGCAGTGGGACACGTCAGGCACTGCAGGATCTGAGTCCATGGTGGCGTAGTGTGTTACTTATGGTAGGCCTTGTTACATTGGTCCCAGCTCTCTGCAGTTCATTCACTAGGTCCCCCCGCGTGGTTCTGGGATTTTTGCTCACCGTTCTTGTGATCATTCTGACCCCACGGGGTGGGATTTTGCGTGGAGCCCCAGATCAAGGGAGATTATCAGTGGTCTTGAATGTCTTCCATTTTCTAATTATTGCTCCCACTGTTGATTTCTTCACTCCAAGCTGGTTGGCTATTGCAGATTCAGTCTTCCCAGCCTGGTGCAGGGCTACAATTTTGTTTCTGGTGTCCTTTGACAGCTCTTTGGTCTTCACCATAGTGGAGTTTGGAGTCAGACTGTTTGAGGGTGTGCACAGGTGTCTTTTTATACTGATAACAAGTTTAAACAGGTGCCATTACTACAGGTAATGAGTGGAGGAAAGAGGAGACTCTTAAAGAAGAAGTTACAGGTCTGTGAGAGCCAGAAATCTTGATTGTTTGTTTCTGACCAAATACTTATTTTCCACCAGAATATGCAAATAAAATGATAAAAAAACAGACAATGTGATTTTCTGGATTTTTTTTTCTCAGTTTGTCTCCCATAGTTGAGGTCTACCTATGATGTAAATTACAGACGCCTCTCATCTTTTTAAGTGGTGGAACTTGCACTATTGCTGACTGACTAAATACTTTTTTGCCCCACTGTATATATATATATATATATATATATATATATATATATATATATATGCAGTGGGTACGGAAAGTATTCAGACCCCTTTACATTTTTCACTTTGTTCCATTGCAGCTATTTGGTAAATTCAAAAAAAGTTCCTTTTTTTTTTTCACTTCAGAACAACTCTGTGACCATTCTTGACTGGCCCAGCCAGAGCCCTGACCTAAACCCAATTGAGCATCTCTGGAGAGACCTGAAAATGGCTGTCCACTAGTGTTGAGCATTCCGATACTGCAAATATCGGGTATCGGCCGATATTTGCTGTATCGGAATTCCGATACCGAGTTCTGATATTTTTGCGATATCGGAAATCGGAATTGGAAGTGTTCCCAGTCATCTTCGGCGTGTGCGGTGCGTATGGTTCCCAGGGTCTGAAGGAGAGGAAACTCTCCTTCAGGCCCTGGGATCCATATTCATGTAAAAAATAAAGAATAAAAAATATGGATATACTCACCCCTCCGGCGGACCCTGGACCTTAGCGGTGTAACCGGCAGCCTCCGCTCCTAAGAATGCAGTGAGTGTAGGACCTGCGATGATGTCGCGGCTTGTTATTGGTCGCGTGAGCGGTCACATGAGCGGTCACGCGACCAATCACAAGCCGCGACGTCATCGAAGGTCCTTCACTCTGCATTCTTAGGAACGGAGGCTGCCGGTTAACACCGCTAGGTCCAGGGTCCGCCGGAGGGGTGAGTATATCCATATTTTTTATTTTTATTCTTTATTTTTTACATGAATATGGATCCCAGTGCCTGAAGGAGAGTTTCCTCTCCTTCAGACCCTGGGAACCATCCAGGATAGCTTCCGATACTTGTGTCCCATTGACTTGCATTGGTATCGGGTATCGGTATCGGTGATATCCGATATTTTTTGGATATCGGCCGATCCCATCTGATACCGATACCTTTGAGTATCGGAAGGTATCGCTCAACACTACTGTCCACCAATGTTCACCATCCAACCTGATGGAACTGGAGAAGATCTGCAAGAAAGAATGGCCGAGGGTCCCCAAATCCAGGTGTGAAAAACTTGTTGCATCATTCCCAAGAAGACTCATGGCTGTACTAGCTCAAAAGGTGCTTCTACTCAATACTGAGCAAAGGGTCTGAATACTTATGACTAGTGTTGAGCATTCCGATGCTGCAAGTATCGGGTATCGGCCGATACTTGCTGTATCGGAATTCCGATACCGGGATTCCGATACTCTTGTGGTATCGGGTATCGGGTATCGCAACAACATTAATGTTAAAATGTGTAAAAGAGAGAATTAAAATAAAAAATATCGCTATACTCACCTGTCCGACGCAGCCGGGACTTCAGCGAGGGAACCGGCAGCGTTGTTTGTTTAAAATTCGCGCTATTACTTGGTTACGTGAATTCCCGGCTTGTGATTGGTCAGGTCGGCCACGTTGCCGGGACGCGGACCAATCACAGCAAGCCGTGACGAAATTACGTCACGGCTTGCTGTGATTGGTCCGCGTCCCGGCAATATGGCCGCCCTGACCAATCACAAGCCGTGACGTCACGGGAGGCTGGACACGCGCCCATTTTAAAATGAGCGCGTCCAGCCTCCCGGCTTGTGATTGGTTGACCGCGGCGCAACCAATCACAAGCCGTGACGTCACGGGAGGCTGGACACGCGCCCATTTTAAAATGAGCGCGTCCAGCCTCCCGGCTTGTGATTGGTTGACCGCGGCGCAACCAATCACAAGCCGTGACGTCACGGGAGGCTGGACACGCGCCCATTTTAAAATGAGCGCGTGTCCAGCCTCCCGTGACGTCACGGCTTGTGATTGGTCAGGGCGGCCATATTGCCGGGACGCGGACCAATCACAGCAAGCCGTGACGTAATTTCGTCACGGCTTGCTGTGATTGGTCCGCGTCCCGGCAACATGGCCGACCTGACCAATCACAAGCCGGGAATTCACGTAACCAAGTAATAGCGCCAATTTTAAACAAACAACGCTGCCGGTTCCCTCGCTGAAGTCCCGGCTGCGTCGGAGAGGGTGAGTATAGCGATATTTTTTATTTTAATTCTTTCTTTTACACATTTATATGGTTCCCAGGGCCTGAAGGAGAGTTTCCTCTCCTTCAGACCCTGGGAACCATCAGGAATACCGTCCGATACTTGAGTCCCATTGACTTGTATTGGTATCGGGTATCGGTATCGGATTGGATCCGATATTTTGCCGGTATCGGCCGATACTTTCCGATACCGATACTTTCAAGTATCGGACGGTATCGCTCAACACTACTTATGACCATGTGAGATTTCAGTTTCTTTTTCAATAAATTTGCAAACATTTCTACATCTCAGTTTTTTTCAGTCAAGATGGGGTGCAGATTGTGCATTAACCCCTTTCTACCATTGGACGTACCATTCCGTCCTTGTGGGGTGGGCCCTAATTCCCATGGATGGAATAGTACGTCCAATGCGATCAGTCGCGCTCACGGCGGGAGCGCGGCCGATCGCGGCTGGGTGGTATCTGATTATCACAGCTGACATCCGGCACTATGACATCACAGACCGCTCCCAGCACATTAACCCCCGGAACACTGCGATCAAACATGATCGCAGCGTTTCAGCAGCATAGGGAAGCATCGCGAAGGGAGGGGGCTCCCTGCATGCTTCCCTGAGACCCTCAGAACAAAGCGATGTGATCGCGCTGTTCTGAGCGTCTACTCCGTCCTCCTCCCTGCAGGCCCCGGATCCAAGATGGCAGCGGGGGTCCTTCCGGGTCCTGCAGGGAGGAGGGTTTCAAGCGCCTGCTGAGAACAGGCGCCGGCAAGCCTGCAGCACTGCCTGTCAGATCACTGATCTGACACAGTGCTGTGCAAAGTGTCAGATCAGCGATCTGACACTATGTAGTGATGTCCCACTGGGACAAAGTAAAAAAGTAAAAAAAAAAATATTAACGTGTAAAAAAAAAAATCTAAATAAAGAAAAAAAATAGATATTGTTCCAATAAATACATTTCTTTATGTAAATAATAAAAAAAACAATAAAAGTACACATATTTAGTATCTCCGCGTCCGTAACGACCCGACCTATAAAACTGTCCCACTAGTTAAGCCCTTCAGTGAACACCGTAAAAAAAATAAATAAAAAATGAGGTAAAAAACAATGCTTTCTCATCATACCACCAAACAAAAAGTGGAATAACACGCGATCAAAAAGACGGATATAAATAAACATGGTACCACTAAAAACATCATCTTGTCCCGCAAAAAACGAGCCACCATACAGCGTCATCAGCGAAAAAAAAAAGTTATAGCCCTCAGAATAAAGCGATGCAAAAATAATTATCTTTTATATAAAATAGTTTTTACTGTATAAAAGTGCCAAAGCATAAAAAATGCTATAAATGAGATATCACTGTAATCATACTGACTCGAAGAATAAAGCTGATTATCAATTTTACAAAACGCGCAACGGTATAAACACCCCCCCAAAAGAAATTCATGAATTGCTGGTTTTTGTTCATTCTACCTAACAAAAATCAAAATCAAAAGCGATCAAGCAATGTCATAAACCCGAAAATGGTACCAATAAAAACGTCAACTCGTCCTGCATAAAAAAAGACCTCATATGACTCTGTGGGCCAAAATATGAAAAAATTATAGCTGTCAAAATGTGGTGACGCAAAAACTATTTTTTGCAATAAAAAGAGTCTTTTAGTGTGTGACAGCTGCCAAACAAAAACCCGCTATAAAAACCCACTATAAATAGTAAATCAAACCGCCCTTCATCACCCCCTTAGTAAGGGAAAAATAATAAAATAAAAAAAAGTATTTATTTCCATTTTCCAATTAGGGTTAGGGTTGGGGCTAAAGTTAGGGTTATTGTTGGGCCTAAAGTTAGGGTTGGGGCTAAAGTTAGGGTTAGGGTTGGGGCTAAAGTTAGGGTTGGTGCTAAAGTTATGATTAGGGTTGGAGCTAAAGTTAGGGTTAGGGTTGGGGCTAGAGTTGGGGTTAGAGTTTGGATTATGTTTGCAGTTGGGTTAGGGTTGTGTCAGGGTTAGGGGTGTGGTTAGGGTTATAGTTAGGGTTGTGATTAGGGTTAGGGGTGTGTTCGGGTTAGGTGTGTGGTTAGGGAAGGGATTAGGGTTAAAGATGTGTTGGAGTTAGGGTTGAAGTTTTATTGGGGGGTTTCCACTGTTAGGCACATCAGGGGCTCTGCAAATGCAACGTGATGATCACAGACCATGCCATCAAAGTCTACTTTACAAAACACCACTTCTTCCCTTCCGAGCCTCGACGTGCGCCCAAACAGTGGTTTACCCCCACATATGGGGTATCAGCGTATTCAGGACAAATTGGACAACAACTTTTGTGGTACAATTTCTCCTGTTACCCTTGGGAAAATAAAAATTTGGGGGCTAAAAAATCATTTTTGTGGGAAAAAAATTATTTTTTTATTTTCACGGTTCTGCGTTATAAACTTTAGAGAAACACTTGGGGGTTCCAAGTTCTCATAACACATCTAGATAAGTTTCTTTGGAGGTCTAGTTTCCAATATTGGGTCACTTGTGTTTTTTTTACTGTTTAGGTACATCATATACATAGGGGCTCTGCAAACGCAATGTGACGCCCGCAGACCATTTCATCAAAGTCTGCATTCCAAAACGGCGCTCCTTCCCTTCCGAGCTCTGCCATGCACCCAAACGGTGGTTTCCCCTCACATATGGGGTATCAACGTACTCAGGACAAATTGCACAACAACTTTTGGGGACAAATTTCTCTGGATACCCCTGGGAAAATAAAAATTTGGGGGCGAAAAGATCATTTTTGTGGAAAAAATTTTTTTTTTAATTTTCACAGCTCAATATTATAAACTTTAGCAAAACAATTGGGGGTTCAAAGTGCACACCACACATCTAGATAAGTTCCTTAGGTGGTCTAGTTTCCAAAAGGGGTCACTTATGGGGGGTTTCAATGTTTAGGCACATCAGGGGCTCTCCAAACGCAACATGGCATCCTATCTCAATTCCAGCCAATTTTGCATTGAAAAGTCAAATGGCGCTCCTTCCCTTCCGAGCTCTGCCATGCGCCAAAACAGTAGTTTACCCCCACATATGGGGTATAAGCATACTCAGGACAAATTGCACAACAACTTTTGGTGTCCATTTTCCCCTGTTACTCGTGGGAAAATAAAAAATTGGGGGCGAAAAGATCATTTTTGTGGAAAAAAATATGATTTTTTATTTTTACAGCTCTACATTATAAACTTCTATGAAGTAATTGGGGGTTCAAAGTGCTCACCACACATCTAGATAAGTTTCTTAGGAGGTCTACTTTCCAAAATGCAGTCACTTGTGGGGGTTTCCACTGTTTAGGCACATCAGGGGCTCTCCAAATGCAACATGGCATCCTATGTCAATTCCAGCCAATTTTGTATTGAAAAGTCAAATGGCGCTTCTTTCCTTCCGAGCTCTGCCATGCACCCAAACAGTGGTTTACCCCCACATGTGGGGTATCGATGTACTCAGGACAAATTGTACAGCAACTTTTGGGGCCCAATTTCTCCTATTACCCTTGGTAAAATAAAACAAATTGAATCTGAAGTAATTTTTTTTGTGAAAAAAGTTAAACATTCCAAAAATTCCTGTGAAGCACCTGAAGGGTTAATAAATAGTGATGAGCGAATACACTCGTTGCTCGGGATTTCCTCCGTGTATGTGTTAGTGTTCGGAGATTAAGTTTTCATCGTGGCAGCTTAATTATTTACAGCTACTAGCCTGCTTGATTACATGTGGGGTTTCCCTAGCAACCAAGCAACCCCCACATGTACTTAGCCTGGATAATAGCTGTAAATCATTCAGCTGAGGCGATGAAAACTTAATCTTCGAACACTAACAAATACTCGGAGGTCACCCGAGCAACGAGTATATTCGCTCATCACTATTAATAAACTTCTTAAATGTGGTTTTGAGCACCTTGAGGGGTGCAGTTTTTAGAATGGTGTCACTTTTTGCTCTTTTCTATCATATAGACCCCTCAAAGTGACTTCAAATGTTATGTAGTCCCTAAAAAAAATTGGTGTTGTAAAAATGAGAAATCTCTGGTCAACTTTTCACCCTTATAACTCCCTAACGAAAAAAAAATTTTGGTTACAAAATTGTGCTGATGTAAAGTAGACATGTGGGAAATGTTACTTATTAAGTATTTTTTGTAACATATCTCTGTGATTTAAGGGCATGAAATTCATATTTGGAAAATTGCTAAATTTTCAAAATTTTTGCCAAATTTCCATTTTTTCACAAATAAACGCAAGTAATATCAAAGAAATTTTACCACGAAGTAAAATATGTCACGAGAAAACAGTGTCAGAATCACTGGAATCCGTTGAAGCGCTCCAGAGTTATAACCTCATAAAGGGACAGTGGTCAGAATTATAAAAATTGGCCCGGTCATTAACGTTCAAACCACCCTTGGGGGTAAAGGGGTTAATGAGAAAAAAATGAACTTTTTTGAATTTACCAAATGGCTGCAATGAAACAAAGAGTGAAAAAAAAATACACACACACACACACACACACACACACACACACACACACACACACACACACAATGAATTAAATAAGTATTGAACTCATCAAATTTTCTAAGTAAAAATATTTCTGTGCTATTGACATGAAATTCTCACCAGATTTCAGTAGCGACCATCCAATCCACACAGGCATCCTGAAGGTTCTGAGGACTCCTTCTATGACCTCTGACCTTTAATTCCTTCAATAATTTTTCTATTGGATCCAGGTCAGGTGATTGGCTGGGCCATTCCAACATCTTTATTTTCTTTTTCTAAAACTAATTGAGAGTTTCCTTGGCTGTGTTTTTGGGATCACTGTCTTGCTCAAATGTCCACCCTCATTTCATCTTCATCATCCTGGTAGATGGAAGCTGATTTTCATAAAAAATGTCTCTGTGCATTTGTCTATTCATCCTTCCTTCAATGATATGAAATTTGCCAGTGGTGTATGCTGAAAAACAGCCCCACACCATGATGTTGCCACCTCCAAACTTCACTGTTAATATAGTGTTTTTGGGGTGAGATGCCAGAGCCTTTTGACCTCCTAACATAGTGTGTATTATTGCATCCAAAGAGTTCAACTTTGGTCTCATCGGACCAGACTGTATTCTCCGAGTATTTCACAAGCTTGTCTAAATGTTGTTGAGCAAACTTTACTTGAACATGTTTTTTTTTCAGCAATGGAGTCTTCAGTGGTGAGCGTGTATACAGACAATGGAGTTCGATTGTATTACTTACAGTTTACTTTGAAACAATTTTACCTGCTGATTCCAGGCCTTTCTGCAGCTCTTCAAAGGTGGTCCTTGGCTCTTGGACAACTCTCCTGATAATGTTTTTCACTGCTCTGTCAGAAATCTTGTGGGGCGCACCTGGTTGTGGCTGGTTTATGATAAAAATATGTTCTTTCCACTTCCGGATTATGGCCCCAACAGTGTTCACTGAAACCTTCCGTAGTTTAGAAATTCTTCTGTAACAAATGCTATCAGTATATTTTGCAACAATAGGGTTGTGAAGGTCTTGAGGCAGCTCACTGGTTTACTCATCTGAATTAGTGATGAGCGAGTATACTCGTTGCTCGGGTTTTCCCGAGCATGCTTGGGTGATCTCCGAGTATTTGTGACTGCTAGTTTTCCTTGCTGCAGCTGCTTGATTTGCAACTGTTAGACAGCTTGATTACATGTGGGGATTCCCTAGCAACCAGGCAACCCCCACATGTACTCAGGCTGGCTAGCAGCCTTAAATCATGCAGCTGGGTCAACAAAAACTAAATCTCCGAGCAGTCACAAATACTCGGAGATCACCCGAGCGTGCTCGGGAAAACCTGAGCAATGAGTATACTAATCACTAATCAGGATATGTTTCTTGTGTGGCGCCTTGTTAACGAGACACCTTTTTGTTTGCTATCAGTTGAACTAGCTATTATTTTTCACTAAGTGGCAGGATTGCTTTATAATTACTGATAGATTTCAGCTGGTATCATGACTTTCCAGGGATTTCTGCACCTGTCTTTCTTCATGTTCAATACTTTTTTCTTGTGTCATTTCTCATTATTACGCATCACTTAATTTATGGACATCTATGATTTGATTTTGTTGCCTATGTGGATTGGATGGGTTGTTACTGACATATGGTGAGAAATTCATGTTAATAACACCTTCAGAAATATATTTACTTTGAAAATTGGTGACATGTTCAATACTTATTTCACCCGATGTATATGTACCATATTTAGCAGATTATAAAATGCACCAGATTATAAGACACAACTCGAATTTTGGGGAGAAAAAGGGAAAAAAACCTTTTTAATAAAATGGTGGTGCTTCTTATAATCCATGCGACTTATCACTTATTGGGGGTGGCGGCTGCGGTGGAGCGACGTCCCAAGGTTGCTGTTGGTTGTGGTAGGAGTGGCACAAGTGGTGTATCTGAGCATGTGTGGCCTCCAGTGGCCATTTTCCCGGAGTCCACCGCAATATAAACCATGGAAGTGTGGGGGCTCTGGGCTTTCACAAAATGTTAACAGAGCCCCCCGCACCACAGAACACCCACAGCGTCGCACCTCCGAACACCTCCTCCTCCCAGCCTTAGGCCTGCAGCATTGTCCCACTCTTTCCTCCACCAGCAGCGACCCTGGGACCCCGTTCCACTGCAGCTGGTAAGGTATATTCGAATTATAAGATGCACCCCCATGGATATAGGGCCAGGACCAGGGACATGGAGCCAGCACAAGGACATGGGGCCAGGACCAAGGACATGGGTACATCACTACAGGTATGGGGCCAGGACCAGATGACATGAGGTCAGGGCATGGAGTCAGGACAAGGGACATGTGGCCAGCAGAAAATACATTTAGCCAGAACAAGGAACAACAAACAAGCAGAAAGGCCATAGGGACCAGCACAAGGGACATCTAACATCAATAACAGCGTGAAGTCTTTTGTGGTAATTGTGGATGAGGTGTTTTATTTTCTCAGGTGGTAAAGCTGCCCACTCTTCTTGGCAAAAAGCCTCCAGTTCCTGTAAATTCCTGGGCTGTCCAGCATGAACTACACGCTTGAGATCTCCCCAGAGAGGCTCAATGATACTGAGGTCAGGAGACTAAGATGGGCACTCCAGAACCTTCACCTTGTTCTGCCGTAGCCAATGACAGGTCGACTTGGCCTTGTGTTTTGGATCGTTGTCATGTTGGAACGTCCAAGTACATCCCATGCGCAGCTTCCGGGCTGATGATTGCAAATTTGCCTCCAGTATTTGCTGATAACGTGCTGCGTTTATCTTTCCTTCAACTTTGACCAAGTTTCCTGTGCCTTTGCAGCTCACATATCCCCAAAACATCAGCGATCCACCTCTGTGCTTTACAGTAGGAATGGTGTTCCTCTCATCATAGGCCTTGTTGACCTCTCTCCAAATGTAATGTTTATGGTTGTGGCCAAAAAGTTCAATTTTGGTCTCATCACTCCAAATTACCTTGTTCCAGAAGTTTTGAGGCTTGCCTCTGTGTTGTTTTGCATATTGTAGGCAAGATACATTGTGGCATTTGCGCAGCAATGGCTTTCTTCTTGCGACTCGACCATGCAGCCCATTTTTCTTCAAGTGCCTCTTTATTGTGCATCTTGAAGCAGCCACACCGATAGTTTTCAGAGAGATCAGTATTTCAGCTGATGTTATTTGTGGGTTTTTCTTTGCATCCCAGACAATTTTCCAGGCAGTTGTGGAGGAAATTTTTGTTGATCTACCTCACCGTGGTTTTGTTTTTTCAGAGCCCCTGGTTTTCCATTTGTTAATCACAGTTTGAACGCTGCTGACTGGCATTATCAATTCCTTGGATATCTTTTTGTATCCCTTTCCTGTTTTATACAGTTCAACTACCTTTTCCCGTAGATCCGTTGATAATTCTTTTGCTTTCCCCATGACTCACAATCCAGAAACGTCAGTGGCTGGATGAAAGATGCAAAAGTCTGTCTGGATCCCAGAAACTCAATCAGATTTTATGCACACACACTGATTACTAGCAAACAGGTCACAGGTGATGATGATACCTTTAGTAGCCATTCAAAGCCATTTGTGTCAACTTCTGTGCATGTTATCAGGCCCAAATCACCAGGGTATGTGAACTTTTGATCAGGGTAATTTGGATGTTTTGGGTTGTCATTATGATTTAAAAAGAGAAAACACAGTAGTTTGACAATAAATGGCTTCACCCAACCACTAACCACAAGTGGAGAAAAAGTTTTGGTGTTATCAATCATATTCTCTGAAAAAAGGCCAAGAAAGCAAAAATTCTACTTGGGTGTGTAAACTTTTGAGCACAACTGTAACTTATTGATTGGTGGGGGTCTGACTGCTGGGACCTGCACCAATCAGCAGACTGTGGAGCTTTTATCTCCATTACACTGGAGCGTCATGTGCGACTTGATCTCTGATCCATTCATTCCCTCAGTGGCTGCGAGTGCTGCGCCTGTGTTTTTTTTTTCTGGAAACCCCAAAGAGAATGAATGGAGCTGTGGTCAGACATGTGGCCTGCCTCTCCATTTTAAAATGGGGATAAAAGTGTCCTGTCGGGGATAAAACTTCCCAATTCTTCTGATTAGTGTGGTTTCCAATGCTCGAAACGATCAATAAGTTATCACCTATTTTGTGGAGCCCGTGGATCGGTGTGTTTTAACAAAATAACCCCCTTTAATGCAAACTACCGTAATTATGCACCCCAGTTATAGTATGTGCACAGACGATGTGCAGGATCCTCCTGTGTTTTACAGTCGCTGCTCCACTATAACAAGGATAATGGCTAACAAGTATTTGCATATAGCTCTATGGTGGGCCCCTAGGGTCACTTCATCTTGTGGGCCCCAGACACCCTAGTCTGATGCTGAATGATAGTATAAGGGCTTAGTGCTTATTTAATTTTTGCTGCCATATATGTTTAGTCATGGATAAATCAGGTTAGTTACCATATGATCAAAATGTTACAGGTAGTGATAAGCGAGTGTGCTCGTTACTCGAGTTTTCCGAGCATGCTCGGGTGTTCTCCGAGTATATTGGGCATGCTTGTAGATTATGTTTGAGTCCCCGCTGCTGCATGATTTGCTGCTGCTAGGCAGCCTGAATACTATGGTGATCCCTAACAAACAGGCAATCCCTGCATGTGTTCAGGCTGTCTAGCAGCCGCAAATCATGCAGCTGAGGGGACTCAAACATAATCTTCGAGCTCCCCAAAAATACTCGGAGAACACTCGAGCATGCTCGGAAAACTCGAGTAATGAGCACACTCGCTCATCACTGGTTACAGGTTGTTGACCTCCATCAGAAAGACCTTAGGAGCTAATTAGACATACAATAGTAAGCCACAAGCTCATCTCTCCTCAGGACTGGTATGGATGTGAAGATATGGAACGAAGCAATTCAGCAATTGAAATGAGAAGCAAAGTGCATGGTATGACAGTGCTTCTCATCTATGCTTAAAGAGGGCTGCACCTATTACTACATAAATGAGCTGAGAGCAAATTAAATCAATTATAGTTCAAGAACAACAAGTGCCTGATCCTCCGTTTGCCACGGCAGTCCTAGAAGAGTTACTTTCAGCCCAAAACTCGACTGGGTCAGTCGTGTGGATTGTGCCCCTGTCTGTCCTTCTCTACTGGTAATTATGGATTCATATTAACTATAAGGCGGTCATCTTGAGCTATATATGGTGCTTCATGTGCTTGCTGTGGTACTCATGTAGGGCACAATAGGGGTTTGATTACATTCATCCCCTCTGGTACCGGATTTATATGGTTAAATACTTTTTGCCTATTAGTGATGTTATTATTTTTTCCTCATTTCCACACCTGTGTCCTGTGCACGTCCATACTTTTGCAATGTTTTATCTTGTATGTTAAATCTAGTACACATTTCTCCCTTACACTTAAAATATTGGTTTGACTATTGTCTATTTTAAAGGAATAAAATTTTGTAATTTTCTACATACTATGGACCCTGTTATCATTTTGTTGTGTAGATTCTCATTTTCTACTCCTGTGTGGTGGTATATTTAGATGACATTTTGGTGTTCTCCTCAGATCTTGCTTCCCACAGAAGGGATGTCCGTCAAGTGCTGTCTCGTCTTAGAGAGAACCGTCTTCATGCCAAACTCGAGAAGTGCGTTTTTGAGCAGTCTTCGCTACCATTTCTTGGCTATATAATTTCTGACTCTGGCTTGCAAATAGACCCAGAAAGTGTCTGCTGTGCTTAACTGGCCACGTCCTCAGGGAGTAAAAGCTATCCAACGCTTCCTCGGGTTCGCAAATTACTACCGGTGGTTTATCCCACATTTCTCCACTCTGGTCACCTCAATTTCTGCTTTGACTCGCAAGGGGTCCAATCCCCACATCTGGTCTTCTGAAGCTGAAGATGCTTTTCACTCTCTGAAACAAGCCTTTGCTTCGGCTCCTGTACTCCGTCGGCCTGAGTTCAACAAGCCCTTCATTCTTGAGGTAGACGCTTCTGCCATTGGTGCTGGTGCGGTGCTTTCCCAAAGATCCTCTTCCGGACATCTGGCTACTTGTGGTTTCTTTTCTAAAATCTTCTCCGCCTCGGAGAGGCAACTGATGTTGAGGAGGAGCTGGCACACATCGTGGATCCCAGCAAAATTATTCTTGTGGCTCCGGTCAGCATGTCTTCTTTACCACCAGGTAAAACCTTTGTCCAGGTGAACGCAAGGTCTCGAGTCATACGTTGGGGCCATGCCTCAAAACTAGCAGGCCATATAGGATACAAGAAGACACTCGCTCTCATCACGCGCCACTATTGGTGGCCGTCTCTTCTTCCGGATGTTCAAAGTTTTGTCGCCTCATGTCCTTCCTGTGCAAGAAACAAGATCCCCAGACATCTGCCCTCTGGGCTCCTACATCCGCTTCCAGTTCCTTTGGCTCCCTGGCAGCATATCGCTATGGATTTTATTACCGACCTTCCTTGGTCATATGATTTAAAAAAATGTAAAAAATGCCCTGGGGGGATTCTTTGCACCGTCCTCATCTCTAGTTACATTTCATACAAATGATAGAAGAAAGCACAAAGGACTGTCTATTCATTCTTGTATCATGAGTACGATGAACTAATGCCGACACACATGCGTTATCTTACAAATGTTCACACTTAGAGCTGCAAATTGTCTTATATGATAATAACCAAATCCCTGCTGTTCTGCAGGATTAGAAACTACAGGATGTGAAGTGCATATAGAAAATGTAAAGTCTCACATAGTATTAGTTTTGGTGGAAAAACTTGTTTCTTATTTTCCTAAAAGAGTCTGAAACGTATGGCTTGTTTATAGGGCCCGATGACCAGTCGGCCGAATGTTTGCTTTCCACTAGGCATGATCGGATCGATTTGCAGAACCCTGGTCAGGTGGCTACATCAGTGGTCCGTGTCCTCTGGATGAGAGCCCTGAAAACCAACTCCTATCTGCCGGAACACCTGGCACTTCTTCTGTTTCAAAGGCTTGGCACAATGTCAGCATTGCGGCCTGATATACACATGTCGTTTGTGCAGGACACCTTTCGTTTGTGCAGTAGTTGTAAAAAAAAAAAAAAAAAAATGAAAACTATTTTAGTCTGAATCACGCCCCCTTTATTCAGTTTAAAAATAAATACAAAATGAATAAACAAATAAAGTATCAATGTTTCCATAAAATTCCGATCATCAAAATATAATATGGATTAACCCGTACAGTAAACATCAAAAACAACTTAAAAATATTGAAATGCTAAACATGCTATTTTCTTTTCACCACACCTCCCTCAAAAACTGAAAAACAATCGTAATGTTTTATGTAAATCAAAATGAAATCAGTAAAAATATAATGTCACCAGTGATCACTGCATTACCTTTACACTAGCACTATATACAGAGCTCCTGTGTATAATGTCACTGGTGACTGGTGGTCACTATGTGGTGGTAATATGTGGTCTGGTCATGGTGTTACTGTATTTGTTCCTTGTATGTGGTATTATTGTTCAGTTTTAAAAATGTATGTGACTCATTCCCTTAAAGACAAATAAATAAAAATATACCTAAAAAGAGTATTGTCTATTTTAATAAATGTTTAAGTAGCCAAAACATAAGCTGATGGCTCTGTGTGTGATCTGGTGTTCGACGGGAACTTTTAATGTGTGATTGATGAGGATATGGTGCAGAAGTAAACTTTTTCCAAGAGTGTGCGGTGGGATTGTTTAAGGTTCGAGGGGTGGAGCCTGGGCAGAGTCTCAGGGAGGCCTGAAAATTTTGCCAATATGGGGCCATGAAATTTCTGGTGGCAGCCCTGTATACAGTATCCACAGTGGCATGTAAAAGTTTGAGAACAGTTAAGAAAGTAGATTAAATGATCTCTAAAAGGCACAAATCATGTTGCTAGGTCATTTTTTATGGCACAATGAACATCATAAAACAAAACTCAAAAGGTATTTGTATTTTTTTCAATATTTCACGTCATTTGGACTATTTTTTCAAAGTTTTTCAATACATTATATAGTAAAATTAATGGTTGTTATTCAAAACCACAAGTTGTTCTGCCAAAAACCAACAAATGCTCATTTGAAAATGTCGACAGAAAAATAAAAAAAACTGCAACTCTTGGGAGAAGAGTAGGAAAAACAAATGAATAGTGCTGCCTTTTTTTTTTAAATAGCTGCAATTGTAGAAACTCAGTCCATCAGCCTCCACCAATTGAAAAATGGCTTTCCCATGTGTAGTCTTATCAATTAGAGGAGGCTGATGGACAGATCCTGTCATATGCTTCTCTATCAACTGTTCCACCGCTTCATTCCAAAGAGTCATCTTAGCGTTCCGGTCTTTGAATCAATGGGGGTTCCAGTGGGTGGACCTCAACTGATCAGTAAGATATTGCCTGTGCTGTGGATAGTCAACAGCTTCTAGTCTTGGGTATAACCCAGTAAGAGGTCTAAATATTCAGGTGGATCACAGATAAGCCTGAAAGCAGATATTCCTTTTCAGAAAACTTTCAATGAAAGGCGGCAGTAAGTATAACACTACAAACTATCTTTGAACCCCCCCCCAGCTCCAGCACTGGCTCTCCCCATCTGTCCCGATCTCCTTTGTTTGTCTGCAGTGCTGTCATAACATTGATAGCACTGCAGCCACTCAGTGACCTCAGCGACTCAATGTCTACATGCTCAGAGCCGCGGAGCTCACTGATAATCTGCAGAACTGACAATATGATGTTAGTGATGCAAACAATCAGCAGAGACCGGCAGTGGAGGAGGACCAGGGATGGACTCAGGGAGGGGGATCAATACACGATTTATTACTTTATAGTTATTTCAGCTTATGGTAGGAAAGTTTCTGAAAGGGGACAACCCCTTTAAAGCATTTCCTTTGGCCAAGATGGTGACATAATGGTACCATGCTGTCTCTTACACTTGTCGTTAATTTTCTTTGTTCTTGCATCGAAATCTTCATTCATTTCGCTAATTATCTCTTTGACCTTTATATAATCATTCATTTGTTCTAATCGCATTGAGATCTATTTCTGACCACTCTTGTTCATAAGTAGTAAATTCATTATGCGATAAAATTTCATGTTCCATTTTTAATGCCTGCAGTAAGACACTCGGACCAACGCGGGATCGGCTATGAAAATGTTGGTCAGTGCTCGTTTAAGATTCATTGACATCGGCTGACAAAACTATGTGATAGCTCTGTCCCCATGCAGCGTGTATCTTGTAAGCAGCACATCAACTGTTTACAGTGTGCAATATGGAGCCAGCAGCAGTGATTATTGGCACTCATAAACGATCTCATCAGACGATGAACAAGCATTTTTTTCAAAGTGCCTTGCAGTTAATCTTGGCCTAATCTAATACTCATCTCTATTCTCTTCATACAAGTATGTAGTTCATTCATCTACTACATATGTCCTCCATGTATCCTGAAACCTCTGCAAACATATTTAATGGTAAATAGTTCATTCATCTTACTGAGCTGGTCTCTGATGTTGTAAGATCATGTCACTATCTCAAAGGGTTTTATGATCCATGTTGGCCTGCAAACTTGTTTGCTTATCTCTACATTTATTGTCTCCTGCTGTCTTAGGGTACTGTCACACTCTGCAACTTTCCAACGATCACGACCAGCGATACGACCTGGCTGTGATCGTTGGAAAGTCGTTGTGTGGTCGCTGGGGAGCTGTCACACAGACCGCTCTCCAGCGACCAACGATGCTGAAGGCCCCGGGTAACCAGGGTAAACATCGGGTTACTAAGCGCAGGGCCGCGCTTAGTAACCCAATGTTTACCCTGGTTACCCTCGTAAAAGTAAAAAAAAAAAACAGTACATACTCACATTCCGGTGTCCGTCAGGTCCCTCGCAGTCTGCTTCCCGCTCTGACTGAGTGCCGCCGTAAAGTGAAAGCACAGCACAGCGGTGACATCACCGCTGTGCTCTGCTCTTACTTTACGGCCGGCAGTCAGTCAGTGCGGGAAGCAGACTGCGAGGGACCTGACGGACACCGGAATGTGAGTATGTACTGTTTGTTTTTTTTTACTTTTACAATGGTAACCAGGGTAAACATCGGGTTACTAAGCGCGGCCCTGCGCTTAGTAACACGATGTTTACCCTGGTTACAAGCGAACGCATCGTTGGATCGGTGTCACACACACCAATCCAACGATGACAGCGGGAGATCCAGCGACGAAAGAAAGTTCTAAACGATCTGCTACGACGTACGATTCTCAGCAGGGTCCCTGATCGCTGCTGCGTGTCAGACACAGCAATATCGCATGGATATCGCTGGAACGTCACGGATCGTATCGTCGTAGCGACAAAAGTGCCACTGTGAGACAGTACCCTTAGCTTAGTTGATTGATTGTTAATGAGTCAAATTGTGGTAGATCTAAGAACAAACCTCCTATATATTCAGACATAGCTTTGGGCAAGCATTTATGCAGGGGGCATTTATGCACATTTTATTCCAAGTGCATCTTTTCAAAGTGCCTTGCAGTTAATCATGTTAGTTAGACAGGGCAGGAGACAGGTAAGACATTTAAAGAAACCAATTTCCAGAACATTTGGATTGCAACAAAAATTCACCATATACATTGGTATAATATACTGTATATCCTGGCTGCTGCATTCACTCACATCCACCGTCCTAGTACAAACCCTTCACACTCCATCCTTTTCAGCCCCTCCGTCCTCTCTTATGTATAGCATTCACGCTCTTTTCACAACCCTAAACTGCATAGATCCATTCAATTCCACCATACAACACAAGTGACGCTCTTACAAATCACTTAACCATTTACTAACACTTTCTGTTCTTCTAGTTACAGGGGATATCTCTCCCAACTCTGGCCCTTCATGTTATAGTAAATCAAACCCCTCCTCCACCTCACTCAGAAACTTCTCAAATCTCATTAATATTCCCTGCATGCCTTCTGTCTCTTTTAACTGTGCCCTTTGGAATTCTTGCTCAGCATGTAATAAACTCTCCTTCATCAATGACTTCTTCCTTTCTGATTCTCTTAACCTAAAGGCTCTTACTGAAACCTGGATCCAGCAGTCAAACACCACCTCCGCTGCTGTCCTCTAGTAACATAGTAACATAGTTATTAAGGTTGAAGGAAGACTTTAAGTCCATCTAGTTCAACCCATAGCCTAACATGCCCTAACATGTTGATCCAGGGGAAGGCAAAAAAACCCCATGTGGTAAGAGAAAGCTCCACCATGGGGAAAAAAATTCCTTCCCGACCCCACATACGGCAATCAGACTAGTTCCCTGGATCAACGCCCTATCAAAGAATCTAATATATATACCCTGTAACATTATACTTTTCCAGAAAGGTATCCAGTCCCCTCTTAAATTTAAGTAATGAATCACTCACTACAACATCATACGGCAGAGAGTTCCATAGTCTCACTGCTCTTACAGTAAAGAACCCGCGTCTGTTATTATGCTTAAACCTTTTTTCCTCCAGACGTAGAGGATGCCCCCTTGTCCCTGTCACCGGTCTATGAGTAAAAAGATCATCAGAAAGGTCTTTGTACTGTCCCCTCATATATTTATACATTAACATAAGATCACCCCTTAGTCTTCGTTTTTCCAAACTAAATAGCCCCAAGTGTAATAACCTATCTTGGTATTGCAGACCCCCCAGTCCTCTAATAACCTTGGTCGCTCTTCTCTCTATGTAACAACCTTTTGTGTGGCACCGTATCAAAAGCTTTTGAAAAGTCCATATACACTACATCTACTGGGCTCCCTTGGTCCAGTCCAGAACTTACCTCTTCATAGAAGCTGACCAAATTAGTCTGACATGAGCGGTCCCTAGTAAACCCGTGCTGATACCGGGTCATGAGGTTATTCCTCTTCAGATACTCCAGTATAGCATCCCTTAGAATGCCCTCCAGGATTTTACCCACAGTAGAGGTTAAGCTTACTGGCCTATAATTTCCGAGTTCAGTTTTTGTCCCCTTTTTGAATATTGGCACCTCATTTGCTATACGCCAGTCCTGTGGTACAGACCCTGTTATTATGGACTCTTTAAAGATTAAAAATAATGGTCTATCAATGACTGTACTTAATTCCTGCAGTACTCGGGGGTGTATCCCATCCGAGCCCGGAGATTTGTCAATTTTAGTGATTTTTAGATGCCGCCGTACTTCCTGCTGGGTTAAGCAGGTGACACTTAATGGGGAATTTTTGTTATCACTGATCATATTGTCTGCCATGGGATTTTCTTTTGTAAATACTGATGAAAAAAAGTCATTTAGCATATTGGCTTTTTCCTCATCCTCATCCACCATTTCACCCAGACTATTTTTAAGGGGGCCAACACTATCATTTTTTAGTTTCTTACTATTTATGTAGTTAAAGAATATTTTGGGATTATTTTTGCTCTCTCTGGCAATGAGTCTCAATCTTTGCTACCTTGATTTGCTTTTTACAGAATTTATTTAATTTTCTGTAATTATTTAATGCCTCCTCACTACCTACTTCCTTTAATTCTCTAAATGCTTTCTTTTTGTCCCTTATTGTCCTCTCATATGGTGGACTACATTTCTCTCATACCCCTAGAATGAAAAACAGACCAGGTGGAGGTTTTGGTCTGGTCCTATCAGTCAAATGTACTTTTCAAGTTATCCCCCATGTACCGTCATCAGGGCCGGCTCCAGGTGGGCCTGGGGCGAAAGAGTCTCAGTGGGACCCTTTAACACATACCACGATTCATGATGCGCAGATACGGCAGAAAAATATCGGTATAGTACACTGTCAAAGATTTCACTTACTTCTTACATTACATGAGTGATATCTATTGTAAATTCTACAATAGCTCAGAAACCGGACAGTATAGTCTTCCATACAGTATTATGGGCAACACATAGTGCTCTATACAGAATAATGAGCCCGATATATTGCTCCATACAGAATAATAGACCTCATATAATGCTCCACACAGTATAATGAACACCATATATTGCTCCATGCAGAATAATAAACCCCATATATTGCTCCATACAGAATAATGAGCCCCATATATTGCACCATATAGTATAATGAGCCCCATATATTGTTCCATATAGAAAAATGTACCCCATGTATTGCTCCATACAGAATAATGAGCCCCATATAATGTTACATGCAGTATATGATGAGCCCCATATAATGCTCCAGGATATGATGGGCCCCATATAATACTTCATATATAATGGGTCTGATATATTGCTCCAGTACATGATGGGCCCCATATATTGCTCCAAGCATAGAAAAAAATAAAAAAATGAAGTTCTCACCTCCCCTCACTGGCTGCTGCTCTACTCAGAACTCTTCAGCATTGCCATGTCCTGGCTCTCTGTTATGTGACTGTTCAGGCAGAGGGTGCACAATAGTGATGTCATTGCACCCTCTGACCTGAAACTTCATAGAGCCAGAAGACGCAGAAGACGCCACAGCAGAGGAACATGGAGAGGTAAGTATTGCAGGGGAAAAAAGTATTTAGTCAGCGACCAATTGTGCAAGTTCTCCCACTTAATAAGATGAGAGAGTCCTGTTATTGACATCATAGGTAGACCACAACTATGAGAGTCAAAATGAGAAAACAAATCCAGAAAATCACCTTGTCTGATTTGGCAAGATTTATTTTGCAAATTATGGTGGAAAATAAGTATTTGGTCCCTTAAAAACATGCAAGCTTTCTGGCTCTTATAGACCTGTAACTTCTTCTTTAAGAAGCTCCTCTGTCTTTCACTCATTACCTGTAGTAATGGCACCTGTTTGAACTTGTTATCAGTATAAAAGACACCTGAATACAACCTCAAGCAATCACACTCCAAACTCCACTATATTGAAGACCAAAGAGCTGTCGAAGGACAGCAGAAACAAAATTGTAGCCCTGCACCAGGCTGGGAAGACTGAATCTGCAATACTCAAGCAGCTTGGTGAAATCAACTCTGGGAGCAATAATAAGAAAATGGAAGACATACAAGACCACTTATAATCTCCCTCAATCTGGGGCTCCATGCAAGATCTAAAGAACGGAGAGAAAAAAATCCCAGAACCACACGGGGGGGACCTAGTGATTGGACCACCATAACAAAGGCTGCCATCAGTAACACACTGCGCCACCAGGGACTCAGATCCTGCAGTGCTAGATGAGTCCCTCTGCTTAAGCCAGTACATGTCCATGCCCCTCTGAAGTTTGCTAGAGAGCATTTGGATTATCCAGAAGAGTATTGGGAGAATGTCATATGGTCTGATGAAACCAAAGTAGAACTGTTTGGTAGAAACAAAACCTGCTGTGTTTGGAGGAGACAGAATGCTGGGATGCATCCAAAGAACACTATACCTACTGTGAAGCATGGGGGTGGCAACATCATGCTTTGGGCTGTTTCACGGGAAAGGCACCAGGATGACTGATCCGTGTACTTGAAAGAATGAATGGGGCCATGTATCGTGAGATTTTGAGTGCAAACCTCCTTCCATCAGCAAGGGCATTGAAGATGAAACATGGATGGGTCTTTCAGCATGATAATGATCCCAAGCACACCGCAGGGCAATGAAGGAGTGGCTTTGTAAGAAGCATATGAAGGTCCTGGAGTGGCCTAGCCAGTCTCCAGATCTCAACCCCATAGAAAACCTTTGGAGGGAGTTGAAAGTCTGTGTTGCCCAGTGTCAGGCCCAAAGCATCACTGCTCTAGAAGAGATCTGCATGGAGGAATGGGCCAACATACCACTAACAGTATGTGCTAACCTTGTGAAGACTTACAGAAAATGTTTGACCACTGTCATTGCCAACAAAGGATATATAACAAAATATTGAGATGAACTTTTGTTAATGACCAAATACCGTATATACTCGAGTATAATCTGGGAAAACTTAATGACTCGAGTATAAGCCTAGGGTGGAAAATGCAGCAGCTATTGGTAAATTTCAAAAATAAAAATAGATACCAATAAAAGTAAAATTAATTGAGACATCAGTACTTTAAGTGTTTTTGAATATCCATATTGAATCAAGAGCCCCATATTATGCTCCATACAGTTCATGATGGGCTCCATAAGATGCTCCATTTTAAAATATGCCCCATATAATGCTGCACAAATGTTGATTATGACCCCATAAGATGCTCCATACAGACATTTGCCCCATACAGTGCTGAACAAATGCTGATTATGGCCCCATAAGATGTTCCATAGACACACTTGCCCCGTATAATGCTCCATAAATGCGGATTATGGCCACATAAGATGCTCCATAGAGATATTTGCCCCATATAATGCTGCACATGGCCCCATACAGATATTTGCCCCATATAATGCTGCACATGGCCCCATACGATGCTCCATACAGATATTTGCCCCATATAATGCTGCACATGGCCCCATACAGATATTTGCCCCATATAATGCTGCACATGGCCCCATAAGATGCTCCATACAGATATTTGCCCCATATAATGCTGCACATGGCCCCATACAGATATTTGTCCCATATAATGCTGCACATGGCCCCATAAGATGCTCCATACAGATATTTGCCCCATATAATGCTGCACATGGCCCCATACAGATATTTGCCCCATATAATGCTGCACATGGCCCCATAAGATGCTCCATAGATATTTGCCCCATAAAATGCTGCACATGGCCCCATACAGATATTTGCCCCATATAATGCTGCACATGGCCCCATAAGATGCTCCATACAGATATTTGCCCCATATGCTGTTGCTTCAATTAAAAAAAAAAATAATCACATACTCACCTCTCAGGCCTCCGGCACTTGCTATACTCACCTTTCCCGTTCCACCGACAGACGCCGCTGTGTTTTCCCCATCCTCTGCACTGACCGTTCAGGCAGAGGGCGGCGCGCACTAATTGCGTCATCTCCCCCTCTGACCTGAGTGTCAGTGCAGAGGACGCAGAAGACACAGCGGCGCCGACGGTGGAACGGGGAGCAGGTGAATATCGCGCACGGCGTTGTACTCACCTGCTCCTGGCGCAGTCCCTGCATGTCTGTTCCCTGGTGCACTCAGCTTCTTCCTGTAGTGAGCGGTCACATGGTACCGCTCATTACAGTAATGAATATGCGGCTCCACCCCTATGGGAGTGGAGTCCATATACATTGCTGTAATGAGCGATACCATGTGACCGCTCACTACAGGAAGAAGCTGCCGGCGGCCGGGAACCAGGGATGTGCAGGGACCGCGCCAGGAGCAGGTGAGTATTATTACACAGCTGCCTCTCCCCCTCCTCTGCCGATCCTTGGGTATGACTCTAGTATAAGCCGAGAGGGGCAATTTCAGCCTAAAAAAATGGGCTGAAATTCTCGGCTTATACATGAGTATATATGGTACATATTTTCCACCATAATTTGCAAAATAAATTTTGTCAAATCAGACAAGATGATTTTTTGCATTTGTTTTCTCTTTTTGACTCACATAGTTGTGGTCTACCTATGACGTCAATTACAGGCCTCTCTCATCTTTTTAAGTGGGAGAACTTGCACAATTGGTCGCTGACTAAACACTTTTCTTCCTCACTGTATATGTATTTTCATCAGGTGCCTCTTTTCCACATACTAGTAAAGCAATAATATTCACATGTCTTAGCACAAGCACTTTATTTTTTGCTGCATGGTTTGGTCCTGCCCATATTAGTAGCCAGACTCAATCATTTGCACACTGAGAGTTATTGTTTCTGACATTATACTGTATATCAATGTTCATTTTGGAATTGTTCCTTATCCGACCTTTCATTCCCGGGTTACCAATTGTGGTTCCTACCTTTATCCATCTCTGCATTCATGTTTGATATGTTATGTTATGTATTAATGTATGAATAAAATTATGTTTATTTTATGAAATCAGCACTCCAATTTTCTTTGTTTATAGTCATATGGCAAAGCTCCTTAAAGGGTCAACATTGACTTTTAGAATTTCTACTTCCAGTCCTTGGCGCTAGAGTTCAAGTCCTCTTGATCTCTGAAGAGGATGCTTGCATGTCGTTGTTCTACACACTTTAGTTCTCTGATTGTTTCTTCAGTTTTGCATAAAAGAGCGATGACTGTACAAAGCTAAGTATAAAGGCAGGGAACGTCGGATGGCCCCATGAAGTGAAGCCATCACACCTTCAAGCTCCCACTGCTGCACAGAGGAATGGTGGATGGGGAATCAGGATTAGGTGAGTATTATAAGTTTTTCAAATTCTTATATCATTTGCACATGCTGTGGGGGGGACCATGAGATGGATGAAGTGCAGCGTGAGGGGAGCTATGAGATGAGGAGGTTTGCGGCGGGTCATGAGATGAAAGGCTGTGCAGGGGGGGTTATGAGATAAAGAGCTGAATGTGGGGTCAGGAGATGAGGGGCTGTGCAGATGGTCATGATATAATTGGCTGTTTGGGGGTGGTGAGATAAGGGGCTGTGCAGGGGGGCAAAAGATTAACGGCTGTGTAGGGGGGTTCATGAGATGAGAAGCTGTGCAGGAGAAGACATGAAATAAGAAGCTGTGCAGGGGGCATGAAATGAATGGCTGTGCAGGGGGGTGATGAGATGAGGGTCTGTGCAAAATTTCTGAAAATGAGGGCTGTACAGGGGACAGCAAAGTATAAGAGGGTCTGCAGTGACTATACTATACATGGGGCTGTGGATGACATTATACTGGCATCTGTGCTGACCATACTGGATAGGGGGATATGGTGAATATAATTCTATGTGGGGTGCTTTCGGGGCGATAATAATATAAGGCGTGCCATGGAAGCTATCAAACTATACATATGGGTTTGTTTTGGACACCATACTATATATGGGGGCTGTGGTGAACATCATACTACATGTGGGGGGCTGTGGTGACTATACTATACAGTATATGGGGGGCCGTGGTGGACATCATACTATATATGGGGGCTGTGATGGACATCATGCTATATATGTAGGGACTGTGGTGGACATCATACTATATATGTAGGGGCTGTGGTGGACATCATACTACATGTGGGGGGCTGTGGTGACTATACTATACAGTATATGGGGGGCCGTGGTGGACATCATACTATATATGGGGGCTGTGATGGACATCATGCTATATATGTAGGGACTGTGGTGGACATCATACTATATATGTAGGGGCTGTGGTGGACATCATACTACATGTGGGGGGCTGTGGTGACTATACTATACAGTATATGTAGGGACTGTGGTGGACATCATACTATATATGTAGGGGCTGTGGTGGACATCATACTATATATAGGAGGCTGTGGTGACCTTACTAAATACTGGGGGGTTGTTGTAGATATCATACCATTTGTTCGGCTGCTTTGACCATCATACTTTGTAGGTAGACAGTGTGAGGAGTAGTTACAGTTTCAAGAGGGTAGTGTGGCGGGCAATATGAGAGCATAGTGTGATAAGGGGAAACAGAATGGATGGGGGCATAATATGGAGAGAGGTTAGCATAGCGGGGGGACAGTGTGGAGATATAGAGAGTGTAATGGAAAATTAGAGAGCAGATAGTCATGGTATAGTCCATGGTTCATAAGGGCAGATGGTGGGGCTGTTATAGCTGATAATGGCAGATAGTGTGGAGACCATGTACCATAGAAGGTTTATTTAGGGAACAGTATGGATACATATTTTTATGCAGAGGGCATTTTAATAATACTTGTTATTTTTAAGGCCACTGTGTTGGGATGTGCTGCAAAAGACCAGAGAAGAAGAAGGTCTGCAGAGAATAGCTGTGGATGTGAAAAGTCATCATGCCATCTAGAATAGATGGAGATGAAAAGAAATACACGATTCCAAAGAAGATGTAATCTATAATGTACATGGATGTAAATATTTATTTGTGATACTGACTGTGTCTCATCAGTACTGTGGTTCCTGTATGGTCCACAGTGTGATGATGGCTGGTAACAACAACTTCTAGTAGCTTCTTACCATTGTTAAGGACATACTGGGAGCTTTGGGATTAGAATCATAGAATCATTGTAGGTTCAATCAATACAATTGTTTATGGGTTGACGTGACATTACAGTTGATCATTCCACTAAACTTGGTTCTTGAATTCATGTACTTGTGGTTCTGGTGATGTAGTCAAGTATCTGTGGTGCTTCTGATGTATCCATGTACTGATGATGGTTCTGGTGATGTATTAATTTACTGGTTCTGGTGATGTAGTCATGTACTGATGGTGGGTCTGTTGATGTATTCATGTAGTTCTAGTGATGCATTCATGAACTAAAGGTGGTTCTCGTGACAATACATTAACACAACACCAGAATCACCATGAGTTTTGTGCAAGTTGTCTTTGTCCCATGAAGGACACAAAACCTATCAATCGTATCCACTAATCTATAATGGATGTCTGCTTATTTTTCATTAGCATATCTCCCAAATGATGGGCACCTTAACTGAAACCAAACAGCCTCATTATAGTTAAGTTACATTAGTTTCCATGACTATCCTTATGTTTGACATTAAAAATTTAAGACATCAGGGATGAATATCGCTATTTTTCCCCTGTATTGTGTAAATGATCCACAAAAACTGATTTATATTATGTCTTACTTTGAAATCGCTTCCTGTTAAGTCACATCCCTAAAGTATGCCACTTTTTTTAACTTTTGTTACCATTTTTTGGTGAAAAAGGTAACAATTCTAGTAGAAGTGGTCGTCAGAGCTCGTTAACTAACCCATTGGTGGTGGAGATGCTTTAGGGGTCCGGTACCTTAATCTCTGACCCATTCCTCTGTTTTGAGGGGAGTGGGGGGCGCTATTGGCTAGGGCCCCAAAATACCTTGTCCCGGCCCTGAGTATATATGTTGTTGGTAGTGATTGAGAGAATTGACCAGGGTTGACGGGGTACTATAGTAAAAATATGAAACATGGAATCCCTTAATATTTGCACATTACATATACAAATTTTGGTCTGTAACCCCATTGTCCCCTTGCATTACTACCAATCCATACCTTATGATAATGCCTAAAACTGGACCATTATGTCTACTATAAAGCTGGGTATCCCCAAGTATCTGCTGTAGGAAGTATATTTTGACATTATTAAGTATGAGCACCTTGGAATTCTTCCTATTTTGGAAGGTATGACACTATGTGTGTAACAACTCTGCATGGCCTCCCATCCCCCACCTGCATTACACTCAAACTCACTTACTTCTCGGAGCCATCTTGTGACTTCTCTCTGCTGCCAGCTCCATGCTGTGTGCCTCATGTCTGCTGCTTGCGCTGTGCATGCTCTGTCTGTGTGCATAGGGGGGCGGCGCCGGCAACTCCTGTTTCTTATAGAGACTGTGTGCACCTTGCTAAGGTATCCCTGGCCAATCGCCATGAGGCTTCCTGTATTTAAGACATCCCCACCCATTGGTGGGGGCCTGTGCAGCTTACTCCCTCAGTCAGTTCTTAGCTGCTGAGGTGCCAGGCCCTGTCTCGCTTACTCTTATGTCTGCCACCCAGGAGGGCGTTGTACCCTGGTCTGTTTTCTATGTAGCCACCCAGCGGGGCTTCGTACCCTGGCCTATGTCCGCCACCCAGAGGGGTGTCGTACCCTGGCTTGTGTCCATGTCTCTGTGCCTAGTCTCCTTCCTGACTCTGTCTTAGTCTAGTCCCATTCTTGTGTCTGTTTATATCCCTGTCTTGGTTTGCTTTTTCTGCTGTGCGTACTCTGTGTCTTGCTTTGCTCTGCCCTCTGTGTCTTGCTTTGCTCCGCTTTTGGCTCCGCTCTCTGCGACCTTGCTTTGCTCCTTGCTCTGCATTGTGAACTTGCTCTGCACTTTGAGGTTTTGCTCTCAGCTCTGCACTCTGTGTCTTGCTCCGCACTCTGTGGCTTTGCTCTCAGCTCTGCTCTCTGTAGCTTTACTCTGCACTTTGCTCTGTACTCTGACTTTGCTCTGCACTCTGTGGCCCTGCTCTGCGGCTCCACTCAGCTCTCGCTCTGCGGCTCCGCTTCTTGTGGTTCTACCTTGCTCCGCTCCTTGCGGTTCTACCTGGCTCCTCTCCTTGCGGTTCTACCTGGCTCCGCTCCTTGCGGTTCTACTTCTCCCGCTCTTGGCTCCGCCTCCTGCGTTTCTGCACTTGGCTCCGCCTGCAGCTCTTGGCTCCGCCTCCTGCGTGTCTGCACTTGGCTCTGCCTCCAGCTCTTGGCTCCGCCTCCTGCGGGGTCTGCGCTTGGCTCCGCCTACAGTTCTGGGCTCCGCCTCCTGCGGTTCTGTGCTTGGTTCCGTATCCTGCTCTTGGCTCTGCCTCCTCCGTTTCTGTTCTTGGCTCTAGCTCCTGTGCTTTCGCTCTGCATCCACTCTTGCAGTCTTTCTCTAACTATTTAGTCCTCCTGTCTGAACTGGTTCATACCTGTTTAACATACCTGCCTGCAGACCGGTCCCTACCGGTTCTTCCAGTGTACCAGCCTTGTCTGCCTGTCCTGCCAGAGAGCCGACCGTTCCTGCCTGCCTACCAGAGAGCCAGCCGTGACCGCCTGCCAGTGTCTCTGTTGTACCCGTCTGCCTGTGTCCCAGCCGTGTCTGCCTGAGTGCCAGCCGTGCCCGCTTGCCTGTCTATGTTCCGTTCCCCGGTGGGATCAGCAGCCACAGCCAGACACCACCCTCGAGTGGTACCTGGTAGCTTCCTCTTGCACAAGTCTGACCTCACCATCAGAGGCTCCAGCGAACACCTAGGAAGCTACTTAGTTACGCCCCTTCCAGGGAAGTTTGGTCTGTGGTCCAGTGGGGCCACACCCCCGCACGCCCGCGTCAACCAGTCTGGGCGCGAGCGTGACAATGTGCCTTAGGAATAGCATGCTATGACTAAGAAAAACAGTTTGAAATGCGTAATCAAGCTATTGCGAAAGATTGTCTTATTTGATGAGTGTAGGGTTTCATGTCTTTCATGTCTTTCATTCACAAGTAAAGTAAAGAATCGGTATAATCTGTGGTGGAATGAAGGGTATAGAGGTAATAAGTTGTAGGTCCAGATGATCTGAGCTGACAATCTTCTGTAATACTGGACATCAATCTGTCAATCTCCATGAGTGAACCAGACAATATCATTGCACATCTGATGTAAACCCCAGGAAAGCTTCTCTCAATATAAATTCTTTTGTATTCTTCATTGATTCTTGGTATTTCAAGGTTAATTTGGACTCACCTTCACTTTTAGGAACTTTATTATTAAACTTAAAGCACTTTTTGCTGTATGCTTAGATTTATAGGTTTACTCATTCTTGGGCACATTTCTAATATTCTGCGCATATCAATTCCTCATGGCTTTAAAAATCTTTGTTTAACATAATTTAATAGAATCATTCATGTTATATTCAGAGACTGAAAAAATGTTCAGATTATATACTGCTGACACAAAAATCGTCCCCACACCCAACTCTTTTTGCCCAATGTGTCTGTCTGAGCTGCAAGGTGCAAAAGTTATGAATCCACATTGATAAAGGTGTTACATAAATAGTAATATCTCACCTGGTGAGGTGGATCTGTGGCACTTTAGGAGTCCGGTTTCCACAGTGGCATTGCCTTCCTCAAGGGGGGATGATGCCATGCCTGGAAGCAAGAGGAGTCCCCTTTCCAGGTAATTTCAGCATACAATGCCTTGCCTGACTCCAGACCAGAATCGGGAGCTCTAACACCTGCTTTAGGGGAACTTCCCTATACATTTTGGCCTGAAGGCGGGGTTAGTCAGTTCAGTGTGAGAGGCAGACAGTGAAGGAGGAAGTTGCATGAAGTGAGGAGAATCTGGGGGATAGGAGCTGCGACTGAGCTCACCCCATGACTAAGCGCTGAACACTGGACACCAGAGTCCATGTTTGTGTGGGAACTTCAGCCCCCACAATCAAATCCGGAGGACAGGAGATTGCAGGTCTCCTGGCCCCAGCTGACGCACGAAGGCACAGCAGTATGCGAGAGCCCGAAGTCACCACAAGGGAATGACACCTGGAAAAGGCTCAAGCTGCCTGCCATGCAGGTAGGGTTTCACTTAGTGGACAGACTGAGAGAGGGGCTTGAGGAGAACTAAAAGAACCAAGCACCCAGAGAACAGCTCAGTAGGAAGGCCTCCAAACCCACCTGGCCAGGGGGACTCTGAATTGCTTCCCCGTTGCCCAGATCTCCATCACCAGCTGTGACTTGTGCCCCAGACTGCACCTTCAACCTGAGATTAAAGGTAAAGAAACTATAGTCCTTGTGTCCTCTATTCATTTCCTGCACCCTCATTCCTGCACCCCAACGTCCACCATCCCTCATAAACTATTCGGTTAGCCCTGGGGCCCCACTCCACCGGTGGGGAGCTGAACCATCTCAGCTGCAACACCACCGGCCCCAGCGGTCCCCTTAAGCAGCATTGGCTATCTATAGCCGAACACCACAGGGGGCGTTACAGACAATCCCTTATGAACTTCCCCTTTCTTATTTTTATTGCATGCCCAGGTCCATGGACCGGGTCACCACTGCCATGACCACACCCCCAGTTCCGAGTACCCCATGGCCCTAGCGGGTGTTGCAGATCCTTGACAGATGATGCTGATGCAGCAGGGAGGACAAGATGGAAGAATGGAAGCTGTGGTGCCAAAACAAGAACAGATAAAGAAAAACAAAATCACAGGATTCGATGAAGCAGATTAGACTCACAAGTGAAAGACCAATGGAGTAGAGCTGAGTTTGCCAAAGAATCTAATACAAAGCTGACAGCGATATGGCAAAGTTGACTCGGAGATATAACAAAGCTTGGTTTGTCAGAGTTCATAGCACATCTGGCAAAAGTACATCAGAGTTGACTCATCAATATAGCAGAGCTGAGTTTTCTACATAGTCAAATGCAAAATTTCCCAGCAGCGTAGCAGAGTACCCAGCGTGGTAACAGAGCTGTGCTTTTCACAATTCAAGACAGTACGGACCAGTAATATAGTAGAGTACCAAGCAATTTAGAGTGGAGTAGAACTGAGTTTAACTCTGAGATATAACAGAGCTCAGTTTGTCACAGAGTTCTTTGGACATCTGGCAGAAGTACAACAGAATTGACTCTGCGATATGGCAGAGCTGAGTTTTCCACAGAGTCCAATGCAGAACAGGTCAGCAGCATAACAGAGTACCCAGCATTGTAACAGAGCTGTGCTCGTCACAATGCAAGGCAGTACTAACTAGTGGTATAACAGAGTACCAAGCAACGTATCAGAATTGTCACTGTGGCACCCCAGGAGTCCAGTTGCCACAATGGCATTGCCTTCCTCATGGGGGGGTGATGTCATGCATGGAAGTAAGGAGGGATCCCCTTAACAGGTAACACAAACATGCAACTCCTTCCTGACTCCAGACCACAAGAGCGAGCTCTAAACCCAGTTTCAGGGGAACTTCCCTATAAGTTCTGGTCTGGAGGAGGGGTTAGAGAGTTTAGTGTGAGACAGTGAAGGGAGAGGAAGCATGTGAGGAGAGAGACTGGGAGTGGAGCTGTGACTGAGCTCTCCCCAGAATTAAGTGCAAAAGAAACCAGACACCAGAGTCTGTGATTGCACGGGTACTAAAGGCCCAGCAACTAGAACCGGAGGGCAGGAGATTGCAGGTCTCCTGGCCTATCTGACATCTGGAGGCACCACAGCAGATCAGGAGCCTGGGGCTGCCAGTGAGAAGACAGTGCCCATGAAAGGCTTATGCTGTCAACCATACGGGTTAGGACTAATAGACACTGAGAGGAACTTGTGTAAAGCTTCAGGCAGCAAGGGACAGAGAATACAGCACAAAAGGAAGACCTCTGAACCCACCTGGGTAGGTGGATTCCAAGTTACTCCCAAGGTGCCCGGACCCCATCAACACCTGTAACCTGCAATTCACCAGTAAAAGGTAAAGGAAGCTGCAACCCCTGTGCCCTCCAATTATTTCCTGTACCCTCAGTCCTGCACCCCACCGTCTATCATCCCTTACCAATTGCACCGGAAGCCCTGGGGCCCTGCTCCACCTATGGGGAGCAGAACCATCCCAGCTGCATCACCCTCGGCCCCCTTGGTCCCTTTAAGCATCGTAGGCCATCCTGGCCAAACACCACAGGTGATGTCACAAATTATTCCCCTTAGACTTTATTTTCCACTTCCCTTCATAATTTTTGTTGGACACCCAGGGCCATGGACCCGGTCATCGCTTCGGTGACCACCCCTTTAAGTACTGCCGGACCCGGCCTGAGTACCCCACGGCCCTAGCGGGTGCGCCATCAGTTTTAGGAGTCCAAGGCAAAACTGGCACAGATAACAACAGGATACATAGCATTATAGCTGAGCTTGGTTTGTCAGGAGTCCACAGTAGCAGCATAGGCGCCAACTATTTGATCACTCAGGCATCAATTTGCCATCAAATTGCCCTATCAGGCCTGAGGACATGATGTTAGAGATATGTACTGGGATGCCATGGGAGAAGATGCAGGGCCAGGTGCTGGATCCAGAAGTGGTGAGTAACAAATACACATTAAAAGTGCAGAAATGTAATACATTTTCATAAACTATCAGGGGGGATAGTAAATCATTTTCCTCCACTCCTCACATGCCAATCAAAAGGTTCACTGGGGTATTCTGCAATTTTCTTTTTCAGGTGATGCCACTCTGTGAGCACAAGAGACATCTCTGCTTCCTCCATCAGCTGAAGCCATGTGTTGTTCATGTCATCCTGTGCCTTCTCTAAATTAAGTGCCTAGAGGGCAATATGAATGCGAGCAGTATAAAAACAATCCAACTAATTGTATTAGATTCGTTATAAACACAGGGCAGGTGTCAAGAGACTTGTAGATGAGTGAACTAAATGATCTGTAAATGTATGTATCTTAATTAATTTGGATGATTCATAGGTCCCCGATAGGCCACTAATTCATTTCTGAATTAAATATTTGCAGATGCCTAGTGGGGATTTGGCAGATAATGACATATAAGAATTGTAAATAGGGTAGACATAAAGCAGAGCTGAAATTGGACCTGTATCTTGTATCATTATAATTCAATGAAATATGCAGATTTCTACGCTGTCCCATCTTTCTGATACTTCATTAAGAGGGTTTTATAGTAAGGGACATGAGAGCAGTACTCACTGGGTAAAAATAAGCAAATTAAGAGAACTTTAACTAATTACTACTAAGTAACAGTTTTACTCCCAAACCATGCTATTGTGTGTTTTATGGCTTGGCTGATAGACTGTTTAAGGTTGTGTTCACATATTGTGGCTTGGGTGAATTTTTTTGGTTTATTTGGGACCCTCTCCTCCGGGAAGGGTCCACATGAATCCTCGCCTTGTGCACTGTTTTGGTGTGACTTTGGTAACATTTTTCAGAGCCTTGGATGTTGCTTCAATCAAAAAAATACAGGGCTACTGTAATGCTGAATCAAATTCTCTGCTGCCATGTCCCTGCTCCTTCTACTAATTAAAGTAAAAACAAAGAAATGAGCTGGAACACATGTTGATATACTGTAAGTGCAATGTGCAAGTGCACATTCAACCTGTGGCCAAGAACACAAAACTAGGATAAAGAAATGAGTGAGCACCATAAAAAAAACCAAGGCAAAAAACAATGCTTTACCACCGAACAAAAAGTGGAATAACACACGAACAAAAGGACGGATATAAATAATCATGGTACCGCTGAGAATGTCATCTTTTCCTGCAAAAAACAAGCCACCATATAGCTCCATCACCAGAAAAATAAAGAAAGTTATAGCTGTCAGAATAAAGCGATGCAAAAATAATTATTTTTTATGTAAAATAGTTTTTATTGTATAAAAGTGCCAAAACATAAAAAAATATATAAATGAAGTATTGCTGTAATAGTACTAAGAATAAAACTGTTTTATCAATTTTACCACACACAGAACGGTATAAATGCCCTCCCCCCAAAAGAAATTAATGAATTGCTGTTTTTTTGTTCATTCTGCCTCACAAAAATCGATCAAAAAATGTCATGTGCCCGAAAATGTTACCAATAAAAACGTCAACTCACATGACTCTGTGGGCCATAATTAAAAAAATTATAGCTCTCAAAATGTGATGATGCAAAAACTATTTTTTGCAATAAAAAGCGTCTTTTAGTGTGTGACAGCTGCCAAACATAAAAACCCGCAATAAAAATCCGCTATAAATAGTAAATCAAACCCCCCTTTATCACCCTCTTAGTTATGGAAAAATAATATGATAAAAAAAATGTATTTCCATTTTCCCATTAGGGTTAGGATTTGGGTTATGGTTGGGGCTAAAGTTAGGATTACGGTTACGGTTGGGATTAGGGTTAGGGTTGGGATTAGGTTAGGGGTGTGTTCGGGTTAGGTTTGTGGTTAGGGTTATGGTTAGGGTTGGGATTATCCATCACAGTCTAGCTGTGTTTAATTAAACTGATAAGTAGTGTTGAGCGATAGCGTCCGATACTTGAAAGTATCGGTATCGGAAAGTATCGGCCGATACCGGCAAAGTATAGGATCTAATCCGATACCGATACCCGATACCAATACAAGTCAATGGGACTCAAGTATCGGACGGTATCCCTGATGGTTCCCAGGGTCTGAAGGAGAGGAAACTCTCCTTTAGGCCCTGGGAACCATATTAATGTGTAAAATAAAGAATTAAAATAAAAAATATTGATATACACACCTCTCCGACGCAGCCTGGACTTTACCGCCGTAACCGGGAGCCTTCTTTGCTTAAAATGCGCGCGTTTAATGGTTTCCGTGACGTCACGGCTTCTGATTGGTCACGTGCCGCCCATGTGACCGCGACGTGACCAACCACAACAAGCCGTGACGTAATTTTCAGGTCCTGAATGCCTAGAATTAGGCATCAGGACCTGAAAATTACGTCACGGCTTGTGATTGGTCGCGTCGCGGTCACATGGGCGACGCGACCAATCACAAGCCGTGACGTCACGGGAGGCAGTAAACGCGTGCTTTTTAAAATTACGTCACGGCTTCTGATTGGTCGCGTGCCGCCCATGTGACCGCGACGCGACCAATCACAAGCCGTGACGTAATTTTCAAATCCTGAATGCCTAGAATTAGGCATCAGGACCTGAAAATTACGTCACAGCTTGTTGTGATTGGTCGCGTCGCGGTCACATGGGCGGCACGCGACCAATCAGAAGCCGTGACGTCACGGAAACCATTAAACGCGCGCATTTTAAGCAAAGAAGGCTCCCGGTTACGGCGGTAAGTCCAGGGGCCTCCGGACAGGTGAGTATATCAATATTTTTTATTTTAATTCTTTATTTTACACATTTATATGGATCCCAGGGCCTGAAGGAGAGTTTCCTCTCCTTCAGACCCTGGGAACCATACACTGGAAACTTCCGATTCCGATTCCCGATACCACGAAAGTATCGGATCTCGGTATCGGAATTCCGATACCCGCAAGTATCGGCCGATACCCGATACTTGCGGTATCGGAATGCTCAACACTACTGATAAGACTTTATTTGGAAAGGTGCACACCTGTCTATATAAGACTTCGCAGTGCATGTCAGACCAAATGAAAATCATGAGGTCAAAGGAACTGGCCTAGGAACTCAGAGACAGAATTGTGGCAAGGCACAGATTTGGCCAAGGTTGCAAAAGAATTTCTGCAGTACTCAAGATTTCCAAGAGCACAGCGGCCTCCATAATCCTTAAAAGGAAGAAATTTGGGACCACCAGGTCCTCTTAGACAGAAGAAGTGGAGTGGCTCTGAGGAACCTTGAGTACTGCAGAAATTCTTTTGTAACCTTGGCCAAATCTGTGCCTTGCCACAATTCTGTCTCTAAGCTCCTTGGCCAGTTCCTTTGACCTCATGATTCTCATTTGGTCTGACATGCACTGTGAGCTGTGAGGTCTTATATAGACAGGTTTGTGCCTTTCCAAATCAAGTCCTATCAGTTTAATTACACACAGCTGGATTCCGGTGAAGGAATAAAATCATCTCGAGGAGGATCACAAGGAAATGGACATCATGTGACTTAAATATGAGTGCCTGAGAAAAAGGGTCTGAATACTTATGACCATGTGATATTTCAGTTTTTCTTTTTTAATAAATTTGCAAAAATTTCTAGATTTTTGTTCTTTTTTCAGTCAAGATGGGGTGCAGAGTGTACATTAATGTGAAAAAAAAATAACTTATATAAATTTACCAAATGGCTGCAATGAAACAAAGAGTTAAAAATTTAAAGGGGTCTGAATACTTTCCATACCCACTGTATATTTTGTGCAAGATTTCTGCAAGACTGTTTTGGGACCATGCAAAACATCCAGAGCAGATGTGAGGGAGGCCAGGACTATAGTCGTGGCTGACAAGGGTTGCTCATTCTCGCCTTGGTCTCCTGTCACATGCACACAGTGTCCCCTTTGTAGCGTACCTTTTGTTCTGCTTTCTGATCTGCTGAGGGGTTCTTCCTGACAGTGTCAAACAAAGAGAGTCAGAATCCAGTTTCAACTTAACAGAAACGGTTTTACTTGGTTCCATTCTCAGTACGTCCAGCTCAGTTACAGCAACATCATAGGGAGCATCACAGAACACATCCTTGTCTTGCCCTGTGCTTTCCCTCACTTTTTACGGAATGTCCCAGGGGTGCACAGACTCGTCCGGTACCGCAGCATTCCTTCGGATCAGCTTAACTATCTTCAGAAGTTTCCCTGTCCATTTTGCCCCAGACATGCAGTAAGGGTATCAGCCAATGTAGTTAGCTGCCATATATTGGAGCTGCATTGCATTCCTTCACTGCTGTGACTTTCGACCCATGGGCGCTGGATAACTGGACCCCTGCTTAAATGTTGATTGGTCAACTGCATTGCCTGGGCCCTCTGCACTGTCCAGGCTCCCTGGGCCCACTAACTCAGATGTAAGAAATACTTTGTCTTACCCACAGTTGGCCCCTCCTACTGTATATTAACTAGTTTCTATCAGGCTACTGACTTACACTATTGTGCCCCCTCTAGTGGGCTAAATCAACACTTACACTCTCCCTGCACTTCAACAAGAGTACATCACATATTACATAGTTACATAGTTACATAGTTATTAAGGTTGAAGGAAGACTTTAAGTCCATCTAGTTCAACCCATAGCCTAACCTAACATGCCCTAACATGTTGATCCAGAGGAAGGCGAAAAAAACCCATGTGGCAAAGAGTAAGCTCCACATTGGGGAAAAAAAATTCCTTCCCGACTCCACATATGGCAATCAGACTAATTGCCTGGATCGACGCCCTATCAAGGAATCTAGTGTATATACCCTGTAACATTATACTTTTCCAGAAAGGTATCCAGTCCCCTCTTAAATTTAAGTAACGAATCACTCATTACAACATCATACGGCAGAGAGTTCCATAGTCTCACTGCTCTTACAGTAAAGAGTCCGCGTCTGTTATTATGCTTAAACCTTCTTTCCTCCAGACGTAGAGGATGCTCCCTTGTCCCTGTCTCAGGTCTATAATTAAAAAGATCATCAGAAAGGTCATTGTACTGTCCCCTCATATATTTATACATTAACATAAGATCACCCCTTAGTCTTCGTTTTTCCAAACTAAATAGCCCCAAGTGTAATAACCTATCTTGGTATTGCAGAACCCCAGTCCTCTAATAACCTTGGTCGCTCTTGTCCTAGCTGTTTTTGTTCTGACCCATTGTCAGCTGACAGATCACCAGTGAGGCCTAATTGTGGATTTACGCCCTTAGTTGACAAGCGCTTGGAGACAAAAGACACCTCACACGTATCCTGTGAGCAAGTCACTTTTATCTACTATATAAAAAGCCAAAGCAATGTTTTATACCATTTACACATAATGAATTTCAATGTAACTCATGTAGCCCCCACCAGCACCCAGGGTCATATTCTATTTACCATAGCTCAGAACATGTTGTGACTGACTATTGATAACATACATGATAAGAAGTATAGTCTCCTTGAAGGGGGAGACCATCAGACTACTGCGTCAACAGATTCTAGTAATTCTAACACTTAAAGGTAAAAGGCACTTAAAGGCAAGGCAGTTAAAGGCAAACTATTAACCCTTCTATAACACTCTTCTCTGCACCCGCTCCAGTTCAGCTATGTCTTTCTTATAGACCGAGACCAGAACTGTGCACAGTATTCTAAGTGTGGTCGAACTAGTGACTTGTATAGAGGTAAAATTATGTTCTCCTCATGAGCATCTATGCCTCTTTTAATGCATCCCGTTATTTTATTTGCCTTTGTAGCAGCTACCTGACACTGGCCACTGAATATGAGTTTGTCATCCACCCATACACCCAGGTCTTTTTCATTGACGGTTTTGCCCAGAGTTTTAGAATTAAGCACATAGTTATACATCTTATTACTTCTACCCAAGTGCATGACCTTACATTTATCCCCATTAAAGCTCATTTGCCATTTATCAGCCCAAGCTTCTAGTTTACATAAATCATCTTGTAATATAAAATTGTCCACCCCTGTATTGATTACCCTGCAGAGTTTAGTGTCATCTGCAAATATGAAATTCTACTCTGAATGCCCCCTACAAGGTCATTAATAAATATATTAAATAGAAGAGGGCCCAATACTGACCCCTGTGGTACCCCACTGCTAACCGCGACCCAGTCCGAGTGTGCTCCATTAATAACCACCCTTTGGTTCCTATCCCTGAGCCAGCTCTCAACCCACTTACACATATTTTCCCCTATCCCCATTATTCTCATTTTATGTATCAACCTTTTGTGTGACACCGTATCTAAAGCTTTTGAAAAGTCCATATAAACTACATTTACTGGGTTCCCTTGGTCCAGTCCGGAACTTAGCTCCGGAACTTCATAGAAGCTGATCAAATTAGTCTGACATGAACGGTCCACATAACCATATTACCACATAACAGCATTACAGTATATATATGTTAAGCTTGGGGTCCACTGTGCAGGAGACAAACCTGCTGCTAGTAACAGGCGGTACTATATGGCATTATAAGCGAACTCTGTTACTTCACAGATTGACTGCAAAAAGAGAATGCCATGCCCTGTTAACCTGTTAACCTCACAGATCACAGCTACCTAATAGAGCCAACAGTGGTCATGCAGTCAGAATAGCACACAAGCAATTCCTCTCCGGTGGAGCCGGAATTCTAATGGCTATACGCCAGCCCTAAATCCACATACAGAAAAACTCCTCACCGGAGGTGCCGGTATTCTAGGGGCTTACTTCAGCCAAACCCTGACCACATACAGCCATGACCACACTGGCGCTGAGCCCATAACATAGGTTTGATACTAGAGCATGGCCGTGCAGCCATGCGAACCTTTTATAGTTTTAGCACTCAAGGACCTTCCTAGTGGTCCAACAGGAACCGCTTCAGGACCTGCGCATGTGACCCCCGACCTCCAATGGGAGGTCGTCCCGTGGGCATGCCCAGTATGGGAAAAGCAGGACTTAGTCCCAGATAGATCTGCTTGCTGCTGATCAGCGCTGGCTACAAAGGCAGAGCCTGGAAGAACAGTAGTAACTAGTGTTGAGCATTCCGATACCGCAAGTATCGGGTATCGGCCGATACTTGCAGTATCGGAATTCCGATACCGGGATTCCGATACTTGCCGCGTATCTGATACCGGAATCGGAAGTTCCCAGATTCAAACTGCACGAATTCAGCCAATGAGAATGATTCCAAGTGTGGGCACATCCTGTTCAGCATGGAGGGCATGAAACTACTGGCAAGGCTGTGATTGGCTGCTGAAATGATGTCATGCTGCAGTTTAAAAGTCGCTGGCGCCATTTTGCGCTCACTCTGCTGTGAATTCAGTTAGTGACAGGACGCTGTTTGCTGACTGAGGGCCAGTTTAGAGATAGCGATTTGCTTCAATGTTCTTTTCCAAGGCTAATTTAGCAACCGCTGTGTTCACCTACTAATCACCTTGCTTTTGCCTTGCAGCGCTGTTTTCACAGCGATCTGCAAGGTCTCTGTGTGTGTGTGTGTGTGCAGCCCACGCTCTAGTCTGTGTGCAGCCATAGGCCATAGCTGGTTGTATTCAGTTCAGGGAGGGTGGTTCACTGCCTCATACTGTTCTATTTTTTTTTTTTCAAGTAGTGCAGGCTGCTGCACATATTTTCAAAAAACTCCTATTAGTGTCTTTCCACCCGTATCCAGCTAACTTGTGGAAAAACACTACATAGGATAACGTAGAGGAGTATTTTTGGGCCTTGCAGCGCCGTTTACGGCTGTCTGCACGGTCTCCGTGTGACTGCAGCTCGCCCTGTAGTCTGTGTGCAGCCATAGCCGGTTGTATCCAGCTCAGGGTTCTTCACTGCGTCATACCGTAAAATCAATTTTCCTTTTGTTTTAAGTAGTGCAGGCTGCTGCACATTTTTTCAAAAAATTCCTATTAGTGTCTTTCCACCCGTATCCAGCTAACTTGTGGAAAAACACTACACAGGATAACGTAGAGGAGTGTTTTTGGCCTTGCAGCGCCATTTATGGCTGTCTGCACGGTCTCCGTGTGACTGCAGCTCGCCCTGTAGTCTGTGTGCAGCCATAGCCGGTTGTATCCAGCTCAGGGTTCTTCACTGCGTCATACCGTAAAATCAATTTTCCTTTTGTTTTAAGTAGTGCAGGCTGCTGCACATTTTTTCAAAAAATTCCTATTAGTGTCTTTCCTCCCGTATCCAGCTAACTTGTGGAAAAACACTAAATAGGATAACGTAGAGGAGTGTTTTTGGGCCTTGCAGCGCCGTTTACGGCTGTCTGCACGGTCTCCGTGTGACTGCAGCTCGCCCTGTAGTCTGTGTGCAGCCATAGCCGGTTGTATCCAGCTCAGGGTTCTTCACTGCATCATACCGTAAAATCAATTTTCCTTTTGTCTTAAGTAGTGCAGGCTGATGCACATTTTTTCAAAAAATTCCTATTAGTGTCTTTCCACCCGTATCCAGCTAACTTGTGGAAAAACACTACATAGGATAACGTAGAGGAGTGATTTTGGGCCTTGCAGCGCCGTTTACGGCTGTCTGCACGGTCTCCGTGTGACTGCAGCTCGCCCTGTTGTCAGTTCAGCCCCCAAAAAATAAATAAATAATAAAGTTCACCAAACACACCACTTTACATTTGTGTAGGCCACATTAGCTCATATTAAAGTCTAGACCACACTTTAGAAAATTAGTGTTTCTTATACCTGTTAGGAGGTGTTCAGGAATAAGCACACAAAGCCGTTAGTACTTTTCTGCTTATCTTTATCAGTCAACCAAGATGAAGAAGGCAGGGAGTAAGGCACGTGGGCGTGGGCGCGGAGCAGGGAGAGGACGTGGGGATTCTGTGCCTGCTGCGGGCACCGGTGACTCATCAGCACCCACTTTCAGCAGGGAACAGTCGTTCATGCGCAGCTTTGTCGGAGAGCGCCGTACACCGCTGCTGCGTGAAGACCAAATTGAAGCCGTTGTTGGATGGATGGCAGCTAATGCATCGACTTCAATTAGTGCCACATCCTCTCAGACACAGAGCACTGGAGAGCACCCATCTGTCTCTTCACCACCTGCCAAATTGCCCAGGCAGACAGAGAGCCCAGGACAGGAGCTGTCTCTACTTCTGTTCTCTGAATCTCTTGGCTTGGAAACAGGGGGTTAGCCAAGCAGCATTGGAGAAATGGAAGAAGAGGCAGGGTGCAGTGATGCCCAACAGCTTTTTCTCTCTGAGTCTGAAGAGGCGGGTGGGCCAGTGCCTCCGGTCACCACATCGCAGGACGCATCCGCTGATGACACTCAGGTGCCACTTTCTGGTGCGTGCTCTGCTGCTGAGACTACCCAGGAGGAGCAGATGGTGGCAGAGGGTAGTGTAGATGATGAGGTCCTTGACCCATCTTGGCGTGAGGGACAGGAAGGTGGTGGGAGCAGCTCTGAGGAAGAGATTCCCCGAACGGGCCAAAGAGGGAGAGGGAGGGGGAAGACTGCGGATCCTGCAGCCTCCACTTTGGCACCCGTTAGGAGCATGTCTCTTTCAAAAGCCAAAAAGGGCGCTCCCAAGACTTGCAGTGCCTGGTCCTTATTTGACACAGTTGCAGATGACATTTGCTATGTCAAATGCAAGGTGTGTCATCACAAAGTCAAAAGAGGTCGAAATGTCAGCAACCTCAATACCTCCAACATGTGGAAACATGTGCGGACCAGGCACCTGGCGGAGTTAGAAAAACACACTGAAGAGCTAGGCCAACCAACAGCGGCAGCTACCACCTCTTCAGCTCGTGTTGTCACTTCCTCCAGCTCACACGCAGCTGGTTCGGCTTCCTCCCAGGATCACCGTGGAAGAACCTCTGGCCCTGTTGTCCAGAGACCCACTGTAATTCCACCCGCAGCACCACGTTCCCAGGCATCCTCACACTCCCAGCCCAGTCTACAGCCATCGGTAGTACAGGCATGGGAGAAAAGGCGGCCTTTCTCGTCAAACCACCCACGAGCACAGGCTCTGACTGCAGGCATTGCCAAACTTCTGTCACTGGAAATGCTGTCATTCAGGCTGGTGGAGACTGACAGCTTCTGTGACTTGATGTCATTGGCAGTCCCACAGTACAATGTGCCCTGCCGCTTTTACTTCAGCAGGCAAGCAGTCCCTGCCCTGCACAAGCATGTGGAGGGACACATAAAACACGCGCTACTGAACGCCGTCAGTAGCAAGGTCCACCTCACCACCGATGCGTGGACCAGTCAACATGGACAAGGGCAATACCTTTCCCTCACAGCCCATTGGGTTAATGTTGTTGAGCCGGGTACAGATCGTGCGAGTGGCGCAGGACGTGTCCTGCCCACTCCAAGGATTGCAGGAATCCAGTCTGTACGCATTGACTCCTCCTCTTACACCAGTTCCTCAGAATCATCGCTGCAGGAGCCGTCACAGTCCACCTCCACATGGACCCGTGAACGTTTACCTGTTACGACCGACATGAGCACAGCCGTGGCCAAACATCAACAGGCCGTGTTGAAATTAATTTCTTTGGGGAATCGAAGCCACACAGCGCAGGAGCTCTGGAATGCCATCAAGCAGGAGAGCGATGTGTGGTTTGTTGCAGCGAATCTCCAGCCAGGCATGGTAGTGTGTGATAATGGCCGAAATCTGGTGGCAGCTCTGGGCCTCGGCAACCTCACTCACATCGCATGTCTGGCACATGTGCTCAATTTGGTCGTGCAGAGTTTTTTGAGGGACTATCCGGATCTTGATGCACTGCTGCACAAGGTCCGCCTAGAGTGTGCTCACTTGCGGCGTTCCAGCACGGCAAAATCGCGCATTGCGGCTCTGCAGCGCCGATTCCGCCTTCCGGAACATCGCATCATATGTGACCTACCTACCAGGTGGAATTCCATGTTACATATGTTGGAGCGGTTGTGTGAGCAGCAGCAAGCAGTAATGGAGTACCAGCTGCATCAGGCGCAAAGAAGTCGCACTCCGCGCCGTTCAGACTTCACAACCACAGAGTGGGCCACTATGAAGGACGTCTGCCAGGTTTTGCGTCCCTTCGATTATTCCACGCGGATGGCGAGTGCAGATGATGCACTAGTCAGCATGACTGTCCCCCTTATCTGCCTGCTTGAAAAATCACTGCAAGCGCTAAGGGATGATGTTGTGGAAGAGGTGGAGGATGAGGATTCACCATTTCCATCATCTTCTGGACAGTCAGCGCCACGTGGTTCCTCACAAACGCGTAGGCAGGGGACACTTTGTGAGGAGGATGAGGAGGAGTCAATGGAGGAGGAAGACATCCGTCCAGAGGAGGGAGTTACATAATTGTTGAGTAGTCAGTGTGTACAGCGAGGGTGGGGTGATGACGAGCGGGCAGAGATCACGCCTCCAGCAGGGGACAGCGTTTCTTGGCCAGTTGGCAGTCTGCAGCACATGGTGGATTACATGCTGCAGTGCCTGAGAAACGACCGCCGCATCGCCCACATTCTCAGCATGTCTGATTATTGGGTGTTCACCCTCCTCGATCCTCGCTACCGGGACAACGTAGAAAGCCTCATCACACCGTTGAACCGGGAGCGAAAAATGCGGGAGTACCAAGAGACACTGGTGAATTCCATCATCTTCTCCATTCCAACTGAGAGAAGTGCTGCTAGTGCATTACAAAGCAGCTCAGTGCATCCAGGCAGTGGAGGAGGCTCTGCACAAAGAGGGAGCAGAAGCAGTGCCTCTGCCCAAGGCAAGACCAGTATGGCCCAACTGTGGCACAGTTTTGTGTGCCCGCCCCAAAAGTCTACACCATCACAGATGGCTCCAGTCAGCAGGAGGCAACGGTTCCGTCAGATGGTGACAGACTACATGTCTTGCCCTCTTGCTGTACTCCCAGACGGCTCTTCCCCTTTCAAGTTTTGGGTCTCAAAGCTGGATACATGGCCAGAGCTAAGCCAGTATGCATTGGAGGTGCTGGCTTGCCTTGCGGCTAGTGTACTATCGGAACGCGTCTTTAGTGCTGCAGGTGGTGTACTAACTGACCGTCGCATGCGACTATCCTCCGATAACGTTGACCGGCTTACTTTCCTGAAAATGAACCAGGCCTGGATCTCGAAGGAATTTGCCACTCCTCTTCCTGATTAAATAATTAGGTGACTGTCTACAGTATCCAGGTCTCCAGTTGTGTTCATCTTTCTACCACCTGAACTTTAATTCCTGGGCTCCAACACCGCCAGTTGAGGCTCAGAAGTGCCGTCTGCACAGTCAAAACATACGACCCAGTGTTATTGGGTGTCAGTAACGTCAGCTGATCCCCAGCTGTGTAGCCGGCAATGTGTCCTGCGACCGCCACGCTGACACAACAACTGAAATGTAACGGAACCTGTCCCCCCCCCCCAAGGCGTTTGCTACTGAAAGAGCCACCTTGTGCAGCAGTAATGCTGCACAAGGAAAAGGTAGCTATTTTTGTTTAGCTCCTTGCACACGCAGAACTTAGCACTTATAAAATGTGTTCACTGATACCGTAAAACCGTCCCGGAGGTGGGACTTTCCTTCGTAATGTGACGCAGCACAGCCGTCATTCTTACCCCCCCCCCCCCCGGCGCCGTGCGCCGGCTCCTCAGCGTTGTTTGATTCTGTCTCGAAGCCTGTGCTGTTATGTTATCCCTTGGCCAGGCACACTTAGCGCTGCCCCTCTTCTGACATCATTTGGTGTCATGCTGACTGCGCCTGTGCGGCCGCGCTGGCCGAGATCCCGCCTCGCAGTGTCTTCTGATTTAATCACACTGCTGGCCTGGGATCCATGGGCATGCGCAGTGCATATCTTCACCTCCGCCTCTCACTCATCTAACTTTGCATTCTTCAGACTGTGTGCCGTCAGCTGATCCCTAATAGCATGCCACGGCCGTGACACCGCACAGTCTGAAGAAGCCGGAGGGAGGGGAGTGAGAGGCGAGGATATGCACTGCGCATGGCCACGGATCCCAGGCCCGCGGTGGGATTACATTAGACTACACTGCGAGGCGGGATCTCGGCCAGCGCGGACGCACAGGCGCAGCCAGACTGACACCAAATGATGTCAGAAGATGGGCAGCGCTAAGTGTGCCAGGCCAAGGGATAACATAACAGCGCAGGCTCCGGGACGGAATTAAACAACACTGAGGAGCCGGGGCACGGCGCAAAGGGGGTAGGAATGACGGCTGTGCTGCGTCATATTACGAAGGAAAGTCCCACCTCCGGGACGGTCTCACGGTATCAGGGGACACATTTTATAAGTGTTTAGTTCTGTGTTTGCAAGGAGCATAATGAAAAGAGCCACCTTTTCCTTTTGCATCCTTTGTGCTGCACAAGCTGGCTCTTTCAGCTACAAACGCCTTGGGGGGGGTTAAAGGTTCCCTTTCGACTTTCTCCAATCAGGCTTCGGCCTATACTGTGTTCCTCTGCTCCTCCTGCTGTCCCTGGACTCCAACACCGCTAGTTGGTGCCTGGAAGTGCTGTCCGCACAGTCAACACTTGCTGCCGTGTTATTGGGGTTCAGTAACGTCAGCTGTTCCCCAGCTGTGTGTGTGGCAATCCCTCCTCTCTCCTCCACCTCCTCCTCCTCCTTCTGTCCCTGGGCTCCAACACCGCTAGTTGTTGTCCGGAAGTGCTGTCCGCACAGTCAACAGTCGCTCCTCTGTTATTGGGGTTCAGTAACGTCAGCTGTTCCCCTGCTGTGTGTGTGGCAATCCCTCCTCTCTCCTCCACCTCCTCCTCCTCCTTATGTCCCTGGGCTCCAACACCGCTAGTTGTTGTCCGGAAGTGCTGTCCGCACAGTCAACAGTTGCTCCTCTGTTATTGGGGTTCAGTAACGTCAGCTGTTCCCCAGCTGTGTGTGTGGCAATCCCTCCTCTCTCCTCCACCTCCTCCTCCTCCTTCTGTCCCTGGGCTCCAACACCGCTAGTTGTTGTCCGGAAGTGCTGTCCGCACAGTCAACAGTCGCTCCTCTGTTATTGGGGTTCAGTAACGTCAGCTGTTCCCCTGCTGTGTGTGTGGCAATCCCTCCTCTCCCCTCCACCTCCTCCTCCTCCTGTCCCTGGGCTCCAACACCGCTAGTTGTTGTCCGGAAGTGCTGTCCGCACAGTCAACAGTCGCTCCTCTGTTATTGGGGTTCAGTAACGTCAGCTGTTCCCCAGCTGTGTGTGTGGCAATCCCTCCTCTCTCCTCCACCTCCTCCTCCTCCTTCTGTCCCTGGGCTCCAACACCGCTAGTTGTTGTCCGGAAGTGCTGTCCGCACAGTCAACAGTCGCTCCTCTGTTATTGGGGTTCAGTAACGTCAGCTGTTCCCCTGCTGTGTGTGTGGCAATCCCTCCTCTCTCCTCCACCTCCTCCTTCTGTCCCTGGGCTCCAACACCGCTAGTTGTTGTCTGGAAGTGCTGTCCGCACAGAGCCAAACACCTCGCCAATGTGTTAGTGGGGTTCAGTAATGCCTGCTGCTCCCCTGCTGTGTATACGGCAACGTGTCATGCGACCGCCACGCAGGCACAACAACTTAAATTGAAGGGAACCTGTCCCCCCCCCCCCAGGCGTTTCTTACTGAAAGAGCCACCTTGTGCAGCAGTAATGATGCTAAAGGAAAAAGTGCCTCTTTTCGTGGTGCTCCTTGCACATGCTGAACCTAACACTTATGAAATGTGTCCCCCCCCACCGTTAAACCGTCCGGTAGGTGGAACTTTCCTTCGTAATGTGAGGCAGCACAGCCGTCATTCCTATCCCCTTGGCGCCATGCGCCGCCTCCTCAGCGTTGTTTGAATCTGTCCCGGAGCCTGCGCTGTTATGTTAGCCCTTGGACATGCACACTTAGCGCTGCCCGTCTTCTGACATTATTTGGTGTCAGGCTGGCTGCGCCTGTGCGGCCGCGCTGGCCGAGATCCCGCCTCGTAGTGTCTTCTGATTTAATCCCACTGCGGGCCTGTGATCCATGGACATGCGCAGTGCATATCTTAACATCCGCCTCTCACTCATCTCCCTACGCCTTCTTCATACTGTGCAACGTCAGCTGATCCCTAATAGCATGCCACGGCCGTGACGCCGCACAGTCTGAAGAAGCCGTAGGGAGGGGAGTGAGAGGCAAGGATATGCACTGCTCATGCCCATGGATCACAGGTCCGCAGAGTGATTACATTAGATGACACAGCGAGGCGGGATCTTGGCCAGCGCGGCCGCACAGGCGCAGCCAGCCTGACACCAAATGATGTCAGAAGATGGGCAGCGCTAAGTGTGCCTGGCCAAGGGATAACATAACAGCGCAGGCTCCGGGACGGAATTAAACAACGCTGAGGAGGCGGCGCATGGCGCCAAGGGGGTAAGAATGACGGCTGTGCTGCGTCACATTACGAAGGAAAGTTCCACCTACCGGACGGTTTAACAGTGGGAGGGGACACATTTCATAAGTGTCAAGTACAGCGTTTGCAAGGACCATAATTAAAAGAGCTAAGTTTACCTTTTCCAGCATTAGTGCTGTACAAGATGGCTCTTTCAGCTACAAACGCCTTGGGGAAAGGGTTAAAGGTTCCTTTTCAACTTGCTCCACTGCAAGCTTCGGCCTACACTCTGCTTCCCCTGCAGAGCCTGGGCTCTAACACCGCCAGTTGGTGCCCCGAAGTGCTGGCTGCACAGAGAAAAACACCTCGCCAATGTGTCAGTGGGGTTCAGCACCGCCAGCTGTTCCCCTGCTGTGTAGCCGGCAACGTGTCCTGCAACAGCCACGCAGACACAAAGCTGCCGCCAGTGCAAGCTTCGGCCTGCACTCTGCTCCCTCTCCTCCTGCTGACCCTGGGCTCTAACACCGCCAGTTGGCGCCCGGTACTGCTAGCTGCACAGAGAAAAACACCTCGCCAATGTGTCAGTGGGGTTCAGCACCGCCAGCTGTTCCCCTGCTGTGTAGCCGGCAACGTGTCCTGCAACAGCCACGCAGACACAAAGCTGCCGCCAGTGCAGGCTTCGGCCTACACTCTGCTCCCTCTCCTCCTGCTGACCCTGGGCTCTAACACCGCCAGTTGGTGCCCGGTACTGCTAGCTGCACAGAGAAAAACACCAGCCATTTTGTCAGTGGGGTTCAGCACCGCCAGCTGTTCCCCTGCTGTGTAGCCGGCATCGTGTCCTGCAAAAGCCACGCAGACACAAGAACTGAAATTGAAGGGATCCTGTCGCCCCTCCTCCAGGTGTTTGTATGTTTTACAGCCACCTTGTACAGCAGTAATGCTGCATGTGTGCAAGGTGGCTCATAAACGTATTCTCCTTGCACACGTGGAACAGAACACGTCTACAATGTGTCCCCTGAGACCATTAAAACGTCCCTGAGGTGTGACTTTCCTTTGTAATGACACGCAACGACCCCCTTGGTAGCACAGCCCTTCTTCTGACATCATTGTTTGGCTGGCTGCGCCTCTGCGGCCGCCCTGCCCGACACAACGCCCCTCGGTGTCTTATTTATTTTGACTGCTAGGGTGTGATTGACGGGCATGAGCAGTGCATATCTTCGCCAGGCTGTCACTCAGCTCCTTCCGCCTTCTTCAGACTGTGCGGCTTCATGGCCGTGGCATGCGATAAGGGATCAGCTGACGCCGCACAGTCTGTAGCAGGTGTAAGGACACGAGCTAGAGGCGAACATATGTACTGCGCCAGGCCATGAATCCCAGCCCCGCAGTGTGAAACACTGTAAAGACACTGCGGGGCTGGGATTCATGGGCATCGCGAACCGCACCAGCCGACATGAAATAATGTCAGAAGACGGGCAGCGCATGGCCAAGGGATAACGCAACAACGCAGACTCCTGTACATCAAAATGCGATGCTCAGGAGGCCGCACCAAGGTGGTATTTTTGCCAGCTGTGCTGCGTCTCATTACGAAGGGAACTCCCGCCTCCAAGACAGATTGACTGTATAAGGGCCAAAATGTTGTACGTGTTTCATTCAGCTTGTGCAAGGAACAAAATTAAAAGAGCAACCTTTGACTTGTGCAGCACTACTGCTGCATAAGGCGTGGCTCTTCTAGTTTGTAACACCTGAGGGGGGGGTTAAAGGTTACCTTTAAAATTGGTTCAATTAGGCTTCGGCCTACACTCTGCTCCCCCTGCAGAGCCTGGGCTAAAACACCGCCAGTTGGTGCCCCGAAGTGCTGGCTGCACAGAGAAAAACACCTCACCAATGTGTCAGTGGGGTTCAGCACCACCAGCTGTTCCCTTGCTGTGTAGCCGGCAACGTGTCCTGCAACAGCCACGCAGACACAAAGCTGCCGACAGTGCAGGCTTCGGCCTACACTCTGCTCCCTCTCCTCCTGCTGACCCTGGGCTCTAACACCGCCAGTTGGTGCCCGGTACTGCTAGCTGCACAGAGAAAAACACCAGCCAATGTGTCAGTGGGGTTCAGCACCGCCAGCTGTTCCCCTGCTGTGTAGCCGGCATCGTGTCCTGCAAACGCCACGCAGACACAACAGACCTACAAATGCCTCCAGTGCAGGCTTCGGCCTACACTCTGCTCCCCCTGCTGACCCTTTGCTCCAACACCGCTAGTTGGAGCTCTAGGAAGATAAGCTTAAATAGGTCCCCATCCTGGTTCCAGCACCGTCAGCTGGTTCCGGGCAGAGCCTTTGGTTTAGGTGCCTTCTTCTGGGTATCCGAGTTCCACCAATGTCAGGTGGTCCTTGGTAGTGCTTTCAGGCACGGGTACCTCCTGCTTAGTAACCGGGTTCCAGTAACGTCAGCTGGTCCTCGGTAGTTCCATTGGCTTTTGGACCTTCGGCTACCCATCCGGGTTCCAGTACCATCAGCTGGTTCTCGGCAGTGTCTCTTGCTCTTGTACCTTCTGCTCCCCATCCTGGTTCCAGTACCGTCAGCTGGTTCTCGGCAGTGTCTCTTGCTCTTGTACCTTCTGCTCCCCATCCTGGTTCCAGTACCATCAGCTGGTTCCGGGCAGAGCCTTTGGCTTAGGTGCCTCCCTCTGGGTATCCGAGTTCCACCAACGTCAGGTGGTCCTTGGTAGTGCTTTCAGGCACGGGTACCTCCTGCTTAGTAACCGGGTTCCAGTAACGTCAGCTGGTCCTCGGTAGTTCCATTGGCTCTTGGACCTTCGGCTACCCATCCGGGTTTCAGTACCGTCAGCTGGTTCTCGGCAGTGTCTTTTGCTCTTGTACCTTCTGCTCCCCATCCTGGTTCCAGTACCGTCAGCTGGTTCCGGGCAGAGCCTTTGGCTTAGGTGCCTCCCTCTGGGTATCTGAGTTCCACCAACGTCAGGTGGTCCTTGGTAGTGCTTTCAGGCACGGGTACCTCCTGCTTAGTAACCGGGTTCCAGTAACGTCAGCTGGTCCTCGGTAGTTCCATTGGCTTTTGGACCTTTGGCTACCCATCCGGGTTCCAGTACCATCAGCTGGTTCTCGGCAGTGTCTTTTGCTCTTGTACCTTCTGCTCCCCATCCTGGTTCCAGTACCGTCAGCTGGTTCCGGGCAGAGCCTTTGGCTTAGGTGCCTCCCTCTGGGTATCCGAGTTCCACCAATGTCAGGTGGTCCTTGGTAGTGCTTTCAGGCACGGGTACCTCCTGCTTAGTAACCGGGTTCCAGTAACGTCAGCTGGTCCTCGGTAGTTCCATTGGCTCTTGGACCTTCGGCTACCCATCCGGGTTTCAGTACCATCAGCTGGTTCTCGGCAGTGTCTTTTGCTCTTGTACCTTCTGCTCCCCATCCTGGTTCCAGTACCGTCAGCTGGTTCTGGGCAGAGCCTTTGGCTTAGGTGCCTCCCTCTGGGTATCCGAGTTCCACCAACGTCAGGTGGTCCTTGGTAATGCTTTCAGGCACGGGTACCTCCTGCTTAGTAACCGGGTTCCAGTGACGTCAGCTGGTCCTCGGTAGTTCCATTGGCTCTTGGACCTTCGGGTAGCCATCCGAGTTCCAGTTCCATCAGCTGTTTCTCGGCATTTTCTCAGTCTTCTTGTACCTTCTGCTACATTTCCAAGTTCAAGACCCTAAAGACGACGACCCGGAAGACCACCCCTAAGATGACGACGACACCAGAGACGACAACCACTGAGATGACGACGACCCTGGAGACGATGACCCTGAAGACCACCCCGATGACGACGACCCCGGAGACGACGACCCTGGAGACGACGACCCTGGAGACGACGACGACATGGTAGACCGAGAAGCAGAACAAGAGGCTGCAGAAGAAAGAGCAGAAGAACATTAAGCATAACACTAAATATCAGAGCAACATATATTATCTAAATTATAAGCAGAAGAAGACTAAGCAGTGTATGGGGGTGAGTCCGTTCCTCCTCGTGGTGCCCCTGGATAAAGCCTGATGCTGTAGGCCAAACTGAACGCGGACAAATGTAACTCTTTTGTGACAGGCAGAACGGAAGGTGTAATCTTCAAACTTTTATAGATAACAACTACGGGAATGCCTGTCACAAATAAGAATATGATGAAGAAGTTGAATATGAAGAAGAATAATAGTTAAATAAAAAGAATATGAACAATGTAAAAAAAAAAATTATAGGTAGAAGATGAAGAAGATGAATAAGGTGAAGAAGAAGTTGATGTCAAAGATGCTGATGATGGTGATGAAGAAGAAAGTGTGGGAGAAGTAAAAAAGAGGGTGAAGGGCGTGGAAGTAGTGAAACATCAATATCTGACAAAATAAAAAAAATCTTAACATAGTCAATATCTTTGTAACTCCGAACGTCTTTAAAAAAAAATAAAAATTCCTGCTATTCTATTTGATTGGGCTAAACCTCTATGCCTTTAATGTCTCCGCCACGTCCCCCAATACATTCTACATTATTCTTAGTTGTTTTCCTTCATATAGAATGAACCTACAAGGAAAGAAAGGGTTTATTTTAATTCCGATATTTTCGTCCCATTGACTTGCATTGGGATCGGGTATCGGAATCGGCGAGATCCGATCCTTTGACGGTATCGGCCGGTACTTTCCGATACCGAGGAACTGGTGTAAGAGGAGGAGTCAATGCGTACAGAATGGATTCCTGCAATCCTTGGAGTGGGCAGGACACGTCCTGCGCCACTCGCACGATCTGTACCCGGCTCAACGACATTAACCCAATGGGCAGTGAGGGAAAGGTATCGCCCCTGTTCATGTTGACTGGTCCACGCATCGGTGGTGAGGTGGACCTTGCTACTGATGGCATTCAGTAGCGCGTGTTTTATGTGTCCCTCCACATGCTTGTGCAGGGCAGGGACGGCTTGCCTGCTGAAGTAAAAGCGGCTGGGCACATTGTACTGGGGGACTGCCAATGACATCAAGTCACGGAAGCTGTCAGTCTCCACCAGCCTGAATGACAGCATTTCCAGTGACAGAAGTTTGGCAATGCCTGCAGTCAGAGCCTGTGCTCGTGGGTGGTTTGATGAGAAAGGCCGCCTTTTCTCCCATGCCTGTACTACCGATGGCTGTAGACTGGGCTGGGAGTGTGTGGATGACTGGGAAAGTGGTGCTGCGGGTGGAATTACAGCGGGTCTCTGGACAACATGGCCAGAGGTTCTTCCACGGCGATCCTGGGAGGAAGCCGAACCAGCTGCGTGTGAGCTGGAGGAAGTGACAACACGAGCTGAAGAGGTGGTAGCTGCCGCTGTTGGTTGGCCTAGCTCTTCAGTGTGTTTTTCTAACTCCGCCGCGTGCCTGGTGCGCACATGTTTCCACATGTTGGAGGTATTGAGGTTGCTGATATTTCGACCTCTTTTGACTTTGTGATGACACACCTTGCATTTGACATAGCAAATGTCATCTGCAACTGTGTCAAAAAAGGACCAGGCACTGCACGTCTTGGGAGCGCCCTTTTTGGCTTTTGGAAGAGACATGCTCCTAACGGGTGCCAAAGCGGAGGCTGCAGGATCCGCAGTCTTCCCCCTCCCTCTCCCTCTTTGGGCCGTACAGGGAATCTCTTCCTCAGAGCTGCTCCCACCACCTTCCTGTCCCTCACGCCAAGATGGGTCAAGGACCTCATCATCTACACTACCCTCTGCCCCCAACTGCTCCTCCTGGGTAGTCTCAGCAGCAGAGCATGCACCAGAAAGTGGCACCTGAGTGTCATCAGCGGATGCGGCCTGCGATGTGGTGAACAGAGGCACTGGCCCACCCGCCTCTTCAGAGGAAGAGAGAAAAAGCGGTTGGGCATCACTGCACCCTGCCTCTTCTTCCATTTCTCCAATGCTGCTTGGCTGGCCCCCTGTTTCCAAGCCAAGAGATGATTCAGAGAACAGAAGTAGAGACGGCTCCTGTCCTGGGATCTCTGTCTGCCTGGGCAATTTGGCAGGTGGTGAAGAGACAGATGGCTGCTCTCCAGTGCTCTGTGTCTGAGAGGATGTGGCACTAATTGAAGTCGATGCATTAGCTGCCATCCATCCGACAACGGATTCAATTTGGTCTTCACGCAGCAGCGGTGTACGGTGCTCTGTGACAAAGCTGCGCATGAACGACTGTTCCCTGGTGAAAGTGGGTGCTGATGAGTCACCGGTGCCCGCAGCAGGCACAGAATCCCCACGTCCTCTCCCTGCTCCGCGCCCACGCCCACGTGCCTTACTCACTGCCTTCTTCATCTTGGTTGACTGATAAAGATAAGCAGAAAAGTACTAACGGCTTTGTGTGCTTATTCCTGAAGAGCTCCTAACAGGTATAAGAAACACTAATTTTCTAAAGTGTGGACTAGACTTTAATATGAGCTAATGTGGCCTACACAAATGTAAAGTGGTGTCACTGGTGTGTTTGGTGAACTTTATTATTTATTTATTTTTTGGGGGCTGAACTGACAACAGAGAGAGCTGCAGTCACACGGAGACCGTGCAGACAGCCGTAAACGGCGCTGCAAGGCCAAAAAACCCTCCTCTACGTTATCCTATGTAGTGTTTTTCCACAAGTTAGCTGGAGACGGGTGGAAAGACACTAATAGGAATTTTTTGAAAAAATGTGCAGCAGCCTGAACTACTTAAAACAAAAGGAAAATTGATTTTACGGTATGACGCAGTGAAGAACCCTGAGCTGGAGACAACCAGGCTATGGCTGCTCACAGACTACAGGGTGAGCTGCAGTCACACGGAGACCGTGCAGACAGCCGTAAACGGCGCTGCAAGGCCCAAAAACCCTCCTCTACGTTATCCTATGTAGTGTTTTTCCACAAGTTAGCTGGAGACGGGTGGAAAGACACTAATAGGAATTTTTTGAAAAAATGTGCAGCAGCCTGCACTACTTAAAACAAAAGGAAAATTGATTTTACGGTATGACGCAGTGAAGAACCCTGAGCTGGAGACAACCAGGCTATGGCTGCTCACAGACTACAGGGCGAGCTGCAGTCACACGGAGACCGTGCAGACAGCCGTAAACGGCGCTGCAAAGCCCAAAAACCCTCCTCTACGTTATCCTATGTAGTGTTTTTCCACAAGTTAGCTGGAGACGGGTGGAAAGTCACTAATAGGAATTATTTGAAAAAATGTGCAGCAGCCTGCACTACTTAAAAAAAACAAAACAAAAAAAACAAAGAACAGTATGAGGCAATGAACCACCCTCCCTGAACTGAATACAACCAGCTATGGATGGCCTATGGCTGCACTCAGACTAGAGAGTGGGCTGCACTCACACACACACACACAGAGACCTTGCAGATCGCTGTGAAAACAGCGCTACAAGGCAAAAGCAAGGTGATTAGCAGGTGAACACAGCGGTTGCTAAATTAGCCTTGGAAAAGAACAATTAAGCAAATCGCTATCTCAAAACTGGCTCTCAGTCAGCAAACAGCGTCCTGTCACTAACTGAATTCACAGCAGAGTGAGCGCAAAATGGCGCCAGCGACTTTTAAACTGCATCATGACATCATTTCAGCAGCCAATCACAGCCTTGCCAGTAGTTTCATGCCCTCCATGCTAAACAGGATGTGCCCACACTTGGAATCATTCTCATTGGCTGATTTCGTACAAATTTGTGCAGTTTGAATCCTGGGAACTTCCGATTCCGGTATCCGATACGCGGCAAGTATCGGATCTCGGTATCGGAATTCCGATACCGCTAAGTATCGGACGATACCCGATACTTGCGGTATCGGAATGCTCAACACTAATCATAGTGCTAACTGACCATCGCAATTTAGAGTTCCTTAGATCCGCTAGATGTCTTTCTCCTCATCAGGCTCATTGGAACTTATTTTTAAATCAATTTAACTTTGTTATCTCGTACCGTCCAGGTTCTCGTAAAGGGAAGGCTGATGCTTTATCCCAAATCCATTCTGCGGATTCCATACCTGGAGCCCCGTCCAAGACCATTCTATCTGATGCCAATTTCATCAGAGTTATCCTCTGGAAGGAGTGCAGGGAGGCCTATGACAGTGATGTATTTCTGGCCAACCCACCTGTGGATATTAATCTTGTCTTTAAGGGTGGCATGTGGTTCAGAGATCAACGTATCTACATCCCTGAGGTCATCCATCTGCAGATCCTCAAGTTGGTACATAACTCCAAGTTGGCTGGTCACAGGGGGTACAGAAGACACAAGAGTTCCTGAGCCTATTCTTCTGGTGGCCAACTTGCCTAAAGGATACCAAGGACTATGTTCTCTCTTGCGAGGTATGTGCTCATTACAAGACTCCTCATGTGGCTCCTACGGGTCTTCTACAACCATTACCTGTTCCGTCCCGGCCTTGGGGGTCTATATCAATGGACTTTATTGTGGAGCTGCCAACATCGGGGCATGAATACAATCATGGTGGTAGTTGATCGCCTGACTAAAGCTGCTCATTTTGTTTCATTCACCGGCCCCGCCTGAGCTAAAGATACAGTGAACTTGGTTATACAGAATGTCTTTCAGTTGCATGGAGTCCCGGATGAGATCATCTCTGACAGTGGAGTACAGTTCACTTCAAGATGCTGGAAGGGGTTTTGCTCTGCACTCAATATTAATGTCTGTCTCTCTTCCGCTTACCATCCCCAGACAAATGGTCAGACTGAGCGGACCAACCAGATGCTGGAACAATATCTAAGATGCTATGTCAGCCATCTCCAGGATGATTGGTTGGAGTTGCTGCTGTTAGCCGAATTTTCATATACAGGTCCTTCTCAAAAAATTAGCATATAGTGTTAAATTTCATTATTTACCATAATGTAATGATTACAATTAAACTTTCATATATTATAGATTCATTATCCACCAACTGAAATTTGTCAGGTCTTTTATTGTTTTAATACTGATGATTTTGGCCTACAACTCCTGATAACCCAAAAAACCTGTCTCAATAAATTAGCATATTTCACCCGTCCAATCAAATAAAAGTGTTTTTTAATAACAAACAAAAAAACCATCAAATAATAATGTTCAGTTATGCACTCAATACTTGGTCGGGAATCCTTTGGCAGAAATGACTGCTTCAATGCGGCGTGGCATGGAGGCAATCAGCCTGTGACACTGCTGAGATGTTATGGAGGCCCAGGATGCTTCAATAGCGGCCTTAAGCTCATCCAGAGTGTTGGGTCTTGCGTCTCTCAACTTTCTCTTCACAATATCCCACAGATTCTCTATGGGGTTCAGGTCAGGAGAGTTGGCAGGCCAATTGAGCACAGTAATACCATGGTCAGTAAACCATTTACCAGTGGTTTTGGCACTGTGAGCAGGTGCCAGGAAGCATGAAGTGCTCCAAAATCTCCTGATAGCTAGCTGCATTGACCCTGCCCTTGATGAAACACAGTGGACCAACACCAGCAGCTGACATGGCACCCCACACCATCACTGACTGCGTACTTGACACTGGACTTCAGGCATTTTGGCATTTCCTTCTCCCCAGTCTTCCTCCAGACTCTGGCACCTTGATTTCCGAATGACATGCAAAATTTGCTTTCATCAGAAAAAAGTACTTGGGACCACTTAGCAACAGTCCAGTGCTGCTTCTCTATAGCCCAGGTCAGGCGCTTCTGCCGCTGTTTATGGTTCAAAAGTGGCTTTACCTGGGGAATGCGGCACCTGTAGCCCATTTCCTGCACACGCCTGTGCACGGTGGCTCTGGATGTTTCCACACCAGACTCAGTCCACTGCTTCCTCAGGTTCCCCAAGGTCTGGAATCGGTCCTTCTCCACAATCTTCCTCAGGGTCCGGTCACCTCTTCTCGTTGTACAGCGTTTTCTGCCACATTGTTTCCTTCCAACAGACTTACCATTGAGGTGCCTTGATACAGCACTCTGGGAACAGCCTATTTGTTGAGAAATTTCTTTCTGGGTCTTACCCTCTTGCTTGAGGGTATCAATGATGGCCTTCTTGACATCTGTCAGGTCGCTAGTCTTACCCATGATGGGGGTTTTGAGTAATGAACCAGGCAGGGAGTTTTTAAAAGCCTCAGGTATCTTTTGCATGTGTTTAGAGTTAATTAGTTGATTCAGAAGATTAGGGTAATAGGTTGTTTAGAGAACCTTTTCTTGATATGCTAATTTATTGAGACAGGTTTTTTGGGTTATCAGGAGTTGTAGGCCAAAATCATCAGTATTAAAACAATAAAAGACCTGACAAATTTCAGTTGGTGGATAATGAATCTATAATATATGAAAGTTTAATTGTAATCATTACATTATGGTAAATAATGAAATTTAACACTATATGCTAATTTTTTGAGAAGGACCTGTAGCAATTCTCAGAGCGCCTCCACTAAATTTACACCTTTCTTTGCCAATCTGGGTTATCATCCGTGTATCTTACCTAGGTCTCCAATTAATTCTCCGGTTCCAGCAGTGGAGGAAAGGCTGACTGCGATGAGGCAAAATCTGGAGGTTCTGAAGGAATCCCTGACCACAGCTCAAGAACGTTATAAAAGATCGGCTGATAGATTCCATAAACCTGCACCCATGTTCAAGGTAGGAGATTCCATGTGGTTAGCAACTAAGAATCTGAAGTTAAACATTCCTTCACAAAAACTTGGACAGAAATTCATTGGGCCTTTCAAGATCAACGGTATTGTGAGCTCTGTGGCCAGCCGGCTGAAGCTGCCTAGGACTATGAAGGTACACCCAGTTTTTCATATATCTTTACTAATGCCTGTATCTCCTAAAACCTTCCAGGGAATTGTTGTGCCACCTCCGCAGCCTGTGGTGATTGATGGGCAAGAACAATTCATGGTGGAGGAAATTATTGATTCCAGGATTCGCAAGGAATCGGCTCCAATATCTGATAAGATGGCAGGGATATCCCCCTGAGGAAGACTCTTGGGAACCTGTGGAAAACATCAATGCCAAACAGAAGATTTCTCATTTTCATCAGAGATTCCCTGAAAAACCAGGTCCAGGATCGTCCTGAGGCCACTTCGAAGGAGGGAGTAATGTCAGGACTCTGAACATTTTTATTACCTTTTGCGCATTACTGCCCTTTTCCAAGATGGCGTCTTTGGTCTCATGTGCACTGTGTCTTCCTGCTATAAAACTCCACCCCAGCCTTCAGTCTGTGCTAGAGTATTCTGCCTTGCATCCAGCTCCTGACTCTGGTGACTCCCTGGCTATATACCTGCTCCTGTGAACCTGTGTGGTTATCCTGCTACTCTGCTCTGAGTTCCTGCTGCATACACCAGTTTCCAGTAATCCTCCTTCATCTGCTGCTCGTGTTTACTTCCATCTGCATTTGCTGGACATGTAAGCTGTTGCTGCTCTGCTTAAACCTGAGATTATCACCCAGGCCTTCCTGGTTGAGATAAGACATTGCTTGAACTGCCTTATAAGCATATCTATCTGTGTTTGGACTAAAACAAGGACTTATTCGTGTCAAGTATCCTCAAGAATAACTGTGCTTCATAGACTTTCTGCGTGATTGCATTTTCCTCTGAAGTTCCCCTATAGACTGCTAAGCTGCGTTTATTATTTATACCAAGTGTTGTGGACTTGAGTTTCTCTCTGCATTAGTGTTGAGCGATACCGTCCGATACTTGAAAGTATCGGTATCGGATAGTATCGGCCGATACCCGAAAAGTATCAGATATCGCCGATTCCGATACCCGATACCAATACAAGTCAATGAGACACCAAGTATCGGAAGGTATCCTGATGGTTCCCAGGGTCTGAAGGAGAGGAAACTCTCCTTCAGGCCCTGGGATCCATATTAATGTGTAAAATAAAGAATTAAAATAAAAAATATTGATATACTCACCTCTCCGGAGGCCCCTGGACATCACCGCTGGTAACCGGCAGCCTTCTTTGCTTAAAATGAGCGCATTTAGGGCCTTCCATGACGTCACGGCTTCTGATTGGTCGCGTGCCGCTCATGTGACCGCCACGCGACCAATCACAAGCCGCGACGTCATTCTCAGGTCCTAAATTCCTAGAATTGTGTCCTGTAGTAGTCTTTTTCCACGCAAAGAGTCTCCTGAGTTATCCCCTATAATTATTACACAAGGCCAGCCCTGCTGCACAGTCATATGCACTCCACTATGCCTTGGAACCCACATACTGGATGGGCCCATGAAAATTCACTCGTATTTTTTAATGGTATGATGGTTCACTATTTGCAGAATTATTTACAGGAGAATTTTGCAATTTTTCCACTATGTTAACCCAGTGTGCCATCAGTGAGATGTTCCATCCCTGACCACAAGCACTTGTCCATGTGTCTGTGGTTAGGGGGACTTTCCCTGTAACAGCACTGTTGAGGGAATGGGTAATGTTGTGGAACACATGCTAATGTAATGCCGGTATGGCACACCGGGAGAAATAGTGGCGACTGGGGACCAAATACCTTGGGATGGTGACCGCCTTCATGTTGTGGAAAGCTTCTGCCTCAATGAGCCTAAAAGGCAGCATTTCTACAGTAGCGCAAGCAAAAGAGAAATATTAGAATTTAGGACTGTGGCCTGTGGGCGTTGGTGGGGTATTTCCGCTTGCGTTACAGAGACTGGGTTATAGACAACTGAAGGCTGTGCTGGGACAAGGATGTGGACTTGCTTCATGATGGTGCTGCTTGAATGTGGGCCACAACAGGTGCAGGGCTAGAGGAATCTTAGCATGCACAGTGTACTGGGCATTGACTTCTCCGCAAAACAGTTGAAAAAGCTGTGTTGTGACCTGGGGTTTGGCCCACAAAGTCAGCTGCTTTGCTGCCCCTCCTGATGCATGCATGGCAGGTGCTGCAAATGGCATGTTTAAAGTTATTGGCAGAGTCTTTAAAAAATAACCAGACTCAGGAAGATCTAACAGTTGGAATGGCTACTTCTCTCATGTTGGTGTTACAGGGTATGGATGCATGCCTTCTGTCTGTGGCCACCACACTGCTTCTTCCTGCCTGTTGGGGTGATATGCCTCCTTCCCCATGTGTGCTGCTGCATTCGCTCTGCATGTCCTCCTGCCAGTTTGGGTCAGTCACATAGTCATCCACCACCTCGTCTTCCACATCAGCACCCTGCTCCTCCTCCTGACTTTCATTAGAGTATCAGGCAGCAAAAAAAGCGTTAGAGTATCAGACAACAAAAAAAGGGGTACACCAGACTACAGTGCCCAAACTTGGACCACGCAGATATATGCGGGCTGTCACGGAAATACCACACCAGGAAATATGTGGTCTCTTTATATTTTTTGAAGCAAAATAGTGCTGTATAGAATTAGACAGCAAAAAAAGGGGTACACTGGCCTACAATGCTCAAACTTGGATCACGCAGATATATGAGGGCTGTCATGGAAATTCCACACTGGCAAAAATGTGGCCTTTTTATCTTTTTTTAAGCTAAATAGTGCTGTATAGAATTAGACAGCAAAAAAAGTGCTGAGGCTAGATCTTTTCAGCCACATGACAGCTGATTTGACCCTGCGGCTGTAAACATGTTAAATGCCTTTGTCAATCTCTGACAGCGACATTTAATATGTGCGCACCGGTAGTGCATCACAAATCCCACCCATTGTCTTCCCTGTCACATGATCGCAGGTTTGCGGCCTGCATTCGTAGCAGATGATAATTTCTGCTACACATAGCAGGGCTCAATCCTTGTTATGTGTAGTACAAGCAATTAGAAGATCGCAGCTTCATGTCTCCAACAGGGCAAATCAGTATGCCTGCGCAGGAGCTGCTACACAAGCAAGGAAGAGGACAACATCTCATGAAGATGGGAGGTGCCGGACCCGGACCTGCGAAGCCCATCGGACCCAGACTGCAGCGGACTGCCCCTGGGTGAGTATAATCAAACTTGTTTTTTTAATCATTCAGGTTACGTAGGGGGCTTATCTACAGCATTACAGAATGCTGTAGATAAGCCCCAAGTGGCTGTGGACAAAGTTTATAGCGGCAAAATGAAGTGACAGATTCTCTTTAACCCCTTAGTGACAGAGCCAATTTGGTACTTAATGACCGAGCCAATTTTTACAATTCTGACCACTGTCAATTTAAGAGGTTATAACTCTGGAACGCTTTATCGGATCCCGCTGATTCTGAGACTGTTTTTTCATGACATGTTGTACTTCAAGTTAGTGGTAACATTTCTTCGATATTACTTGCGATTATTTATGAAAAAAATGAAATATGGCGAAAATTTTTAAAATTTTGCAATTTTCAAGCTTTGTATTTTTATGCCCTTAAATCAGAGAGATATGTCACAAAAAATAGTTAATAAATAACATTTCTCACATGTCTACTTTACATCAGCACAATTTTGGAAACAATTTTTTTTTTGTTAGGGAGTTATAAGGGTTAAAAGTTGACCAGCAATTTCTCATTTTTACAACACCATGTTTTTTTTAGGGACCACATCACCTTTGAAGTGATTTTGAGGGGTCTATATGATAGAAAATAACCAAGTGTGACACCATTCTAAAAACTGCACCCCTCAAGCTGCTCAAAACCACATTCAAGAAGTTTATTAACCCTTTACGTACTTCACAGGAACTAAAACAATGTGGAAGAAAAAAATGAACATTTAACTTTTTTTTGCAAACATTTTACTTCAGAACCATTTTTTTAATTTTCACAAGTGTAAAAACAGAAATTTAACCACAAATTTTGTTGTGAAATTTTTCCTGAGTACGCCGATACCCCATATGTGGAGGTAAACCACTGTTTGGGCGCACCGCAGAGCTTGGAAGTGAAGGAGCACCGTTTGACTGTTTCAATGCAGAATTGGCTGGAATTGAGATCGGACGCCATGTCGCGTTTGGAGAGCCCCTAATGTGCCTAAACAGTGGAAACCCCCCACAAGTGACACCATTTTGGAAACTAGACCCCTTAAGGAACTTATCTAGATGTGTGGTGAGCACTTTGAACCCCCAAGTGCTTCACAGAAGTTTATAACGTAGAGCCGTGAAAATAAAAAATCGCATTTGTTTTCACAAAAATGATTTTTTCACCCACAAATTCTTATTTTCACAAGGGTAACAGGAGAAATTAGACCACAAAAGTTGTTGTGCAATTTCTCCTGAGTACGTTGATACCCCATATGTGGAGGTAAACCACTGTTTGGGAGCACCGCAGAGCTTGGAAGTGAAGGAGCACCGTTTGACTTTTTCAATGCAGAATTGGCTGGAATTGAGATCGGATGCCATGTCGCGTTTGGAGAGCCCCTGATGTGCCTAAACAGTGGAAACCCCCCACAAGTGATACCATTTTGGAAACTAGACCCCTTAAGGAACTTATCTAGATGTGTGGTGAGCACTTTGAACCCCCAAGTGCTTCACAGAAGTTTATAACGTAGAGCCGTGAAAATAAAAATTCGCATTTTTTCTACAAAAATGATATTTTTGCCCCCAAATTTTTATTTTCACAAGGGTAACAGGAGAAATTAGACCACAAAAGTTGTTGTGCAATTTCTCCTGAGTACGTCAATACCCCATATGTGGGGGTAAACCACTGTTTCGGCGCACAGCAGAGCTTGGAAGAGAAGGAGTGTCGTTTTACTTTTTCAATGTAGAATTGGCTGGAATTGAGATCGGACGCCATGTCACGTTTGGAGAGCCGCTGATGTTCCTAAACAGTGGAGACCCCCCACAAATGACACCATTTTGGAAACTAGACCCCTTAAGGAACTTATCTAGATGTGTGGTGAGCACTTTAAACCCCCAGGTGCTTCACAGAAGTTTATAACGTAGAGCCGTGAAAATAAAAAATCGCATTTTTTCTACAAAAATGATCTTTTTGCCTCCAAATTTTTATTTTACCAAGGGTAACAGGAGAAAATGGACCCCAGAAATTGTTGTACAATTTGTCCTGAGTACGCCGACACCCCATATGTGGGGGTAAACCACTGTTTGGGCGCATGGCTGAGCTCGGAAGCAAAGGAGCGCCATTTGACTTTTCAATGCAAAATTGACTGGAATTGAGATCGGACTGCATGCCGCGTTTGGAGAGCCCCTGATGTGCCTAAACAGTACAAAACCCCCAAAAGTGACCCCATTTTGGAAACTAGACCCCCCATGGAACTTATCTAGATGTGTAGTGAGAACTTTGAATGCCCAATGCATCACAGAAGTTTATAATGCAGAGTCGTGAAAATAAAAAAAATATATTTTTTAACAATAAAGATTTTTTAGCCCCCAAGTTTTTATTTTCACAAGGGTAACAAGAGAAATTGGACCCCAAAAGTTGTTGTCCAATTTGTCCTGAGTATGCTGGTACCCCATATGTGGGGGTAAACCACTGTTTGGGCGCATGGCAGAGCTCGGAAGGGAAGGAGCGCCATTTTGGAATGCAGACTTTGATAGAATTGTCTGCGGGCGTTATGTTGCGTTTGCAGACCCCTAATGTACCTAAACAGTAGAAACCACCAACAAGTGACCCCATTTTGGAAAATAGACCCCCCAAGGAACTTATCTAGATATGTGGTGAGAACTTTGAATGCCCAAGTGCTTCACAGAAGTTTATAATGCAGAGTAGTGAAAATAAAAAATATTTTTTTTCCCACAAAAAAGATTTTTTTAGCCCCCAAATTTTTATTTTCACAAAGGTAACAAGAGAAATTGGACGCCAAAAGTTGTTGTCCAATTTGTCCTGAGTATGCTGGTACCCCATATGTGGGGGTAAACCACTGTTTGGGCGCACGGCAGAGCTCGGAAGGGAAGGAGCCCCATTTTGAAATGCAGGCTTTGATAGAATGGTCTGCGGGCGTTATGTTGCGTTTGCAGAGCCCCTGATGTACCTAAACAGTAGAAACCCCCCACAAGTGACCCACTTTGAAAACTAGACCCCCCATGGAACTTATCTAGATATGTGGTGAGAACTTTGAATGCTCAAGTGCTTCACAGAAGTCTATAATGCAGAGTAGTGAAAATAGAAAATATTTTTTTTTTCCACAAAAAAGATTTTTTAGCCCCCAAGTTTTTATTTTCACAAGGGTAACAAGAGAATTTGGATGCCAATATTTGTTCTCCAATTTGTCCTGAGTATTCTGGTACCCCATATGTGGGGGTAAACCACTGTTTTGGCACACGGCAGAGCTCGGAAGAGGAGCGCCATTTTGGTATTCAGACTTTGATAGAATTGTCTGTGGGTGTTATGTTGCGTTTGCAGAGCCCCTGATGTACCTAAACAGTAGAAACCCCCACAAGTGACCAAATTTTGGAAACTAGACCCCCTAAGGAACTTATATAGATATGTGGTGAGAACTTTGAATGCTCAAGTGCTTCACAGAAGTTTATAATGCAGAGTAGTGAAAATAAAAAAATATTTTTTTTAACCACAAAAAAGATTTTTAGCCCCCAAGTTTTTATTTTCACAAGGGTAACAGGAGAAATTGGACCCCAAATGTTGTTGTCCAATTTATCCCGAGTACGCTGATGCCCCATATGTGGGGGTAAACCACTGTTTGGGTGCACGGCAGAGCTCAGAAGGGAGGGAGCACCATTTGACTTTTTTAGCACAAAATTGGCTGTCGTGTTTGGAGACCCCCTGATGTACCTAAACAGTGGAAACCCCCAAATTATAACTCCAACCCTAACTCCAACACACCCCTAACCCTAATCTCAACCCGATCCATAATCCTAATCACAACCCTAACGATAATCACAACCCTAATCCCAAAACAGCCCTAATCTCAACCCAACCATAACCCTAATCAAAACCCTAAATCCAACACACCCCTAACCCTAATCCCTAACCCTAGTCCAAACCCTAATCCCAAATGTAACCCTAATTCCAACCCTAATCCAAACCCTAACCCTAATCCCAACTCTAAGCCTAGCTTTAGCCCTAACCCTAACTTTAGCCCCAACCCTAACCATAACTTTAGCCCCCGTCGTCACAAAAAAAGTTCAATGTAAACTTTTTTTTGTACGTCGCGTCCGCTATTTCCGCGCATGTGTGGCCGTAACTCTGTTATGACCCCAATGGCAGAGGGTCTCAGGAATAATGCTAAGTCAGTAAATACAGAAAACCAGCTCATAGGGCAGTGGTAACTGGGCTGACCATATAACTAATCCTAGCACCACAAATACCAGCAGCCGGGGAACGTTCCTACGTTGATCCTAGACGTCTCGCGCCAGCCGGAGAGCTAACTACCCTTAGAAGGGAAAAGAAAGACCTTTCTTGCCTCCAGAGGAAATACCCCAAAAAGTTGGATAGAAGCCCCCCACAAATAATAACGGTGAGGTAAGAGGAAAAGACAAACATAAGAATGAGCTAGGAATTTAGCAAAGAGAGGCCCACTAGCTAATAGCAGAATATAGAAAGATAACTTATATGGTCAGCAAAAAATCCTATCAAAAATATCCACACTGGAAATTCAAGAACCCACAAACCGTCTAACGGCCCGGGGGGAGAACACCAGCCCCCTAGAGCTTCCAGCAAGGTCAGGAATCACATTTAGTACAAGCTGGACAAAAATGATAGCAAACAAATAACTCAAAAAAACAAAGAAGCAAGACTTAGCTTAATTTAGCACGAACCAGGACCAGCAAACAGGAGCAAACAGAATGTGTCTGATAACACCGATGCCAGGCACTGGACTAAGGTTCCAGGAGGTTTATATAGCAACACCCCTGAAGTAACGACCCAGCTGGGTGCAGACAGAGGGAAGGAAATCCCAGAGTCATATCACTAGTAACCACTAGAGGGAGCCAAAAAAGTCTAATTCACAACAGTACCCCCCCCTTAAGGAGGGGTCACCGAACCCTCACCAAGACCACCAGGGCGATCAGGATGAGCAGCGTGAAAGGCACGAACCAAATCGGCCGCATGCACATTAGAGGCAATTATCCTCCTGACCATAACCCTTCCACTTGACCAAATACTGAAGCCTCCACCTGGAGAGACGAGAATCCAAGATCTTCTCCACCACGTACTCCAACTCGCCCTCAACCAACACCGGAGCAGGAGGCTCAGCAGAAGGAACCACAGGCACAACGTAGCGTCGTAACAAAGACCTATGGAACACGTTGTGAATGGCAAACGAAACCGGAAGATCCAAGCGAAAGGACACAGGATTAAGGATTTCCAATATCTTGTAAGGACCGATGAAGCGAGGCTTAAATTTAGGAGAGGAGACCTTCATAGGAACAAATCGAGAAGACAGCCACACCAAATCCCCAACACGAAGTCGGGGACCCACACCGCGGCGGCGGTTGGCAAAACGCTGAGCCTTCTCCTGTGACAACTTCAAGTTGTCCACCACATGATTCCAGATCTGCTGCAACCTATCCACCACAGAATCCACTCCAGGACAGTCAGAAGGCTCCACATGTCCCGAGGAAAAACGAGGATGGAAACCAGAGTTGCAGAAAAATGGCGAAACCAAAGTAGCGGAACTAGCCCGATTATTTAGGGCAAACTCAGCCAACGGCAAGAAGGTCACCCAATCATCCTGATCTGCCGAAACAAAACACCTCAAGTAAGCTTCCAGAGTCTGATTAGTTCGCTCAGTTTGTCCATTAGTCTGAGGATGAAAGGCAGACGAGAACGATAAATCAATGCCCATCCTAGCACAAAAGGATCGCCAGAACCTGGAAACAAACTGGGATCCTCTGTCAGACACAATATTCTCAGGAATGCCGTGTAAACGAACCACATTTTGAAGGAACACAGGAACCAGATCGGAAGAGGAAGGCAGCTTAGGCAAAGGCACCAAATGGACCATTTTTGAAAAGCGATCACATACCACCCAGATGACAGACATACCCCGAGACACCGGGAGATCAGAAATGAAATCCATGGAAATATGTGTCCAAGGCCTCTTCGGGACAGGCAAGGGCAAGAGCAACCCGCTGGCACGGGAACAGCAAGGCTTAGCTCGAGCACAAGTCCCACAGGACTGCACAAATGACCGTACATCCCGTGACAAGGAAGGCCACCAAAATGACCTAGCCACCAGATCTCTGGTGCCAAAAATTCCCGGATGACCTGCCAACACCGAGGAATGAACCTCGGAAATGACTCTGCTGGTCCACTTATCAGGAACAAACAGTCTGTCAGGTGGACAAGAGTCAGGTCTACCAGCTTGAAATCTCTGCAACACACGTCGCAAATCAGGAGAAATGGCTGACAAAATAACTCCTTCTTTAAGAATACCAACAGGTTCTGTGACTCCAGGAGAGTCAGGCACAAAGCTCCTTGAAAGAGCATCAGCTTTCACATTCTTTGAACCTGGTAAATACGAGACCACAAAGTCAAAACGGGAGAAAAATAATGACCAGCGGGCCTGTCTAGGATTCAAGCGTTTAGCAGACTCGAGATACATCAAATTTTTGTGATCAGTCAAGACCACCACACGATGCTTAGCACCCTCAAGCCAATGACGCCACTCCTCAAATGCCCACTTCATGGCCAGTAATTCCCGATTGCCCACATCATAATTCCGCTCAGCAGGCGAAAACTTCCTAGAGAAGAAAGCACATGGTCTCATTACCGAGCAACCAGGGCCTCTCTGTGACAAAACGGCCCCTGCCCCAACCTCAGAAGCATCCACCTCGACCTGAAAGGGAAGTGAGACATCAGGCTGGCACAAAACAGGCGCCGAAGTAAACCGGCGCTTCAACTCCTGGAACGCCTCCACGGCTGCAGGAGCCCAGTTAGCAACATCAGAACCTTTCTTGGTCATATCCGTCAAAGGTTTAACAACGCTAGAAAAATTAGCGATAAAACGACGGTAGAAGTTAGCAAAACCCAAGAACTTCTGAAGACTCTTAACCGACGTGGGTTGAGTCCACTCATGAATAGCTCGGACCTTGACTGGGTCCATCTCCACAGCAGAAGGGGAAAAAATAAACCCCAAAAAGGGAACTTTCTGTACTCCAAAGAGACACTTTGAGCCTTTAACAAACAAGGCATTCTCACGCAAAACCTGAAACACCATCCTGACCTGCTCCACATGTGAGTCCCAATCTTCAGAGAAAACCAGAATATCGTCCAGATAAACAATCATAAATTTATCCAGATACTTCCGGAAAATATCATGCATAAAGGACTGAAATACTGAGGGAGCATTAGAGAGCCCAAAAGGCATCACCAAGTACTCAAAATGACCTTTGGGCGTATTAAATGCAGTCTTCCATTCATCACCTTGCTTAATGCGCACAAGGTTGTATGCACCACGAAGATCTATCTTGGTGAACCACTTGGCACCCTTAATCCGGGCAAACAAGTCCGACAAGAGAGGCAAAGGATACTGAAATTTTACAGTGATTTTATTCAGTAGCCGATAGTCAATACAAGGTCTCAAAGATCCGTCCTTCTTAGCCACAAAAAAGAATCCCGCACCAAGAGGGGAAGAGGATGGACGGATATGCCCCTTCTCCAGAGACTCCTTGATATATGAACGCATTGCGGCATGCTCAGGTACTGACAGATTAAATAATCTACCCTTAGGAAATTTACTACCTGGAATCAAATCTATGGCGCAGTCACAGTCCCTATGAGGAGGCAGAGCACTGGATCTGGACTCACTGAATACATCCTGATAATCAGACAAATACTCAGGAACTTCCAAAGGAGTAGAGGAAGCAATAGACACCGGCGGGGAATCAGCATGAATTCCCTGACAGCCCCAACTTGACACAGACATTGCCTTCCAATCCAGGACTGGATTGTGGGTCTGTAACCATGGCAGACCCAAAACGACCAAATCATGCATTTTATGCAGAACAAGAAAACGAATCACCTCCCGATGTTCAGGAGTCATGCACATGGTCACCTGCGTCCAAAACTGCGGTTTATTTTCCGCCAATGGCGTAGCATCAATACCTCTAAGAGGAATAGGATTTACTAACGGTTCAAGAACAAAACCACAGCGCTTGGCAAATGACAGATCCATAAGACTCAGGGCGGCACCTGAATCCACAAACGCCATAACAGGGTAAGAAGACAAAGAGCAAATTAAAGTCACAGACAAAATAAATTTAGGTTGCAAATTACCAATGGCGACAGGACTAACAACCCTTGTTAGGCGTTTAGAGCATGCTGATATAACATGTGTAGAATCACCACAGTAAAAACACAACCCATTCTGACGTCTATGATTTTTCCGTTCATTTCTAGTCTGAATTCTATCACATTGCATTAAATCAGGTGTTTGTTCAGACAACACCACCAGAGGATTAGCGGTTTTGCGCTCCCGCAAACGCCGGTCAATTTGAATAGCAAGCGCCATAGAATCATTCAGACTTGTAGGAATAGGGAAACCCACCATCACATTCTTAATGGCTTCAGAAAGGCCATTTCTGAAATTTGCGGCCAGAGCACACTCATTCCACTGAGTAAGCACGGACCATTTCCGAAATTTTTGGCAATACACTTCAGCTTCATCCTGACCCTGAGAAATAGCCAGCAAGGCTTTTTCTGCCTGAATTTCAAGATTGGGTTCCTCGTAAAGCAATCCGAGCGCCAGAAAAAACACATCAATATTCGCCAATGCCGGATCTCCTGGCGCTAGCGAGAAAGCCCAATCCTGAGGGTCGCCCCGTAAAAAAGAAATAACAATTTTAACTTGCTGAGCAGAATCTCCAGATGAACGGGGTCTCAGAGAAAGAAACCGATACTTTCCGATATCGGAAGGTATCGCTCAACACTTGTAGTAACCAGTCGCCCAGTATCAGCCTGAGTCAAATGCTGGGACCGACGTCTCCACTGAGCATTCTCCACTGCAGCTGGAGAGGAATGGGAGACCGCAGCGGAGATGGTTCGAGATTCCCCCTGTGCAGAGGCCGGAGGAGCAAACTTAGTGGACTCAACTCGCAGCCTAATGTTACGGGCGGAGAGCCACACTAAGTCGCCAGGTGCAAAGGTTGGAGCAGGGCACCAATGTGCATCGGAGGAGGACCTCATTCTCTCCTTGGAGGCCCGAATGGCATCCTCCACAGCCCAGTCTGCCACCCTGGAGTCAGTGGAAGACACAGGCATAGGCAGAGGAACCCGTGGATGCTGGCTGTAAGGAAAGGAGTCTGACCGATGGATTCGGCTACGGCGTTGTTAAGCGCAAACTCCGCCCACGGTAGCAAGGATGCCCAGTCATCCTGCCTGGCAGAAACAAAATGTTGTAGATATGTGACCAGGGTGTGGTTGGCCCTCTCTACCAACCCATTAGTCTCGGGATGATATGCTGAGGAGAGATTCAACTCAATGCTGAGTAGACAACAAAGCTCTCTCCAGAATCGAGATGCAAACTGGGGACCCCGGTCACTGACAATTTTGTCAGGCATACCGTGTAGGCGAAAGATATGTTTGATAAACAACACGCCAGAGCCCGTGCAGAAGGTAGCCGTGGAAGAGGCACCAAGTGCACCATTTTGGAAAAATGGGCGGTGATCACCCAAATAATGGTGCAACTATGAGACTTGGGTAAGCCCACCACAAAATCCATCCCAACCATCTCCCAGGGCCTGTCTGCCACCGGCAGGGGGTGAAGCAACCCAGCTGGCCGTTGACAAGGAGACTTGTTCTTGGCGCAGGAGACACACGCCCAAACATAGTCTGCAACGTCATGGGCCATATGCGGCCACCAGTATGTCCTCGCCAGTAGCTCAGATGTCCTTTTGGTCCCTAAATGTCCACCCACCCTGGACGAGTGAGCCCAAGAGAGAACCTCCGGATGCAAACTTGATGGTACAAAAGTCTTGCCCGGAGGCACAGACTCTAGCGAAACCGGGGCCACAGTTCTCAGGCTCTCGGAAGGGACAATAAGCCGAGGCTCCTCTTCCTCCTCAGATGATACTACTTAGCGAGAGAGAGCGTCGGCACGAATGTTCTTCTCTCCGGAAAGAAAATGGAGGGTGAAATGGAACTGGGAGAAGAACAAGGACCATCTGGCCTGGCGAGAATTTAACTGCTGGGCTGTCTGTAAATAGACCAAATTCTTGTGGTCTGTGAATACTTGGAAGGGAAAGCGAGTCCCCTCCAAAAGATGTCTTCACTCTGGGAAGGCCAACTTCATTGTTATCAACTCCCTGTCCCCAATGGAATAATTCCTCTCTGCTGGTGTGAAGGTCTTGGAAAAGAAAAAGCAATGATGCTTCCAACATTGAGCATCCTTTTGGAAGAGGACTGCTCCAGCACCAACGAATGAGGCATCCACCTCCATTATAAATGGCTTATCTACATCGGGGCAATGTAGGATGTGAGCGCTAGCAAAAAGAGATGTAATAGAAGTGAAGGCCTTGGAGACCTCCTCAGACCACAATTTGGGATTTGCTCCCTTCTTGGTGAGGGCTACCAAGAGAGCTACCAAAGTTGAGAAATGAGGGATGAACTGGTGATAATAGTTAATGAACCCCATAAAGCGCTGCACCACTTTAAGAGAATGGGGTTCTTGCCAGTCCATCACAGCCTGTAGTTTGGCAGGATCCATAGCCAATCCCTGGGCGGGGATGATATAGCCCAGGAAAGGTAAGGATTCCTGCTCAAACACACATTTCTCCAACTTGGCGTAGAGGGAATTTGTTCGTAAGTGGTCGAAGACTCTGCAAACATCTCTCCGGTGGGAGTCAATATCTGGAGAGTAGATGAGAATATCATCCAGATAGACTACGACCGAGGTAGAGAGCATATCCCTGAAGATATCGTTTACAAAGTCTTGGAAAACGGCTGGGGCATTACAGAGCCCAAAGGGCATTACTAGATATTCATAGTGCCCATCCATGGTGTTAAAAGCCGTCTTCCATTCGTCCCCCTCACAGATGCGAATCAGGTTGTAAGCACCGCGCCGATCTAGATTAGTAAATACCCTTGCTCCCCAAAGCCTATCAAAGAGCTCAGATATCAGGGGCAGGGGATACTTATTCTTAACGATGATGGCGTTAAGACCCCTGTAGTCTATGCATGAACGTAGAAGAACCCAGCCCCTGCTAATGAATCCTCTTGCCAGATTTTCCTGGACGTACTGTGACATTGCCTCCGTCTCTGGGAGAGATAACGGATAGACTCGACCCCGGGGAGGCTCAGCACCAGGCAAGAGGTCAATAGGACAGTCATAGGGGCGGTGAGGCGGAAGGGTCTCCGCAGCCCTTTTGGAGAACACGTCATCCCGTGGGCATGCCCAGTATGGGAAAAGCAGGACTTAGTCCCAGAAAGATCTGCTCGCTGCTGATCAGCACTGGCTACAAAGGCAGAGCCTGGAAGAACAGTAGTAACCAGTTGCCCAGTATCAGCCTGAGTCAGACTCTGGGACTGACGTCTCCGCTGAGCAGGCTCCACTATGGCTGGAGAGGAAGGGGAGACTGCAGCAGAGGTGGGTACTCGACACCTAGCATATATATATATATATATATATATATATATATATATATATGTATATATATACACAGTAAGAAATACCGACTTTTAGCCAGAATGGGTTTAGGCAGTAAGGGCATGGATCAGTCTCTGTAATCCCTTACACAGACACAGGGAGCAGGTCTATTTTATGTTTCTTTAAAGGGTCATCCATTTACTTACTATGGAGGAGGTCTATTTTACGTTTCTTTAAAGGGTTGTCCATTTACATACTAGGCGGCCACGTACAGATGTTTGTCTTGTTTCATCAGAATACTTTTCCCAGGGGTCATTGCCCTATTACCTAGCTGCAAAGTGAACCAGCAATATTGAGGAGAGATGGTAATTTTTTGCTTGCACTCCCATGAAACACAATTTCATGCCTCATTTACATGTGTGCATTGCTTATGAACAGAGATAATATGTCATGCTAATAAATGTAGAACATCAATTATTTGAAGGGACAAACCAATCTGGAAAGCAATTGTGCTCTTAAACCTACAAAAGCAGTTTTAAGCAGTCAGTGTTTTCCCGAGTGAGATGGACGTAATTGGGCAATGACAGACAATCAGTCTAGAACTTTCGTTTCATTGGTGTTGTCATGACATTTGGAACCTGTCAAGATTCAATGGTGGCTACAAAGGTCTTCATTCCTGCTGTCAAATGTCATTACAAGTCACATCTCTGAAGTGCTATCACCACTCATCTCTGACAGAAGCCGATATTATATTGTAAATGGAAAGGTCTTCACCCAGTCTAGGAGAATATGAACAGGAGCATATCAATGATATTACAACATCGGCAGTATCTGCTGGTAGGAGGACCAAGTCCACCAAATCCATCAAGAAAGGTCCGAAAGTAAGAAGAATAAACACAAATTCACTTTATAAATATACCACATATATGTTAGTGTCATTTCTAACCCATATTTTCTGTCTCCTGCTGAAGGGTTCGGTCATGAATAAATCATCTAGAGTCGTCATACAGCCATTTCTATGAGCTTGTAGATTATGTAATTAAATGTGTGTTTTAAAGAAGAATTCCCATCAAAGTTTTAATCTTCTTGATACTGTATATATGCGTATATAAGCTGAGTTTTTCAGCACATTTTTTTGTGCTGCACATGCCCCCCTCGGCTTATACATGAGTCATTGTCCCAGTTTATGGCGGGGGAGGGGGAGCGGTGGATCAGCGGGTCACAGATGGCAGAAGCCGGTGGCTGCAGCTTAAGCTTGTGCCCGCTAATAAAGATAAATGAATATTCACTGCACTGGTAATGAATATTCATTTCTCTTATAGCAGCGTTCACACAGTTACTTCCGCAGCTGCTGGAAGCCAGCAGCTGCCGGGCTCTAACGGATACCCTCTCATTAAGGTAATGAATATTCACCTCTCTCCACTCTCATAGGCTGGAGAGAGGTGAATATTCATTACCTTAATGAGTGGGGACACGTGATCACTCAGCCGTAGGAGCTGCTGGAAGCCAGAATGAGATGCTGCGAGGGTGCGCAGGGAAGGTAAGTAGGATGTTTTTTTATGCTTTTCTCATGGGAGGGCATACATACAAGGATGGGGATGAGGAACCATGCATACAAGGATGGGAATAAGGAGCCACGCAGTCAAGCATGCAAATAAGGAGCCATGCAGACAGGCAATGGAATAAGGAGCGATGCATACAAGGATGGGAATAAGGAGCCATGCATGCAAGGATGGGAATAAGGAGCCATGCAGATAAGGATGGGAATATTGAGCCATGCATACAAAGATGGGAATAAGGAGAGCCATGCATACAAGCATAGAAATAAGAAGCCATGCAGACAAGGATGGAAATAAGGAGCCATGCAGACAAGGATGGGAATAAGGAGCCATACATACAAGGATGGGAATAGGGAGCCATACATACAAGGATGGGAATAAGGAGCCATACATACATGGATGGGAATAAGGAGCCATACATACAAGGATGGGATGTAAAAACATGCATACAAGGATGGGAATAAGGAGCCATGCATTCAAGGATGGGAATAAGGAGCCATGCAGACAAGGATGGGGATAAGGAGTCATGCAGACAAGGAAGGAAAAAAGGAGCCATGCATACAAGGATGGGAATAAGGAGCCATGCATACAAGGATGGGGATGAGGAACCATGCATACCAGAATAGGGATTAGGGGACAATGCATACCCGGCTTATACTTGAGTCAATTTGTTTTCCCAGTTTTTCGAGGCAAAATTAGGTGTCCCGGCGTATACTCAGGTCGACTTATACATGAATATATATGGTATATTGCAATTATCATATTATATATCACTGTGTACTTACAATTGCTCATGTTACCTTTATACCCAGCTGATTTTCTCTTTCCCATTAGGTCTACGATATCATGTGATTAAAACCTGACTAGCTGAATCCGTCTAAGCTCTATGTAGAAAAAGGATACCAATTTTCCATGCATAACTCATCAGTCACAGTAAAAGCCAATGGCAGGGGGAGGAGGAGCTGGTGTGTCAGGAGTTGAAGAGAGGAATGATTTCTGCAGGGACAAAATACTTCCCGTTTCTACATTGAGTAGAGAAAAGAGAAGAATTAGCCGGTGTGACAAAGTCAATGGTAAAGTGCTGGAGGGGAGATACGTTTCACTGAGACTATTCGCTTCAGTGATTTGAAACCTAGAAGTTTTCTCCAGCACACTGTGTTGAGAGGGCTTAATCAGCCATTTTAAGGCTTGGTTTTTATGGACAACCTTATAGCAGATGGGAGGTTGTCCACCTTATCTCCACCCCAGGGTGTGGTCTGGGGTTTAAAAAGTTGGCCTTCTGAGGCATTTATTGTTTGGTAGGTCTGGAGAGTGGAACTCCAGTGCTATGTGTCCTGACTATGAAGCTGAATCCTTAAATGTTAATTCCATGAATGGGCAGAACCCTGCAACAACACGGACTGTGCTGTATGTTATGCTTTGTTTTTCCTTAGGCCAGACGGGCTTTATTTATTTTTCCTAACTCTGCACTGGCTTATGCAGTCCCCTTAATAAACCAGAGAGTCGTAAAGAGACAGTGTACCTATATTTACCCCCGTGATGCAGCCGAGTGAGCCGATCTACCACTCTGGGTAGAAAGGCAAAATGTGCAATTGTAAGAACATAGTGCTATATAATATGACGACTGCAATACATTAAGAGGATAAAAACTTTGATGGGAATGCTTATTAAATATCTACAACTCATGGTTTCATAATCTAATTTTATTACCTCATATATACAGTATATGTCATCTGAATCTTTTGCTCTCCAAAGATGAGCTGCTGCCAAAGGAGTTTGGCATTGGCTCTCTCATAGAAAACACAAGAGTGCTTGGCCAAGCTGAGAGTTCCTGTATATGGGGGGATATGGGAGAGGTAGCTTCAGTCAACAGCTACCCATTGTGGATACAGCCTCTTACTCTTGTGACCATAACAGCCTCAGTCTAAGGAGTTGGTTCATACATTTTTTTGTAGATAACTTTTAACCTTTAATTAAATGTTGAATAGATATAGAAAATACCAAGATAACATTTTAATAGGATATCAATATCAATTAATCCTGGATTAAGAACTACATCTAACTGATCAAGATAGCTTGTAAGAGTTCATAATGCATTGCGATGTGCAGTGTAATCACTCTACAATTGTTTCTGTGCTCTGTTCATTAAAAGAGTGTATGGCTGAGCGATTCTACAGAAGAAATAACACAATACAAGCCAACCAGGTATAAAATTAACTGAAATGTTATTACACAAATCCTACTTAATTTAACTGCAAAAATGGAAATAATAATGTGCAGATACAAAACAATGATACCTCAATATTTTCATTTTTATTGTATCTCTTAATAGTAAGAGATGCAATGGGGTGACATAAATGAAAACTAGTGCAAAGGAAAAATGGGGGAGATGTCCAAAAGATTGACATCACAACAGGCTTGCACTGATGACATCTCTTAGGTGGGGCTTAGTAGAGGGTTTGTCTAAAGACCACAACCTGTTTTCAAATAGAAGGGAATGTGCAAATGAGCTGCTTGCTTTTGGCTTGGCGCCTCACACCATCATCATACAACTCATTTTGTTAGAAGAAGACTGTCATAAGTATGATTGAAAGGCTACCCATTTAAAAACAACCTCTTTAGACTTTTGTCCCATGCATCAAGAGATATAGAGATGTCCATAACCCTAAAGAAATAATTGATATATTCCGTTCATACTACGAGAAGCTGGATAATATTAAAGGGTAATTCTCAGACCTTCCTTCTTCAGATATTTGTGATCTAATTAAGGAATATATATAGGATACCTCTTTGCTTTCTCTGGATAGTTGGGTCTTTGAAGCACTGAAGATTGACATTTCAGACGAAGAGGTCAATTCTGCAATTCAATCTACACCCTCTGGTAAACGTCTCGGACAGAAGGGTTCTACAAATTATTTAATTATCAATTATAACCTGTAATGGTTAAAACCTTGAAGTAATTGGATGAGAAAATACGCTTTGTCTACCAATCAGTAAAAGCTCATATCAGTGTTCTACCTATAATCGGAACAAATCCTTTGATCACAGCTAATTATGGGCCCATTTCTTTAAAAATCGTTGACATCAAGTTATTTTCTAAAATACTAGCAGAAAGACTTGTCCCTCTATTGTCCCTTATAAATACTAATCAGGTAGGATTTGTTCAAGGTTGAGAGGCAAGAGATAACACTATTAAGACTAAGCTTATAATTTCTAATGGTAAAAATAGTTCCACACCTCCTGATCTTCCATCTGTTGATGCGGAAAGGGCTTTTGACAGGGTTCACTGGAGATTTATGAAGGATGCATTACGTCAAATAAGCACTGGTTCACGTTTTTTTTTTTTAGAAATGATCTTTTCTCTGTATTCTGGCACCACGGGCCTGGTTAGGGTTAGTGGAACACTATCCTCCTCATTCTTCTCGACCTTTCTGCAGCTTTCGACACTGTTGACCACCATCTCCTACTTTCTAGGCTCCAGTCACTAGGCATTAAGGACACTGCTCTCTCCTGGTTCTCTTCCTATCTTTCTGACCACTCCTTCAGTGTTTTGTTCGCTGGCTACACTTCATCTCCTCTTCCTATCACTGTTGGGGTACTTCAGGGCTCAGACCTTGGCCCCATTCTCTTCTCCCTCTACACGGACCCAATTGGACAGACCATCAGCAGATTTGGCTTTTAGTACCATCTTTATGCTGATGACACACAACTATACACGTCATCCCCTGACCTTACCCCCGCTGTACTACGGAATGCCAGTGACTGTCTGTCCGCAATCTCCAACATCATGTCCGCTCTCTATCTGAAACTCAACCTCTCCAAAACTGAACTTCTTCTGCTCCCGCCTTCTACTAACCTTCCTAAATCTGACATTTCCCTCTCTGTGGGTGGCACCATAATAACACCCAAGCAGAAGGCGCGCTGTCTGGGTGTTACGTTTGACTCCGATCTCTCCTTCACATCCCATATACAATCTCTTGCCCACTCGTGCCGCTTACACCTAAAGAACATCTCTAGAATCCGCCCTTTTCTCTCCATGGAAACAACAAAAAACCCTCACTGTCGCCTTGATCCACTCTAGCCTGGATTACTGTAATGCTCTATTAATTGACCTCCCCCTCATTCGACTTTCCCCTCTCCAGTCCAAACTTAATGCAGCAGCCAGGATCGTCCATCTGGCTAATCGGTATTCAGACGTGTCCGCTCTTTGCCAGTCGTTACACTGGCTGCCCATTCATTGCAGGATACAATTCAAAGTACTTGTTCTCACCCACAATGCTCTTCACAGTGCAGCACCCCCTTATATCTCCTTCTTCATTTCGGTCAATTGGCCTAACCGACCACTGCGCTCTGCACTCCCAACTCCAAGACATCTCCCGTGCTGTGCCAGTCCTCTGGAATGCTCTACCCAAAGATATTAGGACCTTCCACAATTTGCATAGTTTTAGGCGCTCCCTCAAAACACTTTTGTTCAGAGTGGCCTATCACGTTCACTAATCAAAGTTATTTTATGTTTGTGTGTGTGTAGCCCATTCACTACTTCCATCTATCCCCCACCCCCTGAAGATGGCTGGACCATCGTTGTAAATACATCATTGTAAATACACACCTGTACTTTGTATGTCCCCCACCTCATTGTAGATTGTAAGCTCTCACGAGCAGGGTCATCTTATTTTGCTTTAATTATTGTATTGTTAACGTTGTTACTTATGACTGTTGTGTTTGAAACTGTTAAACTGTAAAGCGCTGCGGAATATGTTGGAGCTATATAAATAAAGATTATTATTATTATTAATATTATTATTTTGCCATCCAAAACCGAACTAGACAAAGGTGTCCACTCACTTCCCTCCTTTATGTAATAGTGATGGAACATTTGGCTAATGCAATAAGGAAGAACATTATTATACAGGGGATTATGATAGGTTCTGCAAGTTATAAAGCTGCGCTTTATGCAGATGACCTTCTTCTCTGTGTTTCTCGACCTCAAACTTCCCTTTCTTTGTTAACCCCTTCACCCCCGGAGCTTTTTCCGTTTTTTCGTTTTCGTTTTTCGCTCCCCTCCTTCCCAGAGCCATAACTTTTTTATTTTTCCGTCAATATGGCCATGTGAAGGCTTATTTTTTGCGGGACAAGATGTACTTTTGAACTATACCATTGGTTTTACCATGCCGTGTAACAGAAAACGGGAAAAAAATTCCAAGTGTGATGAAATTGCAAAAAAAGTGCAATCTCACACTTGTTTTTTGATTGGCTATTTTGCTAGGTTCACCAAATGCTAAAACTGACCTGCCATTATGATTCTCCAGGTCAGTACGAGTTCATAGACACCTAACATGTCTAGGTTATTTTTTATCTAAGTGGTGAAAAAAAATCCAAAATTTGCTAAAAAAAAAAAAATAAAATTGCGCGATTTTCCGATACCCGTAGCGTCTCCAATTTTCATGATCTGGGGTCAGGTGAGGGCTTATTTTTTGTGTGCCGAGCTGGCGTTTTTAATGATACCATTTTGGTGTAGATACGTTCTTTTGATCGCCCGTTATTACATTTTAATGCAATGTCGCGGCGACCAAAAAACGTAATTTTGGCGTTTTGAATTTTTTTCTCGCTACGCCATTTAGCGGTCAGGTTAATCCTTTGTTTTTATTGATAGATCGGGCGATTCTGAACGCGGCGATACCAAATATGTGTAGGTATGATTTTTTTTTTATTATTTTATTTTGATTGGGGCAAAAGGGGGGTGATTTGAACTTTTATATTTTTTTAATTTTTTTAATATTTTTAAACACTTTTTTTTCTTAATTTTGGCATGCTTCAATAGCCTCCATAGGAGGCTAGAAGCATGCACAACTCGATCGGCTAAAGTCAGCGCTTGACGGCGGCATTTAACTAGTTAATGGGCGCGGGCGGATCGCGATTCCGCTCGCGCTCATTGCGCGCACATGTCAGCTGTACAAAACAGCTGACATGTCGCGGCTTTAAGGTGGGCTCAGCGCCGGAGCCCCCTTTAAAGCAGGGGATCTGCCAGCTGACGTACTATTCCGTCAGCTGGCAGAAAGGGGTTAATGAATGAGTTTGATAGATTTAGCTTTTTAAGCAATTTTCAAGGTAAACTATTCAAAATCTTAAACCTTGAATATATCATTGCCACAGAAAGAAGTCAAACAAGTAATGGATAACACTGGTAAACACAAAAAAATCATAAGCAAAGGTAATATGTCTGTTTTATGGAGTTTGACGTGCTGATTCAAAAATATGCTTAGTTTTGCTCTATCAAATAAAGTTTCTGAGATAGAAGTATTTTTGTTATTACGGTATTTCTGCATTTTCAATGTATGTGGTTTTCCCTATGTTATTCCCTTAATTGTGAATTTTCTTACAGGGACAACATCAGTAAAAGTTTTAGTGAGTTTTATGGGAAGGAGTGTTGACAGTGCAGTCAACCAATGACTGCTTCTTGGAAAGTCATATGTTATGGCGAGGCACTAACTGTTATGAGGCGGTAAGATTTGAGTCAGTCAGAAAAGGATGGTGATGGCAGCAAGGACTGGTTTGTGAGACTCTTGACAGGAGACAGGCCTTTACAGGGATCTGAGCCCTGCCACAGGGAGATAGAAGGGAAGGCAGCGGACAGCTGCCATTGTGAGAGGATTTTCACTGCATTTTTTGGGGGGCAAGTCGCCTCAGATGGAATGAAACAGCTCAGCCACTGAGGTGTAACTGAGTGAGGGTCTCCAGAGAGAGAGAACCTGAAAGCAGCCAATATCACACTGAGAAACTGCCTGTCTGCAAATGTTCATCTGTAAAGAATAGGCTGGCCCGTTTACCTCACAACTGTATATAGTTATCTACCAGATTACCTCCAGTAAAATCAGTTCTAAATACAAGCTGCCTCTGTCATCTCTGGGGAAATATCTACATATAGTCGGTCGACTCATAGCATTTTTTTTTAGTTTGTCACCACCATTAAACTGAACTTACTCTACTGTTTGATCTGATTTAAAGGAGAAAAATGCCCTGACAGTGTATCCAGGCTTAGACTGGCCCATAGGATAACAGGGGAAACCCCCGGTGGGCCCCTGTGCAGATCTGGGCCCCCAAACCCACTGTATGGGCAGTACTTGACATAATTCACATGATTCACTCTGTACAGAAATAAAGCAGCATCTCATCACTCATTAACCAAACTACCCAGTTTATTATTATAGAGAGATATTGGTAAATTTGTGAACGAGGGTAGTGTAATGTTTGCATGCGGGTGAAAAGTGAGCCCCCAAAGTCAATGTTACTGGTGGGCCCTTGGCACCCCAGTCTGACACTGAGTGTATCAATCATCCGAACAGATTCTGATATGTGTGTGGTTCATTTACACCAAAAGGTCAAGTACATTCAATCACTCATTATATTAAAAAGATGTACCAGATGTACTTTAGGCTTCTTTCACACTTCCGTAGTTTGGCGTCCGTCGCAATGCGTCGTTTTGGGAAAAAAACATCCTGCAAATGTGCCCGCAGGATGCGTTTTTTTCCCATAGACTTGTATTGCCATCGGATCGCGACGTATGGCCATACGTCGCGTCCGTCATGCACTGGATGCGTTGTGTTTTGGCGGACTGTCGTCACAAAAAAGTTCAAGGGAACGTTTTTTCGTACGTCGGGTCCGCCATTTCCTACCACGCATGCGCGGCCGGGACTCCACCCCCTCCTCCCTGGGACTTTACAATGGGCAGCAGATGCGTTGAAAAACTGCATCCGCTGCCCACGTTGTGCCGAATTTTCACAACGTCTGTCGGTACGTCGCGCTGACGCATAGCGACAGCCCCGTACCGACGGAAGTGTGAAAGAAGCCTTAAGTGTCCACTTGGTGATCAAGACAAAAGCTGGGCCCATGATGTGATATGCTCAAGTTGTTCAAATGATCTACGTGACTTTTTGAATATGAGGAAAGTGGCTATGCCATTTACTGTTCCTATGATTTGGAGAGAACCCAAAAATCATAGTGATGACTGCTACTTTTGTTTTGTCAAACTGAAGGGCTTTTCTACAAAGAACAAACATAAGAGTAATTACACTTGAATCTGTGATTAGACCAGTTCCACATGACTGTACCTTGCCAGTTCCTGTACTACCATTGGGGAGAGCGCTGATAATGTGTTCAAACTGTAAAGCGCTGCGGAATATGTTAGCGCTATATAAAAATAAAGATTATTATTATTATTAATATTATAAGACTATGGAGCTGAAGACATGGAGACCTCAAGTCAAGATGAGTTTGTACCTGATGGAGCAGCCGAGCAGCCAGAACGCTTTACTCAACATGAATTAAATGATCTCACCAGAGACCTTTCATCAAAAGATAAAGATGAACTTCTTGCATCTAGGTTGAAACAGAAGAATCTTCTTCATGATGATGTCACAGTGTGTTATTACAGAAACAGAAGTAACACAATTTTTCACAGTTCATGGACCAATGGTGTACTCTAACAATGTGAATGGCCTCTTTGTAGAACTGAATCAAGAGTATTTTGTATTTTGTTGCAGATTGGTGATTGTTTATTGACTCGTCCCAGAGAAGTTTGAAAGCAGTGTTGCTTCACAATGGAAATATTAAACCATCAATCCCTATTGCTCACTCATGTCATCTAAAGAAAAGTTATGAAAATCTGTCAGTTGTTTTGGATGCTATACAATATAAGCATCATCAGTGGAGTATCTGTTGAGATTTGAAACTGATTGGTCTGCTACTGGGAATGCAAGGAGGTTTCACAAAATATTGTTGTTTCTTGTGTTTATGGGACAGTAGAGTATTATTATGTGCGTCGTGACTGGGGGCAGAGAAACATCTGTGTTCCAGGTAGAGACAATGTTCAGCATAATCATTTAGTTGCACCAACATCTTGGGAAGGTGAGCGATGAACAAGGCTATTTTGGTTTCTATTTTGCACGTGAAATTATTTTGGTACAATAAAAACTGTTTTGCAAGGTGAAGCATTTTTTTCTGATATTTAGATTACTGTTTTCTTAATGTCGCCAGTATATTTCCTATACCTTATAATAATTATGCTGCTCCATGGAAACTATACGTGCTACAGAAAAACTATATACATTTATTAAATCAGGACAAAAAGATGATTCAGAAAAGTACAAAGTCAACTGCAATGATTACAAAAAATATTTTTTTGCAGACCTGTGTAATTTTTGCTTTCAAATGGAAGTCAGAAGCAATATAATATTTGGGAGTGTTCATTCCTTCTGACTCATCTAAACTTTTCGCTCTCAACTATCAATCGCTGTTAGATCGTACTCATAAAGCTCATGCAACATACATCAAACTGAAGCTGTCTTGGTTCGGAAGGATTACACTATCAAAATGGATATTTTACCTCGCTTTCCGTACATTTTTCAAACTGTTCTTATTTCTACCCCTTGCTGCTTTTTCAATAAATTACCATCTGCCTTGATCAGATTTGTTCGTGGAAAATCGAAACCTAGGATTGGTATGCAAACATTAACCTGTCCCAAATCTGTTGGCAGAGCTGGCTTCCCTAATGTCTAAGTACATTTTTAGGCTTCCATCTTAGTTCGCTTTCTAAATTGGCATTTTCACTCTTTAACTAGGCAGTGGGTCAGTATTGAACAAGAGAGTATGCTTATTCCACTGAAACATCTTCCCTGGCTCCCCGTCACTGATATTCCATTGATAGGATGTTCAACAGATTTAAACAAAAGATGCTATTAAAGTTTGGCATTCTATCCTGAAATTACATTACTCTGGTAAAGTACTTAGTCCTCTCACACCACTTTTCTCCTATCTCTCATTTTCTTCTAGATATATGCGTGGATCGTTTCTAATCCGGAGAACTATGGAGGACGCCAGTCTTGTTCAAATATTGACAATGGTAAGTTTCCTTCATTCACTTCTCTACAGGCTCGGAACCTGTCCAAGTAACTCTTCTGGTTTGAATACTTACAGCTATATTTATTTTTATCTTCTCAGGGATCAGTATATACAGGTGCTTTCTCACAAAATTAGAATATCATCAAAAAGTTAATTTATTTAGTTCTTCAATACAAAAAGTGAAACTCATATTATATAGAGTCATTACAGTCAGCTTCTCTCTAACTTTCTATCCAGCCCACCAGTTTTACCCTTATGTGAGGAGTGCCCTAGTAGATAGGAGCAAGGCTCCCTCTGGTGGTCTGGAGTGTGAAGTGTGGTGTATGGTTTGTGATACCTGGTAGGAAGATCTCCTTTTTTACCATCAGACGTAATATCATTCCCCCTGGTGGAAGAATGACATCACTGCAACGACCAGGACTCTGGGGCGCTGCAGAAGCATGAAGTGCTCTAAAATCTCCTGGTAGATGGCTGCGTTGACTTTCGTCTTGATAAAACACAGTGGACCTACACCAGCAGATGACATGGCTTCCCAAACCATCACTGATTGTGGAAACTTCACACTAGTCCTCAATCAGCTTGGATTATGTTCCTCTCCACTCTTCCTACAGACTCTGAAAAATTTACTTTCATCTGAAAACAACACCTTGGACCACTGAGCAACAGTCCAGTTTTTTCCTCCTTGGCCCAGGCAAGACACTTCTGGCGTTGTCTATTGGTCATGAGTGGCTTGACACAAAGAATGCAACACTTGTAGCCCATGTCCTGGATATGTCTGTGTGTGGTGGCTCTTGAAGCAATGACTCCAGCAGCAGTCCACTCCTTGTGAATCTCCCCCAAATTTTTGAATGACCTTTTCTTAACAATCCTTTCAAGGCTGTGGTTCTCCCAGTTGCTTGTGCACCTTTTTCTACAACACTTTTTCCTTCCGTTCAACTTTCCATTAATATGCTTGGATACAGCACTCTGTGAACAGCCAGATTCTTTAGCAATGACCTTTTGTGCGTTACTCTCCTTGTGGAATGTGTCAATGACTGCCTTCTGGACATCTGTCAAGTCAGCAGTCTTCCCCATGATTGTGGAGCCTACTGACTAACAGACTAAGGGACCTTTTTAATCACTTAGGAAGCCTTTGCAGGTGTTTTTTGTTAATTATTCTAATTTACTGAGATGATGACTTTTTTGGGTTTCATTGGCTGTAAGCCATAATCATCAACATTAACAGACATAAATACTTGAAATAGATCACTCTTTTTGGGCTTTGCCCAGGCAACACCTGTCGGGCAGACAGGGGGAAAAGAGGAACATCAGAGCTGTAGACAGAGGGTCCCTGACAGGGGTGGGATCCTGTCAGAGGCCTAGCTAGACAGAAAACTACGGAGCTGCGCCTGCCCCATGTGTGGCAGCATCCTAAGAAAGGACGCGAAGAGAACTGTGCTGTAGAGGGTGAGAAACGAAGTCATAGCTCAAGGAGATAACACCAAAAGGAGTTCTGTAAAGGCTGCCTCCTTCTGAGGCGCGTAGCCGGTGGCTGGAACACCGAGGGAGCAACTGTCTCAAAGCCTTGCTCCAGAGACTGTCGTCAATTCCAAGTTGGCTGCCCGACCTTAATACCTAAGAAGACACAGTGGCAAATTGTGGGGGTCGGGGCGTTTCTAGGGTCCCTATAAACAAGCCTCAGGCCATCAGTCATACGGGTTTGTCCTATCCACAGCATCTGGGGGACAGAGAGGAAGAAATAACATCTAGAACATCTACAACAGTTGTGAGGACCTTACCGAGAAGCTCAGCAGGGAGGTACTACAACACACAGGCGCTAGAAGGAAGGCTACTGATTTCCACCTGGATAGGGGGACTCTGGATTTGCCTTCAGACCGGCCGGACTCTGCCTACCCTATGGTCTGTACCCTGGACTGTGGATGCTGAAGTCTTCAGTAAAGATAAAGAGGCTGCAACATTGTGTCCTCGTTATTCACTGCGCCTTACATCATCCACCATCACCATCTACTCTTCTGGGAAGCCCTGGGGACACACTTCACCTGTGAGAAGGTATACCATCTAGCTGCCATAACATCACCCAGTGGACCCCTAGCAGCGTCAGTCGCCCTGACCGAATACCACAGGTGGCGTCACAAACTTTATACAAACTTTCCCTTTTATTGGACGCCCCTCAAAGGGCCACAGGCCGGGTCGGGCCACCGTGACATTCCCCGAACCGAAGGACCCGGTGCCGAGTACCCCATTGCCCTTACGTGGGGGCGCTTCACTTCCCTCTGCCGACAAGCTTTTTGGAGGTGGAAATTTCATTCTTCAGCAGGACTTGTGTCATGAATCCCAATGGCTAGGGATAGCACAGGACAAGCAAGGTACAAATATATAACGGACGAGCTCTAGGGTGATGGAACCTGGGCTGACCGCTGCCCTACGCCTGACAAACGCAACTAGAGATAGCCAGGGAGCGTGCCTACGTTGGTTCTAGACGCCACGCACCAGCCTAAGAGCTAACTAGTACTGCAGAGAAAATAAAGACCTCACTTGCCTCCAGAGGAACGAACCCCAAAAGGTATAGTTGCCCCCCACATGTATTGACGGTGAAATGAGAGGAAGGCACACACATAGAGATGATATATATAGGTTTAGCAAATAGAGGCCCGCTGTAAACTAGAAAGCAGAACGATACAAAAGGGGTCTGAGCGGTCAGCAAAAAACCCTAATCAAAAAACCATCCTGAGATTACAAGAACCCATGTGCCAACTCATGGCACATGGGGAGAACCTCAGTCCACTAGAGCTACCAGCTAGCATGGAGACATAATAAGCAAGCTGGACAAAAAACCAAACAACTGAAAATCAGCACTTAGCTTATCCTGAAAGATCTGGGAGCAGGTAGGCAGGAACAAAACAGAGCACATCTGAATACATTGATAGCCGGCAAGGAAATGACAGAAAGGCCAGGTAAAATAGGAAACACCCAGCCTCTGATGGACAGGTGGAAACCAAAGGCCGCAACCCACCAAAGTCACCCAGTACCAGCAGTAACCACCAGAGGGAGCCCACAAACAGAATCCACAACAGTACCCCCCCCTTGAGGAGGGGTCACCGAACCCTCACGAGAACCCCCAGGGCGATCAGGGTGAGCTCTATGGAAGGCGCGGACCAAATCAGTCGCATGAACATCGGAGGCGACCACCCAGGAGTTATCCTCCTGACCATAACCCTTCCACTTAACCAAATACTGGAGTTTGCGTCTGGAAACACGAGAATCCAAGATCTTCTCAACAACATACTCCAATTCTCCCTCCACCAGCACCGGAGCAGGAGGCTCAACCGAAGGAACAACGGGCACCTCATACCTCCGCAACAACGACCGATGGAACACATTATGAATAGCAAACGATGCTGGGAGATCCAAACGAAAAGATACAGGGTTAAGAATCTCCGAGATCCTATAAGGACCGATGAACCGAGGCTTGAACTTAGGAGAAGAGACCTTCATAGGGACAAAACGAGAAGACAACCACACCAAATCCCCAACAAGAAGTCGGGGACCCACGCGGCGACGGCGATTAGCAAACTGCTGAGTCTTCTCCTGAGATAACTTCAAATTGTCCACCACCTGATTCCAAATTTGATGTAGCCTGTCCACCACCACGTCCACTCCAGGACAATCCGAAGACTCCACCTGACCAGAGGAAAAACAAGGATGAAGCCCCGAATTACAAAAAAAAGGAGAGACCAACGTGGCAGAACTAGCCCGATTATTAAGAGCAAATTCGGCCAGTGGCAAAAAAGCAACCCAGTCATCTTGGTCAGCAGAAACAAAACACCTCAAATAAGTTTCCAAGGTCTGATTAGTTCGCTCCGTCTGGCCATTCGTCTGAGGATGGAATGCAGACGAGAAAGACAAATCAATGCCCATCTTGGCACAAAATGTCCGCCAAAATCTAGACACAAACTGGGATCCCCTGTCAGAAACGATATTCTCCGGAATCCCATGCAAACGAACCACGTTCTGAAAAAATAAAGGGACCAACTCAGAGGAGGAAGGCAACTTAGGCAAGGGCACCAAATGAACCATCTTAGAAAAGCGGTCACACACAACCCAGATAACGGACATTTTCTGTGAAACCGGGAGATCAGAAATAAAATCCATGGAAATGTGCGTCCAAGGCCTCTTCGGGATGGGCAAGGATAACAACAACCCACTGGCCCGAGAACAGCAAGGCTTAGCTCGAGCACACACTTCACAAGACTGCACAAAGGTACGCACATCCCTAGACAAGGAAGGCCACCAAAAAGACCTGGCCACCAAGTCTCTAGTACCAAATATTCCAGGATGACCAGCCAACACAGAAGAATGGACCTCGGAGATGACTCTACTGGTCCAATCATCCGGAACAAACAGTCTTTCTGGTGGACAACGATCCGGTTTATCCACCTGAAACTCCTGCAATGCACGTCGCAAGTCTGGGGATACGGCGGACAATATTACCCCATCCCTAAGGATACCAGTAGGCCCAGAATCTCCAGGAGAGTCAGGCACAAAACTCCTGGAAAGAGCATCTGCCTTCACATTCTTTGAACCTGGCAGGTATGAAACCACGAAATTGAAACGAGAAAAAAACAACGACCAACGAGCCTGTCTAGGATTCAAACGCCTGGCAGACTCAAGGTAAATGAGATTCTTGTGATCAGTCAAGACCACCACACGATGTTTAGCACCCTCAAGCCAATGACGCCACTCCTCAAATGCCCACTTCATGGCCAAAAGCTCCCGATTACCCACATCATAATTGCGCTCGGCGGGCGAGAATTTTCTAGAGAAGAATGCACATGGCTTCATCACCGAGCCATCAGAACTTGTCTGTGACAAAACCGCCCCCGCTCCAATCTCGTAAGCATCAACCTCAACCTGAAAAGGAAGTAAAACATCTGGTTGACACAACACAGGAGCAGAAGAAAACCGGCGCTTAAGTTCCTGAAAGGCCCCCACAGCCGCAGGAGACCAATTAGCAACATCAGCACCCTTTTTAGTCAAATCAGTCAAAGGTTTAACAATACTGGAAAAATTTGCAATGAACCGACGATAAAAATTAGCAAACCCCAAGAACTTCTGTAGGCTCTTAACAGATGTAGGTTGTGTCCAGTCACAAATTGCCTGAACCTTGACGGGATCCATCTCAATAGTAGAAGGAGAAAAAATGTACCCCAAAAAAGAAATCTTCTGGACTCCGAAGAGACACTTTGAGCCCTTCACAAACAGAGAATTGGCCCGCAGAACCTGAAACACCTTCCTGACCTGTAGAACATGAGACTCCCAGTCATCAGAAAACACCAAAATATCATCCAAATACACAATCATAAACTTATCCAGATATTCACGGAAAATATTGTGCATAAAGGACTGAAAGACTGACGGAGCATTGGAGAGTCCAAAAGGCATTACCAAATACTCAAAATGGCCCTCAGGCGTATTAAATGCGGTTTTCCACTCATCACCTTGTTTTATCCGCACCAGATTATACGCACCGCGAAGATCTATCTTAGTGAACCACCTAGCCCCCTTAATGCGAGCAAACAAGTCAGTCAATAATGGCAATGGATACTGATATTTGACTGTAATCTTATTCAGAAGGCGATAATCTATACAAGGCCTCAGGGAACCATCTTTTTTTGCCACGAAAAAAAAACCTGCTCCCAGAGGGGACGAAGATGGACGAATATGTCCCTTTTCCAAGGACTCCTTAATATAATTCCGCATAGCAGTATGCTCTGGCAGTGACAGATTAAATAAACGACCCTTAGGGAACTTACTGCCAGGAATCAATTCTATAGCACAGTCACAATCTCTATGAGGAGGGAGCGAATTGAGCTTAGGCTCCTCAAAAACATCCCTATAGTCAGACAAAAACTCAGGGATCTCAGAAGGAGTAGATGAAGCGATTGAAATCGGAGGTGCATGATCATGAACCCCCTGACATCCCCAGCTTAACACAGACATTGTTTTCCAGTCCAGGACAGGATTATGAGTTTGTAACCATGGCAGCCCCAGCACTAGTACATCATGTAAATTATACAGTACAAGGAAGCGAATCACCTCCTGATGAACGGGAGTCATGCGCATGGTCACTTGTGTCCAATACTGCGGTTTATTCATAGCCAATGGTGTAGAGTCAATTCCCTTCAGAGGAATAGGAACTTCCAGAGGCTCCAGACTAAAACCGCAGCGTTTAGCAAATGACCAATCCATAAGACTCAGGGCAGCGCCCGAATCCACATAGGCATCAACGGAAATGGAAGACAGTGAAAAAATCAGAGTCACAGACAAAATGAACTTAGGCTGCAGAGTACCAATGGCAAAAGATTTATCAAGCTTTTTTGTGCGTTTAGAGCATGCTGATATAACATGAGCTGAATCACCACAATAAAAACACAATCCATTTTTCCGCCTATAATTTTGCCGTTCACTTCTGGACTGAATTCTATCACATTGCATAGTCTCAGGTGCCTGTTCAGAAGACACCGCCAACTGGTGCACGGGTTTGCGCTCCCGCAAACGCCGATCAATCTGTATGGCCATAGCCATAGACTCATTCAGACCTGTAGGCGTAGGGAACCCCACCATAATATCCTTAATGGCCTCAGAAAGACCATTTCTGAAGTTTGCAGCCAGGGCGCACTCATTCCACTGAGTAAGCACCGACCATTTCCGAAATTTTTGACAATATATTTCCGCTTCATCATGCCCCTGAGAGAGGGCTAACAAAGCCTTTTCAGCCTGAATCTCCAGGTTGGGTTCCTCATAGAGCAATCCCAATGCCAGAAAAAACGCATCCACACTGAGCAATGCAGGATCCCCTGGTGCCAATGCAAATGCCCAATTCTGAGGGTCGCCCCGCAGGAAAGATATTACAATCCTGACCTGTTGAGCAGGGTCTCCAGAGGAGCGAGATTTTAAAGAAAGAAACAATTTACAATTGTTCCTGAAATTCAGGAAGGTAGATCTATCTCCAGAGAAGAACTCTGGAATAGGAATTCTAGGTTCAGACATGGGAGTGTGAACAACAAAATCCTGTATGTTTTGAACTTTTGCCGCGAGATTACTCAGGCTGGAAGCCAAACTCTGGACATCCATGTTAAACAGCTAAGATCAGAGCCATTCAAGGGTTAAGAGGAGGTAAGAAGCAGCTAGACAGCAATTAAGGGCTAGGCAGCAAAACTCTGAAGGGAAAAAAAAAAAAAAAAAAAATTCCCTTAAACACTTCTTATTCTCCTGCTTCAGCCCAAACAATTAACACTTTGTGGGCCGGCTATACTGTCATGAATCCCAATGGCTAGGGATAGCACAGGACAAGCAAGGTACAAATATATAACGGACGAGCTCTAGGGTGATGGAACCTGGGCTGACCGCTGCCCTACGCCTGACAAACGCAACTAGAGATAGCCAGGGAGCGTGCCTACGTTGGTTCTAGACGCCACGCACCAGCCTAAGAGCTAACTAGTACTGCAGAGAAAATAAAGACCTCACTTGCCTCCAGAGGAACGAACCCCAAAAGGTATAGTTGCCCCCCACATGTATTGACGGTGAAATTAGAGGAAGGCACACACATAGAGATGATATATATAGGTTTAGCAAATAGAGGCCCGCTGTAAACTAGAAAGCAGAACGATACAAAAGGGGTCTGAGCGGTCAGCAAAAAACCCTAATCAAAAAACCATCCTGAGATTACAAGAACCCATGTGCCAACTCATGGCACATGGGGAGAACCTCAGTCCACTAGAGCTACCAGCTAGCATAGAGACATAATAAGCAAGCTGGACAAAAAACCAAACAACTGAAAATCAGCACTTAGCTTATCCTGAAAGATCTGGGAGCAGGTAGGCAGGAACAAAACAGAGCACATCTGAATACATTGATAGCCGGCAAGGAAATGACAGAAAGGCCAGGTAAAATAGGAAACACCCAGCCTCTGATGGACAGGTGGAAACCAAAGGCCGCAACCCACCAAAGTCACCCAGTACCAGCAGTAACCACCAGAGGGAGCCCACAAACAGAATCCACAACAGACTTGGCACCTGCCCACTCTGCCAAAAGTAACAATACTTGGTTTAAAATCAACAGTATCGCTGAGCTTGATTGGCCAGCAAAATCTCCTGATCTTAGATCATCTATGGGGTATTGTCCAGAGGAAGATGAGAGACACCAGACCCAACAATGCAGACGAGCTGAAGGCTGCTATCAAAGCAACCTGGGCTTCCATAACACCTCAGCAGTGCCACAGGCTGATCGCCTCCATGCCACGCCGCATTGATGCAGTAATTGATGCAAAAGTAGCCCTGACCAAGTATTGAGTGCATTTACTGGACATATATTTCAGTAGGCCAACATTTCGGATTTTAATATCATTTTTTCAAGCTGGTGTTATAAAGTATTCTAATTTACTGAGATAATGACTTTGGGGTTTTCAGTGGCTGTAAGCCATAATCATCAACATTAACAGAAATAAACACTTGAGATAGATCACTCTGTTTGCAATGACTCTATATAATATATGAGTTTCACTTTTTGTATTGAAGAACTGAAATAAATTAACTTTTTGATGATATTCTAATTTTGTGAGAAGAACCTGTACATGTCAGTTTACAGCCCCTTCTTTAGAGAAGTTGATTTTGCAGGATTCTCCTCCTGGACATGCAATCTCCTTACTATATAATTACTTGATCAGAGAGGGTAACATGGGAAAGTTGAGATTTCAGAAAACATGGCAGCAGGGTTCCATGTTTCATGTATGATGGGAATGTAGTAAGCTAAAAACCTTTTTACGACAAAGTATTCTCAAATTTTCAAATTTTACTTAATTACTGGGGATAGGGTTGCCTAATGGCTACTTGTGCGAGGATTCCACGCTTTTGGAAATCGTCTCAAAGCCCAACTAGTACAAATTGGTACACTGTAATGGTCAATATTTGCAGAATGGAAAAACTTTCTGCTGATTGTGCTGGTTCCTCTGAAAAATTCCAAAGAACTTGGAGTATCTGGATTTTGTTTCATGATTTATCGGATTTTTGTAGACTAATTCAGTAAGAAGTTGGAGACCCATCAAGTTGGACTTGGATTGGTGCTGGCTGCTGCATATTGGAATATATAGGGAGCTGCATGTTTTTAGCTTTTCTATTTCATGATCATTCACTCTCATCCCTCTTCCCTTTCCCCTCGCTCTCTCATTTTCCTTTTATTCTTTTATTTCTTATATTTCCTTCCCTAATATTTTTTTTCTCACTTTGTTAGTATAGAAACATATTGATGTCATTATACATAAAGGTATAGTTGAAGCCTTTATAGTACACCAGAACCCCAGTGACTGTCTGTCCGCAGTCTCTGACATCATGTCCGCTTTCTATCTGATACTCAACCTCTCCAAAACTGAACTTCTTCTGCTCCTACCGTCTACTAACCTCCCTAAACCTGATGTTTCCCTCTCTGTGGGTGGCACCATAATAACACCCCGGCAGCAGGCGTGCTGTCTGGGTGTTACGTTTGACTCCGATCTCTCCTTCACATCCCATATACAATCCCTTGCCCGCTCATGCCGCTTACACCTAAAGAACATATCTAGAATCCGCCCTTTTCTCACTATGGAAACAACAAAAACCCTCACTGTCACCCTGATCCACTCCCGCCTGGACTACTGCAACGCTCTATTAATTGGCCTCCCCCTTACTCGACTTTCCCCTCTCCAGTCTATCATTAATGCAGCATCAAGAGTGGTCTATCGAGCTAATCGTTACTTGAACGCGTCCGCTCTTTGCCAGTCATTACACTGACTGCCCATTCATTATAGAATCCAATTCAATGTACTTGTTCTCACCCACAAAGCTCTTCACAGTGCAGCACCCCCTTACATCTCCTCCTTCATTTCTGTCTATCGGCCTAACCGACCGCTGCACTCTGCAAAATGACTTTTGACTAACCTCTGCACTAGTCCATACCTCCCACTCCCGACTCCAAGACTTCTCCCGTGCTGCGCCAATCCTCTGGAATGCTCTACCCCAAGATATTAGGACCATTCAAAATTTGCATAGTTTTAGGCGCTCCCTCAAAACACTTTTGTTCAGAACGGCCTATCAGGTTCCCTAATCAAAGTCATTTTATGTTTGTGTGTGTAGCCCATTCACTACTTCCATCTATCCCCCACCCCCTGAAGATGGCTGGACCATAATTGCAAATACAGTATAAACTCGAGTATAAGCCGACCCGAGTATAAGCCGACCCCCCTAATTTTGCCACAAAAAACTGGGAAAACTTATTGACTCGAGTATAAGCCTAGGGTGGGAAATGCAGCAGCTACCGGTAAATGTCAAAAATAAAAATAGATACCAATAAAAGTAAAATGAATTGAGACATCAGTAGGTTAAGTGTTTTGAATATCCATATTGAATCAGGAGCCCCATATAATGCTCCATACAGTTCATGATGGGCCCCATAAGATGCTCCATATTAAAATATACCCCATATAACGCTGCACAAAGGTTAATAATGGCCCCATAAGATGCTCCACACATTATGGCCCCATAAGATGCTCCACGCATTATGGCCCCATGAGATGCTCCATACATTATGGCCCCATAAGATGATCCATACATTATGGCCCCATAAGATGCTCCATACATTATGGCTCCATAAGATGCTCAAAACATTCCCCATAAGATGCTCCACACATTATGGCACCATAAGATGCTCCATACATTGTGGCCCCATAAGATGCTCCACACATTATGGCCCCATGAAATGCTCCACACATTATGGCCCCATGAGATGCTCCATACATTATGGCTCCATGAGATGCTCCACACATTAGGGGCCCCATGAGATGCTCCACACATTATGGCCCCATGAGATGCTCCATACATTGTGGCCCCATGAGATGCTCCATACATTGTGGCCCCATGAGATGCTCCATACATTATGGCCCCATAAGATTCTCCACACATTATGGCCCCATAAGATGCTCCACACATTATGGCCCCATGAGATGCTCCATACATTATGGCTCCATGAGATGCTCCACACATTAGGGGCCCCATGAGATGCTCCACACATTATGGCCCCATGAGATGCTCCATACATTGTGGCCCCATAAGATGCTCCATACATTGTGGCCCCATAAGATGCTCCACTCATTATGCCCCCATGAGATGCTCCATACATTGTGGCCCCATGAGATGCTCCACACATTAGGGGCCCCATGAGATGCTCCACACATTATGGCCCCATACGATGCTCCATACATTGTGGCCCCATAAGATGCTCCACTCATTATGGCCCCATGAGATGCTCCATACATTTTGCCCCATAAGATGCTCCACACATTTGCCCCATTTGCTGTTGCTGCGATTAAAATTAAAAAAATCACATACTCACCTCTCTTCGCTCAGGCCCCCGGCACTTGCGATAGTCACCTTCCTCGTTCCATCGCTGCGCGCTGCTCTGTCTTCCATCCTCTGCACTGACTGTTCAGGCAGAGGGTGGTGCGCACATTAATCACGTCATCGCGCCCTCTGACCTGAACAGTCACAGCCAGAGGATGGAAGACAGAGCAGCGCGCAGCGGTGGAATGAGGAAGGTGACTATTGCGCAATGCTCACCTCCCCTGATATACTCACCTGCTCCCGGCGCGGTCCCTGGCAGCGTCTCACTGTCAGATGGTCTCCGGGAGCCGGCGGCATCTTCCTGTGTTCAGCGGTCACATACTGCTCATTACAGTAATGAATATGCGTTCATATTCATGACTGTAATGAGCGGTACCACGTGACCGCTGAACACAGCAAGAGCTGCCCGGAGACCATGGGACATGCAGGGACCGCGCCAGGAGCAGGTGAGTATGTCACCGCGCTGCTTCCCCTCACCTGCCGACCCCCCCGCTGACACTGACTCGAGTATAAGCCGAGAGGGTCACTTTCAGCCCAAAAAAGTGGGCTGAAAATCTCGGCTTATACTCGAGTATATACAGTACATCATTGTAAATACATACCTGTACTGTGTATCTCCCCCACCTCATTGTAGTTTGTAAGATCTCACGAGCAGGGTCGTCTTATGTTGCTTTAATTATTGTATTGTTAACGTTGTTACTTATGACTGTTGTGTTTGAAACTGTTAAACTGTAAAGTGCTGTGGAATATGTTGGCGCTATATAAATAAAGATTATTATTATTAGTAGAAAGATTATGATGATCTTTTGTGACACAATGTATTATTACACTTTTTTATGCTACACATGGTTTGTTAAATTTAATAAAAAGAGATTTTACAAAAAAAACAACCCTTGTGCATAAAAACAACCCCTATTTCGACACTCATTCCTTTTAGTTTTCTGTAGCCCTATTATATTGTATTTTTGGTATCATGGTTATGACTCTTTTTTCATTCTTGGTTCTGTGCTCCTGATAAAAGAAAACATCTAAACTACCCTCCAATGGCTATTATGCACCACACGGCTTCCTTAAAAGAGAAAATACATCATAAGTCTGAAATACTACCATACTACTAATTTGACATTTAAGCATTTATCTTATTTGCAGCTGCCTAATCCCATTTAGAATTATTATTGTATATTTTAAAGAACCATTAATACCAGGGTGCTGTACATGTAAGAAGATGGCATGGGCCCACGTTTCCTCTTGTTGATATGTGATGTGATGCATTGATGCATTATAATGTTTTGCATTGTTATGTGAAGTTGTGTCCTGCCCAGCAACAGATAGTAAGTAGGTATGGACAGAATTAAGAGTTGGGACTATGCCAGAGAGGGAGGGGCTATGTAGCAAGATCAGAAAGGACTTCCTGCTAGTCAGTCAGGCAGGGCCTAGCTTGCAACAAGAGCAGACCTTTGCTCTGAGTACTCAGCTGAGCTGCATGAGTTGGGTGTCCCTGCTGTGAGTGGAGACTGAGGCAATGGATAGCGAAATCTGTAGTAGAGAAAGGAAAAGCGATAGAAGGACAGAGTGATGTACTGGAGATAGTTCCTGGGGCAGGATGCCTAACAGTACCGCCAGGAGTTCGCAAGTCAGAGAGGTAACAGGCCGGGATGAAATTTGGAGCATGAGAGGCAGAGACTGCACTGGGCAGGAGTTCCAAGGCATGAGCAAGCAGAGAGGCTAAGTATTGTCCATAGTGTGAAACTAGTTCCCTTAAGGGAAAGGAGGATGTAGAACCGCGGGTGTATGTATAGGACTCTCACGAAATGGATGGTGGTACCGTTATTGGAGACCAGAGAGACTCCCGTAATGCCACTGGATGGTGGTGAAGTTAGAGATGCTAGCTCAGGCAGAGGCAAGTGAGTCTAGAGAAGGAAAGCAGAAAATGTTTGTGAAGAAACTCCATTTTCTAAAAGAAACTTTTATGAAGTTGTGCACCCGCTATCTATTGTACATAGTTCCTGCCAAGTTACTGCCCAGTAAAAAACTGTTTATTGTTGGCTGGTGGTCTCCCTAAATGAACATCTCAACACCTGGTCCTGGCCAGCCAAAGTCACCGGCATTATGCGGCCTGCAAGACAATAGCACTGTCATGAACAATGCTCACACACCCAGCCAGGACCCCCATCTTCATGTAATGTGTCAGTGCATGAAAGACGAGTAGCTCATCCATGACTACCACCCAGTGCCATGTTACATATATGCAATACAGCTTTCAATTAAACATGAGTGGATGAGCCATTTTGCTGAAACCAGGGCTGAAACTACTGTAATTACTAAAAAAAAAATCTGCATTTTAGTTGTAAGATATGCAGATATTATACTGAAATATGGGTATATATCATATAATATTCTGCAGCTAGTAACAGTAATCAGGATGGTCCATATCAATGTTTGAGTCTTCTTAAAGTACAAAGGTTTCTGAGGTTGCAAGAGATGTTCCATTGTATTACAACTATTAGAGGGTGATAATGACTGGTCAACATGTCTCAGGGTAATTTAAATACAGTGTTTTAATAAGAAAGAATCATGATTTAGTTATACTTTGTAAACATATTGTAGGGAAAAGAACAGTTAGATCAAAGCAGTTATTTTTTCACAAGATGAGGCATAGTGTATCCAGAATGAAGGGGGAAGTGGATAGCTTGCTTCCCAAAAAGGGGTATAATGACTAAAATGTGACAAAGGAGAAGGGTGAAAGGGAGATGGAGAGACTGAAGGAGAATTTGGATTAAGGGATGTGTCTCTGCGAGAGGTTGGAAATACCAAGGAGACATTGCAAGGAGAGCCACACCAAGGTGGCATAACCAGGAAACACTAGGTGAAGGGATCCTTTCTGGTAACTATGACATTATGTGAATGACCGTAAGCTTAAGGAAATAGATGTCCGTCCAGCTTCTGAACTCACCACCTCTCATGGCTCCCTGTTCCACTCATTGATCACCTCCACTGTCAAAAACTTTTTTCTAATATCCAATCTGTATCTTCGCTTTTTCAGTTTCATTCCATTGCTTCTCATGTTTCCATGTGCAAATGAGAATAATAATGATCCCTCTACACTGTTACATCCCTTCAGATATTTGTAGACAGCTAATAACTCTCCTCTTAGCCTTCTTTTTTGCAAGCTAAACATTCCCAAATTCTTTAACTGTTCCTCGTAGGACATACTTTGCAGTCCGCTCACCATCCTGGTAATTCTTCTCTGAACTTGCTCCAGTGTTTTAATGTCTTTTTTAAAATATGGTGCCCAGAACAGGACACAATATTCCAGATGAGGCCTGACCAAGGAGAAGTAGAAGGGGATAATAACTTAATGTGATCTAGACTCTAAGCTTCTCTTAATACATCCTAGAACTGTGTTTGCCTTTTTTACTGCTGCATCACACTGTTGACTCATGTGCAGTCTGTGATCTATTAGTATACCTAAGTCTTTTTCACATGGGCTGTTGCTTAGTTATATTCCTTTCATTCTGTAGATGTTATTTTTGTTTTTCTTGCCCAGTTGTAAATTCTTTCATTTCTCACTGTTAAATACCATTCTATTATTCGCTGCCCATTGTTCAAGCTAATCTAGAATTAATGTCTCTTTGTTGCAATGATTTTATAGTTATCTGTTTTATCAATTTTATACTACACATTTCGTATAAAATAATTTCTTTTTTATACACTTTTGTTGGTGTGCTTGCTTTGCTGACCATCACCTAGAATTTATGTAGGGATATTATCATGCTATTAATACTCTTATTGCTTGATATCGGTGTTGTCAGTAATAGTATTTTTTAATTTTGTTATTGCTCAGTATTCTTCCATATTAATATTTGTCGCAATATTAATATTTCTTATATGGTGAATTCAATTCCACTCAAATTGTATGAAAAGGATTTTTATTATGTTTGAATAATCGCTACCCATAAGGTACTATTGAGGCAGCAAAAAGGTATTGAGGTAGGCTGTAAACTTTTATGTAGAGGGAGCTTTTCAGGTTTTTTTTTGAAGATTTCAAAACTGGGAGAGAGTCTGAAGAATAGGGGTTGAGTTTCAGAGCATAGGGAATATGAAGACCTGAAGTTGTAACCCACAGCTTCAGATTTTCACAGGGGTGCACAATAAAACTCTTAGAGATGGTTGTATGAGTAGTCAAGAGGAAAGCATCGACAGATGATCTTGTGAGGACCAGAGGTTATGTGTGGGGGAATGGCACGAGATTAGATCAGAAATATATGGAGGTGACAGGCTATGGACAGCCTCTCAAGCCTTTCCTAATATTCCAAACTGAATTCTTTGTGTGGGAATTCTTTTACAGTGGAAGCCATTGTTGGGATTGGCAGAAGATGGAGGCAAAGGAATATTGGAGGGATAGAAGGATTAACAGGGCAATGGAGTTGAGAGTAGATTGGTGAGGTTCAAGAGTGTAGATGAGAAGCCACAAAGAAGAATGTTGCGGAAAGCTCTTCATTTGGCTAAAAGGCTATGGGCACTTTCCAACCATTGACCACCATCGATCATTTGCTTATTTCCAAACTAATGCACAAAAGTCAGATGTCTGAGAGGCAGTAATATCATCTCTGTTAAGTATGGTTGGATGGCAGTAGGTAACCAACTGATATTTTTTTTGTGTAAATGTTCACTAAACTATTTGAATTGATTTTTTTTTATAATTTCCAGGCTTTAGTATGAGGAAAAACAGAACCACTCAAGAAGCCAAAAGATGACTTCACCAAGGTCAACAATACCAAGACTCTTCTCAATAATTTATCCTTTCTCCATGTACGGGGGTCAAAAAGTCATCAATTCTGAGTAAATGGCATTAGCAATATACAAAAAATGGGGTATAAACGACAAGCCCTTCCTGCCAGTTGATGAAGAACATTTTGTGAAAGATATGCTTTCAAAAATTCTGTCCATAAGAACTTGTCACAGCTGTGAATCATGAATGATTGGAAATAAGCTGCTGCTCTGTTGCCACCTCGCAAGGGAACTTTTTCTACAAAGCAATCAACAATCGATAAGTAGGAATTTAATTACTCCCAACCTTAAGCAAATAAAATTAAAACATTAGATTTGGCATTTCATAAAGTTATCCAATAATAAAATGTTTGCAATGCCTAACATACACCATGAGAGATCCAAGGAACTGACTGATTTTTTTAATGGAAATCCTATTTAAATTATCATATATTGTGTGTGGCTTTCACACTTCCGTTTTTCATCTCCTGTCACAATCCGTCGAGATTTGAGAAAACAGGATCCTGCAAATTTTTCTGCAGGATCCTGTTTTTTTCTCATAGACTTGTATTAGCGATGGATTGTGATGGATGGCCTTCTGTTTCATCCATCGTGCACTGGATCTGTCGGCAAAAAACGGTCCATCGTGCAGAGAAAACGTACCAAGGAACAATAAAATTATGTATATTTTTACAGCACCAGTTCAAAATTTATCAACAACTTCAGGATACATATACTGTAAACTGCAGGGATCTAGGAAGCCACCAGCTATGTGCCCCACAACTTAATTTATTTCTATGGCCTCCACTGTAAGCAGGTGAATTGAGGACAATGTGGTGCATCTCATAGACCACACAGGCTACAAGCGGTGTGGAAGTAAAGTTAGGTGAGTATTTTTACTTTAATACCAAAACTGTGAAAAAAAAGACATGGGTCCCAATTTATCAAAGCAATTTCATCAGAATTCTTTGAAAAGTTGCATCATTTTTGGCATTTTCAAGCCAGTTTCTCCATGCTTCACAAAAATGGGTGGAGCTGGGGCAGAATGGAGGCATGGTGTGGGTGTGACACTACAAGTCGTTTAATTCATGATGAGCTGTGGTGTAACTTCAGAAATCTTACTCCCATTGGAGACTGGAGTAAGATTTCTGCGCGCATGCCATTCGTCAGATGTTCCGGACACAATAAGAGATGTGTACACCTCTTAATGAATCAGGATAGTTTGATTCCAGTATGCTTCCTCCTCAAGACCAGTGTGAAAATCGAATGTCTTGATAAATTGTGCCATGGACTGCACATCCAAATAATAGCAAAATATTTAGAATTGAGAGTCCTCAGTGGTTGATACCTTTTAATGGCTAACTGAAAAGATGGTAACAAATTGCAAGCTTTCGAGACTACACAGGTCTCTTCATCAGGCATAGACTATGCCTGATAAAGAGACCTGAGTAGTCTCGAAAGCTTGCAATTTGTTACCATCTTTTCAGTTAGCCATTAAAAGGTATCAACCACTGAGGACTCTCAATTCTAAATATTTTGCTATCTACTGGCTAACACGGTACCAAGATATATATCTTTCCTGCATCCAAATAATATACATTTATCTACCGAAGCTAAGGAAAATTTTCAAAAATTAATTTGAGGTTCTTAGTTAACATTTCGATCAAGTTATATAAGCCCACTGCCACATCACAGTAAACCTCTAGTAGGTGTATTACTGTATGATGACCACTGCTGCCACAGCAGGGGGATCGACCCAGATGTCCAGCAGCAAGAACTCACTAAGTGGTTCTCCATGCAGTGGCAGTAGGCTTATACGATTTGATCAAAATGTTCAATTTTGATAAATGTTCTTAGCTGCAGTAGATCTATGTATACAGCCAAGATCGGATTCATGTGACTCGTAGTTTAGACAACATGAATATAGGGACTGGTTCCCCTTAATATTGGGGCACTTACAGCAGACCTACATTTACAGAAATTGTAAATATTGGGGACATAATAGGAGTACAAAGCTAGGGACAGTTAATTTGTGGTAGAATTGCATTATACATACACCTGGCAAGAACCCGTCTAGTGGGTGTGGCTTTACTCAATACACTTGTATTAACCAAGGCCGCGCCTCGACTAGTGCTGAAGCCATCCAGTGGGCATGGCAGACTAGAGGGCACAGCCTTGCCTCTTATGAGTGTATGGAACAAGGCTGCACCCACTGGCTGGAAGCATACATAGGCCCACTGGATGGGAGTATGTATAAAGCATACATACCCTCCGTTCCTGGATCAGAAACCGGCAAATTCCCGAGAGCACAGTGTGTGTGTTGGGGGATTCATAAGTTTGAAGTCACACAGAGTGACAGCAGACTTATTGATTTGGAGCGGACAACCCCTTTAATATTAAGCAGAATTAACTTCAGCCTATTGGTTCAGCCTCTAAAACAGTCAATCGAAATGTGGCCTGGAATGTTAGCATTCAATTAAACCTGTAATTTTTTCATCTAGAAGTATTAGAATGGCTATATAAGCCAATTAAATGGATAGCTTTTTTTGTAGAGAACAAACAGCAGTCATGAGAAATCTAACGTAAATGGAAATCAGGATGGAAGTGCGCTGGGGCATGTCAGTGCACTTGAAAGGAGCAGTATAAGTGCATTGATATGCCTACAGTGCACTCCCACCCTCATTTTCATGTATTTTTACACTAGATTTCTCATGACTGGGACATCACATGTCTAAAAAAGTATAATTTTTGGAGGGGGCAAGAGTTTATATACCCATACAGCTACTTTTACACGTAAAAATAGGCTGACAACTTCCCTTTAATTTTGAAACAACTTTAGTAACTCTCGTCACTAGCAAAATCCTCCCAGGTAATTATAGTTAAGTTATGGACCACCTTGAGTAAGGTATTTTAACCACTATGCCCCCTAGACCCCTAGGAATGTTACTGTTAACCCCTAAACTAAGTAATCTAACGTCTCACACTACTAGAGGTTAGGATTAGGAAACAAAATGTACAATATTTATATTTTAGGTTTTTTTTCACTGTTTTAGATCTATGCAGGCAGCTCATCAGAGTAATCTAGTTCAATCTGCAATTATTAGTCATCTTGTACATATAACGTTAATCTAGCTATGCAGATGATGCAATTTCTGGAAAATAGAGAACAAAGTCTGCCTAGAGTAGTTACCATGATCGAGGAGTATCTAAAACTAAAGTGGCAGAAGTCAATGCTAATACCCATAGATTATGAATAAACTTCTCATTAGTCGATATTCAGTTTTCCCGGATTTGAATGTTTTGGCAGCAACTAAAAAAATCGTAAGTAAAATCAAGACGTGGTGTAAATTGCCTTTAGTATACAAAATGCAATTTGCCACAGACCAAGATGACATAGTGTAGAAAGGGAGAAAATGTGTGCTCTTAATGACTGACAAGAAAAAAATTGTTTTTGGCATGAGATTATTTTTTAAATCTGGGCAATTGCAATATCTTGTCAGATGGAGACAATTTGCATGTATGGAGAATTTACTGACGAATAGGAATAGTCGTTTTTAAGTTTGCAGTTTTAGAATCTTGTTAGGAGTGACAATTAAGGATGAGCGAACCCGTGAAAGTTTGGGTTCGTCGGGTTCAGCCGAACTTGAGTTCTAGGTTCCCTTTAATCTATTTGCATAGTTTTTCCTCCTCTGTTTTCAAAGTTAACAAGTTTTCAAAGTCAATAAACTATCTGGCCTAGACAATTCATAATTAGCATATAAATAATCATCACTAGTCATCAAGGATAAGAGCACAATATGTTATATCAAATGTCAACTTACAAGTCAATATTACAGCGGCGCCCGGCGCCAAGAAGATTTGAGTGACGGCTGTGTGGCGTCTGCATCAGGGGGGGAAAGGCCTGCCTCCAGAACTGAAGAAAGGTATTTTCTGACAAATTACAAAACGGATTATTTCTGCAGTTACAGCACCCAGAACTAAAAGAGCCACCTTGTCAGAATGCAGCATTACTGCTGCACAAGGTGTCTCTTTTAGTTTCAAATGCCTGGGGGGGGGGGGGGGGGGGGGGCGACAGGTTCCCCTGTAATCAAGCAATGCTACTTGATATCCTCTCCATTCTTATTTTATGTAAATACTGAATGAATGACACTTGTGAATTATAAAAAGAGGTTACATGCCTCTATATAGAGACACAGAGAGATAGATTTTTAGCCATGACATCCAGACATCCAAAGGACAAGTGACAGCACAGCAGCGACAAAATCCTGGATCATCACGAGGTACACAGATTTATTAATCCACAGGATGCCATCTTAGGAGATTTCATCCCCTGTTGGAAAAATACAGGTTTGCTTCATTGACCATCGATGAACCATGGATAAGTTTGTGAAACCCAGGATGGGACCATTTGGTCACCTGGAACCTATGGATACGTTTGTGAAACCCAGGTTGAGATTATTTTTTCACCTGGATCCTATGGTTTGCTTGGAGAAAGCCTGGATTGGGATCTGCCGGTTGCCTGGCTCCATGTAGATGTTCAGAAAAGCCAGGTTGTGACCCTCCAGTAAACTGGCCTTGCACCTCAATGAACTGTCATCTTCCTATGCTTGTCATTACCTCCTCTCTGTGTCATGCCACAGGTGGGTTAATCGACCATAGAAGGTGAAGCCAGGTTGTGACTCTCCAGTCAACTGGCCCTTGTACCTGAATAGACTGCCATTTTCCTACACTTGGTCTTATCTCCTTTCTGCATGCGTGCCACGGGTGGGGTAATCAGTAGTGTTGAGCGATACCGTCCGATACTTGAAAGTATCGGTATCGGAAAGTATCGGCCGATACCGGCAAAGTATCGGATCTAATCCGATACCGATACCCGATACCAATACAAGTCAATGGGACTCAAGTATCGGACGGTATCCCTGATGGTTCCCAGGGTCTGAAGGAGAGGAAACTCTCCTTCAGGCCCTGGGAACAATATTAATGTGTAAAATAAAGAATTAAAATAAAAAAATATTGCTATACTCACCTCACCGAGGGAACCGGCAGCGTTGTTTGCTTAAAATGCACGCTTTTCCTTCCTTCCGTGACGTCACGGCTTCTGATTGGTCGCGTGCCGCCCATGTGGCCGCGACGCGACCAATCACAGCAAGCCGTGACGTAATTTTCAGGTCCTTCTAGGCATTCAGTATTTTAAAATTACGTTCCGGCTTTGTTTTAAAATGCGCGCGTGTCCAGCCTCCCGTGACGTCACGGCTTGTGATTGGTCGCGTCGCCCATGTGGCCGCGACGCAACCAATCACAGCAAGCCGTGACGTAATTTCAGGTCCTTCAGGATTTTAAAATTACGTTCTGGCTTGTGATTGGTCGCGTCACGGTCACATGGGCGACGCGACCAATCACAAGCCGTAACGTCATGGGAGGCTGGACACGCGCGCATTTTAAAATGCGCGCGTCTCCTGCCTCCCGTGACATCACGGCTTGTGATTGGTCGCGTCGCCCATGTGACCGCGATGCGACCAATCACAAAGCCGGAACGTAATTTTAAAATACTGAATGCCTAGAAGGACCTGAAAATTACGTCACGGCTTGCTGTGATTGGTCGCGTCGCGGCCACATGGGCGGCACGCGACCAATCAGAAGCCGTGACGTCACGGAAGGAAGGAAAAGCGTGCATTTTAAGCAAACAACGCTGCCGGTTCCCTCGGTGAGGTCCAGGCTGCGTCGGAGAGGTGAGTATAGCAATATTTTTTATTTTAATTCTTTCTTTTACACATTAATGTTGTTTCGATACCGATACCCGATACCACAAAAGTATCGGATCTCGGTATCGGAATTCCGATACAGCAAATATCGGTCGATACCCGATACTTGCGGTATCGGAATGCTCAACACTAGTAATCAGCAATGGAAGATGTGAAGTAGCATGCTATGATCCCGGTAAGTCAGCGGAAGGATAAGACTCTAATGTGCATCATCTTGGGTATTGTGCTTGGATTGTTCTACGTGTTATGTGCCTTTTTTGTGGTTCCATAAACTATTGCCACACTGTTTTACCCTCACCCTGTGTTGTCAGGATAGCATTTTGCCCACATTAAAGGGAGAGTGGGCGTGCGTTAGGGCGATCCCTGGTACCATGCAGTTTCAGCTAGCAGACCTAGGTGCCCGTCGACCCCCCCGTGTCTACACAGACACCATCGATAGTACTGGATCTGGTTGCCAATATATACATGTATTACTATTATTATTGCACAAATCACATTTTATATTGGTATTTTTAAATACTCTACACATCCAATTTTTGGCTTTTGTTAATATTTGTTTTCCACTTGGGATAAGACCTACTCTCAAAATTGGTGGCAAGCAGAACATTTCGAGTCCAAAGGTATAAAACCTGTGTAACTATCAAAGTTGCAAGTAGTGCCTGGTGCATGGACAATTCTGAAGTCCGCACATCTGCAAGACCATTCGGCAAGAGCAATAACCCTTGGCAGTCGCTGAGCTCGCAAGCACAATGTCACAGCCTACGATGGCACTGTGGATACATACAGAATAATTTACTTGGGAGGGATAGGCAAGTCCATCCTTAAAGAACCTGCATTACACTAGAAGTCTCCCTATCTCTTAACTCACTTGCATGGACACAGGTATTTTCAAGACCAGTGCATGGATGAAGCAAAGTATACAGCATCTGTTTTGTATAATGTAAGGAATATCTGTGGATTTAGTTATATGGGTACCAAGTTTGCCACTGTTATATAACTACTGTCACTCTCCAGGTGTCACTGCTGGTGGCACTGTTATGGGGCTCTACAAATGGCAATCAGCAGTTTATAAAGCCAGCAGGATATTGACATGTATGCAGTTTAGTACTGGACACCAGAACATAGATAGGATGATACCCTGGAGTTAGAAAAGGTACAAGGAAGACATACAAAACTGATAAGGGGCATGGAGAATCTTAGTTATGAGGAAAGATTACAATAATTACATTAGGCCTTGAAAAGAGACGTTTAAGGGGTAACATTATTAACTTGTACAAGTACATAAATGGCCCATACAAAAATATGGTCAAAAGCTTTTCAAAAAACTAAGGGGTAGAGTTGAGCGACTTTTACTTTTTTAGGATCGAGTCGGGTTTCGCGAAACCCGACTTTCTCAAAAGTTGGGTTGGGTGAAATTGGCCTATTATTGCAAAAAGTCAGGGATCCGACTGAAACACGAAACCCAATGCAAGTCAATGGGGAAGCAAAGTCGGCAGTGAGTGGAGGACAGGAAAACACTTACAGTGCCCATTTTAATGCCAAAAACATCAATTCTTGTTACTTAAGCTTGTCAATCTTAATTTACCTTATAATAATAGTTAGGCATTGAAAACTGGGGGCCATTTGGCTAAAGTTGTGGGGGGGGGGGGTAGGGCTGGCTCAAGTTTTTCGTGGGCCCAGGAAACGCAGACTACGTCACGGCAGTGGAGCAGGGAGAGGTAAGTACTTCAACTTTGCAAGTGCTGTGATCCTGAGCAAGCAGGGGGGCACACTCGTTCGCATTGGCACTGGCACAGGACCCCTCAAAGTACGGCAGTGTGTTTGACGGCGGGGGCGCCTCCCACCGGCAGAGACACTTTTGCGTACTACGAGGGGCCCTGTGCCAGTGACGTCGCCAACGAGTATGCCCCCCCACCTGATGAAGGAACCTGCACTTTCATCTGCACCTTCCTCTTTGTCTCCGTGTAAGGTGGTATAGTATGCGGGAAGGGGAACCAGACTTTTAGCAGGGTCAGATTCTGGCTGTGTAGAGTGCAAGGGGAATGTAGTGGTCTAGGTGTCATGTCGGACGCTGTTCATACCAGGGCGTTCGACAGACAGCGGTAATTCCGCTTTTGTCCACTATGTGCTCAGTGGCGTCGGCTAGATTTTATCTAGCTGGTCCGCGGTTAATTTACCTGGTGCTCAGATTGGAAGCTGGGCCATGCCCACTGCCTTTAAATAGTTCTTCTGAACATTGGGCGTCGCCGATTATAGCTTCTGTCTAGTGCTTGGTTATCTCGGTCTGGAGTGGTGAGCTAGGATTTGGAGTATCGTATCTGGTGGTGTATTTCCCTTTGTCTTATTTACTCCTTCCTCTATTTGTATTTATTTTGCCCTGCGCATTTATAGTGTATTCCTGAGTGACTGCGGCGTGGTGTATATTTTCCGTTATCCTTGTCTGTGCTAACTGTGGGTATTGGTGTATGATCTTTTCACTGGGTGGCTGGCGGTGGTTTCAGCCTAGGGTTGAAACAGGAGACAGGGCGAGGGTCGAGGCCTAGACATGCACACCATCAGTGTAAACTCTAGGTAGAGGGTCAGTCAGGATTTCCCTAGTCTGAGGGAAATTGCAGGGGCCCGGGTTATTAGCTCTTGCCCACCTAGTCTTCCCGTGACATTATAATCGGCCTTAAAAAAAAAAATAAATAAAAAAGGGGTTTCCTTTTTTTTGTTTTGTCATGGATCCCATGACCTCCATAACCCGCCAGTTGGAGGCGCTGTCCCTACAGGTCACTGAGTTGAGGGGGGCAGTGCAGCAACAGGGACTAGCAGTATCTAATGTGCAATCTGGAGCGACAGGTAGAATTGCTGATCCTAAGTTTCCTTTGCCTGAAAAATTTGCTGGGGAACGCAGTAAATTTGTTTCTTTTCGTGAAGCTTGCAAACTATATCTCCATATGCGCCCGATCTCCTCAGGTAATGAGGCTCAGCGTGTGGGCCTGGTGTTGTCATTGTTAAGCGGGGATCCCCAATCATGGGCGTTTTCTTTGCCATCTGATTCTGCTGCATTTGACTCTGTGGAGAGTTTTTTTTCCTTTCTTGGAAACATTTACGAAGAGCCTGACAGAATGGCTCTAGCAGAATTTAAGATACGCACTATTCGCCAGGGGGAGCGAGTTGCAGAGGATTACTGTTCTGAATTTCGTCACTGGGCGAACGATACACAGTGGAATGATCCAGCGCTGCGGAGACAGTTTATTCATGGGGTTTCTGGAAGGGTTAAAAAAGCCCTTCTGATGTACGAGACTCCTACTTCTCTAGATTCCGCTATGAGTCTGGTTGTCCGCATTGATCGCCGTTTACGTCAGGGGGAGCATGAGACATCGCCTATGGGAGAGGGTTTAGGTTCACGTGAGGTTGCTGCAGGTGAGCCCACGGAGCCTATGCAAATCGCAGGGGTGTCACATGTGAAGCGTCGAGCCCCTGAGCTCAGGAAGCAGGGAGCCTGTTTTTACTGCGGTAAGACTGGTCATTTTATTAACATCTGTCCTGTGCTGTCTAAGAAAAACGCAACGGCGGAAAACTTCTAAGCTCAGAGGGTGTAGAGGAGACCAATCTGAGCTTATGTACAGTATATCCTCCATGGTGGTTTCTCAATGCATGCTCCCTGCTAAGGTAATTATCGCTGGCAGTGAGCTGCCAATTACTGTTTTTGTGGATAGTGGTTCAGCCACAAATCTCATTGATGAGGAGTTTGCGCGCACAGCAGGTTTTAGGATTGAAAAACTGCCTCATCCTATCCGCGTGGTCACCATCAATGCTGCTCCTCTTTCACAGGGGGAGATTACTGAATTTGTGGCTGAGGTGAAACTCCACATTGGGGTTCTACATTCCGAGCAGGTTACATGCAAGGTGCTCAGGAATCTTCCTGCTCAGGTGGTTTTGGGTTTTCCATGGTTGTCTATGCACAACCCGGTAATTGACTGGAAAACTCAGGACATAATTCAGTGGAGCGAGTTCTGCCAGGAGAATTGCCTGGCCACATGTGTGTCTGCTGTGACTTCAAGCGTTCCGGAGTCACTTCTGGATTTTGTGGATGTGTTCTCTGAGAAGGGTTGTTCAGAGTTGCCGCCACATCGCCCCTATGACTGTACTATCAGGTTTAAACCAGGGGCCAAATTGCCTAAAGCAAGAATGTTTAACATCTCCGGTCCGGAGAGACAAGCGTTAAAGGATTACATTGCTGAAAGTTTGAGCAAAGGGCACATCAGGCCTTCATCCTCGCCTGTGGCAGCAGGGTTCTTCTTCGTGAAGAAGAAAGATGGCGGATTACGCCCGTGTTTGGTTTTCAGGGAATTGAACCAGATTACGGTTCGTGATCCATACTCTATGCCACTGATACCAGATTTGTTCAACCAGGTGGCAGGTGCTAAGTGGTTTATCAAGCTTGACCTCAGGGGGGCATACAACCTCATAAGAGTCCGTCAAGGTGATGAGTGGAAGACGGCTTTTAATACCCCTGAGGGTCATTTTTAAAATTTGGTGATGCCTTTTGGGTTGACTAACGCACCTGCAGTGTTCCAACATTTCATTAATGATGTGTTTTCGCATGTTTTGGGGAAATTCGTTATCGTGTACCTAGATGACATTCTCATACATTCTTGCGACCGTGATACTCATTTAGATCATGTCAGGCAGGTGTTACAGCTTCTCAGAGAGAATAAGCTGTATGCTAAACCTGAGAAATGTGTATTTTCTGTTCAAGAGTTGCCTTTCTTGGGTTATATTGTGTCTGCTTATGGTTTTAAAATGGATGCCGCTAAGGTGCAAGCGGTGCTGCATTGGGAACGGCCTGATAACCTGAAAGCACTTCAGCGGTTCCTTGGGTTTTCTAACTACTATAGGAAATTTATCAAGGATTTTTCCATCATTGCTAAACCGCTAACTGACATGACTAAAAAGGGTACCAATTTCTCCGTTTGGCCTGAGGCTGCTGTGCGCGCATTTGAATTTCTTAAGAACAGTTTTGTTTCAGCCCCCATTCTTGTGCAGCCAGACGTATCAAAACCTTTTGTTGTGGAAGTCGATGCGTCTGAGGTTGGTGTGGGGGCGGTACTATCACAAGGCTCATCTTTGAGTGATTTGCGTCCATGCACCTATTTTTCCAAGAAACTGTCGTCCGCCGAACGTAACTACGATAACGGCAACAGGGAGTTCTTGGCAATCAAGTTGGTCTTTGAGGAATGGTGACACTTCTTGGAGGGGTCGGTTCATCAGGTTACTGTTATTACCGATCATAAGAATCTGCTGTATTTGGAGTCAGCCAAGCGTCTGTCCCCCATGCAGGCTCGCTGGGCATTGTTTTTCACGCGGTTCAATTTTGTTGTCACTTACAGACCGGGGTCTAAAAACACTAAGGCGGATGCTCTGTCCAGGTGTTTTCCGGGGGGAGAACCTCGGGAGGATCCAGTACCCATCCTCCAAAAGGGTGTTGTGGTTTCGGCTCTCACTACCGAGGTTGAGGCTGATTGCCGAGGCTCAGGAGGTACCATCTGAGCTTCCCGTCAACAAATCTTTTGTACCGCTTCATCTCCGCTTAAAGGTTTTGGCGGAGCATCATGATGCTGTCCTGGCTGGCCACCCAGGGGATAGAGGTACCAAGATCCGACAGGACGTGGTCTCATACGTGTCAGCTTGTACCACGTGCGCTAGGGCTAAGACGCCCCGCTCCCGTCCTGTTGGCACACTACTTCCACTTGAGGTACCTAGTAAGCCATGTACGGAAATCTTCATGGATTTCATCACTGATTTGCCCTCCTCAGCTGGGAACACGGTCATCTTGATGATTGTTGATCGGTTTTCAAAAATGTCGCACTTTGTGTCTTTGCCTTCGTTGCCTAACGCTAAGACTCTGGCTCAGGTATTTGTGCAGGAGGTGGTCAGACTTCATGGGGTTCCATCTGACATTGTGTCTGATAGGGGTACTCAGTTTGTGGTAAAATTTTGGAAAGCATTTTGCTCATGGCTGGGGATCAAGTTGTCTCATTCTTTGGCATTTCATCCTCAGTCAAATGGTCAGGCTGAGCATATGAACCAAAATTTGGAACATTACTTACGCTGCTTTGTCTCTAATAACCAGGAGGAGTGGTCTACGTTCCTTCCTTTGGCTGAGTTTGCCATCAATAATCACCGCCAGGAGTCGTCTGGGGAGTCTCCGTTTTTTTGTGTTTACGGGCTACATCCTCAATTTTGTACTTTGAGTCAGAGGGGCTCTTCCGGCGTTCCGGAGGAAGACCAGTTAGGAGCACAATTGTCATCAGTCTGGAGGAGAGTTAAACAGTGCCTGTTGAGTGTGGGTGCTAGGTACAAACGTGTGGCTGACAGTAGGCGTGTGCCAGGTCCGGACCTGAGTGTGGATGACTGGGTGTGGTTATCCACAAAAAACATAAGACTCAAGATACCATCCCTTAAATTGGGTCCAAGGTTTATTGGTCCATTTAGGGTCGCCGCTGTCATTAACCCTGTAGCGTACCGATTGGAGCTTCCTACGGTGTATAAGATACACAACGTGTTCCACAGATCGTTGCTAAAAAAGACGGTGGGTCTTGTGGACGCGACACCTATGCCTTCTCCAGTCTTGGTGGATGGTAATTTGGAATTCGAAGTCTCCAAGGTGGTTGACTCTCCTGTAGTGCGCCGCACTTTACTGTACTTGGTTCACTGGCATGGTTATGGGCCTGAGGAAAGGTCCTGGGTACCAGCCTCGGACGTTCATGCGGACCGGCTGGTCAGTATGTTTCACCGCCGTCATCCGGACAAGCCGGGTCCTATAAGCCGTGAGGGCCCTGGGGTCCCTCGTAGAAGGCGAGGTACTGTCATGTCAGACGCTGTTCACACCAGGGCGTTCGACAGACAGCGGTAATTCCGCTTTTGTCCACTATGTGCTCAGTGGCGTCGGCTAGATTTTACCTAGCTGGTCCGGGGTTAATTTAGCTGGTGCTCGGATTGGAAGCTGGGCCATGCCCACTGCCTTTAAATAGTTCTTCTGAACATTGGGCGTCGCCGATTATAGCTTCTGTCTAGTGCTTGGTTATCTTGGTCTGGAGTGGTGAGCTAGGATTTGGAGTATCGTATCTGGTGGTGTATTTCCCTTTGTCTTATTTACTCCTTCCTCTATTTGTATTTATTTTGCCCTGCGCATTTATAGTGTATTCCTGAGTGACTGCGGCATGGTGTATATTTTCCGTTATCCTTGTCTGTGCTACCTGTGGGTATTGGTGTATGATCTTTTCACTGGGTGGTGGGCGGTGGTTTCAGCCTAGGGTTGAAACAGGAGACAGTGCGAGGGTCGAGGCCTAGACATATGCACACCATCAGTGTAAACTCTAGGTAGAGGGTCAGTCAGGATTTCCCTAGTCTGAGGGAAATTGCAGGGGCCCGGGTTATTAGCTCTTGCCCACCTAGTCTTCCCGTGACACTGGGTCAATGTACCAGCAGACTCATCTAGCAGTGTCTGGGCAATGGGCAGGATGAGGAGGAAACACAGTTATAGGCCGAAAGAATAAAGTAGGCTACATGCAGTTCAAAATTGGTAACAGGACTAAACAGGCGGCATTGCTTTGTTCAGTGGAGGAAAACTGTAATGAGTGGCAGACACAGTTAGTAGGCCCAAGTAATAAAATGGGCCAAATGCAGTTCAAAATTGGTAACAGGAGTAAACAGGCGGCACTGCTTTGTTCAGTGGAGTAGAACATCAAGGAGCGGCAGACACCGTTAGTAGGCCCAACCAAACAAGTAGGCCAAATGCAGTGTTATATTTTATACAGGCTGAAAGCCTGAAAATTGAAGCTCAGCTGTGTTCAGTGGAGTAGAACACCAAGCAGCGGCAGACACCGTTAGTAGGGCCCAACCAAACAAGTAGACCAAATGCAGTTTAATATTCAAAATATAGGCCGAAAGCCTGAAAATTGAAGCTCAGCTTTGTTCAGTGGAGGATAACACCAAGCAGCGGCAGACACCGTTAGTAGGGCCCAACCAAACAAGTAGGCCAAATGCAGTGTAATATTCGAAATATAGGCCGAAATCCTGAAAATTGAAGCTCAGCTTTGTTCAGTGGAGGATAACACGAAGCAGCGGCCGACACCGTTAGTAGGCCCAACCAAACAAGTAGGCCAAATGCAGTTTAATATTCGAAATATAGGCCGAAAGCCTGAAAATTGAAGCTCAGCTGTGTTCAGTGGAGGAGAACATTAAGCAGCGGCAGACACCGTTAGTAGGGCCCAACCAAACAAGTAGGCCAAATGCAGTTTAATATTCGAAATATAGGCAAAAGCCTAAAAAAGTAGGCTCTATGCAGTGTAAAATAGGTTACAGGGGTACACAGGTGGCATTGGTTTGTTCAGCGGAGGACGATTGTAAGGAGTGGCGCAGACAGAGTTTGTAGACCTAAAATAAAAAAGTTGGCTCTATGCAGTGCAAAATAGGTTACAGGGGTACACAGGCGGCATTGGTTTGTTCAACGGAGGACGATTGTAAGGACTCAGAGTGGGGCAGACAGACTTTGTAGGCCTAAAATAAAAAAGTAGGCTCTATGCAGTGTAAAATAGGTTACAGGGGTACACAGGCGGCATTGGTTTATTCAGCGGAGGACGATTGTAAGGACTCAGAGTGGCGCAGACAGACTTTGTAGGCCTAAAATAAAAAAGTAGGCTCAATGCAGTTCAAAACTGGTAACAGGAGTAAACTGGCGGCATAGGTTTGTTCAGTGTAGGACAACTGTAAGGAGTGGATGACACAGTTAGTAGGCCAAAATCATAAAGTGAGGTAAATGTGTTGTGAATTAGACTTTTTGGCTCCCTCTTGTGGTTACTAGTGATATGACTCTGGGATTTTCTTCCCTCAGTTTGCACCCACCTGGGTCGTTAGTCCAGGGGTGTTGCTATATAAACCTTCTGGATCCTTAGTCCAGTGCCTGGCATCGTTGTAATCAGATCCTTTCTGTTTGCTCCTATCTGTTGGTCCTGGTTCGTGCAAAATTAAGCTAAGTCCTGCTTCTTTGTTTTTTGGGTTATTTGCTTGCTCTCATTTTTGTCCAGCTTGTACTAAATGTGATTCCTGACCTTGCTGGAAGCTCTAGGGGGCTGGTGTTCTCCCCCCGGGCCGTTAGACGGTTCGGGGGTTCTTGAATTTCCAGCGTGGATATTTTTGATAGGGTTTTTGCTGACCATATAAGTTATCTTACTATATTCTGCTATTAGCTAGTGGGCCTCTCTTTGCTAAATACCTAGCTCATTCTTACGTTTGTCTTTTCCTCTTACCTCACCGTTATTATTTGTTGGGGGCTTGTATCCAACTTTTGGGGTCTTTTCTCTGGAGGCAAGAAAGGTCTTTCTTTTCCCTTCTAGGGCTAGTTAGTTCTCCGGCTGGCGCAAGACGTCTAGAATCAACGTAGGTACGTTCCCCGGCTGCTGTTATTTGTGGTGCTAGGATTAGATATATGGTCAGCCCAGTTACCACTGCCCTATGAGCTGGTTTTTGTGTTTGCAGACTTAGTAAATATTTCTGAGACCCTCTGCCATTGGGGTCATAACAGTATGCCAGGCCAACATTGAATGTTTAATGCATTGCAGAAGTGGGATAATAAGAAAGGAAATTCTGAGGTTTTTTTTTTTTTCCTCTCTTTCTCCCCTTTACCTTTGAGTGGCTTGTGCTTGCTGCAGACATGAATGTCCAGACCTTGACTATAAGTGTAGACCAGCTGTCTGCTCGTGTGCAGGGCATACAAGATTTTGTTACCAGTAGCCCTATGTCTGAACCTAAAATACCTATTCCTGAACTGTTTTCTGGAGACCGATTTAGGTTTAGGAATTTCAAGAATAATTGTAAATTGTTTCTTTCTCTGAGACCCCGTTCATCTGGAGATTCTGCTCAGCAAGTTAAAATTGTTATTTCTTTTTTACGGGGCGACCCTCAGGATTGGGCTTTCTCGCTAGCGCCAAGAGATCCGGCATTGGCAAATATTGATGCGTTTTTTCTGGCGCTCGGATTGCTTTACGAGGAACCCAATCTTGAAGTTCAGGCAGAAAAAGCTTTGCTGGCTATTTCTCAGGGCCAGGATGAAGCTGAAGTGTATTGCCAAAAATTTCGGAAATGGTCCGTGCTTACTCAGTGGAATGAGTGTGCTCTGGCCGCAAATTTCAGAAATGGCCTTTCTGAAGCCATTAAGAATGTGATGGTGGGTTTCCCCATTCCTACAAGTCTGAATGATTCCATGGCGCTGGCTATTCAAATTGACCGGCGTTTGCGGGAGCGTAAAACCGCTAATTCTCTGGTGGTGCTGTCTGAACAAACACCTGATTTAATGCAATGTGATAGAATTCAGACTAGAAATGAGCGGAAAAATCATAGACGTCAGAATGGGTTGTGTTTTTACTGTGGTGATTCTACACATGTTATATCAGCATGCTCTAAACGCCTAACAAGGGTTGTTAGTCCTGTCGCCATTGGTAATTTGCAACCTAAATTTATTTTGTCTGTGACTTTAATTTGCTCATTGTCTTCTTACCCTGTTATGGCGTTTGTGGATTCAGGTGCTGCCCTGAGTCTTATGGATCTGTCATTTGCCAAGCGCTGTGGTTTTGTTCTTGAACCGTTGGTAAATCCTATTCCTCTTAGAGGTATTGATGCTACGCCATTGGCGGAAAATAAACCGCAGTTTTGGACGCAAGTAACCATGTGCATGACTCCTGAACATCGGGAGGTGATTCGTTTTCTTGTTCTTCATAAAATGCATGATTTCGTCGTTTTGGGTCTGCCATGGTTACAGACCCACAATCCAGTCTTGGATTGGAAGGCAATGTCTGTGTCAAGTTGGGGCTGTCAGGGAATTCATGCTGATTCCCCGCCGGTGTCTATTGCTTCCTCTACTCCTTCGGAAGTCCCTGAGTATTTGTCTGATTATCAGGATGTATTCAGCGAGTCCAGATCCAGTGCTCTGCCTCTTCATAGGGACTGTGACTGCGCCATAGATTTGATTCCAGGTAGTAAATTTCCTAAGGGAAGATTATTTAATCTGCCTGTACCTGAGCATGCCGCAATGCGTTCGTATATCAAGGAGTCTCTGGAGAAGGGGCATATCCGTCCATCCTCTTCCCCTCTTGGTGCGGGATTCTTTTTTGTGGCCAAGAAGGACGGATCTTTGAGACCTTGTATTGACTATCGGCTTCTGAATAAAATCACTGTTAAATTTCAGTATCCTTTGCCTCTGTTGTCGGACTTGTTTGCCCGGATTAAAGGTGCCAAGTGGTTCACCAAGATAGATCTTCGTGGTGCGTACAACCTTGTGCGCATTAAGCAAGGAGATGAATGGAAGACTGCATTTAATACGCCAGAAGGTCATTTTGAGTACTTGGTGATGCCTTTTGGGCTCTCTAATGCTCCCTCAGTGTTTCAGTCCTTTATGCATGATATTTTCCGGAAGTATCTGGATAAATTTATGATTGTTTATCTGGATGATATTCTGGTTTTCTCTGAAGATTGGGACTCACATGTGGAGCAGGTCAGGATGGTGTTTCAGGTTTTGCGTGAGAATGCTTTGTTTGTTAAAGGCTCAAAGTGTCTCTTTGGAGTACAGAAGGTTCCCTTTTTGGGGTTTATTTTTTCCCCTTCTGCTGTGGAGATGGACCCAGTCAAGGTCCGAGCTATTCATGAGTGGACTCAACCCACGTCAGTTAAGAGTCTTCAGAAGTTCTTGGGTTTTGCTAACTTCTACCGTCGTTTTATCGCTAATTTTTCTAGCGTTGTTAAACCTTTGACGGATATGACCAAGAAGGGTTCTGATGTGGCTAACTGGGCTCCTGCAGCCGTGGAGGCGTTCCAAGAGTTGAAACGCCGGTTTACTTCGGCGCCTGTTTTGTGCCAGCCTGATGTCTCACTTCCCTTTCAGGTCGAAGTGGATGCTTCTGAGATTGGGGCAGGGGCCGTTTTGTCACAGAGAGGCCCTGGTTGCTCGGTATTGAGACCATGTGCTTTCTTCTCTAGGAAGTTTTCGCCTGCTGAGCGGAATTATGATGTTGGCAATCGGGAGTTGCTGGCCATGAAGTGGACATTTGAGGAGTGGCGTCATTGGCTCGAGGGTGCTAAGCATCGTGTGGTGGTCTTGACTGATCACAAAAATCTGATGTATCTCGAGTCTGCTAAACGCCTGAATCCTAGACAGGCCTGCTGGTCATTGTTTTTCTCCCGTTTTGACTTTGTGGTCTCGTATTTACCAGGTTCAAAGAATGTGAAGGCTGATGCTCTTTCAAGGAGCTTTGTGCCTGACTCTCCTGGAGACGCAGAACCGGTTGGTATTCTTAAAGAGGGAGTTATCTTGTCAGCCATTTCTCCTGATTTGTGACGCGTGTTGCAGAGATTTCAGGCTGGTAGACCTGACTCTTGTCCACCAGACAGACTGTTTGTTCCTGATAAGTGGACCAGCAGAGTCATTTCCGAGGTTCATTCCTCGGTGTTGGCAGGTCATCCGGGAATTTTTGGCACCAGAGATCTGGTGGCTAGGTCCTTTTGGTGGCCTTCCTTGTCACGGGATGTGCGGTCATTTGTGCAGTCCTGTGGGACTTGTGCTCGAGCTAAGCCTTGCTGTTCTCATGCCAGCGGGTTGCTCTTGCCCTTGCCTGTCCCGAAGAGGCCTTGGACACACATTTCCATGGATTTCATTTCTGATCTCCCGGTGTCTCAAGGTATGTCTGTCATCTGGGTGGTATGTGATCGCTTTTCAAAAATGGTCCATTTGGTGCCTTTGCCTAAGCTGCCTTCCTCTTCTGATCTGGTTCCTGTGTTCTTTCAGAATGTGGTTCGTTTACACGGCATTCCTGAGAATATTGTGTCTGACAGAGGATCCCAGTTTGTTTCCAGGTTCTGGCGATCCTTTTGTGCTAGGATGGGCATTGATTTGTCGTTCTCGTCTGCCTTTCATCCTCAGACTAATGGACAAATGGAGCGAACTAATCAGACTCTGGAGGCTTATTTGAGGTGTTTTGTTTCGGCAGATCAGGATGATTGGGTGACCTTCTTGCCGTTGGCTGAGTTTGCCCTTAATAATCGGGCTAGTTCCGCTACTTTGGTTTCGCCATTTTTCTGCAACTCTGGTTTCCATCCTCGTTTTTCCTCGGGACATGTGGAGCCTTCTGACTGTCCTGGGGTAGATTCTGTGGTGGATAGGTTGCAGCAGATCTGGAATCATGTGGTGGACAACTTAAAATTGTCACAGGAGAAGGCTCAGCGTTTTGCCAACCGCCGCCGCGGTGTGGGTCCCCGACTTCGTGTTGGGGATTTGGTGTGGCTGTCTTCTCAATTTGTTCCTATGAAGGTCTCCTCTCCTAAATTTAAGCCTCGCTTCATCGGTCCTTACAAGATATTGGAAATCCTTAATCCAGTGTCCTTTCGCTTGGATCTTCCGGTGTCGTTTGCCATTCACAACGTGTTCCATAGGTCTTTGTTGCGACGCTACGTTGTGCCCGTGGTTCCTTCTGCTGAGCCTCCTGCTCCGGTGTTGGTTGAGGGCGAGTTGGAGTACGTGGTGGAGAAGATCTTGGATTCTCGTCTCTCCAGACGGAGGCTTCAGTATTTGGTCAAGTGGAAGGGCTACGGTCAGGAGGATAATTCCTGGGTGGTTGCCTCTGATGTGCATGCGGCCGATTTAGTTCGTGCCTTTCACGCTGCTCATCCTGATCGCCCTGGTGGTCTTGGTGAGGGTTCGGTGACCCCTCCTTAAGGGGGGGGTGTACTGTTGTGAATTAGACTTTTTGGCTCCCTCTTGTGGTTACTAGTGATATGACTCTGGGATTTTCTTCCCTCAGTTTGCACCCACCTGGGTCGTTAGTCCAGGGGTGTTGCTATATAAACCTTCTGGATCCTTAGTCCAGTGCCTGGCATCGTTGTAATCAGATCCTTTCTGTTTGCTCCTATCTGTTGGTCCTGGTTCGTGCAAAATTAAGTCCTGCTTCTTTGTTTTTTGGGTTATTTGCTTGCTCTCTTTTTTGTCCAGCTTGTACTAAATGTGATTCCTGACCTTGCTGGAAGCTCTAGGGGGCTGGTGTTCTCCCCCCGGGCCCTTAGACGGTTCGGGGGTTCTTGAATTTCCAGCGTGGATATTTTTGATAGGGTTTTTGCTGACCATATAAGTTATCTTACTATATTCTGCTATTAGCTAGTGGGCCTCTCTTTGCTAAATACCTAGCTCATTCTTACGTTTGTCTTTTCCTCTTACCTCACCGTTATTATTTGTTGGGGGCTTGTATCCAACTTTTGGGGTCTTTTCTCTGGAGGCAAGAAAGGTCTTTCTTTTCCCTTCTAGGGCTAGTTAGTTCTCCGGCTGGCGCGAGACGTCTAGAATCAACGTAGGTACGTTCCCCGGCTGCTGTTATTTGTGGTGCTAGGATTAGATATATGGTCAGCCCAGTTACCACTGCCCTATGAGCTGGTTTTTGTGTTTGCAGACTTAGAAATTATTTCTGAGACCCTCTGCCATTGGGGTCATAACATAAATGTCTGCCAAACAAATTTTCATAAATAAACAGGTGGCATAGCTACGTACAGGGGTGGGCTCCTCTGCCAATTAGCAGACAATGGTCCTTGGCGCAAAGTATTAACTGGTCTAGCTGGGTTGAGGAGCACTTTCTGGCAAATCAACAACACTTGTCTCCTGCAAAAACCCTGTACCTGACCTTGCAACGCCACCAGTTTCTATTGCCCCCTGAGATGCTTCCTCCTCCCATAAATATTCATCCCCATCATCCTCCTCCTCCTCCCCTTCGTCCACCACCTCGTCCAGGAGAGTTCCCTGAGCAGACAATGGCTGACTGTCATCATGGCTTCCCTCATCCTCGGCTGCAGACGCCTGCTCCTTAATGTGCGTCAAACTTTGCATCAGCAGACGCACTAGTGGGATGCTCATGCTTATGATGGCATCATCTGCACTTACCAGCTGTGTGCATTCCTCAAAACACTGAAGGACTTGCCAGAGGTCTAGTAGCTTCGACCACTGCACACCTGACAACTCTATGTCTGCCTTCCAACTGCCTGCCCGTGTATGTGTATCCTCCCACAAATACATTACAGCACGTCTCTGTTTGCACAGCCTCTAAAGCATGTGCAGTGTGGGGTTCCACCTTGTTGCAACGTCGATTATTAGGTGGTGCTGGGGAAGCTTCAACGATCGCTCATGGTTCTGCATACGGCTGGAGTGTACGGGCGACGGCGGATGTGCAAGCAAAGTCTTCGCACCTTCAGGAGCAGGGCTGGTAACCCCGGATAACTTTTCAGGAAGCACTGCACCACCAGGTTCAAGGTGTGAGCCAGGCAAGGTATGTGTTTCAGTTCTGAAAGGGCTATGGCAGCCATAAAATTCCTTCCGTTATCACTGACTACCTTGCCTGCCTCAAGATGTACACTGCCCAGCCATGACTGAGTTTCTTGCTGCAAGAACTCGGCCAGAACTTCCGCGGTGTGTCTGTTGTCGCCCAAACACTTCATTTCCAACACAGCCTGCTGACCCTTACCACTAGCTGTTCCATAATGGGACACCTCGTGTGCAACACTGGCAGCTGCGGATGGAGTGGTCGTGCGACTGCGCTCTGTGGACGAGCTTTCACTTCTGCTGGAGGAGGAGGAGGAGGAGGAGGGGTGGCGAATGCCTACAGCCAACTGTTTCCTAGACCATGGGCTAGGCAGAACTGTCCCACTATGGCTGTCCCCTGTGGACCCTGCATCCACCACATTAATCCAGTGTGCCGTGATGGACACGTAACGTCCCTGGCCATGCCTACTGGTCCATGCATCTGTTGTGAGGTGCACCTTTCTACTGACTGATTGCCTGAGTGCATGGACAATGCGGTCTTTGACATGCTGGTGGAGGGCTGGGATGGCTTTTTTCGCAAAGAAGTGTCGACTGGGTAGGTCATAGCGTGGTACTGCGTAGGCCATCAGGGCTTTGAAAGCTTCGCTTTCAACCAACCGGTAGGGCATCATCTCTAACGAGATTAGTCTAGCAATGTGGGCGTTCAAACCTTGTGTACGCGGATGAGAGGATGAGTACTTCCTTTTCCTAACGAGAGTTTCTTGTAGGGTGAGCTGGACTGGAGAGCTGCATATGGTGGAACTAGCGGGGGTGGTGGTGGACATGGCAGACTGAGAGAGGGTTGGTGATGGTATTCTTGATGTTGGCCTACATACAGTGTTTCCTACCAAGAACCTGGTGATTCCCTGACTGCTTTGGGCTTGCGACGATACCTCCGCATTTGCTGCAGGTGGTGTACTAAACGGTGGGCTTACAGTGAGGGAAGCAATGTAGCGTTGCTGACTACCTTCATTCTGAGCAGGTGCACCAACATTACGGGATGTTTGGTAGGTATTCCAGGCTTGCAAGTGCATGCTGGATAAATGTCTATGCATGCACGTTGTATTTACATTTTTGACATTCTGCCCTCTGCTAAAGGTCTTTGAGCATTTCTTACAGATAACTTTGCACTGATCATTCGGATCTTGGTTAAAAAATTGCCACACTGCACTCTTCCTACTATCGAGTACATTTTCAGGCATAGCACGCTGTGCTACTTTCACTGGATGGCCACGCTGTCCTAAAACTGTTTTTGTTTTTGACACACGATTTTGGCCTGATACGGGCCTGCCAGATGAAAGCTGTTACGATGTTGATGCCTGCTGCGGCTCATCCTCCTCTGCCTCTGAGCTACTGCCAGCGGCAAAAAAAAAAACCATAAGAGGACAAAAAAACTCCACTATTCAAGACAAAAAAACAGTACACAGGCAGAGATGCTTACCTGTCTGAGGCCTCCAACCAATTACACTAACCAAAGTGCAGCGGACCCAAGTTAAGATGGTGGATGACAGATGCACAGGTGCAATAATACCAATACTGCAGCCAGCTTACAATCAGGATTTGGCCGCCTGGCACACCTGTGCAAAAATTATCTGTATGTGGCATGTTCACACAGAAATACAAAGCATATGGCTCAGGCCTATTAGTAATGCCATATAGCGGGCCAGCCATTGCTATCATGCATCCTGTGTGAACAGAGGCCACAGTATACAGAGCCATCTAGGGCCCAGCTGCACCCTGAAAAAATGACGTGTCCAAAAACATAACAATGTATGTAAGGTATTAGTTGGTATTATGGCCACAATACTTAAGCCGGCAACCCACGTCAAGGGTCCTCACATATTGCCGGTCCTACGCTAACAACAAACAAACAAAAAAAACATAAAAGGACAAAAAAACTCCACTATTCAAGACAAAAAACCAGTACACAGGCAGAGATGCTTACCTGTCTGAGGCCTCCAACCAATTACACTAACCAAAGTGCAGCAGACCCAAGTTAAGATGGTGGATGACAGATGCACAGGTGCAATAATACCAATACTGCCAGCGGCACCCTGTTCCCCCAATGGCTGCCAATCTGGGTCAACAACTGGGTCATCTATCACCTCCTCTTCAATGTCCTGTGCACCTTCCTCTGTGTCACCGTGTAAGGTGCTATAGCGTTCGGGACGGGGCACCATAGTATCATCAGGGTGAGGTTCTGGCTCAGTACACTGCGAGGGCAATGTTGTGATCTGAGTCAATGGAACAGCATAATAATCTAGCTGTGACTGTGCATCTGTGCACTCCATGTCCGATTCATCTTGTAAAGGGCTGTGAACTATTTCCCTTTCTAACCCTGGCACGGTATGTGTAAAGAGCTCCATGGAGTAAACTGTAGTGTCGCCTGCCGCATCCTTCACTTTTGGTCTGGGTGAAGGACACAAGGAAATGTCTTGTTCCTGACCGGGAGCATCCACTGACGACTCGCTGCTTTTAAATTTGGAACTTTCGGAAGAGGAGGTGAAAGAGCTAGAGGCTGAGTCAGCAAGGAAAGCCAAAACTTTTTCCTGCTGCTCCGGCTTTAAAAGCGGTTTTCCTACTCCCAGAAAAGGGAGCCTTTGAGGCCTTGTGTAGCCAGATGATGATGCTGGCTCAACAACTCGACCCTTAGGTGCTATTTTGCTTTTCCCACTACCACCAGATGCTCCACCACCACCACCACCATCATTAACAGCTGGCAATGACCGCCCACGGCCTCTTCCACCAGACTTCCTCATTCTTGGGAAAATGTAACCAAACTAACAACTGTTATATGGTACTGTAAAACAAGGTAGAAGGTGTATGTAAACTTGTTGAGAATTTAAATCTCCCTTTTTATGTGTGGGAGACTACTGCAAAAATCAGGCCCACTGTATTACACTACACAGTGTACGTGGCAGAAATGGGATGGCAGATATACGACAAACAGAACTGACGCAGATGCACTTAGCGGCAATTTAAATCTCCCTTTTTATGTGTGGGAGACTACTGCAAAAATCAGGCCCGCTGTATTACACTACACAGTGTACGAGGCAGAAAAGGGCTGGCAGATATAAGACACACAGAACTGACGCAGATCCACTTAGGGGCAACTTAAATCGACCTTTTTATGTGTGGGAGACAACTGCAAAAATCAGTCCTACTGTATTACACTACACAGTGTACGTGGCAGAAAGGGGCTGGCAGATATATGAGAAACAGAACTGACGCAGATGCACGTGGCAGCAATTTAAATCTCCCTTTTTATGTGTGGGAGTGCAACGCCCCAGAGTCCTGGTTGCTGCAGTAATGTTATTCTTCCACCAGGGGGAGTGATATTACGTCTGAAGGTGATAAAGGAGTCCATCTTTCCAGGTATCACAGCATCACAACACACTTCACACTCCAACCCACCAGGGGGAGCCATGCTCCTATCTAGTAGGGAACTCCTCACAGAAGGGTAAAACTGGTGGTTTGGATAGAAAGTGAGAGAGAGGCTGGCTGGGCTTTGCCCAGGCAACACCTGTCAGGCAGACAGGGGGAAAGGTGGAACATCTGAGCTGCAGACAGAGGGTCCTTGTCAGGGGTGGGATCCTGACAGAGGCCTAGTGAGACAGAAAGACACGGAGCTGCGCCTGCCCCACGTGTGGCAGCATCCTAAGTAAGGACATGAAGAGAATTGTATTGTAGAGAGTGAGAAACGAAGTCACAGCACAAGGAGATAACACAGGGAGGAGTTCTGCCCCGAGACAGGCAGCCTCCTTCTGAGGCGCATAGCCGGTGGCCGGAACATCGAGGGAGTAATTGACTCTACGCATTACTTCAGAGACCGGCAGAACAGTCAATTCCAAGTTGGCTGCCCGACCTTAATACCTAAGAAGACACGGTGGGAAATTGTGGGGGTTGGGGCGTCTCTAGGGTCCCTATAAACAAGCCTCAGGCCATCCCAGTCATACGGGTTTGTCCTATCCATACCATCTGGGGGACAGAGAGATAGAACATCAGAAACATCCACGAAAGTTGTGAGGGCTATCCCGTGGTGCTCAGCAGGGAAGTACTACACTCAGGCGCTAGTAGGAAGGCTACTGATTTCCACCTGGATAAGGGGACTCTGGATTTGCCTTTGGACCGACTGGACTCTGCCTACCGTGTGGTCTGCACCCTGGACTGTGGATGTTGAAGCTTCCAGTAAAAGGTAAAGAGACTGCAATCTTGTGTCCTCCTTATTCCCTGCGCCTCACATCATCCACCATTACCATTTATGGAGCGCCCCCACTGCCGCAGGGCCGAGGGGCACCCGGTACCGGGCCTCTGTGTCTTAGGTCTGGGGTTGTCACGGTGGCTAGGCCCGGTCCGTGACCCTGCTGAGGGGCGTCCAGTGAAAGTTGAGAATGTGAGAATGTTGTGATGTGGTGTAGGTCGCGGTGAATAACGAGGACACCAGGTTGCAGTCTCTTTACCTCTTTACTGAAGGCTTCAGGATCCTCAGTCTGGAATACGGTTATCCGGGCTACCTGAGTCCGGCCGGTCCGATGGCACCTCTAGAGTTCCCTTTGCAGGTGGAAATCTGTGCCTACCTTCTAGCGCTTGTGTGTTGTAGTCCTTCCCTGCTGTGCTAACGGGAGAGTCCTCACAACTGTTGTGTCTGTTTCTGAAGTTCCCTCACAACTCGATTATGATGTTCTTCTTCGTCCCCCAGATGATATGGCTAGGACGCACCCGTATGATGGATAGGCTCGGAGGTCTTCCGGGACCCTAGAGTCGCCCCTCTCCAAATGTTGCCCCCTGTGTCTGCTTAGGTGATTTTGGGTGAGACAGCCCACCTAGAACTGACTGTCCTGCTGTAGGTTTGAAGTAAGGCCTGGAGCTCAATACTTCCTCGGCGTTTCCGGCCACCGGCTGCGCGCCTCAGTAGGATGTTGCCTCGTCTTACAGCACGACTCCTACTGGTGTTTCTCCTTGTTGCGTTGATCTCGTTTCTCACTCAGCACAATAAACCTTGCTTCTTGTCCTTTCTTGGGGTACTGCCGCAATGAAGTGCAGGCGCGGTCCCATAACGTTCTTTCTGTTCGCTAGGCCTCTGTCAGGATCCCACCCTTGACAGGGACCCCTGTTGTGAACTCTGTTTCCAGGCTCCCTCTTGTGGTCACAGGTGGTATGGTGTGACTTTCGTTTTGGGCTCCCCCTGGTGGCTTTGTTTGTTATCCTGTGTATCTGTGGCTTATCAGCTGCCTCATTAGCCACTGGGAGGTTCCTATATAGCTCTGTTTCACTTCCACTTGTTGCCGGCTGGCAATGTATTCAGTGCCTTTCTGATTACTCCTGATAATCTTCGGTTCCTGTCTTTTCTGAGAAGCTAAGTTCTGTTTAATCATTTTTGCTCATCAGTCTGCAATATTATTTCCGTGTATGATGAGTTTAGTCCAGCTTGCTAATATGTGATTTTGCCGCTGGTTAACTCTGGGGTCAGAGTTGCTTCCCCCGCACCGTGAGTCGGTGCGGGGGCTCGAGTAATCTCTGTGTGGATTTTTTGAATAGGGTTTTAAGTTGACCGCACAGTTCCCTTTCTATTTTCTGCTATCTATTGTTAGTGGGCCTCATTTGCTAAATCTAATTTCATCTCTGCGTTTGTGCTTTCCCCTTAACTCACCGTTAATATTTGTGGGGGGCTATTCTATATCTTTGGGGTCATTTCACTGAGGCAAGCAAGGACTTTCGTTCCCTCTAGGAGTAGTCAGTTTCTCCGGCCGTGACGAGACGTCTAGGAATTTTTTAGGTAACGTTCCACGGCTACTTTTAGTTGTGTGCGGATAGAATCAGGTTGCGGTCAATTTAGTTACCACTTCCCCAGAGTTTGTAGTCCGTTCTGGTACTTAGCTAGTCCAACTTGCGATCCTTGCCACTAGGATCATAACAGACCCCCCTGAATCTTCCCCTGCAACACCCTCTGCCACAGGATGTTGCCTGGTTCCAACCCAGTCAGCTTCTGACCAACTTCCTATCTAACCCCCAGTTTTACCAGGTTGTGAGGAGTGGCCTAATACAGTAGCACCCTTAGCTCCCCCTGGAGGCCAGACTGTGAAGTGTATTGGTGTCTGTGATACCTGGTCAGGTGAACTCCTTCAGTGCCATCAGACGCACCATAGCCCCCCTTAGCGGCAGAGCATCAGTACTGCAACGACCAGGACTCTGGGGCGCTGCACTCCCCCCCGGTTAAGTCCAGTACTCCTGGACTGGGAAGAAAAAAACAATACATGTCAGCAAAAAGACATACAATTTTTGAAATGCAATAACAAGTAAATTTGAACAGAGCTTCCCTTTATGGGAGGTGAGGACACTTGAACGTTTCAAACATGGTTAAATATTTTAAATAACATACTATAAATAACTTCTCTTACCCAACCGGGTATTCTACTTAGTGCAATTTCTGAACAATAATTTAACATTGCCTTTAAGGACGTATACGCTGAATCCACTTAAGACCTTCTTATAAAACACTATAAGGCTAATCATCTTTTCTTCATTTTCCACCTTTACATCTGCAGGACCGCCTGTCTATCTGCCCCAGGCCTACTGCCTCTCGCTCTGTTGCAGGACAGCCCCATTCCTCATCCGGGCCTATTGCCTTTCTGCTACTATACACAGTATAGAACTTATCAACCTTCTCTCAGTTTAGGATCGCTAAGCCATCTCTGTACGGCTCCTAGGAGGACTCACCGACTAACCCCATACGGGTTCACTTCCTGTCCTCATTCTCTAACATATTATTAAACATTTCTTACAATTAACTAGCTAACTACATATAACTTCTACATGTAAGCATTATTCAACTTTAAGTGCTATTGGTGAACGTCCCCTTTAAGAGGGGACCAAGTCTCTCGGAGGTAGTGCTACTTCTCAAGCTGCAAGTTCGTATACAGCAAGGACTCCGGTGCTGTTTCCAAGAACAGTTTCTTCGCAAAGAGTCCTTTTCTTTGTAAAACCAGTAGAGGGCACCTTTAAGAAGGTGCAAACTATTTACAATAAGTTTGTAATCATGCAGTGCTCATGATCCAGCAGTTCTTTTCAACAATGATGAACGAAAAACAAAAACAAAAGCAAAAGTAGGGATCCCGGGTAAACTAAAGGATCCCTTTAAGAGTTAATCCCAGTCGGGTTGTAGCAGCAAGAAGACACATAGAAAGACGGACAGTTAACTATATACAGTTTGCAAAGCACTTTAAAGCTTCATAGTAAATTGCAAGACATCAGCCGGTAGTGGACATCTCCTGACCGTGGCAGCTTCGGTCCCTGATCTCCGGCTGATGCGGTGTCGGTATCGGTGGTTGATCTCTCGGGTGCAGTCAGTTCACCCGGGGTCTGGATTCGAAGGCTAACCCTGGCTGCAAGCTCGGTAGCCGCAACAAGGCGTACTGTGGCGATAGTAACAAGATCTGTCAAGTCCGGATCAGTCAGGCCGGCGTCACACTCGGCGTAAGACAATACGGTCCATTTTTTACGGCCGTAATACGGCCGTAATACGGAGGAATGTTCCCAAAATATTGATCCGTAGTCAGGGTGTGTCAGCGTATTTTGCGCATGGCATCCTCCGTATGTAATCCGTATGGCATCCGTACTGCGAGATTTTCTCGCAGGCTTGCAAAACCGACATCTAATGGATTTATGTGCTCAAATGTTCGGGAAAACATATATACAGTATATATATATATATATGTCATTGAGACACATATATATATTCTGTATTTATATTTCATTCTGCGCGATATCTGTGAAAAGCCGGTAATTCAATTGCCGGCTTTTCATTTCTCCTGCACAAACCCGACAGGATATGAGACATGGTTTACATACAGTAAACCATCTCATATCCCCTTTTTTTTTGCATATTCCACACTACTAATGTTAGTAGTGTGTATGTGCAAAATTTCAGCGCTGTATCTGCTAAAATAAAGGGTTAAATGGCGGAAAAAATTGGCGTGGGCTCCCGCGCAATTTTCGCCGCCAGAATGTAAAGCCAGTGACTGAGGGCAGATATTAATAGCCAGGAGAGGGTCCATGGTTATTGGCCCCCCCCCGTGGCTAAAAACATCTGCCCCCATGCACCCCAGAAAAGGCACATCTGGAAGATGCGCCTATTCTGGCACTTGGCCACTCTCTTCCCACTCCCTGTAGCGGTGGGATATGGGGTAATGAAGGGTTAATGCCACCTTGCTATTGTAAGGTGACATTAAGCCAGATTAATAATGGAGAGGCGTCAATTATGACACCTATCCATTATTAATCCAATAGTACGAACTGGTTAATAAAACACACACACACATGATTAAAAAGTATTTTAATGAAATAAACACACAGGCTGTTTTAATATTTTATTGCTCTCTCAATCCATTTGCAAACCGTCGCTTGGCAAAATAATAAATGCACAAGATACATACCCTCAGATGAACCGTCACGTGCCATGAGGTAATCCATCTGAAGGGGTTAATTATTTTACAGCCATGAGCTGTGCTAATGCACTCGCTCATGGTTGTAATCCCCGGGGAATGAAGGAAATCTGAGTGATCTGTACTTACATTCAGTTGCGGTGATGCGCCCTCTGGTGGATGAACTCATATGAACTCGAGCGTGGGAACTTTTCCAAGGCTGCAGTTCATGAGTTCATCCACCAGAGGGCGCATCACCGCAACTCAATGTAAGTACAGATCACTCAGATTTCCTTCATTCCCCGGGGATTACAACCACGAGCGAGTGCATTAGCACAGCTCATGGCTGTAAAATAATTAACCACTTCAGATGGATTACCTCGTGGGACGTGACGGTTCATCTGAGGGCATGTATCTTGTGCGTTTATTATTTTGCCAAGCGAGGGTTTGCAAATGGATTGAGAGAGCAATAAAATATTAAAACAACCTGTGTGTTTATTTCATTAAAATACTTTTAATCGTGTGTGTGTGTTTTATTAACCATTTCGTACTATTGGATTAATAATGGATAGGTGTCATAATTGACGCCTCTCCATTATTAATCTGGCTTAATGTCACCTTACAATAGCAAGGTGGCATTAACCCTTCATTACCCCATATCCCACCGCTACAGGGAGTGGGAAGAGAGTGGCCAAGTGCCAGAATAGGCGCATCTTCCAGATGTGCCTTTTCTGGGGTGGCTGGGGGCAGATGTTTTTAGCCACGGGGGGGCCAATAACCATGGACCCTCTCCTGGCTATTAATATCTGCCCTCAGTCACTGGCTTTACCATTCTGGTGGAGAAAATTGCACGGGAGCCCACGCCAATTTTTTCCGCCATTTAACCCTTTATTTTAGCAGCTACAGCGCCCAAATTTTGCACATACACACTACTAACATTAGTAGTGTGGGATATGCAAAAAAAGGGGATATGAGATGGTTTACTGTATGTAATCCATGTCTCATATCATGTCGGGTTTAGACAGGAGAAATGAAAAGCCGGCAATTGAATTACCGACTTTTCACTAACACCGCTGCGTATTTCTCGCAAGTCACACTGCTGGTCCGTGTGGAATCCGTATTTTTCTCGCCCCCATAGACTTTCATTGGCGATTTTTATGCGCAATATGCTGACAAACGCAGCATGCTGTGATTTTGTAAGGCCGTAGAAAGCTGTATAATACTGAACCGTAATATACGGCTGATAGGAGCAGCCCCATTGAGAATAATTGTGCTGTTTATTTGGCGAGTTTTACGGACGTATTTTCTGCGCTCTTACGTCCGTAAAACTCGCTAGTGTGACGCCGGCCTCATGGTCGGGGTAACAGGTGACACCTCCTCAGGCCCACATCGTTGGACGTTCCGAGCGCACCATCCTTGTGCACTCCGGTGGCGGGTGTAGGTCACCTGATCCCCCCTTTGCAATAATGGGTCACCATATCGGTTGCGGAAGGGAGTCTTCACATTGTAACTGGTAACGAATACGTCAGTCGGTAGTCCCGGTTCCTGTATGGAGCCCCAACCCCGTTTCGGGTGAAAGGCCAGCACAGTTCCCCACTTTACCACATCTTTCCTGCCGTGCGCAGGCTTTGGGTGTTGCACTTTTGGTGGGTCAGTTTGTTCTGTCTCTTTTCGGTTTTTCCAGTGTAGGATCAGGCATTGTTTATATTCAGTGGCGTAACTACAAAGTTATGGGCCCCGGTGCGAACTTCCAAATGGGGCCCCCCCCCCTACCCCCCCTACCCCCCCCCACCTTCCCCCGCCCCCACAACCCCCCCACCTTCCCCCGCCCCGCTTCCCCTAGATACGCCTCGGACTGTTGCAGGAATCTCCTGCACTGCAACATGGTGTTGGGTGCCAGCACAGCGGTCTATCCAGCACAGCCCGCACAGTGGTATATCCAGCACAGACCGCACAGTGGTATATCCAGCACAGACCGCACAGTGGTATATCCAGCACAGCCCTCACAGTGGTATATCCAGCACAGCCCGCACAGGGGTATATACAGCACAGCCCGCACAGGGGTATATACAGCACAGCCCGCACAGGGGTATATACAGCACAGCCAGCACAGGGGGTATATAGAGCACAGCCCTCACAGTGGTATATCCAGCACAGACCGCACAGTGGTATATCCAGCACAGACCGCACAGTGGTATATCCAGCACAGACCGCACAGTGGTATATCCAGCACAGCCCTCACAGTGGTATATCCAGCACAGACCGCACAGTGGTATATCCAGCACAGACCGCACAGTGGTATATCCAGCACAGCCCGCACAGTGGTATATACAGCACAGCCCGCACAGGGGTATATACAGCACAGCCCGCACAGGGGTATATACAGCACAGCCCGCACAGGGGTATATACAGCACAGCCAGCACAGGGGGTATATACAGCACAGCCCTCACAGTGGTATATCCAGCACAGCCCGCACAGTGGTATATACAGCAGAGCCCGCACAGTGGTATATACAGCAGAGCCCGCACAGTGGTATATACAGCACAGCCCGCACAGTGGTATATACAGCACAGCCCGCACAGTGGTATATACAGCACAGCCCGCACAGTGGTATATACAGCACAGCCCGCACAGTGTTATATACAGCAGAGCCCGCACAGTGGTATATAGAGCACAGCCCGCACAGTGGTATATCCAGCAGAGCCCGCACAGTGGTATATCCAGCAGAGCCCGCACAGTGGTATATACAGCACAGCCCGCACAGTGGTATATACAGCACAGCCCGCACAGTGGTATATACAGCACAGCCCGCACAGTGTTATATACAGCAGAGCCCGCACAGTGGTATATAGAGCACAGCCCGCACAGTGTTATATACAGCAGAGCCCGCACAGTGGTATATACAGCACAGCCCGCACAGTGTTATATACAACAGAGCCCGCACAGTAGTATATAGAGCACAGCCCGCACAGTGTTATATACAGCAGAGCCCGCACAGTGGTATATACAGCAGAGCCCGCACAGTGGTATATACAGCAGAGCCCGCACAGGGATATATACAGCAGAGCCCGCACAGGGATATATACAGCACAGCCCCCACAGGGGTATATACAGCAGAGCCCGCACAGGGATATATAGAGCACAGCCCACATCTCATCTCATCCCCCCCCCCCCCACCGATAATGGCCCCACAGTCCGGTTAAAAAGAAAAAAAAAAAAAACTCTCCTCACCTTTCCTTTTGCCCGCGCTGCTCTTGGCGGCTGCAGTCTGCCCAGGACACTGCAGGTGCGCGATGATATGACGTCATCGCGCACCCGCAGTGTACTGTCAGAGGCAGAGCGGGGAATGATGGGAGAGGAAGCGTCAGGTGACGCTCTCTCCTCCCATCATTGCATTGAACTATACCGGTGTCATAGACGCCGGTATAGTTAAATGCGGCGGCGGCGGCGGCGGCACTGGGGGGGGTTCCGGGGGAGGAACAGTGCAGCGGCCCACTACTGGCATCGGCTCTTCTGGCATTTGCCAGAAGTGCCCGATGGCCAGCCTGGCCCTGCTCAGACCTGCCGGCGTGGGGCCCCTGACCTGCGGGGCCCGGTCGCAATGGCGACCGCTGCGACCGCGGTAGTTACGCCCCTGTTTATATTGTTCCCAAGTGAGCACAGCAAGGGTGAGGCCTTCCTCCCGAGCTCCATCTGGCCCAATCCGGGGGGTATTCCACTGGAAGATCACCCCGTCCGAGCTCACGTCTAGGGGTTCCCCCATCCTGGTCGGTAGCGGAGGCACCAGCTTCCCCATCGTGTCGGGAGTCAGCACCACCCGCTCCACTGAGAGGAAACGGTTATTGTCGGGGTGAGGAGCGGTCACGGGAGCGGGATCGGTCAGGGGAGCAGGATTGGTCGGGGGAGCAGGATCGGTAGGGGGAGTAGGGGCGCCTTCCATACCTGCGCCTGATGTGATTCCACCGATGTCGATCTGTTCCGTTAACAAGGACACTGGAGTCGGCTGCAGCCCGGACCGCGGCTCCTCCAAGGCGGCCTCCCGATGTGGCTCCGCTCTCCATGGCTCCGTGGTCGGGATAGGCGGGCTCGGATCCTCCGCCAGCGGCTCCAAGGAGTTCGAGTCCTTCAGCTGCGGTGAGTTCGGATCCGTCTCCGGTCGGTGGGGACAACCCGGGGTCACTTCGCCGCCGCTCGGGCACTTGTTGATCATCTTCGCTGTCCGGCATTCGGCGGCAATGCATGCACCTGGCTCCGCCATTTCTCCAAGGTCGAGCTCTCTCTTCACCTCGTTCCCGCCGTTGCAAATCAGGGGGTGGTTCTCCTCTGCTTCTAGGCAGGTCATCATCTCGCAGCAATAGTCGGAGGGGGCGGTCGCCGCTTTTGGCGCCACTCTGGTAGTCTCCTCCCATGGCACGCCCTTCTTCTTCCTCTGCGCTCCCCGTGGCGCTGCAATGGCGGCGGTTTTTGGCAGGAACTTTTGGCGGCAAGTGGCAATACACAGTCTTTGCAATAAGTCACAGTCCAAGTACAATAAATCACAGTTCCAAGGCACACATGACCTGATTCTTCAGGCTTAAGTAGATCCTGTTCGTGATGCCAAATTGGAGCGCCCCCACTGCTGCAGGGCTGAGGGGCACCCGGTACTGGGCCTCTGTGTCTCCGGTCTGGGGTTGTCACGGTGGCTAGGCCCGGTCCGTGACCCTGCTGAGGGGCGTCCAGTGAAAGTTGAGAATGTGAGGATGTTGTGATGTGGTGTAGGTCGCGGTGAATAATGAGGACACCAGGTTGCAGTCTTTTACCTCTTTACTGAAGGCTTCAGGATCCTCAGTCCGGAATACAGTTATCCGGGCTACCTGAGTCCGGCCGGTCCGATGGCACCTCTAGAGTTCCCTTTACAGGTGGAAATCTGTGCCTACCTTCTAGCGCTTGTGTGTTGTAGTCCTTCCCTGCTGTGCTTACGGGAGAGTCCTCACAACTGTTGTGTCTGTTTCTGAAGTTCCCTCACAACTCGATTATGATGTTCTTTTTCGTACCCCAGATGATATGGCTAGGAAGCACCCGTATGACGGGTAGGCTCGGAGGTCTTCTGGGACCCTAGAGTCGCCCCTCTCCAAATGTTGCCCCCTGTGTCTGCTTAGGTGATTTTGGGTGAGACAGCCCGCCTAGAACTGACTGTCCTGCCATAGGTTTGAAGTAAGGCCTGGAGCTCAATACTTCCTCGGCGTTTCCGGCCAGCGGCTGCGCGCCTCAGTAGGATGTTGCCTCGTCTTACAGCACGACTCCTACTGGTGTTTCTCCTTGTTGCGTTGATCTCGTTTCTCACTCAGCACAATAAACCTCGCTTCTTGTCCTTTCTTGGGGTACCGCCGCAATGAAGTGCAGGCGCGGTCCCATAACATTCTTTCTGTTCGCTAGGCCTCTGTCAGGACCCCCCTGAATCTTCCCCTGCAACACCCTCTGCCACAGGATGTTGCCTGGTTCCAACCCAGTCAGCTTCTGACCAACTTCCTATCTAACCCCCAGTTTTACCAGATTGTGAGGAGTGGCCTAATACATAGCACCCTTAGCTCCTCCTGGAGGCCAGACTGTGAAGTGTATTGGTGTCTGTGATACCTGATCAGGTGAACTCCTTCAGTGCCATCAGACGCACCATAGCCCCCCTTAGCGGCGGAGCATCAGTACTGCAACGACCAGGACTCTGGGGCGCTGCATCTACACTTCTGGGAAGCCCTGGGGATACACTTCACCTGTGGGAAGGTATACCATCTTGCTGCTATAACATCACACCAGCGGACCCCTAAGCAGCGTCGGTCACCCTGACCGAGTACCACAGGTGGTGTCACGAACACCGTACAAACTACACCTTTAATTGGGCGCCCCTCAAAAGGGCCACGGACCGGGTCGGGCCACCGTGACATTCCCCGCAGAACCGAAGGATCCGGTACCGAGTACCCCATTGCCATTATGCGTGGGGGCGCTCCAGGAGACTACTGCAAAAATCAGGCCCACTGTATTACACTACACAGTGTACGTGGCAGAAAGGGGCTGGCAGATATATATATATAAAAAAAGGGACTGTACTACAATAACAATCTCCCTACAATGATCTCAGGACAAGTATTGGCAGCCAGCAATAAAAAGGACTGCTGCACACAAAAGTGTGGACAAATAAACAATAGAACTGTGCAGAAAGGAGCAACAGGATTTTTGCTTTTAAAAAAGCAGTTGGTTTGCACAGCAGCGTGCAAACAGCAATGCAGCTATCAGGGAGCCTTATAAGCTACAGAGCTGATGCACAAATATCCACTGTCCCTGCAAAGAAAAGGTGGTGTTGGACAGTGGAAATCGCTACAGCACAAGCGGTTTGGGGGTTAATATTTCCTCCCTAACAATATCCCTGCTTCTGACGAAGCTGCAGCAAACTCTCCCTATGCTCAGATCGGCAGAAGTAAGATGGCGGTCGGCGTGCACGCCCCTTTATAGCCCCTGTGATGCCGCAGAAAGCAAGCCAATCACTGTCATGCCCTTCTCTAAGATGGTGGGGACCGAGACCTATGTCATCACGCTGCCCACACTCTGCGTCCACCTTCATTGGCTGAGAAATGGCGCTGAAAGCGTCATAAGAAATGCGACTTTGGCGTGAAGATCGCCGACAGCATGGCTGATCCCACACTGGGATCGGGTCGGGTTTCACGAAACCCGACTTTGCCGAAAGTCGGCGATTTTTTAAATTGTCCGATCCGTTTCACTCAACCCTACTAAGGGGCATTCCCTCAGTCTGGAGAAGAAAAAGTTCAATCTCCAGAGGAGACAGGGGTTCTTTACAATAAACACTATTAATCTGTGGAATAGTCTGCTTCAAGAGCAGCTGGTTGCAGTGGGAACCGTTGAAAGCTTAGATGCTTTTCTAGAAGAAAATATCAAATACTTATGTACACGTGTAAAATTATTCTTACCAATGTTGATCCAGTTGATCAAAATTTGGGATCAGGAGGGAAAAACTTGCTCTTTAGGGTAGACTAGATGATATGTTATGGATGTACCTAAATCCCATTCCCCTTATCTTTTCCCCTGCCTCGGTTGAACTTGAAGTACTTGTGTCTAATTTCAACTAGACTATGTAACTATAATGGGGTCATTGACTATTGCTGTCACTTTTGTAGCCACATTTTAGATCTGACCATGATAAGGTTCTCAATGGCTGTCACTTTGATGGAAGGTGCTATTGCTGTTCTTATAACAACACTACGAAAGTCACTATAAGGGCTTGTACACACTGGCATATACATCAGATGAATCCAATCCGATAAAAGAAGGGATTGCACTTGGACAAATGTTATTTAATGAAGCAGTGTAGATCAGTGTTACTTTTCTAAGCTGTGTTCGGCATGAGGAAAAATTCTCAGCATGTTGCGATTTGGCTTGGATGGATGTGGGAAGAAAAATCTGATGTCGGATGGACCATGAGAATGGCAACCGATCTTTACGGTTTATTTGCAGTTCTGTAAGATAAGAAACTGTAAATGGTTTTGTAAAAACGGAGTTCATATTCGTAATCTGCAGCCAAAATTGACTTAAAATATGTTTTAAAACCTTTTGCCAGAAAAATTGCGTTGACCAGTGTTATTAACACTGGTCAACGCAATTTTTCTGGCAAAAGGTTTTAAAACATATTTTAAGTCAATTTTGGCTGCAGATTACGAATATGAACTCCGTTTTTGGCTATCATATCAGGATTTTGAGATATTTAAAATTTTTGATGAAAATTACTCTTAACCCCTTCATGACCTTGGGATTTTCCGTTTTTCCGTGTTCGTTTTTCACTCCCCTCCTTCCCAGAGCCATAACTTTTTTATTTCTCCATCAATTTGGCCATGTGAGGGCTTATTTTTTGCGGGACGAGTTCTACTTTTGAACGACATCATTGGTTTTAGCATGTCGTGTACTAGAAAACAGGAAAAAAATTCCAAGTGTGGTGAAATTGCAAAAAAAGTGCAATCTCACACTGGTTTTTTGTTTGGCTTTTTTGCTAGGTTCACTACATGCTAAAACTAACCTGCTATTATGATTCTCCAGGTCAGTACGAGTTCATAGACACCTAACATGACTAGGTTCTTCTTTATCTAAGTGGTGAAAAAAAATTACAAACTTTGCTAAAAAAAAAAAAAATTTGCGCCATTTTCCGATATCCAAAACAAACCAATATATGTTAGAGCAGGCACCATCCAATATAAAGATTTGGGATCACCTATTGCATATTCACATAAGATACAGCAAAAAGAGGAAAGATATGCAATAAAAAATGGGATCACCAATACAATAATGCTATACAAAATAACAATTTCTTTATTGAGAACAACACACAAAACACATTAAAAATACTTAAAAGGCCTCCACCACATGAGTAGACCCGCCACCTCTACTCATGTGGTGGAGGCCTTTTAAGTGTTTTTAATGTGTTTTGTGTGTTGTTCTCAATAAAGAAATTGTTATTTTGTATAGCATTATTGTATTGGTGATCCCATTTTTTATTGCATATCTTTCCTCTTTTTGCTGTATTTTCCGATACCCTTAGCGTTTCCATTTTTCATGATCTGGGGTCGGTTGAGGGCTTATTTTTTGCATGCCTAGCTGGCATTTTTAATGATACTATTTTAGTGCAGATACGTTCTTTTGATCGCCCGTTATTGCATTTTAATGCAATGTCGCGGCGACCAAAAAAAACGTAATTTTGGCGTTTCTAATTTTTTTTCTCGCTACGCTGTTTAGCGATCAGGTTAATGCTTTTTTTTATTGATAGATCGGGCGATTCTGAATGCGGCGATACCAAATATGTGTAGATTTGATTTTTTTTTATCGATTTATTTTCAATGGGGCGAAAGAGGGGTGATTTAAACTTTTATATTTTTTTTATTTTTTTCACATTTTTTTTTACTTTTTTTTTTACTTTTGCCATGCTTCAATAGCCTCCATAGGAGGCTAGAAGCAGGCACAACCCGATCACCTCTGCTACATAGCAGCGATCTGATGTTCGCTGCTATGCAGCAGAATTGCAGGTGTGCTGTGAGCGCCAACCACAGGGTGGCGGTCACAGCTACCGGCGATTAGTAACTATAGCGGTCTCAAGGACCTCTATGGTTACAATGGAGAAGCATCGCCGACCTCCGATCATGTGACGGGGGTCGGTGATGCGCTCATTTCCGGCCGCCCGGCCGGAAGCGGTAGTTAAATGCCGCTGTCTGCGATTCTGCCCGCGCCTACTACGGGCACATGTCAGCTGTTAGAAACAGCTGACATGTCCCGGCTTTGAGGCGGGCTCACCGCCGGAGCCCGCATCAAAGCGGGGCTTCTGACCTCGGACGTACTATCCCGTCCGAGGTCAGAAAGGGGTTAATGGTTTATGATAAAAACACATGATTTTCGGTACTACATTTTGTATATTTGTTAATCAAGGAATAACAAAAATTACAAAGTCTATGTACAGCAAATCAAATATACTTACAGAAATAAACTACAAAATATAAAAACACATATATATGGCACACAGATGAATGGCAAATGGCAGTTACTTGAACTTTCTTTTCTTGGCTGATCTGTGATGTACAGCTTCTGGGTTGTCTCTCATAAAGCTCCAGCAATAGTCAGCCATCATATGTGAGTCCCACCGGCCTTGATACCATTCTTCCATTGTTTTAATGTCCCGATGAAAACGCTCCCCTTGTTCCTCGCTCACATCCCCAAGGTTCTCAAGAAAAGTCCAAATGGCTGTGTAAATAGTGAATCTTGATACTCCTTCTACATCCAAGATTTCGCAGACTCATTAGTAGCTCTTCCACAATCTCTTCATAGTTGTCTGCTTTCTTATTCCCTAGAAAATTCTGCACCACATTACAAAATGCATTCCAAGCTCTTTCTTCTGTCTCATTGATTGATGTGATAAAATTTGGGTCTCTCATAAGTGTTCTTATTTGAGGTTTTTCTTCTCTTCACTAAGACCAGGAAAAGTTGAACATATATAGTTAAAGCATTCTCCACTGTGATTGAGAGCTTTGACGAACTGCTTCATCAATCCAAGTTTTATGTGTAAGGGAGGAAAGACAATGTCCTTCCTATCCACTAGAGGATCATGGATGACATTCTTATCACCAGATGCCAAACTCTGTCGCTGAGGCCATTCAGTTTTCACCCAATGCTCTGCAGTAGCTCTACTGTCCCAGTAGCACAGAAAACAAGGGTTTTATCATAACAAATGGGAATTATGCACGTTCAAAGAAAACAAAGATAATCTCACATTTATTGGGAGACTAAATAAAAACTGAATTTACCTTAGTGAACCGTATAAACCGGCACTTTTCATACACTACTTATATTTATCATGGAATTCATGAAAATGGGCTACATACCTGTAATGCAAAAACGTGATGTGATAGAGAAATTATAAGATCAGATTTGAATTCAGCACCCTCAAATTAGTTTAAAACTGTTCTTAAAGTCCATGCCAGAATTTTTTTTTTATGTAGACCAGTGTAATTGCTGAGCAAAAACAGAATGGATTGCATATGGATAGAACATGGATAACAAGTGAGAAAAAAATCATCGCACTTTTCTGAATGAGAATGGAACCAATTTTTTATACCCTCTTGTGACCCTAGCTTAACGGGGGCAATCATCCTCTCACTTCTGTAGGTGTCTTGTAGATTAGTATTAACTCATTCTTTCTGACATTTTTTTATGGGTACTTTAGCAGCTTTTGTGAACGACTGAATAGTAACTATTCTCAGATTATTTGCATGTGATTGTTACACACATGATTCGGGTCTGGGCTGTGCTTCTTCTGCCCTGGTCTGTTGAACTTTCTTGTCCTCCACACCGGGCTCTGCTGTAGATCAGCAGCTTCTAGTGCCTTTACCTACTTGTAAGCGGCTTCTTGTGATTCCGGAGTTCTGTCGGCTACCTGTACTTGGGTAATCAGGACAACTTCCTGGCTTTATGTGGCTTCCATGATTAAGGATGGCTCTCATGTGAAATGTGTAAATCTACATTGTTTTTATGGATTTTGATCATGACATTTCATGTCTGAATTTTTCCCTCGTATTTCTGTGAAGTAAATCTTTCTGCACACCGTAGAGCTGGAATTTCTCCTTGTTTGCACTCCACCTACTGTATTTGCCTAAATTTTCCTGATGTTCTTCCGCCTGCCTGTGGTTTCCAGCACTCCACCTGCTTGCCAGCGGTTTCCTTATGTCCTTCACTTGTCTCCACCCACTTGCCTGAATTTTCCTGACATCTGCTTGATTGCTTGCAGTTTCCTGATGTCCTCCACCTGTGTGCGGTTTCCTGCACTCAACTTGCTTTCACGCAGTTTCCTGATGTCCACCTCTAAACACCTGGCTTCTAGTCCATTTACTCACAAACCTGCTGCATCAGTGTCTGTGGTCCATGTGCCCACTTGGACCTTGGGCTTAGAGGAACCACCTCACCCAGTGAGCCCCTTGAACTTCTCGTATTTGGGGAGGGGTTTAATTTCTATTTTTCTTCAGGATGTTAAAGGTGCAGGAAATATGAATTTATAGGTCATACTAAGGTGTAGCAGATTTCCAGTATGATGCTCAAGGGCCACCGTTTTGTGGACTGTGGGTTGACCAGGGGCAGCCTAGTTTGCACTTGAGTCAATAGAACTCTTGTTAAACCATTGTCTCTTACATTGGGACACGGACTATTTCATGTTATTATTCAACCTCTTTAGCTTTTTCCGTGTAAAGTACAAAGGATTAATAATGAAATATTGTGAAATCTTACAGGCTCTATAATACACTTTTCTGATCCATTTTCATATCCATATCTCAGTCTGCCCACTTTTCAGTTTTTTAACTTTTTATATATTTTAGATAAAATCCATTTTTTAAGTAAAATACAAATAAATCGTCCAAAAAATTAAAATTCTTAACATCAATAAATCTTTATCAGCCGTGACTACCACCAAATTCATAAAACATTATATTCTGTAAAGATTCAATTTCTCTCACCTTCCCATCTTGCAAAAATTGACTTATCAATCTCAGACCACTTTTCTGCCAACCTCACGCTATGAGCTTATTTCTTGGATAAATTATGATGGTTAAAACTTTGATGTGTCTCTGATATGGCTGTAGATCAAACTCTTTCCCAGTGCCTCAGTTCTAGTTACACTTTCCTTCATCTTCATCTTGGGGAATAGTTCAGTTTGCTGCCTGGCTGATATCCTAAGTAAGGCAAAGCGGATTGTTGGTTCCCCTATAGCGTGTACTGCTGGGGCATTAATGGAGAAAAATAGGTTCTCAGTCTTGAGGAAAACTGGAGTGTGGCAGACTGCTTCACAGAGGCACAGGAAGAGAAGAAAGACTGCAACAGTTTGTAGTAGAGGAGCGGAGAGTTGATTGCAGACCCGTCAATTCCATATGGATGATCTGAGAGCCAGAGACAATTACCGTATGTAATAGAGTATAAGCCGACCTGAGTATAAGCTGAGACCCCTAATTTTGCAACAAAAAACTCGGAAAACTTATTAACTCGAGTATAAGCGTAGGGTGGGAAATGCAGCAGCTACTGGTAAATTTCAAAAATAAAAATTTCTATAAATAAGTAAATAAATAATAATATAAATAAATAAATATAAATAATAATAAAAGTAAAATTGATTGAGACATCAGTAGCTTAAATGTTTTTGAATATCCATATTGAATCAGGAATCATAAGATGCTCCATATTAAAATATGCCCCATATAATGCTGCACAAAGGTTATCGATGGCCCAATAAGATGCTCCATAAAATAATATGCCCCTTATAATGCTCCATAAGGTTGATGGCCCCATAAGATGCTCTATAGAATAATATGCCCCATATGCTGCGCCATAAAGGTTGATGGCCCCATAAGATGCTCCATAGCATAATATGCCCCATATGCTGCTCCATAAAGGTTGATGGCCCCATAAGATTCTCCATAGCATAATATGCCCCATATGCTGCTCCATAAAAGTTGATGGCCCCATAAGATGCTCCATAGAATAATATGCCCCATATGCTGCTCCATAAAGGTTGATGGCCCCATAAGATGCTCCATAGAATAATATGCCCCATATGCTGCTCCATAAAGGTTGATGGCCCCATAAGATGCTCCATAGAATAATATGCCGCATATGCTGCTCCATAAAGGTTGATGGCCCTATAAGATGCTCCATAGAGTAATATGCCCCATATGCTGGGCCATAAAGGTTGATGGCCCCATAAGATTCTCCATAGCATAATATGCCCATATGCTGCTGCTGCGATTAAAAAAAAAATGACATACTCACATCTCATCGCTGGGCTCCTAGTGCCGCTGTCCTGAGCAAGTGGGGACACCGGCGCGCTATAGGGTCAGGTGCCTAAGTACAATCTCTCCCTCTCCTCTGGCATTTTCCCCTCCTCCTTCAAACACTCTATCATTACTCCATTACTAAAAACACCCACCCTCGACCCATCCTGCACAAACAACTGCAGACCGGTCTCCAATCTCCCCTTCATCCAAAACTCTTGGAGCGCCTGATCTACTCCCGCCTTACCCGTTACCTCTCCACTCATTCCCTCCTAGACCCTTCACAGTCCGGTTTCCGCCCCCTACATTCGACAGAAGCAAAATATAATGGTGACCACTCTCTGCTCATTCTCCTCGACCTTTCTGCAGCTTTCGACACTGTTGACCACACTCTCCTACTCTCTAGGCTCCAGTCTCTAGGCATTAAGGACACTGCTCTCTCGTGGTTCTCCTCCTACCTTTCTGACCACTCCTTCAGTGTTCTGTTCTCTGGCTCCACTTCATCTCTTCTTCCTCTCACTGTTGGGGTACCTCAGGGCTCAGTCCTTGGCCCCCTTCTCTTCTCCCTCTACACAGCCCCAATTGGACAGACCATCAGCATATTTGGCTTTCAGTACCATCTTTATGCTGATGACACACAACTATACATGTCATCCCCTGACCTTACCCCCGCTGTACTACAGAACACCACTCACTGTCTGTCCGCAGTCTCCAGCATCTGTCTGCTCTCTATCTGAAACTCAACCTCTCCAAAACTGAACTTCTTCTGCTCCCACCATCTACTAACCTCCCTAAACCTGACGTTTCCATCTCCGTGGGTGGCACCGTAATAACACCCTGGCAGCAGGCACGCTGTCTGGGTGTTATGTTTGACTACGATCTCTCCTTCACCTCCCACATACAATCTCTTGCCCGCTCATGCCACTTACACGTAAAGAACATCTCTAGAATCCGCCCTTTTCTCACCATGGAGACAACAAAAACCCTCACTGTCACCCTAATCCACTCCCGCCTGGACTACTGCAATGCTCTATTAATTGGCCTCCCCCTTACTCGACTTTCCCTTCTACAGTCTATCCTTAATGTATAAGTACAACCATAGCCAGTATATGGATAGAAGTAAGATATGACACCAGACAGGAAATGTATATAAACAACGCCTTTATTGATTACAATTGGCAAACGTATGTATATTTCAAATGTCCATAAAAAAAGACAGAAAAGTACGCATGGGGACCAAAGTTATATATACCAAAATGACAACAACTATAAAACTATATAAAACGATATATATAAAATATGTATATAAAAATGGCTGACCTCAACTGTAATAAATATGAGATAGAGGGTGTGACTCCCACCCCATGTATATATCTAAAACCCCATATGTATATAGCTACCAAAGCACTAGGGACGAATATGTAAATAAGGTGCAAAAAAAGCAACACAACCAGTCACTAAATAAACACTTATATGTAAATACTAGATCATATAAACCCCAAAAGTGCAACATGCAATATTTAAAACAAGTTTAGATCAATTAAAAAGATAAATTTGATTAAAATAAATATAATATATAGTGCAACCACCAATGTGTAAGTAAACTTGCAAATCAAATATATAAAAAAATTATTTATAAAAAGGTGTAAGGAAAGAATATTTTGTTATTGCACTTGAAAAATGGTCAATCCGAATTACCTATGTGCTGTGGAGTGAACAAAGCAAATAAAAGTGCAAAAGTGCAGTATTGCCAAGTAGATGGAAACAATTGCACGGTATAATGCTATATATCATTCATATGGGGAAAATGCTGCTACCTCAATTGTTGTAAGGACAGCAATGAAAGAATCACTAAAGTCCGCTGATGAGATGGAATTCTTGGATGTACTTGTGAAAAGGGACGCGTATAACTGTCTTTCCACAAAGATTTTCCGCAAAAGTACGGCGGTCAATTCTTTGCTACATGCCACCTCATCACACCCCCCCCCAATGGTCAATGCTATCCCAATCGGCCATTTCCTGCGATTACGGAGAATATGTTCCAATGATGTCGACTTTGAGGAACAGTCGGTAATATTGAAGGAGAGATTCATTGAGCGGGGTTATAGTCGACGCTCCATTAAGAAGGGCTATAACAGAGCCAAGAATACAACACGGCATCAGGCCCTATATGGAAGTCGACCCCAAAAACAAAATCAGAAGGTGAGATTTATCACCCAATATAATGGCCAATCTGCAATGATGAGTTCATTACTCTCAAAATCTTGGAGTATATTACAATCTGATCCCATCTTGTCGCAATATGTGGGGGAGGGTCCAAACATTACATATCGTAGGTCCAGAAACTTGGGTGATTATCTGGTGAAAAGCCACTATGATTTTAAACCAATTGTCCCCACCTTTCTGGACAATGGTATATGGAAAAATGGGTGCAAAGCATGTGGTAGATGCGTGGCTTGCTCAAATGTAGTACGGGCGGAAACATTCACCAATTCCAGTGGAACTTGTACCTTTAAAATCAAACATGCCATTACATGTGCTACAAAAGCGGTAATTTACTATGCGGTCTGCCCATGCTCATTAATTTATGTGGGGATGACCACGAGGCAATTCAAAGTACGTATCCGCGAACATTTACGAGGTATAATGGCTGCCGAGACGGTAGAGGACATATCGGAACTGAAGACTCTGCCGAAGCACTTCAAAATCCACCATAAAAGCGACCCCTCTGGCCTAAAATTTATGGGAATTGACAGCATTACTTTGAATGAACGGGGTGGGGAAATTGGTGTACCACTTGCAAAACTTGAGACCAAGTGGATTTGGTTGTTGGATACGGTTACACCGAAGGGGTTAAACGAAAACTTGAGTTTTGCCCCGTATCTTTAAGTAATACCATCAGATTTTATGTATATTTTAACTATTGTTTCTCTTTGGCTATTGTTTTTAATTGTATATATATACATATACTTTTAATGCTTAGTCCCTTTATTATGTATTATGTAACCTTTTTATACTGTTTTAATTATTTTTATGTATTTTTCACATTTTTTATAGTGATGATCTACACTCACCGGCCACTTTATTAGGTACACCATGCTAGTAACGGGTTGGACCCCCTTTTGCCTTCAGAACTGCCTCAATTCTTCGTGGCATAGATTCAACAAGGTGCTGGAAGCATTCCTCAGAGATTTTGGTCCATATTGACATGATGGCATCACACAGTTGCCGCAGATTTGTTGGCTGCACATCCCAAAGATGCTCCATACAAGGCAGGATGGATCCATGCTTTCATGTTGTTTACGCCAAATTCTGACCCTACCATCCGAATGTCGCAGCAGAAATCGAGACTCATCAGACCAAGCAACGTTTTTCCAATCTTCTACTGTCCAATTTCGATGAGCTTGTACAAATTGTAGCCTCAGTTTCCTGTTCTTAGCTGAAAGGAGTGGTACCCGGTGTGGTCTTCTGCTGCTGTAGCCCATCTGCCTCAAAGTTCGACGCACTGTGCGTTCAGAGATGCTCTTAGGCCTACCTTGGTTGTAACGGGTGGCGATTTGAGTCACTGTTGCCTTTCTATCAGCTCGAACCAGTCTGCCCATTCTCCTCTGACCTCTGGCATCAACAAGGCATTTCCGCCCACAGAACTGCCGCTCACTGGATTTTTTTTCTTTTTCGGACCATTCTCAGTAAACCCTAGAGATGGTTGTGCGTGAAAATCCCAGTAGATCAGCAGTTTCTGAAATACTCAGACCAGCCCTTCTGGCACCAACAACCATGCCACGTTCAAAGGCACTCAAATCACCTTTCTTCCCCATACTGATGCTCGGTTTGAACTGCAGGAGATTGTCTTGACCATGTCTACATGCCTAAATGCACTGACTTGCCGCCATGTGATTGGCTGATTAGAAATTAAGTGTTAACAAGAAGTTGGACAGGTGTACCTAATAAAGTGGCCAGTGAGTGTATGTGCCTGATTATATACTTTACCTTGACTCCCTGCTGCAGTTGGAGGTACAGTCCGGGGCGATATTCGTTGCTCTGTGAAGAGTGTCCGGACCTGAATGATTGGATGGCTCTGCTGAAATAAATCATTATGTAATAATATATTATATATATATATGTTTAAAATGATGTGAATTGATAAGTGTATAGTGATATTATGATATTATATTTTATTGAGCTGTCCATATATAGCTATTTGATACATCTGGTCACTATATTTAATGCATTAGGTAGTATATCCCTTCTTTCTGGTAGCGTTATATTGAATCAGTTCATGGGATATCTCACCCTCTTGTCTCTGCCGCCCTGATCTATGTGTGTTTAATCAGGATTTCTCTATATACATAGGTGTTTTATTGGGATTTTTTTATATGTATTGCAATATCTGATAACATATGTATATACATGTTGAATCCTTAATGAATCACTTTATTCTATGTGTTTGTAAATTGATGGACGGCTATACCCCTTCAGGGTTGTGATATGTTCAGTCTAATAAGTATCAATTCACCTACAATGGATGATCATCTCTAAGGACCTTCTGGTACTTTGACTATCTGGACGCGGCCTTTGGTGGTGCGCATGCGCGATCGGCGGGATGGGACTCGGCCGTTCTGCGTCTTTGCTGGCATTGAGACGTCGGGTACTCCGCCCCCGTATGTCCGACGGCATGACGCGAACGGCGGAAGTGCCTGAACGAAAGGACCGCGCATGCGCCGCTCACACCTGGGCCGTGTTGCCAGCTAGAGGGACACTATATAATCAGCGCTTGTGTGCCCCAATAGCCACCCCCCTGACGAAGGATCACTATCCGAAACGCGCGTCGGGGCGCGTTCGCATGAGGACTGGGCTGACCTTGCTGATCCAAGCTATTATTGAGGTATAGTGTGCTCCCTACACTGTTAATAATCACAGTGTGATTTGTCTGACTGCGGCAGCACTTGTGGCCACATGCGGACTTTAGTGATTCTTTCATTGCTGTCCTTACAACAATTGAGGTAGCAGCATTTTCCCCATATGAATGATATATAGCATTATACCGTGCAATTGTTTCCATCTACTTGGCAATACTGCACTTTTGCACTTTTATTTGCTTTGTTCACTCCACAGCACATAGGTAATTCGGATTGACCATTTTTCAAGTGCTATAACAAAATATTCTTTCCTTACACCTTTTTATAAATAATTTTTTTATATATTTGATTTGCAAGTTTACTTACACATTGGTGGTTGCACTATATATTATATTTATTTTAATCAAATTTATCTTTTTAATTGATCTAAACTTGTTTTAAATATTGCATGTTGCACTTTTGGGGTTTATATGATCTAGTATTTACATATAAGTGTTTATTTAGTGACTGGTTGTGTTGCTTTTTTTGCACCTTATTTACATATTCGTCCCTAGTGCTTTGGTAGCTATATACATATGGGGTTTTAGATATATACATGGGGTGGGAGTCACACCCTCTATCTCATATTTATTACAGTTGAGGTCAGCCATTTTTATATACATATTTTATATATATCGTTTTATATAGTTTTATAGTTGTTGTCATTTTGGTATATATAACTTTGGTCCCCATGCGTACTTTTCTGTCTTTTTTTATGGACATTTGAAATATACATACGTTTGCCAATTGTAATCAATAAAGGCGTTGTTTATATACATTTCCTGTCTGGTGTCATATCTTACTTCTATCCATATACTGGCTATGGTTGTACTTACTCGTGGTTAAGTGGGTTCTCCACTAATCGTCCACAGCGCACTGAGCACTTTTATAGTGATATATGTTTTTCCACATAGATCATTGCCATATTGACATATTTATATATTTATAATACTACTGTGCTCTGTGGATTTGTCTAAGTCTATCCTTAATGCAGCAGCCAGGGTCATCCATCTGGCTAATCGTTACTCGGACGTGTCCGCTCTTCGCCAGTCATTACACTGGCTGCCCATTCATTACAGGATACAATTCAAAGCACTTGTTCTCACCCACAAAGCTCTCCACAGTGCGGCACCCCCTTACATCTCCTCCCTCATTTCTGTCTATCGGACTAGCCAACCGCTGTGCTCTGCAAATGACTTTCGACTAACCTCTGTACTAATCCATATCTCCCACTCCCAACTCCAAGACTTCTCCCACGCTGCGCCAATCCTCTGGAATGCTCTACCCCAAGGTATTAGGACCATCCACAACTTGCATAGTTTTAGGCGCTCGCTCAAAACACATTTGTTCAGAGCGGCCTACCACGTTAACTAATCAAGTCATTTTATGTTTGAAACTGTTAAACTGTAAAGCACTGCGGAATATGTTGGCGCTATATAAATAAAGATTATTATTATTATTATTATTATTAACATACATAGGTCAACATTTCAGATTTTTAAATTATTTTTCAAGCTGGTGTTATAAAGTATTCTAATTTACTGAGATAATTACTTTTGGGCTTTCATTGGCTGTAAGCCATAATCATTAACATTAACAGAAATAAACACTTTAAATAGATCCCTCTGTTTATAATGACTCTATATAATAAATAGATCCCTCTGTTTATAATGACTCTATATAATATATGAGTTTCACTTTTTGTATTGAAGAACTGAAATAAATTAACTTTTTGATGATATTCTAATTTTGTGACTCACCTGTAGTATTACGTGTTCTTGGGTATATTTTGTTGCCATATCAACCTCAAGTAACATGTTCAAATTTTATTGGTATTATATTTCTCATCCATAGACTATTCCATGGTGTAGGGTACATTTTGTTTCTATATAACCCTCAAAAAACATGTTCAAAATTTATCGGTATTATATTGCTCACCCATAGGGTATTACATCTGATTCAGTATATTTCATTGCTATATAAGCCTCAAAAATCTACCAATACGTAACAATTTGAACAGAATGGTTATGAGACTCTCCTTTTTGTTTAATACAGGGTGTATCTGAGTCCCTTATTTTTGGCAGTTCTTGCTTCCTTCATAAAATCAACTGAAATGTCACCATTTAAAGAAAAAAAAACCTTGCAATTGTAGACATTATATAATAAAACCCTGATCACATAGCTGTGCACAGGCTGTATCACAATTCATTTATCCTTTGCTATTTTGGCCCCCTTGATCCTCATTTTTACTGACAGATAAATCTATTTGTCTTTTGCTTCACCCGATCCATAAAATCTTTATATTGATTACTGTAGTTCCCGGAAATGTACTCCACCTAAATAATATGTTCTCAGGACTCGGCTGAGAAAACATCCTATTTATTCAGAACATGACTTGTAGCTGTCTGACCTAACAACATGTTGGATAAGATTTTACTCATTTTAAACGTTTTATTCTTTCTATCTGTCTGAGAAAATGAACTAAAAATCCAAAATGCGTTTGTTAATCTTGCTTCTGAGCTTTGATGTATAATTCACATCCACACTATAGAAATACCAGGCTTTCTGATTAATATAATATTGTTTACAATATTATAAAGGATATGATGTAGTATTTTTAATCGACTTCAACTACCCTGAAATAGATTGGGGAACAGAAACCTGCAGTTCCAGCAAAGGTAATCGGTTTTTGACAACTATGAGAAATATTTACCTTTTACAACTGGTTCAGGACCCAACAAGAAGGGGGGCACTGCTAGACCTAATACTAACCAACAGGCCAGACCGCATATCAAATATAAGTGTTGGGGGTCATTTGGGGAATAGTGATCACAAAATAATAAGTTTTCATGTAACCTTTAATAAGATGGGGAGTAGTGGGGTGACAAGGACACTAAACTTCAGGAGGGCAAATTTCCAACGGATGAGAGATGATCTTAGTGCAATTAACTGGGACAATATCCTGAGACATAAAAATACACAAAGAAAATGGGAGACGTTTATTAGCATCCTGGATAGGACCTGTGCACAGTATATACCGTATGAGAATAAACATACTAGAAATAGGAGGAAACCAATATGGCTAAATAGAGCTGTAAGGGACGCAATAAGTGACAAAAAGAAAGCATTTAGAGAATTAAAGGAAGTAGGTAGTGAGGAGGCATTAAATAAATATAGAAAATTAAATGAATTCTGTAAAAAGCAAATCAAGGCAGCAAAGATTGAGTCAGAGAGACTCATTGCCAGAGAGAGTAAAAATAATCCCAAAATATTCTTTAACTACATAAATAGTAAGAAACTAAAAAATGAGAGTGTTGGCCCCCTTGAAAATAGTCTGGGGGAAATGGTGGAGGAGGATGAGGAAAAAGCCAATATGCTAAATGACTTTTTTCATCAGTACTTACACAAGAAAATGCCATGGCAGACAAAATGACTAGTGATAAAAATTCCCCATTAAGTGTCACCTGCTTAACCCAGCAGGAAGTATGGCGGCATCTAAAAATCACTAAAATTGACAAATCTCCGGGCCCGGATGGGATACACCCCCGAGTACTGCAGGAACTAAGTACAGTCATTGATAGACCATTATTATTAATCTTTAAAGAGTCCATAATAACAGGGTCTGTACCACAGGACTGGCGTATAGCTAATGTGGTGCCAATATTCAAAAAGGGGACAAAAACTGAACTCGGTAATTATAGGCCAGTAAGCTTAACCTCTACTGTGGGTAAAATCCTGGAGGGCATTCTAAGGGATGCTATACTGGAGTATCTGAAGAGGAATAACCTCATGACCCAGTATCAGCACGGGTTTACTAGGGACCGTTCATGTCAGACTAATCTGATGAATTTCTATGAAGAGGTAAGTTCCGGACTGGACCAAGAGAACCCAGTGGACGTAGTGTATATGGACTTTTCAAAAGCTTTTGATATGATGCCACACAAAAGGTTGATACATAAAATGAGAACAATGGGGATAGGGGAAAATATGTGTAAGTGGGTTAAGAGCTCTCAGGGATAGTAAACAAAGGGTGGTTATTAATGGAGCACACTCGGACTGGGTCACGGTTGGCAGTGGGGTACCACAGGGGTCAGTATTGGGCCCTCTTCTTTTTAACATATTTATTAATGACCTTGTATGGGGGCATTCAGAGTAGAATTTCAATATTTGCAGATGACACTAAACTCTGCAGGGTAATCAATACAGGGGAGGACAATTTTATATTACAGGATGATTTATGTGAACTAGAAGCTTGGACTGATAAATGGCAAATGAGCTTTAATGGGGATAAATGTAAGGTCATGCACTTGGGCAGAAGTAATAAGATGTATAACTATTTGCTTAATTGTAAAACACTGGGCAAAACCGTCAATGAAAAGGACCTGGGTGTATGGGTGGATGACAAACTCATATTCAGTGGCCATTGTCAGGCAGCTGCTACAAAGGCAAATAAAATAATGGGATGCATAGAGGCATAGATGGACCACACTTAGAATACTACGCACAGTTCTGGTCTCCGGTGTATAAGAAAGACATAGCTGAACTAGTGCGGGTGCAGAGAAGAGGGACCAAGGTTATTAGAGGACTGGGGGGTCTGCAATACCAAGATAGGTTATTATACTTGGGGCTATTTAGTTTGGAAAAACTAAGCCTAAGGGGTGATCTTACTTTAATGTATAAATATATGAGGGGACAGTACAAAGACCTTTCTGATGATCTTTTTAATCATAGACCTGAGACAGGGACAAGGGGGCATCCTCTACGTCTGGAGGAAAGAAGGTTTAAGCATAATAACAGACATGGATTCTTTACTGTAAGAGCAGTGAGACTATGGAACTCTCTGCCGTATGATGTTGTAATGAGTGATTCATTACTACAATTTAAGAGGGGAGTGGATACCTTTCTTGAAAAGTATAATGTTACAGGTTACATACACTAAATTCCTTGATAGGGCGTTGATCCAGGGAACTAGTCTGATTGCCGTATGTGGAGTCGCGAAGGAATGTTTTTCCCCAATGTGGAGCTTACTCTTTGCCACATGGGTATTTTTGCCTTCCTCTGGATCAACATGTTAGGGCATGTTAGGTTAGGCTATGGGTTGAACTAGATGGACTTAAAGTCTTCCTTCAACCTTAAAAACTATGTTACGATGTTACTATGACTTAATTTTTCATATTTGTAGACCTCCCTTTGCTTTCAGTCACTAAAAACCTTTAATATTTATATTCAACATCTTAAAGGGAACTGACATGTCCCCAAACACAAGTAACCTTCAGATATCGGGTTAATCTGCTGGTAAAAGCCTTTTAACGCTGTCTGTCCACCGCACTCAAAGTGCAACTACAGGGAGGAAATGAACTTTATTATCCCGGGGAGCCAACAGCTTTCAGTCATAAAGGTGCAGCTGGTATGGGTACAGTCATTATTAGTAGGAGGAGGCTGTACTGGGCAGGGAATAGAGCTGGAGTGACAGAGGCTTCAGCTCTACAATAGTTCTTTGGCCTCATTTGCATATTATTTAAAACATTGATTCCTCCATAACAGAGTAAAGGAATGGCCATGTAAAGGTATCACTGAACTTGTCTTTGTAATAGCTACATGCGCATATAATTATCTTGGGGAGTGAAATCCTGAATACAGATTCCCTATAAATTAAAAAAAAATACTAAGATAAGTAAAACACAGTGTAGGAAGCTATTTTTCCTCAAAAATCATACTGTACTGGGTAAGTTCATTATGAAGTCTATTTAATGTGAAGTCTGTAAAATTGAAAGAGGAAAAATTAAAATGAGAAAATATAATAGGCAGAGAAGTGGAACAATGTCTTTTGTGTTAAATTCTAATTAGTGGGCCGCTGTGACATCTGTAATTGCTTGTCAATTGTCACTGCACCTTCACGTCTACCAGATGCGTCCATCACTTTGCTGTGATTATTTCAAGGCTTTTTTTATTTTTTAAATACACATTTAGAGGGTATTTTAACGTTACATTGGTGTTTTCATACATTGTGTTCTTTGGCATCTTCTTACAATAGCCAGATACTCTTTTGTTAAGGAAACTTATCATCAGAAAATGAGTTGTTTAAATCAGGTTTTGTTATGTTAAATTTATTTTATTTAAAATTGTTTAGATATTTTATAAATCAATATCTATATTAAAAATATATATCTTATAATTTTACACAGGCATCTAAGCCTACTATCTGACAAATACTTCCTGTTCCATACAGAAGATTTTTATAAGAGACTATTTAACATTGGCAAAATATACAAACATCCTATAGAATCCTAATCCTATACATCCCATAGAATGTAAATCCACAAGGACAGGGTCCTCTCCCCTCTGTACCAGTCTGTCATTGTAAATTTGTTTACTGTATGCGATATCTATAACCCTGTATGTAACCCCTTTCACATGTACAGCACCATGGAATTAATGGCACTATATAAATAAATAATAATAATAATATAAACAATTATTGAATAGACAATATGCAGGGCCATATTTAGAGTTTCTGCTGCCCTAGGCACTTTTAGTGCTGCCTCCCCCTTTGGTGAGCATGACACTATCGGCAGTGACTTTGGCAAGAGTCGCTGATGTGAAAGTCGCCTTTTGCAGCAGATTGGGCAAATTTTCTGCATCTGCCGCGTAACGGATCACTTACGGCAACACTGCATTCAGCCTCATTCATTCCCTATGGGATTTGTGGCACTTGCCATGATCTGACAAATGCGGTACCATGCCTCCCAACTTTTGAAGAAGGGAAGGAGGTATAAAGTTTGAGGCGCGCGTAGTGCGCCGCGGCAAATTTTAGGCCACACCTCTGACCACACCCATTTCACAACTAGTCACACCCATATCCACGTCCCAACCACAGCCATTTAGCAATGCTGATCACACTGTTTTATATACAATAAATATAAACAAAAAAAAATATGGCCACAGTGCTTCATACTGTATAATGGCCACACATGATGCTCAATACTGTATAATGGCCACACATGATGCTCCATACTGTATAATGGCCCCACATGATGCTCAATACTATATAATGGCCACACATGATGCTCAATACTGTATAACGGCCACCACACATGATGCTCCATACTGTATAATGGCCACACATGATGCTCAATACTGTATAATGGCCACACATGATGCTCCATAGTGTATAATGGCCACACATGATGCTCCATAATGTATAATGGCCACACAGTGCTCCATACTGTATAATGGCCACACATAGTGCTCCATACTGTATAATGGCCACATACTGTATAATTGCCAATTGTTGCCAAAACTGCCGCCATTATAGTGCCACAAAGAGCGCGAAGAAGGAAATGGGTGCCGTGCTGCTGAGAACGCCAGAAGGGGAGCCAGAGGTGAAGACGCTGCAAAGTGCTGAGCGACACTCCGGAAGAACCGCTGCAGACTCCAGAGAGGAGACACTGACCTCAATAAGGTTAGCAAAGGGGAGAAGCTATGTCAGACCAGGGGGAAGAAGTGATGGCAGATGCAGCTGCAGCCGCTGCAATGCCCCAAGACCTTGGGTTGGGTGCAGCCGCCGGTCTCATGGCGCCCCCAGGCCTCGCCACTGGCGCACCTGCAGACCCCATCTTACCACCGCAGCTTCAATCAGCAGGCCGGACCCCGCTGCCGCTACAGTACCCATCATGCCATTGTCCACAGTAGCCAAAGGGACCGAGTCCCAACCAGGAGTGTAGAGGACGGCCCCTCTCATGGTGACCACTAACCTGGAAGCGCAACCACCCTACGAAGACAGAAGAAGTGTCAAGTGTTACATCTGTGGCAAGTTTGGCCATTACCGGAACCAGTGCAAAGCACCCACGCCCCCGAAGAGACTGGAGCCATGCAACCCAAGAGTTGGTCCAGAGAAACAGGTCAAGGAAGAAGTGCAGAAAGCAGTGAAGTACCCCGTCCATAGGACAGAGGCAAGCAAGCCAGGTCCGCAAGACACTATGCTCCTGACATGTAAAACTTCATCTGCAGGACCAATACCTCAAATTACCCTTAAAGTGGATGGCGTTGTCAGATCCAACGTGGTGCAGCCAGAAGTGTGATGACACCTGTGGAACTCGCTGATCCCACCTGCTTATCAGAATCCTCTGTGTCTCGCATGGGCATTGGCGGTCAAGTCAGACATTCTCAGCATACAAAGTCACTGAGCGTGTGCACTCAGCCAGGACACTCTATCCTGCCCCAGTTTGTGGTGTCAAGGACCTTCCACTCAACCTGCTGGGAGCGAACCTACTGCAGAAGCTGAAGACAACCACAGTGTTCCAGGAAGATGGGACAGTGACACTTTCTTCATCCCTGACCCAAGAAGAATCATGCTGGCGGCCCTACAAGAACCTTAAACAACCGATGAGGCCTACCCAAGGAGGTACTGGACATAGTACCAGAAGGTTTATGGTCTAAGGGACCCCAGGACGTGGGAAAACCTCAAGTTGCCCCAGTACGGGTGTCACTCAAGCCAGGTACCCCGTACCCTCGTAAGGCCTAGAGTCAAGCTGCCTCTGACCAACTGAAGGTCTACCTGGAAATAGGAATCATTGTTCCTTGCACATCGCCTTGCAATACCCCGCTTTTCCCGGTCAAGAAAAAGACTGTAAAAGGAGAGCCAGCCAAGTTCAGAATGGTACATGACCTGAGAGCTGTGAATGAGGCCATGGTGTTTGAAACTGCAGTTATGCCGAATCCGCACACTCTGCTCTCAAATGTGCCTTCCACAACAAAAGTGTTCACAGTGACCGACCTGGCTAACGCTTTCTCCAGTGTTCCCCTTCATCAAGAGGACCAGTTCCTGTTTGCCTTAACGCATCAGGGGGGACACCACACATGGACAGTGATGCCACAGTGGGCCGAGAACAGCCCTTCACAGTTCACCAAAGCAATGTCCACAGTCCTCACCAACTGGGTCACAGAACATGTAGAAGTAACCCTGCTACAATACGTGGACAATCTACTCCTTTGTGCAGTTGGCTTTGAAAAGCCCATTTCTTGTATCTCCTACTCTACCTGGCGGAGCAGCATTGCAAAGTCTCAAAGAACAAAAGTCCAGTGGTGTCTGAAGCGAGTTACGTTACAGAGACACTGTATTGCTCACCAAGCGAAACACCTGACAGATGACCGGAAGACCACAGTGGAGAAGATGGTTCCTCCAACAACTCCAAAGGTGCTACATAGGGTTGAGCGTAACGGGTCGATCATTTTCAAAAGTCGCCGACTTTTGGCTAAGTCGGCGTCTCATGAAACCCGATCCGACCCCTGTGCTTGTCGGCCATGCGGTACGCGACTTTCGCGCCAAAGTCGCGTTTCAATGACGCGAAAAGCGCCATTTCTCAGCCAATGAAGGTGAACGCAGAGTGTGGGCAGCGTGATGACATAGATCCTGGTCCCCACCATCTTAGAGAAGGGCATTGCAGTGATTGGCTTGCTGTCTGCGGCGTCACAGGGGCTATAAAGGGGCGTTCCCGCCGACCGCCATCTTACTGCTGCTGATCTGAGCTTAGGGACAGGTTGCTGCCGCTTCGTCAGAAGCAGGGAGAGCGTTAGGCAGGGTCCACTAACCACCAAACCGCTTGTGCTGCAGCGATTTCCACTGTCCAACACCACCTTCGGTGTGCAGGGACTGTGGAAGCTATTTTTTTTTTTTTTTCCCCTCAGCGCTGTAGCTCATTGGGCTGCCCTAGAAGGCTCCGTGATAGCTGTATTGCTGTGTGTACGCCACTGTGGAAACCAACTGCTTTTTTCAAAGCACATATCCTCTTGTTCCTTCCTTTCTGCACAGCTATCTTTTTTGTTTGTCCACACTTTTTATTTAATTTGTGCATCAGTCCACTCCTATTGCTGCCTGCCATACCTGGCTTAGATTACTGCAGGGAGATAGTAATTGTAGGACAGTCCCTGTTTTTTTTTTGTTTTTTTTGTGGGAGATTAAGATTGGCATTTCTGCTACAGTGCCATCCCTGTGTGTGCCATCTCTCACTGAGTGGGCCATAGAAAGCCTATTTATTTTTTCCGTGATTTGTGTTCTAAATTCTACCTCAACACAAAAACACTACATCAATCAGTGGGAGAAAAATATTGGCCTCAGTCAGGGCTTGTGTGCCACTGCTGTGTGTGCTATCTCTCATTCAGTGGGCTATAGAAAGCCTATTTATTTATTTTTTTTTTTTAATATTATTTGGTTTCTAAAGTCTCCCTGAAAAAAAAAAAAATACCTAAAAAAACAGTGGGCGAGTAATATTGCCCTTTCAGCTTGTGTGCCAGTCTTGACTCCTGGGTGTGCCACCTCTCTCTCTCATTCAGTGGGCCATAGAAAGGCTATTTTTTTTTTTGTTTTTTTTAATATTATTTGGTTTCTAAAGTCTCCCTGAAAAAAAAAAAAAAACATAAAAAAAACAGTGGGAGAGTAATATTGCCCTTTCAGCTTGTGTGCCAGTCTTGACTCCTGGGTGTGCCACCTCTCTCCCTCTCATTCAGTGGGCCATAGAAAGCCTATTTATTTTTTTTTTTAAATATTATTGGGTTTCTAAAGTCTCCCTTAAAAAACAAAAAATACATAAAAAAACAGTGGGAGAGTAATATTGCCCTTTCAGCTTGTGTGCCAGTCTTGACTCCTGGGTGTGCCACCTCTCTCATTCAGTGGGCCATAGAAAGCATTTTTTTTTTTTCCTTGATTTGTGTTCTAAAATCTACCTCAACACAAAAACACTACATCAATCAGTGGGAGAAAAATATTGGCCTCAGTCAGGGCTTGTGTGCCACTGCTGTGTGTGCTATCTCTCATTCAGTGGGCTATAGAAAGCCTATTTATTTATTTTTTTTTTTTCTTATTATTTGGTTTCTAAAGTCTCCCTGAAAAAAAAAAAAAAAACATAAAAAAACAGTGGGAGAGTAATATTGCCCTTTCAGCTTGTGTGCCAGTCTTGACTCCTGGGTGTGCCACCTCTCTCTCTCATTCAGTGGGCCATAGAAAGGCTATTTTTTTTTTGTTTTTTTTAATATTATTTGGTTTCTAAAGTCTCCCTGAAAAAAAAAAAAAACATAAAAAAACAGTGGGAGAGTAATATTGCCCTTTCAGCTTGTGTGCCAGTCTTGACTCCTGGGTGTGCCACCTCTCTCCCTCTCATTCAGTGGGCCATAGAAAGCCTATTTATTTTTTTTTTTAAAATATTATTGGGTTTCTAAAGTCTCCCTTAAAAAAAAAAAAAACATAAAAAAACAGTGGGAGAGTAATATTGCCCTTTCAGCTTGTGTGCCAGTCTTGACTCCTGGGTGTGCCACCTCTCTCTCTCATTCAGTGGGCCATAGAAAGGCTATTTTTTTTTGTGGTTTTTTTAATATTATTTGGTTTCTAAAGTCTCCCTGAAAAAAAAAAAAAAACATAAAAAAACAGTGGGAGAGTAATATTGCCCTTTCAGCTTGTGTGCCAGTCTTGACTCCTGGGTGTGCCACCTCTCTCCCTCTCATTCAGTGGGCCATAGAAAGCCTATTTATTTTTTTTTTTAAATATTATTGGGTTTCTAAAGTCTCCCTTAAAAAACAAAAAATACATAAAAAAACAGTGGGAGAGTAATATTGCCCTTTCAGCTTGTGTGCCAGTCTTGACTCCTGGGTGTGCCACCTCTCTCTCATTCAGTGGGCCATAGAAAGCATTTTTTTTTTTTTCCTTGATTTGTGTTCTAAAATCTACCTCAACACAAAAACACTACATCAATCAGTGGGAGAAAAATATTGGCCTCAGTCAGGGCTTGTGTGCCACTGCTGTGTGTGCTATCTCTCATTCAGTGGGCTATAGAAAGCCTATTTATTTATTTATTTTTTTTCTTATTATTTGGTTTCTAAAGTCTCCCTGAAAAAAAAAAAAAAAACATAAAAAAACAGTGGGAGAGTAATATTGCCCTTTCAGCTTGTGTGCCAGTCTTGACTCCTGGGTGTGCCACCTCTCTCCCTCTCATTCAGTGGGCCATAGAAAGCCTATTTATTTTTTTTAAAAAATATTATTGGGTTTCTAAAGTCTCCCTTAAAAAAAAAAAAAACATAAAAAAACAGTGGGAGAGTAATATTGCCCTTTCAGCTTGTGCGCCAGTCTTGACTCCTGGGTGTGCCACCTCTCTCTCTCTAATTGTGGGCCATAGAAAGCCTTTTTTTTTTTTTTTTTTTTTAATATTATTTGGTTTCTAAAGTCTCCCTGAGAAAAAAAAATAAATAAATTAGGTGGGAGATTAATATTGACATTAGTGCTTGAGTGACAGTCCTGCGTGTGTGTCATCTCTGTGATTTTGTGCCACAGAAAACAGAGTGTGTAACATTGTGCCTGATTTTCCTTGTGGTCTCACCAACCTGTTAAGGGATATTGAAATCATACTGAAGCTATAGCTCACCGTGTAAGTTGTTTGACAGCAATGCAGCGCCCCAGAGTCCTGGTCGTTGCAGTATCATGGCTCAGCCACTAAGGGGGGCCATGGTGCGTTCGATGGCACTGAAGGAGTTCTCTGAGCAGGTATCACAGTCACCAATACATTTCACAGCTGGGCCTCCGGGGGGAGCTAAGGGTGCTATTCATTAGGCCACTCCCCACCATAGTGGGTAAACTGGGGGTCAGGCAGGAAGTTAGAGAGAACGCTGACGGGATTGAACGGAGCAACACCTGGTGGCAGAGGGTGTTGTGAAGGGAGAGACTGTAGGGTCTCTGCCAGGGGTGGGATCCTGGCAGAGGCCTGGCATGGAAAGAACGTAAAGGGACCGTGCCTGCTCAGCATAGCGGCGGTGCCCAAGGAAGGACTAAGAAGCGAGATAGATTGTGCTGAGTGAGAAACGAAATCAAGCGAAAGGAGATACCAGTGAGGGTTGTGCTGAAAGAGGCAGCACCTTACTGAGGCGCACTACCGGTGGCCGGAACGCCGAGGAGGTAAAGAGTTTCAAGCCATACCTCAGACCTACGGCAGGGCAGTTAGCTTGAGGCGGACTGTCTCACGCATCACCCAGGAAGGCAAAGGGGGGTACCAACAGGAGAGGGGCGCAGATAGAGTCCCGGAAGATCTCCGAGCCTCCCCATCATACGGGTGCGTTCCTACCATAGTATCTGGAGGGACGAGGAAGATCATTGCGAATTAAGTTGTTGTGAGGGAACACGAGAAACAGACACAACAGTTGTGGGGTACTTTCCGTAAGCACAGCAGGGAAGGACTGCAACACATAGCGCTAGAAGGAAGGCACCGATTTCCACCTGCAAGGAGAGCTCTGGAAGTGCCATTGGACCGGCCGGACTTGCGCAGCCTGGTGAGCCGTATTCCGGACTGAGGACCCAGAGAGCTTCAGTAAAGAGGTAAAGAGACTGCAACCTGGTGTCCTCGTTATTTACCGCGACCTGCACCCCACAACTGCACCGCTATAACATCACTTATTGCACCGGACGTCCCCCACTGACAGACAGGGCCACGGACCGGGTCTAGCCACCGTGACAACCCCAGGACTGAGACCTAGAGGCCCGGCTCCGGGTACCCCTCGGCCCTGCGGCAGTGTGGGGGCGCTCCAACTTGGCGTCACGAACAGGATCTACTTAAGCCTGAAGAATCAGGTCATGTGTGCCTAGAGACTGTGATTTACTGTGCTTGAACTGTACTTTATTGCAAAGACTGTGGATTGTCACTTGCCGCCAAAAGTTCGCGCCAAAACCGCCGCCATTACGGCGCTAAGGAGAGTGCAGGAGAAGAAGAAGGGCGTGGAAGTGGGCGTGAACAAGCTGAAGAGCGCGAAAGACAATGGCCGCCCAGTCTAAGTATTTCTGCCCCTTGAGGACGTGTCCGTCAGCAGCCGAGGTCCGCCTCCTGATCCTCAATGGTGGGCAGAGACAGAGAAAGCGAAACCGCCCACGAAGAAGAGAGCGGGAAAAGGACCAGGAAGAAGGAGCGAGCGACATGGAGGACGCCATGGCGAGCCGCCCGGAGCCGGAGCGTGGGGTCGGAGCAGAGGACTCCCCCAGCCACCCGGAGGGGCACCGCAACCAGGCCTCCACCGCTGATGCTGAATTCCTGCAGGCCGGAGTGGACGAGCTCAGCGACCGACCCCGGCGGACGCAGCTGAGCACCGAGGCCGGGTGGAAGAAGGCCATCATCAGGAGCCTCACCGGACATCTGTCGGCAGCCTCATCTGGTCCGGAGCAGGGAAGAAGTCCCAGCGCTCCGAAGCTGGAAAGCAAGGCCCTGCCGGAAAGCGAGGTGCTGCAAGCAGAGATGACAGCGTCGCAGAACAAGGCCCCGCAGCCAGCGTTCCAGATCCCAGCGGAGACGGAGCAGACCGGCACCGGAGGAACCGCATCTGAAGCAGGTATGAAGGACGACCCTGCCCTGACGACCGACACCACTCCAGTGACTGCTAGTGCCACAGCTGCTGACTCCGTTCCAGTGACTGATCTTGCAGCAGCCGCTACTTCTGCTGCAGCAGATGCCCATACTCAAGCTGCGCAGACCTCCATCGCTGCGCCTGATTTAATCGTACATGAACGACGGATTAACGGCGTTTGTCCAGCACTGGGTGCAACCCTGGACCTCACTCTTCACAGGCCAAGAAGGGTTAAGTGCCAGGTGCAGCCCTGGAAGCCGACCAACTAAACCTCGGAAACCTGAAACTGTAAATAGTTAACTGTTTATTTCCTTGCTGTTTTGCTGCTAAAACCCGTCCTGGGTTAACTCTTAAAGGGATCCCTTTGTTTACCCGGGATCCCTATTGCTTTTTATTTTTGCTTTCACTTTCATTTTTGCTTTTGGTTCCACAAGTTTAAAGAACTGCAGAAATCATGGACTGTGCATGATTCGAACTTCCCTTGTAAATAGTTTGCACCTTCTTAAAGGTGCTCCCTACTGGTTTTAGCCAAAGACACTTTGCGAAGATATTTGCCCTATTTGTTTGAGCCAAGGACACTTTGCGAAGATACCTTTCCTACCGGTTCTAGTTAAAGACACTTTGCGAAGATACCATGCCGGAACCTTTGCATGGGCCGGTAGGCTGAGGAGACGAGCTACCTTAGAAAGACTTGGTCTCCTCTTAAAGGGGATGTGAGAAACTGAACTTGAGAGAGATACTGTTGCAGAACAGTAATGCCATAATGATGCCTTGAAAAGAAATGTAACTGTTTTACATGCCGAGTTATATGTGTTGAAGTTGTTGAAATGTGAAATCTGAATAATGTTTTGTAGAAAGGAAAGATGCAGAGAGCCCGTAGGGGTAGATGTAGAAGCCTGCATAGTTGAAAGTAAAAGAAGTAATAATGAAGGTGAGGATAGAAGGTAAACCCCGCATCCCCATTGAAAAGTTACTTTGTTACTAAGGACAGAGAGTGAACCCGTAGGGGTTAGAGAGTGAGTCCTTAAAGGAGCCGAGTAGAGCGGGCTCAGAGTTCTTTAAATGAAAGGAATGTTATGTCTATACTGTGTATAGTAGCGAAAGGCAGTAGGCCCTGGCTGAACAGGGCGGTCCTGTAAAAGAAAGGAGAGGCAGTAGGTCTGGTGCCGTAGGGACAGGCGGTCCTGCAGGTTCACAAGAAGGAGAATGTAAAGTTGAAATGCCTTATAATGTGATTATAGGAAGGCCTTTGATAGACTAAGAGTGTGAGTTTCTTAAAGGCAATGTTAAGTTATTGTTCCAAAAATTGCACTAAGTAGAATACCCGGGTGGGTAACAGAATTTATTTATGCTCTGTAATTTATAATGTTGATTATGTTTGTAACGTTAAAAGTGTCCTCACCTCCCATAAAGGGAAGCTTACTTAAGTATACTTACTGTTATTTGCACTCAACAAAATTGTATGTCTTTTTGCTAACCTGTATTGTTGTTTTTCTTCCCAGTCCCGGAGTACTGTGTTTAACCAGGGGGGAGTGCAGCGCCCCAGAGTCCTGGTCGTTGCAGTATCATGGCTCAGCCACTAAGGGGGGCCATGGTGCGTTCGATGGCACTGAAGGAGTTCTCTGAGCAGGTATCACAGTCACCAATACATTTCACAGCTGGGCCTCCGGGGGGAGCTAAGGGTGCTATTCATTAGGCCACTCCCCACCATAGTGGGTAAACTGGGGGTCAGGCAGGAAGTTAGAGAGAACGCTGACGGGATTGAACGGAGCAACACCTGGTGGCAGAGGGTGTTGTGAAGGGAGATACTGTAGGGTCTCTGCCAGGGGTGGGATCCTGGCAGAGGCCTGGCATGGAAAGAACGTAAAGGGACCGTGCCTGCTCAGCATAGCGGCGGTGCCCAAGGAAGGACTAAGAAGCGAGATAGATTGTGCTGAGTGAGAAACGAAATCAAGCGAAAGGAGATACCAGTGAGGGTTGTGCTGAAAGAGGCAGCACCTTACTGAGGCGCACTACCGGTGGCCGGAACGCCGAGGAGGTAAAGAGTTTCAAGCCATACCTCAGACCTACGGCAGGGCAGTTAGCTTGAGGCGGACTGTCTCACGCATCACCCAGGAAGGCAAAGGGGGGTACCAACAGGAGAGGGGCGCAGATAGAGTCCCGGAAGATCTCCGAGCCTCCCCGTCATACGGGTGCGTTCCTACCATAGTATCTGGAGGGACGAGGAAGATCATTGCGAATTAAGTTGTTGTGAGGGAACACGAGAAACAGACACAACAGTTGTGGGGTACTTTCCGTAAGCACAGCAGGGAAGGACTGCAACACATAGCGCTAGAAGGAAGGCACCGATTTCCACCTGCAAGGAGAGCTCTGGAAGTGCCATTGGACCGGCCGGACTTGCGCAGCCTGGTGAGCCGTATTCCGGACTGAGGACCCAGAGAGCTTCAGTAAAGAGGTAAAGAGACTGCAACCTGGTGTCCTCGTTATTTACCGCGACCTGCACCCCACAACTGCACCGCTATAACATCACTTATTGCACCGGACGTCCCCCACTGACAGACAGGGCCACGGACCGGGTCTAGCCACCGTGACAACCCCAGGACTGAGACCTAGAGGCCCGGCTCCGGGTACCCCTCGGCCCTGCGGCGGTGTGGGGGCGCTCCAGCAACAAATAAAGTTACTTTGGTTAAGATTTTAAAACAATGAGGAAGTCTGGTGCAAGAGGTCGTCGTGGGCGTTCATTGTCAGCTGGTAATGATGGTAGTGGTAGTGGAGCATCAGGTGGTCGTGGGGATAAAAATATTCCACCTAAGTCTGGAGCTGTGGAGCCAGTTTCGTCGTCAGGCTACACAAGGCCTCGAACGCTCTCTTTTCTGGGAGTAGGAAAACCGCTTTTAAAGGCGGAGCAGCAACAGCAAGTTTTGGCTTACATTGCAGACTCAGCCTCTAGCTCTTTTGCCTCCTCTTCCGAAACTGGTAAATGTAAAAGCAGCGCGTCGCTTGTGGATGTTCACGGTCAGGGACAAGTCGCTTCCTTGTCCTCCTCAGCAAAAACTACAACAAGAGAGAAGGATGCAGCAGGCGACACAACGGGTCACTCCATGGAGCTCTTTACACATACCGTCCCTGGCTTAGAAAGTGAAACATTTAACAGGCCATGCCCATTACAAGTATATTCTGACATGGAGTGCACTGATGCACAGCCACAGCCAGAGTACTATGCTGCTCCTTTGACTCAGACCACCACATTGCCCTCTCAGGGTACAGATCCACAATCAGACCCTGATGAGACTATGTTGCCCCGCCACGAACGCTATACCACCGACCGACACAGTGACACAGACGAAGTTGCACACGAGCTCGAAGAGGAGGTAATAGATGACCCAGTTATTGACCCCGATTGGCAGCCATTGGGGGAACAGGGTGCAGGCGGCAGTAGTTCAGAAGCGGAGGTGGAGGAGGGGCCGCAGCAGGCATCAACATCGCAACAGGTTCCATCTGCCGGGCCCGTATCTGGCCCAAAACGCGTGTCAAAGCCAAAACCTGTTGGAGCACAGCGTTGCCATCCGGTTAAAGCTCAGTCTGCAATCCCTGAAAAGGGATCCGAGTCTAGGAAGAGTGCAGTCTGGCATTTTTTTAAACAACATCCAACTGATCAGCGCAAAGTCATCTGTCAAAAATGTTCAACTAGCTTAAGCAGAGGTCAGAATCTGAAAAGTCTAAATACTAGTTGCATGCATAGACACTTAACCACCATGCATTTTCAAGCCTGGACTAACTACCAAACGTCCCTCAAGGTTGTAGCACCCTCGGCCAATGAAGCTAGTCAGCAACGCAACATCCCTTCCGTCACTGTAAGGACACCATTTTCCGCACCACCGGCAGTATCTGTGCAGGTTTCTTTGCCAGCCAAAAGCAGTCAGGGTCAGGGAATCACCAGTTTTGTAGGAGGAAATATTGCATCTAGGGCACCGGCGGAAACAATACCGTCTCCAACCGTCTCTCAGTCTGCCATGTACACCGGCACACCCGAAAGTTCCACGATCTCCAGCTCTCCAGTCCAGCTCACCCTACATGAGACTCTGGTTAGAAAAAGGAAGTACTTATCCTCGCATCCGCGTACACAGTGTTTTAACGCCCACATAGCTAGACTAATCTCGTTAGAGATGATGCCCTACCGGTTAGTTGAAAGCGAAGCTTTCAAAGCCCTGATGGAGTACGCTGAACCACGATACGAGCTACCCAGTCGACACTTTTTTTCCAGAAAAGCCATCCCAGCCCTGCACCAGCATGTTAAACAGCGCATCGTCCATGCACTCAGGCAATCTGTGAGTACAAAGGTGCACCTGACTACAGATGCATGGACCAGTAGGCATGGCCAGGGACGTTATGTGTCCATCACGGCACACTGGGTGAATGTGGTGGATGCAGGGTCCACAGGCGACATCAATTTAGGGACAGTTGTGCCTAGCCCACGGTCTAGGAAACAGTTGGCTGTAGGCGTTCGCACCCCCTCCTCCTCCTCCTCGTCCTCCTGCAGAAGCTACAGCTCTTCCACAGAACGCAGTCTGCCAACCACTCCATCGGCAGATGACACTGTTGCACACCAGTTGTCCCATTATGGGCCAGCTACTGCCAAGCGTCAGCAGGCTGTATTGGCTATGAAGTGCTTGGGCGACAACAGACACACTGCGGAAGTTCTGTCCGAGTTCTTGCAACAAGAAACGCAGTCGTGGCTGGGCACAGTAGATCTTGAGGCAGGCAAGGTAGTGAGTGATAACGGAAGGAATTTCATGGCTGCCATCTCCCTTTCCCAACTGAAACACATTCCTTGCCTGGCTCACACCTTAAACCTGGTGGTGCAGTGCTTATTGAAAACTTATCCTGGGTTCTCCGACCTGCTCCTCAAAGTGCGTGCACTTTGCTCACATATCCGACGTTCGCCTGTACACGCCAGCCGTATGCAGACCTATCAGCGGTCTTTGAACCTTTCCCAGCATCGCCTAATCATAGACGTTGCAACAAGGTGGAACTCAACACTGCACATGCTTCAGAGACTGTGCGAACAGAGGCGTGCTGTTATTTATTTGTGGGAGGATACACGGGCAGGCAGTAGGATGGCAGACATGGAGTTGTCAGGTGTGCAGTGGTCTAAGATACAAGACATGTGTCAAGTCCTTCAGTGTTTTGAGGAATGCACACGGCTGGTTAGTGCAGACAACGCCGTAATAAGCATGAGCATCCCCCTAATGCGTCTGCTGATGCAAAGTTTGACGCACATAAAGGAGCAGGCGTCTGCACCAGAGGAAGAGGAAAGCCTTGATGACAGTCAGCCATTGTCTGGTCAGGGCAGTGTACAGGACGAGGTAGCGGGCGAAGAGGAGGTGGAGGACGAGGAGGATGATGGGGATGAGTATATTTTTAATGCCGAACCTTTCCCGGGGGCACAGGAAATTGGTTGCGTGTCACGGCCGGGTTCTGGTTTTTTGAGGGACACAAGTGACGTAGATTTGCCTGCAACTGCCCCTCAACCAATCACAACCGGAGATTTGACAACTGGAACTTTGGCCCACATGGCGGATTATGCCTTACGTATCCTAAAAAGGGACACACGCATTACGAAAATGATGAACGATGACGATTACTGGTTGGCCTGCCTCCTTGATCCACGCTATAAAGGCAAATTGCAAAATATTATGCCACATGAGAACTTGGAACTAATATTAGCAACCAAACAATCAACTCTTGTTGACCGTTTGCTTCAGGCATTCCCAGCACACAGCGCACGTGATCGTTCTCACACGAGCTCCAGGGGGCAGCAGACTAGGAGTGTTAGGGGTGCACACATCAGAAGTGGCGTTGGACAGAGGGGTTTTCTGACCAGGTTGTGGAGTGATTTTGCTATGACCGCAGACAGGACAGGTACTGCTGCATCAATTGAAAGTGACAGGAGACAACATTTGTCCAGTATGGTTACTAACTATTTTTCATCCCTTATCGATGTTCTCCCTCAACCGTCATTCCCATTTGATTACTGGGCCTCCAAATTAGACACCTGGCCAGAATTGGCAGAATATGCATTGCAGGAGCTTGCTTGCCCGGCAGCAAGTGTCCTATCAGAAAGAGTATTCAGTGCTGCAGGTTCAATATTAACCGAAAAAAGGACTCGTCTGGCTACCCAAAATGTTGACGATCTAACATTCATTAAAATGAACCACAACTGGATTTCGAAATCTTTTGCCCCACCTTGCCCGGCCGACACCTAGCTTTCCTATGAAAAGCTCTTGCCTGTGAATTACTTTTCTAATGTCTAATTTGCTGCAGCTGATTGTACAGCATACGACATGTTTACACCTCCCTAAATGGCAAAACTCCCCACACGGGGCCGTGGTATCGTGACTTGGCGCAAGCACCCGTGAGACTGCTGTTTGTCTGAAGAGGTGGGTGTGCTCGCTTTTGGTTGACGGCATTGCTACTGGGTCCCTCATAGTACAATGTAGTGTCTCTGGCGGTGGTGGTGCGCACCCAACGTCAGACACACCGTTGTAACATGAGGGGCCCTGGGGCGGTCCCGCCGGCCTCAAGAGAGTTCCCCCCTACCCCAGCTCAAAATGTGCTCTACCACGTGCAAAATTATGTCGCACAGCTCCACCAATCTTTAGTCTATTCGCTGACATCATTCAATGTCTGGCACTGACAATACAAATTTGTAGACATCTATGATGCAACTTAAAGTAGTCTGTGTCTGTGTCCTATATTGGCACCATTAAATAGTTACTGCCAAATTACTATGTCAGAAACTCAGCAGATGAGCCCACCCCTGTACCTAAGTATGCCACCTTTTTTTTTGTTTTGGTTGTTTTGCGAGACATTAACATCTATTTATATTTTGGGAGTACTGGGACAGACACTCCTTGCACTACTCCTCCACTCACCACCAAGCTGCCCGTGTATCCATGTAACCGCTGTAAAACTGCCATGAGCCTATTGTTTGTTATTTTAGGCCTTTGAAGCCTGTCTGCGGTCCCTCCTTCCACTAGTCCTCCACTGACCAGACCACTGCTGCCCGTGTACCCCTGGAACCAATTATAAAGTGCCTACAGCCAGCCCATTTTTTTATGTTAGGCCTTTGAAGCCTGTCTGCGGTCCCTCCTTCCACTAGTCCTCCACTGGCCAGACCACTGCTGCCCGTGTACCCCTGGAACCAATTATAAAGTGCCTACAGCCAGCCCATTTTTTTATGTTAGGCCTTTGAAGCCTGTCTGCGGTCCCTCCTTCCACTAGTCCTCCACTGACCAGACCACTGCTGCCCGTGTACCCCTGGAACCAATTATAAAGTGCCTACAGCCAGCCCATTTTCTTATGTTAGGCCTTTGAAGCCTGTCTGCGGTCCCTACTTTAAATACTCCTCCACTCACCACCAAGCTGCCTGCCCGTGTATCCATGTAACCGCTGTAAAACTGCCATGAGCCTATTGTTTGTTATGTTAGGCCTTTGATAGCCTGTCTGCGGTCCCTACTTTAAATACTCCTCCACTCACCACCAAGCTGCCTGCCCGTCTATCCATGTAACCGCTGTAAAACTGCCATGAGCCTATTGTTTGTTATGTTAGGCCTTTGATAGCCTGTCTGCGGCCCCTACTTGCAATACTCCTCCACTGACCACAATGCTGCCTGGAGTGCCTGCCTGTGTATCCATGTAACCGATGTAAAACTGCCATGAGTGCCTACTGTTTGGTATTTTAGGCCTTTGATAGCCTGTCTGCAGCCCCTACTTGCAATACTCCTCCACTGACCACACCAATGCTGCCCGTGTACCCCTGGAACCTATTTAAAAGTTCATAGAGCCTAGTTATATATTTTATTTACTATTAATAAGGCCATGATGGACTACGCTGTACCACGCTACAAGCTAACCAGTCGACACTTCTTTTGCGAGAAAAGCCATCCCAACCCTCCACCAGCATGTAGAAGACCGCATTGTCCATGCACTCTGGCAATCTGTGAGTACAAAGGTGCACCTGACAACAGACGCATGGACCTGTAGGCATGGCCACGGAAGATTACGTGTCCATTACGGCGCAATGGGTTAATGTGGTGGATGCATGGTCCACAGGGGACAGCCTACTAAGTCTGTCTGCAGTCCCTAATTCAAATTGTCCTCCACTGTCTAAATCGGAGCTTCCACCTTCTGGCTTTCGGCCTATAGTATCAGAAATTAAACTGCATTTGGCCTTCAACTTTGGTTAGGGCCTACTAACGGCTTCTGCCCCTCCCTGGTGTTGCCCTCAACTAAATAAAGCTGAGCTTCAACCTTCTGCTCCAAATTACCATTTTAAAAAATGCAATAGGCTTTTCCGGCCTACTAAAGGTGTCTGTCTGTGTGCCCCTGCCTGGTGTTGTCCTCAACTAAATAAAGCTGAGCTTCAACCTTCTGCTCCAAATTACCATTTTAAAAAATGCAATAGGCTTTTCCGGCCTACTAAAGGTGTCTGTCTGTGTGCCCCTGCCTGGTGTTGTCCTCAACTAAATAAAGCTGAGCTTCAACCTTCTGCTCCAAATTACCATTTTAAAAAATGCAATAGGCTTTTCCGGCCTACTAAAGGTGTCTGTCTGTGTGCCCCTGCCTGGTGTTGCCCTCAACTAAATAAAGCTGAGCTTCAACCTTCTGCTCCAAATTACCATTTTAAAAAATGCAATAGGCTTTTCCGGCCTACTAAAGGTGTCTGTCTGTGTGCCCCTGCCTGGTGTTGTCCTCAACTAAATAAAGCTGAGCTTCAACCTTCTGCTCCAAATTACCATTTTAAAAAATGCAATAGGCTTTTCCGGCCTACTAAAGGTGTCTGTCTGTGTGCCCCTGCCTGGTGTTGTCCTCAACTAAATAAAGCTGAGCTTCAACCTTCTGCTCCAAATTACCATTTTAAAAAATGCAATAGGCTTTTCCGGCCTACTAAAGGTGTCTGTCTGTGTGCCCCTGCCTGGTGTTGTCCTCAACTGAATAAAGCTGAGCTTCAACCTTCCGGCTCTCATTAAGTGGTTTTTAAAAAAAAAAATGGTGGTTAGGGCCTACTAACGGCTTCTGCCCCTCCCTGGTGTTGCCCTCAACTAAATAAAGCTGAGCTTCAACCTTCTGCTCCAAATTACCATTTTAAAAAATGCAATAGGCTTTTCCGGCCTACTAAAGGTGTCTGTCTGTGTGCCCCTGCCTGGTGTTGTCCTCAACTAAATAAAGCTGAGCTTCAACCTTCTGCTCCAAATTACCATTTTAAAAAATGCAATAGGCTTTTCCGGCCTACTAAAGGTGTCTGTCTGTGTGCCCCTGCCTGGTGTTGTCCTCAACTAAATAAAGCTGAGCTTCAACCTTCTGCTCCAAATTACCATTTTAAAAAATGCAATAGGCTTTTCCGGCCTACTAAAGGTGTCTGTCTGTGTTCCCCTGCCTGGTGTTGTCCTCAACTAAATAAAGCTGAGCTTCAACCTTCTGCTCCAAATTACCATTTTAAAAAATGCAATAGGCTTTTCCGGCCTACTAAAGGTGTCTGCCCCTCCCTGGTGTTGTCCTCAACTGAACAAAGCTGAGCTTCCACATTCTGGCTTTCGCCCTATACTATCAGATATTAAACTGCATTTGGCCTACTAGTGTGGTTAGGCCCTTGAAACAGTGTCTGCTGCTCTTGGGTTTGCTACTCCACTGAACAAAGCAATGCCGCCTGTTTAGTCCTGTTACCAATTTTGAACTGCATTTAGCCTACTTTATTCTTTGGCCCTATATCTGTTTCCTCCTCATCCTGCCCATTGCCCAGCCACTGCTAAATGAGTCTGCTGGTACATTGACCTAGACCACTACATTCCCCTTGTACTCTACACAGCCAGAATCTGACCCTGCTGAAAGTAAGGTTCCCCTTCCCGCATGTTATACCACCTTACACAGGGACAAAGAGGAAGGTGCAGATGAAAGTGCAGGTTCCTTCATCAGGTGGGGGGGCATACTCGTTGGCGACGTCACTGGCACAGGGCCCCTCAGAGTACGCAAAAGTGTCGCTGCTGGTGGGAGGCGCCCCCGCCATGCAAACACACCGCCGTACTTTGAGGGGCCCTGTGCCAGTGCCAATGCGAACGAGTGGGCCCCCCCCTGCTTGCTCAGGATCACAGCACTTGCAACGTTTAAATACTTACCTTTCCCTGCAACACCGCCGTGACGTAGTCCGCATTTCCTGGGCCCACGAAAAACTTGAGCCAGCCCTACTCCCCCCACAACTTTCCCCCAATTCCCTATGCCCAACTATTATTATACAGTTAATTAAGATTGGCAAGCTTCAGAAACAAGAATGGATGTTTTTGGCATTAAAATGGGCACTGTAGGTGTTTTCCTGGCCTCCACTCACTGCCGACTATGCTTCCCCATTGACTTGCATTGGGTTTCGTGTTTCGGTCGATCCCCGACTTTTAGCGATAATCGGCCGACTGCACTCGACTCGACTCTGGACAAAATCGGGTTTCCCAAAACCCTACTCGATCTTAAAAAAATGAAAGTCGCTCAACTCTAGTGCTACAGGCCTTCCTTGGTCTAGTTTTGTATTGCAGAGCCTGGATCCCTGATGCTTCAGTCCTAATGCAGCCTCTGTGTGAATACGTCAGCGTGACCCCGTTCCTCCTGACAGATGAAGCTTTCAGCTCGTTCAAGAAGTTAAAAGGCTCTGTAGTTTCAGCGCCAGCACTAGGTCTACCTGACTACGAGAAGCCATTCCGTCTCTACTTGATGAGAAAAGAAGGCCTTGCTATTGGATTCCTGATGCAGCTTCAGGGGGGAAAGCAGAGACTTTTGGACTACTTTTCAGCTTGCCTGGTCCAGATGCAAGGGGAGCCTCTTCTTCCCGCATGAGAGCAGAAATTGCAGCACACGCCCTCCTGGACAGGACTACTGACATCATTGGAAAAACCATTGGAAATCCTGGCTCCACATGACATCTCAGCAATCCTCAACCAAACCCAGCCAAAACATCTCTCCACCACCAGATATCTTCGCCTCCAGTGCTCTCTACTCCTGCCCGACAATGTCACCAACTGCAGATGCACAGTCCTCAATCCGTCCACTCTACTCCCACTCCGAAGGGGGGATACAGATATGGACCCTCAGATAAAAAGTCTGCATGATACAATCTGGAGTTGCTCAAGACTGATGACCATGATTGCTTCAGCATCATGCAACAGGAAACAGCAGGACTACCCAAGGTGGCAGAAGAGCCACTGACCAACCCAGAATTGATCCTCTATGTCGATGGCTCCAGATTTGCAGATGATGAAGGAAGATTCCACACGGGATGTGCAGGGACCAGCAATCAAGAGATTCTGTGGTCCAGAAGTCTGCCGCCTAGTCTGTCAGCCCAGGAAGCAGAACTGATAGCACTGATGAAGGCCTACCAGATGGCAGAAGACAAGACTGAGAAAATGTATACCGATTCAAGGTACTCGCATGGCATAGCACACGACTTCGGACCCATCTGGGCTGCAAGGGACTTCATCACAGCAAGCGGGACAACCGTGAAGCATCATGGAGCCATTAAGGACCTGCTGAATGCACTTCAACTTCCAAAAGTGGTGGCAGTACTAAAAGTCAAAGCGCATGGAAAACTAAACACAGTAGAGGCATGAGGCAACAACATGGCGGATATGGCAGCCAAAGAAGCAGTCAAAGGAAGACAATATGGAGAAGTGGGAGAGGTCGAAGAGCCGGACGGCTACTACATGACGACTGAAGACAAGAAACCTGACCAAATGACGTCCTGTGATCTGCTCAAAAAGCTGCAAGAGCAAGCCCCAAAGGACAAGAAGGAATGCTGGATGCGGAAGAGAACAACACATGAAGAAGGAAGGGTATACACAATGGACTACAAACCCTGTTTACCCCGAAGCATGTACCCTATGGTGGTCCAGTGGGCACATGGGCCCACACACAGATTAAAAACACAGATGAATGATCCGATTGGTGCTTACTGTTTTGCTCCAGGGATCCCCACCCTAACAGCCAAGTTCACTAGCAGCTGTCTGACCTGCGGCAAATGCAACCCTGGAAGAATGGAGGAATTTCCCACACATCGTCTTGCTAGACCACTGTACCCCTTCCAGAGGATCCAGATAGACCACATCCAAATGCCGCCAAGTGGAAGATTCGAATATGCCCTTGTGGTCGTGGACGTGTTCTCAGGATGGCCAGAAGCTTTCCCAGTGAGGAGCCAGTCAGCAAAAACTACTGCAAAGAAGCTACTCTCAGAGACGAGATATGCAGCTATGGGGTCCCAGAAGTGATAGAGAGTGACCAGGGACCCGCATTCACAGCAAATCTCACACGAGAGATCTGGTCAGCAGTAGGGTCAGAATTAGGCCTACACACTCCCAATCACACTACTCAGTGTTAGGCACACTTCCAGAGGCCCAGAAAAGCTGTCACTATATGAAATTTTGTTTGGGTCTAGTCCCAGGTTAGGGGTATCCTTTCCCTCAGTAGCTGACTATGTAATATGATACTTTGTCTGCTTATGTAATTGAACTCACCAAGAAACTTGCTAACATCCATTCTCGAGTTTTTTTCTTCATTGCCAGATCCAGATTCAGTGTCCAGTACGCACTCCTTGAAGGCAGGAGACTGGGTGTTGGTGAAAAAAAGTTTGTAAGGAGAACACCACTCGATCCCAGATTTGATGGTCCTGTTCAAGTGCTGCTGATGACACCAACCTCTGTGAAACTGGAGGGAAGACCCACTCGGATCCACTCATCGCATTGCAAGAAAGCTCCCCTACCAGAAGATGACACCCAAGCCAGAATGATGTTGTGGATGCCCTGCCTGACCGAATAGATGACCTACCTGATAAAGAATACACTACACATGCTATTGACTAAGAGACTGATTGCAACGAACCCCCGTTAGGGACAGATCTCCTGACCGCCCATTTGCAAAAAGTCTGTACGGAGTGGGGCGCAGGCATTAGGCTTGTGTCAGTTCACCAGCAGCACAAAAGAGTTGCAGCGCTTTGGGACAGGAGGCTAGGATAAGGGCAAGTGATATCTAAGGGGGGCTTGTGATAGAAATATATATATCATGTAGATCTCACTTGCTTGTATACTCCTCTATAATTATATATACTCATATACTCACAGCTAATATATACATTATAATCAATGGCTTAAAATGGCTGACATAAACTGATATAAGCCAGACAGATTGTATGGGGTTTTCCATCTCAAAAGCGGAACAACGCCAGATGTATTAAGTGCTGATCAGATGTTTCAACTTTGTCCTAGATGCAGAGCTACATTTTAGTTGCTTAATCAGCACCCATATGTGCATTAATCATAATATTCCATATATGTTTAGATAACCAATGACAGAGGAGCTAGACAATATGGTAATTAACTAACCACCCCTAACAACCCCTAACCACTCCTTTCGATATGAAAATATAAAACTATGTATGTACAATAAAGTATCAGTATTGATGGAATGTTGTTCTGTCACAATGGTGTACAGTCCATTCTTGATGAGCTCTTAAAATACTCAGTCTTATTGGGAGCGGCCGCAGCACACACAGGGATAAATTTATCCAATCCAAATTTCCATATCATAGTGCTCCATACTGTATAACGGCCACACACAGTTCTCCATACTGTATAATGATCCCACATGATGCTCAATACTGTATAATGGCCACACATGACGCTCCATACTGTATAACGGCCACACATGATGCTCCATACTGTATAATGGCAATTGGCCACACATGATGCTCCATACTGTATAACGGCCACACATGATGCTCCATACTGTATAATGGTCATTGGCCACACATGATGCTCCATACTGTATAACGGCCACACATGATGTTCAATACTGTATAATGGCCACACAGTTCTCCATACTGTATAATGATCCCACATGATGCTTAATACTGTATAATGACCCCCCCTCCTGTATGCATGGCTCATATTCCCCCCTGTATGCATGGCTCATATTCCCCCTCCTGTATGCATGGCTCATATTCCCCCTCCTGTATTCATGGCTCATATTTCACCCCCCGTATGTATGGCTCATATTTCCCCCCCTGTATGCATGGCTCATATTCCCCCCTGTATGCATGACTCATATTCCCCCCTGTATGCATGGCTCATATTCCCCCTCCTGTATGCATGGCTCATATTTCACCCCCCTGTATACATGGCTCATATTCCCCCCCTGTATGCATGGCTCATATTTCTCCCTCCTGTATGCATGGCTCATATTCCCCCCCGTATGCATGGCTCATATTCCCCCCCCCTGTATGCATGGCTCATATTCCCCCCCCTGTAAGCATGGCTAATATTTCCCCCTCCTGTATGCATGGTTCATATTTCCCCCTCCTGTATGCATTGCTCATATTCCCCCCTGTATGTGTGGCTGATATTCCTCCCCTGTATGCATGGCTCATATTTCCCCCTCCTGTATGCATGGCTCATATTCCCCCCCTGTATGCATGACTCATATTTCCCCCCTCCTGTATGCATGTGTTGTGAATTCTGCTCTTGGGCTCCCTCCGGTGGTTGTAAGTGGTAGCGCTGCTGTCTCTGAATCACAGCATTTATCAGGTGTTTTCACTTTTTGCAATTTGGACAGGGCTATTTAGTCTTGCTTCACCCTTAAGTCAGTGCCAGTTGTCCATTGTTCCTGGAGGATTCACATCCCTGCCTGGTCTCTTCTGCTTTGCAGTTCTTTTCAACAAAGATAAGTTCTGGCCTTGATTTTGCTGTCCACATGCTGTGGTCTTATTGTTCAGTTATTTTCCATGTTTTGTCTTGTCCAGCTTGGTCTGTATAAGGATTTGTTTAGCCAAGCTGGTATCTCTGGAGATGTAGATATACCCTCCATGTCTTTAGTTAGCTGTGGAGTTTTTGTATTTTCTGTGGTGGATATTTTCTAGTGTTTTAATACTGACTGCATAGTACTCTGTCCTGTCCTTTCTATTTAGCTAGAAGTGGCCTCCTTTGCTAAATTCTCATTTCAGTCTGTGTATGTTTCTTCCCTCTCCTCTCACAGTCAATATTTGTGGGGGGCTGCCTGTTCTTTGGGGATTTTCTCTGAGGCAAGATAGTTTTCCCTTTTCTATCTCTAGGGGTAATTAGTCCTCCGGCTGTGTCGAGATGTCTAGGGAGCGCTAGGTACATTCCACGGCTACATCTAGATGCGGTGTTAGGTTCAGGGTCTGCGGTCAGTACAGGTACCACCTTCTTCAGAGTATGTCCCATGCTGCTCTTAGGCCACCAGATCATAACAGTACAACTGGACAACAATGAGTTAACCGCATCTCAGAAGAAGGGAAGGAAAGTGCTGAGCCATTTTTTTTTCTGTAGTCTGTTGTGTTTTTTTTTTCTCTTCTCTCTTTGCCTCTGGGTGGCTCAGGAGTTCGGTGCTGGTATGGATGTTCATGGATTGGCTTCTCATGTGGATCAACTTGCTGCTAGAGTACAGGGTATTTCCGATTATATCGTTCAGACTCCAGTTTTAGAGCCTAGAATTCCAACTCCTGATTTGTTTTTTGGGGATAGGTCCAAATTTCTGAGCTTTAAAAATAACTGTAAACTGTTTTTTTCTCTGAAACCCTGTTCCTCTGGTGATCCCATCCAGCAGGTTAAAATTATTATATCTCTGCTGCGTGGTGACCCCCAGGATTGGGCATTTGCCCTGGAACCTGGGAATCCGGCGTTGCTTAATGTAGACACCTTTTTTCAGGCGCTTGGGTTATTGTATGACGAACCTAATTCAGTGGATCATGCTGAGAAGACCTTGTTGGCCCTGTCTCAGGGTCAAGAAGCGGCAGAATCATATTGCCAGAAGTTTAGAAAATGGTCTGTACTGACTAAATGGAATGAGGATGCCTTGGCGGCAATCTTCAGAAAGGGTCTTTCTGAATCCGTTAAAGATGTTATGGTGGGGTTCCCCACGCCTGCTGGTCTGAGTGATTCTATGTCTCTGGCCATTCAGATTGATCAGCACTTGCGCGAGCGCAGAGTTGTGCACACTATGGCATTGTCTTCCGAGCACAGTCCTGAGCGTATGCAGTGTGATAGGATTGTGTCAAGAGCTGAACGACAAGGATTCAGATGTCAGAATGGGTTGTGTTTTTACTGCGGCGATTCTGCTCATGTTATTTCTGATTGCCCTAAGCGTACCAAGAGAATCGCTGGTTCTGTTACCATCAGTACTGTACAACCTAAATTTCTGTTATCTGTGACCCTGATCTGCTCATTATCGTCATTTTCTGTCATGGCATTTGTGAATTCAGGCGCCGCTCTAAATTTAATGGACTTAGAATTTGCCAGACGTTGTGGTTTCCCCTTGCAGCCTTTGCAGAGTCCCACTCCTTTGAGGGGCATTGATGCTACACCGTTGGCTAAAAATAAACCTCAGTTTTGGACACAGTTGACCATGTGCATGGCGCCAGCCCATCAGGAAGATTGTCATTTTCTGGTGTTGCATAATTTGCATGATGCTATTGTGCTGGGTTTCCCATGGTTACAGGTGCATAATCCGGTATTAGATTGGAAATCTATGTCTGTGACTAGTTGGGGTTGTCAGGGGGTTCATGGTGACGTTCCTGTGATGTCAATTGCCTCCGCCCCCTCTTCTGAAATTCCTGAGGTTTTGTCAGATTTCCAGGATGTATTCAATGAGCCCAAGTCCAGTTCCCTTCCACCGCATAGGGACTGTGATTGTGCTATTGACTTGATTCCAGGCTGTAAGTTCCCTAAAGGCTGACTTTTCAACCTGTCTATGCCAGAACATACCACCATGCGGAGCTATGTGAAGGAGTCCTTGGAGAAGGGGCATATTCGGCCATCTTCTTCACCATTGGGAGCAGGTTTTTTCTTTGTTGCCAAAAAACGATGGCTCCTTGAGACCCTGTATTGATTATCGCCTCTTGAATAAGATCACGGTCAAATTCCAATACCCTTTGCCTTTGCTTTCTGATCTGTTTGCTAGGATTAAGGGGGCTAGTTGGTTTACTAAGATTGACCTTCGAGGGGCATATAATCTGGTTCGTATTAAGCAGGGGGACGAATGGAAAACTGCGTTTAATACGCCCGAAGGCCATTTTGAATACCTTTTGATGCCATTCGGACTCTCTAATGCTCCATCTGTGTTTCAGTCCTTCATGCATGATATATTTTGGAATTATCTTGATAAATTTATGATTGTATATTTGGATGATATTTTGATTTTTTCAGATGATTGGGAGTCTCATGTGAAACAAGTCAGGATGGTATTTCAGATCCTTCGTGATAATGCCTGGTTTGTGAAGGGGTCTAAGTGCCTCTTTGGAGTACAGAAGATTTCTTTTTTGGGCTTCATTTTTTCTCTCTCATCTATAGAAATGGATCCGGTTAAAGTTCAGGCCATTCATGATTGGATCCAGCCCACATCCGTGAAGAGCCTTCAGAAATTTTTGGGCTTTGCTAATTTTTATCGCCGTTTCATTGACAACTTCTCCAGTGTGGTTAAACCCCTGACCGATTTGACAAAGAAAGGCGCTGATGTTATGAATTGGTCCTCTGCGGCTGTTTCTGCCTTTCAGGATCTTAAACGCCGATTTACTTCTGCCCCTGTGTTGCGTCAGCCGGATGTTTCTCTTCCTTTTCAGGTTGAGGTTGACGCTTCTGAGATTGGGGCAGGGGCCGTTTTGTCTCAGAGGAATTCTGATGGTTCCTTGATGAAACCGTGTGCCTTCTTTTCTCGAAAGTTTCCGCTTGCGGAACGCAATTATGATGTCGGCAATCATGAGTTGTTGGCTATGAAGTGGGCATTTGAGGAGTGGCGACATTGGCTTGAGGGGACCAAGCACCGTATTGTGGTCTTGACCGATCATAAGAATCTGATTTATCTCGAGTCTGCCAAACGGCTGAATCCTAGACAGGCCCGATGGTCCCTGTTTTTCTCCCGTTTTGATTTTGTGGTCTCGTATCTTCCGGGTTCTAAGAATGTTAAGGCTGATGCCCTCTCTAGGAGCTTTTTGACTGATTCTCCTGGGGTCCTTGAGCCGGTCGGTATTCTGAAGGAAGGGGTGATTCTTTCTGCCATCTCCCCTGATTTACGACGGGTTCTTCAGAAATTTCAGGCTGATAAACCTGACCGCTGTCCAGTGGGAAATTGTTTGTTCCTGACAGATGGACTAGTAAAGTGATTTCGGAGGTTCATTGTTCTGTGTTGGCCGGTCATCCTGGGATTTTTGGTACCAGAGATTTGGTTGGTAGGTCCTTTTGGTGGCCTTCTTTGTCACGGGATGTGCATTCTTTTGTGCAGTCCTGTGGGACTTGTGCGCGGGCCAAGCCTTGCTGTTCTCACGCTAGTGGGTTGCTTTTGCCTTTGCCGGTCCCTGAGAGGCCTTGGACGCATATTTCTATGGATTTTATTTCGGATCTTCCGGTTTCCCAGAGGATGTCAGTTATCTGGGTGGTTTGTGACCGGTTTTCTAAGATGGTTCATTTGGTACCTTTGCCTAAGTTGCCTTCCTCTTCTGATTTGGTTCCGTTGTTTTTTCAGCATGTGGTTCGTTTGCATGGCATTCCGTAGAACATTGTGTCCGATAGAGGTTCCCAGTTTGTTTCTAGGCCTTTTGTGCTAGGCTGGGCATTGATTTGTCTTTTTCTTCCGCATTTCATCCTCAGACAAATGGCCAAACCGAGCGAACTAATCAGACTTTGGAAACTTATTTGAGATGCTTTGTGTCTGCTGATCAGGATGATTGGGTGGCTTTCTTGCCATTGGCCGAGTTTGCCCTTAATAATTGGGCTAGTTCTGCTACCTTGGTTTCACCCTTCTTTTGTAACTCTGGTTTTCATCCTCGTTTTTCTTCAGGGCAGGTTGAGCCCTCTGATTGTCCTGGGGTGGACTCTGTGGTTGACAGGTTGCAGCAAATTTGGGCTCATGTTGTTGACAATTTGGTGTTGTCTCAGTGTCTCAGGAAGGGGCTCAGCGTTTTGCTAACCGTCGTCGCTGTGTTGGTTCCTGGCTTCGGGTTAGGGATTTGGTCTGGTTGTCTTCCCGTCATGTCCTTATGAAGGTTTCTTCCTCTAAGTTTAAGCCTCGGTTTATTGGCCCTTATAGGATTTCTGAGATTATCAATCCAGTGTCTTTTCGTTTGGCCCTTCCAGCCTCTTTCTCCATCCATAATGTTTTTCATAGATCTTTGTTGCGGAAATATATGGTGCCCGTTGTTCCCTCTGTTGATCCTCCTGCCCCGGTGTTGATTGATGGGGAGTTGGAGTATGTGGTTGAGAAGATTTTGGATTTTCGTTTTTCGAGGCGGAGCCTTCAGTATCTTGTCAAATGGAAGGGTTATGGCCAGGAGGATAATTCTTGGGTTGTTGCCTCCGATGTTCATGCTGATGATTTGGTTCGTGCCTTTCATTTGGCTCGTCCGGATCGGCCTGGGGGCTCTGGTGAGGGTTCGGTGACCCCTCCTCAAAGGGGGGGTATTGTTGTGAATTCTGCTCTTGGGCTCCCTCCGGTGGTTGTAAGTGGTAGCGCTGCTGTCTCTGAATCACAGCATTTATCAGGTGTTTTCACTTTTTGCAATTTGGACAGGGCTATTTAGTCTTGCTTCACCCTTTAGTCAGTGCCAGTTGTCCATTGTTCCTGGAGGATTCACATCCCTGCCTGGTCTCTTCTGCTTTGCAGTTCTTTTCAACAAAGATAAGTTCTGGCCTTGATTTTGCTGTCCACATGCTGTGGTCTTATTGTTCAGTTATTTTCCATGTTTTGTCTTGTCCAGCTTGGTCTGTATAAGGATTTGTTTAGCCAAGCTGGTATCTCTGGAGATGTAGATATACCCTCCATGTCTTTAGTTAGCTGTGGAGTTTTTGTATTTTCTGTGGTGGATATTTTCTAGTGTTTTAATACTGACCGCATAGTACTCTGTCCTGTCCTTTCTATTTAGCTAGAAGTGGCCTCCTTTGCTAAATTCTCATTTCACTCTGTGTATGTTTTTTGCCCCTCCTCTCACAGTCAATATTTGTGGGGGCTGCCTGTTCTTTGGGGATTTTCTCTGAGGCAAGATAGCTTTCCCTTTTCTATCTCTAGCGGTAATTAGTCCTCCGGCTGTGTCGAGATGTCTAGGGAGCGCTAGGTACATTCCATGGCTACTTCTAGTTGCGGTGTCAGGTTCAGGGTCTGCGGTCAGTACAGGTACCACCTTCTCCAGAGTACGTCCCATGCTGCTCTTAGGCCACCAGATCATAACAGCATGGCTCATATTTCCCCCCTGTATGCATGGCTCATCTCTCCACCCCACCCCCCGCTCCCATCTTGAATAGCATGGCTTACCGTCCTCCTTCATCCCCCCTCCCCTGTCCCCCCGTCCCTCCGTCCCTCATACTTAACTGTTCCTCACCGCGCGGCCGAGCCGACATCCCTCTGGCTCTGTCCTGACTCCCGGCGCAGCACCTTCTTCCTACGTGAGCAGTCAGGTGATACCGCTCATTAAGGTCATGAATATGCGCGTATTCATGACCTTAATGAGCGGTACCACGTGACCGCTCATTCAGGAGTGCTGCAGAAGCCGAGACCAGGCATCGCTGGAGCAGGGTGAGTATTGTCTTCAAGGAGGGTTGGTGGGAGGCGGGCGGGGGGGCGGTGGGATGGGGGGGTCGGTCGGGAGGTGACCCAGCTTTTATAAAAAAACAAAGAAAAAAAAAACCTTGCTCAGGTGCCGCCCCCTGCATTGTCCCCGCCCTAGGCACGTGCCCTCACGTGCCTAGTGGCAAATACGGCCTTGACAATATGCAGCCAAAGGATATAATATTAAAGGGAATCTGTTATTAGGTTTTCACTATGTAATCTTAGAGCAGCACAATGTAGCAGGGCTATGTGGGGGCCATTATACTGTATGTGGGCAATTATACAGTGTGGAGGGTCCATCATATTCTGTGAAGAGTTTACAGTGGCCATTTTACTGCATGGGGGCTAGAGGGGGCCATTAAATAGTTTGGATGGTTGTGTATGGGCAAATATATTGTGTAAATGGGTGTGGGGGTGATTATATTTTATGCAGGGCCATTATTATGTATGGATGACAGTGTGGGAATCACCATATAGTGTGGAGGGCTGTTGTGGGATGTGGGATCACTGTGAGGAATCATGCTGTGTGGAAGGCATCATGCGGTGTGGGAGGGTACTATAGAGTGCTTTGTGTATGGAGAGTAGTTTGTAGAAATTCATTGTGTGGATACCATATTGTGATTGGGGGGACTTTTGTTAGCCCTTTCATGGCCCCCATAAAGTATGATGCTATTTTAATGTGTGGTGCTTCCATTGGAGGAATATTATTTTGTTAGGGCTGAAAAGCAAACTGTAAAGAAATGCACGAGCACAATAGGGTCTTATCCAGGTTAAAAGGTTAAAAACACTTAAAAGGCCTTGAATCCAGATGCAGCAGCTTCCTTAGAAATATCATATTAAGGTAGCAGGATTGGAAGTGTTTCTGCGCTCTCTGGTGTCACATCACAAGTAGTGGTTGATAAAATTACAGGTTTATTGTCAAATTGTCTCTTCAGAGAGGATGAGGACTAGAACTCTAGTGCCACCTATTGGAAGTAGCAATTCTAACAGTGGAGATCTGGCACTTTGCACTGACGAGGGGCAGTACCCCGAAACACAGTGTCTGCAAATTGAGATCTGGTTTGGCTATTATCCTAAGTCATGTGACAAGGCTCGTTAAAGGGTCAACATTGACTGTTAGGATTGCTACAATTGAGACAATTTGCATATTTCCCAGAGGAGCATTGCGGCTTTAAGTCTCGTCATCTCGACATACTTAACATGTCACTCTCTGCAAGGAGAAACGATACTTCTTGGATCCAGGTTTATTGTCGACACATTTCAGAGTCCACCAACTCCTTCTTCAGGACTGCCGTACATAAATCTATGTATGGTTGTCTTGAAGGAGTCAGTGGACTATGAAACGCGTCAACAACAAACCTTCAATTTTATCAACCACTACTTATGTCGTGACTACAGAGAGCATGGAAACACTTCCAATCCTGCTACCTTAAAGTTGTGAAATATGTTCTCCTGTGACTCCTCCAAATATATATTTTTCCTTGGAGGTGGGGGGGGGCAATAAGGACTTCTGTCCATGATTTCTATGTATGACCTTGAACTAATGTCTTATAAATCTGGATATTTATTATAAACTAGATGGTGGCCCGATTCTAACGCATCGGGTATTCTAGAATATGCATGTCCACGTAGTATATTGGCCAGCCACGTAGTATATTGCACAGCCCATGTAGTATATTGCCCAGCCACGTTGTATATTGCCCAGTCATGTAGTATATTGCCCAGCCACGTAGTATATTGCCCAGCCACGTAGTATATTGCCCAGCCACGTAGTATATTGCCTAGTCACGTAGTATATTGCCCAGCCACGTAGTATATTGCCCAGTTACATAGTATATTGCCCAGTCACGTAGTATATTGCCCAGCCACGTAGTATATTGCACAGCGACGGAGTATACAGCACAGAGCCACGTAGTATACAGAGTTAAAATAAAAAATAAACATATACTCACCCTCCGAAGGCCCGTTGAAGTCCTGGTCCTGTGCGCGGTGCAGGCGTCAGCTTCCGGTCCCAGGGTGTGATGACGTCGCCGTCACATGGCCGTGACGTCATGGCAGGTCCTTCTAGCGCAGGTGCGCAGGACCTGTGATGACGTCGTGGTCACATGACCGTGATGTCATGGAAGGTCCTTCTTGCACACAATCATTGGGACCAGAACCTGCCGCTTGCATGGAGCGGTCACCGTAGCATCGCGAGGAGCGCAAAAGGCGGCGGATGGTGAGTATAGCAGGTTTTTTTTTTTATTATTTTTAACATGACATATTTTTACTATTGATTCTGCATAGGCAGCGTCAATAGTAAATAGTTTGGGACACACAGGGTTAATAGCGGCGGTAATGGAGTGCGTTACACCGCGGCCCGTTACCGCTGCCATTAACCCTGTGTGAGCGGTAACTGGAGGGGAAGGGGATTGTGGAGCGGGCGCCGGGCAGTGACTGCAGGGGAGTAGGGGAGGGACTAATCGGACTGTGCCCGTCGCTGATTGGTCGCGGCAGCCATGACAGGCAGCTGCCGAGACCAATCAGCGACTTGGATTCCATGACAGACAGAGGCCGCGACCAATGAATATCCGTGACAGACAGACAGAAGGACAGACAGAAAGACGGAAGTGACCCTTAGACAATTATATAGTAGATATGACCCATGATGCTAAAATGCCATTGACATAGTCTCACAAAATATATTTCAAATTGTGAGTTTCTTATAACTGTTACATAAAGTAGTAAGATTTCTATCCCTTATTAAACACCGATGCTGCTGCCAGACCTTTTCTTAATGGGAACCTGTCTTCTGATTCATGCTGCCCAGTCCGCAGGCAGCACGGCTCACAGTCTGGCTGCACAATTCAGCATGTCTGTTTTTCTCTGAAATTCTCCAATGTTTCTGAGAAAATACAGTTTGGTGGTCCGACGGGAACATAGCCGGAGACAAGACTCTTCTCAGTACTGCTATAATTGACAGGTCTCTCTTCTATGACACGAGGGTCTCTTTGGGATCCATTCATCATGGCTGAGGTGGTGCCTCTTATGATGTGAAGGCACATGATCGGACACGGCCCTACTGGATTAGTCCCCTGAGAAGTACTATTTGATTGGTGGGATCATATGGGTCTTTTGGTAATGGCGGGCTGTTAGTTACACAGTAGATGCTTGTCACTCATGCTGCCACCTCACGTAGCTCATATCATGGCTGACAGAGCTTTTATCAAATTCTCTGGTGTTAATAGTTCATAATATAGTGTCAGTCTCCTGACGTGTCCACCACAAGTGAGGGATGGAATGCACTGAGGCTAATGGTACATAACAATGCAATGACAATGGAAGAGAACAATGATACATAACAATGCATTGACAATAGTGTAATATGCTGTAGATTAATTTATGATCATGAGTTATATATTGAGGCAATTTATTGATAACTGATGTCAGATTATGATAGGTATAGACAGTGAAAAAGTGGAGCGGCAGAGCCAAATACATAGAGGGATATACACAAAGACAATAGAAAGGAACAAAAAAGGAAGAGGTAATGGAATAGGCACTAGGGATGAGCAAGTGTGCTCGGTGATACACAGATATCACTCGAGTATCTGGGTGCTCAGATGTGCTCGTGTCTCAGCAAGTCTTGGCCAGGGCTCAATTACCCACCCTGCATGTTTGGTGCCTGTTACACAGCCAATAAGCATGCCTGTGACTCACTGTAATGCCGTAGCAATCTTGGTAGTGGCATTACTGTGATTGGCTGGTTGTATGACATCATCAGGGATTTATAAAAGGAAAAGTGCCACCAGGATCAGCACACTGATACCATTGCATGGCTCTGTGACACTTAATTTTGGAGGGAGAGAGTGCTTGTCCAGGCGTGTGTGTGCACAATATAGGAATCAGAGTCCTTTAGTGTTGATACTGGAGCTGAAATTGAATCATCATACTAAAAGCCTTTGTAAGGGCTAATTCTTGGCTTTGCTGTTTGTATCACATACATTTTGCATTTAGTCTAGGGAAGAAGAGAGAGTTTCAGGAGCAGGGAGAGTGGCACAATATAGTCTGTAGACAGGGATTAAGGCTTTGCAGTCTGTTGCTAAATACACTGCTCAAAAAATAAAGGGAACACTTAAACAACAGAATATAACTCCAAGTAAATCAAACTTCTGTGAAAACTGTCCACTTAGGAAGCAACACTGTTTGACAATCAATTTCACATGCTGTTGTGCAATTGGAATAGACAACAGATGGAAATTATTGGCAATTATCAAGACACACTCAATAAAGGAGTGGTTCTGCAGATGGGGACCACAGACCACATCTCAGTACCAATGCTTTCTGGCTGATGTTTTGGTCACTTTTGAATGTTGGTTGTACTTTCACACTCGTGGTAGCATGAGACAGACTCTACAACCCACACAAGTGGCTCAGGTAGTGCAGCTCATCCAGTATGGCACATCAATGCGAGCTGTGGCAAGAAGGTTTGCTGTGTCTGTCAGCGCAGTATCCAAAGGCTAGAGGCACTACCAGGAGACAGGCCAGTACACCAGGAGATGTGGAGGGAGCTGTAGGAGGGCAACAACCCAGAAGCAGGACCACTACCTCAGCCTTTGTGCAAGGAGGAACAGGAGGAGCACTGCCAGAGCCCTGCAAAATGACTTCCAGCAGGCCACAAATGTGCATGTGTCTGCACAAACGGTTAGAAACTGACTCCATGAGGATGGTCTGAGTGCCCGACATCCACAAATGGGGGTTGTGCTCACAGCTCAACAGCGTGCAGGACGATTGGCATTTGCCACAGAACACCAGGATTGGCAAATTTGCCACTGGCGCCCTGTGCTCTTCACAGGTGAAAGCAGGTTCACACAGAGCACATGTGACAGACATGACAGAGTCTGGAGGCGCCATCCAGACTTGCTGCCTGCAACATCCTTTAGCATGGCTGGTTTGGCAGTGGGTCAGTAATGGTGTGGGGTGGCATTTCTTTGAAGGGCCGCACAGCCCTCCATGTGCTCACCAGAGGTAGCCTGACTGCCATTAGGTACCAAAATCAGATCCTCAGACCCCTTGTGAGACCACATGCTGGTGCGGTTGGCCCTGGGTTCCTCCTAATGCAAGACAATGCCAGACCTCATGTGGCTGGAGTGTGTCAGCAGTTCCTGCAAGATGAAGGCATTGAAGCTATGGACTGGCCCGCCTGTTCCCCAGACCTGAATTCTGTTGAACACATCTGGGACATCATGTCTCTCACCATCCACTAACGTCACGTTGCACCATAGACTGTCCAGAAGTTGGCAGATGCTTTAGTCTAGGTCTGGGAGGAGATCCATCAGGAGACCATCTGCCGCCTCATCAGGAGCATGCCCAGGCATTGTAGGGAGGTGATACAGGCACATGGAGGCAACACACACTATTGTACATCATTTTCTTGTCTTGATGCATTTCCACTAAAGTTGGATCAGCCTGTAATTTGATTTTCCACTTTGATTTTGAGTATCATTCCAAATCCAGACCTCCATGGGATATTCATTTTGATTTATATTGATTATTTTTATGTTTTATTGTTCTCAACACATTCCGCTATGTAATGAATAAAGATTTGCAACTGAAATATTTCATTCAGTGATATCTAGGATGTAGTATTTTAGTGTTCCCTTTATTTTTTTGGCAGTGTTTTTCTTTTGTGCGAAAAAATTGAATATATGTGATCCATCAAGTATTACGTGTTTTGTGGTACATTTTGGTGTTCTATAAAACTCCAAAAAAGTGTTGAATTTTTTTTCTAGATTAAATCACTCACCCAAAGAGTATTCTGAGCTCTGGGGTACATTTCTGTGATATGTAACACTCCAAAAAAGTGTTTAAAATTTTTGCTGTAGTCACTTACTCATCCAAAGAGTACTACATGTTCTGTATTAGATTTCTGTGATTTATAACACTCCAAAAAAGTGTTAATTATTTTTCTGTATTCAATTAGTCATTATTGATGGCAGAATTGCGCGAGACTACAGAGGGAGTGACTAGAGGAATATTGGTAACAGTAAAGATGGCAGGAGCTTGTGGTCCAGATCCGGCCACTTTCCCATAACCACCAAGTCCCAAACCCAGGCCACATCCTTCACCACAGGGGTTCTTGCGGATGGGAAAGCCAGGATCCAGGAACTGGAGAGCAGACTGCGGGGCCTACACTGGCCGGAAGAGACAAGGAGGCGAGCCAGGACCAGAGGTGAATAAAGGCTATAGGGTCGCAAGGTTCTGACGGTTGTCATCCCAGAGGAATGTCAATACATTCAACCTGCAGAGAAGGGGGTACATTTGGGACCCCTCATCACATTTTCTTCAAACATTGGGCAGTAGAAACAAAACACTTGCCTCAAAGGCTGCAAGAGTTGATGGCTGGAACGAGGGTCACTTTCCTCAAAATCAAGGGTCAACATTGCTGGTATGTGGTGGGTGTGAATTCAGAAGCAAGGATGAACCCTTCTTGATGGAATAGACAAGCCAGGATACTCCTCAATATGGCTTGAGACGGGGCTACTACCACCCACGAGAGATCATACTGTCCTTGGGGTACTGTCATGATCTCTGCAGGCAGAGATCATAGCAAGCCTATAGAGGGACAAGCTCTCGGAAGATGGAACTATACTGACCATGAACTAAGCCTGCCGCGCAACTAGAAATAGCCAGGTAGCATTTCCTATTTATCGCTAGATGCCCAGCTCTGGCCTAAGACCTAAATAGCTAGCAGAGGGAAATATAAGACCTGGCTCACCTCTAGAGAAATATTCCAAAGAAGACAGTAGCCCCCCACATATAATGACGGTGAGTTCAGATGAAACTACAAACGCAGCAGGAAAATAGTCTTAGCAAATTTGAGGTCCGCTTACTAGATAGCAGAAGACAGATAGTATACTTTCATGGTCAGCAGAAAAACACTAACAAAACACCATCCAGAGATTACCTTAAACTCTGGCATTAACTCATAACGCCAGAGTAGCAATCCCTGATCAACGAGAGCTTTCCAGACACAGTAACAAAACTTCAGCTGTGAACTGGAACAAATAGGCAAAACAAAACATGGACAAAAGTCCAACTTATCTAGTAGTTGTCTAGAAGCAGGAACAAGCACCGAGAGGCATCAGATAACATTGTTGACCGGCAAGAAACCACCAGAGAAATGAGCTTAAATAGCGACACCCACTACTGATGGAACCAGGTGAAACAGGAAAGAGGATGACAAGTCCAATTCCACAAGCGGCCACCGGGGGAGCCCAGAATCCAAATTCACAACAGTACCCCCCCCTCAAGGAGGGGGCACCGAACCCTCACCAGATCCACCAGGGCGACCAGGATGAGCCCTATGGAAGGCACGAACAAGATCAGAAGCATGAACATCAGATGCATTGACCCAAGAATTATCCTCCTGGCCGTAACCCTTCCAGTTGACCAGATACTGGAGTTTCCGTCTGGAAACACGAGAGTCCAAAATTTTCTCCACAACGTACTCCAACTCACCCTCAACCAACACCGGAGCAGGAGGCTCAACTGAAGGTACAACAGGTACCTCATACCTGCGCAATAACGACCGATGAAAAACGTTATGAATGGAAAAGGACGCAGGGAGGTCCAAACGGAAAGAAACAGGATTAAGAATCTCCAATATTCTATAAGGGCCGATGAACCGAGGTTTAAACTTAGGAGAAGAGACCCTCATAGGGACAAAACGAGAAGACAACCACACTAAATCTCCAACACAAAGCCGAGAACCAACACGACGATGACGGTTGGCAAAACGCTGAGTCTTCTCCTGGGACAACTTCAAATTGTCCATAACCTGCCCCCAGATGTGATGCAATCTCTCCACCACCGCATCCACTCCAGGACAATCCGAGGATTCCACCTGACCGGAGGAAAATCGAGGGTGAAACCCCGAATTACAGAAAAACGGGGACACCAAGGTGGAAGAACTGGCCCGATTATTGAGGGCGAACTCTGCCAATGGCAAAAAAGCAACCCAATCATCCTGGTCAGCAGAGACAAAACACCTCAGATATGTCTCAAGGGTCTGATTAGTCCGCTCGGTCTGGCCATTAGTCTGAGGGTGAAAAGCAGATGAAAAAGACAAATCTATGCCCATCCTAGCACAGAATGCCCGCCAAAATCTAGACACAAATTGGGTACCTCTGTCAGAAACAATATTCTCAGGAATACCGTGCAATCGGACAACATTCTGAAAAAACAGAGGAACCAACTCAGAAGAAGAAGGCAACTTGGGCAGAGGAACCAAATGGACCATTTTAGAGAAACGGTCACAGACCACCCAGATGACAGACATCTTCTGGGAAACAGGCAGATCTGAAATAAAATCCATCGAGATGTGTGTCCAAGGCCTCTTAGGAATAGGCAAGGGCAACAGCAGTCCGCTAGCCCGAGAACTACAAGACTTGGCCCGAGCACAAACGTCACATGACTGCACAAAGACTCGCACATCTCGTGACAGGGAAGGCCACCAGAAGGATCTTGCCACCAAATCCCTGGTACCAAAAATTCCGGGATGACCTGCCAATGCAGAAGAATGTACCTCAGAGATGACTCTGCTGGTCCAATCATCCGGAACAAACAGTCTATCAGGCGGACAACGATCCGGTCTATCCGCCTGAAACTCTTGCAAGGACCGCCGCAGATCAGGAGAAACGGCCGACAAAATTACTCCCTCCCTAAGGATACCTGTGGGTTCAGAATTACCAGGAGAGTCCGGGTCAAAACTCCTAGAAAGGGCATCTGCCTTAACATTCTTAGAACCCGGTAGGTATGACACCACAAAATTAAAGCGAGAAAAAAATAAAGACCAGCGCGCCTGTCTAGGATTCAGGCGTCTGGCAGTCTCAAGATAAATCAAATTTTTGTGGTCAGTCAATACCACCACCTGATGCCTAGCCCCCTCGAGCCAATGGCGCCACTCCTCAAACGCCCACTTCATGGCCAAAAGCTCCCGATTCCCAACATCATAATTCCGCTCTGCGGGCGAAAATTTGCGAGAAAAGAAGGCACAAGGCCTAATGACGGAGCAGTCGAAACCTTTCTGCGACAACACTGCCCCAGCTCCGATCTCCGAAGCGTCAACCTCAACCTGAAAAGGCAGATTCACATCAGGCTGACGCAACACAGGGGCAGAGGCAAAACGGCGCTTAAGCTCCTGAAAGGCCTCTACAGCATGAGGGGACCAATTAGCAACATCAGCGCCTTGTCTGGTCAAATCAGTCAGTGGTTTAACGACATCCGAAAAACCAGCAATAAATCGGCGGTAAAAGTTGGCAAAGCCCAAAAATCTCTGAAGACCCTTAAGAGAGGAGGGCTGAGTCCAGTCACAAATAGCTTGCACCTTGACGGGATCCATCTCAATGGAAGAGGGAGAAAAAATATACCCCAAAAAGGAAATTTTCTGGACCCCAAAAACGCACTTAGACCCCTTCACACATAAAGAATTAGACCGCAGAACCTGAAAAACTCTCCTGACCTGCTGGACATGAGAGTCCCAGTCATCAGAAAAAATCAGAATATCATCCAGATATATTATCATAAATTTATCCAGAAAATCGCGGAAAATATCATGCATAAAAGACTGGAAAACTGAAGGGGCATTAGAAAGACCAAAAGGCATGACCAAATACTCAAAGTGGCCCTCGGGCGTATTAAATGCGGTCTTCCACTCATCCCCCTGCCTGATCCGCACCAAATTATACGCCCCACGAAGATCAATTTTAGAGAACCACTTAGCACCCTCTATACGAGCAAACAAATCAGTAAGCAATGGCAATGGGTATTGATACTTAACAGTGATCTTATTCAGAAGCCGATAATCAATACATGGTCTCAAAGAGCCGTCTTTTTTTGAGACAAAGAAAAACCCAGCTCCCAAGGGAGAAGAAGATGGACGAATATGACCATGAACTAAGCCTGCCGCGCAACTAGAAATAGCCAGGTAGCATTTCCTATTTATCGCTAGATGCCCAGCTCTGGCCTAAGACCTAAATAGCTAGCAGAGGGAAATATAAGACCTGGCTCACCTCTAGAGAAATATTCCAAAGAAGACAGTAGCCCCCCACATATAATGACGGTGAGTTCAGATGAAACTACAAACGCAGCAGGAAAATAGTCTTAGCAAATTTGAGGTCCGCTTACTAGATAGCAGAAGACAGATAGTATACTTTCATGGTCAGCAGAAAAACACTAACAAAACACCATCCAGAGATTACCTTAAACTCTGGCATTAACTCATAACGCCAGAGTAGCAATCCCTGATCAACGAGAGCTTTCCAGACACAGTAACAAAACTTCAGCTGTGAACTGGAACAAATAGGCAAAACAAAACATGGACAAAAGTCCAACTTATCTAGTAGTTGTCTAGAAGCAGGAACAAGCACCGAGAGGCATCAGATAACATTGTTGACCGGCAAGAAACCACCAGAGAAATGAGCTTAAATAGCGACACCCACTACTGATGGAACCAGGTGAAACAGGAAAGAGGATGACAAGTCCAATTCCACAAGCGGCCACCGGGGGAGCCCAGAATCCAAATTCACAACAGTACTGTCATGATCTCTGCAGGCAGAGATCATAGCAAGCCTATAGAGGGACAAGCTCTCGGAAGATGGAACTATACTGACCATGAACTAAGCCTGCCGCGCAACTAGAAATAGCCAGGTAGCATTTCCTATTTATCGCTAGATGCCCAGCTCTGGCCTAAGACCTAAATAGCTAGCAGAGGGAAATATAAGACCTGGCTCACCTCTAGAGAAATATTCCAAAGAAGACAGTAGCCCCCCACATATAATGACGGTGAGTTCAGATGAAACTACAAACGCAGCAGGAAAATAGTCTTAGCAAATTTGAGGTCCGCTTACTAGATAGCAGAAGACAGATAGTATACTTTCATGGTCAGCAGAAAAACACTAACAAAACACCATCCAGAGATTACCTTAAACTCTGGCATTAACTCATAACGCCAGAGTAGCAATCCCTGATCAACGAGAGCTTTCCAGACACAGTAACAAAACTTCAGCTGTGAACTGGAACAAATAGGCAAAACAAAACATGGACAAAAGTCCAACTTATCTAGTAGTTGTCTAGAAGCAGGAACAAGCACCGAGAGGCATCAGATAACATTGTTGACCGGCAAGAAACCACCAGAGAAATGAGCTTAAATAGCGACACCCACTACTGATGGAACCAGGTGAAACAGGAAAGAGGATGACAAGTCCAATTCCACAAGCGGCCACCGGGGGAGCCCAGAATCCAAATTCACAACAGGGTACTCTACCTCCTATGCTGAAGCAGGCAATTGTGCAGGTGACAGTGTGGGCTGTCGGCCATTTCTGTATGTTGGGGGCTCCGGCCCTACCAGAAGCCGGGTCACTTACAGCCCAGACACCTTGGAATCGGGCTCCAGAAAGCAGGTGGATGCGATCCCCTCAGCCTCCCAAGGAAGGCAAAGAAGAAGTGGACACTTGAAGAGGTTTACTATATTATCCTCATTATAATTTTTTCCTGGCTTTGTACTTTGTGCAAAGCCTTTATGAGTATAGGAGTAAAGCAGCTACAGTTTAAAAATATTTGAATGAGGCCCGCCAGTTATTGACTTTCAGGGGTCTATGGATGACTCTCTGTCAGGGAGAGACTTGGTGAGCGAGAGCTAATAACCCGGGCTCCTGCAATTTCCCTAAGACTAGGGAAATCCTGACTGACCCTCTACCTGAAGTTTACACTGATGGTGTGCATGTTCAGGCCTCGAACCTCACCCTAACTCCTGAGCTCAGCCCTAGGCTGAAACCTCCACCCACCACCCAGTGAAGAGGTAATACTAAAATACCCACAGTTAGCACAGACAAGGGTAAAGGAAAATATAAACCACACCGCAGACACTCAGGAATACACTATAAATGTGCAGGGCAAAATAAACACAAATATAGGAAGGAGTAAATAAGATGAAGGAATATACACCACCAGCAACGAATCTCCAACCACCAGCTCTCCACTCCAGACCGAGATAACAACGCAAGAAAGAAGCTATAATCGGCGACGCCCAATGATCAGGAGAACTATTTAAAGGCCATGGAAATGGCCCAGCTTCCAATCCGAGGATCAGGTAAATTAACCCCGGAACAGCTAGACAAAATCTAGCAGACGGCAATGAGTAAATAGTGGTCAAAAGCGGAATTACCGCTGTCTGTCGGACGACCTGGTCTGAACAGCGTCCGACATGACAGTACCCCGCCTTCTACGAGGGACCCCAGGGCCCTCATGGCTTATAGGACCCGGCTTGTCCGGATGACGGCGGTGAAACAACCTGACCAGCTGGTCAGCATGAACATCCGAGGCTGGTACCCAGGACCTCTCCTCAGGCCCATAACCGCGCCAATGTACCAAGTACTGTAAAGTGCGATGCACTACATGAGAGTCAACCACCTTGGAGACTTCAAACTCCAAATTACCATCCACCAAGACTGGAGGGGGCATAGGCGCCGCGTCCACAGAACCCACCACCTTCTTTAGAAGAGACCTGTGGAACACGTTGTGTATCTTATACACCGTAGGGAGTGTTATGATCCCAGTGGCAGAGGATCGCAGAAACTAGCTAAGATTCTAAATATAGAACAAGCTCTAGGGAGGTGGTAGCGGAACTGACCGCAAACCTGATCCTAACCAAACACACTAAAGGTAGCCGGTGAACGTGCCTAAAATCCTGGACGTCTCGACGCAGCCTGAGGAACTAGCTACCCCTAGAGAGAAAGAAAGACCTCACGTGCCTCAAGAGAAATAACCCCAAAGATATAGGAAGCCCCCAACAAATAATAACGGTGAGGTAAGGGGAAAACACATACGTAGAAATGAAAACAGATTCAGCAAATGAGGCCCGCTAATACTAGATAGCAGAAGACAGATAGTGAACTGTGCAGTCAGTAGAAAACCCTACAAAATATCCACGCTGAGAATTCAAGAACCCCCACACCAACTAACGGTGTGGGGGGAGAAACTCAGCCCCCTAGAGCAACCAGCAAGCAAAGGAATCACATATTAGCAAGCTGGACAAGAAACATATAGAACACAGATGATCAAAAAATGAACAACGGAAACTTAGCTTTCTCTTGAAGAGACTGGTAGCAAGGTAGTCAGAAGGAATCAGAATAGCACTGAATACATTGACAGCAGGCATAGAACTGAGCGTCCAACTGAGCTAAATAGGAAACCACCCACCTATAACGAGACAGCTGATGCCAGCCACAAACCTGCAGAAAGATAGCACTCACACAGTACCACTTGTGACCACAAGAGGGAGCCCAGAAATAGAGTTCACAACAAGGGAGCTCCAATCGGTACGCAACTGGGTTAATGACGGCGGTGACCCTAAATGGACCAATAAACCGTGGACCCAATTTAAGGGACGGTATCTTGAGTCTTGTTTTTTGTGGATAACCACACCCAGTCATCCACACTCAGGTCCGGACCTGGCACACGCCTACTGTCAGCCACACGTTTGTACCTAGCACCCACACTCAACAGGCGCTGTTTAACTCTCCTCCAGACTGATGACAATTGTGTTCCTAACTGGTCCTCCTCCGGAACGCTGGAAGAGCCCCTCTGACTCAAGGTACAAAATTGAGGATGTAGCCCGTAAACACAAAAAAGCGGAGACTCCCCAGACGACTCCTGGCGGTGATTATTGATGGCAAACTCAGCCAAAGGAAGAAAGGTAGACCAATCCTCCTGGTTATCAGAGACAAAGCAGCGTAAGTACTGTTCCAAATTTTGGTTCATACGCTCAGTCTGACCATTTGACTGAGGATGAAACGCCGAAGAATGAGATAACTTGATTCCCAGCCGTGAGCAAAACGCTCTCCAAAATTTTGCCACAAACTGAGACCCCCTATCAGACACGATGTCAGACGGAACCCCATGAAGTCTGACCACCTCCTGCACAAATACCTGAGCCAGAGTCTTAGCGTTAGGCAACGCAGGCAAAGACACAAAGTGTGACATTTTAGAAAAACGATCAACAATCACCAAGATGACCGTGTTTCCAGCTGATGAGGGCAAATCAGTGATGAAATCCATGGAGATTTCCGTCCATGGCTTACTAGGTACCTCAAGAGGAAGTAGTGTGCCAACAGGATGGGAGAGGGGTGTCTTAGCCCTAGCGCACGAGATACAAGCTGACACGTATGAGACCACGTCCTGTCGGATCTTGGGCCACCAAAACCGACGTGACACCAACTCCAAGGTACCTCTAACCCCTGGGTGACCAGCCAGGATGGCATCATGATGCTCTGCCAAAACCTTTAGGCGGAGATGAAGCGGAACAAAAGATTTGTTGACAGGAAGCTCAGATGGTACCTCCTCCTGAGCCTCGGCAATCTCAGCCTCAACCTCGTTAGTGAGAGCCGAAACCACAACATCCTTTTGGAGGATGGGTACTGGATCTTCCCGAGGTTCTCCCCCCGGAAAACACCTGGACAGAGCATCCGCCTGAAACCGCGTGAAAAACAATGCCCAGTGAGCCTGCCTGGGGGACAGACGCTTGGCTGACTCCAAATACAGCAGATTCATATGATCAGTAATGACAGTTACCTGATGAACCGACACCTCCAAGAAGTGTCGCCATTCCTCAAAGGCCAACTTAATTGCCAACAACTCCCTGTTGCCGATATCGTAGTTACGTTCGGCGGACGACAGTTTCTTGGAGAATTAGGCGCACGGACGTAAACCATTCAAAGATCAAAAATCATCCTGATCAGCAGAAACAAAGCATCTCAGATAGGTCTCCAAAGTCTGATTGGTTTGTTCGGTTTGGCCATTTGTCTGAGGATGGAAAGCCGAAGAAAAAGACAAATCAATGCCCATCTTTGCACAAAAAGACTGCCAAAACCTAGAAACAAACTGAGAACCTCTGTCCGACACAATGTTCTCTGGAATGCCATGCAAACGAACCACATGCTGAAAAAATAATGGGACGTAATCAGAGGAGGAAGGTAATTTAGGCAGGGGTACCAAATGGAACATCTTAGAAAAGTGATCACAGACCACCCAGATGACAGACATCCTTTGAGAGACAGGGAGATCAGAAATAAAATCCATGGAAATGTGCGTCCAGGGCCTTTTTGGGACCGGCAAGGGCAAAAGTAACCCACTGGCACGAGAACAGCAGGGCTTGGCCCGAGCACAAGTCCCACAAGACTGCACAAAAGCACGCACATCCCGTGACAAGGAAGGCCACCAAAAGGACCTAGCCACCAAATCTCTGGTACCAAAAATCCCAGGATGACCAGCCAACACCGAACAATGAACCTCAGAGATAACTCTACTAGTCCATCTATCCGGGACAAACAGTTTCTCCGCTGGACAACGGTCAGGTCTATCAGCCTGAAACTCCTGCAGCACCCGCCGCAAATCAGGGGAGATGGCAGACAAAATTACCCCTTCTTTGAGAACACCAGCCGGCTCAGGGACTCCCGGGGAATCAGGCACAAAACTCCTAGAAAGGGCATCAGCCTTCACATTCTTAGTACCCGGAAGGTAGGAGACCACAAAATCGAAACGGGAGAAAAACAGCGACCATCGAGCCTGTCTAGAATTCAACCACTTGGCAGACTTGAGAAAAGTCAGATTCTTGTGATCCGTCAAGACCACCACGCGGTGCTTGGCTCCCTCAAGCCAATATCGCCACTCCTCGAATGCCCACTTCATAGCCAGCAAATCCCGATTGCCAACATCATAATTACGCTCAGCAGGTGAAAACTTTCCAGAAAAGAAAGCACATGGCTTCATCACAGAGCCATCCGAACTTCTTTGAGACAAAACAGCCCCTGCTCCAATCCCAGAAGCATCAACCTCGACCCGAAAAGGGAGCGAAACATCTGGCTGACGCAACACAGGGGCCGAAGAAAAGCAACGTTTCAACTCCTGAAAAGCCTCAACGGTCGCAGAGGACCAATTCACCACATCAGCACCTTTCTTTGTCAAATCAGTCAAAGGTTTAACCACACTAGAAAAATTAGCGATGAAGCGACGGTAAAAATTAGCAAAGCTCAGGAATTTCTGAAGGCTCTTCACAGATGTAGGTTGAGTCCAATCATAAATGGCCTGAACTTTAACAGGATCCATCTCGATAGTAGAAGGGGAAAAAATGAAGCCCAAAAAGGAAACCTTCTGAACTCCGAAGAGACACTTAGACCCCTTCACAAACAAGGAATTAGCACGAAGGACCTGGAATACCATTCTGACCTGCTTAACATGAGACTCCCAATCATCCGAAAAGACCAAAATATCATCCAAATATACAATCATGAATCTATCCAGATACTTTCGGAAGATGTCATGCATAAAGGACTGAAACACAGATGGAGCATTAGAAAGCCCAAAAGGCATCACCAGGTACTCAAAATGGCCCTCGGGCGTATTAAATGCTGTTTTCCATTCATCGCCCTGTTTAATACGCACCAGATTATACGCCCCTCGAAGATCTATCTTGGTAAACCAACTAGCCCCCTTAATCCGAGCAAACAAATCTGACAGCAGAGGCAAAGGGTACTGAAATTTGACCGTGATTTTATTGAGAAGGTGGTAATCTATACAGGGTCTCAGACAACCATCCTTCTTGGCCACAAAAAAGAACCCTGCTCCCAACGGTGACGAAGACGGGCGAATATGTCCTTTCTCCAAGGACTCCTTTATATAACTCCGCATAGCGGCGTGTTCTGGTACAGATAAATTGAAAAGTCGGCCCTTAGGAAACTTTCTACCAGGAATCAAATTAATAGCACAATCACAATCCCTATGAGGAGGTAGAGTACTGGATTTGGGCTCACCAAATACATCCCGGTAATCCAGCAAGAACTCAGGGACTTCAGAAGGAGTAGAAGAAGCAATTGACATCAACGGAACATCTCCATGTACCCCTTGACAACCCCAACTAGACACAGACATTGATTTCCAATCCAATACTGGATTATGAACCTGTAGCCTTGGCAAACCCAACACGACCACATCATGCAAATTATGCAACACCAAAAAGCGAATATCTTCCTGATGTGCAGGAGCCATGCACATGGTCAGCTGAGTCCAGTACTGAGGTCTATTCTTGGCCAAAGGCATAGCATCAATTCCTCTTAATGGAATAGGATACTGCAAAGGCTCCAAGGAAAAACCGCAGCGCCTGGCAAACTCCAAGTCCATCAAATTCAGAGCAGCACCCGAATCCACAAATGCCATGACAGAGTAGGACGACAAAGAGCAAATCAGAGTAACAGACAAAAGAAACTTAGGCTGTACAGTACCAATAATGACAGACCTAGCAAACCGCTTAGTGCACTTAGGACAATCAGAGATAGCATGAGTGGAGTCACCACAGTAAAAACACAGCCCATTCTGACGTCTGTGTTCTTGTCGTTCAGTTCTGGTCAAAGTCCTATCACATTGCATAAGCTCAGGCCTCTGCTCAGAGGACACCGCCAAATGGTGCACAACTTTGCGCTCACGCAAATGCCGATCAATTTGAATGGCCAAGGACATTGATTCATTCAAACCAGCAGGCGTGAGGAACCCCACCATAACATCCTTAAGGGCTTCAGAAAGACCCTTTCTAAAAATTGCTGCCAGGGCACACTCATTCCAATGAATAAGCACAGACCATTTTCTAAACTTCTGGCAACATACCTCCGCTTCATCCTGACCCTGACACAAAGCCAGCAAGATTTTCTCTGCCTGATCCACTGAATTCGGTTCGTCATAGAGCAATCCAAGTGCCAGAAAAAACGCATCTACATTAAGTAAAGCAGGATCTCCTGACGCAAGGGAGAATGCCCAGTCTTGAGGGTCGCCACGTAACAAAGAAATAATAATTTTTACTTGCTGAATGGGGTCACCAGAGGAACGGGGTTTCAAAGCAAGAAAGAGTCTACAATTATTTTTGAAATTCAGAAACTTAGATCTATCCCCAGAAAACAAATCAGGAATTGGAATTCTAGGTTCTAACATCGGATTCTGAACTACATAATCTTGAATGCTTTGTACCTTTGCAGTGAGTTGATCCACACAAGAAGACAGACCTTGAATATCCATATCTACACCTGAGTCCTGAACCACCCAGAGGTTAAGGGGAAAAGAGAGACAAAACACACTGCAAAGAAAAAAAAATGGGTTCAGAACTTCTCTTATCCCTCTTTTGAGATGCATTAACACCTTGTGGGCCAGCTGTACTGTTATGGACCTGGTGGTTAGGTGCACCCGGAATGACCTGATGGTTAAACTAGAACTCGGGACAAGCTCTGCGGAAGTGGGAACTCTGCTGACCGCAAACCCTACTCCTATCACACACACTAGAAATAGCCGTGGAGCGTACCTAACTCTGCCTAGACGCCTCTTCACAGCCTAAGAGCTAACTACCCCTAAAGATAGAAATAGAAGCCTTACCTTGCCTCAGAGAAATTCCCCAAAGGAAAAGGCAGCCCCCCACATATATTGACTGTGAGTTTAGAGGAAAGTCACAAACACAGGAATGAAACAGGTTTTAGCAAAGGAGGCCAGTCTTCACTAAATAGTCAGAGGATAGAAAAGAGAACTGTGCGGTCAGCACAAAAAAAAACTACAAAACTACGCAGAGTATGCAAAAAGACCTCCACACCGACTCACGGTGTGGAGGCGCAACTCTGCACCCCCAGAGCTTCCAGCTAGCAAGGAAATATCATGATAGCAAGCTGGACTAGAATTAGTAGTACAAGAAATATATTCAGGAAACAATAACCGCAAATAAACTAGCAGGAACTTAGCTTCTGCTGGAGTAGACAGGTCATCTGAGAAGTCCAAGAGAGATCCGAACCAATACTGAGACATCGACAGCTGGCATGAAGTAACGATCTGAGTGAAGTTAAATAGAGAAGCCAGCCTAGCAATAAACGAGGGCAGCTGAGCAAAGCAACCTCAAGCACCAGCAGTTCCACTCAAAGCCACTAGAGGGAGTCCAAGGACAGAACTCACCGAAGTACCATTCATGACCACAGGAGGGAGTCCGAGAACGGAATTCACAACAGGCGGTGTCTCATGCTCCCTCCAACGCAAACAGCGATCAATGCGGACAACCAGACTCATAGCGGAATCTAGAGAAGTAGGAGTCTCGTACATCAGAAGGGCTTTTTTAACCCTTCCAGAAATCCCATGTATAAACTGACTCCGCAATGCTGCATCATTCCATTGGGTATCGATCGCCCAGCGACGAAATTCAGAACAGTAATCCTCTGCAACTCGCTCCCCCTGGCGAATAGAGCGTATCTTAGATTCTGCCAGAGCCATTCTGTAAGGTTCATCGTAGATTTTCCCAAGAGAAGAAAAAAAACTCTCCACAGAGTCAAATGCCGCAGAATCAGATGGCAAAGAAAACGCCCATGCTTGGGGATCCCCACTTAACAATGACAACACCAGGCCCACACGCTGAGCCTCATTACCCGAAGATATCAGGCGCATACGGAAATATAGTTTGCAAGCTTCACGAAAAGAAACAAATTTACTGCGTTCCCCAGCAAATTTTTCAGGCAACGGAAATTTAGGCTCAGTAACTCTTCCTGTCGCTCCAGCTTGCACATTGGACACTGCTAGTCCTGTTGCTGCACTGCCCCCCTCAACTCAGTGACCTGTAGTGACAGCGCCTCCAACTGGTGGGTTATGGAAGTCATGGGATCCATGACAAAACAAAAAAAAAGAAACCTCTTTTTTTTTTTGTTGTTGGGCCGATTATAATGTCAGGGAGAGACTTGGTGAGCGAGAGCTAATAACCCGGGCTCCTGCAATTTCCCTAAAACTAGGGAAATCCTGACTGACCCTCTACCTGAAATTTATACTGATGGTGTGCATGTTCAGGCCTCGAACCTCACCTTAACTCCTGAGCTCAGCCCTAGGCTGAAACCTCCACCCACCACCCAGTGAAGAGGTAATACTAAAATACCCACAGTTAGCACAGACAAGGGTAAAGGAAAATATAAACCACTCCGCAGACACTCAGGAATACACTATAAATGTGCAGGGCAAAATAAACACAAATATAGGAAGGAGTAAATAAGACGAAGGAATATACACCACCAGCAACGAATCTCCAACCACCAGGTCTCCACTCCAGACCGAGATAACAACGCAAGACAGAAGCTATAATCGGTGACGCCCAATGATCAGGAGAACTATTTAAAGGCCATGGAAATGGCCCAGCTTCCAATCCGAGGATCAGGTAAATTAACCCCGGAACAGCTAGACAAAATCTAGCAGACGCCAATGAGTAAATAGTGGTCAAAAGCGGAATTACCGCTGTCTGTCGGACGACCTGGTCTGAACAGCGTCCAACATGATACTCTCCTTATAATTTTTTCCTAGTATTGCACTTTATGCAAAGCCTTTATGAGTGTAGAAGTACATCAACTACACTTTCAAAATACGTACGTTAAATACAACACAGTTATTGTTACATTATGGTGGTATGTAAAACTAGAAGAAGGAGTTAAAAAATATTTCTGGATTCAAATAATCATCTATAGAGTATTACAAGCTTTTTGGTAAATTTTGGTGGTATAAAACCATCCAAAATAGCGTTTAAAAATTTGTCTGGATTCAACTAGTCATCCATTTAGTATTTGGTGTTTTCTGTAAAATTTTGGTGGTATATAACACTCCAAAAAAGTGTTTAAAAATGTGACTGGATTCAAATAGTAATCCATACAGTATAAGGTTCTTTCTGTGAAATTTTGGTGGCATATAAGACTCCAATTAAAATTCCCAAATTTTTTATGGATTCAATTAGCCATTCATACAGTTTAACATAGTTCTTGTTACATTACAGTGGTATATTAAACTTGAAAAAAAACCTTTCAAAACGTTTCACAAATTCAGTGATTTATCCATACACTGTAACGTGGTTCTTGTTATATAACAGTGGTATATAAAACTTGAAAAAACCCTTCCAAAACTTTTTATAGATACAACGAATCATCCATACACTGTAACACGGTTCTTGTCACCTTATGGTGCTATATTAAACTTGAAAAAACCTTTCCAAAATTATTTATGGATTCAATGATTTATCCATACACTGTAACGTGGTTCTTGTTACATTACGGTGGTATATAAAACTAAAAAAGCTAATACATTTTTGTGGACTCAAGGATTCATCCTTACACTGTAACATGTTTCTTATTACATTACAGTTAGGGATGAGCAAACGTGTTCGGTGATACTCAGTTAACACGGTGCTCGGATGTACATGTTACCTGGCGAGTATTGGGCGGTGCTCTATGTAAAACTCCTGTTACACAGCCAATAAGTATGTGGGGATTGCCTCATTTGTTCTACATCCCACTAGATCTACTATGTGTTCCAGCTGGACTTCCCCAACCAGTAGCGCACAAGACTGAGTAATTTTCTCTGGACTTCATGCTAGAGTGCAGGCAGACTAGCCTTATTTGCATTCCTTTAGAAAGCATTTATACCATAGTGGAGATGTCGGCATTCACAATGCTAATCACAGACCAGTGTGACCTTTAATCAGGTGAGGTGGATGATGAAGCCATTAATAATTTCTAAACGTTTGTATAGCTAAGATGGATTAATCCCTTGCAAACCTCTCTGTAAAGTAATTTCTTACAGATTAACTTCCCCTAGAATATTGGACTAAGAGTGACTTCATGTTTATAACATGACTTTCTACTTGTGCACAATTTGGCTGAACTTTCTTTGAGTCACAGGGGGGCAGTGTGACTCCATAATGGGGTGTAAAACTTTATTATGAAATTATGATTGCATTATGCAGAGCAATAATAAATCATTATACATTCTGCAAACAATCTAAGCTTAATTATGGAATTATAATTTGATGACAGCAGAATATGAAACTGACAAAGTTTATGGTGAAATTCTAGAAGTTACAGAGCGGCTTTCTGCTGGATGTAAAAGCACCTATTAATATTATTTATAATTTGGATATCCCTAAAATTGAAATGGACAACTTGATGATGATAAAGATGACAGCAGTAGGAGAGGAGGAGTAAGCTGATTTTGGGGAGATAGTGAGCTGTCCTGCAATTATGTGATTGAGGGGGAGGGTACAGATAGCAAAAAGAGTGTAATTAAATTGACAGCGACCCTAAGCTAATGAGATAATAATAATGACTGCAGCTGGAGAGGTACATGCTGGTCTTGTAGAGTGTTGTGAATTCTGTTTGTGGGCTCCCTCTGGTGGCTACTGTTGGTACTGGCTGACTTCTGGTTCCTATTTCCAGTGCACCTGTTCCCATCAGGAAATGGGAGTTTCCTATATAGTCTGGCTTCTCAGTCATTCTAGTGCCGGCTATCAATGTTACCAGAGTCCCTCTGTTGCTTGCTACCTGTTCCAAACTCTGCTGATTCAGCTAAGTCGGATCATTTGTATTTTTTGGTTTATGTTTTGTCCAGCGTGCATTTATGTTAATCTTGCTGCTGGAAGCTCTAGTGAACTGAAATGACCACTCCGGTGTCATGAGTTGATATCGGAGTTAAAGTAATTTCAGGATGGTATTTTGTAGGGTTTTGAGTTGACCGCGAAGTCCTCTTTTGTATCTTCTGCTATCTAGTTAGTGGGCCTCTCTTTGCTGAACCTGTATTCATACTACGTACGTGTTTTCCTCTCAACTAACCGTCATTATATGTTGGGGGCTACTATCACTTTTGGGGTTTCCCTGAAGGCAAGCCAGGTCTGTGTTTTTCTCTGTTAGGGGTAGCTAGATCTCCGGCTGGTGCGCGACATCTAGGGATAAAACGTAGGTATGTTCCCCGGCTATTGTTAGTTGTGCGTTAGGTTCAGCATCGCGGTCAGCTTAGATTCCATCTTCCTAGAGCTAGTCCTGATTTTGACTATTCCCCTGCCATTGGGAATCATTACAGTATAGCCGGCCTAAATGTGTTAAAAGTATTGGCTGAAGAAAGAGAGAAAAGAAGTTCCTTACACCTTTTTTTTTTTTTTTTTTTTTGCTCTGAAGTTCTGTCTAGCCATAATTGCAGTCTGCTGCTTTTCTCTCCTCTTAATCCCTGAATGGCTCAGATCTCTGCTGTTGAGAAATGGATATTCAGAGTTTAGCTTCAAATCTGAATAGTCTTGTTTCTAAGGTTCAAAATATACAAGACTTTATCATACACGCTCCTATGTCTGAACCTAAAATTCCTACACCAGAGTTTTTTTCTGGAGATAGATCTCGCTTTTTGAATTTTAAGCACAATTGTAAATTGTATCTTTCTCTGAGATCTCACTCCGCTGGAAACCCCGCTCAGCAGGTTAAGATTGTGATTTCCTTGTTGCGGGGTGACCCCCAGAATTGGGCATTTGCATTGGCACCAGGGGATCCTGCGTTGCTCAATGTGGATGCGTTTTTTCTGGCCCTGGGGTTGCTCTATGAGGAACCTAATTTGGAGATTCAGGCTGAAAAAGCCTTGATGGCCCTCTCTCTCAAGGACATGATGAAGCTGAAATATATTGTCAAAAATTTCGAAAATGGTCTGTGCTTACTCAGTGGAATGAGTGCGCCCTGGCGGCGAATTTCAGAGAGGGTCTCTCTGACGCCGTTAAAGATGTCATGGTGGGGTTTCCTACGCCCACAGGTCTGAATGAGTCCATGACTATGGCTATTCAGATTGATCGGCGTTTACGGGAGCGCAAACCTGTGCACCATTTGGCGGTGTCCTCTGAGCAGGCACCGGAGAATATGCAATGTGATAGAATTCTGTCCAGAAGCGAACGGCAGAATTATAGGCGTAAAAATGGGTTGTGCTTCTATTGTGGTGATTCTGCTCATGTTATATCAGCATGCTCTAAACGCACAAAAACGGTTGATAAGTCTTTTGCAGTTAGCACTTTGCAGTCTAAGTTTATTTTGTCTGTGACTTTGATTTGTTCGTTATCTTCTATTACCGTGGATGCCTATGTGGATTCTGGCGCCTCCCTGAGTCTTATGGATTGGTCCTTTGCCAGGCGCTGTGGGTTTCGTCTAGAGTCTTTGGAAGTCCCTATCCCTTTGAAGGGTATTGACTCTACACCACTGGCTAGGAATAAACCACTATACTGGACACAAGTGACTATGTGTATGACTCCAGACCATCAGGAGGTGATTCGCTTCCTTGTGTTGTATAATTTGCATGATGTCTTAGTGCTTGGATTGCCATGGTTACAAACTCATAACCCAGTCCTAGACTGGAAAACAGTGTCTGTGGTAAGCTGGGGATGTCGGGGGGCTCATGGGGAAGTACTTTTGGTTTCCATTGCTTCATCTACTCCCTCCGAGGTTCCGGCATTTTTGTCTGACTACTGTGATGTTTTTGAGGAGCCTAAACTTAGTTCTCTCCCTCCTCACAGGGATTGCGATTGTGCTATAGATTTGATTCCTGGCAGCAAATTTCCTAAGGGTCGCTTGTTCAATCTGTCAGTGCCTGAACACGCTGCTATGCGAGAGTATATTAAAGAGTCCTTGGAAAAGGGACATATCCGTCCTTCCTCATCCCCTTTAGGAGCAGGTTTTTTTTTCGTGGGTAAAAAAGATGGCTCCCTGAGGCCTTGTATTGATTATCGCCTGTTGAATAAGATTACAGTCAAATACCAGTATCCTTTGCCACTATTGACTGATTTGTTTGCTCGTATTAAGGGGGCAAGGTGGTTCTCTAAGATTGATCTTCGGGGTGCGTATAATTTGGTGCGGATTAAGCAGGGAGATGAGTGGAAAACTGCATTTAATACGCCCGAGGGACATTTTGAGTATTTGGTAATGCCTTTTGGTCTTTCTAATGCCCCTTCAGTCTTTCAGTCCTTTATGCACAATATTTTCCGTGAATATCTGGATAAATTTATGATTGTGTATTTGGATGATATTTTGATTTTTTCGGATGACTGGGAGTCGCATGTTCAACAGGTCAGGAAGGTTTTTCAGGTTTTGCGGGCCAATTCTTTGTTTGTAAAGGGTTCAAAGTGTATTTTTGGGGTTCAGAAGATCTCTTTTTTGGGGTACATTTTTTCCCCTTCTTCTATTGAGATGGATCCTGTCAAGGTTCGGGCTATTTGTGATTGGACGCAGCCTACTTCCCTGAAGAGTCTTCAGAAATTCTTGGGCTTTGCTAATTTCTATCGTCGATTCATAACTGGTTTTTCAAGTGTTGTTAAGCCTCTGACTGATTTGACTAAGAAGGGTGCTGATGTTGCCAATTGGTCCTCTGCGGCTGTGGAGGCCTGTTGTGAAATTGGATTTTGGGCTTCCCCGGTGGCCACTGGTGGAATTGAACTGGTGTGCATCATCCTCTCTGTTCACCTGTTTCCATCAGGATGTGGGAGTCGCTATTTAGCCTTGCTCCTCTGTCACTTCCATGCCGGTCAACATTGTAATCAGAAGCCTTTCTGTGCATGTTCCTGCTGCTAGACAACTCCCAGCTAAGTTGGACTTAGTCCTTGTTTGTTTTTGCATTTTGTTCCAGTTCACAGCTGTAGTTTCGTTTCTGTGTCTGGAAAGCTCTTGTGATCTGAAATTGCCACTCTGATGTTATGAGTTAATACTAGAGTCTTAAAGTAATTTCAGGATGGTATTTTGATAGGGTTTTCAGCTGACCATGAAAGTGCCCTTTCTGTCTTCCTGCTATCTAGTAAGCGGACCTCAATTTTGCTAAACCTATTTTCATACTACGTTTGTCATTTCATCTAAAATCACCGCCAATATTTGTGGGGGCCTCTGTCTGCCTTTCGGGGAAATTTCTCTAGAGGTGAGCCAGGACTATATTTTCCTCTGCCAGGATTAGTTAGTCCTCCGGCCGGCGCTGGGCGTCTAGGGATAAAACGCAGGCTACGCTACCCGGCTACTGTTAGTTGTGCGGCAGGTTTAGTTCATGGTCAGTTTAGTTTCCATCCTTCCAAGAGCTAGTTCTTATGTTTGCTGGGCTATGTTCTCTTGCCATTGAGAACCATAACAGTTTGACCGGCCCAAAAGGGTTAAATTAATTGACAGAGAAAGGAGAGAAAAGAGAAGTCTGCTGAAGATTTTTTTTTTTTTTTTTTCTCTCAGTTCTGAGTGTGCTTGTAATTGAATCTCTTGCAAGTCTGCCTATATTGCAGCCTTTCTCTCTCTCTCTCCTTCTAATCCTGGAATGGCTCTGTGTTCACCTGTTTAAAATGGATATTCAGAGTTTAGCTGCAGGTTTGAATAATCTCACCACGAAAGTTCAAAACTTACAAGATTTTGTTGTTCATGTTCCTATATCTGAACCTAGAATTCCTTTGCCTGAATTTTTCTCGGGGAATAGATCTTGCTTTCAAAATTTCAAAAATAATTGCAAGTTGTTTTTGTCCCTGAAATCTCGCTCTGCTGGAGATCCTGCTCAGCAGGTCAGGATTGTGATTTCTTTGCTCCGGGGCGACCCTCAGGATTGGGCTTTTGCATTGGCTCCAGGGGATCCTGCGTTGCTCAATGTGGATGCGTTTTTTCTGGCCTTGGGGTTGCTTTATGAGGAACCTCAGTTAGAACTTCAGGCGGAAAAGGCCTTGATGTCCCTATCTCAGGGGCAAGACGAAGCTGAAATATACTGCCAGAAATTCCGTAAATGGGCTGTGCTTACTCAGTGGAATGAGTGCGCCCTGGCGGCGAATTTCAGAGAGGGTCTCTCTGATGCCATTAAGGATGTTATGGTGGGGTTCCCTGTGCCTGCGGGTCTGAATGAGTCCATGACAATGGTTATCCAGATCGATAGGCGTCTGCGGGAGCGCAAACCTGTGCACCATTTGGCGGTGTCTACTGAGAAGACGCCAGAGAATATGCAATGTGATAGAATTCTGTCCAGAAGTGAACGGCAGAATTTTAGACGAAAAAATGGGTTGTGCTTCTATTGTGGTGATTCAACTCATGTTATATCAGCATGCTCTAAGCGTACTAAGAAGCTTGATAAGTCTGTTTCAATTGGCACTTTACAGTCTAAGTTTATTCTATCTGTGACCCTGATTTGTTCCTTATCATCTATTACCGCGGATGCCTATGTCGACTCTGGCGCCGCTTTGAGTCTTATGGATTGGTCCTTTGCCAAACGCTGTGGGTATGATTTGGAGCCTCTTGAAACTCCTATACCCCTGAAGGGGATTGACTCCACCCCATTGGCTAGCAATAAACCACAATACTGGACACAAGTAACTATGCGGATTAATCCGGATCACCAGGAGATTATTCGCTTTCTTGGGCTGTATAACCTACATGATGTGTTGGTGCTTGGATTGCCATGGCTGCAATCTCATAACCCAGTCCTTGACTGGAAAGCTATGTCTGTGTTAAGCTGGGGATGTAAGGGGACGCATGGGGACGTACCTGTGGTTTCCATTTCATCATCTATTCCCTCTGAGATTCCTGAATTCTTGACTGAATATCGTGACGTTTTTGAAGAACCTAAGCTTGGTTCATTACCTCCGCACCGGGAGTGCGATTGTGCCATAGATTTGATTCCGGGTAGTAAATACCCTAAGGGTCGTTTATTTAATCTGTCTGTGCCTGAACATGCTGCTATGCGAGAATATATAAAGGAGTCCTTGGAAAAGGGACATATTCGTCCTTCGTCATCTCCCTTAGGAGCCGGTTTTTTCTTTGTGGCTAAGAAAGATGGCTCTTTGAGGCCGTGCATTGATTATCGGCTTTTGAATAAAATCACGGTTAAATATCAATATCCGTTGCCACTGCTGACTGATTTGTTTGCTCGCATAAAGGGGGCCAAGTGGTTCTCTAAGATAGATCTTCGTGGGGCGTATAATTTGGTGCGAATTAAGCAGGGGGATGAGTGGAAAACCGCATTTAATACGCCCGAGGGCCACTTTGAGTATTTGGTGATGCCTTTTGGTCTTTCAAATGCCCCTTCAGTCTTTCAGTCCTTTATGCATGACATTTTCCGTGATTATTTGGATAAATTTATGATTGTGTATCTGGATGATATTTTGATTTTTTCGGATGACTGGGACTCTCATGTCCAGCAGGTCAGGAGGGTTTTTCAGGTTTTGCGGTCTAATTCCTTGTGTGTGAAGGGTTCTAAGTGCATTTTTGGGGTTCAAAAGATTTCCTTTTTGGGATATATTTTTTCCCCCTCTTCCATCGAGATGGATCCTGTCAAGGTTCAGGCTATTTGTGATTGGACGCAACCCTCTTCTCTTAAGAGTCTTCAGAAATTTTTGGGCTTTGCTAACTTTTATCGTCGATTTATTGCTGGTTTTTCTGATGTTGTTAAACCATTGACTGATTTGACTAAGAAGGGTGCTGATGTTGCTGATTGCTCCCCTGCTGCTGTGGAGGCCTTTCGGGAGCTTAAGCGCCGCTTTTCTTCCGCCCCTGTGTTGCGTCAGCCTGATGTTGCTCTTCCTTTTCAGGTTGAGGTCGACGCTTCTGAAATCGGAGCTGGGGCGGTTTTGTCGCAGAGAAGTTCCGATTGCTCCGTGATGAGACCTTGTGCTTTTTTCTCGCGTAAATTTTCGCCCGCCGAGCGGAATTATGATGTTGGGAATCGGGAGCTTTTGGCCATGAAGTGGGCTTTTGAGGAGTGGCGTCATTGGCTTGAGGGGGCTAGACATCAGGTGGTGGTATTGACTGACCACAAAAATCTAATTTATCTTGAGTCCGCCAGACGCCTGAATCCTAGACAGGCGCGCTGGTCGTTGTTTTTCTCTCGGTTTAATTTTGTGGTGTCCTACCTGCCGGGTTCTAAGAATGTTAAGGCGGATGCCCTTTCTAGGAGTTTTGAGCCTGACTCCCCTGGTAATTCTGAACCTACAGGTATCCTTAAGGATGGAGTGATATTGTCTGCCGTTTCTCCAGACCTGCGGCGGGCCTTGCAGGAGTTTCAGGCGGATAGACCTGATCGTTGCCCACCTGGTAGACTGTTTGTTCCTGATGATTGGACCAGTAAAGTCATTTCTGAGGTTCATTCTTCTGCGTTGGCAGGTCATCCTGGAATCTTTGGTACCAGGGATTTGGTGGCAAGGTCCTTCTGGTGGCCTTCCCTGTCTCGAGATGTGCGAGGCTTCGTGCAGTCTTGTGACGTTTGTGCTCGGGCCAAGCCTTGTTGTTCTCGGGCTAGTGGATTGTTGTTGCCCTTGCCTATCCCGAAGAGGCCCTGGACGCACATCTCGATGGATTTTATTTCGGATCTTCCTGTTTCTCAGAAGATGTCTGTCATCTGGGTGGTGTGTGATCGTTTCTCTAAGATGGTCCATTTGGTTCCCCTGCCTAAGTTGCCTTCTTCTTCTGAGTTGGTTCCTCTGTTTTTTCAAAATGTGGTCCGTTTGCATGGTATTCCGGAGAATATCGTTTCTGACAGAGGTACCCAATTCGTGTCTAGATTTTGGCGAGCATTCTGTGCTAGGATGGGCATAGATTTGTCTTTCTCGTCTGCTTTCCATCCTCAGACTAATGGCCAGACCGAGCGGACGAATCAGACCTTGGAGACATATTTGAGGTGTTTTGTGTCTGCAGATCAGGATGATTGGGTTGCTTTTTTGCCTTTAGCGGAGTTTGCCCTCAATAATCGGGCCAGCTCTGCCACCTTGGTGTCTCCCTTTTTCTGTAATTCGGGGTTTCATCCTCGATTTTCTTCTGGTCAGGTGGAATCTTCGGATTGTCCTGGAGTGGATGCTGTGGTGGAGAGGTTGCATCAGATTTGGGGGCAGGTAGTGGACAATTTGAAGTTGTCCCAGGAGAAGACTCAGCTTTTTGCCAACCGCCGGCGTCGGGTTGGTCCTCGGCTTTGTGTTGGGGACTTGGTGTGGTTGTCTTCTCGTTTTGTCCCTATGAGGGTTTCTTCTCCCAAGTTTAAGCCTCGGTTCATCGGCCCGTACAAGATATTGGAGATTCTTAACCCTGTGTCCTTCCGTTTGGACCTCCCTGCATCTTTTTCTATTCATAATGTTTTTCATCGGTCATTATTGCGCAGGTATGAGGTACCGGTTGTGCCTTCCGTTGAGCCTCCTGCTCCGGTGTTGGTTGAGGGCGAGTTGGAGTACGTTGTGGAAAAAATCTTGGACTCCCGTGTTTCCAGACGGAAACTCCAGTATCTGGTCAAGTGGAAGGGATACGGTCAGGAGGATAATTCTTGGGTGACTGCCTCTGATGTTCATGCCTCCGATTTGGTCCGTGCCTTTCATAGGGCTCATCCTGATCGCCCTGGTGGTTCTGGTGAGGGTTCGGTGCCCCCTCCTTGAGGGGGGGGTACTGTTGTGAAATTGGATTTTGGGCTCCCCCGGTGGCCACTGGTGGAATTGAACTGGTGTGCATCATCCTCTCTGTTCACCTGTTTCCATCAGGATGTGGGAGTCGCTATTTAGCCTTGCTCCTCTGTCACTTCCATGCCGGTCAACATTGTAATCAGAAGCCTTTCTGTGCATGTTCCTGCTGCTAGACAACTCCCAGCTAAGTTGGACTTAGTCCTTGTTTGTTTTTGCATTTTGTTCCAGTTCACAGCTGTAGTTTCGTTTCTGTGTCTGGAAAGCTCTTGTGATCTGAAATTGCCACTCTGATGTTATGAGTTAATACTAGAGTCTTAAAGTAATTTCAGGATGGTATTTTGATAGGGTTTTCAGCTGACCATGAAAGTGCCCTTTCTGTCTTCCTGCTATCTAGTAAGCGGACCTCAATTTTGCTAAACCTATTTTCATACTACGTTTGTCATTTCATCTAAAATCACCGCCAATATTTGTGGGGGCCTCTGTCTGCCTTTCGGGGAAATTTCTCTAGAGGTGAGCCAGGACTATATTTTCCTCTGCCAGGATTAGTTAGTCCTCCGGCCGGCGCTGGGCGTCTAGGGATAAAACGCAGGCTACGCTACCCGGCTACTGTTAGTTGTGCGGCAGGTTTAGTTCATGGTCAGTTTAGTTTCCATCCTTCCAAGAGCTAGTTCTTATGTTTGCTGGGCTATGTTCTCTTGCCATTGAGAACCATAACAGAGGCCTTTCGGGAGCTTAAGCGCCGCTTTTCTTCTGCCCCTGTGTTGCGCCAGCCTGATGTTTCACTCCCTTTTCAGGTCGAGGTTGATGCTTCCGAGATTGGAGCTGGGGCGGTTTTGTCGTAGAGAAGTTCCGATTGCTCAGTGATGAGACCATGTGCGTTCTTCTCTCTAAAATTTTCGCCCGCCGAGTGAAATTACGATGTTGGTAATCGGGAGCTCTTGGCTATGAAGTGGGCATTTGAGGAGTGGCGTCATTGGCTTGAGGGTGCCAGACATCAGGTGGTGGTCTTGACTGATCACAAGAACCTGATTTACCTTGAGTCTGCCAGGCGTCTGAATCCTAGACAGGCGCGCTGGTCGTTGTTTTTCTCTCGGTTTAATTTTGTGGTCTCATACCTGCCAGGTTCGAAAAATGTGAAGGCAGATGCCCTTTCTAGGAGTTTTGAGCCTGACTCCCCTGGTGATTCTGAGCTTACGGGTATTCTTAAGGATGGGGTGATATTGTCTGCTGTCTCCCCAGACTTGCGACGTGCTTTGCAGGAGTTCCAGGCGGATAGGCCTGATCGTTGCCCACCTGGGAGACTGTTTGTTCCAGATGAGTGGACCAGTAGAGTCATTTCGGAGGTTCATTCTTCTGTGTTGGCAGGTCACCCTGGAATCTTCAGTACCAGAGATTTGGTGGCCAGGTCCTTCTGGTGGCCTTCCCTGTCTCGGGATGTGCGTACTTTTGTGCAGTCTTGTGATGTTTGTGCTCGGGCCAAGCCTTGCTGTTCTCGGGCTAGTGGATTGTTGTTGTCCTTGCCTATTCCGAAGAGGCCTTGGACGCAGATCTCTATGGACTTTATTTCGGATCTCCCGGTTTCTCAGAAAATGTCCGTCATTTGGGTGGTGTGTGACCGTTTTTCTAAAATGGTTCATTTGGTACCCTTGCCCAAATTGCCTTCTTCATCGGACTTGGTTCTTTTATTTTTTCAGAATGTGGTTCGTTTACATGGTATTCCAGAAAACATCGTTTCTGACAGGGGATCCCAATTTGTGTCTAGATTCTGGCGGGCGTTCTGTGCCAGGATGGGCATAGATTTGTCTTTTTCGTCTGCTTTCCATCCTCAGACGAATGGCCAGACGGAGCGAACTAATCAGACCTTGGAGACTTATTTGAGGTGTTTTGTGTCTGCTGATCAGGATGATTGGGTCGCCTTTTTGCCGTTGGCAGAGTTTGCCCTTAATAATCGGGCTAGTTCTGCCACTCTGGTTTCTCCTTTCTTTTGCAATTCGGGGTTTCACCCTCGTTTTTCATCTGGCCAGGTGGAATCTTCGGATTGTCCTGGAGTGGACACTATGGTGGATAGATTGCACCGGATCTGGAGTCATGTGGTGGACAATTTGAAGTTGTCCCAGGAGAAGACTCAGCAGTTTGCTAATCGTCGTCGTCGTGTGGGTCATCGCCTTCGGGTTGGGGACTTGGTGTGGCTATCTTCTCGTTTTGTCCCCATGAAGGTCTCTTCTCCTAAGTTTAAACCTCGGTTCATAGGTCCTTATAAGATTTTGGAAATTCTTAATCCTGTATCTTTTCGTTTGGACCTACCAGCATCTTTCACTATTCATAATGTCTTCCATCGGTCGTTGTTGCGGAGGTACGAGGTACCGGTTGTTCCTTCTGTTGAGCCTCCTGCTCCTGTGCTGGTGGAGGGTGAATTGGAGTATGTTGTGGAGAAGATTTTGGACTCTCGCGTTTCCAGACGGAGACTTCAATATTTGGTTAAATGGAAGGGATACGGTCAGGAAGATAATTCTTGGGTGACTGCCTCTGACGTTCATGCCTCTGATTTGGTCTGAGCCTTTCATAGGGCTCATCCAGATCGCCCTGGTGGTTCTCATGAGGGTTCGGTGCCCCCTCCTCAAGGGGGGGGGTACTGTTGTGAATTCTGTTTGTGGGCTCCCTCTGGTGGCTACTGTTGGTACTGGCTGACTTCTGGTTCCTATTTCCAGTGCACCTGTTCCCATCAGGAAATGGGAGTTTCCTATATAGTCTGGCTTCTCAGTCATTCTAGTGCCGGCTATCAATGTTACCAGAGTCCCTCTGTTGCTTGCTACCTGTTCCAAACTCTGCTGATTCAGCTAAGTCGGATCATTTGTATTTTTTGGTTTATGTTTTGTCCAGCGTGCATTTATGTTAATCTTGCTGCTGGAAGCTCTAGTGAACTGAAATGACCACTCCGGTGTCATGAGTTGATATCGGAGTTAAAGTAATTTCAGGATGGTATTTTGTAGGGTTTTGAGTTGACCGCAAAGTCCTCTTTTGTATCTTCTGCTATCTAGTTAGTGGGCCTCTCTTTGCTGAACCTGTATTCATACTACGTACGTGTTTTCCTCTCAACTAACCGTCATTATATGTTGGGGGCTACTATCACTTTTGGGGTTTCCCTGGAGGCAAGCCAGGTCTGTGTTTTCCTCTATTAGGGGTAGCTAGATCTCCGGCTGGTGCGCGACATCTAGGGATAAAACGTAGGTATGTTCCCCGGCTATTGTTAGTTGTGCGTTAGGTTCAGCATCGCGGTCAGCTTAGATTCCATCTTCCTAGAGCTAGTCCTGATTTTGACTATTTCCCTGCCATTGGGAATCATTACAGTAGAGGTAGTGACCTGTCTGCACATGTTCCTATAGCACAAGGTTGCAGCTAAAAAACGATAACAGCAGCAATAGAAGAGTGTGATGATTTTATAGTAGGCAGTGACCCGACCACTCATGTCATTATGCTAGGCTGGAAATGGTTATTGGAGATCATAGAAGTGACATGAACATGATGAGGAAAACTACCCTGTCACCAATCAGATCATAGGAATTACGATATCAGCAAGATATGTGTGTGTTGATTTTGTACAAGACAGTGACCTTCCAACACATTTGATTATGTTAATGCAGAAACATGTTAGCTATTAAAACAAAATGTGCAATGAAGTGGCAAGGTTCAAATCATGCCATCTTTAATCATAGCCTAGTAATGATGACAGCAGCAGAAAAGGAATGTGTTGATATTCCAAGGTAGGAACCTGTCCACACTTCCTATTATGTCAATGCAGGTCCTGTGTTGCAGGTGAAAGAAAACATGCTCTGAAGTAGCATGGAATAAATTACTCTAAAGCTTTTGAGATCATAGAAATAATGACCGACTCATGTGTGCGTGTAAACACAGGAACAACAGATGCATGGACAATCAGAGACTTGCAGCATGCAAATGGTTAATAGTAGACTAGTAGAGGTATGTGCATTCAGGAACTTTCAGTAGACAGATGGCTACTGTCAGACATGTATGCACTAAAAATCTTACAGCAGGCAAATGGTTAAAAGCAGGATAGCAGTGATGGATAGGCAAACTGGTTACTTGCTTGCAGCAATGATTACACACAGGAAAAGAATAGACAAATAATAATCAGATGGCATGCAGACATAGGTGTGAACAGCACTTGTATTATCTAAGAGGATTTCAGTTACAGTTACCTGTAGCAAAAGAGTTGAAAGTGCAATAGCATCAGGAGTCAGAGCACTGAGCTAATAAGTAGTTGCAGACAGCAGGCAGAAGTTTGCTGGAGAGATGATTGCGATAGGTGAGTGAAATGGGTGATGAAGAAAACCCCTGTAACACATGGCTACCTGAACTGACCTAAAAAATCCTGTGATGATAGATAGGTAGGTAGCCCTGTGTGGGTTAGCACAAAGGAAGCCAGTCATAGGGGAAGCAAACAAGGCCCAAGTCAAGAGATGAGACAGGTGTGTAACCAGTCCACCTACAGCTCTGGCAAAAATTAAGAGACCACCACATCAAAACCCTGTCATGGGTGGCCCAATCTCCAGACCTGAACCCCATTGAAAACCTCTGGAATGTAATCAAGAGGATGATGGATAGTCACAAAAAAAATTTTGACCATTTTTCTTTGTCAGAAAAAAATACAAAATTCATTGCTTGGAGACATGTTGTCAGAACAATTTACATTTTACTCAAAAATATACCTATAAAGAGAAAAATCAGACAAACTGAACATTTTGCAGTGGTCTCTTAATTTTTGCCAGAGCTGTGTGTAATAATCACAGCAAGAACAGACTGAAAGTTGTGAAATATTCACAGGATATGCCTTAAATGTCCGATATTTGCAGATCTCATTGCTGAGACCTATCTGTATATTAAGAGTTAATTCCTGTTGCAAATTATCCAGAATAGAAAGGTGGACATTCAAGTGTGGTTCTAGCCATTTGTTGCTATGGTAGTTCTGCACATTGCAAAGCAGGTGCACTCAACAATTTTTGGGAACTCCGTAAACAAATGAATAGAGTGAGCTACATATCCATGGCCACTAGTAATGAGCGAGTATACTCGTTGCTCGGGTTTTCTCGAGCACGCTCGGGTGATCTCCAAGTATTTGTTAGTGTTCGGAGATTACGTTTTCATCGCGGCAGCTGAATGATTTACAGCTATTAGCCAGCTTGATTACATGTGGGGATTCCCTAGCAACCAGGCAACCCCCACATGTACTTAGGCTGGCTAGTAGCTGTAAATCATTCACCTGCCGCAATGAAAACTTAATCTCCGAACATTAACAAATACTCAGAGGTCACCCGAGCGTGCTTGGGAAAACCCGAGCAATGAGTATATTCGCTCATCACTAACGGTCACCTTTCCACTGACAGTGGCAAGACAAGGACCTTTTCTTGAGATGTGAGTCCCAATGATAGAACCTGAATCTGTCAGACATCCGCAGCACATTTTTTGGATATGCCATAAATGTTTGCAATGAGAATAACTTTTTAACCTGGTACATTCACAATACTGAAGTTTTATCGACTCTTATACACTCTTGCCTTGAAAGAGCATTTTATTTCTCTTTCATAAGTGTACAGATATCTGCTTGATGGATTCTAATCATTGGAATATGGAAAGTGCTTCTGTATGCCCGAGATTGATCTTTTTCTTGATCCATTCCAACAGTTTGTTCTTAGAGTCTCATATCCTCAAGGAACCTTTCCGCTACTGATGTAAACTCCAGACAGCTCGCTGCAGATGTTATCAGGGCAATGTACTTGTTGTTTATGGGGAATATTTACAAGTACAATGGGATATTCACAAGCCGAAGTTTTGTTGCAAACATTTCTCTTAAGGTACCGTCACACTAAGCAACGTCGCAGCGATATAGCCAGCGATCTGTGACGTTGCAGCGTCCTAGGTAGCGATATCGCTGTGTTTGACACGCAGCAGCGATCTGGATCCCGCTGTGATGTCGCTGGTCGCTGCTGGAAGGTCTGAACTTTATTTGGTCGCTAGGTCGCCGTGTATCGTTGTGTTTGACAGCAAAAGCAATGATACCAGCGATATTTTACACTGGTAACCAGGGTAAACATCGGGTTACTAAGCGCAGGGCCGCGCTTAGTAACCCGATGTTTACCCTGGTTACCAGCGTAAAATGTAAAAAAAACAAACAGTACATACTTACATGCGTCCCCCGGCATCCGCTTCCCACACTGACTGAGCGCCGTAAAGTGAAAGTGAAAGTACACGTCACCGCTGTGCCCTGCTACTGCCGGCGCTCAGTCATTGCAGGAAGCGGACACCGGGTGACGCATGTAAGTATGTACTGTTTTTTTTTTTTTTACATTTTACGCTGGTAACCAGGGTAAACATCGGGTTACTAAGCGCGGCCCTGCGCTTAGCAACCCGATGTTTACCCTGGTTACCCGGGGACCTCGGCATCGTTGGTCGCTGGAGAGCGGTCTGTGTGACAGCTCTCCAGCGACCAAACAGCGACGCTGCAGCGATCGGCATCGCTGTCGCTATCGCTGCAGCGTCGCTTAGTGTGACGGTACCTTTACTGTCTCATTAATCTGAATGCAGCTTTCAGAAATCCACTTTCCTGATGCAGAAACCGCCATGTCCTTCCATTTTTTCTCCATCTTTTGCCACTGTCCAACTTGGGGCCACTTCTCTCCAGTGTGAATCATTTGAAGCCTGTGTCCCAAAATGAGTTGCCTAGATAGAGCTAGAGTTTTCTACTGGTGCCTACCACTTCTCTGCCCTTACTGTGCCCAACATTGTTTCGGAACCACATAGGCCAATGCAGATACCTAGTCATCGCAGTCTTAATAAGCACCATTATGCCATCTTTCATTACTAGAGCAACAATGTCCTTTAGGTTCTTGTACTCTGCAAATTTTGTTCATCTACTTTTGTTGGCTTTGATCTGGCTTGTCATTTTTTTCATGGCTTTTTGACTGCTGTTCTTCATGACCTCTACTTGTCTAATGCTTAAAATTGAACTCTGTCTGCCCTGACCAGTGTTTATCTGACCAGTTCTTCTGCCTGTTGCCTGGGTACCATGGTATGATGTTGTTTTCTGGTTTTCAGTTTTTGTGCATGATAAATCTAACCAAAATTAAAGGGAACCTGTCACCCCCAAAATGGAAGTTGAGCTAAGCCCACCGGTATCAGGGGCTTATCTACAGCATTCTGGAATGCTGTAGATAAGCCCCCAATGTAGCCTGAAAGATGAAAAAAAGAGGTTATATTATACTCACCCAGAGGCGTTCCCGCTGCGGTCCGTTCCGATGGGCATCGCGGTCCGGTCCAGCGCCTCCCATCTTCTTAGGATGACGTCCTCTTCTTGTCTTCACGCTGTGGCTCTGGCACAGGCATACTTTGTCTGCCCTGTTGAGGGCAGAGCAAAGTACTGCAGTGCGCAGGCGCTGGGCCTCTCTGACCTTTCCTGGCGCCTGCGCACTGCAGTACTTTGCTGTGCCCTCAACAGGGCAGACAAAGTACACCTGCACCAGAGCTGCGGCGTAAAGACAAGAAGAGGACGTGATTGTAAGAAGATGGGAGGCCCCGGACCGGACCGCGACGCCCATCCGATCGGACTGCCTGCCCAGGTGAGTATAATCTAACCTCTTTTTCTCATCTTTCAGGATACATCGGGGGCCTATCTACAGCATTCCAGAATGCTATAGATAAGCCCCTGATGCCGGTGGACTTAGCTCAACTTCCATTTTGGGGGTGACAGGTTCCCTTTAAACAGCAGAGTAGTAAGTGATTGGGGGTGCACCCCAACCGATCCTGAGAACTGCTCTTCACTATTCTTGACAGTTGTAGCTACCACTCCATTGTAATGGCCCATTTCAGACCACCATTCTTCAGATTCTTGGGGTCTCCTTGATCAACACCTACCCTCTGGATAGGAAATAACTTGTCTAATTGGGAATAACCTTTTAACCTCTGTATTTTGACAAGAAGCATAATGCATCACCCATTGTACTGGAGACACAGACAAAACACATAAAATTAAATCACGGCAAGCATCAAAACAAACCCTGGACAGATGCATATGCCAGCAAAATTGCATTATGACCAATGCTACTGTGGATCATCTCAACCTGCAGTCCTTTACAAGGATCACAATTTACACCATTGTAACTAGATAGCCACGCATGCCCAGTGGGCGTCATTACCAAGTAGTCATGGCAATTTGCTTTTTATCACCTAAACAGAAAATATTCTGAGCAGCTTTTATCCTTGAGGATATGAGTATAGATTTTGTATTAACTGTACATACGACACGTTCTTTAGAGTCATTTACGCATCAAAATGATTTGTGATCTGGCCCGACAGATGGTCCTTCAATGATCACATCTTATTAGACACTTGGAATTTAGCAGAATTTTGCCATATCACAGCATAAAATATGACATGTTTTACTGTCAGCTGGGAGGCAAAATTACCTAGGAAAATATCATCTCTGAGATGTTTTCATACACAGAATTTATTGAAGCAGATCTATTTCTTAACTCTGCTGATGTTTCTTTTTTTCCCAATTGGGTCAAACATTGAACCGAGGAATGTTATAGGCACTGGTAATAATAACATATAATATAATAGTAATATAATAATATAATATATATATATATAATAATATATTTATATATATATATATATATATATATATATATATATATATATATATTATAGTTTCTAACGTTACGTTTTAGAGAATTTTTCCTCATTGACAAAATTCATTTAAAAAATACTTTACGAAGAGACTGTGAGCCCATTGGATACATCTATATATGTCAAACGTAAGGGTCACATGTAAATCATAGAGAAAAACCAGCCCAGAAGAGATAAGTGCAGCCTGGTCTGGTGCAAGAGAGGAAGTCACTTTGGCTAGCAGTGAAGGCATTGTGTATGATATACAGGTCCTTCTCAAAAAATTAGCATATAGTGTTAAATTTCATTATTTACCATAATGTAATGATTACAATTAAACTTTCATATATTATAGATTCATTATCCACCAACTGAAATTTGTCAGGTCTTTTATTGTTTTAATACTGATGATTTTGGCATACAACTCCTGATAACCCAAAAAACCTGTCTCAATAAATTAGCATATCAAGAAAAGGTTCTCTAAACGACCTATTACCCTAATCTTCTGAATCAACTAATTAACTCTAAACACATGCAAAAGATACCTGAGGCTTTTAAAAACTCCCTGCCTGGTTCATTACTCAAAACCCCCATCATGGGTAAGACTAGCGACCTGACAGATGTCAAGAAGGCCATCATTGACACCCTCAAGCAAGAGGGTAAGACCCAGAAAGAAATTTCTCAACAAATAGGCTGTTCCCAGAGTGCTGTATCAAGGCACCTCAATGGTAAGTCTGTTGGAAGGAAACAATGTGGCAGAAAACGCTGTACAACGAGAAGAGGTGACCGGACCCTGAGGAAGATTGTGGAGAAGGACCGATTCCAGACCTTGGGGAACCTGAGGAAGCAGTGGACTGAGTCTGGTGTGGAAACATCCAGAGCCACCGTGCACAGGCGTGTGCAGGAAATGGGCTACAGGTGCCGCATTCCCCAGGTAAAGCCACTTTTGAACCATAAACAGCGGCAGAAGCGCCTGACCTGGGCTACAGAGAAGCAGCACTGGACTGTTGCTAAGTGGTCCCAAGTACTTTTTTCTGCTGAAAGCAAATTTTGCATGTCATTCGGAAATCAAGGTGCCAGAGTCTGGAGGAAGACTGGGGAGAAGGAAATGCCAAAATGCCTGAAGTTCAGTGTCAAGTACCCACAGTCAGTGATGGTGTGGGGTGCCATGTCAGCTTTTGGTGTTGGTTCACTGTGTTTCATCAAGGGCAGGGTCAATGCAGCTAGCTATCAGGAGATTTTGGAGCACTTCATGCTTCCATCGGCTGAAATGCTTTATGGAGATGAAGATTTCATTTTCCAGCACGACCTGGCACCTGCTCACAGTGCCAAAACCACTGGTAAATGGTTTACTGACCATGGTGTTACTGTGCTCAATTGGCCTGCCAACTCTCCTGACCTGAACCCCTTAGAGAATCTGTGGGATATTGTGAAGAGAAAGTTGAGAGACGCAAGACCCAACACTCTGGATGAGCTTAAGGCCGCTATTGAAGCATCCTGGGCCTCCATAACATCTCAGCAGTGTCACAGGCTGATTGCCTCCATGCCACGCCGCATTGAAGCAGTCATTTCTGCCAAAGGATTCCCGACCAAGTATTGAGTGCATAACTGAACATTATTATTTGATGTTTTTTTGTTTGTTATTAAAAAACACTTTTATTTGATTGGACGGGTGAAATATGCTAATTTATTGAGACAGGTTTTTTGGGTTATCAGGAGTTGTATGCCAAAATCATCAGTATTAAAACAATAAAAGACCTGACAAATTTCAGTTGGTGGATAATGAATCTATAATATATGAAAGTTTAATTGTAATCATTACATTATGGTAAATAATGAAATTTAACACTATATGCTAATTTTTTGAGAAGGACCTGTACAAGGTATAATGGGAAGAATTATGAATGTTTTAGTGGCTAGACCATGGCAAAAAAAGGGTCCTAATTTAGCACTATTTTTTATGTAATTTCCCAACAACGTTTTAGAGCTATGTCTGTTATGAGGGCAAGATGGCTGTCATAACTGTAGTAACAATCTTAGCACTGAAAAGAGTAAAGCTAATGTTTATACAAAAACAAAATAAGATGATGGCTAAAAAGCCATGGCCAGCTCACCGATCCTTGCAGGCGCACGGAGCTTCGTCTCGGATCCAGACGAGGGATAATTACAAAGTAGAAACAGAAGGTGCTCCAGCTCCAATAAAAGAGATTCTTTATTAATGGTTAAAATCCAGGGCTCTGTACCCCCACATTTGTACTACAGCAAGGATCTATTATGTCACTGGATTTTAACCATTAATAAAGAATCTCTTTTATTGGAGCTGGAGCACCTTCTGTTTCTACTTTGTAAAGCTAATGTTACTTACTACTACTGGATCCAGTATTCGGCACAACATTCTCTTTTTGCCTCAGGTGGCTTGTTTTGATATTATGTATTGAAGCCTCATAGGCCAGCTCAGGCAACATCACACCACCAGAGTTTTCAGGTGCAGATAATAATAATAATAATCTTTATTTTTATATAGCGCTAACATATTCCGCAGCGCTTTACAGTTTGCACACTTTATCATCACTGTCCCCGTTGGGGCTCACAATCTAAATTCCCTATCAATATGTCTTTGGAATGAAATGCAGATGAAGACATTAACTTGACAAATAATGCACCATCTTTATAGCTTATGTTATCGAAGGTTCTCTCACTTGTGAGAATTAAAATAATTTGAAATAGTAAACGCCATTGACTTATAGCAGTTTGGGTGTCAAATTACACTTTTTGTGCTGTGATATCCTTGTTCTATGTTATCTGTGCTTAGTAAAACTTAGCTACATCTGGATTTGGTTGCTTGAGTATGCTGAGTTGGCTAGCATGGACTGCTTGTGCTCTAGGACCTCATGATAAACCAAGCGCTGTTATTCAGTTCTACATCACTGGGTAACATTTGTGGAAGGTCAGTTCACTCAGCTGCTTCCCGAGGTAGACACAGGAACACTTTCTATTCAAGTCTCTGGTTGGTTTATTGCTTCATAAACTATAAAGCAAATATAGTAACACAAAAACAGCCTTTCTGGCACAAATGAAAATAAAAAGTCCATGCAAATGTTCTCCCCAGTATGGCTCCAGCCTTCTGGGACAAACACACATGGCAGCTCTCACTGGAGCTTCAGCCTGGAGGCTCCTTCTTCCAAACATTCCAAAATAAACAGTGGCTGGACATTTAACTCCCTCCAACCACACCCTTAAGGTGGAGATATGGTGAGTAGGCATCCTGCCCATCACTTACACCTACTCACCATGAAATCCAGACCCTGGTAACGACTGGTTTACTCTCAGCACATATCATGCTCAAGGGAAACTTATGGGTTTTACATCACACAGGATAACTACCTTTGCAACACATATCTCCCCTGACATACGGCACCATTGACCCTGTCACACTATATCACTATACCAGATGTGAGGCAGTGAGGGCGATCATATGCGAGGGTCAATATGTATCCCCCAGTATGTGCATAGGAACATACTGAGGCCGCTGGAGTGCATTGCAGTCACAGGCATAGCTGTGATTGCAGCGCAAAATAAAACTAAGTTTGGTCTTGGACAAGCTACATGCCCAAGGCAGATTTAAGAAAACCTGGCATAGGCTTTTGTTTTTGGAGCGAACTACAGGATGGTAGTGGGGTGGTTCAGTCCCTCCGGCCCGGGACTTACAAATGGCCCATGGCCACAGATTCCATTTAAAAAAACCTGCAGCAATGATTGGGTGTGTTAGTCTTGGTTTGCATACTGCAGAGCAGGTGGCTCTTTAACATCTAGCTTATGTGTGAAGTAACATGGAGCCAAGCAAAGCCAAAACACCTGATGGTGCATAATAATAGAAAAAACTTGGCACTCAGTAGTGAGGAAAATTATTTTGCTTCTTTTTATTATTAATGCATCCAGACAAAATAAACGTTTTCGGTCCAGCAAAGGACCTTCATCAGACAATTCTTTAGTGTGAACTGGATGTAGAAGCAATCTAAGAAGGTATAAGGAGCATCCACAGATTATATAACAGCCTGCTGCAATAGGTATAATCTGCTGCAATAGGTATGATCTGAGATATGGAACACCAATCACACAGGGAGGATAAAGCGCCGGGGCATGTGGCAACATCAGTTGCAGAGGCAAAGCGCTGTGTCCGGATCAGTGAGGAGGAAGTGTGGCAACATGCCGTGCAGCAGGAGGGAGCGTCCCTCCTGCTGCACGGCATGTTGCCACGCTTCCTCCTCACTGATCCGGACGCAGCGCTTTGCCTCTGTAACTGATGCCATAGTCTGGGCTGTAACGGAGCACTTCAAGCACTACCTAGCTTCAGCAAAGTTCACTGTTTTCATGGACAACAATCGGATGACTCACATGGAAACGGCAAAGCTAAGTGCATTGGAACAGCGATGGATGGCCCGGTTGTCTAACTACGAGTTTACCATCAAGTACTGAACAGGGCATAAGAACGCTAATGCTGATGTGCCGTTGAGGATGCCCATTTTACCAGAAGAGGGAGAAGATCCAGAAGCACTCGAAGAGATCGAGTTACCAGCCTTCCACCGCCCCAAGGCAACCCAGTACTCCCATTGTGTGAAGAACAAGCACAATGACAGGTGAGAAGCCACGCTGAGCCCATTGCCCCACCATGGATGAGCAGAAATGCAGGATGTTGACCCAGCAGTCCGCCTAGTAAAGGAAATGCTGACACAAGCTGATTCACACCCTGGTCCAGATGCTCCACAAGAGACCCAACAGTTGTGGAAGGAGAAGGGCAAGCTGTTCATCTATGAGGGTAAGCTGCATTGGAGGAACATCAACCCACGCACTCATGAAATGGTCTGGCAGGTGGTGGTCCTGAGGCGAGATGCGCCAATGGTTTTAGAAGCATACCACGATGGAGCAGGACACTTCGGATGGAAGAAGTTGGAGGTTCTACTTTGGGAAAGATTAAACTGGATTGGCATGAGGAAAGCCATTGAGACGTGGTGCCAAGAATGTGGCCCTTGCAACCTGCGCAGGAAAGACCGTAACCGCCAGAGGGCTCCCCTACAGCCCCTAGTCACCAAACAGCCGCTTGAACTGGTAGCCTTGGACCATGTGAAGCTGACCGCAAGCCGATCAGGCTGTGTCTACGCCCTGACCATAGTGGACCATTACTCAAGATTCCTGGTAGTCGTGCCCATCAAGGACCATACAGCAAAGATGGCAGCCAAGGCATTTCAACAACACTTGACACCATGGTTACCCTGAAAAGGTGCTCACTTACTAAGGCCCAGCCTTTGAGGCAAAAGTATTCCAGGAGTTATGTAACCTGTATGGATGCAAGAAGATCAGGACAATGCCGTATCATCCACAGGGAAATGGCATGTGTGAGAAAATGAACCAGGTGGTAATTGACTTGCTGAAAACCTTGCTTCTGGAAGAGAGAAACCAATGGCCAGAGAAGTTGCCGGACTTGGTAGATCTATACAACTATATCCCAATAAATTCCACCAACTGCACTCCAGCCTACTTGATGAGAGCGAGACCAGGCAAGTTACCTATTGACCTGGACATGGGAGTCCTAGCACCTGAAACAACATCACCAGATGCAGACTGGGATACAGAACGGCAGCAGCAATACCGCAAAGTACAGGAATGTGTGGAAAGAAGTTTGTCCCAAGCAAGACAGAGGCAAGAGAGAAACTATAATCAGCATGCCCCTGCTTTTCCCTTGTCACCTGGAGAACAAGCTCTCAAAAGAAAAGGAAGAATGCACAAACTAGCTCAGTGGGAGGCAGAATCATATACTGCCATGCCCTCAAACTTTGATAACATCAAAGTGTGCCTCATCAGTCAAGATGGAGGAGAAACCTCAACAACAGTATCAAGAGATCATCTGAAGGTATGCCCTGACCAACTAAGAGACCAAGAGAAAGACCAAGATACCCCTTATCCCATAGAAGAAAAGGAAAAGAAAATCCATACCAATCTTGGAGACTTTCCCCAGTCATGGACACAGGTAAACCAAGCCATCGTAATACCTGCCCTGATCTTTCCCCAACCCACTGCACCTGAATCAGCAGAGACTCAAGACCAACCTGAAGACCCACCAGCTCAAGCAACAGATGCCACACCAGCAGCGGAGCAGGAGAATCCTCCCCCTGCCAACAGTGAATTTGTCATGCCCGCAGTGAGCAGGAGCAGTCGTAGGAGATCAGGTATCAGGTATACCTGTGCTACGTAGAATCACCAGTAGCGTAGATAATAGTAAGCATACTACACCAGTGAGAGCAAGTATAGTAAATCCGGTCAGGACACTATCAATACCTGTACTGCGCAGATCTACTCGTAGTACCAGAGGTCAGATCCCAGCCAGGCATAAGGACTAAAATGTGACTAAAATGTGAATGTATTGAAAATGCGTAAATAAGTTAAAATGTATACATTGCAACAGTTAAAGCATGAGTACCTACAGAAACTACTGTATGACCTTTTAAAAATGCATAATAACCTGGTAAAGGACAATTGGGCCACATGACTATGTGTGGCCAGGACCATTTGTTTGTACATAGTTACCCTGGTTTGGCCTAGGAAATAAACCACCGGCGCGGCCGAAGATTAGGCCCACCAACAGAATCCTGTAGCCACGCCTGAGAATAAAGCAAAGGTGGGTTGGTGTTGTTCCCACCTAGGCGACTCAAAATTCTGGAGGGAAAACAAATGGACCAGTGTTGCCCCAGGAACTTAATTGGTAAATTCTGACTGTTTGTTCTGTTTTTTTTTTGTACATTTTTATATTTTTGAAACCTTGTAACCCTTTTACAATTGTTCACCTGTTAACATGTTTTCTTTTTTTGATTCCTCAGTCCAGGAGTACTGAATTGTACTAGGGGGGAATGTGGCACCCCAGGAGACTGGTTGCCACAATGGCATTGCCTTCCTCATGGGGGGGGGGGGTGATGTCATGCCTGGATGCAAGGAGGGATTCCCTAATCAGGTAATACAAACATTATTATTATTATTATTATTATTATTTATTTATTGTTATAGCGCCATTTATTCCATGGCGCTTTACAAGTGAGGAGGGGTATACATAATAAAAACAAGTACAATAATCTTAAACAATACAAGTCACAGCTGGTACAGTAGGAGAGAGGACCCTGCCCGCGAAGGCTCACAATCTACAAGGGATGGGTGAGAATACAGTAGGTGAGTTTAGAGCTGGTCATGCAGCGGTTTGGTCGATCGGTGGTTACTGCAGGTTGTAGGCTTGTCGGAAGAGGTGGGTCTTCAGATTCTTTTTGAAGGTTTCGATGGTGGGCGAGAGTCTGATGTGTTGTGGTAGAGGGTTCCAGAGAGTAGGGGTGATACGTGAGAGAAATCTTGTATACGATTGTGGGAAGAGGAGATAAGAGGGGAGTAGAGAAGGAGATCTTGTGAGGATCGGAGGTTGAGTGTAGGAAAGTACCGGGAGATGAGGTCACAGATGTAAGGAGGAGACAGGTTGTGGATGGCTTTGTACGTCATGGTTAGGGTTTTGTACTGGAGTCTCTGGGCAATGCGGAGCCAGTGAAGGGATTGACAGAGGGGAGAGGCCGGAGAATAGCGGGGGGACAGGTGGATTAGTCGGGCAGCAGAGTTTAGAATAGATTGGAGGGGTGCGAGAGTGTTTGAGGGGAGGGGGGAGGCCACAGAGCAGGAGGTTGCAGTAGTCAAGGCGAGAGATGATGAGGGCATGGACTAGGGTTTTTGCAGATTCTTGGTTGAGAAATGAACGGATTCGTGCAATATTTTTGAGTTGAAGTCGGCAGGAAGTGGAAAGGGCTTGGATATGTGGTTTGAAGGAGAGATCAGCATCAAGGATAACCCCGAGGCAGCGAGCTTGTGGGACTGGGGAGAGTGGGCAGCCATTTACTGTAATGGATAGGTTCGTTGGGGGGGTCACGTGAGATGGGGGAAAGATGATGAATTCTGTTTTGTCCATGTTAAGTTTCAGAAATTTAGCGGAGAAGAAGGATGAAATAGTGGACAGACATTGAGGGATTCTGGTTAGTAGGGAGGTGATATCTGGTCCTGAGATGTAGATCTGTGTGTCATCAGCATAGAGGTGATACTGAAAACCGTGAGATTCTATGAGCTGTCCCAGGCCAAAGGTGTAAATGGAGAAGAGCAGGGGCCCAAGGACTGAACCTTGTGGGACTCCGACAGATACGGGGCGAGGTGAGGAGGTGGTGTGTGAGTGGGAGACGCTGAATGTCCGGTCTGTTAGGTATGATGAGATCCAGGATAGGGCCAAGTCTGTGATGCCAAGGGATGAGAGGGTCTGTAATAAAAGGGAATGGTCCACTGTGTCAAAGGCAGCTGACAGAACACAGTAGTGTCGCTTGCTCTTAGCGGTTAAGAGGTCATTGGTGACCTTAGTTAGCGCAGTTTCAGTGGAATGGTGTGACCGGAAGCCAGATTGTAAGCGGTCAAAGAGGGAGCAAGAAGAGAGATGGGAGGACAGTTCAAGGTAGACGTGTTGTTCCAGTAGTTTTGAGGCATAGGGGAGATGTGATATAGGGCGATAGCTAGATACAGAGGATGGGTCAAGAGAGGGCTTTTTGAGGATAGGTGTGATGGAGGCATGTTTAAAGCTTGAGGGGAAAACTGTTATGACCCCAATGGCAGAGGGTCTCAGAAATAATTTCTAAGTCTGCAAACACAAAAAACCAGCTCATAGGGCAGTGGTAACTGGGCTGACCATATATCTAATCCTAGCACCACAAATAACAGCAGCCGGTTGGTTCTAGACGTCTCGCGCCAGCCGGAGAACTAGCTAACCCTAAAAGGGAAAAGAAAGACCTTTCTTGCCTCCAGAGAATAGACCCCAAAAGTTGGATACAAGCCCCCAACAAATAATAACGGTGAGGTAAGAGGAAAAGACAAACATAAGAATGAGCTAGGTATTTAGCAAAGAGAGGCCCACTAGCTAATAGCAGAATATAGAAAGATAACTTATATGATCAGCAAAAAACCCTATCAAAAATATCCACACTGGAAATACAAGAACCCCCGAACCGTCTAACGGCCCGGGGAAGAACACCAGCCCCCTAGAGCTTCCAGCAAGATCAGGAATCACATTTAGTACAAGCTGGACAAAAATGAGAACAAGCAAATAACCCAAAAAACAAAGAAGCAGGACTTAGCTTAATTTTGCACGAACCAGGACCAGCAGATAGGAGCAAACAGAAGGTGTCTGATTACAACGATGCCAGGCACTGGACTAAGGTTCCAGGAGGTTTATATAGCAACACCCCTGAACTAACGACCCAGCTGGGTGCAAACTGAGGGAAGAAAATCCCAGAGTCATATCACTAGTAACCACAAGAGGGAGCCAAAAAGTCTAATTCACAACAGTACCCCCCCCTTAAGGAGGGGTCACCGAACCCTCACCAAGACCACCAGGGTGATCAGGATGAGCAGCGTGAAAGGCACGAACTAAATCGGCCGCATGCACATCAGAGGCAACCACCCAGGAATTATCCTCCTGACCATAGCCCTTCCACTTGACCAAATACTGAAGCCTCCATCTGGAGAGACGAGAATCCAAGATCTTCTCAACCACGTACTCCAACTCGCCCTCAACCAACACCGGAGAAGGAGGCTCAGCAGAAGGAACCACAGGCACAACGTAGCGTCGCAACAAAGACCTATGGAACACGTTGTGAATGGCAAACGAAACCGGAAGATCCAAGCGAAAGGACACTGGATTAAGGATTTCCAATATCTTGTAAGGACCGATGAAGTGAGGCTTAAATTTAGGAGAGGAGACCTTCATAGGAACAAATCGAGAAGACAGCCACACCAAATCCCCAACACGAAGTCGGGGACCCACACCGCGGCGGCGGTTGGCAAAACGCTGAGCCTTCTCTTGTGACAATTTTAAGTTGTCCACCACATGATTCCAGATCTGCTGCAACCTATCCACCACAGAATCCACCCCAGGACAGTCAGAAGGCTCCACATGTCCCGAGGAAAAACGAGGATGGAAACCAGAGTTGCAGAAAAATGGCAAAACCAAAGTAGCGGAACTAGCCCGATTATTAAGGGCAAACTCAGCCAATGGCAACAAGGTCACCCAATCATCCTGATCTGCCGAAACAAAACACCTCAAGTAAGCCTCCAGAGTCTGAGTAGTTCGCTCAGTTTGTCCATTAGTCTGAGGATGAAAGGCAGACGAGAACGACAAATCAATGCCCATCCTAGCACAAAAGGATCGCCAGAACCTGGAAACAAACTGGGATCCTCTGTCAGACACAATATTCTCAGGAATGCCGTGTAAACGAACCACATTCTGAAGGAACACAGGAACCAGATCGGAAGAGGAAGGCAGCTTAGGCAAAGGCACCAAATGGACCATTTTCGAAAAGCGATCACATACCACCCAGATGACAGACATACCCTGAGACACCGGGAGATCAGAAATGAAATCCATGGAAATGTGTGTCCAAGGCCTCTTCAGGACAGGCAAGGGCAAGAGCAACCCGCTGGCGCGAGAACAGCAAGGCTTAGCTCGAGCACAAGTCCCACAGGACTGCACAAATGACCGCACATCCCGTGACAAGGAAGGCCACCAAAAGGACCTAGCCACCAGATCTCTGGTGCCAAAAATTCCCGGATGACCTGCCAACACCGAGGAATGAACCTCGGAAATGACTCTGCTGATCCACTTATCAGGAACAAACAGTCTGTCAGGTGGACAAGAGTCAGGTCTACCAGCCTGGAATCTCTGCAACACACGTCGCAAATCAGGAGAAATGGCTGACAAGATAACTCCCTCTTTAAGAATACCAACAGGTTCTGTGACTCCAGGAGAGTCAGGCACAAAGCTCCTTGAAAGAGCATCAGCCTTCACATTCTTTGAACCTGGTAAATACGAGACCACAAAGTCAAAATGGGAGAAAAACAATGACCAGCGGGCCTGTCTAGGATTCAGGCGTTTAGCAGACTCGAGTCGAGATACATCAAATTTTTGTGATCAGTCAAGACCACCACACGATGCTTAGCACCCTCGAGCCAATGACGCCACTCCTCAAATGCCCACTTCATGGCCAGTAACTCCCGATTGCCAACATCATAATTCCGCTCAGCAGGCGAAAACTTCCTAGAGAAGAAAGCACATGGTCTCATTACCGAGCAACCAGGGCCTCTCTGTGACAAAACGGCCCCTGCCCCAATCTCAGAAGCATCCACTTTGACCTGAAAGGGAAGTGAGACATCAGGCTGGCACAAAACAGGTGCCGAAGTAAACCGGCGCTTCAACTCCTGGAACGCCTCCACGGCTGCAGGAGCCCAGTTAGCAACATCAGAACCTTTCTTGGTCATATCCGTCAAAGGTTTAACAACGCTAGAAAAATTAGCGATAAAACAACGGTAGAAGTTAGCAAAACCCAAGAACTTCTGAAGACTCTTAACTGACGTGGGTTGAGTCCACTCATGAATAGCTCGGACCTTGACTGGGTCCATCTCCACAGCAGAAGGGGAAAAAATAAACCCCAAAAAGGGAACCTTCTGTACTCCAAAGAGACACTTTGAGCCTTTAACAAACAAAGCATTCTCACGCAAAACCTGAAACACCATCCTGACCTGCTCCACATGTGAGTCCCAATCTTCAGAGAAAACCAGAATATCATCCAGATAAACAATCATAAATTTATCCAGATACTTCCGGAAAATATCATGCATAAAGGACTGAAACACTGAGGGAGCATTAGAGAGCCCAAAAGGCATCACCAAGTACTCAAAATGACCTTCGGGCATATTAAATGCAGTCTTCCATTCATCTCCTTGCTTAATGCGCACAAGGTTGTACGCACCACGAAGATCTATCTTGGTGAACCACTTGGCACCTTTAATCCGGGCAAACAAGTCCGACAACAGAGGCAAAGGATACTGAAATTTTACAGTGATTTTATTCAGAAGCCGATAGTCAATACAAGGTCTCAAAGATCCGTCCTTCTTGGCCACAAAAAAAAATCCTGCACCAAGAGGGGAAGAGGATGGACGGATATGCCCCTTCTCCAGAGACTCCTTGATATACGAACGCATTGCGGCATGCTCAGGCACAGACAGATTAAATAATCTTCCCTTAGGAAATTTACTACCTGGGATCAAATCTATGGCGCAGTCACAGTCCCTATGAGGAGGCAGAGCACTGGATCTGGACTCGCTGAATACATCCTGATAATCAGACAAATACTCAGGAACTTCCGAAGGAGTAGAGGAAGCAATAGACACCGGCGGGGAATCAGCATGAATTCCCTGACAGCCCCAACTTGACACAGACATTGCCTTCCAATCCAAGACTGGATTGTGGGTCTGTAACCATGGCAGACCCAAAACGACCAAATCATGCATTTTATGCAGAACAAGAAAACGAATCACCTCCCGATGTTCAGGAGTCATGCACATGGTCACCTGCGTCCAAAACTGCGGTTTATTTTCCGCCAATGGCGTAGCATCAATACCTCTAAGAGGAATAGGATTTACTAACGGTTCAAGAACAAAACCACAGCGCTTGGCAAATGACAGATCCATAAGACTCAGGGCAGCACCTGAATCCACAAACGCCATAACAGGGTAAGAAGACAAAGAGCAAATTAAAGTCACAGACAAAATAAATTTAGGTTGCAAATTACCAATGGCGACAGGACTAACAATCCTTGTTAGGCGTTTAGAGCATGCTGATATAACATGTGTAGAATCACCACAGTAAAAACACAACCCATTCTGACGTCTATGATTTTTCCGCTCATTTCTAGTCTGAATTCTATCACATTGCATTAAATCAGGTGTTTGTTCAGACAACACCACCAGAGGATTAGCGGTTTTGCGCTCCCGCAAACGCCGGTCAATTTGAATAGCCAGCGCCATGGAATCATTCAGACTTGTAGGAATGGGGAAACCCACCATCACATTCTTAATGGCTTCAGAAAGGCCATTTCTGAAATTTGCAGCCAGAGCCCACTCATTCCACTGAGTAAGCACGAACCATTTCCGAAATTTTTGGCAATACACTTCAGCTTCATCCTGACCCTGAGAAATAGCCAGCAAGGCTTTTTCTGCCTGAATTTCAAGATTGGGTTACTCGTAAAGCAATCCGAGCGCCAGAAAAAACGCATCAATATTTGCCAATGCCGGATCTCCTGGCGCTAGCGAAAAAGCCCAATCCTGAGGGTCGCCCCGTAAAAAAGAAATAACAATTTTAACTTGCTGAGCTGAATCTCCAGATGAACGGGGTCTCAGAGAAAGAAACAATTTACAATTATTCTTGAAATTCCTAAACCTAAATCGGTCTCCAGAAAACAATTCCGGAATAGGTATTTTAGGTTCAGACATAGGACTACTGGTAAAAAAATCTTGTATGCCCTGCACACGAGCTGCCAGCTGGTCTACACTTGTAATCAAGGTCTGGACATTCATGTCTGCAGCAAGCACAAGCCACTCAAAGGTAAAGGGGAGGAAGAGAGGAAAGAAAAAAAAAAAACTCAGAATTTCCTTTCTTATTATCCCACTTCTGCAATGCATAAACATTCAATGTAGGCCTGGCATACTGTTATGACCCCAATGGTAGAGGGTCTCAGAAATAATTTCTAAGTCTGCAAACACAAAAAACCAGCTCATAGGGCAGTGGTAACTGGGCTGACCATATATCTAATCCTAGCACCACAAATAACAGCAGCCGGGGAACGTTCCTACGTTGGTTCTAGACGTCTCGCGCCAGCCGGAGAACTAGCTAACCCTAAAAGGGAAAAGAAAGACCTTTCTTGCCTCCAGAGAATAGACCCCAAAAGTTGGATACAAGCCCCCAACAAATAATAACGGTGAGGTAAGAGGAAAAGACAAACATAAGAATGAGCTAGGTATTTAGCAAAGAGAGGCCCACTAGCTAATAGCAGAATATAGAAAGATAACTTATATGGTCAGCAAAAAACCCTAACAAAAATATCCACACTGGAAATACAAGAACCCCTGAACCGTCTAACGGCCCGGGGAAGAACACCAGCCCCCTAGAGCTTCCAGCAAGATCAGGAATCACATTTAGTACAAGCTGGACAAAAATGAGAACAAGCAAATAACCCAAAAAACAAAGAAGCAGGACTTAGCTTAATTTTGCACGAACCAGGACCAGCAGATAGGAGCAAACAGAAGGTGTCTGATTACAACGATGCCAGGCACTGGACTAAGGTTCCAGGAGGTTTATATAGCAACACCCCTGAACTAACGACCCAGCTGGGTGCAAACTGAGGGAAGAAAATCCCAGAGTCATATCACTAGTAACCACAAGAGGGAGTCAAAAAGTCTAATTCACAACAGAAAACACCAGTTGTTAGTGATAGGTTGAAGAGATGGGTTAGGGTTGGGATAAAGATTGGGGTGAGGTTTGGGATGAGGTGGGATGGGAGCGGGTCAAGTGCACAGGTGGTGAGATGCAATCTTGAGAGTAGAGTGGCGAGTTGATCTTCTGTAATGGTGGAGTAGTTGGTTTTGGAGGTGGAGGGTAGGGAAGTTGGGAGGAAGGGCTCTGGGGCTTGTTGACCAAAACTGTCTCTGATGTTATCAATCTTCTGCTTGAAGAATGAGGCAAAGTCTTCAGCAGAGATAAGTGAGGAGGGAGGAGGTGCTGGGGGACGGAGGAGAGAATTGAAGGTGTTGAATAACTGTTTAGGGTTGTGAGACAGGGAGGATATGAGAGATGAGAAGTAGGTTTGTTTAGCTGTGGCGAGTGCGGTCTTGAAAGTAGTGAGGGACTGTTTGAATGCGATTAAGTGGTCGTTGGAGTGGGATCTTTTCCATCTGCGCTCAGCAGCCCTGGAAGCTCACCTCAGTTCTTTGGTCAGGCTGGTGTGCCAGGGCTGTCTGTTGATTTTGCGAGCTTTGGTATGTGTAAGTGGGGCAGCAGATTCCAAAGCTACAGCTATTGTGGTGTTATATAGAGCGGCAGCGTCATCCGCATTGTGTATGGAACTTATGTCTGTGAGAGGGAGGAGGGATTCAGAGAATGAATGTAGGTCAAGATGTTTAAGATTTCTGCGAGGGTGTGAAAGTTTGTGGGGTGGGGACTCTAGACATGGAGTGGAGAGAGATGAGAATGTGAGAAGGTTGTGGTCAGAGAGAGGAAGAGGTGAGTTAGAGAGGTTAGATAGGGAGCAGAGGCGGGTGAAGATGAGGTCCAGCGTGTGACCATCTTTGTGAGTGGCTGCAGAAGACCATTGAGTGAGGCCGAAGGAGGAAGAGAGAGATAGAAGTTTAGTGGCAGCTGAGAGGGAAGTGTCAATGGGGATGTTGAAATCGCCCATGATGATAGTGGGGATGTCTGCAGAAAGGAAATGAAGTAGCCAGGTGGTGAAGTGGTCAAAGAAGATGGTGGCTGGCCCTGGGGGGCGGTAAATGACAGCCAGTTGGAGGTTGGAGGGGGAGTAGATGCGCACAGAGTGCACCTCAAAGGAAGGGAGGGTAACAGAGGGTGGCAGTGGGATTGGGGTGAAGGAGCAGTTATCTGACAGGAGAAAACCAACTCCTCCACCATGCTTGCTGCTGGGGCGGGGTGTGTGAGAAAGGTGGAAGCCACCGTAAGAGAGTGCAGCAGGAGAGGCTGTGTCAGAAGGGGTGAGCCAGGTTTCGGTGACATACATACCATACAAACATACAAAACCTTCCTAACTCCAGACCAGAAGCTCTAAACCCGGTTTCTGGCCTGGAGGCGGGGTTAGAGAGTTTAGTGTGAGACACTGAAGGGAAAGGAAGCAACAGAGGAGCCTGGGGTCTGGAGCTGCGATTGGGCTCTCCCCAAGATAAAGCACAAAGAGACCGGACACCAGAGTCCGTGGTGGTGAGATGATTGCATACTCAGCCACTGAATCCAGAGGGCAGGAGATTCCAAGTCTCCTGGCCCCAACTGACATCCGGAGGCAACACAGCAGGTCAGGAGCCTGGGGCTGCAAGTGAGAAGGCAGTGCCCAAGATAGGCTCAGGTTGTCAGCCATACGGATTGGAAGTACAGACCCTGAGAGGACTTGTGCAGAGCTTCAGGCAGCAAGGGTCAGAGCATAGAAGGAAGGCCTCCGAACCCACCTGGTTAGGTGGATCCCAAGCTGTTTCCAGGCTGCCTGGACCCCATCACCAACTGCTACCTGAACCCTGGACTGTACCTGCATTTCATCAGTAAAAGGTAATGGAAATTGCTGTCTCTGTGTCCTTCAATTATTTCCTGCACCCTCAGTCCTGCACCCTACCGTCAATAATCCCTCTTACCAACCTTACTGGTAACCCTGGGGACTAAGCTCTACCTGTGGGGAGCTATACCAACTCTGCTGCAACTCCATCAGCCCCAGTGGACCCCTTTAAGCAGTGTCGCCCATCCCTGGCCGAATACCACAGGTGGCATCACGAATTATCCTTTATAGACTTATTCTCCACTTTCACTCATCCCCTTTTACAGGATGCCCAGGGCCACGGACCGGATCACTGCCACTGTGACCACCCCTTTAAGTACCGCTAGACCCAGCCTGAGTACTCCATGGCCCTAGCGGGCGCTCCAGATGCACTTTAGGAAGAAGCCAAATACATTGTGATGCTTTGGGCAATGTTCCTTTCCAGTATCGGGGTTCTGACATTTGCATGGATGTTACTTTGGCATGTATCACCTATCTAAACATTATACAGACCAAGTATTCCTCCTCATGGGCAGCGGCCTCTTTAAAGAGGGTAATGTGCCTTATTATGAGCCTTAGTAAGGGAAAGTTAACATTGATTGGATGTTACAAAGCTTAATCTGGAAGCATTTTAAATAAAATTCATCACTAACCTATAATAAAATTATTGGCAGAATTATCAACAGACTTCGCCACCTATTTGCCACATTCTTGCCCATCCATGCTCTTGCACCGTTCTGACAGATGAGCTGCACTAACAACCAAGGAGGCGGTGCTGATGTCACTGCTGAGCAACCTGTCAAGCACAGATTTGCACACACTCATTTGCTGCTGGTTAATACACAGACCCCCCAATGAGACATCTGGTATTCGGCCAACACCTCATGCTGCCGAGCAGTTATTGCTCCTCAGCTGTTACATTTTTGCATTTTGCAAGTTGGATCTTGCTAATGGACAATGGTTGGCCGGGCAGCAGTCTAATCCTCAAGTACCTTATTGAAGCTGTTTATTAACACTGGATTGGTGACAGTTGTGTGTACAGACTCTGGTTCTCCTGTAAATCTTTGATTCTTTACCTGGCATGCTTTATGCCTGAACTTGACCTTGGCCGGTATTGACCTTTCTCTTGTTTTCTGATTTTGATCCTATATTTGCTCTCCTGGTTTTGTCCTATCTTCTGAGTCGTTCCTTGGTTTTGACCATCTAGTTGTATAGGAAGTACTCCATAGACACAACCCAGGAACCTTCACTGTAAAGGCCAGATCCTTGTACATGGGTTAAAGTATGAAAATCAAAGCTTTCTCTGAGACTTACTAAGCAGAGTGGATAGCACCAACGCAGTACTACTTCTTTTAAGAGTCACCAGATTTGCAAGTACAGTCCTTAACACTGCCAATGACTAACGTAAACTATTACACTAAACTTCATAAATGTTCTTTCAGGAATTAATGTTTAACCAAATAAACAATCTGATTTGTCTGCCCAGCTTTACTGATGAGCGTCTGATTTACAAAATCTAGCCATGGGCACAGGGCATGGAGCTTTAATTAACTTAAAACCTACACCTTATATTTCATAGATCAAAGGCTTTTTCACATTAACCTACTGAATCAATGATGTGCTACGATTTTTATTTAAACTAGTACTTAACACTTCAGTGATCAAGGTTTAAGACTTTTTGGTTTCTCCTGCTAGACTTTACACAAATGTGCATTTAGTGCATTACTAATCTTCAGTTACAGTTGTAAAATGTTGAGCCCTTGATGAAGAGTTGTAGGGATCACCCAAAAATGTTAGGACAAAAAATAATTTACCAGGAGGAGAAAAGTTGCATGACCGTAAGATAAATACGCAACTTGTCTCTTCAGAGAGGAAGAGGACTAGAACTCTACCGCCTCCTATTGGAAACAGCGATCCTAAAAGTCAATATCGACCCTTTAACGAGCCTTGTCACATGACTTGGAATAAAAGCCAAAACCAGATTCTCAATTTTCAGACACATTGCTTCGGGGTACTGTCCCTCATTAGTGCAAGGCTTAAAAGTCTTGACATGCAAGGCTTGACATCTCACTCTCTTCAAGGAGAAATGTTACCTCTTGAATCACCACTAGGGTAGAGCGACTTTCATTTTTTTAAGATCGAGTTGGCCGATTATCGCAAAAAGTCGGGGATCGACCGAAACATGAAACCCAATGCAAGTCAATGGGGAAGCATAGTCGGCAGTGAGTGGAGGCCAGGAAAACACCTACAGTGCCCATTTTCATGCCAAAAACATCCATTCTTGTTTCTGAAGCTTGTCAATCTTAATTAACTTTATAATAATAGTTGGGCATTGGAAATTGGGGGTCATTTGGCAAAAGTTGTGGGGGGTAGGGCTGGTTCAAGGTTTTAGTGGGCCCAGGAAACGTGGACTATGTCACGGCGGTGGAGCAGTGAGAGGTAAGTATTTAAACTTTTCAAGTGCTGTGATCCTGAGTAAGCAGGGAGGCCCACTCGTTCGCATTGGCACTGGCACAGGGCCCCTCAAAGTACGGCGGTGTGTTTGCATGGCGGGGGCGCCTCCCACCGGCAGGGACACTTTTGCGTACTCTGAGGGGCCCTGTGCCTGTGACGTCCCCAACGAGTATGCCCCCTACCTGTTGAAGAAACCTGCACTTTCATCTGCACCTTCCTCTTTGTCCCTGTGTAAGGTGGTATAGTATGCGGGAAGGGGAACCTGACTTTCAGCAGGGTCAGATTGTGGCTGTGTAGCGTGCAAGGGGATTGTAGTGGTCTGGGTCAAAGTACCACAAGACTCATGTAGCACCGGCTGGGCAATGGGCAGGATGAGGAGGAAACACTGATATAGGCCCAAATAATAAAGTGGGCTAAATGCAATTCAAAATTGGTAACAGGACTAACCAGGCAGCATTGCTTAGTTCAGTGGAGGACAACTGTAATGAGAGGCAGACACAGCTAGTAGGCCCAAATAATAAAGTGGGCAAAATAAAGTTCAAAATTGGTAACAGGAGTAAACAGGCGGCACTGCTTTGTTCAGTGGAGGAGAACACCTTTGAGCGGCAGACACCATTAGTAGGCCCAACCCAACTAGTAGGCCCTATGCAGTTTAATATTACAAATGAAGGCCGAAAGCCTGAAGATTAAAGGTCAGGAAAATAACACAGGACAACACCAAGGTGCGGCACACACCGTTAGTAGGCCCCAACCACCAATTTTTAAAAACAACTACTTAATGAGAGCCTGAAGGTTGAAGCTCAGACAAGGAAACCTGGAGGAGAACACCCAGGAGGAGGAGAACACCCAGGAGGAGGAGAACACCCGGGAGCGTAAGACACCGTTAGTAGGCCCCAACCACCAATTTTAAAAAAAAAGCACTTAATGAGAGCCAGAAGGTTGAAGCTCAGATTTATACAGTGGAGGACAACACCAGGGAGCGGCAGACACCGTTAGTAGGCCCCAACCACCAAATTTAAAAAAAAAGCACTTAATGAGAGCCAGAAGGTTGAAGCTCAGATTTATACAGTGGAGGACAACACCAGGGAGCGGCAGACACCGTTAGTAGGCCCCAACCACCAAATTTTAAAAAAAAGCACTTAATGAGAGCCAGAAGGTTGAAGCTCAGATTTATACAGTGGAGGACAACACCAGGGAGCGGCAGACACCGTTAGTAGGCCCCAACCACCAATTTTTTTAAAAAAGCACTTAATGAGAGGCAGAAGGTTGAAGCTCAGATTTATACAGTGGAGGACAACACCAGGGAGCGGCAGACACCGTTAGTAGGCTCCAACCACCAATTTTTAAACACAACTACTTAATGAGAGCCAGAAGGTTGAAGCTCAGCTTTATACAGTGGAGGACAACACCAGGGAGCGGCAGACACCATTAGTAGGCCCCAACCACCAAATTTTAAAAACAACTACTTAATGAGAGCCAGAAGTTTGAAGCTCAGATTTATACAGTGGAGGACAACACCAGGGAGCGGCAGACACTGTTAGTAGGCCCCAACCACCAATTTTTAAAAACAACTACTTAATGAGAGCCAGAAGGTTGAAGCTCAGCTTTATACAGTGGAGGACAACACCAGGGAGCGGCAGACACCGTTAGTAGGCCCCAACCACCAAATTTTAAAAACAACTACTTAATGAGAGCCAGAAGTTTGAAGCTCAGATTTATACAGTGGAGGACAACACCAGGGAGCGGCAGACACCGTTAGTAGGCCCCAACCACCAATTTTTAAAAACAACTACTTAATGAGAGCCAGAAGGTTGAAGCTCAGATTTATACAGTGCAGGACTATACCAGGGAGCGGCAGACACCGTTAGTAGGCCCCAACCACCAATTTTTAAAAACAACTACTTAATGAGAGCCAGAAGGTTGAAGCTCAGATTTATACAGTGGAGGACAACACCAGGGAGCGGCAGACACCGTTAGTAGGCCCCAACCACCAATTTTTAAAAACAACTACTTAATGAGAGCCAGAAGGTTGAAGCTCAGCTTTATACAGTGGAGGACAACACCAGGGAGCGGCAGACACCGATAGTAGGCCCCAACCACCAATTTTTTAAAAAAAGCACTTAATGAGAGCCAGAAGGTTGAAGCTCAGATTTATACAGTGGAGGACAACACCAGGGAGCGGCAGACACCGTTAGTGGGCCCCAACCACCAATTTTTAAAAACAACTACTTAATGAGAGCCAGAAGTTTGAAGCTCAGATTTATACAGTGGAGGACAACACCAGGGCGCGGCAGACACCGTTAGTAGGCCCCAACCACCAATTTTTAAAAACAACTACTTAATGAGAGCCAGAAGGTTGAAGCTCAGCTTTATACAGTGGAGGACAACACCAGGGAGCGGCAGACACCGTTAGTAGGCCCCAACCACCAAATTTTAAAAACAACTACTTAATGAGAGCCAGAAGTTTGAAGCTCAGATTTATCCAGTGGAGGACAACACCAGGGAGCGGCAGACACCATTAGTAGGCCCCAACCACCAATTTTTAAAAACAACTACTTAATGAGAGCCAGAAGGTTGAAGCTCAGATTTATACAGTGGAGGTCAATTTGAATTAGGGACTGCAGACAGACTTAGTAGGCTGTCCCCTGTGGACCATGCATCCACCACATTAACCCATTGTGCCGTAATGGACACGTAACCTTCCGTGGCCATGCCTACAGGTCCATGCGTCTGTTATCAGGTGCACCTTTGTACTCACAGATTGTCAGAGTGCATGGACAATGTGGTCTTTTACATGCTGGTGGAGGGCTGGGATGGCTTTTCTTGCAAAAGAAGTGTCGACTGGGTAGCTCGTAGCGTGGGACAGCGTAGTCCATCATGGCTTTATTAATATTACATAAAATAAAGAAATAGGCTCTATGCACTTTAAAATAGGTTCCAGGGGTACATGGGCAGCATTGGTGTGGTCAGCGGAGGAGGATTGCAAGGAGGGACCGCAGACAGGCTTAGTACGCCTACAATTAAAAAAAGTGGCTATATGCACTTTAAAATAGGTTCCAGGGGATCACGGGCAGCATTGGTGTGGTCAGCGGAGGAGGATTGCAAGGAGGGACCGCAGACAGGCTTACTAGGCCTACAGTTAAAAAAAGTGGCTATATGCACTTTAAAATAGGTTCCAGGGGTACACGGGCAGCATTGGTGTGGTCAGCGGAGGAGGATTGCAAGGAGGGACCACAGACAGGCTTACTAGGCCTAAAATAAATAAAAAGTGGCTATATGCACTTTAAAATAGGTTCCAGGGGTACACGGGCAGCATTGGTGTGGTCAGTGGAGGAGGATTGCAAGGAGGGACCGCAGACAGGCTTACTAGGCCTAAAATAAATAAAAATAGGCTCAAGGCACTTAGAGTTTTGTCGCAGGGGTACACAGGCAGCATAGGTGTGGTCAGAGGAAAACGATTGCAAGGAGTGTGACACAGTTAGTACTCCCAAAAAATAAATAGATGTTAATGTCTCGCAAAACAACAAAATAAAAAAAAAAAGTGTGGCATACTTAGGTACAGGGGTGGGCTCCTCTGCTGCGTTTCAGACATAGTAATTTGGCACTACGTATTTACTGGTGTCAATATAGGACACTGACCCTGACTACACTACAACGGTGTGTCTGACGTTAGTTGCGCGCCACCACCGCCAGAGACACTTTATTGTACTATGAGGGACCCAGTGGCAGTGCCGTCGACCAAAAGCGGGCACACCCACCTCTTCAGACAAACGGCACTCTAACGGGTGCTTGCGCCAAGTGGCGAGACCATGGCCCCGTGGGGGGAGTTTTCCCATTTAGGGAGGTGTAAACATGTCGTATGCTGGACAAAAAGCTGCTGCAAATTAAGAGATTGGAACACTCAGTAAGACCAGTCCACAAGCAAGACCTTTTTACCTTTTTATAGGAAAGCTAGGTGTCAGCCGGGAAAGGTGGGGCAAAATAATTTGAAATCCAGGAGTAGAGTTGAGCGACTTTCATTTTTTTAAGATCGAGTCGGGTTTTGTGAAACCCGATTTTGTCCAGAGTCGAGTCGAGTGCAGTCGGCCGATTATCGCTAAAAGTCGGGGATCGACCGAAACACGAAACCCAATGCAAGTCAATGGGGAAGCATAGTCGGCAGTGAGTGGAGGCCAGGAAAACACCTACAGTGCCCATTTTAATGCCAAAAACATCCATTCTTGTTTCTGAAGCTTGTCAATCTTAATTAACTTTATAATAATAGTTGGGCATAGGGAATTGGGGGTCATTTGGCAAAAGTTGTGGGGGGAGTAGGGCCGGCTCAAGTTTTTCGTGGGCCCAGGAAATGCGGACTACGTCACGGCGGTGTTGCAGGGAAAGGTAAGTATTTCAACGTTGCAAGTGCTGTGATCCTGAGCAAGCAGGGGGGGCCCACTCGTTCGCATTGGCACTGGCACAGGGCCCCTCAAAGTACAGCGATGTGTGTTTGCATGGCGGGGGCGCCTCCCACCAGCAGCGACACTTTTGCGTACTCTGAGGGGCCCTGTGCCAGTGACGTCGCCAACGAGTATGCCCCCCCACCTGATGAAGGAACCTGCACTTTCATCTGCACCTTCCTCTCTGTCCCTGTGTAAGGTGGTATAACATGCGGGAAGGGGAACCTTACTTTCAGCAGGGTCAGATTCTGGCTGTGTAGAGTATAAGGGGAATGTAGTGGTCTAGGTCAATGTACCAGCAGACTCATCTAGCAGTGGCTGGGCAATGGGCAGGATGAGGAGGAAACAGATATAGGGCCAAAGAATAAAGTAGGCTAAATGCAGTTCAAAATTGGTAACAGGACTAAACAGGCGGCATTGCTTTGTTCAGTGGAGTAGCAAACCCAAGAGCAGCAGACACTGTTTCAAGGGCATAACCACACTAGTAGGCCAAATGCAGTTTAATATCTGATAGTATAGGGCGAAAGCCAGAATGTGGAAGCTCAGCTTTGTTCAGTTGAGGACAACACCAGGCAGGGGCAGACAGACACCTTTAGTAGGCCGGAACAGCCAATTGCATTTTTAAAAATGGTAATTTGGAACTGAAGGTTGAAGCTCAGCTTTATTCAGTTGAGGACAACACCAGGCAGGGGCAGACAGACACCTTTAGTAGGCCGGAACAGCCAATTGCATTTTTAAAAATGGTAATTTGGAACTGAAGGTTGAAGCTCAGCTTTATTCAGTTGAGGACAACACCAGGCAGGGGCAGACATTCACCTTTAGTAGGCCGGAACAGCCAATTGCATTTTTAAAAATGGTAATTTGGAACAGAAGGTTGAAGCTCAGCTTTATTCAGTTGAGGACAACACCAGGCAGGGGCAGACAGACACCTTTAGTAGGCCGGAACAGCCAATTTTTTAAAAAAACAGCAGTTAGTAAGAGGCAGAAGGTAGAAGCTCAGCTTTATTCAGTTGAGGACAACACCAGGCAGGGGCAGACAGACACCTTTAGTAGGCCGGAACAGCCAATTGCATTTTTAAAAATGGTAATTTGGAACAGAAGGTTGAAGCTCAGCTTTATTCAGTTGAGGACAACACCAGGCAGGGGCAGACAGACACCTTTAGTAGGCCGGAACAGCCAATTTTTTTAAAAAACAGCAGTTAGTAAGAGGCAGAAGGTAGAAGCTCAGCTTTATTCAGTTGAGGACAACACCAGGCAGGGGCAGACAGACACCTTTAGTAGGCCGGAACAGCCAATTGCATTTTTAAAAATGGTAATTTGGAACAGAAGGTTGAAGCTCAGCTTTATTCAGTTGAGGACAACACCAGGCAGGGGCAGACAGACACCTTTAGTAGGCCGGAACAGCCAATTGCATTTTTAAAAATGGTAATTTGGAACTGAAGGTTGAAGCTCAGCTTTATTCAGTTGAGGACAACACCAGGCAGGGGCAGACAGACACCTTTAGTAGGCCGGAACAGCCAATTGCATTTTTAAAAATGGTAATTTGGAACTGAAGGTTGAAGCTCAGCTTTATTCAGTTGAGGACAACACCAGGCAGGGGCAGACAGACACCTTTAGTAGGCCGGAACAGCCAATTGCATTTTTAAAAATGGTAATTTGGAACTGAAGGTTGAAGCTCAGCTTTATTCAGTTGAGGACAACACCAGGCAGGGGCAGACAGACACCTTTAGTAGGCCGGAACAGCCAATTGCATTTTTAAAAATGGTAATTTGGAACTGAAGGTTGAAGCTCAGCTTTATTCAGTTGAGGACAACACCAGGCAGGGGCAGACATTCACCTTTAGTAGGCCGGAACAGCCAATTGCATTTTTAAAAATGGTAATTTGGAACAGAAGGTTGAAGCTCAGCTTTATTCAGTTGAGGACAACACCAGGCAGGGGCAGACAGACACCTTTAGTAGGCCGGAACAGCCAATTGCTTTTTTAAAAATGGTAATTTGGAACAGAAGGTTGAAGCTCAGCTTTATTCAGTTGAGGACAACACCAGGCAGGGGCAGACAGACACGGTAGGCCGGAACAGCCAATTGCTTTTTTAAAAATGGTAATTTGGAACTGAAGGTTGAAGCTCAGCTTTATTCAGTTGCAGCTTCTTGGCAATAATATAAAGAAGACGAGACAGGACAACACTCGTTGGATGCCATATCTGTGTTTTCACTGGAAAAAAAACTGTCAGTTAACTACTTGTAGGAGAAAGTTTTTGTAGCTGGAGGCCACTTTTTGTATTGTACCAGTTTTCTGTTGTATGTTTGGAACTGAAGGTTGAAGCTCAGCTTTATTCAGTTGAGGACAACACCAGGCAGGGGCAGACACCTTTAGAAGGACGGAACAGCCAATTTTTTTAAAAACAGCAGTTAATCAGAGCCAGAAGGTAGAAGCTCAGCTTTATTCAGTTGAGGACAACTTGAATTAGGGACTGCAGACAGACTTTGCAGGCTGTCCCCTGTGTGGACCATGCATCCAATACATTAACCCATTTAGCCACAAAGGACACGTAACCTTCCGTGGCCAGGCCTACAGGTCCATGTGTCTGTTGTCAGGTATACCTTTGGACTGACAAATTGACAGAATGCAAGGACAATGCGGTCTTTAACATGCAGGTGGAGGGGTGGGATGGCTTTTCTCGCAAAAGAATTGTCAACTGGGTAGCTCATAGCGTGGTATATCGTAGTTCATCCTGGCTTTATTAATATTAAATTAAATAAAAAAATAGGCTCTAGGCACTTTATTATTGGTTCCAGGGGTACACGGGCAGCAGTGGTCAGGTGAGTGGAGGCCTAGTGGAAGGAGGGACCTTAGACAGGCTTCGAAGGCCTAACATAATAAAATGGGCTGGCGGTAGGCACTTTATTATTGGTTCCAGGGGTACACGGGCAGCAGTGGTCTGGTCAGTGGAGGCCTAGTGGAAGGAGGGACCGCAGACAGGCTTCGAAGGCCTAACACAATAAAATGGGCTGGCTGTAGGCACTTTAAAATTGGTTCCAGGGGTACACGGGCAGCAGTGGTCAGGTGAGTGGAGGCCTAGTGGAAGGAGGGACCGCAGACAGGCTTCGAAGGCCTAACACAATAAAATGGGCTGGCTGTAGGCACTTTAAAATTGGTTCCAGGGGTACACGGGCAGCAGTGGTCTGGTCAGTGGAGGCCTAGTGGAAGGAGGGACCGCAGACAGGCTTCGAAGGCCTAACACAATAAAATGGGCTGGCTGTAGGCACTTTAAAATTGGTTCCAGGGGTACACGGGCAGCAGTGGTCTGGTCAGTGGAGGCCTAGTGGAAGGAGGGACCGCAGACAGGCTTCGAAGGCCTAAAATAACAAACAATAGGCTCATGGCAGTTTTACAGCGGTTACATGGATACACGGGCAGCTTGGTGGTGAGTGGAGGAGTATTTAAAGTAGGGACCGCAGACAGGCTATCAAAGGCCTAAAATAACAAACAATAGGCTCATGGCAGTTTTACAGCGGTTACATGGATACACGGGCAGCTTGGTGGTGAGTGGAGGAGTATTTAAAGTAGGGACCGCAGACAGGCTATCAAAGGCCTAAAATAACAAACAATAGGCTCATGGCAGCTTTACAGCGGTTACATGGATACACAGGCAGCTTGGTGGTGAGTGGAGGAGTATTTAAAGTAGGGACCGCAGACAGGCTATCAAAGGCCTAAAATAACAAACAATAGGCTCATGGCAGTTTTACAGCGGTTACATGGATACACGGGCAGGCAGCTTGGTGGTCAGTGGAGGAGTATTTAAAGTAGGGACCGCAGACAGGCTATCAAAGGCCTAAAATAACAAACAATAGGCTTATGGCAGTTTTACAGCGGTTACATGGATACACGGGCAGGCAGCTTGGTGGTCAGTGGAGGAGTATTTAAAGTAGGGACCGCAGACAGGCTATCAAAGGCCTAAAATAACAAACAATAGGCTCATGGCAGCTTTACAGCGGTTACATGGATACACAGGCAGCTTGGTGGTCAGTGGAGGAGTATTTAAAGTAGGGACCGCAGACAGGCTATCAAAGGCCTAAAATAACAAACAATAGGCTCATGGCAGTTTTACAGCGGTTACATGGATACACGGGCAGCTTGGTGGTGAGTGGAGGAGTATTTAAAGTAGGGACCGCAGACAGGCTATCAAAGGCCTAAAATAACAAACAATAGGCTCATGGCAGCTTTACAGCGGTTACATGGATACACAGGCAGCTTGGTGGTGAGTGGAGGAGTATTTAAAGTAGGGACCGCAGACAGGCTATCAAAGGCCTAAAATAACAAACAATAGGCTCATGGCAGTTTTACAGCGGTTACATGGATACACGGGCAGGCAGCTTGGTGGTCAGTGGAGGAGTATTTAAAGTAGGGACCGCAGACAGGCTATCAAAGGCCTAAAATAACAAACAATAGGCTCATGGCAGCTTTACAGCGGTTACATGGATACACGGGCAGGCAGCTTGATGGTCAGTGGAGGAGTATTTAAAGTAGGGACCGCAGACAGGCTATCAAAGGCCTAAAATAACAAACAATAGGCTTATGGCAGTTTTACAGCGGTTACATGGATACACGGGCAGGCAGCTTGGTGGTCAGTGGAGGAGTATTTAAAGTAGGGACCGCAGACAGGCTATCAAAGGCCTAAAATAACAAACAATAGGCTCATGGCAGCTTTACAGCGGTTACATGGATACACAGGCAGCTTGGTGGTCAGTGGAGGAGTATTTAAAGTAGGGACCGCAGACAGGCTATCAAAGGCCTAAAATAACAAACAATAGGCTCATGGCAGTTTTACAGCGGTTACATGGATACACGGGCAGCTTGGTGGTGAGTGGAGGAGTATTTAAAGTAGGGACCGCAGACAGGCTATCAAAGGCCTAAAATAACAAACAATAGGCTCATGGCAGTTTTACAGCGGTTACATGGATACACGGGCAGGCAGCTTGGTGGTCAGTGGAGGAGTATTTAAAGTAGGGACCGCAGACAGGCTATCAAAGGCCTAAAATAACAAACAATAGGCTCATGGCAGCTTTACAGCGGTTACATGGATACACGGGCAGGCAGCTTGGTGGTCAGTGGAGGAGTATTTAAAGTAGGGACCGCAGACAGGCTATCAAAGGCCTAAAATAACAAACAATAGGCTTATGGCAGTTTTACAGCGGTTACATGGATACACGGGCAGGCAGCTTGGTGGTCAGTGGAGGAGTATTTAAAGTAGGGACCGCAGACAGGCTATCAAAGGCCTAAAATAACAAACAATAGGCTCATGGCAGCTTTACAGCGGTTACATGGATACACAGGCAGCTTGGTGGTCAGTGGAGGAGTATTTAAAGTAGGGACCGCAGACAGGCTATCAAAGGCCTAAAATAACAAACAATAGGCTCATGGCAGCTTTACAGCGGTTACATGGATACAAGGGCAGGCAGCTGGTGATGAGTGGAGGAGTATTTAAAGTAGGGACCGCAGACAGGCTATCAAAGGCCTAAAATAACAAACAATAGGCTCATGGCAGCTTTACAGCGGTTACATGGATACACGGGCAGCTTGGTGGTGAGTGGAGGAGTAGTGCAAGGAGTGTCTGTCCCAGTACTCCCAAAATATAAATAGATGTTAATGTCTCGCAAAACAACCAAAACAAAAAAAAAGGTGGCATACTTAGGTACAGGGGTGGGCTCATCTACTGAGTTTCTGACATAGTAATTTGGCAGTAACTATTTAATGGTGCCAATATAGGACACAGACACAGACTACTTTAAGTTGCATCATAGATGTCTACAAATTTGTATTGTCAGTGCCAGACATTGAATGATGTCAGCGAATAGACTAAAGATTGGTGGAGCTGTGCGACATAATTTTGCACGTGGTAGAGCACATTTTGAGCTGGGGTAGGGGGGAACTCTCTTGAGGCCGGCGGGACCGCCCCAGGGCCCCTCATGTTACAACGGTGTGTCTGACGTTGGGTGCGCACCACCACCGCCAGAGACACTACATTGTACTATGAGGGACCCAGTAGCAATGCCGTCAACCAAAAGCGAGCACACCCACCTCTTCAGACAAACAGCAGTCTCACGGGTGCTTGCGCCAAGTCGCGATACCACGGCCCCGTGTGGGGAGTTTTGCCATTTAGGGAGGTGTAAACATGTCGTATGCTGTACAATCAGCTGCAGCAAATTAGACATTAGAAAAGTAATTCACAGGCAAGAGCTTTTCATAGGAAAGCTAGGTGTCGGCCGGGCAAGGTGGGGCAAAAGATTTCGAAATCCAGTTGTGGTTCATTTTAATGAATGTTAGATCGTCAACATTTTGGGTAGCCAGACGAGTCCTTTTTTCGGTTAATATTGAACCTGCAGCACTGAATACTCTTTCTGATAGGACACTTGCTGCCGGGCAAGCAAGCTCCTGCAATGCATATTCTGCCAATTCTGGCCAGGTGTCTAATTTGGAGGCCCAGTAATCAAATGGGAATGACGGTTGAGGGAGAACATCGATAAGGGATGAAAAATAGTTAGTAACCATACTGGACAAATGTTGTCTCCTGTCACTTTCAATTGATGCAGCAGTACCTGTCCTGTCTGCGGTCATAGCAAAATCACTCCACAACCTGGTCAGAAAACCCCTCTGTCCAACGCCACTTCTGATGTGTGCACCCCTAACACTCCTAGTCTGCTGCCCCCTGGAGCTCGTGTGAGAACGATCACGTGCGCTGTGTGCTGGGAATGCCTGAAGCAAACGGTCAACAAGAGTTGATTGTTTGGTTGCTAATATTAGTTCCAAGTTCTCATGTGGCATAATATTTTGCAATTTGCCTTTATAGCGTGGATCAAGGAGGCAGGCCAACCAGTAATCGTCATCGTTCATCATTTTCGTAATGCGTGTGTCCCTTTTTAGGATACGTAAGGCATAATCCGCCATGTGGGCCAAAGTTCCAGTTGTCAAATCTCCGGTTGTGATTGGTTGAGGGGCAGTTGCAGGCAAATCTACGTCACTTGTGTCCCTCAAAAAACCAGAACCCAGCCGTGACACGCAACCAATTTCCTGTGCCCCCGGGAAAGGTTCGGCATTAAAAATATACTCATCCCCATCATCCTCCTCGTCCTCCACCTCCTCTTCGCCCGCTACCTCGTCCTGTACACTGCCCTGACCAGACAATGGCTGACTGTCATCAAGGCTTTCCTCTTCCTCTGGTGCAGACGCCTGCTCCTTTATGTGCGTCAAACTTTGCATCAGCAGACGCATTAGGGGGATGCTCATGCTTATTACGGCGTTGTCTGCACTAACCAGCCGTGTGCATTCCTCAAAACACTGAAGGACTTGACACATGTCTTGTATCTTAGACCACTGCACACCTGACAACTCCATGTCTGCCATCCTACTGCCTGCCCGTGTATCCTCCCACAAATAAATAACAGCACGCCTCTGTTCGCACAGTCTCTGAAGCATGTGCAGTGTTGAGTTCCACCTTGTTGCAACGTCTATGATTAGGCGATGCTGGGGAAGGTTCAAAGACCGCTGATAGGTCTGCATACGGCTGGCGTGTACAGGCGAACGTCGGATATGTGAGCAAAGTGCACGCACTTTGAGGAGCAGGTCGGAGAACCCAGGATAAGTTTTCAATAAGCACTGCACCACCAGGTTTAAGGTGTGAGCCAGGCAAGGAATGTGTTTCAGTTGGGAAAGGGAGATGGCAGCCATGAAATTCCTTCCGTTATCACTCACTACCTTGCCTGCCTCAAGATCTACTGTGCCCAGCCACGACTGCGTTTCTTGTTGCAAGAACTCGGATAGAACTTCCGCGGTGTGTCTGTTGTCGCCCAAACACTTCATAGCCAATACAGCCTGCTGACGCTTGGCAGTAGCTGGCCCATAATGGGACAACTGGTGTGCAACAGTGTCATCTGCCGATGGAGTGGTTGGCAGACTGCGTTCTGTGGAAGAGCTGTAGCTTCTGCAGGAGGACGAGGAGGAGGAGGAGGAGGGGGTGCGAACGCCTACAGCCAACTGTTTCCTAGACCGTGGGCTAGGCACAACTGTCCCTAAATTGATGTCGCCTGTGGACCCTGCATCCACCACATTCACCCAGTGTGCCGTGATGGACACATAACGTCCCTGGCCATGCCTACTGGTCCATGCATCTGTAGTCAGGTGCACCTTTGTACTCACAGATTGCCTGAGTGCATGGACGATGCGCTGTTTAACATGCTGGTGCAGGGCTGGGATGGCTTTTCTGGAAAAAAAGTGTCGACTGGGTAGCTCGTATCGTGGTTCAGTGTACTCCATCAGGGCTTTGAAAGCTTCGCTTTCAACTAACCGGTAGGGCATCATCTCTAACGAGATTAGTCTAGCTATGTGGGCGTTAAAACCCTGTGTACGCGGATGCGAGGATAAGTACTTCCTTTTTCTAACCAGAGTCTCATGTAGGGTGAGCTGGACTGGAGAGCTGGAGATCGTGGAACTTTCGGGTGTGCCGGTGTACATGGCAGACTGAGAGACGGTTGGAGACGGTATTGTTTCCGCCGGTGCCCTAGATGCAATATTTCCTCCTACAAAACTGGTGGTTCCCTGACCCTGACTGCTTTTGGCTGGCAAAGAAACCTGCACAGATACTGCCGGTGGTGCGGAAAATGGTGGCCTTACAGTGACGGAAGGGATGTTGCGTTGCTGACTAGCTTCATTGGCCGAGGGTGCTACAACCTTAAGGGACGTTTGGTAGTTAGTCCAGGCTTGAAAATGCATGGTGGTTAAGTGTCTATGCATGCAACTAGTATTTAGACTTTTCAGATTCTGACCTCTGCTTAAGCTAGTTGAACATTTTTGACAGATGACTTTGCGCTGATCAGTTGGATGTTGTTTAAAAAAATGCCAGACTGCACTCTTCCTAGACTCGGATCCCTTTTCAGGGATTGCAGACTAAGCTTTAACCGGATGGCCACGCTGTCCTCCAACAGGTTTTGGCTTTGACACGCGTTTTGGGCCAGATACGGGCCCGGCAGATGGAACCTGTTGCGATGTTGATGCCTGCTGCGGCCCCTCCTCCACCTCCGCTTCTGAACTACTGCCGCCTGCACCCTGTTCCCCCAATGGCTGCCAATCGGGGTCAATAACTGGGTCATCTATTACCTCCTCTTCGAGCTCGTGTGCAACTTCGTCTGTGTCACTGTGTCGGTCGGTGGTATAGCGTTCGTGGCGGGGCAACATAGTCTCATCAGGGTCTGATTGTGGATCTGTACCCTGAGAGGGCAATGTGGTGGTCTGAGTCAAAGGAGCAGCATAGTACTCTGGCTGTGGCTGTGCATCAGTGCACTCCATGTCAGAATATACTTGTAATGGGCATGGCCTGTTAAATGTTTCACTTTCTAAGCCAGGGACGGTATGTGTAAAGAGCTCCATGGAGTGACCCGTTGTGTCGCCTGCTGCATCCTTCTCTCTTGTTGTAGTTTTTGCTGAGGAGGACAAGGAAGCGACTTGTCCCTGACCGTGAACATCCACAAGCGACGCGCTGCTTTTACATTTACCAGTTTCGGAAGAGGAGGCAAAAGAGCTAGAGGCTGAGTCTGCAATGTAAGCCAAAACTTGCTGTTGCTGCTCCGCCTTTAAAAGCGGTTTTCCTACTCCCAGAAAAGAGAGCGTTCGAGGCCTTGTGTAGCCTGACGACGAAACTGGCTCCACAGCTCCAGACTTAGGTGGAATATTTTTATCCCCACGACCACCTGATGCTCCACTACCACTACCATCATTACCAGCTGACAATGAACGCCCACGACGACCTCTTGCACCAGACTTCCTCATTGTTTTAAAATCTTAACCAAAGTAACTTTATTTGTTGCTGTCAAACAACTTACACGGTGAGCTATAACTTCAGTATGATTTCAATATCCCTTAACAGGTTGGTGAGACCACAAGGAAAATCAGGCACAATGTTACACACTCTGTTTTCTGTGGCACAAAATCACAGAGATGACACACACGCAGGACTGTCACTCAAGCACTAATGTCAATATTAATCTCCCACCTAATTTATTTATTTTTTTTTTTCAGGGAGACTTTAGAAACCAAATAATATTAAAAAAACCAAAAAAATAAATAGGCTTTCTATGGCCCACTGAATGAGAGAGAGGTGGCACACCCAGGAGTCAAGACTGGCACACAAGCTGAAAGGGCAATATTACTCTCCCACTGTTTTTTTTTTTTTTTTTTTTTTCAGGGAGACTTTAGAAACCAAATAATATTAAAAAAAAACAAAAAAATAAATAGACTTTCTATGGCCCACTGAATGAGAGAGGTGGCACACCCAGGAGTCAAGACTGGCACACAAGCTGAAAGGGCAATATTACTCTCCCACTGTTTTTTTATGTATTTTTTGTTTTTTAAGGGAGACTTTAGAATCCCAATAATATTTAAAAAAAAATATAAATAGACTTTCTATGGCCCACTGAATGAGAGAGGTGGCACACCCAGGAGTCAAGACTGGCACACAAGCTGAAAGGGCAATATTACTCTCCCACTGTTTTTTTATGTATTTTTTGTTTTTTAAGGGAGACTTTAGAAACCCAATAATATTTAAAAAAATAAATAAATAGGCTTTCTATGGCCCACTGAATGAGAGAGGTGGCACACCCAGGAGTCAAGACTGGCACGCAAGCTGAAAGGGCAATATTACTCTCCCACTGTTTTTTTAAGTTTTTTTTTTTTTATTTTCAGGGAGACTTTAGAAACCAAATAATATTAAAAAAACCAAAAAAATAAATAGGCTTTCTATGGCCCACTGAATGAGAGAGAGGTGGCACACCCAGGAGTCAAGACTGGCACACAAGCTGAAAGGGCAATATTACTCTCCCACTGTTTTTTTTTTTTTTTTTTTTTTTTCAGGGAGACTTTAGAAACCAAATAATAAGAAAAAAAAAAAATAAATAAATAGGCTTTCTATAGCCCACTGAATGAGAGATAGCACACACAGCAGTGGCACACAAGCCCTGACTGAGGCCAATATTTTTCTCCCACTGATTGATGTAGTGTTTTTGTGTTGAGGTAGATTTTAGAACACAAATCAAGGAAAAAAAAAAATGCTTTCTATGGCCCACTGAATGAGAGAGGTGGCACACCCAGGAGTCAAGACTGGCACACAAGCTGAAAGGGCAATATTACTCTCCCACTGTTTTTTTATGTATTTTTTGTTTTTTAAGGGAGACTTTAGAATCCCAATAATATTTTAAAAAAAAAATAAATAGACTTTCTATGGCCCACTGAATGAGAGAGGTGGCACACCCAGGAGTCAAGACTGGCACACAAGCTGAAAGGGCAATATTACTCTCCCACTGTTTTTTTTTTTTTTTTTTTTTTTCAGGGAGACTTTAGAAACCAAATAATAAGAAAAAAAAAAAATAAATAAATAGGCTTTCTATAGCCCACTGAATGAGAGATAGCACACACAGCAGTGGCACACAAGCCCTGACTGAGGCCAATATTTTTCTACCACTGATTGATGTAGTGTTTTTGTGTTGAGGTAGAATTTAGAACACAAATCACGGAAAAAATAAATAGGCTTTCTATGGCCCACTCAGTGAGAGATGGCACACACAGGGATGGCACTGTAGCAGAAATGCCAATCTTAATCTCCCACAAAAAAAAAAAAAAAAAAAACAGGGACTGTCCTACAATTACTATCTCCCTGCAGTAATCTAAGCCAGGTATGGCAGGCAGCAATAGGAGTGGACTGATGCACAAATTAAATAAAAAGTGTGGACAAACAAAAAAGATAGCTGTGCAGAAAGGAACAAGAGGATATGTGCTTTGAAAAAAGCAGTTGGTTTCCACAGTGGCGTACACACAGCAATACAGCTATCACGGAGCCTTCTAGGGCAGCCCAATGAGCTACAGCGCTGAGGAAAAAAAAAAAAAAAAATAGCTTCCACTGTTCCTGCACACCGAAGGTGGTGTTGGACAGTGGAAATCGCTACAGCACAAGCGGTTTGGTGGTTAGTGGACCCTGCCTAACGCTCTCCCTGCTTCTGACGAAGCGGCAGCAACCTCTCCCTAAGCTCAGATCAGCAGCAGTAAGATGGCGGTCGGCGGGAACGCCCCTTTATAGCCCCTGTGACGCCGCAGACAGCAAGCCAATCACTGCAATGCCCTTCTCTAAGATGGTGGGGATCAGGATCTATGTCATCACGCTGCCCACACTCTGCGTTCACCTTCATTGGCTGAGAAATGGCGCTTTTCGCGTCATTGAAACGCGACTTTGGCGCGAAAGTCGCGTACCGCATGGCCGACAAGCACAGGGGTCGGATCGGGTTTCATGAGACGCCGACTTAGCCAAAAGTCGGCGACTTTTGAAAATGATCGACCCGTTTCGCTCAACCCTATCCAGGAGTGGTTCATTTTAATGAAGGTTAGATTATCAACATTTTGGGTAGCCAGACGAGTCCTTTTTTCGGTTAATATTGAACCAGCAGCACTGAATACTCTTTCTGATAGCACACTAGCTGCTGGGCAAGCAAGCTCCTGCAATGCATATTCTGCCAATTCAGGCCAGGTGTCTAATTTGGATGCCCAGTAATCAAATGGGAATGACGGTTGAGAGAGAACATCGATAAGGGCTGAAAAATAGTTAGTAACCATACTGGACAAATGTTGTCTCCTGTCACTTTGAATAGATGCTGCAGTACCTGTCCTCTCTGCGGTCATTGCGAAATCACTCCACAACCTGGTCAGAAAACCCCTCTGTCCAACGCCACTTCTGATTTGTGCACCTCTAACACCTCTGCCCTGTAGCCCCCTGCAGCTCGTGTGAGAACCATCACCGGCGCTGTGTGCTGGGAATGCCTGAATCAAACGGTCTACAAGAGTTGCTTGTTTGGTTGCTAATATTTGTTTGAGGTTCTCATGTGGCATAATATTTTGCAATTTGCCTTTATAGCGAGGATCAAGGAGGCAGGCCAACCAGTAATCGTCATCGGTCATCATTTTAAGAATGCGTGGTGTTATGATCCTAATGGCAGAGGATCTCAGGAGTACCAGCTAAGTCTGCAAACACAAAAAACCAGCTCATAGGGAAGTGGTAACTAGGCTGACCGTATACCTGATCCTAGCACAAACAACTAGCAGCAGCCGGGGAACGTACCTACATTGGTTCTAGATGTCTCGCACCAGCCGGAGAACTAACTAACCCTTTCAGAGAAAATAAGACCTTTCTTGCCTCAAGAGAAAAGACCCCAAAGTATAATACAAGCCCCCCACAAATAATAACGGTGAGGTAAGAAGAAATGACAAACGTAAGAATGAACTAGATTTAGCAAAGAGAGGCCCACTGACTATTAGCAGAAAATAGGAAGATGACTTATACGGTCAGCAAAAAACCCTACAAAATGTCCACGCTGAATATTCAAGAACCCCCGCACCGACTAACGGTGTGGGGGGAGAATAACAGCCCCCCTAGAGCTTCCAGCAAAATCAGGAATCACATTTTAAACAAAGCTGGAACAAAATAAGGAAAATTCAAATGCACAAAAATAAGAAAGCAGGACTTAGCTTATCTTGCAAAATCAGGAGACCAGGAGACAGGAGAAAACAGACATGTTCTGATAACAATGAAGCCAGGCACAATACAGAGTATCCAGGAAGTTTATATAGGCACACCCAAGGCCAAACGAATCAGGTGGGTGCCAACCTGGGGAAAGACACTCCAAGTGCCATACCGATAATGACCACAAGAGGGAGCCAAGAAATATAGTTCACAACAGTGTGGGTCCCTTTTGAGGATACGTAAGGCATAATCCGCCATGTGGGCCAAAGTTCCAGTAGTCAAATCTGCGGTTGTGCTGGTTTGAGGGGCAGTTACAGGCAAATCTACGTCACTTGTCTCCCTTAAAAAACCGGAACCCGGCCTTGCCACACCTGCAATTTCCATTGGACCCGGAGAAGCTTCCTCATTTAAAAAATACTCATCCCCATCATCCTCCTCGTCCTCCCCCTCTTCGCCCGCTACCTCATCCTGTAGACTGCCCTGACCAGACAATGGCTGACTGTCATCAAGGCTTTCCTCTTCCTCGGCTGCAGACGCCTGCTCCTTTATGTGCGTCAAACTTTGCATCAGCAGACGCATTAGGGGGATGCTCATGCTTATTATGGCGTTGTCTGCACTAACCAGCCGTGTGCATTCCTCAAAACACTGAAGGACTTGACACAGGTCTTGTAGCTTCGACCACTGCACACCTGACAACTCCATGTCTGCCATCCAACTGCCTGCCCGTGTATGTGTATCCTCCCACAAAAACATAACAGCACGCCTCTGTTCGCACAGTCTCTGAAGCATGTGCAGTGTGGAGTTCCACCTTGTTGCAACATCGATGATTAAGCGATGCTGGGGAAGGTTCAAAGACCGCTGATAGTTCTGCATACGGCTGGAGTGTACGGGCGAACGGCGGATATGAGAGCAAAGTCTGCTCACTTTGAGGAGCAGGTCGGGTAACCCCGGATAACTTTTCAGGAAGCACTGCACCACCAGGTTTAAGGTGTGAGCCAGGCAAGGAATGTGTTTCAGTTGGGAAAGGGCTATGGCAGCCATGAAATTCCTTCCGTTATCACTCACTACCTTGCCTGCCTCAAGATGTACAGTGCCTAGCCATGACTGGGTTTCTTTCTGCAAGACCTCGGACAGAACTTCCGCGGTGTGTCTGTTGTCACCCAAACACTTCATTGCCAATACAGCCTGCTGACGCTTGCCACTAGCTGTCCCATAATGGCACACCTGGTGTGCAACGGTGGCAGTTGCGGATGGAGTGGATGTGCGACTGCGGTCTGTGGACGAGCTCTCGCTTCTGCAGTAGGACGAGGAGGAGGAGGAGGGGGGCCATCACTTACAGCCAACTGTTTCCTAGACCGTGGACTAGGCAGAACTGTCCCAATATTGCTGTCCCCTGTGGACCCTGCATCCACCACATTCACCCAGTGTGCCGTGATGGACACGTAACGTCCCTGGCCATGCCTACTGGTCCATGCATCTGTTGTCAGGTGCACCTTTGTAGTCACAGATTGTCTGAGTGCATGGACGATGCGCTCTTTAACATGGTGGTAGAGGGCTGGGATGGCTTTTCTAGAAAAGAAGTGTTGACTGGGTAGCTCGTAGCGTGGGACAGCGTAGTCCATCAGCGCTTTGAAAGCTTCGCTTTCAACTAACCGGTAGGGCATCATCTCTAGTGAGATTAGTCTAGCAATGTGGGCGTTCAAACTCTGTGTAGGCGGATGCGAGGATGAGTACTTCCTTTTCCTAACGAGAGTCTCATGAAGGGTGAGCTGGACTGGAGAGCTGCATACAGTGGAACTAGCGGGGGTGCCGGTGGACATGGGTGACTGAGAGAGGGTTGGAGATGGTATTCTTGCCGGTGCCCTACATGCAGTGTTTCCTACTACTAACCTGGTGATTCCCTGACTGCTTTGGCCTGGCGACGAAAGCTGCACAGATACTGCAGGTGGTGCGGGAAATGGTGGGCTTACAGGGAGGGAAGGGATGTAGCGTTGCTGACTAGATTCATTGGCCGAGGGTGCTGCAACCTTTAGGGACGTTTGGTAGTTAGTCCAGGCTTGCAAAGGCATGGTGGTTAAATGTCTATGCATGCAACTTGTATTTAGACTTTTAAGATTCTGACCTCTGCTTAACCCCTTCACCCCCAAGGGTGGTTTGCACGTTAATGACCGGGCCAATTTTTACAATTCTGACCACTGTCCCTTTAGGAGGTTATAACTCTGGAACGCTTCAACGGATCTTGGCGATTCTGACATTGTTTTCTCATGACATATTGTACTTCATGATAGTGGTAAAATTTCTTTGATATTACCTGCGTTTATTTGCAAAAAAAATGGAAATTTGGCGAAAATTTTGAAAATTTTGCAATTTTCCAACTTTGAATTTTTATGCCCTTAAATCACAGAGATATGTCACACAAAATACTTAATAAGTAACATTTCCCACATGTCTACTTTACATCAGCACAATTTTGGAACCAAAATTTTTTTTTGTTAGGGAGTTATAAGGGTTAAAAGTTGACCAGCAATTTCTCATTTTTACAACACCATTTTTTTTTTAGGGACCACATCTCATTTGAAGTCATTTTGAGGGGTCTATATGATAGAAAATACCCAAGTGTGACACCATTCTAAAAACTGCACCCCTCAAGGTGCTCAAAACCATATTCAAGAAGTTTATTAACCCTTCTGGTGCTTCACAGGAATTTTTGGAATGTTTAAATAAAAATGAACATTTAACTTTTTTTCACAAAAAATTTACTTCAGCTCCAATTTGTTTTATTTTACCAAGGGTAAGAGAAGAAATTGGACCCCAAAAGTTGTTGTACAATTTGTCCTGAGTACGCTGATACCCCATATGTGGGGATAAACCACTGTTTGGGCGCATGGGAGACCTCGGAAAGGAAGGAGCGCCATTTGACTTTTCAATGCAAAATTGACAGGAATTGAGATGGGACGTCATGTTGCGTTTGGAGAGCCACTGATGTGCCTAAACATTGAAACCCCCCCACAAGTGACACCATTTTGGAAAGTAGACCCCCTAAGGAACTTATCTAGAGGTGTGGTGAGCACTTTGACCCACCAAGTGCTTCACAGAAGTTTATAATGCAGAACCGTAAAAATAAAAAATCATATTTTTTCACAAAAATTATCTTTTCACCCCCAATTTTTTATTTTCCCAAGTGTAAGAGAAGAAATTGGACCCCAAAAGTTGTTGTACAATTTGTCCTGAGTACGCTGATACCCCATATGTGGGGGTAAACCACTGTTTGGGCGCATGGGAGAGCTCGGAAAGGAAGTAGCACCGTTTGACTTTTCAATGCAAAATTGACAGGAATTGAGATGGGACGCCATGTTGCGTTTGGAGAGCCACTGATGTGCCTAAACATTGAAACCCCCCCAAGTGACACCATTTTGGAAAGTAGACCCCCTAAGGAACTTATCTAGATGTGTTTTGAGCGCTTTGACCCACCAAGGGCTTCACAGAAGTTAATAATGCAGAGCCGTAAAAATAAAACAAAAAATTTTTCCCACAAAAATTATTTTTTAGCCCCCAGTTTTGTATTTTCCCGAGGGTAAGAGGAGAAATTGGACCCCAAAAGTTGTTGTCCAATTTGTCCTGAGTGCGCTGATACCCCATATGTGGGGGGGAACCACCGTTTGGACGCATGGAAGGGCTCGGAAGTGAAGGAGCGCCATTTGGAATGCAGACTTAGATGGAATGGTCTGCAGGCGTCACATTGCGTTTGCAGAGCCCCTAATGTACCTAAACAGTAGAAACCCCCCACAAGTGACACTATGTTGGAAAGTAGACCCCCTAAGGAACTTATCTAGATGTGTGGTGAGCACTTTGACCCACCAAGGGCTTCACAGAAGTTTATAATGCAGAGCCATAAAAATAAAAATAAAAATTTTTCCCACAAAAATTATTTTTTAGCCCCCAGTTTTGTATTTTCCCGAGGGTAACAGGAAAAATTGGACCCCAAAAGTTGTTGTCCAATTTGTCCTGAGTGCGCTGATACCCCATATGTGGGGGGGAACCACCGTTTGGACGCATGGAAGGGCTCGGAAGTGAAGGAGCGCCATTTGCAATGCAGACTTAGATGGAATGGTCTGCAGGCATCACATTGCGTTTGCAGAGCCCCTAATGTACCTAAACAGTAGAAACCCCCCACAAGTGACACCATGTTGGAAAGTAGACCCCCTAAGGAACTTATCTAGATGTGTGGTGAGCGCTTTGACCCACCAAGGGCTTCACAGAAGTTTATAATGCAGAGCCGTAAAAATAAAACTAAAAATTTTTCCCACATAAAATATTTTTCAGCCCCCGGTTTTGTATTTTCCCGAGGGTAACAGGAGAAATTGGACCCCAAAAGTTGTTGTCCAATTTGTCCTGAGTGCGCTGATACCCCATATGTGGGGGGAACCACCGTTTGGATGCATGGGAGGGCTCGGAAGGGAAGGAGCGCCATTTGGAATGCAGACTTAGATGGAATGGTCTGCAGGCGTCACATTGCGTTTGCAGAGCCCCTAATGTACATAAACAGTAGAAGCCCCACACAAGTGACCCCATTTTGGAAACTAGACCCCCCAAGGAACTTATCTAGATGTGTTGTAAGAACTTTGAACCCCCAAGTGTTTCACTACAGTTTATAACTCAGAGCCGTGAAAATAAAAAATCTTTGTTTTTCCCACAAAAATTATTTTTTAGCCCCCAGTTTTGTATTTTCCCAGGGGTAACAGGAGAAATTGGACCCCAAAGGTTGTTGTCCTATTTGTCCTGAGTACGCTGATACCCCATATGTTGGGGTAAACCCCTGTTTGGGCACACGGGAGAGCTCGGAAGGGAAGGAGCTTTGTTTTACTTTTTCAACGCAGAATTGGCTGGAATTGAGATCGGATGCCATGTCGCGTTTGGAGAGCCCCTGATGTGCCGAAACAGTGGAAACCCCCCAATTATAACTGAAACCCTAATCCAAACACACCCCTAACCCTAATCCCAACAGTAACCCTAACCACACCTCTAACCCTGACACACCCCTAACCCTAATCCCAACCCTATTCCCAACTGTAAATGTAATCCAAACCCTAACCGTAACTTTAGCCCCAACCCTAACCCTAACTTTAGCCCCAACCCTAACTGTAGCCTTAACCCTAGTCCCAACCCTAGCCCTAATGGGAAAATGGAAATAAATACTTTTTTTTTATTTTTCCCTAACTAAGGGGGTGATGAAGGGGTGTTTGATTTACTTTTATAGCGGGTTTTTTAGCGGATTTTTATGATTGGCAGCCGTCACACACTGAAAGACGCTTTTTATTGCAAAAAATATTTTTTGCGTTACCACATTTTGAGAGCTATAAATTTTCCATATTTTGGTCCACAGAGTCATGTGAGGTCTTGTTTTTTGCGGGACGAGTTGACGTTTTTATTGGTAACATTTTTGGGTACGTCACATTTTTTGATCGCTTTTTATTCCGATTTTTGTGAGGCAGAATGACCAAAAACCAGCTATTCATGAATTTCTTTTGAGGGAGGCGTTTATACCGTTCCGCGTTTGGTAAAATTGATAAAGCAGTTTTATTCTTCGGGTCAGTACGATTACAGCGATACCTCATTTATCTCATTTTTTTATGTTTTGGCGCTTTTATACGATAAAAACTATTTTATGGAAAAAATAATTATTTTTGCATCGCTTTATTCTCAGGACTATAACTTTTTTATTTTTTTGCTGATCATGCTGTATCGCGGCTCGTTATTTGCGGGACAAGATGACGCTTTCAGCGGTACCATGGTTATTTATATCTGTCTTTTCGATCGCGTGTTATTCCACTTTTTGTTCGGCGGTATGATAATAAAGCGTTGTTTTTTGCCTCGTTTTTTTTTTTTTTTTTCTTACGGTGTTTACTGAAGGGGTTAACTAGTGGGCCAGTTTTATAGGTCGGGTCGTTACGGACGCGGCGATACTAAATATGTGCACTTTTATTGGTTTTTTTTATATTTAGATAAAGAAATGTATTTATGGGAATAATATATATATTTTTTTTTTCATTATTTTGGAATATTTTTTTTTATTTTTTTTTACACATTTGGAAAATTTTTTTTTAACTTTTTTACTTTGCCCCAGGGGGGGACAATACAGATCGGTGATCTGCCAGTTTGCATAGCACTCTGACAGATCACCGATCTGAGAGAAGTGCAGGCTGCTTCACAGTGCCTGCTCTGAGCAGGCTTCTGTGAAGCCACCTCCCTCCCTGCAGGACCCGGATCCGTGGCCATCTTGGATCCGGGTCTGGACCAGGCAGGGAGGGAGGTAAGACCCTCGCAGCAACGCGATCACATCGCGTTGCTCCGGGGGTCTCAGGGAAGCCCGCAGGGAGCCCCCTCCCTGTGCGCTGCTTCCCTGCACCGCCGGCACATCGCGATCATGTTTGATCGCGGTGTGCCGGGGGTTAATGTGCCGGGGGCGGTCCGTGACCGCTCCTGGCACATAGTGCCGGATGTCAGCTGTGATATGCAGCCGACACCCGGCCCCGTGAGCGCGGCCGATCGCATATGACGTACTATCCCGTCGGTGGTCATACGGGCCCACCCCACCTCGACGGGATAGTACGTCAAATGTCGGGAAGGGGTTAAGGTAGTTGAACATTTTTGACAGATGACTTTGCGCGGATCATTTGGATGTTGTTTAAAAAAATGCCAGACTGCACTCTTTCTACTATCGGATACCTTTTCAGGCATTGCAGACTGAGCTTCTTTAACCGGATGGCCACGCTGTCCTCCAACTGCTTTTGGTTTTGCCAAGCGTTTTTGGCCAGATACGGGCCCGGCAGATGGAACCTGTTGTGATGTTGATGCCTGCTGCGGCTCCTCCTCCTCCGCTTCAGAACTACTGCCGCCTGCACCCTGTTCCCCCAATGGCTGCCAATTGGGGTCAACAACTGGGTCATCTATGACCTCCTCTTCTATGTCGTGTGCAACTTCGTCTGTGTCACCGTGTAAGCCGGTGGTATAGCGTTCGTGACGGGGCACCATAGTCTCCGCTGGGTTTGATTCTGGCTCAGTACACTGCGAGGGCAATGTTCTGGTCTGAGTCAAAGGAACAGCATAGTAATCAGGCTGTGGCTGTACATCTGTGCACTCCATGTCCGATTCAACTTCTAATGGGCATGGCCTGTTAACTGTTTCACTGTCTAACCCAGGAACGGTATGTGTAAAGAGCTCCATGGAGTAACCCGTTGTGTCGCCTGACGCATCCTTCTCTCTTGTTCTGGGTGAAGAAGACAAGGAAGCGACTTGTCCCTGACCGTGAACATCCACTAACGACGCGCTGCTTTTACATTTAGCACTTTCAGAAGAGGAGGCAAAAGTGCTAGAGGCTGAGTCAGCAAGGAAAGCCAAAACTTGTTCTTGCTGCTCCGGCTTTAAAAGCGGTTTTCCTACTCCCAGAAAAGGGAGCGTTCGAGGCCTTGTGTAGCCAGACGACAAACCTGGCTCAACAACTCGAGACTTAGGTGCTGTACTGCTTTTACCACGACCACCTGATGCTCCACCACCACTACCATCATTACGGCCACGACCTCTTCCACCAGACTTCCTCATTGTTTGCAAAACGTAACCAAAGTAACACTATTTGTTATTGTTAAACTACTTATAAGGTGAACTCAAACTTCTGTAGGATTTATACATACCTTTATAGGTGCCTGACACTGAAAGGAAAATCAGGCCCAATGTTACACACTAGGTTTTCTGTGCCCCAATAATTTGAGATAGATGGCACACACAAGACCGGCACTCAAGCACAAATGCCAATCTTAATCTCCCACTATGTTTTTTTTTTGGCAGGGAGAATAAAAAAAATTCCCAGTATGACACACTAGGTTTTATGTGCCCCAATAATTAGAGACAGATGGCACACACAAGACCGGCACTCAAGCACAAATGCCAATCTTAATCTCCCACTATGTTTTTTTTTTTCAGCGAGAATTAAAAAAAAATAAAAAAAATTCCCAGTATGACACACTAGGTTTTATGTGCCCCAATGTTAGGAGTCGAGTTTCCTCTGCTGCACAGGGGGAATCTCGATCCGTCTCTGCTGCAGTCTCCCATTCTCCATCGGCCGCAGCGGAGCCTGCTCAGCGGAGACGTCGGTCCCAGCGTCTCACTGAGTCTGATTCAGTGCAAAGGGTTATTGTTGCTTCTCCAGGCTCTACTATTGTACCCTGCACTGATCTACGGCGAACAGGCTTTCCGGGGACTAAGTCCTGCTTTGCACATACTGAGAATGCCCAGGGCAAGATCTCTCACTGGAGATCAGGGGTCATATGTTCAGCTTCTGCAGCCAAGTCCATTGGTCCTTTCAGGAAGGTCCTATAGGTGCTAGGACTAAGTCCTGCTCTGCACACACTGAGCATGCCCAGGGCAAGATCTCTCAGTGGAGATCTAAGGTCACATGCTCAGGTATGGCAATCTCTCATTGGTCCTCTTCTTTAAGGTCCTGTAGGTGCTGCAGCTATTTAAGGCTCGCATGGCCTCACGGCCATGTGCTAGTATCCTCATATGTTACATGCTTTGCGCCATTGTAGTCATTTGTGTGAATGTGTTCAGGGACCCGGCTGAAATAGCCCCTAGAATGCTGGCACCTCCGGCGAGGAGTTTGTGTGTTAGAGTATTCAGGGACCTGGCTGAAATAAGCCCTTAGAATGCTGGCACCTCCGGCAAGGAGTGTAGTATGCATGGATGACCACTGACTGCTCTCGTCTGGGTAGTTAGTCTGTGTCTCTGTGAGAGTTAACAGGGCACAGAGCTTTGTCTTCTCGGCCACTCTGTGAAGCTAACAGAGCTGGTTATTACCGCCATATAGCGCCGCCATCCACTTAGCAGCAGGATATTCCTGCACGGTGGATCCCGGGTTGCGAACGCACCAATCACCTCAATAAATATATTCGGTGCGTTCCGCAAACCCTAACACCCAATAATTAGAGACAGATGGCACACACAAGACCGGCACTCAAGCACAAATGCCAATCTTAATCTCCCACTATGTTTTTTTTTTCAGGGAGAATTAAAAAAAAAAAAAAATTTCCCAGTATGACACACTAGGTTTTATGTGCCCCAATAATTTTACACAGAGGGCACACACAAGACCGGCACTCAAGCACAAATGCCAATCTTAATCTCCCACAATGTTTTTTTTTCAGGGAGAATTAAAAAAAATAATAAATTCCCAGTATGACACACTAGGTTTTATGTGCCCCAATAATTAGAGACAGATGGCACACACAAGACCGGCACTCAAGCACAAATGCCAATCTTAATCTCCCACTATGTTTTTTTTTTCTGGGAGAATTAAAAAAAAAAAAAAATTCCCAGTATGACACATTAGGTTTTATGTGCCCCAATAATTTTAGACAGATGGCACACACAAGACCGGCACTCAAGCACAAATGCCAATCTTAATCTCCCACTATGTTTTTTTTTCAGGGAGAATTAAAAAAAAGAAAAAAAAAAGGGACTGTCCTACAATTACTATCTCCCTGCAGTATCTCAGCAAGGTATGGCAGGCAGCAATAACAAGGAGTGGACAGCTGCACAAAAAAAAAACTAAAGTGTGGACAAACAAACAAGATAGCTGTGCAGAAAGGAAGGAACAACAGGATTTGTGCTTTGAAAAAAGCAGTTGGTTTGCACAGCGGTGTACACACACAGCAACGCAGCTATCAGGGGGCCTTCTAGGGCAGCCCAATGAGCTACAGCGCTGAGGAAAAAAAATGTAGCTTCCACTGTCCCTGCAAACAAAAGGTGGTGTTGGACAGTGGAAATCGCTACAGCACAAGCGGTTTGTGGCTTTATGTACCCTGCCTATCACTATCCCTGCTTCTGAAGAAGCGGCAGCAACCTCTCCCTACGCTCAGATCAGCAGCAGTAAGATGGCGGTCGACGTGCACGCCCCTTTATAGCCCCTGTGACGCCGCAGAAAGCAAGCCAATCACTGCAATGCCCTTCTCTAAGATGGTGGGGACAGAGATCTATGTCATCACGCTGCCGACACTATGCATCCACCTTCATTGGCTGAGAAATGGAGCATTTAGCGTCATTGAAACGCGACTTTGGCGCGAAAGTCGCGTACCGCATGGCCGACCCCACACAGGGGTTTCATGAGACACCGACTTTGCCAAAAGTCGGCGGCTTATGAAAATGACCGATCCGTTTCGCTCAACCCTAATCACCACCATAAGTTAACCCCTTCACGCCACAGTCCTTTTTAGTTTCTGCTTTTCTGTTTTTTGCTCCCCTTCTTCCCAAAACCAAAACTTTTTTTATTTTCCCATCAATATGGCCATGTGAGGGCTTGCTTTTTTGCAGGATGACTTTTACTTTTAAACGACACCATTGGTTTTACCATATCATGTACTCGAAAACAGTAAAAAAAATTCCAAGTGCGGTGAAATTGAAAAAACAAACAAAAAGTATATAAGTACCAAGTAAAATCAAGCAGTATCCTGTAGATAAAAGATATAGCACATTAATAGCCATAATAATGGCTTCTCTCTCCACACACCACATTGTGAGCGTTTTTTTCACCATTGCATCCATCCACAGGTCTCAGCCTTTTCTCCTGGGTCTTTCTTATTATGTGCTATATCCTTTATCTACAAGATGCTGCTTGATTGCTACCCTTTTCTATGCATTATTACTTGGGACTTACAGTACAGACCAAAAGTTTGGACACACCTTCTCATTTAAAGATGTTTCTGTATTTTCATGACTATGCAAATTGTACATTCAGACTGAAGGCATCAAAACTATGAATTAACACATGTGGAATTATAGACTCAACAAAAAAGTGTGAAACAACTGAAATTATGACTTATATTCTAGGTTCTTCAAAGTAGCCACCTTTTGCTTTGATGACTGCTTTGCACACTCTTGGCATTCTCTTGATGAGCTGATGGTGTTGGGACCATTAGTTGTGTTGAGCAGAAGTCTGGTGGATACACAGCTGATAGTCCTACTGAATAGACTGTTAGAATTTGTATTATGGCAAGAAAAAAGCAGCTAAGAAAAACGAGTGGCCATCATTAAATGAGAAGGTGTGTCCAAACTTTTGGTCTGTACTGTATATACTTTTTGCTCTGGGGTTCATTTGTTTAGGATCATATTTTTATATCTTTTCTGTTCAACTTTATCTATCTATTCAGTTTGCCACCATACGCTGGATTCATTGTTAGACTTTTTGAACAGCTTCTCTCTCTCAGGATTGTTTATTGGTGCGTAACATTTCTTGCCAACCCTAGGTACACACAGTGGAGGAGTCTGGTTGGTCCCTATTTAGTCCTCCAGGTGTTAATTATACTAGCCTTAATGGCTTTTCAGTTGTTTGTAAATGTATCTTTCTTGTCTTGCTTGTATAATTGTACTACAATAAATTTTGATATATTTTATATATAATGGTGATCCTGGCCATTATGCACACACTTCTTTTTTCTCTCTTCTATCTTGGCTCATGGTTTTGCAGCATCCTACCTACTTTTCCACAATCTTCCCATAAACCACATAGAACATTAACCCTCCAAAGTGCCCCAAGACGTAATAATATCCGCTTAGAGCCCTACACAGTAATGGTACCCTAATTCTGCTCCTCCAAAAGTAACACTGCATTGCCAAACAGTAACAATGTACCTTCTGTGCCTCCACAAAATAAAAGTATCTTCACTGTGCCCCACTGAGTAATACTGTCCCCACATGGTATTAGTGCCCTTTTAGTCCATACACACAATAATAATTACCCTTTTGTGTTCCCACCAAATTAATAATGCTCTTTGTGCACCAAGACAATAACTATTGTGTTCACATGGAGTAATGTCCCACATTTGTCCCTCCACATTAATAATAGTGCACTCCCACAGTAACATTCACACTTGTGCCACCACATAGTAATAATCCCCATTTGTGCCCCACACAGTAATTTTCAGATTTGTGTCCCCACACAATTACAATAGTACTCCCATAAAATAAAGTCCCACCTTTGTGCCCTCACAAGAATAGGGTCCCCACAATAATCTTAGCTTCCTGTTTTGTACCGATAAAACATTAATAAATTCACCTTCACTCGACCTCACTTAGAAGGCTAACGAACAATATCTTCTGTCTTCCTCCTCCCTCCAGTCTGGTGCAGGTGATGTGACACAATGATATCACTGCTCCATTTTATGTCCTCTGCACCCTCCAGACCTCTGACAATGCACAAGCCAGAAGTAGTCTATAGCTTGCTGAAATAAGTGGCTGGGCAGGGAAGTGATGGCTCTCTGCTCCATTATACAGCTGTTGTCCAGGAGATTTGCAAACTCCTTTCAGAGTCCGAGAAGTCTCCTCGAAGAGTTTTAAAATATTCATTATACTGTCTGTACCTTACTTACAAGTGGAGACATTGGGACTCATTTATTATAATAGTTAAAAGGTGTTGGAACATTATATTTGTGAAAAAAGTTTTTAAAAAAAAGAAAGTGCTCATCATTTTTTTGAAGTGGCTTTCTTCAGAAAAACTGTTCCAAACTCTTAAAATTTGCCTTAGAAGTTTGCTCTTGAAAAACTTGATGCAGACAAATTGAATTTGTCTGTATCAAAAAATGTAACCCATTGTCTATCTACTTGTCTAACTACCATCATGAAATTTTGAGCCTGTTAACATGTAAGACGATAAGTCATAACTATGGATTTTATAACATACACAATAGAAACAACAAAAAACAATAAATAAAGGTGTAGTGTCTGTCGGCGCCTCCGCATGGTTCCCCTTCTCCCACCTTGCAAGGATGCGGGCTTCATCACTGCCCTGGCGTAGTCCTCGGCATGCTCCTACTTCCCAGTCTGTGTGTGCATCACAGTTTCCGGCAGCACGCCTAGTGCACTCTTGCGTGCACTCCCCTGCTTTTAAAGGGGCAGCATGCACATGGTAAAATGTACTCGGCTGACAGCTGGGAGGCATTTATTTAATGTGAACATCTGCTAGATGTCTCCTAGCTAATAGGTGACAGGCATCTTGTATAGAAGGCACCCTCCTCAATAGGTAGTTGCCTGAGAAACCACTGTAGCTTAGTGTTAGGTGTGTTGGTGTGTGCAACTGTATGCTGCCAGGTCCCCCGTTCCTAGTCTGTTAGCTATTTCTGTATCATTTCTTCTCATAGTCTGTTATAGTGATTTCCCTCATCCTGTGTCTCGTTAGTCCAGTATAGGTTGCCCTTATTTCCTGTGTCCGCTTCGGCGGTGTCTGTATCCTGAAACGTCTGTGGTATCTGTACCCAGTGGTCATGTTGGCGCTACCAAAACTGTTTCCCGAGACTTGTGAGTCTGAATCTGTCCCAAGTGACCTTCCTGCCCGGTCTAGGAATCTGATTAACAGCTTAGACCCTTGGGGTCAGCTGTTACTGCTAGACGTCACCCTGGAGCTGCACCTGGCAGCTACGTACCGCACAAGCCTGACTTCATCACTAGAGGCCCAAGTAAATACAAAGGTAGCTGCTTTGTCATGCCCTTAGAGGCTAGGTGCTGTCCATCGCACAGTGGGCCCATGAACCCCGTGTGCCACTGGCTTGCATGGCAGTTTGCCCAGGCCATGGATTCCGCTGATCCCAAGATTCCCCAGGCCTCGGACCTGTACCAAGAAATCTCCCATCAGTGTGACCAATAATAATTTTTTTTCATATTTGAGGACTGTAGCTGCCCACCTGGATGCTCTGACCATGGCCACTTCCTCCACTCCAGCAGCAGCTACGGGTGAGTTTACTTTATCTGCGACCTCTATTCCAGGAGCTAAGTTCCACTTATTGGCTCCTCCACGATTCATTGGAGACCCTAAACTTTGCCGTAAATTCCTGAACCAGTGCACCTTGCACTATGAACTTTTGGGCCATCGGTTACCAACAGATCAGGTTAAAGTACGATTCCTGATGTCCCACCTTGCACGTGAAGCCCTTGCATGGATTAACCCCTTGTGGGAGAGAGGGGATCCTGTGACCATGTACCTACAGGCCTTCCTGGTGGCCTTCCAAAAGGTCTTCGACGAACCTGGTCATGCTTCCTCCATTAAATCTTCCCTGCTCAGACTGCATCAGGGAGAATTGTCCATCTGCCAGTATGCAGTCCGTTACCGCACTTTTTTTCATAAACTGGGATGGTATGATAAAGCCCTGGGACGGATTATTTGGAAGAATCAAGGAAGAATTAGCGCAATGTGACATTCGAGACTCCCTAAACAAATTAATCTCCCTTGCAATCTGAATCAACCTTAGGATTCAAGAGCGGGCCAAAGAGGTGATGCGTGGAAAAAAACTGGTGCATCTGGCTCCGTCATTCCAAAGGCCACTCTTTCCTCAGCCTCCTGAAAAAGCTGCCCTGGTGGAACCCATGCAGGTTGATCAAGTTAGGCTGGCACAGCAGCAGCCAGAGAGTGGTCGTGCTAATGGAGTGTGCTTGTTAGGTGTGTTGGTGTGTGCAACTGTCTGTTGCCAGCTCCCTCTCCCTAGTCTCTTAGTTATTCCTGTATATGTGTTCCCATTGTCTATAATAGTGATTTCCCTCATCTTGTGAATCTTTAGTTCAGTATAGGTTACCCTTGTTTCTTGTGTCTGCTTTGGTGGTGTCTGTATCCTGAAACCAAGTCTGTGGTATATGTACCCTGTGGCCGCATTGGTAGTACAAGAACTGTTACCTGAGACCTGTGAGTCTGAACCTGTCCCATGTGACTATCCTGTCTGCACAGTTTGAACCAGTCCCAAGTGGGCATCCTCTCTACACAGTCTGAACCTGTCCCATGTGGCCGTCTAGGGATCTGGATAACTGCTTAGATGCTTGGGGTCAACTATTACTGCCAGAAGTCACCCTAGAGTGGCACCTGGCAGCTACCTGCTGCACAAGCCTGACCTCACTAGAGGCTCCAGTGAACACCAAGGTAGCTGCTTATCAAGCCCCTCCAGGTAAGGTCCAGTCCCTGGTGCAGAGGGGCTTCCAGGGCCGACTACCTCCATAAGTGGCACCCCGCTTTTGGCAGGAACCCACAGAGAGGAGGTAATTGCAAGCTTAGGAAACTGACAGTCCATTGAAATACATGACTTGATTGTCCCAACATGGCTTCTTTAAATGTCTACATGGGGCCAGGTGACCTGATTGTCCCAACCTGGCTTTTGCAAATGTCACAATGGGGCCAGGTGACTTGATTGTCTCAACCTGTCTTCTCTGAAAGTCTTTGAGGGTTCAGAGATGGTCAATGGAGCAGATCTGTATTCCTCCAGCTAGTGCCGTGGTCCTTTAAGCTAACATCCTGTAGAATCTCTCTGGGAACAGAGGCAGATCCCTCTTTTATAGTTTACAGCTGTCCTTCAGGCCATCATTCACAGGTTAGGGTGAAGGTGAGATAAGGTAATCTCTCATTGATGAGTATTCAATCAATCTGCATAGTTTATCCTTCACAATTTGCAGGTAAGCAACCTGCATGTAGTAATACATTGGGCATACAACATATTATCAAACATCAATTGTTCAATTACCCTGCAACCCTGTTTTTGAAGAATAGCAGTACAATAAGTTGCAACAAATATCGATTAATGAGTCAACATTCAGGATCATATGAACCTTGGCCTATGTCTCTTGACTTACTGAAGAAAAATGTGTCTGGTCTCATTAAGAATAAATGCTGTGTCATCACGTACACCATAAATACAAAATAATATATGTGGTAAGATTTTGGATGTGGAAAAAGGACTGACCCACTGCTCTACTTACGACTGTGAGAGTAGTCGATCCAGTACAGTTGTCTTCCAGATTTTTACTGTCTGTATGTGTCATTAAATGTGAGAATCTTTGAAGGCTGTGTTGCTCTCAGATTTGCTGCGGACTTGTGTGTGTAGACTGTAAATATTCTGCTGCCAGTTGTCAGCTCAGCGCCGCTGGATATATTATTTTCTTACTAAGTATTACTTGGCTCAGCTCTAATGTCTGAACTCTGCAGGTCAGGTTGTTACTATGGAATCCCAGCAGGGTAAAGTAGAATGTAACCTGAAGATTTCAGAATAAAAACCGTGCAATATACAGTATGTAGACAGACTGTTTCAGTGATATTCTGCAACATAGACATAGAAAGAATATTACTTAACCACAATCGGCTCATCCACAATATCATCACTGAGCTATGTGTATTTGAACAAAAAAAAGGTGATTTCTAAAAGTAAGACCAAGCACTCAGATGTGGGTCAAATGCAGTATATGTACAAAAATGTTGTGACATTGTAAAGCTACATATAAACGAAAAACAACTTGAGTGGCGCTACGTATTACAGGGTAATTATCTCAGCTGCGAATAAAACAATCTCCACCATTGATTGTATGTGTATTAAATGAGTCTAAAAGTTGGATATGGATTATATCCGTATTCGCGCTTATAAAAACCCGAGGAAAGTGCAATTGGAAACTTGCGCTGGACTACAGTCTGTGCTGGATTACTTCATAAATGAAAAATGCAGGGTGGCATGTAAAGGTAACTCCAAATTTAATAAATAATGATAAAAGTCTTACCCTGCACCAATGTTCAAACCGGCAAAAAGATGCTTGATTGCAGACTAAGTTCCTCACGCTAAGCGGAGTGCTTGGTTGTCGACTATATGTATAGTATTTCCAGCAGCGGTTGGCAGCGTTATGCTGAAGGATAGTAGATCACTGGTTCTGTCCGCATGCGATGGCTGTCTCGGCCGATGGCAGCCCACCACTGCGTTCAGCTTACACTGGCGGCGGCTGTCATTCGTGAGTGCAGGTAAATGTTACTCTAGACCTCGCGTATCTAGAGTAACATTTACCTGCACTCACGAATGACAGCCGCCGCCAGTGTAAGCTGAACGCAGTGGTGGGCTGCCATCGGCCGAGACAGCCATCGCATGCGGACAGAACCAGTGATCTACTATCCTTCAGCATAACGCTGCCAACCGCTGCTGGAAATACTATACATATAGTCGACAACCAAGCACTCCGCTTAGCGTGAGGAACTTAGTCTGCAATCAAGCATCTTTTTGCCGGTTTGAACATTGGTGCAGGGTAAGACTTTTATCATTATTTATTAAATTTGGAGTTACCTTTACATGCCACCCTGCATTTTTCATTTATGAAGTAATCCAGCACAGACTGTAGTCCAGCGCAAGTTTCCAATTGCACTTTCCTCGGGTTTTTATAAGCGCGAATACGGATATAATCCATATCCAACTTTTAGACATTGTAAAGCTATGTGTACACAGCCTTTTTTATACTCATGCAAATGAAGGAGAGTACAGAGCCATTTTTCTGTGGGCCCGAAGTGAGTTCTCTTTGCCCTGAAACCCCTCTTCTAAACAGGACTCAGACAGGTGTGGGGTGTTGTGCTGTTGAATTGGTTCTTTACTCATTTCAAAGTTGAGAGTCCTTATAGTTTCCCAGTTCATGGGATCGGATCCAGCTGCAGCTACAGATATCACAGGACAGGAGACCATAGGTCCAGTTCAACAGGTTTGGCTTTACTGTGCAAAAGTGTATGGGTTCCGTTTTGATGGTGTTTCCTTGGTCCTGTGTATTATCAGTCCTTGACTGCATTCTGCCCAACCTGCCCCCAAATCAACATCTTCTGTTGGTCCAAGTAGCTTCCTATCAGGCATAACAGTTTCCCTGAAGCGCATCATCCTCTCCTTTCGCAGTGACCAAATACAGTTGAATACAATGATGGAGCAGGTAGCCATTTGTGTATGTGTGGATAAATGTGGGCATCATATTGTGTGGCGGGGAACTTTGAGGACATCATACTTCGCGGGGAAACTGTGTTGGGGAACATCATACTATGTGGATGTAATAGGAAGTGATGGTACTCCTGAAGAGTGCCAGCGTCATGTGGCATTTGTGAAGGAAGACTGCCATCTACTTGCTGTACGAAACCAGGCAGAAACAATTGGCATCAGAAGAATTGCAGTGGATCTGGATCTTGTGTGGGAACTGGTCAGGTGCCTTGCATGACAGAGTAACTGGATATAAAAGTCTTGCACTCCAAACTTCAGGGGGATTTGATTCAAAGAGAGCGTAAGGTGCAGACTTGCACAGAAGAAGATGCTTTAGCCAGAGTGGCAGGTCAAAGCAGGAGCTGAGTGCCACCAGGGAATCACCAAATTAGATCCAGAGCCCCGACTACATCGGTCAAGTCCCAAAAACTCAATTTATGCCAGTCATGACTCCGAGTCTAGACTGCATCGGTCAAGGCCCACATGCAAGATCTGAATCGGTCAAGATACCGTACCCTGTAAACCCCAGTCAGGATCTGGAGCCCAGCTTTCTTCCCCAGATCTGGGAGACAACCGTTGTCGGTCAAGCCCCAAAGACCCCTGAGAAGACTCTGCCTGGAAGAGACGTCTGTGATTAAAGAAAGATGACACGAGTGAGCAGGGCAATCATTTCCAACAATAACGTACAGTGTAGGGGTCAGCCTGGGTTAGAACAACAGGTTGGATGCAGGCCGGTTAGCACACGGGAAGCTTAACTTTCCTTGATAGACTTTGCAAGAAGAATTTGGGCCTTGTGGGAAAATCTGATGACCCCCGCTAAGGCCAATGTTGAAGAAAGAGCTAACATAGTAGCTTCTTGGGAATGGGTGTAAAGCCGTTGTAAGAAGGCCGCGAGTATAATCCCTGAGTGTCGTTTTGTTATTTGAATTGTATTTGGAATTCTATTGAGTGTTCCTGCTGTGCAATGTTAACTGTTCCCTGACTACTGTGAATGCCCGCCATATCGGGAGAAAGTAAATAGTACATTGACTATTCCAGCCTCATGTCCTCTGTGCATTTTATCCGGTCACCTGCATTACATTTGCTATAGTTGGCAGGATGCAACACTCAAACACAGAGATATCGCCCCAGTCAGTGACTGAGTCCATCAGGGTAAATATACCCCTGGGGCCGTGCTCGGCAATCTTCCCAACTTCATGGGAAACAGTATATCACTGTGGAATTGGATAGAGAGACTGAAGAGCATGCTGCGCATGTACTCCCTGACCTCGTATAGGTCGAGTTAACCCTCCTGACCTTTGATGGAAAGGCCCGACAGATAGTCATGTACTGCCAGCCTAGGGACAGTGACACTGTGGAAAACATGATAAAACTCTTAGAGGACATGCACTGAGACCATGGACTTAGGGCACCTCTGCAAGCGCTTGTTTCGGTGGGTCCAAAGGGAGACTGTAGCTCAGTATGTAAATGCGTTGCAGGAAGTGATGGCCCATATCACCAAGAAGACTCCAAATGGGTACAGAGGGCTGGGGCCATTGGATGAAATGATGAGGGACCAACTGGTTGCTGGAATGAGGTACCACTATCTGAGGCAGCATTACAGGAACCTGATTCTGAGCTTTCTAGAAGTCGGAGCTGAAGCCCGGATAACAGAACGAGAAGCCGCTGTCCTGACAGCTTAATATGCCGGATGAAGAAGATGGGGAGCGTCTTGGGACCTCCATGTGGCTTATAGTAGACTGGCGTGGATTTTTTTCTTTTTAATAAATGGGTGAAAGAGAAAAATTGTTGGGGAACTATTTTTACAAATAAAGGACTTTTGTGTGGCTGTGTAACAATGTGGCACTGGGTGGTAGTTGTGGGCGAGTTCACTAAGCAATAGTCAGTGAGCACCCCGGACCCTTGCACATGAAAATACATTTTTACTATATGTGTGCGTTACCCCTTTAAGAGCAGGGGAGCATGTGTGCCCTATGTACGCCACTGGGACTTAGAACAGGAGGGAGGCAGGGAGCATGCAAGGGGATCACAAAACACCATATTCCTCACATGTCCAAAAGAAGATTGTCCATATCTGTCCCACGATATGTCCCATGGTTTGGAGAGCAGACACATCCGTGATCAATGACGGCTGTCCATGCCAGCCAGAACACACTGAGCAGAGCGTGAGAAGTGCTGCCTACCTGTGACCAGCAGTGATGTCATTGAAGTTACCGCTGGTCACAAGCAGAGCTTCTGACTCTGTTCAGTGTGTTCCAGCTAGAAAGGAGAGTGGTCGCATCACTGATTTGACTACTCTCCAAATCATCTGGTTCATAGTGGGACAGATATGGATTATCTTCTCATCAGACAAGTGAGGAACATGGTGTTTTATTATTTGTATTTTTTGACAAAAGCTCCATTTGCTTTGAATGGATTTGCTCATCTCTAAGCTAATGTCTGCAATTTGATGGGAAGGGCTAACTAAATAAAATGTATTGAAATATTCTGATTTTTCTCTGATAGCAATTATCTTGGAAAAGAAAGATAAGGCATCATGAATTCAACATGCATGCCTGGTCCCCAGCAGAGATAAGGCACTTTCCGAAGTATTTGCCAGTGGCATACACCCCTATCTCCATTCATAGTGCACTGAGGGTACATGAGTATGGTGGAATTGGAGGTATATTTGTTCCCTGAATGAGATTTTTACTGACATTAGAAACCTAATGCTCTTTTTACCCATCCATTGTCCTTCATAACACACTACTGTCTATTGTAGGTCTCTTTATAATAGGCTATCAGACAGAAAGTGCTTATGCCCTAACATAACAACAAGAATGCATACCCGCATAGCTCTATGCATTCTACTGATGCCACCTAGTCTGCTTCCCGTAGATTATACATTGCTACTACAAACCAATTATCCCTGCAATAAAGGTTGCATGTTGTTGCATTGGACATTCAGTCTTTTGAGAGATGATTCCTTTTCAAATTTGTGTTTTATATTCTCCAACATCCAGGACAAAATTAGGAAATGTGTAAGTAATATTTTCTGATAGAGGTGACCTGGCCACAATTTCCTTTGTGTTTTTACCCTAATCTATTGTGGTGTGATACCATTTGATAAGAAGTGATAAGAAGCAATGTGACAATAAAAAATTCAATCTTTATTAATGAACAACGATAGAAAAATAAATGTAAAAAGGCAGGGCAGAAAAATAGGCCTCCAAATGGTGGGGAACCGAAAAAAGCAGCAAGTAATGGTAAAGTGCGCAGTGGGTTTGAAGAAGGATAAGGAGAGCACATATATAAAAGAGGCTGAGTTGACAGTATAATCCTTATGTTCATAGAAGGGCACCAACAGAGGGACTAATAGTTGCATTAAGTGCTGAGTTTTGTAAATACAATATTATAAACTTGCCCTTAAACAAAAAGTAAGGAACAGTGGCCCAAGAAGTGTACAGTAAGAGTAAAGCTAAATGCTTATCAGTAATGTTATAGATCTTCCCTCCAGCGTCGGTCTGAAACACCTTGGGCCCACCAGAGAAAATCACTCTTGGGGCCCACTATGTAGCTACATAGAATTAAATACAAGACCACCAATTATGTGGTAAAACACGTTAATATCAAGGTATAATATAAGGTAGTACACATCTTAATTATGTAGCAGGGGTTGAGGTAGCCCCCTCATATAATATAATGCAGCCCCTCATAGAATATAATGTAGCCTCCCTCATGGAATATAAAGCAACCCCCCTCATGGAATATAATGCAGCCCCTCATAGAATATAATGTAGCCTCCCTCATGGAATAAAAAGCAACTCCCCTCATGGAATATAATGCAGACCCCCTCATGGAATATAGTGCAGCCCCCTCATAGGGTATAATGCAGCACCGCACAAAATATAATGCAACCCTCTCATAAGGTATAATGCAGCCCCTCATAGAATATAATGTAGCACCCTCATAGGGTATAATGCAGCCCCTCTCATACAGTATAATACAGCGCCTCTACATAGAATATAATGTAGCCTGTTGTGATTTTGCTTTTTGCTCCCTCTAGTGGTCATTAGTGATTTTACTCTGGAGCTTCTGTCTTTTCCTATATCCTCACCTGGGCCGTTAGTTCAGGGGCGTTGCTATATAAGCTCCCTGGACCTTCAGTTCAATGCCTGGCATCGTTGATATCAGAGCTAATCTGTTGTGCTCTTGTCCTATGATCCTGGTTCCTGTATTTCAAGCTAAGTCTGCTTCCTTGCTTTTTGCTTTTGTTTAGTTTGGTATTTTTGTCCAGCTTGTTCCAATCTGTATCCTGACCTTTGCTGGAAGCTCTAGGGGGCTGGTGTTCTCCCCCCGGACCGTTAGACGGTTCGGGGGTTCTTGAATCTCCAGCGTGGATTTTTTATAGGGTTTTTGTTGACCAGATAAGTTATCTTGCTATATTCTGCTATTAGTAAGCTGGCCTCTCTTTGCTGAACCTGGTTCATTTCTGTGTTTGTCATTTCCTCTTACCTCACCGTTATTATTTGTGGGGGGCTTGTATCTTGCTTTGGGGTCCCTTTCTCTGGAGGCAAGAGAGGTCTTTGTTTTCTTCTCCTAGGGGTAGTTAGATTCTCCGGCTGGCGCGAGTCATCTAGCGATCACCGTAGGCATGATCCCCGGCTACGTCTAGTGTTGGCGTTAGGAGTAGCTATTTGGTCAACCCAGTTACCACAGCCCTATGAGCTGGATTTTTGAATCTCGCAGACTTACACGTTCCTCTGAGACCCTGTCCACTGGGGTCATAACAGTATGCCAGGCCAGTATTAAATGTTTAATGCATTGCAGAAGTGGGATTATAAGAAAGAAAATTTTGAGTTTTTTTTTTCTCTCTCTCATTTTTTTTTTTTTTCTTTTCCCCTTTACCTCAGAGTGGCTTAAGCTTGCTGCAGACATGAATGTCCAGACCTTGATTACAAGTGTGGACCAGCTTGCCGCTCGTGTGCAGGGTATACAAGATTATGTTACCAGAAATCCTAGGTCTGAACCCAAGATTCCGATTCCTGAACTGTTTTCAGGAGACCGATTTAAGTTTAGGAATTTCAGGAATAATTGTAAATTGTTTTTGTCCCTGAAACCTTGTTCGTCTGGAGACTCTGCTCAACAAGTAAAAATTGTTATTTCATTCTTACGGGGTGACCCTCAAGATTGGGCTTTTTCGTTGGCGCCAGGAGATCCGGCATTGGCTGATATTGATGCGTTTTTTCTGGCGCTCGGTTTACTTTATGAGGAACCAATCTTGAGATTCAGGCAGAGAAAGCCTTGCTGGCTATGTCTCAGGGCCAGGACGAGGCTGAGGTGTATTGCCAAAAATTTCGGAAATGGTCCGTGCTGACACATTGGAACGAGTGTGCACTGGCCGCTAATTTTAGAAATGGCCTTTCTGAGGCCATTAAGAATGTTATGGTGGGTTTTCCCATTCCCACAGGTCTGAATGATACCATGTCCCTGGCTATTCAAATTGACCGGCGGTTGCGGGAGCGCAAAACCGCAAATTCCCTCATGGTGTTGTCTGAACGGACACCTGATTTGATGCAATGTGATAGAATCCTGACTAGAAATGAGAGGAAAATTCAAAGACGCCGGAATGACTTGTTTGCCCGGATTAAAGGTGCCAAGTGGTTTACCAAGATAGACCTTCGTGGTGCGTACAACCTTGTGCGCATTAAGCAAGGGGATGAATGGAAAACCGCATTCAATACGCCCGAAGGTCATTTTGAGTACTTGGTGATGCCTTTTGGGCTCTCTAATGCCCCTTCAGTTTTTCAGTCCTTTATGCATGACATTTTCCGGAACTATCTGGATAAATTTTTGATCGTTTATCTGGATGATATTCTGTTTTTTTCTGATAATTGGGACTCGCATGTGGAGCAGGTCAGGATGGTCTTTAAAATTTTGCGTGAAAATTCTTTGTTTGTCAAGGGCTCAAAGTGTCTTTTTGGTGTACAGAAGGTTCCCTTTTTGGGGTTCATTTTTTCCCCTTCTGCTGTGGAGATGGACCCAGTCAAGGTCCGAGCTATTCTTGATTGGACTCAGCCCTCGTCAGTTAAGAGTCTTCAGAAGTTCTTGGGTTTCGCTAACTTCTACCGTCGTTTTATCGCTAACTTTTCTAGCATTGTGAAACCTTTGACGGATATGACCAAGAAGGGCTCCGATGTGGTTAATTGGGCTCCTGCTGCCGTGGAGGCTTTCCAGGAGTTGAAACGTCGGTTTACTTCGGCGCCTGTTTTGTGCCAGCCTGATGTCTCGCTTCCCTTTCAGGTTGAGGTGGATGCTTCAGAGATTGGAGCAGGGGCCGTTTTGTCGCAGAGAGGCCCTGGTTGCTCTGTTATGAGACCTTGCGCCTTTTTCTCTAGGAAGTTTTCGCCTGCGGAGCGAAATTATGATGTGGGCAATCGGGAGTTGTTGGCCATGAAATGGGCATTTGAGGAGTGGCGTCATTGGCTCGAGGGTGCTAAGCATCGTGTGGTGGTCTTGACTGATCACAAAAATCTGATGTATCTCGAGTCTGCTAAACGCCTGAATCCTAGACAGGCCCGCTGGTCATTGTTTTTCTCCCGTTTTGACTTTGTTGTCTCGTATTTACCAGGTTCAAAAAATGTGATGGCCGATGCTCTTTCCAGGAGCTTTGTGCCTGATGCTCCTGGAATCGCTGAACCTGTTGGTATTCTTAAGGATGGTATTATCTTGTCAGCTATTTCTCCAGATCTGCGACGTGTGTTGCAGAGATTTCAGGCTGATAGGCCTGATTCTTGTCCACCTGACAGACTGTTTGTGCCTGATAAGTGGACCAGCAGAGTCATTTCCGAGGTTCATTCCTCGGTGTTGGCAGGTCACCCAGGAATTTTTGGCACCAGAGATCTGGTGGCCAGATCCTTTTGGTGGCCTTCCTTGTCTAGGGATGTGCGGTCATTTGTACAGTCCTGTGGGACTTGTGCTCGAGCTAAGCCTTGCTGTTCTCGTGCCAGCGGGTTGCTCTTGCCCTTGCCTGTCCCTAAGAGACCTTGGACACATATCTCCATGGATTTCATTTCTGATCTTCCGGTGTCTCAAGGCATGTCTGTTATCTGGGTGATATGTGATCGCTTCTCCAAGATGGTCCATTTGGTTCCTTTGCCTAAGCTGCCTTCCTCTTCCGATCTGGTTCCTGTGTTTTTCCAGAACGTGGTTCGTTTGCACGGCATCCCTGAGAATATTGTGTCAGACAGAGGATCCCAGTTCGTTTCCAGATTCTGGCGATCCTTTTGTAGTAGGATGGGCATTGACTTGTCGTTTTCGTCTGCTTTCCATCCTCAGACTAATGGACAGACGGAGCGAACTAATCAGACTTTGGAGGCTTATTTGAGGTGTTTTGTCTCTGCTGATCAGGACGATTGGGTGACCTTCTTGCCGTTGGCTGAGTTTGCCCTTAATAATCGGGCTAGTTCCGCCACCTTGGTTTCGCCGTTTTTCTGCAACTCTGGTTTCCACCCTCGTTTTTCTTCGGGTCATGTGGAACCTTCTGACTGCCCTGGGGTGGATTCTGTTGTGGATAGGTTGCAGCGGATCTGGAATCTTGTGGTGGACAACTTGAAGTTGTCACAGGAGAGGGCTCAGCGCTTTGCCAACCGCCGCCGCGGTGTGGGTCCCCGACTACGTGTTGGGGATTTGGTGTGGCTTTCTTCCCGCTTTGTTCCTATGAAGGTTTCCTCTCCCAAATTTAAACCTCGTTTTATTGGTCCTTACAAGATATTGGAAATCCTTAATCCTGTATCCTTTCGCCTGGATCTTCCTGTGTCGTTTGCTATCCACAACGTGTTTCATAGGTCCTTGTTGCGGCGGTACGTTGTGCCTGTGGTTCCTTCTGCTGAGCCTCCTGCTCCGGTGTTGGTTGAGGGCGAGTTGGAGTACGTGGTGGAGAAGATCTTGGATTCTCGTCTCTCCAGGCGGAGGCTTCAGTACCTGGTCAAGTGGAAGGGCTATGGTCAGGAAGATAATTCCTGGGTGGTCGCCTCTGATGTTCATGCGGCCGATTTAGTTCGTGCCTTTCACGCTGCTCGTCCTGATCGCCCTGGTGGTCGTGGTGAGGGTTTGGTGACCCCTCACTAAGGGGGGGGTACTGTTGTGATTTTGCTTTTTGCTCCCTCTAGTGGTCATTAGTGATTTTACTCTGGAGCTTCTGTCTTTTCCTATATCCTCACCTGGGCCGTTAGTTCAGGGGCGTTGCTATATAAGCTCCCTGGACCTTCAGTTCAATGCCTGGCATCGTTGATATCAGAGCTAATCTGTTGTGCTCTTGTCCTATGATCCTGGTTCCTGTATTTCAAGCTAAGTCTGCTTCCTTGCTTTTTGCTTTTGTTTAGTTTGGTATTTTTGTCCAGCTTGTTCCAATCTGTGTCCTGACCTTTGCTGGAAGCTCTAGGGGGCTGGTGTTCTCCCCCCGGACCGTTAGACGGTTCGGGGGTTCTTGAATCTCCAGCGTGGATTTTTTATAGGGTTTTTGTTGACCAGATAAGTTATCTTGCTATATTCTGCTATTAGTAAGCTGGCCTCTCTTTGCTGAACCTGGTTCATTTCTGTGTTTGTCATTTCCTCTTACCTCACCGTTATTATTTGTGGGGGGCTTGTATCTTGCTTTGGGGTCCCTTTCTCTGGAGGCAAGAGAGGTCTTTGTTTTCTTCTCCTAGGGGTAGTTAGATTCTCCGGCTGGCGCGAGTCATCTAGCGATCACCGTAGGCATGATCCCCGGCTACTTCTAGTGTTGGCGTTAGGAGTAGCTATTTGGTCAACCCAGTTACCACAGCCCTATGAGCTGGATTTTTGAATCTCGCAGACTTACACGTTCCTCTGAGACCCTGTCCACTGGGGTCATAACAGTAGCCCCCTCAGAATATAATGCAACTCCTCATAAGGTATAATGCATCCCCCATAGAATATACTGTAGCCCCCACATAGGGCATAATTGAGCCCCCTCATATAGTATTATGTAGCCCCAGAATATAATGTAGCCCCCTGAGAGAATAATGCAGCCCCCACACAGAATATATTGCAGCCCCCCACAGAAAATAATGTAGCCCCCCTCAAGATATAATGCAGCTCCCCTCATAGGGTATAATGCAGCCCCCCTCCACCTCCATCACTGTCTTCATCACCACCTCCATCATTGCCTTCTCACCCACAACCCCTATCATTGCCCATTCCATCACCTCCATCATTGCCTCCTCACTCACCACCATTGTTCTTTCCACCACTACCATCATTTTCCTTTCCACCACCTTCATTTTTGCTTTCTTCCCCACCACCTCATCATTGCCCTTTCTACCACCTCCATCATTGCCTCTTCCTCCACAGCCACCATTGTCCTTTCCACCACTACCATCATTGTTCTTTCCACTACCCCATCATTGCTTTCTTCCCCACCACTCCCAATCATTGCCCATTTCACCACTCCCATCATTGTCCTTTCCACCACCCCATCATTGATTTCTCCCCCACCACCCCCATCATTGCTAATTCCAACACCTCCATCATTGCCTCCCCCACCACCACCATCATTGTCCTTTCCACCACAACCATCATTGCCTTGTCCCCCACCACCCTCATCATTGCCCATTCCACCACCTCCATGATTGCCTCCTCTCCACCACCCCATCATCCTTTCCACCCCCACCAACATTGCCATTCCCATCACTGATCTCTCCATCACCCACATCATTGCAAATCTCCAATACACACAGCAACACACACACAGCACCATTCCCATCACTGCTCTCTCCATCACCCATATCATTGCCAATCTCCAATACACACACAAACACACACCACACCACATACACTCACGCAGGCAGACAAACAGAGACGCAGCAACACTCACCTATCCGCATGTTCTCCACAGCCGCAGCACATCCAGGAAGCAGCATCTTCGGTGCTGGCAGCTTTCTCTCTGAAACAGCTGAGCTGAATGATGACGTCATCCAGCCACGCTGTGTCAGACAGGAAGCACCGGGCAGCAGACAGAAAGCAAGACGGCATTGGATCCCTGCAGCTCCGCTTTGCTGCCAAGCTGCAGGGATTAGCTGCTTTGCAGGGGCCCACCTCTGGGGCCCCAATGCAGCTGCTCCAGATTTAAATGCTGGCAGTGTTAGCCTCAGCCTGTGGCTAACACTGCCCGCTATGTGAAATGAATACTCACTCCTCTTCACGCCCATGGGGGCATGGGGAAGCGTGAATATTCATTTCTCTTTAGCAGCGGGGACAGGCTCCTGTCTCCAGCTGCTGCTCAGCTGACACTGTGTGGGCCCCCCTGACTCAGGGGCCCCATAGCTGAGTTCTCACATGCCATAAAATGCTGATCAGTACACTACCCTCATCAAATGTCTATTGTTACACTGCCGTGAATCCTAAAGATGATTATCCTTATTCAATTGTCCTGACCATTTCCTTAAACTGTATACAGTCTATGATATATATCTGTGAGCTAAAGTGCCTGGGCTTCATGTTGATATATTTTACCTTTACTGATAGATTATGGCTAACACCGTGAAGAATTTGTTCTACTGTACAAGGTTGCAGAAATGGCTTTCAGCAAATTGGTTTTACTTAGTTTATTGGTTTTTATCCTCATTCCCATCCCTCTCTCTTTCTGGAACCTGCCATTAAAAGCCTTGAAATCCCACACAATAACCTTCCTCACCTTTCACAGAATGTTTACAGCATATCCCTGCAATTATATGAGTGCTGGAAAGGATTGTTTAGCGTTGGATGAGTTCTTTACTCTGCCTTTTCATTTACTGTTTTGTGCCCAGGGCTCCGGTACTTGTGCAGATGGCGAAACAGCAGGACCAGACTGACAAGTTATGGTCACTTGGCAATGGCTTGAGTTCTAACATACAGTACATCTCTTGTCATTTTAAAATATTAGTTTGGGGCTAGTGATGAGCGAACATGCTCGGATAATGTCTTATTAGGGCACGCTCGGGTATAATCCAAGCATCTGGGCGTGCTCGTATACTATGTTCGAATCCCTGCGGCTACATGGTTTGTGGATATTGAGATATGTGCAGACGATCAGTAAACACTGCGGGTTGGAAGCTGATTACTTGTGCAGCGTCCAATCCACATTATCCAGATGTTACAGCATAGTGGATGAGATTTCAAGAAATCCCATGCCCACTATGCGTCCAGTGATGCCAGAAACTCACCCGCGGAGACGGACATGCGGCTCGTCTTTCCAGAAATAAACATTATATACATAAAGTGCTCGTGATAACCAGTGCACTAGATAAAAAATGGCACAATCTCACCCAAATTCTTTGCTGGCACTTGGAATTCTGCTCCAAATATCATGAGACCAGACGATGGGGAGAAAGGACATAAAGACCAAACAACAACAGGGGGGAGTGGGGAACACGGGGGGCCTCTTTACCCTGTCGTGCCCTCTGCAATTAGCTCCCGCCCTTACAAGGGCAGTACCCAAGTGTGAGCCTATTTTTCGGTGCCCCTGGTCAAATATAGCCTCCCTGAAAAAATCATGTGTCTTCCCTACGCGTTTCCCCACCCGTTTGGGGGGTTCATCAGGGGAAGTTTATCCGGGCTAAAGAAAAACGAACGAGGTCACCTGCAGTGGCAGGGTATGACCTCTCTGTATGCCGAGATCCTGTGTGTAAGGAAAAAAGGTCTCTCACCTGTTCAATGTTAACTGCCATTATATAGAGAGAGGAGATAGGTAGGAGGGTGGTGCTAAAATTTAGCGTCTGACATCACTTCCTCCTTTATTCCAAGAAGAAATATATTTCTTTCTTTATGCTTAACCGTATGTTTTCTATACATTAATTTCGTACCCCTTATTTTCACTTGCTTCTCTCATGCCCCCTAGCGTTCTCTTTATTATCTGTTTATACACATTTTCCTTTTTCATTTACTAAAGCTTGCGCAGGCGCCATAGCAACCGTACCATGTGACCGCAGGTCCTGGTCGGCGCTAGTTTACTTATGCGCTTGCGTTCTGGATAGAATACCAGTCAGCTCCTCTAAGGTCCTGAGCGTTATACATTCTTGACGGTTTCCTTCATTATTTCCTGGAACTTGCGCAAGCGCCGTGACGACCATACAGACCATGTGACCTCAGGTCCTGGTCGGCGCTAGTTTGCTTATGCGCGTCCGTTCTAAAATCAATACAGAACACCCGGTCGGCTGATCGCAGGTACTGACCGTGGTACATTCATTATTTACTGGAACTCGCTCAAGCGCTGTGACGACCATACAGACCATGTGACCTCAGGTCCTGGTCGGTGCTAGTTTGCTTATGCGCGTATGTTCTAAAATCAATACAGGACACCCGGTCAGCTGTCCCAGGTACTGCCCGTCTACGTTCATGACGGTACATGTGCGTGCCCCTATTACCATTTTCCACCTGGTGTATCATTAAACTTACCCGGGTGTACTCTATGGATAGTTTCAGCGTTCCCAGTCATATAACCATCAGATCTCAATGTACAACCCATAAATTATTGCGCTTGCGCTCTCTCTGCGTGTTTACATATAACTCAGCAAGTTTGTGTCCATCTGTATTGAAGTAGGGGTACCAACCTAGATTAATAAGCATATTTCCTCTCAGAACCCAATTATTCCATTTCATATTACCCTTCGCTCCCCTTTAATATTAGGTATACTTATACAGAACTTCACTGCTACCAGAAGGCTACGGTTTACACATATATCCAAATGTGCAGCGCCATGATACAGAATGCAACAGTGAAAGTATACGCACCTATATATGCTGCTTGATGCAGCCAAGGTTTAATATTCAAGATCATAAATAGACCTATATACAGGTTGCCTCTCTTGGCCCTGTTCAACCACCATCATAGTACAGACACAACATCGCCTAATGAGGAGACACTCTCAATAATAATTAATCAGAGGGGGAGAATTTCTTATAAGAAGCAGCTGTAATTAAGTTGTTCATTTAGTCCTAGGGGCCACTGGGTGTCCAGCCGGTATATCCAGCGGCACTCCCTCTGTAAAATCAGTCTATCATGATTCCCCCCTCTATTGGGTGTTCTCACTTGGTCAATACCCATGAATTTGATAACTCCACAGTTACCGCCATGGCAATTGTTTACATGTTTTGCCAATGGCGTGTCTCTATCATTACGTATGTCCCCTAGGTGTTCTCCCACTCTGCGTCTAAATTCTCTGATTGTTTTTCCCACATACGCTTTTCCACAGATACATGAGGCCTATAAGTTATAAATTATTCCTGTTGTTTTACAGTTAATAAACTGTCTAATTGTGAAACTCTCCTGAGTGGTATCATTCACAAAACATTTTCCAGTTTGTATGAAATCGCATGCCATGCATTGTCCACACCTATAGCACCCACTAGGTTTTACCGGGAGCCATGTTCCTCTAGCCTCAGGTCTCTGTAGGTGACTGTGTACCAGTCTGTCCCTAAGGGATCTACCCCTTTTGTAGGTAATTTGGGGAGCAGCTCCAATTACTTTCGCCAGGTCCTGATCCATTAGGAGAACATTCCAGTGTTTCCTCAGGACATCACGTACTGCCGATGTCCCATTGTCAAATGTAGTGATTAAACGAATAAGCCCCACATTTTCCTCATTTCTCATTTTGGGTTTCAACAAAGCTTCTCTTGATTGAGTTTGTGCAAATTGAAATGATTGTCTCAAGACCCCATCCGGGTAGCCCCTCCTATGGAATCTCTCTCTTAAATCATCTGCCCAGAATTTGAATTCCTTTTTCTCTGAGCAGTTACATTTTAGTCTTAGGTCTTGCCTCTTCGGTATACCTCTTTTTTGAGCAACCGGGTGATGACTCTCCCATCTTAATAGGGAGTTTGTTGATGTTGGTTTACGGTAGATGGATGTTGTGGGGACACCTTTATCAAGTGCTTTGGTGATACAAATATCTAGGAAGGGTAACCTGTCCGTCTCAATCACTGAGGTGAACCGAAGGCCTATTCTATTAATATTAAGGGCTGCCACAAATGCCTCGAACATGTCCCTCGTACCACTCCACAAGACAAAAACGTCGTCAATGAATCTCACCCAGAGATCCACAAATCTGGTGAATTCATTCATAACCTCTGAGAAGACTATTGTATCCTCCCACCAGCCCAGGAACAAATTTGCATAACTTGGCGCTGCCGGATTGCCCATTGCAGTGCCCCTGAGATGGTGGTAGGTGTCTCCATCGAAGGTGAAAGTTGTTTTTGAGAGAGAATTCTAGGAGTTCCACAACAAATTGATTGTGTTTTCTAAATTGGCATCCTCTAGACCCAAGGAAATATTTAACTCCTTGTATCCCCTGATCATGGGGTATAGAGGAGTACAACATTTCTACATCTATACTAGCCAACAACGTTTCTTGGTCAATAGGGATCCCCTCCAATTTCTGTAACAAATCTGTTGTATCACGAATGTGTGAAGGCAACGCCGTCACAAAGGGTTTTAAAATGTAGTCAACATATGTCCCCAAGTTATTACAGATACTCCCTATTCCAGAGACTATCGGTCTTCCTTTAAGAGGGGTGTACCCTTTGTGTACCTTTGGAAGGCTATAAAATGTGGCCATAATCGGATACCGGGGCAAGAGAAAAGCCAGTTCATCTTGGCTAATCAATTGATTCTCTTTTGCTCCCAACAACAAATTTTTAAGAGTATCAATGCATTTAGTCAGCGGGTTACCCCTAACAATTTCATATGTCATGGTATCCTGGAGGAGAGAAAAGCACATTTCCTTATATCGTTCAATGTCCATTATAACAATATTACCCCCTTTGTCGGAGGGCTTTATTGCTATAGAATTATCTTGTTCCAAATTTTGGAGGGCTTTCATCTGCTCTCTAGAAAGATTGTGTGGTACATGTGCCTTTCCCATCTCCTTAATATCTTTCGTTACCAGATTAAGAAAGACATCAATAGCTGACACATCCCCTCCACTAGGGGGCATTTTGGTGCTCGGATTCTTGAGGGGGGTAAACGGACCCAAACCTAATGACATTGGTGGCACCTCATCAAGTTCCGCTAGACACTGTACATCAGATAGCATTTCAGGGGGGATATTATATTCACGACAGATTTTCTGATCCTTATCCTTAAAAAACTTATGCCACCTAAGTTTTCTAACAAAAAGATTCACGTCTTTAATGACATCAAAGGTTACCATATCAGTTGTAGGCACAAATGATAGCCCTTTACTGAGAACCGTCATTTCAACTTCCGTGATGGGTCTCTGGGATAAATTAATGATTTGTAGGTCTATTCCTTGTTTGGGAGGTTGTTCCGATTCCTCAGGGGGTATGCTCGATCTAAAAAAACCCCTCTTGGTGAAGAGGCTATATACCTCTCTTTCCCGGAATAACCTCTTTGTCTCCCTCTCTGTCGCCCCCTGCTGTTTCTCTGTCTAGCGTCTGTATCTGAGAGCTCGGTGTCTGTCGATGAAATATCCGTTTCCCTCTCCCTCTCTTGTCTCCCTCCTACATACTGATACACCTTGTTATCCTTGAAGTCCTGTAAATCTCTACAAAATTGTTTATGCTTTCTTTCCTTTAGATGATACTGAAATTTTTCAATTGTATTTTGTAGGGCTACCTCTTTTACACCAAAATCCCCCTCTGTTTTAAACTTCTTAGTGATGTCTATTTGTTCTTTAAGCTTAGTATTTAGGATTTCAAAATTACATTTCTCCTCATTCACCAAAATCTGCATCAATCTTAGAGAACTAGCAGTCGCTTCTTTTTCCCATTAACTCATCAGCTGTGGAGACCGACAACGAGGTGCTGGTAACAAATTAATTCGTAGGCCTCTGGGTACTATGTTATTTTTTATGTAGCTCTCCAAACTCTGTATTTCCCACCAAGAGGAAATCTGCTCTTTATACACCTTAGTAAGGTCATTGAAAGCTGCCGCGTATGTGGGAGTGTATTTCTTTTGACAGAAAGTTTTTTCAGAGAAAATATCTTTGGCCTCATTAAGCCATGCTTCTGTGTCCGGACAAGACGAAAGAAAACCGGCCATAACAACCACAGAATTATTACCAGATTATGAGCAATGCGACAACCCAGAAATTCTATTCTGAATGTCTCTGACTCCAAATATCAACCAGACGCAGCAAAGTCAGCCCTTTAAATGTCAGATAAAACTTAGCATTTGATTTATACACCTAAAATGAAAAAACATGGATAGAAATAAACATTATATACATAAAGTGCTCGTGATAACCAGTGCACTAGATAAAAAATGGCACAATCTCACCCAAATTCTTTGCTGGCACTTGGAATTCTGCTCCAAATATAATGAGACCAGACGATGGGGAGAAAGGACATAAAGACCAAACAACAACAGAGGGGGGAGTGGGGAACACGGGGGGCCTCTTTACCCTGTCGTGCCCTCTGCAATTAGCTCCCGCCCTTACAAGGGCAGTACCCAAGTGTGAGCCTATTTTTCGGTGCCCCTGGTCAAATATAGCCTCCCTGAAAAAATCATGTGTCTTCCCTACGCGTTTCCCCACCCGTTTGGGGGGTTCATCAGGGGAAGTTTATCCAGGCTAAAGAAAAACGAACGAGGTCACCTGCAGTGGCAGGGTATGACCTCTCTGTATGCCGAGATCCTGTGTGTAAGAAAAAAAGGTCTCTCACCTGTTCAATGTTAACCGCCATTATATAGAGAGAGGAGATAGGTAGGAGGGTGGTGCTAAAATTTAGCGTCTGACATCACTTCCTCCTTTATTCCAAGAAGAAATATATTTCTTTCTTTATGCTTAACCTTATGTTTTCTATACATTAATTTCGTACCCCTTATTTTCACTTGCTTCTCTCATGCCCCCTAGCGTTCTCTTTATTATCTGTTTATACACATTTTCCTTTTTCATTTACTAAAGCTTGCGCAGGCGCCATAGCAACCGTACCATGTGACCGCAGGTCCTGGTCGGCGCTAGTTTACTTATGCGCTTGCGTTCTGGATAGAATACCAGTCAGCTCCTCTAAGGTCCTGAGCGTTATACATTCTTGACGGTTTCCTTCATTATTTCCTGGAACTTGCGCAAGCGCCGTGACGACCATACAGACCATGTAGCAAATAGATAATGGCTGCACTCAAGTTTATTGTGCTAAAGCAAGGAAATGTGCAATACATGAAATGTGAACAGCATAATGGCTTGTGAAATTTATGAAAAAACACATGAGATTTTTAGCACAAAATTTGGCCAAATGTTGTGAGCCCATTCACCAAACGTCAAGGTAATCTCAGATCGAATGGGTAACTAACCTGTCTGCCTAGTGTGAACACTTACCTATGGCTAATAAAATGGTAAAGCCTGTATTTATAGAGGAGGTTAGAACCAACTGTGTTTGGATGTAGTTAAAATCACAGCATGGTGAAGGGCGGGGCGTTCAAGTCAGAAAAAGCAATACATAGTAAATATAGAAAAACTGACTGAACAGCCATCTAGTCTGAACTGGTGCATAACCAAAAAGTCTTACATAGCAAATAGATAATGGCTGCACTCAAGTTTATTGTGCTAAAGCAAGGAAATGTGCAATACATGAAATGTGAACAGCATAATGGCTTGTGAAATTTATGAAAAAACACATGAGATTCTTAGCACAAAATTTGGCCAAATGTTGTGAGCCCATTCACCAAACGTCAAGGTAATCTCAGATCGAATGGGTAACTAACCTGTCTGCCTAGTGTGAACACTTACCTATGGCTAATAAAATGGTAAAGCCTGTATTTATAGAGGAGGTTAGAACCAACTGTGTTTGGATGTAGTTAAAATCACAGCATGGTGAAGGGCGGGGCGTTCAAGTCAGAAAAAGCAATACATAGTAAATATAGAAAAACTGACTGAACAGCCATCTAGTCTGAACTGGTGCATAACCAAAAAGTCTTACATAGCAAATAGATAATGGCTGCACTCAAGTTTATTGTGCTAAAGCAAGGAAATGTGCAATACATGAAATGTGAACAGCATAATGGCTTGTGAAATTTATGAAAAAACACATGAGATTCTTAGCACAAAATTTGGCCAAATGTTGTGAGCCCATTCACCAAACGTCAAGGTAATCTCAGATCGAATGGGTAACTAACCTGTCTGCCTAGTGTGAACACTTACCTATGGCTAATAAAATGGTAAAGCCTGTATTTATAGAGGAGGTTAGAACCAACTGTGTTTGGATGTAGTTAAAATCACAGCATGGTGAAGGGCGGGGCGTTCAAGTCAGAAAAAGCAATACATAGTAAATATATAAAAACTGACTGAACAGCCATCTAGTCTGAACTGGTGCATAACCAAAAAGTCTTACATAGCAAATAGATAATGGCTGCACTCAAGTTTATTGTGCTAAAGCAAGGAAATGTGCAATACATGAAATGTGAACAGCATAATGGCTTGTGAAATTTATGAAAAAACACATGAGATTCTTAGCACAAAATTTGGCCAAATGTTGTGAGCCCATTCACCAAACGTCAAGGTAATCTCAGATCGAATGGGTAACTAACCTGTCTGCCTAGTGTGAACACTTACCTATGGCTAATAAAATGGTAAAGCCTGTATTTATAGAGGAGGTTAGAACCAACTGTGTTTGGATGTAGTTAAAATCACAGCATGGTGAAGGGCGGGGCGTTCAAGTCAGAAAAAGCAATACATAGTAAATATAGAAAAACTGACTGAACAGCCATCTAGTCTGAACTGGTGCATAACCAAAAAGTCTTACATAGCAAATAGATAATGGCTGCACTCAAGTTTATTGTGCTAAAGCAAGGAAATGTGCAATACATGAAATGTGAACAGCATAATGGCTTGTGAAATTTATGAAAAAACACATGAGATTTTTAGCACAAAATTTGGCCAAATGTTGTGAGCCCATTCACCAAACGTCAAGGTAATCTCAGATCGAATGGGTAACTAACCTGTCTGCCTAGTGTGAACACTTACCTATGGCTAATAAAATGGTAAAGCCTGTATTTATAGAGGAGGTTAGAACCAACTGTGTTTGGATGTAGTTAAAATCACAGCATGGTGAAGGGCGGGGCTCACAACATTTGGCCAAATTTTGTGCTAAAAATCTCATGTGTTTTTTCATAAATTTCACAAGCCATTATGCTGTTCACATTTCATGTATTGCACATTTCCTTGCTTTAGCACAATAAACTTGAGTGCAGCCATTATCTATTTGCTATGTAAGACTTTTTGGTTATGCACCAGTTCAGACTAGATGGCTGTTCAGTCAGTTTTTCTATATTTACTATGTATTGCTTTTTCTGACTTGAACGCCCCGCCCTTCACCATGCTGTGATTTTAACTACATCCAAACACAGTTGGTTCTAACCTCCTCTATAAATACAGGCTTTACCATTTTATTAGCCATAGGTAAGTGTTCACACTAGGCAGACAGGTTAGTTACCCATTCGATCTGAGATTACCTTGACGTTTGGTGAATGGGCTCACAACATTTGGCCAAATTTTGTGCTAAAAATCTCATGTGTTTTTTCATAAATTTCACAAGCCATTATGCTGTTCACATTTCATGTATTGCACATTTCCTTGCTTTAGCACAATAAACTTGAGTGCAGCCATTATCTATTTGCTATGTAAGACTTTTTGGTTATGCACCAGTTCAGACTAGATGGCTGTTCAGTCAGTTTTTCTATATTTACTATGTATTGCTTTTTCTGACTTGAACGCCCCGCCCTTCACCATGCTGTGATTTTAACTACATCCAAACACAGTTGGTTCTAACCTCCTCTATAAATACAGGCTTTACCATTTTATTAGCCATAGGTAAGTGTTCACACTAGGCAGACAGGTTAGTTACCCATTCGATCTGAGATTACCTTGACGTTTGGTGAATGGGCTCACAACATTTGGCCAAATTTTGTGCTAAAAATCTCATGTGTTTTTTCATAAATTTCACAAGCCATTATGCTGTTCACATTTCATGTATTGCACATTTCCTTGCTTTAGCACAATAAACTTGAGTGCAGCCATTATCTATTTGCTATGTAAGACTTTTTGGTTATGCACCAGTTCAGACTAGATGGCTGTTCAGTCAGTTTTTCTATATTTACTATGTATTGCTTTTTCTGACTTGAACGCCCCGCCCTTCACCATGCTGTGATTTTAACTACATCCAAACACAGTTGGTTCTAACCTCCTCTATAAATACAGGCTTTACCATTTTATTAGCCATAGGTAAGTGTTCACACTAGGCAGACAGGTTAGTTACCCATTCGATCTGAGATTACCTTGACGTTTGGTGAATGGGCTCACAACATTTGGCCAAATTTTGTGCTAAAAATCTCATGTGTTTTTTCATAAATTTCACAAGCCATTATGCTGTTCACATTTCATGTATTGCACATTTCCTTGCTTTAGCACAATAAACTTGAGTGCAGCCATTATCTATTTGCTATGTAAGACTTTTTGGTTATGCACCAGTTCAGACTAGATGGCTGTTCAGTCAGTTTTTCTATATTTACTATGTATTGCTTTTTCTGACTTGAACGCCCCGCCCTTCACCATGCTGTGATTTTAACTACATCCAAACACAGTTGGTTCTAACCTCCTCTATAAATACAGGCTTTACCATTTTATTAGCCATAGTTAAGTGTTCACACTAGGCAGACAGGTTAGTTACCCATTCGATCTGAGATTACCTTGACGTTTAGTGAATGGGCTCACAACATTTGGCCAAATTTTGTGCTAAGAATCTCATGTGTTTTTTCATAAATTTCACAAGCCATTATGCTGTTCACATTTCATGTATTGCACATTTCCTTGCTTTAGCACAATAAACTTGAGTGCAGCCATTATCTATTTGCTATGTAAGACTTTTTGGTTATGCACCAGTTCAGACTAGATGGCTGTTCAGTCAGTTTTTCTATATTTACTATGTATTGCTTTTTCTGACTTGAACGCCCCGCCCTTCACCATGCTGTGATTTTAACTACATCCAAACACAGTTGGTTCTAACCTCCTCTATAAATACAGGCTTTACCATTTTATTAGCCATAGGTAAGTGTTCACACTAGGCAGACAGGTTAGTTACCCATTCGATCTGAGATTACCTTGACGTTTGGTGAATGGGCTCACAACATTTGGCCAAATTTTGTGCTAAAAATCTCATGTGTTTTTTCATAAATTTCACAAGCCATTATGCTGTTCACATTTCATGTATTGCACATTTCCTTGCTTTAGCACAATAAACTTGAGTGCAGCCATTATCTATTTGCTATGTAAGACTTTTTGGTTATGCACCAGTTCAGACTAGATGGCTGTTCAGTCAGTTTTTCTATATTTACTATGTATTGCTTTTTCTGACTTGAACGCCCCGCCCTTCACCATGCTGTGATTTTAACTACATCCAAACACAGTTGGTTCTAACCTCCTCTATAAATACAGGCTTTACCATTTTATTAGCCATAGGTAAGTGTTCACACTAGGCAGACAGGTTAGTTACCCATTCGATCTGAGATTACCTTGACGTTTGGTGAATGGGCTCACAACATTTGGCCAAATTTTGTGCTAAAAATCTCATGTGTTTTTTCATAAATTTCACAAGCCATTATGCTGTTCACATTTCATGTATTGCACATTTCCTTGCTTTAGCACAATAAACTTGAGTGCAGCCATTATCTATTTGCTATGTAAGACTTTTTGGTTATGCACCAGTTCAGACTAGATGGCTGTTCAGTCAGTTTTTCTATATTTACTATGTATTGCTTTTTCTGACTTGAACGCCCCGCCCTTCACCATGCTGTGATTTTAACTACATCCAAACACAGTTGGTTCTAACCTCCTCTATAAATACAGGCTTTACCATTTTATTAGCCATAGGTAAGTGTTCACACTAGGCAGACAGGTTAGTTACCCATTCGATCTGAGATTACCTTGACGTTTGGTGAATGGGCTCACAACATTTGGCCAAATTTTGTGCTAAAAATCTCATGTGTTTTTTCATAAATTTCACAAGCCATTATGCTGTTCACATTTCATGTATTGCACATTTCCTTGCTTTAGCACAATAAACTTGAGTGCAGCCATTATCTATTTGCTATGTAAGACTTTTTGGTTATGCACCAGTTCAGACTAGATGGCTGTTCAGTCAGTTTTTCTATACATGCAGACCATGTGACCTCAGGTCCTGGTCGGCGCTAGTTTGCTTATGCGCGTCCGTTCTAAAATCAATACAGAACACCCGGTTGGCTGATCGCAGGTACTGACCATGGTACGTTCATTATTTACTGGAACTCGCGCAAGCGCTGTGATGACCATACAGACCATGTGACCTCAGGTCCTGGTCGGTGCTAGTTTGCTTATGCGCGTATGTTCTAAAATCAATACAGGACACCCGGTCAGCTGTCCCAGGTACTGACCGTGGTACGTTCATGACGGTACATGTGCATGCCCCTATTACCATTTTCCACCTGGTGTATCATTAAACTTACCCGGGTGTACTTTATGGATAGTTTCAACGTTCCCAGTCATATAACCATCAGATCTCAATGTACAACCCATAAAGACAAGAGAGGGAGAGGGAAACGGATATTTCATCGACAGACACCGAGCTCTCAGATACAGACGCTAGACAGAGAAACAGCAGGGGGCGACAGAGAGGGAGACAAAGAGGTTATTCCGGGAAAGAGAGGTATATAGCCTCTTCACCAAGAGGGTTTTTTTTAGATCGAGCATACCCCCTGAGGAATCGGAACAACCTCCCAAACAAGGAATAGACCTACAAATCATTAATTTATCCCAGAGACCCATCACGGAAGTTGAAATGACGGTTCTCAGTAAAGGGCTATCATTTGTGCCTACAACTGATATGGTAACCTTTGATGTCATTAAAGACGTGAATCTTTTTGTTAGAAAACTTAGGTGGCATAAGTTTTTTAAGGATAAGGATCAGAAAATCTGTTGTGAATATAATATCCCCCCTGAAATGCTATCTGATGTACAGTGTCTAGCGGAACTTGATGAGGTGCCACCAATGTCATTAGGTTTGGGTCCGTTTACCCCCCTCAAGAATCCGAGCACCAAAATGCCCCCTAGTGGAGGGGATGTGTCAGCTATTGATGTCTTTCTTAATCTGGTAACGAAAGATATTAAGGAGATGGGAAAGGCACATGTACCACACAATCTTTCTAGAGAGCAGATGAAAGCCCTCCAAAATTTGGAACAAGATAATTCTATAGCAATAAAGCCCTCCGACAAAGGGGGTAATATTGTTATAATGGACATTGAACGATATAAGGAAATGTGCTTTTCTCTCCTCCAGGATACCATGACATATGAAATTGTTAGGGGTAACCCGCTGACTAAATGCATTGATACTCTTAAAAATTTGTTGTTGGGAGCAAAAGAGAATCAATTGATTAGCCAAGATGAACTGGCTTTTCTCTTGCCCCGGTATCCGATTATGGCCACATTTTATAGCCTTCCAAAGGTACACAAAGGGTACACCCCTCTTAAAGGAAGACCGATAGTCTCTGGAATAGGGAGTATCTGTAATAACTTGGGGACATATGTTGACTACATTTTAAAACCCTTTGTGACGGCGTTGCCTTCACACATTCGTGATACAACAGATTTGTTACAGAAATTGGAGGGGATCCCTATTGACCAAGAAACGTTGTTGGCTAGTATAGATGTAGAAATGTTGTACTCCTCTATACCCCATGATCAGGGGATACAAGGAGTTAAATATTTCCTTGGGTCTAGAGGATGCCAATTTAGAAAACACAATCAATTTGTTGTGGAACTCCTAGAATTCTCTCTCAAAAACAACTTTTTCACCTTCGATGGAGACACCTACCACCAGCTCAGGGGCACTGCAATGGGCAATCCGGCAGCGCCAAGTTATGCAAATTTGTTCCTGGGCTGGTGGGAGGATACAATAGTCTTCTCAGAGGTTATGAATGAATTCACCAGATTTGTGGATCTCTGGGTGAGATTCATTGACGACGTTTTTGTCTTGTGGAGTGGTACGAGGGACATGTTCGAGGCATTTGTGGCAGCCCTTAATATCAATAGAATAGGCCTTCGGTTCACCTCAGTGATTGAGACGGACAGGTTACCCTTCCTAGATATTTGTATCACCAAAGCACTTGATAAAGGTGTCCTCACAACATCCATCTACCGTAAACCAACATTAACAAACTCCCTATTAGGATGGGAGAGTCATCACCCGGTTGCTCAAAAAAGAGGTATACCGAAGGGGCAATACCTAAGACTAAAACGTAACTGCTCAGAGAAAAAGGAATTCAAATTCTGGGCTGATGATTTAAGAGAGAGATTCCATAGGAGGGGCTACCCGGATGGGGTCTTGAGACAATCATTTCAATTTGCACAAACTCAATCAAGAGAAGCTTTGTTGAAACCCAAAATGAGAAATGAGGAAAATGTGGGGCTTATTCCTTTAATCACTACATTTGACAATGGGACATCGGCAGTACGTGATGTCCTGAGGAAACACTGGAATGTTCTCCTAATGGATCAGGACCTGGCGAAAGTAATTGGAGCTGCTCCCCAAATTACATACAAAAGGGGTAGATCCCTTAGGGACAGACTGGTACACAGTCACCTACAGAGACCTGAGGCTAGAGGAACATGGCTCCCGGTAAAACCTAGTGGGTGCTATAGGTGTGGACAATGCGTGGCATGCGATTTCATACAAACTGGAAAATGTTTTGTGAATGATACCACTCAGGAGAGTTTCACAATTAGACACTTTATTAACTGTAAAACAACAGGAATAATTTATAAGGCCTCATGTATCTGTGGAAAAGCGTATGTGGGAAAAATAATCAGAGAATTTAGACGCAGAGTGGGAGAACACCTAGGGGACATACGTAATGATAGAGACACGCCATTGGCAAAACATGTAAACAATTGCCATGGCGGTAACTGTGGAGTTATCAAATTCATGGGTATTGACCAAGTGAGAACACCCAATAGAGAGGGGAATCATGATAGACTGATTTTACAGAGGGAGTGCCGCTGGATATACCGGCTGGACACCCAGTGGCCCCTAGGACTAAATGAACAACTTAATTACAGCTGCTTCTTATAAGAAATTCTCCCCCTCTGATTAATTATTATTGAGAGTGTCTCCTCATTAGGCGATGTTGTGTCTGTACTATGATGGTGGTTGAACAGGGCCAAGAGAGGCAACCTGTATATAGGTCTATTTATGATCTTGAATATTAAACCTTGGCTGCATCAAGCAGCATATATAGGTGCGTATACTTTCACTGTTGTATTCTGTATCATGGCGCTGCACATTTGGATATATGTGTAAACCGTAGCCTTCTGGTAGCAGTGAAGTTCTGTATAAGTATACCTAATATTAAAGGGGAGCGAAGGGTAATATGAAACGGAATAATTGGGTTCTGAGAGGAAATATGCTTATTAATCTAGTTTGGTACCCCTATTTCAATACAGATGGACACAAACTTGCTGAGTTATATGTAAACACGCAGAGAGAGCGCAAGCGCAATAATTTATGGGTTGTACATTGAGATCTGATGGTTATATGACTGGGAACGCTGAAACTATCCATAGAGTACACCCGGGTAAGTTTAATGATACACCAGGTGGAAAATGGTAATAGGGGCACGCACATATACCTTCATGAACGTACCACGGTCAGTACCTGGGACAGCTGACCGGGTGTCCTGTATTGATTTTAGAACATACGCGCATAAGTGTTATGACCCCAATGGCGAGGGTCTCAGAGGTACGTGGAAGTCTGCAGAATACAAAAATCCAGCTCATAGGGCAGTGGTAACTGGGTTGACCATATATCTACTCCTAACGCCAACACTAGAAGTAGCCGGGGATCATTCCTACGTTGATTCTAGATGACACGCTCCAGCCGGAGAATCTAGCTACCCCTAGTAGAGGAAAACAAAAGACCTTTCTTGCCTCCAGAGAAGGGGACCCCAAAGCTGGATAGAAGCCCCCCACAAATAATAACGGTGAGGTAAGAGGAAATGACAAACACAGAAATGAACCAGGTTTAGCACAGAGAGGCCCGCTTACTGATAGCAGAATAAAGAAAGGTAACTTATATGGTCAACAAAAACCCTATCAAAATCCACACTGGAAATTCAAGAACCCCCGAACCGTCTAACGGTCCGGGGGGAGAACACCAGCCCCCTAGAGCTTCCAGCAAAGGTCAGGATATAGATTTGGAACAAGCTGGACAAAAATACAAAACCAAAACAAATAGCAAAAAGCAAAAGGCAGACTTAGCTGATATAACTGGAACCAGGATCAGTAGACAAGAGCACAGCAGACTAGCTCTGATAACTACGTTGCCAGGCATTGAACTGAAGGTCTAGGGAGCTTATATAGCAACACCCCTAACTAACGACCCAGGTGCGGATAAAAGGAATGACAGAAAAACCAGAGTCAAAAAACTAGTAACCACTAGAGGGAGCAAAAAGCAAATTCACAACAGTACCCCCCCCTTAGTGAGGGGTCACCGAACCCTCACCACGACCACCAGGGCGATCAGGATGAGCGGCATGAAAGGCACGAACTAAATCGGCCGCATGAACATCAGAGGCGACCACCCAGGAATTATCCTCCTGACCATAGCCCTTCCACTTGACCAGGTACTGAAGCCTCCGCCTGGAGAGGCGAGAATCCAAGATCTTCTCCACCACGTACTCCAACTCGCCCTCAACCAACACCGGAGCAGGAGGCTCAGCAGAAGGAACTACAGGCACAATGTACCGCCGCAACAAGGACCTATGAAATACATTGTGAATAGCAAACGACACAGGAAGATCCAGACGAAAAGATACAGGATTAAGGATTTCCAATATCTTGTAAGGCCCAATAAAACGAGGTTTAAATTTGGGAGAGGAGACCTTCATAGGAACAAAGCGGGAAGAAAGCCATACCAAATCCCCAACGCGTAGTCGGGGACCCACACCGCGGCGGCGGTTGGCAAAGCGCTGAGCCCTCTCCTGTGACAACTTCAAGTTGTCCACCACATGATTCCAGATCCGCTGCAACCCATCTACCACAGAATCCACCCCAGGACAGTCAGAAGGCTCCACATGACCCGAAGAAAAGCGAGGATGGAAACCAGAGTTGCAGAAAAAAGGCGAAACCAAGGTGGCGGAACTAGCCCGATTATTAAGGGCAAACTCAGCCAACGGCAAGAATGTCACCCAATCGTCCTGATCAGCAGAGACAAAACACCTCAAATAAGCCTCCAAAGTCTGATTGGTTCGCTCCGTCTGTCCATTAGTCTGAGGATGGAAAGCAGACGAAAACGACAAATCAATGCCCATCCTACTACAAAAGGATCGCCAGAACCTAGAAACGAACTGGGATCCTCTGTCTGACACAATATTCTCAGGGATGCCGTGCAAACGAACCACGTTCTGGAAAAACACAGGAACCAGATCGGAAGAGGAAGGCAGCTTAGGCAAAGGAACCAAATGGACCATCTTGGAGAAGCGATCACATATCACCCAGATAACGGACATGCCCTGAGATAGCGGAAGATCAGAAATGAAATCCATGGAGATATGTGTCCAAGGTCTCTTCGGGACAGGCAAGGGCAAGAGCAAACCGCTGGCACGAGAACAGCAAGGCTTAGCTCGAGCACAAGTCCCACAGGACTGCACAAATGACCGCACATCCCTTGACAAGGAAGGCCACCAAAAGGACCTGGCCACCAGATCTCTGGTGCCAAAAATTCCCGGGTGACCTGCCAACACCGAGGAATGAACCTCGGAAATGACTCTGCTGGTCCATTTATCCGGGACAAACAGTCTGTCAGGTGGACAAGACTCAGGCCTATCAGCCTGAAATCTCTGCAACACACGTCGCAGATCCGGAGAAATAGCTGACAAGATAACTCCATCTTTAAGAATACCAACAGGATCCGCGACTCCAGGAGCATCAGGCACAAAGCTCCTAGAAAGAGCATCGGCCTTCACATTCTTTGAACCTGGTAAATACGAGACAACAAAATCAAAGCGGGAGAAAAACAATGACCAGCGGGCCTGTCTCGGATTAAGGCGTTTAGCAGACTCGAGATACATCAGATTTTTGTGATCAGTCAAGACCACCACACGATGCTTAGCACCCTCGAGCCAATGACGCCACTCCTCAAATGCCCATTTCATGGCCAACAACTCCCGATTGCCCACATCATAATTTCGCTCGGCAGGCGAAAACTTCCTGGAGAAAAAGGCACAAGGTTTCATAACAGAGCAACCAGGGCCTCTCTGCGACAAAACGGCCCCTGCTCCAATCTCTGAAGCATCCACCTCAACCTGAAAGGGAAGTGAGACATCGGGCTGGCACAAAACAGGCGCCGAAGTAAACCGGCGCTTCAACTCCTGGAAAGCCTCCACGGCAGCAGGAGCCCAGTTAGCTACATCGGAGCCCTTCTTGGTCATATCCGTCAACGGTTTCACAATGCTAGAAAAATTAGCGATAAAACGACGGTAGAAGTTAGCGAAACCCAAGAACTTCTGAAGACTCTTAACCGACGAGGGCTGAGTCCAATCAAGAATAGCTCGGACCTTGACTGGGTCCATCTCCACAGCAGAAGGGGAAAAAATGAACCCCAAAAAGGGAACCTTCTGTACACCAAAGAGACACTTTGAGCCCTTGACAAACAAAGAATTTTCACGCAAAATTTTAAAGACCAACCTGACCTGCTCCACATGCGAATCCCAATCATCAGAAAAAACCAAAATATCATCCAGATAAACAATCAAAAATTTATCCAGATACTTCCGGAAAATGTCATGCATAAAGGACTGAAAAACTGAAGGCGCATTGGAGAGCCCAAAAGGCATCACCAAGTACTCAAAATGACCTTCGGGCGTATTGAATGCGGTTTTCCATTCATCACCTTGCTTAATGCGCACAAGGTTGTACGCACCACGAAGGTCTATCTTGGTGAACCACTTGGCACCTTTAATCCGGGCAAACAAGTCAGACAACAGCGGTAAAGGATACTGAAATTTGACAGTGATCTTATTTAAAAGCCGATAATCAATACAAGGTCTCAAAGATCCGTCCTTTTTTGCCACAAAAAAGAATCCCGCACCAAGGGGGGAAGAAGACGGACGAATATGTCCTTTCTCCAGAGACTCCTTGATATATGAACGCATAGCGGTATGTTCAGGTACCGACAGATTAAACAGTCTTCCCTTAGGAAACTTACTGCCTGGGATCAAATCTATAGCACAGTCACAGTCCCTATGAGGAGGCAGTGCACTGGACTCAGACTCACTGAAGACATCCTGATAATCAGACAAATACTCCGGAACTTCCGAAGGCGTAGAAGAAGCAATAGACACAGGCAGGGAATCCCCATGAATACCACGACAGCCCCAACTTGAGACTGACATAGCCTTCCAGTCCAGGACTGGATTATGGGTCTGTAACCATGGCAGCCCTAAAACAACCAAATCATGCATTTTATGTAAAACCAGGAAACGTATCACCTCGCGGTGTTCAGGAGTCATGCACATGGTAACCTGTGTCCAATACTGCGGTTTATTTGCTGCCAATGGCGTAGCATCAATACCCCTAAGAGGAATAGGATTTTCTAATGGTTCAAGAGTAAAACCACAGTGCTTAGCAAATGACAGATCCATAAGACTCAGGGCAGCACCTGAATCTACAAACGCCATGACAGGATAAGACGACAGTGAGCAAATCAAAGTTACAGACAGAATAAATTTAGGTTGCAAATTACCAACGGTGACAGGACTAACAACCTTAGCTATACGTTTAGAGCATGCTGAGATAACATGTGTAGAATCACCACAGTAGTAGCACAAGCCATTCCGGCGTCTATGAATTTTCCGCTCATTTCTAGTCAGGATTCTATCACATTGCATTAAATCAGGTGTCTGTTCAGACAACACCATGAGGGAATTTGCGGTTTTTCTATCACATTGCACCGAATTAGGTGTCTGTTCAGACAACACCATGAGGGAATTTGCGGTTTTGCGCTCCCGCAACCGCCGGTCAATTTGAATAGCCAGTGCCATAGTATCATTGAGACCTGTGGGAATGGGAAAACCCACCATAACATTCTTAATGGCTTCAGATAGGCCATTTCTAAAATTAGCGGCCAGTGCACACTCGTTCCAATGTGTCAGCACGGACCATTTCCGAAATTTTTGGCAATACACTTCAGCCTCGTCCTGCCCCTGAGACATAGCCAGCAAGGCCTTTTCTGCCTGAATCTCAAGATTGGGTTCCTCATAAAGTAAACCGAGCGCCAGAAAAAACGCATCAATATCAGCCAATGCCGGATCTCCTGGCGCCAGCGAAAAAGCCCAATCCTGAGGGTCGCCCCGTAAGAACGAAATAACTATTTTTACTTGCTGAGCAGAGTCTCCAGATGAACAGGGTCTCAGGGACAAAAACAATTTACAATTATTCACAAAATTCCTAAACTTAAACCTGTCTCCGGAAAACAGTTCAGGAATCGGTATTTTAGGTTCTGACCTAGGATTTCTGATAACATAGTCTTGTATGCCCTGCACACGAGTAGCCAGCTGGTCCACACTTGTAATCAAGGTCTGGACATTCATGTCTGCAGCAAGCATAGCCACTCTGAGGTAAAGGGGAAGAAGAAAGAAAAAAAAAAAAAACTCAGAATCTTCTTTCTTATAATCCCTCTTCTGCAACGCATTAAACATTTAATACTGGCCTGGCAAACTGTTATGACCCCAATGGCGAGGGTCTCAGAGGTACGTGGAAGTCTGCAGAATACAAAAATCCAGCTCATAGGGCAGTGGTAACTGGGTTGACCATATATCTACTCCTAACGCCAACACTAGAAGTAGCCGGGGATCATTCCTACGTTGATTCTAGATGACACGCTCCAGCCGGAGAATCTAGCTACCCCTAGTAGAGGAAAACAAAAGACCTTTCTTGCCTCCAGAGAAGGGGACCCCAAAGCTGGATAGAAGCCCCCCACAAATAATAACGGTGAGGTAAGAGGAAATGACAAACACAGAAATGAACCAGGTTTAGCACAGAGAGGCCCGCTTACTGATAGCAGAATAAAGAAAGGTAACTTATATGGTCAACAAAAACCCTATCAAAATCCACACTGGAAATTCAAGAACCCCCGAACCGTCTAACGGTCCGGGGGGAGAACACCAGCCCCCTAGAGCTTCCAGCAAAGGTCAGGATATAGATTTGGAACAAGCTGGACAAAAATACAAAACCAAAACAAATAGCAAAAAGCAAAAGGCAGACTTAGCTGATATAACTGGAACCAGGATCAGTAGACAAGAGCACAGCAGACTAGCTCTGATAACTACGTTGCCAGGCATTGAACTGAAGGTCTAGGGAGCTTATATAGCAACACCCCTAACTAACGACCCAGGTGCGGATAAAAGGAATGACAGAAAAACCAGAGTCAAAAAACTAGTAACCACTAGAGGGAGCAAAAAGCAAATTCACAACACATAAGCAAACTAGCACCGACCAGGACCTGAGGTCACATGGTCTGTATGGTCGTCACAGCGCTTGCGCGAGTTCCAGTAAATAATGAATGTACCACGGTCAGTACCTGCGATCAGCCGACCGGGTGTTCTGTATTGATTTTAGAACGGACGCGCATAAGCAAACTAGCGCCGACCAGGACCTGAGGTCACATGGTCTGTATGGTCGTCACGGCGCTTGCGCAAGTTCCAGGAAATAATGAAGGAAACCGTCAAGAATGTATAACGCTCAGGACCTTAGAGGAGCTGACTGGTATTCTATCCAGAACGCAAGCGCATAAGTAAACTAGCGCCGACCAGGACCTGCGGTCACATGGTACGGTTGCTATGGCGCCTGCGCAAGCTTTAGTAAATGAAAAAGGAAAATGTGTATAAACAGATAATAAAGAGAACGCTAGGGGGCATGAGAGAAGCAAGTGAAAATAAGGGGTACGATATTAATGTATAGAAAACATAAGGTTAAGCATAAAGAAAGAAATATATTTCTTCTTGGAATAAAGGAGGAAGTGATGTCAGACGCTAAATTTTAGCACCACCCTCCTACCTATCTCCTCTCTTTATATAATGGCGGTTAACATTGAACAGGTGAGAGACCTTTTTTCCTTACACACAGGATCTCGGCATACAGAGAGGTCATACCCTGCCACTGCAGGTGACCTCGTTCGTTTTTCTTTAGCCTGGATAAACTTCCCCTGATGAACCCCCCAAACGGGTGGGGAAACGCGTAGGGAAGACACATGATTTTTTCAGGGAGGCTATATTTGACCAGGGGCACCGAAAAATAGGCTCACACTTGGGTACTGCCCTTGTAAGGGCGGGAGCTAATTGCAGAGGGCACGACAGGGTAAAGAGGCCCCCCGTGTTCCCCACTCCCCCCTGTTGTTGTTTGGTCTTTATGTCCTTTCTCCCCATCGTCTGGTCTCATGATATTTGGAGCAGAATTCCAAGTGCCAGCAAAGAATTTGGGTGAGATTGTGCCATTTTTTATCTAGTGCACTGGTTATCACGAGCACTTTATGTATATAATGTTTATTTCTATTCATGTTTTTTCATTTTAGGTGTATAAATTAAATGCTAAGTTTTATCTGACATTTAAAGGGCTGACTTTGCTGTGTCTGGTTGATATTTGGAGTCAGAGACATTCAGAATAGAATTTCTGGGTTGTCGCAGTGCTCATAATCTCGTCTTTCCAGACCACAGCATGTCTATTTCTCTTTATTTGTCTCTGCAAGATACATTTCACCCATAGAATGTATTGGATGCGGTGAATCTACACGGTTCAGTGAACACATGCGGACTCACCTGTGTTCAGTAGCCAGCAGCGCTTTGGACGCAGCAGACATGTGCTGCGTAAAAGCGCTGCCAACAACTGATCGTCTGCACCATACCCTTTGACAGCCTGAATACTTGTGGGGACTGCCTGTTTGTTATGGAATCCCCACATGTTGAGTCTGTCTAACAGCCACAAATCATGCAGCCGCAGGGACTCAAACTTAATATACGAGCACGCCTAGATGCTCAGATAATGCCTGAGATGATCCGTGCACGTTCGCTCATCACTATTTAGGTCTGATTACTAGAATAATTAGCTCCTGGCCTCTTGTATCCTAAAATAAAGACATTTTCAAATAGTACTGAATAAACATCGGCTACCGTTTTGTGTATAAAGATCTAATGCAGATTTCTTTGCCCAGACACCACTCATTTTGTCCCCTTTTCTTCATCACATTCAGTCAGTAGAAAGTGGAGTATCTCAGTACCACTAAGAAATCAATTACATTGGATTTGTTTCTATTTTATAACCATGAATACACATTGGTCTGGGGGAGCTATATACACAAAAACGTAAGTTTTCACAATTATTTGGTTATTTTATGATTTATTTTTTGTTAGATGCGTCGAGGACAATATTAAAAAATGACTAAAACATGTATACTCTCTAATGTTCAATGTCATCATGTTTGTACTCGTAATTCCTAGGTAGATGGATAATGTTGGATAGTGCTTGTAAAAACACATACTTTTGCAATTTATTGTTTATTAAAACTTGCAGTCATTCTTGAGATATTAACACTTTTCTTTGTTTACAGCTTATTGCCTAAGAGACCGACTACCGCTGCTGTTTCCTTGTAAGCACTGTGCTGAAATCAGTTTCAATTAGGAGGTAACAGCGCAATGCTGGCTATAAGATGCTTCTCTGTTACTAACCCCATAATAAGACTGTAAAAAGGACACCGCCGGAGTAAAATCCTTTATTTGAAAGAAACACACTGACTCCTTTATTTGAAATAAAAGTAAAAAAGCACAGTTTTACTCGCCTTACGCCTATTCCATTGAAGCCCCTGTCCCCTGTAAAAAAAAAAAAGACGAATAGTAACCATATATATCACCTGTCCAAAGAGGCAGTTTAAAAACAGGCAAACATAATTACTCATCTTCCATGGGTACAGCACAGCATCTCTGTCACTATTCCTGGTGATTGTTATTGTCTGTAGCGCTGATATAACATCAACAGTGCTTCTGCCAATCAGTAAGCTCAGTGGCTCAGTGCACCTTATGCTATCAATAAAAGCAGAGCCTCTGAGCTTAGTTATTGGCTGTTTTCACATTCCCTAATGGCTAAGTGTATTACTAGGTTGATTCTCAGGTGAAAGATCACTGGTTCGACTCAAGGAGCAGCCATGAAGACAATTTCCCAAGAAAAGAGAAACAGCGTCATCCAGTTCATCGATAGCAGTCTTTTGGCCAAGAAAACTGCCAAACTGCATCATGTGAGTGCCATGACAGTTGGAAGAAAACAAAATCAAGTCAGTCCATCCATTGCAAAATATCTGAGTCAACAAGTCGACTCATCCCAAGGTATATTGGTTCTGGCGTGACAAATATGGCAGTGGAGGTAGCTTGTATGCTTCATAATAGTGAGATTATGGATGTCGATGCAAGCACCATTCGACATACATTACACAAGTCTGGAATGGTAGCCCAAAAATGCGAAGAAGCCTCAAATTCAATATTGTGATAAGAAGCATCGGTTTGAGTTTGCAAACAAGTACAAAAAGTGGACATTTAAAGATTTGAAACGGGTGATTAGGAGCGATGGCACGAAAGTCAATAGACTAGGCTCTGATAGGTGCAAACTGGTATAAAAGAAACAAGAGAAAAAGGGGCTAACAAATTGAGAAATTGAAGGAAATGTCAAGTTCGGTGGAGGAAGCCTGATAATATGAGGTTGGTTCACAGCCAAAGGCATTGGATACCTGACCAGGATCGATTGTGGTCTCAGTGTTGAGCTATATGTGAGTATCCTATCAGATGAGTTACTTCGTGAACTCAAGTGCTACGGGTATGAAAAAGACGACATAGTGTTCCAACAGAACAACAACACAAAGCAAATGTCGAGATTGACAAAGAAACGGTACAATGACACTGAAGTAGAGTTGCTGGAATAGCTCCCACAGTAGCCAGACCTCAACCCAATCAAACACTTGTGGGTAGAATTGAAGAAAAAAAACTCTACACATACCCAAGTGAGTCGACCAGTGTGCACCAACTTTGGGAACGTGTAGAAGAGACCTAAAATCAAATTTCGGTCGACGCATGTTTGAATTTGATCGAGAGCAGCCCAGAAGGATACAGGCAGCATTGAAAGCCAAAAGGTGGAGTTACAAAATACTAACAATATAATAAAAATTTAAATTTGGATCTTTAGGAGAAAAGTAGTAACGATGCAGTGACATGGCAAAAAATCTGCATAACTAATCATATGCTAAATAGTTGCAAGTCAAATATAAGTATGAGATAGTCAAGATGATTGTCTGTAAAATGATGGCAGTTTCAAGTTCAAAGCAGAAGTGGATAATGAGATATGGAGCCTGAAAATCAAAAGTTCAAAATATTCACTGAATATATTTATATTATCTGTAGAGCTGCAGCGTTTATACAGCACATGTTCTGTATTTTGTAAATTTAATTGTGATAGTAGCAGCTTTAGACCATGTATTAACTTATATTATAATGTGTCCCTATCATTGCCTATCCCTTTTATATTACATTTGGCATTGGATAACTCCTTTTTGATAACATAAATTGCCAACATTCGGCCCGATGACAGAGATTAATGGGGGTTGTCCATTACTGGTAGACCATCAGTGGTCACATGACACCCTCTCCATATGTTGATGACGGGAGACTGGTGGGGTCATAGCATTAAGTACAGAAGAGCAGCACCAGTCTGGGAAATGAACATCATATTATTTTCCTACTTTTTATTTTTTACCTCCCAGAGTACTGGACAATGGAAGAGGCAGTAATGTCAATATCTCTGGGCGACATTGAAGTTGTCTGTAATATGTCTTTAACTGATTCTATTGCCCCTGTTTATCCCTACTACTTTATATAGCATGTTTAATACCTCTTGGTGACACTGGACTGACATGATATTTCACTTTTCTGCCAACTTTGCCTCTCCCTCTATCATTCTGTTTCTGACTTTTCCTAGCTCCTGACCTTACCTTTGTTTCCTTAGGCTATGTTCACACGTTCAGGATTTCCATCCTTTTTTTTTCCTGACTGAAACTGCAGGTCTCTGCAGAAAACGCAGGTGCGTTTTTTGGTGCGTTTTTGGTGCGTTTTTGGTGCGTTTTTTGGTGCGTTTTTTAGTGCGTTTTTTGATGCAGTTTTGTCTGCAGATTGTCTGTGTTTGACAGAAATAAAGTTTACTGCAGTGGGGGGAAAAAAAAAAAAAAATGATGTCATTTCCTTGTCCAACCCTTTTCTTCTTCCATCCTCCATTTTGGGACTAAACACCAAAATGAGTGGACGTGTTTTGAATGACAGCGCTCCGCGTTTTGCGCCGCATGCGTCACTGCAGCGCACGCATCCGGGCGCAGAGGACGCAGCAAGTTGCATTTTTGCTGCGTCCAAAATCAATCAAAAAAAGGACGCATGCGGCGCAAAACGCAGCGTTGTGCATGCGTTTTGCTGCGTTTTACTTTGCGTTGTGTGTTGCGGCGCCGACGCTGCGGCGCACAACGCAAATGTGAACATAGCCTAAGTGCCACGTATTTCAGTGCCACGTGCCACGTATTTAAGTGCCACGTGCCACGTATTTCAGTGCCACGTATCACGTATTTAAGTGCCACGTGCCACGTATTTAAGTGCCACGTGCCACGTATTTCAGTGCCACGTATCACGTATTTAAGTGCCACGTGCCACGTATTTCAGTGCCACGTGCCACGTATTTAAGTGCCACGTATTTAAGTGCCACGTGCCACGTATTTAAGTGCCACGTGCCACGTATTTAAGTGCCACGTGCCACGTATTTAAGTGCCACGTGCCACGTATTTAAGTGCCACGTGCCACGTATTTCAGTGCCACGTGCCACGTATTTCAGTGCCACGTGCCACGTATTTAAGTGCCACGTATTTAAGTGCCACGTGCCACGTATTTCAGTGCCACGTGCCACGTATTTAAGTGCCACGTATTTAAGTGCCACGTGCCACGTATTTAAGTGCCACGTGCCACGTATTTCAGTGCCACGTATCACGTATTTAAGTGCCACGTGCCACGTATTTAAGTGCCACGTGCCACGTATTTCAGTGCCACGTATCACGTATTTAAGTGCCACGTGCCACGTATTTAAGTGCCACGTGCCACGTATTTCAGTGCCACGTATCACGTATTTAAGTGCCACGTGCCACGTATTTCAGTGCCACGTGCCACGTATTTAAGTGCCACGTATTTAAGTGCCACGTGCCACGTATTTAAGTGCCACGTGCCACGTATTTCAGTGCCACGTGCCACGTATTTAAGTGCCACGTATTTAAGTGCCACGTGCCACGTATTTAAGTGCCACGTGCCACGTATTTAAGTGCCACGTGCCACGTATTTCAGTGCCACGTGCCACGTATTTAAGTGCCACGTATTTAAGTGCCACGTGCCACGTATTTAAGTGCCACGTGCCACGTATTTCAGTGCCACGTGCCACGTATTTAAGTGCCACGTATTTAAGTGCCACGTGCCACGTATTTCAGTGCCACGTATCACGTATTTAAGTGCCACGTGCCACGTATTTAAGTGCCACGTATTTAAGTGCCACGTATCACGTATTTAAGTGACACGTGTCACGTATTTAAGTATCCACGTATCCCACGAAGATTTTCCATGGAGAACAGACACATCCAGAGATATGTCTGCTCTCCACGGATGCAGCAACACACTGACAGGAGCCATAGTTCCTGTCGGTGTGTCACTGCGCATGCGCGAGCGAGTTTACCGGCGGTCATTGACCCCGGCACTCTCGCTTAACGGCAGTGCTGCGTGGGAAAGTTCAACGCAGCTGTACTGCTGTTAACCGAGACGCCGGAGCCATTGAACTCCGGAACAGTACGCGATACACTGCTAGGAGCTTCGCTCCTGGCAGTGTATCGCCGGAGAGCAGGGGATCGGCGTGGGACACTCGTTTTATGGATTCTGCGGACAGGGAGTATGAATTTGGTTTATTATTTTTGGATTTTTTCCTGGAGGATCGAGGGCTTCGCCTACAAGTGTGCTGTTGGTGAGTATATACTCTGTGTTATGTGTTGTATGTACTGTACTGTGTGTCATGTATGTGTATTGTGTGTAGGTGTTTGGTGTAAACTTTACTATTGTGCTAAGTCGCCGGACACAGGGACAACTCTCCCATCCTAATACCGGATGGGAGTAGTAGTCCCATACGGCGACTTAGCACAATGGTGGCACTAGCGTCGCATGGGGACACACGCACGCACACACACACACACACACACACACACACACACACACACACAGACACATACACTCACAGACACACATACCAAATCAATCAAACGGCCGACACGATCCCCATGCGACGCTATGCCTCCATGTCTCTCCGCCCACGCACTTCCGGCCCCGCACTTCCGCCGGCTTCCCCGCACTTCCGGCTGCAGCGGTTCTGCACATCAAACCGCAGTAAAACACGCAGATATATTTTTGATCTGCGTGTTTTACTGCGATTTTGACCTCACAATGGAGGTCTATGGGTGCAGAACCGCTGCGGTTCAGGAAGAAGAATTGACATGCTCCTTCTTTTTTCCGGGAGCTATTCAGCACGGCTTTTTTTTAAAATTTCCGGACCATGTGCACAGTGTGTCCTGTTTTCCATAGGGTACAGTGTACTGTACCCTGCATGGAAAACAGCTGCGGAACCGCAGCGGCAAAACCGCCGCGGTTCCGCGGTAAAAAACGCACTGTGTGAACATGGCCTTATTTTGGTTTTTGTTACCCTTTTTAGTTTTCACCCACCTGATCAAATTTCCTCTGCCAGATCACTCCACCGGCCAGCAGCTAATCTGTGAATACAATCCCGGTGTCTCAGCTGTAATTTCATATCCCAGTACAGGGGTCGAAGGGTAAAGGAAGTGATACCACTGAGACATGCTATGTGGAGTAGCTTGTGAAAACTCTGTGGACGTCATGTTAATAGCTATCAGATTTCCACAAAGAGTTCTCCATTACGGGAAATAAGTAAAAAAAAAAGATAAGTGAAAACAAAATTCTATAAAATAATCATATCTTCAAATGTACGTTTCTGGGAGAAATAATAAAAAAGATAAAACGTGCAAAAGTAAAAACAGAAGCTAAATAAGAAATTCATAATAAAGAATAAAAACAACCAATAAATAAATTGTCAATTATATTGAAATCCCTGCCCCCAAACAAGGGCATGTCATACAGTATATAAAAAACATTCTTTGCACAATGGTGGAAAAAATGTAAATAAGTTTTTTCAAAATATTTAATTTAAGGTTATTTAACCTCAGTAACAAAAAGTTTGAACATGAAAAAAATATGGTAGTACACATAATAAAGAAACAATTAGCGCAAAATTGCCCCCAAAATCTGTTTAGTAAAAATTGGTATATAAAAAAGTTAAAGTCATATTTGCCGTATGAGCCTACGACACAAAGAATCACTTTAATAAAAAATGTTCTTGCCAATAATGCTTAAAAGTGTGTTAAGATATGGGATGTCATATTAGATGTTCATTTCTTACACCTCCACTTCATCAATGAAGTTCTCCCGCCTTCCACCAATAGGAAATCTACATAATATAAAACCGTAGTTCTTATTTCCCCTTATGTAACATAAGCTCAGACATTATTATAATTAACATAAATTTGGAAATGTACCCCTCTTGCCTACAGTCAGATGTGATTTTGTTACTTTTTGCAAGTCCCATGCTTCTTTGCTTGGCAATTATCTTTAATTATAAAATTTGCTTATTCAATACAAATATCCTGCAGGTACATATTTAATGAAGCCGCTGGAGTAAAAAAGTAGTAAACACCTCCAATAAGGGTATTCATTACTCGGAACTCTTTGCGATGTTTGCATCAGGAATACAAGACGTGGAGTTCATACAATTAAGGGATACACTAAATGTAATATATGTGCTTATTTATCTGTCACATGAAACTGTGAGGCTATGTTTCCACTGTTCTGTCTTCATACACGTTGATACGATGTGTGATCCGACATACGGCATAAACCACTTCTGTCTCCCAAATAAGCAGACTGTTCTCTGTAGTCTAACTTGTTTATTGGTAAACATGAGCACGGTAAAACTATAAGAATACAAATGATTTGGTTAAGTATTGGGCAAATAACAGCACAACTGATACTTATAACTAGCAGGGAAAGCATACAGGATGATGCAACGTCTACATGTAACTACATACAGTAACTCACAGATAATAGATTTCGCAGGTACTAGTTGCTATACAGTAATCACATTCTGTAGAACACTATATTGCAAGAACAGGGATAACAATCTTACCGGATAAACTTAACCAGGGTGGCAAGTAAGTGAGGTAGTTCCAACACAGCAGATTAACACGAGTGTCCAGGGAAATACACAGAGAGAAAATGGGGAATTTCCCTATCTCATGATACCTTGGTGCAACCCAGAATGCAACACTCTGATTATTACTGAAAAAACACAGGTAATAAATTTAACCACCACTGGGTGGTGCTATAACACAGCAAAAACCAAAACACTAATAGTAGTGAAACTTTAATGCTTGAAACAAACCCCTGTCCTTCATTAGAAAGGGCAGAACACTCCCCGCTTGGCATCAACCAATGCCACCTACAGGTTCTTTTGGCGAAAACAGTAAGACAAGTTCCGTTACTGGTCAGAGAAATAGTTTACTCTCCCTGGACTCGCCTACTTTGACCTCAACTTTACGGACCTTCCCATCTTTGCTTGGGAATATTTTAGTGATGAGGCCTAGTGGCCACTGATTACGGTGAGACTGGCTGTCTTTCATGAGAATGACATCACCGGTTTTGATGTTTGGTTTGTCGGTCTGCCACTTCTTCTTTGGTTGTAAAGTGGAGAGGTACTGCTTCCTCCATCTGTCCCAGAAGGTATTGGAGAGACTTTGGACTAAGTTGTCTCCATTGTCGTCTGTAGAGGTCCTTGTTGCTGAATTCTCCAGGTGGAGCGCTGAGGACGCTGGCTTTCTGAGTAAGCAACATGGCAGGAGTGAGAATGGTAGGATCCTCAGAGTCACTAGAAAGTGAAGTCAATGGTCTAGCATTAATGATGGCTGAAACTTCTGCCAGGAATGTGGTCAAACTTTCATGTGTGAGTCTTGCGCTATCTGTTTGCAAGAAAATGGAGTAAAGGATTCTGAGTGCCATTCCTATCATCCTCTCCCAAGCACCTCCCATGTGAGAAGAGTGTGGAAGATTGAAAGTCCAGGTACATCCCTGCTCACTCAAGTATCTTTCCACACTGGTGGTGTCCAGGTTGGAAGGAATTTGAAGTTCTTTCACTGCTCCTACAAAGTTGGTACCTCTATCGGAGCGTATGTGCTTCACGGGGCCTCTGATGGCGATGAAACGTCGGAGTGCATTTATAAACCCTGAAGTGTCCATGGACTCAATTACTTCGATGTGGACTGCTCTGATGGACATACAGGTGAACATAAACCACCCAGCGTTTGGCGTTGGCTTGGACTCTTCTAGTGTGCCTTGCAACTACAGACCATGGCCCGACTACGTCCAGTCCGATGTTGGTAAAAGGAGGTTCTGTACTAAGTCTGTCCGATGGGAGATTGGCCATCTTCGGCTTTTGAGTCCCGCCACGGAGTTTGCGACAAATCACGCAGTTGTAAATGAGTTTACTCACGCATCGCTTTGCTCCAACTATCTATAGTCCAGCAGTTCGTAGATTTCCTTCGGTAAACAGTCGGCCCTGATGTTTCACCAAAACGTGGTGGTGTTGCACAAGCAGGGTCGTGACATGATGTTGTCCGGGAATTATTACAGGGTGTTTCTCCCCAAATTCCACTTCAGCTTCTTGAAGACGACCTCCAATTCTTAACAGCCCATCTTGGTCGATGATTGGATCAAGCTTCTTCAAGACACTGTCTCTAGAAACAGGTTGGTTTTTATTGAGGTTATCTATTTCTTTGGCGTAACATTCACGTTGTATGGTACGAATTATAACATTCTTGGTATTTTCCATGTTTGGAACGGTAAACGCAAGCTTGCAGTGGTGCCAACCATTGCAAGGTTTCTGAATGGTGGGTGATGTTGACTTATAGGACCGAGCCACATGAATCAAACAAACGAGGGCACGAACAAGCGAGTTCCAAGTTGAGAACCTGTTGAAACGGTGGGATTTGAGGTGATTGTCTTTAGTCACCGTACGTAGAATGGATACCTGAGGGCGGATTTCCTCATCTGCCTCTGGATCTACCAGTTCAAAGATGTTTGACTCGTCCATGTTTGGCGTCGTAGGGCCAGTAAACCAGGTTGTGTCCTTAAGGTGTCTTGCTTCCACGGATCTGGTTGCGTGGTCCGCAGGATTGTGGTTTGTGGACACATAGTGCCACTGTTTAGGTTCGGTGGATCTACTGATCCTTAGCACCCGATTGCTGACATAGACATAGAAGCGATGAGTTTCATTGCAAATGTATCCCAGCACTACCTTGCTGTCAGTGTAGAACTCGACTTCTTTGATTTCCAGGTCCATTTCTGTCGAGATAAGTTCAGCTAACTCTACTGCTAGCACAGCTGCACAGAGTTCCAGTCTGGGTACTGTGTGTTCACGGAGTGGGGCCAGTTTTGTCCGGCTCATAACAAGCCTTACGTGGCATTGTTCATTGATGTCGGTAGTTTTCAAATACGCCACTGCTGCAATTGCTTTGGTTGAAGCATTGCAGAAGATACAAAGCCTTTGCATCTTGATTTCTGTTGATGGCACAGAAGCATATGGTCGTGCCACGTAGAGACTTGACAGGGCTTCTAAAGAGTTCTTCCATCTTACCCACAAGTCTCTTTTCTCGCTGGGAAGCGGATCATCCCAATCGGACGTCTCTTGGGTGAAGTCTCTCAACATCATTTTACCTTGGATAGTTACAGGGGTTACAAATCCCAGAGGATCGTACAAGCTGTTTACAACGGACAGGACGCCTCTACTCGAGAAGGGTTTCTCTTCTTCACTGATCTGGAAGGTGAATGCATCCTTTTTCAAATCCCAGAGTAAACCCAGGCTCCACTGCATGGGAAGGGAGTCCGTGCTTAACCCCTTAGTGACAGAGCCAATTTGGTACTTAATGACCGAGCCAATTTTTACAATTCTGACCAGTGTCACTTTAAGAGGTTATAACTCTGGAACGCTTTATCGGATCCCACTGATTCTGAGATTGTTTTTTCGTGACATATTGTACTTCAAGTTAGTGGTAACATTTCTTCGATATTACTTGCGATTATTTATGAAAAAAATGGAAATATGGCGAAAATTTTTAAAATTTTGCAATTTTCAAACTTTGTATTTTTATGCCCTTAAATCAGAGAGATATGTCAAACAAAAACAAACAAAAAATAGTTAATAAATAACATTTCCCACATGTCTACTTTACATTAGCACAATTTTGGAAACAATTTTTTTTGTTTGTTAGGGAGTTATAAGGGTTAAAAGTTGACCAGCAATTTCTCATTTTTACAACACCATTTTTTTTTAGGGACCACATCTCATTTGAAGTCATTTTGAGGGGTCTATATGATAGAAAATAACCAAGTGTGACACCATTCTAAAAACTGCACCCCTCAAGCTGCTCAAAACCACATTCAAGAAGTTTATTAACCCTTTACGTACTTCACAGGAACTGAAACAATGAGGAAGAAAAAAATGAACATTTAACTTTTTTTTGCAAACATTTTACTTCAGAACCATTTTTTTTAATTTTCACAAGTGTAAAAACAGAAATGTAACCACAAATTTTGTTGTGCAATTTTTCCTGAGTACGCCGATACCCCATATGTGGAGGTAAACCACTGTTTGGGCGCACCACAGAGCTTGGAAGTGAAGGAGCACCGTTTGACTGTTTCAATGCAGAATTGGCTGGAATTGAGATCAGACGCCATGTCGCGTTACCATTTTGGAAACTAGACCCCTTAAGGAACTTATCTAGATGTGTGGTGAGCACTTTGAACCCCCAAGTGCTTCACAGAAGTTTATAACGTAGAGCCGTGAAAATAAAAAATCGCATTTGTTTTCACAAAAATGATTTTTTCGCCCACAAATTCTTATTTTCACAAGGGTAACAGGAGAAATTAGACCACAGAAGTTGTTGTGCAATTTCTCCTGAGTATGTCAATACCCCATATGTGGGGGTAAACCACTGTTTGGGCGCACCGCAGAGCTTGGAAGAGAAGGAGTGTCGCTTTACTTTTTCAATGTAGAATTGGCTGGAATTGAGATCGGACGCCATGTCACGTTTGGAGAGCCGCTGATGTGCCTAAACAGTGGAGACCCCCCACAAATGACAACATTTTGGAAACTAGACCCCTTAAGGAACTTATCTAGATGTGTGGTGAGCACTTTAAACCCCCAGGTGCTTCACAGAAGTTTATAACGTAGAGCCGTGAAAATAAAAAAATCGCATTTTTTCTACAAAAATGATCTTTTTGCCTCCAAATTTTTATTTTACCAAGGGTAACAGGAGAAAATGGACACCAGAAGTTGTTGTACAATTTGTCTTGAGTACGCCGACACCCCGTATGTGGGGGTAAACCACTGTTTGGGTGCATGGCTGAGCTCGGAAGCAAAGGAGCGCCATTTGACTTTTCAATGCAAAATTGACTGGAATTGAGATCGGACGCCATGTCGCGTTTGGAGAGCCATGATGTGCCTAAACAGTAGAAACCCCCCAAAAGTGACCCCATTTTGGAAACTAGACCCCCCATGGAACTTATCTAGATGTGTAGTGAGAACTTTGAATGCCCAAGTGCATCACAGAAGTTTATAATGCAGAGTCGTGAAAATAAAAAATATATTTTTTTTAACAATAAAGATTTTTTAGCCCCCAAGTTTTTATTTTCACAAGGGTAACAAGAGAAATTGGACCCCAAAAGTTGTTGTCCAATTTGTCCTGAGTATGCTGGTACCCCATATGTGGGGGTAAACCACTGCTTGGGCGCACGGCAGAGCTCGGAAGGGAAGGAGCGCCATTTTGGAATGCAGACTTTGATAGAATTGTCTGCGGGCGTTATGTTGCGTTTGCAGACCTCTAATGTACCTAAACAGTAGAAACTCCCAACAAGTGACCCCATTTTGGAAAATAGACCCCCCAAGGAACTTATCTAGATATGTGGTGAGAACTTTGAATGCCCAAGTGCTTCACAGAAGTTTATAATGCATAGTAGTGAAAATAAAAAATATTTTTTTTTCCCACAAAAAAGATTTTTTTAGCCCCCAAATTTTTATTTTCACAACGGTAACAAGAGAAATTGGAACCCAAAAGTTGTTGTCCAATTTGTCCTGAGTATGCTGGTACCCAATATGTGGGGGTAAACCACTGTTTGGGCGCACGGCAGAGCTCGGAAGAGAAGGAGCGCCATTTTGGAATTCAGACTTTGATAGAATTGTCTGTGGGTGTTATGTTGCGTTTGCAGAGCCCCTGATGTACCTAAACAGTAGAAACCCCCCACAAGTGACCACATTTTGGAAACTAGACCCCCTAAGGAACCACAAAAGTTGTTGTCCAATTTATCCCGAGTACGCTGATGCCCCATATGTGGGGGTAAACCACTGTTTGGGCGCACGGCAGAGCTCAGAAGGGAAGGAGCACCATTTGACTTTTTTAGCGCAAAATTGGCTGTCGTGTTTGGAGACCCCCCTGATGTACCTAAACAGTGGAAACCCCCAAATTATAACTCCAACCCTAACTCCAACACACCCCTAACCCTAATCTTAACCCGATCCATAATCCTAATCACAACCCTAACGATAATCACAACCCTAACCCCAAAACAGCCCTAATCTCAACCCTAACCATAACCCTAATCAAAACCCTAAATCCAACACACCCCTAACCCTAATCCCAAACGTAACCCTAATCCCAACCCTAATCCAAACCCTAATCCCAACTCTAACCCTAGCTTTAGCCCCAACCCTAACCCTAACTTTAGCCCCAACCCTAACCATAACTTTAGCCCCGTCGTCACAAAAAAGTTCAATGTAACCTTTTTTTTGTACGTCGCGTCCGCCATTTCCGTGCATGCGTGGCCGTAACTCTGCCCCCTCCTCCCCAGGACATAGACTGGGCAGCGGATGCGTTGAAAAACTGCATCCGCTGCCCACGTTGTGCACAATTTTCACAACGTGCGTCGGTACGTCGGGCCGACGCATTGCGACCGCCCCGTACCGACGCAAGTGTGATAGAAGCCTAAGGCTACTTTCACACTAGCGTCGTACTCGGCCCATCGCAGTGTGCCGGGCCGACGTACCGACACTAGCGTTGTAAGCGCCGCACAACGGGTGCAGCGGATGCTGTTTTTTCAACGCATCCGCTGCCCCATTGTGAGGGGAGGCGGAGTTCCGGCCACGCATGCGCGGTCGGAAATGGCGGACACGTCGCACAAAAAAGTTACATGTAGCTTTTTTTGTGCCGACGGTCCGCCAAAGCACGACGCATCCGTCGCATGACGGATGCGACATGTGGCAATCCGTCGCAATGCGTCGCTAATGCAAGCCAATGGAGAAAAAATGCATCCTGCAAGCACTTTTGCAGGATGCGTTTTTTCTCCGACGCATTGCGACGGAAGCCAAAAAACGCTAGTGTGAAAGTAGCCTAACCCTAACCCTAGCCCTAACCCTAACCCTAAATTTAGCCCCAACCCTAACCCTAGCCCTAACCCTAACTCTAGCCCTAACCCTAACCCTAACCCTAACTCTAACCCTAACCCTAACCCTAACCCTAACTCTAACCCTAACCCTAACCCTAATTTTAGCCCCAACTCGTCTTCTCCTGCCGGCCGGCAGATGGCAGCAGATGGCGGGCGCACTGCGCATGCGCCCGCCATAAGGAAAAAGCCGACTGGCAGGAGAAGACAGAAGAGGACCCAGGGACACCGGGTGAGTATGTTAGGGTCCCCGAATCCCCCTATTTCTCTGTCCTCTGATGTGTGATCACATCAGAGGACAGAGAATTACAGATCGCTTTTTTTTTTTTTTTTGCGGTCGCCGGTAAACTGCTAATTACCGGCGATCGCAAAACAGGGGTCGGTGCAAACCGACCCCGATCATGTTCTTTGGGGTCTCGGCTACCCCCGGCAGCCGAGACCCCAAAGATCTTCCGGGTGCCGGGCGGCGGGCGTACTGCGCGTGCGCCCGCCATTTTTTCCCGGAAAAAAGATGGCGGCGCCCATGGGGACCCACAAGGAGCACCGAGGGAGATAGGTGAGTATTGGGGGGCTACCGGAGGCCATCGGGGACCCTATTTCTCTGTCCTCCGATGTGCGATCACATCGGAGGACAGAGAAATTAAACGGCAAATTGCGTTTTTTTTTTTTGTTGCGACCGCCGGTAAACGGTTAATTACCGGCGATCGCAACTCGGGGGTCGGTAAAAAACCCCCGAATCATGTTCTCTGGGGTCTCGGCTACCCTCGGCAACCGAGACCCCAGAGAAAATCCGACTCTGGGGGGCGCTATTCACTTTTTCCACAGCCCCGTTAATTAACGGCGCTGTGGTTTAAGTACCCTTAGCGGCCGCCGTTAAAAGGCGTATCGGCGGTCGTTAAGGGGTTAAATCCAAGTCTTTTAAATCGGTTGAGTAATCTTGAGAGGGAAAGGCTGCCATTAGTTTTTGGCTGTTGGAAGCAATTTTGCGCAACCTCAAATTGGATGAAGCGAACATTTCTTGTGCCCTTTTCAGGAGACTGACTGCCGACTCATCTGTGGGTGTGGATTTCAGGCAATCATCTACGTAGAAATCCTTTTCTACAAACAATCTTACATCCGATCCATACTTTGCTTCACCCTCTCTGGCTGAATGTCTAAGGCCATAGATAGCGACAGCAGGGGAAGGGCTGTTCCCGAAGATGTGTACCTTCATACGATATTCCACGATGTCCTTGTAGGGGTCATTATCGCGGTACCAGAAAAAACCTCAAGTAGTTTCTGTGTTCTTCTTTAACAAGGAAGCAGTGAAACATCTGTTGTATGTCGGCCATAAATGCTACTGCATCTTTGCGGAAACGAAGAAGTACTCCCAGAAGTCTGTTGTTGAGGTCTGGACAAGACAGAAAGACATCATTTAGAGAAACACCTTCGTATCTGGCACTTGAGTCAAATACCACTCTTATCTGACATGGTTTCTTTGGATGATACACGCCGAAAATAGGTAAGTACCAACATTCCTTGGAATCTTGAAGTACAGGTGCAATTTCCGCGTGGCCACTCTGGAATATTCTCTCCATGAAGGTAAAGAAGTGTTCTTTTGTTTCTGGTGCCTTCTGCAGTTTGCGTGTAAGGGAGACAAATCGACTGTAGACAAGTTCTCTGTTGTTGGGTAAGCGTTGCCTCTGTGGTTTGAATGGTAAAGGTGCGACCCAACTCTTTGATTCATCTCTTACTATCTCTCGCTCCATGATGTCCAAGAACAGTCTGTCCTCTATGGACGTTGCTACCTGGTTGTCTTCTCTTGTCCTGTGGAAAACTGTGCACCCTATATGATCTTGCTCACCATCGCATGCATGGTCTTCACAGGAAGGATCAGCTAACAGACAAGGTGGAGGGGTGTGGTGTGGTAATTCTTTAATCAGGAAACTGCTCTCGCATGGCTGGAAGAGAGACGGACGTCCATTCTCGAGGGTATTGGTGAGCATGCTGTTGACTGATGTCGGCCTGTGTGCTCCACCCAAACAGACGTCTCCCACAATGACCCATCCTAGGTCAAGTCTCTGAGCATATGGGGCATTTTGTGGGCCGTTAATCTAGCCTTGCGGACCCGTAGTATGTCTCTTCCGAGGAGTAAGACGATAGGAGCTCCTTGGTCAAGCTCTGGTATCAGGTGAGCTATACATCTCAAGTGGGTGTGAAGAGCTGCTACATCTGGTGTAGGTATCTCAACCTGTTGTCGGGAATCTGGTTGCACTCCAGTATTGATGGCAAGGATAAGCAGGTTTGACCGTCTATAGACTCTACTTTGAATCTGGTCACTTTTCTCCCTGCCGTCCCGACAGTACCTGCACATGTCTTCAAGGAGTACGGAGAGCTGGGACCAGCAATGTTGAAGGTGTCGAAGAGAAAGGACTTAGCTAGAGACCTGCTGCTCTGATCATCCAAGATTGCATATACCTTGATTGCCTTATCCCGTTGGCTCGCTGGGAATACTCTGACAAGACAGATCTTTGAGCAGGATCTTCCTGCTACGAGTTCCTTGCAGATCTCTGTACACTGAGAAGTAACCACTGGGGTGTCTATGTCAGTGTCCATCTGTTTTTAGGCAGACTCTTCTACTCATGACGATACCCCTGAGGGTTGTCCAGGGTGTAAGGCCGTGTTGTGCTCCACACTGCTACATTCTGTGCATTTCACACTGGTTTCACAGTTCTTGGAGAAGTGTGAGGTCGTCGCGCAGCATCTGAAGCATATCTTATTTTCCTTTAAGAAACTCTTATGGTCTTCTAGAGACTTCTCCCTGAAGGCTCTACATTTTAGTAGAGGATGAGGTTTCTTGTGTAAGGGGCAGTGTTTGCTGAGATCTTGGGGTTTGTCCTCTTCTGGAGAGGACTTACTTCCCTGAGCTTTTGATAACCCTTATTTGCTATCTTGGGGAAATCATCAATTCTTTTATACAAAGCATTTTCTATAGCTTCTATTGACCTATAACATTCTTCGAGTCTCTCCCACACCATGCGAAGTCCTGTGTGTGGGTACTTTATGTTAATGTTCCTGATTCTTTTGGCGTGTTCAGCTGACTTGCTCCCAAGCCACTTAACCAGTAGATCTAACTCTTCACTACTGGAAAGATGCAAGTCTCTGATGGCATTCTGGAAAGAGGCTTGCCATGCTCTGCAGCTTTCAGCTCGATCAGTGAACTTTACAAGTCCCTTGGTCACCAGCTCCCGGCGGGTAAAGAACCTTGCAAAGTTCATAGTGGCTGAGTCAGTGCCAACATGAGCTGGTGTGCTGTTGTCATGCGGTGTGTGTGGTGCATCCTCATACCTGGTAGGAGCTTCTGGCCTAGGAAAGTCTATATAAAACCGTTCCGAAGCGAAGGGTGTCCCTGTCAGTCTGGGAGGAGGCCGTACCTTCTGTTTTGTAAGACGGTAGTGGTGGTCGACGTCATTTCGCAGTATACCTTCCTGCTTCCAGTACAGTGTTTGGAGGAAAGATCTCTGGTAATCTGTATAGGCTGGATGGTGTAACGGATCAGAGTTGTCTTCTATTCTGGGATGTTGGTGGACATATTCTGAGGCGCGTTGAGCAGGGTCCTGACGATCAAGGTCTGGTCCACGTACGTCGCTGTCACGCTCAGATTCAGGAAACTCCACTGTTGTGAACTCTGTTTTTGGGCTCCCTCTTGTGGTCACAAGTGGTACTGTGTGAGTGCTGTCTTTGGGCTCCCTCTGGTGGCTCTTTGTGTCTTTCTGCAGGTCTGAGGTGGATCAGCTGTCTCGTTATCTGTTAGCTGGTTTCCTATTTAGCTCACCTGGACTTTCAGTGTTTGCCTGCTGTCGATGTATTCAGTGCTATCTTGATCCTCCTGAATTCCTTCGCTATCAGTCTCTCCAAGAGAAGCTAAGTTTTCTGTTTGGTTATTTTTTGCTCATTAGTGTTCAATATGTTTCTTGGTTATTTACTTGTCCTTTTCCAGCTTGCTAATATGTGATTTCCTTGCTTGCTGGTAGCTCTAGGGGGCTGAGTTTCTCCCCTCATACCGTTAGTTGGTGTGGGGGTTCTTGTATTCTCAGCGTGGATATTTTGTATAGGGTTTTTTACTGACCGCACAGTTCCCTGCCTGTCTTCTGCTATCTAGTATTAGTGGGCCTCATTTGCTGAATCTGTTTTCATTTCTACGTTTTGTATTTTCCCCTTACCTCACCGTTAATATTTGTTGGGGGCTTACTATATCTTTGGGGTCATTTCTCTGAGGCAAGTGAGGTCTTACTTTCTCTATAGGGGTAGCAAGTTTCTCAGGCTGCGTCGAGACGTCCAGGAATTTAGGCACGTTCACCGGCTACCTTTAGTGTGTTTGGTTAGGATCAGGTTTGCGGTCAGTCCAGTTACCACCTCCCTAGAGCTCGTTCTATGTTCAGTAACTTAGCTAGTTCATTCTGTGATCCTCAGCCACTAGGATCATAACAGTACAGCAGGCCATAAAGTGTTTAATGCATCGCAGAAGTGGGATAAGAGAAGCCCTGAGTACATTTTTTTTTTTTCCTCTCCCTTTGCTGCAGTCTGTCCAGCTTCTCTCATCCCCTTAATCTCTGGGTGGCTTTGAGTTCAGCTGCAGACATGGATATTCAGAGTCTGACTTCTAGTGTGGATCATCTTGCTGCAAGGGTGCAAAGCATTCAGGATTTTGTTGTTCATAGCCCTATGTCAGAGCCAAAAATACCTATTCCTGAGTTGTTTTCTGGAGATAGATCTAGGTTTCTGAATTTTAAGAATAATTGTAAATTATTTCTTTCTTTGAGACCTGGTTCCTCTGGTGATTCCGCTCAGCAAGTTAGAATTGTTATCTCCCTGTTACGTGGGGACCCTCAGGATTGGGCTTTCTCCCTGGCGCCAGGAGATCCTGCATTGCTGAATGTGGATGCGTTTTTTCTGGCGCTTGGTTTGCTTTACGAGGAACATAATCTTGAGAACCAGGCAGAAAAGGCCTTGCTGGTGCTCTCTCAGGGCCAGGATGAAGCTGAGGTGTATTGTCAAAAATTTCGGAAATGGTCGGTGCTTACTCAATGGAATGAGTGTGCCCTGGCTGCAAATTTCAGAGGTCTTTCTGAAGCCATTAAGAATGTTACGGTGGGGTTCCCCACGCCTGCAAGTCTGAATGACGCAATGGCTTTGGCCATTCAGATTGATCGGCGTTTGTGGGAGCGCAAATCTGCGCACCATCTGGCGGTGTTTTGTGAACAGAGACCTGAGTCTATGCAATGTGACCGAATTCTGACCAGAATTGAGCGGCAAAATCATGGACGTCAACATGGGTTGTGCTTTTACTGTGGTGATTCAACTCCTGTTATCTCAGCATGCTCTAAGCGCGTAAAAAAAAATCGCTAAATCTGTCACCGTTGGTACTATACAGCCTAAATTCATTTTGTCTGTTACTTTAATTTGTTCTTTGTCATCCTACTCGGTTATGGCTTTTGTGGATTTAGGTGCTGCCCTGAACCTGATGGATTTGTCGTTTGCCAGGCGCTGTGGTTTTGTTCTGGAGCCTTTAGAATTCCCTATTCCACTGAGGGGAATTGATGCTACACCATTGGCTGAGAATAAGCCTCAGTATTGGACTCAAGTGACCATGTGCATGACTCCTGTACATCAGGAGGTGATTCGCTTTCTTGTGCTGCATAATTTGCATGATGTTGTCGTTTTGGGTCTACCATGGCTGCAGGCCCATAATCCAGTTCTGGATTGGAAAGCTATGTCTGTTTCAAGTTGGGGTTGCCAGGGGGATTCATGGCGATGCTCCTTTGGTGTCAATTGCTTCTTCCACTCCTTCTGAGGTTCCTGAGTTTTTGTCAGACTACCAGGATGTATTTGATGAGCCCAGATCCGGTGCCCTGCCTCCTCACAGGGATTGTGATTGTGCTATAAATTTGATTCCTGGTAGTAAGTTCCCTAAGGGACGACTTTTTAATTTGTCTGTACCAGAACATGCCGCGATGCGGAGTGATATATAAAGGAGTCTTTAGAGAAGGGACATATTCGCCCGTCCTCCTCCCCTCTTGGTGCAGGATTCTTTTTTGTGGCCAAAAAGGATGGTTCTCTGAGACCTTGTATAGATTATCGTCTTCTAAATAAAATCACGGTCAAATTTCAGTATCCTTTGCCATTATTATCTGATCTGTTTGCTCGGATTAAGGGGTCCAGTTGGTTCACCAAGATAGATCTTCGTGGTGCGTATAACCTTGTGCGTATTAAGCAGGGGGATGAATGGAAAACAGCATTTAATACGCCCGAAGGCCATTTTGAGTACTTGGTGATGCCTTTTGGACTCTCTAATGCTCCTTCTGTGTTCCAGTCCTTCATGCATGACATCTTCCGAGAATATCTGGATAAATTTATGATTGTGTATCTGGATGACATTTTGGTCTTTTCTGAGGACTGGGAGTCCCATGTGAAGCAGGTCAGGATGGTATTTCAGGTCCTGCGTGCTAATGCCTTATTTGTGAAGGGCTCAAAATGTCTCTTCGGAGTACAGAAGGTTTCCTTTTTGGGTTTTATTTTTTCTCCTTCAACTATTGAGATGGACCCAGTCAAGGTCCAGGCTATTCATGACTGGACTCAGCCTACATCTGTTAAGAGTCTTCAGAAGTTCTTGGGTTTTGCTAATTTTTACCATCGCTTCATTGCTAATTTTTCTGGCGTGGTTAAACCCTTGACGGATTTGACCAAGAAGGGTTCTGATGTGACTAATTGGTCTCCTGCGGCCGTGGAAGCCTTTCGGGAGCTGAAGCGCCGGTTTTCTTCGGCTCCAGTTTTGTGTCAGCCTGATGTCTCTCTTCCTTTTCAGGTCGAGGTTGATGCTTCTGAGATTGGAGCAGGGGCTGTTTTGTCGCAGAGAAGCTCTGATTGCTCTGTGATGAAACCTTGTGCTTTCTTTTCAAGAAAGTTTTCGCCTGCCGAGCAGAATTATGATGTTGGTAATCGGGAGTTGTTGGCTATGAAGTGGACATTTGAGGAGTGGCGACATTGGCTCGAGGGAGCTAAGCATCGTGTGGTGGTCTTGACTGATCACAAAAATCTGATTTATCTCGAGTCTGCCAAGCGGCTGAATCCTAGACAGGCTCGTTGGTCGTTGTTTTTCTCCCGTTTCGATTTCGTGGTCTTGTACCTGCCTGGTTCGAAGAACGTGAAGGCTGATGCTCTTTCTAGGAGTTTTGTGCCTGACTCTCCGGGAGTTTCAGAGCCGGCTGGTATCCTCAGAGAGGGAGTGATTTTGTCTGCCATTTCCCCAGATTTGCGACGAGTGCTGCAGAAATTTCAGGCGGATAGACCTGACCGTTGCCCACCAGAGAGACTGTTTGTCCCAGATAGATGGACCAGCAGAGTTATTTCCGAGGTTCATTCTTCGGTGTTGGCAGGCCATCCTGGGATTTTTGGTACCAGAGATTTGGTGGCTAGGTCCTTCTGGTGGCCTTCCTTGTCGCGGGATGTGCGTTTCTTTGTGCAGTCCTGTGGGATTTGTGCTCGGGCTAAGCCTTGCTGTTCTCGTGCCAGCGGTTTGCTTTTGCCTTTGCCTGTCCCAAAGAGGCCTTGGACGCACATTTCCATGGATTTTATTTCGGATCTTCCAGTCTCTCAGAGAATGTCTGTCATCTGGGTGGTGTGTGATCGTTTTCCAAAATGGTCCATTTGGTGCCCTTGCCTAAGTTGCCTTCCTCATCCGATTTGGTTCCTCTATTTTTTCAGAATGTGGTTCGCTTGCACGGCATCCCTGAAAATATTGTGTCTGACAGAGGATCCCAGTTTGTGTCCAGATTTTGGTGGATCTTTTGTGCTAACATGGGCATTGATTTGTCTGTTTCGTCGGCCTTCCATCCTCAGACGAATGGCCAAACCGAGCGAACTAATCAGACCTTGGAAACTTATTTAAGATGTTTTGTTTCTGCTGATCAGGATGATTGGGTGACTTTTTTGCCATTGGCCGAGTTTGCCCTTAATAATCGGGCTAGTTCTGCTACTTTGGTTTCGCCTTTTTTCAGCAATTCTGGTTTCCATCCTCGTTTTTCCTCGGGTCAGGTTGAGCCCTCTGACTGTCCTGGGGTGGATTCTGTGGTGGATAGGTTGCAGCAGATTTGGAACCATGTGGTGGACAATTTGAAGTTGTCACAGGAGAAGGCTCAGCGCTTTCCCAACCGCCGTTGCGGTGTGGGTCCCCGACTTCGTGTTGGGGATTTGGTATGGCTGTCTTCTCGGTATGTTCCTATGAAGGTCTGCTCTCCTAAGTTCAAGCCTCGCTTCATCGGTCCTTATAAGATTTTGGAAATCCTTAACCCGGTGTCATTTCGTTTGGACCTCCCAGCGTCGTTTGCCATTCATAACGTGTTCCATAGGTCTTTGTTGCGGAGGTATGTGGTGCCTGTGGTTCCTTCTGCTGAGCCCCCTGCCCCGGTGCTGGTTGAGTGCGAATTGGAGTACGTGGTGGAGAAGATCTTGGATTCTCGTATTTCTAGACGGAGGCTTCAGTATTTGGTTAAGTGGAAGGGCTATGGTCAGGAGGATAATTCCTGGGTTGTCGCCTCTGATGTTCATGCGGCCGACTTGGTTCATGCCTTCCATGTGGCGCATCCTGATTGCCCTGGGGGTTTTGATGAGGGTTCGGTGACCCCTTCTCAAGGGGGGGTACTGTTGTGAACTCTGTTTTTGGGCTCCCTCTTGTGGTCACAAGTGGTACTGTGTGAGTGCTGTCTTTGGGCTCCCTCTGGTGGCTCTTTGTGTCTTTCTGCAGGTCTGAGGCGGATCAGCTGTCTCGTTATCTGTTAGCTGGTTTCCTATTTAGCTCACCTGGACTTTCAGTGTTTGCCTGCTGTCGATGTATTCAGTGCTAACTTGATCATCCTGAATTCCTTCACTATCAGTCTCTCCAAGAGAAGCTAAGTTTTCTGTTTGGTTATTTTTTGCTCATTAGTGTTCAATATGTTTCTTGGTTATTTACTTGTCCTTTTCCAGCTTGCTAATATGTGATTTCCTTGCTTGCTGGTAGCTCTAGGGGGCTGAGTTTCTCCCCTCATACCGTTAGTTGGTGTGGGGGTTCTTGTATTCTCAGCGTGGATATTTTGTATAGGGTTTTTTACTGACCGCACAGTTCCCTGCCTGTCTTCTGCTATCTAGTATTAGTGGGCCTCATTTGCTGAATCTGTTTTCATTTCTACGTTTTGTATTTTCCCCTTACCTCACCGTTAATATTTGTTGGGGGCTTACTGTATCTTTGGGGTCATTTCTCTGAGGCAAGTGAGGTCTTACTTTCTCTATAGGGGTAGCAAGTTTCTCAGGCTGCGTCGAGACGTCCAGGAATTTAGGCACGTTCACCGGCTACCTTTAGTGTGTTTGGTTAGGATCAGGTTTGCGGTCAGTCCAGTTACCACCTCCCTAGAGCTCGTTCTATGTTCAGTAACTTAGCTAGTTCATTCTGTGATCCTCAGCCACTAGGATCATAACACTCCACGGCTTCTAAGAACTCAGCCTTGGCTATTGCGGCTGCTGCTTCTTTTTCAGCGGAAAGCCTTTCTAAGGTTGCTCGCAGGCGTGCTGTATCTGCGTCTCTATCGGCTTGCAGGCGGGCTCTTTCAGTTTCTTGGCGGGCTCTTTCAGCTTCTTGGCAGGCTCTTTCTGCTTCTTGCTCTGCTTGCAGGCGGGCTCTTTCTGCTTGCAGGCGAGCGCTTTCTGCTTCTTGGTCTGCTTGTCTTAACTTTAACTGCATCTCTTGTGCAGTGAAGGAGGATCTTACTTTCACCGCCTCAGCTTCTGCACGGGCGAGGGTGACAGACCTTTTCGAGGAAGACTTGCTAGAGCGGCTTGTTTGGGACCTCGTCCCGAATGAAGATGCTCGACTTGCAGACATTTCGTGTCCGTTTGCAGGCTGTAGGACGTCTCAGAGCGGGTAGGAATGACTTCAGCATGGACTGAGATGTGTCGTGCTTGGTGGGCTGCACTCTCGGTACTTGTGACTGTATGGCGGCCGCTGCGGTATCTGCAGGCAGTGCGGAGTGGTACAAGTGGCTGCGTAAGTGGTTTTTACTATCGCTGGCATCTAGCCTCCATTTACTGCTATCGCTGGCATCTAGCATCCGTTTTACTGTTCTGTCTTCATACACGTTGATACGGTGTGTGATTCGACATACGGCATAAACCACTTCTGTCTCCCAAATAAGCAGACTGTTCTCTGTAGTCTAACTTGTTTATTGGTAAACATGAGCGCGGTAAAACTATAAGAGTACAAATGATTTGGGTAAGTATTGGGCAAATAACAGCACAACTGATACTTATAACTAGCAGGAAAAGCATACAGGATGATGCAACGTCTACATGTAACTACATACAGTAACTCACAGATAATAGATTTCGCAGGTACTAGTTGCTATACAGTAATCACATTCTGTAGAACACTATATTGCAAGAACAGGGATAACAATCTTACCGGATAAACTTAACCAGAGTGGCAAGTAAGTGAGGTAGTTCCAACACAGCAGATTAACACGAGTGTCCAGGGAAATACACAGAGAGAAAATGGGGAATTTCCCTATCTCATGATACCTTGGTGCAACCCAGAATGCAACACTCTGATTATTACTGAAAAAACACAGGTAATAAATTTAACCACCACTGGGTGGTGCTATAACACAGCAAAAACCAAAACACTAATAGTAGTGAAACTTTAATGCTTCAAACGAACCCCTGTCCTTCATTAGAAAGGGCAGAACATCCACAATTAGTTTTTGGTGAGTTTTTAATGTTGCATGTTTAAAAAAAAAAATACTATTAATCTATTTTACTTAGGCTGGTTTCACACATCCTGATATTTCTGGTACTGGAAAAAACGGTACCAGAGATATCCGTGTCCGTGTGTCCATGTTTGTAAGTCGTGTGGCAACCGTGTGCCGCCCATGTGCCGCATCAGTACCACACACCGACGCCTGAGAAGCAACTGTACAATAAGCGCTGTTCCCCGGCACTGGGTGCTAAAGACGTCCCTCATCATTCTCCCCTGCTCTGCCGGCGATCAGTGCGAGCAAAGGAGAATGATGAGAGTTATATTCAACTGATAGCAGCGACAGCAGGCGGTGGCTGATGGGACTATTACTCTCATCAGACTACACCTGCTGCTGCTAATAATAGTGAGAGCAGGAGCAGCTGATGGGAGTATTCATAATTCGCTGCTTGTGTGGCGCCCCTGAGGGTCAGTCACCACAGAGGTACTGCACCTCAACCAGAGGTGTGGTACTCTGCTCTCAGGTAAGGAAGGGGGCAATACCCAGAACCAGACATTTGCATCCAACACCAGATCTCTCAGGCGCAGGGAGGGACTGGGTAGAGGGTGTGGGTGGAGAGAGTAGAGTTGTCATAGAAACAAGAGGGAGGAGTTAGTTAGAGAGTTAGTCAGTTGGAACTGGGGACTTGAGCAGTGAGGAGCTCGTCTCAGAACCAGAGACAGAGAGAGAGAACGAGGAAGATAGAGAAAAGCTCCTGACAGAAAGACGAGGAAGAAGGGGTCCTAGGGGCTTGGGTAGTGAGAAATCCACCCATGGGGCCCGTATCCATGCCAATCGTAGTTGGGTGGAGGGACCCGGTTGCAGTGGTGGAACCAACCCCTAGCCTAGTGGAGAAACTAAGGACTCAGCTAGCTAACCGGAGATTGCAGTGTCTGCAAGTGCTGCAGCCACATCCAACACATTTGCTGAAAAGGCAGCCGGATATGATCAATGGGACTTAGAGCAGATCACCGACAAGATCTGGGGCTGCTGGCTTGGAACACTGTGTGTGAAGGCGCAGGGCAGGGAGCCAGCGCAGTGACACAGCCAAGAAAGGAACATCTAAAGGGGGTTCTGTTATGATCCGGTGGTAAGATCTCAAAGCTGACCTGATACATATAACCAGAATGTTAGGACAAGTTCTGGGGATGTGGAAGCTATACTGACTGCAATCCTGATCCTATCCAACACACTAAAGGCAGCCGTGGAGCGTTACCTAAAAACCTAGACGCCTCTTCACAGCCTGAGAAACTGACTGCCCCTAGAGAGAAAGCAAAGACCTCACTTGCCTCAGAGAAATAACCCCAAAGTTATAGACAGCCCCCCACAAATAATAACGGTGAGTTAAGGGGAAAATACAAACGTAGAAATGAAACAGGTTTAGCAAATGAGGCCCGCTAACACTAGATAGACAGAAAATAGATAGGAATCTGTGCGGTCAGTACAAAAACTATCAAAAATAAACCACGCAGAGAATACAAGAACCCCCACACCGACTCACGATGTGAGGGGCGCACTCTGCACCCCAGAACTAACCAGCAAGCAAAAAATCACATAAAAGCAAGCTGGACTGAACTCATCATATACTGAGAATCGTTTTCAAGGAAATAATGAGCAAAATGAACAAGCAAACTTAGCTTCTCCAGCAGGAGACTGGTCACAAGGAATATTCAGGAGAGCTGAGAATCAGGACTGAATACACCGACAGCAGGCAACAAATGAAGGTCCAGGTGAGTTAAATAGGCCCAGCATAGAAGGAAATGAAGCAGCTGAGCCCAGCCATATCGCTAAAGGCCACCAGAGGGAGCCCAAGAACAAACTCACACAGTACCACTCATGACCAAAGGAGGGAGCCCGAGAACGGAATTCACAACAGTACCCCCCCTTGAGGAGGGGTCACCGATCCCTCACCAGAGCTCCCAGGCCGAACAGGACGAGCCGAAAGAAAGGCACGAACCAAATTGGCCCCATGGACATCGGAGGCGACAACCCAGGAATTATCCTCCTGACCATAGCCCTTCCATTTAACTAAGTACTGAAGCTTCCGTCTCGAAATACGAGAATCCAAGATCTTCTCCACCACATACTCCAACTCCCCCTCGACCAAGACAGGAGCAGGAGGATCAACAGAAGGGACCACAGGCACCACATATCTCCGCAACAATGACCTATGGAACACATTATGAATGGCAAACGATGTTGGAAGGTCCAAGCAAAATGATACAGGGTTGAGGATTTCCAAAATCTTATAAGGACCGATGAAACAAGGCTTGAACTTAGGAGAGGAAACCTTCATCGGGACATAACAAGAAGACAACCATACCAAATCCCCCACACGAAGTCGGGGACCCACACAGCGACGGCGGTTAGCAAAGCGCTGGACCTTCTCCTGGGACAACGTCAAATTGTCCACCACATGGTTCCAAATCTGCTGCAACCTATCCACCACAGAATTCACCCCAGGACAGTCAGAGGGCTCAACCTGACTCGAGGAAAAACGAGGATGGAAACCAGAATTGCAAAAGAAAGGTGAAACCAAAGTAGCAGAACTAGCCCGATTATTGAGGGCGAACTCAGCCAATGGCAAAAAAGTCACCCAATCATCCTGATCAGCAAAAACAAAACATCTCAAATAAGTTTCCAAGGTCTGATTAGTTCGTTCGGTTTGGCCATTCGTCTGAGGATGGAAGGCCAACAAAAAAGACAATTCAATGCCCATCTTAGCACAAAAGGACCGCCAAAATCTGGACACAAACTGGGATCCTCTGTCAGACACAATGTTCTCTGGAATACCATGTAAACGAACCACATTCTGAAAAAACAGTGGCACCAAATCGGAGGAGGAAGGCAGCTTAGGCAAAGGTACCAAATGGACCATTTTAGAAAAACGATCACAAACCACCCAGATGACAGACATCCTCTGAGAGACAGGAAGATCCGAAATAAAATCCATGGAAATATGCGTCCAAGGCCTCTTCGGGACAGGCAAAGGCAAAAGCAATCCACTGGCACGAGAACAGCAAGGCTTGGCCCGAACACAAATCCCACAGGACTGCAGAAAGGAACGCACATCCCGTGACAAGGAAGGCCACCAAAAGGACCTCACCACCAAATCCCTGGTACCAAAAATCCCAGGATGACCCGCCAACACCGAAGAATGAACCTCGGAAATAACTCTACTGGTCCATCTGTCCGGGACAAACAGTCTCTCCGGTGGACAACGGTCAGGTCTATTGGTCTGAAACTCCTGCAACACCCGTCGCAGATCAGGAGAGATGGCAGACAAAATCACCCCCTTTTTGAGGACACCAGTCAGTTCAGAAACTTCCGGGGAGTCAGGTACAAAACTCCTAGAAAGTGCATCAGCCTTCACGTTTTTCGAACCCGGAAGATATGAAACCACGAAATTGAAACGAGAGAAAAACAGCGACCATCGAGCCTGTCTCGGATTCTCGAGTCTGCCGTTTGGCAGACTCGAGATAAGTCAAATTCTTGTGATCCGTCAAGACCACCACACGATGCTTGGCCCCCTCAAGCCAATGTCACCACTCCTCAAATGCCCACTTCATTGCCAACAACTCACGATTACCAACATCATAATTCCGCTCGGCAGGCGAAAACTTTCTTGAAAAGAAAGCACATGGTCTCATTACAGAGCCATCAGAGCTTCTCTGCGACAAGACAGCCCCTGCTCCAATCTCAGAAGCATCAACCTCGACCTGAAAGGGAAGAGAGACATCGGGCTGGCGCAAGACAGGAGCCGAAGAAAATCGATGTTTCAGCTCCTGAAAGGCCTCCACGGCCGCAGGAGACCAATTTGTCACATCAGAACCCTTCTTGGTCAAATCCGTCAAAGGCTTAACCACACTAGAAAAATTAGTGATGAAGCGACGGTAAAAATTAGCAAAACCCAAGAACTTCTGAAGACTCTTCACAGATGTAGGTTGAGTCCAGTCATAAATAGCCTGGACCTTGACTGGATCCATCTCAATAGTAGAAGGAGAAAAAATAAAGCCCAAAAAGGAAACCTTCTGGACTCCGAAGAGACATTTAGAGCCCTTCACAAACAAGGCATTGGCACGCAGGACCTGAAATACCATCCTGACCTGCTTCACATGAGACTCCCAATCATCAGAAAAGACCAAAATATCATCCAGGTACACATTCATAAATCTATCCAGATACTCTCGGAAGATGTCATGCATGAAGGACTGAAACACAGAGGGGGCATTAGAAAGCCCAAAAGGCATCACCAAGTACTCAAAATGGCCTTCGGGCGTATTAAATGCTGTTTTCCATTCATCGCCCTGCTTTATGCGCACAAGATTATACGCTCCTCGAAGATGTATCTTGGTGAACCAACTGGCCCCCCTAATCCGGGCAAACAGATCGGACAACAGTGGCAAGGGGTACTGAAATTTGACCGTGATGTTATTTAGAAGGCGATAATCAATACAGGGTCTCAGAGAACCATCCTTCTTGGCCACAAAAAAGAACCCCGCACCCAAAGGGGACGAGGACGGGCGAATATGCCCCTTCTCCAAGAACTCCGTTATATAACTCCGCATAGCGGCATGTTCTGGTACAGATAAATTAAAAAGTCGTCCCTTAGGGAACTTACTACAAGGAATCAGATTTATAGCACAATCACAATCCCTATGAGGAGGTAGGGCACTGGATTTGGGCTCATCAAATACATCCTGGTAGTCCGACAAAAATTCAGGGACTTCAGAAGGAGTAGAAGAAGCAATTGACACCAAAGGAGCATCGCCATGAATTCCCTGGCAACCCCAACTTGACACAGACATTGCTTTCCAATCCAGGACTGGATTATGAGCCTGCAGCCATGGCAGACCCAACACTACAACATCATGCAAATTATGTAGCACAAGAAAGCGAATCACCTCCTGATGTGCAGGAGCCATGCACATGGTCACTTGGGTCCAGTACTGAGGTTTATTCTTGGCCAATGGCGTAGCATCAATTCCCTTTAGTGGGATAGGGAATTGTAAAGGCTCCAAGATAAAACCACAGCGCATGGCAAATGACAAATCCATCAAATTCAGGGCGGCACCTGAATCCACAAAGGCCATAACTGAGTAGGATGACAGAGAGCAAATCAGTAACAGACAAAATGAATTTAGGTTGTACAGTACCAATGGTGACAGACTTGGCGAACCTTTTTGTGCGCCTAGAACACTCTGAGATAACATGAGTAGAATCACCACAGTAAAAGCACAACCCATTCTGACATCTGAGGTTTTGCCGTTCAACTCTGGTCAGAATCCTGTCGCATTGCATTTGCTCAGGTTTCTGCTCAGAAAATACCGCCAGATGGTGCACAGGTTTGCGCTCCCGCAAACGCCGATCAATCTGAATGGCCAAAGACATTGACTCATTCAGACCCGCAGGCGTGGGGAACCCCACCATAACATCTTTAAGGGCTTCAGAAAGACCCTTTCTGAAAATCGCCGCCAGGGCGCACTCATTCCATTGAGTGAGCACAGACCACTTCCTAAACTTCTGACAGTAAACCTCTGCTTCATCTTGACCCTGAGAGAGAGCCAGCAAAACCTTCTCTGCTTGGTCTACCAGATTAGGTTCCTCATAAAGCACTCCAAGCGCCAGAAAAAACGCATCCACATTTAGCAATGCAGGATCTCCTGGCGCCAGAGAGAATGCCCAATCTTGAGGGTCACCACGTAACAAAGAAATAACAATTTTAACTTGCTGAACAGAATAACCAGAGGAGCGAGGTCTCAGAGAAAGGAATAACTTACAAATATTCTTAAAATTCAAAAACCTAGATCTATCTCCGGAGAACAGCTCAGGAATTGGTATTTTAGGCTCTGACATAGGACTGCGGACTACATAATCCTGAATGCCCTGTACCCTTGCAGTGAGATGATCCACACTAGAAGACAGACTCTGAATGTCCATATCTGCAGCTGAGTTCAGAACCACCCAGAGATTAAGGGGAGGAGAGAGGCTAAACACAGTGCAGAGAAGAAAAAAAAATGTCTTCAGGATTTCTCTTCTCCCTCTTCTGCTGCATTAACACTTTGTGGCCTGCTGTACTGTTATGATGCGGTGGTAAGATCTCAAAACTGACCTGATACATATAACCAGAATGTTAGGACAAGTTCTGGGGATGTGGAAGCTATACTGACCGCAATCCTGATCCTATCCAACACACTAAAGGCAGCCGTGGAGCGTTACCTAAAAACCTAGATGCCTCTTCACAGCCTGAGAAACTGACTGCCCCTAGAGAGAAAGCAAAGACCTCACTTGCCTCAGAGAAATAACCCCAAAGTTATAGACAGCCCCCCACAAATAATAATGGTGAGTTAAGGGGAAAATACAAACGTAGAAATGAAACAGGTTTAGCAAATGAGGCCCGCTAACACTAGATAGACAGAAAATAGATAGGAATCTGTGCGGTCAGTACAAAAACTATCAAAAATAAACCACGCAGAGAATACAAGAACCCCCACACCGACTCACGATGTGAGGGGCGCACTCTGCACCCCAGAACTAACCAGCAAGCAAAAAATCACATAAAAGCAAGCTGGACTGAACTCATCATATACTGAGAATCGTTTTCAAGGAAATAATGAGCAAAATGAACAAGCAAACTTAGCTTCTCCAGCAGGAGACTGGTCACAAGGAATATTCAGGAGAGCTGAGAATCAGGACTGAATACACCGACAGCAGGCAACAAATGAAGGTCCAGGTGAGTTAAATAGGCCCAGCATAGAAGGAAATGAAGCAGCTGAGCCCAGCCATATCGCTAAAGGCCACCAGAGGGAGCCCAAGAACAAACTCACACAGTACCACTCATGACCACAGGAGGGAGCCCGAGAATGGAATTCACAACAGGGTTCTGACACAGTGTACCCCAAATTACCTGAGAGCTACCTGGACCACTGACCCGGAGGACACAGTACCCTGGCTGGGGAATAACATCTGAACTGTGAGTAAACTGTGGAAACTGCACCCTGCTGTGTCCTCTGAATTATTGCTGTGCCAACTGTCCTGCACTATGGCAACCACCATCACATTTAACATTTTCACTGCCCTGGGGCCTAGCTTCACCCATGGAGAGCTGTACCAACTGAGTCACCTACTGCCCCAGTGGACCTGAACTGCAGTGTCGGCCATCCATTGCCGAACACCACGAGTGGCATCATGAACAAACTCCCCTTAAACTTTATTCCCTTTTATCATCATTTTTCATTGGACACCCTGGGCCATGGACCAGGTCTTTGCTGCCATGACACATCCCTTTAAGAACCGGCCCGGTACCGAGGATCCCCACGGCCCTGGCGGGCGCTCCATTTGTGCTATAAATAAATAAATAAATGATAACCAGCCAGGCAAAACTCACAGCTGCAACCCTCAGCTGTCAGTATTAGCAAGTCTGTTTATCAAGGATGGAGGTGTCCCCACATTTTTGACAACCAGATTTGCTAAAGCTGACAGCTGGGGGCTGATATTCTCAGGCTGGTAAGGGCCATTGATATTGACCCCCCAGCCTAAAAGTAGCAGCCCTCAGCTGACCAGAAAAGGCACATCTATTAGATTTGCCAGTTCTGGTGCTTTAGCTGGTTCTTTCCACTTGCCCTGTAGCGGTGGCAAGTGGGGTTCATATTTGTGAGGTTGATGTTACCTTGGTATTGTCAGGTGACATCAACCCCACGGATTACTAATGGAGAGTTGTCTACAAGACACCTATCCATTACTAATCCTATAGTTATATGGTAACTAAAGAGACAGGGAGAATAAAGTATTTTATTTGAAAAAAAACAAAACACACTTTTAATTGTTTATGTAAATATAACAAACACAGTTATACTTACCTAATGCCTAATTCCACTGAAGCTCTCGTCTCCTGTAATAAAACAAAAATAAAAACAATATCCCTCACTTGACCACCACTGAACCACTGGTGAATGAGCTTCTGTTAGTGCAGCAGCAGTGACCAATGGTGGCAATACAAAGTAGTAATGGGGCATCTTATAGATGCTTCTACATTACTAACCCTTGGGCTTGATGTCAGCTGACATTACAAAGCTGACATCAACCCCACAAATATTACCCCACTTGCCACCACTACAGAGCAAGTGGGAAGAAAAGGGCAAATCACCAGAATTGGTGCATCTAATAGATGTGCTTTTGTTGGGTGGCTGTGGGCTGCTATTTTTAGGCTCAATATTGATGGCCCCTTATCAACCTGAGAATACCAGCCCCCAGCTGTCTGCTTTAGCAAGACTGGTTGTCAAAAATGGGGGTGACCCCACACTGTTTTGTTAAATGATTTATTTAAATAATTAAGAAATACGGCATGGGGACTCCTCTATTCTTGATAACCAGCCTTCCTATCACTGACAGCGAGGGTTGTAGCCCACAGCTGTGAGTTTTGTCTTACTGGTTATCAAAAATACATTGAATCCATGCCGTTTTTTTCCTTTAATTATTTATAGCGCAGGCGGCGGGTGTTGAATACTGCCATCAGCCGCTCCTGCTCTCACTGTTATTAGTGGCAGCAGGAATAGGCTGATGGGAGTAATAATCCCATCTGCTGCCGCCTGCCTCATTTTTATCACTTGAATATAATTCTCATTATTCTCCCCTGCTCGAGCTGATTGCCGGCAGAGCAGGGTAGAATGATGAGAGCCGTCTTCAGCACCCGACACCAGGGAACAGCAATTCCAAGGCACTGGGACGTGTCACATGACATCCCATTGTGTCATCCATGTGTGGGACGTTTTGCGACCCGTGCTGCCGTTAAAAAACGGACATGTCAGCGTGTTTTGCCCACGGACACACGTTTTGTGGAAGCACACTGACATGTGCACAGACCCATTCACTTGAATGGGTCTATGTGTGTAAGTGTCTCCAGCACATGTGAAAACTGTCACCACACGTACTGGAGACACTGATGTGTAAAAGAGGCCTTAATGGGTGCAGAAATGGTGCAGATAATCTGCAAAATTAAAAACTCACCAAAAAGTTCATTGTGGGACCATAGTCTGAGGCTATGTTCCTACAGTGCGTTTTTGGTGAGTTTTTTACACTGTGTATTATAAAAAAAAACGCAACATAAGTGCAGACAATTGAAAACGCATCAAAGGCTCATCATAAAAGCGTAGTCTAAGATAAGCATATAGGGTTGAATAATAGTGATGAGCGTACCTGTTGGGATAAGGTGTTATTGTGAGACGGTCTTCCTGGTGTACGAAAAATATGTTTGCAAATCCCACAGCTGTTCTAAAGCCGCAATACATGCTTGTATTGCCTGTTATTTAATCCCTGCATGTGATGCGGCCGTTCAACAGCCGCGAGATATGTGGCCGCAGGGACTCAAACACTTGCAAAATGAAATATCACCAGTAAAAATCCACAACTTAAGATGGCATGTTGTGGGTAACATTTATTAATGCCTCATACAGTTTGCAGCTCCTGTAAGGGAATGTTCACATGGAGATTTTTATGTGGATTAGTTAATAAAAACAGCATTAAGGTTTTTTTTGTGATCTTTGTCCGGGTTTTTTTTTTACACACTTTATGTGTAATCTGGATTTTTTTCTGCCTCCATTCATTGGTCAAATTTAGAGCAGTGTTTCAAGCAGAAATGCCTAGAGAATTGAAATGTTGCTTATTTTTTACATATACGAAAATCACGCTAAAAAAGCAGCATGCGCACTATAGACATGTCTTACCATAGAAATCAATAAGAAATGTTTTCAGAGAGTGTTTGGAGTGGTTTAGTATTTGGATTTTGCAGTAAAATCTACTCCACAAACGATGTAAAAACTCAATGTAGGCATACCTTAATACACTATATTTTTTTTGTCCACAAATCCACACTGAAAATCCACAACATATCCATTTGGTGTGAAGATACCCTTAAGCTATGCGCAGATAGAATTCTTTAAGGTTTTTAAAATGACAAGTTTTTTAAGCGGGGCGGACACAGACAGAAAAGGGCCCCTGTGCAAGAACAATGTAAGGGCCTTTTATCGTCCAATAGCTCCTCATAGTGCACAATTCCAACTGCTTTGGAGGCGGAAATGAGCCCCCTTACCTTTTGGACCCCTGTGAAGTTGCATGAACGTCCACTCGAGTTTTCAACCAGAAACTGCTTTAGGAAACCACTTTTTTGCTGATTTTTTTCTTTTTCTGAAGCATTCTTTTGCTTTTACAGTGTCTAGTTTAGTATAGTTTCTTTCAGTATCTACTGCATAAAAAGTAACATAGACTTTTTTTCCAATATACATTTTTCAAAACTCTGGCTAGGGGCACATGGCGTCTTTTTCAGAAAAATGAAAAAGCACCACAAAAATGCCCCATAAAATGAACATAATGCACAGGAATATCAAAAAGATGTTGTGCACATGTTGCGGCTTATGTCACTTTGTTTAAGGGCTCCTACTCACTTGCGTGAGACTCGGATGAGTCTCGCACGGCAATACCCCGGCACTGCACCTGGCACTGCACCTGGCACAGAGGATCGGAGCATGCGGCTGCATGTATTCCTCTGCGGCCGCACGCTACGATCTGAGTGCCGGGTGCAGAGCCGGGTTTTAAACATGCAAGACTCATCCGAGTAGCTCGCAAGTGAGTAGGAGCCCTTACTGTTTCAGGAATCGGAAACCATAGAGCAATTAAAACAAGTGACATGCTCATACTTTTGGCTTCCGCTGAGAAACCATAGGTTCTCTATATAGTATATATAGTGTAGATAGAAAGGCACTGGCGGCAGAGCTGGCACAAGATGGATGGCAAAACATCTGGAAAATGACCGCTGGCAATTTCCTCAAGCAAATTTGTCTAGGAAAACTCAGCCGCTGCGCCAGTGCCTAACAGATGCCGTGCAGACTTTGCAGGAATAAAAAAAGCTCAAGAAACTTCTCATGTGACCAGCAAAGCAGATTTTCCCCTATAAATGAGTAGGTAGCGTTTTCAATTTTTTTTGAAGATTTTAGAGAAAACTCTGTGTGAACATAGTCTTATAGTGACTATCCAAAAACAGTAATCCCCAGATATTACAATGATGAAACTTTCATTGGTTGTAATGCTGAAACTGACCCAGGTTGATCATGTTGTGAGAGCCTGTGCGTCTACTACCTGACACACTTCAATTCTGCTCTCTTTATGGGTCATGACTTCTAATGTTATGCTGATTGACAGCTGATTCCCCCGCTGCATAACTGTACGAAGCTGGCTGTCAATCAGCATGACATCGAAAGTCATGCCCCATTGACAGAGCACCCTGGAAGAGGAAGAACTGCTCTGTTGATGCGGAACAGTTGAACTTCTGGTAGGAGCAGTTAGTGACTACTCTGAGCTTGGGCTGGATAGAATAGACAGGTAATTGCTAACTATGGCAATTAGCAGCTACCAGCCAGTTATTTTTTTTGTCAAAAAGTAAAAAAAAAATTTCATCCTGGATAAACCCTTTAATCTAACACACAATGCATTTGTAAAGGGTACAGAGCGGTAGTCATGGGCGAGGGGTTGCTGTTCTCCCACACCCTGGCCCCTACAAGCAAATAATGTTCTGTCTGTCATGTGGTTTGTGTGTAGTGTATAACACTCACTTTTGGGCTTGTAGTCTCTGCCGGTTTTCCCTGATAAAGATGCCTCCACACATTTAACAACAGACTCTGTATCCATTTTTAACAGTTCAGCTTTTCTTAACATCAGGTGTTACAGCATGGCACATTTCCACTTTGTCCATTATTCCAGCCTGAGTGCTCCCATCATTTCCTAGTACCTCTGACCCATGAGACACTCTATCCTGCTCCGCAGCTCTCATGCTTTCTGGCCCACTTCTCTGACACGGTTTTCCATCTAAGTTCTCCTTCAGGGAGGTGAACAGGACACCCACTTCTGTACTTAATTCGGGCCATAGGCCCCGGATATCCTTGGAGGGACCCCTGAAACTAGTGGCGGCCATCCGCATGTTGCTCTGTGATTTTCCATGCTAATCAGCCCACTGGCCTAATCTGCCTTTCCTCTATTGTCTTTGACCCCAGTACTGCTGATCAACTTGGAGGTATGGGGTTTCCCCGTATCATAGCCGCTTGCTGTACTATGGCTGTCACCTGCAGCCACAGGCTCTCATGCATACGCCCACCTCTGGATCATGTTCTGGTCAGAGGAGGGCAACCACTAGAGCGTATAGCCCTCTTGGCATCTATTTTGTGATGAATTTCACCTGGTAACTATCCTGCAGTGGCTGCTGGTATTTCAAGGAGGTCTGGTGACGTTTACATAGACCGGGTCTACGGTACCAAACACCCAGATAAAGTCTGATCGATGGGGCGGATCTGTGTAGATGGGTAGGCCACTTGTCCTCCGGCCGGCCATAGCTCCTACTCCCAGATGCTCTAGTTCCACCCAGATCTCCTTCTTCCATCATTTCTTTTCCTCTACCACCCCTGCAATTCATGAGGCCTGGTAAGGGGTGTGAAAGAGACCTTCTCCCTCCCCGTATTTATGGGATGACACATGGGGAGATGCGGCACCGATTTTGGTCCGGTCTATTAGGGTTCAGGGCTGAGTTTCACCACCATTGTTCCAGAGCCATTTCCCCCGGTGTTTCGGTCACTGCTTCTTCTCGGTTGATTTCTTCTGGTTGTTCAACCGCGCTTTCTTCCAGATTGCATGTCTTTTCTTTTCTACGGCCGCTTGCCACTTACGGTCATCAGTGGTAAAGCTTCCCGACTGGAATTGGAAAGTTGTTGTGCTTGAGTGCCTGGTTGGAGTTGGAGGTTTCCTGGAGGCCTCCTGGCTGCTCATCTTTCTCCACCAGTCACCATTTTCACTTCATGCGGCCGTTACCACCCCGGTACGTCAAGCTGGTGTGCTTCATCCTCGTCTGCATCGGGTGTCACAATTGTGCCGCACTGCTCTGCACATAGGTTCTTTCTTCTGGACTCCACACTTCCATTGTTGTAGCTGCTTCCGGTTGTTCTGCCCATTCAGTCTCAGGCGCCTTCTTCTTTGTCATTGAATATGTCAAGTTGACTTCTCTGCACCCAGATATCTTGCCGCATCGTGTCATTTGTGTTGTTAAAAATGCTACATCTGAATGAGCTTCCCAGACAAAGTATGTCGTGCAACCCATTTAGAAAAAAACTGGAAAATCCCTCTAATGGTGAGTATAATTGATGCCCCGTCAAACCTTCAGCCTATTTATTTTACTCTTTCTTTCTGTAACCCAATAACAATTTCCAAGCAGAGAGAAAATCCAGCAGGTGGCGGAGGTAATAAAAATTTAACTTTTATTCCATATAGATAAAAAATGAACTAACATATGGCATCCAGCTCTTAAACGCACTAGCAGACAAAACTGGCGATCAACGCGTTTCGACTTTCCATCTTATTCATGCATTCATGCTGTAATATTACAATACTAGTTTACTCTTCCACCTTGCATATTCTGGTGACCTTTCTACCCTGCCCGTGCTGTTGTGATTTTGCTTTTTGCTCCCTCTAGTGGTCATTAGTGATTTTACTCTGGAGCTTCTGTCTTTTCCTATATCCTCACCTGGGCCGTTAGTTCAGGGGCGTTGCTATATTAGCTCCCTGGACCTTCAGTTCAATGCCTGGCATCGTTGAAATCAGAGCTAATCTGTTGTGCTCTTGTCCTATGATCCGCGTTCCTGTATTTCAAGCTAAGTCTGCTTCCTTGCTTTTTGCTTTTGTTTTGTTTGGTATTTTTGTCCAGCTTGTTCCAATCTGTATCCTGACCTTTGCTGGAAGCTCTAGGGGGCTGGTGTTCTCCCCCCGGACCGTTAGACGGTTCGGGGGTTCTTGAATCTCCAGCGTGGATTTTTATATGGTTTTTGTTGACCAGATAAGTTATCTTGCTATATTCTGCTATTAGTAAGCTGGCCTCTCTTTGCTGAACCTGGTTCATTTCTGTGTTTGTCATTTCCTCTTACCTCACCGTTATTATTTGTGGGGGGCTTGTATCTTGCTTTGGGGTCCCTTTCTCTGGAGGCAAGAGAGGTCTTTGTTTTCTTCTCCTAGGGGTAGTTAGATTCTCCGGCTGGCGCGAGTCATCTAGCGATCACCGTAGGCATGATCCCCGGCTACTTCTAGTGTTGGCGTTAGGAGTAGCTATTTGTTCAACCCAGTTACCACAGCCCTATGAGCTGGATTTTTGAATCTCGCAGACTTACACGTTCCTCTGAGACCCTGTCCACTGGGGTCATAACACCGTGCCTCATTGCATCACTCAGAGTAAAGCTGAAGCCTTTAGTAGACATAATAGCAGCAGACCACGATAGTTCATCTTTTTAACGTCGGCCAAAGAGACTTTGATTAGATGGGATTTGGATTTAGTAAAAGCATCAAAAGCTATTTCTGGTCAGATCTGTGTAACTTACTCCTGAATTTCAAAGGACTATGATATCAGAAAATTACCTATTATTTACACCTGTTTTTCTTAAATGCACTGTATTTTTTTCTTTTTTTTTAAAGGCAAGATTTTTTAAAATCTGTATTAAAAATAAATGAGAACTATTTTGAAATTAGAAATCAAATTTTTTTCACTGATCACTAGGTCTATTCTAGACTCATACTTCCTGCTCTTTCAGGAAATTATGGTGAACATTAACAGCTTTACACTATCTCAGAAATTTTGTATTGAAGCATCTAGTGAGCGTGTACCATAGATATTGTGACAGGAAGGGAGAACGAGGTTAGCTGTGATATCACCTAATGTTATTGGAGGATCCTGTTTTTATCAGCTGTTTATAAAGATGTTAAAGGGAACCTGTCACCAGGTTTGGCCAATAAGAGATACAACGATCACCTTTCAGGCCTGATATACAGCATTCTATAATGTTGTATATCTGCCCCCAACCCGACCTGCAAGAGAAGAAAAATAACTCACCTGCAGGGCTGTCCAGTCCGATGTACATCACTCATCTTGGTTGGGAGCCTCCCTTCTTCTTGCGATGCCACCCTTCTGCTTCGTGTAGATGACGCGTCTTCTCGGCACCGCACTCTGGCGCAGGCGCACTTCTCTGCAACTGTTGAGGGCAGAGAAAAGTACTGCAGTGCACAGGTGCCAGGAAAGGTCAAAGAACCCCGGCAAATGCGCACTGCAGTACTTTGCTCTGCCCTCGATTGGGCAGAGAAGTACACCTGCACAGGAGAGCTATGCCAAGAAGACTGTGTGGATGACGAAGGGAGGTGTCATCCACACAAAGCAAGCAGGAGGATGGGGATTGTAAGAAGCTTGGAGGCGCCGGACCAAGAAGATGGTTGCATCGGGCTGGGGGCAGAAACAGGTACATCTCACAAAATTAGAATATCATCAAAAAGGTAATTTATTTCAGTTCTTCAATACAAAAAGTGAAACTCATATATTATATTCTATATATATTAGAGTCATTACAGAGTGATCTATTTCAAGTGTTTATTTCTGTTAATGTTGATAATTATGGCTTACAGCCAATGAAAATCCAAAAGTCATTATCTCAGTAAATTAGAATACTTTATAACACCGACTTGAAAAAATGATTTTAAAATCCGAAATGTTGGCCTACTGAAATGTATGTTCAGTAAATGCACTCAATACATGGTCGGGGCTACTTTGGCATCAATTACTGCATCAATGTGGCGTGGCATGGAGGCGATCAGCCTGTGGCACTGCTGAGGTGTTATGGAAGCCCAGGTTGCAATCAAAGTATCCATCATTGATTGTGGATGCTTCACACTACACCTTGGAAATCAAGGTCCCAGAGTCTGGAGGAAGTGTAGAGAGGCCACAATCCAAGCTGTTGGAGGTCTAGTGTGAAGTTTCCACAATCAGTGATGGATTGGGGAGCCATGTCATCTGCTGGTGTAGGTACACTGTGTTTTATCAAGACCAAACTCAGCGCTGCCATCTACCAGGAAATTTTAGAGCATTCATGTTTCCCTCTGCCGACAAGCTTTTGGCATTGGTAATGTCATTCTCCAGCAGGACTTGGCACCTGTCCACACTGCCAAAATTACTAATACCTGGTTTACAAACAACAGTATCACTGTGCTTGATTGGCAGCAAACTCTCCTGACCTTAACCCCATAGAGAATCTATGGGGTATTGTCAAGAGGAAGATGAGATACACCAGACGCCACAATGCAGACGAGCTGAAGGCTGCTGTCAAAGCAACCTGGGCTTCCATAACACCTCAGCAGCGCCACAAGCTGATCACCTCCATGCCACGCCGCATTGATGCAGTAATTGATACAAAAGGAGCCCAGTCCAAGTATTGAGTGCATTTACTGAACATACATTTCAGTAGGCCAACATTTCGGATTTTAAAATCATTTTGAACTTGTGTTATAAAGTATTCTAATTTATTGAGATAATGACTTTTGGTTTTTCATTGGCTGTAAGCCATAATCATCAACATTAACAGAAATAAACACTTGAAATAGATCACCCTGTTTGTAATGACTTTATATAATATACTGTAATAATATAATATATGAATTTCACTTTTTGTTTTGAAGAACTGAAATAAATTAACTTTTTGATGATATTTTAATTTTGTGAGATGCACCTTTATATAGCATTATAGAGTGCTTTATATTAGCCCTGAAAGGTGATCGCCGTATCTCTTATCGGCCAAACCTGGTGATAGGTTCACTTTAACGGTCAATCTAATCCTGCCTCTGATGATAATGAAAATGTAGAAAACTGTTCTGCAAAGCACAGGAAGTATAAGAACAATCGTTGATTTTGCGCTTTTTTTTGTCTAATGTGTTTGTCTGTGGGTGTTTTTTGTTTGCGTCATATTAATTTTTCTACTCTTACCTTTTTCAAAGCCATTTTTTTTCCCTCTCTGTTATTCTTTGTTCATCATTGTGGACGGGGTTCCGGCTTTTCAAATATTTTCACCTCATTCATCAATTGCAACAATTTAAAAAGTGATTACATTTTTGCTTAAATGTACTCCAGTGCCCTCCTGGAGTGATTTTGTGTACGGTGAAAATTTTGAGCAATATTATTGGCATTTTGAAAAGAGTGTGACTTTTCATGCTAAGGAGGTGCAAAAAAAAGGTTAAAGACAATTACAGAGACCATTTTTGAATTTGTACAAAATTTAGGAGCCATTTTGAAAAATAAGGCACAAAAATGGCAACAAATAACACAAGAGAAAAAAGAAAAATGGCTTTAAAGTGGTTTTAAAAAGTGGCCAGAGAAAGTGTAAAGATTTAGTATTTTTTTTTTTAGATACAAATCGTGATATGAGAAAAAAAGGAAAAATATTTGACAAAATGTTCTAAAAAAAATGCATGTAACCCAAAAACCAGATTTAAACAGTAGGGCATTTACTGAAGATACATTCCTTTTAATATATACCATATACACTGAGATTTGTATTTCCAATACCCAATTATCTGGTCAGTATCATTTCACAAATATCAAATGTCAATGTAGCTGATTGCCATTATTTCAGAAATGCCAAATGTTCATTTAGCCGGTAACTGGCTCCTCGGAAATGTCAGCAGCTCGGGTAGTCTGTACTGTTTTGGAGGACATATCAACCTCTCAAATGTTCTACTTACTTAGCAAAGAAGCTAGTGCACATTTCATTAATAATCCTTTTTTGCATTCTATAGAGAGATAAATAGAGCAGAAAAAAGAATTACAGGAGAAAGGAGGAAGTCAACTTAAAGATACATACACAGGTGGTCAAAATTGTTGTGTTAGGCTGTGTGCACAAGTTGCGGATTTAATTGCGGATCCGCAGCATTTTTTTCTGCGCGGAATTGCATTAGATCCACAATCTAGTGCAAAAATTGATGTGCACATGCTGTGGAAAAATCCGCACAGAAACGCAGCGGGGTTTTTTCCGCAGCATGTCACTTCTTTTGTGCAGTTCTGCAGAGTTTCTGCACCCATTGACTTCCATTGTGTGAGTCAAATCCGCAGTAAATTCGCAGATCTAAAAACCATCTGCGGATTTGGTGCAGTTTTGGGTGTGAAAAATGCTGCAGAGGGAAGTGATGTCATGAGTCAGGAGGAAGTGTGTGGGCGGAGTGCAGAGAAAATGGAGTCGTACCGTCGCATGGGGATAGATGTGAGGCGTCTGGTAGAAATGGTAAATATAGTGTATATGTGTCTGTCTGTGTGTCTGTCTGTGTGTCAGTCTGTCTGTAGTGACTCATTGTAGTCATTCGTTGGATGGGACTACTTCTCCCATCCAAATATGATGATGGGAGAGTTGTCCCATCGTCAGGCGACTGACTACAATGGGTTAAAAACACAAACACAGTACACACATTAACATACAGTACATACAACATATAACATGTAGTACATACTCACCACATACGTCCCCGAAGGCCTCCCTTGATCAACTATTAAAAAACTTTTCCGCCGTAATCCATTAATAGGCTGTCCCACGACATCCTCCGGTGATAAACTGCAAGAGGTAATCACTCCTGCAGTGTATCGGAGGTGCCCGTTCTTTTACTGTAGTTCAATGAACTCCATGATCTCACTTAACGGCACTTGACCTGCGGAGACATTTTCTCACGCAGCAGTGTCATAAAGTGAGAGTCCCAGAGATCATTGAACTCTGGTAAACTCTTGAGCATGCGCAGCCACACTGCAGGAGCTTTTGCTCCTGTCAGTGTGTTTGGAAGCCTTGGAGAGCAGTCACATCACCTGATGTGACTGTTCTCCATGGCAGATCATCGTGGGACACTCAATATTTATTGGACTACGTCGGAAAAGGCTACAGCTGATTGAGGGATTTGTAAGTATGGTAAAATGTTGAATATTAAAATACTTTTTTCTGTGCCTTTTTTTACTCTTTCACTACTATAGGATTAATAATGGTAGGTATCTTATTGACGCCTCTCCATTATTAATTCGGCTTAATGTCACCTTACATTAGCAAGGTGACATTAACACCTTATTACCCCATATCCCACCGCTACATGGGAGTGGGAAGAGAGAGGCTAAGCTGTTGTGAACTCCGTTCTCGGGCTCCCTCCTGTGGTCATGAGTGGTACTGTGTGAATTTGTTCTTGGGCTCCCTCTGGTGGCCTTTAGCTATATTGCTGGTCTTGGCTGGGCTCAGCTGCTTCATTTCCTGCTATGCTGGGCCTATTTAATTCACCTGGACTTTCACTTGTTGCCTGCTGTTGGTGTATTCAGTCCTGTTTCTGAGTTCTCCTGAATATTCCTTGTGACCAGTCTCCTGCTGGAGAAGCTAAGTTTGTTTGCTCATTATTTCCTTGAAAACGTTTCTCAGTATATAATGAGTTCAGTCCAGCTTGCTTTTATGTGATTTTTTGCTTGCTGGTTAGTTCTGGGGTGCAGAGTGCGCCCCTCACATCGTGAGTCGGTGTGGGGGTTCTTGCATTCTCTGCGTGGTTTATTTTTGATAGTTTTTGTACTGACCGCACAGACTCCTATCTATTTTCTTTCTATCTAGTATTAGCGGGCCACATTTGCTTAACCTGTTTCATTTCTACGTTTGTCTTTTCCCCTTAACTCACCGTTATTATTTGTGGCGGCTATCTATAGCTTTGGGGTTATTTCTGTGAGGCAAGTGAGGTCTTTGCTTTCTCTCTAGGGGTAGTCAGTTTCTCAGGCTGTGAACGTGGGGTCTAGGATTTTAGGAATGCTCCACGGCTGCCTTTAGTGTTTGTGGATAGGATCAGGATTGCGGTCAGTATAGCTTCCACATCCCCAGAACTTGTCCTATATTCTGGTCATATGTGTCAGGTCAGTTTTGAGGTCCTACCACCGGACCATAACAGTACAGCAGGCCTACAAAGTGTTAATGCAGCAGAAGAGGGAGAAGAGAAATCCTGAAGTCATTTTTATTTTTTTTCCTCTGCACTGTGTTTAGCCTCTCCCCTCCCCTTAATCTTTGGGTGGTTTTGAATTTAGTTGCAGATATGGACATTCAGAGCCTGTCTTCTAGTGTGGATCATCTCACTGCAAGGGTGCAGGGCATTCAGGATTATGTAGTCCGCAGTCCTATGCCAGAGCCTAAAATACCAATTCCTGAACTGTTCTCCGGAGACAGATCTAGGTTTTTGAACTTTATGAATAATTGTAAGTTATTCCTTTCTCTGAGACCTCGCTCCTCTGGTGATTCTGTTCAGCAAGTTAAAATTATTATCTCTTTGTTACGTGGCGACCCTCAAGATTGGGCATTCTCTCTGGCGCCAGGAGATCCTGCATTGCTAAATGTGGATGCGTTTATTCTGGCGCTTGGAATGCTTTATGAGGAACCAAATCTGGTGGACCAAGCAGAGAAGGTTTTGCTGGCTCTCTCTCAGGGTCAAGATGAAGCAGAGGTTTACTGTCAGAAGTTCAGGAAGTGGTCTGTGCTCACTCAATGGAATGAGTGCGCCCTGGCGGCGATTTTCAGAAAGCGTCTTTCTGAAGTCCTTAAAGATGTTATGGTGGGGTTCCCCACGCCTGCGGGTCTGAATGAGTCAATGTCTTTGGCCATTCAGATTGATCGGCGTTTGCGGGAGCGCAAACCCGTGCACCATCTGGCGTTTTTTTCTGAGCAGAGACCTGAGCCTATGCAATGCGACAGGATTTTGACCAGAGTTGAACGGCAAAATCACAGACGTCAGAATGGGTTGTGCTTTTATTGTGGTGATTCTGATCATGTTATCTCAGCATGCTCTAAGCGCACAAAAAGGTTCGCCAAGTCTATCACCATTGGTACTGTACAACCTAAAATCATTTTGTCTGTTACCTTGATTTGCTCTCTATCATCCTACTCAGTTATGGCTTTTGTGGATTCAGGTGCCGCCCTGAATTTGATGGATTTGTCATTTGCCAGTCGCTGTGGTTTTATCTTGGAGCCTTTACAATTTCCTATTCCTCTAAAGGGAATTGATGCTACACCATTGGCCAAGAATAAACCTCAGTACTGGACCCAAGTGACCATGTGCATGGCTCCTGCACATCAGGAGGTGATTCGTTTTCTTGTGCTACAAAATTTGCATGATGTTGTCGTGTTGGGTCTGCCATGGCTGCAGGCTCATAATCCAGTCCTGGATTGGAAAGCAATGTCTGTGTCAAGTTGGGGTTGCCAGGGAATTCATGGCGATGCTCCTTTGGTGTCAATTGCTTCTTCTACTCCTTCTGAAGTCCCTGAATTTTTGTCGGACTACCAGGATGTATTTGATGAGCCCAAATCCAGTGTCCTACCTCCTCATAGGGATTGTGATTGTGCCATAAATCTGATTCCTGGTAGTAAGTTCCCTAAGGGACGACTTTTTAATTTGTCTGTACCAGAACATGCCGCTATGCGGAGTTACATAAAGGAGTCCTTGGAGAAGGGGCATATTCGCCCGTCCTCATCCCCTTTGGGTGCGGGGTTCTTTTTTGTGGCCAAGAAGGATGGTTCTCTGAGACCCTGTATAGATTATCGCCTTCTAAATAACATCACGGTCAAATTTCAGTACCCCTTACCATTGTTGTCTGATCTGTTTGCCCGGATTAAGGGGGCCAGTTGGTTCACCAAGATAGATCTTCGAGGAGCGTATAATCTTGTGCGCATAAAGCAGGGCGATGAATGGAAAACAGCATTTAATACGCGCAAAGGCCATTTTGAGTACTTGGTGATGCCTTTTGGGCTTTCTAATGCCCCCTCTGTGTTTCAGTCCTTCATGCACGACACTTCCGAGAGTATCTGGATAGATTTATGATTGTGTACCTTGATGATATTTTGGTCTTTTCTGATGATTGGGACTCTCATGTGAAGCAGGTCAGGATGGTATTTCAGGTCCTGCGTGCCAATGCCTTGTTTGTGAAGGGCTCTAAGTGTCTCTTCGGAGTCCAGAAGGTTTCCTTTTTGGGCTTTATTTTTTCTCCTTCTACTATTGAGATGGATCCAGTCAAGGTCCAGGCTATTCATGACTGGACTCAACCTACATCTGTGAAGAGTCTTCAGAAGTTCTTGGGTTTCGCTAATTTTTACCGTCGCTTCATCACTAATTTTTCTAGCGTGGTTAAGCCTTTGACGGATTTGACCAAGAAGGGTTCTGATGTTACCAATTGGTCTCCTGCGGCCGTGGAGGCCTTTCAGGAGCTGAAACGTCGGTTTTCTTCGGCTCCTGTCTTACGCCAGCCCGATGTCTCTCTTCCCTTTCAGGTTGAGGTTGATGCTTTGGAGATTGGAGCAGGGGCTGTCTTGTCGCAGAAAAGCTCTGATGGCTCTGTGATGAGACCATGTGCTTTCTTTTCAAGAAAGTTTTCGCCTGCCGAGCGGAATTATGATGTTGGTAATCGGGAGTTGTTGGCAATGAAATGGGCATTTTGAGGAGTAGCGACATTGGCTTGAGGGAGCCAAGCATCGTGTGGTGGTCTTGACAGGTCACAAGAATTTGACTTATCTCGAGTCTGCCAAGCGGTTGAATCCGAGGCAGGCTCGATGGTCATTGTTTTTTTCTCGTTTCAATTTCGTGGTTTCATATCTTCCGGGTTCGAAAAATGTGAAGGCTGATGCCCTTTCTAGGAGTTTTGTACCTGACTCCCCGGAAGTTTCTGAACCAACTGGTGTCCTCAAAGAGGGGGTGATTTTGTCTGCCATCTCTCCTGATCTGCAACGGGTGTTGCAGGAATTTCAGGCCAATAGACCTGACCGTTGTCCACCGGACAGACTGTTTGTCCCGGACAGATGGACCAGTAGAGTTGTTTCCGAGGTTCATTCTTCGGTTTTGGCGGGTCATTATGGAATTTTTGGTACCAGGGATTTGGTGGCGAGGTCCTTTTGGTGGCCTTCCTTGTCGCGGGATGTGCGGTCCTTGCTGTTCTCGTGCCAGTGGTTTGCTTTTGCCTTTGCCTGTCCCGAAGAGGCCGTGGACGCATATTTCCATGGATTTTATTTCGGATCTTCCTGTCTCTCAGAGGATGTCTGTCATCTGGGTGGTTTGTGATCGTTTTTCTAAAATGGTCCATTTGGTACCCTTGCCTAAGCTGCCTTCCTCCTCTGATTTGGTGCCACTGTTTTTTCAGAATGTGGTTCGTTTACATGGTATTCCGGAGAACATTGTGTCTGACAGAGGATCCCAGTTTGTATCCAGATTTTGGCGGTCCTTTTGTGCTAAGATGGGCATTGAATTGTCTTTTTCGTCGGCCTTCCTTCCTCAGACGAATGGCCAAACCGAACGAACTAATCAGACCTTGGAAACTTATTTGAGATGTTTTGTTTCCGCTGATCAGGATGATTGGGTGACCTTTTTGCCATTGGCTGAGTTCGCCCTCAATAATCGGGCTAGTTCTGCTACTTTGGTTTCACCTTTCTTTTGCAATTCTGGTTTTCACCCTCGTTTTTCCTCGGGTCAGATTGAGCCCTCTGACTGTCCTGGGGTGGATTCTGTGGTGGATAGGTTGCAGCAGATTTGGAACCATGTGGTGGACAATTTGACGTTGTCCCAGGAGAAGGTCCAGCGCTTTGCTAACCGCCGTCGGTGTGTGGGTCCCCGACTTCGTGTGGGGGATTTGGTATGGTTGTCTTCTCGTTATGTCCCGATGAAGGTTTCCTCTCCTAAGTTCAAGCCTTGTTTCATCGGTCCTTATAAGATTTTGGAAATCCTCAACCCTGTATCATTTTGCTTGGACCTTCCAACATCGTTTGCCATTCATAATGTGTTCCATAGGTCATTGTTGCGGAGATATGTGGTGCCTGTGGTCCCTTCTGTTGATCCTCCTGCTCCGGTCTTGGTCGAGGGGGAGTTGGAGTACGTAATGGAGAAGATCTTGGATTCTCGTGTTTCGAGACGGAAGCTTCAGTACTTAGTGAAATGGAAGGGCTATGGTCAGAAGGATAATTCCTGGGTTGTCACCTCCAATGTCCATGCGGCCGATTTGGTTCGTGCCTTTCATTTGGCTCATCCTGATCGGCCTGGGAGCTCTGGTGAGGGTTCGGTGACCCCTCCTCAAGGGGGGGGTACTGTTGTGAACTCCGTTCTCGGGCTCCCTCCTGTGTTCATGAGTGGTACTGTGTGAATTTGTTCTTGGGCTCCCTCTGGTGGCCTTTAGCTATATTGCTGGTCTTGGCTGGGCTCAGCTGCTTCATTTCCTGCTATGCTGGGCCTATTTAATTCACCTGGACTTTCACTTGTTGCCTGCTGTCGGTGTACTCAGTCCTGTTTCTGAGTTCTCCTGAATATTCCTTGTGACCAGTCTCCTGCTGGAGAAGCTAAGTTTGTTTGCTCATTATTTCCTTGAAAACGTTTCTCAGTATATAATGAGTTCAGTCCAGCTTGCTTTTATGTGATTTTTTGCTTGCTGGTTAGTTCTGGGGTGCAGAGTGCGCCCCTCACATCGTGAGTCGGTGTGGGGGTTCTTGCATTCTCTGCGTGGTTTATTTTTGATAGTTTTTGTACTGACCGCACAGACTCCTATCTATTTTCTTTCTATCTAGTATTAGCGGGCCTCATTTGCTTAACCTGTTTCATTTCTACGTTTGTCTTTTCCCCTTAACTCACCGTTATTATTTGTGGGGGCTATCTATAGCTTTGGGGTTATTTCTGTGAGGCAAGTGAGGTCTTTGCTTTCTCTCTAGGGGTAGTCAGTTTCTCAGGCTGTGAACGTGGGGTCTAGGATTTTAGGAACGCTCCACGGCTGCCTTTAGTGTTTGTGGATAGGATCAGGATTGCGGTCAGTATAGCTTCCACATCCCCAGAACTTGTCCTATATTCTGGTCATATGTGTCAGGTCAGTTTTGAGGTCCTACCTCCGGACCATAACACTAAGCGCCAGATATGGCACATCTTACAGATGCGCCAAATCTGGGGTGGCTGTGTGCTGGTATTTGTAGCTGGGGGGGGCAATATCCATGGCCCCTCTCTAGGCTATGAATATCAGCCTGCAGCTGTCTGCGTAGCCTTTTCTGGCTATAAAATATAGGGGGACCCTATGTCATTTTTTTTGTGGGGTCCTCCAGTTTTAATAGCCAGTAAAGGCTATGCAGACAGCTGCGGGCCGATATTCATAGCCTGCGAAGATTAACCCCTTCCCAGGCTACAAAATATCAGTACGCAGTTGCTGGCTTTCCCTTTCTGGACATGAAACTTGGGCGTGAGCCCACGCCATTTTTTTTTAAGATTAATAATGGATAGGCGTCTTTTTTTTTTTTTTTTAAGTTTGTCTCTTTATTTAGCTTTACAAAAACGCTTACAAATCTGCATGAAAAATGCAATGAAAAACGCATAAAAAATGCATAAAATCCGCATAGAAAACCATACAGAAAACGCATAAAAACGCAATGAAAAACAGCACTAAAAACGCATAAAAAATGCAGGAAAAGCTTGTAAATCCGCAGCTGCGTTTTCTGCCAGGAGATGCAGATTTTGTGCAGAAAATTCTGCACCCAAATCTGCAACGTGTGCACCCAGCCTTACAGTTGGGACTTTTCTCTCTTGGTCCAACCTCAGGTATATCTATAGTTCAGGTACCTAGAGACGGGAGAAATAAATCAGAGAGACACAGTGCAGTTGTCTTTCCAAAATAATCTTTAAAAGTTTATTGACAGGGTGATCTTTTATAGTGCAAGATCAAGTGCAAGGGAAATGAAGCGTTACATAATAATTTGGCAAAAATGTTATGTTATACAATCGGTTGTCAATAGTGTTGAGCGATACCGTCCGATACTTGAAAGTATCGGTATCAGATAGTATCGGCCGATACCAGCAAAGTATCGGATCTCGCCGATTCCGATACCCGATACCCATGCAAGTCAATGGGACACCAAGTATCGGACGGTATCCTGATGGTTCCCAGGGTCTGAAGGAGAGGAAACTCTCCTTCAGGCCCTGGGATCCATATGAATGTGTAAAATAAAGAATTAAAATAAAAAATATTGATATACTCACCTGTCCGGAGGCCCCTGCACCTTACCGCTGTTAACCGGCAGCCTTCTTTGTTTAAAATGAGCGTGTTCAGCACCTTCCATGACGTCACGGCTTCTGATTGGTCGCGTGCCGCTCATGTGACCGCCACGCGACCAATCACAAGCCGTGACGTAATTCTCAGGTCCTAAATTCCTAGAATTAGACTGGAAACTTCCGATTCCGATTCCCGATACCACAAAAGGATCGGATACTTGCGGTATCGGAATGCTCAACACTAGTTGTCAAACAAAATATGGGGGTGCTTCCCTTATGTCATTATGTTCTAGTTCAAAAGTTGAAGTTGAAGAGAGATTGGCTGAACAAATACCCCTCGTTTAATGAAAGAAAAACCCACAATGGTCACAGAAATAGCTTGATTCTGACAAAAGTAATAATAAATAAAAAATCAATGAAAATGAACAAACAAATGAAAGTCAGACATTACTTTTCATCCATGCTTCCACAGAATTTAAAAAATTTTTGAAACTGGACAGAAATGATGGTACCCCTGAAAATAATGTGACAAAAGGGACATGTTAAATCAAGGTGTGTCTACTATCTGGTATCACAGGTGTCTACAATCTTGTAATTAGTGAGTGGCCTGTATATAGGGCTACAGATACTCACTGTGCTGTTTGGTGACATGGTGTGTATCACACTCAACATGGACCAGAGGAAGCGAAGGAAAGAGTTGTCTCAGGAGATTAGAAAGAAAATTATAGACAAACATGTTAAAGCTAAAAGTTATAAGACCATCTCCAAGCAGCTTGATGTTCCTGTGACTACAGTTGCACATATTATTCAGAAATGTAAGATCCATGGGACTGTAGCCAACCTCCCTTGTCGTGGCTGCAGGAGGAAAATTGATGACAAATCAAAGAGACGGATAATACAAATGGCAACAAAAGAGCCCAGAAAAACTTCTAAACAGATTAAAGGTGAACTTCAAGCACAAGGAACATCAGTGTCAGATTGCACCATCCGTCATTGTATGAGCCAAAGTGGACTTCATGGGAGACGACCAAGGAGGACACCATTGTAGAAAAAAAATCATAAAAAGGCCAAACTACATGTTGACAAGCCACAAAGTTTCTGGGAGAATGTCCTATGGACTGATGAGACAAAAATTGAACTTTTTGGCAAGGCACATTTGCTCCATGTTCACAGACTGAAAAATGATGCTTATCAATAAAAGAACACTGTCCCTACTGTGAAACATAGAGGAGGCTCTGTTATGTTCTGGGGCTGCTTTGCTGCATCTGGCACAGGGTGTCTAGAATCTGTGCAGTGTACAATGAAATCTCAAGACAATCAAGGTATTCTAGAGAGAAATGTGCTGCCCAGTGTCAGAAAGCTTGGTCTCAGTCGCAGGTGATGGGTCTTGCAACGGGGTAATGACCCAAAACACACAGCTACAAACACCCAAGAATGGCTAAGAGGAAAACATTGGACTATTCTGAAGTGGCCTTCTATGAGCCCTGACCTAAATCCTATTGAACATCTTTGGAAAGAGCTGAAACGTGCCGTCTGGAAAAGGCAACCTTCAGATATGAGACAACTGGAGCAGTTTGCTCAACTTGAGGAGTCGCCAAATACCTGTCGAGAGGTGCAGAAGTCTCATTGACAGTTGCAGGAATCGTTTGATTGCAGTGATTGCCTCAAAAGGTTGTGCAACAAAATATTAAGTTAAGGGAACCATCATTTTTGTCCAAGCCTATTTCATGAGTTTTATTTTTTTTTTTAGTTCTGTGGAAGCATGGTTGAAAAGCAATGTCTGACTTTCAGTTGATCATTTTCATAATTTTTTTTATTTATTATTACTTTTGTCATATTCAAGTTATTTCTGTGACCATTGTGGGATTTTCTGTCATTAAATGAGGGGTACCAACAATTTTGACCATGTGTGTATATACACAGTTGTGGTGATGTCACCACTGACCCTGCTCCCCCTCCCTTCACAATAATTTTTTCACACACTTTGATGCTTCAATACAAAATAAAGAGTCTGAGTCAATTTCTGTTAATGTCCATTAGGATTTCCTGAAAGAACAGGAAGTAGGAGTCTGGAAGGTCCCCAGAGGCCAGTGTGAAAATTTTGACTTCTAATTTTAAAAGATGTTATCATATCTTCTGTACAAATGGTAGGTATGAGATCTGACCATTCTGGCTATAATAATGTGCATTATGTGTTATAATGTGTGTTATTTCCTGGAAGAACGGTAAGTTACTGTAGAGTCTAAAATATCCCCAGTGGCCAGTGTGAAAATTGAAACATTTGTATTGTTTAATTTTAAAACAGTCTTTTATGTAAAAAAAATTAATTGTCAAAAATAATTAAAATATATATTTAACCCCGGGTATTTTCGTTTTTCGCTCCCCTCCTTCCCAGAGCCATAATTTTTTTATTTTTCCGTCAATATGGCGATGTGAGGGCTTATTTTGTGTGGGATAAGTTCATTGGTTTTAGCATGTCATGTACTAGAAAACAGGAAAACAAATTCCTAGTGCGATGAAATTGCAAAAAAAGTGCAATCCCACACTGGCTTTTTGGCTTTTTTGCTAGGTTCACTAAATGCTAAAACTGACCTTCCGCTATGATTCTCCAGATCATTACGAGTTCATAGACACCAAACATGTCTAGGTTATTTTTTATCTAAGTGGTAAAAAAAAATTCCAAACTTTGCTAAAAAAAACCAAAATTGTGCAATGTTCTGATACCCGTTCCATTTTTTGAGATCTCGGGTTAGTTGAGGGCTTATTTTTTGCGTGCCGAGCTGACATTTTTAATGATATCATTTTGGTGCAGATACGTTCTTTTGATCGCCCGTTATTGCATTTTAATGCAATGTCATGGCGATCAAAAAAAGTAATTCTGGCGTTTCTAATTTTTTTCTCGCTACGCCGTTTAGTGATCAGATTAGTACTTTTTTTATTGATAGATCGGGCGATTCTAAAGTCGGCGATACTAAATATGTGTATATTTGATTTTTTTACTGATTTATTTTCAGGGGGGGCGAAAGGGGGGTGATTTAAACCTTTATATTATTTTATTTTTTTCATTTTTTAATACATTTTTTAAATTTTTTTTGCCATGCTTCAATAGCCTTTATGGGAGGCTAGAAGCTGGCATAGCCTGATCCGCTCTGCTACATAGGAGCGAAGCTCAGATCGTTCCTATGTAGTAGAATTTCTGCATTGCTATGTGCGCCTACCACAGGGTGGCGCTCACAGTAATCTGGCATCAACAACCAAAGAGGTCTTCAAAAAAACCTTTGGTTGTCATGCCGGTGCGTCACTGACCCCCGATCACGTGGGGGTCAGCGATGCGCGCATTTCCGGCCCGATGGCCGGAAGTGGTAGTTAAATGCCGCTGTCAGCATTTGACAGTGGCACTTAACCAATTAATAGTGGCGGGTGAATCATGATTCCACCCACTGCTCTTATGGGTACATGTCAGCTGTTCAAAAGGGTGTTAAAAAATAGGTCATTTTCTGTTGATAGCATCCCTTTCAGAAAAGTTGTGGATTATTTAATTCTTCATTTTTGATGTTGTCATTAATATGTGTTTTTTAGTGTAGGCAAATATACTGTTACTATCTGTAAGTTACAGCCAGCAGTTTTAGGGTGTTTTGATTGGGCGGGAAGGTGCTTTAAAGATGAACCTGCCCACCAGGAGTCGGATAGTTGGCATACCGCTTCCTAGACCTGCGAGGATAAATATTGTTATATGTGCCTTCAGTACTATGAATGACCTCCAGTATTACGAGTGGCACGTGACTAATGAGGGGACCACAGGCTTCACGCCAAACCTCTCGTCATCCCATTTAGCTGTCTTAAAAGTTTTGGGCACCCTACACTATGCTAGGACATGCTGTTAATTGTAGTCCCATAGCCACGTAAATACAAGCTTTGTTTTTCACATTACTAGATAAATCTCCACGGATTGTATGGCAAATGTGTTTTCTTTTGTTCTTTCTAAGAGCCGTGAACCCTTCCTGCACACATCAATTACCCCTGTTTGTGAGTAATGAATTTCTCCATCCTTGTTTTCCTGTCGCAGTTAATTATGAAATATGGTATAATTTCTCTTGTGTATAAAAATTCAATTTCACTTCTTATGTTAAGCCTTTACTATTAACTTATATCCCCACATCTAGGTCCTGGCTTTATTATAACAGCCCCTTTGCATTTTCCTGAAATTTGCCACTTCATAGTCTATAATAGAATGATGGCCAACGCGACATTTCTTTGCGTTCCCTCTGTGATTTCGGTTTTCTCAGATAATTAAGGAATTCATTTTCTGTTAACAATGAGCAATGAAGAAGATATATTAAGGGTCAACAAAAGTTCCCAGAAATTCTATTTTCAGAAATATAATGCATCTAATCCTTCATATTAACTATAAAGGCAGCAATCACCACATTTTTTAAATCCAACGAAATGTTCCTCCTTACAGTATGGGGTAGAGGGAATATTCAAACAATAGCCTTGGGCTCTGTTCACACCTTTATTTTATTTTGCCTATATCAGATTTATATATCAGTATATTAAAAACAGTCTTATGCTATAATATTGCCAGACCTCTATTGCAGATGTTAAAAAGCTCACAATACCCCTCACCCCGATGCGCGTTTTCCCTCCAGCTTCTTGCCCCCAGAAGAAGCTGGCGGCGAAACGTGTGTCGGGGTGAGGGGACGCCGAACGGACACACAGCACCTCTGTTACAGGTAATATCTTAATTGAGGATTGATTTCTGGGATTAGCATTTGACTTGCTTAGGGTACTAATTGGTACGGGGACGTTATAATTATATAATACTGTTTCATTACGGTATCCCTTGACAGTAATTTTGCTTTTTAATTGGTTTTATGTATTACTAAATAAGTTATTTTTTTATCCTTATTGCATGCCCATTTTACTTCTTTTTTATGCTGCATAAAATTACCTCTGATGTGGTTTTCCAAGCTGCGGCATGTCATTATCTTTTGCGGGATCGCTCAGTCTTCTATGCAGAATTTCCCCATAGACTTGCGCTTTTTTTAAACTGTGGATTTACCGCATCTAATGCATGCGTTGTAAGTACATTAATGCAGGTGTTTTTAGCCTGGTCTAACCTAATAAATAAATAATTAAAAAAAAAAACACATAGCGTACCCCCTATTTTTGATAACCAACTTGATTATTCGAACACCATGGGTTGTTTAATGACAGTCATGTTTCTGACCAGTACATTCCTGACCAGGTCTCTTGTTTGAGGATCTTAACCAAATCCTTTCCTATATTTCTGCTTTTTAAACCATTGTGCGTGTAACAACTTAATATTGAGGTGAACTAGCCACATCCAGACTAGAGGGTTTAGTTTGAGGTTATGAAAATCCATAAACTGATAATTCCATATTGTGCTACATGATTTACAAGGTCTGAACGCACTTGAGCTAAGGAGCTTACTGAAACTCTCAAAATCTTAAATGTAATTTCAGAAAGTTGAAAAAATATAGTATACAATGAAATTCTACATCCTCCTGTTCTGGTGACAAATGTGTCAGTAAAAGAGCAGGAATCAAGGCTAGCGACTTTATGGTCAGTAGCCTAATAATGACTCAATAAAACCACTTGATATAAGAGGTAATAAACGACATTGTGCTTCTCTTCTAGACTGTAATGTCTCCTAAGGGAAAGAGAATGCTTTATTAGATTCAGAGAGTTTAGTGCTAGCAGTATCATATTGATTATGTCCATGCGTCCTCTTATATCACTACTACTGTATCTGTTGGTATTATATCATTGACGTTATCTTCTGTTCCTCACATTGCCATAATAGAATATATAGCCTGGCTCCAACAGAAGTTTCACAATCAACTGTAGCTGAGGACCCCATTCACATTCGACTAAAGTTAGCCGATCCTGATGAGTAGTGCTGATGATAAATGTCATGGAAATGTCTATTACTCATTTCCAACATTGGATTGCTGGTTGCATTGTTCTTCCAGTGATTAACCACCTGCTGATGTGTCAGTTGGCGGCTTTCTCACAGTGAACGCAAGAGCACTCTGTCAAACGAGCCCTCTTGTGTGTAGGAGAGTTAGTTCAGATGGCTGTTGGCCAAATGTTCGGCCAAAGTATTGTCATCTAACGTGTATGGCCAGCTTAACTTTACCCTGTTCAAGTTTCTAAAATTAGGCTTGGTCCATAAGGTCAACATTGTTTCTGCCACTAAGGGGTTAAGGAACTTTGTGCCACACAATGTTGTAATGGTTGATTCACTGAAAAAGGGTCTGGATGCTTTTTTTGAAAAATATAATATTACAAGATATGGGCACTAGATTCTGTGATGGGACATTGATCCAGGGAACTAATATGATTGCCGCATGTGGAGTCGAGAAGGAAGTCTTCACTTAATATGGGACATTTAACATCTACCTCGTGGGGTTTTTACCTTCCACTGGATCAACATGTTGGGCTATAGGTTGAACTCAATGAACTGATGTCTACCTTTCACCTTAAAACTATGAAACTATATTGGCACACTGGGCCAGAACTGGCGTTTAAAAGAAATGTCCTCCTCACATGTAGTACAGAAGTTCTGTTCGAACAAATGGCAGAACTCCAAAGGAAAGAAGGGCTATTTGGGATAAATGTAAGTGTAAATTTGGCTGTAATAGATTGCAGACACCATGTCTCATTTGCAGAGACCCTAAGGTACCAAAACAGCAGAAACCCCCATACAGTAAATGACCCCATTTTGGAAACTAGAGCCATCAAGGAATTGCTCTAGGGGTGTACTAAACATTTTTAACCTACAGGTGAAAAAAGGTTTACAACATTTAGAGCGCCGCCTGAGATCACAAAAAATGGAGATGCTACGGGTATCGGAAAACGGCCCATTTTTTATTTTTTTTAACAAACTTGGAATTTTTTTTTCACCACATAAATATAAAAGAACCTAGACATGTTTCATGTCTATGAACTCGTAATGACCTGTTGAATCATAATGGCAGGTCAGTTTTAGCATTTAGTTTACATGATTAAAAAAAACAAAAAACAACCGTGCGATTGCACTTTTTTGCAATTTCACCGCACTTGGAATTTTTTTCCTGTTTTCCAGTACATGATATGTTAAAACCAATGGTGTCATTCTAAATTACAACTCTCCCCACAAAAAAGCAAGCCCTCACATGGCCATTTTGACCAAAAAATAAAAAAGTTATGGCTCTGGGAAGACGGGGAGCAAAAAAATGAAAATGCAAAACCAAAAATACCTCTGGTCGTTAAGGGGTTAAATTATTCTCCTCTGTGTTGATTACCTTACAGAGTTTGGCATCATCTACAAATATTGAAATTCCCCTCACTATGCCCCTACAAAGTCAATAATACATGCCACGCCATTGTTATCTGTGACCTAATCTGAGTGTGTTCCATTAATAACCACCTTCTGGGTTTTATCACTGAGCCAGTTTGTAGCCCAATTGCACCTATATAATATTAGTCCTATTTTGTCCATTTTATGTACCAACATTTTATATGGCATCATATCAAACAGCTTTGAAAAGGCCAGACAGAGGATATTCACAGCCTTACTCTGGTCCAGTATGGGAATTACCTGTCCAGCTGATCAGATCAGGTTGACAGGACCAATCCCTCATAAGCCCATGTTGATGTTGGGTCATCATGAGGTTATTCTTATTGAGATACTCCAGTATAGCATCTCTTAGGAAACCTTCAAGGCTAGAATTAAAACTTACCATCCTATAATTTCCAGGCTCAGTTTTTTACCTCTTTTTGAATGTTGCATCACATTTCCTATGCGCCAGTCTACAGACCCTGTCGTGATGGAATTATTTAATATGGTAATAATGGTCTGTCTGTCACGATACATAATTCCTACAGTAGGGGGTAAGCCATCCAGCTTTTCTAATTCAGTGTTTTTGTTGCGGCACCGTACTTCTTGCTGGGTTAAGTTTTGGTATAGTCTCTGTCAACTTGGGTGTGCAAGTATTGGGGTCTTATGTCCACCAGTGGGGGTCTTCATGAAGGTCCAATGTTCATGTACAGGAAAACAGACATTAGTGGCACCAGGTTGACATCAAAGTTTGTTTTAAATAAGATTTGATTTTGCTGGACCAATGGGACAATGCTTTATTAGGTGTCAAACTTGGTTCAGCCTTCATCCTCCTGTCTTCTTGTGCTATAGCCAAAGGAATATTGGTTAGACTACATTCTCATGTCCATGTGACACACCCGAGAGCCTGTCCATTTTTTGAGAGGGCAGCATCTGGATTCATAGAGTAGAATGGATGTTTAAACACATCTGTTAAAATCATATATCTTAGAGAGGGATTTGTGATTTTCAGAGCATGTCCTATTCCGATTCAATCTGCAGATCAGACTTGGCCATTTAAGTCTGTGGAGATCCATGAGAAGCAGATGCAAATCAGACAGCTTCCCATTGGCTTCCGTTTTTCATCGGTGTCTCACAAATCTGTTTCTTAACGATAAACTTGAATAAAAGCATGTCCCCTTTCAAGGGTTTTGCTTGAGTGATAAAGAAAACAGAAGAGAAAAACTGGAAGCAACGAGGATGACACATGAGAAAAAAAATCAGTTCATTTCACTTGGCTGGAAACACTCACCTGGATGGATGTGTGAATCTAGCCTTAGGTGGACACTTAATCGAGTCACACATAAAAAATCATGTTCCCCTCTGGTGGGTTAGTCAGATATTTTGTAGAAATATATTATATCACCAAATGTTTCATGAATGTGCTGCTATCATGTAATGTAGAGTCCAGAGTCTTTTTCAGAGCATTGAACTCATTCAAGGGCGGGCATACCATTTGTGCAACCTGTGTAGCCACACAGGGTCCCAAAAGATAAGGGGGCCCATTTCTGCCTCCAAACCAGGTGGAATTGCGCATTATATTTAACTATTGGACAACAAAGAGCTCATATACTGTTCATGCACAGGGGCCGTCTTATGTCTATGTCCACCAGTGAACTCATTGACGTACAATTATGAATTTCACTTTCTACACTTCATTCTGTCACATAACAAAGATTAGATAGAACAAAACAAACAAACGTTGAAGAGCTTTCAGTGACGATGAAATATACTGTGTCCTTCTCCTTCTGATAAGTGCCGAGATGTATACATCGTAAAGCGTGATTATAAACCCTCATACAAAAGAGCTTCTCCATCTCCGCTTCAGACATGTGTTCTGCTGCTCGTGCTATAGATAATAAATCAAAGCCGGCCAGGACACCACGTGGGTAATGGACTTGAGTGAATACCACAAAGAACGTTTTGAATCATTCTGGACAGTGAATTTAGAGTAAGTCTGGACTGAGACTTCTGTGCGAAAAACATTTCAGGGATTTACTTGGAAAGGAATGACTCATTTTTTAAATTCTAGTTTAAATTTTTATATCTGCTCACTTTCACAAAATTTGCTAAACACAAAACTAGCATAAATAGCTGCATTTATTGAGGGAACGTCATTCCCCAAAGTTTTCTTACATTGGCATGGAATCACTCAGTATTGGGAGTACATATGTTCTAATTCTGAGACCGCTAAAAATGAATAAATGGCCAGCCTGCATTGCATTACTGTTGTCTGTAATCTTCCAATAGGAGAAAACTGGAATTACATAAATTAAAATAAAAGGCAAAATAAAGATAAATAAAAATAAAAAAGCGAAACGTGATCAACGCCATTGCACAGCATGTAAGAGGGTGACCAGGACAGTCATGTGCTTCTCCCTTGATTAGAAAAATGGTTATTACCTGTGTATATGAAAAAATGTTTTATATTGCATAGAACCTTATAGGCGCCACGGTGCACGGTTAGTGTATTGCTATAATATGTGGATGACTCAATGTGTTCTGATAAATATATTAGATATAGGGAAAGGATAAGATATGTACATGGGACATAGGTTAAGATTTAGCTATAAGATAGGATTGGGTATAGTACAGTGGTGGGTACAATAAGTTCTGGAAGTAGGCAGGCTTAGGATAGAAACTGTGTTCAGGAACAGCTCCAGTGTGGGAGGGGCAGGGATAGTTAACAAGAGGGACACTTCCTGGTTAGTGCAGCCAGACTAAAGGTACCTTCACATTAAGCGACACTGCAGCGATAGCGACAACGATGCCGATCGCTGCAGCGTCGCTGTTTGATCGCTGGAGAGCTGTCACACAGACCGCTCTCCAGCGACCAACGATGCCGAGGTCCCCGGGTAACCAGGGTAAACATCGGGTTGCTAAGCGCAGGGCCGCGCTTAGTAACCCGATGTTTACCCTGGTTACCAGCGTAAAATGTAAAAAAAACAAACAGTACATACTTGCATTCGCGTCCCCCGGCGTCCGCTTCCTGCACTGACTGAGCGCCGGCCCTAACAGCAGAGCGGTGACGTCACCGCTGTGCTTTCACTTTCACTTTACGGCGCTCAGTCAGTGTGGGAAGCAGACGCCGGGGGATGCGAAGGTGAGTATGTACTGTTTGTTTTTTTTACATTTTACACTGGTAACCAGGGTAAACATGGGGTTACTAAGCGCAGCCCTGCGCTTAGTAATCCGATGTTTACCCTGGTTACCAGTGTAAAACATCGCTGGTATCGTTGCTTTTGGTGTCAAACACGACGATACACGCCGGTCTGACGACCAAATAAAGTTCTGAACTTTGTTCAATGACCAGCGATATCACACCAGGATCCTGATCGCTGCTGCATGTCAAACTAAACGATATCGCTAGCCAGGACGCTGCAACGTCACGGATCGCTAGCGATATCGTTTAGTGTGAAGGTACCTTAAGAGATTAGATGGAGAGATAACAGCAGTTGTTGGAGGTCTGAAAACACGATGAGCACGAGCTGTTCAGCCAAAAGAGAACGTCAGCCATAAACTTGGGATGGACATTCCTGGAACATCAGGTACCTACGGTCTAACTGAGGGACTGCGAAGCGTGCCTCAATATCTTCCTATGAGAGGAAGTCAAATGGGGTATCGCATAACGGAGTTGGGATGGGACTCATGGAAACTACAGAGCCGGATGGAGTATCCCAGGGACCAGAGATGCCAGTGAGGAAAGGGATAGCTCAGGGAAAGCGAACATCAGAACGTGCTGTGCTATCAACTTTGAAACTGGAAAAGTTTGTGCCCAAGACTGAGTGTTTCAATATAATGAAAATGGACAGTTAAGTAAACTTCTTTATTATAAAACGAATTTGATGTCCCCTAATGTGTGTTCGGTGGTTCCAGAAGTTGAAGAATTGGAGAGAGCAGAGGCCTGTGACCAAAACGTGAGTCTTATGCACCATACACATAGCACAGGAGAATTGGGACACCGTTTATTTGTAGGCTGCCAAGGTGTGGGAGAACAATGTGGTGCCCCTGAGGGTCCAGTCACCACAGGGGTACTGCACCTCATCCAGAGTTGTGGTACCCCACTCTCGGGTAAGGAGGGGGCACTAACCAGTACCCGCACTTTAGCATCCAACACCACACCACTCCAGGTCAGGGGATCTGGGCTGACCCTATTTAGGGAGGACCCCATCTCAGGCTGGAGGGGGAACTAGGTAGAGGGTGTGGGTGGAGAAAGTGACAGTTGGGAGTGAAGTGTTGTCATGGAAACGGGAGTGAGCAGAGAGTAGTCAGTCTGTGAGAGGAGTGAGAGGAGGAGTCAGAGAGTAGCTCCAGAGAGAAGGGATCATAGAGGCCAGGGAAGTGAGGAATCCTCACGTGGTGCCCAAATCATCGCTGACCGTAGTCGGGTGGAGGGACCAGGTTGCAGTGGTGACCTGCCCCAGACTAGTGGAAAGACTGTAGGACTCAGCTAGCAAATCGGAGGCTATGGTGTCTATATGTGCCACAGCCAAATCTACACATAATCCCTAAAAAGGCAGCCACATAAGGAATCCTCCAGTGGTGCCCGAATCCACGCCAACCGTAGTCGGGTGGAGGGACCAGGTTGCAGTGGTGACCTTCCCCAGACTAGTGGAGAGACTGTAGGACTCAGCTAGCAAATCAGAGGCTGTGGTGTCTGTATGTTCCACAGCCAAATCTACACATAATCGCTAAAAAGGCAGCTACATAAGGTCAAGGGGACCAGGAAGACGTCGCCTGACAGGACCTGAGGCTGCTGGTTTGGGACACTGTGTGTAAGGCGCAGTGCAGGAGAGTGAGAGCCTGCGCAGAGAGAGATGACCTGAAAAGGTACACAAAAAGGGGGTCCCGAAAAAGTGCACCCAAACTACCTGAGAGCTGGCTGGACCACTGACCCGGAGGACACAGCACCCGGCTGGTGTTTGTAACCCAAAAACTGTGAGTAAAGTGTGAAGACTGCACCCCGCTGAGTCACCTGCCCAGTACTACAACAAGTATCATCATTGAATTTACCCTTTATCTGCCCTGGGGCCCCGCTCTACCCGTGGGGAGCTGTACCATCTTTGCTGCATCACCATGAACCACAGCATTGGCCATCCCTTGCCGAACACCACGGGTGGGATCATGAATCAATCCCATATAACTTTCCCCATTCTTACATTCTTATTGCACACCCAGGGCCACGGAGTCGGGTCACAGTCCGTGACTTCCCCAAAGAACTGTCCGAGTACCCCACAGCCCTGGTGGGCGTCGCAACAACAGCCCCTCGCCCCTGACTACCGCACTGTGCACCTTACAAGAGTCTGATGAATGCATAAAAGAAAAAGCGATCCAGCTTCCAATCCAGTCAATGATTAAAATATATTCTTTATTGTAGAAGATTAAAAAATATAAGTGTCAGGATACACCAAAATGTGTGGGAGGGCATGATGAAGCATAACACCATAACCAAACGCATTTTGAAATCACAACACGTTCCTAGACTTGGCTTAAACAAGTTGGTTTATTGTTGACTCATTTTAAAATACTTTAAAGTAGCAGAGAATAGCCTTAAATTGTCCAAATAATCAAACATGAGCACTAAAAGAAAACAACTGTAGAAAATAAATGTACATTGAAAAAAAGAGTGCAATTTCTCAAATAACAAAATATTTTTGATTGTTAACAAAAAAATAGATATAAGCCTCCAGAAATATTCCTTGTTTTAGTTGTGTTAATATAGAAAAACATCAATGGATAATATAAAGATTAGTCAACTAATAAAGTATGAAGTTTAAAGAGAAAATCAGGAAAAACCTGATGTGTAGTGGAAAAATAATAAAAAAAATATTGAATGAAAAGTGCAGGGGCAGGCGTGAGAAGGGAAAAATCTTTTGCTGTGTTAAACCCCCCAGATGAACTCACTGCAGATCGTGTGAAAGGAAATCCCCGTAGATTGAATCTACTGTGAGGTGTGGAAAAGGAGTTATAAATAAATAATATAAATATATTTTTTTATGAATTATTTTTTTAACACCTTAACCAACTCACTTGTGTAGAAAGATATTATTTTCCGTGATACAGCCCCATTTTATGTGAAAAAAAAAATAATTTGTCATTATCATAGAATACATGTAGCACTTAATCCATAGTTTGGTCCTCTGGAGCCCCCTGCCTATTTGCTCTTATAATAAAAAAATACTGTATACTGGTGTTTTGTGCCCATATGCAGATATATAAGGGTAAGTGTTGTGCTAGAAAAAAAGGAGACCTTTGTTCTTGGGCTTTATAGCGTTGAGGTAGGTGAGGCATAGTGCACATATTTGGCATCATTATACTCAGAAGTGTGCAGGGTCATTTTGAGTGATAAATTACTCTGGCCAAACTAATTATGTTAAATAGCAAAAAAAAAAATGCTTTTCTCTCTATCTTTCCAATTTTTAACTGCAGAAAACGTACAAAAAAAGTCATTTTGTTAAACATTACTCATATGCGCCCCCTAAAAAAAAGAAATACAATTTTTTGTTCAAAGTAGAAAAAGAAATGATTTAAGTAACCTTTAGAATGTGGCATTCCAAAATGATCAAATAAAAGCATAATTTAATCCATAAATCCCATAAATCACACATTAGTAAAGCAATTACATTTAAAAAAAAAAATCCTGCTTTACAGTAAGCAAACAAACAAAAACAATAAAACAAAACAAGGAGCCAAAATACTACCCCTAGATACATTCCTTCTGGGGTATACAGTAGTTTTCAATATAGGGTCCTTTCTACATGTATTCTATCATTCAGCATTCGTCCATGTGGTCTAAGTACATGAAAACATTATCTTACTAAATATTTACACTATACCATCATTTTTTAAAGAGTCGTGATGTGGTCAAAAAGTGAAAAAAGGTTTAAAAATTGATGTCAAAGGGAAGTAGACAAATGATAAAACTTATTTAATAACACATTTGTACAGTGTACTGTATATTTATGTCCTATATGAGGTTTTAAATATAAAAATTAGATTATAATTTACATTTTTACCACTTTCTTGTGCTTTTAATACATAAACGTAAATCCATGTTAACCCAATTTTTTTAGATACAGGTAAATATGACAACTGACATTCCTGCACTTTATAAGAACATTACTGTTTCAATCTCAGGCAAAGTGCTCCTCACTATATAAAAAGATTTAATCCAATGTCAAGATGGCCCTGGGTAATCCATTGACAATGCTGCCCTGTGCGCTCTCTTTATCAAACAGTCTGCTCCTCCATCTTCTTTTTTCACATGGACAGTTCTCTATGCCTTCTCTTACACAGACTGCTGCCAGTGTTGCCCTCTTCCTCATACAAACTGCTGCCCGTGTTGCCCTCTTTCTTACACACAGATTGCTCCCCTTGCTTGCTCACAAGCTGCTTTCTCTAGTCCCTCGTTACTCATAAACTGCTCCTCATGCCCCTCTAAAGACAGATTCCTATAATGACCTTCTCATGCAGACTGCTCCCCATGCCCTCTTTTGACAGACTGCCAATGTCCTCCTTCTACATGGTTCGATGTCATATCCCTTATTGTCTGCCCCAATTGCACCCTTCTCTCATGCTCCAATCCTCATTTCTCCTCTCACGGGATAATAATAATTTTTATTTATATAGCGCCAACATATTCCGCAGCACTTTACAATTAAGCGGGGACATGTACAGACAATAAATTCAATACAAGTTAAGACAATTTAAACAGTGACATTAGGGGTGAGGTCTCTGCTCGCAAGCTTACAATCTACAAGGATATGGGGGGGGGGACACAATAGGTGAAAAGTGCTTGTTATTTCAGGTCTGGCAATTATAATACATAGGGATTTTCATATAAATCTGCATGATCCGGTCATCAGCCCGTGTGTTTAAGTGCAATAGTCAAGTATCAAGTGCAGTTATCATGTGCATGGAGGGTGTGGAGACAGATGAATAGTAGGGTGCAGATTCAGAATAATATTTGGAAGGAGGGAACAGGGCAAAGTTAGTTTACTGAGTAGTTGATGTGGTAGGCTTGTTTGAAGAGATGGGTTTTCAAAGCGCGCTTGAATAGGTCGGGTCTAGGTATCAGTCTGATCGTCTGGGGAAGTGCATTCCAGAGAGCTGGCGCAGCACGAGAGAAGTCTTGTAGACGGAGGTGCGAGGTTCAGATTACGGGGGATGTTAGTCTTAGGTCGTTTGTAGAACGGAGGGCACATGTAGGGCGATAGACAGAGATGAGAGAGGAGATATAAGGCGGTGCAGAACTGTGGAGAGCTTTGTGGGTGAGAGAGATGAGTTTATACTGGACCCTGTAGTGAATGGGTAGCCAGTGTACTTCCAGTGGATGCTTCCAATGCTCATTCTTTTCTCGCAGAGGGTTCCTTTTGGTCTCCTCCTCTTATTACAGAATTCTCCCCATGTCTTCCCTCCCATAAACTGCCCCTCCTGGAATGATTAGCCTCCTTCGCTGCAGCCGACCCCCACCCTACCAGTTGTCCTTGCCCAGGCTGACCCCTAAACCGTATGTTGGTGTAGGAAGTGACGGCCCATCTCACTAGTGTCTCATTTTGGATCTTTGGTGCTTGACAGTCAGTGGGTATCTCCGGGGCCTAGGGGAAAGAGGGCTGGGATTCAGCTCCTGGATGCCGTCGCCTGGCCTCTGGACTTTGACCGGCACATATTGGGGTTTCACACCTTTACTAGTGCAGTCTGGGCTCTGGGTTTTGACAGGCATAGATCTGGTTCTCAGGTCTTGACCAGCGTAGTCAGGTCTTTGGATCTCACTGGAAGTCATCCAGTCTCTGTCTGACAGCGGCCAACACCCTGTTGGCACACATTCTCCGCTGAGGCCTGTTACACTGGCTTCAGTGTAATCTCTGGCCCCACTCATTTCCTTGGCGCCAAGTCACTCCATGGTTTGTCGTGCAGGACATTTAAATCCAGAACTTCATCATCCAAGGCACCTAACCGGTTGGATCCATATGATCCCGTCTACCCAGTAGGTGGCAGCCTTTCCGCACTATTGAGACATCAATATGGGCTCTTTAGGGCTACCATCATCTCCTCTTACAACTACTCCATCTCTCCTTACTCGCCTACTTTCTGGCAGTCAGCCCCCATAGCTCCACTTTACGTATAGACTGTTCTCTATTGACCTCAGCCATTCAAAGAGTGCCCCCCATGCTGCTCTCTTCTCTCTGTTTCTAACAGCTGGTCACCATCTTGCACTTTTTCTCACAGATACTGCTCCGCACACTGGTGGACAGAGACAGAAGGTCCTTGTGCAAGAAAATATATTGGCCCTTTGCAGTCCAATAGCTCACCATAATGCATAATTCCTTCTGCTTTGGAGGTGGTAGTAAACTCCTTTACTTCTTGGACCCCCATGTGGCTGCACAGGTTTCACCAATGATATGTCTGTCCCTGGCTCCCCATACTCCATTCTCCATCACAGACTGTTTGCCTCTTGTTTTCAGTCCTCATATTAGGTTCCTCCTACAGATGTAGCTTGCTGCAACAGCAGCATTCTCTTTCACTCCATGTCTTTTTTTTAACCATAGAGATGCTTTTTCTAAACCTCTCGAAGAATATACAGATATACTCCTACGTTAAAAAAGTGGGAGACTAAGGTTGTAATTGATGTGCTTTTTTTTTTTTTTTTTTTTTTTACAATTTCTGTGTTTAATGTTCCTTTAACCCCTTCACCCCCGGAGCTTTTTCTGTTTTTCCGTTTTCGTTTTTCGCTCCCCTCCTTCCCAGAGCCATAACTTTTTTATTTTTCCGTCAATTTGGCCATGTGAGGGCTTATTTTTTGCGGGACGAGTTGTACTTTTGAACGACATCATTGGTTTTAGCATGTCGTGTACTAGAAAACGGGAAAAAAATTCCAAGTGCAGTGAAATTGCAAAAAAAGTGCAATCCCACACTTGTTTTTTGCTTGCCTATTTTGCTAGGTTCACTAAATGCTAAAACTGACCTGCCATTATGATTCTCCAGGTCACTACGAGTTCATAGACACCTAACATGACTAGGTTATTTTTCACCTAAGTGGTGAAAAAAAATTCCAAACTTTGCAAAACACAAAACAAAACAAAATTGCGCCATTTTCCGATACTCGTAGCGTCTCCATTTTTCGTGATCTGGGGTCAGGTGAGGGCTTATTTTTTGCGTGCTGAGCTGGCGTTTTTAATGATAGCATTTTGGTGCAGATACGTTCTTTTGATCGCCCGTTATTGCATTTTAATGCAATGTCGTGGCGACCAAAAAAACGTAAATCTGGCGTTTCGAATTTTTTTCTCATTACGCCATTTAGCGATCAGGTTAATTCTTTTTTTTTTATTGATAGATCGGGCGATTCTGAACGCGGCGATACCAAATATGTGTAGGTTGGGGTTTTTTTTTATTGATTTATTTTGATTGGGGCGAAAGGGGGGTGATTTAAACTTTTATATTTTTTTTATTTTTTTCACATTTTTAAAAACTTTTTTTTTTTACTTTTGCCATGCTTCTATAGCCTCCATGGGAGGCTAGAAGCAGGCACAGCCCGATCGGCTCTGCTATGCAGCAGTGATCATAAGATCGCTGCTACACAGCAGATTTGCAGGTGTGCTGTGAGCGCCGACCACAGGGGGGCACTCACAGCCACCGGCAATCAGTAACCATAGAGGTCTCAAGGACCTCTATGGTTACAATGGAGGAGCATCGCCGACCCCCGATCATGTGACGGGGGTCGGCGATACGCTCATATCCGGCCGCACGGCCGGATGCGGTAGTTAAATGCCGCTGTCTGCGTTTGACAGCGGCATTTAACTAGTTAATAGGCGCGCGCAGATCGCGATTCTGCTCGCGCCTATTGCGGGCACATGTCAGCTGTTCAAAACAGCTGACATGTCCTGGCTTTGATGTGCGCTCACCGCCGGAGCGCACATCAAAGCGGGGGTCCCGACATGTGACGTACTATACCGTCAGATGTCGGGAAGGGGTTAAATGGATCTGAGCTGCAATACCACACACAGCCAATAGGTAAGGGTGGCACTGTTTCTGGAAGACAACAACTGCATTTTTGTACATGTTTTTTGTGTTAAGTGCAGACGTTTTCTGAGCCATCTTATCAGCTTCTCGATGAGCGAGCCATGATGATTCCTGATAATTGCTATATAAATTTATATTTAATTTAATAGAATATGTCACTGTTTATATGAAGATATTTCATCACCAACTGCGCTTTTCATTATATAATTATAGACGCGTACATTTTTCTTAATCATATAATTATCGGTTTATTATTTCAGTGCTGCCTTTTGAAACTATAGAAGAAGATTATTTTCATAGATTTGGATAAACATACAATTAAAAAATGAAGTACACTTGATAAAATGTGTGAGTTGCCTCATCTGTCAATGGTGCCATGTAGGGTACATTGCAGTGACATCAGGGATTGAAGGAAAGCTCAGAAATGCGAAGGCTGAATATCTTATGGCAAGTGCTCATCATGACGTGTTTTTCAAGTTGATATTTTCTGTAACCAAACTTTAAAAAGTGGTAAACAGTCAAAAGAATGAACACTTGCATATACTATATATGAAAACATGACTTTATGCACTATATATTCAGGCTTTTGATATCACTGGTCAACGCAATTTTTCTGGCAAAAGGTTTTAAAACATATTTTAGGTCAATTTTGGCTGCTGATTACGAATATGAACTCCGTTTTTGGCTATCACATCAGGATTTCGAGATATTTTCAATTTTTGATGAAAATTACTCCTATCTAATGTTTTATGATAAAAACACATGGTTTTCGATACTACATTGTATATTTTTAATCAAGGAATAACAAAGATTACAAAGTCTATGTGCAGCAAATCAAATATACTTACAGAATTAAACTACAAAATATAAAAACACATATATATGGCACACAGATGAATGACAAATGGCAGTTATTTGAACTTTCTTTTCTTGGCTGATCTGTGATGTACAGCTTCTGGGTTGTCTCTCATCAAGATCCAGCAATAGTCAGCCATCATATGTGAGTCCCACCAGCCTTGATACCGTTCTTCCATTGTTTTAATGTCCTGATGAAAACGCACCCTTTGTTCCTCGCTCACATCCCCAAGGTTCTCTGGAAAAAAGTCCAAATGGCTGTGTAAATAGTGAATCTTGATACTCATTCTACATCCAAGATTTCGCAGACTCATTAGTAGCTCTTCCACAATCTCTTCATAGTTGTCTGCTTTCTTATTCCCTAGAAAATTCTGCGCCACATTACAAAATGCATTCCAAGCTCTTTCTTCTGTCTCATCCATTGATGTGTTAAAATTTGGGTCTCTTATAAGTGTTCTTATTTGAGGTCCATCAAATATTCCAGCCTTTTTCTTCTCTTCATAGGCTCAAAAACTTATTATGTAGAGGAATCAAAATTGAATTTGCGTACATGTAATCCCTTAAAAACACTTTTTTTATTAATAATGATATATAAAACCCCAACCCATTAACGAAAGATAACACTAAAAGATGAAATAGTCACCAAATAACCTAATGACCTATTAAGATCCTAGGTACAACTACCACTTATATCTGCCTTGCTGCGGGGGTTGGCACCCTAAGAGGCGATTTTTTGGCGCCCCCACTCAGCGTAGGCTATCCCTTACTCGCCTACACTTTCGCTTTAGATAAAACGTGGGAAAACAATATAGGTGAGGAGTAGTGGTGAAAAACAAATGAAAAAAGCAAATAGAAACAAACCTAGATCTACAAAAACACCTCCATAAATATATATAAATATTTCCAGCACATCGCATAAATTGCATATGTCAGTGTCCTCCTGGTCTCAAACAGTAAGCCTTAATAACCAGTGTTAGGATGGTCCCATATTAACAGAGTATCCCCCATCTCAGAATAGGAGGGGGTATCTAATATGCAAATAGATAATTCCTTATCAGAAGATAATTTAGCGTGTGCTGGTTTCACTTATCTTTCCAACACACCGCATATATTGCATGTAAAATAAGATTCTTGATCAAAAACAATATGGCCTTAAAATGATGTTACAATGTGGCCTTAAAGACGATGTTACAATGATCTCATATCTAACAATGTATCCCCCCGTCAACAGAAGGGGGTATAAGGCATGCCAGTAAATGATTTCTTATCAGAAGGATAACTTAGCGTGTGCCGCTTTAACTTCTCCTCGACGCGTTTCCCCGCTTTAGAAGTTCATCAGGAGGATTATCCAGTTCATGATGCCAGATGCTTCATCGATATAGGGCCCTATATCGATGAAGCATCTGGCATCATGAACTGGATAATCCTCCTGATGAACTGCTAAAGCGAGGAAACGCGTCGAGGAGAAGTTAAACCGGCACACGCTAAGTTATCCTTCTGATAAGAAATCATTTACTGGCATGCCTTATACCCCCTTCTGTTGACGGGGGGATACATTGTTAGATATGAGATCATTGTAACATCGTCTTTAAGGCCACATTGTAACATCATTTTAAGGCCATATTGTTTTTGATCAAGAATCTTATTTTACATGCAATATATGCGGTGTGTTGGAAAGATAAGTGAAACCGGCACACGCTAAATTATCTTCTGATAAGGAATTATCTATTTGCATATTAGATACCCCCTCCTATTCTGAGATGGGGGATACTCTGTTAATATGGGACCATCCTAACACTGGTTATTAAGGCTTACTGTTTGAGACCAGGAGGACACTGACATATGCAATTTATGCGATGTGCTGGAAATATTTATATATATTTATGGAGGTGTTTTTGTAGATCTAGGTTTGTTTCTATTTGCTTTTTTCATTTGTTTTTCACCACTACTCGTCACCTATATTGTTTTCCCACGTTTTATCTAAAGGGAAAGTGTAGGGGAGTAAGGGATAGCCTACGTTGAGCGGGGGCGCCAAAAAATCGCCTCTTAGGGTGCCAACCCCCGCAGCAAGGCAGATGTAAGTGGTAGTTGTACCTAGGATCTTAATAGGTCATTAGGTTATTTGGTGACTATTTCATCTTTTAGTGTTATCTTTCGTTAATGGGTTGGGGTTTTATATATCATTATTAATAAAAAAGTGTTTTTAAGGGATTTTTCTTCTCTTCACTAAGACCAGGAAAAGTTGAACATACAGGTCCTTCTCAAAAAATTAGCATATAGTGTTAAATTTCATTATTTACCATAATGTAATGATTACAATTAAACTTTCATATATTATAGATTCATTATCCACCAACTGAAATTTGTCAGGTCTTTTATTGTTTTAATACTGATGATTTTGGCATACAACTCCTGATAACCCAAAAAACCTGTCTCAATAAATTAGCATATCAAGAAAAGGTTCTCTAAACGACCTATTAACCTAATCTTCTGAATCAACTAATTAACTCTAAACACATGCAAAAGATACCTGAGGCTTTTAAAAACTCCCTGCCTGGTTCATTACTCAAAACCCCCATCATGGGTAAGACTAGTGACCTGACAGATGTCAAGAAGGCCATCATTGACACCCTCAAGCAAGAGGGTAAGACCCAGAAAGAAATTTCTCAACAAATAGGCTGTTCCCAGAGTGCTGTATCAAGGCACCTCAATGGTAAGTCTGTTGGAAGGAAACAATGTGGCAGAAAACGCTGTACAACGAGAAGAGGTGACCGGACCCTGAGGAAGATTGTGGAGAAGGACCGATTCCAGACCTTGGGGAACCTGAGGAAGCAGTGGACTGAGTCTGGTGTGGAAACATCCAGAGCCACCGTGCACAGGCGTGTGCAGGAAATGGGCTACAGGTGCCGCATTCCCCAGGTAAAGCCACTTTTGAACCATAAACAGCGGCAGAAGCGCCTGACCTGGGCTACAGAGAAGCAGCACTGGACTGTTGCTAAGTGGTCCCAAGTACTTTTTTCTGATGAAAGCAAATTTTGCATGTCATTTGGAAATCAAGGTGCCAGAGTCTGGAGGAAGACTGGGGAGAAGGAAATGCCAAAATGCCTGAAGTCCAGTGTCAAGTACCCACAGTCAGTGATGGTGTGGGGTGCCATGTCAGCTGCTGGTGTTGGTCCACTGTGTTTCATCAAGGGCAGGGTCAATGCAGCTAGCTATCAGGAGATTTTGGAGCACTTCATGCTTCCATCGGCTGAAATGCTTTATGGAGATGAAGATTTCATTTTTCAGCACGACCTGGCACCTGCTCACAGTGCCAAAACCACTGGTAAATGGTTTACTGACCATGGTATTACTGTGCTCAATTGGCCTGCCAACTCTCCTGACCTGAACCCCATAGAGAATCTGTGGGATATTGTGAAGAGAAAGTTGAGAGACGCAAGACCCAACACTCTGGATGAGCTTAAGGCCGCTATTGAAGCATCCTGGGCCTCCATAACATCTCAGCAGTGTCACAGGCTGATTGCCTCCATGCCACGCCGCATTGAAGCAGTCATTTCTGCCAAAGGATTCCCGACCAAGTATTGAGTGCATAACTGAACATTATTATTTGATGTTTTTTTTGTTTGTTATTAAAAAACACTTTTATTTGATTGGACGGGTGAAATATGCTAATTTATTGAGACAGGTTTTTTGGGTTTTCAGGAGTTGTATGCCAAAATCATCAGTATTAAAACAATAAAAGACCTGACAAATTTCAGTTGGTGGATAATGAATCTATAATATATGAAAGTTTAATTGTAATCATTACATTATGGTAAATAATGAAATTTAACACTATATGCTAATTTTTTGAGAAGGACCTGTATATAGTTAAAACATTCTCCACTGTCATTGAGAGCTTTGACAAACTGCTTCATCAGTCCAAGTTTTATGTGTAAGGGAGGAAAGACAATGTCCTTCCTATCCACTAGAGTATCATGGATGACATTCTTATCGCCAGATGCCAAACTCTGTCGCTGAGGCCATTCAGTTTTCACCCAATGCTCTGCTGTAGCTCTACTGTCCAGTAGCACAGAAAACAAGGGTGTTATCAAAACAAATGGGAATTATGCATGTTGAAAGAAAACAAAGATATTCTCACATTTATTGTGAAAACTAAATTTACCTTAGTGAACCGTATAAACCGGCACTTTTCATACACTACTTATATTTATCATGGAATTCTTGAAAATGGGCTATATACCTGTAATGCAAAAACGTGATGTGATAGAGAAATTATAAGATCAGATGTGAATTCAGCACTGTCAAATTAGTCTAAAACTGTTCTTAAAGTCCATGCCAGAAATTTTTTTTTTGTAGACCAGTGTATTTTTTAAAGGGAACCTGTCACCCCCAAAATCGAAGGTGAGCTAAGCCCACCAGCATCAGGGGTTTATCTACAGCATTCTGTAATGCTGTAGATAAGCCCCCGATGTATCCTGAAAGATGAGAAAAAGAGGTTCCCTTTAACCACTATATACGTGACACAGTTAAAAGACGAAAGTGGGAAATTCTTCAGACAGCTTGGAAACCACTCGCTATATAATATAATAAATGTAAAAAAAATCAAAAATATTGCAAAAAATACTCATAAAATAACTGAAAAGGTACAAAAAAAGACGCATCAATAATAAAATGTTGGTGTTTCCTCAAGTTTGTTTCTTGATGAGACGATCTTGTCTATTCATTAAGATTGACAATTTTTACACCGGTCTTAATTAGAGGACCTGCTGGACTCAGACACATACATAGACATACATAGTCCTGATACATTATGAGGCATTCAGGGACAGGAGTAAGATTTTGCGTACGCTACTACACAACAAATCATAACAAATCATGCATTAGACTAGCTGTGGTCTAACGAGTAACATTTCTCCTTGCCACTCTCCACAAGGATTCTGGCATCTAAATTAGTAAAGGGTTCCTTACGGTTATAGCTGTCATGCAATGGAATGCTCTAACGCAAGACAAGGTAATGTCATATGCTGGAGATGAGTAATTTGATTTGATCTTAATTGAATTTATGTTGTTTGTCAGAAAATTAACCGGACCCATCCAAAAATTCAATGGACCCACCAAAAACGAACCATCCTCATTTTACACAAATCAGAAGTGTCTGCACCTGTCTGGGATCCGGGTTTGCTTCCCTGTCCCAGGTCCGCTAGACTGTGAGTTAATCCAAGTCAAGCTTTGCAGATGGCCCAGTATGATATCCTATAAGCATCAACCTCTATAGCAGAGGTTGGCCGCATGCTGCCTCTGAAGCTGCTTCATGTGGCCTGCAGGCACCATGAGGTCCAGTGATGTTTGTGGCCCGATCCTGCGGGCCGCCTACGTCAGCAATTCTTTTGAGTTGAATGTGCATCCTATGACGCACATTTAATTGAACTGTATCGAGGAGCAGACACCAGCTGCAATACCAATACAAGCCACTGGCCAATCAAAGGTACCTGATGTTGGCAGGTGGGTAGCATGTGACGTCATGGCCATGTGCCGCCCAGGCTGTAGAAGAGAAGAGGACGCTGATCACTGAGGCAGCAGATGGGGAACAGGATGGGCACATTACTATATGATGGGGACCAGGATGGCACATTACTCCAGGATAAGGACCAGGATGGAACATTACTGCAAGATAGGGACCCGGAAGAGACATTACTACAAGATAGGGACCAGAATGGGACATTACTACAAGAGAGGGACCAGGATGGGACATTACTACAAGAAGGAGACCCGGATGAGACATTGCTACAAGATGGGGATCAGGATGGAACATTACTACAAGATGGGGAACAGAATGGGACATTACTACAAGATGGGGACCAGGATGGGACATTACTACAAGATGGGGATCACGATGGGACATCACTACAAGATCGGGATCAGAATGGGACATTACTACAAGATGGGGACCAGGATGGGTGACATTATTACAAGAGAGGGACCAGGATGGGACATTGCTACAAGATAGTGACCAGGATGAGACATTACTACAAGATGGGGATCAGGATGGGACATTACTACAAGATCGGGATCAGAATGGGACATTACTACAAGATAGGGACCGGGGTGGGACATTACTACAAGATGGGGATCAGAATGGGACATTACTACAAGATAGGGACCAGGATGAGACATTGCTACAAGATGGGGATCAGGATGGAACATTACTACAAGATGGGGACCAGAATGGGACATTACTACAAGATGGGGACCAGAATGGGACATTACTACAAGATGGGGATCAGGATGGGACATTACTACAAGATCGGGATCAGAATGGGACATTACTACAAGATAGGGACCAGGATGGAACATTACTACAAGATAGGGAACCCGGATGAGACATTACTACAAGATGGGGATCAGGATGGAACATTACTACAAGATGGGGACCAGAATGGGACATTACTACAAGATGGGGACCAGAATGGGACATTACTACAAGATGGGGACCAGGATTGGGGACATTACTACAAGAGAGGGACCAGGATGGTGGTCATTGCTACAAGAGAGGGACTAGGATGGGGCATTACAACAAGATGGGGATCAGAATGGGACACATTGCTACAAGGATGGGACATTACTAAAAGTTGGGGATCAGGAAGGGCACATTGCTTTGTAGCTTGTGAGCCCTGGCAGGCAAGGTCCTCTCTCCTCATGTACCAGTCGTGACTTGTATTGATTTAAGATTATATCCTCACATGTAAAGTGCCATGGAATAAATGGCACTATAATAATAAATAATAATAATTATAATTACTACAAGATGAGGACCAGGTTGGGGGGGCATTAATACAAGATGGAGAAACATTACTATAAGATGTTGGTCAGAATTATTATATGGTGTGTAAGACTTTTCTTACTGAGTGTATTGGGGGACACTCGCTTGGCTGTGATATTCAAGCACACGGGCACGGGTTTTTAAAACAAAGCAGTCCATACGGTTTATTAAGCCTTATAAACCGGGTTATGCACAGTTCATAGAACATCACAGGCACCAACTGGTGATATTAACTTGCATCTTCAAACACTTTAACTACAGGTTTGACTCACGGACACTAAACATGCTGGTCCTCACTGACCAGTTGCTGTGGGTTACCACACAGTCCAGGTTACAAGCACCAACAGCTTGTGGAGGTACCTTATGGGAGCTCCTGCTCAGTCTGCTGACTCCTTGTCAGTCCTCTCTCCTGGGGAAACTGCCTTACGGGGTTCACCAACTTGCCTGGCCGGCACACATCAGTCAGTCCAGAGCCTCCGAAGGACTGTAGCTTCCCCAAGTTCCACTGTGTGTTGCTCAGGGGTCCTGGTACACCTCCCAGGACCTCTCACGCCAGCATGTGCTCTCCAGGAAGCCTCCTACCAGGTGTTCCAGCACAGGGGCATACACAGCCCACACACAGCGCTCAGGAACCCCCTGTAACCTCACCACTCAGGTCCACTCACTGGAACCACACAGGAACCCAGGGACCATGTGACCCACACCCTGGTCACATTATGTACCTGTAACCACACCCACAGTAATGGATCACATGGCTGGTCACGTGATCCTGACATCACTGCAGGTCTATTCTCACGGCCTCAATACAACTCCGTGCACATACCGGGGAGACCATGCAGCGCCCCCTACCTGTTACAGGGGTCACTGCATCACATATCCCCCCCCTCTGTTCAAACTTGTGGGGTTGAACACCTGTCATACACGTGGGGTCACGAGACATGTCACGCACGTTACCTTGCCCTATCAGTCGAGGGAACCGTCTCAGTCGGTTTTGGGCATCACATACAATCATACCTTTGGTAAGGTCTTCCCGCCCCCAGCGGTCAATGTGTATGTTTTGAGTTTTAGCTCTCAAGCCACCATCTATTTGTGTCAACAGACCTTTGGTCACCACATTTTCCTATACGCCCCGTCACCCGACTTTCCTCTCCACGGCCGGCACCCACGGTTGGTGCGGTCATGAGTCCTACTGACGGTCAAACCGACTGTCTGGTCTGAGTCGGACCCACTTAGTATACGACAGGAACTACTGTCCAGGTCTCTCAGTCTCATACTGGGAGTAGAACTACTACTTGCAGATTCTCAACGTTCTTGCCTTGCTGAAAGTCTCCGGCAACCTGCCATTTCATTATTTGGAGGGTCCCTTCTGTTCCCTTTTCCTTGGGAAGAAGGCGGCCGCCACCTCATGTTCTGCAGCTGTTTATTGACCTGCCGTCTGTACAGTCTTAGCTGCTCTATTTCTCTCAGGTACGCCACGCGATACCTCAGGAGCATCCGGATATTTCCTAGACTCTCCTTGGACCCGACAACCAGGAATGACACCATCCCATCTTCACCCACCTGGGCCTCGTCATCAGCTAGAATCCTTAGTCTCTTCACACCGGATATATTCACCATCTCCTGCATCACTTTCCCAAATCTGCCAATGAGCTTCGCCACCAGAGCCTTGGGCACTTGGACTGTGCCCTCTACCAAGCCCAGACGACTTTGAGCTTTCCTGGCTTGCTCCAAACATCGAGTGGCCTCATTATTCCTCAACAGGATCATCTGTTTCGTGCGGAGGCACTGTAGGTGCATGTCCCTCAGGACAGCCACCCTCTTCACTGTGACTTCCTTAGAAGACAGTATCACCAACTGTTTCGTCTCCAGTGCCCAGTGCACACTACACGCTTCTACTGCCTTTTTAAAGGCCTCATGCACACCCTCACGGGTACATGCATCTTGCGCCTCTTCGGGTACATCTATCACGCACTTGAAGAGCGGAGTCTCACTTTCTTCAGGAACGGATGGCTCCTGCTTTGCCATGGACCCTTCCATCAAGATACCTGTCACAACCGGGTGACTATCTTGTTCTGCTTTTAGCGCCAACTCCTCTTCAGATTTACCCTCTTCCAGACCCCTGGTCAAGACGGGCATTAGCAGCTTCACCTCGTTACCACTCTGGTACTGGCACGGGAAGTCTGCGACTACCACCTCTTTCTCTTGTAGAGGGCCTTTTAGTGCTTCTCTGAGCACTACAATGTCTTCCTTTAGGGTCTTATACACACTTTGCCATGTGCACAGGTGACCTCTGAGCTCAGAGACTTCCTTCTCCAGCTCATCCACCCTGTGCTCAGCCGCTTGTCTCAGGACCCTTTCTCGTTCAACATAGTCTTCCACTGTCTTTAGTCAACTCTATCACGCTTCTCCCCTCCTCTGGGTTGGTGGAACATCCATCACTTGAGGAGGTATTTACTTCAGGCACCACTTCTTTGGTGGCCTCCTCCACTTCTGCACCCACAGACTCTGCACTGTCAGGGTCAGCCCTCTCTTGGGTCTCAGCGGTGACATCATTAGGTTCGTACCTTTTCCCTGGGACTTCATAGTACTTCATACACCCCAGGTCCTTGGCATCTTCCGTCAATTCTCCACACAGAACAACTGGTTCAGCCCCTTCGCCTCTTTTACGTCTCCGGCGACGGGAAGAAGACTTGCCATTTGTACCTGAGTCAACCTTATTGCACTCTTTCCCACTGGCATCACCGTCTGAATGGGAGTCACCACCAACCGTCACCACAGGTCCTGGACCCCGTCCTCCACCCGTTACCACAGGTCCTGGACCCCGTCCTCCACCCGTCAGCACAACTCCTGGACCCCATCCACCCCTTTTTGGGCCATTACCCCTGTTCGGGTTACCGCCCCATTTTGGGACTCCGCCCCCTTTTGGGCAACCATCTCCCTTTGGGCCACCGCTCACTATTAGGGATACTCCCCTCCCTGGGATACACCCCGTGGACTTCTCCACGGCACTCAGGCCCCAGTTCGCACAGTACACTGTCATGGTTCCCAATGGCAGGGACTCAGGCAAAAACGGACTAGCTCTAGGAATGATGGAATCTCAGATGACCGCAACGCTGAACCTAACACGCAACTAATAGTAGCCAGGGGGTGTGCCTACGATTATCCCTAGACACCTCGCACCAGCCGGAGATCTAGTTACCCCCTAGTAGAGGAATACACAGACCTGGCTTGCCTCCAGGGAAACCCCAAAAGTGATAGTAGCCCCCCACATATAATAACGGTTAGGTAAGAGGAAAACACGTACGCAGTATGAATATAGATTCAGCAAAGAGAGGCCCTCTGACTAGATAGCAGAAAATACAAAAGAGGACTTCGCGGTCACCTCAAAACCCTAAACAGCCATCCTGAAATTACTTTAACTCCGTTATCAACTCATGACACCAGAGTAGTAATTTCAGATCACTAGAGCTTCCAGCAGCAAGAGAAATATAAATGCATGCTGGACAAACAAACACAAAAAAAATGCCAAAGATCCAACTTAGCGGAATTGCAGACTTGGAGCAGGTAGCAAGCAACAGAGGTGCTCTGGTAACATTGATTGCCGGCACTAGAATGACTGAGAAGCCAGACTAAATAGGAAACTCCCAGTTTCCTGATGGGAACAGGTGCAAGACAAAAGTCAGCCAGTACCACCAGTAACCACCAGAGGGAGCCCAAAAACAGAATTCACAACAGTACCCCCCCTTAAGGAGGGGGCACCGAACCCTCATGAGAACCACCAGGGCGATCTGGATGCGCCCTATGAAAGGCGCGAACCAAATCAGAGGCATGAACATCGGAGGCAGTCACCCAAGAATTATCCTCCTGACCGTATCCCTTCCATTTAACCAAATATTGAAGTCTCCATCTGGAAACACGAGAGTCCAAAATCTTCTCCACAACATACTACAATTCACCCTCCACCAGCACAGGAGCAGGAGGCTCAACAGAAGGAACAACCGGTACCTCGTACCTCTGCAACAACGACCGATAGAAGACATTATGAATGGTGAAAGATGCTGGTAGGTCCAAACGAAAAGATACAGGATTAAGAATCTCCAAAATCTTATAAGGACCTATGAACCGAGGTTTAAACTTAGGAGAAGAGACCTTCATAGGGACAAAACGAGAAGATAACCACACCAAGTCCCCAACGCGGAGATGATGACCCACACGACGATGACGATTAGCAAACTGCTGAGTCTTCTCCTGAGACAACTTCAAATTGTCCACCACATGACTCCAAATCCGGTGCAGTCTATCCACCACCGTGTCCACTCCAGGGCAATCCGAAGATTCCACCTGGCCAGATGAAAAACGAGGGTGAAACCCTGAATTGCAAAAGAAAGGAGAAACCAGAGTGGCAGAACTGGCCCGATTATTGAGGGCAAACTCTGCCAACGGCAAAAAGGCGACCCAATCATCCTGATCAGCAGACACAAAACACCTCAAATAAGTCTCCAAGGTCTGATTAGTTCGCTCCGTCTGGCCATTAGTCTGAGGATGGAATGCAGACGAAAAAGACAAATCAATGCCCATCCTAGCACAGAACGCTCGCCAGAACCTAGACACAAATTGAGACCCCCTGTCGGAAACGATGTTTTCCGGGATACCATGTAAACGAACCACATTCTGAAAAAATAAAGGAACCAACTCAGATGAAGAAGGCAATTTGGGCAAGGGTACTGTAGAGATCAGACTGAACCAAAGAATCCATTTTGTCTTCCTCCTGAGAAATCTGATAGATACAGCAAGAAGTATATTTCTGCAAACTTGACATCTTCTTTGTTTTGTTAGTAATCACGCGCGCATTCCTCCTTGAAATTGTAGCTTTTTTATCCACATACCAAATAATTGTAACTCTACACTAGAATAGACTTGCTTTGTAAGTGATTATGAAATATGAGCGCTTATGCGCATGTCTGAAAAATGTCTAAACTTTTTATCTATATAAAGAAGGGATCGTGCCCAGTGAGGAGAGGCGTGCTCTGAGGCCATCCCTATGTATGAACACACAACCTTTGTGCTGCGTGTCATTTATTTGGATCCCATCCAGGAAGCCAGGGACGGAGAGGACTCAACATTCTTTGGCGCCTGAACAGGGACCCGAGGCGAGAGTATCTACTCAAGATTCACCTGTGGATACGGACAACGGAGATCTGGGATAATGGACGGCAAATGAACTGAAAAACCTGGCCAGGTAAGAGACATTATTAGTTCTCTTTTATCTGCCCTGTATTATCCGAAAGATCTCTATGAGCCGTGTCACGCTGGGTTAGTCTAGTAGTGAGTAGATACCTATAAAACTCGGGTTACCATATTGTATAGATTTATAAGTCCTGTCCCTGGCAGTGTGTGAACAGTGTGAAGGTTGTGGCATGTTGTGAAAGAAGAGCAAAAGTACGTAGAAAATAAGCCGAAATAGTTGGGGTATAAGCCTTATACACGGAAGTCAGCCTAACTGGGTCATGTGCTTGCGTCCTTTCGAGGAGACCTCCGCCCATGCTTGACTATTCATTAAGTGCTTAACCTCCTTCATTTCTGGATAAGGTTTGATAGAATGAGCCCAGGACGCGGTTTCATGAGCCTGGGACAAGTATGCTAACTGAGACAGAAAGTTTTGTGATCTGTATGGTGTTGCTGAGTCTGTTTGCATGTGCAATAGCACTCAAGTACGTCCTGCATATTAGAAGAAACGGAGCAGACGAGCCTTTCAATATTTTAGCTCCCTAGGAGAGAAGGCAACGAGACATCACCACAGAGTAAGTGGTTGTCCAAACGTCACCTAGGGTAGTCATAGCTAATATTGAAAAGAAAAATGGGAAATAAACAGACAAAAACTGTCTTAGGACAAGTGGAAGCAGCAGATATCATACAGGAAAGATGTGGGAAGACAGTCAGAAGACAGATTAGAAGGGTAAGAGAAAAATTGGGAATTTCAGAAGCACTTGTGTTCAGCACAGAATGGGAAAGAATGAGCAAGGAACGAGGTAATAGATGGATTTTTGTAAGTTTGATTGTCTAGACAAAGGAAATTGTTAAGTTGCTGGAAGATTATTTCTTTTTGGCGCAAAGCCAATTTTTTAGAAATCCTTATAACTTTTTGTCTGAACATAATTTTGAAGTTCTGTTTTTATCAAAGTGATATGTTTTGATTGATAATTCTTCGTGCAAAAAATTAGCATTTGGCATTTTGCCAAGTTTTTGTTACAATGTTTGAGAAACAAAAGGAAAAGTTCAAAGCCGCTACTCCAGACTGGAGGACGTTAGAACAACCAAATATTGTGAAACAACGATGTTTAGGAATAGCCATGGATATAAAAGAAAATCATAAGCCTGTCAGAATAGCTGAGGGTTATGATGGGGTAATTCGAACACTGCCATATACTGTGCCCCTAGAGGTCTCATTAGGACCTAAATGTTTTGCATCCAGATTTTTGTATGCCAGAGGTGCCCCAACATGTTTGTTGGGAACTGATGTCCTAAAGAAATTAGAAGCTAATATCAATTTTAGGAAAGATGGCACAGTTATGTTGACTATCCCTGATGATGCAGAATCATTAGAACAATATGTCAGAATTCAGGCTTTTGAGGATTTTACGGAAGAGAAAGAATACACCACAGATCTAGACCTCTCAATGATCCCAGAAACACTGTGGGCACAGGGTGACACTGATGTGGGATTATTGCATATCTCTCCTGTAAAATTATCTGTGCAACCAGGAACTGTTCTCCCACAGCTCAGACAATACCCTGTGAGTGCCCAACAGGAACTAGCGATTACAAAACAGATAGAGGAATACAGAGAGAAAGGAGTTTTGGTAGAGATACAATCACCTGCTAACACTCCTCTGTATCCAGTCAAGAAGAGAACTCTTGATAAGAGTTCTACACCCAAATATCGTATGGTACATGATCTAAGAGAAATAAACAAGGTTCTAGATCCAATCACCCCAGTTGTACCCAATCCTCATACGTTATTATCACAGATACCAGTCAGTTCTCAAGTATTTACTGTAATAGATCTTTCAAATGCATTTTTCTCGGTTCCTTTACACCAAGATAGTTGGCATTTGTTTGCATTTACATTTAAGGGCAAACAGTTGGCGTGGACACGCCTTCCACAGGGAATGATACACTCCCCTACTCTTTATTCAAATGCCCTACAAACAGTCCTTCAGAGGTTTGAACCTGAACCACAGGTAGTAATTTTGCAGTATGTGGATGACATACTACTTTGCTGCCCAGATCTAGAAACCGCAGAAAGGTCCACTGTAAGTTTACTATGTTTTCTAGAAAAAGAAGGGTGTAAAGTGAATAGACAAAAGCTACAAGTTTGTCGGATCAAAGTGGTCTTTCTAGGTCATTGCATTTCTCAAGGTAAAAAGCATCTTACACCTCAAAGAACTGAAGCAATAAGACAGATGAATGAGCCTAGAAATCATAAACAGCTACGAGCATTTCTAGGAATAGTGTCTCATTGTAGACAATGGATTATACATGCCAGTCAACTAATGCAACCACTGTATGACTGTGTAAAAAGTGAACCTTATTTGTTGACAAAAGAAGGTCAGATTTCGTTCCAACAATTAAAAGATGCCCTTGTTTCAGCTCTAGCGTTAGGGCTACCAGACTACACCAAACCATTTCAGCTTATGGCTGCAGAAATTGATTCTCATGCTACAGGAGTTCTTACTCAGAAGCATGCAGGGAAACAAAGACCAATTGCATATCTTTCAGCAAGGTTAGATCCAGTAGCTAGGGCAGCGCCAACCTGTGTACGTGTAGTTGTTGCTGTCTCACTATTGTTGGACAAAGCATCAGAAATTGTCCTAGAGTATCCACTCACAGTTCAAACTACACATGATGTTTATGGGATATTAAACCAGGTCCAACCAAAACACATTTCCATGGCCAGACATTTGCGGCTACAGTGTTCTTTGCTGCTCCCCTCTACTATCACATTTGCAAGGCTTCAGACTCTTAATTTAGCAACACTGCTACCTCTCGAGTCTGAAGGGGGGAATAAGGACACTGATCCACACGCAAATTTTTTCCCTACAGACACACATGATTGTACAGAGCTCATTTTACAAGAAACGGTAGGCTTACCCAATGTATCCGAAACACCACTTCAAAATCCAGATTTAGAGCTGTTTATAGATGGTAGTAGGTTTGCAGATGACACAGGTAACTTCCATACAGGGTATGCAGTTGTGTCAGAATCTGAAACTCTCAAAGCAGAACCACTTCCACCAAAACAGTCTGCACAAGAAGCAGAACTAACAGCATTGATTGAAGCGCTAAAAATAGCTGAGAATCAGACAGCTAATATATACACTGATTCTAGGTATGCACATGGTATTGTGTTTGATTTTGGAGTAATCTGGAGAGCTAGAGGTTACATGACAGCGTCAGGACAACCTGTAAAACATGCTTCTCTGATCAAACAGATCTTAGAGGCTGCACAAGAAACAAAAGAAGTAGCAGTAATTAAGGTAGCTGCACATGTGAGACTCGACACTAGGGAATCTAGGGGAAATGATAGGGCTGACAAAGCAGCCAAAGCAGCGGCAGTTAAACCCTTACAACAGGTCCATACTGTAAACCCCACAGAAAATACTGAAGATAGACTAAGACAAGCACAGGAAGATGCAGGAGAAGAGGAGAGGGACAGGTGGAAAAAGGAAGGGGCAGAAGAACAAGCAGGAATTTGGAAGAAAGATGGACTAATATGTCTACCTAGAGCCTGGTACCCGATTGTAGTTGGTGGACTGCACCACCCTACTCATGTGTCTGCAAATGCAATGACACTGCTGGCAAAGCAAGTCTGGTTGGCTCCAGGTTTTGGCAACTATGCAAGAGACTATTGTGCTGCATGCGCTATATGCCTGGCACATAATCCCGGACAGACAACAAAGACCCCTATGAAGCACCACGTCCGACCTCTCTACCCGTTCCAGCGATTACAGATAGACTTTATCCAGCTGCCAAAAAGTAATGGGTATGAGTATGTGCTGGTGTGTGTGGACATGTTCTCAGGGTGGCCAGAGGCCTATCCAGTTCGGAAGGCTTCAGCTAAAAACACTGCTGTAAAGCTAGTTGCCGAACTGATACCCCGTTACGGTCTCCCTGAAGTGATCGAGTCAGATAGGGGTACTCATTTTACTGGAGAAATATTTCAAAATGTACTGAAAATGTTGGGTGTTGAAAGTCAGTTACACACTCCGTATCATCCTCAAAGTTCTGGTAAGGTGGAACGCATGAATGGAACTTTAAAATTAAAAATACAGAAAGCCATGGCTGAAACAGGAAAGCCTTGGACAGAATGCCTTCCACTGGCCCTGTACTCAATACGCAATACCCCAAGGGGTAAGACTAAACTGTCTCCATATGAAATTTTATTTGGCAGGACTGCCAATTTAGGATGTTATTTTCCACAACAACTTGTATTAAATATTGAGTCATTGACTTCTTATGTACAAAATCTTCAGAAACAATTAACTAAGGTGCATGCACAAGTTTTTGCTTCCCTTCCAGATCCTGACAACACTGAAGGAAGTCACAAGTTGGAACCAGGTGATCAAGTCTATGTAAAAAGACACACCAGAAAGGCTCTTGAACCAAGATTTGACGGACCCTTCCAAGTCCTGTTGACAACACCTACATCAGTCAAGCTTGAAGGAAAGGCATCATGGATACATGCAAGCCATTGCAAAAGAGCAGTATAAAACTCATGATATTGATGTTAATAGTATTAACCACAACGAAGGCATGGGAAAGACTAAATTCTCTAACCCCTTTGAACAATAGATTCGTACAACATCATAGAAAATTAGTGCATGATTTGTTAAATAATATGCAACCTTTGGCAGATTGTTGGATCTGTACCCATTCACCAGTATCAGCTACAAGTATACCTTTTCTAGCAGTTCCCGTGTCAGCAGAAGAAATATTCGCTTGGCCTGATTGTTCAGACAAACTGGCCAACAACCAAACTGGTAATACTAGGCTGTGGAATACTACAATCGCCATACCAATTGTGGGATGGGTAGAATTTCCTTGGTGGCAGGGTAATCTCTCAGGGAGTAATACACATCTACAATATTTAGCATTCAGGGGAGGAAAATGGGTACCTAGAGATAAGACTAGATTAACTGATTTAGGACAGGTCCCCACAGAAAATCTACAGCTCAGTTTCAGTACAACCGTCCCTTCCTCTGATGCTTTTAAACCTGTAGTATTGGAAAGATACATACATAATAGAAAATGGGAACATTCTGAGTTGTTCCCCCAAGGTGATGCAAACAGTTGTACAAGTAAGCCAGGGAACCTGATTTGTAATGAATCCGATGAGTATGTCAAAGGAATGCCTGTATGTGGGAATCCCGCAGCCGGGTACTGTAGTCCTTTGGGACAAAAACCCTCTTGGTGTATGCTTCAGAATGTATCTAGTTTTGTGGATTTGGCTCATAGATTGGTATTACAGCACTCAGCTTTATGGGATCTGCCTGAAGGTACATTTTGGATATGCGGAGAAGGAGCATATAAATGGCTTCCCGTAGGTATAAAGGGTACTTGTACATTAGGACGCCTAACCCCGGCTACTTTCATAATTTCAAATAAACAAGTGAATATGCAAGCCGTGCCCAAGCACACACTGTATAAAAGAGCTGCAGACAATTCACCACGTCCTTCGGGAAGGCCACATATAGTACAGATGGGAATTTCTAACAAAATTGCTAGTACCATTTTTATTTATCCTATGTTAACACAAATGTGGGATAAATTAGTTAGAGCCACGGATTATCTAGATGATCAAATTTGGGATATATTGGATATACTAAACACTAGTATAGCTGTACAGAATCAGCTTATAATAGTCATCAACCAACATACTCTGGTATTGGATTACCTAACTGCCTCACAAGGGGGTATGTGTCAAATCATTGGACCCACCTGCTGTCATTATATAGACCCGAATAGTATTATGAGTATGACATTTAAATTAAAAGACGTACAACGGCTCAGAGATCAGTATGACAAAGACAATGACCAGAACAAGGATAGCTGGTGGTCTGATACCTTCTCATTTCTTAACCCAGCCAACTGGTTCAGAGGGATCAGTGGGTGGATTGCTGGGATTATGCAGAGCATAATACATATAGCTATAATTATTGTAATTATATATGTATTATTCAAGATTGTGCTCAAGGGTATCTCAGTATGCACAGATAAATTTTGTGTAATAGATGCAAGAGTATAAATTTTCTTCTTTATTCTTATGTTATCCTCTAGTGATTCTAATTAATATTACCGTACTAATTTTTGTTTTTATATTTTAGTATACTGCTAAAGAAGAAAATAATTTGCGATAGAAGAATTACTACTAGATTTGATTCTCTTATTAAAATATAAGCGTATATATGTGTAATACCAAAAATAAAGGCTTTGTCTTTGGCCCTGTGGTAATATATAAAAAGAATATGTCAAAGGGGGGAATTGTAGAGATCAGACTGAACCAAAGAATCCATTTTGTCTTCCTCCTGAGAAATCTGATAGATACAGCAAGAAGTATATTTCTGCAAACTTGACATCTTCTTTGTTTTGTTAGTAATCACGCGCGCATTCCTCCTTGAAATTGTAGCTTTTTTATCCACATACCAAATAATTGTAACTCTACACTAGAATAGACTTGCTTTGTAAGTGATTATGAAATATGAGCGCTTATGCGCATGTCTGAAAAATGTCTAAACTTTTTATCTATATAAAGAAGGGATCGTGCCCAGTGAGGAGAGGCGTGCTCTGAGGCCATCCCTATGTATGAACACACAACCTTTGTGCTGCGTGTCATTTATTTGGATCCCATCCAGGAAGCCAGGGACGGAGAGGACTCAACAGTACCAAATGAACCATCTTAGAAAAACGGTCACACACCACCCAAATGACGGACATTTTCTGAGAAACCGGGAGGTCCGAGATAAAGTCCATAGAGATGTGCGTCCACGGCCTCTTCGGAATAGGCAAGGACAACAACAATCCACTAGCCCGAGAACAGCAAGGCTTGGCCCGAGCACAAACATCACAAGACTGTACAAAGGCACGCAGATCCCGAGACAGGGAAGGCCACCAGAAGGACCTGGCCACCAAATCTCTGGTACCAAAAATTCCAGGGTGACCTGCCAACACAGAAGAATGAACCTCCGAGATGACTCTACTGGTCCATTCATCTGGAACAAACAGTCTCCCAGGCGGACAACGATCAGGCCTATCAGTCTGAAACTCCTGCAAAGCACGTCGCAAGTCTGGGGAGACAGCAGACAAAATCACCCCATCCTAAAGGATACCCGTAGGCTCAGAATCACCAGAGGAGTCAGGCTCAAAACTCCTAGAAAGGGCATCTGCCTTCACATTTTTTGAACCCGGCAAGTATGAAACCACAAAATTAAACCGGGAGAAAAACAACGACCAGCGCGCCTGTCTAGGATTCAGACGCCTGGCAGACTCAAGGTAAATCAGATTCTTGTGATCAGTCAAGACCACCACCTGATGTCTAGCACCTTCAAGCCAATGACGCCACTCCTCAAATGCCCACTTCATAGCCAAGAGCTCCCGATTACCGACATCATAATTTCGCTCGGCGGGCGAAAACTTTCGAGAGAAGAATGCACATGGTCTCATCACTGAGCAATCGGGACTTCTCTGCGACAAAACCACCCCCGCTCCAATCTCGGAAGCATCAACCTCGACCTGAAAAGGGAGCGAAACATCAGGCTGGCGCAACACAGGGGCGGAAGAAAAGCGGCGCTTAAGCTCCCGAAAGGCCTCCACAGCCGCAGAGGACCAATTGGCAACATCAGCACCCTTCTTAGTCAAATCAGTCAGAGGTTTAGCAACACTTGAAAACCCAGTTATAAATCGACGATAGAAATTAGCAAAGCCCAAGAACTTCTGAAGACTCTTCAGGGAAGTAGGCTGCGTCCAATCACAAATAGCCCGATGTTATGACCCCAATGGCGAGGGTCTCAGAGGAACGTGGAAGTCTGCAGAATACAAAAATCCAGCTCATAGGGCAGTGGTAACTGGGTTGACCATATATCTACTCCTAACGCCAACACTAGAAGTAGCCGGGGATCATTCCTACGTTGATTCTAGATGACACGCGCCAGCCGGAGAATCTAGCTACCCCTAGTAGAGGAAAACAAAGACCTTTCTTGCCTCCAGAGAAGGGGACCCCAAAGCTGGATAGAAGCCCCCCACAAATAATGACGGTGAGGTAAGAGGAAATGACAAACACAGAAATGAACCAGGTTTAGCACAGAGAGGCCCGCTTACTGATAGCAGAATAAAGAAAGGTAACTTATATGGTCAACAAAAACCCTATCAAAATCCACACTGGAAATTCAAGAACCCCCGAACCGTCTAACGGTCCGGGGGGAGAACACCAGCCCCCCTAGAGCTTCCAGCAAAGGTCAGGAAATAGTTTTGGAACAAGCTGGACAAAAATACAAAACCAAAACAAATAGCAAAAAGCAAAAGGCAGACTTAGCTGATATAACTGGAACCAGGATCAGTAGACAAGAGCACAGCAGACTAGCTCTGATAACTACGTTGCCAGGCATTGAACTGAAGGTCCAGGGAGCTTATATAGCAACACCCCTAACTAACGACCCAGGTGCGGATAAAAGGAATGACAGAAAAACCAGAGTCAAAAAACTAGTAACCACTAGAGGGAGCAAAAAGCAAATTCACAACAGTACCCCCCCCTTAGTGAGGGGTCACCGAACCCTCACCACGACCACCAGGGCGATCAGGATGAGCGGCATGAAAGGCACGAACTAAATCGGCCGCATGAACATCAGAGGCGACCACCCAGGAATTATCCTCCTGACCATAGCCCTTCCACTTGACCAGGTACTGAAGCCTCCGCCTGGAGAGGCGAGAATCCAAGATCTTCTCCACCACGTTCTCCAACTCGCCCTCAACCAACACCGGAGCAGGAGGCTCAGCAGAAGGAACTACAGGCACAATGTACCGCCGCAACAAGGACCTATGAAATACATTGTGAATAGCAAACGACACAGGAAGATCCAGACGAAAAGATACAGGATTAAGGATTTCCAATATCTTGTAAGGCCCAATAAAACGAGGTTTAAATTTGGGAGAGGAGACCTTCATAGGAACAAAGCGGGAAGAAAGCCATACCAAATCCCCAACGCGTAGTCGGGGACCCACACCGCGGCGGCGGTTGGCAAAGCGCTGAGCCTTCTCCTGTGACAACTTCAAGTTGTCCACCACATGATTCCAGATCTGCTGCAACCTATCCACCACAGAATCCACCCCAGGACAGTCAGAAGGCTCCACATGACCCGAAGAAAAGCGAGGATGGAAACCAGAGTTGCAGAAAAAAGGTGAAACCAAGGTGGCGGAACTAGCCCGATTATTAAGGGCAAACTCAGCCAACGGCAAGAATGTCACCCAATCGTCCTGATCAGCAGAGACAAAACACCTCAAATAAGCCTCCAAAGTCTGATTGGTTCGCTCCGTCTGTCCATTAGTCTGAGGATGGAAAGCAGACGAAAACGACAAATCAATGCCCATCCTACTACAAAAGGATCGCCAGAACCTGGAAACGAACTGGGATCCTCTGTCAGACACAATATTCTCAGGGATGCCGTGCAAACGAACCACGTTCTGGAAAAACACAGGAACCAGATCGGAAGAGGAAGGCAGCTTAGGCAAAGGAACCAAATGGACCATCTTGGAGAAGCGATCACATATCACCCAGATAACGGACATGCCCTGAGATAGCGGAAGATCAGAAATGAAATCCATGGAGATATGTGTCCAAGGTCTCTTCGGGACAGGCAAGGGCAAGAGCAAACCGCTGGCACGAGAACAGCAAGGCTTAGCTCGAGCACAAGTCCCACAGGACTGCACAAATGACCGCACATCCCTTGACAAGGAAGGCCACCAAAAGGACCTGGCCACCAGATCTCTGGTGCCAAAAATTCCCGGGTGACCTGCCAACACCGAGGAATGAACCTCGGAAATGACTCTGCTGGTCCACTTATCCGGGACAAACAGTCTGTCAGGTGGACAAGACTCAGGCCTATCAGCCTGAAATCTCTGCAACACACGTCGCAGATCCGGAGAAATAGCTGACAAGATAACTCCATCTTTAAGAATACCAACAGGATCAGCGACTCCAGGAGCATCAGGCACAAAGCTCCTAGAAAGAGCATCGGCCTTCACATTCTTTGAACCAGGTAAATACGAGACAACAAAGTCAAATCGGGAGAAAAACAATGACCAGCGGGCCTGTCTCGGATTAAGGCGTTTAGCAGACTCGAGATACATCAGATTTTTGTGATCAGTCAAGACCACCACACGATGCTTAGCACCCTCGAGCCAATGACGCCACTCCTCAAATGCCCATTTCATGGCCAACAACTCCCGATTGCCCACATCATAATTTCGCTCGGCAGGCGAAAACTTCCTAGAGAAAAAGGCACAAGGTTTCATAACAGAGCAACCAGGGCCTCTCTGCGACAAAACGGCCCCTGCCCCAATCTCCGAAGCATCCACCTCAACCTGAAAGGGAAGTGAGACGTCAGGCTGGCACAAAACAGGCGCCGAAGTAAACCGGCGTTTCAACTCCTGGAAAGCCTCCACGGCAGCAGGAGCCCAGTTAGCTACATCGGAGCCCTTCTTGGTCATATCCGTCAAAGGTTTCACAATGCTAGAAAAATTAGCGATAAAACGACGGTAGAAGTTAGCGAAGCCCAAGAACTTCTGAAGACTCTTAACTGACGAGGGCTGAGTCCAATCAAGAATAGCTCGGACCTTGACTGGGTCCATCTCCACAGCAGAAGGGGAAAAAATGAACCCCAAAAAGGGAACCTTCTGTACACCAAAGAGACACTTTGAGCCCTTGACAAACAAAGAATTTTCACGCAAAATTTTAAAGACCAACCTGACCTGCTCCACATGCGAATCCCAATTATCAGAAAAAACCAAAATATCATCCAGATAAACAATCAAAAATTTATCCAGATACTTCCGGAAAATGTCATGCATAAAGGACTGAAAAACTGAAGGCGCATTGGAGAGACCAAAAGGCATCACCAAGTACTCAAAATGACCTTCGGGCGTATTGAATGCGGTTTTCCATTCATCACCTTGCTTAATGCGCACAAGGTTGTACGCACCACGAAGGTCTATCTTGGTGAACCACTTGGCACCCTTAATCCGGGCAAACAAGTCAGACAACAGCGGTAAAGGATACTGAAATTTGACAGTGATCTTATTTAAAAGCCGATAATCAATACAAGGTCTCAAAGATCCGTCCTTTTTTGCCACAAAAAAGAATCCCGCACCAAGAGGGGAAGAAGACGGACGAATATGTCCTTTCTCCAGAGACTCCTTGATATATGAACGCATAGCGGTATGTTCAGGTACCGACAGATTAAACAGTCTTCCCTTAGGAAATTTACTGCCTGGGATCAAATCTATAGCACAGTCACAGTCCCTATGAGGAGGCAGTGCACTGGACTCAGACTCACTGAAGACGTCCTGATAATCAGACAAATACTCCGGAACTTCCGAAGGCGTAGAAGAAGCAATAGACACAGGCAGGGAATCCCCATGAATACCACGACAGCCCCAACTTGAGACTGACATAGCCTTCCAGTCCAGGACTGGATTATGGGTCTGTAACCATGGCAGCCCTAAAACAACCAAATCATGCATTTTATGTAAAACCAGGAAACGTATCACCTCGCGGTGTTCAGGAGTCATGCACATGGTAACCTGTGTCCAATACTGCGGTTTATTTGCAGCCAATGGTGTAGCATCAATACCCCTAAGAGGAATAGGATTTTCTAATGGTTCAAGAGTAAAACCACAGCGCTTAGCAAATGAGAGATCCATGAGACTCAGGGCAGCACCTGAATCTACAAACGCCATGACAGGATAAGATGACAGTGAGCAAATCAAAGTTACAGACAGAATAAATTTAGGTTGCAAATTACCAATGGTGACAGGACTAACAACCTTAGCTATACGTTTAGAGCATGCTGAGATAACATGTGTAGAATCACCACAGTAGTAGCACAAGCCATTCCGGCGTCTATGAATTTTCCGCTCATTTCTAGTCAGGATTCTATCACATTGCATTAAATCAGGTGTCTGTTCAGACAACACCATGAGGGAATTTGCGGTTTTTCTATCACATTGCACCGAATTAGGTGTCTGTTCAGACAACACCATGAGGGAATTTGCGGTTTTGCGCTCCCGCAACCGCCGGTCAATTTGAATAGCCAGTGCCATAGTATCATTCAGACCTGTGGGAATGGGAAAACCCACCATAACATTCTTAATGGCTTCAGAAAGGCCATTTCTAAAATTAGCGGCCAGTGCACACTCGTTCCAATGTGTCAGCACGGACCATTTCCGAAATTTTTGGCAATACACTTCAGCCTCGTCCTGCCCCTGAGACATAGCCAGCAAGGCCTTTTCTGCCTGAATCTCAAGATTGGGTTCCTCATAAAGTAAACCGAGCGCCAGAAAAAACGCATCAAGATCAGCCAATGCCGGATCTCCTGGCGCCAGCGAAAAAGCCCAATCCTGAGGGTCGCCCCGTAAGAACGAAATAACAATTTTTACTTGCTGAGCAGAATCTCCAGATGAACAGGGTCTCAGGGACAAAAACAATTTACAATTATTCATGAAATTCCTAAACTTAAACCTGTCTCCGGAAAACAGTTCAGGAATCGGTATTTTAGGTTCTGACCTAGGATTTCTGATAACATAGTCTTGTATGCCCTGCACACGAGTAGCCAGCTGGTCCACACTTGTAATCAAGGTCTGGACATTCATGTCTGCAGCAAGCATAGCCACTCTGAGGTAAAGGGGAAGAAGAAAAAAAAAAAAACTCAGAATCTTCTTTCTTATAATCCCTCTTCTGCAATGCATTAAACATTTAATACTGGCCTGGCAAACTGTTATGACCCCAATGGCGAGGGTCTCAGAGGAACGTGGAAGTCTGCAGAATACAAAAATCCAGCTCATAGGGCAGTGGTAACTGGGTTGACCATATATCTACTCCTAACGCCAACACTAGAAGTAGCCGGGGATCATTCCTACGTTGATTCTAGATGACACGCGCCAGCCGGAGAATCTAGCTACCCCTAGTAGAGGAAAACAAAGACCTTTCTTGCCTCCAGAGAAGGGGACCCCAAAGCTGGATAGAAGCCCCCCACAAATAATGACGGTGAGGTAAGAGGAAATGACAAACACAGAAATGAACCAGGTTTAGCACAGAGAGGCCCGCTTACTGATAGCAGAATAAAGAAAGGTAACTTATATGGTCAACAAAAACCCTATCAAAATCCACACTGGAAATTCAAGAACCCCCGAACCGTCTAACGGTCCGGGGGGAGAACACCAGCCCCCCTAGAGCTTCCAGCAAAGGTCAGGAAATAGTTTTGGAACAAGCTGGACAAAAATACAAAACCAAAACAAATAGCAAAAAGCAAAAGGCAGACTTAGCTGATATAACTGGAACCAGGATCAGTAGACAAGAGCACAGCAGACTAGCTCTGATAACTACGTTGCCAGGCATTGAACTGAAGGTCCAGGGAGCTTATATAGCAACACCCCTAACTAACGACCCAGGTGCGGATAAAAGGAATGACAGAAAAACCAGAGTCAAAAAACTAGTAACCACTAGAGGGAGCAAAAAGCAAATTCACAACAGCCCGAACCTTGACAGGATCCATCTCAACAGAAGAAGGGGAAAAAATATACCCCAAAAAGGAGATCTTCTGAACCCCAAAAATACACTTTGAACCCTTTACAAACAAAGAATTGGCCCGCAAAACCTGAAAAACCTTCCTAACCTGTTGAACATGCGACTCCCAGTCATCCGAAAAAATCAAAATATCATCCAAATACACAATCATAAATTTATCCAGGTATTTACGGAAAATATCGTGCATAAAGGACTGAAAGACTGAAGGAGCATTAGAAAGACCAAAAGGCATTACCAAATACTCAAAATGGCCCTCGGGCGTATTAAATGCAGTTTTCCACTCATCTCCCTGCTTAATCCGCACCAAATTATACGCACCCCGAAGATCAATCTTAGAGAACCACTTTGCCCCTTTAATACGAGCAAATAAATCAGTCAATAGTGGCAAAGGATACTGGTATTTGACTGTAATCTTATTCAACAGGCGATAATCAATACAGGGCCTCAGGGAGCCATCTTTTTTACCCACGAAAAAAAAACCTGCTCCTAAAGGGGATGAGGATGGACGGATATGTCCCTTTTCCAAGGACTCCTTAATATACTCCCGCATAGCAGCATGCTCAGGCACAGACAGATTAAACAAACGACCCTTGGGAAACTTGCTGCCCGGAATCAAGTCTATAGCACAATCACAATCCCTGTGAGGGGGGAGAGAACTAAGTTTGGGCTCCTCAAAAACATCACAATAGTCAGACAAAAATGCCGGAATTTCAGAGGGAGTAGATGAAGCAATGGAAACCAAAGGTACTTCCCCATGAGCCCCCTGACATCCCCAGCTTAACACAGACATTGTTTTCCAGTCAAGGACTGGATTATGAGTTTGCAACCATGGCAATCCAAGCACTAAGACATCATGCAAGTTATGCAACACAAGGAAGCGAATCACCTCCCGATGGTCAGGAGTCATACACATAGTCACTTGTGTCCAGTATTGTGGTTTATTCCTAGCCAATGGTGTGGAGTCGATACCCTTCAAAGGGATAGGAACTTCCAAAGGCTCTAGGCAAAACCCACAGCGTCTGGCAAAGGACAAATCCATAAGACTCAAGGAAGCGCCAGAATCCACATAGGCATCCACAGTAATAGATGATAATGAACAGATCAAAGTTACAGACAAAATAAACTTAGACTGTAAAGTGCCAATTGCAAAAGACTTATCAACCTTTTTTGTGCGTTTAGAGCATGCTGATATAACATGAGCAGAATCACCACAGTAGAAGCACAACCCATTTTTACGCCTATAATTCTGCCGTTCACTTCTGGACAGAATTCTATCACATTGCATAATCTCCGGTGTCTGCTCAGAAGACACCGCCAAATGGTGCACAGGTTTGCGCTCCCGTAAACGCCGATCAATCTGAATAGCCATAGTCATGGATTCATTCAGACCTGTGGGCGTAGGAAACCCCACCATGACATCTTTAACGGCGTCAGAGAGACCTTCTCTGAAATTCGCCGACAGGGCGCACTCATTCCACTGAGTAAGCACAGACCATTTTCGAAATTTTTGACAATATATTTCAGCTTCATCATGCCCTTGAGAGAGGGCTATCAAGGCCTTTTCAGCCTGAATCTCCAAATTAGGTTCCTCATAGAGCAACCCCAGTGCCAGAAAAAACGCATCCACATTGAGCAGCGCAGGATCCCCTGGTGCCAATGCAAATGCCCAATTCTGGGGGTCACCCTGCAACAAGGAAATCACAATTTTAACCTGCTGAGCGGAGTCTCCAGCGGAGCGAGATCTCAGAGAAAGATACAATTTACAATTGTGCTTAAAATTCAAAAAACGAGATCTATCTCCAGAAAAGAACTCAGGTATAGGAATCTTGGGTTCTGACATAGGAGCATGTATAACATAGTCTTGGATATTTTGAACCTTAGAAGCAAGAGCACTCAGGCCTGTAGCTAAACTCTGGATATCCATTTCTCAACAGCTGAGATCTGAGCCATTCAGGGGTTAAGAGGAGAGAAAAAAGCAGCAGATTGCAATTATGGCTAGACAGAACTTCTGAGTAAAAAAAAAAAAAAAAAAAAAAGTGTCAGAAACTTCTTCTTTTCTCTCTTTCTTCAGCCAATACCTTTAATACATTTGCGGCCGGCAATACTGTCATGGTTCCCAATGGCAGGGACTCAGGCAAAAACGGACTAGCTCTAGGAATGATGGAATCTCAGATGACCGCGACGCTGAACCTAACACGCAACTAATAGTAGCCAGGGGGTGTGCCTACGATTATCCCTAGACACCTCGCACCAGCCGGAGATCTAGTTACCCCCTAGTAGAGGAATACACAGACCTGGCTTGCCTCCAGGGAAACCCCAAAAGTGATAGTAGCCCCCCACATATAATAACGGTTAGGTAAGAGGAAAACGCGTATGCAGTATGAATATAGATTCAGCAAAGAGAGGCCCTCTGACTAGATAGCAGAAAATACAAAAGAGGACTTCGCGGTCACCTCAAAACCCTAAACAGCCATCCTGAAATTACTTTAACTCCGTTATCAACTCATGACACCGGAGTAGTAATTTCAGATCACTAGAGCTTCCAGCAGCAAGAGAAATATAAATGCATGCTGGACAAACAAACACAAAAAAAATGCCAAAGATCCAACTTAGCTGAATTGCAGACTTGGAGCAGGTAGCAAGCAACAGAGGTGCTCTGGTAACATTGATTGCCGGCACTAGAATGACTGAGAAGCCAGACTAAATAGGAAACTCCCAGTTTCCTGATGGGAACAGGTGCAAGACAAAAGTCAGCCAGTACCACCAGTAACCACCAGAGGGAGCCCAAAAACAGAATTCACAACAGTACAGCCCTTTGTTCCTGGGCTTGTACTGGCCCTTTAAGAGTCTGCACAACCTGAAAGGAAAAAATGTATTTATTTTTTTTCCTATGTCACTTCACCAGCTCCTGCTGGTACTGCCACAGCTCCCGCTGCAGTCACATACAACCGGCACCTCCGGCTGCCAACCACAAGCCACTGCAGCTCCGCCTGCTGTGGAACCTCTTGCCGCCACTGCAGCTACGCTCCACAAGGCTCTACCGCCGACTTCGTGGACCTGCCCAAACCACAGGCGTAACCCCGCCGAGTTACAGCCAGACGCTTGCCAGCTTCGTAACCCCGCCGAGTTACAGCCAGACGCTTGTCAGCTTCGTAACCCCGCCGAGTTACAGCCAGACGCAACCTTCGTGGCCCCGCCGAGCCACAGGAATTAACTCCCACGTGTGCCTTCGGGATCGCTGCCCGCATTCTCCACCATATGTAAGACTTTTCTTACTGAGTGTATTGGGGGACACTCGCTTGGCTGCGATATTCAAGCACACGGGCACGGGTTTTTAAAACAAAGCAGTCCATACGGTTTATTAAGCCTCATAAACCGGGTTATGCACAGTTCATAGAACATCACAGGCACCAACTGGTGATATTAACTTGCATCTTCAAACACTTTAACTACAGGTTTGACTCACGGACACTAAACATGCTGGTCCTCATGACCAGTTGCCGTGGGTTACCACACAGTCCAGGTTACAAGCACCAACAGCTTGTGGAGGTACCTTATGGGAGCTCCTGCTCAGTCTGCTGAATCCTTGTCAGTCCTCTCTCCTGGGGAAACTGCCTTACGGGGTTCACCAACTTGCCTGGCCGGCACACATCAGTCAGTCCAGAGCCTCCGAAGGACTGTAGCTTCCCCAAGTTCCACTGTGTGTTGCTCAGGGGTCCTGGTACACCTCCCAGGACCTCTCACGCCAGCATGTGCTCTCCAGGAAGCCTCCTACCAGGTCTTCCAGCACAGGGGCATACAAAGCACACACACAGCGCTCAGGAACCCCCTGTAACCTCACCACTCAGGTCCACTCACTGGAACCACACAGGAACCCAGGGACCATGTGACCCACACCCTGGTCACGTTATGTACCTGTAACCACACCCAAAGTAATGGATCACATGGCTGGTCACGTGATCCTGACATCACTGCAGGTCTATTCTCACGACCTCAATACAACTCCGTGCACATACTGGGGAGACCATGCAGCACCCCTTACCTGTTACAGGGGTCACTGCATCACAGGTGCTAATTGTAAGACATAATTTCTGCATGTAGCCAATTAGCGGACACAAAAGGGAAATAAAACATGTAAAAAAAATTCAAAATAAAGTATGAAAAAACAATTTGGATGCTAAAAAATGCTGTTTTATGTATAAACTAAAGTAAACCAAAAAAGTGCGTATTTGCTATTGCCGTTCTCGTAATGACCCAAGCTATTAATCTGTACCTATACGATGAATGCCATTTAAAACAAGCAAAAAAAGTTTAAAAATTGATCAAAAGGTGTATAGAAAAAACAATATGGTGTCTGAAAAAATCATACTATTCCTGCAAAGAATGCGGCCCTTCAAATTCACTTTTTTTAATGTGCGGCCCACATATCCAACCGAGTTTAAGACCCCTGTTCTATAAGGGTCACTGACACACACCTTTGTGTTTTGGTATCGCATTAAGACTTCTGTGTTGCTGGACCTTAGCTTGTTTTAAACATGTGCCGCCCGCCGTTTCCTGATATTCTATGAATACCTGTGGCTTCCTCACGTCCTCCTCATGTCTGAGGTTTCCTGACATCCCCCGCCTACCTGCATGCGGTCTCCTGTCCCTCAGCTATCCATGACCCGTGGTCCTTGTGCCCACCCAGACCGTGAACTTTGAGGATCCACCTCACCTGATGACTTTAACAAGAAGATTGCATGAGCAAGAGAATGCTCACTTTATAACAGCTGCAGCCACACAGGATTCACATAATGTCTTGCAGGTATCACATCCACATGCTATAGCAGATCCAGGGAGGACTGTCATAGCATGTATAAAAGTCGAGGCAGGGAATGCAGAATCCTTTTTTAGGATCAATCTAGGTAGTGAGATGAAGTGACAGCTCACATCTTGGCAAGAGAAACATGGAGTGAAAGCCCTAAAACACTAAATAATCATTACATATAATGTGTGACTGCACAGCAGTGATAAACGGATAAAAAAATGTTTACTAATGGGCAAAAAGCATATTGTGAGGTCATTTAAACAGTACTAAGGCTGTGTTTGCATTTAAGAAAAAAGTGTTCAATAGTCATAAGAGACCCTAAAGCATTAAAGCGTTTTTAATGGAATTTGTGGAGAATTAAATTACTGAAAATCAATTTTTGTGGAAAATTCAAAAAGTTGGAAAATATACATTTCAAAAGATTCATTCATCTCTGACAGACACTACATCAGCATTTGTAAAAAGTCTGAAGGCTTTTCTCACAACAAATGGCAAAGTGGCTTACAAATAATCTAGCAATAGAGAACATTTATCTGGTGGAGAAGGTTGGACTTGATGGACCTGTGTCTTTTTCAACCTATTCAGCTATGTAAGGTTTGTATTTTTAAGTGAATCTGATCTTGGACTTGTCTTTTTTAGCAGGTGTGGTCTGAGGTCCATATTACACCTCACTCACACATCCGTGTTTAAACACGTACGTTAAAAAATGGTACTGAAGTCATCAGTGATTTAGATCATTGTGTGATCAGAGTGTCCATTTTTACCATCAGTCTCATCAATGTCTTTCATGGATGGATAAATAAATAAATAAATAAGTTTCTCCTATACTCCGATACTCAATGTTAAATACGGACTGAACACTGGTGCCATCCATCTGCTGTACGTGTTTTTCATAGAACCAAAGACTTAATTTTGGCACTTTTCAAAATCTAATTAATTTCTAATTAAATGGGTTTTCATTGGCTGTAAGCCATAATCATCAACATCAACACAAAAAAACACTTGAAATAGATCACTCTGTTTGTAATGACTCTATATACATGAGTTTCACTTTTTGTATAGAATCACTGAAATAAATTTAATGATATTCTAATTTTGTGAGAAGCATCTGTATGTGTAAGGCCTCATTCACATGTACGTAATCTTTCGTATAGGTAAAAACATGGACCGTTGTTCATTAGTATTTTGGACCCACGTGTCAATGATTGGTCAGTTTATTATTCGGTCACTATGTGGTGGTAATATGTGGTCTGGTCATGATGTGACAATATTTGTCCCTTGTATGTTATATTATTTGGTCACTATGTGGTGGTTATATGTGGTCTAGTCATGATGTGACGGTACTTGTTCCTTGTATGTGGTATTATTGATCATTTAAAAAAAAAATGTATGTGACACATTCCTTTAAAGAAAAATAAAGAAAAATATACCTAAAAAGAGGGCAGAACCCAAAAAGTTTGCCAGTATGGGGCCCTAAAATTCCTGATTGCAGCCCTGGCATTCTCCGACACATACTCAGCTGAATTTGGGGTATATGGGGTATCTAGATAGAGGTAGCACCTCTGGTGGAGTGCTTGCCATGTCCTTTCTGGACAGCTCTTCCATCTTTGGTCCTCATCAGATGCTCAACTCTCACCTGTACCTCCAAGTAGCTGCTAGCATGCGGCAGCAGGTACACCCCGGAACACCGCCTCGGCAGGCGGGCCAAACCAGGTGAGGGTAGCTGTTGGGTTTCTTTGAGACCTACAGTGATTTTCAAGGGTTTGCCTACCCTTGCATGTGAAGACTGGATATGGCAGACTGTGCGGAAGAAACCAAGATTCAACGGACAGACAAGTGATTTCCAGCACAGTGCTGTGGAGCGCTGAGAGGGCGCAGCAAGACACATATAGGACACTGCTGGCCATCCACTGCACCCTGACCTATCTCCAGTTGTCTCGCCTAGTTCTTGCACTGGGGCTCGATAGGTACGGGCGAGAGAGTGAGGTTAACGACTGCGCAACTCTTCCTCACTTTAATCCAAGTCAAGCGCCAGTCATGACTTCAACCACTGCGTATCAAAAGTCCTGTGGCGATGGGAGAGTGGCAAAGCAGCAGGTGTGGAGTCACTGGAAGCTGTAGTCACGAACCTGCACGCAAGTGGCCCAGGCCATATGGTTGCTCTCCACTGGACCGAAGCAGCAGTGGAGTTCGGCAGCCCCCTGGGGGTCTGAGCAGTCCTGTTCAGGATCACTCTGCTCACCTCAATCGAGGACGGGGCTAGAAAAGGTGCCTCAAACATAGTCTGCTTCATTTCACCTGGCCAGCCTACCGCAGCTTGGGGGTTTCACATACAGCGGTCAACACACAATAAAGAAAAAGAAAATGATGGTACTCAACCTTGGCACATGGAATGTGAGAACTCTGCTGGATAATACCAAGGCAGACAGACCAGAGAGAAGAACGGCATTGGTTGCTCAGGAGCTAGCTCGTTACAAGGTTGATATTGCAGCTCTCAGCGAAACATGCCTGGCAGACAAGGGTCAATTGACAGAGCATAGTGGTGGATATACATTCTTCTGGAGTGGTCGAGGCAGCACTGAAAAATGAGAAGCAGGTGTGGGATTTGCTATCAAAAACTCATCTTGATCGTAAACTTACCAGGCTTCCGGAGGGCATCAACGACCGTCTGATAACATTTCAGCTCCCACTTACAAACAAGAAGCACGCGACTCTGATCAGTGCCTATGCTCCCACGATGACTTATCCGGATGACATTAAAGATAAGTTCTACGATGAACTTGACACACTTATTTCAGCAATCCCACAGGCAGACAAGCTCATTATACTTGGAGACTTTAATGCCAGAGTGGGAACAGACCATCAAAACTGGGAAGGGGTCATTGGGAGACACGGCACTGGCAAGTGTAACAGTAATGGCCTGCTGCTCCTCAAGATGTGTGCCACACATGACATTGTCATCACCAACACTTTTATCCGCTAACTCACACGCAAGAAGACATCATGGATGCACCCACGCTTGAGGCATTGGCATCTCATTGATTACATCATTGCCAGGAAAGGGATGAGATGGACTTTAGAGTGACAAAGGCCATGTGCGGTGCAGACTGCTGGACTGACCATCGCCTCATTGTGTCTAAGTGCAGGCTCCGCATCCTGCCTGCGAGGAGACCCCAAGGGCAGAAAACGACAAAGAGGCTGAATATCTATAAGCTGCAAAATAAAAGAACTGCAAGGGAATTTGCCAATGACCTTGATGGTAGATTGCTAAATATACTACAGGCAGAGGAGATTGGCGTTGAGGAACAGTGGACAATTCTGAGAGATGCTGTTCATAATACTGCTCTGGAGCATCTCGGATCAGCAGCCAGAAATAATCAAGACTGGTTCGATGAAAACGACGAGGAAATAAAGACACTCTTAGAAGAGAAACATCAGCGGTATAAGGTGTATCAAAATGACCCCACATCGTTAGCTAAGAAAGGTGCCTTTACCAACATAAAAAGAAAGGTACAAATCAAGCTATGCGAGATGCAGGATATCTGGTTTAGCAAGAAGGCTGACGAAATTCAGGGCTATGCAGATACCCATGACCAGAAACGCTTCTACAATGCACTCAAAGCTGTATATGGACCCCAGTCATCAAGCTCTTCATCTCTGCTTAACGCAGATGGAACTAAGCTGCTGACAGAAAAGAAACAAATTCTGGAACGGTGGACTGAGCACTTTAATAATATTCTTAATCGCCCTGCCAATATCAATGATGAGGCTATTGCTTGCCTGCCCCAGGTAGAAATCAACAAGGAGCTTGATGTTCCTCCAAGTGGAGATGAAGTCAGGAAAGCAGTAAAACAACTTTCTTGTGGAAAAGCACCCGGAAATGATGCTATACCTGCTGAGGTATATAAAGCTGGCGGTCCTGTTCTGATGCAAACAGTGACCAAACTATTCCAATATACATGGATGAAGGAACAGGTTCCACAACAGATGAAAGATGCCAGCATAATTCACATATACAAGAGGAAAGGTAATCGCCAATCTTGTGACAACCATCGAGGCATCTCCCTTCTGTCCACTGCAGGCAAGATATTGGCTCATCTCTTGCTCAACCGCCTTTTACATCACCTTGAGCAAGGACTATTACCCGAAAGCCAGTGTGGTTTCCGTGCTAAACGTGGAAGAGTAGATATGGTCTTTTCAGCATGTCAACTTCAGGAATAGTGCCAGGAGCAACACCGTGAACTTTATGTAACTTTTGTTGATCTGACCAAGGCTTTCGACACAGTCAGTAGAGACGGCCTGTGGAAGATCATGGCAAAATTCGGCTGCCCGAGCAGGTTCATCTCAGTCATCCGGCAGTTCCATGATGGCATGATGGTGAAGATTTTGAATGATGGAGACGTATCTGAGGCTTCCCAGTAACAAACGACGTAAAACAAGGCTGTGTGTTTGCTCCAACCCTGTTCAGTATGCTGTTCTCTGCAATGTTAAGTGATGCCTTTAACAACTGTGAAGATGGAATCCAGGTGAGGTACAGGACTGATGGCAAGCTATTCAACCCAAAACGCCTGAAGGCGGTTGCGAAAGTGCATGAGACTGTTATCCGCGAATTATTATTTGCTGATGACTGTGCACTTAACGTTAGCACGGAACAGCAGATGTAGCATGAAATGGACTGTTTTTCGCAAGCGTGCGACAGTTTTGGTCTCGAGATCAACATTAGAAAAACCGAAGTCATGTATCAACCGGTTCCAGGAAAACTGTACAAGGAGCCACGTATCACGGTGAAGGAGCAAAACCTCAAAGCAGTCGATAACTTCACCTACTTAGGCAGCACACTTTCCCGTGAAGTAACCATAGACGCTGAGGTTAATAACAGAATCGCCAAAGCCAGTGCTGCCTTCGGGAGACTGCGTAAGAATGTCTGGGAATGAAGGGGACTCAGCCTTACCACCAAGCTGAAGGTCTACTGCACGGTGGTCCTCACCACACTTCTCTATGCTAGCGAGACCTAGACAGTGTACAGCCGGCATGCTAAACAGCTTAATCATTTCCACATGAGTTGCCTCCGCAGACTCCTCCACATCAGGTGGCAAGACAATGTCCCGGACATGGCAATTCTGGAACAAACTGGGCTCTGCAGCGTTTACACTCTCCTGCTGAAAGTCCAAGCCAGGTGGGCTGGACACGTGGTTAGAATGCCTGACAGCCAACTACCGAAACAACTGCTGTACGGAGAACTGTGCCAAGGAAAGCGAGCAGTTGGGGGGCAGAAGAAGCGCTATAAAGACTGCCTTAAGGTGTCTCTCAAAAACCTGGAGGTCATCACCAATGAATGGGAAGAGCTTGCCCTGGATCGTCCAGGTTGGTGGGGCAGGATCACCTCAGGAGCATGTGCAGCTGAAGATAGGAAAATCTTTGACGCAAAAAGAAAGCGCGGTGTACGCAAGGCACAAGTAGAATCTGGTGTACTGACCACATCTGCTTCCTTATGTCAAGTATGTGGGCGAACCTTCAGGGCCCGGATTGGACTCATCAGCCACCTCTGGACCCATAACTACTAATCATCTTCTAACCCTGAAGTCATAGTCATCTTCGAAAACGAAGGACGAACATCAGCATTTAGATTTGCACAAATTTATATGACACAAATCTAATTTTTTGGGGTAAAATTACAGATAAATTTCAAAAGATCCGCATAGACAAGACCCTGAACTTCATGTTAAATTATATACATTTTCGCTAATGTGTGTCTTCCCTGAAGAGGAGCACTCTATACAGAGGATACTGCTGCTGATACTGCTGCTGATGCTGAGCAAGGACTTGGCAATGGCTGGCATTAGTACTTTTAGCCTCAGGAGCTCTTGTTTCCCTATGCAACCTGGAGTTAAAAGAGGAGCAGAGATAAAGGCTAATTGGCTGAGAAAGGAGGAAGAGGACGATAGAGCCACATAGCCAGAGAGAGTGTCAGGGTCCATGACAAACTGTAGAGAGTCTGACCTGGGGAACATAGTAAAGAGACACAGAGGGAGTCCTGGAAGCGGAACCTATCAGCTCAATAAATATTAATGGAATACTAGTATTACAACCATTAATACTGCCCTCTATGGGGAAGATGAGTGTGAAAGTGAAGGACATTATAGAGTTATTTCATTATTAAGAAATCATATAGAAACAGCATTTCAGTGTGTTAAATACATTGAGATAAGTGAAGTTCTAAATTATTTTTGTTATTATTAAAAGACGCCTACACTGCCAGCTTGGAGTATTTTTTTTTTTGCTCAGTTCACTGCTGAATATAGAACATTTATAAAAACAAAGTGATTAATTGGCTTCTTCATTAAAGGTTTTGAAAAATGTCAACTTATACATTTCTGCATCTGTCCAGACAGTTGAGGTCTTTTGCAGATAATTGTGTATGGGTATCACATGTATTTTCTAATGGTTTGCTTAGAAATGAACATGGCATGAATGAAATGGGCACGTCTTCTGATTTATCAGTATGAAACATAAGCTGTGTTGTATATTATGATCATATAATGTACATTTTTCTGCCATCATTTTTACATGTGATTAATGATAACCCCCGGTTTATGTTGCTGTTGAGACCTGCACTTGATGACACAGGCTCAGTTCCTGAGCCTGCACTATTTAAGTGATGCACATATAAAGGGGCAAGTGTTAAGTTTTCCTATCTTTGCCATAAATGTACCACACAGTGCTATTTAATCCTCAAACATTATCTGAATGTTGTCTTTTTTATTACAAGAAGAACTTTTTTCAATGTTGAGCCAAAATGATCTACAGACGACAGTATATCACAAAAGTGAGTACACCCCTCACATCTTTGTAAATATTTTATTATATCTTTTCGTGGGACAAAACTGATAAGACAATTTGATACAATGTAAAGTAGTCAGTGTGCAGCTTTTATAACAGTGTAAATTTGGTGTCCTCTCTACACAGCCATGAATGTCTACACCACTTGCAACAAAACTTAGTACACCCCTAAGTGAAAATGGCCAAACTGTGCACAATTAACCATTTTCTCTTCTCGGTGTCATTTGACTCATTAGTATTACAAGGTCTCAGTGGTGAATGGGGAGCAGGTGTGGTAAATGGGGTGTTATCGCTCTCACTCTCTCTCATACTGGTCGCTGGAAGTTCATCATGGCGCTTCATTACAAAGAACTCTCTCTGAGTATCTGAAAAATGAATTTGTTTCTCAACATAAAGATGGCCCAAGAAAATTGCCAACACCCTGAAGCTGAGCTTCAGCTTGGTGACCAAGAACATACAGCAGTTTAACAAGACTGGTTCCACTCAGAACTGCCTCACCATGGTCGTCCAAAGAAGTTGAGTGCATGTGATCAGCGTCATATCCAGAGACTGTCTTTTCAAAATAGATGCATGAGTGCTGCCAGCATTGCTGCAGAGGTTGCAGGGGTGGGAGGTCAGCCTGTCAGTGGTCAGATCATATGCCGCACACCGCATTAAATTGGTCCACATGGCAGTCGTCTCTGAAGGAAGCCTCCTTTAAAGATGAAACACAAGACAAATTGCAAACAGTTTTCTGAAGGCAAGAAGACTAAAGACATACATTACTGGAAACATGTCCTGTGGTCTGATGAGATAAGATAAATTTATTTGGTTCAGTTGGTGTCAAGTGTGTGTGGTAGCAACCAGGTGAGGAGTATGAAGACAAGTGTGTCTTGCCTACAGTCAAGCATGGTGGTAGGAGTGTCATGGTTTTGGGTTGCATGAGTTCTGCCGGCTGTGGGGAGTGAACCATAAATGCCAACATGCACTGTGCCATACTGAAGCAGATCATGATCCCCTCCCTTCAGAAACCAGGCCACAGGGCAATATTTCAACATGATAACAACCCCAAACACACCTCCAAGACTACGACTACCTTGCTAAAGAAATTAAGGATAAAGGTGCTGTACTGGCCAAGCATGTCTCCAGACCTAACTCCTATTGAGCATCTGTGTGGCATCCACAAATGGAAGTGGAGTGGCCCCCAAACGCAGGGCAGCGGGGTACTTGGTACCGGGTCTCTTTCGGTTCTGGGGATGTCACGGTGGCCTGACCCGGTCCATGGCCCTGCTAAGGGGCGCCCAATTAAAGATGTAGGTGATGGTACAGGTCGCAGTAAATAACGAGAACACAGGGTTGCAGTCTCTTTACCTCTTTACTGAAGGCTTCGGCATCCGCAATCCAGAGCACTGGTCCAAAGGCACATCCAGAGTTCCCTTTACAGGTGGAAATCAGTGGCCTTCCTACCAGCGCCTGTGTGTTGAAGTACTTCCCTGCTGAGCACCACGGGATAGTCCTCACAACTGTCGTGTATGTTTCTGTTCTTTATCTCTCTGTCCCCCACATGATATGGATAGGACGCACCCGTATGACGGGGTAGGCCTGGAGTTATTTTATAGGGACCCTAGAGACGCCCCTCTCCCACAATTGCTTCCGTTGTCTTCGTTTGGTGTAAAGGTGAGACAGCCAACCTAAAGTTAACTGCCCTGCCGTAGTTCAAAGTAATGCATAGAGCCTATTACTTCCTCGGCGTTCCGGCCGCCGGCTACGCGCCTCAGAAGGACGTTGCTGATCTTGGGGCAGGACTCCTTCTGGTTCTATCTCCTTTGTGCTGTGATCCCGTTTCTCCTCCACAATATGCTTCGCTTCATGTCCTTTCTTAGGAGTCTGCCGCTATAAGTCACAGGCACGGCTCCATAACGATCTGTCTGTGCTAGGCTGCTGTCAGGATCCCACCCCTGACAGGTCCTCTCTCATACTCTCCCCAGCTACTTTCTCCCTAACTTCCTATCCAACCCCCAGTTTTACCCACGTGTGAGGAGTGGCCTAGTAGATAGGACCTTTTGCTCCTCCCGCGAGTGTGAAGTGTAATGTGTGTCTGTGATACCTGCAAGGTGAACTCTTTTAGTGCAATCAGACGTACCATCACTCCCCCTGGTGGAAGAGCGACGTTACTGCAACGACCAGACTCTGGGGCGCTGCACTCCCCCCCGTTAAATCCAGTACTCCCGGACTGGGGAAAGAAGAACAACAATACATATTAACAAAAGACATACAAAATTTTGAAATGCTATGAACAAGTAAATGCTATGAACAAGTAAATATAACAGTGCTTCCTTTTATGGGAGGTGAGGACACTTGAACGTTGTGAAAGTTTGGTCATGCACAGTGTTGTGAAATTGGATTTTGGGCTCCCCCGGTGGCCACTGGTGGAATTGAACTTGTGTGCATCATCCCCTCTGTTCACCTGTTCCCATCAGGATGTGGGAGTCGCTATTTAACCTTGCTCCTCTGTCACTTCCATGCCGGTCAACATTGTAATCAGAAGCCTTTCTGTGCATGTTCCTGCTTCTAGACAACTCCCAGCTAAGTCGGACTTTTGTCCTTGTTTGTTTTTTGCATTTTGTTCCAGTTCACAGCTGCAGTTTCGTTTCTGTGTCTGGAAAGCTCTTGTGATCTGAAATTGCCACTCTGATGTTATGAGTTAATACTAGAGTCTTAAAGTAATTTCAGGATGGTATTTTGATAGGGTTTTCAGCTGACCATGAAAGTGCCCTTTCTGTCTTCCTGCTATCTAGTAAGCGGACCTCAATTTTGCTAAACCTATTTTCATACTACGTTTGTCATTTCATCTAAAATCACCGCCAATATATGTGGGGGCCTCTGTCTGCCTTTCGGGGAAATTTCTCTAGAGGTGAGCCAGGACTGTATTTTCCTCTGCCAGGATTAGTTAGTCCTCCGGCTGGCGCTGAGCGTCTAGGGATAAAACGTAGGCACGCTACCCGGCTACTGTTAGTTGTGCGGCAGGTTTAGTTCATGGTCAGTTTAAGTTTCCATCCTTCCAAGAGCTAGTTCCTTTGTATGCTGGGCTATGTTCTCTTGCCATTGAGAACCATAACAGCACAGTTCATGACTCCCAGTTCAGTGGGTGCAACTTTGAAACAGCAGGGACCCCGGGTAAACAAAGGGGTCCCCGTGAAAGTTTTGGGGCAATTCACTGTCCATTACTCCATTGTCCATTTTTAAACCTGTAACAAAGATATTTACACAAACATTTTCAACCAAATAGCAACTATCGTTAATATCTCCAAGTTTTGTAGCGAAGTGGAGTTTGGTTCTTGGTGCTACGTGTAGACATCCGCAGTGCAGGGGTTGCTGTTGGCCTAGCAGGGCCCGCTATGCTTGCTATCGCTGGTGTAGTGCACTGTCTTCTAGCTACACTTCTAGTGAGTCTGGGTAGCACTGGCATGCTGGAGCTCTCAGGGCTGCTGCTACTAATGGTGGGCTTGGCAGATTCACCCATAGCAGAGGGAGAACTTGCCGGTTCAATGGTTGGCATGGCATCCTCTGGTGGGGTCTGCTGTGATTGCGGGTCCGGATGCTCTGGCACCACATTTAGCTCTGGCGGTTTCAGTTGACGAAACTTTAAGACAGGTACCACGATGGCTTGATTTATTTGAGTCCAGGACTGGGGAAAATCGCCAAGAACAGTGTGTATCATCTTCTCCTCTTCTACAGGTGGAGAGGTTCTTGGATCTGTTTCTTTTTCTCTCAACTTATCAGGGCATATTTTAAGGTGATCTCTGGATATTGCCGTTGAGGTTTCCCCTCCATCTTTGCTGATGAGACAGACCTTCGTATTGTCAAAATCGGATGGCAGGATGGTATACGGTTCCGCTTCCCATTGGTCGTCAAGCTTGTGTAATCTCCTCTTCCATTTGAGTACTTGCTCACGGGGTGACAAGGGAATCGCAGGAGCATGCTGGTTGTAGTCCCTTTCTTGTTTTTGTCTGGCTTGGGCTAGACTTCTTTCCACGCACTCCTGTATTTGGCGGTACCTTTGCTGCCTTTCCGTATCCCAATCGGCATCTGGCGAGGTATCTTCGGGGGTTAGGACCCCATGTCTAGATCAACAGGTAACTTGCTAGATCTTCCTCGCATCAGGTACGCTGGGGTGCAGTTGGTGGAATTCACTGGGGTGTGGTTGTACATGTCTACCAAGTCAGGCAACTTTGTTGGCCACAAGTTCCGTTCCTCCACAGGCAAGGTCTTCAGTAAGTCGATTACCACTTGGTTCATCTTCTCACACATCCCGTTAGTTTGTAGATGGTATGGCGTGGTTCTGATCTTTTTACACCCGTACAGATTGCAGAACTCCTGGAACACCTCCGCTTCAAATGCTTGCCCCTGGTCATTCAGCACCTTCTCCGGGTACCCATGTGGTCTACAGAAGTACTGCTGAAAGGTCTTGGTGGCTGTCCTGGCCGTTAGATCTTTGACCGGCACAACTACCAGGAATCTAGAGTAGTGATCCACAATGGTAAGAGCGTAGACATAGCCTGACCGGCTAGGTGTTAGCTTCATATGAACTAGCGCGACCAGTTCGAGCGGCCGTTTGGTGATGTTAGGCTGCAAGGGAGCCCGTTGGCTGTCACGGTCCCTCCTGCGTAGGCTACATGGGCCACACTCTCGACACCACTTCTCGATGGCTTTCTTCATGCCAATCCAGTAGAACCTCCCACGGAGTAGCCTCTCCAACTTCCTCCATCCGAAGTGTCCTGCCCCATCGTGGTACGCTCCCAGAACCATTGACGCATCTTGCCTTGGGACCACTCTCTGCCATAAAAATTTGTGGGTGCGGGGGTCGATATTTCTCCAGCACAGCTTACCGTCGTGAATAAACAGTTTGCTCCTCCCCTTCCACAGCTGTTGTGTCTCTTGTAGGTCATCCGGGCCGGGATGCCAACCTGCCTGCGTCAGGAGCTCTTTCACCCGACGGACTGCGGGGTCACCATCCTGGGTTTCTGCCCATCCATGGTGGGGCAGGGGATTCAGCGTGGCGTCCTGCTTGTTCTTCCGCCTGTTCTTCACATGATGGGAACACTGGGTGACCTTGGGGCGATGGAAAGCGGGCAGCTCTACCTCTTCAAGTGCCTCCAGATCTTCCCCCATTTCTGGCAAGTTGGGCAACCGGGACAATGCATTGGCATTTGCATTCTTGTGCCCTGCCCGGTACTTGATGGTGAAGTCGTAATTGGACAGCCGGGCCATCCACCGCTGTTCCAAGGCACCAAGTTTTGCTGTGTCCAAATGCGTTAGTGGATTATTATCCATGAAGACGGTGAATTTCGCTGAGGCCAGGTAATGCTTGAACCTCTCCGTCACTGCCCAAACAATGGCGAGGAACTCCAGCTTAAAGGAACTATAGTTGTCAAGGTTCCTTTCAGTGGGACGAAGATTCCTGCTGGTGTAAGCAATTACCCTCTCCTTGCCTTTCTGGACCTGGGACAACACGGCTCCCAACCCCACGTTGCTGGCGTCCTTGTACAGCACAAATGGTTGGTCATACTCAGGGTAGGCCAGTAGCTCTTCTCCCGTTAGCGCCGACTTTAAACAGGATCCCCCCAGTACATCGTTCCAGTCAAATGGAGTATTCCTACACTTGGTCTTCTTGGACTGTCCCACCAACAGGTCTTGCAAGGGCGTGGCTTTCTTGGTGAAGTCCTTGATAAATCTCCTGTAGTAGCCTACCAACCCGAGGAACTGCCGGACTTCATGGAGGTTGCTGGGCTTCGGCCAGTCTTTGATCACAGTAACCTTGTCGGGGTCTGGGGCCACTCCTTCAGCACTCACATGGCCCAGGTACTGCACTTTGGGTTTTAGCAGATGGCATTTGGACGGTTTCACCTTTAAGCCAAAGTTGGACAGGGCTTCAAACACCTCGGCCAGGTGCTTCAGATGGTCTTCATAGGTCTTGGAGAAGACAATGACATCGTCCAGATATAGCAGCACGGTTTCAAAGTTCTTGTGTCCCAGGCAGCACTCCATCATCCTCTGGAACGTTCCCGGGGTGTTGCATAGCCCGAAGGGCATGTAGTTGAACTCGCAGAGACCCATCGGCGTCGTGAAGGCCGTCTTTTCCTTGTCCGCCTCTGCCACGGGAACTTGCCAGTACCCACTGGTGAGATCCAAGGTAGAAAAGTAGTTAGCAGACTTTAAAGCAGCCAAGGACTCCTCTATCCTGGGCAGTGGATATGCATCCTTATGTGTAATGTGATTTAGCTGCCTATAAACAACACACATCCTTATGGTGCCATCTTTCTTCCTAACGAGGACTAACGGAGCCGCCCAGGGGCTACAACTGTCTCTCACTACCCCAGCCTCCTTCATCTCTCGCAACATGTCCTTGGCACACTGATAATGAGCTGTGGGCACGGGACGGTATCTCTCTTTTATGGGTGGATGATCTCCTGTGGGGATATGATGTCGAATCCCTTTTACCTGCCCAAAATCTAGGGGGTGCTTGCTGAATACCCGCTCATACTCATGAACCACCCTGTAGGCCCCCTGTTTCTGGTGAGGTGGGGTAGAGTCAGTGCCTACATGCAATTCCCGACACCAATCTTTCAGTTGCCCTGCAGAACCGTTGTTCTCCGCCGAATTGGAGGGGACCAAGGACCCGAGTGCCTGTATCACACTATTATTAACAGTAAACAGTTTGGCAAGTGTGGCATATTTGGTTAGGTGGACTTCTTCCTCCCCACAGTTGAGAACACGTACTGGCACCCTCCCCTTGCGGACGTCAACCACCGCTCGGGCTGTCAGGAGTGTAGGCCTATTATCTGAATATACAGGTTCTACCAGGGCCTGATAGTCTTTACCCCTGAGGCCTATGGCTGCCCGCCACCATATTAACATTTCACTCCTGGGGGGTATCGTGATGGGGTTTGAATCACTCCCTGTGCACGGCCAATCTCACCGCCAGTCAGCTCCACCTGCTGTCTCTGCATCAGAGCCCTGATTTCTTTCTGCAGGGCACATTGTTCACTGTAACCAGCTGTTTCTTCTACCTGCTGTAACAGGACAATAACTTCTGCAAGACAATTTTCTATGACATTAGTACCAATGGTCATCATGGGATTACATTCACGTCGGTCAATATCAACAATTACAATCCCTTGGGCCTACAATTCTACCCGCCCCACTTTAATGGTGACCTCTTTGTACCCCACTTGTGGCAATGGCTGACCATTACTGGCTATTATGGTGAAATCATCATCGGGGCCACGAGTAATATCGGTGTCCTCCCAATAACGTTTATAAAGGATATAAGGCATAGTCGTCACCTGAGAACCGGTGTCCAGCAAAGCGTTCATGGGGATACCGTCGATCATGATGGGAAGAACTGGTCGCCCTCCAATGTACTTGGCTCTCCAATTTTGCGGGCCTGATCTTCCTACTCCTGGGGGTTGGCCCTCTGCCCCAGGGGTTGCTCGTTTAAATGACAGTACCTTGCAAGGTGGCCCACCTGGTGGCAGCGTCAGCAGATAGGTCGTCCGTCCCAATGAAAGCGATCGTCGTCCCTGCCTCTGGTCGGCGGAATCCTCCTCTGTCACTGCCAGGGGACATCCTCCGGTCTGGAAGCCAGCTGGATCTTCTCCTTGGGGGCCTCCTGTAGGGACTGTACGGTCCGGGCTAGGGAAGCAACGCTCTTGGTCAGCTCCTGCATCTGGAGGCGTAGTCTTGCAGGGGAATCGTCCTCCAGAATCTGGGCATCGGCCTCGGCGGCAATTGGGGCATCTGGGCCACCTCCTGGTGGTACGTGAGAGCTTGATGCCTGGGAAGTACTGCACGGCTGGGCCGTCTCTCCTGTAGCGCCTGGATGGCTTTATCTTTGAATTGCGCGAAAGTCAGGTCTGGATTCTGCATGGCCAGGAAGTGCAGTTGGGCCCTTTGGTGACTGCACAGGAGCCCCTCGATGAACCGCTCTTTCAGGAGTTTATCCTCATCTTGCATGCTGTTTGGGTCATTCTGTTTGATGGCCCGCAGTGCCTCCTGGAGATTAAGGGCATAGTCCCGTAAGATATCCTGCGGCCTCTGCTTGCACCCATAGAAAGTCAATTTAATTTCTGTAGCGGTGCGGGTGTCAAAGGTGGTTTTAAGCTTTGCAAACACCTGCTGCGCAGTTCTCTTATCCGCGGCGGGCCAGGACTTCACTTCCCTCAGAGCCGCTCCAAAGAGTTGGCCTGTTATCATATGAACTTTCTGAGGCTCCGTCAGGGGATAAAACTCAAGCAGGATGCAGATCCCTTCTTTAAAGTCAGTTAATGTATGTGATTCTCCAGAGTATCGTGGGAGCCAGGCTGCTCCAGGTAGGTACGGCATGGAGAAGGGCATTATGGCTGCTGTAGCTGCGGCAGCGTCCGGCTGGCTGCTGGGGGCGGCAAGCTCTGCGGAACCCGGTGGTGGTACAAGGCCTGCGGCTGCGCCTACTGCGGGTCCCAGAGGTGCCCCCAAGTCTGCGGCTGCGACCGCCACCTCCGCTCCTCCTGGATCAGACATGGCCGCTCCTCCCCTCTGCTAACCTGGTGGAAGTCGGGGTTCCTCTTCCAGAATCAGCACCTCACCGCGTCTTCTTGTTCCTCGCTCTTTTTGGCTGGCTCCGCCCACGAAGCTATGGCTCCTCCCCTCGTGCCCCACACGGCGCAGCAATGGCGGATTTGGGCGGCAAATAGCAATACACAGTCTTTGCAATAAATCACGATTCAGTACAATCCAGTCACAGTTCTAAGGCACACATGACCTGATTCTTCAGGCTTAAGTAGATCCTGTTCGTGACGCCAAGTTGGAGCGGCCCCCAAACGCAGGGCAGCGGGGTACTCGGTACCGGGTCTCTCTCGGTTCTGGGGATCTCACGGTGGCCTGACCCGGTCCGTGGCCCTGCTAAGGGGCGCCCAATTAAAGATGTAGGTGATGGTACAGGTCGCAGTAAATAATGAGGACACAGGGTTGCAGTCTCTTTACCTCTTTACTGAAGGCTTCGGCATCCGCAATCCAGAGCACTGCTAACAGGGCTGGCTGAGACCGGCCGGTCCGAAGGCACATCCAGAGTTCCCTTTACAGGTGGAAATCAGTGCCTACCTACTAGCGCCTGTGTGTTGTAGTATTTCCCTGCTGAGTACCACGGGATAGTACTCACAACTGTCGTGTATGTTTCTGTTCTTTCTCTCTCTGTCCCCCAGATGATATGGATAGGACGCACCCGTATAACGGGGTAGGCCTGGAGTTATTTTAAAGGGACCCTAGAGACGCCCCTCTCCCACAATTGCCTCCGTTGTCTTCATTAGGTGTAAAGGTGAGACAGCCAACCTAAAGTTAACTGCCCTGCCGTAGTTCAAAGTAATGCGTAGAGCCTATTACTTCCTCGGCGTTCCGGCCGCCGGCTACGCGCCTCAGAAGGATGTTGCTGATCTTGGGGCAGGACTCCTTCTGGTTCTATCTCCTTTGTGCTGTGATCCCGTTTCTCACTCCTCCACAATATGCTTCGCTTTGTGTCCTTTCTTAGGAGTCTGCCGCTATAAGGCACAGGCACGGCTCCGTAACGATCTGTCTGTGCTGGGCTGCTGTCAGGATCCCACCCCTGACAGGTCCTCTCTCGTACTCTCCCCAGCTACTTTCTCCCTAACTTCCTATCCAACCCCCAGTTTTACCCATGTGTGAGGAGTGGCCTAGTAGATAGGACCTTTTGCTCCCACTGGCGGCCGGAGTGTGAAGTGTAATGTGTGTCTGTGATACCTGTAAGGTGAACTCTTTTAGTGCAATCAGACGTACCATCACTCCCCCTGGTGGAAGAGCGACGTTACTGCAACGACCAGACTCTGGGGCGCTGCAGAAGCGCAAGATCTCTAACATCCACCAGCTTTGTGATGTTATCATAAAGGAGTGGAAGAGCATTCCATTGGCAACCAGTGAATCTCTAGTGAACTCTATGACCAAGAGAGCTAAGGCAGTACTTGAAAATAATGGTGGCCGCACAAAATATTGACACTTTGCACACAATCTGGCTATTTTCACTTAGTGGTGAGCTCAGCTTTGTTGTCAGAGGTTTAGACATTAATGGCTGTGTGTTGAGTTATTTAGAGCTCACACTAAATTTACACTGTTATACAAGCTGTACACTGACTACTTTACATTGTATCAAAGTATGATATCTTCTGTGTTGTTCCATGAAAAGATATAATAAAACATTTACAAAAATTTGAAGGGTGGTCTCACTTTTGTGATATACTGTGCAAGCAACTTAAATATAGTTTCAAAAATGTTATAGAGTATATACAGATATTTAACAAAGAACCTTCTAAAAAAACCTTTCTTTGTGAAATATATTTCTTTTAAGTGGTTATTTTTTTTAAGTTACGGAAGGTGTTTGCATGGTGGTGATCAGTGGACAGAACTGCTTGAGCATGATTACTAACACATAGTCTTGTAGATTATGTATCTCTGATCTGTTTAGAGCCAGTGACCTTCATGTTTTGTTTTATGTTCTCCATGTTTGCATGTTGTGGCCTGGGACCAAAAAATCAACTGTGTAACCTTCAACACTGAGTTTTGCATGTTGTGGTATACTGTGAGTTCCGAGCTGCTGGGCTATGTCCATATCAGATTGTTCTTGTTTGTAACTGTATCTGTAAATTCTGTGTCTCATCTCTAATATGTAACTGTCAAGCTGAGTGCCTTGTCCTGAAGTGGAACCAGCAAGCCTTGTATTACCATTTGCTGTTTAACCACCAAGTTCTGTGCCACAATACTGTATATAACCCTCAAGCTTGTGTGAGAGATTGTAACTGCTGCGCTATTGTCTTAATTGGGAGAAAACATGTTTTCCAATTTAAAGGCAAGTTTGTTAACCCTTCACGTGCTTCATGGATTTAAAGGCAAGCAGGTTTTTGCTATGTAATCTAAGAGCAGCAAGATGTGGGAGCTGACACCCTGATTTCAGCAATATGTTACTTGGTGGTCTGCATGCTTTCATTTTGATACAACCATTGTTATCTCTTCTACAGATCTAGCAGTGCTCAAATGCTGAGCCCTGTATAACCTAACAACCAAAAACATCACATCATCATGTCATGGCAGATTCTGTACAGCACTTGTTTATAGCAATATTGTAGGTGCTTAAGCTCTAAGATGAGAGCCATGAGAGACTAAGAATTTGGCTTTATATGTATGTGCCTATATATGCTGGGTATATTGATACACAGATATGAGTTATAGTATATGAGCCATTTGACAAATATGGATGTGTAAATCTTTTTCTCTTTTATCTGAAGTTTATTGTCTATGTCTGCCCTGACTATATCTAGGTCATAGCTAGTTTATTATACACTAATGAGAGCAGTGGTATGCCTCTATACATTTAAGAGGTCTTGATACTATGATCCCTTAGGTAGGAGCATAGGATACTCGTGCTCCTCTGTACCCCCTGTTTACTGTTAGCTTTTTTCTGTCTATCTGTAAGCCACTAGAAGACAGTAGGCCATCACTATTAATCTAATAGGATGTCTATATGACTTTCAGGGTCTCATTATACTCTGATCATTTATTAGATCTTATTTATCAGTACAGTTTATAGGGTACATATTTATATGCTATTTGTGTAGGTGTATCAGCTGCTGCAGCACCTTTTTGCTGCCTTGTTTTTTTATTTTTTTCAGTTTTTTTTACACTTTTTCACTTGTTTAGGTTGACCTAGGTCCATTTGTGTGTATGGTGTTTGGGTCCTGGGTGAGGGTAGCTCTTAGGGCCCAGTTAGGGCTATAAGGGTCAGTCCACGTTGAGCGGGGGCACCACATCGAAATCTAGGGTGCCAACCTCCGCGGCTAGGAAGGTGTGAGCTCTATTAGGGCCACGAACAGGGACTGTGTCAGGAATAATTCTCTCTATTAAAGAGTTCCTGTGGTAATTTTGGCTATTTTTTCTACCCCGTCTGGACTTTGATGTTGGTAATTATTGTGTATTTAATTATCTATTTAGATTTTAAAATTATTCATTAAAGATATGTTTTAGGGTATTGTGTTTTTGGTTGTTAGATTAAATAATCCCTACAATTATTTGGTCTGGTAGTTTACTTTGAGCCCTGTATAACCCCGCCCTCACCACTGATTGGCAGCTTTTTGTATCCTATTTAACAATGACAGAAGATACTAATCAGTGATGTGGTCGAGGTTGGACTATGTGACATAAGACAACTAGTCTTGTAGTGATAATTTACTGCTGATAACACTGGTTTTATTGAAAAAGTTCTGCTCTCAGATTATATAGCAAAAACGTGCTGACAGATCCCCTTTAACCCCTTAATGCCATATGACGTACTATCCCGTTAAGGTGACCTGGGACTTAATTCCCAGTGACGGGATAGTACGTCATATGCGATCGGCCGTGCTCACAGGGGAGCGCGGCCAATCACGACCGGGTGTTAGCTAACTATCGCAGCTGACATCCGGCACTATGTGCCAGGAGCGGTCACGGACTGCCCCTGGCACATTAACCCCTGGAATACTGCGATCAAACATGATCACAGCGTCCCGGGGGTACAGGGAAGCATCGCGCAGGGAGGGGGCTCCCTGCGTGCTTCCCTGAGAGCCTCGGTACAAGGCGATGTGCTCACCTTGTACCGAGCGTCTCCTCCCTGCAGGACCCGAATCCAAAATGGCCGCGGGGCTGCATCCGGGTCCTGCTCAGAGCAAGCACTGGTAAGCCTGCAACCCTGCATGTCAGATCACTGATCTAACACAGTGCTGTGCAAAGTGTCAGATCAGCGATCTGACCCTACAACATGATGGGGTCCATTTTTTCCTGTTACCCTTGGTAAAATAAAACAAATTGGAGCTGAAGTAAATTTTGTGTGAAAAAAGTTAAATGTTCATTTTTATTTAAACATGCCAAAAATTCCTGTGAAACACCTGAAGGGATAATAAACTTCTTGAATGTGGTTTTGAGCACCTTGAGGGGTGCAGTTTTTAGAATGGTGTCACACTTGGTTATTTTCTATCATATAGACCCCTCAAAATGACTTCAAATGAGATGTGGTCCCTAAAAAAATGGTGTTGTAAAAATGAGAAATTGCTGGTCAACTTTTGACCCTTATAACTCCGTCACAAAAAAAATGTTGATTCCAAAATTGTGCTGATGTAAAGTAGACATGTTGGAAATGTTACTTATTAAGTATTTTGTGTGACATATCTCTGTGATTTAAGGGTATAAATATTCAACTTTGGAAAATTTTCAAAATTTTCGCCAAATTTCCATTTTTTTTGCAAATAAACGCAAGTCTTATCGAAGAAATGTTACCACTATCATGAAGTACAATATGTTACGAGAAAACATTGTCACAATCTTCAGGATCCATTGAAGTGTTCCAGAGTTATAGCCTCATAAAGGGACAGTGGTCAGAATTGTAAAAATTGGCCCGGTCATTAACGTGCACACCACCCTTGGGGCTTAAGGGGTTAACTTAAAGATAATATGACAGGGAGGGTTAGAGACCGCGGTGTATCATTTCACACACTTCTGCACTGGTTAGAAGTACTTCACCATCGTATTAAACAGTGTAGTTTTTTTCCTTGCTAGCAGTGCAATGGGTAGTCTGTTCAGTTGAAGCTCCTGTAGCTTTCCTACTTGTCTCAGTTGTTCAGTGTTTGCCACTCCCCTCTTCTATATATTCTCGCCTTTGGCACTTAGGGATTGCCAGTGTTAGTTCTTGTTGCCTGGTGGAACCCAAAAGGGATCAAAAGGAATACCCCTAAAATATAACCTTTAATTCAAAATGGGCAAAATTAACCTATACAGGGTCAGGAGACAGTAACAACCTTAACACTATAGTCTTAATACTTTTATACAATACTAAAAAGGACAGAGACTAATGTAGTGGGGCGGTGGGGGGGGGGGGTGATCTCTCCCTGCTCACCCTACCTCACACTGGAGGTTGGCACCCTAAATTCGACATGGCGCCCCCACTCACCGACGGCTCTCCCTTTAGACCCTAAGGGGAAACTTTACAGAGAAACACCACCACCAACATCTATAGTTATTTAAAGTGCATTTGTGCAAAAGTGCTTATCAGGAGACTACATAAGTCTGTTTTGGGTAGTTTCCAAACTTTCTTAGAGTTTTCAAATTCACACAAACCCTGGGTAGGTGTGTTAGGGGATAATTTGTGCACAATACCAAAAATACAGTAGAGACAATTCTCAAAGATAACAATAGCCATTCAATTCTTATCCTTGTTAACCCTTCATCAGATAATACATAACAAGGTATAACCAATAGCCTATATGTGCATCCTCAAGATGTTACACCTTCTATGTCCCCTAGTTTCAGAAGTCAGACAAATGCAGGGAAATAATAATAATAATAATAAAAAAAAAAAAATGAGTGAGATTTATACTCATCCAAAATGACGCCCATCCCTATAGTGTTAAGGTTCTTACTGTCTCCTGACCTTGTATAGGGTAATTTTACCCATTTTGAATTAAAGGTTATATTTTAAGGGTATCCTTTTCGATCCTTTTTGGTTTACATTCAATTTATACTCCTCCGACTATATTTTTTTTGGAGGTACTAATATTCTTATTGCCTGGTTCTGGAGTTGGAGGTGTAGTTTGTGGATGAAGTTAGTGTTTGGAGATTGTTCAGGAGATTGTTGCTGTGACTTTTGATTGTGTGTACATCCTCATTTTCTTCTATTTGGTTTTTACTTCTTTCAACTCCCCTGTGTCTCGTTCGGTTGTTTGGTGTGAGTATAATGTATGGTTGGTATTTTCATATATTGCTGTCCATCATCCCTTGTTTGTCTGGTTAGTGTGTTCCTATACACATCCTCTTCCCACTGCCATGGGTGGGGGAGGGGACAGATCGGAGTAGATGAAGGAACTTAGCAAGGCACAGGAACCCAACATCTCCACCTTCAGGACAAATCCGGGGGATAGGTATAGACCAGGGCGCCTCTGTTCTAGGGACCTGATTAGCGCACAAAGTCCCAGCACCTTCGTGACATTGGCCTTTTTATTTTCTGCCAATTTGTATAGTCTTCCCAAGGGGATGTGGCTCACAGATTACACATCTCTTTGGGCTGCTCTGGATTATTACCCTTTGAGCTACACCTTCTTATTAAAGACCACAACAAGTAGCAGAAAATAAAAAAGCCAATATTTCTGAAACCATATTTAAAAAAAAATAAATCAAAAACTGGATTGCTCTGGGGAGAAGTGTGAATAAAACATGAGCAAAAACTGGATACTTTTAATCTGGTGACAGATCCTCTTTATGTCTCCTTCTTTTATGTCAACCACTGCTCCATCCTTGAGTGAGGTACTGTGTCTAGGGTTAAAGGACAAGAATTATAACTAATCTACTTTACTTGGCACAGTTGTCAGGATGAAAACCTGAGAATGAGTCACAGTCAGGCAACCCACACTCCCTGTGACAGTATTTGGAAAATCAAAGGATATGGACTGTCATGGACTTGCAGGGAGCGATTTTCCAGCTGAATGAACCCACTTATAAAATTAGCTTACCTGGTACATTTTTACAAATGTATGTAAATTGCTCCTTTAAATATTAATAACTTGTGTCATTATTATGGAATTTATAGATGTCTCCACTTTCCTTTTAAGCAACTTACGCTCAGCATAATCTATAATCATGCTCAATAGATATTGAGACAATAAATGCTTTGGCGCATCCAGATTTCTCTGCGCAAGCCAGGTGCAATCAGTCAAAAGTGTATGTAAATGTTCCTTTGATTATTATTGAAATACCCGGTTTATAATCACGTGAAAACACTGTAGGGATTTAGCAGAATAAACAATATCACCTCTATATGTGAAGGACAGAAATATGAAATCTGATTGCTTATTGTGCTGAATTTTAAAGTTATGTAAGAGGGAATTACTGTACAAAATGTGGTTGAATGTTAACAGGGATATACAGAATTATAAAAACGTACATGCCTTCTGTCTTCAAGAACTGCCATACCTGTCCCAAAGTTACAGTAAAAATATTCCTTCTTCTTCAGGAGAACCTCAAAGAACCACATCATCTCTGTGGTTCTCCTGAAGAAGAAGGAAGAATACTTAGAAACTAGTGCTGAGCGATACCGTCCGATATTTGAAAGTATCGGTATCGGATTGGATCAGCCGATATCCAAAAAATATCGGATATCGCCGATACCAGATACCAATACAAGACAATGGGACACAAATATCGGAAGGTATCCTGGATGGTTCCCAGGGTCTCAAGGAGAGGAAACTCTCCTTCAGGCCCTGGGATCCATATTCATGTAAAAAATAAAGAATAAAAATAAAAAATATGGATATACTCACCCTCGGACGGACCTTGGACCTTAGCGGTGCAACCGGCAGCCTCCGTTCCTAAGAATGCAGTGAGTGAAAGACCTTCGATGATGTCGCGGTCACGCGACCAATCACAAGACCGCGACGTCATCGCAGGTCCTGTACAGTCACTGCATTCTTAGGAACGGAGGCTGCCGGTTGCACCGCTAAGGTCCAGGGTCCGTCGGAGGGGTGAGTATATCCATATTTTTTATTTTTATTCTTTATTTTTTACATGAATATGGATCCCAGGGCCTGAAGGAGAGTCTCCTCTCCTCCAGACCCTGGGAACCATACACTGGGAACTTCCGATTCCGATTTCTGATATCACAAAAATATCGGAACTCGTATTGGAATTCCGATACAGCAAATATTGGCCGATACCCGATACTTGCGGTATCGGAATGCTCAACACTATTAGAAACGCGTCGAGTATGAACTGACACCCTCTCTTGAATTGAACTCCTTTATTGATTACAATACCAGCAAGGCAGAAAACCTGCTGCCTCCAAACTCCAATTGGATCTGATAACCTGTGGGACCGCAGCAGCTGAGAATCCTGTATAAAACGTTTTCAGTGTTGTGTCTCACACAAACGTATCAGGCGAATGGTATCGCATTTGGCTTAAAACCACGTTCACACGTTCAGTATTTGGTCAGTATTTTACATCAGTATGTATAAGCCAAAACCAGGAGAGGGTGATAAATGCAGAAGTGGTGACGTGTTTCTATTATACTGTACTTTCATTCTGATTGTTCCTCTTCTGATTTAAGCTTACAAATATTGATGTGAAATACTGACCAAACACTGAACGTGTGAACGTGGCCTAGGATAACATACTATTTAGCTCTTATTGTTCCCTTAAATATTTCCTACTTTTGCAGATTAGCTCTATTAAATTTATTTCTGCCGGTATGTAATAGGGAAGGTATACACAGGGGCATTGCTATGGACACCAAATTCTATGTGTTTATAAAATCCCCCCCCCATTTAACCCTTTACATTTCCTGTCAAATCTAGTTAATTTTTGGATGAGCTACAGCTGGCAAGTTGAATACGTATAGCAGCCAGTGACAGCAAAGCTCAGTAGCTATATGGACTACTGCACACTTCAGAGACAGCCACTGAGAAGGCAAAGGGTGAGCAGCTACTGAATCACCTGCACTGCATTGAGCTCTCTTGAAGTTCTATCCTCTATTCTCACTCATAATTTTTTGAGAGGAGGGACAGAAACCTGATAAGATATCTCTCCAAATTTAAATATTTCCTAATTCAATTCCTGTAAATCGCAAAAAAAAATGGCCACTGCCATTTTACAACAAAAGCAGAAGATTGCATGAGCCAGAAAAGACTCACATGATATCTTAGCCTGTATAAAAGCAAAGGCAGGGAATGTAGCTATTTTGTAGTGAATCTGGAAAGTAATAGTTCACAATATAGAAATAGAGTTAAGGATTTTCAAATGACATTTTTGGGAAAAATTTGGTGGAGCTGGAAAATTTCATTTTTAAAAGATTTGTTCATATATATAAATGTAAATTTTTAACACGCATTTTCCATCACTAGCTTGGATTAGATCTAGGGTTAAAGTTGGCTTTGTGCTAGGGTTGGCGGTAGGGCTAAAGTTCTGGTAATAAAAAAGTTTTAAAAATCAATATGAATTAAAAAGTAAAACAAACATACGGGTCTGGAAAAAGGTAAGAGACCAGTGCAAAATGTTCAGTTTGTCTGATTTTTCTCTTTATAGGTATATTTTTGAGTAAAATCTAAATTGTTCTTTTATTCTATAAACCACTGACAACATGTCTCTGAATTTCCAAGCAATACATTTTGTATTTTTTTCTGATAAAGAAAAATGGTCAACATTTAAAAAAAAAACAGTGCTTGCAGACCTCAAAAAATGCAAAAAAACAAGTTCATAATCATTTAGAAACAACAATACTAATGTTGTAACTCAGGAACAGTTCAGAAATCAATATTTTGTGGAATAACCATGATTTTTAATCACAGCTTTCATGCATCTTGGCATGCTTTCCACCAGTCTTTCACACTGCTTCTGTCGCAAACATTTAAGCAGTTCTTCTTTGTTTGATGGCTTGTGACTATCCATCATCCTCTTTATTATATTCCAGAGGTTTTCAATGGGGTTCAGGTCTGGAGATTGGGCTGCCCATGACAGGGTTTTGATATGGTGTTTTTTTTCCAGAGCTGTATTACAACAATATATAACTATTTCAGCAAATAATGGAAAAAAGAGGATAAAAGGGCAAATTACAATAACATCATTGTTTTCTGTGCTTGAGAGAGAAAGGATTCAATATTACATTGGTGGAAGGAACTAACGGAGTGCTTAGGCAGTGCAAAATACCTGCCTTGTCCTGTACACTGGCAACCACCCACACAACACCATTGATACCGCACACAACTTGTGGACAAATGTGGAATTATACAGAACATGAAGGGAAGTAGTGATTGTTTTCTAATCTTATACATCCTCTTAAGAATTGTATATAGCTCCACTGTATTCTATCATAGAGATGATATTACGTGGCAACATATAACGGTCCTAATTTTACATGTTATATATGTAGAAAATCTAAATGTTATCAGAGTATGTTATGTAGTCATCTACTTGGAGCCATGGCTCTAAAAGGAAGACTGAGCTGGATAGACTAGACATAGTGAGGAACCTAAAAGGATAGTACATGCCACAGAGAATCAAATATCTCAAAGGGAGAACATTTGAGTCATCCTCTGCCCCTCCAGGTTCTAGCAATTTTTTTGAGTGTTCATTTAAAGCAGGGGTGCACAACTTTTTTTTTGCCCAAGGACATTTTCATACTGAACCAATCCAAAGGCCCGCAAAAAAAGCATAATCAGAACCAAGTGTTGAGTATTTGAGAAGGATTTGGGGATTTCAGAGTTTCTGTTCCCCAAAAAAATCTGTGTGAACACACGCTAACTTACACTGAGTTTTTTTTTTAGCAGAAATTCAACCAAATCCTCCTCATAATCTCAAAACTAAGTTTTGAGGATTTTTCGGTTTTAACATTGTGAGGAGCTGGTCACTTACTAATGATTATTGTACCAATGTATGTAGAGTGAAGGCCACGGCTCTAAGGGATGCAGACATTTTCCAGCATGGAGCATCGATTAAGTTGATATTATTGTTGTGTTTTATTAGAGATTTTCTTGCTGTGCTCGATTAGAGATTTTCTTGCTCATCAGTTCAGCCTCAGGAATCAGTGTTTCCATTCAGTGACAGAAAGCAGAGGAAGTAGTGCTGTTGGATCTTATGTATCCATAAGGCCAGACAGGGGATTGCTAAAGGTAAATGTAAAGCAATCATTCTATTACTGTCATCAGTATCTCAGGGCCCCCAAGCCATTGTTTTCCCAGCCACTAGAACCATTGTGTGGATAGGGATAGTAGACCCAGGTAAGCCGTTGCCACAGGGGGTCTCACATGCAGTCCCAGGTGATGGGGCTCAGCCTGAGTGAGGCAACCCCACCAATGCACAGATAGCTTTGGCAGGGGGTGTTTCCGGAGAGCCAGGCTCAATTCCAGGGTGATTTGTGGTATTTATGACACTCAAGAGGAAATGGGGTTGTTGTTGGTTGGAGGGTTTTCCATGAGCTATGGTCATGATATCCATGCTATGGAGGAACATAGGCTGTGACTTCACACTTTACCGGCGGGAGATAGCAAAAGCAGTTGGGAGGCAGTGGGTATCACCTGGTACAGGGGCAGTGGGACTACCCATCTCAGGTTGGGAACTTGTGGACTGAGGACATTGTATTTTGGCCATCTACCTGGATTTGCTGTATAACCGTGGACGGAAGAAATAAAGCTAGCTCCATCGTTAACCTGCATACGTGATTATTATAACCTAAAACATCAGATGTACACAAAAATTAAGCATATTTTGCATTGCTACATGATTAGAACATGAATGCAGCACCAGAACCATCATCAGTGCATGAATGCAGCACCAGAACCACCGTCAGTGCATGAATGCAGCACCAGAACCACCGTCAGTGCATGAATGCAGCTCCACAACCACCGTCAGTGCATGAATGCAGCTCCACAACCACCGTCAGTGCTTGAATGCAGCACCAGAACCACCGTCAGTGCATGAATGCAGCACCAGAACCACCGTCAGTGCATGAATGCAGCACCAGAACCACCGTCAGTGCATGAATGCAGCTCCACAACCACCGTCAGTGCATGAATGCAGCTCCAGAACCACCATCAGTGCTTTAATGCAGCACCAGAACCACCATCAGTGCTTGAATGCAGCACCAGAACCATAGTCAATTCATGAATGAAGCATCAGAGACATATTCAGTACATGCCAGTGTGACATTAGTGGGTGTGGATCCACTGATCCTCTGGCCATTTTTACCCTGGAGGGGTGTAACTAAGTGACTACCTCATCTTCACTAGAATCTCTGATAGTGAGTAGTAGCTTTGACCATAAGGGTAGTCACCAAGTGCCCTCCAGGGCAGTTCCTGTACCTGCAGCAGGTAAGCCACAAGTCAAAAGCAGACATACAAAGCACAGAGGATGAAGACAAAGACATTGCCAAACCACACAGTCCAAGGACAGGGCATAGGAAAGAAGCCAGGTTGGCAACAGGAGAGAAAAAAGAATAATGCATCTTGACAGTTAACTTGTGACTAACTGCAGATAAGACCTAAGATCAGGCAATGTGTGGAGGGAATAGCAGCTAATATATTCACTGCTGGCAGGGGATAGGCCAAGGAAGTAAAACTCTGCATAACATAGTTGTTTAAAATTCATGCAGAGTCTGGACATGCCTCCCTATAGCCGTGTGGAGACATTCCAATAACAGGAGGATGTAGTAGTGCTGGACGTGTTGAAGGAGGCAGCTGAGCGAGATGGTCTGACACTGACAGGGCGCAGTGAGTAGTACGGTGCTTACAAACCATGCGAGTTACCGGCCAGAACCACCATTAGTACCTGAATACAGTGCAGAACCACCATCAGTACATAAATACATCCCCAAAACTACTGTCAATACAGGAATACATCATCAACAAGCTTAGTACAGTGATTAATTGCAGTTTCAGGTAAGCGTCATATACACTTGTGTCACGTGAACATGAAACTTTCAGTAAATCCTTAACAATGGTAAGGACTGGAGATACTAAGAGTTGTTGCTACGAGTCATCATCAGAATGCAGACCATAGAGGAACCACAGTACTGAAGAGAAGAAGTCAGTATCTGACATAAACATTTACATTCAGTTACCTTATAGGTGACATCTTCTCTGATTGAAGTCATTCCCATTCTGTTGAAATCAAGGAACAAAAGGATTTTTGACTGATTCTGTAAGATTTCCTGCAAGATAAAGACACATCAGAGCTTATACATTTTATTTAATTTATTTCATTAATTCCAGTCTATAGAAGTGATATAAAGTTTGTTCAATTTTCAAATGTTGTAGCTATATATTTTATTTTTACATACTTACAGGGGAGGCCATACTGGAGAACAAACTTCCTTAAGGTACCTTCACACGAAGCGACGCTGCAGCGATAGCGACAACGATGCCGATCGCTGCAGCGTCGCTGTTTGGTCGCTGGAGAGCTGTCACACAGACCGCTCTCCAGCGACCAACGATGCAGAGGTCCCCGGGTAACCAGGGTAAACATCGGGTTGCTAAGCGCAGGGCCGCGCTTAGTAACCCGATGTTTACCCTGGTTACCAGCGTAAAAGTAAAAAAAACAAACAGTACATACTCACCTGCGCGTCCCCCAGCGTCTGCTTCCTGACACTGACTGAGCTCCGGCCCTAACAGCAGAGCGGTGACGTCACCGCTGTGCTTTCACTTTCACTTTAGGGCCGGCGCTCAGTAAGTGTCAGGAAGCAGACGCTGGGGGACGCGCAGGTGAGTATGTACTGTTTGGTTTTTTTACTTTTACGCTGGTAACCAGGGTAAACATCGGGTTACTAAGCGCGGCCCTGCGCTTAGTAACCCGATGTTTACCCTGGTTACCAGTGTAAAACATCGCTGGTATCGTTGCTTTTGCTTTCAAACACAACGATACACGGCGATCGGACGACCAAATAAAGTTCTGGACTTTATTCAGCGACCAGCGACATCACAGCAGGATCCTGATCGCTGCTGCGTGTCAAACTAAACGATATCGCTAGCGAGGACGCTGCAACGTCACGGATCGCTAGCGATATCCTTACAAAGTCGTTTCGTGTGAAGGTACCTTTACTGTATTTTTTGCATGGATAATGCTTTAGATATGTGTACTTTATGGACAGCTGAATGGGAGGTAATGGATAGAGAAGTGCCCATAGACTGATACTATCTCCAAGGACTAATGACATGGAAAAAGCAAAGGATATGCGTACAGAGCCTAAGCTGCATATAGAGTGTTACTACTTTGACTTATCTGCAGGTTGATGAAAAATGTACCCCTTGCTCATTTAACTCCAGACTACCAAGGGTTAGACGAGTCTCCCTTTGTTTAGGCATCAAAGGACAGGCCAGAATAAAACCACAACCCATTTTTTTGGCAAACCGCCAGTGAAATGTCCGATGCAGAGGCACCTCCCAACTGCATGGGTTCCTATGCCCTCCTCAGTACTGGTTTACCACTTAGTCTGCTCCCCTGGAAAAGGGGCACTACCCCGGAAAAGAGGCCATAGACATAGCTGCTTCAAAGGACTCTGGGGTTTCATAAACTGCCAAAGCATCCTTCAACATTTAAGTGAGACCCTGAAGAAATTGGCTTCTGAGAGCCAGGTCATTTCATTTAGTATCAGTTGTCCACCTGCAGAATTCGGAGCTATACATCTCCACTGACCGATCCCCCTGCCGAAAGCAACGCAACCTGGACTCGGCCAAGGCGACTCGGTCAGGGTCATCATAGATAAGGGCAAGAGCCACAAAAAATCCCTCCACAAACTGGAGACCAACTAAATCCTGCAGCAAAGAGAATGCCCAGGACTGTGGATCTCCCTGTAGCAGAAATATCACAATACCTACTTGTTGCTTTTCATTTTAGAAGGAGTAAGGAGTAGGGACAAAGCTTAAAATAAAGTTTGCAAGCTTCGTTAAGCACAAAAAAGTGCCCCTTCCTCCAGAAAATCTGTCTAGGACAACCTCAGGTTCACGTTGGTCTGGTCTACCTGAAGAGACCCCAACATCAGCAACCTGCAGCCGCTGTCGCTGCTACTGAACCTCATAGTGGAGGTCATTCTCCTCCAGAGACAAACAGCACAGCTGTTCTGTTAGTCCTTAAACCAGATCCCTACCAATGGAGAAAAAGAGGGGAAAAAAATACACCCGAAAAAACACACACACACAAAAAACACGTTTCCTTAAATATGCACAGCTGGTGATAATATCACAAACAGTGTAGAAAAGGCTAAGTGCAGCACAAAGTGATAAGGGGAAGGGAACACTGCACTAGGGATGGGGGGGAGTGGAGACCCCTTAGCAGATCTAACGTCACCCTGTCAACACTAAGGGTCCCTGTATAGGTTCTGCTTCTATCGCCAAGGATCATACCTAACCCCTGCTTGACCCTGGTGATAAGCCCTGCATAGGGAAGGACAGGATGACCCTACTCAATCCCCACTACCACTAAAGACAGATGGGATACACAAACAAGGGGAAAACTTAGTTTGAGTAAACTGTTATGGACCTGGTGGTTAGGAGCACCCGGAATGACCTGATGGTTAAACTAAAAGACAGGACAAGCTCTGGGAAGTGGGAGCTCTGCTGACCGCAAACCCTAATCCTATCACACATACTAGAAATAGCCGTGGAGAGTACCTAACTCTTCCTAGACGCCTCTTCACAGCCTAAGAGCTAACTACCCCTAAAGATAGGAAATAAAGCCTTACCTTGCCTCAGAGAAATTCCCCAAAGGAAAAGGCAGCCCCCCACAAATATTGACTGTGAGTTAAGAGGAAAGTCACAAACACAGGAATGAAACAGGTTTTAGCAAAGGAGGCCAGTCTTCACTAAATAGACAGAGGACAGAAAAGGGATCTTTGCGGTCAGCATAAAAAACTACAAAAAACCACGCAGAGTGTGCAAAAAGACCCCCGCACCGACTCACGGTGTGGAGGTGCCACTCTGCACCCCAGAGCTTCCAGCTAGCAAGGCAGTATCATGATAGCAAGCTGGACTAGAACTTAGCAAGTACTAAGAAATATATTCAGTACGCAATGAACAACAAATGAACTAGCAGGGACTTAGCTTCTGCTGGAGCAGACAGGTCATCAGAAAGATCCAAGAGAGATCTGAACCAGTACTGAGACATTGACAGCTGGCATGAAGTAACGATCTGAGTGGAGTTAAATAGAGAAGCCAGCCTAGCAATAAACGAGGGCAGCTGAGGAATCCAAGCTCAAGAACCAGCAGTTCCACTTACAGCCACCAGAGGGAGTCCACGGACAGAACTCACCGAAGTACCATTCATGACCACAGGAGGGAGTTCAAGAACGGAATTCACAACAGTAAACTAAGAGAGAAGCACAGACGTCCTCCAAACACCAGAGAGGAAGATAGCCGACTGCTATAGCTCCAAGCCTCAACAGGGAAATGGAAATATCACCAGCAACTCCCAGCAGCAAGCTAGGACTTATAAACACCCCAGTCCAGGTGTGTCAACTAGAGCCAAGGGAGGTTAACACTGGGTCCTAAAGTCAGAAGGATTAGGAAGGAGTCTGCAAAGCCAACCGCTGAGACCTTCTGCAGCTGGATGCCGTGCAACTGTCTGCAGCCTCTGACACATTGGTGACAATTACCTGTGTTCTCTGTAGGATTTTTACAAGACTGACTATTGCAGGATTATGTAACAGTGAAGTTACCTAAATGTGTCTTTTAACTTAATAATTCATTTCCTAGTTTAGTGTTCTTTTCATGAAGTATATGCAGTGAAATCTCATTCAGGCGGTCCAGCCAAGCATTTTATAAGATACACACTGAACTCCTTTTGATGCTCCTCTCAGATGTTCTTTCAAGCTCGATATCATGCACAGTAGACAGAACACTCAAACCCAGCAATGTGAATGATGCAAGGTGTCATCTACGTCAATTAAAGTAGGAGGATGACAAGCAGCATCCGGGAGGGATGGAGAGGCCTGAAACCACCCCCATCGGATTCGACCGACCCAAATTCCATAAAGCGCAAGAGACCTTAAAAAGGTTTTTGGGGGGTATACATGGGAGTCAGGGGTTTATATAAACATTTATGAAATGCAGCACAGCCCCTGAATAAGGTCATAGTTTTAGTTGTTATATGACAAAACTGGTGACAGGTTCCCTTTAAGAAGCATTATTGTTATGGGGACAAATGTGGGCACTAGTTTCTAAGGCACTTGCACAAGGTATTAATATTTCTAGAGGTCAGTTTTACTACAGAGCACAAAGGAGGTATTTTACTTTGTAAGGGGCACAGGTGGGCATTAATATGTGGCACTAAGAGGAGCACTGTTCTTGTGCCACACTCCAGGTGCAGTAATAGGGACACATATGACAGCCGTGGGCTCAGTATTGGGGTTTCAGCAGGATAATGAGTTCATGCAGGTTGGGAATAGATGGGGAAGGTGATGGAAATGTGAGAAGTCAAACGTGTCTTTGTTGCAATCTCTGCAGATAAGTCGTAGCTGGAAGAAGTTGTCATGATGGTCTGGGCCACATAGAAAAAATATGAAAAAATGAGTGACTCCATGAGAAAGAACATCAACTGTAAGTCCCTATCTATACTTATACTGTAATTTCTTATATATTCTGCAGATCTGGTATCTAACACTAAAGGCAGCATTATTGCTGCTCGTCTTTGTATAGAGATTTATTTTCAGTTACAGCACAGTCATCTGATGAGGTTCCCCTATACCCACAAATAGGGGTGCCACTGTAGTTGGTTATCTGGTTAAGGATCTACCCAGATTCTTGCCCCCAAACCCCACCTGAAGCTGAGCCCTTAGCTATGTCTCTGCCTACGTCCCATAAAATAATATAAAACAATGTGTTCCTAGCAGATCCATTATTTGCAGTTAGTTACACATCAGTGATTATGGTAAATGCTCAATGCTTCTTCACTCGCACCTCTTGTGATATCAGTTTCCATAGACACCACCAAGGCCATTTATCTGATTCTTCACATGGTACTTCTTCATAGAGCAGATCCATGATTTTATTCCCATTGTCTTTGTGTCCTAATGTGATATCATCGAGTGCATTGCTGCATAGAAGGATTAATTAAAATATTATTTGAAAATAATAATATTACAGATTGTTACCCTTCAAGCATATCCACTCTAAAGACTCATGAATAGCAGTGCTCACTTGCATGACTCTATTGGGAAAATGCTGTGAATGAAAACTGCATTGAATTGTTTGATTTGAAATTTTAAGTGAAAGTTGTAAAAAACTGGCATTTTGTTACACAACACAACAAAAAAAAAGTTCATATAAAAAAAACTTTGTGGCCATTGGAGACTAAATAAAAATACTAAATAACAATATTTAATGTAGAAAAAGTGGTTAAAATTCAATTTCTCTATGTAGAATAATCAGGTGTAGAGCAGCAGTGTTTCCGCCAGTAAATTTTAGTGACCCAAGCAAGTTAAGTAAATGTCCTTTTATTCAAGTGCTGCATGCATGCAATCGCTGACCTCCAGATCATAGCCGGGCATATGAAAAACAAAGTCTTGCGCCACTGGCACTTGCATCCCCTTACGATTCTCAGGCACTACCGTCCGTGTCCATCCATTTCGTTGGCTCTGGCCTGTGTTAGCTTCACATAGCAAGGCATACAGCCACAACACCTTCAGCTTTAATGCATGTGAAACCAAACACAAAACTTACACACCAACACCTTTACTGCAGGTTTAAATGAAACTGGTGGCCATGAGCCACTTGTAAGACCCAGACTGGAGGGAGAGACTCATCCCACTACCAACCTGTAGAGCTCTCCAAAAATAAAAGCCCAATACAGGGTTTCCCAAACGGACTTGGTCAAATAACTTGACCAAGTTCACACTTATTTTTATTTTGCATGGTAACTACAGCCATGGCTGTAATTACAATACACTCCAGTACTCCAGGATTTCAACTGACAATACAAAGCTGACATCATCCCCAACACTATTACCCCACTTGCCACTACACCAGGGCAATGTCACATAATGTGAAGGAAAGGCTAAGTGCAACACGAAGGGATTAGGGAAAGGGAATCAAACACTAGGGAAGGGGGGAGTGGATATCCCTAGACAGATCTAGCGTCACCCTGTCTACTCTATCATCCCTATATAGGTTCCACACCTATCGCTGAGCAGGATACCTAATCCCTACCTTACCCTGGTGATAAGCCCTGCATCGGGGAGGACAGGATGAGTGCCAGTCAATCCCCACTACCGCTAAAGACAGCTAGGATACACAAAACAAGGGAACACTTAGCTTGAGTAGACTCAGAGAGAAACACCGTCATCAGGACATAACAAGGGATTACTTCATAATGAAAAGACCCCACCTTCAGTCTTATGTTATGAACAATTTGAGTCAGTATTCTCTGTGCAAGTGGTGCTGAGTCAATGGCGCTAATATGAATAGGTTTAGCCAAATTAGAGCAGACAAAACCATAAGTTCTGGCAAACTCAGCATCCACCATACTGACTTCAGCTCCACTGTCCACAAACACAGAAATTTTTTCAGACCTGATCTCTATGGCCGGGTTCACATTAGCATATGTGTGCGCAGCGTATATCTATGTACCGATCCACATGCGTTTTGTGTACATATATTTAACATTGTGTACGCAGGGACATGCATTTGCATCAGTTCGCATGTGAATGTGGACGCATGCATCATTTAGCGGTGTGCGGAAAATTCAACATGTTGCTTTTTTTGAGGCGTCAAATATGTGCAGGCTTGTGCATGCGGATAAGTGCCTCAAAACAGCGCATTACTGTCTATGGGAACGCATTGGTACGCTAAAACATTGGTACGCTAAAACATGTGTATGCATGCGTTCGATATGCATGCGTACTTCAGACTGCGCAGGTTCAGGAAATTATTTCACCAATTCCACCATAAACAACGCAAATGTATGCCAAATGCATTTAAACACATGCACACACAGCGTTTTTTGCGTCATGCGTAAGATGATGTGGAGTAAAAACGCAGCGCAAGTATGCGTTTCCAAGCTTTTGGGCATGCGTTTGTGCATGCAGATGATATGCTGCGCACAGAAATGCTAATTTGTACTTAGCCTATCACCACTTCTGCTGTCAGGACAAAATGAGGATTGCAGGTTGAAGACACCCCTTGATTGTCAAGCTCAAGGCTCCCAAGGCTTAGTGAAGTCTTTTTTTGCTTTGGAATAGCAGGATATGTCCCAATAAAATGTCCCTTCCTCCCACAAAAAATACGCCCTTTTTCTTGCAAATATTGGGGGAAACATGCGACATGAATGCCCCTCCCAACTGCATAGGTTGCTCTAAGTCCACATGTATAGTTTCTCCCCTGAACCTTTCTTCCAACACCGGGATCGTGTACAAGAAAGAGGGTCAGAAGTAGAGATGAGCGAATATTTCACTGTTCGATTCGGATGACATTTGCTGAATTTGCAATATTCGCCGATTAATTCAGCTAATATTCGCCGAACATAGCCGAACACCATTTTAGTTAATGGATCGCATAAACAAATGCATGCATAACTCCTTATAAAGGCCCCAAATGCTGCCAAAACACATGAAATGAGGGACAGACACCAGGAAAGTGGCCTCAATTCACCCACAGTACAAATTGGAGCATGGCACTGCAGCAATCAGCCAGGCATGAGGTATCGGGGTCTGGGACAGCATTTAAAGCTTTCCAATGAACGTCACAGTAAGACGTCATGGGTGAGGGATCAGTGTAGGGCCTCTTTGCTGGGAGCCCTGACGCTGAATGCAACACCTCTACCTGCTTTCATGCTCAGCCACACTCAGGTGGCACAAATATCAGTTTTCTAGACTATCATTGTCAGAAAAATTTAAGGATAGTAACACGTGTAGTCGAGTACAAGAAAGTGGAGGCCTGGCGGTCTCGGAGGCCTACTGCTACAGGTAACACTCATGAAGGAGACTAAACATTTACAAAAATTAGTGGCAGACACCAACAAGGTGGCGTCAATTGCAATAAAGTAGAATTAGTATAGCGGGGACTGACACTTCTTCCAGTACAGCCAACCCAGCAGATGGAGATTGTAACGGGCAAGGTGGTGGAATCACTGTTCCCTGTCCCTCTGAAAGCCTAGAAGGGGCGTAACTAGGTGGTCTATCAAATCCCTACTCAGACAAGTGGCAGCAGGCGAAAACTGTGAACAAAGGAGGTAGAAAGAGGTGGCACCAGGTGCTACTCCATGGCTGACCTACAGAATGTGGCAGCTGACCCCCTACAGCGGGTAAGCTGCTAAGTCCCAAAGGAGGGGTGAAAAATGCAGGCAGGCACTGTAGGGACTCTGGAACCATGGGTGCAGATGGGATCAGCTGAGGAGCAGAAAAGCACTGCCAGGTGTGGTCTGGATAGGGTGATGGACAGAAAAATGCAGACAGGTACGGGCAGATGGGCACAGACAGGTAAGAGCAGATGGGTACAGGGTAGACAAGCAGACAGACAGACCTGTGGAACCTGACAACTAACAAGCATGCAAAGCAAACTAACAATGAAGTTCAGGCACCTCCATATTGGAGGAGAAGCCTTAAATAGAGCCTGTCGCCCAGCTATAGGTTGGGAATACCTTAGGTTGATGCAGGCGGTCCCTTTAGGAGCATAGTTCCCAGTCCTACTGGAGCACCCGCCAGGGCCATGGGGCTGCTCGGTACCTGGCCGGCTCTTAAAGGGATGTGGTAACGGAAGCAGTGACCCGGTCCATGGCCCTGGACATCCAATAAGAAAAAGTCAATGAATTGAAAGGGGAAATAAAGTTTATAGGGGAATTGTTCGTGACGCCACCTGTGGTATTCGGCTATAGATGGCCGACGCTGCTTAAAGGGACCACTGGGGTCGATTGTGATTCAGTTACGATGGTCCTCCCCACAGGTGGAGCAGGGCCCCTGAGCTACCAGATCAGTCTATGAGGGGTTGTGGAAGTTGGGGTGCAGGAATAATTGGAGGACACAGGGACTTTAGTTTCTTTACCTTAAATTGTAGGTGCAGTCTGGAGCACTGGTACAGGTGGTATTGGAATTCCGGGCAGCCTGGAAGCAATTCAGCCCCAGCCAGGTAGGGTTGGAAGCCTCACTACTGTGCTGTTCTTTAGGTTCTTAATGCCTTAAGTTCTCTTCATGTCCCTCTCTCCTTTTGGTGGAACACTACCTGCATGGCAGGCAGCCTGAGCCTTTTCCTAATGTCAGTCCCTTGTGGTAACTCTGGGCTCTCTACTTTGCTGCTTTCGGGCATCAGATGTGGCCTGGAGACCTGCAATCTCCTGTTCTTCGGATTCAGTTGTGGGGTATACAGTTCCCACACAGCCATGGACTCCGATATCCGGTCTGTTGCGCTCAGTCCTGGGGTGAGATCAATCACAGCTCCCATCCCCAGCTTCTCCTTACTTGCTACCTCTTCCTTCACTCTCTCTAACTGACAGACTAACCCTACCTCCAGACCAGAACTTATCAGGGAAGCTCCTTTGAAACTGGATTTAGAGTTCCTCCTTCTGGTCTGGAGTCAGGAAAGTGTTGCATGCTAGTGTTACCTGTTAGGGGGATCCCTTCTTGCTTCCAGGCATGGCATTACCCCCTGTGAGGGAGGTATTGTCACTGTGGCATCCGGACTCCTGGGGTGCCACACTACAGCTAAACCTTGGTGGACCCCGACACATAGGGGGCGAGATGAGGAGGTGGTGTGTGAGTGGGACACACTGAATATCCTGTCTGTTAGGTACAAGGAGATCCTACAAAGGACCAAGTATGTAATGTCAACAGATCAGAACATCTGTAGTAAGAGAGAATGGTCCACTGTGTCAAAGACAGATGCCAGGTCCAGGAGAAGGAGGGGGACAAACTCGCGTCGCTTTCATTTAGCAGTTAGTATGTCGTTGGTGACTTTAGTCAGGGCAGTTTCAGTGGAATGGTATTGTCTGAAGTCAGATTGTATGCGGTCAAAGATGGAGCAAGAGGAGAGGTGGGAGGACAGTTCAAAATGGACATGTTGTTCTAGTAGTTTAGTGGCATAGGGAAGAAATGATATGGGGCGATAGGTAGATACAGAGGATAGGTCAAGGGTGTGGTTTTTGAAGATGAGTGTGATTGAGGTATGTTTCAATCAAGATAGAATGCACCACTTGTTAGTGACAGGTTGAAGAGGTGGGTTATGCTTGTGATGAAGACTGTGGTAAAGTTTGGAATGAGGTGGGACATTATTGTGTCACATTCACAGGCGGTGAGACAAAGTATTCAGATGAAAGGAGAGGGTGGGGGAACTGGTGGATGCAGAAAAGAATTGAAAGTACCGAATAGCTGTTAACGCTTGTGAGACAGGTATGATATGAGGGATGAGAAGTCGTTTTGTTTTGCAGCAGTCAGAATTTTTGCAGCATTTTTACAACCTCTGTTACTGGATTGGCATCTCCGCTCCCTTTCTTTGGCAGCCGTACAATGGTACGCTTTGTAGATGAGGGCGAGAAAAAACATGTGATCCAGTAGATGGCAAGTGCTGCATCAAGTGGCCTCGGCTCCTCTTCCTCCACCTTAATATCACACACTGTACAGTCCTCAGTGATGGCACCCCAATTAACCTTTTATCCTCCACCTCACAACTCTCCAAGCGCCCAACTGACTGTTGGGAACCACAGATGGGCCATTCTGCAGAGCTGTTCACACATTTTATTCCATGGGTATCAGAGGTCTGCTCTAAACATTCACATTGTCAAGAGGAGCAAATCATCTGCACCGATATTCAAGTTTTTTCTGACTTATATCTATGGCCGGACAAAGTTTTGTCCGAGCATAAACCAAACCCTCTTCAACAGACATTAACCCCATTGGGTGAAGGTGATCCATTTGTGATGAGATATTTGATGCACCCATGTACTGTACAGTGCTATCAAGGCAGGAAGAGGAGGAGGGTGACTCTCAGGAGTGGTAGAACATGGAGGATGACGATGAGGTAGTAGATCACACTTGTTGTAAACCCATAGGCATGCAGCTGATTAGCTCAGAAGAGGAGGAGGTGGATGAAGATGAGGAGGTTAGGTACACACACAGTTATGTAATCATGACAACCAATGCATTCTGAGGCCCAACTCTGCCAGTAGACAGCAGCATTCGCACTTCTGAAGTTGCCTAGCTTGGGTCTTTTTTCAGATTGGCAAAAATCTTAAAAATCATGGTATCTGTCAACTTTTTAAAAAATAACCTAGAAGAGTAAAAAAATGAACTCATTTCAGTACTACATGCATGACCTGTCACATGCTTGATAAACATGTTTACCCCTACTGTTAGGGTGATTGATAGCCTATCAGCTGATATGGAATTGGACATGCCTGCTGTTTTTAACTGATCTTACCTACTAAGCACACCCCATATTTCTCAATCCACTGTAACATCCCCACCTGCACCTCTCACAGTACAGCAGCTTGTTGTGTTAACCCTACTCCACAATGTGTCGGCACAGCCGCAAACCCTTGTTTCTGCAGTTGTGATCACACAAAAGATTCTTCACTCCTACACATGGCACAGTTAACAGTTTGAATTTCACCATCTTCACTCTACTAATAATAATTAAATTTATTTATATATCACAAACACATTACGCATAGCTTTACGATTCAGCAGTTCATATAAAAGTCAAAAGTTACCAAGTCTAAGATAATAAAAGATAATAAAACCATTCAAGCAAAAATAATTATGACCCTGCTCTTCAGAGCTTACAATCTACAACAAGGTGCATGTGACAACAATTACATGTGCTTATTTACAATGATTGTACTGGTACAACCATCTTGGGGTAGATAAAGGCTGTTTGCGCCTTTTGGGTACAGTTGTGTTTGATGGTGAATTATGTTCAGAGAAGTAAAGAATAAGCTTTTTATATATAAAAAAGGCCTTTGATTAGGGAACATGATAGGCCGCCCTAAAAACATGTTTTTTTAACCGCTTAACGCTCAAGGGTGGTTTGCATGTTAATGATGGGGCCAATTTTTACAATTCTGACCACTGTCCCTTTATGAGGTTATAACTCTGGAACGCTTGCCTGGATCCCGGTGATTCTGACACTGTTTTCTCGTGACATATTGTACTTCATGTTAGTGGTAACATTTTCTCGACATTACTTGCATTTATTTGTGAAAAAAAAAACAGAAATTTGGTGAAAATGTTGAATATTTTGCAATTTTCAACTTTGAATTTTCATGCCCTTAAATTACAGTGATATGTCACAAAAAATACTTAATAACTAACAGTTCCCACGTGTCTACTTTACATAAGAACAATTTTGGAACCAAAATTTTTTTTCTTAGGGAGTTATAAGGGTTAAAAGTTGACCAACAATTTCTCATTTTTACAACACCTTTTTTTTGGGACCACATCACATTTGAAGTCACTTTGATGGATCTATATGATAGAAAATACCAAAGTGTGACAACATTCTAAAAAATGCATCCCTCAAGGAATTTTTGGAATGTTTAAAAAAAAAACATTTAACTTTTTTTTCACAAAAAAATTTACTTCAGATCCAATTTGCTTTATTTTACCAAGGGTAACAGGAGAAATTGGACCCCAAAAATTGTTGTACAATTTGTCCTGAGTATGCAGATACCACCATATGTCGGGGCAACCACTGTTTGGGTGCATGGCAGAGCTTGGAAGTGAAGGAGCGCCTTTTGACTTTCCAATGCAAAATTGGCAGGAATTGAGATAGGACGCCATGACGCGTTTGGAGAGCTCATAATGTGCCTAAACAGTGAAAAAAAACCACATGTGACACCACTTTGGAACGTAGACCCCCTAAGGAACTTATCTACATGTGTGGTGAGCACTTTGACCCACCAAGTGCTTCACAGAAGTTTATAATGTAGAGCCGTAAAAATAAAAAATCATATTTTTTCACAAAGATGATCTTTTTGCCCCAATTTTTTATTTTCCCAAAGGTAACAGAAGAAATTGGACCACAAAATTTGTTGCACAATTTGTCCTGAGTACGCTGACACCCCATATTTGGAGGTAAACCACTGTTTGGGTGCATGGTAGAGCTTGGAAGGGATGGAATGCCGTTTGACTTTTCAAAGCAAAATTGACTGGAATAGAGATAGGACTCCATGTCGCGTTTGACAAGTCCCTGATGTGCCTAAACAGTGGAAACCCCCCACAAGTGACATTATCTAGAGGTGTTGTAAGAACTTTGAACCCCCCAAATTTTTTTTTCCACAAAAAATTTTTTTAGCCCCCAGTTTTGTATTTTCCCAAGGGTAACAGGAGAAATTGTACCCCAAAAGTTGTTGTCCAATTTGTCCTGAGTACGCTGATACCCCATATGTGGAAGGAACCATCTTTTGGGCGCATGGCAGAGCTCGGAAGAGAAGAAGTGTCATTTGGATTGCAGACTTAGATGGAATGGTCTGTGGGCGTCATGTTGTGTTTGCAGAGCTCCTGATGTACCTAACAGTAGAAACCCCCCACAAGTGACCCCATATTGGAAACTAAACTCCCCAAGGAACTTATCTAGATGTGTTGTGAGAACTTTGAACCCCCAAGTGTTTCACTAAAGTTTATAACACAGAGCTGTGAAAATAAAAAATCTTTTTTTCCCACAAAAATGATTTTTTATCCCCCAAATTTTCATTTTCCTAATGGTAACAAGAGAAATTTGACACCAAAAGTTGTTGTCCAATTTTCGTTAGTGTGCTGATTCCACATATGTTGGGGTAAACCCCTGTTTGGGCACACGGGAGAGCTTAGAAGGGAAGGAGAACTGTTGGCTGGAATTGAGATCGGACGCCATGACGCATTTGGAGAGCCCCTGATGTGCCTGAACAGTGGAAACCTCCCAATTCTAACTCCAACCCTAACCTGAACACACCCCTAACCCTAATCCCAACTCTAATCATAACCCTAACCACACCCCTAACCCAAACACGCCCCTAACCCTAATCCTAACCCTAACCACACCCCTAACCCCAACACACCCCCAACCCCAACACACCCCTAACCCTAATCCCAACCCTAACCACACCCCTAACTCCAACACACCCCTCACCCTAATCCCAACCATAACTCTAACCACACCCCAAACCCTGACACACCCCTAACTCTAATCCCAACCCTAGTCCCAACCGTAAATGTAATCGAATCCCTAACCCTAACTTTAGCCCCAACCCAAACCCTAACTTTAGCCCCAACACTAACCGTAGTCCCAACCCTAACTTTAGCCCTAACCCTAATGGGAAAATAGAAATAAATACATTTTTTTCTTTTATTATTTTTCCCTAACTAAGGGGGTGATGAAGGGGGGTTTGATTTGCTATGTATAGACGGTTTTTATAGCGGGTTTTTGCTTGGCAGCTGTCCCACACTAAAAGATGCTTTTTATTGCAAAAAATAGTTTTTGCATTACCACATTTTTGAGAGCTATAATTTTTCTATATTTTAGCCCACAGAGTCATGTGAGGTTTTTTTTTTGCGGGACGAGTTGACGTTTTTATTGGTACCATTTTCGGGCACATGACATTTTTTGATCGCTTTTTATTCCGCTTTTTGGGAGGCAGAATGGACAAAAAATAGCAATTCAGTAATTTCTTTTTGGGGGGGAGTTTATACCGTTCCACGTGTGGTAAAATTGATAAAGCAGTTTTATTCTTCGGGTCAGTATGATTACAACAATACCTCATTTACATCATTTTTTATGTTTTGGAGCTTTTATACAATAAAAACTCATTTATATAAAAAATTAATAATTTTTTCATCGCTTTATTCTGAGGGCTATAAATTTTTATTTTTTTGCTGATGACACTGTATGGCAGCTCGTTTTGTGCGGGACAAGATGATGTTTTCAGCATTACAATTTTTTTTATATTCGTCTTTTTGATAGCATGTGATTCCACTTTTTGTTCGGCGGTATAATGATGAATCATTGTTTTTGCCTGGTTTTTTATTTTTTTTTTACGACGTTCACTGAAAGGTTGACAGTTTTATAGGTCGGGTCATTACGGATGTGGCGATACTAAATATGTGTACTTTTATTGTTTTTTACTTACATAAAGAAATGTATTTTTTTGGAAAAATATTTATTTTTTTCATTATTTAGGATTTTTTTAAAAATATTTTTACATGTTAATTTTTTTTTTTTTTTACTGTTTTACATTGTCCCAGGGTGAAACATCGCCACATAGTGTCAGATTGCTGATCTGACACTTTGCGGAGCACTGTGTCAGATCAGCGATCTGACAGGCAATGCATGAGACTTGCCGGTGCCTGCTCTCAGCAGGCACTGAAAAGCCAGCTCCCTGCAGGACCTGGAAGGACCCAGCAACCATCTTGGATCCGAGGGCCTGCAGGGAGGAGACAGGACAGCGCCAGTACAGTACAGTCATAACATTTGTTTTAGGTAAACATTTGTTATGACAGGTTCTTTTTACTCTTTAATGCTTTGCTTAGCACTTGTATTTGGTTTGTTCCGTTGATTTGTGCATGGGTGATTCTAATTCATGCCTTAGCTTTGATATACCAAAAATACACCAATATCTGACAAGTTTGCTTAGACGGGGGTTTCTGTCCCTTTCTTTCACTTTACAGAAGGCCCCAAAAACAAGAACTATTCACCCTTCGATCCCCCACTACTTTGTCCTCATGTGACCTCCATCCTTCTCCTGGTTTCCTCTCCTTTTTCTGGTGTGGTTGATATTGGAGATCTTTTTAATTTAGACATGAGGAATGTGTTGAATCATGTTTAGGATAGCCATCCATATATGATTACTTGTTAGCCAACACTCTGCTTAACAGTTGGATGAAGGAAACAAAATCCATAGATTCAGTTAAAAGTCCTTGGAACAAAAGGAAATCTCAAGTCCCAAATATCCATAATGACCAATGTTGCCAGCCACTCAGAAAGTAATTCCTTGACAAAGTGGAAAAATATGGCACTTTTTCCAGTCTCCAAAAACAATTTTGATGGTACTTGATTTTTTTTTTAAACTGGAGAAACTTGTGCTGATTATTTTAACTGTAATGATCATTTTATAGATCACAGTGAATGCATCAAATATCTTCATATCAATATTCTGAGCTGTAGACATAGTGTATAACATTTAGAATCGTATTCATTTATTTTGATTTTCCAAAGTGTCCCAAAAAATTTGATAATTTTTGATTAGCCATCCCCCCAAAAAATCATGTTGGCAACACCAATAAGAGCTCAGTCAAAGTTGGATTCATCCATTCATCTTCCTGTTTCCTCTCTCTATCATAGTTTCTATTTGTATTTTAGGCAACATTTTTCATAAGAAATCATTTCCAGAAGTGGCATCCTCTCCAGTATAGAAGAGTGTTATCTCTTCCACAATACTTTGTATATAAATAGTCAGAAGAGATGGTGTATACAATAAGTATCCTACTCTCCAAGCCTCTCATGTTCAGCATGTAATTTGCAGTTTAGATATAAATCAGACACATCCTGCCCGGAAATAAACCACATAACAGCTGCTATATTTACCATATAACGACAGCATGCAGTTTAAGAAAATTGGTTGAGGAAATAGTACTTGATTCAGTGATCACTCTTTGTTTAATGGATGCAAATAACCTAAGTTAAAGTCAATGTATGAAATAAAAGAAGTTTCAATGTGAGCTAAGTGCAGAAACATAGCCATATATAGTATATCCAAAGTAAAAAACAAGATGCCACTCAATACAGAATGTGGAGAAACTTGATTTCTGTTGCACCCGGAAGCAGTGGTGCAACTAGAGTCCGATGTGTTTTCACCCCATTTTCATTATGTAGTAAGGCCCCTTTCCGGTATATATATCACCAATACTGGTCCCCTTCCTGGTATATACTGTACAGTGGGTACGGAAAGTATTCAGACCACTTTAAATTTTTCACTCTTTGTTTCATTGCAGCCATTTGGTAAATTAAAAAAAAATCTTTTTCACATTAATTTTTCACATTAATGTTTTCTCTGCACCCCATCTTGACTGAAAAAAACAGAAATTTAGACATTTTTGCAAATTTAATAAGAAAAAAACTGAAATAGCACATGGTCATAAGTAGGGTTGAGCGACCTTTATTTTTTTAGGGTCGAGTCGGGTTTTGCGAAACCCGACTGTCTTAAAAGTCGAGTTGAGTGAAATCGGCCGACCACCGTGAAAAGTCTGGGATCGGCCGAAACATGAAACCCAATGAAGAAATTGTGGGCTTTTTTTTCTTTTTTTTCTCACTCTCTCTCTCTCTCTCCCCCCCGAACGGGAAGGCTGGTTTTACACTTTCCAAATAGCTGCAACATACAAGCGAAAAAATGGCGATTAGTTGTGCACGCCCCCTGACACCTATTTCATCACTCTGCCGCTCCTTCATTGGCTGCAATAATGGTGCTAAACGCGTCATACGAAACACGACTTTGGCGCCAAGTTCGCGTACCGCGTGGCCGACCCCACACAGGGATCGGGTCGGGTTTCATGAGACGCCAACTTTGCCAAAAGTCGGCGACTTATGAAAATGACCGATCCGTTTCGCTCAACTGTAGTCATAAGTATTCAGACCCTTTGCTCAGACACTCATATTTAATTCACATGATGTCCACTTTCTTGTGATCCTCCTTGAGATGGTTCTACTCCTTCATTGGAGTCCAGCTGTGTTTAATTAAACTGATAGGACTTGATTTGGAAAGGTGCACACCTGTCTATATAAGACCTCACAGCTCACAGTGCATGTCAGACCGAATGAGAATCATGAGGTCAAAGGAACTGGCCAAGGAGCTTAGAGACAGAATTGTGGCAAGTCACAGATCTGGCCAAGGTTACAACAGAATTTCTGCAGTACTCGAAGTTCCGTAAGAGCTCAATGGCCTCCCTAATCCTTAAATGGAAGAAGTTTGGGACCACCAGAAACCTTTCTAGACCTGGCCATCCAGCCAAACTGAGCAATTGTGGGAAAAGAGCCTTGAAGAGAAAGGTAAAGAAGAACCCCAAGATCACTATGGCTGAGCTCCAGAAATGCTGTAGGGAGATGAGAGAAAGTTCCACAAGGTCAACTATCACTGCAGCCCTCCACCAGTCGGGCCTTTATGGCAGAGTAGCCCAATGGAAGCCTCTCCTCAGTGCAAGACATATGAAAGCCGGCATAGAGTTTGCTAAAAAGAAACACATGAAGGACTCCGAGACTATGAGAAATAAGATTCTCTGGTCTGATGAGACAAAAATATACATTTATGGTGATAATTCTAAGCGGAATGTGTAGAGAAAATCAGGCACTGCTCATCACCTCCCCAATAGAATCTTAACAGTGAAACATGGTGGTGGCAGCATCATGCAATGGGGGTGTTTTTCAGTTGCAGGGACAAAATGACTGGCTGTCACTGAAGGAAACATGAATGCGGCCAAGTACAGAGATATCCTGGATGAAAACCTCTTCCAGAGTGCTCTGGACCTCAGACTTGGCCGAAGGTTCACCTAAGCACACAGCTAAAATAACAAAGGAGTAGCTTCAGAACAACTCTGTGACCATTCTTGACTGGCCCAGCCAGAGCCCTGACCTAAACCCAATTGAGTATGTCTGGAGAGACCTGAAAATGGCTGAGGATCCACAAATCCAGGTGTCATCGTTGCATCATTCCCATATTTGGGTGCAGCCAGGAGGCCTTATTTGCTAATCAAAATCATTAGGGATAATATTTGGGTGCAGGCAGCAGGTCCCATTTCCTAAGGTAAATCGTTAAGTCTAATACTGTATTGCAGTCAAGACTTAGGAGGTCACATTTGCTAATCACTTTTGGTCTTGTATACAGGGGTGTTCACACTGGGATACAGTGAGAGGGCTGGCCAGCCCGCCTAATCAAATAATAGGGGCTTGACTAATCGTCTGAGAACCAGACACTATGCATTACCTTTATGTGAAGAGCACCCTATACAGGCCTTTATTGTGCAAATGTATACTAAGCAGTCACCTCCTCCATGAATGGGTATGTGGGGAGTGGCTGTTGTAAGGCCGCAGTAGCACCGTACCCAGTGAAGAGACAGTGACCCACAAAGTTCAAACACAAAAGTCTCTTTAATGTGTTACTTCACACATAAAGGTGCATAGCATTTTATAGTGCATGTCATCAAAGTTCAATATACACAGTTGCATCTCATCTCAGTGCCCGTTTCTAGGGTTGAGCGAAACGGATCGTTCATTTTCAAAAGTCGTCGACTTTTGGCAAAGTCGGGTTTCGTGAAACCCAACCCGACTCCAGCGTGGGATCGGCCACGTGGTCGGCGATCTTGGCGCCAAAGTCACGTTTTGTATGACGCCTTCCCCGCCATTTTTTCAGCCAATTAAGGAGTGTGGGCAGCGTGATGACATAGGTTCCGGCCTGGTTTCTGCGGCGTCATAGAGCCATATTACCGTTTGGGCTGCAGTGATTTCCGCAGTCAAACACAACATATGCTTTGCACGGAGGGGAGAGAGAGAGAGAGAGAGATTAAGTAAATGTAAAAAAATAATCCACATTGACTTGCATCGGGTTTCGTGTTCCGGTCCGGAACCCGACTTTACAGTAGAATCGGCCGATTTCACGCGATCCGACTTTCGAGAAGGTCGGGTTTCACAAAAGCCAACTCGATCCTAAAAAAGCAAAAGTCGCTCAACCCTACCCGTTTCATAGCACTACACATCACATGGCTTTTAGATTGCAGGCCAGACCTCTCCTCGTCCAGTATCCTTGGGGCAACCGCATGCCATATTACAGTCTCCAAACACAGCTTCACATGTTGCAGACACTACACATGCAGCGCCCCAGAGTCCTGGTCGTTGCAGTACTGTGGCTCCGCCGCTAAGGGGTGCTATGGTACGTCTGATGGCACTGAAGGAGTTCTGTTGTGATTTTGCTTTTTGCTCCCTCTAGTGGTCATTAGTGATTTGACTCTGGAGCGTCTGTCTTTTCCTATATCCTCACCTGGGCCGTTAGTTCAGGGGCGTTGCTATATAAGCTCCCTGGACCTTCAGTTCAATGCCTGGCATCGTTGAAATCAGAGCTAATCTGTTGTGCTCTTGTCCTCTGATCCTGGTTCCTGTTTTTCAAGCTAAGTCTGCTTCCTTGCTTTTTGCTTTTGTTTTGTTTGGTATTTTTGTCCAGCTTGTTCCTATCTGTATCCTGACCTTTGCTGGAAGCTCTAGGGGGCTGGTGTTCTCCCCCCGGACCGTTAGACGGTTCGGGGGTTCTTGAATCTCCAGCGTGGATTTTTATAGGGTTTTTGTTGACCAGATAAGTTATCTTGCTATATTCTGCTATTAGTAAGCTGGCCTCTCTTTGCTGAACCTGGTTCATTTCTGTGTTTGTCATTTCCTCTTACCTCACCGTTATTATTTGTGGGGGGCTTGTATCTTGCTTTGGGGTCCCTTTCTCTGGAGGCAAGAGAGGTCTTTGTTTTCTTCTCCTAGGGGTAGTTAGATTCTCCGGCTGGCGCGAGTCATCTAGCGATCACCGTAGGCATGATCCCCGGCTACTTCTAGTGTTGGCGTTAGGAGTAGCTATTTGGTCAACCCAGTTACCACAGCCCTATGAGCTGGATTTTTGTATCTTGCAGACTTACACGTTCCTCTGAGACCCTGTCCACTGGGGTCATAACAATATGCCAGGCCAGTATTAAATGTTTAATGCATTGCAGAAGTGGGATTATAAGAAAGAAAATTTTGAGGTTTTTTTTTCCCTCTCTCATTTTTTTTTTTCTTTTCCCCTTTACCTCAGAGTGGCTTAAGCTTGCTGCAGACATGAATGTCCAGACCTTGATTACAAGTGTGGACCAGCTTGCCGCTCGTGTGCAGGGTATACAAGATTATGTTACCAGAAATCCTAGGTCTGAACCCAAGATTCCGATTCCTGAACTGTTTTCAGGAGACCGATTTAAGTTTAGGAATTTCAGGAATAATTGTAAATTATTTTTGTCCCTGAAACCTTGTTCGTCTGGAGACTCTGCTCAACAAGTAAAAATTGTTATTTCATTCTTACGGGGTGACGCTCAGGATTGGGCTTTTTCGTTGGCGCCAGGAGATCCGGCATTGGCTGATATTGATGCGTTTTTTCTGGCGCTCGGTTTACTTTATGAGGAACCCAATCTTGAGATTCAGGCAGAGAAAGCCTTGCTGGCTATGTCTCAGGGCCAGGACGAGGCTGAGGTGTATTGCCAAAAATTTCGGAAATGGTCCGTGCTGACACATTGGAACGAGTGTGCACTGGCCGCTAATTTTAGAAATGGCCTTTCTGAGGCCATTAAGAATGTTATGGTGGGTTTTCCCATTCCCACAGGTCTGAATGATACCATGTCCCTGGCTATTCAAATTGACCGGCGGTTGCGGGAGCGCAAAACCGCAAATTCCCTCATGTTGTTGTCTGAACAGACACCTGATGTGATGCAATGTGATAGAAAAACCGCAAATTCCCTCATGGTGTTGTCTGAACGGACACCTGATTTGATGCAATGTGATAGAATCCTGACTAGAAATGAGAGGAAAATTCATAGACGCCGGAATGGCTTGTGCTACTACTGTGGTGATTCTACACATGTTATCTCAGCATGCTCTAAACGTATATCTAAGGTTGTTAGTCCTGTCACCGTTGGTAATTTGCATCCTAAGTTTATTCTGTCTGTAACTTTGATTTGCTCACTGTCATCTTATCCTGTCATGGCGTTTGTAGATTCGGGTGCTGCCCTGAGTCTTATGGATCTCTCATTTGCTAAGCGCTGTGGTTTTATTCTTGAACCATTAGAAAATCCTATCCCTCTTAGGGGTATTGATGCTACGCCATTGGCAGAAAATAAGCCGCAGTATTGGACACAGGTTACCATGTGCATGACTCCTGAACACCGTGAGGTGATACGTTTTCTCGTTCTACATAAAATGCATGATTTGGTTGTTTTGGGGCTGCCATGGTTACAGACCCATAATCCAGTCCTTGACTGGAAGGCTATGTCAGTGTCTAGTTGGGGCTGTCGTGGTATTCATGAGGATTCCCTGCCTGTGTCTATTGCTTCTTCTACGCCTTCGGAAGTTCCGGAGTACTTGTCTGATTATCAGGATGTCTTTAGCGAGTCCAGGTCCAGTGCATTGCCTCCTCATAGGGAATGTGACTGTGCAATAGATTTGATTCCAGGCAGTAAATTTCCTAAGGGAAGACTGTTTAATCTGTCGATACCTGAACATACCGCTATGCGTTCATATATCAAGGAGTCTCTGGAGAAAGGACACATCCGTCCGTCTTCTTCCCCTCTTGGTGCGGGATTCTTTTTTGTGGCTAAAAAGGACGGATCTTTGAGGCCTTGTATTGACTATCGGCTTTTAAATAAGATCACTGTCAAATTTCAGTATCCTTTGCCGCTGTTGTCTGACTTGTTTGCCCGGATTAAAGGTGCCAAGTGGTTTACCAAGATAGACCTTCGTGGTGCGTACAACCTTGTGCGCATTAAGCAAGGGGATGAATGGAAAACCGCATTCAATACGCCCGAAGGTCATTTTGAGTACTTGGTGATGCCTTTTGGGCTCTCTAATGCCCCTTCAGTTTTTCAGTCCTTTATGCATGACATTTTCCGGAACTATCTGGATAAATTTCTGATCGTTTATCTGGATGATATTCTGTTTTTTTCTGATAATTGGGACTCGCATGTGGAGCAGGTCAGGATGGTCTTTAAAATTTTGCGTGAAAATTCTTTGTTTGTCAAGGGCTCAAAGTGTCTTTTTGGTGTACAGAAGGTTCCCTTTTTGGGGTTCATTTTTTCCCCTTCTGCTGTGGAGATGGACCCAGTCAAGGTCCGAGCTATTCTTGATTGGACTCAGCCCTCGTCAGTTAAGAGTCTTCAGAAGTTCTTGGGTTTCGCTAACTTCTACCGTCGTTTTATCGCTAACTTTTCTAGCATTGTGAAACCTTTGACGGATATGACCAAGAAGGGCTCCGATGTGGTTAATTGGGCTCCTGCTGCCGTGGAGGCTTTCCAGGAGTTGAAACGTCGGTTTACTTCGGCGCCTGTTTTGTGCCAGCCTGATGTCTCGCTTCCCTTTCAAGTTGAGGTGGATGCTTCAGAGATTGGAGCAGGGGCCGTTTTGTCGCAGAGAGGCCCTGGTTGCTCTGTTATGAGACCTTGCGCCTTTTTCTCTAGGAAGTTTTCGCCTGCGGAGCGAAATTATGATGTGGGCAATCGGGAGTTGTTGGCCATGAAATGGGCATTTGAGTCGTGGCGTCATTGGCTCGAGGGTGCTAAGCATCGTGTGGTGGTCTTGACTGATCACAAAAATCTGATGTATCTCGAGTCTGCTAAACGCCTGAATCCTAGACAGGCCCGCTGGTCATTGTTTTTCTCCCGATTTGACTTTGTTGTCTCGTATTTACCAGGTTCAAAGAATGTGAAGGCCGATGCTCTTTCCAGGAGCTTTGTGCCTGATGCTCCTGGAGTCGCTGAACCTGTTGGTATTCTTAAGGATGGTATTATCTTGTCAGCTATTTCTCCTGATCTGCGACGTGTGTTGCAGAGATTTCAGGCTGATAGGCCTGATTCTTGTCCACCTGACAGACTGTTTGTGCCTGATAAGTGGACCAGCAGAGTCATTTCCGAGGTTCATTCCTCGGTGTTGGCAGGTCACCCAGGAATTTTTGGCACCAGAGATCTGGTGGCCAGATCCTTTTGGTGGCCTTCCTTGTCTAGGGATGTGCGGTCATTTGTACAGTCCTGTGGGACTTGTGCTCGAGCTAAGCCTTGCTGTTCTCGTGCCAGCGGGTTGCTCTTGCCCTTGCCTGTCCCTAAGAGACCTTGGACACATATCTCCATGGATTTCATTTCTGATCTTCCGGTGTCTCAGGGCATGTCTGTTATCTGGGTGATATGTGATCGCTTCTCCAAGATGGTCCATTTGGTTCCTTTGCCTAAACTGCCTTCCTCTTCCGATCTGGTTCCTGTGTTTTTCCAGAACGTGGTTCGTTTGCACGGCATCCCTGAGAATATTGTGTCAGACAGAGGATCCCAGTTCGTTTCCAGATTCTGGCGATCCTTTTGTAGTAGGATGGGCATTGACTTGTCGTTTTCGTCTGCTTTCCATCCTCAGACTAATGGACAGACGGAGCGAACTAATCAGACTTTGGAGGCTTATTTGAGGTGTTTTGTCTCTGCTGATCAGGACGATTGGGTGACCTTCTTGCCGTTAGCTGAGTTTGCCCTTAATAATCGGGCTAGTTCCGCCACCTTGGTTTCGCCGTTTTTCTGCAACTCTGGTTTCCACCCTCGTTTTTCTTCGGGTCATGTGGAACCTTCTGACTGCCCTGGGGTGGATTCTGTGGTGGATAGGTTGCAGCGGATCTGGAATCTTGTGGTGGACAACTTGAAGTTGTCACAGGAGAGGGCTCAGCGCTTTGCCAACCGCCGCCGCGGTGTGGGTCCCCGACTACGTGTTGGGGATTTGGTGTGGCTTTCTTCCCGCTTTGTTCCTATGAAGGTTTCCTCTCCCAAATTTAAACCTCGTTTTATTGGTCCTTACAAGATATTGGAAATTCTTAATCCTGTATCCTTTCGCCTGGATCTACCTGTGTCGTTTGCTATCCACAACGTGTTTCATAGGTCCTTGTTGCGGCGGTACGTTGTGCCTGTGGTTCCTTCTGCTGAGCCTCCTGCTCCGGTGTTGGTTGAGGGCGAGTTGGAGTACGTGGTGGAGAAGATCTTGGATTCTCGTCTCTCCAGGCGGAGGCTTCAGTACCTGGTCAAGTGGAAGGGCTATGGTCAGGAAGATAATTCCTGGGTGGTCGCCTCTGATGTTCATGCGGCCGATTTAGTTCGTGCCTTTCACGCCGCTCATCCTGATCGCCCTGGTGGTCGTGGTGAGGGTTCGGTGACCCCTCACTAAGGGGGGGGTACTGTTGTGATTTTGCTTTTTGCTCCCTCTAGTGGTCATTAGTGATTTGACTCTGGAGCGTCTGTCTTTTCCTATATCCTCACCTGGGCCGTTAGTTCAGGGGCGTTGCTATATAAGCTCCCTGGACCTTCAGTTCAATGCCTGGCATCGTTGAAATCAGAGCTAATCTGTTGTGCTCTTGTCCTCTGATCCTGGTTCCTGTTTTTCAAGCTAAGTCTGCTTCTTTGCTTTTTGCTTTTGTTTTGTTTGGTATTTTTGTCCAGCTTGTTCCTATCTGTATCCTGACCTTTGCTGGAAGCTCTAGGGGGCTGGTGTTCTCCCCCCGGACCGTTAGACGGTTCGGGGGTTCTTGAATCTCCAGCGTGGATTTTTATAGGGTTTTTGTTGACCAGATAAGTTATCTTGCTATATTCTGCTATTAGTAAGCTGGCCTCTCTTTGCTGAACCTGGTTCATTTCTGTGTTTGTCATTTCCTCTTACCTCACCGTTATTATTTGTGGGGGGCTTGTATCTTGCTTTGGGGTCCCTTTCTCTGGAGGCAAGAGAGGTCTTTGTTTTCTTCTCCTAGGGGTAGTTAGATTCTCCGGCTGGCGCGAGTCATCTAGCGATCACCGTAGGCATGATCCCCGGCTACTTCTAGTGTTGGCGTTAGGAGTAGCTATTTGGTCAACCCAGTTACCACAGCCCTATGAGCTGGATTTTTGTATCTTGCAGACTTACACGTTCCTCTGAGACCCTGTCCACTGGGGTCATAACAGAGTTCATCTGACCAGGTATCACATACACCAATACATTTCACAGTCGGACCTCCAGGGGGAGCTAAGGGTACTATTCATTAGGCCACTCCTCACATACTGGTAAAACTGGGGGTCAGGCAGGAAGTTAGGGAGAACGCTGACTGGGTTGGAACCAGGCAACACCTTGTGGCAGAGGGTGTTGTGGGGGAAGATTCGGTAGGGTCCCTGTCAGGGGTGGGATCCTGACAGAGGCCTGGCAACGAGAAAGAACGTCAACGGGACCGTGCCTGCTCAGGATAGCGGCGGTGCCACAAGAAAGGATAAGAAGCGAGATTTATTGTGCTGAGTGAGAAACGAGATCAAAGCAAGAAGGAGAATACCAGTAGGAGTCGTGCTGTAAGACCGAGGCAACATCCTACTGAGGCGCAAACAACCGGCGGCCGGAACACCGAGGAGGTACAGAGCTCTAAGCCATACTTCAAACCAACGGCAGGACAGTCAGTCACAGGCGGGCTGTCTCACCTAAATCACCTACGCAGACATAGGGGGCAACCTGTGGAGAGGGGCGACTCTAGGGTCCCGGAAGAGCTCCGAGCCTACCCGTCATACGGGTGCGTCCCAACCGTAACATCAGGGAGGGACGGAGGATTAGCAGAAGATCATCTAATTGAGTTGTGAGGGAACACGAGAAACAGACACAACAGTTGTGGGGACTATCCCGTAAGCACAGCAGGGGAGGACCACAACACATAGCGCTAGCAGGAAGGCACAGATTTCCACCTGCAAAGGGAACTCTGGAGGTGCCATCGGACCGGCCGGACTTGCGCAGCCTGGTGAACCGTATTCCGGATTGAGGACCCAGAGACCTTCAGTAAAGAGATAAAGAGACTGCAACCTGGTGTCCTCGTTATTAACTGCGACCGGCACTACACCGCACCACTACAACCATCTACATCTATCACTGTACGCCCCTCAGCAGGGTCACGGACCGGGTCTAGCCACCGTGACAACCCCAGAGCAGAGACTCAGAGGCCCAGTACCAGGTACCCCTCGGCCCTGCGGCAGTGGGGGCGCTACAACTTGGCGTCACGAACAGGATCTACTTAAGCCTGAAGAATCAGGTCATGTGTGCCTTGGAACTGTGATTTACTGTGCTTGGACTGTACTTTATTGCAAAGACTGTGTGCTGCCATTTACCGCCAAAAGTTCCCGCCAAAAGTCGCCGCCATTGCAGCGCCACAGGAAGCGCAGAGGGAGAAGAAGGGCGTGCCATGGGAGGAGACTACCAGAACGGCGCCAGAAGTGGCGACCGCCCCCTCCGGCTCCTGCTGCGAGAGGACGACCTACCCAGCAGCAGAGGAGATCCGCCCCCTGATTTGCAATGGCGGGAACGAGGTGAAGAGGGAGCTCGACCTCGGAGAAATGGCGGAGCCAGGTGCATGCGTTGCCGCCGAATGCCAGACAGCGATGATGAGCAGCAAGTGCCCGAGCAACGGCGAGGTGATCCCGGCTTGCCCTCACCCATCAGAGGCGGACTCGCATCCACCGCCGGTGAAGGACCTGAACTCCTTGGAGCCGCCAGTGGAGGAGCCGAGCCTACCTATCCCAGCCACGGAGCCATGGAGGGCGGAGCCACATCAAGAGGCCACTCCGGAAGAGCCGCGGTCCGGGCTGCAGCCGATTCCAGTGTCCTCGTCAACGGAACAGATCGACATCGGTGGAATCACATCAGGCGCAGGTATGGACGGCACCCCTACTCCCCCGGCCGATTCTGCTCTCCCGACCGATCCGGCTCCCCTGACCGATCTCGCTCCTCTGACCGCTCCTCACCCCAGCAACAGTAACCGCGCCTTTACGGTGGAACGGGTGGTCCTCACCCCTGACGTGATGGGGAAGCTGGTACCTCCCCTACCGACCAAGATGGGGGAACCCATAGATGTGGGCCCAGATGGGGTGATCCTCCGGTGGGACACCCCCTGGAATGAGCCGTATGGAGCTCCGGGGGAGAGCCTCACCCTTGCTGTGCTCACTTGGGAACAGTATAAACAATGTCTGATCCAACACTGGAAGAACCGAGACGAAACAGCGCAATCTGATATGCCGAATTAACCAAAAAAGAAAAAAGAGACATACCAAAATTTGGGGAACACCCTAAATGTAATAATATATAGAAAAAAGTTTATTAATTCCAATCCAAACAACACATACCGTATGAACAATAGTTACATAAAAACATGAGCATTAAAAACATCAATAGAAAAGACCACCTCAAGAGAGAAGGAGGGAGGCGTGAAAACCCCCCAGGCCAAGGGTCAGGTGCACACAAAAGCTCAATATACTTAATGCAAAAAATACACTTAATACAAAAGATTATTGTAGGACATGACAGAGTATACTGAGAATACTGGCATACAAGATAAAAATTCTATGCCCACAAGATAAGAGGGAAACAGTGCCCCAATTGGCTAGTTCTTATCAGAAATATAATATCACCATATACCTATATTTAGGAAGTCCACTGAGATAAGTGGACCCTATATGACCAGCCAAACTACATAATAACCATTTGGTATTTATATAGCAGTAAACCACAGGCTGGCTTGTCCAGCACCCAGTACAAATAATGACCAGATATATAGTACCTACGTGTGGCTAATAGGCACGTGACATATATGACCGAGCCCCTCAGCTTAGACAGATGAAAAAATACACCCGATACAATAAGACATGATATGTCCAACAGGCATAGAGGACAGGTACATGTACCCACCGTAACCATCCATAAAGGAGTATACTATTGTATGCATAGAACATTAGCCAAATATGCAGCTGAAAGCTACAATACAAATACATGGGGAGAAGGTGGATACATGACCTGAAAAAAGCATGACGGAGCAGTCAAATGTGGCTGATACCTCTGCCGACCTAAATAGCCACACCGCAAATCCCATTGTTCATGTCCATGAAAGAAGTGTGCACGGCCCCAGAAAGATCCAGGGGGGATTAAGAACCCGACGCGTGTCGCCACCGCTGTGGCTTCATCAGGGGTAAGAAATGGTATGCCATACAGATCCCCTGTACGATTTGGCCACTATGGTCGATGGTGCCCTCCCTCTCTGTTTGTAATCTGATATGCCGAAGACGCAACGCAGGGAACCTGCGCACAACAGGAACGACGTGGTAAAGCGGGGGACTGTGCTAGCCTTCCACCTGAAGAGGGGTTGGGGCTCCATACAGGAACCGGGACTACCAACTGACGTCTTCATTACTAGTTACAACGTAAAAACTCCCTGCTGCAGTCGAGATGGTGACCCATTGCAAAGGGGGGATCAGGTGACCTACACTCGCCGCCGGAATGCACAAGGATGGTGCGCTCGGAACGTCCATCGGTGTGAGCCTGAGGGAGCGTCACCTGTTGCCGTGGCCCCGATTGATCCAGATTTGACAGATCTCGTCACTGTCACCACCGTCCACCTTGTAGCAGCCACTGAGCTTGCAAGCAGGGTTAGCCTCCAAATCCAGACACCAGCTAATCGGATGGCGTCTGAGAGACCAACCACCAGCACAGACATTGCATCGGCCGGGGACAGAAGACCACCCCCTTTGTTTGTTCTTTACGTTTGCACAAGTTATCAAAGAACTGCCGAATCATGAACAATGCATGATACAAACTCCTTGTATATAGTTTGCACCTTCTTAAAGGTGCTCCCTACTGGTTTTACATAGGAGACGGACTCTTTGCGAAGAGACTGTTCCTGGAAACAGCATTGGAGTCCTTACAGCGAACGGACTTGCAGCTTGAAAAGTTGCACTACCTCATAGAGACTTGGTCCCCTCTTAAAGGGGATGTTCACATGTTGCAATTAAGAAAAGTATTGCCTTAAGACAGTTAGATGGTGATAATGTCTTAAAAGAGAAAGTAATGATGCTAATGTGAAGAAGTTATACGTAACCAACGAGTTAATTGTGAGAAATGTTTGATAATGTTGATAGAAGAATGAGGACAGAGAAGTGAACCCGTACGGGGTTAGTTAGTGAGTCCTCCCAGGAGCCATACAGAGATGGCTCAGTGATCTCGAACTGAAAGAAAAACATGTTCTATACTGTGTATAGTAGTGGAAGGACAGTAGGCCCGGGCAGAATGGGGCGGTCCTGTAACAGAAAGGAGAGGCAGTAGGTCTGGAGCAGTTAGGACAGGCGGTCCTGCAGACGTAAAGTAGGGGAATGTAGCACAGTTGCTTATGCCTTATAATGTATTATAAGAAGGTCTTTAGTGGATTCAGAGTGTACATCCTTAAAGGCAATGTTAAATTATTGTTCAAAAATTTTGCACTTAGTAGAATACCCGGTTGGGTAAGAAAAGTTATTTATAGTAAGTTATTTAAAAATAGGTAACCATGTTTGTAACGTTCAAGTGTCCTCACCTCCCATAAAGGGAAGCTCTGTTCAAATATGCTTATTGTTATTGCACTCACAAAAATTGTATGTCTTTTTGCTGACATGTATTGTTTTTTTCTTCCCAGTCCAGGAGTACTGGATTTAACCTGGGGGGAGTGCAGCGCCCCAGAGTCCTGGTCATTGCAGTACTGTGGCTCTGCCGCTAAGGGGGGCTATGGTACGTCTGATGGCACTGAAGGAGTTCATCTGACCAGGTATCACATACACCAATACATTTCACAGTCGGGCCTCCAGGGGGAGCTAAGGGTACTATTCATTAGGCCACTCCTCACATACTGGTAAAACTGGGGGTCAGGCAGGAAGTTAGGGAGAACGCTGACTGGGTTGGAACCAGGCAACACCTTGTGGCAGAGGGTGTTGTGGGGGAAGATTCGGTAGGGTCCCTGTCAGGGGTGGGATCCTGACAGAGGCCTGGCAACGAGAAAGAACGTCAACGGGACCGTGCCTGCTCAGGATAGCGGCGGTGCCCCAAGAAAGGATAAGAAGCGAGATTTATTGTGCTGAGTGAGAAACAAGATCAAAGCAAGAAGGAGAATACCAGTAGGAGTCGTGCTGTAAGATCGAGGCAACATCCTACTGAGGCGCAAACAACCGGCGGCCGGAACGCCGAGGAGGTACAGAGCTCTAAGCCATACTTCAAACCAACGGCAGGACAGTCAGTCACAGGCGGGCTGTCTCACCTAAATCACCTACGCAGACATAGGTGGCAACCTGTGGAGAGGGGCGACTTTAGGGTCCCGGAAGAGCTCCGAGCCTACCCGTCATACGGGTGCGTCCCAACCGTAACATCAGGGAGGGACGGAGGATTAGCAGAAGATCATCTAATCGAGTTGTGAGGGAACACGAGAAACAGACACAACAGTTGTGGGGACTATCCCGTAAGCACAGCAGGGGAGGACCACAACACATAGCGCTAGCAGGAAGGCACAGATTTCCACCTGCAAAGGGAACTCTGGAGGTGCCATCGGACCGGCCGGACTTGCGCAGCCTGGTGAACCGTATTCCGGACTGAGGACCCAGAGACCTTCAGTAAAGAGATAAAGAGACTGCAACCTGGTGTCCTCGTTATTAACTGCGACCGGCACTACACCGCACCACTACCACCATCTACATCTATCACTGTACGCCCCTCATCAGGGTCACGGACGGGGTCTAGCCACCGTGACAACCCCAGAGCAGAGACTCAGAGGCCTGGTACCGGGTACCCCTTGGCCCTGCGGCAGTGGGGGCGCTACACACACACCAGTCCTCCTCTGACTAGTTCCGTGGGTGTCCTGCACCGCTGTATCACAGGCGCTTTACTCACACAGCTGTACACAGCCCAGGATATCCTCCGGATAGCTGCCGGGCACCATATCCACCTGTTTGCAATTGTTACACATGCCAGTCCTCATTCGGGCACAGGACATCCACCTCCGGTACCCCTCTGGGCACAGGACTGTCCACGTCTGACACTTTTGGGCACAGGACATCCACCTCCAGTTCACCTCTGGGCACAGGACTGTCCACATCCTAGACCAGTTACCATGGACGACTTGCATCGTTGTGTACGCTGCGGGTGCCAGGCTATTCAGCTGCCATATCTGCTGGTTCCGCTGGCCTGTGCTGCTTCACACACAGCCAGCGCTCTGCAAGTCTCTGCTCTGCACAACAGTACACACCAGACTGACACTGACGTTGCACCTGACACCTGACACACCCATACCACTTACTGCAAGGTTTTTAAAAAACAAACCCATGGCTTTCAGCCACATGGAAAACCCGGACCTGAAATCCATGACTGCCATGCATACCTATGGACTTCATCCATCTCCATGCACAACCTGGGGAAAACACAGCGACGCCTACCTGTGACATGAGTCACTGCCTCACACTGTCTATTTAGTATTTTGCACCTGTGTTGCCAACATCTTGCTATATAGGCTGGCTGCATCCTGTAGTGCATTTGTTCAAAGACTTGGCAGGTGAGCGGTGCTGCTTTTTTTCTGCTGTTTTTTCTTACATTTTTTTGGAGGTTTTAGCTGTTTTTTTGTGGCTTTGCTATTAGTCAAGTACAGAGTTATTCTGGATGAAACCTCTTCCAGAGTGCTTTGTACCTCAGACTTTGCTGAGGTTCACCTTCCAACAAGACAATGACCCTAAGCACACAGCTAAAATAACAATGGAGTGGCTTCAGAACAACTCTGTGACCATTCTTATCTTGCCCAGCCAGAGCCCTGACCTAAACTCAATTGAGCCCCTCTGGAGAGACCTGAAAATGGCTGAGGATCCCTAAATCCAGGTGTGAAAAACTTGTTGCATCATTCCCATATTTGGGTGCAGCCAGGAGGCCTTATTTGCAAATCAAAATCGTTAGAGATAATATTGGGGTGCAGGCAGCAGGTCCCATTTCCTAAGGTAAATCATTAAGGCTAATACTGTGCAGTCAGGACTCAGGAGGGCACATTTGCTAATCAAAATCATTAGGGCTAATATTGGGGTGCAGCCAGAGGCCCCATTTGCTAATCAAAATCGTTAGGGATAAAATTGGGGTGCAGCCAGGAGACCCCATTTGCTAATCAAAATTGTTAGGGGTAATATTGAGTGTTAGGGGTTGAGTTCCCGCCTCTGCACAGGAGGAATCTCGGTCCATCTCCACTGCGGTCTCCCATTCTTTTCCTTCCACAGTGGAGTCTGCTCAGCGGAGACGTCGGTCCCAGCGTCTTGTTCAGTCTGACTCTGTGCAAAGGGTTACTGCTGCTTTTCCAGCTTCTGCCATTGAAGCCAGTGCTGGGCAGCGGCGAGCAGACGCTTTTGGGACTAAGTCCCGCTTTTCTCCTTCTGAGCATGCCCAGGGTAAGATCTCTCATTGGAGATCAAGGGTCACATGCTTAGATACTGCAGCAAAGGCCATTGGTTCTCCTGGAAGGTCCTGAAGGTGCTCAGGCTTTGTGGCAGCTTCTCATTGGTCCTTCTAGGAAGGTCTTGTTCGTGCTTCAGCTATAAAAGGCTCGCATGGCCACACGGCCATGCACTAGTATCAATTCAAATATGTGCTTTGCGCCAGAATGGTTATGCACGAATATGTTCAGGGACCCGGCTGAAATAAGCCCCTAGAATATCGGCTTCTCCGGTGAGGAGATTGTGTGTGTGCATAACCACTGACTGCTATCAGTTTGGCAGCAAGCTTGCGCTCCTGTGAGGCTAACAGGGTGCAGTGCTTTCCTCTTACGGCTGCTCTGTGAGGTAACAGAGCTAGTCTATACCGCCAAACAGTGCCACCATTCACTGGCAGCAGGTTCTCCTGAACGGTGGACCCCGGGCTGCGAACGCACCATTTATAATAAACATTTTTACTCAGTGCGTTCCGCTAGCCCTAACAATTGAGGTGCAGCCAGGCCTTATTTGCTAATCAAAATTGTTACGGCTCATATTGGGGTGCAGACAGCAGGCCCCATTTCCAAATCCAAATAGACTGGGCTATCATTGTGTTGCAGTCAGGACTCAAGAGGTCACATTTACTAATCAAAATTATTTGGGCTAATGTTATTGGTGTGCAGGCAGGAGTCTACATTTCCTAATCAAAATTGTTTGGGCTAATACTCTGGTGCAAGCACTAGGCCTCATTTCATTACATAAATCCTTTGTGTTAATAATGTGTTGCAGACACTAGGCCTCAATACATAATCCAAATCATTTGGCCTAATGCTCTGGTGCAGGCAAAAGACATAATTTCATAATCAAAATTGTTATGGAAAATACTCTGGTGCAGGCATCAGATCTCATTTCATAATCCAAATTGTTTGGCCTAATACTCTGGTGCAGGCATCAGACCTCATTTCATAATATGAATTGTTTTTGATAGTACTCTGGTGCAGGCACCAGGCCTCATTTCATAATATAATTAGTTTGGTATATTAGTCTGGTGAAGGCACCAGGTGTAATTTTATAGTCCAATAGTTTGGGATAATAGTCTGGTGCAAGCATCAGACCTCATTTCATAATCAAAATCGCTTTGGATAATACTCTGGTAAAGGCACCAGACCTCATTTCATAATCAAAATCGTTTTAGATAATACTCCGGTGCAAGCACCAGACCTCATTTCATAATAAAAATCCTTCATGTTAATATGTGTTGGAGGTACCAGGCCTCATTTCATAATCAAAATAATTTGGGATCATACTCTGGTGCAGGCACAAGACCTCACTTCATAATCAAAATTATTTTGGATAAGACTCTGGTGCAGGCACCATACCTCATTTCATAATATAAATCCTTTGTGCTAATATTGTGTTGCAAGCACCAGACCTCATTTCATAATCAATATCATTTGAGATAATACTCTGGTGCAGGCACCATACCTCATTTCATAATATAAATCCTTTGTGCTAATAATGTGTTGCAGACACCAGGCCTCATTTATACTCCAAATCGTTTGGTCTAATACTATGGTGCAAGCACCAGACCTCATTTCATAATCAAGATCGCTTTGGATAATACTCTAGTGCAGGCACCATGCCTCATTTCATAATGAAAAAAATATTTATTGCTAATCCTGTGGTCCACATTCCAGCATCTAAATCCTTTGTGCTAAATGTGTGATCCAGCCACCAGTCCACATTTCAACATATTAATATTTTGTGCTAATTCTGTGGTCTAGTCACATGGTATCAGCCAATAAATACTGAATATTAATTTAGTGGCTGACAGGTCTGGGCCTAGGATTGTGAAACAGCTGGTTAAAAGAGGGGAAGGGTACATCCAACATGAGTTGGAAAAAGCAAGGTTTTGGTGGAAGGCTTAGTGTTCAAAGTGTACGTGCGATAGGTGGTAATGTTAATGAAAGCTCTACTGAACAACCACTGTCTCATTCGATCCAAAGACAACTGACAACTTCTGTAATTGAAAGGGCTACTCAACTTTCTTTCTTCGTCAGTCGCTCAGTGGTACGCCTTGTAGATGAGGGCCAGAAAGAACATGTGCTCCAGTGGACGGCAAAAGTCATCCAGGCCATGTCCCATGCATCCATGCTGCTCAATTATACTATTTGTACCCTGGGTCAGTTGGGTTGTTGGAGAGTGGTGATGCAGGGGAAACAAGGGTATCAAGTGGCCTCTCCTCCTTTTCCTCAACCTTAGCATCTTACCCAGTACAGTCCTCAGAGGTGGCATCCGAATTACCCTTGTTTCCCCTGCATCACAACTCTCCAACCACCCAACTGACTCAAAATCAGTGTCGGACTGGCCCACCGGAGAACCGGAGGATTCTGGTGGGCCAAGGCACTGACACCTGCTGGCATATTGGCCAGAAGCTTCCTAGGGCCCCTGTTATGACCCCAGTGGACAGGGTCTCAGAGGAACGTGTAAGTCTGCGAGATTCAAAAATCCAGCTCATAGGGCTGTGGTAACTGGGTTGACCAAATAGCTACTCCTAACGCCAACACTAGAAGTAGCCGGGGATCATGCCTACGGTGATCGCTAGATGACTCGCGCCAGCCGGAGAATCTAACTACCCCTAGGAGAAGAAAACAAAGACCTCTCTTGCCTCCAGAGAAAGGGACCCCAAAGCAAGATACAAGCCCCCCACAAATAATAACGGTGAGGTAAGAGGAAATGACAAACACAGAAATGAACCAGGTTCAGCAAAGAGAGGCCAGCTTACTAATAGCAGAATATAGCAAGATAACTTATCTGGTCAACAAAAACCCTATAAAAATCCACGCTGGAGATTCAAGAACCCCCGAACCGTCTAACGGTCCGGGGGGAGAACACCAGCCCCCTAGAGCTTCCAGCAAAGGTCAGGATACAGATTGGAACAAGCTGGACAAAAATACCAAACAAAACAAAAGCAAAAAGCAAGGAAGCAGACTTAGCTTGAAATACAGGAACCAGGATCATAGGACAAGAGCACAACAGATTAGCTCTGATTTCAACGATGCCAGGCATTGAACTGAAGGTCCAGGGAGCTTATATAGCAACGCCCCTGAACTAACGGCCCAGGTGAGGATATAGGAAAAGACAGAAGCTCCAGAGTCAAATCACTAATGACCACTAGAGGGAGCAAAAAGCAAAATCACAACAGGCCCCCAATGCTCCTGGGGACCCCCAGCCAGTGGAGTGTCACTAATAGCGGCAAACCAGATGCTATGGGGCCCCTGAGTCAAGGAGGGCCCTTCTGGTGCTAGAGAGCAGCAGATGGACAGAAGCCTGTCCCTGCTGCTAAAGAGTAATGAATATTCATGCTTCCCCATGCCCCCATGGGCATGGAGAGGCGTGAATACCATTTCACTTTAATGGAGGGCAGCGTTAGCCGCAGGCTGAGGCTGAGGCTAACACTGCCTGCTGCTGCTGCTGAATGGGGGCCCAGAGGTGGGCCCCTAAAGGGTGGCGATCCTTGATTGCGATCCCTGCAGCTTGGGACCAGAGCGGAGCTGCAGGGATCCATGCCATCCTCCTTCCTGCCCGGCACTTCCTGTCTGAATCCAGCGCGGCTGGATAACATCATCATTCAGCATGGCTGTTTCAGACAGAAAGTTGCCGGGATGTGCTGTGGCTGCTGGGAACGTGCGAAGAGGTGAGTGGGTGCTGTGTGTGTGCGGCTGTGTGTGTGCCTGCATGTGTGCAGCTGTGTGTGTGTCTGCGTGTGTGCCTGCGTGTGTGCATCTCTGCCTGCATGTGTGTCCCTGCCTCCGTGTGTGCAGCTGTGTGTGTGGGGGGAGGCAATAATGATGATGTGCTGGAGGCAACGATGATGGTGGTGGGGTAATGATGATGGTGGTGGGGGAAGCAATGATGATGATGGTGCTGGAGGCAATGATGATGGTGGTGTGGGCAATGATGATGGAATCAATGATGATGATGGTGGGGGCAATGATGATGGTACTGGAGGCAATGATGATGGTGGTGGGGGCAATGATGATGATGGTGCTGGAGGCAATGATGATGGTGGTGGGGCAATGATGATGGTGCTGGAGGCAATGATGATGATGGTGGGGCAATGATGATGGTGCTGGAGGCAATGATGATGGTGGTGGGGCAATGAAGATGGTGCTGGAGGCAATGGTGGTGGCGCAATGATGATGGTGGTGGGGCAATGAAAATGGTGCTAGGGGCAATGATGATGGTGCTAGAGGCAATGATGATGGTGGTCAGGGCAATGATGATGATGGTGGTGGGGCAATGATGATGGTGGTGGGGGCAATGATGATGGTGCTGGAGGCAATGATGATGGTGCTGGAGGCAATGATGATGGTGGTGGGGCAATGCTGATAGTGGTGGGGGCAATGATGGTGCTGGAGGCAATGATGATGGTGCTGGAGGCAATGATGATGGTGGTGGGGGAAGCAATGATGATGATGTTGCTGGAGGCAATGATGATGGTGGTGTGGGCAATGATGATGGAATCAATGATGATGATGGTGGGGGCAATGATGATGGTGATGGAGGCAATGATGATGGTGGTGGGGGCAATGATGATGATGGTGCTGGAGGCAATGATGATGGTGGTGGGGCAATGATGATGGTGCTGGAGGCAATGATGATGATGGTGGGGCAATGATGATGGTGCTGGAGGCAATGATGATGGTGGTGGGGCAATGAAGATGGTGCTGGAGGCGATGGTGGTGGGGCAATGATGATGGTGGTGGGGCAATGATAATGGTGCTAGGGGCAATGATGATGGTGGTCAGGGCAATGATGATGATGGTGGTGGGGGCAATGATGATGGTGGTGGGGGCAGTGATGATGGTGCTGGAGGCAATGATGATGGTGCTGGAGGCAATGATGATGGTGGTGGGGCAATGCTGATAGTGGTGGGGCAATGATGGTGCTGGAGGCAATGATGATGGTGCTGGAGGCAATGATGATGGTGGTGGGGCAATGATGATGATGGTGCTGGAGGCAATGATGATGGTGGTGGGGGCAATGATGATGGTGGTGGGGCAATGATGATGGTGGTGGGGGCAATGATGATGATGATGGTGGTGGGGGCAATGATAATGATGGTGCTGGAGGCAATGATGATGGTGGTGGGGGCAATGATGATGGTGCTGGAGGCAATGATGATGGCGGTGGGGGCAATGATGATGGTGCTGGAGGCAATGATGATGGTGGGGCAATGATGATGGTGGTGGGGGCGATAATGATGATGGTGGGGGCAATGATGATGATGGTGGCGATGATGATGGTGGTGGGGCAATGATGATGGTGGTGGGGGCAATGATGATGGTGCTGGAGGCAATGATGATGGTGGTGGGGCAATAATGATGATTGTGCTGGAGGCAATGATGATGGTGGTGGGGCAATGATGATGGTGCTGGAGGCAATGATGATGGTGGTGGGGCAATGATGATGGTGCAGGAGGCAATGATGATGGTGGTGGGGCAATGATGATGGTTGTGGGGGCAATGATGATGGTGCTGGAGGCAATGATGATGGTGCTGGAGGCAATGATGATGGTGGTGGGGCAATGATGATGGTGCTGGAGGCGATGGTGGTGGGGCAATGATGATGGTGCTGGAGGCAATGATGATGGTGGTGGGGGAAGCGATGATGATGGTGCTGGAGGCAATGATGATGGTGGTGGGGGCAATGATGATGATGGGGCAATGATGGTGGTGGGTGAAGCAATGATGATGGTGGTGGGTGAGGCAATGTTGGTGGTGGGGAAGGCAATGATTGTGGTGGTGGGGGAGACAGTGATGATGATGGTGGTGGGGGAGGGAATGATGGTGGTGGGGAAGAAAGCAATGATGGTTGTGGTGGAAAGGACAAAGATGGTAGTGATGAAAAGGACAATGGTAGTGGGGAAGGAGGCAATGATGGAGGTGGTAATGAGTACAATGGTGGAGGGGGAGAACAATGATGATGGTGGAGGGGGCTGCATTATCCCCTTTCAGGGGGGGCTGCATTATACCCTATGAGGGGGCTACATTATAATTCTGTGGGGGGCTGCACTATTCTCTGAGGGGGCTACATCATACTATATGAGGGGAGCTGCATTATGCCCTATGAGGGGCTACAGTATATTCTATGGGGGGCTGCCTTATGAGGAGTTGGCATTATACTCTGAGGGGGCTACATTATATTCTGTGGAGGGGCTGCATTATATTATATGTGGGGGCTGCATTATTCTCTCAGGTGGCTACATCATACTATATGAGGGGTGCTTCATTTTGCCCTATGAGGGGGCTACAGTATATTCTATGGGGGGCTGCCTTATGAGGGGGTTGCATTATACTCAAGGGGCTACATTATATTTTGTCGAGGGGCTGCATTATGCCATATGAGGGAGCTACATTATATTCTATGGGAGGGCCGCATTATACTTTATGAGGGGGTTGCATTATATTTTGTGGGGTGCTGTATTATACCCTATGAGGGGGGCTGCATTATATTCCATGAGGAAGGCTACATTATATTATATGAGGGAGCTGCATTATATTCTATGAGGGAGCTGCATTATATTCTATGGGGGGCTGCATTATATTCTGTGGGAGGCTACTTTATTTTCTAAGAGGGGCTACCCCAACCCCTGCTACATAATTAAAATGTGTACTACCTTATATTATGCCCTGATATTAGCGTGTTTTACTACACAATTGATGGTCTTGAATTTATTTCTATGTAGTTACATAGTGGGCCCCAAGAATTATTTTCTCCGGTGGGCCCAAGGTGCTCCAGTCCGACGCTGCTCAAAATGCATGGGAAATGGCCTGGATGACTTATACCAGTAGAGTTTTTAGTAACATTACCATCTACCCCACGCACACCTCAAACACCACCATGATCTCACTTTTCTGACTCATGTAGGATGTACCCTTCCCCTCTTTAAACCAGCTGTTTCACAACCATAGGCTCACATTTGTCACTAAATTATCAATCAATATTTATTGGCTGAGATAGTTTGGATGTCCCACACAAGGGATTTAGATGCTGAGACATGGACTGCTGGCTGAACCACCCAATTAGCACAAATGATTTAGATGCTGAAATGTGGACTGCTGTCTGGAGCAAACAATTAGCACAAACGATTTAGATGCTAAAATGTGGTCTGGTGTCTGGAACACACAATCAGCACATTGTGTTTAGATGCTGAAATGTGGACTGGTGTGTAGAAAACACAATTAGCAAAAATTATTCAATGATGAAATGTGGAGTGTTCGCTGGACCACACAATTAGCACAAATGATATAGATGATGAAATGTGGACTGCTGGCTGAACACACAATTAGCGTAAAGGATTCAGATGCTGAAATGTGGACTATTGCCTGGATCACACAAGTAGCACAAAGGATTTACATGAGAAAATGTGGAATGGTATCTGGCCACACAATTAGCACAAAGGATTGATATACTGGAAGATCGAATTGACACAGAATCTTATCTATCTGAACTAGCTGACAAAAAAAAAAACGCCCAGCTAACCATCTGACTTCTTGCAGCAGCATCACTATGTTGTTACCCTGACAAAATGGTGCTGAAGCGACATGTCTTCTTTTTACATGGAGAGGGACATGTGACTTTAATAGAAATGACACAAGCCCTGTGTGTCTGGACGTTGTGGATTGTTTCTGTGCCCTGATTGGCTGCCAAAATCTCCACACATTAACCCCTTAAAACCCAGGGGTATTTCCATTTTTGCATTTCCATTTTGTACTCCCATTCTTCTCAGAGCCATAAGACGAGTTGTACTTTTGAATGGCACCATTGATTTTAACATATCATGTACTGGAAATGGGAAAAAAAATTCAAATGCAGTGAAATTGCAAAAAAAGTGCAATGCCACAATCATTTTTTAAATTTTGTTTTTATCATTTTCGCTAAATGCAAAAACTGACCTGACATTATGATTCTCCAGGTCAATATGAGTTCACAGACACCAAAAATGTCTAGGTGGTGAAAAAAATCCAAAGTTTGTAAAAAAATAAATAAATGTTGCCATTTTCCTGTAGCGTCTCCATTTTTCGGGATCTGAGGCAGGGAGAGGGCTTATTTTTTGAGCACCGATTTGACATTTTTATTTTAGACCATTTTGGTGTGTATACAATCTTATGAACGCCTGTTATTGCATTTTATTGCAATATTGCAGTGACCAAAAAAACGTAATTCTGGAGTTTTGATTTTGCTTCTCGCTACACTGTTTACCGATTGATAAATATTATTTTTATATATTGATAGATTAGGAAATACCAAATATGTGTATATTTGGATTTTTTACTGTTTTTTTTTTAATGGGGTGAATGGGGGGTGATTTGAACTTTTATATTTTTAAAAATTTTTAAAAACATTTTTTTAAAAAACTTTTTTCTTGCTTCAGTAGTCTCCATGGGAGACTAGAAGCTGCATCATCTGATTGCTTGTGGTACATAGAGCAGGGCCCCCAAATACTGGGTGGTGTCCAATGTCGTATATATCCGTCATTGGACATTAAGGGGTTAATTTAATTAAAAACATAACAGTTCACCACTCATCTGACCTCTTCCTATACCCTCCCCTCATCAACACGGTCATCATACAGCACCACTATCCTAGCTAAAGTCCTAACAAAAGCATTAGTGGAGCCCGAACTTTGGCCAAATTTTGATGATTTTGAGGGAAATGCTTGGAATTCGATCATGAATCCGAATGTGCAACGTTCATGCCGAATTTGAGATTGGTAAATGTTTTCCTAACAAGTTCGGTAGTCTTTACTTATGAGGATTTCAGCTGTTCTGGCACCGCATGGGTTCTCCTAGTGGGTCATGGCACCCGAAAACCATAAGGCTGGTGTCACACTTGCAACTGCAATGCGAGAAACTCGCGCATCAAGACCCGGCACTGCCACCGGCACTCGGGACCAGAGTGTGCGCCTGCATGTATTTCTATGCAGCTGAACGCTCCGGTCCGAATTGCCACGTGAGTTTCTCGCATTGCAGTTGCAAGTGTGACACCAGCCTAACAGTAAAATCTTACCTACAAAATGACTGTTCTCTCTTCTGAGATTTTCACTGTGCCTGAAAGGTAACTATTTACCATTTACATGTAGGGTATTGGCTCACTTAGGATACATGTTTATAATATGCTAAAGTCCATGTTTTCCTATTAGTCTTTAGAACGATAAAAATGTGGAGTTAAATCAACATTTTGGTGGTAAAAATGTAATTATTGTTTCTTCACTGATCAATAGATTAACACTCTATTAGGCACATTTAGTGTCAATATGATCACTGCATAGATTAATTCATTGGGGAGTGCAGTTTGTAAAATGAGTTCATACATGGGGAGTTTCTGCTGTTCTGGCACCCTAGGGGTTCTGGCACTGTGACATGGCACCCTCAAACCATTCCAGCAAAATCTGAATTCCAATATGGTCTTCTTCCCTTCTGAGCTTTGCACTGTACCTCCAAAGTGTTTTTTGACCACATATGGGTTATCGTTGTACTCAGGAAAAATTGAACAACACATATTTTGATACATTTTTTCCTGTTATCCTTGTGAAAATGAAAAAATAAATGTGGCTAAAACAACAGTTTTGTGGAATTTTTTTTCCATTGTGACAGATCAAAGTTGTAAAATTCTGTGAAGAATCTGGGGGTTCAAGGTGCTCACCAGATGTCTAAATAAATTTCTTGAAAGGTCTAGTTTCCAAAATGGGGTTACTCGTGGTTTTTTCCACTGTTTAAGCATCCCAGGGGCTCTCCAAACATGACATGACACCTGCACACAATTCCATTAAAGTCTGCATTCAAAAATGTCACTCCTTCCATTCTGAGCTCTGCCATGCGCCCAAGCAGTAGTTTCCCCCCACATATGGGGTATCAGAGTACTCAGGAGAATTTGCACAACAATTTGTATGGTGCAATTTTTTCTGTTACCTATTAGGGCTATAATATATTTTTTGTGAGAAAAATGTGATTTTATTTTCACAGTGCAATGTTATAAACTTATGTGAAGCACCTGGGGACTCAAGGTGCTCATCACACATCTAGATACATTACTTGATGGGTCTAGTACCAAAATGGGGTCACTTGTGGGTTTCTACTGTTTAAGCACATTAGGGGCTCTCCAAATGGGACTAATGATTCACTATTTCACTGTTTACTAATGATTCCAGCAAATTTTGCATAAAAAAATGGCGCTCCTTCCCTTCTGAGCTCTGCCGTGCGCGCAAACAGTATTTTTTCCCAACATATGAGGTATCTGTGTACTCAGGGAAAATTGCACAACAAATTTATATGGCGCCATTTCTCCTGTTACCCTTATGAAAATGCAAAATTTGGGGCTAAAAAATATTTTTGTGGGAAAAATTTGATTTTTATTTTATTTTCATGGCTCAATATTATAAACTTTTGAGAAGCATCTTGGCTGCTTATTCCAGCAAATTTTGCATTCAAAAAGTCAAATGGCACTCCTTCCTTTCTGAGCCTTGCCATGTACCGAACCTATGGTTTACTCCACAAATGCTCAGGAGAAATTGCACAACACATTTTGGGGTCCATTATTTCCTGTTACCCTTGCAAAAATATCTAAACTTGGGTCTAAAGTGAAATTTTTGTGAAATATTTATTGTTTTCAATATTAGCTTTGCAGAAATAAATAATTTACTTACTAATATGCAAGCCCTAAATTGGTGAAAAATAATGCAAGTTATCCTGCATAACAAAAACCTCCCACAGTTACAGCAGTTAAAAAAATGCGTACAAGCAAAGACAAAAAATATCAATATAGCCCTTCCAGATCAAGTCACGAAGGAGTTAAAAATGAGAGATTGTCCCTGTTACTAGGACACATTACATTTACAATACATATACCAGGAATGATGCTAATATGAATTTAATAATTAAATTCATGTTATGAGATATCAAAAGATCCACATGTCTATTATACAGCACGACAATGCACAATACAAAACATAATGCACAATGGCCGCAAACAGGAGAACAATGGACACTTACTGTTTTGTTTCTTTATTGTAAGAAAATGAATAAAGTTCTATACCTCGGATAAGTAATGCCCATGCATTACAGAAGATAATAACTAATGAACAAACTCTGCAAGGTTATATTATTTCTACTGTAGTCTTCTGAATGATCTGTTCTCAGTGGGGCAATAATTCGCGAGACGAAAAATAAAAGCAAAATGTCAAGTTGTAAAATCCCACTGTGAAAATCTGAACATCATGTGGCGGAACAAGATGCCACAAATCAGTTTGATGTAACATTGTCTGTGACAACAGTGACTTTCATGAATAAACAATGGGATCTAAACATCTTCCAAAAGAAACTTCTCCCAATGATCCAGGAGCAATTTGGTGATGGCCAAAGCATTTTCCACCATGATGGAAACCATGTCAAAAGGCAAAATAGATAAATAAATGGCTGAGTAAACAAAAAAATTTAACAGGAAATTCTCCAGATCTTTATTCCATTGAGAACCTGTGGTCAATCCTCAAAAAGCAGGAGGACAAAGACACAGAACTTAAGATGAAGTCCAAGCACAGATTAGACAAGAATGGACTTGGCCAAGAAGCTGATATCCAGGTGCCAGGGCGAAGGGCAAAAGTCTCTGAAAAAAATTGAGTCTTTGCATAAGCTTGATGAATTTGTCAATATAAGTTTAGAAAAGTATGAAATGCTGATAATTGTACTTCAATGACCAAAGAATCCTTGGACTTAAAGATCTAAAAAACTGAAGCTGCAAACTGCATGAAATTCGAAACTTGGTCAGTCTCCAACCTTTTGGCCACAACTGTATTTTGCTATTACACTATTTTTTCCCTCTCTTTTTATATTACTTTTATGCTATGTACAAGAGTGTTCCGCTTATTTAGATGTGGGCGGTTATTAGTTGTCAGAGGAATGAATGCGCACATAAATGTTTTTATTGAAATTTACAGATATAACATCATTATAATTATTATTATCACAAACACTTATTTTCTCAACATTCATTTTATTAAGTAAATTGAAATAGGAACGAAAATGTATAATCCATTTTAGGGAGATATAATGGCAGGCCAGGCACCCATAAAAATTGAATCCTGCATATTTTTATTTTCTTTCTCCTGAGTGCGAAAAATCCAATTATTACTCTATTTGGAAATAGTCCTAATTGATACGTGATTATAACTCTCTACTGCTGGAGATTAGTCAGAATGGATTCATTAGTCAAAATACAGAACCTCATGTATAAAGCGGCAGGATGAAAATTAAGATTTAATTATATTATATTTCTTTCCTGATAGTTAAAACTTCATTCAAGCTGTATTATGTAAATCTTGCTTTATTGAAAATATCCATAATATTAAGACAAGACATTTTGTGTGGGTTGTTACGTTTGAGATAATGGCAATTTCCAACTTTGCAACATATTTTACTCCAAACCATGAAAATGAAAAATAGTTTCCAGTAAAGGTGCTGTCCGGCACTAAGATAATAAGGCTTGGGTCACAAAACAGTATTTTCTCTCATCTGAGAAAATCGGGCCGATAATGCAAATCACATTCTAATCAAACTCTGATCAAAGTGTGATCTGATTCTATTGGATGAGGAGAAGCTGGAGAAAAAATTATTCTCCATCCTCTGTGAAAATCAGACTGAACTCTGATGTCATCCAAGTGCAGTCTGATTTTTTCCATGGACTGATTGACCTGCATAGCCAAGTGAGATCGGATCTAACTAGGGCATGCTGTAATTTTTTTCCTTGGACAGACTCTGCCTCAGCAAAATATCGGACCTGTGCACGGACCCATAGAATAACATTGATCCGAGTGTGATCCAATGATTTGTCAGACCGCATTCAGACCAAAAATACTGTTGTTTGCACGAGCCCTATGGATAATCATCACATTGGAGTCCGACACCCAACACCATCACAGATCAGCAATTGCTACATCTTACACAGCTCCATAGATATTGGTTTGCTTGGCAGTCACTATTATGTGTATGGGGGCTTAAAGGGGTTGACTATGTGACTGCAGACTTGTGAATCATGACAGAGCGCAATGCACTTGCTGTGATGATTATCTGGTGCCGTTGCTGGGAACGAGAGGTCATGTGACCACAAGTAAGCTATTTGCTGACTTCTGGCCACTTTCCAACTAGATATATCTGGCATCTCTCAATACACTTTTGTAGAGTGAGGCTGCACACCTCTAATCAGCATGTGACTGCATGTTTGAAAATCACATACTTGCAGTCAGAGCCCACTGTTCTTGGTACCAGCACTGGAAAATCTTTGCAGTGCGATCGATGTCAGCTGTCACGACTCTGTTGTCAGGTATTCTGGGGCCAGGGGCTCTTTCCCTGGCTCTAATGCAAGGGGTGCTCTAGCTATCCCTGTTCCCTGAATTACTTCTAATGGTGAAGATGCCGGGGCCATGTACTTTGCTGAGCTTTGGAATTTGCCCTCAGACTGTTCCCTTCCCCCGCCCAGTGAAGAGGGGAGTAGTAGTTTATGGCTATTCACCAACCAGATTAACAAGTTAATATGAACAGGCATAAACGAAAATACCAATCATACAAAAATGCACACACAAACAATAGAGGTAGACAACAGCTAGTGAAGGATGGGGAAATCCAAAGTAGGAGAATGAGAGGATTTACACACAACCAAAACCTAGCAACAATCTTATATAAATCCACCAAACACCTTCTCAAATAACACACCACCAACTCCTGAACCATGCAGGAGTAGGAGAAATCAGACAGTGCAGTCTTCTGGCTTCTCCCCCAACCCCATGATATGAGCATTCACAAGTCTGCAGTCACATAGAGTTCCTACATAATTATTCCCTAATTCCAAACAACCCCTTTAAGAGAGGCTACTACTCAATCTATTGAGCTGTCATGTTGGGGGATATAAGGATCCAGCATATCTGATTTTCAACTGCCAATCTTTTTTTTTCAGCAAGATCAGCTACCACCCACGGAGACTGGCAGAGCTCATATAGTGGCAAACACAGGAGCGCTTAGCAGAGCAAGCACGCCTGTGTATGTAGGTGCGAGGAGAGATAATTGTAAGCTTAACAACAGCTGTTTATGGTGTAATTTTTCAGACTGACTGACCTTCAGTTCTTAAAGTAATGATGGCCACTCCTTTTTCTTTACTTAGCTGCTTTTTTCTTGCCATAATACAAATTCTAACAGTTTATTCAGTAGGACTATCAGCTGTGTATCCACCAGACTTCTGCACAACACAACGGATGGTCCCAACCCTATTTAGAAGGCAAGAAATCCCACTTATTAGACCTGACAGGGCACACCTGTGAAGTGAAAACCATTCCCGGTGACTACCTCTTGAAGCTCATCAAGAGAATGCCCAGAGTGTGCAAAGCAGTCATCGAAGCAAAAGGTGGCTACTTTGAAGGACCTAGAATATAAGACATAATTTCAGTTGTTTCACACTTTTTTGTTAAGTATATAATTCCACAAGTGTTAATTCATAGTTTTGATGCCTTCAGTGTGAAAGTACAAGATCTGTAACATTTTGAAAAGAGAATATTAAAAAAATAGCTTTGCTAAAGCCACTTAACCCTCATGACTGATAAATCAGCAGATTTGGCACTTGACGAACCCAAAGGCACCTCCACTTAGTGGTACAGGAGCTCGGAAAGCAGCAGGAAAATATCATTGTGTGAGTGTTAACCTTGTATACCTCTCTCCATGGTTATTTACCTTGTTTGTAATCGTGAAATGACGCAGAGAAGTTTACATTTTCTCTTTAGTTTCCTTCTATCACATTATTAGCCAGTAAACTTTTCATTTGTTACACATGGGTAGCAGATGCTGTGCAAGTATTCCAAAGAGACAGGTCCCTGTACAATGTGAAGACATTTAATCTCTATTTTTACAATACTTATCAAAGCTCACACTTCTGCTGACATTCTGAAAATGTACCAAATTCATAAATTTGCTGCTTTGGCTCGTGAGATTGCTTGTATTTTGAAAATTAGAATTATTAGCGATGGCCAGAGGCATAGCTATAGGGAATAGTAAAAGATGCACCCTAAAGGGTTAAGAAGCACTGGTCCCTGACTAAGCACTCTGGAAATTAAAGTTTTTTTATATATATATTTTTAATATTTTTTATGATTCTTGAATGTAATATGCATAGAAATTAAAGAATTGAAATTTCACAACTCTGCAATTGTGTTAAACTGTAATTGGATTTGTTCATGCACATTAATATGGTTTTTACCACTTTAATTTTCAACTATTTATTCAGATCAGTGCCCAAAGATCCTTCTTTTCTATAAGAAGACATCAGAAGTACAATCAAACAAATAAAGCAGCACTCTGTAGTGCCATAGCATGCAAATATGAAATATGAAAATTGAATTGCATTACTGCACTAGAAATATGAAAAATTGAGAATGCTTAGCACATAAATTGGCCAATTCATGTGTACTTTAAGCCACATTAAGGCGAGTCTCGTTTCCAGGACGTAATATAATGGCAATCCTCTCTTAGAATAAAGTATTCATCTGTGTGGGAACCTAATGTGAATCCTCTCTTGGACTGAAATCTATATCTCTGTGGAGGGGTAGGGTCTTGCTGTGATTAAAAAAGCCTGAGGCTCAGAGGCAAAGTGCTCAGTCAGAAGGCTAATGAATACAAATTTCAAAAAACTGGCCATCACATCCAAGCATAAACTAGGTCTGAACAGGTGCTTACCTGGAGTCGCCAACTCATATACAATCAAACAAATAAAGCAGCACTCTGTAGCGCCACAGCATGCAAATATGAAATATGAAAATTGAATTGCATTACTGCACTGGAACTATGAAAAATTGAGAAAGCTTAGCACATAAATTGGCCATTTTATGTGTACCTGGAAGCCACGTTAAGGTGATTCCCATTTCTAGGACCTAACATAATGCCATTCCTCTCTTAGAATAAAGTCTTCATCTGTGCGCACATTTAGCAGCCGCGGAGCATTGCAGTTCACCAATTAACAGTCGTGCTCGCTTTTTTTCTCAACCCCCTTTGCGCCAACTCCGTGCGCACATTCCGCAGCCGCTGAACTTTGATAAGTTATGCAGTTCACTTATCAGAGCTCATGCCTGCCGGTTTCCTTTTTTTAACCTCCCTTTGCGCCACCCGACTACAACCGGAAGTGTTGGTCCCTGATCCCTGCCCGATCTCTCTTCATCCACCCCAATACCCCCATCCACCCCTTCCCCCTCTTTTTATCCTCTTCCACCCCCCTTTGTGCCACCTCCATGAGCAGATTTAGCAGCCGCCGAGCGTTGATTAGTGACACAGTTCACCAATCAACACTCGTGCTCACTTTTTTTTCTCAACCCCCTTTGCGCCAACTCTGTACGCACATCCCGTAGCCACTAAACTTTGATAAGTGACGCAATTCACTTATCAGTAGTGTTGAGCGATACCGTCCGATACTTGAAAGTATCGGTATCGGAAAGTATCGGCCGATACCGGCAAAGTATCTGATCTGATCCGATACCGATACCCGATACCAATACAAGTCAATGGGACTCAAGTATCGGAAGGTATCCCTGATGGTTCCCAGGGTCTGAAGGAGAGGAAACTCTCCTTCAGGCCCTGGGATCCATATTAATGTGTAAAATAAAGAATTAAAATAAAAAATATTGATATACTCTCCGACGCAGCCTGGACCTTACCGCTGTGAACCGGCAGCCTTCTTTGCTTAAAATGGAAGGTGCTGAACGCGCTCATTGACCGCCACGCGACCAATCAGAAGCCGTGACGTCATCCCTCAGGTCCTAAATTCCTAGAAGGGAATTTAGGACCTGAGGGATGACGTCGCGGCTTGTGATTGGTCGCGTGGCTGTCACATGAGCGGCACGCGACCAATCAGAAGCCGTGACGTCATGGAAGGTGCTGAACGCGCTCATTTTAAACAAAGAAGGCTGCCGGTTACCAGCGGTGATGTCCAGTGGCCTCCGGACAGGTGAGTATATCAATATTTTTTATTTTAATTCTTTATTTTACACATTCATATGGATCCCAGGGCCTGAAGGAGAGTTTCCTCTCCTTCAGACCCTGGGAACCATACACTGGAAACTTCCGATTCCGAATCCCGATACCACAAAAGTATCGGATCTCGGTATCGGAATTCCGATACCGCAAGTATCGGCCGATACCCGATACTTGCGGTATTGGAATGCTCAACACTACTTATCAGTGCTCGTGCCGGCTGCTTTCCATTTTTCTTTTTCACCCCCCTTTTGCCACCCCCATGCGCCCATCTAACAGCCAGCAAATTTTGATAAGTGAAGCAGTTCACTTATCAGAGCTAGAACCTGCTGTTTTATTCTTTTCTTTTCAAAGGCATTTTTTCTCCCTATTTGCTTTTTCTTTTAGCTTTTTCTTTTCAGATAATAGTTTGCACCAATCACTATCCCCCCCACATACACATAGAGTTATAAATAACTAGATGGTAGCCCAATTCTAATGCATCAGGTATTCTAGAATATGTATGTAGTTTATTTATGAAGATTTTAGAATAATACATTGAATACACAGGATTCGGCCAACCGCGACCAATTAGCAAAGCGTGGTTCAAATCCCGTGCCAATTCGCGGCCGGACTGCGCCTGTCGCTGATTGTTCGCGGCCGGCCATGTAATATATAACAGCCTACGTAGTAAATAGCACAGCCACGTAGTATATTGCACAACCATGTAGTATATTGCACAGACACATAGTATATAGCACAGCCACGTAGTATGTAGCACAGCCACGTAGTATGTAGAACAGCCACATAGTATATAGCACAGCCCACAGAGTATATAGCACAGCCCACGGAATATATAGCACAGCCACAAAGTATATAACACAGCCCACGGAGTATATAGCACAGCCACGTAGTATATAGCACAGCCCACGGAGTGTATAACAGCCCACATAGCATATAACACAGCCACATAGTTTATAACAGCTCATGTATCACATAACACAGCTCACGGTGTATATAACAGCCCACGCATGCAGTATATAACAGCCCACGTAGTCTATAACACAGCCCACATAGTGTATAGCACAGCCCACGTAGTGTATAACACAGCCCACATAGTGTATAACACAGGCCACATAGTGTATAACACAGCCCATGTAGTATATAGCACAGCCCATGCAGTATATTGCACAGCCCACGTAGTATATTGCACAGCCCATATAGTATATTGCACAGCCCACATAGTATATTGCACAGCCCACATAGTATATTGCACAGCCCACGTAGTATATTGCACAGCCCACGTAGTATATTGTATAGCCCACGCAGTATATAGCACAGCCCACGTAGTATATTGCACAGCCACGTAGTATATTGCACAGCCCACGTAGTATATTGTATAGCCCATGCAGTATATAGCACAGCCCACGTAGTATATTGAACAACCACGTAGTATATTGCACAGCCCACGTAGTATATTGCACAGCCCACGCAGTATATTGCACGGCCCACGTAGTACATTGCACAGCCCATGAAGTATATTGCACAGCCCACGTAGTATATTGCACAGCCCACGCAGTATATAGCACAGCCCACGTAGTATGTTGCACAGCCATGTAGTATATTGCACAGCCCACGTAGTATATTGCACAGCCACGTAATATATTGCCCAGCCCACGTACTATATTGCACAGGCCACGCAGTATATAGCACAGCCCACATAGTATATTGCAGAGCCCACGCAGTATATAGCAATGTGGGCATCATATCCCTGTTAAAAATAGAATTAAAATAAAAAATAGTGGCCCCTGGATGCAGGCAAAGCGGTTACTGAAACTCCTCGTGTGCTCCGGTCCCAAGAGTGCATTGCAGTCTTGCGAGGTGATGACATAGCGGTCTCGCGAGACTGCTACGCCATCATCTCGCGAGACAGCAATGCATGTAGCGGTCACCGGAGCGTTGCAAGGAGCGGGAAAGGCCGGTTCTGGATCCGAGGGGCCGACGGACGGTGAGTATATAACGATTTTTAATTATTTTTAACATTAGATCTTTTTACTATTGATGCCGCATAGGCAGCATCAATAGTAAAAAGTTGGTCACGCAGGGTTAATAGCAGCGGTAACGGAGTGCATTACATCGATTCGTGGCATAACGCGGTCCATTACTGCTGCCATTAACCCTGTGTGAGCGCTGACTGCGGAGAGTAAGGAGCAGCCATTTTGCAGCCGGACTGTGCCCGTCGCTGATTGGTTGTGGCCGTTTTGCCGCGACCAATCAGCCACTTGGATTTCCATGACAGACAGAGGCCGCGACCAATGAATATCTGCGACAGACAGACAGAAGGACAGACAGACAGACGGAAGTGACCCTTAGACAATTATATAGTAGAAGTACACACAAAGCACCATATTCACAAAAAAGTCCCACCGGTCACGTTCATCCCAACAGCGCTATTTATTGAAGGAGGCATATTCTTTCCTTGCCTCCAACACTGATAGCGAGGGAGAGGATCCCACATTTCTATTTTTTTCAAATTCTTCCTCCTCATCCTCTTCCTTTTCCTGCTCCTCTTCTTTTTCCTCCTCCTCCTCTTCCCCCTTGGGTCTTGCAGAACCGACATGCAGACATCTCTGGAGAGAAGATGAGGCAGCACCTACTCCTGAAGATGAACCAGCGCACTCCTCTTTGGACCCCGTATAGACCTTGCCCCCCCAAAATTACAAGCCTGATTCCTGATTTTGTGGCAGAATCAGGGATCAAGTTTGACACCACCAGCCTCACAGAGCTAGACTTTTTCAAAGTATTTTCCTCTGAGGATTTTTTTTACCTCAAAGTGGAGCAAACTAATTTGTACGCTCGTTAATTTTTGGAACAAAACCCGGTTCATCATATTCTAACTGGTCTCCTGTAGACACAGTTGAAATGATGCAGTTTTGGGGCCTGGTCCTTCATATGGGGATCCTGAAGAAGCCAGAACTTCGGCAATATTGGAATCTTGATCTTTTATATAACACTTCAGTGTTCCGAATGGTCATGGCCCAGAGGCGTTTTGAAGCCATCTACAATTTCCTGCATTATACCGAATATGCACAGTGTACCGCACGAGATGACCCCAACTTTGACCGTCTGTTCAAAGTTTGGCCAGTCATCGAATACTTCAACAAAAAGTTTGCTGAAGTGTACGTGCCCCAAAGGGACATCTGTGTGGATGAGTCCTTGGTTCATTTTAAGGGAAGGCTCGTATTCTGTCAATACCTGCCCAGCAAGAGGGCCAGGTACAGAATCAAACTCTATAAGCTGTGTGACAGTACCTCAGGGTACACCTACAGCTTTAGAGTATACGAAGGAAAGGACACCAGGATTGAACCCCCTGAGTGTCCCCCTGTCCTGGGAGTGAGTGGGAAAATTGTGTGGGATTTGGTGCACACACTGCTGGATAAAGGTTATCACCTCTACACTGATAACTTTTATTCCAGCATCCCACTCTTCAAATCCCTCTCTGTGTGAGGTACCACAGCCTGTGGTACTGTCCGCAAAAATCAGAGAGGCCTCCTGAAAATGCTACTTCGGCAGATGCTCAGAAGGGGTGACAGCAGAGCCCAATGTAGCGACCACCTGCTGGTGGTCAAATACTAGGACAAGAGGGATGTCCTTCTCTTAACCACCATACGTGGTGATGGCAGTGCCCTCAGGTACCTCTAGCAATCTGAACTGTGTACTGGGGTAAAACAAAAACTCCTCCAACTGTACAGTGCTTTGAGAAAGGCCAGAGTGTGGCACAAAAAGCTGGCCTTGCACATCGCACAAATGGCAATGCTCAACACTTTCCTACTGTAACGATGTGCACGCCACACCAATACATTGTACCTTCAGTTCCAGGAAGTAGTGGATAAGGCCCTGTTATTTGACACTCAGGAAGAAGCGAGCCCCAGTACTTTCGGAACTGAAGGTGCTCGCTTCGTACCAGGTCAGCATTTCCGGGGGGAGGTCCCGCAAACTGGAAAAGAGGTAAGTCGTAAAAAAAGGTGCCAAGTGTGTTACAAAAGAGGAATACGCAAGGACACGATTTATCAATGCGACACCTGCCCCGAGAAACCTGGCCTGTGTATGAAGGATTGCTTCAAATTGTACCACACCTCTATCCACAACTAAATTACTTTATAGGAAACAGTAGATTAGTTCTACCGGGGGCACATCTGAATAAGTTCCTTGGGGGTGTAGTTTCCAAAATGATGTCACTTGTGGGTTTTGTTACTGTTTAGGCACATCAGGGTCTCTGCAAATGGAACGTGACGCTCTCAGACCATTCCATCAAAGTCTGCATTCCAAAATGTCTTCACTTGCCTTCCAAGCCCTGACCTGTGCTCCAACAGTATTTTTTCCCACATATGGGGTACCAGCATACTCAGGACAAATTCGACAACAACTTTTGGGTTACAATTACTCCTGCTACCCTTGGGAAAATTAAAAAGTGGGGACTAAAAGATAATTTTTGTGGGAAATAAAATAGGATTTTTTATTTTCACGGCTGGGCATTATAAACTTTAGTGAAACACTTGGGGGTTCAAAGTTCTCATCACATATCTAGATAAGTTCCTTAGGGGGTCTAGTTTCCAAAATGGGGTCACTTGTGCAGGGTTTCTACTGTTTAGGTACATTAAGGGCTCTGCAAACAGAACATGACTCCCGCAGACCATTCCATCAAAGTCTGCATTCCAAAACGTCACTACTTCCCTTATGGGCCTCGACGTATGCCCAAACAGTGGTTTTTGCCCACATATGGGGCACCAGCGTACTCAGGACAAATTAGACAACAACTTTTGGTTTCCAATTTCTCCTGTTACCCTTGGGAAAATAAAAAATTGGGGACTAAACGATCATGTTTGTGGAAAAAATATGATTTCTTATTTTCATGCCTGGGCGTTATAAACTTCTGTGAAGCACTTGGAGGTTCAAAGTGCTCACCACACATCTAGCAAAGTTCCAATATGTCATCACTTGTGGGGGTTTCCACAATTTAGGCACATCAGGGGCTCTTCAAATGCGACATGGCATCCGATCTCAATTCCAGTCAATTTTAGTTTGAAACAGTCAAACATCTCTCCTTCCCTTCCGAGCCCTGCTGCGCGCCCAAACAGTGGTTCCCCCCACATATGGGGTATCAGCATACTCAGAACAAGTAGGAAAACAACTTTTGGGGTCCAATTTCTCCTGTTACCCTTGGGAAAAAAAAAATTGGGGACTAAACGATCATGTTTGTGGAAAAAATATGATTTTTTAATTTTATGCCTGGGCGTTATAAACTTCTGTGAGGCACTTGGGGGTTCAAAGTGCTCACCACACATCTAGATAAAGTTCTTAGGGGGTATAGTTTCCAAAATGGGGTCACTTGTGAGGGGTTTCCACTGTTTAGGAACATCAGGGGCTCACCAAACACGACATGGCGTCTGATCTCAATTCCAGCCAATTTTAGTTTGAAAAAGTCAAACTGTGCTCCTTCTCTTACGAGCCCTGCCGTGTGCCCAAACAGTGGTTTACCCCCACATATGGGGTATCAGCGTACTCAGGACAAATTGGATATCAGCTTTTGCAGTCCATTTTCTTCTTTTACCCTTGGGAAAATAAAGAATTGTTGCTGAAAGACCATTTTTGTGACTAAAAAGTTAAATGTTCATTTTTTCCTTCCATGTTGCTTCTGCTCGTGTGAAATACCTGAAGGGTTAATAAACTTCTTGAATGTGGTTTTGATCAGCTTGCGGGGTACATTATTTAGAATGGTGTCACTTTTGGGTATTTTCTGCCATATAGACCCCTCAAAGTGACTTAAAATGTGAGGTGGTCCCTAAAAAAATGGTTTTGTAAATTTTGTTGTAAAAATGAGAAATCGCTGGTCAACTTTTAACCCTTATAACTTCCTAATGAAAAAAAAATGTGGTTCCAAAATTGTGCTGATGTAAAGTAGACATGTGGAAATGTTATTTAGCAACTATTTTGTGTGATATACTGTATTTCTCTGTTTTAAGGGCATAAAAATTAAAAGTTTGAAAATTGCAAAATTTTCCAAATTATCACCAAATTTCAATTTTTTCACAAATAAACGCAAGTTATGGCAAATGAAATTTTACCACTAACGTGAAGTATAATATGTCACGAGAAAACAGAATCACCAAGATCCATTGAAGCGTTCCAGAGTTAGTACCTCATAAAGGGACAGTGGTCAGAATTGTAAAAATTGGGCCGGTCATTAATGTGCAAACCACCCTCGGGGATAAAGGGGTTAATTGTTATGATCCCAGTGGCTGGGGATCACAGGAAATACTAGCTAAGTAACTAAACATAGACACGAGCTCTAGGGAGGTGGTAACTGGACTGACCGCAAAACCTGATCCTATCCAAACACACTAAAGGTAGCCGGTGAACGTGCCTAAATTCCTGGACGTCTCGACGCAGCCTGAGAAACTGACTACCCCTAAAGAGAAAGCAAGACCTCACTTGCCTCAAGAGAAATAACCCCAAAGATATAGGAAGCCCCCAACAAATAATAACGGTGAGGTAAGGAGAAAAGACACACGTAGGAATGAAAACAGATTCAGCAAATGAGGCCCGCTAATACTAGATAGCAGAAGACAGATAGCGAACTGTGCGGTCAGTAAAAAACCCTACCAAAATATCCACGCTGAGAATTCAAGAACCCCCACACCAACTAACGGTGTGGGGGGAGAAACTCAGCCCCCCAGAGCTACCAGCATGCTGGGAAATCACATATTAGCAAGCTGGACAAGAAACATATAGAACACTGATGATCAAAAAATGAACAAAATGGAAACTTAGCTTCTCTTGAAGAGACTGGGAGCAAGGTAGTCAGAAGGAATCAGAATAGCACTGAATACATTGACAGCAGGCATAGACTGAGAGTCCAAGTGAGCTTAAATAGAAAACCAGCCCACAGATAATGAGACAGCTGATGCCAGTCACAAACCTGCAGAAAGACAGCACTCACACAGTACCACTTGTGACCACAAGAGGGAGCCCAGAAATAGAGTTCACAACAGTTAATGTTACAGCTCTGTTTAATCAGTCATCTCTGTTCAAGTTCTAGTGTTTTACCTATACACTTACACTATACACTATATTCAGGGCTCCTGTGTATAATGTCACTGGTGATCATTGCATTACCTATATACTATATAGTATATAGGTAATGCAATGATCACTAGTGATATTATACACAGGAGCCCTGTATATAGTGTATAGTGTAAGTGTATAGGTAAAACAGAGACTCACAACTGACATTATACACAGGAGCTCTGTATATAGTATATACAGAGCTCCTGTGTATAATATCACTGGTGAGTCGCTGTATTACCAGTACAATGACACTATACACTATATAGTATATATAGAGCTCCTGTGTATAATGACACTTATGATAACATTAGCATTGTGGCTTTTATTAATGATCAGTATTATAGCATTGGGTCACTATCTGGTGGTAATATGTGGTCTGGTCATGTTGTGACAGTATTTGTTCCTTTTATGTAATATTATTCGGTCACTATGTGTTGGTAATATGTGGTCGGGTCATGGTGTGGTGCTATTTGTTCTTTGTATGTGGTATTATTCGGTTACTATGAGGTTGTAATATGTTTGTCACGGCCACTGCTTCTGTGGCCGTGCCTGCTGCCGGGACCACCACCGCTCCCCCTGCTCATACTTACCCACTGCGGCGCGCTCCTCCTGCAGGCGCGCTGTTGTGAATTCTGCTCTTGGGCTCCCTCCGGTGGTTGCTAGTGGTAGTGCAGTGGTCTCTGGATTGTAATCTGGGCAGGTGTTTCTGCTTATTGCAGTTCTATTAGGTATTTAGGTTTTTGGGATCCATCAATCCCGGCCAGTTGTCCATTGTATCTTGGAGGGATTGACCGCTTAGTACTCTGTCCTATCCTTTTCTATTTTAGCTAGTAGTGCCTCTTTTGCTAAACTCTGTCTTTTCTGCCTGTGTACGTATTTCCTCTTAGACTGACAGTCAATATTTGTGGGGGGCTGCCTATCCTTTGGGGGCACTGCTCTGAGGCAAGATACGATTTCCCATTTCCATCTTTAGGGGTATTTAGTCCTCCGGCTGTGTCGAGGTGTCTAGGCCATGTCAGGTACATCCCACAGCTACTTCTAGTTGCGGTGTCAGTATTAGGATTGCTGTCAGTACAGGTACCACTAACTTTAGAGATAGTCACATGCGGCTCCAGGTTCACCGGATCATAACAGTACAACTGGCCAACAATGAGTTAAATGCATCTCAGAAGAAGGGAGGAAAAGTGCTGAGCCATTTTTTTTCTGTAGTCTTTTTTGTCTTTCCCTCCCTCTTTACCTCTGGGTGACTGAGGAGCTGTGTCATGATCTCTGCAGGCAGAGATCATAGCAAGCCTATAGAGGGACAAGCTCTCGGAAGATGGAACTATACTGACCATGAACTAAGCCTGCCGCGCAACTAGAAATAGCCAGGTAGCATTTCCTATTTATCGCTAGATGCCCAGCTCTGGCCTAAGACCTAAATAGCTAGCAGAGGGAAATATAAGACCTGGCTCACCTCTAGAGAAATATTCCAAAGAAGACAGTAGCCCCCCACATATAATGACGGTGAGTTCAGATGAAACTACAAACGCAGCAGGAAAATAGTCTTAGCAAATTTGAGGTCCGCTTACTAGATAGCAGAAGACAGATAGTATACTTTCATGGTCAGCAGAAAAACACTAACAAAACACCATCCAGAGATTACCTTAAACTCTGGCATTAACTCATAACGCCAGAGTAGCAATCCCTGATCAACGAGAGCTTTCCAGACACAGTAACAAAACTTCAGCTGTGAACTGGAACAAATAGGCAAAACAAAACATGGACAAAAGTCCAACTTAACTAGTAGTTGTCTAGAAGCAGGAACAAGCACTGAGAGGCATCAGATAACATTGTTGACCGGCAAGAAACCACCAGAGAAATGAGCTTAAATAGCGACACCCACTACTGATGGAACCAGGTGAAACAGGAAAGAGGATGACAAGTCCAATTCCACAAGCGGCCACCGGGGGAGCCCAGAATCCAAATTCACAACAGTACCCCCCCCTCAAGGAGGGGGCACCGAACCCTCACCAGATCCACCAGGGCGACCAGGATGAGCCCTATGGAAGGCACGAACAAGATCAGAAGCATGAACATCAGATGCATTGACCCAAGAATTATCCTCCTGGCCGTAACCCTTCCAGTTGACCAGATACTGGAGTTTCCGTCTGGAAACACGAGAGTCCAAAATTTTCTCAACAACGTACTCCAACTCACCCTCAACCAACACCGGAGCAGGAGGCTCAACTGAAGGTACAACAGGTACCTCATACCTGCGCAATAACGACCGATGAAAAACGTTATGAATGGAAAAGGACGCAGGGAGGTCCAAACGGAAAGAAACAGGATTAAGAATCTCCAATATTCTATAAGGGCCGATGAACCGAGGTTTAAACTTAGGAGAAGAGACCCTCATAGGGACAAAACGAGAAGACAACCACACTAAATCTCCAACACAAAGCCGAGAACCAACACGACGATGACGGTTGGCAAAACGCTGAGTCTTCTCCTGGGACAACTTCAAATTGTCCATAACCTGCCCCCAGATGTGATGCAATCTCTCCACCACCGCATCCACTCCAGGACAATCCGAGGATTCCACCTGACCGGAGGAAAATCGAGGGTGAAACCCCGAATTACAGAAAAACGGGGACACCAAGGTGGAAGAACTGGCCCGATTATTGAGGGCGAACTCTGCCAATGGCAAAAAAGCAACCCAATCATCCTGGTCAGCAGAGACAAAACACCTCAGATATGTCTCAAGGGTCTGATTAGTCCGCTCGGTCTGGCCATTAGTCTGAGGGTGAAAAGCAGATGAAAAAGACAAATCTATGCCCATCCTAGCACAGAATGCCCGCCAAAATCTAGACACAAATTGGGTACCTCTGTCAGAAACAATATTCTCAGGAATACCGTGCAATCGGACAACATTCTGAAAAAACAGAGGAACCAACTCAGAAGAAGAAGGCAACTTGGGCAGAGGAACCAAATGGACCATTTTAGAGAAACGGTCACAGACCACCCAGATGACAGACATCTTCTGGGAAACAGGCAGATCTGAAATAAAATCCATCGAGATGTGTGTCCAAGGCCTCTTAGGAATAGGCAAGGGCAACAGCAGTCCGCTAGCCCGAGAACTACAAGACTTGGCCCGAGCACAAACGTCACATGACTGCACAAAGACTCGCACATCTCGTGACAGAGAAGGCCACCAGAAGGATCTTGCCACCAAATCCCTGGTACCAAAAATTCCGGGATGACCTGCCAATGCAGAAGAATGTACCTCAGAGATGACTCTGCTGGTCCAATCATCCGGAACAAACAGTCTATCAGGCGGACAACGATCCGGTCTATCCGCCTGAAACTCTTGCAAGGACCGCCGCAGATCAGGAGAAACAGCCGACAAAATTACTCCCTCCCTAAGGATACCTGTGGGTTCAGAATTACCAGGAGAGTCCGGGTCAAAACTCCTAGAAAGGGCATCTGCCTTAACATTCTTAGAACCCGGTAGGTATGACACCACAAAATTAAAGCGAGAAAAAAATAAAGACCAGCGCGCCTGTCTAGGATTCAGGCGTCTGGCAGTCTCAAGATAAATCAAATTTTTGTGGTCAGTCAATACCACCACCTGATGCCTAGCCCCCTCGAGCCAATGGCGCCACTCCTCAAACGCCCACTTCATGGCCAAAAGCTCCCGATTCCCAACATCATAATTCCGCTCTGCGGGCGAAAATTTGCGAGAAAAGAAGGCACAAGGCCTAATGACGGAGCAGTCGGAACCTTTCTGCGACAACACTGCCCCAGCTCCGATCTCCGAAGCGTCAACCTCAACCTGAAAAGGCAGATTCACATCAGGCTGACGCAACACAGGGGCAGAGGCAAAACGGCGCTTAAGCTCCTGAAAGGCCTCTACAGCATGAGGGGACCAATTAGCAACATCAGCGCCTTGTCTGGTCAAATCAGTCAGTGGTTTAACGACATCCGAAAAACCAGCAATAAATCGGCGGTAAAAGTTGGCAAAGCCCAAAAATCTCTGAAGACCCTTAAGAGAGGAGGGCTGAGTCCAGTCACAAATAGCTTGCACCTTGACGGGATCCATCTCAATGGAAGAGGGAGAAAAAATATACCCCAAAAAGGAAATTTTCTGGACCCCAAAAACGCACTTAGACCCCTTCACACATAAAGAATTAGACCGCAGAACCTGAAAAACTCTCCTGACCTGCTGGACATGAGAGTCCCAGTCATCAGAAAAAATCAGAATATCATCCAGATATATTATCATAAATTTATCCAGAAAATCGCGGAAAATATCATGCATAAAAGACTGAAAAACTGAAGGGGCATTAGAAAGACCAAAAGGCATGACCAAATACTCAAAGTGGCCCTCGGGCGTATTAAATGCGGTCTTCCACTCATCCCCCTGCCTGATCCGCACCAAATTATACGCCCCACGAAGATCAATTTTAGAGAACCACTTAGCACCCTCTATACGAGCAAACAAATCCGTAAGCAATGGCAATGGGTATTGATACTTAACAGTGATCTTATTCAGAAGCCGATAATCAATACATGGTCTCAAAGAGCCGTCTTTTTTTGAGACAAAGAAAAACCCAGCTCCCAAGGGAGAAGAAGATGGACGAATATGTCCCTTTTCCAAAGACTCCTTTATATATTCCCGCATAGCAGCATGTTCCGGCACAGACAAATTAAACAAACGACCCTTTGGATATTTACAACCCGGTATCAAATCTATGGCACAATCGCACTCACGGTGCGGAGGTAACGACCCAAGCTTGGGTTCGTCAAAGACGTCTTGATAATCAGAGAGGAACTCAGGGACTTCAGAGGGAATGGACGACGAAATAGAAACCAAAGGTACGTCCCCATGAATACCCTTACATCCCCAGCTCAACACAGACATTGCTCTCCAGTCCAAGACTGGGTTGTGAGACTGCAACCATGGCAATCCCAGTACCAAATCGTCATGTAAATTATACAGCACCAGGAAACGAATAATCTCCTGGTGATCCGGATTGATAAGCATGGTTACTTGTGTCCAGTATTGTGGTTTATTATTAGCCAATGGGGTGGAGTCAATCCCCTTCAGAGGAATAAGAGTCTCCAAAGGCTCTAAATTAAAACCACAACGATTGGCAAAGGACCAATCCATAAGACTCAGAGCGGCGCCAGAGTCAACATAGGCGTCCGTGGCAATGGATGACAAAGAGCAAATCAGGGTTACAGACAAAATAAACTTAGACTGAATGGTGCCAATGGAAACAGACTTATCAAGCTTCTTTGTACGCCTAGAGCATGCTGATATAACATGAGTAGAATCCCCACAATAGAAACACAATCCATTCTTCCGTCTAAAATTCTGTCGCTCGCTCCTGGACAGAATTCTATCACACTGCATACTTTCTGGCGTCTTTTCCATAGACACCGCCAGATGGTGCACCGGTTTGCGCTCCCGCAGACGCCTATCAATCTGAATAGCCATTGTCATGGACTCATTCAGACCTGCAGGCAAAGGGAACCCCACCATAACATCCTTAACGGCATCAGAGAGACCTTCTCTGAAAGTTGCCGCCAAAGCGCACTCATTCCACTGAGTAAGCACAGACCATTTACGGAATTTTTGGCAGAAAACTTCAGCTTCGTCTTGCCCCTGAGATAGTGCCATCAAAGTTTTTTCTGCCTGAAGTTCCAAATGAGGTTCCTCATAAAGCAAGCCCAAGGCCAGAAAAAACGCATCCACATCGCGTAACGCAGGATCCCCTGCTGGCAATGAGAAGGCCCAATCTTGAGGGTCACCCCTGAGCAAGGAAATCACAATCCTAACCTGCTGAGCAGGGTCTCCAGCTGAACGAGACTTCAGGGACAAATAAAGCTTACAATTATTTCGGAAATTCTGGAAGCTAGCTCTATTCCCTGTGAAGAACTCCGGCAAAGGAATTCTCGGCTCAGATACCGGAGCATGTACCACAAAATCTTGTAAATTTTGTACTTTCGTGATGAGATTATTCAAACCCGCAGTTACACTCTGGAGATCCATTATTGTCAGGTGCACACAGAGCATACAGAGATTAGGAGGAGAGAGAGAAAAAAGACTGCAGCAAGGCAGACTGGAGGAAAAAAAAAAAAAAAATTCCAGCAGACTTCTTATAACTCTCCTTTCTCAACCTGGGTCTTTAACACTTTATGGGCCGGTCAAACTGTCATGATCTCTGCAGGCAGAGATCATAGCAAGCCTATAGAGGGACAAGCTCTCGGAAGATGGAACTATACTGACCATGAACTAAGCCTGCCGCGCAACTAGAAATAGCCAGGTAGCATTTCCTATTTATCGCTAGATGCCCAGCTCTGGCCTAAGACCTAAATAGCTAGCAGAGGGAAATATAAGACCTGGCTCACCTCTAGAGAAATATTCCAAAGAAGACAGTAGCCCCCCACATATAATGACGGTGAGTTCAGATGAAACTACAAACGCAGCAGGAAAATAGTCTTAGCAAATTTGAGGTCCGCTTACTAGATAGCAGAAGACAGATAGTATACTTTCATGGTCAGCAGAAAAACACTAACAAAACACCATCCAGAGATTACCTTAAACTCTGGCATTAACTCATAACGCCAGAGTAGCAATCCCTGATCAACGAGAGCTTTCCAGACACAGTAACAAAACTTCAGCTGTGAACTGGAACAAATAGGCAAAACAAAACATGGACAAAAGTCCAACTTAACTAGTAGTTGTCTAGAAGCAGGAACAAGCACTGAGAGGCATCAGATAACATTGTTGACCGGCAAGAAACCACCAGAGAAATGAGCTTAAATAGCGACACCCACTACTGATGGAACCAGGTGAAACAGGAAAGAGGATGACAAGTCCAATTCCACAAGCGGCCACCGGGGGAGCCCAGAATCCAAATTCACAACAGAGCTGTGTGTTGGCATGGATGTTCAGGGATTAGCTTCTCGTGTGGATCAGCTGGCTGCTAGGGTATAGGGTATTTCCGATTATATTGTTCAGACTATGGTTTTAGAGCCTAGGATTCCTACTCCTGATTTATTTTTTGGGGACAGGTCTAAATTTTTGAGTTTTAAAAATAACTGTAAACTGTTTTTTGCTCTGAAACCTCGTTCTTCTGGTGATCCCATACAGCAGGTAAAAATTGTAATCTCTCTGCTGCGTGGCGATCCTCAGGATTGGGCATTTTCCCTGGAATCTGGGAATCCTGCCTTGTTTAATGAAGAAAATGGTCTGTGCTGACTAAGTGGAATGAGGATGCTTTGGCGGCAATTTTCAGAAAGGGTCTTTCTGAATCTGTTAAAGATGTTATGGTGGGATTCCCCACGCCTATTGGTCTGAGCGATTCTATGTCTCTGGCCATTCAGATTGATCGGCGCCTGCGTGAGCGCAGAGCTGTGCGCGCTGTGGCGTTGTTCTCAGAGCAGACACCTGAGCCTATGCAGTGTGATAGGACTCTGTCTGGAGCGGAACAACGGGGATTCAGACGTCAGAATGGGTTGTGTTTTTACTGTGGTGATGCTTCTCATGTCATTTCGGTCTGCCCTAAGCGTCCTAAGAGGATCACTAGCTCAGTTACCATTGGTACTGTACAACCTAAATTTCTGTTATCCGTGACATTGATCTGCTCATTGTCGTCATTTTCTGTCATGGCGTTTGTGGATTCTGGCGCCGCTTTGAACTTAATGGACTTTGAATTTGCTAGACGTTGTGGTTTTCCCTTACAGTCTTTGGAGAACCCTATTCCTTTAAGGGGCATTGATGCTACACCTTTGGCTAACAATAAACCCCAGTTTTGGACACAGGTGACCATGTGCATGGCGCCAGCCCATCGGGAGGATTGTCGCTTTCTGGTGTTGCATAATGTGCATGATGCTATTGTGCTTGGTTTTCCATGGTTGCAGGTACATAATCCGGTGTTGGATTGGAAATCTATGTCTGTGACTAGTTGGGGTTGTCAGGGAGTTCATGGTGACGTTCCTTTGATGTCAATCTCCTCACCCCCCTCTTCTGAAATTCCAGAGTTCTTGTCTGATTTTCAGGATGTGTTCAATGAGCCCAAGTCCAGTTCCCTTCCACCGCATAGGGACTGTGATTGTGCTATTGACTTGATTCCAGGTTGTAAGTTTCCTAAGAGTCGACTTTTCAACCTGTCTGTACCTGAACATATCGCCATGCGGAGTTATATTAAGGAGTCTTTGGAGAAAGGCCATATTCGGCCATCTTCTTCACCATTGGGAGCGGGATTTTTTTTTGTTGCCAAGAAGGATGGTTCCTTGAGACCTTGTATTGATTATCGCCTCTTGAATAAAATTACGGTCAAATTTCAATACCCTTTGCCTTTGCTTTCCGATTTGTTTGCTAGGATTAAGGGGGCTAGTTGATTTACTAAGATTGACCTTTGAGGGGCATATAATCTTATTCGTATTAAGCCGGGTGACGAATGGAAAACTGCGTTTAATACGCCCGAGGGCCATTTTGAACACCTTGTGATGCCTTTCGGGCTCTCAAATGCTCCATCTGTTTTTCAGTCCTTCATGCATGATATCTTCCGGAATTATCTTGATAAATTCATGATTGTATATTTGGATGATATTTTGATTTTTTCCGATGATTGGGAGTCTCATGTAAAACAGGTCAGGATGGTCTTTCAGATCCTTCGTGATAATGCTTTATTTGTGAAGGGGTCTAAGTGTCTCTTTGGGGTGCAGAAGGTTTCTTTTTTGGGCTTTATTTTTTCTCCCTCATCTATAGAGATGGATCCGGTTAAGGTTCAGGCCATTCATGATTGGATTCAGCCCACGTCCGTGAAGAGTCTCCAGAAATTTTTGGGCTTTGCTAATTTTTATCGCCGTTTCATTGCTAACTTCTCCAGTGTGGTTAAACCCCTGACCGATTTGACGAAAAAGGGTGCTGATGTTACGAATTGGTCCTCTGCGGCTGTCTCTGCCTTTCAGGAGCTTAAACGCCGATTTACTTTGGCCACGGTGTTGCGTCAGCCAGATGTTTCTCTTCCATTTCAGGTTGAGGTTGATGCTTCTGAGATTGGGGCAGGGGCCGTTTTGTCTCAGAGGAATTCTGATGGTTCCTTGATGAGGCCATGTGCCTTCTTTTCCCGAAAATTTTCGCCTGCTGAACGTAATTATGATGTCTGCAATCGGGAATTGTTGGCTATGAAGTGGGCATTCGAGGAATGGCGACTTTGGCTTGAGGGAGCTAAGCACCGTATTGTGGTCTTGACCGATCATAAAAATCTGATTTACCTCGAGTCTGCCAAGCGGTTGAATCCTAGACAGGCTCGATGGTCTTTGTTTTTCTCTCGATTTGATTTTGTGGTCTCGTATCTTCCGGGTTCTAAGAATATTAAGGCTGATGCCCTCTCTAGGAGCTTTTTGCCTAATTCTCCGGAGGTCCTTGAACCGGTCGGCATTCTAAAGGAAGGGGTGATCCTTTCTGCCATCTCCCCTGATTTGCGATGGGTTCTTCAGGAATTTCAGGCTGACAAACCTGACCGCTGTCCTGTGGGGAAACTGTTCGTTCCTGATAAATGGACTAGTAGAGTGATTTCGGAGGTTCACTGTTCTGTGTTGGCTGGCCATCCTGGTATTTTTGGTACCAGAGATTTGGTTGGTAGGTCTTTTTGGTGGCCTTCTTTGTCGCGGGATGTGCATTCTTTTGTGCAGTCCTGTGGGACTTGTGCGCGGGCTAAGCCTTGTTGTTCCCGCGCTAGTGGGTTGCTTTTGCCTTTGCCGGTCCCTGAGAGGCCTTGGACGCATATTTCTATGGATTTCATTTCAGACCTTCCTGTTTCCCAGAGGATGTCGGTTATCTGGGTGGTTTGTGACCGGTTTTCTAAGATGGTTCATTTGGTGCCTTTGCCTAAGTTACCTTCCTCTTCTGATTTGGTTCCTCTGTTTTTTCAGCATGTGGTTTGTTTGCATGGTATTCCGGAGAATATTGTGTCCGACAGAGGTTCCCAGTTTGTTTCTAGGTTTTGGCATGCCTTTTGTACTAGGCTGGGCATTGATTTGTCTTTTTCTTCCGCATTTCACCCTCAGACAAATGGCCAAACCGGGCGAACTAATCAGACTTTGGAAACGTATCTGAGATGCTTCGTGTCTGCTGATCAGGATGATTGGGTGGCTTTCTTGCCATTGGCCGAGTTTGCCCTTAATAATCGGGCTAGTTCAGCTACCTTGGTTTTGCCCCTCTTTTGTAATTTTGGTTTTCATCCTCGTTTTTCTTCAGGGCAGGTTGAGCCTTCTGATTGTCCTGGTGTGGATTCTGTGGTTGACAGGTTGCAGCAAATTTGGGCTCATGTGGTGGACAATTTGGTGTTGTCTCAGGAGGAGGCGCAACGCTTTGCTAATCGTCGTCGGTGTGTTGGTTCTCGGCTTCGGGTTGGGGACTTGGTTTGGTTGTCTTCCCGTCATGTTCCTATGAAGGTTTCTTCCCCTAAGTTTAAGCCTCGGTTTATTGGTCCTAATAGGATTTCTGAGATTATCAATCCGGTTTCTTTTCGTTTGGCCCTTCCAGCATCTTTTGCCATCCATAATGTTTTCCATAGATCTTTATTGCGGAAATATGTGACGCCCGTTCTTCCCTCTGTTGATCCTCCGGCTCCTGTGTTGGTGGATGGGGAGTTGGAGTATGTGGTTGAGAAGATTTTGGATTCTCGTTTTTCGAGACGGAAACTTCAGTACCTTGTCAAATGGAAGGGTTACGGCCAGGAGGATAATTCTTGGGTTTTTGCCTCTGATGTCCATGCTACTGATTTGGTTCTGGCCTTTCACCGGGCTCGTCCTGATCGGCCTGGGGGCTCTGGTGAGGGTTCTGTGACCCCTCTTCAAGGGGGGGGTACTGTTGTGAATTCTGCTCTTGGGCTCCCTCCGGTGGTTGCTAGTGGTAGTGCAGTGGTCTCTGGATTGTAATCTGGGCAGGTGTTTCTGCTTATTGCAGTTCTATTAGGTATTTAGGTTTTTGGGATCCATCAATCCCTGCCAGTTGTCCATTGTATCTTGGAGGGATTGCATCTCTGTCTGGCTCCACTTGCCCTGCTTTCATTTCAGCTAAGATAGGTGTCTTGTTTTGTTCTCTGTAGCTCGCATGCAGTGTGCTTTTTGTGCAGTGCAATCTATTGTGTTTTTGTCCAGGTTAGACTTTAGTTTGGATTTTTCTGTCATGCTGGATTCTTTGGAGATGCAGATATACATCCTATGTCTTTAGTAAGATGTAGTAGATAGTATATTCTGCTGTGGATTTTTCTAGAGTTTTAATACTGACCGCTTAGAACTCTGTCCTATCCTTTTCTATTTTAGCTAGTAGTGCCTCTTTTGCTAAACTCTGTCTTTTCTGCCTGTGTACTTATTTCCTCTTAGACTCACAGTCAATATTTGTGGGGGGCTGCCTATCCTTTGGGGGCTCTGCTCTGAGGCAAGATAGGATTTCCCATTTCCATCTTTAGGGGTATTTAGTCCTCCGGCTGTGTCGAGGTGTCTAGGCCATGTCAGGTACATCCCACGGCTACTTCTAGTTGCGGTGTCAGTATTAGGATTGCGGTCAGTACAGGTACCACTAACTCCAGAGATAGTCACATGCGGCTCCAGGTTCACCGGATCATAACAGCACGCGTCCTCTCCTTCATTCTTCTCCGCTCCCTGGTTCTAGTCGGGTACGCGTGCGCACCGCCCACTCCAGCACTTCCTCTTTCTGATTTGCAGGCACTCTGTATCTCCTCTCTGTGATCCTGGAGGACCGTGACCCGGAAGTCCTTCAGCACTCCATCTATTTAAGGCGATTCCTTCCTCTGCTCCTTGCCTGTCTGTCATTTGTGCTTCTGTGACTCAGGTCCACCTTTGCCTTTGCACTGCCTGTTCTGAGTCTCCGCTCTTTCCAGCCAGTTCAGCTTCTCTGCCTTTCCCAGGCTTCCTTGTCTCCTCATCCAGTTCAGCCTTCCCAGTGTCCGCTCTGTACTCTGTTAGTCTGGTGTCTCTGTCCTGTCCTGCTTCCTTTGTGTCTTTCCCTTCCCAGTGCTCCTTTTGTCATGGTTCCCAATGGCAGGGACTCAGGCAAAAACGGACTAGCTTTAGGAATGATGGAATCTCAGATGACCGCGACGCTGAACCTAACACGCAACTAATAGTAGCCAGGGGGTGTGCCTACGATTATCCCTAGACACCTCGCACCAGCCGGAGATCTAGCTTCCCCTAGCAGAGGAATACACAGACCTGGCTTGCCTCCAGGGAAACCCCAAAAGTGATAGTAGCCCCCCACATATAATAACAGTTAGGTAAGAGGAAAACACGTACGCAGTATGAATATAGATTCAGCAAAGAGAGGCCCTCTGACTAGATAGCAGAAAATACAAAAGAGGACTTCGCGGTCACCTCAAAACCCTAAACAGCCATCCTGAAATTACTTTAACTCCGTTATCAACTCATGACACCGGAGTAGTAATTTCAGATCACTAGAGCTTCCAGCAGCAAGAGAAATATAAATGCATGCTGGACAAACAAACACAAAAAATGCCAAAGATCCAACTTAGCTGAATTGCAGACTTGGAGCAGGTAGCAAGCAACAGAGGTGCTCTGGTAACATTGATTGCCGGCACTAGAATGACTGAGAAGCCAGACTAAATAGGAAACTCCCAGTTTCCAGATGGAAACAGGTGCAAGACAAAAGTCAACCAGTACCACCAGTAACCACCAGAGGGAGCCCAAAAACAGAATTCACAACAGTACCCCCCCCTTAAGGAGGGGGCACCGAACCCTCATGAGAACCACCAGGGCGATCTGGATGCGCCCTATGAAAGGCGCGAACCAAATCAGAGGCATGAACATCGGAGGCAGTCACCCAAGAATTATCCTCCTGACCGTATCCCTTCCATTTAACCAAATATTGAAGTCTCCGTCTGGAAACGCGAGAGTCCAAAATCTTCTCCACAACATACTCCAACTCACCCTCCACCAGCACAGGAGCAGGAGGCTCAACAGAAGGAACAACCGGTACCTCGTACCTCCGCAACAACGACCGATGGAAGACATTATGAATGGTGAAAGATGCTGGTAGGTCCAAACGAAAAGATACAGGATTAAGAATCTCCAAAATCTTATAAGGACCTATGAACCGAGGTTTAAACTTAGGAGAAGAGACCTTCATAGGGACAAAACGAGAAGATAACCACACCAAGTCCCCAACGCGGAGATGATGACCCACACGACGATGACGATTAGCAAACTGCTGAGTCTTCTCCTGAGACAACTTCAAATTGTCCACCACATGACTCCAAATCCGGTGCAGTCTATCCACCACCGTGTCCACTCCAGGGCAATCCGAAGATTCCACCTGGCCAGATGAAAAACGAGGGTGAAACCCTGAATTGCAAAAGAAAGGAGAAACCAGAGTGGCAGAACTGGCCCGATTATTGAGGGCAAACTCTGCCAACGGCAAAAAGGCGACCCAATCATCCTGATCAGCAGACACAAAACACCTCAAATAAGTCTCCAAGGTCTGATTAGTTCGCTCCGTCTGGCCATTAGTCTGAGGATGGAATGCAGACGAAAAAGACAAATCAATGCCCATCCTGGCACAGAACGCTCGCCAGAACCTAGACACAAATTGAGACCCCCTGTCAGAAACGATGTCTTCCGGGATACCATGTAAACGAACCACATTCTGAAAAAATAAAGGAACCAACTCAGATGAAGAAGGCAATTTGGGCAAGGGTACCAAATGAACCATCTTAGAAAAACGGTCACACACCACCCAAATGACGGACATTTTCTGAGAAACCGGGAGGTCCGAGATAAAGTCCATAGAGATGTGCGTCCACGGCCTCTTCGGAATAGGCAAGGACAACAACAATCCACTAGCCCGAGAACAGCAAGGCTTGGCCCGAGCACAAACATCACAAGACTGTACAAAGGCACGCACATCCCGAGACAGGGAAGGCCACCAGAAGGACCTGGCCACCAAATCTCTGGTACCAAAAATTCCAGGATGACCTGCCAACACAGAAGAATGAACCTCCGAGATGACTCTACTGGTCCACTCATCTGGAACAAACAGTCTCCCAGGCGGACAACGATCAGGCCTATCAGTCTGAAACTCCTGCAAAGCACGTCGCAAGTCTGGGGAGACAGCAGACAAAATCACCCCATCCTTAAGGATACCCGTAGGCTCAGAATCACCAGAGGAGTCAGGCTCAAAACTCCTAGAAAGGGCATCTGCCTTCACATTTTTTGAACCCGGCAAGTATGAAACCACAAAATTAAACCGGGAGAAAAACAATGACCAGCGCGCCTGTCAAGGATTCAGACGCCTGGCAGACTCAAGGTAAATCAGATTCTTGTGATCAGTCAAGACCACCACCTGATGTCTAGCACCCTCAAGCCAATGACGCCACTCCTCAAATGCCCACTTCATAGCCAAGAGCTCCCGATTACCGACATCATAATTTCGCTCGGCGGGCGAAAACTTTCGAGAGAAGAATGCACATGGTCTCATCACTGAGCAATCGGGACTTCTCTGCGACAAAACCGCCCCCGCTCCAATCTCGGAAGCATCAACCTCGACCTGAAAAGGGAGCGAAACATCAGGCTGGCGCAACACAGGGGCGGAAGAAAAGCGGTGCTTAAGCTCCCGAAAGGCCTCCACAGCCGCAGAGGACCAATTGGCAACATCAGCACCCTTCTTAGTCAAATCAGTCAGAGGTTTAGCAACACTTGAAAACCCAGTTATAAATCGACGATAGAAATTAGCAAAGCCCAAGAACTTCTGAAGGCTCTTCAGGGAAGTAGGCTGCGTCCAATCACAAATAGCCCGAACCTTGACAGGATCCATCTCAACAGAAGAACGGGAAAAAATATACCCCAAAAAGGAGATCTTCTGAACCCCAAAAATACACTTTGAACCCTTTACAAACAAAGAATCGGCCCGCAAAACCTGAAAAACCTTCCTAACCTGTTGAACATGCGACTCCCAGTCATCCGAAAAAATCAAAATATCATCCAAATACACAATCATAAATTTATCCAGGTATTTATGGAAAATATCGTGCATAAAGGACTGAAAGACTGAAGGAGCATTAGAAAGACCAAAAGGCATTACCAAATACTCAAAATGGCCCTCGGGCGTATTAAATGCAGTTTTCCACTCATCTCCCTGCTTAATCCGCACAAAATTATACGCACCCCGAAGATCAATCTTAGAGAACCACTTTGCCCCTTTAATACGAGCAAATAAATCAGTCAATAGTGGCAAAGGATACTGGTATTTGACTGTAATCTTATTCAACAGGCGATAATCAATACAGGGTCTCAGGGAGCCATCTTTTTTACCCACGAAAAAAAAACCTGCTCCTAAAGGGGATGAGGATGGACGGATATGTCCCTTTTCCAAGGACTCCTTAATATACTCTCGCATAGCAGCATGCTCAGGCACAGACAGATTGAACAAACGACCCTTGGGAAACTTGCTGCCAGGAATCAAGTCTATAGCACAATCACAATCCCTGTGAGGGGGAAGAGAACTAAGTTTAGGCTCCTCAAAAACATCACAATAGTCAGACAAAAATGCCGGAATTTCAGAGGGAGTAGATGAAGCAATGGAAACCAAAAGTACTTCCCCATGAGCCCCCTGACATCCCCAGCTTAACACAGACATTGTTTTCCAGTCAAGGACTGGATTATGAGTTTGCAACCATGGCAATCCAAGCACTAAGACATCATGCAAGTTATGCAACACAAGGAAGCGAATCACCTCCCGATGGTCAGGAGTCATACACATAGTCACTTGTGTCCAGTATTGAGGTTTATTCCTAGCCAATGGTGTGGAGTCGATACCCTTCAGAGGGATAGGAACTTCCAAAGGCTCTAGGCTAAACCCACAGCATCTGGCAAAGGACAAATCCATAAGACTCAAGGAAGCGCCAGAATCCACATAGGCATCCACAGTAATAGATGATAATGAACAGATCAAAGTTACAGACAAAATAAACTTAGACTGTAAAGTGCCAATTGCAAAAGACTTATCAACCTTTTTTGTGCGTTTAGAGCATGCTGATATAACATGAGCAGAATCACCACAGTAGAAGCACAACCCATTTTTACGCCTATAATTCTGCCGTTCACTTCTGGACAGAATTCTATCACATTGCATAATCTCCGATGTCTGCTCAGAAGACACCGCCAAATGGTGCACAGGTTTGCGCTCCCGTAAACGCCGATCAATCTGAATAGCCATAGTCATGGATTCATTCAGACCTGTGGGCGTAGGAAACCCCACCATGACATCTTTAACGGCGTCAGAGAGACCTTCTCTGAAATTCGCCGCCAGGGCGCACTCATTCCACTGAGTAAGCACAGACCATTTTCGAAATTTTTGACAATATATTTCAGCTTCATCATGCCCTTGAGAAAGGGCTATCAAGGCCTTTTCAGCCTGAATCTCCAAATTAGGTTCCTCATAGAGCAACCCCAGTGCCAGAAAAAACGCATCCACATTGAGCAGCGCAGGATCCCCTGGTGCCAATGCAAATGCCCAATTCTGGGGGTCACCCCGCAACAAGGAAATCACAATTTTAACCTGCTGAGTGGAGTCTCCAGCGGAGCGAGATCTCAGAGAAAGATACAATTTACAATTGTGCTTAAAATTCAAAAAACGAGATCTATCTCCAGAAAAGAACTCAGGTATAGGAATCTTGGGTTCTGACATAGGAGCATGTATAACATAGTCTTGGATATTTTGAACCTTAGAAGCAAGAGTATTCAGGTTTGTAGCTAAACTCTGGATATCCATTTCTTAACAGCTGAGATCTGAGCCATTCAGGGGTTAAGAGGAGAGAAAAAAGCAGCAGACTGCAATTATGGCTAGACAGAACTTCTGAGTAAAAAAAAAAAAAAAAAAAAAAAAGTGTCAGAAACTTCTTTTTTCTCTCTTTCTTCAGCCAATACCTTTAATACATTGCGGCCGGCAATACTGTCATGGTTCCCAATGGCAGGGACTCAGGCAAAAACGGACTAGCTCTAGGAATGATGGAATCTCAGATGACCGCGACGCTGAACCTAACACGCAACTAATAGTAGCCAGGGGGTGTGCCTACGATTATCCCTAGACACCTCGCACCAGCTGGAGATCTAGCTTCCCCTAGCAGAGGAATACACAGACCTGGCTTGCCTCCAGGGAAACCCCAAAAGTGATAGTAGCCCCCCACATATAATAACGGTTAGGTAAGAGGAAAACACGTACGCAGTATGAATATAGATTCAGCAAAGAGAGGCCCTCTGACTAGATAGCAGAAAATACAAAAGAGGACTTCGCGGTCACCTCAAAACCCTAAACAGCCATCCTGAAATTACTTTAACTCCGTTATCAACTCATGACACCGGAGTAGTAATTTCAGATCACTAGAGCTTCCAGCAGCAAGAGAAATATAAATGCATGCTGGACAAACAAACACAAAAAATGCCAAAGATCCAACTTAGCTGAATTGCAGACTTGGAGCAGGTAGCAAGCAACAGAGGTGCTCTGGTAACATTGATTGCCGGCACTAGAATGACTGAGAAGCCAGACTAAATAGGAAACTCCCAGTTTCCAGATGGAAACAGGTGCAAGACAAAAGTCAACCAGTACCACCAGTAACCACCAGAGGGAGCCCAAAAACAGAATTCACAACATCCTTTGGTCTCGCCTGTACTCAGCTCTTACCAAACTGTACTTCATCTTACCCCGCTCTGTCCATGCTACGCCCAGCCTCTCTATTTTGTACCTTCTACTACCTGTCTCCGGGTTCCTGCTTCTGCAGCAATAGTCTCCCTTGGGTCTGCCCCTAACACTCCCTATATAGGGGGTGGTCTACCTGGTCAGCTCATCCTTGGGAGGTTCGTTGTCGTGGATCTGCGGGTCCACTTCAGGTGTTTCAAAAGATCTCACAATGTTGTCTAGCCATGGTGTGGCGGTATTTGTTCCTTGTATGTGGTATTATTTGGTCACTATGAGGTTGTATTATGTGGTCTGAGAAATGAAAGAGAACAGCATCCAGTCCAGGTGAAAAAAATAAAAGTCAACTTTTGAAGTGCTGTCAGCTGCTGCTTTGTAATATGTGGTCTGTTCAAGGTGTGGCAGTATTTGTCCCTTGTATGTGGCATTATTTGGTCACTATATGGTGGTAATATGTTTTGTGTGATGCAGATGTAGCAGTTCTCTGAATGCTGAGCTCTGAATAACCCTGCCAATACCATTGTTTGCCAGCTTCCTGTGTACATTGTACATTGGCATCAAGCTGCCAATCAGTGGTGGCGGTCGGGAGTACACAGATTAGCTGGATTATCTTGCACTTAACAGTAGTCCTGCAGTGATAATCACCTGCTAATACAACACTGATCGTATTGAAACAGTACAGTAAGCTGCTGAGCAAGTCAAACATCACTGGAATAAGGCTCTCTGCCTCTAGTTTATGCTGCTCTCATGTTAAAAAATTCACAGCACAAATGAATAGCCAATGGAGTGAATTAAAGTAAACAGTTGACAGAATAACCCCAAGATAAAAAAAATACCTTTATTAACTTAATTAATTAAAAATTAGTGCACACAAAACCGTCACCCAAGAAATTTTGTACTTACATAGAAAAGGCCTAGGGAGGTGCCTATCCCTAGATGCCTATCGCTCGTCAGCACCCTACCTGACAGCGGACGTTGGCACCCTAAACCTGCGCAATGGTTCCCCCGCTCAACGTTGACTGTCCCTTCTATCCTTAAACTCCCTATATGGGAGGGTGGATTTCTACACGTGGTGGTGGTGACTAAAGATTTCCGGTATGTGGTATGCACACCTAACTAATCAGGTGTGCTTGATCTAACAATCCTATGAGACTATATTTTGGGTGGCTTGGACACTTAACCATAGTCACTCTATCTGGAGGGTATAGACCTGACGTGCTCTTGTCAGGGACAGTCAACGGTGAGCGGGGGCACCATTGCGCAGGTTTAGGGTGCCAACGTCTGCTGTCAGGTAGGGTGCTGACGAGCGATAGGCAACTAGGGATAGGCACCTCCCTAGGCCTTTTCTATATAAGTACAAAATTTCTTGGCTGACGGTTTTGTGTGCACTAATTTTTAATTAAGTTAATAAAGGTAATTTTTTATTCTTGGAGTTATTCTGTGAACTGCTCTCATATTAAATAGCAAAAACCTTCTGACAGATTCCCTTTAAGGCATTCTAATTGTATGAGGGTGCCAGCCCTAATTTGGGCTCATTCCACCAGTGTCTGAGGATAAAGCACTTTAATTGGCTAAATGATTATTTTTCTAATGGCTGTAGGGTGCATTGGATAGATAACTGTTGCTGTCTTGCTCTTTGAAATTGATCTTTTGTTTTGATGGTTCCTTCCTCAATTCAAAAAGCCAAATTCATCAAAGCTTTTACACAAAAAAGTTGCCGAAAAGCTTTGAAAAGTTGCAAATATTTGGTGCAGCTTGGACTGGTGCCAAAATTTTCTGACTTTTGGCCTGTTAAAGCCAGTTTCTCTTAGTTGTGCCAAAATGGGGTGAGCTGTGCCGGGATGGGGGTGTGGTGGAGACGTGACGCTAGTCTAAGTCCGAGTGGAGTAAGATTTCTGTTGTGGCAAACGGAGGCACATACCGCTCGTCAGACACTCTAGTCTCATGAAGAGGAGGGCACCTCTTCATTATTCAGGAGCATCTGACTGCACCACGGCCCCTCATTATGACTTGCGAGAAAATTGCCGGTCTTCATGAATTGGGGCAATAGTGTTAAATCCACGTTTTCAGTTACATTTTGGAGTTTACACTGGTGAAACACAAACCCAAATCTTTGGTGTTAAGATGCTTAATCGATTCAATAAGATTGTTATCTCTATTGTTTCAAATGATGACAAGTCTTTCTATTTGAGTTTGGGACCAGAGATCCCAAAATGTATAGCAATTTGAGACTTTTTCTAATAAAAGTTTGTTTCATCATTATTTACGGCAGAGGTGTCAAACTGCATTCCTCGAGGGCCGCCAACAGGTCATGTTTTCAGGATTTCCTTGTATTGCACAGGTGATAATTTAATCACCTGCACAGAATGATTCCAGCACCTTGTGGAATGCTAAGGAAATCCTGAAAGCATGACCTGTTGGCGGCCCTCGAGGAATGCAGTTTGACACCTCTGATTTACGGTCACTTCTCATTGCATGGGAGTGGCCTCTATCATCTAAAAACTGACAGGGGCTCCAATTAGAGGTGATTGGATTGTTTTACAGCAGATCAAAGTCGAGTCAAATTTCCTTAAATTCACAGGTCCTGGTACTTTCCTATTCAATTTGTTCTGATTCGCACTCAAAAAAATGCCCTGCGCCATTTCACACACTGCTGAAGAGTCACAGAGTGGGCTAATGATGACAGATGTGGCCACGCGCGATTCCCCATAATACCTTACTGATATCACATGGTTTAGCTTAGCCAATCAAGGAGGACTATCGCAGCCAGTATAAAAGCTGAGGCTTGCCAAGCAGCTCCATTTTATGTATAGTGACTCTCTCACATTAATAAATCTGTATTTGCATTAAAGAGCTCAAATGATCCACACAGTTCTAGTTGAAATATATCTTTATCACAGCTCATCACATAACTCAAAGTTGGCATGCTTGGTTAACTTTTACCCCTTACGATCGATTTTACTTGGAGCATTTCTTTAAATGATATGGTCTTAGTAGTTATCTTTTTTTAGTATAGAACTCCAGTACTGGAACACTCCAATCTGCTCATGGTTTTACATCCAATTTCATCTTTTATCCATACCCTATGTGAGTATTTGATTATAATTACAAATCTTTATTTAAAAGCATTTTATGACCTAATCAAATTACAGGAATGAAATATACAATCCGGTTCTCCACCGAACAATGTTTATCAGCAAATATGATTTATCTCCTGCTATTACCTGGTTACTTGGCTTTATTTCTATTTTAGTGTACCTTATATAGCAAGTACTATAGGAAGTAATAAGATAAAATCAGTCATGGATGTCAGAGGATTCAACATGTATGAGATTTTAGGATGGAAAAAAAGAATTTTTAAAAATCCTGGAAATTTCGATGCAGCATTGTTAATCTAACTTTGTTTCCACTTTTTTAGAATTTTTGATCATTGTTGAAACTTCTTCTGAGCAACCACTGAGAATATCATTAAATTGACCTAGGCCTTTGAAAATGTACCGCTCTGCTATACCTGGTGTGTGTCTCTTACCTTTTCTTCTTGGTTGGACAAGGAATCTTGCCCCCTGCCACTAGCATTGTCTGATTAGAATTTTCCGCCTCAGGTTGGAGAGATGCAAAGTCCATGTAGTGTGGATCTTGCAGGGTGAACAACCAGTACTCTATTTTGGCCAAGATAAATATAACGCGAGTGTCACTGGTAAGGCAGCGGTACATAAAGTCTGCCATATGTGCCAAGGTCTCTATAACCAACACTTCCCTGTCTCCACCAGGATAATCACTCTCCATCTCCTCCTCCTACTCCATCTTTTCCTCCTCATTCCGTTTCTCAGACCATCCACGTAAGAGAGATGCGACAAAGCTTGTGTGGATACTAGCCTCTATTGTGTGCTTGTCCCTCCTCCTCTTCCTCATCCTTCACCTTGTCATTGTTACCCAATCTGCGCTGAGTAGGTGAGATGAAGCTGGTAGTTTCTCCATGTCTGACTTCTTCCTCCGTCTCCACCCGATCCGCCTGCACAGCTTCATGTTTAAATGTCAGCAGCGACTGTTTATGTATACATTGAAGGGAGATCATTGCGCTGATGATGGAGTCATCACCACTCACCATCTTTGTGGAGTCCTCAAAATGTCAGACATCCATGCCCACTGTTCAGTTGTTATGTGTGAAGTTTGACCAGAATACAGACGGACATATTGGAGCTGGTATTCCACAACTGGCCTCTGCTGCTCACAAAGCCTTGCCAGCATGTACATTGTGGCTTTCCACCGCTTGGTCACATCGCATATCAATCAGTGAGCTAGCAATTGCATGCACGGTTGCAAGACTGCCAGAGCGGTGGCAGCGGATGCTGTCTTGCGGAAATGGGCGGCGCTGACTTGCAGAAAACCACATGTATAATGAGACAGCTGGGAGATCACTTATACAGTATAGGTTTAACCTATATAAGTATACCCCTGCTGTCTCGTTATAAATGTTTTTTTCATGAAAAACAAGTAACTTTGTACTTCAAAACGCGTCAAAATAAACCATAATTTTACTACACTGGGATATATGTCCTAAATCCTGTCGGCAGCATGAAGACTATCCACAAACTCCTTTTAACCTATTGATGTCTGATGGTTACTAGCTGACCCATGGATTTGCTGCAGCTGATTTTGTATTATGTGCTGTTTTTACAGATTAAACAAGTGAGTTTAATCTCAGCATAAAGCTCACTATATTTCTTGGATAAGACCCTATTTTGAGCTGATCTCTCCTACAGTTTTCTTTGAACTACCAGGTTGAGCATGAGGGACAAGCATGGTACGTGTGTGAACTTGCAAAGCTTCACAGCCGCCATCAGGTTGCGTCCATTATCACACACGACCATGCCTGGTTGGAGGTTTAGCGGCGAGAGCTACAGAACTGTCTGGTCGGCTATTCCTTTCAATAACTCGGCTGCGGTGTGTGGTTTGTGTCTCAGACAAATTAGTTTCAGCAGAACCTGTTGCCGCTTCGCTGAGACAGTTCAGGTACTGGTGTAGGAGGTGGAGAAAACCCCGATAGAAGTAGGGCCAGCAATCCTCAGTGTCGGTAGCACAGTGCAAGCATGGGACTTGGCCCCGGCCTCCACAATGTTCACCCAGTGTGCCATCAGGTCGTTAAGTGGACAATCCCAGTAATTACATTGATAAGGGCATTGATGATGTTCATGACCAGTGCTAATGTGGCACCCCAGGAGTTCAGGTGCCACAGTGGTGCTGCCTTCCTCTCGGGGAGGATAGTGCCATGCCTGGAGACAGGAGGGAACCCTTTGGCAGGTAATCTTACATGCAACATATTCTGACTCCATGCTAGAAGGGGGAGCTCTAAACCCGGTATTAGTGGAGCTTCCCTCAATATACATCCTGGTCTGGAGGAGGAGTCAGATAGTCTGGTGCAGAGAAGCAGACAGTTGACAGTTGGTAGAAAACAGTGAAGGAGCACAGAAAGACTTAGGAGCTAGAGGAGGCCTGCGACTGGGCCTCTCTAAGCTGAGCACAGAAACCAGGCACCGGGAGCCCGAGGTCGGGAGGAATTACAGGTCCCATGGCAGAATCAGAGGGCAGGATACTAAAAGGGACTTGCCCACATAATACCTAAGGTACGGCAGCAATCAGAGCCCAGAGTCACCATGGACAGAGACCCCAAAGAGACGGCTCAAGTTGCCTAACGTGCAGGTACTGTCCCTGGACAGGTGAAAAAGAGGACCTTGTTAGACAACTATAGGCAGCAAGGGACTACAAACCAGCACATAGTGGAAGGCTCCCAAACTGACCTGTCAAAGGGATTTCCACTTGTCCTCAGGCTGTCTGGACTCCATCTACACCTGTTGCCGGTACCCTGGACTGAGGCTGCTTAACATCAGTAAACCAGGTAAAGACTGCAACCCTGTGTCCTCCATTTATTTGTTGGCATTCACCATCCATGCCAACTACACCGGGAGCCCTGGGGACCCCGCTTCACCTGTGGGAAGCGACACCATCTTTGCTGCAGCACCATCGCCCCCAGAGGACCCTTTTAAGCATCGTCGGTCACCTCTGACTGAGAACCACAGGTGGCGTCATGAACTTTCTCTATTTCCACAACCCCTTTAAAGACAGTCCCTTTTAATTGGGCGTCCAGGGCTATGGACCGGTTCGCTGCCACCGTGACCACCCCTTTAATTGCGACCAGACCCAGTACCGAGTACCCCACGGCCCTGGCGAGCGACTCACTAGTATAAGGCAGGGATGCCACAATGGATGAAATAGTGGCAGTTGGGGACCGAGTACCGAAGGGCCGAATTTGTACACCTGTAGCAGGACAATATTTGTCTTTAATTTCAAATGAAATTTCACACAAATCAAGTTCTACAGTATATATGACAATAGTCAATTTTTAAACAACCAAATGTTTACACCTGTCACAGTCCAACTTTTTAAAATTTAACCCACTGTAGACCTCAGGCTACTGCCACTGTCCAATTCTGATATTCCTCCAGTCACTTCCTGGAAAGTAGAGTTGAGCGAATTTGTTCTAATTTGGTCGCCAAATTTGATTTTCCCATATTCGTGCCATGTTGGTACCCTATTCGTGCCGAATGTATGTTTGATGATCGGTTCCGAACATATTCGGTAAATTCTACTCTAATGACTAGTGTTGAGCGATACCGTCCGATACTTGAAAGTATCGGTATCTGAAAGTATCGGCCGATACCGGCAAAGTGTCGGATCTAATCCGATACCGATACCCGATACCAATACAAGTCAATGGGACTCAAGTATCGGACGGTATCCCTGATGGTTCCCAGGGTCTGAAGGAGAGGAAACTCTCCTTCAGGCCCTGGGAACCATATTAATGTGTAAAATAAAGAATTAAAATAAAAAATATTGATATACTCACCTCTCCGACGCAGCCTGGACTTTACCGCCGTAACCGGGAGCCTTCTTTGCTTAAAATGCGCGCTTTTAATGGTTTTCGTGACGTCACGGCTTCTGATTGGTCGCGTGCCGCCCATGTGACCGCGACGCGACCAATCACAACAAGCCGTGACATAATTTTCAGGTCCTGAATGCCTAGAATTAGGCATCAGGACCTGAAAATTACGTCATGGCTTGTGATTGGTCGCGTCGCGGTCACATGGGCGACGCGACCAATCACAAGCCGTGACGTCACGGGAGGCAGTAAACGCGCGCATTTTAAAATTACGTCACGGCTTCTGATTGGTCACGTGCCGCCCATTTGACCGCGACGCGACCAATCACAAGCCGTGACGTAATTTTCAAATCCTGAATGCCTAGAATTAGGCATCAGGACCTGTAAATTACGTCACGGCTTGTTGTGATTGGTCGCGTCGCGGTCACATGGGCGGCACGCGACCAATCAGAAGCCGTGACGTCACGGAAACCATTAAACGCGCGCATTTTAAGCAAAGAAGGCTCCCGGTTACGACGGTAAAGTCCAGGGGCCTCCGGACAGGTGAGTATATCAATATTTTTTATTTTAATTCTTTATTTTACACATTTATATGGATCCCAGGGCTTGAAGGAGAGTTTCCTCTCCTTCAGACCCTGGGAACCATACACTGGAAACTTCCGATTCCGATTCCTGATACCACGAAAGTATCGGATCTCGGTATCGGAATTCCGATACCCACAAGTATCGGCCGATACCCGATACTTGCGGTATCGGAATGCTCAACACTACTAATGACATACGGCTGTGTTCGACGAGTATTGCGAAAACAATATTCGATGCCGATCGTATTCGCAACCGAATCCAAACAAAATCGTTCAACTCTACTTGGGAGTCTCGTGGGATTCTGCCATCTTTGTTACCTTGTCAGCCACTAAGTATGCTACACTGTATGGATTACGTACGCAATCCAGAAAAAAAATTGTATCCTTTTTTGAAGTGTTATATACCTCACAATGTACCCCAGAGCACAAAATACTCTATGAATGTGTAGTTGAATACAGAAACATTTTTGAATGCTTTTTTGGAGTTTCATATACCACCAAAATGTAACAGGAAGCAAATACTCTATGGAATAGTAATTGAATCTTTAAAAAAATGTTTCAACGTTTTTTAGGAGTGTAACACCACAGAAATGTACCCCAGGGCACATAATGCTGAATGGAAGAATAATTGAATACCGAAACATTTTGAACGCTTTTTTGATATGTTATACAGCTCCAGCAAAAATTAAGAGACCACTGCAAAATTTCCAGTTTCTCTGATTTTTCTCTTTATAGGTATATTTTTGAGTAAAATATAAATTGTTATTTTAGTCTATAAATTTCTGACATGTCTCTGAATTTCCAAGCAATAAATAGTGTATTTTTTTTCTGAAAAGGAGAAATGGTTAAAATAGAAAAAAAACCAGTGCTGTCAGACATCAAATAATGCAAAGAAAACAAGTTCATAATCATTTAGAAACAACAATACTAATGTTTTAATTCAGGAAGAGTTCAGAAATTAATATTTTGTGGAATAACCATGATTTTTAATCACAGCTTTCATGCTTTCCCCCAGTCTTTCACACTGCTTCTGGAGCAAAAATTTAAGCAGTACTTTGATTGATGGCTTGTGACTATCCATCATCCTCTTGATTACATTCCAGAGGCTTTCAATGGGGTTTAGGTCTGGAGATTGTGCTGCCTATGACAGGGTTTTGATGTGCTGGTCTCTTAATTTTTGCCAGAGCTGTATACAACTGAAATGTACACCAGAGCATGTACAGTCATGGACAAAAATTTTGAGAATGAGACAAATATTAATTTTTCCAAAGTCTACTGCTTTATTTTTTCTAATGGCAATTTGCATATACTCCTGAATGTCAGAGTGATCAGCTTAACAGCAATTACTGTACTTGCAAAGTCAATATTTGCCCAGAAAATGAATTTTAACCCCCAAAACACATTTCAACATCATTGCAGTCCTGCCTTAAAAGGAGCAGCTAACATCGTTTTAGTGATTGATCCATTAACACAGGTGTGCGTGTTGATGAGGACAGGGCTGGCGATCAATCAGTCATGATTAAGTAAGAATGACATCACTGGCACTTTAAAAGGAGGCTGGTGCTTGGTATCGTTGTTTCTCTTCAGTTAACCATGGTTATCTCTAAAGAAACACGTGCAGCCATCATTGCACTGCACAAAAATGGCCTAACAGGGAAGAGTATCGCAGCTACAAAGATTGCACCTCAGTCAACAATCTATCGCATCATCAAGAACTTCAAGGAGAGAGCTTCCATTGTTGTCAAAAAGGCTCCAGGGCGCCCAAGAAAGACCAGCAAGCGCCAGGACCGTATCTTAAAACTGTTTCAGCTGCGGGATCGGACTACCAGCAGTGCCGAGCTTGTTCAGAAATAGCAGCAGGCTGGTGTGAGTGCTTCTGCACGCACTGTGAGGCGGAGACTCTTTGAGCAAGGCCTGGTTTCAAGGAGGGCAGCAAAGAAGCCACTTCTCTCCAGAAAAAACATCAGGGACCGACTGATATTCTGCAAAAGGTACAGGGAGTGGACTGCTGAGGACTGGGGCAAAGTCATTTTCTCTGATGAATCCCCTTTTCGATTGTTTGGGACATCTGGAAAACAGCTTATTCGGAGAAGAAGAGGTGAGCGCTTCCACCAGTCTTGTCTCATGCCAGCTGTAAAGCATCCTGAAACCATTCATGTGTGGGGTTGCTTCTCAGCCAAGGGAATCGGCTCACTCACAGTCTTGCCTAAAAACACAGCCATGAATAAAGAATGGTACCAGAATGTCCTCCAAGAGCAACTTCTCCCAACCGTCCAAGAGCAGTTTGGCGCCCAACAATGCCTTTTCCAGCATGATGGAGCACCTTGCCATAAAGCAAAGGTGATAACTAAATGTCTCATGGAACAAAACATAGAGATTTTGGGTCCATGGCCTGGAAACTCCCCAGATCTTAATCCCATTGAGAACTTGTGGTCAATCATCTAGAGACGGGTGGACAAACAAAAACCAACAAATTCTGGCAAAATGCAAGCATTGATTATGCAAGAATGGACTGCTATCAGTCAGGATTTGGTCCAGAAGTTGATTGAGAGCAGGCCAGGGAGAATTGCAGAGGTCTTGAAGAAGAAGGGTCAACACTGCAAATATTGACTTGCTGCATTAACTCATTCTAACTGTCAATATAACCTATTGGTACTCATAATATGATTGCAATTATATTTCTGTATGTGATATAAACATCAGACAAACACTAATAAAAACCAGAGGGCAGCAGATCATGTGAAAATATAATTTTGGTGTCATTCTCAAAACTTTTGTCTATGACTGTAATACTTTGAGGATGATTGAATACAGAAATTTTTTTTATTGCTTTTTTGGAGTGTTATATACCACAGCATTGCACCCCTGAGCATGTATTACTCTATGGATCAGTAATTGAAAACAGAAAAGGCTCTTTGACCCTTTCCGGGACCTGCGCACGGCAGTACTTTGTTCTGCCCTCAACAGGTCAGAGAAGTACGCCTGTGCAGGAATGTGATGCTGGGGAGCCTGTGTGGGTGATGCAGGGTCACGTCATCCACAAGAAGCCAACAGGAGGGCGGCAATCCTAAGAAGATGGGAGGTGCCAGACCAAGACCAGCGATACCCATCGGACCAGACCGCCCCACAGGTGAGTATAATAAAACTTATTTTTCAGTTCTTCCAGGACGGGCTGGGGGCAGATGTACAGCATTATAGAATGCTGTATATAAGCCCTGAAATGTGATGGCCGTGTCTTATATCAGCCAAAACTGCTGACAGATTCCCTTTAAAAACTTGTTATACATTCAAAACGCATTGGATTTGCCGAGGTATTTCCTACCATTGCAATATGTTTGGATTTTAACCAGACTGCACATAAATATATGGTTTTTACCATAACCTTTGACCTGGAAGCTGGATCTTTCCTTTTGCTTTAGCTAACAGGAAGCACTTTCGCCATATACGGTAACATGGAAGGGTTTCATTGTCATTCATTCGATCTATTGTATTCCCTTGTGCATTCAGTCTTTGTAGGGTTCCTTTCAGAAATTGCTACAATCAAAACAGCGTAAAATCCTCACCACACTTAGAGCTTAAAGTACCATCTTGAGTCACAATATTCTCCTCAAAGAACAATTAAATCCTAATTGGCAAATTAACAGCTCTGAAAAATATTTTTATATTCTGTGTATTTAATAGTTAATACTTCCAAGTGACTGGCAATATTAATCAGACATGGAAATAACTCTGACAACTTGGGAGAAACTTTAGGCTGAGAACTTGCAGCTGGCAACACTGAGATCCATAGACAATATGGAGAGGAGTCTTCTGCTCACAGAGCAGACGCTCAATGGGATAGATGAGGAGGGGGATGGTAGGATGGAGCTGCAGGACAGTGTGGCAGTTAGCTGGGTGACAGATAGAAGGCGGGGTAGAGGGAAGAGTGCCAGGGAGGCTAGTCCTGATCTGGCACACCCCAATAAGTTTGCTAAGTTGGCAGATGAGGGGGGTGCCAGTGCAGGGGTAGCACTGCTGCAGCCAGGCATGTCCTCTGAAAGCCGGAGGAGTGACTGCTCCAGTAAGGAGGGAAATAGGAGAGCAGGGCAGGCCAGACAGGTGCTGGTAGTGGGGGACTCAATTATTAGGGGAACAAATAGGGCAATCTGTCACAAAGACAGGGATCGTCGGACGGTGTGCTGCCTACCTGGCGCTCGAGTCCGACACATCGCTGATCGGGTGGACAGATTACTGGGAGGGGCTGGTGAGGACCCAGCGGTCATGGTGCACATTGGCACAAATGACAAAGTTAGAGGTAGGTGGAAGGTCCTTAAAGATGATTTCAGGGAATTAGGCTGCAAGCTGAAAGCAAGGACCTCCAACGTGGTATTTTCCGAAATACTGCCTGTACCACGTGCCACGCCAGAGAGGCAACGGGAGATTAGGGAGGTTAATAAGTGGCTCAAGAATTGGTGTAGGAAGGAGGGGTTTGGGTTCCTGCAGAACTGGGCCGACTTCTCAGTTGGCTACAGGCTCTACGCTAGGGACGGGCTGCACCTCAATGGGGAAGGTGCAGCTGTGCTGGGGGAGAAAATGGTTAGAAGGTTGGAGGAGTGTTTAAACTAGGGATTGGGGGGGAGGGTATTCATTTTATAGGAGGGGAAGATAGTGCAGATAGAGACCTGGGCACAAATAAGGAAGTTGGGGGTGGCGGTGGCATGGGGGGTGGGGTTAGAACAGTTAGTAATTTAAGAAAGAATAGAGGTACAGAGAGTAACATCAAGTGCATGTATACTAATGCCAGAAGCCTCGCCAACAAAATGGATGAATTAGAACTAATGTTGTTGGAGCATAATTATGACATGGTGGGGATATCTGAGACGTGGCTGGATGAGAGCCATGACTGGGCTGTTAACTTGCAGGGCTATAGCCTTTTCAGAAATTACCGTACAGATAAGCGAGGGGGTGGGGTGTGTCTGTATGTAAAATCGACCTTAAAACCCATCCTGCGTGATAATATAGGTGAATCTAATGAAAATGTAGAGTCTCTGTGGGTGGAGATAAGGGGAGGGGGAAAAAATAATAAATTACTGATAGGGGTTTGTTATAAATCTCCAAAACTAATGGAAGCAATGGAGAATATCCTCGTAAAGCAAATAGATGAAGCTGCGACTCAAGGAGAAGTCATTATTATGGGGGACTTCAACTATCCTGAAATAGATTGGGGAACAGAAACCTGCAGTTCCAGCAAAGGTAATCAGTTTTTGACAACTATGAGAGACAATTACCTTTCACAACTGGTTCAGGACCCAACAAGGAGGGGGGCACTGCTAGACCTAATATTAACCAACAGGCCAGACCGCATATCAAATATAAGGGTTGGGGGTCACTTGGGGAATAGTGATCACAAAATAATAAGTTTTCATGTAACCTTTAATAAGATGGGTAGAAGGGGGGTGACAAGGACACTAAACTTCAGGAGGGCAAATTTCCAACGGATGAGAGAGGATCTTGGTGCAATTAACTGGGACGATATCCTGAGACACAAAAATACACAAAGAAAATGGGAGACATTTATTAGCATCCTGGATAGGACCTGTGCACAGTATATACCGTATGGGAATAAACATACTAGAAATAGGAGGAAACCAATATGGCTAAATAGAGCTGTAAGGGGCGCAATAAGGGACAAAAAGAAAGCATTTAGAGAATTAAAGGAAGTAGGTAGTGAGGAGGCATTAAATAAATACAGAAAATTAAATACATTCTGTAAAAAGCAAATCAAGGCAGCAAAGATTGAGACAGAGAGACTCATTGCCAGAGAGAGTAAAAATAATCCCAAAATATTCTTTAACTATATAAATAGTAAGAAACTAAAAAATGACAGTGTTGGCCCCCTTAAAAATAGTCTGGGTGAAATGGTGGATGAGGATGAGGAAAAAGCCAATATGCTAAATGACTTTTTTTCATCAGTATTTACAAAAGAAAATCCCATGGCAGCCAATATGACTAGTGATAATAATTCCCCATTAAATGTCACCTGCTTAACCCAGCAGGAAGTACAGCGGCGTCTAAAAATATCTAAAATTGACAAATCTCCGGGCCCGGATGGGATACACCCCCGAGTACTGCAGGAACTAAGTACAGTCATTGATAGACCATTATTTTTAATCTTTAAAGACTCCATAATAACAGGGTCTGTACCACAGGACTGGCGTATAGCAAATGTGGTGCCAATATTCAAAAAAGGGGCAAAAACTGAACTCGGTAATTATAGGCCAGTAAGTTTAACCTCTACTGTGGGTAAAATCCTGGAGGGCATTCTAAGGGATGCTATACTGGAGTATCTGAAGAGGAATAACCTCATGACCCAGTATCAGCACGGGTTTACTAGGGACCGTTCATGTCAGACTAATTTGATCAGCTTCTATGAAGAGGTAAGTTCCGGACTGGACCAAGGGAACCCAGTGGACGTAGTATATATGGACTTTTCCAAAGCTTTTGATACGGTGCCACACAAAAGGTTGTTACATAAAATGAGAGTAATGGGGATAGGGGAAAATATGTGTAAGTGGGTTGAGAGCTGGCTCAGGGATAGGAAACAAAGGGTGGTTATTAATGGAGCACACTCGGACAGGGTCACGGTTAGCAGTGGGGTACCACAGGGGTCAGTATTGGGCCCTCTTCTTTTTAACATATTTATTAATGACCTTGTAGGGGGCATTCAGAGTAGAATTTCAATATTTGCAGATGACACTAAACTCTGCAGGGTAATCAATACAGGGGAGGACAATTTTATATTACAGGATGATTTATGTAAACTAGAAGCTTGGGCTGATAAATGGCAAATGAGCTTTAATGGGGATAAATGTAAGGTCATGCACTTGGGTAGAAGTAATAAGATGTATAACTATGTGCTTAATTCTAAAACTCTGGGCAAAACCGTCAATGAAAAAGACCTGGGTGTATGGGTGGATGACAAACTCATATTCAGTGGCCAGTGTCAGGCAGCTGCTACAAAGGCAAATAAAATAATGGGATGTATTAAAAGAGGCATAGATGCTCATGAGGAGAACATAATTTTACCTCTATACAAGTCACTAGTTCGACCACACTTAGAATACTGTGCACAGTTCTGGTCTCCGTTGTATAAGAAAGACATAGCTGAACTGGAGCGGGTGCAGAGAAGAGCGACCAAGGTTATTAGAGGACTGAGGGGTCTGCAATACCAAGATAGGTTATTACACTTGGGGCTATTTAGTTTGGAAAAACGAAGACTAAGGGGTGATCTTATGTTAATGTATAAATATATGAGGGGACAGTACAAAGACCTTTCTGATGATCTTTTTAATCATAGACCGGTGACAGGGACAAGGGGGCATCCTCTACGTCTGGAGGAAAGAAGGTTTAAGCATAATAACAGACGCAGATTCTTTACTGTAAGAGCAGTGAGACTATGGAACTCTCTGCCGTATGATGTTGTAATGAGTGATTCATTAATTAAATTTAAGAGGGGACTGGATACCTTTCTGGAAAAGTATAATGTTACAGGGTATATACACTAGATTCCTTGATAAGGCGTTGATCCAGGGAACTAGTCTGATTGCCGTATGTGGAGTCGGGAAGGAATTTTTTTCCCCATGGTGGAGTTACTCTTTGCCACATGGGGTTTTTTTGCCTTCCCCTGGATCAACATGTTAGGGCATGTTAGGTTAGGCTATGGGTTGAACTAGATGGACTTACAGTCTTCCTTCAACCTTAATAACTATGTAACTATGTAACTTGGGAACAATTTTCCCTGACATGATTGTAAAAGCCGGTTAAGCCATTAATGCAAGATTTTTTTTTTACTCGTATTAAACTTTAAGTCCTCTGAAATGTTTTTCAATTCCATAATGTTTCATATTTTATTTTAGTTTACATTGTTTTATTTTATTTTACATACATATTGCACTTCTATTATTTATTCAATAGTATTGATCTGTATTGATCTAGAAACTTAATCAATATACAGTTGGGTCCAAAAGTATTTGGACAGTGACAGAAGTTCTTCTCCTTCGTACATCAATGCAACAGATATGATGCAAGGCCATCAAGATGTAACTGAAGAGCAGACTTTCTGCATTAACTTAAGGGTTTTTTACAAAAATGTTGCATTATTTATTGCAATATTTTGGAAATTATCAAAGCTAAGCTAATTAGCGATAGTCTTGTTTTTCTACCTTCAGTTTTTAGTTTGGCTCAAAAGACTGTGTTTGAACATAGAGGATCTGGGACCCTGGAAGGATCATTACTGGAGTTAATTAAGGTTAAATATCTATTTATGCACAAGCAATGTGCCTCCATTGAAGTTATAACCGCTGGAGTAACTTTGATCTAGTCTTGCCATTGCTGTCTGTGTACTGTACACATGACCATGTTAACCATCACTAGTCCTTACGAGAATAATCCTGATACTTGTCAATGGCTATCCCACTTGTGTTACAATTAGCACTTCAAAGATAATTACTTGCCTGATAACGTGCAACATTTACAAGTAATATATATTAATCATTTATATGGATATATACTTTGTCAATTATAGTTCCCAGAAGTTACCTATAGGTTTTGATGTGGGCCGCAAGTCTTCTTGGTACCCACAGTTCTGTAGGATAGTCTTGATGCTTCAGTCAATGTATGTTTTTGGTTGCAGCGCCAGGGAAAAAGATTTATGATCATGTCTCAGCCTTGGTACTTGACAGTGTTGTTTAATGATGGTCTTATTTTTTCCCTGTGAGTAGCTCAAAGACTCTGCACCACTTTGATCCTACCCTGAAGATCTTTGCTGAATAAAAGGCATAGGAATTGGCATATTTTATTAAATAACCTGACTTTCTAGAGTTTTCTTTCTGTTGCACACCTTTTCCTGGCATCCGGTTCATGCCTCCCTCCCCTGGATCTGCTGCCCTCTGTTGTGGTCCATGTCAGGTTTTGCAGGCTGCTCGGATTGTATCAATGACATCATCTCCCTAGGTCTATTTAAGTGCCTTTGACACACACAACCGGAACTTGTGATTAAGAATCCTAGTTACGTTAGGTATGCTCCACCATTTGTGTTGTTTGTATTTTGTGTTTGTGCTGGCATTCATCCCTGCTGGAATCTACTTTGTTCGTCTTGCTGATCCTAAGATTTCTGGAGAGACTTTACAGTCCTCGCTGCCCACGTGCCTTACGACTTGCTACATCAATGCCTGAGATTTGTGTGCCAACCCAGAAGTAAGGCTTAGAGTATCTACCTCACCTGGTGAGATTTAACACTTTCTGTGTTCATTAGTGTTCAATAAGGCCATGTCCAAGACCTACAGGCACAAAGCAAAGCTATCTCTTGACAAAGTCTTTTACTTTACTGTACACAAACTAATAGGAGTGAAAGGTGTTTCTACGCTGCCCAAACTCCAAGTATACAGAATTCCAGATTTTTATAACAGGACATAGTTTGATTCACATTTGCAAGTGGGACTGAGAGATATTCAAAGTAAAAAGTCCTCAATCTCTTTTTACTCTCTTTGTGAGCAACTACCAAATTCAAGGATAGGAAAAGGGGGTTTTCGAGCAGCAACAAACAAAACCAACAGGTTCAAAGATAAGACATCACTATGTTCTATGAGTGCTTCGGCATTGCAACTGGTCTGTCATTGTTTGCTTGAATAAAGCTGTCCTGGAAGAATCTTTAATAGAGGCGACACCCAGGGTGGTGTTGAGTCCCGCCTTCAATGTGGCTTTTTATGTGAGAAAGGTCAGGTGCTGGACACTCTCCTGAAAAATCCTGAAGAGAGGTGAAACCCATGGTGGAGTTGAGATTTGATGCAAATGAAACATAGAAGGACACAGTGTTAATGACTGCACAGAGTCAGTCTACCAGATTTAGCAAGCACAAAATATTCACAAGAACTAGCTCCAGCTATTAACAAGAACAAGAAGGGTAAGATAATTACTCAACCTGCCATTTTCTTTGCCCCACCACCTGATCCCTGTCCCTATTGTCATCTTTAAAGATGGGTGGATACCTGGATGTTCGGGTTCAGTGGGTTCAGTCAAACAGTTGCAAAAAGTTCGGGTTCGGGTACCAGAACAGTTCCTGGACCCGAACCCGAACACGGACCCCATTCACTTGAATGGGAGGCCTGAACATCCAGTGTTTGCCACGCTGTTATGTGCATCACAGTGCGGCAAACACAGTTTCTGATAGGCAGTAAAATCATCACCACCGGTCAGACAGCCATGGTTCCCATGCTGCCTTTTGGTTATGAAAAGTAGGGTTCATATTTGTGGGGTTGCTGTCACCTGTGTGTTTTTGTTTTATTTCAAATAAAAGACTTTATACTTGCTGTGTCTTTATTTTCCATATAATTATAGAATTAGTAATGGATATGTGTCTCTTATAGACGCAGCTCCTTAAGTAATCCATGAGCTTGATGTCACCTGACAATACAAAGGTGACCATAACCCCGCAAATATGAAACCCACTTGCCACCACTACAGGGCAAGTGGGAAAGTCATTCAAGGAATCAGAATTGGTGCATCTAATAGATGCACCTTTTCTGGGAGGCTGCAGGCTGCTATTTTTAGACTGGGGAGCAGTATCATGGCCCCTTACCAGCCTGAGAAAACCAGCCCCCAGCTGTCTGCTTTAGCAAGGCTGGTTGTCAAAAATGGGGGGACCCCTCTTTTTATTTAAATAATTAAAAAATACTGCGTGGGATCCCTCTATTCTTGATAACCAGCCTTGCTAAAGCTGACAGCTGAGGATTGCAGCCCCCAGTTGTGACTTTTGCTTGGCTGGTTATCAAAAATACAGGGGAGCCCATGCCTTTTTTTAATTATTATTTATTTACAGCGCAGAACTCCATGTGGACTCCATGATGAACTGGAGTCCACAATGGTTAGAGTCCCAGACATCAGAAAGTTATTCCCTATCTTGGGATAACTTTCAAACTTGAGAATTCCCCTTCAATTACTGACTTAATAAAAGTTTCTGCAAACCTGTACACACCTAGTCCCACTTTCACCTGGGAGGTGGATATAATTTTATCATCCAATCTATGCATTAATTATGCAGTGGATGACTATGTAATCAATTAATCAATTAAAATCTGGCATTATCTATTCAGTGGATTTATTCACCCACCAAGACCAAGGACATCTATACCATAGAAGCAAACCATGCTTTGGGGAGAGTGTGCCCAGTCCTAGATGGTCCTATCCTTTTTATTACTGAGTGGTAGCAATCTGTTAAGATCCCTATCCCAAAGGTCATGGAAATGGTGTGGATGAAAGAGACAAACAGCAAGCCTCTATTTTATGTACAGCATTGACCAAGACAATAATTAAATACCACATTAAGTTTGATTCTTATTTTTTTCTCTTCTTGGCAATACCTAATTCTGAATGCCGTCCAAGACAAGTATTGGACGGAAGAACGAAAAATACTATTAAAATCTAGAAATCCTGTTAAAAGGCTGTTTAGCGCTGACTACACTCAGTCTCAAGAGATTAACTTCCTAAGTAATGTAGCTGGCAAGATGCAAGATATCTCTCCAAGCCTTTTATAAAAATGCTGAGAAATATTTTTTTCATGGAAACTTTTTTGGAGTTGAGGATGTAACTTATAAAGTATGATGTATGGGCTTGTATATGATTAGATAGAGAAACATTCTAGTAGTACCTTGGAAACTCATACATTTTATAAGAGTGTATAACATTTCGTAACTGATTAAACAGGTGTTTTGCTGATTTTGCAGTTTTGCTGGAAGTTGTACAGTGCAGATTAACCACACACAAGCTTTTCTGATACCTAGTATCCTGAGCGAAAAGATGCAGAGGTAGGATTTTGTATTAAGTCAAGGACAAAGAAAATAAAATTGACTATGAAGTTAAAATAACGTAATAGAAAATCACAATATACCGTACTTACATGCTAATTTGTTTTACTCTTTTCTTTCTGCGGCTGTTTGGTTGTCCATCACATCTGTTCACATCCAAAGGAGAGAAAATATTATATCCTTCCTCGCATGTCCTGTACATCTACATTATGTGTCATGTTGAGATGCATGGATCGACTTGCACTTTGCATAGTGTTATACAGCCGGCACCTGCCAGTATCCAAAACACTAGATTTTATTGATATATTAAAACAATTAACCCCTGAACACACAAAGACACTTATCAACACACTACTGCATGCAACAATAGTATATCCCTATTAAATAGACCTTAAATTATGAGGTGCAAGCCACCAGGGGCTTTCAAAGATATGACCAATTATCCCAGAATCAAATAAATAAGGCAGCACACTGTAGCGCCAAGACTTTCAAACATGAAATATGAAAATTGAATTGCATTACTGCACCAGAATTATGAAAAATTGAGAAAGTTTAGCGCATAAATTGGCCAATTCATGTGTACCTGGTAGCCACGATAAGGCATTTCTCGTATACCAGGACCTGACAATGCCTTTCCTCTCTGAGAATAAAGTCTTCATCTGAATGGGAACCTAATGTGAGTCCTCTCAGACTAAAATCTCTCTCTCTGTGGATGGGTAGTGGTCCTGCTGTGATTAAAAGCACCTGTGGCTAAAAGGCGGAGTGCTCAGTCAGAAGGCTAATGAATACAAATTAAAATAAACTGACCGTCACATCCAAACCTAGACTAAGAGTGAACAGGTTAAATTTGTATTAATTAGCCTTCTGACTGAGCACCCTGCCTTTTAACAACAGATGTTTTTAATCACAGCAGGACCCATGTATTTTAGGCTGATCTCTGACCTTCCTCATGATCAAGATACCCCACGAGGTGAGATTTTGCATAATGCCCTAGATCGATGTCTACTGACAGTAATTTTGTATTTCTTCCATTTTCTTACTATTGTACCAACAGTTGTCTCCTTCTCACCCAGTGTCTTTCTAATGGTTTTGTAGCCCATTCCATTTTTGTGCAGGTCTATGATCTTGTCCCTGACCTCTTTATAAAGCTCTTTGGTCTTGCCCATGTTGTAGAGGTTAGAATTTGACTGATTAATTGAGTCTGTGGACAGGAGTCTTTTTTTTATAAAGGAGCCTATGTAAGACAGCTGTCTCTAATGAAGGTAACGGGCATCTAACTGGTCTGTAGGAGTCAGAACTCTTAATGGTTGGTAGGGGATCAAATGCTTATTTCTCACTGCAAAATGCAAATAAATTTATATAATTTATACAATGTGATTTTCTGGATTTTATTTTTGATACTGTATTTCTCAATGTTAAAATTAACCTACACTTAAAATTATAGACTGTTCATGTCTTTGTCGGTTGGCAAACTTACAAAATCAGCAAGGGGTCAAATAGTTATTTCCCCCACTGTGCATTTATTTCTGAAGATACTGTACTGTCTGAGAAAAATTAAGAGGTGCCAAAAATGGTGAGCAGCACTGTATATCTGAAGAGGAAGGAGGTGCATATCATGTGGATTGATGAGACTCTCTGAAATATTTGATCTATTGGCACACGAACCCCAGCACAATTTTTTTTTAATAAAATCTCCTATCGGCAAACATTTGCACTAACTTGCGATGAGTATTTTACATCACTGTGGAGATAAACCGACAAAACTGTTTTCGAGCAGGAACTTAACCCAACATGGGATTCAAATCAGAACTTGATTATTTTTTTCTTTTCAGCCATTCAGAGGTGGATTTTCTTTGCATCATCGTCTGTCCTCCTGTATATCGCAATGGAGCTTGAACTTTAAGTCAGCAACGAATGGACAAACATTCTCTTTTTTTTTCTGATATAGTGTTAGCTTTTGTAATGGCACCCATGTATTCCATTATATTCTTTGAGTTTCACTGATCATTCTACAAAATATTATCCCAAAAGTCTTGGCTGTCAACTAGTTGTTTTTGGCAAATTAAATGTGAGTCTTATGTTATTTTGGTAATCAGTGGTTCATACCTTCAAATGTAAAGTCTGAAGTTCTTTAGCTGTGTATCTGGATTCTATTCTGACATTCTGGATGGATGGTGCGCTTAGTAAAATTTTTGTAGGCTGGCCATTCCTGGAAAGGTTTACCACTAGAGGTGAGAGTATCAGGCAAAATGTTCCCGTTTGACTGGATTTTCCAAGGAAATTCAATTTTCAGAGAATTAATTCCTTACAAATGTAATGTCCCTTATCATGTTCTAGGGTCTCTCCAGACCTATGGCCATAATAATTGTAATATACAAAAAATAAAAAAAAATTATACTCATCTGTTTGGCTCCTCAGCTCCTAACCGTCACATATCCGGTCCTCATCCAATGTTCTGATCGTTGATGCAAGTTCTGAATCCCCAAGCCTCCTATTGCTAGACCTGGACTTCCAGCTCTTTTGAGGCCCAGTGTGGTTTTACACACGCTTAAGGTCATGATGTCATGACATCACCACATGACCTTGAGCGCAAATGCACAGAACTGTCCAAGGCCTCGTCAGTGTTGGAAGTATTGTAAGTATATAACGTGGCACAACTATTGTTGGTGCCCAAGTAGGGTCCCAGACCTTCATGCTTAGCTGAATAAAACTTGGCACACAACGGATGAATAATGAATGATTTAATGTAATCCAAGATTGGTACAAATCCAAAAATTAGTACAAATGATACAAACGTTTCGGTAGAACAATGACGACCTTCCTCAGTGTACTATAAAGAGAAATAGGTACAATATAAGAAATACTGAATCTAAACATATGTATACATACTTACACTAGAATAATCACAAAAAGATAGTAATTTAAAGGGGGAATGGAAGAAGCATTCAATCTCCATCTGTGGATCCTCTGGTGAATGTAAGTAGGAGGGTCCAAAGAGAAAGAGTCAATGTCCGTAATGCACCTGGATTAAGGCAGTACCAACAATGTCAAAATATCTCAAACTTGCTTATACAGTTGAAAACTTTCCATGTAGGAATACAGTTAATGGTCATGGTTATTCTATCCTCTATTACACGGGTGTGAGAAGGAAAGGGGGACAAAAGATGAGGAAAATAACCTACCCGACTGCAATCAGTAATGGTGTGTTCAAGATGTCTAAAGGTTATTATGGCCCGGTATTGTTCTGTCACTAAAGAAAAAACAGTGGTTTACAGTGGAGAAGTGACTTTTGTCACTTACCAGGGGAGTGGTAGAAGACATACAACATAGATGGTATTAAAAATGTGCTTGACCCACCTAGGACATGTCGATAGTGGAGAGTGATATATCAGGTATCTACCATGGATCGTTGCAGTTAATCTGCAATATAATAAAAGATTCATAAAGCTTAACGTCCTCCTATGGCGGTGTTAATAGTTCAAAGCCCCTCTAGCAGCAAAAGAAAAAAACCCAGAAGATTTCTACTTAATATGCTTATCGGTGCGTCATGCAAGTGTAGGTATCTCCTAGGACGTGGTATCCACCACTGGCCAGGAGAACGTATTGGAATGACACCTGATTTTAAGTAGGTGAGAGGCGGGGTTGCTAGTACTGTGCTATCCAATCGGTAAACGTCCGGAGACCAGAGTCCTGGTCGTTGCAGTAATGTCGCTCTTCCACCAGGGGGAGTGATGTTACGTCTGATGGCACTAAAGGAGTTCATCTGACCAGGTATCACAGTCACACACTACACTTCACACTACAACCACCAGGGGGAGCAAAAGGTTCTATGTATTAGGCCACTCCTCACACTTGGTTAGAACTGGGGTTGGATAGGAAGTTAGAGAGAAGCTGACTGGGTGAGACCCAGAGAAGACCTGTCAGGCAGACAGGGGGAGAAGGAGGAACATCTGAGCTGCAGACAGAGGTCCCTGTCAGGGGTGGGATCCTGACAGAGACAGAGCAAGAGATAGAAAGTTACAGAGCTGCGCCTGCACTACATTGCGGCAGCATCCTAAGAAAGGACACGAAGCGAAGTATATTGTGGAGAGTGAGAAACGAGATCACAGCACAAGGAGATAACACCGGGAGGAGGGTCTGTACCGAGATCGGCGGCCTCCTTCTGAGGCGCGTAGCCGGTGGCCGGAACACCGAGGGAGTAATTGGCTCTACGCATTACTTTGAACTACGGCAGGACAGTTAATTCCAAGTTGGCTGCCCAACCTTAATACCTAATGAAGACAACGGAGGCAAATTGTGGGAGAGGGGCGTCTCTAGGGTACCTATAAAATAGCTCCAGGCCTACCCCATCATACGGGTCGACCTATCCATACCATCTGGAGGACAGAGAGAGAGAATAACAGAAACATACACAACAGTTGTGAGGATTATCCCTTGGTGCTCAGCAGGGAAGTACTACAACACACAGGCGCTAGTAGGAAGGCTACTGATTTCCACCTGCAAAGGGAACTCTGGATGTGCCTTCGGACCGGCCGGATTCAGCCAGCCCTGTTAGCAGTGCTCTGGATTGTGGATGCTGAAGTCTACAGTAAAAGGTAAAGAGACTTGTGTCCTCGTTATTTACTGCAACTTACACCATCATCATCTACCTTACTGGGAAGCCCTGGGGACATACTTTACCTTTGGGAAGGTATACCATCTAGCTGCCATAACATCACCCCAGCGGACCCCTAAGCAGCGTCGGTCATCCTGACCGAACACCACAGGTGGCATCACGAACACTTGACAAACTACACCTTTAATTGGGTGCCCCTTAGCAGGGCAACGGACCGGGTCGGGCCACCGTGACATCCCAGAACCGAGACCGAGGGACCCGGTACCGAGTACCCCACTGCCCTGCGCCTGGGGGCGATCCAGAATCCCATCCGGTAGTGACATAGCCGGAAAAATCTGGTGCTTGCATCCCATTACGGTGGAGACAGGAAAGAATGCGTTCCACTGCGGGGGATTAGTATGACTGGATGTGATGTCAAAAATAGAGTCAAAGGTCGGTGGAGACGAGCACTTGCGTTCCACCTAAATGGAGACCTGAGCCGGATTCGTTCTACTGTAGCTGCTCAAGAGACTATGGCCTCATGAAAAAAATAATGTGCTGCGGAGCCAAGCCAGGGTTGTGTGAGATGTGAAGAGGCCCCATCAGAGCCTGTGCTGTAAATTTGTCCAATACTCAAATATATATTTGAGGCAGTCGAGCAGGTAGACTGGAAAAGGAAAAGTCAGAGGGAGAGTAGTGAGTAGCAGAAATTTGCATGATGTCAATAAATAAAGACGGCTATGAAATAAGGATAAACAGAGTTAGTTTCATGTTAACATATTATAATTAAACAAATTGTTATTAATCATTTAGCATGGTATATAAAGATGCAATATGTGTATATATATATATATATATATATATATATATATATATATATATATGTATATCTTGAATATTATACATATATACATTTTTTATATATTAAACATTAAACAATAGTTCATAATTTAAGAGGTACAAAGACATGGATGGTGTAATGATGATTCATACAGTAGATGTGAATTTGAAAAGCTAAATGGCTAATATAATAATACTCTGCTACTTTAGTAGTGAATGCTCAATATTTGACATACCCTTGAGTACAATGTGTGCAGTCAGCATATAAAGCAGAGTGTATAGATACCACAAAATCCATTCATATAGGTAATCTCAGTGTTTTTTTTTTATTGTTATATAAAGGATAGAAGGCCATGTATCCAAAACGCTTGGATTGCATTACATTATTCATTTTGGATTACATTAAATCATTCATTATTCATCCATTGTGTGCCAAGTTTTATTCAGCTAAGTGTTGGAAGTCTAGGCCTATCGTGAGGAGGCCCGGGATTCAGTGCTCACAGTGGTGATAAGAAGATGCAACGAGGACTGGAGAGGGAATGGTGAGTGCTAGGCTCATTAGGTTTGGAGTATCCTTTAAGCCCCAGGTCTGGTGGGGTACCAGGGTGATCACGGGTGTTGATGCAGCAGCATAAAGGCACGTATGGAGTGAGGACTACTATGAACACTGTAGGCCACAGGCAGAAAGGTGCAGGGAGGATGCAATAAAGTGCATAACAACACAGGCAGAATCATGGCAGAAACAGATAGAGGTGTACAGCAAAATAAACTGGACCAAGAGTCTTAATACCAAGACACAGGTGCACGTCGCTATGCGTCGTTTTGTAGAAAAAACGCATCCTGCAAAATTGCTTGCAGGATGCGTTTTTTCTCCATAGACTTGCATTAGCGACGGTTGCGTCGTGTTGCGTTGGACCGTCAGCACAAAAAAAGTTACATGTAACGTTTTTTGGTGCGTCGTGACCGTCTTTTCTGACCGCGCATGCGCGGCCGGAACTCCGCTCCCGCGTCCCCGCACATCACAATGGGGCAGCGGATGCGTTGTAAAACTGCATCCGCTGCCACCATTGTGCGGCGCTTTCACAGTTTGCGTCGGTGCGACGTGCAGTGCACGATGCTAGTGTGAAAGTAGCCTTAGTGGGCATTAACCCCTTCATTGCTAGGCCACTTTCTGTTTTTTTCCCCCCCTTCTTCCAAGACCCATAAGTTATTATTGTTTTTTAATCAACCTAGCCGTATGTGGCCTTGTTTTTTATGGGACAAGTTGCACTTTTGAATCCGATCATTTTATCATGTAAGAAATAAAAAAAATACCAAGTGCACTGAAATTGCAAAAAAAAGTACAATTTCACATTTTTTTATGTATGAAAGAGGGGGAAAGTATACTTACCATATTCATCATATTGTAAAACTGACCTTGCAATATGATTCTCCTGGTCAGTATGATTACGCATATACCAAACATATATACCTTTTTTAATCTTAGTGGTGAAAAAAAAATTAGAAAATTTGTGAAAAAAACCCTTTGTTTGTGTCGCCATTTTCCAAGACCCGTAAGACTTTCAATTCTTGGGATATAGTGCTGTGTGATGTCTTATTTTTATGCCCTCAGCTGACACTTTTACTGATACCACCTTGGATAGATTCAATGTTTTAATAACCTCTTATTGCATTTTATTGCATTGTTATGGTGGCCAAAAAAAACATAATTCTGGCATTTTGATTTTTACTTCTTGCTACCCCAGTTAAAGATTAGATTAATTTACTTTATATTTTGATAGATCGCACTTTTATGAATCCGTCAAAATTATATGTGTATTTTTTTAAATTGTTCTATTTTTAGTGATGCCAAAGGGCTAGTGTTTACACTAGAATGTTCATGAACATAAATAAACATCAGCCGTAAATCACATAAAAAATGGCGACTCAACCATACATGTTACAAAGATAGGAGAACCATGAGTCAAACAATAGCCAGCAAAGTAGACCAAAAGTAAAAAGTAGACCAAAAGTGTTGGATGGCCTACTTATAAAATTTCCAAGGGTCCCAACACTTTATTTTATTCCTAAGATTCATAAAAATCCCATTGACCCACCAGGCCTTCCGATAGTCTCTGGTATGGGAGGGTTGAGTGACCCCATATGCAAATTTGTGGATTACTATTTAAAACCGTTGGTTGAGTCGCTCCCCTCCTATGCCAGGGACACGTCGGACGTCCTCCGTCGGATCAATGGGATCCAATTGGAGGATAATATGTGCCTTATTACCGCTGATATACAATCTCTGAATACTTGCATTGGTCATAGAGATGGGTTGGAGGCGGTCCGCTGTTTCCTGGATGCCAGCAACTGGAATGGAGCTATCTGCGATTTGGTCATGGAGCTTTTGACTTTTATTCTGACCAAAAACTTTTTTGTTTTCAAGGATGTTTTCTACTTGCAGCAGCGCAGCACTGCCATGGGCGCGGCCTGTGCGCCCTCTTTCGCCAATCTCTTCCTGGGGTATTGGGAGAGGGAGATTTTTGGCGGGGGAGGGCCGCGGGCTGCGGACCATGTGCAGTGCTGGCTGCGCTATATTGATGACTTATTCATCATATGGCAAGGACCTGATGAAGCTTTGCATGAGTTTATGCATCAACTCAATGAGAATACGTATAATATCAAACTGACGTACCAAATGAGTAAGACCAAGGTGGATTTTCTGGACATCAAGATTGAGGTCGATGGTGATCGTTATCTGCAGACTGATGTCTTCAGAAAACCTACGTCTGTCAACTCACTCTTGCATGCTGATTCGGGTCATCCATATAGCACAATTAAAGCCATCCCTGTTGGTCAGCATCTTAGGATGAAGAGGATCTGCTCCTCCACCACCAAATTTGAGGCCCAGGCAGCAGATCTTAAAGTTAGATTTCAAACTAGGGGGTGCAGCAATAGAAGCATCAAAAGGGGGTACCTAAGAGCTAAATATGCACCGCGTGATGAATTATTGTGCGTTGGTGAAAAAAGCATGAAAGCCATTGAGCAACAGAATGTGGTTAGATTTATCTCCACCTACAATGGTGAATGGTCCACTATGAGAGACTGTCTCCAAAGACATTGGAGCATTCTCCAAAGTGACCCAATGCTTTCTAAATGTCTCACAAACTGTCCCTCAATGACCGCAAGACGCAGTAAAAATCTTAAAGATCTATTGGTCTCAAGTCACTATATCCCCAAGGTGAATAAATACAACTTTGGATCTGGTGGGCCACCCCATGGCTGTTTTCCATGTGGCGATTATGTTTCTTGTCAAAATGTCTGTCGCATTGCTACTTTTGATTCAGCAGATGGTAAAAAAACCTTTTCTATTAATTACCATATAACCTGTAACACCACTCAGGTTATATATTATGCTGTATGCAGCTGCCCAAAAATTCATATCGGACTAACATCCCGTCGTCTGGGCACACGCACACGAGAACACGTGCGTGACATAATGGCTGCTAAAAATGAGACAGACATGACACAATTGAAAACTATACCACGTCACTTTCGACAGTTTCATGGGTGCAACCTGAAATCCTGTGTGGTATTAGAGGCGGAGATGTTAAACGCATCCTGGCACAGAGAGAGTGCCGTTGGATTACCACACTGGGCACAATGACGCCCATGGGTTTTAATGAAGCGCATGGATTCTCCTCTTATCTTTGATGGAGATATACATGTATATTCTCCTTCCTGTTGTCTCTACCTTGCCTTATCAGTTTTTAATTTTGTATCTCTGTTTCATATTAATTTTTTAGTGTGTTTATTATCCTGACTATGCCCATGCGACGTCTGACATTTTGGACATCTTAATGAAAATAGAATGTTACCGAAACTTCTATAACATCACCCTCGAATGGAGGATTACAAGGATTTGAAAGTGGACAACACAACTGTGGCGAATTTGGAATGTATAGACTAATTAGTAATATCTGCCTGTAATGGTGACCAATAGAAGAATTGTCATATGGTAATAGCATATATAGTGTTTTACCTTCTACTATCTCCATTTTTATGTTCGTAATGCTCTATATTATGTCATCGTGTATGTCCCTTATTGTTGGCCTTCTCAGGTGCATCGCTGGGATATTTTATTATTTTTGCTTGTCTATATTTGTTTTTTTTTAATATTATTACAATGTATGGTTAATTAATGCACTTTGATAAGCACACATCATTATTATATATTCCCCTGCCCGGTTCTCCTCCTGGCGGTGGACCTAGGTCATGGGGTTTGGACATGGCTGGGATCCATTGCGTGTTGGTAGGGGTGGGATATTGGGGAATTAGTCACTATCATGATTTGCGCACGCGCAATACTTTGCGTTACATGATTGGTATGGTAACGCTAATATACACTGTACCTTATATTCGCACTTTATTGCACCGTCACTTTAGATTTTTATGGTGTTCTACACGCCGGTATGTGGAGCTCGCTGTGCCTCTGGTTTCTTCTCTGACAGCGGTCCCGTGTCATGTGTTGTGGGCGTGGCGCCGGCCCACTTACATGACTGGTATCTGCTGGATGGGTTTGAGGCCTGGAACGCATCAGTGAGGTACTACGTGCGGTTCATGCATGCGCACGCGCTATTCTTATTTTGTCACATGATCGGATGTGATCATTATTTAAATGGAACTGGGATCTTGATTAAACCACGCCCCCTGAGGAAGCGGTAACTTGTGAATGCGAAACGCGCGTTGGGGTATGTGACCAGGATCCAGACGGGACTTCTACTTCACTCCACATGGGTAATTAAACCTTGTTTAACTGCATTGTTTGCACATTGGGTCAGGGCCATTATAACAGCATTTCATGCGTTTATACTATTAAGTTAGGCCTCTGGATACCAGTAGATACTTTTATGTGCACTTGCTAGCAGCACTTTTGTTGTACGTTTATGAGTTAACAATACATTGTGTCATTGTCCCGGACTGGGCTTCCAGGTCACTATTGTATCAATGCATTTAGTCATGAATTTGTCACTTTTTCTTATATGGTAATACTATGTATATGGAAATTATGTGTTTTCAATAAATTTTGTACTTTTGGTCTACTTTGCTGGCTATTGTTTGACTCATGGTTCTCCTATCTTTGTAGAATGTTCATGAGAAGCATGGAGGACTTCAGCAGACCTCTAGTTGTCATGGTAAACTATCAGTGCCCAGCAATCACATCGCGGGAGCTCTGCTTCACCCTTGTCTGTTAAAGACACATGATCGCTGATTAATTCAACCATCATCTGAAAATTCATATCAAAGTCAGGGATATCACATCATGTGACGTAAATGTAAGTCATATGTTGTGGAAGGACTAAACAGGTCTAGGCAGATTATGTCATGAGAACACACTGGGTCACTTGCAAAACGCGATGTGGAACACAGCATTCCCAAGGGAAGGAAACAGGATCTGAGATAGGTGTATAATAGTAACCCTCCTTAGGGCCCCTCCCAAATGAGCCAGTTACAGCAGAAAGAGGATGCTTAGCTTGAAATCTCTTGAGCAGAATTGGAGCATCTATGGCACCCAGCATCTTTCCTCAGTACAGTCATTTCACAGCCCAGAACATCATTGATTTCATACTCCATGACTGAATCAGAAATAGAAGCAGGGACTGTTTTGACTGTAGGGCCAGAGTGCCAGAGCATGACCTGCAGATGGCGAGTTAGAAAACATAGAGGCAGAAGCAAGGACACACTCAGGCTCAGTAACTTCTTCCCTGCAATTGTCTTTGGCCCCATGCTTGGAAAATACTTTCTGAGAATGTGTTCAGGAAGAATTTTGAAGCAGTTATGAAAACAAGATGTTCCCCACTGGGTGGTCTAGTTGGACGACCATTCAATGACCATTGTGCGTAGCCAAAGCCACGGAAGTTCCGAAAGGACTGTTACATTAAAAAGTGGTAAAATTAAAAAAGAAATATCCTCAATGTGTATAATGAATTTGGGGGTGGCAGAAGACATTATCAGGTAGTTAACATCCACTGCCACCTCCCTATTCATTACAAGTAACTGACAGAGTCTTCTCCCACCATTCAATTCATTACAAAGTGTCCTATGCACCCTACCACCTCTTCTCCATCACCCCAATATGTTTTAAGCCCCTGACAGGGTCATAATGAATTGTGCGATGAAGGAGAACGCTAACAAAGATGTAGCACCCTCTAGCACCCAATTCATTTTACATCCATATCTAACATCCTTCTCCCCCTCCCCCTTGTTAATAAGTCCCCTTACTCCCATCTCAATCCCCCACCTCCCTCATCGTCCTTTCTCCTACCCCCTCATTGCCCTCTCCCTACTCCCATCATTATCCTTTCCCCACTCCCATGATTGTTCTCTCCTCACTCCTATCATTGTACTCTCCTCTCTCTAATCATTGTCCTCTCCCCTCTACAATCATTTTCCTGTTCCCACTCTCAACATTGTCCTCTCCTCACTCCAATTATATATTCTCCCCAGTCCCATCATTATCCTTTCCCTACTCCCATCATTGTCCTCCCTCACTGCAATCATTGTCCTCTCCCCACTCCCATCATTGTTTTCTCCCCACTCCCCTCATTGTACTCTCCTTACTCCATTCATTGTCCTCTTCCCAGTACAATCATTGTCCTCTCCCACTCCCATCACTGTCCTCTCCTCACTGTCATCACTGTCCTCCCCCCACTCCAATTACTGTCCTCTCCCCACTGCCATCATTGTCCTCTCCCTCTCCCATCACTGTCCTCTCCCCACTCTCATCATTGTCCTCCCCCCACTCCAATTACTGTCCTCTCCCCACTGCCATCATTGTCCTCTCCCCACTCCCATCATTGTCCTCTCTTCACTCCATCACTGTCCTCTTTCCACTCTCATCATTATCCTCTTCCCACTCCCATCACTGTCCTCTCCCCAGTATACTGGGAAAAACACACTCACCTCTCTGTCTGTTTCCCTGCAGCATCACTTCTTTCTTCATCGCCAGCAACTTTCCAAATTACACAGGCACACGATGCATGCTGTCGTCTTCATGCTGCTCTCCACTCATGATTGAGGTTTTGTTTCTCCAACCAGGCCTCTAATCACACAAGTGAGGTTCTGTATCTTCATCAAGGCCTCCACTCACATGATCTAGGTTCCATTGCTCCAATCGAGCCTCTGCTCACACGATCGAGGTTCCATTTCTCAGCCTTGACAATGAGGATCTCCTATCCTCTATAAAGACTCTGCACCCTTTGCTTCATCCGCATCCAAGAATTTCCTTGTGTCTCTGAATATGTTCTTGTAGGGCTTAGCTGTAAGTTAGTGCAGGACTTGCTTCCACAAGTAACTTTTTACAAGTATAGGTGACAACTGACTCTTAACATGGCCCATATGGCCTTTTATATTTTTCTGCTCTGTCAGCAGATCATACATCCCATGTGTGACAAGTTTCAATCTTTCTCCCATTCAACCTGTTTCCTTTACCTTTCTTCCAGTATACTTCCAGATTCCTATACCTATCACTACTAATCACTAGATGACAGCATATACCCATGCTGTTACTTGTACTTAAAGGTAACTTCAAATCGCAGAAAGACAGGAGAGTCTGGGAATATAAACTGATGACGACCTTTGACACTCTAACTGCAGGAATGAATGTGTCACACGGATTTATGTCTTTTTTACATTAACTAAGGAACTTGCCCATCAGACCATGTGGGGTCATCACAACAGAACCAGACCCTAATCACAGGACAATAAAACAATCCTTATCTAAGAATTGGCCCAATATTTATGGATGTAACTGTTTATCACCCATGGTAATTCTGCTTCATGTCACCTAGCTTATCCATGGTTTTTTTTCCCCCCTTTTTTTTTCTCTATACTATGTTGTGCATAAATATGTGATTCTTCAGAATTTGTTTTAGTCTTTGCCTGATGAAGAGACGTATGTAGTCTCGAAAGCTTGCAATTTGTTACCATCTTTTCAGTTAGCCATTAAAAGGTATCAACCACTGAGGACTCTCAATTCTAAATATTTTTCTAGCATGTACCCACAAATTCTTACAGCATATTCCAATTATGTGAGTCATTTCACTCTGCTTATAGGGAAAGTATTGCTGTTAGAGTGATACCTCTCTGTTAGCCTAGGGTCTGAAGTTCACCCTGTTTGGCCTTAAGTATGGAACAATTTGTAGGATAATAATCACATTCACCACAACACAGAGTCTGCCAGCAAGGCAATGGGATATTTCAGCTCGAGATATTCTGTTCCCACAAATCTCCATGGATTCCTTTCAGCCTTTCTGGGAGGGGATTTTAAAGATAATTCTAGATGTAAAACACAGAAATAGTGTTTTATCCTTAAACTGTTTTTTTTAAAAAAAATGCAAGTCTACTCAGGTGGCAAGTAAAATCAAATCATCAAGGGAGGATAGCTAATCTCCACTATTGAATTCATCTTTGATACCACTAGATAAGAAGACAGCCAGAAGACTGCCATTGTGCCAGGTCAGTTGAGCAGACAGGGTGCGAAACTGGATGGCATAATGTCATACAAAGTTAGTCCATTCTCTGAGCCACAGTTTGGAATCAGCGGTGGAGTGGACACGAGCCTGTTCTTCAAAAGTTTTATGGAAGGCAGACAGAAAAGATGGTAGAGAATGCATCGTAGGATAATCCAACTCCCACAATGGCGTAGCCCATGCCAGGTCATCTCCAGGCAATAAATACAAAATATATGACACTATGGATAGATCAGAAAATAATTTCTAGGGATATAACTCAAAATATGCAGTGTATTGGTTTACAAAGCCCCAACAGGCATAATGTCTCTATAAAACATGGTGGAGTGGGCAAGTATGCAAATGTTTCCCAAGCTGAATGTTGCAGGTGAGTATAAGGTAGTGGCAGGTGGTGAGAAGCTGGTGGTGAAACTGCAGGTGCCTGAGACAGTGCATCCAGATGGGCTGTTAGATCAGCCAGGCCAAGCTCCCCTTGATGTTCAGCAAACTATAAAACCAGTGCAAAAAAACCCCTCTGTATCCAAGGGCAACATTGCTGTAGCTGCTGCACCTTTGGGATCCATGGTTTTGGCATTCTGTTAAGCTCACCAGCCCCGGATCAGGGTGGGCACACTGATCCCAGGCATTGAAGCAACAGCATGGTGGCACGTGTGGAGCGAGGACTAGAAACACTGGACACCACAGGCAGACAAGTGCAAATAGGATGCAGGAAAGGATGTACCGTATGGGGGGACAATAAAAGGTATCTTTTGGGCAATGCAGAGGGTGCATGGGACTTACATACAGCTTGCTAGTCTGCTGTAAAAGGTGCAGTAAAGGTGGTGGCCGTAGTTTATCTTGAGAAAACCTGGTGACACGTTCCCTTTTAAGTAGTTTGATCATGTACAAGATTAACGTATGATGAATACAGTATGCAAAAGAAGAAGAAATTTAGAATGGGGCAAATACTTTTTCAGAGCACTGTATATTGCTTGGGTAGCTGTGCTGCTTTTGCTATCTGCATTTGTGTAATTATGGGTATAGCAAAGCACACAACTGTCCTTCACTTGTCAATCACATAGTTTTCAATGCCAAGTTTATTGAAAAAGAAAAGCTTTATGTACCCGAACCCTGTAGCGAATCACAGCATTGAAATAGTCAATAGGATTTTTATATTACACAAGTGAATGTCTCAGCTGGCAAAATGAAGCACGCTGTGTAAAGACAAATGAAAACTTGTAATGCAAGGGGAATGAATACTTTTACCTATACTAACTGTACTGCTTAAATTCATGAAGAAAAGCTAGGAATGGAAACTATCAAGGATTTTGCAACAGTTTTTTGGCATCAAAAAGTAGCATACTTTGTCACACAACTTTTTTTGTCAAAATTGGTGACTATGTCAGTCTTGCCACTTTTAAAAAACTGTGTGGGGAAAGTGTTTATGGCTCATTATGGAAATACGGTTTAAGATGAATTTATGAATTGCAACTTTTTTTTTCACTGAAAAAAAGGGTAGAGTAAAAAAAAAGTGGAGAAACAGCTCTAGGCAGATGTGTTATATCTACAGATGGGTCAAATGTACAGTATCAAACAAGAGGCCTATCTACAGCCACTCACCTGTAGAGTACCTGCCTTCTTGAAACGCACTTTCTTTTTTTTTGATGATTTCATGTGGCCAAACAATATGAGGTTTCTTTCTTGTGGCATTGTAAAATTATATTCAAGCATCTCACATGATTTTGCTATAACAGCGATCGAGTTCCACCTTGTCACCTATAGTATTATTTCTTTTAAATTACAGCAATTCATTTTGTCTCCCATTGAATTTTTATTAAGTCATAATTTTTCTGTGTTTAACAGCCAATATTTTTTAAAGCTAAAAGGTGCCCTCTTGGACTTCAAATTTATCCTTCATTAGCGGTGCAATATGTGGCATGGTGGGAACAGAGGTTTATGTGTTCCACTTTCAGGCTACAATCCCACGATGAGCTTTTGGTGAATTTTTGATGTTGCAGACTATCTGCACCTATTATTTAAATTAGGTTACTTTTATTTTTTTGCTTTTTTAATATGTATTTCTATCGTGTTTTTTACACTGTATTTTTGTCTCTTTTTGCTATGTCTTGTTTTAAACAAATCTGCTTTGTTTTTTGTACTTCCTGGTATTTGGCTTTGATAAAATGTTGCATTCATTTTTGATAGTTTTCTGCTGCGGAAAAGCACTAAAAACACATGTATGTTGTTTACCTGCTCACTTTTGTACAAAAGGATAAGGATGAACATACAAACAAAATCCATGCAACAATCTCCTGAACAACTCTCCAAATGTCTACTATAAACACGAACTTCACCTCCAATTCCTAACCAGGCAGTAAGAACTATCACTGGCAATTCCTAAGTGCCAGTGGTGAGCATATGTAGCAGAGGGGAGTGGCAAATACTGAACAGCTGAGACAATACAGGTTGGATAACTCCAGGAGATCAACTGAACTGATTAACCTGTCATGCAGCGCTCGCCCCCGGCTTCTGCAGCTCGCCGGGTGCGCGCGCGCGGCGCATTCAGCTCGGAGCATGCGCACATCTGATTCCTCTGTTGGCACTCCTTCCTGTCCTCTCCGTCATCCTGGAGGACTGTAACCCGGAAGTAGCTCTCACGCTGGTATATAAGCTGCTTCCTGCTGCTCCTCTGTGCCTGATGATCATTTGTGTTTACAAGTGCTTCTGGTCACCTGTGGTCTCTGTGCGTTCCTAGCTTTCTGACCTTGGGACTCCTCCTTCCTCTGCAGTACCTGCCTGATTTTCCTGTGTTCCTGCTTTGTTCCTTCAGTTCCTGTTTCTCTGCGGTACCTGCCCGGCTCCTTTACCACACCTTGCTCCCGTCAGCCTCTGTGTCTCCATATTGTCTCGTCAGCCTCCGTGTCTCTGTAGTATTCCCATCTTCTCCCTCGTCTCAGTAGTTCCTTGCCATTCCCTCTGTTTCCTCCGCTGTTTCCTTCGGTCCCTGTGTTCCTGCAGTGTACCCTTCTTATCTCAGTCGACCCTCCAGCTTCCGTGGCGATAGTCCCTCACGGGCCTGCCCCTAACGCTCCCTGTATAGGGGGCGGTCCACCTGGTCAGCTCGTCCGAGAGGGGTTCGTCGTCACGGTCCAGTGGGTCCACTCTCCGTTGTCCCTGTTAGAATCTACTCTCTCAAATGGGACTGCACTCAGATGACATCTGAGTGCAGCCTGATTCTTACAGCATCACAGTATCATCAGGCCATGGACCCCGCTGGAGCTTCCGCTACTCAAAAAGACTTACTCTTTTTGCGTGAAAACCAGACTAGGATCATGTCATTTTTAAAAAATATGGAGTCTCGCCTAGCGGCTTTACAGCCTTCTGATCCTGGTATTGCTCCGCAGTTGGTTGCCCTTCAGCTGGAGCTAGGTCTACAATGGGACACTCAGTCCCATATTTCGAATTTTTTGGCCTCTATTAATGATCGGCTTCTCGCCCTCCAGAATGTGGCCTCTGTCTCCACTCCTGTCTCTGCGCCACAACCCTCGCCCCGACTTGCTAGACCTCCTCGATATGGTGGGGATCCTAAAGCGTGCCGCGGCTTTCTTATTCAATGCCAGTTGCATTTTGAATTGTCTCCGCTACTTTATCCCACCGATCGAGCTAAGGTTGTTTTTATAGTATCCCATTTGGAGGGTGAGGCTTTGGCGTGGGTTAATCCCCTCTGGGAGCGTAATGATCCTTTGGTCTCCCAACTCAATCCGTTCCTGGATACCTTCCGCAAGGTTTTTGATGAACCTGGACGTCTGGTCTCTACCACAGAGTCCCTCTTTAACCTTAGCCAGGCCACTCTCTCTGTAGCTCAGTACGCCATCCGTTTCCGGACTCTGTCTTCAGACCTTGGGTGGAATAATGAGGCTTTGGTTGGAGCGTTTTGGCGTGCTTTGTCTTCACGGATTAAGGATGAGCTGGCAGGACGGGACACTCCCACCTCTTTGGATGATCTTATCTCCTTGGCCATACGCATTGATCTGCGCTTTCAGGAGCGCACTCGCGAGCTTGCCAGAGAAAAGAGACCTCTTCGCCAGACCACTATTGCTCGAGGGACTTCTTTTTCTCAAACAGCCCCGGTGGTTTCTTCATCTTCTCCTGAACCCATGCAGGTCGATCGCTTTGAGTCTTCCGAGCAGCGCCGCAAGGAGAGACTCGGACAAGGTCTCTGTTTTTACTGCGGTAGTGCCTCTCATCTCTTACGCGCCTGTCCTCAGAGGTCGGGAAACGCCTCCACCTAGGACAGGTAAGAGAGGCCTTCCTAGGTGGTTATGACTCCTCTCCACCTCTGGTTTTGTCTGTTATTCTACATTTAGGTTCCCGTCACTTTTCTCTGGAGGCTTATGTTGATTCAGGAGCGGCTGGGAACTTTGTTCAGCTCGAGGTTGTTAACAGGCTTGGGATACCTGTTAGACCCTTGGAGACTCCTAGACAAATAGCTTCCGTCGATGGTCAGCCTTTGCGGGAGACCGTCAACTTAGTTACGGAGGAAGTTGAACTTCAGATTGGAGCTCTTCATCGTGAGAAACTGGCCTTTTATGTTTTACCTTCATTGTCTCATTCTTTCCTTTTGGGTCTTCCTTGGCTGAGAGATCACGAACCCACTCTGGACTGGCGCACTGGAGATGTTCTACGGTGGGGACAGTCTTGTCTGAACAGGTGCCTGCTTCCTGTCAAGCCTGCGTCCTCCTTTCAGTCTGCTTCGGAATCCACGGTAATTCCTCCAGCCTATTGCGCCTTCTCGGATGTCTTTAACAAGAAGGAGGCGGAGATCTTGCCGCCGCACCGCTCTTATGACTGCCCGATAGACCTTGTTCCTGGTTCTACTCCACCTCGAGGACGTATTTACCCATTGTCTCCTACCGAAACTCAAGCCATGTCCGAATATATCCAAGAGAATCTGGCCAGAGGCTTCATTCGAAAGTCCTCCTCACCTGCAGGAGCTGGGTTCTTTTTCGTCAAGAAGAAGGACGGTTCTCTTCGCCCATGTATAGACTATCGGGGTCTCAACACTATCACAATCAAGAACAAATACCCACTTCCTCTTATACCAGAACTCTTTGATCGTCTACGTGGAGCACGAATCTTTACCAAATTGGATCTCAGAGGAGCTTATAATTTGGTCCGTATCCGTTCCGGTGACGAGTGGAAGACTGCGTTTAATACCAGAGATGGTCATTATGAATATTTGGTTATGCCATTTGGTTTATGCAACGCACCCGCAGTCTTCCAGAAGTTTGTAAATGATGTTTTCCGGGATCTACTTTACACCTGTGTTGTAGTGTACTTGGACGATATCCTTGTGTTCTCTCCAGATCTGTCTACTCACAGAAGAGATGTACGGCAAGTACTTCAGCGTTTGAGAGAGAATCGGCTGTACGCAAAACTGGAAAAATGTGTCTTCGAACAGTCATCTCTTCCCTTCTTGGGTTTCATCATTTCCGACGCTGGTTTGGGTATGGATCCAGGAAAAGTTTCTGCCGTGCTCAACTGGCCACGTCCTCTTGGAGTGAAAGCAATTCAGCGATTTCTTGGATTTGCTAACTACTATCGGCAGTTTATCCCTCACTTTTCCTCTCTTTCTGCTCCAATCTCCTCCATGATTCGGAAGGGTGCCAATCCTCATCTATGGTCGTCTGAGGCCGAAGAGGCTTTCCGGTCCATCAAGCAGGCCTTCGCCTCCGCTCCTATTCTTCATCGTCCTGTGGCCAATAAACCCTTCATCCTTGAAGTAGATGCTTCTGCAATTGGAGCTGGAGCTGTGCTTCGCAGAAATCCTCTTCTGGTCGTCTTGTGCCCTGTGGTTTTTTCTCTAAGATCTTCTCCTCCTCTGAAAAGAATTATTCTATCGGTGATAAAGAACTTTTGGCAATCAGGTTGGCATTGGAGGAGTGGCGGTACCTCTTGGAGGGGGCTTTACATCGTTTTGTAATTTACACAGATCACAAGAATCTGGCATATATCCGCTCTGCGCAAAGACTAAATCCTCGGCAGGCCAGGTGGGCCTTGTTTTTCGCCAGGTTTGACTTCGAACTTCGTTTCCTGCCAGGAGATAAAAACTCCAGAGCCGACGCTCTGTCTAGGTCATTCCAGGCGGTGGATATGGAGGAAGAACCTGCGCACATCATCGATCCTGCAAGAGTCATCACAGTTGCTCCTCTCTCTCTTTCCTCGTTGCCTCCGGGTAAGACCTTAGTTGCTGAAGAGAACAGAGAACGCGTCTTACTTTGGGGTCATGCCTCCAAATTAGCTGGACATGTTGGTCTAAAAAAAACCCTCCGTCTGATCTCTCGCTATTACTGGTGGCCTACGTTGTCCAAGGACGTCCAAAGTTTTGTCGCCTCTTGTCCCTCCTGTGCCAAGAATAAAATTCCCAGGCAACTACCTTCCGGGCTTTTGCATCCTTTACCGGTACCCTCCACTCCGTGGCAACATTTATCGATGGACTTCATCACTGACCTGCCTTCTTCATCTGGTTGTACCGTCATCTTCGTGGTCATGGATCGTTTCTCCAAGATGGCTCATTTCATTGCACTACCTGGTTTGCCTTCTGCTCCCGAATTGGCAAAGATTTTTGTTCACCATATTTTTCGTCTTCATGGTCTTCCTTTACATATTGTTTCTGACCGAGGTGTTCAATTCACCGCCCGCTTCTGGAAATCCCTCTGCAAATCTATGAACATTTCGCTTGACTCTTCTTCGGCCTACCATCCGCAGTCCAATGGCCAGGTGGAACGTACTAATCAGACCTTGGTAACTTATCTCCGTCATTTTTCCAATTCCCATCAGAATGATTGGTCTGACTTGCTGCCATGGGCTGAGTTTTCTTACAATAACCATTCCAGCGAAGCTACTAACAAATCTCCATTTTTTATCGTCTACGGTCAACATCCTGGCCTTCCTCTTCCGGTTCCTCCTGTCTCTACTGTACCAGCGGCTGATCTTCTGTCTAGAGAGTTCTCCAGGGTCTGGCAGGAGACCAAGTCTGCCCTTGAGTTGGCTCAAGTCAGGATGAAGAGACATGCGGACAAAAGACGCCTCGATTCTCCTATATTCCATCCTGGGGACAAGGTTTGGGTTTCTTCTAAATTTATCCGTCTCAAAATTCCTTCACATAAGCTGGGTCCTCGCTATATCGGTCCATTCGAAGTTTTGTCTCGTATTAATGACGTTTCTTACAAACTTAAGTTGCCTGCCTCTCTGCGTATTTCTAATTCCTTTCATGTGTCTCTCCTTAAACCCGTAGTTTTTAATCAGTTTCAATCTTCTAACCTTTGTTCTCCTTCGCCTGTTTCCGAGGATGATGTCTTTGAAGTTAGGGACATTTTAGCCATGAAAAAACTTAGAGGGAGAACTTTGTTTTTGGTTGACTGGAAAGGTTTTGGTCCTGAGGAGAGGTCCTGGGAGCCTCGTGAGAACATTCAGGCCCCTCGCATTTTGTCCCGGTTTCTTTCAAGTCTTAAAAAGGAGGGGCGTAAACACGGGGGTACTGTCATGCAGCGCTCGCCCCCGGCTTCTGCAGCTCGCCGGGTGCGCGCGCGCGGCGCATTCAGCTCGGCGCGTGCGCACATCTGATTCCTCTGTTTGCACTCCTTCCTGTCCTCTCCGTCATCCTGGAGGACTGTAACCCGGAAGTAGCTCTCACGCTGGTATATAAGCTGCTTCCTGCTGCTCCTCTGTGCCTGATGATCATTTGTGTTTACAAGTGCTTCTGGTCACCTGTGGTCTCTGTGCGTTCCTAGCTTTCTGACCTTGGGACTCCTCCTTCCTCTGCAGTACCTGCCTGATTTTCCTGTGTTCCTGCTTTGTTCCTTCAGTTCCTGTTTCTCTGCGGTACCTGCCCGGCTCCTTTACCACACCTTGCTCCCGTCAGCCTCTGTGTCTCCATATTGTCTCGTCAGCCTCCGTGTCTCTGTAGTATTCCCATCTTCTCCCTCGTCTCAGTAGTTCCTTGCCATTCCCTCTGTTTCCTCCGCTGTTTCCTTCGGTCCCTGTGTTCCTGCAGTGTACCCTTCTTATCTCAGTCGACCCTCCAGCTTCCGTGGCGATAGTCCCTCACGGGCCTGCCCCTAACGCTCCCTGTATAGGGGGCGGTCCACTTGGTCAGCTCGTCCGAGAGGGGTTCGTCATCACGGTCCAGTGGGTCCACTCTCCGTTGTCCCTGTTAGAATCTACTCTCTCAAATGGGACTGCACTCGGATGACATCTGAGTGCAGCCTGATTCTTACAGCATCACATAACCCTTGCAATGCCGGCAAGGGAAAAACCTGCACTGTTTAATAAGACAAATAGTTTATCTGAAGGACTTGCAGCAGTGGCATCCCCCTGAGCCTCTAGGACCTCCTTTTCTAGATCAGAATATATAGTAGTGATAGATACAAGTTTCTGTAACATAGGAACTGGCTCGCAATTATCTCCTCCCCACAGAAAATAATGAGATAAAGCATTTGCCTTAAAGTTCTTATCCATCAGCTTATAAATCACAACGGAGTTGAATCTCGCAAATAATGATATAGAATATAGAATATTTTTTATGATTGGTGGTTACCATGACCAGATGAACTGCCACCATTTACTTGGGGATGAACCCTGTGAAAATACAGTCCCCACCCCCAACTTTGACACTTCAGCCTCTACAATGAATGGCTGAGTGACGCCAGGCTGTATAACAATCGTTGCACATGCAAAACATCTCTTTAAAGTAGCAAACACCTTACTGGCCGGACTGGACCATTTAGAAAAGTCCTTCCCTTTCTTGGTCATATCCGTCAGGGGTTTGGCCAATACCGAAAAGTTATTAAAGAACTTATGAAAATAACTGGCTAACCCTTAAAACTTTTGTGCTGTCGAAATGTGTCAACAATAGGCTACCACTACCCTGTTTTTTGCACATTTTAATGAAGATGAAATACAGTACGTTTTTATATTTTAATTCAAGTTTTTGCTACTTTTTTTGTTGCTTTTTCTCATCCCTTTTGATCATTTTGCTGGAGCTAGTGATGAGACTGTGGATGCCATCATACACATGGGAAAATGGCATTCATTTCCACTAAAAGCCTCCAACCTACATTGTTTGAAGTGAGTAAAGGCAAAGCATCCACAAGCAAAGGTTAGTGAATTAGGAGCATAAATAAAATATTCCAATGATGATCTGGATTACAGATATTACCATTTGGGGATTTCCACTTTCTGCAGAGGATGAAATTCGAGTCGAATTTCATGAAATTTGCAGTTTCAAAAAAATTCAAACACTTTGAGATTTGATTAGCGGTTATAAGAAATAAAACTTCACCAGCACAATTTCTCACATTGCTGAAGCATCAAAGTGCAGGCTCGTTTGCCATGTGGGCCTTCCCATAATACTCTACAGCTATGACATCTAGCGGATTATCATAACATGTACAGTGGTGGTCAGTAGCTGGGACATCACAGATCAGTGGTTCACAGCGTAGCACATTTTGCATGGGAGAGTCATTTTCCATCTCTAGGGTAACTGGCTAAGACTTTCTCACCTGTAGAGTGTAAGCTCTTATGGTCAGTGGGGTCCTCTCTCTCCTGTAGAGTGTAAGCTCTTATGGTCAGCAGGGTCCTCTCTCACCTGTAGAGTGTAAGCTCTTATGGTCAGCGGGGTCCTCTCTCCTGTAGAGTGTAAGCTCTTATGGTCAGTGGGGTCCTCTCTCTCCTGTAGAGTGTAAGCTCTTATGATCAGTGGGGTCCTCTCTCTCCTGTAGAGTGTAAGCTCTTATGGTCAGCAGGGTCCTCTCTCACCTGTAGAGTGTAAGCTCTTATGGTCAGCGGGGTCCTCTCTCCTGTAGAGTGTAAGCTCTTATGGTCAGCGGGGTCCTCTCTCTCCTGTAGAGTGTAAGCTCTTATGATCAGTGGGGTCCTCTCTCTCCTGTAGAGTGTAAGTTCTTATGGTCAGCGGGGTCCTCTCTCACCTGTAGAGTGTAAGCTCTTATGGTCAGCGGGGTCCTCTCTCCTGTAGAGTGTAAGCTCTTATGGTCAGTGGGGTCCTCTCTCTCCTGTAGAGTGTAAGCTCTTATGGTCAGTGGGGTCCTTTCTATCCTGTAGTGTGTAAGCTCTTACGGTCAGCGGGGTCATTTCTCTCCTGTAGAGTGTAAGCTCTTATGGTCAGTAGGGTCCTCTCTTCTATAGAGTGTAAGCTCTTATGGTCAGTGGGGTCCGCTCTCTAATGTACAGTGTAAGTTCTTATGGTCAGCAGGGTGCTGTCTTTCTTCTCTATTCCACATTATAAGATTTCCAAAATTGAAATTTGTTATTTTCCACAAATCTAATTTTTTGGTAAAAATTCAGCCAAGTTGGTGATTTAGAATTTTAAAGGTCCAGCTCATTTCTAGCCGTTAGTTAAAAAGTTTAGGTACAAGAGTACAAGTTCAAGTATGAGCAGAAACCTTAACTGAGAGCACACACTTATTGCACTGAGGCAAGTATAGGGTAGTTCTCAATAGTTTCACTTGGATTAGTCTTCGGATTAGTCTCTAAGAGGTTGAAAATATTAAAGATCTCACTGACCTCCTACAAGTAAAAGTACAGTCACTTTAATTAGACCTTTCCTATGAATATTGTTCAGGCTGGTATTTTCCCAGAGTGATCATAGTTACCTATGTTGATAATCCATATGTCGGGCAGATTGTCCTTTTGAGTTTGTGACCACTATATAATATTTAATGCTCATCTATGGCCACAAGGTTGCATGTGATTAAACTTGATGAGTAACATGAATATTGTTGACTTGATCCAGGGTGCATGAGATCAAGAGAGCAGACTGTCAGTAATTTCATATCACATTAGTAACATCCCTTTAATTTAAAATAAGCTATGGAGGCAGATTCTCAGGGAGATCTATGTCTGGCCCATAGATCTTAACAGCTCATTTGCATATTAAGAAAAACATGGATTTCTCTTGAATAAGAGATTGGAATTGCAGATATCAAGGTATCATTTTATTTAACTTCCTGTGACGAGGATGTCTATATAGACTTCTCAGGAAAGTTTATCCCACTGACAGATGCCCTTTAAGGGATTGAAAGGTTGACATTCACTTATAGTGTAGCTATCACCCATGGGAGGCACTAGAGGATCAGCTTTCTGTCTCGTTAAAGAGAGCTCATTTACATACCTTTCTTCAAAGAACCATAAGTCTCCTAATGCCAGCTTGGAGGTCTCCACGAGGGTGAACCACGTCCCTCAGAATTCTGTCTAAGACCAATCACTCATAACAAAGCACCTGACTTTACACTACTGAATAATAAGTTAACATTTTGTTGCATAAAAACATCAAAGCAATCAAATAAATAGTACTAAATTCTAATATTTGTCTGATTTTTCATTCTAATATGTGTAGTTTACAAGAGAGTTAAGTCAAAGTTAATTTTATTAAGGCACAGTAGAGAAATTCTGAGGATATGTTGCAAAAGGTATCTGCTTACATTAATGTTAGAAATTAGGAGATCATGCTGCTTCTTCGCAGCAAGAGTCAAAATAATATCACATAATCTAAAGCAAGGATAGAATTTTTATTACAGCCGCTGACAAAACCTCTAGGAGTTATGCATTGATAGATCGAGCACTGGAAGCAGCGTGATAGCAAGAGAAACTTACAGAATGGAACATATCTATAAAAGCAGAATCTACGAAAATACAATGCCTATGGTTGATTGTTAAAGGGAAACTGTCATGACATATAGTCTCATGTGAAATTTCTCTAGACAGGTTCCCTCATCTCAAGACATTACATTGAGCAATTCATGAAAGCATAAGAAGAGAAAAGAGAAAAGACATGAATAAAAGATCGGTTGCATCTTACATTTAAACAATGCAAATATTTATTATGCAACAAACACAAAAGCCTAGACAAGACAAATAAAAAAATGTAAATGGGGAATGCTGAGCCAAAACCTGTTTCCAAGACCAAAAATTGGCACGTGGATACAACTCATATGTCTGGCATGTTAACCATTAGAGCCATGAAAATGAGAATGAATAATCACATGGGAATTAGGACCCTACAAGTATCCCAATAACAGGACCCCTGAGGACGCTCTTTCACATGTGATACGTTTTCTAAGAGCCAATTTCCCTGGTGACTATGAACATGGCACTTTATTGCATATACTGTAACTGTTGCTAATTTTCATACATATATTTTTTTTTAACGTTGCATTATTTATGGACGCAGCTTGTGCATTTCACCTTTCTTCTACTACTTGATATCACTTTAAGGATATCGTCCATTCATGCTTATCTCGGATGTCCACCACATTTACAAGGCTCTATTGAGTATCGTTCTGGTCATATGGGTTGCATCCCAGTGTCAACTTTTGGCCTGGGAAACAGGTTCTGGTGTAATCTGCACAATTTTAAATGTTTTTATTTATCTGTTTTCCACTAATCTTAGTATATACATACTTTGTATCGTCTTCACATCCTGTTCCGTCCAGATGTGTCCGGATCCCAGAATTCCAAGCGGCGAAAGTTCACCGACCTCCATATTGGGACACCCAAGTGATGGGTGTCTCAATATGAAAACTGCTGGTGCTACCAGCCTCTTGCATGGTACCACCAGTGGAAATCCGTCACACCACACACACACTGTATACACCGTACGCACCACACACACACACAAACACACACTGTATATGCCGTACACATAATACACACACAAACTCACACACTGTATACGCTGTATGCACCACACACACACTGTATACGCTGTACGCAGCCTCTTGCACGGTACCACCAGCGCAACATCGTCGTGAACACGCCGCCGCTGGAATCAGCTGAATGATTCACTGACTGCCGCCATCTTTGTACAGGAGGAGCGCATGCACAGTTTTAATGTGACCGCTGCTATCTGTCTGCACAAAGATGGTGATGGTCTGATTTACTGTGCCTGCGTGAATTCCACACAGGCGCAGCATGTCATTAGGCTGTTCCCTGCGGCAGATGCACGACATGTCTACAGGCAGAGGAAGCCGGTCACATTAAATGGGTTTCCTACGAACGAACGTTCGTTTTAAAAATTGTCTGTGTCTGACCGTGTACGGAGCATACCACATCTCCTGGGCAAGGGAAGAAGCAAAAGATAATACTGACATTACAGCAGGGGATCAAAGTGGATTCATTTTGTGAGGTAAAATATTTCACTGACTGTTTATAAACAATATTTTCACAAAATGTATCCTCTGCTATCTCCTGTTGTAATGTCAGTATTGTCTTTGAGGGGAGAACACGGCACAGGAAGGAGAGAGACAGCAGACAAGGGGGATAGCACATGGGGTAGACAGGTCAAAGAAGAGAGCACAGATGGGAGAAGTCAGCACATGGGGAAACAGAGAGTGGGTAGGTGGGGGAGCAGCATGGGGGGGAGAGAAAAGCCTGCCCCCATCGTGTGATTACCGCCCTCCCATTGCGATAGCATCGGGCCTCCAGCTAGTTGGAATTGTATTTGTCTTATATGTACTTTGGTTAGCACTCATCAATATACAGGTGGTTCCAGTTCATTGTTACTTTTCCATATGAGCAATTCATGTTATATCCACATTTGAGTGTATGGAAAAGCCAAAAACAGAGGGCTTCTTTTAGGTTTTCTGAGATATTCCAATAACATGCTGAAGGAGCATAGCAGTTGCCCCGGTGCCCCATTCTATTCTATTGACCATTGGGGTCCCCCCAGCTCACAAACTGCTGAGAAAAACTAAGTATGGAAAAGTCTCCCCAATACCTCACATCATGTAAAAAGAATGCTGAAATTGTAGATAATACTACATCTGATCCTAGCCACATCACTACTGCCCACCCTGCCGATGTGTTCTGGTAATATTTTAACTAGTGTAGTCTACAAAACTATTCCCACTGTCAAATGCAGTGGATGCCTGAATAACCCGATGGACCCAAATCTAAACCAATGGTATCCAGCTAGATTTTTTCCTTTTATTTTGAGGGTACATGACCATCCATTGAAAATTTTCCATAACAGTTTCTAGTTCTTCATATAGGCCATGTGAATATTTTTGTCTTTCACACTTTCTCTGACGGTGAAATCCAATACACAGTACAAACTTATTTTTCTGTCTGTAAATGCATGAACATGTAACGTAACGTCCGTTAGGAGGAAGATTTACTCAAGGAGAAGCCCTGCTTCCTATGTGCACATAGGTATGAGATTCCTGGATTTCATGGAGGATGCACATCAGGGAGTCTTCTGTACGTGCGCACCATCGGAAACAAGGTCTCTGAGATACTTTGAGTCATCACAACATGGAGAGGTCGTAGAAACCACTAGGTCACTTGAGAGGGTGGATTGAGTGCTGTCTCTGCATTAGCAAAATTGGATGTTATAGAATGAAGGGGACACTAACTGGCATAGTCCAAAGTGCTCTATGTGAATAGAACATAGAATATGGGGCATCGTGTGTGAAACTATGAGGATGAGACCATATAAAAAATGTATTGAGTTGTTTCAAAAAAATAGACATAGGTGCTTGATAACACCTTGAAGAATAGATGTCTTGACCATAATGTGAACAAAGGCCTTACAGGCCATCTGATGAACGCCAGATGGGCCGATCTCGCATTGTGTCACATTAGCATGGAACACTTTAAAGGGAACCTGTCACCTGAATTTGGCGGGCCCTTTTTTCGGTCCGATGGGCAGTGTTTTCGGGTCTTTTATTCACCCTTTCCTTTCCCGCTGGCCGCACGCTGGACGTAATATTGTCTTGAAGTTGATTTGCTTTCCTCCGTAGAACATGCCTGCGCAAGGCAATCTTGCCTTGCGCACGCGCAGTATGCTTTGCCCAACTGCGGGCAAAGCCGAAAAGCATTAGTGCGCATGCGTCGGCACACTATGTCCCGGAACACAGCGAAATACTTCCAGGACCGAAAAAAGGGCCCGCCAAATTCAGGTGACAGGTTCCCTTTAACAGTATCAGAGCCTTCAGGAGCAGAGAGATATTGGTTCCCTGCTCTGCCAATTTAATTTGGCCGGCCACAGAACCCTTCTGGCCAGTGGCATGAAAGAGGCCTGCGCCATGCAGGGAAAGTAAGGTGGGGGCGATAACATCACTTCTTCACGCTCTCTGTGCCGGTTCAGAGTCTGAAGTGGAGAAGCGCGTCATGGTTTGACATGGGAATGGGGTGTGGTGAGAATTTTTATCTCATTTGGCAGACACAGAGGATTCACAATGGGAGTGATTATTAAAAGAAGTCAAAATCTGAGGGTTGGCAAATTTAAAAGGAGGCATACTGAAGGATGATTTTTAAAAGCGGTACAAATGGGATGATCATTAAAACAAGAGGCAAAATCTGGGTCTTTTTTTTTAAAGGTGGCAGTATGGAGCATGTTTATTAAAACCAGGCACAACGAGGGTATGTTTTTAAAGGAGACAAAATAGTAGGTGATTTTTTAAAGGAGGCACAATGGGAGGGATGAGGGTTTGTTATTATAAGAAGGCAAAAGGGTTTATATTTGCAATATAGACCCCATTTTGGGAAGTAGGTGCGGGGTCAGACTGAATGGGCCTTTGTGCTTTTAAATGCAGAGTTGAATTTCTGACAGTTCTACTCATTATTGTCAAAATAAAGAGTTAAATAAAAAAACAGTATTGTTTCAATGTGACTTTGCTGTATGCACAAATAAAAATGTCTGTTTTCGTCACCATTGTTCTGCACACTTTATTCAATTGAAAACTCATAGATATTAAACTGAACCTGTCATTAATGTCTTCAACTTCACAGCATAAGCTTCACGCTCAAAACCCTGAGCAATTTCTCTCTATTGTGAATATTTCTGAAAAACAGCCGCACTATCCCGACCCTGTCTGCATCCTGCCGTGATCACTTGACTTTTGAAGAATTTAGAGTTTTTCCATTCCATTTTCAAGGCCGAAAAGAAGAAAAATTCACCATGAACAATGTTTCATTTTGGAAGTTATACAATATATATATATATATATATATATATATATATATATATATATATATATATATATATATATATATATATATATATATATATATATACTGTATATATGCTATATATATATATGCTATATATATGTATGCTATATATAGCTATATATGCAGTATATATATATATATATATATATATATATATATAATATATATACGGTATATAATATATATATATAGACTTAGGCCCAGTACTGTGTTGTTGTTTATGTGTACTGTCTATACAGAGCATTGTGCTGTGATATAATGTCCTTCACCTCTTTTATCTTTTTTTTTTAGAACAGTTATGTAATGAACAAAGTAGAAAGGAAGAAGACATAAAAAAAACTATGCCTAATCTATCTATGGATTTAACAGGCAGTTTAATGAGATTGTTATGGTACTTTAGTTAAAAAGGTAAAATGGACTGTAAGGTCAGAAACGAATGTCAAATTGGAAGCCTGATAATCAGTGGTCTTCCACTAATAGCAGCTTTCACACGGGGACCAGGCTGGAGACACATGGGGAGACTAGGCTGGAGATACATGGGGGGACCAGGCTGGGGACACATGGGGTGGACCAGGCTGGAGACACATGGGGGGGACCAGGATGGAGACACTTGGGGGAACAAAGATGGAGACACATGGGGGGACCAGGATAGAGACAAATGGGGTGGACCAAGCTGGAGACACATGGGGGACCAGGCTGGAGACACATGGGTGGCCAGGCTGGAGACACATGGTGGAGACCAGGCTGGAGACACATGGGGGGACGAGGCTGGAGACACATGTGACCAGGCTGGAGACACATGGGGGACCAGGCTGGGGACACATGGGGTGGACCGGGCTGGAGACACATGGGGGGACCAGGATGGAGACACTTGGGGGAACAAAGATGGAGACACATGGGGGGACCAGGATAGAGACACACGGGGGACCAGGATAGAGACAAATGGGGTGGACCAGGCTGGAGACACATGGGGGACCAGGCTGGAGACACATGGGGGGCCAGGCTGGAGACACATGGTTGAGACCAGGCTGGAGACACATAGCGGGGACCAGGCTGGAGACACATGGGGGGACGAGGCTGGAGACACATGGGGTGACCAGGCTGGAGACGCATGGGGGACCAGGCTGGAGACAGAAGGAGGTGGGACCAGGCTGGAGACACATGGGGGGAACCAGGCTGGAGATACACAGAGGGACCAGGCTGGAGACATATAATGTAAGTCCGCAAGGACAGGTGTTGTGAATTCTGCTCTTGGGCTCCCTCCGGTGGTTATAAGTGGTAGTGCTGCTGTCTTGGGATCGCAGAATTCATCAGGTATGTCCACTTATTGCAATTCTGACTGGGCTATTTAGTCTTGCTTGACCCTTTAGTTAGTGCCAGTTGTCCATTGTTTCCTGTAAGTGCCTTTTTGGAGTACAGAAGGTTTCTTTTTTGGGCTTCATTTTTTCTCCCTCATCTATAGAAATGGATCCGGTTAAAGTTCAGGCCATTCATGATTGGATCCAGCCCACTTCTGTGAAGAGCCTTCAGAAATTTTTGGGCTTTGCTAATTTTTATCGCCGCTTTATTGCCAACTTCTCCAGTGTGGTTAAACCCCTGACCGATTTGAGGAAGAAGGGCGCTGATGTAGCGAATTGGTCCTCTGCGGCTGTTTCTGCCTTTCAGGAGCTTAAACGCCGATTTACTTCTGCCCCTGTGTTGCGTCAGCCGGATGTCTCCCTTCCATTTCAGGTTGAGGTTGACGCTTCTGAGATTGGGGCAGGGGCCGTTTTGTCTCAGAGGAATTCTGATGGTTCCTTGTTGAAACCGTGTGCCTTCTTTTCTCGAAAGTTTTCGCCTGCGGAACGCAATTATGATGTCGGCAATCGTGACTTGTTGGCTATGAAGTGGGCATTTGAGGAGTGGTGTCATTGGCTTGAGGGGGCCAAGCACCGTATTGTGGTCTTGACTGATCATAAGAATCTGATTTACCTCGAGTCTGCCAGACGGCTGAATCCTAGACAGGCCCGATGGTCCCTGTTTTTCACCTGTTTTGATTTTGTGGTCTCGTACCTTCCAGGTTCTAAGAATGTTAAGGCGGATGCCCTCTCTAGGAGCTTTTTGCCTGATTCTCCTGGGGTTCTTGAGCCGGTCGGCATTCTGAAGGAAGGGGTGATTCTTTCTGCCATCTCCCCAGATTTACGACAGGCTCTTCAGGAGTTTCAGGCCGATAAATCTGATCGCTGTCCAGTGGGGAAACTGTTTGTTCCTGACAGATGGACTAGTAGAGTGATTTCTGAGGTTCATTGTTCTGTGTTGGCTGGCCATCCTGGGATTTTTGGTACCAGAGATTTGGTTGGTAGGTCCTTTTGGTGGCCTTCTTTGTCACGGGATGTGCCATCTTTTGTGCAGTCCTGTGGGACTTGTGAGCGGGCCAAGCTTTGCTGTTCCCACGCTAGTGGGTTGCTTTTGCCTTTGCCGGTCCCTGAGAGGCCTTGGACGCATATTTCTATGTTCTATGGATTTTATTTCAGATCTTCCAGTTTCCCAGAGGATGTCGGTTATCTGGGTGGTTTGTGACCGGTTTTCTAAGATGGTTCATTTGGTACCTTTGCCTAAATTGCCTTCCTCTTCTGATTTGGTTCCGTTGTTTTTTCAGCATGTGGTTCGTTTGCATGGCATTCCGGAGAATATTGTGTCCGACAGAGGTTCTCAGTTTGTTTCTAGGTTTTGGCGAGCCTTTTGTGCTAGGCTGGGCATTGATTTGTCTTTTTCTTCCGCGTTTCATCCTCAGACAAATGGCCAAACCAAGCGAACTAATCAGACTTTGGAAACTTATTTGAGATGCTTTGTGTCTGCTGATCAGGACTATTGGGTGGCTTTCTTGCCATTGGCCGAGTTTGCCCTTAATAATCGGGCTAGTTCTGCTACCTTGGTTTCACCCTTCTTTTGTAATTCTGGTTTTCATCCTCGTTTTTCTTCAGGGCAGGTAGAGCCTTCTGATTGTCCTGGGGTGGACTCTGTGGTTGACAGGTTGCAGCAGATTTGGGCTCATGTTGTGGACAATTTGGTGTTGTCTCAGGAGGAGGCTCAGCGTTTTGCTAACTGTCGTCGGTGTGTTGGTTCCCGGCTTCGGGTTGGGGATTTGGTTTGGTTGTCTTCCCGTCATGTTCCTATGAAGGTTTCTTCCCCTAAGTTTAAGCCTCGGTTTATTGGTCCTTATAGGATTTCTGAGATTATCAATCCGGTGTCTTTTCGTTTGGCCCTTCCGGCCTCTTTTTCCATCCATAATGTTTTTCATAGATCTTTGTTGCGGAAATATGTGGTGCCTGTTGTTCCCTCTGTTGATCCTCCTGCCTCGGTGTTGGTTGATGGGGAGTTGGAGTATGTGGTTGAGAAGATTTTGGATTCTCGTTTTTCGAGGCAGAGGCTTCAGTATCTTGTCAAATGGAGGGGTTATGGCCAGGAGGATAATTCTTGGGTTGTTGCATCCGATGTTCATGCTGACGATTTGGTTCGTGCCTTTCATTTGGCTCGTCCTGATCTGCCTGGGGGCTCTGGTGAGGGTTCGGTGACCCCTCCTCAAGGGGGGGGGTACTGTTGTGAATTCTGCTCTTGGGCTCCCTCCGGTGGTTATAAGTGGTTGTGCTGCTGTCTTGGGATCGCATCATTCATCAGGTGTGTCCACTTATTGCAATTCTGACTGGGCTATTTAGTCCTGCTTGACCCTTTAGTTAGTGCCAGTTGTCCATTGTTTCCTGGAGGATTCACTTCCCTGCCTGGTCTCTCTTGCTTGCTGTTCATTTCAACAAAGATAAGTGCTGGCTTTGTTTTCTGCAGTCCACATGCTGTGGGTCTGATCGTTCTAGTTATTTTCCATGTTTTGTCTTGTCCAGCTTGGTCTGTATAAGGATTTGTTTAGCCAAGCTGGTATCTCTGGAGATGCAGATATACCCTCCATGCCTTTAGTTAGATGTGGAGATTTTGTATTTTCTTTGGTGGATATTTTCTAGTGTTTTAATACTGACCGCATAGTACTCTGTCCTATCCTTTCTATTTAGCTAGAAGTGGCCTCCTTTGCTAAATTCTGATTTCAGTCTGCGTATGTTATTTCCCTCTCTTCTCACAGTCAATATTTGTGGGGGGCTGTCTATCCTTTGGGGATTTTCTCTGAGGCAAGATAGTTTTCCCTTTTCTATCTCTAGGGGTAATTAGTTCTCCGGCTGTATCGAGATGTCTAGGAAGTGATAGGTACATTCCATGGCTACTTCTAGTTGCGGTGTTAAGTTCAGGGCCTGCGGTCAGTACAGGTACCACCTTCTCCAGAGTACGTCTCATGCTGCTCCTAGGCCACCAGTTCATAACAGACAGGGTCCTCTCCCCTCTGTACTAGTCTGTCATTGTAAATTTGTGTACTGCAAATGATATCTATAACTCTGTATGTAACCCCTTTCTCATGTACAGCACCATGGAATTAATGGTGGTATATAAATAATAATAATATTGCGGTCATTTGTTTTCTCTGATATTAGTTAGAAGATTCTTTATTTCCATTAAAAATTAAATACTTGGAACACAGCGGCGGAGATGCACTTACAGGGGTTCTCCTGTGGAAAAAGTAATCATCTATCCACCGGATAAGTGATAACGTATTGAATGGGGGGGTCTGACTGCTGGGACCCAATAAGCAGAATGTGGAGCTTTTATCCCCATTAGACTGGAGTGGCATGTACAACTCGACGACTGATCAATTCATTCCAAAATTGTCTGCACTTGTTTTTATGGAAGCTCCAAAGAGGATGAATGGAGCTGCGATCAGATATCGCACCTACTGCTCCATTTTAAAATGGGGATAAGTGTCCTATTAACGATAAAACTCATTCTTCAGATTGGTGCAGTTTCTAATGGTTGGACCTAAACGATCATCTATCCTGTGGAACTCATGGATGGGTTGTAACTTGTTTCAACCAAAGAACCCCATTAATGTGAACTATCGTAATTATAAATCCCAGTTATGGGGACGCACAGTAGATGTGCAGGAGCCGCCGGTGTTTTACAGCTTATGCTCCACTATAATCAGGATAACTACTGACAGATATTTGCATATAGCTGAAGGGTGGGCCCCTAGAGTGCATTCCCCTGGTGGGCCCCAGACATCCCAGTCTGACCCTGGATGGAGGTATCATTCTGTGTTTAAGGGCCATAATGCAGTGTATGAGCCTGCAATGTTGTGTGTAGAGTTTGTAGGGTCATAATACTGTGTGTGCAGGCATCATATCTTGTGTGAGTATTGTAGGGGCTATGGTGCTGTGTATGGTGACCATGGGAAAAATGTAATGTGGGGGCATCATACTGTACATGGTGGCCTGTAGTGACCATGATGAAGCGTGATTGGGCCTACATGGGCATCATACTGTATGAGAGCTATATGGAGGTCATCATAGTTTGTGTGAGGTTGTGGGGGCATCATACTATATTTTGGTACTGTGGGAGCATTATACTGTACAGGTGGCAGATTGGGCCATCGTACCTTGTTTGTCACTGTGGGGACTATCATACTGTGGGTGGGGAATGGTGTGGGGGCATCATACGGTGGGTGTGATGATTGTGGCATAACACTGAGTGGGGCACATAGATATGGTAACAGAGCCAAGCTCACTGCATAGAAATGATGACAGAATGGAGCTTACTATAATGAAATGGAAACAGAACCAAGCTTACTTGATGAATATGGAAGCACAACCAGGCATACTACGTAGGTAAGGTAAGACAGAACTAAACTTACTGCATAGATACAAGAATAGAACCACATTTACAGCATAGATACACAAACAGAAATGGGTTTACTACATAAATACGGGAACAAAACAGATCTTACTCTGTCAATATGGGAACAGAACTGAGCTTACTACATAGATATAGAAACAAAACTGAATTTACTGCATAGATATGAGAGCAGACAAAAGCTTACTACATAGATACAGGAACATACACAAGCTTACTACAGAGATATGAAAACAGAACCAAGCTTATTTCATAGCTAAAAGAATCATATTAAATAAATACTGCAACGCAACCAAGCTTACTACATTCTTAGGATATTTGTACAGGAATAGAACTGAGCGTAGTAAACTGATAAGGGAATAGAATCAAATGTCGGAAAAGAAAATATATGATTTGGAAATTGTGTTGTCCTGATAGCCTAATTTATCAAACAGCATGTTGAGTCTACAAAAAAAAATGAATTTTTGCATACCATTTTTTTAAAAATATTTTGGAACTTTATTTATAGAAAAAATTGAAAATTAAAAAATTATTTGAGGCTATTATTAGGATTCAGCTGATTTCATGCTCTCTGTACTCATGACTTGACAGCTTCATATGTGGTCTGCAAACTTAGGGTATGTATCCACGATCCGGAAGCTCTGCGCTATGGACACAGTGGATACCAGGGCCGGACTGGGACTAAAATTCAGCCCTGGCATTTGAAGTTACACAGGCCCACTTGTCACATGGTGACTGTATAATATCTTTGTACACTTGTAGGCAGGGCCGGTTTTAGGCAAAGTGGGGCCCTAGGCAAAGTTTAAAATGCGTCCCCAAATGCTAACATATTGCACATCACACAGAAGCCTTTCTGTTGTATTTACGTGCGCTGAGTTCAGGCCGCTAAACGAGTTTGATCGACAATACTGAAGTTGTTCAACGCTTGTTTCCCGGCCTCTTTCCACCAGCTGAGGAATAATGATGAGACAGAATGATCACTAATAGATCACCATACAGTATCATGTTTTCAGCAGCACATCTACAGTTTACACTGGCAATGTGCTGCTGACAACAAGGCTTTTTGTTCCAGCAAAAACAATCCGAATATGCAGCATTTTACTTGTTTAGTAAAATACACCCCATAGTCCTCCATATATTATAATGTGCTCCATAGTCCTCCATATAGTATAATACACTCCCTATAGTCCTCCATATATTAAAATACACTGCTCAGTCCTCCACATAGTATAATACACTCCTCATAGTCCTCCATATAGCATAATACAATCCTCATAGTCCTCCATATAGCATAATACAATCCTCATAGTGCTCCATATAGTATAATGCACCGCCACAGTCATCCATGTAGTACAATTCACTTCCCATAGTATAATGCACCCCATAGTTCTTCATATAGTATAACGTATTCCCCATAGTCCTCGATACAGTATAATGCAGCCCACATATAGTATAATGCAGCCACCCCAGAGTATAATGCAGCCACCCCAGAGTATAATGCAGCCACCCCAGAGTATAATGCAGCCACCCCAGAGTATAATGCAGCCACCCCACAGAGTATAATGCAGCCACCCCAGAGTATGTAACCCCCATAGAATATAATACAGCCCACCTCCCCATAATATATAATGTAGCCCCCCATAGAATATAATGCAGCCCCCCATAGTATATAACGCAGCCTCCCCCATAGAATATAATATACCCCCACAATAGTATATAACACAGCCACATAGTACATAACATGGCCTCCCCCATAGAATATAATATACTCCCCATAGTATATAGCAAAGCCCGCATATTATATAGCACAAACCGCATAGTATACAGCACAGCCTGCATACTATAGCACAGCTCGCGTAGTAGATAACACAGCCCACACAGCAGTATTCAGCACAGACCACACAGTAGTATACAGCACAGACCACACAGTAGTATACAGCACAGCCCACGTAGAAGTATACAGCACAGTCCACACAGTAGTATACAGCACAGCCCACAGAGTAATATATACAGCACAGCCCACAAAGTAATATATACAGCACAGCCCACAAAGTAATATATACAGCACAGCCCACAGAGAACTATATACAGCACAGCCCAAAGAGAACTATATAAAGCACAGCCCAGAGTACTATATACAGCACAGCCCAGAGTACTATATAAAGCACAGCCCAGAGAGTACTATATACAGCACAGCCCAGAGAGTACTATATACAGCACAGCCCAGAGAGTACTATATACAGCACAGCCCACAGAGTACTATATACAGCACAGCCCACAGAGTACTATATACAGCACAGCCCACAGAGAACTATATAAAGCACAGCCCAGAGAGTACTATATACAGCACAGCCCAGAGAAAACTATATACAGCACAGCCCACAGAGTACTATATACAGCACAGCCCACAGAGTACTATATACAGCACAGCCCACAGAGTACTATACACAGCACAGCCCACAGAGTACTATATACAGCACAGCCCACAGAGTACTATATACAGCACAGCTCACAGAGTACTATATACAGCACAGCCCACAGAGTACTATATACAGCACAGCCCACAGAGAACTATATACAGCACACAGTAGTATACAGCACAGAGCACAGCCCACAGAGAACTATATACAGCCCACAGTAGTATACAGCACAGAGCACAGCCCACAGAGAACTATATACAGCACAGAGCACAGCCCACAGAGAACTATATACAGCCCACAGTAGCATACAGCACAGAGCACAGCCCACAGATAACTATATACAGCCCACAGTAGTATACAGCACAGAGCACAGCCCACAGAGAACTATATACAGCACAGAGCACAGCCCACAGAGAACTATATACAGCCCACAGTAGCATACAGCACAGAGCACAGCCCACAGATAACTATATACAGCCCACAGTAGTATACAGCACAGAGCACAGCCCACAGAGAGCTATATACAGCCCACAGTAGTATACAGCACAGAGCACAGCCCACAGAGAACTATATACAGCCCACAGCAGTATACAGCACAGAGCACAGCCCACAGAGAACTATATACAGCCCACAGCAGTATACAGCACAGAGCACAGCCCACAGAGAACTATATATAGCACAGAGCACACAGTAGTATACAGCACAGAGCACAGCCCACAGAGAGCTATATACAGCCCACAGCAGTATACAGCACAGAGCACAGCCCACAGAGAACTATATACAGCCCACAGCAGTATACAGCACAGAGCACAGCCCACAGAGAACTATATATAGCACAGAGCACACAGTAGTATACAGCACAGAGCACAGCCCACAGAGAGCTATATACAGCCCACAGCAGTATACAGCACAGAGCACAGCCCACAGAGAACTATATACAGCCCACAGTAGTATACAGCACAGAGCACAGCCCACAGAGAACTATATACAGCCCACAGCAGTATACAGCACAGAGCACAGCCCACAGAGAACTATATACAGCCCACAGCAGTATACAGCACAGAGCACAGCCCACAGAGAACTATATACAGCCCACAGCAGTATACAGCACAGAGCACAGCCCACAGAGAACTATATACAGCCCACAGCAGTATACAGCACAGAGCACAGCCCACAGAGAACTATATATAGCACAGAGCACACAGTAGTATACAGCACAGAGCACAGCCCACAGAGAGCTATATACAGCCCACAGCAGTATACAGCACAGAGCACAGCCCACAGAGAACTATATACAGCCCACAGTAGTATACAGCACAGAGCACAGCCCACAGAGAACTATATACAGCCCACAGCAGTATACAGCACAGAGCACAGCCCACAGAGAACTATATACAGCCCACAGCAGTATACAGCACAGAGCACAGCCCACAGAGAACTATATACAGCCAAAGCAGTATACAGCACAGAGCACAGCCCACAGAGAACTATATATAGCACAGAGCACACAGTAGTATACAGCACAGAGCACAGCCCACAGAGAGCTATATACAGCCCACAGCAGTATACAGCACAGAGCACAGCCCACAGAACTATATACAGCCCACAGTAGTATACAGCACAGAGCACAGCCCACAGAGAGCTATATACAGCCCACAGCAGTATACAGCACAGAGCACAGCCCACAGAGAACTATATACAGCCCACAGTAGTATACAGCACAGAGCACAGCCCACAGAGAACTATATACAGCCCACAGCAGTATACAGCACAGAGCACAGCCCACAGAGAACTATATACAGCCCACAGCAGTATACAGCACAGAGCACAGCCCACAGAGAACTATATATAGCACAGAGCACACAGTAGTATACAGCACAGAGCACAGCCCACAGAGAGCTATATACAGCCCACAGCAGTATACAGCACAGAGCACAGCCCACAGAACTATATACAGCCCACAGTAGTATACAGCACAGAGCACAGGCCACAGAGAGCTATATAGAGCCCACAGCAGTATACAGCACAGAGCACAGCCCACAGAGAACTATATACAGCCCACAGCAGTATACAGCACAGAGCACAGCCCACAGAGAACTATATACAGCCCACAGCAGTATACAGCACAGAGCACAGCCCACAGAGAACTATATTCAGCCCACAGCAGTATACAGCACAGAGCACAGCCCACAGAGAGCTATATACAGCCCACAGTAGTATACAGCACAGAGCACAGCCCACAGAGAGCTATATACAGCCCACAGCAGTATACAGCACAGAGCACAGCCCACAGAGAACTATATACAGCCCACAGCAGTATACAGCACAGAGCACAGCCCACAGAGAACTATATACAGCCCACAGCAGTATACAGCTCAGAGCACAGCCCACAGAGAACTATATACAGCCCACAGCAGTATACAGCACAGAGCACAGCCCACAGAGAACTATATACAGCCCACAGCAGTATACAGCACAGAGCACAGCCCACAGAGAACTATATACAGCCCACAGCAGTATACAGCACAGAGCACAGCCCACAGAGAACTATATACAGCCCACAGCAGTATACAGCACAGAGCACAGCCCACAGAGAACTATATACAGCCCACAGCAGTATACAGCACAGAGCACAGCCCACAGAGAACTATATACAGCCCACAGCAGTATACAGCACAGAGCACAGCCCACAGAGAACTATATACAGCCCACAGCAGTATACAGCACAGAGCACAGCCCACAGAGAACTATATACAGCCCACAGCAGTATACAGCACAGAGCACAGCCCACAGAGAACTATATACAGCCCACAGCAGTATACAGCACAGAGCACAGCCCACAGAGAGCTATATACAGCCCACAGCAGTATACAGCACAGAGCACAGCCCACAGAGAACTATATACAGCCCACAGCAGTATACAGCACAGCCCACAGAGAACTATATACAGCCCACATCTCTTCTCTTCCTCCCCTCACCTCCTCCGATAATGGCCCCACAGTCCAGAAAAAAAAAAAAACTCTCCTCACCTCTCCTCGTGCCCAGCGTTGCTTCCTGGTTCCTGCTCCTGTCTCAGCAGCTGCAGTCTGCCCGGGACACAGCAGGTGCGCGATGATATGACGTCATCGCGCACCCGCAGTGTCAGAGGCAGAGCGGGGAATGATGGGAGAGGAGCGTCTGTAGACGCTCTCTCCTCCATCATTGCATTCAACTGTACCGGCGTCTATACGCCGGTATAGTTGAATGCGACGGCGGGGGCGGCGGATTGAGCGGCCCACCACTGGCACCGGCCCTTCTGGCATTTGCCAGAAGTGCCCTATGGCCAGTCCGGCCCTGGTGGATACCCCGCTTCACCCAAAGCGGCGTCCCCTGTTGTATGCGTGGTGATTCCGCATGTACTCATTGAACATATGCAGAATCACCGCATCCTATTAATAGACTGTGTTATTTATCTTCTCAAGAATAGATTAGGCCTCATTCACATGACCGTATTGCACAAATGTTTTGTATCCGTTTTTCTCACTGATACAATACGTACCCTTTATAATCTATGGTGTGATTCACATATTCATTTTTTTCCAGCAGCACGGACGACAAAAGCCAATACATGTCTATGGGTCCACGAAATTCATGTACAGCATCCGTGTACAATTGTGTGCTGTCTATATGTAATATTACAAAGTTTAGCAGAAGCTCTGTAATTATTTATTTATTTAACCATCTGTGAAAAACACAGATGACACTGATGGCAAAAACGGACACACGGATAGCACACTGATGGAAAACACTGATTGACATGGATGTGTGAATGAGGCCTTACACAGTGTTGGAATTCCATTTGTAAGAGTCAGAGTGAAATTGTATAAATAAACCGCAGAGTCCCTTTAACCCCTTAATGACCGTCAATACGTCTTTTAACTGACCTGAGATATAAGAGAATAGCATCCCCATACAGGGGAAAATGAAAAATTACTGCTACATTTTTAAACCTCCTAAAATGCAAACAAAATAAAATAACATTTTACAAATGGTGCTGATGTAAAGCAGGCATGTGGGAAATGTTATTTATTAATATTTTGCTGTGGTATGACTATCTGAATTAAAGGGATAATCATTCAAAGTTTGAAAATTGCAAATGTTTTAACATTTTTCTCAAATTTCTGATATTTTTTATAAATAAACACAAAACATATTGACCTAAATTTACCATTATCATAAAGTATCATGAGTCACGAAAAAATTGTCTCAAAATCACTGGGATTTGTTGACGCGTTCCAGAGTTATTATCACATAAAGTGACATTGGTCAGATTTCAAAAATTTGGCTCCGTCACTAAGGGGTTAATGGGTAATGTTCTGCAGTCAGAAGGAAAATATAGATGCCAAAATTGTAAAACAAAGCACAGCAAACCCATATAAACAGTAAATCATTTAGATAAAGTGTATACCCTTATTTGTAGGATACATATAAAATGGTTGTAATAATCCATCATAAGAGGTTGTCTACATTACAATCTCTGTACCAGCCAAGCAAATACATGTGAAAAACCATTATACCATTATTACATGTGTAATAATTTCAAATAGTACACATATGCTTATGGTTACCTATGTTTACATCAGGTTTATTTATTTCAGAAATGTACTATATGCTGTATTTTACTATACTAATAAAATAAATGTATGGTATCAAACATGCAACAATCACACCTACCCTGCTGAAGCTATCTGTTGATCCAACCTCAACATTCAATTATCGTGCCATATCACTAATCCCAATCACCTCACAACTCCTATTTCCACATTAAACTTTCCTCCAACCACTCATCTAACTCACTTTTGGACAACCTACAATCTGGCATCCGTCCCTACTAGGGATGAGCAGACCCATGTTCGAGTTCTTGTTCCCGACCCGAACTTTATTTCATATTCATTCATCTCTAGTCACTATCACTCCACTGAAACCGTCTTAGGGTACCGTCACACAGTGAAATTTCCATCGCTACGACGGCACGATTCGTGACGTTCTAGCGATATCGTTACGATATCGCTGTGTCTGACACGCTACTGCGATCAGACATCACGCTGAGAATCGTATGTCGTAGCAGATCGTTTGGAACTTTCTTTCGTCGATTGATCACCCGCTGACATCGCTGGATCGTTGTGTGTGACAGCGATCCAGCGATGTGTTCGCTTGTAACCAGGGTAAACATCGGGTAACTAAGCTTAGTAACCCGATGTTTACCCTGGTTACAAGCGTAAACGTAAAAAAAAAAAACAGTACATACTTACATTCCGGTGTCAGTCCTCCGGCGTCTCAGCTTCTCTGCACTGTGTGAGCGCCTGCCGGCCGGAAAGCGAGCACAGCGGTGACGCGGTGACGTCACCGCTCTGCTTTCCGGCCGCTGTGCTTACACAGTGCAGAGAAGCAGAACGCCGGGGACAGACACCGGAATGTGAGTATGTACTGTTTGTTTTTTTTACGTTAACGCTGGTAACCAGGGTAAACATCGGGTTACTAAGCGCGGCCCTGCGCTTAGTAACCCGATGTTTACCCTGGTTACCCGGGGACTTCGGCATCGCTCCAGCGCCGTGATTGCAAAGTGTGACCGCAGTCTACGACGCTGGAGCGATATTCATACGACGCTGCGACGTCACGAATCGTGCCGTCGCAGCGATGGAAATTTCACTGTGTGACGGTACCCTTAATCAAAGTTAAAAACAACTTACTAATAATCAAAGCTAACAGACCATTCTCTATACTCCTACTCCTTGACCACTCCCTCATACTACAGATCCTCTCTTCCCTTGACATGAAAGATTTTGTCCTCTCCTGGATCTCCTCATACCTCACTAACCATACATTTTGTGTCTCCCATTCCCATACTATCTCTTCATCTTGCACTCACTCTGTTGATGCACCTCAAAGTTTTGTCTTGGTTTCGAGTGCCACATGTGTGCTGTAGACCTCTTTGGCCTCACCAGACCTGTTTATCACTACAAATTACAAAGTAAATTTTTTTTGCTGTCCTGCAAATCTGCTTCCTTGGTATTACCCTTGATTCTGCCCTGTCCTTCATACCTCATATCCAAGCCCTTACAACCTTCTGCCGCCTTCAAGTCAAAAATATTTCCAGAATTTGTCCTTTCCTCAACCGTGAATTATTAACATGTAAATGCATGCCCTCATCATCTCATACCTCAACTACTACAATATCCTCCTTTGAAAACTCCCAACTAAAACTCTCGCACTCTCCAGTCAGTCATTAATTGACCTCTTCCTCAACTACTGTTCTGCATATCCCCTCTGCCAAACCCTTCACTCGTTTCCAATCCCCCAAAGAATCCAGTTTAAACTTAACAACAATTTACAAGGCTGTCCTTAATCTGTATCCCTTATACATCTCCAAACTAATATTTCGATACCTTCCCACAAGTAACTTCCAGTTCTCACAAGACCCAAGACCTCATTCTATCTTTCGCTCTCTTACATTCCTCACCCAATCGCCTTTAAGACTCACCTAGGTGTACCCCATCCTCCGGAACTCATTGTCTCAACACATCTGATTGTCTCCTACACTTGGAACCTTCAAATGCAACCTCAAAACTCATCTTTTCAAAAACATCTACAACCTGCCAAGGACCCTGCTGCCACCTCACCACCACCGGAGCCACTGAAACCACTCCCCTCTACCTATTTTCTTCTTCCCCAATACCCTTTAAATTGCAAACATGAGGGCAAAGTCATCTCCCGCTTTGTACCTGACTGACAGTTTGTAAAAAAGAGGCAAAAATTATTTGACTGTCAAATAATAAATGTTTTTTAGAGCCATTAGAAATGCATGTGTGATAAAACCTGAAAATGTGCTTGATAAGGAAATCTTTTCCTAGGTTGTGGTATTTACAGTATATGTGTTTTTTAATCAGGTATTATTAATATAAAATTGATTTTGGTTAATGTCCTGTAATATGGATGGTATAACAAAGTAAAGGTGAAATAATTTGAACACTTGTGTAAAAGGGTTATTGCCAACACTGAAAAATATTGATTATACGTGATTACTTAAACAGTGGGGAATGGGTGGTCCAACTTTTCGAACCCGGAGAATAGAGTTCTGCAATGCCATGCCAGAATGGAGTGATGGCGCTCCTACAGTACTTGGCTTTCCCCATCATTCCTATAGAGAATGAATGGTGGTGCGCATGTGCAGCCATTGTTCTTTCCAACGGTGCATTTTAGAGTACAGTATTTGTTAAAAACACAGGCAATTACAAAAACTATCCTATGGGTAGTCACACTGGTCAGCATTTAAGTAATTTCAACATAGGCTAGGATTTTGCTGCATACTAATCTATCAAAAGTTTAGATTTACCATGACATAATCCGATAAAGAAAGTTGATGCGTGTGTCATATTTTTTGCTGTAATTTATTTCCGGTGGTGGAAATGTTTTCTTGTCCATAATTATGTCTTTCAGCCGGCTGAGCCGGGCAGCTTTCCAGAACAGCCACATGCTAAGTTGTGATAATTCTATTTAATGGACGCATTAAACAGCTTGTTAGGCTTATCTCATAAGGTGATACATTGACAGAAATTAGGCTACATTGTAATTGAGTGTGAATGTAGATAGTAAAGTTTTTCCTGGACTTTACAAGAAAACCTGCTTGGTGTGCAGGCAGCCTATTGATATTCAGTCTGTTCTCAAGTTTTACTATAAACACTAAACTTGTAAACTTATGAATATAGGTGACCCCATAAGAAAGAGATCTGCTAAAGAAGACACTTACTAATTCACTAAATATTAACCCCTTAGTGGCCAAATCTGAATGGGAGTTAATGACCAGCTCTTGTTTTCTTGAAATTGTTCCAGAAAATTATTGGAATTACACACATTTTATTATATACATGTTTATTTGTGTATTGGAACAACCCAAAAGAAACTGAGAAAAAAAGGCAAATAGGACATAATTTCAAACAAAACCCCAAAATGGGCTGGACAAATGTATTGGCACCTTTTCAATATTGTGGGTAAACACCTAAATTTACAACCCATACAGTAAGGGTTAAATGCATTAACAAGCAATAACAACAATGAGACAAATAACAACAAATAAGAAAAATGAGACACCACAGGTAAACATATGAAAATGGGGGACAATAAAAAAGTTGAAAAACTAGTAGGAACCTTTCAGGATTATTTGTAAAAAGTGAGTCAGATCATAAAAAGCATAATAAATACCCACATGTCTTCAAACCTGCAGCAAGGTAATTATTGAGTCCCACCTCACCCGACATGCGTTTTCGTAAGTAATGCTTAGTCCAGGGGTCAATTGTGGGTAAACAACTTTGTTTCAAGCATGTGATGCTAGTTCAAACTCACCTGTGCCAGCAACAAGTGCGGGAAATATGAAAATCACACCTTAAACCGGATAAAAAGGGGACAAGCTGGCTCAATCTTTGCAGTGTCTGTCTGTGGATGTGCCACACTAAGCATGGAAAACTGAAAGAGGAGAAGAAAACTGTCTGAAGACTTGAGAACCAATATTGCTAAACAATATCAACAATCTCAAGGTTTCAAGTCCATCTCAAGAGATCTTTATGTCTTTGTCCACAGTGCACAACATAATCCAGAAGTTTACAAACCATGGCACTGCAGTTAATCTCCCTGGATGTGGACAGCAGAGAAAAATTGATGAAAGGTTGCAGCACAGGATAGTGTGGATGGTGGATAAGCAGCCCCAATCAAGCTCCATATAAATTCAAGCTGTCCTGCAGGCTCAGAGTGCATCAGTGTCAGAGCGAACTATCAGTGGGCATTTGAAATAAATGAAATGCTATAGCAGGAAAACCCAGGAAGACCACAGTACGGACACAGAGAAATTAAAAATCTAGACTGCAGTTTGCCAAAATGTATGTGAGTAAGCCAACATCCTTTTGGGAAAGTAACTTGTAGACAGATATGAGGTATGAGACCTACAAAGAAAAGAACACAGTACCTACACTCAAATATGGTGGAGCTTTAAAGATGTTTTGTGGTTGTTTTGCTGCCTTTGGCACTAAGTGCCTTGAATGTGTGCAAGGCATCATGAAATCTGAAGATTACTAATGGATTTTGGATCGCAACGTAGTGCCCAATGTCAGAAAGTGGGGTTTGCGTCCTAGGTGATTGGTCTTCCAGCAGGACAATGACCCCAAACAAACTTCAAGAAGCACCCAGAAATGGGTTGAAAAAATGCTGAAGAGTTCTTATTAGTCCAGAAATGAATTTGGAGCTAAATCCCATTGAACAACTGTGCAGAAATCTTAAAATTGCTGTTGGGAGAAGGTGTCTTCAAATATGAGACCTGGAACAGTTTGCAAAAGAAGATTGATTCAAAACTCCAGCTGAGAGGTGTAAGAAGCTTGTTTATGGCTATAGGATGCGATTGATTGCAGTTATTTATTCCCAAGTGTACCCAGCCAAATATCAAATTGAGGGTGCCAACAATTTTGTCCGGCTCATTTATGGGGTGTTGTGTGAAATTATGTCCAATTTAACTCAGTCCCTCCAAGTCCATAATTTTTGGCACGTCTTGCTTCCTTCATAAATTACACTGAAATTTCCAATATTTTTTAGCAAAAAAAAATAATTTTGGTTTAATTAAATTATTATTTTTTAATTCCTTTTTAGATTTTGTCTTATATACAAGTCAATATACAGGAAAAAAATGTTTTTTAACATTTTTTTCCTGTAAACTCCAAGTTCTCTTAGATTGTGAATGTTTTATTGTCAGTCCTTAAAGTGGAGTAACAGTGTGACCCCAATCGTTCTCAGCAACGATTTGGGAGTCAGAGATGCTTCCAGGGGTCTTCCTCATGCATTTCTCTTTCCATTCAGTCCTTTTTTCATCCACTTCAACATTTTTACTACCCCCAGTCCTCCTTGTAGGGTCTGCCAGAAACATGCTTGGATTTCCTATTGACTCCCATTATACTCATTACTCAAAACAATCATCAGAACATTAAAAATTGCTTGGCTTTGCCTGAGAGGCTTTGCACCCAACTTATGTACTTATGTATTTTTTGCATCTGCTCTTGCTGCACGTATATTTTTGCATGTTTACATATAGAGTATGTGCATATATACAGCACAGACCAAAAGTTTGGACACACCTTCTCATTTAAAGATTTTTCTGTATTTTCATGACTATGAAAATTGTACATTCACACTGAGGGCATCAAAACTATGAATTAACACATGTGGAGTTATATATTTAACAAAAAAGTGTGAAACAACTGAAACTATGTCTTATATTCTAGGTTCTTCAAAGTAGCCACCTTTTGCTTTGATGACTGCTTTGCACACTCTTGACATTCTCTTGATGTAAATCTTGATTCATTACATAATGGAATGTCTCGAGAACAATAAAACCTAATACCGTATATACTCGAGTATAAGCCGAGATTTTCAGCCCAAATTTTTGGGCTGAAAGTGCCCCTCTCGGCTTATACTCGAGTCATGATCGGTGGTGGGGTCGGCGGGTGAGCACTGTCATATACTTACCTGCTTCCGGGGCTCCTGGCGCCCCCCCTGCACGTCCCACTGTCTCCGGGTGCCGCAGCCTCTTCCCCTGAGCGGTCACGTGGGACCGCTCATTAGAGAAATGAATAGGCTGCTCCACCTCCCATAGGGGCGGAGCCGCCTATTCATTTCTCTAATGAAGCGGTGCCGGTGACCGCTGATAGAGAAAGAGGCTGCGGCACCGAAGACAGGCAGGGGGAAGGAGCCAGGGACGCCGGGAGCAGGTAAGTATGACATATTCACCTGTCCTCGTTCCACACGCCGGGCGCCGCGCCATCTTCCTGGCGTCTCTCTGCACTGACTGTGCAGGTCAGAGGGCGCGATGACGCATATAGTGTGCGCGCCGCCCTCTGCCTGATCAGTCAGTGCAGAGAGACGCTGGGAAGATGGCGCCGAGGAGCTGCAAGCAAGACAGGTGAGTATGTGTTGTTTTTTTTTTTTTTTATTGCAGCAGCAGCAGCACAGATTTATGTGAAGCATCTATGGGGCAATGGTGCAGAGCACTATATGGCAGAGCTATGGGGCAACGTTGCAGAGCACTATATGGCACAGCTATGGGGCAACGGTGCAGAGCACTATATGGCAAAGCTATGGGGCAACGGTGCAGAGCACTATATGGCACAGCTATGGGGCAACGGTGCAGAGCACTATATGGCACAGCTATGGGGCAACGGTGCAGAGCACTATATGGCACAGCTATGAGGCAACGGTGCAGAGCATTATATATATGGCACAGCTATGGGGCAACGGTGCAGAGCACTATATGGCACAGCTATGGGGCAATGGTGCAGAGCACTATATGGCACAGCTATGGGGCAACGGTGCAGAGCATTATATATATGGTACAGCTATCTATGGGGCAACGGTGCAGAGCATTGTATATATGGCACAGCTTTATGTGGAGTATCTATGGGGCAACGGTGCAGAGCATTGTATATATGGCACAGCTTTATGTGGAGTATCTATGGGGCCATAATGAACGGTGCAGAGCATTATATATGGCACAGCTTTATGTGGAGCATCTATGGGGCCATAATGAATGGTATGGAGTATCTATTTCTAATTTTGAAATTCACCGGTACCTGCTGCATTTTCCACCCTAGGCTTATACTCGAGTCAATAAGTTTTCCCATTTTTTTGTGGCAAAATTAGGGGGGTCGGCTTATACTCGGGTCGGCTTATACTCGAGTATATACGGTAATTATCAACATAATTCACAACTAATATTGCACGGAGGTCTGGAGTTGGAATGATATTCAAAATCAAAGTGGAAAATGAAGTTACAGGCTGATCCAACTTCAGTGGAAATGCCTCAAGACAAGGAAATGATGCTCAGTAGTGTGTGGCCTCCATGTGCCTGTATGACCTCTCTAGAATGCCTGGTCATGCTCCTGATGAGGCGGCAGATGGTCTCCTGAGGGATCTCCTCCCAGACCTTGACTAAAGCATCACCAACTCCTGGACATTCTGTGGTGCAACGTGATGTTTGTGGATGGTGCGAGACATGATGTCCCAGAGGTGTTCAATCAGATTCAGGTCTTGGGAATGGGTGGGCCAGTCCATAGCTTCAATGCCTTTATCTTGCAGGAACTGCTGACACACTCCAGTCACATAAGGTCTGGCATTGTCCTGCATTAGGAAGAACCCAGGGCCAACCGCACCAGCATATGGTCTCACAAGGGGTCTGAGGATCTCATCTTGGTACCTAATGGCAGTCAGGCTACCTCCTGCGAGCACATGGAGGGCTGTGCAGCCCTCCAAAGAAATGTCATTGCTCTCCATGGCATCTCCAGACACTGTCGTGTCTGTCACATGTGCTCAGTGTGAACCTGCTTTCATCTCTGAAGAGCACAGGACGCTAGTGGCAGATTTGCCAATACTGGTGTCCTGTGGCAAATGCCAAGCGTCCTGCACGGTGTTGGGCTGTGAGCACAACCCCCATCTGTGGACGTCGGGCACTCAGACCATCCTCATGGAGTCAGTTTTTAACCGTTTGTGCAGACACATGCGCATTTGTGGCCTGCTGGAGGTCATTTTGCAGGGCTCTGGCAGTGCTCCTCCTGTTCCTCCTTATACAAAGGCTGAGGTAGCAGTCCTGCTGCTGGGTTGTTGCCCTCCTACGGCCCCCTCCATGTCTCTTGGTGTACTGGCCTGTCTCCTGGTAGCTCCTCCAGCCTCTGGACACTACACTGACAGACACAGCAAACAATCTTGCCACAGCTCACATTGATGTGCTATCCTGGGTGAGCTGCACTACCTGAGCCACTTGTGTGGGTTGTAGAGTTCGTCTCATGCTACCCCAAGTGTGAAAGCACAACCAGCATTCAAAAGTGACCAAAACATCAGCCAGAAAGCATTGGTACTGAGATGTGGTCTGTGGTTCCCACCTGCAGAACCACTCGTTTATTGAGTGTGTCTTGATAATTGCCAATAATTTCCATCTGTTGTCTATTCAATTTGCACAACAGCATGTGAAATTGATTGTCAAACAGTGTTGCTTCCTAAGTGGACAGTTTGATTTCACAGAAGTTTGATTTACTTGGAGTTATATTTTGTTGTTTAAGTGTTCCCTTTGTTTTTGATTTTTTTATTTATTTGATTATATATATATATATATATTTATGTTTAACATTATGTGACCCCCAATAGATAACAAAAGATCGTTAAGAAATATATATATATTATTGTTAACTTTTTCTACTGTAACTGGGGCACCCATAAGAGTTATAGTTACAGGGGAGAAGAGCTACCTATAGTGACAGAAATCATCGGCAGTGCAGATCTGGGTTTGGGACCAAGCAGTTTTGCAATGCTGGTAGTCACGTGGTGATTATGTAATCGCCAGACACTACAGAAGCTTCCGCAATAGCAATGCTTCTGTTTGCTGTATAGCTTACACTGAGCGCTAAGCAGTCAGAAAAAGAGAAGAAAGGAGAAGTAATGAACTGCTAGACTGCATTGCGTTTGGTTGCTAAAAGGTTAATTTATTTGTATACATATGGAAATTAGTAGTTCTTTGGAGAAAACCTACTCCACATACATTGAACTCATCAGCAATCTTTACCTTCTCACTCTACTCCTTGCTCCCCTGATGCAGTCATGAGATCTCTGACACTCGGTCTTTGCTAAGACCTCAAAACTTAACCCTCACCTGACCCAGAATACTTAATGGACCCTCCCCATTGCACTTCACTGGAGCACTGAGGTTTCCAGGCTCCCATTTGTAAAATGTCATATTCTAAATTATTTTCTATGGAATTATATGCTCGATGTGTTCATATTGATCACTGCGGGGATTACCGTTCCAGAAACAATATTGAAAAGCTGGCAGAATGTTGATGTACAGTGGTTTATCTAGACCTCACTCTACAATGTGTTTTTACTAGAAAAAGTAGTTGCATTTGGTTAAACAAGATGCAAGACTGATAAGATTGTGTAACATTCAGTGTCTGGATTTAGTTGATGCTGTGCTTTAAAGTAAAAATCCAATCAAGTAATACTTTTCAGAAGATAGAATAGTATAAGCAACCTCTATGATCTACCCAATAAAGCACTAATATGACATTTAAAGCATGATTACCCTTTATCGTCTTATTTAATGAAAAATTTATATGGCAATAATAGCAGTTATTTAATGCAGGAGTCTTATGAGTGTGGAAATGAGATAATTCCTGTGAAATTCATCCCTGACTGAATGGTTATTTTACAGGTTTAATTTTATTATTTGGATTTAATTTAGTTTTATTATGAGTAATGTCTAAGAAGCTTCATACTTTGGAATTTAACTGCTCTGATACTTGTTTTTGAAAGCATTCTTGGTTGCTGTGTTTTTACTTTTGTTGCAAATTTTCTGTGCATATCTTGTCCATACTGATGTGCAAATTGTATCCTCAGAAAGGAAGAGGATCTTAGACAGCAGTCAGAGGCCTCTCATACAGCTAGATCAGATGTCATTCTTTGCATTGAGGAGGGGCAACACCCCAAAAAACATGTCTGCAAATTGAGATTCTGTTTTATCTTTTATACTAGGTCATGTGGCAAGGCTAATTGAAGAGTCAATATTGACTTTTAGGATTGCTGCTTACAATAGATGATGCGGAGACATGGGTCAGCTGGCTGCCTAGTCTTGGACTGCATGGACCAAGGATCACACCATCAAATGCCTGCTCCTCTTTTACCATGAGCATAATGCTACATAAGGGTAAAACTGTGTGGGAATACTTTATTGAATCACAAAACTGGCAAATAACACATATAACAGCCCCAGCAAAATATCCAAGATGATACAAAATTACCGAGTCTCATTCTTCCACTGACTCTCCAAGATAAGAGCATCTGTGACTTCAGAGCTTCCAAGGCCGACTACCCCACTTTTGGCATCCATTGAGAGATAATAACAAGCTTTGGAAGCTGTCAGTTCATTGAGTTACAAAGCCAGGTGACCGGAGGGTCACAGCCTGGCCTGGCTTCTCTGAACATCTCCATGGAGCCAGTTGACCAGAGGGTTACATTAACTTTCCCAAACGTATCCATGGGGCTCAGGTGACTGGTGGATGTATCAGATCTCTATTCTTTGAGCCGGGGCCGAGGTCCCCTAAGTTGGCATCCTGTAGAATGTTAAATTTGTGTCCCTTCTGATGGAGCCATGATTTGGCAGCTATCCTGTAGAGTATTCCTGACAGTGGTTTTGTAAAGAATATCTGGATCTCTGAATTTCTTGGATGTCTGAACGTATCTTCTCACATAGACATATGTCCTCTTTTTATAGTTAAAAACTGTCCTTCAAGCCAGCATCCAGAGGTCAAGAGAAAAATGGGATGAGGTTGACTGAATCACATTATTTGACTTTTTAATCAATTTGCATAGTTTTTGCTCCTCTGTTTTGCAAGTCAGGAAGCTAGCTGGCCTGGACAATGTATAATCAACATATCAGCAAACATCATTGTTCGATTGCCCTGTGTTTCTATCATGCAGGATAAAAGCACAATATGTTACAACAAACGTCAACTTAAAAGTCAATATTACAGGCTTATACAAACAAAACTCTGTGTTTTCTTGACCCACCAGAAAGAAACACTTACATACAAAAGTCAACATATAGATAACAGTCTATTCCTCCTGGCTTACTGAAAATAGACTTCTAGCTAATAAAATAACATTCTGTGTCATCACAGTTGATATTTAAGTTCACATCCTCTTTCACTCTGAAGAAACAATTTGCATGTTAAATTTCCCAGAGGAGCATTGCATAGCCTATTAGTCTCTTTACCCTGGCATGTCAGACATGGCATTTGCCACATGGGGAAATGTTTTCCCATGTCAATGCTGAGTCATGGCTTAGGGCTTCACATGGTTACTTTGCTTAACAAAGTCCAATGGGCTCCATTTTACCCCTATAGAGAAGCATTGAACCTTGTTGTGAATTAGACCTTTTGGCTCCCTCTTGTGGTCACTAGTGATATGACACTTTGTTATTCCTTCCCTTGCTTGGCACCCACCTGGCCTCGTTAGTCCAGGGGTGTCGCTATTTGAACTTCCTGGATTTTCAGTCTGATGCCTGGCATCGTTGTAATCAGATCTTTCTGTTTGCTCCTTCCTGCTGGTCCTGGTTCTTTGCAAAATTAAGCTAAGTCCTGCTTTCTTGTTTTTGGTTATTTACTGTGCTCCTATTTTTGTCCAGCTTGTACTAAATGTGATTTCTGATACTGCTGGAAGCTCTAGGGGGTGGATGTTCTCCCCCCGTGCCGTTAGACGGTTCGGGGGTTCTTGAATATTCCGCGTGGAGTTTTTGAGAGGGTTTTTGCTGACCATATAAGTCATCTTCCTATATTCTGCTATTAGTTAGTGGGCCTCTCTTTGCTAAAACCTAGTTCATTTCTTGCGTTTGTCTTTTCTTCTTACCTCACCGTTATTATTTGTTGGGGGCTTGTATCCTACTTTTTGGGGTATTTCCTCTGGAGGCAAGAAAGGTCTTTCTTTTCCCTGCTAGAGTTAGTTAGTTCTCCGGCTGGCGCGAGACGTCTAGAATCAACGTAGGTACGTTCCCCGGCTGCTGTTATTTGTGTGCTAGGTTCAGGTATATGGTCAGCCCAGTTACCACTGCCCTATGAGCTGGGTTTTTATGTTTGCAGACTTCGCTATTTTGTCTTGAGACCCCCTGCCATTGGGGTCTCAACAGTATGCCAGGCCATAAGTGAATATTTAATGCATTGCAGAAGTGGGATTATAAGAAAGGAAATTCTGAGTTTTTTTTTTTTTTCTTTCTTTCCTCCCCTTTATCTCAGAGTGGCTGGAGCCTTGCTGCAGACATGAATGTCCAGACCTTGATTACTAGTGTGGATCAGCTTGCTGCTCGTGTGCAGAGTATTCAAGATTTTCTTACTAGCAGTCCTATGTCAGAACCTAAAATACCTATTCCGGAATTGTTCTCTGGAGACCGATTTAAGTTTAGAAATTTCAGAAATAATTGCAAATTGTTTCTATCTCTGAGACCTCGTTTGTCTGGAGACTCAGCTCAGCAAGTAAAAATTGTTATCTCTTTTTTACGGGGCGACCCTCAGGATTGGGCCTTCTCGTTAGCGTCAGGCGATCCGGCATTGGCAGATGTTGATGCGTTTTTTCTGGCGCTTGGGTTGCTATACGAGGAGCCCTATCTTGAAATTCAGGCAGAAAAAGCTTTGCTGGCTATCTCTCAGGGCCAGGATGAAGCTGAAGTTTATTGCCAAAAATTTCGGAAATGGTCCGTGCTTACTCAGTGGAATGAGTGTGCTCTGGCCGCAAATTTCAGAAATGGCCTTTCTGAAGCCATTAAGAATGTGATGGTGGGTTTCCCCGTTCCTACAAGTCTGAATGATTCCATGGCGTTGGCTATTCAAATTGACCGGCGTTAGCGGGAGCGCAAAGTCGCTAATCCTCTGGTGGTGTTGTCTGAACAGACACCTGAGTTAATGCAATGTGATAGAGTTCAGACTAGAATTGAACAGAAAAATCATAGACGTCAGAATGGGTTGTGTTTCTACTGTGGTGATTCTACTCATGTTATATCAGCATGCTCTAAACGCTTAACAAAGGTGGTTAGTCCGGTCGCCATTGGTAATTTGCAACCTAAATTTATTTTGTCTGTGACTTTAATTTGCTCATTGTCTTCCTATCCTGTTATGGCGTTTGTGGATTCAGGTGCTGCCCTGAGTCTTATGGACTTGTCGTTTGCCAAGCGCTGTGGTTTCGTTCTGGAACCTTTGGTTAATCCTATTCCTCTGAGAGGTATTGATGCTACGCCATTGGCGGAAAATAAGCCGCAGTTTTGGACACAGGTGACCATGTGCATGTCTCCTGAACATTGAGAGGTGATTCGTTTTCTTGTTTTGCATAAAATGCATGATTTGGTCGTTTTGGGTCTGCCATGGTTACAAACTCACAATCCAGTTTTGGATTGGAAGGCTATGTCTGTGTCAAGTTGGGGCTGTCAGGGAATTCATTGCGATTCTCCGCCGGTGTCTATTGCTTCCTCTACTCCTTCGGATGTTCCTGAGTATTTGTCTGATTATCAGGATGTGTTCAGCGAGTCCAGGTCCAGTGCTCTTCCTCCTCATAGGGAATGTGACTGCGCTATAGATTTGATTCCGGGTAGTAAGTTTCCTAAGGGAAGATTATTTAATCTGTCTGTACCTGAGCATACCGCAATGCGTTCGTATATCAAGGAGTCTCTGGAGAAGGGACATATTCGTCCATCTTCTTCCCCTCTTGGTGCGGGATTTTTCTTTGTGGCCAAGAAGGACGGATCTTTGAGACCTTGTATAGACTATCGACTTCTGAATAAAATCACTGTTAAATTTCAGTATCCTTTGCCTCTGTTGTCGGACTTGTTTGCCCGGATTAAGGGTGCCAAGTGGTTCACCAAGATAGATCTTTGTGGTGCGTACAACCTTGTGCGCATTAAGCAGGGAGATGAATGAAAAACTGCATTTAATACGCCCGAAGGTCATTTTGAGTACTTGGTGATGCCTTTTGGGCTCTCTAATGCTCCTTCAGTGTTTCAGTCCTTTATGCATGACATCTTCCGGAAGTATCTGGATAAATTTATGATTGTTTATCTGGATGATATTCTGTTTTTTTCTGATGATTGGGACTCCCATGTAAGGCAGGTCAGGATGGTGTTTCAGGTTTTGCGTGAGAATGCTTTGTTTGTTAAGGGCTCAAAGTGTCTCTTTGGTGTGCAGAAGGTTCCCTTTTTGGGTTTTATCTTCTCCCCTTCTGCTGTGGAGATGGACCCGGTCAAGGTCCGAGCTATTCATGATTGGACTCAGCCCACGTCGGTTAAGAGTCTTCAGAAGTTCTTGGGTTTTGCTAACTTCTACCGTCGTTTTATTGCTAATTTTTCTAGCGTTGTTAAACCTTTGACGGATATGACCAAGAAAGGTTCTGATGTTGCTAACTGGGCTCCTGCAGCCGTGGAGGCTTTTCAGGAGCTGAAGCGCCGGTTTACTTCGGCACCTGTTTTGTGTCAGCCTGATGTCTCGCTTCCCTTTCAGGTTGAAGTGGATGCTTCTGAGATCGGTGCAGGGGCTGTTTTGTCGCAGAGAAGCCCTGGTTGCTCAGTAATGAGACCATGTGCTTTTTTTTCCAGGAAATTTTCGCCTGCTGAGCGGAATTATGATGTTGGCAATCGGGAGTTGTTGGCCATGAAGTGGGCATTTGAGGAGTGGCATCATTGGCTCGAGGGTGCTAAGCATCGTGTGGTGGTTTTGACTGATCACAAAAATCTGATGTATCTCGAGTCTGCTAAACGCCTGAATCCTAGACAAGCCCGTTGGTCATTGTTTTTCTCCCGTTTTGACTTCGTGGTCTCGTACCTACCTGGTTCAAAGAATGTTAAGGCTGATGCTCTTCTAGAAGCTTTGTGCCTGACTCTCCTGGAGCCTCAGCGCCAGTTGGTATTCTGAAAGAGGGAGTAATCTTGTCGGCCATTTCTCCGGATTTGCGACGTGTGTTGCAGAGATTTCAGGCTGGTAGACCTGACTCTTGTCCACCTGACAGACTGTTTGTCCCTGTTAAATGGACCAGTAGAGTCATTTCCGAGGTTCACTCCTCGGTGTTGTCAGGGCATCCGAGAATTTTTGGCACCAGAGATCTGGTGGCTAGGTCCTTTTGGTGGCCTTCTTTGTCACGGGATGTGCGGTCATTTGTGCAGTCCTGTGGGACTTGTGCTCGGGCTAAGCCTTGCTGTTCTCGGGCCAGCGGGTTGCTTTTGCCCTTGCCTGTCCCGAACAGGCCTTGGACACACATTTCCATGGATTTCATTTCGGATCTTCCAGTGTCTCGGGGCATGTCTGTCATCTGGGTGGTATGTGATCGCTTTTCCAAGATGGTCCATTTGGTGCCCTTGCCTAAGCTGCCTTCCTCTTCCGACCTGGTTCTGTTATTCTTTCAGAATGTGGTTCGTTTGCACGGCATTCCTGAGAATATCGTGTCTGACAGAGGATCCCAGTTTGTTTCCAGGTTCTGGCGATCCTTTTGTGCTAAGATGGGCATTGATTTGTCGTTTTCATCTGCCTTTCATTCTCAGACTAATGGCCAAACTGAGCGAACAAATCAGACTCTGGAGGCTTATTTGAGATGTTTTGTTTCTGCAGATCAGGATGATTGGGTGACCTTCTTGCCGTTGGCTGAGTTTGCCCTTAATAATCGGGCTAGTTCCGCTACCTTGGTTTCGCCATTTTTCTGCAACTCTGGTTTCCATCCTCGTTTTTCCTCGGGACATGTGGAGCCGTCTGACTGTCCTGGGGTGGATTCCGTGGTGGATAGGTTGCAGCGGATTTGGGATCATGTGGTGGACAACTTGAAGTTGTCACAGGAGAAGGCTCAGCGCTTTGCCAACCGCCGCCGCGGTGTGGGTCCCCGACTTCGTGTTGGGGATTTGGTGTGGCTGTCTTCTCGCTTTGTTCCTATGAAGGTCTCCTCTCCTAAATTTAAGCCTCGCTTCATCGGTCCTTATAAGATTTTGGAAATTCTTAATCCAGTGTCCTTTCGCTTGGAACTTCCTGTGTCGTTTGCCATTCACAACGTGTTCCATAGGTCTTTGTTGCGGCGGTACGTTGTGCCTGTGGTTCCTTCTGTTGAGCCTCCTGCTCCGGTGTTGGTTGGGGGCGAGTTGGAGTATGTGGTGGAAAAGATCTTAGATTCTCGTCTCTCCAGGCGGAGGCTTCAGTATCTGGTCAAGTGGAAGGGCTATGGTCAGGAAGATAATTCCTGGGTGGTCGCCTCTGATGTGCATGCGGCCGATTTGGTTCGTGCCTTTCACGTTGCTCATCCTGATCGCCCTGGTGGTCTTGGTGAGGGTTCGGTGACCCCTCCTTAAGGGGGGGGTACTGTTGTGAATTAGACCTTTTGGCTCCCTCTTGTGGTCACTAGTGATATGACACATTGTTATTCCTTCCCTTGATTGGCACCCACCTGGCCTCGTTAGTCCAGGGGTGTCGCTATTTGAACTTCCTGGATTTTCAGTCTGGTGCCTGGCATCGTTGTAATCAGATCTTTCTGTTTGCTCCTTCCTGCTGGTCCTGGTTCTTTGCAAAATTAAGCTAAGTCCTGCTTTCTTGTTTTTGGTTATTTACTGTGCTCCTATTTTTGTCCAGCTTGTACTAAATGTGATTTCTGATACTGCTGGAAGCTCTAGGGGGCGGATGTTCTCCCCCCGTGCCGTTAGACGGTTCGGGGGTTCTTGAATATTCCGCGTGGAGTTTTTGAGAGGGTTTTTGCTGACCATATAAGTCATCTTCCTATATTCTGCTATTAGTTAGTGGGCCTCTCTTTGCTAAAACCTAGTTCATTTCTTGCGTTTGTCTTTTCTTCTTACCTCACCGTTATTATTTGTTGGGGGCTTGTATCCTACTTTTTGGGGTATTTCCTCTGGAGGCAAGAAAGGTCTTTCTTTTCCCTGCTAGGGTTAGTTAGTTCTCCGGCTGGCGCGAGACGTCTAGAATCAACGTAGGTACGTTCCCCGGCTGCTGTTATTTGTGTGCTAGGTTCAGGTATATGGTCAGCCCAGTTACCACTGCCCTATGAGCTGGGTTTTCATGTTTGCAGACTTCGCTATTTTGTCTTGAGACCCCCTGCCATTGGGGTCATAACAGAACCTGTTCTTCATTGGATGAGCCTACTGGCTGTTGCCAATTTTAGTGAAAATTTAAGGAAAAAAAATATGCCTGAGTCAGAACCAGAGAAAGAAAAATCAAGTACATGGTCAGATGTAAAAAATAAAGTCAGGTGTAGCTGGGTCATGGAAGTCAGGAGTAGTCAGGCATTTCAAGGTCAAACCAGAAAGGACATCCAATGCTTAATTTGAGTCAGTACACTAGAATTACAATAAAAAAGAGCACCGGGGGGGGGAGGGGGGTATAAGAATACAATAGCTGACACAGTACTACAGACTTGAGTAAGGTAAATAGCTAATTCTGAATCTTGATTGGTTGCTCAACCCACTGTTCTAGTGTAACAGTGTAATTAGCCCGAGGTGCTGCTAGAAATTGTAGCTTGGCAGCCAGGAATATTGTGGTCAGCTTATTTGCCATCCCCACTGCCAAAACCCAAGAGGAGGTGCCTGAAAGAGAGGATTGTCTCTTAAAGGGAACCTGTCACCCCCAAAATCGAAGATGAGCTAAGCCCACCAGCATCAGGGGCTTATCTACAGCATTCTGTAATGCTGTAGATAAGCCCCCGATGTATCCTGAAAGATGAGAAAAAGAGGTTAGATTATACTCATCTGGGGGGGCGGTCCGATCCGATGGGCGTCGCGGTCTGGTCCGGGGCCTCCTATCTTCATAGGATGGCATCTTTTTCTTGTCTTCACGCTGCGGCCCAGGCTTTGGCGTACTTTGTCTGCACTATTGAGACCTCTCTGACCTTTCCCGGTGCCTGTGCACTGCAGTACTTTGCTCTGCCCTCAACAGGGCAGACAAAGGATGCCTGCGCCGGAGCTGCAGCATGAGGACAAGAAGAGGATGTCATCTGATGAAGATAGGAGGCGCTGGACCGGACCGCGACGCCCATCGGACCTGGATCCCAGCGGGACCGCCCCTGGGTGAGTATAATATAACCTCTTTTTCTCATCTTTCAGGATACATCGGGGGCTTATCAACAGCATTACAGAATGCTGTAGAGAAACCCCTGATGCCGGTGGGCTTAGCTCATCTTCAATTTTGGGTGTGACAGGTTCCCTTTAAGCAGGGACAGGTATAGGTATTGTAATGACAAATACTTTTTATATAAAAACTTATTCCATAGCATCATTTCAATATCAAAGTACAGGGCAGCACAGTGGCTCAGTGGTTAGCACAGCTTTGCAGTGCTTGAGTCTTGGGTTCAAATCCCACCAATGACAATATCTGCAAGGAGTTTGCATGTTCTCCCTGTGTTTGCATGGGTTTCCTCTAGGTTCTTCGGTTTCTTCTCACACTCCAGAGACATACCGATAGGGATTCTAGATTGTGAGCTCCAATGGAGACAGTGATGATTTTTGTAAAGTGCTGTGGAATAAGATGATGCTATATAAGTATAATCAATTATATGTTTCTTCCAATTGGATACATCTTATCTTTGTCCCAATTACTTCACTTTTCTAAGTCCAATGAGGTCTGTAGAGGATGTAATGTGTTGTATACAAGGCCAAGACCTTATAACTAGTGTTGAGCGATACCTTCCAATATCGGAAAGTATCGGTATCGGAAAGTATCGGCCGATACCGTCAAAGTATCGGATCTAATCCGATACCGATACCCGATCCCAATGCAAGTCAATGGGACGAAAATATCGGAATTAAAATAAACCCTTTCTTTCCTTGTAGGTTCATTCTACATGAAGGAAAACAACTAAGAATAATGTAGGATGTATTGGGGGAGGTGGCGGAGACATTAAAGGCACAGAGGTTTAGCCCAATCAAATAGAATAGCAGGATTTTTTTTTTTTATGACGTTCGGCGTTAGAAAGATTTTGACTATGTTAATTTTTTTTTTATTTTGTCAGATATTGATGTTTCACTACTTCCACGCCCTTCACCTTCTTTTTTACTTCTCCCACACTTTCTTCTTCATTATCCTCATCATCAGCTTCTTTGACAGCAACTTCTTCACCTTATTCATCTTCTTCTTCATCTTCTACCTATTATTTATTTTGTTACATTGTTCATATTCTTTTTATTTTACTATTATCTGCTTCATATTCAACTTCTTCATCATATTCTTATTTGTGACAGGCATTCCCGTAGTTGTTATCTATAAAAGTTTGAAGATTACACCTTCCGATCTGCCTGTCACAAAAGAGTTACATTTGTCCGCGTTCAGTTTGGCCTGCAGCATCAGGCTTTATCCAGGGGCACCACGAGGAGGAATGGACTCACCCCCATACACTGCTTAGTCTTCTTCTGCTTATAATTTAGATAATTTCTTTTGCTCTGATATTTAGTGTTATGCTTAATGTTCTTCTGCTCTTTGTTCTGCAGCCTCTTGTTCTTCTGCTTCTCGGTCTCCCATGTCGTCGTCGTCTCCAGGGTCGTCGTCTCCGGGGTCGTCGTCATCGGGGTGGTCTTCAGGGTCATCGTCTCCAGGGTCGTCGTCATCTCAGTGGTTGTCGTCTCTGGTGTCGTCGTCATCTTAGGGGTGGTCTTCCGGGTTGTCGTCTTTAGGGTCTTGAACTTGGAAATGTAGCAGAAGGCACAAGAAGGCTGAGAAAATGCCGAGAAACAGCTGATGGAACTGGAACTCGGATGGCTACCCGAAGGTCCAAGAGCCAATGGAACTACCGAGGACCAGCTGACGTTACTGGAACCCGGTTACTAAGCAGGAGGTACCCGTGCCTGAAAGCACTACCAAGGACCACCTGACGTTGGTGGAACTCGGATACCCAGAGGGAGGCACCTAAGCCAAAGGCTCTGCCCGGAACCAGCTGACGGTACTGGAACCAGGATGGGGAGCAGAAGGTACAAGAGCAAAAGACACTGCCGAGAACCAGCTGACGGTACTGGAACCCGGATGGGTAGCCGAAGGTCCAAGAGCCAATGGAACTACCGAGGACCAGCTGACGTTACTGGAACCCGGTTACTAAGCAGGAGGTACCCGTGCCTGAAAGCACTACCAAGGACCACCTGACATTGGTGGAACTCGGATACCCAGAAGGAGGCACCTAAGCCAAAGGCTCTGCCCGGAACCGGCTGACGGTGCTGGAACCAGGATGGGGACCTATTCAAGCTTATCTTCCTAGAGCCCCAACTAGCGGTGTTGGAGCAAAGGGTCAGCAGGGGGAGCAGAGTGTAGGCCGAAGCCTGCACTGGAGGCATTTGTAGGTCTGTTGTGTCTGCGTGGCTGTTGCAGGACACGTTGCCGGCTACACAGCAGGGGAACAGCTGGCGGTGCTGAACCCCACTGACACATTGGCGAGGTGTTTTTCTCTGTGCAGCCAGCACTTCGGGGCACCAACTGGCGGTGTTGGAGCCCAGGCTCTGCAGGGGGAGCAGAGTGTAGGCCGAAGCCTAATTGAACCAATTTTAAAGGTAACCTTTAACCCCCCCTCAGGTGTTACAAACTAGAAGAGCCACGCCTTATGCAGCAGTAGTGCTGCACAAGTCAAAGGTTGCTCTTTTAATTTTGTTCCTTGCACAAGCTGAATGAAACACGTACAAAATTTTGGCCCTTATACAGTCAATCTGTCTTGGAGGCGGGAGTTCCCTTCGTAATGAGACGCAGCACAGCTGGCAAAAATACCACCTTGGTGCTTGGTGCGGCCTCCTGAGCATCGCATTTTGATGTACAGAAGTCTGCGTTGTTGCGTTATCCCTTGGCCATGCGCTGCCCATCTTCTGACATCATTTCATGTCAGCTGGTGTGGTTCGCGATGCCCATGAATCCCAGCCCCGCAGTGTCTTTACAGTGTTTCACACTGCGGGGCTGGGATTCATGGCCTGGCGCAGTACATATGTTCGCCTCTCGCTCGTGTCCTTACACCTGCTACAGACTGTGCGGTGTCAGCTGATCCCTTATCGCATGCCACGGCCATGAAGCCGCACAGTCTGAAGAAGGCGGAAGGAGCTGAGTGACAGCCTGGCGAAGATGTGCACTGCTCATGCCCGTCAATCACACCCTCGCAGTCAAAATAAATAAGACACCGAGGGGCGTTGTGTCGGGCAGGGTGGCCGCAGAGGCGCAGCCAGCCAAACAATGATGTCAGAAGAAGGGCTGTGCTACCAAGGGGGTCGTTGCGTGTCATTACAAAGAAAAGTCACACCTCAGGGACGTTTTAATGGTCTCAGGGGACACATTGTAGATGTGTTCAGTTCCACGTGTGCAAGGAGAATAAGTTTATGAGCCACCTTGCACACATGCAGCATTACTGCTGTACAAGGTGGCAGTAAAACATACAAACACCTGGGGGTGGGGCGACAGGATCTCTTCAATTTCAGTTCTTGTGTCTGCGTGGCTTTTGCAGGACACGATGCCGGCTACACAGCAGGGGAACAGCTGGCGGTGCTGAACCCCACTGACACATTGGCGAGGTGTTTTTCCCTGTGCAGCTAGCAGTACCGGGCACCAAGTAGCGGTGTTAGAGCCCAGGGTCAGCAGGAGGAGAGGGAGCAGAGTGTAGGCCGAAGCCTGCGCTGGCGGCAGCTTTGTGTCTGCGTGGCTGTTGCAGGACACGTTGCCGGCTACACAGCAGGGGAACAGCTAGCGGTGCTGAACCCCACTGACACATTGGCGAGGTGTTTTTCTCTGTGCAGCCAGCACTTCAGGGCACCAACTGGTGGTGTTGGAGCCCAGGCTCTGCAGGGGGAGCAGAGTGTAGGCCGTAGCCTAATTGAACCAATTTTAAAGGTAACCTTTAACCCCCCTCAGGTGTTACAAACTAGAAGAGCCACGCCTTATGCAGCAGTAGTGCTGCACAAGTCAAAGGTTGCTCTTTTAATTTTGTTCCTTGCACAAGCTGAATGAAACACGTACAACATTTTGGCCCTTATACAGTCAATCTGTCTTGGAGGCGGGAGTTCCCTTCATAATGAGACGCAGCACAGCTGGCAAAAATACCACCTTGGTGCTTGGTGCGGCCTCCTGAGCATCGCATTTTGATGTACAAGGAGTCTGCGTTGTTGCGTTATCCCTTGGCCATGCGCTGCCCGTCTTCTGACATCATTTCATGTCGGCTGGTGTGGTTCGCGATGCCCATGAATCCCAGCCCCGCAGTGTCTTTACAGTGTTTCACACTGCGGGGCTGGGATTCATGGCTTGGCGCAGTACATATGTTCGCCTCTCACTCGTGTCCTTACACCTGCTACAGACTGTGCGGCGTCAGCTGATCCCTTATCGCATGCCACGGCCATGAAGCCGCACAGTCTGAAGAAGGCGGAAGGAGCTGAGTGACAGCCTGGCGAAGATATGCACTGCTCATGCCCCTCAATCACACCCTCGCAGTCAAAATAAATAAGAAACCGAGGGGCGTTGTGTCGGGCAGGGCGGCCGCAGAGGTGCAGCCAGCCAAACAATGATGTCAGAAGAAGGGCTGTGCTACCAAGGGGGTCGTTGCGTGTCATTACAAAGGAAAGTCACACCTCAGGGACGTTTTAATGGTCTCAGGGGACACATTGTAGATGTGTTCAGTTCCACGTGTGCAAGGAGAATAAGTTTATGAGCCACCTTGCACACATGCAGCATTACTGCTGTACAAGGTGGCAGTAAAACATACAAACACCTGGGGGTGGGGCGACAGGATCCCTTCAATTTCAGTTCTTGTGTCTGCGTGGCTTTTGCAGGACACGATGCCGGCTACACAGCAGGGGAACAGCTGGCGGTGCTGAACCCCACTGACACATTGGCGAGGTGTTTTTCTCTGTGCAGCTAGCAGTACCGGGCACCAAGTGGCGGTGTTAGAGCCCAGGGTCAGCAGGAGAAGAGGGAGCGGAGTGTAGGCCGAATCCTGCACTGGCGGCAGCTTTGTGTCTGAGTGGCTGTTGCAGGACACGATGCCGGCTACACAGCAGGGGAACAGCTGGCGGTGCTGAACCCCACTGACAGAGTGGCGTGTGTTTTGCTCTGTGCAGCCAGCACTTCCGGACAGCAACTAGCGGTGTTGGAGCCCGGGCTCTGCAGGTGGAGCAGAGTGTAGGCCGAAGCCTAATTGAACCGATTTTAAAGGTAACCTTTAACCCCCCCTCAGGGGTTACAAACTACAAGAGCCACAGCTTGGGCAGCAGTAATGCTGCACAAGTCAAAGGTTGCTCTTTTAATTTTGCTCCTTGCACACGCAGAAAGAAACACGTATAACATTTAGGCCCTTAAGCAGTCAAACTGTTTTGGAGGCGTGAGTTCCCTTTGTAATGAGACGCAGCACAGCTGTCAAAAATCCCACCTTGGTGCTGGGCGCGGCCTCCTGAGCATCGTTATTTGCTGCACAGGAGTCTGCGCTGTCGTGTTATCCCTTGGCCTTGCGCTGTTAGCGCTGCCCATCTTCTGACATAATTTAATGTTGGCCGGTGCGGTTCGCGATGACCATGAATCCCAGCCCCGCAGTGTCTTTACATTGTTAAAACACTGCGGGGCTGGGATTCATGACCTGGCGCAGTACATATGTTCGCCTCTCACACTCGGGTCCTTACACCTGCTACAGACTGTGCGGCGTCAGCTGATCCCTTGTCGCATGCCATGGCCATGAAGCTGCACAGTCTGAAGAAGGCCGAAGGAGATGATGGACAGGCGAACATATGCACTGCTCATGCTCATTTGGTGTCAGGCTGGCTGCGCCTGTGTGGCTGCGCTGGCCAAGATCCCGCCTCGCTGTGTCATCTAATGTAATCACTCTGCGGACCTGTGATCCATGGGCATGCACAGTGCATAGCCTTGCCTCTCACTCCCCTCCTTCCAGCTTCTTCAGACTGTGCGGCGTCATGGCCGTGTCATGCTATTAGGGATCAGCTGATGGCGCACAGTCTGAAGAAGGCTGAGGGAGATGAGAGAGAGGCGGAGGTTAAGATATGCACTGCGCATGTCCATGGATCACAGGCCCGCAGTGGGATTAAATCAGAAGACACTACGAGGCGGGATCTCGACCAGCGCGGCCGCACAGGCGCAGCCAGCCTGACACCAAATGATGTCAGAAGATGGGCAGCGCAAAATGTGTGCATGGACAAGGGCTAACATAACAGCGCAGGCTCCGGGACAGATTCAAACAAGAATACGGTAAGAATGACAGCTGTGCTGCGTCACATGACAAAGGAAAGTCCCTCCAACTGGACAGTTTAACGGTGTGAGGGGACACATTTCAGAAGTGTCAAGTTCAGCGTGTGCAAGGAGCACCACAAAAAGAGCCACTTTTCCCTTTTGCATCATTATTACTGCTGCACAAGGTTGCTCTTTCAGTAACAAACGCCTGGGGGGGGTGGCTTCCAGGTTCCCTTAAATTTAAGTTGTTGTGTCTGCGTGGCTGTTGCAGGACACGTTGCCGGCTACACAGCAGGGGAGCAGCAGGCATTACTGAACCCCACTAACACATTGGCGAGGTGTTTGGCTCTGTGCGGACAGCACTTCCAGACAACAACTAGCGGTGTTGGAGCCCAGGGACAGCAGGATGAGGAGGAGGAGGTGGAGGAGATAGGAGGGATTGCTGTTGTGGATTCTGTTTGTGGGCTCCCTCTGGTGGTTGCTGCTGGTACTGGGTGACTTTGGTGGGTTGCGGCCTTTGGTTTCCACCTGTCCATCAGAGGCTGGGTGTTTCCTATTTTACCTGGCCTTTCTGTCATTCCCTTGCCGGCTATCAATGTATTCAGATGTGCTCTGTTTGGTTCCTGCCTACCTGCTCCCAGATCTTTCAGGATAAGCTAAGTGCTGATTTTCAGTTGTTTGGTTTTTTGTCCAGCTTGCTTATTATGTCTCTTTGCTAGCTGGTAGCTCTAGTGGACTGAGGTTCTCCCCATGTGCCATGAGTTGGCACATGGGTTCTTGTAATCTCAGGATGGTATTTTTGGTTAGGGTTTTTTGCTGACCGCTCAGTCCCCTTTTGTATCTTTCTGCTTTCTAGTTTACAGCGGGCCTCAATTTGCTAAAGCTATATATATCATCTCTATGTGTGTGCCTTCCTCTCATTTCACCGTCAATACATGTGAGGGGCAACTATATCTTTTGGGGTTCATTCCTCTGGAGGCAAGTGAGGTCTTATTTTCTCTGCAGTACTAGTTAGCTCTTAGGCTGGTGCGTGGCGTCTAGAACCAACGTAGGCACGCTCCCTGGCTATCTCTAGTTGCGTTTGTCAGGCGTAGGGCAGCGGTCAGCCCAGGTTCCATCACCCTAGAGCTCGTCCGTTAATTATTTGTACTTTGCTTGTCCTGTGCTATCCCTAGCCATTGGGGATTCATGACAGTATAGCCGGCCCACAAAGTGTTAATATTTTGGGCTGAAGCAGGAGAAATAGAAGCGTTTAAGGGAAATTTTTTTTTTTTTTTCCCTTCAGAGTTTTGCTGCCTAGCCCTTAATTGCTGTCTAGCTGCTTCTTACCTCCTCTTAACCCTTGAATGGCTCTGATCTTAGCTGTTTAACATGGATGTCCAGAGTTTGGCTTCTAGCCTGAGTAATCTCGCGGCAAAAGTTCAAAACATACAGGATTTTGTTGTTCACACTCCCATGTCTGAACCTAGAATTCCTATTCCAGAGTTCTTTTCTGGAGATAGATCTACCTTCCTGAATTTCAGGAACAATTGTAAATTGTTTCTTTCTTTAAAATCTCGCTCCTCTGGAGACCCTGCTCAACAGGTCAAGATTGTAATATCTTTCCTGCGGGGCGACCCTCAGAATTGGGCATTTGCATTGGCACCAGGGGATCCTGCATTGCTCAGTGTGGATGCGTTTTTTCTGGCATTGGGATTGCTCTATGAGGAACCTAACCTGGAGATTCAGGCTGAAAAGGCTTTATTAGCCCTCTCTCAGGGGCATGATGAAGCGGAAATATATTGTCAAAAATTTCGGAAATGGTCGGTGCTTACTCAGTGGAATGAGTGCGCCCTGGCTGCAAACTTCAGAAATGGTCTTTCTGAGGCCATTAAGGATATTATGGTGGGGTTCCCTACGCCTACAGGTCTGAATGAGTCTATGGCTATGGCCATTCAGATTGATCGGCGTTTACGGGAGCGCAAACCCGTGCACCAGTTGGCGGTGTCTTCTGAACAGGCACCTGAGACTATGCAATGTGATAGAATTCAGTCCAGAAGTGAACGGCAAAATTATAGGCGGAAAAATGGATTGTGTTTTTATTGTGGTGATTCAGCTCATGTTATATCAGCATGCTCTAAACGCACAAAAAGGGTTGATAAATCTTTTGCCATTGGTACTCTGCAGCCTAAGTTCATTTTGTCTGTGACTCTGATTTTTTCACTGTCTTCCATTTCCGTCGATGCCTATGTGGATTCGGGCACTGCCCTGAGTCTTATGGATTGGTCATTTGCTAAACGCTGCGGTTTTAGTCTGGAGCCTCTGGAAGTTCCTATTCCTCTGAAGGGAATTGACTCTACACCATTGGCTATGAATAAACCGCAGTACTGGACACAAGTGACCATGCGCATGACTCCCGTTCATCAGGAGGTGATTCGCTTCCTTGTACTGTATAATTTACATGATGTACTAGTGCTTGGTCTGCCATGGTTACAAACTCATAATCCTGTCCTGGACTGGAAAACAATGTCTGTGTTAAGCTGGGGATGTCAGGGGGTTCATGGTGATGCACCTCCGATTTCAATTGCTTCATCTACTCATTCTGAGATCCCTGCGTTTTTGTCTGACTATAGGGATGTTTTTGAGGAGCCTAAGCTCAATTCGCTCCCTCCTCATAGAGAGTGTGACTGTGCTATAGAATTGATTCCTGGCACTAAGTTCCCTAAGGGTCATTTATTTAATCTGTCACTGCCAGAGCATACTGCTATGCGGAATTATATTAAGGAGTCCTTGGAAAAGGGACATATTCGTCCATCTTCGTCCCCTCTGGGAGCAGTTTTTTTTTTTCGTGGCTAAAAAAGATGGTTCCCTGAGGCCTTGTATAGATTATCGCCTTCTGAATAAGATTAAAGTCAAATATCAGTATCCATTGCCATTATTAACTGATTTGTTTGCTCGCATTAAGGGGGCTAGGTGGTTCACTAAGATAGATCTTCGCGGTGCGTATAATCTGGTGCGGATAAAACAGGGTGATGAGTGGAAAACCGCATTTAATACACCTGAGGGCCATTTTGAGTATTTGGTAATGCCTTTTGGACTCTCCAATGCTCCGTCAGTCTTTCAGTCCTTTATGCACAATATTTTCCGTGAATATCTGGATAAGTTTATGATTGTGTATTTGGATGATATTTTGGTGTTTTCTGATGACTGGGAGTCTCATGTTCTACAGGTCAGGAAGGTGTTTCAGGTTCTGCGGGCCAATTCTCTGTTTGTGAAGGGCTCAAATTGTCTCTTCGGAGTCCAGAAGATTTCTTTTTTGGGGTACATTTTTTCTCCTTCTACTATTGAGATGGATCCCGTCAAGGTTCAGGCTATTTGTGACTGGACACAACCTACATCTGTTAAGAGCCTTCAGAAGTTCTTGGGGTTTGCTAATTTTTATCGTCGGTTCATTGCTAATTTTTCCAGTATTGTTAAACCTTTGACTGATTTGACTAAAAAGGGTGCTGATGTTGCTGATTGGTCTCCTGCGGCTGTGGAGGCCTTTCAGGAACTTAAGCACCGGTTTTCTTCTGCTCCTGTGTTGTGTCAACCAGATGTTTCACTTCCTTTTCAGGTTGAGGTTGATGCTTCCGAGATTGGAGCGGGGGCGGTTTTGTCGCAGAGAAGTTCTAATGGCTCGGTGATGAAGCCATGTGCATTCTTCTCTAGAAAATTCTCGCCCGCCGAGCGCAATTATGATGTGGGTAATCGGGAGCTTTTGGCCATGAAGTGGGCATTTGAGGAGTGGCGTCATTGGCTTGAGGGTGCTAAACATCGTGTGGTGGTCTTGACTGATCACAAGAATCTCATTTACCTTGAGTCTGCCAGGCGTTTGAATCCTAGACAGGCTCGTTGGTCGTTGTTTTTTTCTCGTTTCAATTTCGTGGTTTCATACCTGCCAGGTTCAAAGAATGTAAAGGCAGATGCTCTTTCCAGGAGTTTTGTGCCTGACTCTCCTGGAGACTCTGGGCCTACTGGTATCCTTAGGGATGGGGTAATATTGTCCGCCGTATCCCCAGACTTGCGACGTGCATTGCAGGAGTTTCAGGTGGATAAACCGGATCGTTGTCCACCAGAAAGACTGTTTGTCCCGGATGATTGGACCAGTAGAGTCATCTCCGAGGTCCATTCTTCTGTGTTGGCTGGTCATCCTGGAATATTTGGTACTAGAGACTTGGTGGCCAGGTCTTTTTGGTGGCCTTCCTTGTCTAGGGATGTGCGTACCTTTGTGCAGTCTTGTGAAGTGTGTGCTCGAGCTAAGCCTTGCTGTTCTCGGGCCAGTGGGTTGTTGTTATCCTTGCCCATCCCGAAGAGGCCTTGGACGCACATTTCCATGGATTTTATTTCTGATCTCCCGGTTTCACAGAAAATGTCCGTTATCTGGGTTGTGTGTGACCGCTTTTCTAAGATGGTTCATTTGGTGCCCTTGCCTAAGTTGCCCTCCTCCTCTGAGTTGGTCCCTTTATTTTTTCAGAACGTGGTTCGTTTGCATGGGATTCCGGAGAATATCGTTTCTGACAGGGGATCCCAGTTTGTGTCTAGATTTTGGCGGACGTTTTGTGCCAAGATGGGCATAGATTTGTCTTTTTCGTCTGCATTCCATCCTCAGACGAATGGCCAGATGGAGCGAACTAATCAGACCTTGGAAACTTATTTGAGGTGTTTTGTTTCTGCTGATCAAGATGACTGGGTTGCTTTTTTGCCACTGGCCGAATTTGCTCTTAATAATCGGGCTAGTTCTGCCACGTTGGTTTCTCCTTTTTTTTGTAATTCGGGGTTTCATCCTCGTTTTTCCTCTGGTCAGGTGGAGTCTTCGGATTGTCCTGGAGTGGACGTGGTGGTTGACAGACTACATCAGATTTGGAATCAGGTGGTGGACGATTTGAAGTTATCTCAGGAGAAGACTCAGCAGTTTGCTAATCGCCGTCGCCGCGTGGGTCCCCGACTTCTTGTTGGGGATTTGGTGTGGTTGTCTTCTCGTTTTGTCCCTATGAGGGTCTCTTCTCCTAAGTTCAAGCCTCGGTTCATCGGTCCTTATAGGATCTCGGAGATTCTTAACCCTGTATCTTTTCGTTTGGATCTCCCAGCATCGTTTGCTATTCATAATGTGTTCCATCGGTCGTTGTTGCGGAGGTATGAGGTACCCGTTGTTCCTTCGGTTGAGCCTCCTGCTCCGGTGCTGGTGGAGGGAGAATTGGAGTATGTTGTTGAGAAGATCTTGGATTCTCGTGTTTCCAGACGCAAACTCCAGTATTTGGTTAAGTGGAAGGGTTATGGTCAGGAGGATAATTCCTGGGTGGTCGCCTCCGATGTTCATGCGACTGATTTGGTCCGCGCCTTCCATAGAGCTCACCCTGATCGCCCTGGGGGTTCTCGTGAGGGTTCGGTGACCCCTCCTCAAGGGGGGGGTACTGTTGTGGATTCTGTTTGTGGGCTCCCTCTGGTGGTTGCTGCTGGTACTGGGTGACTTTGGTGGGTTGCGGCCTTTGGTTTCCACCTGTCCATCAGAGGCTGGGTGTTTCCTATTTTACCTGGCCTTTCTGTCATTCCCTTGCCGGCTATCAATGTATTCAGATGTGCTCTGTTTGGTTCCTGCCTACCTGCTCCCAGATCTTTCAGGATAAGCTAAGTGCTGATTTTCAGTTGTTTGGTTTTTTGTCCAGCTTGCTTATTATGTCTCTATGCTAGCTGGTAGCTCTAGTGGACTGAGGTTCTCCCCATGTGCCATGAGTTGGCACAGGGGTTCTTGTAATCTCAGGATGGTATTTTTGGTTAGGGTTTTTTGCTGACCGCTCAGTCCCCTTTTGTATCTTTCTGCTTTCTAGTTTACAGCGGGCCTCAATTTGCTAAAGCTATATATATCATCTCTATGTGTGTGCCTTCCTCTCATTTCACCGTCAATACATGTGAGGGGGCAACTATATCTTTTGGGGTTCATTCCTCTGGAGGCAAGTGAGGTCTTATTTTCTCTGCAGTACTAGTTAGCTCTTAGGCTGGTGCGTGGCGTCTAGAACCAACGTAGGCACGCTCCCTGGCTATCTCTAGTTGCGTTTGTCAGGCGTAGGGCAGCGGTCAGCCCAGGTTCCATCACCCTAGAGCTCGTCCGTTAATTATTTGTACTTTGCTTGTCCTGTGCTATCCCTAGCCATTGGGGATTCATGACAGATTGCCACACACACAGCTGGGGAACAGCTGACGTTACTGAACCCCAATAACAGAGGAGCGACTGTTGACTGTGTGGACAGCACTTCCAGACAACAACTAGTGGTGTTGGAGCCCAGGGACAGCAGGAGGAGGAGGAGGAGGTGGAGGAGATAGGAGGGATTGCCACACACACAGCTGGGGAACAGCTGACGTTACTGAACCCCAATAACAGAGGAGCGACTGTTGACTGTGCGGACAGCACTTCCAGACAACAACTAGTGGTGTTGGAGCCCAGGGACAGCAGGAGGAGGAGGAGGAGGTGGAGGAGATAGGAGGGATTGCCACACACACAGCTGGGGAACAGCTGACGTTACTGAACCCCAATAACAGAGGAGCGACTGTTGACTGTGCGGACAGCACTTCCAGACAACAACTAGTGGTGTTGGAGCCCAGGGACAGCAGGAGGAGGAGGAGGAGGTGGAGGAGATAGGAGGGATTGCCACACACACAGCTGGGGAACAGCTGACGTTACTGAACCCCAATAACAGAGGAGCGACTGTTGACTGTGCGGACAGCACTTCCAGACAACAACTAGCGGTGTTGGAGCCCAGGGACAGCAGGAGGAGGTGGAGGAGATAGGAGGGATTGCCACACACACAGCTGGGGAACAGCTGACGTTACTGAACCTGTCATGATTCCCAATGGCAGGGACATGGGCAAAAACGGACTAGCTCTAGGAATATGGTATCTCAGGTAACCGCGATGCTGAACCTAACACGCAAATAGAAGTAGCCAGGGGGTGTGCCTACGTTGTATCCCTAGACACCTCGCGCCAGCCGGAGAGCTAACTACCCCTATAAGAGGAATACACAGACCTGGCTTGCCTCCAGGGAAACCCCAAAAGTTATAGTAGCCCCCCACATGTAATAACGGTTAGGTAAGAGGAAAACACAAACGCAGTATGAATATAGATTCAGCAAAGTGAGGCCCTCTGACTAGATAGATGAAAATACAAAAGAGGACTTCGCGGTTACCTCAAAACCCTATGCAGCCATCCTGAAACTACATTAACTCCGTTATCAACTCATGACACCGGAGTAGTAATTTCAGATCACTAGAGCTTCCAGCAGCACGAGAAATATAAATGCATGCTGGACAAAACAAACACAAAAAGCCAAAGATTTCAACTTAGCTGAATTGCAGACTTGGAGCAGGTAGCAAGCAACAGAGATGCTCTGGTAACATTGATTGCCGGCACTAGAGTGACTGAGAAGCCAGACTAAATAGGAAACTCCCAATTTCCTGATGAAAACAGGTGCACTGGAAACACAAGACCAAAGTCAACCAGTACCACCAGTAGCCACCAGAGGGAGCCAAAAACAGAATTCACAACAGTACCCCCCCCCTTAAGGAGGGGGCACCGAACCCTCATGAGAACCAATAGGGCGATCTGGATGCGCCCTATGAAAGGCGCGAACCAAATCAGAGGCATGAACATCAGAGGCAGTCACCCAAGAATTATCCTCCTGACCGTATCCCTTCCATTTAACCAGATATTGAAGTCTCCGTCTGGAAATACGAGAGTCCAAAATCTTCTCCACAACATACTCCAATTCACCCTCCACCAGCACAGGAGCAGGAGGCTCAACAGAAGGAACAACCGGTACCTCGTACCTCCGCAACAACGACCTATGGAAAACATTATGAATGGTGAAAGATGCTGGAAGGTCCAAACGAAAAGACACAGGATTAAGAATCTCCAAAATCCTATAAGGACCTATGAACCGAGGTTTGAACTTAGGAGAAGAGACCTTCATAGGGACAAAACGAGAAGACAACCACACCAAGTCTCCAACACGGAGATGATGACCCACACGACGATGACGATTAGCAAACTGCTGAGTCTTCTCCTGAGACAACTTCAAATTGTCCACCACATGACTCCAAATCCGGTGCAGTCTATCCACCACAGAATCCACTCCAGGACAATCCGAAGACTCCACCTGACCAGACGAAAAACAAGGATAAAACCCTGAATTGCAAAAGAAAGGAGAAACCAGAGTAGCAGAACTGGCCCGATTATTGAGGGCAAACTCTGCCAACGGCAAAAAGGCGACCCAATCATCCTGATCAGCAGACACAAAACACCTCAAATACGTCTCCAAGGTCTGATTAGTTCGCTCCGTCTGGCCATTAGTCTGAGGATGGAACGCAGATGAAAAAGACAAATCAATGCCCATCCTGGCACAGAACGCTCGCCAGAACCTAGACACAAATTGAGATCCTCTGTCAGACACGATGTTTTCCGGGATACCATGTAAGCGAACCACATTCTGAAAAAATAAAGGAACCAACTCCGATGAAGAAGGCAATTTGGGCAAGGGTACCAAATGAACCATCTTAGAAAAACGGTCACACACCACCCAAATGACGGACATTTTCTGAGAAACCGGGAGATCCGAAATAAAGTCCATAGAGATGTGCGTCCACGGCCTCTTCAGAATAGGCAAGGACAACAACAATCCACTAGCCCGAGAACAGCAAGGCTTGGCCCGAGCACAAACATCACAAGACTGTACAAAGGTACGCACATCCCGAGACAGGGAAGGCCACCAGAAGGACCTGGCCACCAAATCTCTGGTACCAAAAATTCCAGGGTGGCCCGCCAACACAGAAGAATGAACCTCTGAGATGACTCTACTGGTCCACTCATCTGGAACAAACAATCTCCCAGACGGACAACGATCAGGCCTATCAGTCTGAAACTCCTGCAAAGCACGTCGCAAGTCTGGGGAGACAGCAGACAAAATCACTCCATCCTTAAGGATACCCGTAGGCTCAGAATCACCAGAGGAGTCAGGCTCAAAACTCCTAGAAAGAGCATCTGCCTTCACATTTTTCGAGCCCGGCAAGTATGAAACCACAAAATTAAACCGAGAGAAAAACAATGACCAGCGCGCCTGTCTAGGATTCAGACGCCTGGCGGACTCAAGGTAAATCAGATTCTTGTGATCAGTCAAGACCACAACCTGATGTCTAGCACCCTCAAGCCAATGACGCCACTCCTCAAATGCCCACTTCATAGCCAAGAGCTCCCGATTACCGACATCATAATTTCGCTCGGCGGGCGAAAACTTTCGAGAGAAAAATGCACATGGTCTCATCATTGAGCAATCGGGACTTTTCTGCGACAAAACCGCCCCCGCTCCAATCTCGGAAGCATCAACCTCAACCTGAAAAGGGAGCGAAACATCAGGCTGGCGCAACACAGGGGCGGAAGAAAAGCGACGCTTAAGCTCCCGAAAGGCCTCCACAGCCGCAGAGGACCAATTGGCAACATCAGCACCCTTCTTAGTCAAATCAGTCAGAGGTTTAGCAACACTTGAAAACCCAGTTATAAATCGACGATAGAAATTAGCAAAGCCCAAGAACTTCTGAAGACTCTTCAGGGAAGTAGGCTGCGTCCAATCACAAATAGCCCGAACCTTGACAGGATCCATCTCAACAGAAGAAGGGGAAAAAATATACCCCAAAAAGGAGATCTTCTGAACCCCAAAGATACACTTTGAACCCTTTACAAACAGAGAATTGGACCGCAAAACCTGAAAAACCTTCCTAACCTGTTGAACATGCGACTCCCAGTCATCCGAAAAAATCAAAATATCATCCAAATACACAATCATAAATTTATCCAGGCATTTACGGAAAATATCGTGCATAAAGGACTGAAAGACTGAAGGAGCATTAGAAAGACCAAAAGGCATTACCAAATACTCAAAATGGCCCTCGGGCGTATTAAATGCAGTTTTCCACTCATCTCCCTGCTTGATCCGCACCAAATTATACGCACCCCGAAGATCAACCTTAGAGAACCACTTTGCCCCTTTAATACGAGCAAATAAATCAGTCAGTAGTGGCAAAGGATACTGGTATTTGACTGTAATCTTATTCAACAGGCGATAATCAATACAGGGCCTCAGGGAGCCATCTTTTTTACCCACGAAAAAAAAAACCTGCTCCTAAAGGGGATGAGGATGGACGGATATGTCCCTTTTCCAAGGACTCCTTAATATACTCTCGCATAGCAGCATGCTCAGGCACAGATAGATTGAACAAACGACCCTTGGGAAACTTGCTGCCCGGAATCAAGTCTATAGCACAATCGCAATCCCGGTGAGGGGGGAGAGAACTAAGTTTAGGCTCCTCAAAAACATCACCATAATCAGACAAAAATGCCGGAATTTCAGAGGGAGTAGATGAAGCAATGGAAACCAAAGGTACTTCCCCATGAGCCCCCTGACATCCCCAGCTTAACACAGACATTGTTTTCCAGTCAAGGACTGGATTATGAGTTTGCAACCATGGCAATCCAAGCACTAAGACATCATGCAAGTTATGCAACACAAGGAAGCGAATCACCTCCCGATGGTCAGGAGTCATACACATAGTCACTTGTGTCCAGAACTGTGGTTTATTCCTAGCCAAAGGTGTGGAGTCGATACCCTTCAGAGGGATAGGAACTTCCAAAGGCTCTAGGCTAAACCCACAACGTCTGGCAAAGGACCAATCCATAAGACTCAAGGAAGCGCCAGAATCCACATAGGCATCCACAGTAATAGTTGATAATGAACAGATCAAAGTTACAGACAAAATAAACTTAGACTGTAAGGTGCCAATTGCAAAAGACTTATCAACCTTTTTTGTGCGTTTAGAGCATGCTGATATAACATGAGCAGAATCACCACAGTAGAAGCACAACCCATTTTTACGCCTATAATTCTGCCGTTCACTTCTGGACAGAATTCTATCACATTGCATAATCTCCGGTGCCTGCTCAGAAGACACCGCCAAATGGTGCACAGGTTTGCGCTCCCACAAACGCCGATCAATCTGAATAGCCATAGTCATGGATTCATTCAGACCTGTGGGCGTAGGAAACCCCACCATGACATCTTTAACGGCGTCAGAGAGACCTTCTCTGAAATTCGCCGCCAGGGCGCACTCATTCCACTGAGTAAGCACAGACCATTTTCGAAATTTTTGACAATATACTTCAGCTTCATCATGCCCTTGAGAGAGGGCTAGCAAGGCCTTTTCAGCCTGAATCTCCAAATTAGGTTCCTCATAGAGCAACCCCAGTGCCAGAAAAAACGCATCCACATTTAGCAGCGCAGGATCCCCTGGTGCCAATGCAAATGCCCAATTTTGGGGGTCACCCCGCAACAAGGCAATAACAATTTTAACCTGCTGAGCGGGGTCTCCAGCGGAGCGAGATCTCAGAGAAAGATACAATTTACAATTGTGCTTAAAATTCAAAAAGCGAGATCTATCTCCAGAAAAGAACTCAGGTATAGGGATCTTGGGTTCAGACATAGGAGCATGTATCACATAGTCTTGGATATTTTGAACCTTAGAGGCAAGAGTATTAAGATTTGAAGCTAAACCCTGGATATCCATTTCTCAACAGCTGAGATCTGAGCCATTCAGGGGTTAAGAGGAGAGAAAAAAAAACAAAAAAAACCCAGCAGATTGCAATTATGGCTAGACAGAACCTCTGAGTAAAAAAAAAAAAAGTGTCAGAAACTTATTTTTTCTCACCTTCTTTAGCCAATACCTTTAATACATTATGGCCGGCAATACTGTCATGATTTCCAATGGCAGGGACATGGGCAAAAACGGACTAGCTCTAGGAAGATGGTATCTCAGGTAACCGCGATGCTGAACCTAACACGCAAATAAAAGTAGCCAGGGGGTGTGCCTACGTTGTATCCCTAGACACCTCGCACCAGCCGGAGAGCTAACTACCCCTATAAGAGGATTACACAGACCTGGCTTGCCTCCAGGGAAACCCCAAAAGTTATAGTAGCCCCCCACATGTAATAACGGTTAGGTAAGAGGAAAACACAAACGCAGTATGAATATAGATTCAGCAAAGTGAGGCCCTCTGACTAGATAGATGAAAATACAAAAGAGGACTTCGCGGTTACCTCAAAACCCTAAGCAGCCATCCTGAAACTACCTTAACTCCGTTATCAACTCATGACACCGGAGTAGTAATTTCAGATCACTAGAGCTTCCAGCAGCACGAGAAATATAAATGCATGCTGGACAAAACAAACACAAAAAGCCAAAGATTTCAACTTAGCTGAATTGCAGACTTGGAGCAGGTAGCAAGCAACAGATATGCTCTGGTAACATTGATTGCCGGCACTAGAGTGACTGAGAAGCCAGACTAAATAGGAAACTCCCAATTTCCTGATGAAAACAGGTGCACTGGAAACACAAGACCAAAGTCAACCAGTACCACCAGTAGCCACCAGAGGGAGCCAAAAACAGAATTCACAACAGTACCCCCCCCCTTAAGGAGGGGGCACCGAACCCTCATGAGAACCAATAGGGCGATCTGGATGCGCCCTATGAAAGGCGCGAACCAAATCAGAGGCATGAACATCAGAGGCAGTCACCCAAGAATTATCCTCCTGACCGTATCCCTTCCATTTAACCAGATATTGAAGTCTCCGTCTGGAAATACGAGAGTCCAAAATCTTCTCCACAACATACTCCAATTCACCCTCCACCAGCACAGGAGCAGGAGGCTCAACAGAAGGAACAACCGGTACCTCGTACCTCCGCAACAACGACCTATGGAAAACATTATGAATGGTGAAAGATGCTGGAAGGTCCAAATGAAAAGATACAGGATTAAGAATCTCCAAAATCCTATAAGGACCTATGAACCGAGGTTTGAACTTAGGAGAAGAGACCTTCATAGGGACAAAACGAGAAGACAACCACACCAAGTCTCCAACACGGAGATGATGACCCACACGACGATGACGATTAGCAAACTGCTGAGTCTTCTCCTGAGACAACTTCAAATTGTCCACCACATGACTCCAAATCCGGTGCAGTCTATCCACCACAGAATCCACTCCAGGACAATCCGAAGACTCCACCTGACCAGACGAAAAACGAGGATGAAACCCTGAATTGCAAAAGAAAGGAGAAACCAGAGTAGCAGAACTGGCCCGATTATTGAGGGCAAACTCTGCCAACGGCAAAAAGGCGACCCAATCATCCTGATCAGCAGACACAAAACACCTCAAATACGTCTCCAAGGTCTGATTAGTTCGCTCCGTCTGGCCATTAGTCTGAGGATGGAACGCAGATGAAAAAGACAAATCAATGCCCATCCTGGCACAGAACGCTCGCCAGAACCTAGACACAAATTGAGATCCTCTGTCAGACACGATGTTTTCCGGGATACCATGTAAGCGAACCACATTCTGAAAAAATAAAGGAACCAACTCCGATGAAGAAGGCAATTTGGGCAAGGGTACCAAATGAACCATCTTAGAAAAACGGTCACACACCACCCAAATGACGGACATTTTCTGAGAAACCGGGAGATCCGAAATAAAGTCCATAGAGATGTGCGTCCACGGCCTCTTCGGAATAGGCAAGGACAACAACAATCCACTAGCCCGAGAACAGCAAGGCTTGGCCCGAGCACAAACATCACAAGACTGTACAAAGGTACGCACATCCCGAGACAGGGAAGGCCACCAGAAGGACCTGGCCACCAAATCTCTGGTACCAAAAATTCCAGGGTGGCCCGCCAACACAGAAGAATGAACCTCTGAGATGACTCTACTGGTCCACTCATCTGGAACAAACAATCTCCCAGACGGACAACGATCAGGCCTATCAGTCTGAAACTCCTGCAAAGCACGTCGCAAGTCTGGGGAGACAGCAGACAAAATCACTCCATCCTTAAGGATACCCGTAGGCTCAGAATCACCAGAGGAGTCAGGCTCAAAACTCCTAGAAAGAGCATCTGCCTTCACATTTTTCGAGCCCGGCAAGTATGAAACCACAAAATTAAACCGAGAGAAAAACAATGACCAGCGCGCCTGTCTAGGATTCAGACGCCTGGCGGACTCAAGGTAAATCAGATTCTTGTGATCAGTCAAGACCACAACCTGATGTCTAGCACCCTCAAGCCAATGACGCCACTCCTCAAATGCCCACTTCATAGCCAAGAGCTCCCGATTACCGACATCATAATTTCGCTCGGCGGGCGAAAACTTTCGAGAGAAAAATGCACATGGTCTCATCATTGAGCAATCGGGACTTTTCTGCGACAAAACCGCCCCCGCTCCAATCTCGGAAGCATCAACCTCAACCTGAAAAGGGAGCGAAACATCAGGCTGGCGCAACACAGGGGCGGAAGAAAAGCGACGCTTAAGCTCCCGAAAGGCCTCCACAGCCGCAGAGGACCAATTGGCAACATCAGCACCCTTCTTAGTCAAATCAGTCAGAGGTTTAGCAACACTTGAAAACCCAGTTATAAATCGACGATAGAAATTAGCAAAGCCCAAGAACTTCTGAAGACTCTTCAGGGAAGTAGGCTGCGTCCAATCACAAATAGCCCGAACCTTGACAGGATCCATCTCAACAGAAGAAGGGGAAAAAATATACCCCAAAAAGGAGATCTTCTGAACCCCAAAGATACACTTTGAACCCTTTACAAACAGAGAATTGGACCGCAAAACCTGAAAAACCTTCCTAACCTGTTGAACATGCGACTCCCAGTCATCCGAAAAAATCAAAATATCATCCAAATACACAATCATAAATTTATCCAGGCATTTACGGAAAATATCGTGCATAAAGGACTGAAAGACTGAAGGAGCATTAGAAAGACCAAAAGGCATTACCAAATACTCAAAATGGCCCTCGGGCGTATTAAATGCAGTTTTCCACTCATCTCCCTGCTTGATCCGCACCAAATTATACGCACCCCGAAGATCAACCTTAGAGAACCACTTTGCCCCTTTAATACGAGCAAATAAATCAGTCAGTAGTGGCAAAGGATACTGGTATTTGACTGTAATCTTATTCAACAGGCGATAATCAATACAGGGCCTCAGGGAGCCATCTTTTTTACCCACGAAAAAAAAAACCTGCTCCTAAAGGGGATGAGGATGGACGGATATGTCCCTTTTCCAAGGACTCCTTAATATACTCTCGCATAGCAGCATGCTCAGGCACAGATAGATTGAACAAACGACCCTTGGGAAACTTGCTGCCCGGAATCAAGTCTATAGCACAATCGCAATCCCGGTGAGGGGGGAGAGAACTAAGTTTAGGCTCCTCAAAAACATCACCATAATCAGACAAAAATGCCGGAATTTCAGAGGGAGTAGATGAAGCAATGGAAACCAAAGGTACTTCCCCATGAGCCCCCTGACATCCCCAGCTTAACACAGACATTGTTTTCCAGTCAAGGACTGGATTATGAGTTTGCAACCATGGCAATCCAAGCACTAAGACATCATGCAAGTTATGCAACACAAGGAAGCGAATCACCTCCCGATGGTCAGGAGTCATACACATAGTCACTTGTGTCCAGAACTGTGGTTTATTCCTAGCCAAAGGTGTGGAGTCGATACCCTTCAGAGGGATAGGAACTTCCAAAGGCTCTAGGCTAAACCCACAACGTCTGGCAAAGGACCAATCCATAAGACTCAAGGAAGCGCCAGAATCCACATAGGCATCCACAGTAATAGTTGATAATGAACAGATCAAAGTTACAGACAAAATAAACTTAGACTGTAAGGTGCCAATTGCAAAAGACTTATCAACCTTTTTTGTGCGTTTAGAGCATGCTGATATAACATGAGCAGAATCACCACAGTAGAAGCACAACCCATTTTTACGCCTATAATTCTGCCGTTCACTTCTGGACAGAATTCTATCACATTGCATAATCTCCGGTGCCTGCTCAGAAGACACCGCCAAATGGTGCACAGGTTTGCGCTCCCACAAACGCCGATCAATCTGAATAGCCATAGTCATGGATTCATTCAGACCTGTGGGCGTAGGAAACCCCACCATGACATCTTTAACGGCGTCAGAGAGACCTTCTCTGAAATTCGCCGCCAGGGCGCACTCATTCCACTGAGTAAGCACAGACCATTTTCGAAATTTTTGACAATATACTTCAGCTTCATCATGCCCTTGAGAGAGGGCTAGCAAGGCCTTTTCAGCCTGAATCTCCAAATTAGGTTCCTCATAGAGCAACCCCAGTGCCAGAAAAAACGCATCCACATTGAGCAGCGCAGGATCCCCTGGTGCCAATGCAAATGCCCAATTCTGGGGGTCACCCCGCAACAAGGCAATAACAATTTTAACCTGCTGAGCGGGGTCTCCAGCGGAGCGAGATCTCAGAGAAAGATACAATTTACAATTGTGCTTAAAATTCAAAAAGCGAGATCTATCTCCAGAAAAGAACTCAGGTATAGGGATCTTGGGTTCAGACATAGGAGCATGTATTACATAGTCTTGGATATTTTGAACCTTAGAGGCAAGAGTATTAAGATTTGAAGCTAAACCCTGGATATCCATTTCTCAACAGCTGAGATCTGAGCCATTCAGGGGTTAAGAGGAGAGAAAAAAAAACAAAAAAACCCAGCAGATTGCAATTATGGCTAGACAGAACCTCTGAGTAAAAAAAAAAAAGTGTCAGAAACTTCTTTTTTCTCACCTTCTTTAGCCAATACCTTTAATACATTATGGCCGGCAATACTGTCATGATTTCCAATGGCAGGGACATGGGCAAAAACGGACTAGTTCTAGGAAAATGGTATCTCAGGTAACCGCGATGCTGAACCTAACACGCAAATAAAAGTAGCCAGGGGGTGTGCCTACGTTGTATCCCTAGACACCTCGCGCCAGCCGGAGAGCTAACTACCCCTATAAGAGGATTACACAGACCTGGCTTGCCTCCAGGGAAACCCCAAAAGTTATAGTAGCCCCCCACATGTAATAACGGTTAGGTAAGAGGAAAACACAAACGCAGTATGAATATAGATTCAGCAAAGTGAGGCCCTCTGACTAGATAGATGAAAATACAAAAGAGGACTTCGCGGTTACCTCAAAACCCTAAGCAGCCATCCTGAAACTACCTTAACTCCGTTATCAACTCATGACACCGGAGTAGTAATTTCAGATCACTAGAGCTTCCAGCAGCACGAGAAATATAAATGCATGCTGGACAAAACAAACACAAAAAGCCAAAGATTTCAACTTAGCTGAATTGCAGACTTGGAGCAGGTAGCAAGCAACAGAGATGCTCTGGTAACATTGATTGCCGGCACTAGAGTGACTGAGAAGCCAGACTAAATAGGAAACTCCCAATTTCCTGATGAAAACAGGTGCACTGGAAACACAAGACCAAAGTCAACCAGTACCACCAGTAGCCACCAGAGGGAGCCAAAAACAGAATTCACAACATGAACCCCAATAACAGAGGAGCGACTGTTGACTGTGCGGACAGCACTTCCAGACAACAACTAGCGGTGTTGGAGCCCAGGGACAGCAGGAGGAGGAGGAGGAGTTGGAGGAGATAGGAGGGATTGCCACACACACAGCTGGGAAACAGCTGACGTTACTGAACCCCAATAACAGAGGAGCGACTGTTGACTGTGCGGACAGCACTTCCAGACACAACTAGCGGTGTTGGAGCCCAGGGACAGCAGGAGGAGGAGGAGGAGGTGGAGGAGATAGGAGGGATTGCCACACACACAGCTGGGGAACAGCTGACGTTACTGAACCCCAATAACAGAGGAGTGACTGTTGACCAGTGGCGTAGGAAGGGGGGTGCGGGGGGGGCGGGCCGCCCCGGGCGGCACAATGCCGGGGGCGGCTCCGACCCAGAGAGGAGGAGGAGGAAGAAAAAAAAAATTGAGACGCGGGCCCTTTAAATCTTCGGGTGGCGCCGACCACCGCCACGACCAGGGGCCCCCACGATACCAGCGCTGGCATCGGGCCCCCCGTTCTAATACTCACCTCTCCTGGTTCCTGCGGCAGCTGCAGCGTCTTCGGCGCCCTCTGACTCTGCGACGTCTCAGGGCAGAGGGTGCGATGACGTCATCACTGCGCGCTCAGCCTCTCTGTCCTGAGCGTTGCAGAGCCAGAGAGACGCTGAGTGCATGGGACCTGTGCTGGGAACGGGAGAGGTGAGGATTTTCCTTTTTTTTTTTTTCTTTATGTCTGACTCAGACAGACTGGGGGCAATATGCTGGAGACAGACTGGGGGCAATATGCTGGAGACAGACTGGGGGCAAAATGCTGGAGACAGACTGGGGGCAATATGCTGGAGACAGACTGGGGGCAATATGCTGGAGACAGACTGGGGGCAATATGCTGGAGACAGACTGGGGGCAATATGCTGGAGACAGACTGGGGGCAATATGCTGGAGACAGACTGGGGGCAGATTGCTGGAGACACACTGGGGGCAGATTGCTGGAGACACACTGGGGGCAGATTGCTGGAGACACACTGGGGGCAGATTGCTGGAGACACACTGGGGGCAGATTGCTGGAGACACACTGGGGGCAGATTGCTTGATACACACTGGGGGCAGATTGCTTGATACACACTGGGGGCAGATTGCTGGACACACTGGGGGCAATGCTGGACACTGGGGCAGATTGCTGGACACTGGGGCAGATTGCTGGACACACTGGGGGCAATGCTGGACACTGGGGCAGATTGCTGGACACACTGGGGGCAATGCTGGACACTGAGGGAGATTGCTGGACACACTGGGGGCAATGCTGGACACTGGGGCAGATTGCTGGACACACTGGGGGCAATGCTGGACACTGGGGCAGATTGCTGGACACACTGGGGGCAATGCTGGACACACTGGGGGCAATGCTGGACACTGGGGGAGATTGCTGGACACACTGGGGGCAATGCTGGACACACTGGGGGCAATGCTGGACACTGGGGCAGATTGCTGGACACACTGGGGGCAATGCTGGACACTGGGGCAGATTGCTGGACACACTGGGGGCAATGCTGGACACTGGGGCAGATTGCTGAACACACTGGGGGCAATGCTGGACACTGGGGCAGATTGCTGGACACACTGGGGGCAATGCTGGACACTGTGGCAGATTGCTGGACACACTGTGGGCAATGCTGGACACACTGGGGGCAATGCTGGACACTGGGGCAGATTGCTGGACACTGGGGCAATGCTGGACACTGCGCCTGTGTGGCCGCCCTGCTTGTGAATCCCAGCCCCGCACTCTGCATAATGCATAACACACTGCGGGGCTGGGATTACCAAGGTGGGTGGCCGCACAGGCGCAGTCTGCAAGCCTGGCTGTGATGTCAGACGGCCAGAGCTCTCTGCGCCTGCACCAAACAGCGATACACAGCGCAGGCACCGGATTTCGTGGGTAAACAGTGCTGAGGGGGAGGTGCCTGGCGTTGAGTGACGGCAATGGGGGGGGGGGCGCCAAACTCGGAAACAGCCCCGGGCGGCAAAAGCTCTAGCTACGCCAGTGCTGTTGACTGTGTGGACAGCACTTCCAGACAACAACTAGCGGTGTTGGAGCCCAGGGACAGCAGGAGGAGGAGGAGGAGATAGGAGGGATTGCCACACACACAGCTGGGGAACAGCTGACGTTACTGAACCCCAATAACAGAGGAGCGACTGTTGACTGTGCGGACAGCACTTCCAGACAACTAGCGGTGTTGGAGCCCAGGGACAGCAGGAGGAGGAGGAGGTGGAAGAGATAGGAGGGATTGCCACACACACAGCTGGGGAACAGCTGACGTTACTGAACCCCAATAACAGAGGAGCGACTGTTGACTGTGCGGACAGCACTTCCAGACAACAACTAGCGGTGTTGGAGCCCAGGGACAGCAGGAGGAGGAGGAGGAGGTGGAGGAGATAGGAGGGATTGCCACACACACAGCTGGGGAACAGCTGACGTTACTGAACCCCAATAACAGAGGAGCGACTGTTGACTGTGCGGACAGCACTTCCAGACAACAACTAGTGGTGTTGGAGCCCAGGGACAGCAGGAGGAGGAGGAGGAGGTGGAGGAGATAGGAGGGATTGCCACACACACAGCTGGGGAACAGCTGACGTTACTGAACCCCAATAACAGAGGAGCGACTGTTGACTGTGCGGACAGCACTTCCAGACAACAACTAGCGGTGTTGGAGCCCAGGGACAGCAGGAGGAGGAGGAGGTGGAGGAGATAGGAGGGCTTGCCACACACACAGCTGGGGAACAGCTGACATTACTGAACCCCAATAACAGAGGAGCAACTGTTGACTGTGCGGACAGCACTTCCAGACAACAACTAGCGGTGTTGGAGCCCAGGGACAGCAGGAGGAGGAGGTGGAGGAGATAGGAGGGATTGCCACACACACAGCTGGGGAACAGCTGATGTTACTGAACCCCAATAACAGAGGAGCGACTGTTGACTGTGCGGACAGCACTTCCAGACAACAACTAGCGGTGTTGGAGCCCAGGGACAGCAGGAGGAGGTGGAGGAGATAGGAGGGATTGCCACACACACAGCTGGGGAACAGCTGACGTTACTGAACCCCAATAACAGAGGAGCGACTGTTGACTGTGCGGACAGCACTTCCAGACAACAACTAGTGGTGTTGGAGCCCAGGGACAGCAGGAGGAGGAGGAGGAGGTGGAGGAGATAGGAGGGATTGCCACACACACAGCTGGGGAACAGCTGACGTTACTGAACCCCAATAACAGAGGAGCGACTGTTGACTGTGCGGACAGCACTTCCAGACAACAACTAGTGGTGTTGGAGCCCAGGGACAGCAGGAGGAGGAGGAGGTGGAGGAGATAGGAGGGATTGCCACACACACAGCTGGGGAACAGCTGACGTTACTGAACCCCAATAACAGAGGAGCGACTGTTGACTGTGCGGACAGCACTTCCAGACAACAACTAGCGGTGTTGGAGCCCAAAGACAGCAGGAGGAGGAGAAGGTGGAGGAGATAGGAGGGCTTGCCACACACACAGCTGGGGAACAGCTGACATTACTGAACCCCAATAACAGAGGAGCAACTGTTGACTGTGCGGACAGCACTTCCAGACAACAACTAGCGGTGTTGGAGCCCAGGGACAGCAGGAGGAGGAGGTGGAGGAGATAGGAGGGATTGCCACACACACAGCTGGGGAACAGCTGACGTTACTGAACCCCAATAACAGAGGAGCGACTGTTGACTGTGCGGACAGCACTTCCAGACAACAACTAGCGGTGTTGGAGCCCAGGGACAGCAGGAGGAGGAGGAGGAGGTGGAGGAGATAGGAGGGATTGCCACACACACAGCTGGGGAACAGCTGACGTTACTGAACCCCAATAACAAAGGAGCGACTGTTGACTGTGCGGACAGCACTTCCAGACAACAACTAGCAGTGTTGGAGCCCAGGGACAGCAGGAGGAGCAGAGGAACACAGTGTAGGCCGAAGCCCGATTGGAGAAAGTCGAAAGGGAACCTTTAACCCCCCCCCAAGGCGTTTGTAGCTGAAAGAGCCAGCTTGTGCAGCACAAAGGATGCAAAAGGAAAAGGTGGCTCTTTTCATTATGCTCCTTGCAAACACAGAACTAAACACATATTTTAAAATGTGTCCCCTGATACCGTGAGACCGTCCCGGAGGTGGGACTTTCTTTCGTAATCTGACGCAGCACAGCCATCATTCATACCCCCTTGGCGCCGTGCGTCGGCTCCTCAGCGTTGTTTGATTCCGTCCCGGAGCCTGCCTGACACCAAATGATGTCAGAAGACGGGCAGCACTAAGTGTGCCTGGCCAAGGGATAACATAACAGCGCAGGCTTCGAGACAGAATCAAACAACGCTGAGGAGCCGGGGGGGTAAGAATGACGGCTGTGCTGCGTCACATTATGAAGGAAAGTCCCACCTCCGGGACAGTTTTACGGTATCAGTGGACACATTTTATAAGTGTTAAGTTCTGCGCGTGCAAGGAGCTAGACAAAAATAGCTACCTTTTCCTTGTGCAGCATTACTGCTGCACAAGGTGGCTCTTTCAGTAACAAACGCCTGGGGGGGGGACAGGTTCCCTTACATTTCAGTTGTTGTGTCAGCGTGGCGGTCGCAGGACACATTGCCGGCTACACAGCTGGGGATCAGCTGACGTTACTGACACCCAATAACACTGGGTCGTATGTTTTGACTGTGCAGACGGCACTTCTGAGCCTCAACTGGCGGTGTTGGAGCCCAGGAATTAAAGTTCAGGTGGTAGAAAGATGAACACAACAGGAGACCTGGATACTGTAGACAGTCACCTAATTATTTAATCAGGAAGAGGAGTGGCAAATTCCTGCGAGATCCAGGCCTTGTTCATTTTCAGGAAAGTAAGCCGGTCAACGTTATCAGAGGATAGTCACATGCGACGGTCAGTTAGTACACCACCTGCAGCACTAAAGACGCGTTCCGATAATACACTAGCCGCAGGGCAAGCCAGCACCTCCAATGCATACTGGCTTAGCTCTGGCCATGTATCCAGCTTTGAGACCCAAAACTTGAAAGGGGAAGAGCCGTCTGGGAGTACAGCAAGAGGGCAAGACATGTAGTCTGTCACCATCTGACGGAACCGTTGCCTCCTGCTGACTGGAGCCGTCTGTGATGGTGTAGACTTTTGTGGCGGGCACACAAAACTGTGCCACAGTTGGGCCATACTGGTCTTGCCTTGGGCAGAGGCACTGCATCTGCTCCCTCTTTGTGCAGAGCCTCCTCCACTGCCTGGACGCACTGAGCTGCTTTGTAATGCACTAGCAGCACTTCTCTCAGTTGGAATGGAGAAGATGATGGAATTCACCAGTGTCTCTTGGTACTCCCGCATTTTTTGCTCCCGGTTCAACGGTGTGATGAGGCTTTCTACGTTGTCCCGGTAGCGAGGATCGAGGAGGGTGAACACCCAATAATCAGACATGTTGAGAATGTGGGCGATGCGGCGGTCGTTTCTCAGGTACTGCAGCATGTAATCCACCATGTGCTGCAGACTGCCAACTGGCCAAGAAATGCTGTCCCCTGATTGAGGCGTGATCTCTGCCCGCTCGTCATCACCCCACCCTCGCTGTACACACTGAGTACTGGACAATTGTGTAACTCCCTCCTCTGGACGGATGTCTTCCTCCTCCATTGACTCCTCCTCATCCTCCTCACAAAGTGTCCCCTGTCTATGCGTTTGTGAGGAACCACGTGGGGCTGACTGTCGAGAAGATGATGGAAATGGTGAATCCTCATCCTCCACCTCTTCCACAACATCATCCCTTAGCGCTTGCAGTGATTTTTCAAGCAGGCAGATAAGGGGGACAGTCATGCAGACTAGTGCATCATCTGCACTCGCCATCCGCGTGGAATAATCGAAGGGACGCAAAACCTGGCATACGTCCTTCATAGTGGCCCACTCTGTGGTTGTGAAGTCTGAACGGCGCGGAGTGCGACTTCTTTGCGCCTGATGCAGCTGGTACTCCATTACAGCTTGCTGCTGCTCACACAACAGGTCCAACATATGTAACGTGGAATTCCACCTGGTAGGTAGGTCACATATGATGCGATGTTCCGGCAGGCAGTGTCGGCGCTGCAGAGCCGCAATGCGCGATTTTGCCGTGCTGGAATGCCGCAAGTGAGCACACTCTAGGCGGGCCTTGTGCAGCAGTGCATCAAGATCCAGATAGTCCCTCAAAAAACTCTGCACGACCAAATTGAGCACATGTGCCAGACATGGGATGTGAGTGAGGTTGCCGAGGCCCAGAGCTGCCACCAGATTTCGGCCATTATCACACACTACCATGCCTGGCTGGAGATTTGCTGGCACAAACCACACATCGCTCTCCTGCTTGATGGCATTCCAGAGCTCCTGCTCTGTGTGGCTTCGATTCCCCAAAGAAATTAATTTCAAGATGGCCTGTTGACGTTTGGCCATGGCTGTGCTCATGTCGGTCGTAACAGGTACACGTTCATCACGGGTCCATGTGGAGGTGGACTGTGACGGCTCCTGCAGCGATGATTCTGAGGAACTGGTGTAGGAGGAGGAGTCAATGCGTACAGAATGGATTCCTGCAATCCTTGGAGTGGGCAGGACACGTCCTGCGCCACTCGCACGATCTGTACCCGGCTCAACAACATTAACCCAATGGGCAGTGAGGGAAAGGTATCGCCCCGGTCCATGTTGACTGGTCCATGCATCGGTGGTGAGGTGGACCTTGCTACTGACGGCGTTCAGTAGCGCGTGTTTTATGTGTCCCTCCACATGCTTGTGCAGGGCAGGGACAGCTTGCCTGCTGAAGTAAAAGCGGCTGGGCACATTGTACTGTGGGACTGCCAATGACATCAAGTCACGGAAGCTGTCAGTCTCCACCAGCCTGAATGACAGCATTTCCAGTGACAGAAGTTTGGCAATGCCTGCAGTCAGAGCCTGTGCTCGTGGGTGGTTTGACGAGAAAGGCCGCCTTTTCTCCCATGCCTGTACTACCGATGGCTGTAGACTGGGCTGGGAGTGTGTGGATGACTGGGAACGTGGTGCTGCGGGTGGAATTACAGTGGGTCTCTGGACAACAGGGCCAGAGGTTCTTCCACGGCGATCCTGGGAGGAAGCCGAACCAGCTGCGTGTGAGCTGGAGGAAGAGGCAACACGAGCTGAAGAGGTGGTAGCTGCCGCTGTTGGTTGGCCTAGCTCTTCAGTGTGTTTTTCTAACTCCGCCAGGTGCCTGGTCCGCACATGTTTCCACATGTTGGAGGTATTGAGGTTGCTGACATTTCGACCTCTTTTGACTTTGTGATGACACACCTTGCATTTGACATAGCAAATGTCATCTGCAACTGTGTCAAAAAAGGACCAGGCACTGCAAGTCTTGGGAGCGCCCTTTTTGGCTTTTGGAAGAGACATGCTCCGAACGGGTGCCAAAGCGGAGGCTGCAGGATCCGCAGTCTTCCCCCTCCTTCTGCCTCTTTGGCCCGTTCGGGGAATCTCTTCCTCAGAGCTGCTCCCACCACCTTCCTGTCCCTCACGCCAAGATGGGTCAAGGACCTCATCATCTACACTACCCTCTGCCACCAACTGCTCCTCCTGGGTAGTCTCAGCAGCAGAGCACGCACCAGAAAGTGGCACCTGAGTGTCATCAGCAGATGCGTCCTGCGATGTGGTGACCGGAGGCACTGGCCCACCCGCCTCTTCAGAGGAAGAGAGAAAAAGCGGTTGGGCATCACAGCACCCTGCCTCTTCTTCCATTTCTCCAATGCTGCTTGGCTGGCCCCCTCTTTCCAAGCCAAGAGATTCAGAGAACAGAAGTAGAGACGACTCCTGTCCTGGGCTCTCTGTCTGCCTGGGCAATTTGGCAGGTGGTGAAGAGACAGATGGCTGCTCTCCAGTGCTCTGTGTCTGAGAGGATGTGGCACTAATTGAAGTCGATGCGTTAGCTGCCATCCATCCGACAACGGCTTCAATTTGTTCTTCACGCAGCAGCGGTGTACGGCGCTCTGTGACAAAGCTGCGCATGAAGGACTGTTCCCTGGTGAAACTGGGTGCTGAGGAGTCACCGGTGCCCGCAGCAGGCACAGAATCCCCACTTCCTCTCCCTGCTCCGCGCCCACGCCCACGTGCCTTACTCCCTGCCTTCTTCATCTTGGTTGACTGATAAAGATAAGCAGAAAAGTACTAACGGCTTTGTGTGCTTATTCCTGAACAGCTCCGAGTCCTAACAGGTATAAGAAACACTAATTTTCTAAAGTGTGGACTAGACTTTAATATGAGCTAATGTGGCCTACAGAAATGTAAAGTGGTGTGTTTGGTGAACTTTATTATTTACCTGTAGAAGCGCTTGGATCAGCGCGAAACAGCTGTCGTCATTCACCTGCTCACCTCCCATCCAACTGCACTCCATCGGACCGAAAAGCTGTATTTACTCATGTTCTAAATAAAGAACTGGACCACAATTGGGTGAGTGCTGCCGCATTTTTCTGTTGTTGATCTTCTGGATTGCTTCTATTTTCTCATGCGAGCACCTCCTATATTTCATTCAGCTTGTCACCACTCACCGCTGTCGACCTTCGGTCTGCACACACAGGCTGTGCAGCTTACTTTTTTCTTTTTGTATCGTTTTATTATTTATTTATTTTTGGGGGGCTGAACTGACAACAGAGAGAGCTGCACTCACATGGAGACCGTGCAGACAGCCGTAAACGGCGCTGCAAGGCCCAAAAACCCTCCTCTACGTTATCCTATGTAGTGTTTTTCCACAAGTTAGCTGGATACGGGTGGAAAGACACTAATAGGAATTTTTTGGAAAAATGTGCAGCAGCCTGCACTACTTAAAACAAAAGGAAAATTGATTTTACGGTATGATGCAGTTAAGAACCCTGAGCTGGATACAACCAGGCTATGGCTGCTCACAGACTACAGGGCGAGCTGCAGTCACACGGAGACCGTGCAGACAGCCGTAAACGGCGCTGCAAGGCCCAAAAACCCTCCTCTACTTTATCCTATGTAGTGTTTTTCCACAAGTTAGCTGGATACGGGTGGAAAGACACTAATAGGAAATTTTTGAAAAAATGTGCAGCAGCCTGCACTACTTAAAACAAAAGGAAAATTGATTTTACGGTATGACGCAGTGAAGAACCCTGAGCTGGATACAACCAGGCTATGGCTGCTCACAGACTACAGGGCGAGCTGCAGTCACACGGAGACCGTGCAGACAGCCGTAAACGGCGCTGCAAGGCCCAAAAAACCTCCTCTACTTTATCCTATGTAGTGTTTTTCCACAAGTTAGCTGGATACGGGTGGAAAGTCACTAATAGGAATTATTAGAAAAAATGAGCAGCAGACTACACTACTTGAAAAAAAAAAAAAAATAGAACAGTATGAGGCAATGAACCACCCTCCCTGAACTGAATACAACCAGCTATGGCCTATTGGATGCACACAGACTAGAGAGTGGTCTGCACTCACACACACACACACACACACACACAGACCTTGCAGATCGCTGTGAAAACAGTGCTGCAAGGCAAAAGCAAGGTGATTAGTAGGTGAACACAGCGGTTGCTAAATTAGCCTTGGAAAAGAACAATGAAGCAAATCGCTATCTCTAAACTGGCCCTCAGTCAGCAAACAGTGTCCTGTCACTAACTGAATTCACAGCAGAGTGAGCGCAAAATGGCGCCAGCGACTTTTAAACTGCAGCATGACATCATTTCAGCAGCCAATCACAGCCTTGCCAGTAGTTTCATGCCCTCCATGCTGAACAGGTTGTGCCCACACTTGGAATCATTCTCATTGGCTGAATTCGTGCAAATTTGTGCAGTTTGAATCCTGGGAACTTCCGATTCCGGTATCCGATACGCGGCAAGTATCGGATCTCGGTATCGGAATTCCGATACCGCTAAGTATCGGCCGATACCCGATACTTGCGGTATCGGAATGCTCAACACTACTTATAACACCCTCTTCTGCTTGACAGCTTGAGTAAGAAAGGATGAGGTAGTGTGATCACTGACATCTCTGCTGTGTTTGCACAGCACTGACTTAAGGACATGCAGATTTAGTCATATGATTTCAGGTTCTGCTCATATACAACACAACAGCATCAACACGTGTCACTCAGCACATAACCTTATTGGTCAGAGAACTTATTGCCTTCCCTTTTTGGAAACTAGCAATAGTCATCATCATTTTTAATCACAGTACCTGCAACTAAAACATGTTAGAGGCAGGACTGTTCTTTGTACAGCAAACAAAACAATAGCATATAAAATGGGTATAATTTTTGTGGTAATTCAACTCACTTGGTGTTACACGGAGGTAGAAAATGGGAACACTGTCTCTTTAAATCTTCGGTTGGTTTATTATATGAGCATAAACCAACAAGAAGGGGGAAAGTAACCACAGCCCTTCAAGCAAAAACAGGAAACCAACAAAGAAAACACAATGTTTTAACGGAATCTATACGTTTGTGGATAGCATCCCGCTCTGGAGCAACACAGGTTCAGTCTTTCCTCCTCAGGACACAAAATCATTGGAGATACTCTCTTCAGTCTTGCTGAACAAACACTGCCTCTGGAGCCCAGCTATTTAAGCCCCAGACCATGTGACTCCTTCCCCATGTGACTGAATACATGACTGTGACATCACACAGGTCCTGTCAGCACACAGCGGTGCCAACTCTGCAGGTGGAGATAAGGTGGACATCCTTCCACCCACTGTATGGAAGTTCACATAAAAACCAGCCCATTTATGCAACTTAGCTTAATCCTCACAACACTTATAGTGCTGTAGGGAAATACTCTGGGTTTCACATCACTGACACTATTAAGCATAGTGACACATATCTCCCCTCCAGTACATTACCAGTCACTTTGTCACACTTTGCAACATAGAGTTAAATTCACTGGTGTACTAAGCAAAATCAGTTCAAGTTCAGCTTTCATGCATAGGCATTCTCCTTACAGAATACATGGCTTCGTACTCAATGTTTTACTTGTGTATAGCTAATATAGCCACATGTTTGATTCAGCTGCACAAGGACTCAGTAAGGGGGTTTAGTGTAGTGGTTATTCTTTAGAACTGTAAATATACACTTCAATAAGAACTTGGCTACAGTATTAACCCCTAAGAGGGAACCTGTCACCTGAATTTGGCGGGACCAGTTTTGGGAAATATTGCCTTGCGCTGGCGTGTACTCCGGAGGACAGAGAATGAACTTCAATCCAATATTTTGGCCAGCATGCAGCCAGCGGGTAAGGAAAGGGTGAATCAAACACCCGAAAACCCCGCCCATATGACCCAAAACTGGTCCCGCCAAATTCAGGTGACAGGTTCCCTTTAAGCCCCAAGGGTGGTTTGCACGTTAATGACGGGGCCAATTTTTACAATTCTGACCACTGTCATTTTATGAGGCTATAACTCTGGAACGCTTCAACGGATCCTGATGATTCTGACATTGTTTTCTCATGACATATTGTACTTCATGATAGTGGCAAAACTTATTTGATATTACCTGTGTTTATTTGTGGAATAAACAGAAATTTGGCAAAAATTTTGAAAATTTCGCAATTTTCCAACTTTGAATTTTTATGCCCTTAAATCACGGAGCTATGTCACACAAAATACTTAATAAGTAACATTTTCCACATGACTACTTTAAATCAGCACAATTTTGGAACCAAAATTTTTTTTTGGGGGGGAGTTATAAGGGTTAAAATTTGACCAGCAATTTCTCATTTTTACAACACCATTTTTTCTTACATTACATTTGAAGTCATTTTGAGGGGTCTATATGATAGAAAATAACCAAGTGTGACACCATTCTAAAAACTTCACCCCTCGAGGTGCTCAAAACCACATTCAAGAAGTTTATTAACCCTTCAGGTGTTTCACAGGAATTTTTGGAATGTTTAAAAAAAAAATGAACATTTAACTTTTTTCGCAAAAAATATATTTCAGCTCCAATTTGTTTTATTTTACCAAGAGTAATAGGAGAAAATGGACTCCAAAGGTTGTTGTACAATTTGTCCTGAGTACGCTGATACCCCATATGTGGGGGTAAACCACTGTTTGGGTGCATGGCAGAGCTTGGAAGGGAAGGAGCGCCATTTGACTTTTCAATGCAAAATTGACTGGAATTGATATGGCACGCCATATTGTGTTTGGAGAGCCACTGATGTGCCTAAACATTGAAATCCCCCACAAGTGACACCATTTTGGAAAGTATACCCCCTAAGGAAGTTATCTAGATGTGTGGTGAGCACTTTGACCCACCAAGTGCTTCACAGACGTTTATAATGCAGAGCTGTAAAAATTAAAAAATCATATTTTTTCACAAATATCATCTTTTCGCCCCCAATTTTTTTATTTTTCCAAGGGTAAGAGAATAAATTGGTCCCCAAAAGTTGTTGTGCAATTTGTCCTGAGTACGCTGATACCCCATATGTGGGGGTAAACTACTGTTTGAGGGCATGGCAGAGCTCGGAAGGAAGGAGCACCATTTGACTTTTCAATGCAAACTTAACAGGAATTGAGACGGGATGCCATGTTGCATTTGGAGAGCCACTGATGTGCCTAAACATTGAAACCCCCACAAGTGACACTATTTTGGAAAGTAGACCCCCTAAGGAACTTATCTAGATGTGTTGTGAGAGCTTTGAAACCCCAAGTGTTTCACTACAGTTTATAACGCAGAGCCGTGAAAATAAAAATTCTTTTTTTCTCCACAAAAATTATTTTTTAGCCCTCAGTTTTGTATTTTCCCAAGGGTAACAGAAGAAATTGGACCCCAATAGTTGTTGTCCAATTTGTCCTGAGTACGCTGATACCCCATATGTGGGGGGGAACCACCGTTTGGGCGCATGGCAGAGCTCGGAAGGGAAGGAGCACCATTTGAAATGCAGACTTAGATGGAATGGTCTGCAGGCGTTACATTGCGTTTTCAGAGCCCCTAATGTACCTAAACAGTAGAAACCCCCCACATGTTTCCCAAGGGTAACAAGAGAAATTAAGCCTAGCATGCATTGTTTGTATGGTTCAGCCTACATATTGTAGACTGCAACCACATTCTAACAAATATATAAATAAAATTGTCAATCCACTTATGTGGTTTATTTGTTAGAATGTGGTGGCGGTCTACAATATGTATGCCGAACCATACAATCAATGCATGTTAGGCTTAATAAACATCGCCAAAACATCCGTAATGGTTTCCTTCTACATAGCCTCTCAAAAAATTTCTTAACTGTGCATCATAAGGATTTTAAAACGTTAAAATTAACTATTATTGACCACATACCTGACACTGTGGCAGATCGCTTGAGTAGTCTCATTAATAGAGAGAGTTTTTGGATTTTTAAACTTAGCACATTAACCCCAGAGGGATTGAAGCTAATGATTGAAAAAATAACCAGATAGAAGCAATAATCATTGAATGACGTGATTTTTAGTATGTATAGGTGACATTTTTTTTTTTTTTCATTTCTTTATACATATAGAAAAACATTTTTTATTGAATTTTATCATTATTATGTTTTGGGTTTTGTTTTTTTGCTTTCTCTAGCCGCACTATTTGTGACTAATTTTATATGTGACTGTTTTGTTATGTGACTGTTTTTTTAAATTTGTAATTTGTCAACAGCGCTGTGATTGGCTGTCTATCATTTAAATACTGCTTTGCTGGTTTTAACAATAAACTCCCACCTGAGGAAGACGGTTCTTCCATCGAAACGCGTTGTGGCTAAACTAAACTTGGTGTTTGCGTTTCCTTCAGCGCTCCTGTGACCGACCTTTTCTTTGTACCTTTAAAAACGAACCTGGCACTTTAAGTGATTACATCTAAAATTACAGAAGATAGATGGTAACCCTCATTAACAATCTGCATTGAAAAGTAAATGCTAATAAAGTATTTCACACATATTTCAGGCCTGAAGATGTAAGAAACATTTTTACTCTATCCAACTGGAGCTACGTTTGGAACTAAAAGTAATTGAAGCACGAATACTTCTGGAGTGCTGTACATATTTTCTGCTTTCCTTTCTAAGTTGAGAAATCTGTCTCCCTAAAAGGACAGAGGACTGAATTGCATCTTTATAGGAGATAAATGTGTTCTCTGATCCTGTCCTCCTTGGTGAAACAGTTTGTCTGCAATGTAAAATATTAGAGTATTGTTCATCACACTGTATTTTTTGTATAGCTCACTTTATATGCCGTATTATGTATTCCATGTATACGTTTTGTTTGAAGCAGTCTTCGGTCATTATAGAGTGTCATCATTAATTCATTAGATGTCTGAAGCTGCACAATGTACAGTCTGTCACCTGTAAAACAAGTCCTAAATCAAAAAACGAGAACAAAAGACAAGACTGAAAAATAACCCTCCAGTTCCCTAGTAGAATTATTTATAGAATCCCAATTGTAAATCTTCACACATCTGTATATTTCTAATATTTATTCATCTGTCTGTAACATATTTATCTACCCATCGTTCTATCTACAAACAAAAGAATACAGCAGGATGTGCAAAGATTGAATATATGACACGTAGATTGCATTGCTGATATATAGAACATACTACATTGAAGGTACTCTGCGTGCAAACTAATTGGCCAATTTCTGCTGCAAGTGCTTTCATTTTATAAGAATATTCCATATAGCAGTATCTCAGTCCAAATCAATCTATCTATCTATCTATCTATCTATCTATCTATCTATTTATTTATGAACAATTAATGAAGCAGTGGAATGAAGTGCATCCAACCTTCCATTCCATTTGGGCTTTTCTGAGCCTCATTCTTTGAAACGGTGGGAGTCCTATCGCTGGCAATTGACGCAAAGTAACTTTTTAAACTTGTTCACCACTTTTAAACGGGATAAACAAATCCTTGAATGGAGCAAATGTCCAACATGTGTAACTCCATTCAGTTTCTATATGGCCAAAAACTTTTGAGTATGATCAACCTCTGCTTCATTCATATGTGATTCTGCACATACACATTCTTGGCATTTTTGGGAATCCAAGTACCATAGATGGACACCTAAAAATCAGTAACATATGCCCTAACCTATTAATTTACTATTAAATGGCCTTCATCTGCCTTTGCGACTTGATGAATGATTGTTCTGTAGGAAGATTGATCTTATTCAAGCCTAGAAAGGTCCACTGGGGTATTCGCCGCCATTATCTTGATACTATCAATCTATCGGGTTGCTGCTCTTCCTCTTTGGTACCTTCTTTTCTTCCTACCATGATGTCCTTCTCCAGTGATCTACTGATGTATCCAAAAGTAGGCAAGTTGTAGCTTGGTGATCTTTGCTACAAGTCACATGTCTTGCTTGATTTGTTCCAAGATTATTTTTTTTGTTCTTACTGTCATCCATGGTATTGATAACATCCTTCTTCAGTACCACATTTTGGAGTCATTGATTCTTCTTCTGTCTTTACTTTATTGCCCAGGTTTCATTTCCGTATGTTACAACATAAAAGACCAGACTATGTACAAGCAGTGTCTTCATCGTCAGTGAAATTTTCCTCTATTTGAAGACCTTTTCCAGTAACGTCATTGTTGTTTTACCCATAGCTATTCTCCTACTGACTTCCGGTGTCATGGCTGCATCTTGAGTGATCATTGATCCAAGCAGGTAGAACTCATTTATAACTTCTAGTTTGTCAACATCTATCTCAAATGTGTCCCAGTCACACCTGGCAGTAATCAATAACTTTGTCTTTTTTGTGTTGAGTAGCAGACCTATGTTCAAGTTTTCCATCTTATCACTCTGTAATAAGTCCTTCATTCTATCTACGCTTATTACTATCAATGTTGTATTGTCTACGTATTTAAGATTGTTCATGATTAGTCCAGAAATTTTGATTCCTTCTTCTTTTTCGGCTAGTCCAACCTTCTTGAAAATATCTTCTGCATATATAGGAAATTGAAGAGAAATGGTGACAGGATGTAGCCTTGTCTGATACTCAGCTCTTCTTTGAACCACGCTGTGTCACCATGTCCTGGTCCGACTGTTTCTTTGTCGTCAATGTAAAGGTTCGTAATGAGGCTGATCAGATGGTTCGGCATATCCATAATATTCATGATATTCCAAAGTTTCTTGTGATCAACTACCGTATATACTCGAGTATAAGCCGAGATTTTCAGCCCACTTTTTTGGGCTGAAAGTGACCCTCTCGGCTTATACTCGAGTTAGTGTCGGTGTGTGGTCGGCAGGTGAGGGGGAGCGGCGGCTGTAACATACTCACCAGCTCCTGGTGCGGTCCCTGCATGTCCGATGGTCTCCGGGAAGCTCTTCCTGTGTTCAGCGGTCACGTGGTACCGCTCATTACAGTAATGAATATGCATGTATATTCATTACTGCAATGAGCGGTACGTGACCGCTGAACACAAGAAGATGCCGCCGGCTCCCAGAGACCATCTGACAGTGAGACACTGCCAGGGACCTGAGTATATCAGGGGAGGTGAGCATTGCGCGATAGTCACCTTCCTCGTTCCATCACTGCGTGCTGCTCTGTCTTCTGTCCTCTGGCTGTGAATGTTCAGGTCAGGGGGCGCGATGACGCGATTAGTGTGCGCGCCGCTCTCTGCCTGAACAGTCAGTGCAGAGGATGGAAGACAGAGCAGCACGCAGCGATGGAACGAGGAAGGTGACTATCGCAAGTGCTGGGGTCTGAGCGAAGAGAGGTGAGTATGTGATTTTTTTTTTTTTATTCGCAGCAACAGCAAATGGGGCAAATGTGAGGAGCATCTTATGGGGCCATAATGGGTGGAGCATCTCATGGGGCCACAATGTATGGAGCATCTCATGGGGCCATAATGTGTGGAGCATCTTATAGGACCATAATGTGTAGAGCATCTCATGGGGCCATAATGTGTGGAGCATCTTATGGGGCCATAATGTATGGAGCATCTCATGGGGCCATAATGTGTGGAGCATCTTATGGGGCCACAATGTATGGAGCATCTCATGGGGCCATAATGTGTGGAGCATCTTATGGGGCCACAATGTATGGAGCATCTCATGGGGCCATAATGTGTCGTGCATCTCATGGGGCCCCTAATGTGTGGAGCATCTCATGGGGCCATAATCTGTGGATCATCTTATGGGGCCACAATGTATGGAGCATCTCATGGGGCCATAATGTGTGGAGCATCTCATGGGGCCCCTAATGTGTGGAGCATCTCATGGGGCCATAATGTGTGGAGCATCTCATGGGGCCCCTAATGTGTGGAGCATCTCATGGGGCCATAATGTGTGGATCATCTTATGGGGCCACAATGTATGGAGCATCTCATGGTGCCATAATGTGTGGAGCAGCTTATGGGGCCATAATGTGTGGATCATCTTATGGGGCCATAATGTATGGAGCATCTCATGGGGCCATAATGTGTGGAGCATCTTATGGGGCCAAAATGTATGGAGCATCTCATGGGGCCATAATGTGTGGAGCATCATATGGGGCCATCAACCTTTATGCAGCATTGTATGGGGTATATTTTAATATGGAGCATCTTATGAGACCCATCATGAACTGTATGGAGCATTATATGGGGCTCCTGATTCAATATGGACATTCAAAAACACTTAACCTACTGATGTCTCAATTAATTTTACTTTTATTGGTATCTATTTTTATTTTTGTCATTTACTGGTAGCTGCTGCATTTCCCACCCTAGGCTTATACTCGAGTCAATAAGTTTTCCCAGTTTTCTGTGGCAAAATTAGGGGTGTCGGCTTATACTCGGGTCGGCTTATACTCGAGTATATACGGTAATCTATGAATAGAAGGTAACTTTTAATTTTTGGGACAAGTGCTTTAAGCCTCATTAGCATTATGATGTACTTGTACATGATTGGTGGAAAATACTTCATGCACGATGTGGTAAATCTGCATCATCCTTGATAACAAAGAAGCAATAACTCAGGCATTGCTGTGATTGACAGACTCTGTATTACAGAAAACTTAGATCTCACATTTAAAGGGACACCACATTTGACCAATTTAAGCTACTCCTTAACCCCTTAACCCCCGAACGTTTTTGTTTTGCGTTTTCATTTTTCGCTTCTCTTCTTTCCAAAGCCATACATTTTTTATTTTTCTGTCAATATGATGATGTGGGGCTTGTTTTTTTTCAGGAGAAGTTGTACTTTTGAACTACACCATTAGTTTTATCATGTCATGTGCTAGAAAACAGGAAAAAAATTCCAAGTGCGGTTGAAATTGCAAAAAAAGTTCAATCCCACACTGTTTTTTTGTTTGTTTTTTTACTAGGTTCACTAAATGCTAAAACTGACATGCCATTATGATTCTCCAGGTTATAGCGTGGGAAAATATTCAGAAAAATTCCCACGCTGGAGTTCATATGAGTTTATGCCACCGCATGCATCACCGCAAGTCTACGAAGCTACATTCCCTGCATTCCATTCATTCTCCAGTTTTTACAGCCGGGGGTGGCTGCTAGAGATGAGCCACCTCCCTAGTGTTCGGGTTCGGTTCGGTTTGTCGAACAGGGAGATGTTCGCCGAACTGTTCGACGAACTGTTCAACGAACAACGTCGAACCCCATTGAAACCAATGGCAGGCAAACACAAACACATGCAAAACACATAGAAAACACCTTAAAATGTGTCCAAAAGCTGACAAACTGCTCAGAAGACACAACAAACACATGGAAAAGTCACAACTACACATAGTCATACGAAAAGAAAAGAAGTGGAGGAGTAAAAGGAGGAGGAGGCACAAATATAGGCATGTCATGCCCTTCTAAAGTTAAGAAAGGCTGGAGTAAAAATCTAAACTCACTCTACCAACACCCAGACGTCTTGACAAAAAAAAAAAAAAAAAAGAAATATCTTTAGGTAGAATGGCGGCGGGTCCATTCAGAACACTTTCCTTAGAAGACGTAGTGGTACCCCCGTTGGGAGTTGTGCCAAAAAATGAACCCAATACATTCAGACTAATCCACCATTTGTCATATCCAAGGGGCAGGTCAGTAAACGACAACATCAACGCGTAACCAAGTACAGTACTATGTACTGTACCTCCTTTGACGAGGCAATCAGGTGGGTCAAGAAGTTGGGAAGGGGCACCCTAATGGCCAACACAGACATTGAGGGGGCGTTCTGGTCACTACCTGTGCCTCCGAATAGTGTCCTCCCATTGGGCTGCTTCTGTGAAGGAGCATACTACATAGATCGCTGTTTGCCCATGGGGTGCTCCATATCCTGCTCACTATTTGAGGCGTTTAGTTGCTTCCTCGAATGTGTCATCATGGACGTTTGTAAGGCAGCACATATTATCCGTTACCTCGACGACTTCTTATGCCTGGGCCCAAAAGATTCACCACAGTGTGAAAACACATGGTAGTCCACCTGTGAGAAGGAGAGAGCTGGAGGGAGAGTGGACACCCCAGAGCCGAGGGGTTAGATTGAGAATGAAAGCAGGCGGTGTAGCTTGCTTCATGGGTGGGGTACTCTGCTGAGTAGCAGAAATTGCTACTAGGCCCAAAAGGATTTCCTTGGCCAAATGCCATTAAAAAATAGTAGTTAGGTAAACAGGAGGTGTAGCTTGCTTCATGGGTGGGGTACGCTGCTGAGTTGCACCAAATTCTACTAGGCCCAAAAGGATTTCCAGGGCTAGATGCCGTTACAAAATAGTAGTTAGGTAAACAGGCGGTGTAGCTTGCTTCATGGGTGGGGTATGCTGCTGAGTTGCACCAAATTCTACTAGGCCCAAAAGGATTTCCAGGGCTAGATGCCGTTACAAAATAGTAGTTAGGTAAACAGGCGGTGTAGCTTGCTTCATGGTTGGGGTACACTGCTGAGTTGCACTAAATTCTACTAGGCCCAAAAGGATTTCCTGGGCTAGATGCCGTTACAAAATGGTAGTTAGGTAAACAGGTGGTGTAGCTTGCTTCATGGGTGAAGTACGCTGCTGAGTAGCACCAAATTCTACCAGGCCCCAAAGGATTTCCTGGGCCAGATGCTGTTAAAAATAGTACTTAGGTAAACAGGCGGTGTAGCTTGCTTCATGGGTGGGGTACGCTGCTGAGTAGCACTAAATTCTATTTGGCCCAAAAGGATTTCCTGGGCTAGATGCCGTTACAAAATAGTAGTTAGGTAAACAGGCGGTGTAGCTTGCTTCATGGATGAAGTACGCTGCTGAGTAGCACCAAATTCTACTAGGCCCCAAAGGATTTCCTGGGCCAGATGCTGTTAAAAATAGTACTTAGGTAAACAGGCGGTGGGTGGCTGGGCTACTCTGCTGACTAGCAGACACTGAAGCTTTGGAGCAGACCTCTGAATCCCAGGCCATAGTATGAGTAAACAACTCTGCAGACGACCCCACCCACCTGGAATTGACGATGGCAACGTCATGTAAAACTCAGCAAGGAGACTAAATCAAAGAGTCTCCATTTTTTCCAAAAATTCGGCCACAGACACCACTTAAGTGGCATCAATTTTGCCAGAGTTTTTTAAAACGGTTGGTGAAGTGATTTTCAAAAATCATCAAGCTTTTAGTCTCCCCAAGATGACACAGGGGTAGAAAAGTCCTTGCGGATCCAGGATTTGTTCATCTTCATTAACGTTAGTCTGTCTACATTGTCACTGGACAGCTGCGTGCGCTTATCTGTCAGCACACCACCAGCAGCGCTGAACACACATTCAGAGAGAACGCTGGCTGCGGGGCACGACAAGATCTCCAAGGCGTGAGTGGCGAGCTCAGGCCATTTTTCAAGATTGGAAGCCCAAAATGAGCAAGGGTCCAGTTCCACAGTCATGGCATCGATGTTAACTTGGAGATACTCTTGTACCATCCTCTCTAGGCGTTGGCTGTGCGTCAGACTTCTTGTCTCCTGTGGCCTTGCAAAGGATGGTCTAAAAAAATCTTGAAACGATTGGAAAAAATTGCTGCTACCACCAGATACGATGTTACTGTTACGGTTTGAGTGATGACTCGATAGTCCCACGGTTGGCAAGTTAGAACTCAGAGATTCACTACGTGCACCACTGGTGTTTTGTGGAAAAGCAGATGTTAGATTCTGTAACAGTCTCTGCTGATACTCCTGCATGCGTGAATCCGTTTCTATGGCAGGAATTATTTTGCTAAATTTGCTTTTGTACCGGGGATCTAAGAGTGTGGCAACCCAGTAGTCAGCATTACTTCGGATTCTGACAATCTGAGGGTCATGTTGCAGGTAGTGCAGCAAGAAGGCACTCATGTGTCTTGAGCATCCAGGAGGACCAAGTCCTTGTTGTCTTGGTGGTGGTGAGGTGAGAATCATGCTTCCATCGTCTGCCCACTCCCCCAAACCTCGCACAACAGAAATTTGATCAAGGTCGCCCTCATCTGATGAGTCTTCCATGCCCAGCGCCAGTTCGTCCTCCACTTCTTCCTTGCCTCCTGCACCTTCCTCAACAGTTTGGCTGCTACCATGTGCCATTGGTAATCCCTCTCCCCCAGCCTCCAATGCCAGCCGCCTTGGTGCTGCCAACCTTCTTGACCTTGGAGATGTGATCCCTTCCGCATACGACTCCTCCTGTTCCTCCTCCTCCTCCTCTCGTTCCACCACCTGACTCCAAACACTGTGTAAGGTGTGCTCCAGCATGTAAATCACCAGAATGGTCATGCTGATAATGGCATCATCAGCACTAAACATCTTCGTTGCTATTTCAAAACTGCAGAAGGGTGCATAGGTCCCTGATCTGAGACCACTCCTGCAGCATGATTTGCCCCACCTCTTGATCTCGTTGGCCCAGGCTATACGTCATAACGTATTGCACCAGGGCTCGTCGGTGCTGCCACAGTCGCTGCAACATGTGCAGAGTTGAATTCCACCGTGTGGGCACATCGCATTTCAGCCGGTGAACTGGCAGGCCCAACAACTTCTGTAGAGATGCAAGTCGTTGAGCTGCGGGATGCGAATGGCGGAAGTGAGCACACAGCGACCGTGCCCTCTGCAGAAGCCCATCTAGTCCGGGATAGTGGGATAAAAATTGCTGGACAACCAGGTTCAAAACGTGAGCCATACAAGGCACATGTGTGACATTACCCCAGCGAAGAGCCGCACCCAGGTTTGCAGCATTGTCACACAGGGCCTTCACTGGCTGCAGGTTGAGTGGAGACAACCATTGATTGAACTCGGTCTCCAGAGCTGACCACAACTCCTCAGCTGTGTGACTTACATTTCCCAGACATTTCAATGTAAACACTGCCTGATGCCGTTGAGCCCTGGTGACAGTATAGTGAGGAGGTATGCAGGATTCCTTCTGCGTAGTTACAACACGGATGGCATTACCAGACAGGCTTTGGGTGCAGGTGGAGGACCAAGAGGAGGTTGAGGAGGCAGAAGCAGTGGAGGAACTTCTAGATGCAGAGTATCCACGAGCAACTCGTTGGGACGGCAAGACTTGGACAGCAGCCCCTTCTCCTGATGTCGCTGTAGTTACCCAGTGCCCAGTCACCAACATGTAACGCCCCTGTCCATGTCTACTCGTCCAAATGTCTGTGGTGAAATGCACCTGTCACACACAGAGTTTCTCAAGGAAGCAGTGATGTTGTGTGCGACATGCTGGTGTAGCGCAGGCACAGCTTTCTTTGAGAAGTAGTGGCGACTGGGCATCTGGTACTGGGGCACTGCGACAGACATAAGGTCTCGAAAATCCTCTGTGTCCACCAGGCAGAAAGGCAGCATTTCTGTAGCCAACAGCTTGCAGATGGAGAAATTCAACCTCTTAGCTTTGACATGGCTAGCAGGAAATGGTCTTTTACTTGTCCACATCTGAGGGACTGAGGACTGGCTGCCGTGCTTAGACGGAGTTGAGTAGGGTGTCCCCTGCAAACTGCTGGTCTGTGAGGAAGGTGCAGGCGGAGATGTTATGTTGCCTTGATCAAAATGTGGTGTCGATGTCAGAGAGCGCTCAACACCAGCAGGTGTTTCCACTTGCAAATGTCCTGACGACCTGGCAATCACACTGGCTGTTGCGGGTAAAGAGGTGGAAGGTCTGCTTCCAAAACCATGTGCGACTGCTGTCCCCACAGTCACAGGATGAAGAGGACGCAGATGCACTTGATGGGGCAGACGGTGGTTGACCCGGCCCACTAGGCCGCATTGTAGCACAGTGAGCTTCCCACTGCAACTTATGCCTCATATCCATGTGATGGTTCATGCATGAAGTACTCAAGCTAGTAATTTTTTGGCCTCTACTGAGATTTTGTTGACAAATCTTACAGATAACATGAGTTGGGTCATCCTTTGCAATGTCAAAAAATGCCCAGGCTATGCAAGGCTTAGAGCCCGTGCGACCAGAAGAGCCACCATGACTTCTGGTCTGAGGCACAATTGGGGTTGAGGATGCAGTTGTTGACGTGCTTCCAGTACTCCGTCTCTGTCCAGGAAGGCGCACCGTTACCTTGTCGTCAGACTCGTCACTAGCATCCTCCTCCACCTCCTCTGCTGACCTCATGGACTGGTGGACTGGGGGTTGACATTAAGTGGGGTCTACAACCTCGTCATCATCATCCTGTGTGTTCTCACACCCGTTGTCCTCAGAGCCAACCTCTTCCTGCCCCGACCGAAAAGTCAACTTTTCGTTCCAATCAGGTATCTCAGTCTCATCATCATCTTCCTCATTGTCTCCACCAACAGAAGTTACAGTTTGGGAACGAGGGTCTACATTATGCTCAGAACCTTCTTCATCTGGGCCTGGATCTGACTCGCAAAGATTCTGGGCATCAGTGCAGATCATTTCCTCATCTGGATTCACAGAAGCTCTGGAGCATACCTCTGATTCCCAGGCTATAGTATGCGTAAACAGCTCTACAGACTCAACCATGTGTGCTACCCCATGCTCAGACAGTCAGCTGAAGACTTGGAAGCTGTGAGGAAGCAAGTGCGATTGGGGTGACAACTCTGAGGACTGGAGTAGTTGTGATGTTGAAGTTGACATGGAGGAGAGCCCACTTGAACGAGCACTTGATATCCGTTCAAGCACCTGCTGTTTTTGTGCCTCATCTGGAATTTTTGGCGATGCTTGTAGCGATGGTCATAAGAAAGGGATCATATCAGATTGTCCACGAAAAGAAGTAGACATCTTACTTTGGCTGGAAGATGTTTTTTCTTCTGCAGATGTTACTGTTGCTTTACCACCTACCCCACGGACACAACCTTTTTTTCCCTTTCCAACATGCCTATTCCCCTTTCCACCAGCAGCAGGCCTTTTGCCACTCATTTTAGTGCTTAATTGGCAACTCTGTATCTGAAGTTGTTGGCACAACAACCGATGGATGACACCCGAGCAGAACTGAGTGGCCAAACTATGGTACTAGGCCCAAAACTATCAACTGGATTAGATGCAGTGAAAATAGAGATACACAGGCGGTATAGTTTGTTTCACAGGTGGGCTACTCTGCAGACGTGCAGACACTGCTACTAAGCCCAAAACCCCAAAATGATTTACTGGGTTAGATGCCGTAAAAATTGAGATACACAGGCGGTGTAGCTAGCTTCAAAATCGGGCTACTCTGCTGATGTGCAGACAATGCTACTAGGCCCAAAACTATCAACTGGATCAGATGCAGTGAAAATAGAGATACACAGGCGGTATAGTTTGTTTCACAGGTGGGCTACTCTGCAGACGTGCAGACACTGCTACTAAGCCCAAAACCCCAAAATGATTTACTGGGTTAGATGCCGTAAAAATTGAGATACACAGGCGGTGTAGCTAGCTTCAAAATCGGGCTACTCTGCTGATGTGCAGACAATGCTACTAGGCCCAAAACTATCAACTGGATCAGATGCAGTGAAAATAGAGATACACAGGCGGTATAGTTTGTTTCACAGGCGGGCTACTCTGCTGACGTGCAGACACTGCTACTAAGCCCAAAACCCAAAATGATTTACTGGGTTAGATGCCGTAAAAATTGAGATACACAGGCGGTGTAGCTAGCTTCACAGGGGGGCTACTCTGCTGACGTGCAGACAATGCTACTAGGCCCAAAACTATCAACTGGATTAGATGCAGTGAAAATAGAGATACACAGGCGGTATAGTTTGTTTCACAGGCAGGCTACTCTGCTGACGTTCAGACACTGCTACTAAGCCCAAAACCCCAAAACGATTTACTGGGATAGATGCCGTAAAAATTGAGATACACAGGCGGTGTAGCTAGCTTCACAGGCGGGCTACTCTGCTGACGTGCAGACAATGCTACTAGGCCCAAAACTATCAACTGGATTAGATGCAGTGAAAATAGAGATACACAGCCGGTGTAGCTAGCTTCACAGGCGCGCTACTCTGCTGACGTGCAGACAATGCTACTAGGCCCAAAACTATCAACTGGATTAGATGCAGTGAAAATAGAGATACACAGGCGGGCTACTCTGCTGACATGCAGACACTGCTACTAAGCCAAAAACCCCAAAATGATTTACTGGGTTAGATGCCATAAAAATTGAGATACACAGGTGGTGTAGCTAGCTTCACAGGCGGGCTACTCTGCTGACGTGCAGACACTGCTACTAAGCCCAAAACGATTTACCGGGTTAGATGCCGTAAAAATTGAGATACACAGGCGGTGTAGCTCGCTTCACAGGCGGGCTACTCAGATGACTATCAGACAATGCTACTAGCCCAAAAGGATTGGCTGAGCTAGATTATACCAAATGCTGTGACTAACACTTGCACAGCACTGGCTTAGACCTGCCTGGCAAACAGTGCTATGAACTGCTGTAACCTACCCTGAAAAGGGCTGATATTACAACTAGTCCCAACTCCTGACTCCCTAAACCTATCTCTCAGAAAATTTGCTGGCAAAAAAAGACTATTTGACTGTATAGCGCCCACAGCAGCAGCGGTGCCCTCTAACACTAAGCTGCAGCAGTGAGGAAATGGTGACGACGGGGCAAATGGCTGGTTCTCATTGGGCAAGGAGTGACATGTGACATACACAGCCAATGACACATGCCATTGCTTGTCTGCATCACATGCACATTGCTGTGTGTGTGCGCACTGCTCATAGGCTGAGAGACTGCACCGCCCCTCTGTAAATGCGGGAAAGAAAAAAAAAATGGAGATCGGCATTATTTCAGCACAGATCTATCCCCTGCCCCCCCCCCCACTATACACTGAAACAGTCCATTAACAATGATAAACAGTTTTAATGTGCAAATCAAGCTAGGCTTTTGGTGAACGAACAGTTATCGAACAGAAATTCGAACAGCCGAATTTTAAGCAAATTGTTCGGGTTCGTCGAACGACTCGAACACTGCCCAAAACAGCTCGAATTTTAAATTGGCGAACAGTTCGACTTGAATACCGCTCATCTCTAGTGGCTGCATTAGCAGGCTCCTGGTTGTAAAATTATTTAACCCCTTCAGATGGATTTACATCGTGGGACATGACTGTACGGCAGACAGGTATGGGATATTGTTGCTTTTTTATTTTCCCTTTTTTCAGAAGACAAGAGTCGTCAGTTGGATTGAGAGTATAATAAAGATGTTAGAACCCCATGTGTATTTATTTCATTAAAATACTTTATTCATAATGTGTGTGTTTTTTTAACCCTTTATTACTATTGGATTAATAATAGATAGGTGTCTTATTGACATCTCTCTATAATTAATCTGGCTTAATGTCACCTTACATTAGCAAGGTGACATTAACCCTTTATTACCCCATATCCCACCACTACAGGGGAGTGGGAAGAGAGAGGCTAAGTGCCAGCATAGGCGCATCTTACAGATGTGCCTTTTCTGGGGTGGCTGGGGGCAGATGTTTTTAGCCAGGGGAGGGCCAATAGCCATGGTCCCTCCCTAGGCTATTAAAATCTGCCCTCAGTCACTGGCTTTCCCACTCTGGCAGAGAAAATTGCACGGGAGCCCATGCCAGTTTTCTTCCGTGATTCAACCCTTTATTTTAACACCTAGAGCTCCCAAATTTTGCACACAGACACTTCTAACATTGGTAGTGAGGAATATGTAAAGAATAAGGAATACAAAATGGTTTGCTGTATGTAAACCAGGTCGCATATTCTGTGGGGTTTGAGAAGGAGAGAGCAAAAGCCGGCAATTGAATTACTGGCTTTTCTGCTATCTAGCTCTGTGTTAAATATATATATATATATATATATATATATATATATATATATATATATATATATATATATATATATATATGTCAATTACATATATATATATTATATATATATATATATATATATATATATATATATATATATATATATATACCTATTCTATGTGTAGACATTTATTTCAGCTATTCTATTCTAAACTGTCAGTGTGATTCTACTGTACACCGCACTGAATTACCGGCTTTTCTATAGAACACCGCTGCGTATTTCTCGCAAGTCACAAGCATGGTCCATGTGTAATCCATATTTTTCTCGCCCCCATAGACTTTCATTGGTGTATATTTTGCGCAATACGCTGGCAAACGCAGTGTTAGGGCTAGCAGAACACACCAAATAATAAAGAGGTAGATATGAGGTGCGTTCGCAGCCCGGGGTCCACCATGCAGAGATGGTACCTGCTGCTGAGTAATGGCGGATGGACGCTTGCTCACACGTGGGTTAGACCTCACCCAGTGTGTATGGAAGCAAACTCTGTTGCTTCACAGAGTCGCCAAAATATGCTGCACCCTGTTAGCAGTCACAGGGTGCAGCTGCAAGACACTAGTGGGATCTCTATGAATCACCCCCACTAAGCTGGTGATTGAACTCACTCTGACCCTCGGTTGCTTTTGAGCCCGCGCCTGAGGACGCCCCGAGTCAGATGCAGAGTCCAAGCGGGAATTCCCACCCTACACTGACAGGCTGTCAGAAAAGCGCACTGATTGCGCACGGTGCCATAAAGATGGGCACTGCAAAAGGCACTGTAACATGTGCTATGTGTGCAGGTAGCACTGTCAGGTGCTACATAGCTTCCACCATTCGCGAGCAGTCAACAACATAAGGAATGGGAATGATTAAGGAGCTTTCAGCCATCGACAGTCATTCATCTACACACACACGTTATCAAGTTTATACTAGCGCATGGCCATGCGGCCATGCAAACCTTTTATATAGGAAGCTCTCCGGGACCTTCCTAGTGGTCCAATAGGAGCCGCTACAGGACCTGAGCATGTGACCCCTGACCTCCAATGAGAGGTCGTCCCTTGGGCATGCTCAGTAGAGGAAAAGCAGGACTTAGTCCCTGGAGCGTCTGCTCGCCGCTGAACAGTGCTGGTTACAATGGCTGAGCCTGGAAGGGCAGCAGTAACCAAGTGCACAGTATCTGCCTGAGCCATTTGCTGGGACCGACGTCTCTACTGTGCTGAGCCACTGTGGCTGGAGAAGAATGGGAGACTGCAGCGGAGGTGGTTTGGGATTCCCCCTGTGCAGCGGCGGGAACTCGACACCTAACAGGCAGCATGCTGCGATTTTCTCAGCCCGTAAAATACGGCCAAGAAATATAGGGCATATAGAAGCCCCCCCATAGAGAAACATTGGCCTGTGTGCAATGCGTTGTTTTTGCGCCTCTCATACATCCGTATTTCTCTCTAGTGTGACCCGGCCTTAAGTCTGTGGAGCAGCCGACCTCAGGAGCTTGTCCCAGTGGGAACTGTTAATGGTCTCAGAAAATACTTTTTAATCTTTTTTTAGAAGAAAATAGAATAAAAACTGTGTATATGTAAAGTTCTTGTTATGAATGTTGATCAACACTTGGGAGTAGGAGGGAAAAAAATTGTTCTTTATGGCAGACTTGCTTATGCATTATTAATGTACCTAAGCCACCATGCATGGACTGGTGCAAGTCTCCTGACCTGGACTTTACAGGATAATATATGCCAATAAGTCTGTTGCAGTCAAGTTGGGAGACCTGCGGCCGGTCATTGTATCACAGTGTGTGACACAGATGTGTGAATATGGCTTAATGCAAGATAGAACAGGTCCTCCAGAGAGATGTTTGTATCTGCTCTCCACTCTGACCAAGGGATGAGAATCCTGAACAGAAAACCCCTCTCTTTTACCTCCCAATGGTAAATGGAAATGAATCTAAAGTGAGCAACCTTTTCAATTTAAAATAGCATATACTGTAAACAATGACGATGACAGTGATAAATCTATTACGGCTAGTATGAGGTTAAATGTTCCACTGGATTGAACATGAATGTATCTAGAAAATGAAGAGTTTTAGATATCTTTTTTTTCTGATGCATTTAACAGAGGTGTTAGTGAGTCATTATTGGTCGGACATTGATTTAATCAGGAATAGTAGTGTTACAGAGGATCTTTCCTTTTTACAAGTGATATTAAGTGGTTGGAGACACAATAATTACTACCGCACTTTGATGGCCTAGTTTTATATAGAGAACTAAATTGCTGTCCCTTTGGATAACATGCACATTTTCCAGTTCAGAAAAAGGAGCATTTAGTCATTGAAACACTTAGAAATCCATTGAATTCCAAATCTTTAAAGAGAAATTCTACTATATGTTAAAAATCATGTCTTGATGCTGTTAATGGCTCAGTGACAATTTTTATGGCAGCAAAGAGTTACCTCTACCTATCTCTTTCACAAAAGACAAAGGACATTATTAAAAGGGACAAAAACATGTTCCTAACACATTTATTACACTCTTAAGGGCCTGGGAATTTTTCTTTTCCAAGCTTTTGGTTTTCCTTCCCTTGTTAATTTTCAGTCAACATAGCCGTAAGAGGGTTTATTTTTTACGGGACTAGTTGTAATTTTCAAAATGTTGTGCGTACAGTATATAAGAAAATAGGGAAAATTCTGAGTCCAGCAAATTGCCACCCCTCACCTTCCTGGTAAATCTGGCATCGTTTATTGTGGTTTGTTTTTAACCCCTTAACCCCAAAGGGTGGTTTGCATGTTAACGACCGGGCCAATTTTTACAATTCTGACCACTGTCCCTTTATGAGGTTATAACTCTGGATTGCTAGCATGGATCCTGGTGATTCTGACAAAGTTTTCTCAACACATATTGTACTTCATGGTAGTGGTAAAATGTCCTTGACATTACTTGTATTTATTTGTGAAAAAAATTGAAATTTGGCGAAAATTTTGATAATTTTGCAATTTTCCAACTTTGAATTTTCATGCCCTTAAATCACAGAGAAATGTCACACAAAATACTTAACAAGTAAAATTTTCCACATGTGTACTTTACATCAGCACAATGTTGGAACCAAAATTTTTTTTTGTTAGGGAGTTATAAAGGTGAAAATTTGACCAGCAATTTCTCATTTTTACAACACCATTTTTTTTTAGGGACCACATCACATTTGAAGTCAATTTGAGGGGTCTATATAATAGAAAATATTCAACTGTGACACCATTCTAAAAACTGCACCCCTCAATGTGCTCAAAATCACATTCAAGAAGTGTATTAACCCTTCAGGTGTTTCACAGGAATTTTTGGAATGTTTAAAAAAAAATGAACATTTAACTATTTTTCACAAAAAATTTACTTCAGATCCTTTTACCCAAGGGTAACAAGAGAAATTCGACACTAAAAGTTGTTGTACATCTTGTCCTGAGTACGCAGATACCCCACATTTGGAGGGGGGAACCACTGTTTGGGTGCATGGCAGAGCTTGGAAGGGAAAAAGCGCCGTTTGACTTTCCAATGCAAAATTGACTGGAATTGAGATAGGACACCATGTCGTGTTTGGAGAGCCCCTGATGTGCCTAAACAGTGGAAACCCCCAAAAGTGACACCATTTTGGAAAGTAGACCTCTAAGGAACTTATGTAGATGTGTTGTGAGAACGTTGAACCCCCAAGTGTTTCACTATAGTTTATAACGCAGAGCCGTGAAAATAAAAAATCTTTTTTTTCCACAAAAATTATTTTTTATCCCCAAGTTTTTTATTTTCTCATGGGTAACAGGAGAAATTGGACCCCAAAAGTTGTTGTCCAATTTGTCCTAAGTACGCTGATACCCCATATGTGGGGGTGAACAACCATTTGGGTGCATGGCAGAACTCGGAAGGAAGGAGCACCGTTTGGAATGCAGACTTAGATGGAATGGTCTGCGGGCGTCACGTTGCATTTGCAGAGCCCCTGATGTACCTAAACAGTAGAAACCCTCCACAAGTGACCCCATATTGGAAACTAGATCCCCCAAGGAACTTATCTAGATGTGTTGTGAGAACTTTAAACCACTAAGTGTTTCACTACAGTATACAAATTTTTATTTTCCCAAGGGTAACAAGAGAAATTGGACCCCAAAAGTTGTTGTCCAATTTGTCCTGAGTACGGTGATACCCCAAATGTTGGAGTAAACCCCTGTTTGGGCATACAGGAGAGCACGGAAGGAGCACAGTTTTACTTTTTCAATGCAGAATTGGCTGGAATTGAGATCGGATGCCATGTCGCATTTGGAGAGCCCCTGATGTGCCTAAACAGTGGAAACACCCCAATTCTGACTCCAACCCTAACCCCAACACATCCCTAACCCTAATCCCAACCACATACCTAACCCCAAGACACCTAACCCTAATCCCAACCCTAACCACACCCCTAACTCCAACACACCCCTAACCCTAATCTCAACCATAACCATAGCCACACCCCTAACCCTGACACACCCCTAAACCTAATCCCAACCCTATTCCCAACCATAAATGTAATCCAAACCCTAACCCTAACTTTAGCCCCAACCCTAACCCTAACATTATCCCCAACCCTAACCGTACCTTTAGCCCTAACACTAACTGTAGCCCTAACCCTAACTTGAGCCCTAACCCTAACTCTAATGGGAAAATAAAAATAAATACATTTTTTTATTTATTATTTTTCCCTAATTAATGTGGTGATAAAGAGGGGTTTGATTTACTATTTATAGCAGGTTTTTATAGTGGGTTTTTATGTTTGGCAGCTGTCAAACACTAAAAGTCGCTTTTTATTGCAAAAAATAGCTTTTGCATTACCACATTTTGAGAGCTATAATTTTTCCATATTTTGGTCCACAGAGTCATGTGAGGTCTTCTTTTTTGCAGGACGAGTTGACATTTTTATTGGTACCACTTTTGGGCATATGACATTTTTTATCGCTTTATATTCCGATTTTTGTTAGGCAGAATGAACAAAAACCAGCTATTCATGAATTTCTTTTGGGGGGTGTTTATACCGTTCCATGTTTGGTAAAATTGATAAAGCAGTTTTATTCTTCGGGTCAGCACAATTACAGCGATACCTCATTTATATCATTTTTTTATGTTTTGGCGCTTTTATACGATAAAAACTCTTTTATAGAAAAAATAATTATTTTTACATCGCTTTATTCTGAGGGCTATAACTTTTTCTTTTTTTGCTGATAACGCTGTATGGCAGCTTGTTTTTTGTGGGACAAGATGACATTTTCAGCGGTGCTATGTTTATTTATATCTGTGTTTTTGATCGTGTTTATTATCGTGTTTGATCGTGTTTATTCCACTTTTTGTTCAGCGGTATGATGATAAAGCATTGTTTTTTGTCATTTTTTTTACGGTGTTCACTGAATGGGTTAACTAGTGGGACAGTTTTATAGGTCGGGTCGTTACGGACGCGGCGATACTAAATATGTGCACTTTTATTGTTTTTTTTTTTTTAATTTCTATAAAGAAATGTATTTATTGGAACAATATATACGGTATATATATATATTTTATCTTTATTTAGGAATTTATTTTTTTTTTTACAAATGTTAGTATTTTTTTTTTACTCTCTTATATTGTCCCAGGCTGGGACATCATTTTGCAAAGCACTGTGTCAGATCAGTGATCTGACATGCAGTGCTGGAGGCTTGCCGGCACCTGCTCTCAGCAGGCGCTTTCAAGCCACTTCCCTGCAGGTCCCAGAAGGACCCCTGCGGCCACCTTGGATCCAGGGCCTGCAGGGAGGAGGATGGAGGAGATTCTGGGAACAACACGGTCACATTGCGTTGTTCCGAGGGTCTCGGGGACAGCACCATGTCATGTACTAGAAAATGGGAAAAAAATTCCAAGTGCGGTGAAATTGCAAAAAACCTGCAATCCCACGCTTGCTTTTTGTTTGGCTTTTTTGCTATGTTCACTAAATGCTAAAACTGACCTGCCATTATGATTCTCCAGGTCATTACAAGTACATAGACACCAGACATGTCTAGGTTATTTTTTTATCTAAGTGGAAAAAAATTGCACCATTTTCCGATACCCGTAGCGTCTCCATTTTTCGTGATCTGGGGTCGGGTGAGGGCTTATTTTTTGTGGGCCGAGCTGACATTTTAGGAATACCATTTTGGTGCAGATATGTTATTGCATTTTAATGCAATGTTGCGGCGACCAAAAAAGCTTAATTAGGGCGTTTCACATTTTTTTCTCGCTATGCCATTTAGCGATCAGGTTAATCCTTTTTTTATATCCTTTTTGTTATTGATAGATCGGGTGATTCTGAACGCTTTTTTTTACTTTTGCCATGCTTCAATAGCCTCCATGGGAGGCTAGAAGCTGGCATAGCCTGATCGGCTCTGCTACATAGCAACGATCATCAGATCGCTCCTATGTATCTGAATTACAGGCCTGCTATGAACGCCGACCACAGGGTGGCGCTCACAGCAAGCCGGCATCAGTAACCATAGAGGTCTCAAGGAGACCTCTGGTTACTATGCCGACGCATCCCTGATCCCTGATCATGTGACGGGGTCGACGATGCGCGCATTTCAGCCGGATGGTCGGAAGCGGTTGTTAAATGCCGCTGTCAGAGTTTGATAGCGGCATTTAACTAGTTAATAGCGGCGTGTGGATCGCGATCCACTTGCCGCTATTGCGCGCTCATGTCTGCTATACAAAACAGCTGACATGTCGCGGCTTTGATGTGGGCTCACCGCCGAAGCCCACATCAAAGCAGGGGATCTGACCTCCTACGTAGAATCCTGTCCGAGGTCAGAAAGTGGTTAAGTAAAAAGGCCCCCCAAAAATAACATTATGTTATGTGATGATCTTTGGAATATTCGTCCTGTTTTTCCTTTTACACTTAGCAAGTTGAATGCAACTTTACACTGCAACCTATCTTTCTAAATGCAAACAAAGAGATCATACTTATATTAATTTATTGTGTCACTTTGCAGTGTGTGATGTCACAAGACGGTGGCACAGCTGCTGTGATCAGTACTGCTGTGAGCGCCAGCAGCGCACCAAGAGTTATTCAGCAGCCACTAAAAAGTGCAAATATACATATTATGACTGATTGAATTTCCTTGCTCCCAATCTGTATCTAAGTTCGTAAGTGCATGACTGAAAGAAAATTTGATATTTGGCCTTAAGGTACATCAATAACTTTTATTTTTACTTTGAATTTTGACAAAAATCAGAACTGACTCCAACATTACTGAATGAGAAACAACATCTCATTCCGAGGTCAACTTGGACCCTGTAGCGAAGTTGAAGATGTGGCTTAACCTTCTTCTGCACCATCAGTAACAAACCAACCACCACGACCTTCTGCAGGACAGGAGTCCAATCAAGAAAAGGATGAACGTGGACATAGTAGTAGTCCTACACTACCCCTGGATACATCACCCCAGGCTGCGGCCATCCTACGCTGGCAACAATGCAGGAGGGCGCTTCCCACCACAGTAACATTGGTGTTTTGGACTATCTATCACACTATCGCACTGTTAACGATGAAGGTGAGCAGGCATATGGTCGGAGTCTTGCACGGTATATGTGGAATGCCTGCCAGGGCCGTGGGGTACTCAGCACCGGGTCCAGTTACTTAAGGGGACGTGTCACGGAGGCGACCCGGACCGTGGCCCTGGTCACCCATGTAAAAGGAAAATTAATTAACGTTTATGTTCGTGACGCCACCTGTGGTATTTGGTCAGTAGGGACCGACGATGCTTAAAGGGGTCCCGTGGGGTGATGTTATGGCAGCTGGATGGTATAACTTCCCACAGGTGAAGTAGGTCTCCAGGGCTCCTGTGTATAGTTGAAGATGGTGAGTGGTTCGATAAGGAACAGAGGACACAGGTTTCCAGTCTCTTTACCTGGTTTACTGTAGCTTCAGGCAACCGCAGTTCAGAGCACCAGATCACAGGTACAGGCAGGGCTTGGAAGGGAATCCAGAGTCCCCTTTACTAGGTGGAGATGAAAGCCTTCATTATAGTGTTGTAGTCCCTTACTGCCTATGGCTTCTGATAAGGTCCTCACAGTTCTTCTCTGTCCCCCATATAAGACATATAAGACACAAACCCGTATGACAGGTGATTAGAGCCTTTTTACAGGGTATCTATCACGACCTGGGCCCTACTGTATATGTCACTGTGCCTCCTGGGTGTAAAGGTGGACAGGTAACAAAGTTCAGCTGTCCTGCCGGTTTCTGCTATGCCCTATAGAGTCCGTCTGGCTACCAGAATCTGCGCTATCCAGGTAGGTAGCCAAATCACTGCTCTGCTCCCCTGGTGTTACTCTCCTGTGCTCTGCTCTCCTGCACACTTTCCACAAGTTGTTCTTTCCTTCTAAGTTTCTACTCTCCAGGCGATGCAGTACCTCTGACTACACGGCCCCCTCAGACCTTCTGACACTCTATGTCCGTCTGTCTTCGTCTCTGTCCTATGACAGAATGCTCTCTTCTGCTATCTGGCACTAACTGTCTCCTTTCCCAGACCAGAATGTATAGGGGAGTTAATAATCTTTATAATAATCTTTATTTTTATATAGCGCTAACATATTCCGCAGCGCTTTACAGACATTATCATCGCTGTCCCCAATGGGGCTCACAATCTAAATTCCCTATCAGTATGTCTTTGGAATGTGGGAGGAAACCGGAGAACCTGGAGGAAACCCACGCAAACACGGAGAGAACATACAAACTCTTTGCAGATGTTGTCCTTGGTGGGAATTGAACCCAGGACTCCAGCGCTGCAAGGCTGCAGTGCTAACCACTAAGCCACCGTGCTCACCCTAAACCAGGTTTAGAGCTCCCCCTTCTGGCCTAGAGTATGAACGTGTTGTGTGTATGTGATTACCTGGTGAAAGGTATTCTTCGTCACTTCCAAGTGTGACATCACTCTCCCCGTGGGGAAAGCAATGCCACTGTGACAACCAGGACCCTGGGGCGTGACATATGTGCACAATTCCCCTTGAGGTGAGGCTGCATGCCAGAGGTGCCGTACAATTTGTGATAGATTCATGCACCGAACCTAACAATCCAAATCTGGTTTTCAACTTCCTTGAAAGATGGCAGATGTCTCCCGACAACCACCTACACATGCCTGGAGGCCATGATGACCAGCCAATAGCAATCCCAGAACCACCTCCACAATGGATCCCATCACCGCAGCCACATCAAACCCCATGCTGCACCTGCCCAATATGGCCACTTAAACATATTCTCTGTAGGGAAGTGGTCACAATATGGATATGTTCAAAATAGTCATTCTGGAAGGTTTATCCAATTGGCAAACACAAATCCACATGAGTATGGATATCATTACTCAAGTGGCCAGTACCATGTACCACAACAGGGCTCTCCCTTGGTCCGGAATCCAGCCTCATCCACCTCTCAGGGGCCCAATCAGGTAGGACCCCAAAATCCACAAGCCACTCATGCTGGCCTCCCTCCATTACTTCCACCTTCATACCAGAATTTGTAAGAAAGTGTATTTTAATGGCTAAAGTTGTTGTTTTCAAGTTTCATGTTGTCCTAAAATAGTATCCTAAGTTGCCATATGATTTTAATATGTTTTTTATGTGCCAAATACATTGGAACTAAATGAACCTGTTATTTCAATATGTGCTTTATGTTTTTAACAATAAATAGGTGATGTTTCTGATTTCCTGGGTTTTTTTGTATTTAAAAAAATAATAACATCACACAATTTATTCGCTAACAGATGTTCCATTAAATTAAAACAACAACGGCTATTATAACATAGACACAGCATTGTCTTGCCATGGAGTATACCCATCTGGTGATGCAAAATAATGTGTAAACATGTCCCACACTTTAAGGCCAGAGGTATGACGAAGTGGATTATGAACATAAGTTGGAGCCATGCCATTATTTCCATAGACTCCATCATCAGCATCATTTCATGGACAGTCATGGATCCCCGTGAAGTTGTGAAGGATAACACAGGCTTTAATTACAACATTTACATTTGCTTCACTTAGTTGTATGGCTGACATCAGGACCCGCTATTTTGCACAGAAGATTCCAGATTCCAAAGGTGCACTCCATCAATCATCGTGCGTGGGATAGCCGATAATTAAATATTTGGTGCAGGTGGTCCAGAGCTCTCCATGGATATGGTTTCATGACATTGCAGTTCAATCGAAAGGCCTCATCAGCAACCATGACATAAGGAATCGCTTCCAAACTTGACCTCGGTAGTAGACGTGGGGGTGGGATGTCCAAATCATTACTTCGCAGCTGCTGACCCATTATGGAAGAGTTGAAAACTCTGGAGTCTCCAGTTCTTCCATAGGCCCCAATATTGACAATTATAAACCTGTATGTGCTGTCGACCAGGGCCAACAGTACTACAGAAAAAAAAAATATTTGTATTTGTGATATTGGGACCCTGAGTTTGGCGACTTACAAACACGGGTGTGCTTACCATCCAGGGATCCTCTGCAGTTGGGGAACTGGCACGCTTCCTCACTTGCTATCCGAAGCCAGTCTTCTTTTTTGGGCTCAGACATTACAAAATTATGAAGGCTGGCCCATACTTCTGTACAAGTAGAATGTACAATGCCTGAGATGGTGGATTTCCCAATCAAAAACTCCAGATGAAGGGCCACATAGGAGAGACCAGTGGATAGAAATCTAAAATTAATAAGAAACACACAGAAATTTAGAAATTGACATCTCCACGCATAATCTTAACAGTTTAGGCCATCATAAAAGTAAGCTACATAAGAAATCTAACACAAACAATAATCATCTAGCACATCATGTAATCAAAGGCCAAGGGTATACTTCCATGAAAACCCTCCCAATATATCCAAATGGCATATCGCCTGGTGAAATACTCCAGAAGACATATTTTATACTAAAGGAAAAGAGTATCAACAACACCAAGAAAGTAGCTAATTAAAAGTTAATCTTTATTAAACATATACCAAGATCCCATATAACATAATGCAAAGCAAATAGAAAAAAAGGAGGAAACAAAACAGGTACACAGAGGGAAGGTCACTTGTCCGCTATATGACCTGGGAGAGCACATGAACATATGATTATATAGACAGTCAAAAAAGACCGGGTGCACAAGTATTCCCAATCATGCAGTAATCCCACAGGTGTTGCAATAAGCAAAGCACCACCAAGTCTGTTCAACACATATATGTCAAAGTCAATGCTCACCCATATTAAGTCAGGACTGCACGATGACCTTCCCATGACCCCTGACGAGTGTTTCGCGTGATGGCTTTCTCAAAGGGGAGATGAACATACCAATCTAAGACTTGACTCAACAAGGAACAACACTATTACTTGCTAAAGAACAAATCATTATGACAAACATCAGAGAGCGAAAATGACAAAATGTGATGAAGCAATTAAAGTTCAGTTGAGCGAAACATACAGACAATATTTAGACAAAAAGGAAGGTCAGAGCGGGGTGGAAAATGCTAAATACATTTAAGATCGCACAAATATAGGATTAATACATGCCATACTGTAATTAGCAATAAATAGTCCATAAAATAATCAGTACAACAAAAAATGTCTAACTGTCATTAGTCAGTGGGCAAACTGAAGAGAACCATTAATTTCAATAAAATATAAACTTTTATTAGTAATAGTTAATAGACAGGTACAGAACAGATTTCCACAAAAATACCCAGCAGAGGGCACCAAGATACTCACCCAGGCCATCAATAAAAGATAAATAAATAAATAACTTACTCAGTATAAAAATTAACATTAATTAAATAGATGGTTAACTTATCTGTACAATATATAAATATATATAATGGCAAGATGAGGTACTACTTATAAATGGGAAGGAATCAAACCAATAAAGATCAAATATATATATGAAGATGTGTCTATGCAGTATCAAAATAATCCAAAAGACCCTTAATCTCAAATAACAATGGTGCATAAAAGAGTATGACCAGATACATGCCAAATAAGAATATGACGTGTGAAACCGGCCTCAGAGCTAGCTCCTATCGCGTCTGTTACTGTCGGGTGGTGCCAGCAATATATCACAGCCGGTACTTGAGTTTAACCCCTTTCTGTTATGATCCTAGTGGCAAGGATCGCAGGTCGGACTAGCTAAGTAACTGAACAGACTACTAGCTCTGGGGAAGTGGTAACTAGATTGACCGCAACCTGATCCTATCCGCACACAACTATAGGCAGCCGTGGAACGTTACCTAAAAATCCTAGACGTCTCTTCACGGCCTCAGAAACTGACTATTTCTGGAGGGAAAGAAAGTCCTCTCTTGCCTCAGTGGAATGACCCCAAAGATATAGAATAGCCCCCCGCAAATATTAACGGTGAGTTAAGGGGAAAGCACACACGCAGAGATGAAATCAGATTTAGCAAATGAGGCCCGCTAATACTAGATAGCAGAAAATAGGAAGGGAACTGTGCGGTCAATAAAAAACCCTATTCAAAATATCCACACAGAGATTGCTCGAGCCCCCGCACCAACTAACGGTGCGGGGGAATCAACTCCATACCCCAGAGCTTACCAGCAAAAAGCAATCAAATATTAGCAAGCTGGACTAGACTCATCATACACAGAAATCATATTGCAGGCAGATGAGCAAAAAATATTCAAACAGAACTTAGCTTATCCTGAAGAGGCAGAAAACAAGATAATCAGGAGTAATCAGAATAGCACTGAATACATTGACAGCCGGCAACAAGTGGAAGTGAAGCAGAGCTAAATAGGAGCCTCCCTGGTGAATAACGAGGCAGCTGATCCAGCCAGACCCGCAGGATAATAAACCAAACCACCAGGGGGAGCCAAAAAACCAAAGTCACACAATACCATCTGTGACCACCAGAGGGAGCCTGAAAACGGAGTTCACAACAGTACCCCCCCTTGAGGAGGGGTCACCGAACCCTCATCAAAACCCCCAGGGCGATCAGGGTGAGCCACATGGAGGGCACGAACCAAATCGGCCGCATGAACATCAGAGGCGACAACCCAGGAATTATCCTCCTGACCATAGCCTTTCCACTTAACCAAATACTGAAGCCTCCGTCTAGAAATACGAGAATCCAAGATCTTCTCCACCACGTATTTCAATTCTCCCTCAACCAGCACAGGGGCAGGAGGCTCAACCGAAGGAACCACAGGCACCACATATCTCCGCAACAACGACCGATGGAACACATTATGAATAGCAAACGATGCCGGGAGGTCCAAACGAAATGACACAGGGTTAAGGACTTCCAAAATCTTATAAGGACCGATAAACCGAGGCTTAAACTTAGGAGAGGAGACCTTCATAGGAACAAAGCGAGAAGACAACCACACCAAATCCCCAACGCGAAGTCGGGGACCCACACAGCGACGGCGGTTGGCAAAGCGCTGAGCCTTCTCTTGTGACAGCTTCAAATTGTCCACCACATGATTCCAAACCTGATGCAACCTATCCACCACAACATCCACTCCAGGACAGTCAGAAGGCTCCACCTGACCCAAGGAAAAACGAGGATGAAACCCTGAATTACAAAAAAAAGGCGAAACCAAAGTAGCAGAACGAGCCCGATTATTAAGGGCAAACTCGGCCAATGGCAAAAAAGACACCCAGTCGTCCTGATCAGCAGAAACAAAACATCTTAAATAGGTTTCCAAAGTCTGATTAGTGCGCTCGGTTTGGCCATTCGTCTGAGGATGGAAGGCCAACGAAAAAGACAAATCAATGCCCATCTTAGCACAAAAGGTCCGCCAAAATCTAGACACAAACTGGGATCCTCTGTCGGAAACAATATTTTCAGGGATCCTGTGCAAATGAACCACATTTTGAAAAAACAGAGGAACCAACTCGGAGGAGGAAGGCAACTTAGGCAAGGGCACCAAATGGACCATTTTAGAAAAACGATCACACACCACCCAAATGACCGACATTCTCTGAGAGACAGGGAGATCTGAAATAAAATCCATGGAAATGTGCGTCCAAGGCCTCTTCGGGACAGGCAAAGGTAACAACAAGCCACTGGCACGAGAACAGCAAGGCTTAGCCCGAGCACAAATTCCACAAGACTGCACAAAGGAACGCACATCCCGCGACAAGGAAGGCCACCAGAAGGACCTAGCCACCAAATCTCTGGTACCAAAAATCCCAGGATGGCCTGCCAACACCGAAGAATGAACCTGGGAAATAACTCTGCTGGTCCATCTATCCGGGACAAACAGTCTCTCCGGTGGACAACGGTCAGGTCTATCCGCCTGAAACTCCTGCAGCACTCGTCGCAAATCTGGGGAGATGGCAGACAAAATCACCCCTTCTGTGAGGATACCAGCTGGCTCTGAATCACCAGGAGAGTCAGGCACAAAACTCCTAGAAAGAGCATCAGCCTTCACATTCTTCGAACCAGGCAGGTATGAGACCACAAAATCAAAACGAGAGAAAAACAATGACCAACGAGCCTGTCTAGGATTCAGCCGCTTGGCCGACTCAAGATAAATCAAATTCTTGTGATCAGTCAAGACCACCACACGATGCTTAGCTCCCTCGAGCCAATGTCGCCACTCCTCAAATGCCCACTTCATAGCCAACAACTCCCGTTTACCAACATCATAATTCCGCTCGGCAGGCGAAAATTTTCTTGAAAAGAAGGCGCATGGCTTCATCACGGAGCCATCAGAACTTCTTTGCGACAAAACGGCCCCTGCACCAATCTCCGAAGCATCAACTTAAACCTGGAAGGGAAGAGAGACATCCAGCTGGCACAGGACTGGCGCTGAAGTAAACCGACGCTTCAGCTCCCGAAAGGCCTCCACGGCCGCAGGAGACCAATTAGCAACATCAGAACCCTTCTTGGTCATATCCGTCAAAGGTTTAACCACGCTAGAAAAATTAGCGATAAAACGACGGTAAAAATTAGCAAAGCCCAAGAACTTCTGCAGGCTCTTAACAGACGTGGGCTGAGTCCAGTCATGAATGGCACGGACCTTGACTGGGTCCATCTCCACAGTAGAAGGGGAAAAAATAAAACCCAAAAAAGAAACCTTCTGTACCCCAAAGATACATTTTGAACCCTTCACAAATAAAGCATTCTCACGCAAAACCTGAAACACCATCCTGACCTGGTTCACATGGGACTCCCAATCATCAGAAAAAACCAAAATATCATCCAGATAAACAATCATAAATTTATCCAGATATTTCCGGAAGATGTCATGCATGAAGGACTGAAACACAGAAGGAGCATTAGAGAGTCCAAAAGGCATCACCAGGTACTCAAAATGACCCTCGGGTGTATTAAATGCTGTTTTCCATTCATCTCCCTGCTTTATGCGCACAAGGTTATACTGTTGTGAAATTGGATTCTGGGCTCCCCCGGTGGCCACTTGTGGAATTGTACTTGTGTGCATCATCCCCTCTGTTCACCTGCTCCTATCAGGATGTGGGAGTCGCTATATAACCTTGCTCCTCTGTCAGTTTCATGCCGGTCAACAATGTAATCAGAAGCCTTCTGTGCATGTTCCTGCTACTAGACAACTCCTAGCTAAGTTGGACTTTTGTCCTTGTGTGTTTTTGCATTTTGTTCCTGTTCACAGCTGCTGTTTCGTTACTGTGTCTGGAAAGCTCTTGTGAGCGGAAATTGCCACTCTGGTGTTATGAGTTAATGCTAGAGTCTTAAAGTAATTTCTGGATGGTGTTTTGATAGGGTTTTCTGCTGACCATGAAAGTGCCCTTTCTGTCTTCATGCTATCTAGTAAGCGGACCTCGATTTTGCTAAACCTATTTTCATACTACGTTTGTCATTTCATCTATAATCACCGCCAATATATGTGGGGGCCTCTGTCTGCCTTTTGGGAAAATTTCTCTAGAGGTGAGCCAGGACTGTCTTTTCCTCTGCTAGGATTAGGTAGTTCTCCGGCTGGCGCTGGGCATCTAGGGATAAAAAACGTAGGCATGCTACCCGGCCACTTCTAGTTGTGCGGCAGGTTTAGTTCATGGTCAGTATAGTTTCCATCTTCCAAGAGCTAGTTCTCATATATGCTGGGCTATGTTCTCTCGCCATTGAGAATCATGACAGTTTGACCGGCCCAAAAAAGGGTTAAATTACTGGCTGAGAAAGGAGAGAAAAAAGAAGTCTGCTACAATTTTTTTTTTTTTTTTTTTCCCTCTAGTTCTGAGTGTGCTCTTAATTGAATCACTTGCTAGTCTGCCTATACTGCAGCCTTCCTCTCTTTCTCTCCTTCTAATCCTTGAATGGCTCTGTGTTCACCTGTTTCAAATGGATCTTCAGAGTGTAGCTACAGGTTTGAATAATCTCGCCACAAAGGTACAAAATTTGCAAGATTTTGTTGTTCATGCACCTATGTCTGAGCCTAGAATTCCTTTGCCTGAATTCTTCTCGGGGAATAGATCTCACTTTCAAAATTTTAAAAATAATTGCAAATTATTTTTGTCCCTGAAGTCTCGCTCTGCCGGAGACCCTGCACAGCAGGTCAGGATTGTAATTTCCTTGCTCCGGGGCGACCCTCAGGACTGGGCTTTTGCATTGGCACCAGGGGATCCTGCGTTGCTCAATGTGGATGCGTTTTTTCTGGCCTTGGGGTTGCTTTATGAGGAACCTCATTTAGAGCTTCAGGCGGAAAAGGCCTTGATGTCCTTGTCTCAGGGGCAAGATGAAGCGGAAATATACTGCCAAAAATTCCGCAAATGGTCTGTGCTTACTCAGTGGAATGAGTGCGCCCTGGCGGCGATTTTCAGAGAAGGTCTCTCTGATGCCATTAAGGATGTTATGGTGGGGTTCCCTGTGCCTGCGAGTCTGAATGAGTCCATGACGATGGCTATTCAGATCGATAGGCGTCTGCGGGAGCGCAAACCTGTGCACCATTTGGCGGTGTCTACTGAGAAATCGCCAGAAAATATGCAATGTGATAGAATTCTGTCCAGAAGCGAGCGGCAGAATTTTAGATGAAAAAATGGGTTGTGCTTCTATTGTGGTGATTCAACTCATGTTATATCAGCATGCTTTAAGCGTACTAAGAAGCCTGACAAGTCTGTTTCAATTAGCACTTTACAGTCTAAGTTTATTCTATCTGTGACCCTGATTTGTTCTTTGTCATCTATTACCGCGGACGCCTATGTCGACTCTGGCGCTGCTTTGAGTCTTATGGATTGGTCCTTTGCCAAACGCTGTGGGTATGATTTGGAGCCATTGGAGGCTCCGATACCTCTGAAAGGGATTGACTCCACCCCATTGGCTAGTAATAAACCACAATACTGGACACAAGTGACTATGCGTGTTAATCCGGATCACCAGGAGGTTATTCGCTTTCTGGTGCTGTATAATCTACATGATGTTTTGGTGCTGGGATTGCCATGGCTGCAATCTCATAACCCAGTCCTCGACTGGAGAGCTATGTCTGTGTTAAGCTGGGGATGTAAAGGAACTCATGGGGACGTACCTTTGGTTTCCATTTCATCATCTATTCCCTCTGAGATTCCTGAATTCTTGTCTGACTTTCGTGACGTTTTTGAAGAACCCAAGGTTGGTTCACTACCTCCGCACCGGGAGTGCGATTGTGCCATAGACTTGATCCCGGGTAGTAAATACCCTAAGGGTCGTTTATTTAATCTGTCTGTGCCTGAACACGCGGCTATGCGAGAATATATAAAGGAGTCCTTGGAAAAGGGACATACCGTATATACTCGAGTATAAGCCGAGATTTTCAGCCCAAATTTTTGGGCTGAAAGTGCCCCCTCGGCTTATACTCGAGTCACGGTCTGTGGCAGGGTCGGCGGGTGAGGGGGAGAGGGCGCTGAGGCATACTTACCTAGTCCCGGCGATCCTGTCACTCCCCCTGCCCGTCCCACGGTCTCCGGGTGCAGCAGCCTCTTCCCCTGAGCGGTCACGTGGGACCGCTCATTAGAGAAATGAATAGGCTGCTCCACCTCCCATAGGGGCGGAGCCGCATAATTCATTTCTCTAATCAGCGGTGCCGGTGACCGCTGACAGAGGAAGAGCTGCGGCACCGAACACAGGCAGGGGGAAGGAGCGGGACGCCGGGAGCAGGTAAGTATGTCATATTCACCTGTCCTGGTTCCACACGCCGGGCGCTGTCTCCATCTTCCCGGCGTCTCTCTCTCCTCACTGACTGCAGGCAGAGGGCGCGATGACGCATATAGTGTGCGCGCCGCCCTCTGCCTGATCAGTCAGTGCAGGGAGACGCCGGGAAGATGGCGCCGAGAAGCTGCAAGCAAGACAGGTGAGTATGTGTTTTATTATTTTTATTGCAGCAGCAGCAGCACAGCTATGGGGCAATAATGGACGGTGCAGAGCACTATATGGCAGAGCTATGGGGCAATAATGGTGCAGAGCACTATATGGCACAGCTATGGGGCAGTAATGGTGCAGAGCACTATATGGCACAGCTATGGGGCAGTAATGGTGCAGAGCACTGTATGGCACAGCTATGGGGCAGTAATGGTGCAGAGCACTATATGGCACAGCTATGGGGCAGTAATGGTGCAGAGCACTATATGGCACAGCTATGGGGCAGTAATGGTGCAGAGCACTGTATGGCACAGCTATGGGGCAATAATGGTGCAGAGCACTATATGGCACAGCTATGGGGCAGTAATGGTGCAGAGCACTGTATGGCACAGCTATGGGGCAATAATGGTGCAGAGCACTGTATGGCACAGCTATGGGGCAATAATGGTGCAGAGCACTATATGGCACAGCTATGGGGCAGTAATGGTGCAGAGCACTGTATGGCACAGCTATGGGGCAATAATGGTGCAGAGCACTATATGGCACAGCTATGGAGCAGTAATGGTGCAGAGCACTGTATGGCACAGCTATGGGGCAATAATGGTGCAGAGCACTATATGGCACAGCTATGGGGCAGTAATGGTGCAGAGCACTGTATGGCACAGCTATGGGGCAATAATGGTGCAGAGCACTATATGGCACAGCTATGGGGCAATAATGGTGCAGAGCACTATATGGCACAGCTATGGGGCCATAATGAACAGTATGGAGCATCTATTTTTATTTTTGAAATTCACCGGTAGCTGTTGCATTTTCCACCCTAGGCTTATACTCGAGTCAATAAGTTTTCCCAGTTTTTTGTGGCAAAATTAGGGGGGTCGGCTTATACTCGGGTCGGCTTATACTCGAGTATATACGGTATTCGTCCTTCGTCATCTCCCTTAGGAGCCGGTTTTTTCTTTGTGTCTAAGAAAGACGGCTCTTTGAGGCCGTGTATTGATTATCGACTTTTGAATAAAATCACGGTTAAATATCAATATCCGTTACCACTGCTTACTGATTTGTTTGCTCGTATAAAGGGGGCCAAGTGGTTCTCTAAGATTGATCTCCGTGGGGCGTATAATTTGGTGCGAATCAAGCAGGGGGATGAGTGGAAAACCGCATTTAATACGCCCGAGGGCCATTTTGAGTATTTGGTGATGCCTTTTGGTCTTTCAAATGCCCCTTCAGTCTTCCAGTCCTTTATGCATGACATTTTCCGCGATTATTTGGATAAATTTATGATTGTGTATCTGGATGATATTCTGATTTTTTCGGATGACTGGGACTCTCATGTCCAGCAGGTCAGGAGGGTTTTTCAGGTTTTGCGGTCTAATTCCTTGTGTGTGAAGGGTTCTAAGTGTGTTTTTGGGGTTCAAAAGATTTCCTTCTTGGGATACATTTTTTCCCCCTCTTCCATCGAGATGGATCCTGTCAAGGTTCAGGCTATTGGTGATTGGACGCAACCCTCTTCTCTTAAGAGTCTTCAGAAATTTTTGGGTTTTGCTAACTTTTATCGTCGATTTATTGCTGGTTTTTCTGATGTTGTAAAACCATTGACTGATTTGACTAAGAAGGGTGCTGATGTTGCTGATTGGTCCCCTGATGCTGTGGAGGCCTTTCGGGAGCTCAAGCGCCGCTTTTCTTCCGCCCTAGTGTTGCGTCAGCCTGATGTTGCTCTTCCTTTTCAGGTTGAGGTCGACGCTTCTGAAATCGGAGCTGGGGCGGTGTTGTCGCAGAGAAGTTCCGACTGCTCCGTGATGAGACCTTGTGCCTTTTTTTCCCGTAAATTTTCGCCCGCCGAGCGGAATTATGATATTGGGAATCGGGAGCTTTTGGCCATGAAGTGGGCTTTTGAGGAGTGGCGTCACTGGCTTGAGGGGGCCAGACATCAGGTGGTGGTATTGACTGACCACAAAAATTTAATTTACCTTGAGTCTGCCAGGCGCCTGAATCCTAGACAGGCGCGCTGGTCGTTGTTTTTCTCTCGGTTTAATTTTGTGGTGTCTTACCTACCGGGTTCTAAGAATGTTAAGGCGGATGCCCTTTCTAGGAGTTTTGAGCCTGACTCCCCTGGTAATTCTGAGCCCACAGGTATCCTTAAAGATGGAGTGATATTGTCTGCCGTTTCTCCAGACCTGCGGCGGGCCTTGCAGGAGTTTCAGGCGGATAGACCTGATCGTTGCCCACCTGGTAGACTGTTTGTTCCTGATGATTGGACCAGTAGAGTCATCTCTGAGGTTCATTCTTCTGCGTTGGCAGGTCATCCTGGAATCTTTGGTACCAGGGATTTGGTGGCAAGGTCCTTCTGGTGGCCTTCCCTGTCACGAGATGTGCGAGGCTTTGTGCAGTCTTGTGACGTTTGTGCTCGGGCCAAGCCTTGTTGTTCTCGGGCTAGTGGATTGTTGTTACCCTTGCCTATCCCGAAGAGGCCTTGGACGCACATCTCGATGGATTTTATTTCGGATCTGCCTGTTTCTCAGAAGATGTCTGTCATCTGGGTGGTGTGTGACCGTTTCTCTAAGATGGTCCATCTGGTTCCCTTGCCTAAGTTGCCTTCTTCTTCCGAGTTGGTTCCTCTGTTTTTTCAAAATGTTGTTCGTTTGCATGGTATTCCGGAGAATATCGTTTCTGACAGAGGGACCCAATTCGTGTCTAGATTTTGGCGGGCATTCTGTGCTAGGATGGGCATAGATTTGTCTTTTTCGTCTGCTTTCCATCCTCAGACTAATGGCCAGACCGAGCGGACTAATCAGACCTTGGAGACATATTTGAGGTGTTTTGTGTCTGCGGATCAGGATGATTGGGTTGCTTTTTTGCCTTTGGCGGAGTTCGCCCTCAATAATCGGGCCAGCTCTGCCACCTTGGTGTCCCCGTTTTTCTGTAATTCGGGGTTTCATCCTCGATTTTCCTCCGGTCAAGTGGAATCTTCGGATTGTCCTGGAGTGGATGCTGTGGTGGAGAGGTTGCATCAGATTTGGGGGCAGGTGGTGGACAATTTGAAGTTGTCCCAGGAGAAGACTCAGCTTTTTGCCAACCGCCGTCGTCGTGTTGGTCCTCGGCTTTGTGTTGGGGACTTGGTGTGGTTGTCTTCTCGTTTTGTCCCTATGAGGGTTTCTTCTCCTAAGTTTAAGCCTCGGTTCATCGGCCCGTACAAGATATTGGAGATTCTTAACCCTGTGTCCTTCCGTTTGGACCTCCCTGCATCCTTTTCGATTCATAATGTTTTTCATCGGTCATTGTTGCGCAGGTATGAGGTACCGGCTGTGCCTTCCGTTGAGCCTCCTGCTCCGGTGTTGGTTGAGGGTGAGTTGGAGTACGTTGTGGAAAAGATCTTAGACTCTCGTGTTTCCAGACGGAAACTCCAGTATCTGGTCAAATGGAAGGGATACGGTCAGGAGGATAATTCTTGGGTCACTGCCTCTGATGTTCATGCCTCCGATCTTGTCCGTGCCTTTCATAGGGCTCATCCTGATCGCCCTGGTGGTTCTGGTGAGGGTTCGGTGCCCCCTCCTTGAGGGGGGGGTACTGTTGTGAAATTGGATTCTGGGCTCCCCCGGTGGCCACTTGTGGAATTGTACTTGTGTGCATCATCCCCTCTGTTCACCTGCTCCTATCAGGATGTGGGAGTCGCTATATAACCTTGCTCCTCTGTCAGTTTCATGCCGGTCAACAATGTAATCAGAAGCCTTCTGTGCATGTTCCTGCTACTAGACAACTCCTAGCTAAGTTGGACTTTTGTCCTTGTGTGTTTTTGCATTTTGTTCCTGTTCACAGCTGCTGTTTCGTTACTGTGTCTGGAAAGCTCTTGTGAGCGGAAATTGCCACTCTGGTGTTATGAGTTAATGCTAGAGTCTTAAAGTAATTTCTGGATGGTGTTTTGATAGGGTTTTCTGCTGACCATGAAAGTGCCCTTTCTGTCTTCATGCTATCTAGTAAGCGGACCTCGATTTTGCTAAACCTATTTTCATACTACGTTTGTCATTTCATCTATAATCACCGCCAATATATGTGGGGGCCTCTGTCTGCCTTTTGGGAAAATTTCTCTAGAGGTGAGCCAGGACTGTCTTTTCCTCTGCTAGGATTAGGTAGTTCTCCGGCTGGCGCTGGGCATCTAGGGATAAAAAACGTAGGCATGCTACCCGGCCACTTCTAGTTGTGCGGCAGGTTTAGTTCATGGTCAGTATAGTTTCCATCTTCCAAGAGCTAGTTCTCATATATGCTGGGCTATGTTCTCTCGCCATTGAGAATCATGACATTATACGCACCGCGAAGATCTATCTTGGTGAACCAACTGGCACCCTTAATCCGAGCAAACAAATCAGACAACAATGGCAAAGGATACTGAAATTTCACCGTGATCTTATTCAGAAGACGATAATCTATACAAGGTCTCAAAGACCCGTCTTTCTTACCCACAAAAAAGAATCCTGCACCAAGAGGAGAAGAGGATGGGCGAATATGTCCCTTCTCCAAAGACTCCTTTATATAACTCCGCATCGCGGCATGCTCTGGCACAGATAAATTAAAGAGTCGTCCCTTAGGAAATTTACTACCAGGAATCAAATCTATAGCACAATCACAGTCCCTATGAGGAGGAAGGGCACTGGACCTGGGTTCATCAAATACATCCTGATAGTCTGACAAAAACTCAGGGATCTCAGAAGGAGTTAGAAGAAGCAATAGACACCAATGGAGAATCGCCATGAATCCCCTGACAACCCCAACTTGACACAGTCATAGCTTTCCAATCTAAAACTGGATTATGGGCCTGTAACCATGGCAGACCCAAAACAACAACATCATGCATTTTATGCAGTACCAGAAAACGAATCACCTCCTGATGTACAGGAGTCATGCACATGGTCACTTGCGTCCAATACTGAGGTTTATTCTCTGCCAATGGCGTAGCATCAATTCCTCTAAGAGGAATAGGATTTTCCAAAGGCTCCAGGACAAAACCACAGCGCCTGGCAAACGACAAATCCATCAGACTCAGAGCAGCACCAGAATCTACAAAAGCCATAGCTGAGTAAGAAGATAATGAACAAATTAAAGTCACAGACAAAATAAACTTAGGCTGAAAAGTACTAATGGTGACAGGATTAACAACAATTTGTTTTAAGCGCTTAGAGCATGCTGAGATAACATGTGTTGAATCACCACAGTAAAAACACAACCCATTTTGACGTCTATGATTTTGCCGCTCAGCTCTGGTCAGAATTCTGTCACATTGCATAGAATCAGGTTACCGTTCAGACAGCACTGCCAAAGGATTAGCAGATTTGCGCTCCCGCAAACGTCGATCAATCTGAATGGCCAGAGTCATTGACTCATTCAGACCTGCAGGCGTAGGGAACCCCACCATGACATTCTTAATGGCTTCAGAAAGACCTTTTCTGAAATTTGCAGCCAGGGCACACTCATTCCATTGAGTAAGCACCGACCATTTCCGAAATTTCTGGCAGTACACCTCTGCATCATCTTGCCCCTGAGAGAGGGCGAACAACGCTTTTTCAGCCTGGTTCTCAAGATTAAGTTCCTCATAGAGCAATCCAAGGGCCAGAAAAAACGCATCCACACTGAGCAATGCAGGATCCCCTGGAGCCAATGCGAAAGCCCAATCTTGAGGATCGCCACGCAAGAAAGAAATAATAATCTTAACTTGCTGAACAAAATCCCCAGAGGAACGAAGTTTCAAAGAAAGAAACAACTTGCAATTGTTCTTAAAATTCAGGAACCTAGATCTATCTCCAGAAAACAACTCCGGAATAGGTATTCTAGGCTCTGACATAGGACTGTGCACAACAAAATCCTGAATACTTTGTACCCTTGCAGCAAGATGATCTACACTGGAGGCTAACCATATCAGCAGCTGAACTCAGAGCCACACCAAGATTAAGAGGAGGAGAGAAGCCAGACACACAGCAGCTAGACACACGGCAGCAAAAAAAAATATCTCCAAGCTTCTTTTCTCCTGCTTCTGCCATGCAATTAACACTTTACCGGCCGGCTGTACTGTTATGATCCTAGTGGCAAGGATCGCAGGTCGGACTAGCTAAGTAACTGAACAGACTACTAGCTCTGGGGAAGTGGTAACTAGATTGACCGCAACCTGATCCTATCCGCACACAACTATAGGCAGCCGTGGAACGTTACCTAAAAATCCTAGACGTCTCTTCACGGCCTGAGAAACTGACTATTCCTGGAGGGAAAGAAAGTCCTCTCTTGCCTCAGTGGAATGACCCCAAAGATATAGAATAGCCCCCCACAAATATTAACGGTGAGTTAAGGGGAAAGCACAAACGCAGAGATGAATTCAGATTTAGCAAATGAGGCCCGCTAACACTAGATAGCAGAAAATAGGAAGGGAACTGTGCGGTCAATAAAAAACCCTATTCAAAATATCCACGCAAAGATTGCTCGAGCCCCCGCACCAACTAACGGTGCGGGGGAAGCAACTCCATACCCCAGAGCTTACCAGCAAAAAGCAATCACATATTAGCAAGCTGGACTAGACTCATCATACACAGAAATCATATTGCAGGCAGATGAGCAAAAAATATTCAAACAGAACTTAGCTTATCCTGAAGAGGCAGAAAACAAGATAATCAGGAGTAATCAGAATAGCACTGAATACATTGACAGCCGGCAACAAGTGGAAGTGAAGCAGAGCTAAATAGGAGCCTCCCTGGTGAATAACGAGGCAGCTGATCCAGCCAGACCCGCAGGATAATAAACCAAACCACCAGGGGGAGCCAAAAAACCAAAGTCACACAATACCATCTGTGACCACCAGAGGGAGCCTGAAAACGGAGTTCACAACACCTTTCGGCCAGCTGACGGGATAGTACGTCAGCTGGCAGACTCCCCCGCTTTGAGGTGAGTTCCGGCAGTGAGCCCACTTCAAAGCCGCGACATCTCAGCTGTCATCAACAGCTGACATGTGGCTGCAATGGGCGCAAGCAGAATTGCGATCCCCCTGAGCGCATTAACTAGTTTAATGTTGCTGTCAAACTCTGACAGTGGCATTTAGCAAGCGCCGCCGGCCGCGTGGCCGGAAGCGCTCACACCTCTGACCCCCGTCACATGATCGGGGATCAGCGATACCTGAGGTCTCTTTGAGACCTCTATGGTTGTTGATGGCAGATTGCTGTGAGCGGCGCTCAAAGCAATGCTGCATTTCTGCTACATAGAGGTGATCTGTAGTGATGAGTGAATATACTCGTTACTCGAGATTTCTCGAGCATGCTCAGGGGTCCTCCGAGTATTTTTTAGTGCTTGTAGATTTAGTTTTTTTTGCCGCAGCTGAATGATTTACATCTGTTAGCCAGCATTAGTACATGTGGGGATTCCCTAAGGGTATGTTTCCGCGTTCAGGAAATGCTGCATTTTTGACGCAGCATTGAGCAGCATGCATAAAAAACGCAGCGTCCAGATGTTACAGCATAGTGGAGGGGATTTCATGACTATGACTATGCAGTAAAAGACGCATGCGGCACACACGAGAAAATGCACATGCGGCGCGTCTTTTAAGAACGCAGCATGTCCTTACATTGCAGAGAAAACTCAAGGGCAACGCAGGTGACCTGCCAGTGACCTCAGGTGCAGATTTTGTCAGGATTTTACCTGCATAAAATCCTGACCAAATCCTGATGCAATCCTGAACGTGGACACGTACCCTAACAATCAGGCAACCCCCACGAGTAACAAGTATATTCGCTCATCATTAGTGATCTGTGCTTCACCTCTATGTAGCAGAGGCGATCATGCAGTGTATGCTTCTAGCCTCCTATGGAAGCTATAGAAGCATGCCAAAATTAAAAAAAAAAAAAAAAAAACCTAAAAAAAAAAAAAAATAAAAAATAAAAGTTCAAATCACCCCCTTTTGCCACAATCAAAATAAAACAATTTTTTTTAAAAAAAATCAAACCTACACATGTTTGGTATCGCCGCGTTCAGAATCGCCCGATCTATCAATAAAAAAAAGGATTAACCTGATCAAAAAAAAAGTATCTGCACAAAAGTGGTATAACTAAAAACGTCAGCTCGGCACACAAACAATAAGCCCTTACCAGGGGCGTAACTACCGCGGTCGCAGCGGTCGCGATTGCGACCGGGCCCAGCAGGTCAGGGGCCCAGGGCCGGCAGGTCGGAGTCGTAGGAAGGCGGGGGGGGGGGGGGCGGGCCGCCCCGGGCGGCACAATGCGGGGGGCGGCACAATGCGGGGGGTGGGTCGCCGGCGGCGCAGAATTTACCTGTTCGCATGTCGGCTTCAGAAAAATGGCCGCCGCGATCTCCATCTGCGCACGCGCGGCATCCCGCGGCCATTTTCCTGAAGCCCCGGGCAGCAGAGCACTCCACCTGCGCACGCGCGGCCTCAGGAAGATGGCCGCCCCCACCGATAACCAGAGAGAGCAGGATCGCGGTCAGGTAAGCAGAACTTGTTTTTTTTTTTTTTATTGAGAGCGGCGATCCGGGGGGCCCAGGGCAGAAAGCTGGACACAGGGGGGCAGAAAGCTGGACACAGGGGGGCAGAAAGCTGGACACAGGGGGGCAGAAAGCTGGACACAGGGGGGCAGAACGCTGGACACAGGGGCAGAACGCTGGACACAGGGGCAGAACGCTGGACACGGGCAGAATGCTGGACACAGGGGCAGAACGCTGGACACTGGGGCAGAACGCTGGACACTGGGGCAGAACGCTGGACACGGGGGGCAGAACGCTGGACACTGGGGCAGAACGCTGGACACTGGGGCAGAACGCTGGACACTGGGGCAGAACGCTGGACACTGGGGCAGAACGCTGGACACTGGGGCAGAAAGCTGGACACTGGGGCAGAAAGCTGGACACTGGGGCAGAACGCTGGACACTGGGGCAGAACGCTGGACACAGGGGCAGAAAGCTGGACACAGGGGCAGAAAGCTGGACACAGGGGCAGATTGCTGGACACGGGCAGAATGGAGAAACGGGGCATGATTGGAGACACAGGGGGCAGGATGACAGACATGGCGGCATGACTGGAGACACTGGAGGCAGGATTGGAGACAGATGGGGCAGGATCATGGGGCAGGATGGATACGATGGAGACAGATGGGGCAGGATGGGAAGATCATATGGGGCACGATGGATACTCATTAGGGCAGGATGGGAGAACAACATATGGCTGGAGCCAGGAATGAGACACACGGGGCCAGGATGGCGAATATTATTACCATAGGGGCTAATTAAGGGATATTATTACTGCAGTGATGTATTTATTTTATTTTTTGAGTACACTGTTTTAAATGGAGGGGCGGTCCTATTACTGTGTAGAGTGACACTATGTCGCTTTCTTCATGTGGTGTAATGTAGAAGTTGGAAAAATTAATGTGTTATGCAAGTGGAACTCGAGATAACTGTGTTATTTCCTGCAGAGATGAGTCCTGGCTGGATGAAGTGATGGCGGTCTGTGCGGGATGAAAGATGAAGGACTTCACCTAGAGACGTCACTGGTGAGTCAGTGTTACCTATACACTGACACTATACACTGTATACTATATACAGAGGTCCTGTGTATATTGTCACCAGTGATCACTGGATTACCTATACACTATATACAGAGCTCCTGTGTATAATGTCACTGGTGATCACTGTATTACCTGTACACAGACACTGCATACTAAGTACAGATCTCCTGTGTATAATGGCACTTATGGTGATAGTATTGTGTTTTTTTTTATTATTGATCAGTATTGTAGTATTCAGTCACTATGTGGTGGTAATATGTGGTCTGGTCATGATGTTGTGGTATTTGTTCCTTGTATTTGATATTATTTGATCACTGTGGTGGTGGGGGGTGGGGCCCATGGGGGGTGGGGGGGGGCCCATTTGGAAGTTCGCACCGGGGCCCATAACTTTGTAGTTACGCCACTGGCCCTTACCCAACCCCAGATCATGAAAAATGGAGACGCTACGGGTAGTGGAATATGGTGCTATTTTTTATTTATTTTTTTAGCAAATTTTTGAATTTTTTTTTCAACAATTAGATAAAAAATAACCTAGACATGTTTGGAGTCTATGAACTCGTAATGACCTGGAGAATCGTATTGGCAGGTCAGTTTTAGCATTTAGTGAACCTAGCAAAAAAGCCAAACAAAAAAACAGTGTGGGATTGCACTTTTTTTCATTGCACTTGGAATTTTTTTCCCGTTTTCTGTTACACGACATGGTAAAACCAATGGTATCATTCAAAAGTACAACTCATCCCACAAAAAATAAGCCCTCACATGGCCATATTGGCGGAAAAATAAAAAACTTATGGCTCTGGAAAGAAGAAAAACCCACGTCGCCGCAGGTAATATCACAGGGCCCTATGGGAGGGGGGCGATGATCCCGGATGTGTACAGTACACATCCGGCATGATCGCATCCCAGAAAGGGGGCGGGGCTTAGCGCCGAGCGGCTTCGCCGCTGCGGCGATACCGCCGGCCATCCTGACTGTGGACACGCACCCTTACATGTAAAGTGTTACCAAACTGGTACCTGTGTTGTCACTCAGGTGTGAGAGTGATATGTCAACTTCAAGTAGTATTTGTTTCTACAATGTAAAATCAGTTGCGTTCCTATGTCGTGCACACCAATGGATAAATGTGTTTATTCTGGCCTTATTTGCAGTGCTTTGCGGGCTCAGATAATCCCCCTTGACATGATTAATAGAATTCAAAATGTTCACAAACACTATAAAGGTGACTTTCCTTTTAATTTTTTTTTTTTTTTAAGGAAGCAAGCTTCGGGTTTGATCTACCTTTAGGGTATGTTTCCACGTTCAGGAAACGCTGCTTGTTTGACGCTGCGCAGCGCTGCAGCGTCAAACAAGCAGCGTCCAGATGTTCCAGCATAGTGGAGGGGATTTGATGAAATCCCGTCTCCACTATGCGTGGAAACCCGCACGCGGCGGCCCTGCGACTACGGACATGCTGCGCGTCTTTTCAGATCGCAGCATGCCCGTACACCTTGCGGGGACGCAGCGTCCCCGCAAGGCATATCACAGGGCGCTATGGGAGAGAGCGATCATCCCGGATGTGAAGAGTTAACACATCCGGCATGATCGCGTCCCAGAAAGGGGGCGGGGCTTAGCACCGAGCGGCTTCGCCGCTGCGGCGATACCGCCGGCCATCCTGAACGTGGAGTCATACCCTTACAATTTTTGACTAACTGCCAAAGCCACTTACATTTATAAATGTCTCCCTCAAGCATTTGAGCTGCCCATATGGCGCGTTTAGAATTTGATAAACCTTTTTGGTTTAGCATTTACAGCAAAACTAGATGGAAAAATACAGAAATTAATTTCAAGAATTATAATACACAAAATCCCACTTTTACTACTGATTCTTTGATTATTGCATGTAAATTTAACCCATTCCTGACTAGGACAATTTTTGTTTTGCACAAACACATTTCCTCTCTTTTTTTCCAAGAGCCATAACATTTTTTTTTCTTGTCAACATAGTGGTATGAGGACTTGTTTCTTTGAGGGAAGAGTTGAAGGATATAATTCACTACACTATATAAAGTAATGAAAAATGGTAAAAATGTAAAGTGGGGTTGAACTGGTGGAAAAAATTGTAATTCAGCCATTGTTTTTTGTGTTACTGCAATCATTGCATGACCATTTATGATTCTTCAAGTCAGTATGATTACCATGATGTCAAACTTACATGATTTTGTTTTCATATTTTACAGCTTTTGAAAAGTTAAATTAGTTTGCGTTACTATTTTTCTGAGACACATAACTTTTATTTTGACGGCTTGTGTTTTGGTGGCACAATTTGTACTTTTACTGTTACACATTGGTGCACACATGACAGGTTGATTGTTTTTTAATCAATTTTTTAGGAAACAAAATAATTAAAAAATGCCAATTCTGATGTTTAGGTTTTTATTTTACAATGTAACCGTGAATTGATTAATTTTATGTTTCCATCAATCGGACATTTATGGATTCGAGATACCAAATGTTTGTATTTTATTTTTTATTTTTTTTCAGTTTGGTTAAAGGGTGGTGACTAGTGATGAGCGAACCCGAACTATAAAGTTTGGTGTCTGTACCAGACACGTAGTGTCTGTGCATGAACTCTGAACATGGACTTCTCACAGAAGTCCATGTAAGGGTATGTGTCCACGTTCAGGATTGCATCAGGCTTCGGTCAGGATTTTATGCAGGTAAAATCCTGACCAAAACTGCACCTGAGGTCACTGGCAGGTCACCTGCGGTGTTCCTGCGTGTTTTGCTCATTGTAGCAACATGCTGCATTTTGAAAAAACGCACCGCATGTGCGTTTTCGTGGCAAAAATGCATGCGTTTTTTAACGCATAGTGGAGTCGGGATTTCATTAAATCCCCTCCACTATGCTGTAACATCTGGACGCTGCGTTTTTTACGCTGCGGCTCAGCGCTGCGTCAAAAACGCAGCGTTTCCTGAAGTGGACACATACCCTTACTGTTCGGGTTCGGCAAGCAAACTTGTTAAGAGGCTGACAATCAACAAGCTTTTCCAGTTTGGGCACTTCTGGCCTCATCACAGTCATGCCAAACATTGATTGTATGTTATTAAAAAAAAGACATAGGGTCTCCCTTATCTTTTATACCAAGTGCAGGTAAAGCAGAATGGTGCTTTCTGCAGCCCTTATCTGTCTGCTTTATCTTGGCTGGTTATCAAAAATAGAGGGGCCCCCATGTTGTTTTTTAAAATTATTTAAATAAATAATTTTAAAAAATGTCATTGGGTCCCCTCATTTTTGATAACCAGTCAAGGTAAAGCAGACAGCTGATATTCTCAGGATGGAAAGGGCCATAGATATTTGGTTATCTCCCCAGCCACCCCAGAAAAGGTTCATCAATTAGATGCACCAAATCTGACACTTTGCCTGACTCTTTCAGCTTGCCCTGGTGTGTTAGCAAGTGAGGTAATATTTTGGGGGTTGATGTCAGCTCATGTAACGTCTGTTGATATGATATCAAGTCCAGAGGTTAGTAATGGTGCAGCATCTATCAAACACCCCCATTACTAACCCAGTAAGTAAAAAATTCGAAAAACCACAGACACACAGGAAATAATACTTTATTTGAATGAAGACTTCCTCACACTTCCTCATTTACCCATTTATTAATTAAAAATAAATCTAGGAAGTTCCGACGGTAATCCAATAGTGAAATTTCCCACGATGCTCATTTAATCCTATGGAGTATCGTTCTGAGAAAGTGCATAGTTCACTCCCGTTTAGTGGCAGGCATGGAAATTCTCATGGTCCTGCCTGCTGCAGACCAAGAGTATCCCTATTGAAGGCAGGACAGTGAAAATTTCTGCGAAGGCCACTAGGAGAGTTTATTATTTATTTTTTCTATGTATTAAACAACAGCGATGTTGGCGGAATGGGGGACATATACTTGGATGAGGGACATATAACAGGATGGGGGATATAAATAAATCTATATACCAGGATGGAAGACATATACCAGGATGAGGGACATATAACTGGATAGGGGACATACTAGGATGGGGGACATATACCATGGTGGGTGACATTATATCTGTATGGGGGACATATACCTGGATGGGGACATTTAAATTCGAGCATGAGGGACATATATGAGGATGGGGATATATACTAGGATGAGTAATATATATACACCAAGAAGGTGCCCAGGAAGAGGGACATATATCAAGAGGGAGGACATATACCAGGATGAGGGACATATACCATGATGGGGCCCAGGATGAGTGACATATACACCAGGATGAAGCACATAAACCAGTTTGGGGCACATAAATACACCAGGAAGATTACCATGATAGGGGGATATATACTTGTAAGGGACTCAGGATGGGGGATATTACTACATAATGTGGGAGGAGTGTCAACTCGTATGACTTTATAGGAGTTAGAGCACTAAAGGGGCCCATATATCTGACCAACATGTGGGGGGCAGATCCAAAAATTTGGCACTGGGGCCCATTGGACTCTAGTTACACCACTAATGAACCAACTCAAGGGATGGGGGGAGCCAATCATCAGCGGCCCTGATCACTTAAAAAAGGACCCTAGAAAAGGAGTACTTCCCATCAGTCATAAACTGTGCCACTAAAACATGGAGAGCAATGGAAGATCACCTGGCAGGAAATGTCTGCAGCAGAGGCATTGTGTCCAGAGTCAAGCATGTAGCCTATGGGGACTAGTTGATGTTTACTTCACACCCTGACTTGGGACATACTCAAGGCAACTGTCACTGATGTGTACATGGTGGTGGCAACCATGGAAAAGTTAGTTACAAGTTTGCAAAATTGCAGCTTGAATTCCGGCTATCGTTGTCTGAGGAATTTCCTGGTTTCTCTCCCATACCAGATCATGAAGAAGGGTACAAGTTGAGCAGTGTCACCTGGGACAAGTGCTAAGGGGAACTCTGACCCATGATCACATTTCTCATCAACTGAGGTGCTGTGATGAAGAGCAGATACCCTGTTCCTTCGATCAGTTGCATAAGAAGGTGCGACAGGAGGAAGTTATTCTAGCAGCTGACAATCAAGTGAGTAGCTGGTATTGGCTTAAATCCAAAGCTGAGTGATCGAGTGGAGCAGCTCTTAAAGATCATTGAGGAGCAAGTGGAGCAAATTGCCATCTTCTAAATGCACAGGCTAGGAAAGCAAAGTGGCTAAAACTAATTGTTGAATCAGCGACAACAAAACGACAATATGGAGGAAGAGGGATGTTTGTCTGTGGGAATTCCAATCACATGGCTTTGTGAGTTCTCCAAACGGTGGGGTTTAAAGAAGTCCCAGCCTTCCCTCGATCATGAGAAAAGCTTGCCTGGAGATGAAGAGTCCTGTATTGGGTCCCCTTCCAATCAAAAGGTATCTAGTCCTGGAAAGTAAGTCATGTGTCTTTGAATTCATTGCAAGATTGTTCCATAATTATGTGCACCAACGGTTTCTGCAAGCGCATCAACATCTGCATGAACTGGACTCTGACATTGGACTGTGTTGTTTCAATTGCTGCATCATTTGTAGTTTAAATTTTAGTTAGGAGTGTGCCTGCTGTAATTTAAAAGGGAATATATATTCTTAACACTCGGGTTTACTGCAAAGCGTCATCTTGTATCTGTACTTGTAGATTGTGTAATACTATTTGTTTCACTGTTACTTTCTCTTCTCCTTTTAACCCCTTCCCGACCTTTGACGCATACGCTGCGTCATGAAAGTCTGTGCCTTCCCGACCTATGACGCAGCGTATGCGTCATGGAATGATCGCGTCCCTGCAGATCGGGTGAAGGGGTTAACTCCGATTTTACCCGATCTGCAGAGACAGGGGGAGTGGTGCTTCAGCCCAGGGGGGGTGGCTTCACCCCCCCGTGGCTACGATCGCTCTGATTGGCTGTTGAAAGTGAAACTGCCAATCAGAGCGATTTGTAATATTTCACCTAAAAAACTGGTGAAATATTACAATCCAGCCATGGCCGATGCTGAAATATCATCGGCCATGGCTGGAAATACTTAAGTGGACCCCCCCCACCCCACCGATCGCCCCCCCAGTCCTCCGTTAGTCCTCCGGTCCCCTCCGTCCGCCTGCCGGCTCCCCCGTCCTCCTGTCCGCTCCCTCCTTGTGTGAATAAAGCCCCCCTGTGGTCCGATCACCCCCCCTGTGCTCCGACACCCCCCCCCCCACCACCCCTTCATACTTACCGATCCTCCCGGTGTCCGGCCGTCTCCTCGCTGGGCGCCGCCATCTTGGAAAATGGCCGGCGCATGCTCAGTGCGCCCGCCGAATCTGCCAGTCGGCAGATTCCTTACAGGTACATTTTGATCGCTGTGGTAGGTTCTATCACAGCGATCAAAATAAAAAAAATAATAAATAACCCCCCCCTTTATCACCCCCATAGGGACAATAATAAAATAAAGAATTTTTTTTTTTTCTTTTTCCACTAGGGTTAGGGTTAGAACTAGGGTTAGAACTAGGGGTAGGGTTAGGGGTAGGGTTAGGGTTACGGGTAGGGTTAGGGGTAGGGTTATGGCATGTGCACACAGAGCGGATCGGCCGCGGATCCGCAGCGGATCGGCAGCGGATCCGCAGCGGATACGCAGCGGATCCGCAGCGGATCGGCCGCGGATCCGCAGCGGATCGGCAGCGGATACGCAGCGGATCGGCCGCAGATACGCAGCGGATCGGCCGCGGATACGCAGCGGATCGGCCGCAGATCCACAGCGGATACGCAGCGGATCGGCCGCGGATCGGCAGCGGATCCGCAGCGGATCGGCAGCGGATCCGCAGCGGATCGGCCGCGGATACGCAGCGGATCGGCCGCAGATCCGCAGCGGATCGGCAGCGGATACGCAGCGGATCGGCCGCGGATCGGCAGCGGATCGGCAGCGGATCCGCAGCGGATACGCAGCGGATACGCAGCGGATCGGCCGCGGATACGCAGCGGATACGCAGCGGATACGCAGCGGATTGGCCGCGGATTCGCAGCGGATTGGCCGCGGATCCGCAGCGGATTGGCCGCTGCGAATTCGAAGCAGTTTTCCATCAGGTTTACAGTACCATGTACACCTAAGGAAAACCAAATCCGCTGTGCCCATGGTGCGGAAAATTCCATGCAGAAACGCTGCGTTGTATTTTCCGCAGCATGTCAATTCTTTGTGCGGATTCCGCAGCGTTTTACACCTGTTCCTCAATAGGAATCCGCAGGTGAAATCCGCACAAAAAAACACTGGAAATCCGCTGTAAATCCGTAGGTAAAACGCAGTGCCTTTTACCTGCGGATTTTTCAAAAATGGTGCGGAAAAATCTCACACGAATCCGCAAAGTGGGCACATAGCCTTAGGGTTAGGGTTGGAATTAGAGTTAGGGTACCGTCTCACAGTGGCACTTTGGTCGCTACGACGGTACGATCCATGACGTTGTGTCTGACACGCAGCAGCGATCAGGGACCCTGCTGAGAATCGTACGTCGTAGCAGATCTTTGGAACTTTCTTTCGTCGCTGGATCTCCCGCTGTCATCGCTGGATCGGTGTGTGTGACAGCGATCCAGCGATGCGTTCACTTGTAACCAGGGTAAACATCGGGTTACTAAGCGCAGGGCCGCGCTTAGTAACCTGATGTTTACCGTGGTTACCAGCGTAAAAGTAAAAAAAAAAAAAAAAAAAAACGTACATACTCACATTTCGGTGTCCTTCAGGTCCCTTGCCATCTGCTTCCCGCTCTGACTGTCTGCCGGCCGGAAAGTGAGAGCACAGCACAGCAGTGACGTCACCGCTGCGCTCTGCTCTCACTGTATGGCGGCACTCAGTCAGAGCGGGAAGCAGACGGCAAGGGACCTGAAGGACACCGAAATGTGAGTATGTACGTTTTTTTTTTTTTACTTTTACGCTGGTAACCACGGTAAACATCGGGTTACTAAGCGCGGCCCTGTGCTTAGTAACCCGATGTTTACCCTGGTTACCTGGGACCTTGGCATCGTTGGTCGCTGGAGAGCGGTCTGTGTGACAGCTCCCCAGCGACCACACAATGACTTTCCAACGATCACGGCCAGGTCGTATCGCTGGTCGTGATCTTTGGTAAATCGTTATGTGAGACGGTACCCTTAGGGTTGGAATTAGGGCTAGGGTTGGAAATAGGGTTAAGATTAGGCTTGTGGTTAGGGTTAAGGATAGGGTTAGGGTTGTGTTGGGGTTACAGTTGTGGGTAGGGTTGGGATTAGGGTTAGGATTAGGGTTGGATTTAGGGTTACGGGTGTGTTGGGGTTAGGGTTGTGGTTAGGGGTGTGTTGGGGTTAGGGTTGTGATTATGGTTATGGCTACAGTTGGGATTAGGGTTAGGGGTGTGTTGGGGTTAGTGTTGAAGTTAGAATTGAGGGGTTTCCACTGTTTAGGCACATCAGGGGTCTCCAAATGCAACATGGCGCCACTAGGGTTGAGCGAAACGGGTCGATCATTTTCAAAAGTCGCCGACTTTTGGCTAAGTCGGCGTCTCATGAAACCCGATCCGACCCCTGTGCTTGTCGGCCATGCGGTACGCGACTTTCGCGCCAAAGTCGCGTTTCAATGACGCGAAAAGCGCCATTTCTCAGCCAATGAAGGTGAACGCAGAGTGTGGGCAGCGTGATGACATAGATCCTGGTCCCCACCATCTTAGAGAAGGGCATTGCAGTGATTGGCTTGCTGTCTGCGGCGTCACAGGGGCTATAAAGGGGCGTTCCCGCCGACCGCCATCTTACTGCTGCTGATCTGAGCTTAGGGACAGGTTGCTGCCGCTTCGTCAGAAGCAGGGAGAGCGTTAGGCAGGGTCCACTAACCACCAAACCGCTTGTGCTGCAGCGATTTGCACTGTCCAACACCACCTTCGGTGTGCAGGGACTGTGGAAGCTATTTTTTTTTTTTTTTCCCCTCAGCGCTGTAGCTCATTGGGCTGCCCTAGAAGGCTCCGTGATAGCTGTATTGCTGTGTGTACGCCACTGTGCAAACCAACTGCTTTTTTCAAAGCACATATCCTCTTGTTCCTTCCTTTCTGCACAGCTATCTTTTTTGTTTGTCCACACTTTTTATTTAATTTGTGCATCAGTCCACTCCTATTGCTGCCTGCCATACCTGGCTTAGATTACTGCAGGGAGATAGTAATTGTAGGACAGTCCCTGTTTTTTTTTTGTTTTTTTTGTGGGAGATTAAGATTGGCATTTCTGCTACAGTGCCATCCCTGTGTGTGCCATCTCTCACTGAGTGGGCCATAGAAAGCCTATTTATTTTTTCCGTGATTTGTGTTCTAAATTCTACCTCAACACAAAAACACTACATCAATCAGTGGGAGAAAAATATTGGCCTCAGTCAGGGCTTGTGTGTCACTGCTGTGTGTGCTATCTCTCATTCAGTGGGCAATAGCAAGCCTATTTATTTATTATTTTTTTTTAATATTATTTGGTTTCTAAAGTCTCCCTTAAAAAACAAAAAATACATAAAAAAACAGTGGGAGAGTAATATTGCCCTTTCAGCTTGTGTGCCAGTCTTGACTCCTGGGTGTGCCACCTCTCTCCCTCTCATTCAGTGGGCCATAGAAAGCCTATTTATTTATTTTTTTAAATATTATTGGGTTTCTAAAGTCTCCCTTAAAAAACAAAAAATACATAAAAAAACAGTGGGAGAGTAATATTGCCCTTTCAGCTTGTGTGCCAGTCTTGACTCCTGGGTGTGCCACCTCTCTCCCTCTCATTCAGTGGGCCATAGAAAGCCTATTTATTTTTTTTTTTAAATATTATTGGGTTTCTAAAGTCTCCCTTAAAAAACAAAAAATACATAAAAAAACAGTGGGAGAGTAATATTGCCCTTTCAGCTTGTGTGCCAGTCTTGACTCCTGGGTGTGCCACCTCTCTCCCTCTCATTCAGTGGGCCATAGAAAGCCTATTTATTTTTTTTTTTAAATATTATTGGGTTTCTAAAGTCTCCCTTAAAAAACAAAAAATACATAAAAAAACAGTGGGAGAGTAATATTGCCCTTTCAGCTTGTGTGCCAGTCTTGACTCCTGGGTGTGCCACCTCTCTCTCTCATTCAGTGGGCCATAGAAAGCCTTTTTTTTTTTTTTTTTTTTTAAATATTATTGGGTTTCTAAAGTCTCCCTTAAAAAACAAAAAATACATAAAAAAACAGTGGGAGAGTAATATTGCCCTTTCAGCTTGTGTGCCAGTCTTGACTCCTGGGTGTGCCACCTCTCTCTCTCATTCAGTGGGCCATAGAAAGGCTATTTTTTTTTTGGGTTTTTTTAATATTATTTGGTTTCTAAAGTCTCCCTGAAAAAAAAAAAAAAACATAAAAAAACAGTGGGAGAGTAATATTGCCCTTTCAGCTTGTGTGCCAGTCTTGACTCCTGGGTGTGCCACCTCTCTCTCTCATTCAGTGGGCCATAGAAAGGCTATTTTTTTTTTGGTTTTTTTAATATTATTTGGTTTCTAAAGTCTCCCTGGAAAAAAAAAAAAAACATAAAAAAACAGTGGGAGAGTAATATTGCCCTTTCAGCTTGTGCGCCAGTCTTGACTCCTGGGTGTGCCACCTCTCTCTCTCTAATTGTGGGCCATAGAAAGCCTTTTTTTTTTTTTTTTTTCTTTAATATTATTTGGTTTCTAAAGTCTCCCTGAGGAAAAAAAAAAAATAAATTAGGTGGGAGATTAATATTGACATTAGTGCTTGAGTGACAGTCCTGCGTGTGTGTCATCTCTGTGATTTTGTGCCACAGAAAACAGAGTGTGTAACATTGTGCTTGATTTTCCTTGTGGTCTCGCCAACCTGTTAAGGGATATTGAAATCATACTGAAGTTATAGCTCACCGTGTAAGTTGTTTGACAGCAACAAATAAAGTTACTTTGGTTAAGATTTTAAAACAATGAGGAAGTCTGGTGCAAGAGGTCATCGTGGGCGTTCATTGTCAGCTGGTAATGATGGTAGTGGTAGTGGAGCATCAGGTGGTCGTGGGGATAAAAATATTCCACCTAAGTCTGGAGCTGTGGAGCCAGTTTCGTCGTCAGGCTACACAAGGCCTCGAACGCTCTCTTTTCTGGGAGTAGGAAAACCGCTTTTAAAGGCGGAGCAGCAACAGCAAGTTTTGGCTTACATTGCAGACTCAGCCTCTAGCTCTTTTGCCTCCTCTTCCGAAACTGGTAAATGTAAAAGCAGCGCGTCGCTTGTGGATGTTCACGGTCAGGGACAAGTCGCTTCCTTGTCCTCCTCAGCAAAAACTACAACAAGAGAGAAGGATGCAGCAGGCGACACAACGGGTCACTCCATGGAGCTCTTTACACATACCGTCCCTGGCTTAGAAAGTGAAACATTTAACAGGCCATGCCCATTACAAGTATATTCTGACATGGAGTGCACTGATGCACAGCCACAGCCAGAGTACTATGCTGCTCCTTTGACTCAGACCACCACATTGCCCTCTCAGGGTACAGATCCACAATCAGACCCTGATGAGACTATGTTGCCCCGCCACGAACGCTATACCACCGACCGACACAGTGACACAGACGAAGTTGCACACGAGCTCGAAGAGGAGGTAATAGATGACCCAGTTATTGACCCCGATTGGCAGCCATTGGGGGAACAGGGTGCAGGCGGCAGTAGTTCAGAAGCGGAGGTGGAGGAGGGGCCGCAGCAGGCATCAACATCGCAACAGGTTCCATCTGCCGGGCCCGTATCTGGCCCAAAACGCGTGTCAAAGCCAAAACCTGTTGGAGCACAGCGTTGCCATCCGGTTAAAGCTCAGTCTGCAATCCCTGAAAAGGGATCCGAGTCTAGGAAGAGTGCAGTCTGGCATTTTTTTAAACAACATCCAACTGATCAGCGCAAAGTCATCTGTCAAAAATGATCAACTAGCTTAAGCAGAGGTCAGAATCTGAAAAGTCTAAATACTAGTTGCATGCATAGACACTTAACCACCATGCATTTTCAAGCCTGGACTAACTACCAAACGTCCCTCAAGGTTGTAGCACCCTCGGCCAATGAAGCTAGTCAGCAACGCAACATCCCTTCCGTCACTGTAAGGCCACCATTTTCTGCACCACCGGCAGTATCTGTGCAGGTTTCTTTGCCAGCCAAAAGCAGTCAGGGTCAGGGAACCACCAGTTTTGTAGGAGGAAATATTGCATCTAGGGCACCGGCGGAAACAATACCGTCTCCAACCGTCTCTCAGTCTGCCATGTACACCGGCACACCCGAAAGTTCCACGATCTCCAGCTCTCCAGTCCAGCTCACCCTACATGAGACTCTGGTTAGAAAAAGGAAGTACTTATCCTCGCATCCGCGTACACAGGGTTTTAACGCCCACATAGCTAGACTAATCTCGTTAGAGATGATGCCCTACCGGTTAGTTGAAAGCGAAGCTTTCAAAGCCCTGATGGAGTACGCTGAACCACGATACGAGCTACCCAGTCGACACTTTTTTTCCAGAAAAGCCATCCCAGCCCTGCACCAGCATGTTAAACAGCGCATCGTCCATGCACTCAGGCAATCTGTGAGTACAAAGGTGCACCTGACTACAGATGCATGGACCAGTAGGCATGGCCAGGGACGTTATGTGTCCATCACGGCACACTGGGTGAATGTGGTGGATGCAGGGTCCACAGGCGACATCAATTTAGGGACAGTTGTGCCTAGCCCACGGTCTAGGAAACAGTTGGCTGTAGGCGTTCGCACCCCCTCCTCCTCCTCCTCCTCGTCCTCCTGCAGAAGCTACAGCTCTTCCACAGAACGCAGTCTGCCAACCACTCCATCGGCAGATGACACTGTTGCACACCAGTTGTCCCATTATGGGCCAGCTACTGCCAAGCGTCAGCAGGCTGTATTGGCTATGAAGTGCTTGGGCGACAACAGACACACCGCGGAAGTTCTGTCCGAGTTCTTGCAACAAGAAACGCAGTCGTGGCTGGGCACAGTAGATCTTGAGGCAGGCAAGGTAGTGAGTGATAACGGAAGGAATTTCATGGCTGCCATCTCCCTTTCCCAACTGAAACACATTCCTTGCCTGGCTCACACCTTAAACCTGGTGGTGCAGTGCTTATTGAAAACTTATCCTGGGTTCTCCGACCTGCTCCTCAAAGTGCGTGCACTTTGCTCACATATCCGACGTTCGCCTGTACACGCCAGCCGTATGCAGACCTATCAGCGGTCTTTGAACCTTCCCCAGCATCGCCTAATCATAGACATTGCAACAAGGTGGAACTCAACACTGCACATGCTTCAGAGACTGTGCGAACAGAGGCGTGCTGTTATTTATTTGTGGGAGGATACACGGGCAGGCAGTAGGATGGCAGACATGGAGTTGTCAGGTGTGCAGTGGTCTAAGATACAAGACATGTGTCAAGTCCTTCAGTGTTTTGAGGAATGCACACGGCTGGTTAGTGCAGACAACGCCGTAATAAGCATGAGCATCCCCCTAATGCGTCTGCTGATGCAAAGTTTGACGCACATAAAGGAGCAGGCGTCTGCACCAGAGGAAGAGGAAAGCCTTGATGACAGTCAGCCATTGTCTGGTCAGGGCAGTGTACAGGACGAGGTAGCGGGCGAAGAGGAGGTGGAGGACGAGGAGGATGATGGGGATGAGTATATTTTTAATGCCGAACCTTTCCCGGGGGCACAGGAAATTGGTTGCGTGTCACGGCCGGGTTCTGGTTTTTTGAGGGACACAAGTGACGTAGATTTGCCTGCAACTGCCCCTCAACCAATCACAACCGGAGATTTGACAACTGGAACTTTGGCCCACATGGCGGATTATGCCTTACGTATCCTAAAAAGGGACACACGCATTACGAAAATGATGAACGATGACGATTACTGGTTGGCCTGCCTCCTTGATCCACGCTATAAAGGCAAATTGCAAAATATTATGCCACATGAGAACTTGGAACTAATATTAGCAACCAAACAATCAACTCTTGTTGACCGTTTGCTTCAGGCATTCCCAGCACACAGCGCACGTGATCGTTCTCACACGAGCTCCAGGGGGCAGCAGACTAGGAGTGTTAGGGGTGCACACATCAGAAGTGGCGTTGGACAGAGGGGTTTTCTGACCAGGTTGTGGAGTGATTTTGCTATGACCGCAGACAGGACAGGTACTGCTGCATCAATTGAAAGTGACAGGAGACAACATTTGTCCAGTATGGTTACTAACTATTTTTCATCCCTTATCGATGTTCTCCCTCAACCGTCATTCCCATTTGATTACTGGGCCTCCAAATTAGACACCTGGCCAGAATTGGCAGAATATGCATTGCAGGAGCTTGCTTGCCCGGCAGCAAGTGTCCTATCAGAAAGAGTATTCAGTGCTGCAGGTTCAATATTAACCGAAAAAAGGACTCGTCTGGCTACCCAAAATGTTGACGATCTAACATTCATTAAAATGAACCACAACTGGATTTCGAAATCTTTTGCCCCACCTTGCCCGGCCGACACCTAGCTTTCCTATGAAAGGCTCTTGCCTGTGAATTACTTTTCTAATGTCTAATTTGCTGCAGCTGATTGTACAGCATACGACATGTTTACACCTCCCTAAATGGCCAAACTCCCCACACGGGGCCGTGGTATCGCGACTTGGCGCAAGCACCCGTGAGACTGCTGTTTGTCTGAAGAGGTGGGTGTGCTCGCTTTTGGTTGACGGCATTGCTACTGGGTCCCTCATAGTACAATGTAGTGTCTCTGGCGGTGGTGGTGCGCACCCAACGTCAGACACACCGTTGTAACATGAGGGGCCCTGGGGCGGTCCCGCCGGCCTCTAGAGAGTTCCCCCCTACCCCAGCTCAAAATGTGCTCTACCACATGCAAAATTATGTCGCACAGCTCCACCAATCTTTAGTCTATTCGCTGACATCATTCAATGTCTGGCACTGACAATACAAATTTGTAGACATCTATGATGCAACTTAAAGTAGTCTGTGTCTGTGTCCTATATTGGCACCATTAAATAGTTACTGCCAAATTACTATGTCAGAAACTCAGCAGATGAGCCCACCCCTGTACCTAAGTATGCCACCTTTTTTTTTGTTTTGGTTGCTTTGCGAGACATTAACATCTATTTATATTTTGGGAGTACTGGGACAGACACTCCTTGCACTACTCCTCCACTCACCACCAAGCTGCCCGTGTATCCATGTAACCGCTGTAAAACTGCCATGAGCCTATTGTTTGTTATTTTAGGCCTTTGAAGCCTGTCTGCGGTCCCTCCTTCCACTAGTCCTCCACTGACCAGACCACTGCTGCCCGTGTACCCCTGGAACCAATTATAAAGTGCCTACAGCCAGCCCATTTTTTTATGTTAGGCCTTTGAAGCCTGTCTGCGGTCCCTCCTTCCACTAGTCCTCCACTGACCAGACCACTGCTGCCCGTGTACCCCTGGAACCAATTATAAAGTGCCTACAGCCAGCCCATTTTTTTATGTTAGGCCTTTGAAGCCTGTCTGCGGTCCCTCCTTCCACTAGTCCTCCACTGGCCAGACCACTGCTGCCCGTGTACCCCTGGAACCAATTATAAAGTGCCTACAGCCAGCCCATTTTTTTATGTTAGGCCTTTGAAGCCTGTCTGCGGTCCCTCCTTCCACTAGTCCTCCACTGGCCAGACCACTGCTGCCCGTGTACCCCTGGAACCAATTATAAAGTGCCTACAGCCAGCCCATTTTTTTATGTTAGGCCTTTGAAGCCTGTCTGCGGTCCCTCCTTCCACTAGTCCTCCACTGACCAGACCACTGCTGCCCGTGTACCCCTGGAACCAATTATAAAGTGCCTACAGCCAGCCCATTTTCTTATGTTAGGCCTTTGAAGCCTGTCTGCGGTCCCTACTTTAAATACTCCTCCACTCACCACCAAGCTGCCTGCCCGTGTATCCATGTAACCGCTGTAAAACTGCCATGAGCCTATTGTTTGTTATGTTAGGCCTTTGATAGCCTGTCTGCGGTCCCTACTTTAAATACTCCTCCACTCACCACCAAGCTGCCTGCCCGTCTATCCATGTAACCGCTGTAAAACTGCCATGAGCCTATTGTTTGTTATGTTAGGCCTTTGATAGCCTGTCTGCGGTCCTTACTTTAAATACTCCTCCACTCACCACCTAGCTGCCTGTGTATCCATGTAACCGCTGTAAAACTGCAATGAGCCTATTGTTTGTTATTTTAGGCCTTTGATAGCCTGTCTGCGGCCCCTATTTGCAATACTCCTCCACTGACCACAATGCTGCCTGGAGTGCCTGCCTGTGTATCCATGTAACCGATGTAAAACTGCCATGACTGCCTACTGTTTGTTATTTTAGGCCTTTGATAGCCTGTCTGCGGCCCCTACTTGCAATACTCCTCCACTGACCACAATGCTGCCTGGAGTGCCTGCCTGTGTATCCATGTAACCGATGTAAAACTGCCATGACTGCCTACTGTTTGTTATTTTAGGCCTTTGATAGCCTGTCTGCGGCCCCTACTTGCAATACTCCTCCACTGACCACAATGCTGCCTGGAGTGCCTGCCTGTGTATCCATGTAACCGATGTAAAACTGCCATGACTGCCTACTGTTTGTTATTTTAGGCCTTTGATAGCCTGTCTGCGGCCCCTACTTGCAATACTCCTCCACTGACCACAATGCTGCCTGGAGTGCCTGCCTGTGTATCCATGTAACCGATGTAAAACTGCCATGACTGCCTACTGTTTGTTATTTTAGGCCTTTGATAGCCTGTCTGCGGCCCCTACTTGCAATACTCCTCCACTGACCACAATGCTGCCTGGAGTGCCTGCCTGTGTATCCATGTAACCGATGTAAAACTGCCATGAGTGCCTACTGTTTGGTATTTTAGGCCTTTGATAGCCTGTCTGCGGCCCCTACTTGCAATACTCCTCCACTGACCACAATGCTGCCTGGAGTGCCTGCCTGTGTATCCATGTAACCGATGTAAAACTGCCATGACTGCCTACTGTTTGTTATTTTAGGCCTTTGATAGCCTGTCTGCGGCCCCTACTTGCAATACTCCTCCACTGACCACAATGCTGCCTGGAGTGCCTGCCTGTGTATCCATGTAACCGATGTAAAACTGCCATGAGTGCCTACTGTTTGGTATTTTAGGCCTTTGATAGCCTGTCTGCAGCCCCTACTTGCAATACTCCTCCACTGACCACACCAATGCTGCCCGTGTACCCCTGGAACCTATTTAAAAGTTCATAGAGCCTAGTTATATATTTTATTTACTATTAATAAGGCCATGATGGACTACGCTGTACCACGCTACAAGCTAACCAGTCGACACTTCTTTTGCGAGAAAAGCCATCCCAACCCTCCACCAGCATGTAGAAGACCGCATTGTCCATGCACTCTGGCAATCTGTGAGTACAAAGGTGCACCTGACAACAGACGCATGGACCTGTAGGCATGGCCACGGAAGATTACGTGTCCATTACGGCGCAATGGGTTAATGTGTTGGATGCATGGTCCACAGGGGACAGCCTACTAAGTCTGTCTGCAGTCCCTAATTCAAATTGTCCTCCACTGTCTAAATCGGAGCTTCCACCTTCTGGCTTTCGGCCTATAGTATCAGAAATTAAACTGCATTTGGCCTTCAACTTTGGTTAGGGCCTACTAACGGCTTCTGCCCCTCCCTGGTGTTGCCCTCAACTAAATAAAGCTGAGCTTCAACCTTCTGCTCCAAATTACCATTTTAAAAAATGCAATAGGCTTTTCCGGCCTACTAAAGGTGTCTGTCTGTGTGCCCCTGCCTGGTGTTGTCCTCAACTAAATAAAGCTGAGCTTCAACCTTCTGCTCCAAATTACCATTTTAAAAAATGCAATAGGCTTTTCCGGCATACTAAAGGTGTCTGTCTGTGTGCCCCTGCCTGGTGTTGTCCTCAACTAAATAAAGCTGAGCTTCAACCTTCTGCTCCAAATTACCATTTTAAAAAATGCAATAGGCTTTTCCGGCCTACTAAAGGTGTCTGTCTGTGTGCCCCTGCCTGGTGTTGTCCTCAACTGAATAAAGCTGAGCTTCAACCTTCTGCTCCAAATTACCATTTTAAAAAATGCAATAGGCTTTTCCGGCCTACTAAAGGTGTCTGTCTGTGTGCCCCTGCCTGGTGTTGTCCTCAACTGAATAAAGCTGAGCTTCAACCTTCCGGCTCTCATTAAGTGGTTTTTAAAAAACAAAATGGTGGTTAGGGCCTACTAACGGCTTCTGCCCCTCCCTGGTGTTGCCCTCAACTAAATAAAGCTGAGCTGCAACCTTCTGCTCCAAATTACCATTTTAAAAAATGCAATAGGCTTTTCCGGCCTACTAAAGGTGTCTGTCTGTGTGCCCCTGCCTGGTGTTGTCCTCAACTAAATAAAGCTGAGCTTCAACCTTCTGCTCCAAATTACCATTTTAAAAAATGCAATAGGCTTTTCCGGCCTACTAAAGGTGTCTGCCCCTCCCTGGTGTTGTCCTCAACTGAACAAAGCTGAGCTTCCACATTCTGGCTTTCGCCCTATACTATCAGATATTAAACTGCATTTGGCCTACTAGTGTGGTTAGGCCCTTGAAACAGTGTCTGCTGCTCTTGGGTTTGCTACTCCACTGAACAAAGCAATGCCGCCTGTTTAGTCCTGTTACCAATTTTGAACTGCATTTAGCCTACTTTATTCTTTGGCCCTATATCTGTTTCCTCCTCATCCTGCCCATTGCCCAGCCACTGCTAAATGAGTCTGCTGGTACATTGACCTAGACCACTACATTCCCCTTGTACTCTACACAGCCAGAATCTGACCCTGCTGAAAGTAAGGTTCCCCTTCCCGCATGTTATACCACCTTACACAGGGACAAAGAGGAAGGTGCAGATGAAAGTGCAGGTTCCTTCATCAGGTGGGGGGGCATACTCGTTGGCGACGTCACTGGCACAGGGCCCCTCAGAGTACGCAAAAGTGTCGCTGCTGGTGGGAGGCGCCCCCGCCATGCAAACACACCGCCGTACTTTGAGGGGCCCTGTGCCAGTGCCAATGCGAACGAGTGGGCCCCCCCCTGCTTGCTCAGGATCACAGCACTTGCAACGTTTAAATACTTACCTTTCCCTGCAACACCGCCGTGACGTAGTCCGCATTTCCTGGGCCCACGAAAAACTTGAGCCAGCCCTACTCCCCCCACAACTTTCCCCCAATTCCCTATGCCCAACTATTATTATACAGTTAATTAAGATTGGCAAGCTTCAGAAACAAGAATGGATGTTTTTGGCATTAAAATGGGCACTGTAGGTGTTTTCCTGGCCTCCACTCACTGCCGACTATGCTTCCCCATTGACTTGCATTGGGTTTCGTGTTTCGGTCGATCCCCGACTTTTAGCGATAATCGGCCGACTGCACTCGACTCGACTCTGGACAAAATCGGGTTTCCCAAAACCCTACTCGATCTTAAAAAAATGAAAGTCGCTCAACCCTAGGCGCCACCATTGATTCCAGCCAATCTTGCGTTCAAAAAGTCAAATGGTGTGCCCTCCCTTCCAAGCCCCGACGTGCGCCCAAACAGTGGTTTACCCCCACATATGGGATACCAGCGTACTCAGGACAAACTGGGCAACAACTATTGGGGTCCAATTTCTCCTGTTACCCTTGCAAAAAAAAAAATTACTTGCTAAAACATAATTTTGAGGAAAGAACAATTATTTTTTATTTTCACGGCTCTACGTTATAAACTTATGTGAAACACTTGGGGGTTGAAAGTGCTCACCACACATCTAGATAAGATCCTTTTGGGGTCTAGTTTCCAAAATGGGGTCACTTGTGGGGGGGTTTCTACTGTTTAGGCACATCAGGGGCTCTGCAAATGCAACGTGACGCCCGCAGACCATTCCATCAAAGTCTGCATTTCAAATGTCACTACTTCCCTTCCGATCCCTGACGTGCGCCCAAACAGTGGTTTACCCCCACATATGAGGTATCAGCGTACTCACAACAAACTGAGCAACAAATATTGGGGTCCAATTTCTCCTGTTACCCTTGTGAAAATAAACAATTGCTTGCTAAAACATCTTTTTTGAGGAAAGAAAAATTATTTTTTATTTTCACGGCTCTGCGTTGTAAACTTCTGTGAAGCACTTGGGGGTTGAACGTGCTCACCACACATCTAGATAAGTTCCTTGGGGGGTCTAGTTTCCAAAATGGGGTCACTTGTGGGGGGTTTCTACTGTTTAGGCACATCAGGGGCTCTGCAAACGTAACATGATTCCCGCAGACCATTCCATCAAAGTCTGCATTCCAAATCGTCACTACTTCCATTCCGAGCCCCGCCATGTGCCCAAACAGTGGTTTACCCCCACATATGGGGTATCAGCGTACTCAGGAGAAACTGGACAACAACTTTTGGGATCAAATTTTTCCTGTTACCCTTGGGAAAATTAAAAAATTCTGGGCTAAAAAAATATTTTTGAGGAAAGAAAACACATTTTTTATTTTCACGGCTCTGCATTATAAACTTCTGTGAAGCACTTGAGGGATGAAAGTGCTCACCACACATCTAGATTAGTTCCCTTGTGGGTCTAGTTTCCAAAGTGGGGTCAATTGTGGGGAGTTCCTACTGTTTAGGCACATCAGGGGCTCTGCAAATGCAACGTGACGCCCGCAGAGCAATCCATTAAAGTCTGCATTTCAAAACGTCACTACTTCCCTTCCGCTCCCCGACGTGTGCCAAAACAGTGGTTTACCCCCACATATGGGGTATCAGCGTACTCAGGAGAAACTGCACAACAACTTTTGGGGTCCAATTTCTCCTGTTACCCTTGGGAAAATAAAAAATTGTGGGTTAAAAAATCATTTTTGAGGAAAGAAAAATAATTTTTTATTTTCATGGCTCTGCGTTATAAACTTCTGTGAAGCACTTGCGGGATCAAAGTGCTCACCACACATCTAGATTAGTTCCTTGGGAGGTCTAGTTTCCAATATGGGGTCACTTGTGCGGGAGCTCCAATGTTTAGGCACACAGGGGCTCTCCAAACGCGACATGGTGTCCGCTAATGATTGAAGCTAATTTTCCATTCAAAAAGCCAAATGGCGTGCCTTCCCTTCCGAGCCCTGCCGTGCGCCCAAACAGTGGTTTACCCCCACATATGGGGTATCATCGTACTCAGGATAAACTGGACAACAACATTTGGGGTCCAATTTCTCCTATTATCCTTGGGAAAATAAAAAACTCCGGGCTAAAAATCATTTTTGAGGAAAGAAAAATATTTTTTTATTTTCATGGCTCTGCGTTATAAACTTCTGTGAAGCACCTGGGGGTTTTAAGTGCTCACTATACATCTAGATTAGTTCCTTGGGGGGTCTAGTTTCCAAAATGGGGTCACTTGTAGGGGAGCTCCAATGTTTAGGCACACAGGGGCTCTCCAAACGCGACATGGTGTCCGCTAATGATTGAAGCTAATTTTCCATTCAAAAAGCCAAATGGCATGCCTTCCCTTCCGAGCCCTGCCGTGCGCCCAAACAGTGGTTTACCCCCACATATGGGGTATCATCGTAGTCAGGACAAACTGGACAACAACATTTGGGGTCCAATTTCTCCTATTATCCTTGGGAAAATAAAAAACTCCGGGCTAAAAATCATTTTTGAGGAAAGAAAAATATTTTTTTATTTTCATGGCTCTGCGTTATAAACTTCTGTGAAGCACCTGGGGGTTTTAAGTGCTCACTATACATCTAGATTAGTTCCTTGGGGGGTCTAGTTTCCAAAATGGGGTCACTTGTAGGGGAGCTCCAATGTTTAGGCACACAGGGGCTCTCCAAACGCAACATGGTGTCCACTAACGATTGGAGCTAATTTTCCATTGAAAAAGTCAAATGGCGCGCCTTCCCTTCCAAGCCTTGCCGTGCACCCAAACAGTGGTTTACCCCCACATATGAGGTATCGGCGTACTCAGGAGAAATTGCCCAACAAATTTCAGGATCCATTTTATCCTGTTGCCCATGTGAAAATGAAAAAAATGAGGCTAAAAAAAATTTTGTGTGAAAATAAAGTACTTTTTCATTTTTACGGATCAATTTGTGAAGCACCTGAGGGTTTAAAGTGCTCACTATGCATCTAGATAAGTTCCTTGGGGGGTCTAGTTTCCAAAATGGGGTCACTTGTGGGGGAGCTCCAATGTTTAGGCACACAGGGGCTCTCCAAACCTGACATGGTGTCCGCTAACGATGGAGATAATTTTTCATTCAAAAAGTCAAATGGCGCTCCTTCCCTTCCGAGCCTTACCATGTGCCCAAACAGTAGTTTACCCCCACATATGAGGTATTGGCGTACTCAGGAGAAATTGCCCAACAAATTTTAGGATCCATTTTATTCTGTTGCCCATGTGAAAATGAAAAAATTGAGGCTAAAAGAAAATTTGTGTGAAAAAAAAAGTACTTTTTCATTTTTACGGATTAATTTGTGAAGCACCTGGGGGTTTAAAGTGCTCACTATGCTTCTAGATACGTTCCTTGGGGGGTCTAGTTTCCAAAATGGGGTCACTTGTGGGGGAGCTCCAATGTTTAGGCACACGGGGGCTCTCCAAACGCGACATGGTGTCCGCTAAAGATTGGAGCCAATTTTTAATTCAAAAAGTCAAATGGCGCTCCTTCCCTTCCGAGCCCTGCCGTGCGCCCAAACAGTGGTTTACCCCCACATATGAGGCATCAGCGTACTCAGGTCAAATTGGACAACAACATCCGTGGTCCAGTTTCTCCTTTTACCCTTGGGAAAATAAAAAAATTGTTGCGAAAAGATCATTTTTGTGACTAAAAAGTTAAATGTTAATTTTTCCCCTATTTGTTGCTTCTGCTGCTCTGAAACACCTGAAGGGTTAATAAACTTCTTGAATGTGGTTTTGAGCACCTTGAGGGGTGCAGTTTTTAGAATGGTGTCACTTTTGGGTATTTTCAGCCATATAGACCCCTCAAACTGACTTCAAATGTGAGGTGGTCCCTAAAAAAAATGGTTTTGTAAATTTTGTTGTAAAAATGAGAAATCACTGGTCAAATTTTAACCCTTATAACTTCCTAGCAAAAAAAAAATTTGTTTCCAAAATTGTGCTGATGTAAAGTAGATATGTGGGAAATGTTATTTATTAACTATTTTGTGTCACATAACTCTCTGGTTTAACAGAATAAAAATTCAAAATGTGAAAATTGCAAAATTTTCAAAATTTTCACCAAATTTCCGTTTTTTTCACAAATAAACTCAGAAATTATCGACCTAAATTTACCACTAACATGAAGCCCAATATGTCACGAAAAAACAATCTCAGAACCGCAAGGATCCGTTGAAGCGTTCCTGAGTTATTACCTCATAAAGGGACACTGGTCAGAATTGCAAAAAATGGCAAGGTCATTAAGGCCAAAATAGGCTTGGTCATGAAGGGGTTAATCACTATTTATCCCAATCTATAAATAAACGTGTTAAGTGTTCCAACCTCATCTCATGCATGGAGCATGGGCAGGAGTTTCCCGAGTCAAACCCTGGCAGAAAAAGATACTCCTACATCCAATTACAGCTGCCAGTAAGATTCAGGTAGATGCACTGCAACATACTGAGGTGAGAACTGCCATACACTGTGCCCACAAAGGCGGTATAAAGGAAGGCGGTATAAAATGGTGCTACATGATTTTTGTTACTGTTTTGTGTCATATATTTTTTCTTCCACCATTTCATTCTTAATTAGTGAAATTCTTTTTCCAATAATAAAGTATACAAAGCATGCAAAGAAAATAGGTAGTGAAATGTATCTAATTCCAAAGGGAATAGAATCTGCTTCCAATGAGAAGAGAGATAATTGAGGAGAAATAGTTACTGTATCTTTCTTAATTGTATTCAATAAAGCATTAACTTCTTTCCACAGAGGCCTAATTTTCGGGCATGACCAGAATATATAGGCAAGCATTAGAAGAGCTAAAGCAAGTAAAGAAGTGAGGCAAGCCTTAGAAGAGCTTAAGCCAGTAATGAAGTGAAGCTTGTGCAAGGGAGACCAAAAGCAGTAAAAAGGGATTTTGGAGTTATGTCAAAGGCAAAATAAAAGTCAAAGATGCTATAGGAATTTTACTAAAAGTTTTGAAAATGGTGAAGTGGTCAAAAATTATGTTGAGAAGGCCGAACTTTTCAATCCCTATTTTGCATCTGTGTTCTTTAAGAAAGCAATTGTAAGATTAACTGATCTTCACTGTGCTATCGAAGGAGATCGCCAAGAGCTGCTACTGCACAGTCACGGGAGGTGCCATCTTGGAGTAGGATTTTTTTTTCTTCTCCAGCAAGATGGCGACACCGACGCCTGCACAATAGCAGCTATCGGATCTCAATACATACTGATAGCTACTACTACGCAGGCGCGGCGGGGCCATTTTCAATTTGATTTTTTTTACTTGCTCAATAACATCAAAAATAGTTAACTGGACACTAAACATGTGATTATGCTGCAGCACCATGGCTGGCACATGCCTGAAGAAGCTTTTTTTTTTTCAGCATGTACAGGTATTCATTATGTAAACTAGAGGGCAGTCAGTGAGGAATCAGTGACCTTTCAGCAGTCCGCATTATGGATACCTAATCAGAGCACCACATGAAGACCCCCACAGGCCGCCCCGGAGCATGAGCATATCATTAACTCAAAACTGAAAATAAAGATTATACAACAACCACAAGACGGATTTCATCAACTAAGGTATCATTTTAATCAGTATAATGGTGCCGACCAGACACCGTCTGTAGGTTACTTTGCACAATCCTGCTGACAGGTTCCCTTTAAATGTGGATACTGTAAGCCACGATCAGGATAATTAGACTGAGGTGACGCATCCAAGGAGTTCTCAAGATTTCACCTTTATATCCCACAAGAAGGTATGGACTTTGCTATGGGATAATATCAAGGTTGTGGTCCCCAGAATATTCATAGATTGACAGCAGTAATGCTAATAGAGGTCTGATATGGTCTAGAGCTACGCCATAGGTCATCACCAAGCCTTTAATTAAAATTCTGCTTGGCTTCAAGAAAAGACCAGGATCAAACATAGAGGACATACATCTTTGCATTCCAGTTGCCTCAGCAGCATGAAACCTCTATACATCCAGAGTAGAAGAGCTGCATCCCAAGAGCCGCGTAGGACAGAAGAAAGCATCCAGTTGCTTAGCAACCAGACTGGTCTTTGGGCAGGAGCGGTAAATGACCATCATAACATGGCACTGGAAAAGGGCAAGGTGTGTAATAAGCACATTATGCTTTAGCACATGTCTTGCCTTTTCACCTTTATGCTATCAATTTTATTTTGTAGAGATAGTAATAATGCAGAACTCAACCACTCACACCAATTGCCACATCTAAAGAAGATCCATTTTATAGATCGAAAAATGAATTCATCATGATCAGTTGTCATTGATCAGTGTCTATCTTACAGTCATAAGAGAAACTAAGTACACCCTCTATAAATTCTATAGTTCTAAATGTCAGGAAAGAATAAAATAAAAAAATATGGTCTTTAAAAGGTCTTGAAGGCGACCTCAAAGCTGAGACATGCTGCCTGATCTATGGGCCTCTTGTATCTGGCACTGGCTGCATGATTTCAGCCTTGTATATTCAATTCTGCACAAGTGCGACATATCGGAAAAAAACAATTGAATGATCAGCACAAGAGACTAATCTAGGAAACGCAGAGCCCCAGCAAATTGTCCTTTAGTGGCCTTTAGTGATTGGTAGTGATGAGCGAGTATATTCATTACTATTCGCATGGATAGTACGGCATTCAGGATGCTCGTTACATTGCGAGTATTTGGGCACTCGCCTCGCTATATTCGGATGTCCCGCTGTGCAGTTTTGGCGCCCCCTTTGCAGCCACTAAACATGCTGGGCTTCTTAACCAATCACAATAATGCCGCAGACATCTTGGTTGTGGCATTACTGTGATTGGCTGGCCGCCCAGCCTCATAAGGTCTATTGAAGCCCTGCTGCCGCCATTCTGCGCCCATTGCATCCGGAGCCTGCGTTCTACAAGCATAGGGAGAGATCGCTCAGCTGCTAGGGAGAGTCTTTAGACCTCTTGATAACACAAAAGTCCTTTTCAGGGCTACCTGCAGTGTGTACTAGGTCAGTGTAGAGTGGGGAGAGAGACATACTCGAGCAGGGACAGTTTAAAGGTCCTGGTCACTAGCTCCATAATACCACAAAAAATAGCTCTTTTCATAGCTGAAGACACACAACAAAGTCAGAGCACAGGGAGGGAGAGATTGTGTATTAGGTAGGGAGAGGTTAAAGTGTTCTTCCAGTGTCCATCTTAAAACAGCTCTTGTTAGAGGCAAAACAATATTTTTCCAGCACATAGAGCACTAGCATTTAGTGCTGCCTTTTTTTTTAAAGCACTGGTCTATTTTCCCTGCTTTTTGGGGTCAGAGCCTGCCTTCTGCTGTCCACATTAGTCCCCTTAAAAAGGCAGTTAGTACCCTACGCAAGGCAGTAGTCCAAATATTTCCTACTGCCTGCTACCAAGCACACACCAGGCCATTTTCCCCGCTGTTTTGGGGGTCAGAGCCTGCCTTCTGCTGTCCTCAGTTCATTTGAAAAGGCGGTTAGTGCTGTATGCAAAACAGTAGTCTAAACATTTCCTACTGCCTGCTACCAAGCACGCGCCAGGCCATATTCCCTGCTGTTTTTGGGGTCAGGGCCTGCCTTCTGCTGTCTACATTAGTCTACTTAAAAAGGCATTTAGTGCCCTATGCAAAGCAGTAGTCCAAACATTTCCTACAGCCTGCTACCATGCTGGTCTCTCCAGAGATGCTCAATTGGGATTAGGTCAGTGCTCTGGCTGGGCCAGTCAAAAATGGTCACAGAGTTATTCTGAAGCCACTTCTATAGGATTCTTTTTTACCTCTCTCAAGAAAGACTCTTTTCCCACGATTGCTCAGTTTGGCTGTACAGCCATGTGTAGGAAGACTTCTGGTGGTCCCAAACTTCTTCCATTTCAGGATTATGGAGGCCACTGTGCACTTAGGAACCTTGAGTACTGCAGAAATTATTTTGTAACCTTGGCCAGATCTATGCCTGACCACAATTCTGTCTCTGAGCTCCTTGGCCAGTTCCTTTGACCTCATGATTCTCATTTGGTCTGACATGCACTGTGAGCTGTGAGGTCTTATATAGACAGGTGTGCGCCTTTCCAAATCAAGTCCTATGAGTTTAATTACACAGCTGGACTCCAATGAAGAAGTAGAAGCATCTCAAGGAGGATCACAAGGAAATGGACAGCATGTGACTTATATAGGAGTGTCTGAGCAAAGAGTCTGAGTACTGATATACATTAATGAGAAAAAAAAAATAACTTTTTTACATTTACCAAATGGCTGCAATGAAACAAAGAGTGAAAAATGTAAAGGGGTCTGAATACTTTCTGTACCCATTGTATGTTTCATAACACTATTATGCTGGATGTCATATGCAGTATAAGCCTTTCAGCATATTACTATTAAAAGTGTCTGTGCTGTTACTTTTTTTAATGTTCAAGCTGTGTGCATCCCAGCTAGTATAGTATCAGAATACCCTTTTAATAAACATGGACATTCAGGGTTTTGGGGATTTGCTTTTCATCGCTCCAGTGCTTGACATATATTTCTAAAGTTATTAAAATCATATCTAACGTAATCTCTTTATAAGATCTTTGGTGCAAGTCATTAAATCATAAACTGAGCACAACCCTTTACTAAAGAACATACAATCAGACACATACTTCATTAATTAAAAATCTCATACTGCCAAGCTTTACAATTCAAAGTATTTATGTACTGTGTGAATAGAAATGAGAGAAGCGAATTAACCGCTTATAATCCTCGATTCCAAACTAACACTACAACACTTTTGGACTTTGTATTAGGATGTCTTATAAGGGATATCCCTTTCTGAATATGGCTGCATCCTCCTGCTCCTAGGATACCTTGTCTCTCTGATCTTGCCACGAAAGCCACAACCTTATACATCTGCTCTCTCCTCTGGCCTATTGTAGGTGACTTCCCAGACCCAATGGCCTCCATATGCCTCTTCATGAGACTATTCAGTAGCTCTGATTCCACTTTGTGCCTTGCCCGATTCATTAAGAGGCATGCTCCTCTTTTTGAATCAGGCGTCTCACACTTCATTCCGCCCTTCATAATATTTTTCATGACGTTCTTGATGAATCGTGCCAAAATCTTTAACTGTACCTGTCATTTCTGGTGACTTTTTAGAATATGCTGTTGTGTTTATGAGGAATAAAACTATTTTTTGTCTACTCTATGACTTGTATCCTGCATTTTTACCGCTTTCCACCTCTGCACTTTTTCATCTTTAATTTTCAGTTGTCGCAGAGCTAGTGGAGTCTAGCTGCTATGACGTCTCCCATATACTGCACAAGCAGCCATCAGGCAAGACTGCTCGTTTTGTTCAGTGGGCACAATGTAGCTAATTTCTTTATTCAAGGTATCACAGTCTAGCTAATTATTTTTCAGTGTATTGTACCATTATATTAAAAGGAAACAATGAGTGGTTGCATTATATTTAAAGGGCAAATTGTAAAAATTTTCCGCTAAAGGGAAGAGACAGAAAATTGGGTAATTAAAACACTGAGTGGGATCTGTAAAGGGGAAATGGTTTATTTTACCATTTTTTTCACGGCTCGATCCATGCGGCTCCTTGCCCAATTTCTCTGAAATAAATTTCAAAAAGTTGGAAAAAGATTGGGCAAGTTAGAGAACGAGATGCCACCAAATGCCAAATGCCACGAAATGGACCACTAAAGTACTGGTCACCTGAGACTAAAAACAAGGCAAAAAAATCCCGGACAACCATAATAAAGTCAATAAGTGAATGGTACATACTTTGCATTGCTGAAAACAAGAGAAAGAGCCACAAATACCAAATACCATTAACACAAGGGAATGAGATGATAAATAGACAGAAGAAACCAAGGAGTACAGTACTAAACATCAGGACCCTAGAAACAAAAGAATGTAAGACCAAGGACTAAGACAGTAAACTGACACAAAGGACCAAGACGCTAAGCACCAGAAACATGGAATCAAAACCATGTAACACCAGAACATAACCAAATGAACCTCGGAGAGTAAGGACTGAACCAAAGGAAAAAGAGCAGAGAACTGAAATGGTAGAACTGTTTAGGGACTACTAAGAGAGATGTCTATGTGTAGCATATCTGATTTTTATACTGTAGTTTTGTTGTAAATGTCAGAGGTATCACATCATGATGAAACCTTAAAATACACTATGAATTTGAAGGCATATACTTTTCATTTTTTTATGGGTTATATTTCTTTTGTCCACATCTACCTTAGGAATAGTTAAATAGATTGTCCTTCTCTGTATACCCCAGTGTCCATCTTTTATGCAGTGCTCCTTTTCTACCATCTGTCAATGAAACGCGGTGCACATGAATATTTATAGATAACAATGTAGGCCACATTTTTATGACCTTGTATTCAATTCACAAGAAATCCATATAACAAAAAGGTTAAATATAGCAAAATCCAACAATGACAATAAGCAAAGTAAAAATGTTCATAAAAGTCATTGAAAATGCAGTAAATAGAGCAAAAGTGAATAAAACAACACAAGAAAGTGAAGAAAAAAATGAGAGACGATAGAAGGAGTTATGTGAACATAACCTGGTCCAAGTAAATATGGAGCAGCAAGGGAAAGGAGAACCTGGAAACTCAGGAAATTTATGCAAGTGTGAGCAGGGTCAGGATGCAGAGACAGACAGGAGGCAGAGCAAGGGTTAACAATTTTTTACTGTTTTAATTGAATAAGGGGTTAACTCCTCACAGAGAGATGAAGGGTTAAACGAGGGAATAAACAGTCAAATTGCAAAGGATATGCAGAGTTAATGAACAAGGTAACGGCAGTTCTTTTTGTACGCTTATCGTGTCAGAAGTTCCTCAGGCTGATGAAACTACTTGGGGGTTAGTAGCGCCAACAACGGCTGGCACGGTGCTTGTCCAAACAGGTTCTGTTAGTAACGGCGGTCCGTCTTCAGGCGACAGCGGTTGGTCTCCAGCACCTTCTACTGAGCCCCTAGTCCATAAGTATATACTGTCAGGACTGGCGGAACGCACCAAATAATAATTAGAGAGGATATAAGGTGCGTTCGCAGTGCGGGGTCCACCATGCAGAAAGGACACTTGCTGCTCGGTGATGGCGGTATAATGTGAGTACACTCACGGGTTAGCTTCACCCGGTATGAAGGAAGCGAACCCTGTTGCACCACAGGGCCGCGATACCGCACAGAGAGTGCAAGCAAGGCGAAACAGAATTCTGCCCCAAGACTCAGGGTAAGAGTCCCTCTAGATCTCTAGCGTTTGACACCGCTACTGCGGTGCCAGGGAAACAACTAAAGTAAATATTTACCCCACAGGAGTGCATGTAGCGCCGCTCTGACGGACGCCACTAACCACCCTATCTAGGGCCAGGAAAGCGCACTATCTGCGCACGGCACCACTCTGGCGGTCGCTGCTAACTGAATTCAGCAACTTGTGCAATTGTGCAGGATAGCACTGTCAGGCGCTAGGTAGCTCTATCATTCGCGAGCAGGCAACAACACTAGGGATGGGAATGATTTGGAGCTTTCATCCATCAACAGGCATTCATCCACACACACACATGTTAACAGGTTTACACTAGCGCATGGCCGAGCGGCCATGCTAACCTTTTATAGCAGTAGCACTCCGGGACCTTCCTGATGGTCCAATAGGAGCCACAACAGGACCTGAGCATGTGACCCCGACCTCCAATGGGAGGTTGTCCTGTGGGCATGCTCAGTGTGGGAAAAGCAGGACTTGAAACGCCTGCTCGCTTATTTTTAAACCAACATGTGGGGGTTGCAACCAGGCAACCCACATATGTACTTATGCTGGCTAATTTAGAATTTTTGGAAGCAAAAATTATTATTATTTTTAAGCAATTTTGCAATTGCCCTTTTTTTATGTTCACCTGTTCATTTTGTTGTTTGGGTTGTTATGGTCAAGACGTATATTTTTTAATTGAAAATAAAGGACTTTGTAAGTTAAAATGAAAAATCTTTTTTTTTTTTTAATTTTTGACATTTATTAAAGTAATTTTTTACTTGTTTTAACATAACAGCAGATAACTTGAATATGCCAACCTCTGTATTTATATTAAATCCTCAGCATTACAGTATATTATGTCTGTTACTATAAGGCAATGTTCACATGTTGCTTTTTTGCAGCTTTTTTTCTGCTGCCAAAACCTGATCTCTTTGCAGTAAAGAAAAAAGCTGCAGACAAAAAGCAGGTTTTGCTGGCTTTTTTTCTGATTTTCTTGCTGCGTTTTTCCTGTATTTTTTGCAGGTTTCTTGCTGTGTATTTCAGGATCCCAAATTTCAGCTTTGCTTCCACCATGGAAGCATGTACCATACAAGGTGTTAGGCCTCCAGTGCAAGAGGTCTGTGTAACCATAAAACATTTTTGGGAAAAAATGGCAATTTTTAATCAAATTATTTAGTAGATAAAGATTATGTCTGAAAAAATAGTGACTATTCTGAAAAAAAAGTTCATATGAATTCATGAAAAAATACATATGCAAATTGCCTCTTCTGAGAAAAAGAGGACTTAAACTCTACAGCGCCACCTATTGGAAGTAGCGATCCTACAAGTCACAATCAACCCTTTAACGAGTCGTGCAATATGACTTAGGATAAAAGCCAAATCAGTATCTCAATTCGCAGACACGGTGTTTCGGGCTGTTGGCCCTCGTCAGTGCGAAGCATGAGAACTGATTTGGCTAGGTGTGAGGTTCTCATGCTTCGCACTGACGAGGGCCAACAGCCCGAAACACCGTGTCTGCGAATTGAGATACTGATTTGGCTTTTATCCTAAGTCATATTGCACGACTCGTTAAAGGGTTGATTGTGACTTGTAGGATCGCTACTTCCAATAGGTGGCGCTGTAGAGTTTAAGTCCTCTTTTTCTCAGAAGAGGCAATTTGCATATTTAAATTCCCAGAGGAGCATTGTACAGCAAATAAGCCTCCTTACCTTGACAAGCCAGAGATGGTATGTCACTCTCCATAAGGAGAAACGATACCCCTTAGACCCCATGAAAAAATACACAATTGCAAATATAAAAACAGCAGGGGAAAGTTTACATAGTTGGGCATTGTTCACTTAACACATTAATAGGGCATTCACGTGGTAGGGCATTGTTTACCTTTACACATTGGTCGATCATTGAGTTGATAGGGCATTGCTTACTTTTACACATTGGTCGGTCATTGAGTTGATAGGGCGATGCTTAGTTTTACACATTGGTTGTTAGTCAGGCATTGAGTTGGTAGTGTATTGCCTACTTTTACACATTGGTCGGGCATTGAGTTGATAGGACATTGCCTACTTTTACACATTGGTCAGTAATTGAGTTAATAGGGCAATGCTTACTTTTACACATTGGCCGTTAGTCAGGCATTGAATTGGTAGCGTATTGCCTACTTTTACACATTGGTCGGTCATTGAGTTGATAGGGCATTGCTTACTTACTTACATGTATACTTACACTACACTAACACATATCACTAATTAAATTAAACTATACTAATATTAACTCCCAGGCTCATGTGACCATACCAAGGCAATTATGGTTTAAAAAGTAAAAAAAATAAATGGGATTCACATACTGCTGTGTCTGCATTTTTTTCACAAAGAACGTTGCAAAAACTGACAGCAACTTTTTTCCTGCTTATTTACATTTACTCATTGCTTTCTATGGGTGAAAAAGCGCAAAAATTTGGACATAATTGGCATGTTGAAGTTTCACAACTCAGTCAGGAAAAGAAAAAAGTGTGTGCATGACTTTTCGGAAATTTTTCTGGTACTGTAAAAAGCGGCTTTAAAAAAGAGCAAAAAACCCAACATGTTTACATACTCTGAGAGGCAGCCTAAAGGCATCTTAACATGGCAGGCATGGTAGCCAGAATTCTAGTACATTTAGTTTGCTAAATATGCTCCTGTATATTTCTATTATCTTTTTCAACAATGTAATGACGTTTACCTAAAAGGTTTTATCCAACCTATGGTTCACTCAATTAAAATGGATGTTCAACTTTTAATTTCCTTTTGTTTTTTCTGATTCACATCTCAAAATCTCCAGCTTTTCTTACACACAGCCAGACAGGTGCATGATAAGATTACGACTATGTGCAATCACCACTAAAGTAGCTAAATGCATATATAGCATTGAACTAAAAGGAAATTGTACAAGTCTGCAAATACCGGTAAAAATCCATATTTAGTACTTTTACCAGTGTTCCCTAGCAGTGGCATCCAGTAACCAGAATTTTATAATTTAAATTGTCACTGTCATATTGTGTGCACACTGTGCGTTTTGCAGCATTTTTTCCAAGCATAATTGGCCCAAAAAAGCTAGGGGATCCTTACGCCAGCAAAGTTAATGCATACTGAAGTGCTGTCAAATGATAGTAATGTGCTTTTAAATCCACAGCATGTCAATTCTTTGTGCATTTTTGTGCGTTTTTCACCCATTGACTTCAAATACGCAGCAAAAACGCAGGTATAAAAATGTTTGCAGATTTACTGCGTTTTTGCTTGCGAATTTCCTACAAACTTGTAGAGCAGTCACATCAGCTGATGCAACTGCTGTACCCAACAGTGTATAATCGCTCCTGCAGTGTATAGCACTGAGCTGCTGTAAGAAAGTTCATCGGAGTTCATCAGCTGATCAGCCCTGGTGATCTCGCTTATGGCACATTCGGTGCTTGAGACAATTCTGACATATCAGCGCCGTTAGTGAGTTCATCAGAGTTCTTCAGGTGATGAACTCTGTAGAGATTAGACTGAAAGAATCCATTGTATCTTTCTCTTGAGACGTCTGGCTTATCAGCAAGAAACTTGAGCAAGTTGACATTTCCTTTTTATGCACGCATTCCTTCTGTTATTATAGCCTTTTACCTACATACTAGAGGTTGTAAATTTCACAGTATAGATAAGCTTTGTAAGAGAATGTGAAATAATGAGCGCTTGTGCGCATGTCTGTAAATGCATAACTCTTTTTCTTTATAAAGGAGGGGTAAAGCCCAGAGAGTCAGACGCGCTCCTGAGCTTCCCCTGTATATGATCACACAATACTTTGTTTGCGTGTCATTTACCTGGAAGCTTACCTCCAGTAAGCCAGGGACTGAGAAGGACTTAACATTTCTTTGGCGCATCGAACAGGGACCTGAGATAAGAGTATTTGCTCGAGATTTACCTGCGGATACGGACAACGGAGATCTGGGATAATGGACGGCAAATGAACTGAAAAACCTGGCCAGGTAAGAGACATTATTAGTTCTCTTTTATCTGCCCTGTATTATCCGAAAGATCTCTATGAGCCGTGTCACGCTGGGTTAGTCTAGTAGTGAGTAGATACCTATAAAACTCGGGTTACCATATTGTATAGACTTATGAGTCCTGTCCCTGGCAGTGTGTGAACAGTGTGAAGGTTGTGGTATGTTGTGAAAGAAGAGCAAAAGTGCGTAGAAAAATAAGCCGAAATAGTTGGGGTATAAGCCTTATACACGGAAGTCAGCCTAACTGGGTCATGTGGTTGCGTCCTTCTGGGAGACCTCCGCCCATGCTTGACTATTCATTAAGTGCTTAACCTCCTTCATTTCTGGATAAGGTGTGATAGAATGAGCCCAGGACGCGGGTTTTCATGAGCCTGGGACAAGTATGCTAACTGACACAGAAAGTTTTGTGATCTGTATGGTGTTGCTGGGTCTGTCTGTGTGCATAATAGCACTTAAGTACGTCCTGCATATTAGAAGAAACGGAGCAGACAAGCCCTTCAATATTTTAGCTCCCTAGGAGAGAAGGCAACGAGACATCACCATAGAGTAAGTGATTGTCCAAACGTCACCTAGGGTAGTCATAGCTAATATTGAAAAGAAAAATGGGAAATAAACAGACCAAAACTGTCTTAGGACAAGTGGAAGCAGCAGATATCATACAGGAAAGATGTGGAAAGACAGTCAGAAGGCAGATTAGAAGGGTAAGAGAAAAATTGGGAATTTCAGAAGCACTTATGTTTAGTACAGAATGGGAAAGACTGAGTAAAGAACGAGGTGGAATTATCAAAGACAATGGGTGGGAAGAAATCATACATTGTATGATAGAGGTCTCATTAGGACCTAAATGTTTTGCATCCAGATTTTTGTATGCCAGAGGTGCCCCAACATGTCTGTTAGGAACTGATGTATTAAAGAAATTAGAAGCTAACATCAAATTTAGGGACGATGGCACAGTTATGCTGACTATCCCTGATGATGCAGAATCATTAGAACAATATGTCAGAATTCAGGCTTTTGAGGATTATACTGAAGAAAAAGAGTACACCACAGATCTAGACCTCTCAACGGTCCCAGAAACACTGTGGGCACAGGGTGACACTGATGTGGGATTATTGCATATTTCTCCTGTAAAATTATCTGTGCAACCAGGAGCTGTTCTCCCACAGCTCAGACAATACCCTGTGAGTGCCCAGCAGGAATTAGCAATTACAAAACAGATAGAGGGATATAGAGAGAAAGGAGTTTTGGTAGAGATACAATCACCTGCTAACACTCCTCTGTATCCAGTCAAGAAGAGAACTCTTGATAAGAGTTCCATGCCCAAATATCGTATGGTACATGATCTAAGAGAAATAAACAAAGTTCTAGATCCAATCACCCCAGTTGTACCCAATCCTCATACGTTACTATCACAGATACCAGCCAGTTCTCAAGTGTTTACTGTAATAGATCTTTCAAATGCATTTTTCTCGGTTCCTTTACACCAAGATAGTTGGCATTTGTTTGCATTTACATTTAAGGGCAAACAGTTGGCGTGGACACGCCTTCCACAGGGAATGATACACTCCCCTACTCTTTATTCAAATGCTCTACAAACAGTTCTTCAGAGGTTTGAACCTGAACCACAGGTAGTAATTTTGCAGTATGTGGATGACCTACTACTTTGCTGCCCAGATCTAGAAACTGCAGAAAGGTCCACTGTGAGTTTACTATGTTTTCTAGAAAAAGAAGGGTGTAAAGTGAATAGACAAAAGCTACAAGTTTGTCAGACCAAAGTGGTCTTTCTAGGTCATTGCATTTCTCAAGGTAAAAAGCATCTTACACCTCAAAGAACTGAAGCAATAAGACAGATGAATGAGCCTAGAAATCATAAACAGCTACGAGCATTTTTAGGAATAGTGTCTCATTGTAGACAATGGATTATACATGCCAGTCAACTAATGCAATCACTGTATGACTGTGTAAAAAGTGAACCTTATTTGTTGACAAAAGAAGGTCAGATTTCGTTCCAACAATTAAAAGATGCCCTTGTTTCAGCTCCAGCGTTAGGGCTACCAGACTACACCAAACCATTTCAGCTTATGGCTGCAGAAGTTGATTCTCATGCTACAGGAGTTCTTACCCAGAAGCATGCAGGGAAACAAAGACCAATTGCATATCTTTCAGCAAGGTTAGATCCAGTGGCTAAGGCAGCGCCAACCTGTGTACGTGTAGTTGTTGCTGTCTCACTATTGTTGGACAAAGCATCAGAAATTGTCCTAGAGCATCCACTCACAGTTCAAACTACACATGATGTTTATGGGATATTAAACCAGGTCCAACCAAAACACATTTCCATGGCCAGACATTTGCGGCTGCAGTGTTCTTTGCTGCTCCCCTCTACTATCACATTTACAAGGCTTCAGACTCTCAATTTAGCTACACTGCTACCTCTCGAGTCTGAAGGGGGGAATAAGGACACTGATCCACACGCAAATTTTTTCCCTACAGACACACATGATTGTACAGAGCTCATTTTACAAGAGACGGTAGGCTTACCTAATGTATCCGAAACACCACTTCAAAATCCAGATTTAGAGCTGTTTATAGACGGTAGTAGGTTTGCAGATGACACAGGTAACTTTCATACAGGGTATGCAGTTGTGTCAGAATCTGAAACTCTCAAAGCAGAACCTCTTCCACCGAAACAGTCTGCACAAGAAGCAGAACTAACAGCATTGATTGAAGCGCTAAAAATAGCTGAGAATCAGACAGCTAATATATACACTGATTCTAGGTATGCACATGGTATTGTGTTTGACTTTGGAGTAATCTGGAGAGCTAGAGGTTACATGACAGCGTCAGGCCAACCTGTAAAACATGCTTCTCTGATCAAACAGATCTTAGAGGCTGCACAAGAAACAAAAGAAGTAGCAGTAATTAAGGTAGCTGCACATGTGAGACTCGACACTAGGGAATCTAGGGGAAATGATAGGGCTGATAAAGCAGCCAAGGCAGCAGCGGTCAAACCCTTACAGCAGGTTCATACTGTAAACCCCACAGAAAATACTGAAGATAGACTGAGACAAGCACAGGAAGATGCAGGAGAAGAGGAGAGGGACAGGTGGAAAAAGGAAGGGGCAGAAGAACAAGCAGGAATTTGGAAGAAAGATGGACTAATATGTCTACCTAGAGCCTGGTACCCGATTGTAGTTGGTGGACTACACCACCCTACTCATGTGTCTGCAAATGCAATGACACTACTGGCAAAGCAAGTCTGGTTGGCTCCAGGTTTTGGCAACTACGCAAGAGACTATTGTGCTGCATGCGCTATATGCCTGGCACATAATCCCGGACAGACAACAAAGACCCCTATGAAGCACCACGTCCGACCTCTCTATCCGTTTCAGCGATTACAAATAGACTTTATCCAGCTGCCAAAAAGTAATGGGTATGAGTATGTGTTGGTGTGTGTGGACATGTTCTCAGGGTGGCCAGAGGCCTATCCAGTTCGGAAGGCTTCAGCTAAAAACACTGCTGTAAAGCTAGTTGCCGAACTGATACCCCGTTACGGTCTCCCTGAAGTGATCGAGTCAGATAGGGGTACTCATTTCACTGGAGAAATATTTCAAAATGTACTGAAATGTTGGGTGTTGAAAGTCAGTTACACACTCCATACCATCCTCAAAGTTCCGGTAAGGTGGAACGCATGAATGGAACTTTAAAATTAAAAATACAGAAAGCCATGGCTGAAACAGGAAAGCCTTGGACAGAATGCCTTCCACTGGCCCTTTACTCAATACGCAATACCCCAAGGGGTAAGACTAAACTGTCTCCATATGAAATTTTGTTTGGCAGGACTGCCAATTTAGGATGTTATTTTCCACAACAACTTGTGTTAAATATTGAGTCATTGACTTCTTATGTGCAAAATCTTCAGAAACAATTAACTAAGGTGCATGCACAAGTTTTTGCTTCCCTTCCAGATCCTGACAACATTGAAGGAAGTCACAAGTTGGAACCAGGTGATCAAGTCTATGTAAAAAGACACACCAGAAAGGCTCTTGAACCAAGATTTGACGGACCCTTCCAAGTCCTGTTGACAACACCTACATCAGTCAAGCTTGAAGGAAAGGCATCATGGATACATGCAAGCCACTGCAAAAAAGCAGTACAAAACTCATGATATTGATGTTAATAATGTTAACACAGATGTGGGATAAACTGGTTAGGGCCACAGACTATCTAGATGATCAAATTTGGGATATATTGGATATACTAAACACTAGTATAGCTGTACAGAATCAGCTTATAATAGTCATCAACCAACATACCCTGGTATTGGATTATCTAACTGCCTCACAAGGAGGTATGTGTCAAATCATCGGACCCACCTGCTGTCATTGTATAGACCCGAATAGTACTATGAGTATGACATTTAAATTAAAGGACGTACAACGACTCAGAGATCAGTATGACAAAGATAATGACCAGAATAAGGATAACTGGTGGTCAGATACCTTTTCTTTTCTTAACCCAGCCAACTGGTTCAGAGGGATTGGTGGGTGGGTTGCTGGGATCATGCAGAGCATAATACATATAGTTATAATTATTGTAGTCATATACGTACTATTCCAGATTGTGCTCAAGGGTATCTCAGTATGCACAGATAAACTTTGTGTAATAGATGCAAGAGTATAAAGTTTTTTTTTTTTTTCTTCCTTCTTATGTTATCCTCTAGTGATTCTAATTAATATTACTGTACTAATTTTTGTTTTTATATTTTAGTATACTGCTAAAGAAGAAAATAATTTGCGATAGAAGAATTAATACTAGATTTGATTCCCTTATTAATAATATAAGTGTGTGTATGTGTAATACCAAAAATAAAGGCTTTGTCTTTGGCCCTATGGTAATAAATAAAAGGAATATGTCAAAGGGGGGAATTGTAGAGATTAGACTGAAAGAATCCATTGTATCTTTCTCTTGAGACGTCTGGCTTATCAGCAAGAAACTTGAGCAAGTTGACATTTCCTTTTTATGCACGCATTCCTTCTGTTATTATAGCCTTTTACCTACATACTAGAGGTTGTAAATTTCACAGTATAGATAAGCTTTGTAAGAGAATGTGAAATAATGAGCGCTTGTGCGCATGTCTGTAAATGCATAACTCTTTTTCTTTATAAAGGAGGGGTAAAGCCCAGAGAGTCAGACGCGCTCCTGAGCTTCCCCTGTATATGATCACACAATACTTTGTTTGCGTGTCATTTACCTGGAAGCTTACCTCCAGTAAGCCAGGGACTGAGAAGGACTTAACAACTCTAATTAACTTTCTCACCGCAGCTCAATGCCACACACTGAAACAGTGATTACCTCCTTTGTCAGTGTGAACAATCATGGGGAAGACTGCTGTCTTGACAGATTCCAGAACGCCATCATTGACACATTCCACAAGGAGGGTAAGCCATAAAAGGTCATTGCTAAAGAAGCTGGCTGTTCACAGAGTGCTGTATACAACCATATTAATGGAAAGCTGAGTGGAAGGAAAAAGTGTTGTAGAAAAAGGTGCACAATCAACAGGGATAACCGCAGCCTTCAAAGGAATGTTAAGAAAACGCCATTCAAAAATTTGGAAGAGAGTCACAAGGAGTGGACTGCTGCTGGAGTCATTGCTTTAGGAGTAGTGTTGAGTAGGGTTGAGCGAAACGGATCATTCATTTTCATAAGTCGCCGACTTTTGGCAAAGTGGGCGTCTCATGAAACCCGACCCGATCCCTGTGTGGGGTCGGCCATGCGGTACGCGACTTTCACGCCAAAGTCGCGTTTCAATGACGCTAAAAGCGCCATTTCTCAGCCAATGAAGGTGGACGCAGAGTGTGGGCAGCGTGATGACATAGATCTCAGTCCCCACCATCTTAGAGAAGGGCATTGCAGTGATTGGCTTGCTTTCTGCCGCGTCACAGGGGCTATAAAGGGGCGTTCCCGCCGACCGCCATCTTACTGCTGCTGATCTGAGTGTAGGGAGAGGTTGCTGCCGCTTCTTCAGAAGCAGGGATAGTGATAGACAGGGTACATAAAGCCACAAACCGCTTGTGCTGTAGCGATTTCCACTGTCCAACACCACCTTTTGTTTGCAGGGACAGTGGAAGCTACATTTTTTTTCCTCAGTGCTGTAGCTCATTGGGCTGCCCTAGAAGGCTCCCTGACCCTGATAGCTGCGTTGCTGTGTGTGTACGCCGCTGTGCAAACCAACTGCTTTTTTCAAAGCACAAATCCTGTTGTTCCTTCCTTTCTGCACAGCTATCTTGTGTGTTTGTCCACACTTTTGTGTGCAGCAGTCCTTTTTATAGCTGCCTGCCATACTTTCCTGAGATTACTGCAGGGAGATAAATATTGGCAAGTCTGCCTCTGTGCCATTGCTGTGTGTGGCATCTGTCTCTCATTGTGTGCCACCGAAAACCACTGTGTAATACTGGGCCATTTTTTTTTTCTAAATTCTCCCTGTAAAAAAAAAATAATTAGTGGGAGATAAAGATTGGCAAGTCTGCCTCTGTGCCATTGCTGTGTGTGGCATCTGTCTCTCATTGTGTGCCACCGAAAACCTAGTGTGTAATACTGGGCCTTTTTTTTTTTTGGGTAAATTCTCCCTGTAAAAAAAAAATAATTAGTGGGAGATAAAGATTGGCAAGTCTGCCTCTGTGCCAGTCCTGTGTGTGGCATCTGTCTCTCATTGTGTGCCACCGAAAACCTAGTGTGTAATACTGGGCCTTTTTTTTTTTTGGGTAAATTCTCCCTGTAAAAAAAAAATAATTAGTGGGAGATAAAGATTGGCAAGTCTGCCTCTGTGCCAGTCCTGTGTGTGGCATCTGTCTCTCATTGTGTGCCACCGAAAACCTAGTGTGTAATACTGGGCCTTTTTTTGGGGGGGGTAAATTCTCCCTGTAAAAAAAAAAATAATTAGTGGGAGATAAAGATTGGCAAGTCTGCCTCTGTGCCATTGCTGTGTGTGGCATCTGTCTCTCATTGTGTGCCACCGAAAACCACTGTGTAATACTGGGCCATTTTTTTTTTTTTCTAAATTCTCCCTGTAAAAAAAAAATAATTAGTGGGAGATAAAGATTGGCAAGTCTGTCTCTGTGCCATTGCTGTGTGTGGCATCTGTCTCTCATTGTGTGCCACCGAAAACCTAGTGTGTAATACTGGGCCATTCTTTTTTTGGGGGGTAAATTCTCCCTGTAAAAAAAAATAATAATAGTGGGAGTCTGGGAGATAAAGATTGGCAAGTCTGCCTCTGTGCCAGTCCTGTGTGTGGCATCTGTCTCTCATTATGTGCCACAGAAAACCTAGTGTGTAATATTGTTTTTTTTTTGCTTTTTTTTAACTCTCCCAGAAAAAAAAAATAGTGGGAGATTAAGATTGGCATTTCTGCTTGAGTGCTGGTCCTGTGTGTGCCATCTGTCTCAAATTATTGGGGCACAGAAAACCTAGTGTGTAACATTGGGCCTGATTTTCCTTTCAGTGTCAGGCACCTATAAAGGTATATATAAATCCAACAGAAGTTTGAGTTCACCTTATAAGTTGTTTTACAGTAACAAATACCGTTACTTTGGTTACATTTTGCAAACAATGAGGAAGTCTAGTGGAAGAGGTCGTGGCCGTGGGCGGTCATTGTCAGCTGGTAATGATGGTAGTGGTGGTGGAGCATCAGGTGGTCATGGTAAAAGCAGTACAGCACCTAAGTCTCGAGTTGTTGAGCCAGGTTCGTTGTCTGGCTACACAAGGCCTCGAACGCTCTCTTTTCTGGGAGTAGGAAAACCACTTTTGAAGCTGGAGCAGGAGGAACAAGTATTGGCTTTCATTGCTGACTCTGCCTCTAGCTCTTTCGCCTCCTCCTCGGAAAGTGCCAAATGTCAGAGCAGTGCATCGGTCAGGAACAAGTCGCTTCCTTGTGTCCTTCACCCAGAACAACAGTGAAGGATGCGTCAGTCGACACAACAGGTTACTCCATGGAGCTCTTTACACATACCGTTCCTGGGTTAGACAGTGAAACAGTTAACAGGCCATGCCCATTAGAAGTTGAATCAGACATGGAGTGCACAGATGCACAGCCACAGCCAGATTACTATGCTGTTCCTTTGACTCAGACCAGAACATTGCCCTCGCAGTGTACTGAGGCAGAATCAAACCCAGCGGAGACTATGGTGCCCCGTCACGAACGCTATACCACCGGCTTACATGGTGACACAGACAAAGTTGCACACGACATAGAAGAGGAGGTCATAGATGACCCAGTTGTTGACCCCGATTGGCAGCCATTGGGGGAACAGGGTGCAGGCGGCAGTAGTTCTGAAGCGGAGGAGGAGGAGCCACAGCAGGCATCAACATCACAACAGGTTCCATCTGCTGGGCCCGTATCTGGCCAAAAACGCGTGGCAAAACCAAAACCAGTTGGAGGACAGCGTGGCCATCCGGTTACAGAAGCTCAGTCTGCAATGCCTGAAAAGGTATCCGATAGTAGAAAGAGTGCAGTCTGGCATTTTTTTAAACAACATCCAAATGATCAGCGCAAAGTCATCTGTCAAAAATGTTCAACTACCTTAAGCAGAGGTCAGAATCTTAAAAGTCTAAATACAAGTTGCATGCATAGACATTTATCCACCATGCATTTGCAAGCCTGGAATAACTACCAAATGTCCCTAAAGGTTGCAGCACCCTCGGCCAATGAAGTTAGTCAGCAATGCTACATCCCTTCCCTCACTGTAAACCCACCATTTCCCGCACCACCGGCAGTATCTGTGCAGCTTTCGTCGCCAGGCCAAAGCAGTCAGGGAATCACCAGGTTTGCAGTAGGAAACACTGCATGTAGGGCACCGGCAAGAATACCATCTCCAACCCTCTCTCACTCACCCATGTCCACCGGCACCACCGCTAGTTCCAAGATCTCCAGCTCTCCAGTCCAGCTCACCCTACATGAGACTCTTGTTAGGAAAAGGAAGTACTCATCCTCGCATCCGCGTACACAGGGTTTGAAAGCCCACATTGCTAGACTAATCTCATTAGAGATGATGCCCTACCGGTTAGTTGAAAGCGAAGCTTTCAAAGCGCTGATGGACTACGCTGTACCACGCTACGAGCTACCCAGTCGACACTTCTTTTCTAGAAAAGCCATCCCAGCCCTCCAACAGCATGTTAAAGACCACATTGTCCATGCACTCAGGCAGTCTGTGACTACAAAGGTGCACCTGACAACAGATGCATGGACCAGTAGGCATGGCCAGGGTGGTTACGTGTCCATCACGGCACACTGGGTGAATGTGGTGGATGCAGGGTCCACAGGGGACAGCAATATTGGGACAGTTCTGCCTAGCCCACAGTCAAGGAAAGAGTTGGCTGTAGGCGTTCGCCCCCCCTCCTCCTCTTCCTCGTCCTCCTGCAGAAGCGAGAGCTCGTCCACAGACCGCAATCGCACATCCACTCCATCCACAGCTGCCACTGTTGCACACCAGGTGTGCCATTATGGGACAGCTAGTGGCAAGCGTCAGCAGGCTGTATTGGCAATGAAGTGTTTGGGCGACAACAGACACACCGCGGAAGTTCTGTCCGAGTTCTTGCAGAAAGAGACTCAGTCATGGCTGGGCACTGTACATCTTGAGGCAGGCAAGGTAGTGAGTGATAACGGAAGGAATTTCTTGGCTGCCATAGCCCTTTCCCAACTGAAACACATTCCTTGCCTGGCTCACACCTTAAACCTGGTGGTGCAGTGCTTCCTGAAAAGTTATCCGGGGTTACCCGACCTGCTCCTCAAAGTGCGCAGACTTTGCTCGCATATCCGCCGTTCGCCTGTACACTCCAGCCATATGCAGAACTATCAGCGGTCTTTGAACCTTCCTCAGCATCGCCTAATCATCGACGTTGCAACAAGGTGGAACTCCACACTGCACATGCTTCAGAGACTGTGCAAACAGAGGCGTGCTGTTATGTTTTTGTGGGAGGATACACATACACGGGCAGGCAGTTGGATGGCAGACATGGAGTTGTCAGGTGTGCAGTGGTCGAAGCTACAAGACCTGTGTCAAGTCCTTCAGTGTTTTGAGGAATGCACACGGCTGGTTAGTGCAGACAACGCCATAATAAGCATGAGCATCCCCCTAATGCGTCTGCTGATGCAAAGTTTGACGCACATAAAGGAGCAGGCGTCTGCAGCCGAGGAAGAGGAAAGCCTTGATGACAGTCAGCCATTGTCTGGTCAGGGCCGTGTAGAGGACGCGGTAGCGGGCGAAGAGGAGGAGGAGGTCGAGGAGGATGATGGGGATGAGTACTTTTTTAATGAGGAAGCTTCTCCTGGGCCAACAGAAATTAGTGGTGTTGCAAGGCCGGGTTCTGTTTTTTTAAGGGAGACAAGTGACGTAGATTTGCCTGTAACTGCCCCTCAAACCAGCACAACCGCAGATTTGACAACTGGAACTTTGGCCCACATGGCGGATTATGCCTTACGTATCCTCAAAAGGGACCCACGCATTATTAAAATGATGAGCGATGATGATTACTGGTTGGCCTGCATCCTTGACCCTCGCTATAAAGGCAAATTGCAAAATATTATGCCACATGAGAACCTCGAACAAATATTAGCAACCAAACAAGCTACTCTTGTAGACCGTTTGATTCAGGCATTCCCAGCACACAGCGCCGGTGATGGTTCTCACACAAGCTGCAGGGGGCTAAAGGGCAGAGGTGTTAGAGGTGCACAGATCAGAAGTGGCGTTGGGCAGAGGGGTTTTCTGACCAGGTTGTGGAGTGATTTCGCAATGACCGCAGACAGGACAGGTACTGCAGCATCTATTCAAAGTGACAGGAGACAACATTTGTCCAGTATGGTTACTAACTATTTTTCATCCCTTATCGATGTTCTCCCTCAACCGTCATTCCCATTTAATTACTGGGCATCCAAATTAGACACCTGGCCTGAATTGGCAGAATATGCATTGCAGGAGCTTACTTGCCCAGCAGCTAGTGTGCTATCAGAAAGAGTATTCAGTGCTGCTGGTTCAATATTAACCGAAAAAAGGACTCGTCTGGCTACCCAAAATGTGGATGATCTCACCTTCATTAAAATGAACCACTCCTGGATTTCAAATTATTTTGCCCCACCTTTCCCGGCTGACACCTAGCTTTCCTATAAAAAGGTCTTGCTTGTGGACTGGTCTTACTGAGTGTTCCAATCTCTTAATTTGCAGCAGCTGTTTGTCCAGCATACGACATGTTTACACCTCCCTCAATGGGAAAACTCCCCCCACGGGGCCGTGGTCTCGCCACTTGGCGCATGCACCCGTTAGAGTGCCGTTTGTCTGAAGAGGTGGGTGTGCCCGCTTTTGGTCGACGGCACTGCCACTGGGTCCCTCATAGTACAATAAAGTGTCTCTGGCGGTGGTGGCGCGCACCCAACGTCAGAAACACCATTGTGACATGAGGGGCCCTGGGACGGTACTGCCGGCCACAAGAGAGTTCCCCCCCAGCTCAAACTGTGCTCTACCACGTGCAAAATTATCTCGCACAGCTCCACCAATGTTTAGTCTATGCGCTGACATCATTCAATGCCTGGCACTGACAATACCAATTTGTTGACATCTATGATGCTAGTTAAAGTAGTATGGGTCAGTGTCCTATATTGACACCAGCAAATACTTACTGCCAAATTACTTTGTCAGAAACTCAGCAGATGAGCCCACCCCTGTACCTAAGAATGCCGCCCTTTTTTTTTTTGTTGTTTTGCGAGACATTAACATCTATTTATTTTTTGTGAGTACTAACTGTGTCAGACACTCCTTGCAATCCTCCTCCTCTGCTGACCACAATGCTGCCTGTGTATCCATGTAACCGATTTAAAACTGCATTGAGCCTATTTATATATTTTATTTAATATTAATAAAGCCATGATGGACTATGCTGTTCCACGCTACAAGCTAAACAGTCGACACTTCTTTTGCGAGAAAAGCCATCCCAACCCTCCACCAGCATGTAAAAGACCGCATTGTCCATGCACTCTGGCAATCTGTGAGTACAAAGGTGCACCTGACAACAGACGCATGGACCTGTAGGCATGGCCACGGAAGGTTACGTGTCCATTACGGCGCAACAGGTTAATGTGGTGGATGCATGGTCCACAGGGGACAGCCTACTAAGTCTGTCTGCAGTCCCTAATTCAAATTGTCCTCCACTGTCTAAATCTGAGCTTCAACCTTCTGGCTCTCATTAAGTGCTGTTTTTTAAAAAAACTTGGTGGTTAGGGCCTACTAACAGTGTCTGCCGCTCCCTGGTGTCGTCCTTAAGTGAATAATTCTGTGCTTCAACCTTCTGGCTCTCATTAAGTGCTGTTTTTTAAAAAACTTGGTGGTTGGGGCCTACTAACGGTGTCTGCCGCTCCCTGGTGTCGTCCTTAAGTGAATAAATCTGAGCTTCAACCTTCTGGCTCTCATTAAGTGCTTTTTTTAAAAAAATTGGTGGTTGGGGCCTAATAACTCTGTTTGCCGCTCAAAGGTGTTGTCCTCAACTGTATAAAGCTGAGCTGCAGTCTTTAGGCTTTCGGCCTAAAGTATCAGATATTAAACTGCATTTGGCCTTCAACTTTGGTTACGGCCTACTAACGGTGTCTGCCGCTCCCTGGTGTTGTCCTCAACTGAATAAATCTGAGCTTCAACCTTCTGGCTCTCATTAAGTGCTGTTTTTAAAAAAACTTGGTGGTTACGGCCTACTAACGGTGTCTGCCGCTCCCTGGTGTTGTCCTCAACTGAATAAAGCTGAGCTTCAACCTCCTGGCTCTCATTAAGTGCTTTTTTTAAAAAAATTGGTGGTTGGGGCCTAATAACTCTGTTTGCCGCTCAAAGGTGTTGTCCTCAACTGTATAATGCTGAGCTTCAGTCTTTAGGCTTTCGGCCTAAAGTATCAGATATTAAACTGCATTTGGCCTTCAACTTTGGTTACGGCCTACTAACTGTGTCTGCCGCTCCCTGGTGTTGTCCTCAACTGAATAAATCTGAGCTTCAACCTTCTGGCTCTCATTAAGTGCTGTTTTTTAAAAAAACTTGGTGGTTACGGCCTACTAACGGTGTCTGCCGCTCCCTGGTGTTGTCCTCAACTGAATAAAGCTGAGCTTCAACCTCCTGGCTCTCATTAAGTGCTTTTTTAAAAAAAATGGTGGTTGGGGCCTAATAACTCTGTTTGCCGCTCAAAGGTGTTGTCCTCAACTGTATGAAGCTGAGCTTCAGTCTTTAGGCTTTCGGCCTAAAGTATCAGATATTAAACTGAATTTGGCCTTCAACTTTGGTTACGGCCTACTAACGGTGTCTGCCGCTCCCTGGTGTTGTCCTCAACTGAATAAATCTGAGCTTCAACCTTCTGGGCACTGTAGGTGTTTTCCTGGCCTCCACTCACTGCCGACTATGCTTCCCCATTGACTTGCATTGGGTTTCGTGTTTCGGTCGATCCCCGACTTTTAGTGATAATCGGCCGACTGCACTCGACTCGACTCTGGGCAAAGTCGGGTTTCGCAAAACCCGACTCGATCTTAAAAAAATGAAAGTCGCTCAACCCTAGTGTTGAGCGATACCGTCCGATACTTGAAAGTATCGGTATCGGAAAGTATCGGCCGATACCGGCAAAGTATCGGATCTAATCTGATACCGATACCCGATACCAATACAAGTCAATGGGACTCAAGTATTGGAAGGTATCCCTGATGGTTCCCAGGGTCTGAAGGAGAGGAAACTCTCCTTCAGGCCCTGGGAACCATATTAATGTGTAAAATAAAGAATTAAAATAAAAAATATTGATATAGTCACCTCTCCGACGCAGCCTGGACATCACCGCTGGTAACCGGCAGCCTGCTTTGTTTAAAATGAGCGCGTTCAGTACCTTCCATGATGTCACGGCTTCTGATTGGTCGCGTGCCGCTCATGTGACCGCCACGTGACCAATCAGAAGCCGTGGCGTCATCCCTCAGGTCCTAAATTCCTAGAAGGCAACAAAAGTATCGGATCTCGGTATCGGAATTCCGATACGGCAAGTATCGGCCGATACCCGATACTTGCGGTATCGGAATGCTCAACACTATTTAGGAGTCACCACACACAGACGTACCCAGGACAAGGGCTGCACGTGTCGCATTTCGCCACTCATGACCAATAGACAACGCCAGAAGCGTCTTACCTGGACCAAGGAGAAAAAGAACTGGACTGTTGCTCAATTGTCCAAAATGTTGTTTTCAGTTGAAAGTAAATTTTGCATTTCATTTGGAAATCAAGGTCCCAGAGTCTGGAGGAGAGTAGAGAGGCACACAATCTAAGCTGATTGTGGTCTAGTGTGAAGTTTACACAATCAGTGATGGTTTGGGGAGCCATGTCATCTGCTGGTGTAGGTCCAATGTGTTTTATCAAGACCAAAGTCAGCGCAGCCATCTACAAGGAGATTTTAGAGCATGCTTCCCTCTGTCGACAAGCTTTTTGGAGGTGGAAATTTCATTCTCCAGCAGGACTTGGCACCTGTCCACACTGCCAAAAGCTCCAATATCTGGTTTACAAACAACAGTATCACTGTGTTTGATTGGCCAGCAAACTCACCAGATCTTAACCCCATAGAGAATATATGGGATATTGTTAAGAGGAAGATGAGAGACACCAGACCCAACAATGCAGACGAGCTGAAGGCTACTATCAAAGCAATCAGGGCTTCCATAACACCTCAGCAGTGCTACAGGCTGATCACCTCCATGCCACGCCGCATTGATGCAGTAATTGATGTAAAAGGAGCCCGACCAAATTCAACTATTATTGTGTAATTGATGAGGAGGTGGTGCAGAAGTGGAGATTTTTCATGAGGGTGTTAATGGGCTAAAAACTAGGACAATGTACTTGTTGACTTGGAGCTTTCCTCTGATCAGATCTTCGATTGCCTTCACTTGAACTTCACTCTGCTCTCAGCAAGATTCAACAATGATGATGAGCATTGATGTCACTTTACTGCTATTCACAGTTGCCGGATACATTGGGGAACGTGAACTATATCGGACTTACGTGGCAACATTTTGGCTAATAAATTGATAAACGAGGGAGTGTCTATTATCTTTATTTCTGTCTTTTTATGTCTTTCATGTATCCTTTTCTGGACTACTTTGGATTCATTGGATTACTTTGGACATGCATGGAGTTTTTTAAAATTATTTAAATTCAAATAAAGTATTTTTTTTCTGTTTTATTTTTTATTATCGGTTTAGAAATGGAGGTGTCGGACATATACCTCACCATTACAAACCCCATGGGTTGATGGAAGCTGTGCTTTCTGTCAAATCACAGCTATCATCAACCCCAACTACCATTACCCCGATTGCCACCACACCATGGCAATTCGGAAGAACTTTGCAAGGCACAGTCCCAACCTGATTATACTGTATAAGCTTGCAGCTATCTGCTTTACCTTGGCTGATTATAAAAAAACAAGGGGTATCCCATGAAACTTTTTTAAAATTATTTATTTATTAAAACCAAACTAAAAACACCTGTGTGAACACACTAGCACCACATGTTTTTTTTTTTAACTGCGGACTTAAGCAAGACTCAGTGATATGATACAGCTGGCCAATCACAGTAATGCCACTTGCCAACATGGCTAAGGCATTACCGTGTATGGAAGGCAATCCCCCATGTTTATTAGCTGTCTAACAGCTGCAAAACCTGGGGGGACGGGGACCCGAGTATGGCATTCGAGCAACCACAATACTCGATCAAGTAATGAGCATTCCGGAGCACTCTAATTCATGCTCGCTCATCACTACTCATTTCATCATGCTAAAAGCTTGGTCATATCTGTCGATGCTTGTGCAGAGCACACCTGCTGATATCATATTAATTGTAACTGCTGCACTCTGCATAGCTCTCAGCTCTCACCCAGACCAAAGCAGCCATTGGCTGGTTTATTCAGTCACTTATGGTGCCCCTTAACAACTCAGGAGTGAAGCGACAAGTGAAATTTTGTGTCGCCTAGAGCCTGGTACCCAAGGCAGCCACACCTTTCACCCACACTATTCCACTGGAAAAGTCATAGCAACTCGTTTCTACCTACAATCTTAGAGAAAATTAGACACAGCACCCGCAAAAAGGAAAGCCAGGGAAAAATGTGTGATCCATGGCACATAACAGGAAGAACTAGTGGTGTTCCTTATCTAGATGGACTTGACAGCTTAACACTAAGGGTACATTGTAATTGTATGTTTTTGCATGGGATGTGGAGCTTTGAACAAGAAGCAGAGCTCCGACCATCAAGAAAATTTCACAAGAAGAATAACAGCAATAAATTGATTGGCCTGTAAATGCAAAATGGCTATTTTATGCACCTGATTATACAAATGACATACCTTCCAAACCTATGACTTGGCATTTAAATAATAGGATTCAGACACATTATAGCAATGTTCAATTAACTACTCAACAGAACAGGAAAGCCCAGCGGGTTATAATCTCCGGCGACATATTTTGCTTGTTATGTGTTCACTGCCAGACGAAATCTCAAAGTATAAACACGGGAATATTATAAATACTGAAATAAGGAAAACCAGAGCAAAGACAGAAATGACCTTTCTGTGCAAGCAAACAAGAAAACCTTATACAATTTCCAAATACAGTGCACGAAAATATGGAAAAAACGCTGCAATAATAAAGGCAATATAAACTAATTAGAACTAGTGTTGAGCGATACCGTCCGATACTTGAAAGTATCGGTATCGGAAAGTATCGGCCGATACCGGCAAAGTATCGGATCTAATCCGATACCGATACCCGATACCAATACAAGTCAATGGGACTCAAGTATCGGATGGTATCCCTGATGGTTCCCAGGGTCTGAAGGAGAGGAAACTCTCCTTCAGGCCCTGGGATCCATATAAATGTGTAAAATAAAGAATTAAAATAAAAAATATTGATATACTCACCTGTCCGGAGACCCCTGGACTTTACCGCCGTAACCGGGAGCCTTCTTTGCTTAAAATGCGCGCGTTTAATGGTTTTCGTGACGTCACGGCTTCTGATTGGTCGCGTGCCGCCCATGTGACCGCGACGCGACCAATCACAGCAAGCCGTGACGTAATCTCAGGTCCTGAATGCAGAATTAGGCATTCAGGACCTGAGATTACGTCACGGCTTGCTGTGATTGGTCGCGTCGCGGTCACATGGGCGGCACGCAACCAATCACAAGCCGTGACGTAATTTTAAAATGCGCGCGTTTCCTGCCTCCCGTGACGTCACGGCTTGTGATTGGTCGCGTCGCCCATGTGACCGCGACGCGACCAATCACAAGCCGTAACGTAATTTTCAAATCCTGAATGCCTAGAATTAGGCATTCAGGACCTGAAAATTACGTCACGGCTTGTTGTGATTGGTCGCGTCGCGGTCACATGGGCGGCACGCAACCAATCACAAGCCGTGACGTAATTTTAAAATGCGCGCGTTTCCTGCCTCCCGTGACGTCACGGCTTGTGATTGGTCGCGTCGCCCATGTGACCGCGACGCGACCAATCACAAGCCGTAACGTAATTTTCAAATCCTGAATGCCTAGAATTAGGCATTCAGGACCTGAAAATTACGTCACGGCTTGCTGTGATTGGTCGCGTCGCGGCCACATGGGCGGCACGCGACCAATCACAAGCTGTGACGTCACGGAAGGCAGGAAACGCGTGCATTTTAAGCAAAGAAGGCTGCCGGTTCCCTCGGTAAGGTGCAGGCTGCGTCGGAGAGGTGAGTATTGTTATGACCCCAATGGCGAGGGTCTCAGAGGAACGTGGAAGTCTGCAGAATACAAAAATCCAGCTCATAGGGCAGTGGTAACTGGGTTGACCATATATCTACTCCTAACGCCAACACTAGAAGTAGCCGGGGATCATTCCTACGTTGATTCTAGATGACACGCGCCAGCCGGAGAATCTAGCTACCCCTAGTAGAGGAAAACAAAGACCTTTCTTGCCTCCAGAGAAGGGGACCCCAAAGCTGGATAGAAGCCCCCCACAAATAATGACGGTGAGGTAAGAGGAAATGACAAACACAGAAATGAATCAGGTTTAGCACAGAGAGGCCCGCTTACTGATAGCAGAATAAAGAAAGGTAACTTATATGGTCAACAAAAACCCTATCAAAATCCACACTGGAAATTCAAGAACCCCCGAACCGTCTAACAGTCCGGGGGGAGAACACCAGCCCCCTAGAGCTTCCAGCAAAGGTCAGGATATAGATTTGGAACAAGCTGGACAAAAATACAAAACCAAAACAAATAGCAAAAAGCAAAAGGCAGACTTAGCTGATATAACTGGAACCAGGATCAGTAGACAAGAGCACAGCAGACTAGCTCTGATAACTACGTTGCCAGGCATTGAACTGAAGGTCCAGGGAGCTTATATAGCAACACCCCTAACTAACGACCCAGGTGCGGATAAAAGGAATGACAGAAAAACCAGAGTCAAAAAACTAGTAACCACTAGAGGGAGCAAAAAGCAAATTCACAACAGTACCCCCCCCTTAGTGAGGGGTCACCGAACCCTCACCACGACCACCAGGGCGATCAGGATGAGCGGCATGAAAGGCACGAACTAAATCGGCCGCATGAACATCAGAGGCGACCACCCAGGAATTATCCTCCTGACCATAGCCCTTCCACTTGACCAGGTACTGAAGCCTCCGCCTGGAGAGGCGAGAATCCAAGATCTTCTCCACCACGTACTCCAACTCGCCCTCAACCAACACCGGAGCAGGAGGCTCAGCAGAAGGAACTACAGGCACAATGTACCGCCGCAACAAGGACCTATGAAATACATTGTGAATAGCAAACGACACAGGAAGATCCAGACGAAAAGATACAGGATTAAGGATTTCCAATATCTTGTAAGGCCCAATAAAACGAGGTTTAAATTTGGGAGAGGAGACCTTCATAGGAACAAAGCGGGAAGAAAGCCATACCAAATCCCCAACGCGTAGTCGGGGACCCACACCGCGGCGGCGGTTGGCAAAGCGCTGAGCCTTCTCCTGTGACAACTTCAAGTTGTCCACCACATGATTCCAGATCTGCTGCAACCTATCCACCACAGAATCCACCCCAGGACAGTCAGAAGGCTCCACATGACCCGAAGAAAAGCGAGGATGGAAACCAGAGTTGCAGAAAAAAGGCGAAACCAAGGTGGCGGAACTAGCCCGATTATTAAGGGCAAACTCAGCCAACGGCAAGAATGTCACCCAATCGTCCTGATCAGCAGAGACAAAACACCTCAAATAAGCCTCCAAAGTCTGATTGGTTCGCTCCGTCTGTCCATTAGTCTGAGGATGGAAAGCAGACGAAAACGACAAATCAATGCCCATCCTACTACAAAAGGATCGCCAGAACCTGGAAACGAACTGGGATCCTCTGTCTGACACAATATTCTCAGGGATGCCGTGCAAACGAACCACGTTCTGGAAAAACACAGGAACCAGATCGGAAGAGGAAGGCAGCTTAGGCAAAGGAACCAAATGGACCATCTTGGAGAAGCGATCACATATCACCCAGATAACGGACATGCCCTGAGATAGCGGAAGATCAGAAATGAAATCCATGGAGATATGTGTCCAAGGTCTCTTCGGGACAGGCAAGGGCAAGAGCAAACCGCTGGCACGAGAACAGCAAGGCTTAGCTCGAGCACAAGTCCCACAGGACTGCACAAATGACCGCACATCCCTTGACAAGGAAGGCCACCAAAAGGACCTGGCCACCAGATCTCTGGTGCCAAAAATTCCTGGGTGACCTGCCAACACCGAGGAATGAACCTCGGAAATGACTCTGCTGGTCCACTTATCCGGGACAAACAGTCTGTCAGGTGGACAAGACTCAGGCCTATCAGCCTGAAATCTCTGCAACACACGTCGCAGATCCGGAGAAATAGCTGACAAGATAACTCCATCTTTAAGAATACCAACAGGATCAGCGACTCCAGGAGCATCAGGCACAAAGCTCCTAGAAAGAGCATCGGCCTTCACATTCTTTGAACCTGGTAAATACGAGACAACAAAATCAAAGCGGGAGAAAAACAATGACCAGCGGGCCTGTCTCGGATTAAGGCGTTTAGCAGACTCGAGATACATCAGATTTTTGTGATCAGTCAAGACCACCACACGATGCTTAGCACCCTCGAGCCAATGACGCCACTCCTCAAATGCCCATTTCATGGCCAACAACTCCCAATTGCCCACATCATAATTTCGCTCGGCAGGCGAAAACTTCCTAGAGAAAAAGGCACAAGGTTTCATAACAGAGCAACCAGGGCCTCTCTGCGACAAAACGGCCCCTGCCCCAATCTCCGAAGCATCCACCTCAACCTGAAAGGGAAGTGAGACGTCAGGCTGGCACAAAACAGGCGCCGAAGTAAACCGGCGTTTCAACTCCTGGAAAGCCTCCACGGCAGCAGGAGCCCAGTTAGCTACATCGGAGCCCTTCTTGGTCATATCCGTCAAAGGTTTCACAATGCTAGAAAAATTAGCAATAAAACGACGGTAGAAGTTAGCGAAGCCCAAGAACTTCTGAAGACTCTTAACTGACGAGGGCTGAGTCCAATCAAGAATAGCTCGGACCTTGACTGGGTCCATCTCCACAGCAGAAGGGGAAAAAATGAACCCCAAAAAGGGAACCTTCTGTACACCAAAGAGACACTTTGAGCCCTTGACAAACAAAGAATTTTCACGCAAAATTTTAAAGACCAACCTGACCTGCTCCACATGCGAATCCCAATTATCAGAAAAAACCAAAATATCATCCAGATAAACAATCAAAAATTTATCCAGATACTTCCGGAAAATGTCATGCATAAAGGACTGAAAAACTGAAGGCGCATTGGAGAGCCCAAAAGGCATCACCAAGTACTCAAAATGACCTTCGGGCGTATTGAATGCGGTTTTCCATTCATCACCTTGCTTAATGCGCACAAGGTTGTACGCACCACGAAGGTCTATCTTGGTGAACCACTTGGCACCCTTAATCCGGGCAAACAAGTCAGACAACAGCGGTAAAGGATACTGAAATTTGACAGTGATCTTATTTAAAAGCCGATAATCAATACAAGGTCTCAAAGATCCGTCCTTTTTTGCCACAAAAAAGAATCCCGCACCAAGAGGGGAAGAAGACGGACGAATATGTCCTTTCTCCAGAGACTCCTTGATATATGAACGCATAGCGGTATGTTCAGGTACCGACAGATTAAACAGTCTTCCCTTAGGAAACTTACTGCCTGGGATCAAATCTATAGCACAGTCACAGTCCCTATGAGGAGGCAGTGCACTGGACTCAGACTCACTGAAGACATCCTGATAATCAGACAAATACTCCGGAACTTCCGAAGGCGTAGAAGAAGCAATAGACACAGGCAGGGAATCCCCATGAATACCACGACAGCCCCAACTTGAGACTGACATAGCCTTCCAGTCCAGGACTGGATTATGGGTCTGTAACCATGGCAGCCCTAAAACAACCAAATCATGCATTTTATGTAAAACCAGGAAACGTATCACCTCGCGGTGTTCAGGAGTCATGCACATGGTAACCTGTGTCCAATACTGCGGTTTATTTGCTGCCAATGGTGTAGCATCAATACCCCTAAGAGGAATAGGATTTTCTAATGGTTCAAGAGTAAAACCACAGCGCTTAGCAAATGAGAGATCCATGAGACTCAGGGCAGCACCTGAATCTACAAACGCCATGACAGGATAAGATGACAGTGAGCAAATCAAAGTTACAGACAGAATAAATTTAGGTTGCAAATTACCAACGGTGACAGGACTAACAACCTTAGCTATACGTTTAGAGCATGCTGAGATAACATGTGTAGAATCACCACAGTAGTAGCACAAGCCATTCCGGCGTCTATGAATTTTCCGCTCATTTCTAGTCAGGATTCTATCACATTGCATTAAATCAGGTGTCTGTTCAGACAACACCATGAGGGAATTTGCGGTTTTTCTATCACATTGCACCGAATTAGGTGTCTGTTCAGACAACACCATGAGGGAATTTGCGGTTTTGCGCTCCCGCAACCGCCGGTCAATTTGAATAGCCAGTGCCATAGTATCATTCAGACCTGTGGGAATGGGAAAACCCACCATAACATTCTTAATGGCTTCAGAAAGGCCATTTCTAAAATTAGCGGCCAGTGCACACTCGTTCCAATGTGTCAGCACGGACCATTTCCGAAATTTTTGGCAATACACTTCAGCCTCGTCCTGCCCCTGAGACATAGCCAGCAAGGCCTTTTCTGCCTGAATCTCAAGATTGGGTTCCTCATAAAGTAAACCGAGCGCCAGAAAAAACGCATCAAGATCAGCCAATGCCGGATCTCCTGGCGCCAGCGAAAAAGCCCAATCCTGAGGGTCGCCCCGTAAGAACGAAATAACAATTTTTACTTGCTGAGCAGAATCTCCAGATGAACAGGGTCTCAGGGACAAAAACAATTTACAATTATTCACGAAATTCCTAAACTTAAACCTGTCTCCGGAAAACAGTTCAGGAATCGGTATTTTAGGTTCTGACCTAGGATTTCTGATAACATAGTCTTGTATGCCCTGCACACGAGTAGCCAGCTGGTCCACACTTGTAATCAAGGTCTGGACATTCATGTCTGCAGCAAGCATAGCCACTCTGAGGTAAAGGGGAAGAAGAAAAAAAAAAAAAACTCTGAATCTTCTTTCTTATAATCCCTCTTCTGCAATGCATTAAACATTTAATATTGGCCTGGCAAACTGTTATGACCCCAATGGCGAGGGTCTCAGAGGAACGTGGAAGTCTGCAGAATACAAAAAATCCAGCTCATAGGGCAGTGGTAACTGGGTTGACCATATATCTACTCCTAACGCCAACACTAGAAGTAGCCGGGGATCATTCCTACGTTGATTCTAGATGACACGCGCCAGCCGGAGAATCTAGCTACCCCTAGTAGAGGAAAACAAAGACCTTTCTTGCCTCCAGAGAAGGGGACCCCAAAGCTGGATAGAAGCCCCCCACAAATAATGACAGTGAGGTAAGAGGAAATGACAAACACAGAAATGAATCAGGTTTAGCACAGAGAGGCCCGCTTACTGATAGCAGAATAAAGAAAGGTAACTTATATGGTCAACAAAAACCCTATCAAAATCCACACTGGAAATTCAAGAACCCCCGAACCGTCTAACAGTCCGGGGGGAGAACACCAGCCCCCTAGAGCTTCCAGCAAAGGTCAGGATATAGATTTGGAACAAGCTGGACAAAAATACAAAACCAAAACAAATAGCAAAAAGCAAAAGGCAGACTTAGCTGATATAACTGGAACCAGGATCAGTAGACAAGAGCACAGCAGACTAGCTCTGATAACTACGTTGCCAGGCATTGAACTGAAGGTCCAGGGAGCTTATATAGCAACACCCCTAACTAACGACCCAGGTGCGGATAAAAGGAATGACAGAAAAACCAGAGTCAAAAAACTAGTAACCACTAGAGGGAGCAAAAAGCAAATTCACAACAGAGTATATCCCTATTTTTTATTTTAATTCTTTATTTTACACATTAATGTTGTTTCGATACCGATACCTGATACCACAAAAGTATCGGATCTCGGTATCGGAATTCCGATACCCGCAAGTATCGGCCGATACCCGATACTTGCGGTATTGGAATGCTCAACACTAATTAGAACCAATAGTTTCATATTTTTCAGCTCTGTTTTGGAATTTTTTTTGTTGCTTTTTTCCTGCAATAAAATTTCATGCTTTTTTTGGTGGCTCTTCCTCACCAAATTGACATCCATGGAAGAAAAAACACATCACAAACACAGAAATGATTGACATGTTACAGATTTTAGTTTCTACACTGCTGGTCAACTTACATGTGAAAAAAACCCCAAGTTAATAAAAGTATATTAATAAAAATCAAAAGCAGGAGCCTAGCGCTGATATGCTATCAGATAAAATTAGACACAAACAGACTTACTCTATGTACATATATCTGAATAAAAACAGGCTGGTGTGAATAAGCTAGTAATGGTAGATCAAATATGCAAAAATCGATAGCAACAGTCATGTGATTAGTGGTAAATTATAAGGGATTAATGTCAGAGGATGACTGTTGTTTGCCTTAGGCCGGCGTCACACTTGGCGTAAGACAATACGGAACGTATTATACGTCCGTACTACGCGTTCAATACGCCAAAATGTCTCCGTAATCGACTTCCGTAGTTAATGCGTTTCTTAGGTGTGGTCGCGTATTTTGCGCATGTGCTTGTGCGTGTGTAATCCGTATGTGATCCGTATGGCGTATTTTTCACGCACCATCACAAAATGGATATTTAACAGTTTTCTGGCCTGCAAATCATTTAAACCATCATTAACCACACTATTTAAGACCTCTACAACAGGTGGAGCCCTCCCATCTGCCCTATATGTTCTCTAGCATATTTTGGCTGTGTTGCTTTGAGATTACAAACATGTCTGGCCCTGTGTATTTAAGCACAACTCAGCGGGTGTTGCTTCACTGGGTGTTGTCTCGTCGCTTTGGCCAGCCATATCCGGTCAATGTGGATCCGCGAAGGAGGAGACAAAGATTGTGGGTACATCCTCTATTGACCCAACGCCAGAGTAAAGGCCATTTCCAGAGACTATATTCAGCTTTGAGGGCACATCCAGACAAGTTTTACCTGTATACTCGCATGTCCATCCGGACTTTTGACATGTTGTTGGAGATCTTACGTCCTGGGATCACCTTTCAGGACACCTGGATGAGAAAAGCCATCTCTGCTGAGGAGCGTCTGCTCCTAACCTTACGGTATGTATTCCACATTCGCACATACTGTTTTGTTATTTTGTTTTCTGTCAAAATGTGTGGTGTCCTACTATGTTTCATTAACTTAACTTGGACATGAAGCCACAAGCACATATAAAAGAATGGTGTAAATATTCTAGTATATTAAGATTTTAAAATGAAACTTTTTCTATTGTAAATAATGTAATAGTAAATGAAATATACACTTGTGCTTATTCCTGTTTTCGTAGTCATCATGTTAATGTTTTTTTTTCCTTTTTGTTGTATTGCAGCTTCCTGTCCACAGGCTTGTCCTATGCGGGTCTACACCTGGAGTTTCTGATTGGGCAGTCGACCATTTCAGGCATTGTTAGGACAACCTGTTCACAAATCTGGCAGAAACTACATGAAGTTGTGTTGCCTGAGCCAAAACAGGACGATTGGCTTAAAATCGCCACTGGTTTCAAAAATAATTGTGACTTCCCTAACTGCATTGGAGCTGTGGATGGGAAACATATCAGGGTGCGTAAGCCGCCGAACTCTGGTTCCCAATTCTACAATTACAAGCAGTTTTTCTCTGTAGTTCTGTTAGCAGTTGCTGACAGTAACTACAGGTTTATAATTGTAGACATTGGGGCCTATGGGCGAACTGGAGACTCTAGGGTTTTAAATTCGTCCATAATGGGCCGGCGGCTACGTGACAACCAGTTGAACCTCCCACCACCACCACAACAACTCCCAGGCTCCAATGCGGAAGCAGTGCCTTTTGTTTTGGTTGGAGATGAGGCCTTCCAACTGTCGAGGCACGTCATGAGGCCTTACCCCAGGCGCAACCTTGACCACCGGCGGAGGGTGTTTAATTTGAGACTTGCCAGGGCACGGAGACTGGTTGAGTGCGCCTTTGGGATTCTTGTTGCCAAATGGCGTGTTCTTCAGTCTGCCATCCAGCTGAGTGAGGCTACAATCAACGAAGTGATAAAAGCCTGTGTAATTCTACATAATTTCACAAGAATACATGATTGTTCCTCTCCAAATTTTGAAGATAACCTCATGAACAATGTTAATAGGCCTACCCCATATGTCCCTCCTCCGCGTCGTCCACTTTCTGGTCTTAAAGTTCGTGATATCTTTACAAATTATTTTTTGACTCCTCAAAGTGCTACTCCCTGGCAAGACTATGCATTTTTGCATGTGTAATTAATTAGATCTATAAAGTATGTGTTAACCAAGTTAAAAACTCGGTCTGTTGTATTTTATTATTTCACATATGGTTATCAGCATATCATGTGTGTGTGATGGAAGAATGAATACAGCGCATCCAGACGTTGATTGTTCTTAATATAACGTTTTACTGTATAAATTTTTTAAAGGTCTTGGTTATTTTTTGGACATAACCAATTTTTGGCCTCTAAATGGCCTATTTTTTGTGGCCCAACAAATTCTTTACAACATCCACAATAAACACTGCTATGTAGGGACAATACAAATGAAAATTGTGGATAAAATCATATAAAAAAACAAATAAAATGGTAAAAGAAACATAAAAAAAAACAAAACAAAAAGAAAATAAAAAAATTACAAGTCCTGGTAGGTTGGTGCAGGAGATGTAGCTTGCTCAGGGTCAGCATCAGGTGGCCTTTGTAGGCCCAATTGTCCAGCACCCTGTGCAGATGTTGTAGTGGCCTGAGAGACATTAGCCCAGCTATGATGCTGGGAGCTTTGAAGAGTGGGGCGAGGATTTGGGAGATACCCCTGCTGTTGATGACCATATGGCCGGGAATCATAACCCAACCCAAAATGACCATATTGTCCATACCCAGGTTGGGACCAGCCTCCAGCACTGGGTGTGGACAAGTGGCCATATTGGGATGGTTGATGATATCCCGCCATATGTTGCTGAGGTTGCCATTGTGTGTTCGTTGTGGGTTGGGGCTGAGGTGTTGGCTGACGTGGAGGGGGTGCTTCAGATCCTTGTTAAGCAGCCAGGCCTTGTAATCTCTGAGGCTGCAGAATATTTTCAGGTGACATCTGCCACTGTTCGATCATCTGCATGAGATTGTATGGGTTATTTGGGGGGGTGCATGCGTCAACAAGGATCTGAAAACAGCCTCTCACACGAAGCCTTAACTCCCGCTCTATGGACCTTAAGTACTGGGCAAGGCTCCTGGTAAAGCCCTCCTCCCCATCATCCTCTCGAACCCGTGCCAAATAGCTCATGACCCCAGCATCCACGTTTTGCCTGCTTTGGATCAGCTCTCTTCTGCAGCGGGCACGCTGTGGTCTGACTGCAGCCTGTGGGGATGGATCCAGGGCAACAGTTGGGCTGCTGCTATTTCCAGGGTCATCCTGGCTAGGTGGTGGTGCTGCTGATGATGCTGCGGCGGAAGATGCAAACTGTGGGGCCTCTTGGTGTGGTTCGGATGCAGATGGAGCTGCATGGCCAGATGAGGAGGATCCAGGAGGGATGGAGCCTGAGGGAGCAGCAGATGGACCAGCCACCTCTTCACCTTCCCCAACTGGGTCAATGACCAGTTCAGAGTCAGACCCTGTCTCCCTGTCAGTGAGGTTAGACTGAGTTCTGAAAAAGAACAATGTTTTATGTTCCAAATTTCAAAGGAAAAATTTTCACAAAAATAGAAATTATAAAAAGTTATTGATGTTTTAACTTACGGCCTGAGGTCCATGCTGGGATTCAGAAAGTTTAGGCGGTCAAAACATATATATATTTTTTTTTAGGAGGTGCCCCGGCTCCACTTCTCTCCCGCTGCTGCCTCTCCCTCCTATACTGATCGCGGATACTCCGCCACCTTGTTGTAACATCACCCACTGAAACAACAAAAAATAAACACATTGATTAGCCCATTAAGCAAAGTGCTCACAAAAGGTGTAACTGACTAGACAGATTTAAGTGTAGCATCCAAATAGGCATTTGGGGAGCACATTTAATATTAAATGTAAAAAACACACACAATTATCAAGCAAGGCCACAAGGACAGAGTCCCCTAACCTCTATCACAGAAAGGACAAATAATGGGAAACACTGTTAGTAAAAGGGACACCGATTCTAATCATTAATGAAATCCGTTTCTCTTGTACAACACCATGTATCTACTGGTGTGCTTTCTATTTCCTTCATGAATATTTAAGAAATTCTTGATGAGAAATTCAAAGTAGTAAGCGCCTGATGATTCACAATAACATTACATTTCAAACATGGGTGTACTTACTTATCTGTCGCTGTGCCGCACGTGGCTGCTGGTCATAATGTGGGAAGAGGGCCACACACACGCTGCCTCTTTTTGTGCCCTGTTGGCATAATTTGGGTCTCTTTGGTCCCAGATGACAGGCCTCTCTTGTACCAAAATGATAAGCATGTCCGCGTTGACAATGTTTGCCATGCTGAATATCACTCCGTGGAGGCGTGCAGCAAACTTCCGGGTTCACTGTCTGGCTTTTTCAGCTAATTAGCATGTCTCACCTGCCTGATTGAGGCCTTTGGACATTTCAGGACATCTGCCAGTAAGTTGCGTATTTCTCGCAAGGCACACGCATGGTCCGTAAGCATTCCGTATTATACGCTCTCCCATAGACTTGCATTGGCGTATTTTTTGCGCGATACGCTGACAAACGCAGCATGCTGCGATTTTCTGCGCCCGTAGAACGCCGTATATTACGGATCCGTAATATACGGCTGATAGGACTAGACCCATTGAGAATCATTGTGCCGTATGTAATGCGAGTTTTACGCACGTAGTTTCTGCGCTCTTACGTCCGTAAAACACGCATGTGTGACGGCGGCCTTAGGAAAAAAGTCTCGGCTCGTTCCAGATGGGTAAGTTGTCAAAAAGTCAAATCTTGTGGCTGATATTAATAAAGAACTTACTTGTGTCAGTCCTTTGGCTCTGGATCAAGCGTTACCTCTCCAAAGCAAGGTCCTGTGCACAGTAAATCCGTTGTGGGGGTGCACTCCCGTATATTCCCTTGTATTGTGCCTGACAAATGATGCTGAAATACCAGTGTCCGCCAACCAGAGGCATTGCTGCGGCACATGAGACGAGGTGTGACATCACTGCCGAAGACTATGAGACCTCTGTGTTGCCACAAATCACTAACGCGTTTCGAAGGAAGCACAATCCTTGTTTACCAGTGTGTGGCCCATCCACACATAATAGCCTTATATAACCTTAATTAGCTAAGCATAAATATATTGCCAGCGAGGAAGAAAAAGGTAATGGGAAAACCAGGGCACATACTAGAGCAAGAAAAAAGGGGGTGAGGAGGGAACAGAAAACAAGGAGAAAGAGAAATCTGCTGAGAAGATACAATGTGTACGGAAAGTATTCAGACCCCTTTAAATTTTTCACTCTTTGTTTCATTGCAGCCATTTGGTAAATTCAAAAAAGTTCTTTTTTTTCTCATTAATGTACACTCTGCACCCCATCTTGACTGAAAAAACAGAAATGTAGTAATTTTTGCAAATTTATTAAAAAATAAAAACTGAAATATCACATGGTCATAAGTATTCAGACCCTTTGCTCAGTATTGAGTAGAAGCACCTTTTGAGCTAGTACAGTCATGAGTCTTCTTGGGAATGATGCAACAAGTTTTTCACACCTGGATTTGGGGACCTTCTGCCATTCTTCCTTGCAGATCCTCTCCAGTTCTGTCAGGTTGGATGGTGAACGTTGGTGGACAGCCATTTTCAGGTCTCTCCAGAGATGCTCAATTGGGTTTGAGTCAGGGCTCTGGCTGGACCAGTCAAGAATGGTCACAGAGTTGTTCTGAAGCCATTCCTTTGTTATTTTAGCTGTGTGCTTAGGGTCATTGTCTTGATGGAAGGTGAACCTTTGGCCAAGTCTGAGGTCCAGACCACTCTGGAAGAGGTTTTCATCTAGGATATCCCAGTAATTGGCCGCATTCGTGTTTCCTTCAATGGCAACCATTCGTCCTGTTCCTACAGCTGAAAAACACCCCCAGAGCATGATGCTGCCACCACCATGGTTCACTGTTGGGATTGTATTGGGCAAGTGATGAGCAGTGTCTGGTTTTCTCCACAAATACCTCTTAGAACTATCTCCATTTTTTTTTTTTTAGCAAACTCTATGTGGGCTTTCATATGTCTTGCACTGAGGAGAGGCATCCGTCCGGCCACTCTGCCTTAAAGGTTCGACTGGTGGAGGACTGTAGTGATAGTTGAATTTGTGGAATTTTCTCCCATCTCTCTACTGCATCTCTCGAGCTCAGCCTCAGTGAACTTGGGGTTCTTCATTACCTCTCTGACCAATGCTCTTCTCCCACCACTGCTCAGTTTGGCTGGACGGCCAGGTCTAGGAAGACTTTTGGTGGTCCCAAACTTCTTCCAATTAAGGATTATGGAGGCCACTGTGCTCTTAGGAACCTTGAGTACTGCAGAAATTATGTTGTAACCTTGGCCAGATCTGTACCTTGCCATAATTCTGCTCTGAGCTCCTTGGCCAGTTCCTTTGACCTCATGATTCTCATCTGTTCTGACATGCACTGTGAGCTGTGAGGTCTGATATAGACAGGTGTGTGCCTTTCCAAATCAAGTCCTATCAGTTTAAACAAACACAGCTGGACTCCAATGAAGGAGTAGAACCATCTCAAGGAGGATCACAAAGAAATGGACAGCATGTGACTTAAATTTGAATGTTTGAGGAAAGGATCTGAATACTTATGACCATGTGATATTTCAGTTTTTCTTTTTTATTAAATTTGCAAACATTTCTGTTTTTTTTTTCAGTTAAGATGGGGTGCACAGTATACATTAATGTGAAAAAATGAACTTTTTTGAATTTACCAAATGGCTGCAATGAAACAAAGAGTGAAAAATTTAAAGGGGTGTGAATATTTTACGTACCCACTGTATACTGTATAAAAGTGAAGGTGCAATAGATAAAATTAGGGTTGAGCGAAACGGGTCGGCCATTTTCATGAAACCCGACCCGACCCCTGTGTGGGGTCGGCCATGAGGTCGGCGATCTTCTGAATCTGGTATCGGAATTCCGATACCGAGTTCCGATATGTTTGCGATATCGGAAATCGGTATCGGAATCCACATTTAAGTGTAAAATAAAGAATTAAAATAAAAAATATTGATATACTCACCTCTCCGACGCAGCCTGCACCTTACCGAGGGAACCGGCAGCCTTCTTTGCTTAAAATGCGCGCGTGAATGGCCTTAGATGACGTCACGGCTTCTGATTGGTCGCGGCCGCCCATGTGACCGCCACGCGACCAATCACAAGCCGTGACGTAATTCTCAGGTCCTAAATTCCTAATTCTAGGAATTTAGGACCTGAGAATTACGTCACGGCTTGTGATTGGTCGCGTGGCGGTCACATGGGCGGCCACGACCAATCACAAGCCGTGACGTCATCTAAGGCCCTTCACGCGCTCATTCTTAAGAAGGAAGGCTGCCGGAAAGAAGCAGGGCGCGTCCGAGGGTGAGTATATACCTAATAGGAAAATACTCACCCTCGGCTTCTTTCCGGCAGCCTTCCTTCCTAAGAATGCGCGCGTGAATGGCCTTAGATGACGTCACGGCTTGTAATTGGTCGCGGCCGCCCATGTGACCGCCACGCGACCAATCACAAGCCGTGACGTAATTCTCAGGTCCTAAATTCCTAGAATTAGGAATTTAGGACCTGAGAATTACGTCACGGCTTGTAATTGGTCGCGTGGCGGTCACATGGGCGGCCACGACCAATCAGAAGCCGTGACGTCATCTAAGGCCATTCACACGCGCATTTTAAGCAAAGAAGGCTGCCGGTTCCCTCGGTAAGGTGCAGGCTGCGTCGGAGAGGTGAGTATATCAATATTTTTTATTTTAATTCTTTAGTTTACACTGAAATATGGATCCCAGGGCCTGAAGGAGAGTTTCCTCTCCTTCAGACCCTGGGAACCATAGTATCCCATTGCACTGCATTGGGTTTCGTGTTTCGGCCGACCCCGACCCCGACTTTTTTATAGGATCGGCCGATTTCACTCGACCCGACTTTTGAGAAAGTCGGGTTTCGTGAAACCCGACCCGATCCTATAAAAATAAAAGTCGCTCAACCCTAGATAAAATATTAAAAATGAAATTTATTTGGTAATAGTTTAAGAGGTTTTCTCACTAACATAAGTTAATTTTAATCAATAGATTTTGGAATAATAGTAACTTCCACAATTGGACGTGTTTAAATAAAATATGTGGATTTACCGCGGATTTTTTGCGGATTCCAAATGCAGTTTTACACCTGCGGATTCCTATTATGGAGCAGGTGTTAACCCCTGCGGAATCCGCACAAAGAATGAGCATGCTGCGGAATAAACAACGTAACGTTTCCGCGCGTTTTTTTCCGCAGCATGTGCACTGCGGATTTTGTTTTCCATAGGTTTACACGGTACTGTAAACTCATGGAAAACTGTTGCGAATCCGCAGTAAAATCCGCAACGTGTGCACATACCCTAAGTATATATCCACGTTTAAGTGTGTACCACATTTCCCAGACAGGCTAAAGAAGTGTATAGAAAATTGTAAATACATTTTCATAAAACACATTTTATTTGATAAAGATAAAGATAAAGATTTATTTGTTTTCTATTTTTTATTTACATTGTGTTGCTTGTTATTTTACATTTTGTTGTTTTACTGTTTATTTTTCTATACGATTGCGCATAGTTTGGAAATCATAGAGTTCGATTTCATGATTCAATCTTCACGGAGCTAGACTGTCCAGTGTGAAAATTCACTTTGATTCCATCCTGGACATTTCTTTTAAATGATCTACGCCTCTCCATTTCTTGTGGACTATTTGGATACTGCAAAATGAATGCCTTTACAAGACTGGTTGTGGGCTTCATCAAAATGGTGTGACAGTGGATGACTTTTTATCCTTTACTGATATTGTCTAAGTGTTCTTTGATTCTTTTAGATAATATCCTTTATGTGTGGCCCACATATAACTTGTTGCATCGGCACTGGAAAATACAAATAACTCCAGCCTTATGCCATGAAATGGCCTCTTTGATCACAAATTGATCTGTCCTACTTGAGTTAGTAAATGTGTTTTGGTTTTTTTTCCTTATTTGGGTTCGAATGCAACAAGAGCATTTTCTACATGGAGTGAAACCTATAGTACAGTGATTTTCAACCAGTGTTCCGCGGCACACTAGTGTGCCGCGACACATGGTCGGGTGTGCCGCGGGGAAAGTTCCCCAAACTATGGTGCCCCCTTTGTTTTGTTCCCCGGCAATGCGCAGCGATGCGCAGTCACGGAATAACACATGCGCGAGCTTTGAACGCTCGCGCGACTTAATGACGTCACCGAGGCCGGCGTGTCATCCTGAGAGCGGAGAGACTCTCGCATTTGCCCGCCGCCAAGGTAATGCCCGCCAATAATGCTGTGTATAATCATTAAGTCAGCAACAGCTCATTAACAGTTAATCAGCTGTTGCTGACTATATGAGCTTTTGCCTGAGTATATGAACTGTTGGCAGAATACTCAGCATATGAGCTGGTACTTTTAGTACCTGGCAGAGGTCCTTTAAGTGTGGCAGATAATGTAATACTCTTCTATTTTAGTGTGTGGCTGCGCACACTATCTCAGCAGTGATGGAGAAGTATTTGAGAATGGAAAAGGCAAATGCCGAACAGGACCCTGGACACAATTCTAACCCAGATGAAGGCCCTAGTATGAGAGGTCGACAAAAGAAAAAAGACAAGACGGTGAGCTCAAGGCAATACAGTGAAAGCTATCTTTCATTTGGATTTACTTTCACTGGGGATGCGACAGCACCAACACCACTGTGCTTGGTGTGTGGTGAGAAGCTATCCAATAGCGCCATGGTGCCAAGCAAGCTTAAACGCCATCTCCAAACGAAACACCCTTCCGTTCAAAACAAGCCGATGGAGTATTTTGTATGCTTACGTACAAACAATGAGAAAGGGGCAACTTTTTTGAGAAAAAGCACAAAGGTAAATGAGAGAGCCCTCAAAGCTAGCTACATTGTTGCTGAACTCATAGCTAAATCAAAAAAGTCACACACTGTGGCAGAAACATTAATACTGCCAGCTTGTAATCTATTGTAAATGAGATGCTTGGCTCTGAGGGTATGTGCACACGTCCGGATTTCTTGCAGAAATTTCCTGAAGAAAACCGGAAATTTTCTGCAAGAAATCCGCATTTTTTTTTTGCGTTTTTTTTTCCATTTTTTTCGCGTTTTTTTAGCATTCTGCAAGCGTAATTAGCTTGCAGAATGCTAAAGTTTTCCAAGCGATCTGTAGCATCGCTTGGAAAACTGACTAACAGGTTGGTCACACTTGTCAAACATAGCGTTTGACATGTTTGACCATCTTTTTACTATAGATGCTGCCTATGCAGCATCTATAGTAAAAGATAGAATGTTTAAAAATAATAAAAAAAATAAAAAAAATGTTTATACTCACATGCAGGCGTCCGTTCCTATAGATGCCGGTGTGGTTCAGGACCTTCCATGACGTCGCGGTCACGTGAGCGGTCACATGACCGGTCTCGACCAATCAAAAGACCGCGACGTCATCGCAGGTCCTTCACCGCACACCAGCTATAGGAACGGAAGCGGCAGCATGCAGCGGAGAGGCGGGAAGACTCCGGAGGCCATCGAATGTGAGTATATGACTATTTTTTATTTTAATTCTTTTTTTTTGACCAATTATATGGTGCCCAGTCCGTGGAGGAGAGTCTCCTCTCCTCCGCCCTGGGTACCAACCGTACATAATCTGCTTACTTCCCGCATGGTGTGCACAGCCCTGTGCGGGAAGTAAGCAGATCAATGCACTCCTAGGTGTGCGGAATCCCCGCAATTCCGCATTTTAATGAACATGTTGCTTTTTTTTCCGCGATGCGATTTTTTTGCGGAAAAAAAGGCTACATTTGCACAAAAAATGCGGAATGCACTGAAAATAATGGGAGGCATATGTTAGCATTTTTTTCGCTTTTTTATCACGTTTTTATAGCGAAAAAACGCGAAAAAAAACGCGAAAAATACTGAACGTGTGCACATGGCCTGACGCAGCCAAAGAGATAGCTAAAGTGCCTCTCTCTGATAACACAATTGCCAGACGGATTGATGACATGTCTGCGGACATTGAAACAGTTGTTTTGGAAAAGGTGCGGATCAGTAAGAAATTTGCCTTGCAACTTGATGAGTCGACGGATATCAGTGGACATTGTCAGCTGTTGGCCAATGTGCGTTTTGTGGATGGAGAAGCCATTAGAGAAAACTTCCTATTTTGCAAGGCACTGCCAGAAAAATCAACAGGAGAGGTAATATTCCAGGTCACATCGGAATATCTTGATAAAAGTGGGCTTACATGGGAAAACTGCACAGGTGTCTGCACTGATTGAGCCACAGCCATGGTCGGGCGCATCAAAGGCTTTGTAAGTAGGGTTAAAGAAAGAAACCCAGATGTTCTTGTTACCCACTGTTTCTTGCACTGTGAGGCCCTCGTTGCAAAGACCTTACCAGCAGATCTAGCTCCCGTGTTGGATGATGTTGTGCGCATAGTGAACTTTGTGAAGACGCGACCTTTGAGATGTTGCTTATTTGCGTCTTTGTGTACAGAAATGGGAGCGGAACATAAAATCTTATTGCTCCACACGGAGGTCAGGTGGCTGTCACGCGGCAAAGTGCTGGCCCGTGTGTATGAGTTGCGAGAGGAACTTAAAATATTTCTGACAAACGAGAGGTCCGATTATTCAAAGCTGCTTGCAAGTGATGAGTGGTGTGCAAAGCTGGCATACCTGGCTGATATATTTCAATATCTGAATGAACTAAACACACGGATGCAAGGCCAAAATGAAAACCTGCTTACAAGCACTGATAAAATGAACGGATTCCGTCTAAAGTTGCAGCTCTGGCAGCAACATGTGCAGGGTGGCAACCTTCAGATGTTCCCGCTCACCGAGAAACTGCATGATGACAACACTGCTGCAATGTGCGAGGTGATTGGCAGACATTTGAAAACTCTTGCGGATAAGTTATCGTTTTATTTCTCTTCAACCTTCACAGAATGCCTTGACTGGGTTAGGGACCCATACAGCTCATTATCCGTTGCTGGAAAGGACATGACTTTAAAGGAGCAAGAGGAACTCATTGAACTGAAGCAAGATCGCGGTTTAAAGCTAAAGTGTGCTGATCTTCCTTTGGACAGTTTTTGGTTATCTGTTGCCAAGGAGTTCCCCATTCTGGCCAACAAAGCTATTTTGACATTGCTCCCATTTTCGACCACATATCTATGTGAGCTGGGCATCTCAAGCTTGACTGCGATAAAAACTAAAAACAGGGAGAGACTGAGAACTGTTGAGGAAGAGCTTCGTGTGTGTCTTTCCACCATTCCTGCCAGGATATCCCTTTTGTGTTTATCGAAACAGGCCCAGGTTTCACACTGAGTGAGTATAAATACATTTAGAATCTATATTATTAACTATATGTAGAATATGTACTGTTTTAGTGTCATTTTGTGCCATTTTGGTTGGTGGTGTGCCCCGGGATTTTTTAAGTATAAAAAGTGTGCCGCGGCTCAAAAAAGGTTGAAAATCACTGAGTTAGATAGCTGAAAAGCCGGTAATTCATTTGTCGGATTTTGCTAACTCATTACCGAACCCGACAGGATATGACACATGGTTTACATACAGTAAACCATTGCATATCCATTATAATTTTATATATCCCTCCCTAATAATGTTAGTAGTTTGTGATTGTAAAATTTTGGAGCTGTAGGTGTTAAAGTAAAGGATTGATTCACGGAAAAAACTGGCGTGGCCTCCCGTGCAATTTTATCCGCCAGATAGGGAAAGCCAGTGACTGAGGGCAGATATCAATAGCCCAGAGAGGGACCATGGATATTGGCCCCCCTGGCTAAAAACATCTGCCCCCAGCCACCCCAGCCTCTCTCTTCCCACTGCCCTGTAGCATTGGCAGATGGGGTATTAAGCGGTTAATGTTACCTTGCTATTGTAAGGTGACATTAAGCCTGGTTAATAATAGAGAGGTGTCAATAAGACACCTGTCCATTATTAATCCAATAGTATGAAAGGGTTAAAAATCACACACACATTAAGAATAAAGTATTTTAATGAAATAATGAAAATGGGAAATATGCAGAAACTTTACCCTGCTACAGAGTTCATATGAGTTCAGGGGGCGCAGCTTTGGTGATGGCACCTCTAGTCAGAGTTTGCTGGAAGCGCTTGTTAAATCCGCTGTCAGAGTTTGACAGCGGCATTTAACGGGTTAATAGCCGTGGGTGGATCGCGGTTCAACCCGCGGCTGTTCTGGGCACATATTAGCTGTTCAAAGCAGCTGACATGTCCCAGGAAAGATGTGGGCTCACCTCCAGAGCCCATATCAAATGGAGGGAGTCCGACATCGGCGTTCTATTATGCTCGATGTCGGAAAGGGGTTAAAGACAAACTCAGTGAGAGCTAAAAACAAAAACCTGTCATCCTGCCTAGCTGCCACAAAGCACCTTAAAATTTGTTCCAAAGATTGCTTTGTCCTTTCAGTCTGACTGTTGTTTTGAAGGTAACCAAATGAAAATGACAAATTAATCCCATGGTTATCACAAAAAGCTCTCCAGAATTTAGAGACAAATTGCACTCCTCTGTCAGACATAATGTTAAGAGGTTTTCCATATAACCTTACAATATGAGAAATAAACAACCTGGAGAGTGTCTCTCCATTATGTAATCCTGACAAAGGAACAAAATTAGATTGTTTGCTAAATCAGTCAACAACCACCCAGACAGAAGTTTTCCCACCAGACAGAGGCAAATCTGTGATGACATCCATAGACAGAAGAGTAGTGTTGAGCGATACTTTCCGATATCGGAAAGTATCGGTATCGGAAAGTATCGGCCGATACCGTCAAAATATCGGATCCAATCCGATACCGATACCCGATCCCAATGCAAGTCAATGGGACGAAAATATCGGAATTAAAATAAACCCTTTATACACTTGTAGGTTCATTCTACATGAAGGAAAACAACTAAGAATAATGTAGGATGTATTGGGGGACGTGGCGGAGACATTAAAGGCACAGAGGTTTAGCCCAATGTAATAGAATAGCAGGATTTTTTTTTTTTTTTATGACGTTCGGCGTTAGAAAGAATTTGACTATGTTATTTTTTTTTTTTTTTATGTCACATATTGATGTTTCACTATCACTACTTCAACGCCCTTCACCTTCTTTTTTACTTCTCCCATGCTTTCTTCTTCATTATCCTCATCATCAGCTTCTTTGACATCAACTTCTTCACCTTATTCATCTTCTTCTTCCTCTTCTACCTATTATTTTTTGGGTTACATTGTTCATATTCTTTTTATTTTACTATTATCTTCATCATATTCTACTTCTTCATCATATTCTTATTTGTGACAGGCATTCCCGTAGTTGTTATCTATAAAAGTTTGAAGATTACACCTTCCGTTCTGCCTGTCACAAAAGAGTTACATTTGTCCGCGTTCAGTTTGGCCTGCAGCATCAGGCTTTATCCAGGGGCACCACGAGGAGGAACGGACTCACCCCCATACACTGCTTAGTCTTCTTCTGCTTATAATTTAGATAATATTTTTTGCTCTGATATTTAGTGTTATGCTTAATGTTCTTCTGCTCTTTGTTCTGCAGCCTCTTGTTCTTCTGCTTCTCGGTCTTCCAGGTCGTCGTCGTCTCCAGGGTTGTCGTCGTCATCGGGGTGGTCTTCAGGGTCGTCGTCTCCGGGGTCGTCGTCATCACGGTGGTCTTCAGGGTCATCGTCTCCAGGGTCGTCGTCATCACGGTGGTTGTCGTCTCTGGTGTCGTCGTCATCTTAGGGGTGTTCTTCCGGGTCATCGTGTTTAGTCTCTTGAACTTGGAAATGTAGCAGAAGGTACAAGAAGGCTGAGAAAATGCCGAGAACCAGCTGATGGAACTGGAACTCGGATGGCTACCCGAAGGTCCAAGAGCCAATGGAACTACCGAGGACCAGCTGACGTTACTGGAACCCGGTTACTAAGCAGGAGGTACCCGTGCCTGAAAGCACTACCAAGGACCACCTGACGTTGGTGGAACTCGGATACCCAGAGGGAGGCACCTAAGCCAAAGGCTCTGCCCGGAACCAGCTGACGGTACTGGAACCAGGATGGGGAGCAGAAGGTACAAGAGCAAAAGACACTGCCGAGAACCAGCTGACGGTGCTGGAACCCGGATGGGTAGCCGAAGGTCCAAGAGCCAATGGAACTACCGAGGACCAGCTGACGTTACTGGAACCCGGTTACTAAGCAGGAGGTACCCGTGCCTGAAAGCACTACCAAGGACCACCTGACGTTGGTGGAACTCGGATACCCAGAGGGAGGCACCTAAGCCAAAGGCTCTGCCCGGAACCAGCTGACGGTACTGGAACTAGGATGGGGAGCAGAAGGTACAAGAGCAAGTGTCTGCGTGGCTTTTGCAGGACACGATGCCGGCTGCACAGCAGGGGAACAGCTGGCGGTGCTGAACCCCACTGACACATTGGCTGGTGTTTTTCTCTGTGCAGCTAGCAGTACCGGGCCCCAACTGGCGGTGTTGGAGCCCAGGGCTCTGCAGGGGGAGCAGAGTGTAGGCCGAAGCCTAATTGAACCAATTTCAAAGGTAACCTTTAACCCCCCCTCAGGGGTTACAAAGTAGAAGAGCCACAGCTTATGCAGCAGTAGTGCTGCACAAGTCAAAGGTTGCTCTTTTAATTTCACTCCTTGCACACGCTGAGTGAAACACGTATAACATTTAGCCCTTTATACAGTCAAACTGTGTTGGAGGCGCGAGTTCCCTTTGTAATGAGACGCAGCACAGATGTCAAGAATCCCACCTTGGTGCTGTGCTGGGTGCAGCCTCCTGAGCGTTGTTATTTGCTGTACAGGAGTCTGCGCTGTCGTGTTATCCCCTGGCCTAGCGCTGTTAGCGCTGCCCATGTTCTGGCATCATTTAATGTCGGCCGGTGCGTTTCGCGATGACCATGAATCCCAGCCCCGCAGTGTCTTAACATTGTTAAAACACTGCGGGGCTGGGATTCAGGGCCTGGCGCAGCACATATGTTCGCCTCTCACACTCGGGTCCTTACACCCGCTTCAGACTGTGCGGCGTCATCTGATCCCTTATCGCATGCCACGGCCATGAAGCCGCACAGTCCGCAGAAGGCGGAAGGAGATGAGGGACAGGCGAACTGATGCACTGATCATGCCCATCAATCACACCCTCGCAGTCCCAATAACTAAGACAACGAGGGGCGTTGTGTGGGTCAGGGCGGCCGCAGAGGCGCAGGCAGCCAAACCATGATGCCAGAAGACGGGCAGCGCTACCAAGGGGGTTGCAGCGTGTCATTACAAAGGAAAGTCACACCACCGGGACGGTTAAATGGTCACACAGAGGACACATTTTAGACGTGTTTTCAGTTCCACATGTGCGAGGAGAATACGTTTATGAGCCACCTTGCACACATGCAGCATTACCGCTGTACAAGGTGGCCTTTAAAACGTACAAACGCCTGGGGGAGGGGGGACAGGTTCCCTTCAATTTCAGTTCTTGTGTCTGCGTGGCTTTTGCAGGACACGATGCCGGCTGCACAGCAGGGGAACAGCTGGCGGTGCTGAACCCCACTGACACATTGGCTGGTGTTTTTCTCTGTGCAGCTAGCAGTACCGGGCCCCAACTGGCGGTGTTGGAGCCCGGGGTCAGCAGGAGGAGGAGATGGAGCAGAGTGTAGGCCGAAGCCTGCACTGGCGGCAGCTTTTGGGTCTGTTGTGCCTGCGTGGCAGTTGCAGGACACGATGCCGGCTGCACAGCAGGGGAACAGCTGGCGGTGCTGAACCCCACTGACACATTGGCTGGTGTTTTTCTCTGTGCAGCTAGCAGTACCGGGCCCCAACTGGCGGTGTTGGAGCCCAGGGCTCTGCAGGGGGAGCAGAGTGTAGGCCGAAGCCTAATTGAACCAATTTCAAAGGTAACCTTTAACCCCCCCTCAGGGGTTACAAAGTAGAAGAGCCACAGCTTATGCAGCAGTAGTGCTGCACAAGTCAAAGGTTGCTCTTTTAATTTCGCTCCTTGCACACGCTGAGTGAAACACGTATAACATTTAGCCCTTTATACAGTCAAACTGTGTTGGAGGCGCGAGTTCCCTTTGTAATGAGACGCAGCACAGATGTCAAGAATCCCACCTTGGTGCTGGGTGCAGCCTCCTGAGCGTTGTTATTTGCTGTACAGGAGTCTGCGCTGTCGTGTTATCCCCTGGCCTAGCGCTGTTAGCGCTGCCCATGTTCTGGCATCATTTAATGTCGGCCGGTGCGTTTCGCGATGACCATGAATCCCAGCCCCGCAGTGTCTTAACATTGTTAAAACACTGCGGGGCTGGGATTCAGGGCCTGGCGCAGCACATATGTTCGCCTCTCACACTCGGGTCCTTACACCCGCTTCAGACTGTGCGGCGTCATCTGATCCCTTATCGCATGCCACGGCCATGAAGCCGCACAGTCCGCAGAAGGCGGAAGGAGATGAGGGACAGGCGAACTGATGCACTGATCATGCCCATCAATCACACCCTCGCAGTCCCAATAACTAAGACAACGAGGGGCGTTGTGTGGGTCAGGGCGGCCGCAGAGGCGCAGGCAGCCAAACCATGATGCCAGAAGACGGGCAGCGCTACCAAGGGGGTTGCAGCGTGTCATTACAAAGGAAAGTCACACCACCGGGACGGTTAAATGGTCACACAGAGGACACATTTTAGACGTGTTTTCAGTTCCACATGTGCGAGGAGAATACGTTTATGAGCCACCTTGCACACATGCAGCATTACCGCTGTACAAGGTGGCCTTTAAAACGTACAAACGCCTGGGGGAGGGGGGACAGGTTCCCTTCAATTTCAGTTCTTGTGTCTGCGTGGCTTTTGCAGGACACGATGCCGGCTGCACAGCAGGGGAACAGCTGGCGGTGCTGAACCCCACTGACACATTGGCTGGTGTTTTTCTCTGTGCAGCTAGCAGTACCGGGCCCCAACTGGCGGTGTTGGAGCCCGGGGTCAGCAGGAGGAGGAGATGGAGCAGAGTGTAGGCCGAAGCCTGCACTGGCGGCAGCTTTTGGGTCTGTTGTGCCTGCGTGGCAGTTGCAGGACACGATGCCGGCTGCACAGCAGGGGAACAGCTGGCGGTGCTGAACCCCACTGACACATTGGCTGGTGTTTTTCTCTGTGCAGCTAGCAGTACCGGGCCCCAACTGACGGTGTTAGAGCCCAGGGTCAGCAGGAGGAGCAGGGGGAGCGGAGTGTAGGCCGAAGCCTGCACTGGAGCAAGTTAAAAGGAAACCTTTAAACCCCCCCCCAGGCGTTTGTAGCTGGAAGAGCCATCGTGTACAGCACTAATGCTGGAAAAGGTAAACTTAGCTCTTTTAATTATGGTCCTTGCAGATGCTGAACCTAACACTTATGAAATGTGTCCCCTCACAGCGTTCAACCGTCCGGTAGGTGGAACTTTCCTTTGTGATGTGACGCAGCACAGCCGTCATTTTTACCCCCTTGGCGCCGTACGCGGCCTCCTCAGCGTTGTTTGAATCTGTCCCGGAGCCTGCGCTGTTAGGTTACCCCTTGGCCATGCACACATTTTGCGCTGCCCGTCTTCTGACATCATTTGCTGTCAGGCTGGCTGCGCCTGTGTGGGTGCGCTGTCCGAGATTCAGCCTCGCGGTGTCGTGTAATGTAATCCCACCGCGGGCCTGTGATCCGTGGACATGCGCAGTGCATATCCTCGCCTCTCACTACCCTCCCTACGGCTTCTTAAGACTGTGCGGTGTCACGGCCGTGGCATGCTATTAGGGACCAGCTGACAACGAACAGTCTGAAGAAGCCGTAGGGAGGCGAGTGAGAGGCGAGGATATGCACTGCGCATGTCCACGGATCACAGGCCCGCGGTGGGATTACATTACACGACACCGCGAGGCTGAATCTCGGACAGCGCACCCACACAGGCGCAGCCAGCCTGACAGCAAATGATGTCAGAAGACGGGCAGCGCAAAATGTGTGCATGGCCAAGGGGTAACCTAACAGCGCAGGCTCCGGGACAGATTCAAACAACGCTGAGGAGGCCGCGTACGGCGCCAAGGGGGTAAAAATGACGGCTGTGCTGCGTCACATCACAAAGGAAAGTTCCACCTACCGGACGGTTGAACGCTGTGAGGGGACACATTTCATAAGTGTTAGGTTCAGCATCTGCAAGGAGCACCACGAAAAGAGGCACTTTTTCCCTTTGCATCATTACTGCTGCACAAGGTGGCTCCTTCAGTAACAAACGCCTGGGGGGGGGGGACAGGTTCCCTTAAATTTAACTTGTTGTGCCTGCGTGGCGGTCGCAGTACACGTTGCCGTATACACAGCAGGGGAACAGCTGGCGGTGCTGAACCCCACTAACACATTGGCGAGGTGTTTGGCTCTGTGCGTACAGCACTTCTGGACGGCAACTGGCGTTGTTGGAGCCCAGGGACAGGTGGAGGAGGAGGAGGTAGGAGGGATTGCCACACACACAGCAGGGGAACAGCTGACGTTACTGAACCCCAATAACAGAGGAGGGACTGTTGACTGTGCGTACAGCACTTCTGGACGGCAACTGGCGGTGTTGGAGCCCAGGGACAGGTGGAGGAGGAGGAGGTCGGAGGAGGTAGGAGGGATTGCCACACACACAGCAGGGGAACAGCTGACGTTACTGAACCCCAATAACAGAGGAGGGACTGTTGACTGTGCGTACAGCACTTCTGGACGGCAACTGGCGGTGTTGGAGCCCAGGGACAGGTGGAGGAGGAGGAGGTTGGAGGAGGTCGGAGGAGGTAGGAGGGATTGCCACACACACAGCAGGGGAACAGCTGACGTTACTGAACCCCAATAACAGAGGAGGGACTGTTGACTGTGCGTACAGCACTTCTGGACGGCAACTGGCGGTGTTGGAGCCCAGGGACAGGTGGAGGAGGAGGAGGTCGGAGGAGGTAGGAGGGATTGCCACACACACAGCAGGGGAACAGCTGACGTTACTGAACCCCAATAACAGAGGAGGGACTGTTGACTGTGCGTACAGCACTTCTGGACGGCAACTGGCGGTGTTGGAGCCCAGGGACAGGTGGAGGAGGAGGAGGTCGGAGGAGGTAGGAGGAGGTAGGAGGGATTGCCACACACACAGCAGGGGAACAGCTGACGTTACTGAACCCCAATAACAGAGGAGGGACTGTTGACTGTGTGTACAGCACTTCTGGACGGCAACTGGCGGTGTTGGAGCCCAGGGACAGGTGGAGGAGGAGGAGGTCGGAGGAGGTAGGAGGGATTGCCACACACACAGCAGGGGAACAGCTGACGTTACTGAACCCCAATAACAGAGGAGCGACTGTTGACTGTGCGTACAGCACTTCTGGATGGCAACTGGCGGTGTTGGAGCCCAGGGACAGGTGGAGGAGGAGGAGGTTGGAGGAGGTAGGAGGAGGTAGGAGGGATTGCCACACACACAGCAGGGGAACAGCTGACGTTACTGAACCCCAATAACAGAGGAGGGACTGTTGACTGTGCGTACAGCACTTCTGGATGGCAACTGGCGGTGTTGGAGCCCAGGGACAGGTGGAGGAGGAGGAGGTCGGAGGAGGTAGGAGGGATTGCCACACACACAGCAGGGGAACAGCTGACGTTACTGAACCCCAATAACAGAGGAGCGACTGTTGACTGTGCGTACAGCACTTCTGGACGGCAACTGGCGGTGTTGGAGCCCAGGGACAGGTGGAGGAGGAGGAGGTTGGAGGAGGTCGGAGGAGGTAGGAGGGATTGCCACACACACAGCAGGGGAACAGCTGACGTTACTGAACCCCAATAACAGAGGAGCGACTGTTGACTGTGCGTACAGCACTTCTGGACGGCAACTGGCGGTGTTGGAGCCCAGGGACAGGTGGAGGAGGAGGAGGTTGGAGGAGGTAGGAGGAGGTAGGAGGGATTGCCACACACACAGCAGGGGAACAGCTGACGTTACTGAACCCCAATAACAGAGGAGGGACTGTTGACTGTGCGTACAGCACTTCTGGACGGCAACTGGCGGTGTTGGAGCCCAGGGACAGGTGGAGGAGGAGGAGGTCGGAGGAGGTAGGAGGGATTGCCACACACACAGCAGGGGAACAGCTGACGTTACTGAACCCCAATAACAGAGGAGCGACTGTTGACTGTGCGTACAGCACTTCTGGACGGCAACTGGCGGTGTTGGAGCCCAGGGACAGGTGGAGGAGGAGGAGGTTGGAGGAGGTAGGAGGAGGTAGGAGGGATTGCCACACACACAGCAGGGGAACAGCTGACGTTACTGAACCCCAATAACAGAGGAGCGACTGTTGACTGTGCGTACAGCACTTCTGGACGGCAACTGGCGGTGTTGGAGCCCAGGGACAGGTGGAGGAGGAGGAGGTCGGAGGAGGTAGGAGGGATTGCCACACACACAGCAGGGGAACAGCTGACGTTACTGAACCCCAATAACAGAGGAGCGACTGTTGACTGTGCGTACAGCACTTCTGGACGGCAACTGGCGGTGTTGGAGCCCAGGGACAGGTGGAAAAGCAGAGGAACACAATGTAGGCCGAAGCCTGAGAAAGTCGAAAGGGAACCTTTAACCCCCCCCCAAGGCGTTTGTAGCTGAAAGAGCCAGCTTGTGCAGCACAAAAGATGCAAAAGGAAAAGGTGGCTCTTTTCATCATGCTCCTTGCAAACACAGAACTAAACACTTATAAAATGTGTCCCCTGCAACCGTAAAACCGTCCCGGAGGTGGGACTTTCCTTCGTAATGTGACGCAGCACAGCCGTCATTCCTACCCCCCCGACGCCGCGCACCGGCTCCTCAGCGTTGTTTTATTCCGTCCCGGAGCCTGCGCTGTTATGTTATCCCGTGGCCAGGCACACTTAGCGCTGCCCGTCTTCTGGCATCATTTGGTGTCAGGATGGCTGCGCCTGTGCGGCCGCGCTGGCCGAGAGCCCGCCTCGCAGTGTCTTCTGATTTAATCCCACTGGGGGCCTGGGATCCATGGACATGCGCAGTGCATATCCTCGCCTCTCACTCCCCTCCCTACGGCTTCTTAAGACTGTGCGGTGTCACGGCCGTGGCATGCTATTAGGGACCAGCTGACACCGAACAGTCTGAAGAAGCCATAGGGAGATGAGTGAGAGGTGGAGGTTCAGATATGCACTGCGCATGTCCATGGATCCCAGGCCCCCAGTGGGATTAAATCAGAAGACACTGCGAGGCGGGCTCTCGGCCAGCGCGGCCGCACAGGCGCAGCCATCCTGACACCAAATGATGCCAGAAGACGGGCAGCGCTAAGTGTGCCTGGCCACGGGATAACATAACAGCGCAGGCTCCGGGACGGAATAAAACAACGCTGAGGAGCCGGTGCGCGGCGCCGGGGGGGTAGGAATGACGGCTGTGCTGCGTCACATTACGAAGGAAAGTCCTTCCTCCGGGACGGTTTTACGGTATCAGTGGACACATTTTATAAGTGTTAAGTTCTGCGTGTGCAAGGAGCTAAACAAAAATAGCTACCTTTTCCTTGTGCAGCATTACTGCTGCACAAGGTGGCTCTTTCAGTAACAAACGCCTTGGGGGGGGGGGGACAGATTCCCTTACATTTCAGTTGTTGTGTCAGCGTGGCGGTCGCATGACACATTGCCGGCTACACAGCTGGGGATCAGCTGACGTTACTGAAACCCAATAACACTGGGTCGTATGTTTTGACTGTGCAGACGGCACTTCTGAGCCTCAACTGGCGGTGTTGGAGCCCAGGAATTTAAGTTCAGGTGGTAGAAAGATGAACACAACAGGAGACCTGGATAACGTATACAGTGACCTAATTTTTTAATCAGGAGGAGGAGTGGCAAATTCCTGCGAGATCCAGGCCTTGTTCATTTTCAGGAAAGTAAGCCGGTCAACGTTATCGGAGGATAGTCGCATGCGACGGTCAGTTAGTACACCACCTGCAGCACTAAAGACACGTTCCGATAATACACTGGCCGCAGGGCAAGACAGCACCTCCAATGCATACTGGCTTAGCTCTGGCCATGTATCCAGCTTTGAGACCCAAAACTTGAAAGGGGAAGAGCCGTCTGGGAGTACAGCAAGAGGGCAAGACATGTAGTCTGTCACCATCTGACGGAACCGTTGCCTCCTGCTGACTGTAGCCGTCTGTGATGGTGTAGACTTTTGTGGGGGGCACAGAAAACTGTGCCACAGTTGGGCCATACTGGTCTTGCCTTGGGCAGAGGCACTGCTTCTGCTCCCTCTTTGTGCAGAGCCTCCACCACTGCCTGGACGCACTGAGCTGCTTTGGAATGCACTAGCAGCACTTCTCTCAGTTGGAATGGAGAAGATGATGGAATTGACCAGTGTGTCTTGGTACTCCCGCATTTTTCGCTCACGGTTCAACGGTGTGATGAGGCTTTCTACGTTGTCCCGGTAGCGAGGATCGAGGAGGGTGAACACCCAATAATCAGACATGTTGAGAATGTGGGCGATGCGGCGGTCGTTTCTCAGGCACTGCAGCATGTAATCCACCATGTGCTGCAGACTGCCAACTGCCCAAGAAACGCTGTCCCCTGCTGGAGGCGTGATCTCTGCCTGCTCGTCATCACCCCACCCTCGCTGTACACACTGAGTACTGGACAATTCGGTAACTCCCTCCTCTGGACGGATGTCTTCCTCCTCCATTGACTCCTCCTCATCCTCCTCACAAACTGTCCCCTGCCTACGCGTTTGTGAGGAACCACGTGGCGCTGACTGTCCAGAAGATGATGGAAATGGTGAATCCTCATCCTCCACCTCTTCCACAACATCATCCCTTAGCGCTTGCAGTGATTTTTCAAGCAGGCAGATAAGGGGGACAGTCATGCTGACTAGTGCATCATCTGCACTCGCCATCCGCGTGGAATAATCAAAGGGACGCAAAACCTGGCAGACGTCATTCATAGTGGCCCACTCTGTGGTTGTGAAGTCTGTACGGCGCTGACTGCGACTTTTTTGCGCCTGAAGCAGCTGGTACTCCATTACAGCTTGCTGCTGCTCACACAACCGCTCCAACATATGTAACGTGGAATTCCACCTGGTAGGTAGGTCACATATGATGCGATGTTCCGGCAGGCGGTGTCGGCGCTGCAGAGCCGCAATGCGCGCTTTTGCCGTGCTGGAACGCCGCAAGTGAGCACACTCTAGGCGGACCTTGTGCAGCAGTGCATCAAGATCCGGATAGTCCCTCAAAAAGCTCTGCACGACCAAATTGAGCACATGTGCCAGACATGGGATGTGAGTGAGGTTGCCAAGGCCCAGAGCTGCCACCAGATTTCGGCCATTATCACACACTACCATGCCTGGCTGGAGATTCGCTGGCACAAACCACACATCGCTCTCCTGCTTGATGGCATTCCAGAGCTCCTGCGCTGTGTGGCTACGATTCCCCAAAAAAATTAATTTCAACACGGCCTGTTGACGTTTGGCCACGGCTGTGCTCATGTCGGTCGTAACAGGTACACGTTCATCACGGGTCCATGTGGAGGTGGACTGTGACGGCTCCTGCAGCGATGATTCTGAGGAACTGGTGTAAGAGGAGGAGTCAATGCGTACAGAATGGATTCCTGCAATCCTTGGAGTGGGCAGGACACGTCCTGCGCCACTCGCACGGTCTGTACCCGGCTCAACGACATTAACCCAATGGGCAGTGAGGGAAAGGTATCGCCCCTGTCCATGTTGACTGGTCCACGCATCGGTGGTGAGGTGGACCTTGCTACTGACGGCGTTCAGTAGCGCGTGTTTTATGTGTCCCTCCACATGCTTGTGCAGGGCAGGGACGGCTTGCCTGCTGAAGTAAAAGCGGCTGGGCACATTGTACTGTGGGACTGCCAATGACATCAAGTCACGGAAGCTGTCAGTCTCCACCAGCCTGAATGACAGCATTTCCAGTGACAGCAGTTTGGCAATGCCTGCAGTCAGAGCCTGTGCTCGTGGGTGGTTTGACGAGAAAGGCCGCCTTTTCTCCCATGCCTGTACTACCGATGGCTGTAGACTGGGCTGGGAGTGTGTGGATGACTGGGAAAGTGGTGCTGCGGGTGGAATTACAGCGGGTCTCTGGACAACAGGGCCAGAGGTTCGTCCACGGCGATCCTGGGAGGAAGCCGAACCAGCTGCGTGTGAGCTAGAGGAAGAGGCAACACGAGCTGAAGAGGTGGTAGCTGCCGCTGTTGGTTGGCCTACCTCTTCAGTGTGTTTTTCTAACTCCGCCGGGTGCCTGTTGCACACATGTTTCCACATGTTGGAGGTATTGAGGTTGCTGACATTTTTCCCTCTTTTGACTTTTTGATGACACACGTTGCATCTGACATAGCAAATGTCATCTGCAACTGTGTCAAAAAAGGACCAGGCACTGCAAGTCTTGGGAGCGCCCTTTTTGGCTTTTGGAAGAGACATGCTCCTAACGGGTGCCAAAGCGGAGGCTGCAGGATCCGCAGTCTTCCCCCTCCCTCTCCCTCTTTGGGCCGTACGGGGAATCTCTTCCTCAGAGCTGCTCCCACCACCTTCCTGTCCCTCACGCCAAGATGGGTCGAGGACCTCATCATCTACACTACCCTCTGCCCCCAACTGCTCCTCCTGGGTAGTCTCAGCAGCAGAGCACGCACCAGTAAGTGGCACCTGAGTGTCATCATCAGCTGATGCGGCCTGCGATGTGGTGACCGGAGCCACTGGCCCACCCGCCTCTTCAGAGGAAGACAGAAAAAGCTGTTGGGCATCACTGCACCCTGCCTCTTCTTCCATTTCTCCAATGCTGCTTGGCTGGCCCCCTGTTTCCAAGCCAAGAGATTCAGAGAACAGAAGTAGAGACGGCTCCTGTCCTGGGCTCTCTGTCTGCCTGGGCAATTTGGCAGGTGGTGAAGAGACAGATGGCTGCTCTCCAGTGCTCTGTGTCTGAGAGGATGTGGCACTAATGGAAGTTGATGCATTAGCTGCCATCCATCCGACAACAGCTTCAATTTGTTCTTGACGCAGCAGCGGTGTACGGCGCTCTGACACAAAGCTGCGCATGAACGACTGTTGCCTGGTGAAAGTGGGTGCTGATGAGTCACCGGTGCCCGCAGCAGGCACAGAATCCCCACGTCCCCTCCCTGCTCCGCGCCCACGCCCACGTGCCTTACTCACTGCCTTCTTCATCTTGGTTGACTGATAAAGATAAGCAGAAAAGTACTAACGGCTTTGTGTGCTTATTCCTGAGCAACTCCTCCTAACAGGTATAAGAAACACTAATTTTCTAAAGTGTGGACTAGACTTTAATATGAGCTAATGTGGCCTACACAAATGTAAAGTGGTGTAACTGGTGTGTTTGGTGAACTTTATTATTTATTTCTTTTTTGGGGGCTGAACTGACAACAGATAGAGCTGCAGTCACACGGAGACCGTGCAGGCAGCCGTAAACGGCACTGCAAGGCCCAAAAACCCTCCTCTACTTTATCCTATGTAGTGTTTTTCCACAAATTAGCTGGAGACGGGTGGAAAGACACTAATAGGATTTTTTTAAATTAATTAGCAGCAGACTACACTACTTGAAAAAAAATGAAAATTGATTTTGCGGTATGACGCAGTGAACAACCCTGAGCTGGAGACAACCAGGCTATGGCTGCTCACAGACTACAGGGCGAGCTGCAGTCACACGGAGACCGTGCAGACAGCCGTAAACGGCGCTGCAAGGCCCAAAAACCCTCCTCTACTTTATCCTATGTAGTGTTTTTCCACAAATTAGCTGGAGACGGGTGGAAAGACACTAATAGGATTTTTTTAAATTAATTAGCAGCAGACTACACTACTTGAAAAAAAATGAAAATTGATTTTGCGGTATGACGCAGTGAACAACCCTGAGCTGGAGACAACCAGGCTATGGCTGCTCACAGACTACAGGGCGAGCTGCAGTCACACGGAGACCGTGCAGACAGCCGTAAACGGCGCTGCAAGGCCCAAAAACCCTCCTCTACTTTATCCTATGTAGTGTTTTTCCACAAATTAGCTGGAGACGGGTGGAAAGACACTAATAGGATTTTTTTAAATTAATTAGCAGCAGACTACACTACTTGAAAAAAAATGAAAATTGATTTGGCGGTATGACGCAGTGAACAACCCTGAGCTGGAGACAACCAGGCTATGGCTGCTCACAGACTACAGGGCGAGCTGCAGTCACACGGAGACCGTGCAGACAGCCGTAAACGGCGCTGCAAGGCCCAAAAACCCTCCTCTACTTTATCCTATGTAGTGTTTTTCCACAAATTAGCTGGAGACGGGTGAAAAGACACTAATAGGATTTTTTTAAATTAATTAGCAGCAGACTACACTACTTGAAAAAAAATGAAAATTGATTTGGCGGTATGACGCAGTGAACAACCCTGAGCTGGAGACAACCAGGCTATGGCTGCTCACAGACTACAGGGTGAGCTGCAGTCACACGGAGACCGTGCAGACAGCCGTAAACGGCGCTGCAAGGCCCAAAAACCCTCCTCTACTTTATCCTATGTAGTGTTTTTCCACAAATTAGCTGGAGACGGGTGGAAAGACACTAATAGGATTTTTTTGAATAAATTAGCAGCAGACTACACTACTTGAAAAAAAAAAAAAAAAATAAGAACAGTATGAGGCAATGAACCACCCTCCCTGAACTGAATACAACCAGCTATGGATGGCCTATGTGGCTGCACTCAGACTAGAGAGTGGGCTGCACTCACACACACACACAGACCTTGCAGATCGCTGTGAAAACAGCGCTACAAGGCAAAAGCAAGGTGAATAGTAGGTGAACACAGCGGTTGCTAAATTAGCCTTTGGAAAGCACAAAGAAGCAAATCGCTATCTCTAAACTGTCCCTCAGTCAGCAAACAGCGTCCTGTCACTAACTGAATTCACAGCAGAGTGATCGCAAAATGGCGCCAGCGACTTTTAAACTGCAGCATGACATCATTTCAGCAGCCAATCACAGCCTTGCCAGTAGTTTCATGCCCTCCATGCTAAACAGGATGTGCCCACACTTGGAATCATTCTCATTGGCTGAATTTCGGAATTTTGAATCTGGGAACTTCCGATTCCGGTATCCGATACGCGGCAAGTATCGGAATCCCGGTATCGGAATTCCGATACCGCAAGTATCGGCCGATACCCGATACTTGCGGTATCGGAATGCTCAACACTACAGAAGAGTCGATAGTCTGTCTGGAATTGGCAATGGATCCCATTCCCTGACTGGCTGTGACTGACATTAGTGCGTGCGCAGACTTCACAAGCGGATACAAAATCTTTCATATCATTATGAATGGAAGGCCACCAAAGTCTAGCAATGTCTTTCAATGTAGCAGGTTAGTCAGAGATTTGGGCTCCTGAGTAGTGTTGAGCATTCCGATACCGCAAGTATCGGGTATCGGCCGATACTTGCGGTATCGGAATTCCGATACCGGTATTCCGATACTTGCCGCGTATCGGATACCGGAATCGGAAGTTCCAAGATTCAAAATTCAGAAATTCAGCCAATGAGAATGATTCCAAGTGTGGGCACATCCTGTTTAGCATGGAGGGCATGAAACTACTGGCAAGGCTGTGATTGGCTGCTGAAATGATGTCATGATGCAGTTTAAAAGTCGCTGGCGCCATTTTCCGATCACTCTGCTGTGAATTCAGTTAGTGACAGGACGCTGTTTGCTGACTGAGGGACAGTTTAGAGATAGCGATTTGCTTCTTTGTGCTTTCCAAAGGCTAATTTAGCAACCGCTGTGTTCACCTACTATTCACCTTGCTTTTGCCTTGTAGCGCTGTTTTCACAGCGATCTGCAAGGTCTGTGTGTGTGTGTGTGTGTGAGTGCAGCCCACTCTCTAGTCTGAGTGCAGCCACATAGGCCATCCATAGCTGGTTGTATTCAGTTCAGGGAGGGTGGTTCATTGCCTCATACTGTTCTTTTTTTTTTTTTTTTTTTCAAGTAGTGTAGTCTGCTGCTAATTTATTCAAAAAAATCCTATTAGTGTCTTTCCACCCGTCTCCAGCTAATTTGTGGAAAAACACTACATAGGATAAAGTAGAGGAGGGTTTTTGGGCCTTGCAGCGCCGTTTACGGCTGTCTGCACGGTCTCCGTGTGACTGCAGCTCGCCCTGTAGTCTGTGAGCAGCCGTAGCCTGGTTGTCTGCAGCTCAGGGTTGTTCACTGCGTCATACCGCCAAATCAATTTTTATTTTTTTTCAAGTAGTGTAGTCTGCTGCTAATTAATTTAAAAAAATCCTATTAGTGTCTTTCCACCCGTCTCCAGCTAATTTGTGGAAAAACACTACATAGGATAAAGTAGAGGAGGGTTTTTGGGCCTTGCAGCGCCGTTTACGGCTGTCTGCACGGTCTCCGTGTGACTGCAGCTCGCCCTGTAGTCTGTGAGCAGCCGTAGCCTGGTTGTCTGCAGCTCAGGGTTGTTCACTGCGTCATACCGCCAAATCAATTTTTATTTTTTTTCAAGTAGTGTAGTCTGCTGCTAATTAATTTAAAAAAATCCTATTAGTGTCTTTCCACCCGTCTCCAGCTAATTTGTGGAAAAACACTACATAGGATAAAGTAGAGGAGGGTTTTTGGGCCTTGCAGCGCCGTTTACGGCTGTCTGCACGGTCTCCGTGTGACTGCAGCTCGCCCTGTAGTCTGTGAGCAGCCGTAGCCTGGTTGTCTGCAGCTCAGGGTTGTTCACTGCGTCATACCGCCAAATCAATTTTAATTTTTTTTCAAGTAGTGTAGTCTGCTGCTAATTAATTTAAAAAAATCCTATTAGTGTCTTTCCACCCGTCTCCAGCTAATTTGTGGAAAAACACTACATAGGATAAAGTAGAGGAGGGTTTTTGGGCCTTGCAGCGCCGTTTACGTCTGTCTGCACGGTCTCTGTGTGACTGCAGCTCTATCTGTTGTCAGTTCAGCCCCCAAAAAAGAAATAAATAATAAAGTTCACCAAACACACCAGTTACACCACTTTACATTTGTGTAGGCCACATTAGCTCATATTAAAGTCTAGTCCACACTTTAGAAAATTAGTGTTTCTTATACCTGTTAGGAGGAGTTGCTCAGGAATAAGCACACAAATCCGTTAGTACTTTTCTGCTTATCTTTATCAGTCAACCAAGATGAAGAAGGCAGTGAGTAAGGCACGTGGGCGTGGGCGCGGAGCAGGGAGGGGACGTGGGGATTCTGTGCCTGCTGCGGGCACCGGTGACTCATCAGCACCCACTTTCACCAGGCAACAGTCGTTCATGCGCAGCTTTGTGTCAGAGCGCCGTACACCGCTGCTGCGTGAAGACCAAATTGAAGCCGTTGTCGGATGGATGGCAGCTAATGCATCAACTTCCATTAGTGCCACATCCTCTCAGACACAGAGCACTGGAGAGCAGCCATCTGTCTCTTCACCACCTGCCAAATTGCCCAGGCAGACAGAGAGCCCAGGACAGGAGCCGTCTCTACTTCTGTTCTCTGAATCTCTTGGCTTGGAAACAGGGGGCCAGCCAAGCAGCATTGGAGAAATGGAAGAAGAGGCAGGGTGCAGTGATGCCCAACAGCTTTTTCTGTCTTCCTCTGAAGAGGCGGGTGGGCCAGTGGCTCCGGTCACCACATCGCAGGCCGCATCAGCTGATGATGACACTCAGGTGCCACTTACTGGTGCGTGCTCTGCTGCTGAGACTACCCAGGAGGAGCAGTTGGGGGCAGAGGGTAGTGTAGATGATGAGGTCCTCGACCCATCTTGGCGTGAGGGACAGGAAGGTGGTGGGAGCAGCTCTGAGGAAGAGATTCCCCGTACGGCCCAAAGAGGGAGAGGGAGGGGGAAGACTGCGGATCCTGCAGCCTCCGCTTTGGCACCCGTTAGGAGCATGTCTCTTCCAAAAGCCAAAAAGGGCGCTCCCAAGACTTGCAGTGCCTGGTCCTTTTTTGACACAGTTGCAGATGACATTTGCTATGTCAGATGCAACGTGTGTCATCACAAAGTCAAAAGAGGTCGAAATGTCAGCAGCCTCAATACCTCCAACATGTGGAAACATGTGCGCACCAGGCACCCGGCGTTGTTAGAAAAACACACTGAAGAGGTAGGCCAACCAACAGCGGCAGCTACCACCTCTTCAGCTCGTGTTGCCTCTTCCTCTAGCTCACACGCAGCTGGTTCGGCTTCCTCCCAGGATCGCCGTGGAAGAACCTCTGGCCCTGTTGTCCAGAGACCCGCTGTAATTCCACCCGCAGCGCCACTTTCCCAGTCATCCACACACTCCCAGCCCAGTCTACAGCCATCGGTAGTACAGGCATGGGAGAAAAGGCGGCCTTTCTCGTCAAACCACCCACGAGCACAGGCTCTGACTGCAGGCATTGCCAAACTTCTGTCACTGGAAATGCTGTCATTCAGGCTGGTGGAGACTGACAGCTTCCGTGACTTGATGTCATTGGCAGTCCCACAGTACAATGTGCCCAGCCGCTTTTACTTCAGCAGGCAAGCCGTCCCTGCCCTGCACAAGCATGTGGAGGGACACATAAAACACGCGCTACTGAACGCCGTCAGTAGCAAGGTCCACCTCACCACCGATGCGTGGACCAGTCAACATGGACAGGGGCGATACCTTTCCCTCACTGCCCATTGGGTTAATGTCATTGAGCCGGGTACAGACCGTGCGAGTGGCGCAGGACGTGTCCTGCCCACTCCAAGGATTGCAGGAATCCATTCTGTACGCATTGACTCCTCCTCTTACACCAGTTCCTCAGAATCATCGCTGCAGGAGCCGTCACAGTCCACCTCCACATGGACCCGTGATGAACGTGTACCTGTTACGACCGACATGAGCACAGCCGTGGCCAAACGTTAACAGGCCGTGTTGAAATTAATTTTTTTGGGGAATCGTAGCCACACAGCGCAGGAGCTCTGGAATGCCATCAAGCAGGAGAGCGATGTGTGGTTTGTGCCAGCGAATCTCCAGCCAGGCATGGTAGTGTGTGATAATGGCCGAAATCTGGTGGCAGCTCTGGGCCTCGGCAACCTCACTCACATCCCATGTCTGGCACATGTGCTCAATTTGGTCGTGCAGAGCTTTTTGAGGGACTATCCGGATCTTGATGCACTGCTGCACAAGGTCCGCCTAGAGTGTGCTCACTTGCGGCGTTCCAGCACGGCAAAAGCGCGCATTGCGGCTCTGCAGCGCCGACACCGCCTGCCGGAACATCGCATCATATGTGACCTACCTACCAGGTGGAATTCCACGTTACATATGTTGGAGCGGTTGTGTGAGCAGCAGCAAGCTGTAATGGAGTACCAGCTGCTTCAGGCGCAAAGAAGTCGCACTCAGCGCCGTACAGACTTCACAACCACAGAGTGGGCCACTATGAATGACGTCTGCCAGGTTTTGCGTCCCTTTGATTATTCCATGCGGATGGCGAGTGCAGATGATGCACTAGTCAGCATGACTGTCCCCCTTATCTGCCTGCTTGAAAAATCACTGCAAGCGCTAAGGGATGATGTTGTGGAAGAGGTGGAGGATGAGGATTCACCATTTCCATCATCTTCTGGACAGTCAGCGCCACGTGGTTCCTCACAAACGCTTAGGCAGGGGACAGTTTGTGAGGAGGATGAGGAGGAGTCAATGGAGGAGGAAGACGTCCGTCCAGAGGAGGGAGTTACCGAATTGTCCAGTACTCAGTGTGTACAGCGAGGGTGGGGTGATGACGAGCGGGCAGAGATCACGCCTCCAGCAGGGGACAGCGTTTCTTGGGCAGTTGGCAGTCTGCAGCACATGGTGGATTACATGCTGCAGTGCCTGAGAAACGACCGCCGCATCGCCCACATTCTCAACATGTCTGATTATTGGGTGTTCACCCTCCTCGATCCTCGCTACCGGGACAACGTAGAAAGCCTCATCACACCGTTGAACCGTGAGCGAAAAATGCGGGAGTACCAAGACACACTGGTCAATTCCATCATCTTCTCCATTCCAACTGAGAGAAGTGCTGCTAGTGCATTCCAAAGCAGCTCAGTGCGTCCAGGCAGTGGTGGAGGCTCTGCACAAAGAGGGAGCAGAAGCAGTGCCTCTGCCCAAGGCAAGACCAGTATGGCCCAACTGTGGCACAGTTTTCTGTGCCCCCCACAAAAGTCTACACCATCACAGACGGCTCCAGTCAGCAGGAGGCAACGGTTCCGTCAGATGGTGACAGACTACATGTCTTGCCCTCTTGCTGTACTCCCAGACGGCTCTTCCCCTTTCAAGTTTTGGGTCTCAAAGCTGGATACATGGCCAGAGCTAAGCCAGTATGCATTGGAGGTGCTGTCTTGCCCTGCGGCCAGTGTATTATCGGAACGTGTCTTTAGTGCTGCAGGTGGTGTACTAACTGACCGTCGCATGCGACTATCCTCCGATAACGTTGACCGGCTTACTTTCCTGAAAATGAACAAGGCCTGGATCTCGCAGGAATTTGCCACTCCTCCTCCTGATTAAATAATTAGGTCACTGTATACGTTATCCAGGTCTCCTGTTGTGTTCATCTTTCTACCACCTGAACTTAAATTCCTGTGCTCCAACACCGCCAGTTGAGGCTCAGAAGTGCCGTCTGCACAGTCAAAACATACGACCCAGTGTTATTGGGTTTCAGTAACGTCAGCTGATCCCCAGCTGTGTAGCCGGCAATGTGTCATGCGACCGCCACGCTGACACAACAACTGAAATGTAAGGGAATCTGTCCCCCCCCCCGCAAGGCGTTTGTTACTGAAAGAGCCACCTTGTGCAGCAGTAATGCTGCACAAGGAAAAGGTAGCTATTTTTGTTTAGCTCCTTGCACACGCAGAACTTAACACTTATAAAATGTGTCCACTGATACCGTAAAACCGTCCCGGAGGTGGGACTTTCCTTCGTAATGTGACGCAGCACAGCCGTCATTCCTACCCCCCCGGCGCCGCGCACCGGCTCCTCAGCGTTGTTTTATTCCGTCCCGGAGCCTGCGCTGTTATGTTATCCCGTGGCCAGGCAAACTTAGCGCTGCCCGTCTTCTGGCATCATTTGGTGTCAGGATGGCTGCGCCTGTGCGGCCGCGCTGGCAGATAGCCCGCCTCGCAGTGTCTTCTGATTTAATCCCACTGGGGGCCTGGGATCCATGGACATGCGCAGTGCATATCTGAACCTCCACCTCTCACTCATTTCCCTATGGCTTCTTCAGACTGTTCGGTGTCAGCTGGTCCCTAATAGCATGCCACGGCCGTGACACCGCACAGTCTTAAGAAGCCGTAGGGAGGGGAGTGAGAGGCGAGGATATGCACTGCGCATGTCCATGGATCCCAGGCCCCCAGTGGGATTAAATCAGAAGACACTGCGAGGCGGGCTCTCTGCCAGCGCGGCCGCACAGGCGCAGCCAGCCTGATACCAAATGATGTCAGAAGATGGGCAGCGCTAAGTGTGCCTGGCCACGGGATAACATAACAGCGCAGGCTCCGGGACGGAATCAAACAACGCTGAGGAGCCGGGGCGCGGCGCCGGGGGGGTAGGAATGACGGTTGTGCTGCGTCATATTACGAAGGAAAGTCCCACCTCCGGGACGGTTTCACGGTTTCAGGGGACACATTTTATAAGTGTTTAGTTCTGCGTGTGCAAGGAGCATGATGAAAAGAGCCACCTTTTCCTTTTGCATCTTTTGTGCTGCACAAGCTGGCTCTTTCAGCTACAAACGCCTTGGGGGGGGGTTAAAGGTTCCCTTTCGACTTTCTCAGGCTTCGGCCTACATTGTGTTCCTCTGCTTTTCCACCTGTCCCTGGGCTCCAACACCGCCAGTTGCCGTCCAGAAGTGCTGTACGCACAGTCAACAGTCCCTCCTCTGTTATTGGGGTTCAGTAACGTCAGCTGTTCCCCTGCTGTGTGTGTGGCAATCCCTCCTACCTCCTCCAACCTCCTCCTCCTCCACCTGCCCCTGGGCTCCAACACCGCCAGTTGCCGTCCAGAAGTGCTGTACGCACAGTCAACAGTCCCTCCTCTGTTATTGGGGTTCAGTAACGTCAGCTGTTCCCCTGCTGTGTGTGTGGCAATCCCTCCTACCTCCTCCAACCTCCTCCTCCACCTGTCCCTGGGCTCCAACACCGCCAGTTGCCGTCCAGAAGTGCTGTACGCACAGTCAACAGTCCCTCCTCTGTTATTGGGGTTCAGTAACGTCAGCTGTTCCCCTGCTGTGTGTGTGGCAATCCCTCCTACCTCCTCCAACCTCCTCCTCCTCCACCTGCCCCTGGGCTTCAACACCGCCAGTTGCCGTCCAGAAGTGCTGTACGCACAGTCAACAGTCCCTCCTCTGTTATTGGGGTTCAGTAACGTCAGCTGTTCCCCTGCTGTGTGTGTGGCAATCCCTCCTACCTCCTCCAACCTCCTCCTCCTCCACCTGCCCCTGGGCTCCAACACCGCCAGTTGCCGTCCAGAAGTGCTGTACGCACAGTCAACAGTCCCTCCTCTGTTATTGGGGTTCAGTAACGACAGCTGTTCCCCTGCTGTGTGTGAGGCAATCCCTCCTACCTCCTCCAACCTCCTCCTCCTCCTCCACCTGTCCCTGGGCTCCAACACCGCCAGTTGCCGTCCAGAAGTGCTGTACGCACAGTCAACAGTCCCTCCTCTGTTATTGGGGTTCAGTAACGTCAGCTGTTCCCCTGCTGTGTGTGTGGCAATCCCTCCTACCTCCTCCAACCTCCTCCTCCTCCTCCACCTGTCCCTGGGCTCCAACACCGCCAGTTGCCGTCCAGAAGTGCTGTACGCACAGTCAACAGTCCCTCCTCTGTTATTGGGGTTCAGTAACGTCAGCTGTTCCCCTGCTGTGTGTGTGGCAATCCCTCCTACCTCCTCCAACCTCCTCCTCCTCCACCTGCCCCTGGGCTTCAACACCGCCAGTTGCCGTCCAGAAGTGCTGTACGCACAGTCAACAGTCCCTCCTCTGTTATTGGGGTTCAGTAACGTCAGCTGTTCCCCTGCTGTGTGTGTGGCAATCCCTCCTACCTCCTCCAACCTCCTCCTCCTCCTCCACCTGTCCCTGGGCTCCAACACCGCCAGTTGCCGTCCAGAAGTGCTGTACGCACAGTCAACAGTCCCTCCTCTGTTATTGGGGTTCAGTAACGTCAGCTGTTCCCCTGCTGTGTGTGTGGCAATCCCTCCTACCTCCTCCAACCTCCTCCTCCTCCTCCACCTGTCCCTGGGCTCCAACACCGCCAGTTGCCGTCCAGAAGTGCTGTACGCACAGTCAACAGTCCCTCCTCTGTTATTGGGGTTCAGTAACGTCAGCTGTTCCCCTGCTCTGTGTGTGGCAATCCCTCCTACCTCCTCCAACCTCCTCCTCCTCCTCCACCTGTCCCTGGGCTCCAACACCGCCAGTTGCCGTCCAGAAGTGCTGTACGCACAGTCAACAGTCCCTCCTCTGTTATTGGGGTTCAGTAACGTCAGCTGTTCCCCTGCTGTGTGTGTGGCAATCCCTCCTACCTCCTCCAACCTCCTCCTCCTCCACCTGTCCCTGGGCTCCAACAACGCCAGTTGCCGTCCAGAAGTGCTGTACGCACAGTCAACAGTCCCTCCCCTGTTATTGGGGTTCAGTAACGTCAGCTGTTCCTCTGCTGTGTGTGTGGCAATCCCTCCTACCTCCTCCAACCTCCTCCTCCTCCACCTGCCCCTGGGCTCCAACACCGCCAGTTGCCGTCCAGAAGTGCTGTACGCACAGTCAACAGTCCCTCCTCTGTTATTGGGGTTCAGTAATGTCAGCTGTTCCCCTGCTGTGTGTGTGGCAATCCCTCCTACCTCCTCCAACCTCCTCCTCCTCCTCCACCTGTCCCTGGGCTCCAACACCGCCAGTTGCCGTCCAGAAGTGCTGTACGCACAGTCAACAGTCCCTCCTCTGTTATTGGGGTTCAGTAACGTCAGCTGTTCCCCTGCTGTGTGTGTGGCAATCCCTCCTACCTCCTCCAACCTCCTCCTCCTCCACCTGCCCCTGGGCTTCAACACCGCCAGTTGCCGTCCAGAAGTGCTGTACGCACAGAGCCAAACACCTCGCCAATGTGTTAGTGGGGTTCAGCACCGCCAGCTGTTCCCCTGCTGTGTATACGGCAACGTGTACTGCGACCGCCACGCAGTCACAACAAGTTTACTTTAAGGGAACCTGTCCCCCCCCCCCCCCAGGCGTTTGTTACTGAAGGAGCCACCTTGTGCAGCAGTAATGATGCAAAGGGAAAAAGTGCCTCTTTTCGTGGTGCTCCTTGCACATGCGGAACCTAACAGTTATGAAATGTGTCCCATCACAGCGTTAAACCGTCCGGTAGGTGGAACTTTCCTTTGTCGTGTGACGCAGCACAGCCATCATTTTTACCCCCTTGGCGCCGTGCGCCGCCTCCTCAGCGTTGTTTGAATCTGTCCCGGAGCCTGCGCTGTTAGGTTAGCCCTTGGCCATGCACACATTTTGCGCTGCCCGTCTTCTGACATCATTTGGTGTCAGGCTGGCTGCGCCTGTGCGGGTGCGCTGGCCGAGATCCCGCCTCGCAGTGTCGTCTAATGTAATCCCACCGCGGGCCTGTGATCCGTGCCCGTGCGCAGTGCATATCCTCGCCTCTCACTCCCCTCCCTACGGCTTCTTCAGACTGTGCGATGTCAGCTGGTCCCTAATAGCATGCCACGGCCGTGACACCGCACAGTCTGAAAAAGCCGTAGGGAGGGGAGTGAGAGGCGAGGATATGCACTGCGCACGGGCACGGATCACAGGCCCGCGGTGGGATTACATTAGACGACACTGCGAGGCGGGATCTCGGCCAGCGCACCCGCACAGGCGCAGCCAGCCTGACACCAAATGATGTCAGAAGACGGGCAGCGCAAAATGTGTGCATGGCCAAGGGCTAACCTAACAGCGCAGGCTCCGGGACAGATTCAAACAACGCTGAGGAGGCGGCGCACGGCGCCAAGGGGGTAAAAATGATGGCTGTGCTGCGTCACACGACAAAGGAAAGTTCCACCTACCGGACGGTTTAACGCTGTGAGGGGACACATTTCATAACTGTTAGGTTCCGCATGTGCAAGGACCATAATTAAAAGAGCTAAGTTTACCTTTTCCAGCATTAGTGCTGTACACAATGGCTCTTTCAGCTACAAACGCCTGGGGGGGGGGGGGGTTAAAGGTTTCCTTTCAACTTGCTCGAGTGCAGGCTTCGGCCTACACTCCGCTCCCCCTGCTCCTCCTGCTGACCCTGGGCTCTAACACCGCCAGTTGGGGCCCGGTACTGCTAGCTGCACAGAGAAAAACACCAGCCAATGTGTCAGTGGGGTCCAGCACCGCCAGCTGTTCCCCTGCTGTGCAGCCGGCAACGTGTCCTGCAAAAGCCACGCAGACACAAGAACTGAAATTGAAGGGAACCTGTCCCCCCTCCCCCAGGCGTTTTTACGTTATCCAGCCACCTTGTACAGCGGTAATGCTGCATGTGTGCAAGGTGGCTCAGAAACGTATTCTCCTCGCACATGTGGAACTGAAAACACGTCTGCAATGTGTCCTCTGTGTGACCATTTAACCGTCCCGGTGGTGTGACTTTCCTTTGTAATGACACGCTGCAACCCCCTTGGTAGCGCTGCCCGTCTTCTGGCATCATTGTTTGGCTGGCTGCGCCTCTGCGGCCGCCCTGACCCACACAACGCCCCTCGGTGTCTTATTTATTGGGACTGCGAGGGTGTGATTGATGGGCAGGATCAGTGCATCAGTTCGCCTGTCCCTCCTCTCCTTCCGCCTTCTTCGGACTGTGCGGCTTCATGGCCGTGGCATGCGATAAGGGATCAGATGACGCCGCACAGTCTGAAGCGGGTGTAAGGACCCGAGTGTGAGAGGCCAACATATGTGCTGCGCCAGGCCCTGAATCCCAGCCCCGCAGTGTTTTGACAATGTTAAGACACTGCGGGGCTGGGATTCATGGTCATCGCGAAACGCACCGGCCGACATTAAATGATGTCAGAAGATGGGCAGCGCTAACAGCGCTAGGCCAGGGGATAACACGACAGCGCAGACTCCTGTACAGCAAATAACAACGCTCAGGAGGCTGCACCCAGCACCAAAGTGGGATTCTTGACATCTGTGCTGCGTCTCATTACAAAGGGAACTCGCACCTCCAACACAGTTTGACTGTATAAAGGGCTAAATGTTATACGTGTTTCATTCAGCGTGTGCAAGGAGCGAAATTAAAAGAGCAACCTTTGACTTGTGCAGCACTACTGCTGCATAAGCTGTGGCTCTTCTACTTTGTAACCCCTGAGGGGGGGTTAAAGGTTACCTTTGAAATTGGTTCAAGTAGGCTTCGGCCTACACTCTGCTCCCCCTGCAGAGCCCTGGGCTCCAACACCGCCAGTTGGGGCCCGGTACTGCTAGCTGCACAGAGAAAAACACCAGCCAATGTGTCAGTGGGGTTCAGCACCGCCAGCTGTTCCCCTGCTGTGCAGCCGGCATCGTGTCCTGCGACCGCCACGCAGACACAACAGACCCAAAGCTGCCGCCAGTGCAGGCTTCGGCCTACACTCCCCTCCCCCTGCTCCTGCTCCTCCTCCTCCTGCTGACCCTGGGCTCTAACAAACCGCCAGTTGGGGCCCAGATGTGCTAGCTGCACAGAGAAAAACACCAGCCAATGTGTCAGTGGGGTCCAGCACCGCCAGCTGTTCCCCTGCTGTGCAGCCGGCAACGTGTCCTGCAAAAGCCACGCAGACACAAGAACTGAAATTGAAGGGAACCTGTCCCCCCTCCCCCAGGCGTTTTTACGTTATCCAGCCACCTTGTACAGCGGTAATGCTGCATGTGTGCAAGGTGGCTCAGAAACGTATTCTCCTCGCACATGTGGAACTGAAAACACGTCTGCAATGTGTCCTCTGTGTGACCATTTAACCGTCCCGGTGGTGTGACTTTCCTTTGTAATGACACGCTGCAACCCCCTTGGTAGCGCTGCCCGTCTTCTGGCATCATTGTTTGGCTGGCTGCGCCTCTGCGGCCGCCCTGACCCACACAACGCCCCTCGGTGTCTTATTTATTGGGACTGCGAGGGTGTGATTGATGGGCAGGATCAGTGCATCAGTTCGCCTGTCCCTCCTCTCCTTCCGCCTTCTTCGGACTGTGCGGCTTCATGGCCGTGGCATGCGATAAGGGATCAGATGACGCCGCACAGTCTGAAGCGGGTGTAAGGACCCGAGTGTGAGAGGCCAACATATGTGCTGCGCCAGGCCCTGAATCCCAGCCCCGCAGTGTTTTGACAATGTTAAGACACTGCGGGGCTGGGATTCATGGTCATCGCGAAACGCACCGGCCGACATTAAATGATGTCAGAAGATGGGCAGCGCTAACAGCGCTAGGCCAGGGGATAACACGACAGCGCAGACTCCTGTACAGCAAATAACAACGCTCAGGAGGCTGCACCCAGCACCAAGGTGGGATTCTTGACATCTGTGCTGCGTCTCATTACAAAGGGAACTCGCACCTCCAACACAGTTTGACTGTATAAAGGGCTAAATGTTATACGTGTTTCATTCAGCGTGTGCAAGGAGCGAAATTAAAAGAGCAACCTTTGACTTGTGCAGCACTACTGCTGCATAAGCTGTGGCTCTTCTACTTTGTAACCCCTGAGGGGGGGTTAAAGGTTACCTTTGAAATTGGTTCAAGTAGGCTTCGGCCTACACTCTGCTCCCCCTGCAGAGCCCTGGGCTCCAACACCGCCAGTTGGGGCCCGGTACTGCTAGCTGCACAGAGAAAAACACCAGCCAATGTGTCAGTGGGGTTCAGCACCGCCAGCTGTTCCCCTGCTGTGCAGCCGGCATCGTGTCCTGCGACCGCCACGCAGACACAACAGACCCAAAGCTGCCGCCAGTGCAGGCTTCGGCCTACACTCCCCTCCCCCTGCTCCTGCTCCTCCTCCTCCTGCTGACCCTGGGCTCTAACAAACCGCCAGTTGGGGCCCAGATGTGCTAGCTGCACAGAGAAAAACACCAGCCAATGTGTCAGTGGGGTCCAGCACCGCCAGCTGTTCCCCTGCTGTGCAGCCGGCAACGTGTCCTGCAAAAGCCACGCAGACACAAGAACTGAAATTGAAGGGAACCTGTCCCCCCTCCCCCAGGCGTTTTTACGTTATCCAGCCACCTTGTACAGCGGTAATGCTGCATGTGTGCAAGGTGGCTCAGAAACGTATTCTCCTCGCACATGTGGAACTGAAAACACGTCTGCAATGTGTCCTTTGTGTGACCATTTAACCGTCCCGGTGGTGTGACTTTCCTTTGTAATGACACGCTGCAACCCCCTTGGTAGCGCTGCCCGTCTTCTGGCATCATTGTTTGGCTGGCTGCGCCTCTGCGGCCGCCCTGACCCACACAACGCCCCTCGGTGTCTTATTTATTGGGACTGCGAGGGTGTGATTGATGGGCAGGATCGGTGCATCAGTTCGCCTGTCCCTCCTCTCCTTCCGCCTTCTTCGGACTGTGCGGCTTCATGGCCGTGGCATGCGATAAGGGATCAGATGACGCCGCACAGTCTGAAGCGGGTGTAAGGACCCGAGTGTGAGAGGCCAACATATGTGCTGCGCCAGGCCCTGAATCCCAGCCCCGCAGTGTTTTGACAATGTTAAGACACTGCGGGGCTGGGATTCATGGTCATCGCGAAACGCACCGGCCGACATTAAATGATGTCAGAAGATGGGCAGCGCTAACAGCGCTAGGCCAGGGGATAACACGACAGCGCAGACTCCTGTACAGCAAATAACAACGCTCAGGAGGCTGCACCCAGCACCAAGGTGGGATTCTTGACATCTGTGCTGCGTCTCATTACAAAGGGAACTCGCACCTCCAACACAGTTTGACTGTATAAAGGGCTAAATGTTATACGTGTTTCATTCAGCGTGTGCAAGGAGCGAAATTAAAAGAGCAACCTTTGACTTGTGCAGCACTACTGCTGCATAAGCTGTGGCTCTTCTACTTTGTAACCCCTGAGGGGGGGTTAAAGGTTACCTTTGAAATTGGTTCAAGTAGGCTTCGGCCTACACTCTGCTCCCCCTGCAGAGCCCTGGGCTCCAACACCGCCAGTTGGGGCCCGGTACTGCTAGCTGCACAGAGAAAAACACCAGCCAATGTGTCAGTGGGGTTCAGCACCGCCAGCTGTTCCCCTGCTGTGCAGCCGGCATCGTGTCCTGCGACCGCCACGCAGACACAACAGACCCAAAGCTGCCGCCAGTGCAGGCTTCGGCCTACACTCCCCTCCCCCTGCTCCTGCTCCTCCTCCTCCTGCTGACCCTGGGCTCTAACAAACCGCCAGTTGGGGCCCAGATGTGCTAGCTGCACAGAGAAAAACACCAGCCAATGTGTCAGTGGGGTCCAGCACCGCCAGCTGTTCCCCTGCTGTGCAGCCGGCAACGTGTCCTGCAAAAGCCACGCAGACACAAGAACTGAAATTGAAGGGAACCTGTCCCCCCTCCCCCAGGCGTTTTTACGTTATCCAGCCACCTTGTACAGCGGTAATGCTGCATGTGTGCAAGGTGGCTCAGAAACGTATTCTCCTCGCACATGTGGAACTGAAAACACGTCTGCAATGTGTCCTCTGTGTGACCATTTAACCGTCCCGGTGGTGTGACTTTCCTTTGTAATGACACGCTGCAACCCCCTTGGTAGCGCTGCCCGTCTTCTGGCATCATTGTTTGGCTGGCTGCGCCTCTGCGGCCGCCCTGACCCACACAACGCCCCTCGGTGTCTTATTTATTGGGACTGCGAGGGTGTGATTGATGGGCAGGATCAGTGCATCAGTTCGCCTGTCCCTCCTCTCCTTCCGCCTTCTTCGGACTGTGCGGCTTCATGGCCGTGGCATGCGATAAGGGATCAGATGACGCCGCACAGTCTGAAGCGGGTGTAAGGACCCGAGTGTGAGAGGCCAACATATGTGCTGCGCCAGGCCCTGAATCCCAGCCCCGCAGTGTTTTGACAATGTTAAGACACTGCGGGGCTGGGATTCATGGTCATCGCGAAACGCACCGGCCGACATTAAATGATGTCAGAAGATGGGCAGCGCTAACAGCGCTAGGCCAGGGGATAACACGACAGCGCAGACTCCTGTACAGCAAATAACAACGCTCAGGAGGCTGCACCCAGCACCAAGGTGGGATTCTTGACATCTGTGCTGCGTCTCATTACAAAGGGAACTCGCACCTCCAACACAGTTTGACTGTATAAAGGGCTAAATGTTATACGTGTTTCATTCAGCGTGTGCAAGGAGCGAAATTAAAAGAGCAACCTTTGACTTGTGCAGCACTACTGCTGCATAAGCTGTGGCTCTTCTACTTTGTAACCCCTGAGGGGGGGTTAAAGGTTACCTTTGAAATTGGTTCAAGTAGGCTTTGGCCTACACTCTGCTCCCCCTGCAGAGCCCTGGGCTCCAACACCGCCAGTTGGGGCCCGGTACTGCTAGCTGCACAGAGAAAAACACCAGCCAATGTGTCAGTGGGGTTCAGCACCGCCAGCTGTTCCCCTGCTGTGCAGCCGGCATCGTGTCCTGCGACCGCCACGCAGACACAACAGACCCAAAGCTGCCGCCAGTGCAGGCTTCGGCCTACACTCCCCTCCCCCTGCTCCTGCTCCTCCTCCTCCTGCTGACCCTGGGCTCTAACAAACCGCCAGTTGGGGCCCAGATGTGCTAGCTGCACAGAGAAAAACACCAGCCAATGTGTCAGTGGGGTCCAGCACCGCCAGCTGTTCCCCTGCTGTGCAGCCGGCAACGTGTCCTGCAAAAGCCACGCAGACACAAGAACTGAAATTGAAGGGAACCTGTCCCCCCTCCCCCAGGCGTTTTTACGTTATCCAGCCACCTTGTACAGCGGTAATGCTGCATGTGTGCAAGGTGGCTCAGAAACGTATTCTCCTCGCACATGTGGAACTGAAAACACGTCTGCAATGTGTCCTCTGTGTGACCATTTAACCGTCCCGGTGGTGTGACTTTCCTTTGTAATGACACGCTGCAACCCCCTTGGTAGCGCTGCCCGTCTTCTGGCATCATTGTTTGGCTGGCTGCGCCTCTGCGGCCGCCCTGACCCACACAACGCCCCTCGGTGTCTTATTTATTGGGACTGCGAGGGTGTGATTGATGGGCAGGATCAGTGCATCAGTTCGCCTGTCCCTCCTCTCCTTCCGCCTTCTTCGGACTGTGCGGCTTCATGGCCGTGGCATGCGATAAGGGATCAGATGACGCCGCACAGTCTGAAGCGGGTGTAAGGACCCGAGTGTGAGAGGCCAACATATGTGCTGCGCCAGGCCCTGAATCCCAGCCCCGCAGTGTTTTGACAATGTTAAGACACTGCGGGGCTGGGATTCATGGTCATCGCGAAACGCACCGGCCGACATTAAATGATGTCAGAAGATGGGCAGCGCTAACAGCGCTAGGCCAGGGGATAACACGACAGCGCAGACTCCTGTACAGCAAATAACAACGCTCAGGAGGCTGCACCCAGCACCAAGGTGGGATTCTTGACATCTGTGCTGCGTCTCATTACAAAGGGAACTCGCACCTCCAACACAGTTTGACTGTATAAAGGGCTAAATGTTATACGTGTTTCATTCAGCGTGTGCAAGGAGCGAAATTAAAAGAGCAACCTTTGACTTGTGCAGCACTACTGCTGCATAAGCTGTGGCTCTTCTACTTTGTAACCCCTGAGGGGGGGTTAAAGGTTACCTTTGAAATTGGTTCAAGTAGGCTTCGGCCTACACTCTGCTCCCCCTGCAGAGCCCGGGCTCCAACACCGCTAGTTGCTGTCCGGAAGTGCTGGCTGCACAGAGCCAAACACCTCGCCAATGTGTCAGTGGGGTCCAGCACCGCCAGCTGTTCCCCTGCTGTGCAGCCGGCAACGTGTCCTGCAAAAGCCACGCAGACACTTGCTCTTGGACCTTCTGCTCCCCATCCTGGTTCCAGTACCGTCAGCTGGTTCCGGGCAGAGCCTTTGGCTTAGGTGCCTCCCTTTGGTATCCGAGTTCCACCAACGTCAGGTGGTCCTTGGTAGTGCTTTCAGGCACGGGTACCTCCTGCTTAGTAACCGGGTTCCAGTAACGTCAGCTGGTCCTCGGTAGTTCCATTGGCTCTTGGACCTTCGGCTACCCATCCGGGTTCCAGCACCGTCAGCTGGTTCTCGGCAGTGTCTTTTGCTCTTGTACCTTCTGCTCCCCATCCTGGTTCCAGTACCGTCAGCTGGTTCCGGGCAGAGCCTTTGGCTTAGGTGCCTCCCTCTGGGTATCTGAGTTCCACCAACGTCAGGTGGTCCTTGGTAGTGCTTTCAGCACAGGTACCTCCTGCTTAGTAACCGGGTTCCAGTAACGTCAGCTGGTCCTCGGTCGTTCCATTGGCTCTTGGACCTTCGGGTAGCCATCCGAGTTCCAGTTCCATCAGCTGGTTCTCGGCATTTTCTCAGCCTTCTTGTACCTTCTGCTACATTTCCAAGTTCAAGAGACTAAACACGATGACCCGGAAGACCACCCCTAAGATGACGACGACACCAGAGACGACAACCACCGTGATGACGACGACCCTGGAGACGATGACCCTGAAGACCACCCCGATGACGACGACCCCGGAGAACACCCCGATGACGACGACCCCGGAGACGACGACCCTGGAGACGACGACGACCTGGAAGACCGAGAAGCAGAAGAACAAGAGGCTGCAGAACAAAGAGCAGAAGGACATTAAGCATAACACAAAATATCAGAGCAAAAAATATTATGTAAATTATAAGCAGAAGAAGACTAAGCAGTGTATGGGGGTGAGTCCGTTCCTCCTCGTGGTGCCCCTGGATAAAGCCTGATGCTGCAGGCCAAACTGAACGCGGACAAATGTAACTGTTTTGTGACAGGCAGAACGGAAGGTGTAATCTTCAAACTTTTATAGATAACAACTACGGGAATGCCTGTCACAAATAAGAATATGATGAAGAAGTAGAATATGATGAAGATAATAGTAAACTAAAAACAATATGAACAATGTAACCCAAAAAATAATAGGTAGAAGATGAAGAAGAAGATGAATAAGGTGAAGAAGTTGATGTCAAAGAAGCTGATGATGAGGATAATTAAGAAGAAAGCGTGGGAGAAGTAAAAAAAAAGGTGAAGGGCGTGGAAGCAGTGAATCATCAATATCTGACATAAAAAAAAAAATTAACATAGTCAAATTCTTTCTAACGCCGAACGTCATAAAAAAAAACGCAAAATCCTGCTATTCTATTACATTGGGCTAAACCTCTGTGCCTTTAATATCTCCGCCACGTCCCCCAATACATCCTACATTATTCTTAGTTGTTTTCCTTCATGTAGAATGAACCTACAAGTGTATAAAGGGTTTATTTTAATTCCGATATTTTCGTCCCATTGACTTGCATTGGGATCGGGTATCGGTATCGGATTAGATCCGATACTTTGACGGTATCGGCCGATACTTTCCGATACCGATACTTTCCGATATCGGAAGGTATCGCTCAACACTACTCCTGAGATAAAACTGTCCTTACCCCGATCTCCAAAGCATCCACCTCCACAGTAAATGGTTCTTGAGAGATCAGGTTGGATTAGAATGAGAGCAGACATGAAATACTCGTTTAACTTTTTGAAAGCCCAAAAAGCACCCGGTGACCAAACCTTGAGATTCACCCCATTATGTGTAAGGTCAATAAGAGATTTAGCAATCTGAGAAAAACCCATAATAGTTGATGTATCCCAGAAAGTGTTGCAAAGCCTTAAGATCACAAGGATGAACCCAAGGTCCATGTTAAACCCTTCTGCTGACCAGAAAAAAAAAATAATTTTCTCACAGAAAAATACACATTTCTTTAATTTAGACCCTCAGACGTTAAGAATGTCGTTTTCCACTCATCACCCTTGTGTACGTGTATGAAACTGTCAGCCCCTCTAAACTACATTGTTGCTAAATAAAATGTACTTACAAAAAAAAGTACTTACAAAAATGAAAGTTCTTACAGCATGAATTGGCCAATTAATGTACGCCCATCAACCCCGGCAATGTGATCTCCTTCTGATGGTCCTATTGTCCTAAACATAAATTTCTTGGGCTATAAGTCTACAACTTAAATGGTCAAACATGCCTCTCTTGGGTTATAAACCTACAATTTTAAATGGGCAGGCAGGAACCAGCACTAATTAAAGCACTCTTGGGCTGATGGGAGGAGTGCAGAAAAGAGAGAGTCACAACCTCTAATGGTAAAGTGCAAAAAAACAAAAACCTGACCAGAACCTCCAGATAGGGTGAATAAGTGCAAGCTGACAAAACTTCATAACATAAATAACATAACATAACTTTTTTTGTATGTTATGCAGTCATTGCAGCTTGTACCTGTTCACACTATATGGAGGTGCTGGTCAGGCGTTTTGTTTCTTATAAGACGCTCTAAGATAAGTTTAGAAAACCACCTGGCCCCCAGAAGCTGATTATTTAGGTCAAGGATAAGTGGAAATGGGCAAGCATTTTTAACCGTGATTTTGTTTAGTTCTCAAAATTCGAAGCAAGGACAGAGACCCCCATCTTTACTTTTTATAAAGAAAAATCCGGCAGCCACAGGGGAGGAGGAAGGACAGATATAACTCTTCCATAATCTTTTGTTAACATATTCTTTCATGGCGGCCCTTTTAGGCCCAGACAAATTGTAAAGATGAGCTTTAGGTAATTAGATACATGATTAATAGCACAATCATAAGTATGATGGGGAGGTGGTATCTTAGCCTCTTTTTCTGAGAACACATCTGTGAAGTCCTTCAGGTATCTTGGCAGACCATTCAAACTAGCGAAGCATATTTATACCGGTTTTAGACACTTCTTTAACAATTGATGCTATTACCTTTCTGACACCAATCAATAACAGAATTATGAATATACAATCATGGAAACCCCAGTACCAACCCAGCAGGTACATTATCCAAAACAAAACAGGAGATTGATTCAGAGTGGAGTGCTCCCACTTGGAGCATGAAATCCTCTGTGACCCTCTTGATCAAATTCCGGGCTGAAGGCCCCGTCTCACTTAGCGACGCTAAAGCGATCCCGACAACGATACGACTTGTCAGGGATCGTTGCTGCGTCGCTATGTGGTCGCTGGTGAGATGTCAAACAGTGAGATCTTCCCAACGATCGCTGCTGCGATCTCACTGTTTGACATCTCACCAGCGACCTGTAGCGACCTGTACAACGATGTCACATGGGAGTGTGAAGAGCGGAACAAAAATGGTTACCTCAATGAACCAAAAAGAATTTGTGATCAATATTGACATGTCCATTCAAGGACAGTTTAGCCATAGTGTGAAATCCTATTTTTTTGTTTGTGAAACTGCCACTTAGGCGAAACTGTACTGTTTTGTTTGTTGTGAAACTATCACATAGCCGAAACTGTTTTCTTTTGTCTTCTCTTTTCTCTCTTTGTTTAAACAAGCAAAACTTGTATAACCACTGAAACTACTTGTGCAACTATATAAAGAGGGGATAGCACCTTGAAGGCAGGCGTGCTTCAGAGACTTCCCAGTGATATACTATACGAGACGTGTCTTGTGTATTATTTCTGGTGATTCCCCACTTCCAAAGGCTGCTCCGACTGAGTGTGGTCCCGACATTTCCTGGCGCCTGAACAGGGACCCGAGGTCTGTGTACTCCTTCAAGAACACCGGCAGAATACGAACGAAAAGAGAATCTGGGATAATGGACGGCAGATGAATAAAAACCTGGCCAGGTAAGAGACACTGTTAGATCTCTTATATCTGCCCTGCACTGTCCGTAAGATTTTCTGTGTCGTGTCCTTTAGCGGGTAGTTCTAGTAGAGGAGGACACCTATAGCTCGGGTTCTTGAACTACTTAGGAATTGACCACCTCACGGAGTATGGCATTGAATGAGAGTGAATGTGAATAGAAGGTGTGTGGAAGTTGGGAATAGCCCTATAAGCCGCCCAGGGTGTTGAAACAGAAGAAGTGACTGTCCCACTGGGCAACGTGGTTGCGTCCTTTCGGGGAGACCTCCGCGCCTATGTTCAATCTCTGATCCTGTCTTTGACGAAAACCTGGTGATGGATAAGTGTATGATAGTTTGAGCCCAGGACAGATAAATTAGCCTGGGACAAGATACGTTGTATTTTGATTCTCTGTCTGGTTGCATTTGTGTTGTTTGCTATAGGTGTAGGAATCAGGATTTTCTTACATCAGCACGGTACGCAGAAGCCGTTAAACATCCTAGCTCCTTAGGAAGAAGGTAACGAGGTATTCTCATACCCAAACGCCACCTAGGGCAAGAAAAGAAAAAAGCTCAGGATAAGAAAATGGGGAATAAGCAAACAAAGTCGGAACCAGAAGAATTAGATATCTATACTATCATAAAGGAGAGAAGTGGTGAAGATGCCACTAAGGGGCTGAGAAAGATTTTTAGTAAGTTTGGAGTTACTAAGGCAGAAGCCTTTAGTAGGAAAAAATGGGAAGGAATTCAGGAAAAAAAAAAAAGGCATAATCAGAGACAAGAAATGGATAGATCAGATCCAAGCGTTGATTGATGTCTCTAGGGTAGCAGAAAAAGAGGGATGGACATATAATCAACAGAATAAAAAGTGGTGTATTAGACCCGCAGGCTATGGAGAAAAACAAAATGTGGAATATAAGAACACCCCACCCCCATACCTTAACCCACATGCCCCATCTTTTCTCCAAACACCACCTCAAAGTTTAGCCGGACCAGGAGCATGGGTATGTCCACACTGTGGACAACAAAATCCAGACTGGAGAAATGATTGCCTAGCCTGTGGTACACCTAGACATGGTGCTGTACTTGCCCCTGTTAGGGTAGTACCAAGACCCTTTAGGGAACCTGGTGCTGACGGAGTAATGGGAACCATTTTACCTCAGCTTAGGCAATACCCCATCAGCGCCCAGCAAGAACTGGCGATTTCTCAACAAATTCAGGATTATGTATTACAAGGTGTTTTGGTAGAAATCAGGTCACCCGCCAATACACCCTTATATCCTGTTAAAAAGAAAGTTTCTTCCAAAGAAACTATGGTGAAATATCGCATGGTGCACGACCTACGGGAAATCAATAAGGTTTTGGCACCGGTCACCCCTGTGGTACCGAATCCTCATACCTTACTGTCTCAAATTCCCAGCACTGCTGCATATTTTACGGTAATTGACTTATCAAACGCATTTTTTTCTGTGCCACTACATAAGAACTGTTGGCATTTGTTTGCCTTTACATTCAAGGGTAAACAATTAGCATGGACAAGATTGCCACAAGGTATGGTACACTCACCAACTTTGTACTCTGAAGCAATGCAGACCGTGCTGAAAAATTTCACCCCAGAACCAGGAGTAGTCATTCTACAGTATGTAGATGACTTACTTATTTGTTGCCCTGATGAGCAGACGGCAGTTACCTCAACTGTTAATTTCTTAATTTTCCTAGCGCAAGAAGGCTGTAAAGTAAATAGACAGAAACTCCAGGCTTGTCAACAAACAGTCGTGTTCTTAGGTCACTGCATATCACAGGGCATCAGACACCTCACACCTCAACGTACGGAAGCCATACGTAACATGCTTGAACCCAGGAATCACAAACAGCTGCGTGCTTTCCTGGGTATTGTTTCACACTGTAGACAGTGGATCATACATGCAAGTCAACTCATGCAGTCTTTATATGACTGTATTGCCAACACGCCATATTCACTCAGTGAAGAGGCTAAACAGTCATTTTCCTCTTTGAAAACAGCACTGGTATCAGCTCCGGCTCTGGGACTCCCAGACTACACTAAACCTTTTCAATTGATGGCAGCTGAGATATCCTCACATGCTACAGGGGTGCTCACACAAAAACATGGAAACAAACAGAGACCTGTGGCATACATATCAGCTCATCTGGACCCTGTAGCTAGAGCCGCACCTTCTTGTGTAAGAGTAGTAGCCGCAATTTCACTGTTATTAGATAAAGCTTCTGAGATTGTTCTTGATCACCCACTTCTAGTTCAGACCACTCATGATGTACATGGCATTCTTAACCAGGTCCAACCTAAACATATTTCAATGGCCAGACACCTCCGTCTCCAATGTTCCCTACTACTGCCGCCCAACATTTCCTTTGCCAGGGTTCAGACTCTTAATCTCGCGTCTTTGCTCCCTTTAGAGTCTGAGGGGGGTACCATACCTGAGGAAACTGCACTCTCCAACTCCTTTGACCCATCAGAGTCAATGCATGATTGTGTACAATTAATGGAACAAGAGACTCAGGGCTTACGTAATGTACGTGACAAGCCACTCTGTAATGCTACATTTGAACTTTTCATAGATGGCAGTAGATATGCAGATATGAATGGACAATTTCATACAGGTTATGCGGTAGTAACTCAGCATGAAGTGCTGAAAGCAGAACCTCTCCCTGCTAATCAGTCTGCACAAAAAGCAGAACTTACGGCATTAGTTGAAGCTCTAAAAATAGCCAAAGATCAGACAGCAAACATATACACTGATTCTAGATATGCACATGGCATTATTTTCGATTTTGGCGTAATATGGAGAGCCAGAGGTTATATGACTGCTTCAGGCCAACCTGTTAAACATGCCTCCCTCATTAGACAGATTCTGGAGGCAGCACAAGAAACTAAAGAAATAGCGGTGATAAAGGTAGCTGCACATGTGAGACTCGACACCGAGGAAGCCAGGGGTAACGATAAAGCCGACAAAGCAGCAAAACAGGCAGCACGTAAACCCTTACATCATGCCCACACACTAGATAGCTCTGAAGATGATGAGGAGAGATTGAAGGAAGCTCAGAAACAGGTAGACGACGAAGAAAGAGGGCAGTGGCAGAAAAAAGGGGCAGAAGATCAGCAAGGATTATGGAAAAAAGGAACTTTGTTGTGTTTACCCAGAGCCTGGTACCCCGCAGTGGCGAGTGACCTCCACCTACCTACGCATGTATCGGCAAACGGTATGACTCTCAAGGTAAAAGAAAGGTGGTTGGCTCCAGGCTTTGGTAATTTCGCTCGGAACATGTGTGCTGCATGCGCTATATGCCTGGCACACAATCCAGGTCAGACCATTAAAACCCCAACCAAGCATCATGTAAGACCACTGTATCCCTTTCAAAGACTCCAGATCGACTACATCCAGCTTCCTAGGTACAATGGATACGAATATGTGCTTGTGTGTGTGGACATGTTCTCAGGGTGGCCAGAGGCTTATCCAGTTCGTAAAGCCTCAGCAAAAACTACTGCCATTAAAATAGCACATGAACTGATACCCCGTTACGGCATGCCTGAGGTGATCGAGTCAGATAGGGGTACCCATTTTACTGGAGAAATATTCCAGAATGTTATGAAAATGTTGGGAGTAGAAAACCAGTTTCACACTCCGTATCACCCACAGAGTTCAGGTAAAGTGGAAAGATTAAATGGAACAATAAAATTAAAAATCCAGAAGGCCATGGCAGAAACAGGAAAGCCTTGGACCGAGTGTCTACCACTTGCCCTGTATTCCATCCGAAACGCCCCAAGGGGGAAGGCTAAGCTGTCACCACATGAGATTCTTTTTGGTAGAGCAGCAAATTTGGGTTGTTATTTTCCACAACAACTGATGTTGAATACTGAGACTTTAACTGCTTATGTACAAGAATTACAAAAACGTTTAACTAAAGTGCATTCGCAAGTTTTTGCTTCCCTTCCAGATCCAGAAAATCTCGAAGGAGGCCACAAGTTGGAACCTGGTGATCAAATCTACGTGAAAAGACACACCAGAAAGACTCTGGAACCGAGATTTGACGGACCTTTCCAAGTCCTGTTAAAAACTCCAATAGCAGTCAAGCTTGAAGGAAAGGCATCATGGATACATGCAAGCCATTGCAAAAAAGCAGTATAAGACTCATGATATTGATGTTAATAATGTTAACACAGATGTGGGATAAATTAGTTAGAGCCACGGATTATCTAGATGACCAGATCTGGGATATATTGGACATATTAAATACTAGTATAGCTGTACAGAATCAGCTTATAATAGTCACTAACCAACATACCCTGGTATTGGATTACCTAACTGCCTCACAAGGGGGTATGTGTCAAATCATCGGACCCACCTGCTGTCATTATATAGACCCGAATAGTACTATGAGTATGAGATTTAAATTAGAAGACGTACAACGACTCAGGGATCAGTATGACAAAGACAATGACCAAAATAAGGATAGCTGATGGTCAGATACCTTTTCTTTTCTTAACCCGGCCAATTGGTTCAGGGGGATCGGTGGGTGGGTTACCGGGATTATGCAAAGCCTAATACATACAGTTATAGTTATTGTAATTATATATGTATTATTCAAGGTTGTATTCAAGGGTATCTCGGTATGCACAAATACATTTTGTGTAATGGATGCGAGAATATAAAGTTTTTTTTTTTTTTTTTAATATCACAAAAAGAATGACTAAAATAATCGTCTATATGACAAGGTTTTGAATGGAATATGTCAAAGGGGGGATTGTGAAGAGCGGAACAAAAATGGTTACCTCAATGAACCAAAAAGAATTTGTGATCAATATTGACATGTCCATTCAAGGACATTTTAGCCATAGTGTGAAATCCTATTTTTTGTTTGTGAAACTGCCACTTAGGCGAAACTATACTGTTTTGTTTGTTGTGAAACTATCACATAGCCGAAACTGTTTTCTTTTGTCTTCTCTTTTCTCTCTTTGTTTAAACAAGCAAAACTTGTATAACCACTGAAACTACTTGTGCAACTATATAAAGAGGGGATAGCACCTTGAAGGCAGGCGTGCTTCAGAGGCTTCCCAGTGATATACTATAGGAGACGTGTCTTGTGTATTATTTCTGGTGATTCCCCACTTCCAAAGGCTGCTCCGACTGAGTGTGGTCCCGACAGGAGCTATTATGACGATTCAGTGTCTGAGTCATCAACAAGGTCGTTGGTAAGGTGTCAAACACAGCGATGTGTGCTACTCAGCGGGACGTCAACGATCAAAAAAAGGTCCAGGCCATTCCGACACGACCAGCGATCTCACAGCGTGTCACACATAGCGAGATCGCTACTGAGGTCGCTGTTGCATCACAAAACTTGTGACTCAGCAGCGATCTCGCTAGCGATCTCGCTAGCGATCTCGCTTAGTGAGACGGGGGCTTAATTGTGTCTTGTCAAGGGCAAAGATTTGAATGGGAATTTCTAAACTTACTGTCCCTAATCCTATGTTTAGCAGCCGACCGACAGTCAATGAACGCCAAGTTGACATCACCTGATTCTTGAAGGATAACACCGTATTTACTTATCAGTACTTTATGAGAGGAAGAATTGTACCTGGAAGTCTGGGTGACTACCTGAACCATCCCCCATCGGACCTTCCCCCCGGCAGTTTGCTTTTTTTCCACAACAGGAAGACTGGCAGCTCTAACCCGCAATGGCTCCACCTCTGGTAAATGGACCTGCTCTGGGGATGTATAATGGGCAGCCTGCTGTTTACCATGTCTCTCATAGATTTTACGGTCTATTCATATGGCCTGGGTCAAGGCCTCCGCCAGAGTACAAGGTGTGTCATGACGGACTAGGGCATCATCTTTAATTGTTTTGTGAAGGTCTTTGTGAATTTGTCAACTGAGATCTGAATCATTCCATAGAACTTCAGTGGACCACTACCAGAACATAGCGTAGTCATCTCCAGCTATGTGACTCCACTGTACCAAGTTCATGATCCTCAGTGACCTGTATCCTGTTGGGTCATAAATCAGACCTAAACAAAAAAGGCATCAACAGAAGACTGTTCTGGGACTTATGAGGACAAACAAAATGCCAGGTATGAGGACCCCCTCGCAGAAGGAAGATAAATATTTCCACCCGTTGGAACTCATCCCCTGATTTGGGGGAACACAGGGTAAAAATAACCTACAGCTCTCCCTGAACATCCTAAACTGGCCTCTCTCTCACAAAAATGTATCAAGGAGAACCATTACATGTTCGGGAGACACTAATTGTACATCAGAGGGTGCTGACGTCACTGCCACTGCTGGCAGTGGAGCGCTATAGGAAGTACTCATAAAATTAATTATCTAACCCTACAAATGATATTGTGATGACTTCAGACACTGACATTCCTCAGTTAGATCCTGAGTCATCTGCGTCAAATTCATCACCTGGTCTCTAAGCTTGTGAACAGGCTCCTTACTGGCAAAAAGAAAACATATAGTCCAGACGTAATGTGATGCTGAGTCACTTTTCATGGACAAGCCACTAGTCAAGAAGTCCAAGGTAAAAAGCTAGGAGAGTATGTTATAAACAGAAAAACGAGAAAAAAGCGTAATCAGGTAATGGTCTGAGGTCAAAATACCAGGAAGATAGCTGATTGAATTGGCTATGCCTCACAAGCAGAGTGTCGCTGCAAAATTCTAGACCACATCCATTTATTATTTATTCTCCCCTGGCCATGTAAAGGAAATATTAGAAAGTGATGTACAACTCCATTAATACTGTGTTCAAGCTACTTCAAAACCGTTACATTATCCTGTTCTAATGTAAGAAAACTGCAATGGAAAGCAGATGGAGATGGATTCATCATTAGACAACTATAGTGAGATCCATCAACTTTTTCACAAGATGCTCCTCATATTTTCAATCCAAGGTCTTGTTCTTATACCGTCACCCTCAGGACATCTGCTCAGCATTCCTCTCCTCCCTTAGGCCGCCTTCTCACAATTCCTCTCTGCCCTCAGAGAATCCCATCAGCGTTACTATCTGCAAAAACAACTGTCTCCTCAGTATTCATCTCTGTCCTAAGGCCATATCCTCTGCCTTTCTCTCTTCCCTCAGGCTGTCTCCTCATAATTTCCTCTCTCCCCTCCGCCAGCCACCTTAGCATTCATCTCTGGTTTCAGGCCGTCTCTTTAACGTTCCACTTTGCCCTCAGACTGTCTCATCTGTGTCCCTCTGGCCTCAGGCCATCTTCTAACTAACTGCGGCTGTAGTGTAGGTTTGCATGGATTTACTTGAGGAAGTCACCCATGTTTTAACCGGTAGGGCAGTCCATAGCAGCTCCTGTAGTCTGTTTGTCTTTTAAACTACCACACTGACTACTCTAAAGTATTTCAATCACAGGCACATGCTGAACTTTCATTTGGCACCAAAAACTGTTGTGAATTTGGATTCTGGGCTCCCCCGGTGGCTACTGGTGGAATTGAACTGGTGTCTTCATCTTCTCTGTTCACCTGTTCCCATCAAGATGTGGGAGTCGCTATATAACCTTGCTGCTCTGTTAGTTGCTTGCCGGTCAACAATGTTATCAGAAGCCTCTCTGTGCTTGTTCCTGCTCCTAGACAACTACTAGATAAGTTGGACTCTTGTCCATGTTTGTTTTTGCATTTTTGTTCCAGTTCACAGCTGTAGTTTCGTTACTGTGTCTGGAAAGCTCTTGTGAACAGGAATTGCCACTCTGGTGTTATGAGTTAATGCCAGAGTTTTAAAGTAATTTCTGGATGGTGTTTTGATAGGGTTTTCAGCTGACCATGAAAGTGTCCTTTCTGTCTTCTGCTATGTAGTAAGTGGACCTCAAATTTGCTAAACCTATTTTCATACTACGTTTGTTATTTCATCTTGATTCACCGCCAATACATGTGGGGGGCCTCTGTCTCCTTTCGGGGTATTTCTCTAGAGGTGAGCTAGGACTAATATTTTCCTCTGCTAGCTTTATTTAGTCCTCCGGCTGGTGCTGGGCATCTAGAATCAACGTAGGCATGCTACCCGGCCACTGCTAGTTGTGCGTTAGGTTTAGTTCATGGTCAGCTCAGTTTCCATCTTCCAAGAGCTAGTTCCTATATATGCTGATGCTATGATCTCTTGCCATTGAGATCATGACAGTTTGACCGGCCCACTAAAGGGTTAAAATCCTTGGCTGAGAAAGGAGAGAAATAAGTAGTCTGCTGAAATTTTTTTTTTTTTTTTTTTCTCTCATTCTAATCTTTGAATGGCTCTGTGTCCACCTGTTTGCAATGGATCTTCAGAGTGTAACTGCAGGTTTGAATAATCTCGCCACGAAGGTACAAAATTTGCAAGATTTTGTTTGTCATGCACCTGTATCTGAGCCGAGAATTCCTTTGCCGGAATTTTTCTCGGGGAATAGATCTGGGTTTCAGAATTTTCGAAATAATTGCAAATTATTTTTGTCCCTGAAATCTCGCTCTGCCGGAGATCCTGCACAGCAGGTCAGGATTGTGATTTCCTTGCTCCGGGGCGACCCTCAAGACTGGGCTTTTTCATTGACACCAGGGGATCCTGCGTTGCTCAATGTGGATGCGTTTTTTCTGGCCTTGGGGTTGCTTTATGACGAACCTCATTTGGAGCTTCAGGCAGAAAAAACTTTGATGTCCCTATCTCAGGGGCAAGATGAAGCGGAAATTTACTGCCAAAGATTCCGTAAATGGTCTGTGCTTACTCAGTGGAATGAGTGCGCCCTGGCGGCGACTTTCAGAGAGGGTCTCTCTGATGCCATTAAGGATGTTATGGTGGGGTTCCCTGTGCCTGCGGGTCTGAATGAGTCCATGACAATGGCTATTCAGATCGATAGGCGTTTGCGGGAGCGCAAACCAGTGCACCATCTGGCGGTGTCCACTGAGAAATCGCCAGAGAGTATGCAGTGTGATAGAATTCTGTCCCGAAGCGAGCGGCAGAATTTTAGACGGAAAAATGGGTTGTGTTTCTATTGTGGTGATTCTACTCATGTTATATCAGCATGCTCTAAGCGCACTAAAAAGCTTGGTAAATCTGTTTCCATTTGCACCTTACCGTCTAAGTTTATTCTATCTGTGACCCTGATTTGCTCTTTGTCATCTATTACCACGGACGCCTATGTCGACTCTGGCGCCGCTCTGAGTCTTATGGATTGGTCCTTTGCCAAACGCTGTGGGTATGATTTAGAGCCTTTGGAGACTCCTATTCCTCTGAAGGGGATTGACTCCACCCCATTGGCTAATAATAAACCACAATACTGGACACAAGTAACTATGCGTATTAATCCGGATCACCAGGAGATTATTCGCTTTCTGGTGCTGTATAATCTACATGATGATTTGGTGCTAGGATTGCCTTGGCTGCAATCTCACAACCCAGTCCTCGACTGGAAAGCTATGTCTGTGTTGAGCTGGGGATGTAAGGGGGCTCATGGGGATGTACCTGTGGTTTCCATTTCATCATCTATTCCCTCTGAAATTCCTGAGTTCCTGTCTGACTATCGTGACGTCTTTGAAGAATCCAAGCTTGGTTCGTTACCTCCGCACCGAGAGTGCGATTGTGCCATAGATTTAATCCCGGGTAGTAAATACCCAAAGGGTCGGTTATTTAATCTGTCTGTGCCTGAACATGCTGCTATGCGTGAATATATAAAGGAGTCCTTGGAAAAGGGACATATTCGTCCATCGTCATCTCCCTTAGGAGCCGGTTTTTTCTTTGTGTCAAAAAAAGACGGCTCTTTGAGACCATGTATTGATTATCGGCTTTTGAATAAAATCACTGTTAAATATCAATACCCATTGCCGTTGCTGACTGATTTGTTTGCTCGCATAAAGGGGGCCAAGTGGTTCTCTAAGATTGACCTTCGTGGGGCGTATAATTTGGTGCGAATCAGGCAGGGGGATGAGTGGAAAACCGCATTTAATACGCCCGAGGGCCACTTTGAGTATTTAGTGATGCCTTTTGGTCTTTCAAATGCTCCGTCAGTTTTCCAGTCCTTTATGCATGATATTTTTCGCGATTATTTGGATAAATTTATGATTGTGTATCTGGATGATATTCTGATTTTTTCGGATGACTGGGACTCTCATGTCCAGCAAGTCAGGAGGGTTTTTCAGGTTTTGCGGTCTAATTCTTTGTGTGTGAAGGGTTCTAAGTGTGTTTTTGGGGTACAGAGGATTTCCTTTTTGGGATATATTTTTTCCCCCTCTTCCATTGAAATGGATCCTGTCAAGGTTCAAGCTATTTGTGATTGGACGCAGCCCTCTTCTCTTAAGAGTCTTCAGAAATTTTTGGGCTTTGCTAACTTTTATCGTCGATTTATTGCTGGTTTTTCGGATATTGCTAAGCCATTGACCGATTTGACTAAAAAGGGTGCTGATGTTGCTGATTGGTCCCCTGATGCTGTGGAGGTCTTTCGGGAGCTTAAGCGCCGTTTTTCCTCTGCCCCTGTGTTGCGTCAGCCTGATGTTGCTCTACCTTTTCAGGTTGAGGTCGACGCTTCTGAGATCGGAGCTGGGGCAGTGTTGTCGCAGAAAAGTTCTGACTGCTCCGTGATGAGGCCTTGTGCCTTCTTTTCCCGTAAATTTTCGCCCGCTGAGCGGAATTATGATGTTGGGAATCGGGAGCTTTTGGCCATGAAGTGGGCTTTTGAGGAGTGGCGCCATTGGCTTGAGGGGGCCAGACATCAGGTGGTGGTATTGACTGACCACAAAAATTTGATTTATCTTGAGACCGCCAGGCGCCTGAATCCTAGACAGGCGCGCTGGTCATTACTTTTCTCTCGGTTTAATTTTGTGGTGTCATACCTACCGGGCTCTAAGAATGTTAAGGCGGATGCCCTTTCTAGGAGTTTTGAGCCTGACTCGCCTGGTAACTCTGAGCCCACAGGTATCCTTAAGGATGGAGTGGTATTGTCAGCCGTTTCTCCAGACCTGCGGCGGGCCTTGCAGGAGTTTCAGGCGGATAGACCTGATCGTTGCCCACCTGATAAACTGTTTGTTCCTGATGATTGGACCAGTAGAGTCATCTCTGAGGTTCATTCTTCTGCGTTGGCAGGTCATCCTGGCATTTTTGGTACCAGGGATTTGGTGGCAAGGTCCTTCTGGTGGCCTTCCCTGTCACGAGATGTGCGAGGCTTTGTGCAGTCTTGTGACGTTTGTGCTCGGGCCAAGCCTTGTTGTTCTCGGGCTAGTGGATTGTTGTTGCCCTTGCCTATTCCTAAGAGGCCTTGGACGCACATCTCGATGGATTTTATTTCAGATCTGCCTGTTTCTCAGAAGATGTCTGTCATCTGGGTGGTGTGTGACCGTTTCTCTAAGATGGTCCATTTGGTTCCTCTGCCCAAGTTGCCTTCTTCTTCCGAGTTGGTTCCTCTGTTTTTTCAAAATGTTGTTCGTTTGCATGGTATTCCTGAGAATATCGTTTCTGACAGAGGGACCCAATTCGTGTCTAGATTTTGGCGGGCATTCTGTGCTAGGATGGGCATAGATTTATCTTTTTCGTCCGCTTTCCATCCTCAGACGAATGGCCAGACCGAGCGGATTAATCAGACCCTGGAGACATATCTGAGGTGTTTTGTGTCTGCTGACCAGGATGATTGGGTTGCTTTTTTGCCATTGGCGGAGTTCGCTCTCAATAATCGGGCCAGCTCTGCCACTTTGGTGTCCCCGTTTTTCTGTAATTCGGGGTTTCATCCTCGATTTTCCTCTGGTCAGGTGGAATCTTCGGATTGTCCTGGAGTGGATGCTGTGGTGGAGAGATTGCATCAGATCTGGGGGCAGGTGGTGGACAATTTGAGGTTGTCCCAGGAGAAGACTCAGCTTTTTGCTAACCGCCGTCGTCGTGTTGGTCCTCGTCTTCGTGTTGGGGACTTGGTGTGGTTGTCTTCTCGTTTTGTCCCTATGAGGGTCTCTTCTCCTAAGTTTAAGCCTCGGTTCATCGGCCCGTATAAGATATTGGAGATTCTTAACCCTGTTTCCTTCCGTTTGGACCTCCCTGCATCCTTTTCTATTCATAACGTTTTTCATCGGTCATTATTGCGCAGGTATGAGGTACCGGTTGTGCCTTCCGTTGAGCCTCCTGCTCCGGTGTTGGTTGAGGGTGAGTTGGAGTACGTTGTGGAGAAAATCTTAGACTCTCGTGTTTCCAGACGGAGACTCCAGTATCTGGTCAAGTGGAAGGGATACGGCCAGGAGGATAATTCTTGGGTGAATGCATCTGATGTTCATGCCTCTGATCTGGTTCGTGTCTTTCATAGGGCCCATCCTGATCGCCCTGGTGGTTCTGGTGAGGGTTCGGTGCCCCCTCCTTGAGGGGGGGGTACTGTTGTGAATTTGGATTCTGGGCTCCCCCGGTGGCTACTGGTGGAATTGAACTGGTGTCTTCATCTTCTCTGTTCACCTGTTCCCATCAAGATGTGGGAGTCGCTATATAACCTTGCTGCTCTGTTAGTTGCTTGCCGGTCAACAATGTTATCAGAAGCCTCTCTGTGCTTGTTCCTGCTCCTAGACAACTACTAGATAAGTTGGACTCTTGTCCATGTTTGTTTTTGCATTTTTGTTCCAGTTCACAGCTGTAGTTTCGTTACTGTGTCTGGAAAGCTCTTGTGAACAGGAATTGCCACTCTGGTGTTATGAGTTAATGCCAGAGTTTTAAAGTAATTTCTGGATGGTGTTTTGATAGGGTTTTCAGCTGACCATGAAAGTGTCCTTTCTGTCTTCTGCTATGTAGTAAGTGGACCTCAAATTTGCTAAACCTATTTTCATACTACGTTTGTTATTTCATCTTGATTCACCGCCAATACATGTGGGGGGCCTCTGTCTCCTTTCGGGGTATTTCTCTAGAGGTGAGCTAGGACTAATATTTTCCTCTGCTAGCTTTATTTAGTCCTCCGGCTGGTGCTGGGCATCTAGAATCAACGTAGGCATGCTACCCGGCCACTGCTAGTTGTGCGTTAGGTTTAGTTCATGGTCAGCTCAGTTTCCATCTTCCAAGAGCTAGTTCCTATATATGCTGATGCTATGATCTCTTGCCATTGAGATCATGACAAAAAACATGCCTTAAATCTGCTCCCCTTTACCCCATTCAAAAAAGAACATCATATCACAGTATCCCTGAGACATGTCTGTGTTTTTCCAGTGGGCCACAGAGTTATTCTAGCCTTACACATATTCTAGTTTTTCTCTCCACTAATTTTCACATGGACATCACGTGGCCGACAATTCCCAACATCATTCCATTACAAAGTAGGACAGAAAGTGCCGACCCTGAAGAGAGAATGTCAACTACCACAAAGCACTACAACTCCTCTGTAAAGAACATGTATAAAATGCCTAAACCTTTTGTAACCCAGTTAAAATAAGCTCATATGCATTGACATCAAGCCAAGGCGTCACACATAAATAACATATATTTAGTTATACCAACAAGTATTCGATGCCTTAGGCAATATAGTTATGAATGTGCAGCATGTAACACATGTCAGATATATGTGGGATGAACAGAGAAAACGCCTCCAGGAATAACAGTCCCACTATCTCGCAGAGACTGCAATATGTTGTCTCTCCATCAATTCCAGCATCGTAAATGCATCCAAACAAAGGCTTTCAGCTTTAGTTTTTTCAGAAGCAAAAATATGGAATGTCAAAGTAAGGCCATGGTGGCTTCATATTGTTTATCATAGTGTCTGGAGTATTATATGACAAAGATCGTTGTCGTGAAAGTGTGGCTGTGAACTAAATCTGTCTTCCTGCAGATGATCACCAGGACATACATTGTGTATGGCATAATGCAGGTGCATGGAGGGTATAGACCGGGCTATTAGTGCTATTAGTAATGGATCATTTTTTCTGTCCACATATGCAAACCTCAACAGGTCAGACAAAGTACACCTGCGCAGGAGCTGCGGCGGGAAGAAAAGAAAAGGAAATCATTGTATGAAGATGGGAGGCGCCGGACCCAGACCATGACGCCCATCGGACCCGAACCGAGCCGGGACCGCCCCTGGGTAAATATAATATAACCAGTTTTTCTCATCTTGCAGGTTACAATATGGGGCTTATCTACATAATGCAGTAGATAAGCCCCTGATGGCGGTGGCCTTAGCTTATAGGCGAATTTTGGGGTGACAGATTCCCTTTAATGAGCCATAGGTCAGGACAAAGGCATTGAGGGGACAAGGAATGTGTGTGGAATTGGTGGAGAACATTAATGGAATGGGCATGACGTATAAAGGAGATGGCTAGGGCTGAACATTTTTGATGGTTACTGTACATGACCCAAGACTTGTTCACTCTGAGACACCAGATCCTGAAAGTTGACATGAAGTCATGAGGATGAAGACACAAAGACTAAGATTCTCTTCACATCTGTGCTAGTACTTCCGTGTTTCTGATGTGTTATAGGAACCTCTTATAGGGTGTGTTATAGGAACCTCCTACAGACCCCTCTGACTATTTTGGGTCAGATGCATTTATATAGTATATTTGGATTTCTCTCTTTTTATTTGCAAACTTGGGATTTTTTTTCTTGCACTGTGCAAAACTCATTGGGTGAAGCTAATATGAGTCAGATACAGTGCATACTGTATATACAGAGCTCGATTGATTCACCATCTGTCCGCCTCCTTATGGTGAATGTATGTGTCTCATGAAATATTCTCACATGTTAAACTGTATTAGTCAATCGTTCTTATTTTCTCTCTTCCCATCTGTACTGACAAGTAAAAACATAGCGGCTGACTCCATTGTCTCATCACTACCAGCATTGCTGTCTGCCTTCTTCAATTCTCACTTACAAGAAACCACAAGAAGAATCCAATATTGTGCTGTAATCTAAATTTACAGGAAGGCTGCATTAATATAAGTTTTTTTTTATACTATGTGAGATGGAATAAAATGAGAATGGATTCCATTATGCAAGTGTATTATATATATTTTTTTTCATCTTGTAAGAAGGATGCCTGGAATCTGTGTGAAACTGTATTTAAAAGTATATAGCTAGCTCTTGTTGCTCAATGCAGAATTTGTAGCATGGCCACCCACCTATCATGTGCCATGTATAATACTGGTACCTTCTGACATGACAGTTGTCTTTGTCCCTCTCTGGAACAAGGCCTGAGGTATGACAACTACAGATCTAACTATTATATTATAATATTACATTAGCGATAAGTGAATCTTCCAAAATTTGAATCCGACAGTTTCGCCAAATTTGACAGTCTGTTTAATTACAGTTTCAGACTTTTGTATGCTATTGAACATTTTTTTCTTATAATTAGTGTTGAGCATTCCGATACCGCAAGTATCGGGTATCGGCTGATACTAGCGGTATCGGAATTCCAATACCGGGATTCCGATACTTGGCGCGTATCGGATACCGGAATCGGAAGTTCAATGATTCAAAATTCAGAAATTCAGCCAATGAGAAAGATTCCAAGTGTGGGCACATCCTGTTTAGCATGGAGGGCATGAAACTACTGGCAAGGCTGTGATTGGCTGCTGAAATGATGTCATGATGCAGTTTAAAAGTCGCTGGCGCCATTTTGCGATCACTCTGCTGTGAATTCAGTTAGTGACAGGACGCTGTTTGCTGACTGAGGGACAGTTTAGAGATAGCGATTTGCTTCTTTGTGCTTTCCAAAGGCTAATTTAGCAACCGCTGTGTTCACCTACTATTCACCTTCCTTTTGCCTTGTAGCGCTGTTTTCACAGCGATCTGCAAGGTCTCTCTGTGTGTGTGTGTGTGTGTGAGTGCAGCCCACTCTCTAGTCTGAGTGCAGCCACATAGGCCATCCATAGCTGGTTGTATTCAGTTCAGGGAGGGTGGTTCATTGCCTCATACTGTCCTTTTTTTTTTTTTTTTTGAAGTAGTGCAGGCTGCTGCACATTTTTTCCAAAAATTCCTATTAGTGTCTTTCCACCCGTCTCCAGCTAATTTGTGGAAAAACACTACATAGGATAAAGTAGAGGAGGGTTTTTGGGCCTTGCAGCGCCGTTTACGGCTGTCTGCACGGTCTCCGTGTGACTGCAGCTCGCCCTGTAATCTGTGAGCAGCTATAGCCTGGTTGTCTCCAGCTCAGGGTTTTTCACTGCGTCATACCGCCAAATCAATTTTCTTTTTTTTCAAAGTAGTGTAGTCTGCTGCTAATTTATTTTAAAAAATCCTATTAGTGTCTTTCCACCCGTCTCCAGCTAATTTGTGGAAAAACACTACATAGGATAAAGTAGAGGAGGGTTTTTGGGCCTTGCAGCGCCGTTTACGGCTGTCTGCACGGTCTCCGTGTGACTGCAGCTCGCCCTGTAGTCTGTGAGCAGCCGTAGCCTGGTTGTCTCCAGCTCAGGGTTGTTCACTGCGTCATACCGCCAAATCAATTTTCTTTTTTTTCAAAGTAGTGTAGTCTGCTGCTAATTTATTTTAAAAAATCCTATTAGTGTCTTTCCACCCGTCTCCAGCTAATTTGTGGAAAAACACTAGATAGGATAAAGTAGAGGAGGGTTTTTGGGCCTTGCAGCGCCGTTTACGGCTGTCTGCACGGTCTCCGTGTGATTGCAGCTCTATCCGTTGTCAGTTCAGCCCCAAAAAAATTAATAAATAATAAAGTTCACCAAACACACCAGTTACACCACTTTACATTTGTGTAGGCCACATTAGCTCATATTCAAGTCTAGTCCACACTTTAGAAAATTAGTGTGTCTTATACCTGTTAGGAGGAGTTGCTCAGGAATAAGCACACAAAGCCGTTAGTACTTTTCTGCTTATCTTTATCAGTCAATCAAGATGAAGAAGGCAGTGAGTAAGGCACGTGGGCGTGGGCGTGGGCGCGGAGCAGGGAGGGGACGTGGGGATTCTGTGCCTGCTGCGGGCACCGGTGAGTCATCAGCACCCACTTTCACAAGGGAACAGTCGTTCATGCGCAGCTTTGTCGCCGAGCGCCGTACACCGCTGCTGCGTGAAGACCAAATTGAAGCCGTTGTGGGATGGATGGCAGCTAATGCATCAACTTCCATTAGTGCCACATCCTCTCAGACACAGAGCACTGGAGAGCAGCCATCTGTCTCTTCACCACCTGCAAAATTGCCCAGGCAGACAGAGATCCCAGGACAGGAGCAGTCTCTACTTCTGTTCTCTGAATCATCTCTTGGCTTGGAAACAGGGGGCCAGCCAAGCAGCATTGGAGAAATGGAAGAAGAGGCAGGGTGCAGTGATGCCCAACAGCTTTTTCTGTCTTCCTCTGAAGAGGCGGGTGGGCCAGTGGCTCCGGTCACCACCTCGCAGGCCGCATCAGCTGATGATGACACTCAGGTGCCACTTACTGGTGCGTGCTCTGCTGCTGAGACTACCCAGGAGGAGCAGTTGGGGGCAGAGGGTAGTGTAGATGATGAGGTCCTTGACCCATCTTGGCGTCAGGGACAGGAAGGTGGTGGGAGCAGCTCTGAGGAAGAGATTCCCCGTACGGCCCAAAGAGGGAGAGGGAGGGGGAAGACTGCGGATCCTGCAGCCTCCGCTTTGGCACCCGTAAGGAGCATGTCTCTTCCAAAAGTCAAAAGGGGGGCTCCCAAGACTTGCAGTGCCTGGTCCTTTTTTGACACAGTTGCAGATGACATTTGCTATGTCAGATGCAAGGTGTGTCATCAAAAAATCAAAAGAGGTCAAAAAGTCGCCAACCTCAATACCTCCAACATGTGGAAACATGTGCGCAACAGGCACCCGGCGGAGTTAGACAAACACACTGAAGAGCTAGGCCAACCAACAGCGGCAGCTACCACCTCTTCAGCTCGTGTTGCCTCTTCCTCTAGCTCACACGCAGCTGGTTCGGCTTCCTCCCAGGATCGCCGTGGAAGAACCTCTGGCCCTGTTGTCCAGAGACCCGCTGTCATTCCACCCGCAGCACCACTTTCCCAGTCAACCACACACTCCCAGCCCAGTCTACAGCCATCGGTAGTACAGGCATGGGAGAAAAGGCGGCCTTTCTCGTCAAACCACCCACGAGCACAGGCTCTGACTGCAGGCATTGCCAAACTTCTGTCACTGGAAATGCTGTCATTCAGGCTGGTGGAGACTGACAGCTTCCGTGACTTGATGTCATTGGCAGTCCCACAGTACAGTGTGCCCAGCCGCTTTTACTTCAGCAGGCAAGCCGTCCCTGCCCTGCACAAGCATGTGGAGGGACACATAAAACACGCGCTACTGAACGCCGTCAGTAGCAAGGTCCACCTCACCACCGATGCGTGGACCAGTCAACATGGACAGGGGCGATACCTTTCCCTCACTGCCCATTGGGTTAATGTCGTTGAGCCGGGTACAGACCGTGCGAGTGGCGCAGGACGTGTCCTGCCCACTCCAAGGATTGCAGGAATCCATTCTGTACGCATTGACTCCTCCTCTTACACCAGTTCCTCAGAATCATCGCTGCAGGAGCCGTCACAGTCCACCTCCACATGGACCCGTGATGAACGTGTACCTGTTACGACCGACATGAGCACAGCCGTGGCCAAACGTCAACAGGCCGTCTTGAAATTAATTTTTTTGGGGAATCGTAGCCACACAGCGCAGGAGCTCTGGAATGCCATCAAGCAGGAGAGCGATGTGTGGTTTGAGCCAGCGAATCTCCAGCCAGGCATGGTAGTGTGTGATAATGGCCGAAATCTGGTGGCAGCCCTGGGCCTCGGCAACCTCACTCACATCCCATGTCTGGCACATGTGCTCAATTTGGTCGTGCAGAGTTTTTTGAGGGACTATCCGGATCTTGATGCACTGCTGCACAAGGTCCGCCTAGAGTGTGCTCACTTGCGGCGTTCCAGCACGGCAAAAGCGCGCATTGCGGCTCTGCAGCGCCGACACCGCCTGCCGGAACATCGCATCATATGTGACCTACCTACCAGGTGGAATTCCACGTTACATATGTTGGAGCGGTTGTGTGAGCAGCAGCAAGCTGTAATGGAGTACCAGCTGTATCAGGCGCAAAAAAGTCGCAGTCAGCGCCGTACAGACTTCACAACCACAGAGTGGGCCACTATGAAGGATGTCTGCCAGGTTTTGCGTCCCTTTGATTATTCCACGCGGATGGCGAGTGCAGATGATGCACTAGTCAGCATGACTGTCCCCCTTATCTGCCTGCTTGAAAAATCACTGCAAGCGCTAAGGGATGATGTTGTGGAAGAGGTGGAGGATGAGGATTCACCACTTCCATCATCTTCTGGACAGTCAGCGCCACGTGGTTCCTCACAAACGCGTAGGCAGGGGACAGTTTGTGAGGAGGATGAGGAGGAGTCAATGGAGGAGGAAGACATCCGTCCAGAGGAGGGAGTTCCCGAATTGTCCAGTACTCAGTGTGTACAGCGAGGGTGGGGTGATGACGAGCGGGCAGAGATCACGCCTCCAGCTGGGGACAGCGTTTCTTGGGCAGTTGGCAGTCTGCAGCACATGGTGGATTACATGCTGCAGTGCCTGAGAAACGACCGCCGCATCGACCACATTCTCAACATGTCTGATTATTGGGTGTTCACCCTCCTCGATCCTCGCTACCGGGACAACGTAGAAAGCCTCATCACACCGTTGAACCGGGAGCGAAAAATGCGGGAGTACCAAGACACACTGGTCAGTTCCATCATCTTCTCCATTCCAACTGAGAGAAGTGCTGCTAGTGCATTCCAAAGCAGCTCAGTGCGTCCAGGCAGTGGTGGAGGCTCTGCACAAAGAGGGAGCAGAAGCAGTGCCTCTGCCCAAGGCAAGACCAGTATGGCCGAACTGTGGCACAGTTTTCTGTGCCCGCCACAAAAGTCTACACCATCACAGACGGCTCCAGTCAGCAGGAGGCAACGGTTCCGTCAGATGGTGACAGACTACATGTCTTGCCCTCTTGCTGTACTCCCAGACGGCTCTTCCCCTTTCAAGTTTTGGGTCTCAAAGCTGGATACATGGCCAGAGCTAAGCCAGTATGCATTGGAGGTGCTGTCTTGCCCTGCGGCCAGTGTATTATCGGAACGTGTCTTTAGTGCTGCAGGTGGTGTACTAACTGACCGTCGCATGCGACTATCCTCCGATAACGTTGACCGGCTTACTTTCCTGAAAATGAACAAGGCCTGGATCTCGCAGGAATTTGCCACTCCTCCTCCTGATTAAATAATTAGGTCACTGTATACGTTATCCAGGTCTCCTGTTGTGTTCATCTTTCTACCACCTGAACTTAAATTCCTGGGCTCCAACACCGCCAGTTGAGGCTCAGATGTGCCGTCTGCACAGTCAAAACATACGACCCAGTGTTATTGGGTTTCAGTAACGTCAGCTGATCCCCAGCTGTGTAGCCGGCAATGTGTCATGCGACCGCCACGCTGACACAACAACTGAAATGTAAGGGAATCTGTCCCCCCCCCCCAAGGCGTTTGTTACTGAAAGAGCCACCTTGTGCAGCAGTAATGCTGCACAAGGAAAAAGGTAGCTATTTTGGTTTTGCTCCTTGCACACGCAAAACTTAACACTTATAAAATGTGTCCACTGATACCGTAAAACCGTCCCGGAGGTGGGACTTTCCTTCGTAATATGACGCAGCACAGCCGTCATTCCTACCCCCCCGGCGCCGCGCCCCGGCTCCTCAGCGTTGTTTGATTCCGTCCCGGAGCCTGCGCTGTTATGTTATCCCGTGGCCAGGCACACTTAGCGCTGCCCGTCTTCTGGCATCATTTGGTGTCAGGCTGGCTGCGCCTGTGCGGCCACGCTGGCCGAGAGCCCGCCTCGCAGTGTCTTCTGATTTAATCCCACTGGGGGCCTGGGATCTATGGACATGCGCAGTGCATATCTGAACCTCCACCTCTCACTCATCTCCCTATGGCTTCTTCAGACTGTTCGGTGTCAGCTGGTCCCTAATAGCATGCCACGGCCGTGACACCGCACAGTCTGAAAAAGAAGCCGTAGGGAGGGGAGTGAGAGGCGAGGATATGCACTGCGCATGGCCATGGATCCCAGGCCCCCAGTGGGATTACATCAGAAGACACTGCGAGGCGGGCTCTCGGCCAGCGCGGCCGCACAGGCGCAGCCAGCCTGACACCAAATGATGTCAGAAGATGGGCAGCGCTAAGTGTGCCTGGCCACGGGATAACATAACAGCGCAGGCTCCGGGACGGAATCAAACAACGCTGAGGAGCCGGGGCACGGCGGCGGGGGGGTAGTAATGATGGCTGTGCTGCGTCATATTACGAAGGAAAGTCCCACCTCCGGGACGGTTTCACGGCTTCAGGGGACACATTTTAAAAGTGTTTAGTTCTGTGTTTGCAAGGAGCATGATGAAAAGAGCCACCTTTTCCTTTTGCATCTTTTGTGCTGCACAAGCTGGCTCTTTCAGCTACAAACGCCTTGGGGGGGGGGTTAAAGGTTCCCTTTCGACTTTCTCAGGCTTCGGCCTACATTGTGTTCCTCTGCTTTTCCACCTGCCCCTGGGCTCCAACACCGCTAGTTGCCATCCAGAAGTGCTGTACGCACAGTCAACAGTCGCTCCTCTGTTATTGGGGTTCAGTAACGTCAGCTGTTCCCCTGCTGTGTGTGTGGCAATCCCTCCTACCTCCTCCAACCTCCTCCAACCTCCTCCTCCTCCACCTGTCCCTGGGCTCCAACACCGCCAGTTGCCGTCCAGAAGTGCTGTACGCACAGTCAACAGTCCCTCCTCTGTTATTGGGGTTCAGTAACGTCAGCTGTTCCCCTGCTGTGTGTGTGGCAATCCCTCCTACCTCCTCCAACCTCCTCCTCCTCCACCTGTCCCTGGGCTCCAACACCGCCAGTTGCCGTCCAGAAGTGCTGTACGCACAGTCAACAGTCCCTCCTCTGTTATTGGGGTTCAGTAACGTCAGCTGTTCCCCTGCTGTGTGTGTGGCAATCCCTCCTACCTCCTCCAACCTCCTCCTCCTCCACCTGTCCCTGGGCTCCAACACCGCCAGTTGCCGTCCAGAAGTGCTGTACGCACAGTCAACAGTCCCTCCTCTGTTATTGGGGTTCAGTAACGTCAGCTGTTCCCCTGCTGTGTGTGTGGCAATCCCTCCTACCTCCTCCAACCTCCTCCTCCTCCACCTGTCCCTGGGCTCCAACACCGCCAGTTGCCGTCCAGAAGTGCTGTACGCACAGTCAACAGTCCCTCCTCTGTTATTGGGGTTCAGTAACGTCAGCTGTTCCCCTGCTGTGTGTGTGGCAATCCCTCCTACCTCCTCCAACCTCCTCCAACCTCCTCCTCCTCCACCTGTCCCTGGGCTCCAACACCGCCAGTTGCCGTCCAGAAGTGCTGTACGCACAGTCAACAGTCCCTCCTCTGTTATTGGGGTTCAGTAACGTCAGCTGTTCCCCTGCTGTGTGTGTGGCAATCCCTCCTACCTCCTCCAACCTCCTCCTCCTCCACCTGTCCCTGGGCTCCAACACCGCCAGTTGCCGTCCAGAAGTGCTGTACGCACAGTCAACAGTCCCTCCTCTGTTATTGGGGTTCAGTAACGTCAGCTGTTCCCCTGCTGTGTGTGTGGCAATCCCTCCTACCTCCTCCAACCTCCTCCAACCTCCTCCTCCTCCACCTGTCCCTGGGCTCCAACACCGCCAGTTGCCGTCCAGAAGTGCTGTATGCACAGTCAACAGTCCCTCCTCTGTTATTGGGGTTCAGTAACGTCAGCTGTTCCCCTGCTGTGTGTGTGGCAATCCCTCCTACCTCCTCCAACCTCCTCTAACCTCCTCCTCCTCCACCTGTCCCTGGGCTCCAACACCGCCAGTTGCCGTCCAGAAGTGCTGTACGCACAGTCAACAGTCCCTCCTCTGTTATTGGGGTTCAGTAACGTCAGCTGTTCCCCTGCTGTGTGTGTGGCAATCCCTCCTACCTCCTCCAACCTCCTCCTCCTCCACCTGTCCCTGGGCTCCAACACCGCCAGTTGCCGTCCAGAAGTGCTGTACGCACAGTCAACAGTCCCTCCTCTGTTATTGGGGTTCAGTAACGTCAGCTGTTCCCCTGCTGTGTGTGTGGCAATCCCTCCTACCTCCTCCAACCTCCTCCTCCTCCACCTGTCCCTGGGCTCCAACACCGCCAGTTGCCGTCCAGAAGTGCTGTACGCACAGTCAACAGTCCCTCCTCTGTTATTGGGGTTCAGTAACGTCAGCTGTTCCCCTGCTGTGTGTGTGGCAATCCCTCCTACCTCCTCCAACCTCCTCCTCCTCCACCTGTCCCTGGGCTCCAACACCGCCAGTTGCCGTCCAGAAGTGCTGTACGCACAGTCAACAGTCCCTCCTCTGTTATTGGGGTTCAGTAACGTCAGCTGTTCCCCTGCTGTGTGTGTGGCAATCCCTCCTACCTCCTCCAACCTCCTCCTCCTCCACCTGTCCCTGGGCTCCAACACCGCCAGTTGCCGTCCAGAAGTGCTGTACGCACAGTCAACAGTCCCTCCTCTGTTATTGGGGTTCAGTAACGTCAGCTGTTCCAATGCTGTGTGTGTGGCAATCCCTCCTACCTCCTCCAACCTCCTCCAACCTCCTCCTCCTCCACCTGTCCCTGGGCTCCAACACCGCCAGTTGCCGTCCAGAAGTGCTGTACGCACAGTCAACAGTCCCTCCTCTGTTTTTGGGGTTCAGTAACGTCAGCTGTTCCCCTGCTGTGTGTGTGGCAATCCCTCCTACCTCCTCCAACCTCCTCCAACCTCCTCCTCCTCCACCTGTCCCTGGGCTCCAACACCGCCAGTTGCCGTCCAGAAGTGCTGTACGCACAGTCAACAGTCCCTCCTCTGTTATTGGGGTTCAGTAACGTCAGCTGTTCCCCTGCTGTGTGTGTGGCAATCCCTCCTACCTCCTCCAACCTCCTCCAACCTCCTCCTCCTCCACCTGTCCCTGGGCTCCAACACCGCCAGTTGCCGTCCAGAAGTGCTGTACGCACAGTCAACAGTCCCTCCTCTGTTATTGGGGTTCAGTAACGTCAGCTGTTCCCCTGCTGTGTGTGTGGCAATCCCTCCTACCTCCTCCAACCTCCTCCTCCTCCACCTGTCCCTGGGCTCCAACACCGCCAGTTGCCGTCCAGAAGTGCTGTACGCACAGTCAACAGTCCCTCCTCTGTTATTGGGGTTCAGTAACGTCAGCTGTTCCCCTGCTGTGTGTGTGGCAATCCCTCCTACCTCCTCCAACCTCCTCCTCCTCCTCCACCTGTCCCTGGGCTCCAACACCGCCAGTTGCCGTCCAGAAGTGCTGTACGCACAGTCAACAGTCCCTCCTCTGTTATTGGGGTTCAGTAACGTCAGCTGTTCCCCTGCTGTGTGTGTGGCAATCCCTCCTACCTCCTCCAACCTCCTCCTCCTCCACCTGTCCCTGGGCTCCAACACCGCCAGTTGCCGTCCAGAAGTGCTGTACGCACAGTCAACAGTCCCTCCTCTGTTATTGGGGTTCAGTAACGTCAGCTGTTCCCCTGCTGTGTGTGTGGCAATCCCTCCTACCTCCTCCAACCTCCTCCTCCTCCACCTGTCCCTGGGCTCCAACACCGCCAGTTGCCGTCCAGAAGTGCTGTACGCACAGTCAACAGTCCCTCCTCTGTTATTGGGGTTCAGTAACGTCAGCTGTTCCCCTGCTGTGTGTGTGGCAATCCCTCCTACTTCCTCCAACCTCCTCCAACCTCCTCCTCCTCCACCTGTCCCTGGGCTCCAACACCGCCAGTTGCCGTCCAGAAGTGCTGTACGCACAGTCAACAGTCCCTCCTCTGTTATTGGGGTTCAGTAACGTCAGCTGTTCCCCTGCTGTGTGTGTGGCAATCCCTCCTACCTCCTCCAACCTCCTCCAACCTCCTCCTCCTCCACCTGTCCCTGGGCTCCAACACCGCCAGTTGCCGTCCAGAAGTGCTGTACGCACAGTCAACAGTCCCTCCTCTGTTATTGGGGTTCAGCACCGCCAGCTGTTCCCCTGCTGTGTATACGGCAACGTGTACTGCGACCGCCACGCAGGCACAACAAGTTAAATGTAAGGGAACCTGACCCCCCCCCCCCCAGGCGTTTGTTACTGAAGGAGCCACCTTGTGCAGCAGTAATGATGCAAAGGGAAAAAGTGCCTCTTTTCGTGATGCTCCTTGCACATGCTGAACCAAACACTTATGAAATGTGTCCCCACACAGCGTTAAACCGTCCGGTAGGTGGAACTTTCCTTTGTCGTGTGACGCAGCACAGCCATCATTTTTACCCCCTTGGCGCCGTGCGCCCCCTCCTCAGCGTTGTTTGAATCTGTCCCGGAGCCTGCGCTGTTAGGTTAGCCCTTGGCCATGCACACATGTTGCGCTGCCCGTCTTCTGACCTCATTTGGTGTCAGGCTGGCTGCGCCTGTGCGGGTGCGCTGGCCGAGATCCCGCCTCGCAGTGTCGTCTAATGTAATCCCACCGCGGGCCTGTGATCCGTGCTCGTGCGCAGTGCATATCCTCTCCTCTCACTCCCCTCCCTACGGCTTCTTCAGACTGTGCGATGTCAGCTGGTCCCTAATAGCATGCCACGGCCGTGACACCGCACAGTCTGAAAAAGCCGTAGGGAGGGGAGTGAGAGGAGAGGATATGCACTGCGCACGGGCACGGATCACAGGCCCGCGGTGGGATTACATTAGACGACACTGCGAGGCGGGATCTCGGCCAGCGCACCCGCACAGGCACAGCCAGCCTGACACCAAATGAGGTCAGAAGACGGGCAGCGCAACATGTGTGCATGGCCAAGGGCTAACCTAACAGCGCAGGCTCCGGGACAGATTCAAACAACGCTGAGGAGGCGGCGCACGGCGCCAAGGGGGTAAAAATGATGGCTGTGCTGCGTCACACGACAAAGGAAAGTTCCACCTACCGGACGGTTTAACGCTGTGAGGAGACACATTTCATAAATGTTAGGTTCCGCATGTACAAGGACCATAATTAAAAGAGCTAAGTTTACCTTTTCCAGCATTAGTGCTGTACACAATGGCTCTTTCAGCTACAAACGCCTGGGGGGGGGGGGGGGGGGTTAAAGGTTTCCTTTCAACTTGCTCGAGTGCAGGCTTCGGCCTACACTCCGCTCCCCCTGCTCCTCCTGCTGACCCTGGGCTCTAACACCGCCAGTTTTTGCCCAGATGTGCTAGCTGCACAGAGAAAAACACCAGCCAATGTGTCAGTGGGGTTCAGCACCGCCAGCTGTTCCCCTGCTGTGTAGCCGGCAACGTGTCCTGCGACCGCCACGCAGACACAAGAACTGAAATTGAAGGGAACCTGTCCCCCCTCCCCCAGGTGTTTCTATGTTTTACAGCTACCTTGAACAGCAGTAATGCTGCATGTGTTCAAGGTGGCTCAGAAACTTATTCTCCTTGCCCATGTTGAAGTGAACACGTCTAAAATGTGTCCTCTGTGACCATTAAAACGTCCCTCAGGTGTGATTTGACTTTGTATTGACACACGCAACAAGCTCCTTGGTAACGCTGCCCGTCTTCTGGCATCATTGTTTGGCTGGCTGCGCCTCTGCGGCCGCCCTGACCCACACAACAGCCCTCGTTGTCTTATTTAATGGGACTGCGAGGGTGTGATTGATGGGCAGGATCAGTGCATCAGTTCGCCTGTCCCTCCTCTCCTTCCGCCTTCTTCGGACTGTGCGGCTTCATGGCCGTGGCATGCGATAAGGGATCAGATGACGCCGCACAGTCTGAAGCGGGTGTAAGGACCCGAGTGTGAGAGGCGAACATATGTGCTGCGCCAGGCCCTGAATCCCAGCCCCGCAGTGTTTTAACAATGTTAAGACACTGCGGGGCTGGGATTCATGGGCATCGCGAACCGCACCGGCCGACATTACATGATGCCAGAAGATGGGCAGCGCTAACGGCGCTAGGCCAGGGGATAACACGACAGCGCAGACTCCTGTACAGCAAATAACAACGCTCGGGAGGCTGCACCCAGCACCAAGGTGGGATTCTTGACACCTGTGCTGCGTCTCATTACAAAGGGAACTCTCGCCTCCATTACACAGTTTGACTGTATAAAGGGCTAAATGTTATACGTGTTCCATTCAGCGTGTGCAAGGAGAAAAATTACAAGAGCAACCTTTGACTTGCGCAGCACTGCTGCTGCATAAGCTGTGGCTCTTCTACTTTGTAACCCCTGAGGGGGGGTTAAAGGTGACTTTTGAAATCGGTTCAATTAGGCTTCGGCCTACACTCTGCTCCACCTGCAGAGCCCGGGCTCCAACAACGCTAGTTGCTGTCCGGAAGTGCTGGCTGCACAGAGCCAAACACCTCGCCAATGTGTCAGTGGGGTCCAGCACCGCCAGCTGTTCCCCTGCTGTGTAGCCGGCAACGTGTCCTGCAAAAGCCACGCAGACACAACACACCCAAAGCTGCCGCCTGTGCAGGCTTCGGCCTACACTCCCCTCCCCCTGCTCCTCCTCCTCCTGCTCCTCCTCCTGCTGTCCCTGGGCTCTAACACACCGCCAGTTGGGGCCCAGATGTGCTAGCTGCACAGAGAAAAACACCAGCCAATGTGTCAGTGGGGTCCAGCACCGCCAGCTGTTCCCCTGCTGTGCAGCCGGCAACGTGTCCTGCAAAAGCCACGCAGACACAAGAACTGAAATTGAAGGGAACCTGTCCCCCCTCCCCCAGGCGTTTTTACGTTATCCAGCCACCTTGTACAGCGGTAATGCTGCATGTGTGCAAGGTGGCTCAGAAACGTATTCTCCTCGCACATGTGGAACTGAAAACACGTCTGAAATGTGTCCTCTGTGTGACCATTTAACCGTCCCGGTGGTGTGACTTTCCTTTGTAATGACACGCTGCAACCCCCTTGGTAGCGCTGCCCGTCTTCTGGCATCATTGTTTGGCTGGCTGCGCCTCTGCGGCCGCCCTGACCCACACAACGCCCCTCGGTGTCTTATTTATTGGGACTGCGAGGGTGTGATTCATGGGCAGGATCAGTGCATCAGTTCGCCTGTCCCTCCTCTCCTTCCGCCTTCTTCGGACTGTGCGGCTTCATGGCCGTGGCATGCGATAAGGGATCAGATGACGCCGCACAGTCTGAAGCGGGTGTAAGGACCCGAGTGTGAGAGGCGAACATATGTGCTGCGCCAGGCCCTGAATCCCAGCCCCGCAGTGTTTTAACAATGTTAAGACACTGCGGGGCTGGGATTCATGGGCATCGCGAACCGCACCGGCCGACATTACATGATGCCAGAAGATGGGCAGCGCTAACGGCGCTAGGCCAGGGGATAACACGACAGCGCAGACTCCTGTACAGCAAATAACAACGCTCGGGAGGCTGCACCCAGCACCAAGGTGGGATTCTTGACACCTGTGCTGCGTCTCATTACAAAGGGAACTCTCGCCTCCATTACACAGTTTGACTGTATAAAGGGCTAAATGTTATACGTGTTCCATTCAGCGTGTGCAAGGAGAAAAATTACAAGAGCAACCTTTGACTTGCGCAGCACTGCTGCTGCATAAGCTGTGGCTCTTCTACTTTGTAACCCCTGAGGGGGGGTTAAAGGTGACTTTTGAAATCGGTTCAATTAGGCTTCGGCCTACACTCTGCTCCACCTGCAGAGCCCGGGCTCCAACAACGCTAGTTGCTGTCCGGAAGTGCTGGCTGCACAGAGCCAAACACCTCGCCAATGTGTCAGTGGGGTCCAGCACCGCCAGCTGTTCCCCTGCTGTGTAGCCGGCAACGTGTCCTGCAAAAGCCACGCAGACACAACACACCCAAAGCTGCCGCCAGTGCAGGCTTCGGCCTACACTCCCCTCCCCCTGCTCCTCCTCCTGCTGTCCCTGGGCTCTAACACACCGCCAGTTGGGGCCCTAGGAAGACAAGCTTGAATAGGTCCCCATCCGGGTTCCAGTACCGTCAGCTGGTTCTCGGCAGTGTCTTTTGCTCTTGTACCTTCTGCTCCCCATCCTGGTTCCAGTACCGTCAGCTGGTTCCGGGCAGAGCCTTTGGCTTAGGTGCCTCCCTCTGGGTATCCGAGTTCCACCAACGTCAGGTGGTCCTTGGTAGTGCTTTCAGGCACGGGTACCTCCTGCTTAGTAACCGGGTTCCAGTAACGTCAGCTGGTCCTCGGTAGTTCCATTGGCTCTTGGACCTTCGGCTACCCATCCGGGTTCCAGTACCGTCAGCTGGTTCTCGGCAGTGTCTTTTGCTCTTGTACCTTCTGCTCCCCATCCTGGTTCCAGTACCGTCAGCTGGTTCCGGGCAGAGCCTTTGGCTTAGGTGCCTCCCTCTGGGTATCCGAGTTCCACCAACGTCAGGTGGTCCTTGGTAGTGCTTTCAGGCACGGGTACCTCCTGCTTAGTAACCGGGTTCCAGTAACGTCAGCTGGTCCTCGGTAGTTCCATTGGCTCTTGGACCTTCGGGTAGCCATCCGAGTTCCAGTTCCATCAGCTGTTTCTCGGCATTTTCTCAGCCTTCTTGTACCTTCTGCTACATTTCCAAGTTCAAGACCCGAAAGACGATGACCCGGAAGACCACCCCTAAGATGATGACGACACCAGAGACGACAACCACCGAGATGACGACGACCCTGGAGACGATGACCCTGAAGACGACCCCGATGACGACGACCCCGATGACGACGACCCCGATGACGACGACCCTGGAGATGACGACCCTGGAGATGACGACGACAACCTGGAAGACCGAGAAGCAGAAGAACAAGAGGCTGCAGAACAAAGAGCAGAAGAACATTAAGCATAAGACTAAATATCAGAGCAAAAGATATTATCTAAATTATAAGCAGAAGAAGACTAAGCAGTGTATGGGGGTGAGTCCGTTCCTCCTCGTGGTGCCCCTGGATAAAGCCTGATGCTGCAGGCCAAACTGAACGCGGACAAATGTAACTGTTTTGTGACAGGCAGAACGGAAGGTGTAATCTTCAAACTTTTATAGATAACAACTACGGGAATGCCTGTCACAAATAAGAATATGATGAAGAAGTTGAATATAAAAAAGATAATAGTTAAATAAAAAGAATATGAACAATGTAAAAAAAAAAATATATATATACGTAGAAAAGAAGAAGATGAATAAGGTGAAGAAGTTGATGTCACAGAAGCTGATGATGAGGATAATGAAGAAGAAAGTGTGGGAGAAGTAAAAAATAGGGTGAAGGGCGTGGAAGTAGTGAAACATCAATATCTGACAAAATAAATAAAAAATTAACATAGTCAAATTCTTTCTAACGCCGAACGTCATAAAAAAATTAAAAATACTGCTATTCTATTTGATTGGGATAAACCCCTGTGCCTTTAATGTCTCCGCCACCTCCCCCAATACATCCTACATTATTCTTAGTTGTTTTCCTTCATGTAGAATTAACCTACAAGGAAAGAAAGGGTTTATTTTAATTCCGATATTTTCGTCCCATTGACTTGCATTGGGATCGGGTATCGGTATCGGATTGGATTCCGATACTGTGACGGTATCGGCCGATACTTTCCGATACCGATACTTTCCGATATCGGAAAGTATCGCTCAACACTACTTATAATGCTTTTTTAGCTCATTGCCTCCTTTCCAAAAAAATGTATGACTTGTATGTATGTCAAATTACTATATGTGAGGGATCATAGGATATTATTACTAACACATCTCAACATTGAAACATTGAAATTACAACAAGAAGGAAAAGTCATTATTAATGATCTGCAAAGGATAAAAATATGGAAACTAAATTTTCAAAATATCAGGATTTATTCAGTATCAAGTATGAGTGCCACATACAGAAATCACCTCACTTACAGCCTTGACTGCAAAGAAGACGGTTATTAATGGTTCTCTGAGGAATGTTCTGCCACACTGCATGCACTTGGGCAAATCATCAAGATCCTCTGCTGGCAGATCCCTGTGCAATTGCCAACCAATAATGTCCCACATGTGCTGGATAGGAGACAAGTTTAAAGATGCTGCAGGCTGGGGTAGAAGGTTTATGCCATGAAGGCTGCTCACAGTAGCACGAGCAACAAGAGGCCCGTTGTTGCCATTTTGAAAAATAGTTCCAAGGACACTTTGGAGAAATGAGCATGACCAAATGAGCAATGTAATGATGAGCTGTTAGTGTACCTGTAATAAAGACTAGGGGGGCCCGGCTACTGTAAATTATGCCAACCCACACCATAACTCTGGTAATAGAACAAGTGTATTATTCAACCATGAAGAACTATTCATGCCATTGTCCATGTGGTCTCATTAGATTCGAAAAATGGTGTGTAGTGATCCTTCTGTACTGTACACCTCTCAACTTTCATAGAAGAAAAGAAAGAATTGGCAATGCGTCACAAGTAGAGTGTCACAGCAAAATTCTAGACCACATCCTTTTATTATTTATTCTCCCCTGGCCACGTAAAGTAAATATTAGAAAATGATAGACAACTCCATTAACACTGTGTTCACGCTACTCCTAATTACTTACATTATCCTGTTCTATTGTAAGAAAACTGCAATGGAAAGCAGATGGGGATGGATTCATCATTAGACAACTATAGTGAGATCCATCAACTTTTTCACAAGATGCTCCTCTTATTTTCAATCCAAAGTCTTGTTCTTATATATTCACCTGTTAGGACTGGCGGAACGCACCAAGTTTAAGATGTAATGGTATTAGGTACGTTCGCAGTCTGAGGTCCACCGTGCAGGTGAAAACCCTGCTGCTAGTAGAGACGGACGATATGGCGGTACAATATGAATAGACACATGGGTTAACTTCACCCTGTGTGAAGGAAGCAAACCCTGTTGCGTCACAGGGCCGCGGTACCGCACCAAGAGCGCAAGCAAGGAGTCTCAGAACTCAATCCCAAGACTCAGGATTTGAGTTCATAAAGACCTCATGCGCTCGACACCGCTACTGGGGTGTCAGAGAGACAGAAATAATATTATTTAAGAAGCACGAGAGTGCATGCGGTGACGCACTGGCGTACGCCACTAACCACCCAGGCTTGGGTCAGGAAAGTGCAGAGAATGCGCACGGCGCTGCACTGGCAGTCACAGCAATTAGACGCTGTAATGTGTGTAACGTGCTGATGGCTAGGTCGGGCGCTAGATAGCAATCATCCACCATCCGCAAGCAGTCTTACAGTAGGGAGGGGATTTTAAAGAACGACTTTCACTCACAACACACACACGTTTACAAAAGACAATACTAGCGCATGGCCGTGCCGCCATGCGAGCCTTAAATAGTTGCAGCACGTTTAGGACCTTCAGAGAAGGACCAATGGAGTTGCTGCAGTACCTGAGCATGTGACCCCAGATCTCCACTGAGAGATCTTGCCCTGGGCATGCTCAGAGTGCAAAGCAGGACTTAGTCCTAGCACCTACAAGGACCTTCAAAGAAGGACCAATGACCTAGCTGCAGTATCTGATCATGTGACCCTCGATCTCCACTGAGAGATCTTACTCTGGGCATGCTCAGATTGTGAAAAGCAGGACTTCGTCCCAGAAGCGTCTGCTCGCCGCTGCCCAGCACTGACTTCAATGGCAGAAGCAGGAAATGCAGCAGTAACTCTTAGCACAGAGTCAGACTGAGCGAGACGCTGGGATCGACGTCCCCGCTGAGCAGGTTCCACTGTGGCCGGAGAAGAATGGGAGACCGCAGCGGAGATGGCCCGAGATTCCCCCTGTGCAGAGGCAGGAACTCAACCCCTAACATTACCCTCCCCTCCCTGGGCCTCTCTACGCTCGAAGGCAGCAATGAGCTGCAGAGCCCAAATGTGCTCAACAGGCTCCCAGGTCCTGTCCTCAGGGCCATAACCCTTCCAATCCACCAAATAGAATTTTTTAAAACGTACCACCTTGTACCCCAAAATAGCATTCACCTCGTAATCATCCATAGACGAACCCGATGTCCCGGCAGATGACTCAGAAAACCGGGACATGTATACGGGTTTCAAGAGGGACACATGAAAGGTGTCGGTGATACCCAAGCGAGGAGGAAGGGCCAGATGGTAGACCACAGGGTTAACCTGTTCGAGGACCTTGAAAGGACCTAAGTAGCGAGGCGCAAACTTAGTGGACTCAACTCGCAGCCTGATGTTACGGGCGGAGAGCCACACCAAGTCGCCAGGAGCAAAAGTCGGAGCGGGGCGCCGATGTGCATCAGCGGAGGACCTCATTCTCTCCTTGGAAGCCCGAATGGCATCCTGAGTGCGATCCCACATGTCCTGTGCCTCCACAGCCCATTCTGCCACCCTGGAATTGGCGGAAGACATGGGCATGGGCACAGGTACCCGCGGATGCTGACCATAGTTAAGGAGGAATGGAGTCTGCCCAGTGGAGTCGGCTACAGCGTTGTTCAGAGCAAACTCCGCCCACGATAGCAAAGATGCCCAGTCATCTTGCCAAGCAGAGACAAAATGTCGCAGATATGTGACCAAGGTCTGGTTGGCTCTCTCTACCAACCCATTCGTCTCGGGATGATAGGCAGAAGAGAGATTTAACTCAATCCTGAGAAGATGACAAAGCTCTCTCCAGAACCGAGACGCAAACTGGGGACCCCGGTCACTGACAATTTTGTCCGGCATACCGTGAAGGTGGAAGATATGTCTAATAAACAACGTTGCCAAGGCCCGTGCAGAAGGTAGCCGAGGAAGTGGCCCCAAATGCACCATTTTAGAAAAATGGTCGGTGATTACCCAAATGACTGTACAGCCACGAGACTTGGGCAAACCCACCACAAAGTCCATCCCAACCATCTCCCAGGGCCTGTCTGCCACCGGCAGAGGGTAGAACAAACCAGCTGGCCATTGTCAAGGAGACTTATTTTTGGTGCAGGAGACACACGCCAGAACATAATCTCTGACATCTCGGAGCATATGCGGCCACCAGTATGTCCTCGTCAGCAGCTCAGATGTCCTTTTTGTCCCAAAGTGTCCACCCACCCTGGAGGAATGAGCCCAAGAGAGAACCTCCGGTCGCAGATTGATGGGAACAAAAGTCTTGCCCGAAGGCACTGACTCTAGCGAAACCGGAGCTACGGTTCTCAGACTCTCCGAAGGGACAATAAGCTGAGGCTCCTCTTCCTCCTCCTCAGTTGACACAAGGGAGCGAGAGAGAGTGTCAGCACGAACATTCTTCTCCCCGGCGAGATAATGGAGAGTGAAATGGAACCGGAAGAAGAATAAGGACCATCTGGCCTGACGAGAATTCAGCCGCTGGGCTGTATGCAAATAGACCAAATTTTTGTGGTCCGTGAAGACTTGGAAGGGAAACCGCGCACCTTCCAGAAGATGTCTCCACTCCGAAAAGGCCAACTTCATTGCTAGCAACTCCCTATCCCCGATGGAGTAATTTCTCTCCGCTGGTGTGAAGGTCTTAGAGAAGAAGAAGCATGGATTCTTCCGACCTTGAGCATCCTTTTGATAGAGGACTGCTCCAGCACCAACGGATGAGGCATCCACCTCCATTAGGAATGGCTTATCCACATCGGGACGATGTAAGATGGGAGCGCTAGCAAAATGAGACTTTATAGAAGTGAAGGCCTTGGAGACCTCTTCCGACCACAATTTGGGATTTGCTCCCTTCTTGGTGAGGGCTACCAAGGGAGCTACCAGAGTTGAGAAGTGGGGAATGAACTGGTGGTAATAATTAATGAACCCCATAAAGCGCTGCACCGCCTTAAGAGAATGGGGCTCTTGCCAGTCCATCACAGCCTGTAGTTTGGCAGGATCCATAGCCAATCCCTGGGCGGAGATGATAAAGCCCAGGAAAGGTAAAGACTCCTGCTCAAACATACACTTCTCCAACTTTGCATAAAGAGAGTTTGCCCGTAGGAGGTCGAAGACTCTGCCAACATCTCTCCGGTGGGAGTCAATATCTGGAGAAAAGATGAGAATATCATCCAGATAGACTACAACCGAGGTGGAAAGCATATCCCGGAAGATGTCGTTGACAAAGTCTTGGAAAATGGCTGGGGCATTACAGAGCCCGAAGGGCATCACCAGATACTCATAGTGCCCATCTCTGGTGTTAAACGCCGTTTTCCATTCGTCCCCCTCACGGATGCGAATCAGGTTGTAAGCACCCCGAAAATCTAGTTTAGTAAACACCCTTGCTCCCCGAAGCCTATCGAAGAGCTCAGATATCAAGGGCAAAGGATACTTATTCTTAACAGTGATAGCGTTAAGACCCCTGTAGTCTATGCATGGACGTAGTTCCCCATTCTTCTTCTGCACGAAAAAGAACCCTGCCCCAGCAGGTGACACTGGCTTCCTGGTGAACCCTCTTGCCAGATTCTCTTGAATGTACTGAGACATTGCCTCCGTCTCCGGGAGAGATAACGGATAGACTCGACCCCGGGGAGGCTCAGCACCAGGCAAGAGATCAATAGGACAGTCATAGGGGCGATGGGGCAGAAGGGTCTCCGCCGCCTTTTTGGAGAACACATCTGCATAGGACCAATATTGTTTGGGGAGAGAGGATAGATCTGCGGGTACCTCTGTAGTAGCAACCTGAACGCACTCCCTCTGACACCTACCCCCACAAGATTCACCCCATCCCAGAATTCTGCCTGAGGACCACTCGATGTGAGGAGAGTGGTACCGTAGCCAAGGTATCCCCAACAGGACCTCATCAATTCCCTCAGGAATGAGGAGCAGAGATATAATCTCCTGATGGGATGGCGACATGGACAGAGTAAAAGGGATGGTCTGGTGTGTTATCTGTGAGGGCAGTGTCGACCCATTCACCACTTGTACCATTACTGGTAGAGGTAGCATAACCAGGGGTATTGCGTGACGTTGGGCGAAGGCAGAAGACTAGTGCAGCGCCCCAGAGTCCTGGTCGTTGCAGTACTGTTGCTCCGCCACTATGGGGGGCTATGGTACGTCTGATGGCACTGAAGGGATTCATCTGACCAGGTATCACATACACCAATACATTTCACAGTCTGGCCTCCAGGGGGAGCTAAGGGTTCTATTCATTAGGCCACTCCTCACAATCTGGTAAAACTGGGGGTTAGGCAGGAAGTTAGAAGAGAAAGCTGACTGGGTTGGAACCAGGCAACACCTTGTGGCAGAGGGTGTTGTGGGGGAAGATTCGGTAGGGTCCCTGTCAGGGGTGGGATCCTGACAGAGGCCTGGCTACGAGCAAGAACGTTACGGGACCGTGCCTGCTCAGTATAGCGGCAGTGCCCTAAGAAAGGATAAGAAGCGAGATTTATTGTGCTGAGTGAGAAACGAGATCAAAGCAAGAGGAGAAATTCCAGTAGGAGTCGTGCTGTAAGACCGAGGCAACATCCTACTGAGGCGTAATTTACCGGTGGCCGGAATGCCGAGGAAGTATAGAGTTCCAAGCCATACTTCAAACCAACGGCAGGACAGTCAGTCACAGGCGGGCTGTCTCACATACATCACCTATGAAGACATGGGGTCACACTAGGAGAGGCGCGACTCTAGGGTCCCAGAGGAGCTCCGAGCCTACTCGTCATACGGGTGCCGTCCTAACCAGAACATCAGGGAGGGACGGAGGAGAAGAACATCATCCGAATGAGTTGTGAGGGAACACGAGAAACAGACACAACAGTTGCGGGGACTTCCCGTAAGCACAGCAGGGGAGGACCGCAACACACAAGCGCTAGCAGGTAGACACTGATTTCCACCTGCAAAGGGAATTCTGGAGGTGCCATTGGACCGGCAGAACTTGCGCAGCCTGGTTAACCGTATTCCGGATTGAGGACTTGAGATCTTCAGTAAAGAGGTAAAGAGACTGCACCCCTGTGTCCTTGTGATTTACTGCGACCGGCACTGCACCGCACCATAATATCATCACCATTCCCTCCACCTTCATTGTACGCCCCTCAGCAGGGTCACGGACCGGGTCTAGCCACCGTGACAACCCCAGAACAGAGACAGTGGGGGCGCTACACTAGTGTTGAGCGATACCATCCAATACTTGAAAGTATCGGTATCGGAAAGTATCGGCCGATACCGGCAAAATATCGGATCTAATCCGATACCGATACCCGATACCAATACAATTCAATGGGACACCAAGTATCAGACGGTATCCTGTATGGTTCCCAGGGTCTGAAGGAGAGGAAACTCTCCTTCAGGCCCTGGGATCCATATCAATGTGTAAAAGAAAGAATTAAAATAAAAAATAGGGAAATACTCACCCTCTGACGCGCCCTGGACTTTACCGCCGTAACCGGGAGCCGTTGTACCTAAGAATGCGCGCTTGAAGGGCCTTAGATGACGTCACGGCACTCTGATTGGTCTGTAGCGGTTGCATGACCGCTACGCGACCAATCACAAAGCCGTGACGTCACCTAAGGTCTTTCAAGCGCTTGAAATACCTTAGAAGACGTCCGCAGTTTCTGATTGGTCGCGTAGCGGTCGCGTGACCGCTACGTGACCAATCACAAAGCCGTGACGTCACCTAAGGTCTTTCAAGTGCTTGAAAGACCTTAGGTGACATCACGGCTTTGTGATTGGTCGCGTAGCGGTCACGCGACCGCTACGGACCAATCAGAGCGCCGAGACGTCATCTAAGGCCCTTCAAGCACGCATTCTTAGGTACAACGGCTCCCGGTTACGGCGGTAAAGTCCAGGCTGCGTCGGAGAGGTGAGTATATCCATATTTTTTATTTTAATTCTTTCTTTTACACATTGATATTAATCCCGATACCGATTCCCGATATCACAAAAGTATCGGATCTCGGTATCGGAATTCCGATACCCGCAAGTATCGGCCGATACCCGATACTTGCGGTATCGGAATGCTCAACACTACAGAAGACATAAAATTGCCCTCCGCCCCAGAATCCACGCAGAGCTCTACCGAGTGGGAGGATGAGCCTAACGTTATTGTCCCCTTAAAGGACAATTTGGAGGCAAACGTCGCCGTGTGTAGTGTACCTCCACCTACTACCACTAGACGCTGACGTTTCCTCGACCGCTGGAGACATCTGGTGGCAAGATGTCCTGACTGCTGGCAAACATGACAAACCTGGAGTGCACGAGCGGTCCGGGACTTAGATCCCGCTCGTGACACTTCCATGGCCTCATGTGACTCAGGAGCCTGGACTGGAGATTCCAAAGGTTTGGCGAAGGTGGGAGCCAGCCGAAACCTTTGCCTACACTGGGCTCGCTCTAACCTCCGCTCGTGAAAATGGAGGTCAGTACGAGTGGATACTGCTATTAATTCCTCCAGTGTGGCGGGAATCTCCCTAGTGGCCAGGGCGTCCTTAACGTTGTCAGCCAGCCCCCTCCAAAATATAGGAATAAGGGCTTTATCCGACCACTCCAGCTCAGATGCTAGGGTGCGGAAGTGGATGGCAAAATGGCTGACCAAGGACGAGCCCTGAGTCAATGCCAACAATTGGAGCGCCATATCATGGGTGACATGAGGTCCTAAAAAGACCTGTTTCAGAGTGCTCAGGAATAACGGAGCACTCTGCACCACATGATCGCCTCGCTCCCACAGCGGCGTAGCCCACTCCAATGCCCTGTCCGACAGGAGAGACACGATAAACCCCACCTTTGCCCGCTCTGTAGGGAAACGAGAGGCCAGAAGATCGAGATGTATAGAGCACTGACTCACGAAACCCCTACAAGATTTACTATCACCAGAAAATTTTTATGGTAGCGGGAGGCGAGATAGAGTCGGTACAGGGGTGGCAGTGGACAAGGTAGCTGCAGCCACGCTAGCAGCCTGAACAGCGACAGCAGTGACATCCACAGCTGAGGTTGAACGCTCTAGAGCCGCCAACCTTCCCTCCAGCTGCTGGATGTACTGCTGTAAACGCTGATCGTCCGCCATTTACTAGCCAGACCTTGGCGCTAGTATTATGTTAGGACTGGCGGAACGCACCAAGTTTAAGATGTAATGGTATTAGGTGCGTTCGCAGTCTGAGGTCCACCGTGCAGGTGAAAACCCTGCTGCTAGTAGAGATGGACGATATGGGGGTACAATATGAATACACACATGGGTTAACTTTACCCTGTGTGAAGGAAGCAAACCCTGTTGCGTCACAGGGCCGCGGTACCGCACCAAGAGCGCAAGCAAGGAGTCTCAGAACTCAATCCCAAGACTCAGGATTTGAGTTCATAAAGACCTCATGCGCTCGACACCGCTACTGGGGTGTCAGAGAGACAGAAATAATATTATTTAAGAAGCACGAGAGTGCATGCGGTGACGCACTGGCGTACGCCACTAACCACCCAGGCTTGGGTCAGGAAAGTGCAGAGAATGCGCACGGCGCTGCACTGGCAGTCACAGCAATTAGACGCTGTAATGTGTGTAACGTGCTGATGGCTAGGTCGGGCGCTAGATAGCAATCATCCACCATCCGCGAGCAGTCTTACAGTAGGGAGGGGATTTTAAAGAACGACTTTCACTCACAACACACACACGTTTACAAAAGACAATACTAGCGCATGGCCGTGCCGCCATGCGAGCCTTAAATAGTTGCAGCACGTTTAGGACCTTCAGAGAAGGACCAATGGAGTTGCTGCAGTACCTGAGCATGTGACCCCAGATCTCCACTGAGAGATCTTGCCCTGGGCATGCTCAGAGTGCAAAGCAGGACTTAGTCCTAGCACCTACAAGGACCTTCAAAGAAGGACCAATGACCTAGCTGCAGTATCTGATCATGTGACCCTCGATCTCCACTGAGAGATCTTACTCTGGGCATGCTCAGAACGTGAAAAGCAGGACTTAGTCCCAGAAGCCTCTGCTCGCCGCTGCCCAGCACTGACTTCAAAGGCAGAGCAGGAAATGCAGCAGTAACTCTTAGCACAGAGTCAGACTGAGCGAGATGCTGGGATCGACGTCCCCGCTGAGCAGGTTCCCCTGTGGCCGGAGAAGAATGGGAGACCGCAGCGGAGATGGCCCGAGATTCTCCCTGTGCAGAGGCAGGAACTCGACCCCTAAAATTAACCCCCTCTCCTAGGGGCCCCCCCTCCCTGGGCCTCTCTACGCTCGAAGGCAGCAATGAGCTGCGGAGCCCAAATGTGCTCAACAGGCTCCCAGGTCCTGTCATCAGGGCCATAACCCTTCCAATCCACCAAATAGAACCTTTTACCACGTACCACCTTGTACCCCAAAATAGCGTTCACCTCGTAATCATCCATAGACGAACCCGATGTCCCGGCAGATGACTCAGAAAACCGGGACATGTATACGGGTTTCAAGAGGGACACATGAAAGGTGTCGGTGATACCCAAGCGTGGAGGAAGGGCCAGATGGTAGACCACAGGGTTAACCTGTTCGAGGACCTTGAAAGGACCTAAGTAGCGAGGCGCAAACTTAGTGGATTCAACTCGCAGCCTGATGTTACGGGCGGAGAGCCACACCAAGTCGCCAGGAGCAAAAGTCGGAGCGGGGCGCCGATGTGCATCGGCGGAGGACCTCATTCTCTCCTTGGAAGCCCGAATGGCATCCTGAGTGCGATCCCACATGTCCTGTGCCTCCACAGCCCAGTCTGCCACCCTGGAATTGGCAGAAGACATGGGCATGGGCACAGGTACCCGCGGATGCTGACCATAGTTAAGGAGGAATGGAGTCTGCCCAGTGGAGTCGGCTACAGCATTGTTCAGAGCAAACTCCGCCCACGATAGCAAAGATGCCCAGTCATCTTGCCAAGCAGAGACAAAATGTCGCAGATATGTGACCAAGGTCTGGTTGGCTCTCTCTACCAACCCATTCGTCTCGGGATGATAGGCAGAAGAGAGATTTAACTCAATCCTGAGAAGATGACAAAGCTCTCTCCAGAACCGAGACGCAAACTGGGGACCCCGGTCACTGACAATTTTGTCCGGCATACCGTGAAGGTGGAAGATATGTCTAATAAACAACGTTGCCAAGGCCCGTGCAGAAGGTAGCCGAGGAAGCGGCCCCAAATGCACCATTTTAGAAAAATGGTCGGTGATTACCGAAATGACTGTACAGCCACGAGACTTGGGCAAACCCACCACAAAGTCCATCCCAACCATCTCCCAGGGCCTGCCTGCCACCGGCAGAGGGTAGAACAAACCAGCTGGCCGTTGTCAAGGAGACTTATTTTTGGCGCAGGAGACACACGCCAGAACATAATCTCTGACATCTCGGAGCATATGCGGCCACCAGTATGTCCTCGCCAGCAGCTCAGATGTCCTTTTTGTCCCAAAGTGTCCACCCACCCTGGAGGAATGAGCCCAAGAGAGAACCTCCGGTCACAGATTGATGGGAACAAAAGTCTTGCCCGAAGGCACTGACTCTAGCGAAACCGGAGCTACGGTTCTCAGACTTTCCGAAGGGACAATAAGCTGAGGCTCCTCTTCCTCCTCCTCAGTTGACACAAGGGAGCGAGAGAGAGTGTCAGCACGAACATTCTTCTCCCCGGCGAGATAATGGAGAGTGAAATGGAACCGGAAGAAGAATAAGGACCATTTGGCCTGACGAGAATTCAGCCGCTGGGCTGTATGCAAATAGACCAAATTTTTGTGGTCCGTGAAGACTTGGAAGGGAAACCGCGCACCTTCCAGAAGATGTCTCCACTCCGAAAAGGCCAACTTCATTGCTAGCAACTCCCTATCCCCGATGGAGTAATTTCTCTCCGCTGGTGTGAAGGTCTTAGAGAAGAAGAAGCATGGATTCTTCCGACCTTGAGCATCCTTTTGATAGAGGACTGCTCCAGCACCAACGGATGAGGCATCCACCTCCATTACGAATGGCTTATCCACATAGGGACGATGTAAGATGGGAGCGCTAGCAAAATGAGACTTTATAGAAGTGAAGGCCTTGGAGACCTCTTCCGACCACAATTTGGGATTTGCTCCCTTCTTGGTGAGGGCTACCAAGGGAGCTACCAGAGTTGAGAAGTGGGGAATGAACTGGTGGTAATAATTAATGAACCCCATAAAGCGCTGCACCGCCTTAAGAGAATGGGGCTCTTGCAAGTCCATCACAGCCTGTAGTTTGGCAGGATCCATAGCCAATCCCTGGGCGGAGATGATATATCCCAGGAAAGGTAAAGACTCCTGCTCAAACATACACTTCTCCAACTTTGCATAAAGAGAGTTTGCCCATAGGAGGTCGAAGACTGTGCCAACATCTCTCCGGTGGGAGTCAATATCTGGAGAAAAGATGAGAATATCATCCAGATAGACTACAACCGAGGTGGAAAGCATATCCCGGAAGATGTCGTTGACAAAGTCTTGGAAAACGGCTGGGGCATTACAGAGCCCGAAGGGCATCACCAGATACTCATAGTGCCCATCTCTGGTGTTAAACGCCGTTTTCCATTCGTCCCTCTCACGGATGCGAATCAGGTTGTAAGCACCCGGCAGATCTTTTTTAGTAAACACCCTTGCTCCCCGAAGCCTATTGAAGAGCTCAGATATCAAGGGCAAAGGATACTTATTCTTAACGGTGATAGCATTAAGACCCCTGTAGTCTATGCATGGACGTAGTTCCCCATCCTTCTTCTGCACGAAAAAGAACCCTGCCCCAGCAGGTGACACTGGCTTCCTGATGAACGCTCTTGCCAGATTCTCTTGAATGTACTTAGACATTGCCTCCATCTCTGGGAGAGATAACGGATAGACTCGACCCCGGGGAGGCTCAGCACCAGGCAAGAGATCAATAGGACAGTCATAGGGGCGATGGGGCAGAAGGGTCTCCGCCGCCTTTTTGGAGAACACATCTGCATAGGACCAATATTGTTTGGGGAGAGAGGATAGATCTGCGGGTACCTCTGTAGTAGCAACCTGAACGCACTCCCTCTGACACCTACCCCCACAAGATTCACCCCATCCCAGAATTCTGCCTGAGGACCACTCGATGTGAGGAGAGTGGTACCGTAGCCAAGGTATCCCCAACAGGACCTCATCAATTCCCTCAGGAATGAGGAGCAGAGATATAATCTCCTGATGGGATGGCGACATGGACAGAGTAAAAGGGATGGTCTGGTGTGTTATCTGTGAGGGCAGTGTCGACCCATTCACCACTCGTACCATTACTGGTTGAGGTAGCATAACCAGGGGTATTGCGTGACGTTGGGCGAAGGCAGAAGACATAAAATTGCTCTCCTCCCCAGAATCCACGCAGAGCTCTACCGAGTGGGAGGATGAGCCTAACGTTATTGTCCCCTTAAAGGACAATTTGGAGGCAAACGTCGCCATGTCTAGTGTACCTCCACCTACTACCACTAGACGGTGACGTTTCCTCGACCGCTGGAGACATCTGGTGGCAAGATGTCCTGACTGCTGGCAAACATGACAAACCTGGAGTGCACGAGCGGTCCGGGACTTAGATCCCGCTCGTGACACTTCCATGGCCTCATGTGACTCAGCAGCCTGGACTGGAGATTCCAAAGGTTTGGCAAAGGTGGGAGCCAGCCGAAACCTTTGCCTACACTGGGCTCGCTCTAACCTCCGCTCGTGAAAATGGAGGTCAGTACGAGTGGATACTGCTATTAATTCCTCCAGTGTGGCGGGAATCTCCCTAGTGGCCAGGGCGTCCTTAACGTTGTCAGCCAGCCCCCTCCAAAATATAGGAATAAGGGCTTTATCCGACCACTCCAGCTCAGATGCTAGGGTGCGGAAGTGGATGGCAAAATGGCTGACCAAGGACGAGCCCTGAGTCAATGCCAACAATTGGAGCGCCGTATCATGGGTGACACGAGGTCCTAAAAAGACCTGTTTCAGAGTGCTCAGGAATAACGGAGCACTCTGTACCACATGATCGCCTCGCTCCCACAGCGGCGTAGCCCACTCCAATGCCCTGTCTGACAGGAGAGACACGATAAACCCCACCTTTGCCCGCTCTGTAGGGAAACGAGAGGCCAGAAGCTCGAGATGTACAGAGCACTGACTCATGAAACCCCTACAAGATTTACTATCACCAGAAAATTTTTCTGGTAGCGGGAGGCGAGATAGAGTCGGTACAGGTGTGGCAGTGGACAAGGTAGCTGCAGCCATGCTAGCAGCCTGAACAGCGACAGCAGTGACATCCACAGCTGAGGTTGAATGCTCTAGAGCCGCCAACCTTCCCTCCAGCTGCTGGATGTACTGCTGTAAACGCTGATCGTCCGCCATTTACTAGCCAGACCTTGGCACTAGTATTATGTTAGGACAGGCGGAACGCACCAAGTTTAAGATGTAATGGTATTAGGTGCGTTCGCAGTCTGAGGTCCACCGTGCAGGTGAAAACCCTGCTGCTAGTAGAGACGGACGATATGGTGGTACAATATGAATACACACATGGGTTAACTTCACCCTGTGTGAAGGAAGCGAACCCTGTTGCGTCACAGGGCCGCGGTACCGCACCAAGAGCGCAAGCAAGGAGTCTCAGAACTCAATCCCAAGACTCAGGATTTGAGTTCATAAAGACCTCATGCGCTCGACACCGCTACTGGGGTGTCAGAGAGACAGAAATAATATTATTTAAGAAGCACGAGAGTGCATGCGGTGACGCACTGGCGTACGCCACTAACCACCCAGGCTTGGGTCAGGAAAGCGCAGAGAAAGCGCACGGCGCTGCACTGGCAGTCACAGCAATTAGACGCTGTAATGTGTGTAACGTGCTGATGGCTAAGTCGGGCGCTAGATAGCAATCATCCACCTTCCGCGAGCAGTCATACAATAGGGAGAGGATCTTAAAGAACGACTTTCACTCACAACACACACACGTTTACAAAAGACAATACTAGCGCATGGCCGTGCGGCCATGCGAGCCTTAAATAGTTGCAGCACATTTAGGACCTTCAGAGAAGGACCAATGGAGTTGCTGCAGTACCTGAGCATGTGACCCCAAATCTCCACTGAGAGATCTTGCCCTGGGCATGCTCAGAGTGCAAAGCAGGACTTAGTCCTAGCACCTACAAGGACCTTCAAAGAAGGACCAATGACCTAGCTGCAGTATCTGATCATGTGACCCTCGATCTCCACTGAGAGATCTTACTCTGGGCATGCTCAGATTGTGAAAAGCAGGACTTCGTCCCAGAAGCGTCTGCTCGCCGCTGCCCAGCACTGACTTCAATGGCAGAAGCAGGAAATGCAGCAGTAACTCTTAGTACAGAGTCAGACTGAGCGAGACGCTGGGATCAACGTCCCCGCTGAGCAGGCTCCACTGCGGCCGGTGAAGAATGGGAGACCGCAGCGGAGATGGCCCGAGATTCCCCCCGTGCAGAGGCAGGAACTCAACCCCTAACGTTCACCCTCAGGACATCTGCTCAGCATTCCTCTTTTCCCTTAGGCCACTTTCTCACAATTCCTCTCTGCCCTCAGTGAATCTCATTAGCGTTACTATCTAGAAAACGACTGTCTCCTCAGCATTCCCCTCTGTCCTAAGGCCATATCCTCTGCGTTTCTCTCTTCCCTCAGGCTGTCTCCTCATAATGTCCTCTCCGCCAGCCTACTTAGCATTCATCTCAACTCTCAGGCCATCTCTTTAATGTTCCTCTTTGCTCTCAGACTGTATCATTTGTGCTGCTCTCTGGCCTCAGGCCATCTTCTAACTTTCCTCTCTGCCCTCAAGAGATCTTCTCAGCCTTCCTCTCTGCTCTCAGGCCAAAGCATGTAACAATTTTGAACATCACAATATGATGTGGACCAATAGCAGATAGTAGCATTGTAAAAGGGGTTGACTTCATAGTTAACTCTTTAAATCTTCTGTACACTATTTGCGTGCCTGTGTTAAAAATAATAATATCAGCAATACTCACCTATTTTGGCTCCAGTGTCAGCATTCTGCTGCTTCTCTGGTCTGTGTTCATAGGCTGCAGCTTTGATGTCATGTCTGTAGCACATGTGACTATGTCATATAGAACATGAAGGCAAGTATAATATAAAATGTGAATCATCTCCTTTTTCCCCTGCTAAAAATAAAATGTGGGAGGAAACCCACGCAAACACGGAGAGAACATACAAACTCTTTGCAGATGTTTTCCTTTGTGGGGTTTGAACCCAGGACTCCAGCGCTGCAAGGCTGCTGTGCTATCCACTGTACCACCATGCTCCCCACTACTGAAGACCTGAGGAAATTGGATGGCCTTAGTCTTGAATCAGACATACCTTTTGCTATGGTGGATGTCAAGTCCCTATATATCAGCATTAGACACGCGGATGGACTGGAAGCTGTGGAGTTCTTAATGGGAATGAGTAACCTAGACTTAGCACTACAGTCCTTGGTCCTGGAATTGTCACAGTTTATCTTGAATCACAATTACTTTACATTTAAAGATGAGTTCTACCTTTAAAATTGCGGCACTGTGATGGGCGCGGCCTTCGCGCCATCATACGCTAATCTCTTTCTCGGGTACTGGGAGCGAGAGATTTTTTGGGATGGCGCGTGTGCCACATCTCAAGGTGCAGTGCTGGTACAGATTCATCAATGATGTATTCATAATTTCGCAGGGTACAATTTCTGAATTTCATCCGCAGTTTGAATCAAAGCAATCGTAATTGACATACAAAATTGCTACACGCGAGATTTATTTTTTGGATATTAAAATCAGGACATGTGCTGATGGTACGATTCAAACTGATGTGTTCCATACGAAAACATCAGTGAATGCACTACTCATCGCTACATCAGCACATACATCCTCAATAGTACAAGTGGTCACTATCAGATAATTCTTGAGGTTGAAACGAATATGTTCCATGGATGGAATTTCGAGTGTCAGGCCGGGGACCTTTCAAATCGTTTCCAAGAGCGAGGATACGGTAGGAGAAACATCAAGAAGGATTACCTTCAAGCCTGGAGGGCTCCACATGACCAGTTACTCTGCAGGACACCAGTCAGTTCCAAAAAGTACCCACCACTCAGATGCATTACAACATTTAATAACCAATGGGACAGGATTCGACAGGTATTGCAGGAACATTGGTTGATATTGAAAACAGATCTCATATTAACTCAAATACTACCGGACCGACCATTTCTTACTGCAAGAAGCGTTAGGAACCTTAATTATTTATTAGTCAGGAACCACTATGTGGCTAAACCTCCAAATCCTTAAGGTGCAGGTCGACATAAGTGGGGCTGTTATCCTTCTGGGTCTTGCATCATATGTGCAACTACATTCTCGTCGAAGGACTGAAGTAGGGACTACTGGATCACATGCTATATCTCATGCAAAACTAGTTATGTTATCTATTACACCATGTGTACATACAATTTGATCTACATAGGCCTTACCTCTCGGGAGCTTCATATTAGGGTGAGGGAACATGTCTGGGACATTAGGGCAGCCAGGGATGCCACTGATGTCTCAGACCTTAAGACTATACATCAACACTTCAAGCTGTGCCACGACTGTGATCCGAATGCGCTCAAAATATGTGGCATAGATAGGATGCATTGCGGTCTCAGAGGTGGCGACCTCAAAAAGACACAGACACAGTTGGAGTGTCGCTGGATGGTCTCTCTGTGAACCAAGTCCCCCCATGGTTTAAATGAGAAACTTTCTTTAGTCCCGTTCCTATGAAGCCCACCCCAGGTGTGTCTCCCTCTTTTCTCTTGTTTTAATAATTGTTTTTTGTATATATATTTTAATTGTATTTATTTTTGTTCATATTTAGTATTTATATTTGCTATGGAACCCCCTTCCACACCTTGAGAATTTGTCCATCTACAGTTGTGGCCAAAAGTATTGACACCCCTGCAATTCTGTCAGATAATACTCAGTTTCTTCCTGAAAATAATTGCGAACACAAATTCTTTGGTATTATTATCTTCATTTAGTTTGTCTTAAATGAAAAAACACTAAAAAAATTGTCCCTCAGAGGTCATGGGTCTTCCAGCAGGACAATGACCCAAAACACACTTCAAAAAGCACTAGAAAATGGTTTGAGAGAAAGCACTGGAGAAGCACTGGACATATGCATGACAGTGCCGCAAGCACCACTTTTGATCAGCGGTAAAAATATCATCGCTGGTCAGACAGATATGGTTCCCACGCTGTCATTTGACAGAGTGAGCCTGCAGCTATGATCGGAGGTATGAAGCTTACCTCTGATCATTAGTGTTGGCTGATGGGACTACTGCTCCCAACAGCCGACACCTGCTGCCACTAATAACAGTAAGAGCAGGAATGGCTGATGGGAGTATTCATCAGCTGGCACCTTTGCTGTAAAAAAATAATTTACAGCGAAGGCGCCAACTGATGAATATACCTGAATTCCCTTTTTTTCCACTTAAAACTCATAGCTGGAGGTTGAAACCCTCAGCTGTCAGCAACGCTGTTTATCAAGAATAGAGGGATCCTACACTGTTTTTTTAAAACTATTTAAATAAATAGTTAAAAAAATGACATGGGGTCCCCGCATTTTTGACAACCAGTCAACCAGCTGAGGGCTGGTATTCTCAGGATGGTAAGGGGCCACAGATATTGGCCCCCCAGCCTAAAAATAGCAGCCCGCAGCTGCCCGGAAACGGCGAATATATTAGACGTAAAAATTCTGGCACTTTGCCTGACTCTTCCCAATTTCCCTGTAGCGGTGGTTAGTGGGATTCATATTTGTGGGGTTGATGTCACCTTTGTATTGTCAGGTGACATCAAGCCCACAGCTTAGTAATGGAGAGCCGTCTATAAGACACCTATCCATTAATAATCCTGTCAAGGTGAAAATGTATTTTCTTATATACCTTTGTACTTTTATATATCTTACACTGTAAAACAATAAGTTTTTCCTATCTGCTAGCTAATGCATATGTAATTGTATTTAAAGATGGTCGCCAGAGTTCAGTTTCGTTTCAGGTTAGTGACCGAAGGTTAAGCCATTTCCTCAGAAACGAAACTTAAGGAATGTGAAGAAAAGGAGGAATCCACCAGAAGACGTCAGAACAAATCAGAAAGACTGGATGCTAGCTTAAACCCCGCCTAATGCACGCCTTCCCCTAACACTCAATATAGTATTGTGTATTTTAGAATAAAGCCAGTTGGTGTGACCGCTGCAGACATGTGTGGATGCACGGGGCATTAACTAAGTTTGAACCAGCTACCTGTCTGATTTATTCTTATCCGGTACCAGATGCCCTGCACACATATTAATTTGGAATGACTGGTGAAGGAAGGGTAATTGTCGTATTACGACCCCGACAATTTTGGTGCGACCAACGGGGGGCGTGGCCAGCGATCCGAGACCCTCTGGACCCATGCCTGGATGTCTGTGGATGATACCCGTAGTGGCTGACCTCGAGGACTGATCACCCTCCGTACACGGTAAGTGGCGATCATGTACACTGTATATGTCACACTTGCTAGTGTCTCAGCCGTTATTGGTGTGTCTGTAGTCTCCTTGGGTCCGGGAGGTGAATGATCGAGTGGTGAGATCAAACGTGATCCTGTGCCACGCTCTGAACCAGCAACTGAGAGACGTCGCATCCTGTGCGACCTCTGTACACCACACCTCCTTTACCGGTCATTGTACTCCGTTCAACCACCCTACCCGTGACTATTGTCTAGTAGTGAAGTGGACTGAAAAATTGAGCCAGTTGTAGATTGTGGGGCAGCTTAGTGAAAGGGATAGGAGACGCAGCCTCTGTGATATTGTACTAACCGGTAATTAAGACGTCCCAAGTGGGGGACCACCAGAATTTTGAGTACAAATAGGTAATTAAGACGCCCCGTATGGAGCCACCAGAAATAGGTAATTAAGACGTCCCGGAACGGGACCACCAGAAACAGGTAATTAAGACGCTCCATACGGGACCACCAGAATTTTTGTGGAGGGGTCTCACTAGGAGACCGCCTCCCGACTGTTTGGGATATCGTGGCAGGATAGTCTGTTAATCACTGTGTTCAGGTTAGGGATGGAAATATTGAGCGCGAGGCTCTTCTTTTTCTAATACGTTGAGCGAGATTCCGTATTGTGGAACCCAGTGTTGAAGATCGCTGCCAGTGGCCTACTGCAGGAGGCCATAGTATCCTGGGAGCCAAGCTGCGTATCTTAAAGTAGAAGTCCGTGCCCCACAAGTTAGATGAGGATGCCGTGGAAGTCAAGACAATGGTCACGGGAGGGCAAGAGACAGTCAAGAAGCTTATCTGCGAGTTGCGCGAGGCTTAAAGAACAAAGGATAAGAATAGGTTGATGGAGGGGAGGATCAGATAATGTAGAGCCCGTGTTTGGTTATAAAATGCCTGTGAACTGTGATCTTACAGATTGTAAAATGGCCGCCGTGCCACTGATGATGAAAATGTAGTCCCAGCCAGCGCCCTGTAATGGCGGCGGAAAGAGATCTCCAGAAGCGTAGGTGTGTCCTGTTTGTGTTGTGCAGAATCCAACCTGGGTGGAGACCTGCCTTGTGTGTGTGTACGGACCGTCCTTGGGGCTCCGCCCAGACCACGGAGGATTATAGGAAAGTTTTGTAGAAATTAGGTCTGAAAACTGCTGTAATTTGTGACTGTAGAAGATACGGAGCTTTGTATCAGTGCTGTGTACTGTAGGGGAGGGGCTGAGCAGACCGCTGCGAGATTTCTTTGTCACTTCTTCTTCTTTCTCCTTATCTGCGCTACGTGCTGGAGAAAGGGGGGTATAGAGTTGGGCTCTTGCTCTCCCTTCAGCGCTGAAGAATGCAGTGGAAGTTCTTATCTCCGTGTTACTAGATGGGAGGGGCTGAGTGAATCCCTGCGCGACCTGCCTGCAATTTTTCCCCTCGGCGCTGTGGGCTACGGGGGAGGGGGGGGGGCATGTATTGCATTCCAAAGTTTTCTCTGTCCTTGGTTTAATACACACTGAGAGATTTATGTTTACAGCAATAAGTACTGTATGAAATTGAAAGTGAAATAGACCTGCCTAGTCCTAGATGAAAACTTGTAAGTAATTGAAAGATTGGTAAAAGGCACCAATATATCCTGGATTGCCGAGAAGTTCTATGGGCGTCTTATGGTAGTGTTTGAAGATCTGGGATTCCCATTGTAATAAAAAGCCCATTCATACCTTTTTGTAGTAGATCCGATATTGGGATTTCCACTCCGGATGATGCATTGCAAATAGTAAAAGGTTTTCAAAAGAATTTAGTCCAGCAGGAAAGGAAGGGTTAAATCAGCAGCGCTTCTTACTGTCTATGTAACAGACTCTAGTTTCTGCCTCCTCCCTTCGTACACGTGAGTCCAGCTTCACATTCCAATACGCCTTTAACCCCGTATGGGAATTTCATTATCTCCCCAGCCCCGCCATGCAAATTCTCAGATCAAGAGCTTGTTTTAATTAGAGTAGATGACAGACCCAATGAATATACTCTTATAAAACCTATCCCTGTGGGACCTTTCCCTGAAGTTACTGCTCAGTTCGTAATCTTTTCTATATGTTCGGTAAATTTACTGGGGGCAGATTTATTATTACAGTTCTGCTCCAGGATATAATTCCAAGATGATGGTCAGATGGTCCTTGCGTTATATAACTCCTATGCAGATGAATATAAAGAGATGTGTATCCTACTTGCCCTTCCCACAGTTATGATGGTCCTGATAGACCCAGATTCTCCCCCAATAATGCCTGTAGAACCAGTAAAAGTGTTTCTCAAACCTGGTGCTCCTTTTCCCAAAGTCCATCAGTACCCTTTGAAACATGATAAGGAGCAGTGTCTCAAGGGGCAAATACAAATGTTATTCGATAATGGTGCCCTGATACCCTGTGTTTCCCCATGTAACACACCCGTGTTTCCCGTTAAGAAAAAAAGGGGGGCCCATCCATAGCCCAAGAGTGCCAGGCCTACCTTGCCACTTATGGCCCCTTGCATCCAGGAGATGCTATGACTACCCAGGGAGGGAATTTGCCCTGTGATATAGTGTTACACACTGCAGGCCCTAGATACTGATTACAAGACACCCGAGCATTGCCGTACAGTATTGCAGACTGCCTTGCAGACAGAGCTCACCTATGCAGGACATGCTACAGGTGTGCTGACTCAGCTTCATGGAGACAAACAGAGACCTGTTGCTTATTATAGTGGCCACCTGGATACGGTGGCAAGAGGAAGCCCCTTCTGTGTTCGGGCCGTGTTGTCTGTCCAGCTGTTGCTACACAAGTCTTCAGAGATTGTTTTGGATCACCCACTGATGGTCCACACCCCACACGATGTACATAGTATCCCTAACCAAGTACAATCTAGCCACATGTCCATGGCTGGACAGCTGAGACTTCGGTGTGCTATTCTCATGCCTACTAATGTGACTTTGAAAAGGTGCACTGTCCTAAACCCCGTTACTCTTCTCCTAGTTCCCCTGGATCCAAAGGGGGGAGGAGTAGGTGACATGAAGGTGACATGAGCAAGGACACTCTTTTTCTTTCTAGAATGGATCCAGAGGAACAAGATTAGGTTTCCAAACCACATGATTGTCTAGAATTGATGTCTCAGGAAACGGCTGGTCTCTAGTGTGCCTATTCTAATGCTGATTTTGAGCTTTTTGTAGATGGATCCCGTCACCAAGATGACCGAGGATGCTACTGTACCAGATATGCTGTGGTCTCAGAACATGAGATAATCAAGGTAGAGTCAATGCCAGCTCATATGTCTGCACAAGAAGCATGCAAACTAGCAGAAGGTAAGACTGTAAACATCTACACTGATTCCAGGTATGCTTTTGGCATTACACACGGTTATGGGCCTATCTGGAGAGCCAGGGCTTTCCTGACAGCAAATGGCCACCCCTTTAAACGTGCTGAGGCAGTCCAGCAACTTATGAATGCACTACAGCTTCCCACCCAAGCAGGCATCATAAAGGTAAAGGCACATACCAAAGGCACTGATGGACGGACAAAAGGTTAACGCACTGGCAGACCAGGCTGCGAAGAAAGCAGCAAGCACTCCTGTGGCCTCTCGAGTACATCACCTAGACACCCCACCATCTCCACTTGTGTTGAAAGACATCTTAGCCCGGTTACAAGAACAGGCAAGTAAGGAGGAGAAAAATAGGTGGCAAAAGATAGGGGCTTGCTCTGATACCGTTACCGGACTATGGGGGAGGGGTGAAAAGGTCTGCCTACCACAGGTACTGTACCCAATGATGGCACAGGTTCTGCACGGGAATGTGCACCACTCGAAGACGGCCATGTGTGACACCCTACAGAAACAATGGATTGCCCTCCGGGTTTTCCACCTGCGCAGAAAGGCAGGTACAGAGCTGCATGATATGTGTCACACATAATCAGGGTAGGACAGTGAAAACCCCATCCAAACACACTCCCCGGCCCTTTAACCAATTCCAGAGACTGCAGATTGATTAAATTCAGTTACCCAGGGTAGGGACGTATGAGTATGTGTTGGTCTGCATTGATTTATTTTCAGGTTGGCCAGAAGCCTACCCAGTTGCCAAAGCTACGGCTAAGACAACGGTGAAGAAACTGATGGCTGAGATCATATGCAGGTATGGAGTTCCTGAAGTCATTGAAAGCGATCGGAGTTCCCATTTTACTGGAGAGATCATGTCAGAGGTAATGGCAGCACTGGGGGTAAGTCAAGCATTGCATACTCCATGCACAGAGTAGTGGAAAAGTGGGGAGACTAAATGGAGCTCTTAAGCTTAAAATCCAGAAGGCAATGGCAGAGACTGGTAAACCATGGACAGAATGCCTTCCTCTAGCTTTGTTTTCAGTAAGATATACCCCAAACAGGAAGACAGGACAGTCACCGTATGAGATTCTGTTTGGCAGGAGCCCCAATCTTGAATGTTTCTTTCCACAACAGTTGCAGCTCAAGTACCAGGACTTGACTAGCTATGTGCAGGCCTTACATGGACACCTTGCCAAAGTGCATTTAACTGTCTTCAGTTCTCTTCCAGACCCAGACAAGGTTCCTGGACACCATCCCTTTGTGCCAGGAGACCTGGTGTATGTGAAAAAGTTTGTGCGCAGAGATTGTCTCCAGCTGAGATTTGAAGGACTTCACACGGTGATCCTGGTCACCCCCACTGCAGTAAAACTTGAAGGAAAGAGCACCTGGATCCACGCCTCATATTGTAAAAGAGACCGAACCAGTGTTTAGTCACAGTAGTGACTGAAGGGAAATGTTGCTGTTGTTTTTGATCCTGGAAATGGGGGCCATCCTCGCCCCTACCTTCTCGGCTCCTAATGTAAATGAAAATACTAAGGTCCCACTATTCTCTGGATAAACCTGACAGCCCCGGTGAATATCTGGCGATTTGATTTCTGTGATGTAGTCAAGTGTCCCGAGACTGAACGGGTGGTAGAGGAGATCATCCAGTTTTATATGTGTGTTACCAGAAATGACAACAATAACTGTTATTATTAGACAGATGCTGCCTGGAATACGGGAGACGATTGGGGATATAAACCTAGTGAAGCCATGTTCCCAAGGATGGGACGGGTAGAAGTCTTCGTGAGAGAATGCATCTAACAGCCCTTCTGCAACCACTTAGGGGCTGTAAATGGGGTAAAAGTTGTCACCCCCTCCTCCTGAATCTTGAAAACCTTTAGTCTGCTGACCTGCAGACATTCGTATTAGGAAGGCATTATAATTATGTATTTAGTGCTGGACCCTATGCGTATTTAGGCCATATACAGCTCCAGGATATTAGTTTCAGACCAACCAAAGCCCCTGTTACCAGTACACCTAAAACAGGCCCAGGTGAGCGTTTGCAAAATGTAGTTAATGAAGTGATCCCCATTCCAGGTCTCAGTTGGCAAGAGGTTTTCTCCATAGAAACACAAACAGCCCCAAGGAAAAACCTATGGTTAGAATGGGTGAGATACAATGTAAGAGTCCAGAATATCTCTGTAGGATGTATTGCTTGTGCTGCTGCGAATACACACCTATACACACATGCATTACTTTTTCCTGATGACAACACCACTGCCTGTGTCATGAATTTGTTGAAAGGTTTGAAGCCCACTGATTCATGAGAAACCTAGACTAAAGGTCCCAGGAGAAGTAACCGTATTAGCTGACAATTACACCTGCTACAATTCCTATAACACTACAGGTACACCAGTAGGGATCTTCGAGACAGGTTTCTGCAGGGAGAACAGTTCTTTAGATACTGACTTGCTAATCAAACATACACATTATATGTACGACATTTATTGGTTATGTGGGGATGGTAAGCTCCGTCCTAGGTTGCCTAATGCCTGGATAGGCCAATGCACCCTTGTTAAACTAGCCATGCAGTTCAAAATTTTACCTTGGGATCCAAAGATACCTGATGAACCTACCAGAAAGAGGAGAAGTCTCGATCAGCTCCATATGAGTTATGAAGAAGATCCACTAGTATATATTGATGCCATTGGAGTGCCAAGGGGGGTGCCTGACCAGTTTTGAAGCCCAGAACCAGATTTATGCCGGCATTGCTTCTATAATCCCACAGATGCAGATTAATAAAAATGTTGAATGGATCAAATATATATATTACAGTGAACAAAGATTTGTTAATTATAGCTGTGATGCCTTCCAGGGTATAGTTGAGGATTTGGGCCCTAGCACTTGTATGACCCGTGCTGCAACCCGACCTAAGAGAATTACACTGAATCCTGTCCAGACAAGATCACATGCAGTGATATAAGAAGCTGACACAGGATTGTGGTTGGCGGATAGTGGGGACATTAACTTTTAGGAGTAGGCTGACAGTAATCCTTTTGGGAAGGAGCTGTAGACCAGCATGTCATGTCGCCCCCACCACCAGAGAACCAACCACATCAGGTAGGGTAAGACAGATACAGGAGTATTATCCCTGGAGGCCCTCTGACTAGCTAGCTACGCAAAAAACATTTGGCTGACCCTGAGAACCAACCTTTCTCATTTTACAGACAAATAATGACAATATGATGGACGTATTAAGTGCACCTAGGCAGGCCTAGGTAGTTAGTGAGCACAAAAACAGGTGACGTGCTAGGACACAAATTAAGATCTTTTTGCAGATGTGACAAAAGGAGAGAGTGTAGAGCTATACTTTGGACGGTTACAGCTGAAATGGGAAGACATGGAATACAGTCCCATAAACCCACTTGATGTCAGAGTATTGGTAAATACATTCATTGACGGTATGACCAAAGACTTACGAGACTAAATATAGACAGCCAGACCTGAATGGCGAAATGTAGATCCAAAAGACCTGAAGGTTTCTAAAGAAGTTGAACAAATTAGGACAATAAGACGACGTGTCAGGTATGCTGGAGCAGACACATCTTTCTTCTCCAGTTGGTTAGGTGGGATCAAGGGATTCCTTCAATAAGTTTGTTTAGTACTGATTGCTCTCCTTATAATTGGATCGATAATTTTCTGTTGTGTTATTCTTTGTACAAAAAGGTTATTGCCAAAGCAACTCCGACTGGCACCGTCCTCAATCAAGAAGAAGACCCACCAGAGTACAATGGTACTGATCCAGGGGAGATCCCGAAGTACATTCCCCCTCAAGAGAGTAGACAAAACCCCCCATTCTCAGATGATGCTAAGAGACTTAGTTTAGGGACAGTGGGAGAACTCCATGTGAGGTAAGTGAAGGGTTCAGCTGCCTGGAGGCCTCTCGCTAGGGGAGAGTTTCTGAGGTGTCTGGATGAAGAAATCCACCTCCCCTTTTCCCATCACATGGACAGTCTCGAAGGATCCTTCTTTAAGGGAAAAACTTAGTGTTTAGGGGGGATTGTCAAGGTGAAAATGTATTTTCTTATATACCTTTGTACTTTTATATATCTTACACTGTAAAACAATAAGTTTTTCCTATCTGCTAGCTAATGCATATGTAATTGTATTTAAAGATGGTTGCCAGAGTTCAGTTTCGTTTCAGGTTAGTGACCGAAGGGTTAAGCCATTTCCTCAGAAACGAAACTTAAGGAATGTGAAGAAAAGGAGGAATCCACCAGAAGACGTCAGAACAAATCAGAAAGACTGGATGCTAGCTTAAACCCCGCCTAATGCACGCCTTCCCCTAACACTCAATATAGTATTGTGTATTTTAGAATAAAGCCAGTTGGTGTGACCGCTGAAGACATGTGTGGATGCACGGGGCATTAACTAAGTTTGAACCAGCTACCTGTCTGATTTATTCTTATCCGGTACCAGATGCCCTGCACACATATTAATTTGGAATGACTGGTGAAGGAAGGGTAATTGTCGTATTACGACCCCGACAATCCTATAGTTGTATTTTAAATAAACACACAACCAGAATAAAGTCTTTTATGTGAAAAAAAACACAATTTTTTTATTTTAAAATATCAAAAACACAGTTATACTCATCTAACGCCCATTCCATTGAATCCCTCGTCTCATGTAATAATTATTTTTTTTTTAAAACAACAATATCCCTCACCTGTCCATCATTATGTCCATGCCATATTCCATATCTGGGGGATAAATAGTTTACTACCTAAACGGTGCCAAGATGTGACCATCCAGGCTGAGTACCACTGGGGAATGAGCTGCTGCAATCACAGCATCAATGACTAGCAGTGATGTAATTGAGGTTACTGCTAATCACTGAGGCTGTGTTTCCAGCTTGGCTAATCTCCAGTGACTGGTGTGATTCCTGTTAGCACAGTGAGAAAAAGTCTCATGGTGCAGAGGCGAGTTCACAGCAGTTCAAATTCACCACAATGAAATTCTCCCAGTGAACTCTCTTCTGCACCGTGAGGTTGCCGCCCTCAGTTGTGAGTTTTATCTGGCTGATTTACAAAAATACAAGGAACCCAAGCCAGCTTTTTATTGTTTATTTACAGTGTGGGCACCAGCTGATGAAAGGTCCCGACACCAAAGACCTGAGATAAACTTTATACCTCCGATCACAGCTGCGGGATCACGCTGTCATTTGACAGTCTTGGAGCTGCGGCTCTCTGACCGGTGGTGATCATTTTACCACCAAACAGAGGTGGTGTTTGCCACATTGTCATGCACATGACAGCACGGAAAACATCAGGTGTTCAGGGGTCAAATCCCGAACAGTAACACGAACTTCCTGATGTGCCCGAACAGTAGGTGTCCGGTATGGACGGCAAACTTTACTGTTCAGTTTCGCCCACCTCCTCTAGCTGCTAAGTCAAGGCAATTAGTAATAGTAGGAGTAGTAGTAAGTTTCTCAGGTTCTCCAGATTTTTGTCAATGTTTGGAAATTTTGATTCAGAATTGTTGCTGGTTCTTCATTATTATTTTGCGCATTACTTTTATTTAACTCATTACATTTATTTTTTAAAGGCAACTTTTGTCCCAAGTTACATATACAACGTTTGCGCTTCTTATTATTAATCATCCTGTCTTCAGTTCCACATTTATATTTCAAAATCCAAACATCTCAGTGAAATGTGAAAAGGAAAAATAAATATGGTAATATACCATCACATTACATTGCTTCTTTACAAAACAAAGAATGGAGAAAAACTCTGGAGGTTCAGCTGTTTGACTCAGAAAAGTTTTAAGTGATGTCTCCTTGACAGGATAATGTAACTTAAGATAAATCTGTGTTTTAGTGTAGCTTGCTAACAACTTTAATAGAGCAATCAACATTTCAACTTGTAGAGGGAGATGTCTCCATTCCTGGTCATGGGAAGATAATGTGTCTTTTAGCACTTAGAAACTTCTTTATGTCTCCACCTACACCTTTCATCTAGACCACCAAGACTTATTCCAAACTCCTACTCTTGTTTCTCTAATTGCAAAGTCAGATATATATTTATTCATGATAGCACTTTGCCTGGAACAATCCCTACTTTGCCAGTATCAGATATTTGGTTCCAAGGTTAGGTTAACTGCTGGGATGTTTGATCACCTTTGAGTCAACAGAGACTTACTAAATCAAAATGTGTATGATTTAAGTTAGATCCTTTTAATTTTTTCTTATACCACTTTAAATATATTTTCTCATCACGGTTATGACAGGGAATGTAGGAGTTGTTGTCACCATGAACTTGTATAATACATTTCTTTTTGGTATTTGAATTGTATTGATGGTGCTAGTCCTACATCTCCTATAAAATATTCTATATTGCTATGTGATGATTTACATTCTGCTTTATTTGGGTATGCTGGCTCTATGATTTTGCATAGTTTTTTTTTTCACTATATATTTCTATATGACTTGCATCTTGTTTGCCTGTGTGCAACATTCCCAGAGAAAAAGATAGCCTGTGAGATTTGTGTTTTCAGCTCTCATAGAGATTTATGTTCAATGCACTTGTCTATGTTGCAATTTTCTGTTTATATTTCAGCAATGCAGTTCATGTGTATTGTGTGCCTGAGATATGTTATTGCTGCAGCTTACCAGGAGATAAAAGGGTTGTCAGAAAACCCCTATCCCCAGGCACAGAGTGTGTTGTTTTTTTTAAAAGATACTATACTCTCTTCCCCAGGGTCCAGCATTGAGCTTCCACCATGGCTCTCGGTGTCTGCTATGGTCAGCAGCATTGACATCATGTCAACAGCTCTGAATTCAGTGAGCTCAGCAGTTCTGCCAGAGTAGACATAAAGCACAGATTGTTTTCAAGTAACCAAACTGCACCAGGTGAAAGGGGTATTCTGAATCAGAAAACCATTTTGAAGTCTCTCCATTCTCTTGGAGACTCTGAAGGGTTTAGCAGACATTGAGTGTCAGAGGGAGGTTATTCATTCCTTTCTAGATTTTGTCAGTCAGTGCAAATAACATTTAGAGAAAAAAAGTAGAGTTACTGAAGATGTGACTGAGACATTTTGAACTTAGTGCTTCACAGGGAGAGATTGACTTTGAGGCTGTTAGTAAAAGTGATTGCCACGTCTGGTTTTTGTATGGCATTGACACTAGATCAGGTTCACCCGGTAGAGTCGCAAGACCTGAAACTTGACATGTTTGTGGAAAAGTGTTACTGTTTGCAACGTTCAAAGTAAAAGTGCCTCTAGATTGGATGACTGTACATAAGTCATAAAGCCAGATGACTGTCTTAGTTTCATGACAGTTACTCATTTTATGCTTGGTACACTCTAGAGGGGGCGCAGCATCACTCAGTCTGCATTTTGTCTTCTTGGACTTAGTTGGACTTCTACGCTACATTTTTCCAAGTGTTTTCCTAATCTTTTTTCTTACAGTAGATTGAAAGATGTGAGAATACATAGAATAGCACTCAATGCCAGTAAAATATTCATTTTGCTTATTTATAAAGCCGTAAAATATTCTGCAGCATTTTACAGACACCATCATATTTTTTCCCCTTCGGGCTCACAAGCTACGGTAAATTTCCCTATCAGGATGTCTTTGGAGTGTGGGAGGAAACAAGAGAACCCTGAGGAAACCCACAAAAACAGGGGATAGCATACAAACTCTACTCAGATATTGTCTCTGTGGGATTTAAACCCAGGATTCCAAAGCTGCAAAGCAACAGAGCTAAACACTGAGCCACCGTGCTGCCAAAATAGTACTGTTTACTTAATTGAAAAGGAAAAAAGAACATACAAGATTATAAAACATATGTCGCCTAGTGTTAGACATAATCAAAAGCTACATACAAGACAGAATCAATATCAAAGGATTCCTACAGGATATACAAATATCAACAGGTTTCGGAACAATAAACTTGCATAGTACCCACTTTCAAAACTTCGTAAGTGGGAGCACCTTGTATTTTATAGCACCTACAGTAGGGGTGGAACACAAGTCTTTATAGGATCTAGTGGCTCATGTATCTGAGCAACAAACCGAAGAAGAGAGACCAAGTCCAAAATTTGCCTTAGGGACCATAGGACTGTAGTTACCCCACTGATTGAAGAATAAAATAAAATCAATCAGCATTTTTCGTTTCATTACATCTAACAGACAACCTTTTAATAAGAATGGAATGAAACAATATATGAACTGGCCGGCAACAGACTATTTGCAATTTGCAGTAGATCAACCACAAAAGCCACCATAAACCTGTAGAAGAAATCAATAATAACAATGTAGAAACATGTGAGCATTATTCTTCATTTCCTTGGTGGATAAAGTTCCGAATGTTTAGGGACTGAAGAATGGAAGCTGACGACAGAGCGGGGAAAAGGAAGAAAAATCTAAATTACAAATACATCAAATCTAGATGAATGGGCATGAAAATAATAAAAAAAAATAGATTTACCAATGAAAGAACATATCTCATGAGATTACACACAAACATCTCTGTTAGAAGGGAGCTGGTTGTAAATCATGTTCACTATTGATTTGGAGACCACAGTATAATTCAAGGAAAGTTATTAGCTATCTTCCCTATCAGTTAAAATAAATTATTGACATCTTGACATAGAAGATGTAAATGTTCTCCACAAGTCATTGTAAGCTTGTCACAGCCAAGATAATTTATGACTCCACTTTAGAAAATATGAGGATTTTGTAATCTAGATTATAGAAAGGGGACTCCACCAATGCTCTACGCATATTTATGTGTACTTGAGATAGAAAAGAGAAAAACCCAACTGACCAAATGTGTCACTTTAAAAACTTACAAGTAAAAAATAAATTTATCGAGCCATAATTTATCAAGAAAATTCATTTTTTTGGTAAAAAGTATAAGAAACTATTTCATTTAAGAGGTTAAGTCACTGAACAAATAAACAAGGAACAAACATGTTTTCTTCTCTAATTTTGATGGACCAGTAATATTATACATCCCGAAACAAATATTGAGTTGCACCGTTAAAAATATAGCGTATTTCATAAAAACCTGTTTCCGTTTCCAGTTGTGCCACAGCTATCAAAGCCAGAAGACTAAATATTATTCATCGTGTCCACCAGACATCACATTTGTATACAGCTTCAACAAATTAGTGGTTGTTATAGCAACTCGACAGCTTTGACTAAAAATACAAATATTACAGTCTGTGGTAACATTCAGCAAATGCGCCAAGTTTATAACATGAGTCCGGCAGCAACTTGAGCGAAACTGCAAACTCAACAACTAACGTAAAAAAAGCAATTTTCAAACTGTGGAGCAGAAGTCTACAGCCGGAGAATGAATAATTACCTGTAATATTCCTGCATGGGTTCCTGCTGATAAGAGCACTGCATTTTGTTAATTTTCCTTATCCCATAGTTCCCAATTACAGCCTAGAATTTGAAAATGATTTTATTTGGTTACCCTTTGATATAATACAACATAAAGGTATAGCAAAACAAAGTTCGTCATTCGACAATTCGAGATAGCATTTATTTTGTTAACCTTGCATAAGAGGGTGGTCTTGAGAGGTCAATCTTTTTCATATATCTAATTAGGTTATGGTTTGACTGGATCTTTTGTAGAAACCTATTCTCCTGCAAAATATATTACAATACAGTGAGTACGGAAAGTATTCAGACCCCTTTAAATTTTTCACTCTTTGTTTCATTGCAGCCATTTGGTAAATTCAAAAAAGTTCATTTTTCTCTCATTAATGTACACTCTGCACCTCATCTTGACTGAAAGAAAACAGAAATGTAGTAATTTTTGCAAATTTATTAAAAAAGTAAAGCTGAAATATCACATGGTCATAAGTATTCAGACCCTTTACTCAGTATTGAGTAGAAGCCCCTTTTGAGCTAGTACAGCCATGAGTCTTCTTGGAAATGATGCAACAAGTTTTTCACACCTGGATTGGGGACCCTCTGCCATTCTTCTTTGCAGATCCTTTCTAGTTCCATCAGGTTGGATGGTGAAAGTTGGTGGACAGCCATTTTCAGGTCTCTCCAGAGATGCTCAATTGGGTTTACGTCAGGGCTCTGTCTGGGCCAGTCAAGAATGGTCACAGAGTTGTTCTGAAGTCACTCCTTTGTTATTCTAGCTGTGTGCTTAGGGTCACTGTCTTGTTGGAAGGTGAACCTTAGGCCAAGTCTGAGGTCCAGAGCACTCTGGAAGAGGTTTTCATCCAGGATATCTCTGTACTTGGCTGCATTCATGTTTCTTTCAATGGCAACCAGTCGTCCTGTCCCTGCAGCTGAAAAACACCCCCATAGCATGATGCTGCCACCACCATGTTTCACTGTTGGGATTGTAATGGGCAGGTGATGAGCAGTGCCTGGTTTTTTCCACACACTGCCATAAAGGTCCGACTGGTGGAGGGCTGCAGTGATAGTTGACTTTGTGGAACTTTCTCCCATCTCCCTACTGTATCTCTGGAGCTCAGCCACAGTGATCTTGGGGTTCTTCCTTACCTCTCTCACCAATTCTCTTCTCCCACGATTGTTCAGTTTGGCTGCACGGCGAGGTCTAGGAAGATTTCTGGTGGTCCCAAACTTCTTCCATTTAAGGATTATGGATTTTTAATTAAATTTGCAAAAATTTCTACATTTATGTTTTTTTTTCAGTCAAGATGGGGTGCAGAGTGTACATTATTGAGAAAAAAATGAACTTTTTTTTAATTTACCAAATGGCTGCAATGAAACAAAGTGAAAAATTTAAAGGGGTATAAATACTTTCCACACCCACTGTAGTATTAAAGGTGTAGCCCATAATTACATTTATATTCTAAGGCATTGGCTAGTGTAAAATATCAGCAATGACTGCCCCACCTGGATGTCACAGGACCACTGAATCATATGATTAACTGCAGAGGTCAGATGAACAAAATAGCACATAATTGAATGTTTCTCTGATGATACGCTGTTTTTGTCACCTGACCTCTGCAGCCAATTGCAGACTTCAGAGGTCATGGGACATCCAGAAAACTCTGTCATCACTTCTGGTGTTAGGACCAAATAACGCAGCAACCTACACTGTATCCACAAAAATGAATCGAATCTCTTAAAATAACTGAGCATGACTCTTATTTTAAAAAAGCACCAAAAATAATTGTCCTGTTTCTCTCTGTCTCATGAGATGGGTTTAGTTGGAAGGTAGTTGTAATATTCTACCTAAAGACTAATAATGTATACATATCCAGAGAGGAAGCTTGTGATGGTGTTCCCAAAGAAAACCAGACATTGTATACTTCTCATACTGGTATTGCAACCCTAAAACCAAGGAGGGCAACTGCTAAGGGTTCACCTGAGGAGGTGGATTCTTTAAGCCATGGATCAGGGTGAATAGCCCTGACTGGAGGCAATGATGATGCAGAGTGTGTCTCGATGGCTGGCACCTGGACAGCATGGAGTGCAGGATGGCAAATAGACAAAAGGAGCAAGAAACACGAGGTGAAGAAAAGATTGGTGTCCAAATATACACAGGAACTGTAGATATATAGCAAATCTAGGACTTACTGCAGGGTTATGGTTAATGTCAGAGATGTATGCAATCAGGGACTTGTATCAGAAAAATGGTTAACTGAAGTACAGCAGTGAAGTATTGAAATATGTGTCTGCAGAGATACAGTTCACACCTAAATAGTAGAAATATATTGCTAAACTGTTAACTTGCTTGCAGAAATGTGTTAACTTGATAGCAAAGACAGATGTAAGAACAGCACCCAGAACAGTTGCTAAAAGGTGGTCATATGGAATTTTGATTGCAGAATGTGAACTGCACATATATAAACTGGACTGAGCTTGTAAATAACTCTGGAAGAATAAAAGTAAGGAGCATGAATGGCAATAATTAGACATCAGTCTGGAGCTGAGCCAAGTGGAAATAGAAAGAAACTCCTGTCAAGAAACTGGAAGCTAAGAATTATGCTTTCTAAATTCTTAAGCACACATCAGTGCCTGAACTGGCCTTAAAGGCCTTGGATGACAACATCAATGGTGTTTGCTGGGATACCACAGTAACCCAGAGTGGATAAGCACAGAGCAAACCTGGCATAGGGAAAGGTAGCAAGACAGGTGAGTAACAGGATCTTGACCACCTAATTGGGTTGCTCCAAGGTGACTGAACCCTCAGCTATCTGTCCTGATGTTCTGCTTTGGGTTTCCGAGGGGACTTTTCTTTAATACGGTCTATCTGGCTCAAATGTGGTGTCATGATGCATACAACACCTTGATAATGAGTGTTTTGTGCATCCATGGATTACTGTGCCCAAAACACTTTTACAGATATAAACTTCCTTGACTACATACTGTTAATATGGCCTGTAAATTCCATGTATCACTACAGCTAATGATCCTATGCCCCAATAGGGCAAGTTCAATATCACACAATCCTCACATACATTATCTTACTGACTCTTCCTATCCTCAGCGTTAAATTAATTGCTGGTCATCGCAAAGCTCATCAGCATGTCAACTTCATGCTCTCTCTGGGTCAGAAGCTCTGACAACCTCAAGTCTGACTGTGCTGATCAGTTTTCCTAATAACTGTGGATTTAGAGGAAGGGCAAATGCAAGAGCAAACAGGTAGATATGACAGGTACGAACAGAAAAGTTAATCCCTTCAAGACCTTGCCCTTTTCCATTTTTGCATTCTCGTTTTTCGCTCCCCTTGTTCCCAGAGCCATAACTTTTTTATTTTTCCATCAATATGGCCATATGAAGGCTTGTTTTTTGCAGGACAAGTTGCACTTTTCAATGACATCATTGGTTTTAGCATTTCATGTAGTTGAAAATGGGAAAAAAATTCTAAGTGTGGTGAAATTGCAAAAAAAGTGCAAACCCACACTTGTTTTTTGTTTGGCATTTTTGCTAGGTTCGCTAAATGCTAAAACTGACCTGCCATTATGATTCTCCAGGTCATTACAAGTTCATAGACACCAAACATGTCTAGGTTACGTTTTATCTAAAAAAATAGAAAATTGCTCAATTTTCCAACCCATAGCGTCTCCATTTTTTGTGATCTGGGGTCGGGTGAGGGCTTATTTTTTGCATGCCAAGCTGACGTTTTTAATGATACCATTTTGGTGCAGATACGTTCTTTTGATCGCCCATTGTTGCATTTTAATGCAATGTCGCGGCAAAAAAAACGTAATTCTGGAGTTTCAAATTTTTTTTCACTACCCTGTTTAGTGATCAGGTTAATGCTTTTTTATTGATAGATCGGGCGATTCTGAACGTGGCGATACCAAATATGTGTAGATTTGATTTTCTTTTTATTGTTTTACTTTGAATGGGGCGAAAGGGGGGGTGATTTCAACTTTTATATTTTTTTTATTTTTTTCATATTTTTTTAAACTTTTTTTTTTACTTTTGCCATGCTTCAATAGCCTCCATGGGAGGCTAGAAGCTGGCATAGCCTGATCGGCTCTGCTACATAGCAGTGATCATCAGATCGCTCCTATGTAGCTGAATTACAGGCTTGCTATGAGTGCCGACCACAGGGTGGTGCTCAAAGCAAGCCAGCATCAGCAACCATAGAGGTCTCAAGGAGACCTATGGTTGCTATGCCGATGCATCGCTGACCCCCGATCATGTGTCAGCGTTTGACAGCGGCATTTAACTAATAACGGAGGGTGAATTGTGATTCCACCCGTCGCTATTGCGGGCACATGTCAGCTGCACAAAACAGCTGACATGTCCTGGCTTTGATGCGGGCTCACAGCCGGAGCCCGCATCAAAGCAGGGGTACCGACCTCCGCAGTAATAGTACGGCAGAGGTCGGTAAGGGGTTAAAGAGGACAAAAAAAGTCAGATAAGCATGGCAGAGGCAAAACTTACCGAATGGGTATCAACAACAAACATTGCCCCAAAGGGAAAACTCCAGACCCATTAGTAGGGAAGGAATTACCCTCCCTTACAAGCCAGAATTTCCTGCACTAAAGGCAAATATTCAGTCTAATATCCAAGACAAAGTTCGCTGGTGATGTCCCCTAGTGTCCAGCCCCTTGGTCACATGCCCTCTAGAGTCCCGTACGACCGTACCTACACCCCTGGCCTATATGATCTAATCAGATCTACTCTCATATAATTTTATGTGAATTTATCAAGTTGGCTCCAGGATATAGAAATTTTCCCCTAAAAAATACAACAGGTATTTTCTATCAATACTGAATCAGTCAAAGTAAGGCTAATGTTTAATGGAAGAAAGCAGGTAGGTGAATCAATGGTCCAGGTTAGCAAAGTCGAATTGGCAAGGTGGAAAATCCAGTGTCAAAAGGTGAGTATATGTTGGAGATCTCTGACTATTCTGTAAGTCCTATAGAGTAGTATGAAATAGTTCTCATGCTCAATCTCCAATCCATCCGAGCTCCTACTTATCTGGTTATACACGTAAGGGTACCGGAAAAGGAGCTGTGGTTGGACACCATCATTCTATCCTTAATCAGCCATCCAGTGCATATGAGATTATTTTCTTCTTCTACACTCCTTTAATAATGTGTATGCAAATTACAATTATGTATAAATATGACTGAAGTGAAGAAAATGCTAATATTTTTTAACACATTATACGCGCCTCAGTCTGCACACATCCGCTGTACCATAATAACTTTGAACTAAAGAAAGGATTTATTGACGGCTTTTTGACTGTCCCATTGCAGCGAGCTCATAAATTAATCAAGTCCCATTTTTACATTTCTTTTGAAAAGACAGCCTCATCTCGTCACCTTAGCTTGCCGCAAAACTTGATTCATACCCATCATTCCCTGTCTTCTTACATTACAGTCTCCATTTCTGCAGTGCAACAAGCCCATAACCAGCAACTAACTGTGACTAGTAGGGCCCAAGATTAATCAAAATGCATTGGTTTTGTAGATAGGTTATTATGAGTGATCAGGGGGCAGCTTAAAACTGGGCTACAAGCAGTTAATAAATGCATATTATAGTTATATGTGCCTACTTGTATATGGCATTTGAAATTTCAATTCCCTTTAAGCATTTACTATTCATATTGCATGGACTGATTGTACTGTATTGTACCATCTGGCCTCCTACATAGCAATTGTAAAGTGCTCTCCAAAACAATAAAGATATACCACATTTTTCTGCATTTCGAAAAATAGTAGTGTACATCGAAACTTTCTCAGTAGGACTTACGTTATATGAAGATTTGCGCCCATACATTGCAATATTATAAATTTGCGATATTGTTGATGATATTATCCATGATAGTGTAGAAATAGAAACACACACTATATCTTCAAAAGTATTGGTACACCTACATGTTACACCAATAGGAGCTTTTATGACCTCCCATTCTAAATCCATTTAATAATATGGAGTTGGTCCATGCCATTGCATATATAAACTCCTTCCAGTCTTCTGGCAAGGCTTCCTACAAGACTTTATAGGTTTAAAGGGAACCTATCACCCCGTTTTTTTCGGTATGAGATAAAAATACTGTTAAATAGGGCCTGAGCTGTGCATTACAATAGTGTAGTTTGTGGACCCCGATTCCCCACCTATGCTGCCGAAATACGTTACCAAAGTAGTCATTTTCGCCTGTCAATCAGGCTGGTCAGGTCGGATGGGCGTGGCTTCTTCCCCCAGATATTGCGTAGTTTTCCGTTGGTGGCGTAGTGGTGTGCGCATGTCCAAGGTCCCCAATCCTGCACGGGGGGTGAAAATAGCAGCGATGTCCGTTATTCCATTGGTGGTCGGTGGGCGCGGCCATCTTCCTTTGGCCGCGCGTGCGCAGAAGCGACGCTCTGCTGGCCGCGGCTTCAGGAAAATGGCCGCGGGATGCCGCGCGTGCGCAGATGGAGATCGCGGCGGCCATTTTCCTGAAGCCGCGGCCAGCAGAGCGCCGCTTCTGCGCACGCACGGCCAAAGGAAGATGGCCGCGCCCACCGACCACCAATGGAATAACGGACATCGCTGCTATTTTCACCCCCCCGTGCAGGATTGGGGACGTTGGACATGCGCACACCACTACGCCACCAACGGAAAACTACGCAATATCTGGGGGAAGAAGCCACGCCCATCCGACCTGACCAGCCTGATTGACAGGCGAAAATGACTACTTTGGTAACGTATTTCGGCAGCATAGGTGGGGAATCGGGGTCCACAAACTACACTATTGTAATGCACAGCTCAGGCCATATTTAACAGTATTTTTATCTCATACCGAAAAAAACGGGGTGATAGGTTCCCTTTAAGTAAAAATATTGCCCATTCGAAGAGCATTTGTGAGGTCAGACACTGATGTTGGGGAGAGGCCAGGCACACAATCCCCATTCTACTTCATCATAAAGGTATTGAATGGGGATGGAAGTCGATTCTTTGTCCAGCCATGTTCTTCCCCACTAAACTCATCCAACCATATCTTTATGGACTTTCTGTCCTGGTGTAACAAGTAGTGGTGAGATGACCGGACTGGAGGTCAACAATAACAGTTTGCCAGATACACTTGGCGCAAGCCATGATGCTAATCCACATCATTGAGGGCTGGCGTACTCTTAACTCACTCACAATGAAGGGAGGGGGACTTCTGCAGAGCTCTTCCCAGGTGCCAATAGCTAAGTGACTGGTGGCTGGACACACTGGCCACAGTTGGGTCAAACTCACCATTAAACTATACCGGTAAGGCAGAGACGAACCTAACAATCTTGTAAGGTCTGGGAGCATAATCAGGGACATAGGAACCAGAGGACACAATACACAAGAGCCAGAGACAAACCAAAGAAATGCTCACCAAAGAGTTACCAACCACTAAAGTGAAACTGAATAGTCAGCGGTTAAGTAGAGGATATGTCGAGTTAAAATATCTCTCTCATGGATCAACTGACAAAGACAGAGAAAGGGGAAAAAAGAGAGAATGCAAAGGAACTTCCCTCCACATACCTAAACAAGGAGACATAGCATCCCATGTCACCTGGCAACAGCTGAATTTGGGAAACTCAACATTCCGGGACCCCTGAATAGCATCAGGGCTGGGAGCCAAAGCATCCCATCACCCAACTATACCACACCCTGATTCAGGTCCCATGGAATGGAGTACACAGTCACAGTGGGTCTCTGCAACTGCCTTGCACCCCAAAGGTGACATCCCACCCATAGCAACCAGAGAGTGGTGACAGGCAACCTGCCAGGGAGCCGTAGTATGCCCGGAAGCACGAGCGGCATGCTAGCGCTCTCTGACAACTGGGAACAGTCATGGTGAACAGAAAAGGGTCTTCCACAAGTTTTAGGTCTTCCCCTCGCTAGAGCTATGGGGCCTAACCCTTTGAAAACAACCCAACAATTTAAAAACAACCCAACAAACAACAAATAGTATTATTCGTACTCAACTAGGCTTTACATTTAGGACAATGGAGTCAAGCAGGTAACATTCTCCTGGCATTCGCCAAACATCCATCACACGCCAGATAAACAAGTGTGATTTGTCACTTCATAGAACATGTTTTCACTACTGCAGAGTCCACTAGAGGTGTGCTTTACACATTGTGCTTGGTGATATAAAGCTTACATGGAGCTCCTAGGCGATGGAAATCCATGCCATGAAGCTCCCAGCAAAGTTTTCATGCTGCTGTTAATGAAAGAGGAGGGTTTGACTCTGCAGTTTGGACTTTGCAGTTATGTCAGTAGAGCTTTGGTGACTTCTCTATCCTCTGCTGCTCAGCACTCGGTCATCCCGCTCTGTAACATTCCGAGGTCAGGTCACCACTTTGTGGATGATTTGCTGCGGTTCTGTCTATTTCTTAATAATATCACTCACAGGTGATGGGGAAAGATTCATGAGTCATGAGTGACTCATGACCTAACTTGTTACATCGGTGTCTCCTATAATGACCACGCTGGTATCCGTGAGCTCTTTACTGCCAGCCATTCTTTCCCAAAGGCAGGCAGCATGGCAGGGGCTGAAATGTATACACTAGTGACAAAAAGTGCAAACCATTTTTATTTTTTTACATTTTGACTACTTGGAGTACAGAAGTGAAGCAACACTATGTTCATACACAAGGCAGGATCTTGCAACAGGGCAGTGTATGTTTTGGACCATTATGATCAGAGCAAAACTTTAAAAATTGGAATGCTGGGATTTTTAATGTATTTTTTTTGAGTCTGCCCAAATGTTTATTTTTATTATTGGGCAGGGCACAGTGAAAATAGAGTGTATAACTTTTTAATTTTGTAGGTCTTTTGTAGTGATAATTGGCCAAAAAAATAAAAATATACATTTTTGGGGGAGTACTTGGCTCAATCTATAATATTTGCTGCCAAAATAAATCCCACCGTTCACCAGAACAGGTCTCTGCCCCTACATCATACTGCTCTAAATTACATAGCAGATTCCCATTAATACTGGTTGTCAGAGACCAGTATAATACTCAGCCTTTTTCATAAGAAACAGCACCACTATTGTATATAAGTTGCGTCTTGTATTGCAGTTAAAGCCCCACACAAATTAAATTGCTCATTATTCTACCTCGTTTTGTTTTTCGCTTCTTGAATTATCCGTTTTAATGCAATCATTTTGATTATTCTTTTGAAGATCAGATATCTTGAAATGAATTTGGAAGGTTGCTCCAACTGATTAAAAGCCTGTTCTGTGCTTTATGTTTTAACCGTGAAGCGGCATAAAGACGATCAAAGTTAGAATTCCTGTGAGTTTAGAACATTGCTGTCACCATCCGTCTGCTGTTTCTAGTAGTGCAAAGAAGTGTGAATCCTTGACGCAGATAAGATCGTGGACATGAATATTGATGTGTTTAAATAGCAAATGTTGTCTCTGGTTGTCAGTTATGATACATCATCTATATCAGGGCTGCACAACATTGTTTGGTTCAAGGGCCACATTGTTATATTGAACCAATCCAAAGGGCCAAAAAACAAATCAAAGGGGTATATACTAGGAATAAGAGCGCACGAAAATGCTCATTCCTCGAACAATTCCTAATGTTCAGATGCTCGTTTCGAGTAATGAGTATAATGGGAGTCAATGGAAAATCGAAGCATTTTTTCGACAGATCCTAGAGGGAGGTCTGGAGGGCAGTGAAAATGTTGAAAATAAATGAAAAAGGTACTGAATGGAAGAACTGCATAGGGAAGACGCTTTGAAACATCTCTGACTTCCAGATCGATGCTGAGAACAATGGTGTCACACTTCTACTCAACTTTAAGGACTGACAATAAATCATTCAAAATCGACTAGAATTTGGAGTTTACAGGAAAAAAAATGTTAAGTAATATTTTTTCCTGTATAATAACTTGTATATAAGGCAAAATTTTAAAAGGATTTAAAAAGCATAATAATTTAAGTTAAACAAAAGTGAACACTAAGCATGTTAAACTGTATGGATGACAATATAGTCATTTTTTTCACCCCCCCAAAAAATAGAATGCGGCCACGTGTAGCAGCTATGTATTTAGCAATGGACTGCAAAGCCCTAAGCCCTGCCTAGAGGCTGTATTCTGCCACTCTCCCTGCTCCTGCAACTGTCCCTAGGCTAAATGATGAATGTATCTTATACAAACAACAAAGCAAACAATTAGCCCTTAGGGTACCGTCACACAGTACCATTTTGATCGCTACGACGGTACGATTCGTGACGTTCTAGCGATATCGTTACGATATCGCAGTGTCTGACACGCAGCAGCGATCAGGGATCCTGCTGAGAATCGTACGTCGTAGCAGATCGTATGGAACTTTCTTTCGTCGCTTGATCACCCGCTGACATCGCTGGATCGTTGTGTGTGACAGCGATCCAGCGATGTGTTCGCTTGTAACCAGGGTAAACATCGGGTAACTAAGCGCAGGGCCGCGCTTAGTAACCCGATGTTTATCGTGGTTACCAGCGTAAACGTAAAAAAAACAAACAGTACATACTTACATTCCGGTGTCTGTCCTCCAGCGTCTCAGCTTCTCTGCACTGTGTGAGCGCCTGCCAGCCGGAAAGCGAGCACAGCGGTGACGTCTGATGTCACCGCTGTGCTTTCCGGCTCTGCTGCTTACACAGTGGAGAGAAGCAGAACGCCGGGGACAGACACCGGAATGTAAGTATGTACTGTTTGGTTTTTTTACGTTTACGCTGGTAACCAGGGTAAACATCGGGTTACTAAGCGCGGCCCTGCGCTTAGTTACCCGATGTTTACCCTGGTTACCGGGGACTTCGGCATCGCTCCAGCGCCGTGATTGCAACGTGTGACCACAGTCTACGACGCTGGAGCGATAATCATACGATCGCTGCGACGTCACGGATCGTGCCGTCGTAGCGATTAAAATGGTACTGTGTGACGGTACCCTTAGAAGGACTGTTAGTGCAATAGTTCAGCATCAGCACCGGTATCTACACTAGAGGACTCCGATTAGTTAAACTGTGCACACACAGGCCTGAATAACTCCTCTCTCCTTTCAATTAAAACAATGTGCAATGATGTCAGTAAGCAAAGCGTTGTGGCACCTGTTATTTTATAACCTCTGATCAGGTAATACGGCCAGCTGTCAGGAATCATTAAGGTATTCATGGCAGCATTAAGGGATTCATGGCAGCTCTGGGTCTGCTGGAATTTAAATGTAGTTTTTTCCATTGATACAGCAAGAGCTAATGTCAGTCTCTTGCTGGCAGCTTCTTTTCGGCTGGTCAGCTGATGTTGGTTGGTAACCACTCCCACCTCCCTTTAAATAGTCACATAACCTGATCAGCTGATCGTTGGTTATAGTGTTACTACTATTCAGACCAGTTAGATATGTGGAGCTCTCCTGTGACTGCGGAATTGCTGCTGTTGAGTCCTGTTTACCTGGTGTCGTTTGCTTTGTTGCTGTGGAGTGTAGCAGCAGAATCTGAGTTAAGATGTATTTTTTCTGTCAGTCCCTTGTTTGTCTGTATCCCTGTGTAATATTACCTGCAGTATCAAAGCTAGCATCCTTACCGGCCAGTGCGCTAGCCAGGGTTAGTAGAGGTGACAGCCAGGGACTAGACATGTGATGACATCGGGGGAAAGGAGCCACATAGTGCATCAGGGGAGCTTATGGACAGGACCAGGTTGGTGTCAAGAGGTGCCCCAATTGTTGAAGCCCTACTGATTAACAATTATTCACCTATCCATAGGATAACCCATTTAATTTCAATGAGAACTTTGCAATGCTTCATTTATCCAATGTTGTTTCAGGGAAATTAAATGCTAGCTGTTTGCACCATTGATAAAAACTGATTGTTGGGGGTCACGTAGAGGGACTCAGATTAGCTTGTGATTGAGGAACCTTCTCACGAAAGAAGATATTCCAATAAAACTTTAAAAGGGTATTCAGTTCCCCATTGGGAGTTAAATGGGCCAATTAGTCACATCTACTGACTCCCGCCAGGGCTCATGCAAGAAGGCAGGTATTGTGCAACTGTCCAATTCTTTCAACAAATATTTAGTGACTGAGTAGATGACTTCTCCAGGCTTTAAATTTATGTTTTTTTGCAGCAATTCTGCCTATGTAAACATAGCATGAGCTCCCAAAACACTTTTATTCACATAGTGTATCTTGACATCATTGGTATCACATCTCTATTGTCCTATTTGAAGTAAATCCCAGTAATCTTTAAAGCTAATGATTTGAGTCTTCTATAACAGTATGAGAGCCATATTATGCTATTCCTCCTAAACATAAAGTATATATAATCATATGGCATTTTCTTGTAGACTGGAATTGAAAGAAGCCATTGCAGAATAACTTTGTTGCATTTGTTTGAGACGGCCACCTGTGGGGCACCGTAAAACAGGTAATTCGAATTGCTAAGCCATAAAGAAGAGCACTGCGGTCAAGAGGCAGGGCGTCTGATTTTCTATTACGTTAGCTCGCAGATTCCTATAACTTCTGTATAATATAAAAATTGAAAAGATCTGTGGAGAAAAAATGTACTTGGATTGACAATAAATTCGACCTTGTCATTAGGTAAAGGCTATAATGCTATATGCCTGATAAAAGTTACCCTAGCCTAACTATTAGTAACTAATAGTGTTGAGCGATACCGTCCGATACTTGAAAGTATCGGTATCGGAAAGTATCGGCCGATACCGGCAAAGTATCGGATCTAATCCGATACCGATACCCGATACCCGATACCAATACAAGTCAATGGGACTCAAGTATCGGACGGTATCCCTGATGGTTCCCAGGGTCTGAAGGAGAGGAAACTTTCTCTTCTGCTTTGGATTATTCCAGTTGTTTATTCAGCTACAGCACCCGGAATCTAAAGACTAGACCTCCACTGCAGGTGAGCAGTGTCAACTAATTTATAGAGGCGTTGGTGCAGTCTAAACTGTTTTTGTTTCACTTCAATAGATATATACACATAGAATACATAGATATATAGATGTCAGTGACACATATATATGTGTATATATGTGTGTATATACTGTATTACAGTACATTCTGTAGAGAGATAGATATAGATGAAAAAATGGCAATTCATGTGCCGTATACAGTAAAATCACACTGACAGATTAGAAAAGAATAGATAGAATAGATATACTTCCCATGGCGCTCGCGCCGACATCACATAGGTGAAGTGAGTTCATTGGCTGTGAACTGGCAGGACTGGTCAGGTGGCACCCCGAGCAGGAGAAGTTTCTCATGCTTGCAGTGCCATCAGATAGGTAATAGGAGTTCACAAAAAGACACTGAGCACACTGTGCTCAGTGTGTCTGCTGGATGACAGGTTACATGGTAGCATCATGCAACCATGCAGCCTGTCACCTAGATGTAACAGAGCTGGACCCATCATGGGACCTTGGGATTAGCAGTAACTCTGCGGAAAGGTGAGGAATATTGTTGTTTGTATTTCCAGGATAACCTTGTATGCGGCTTGATTCATGCGTCCTTCACAAAGATTAACCTGCCCAATTCCAGCCTTGGTGAAGCATCCCCAGATCATCACCTGTCCTCTCATGGTTAGATGGAGACCTGGAGAGGCATACAAGCCACAGTGTCTTTCGCCCACTGTAAAATTTGGTGTTGATCTTGGGATACTTCAGCAAGGCTGGAATTGGGCAGGTTGTTCTTTGCAAAGGACGTATGAATCAAGCCACATGCCAGGTTATCCTGGAAAAACAGTTGATTCTGTCTGCTCAGGCAATGTTCACCAACTCTGAGGACTGGTTTTTCCAGCAGGACAATGCGCCATGCCACACAGCTAGGTCAATCAAGGTGTGGATGAAGGACCACCACATCAAATCCCTGTCATGGCCAGCCCAATCTCCAGACCTGAACCCCATTGAAAACCTCTGGAATGAAATCAAGAGGAAGAGGCATAATCACAAGCCATCAAACAAAGAAGAACTGCTTAAATTTTTGTAACAGGAGTGGCATAAGGACACCCAAAAGCAGTGTGAAAGACTGGTGGAAAGCATGCCAAGACACATGAAAGCTGTGATTAAAAATCATGGTTATTCCACAAAATATTGATTTCTGAACTCTCCCTGAGTTAAAACATTAGTATTGTTTTTTCTAAATGATTATGAACTTGTTTTTTTTTTTTTTTGCATTATTTGAGGTCTGCAATCAATGCATTTTTTGTTGTTATTTTGACCATTTCTCATTTTCAGAAAATAAACACAAAATGTATTTCCTGGAACTTCAGAGACATGCTGTCAATAGTTTATAGAATATAAGAACAATTTACATTTTACTCAAAAATATACCTATAAAGAGAAAAATCAGAAAAACTGAAAATTGTGTGTATATATATATATATATATATATATATATATTCTATGTGTATATATCTATTCTATCTATTCTATTCTAACCTGTCACACTGTGATTATACTGTACGCGGCACATGAATTACCTGCTTTTATTCTATCTTTTACAGAATGTTACCGACTTTTTCCGATTTTAAGAAAAATGCTCCTGTTGCCGATCACGACTCCGAATGTACCATATTCGTGCCGAATTTATGTTTGGCGATCGTTTTCCGAACATATGACATTATATGACTTATAGCCTGCAATTTTACTAGTTAGACCCCCTGCAGACTATTTCTAATTTTTAATTGTCTCTGAGCTAGTGGATGAAGTCTAGCTGTAATGATGCTTTCTAAAGACACAAAATTCCTCATTTTCTATTTCCATGTAGCAGATACTCAGAAGCAGCATGAACAACATTACACAGCAGTACCACAGCAGTACTGAGAGGTGTACTTGTGCATCCAGCTCTAAATAGATAAACCACATACAACAGTACTCAACATTGAAATTGCATCACTGAGAAGGAAAATAGGTGACTCAATAGCGATGTTATTGTTAATGATATACAAATAATTAAAAAGTGGAAAGTTTTTCAAAATATCACTGTGTATTCAGGTCCACGTGAAGAAATTCATGCACTTACATGCCTTGGCTGTTAACAGTGAGGTTACTAATGGCTGTTTGAGGAAAATTCTTCCACGCTGAATGCACTTGGGCAAATCATCAGGATCCCCTGCTGGCAGCTCTTTTTGCTATTGCTGACCAATGATGTTCCAAATGTGCAAGAAAGAAGTGAAGTCCTGAGATGCTGCAGGTCATGATAGCACTTTTCGACCATGCAGGCTGCTCACAGACGTACGAGCATCATGCGGCTTGGCATTTTCATATTAAAAAATAACTCCTGTGACACTTTGGAGAAAGGCCCACACCACTGGTTCCACAACCAAATAAAATTAAGGCAGAGCGCTTAGTGTACCTGGATTGAAGACTAGAGTGGTCTGGTACATAATGACATCCCATAGCACAATCGCACAAGTAGGACTAGTGTGACATACCCTTGTCAAGGCTTCTTCATGACCTTGCCAACATGGTCGCCAAACCAATCTCCAACTATTTTTTTTTTCAATCTCCAACTATCATTGCATGCAAGACAAAACACAGAATCATTGCTGAAGACTACAGAACTCCAATTCGCCTGTTTTGCTGTCTTGCTGTACACTATTATAGACTGTGGTGTGAGGTCAGTGGAGCCATCCCGTCTGGTAGCCCAATTTAGTGGAATTGCCTTTGGATGGTTCTTGTAGATGCTGTTTGATGCCATACGCTTGGTATCAACAATCACAAAAAACCAATGGGCATATAAGGAGTCTTAGCAATGTGCTAGATTAAATGAATGGGTACATAATGGAGTTAATACAGCATAATGAGAGTGAAGTCACAACATAGTTCATGGGCCAGGGGCTATGGGGAATCAGGATCACTTACAGAACCACAGGAATTAGAAATCAGCGATTATGCTATGAGTGCCTAACTCACAAATTGACTGTTCAAACCAAGTACAGGTGCTTGGTGCATGCTTGGCATGATCAAAAACTTCAATGCACCTTCTCATGTACCTGTTTTCTATCTGTCTCTGCTCCCCTCTTCTCTTCATTGATTAACATTTCTGGCTTTATAGGAGCCAGAGAAGGGTGGAGATAGATGGAAAGCAAGCAAGTGGGAAAGTGCAATTTGACCATCCAAGGATAAATCGAGCAGCTGGGTTTGGTTTGATCAGTTATTCTGTGCTCACAGATTCCCTTTAACTTGATCACACACAACAAGCATTGTTTCTATCAAAAAGATAGGGCAACTTCATGCAGAATTCACAAAAAAAAGTAAAATGACCAATGTGTTTAGGCATCCTCAGTCATCAGATTTAAGAGTATGCCACTTGTTTGAGGGGGGTTCACCTAAAGTTGTAAGTTTATAAAACCAATCACTAGACGGAGCTCAGACTGAAGCAACATACAGAAATTAATGTCTATTATATGCAACATGTGGTGTTGCAAAATGTGTTTGTGACCAAGATAAGATGGGCACAACTTGGGTAGCTACTAATGGAAACCAGTTCTGGGATCTCTTGTATTACATACCGTAAGTTCTAGAGAAGAGTGAATCTCCAGAAAGTCTTTTCAAGTGGATTTTCTTGAACCAGTAAACTCAATGCAGCCAATATAAAATATACTGGTTGGTTCTATGTAAACTGAAAATTTGGTCTAAATTAAATCTGCACCCGCCCAAAAGATATACTGTATGTTAAGCTCTGAGGTCTCTCCAGAACCCAGTGCATAAAATGCAAGAGCCAAGAAAAAGTTAAACGCTCACAGCTCCCTTTTAAGTCCTCCACTCACTTAAAATTGGGCCTCTGTTTGTGATGCTAGTCACTACTAATGGATTGGCCATGAGTCAGAGAAATCAGACGTTCCAGGGCCAGAACCAAGAGAGCACTTAGTAAACTAAGGGAAAAGATGAAGGCGTAAGTCAGGTCACAGTCCAGGGTCAGAATACCAGAGAAATAGTGGATAAGCCAAGGGGCAATAACAAATGGGTAGTCAGAACATGGTCCAAAGGTCAGGCAGCAGTAAATAAGAACTCACAGCACAGGAATCAGGTAAACACACACCAGAGAGCAGAAGCTTTGACTGGCAGTGATTTGGGCCAGACAGCTCCCCTAAATAGCAGAGCAATTACTAAGAACAGGGAGCACCTGGAGAAATCTCTTCACCTCCCAGACTCAGATAGGTCAACTGAGCATTCAATCAAAGCACTGACAGCTAAGAACAGCCCAGCACAGGATAGAATGACAGAGCTGTCAATCACTGAGTCTCAGACACACTGAGAGGAGGAATTGTGACACTAATCAATCTTCTGTCCAAGTCTTTTAATGCTATCTAGACCTCATTTGGCTATTTGAATCCAGATGTATGTCAATGACGTGTATCCCATCACAGAGTTCTTTAGGACACAATGCACGTCACTTACATTAATGATGTGCGTTGCGTCACACAGGACCATATAAGATCCAGTCATCACTGGAAGAACCGGACAAAAGACCAAAGAGAAGACTAATACAAAGCAAGTGGAAGACTGATTGGGAATTTGGATTGGCAGGATAAGTTAGAGGTGTGCCTAGAACAGGTGAGGATAATTTTTAATATTTTTTAACCCCCTTCGATAATTTTTTATATTTTTTTTCCAACAAAATAGCAGTTGGTGGATTTACTAAAATCAAATCCCTAACAAAATCAAATTGTAGCATAATGCATTTGATGAATTACAAATCAATTTTCTCATCTCTACTAAAAATATCATTCTTCCATTATCCACTAACCTGTACAAACCATACAATGATTCTGTTGTTAAGTCCCATATTGTACTGATTCCTCTTTTTGCTTAATTACTGCAATTATTTCACCACTCTCATCTAATACTCAACTTGTGGCTCAACTGTCTCGGCTCATGTTTAATCCGTGAATACCCAAATCCAGCAGCTAGCTGGACCTTAATTTTGTATTCAGCTGATCATTGATAATGTAAAGGTAAGATCATTAGGCTCTTGTTCATGCATCAGCATGCATAATATTATTGGCTGTTTGTGCTAAACCAATATTTATTTTAGCTTTAATACATTTTTTAATGTGAGGGCTTTAAACAATCAATTTAATTTGAAAAATATCATGGAATTGTTTTGCTGCTGCACAGCGACTGCAGTACTTCCGCCTCCTCTATAATGATCATTTCTGATTGCTTTACATCTCTCAATCAGAGTAAATTGATGTGAAGCACTTTACCATAGTAATCTATGCATTCTCCTCCTACAAGTGCTCAATTAAGAAACAGTTTTCTGTGTCAAGCACCAAGGCGCACTTGATCTTATTCTTAACCTCTTTCAAGCTCGTAGTTCTTAGAAGAGGGTTAGTCATCGATGCTCAAGAATCCAAGATGAAAAGTAATCCGAGACCAGCTGTAGTAATTTGAAGGAATGAAAAAAGATCTCCATCTTCTGTGCCATGCTCATGTCCGTATCAAACAACCAATGTTTCCCTAATGAAGGTGGCTTGTAACATAAAAATGTAGAATATGCAGATGTTATTACTATGGCTGTTGTGCTGACAGCTGCATCCACAGAAGCTATGGAAATGGAATGGAAACATCTGGAAACATCTGGACAAGTACGTTGATGGGTCCAGTAATTATTTTCTGTAAATATTTGCTTTTCTGCTGCATAATAAGAGTCAGAGCGGGGTATGATATTTTGTATTGCAATGTTATTTAAAGGTTTTGATATAATTAGGACCTAATTTACAACTTTGCAGGCCCATCATAAGTGTGAGGACCCTTGACGTGGGTTATGAGCTTGCGTATTTTGGCCAGAATATAACCAATACCTCACATAATTTTTTTAATGTGTTTTTTGCACTTTTTTCGGGGTGCAGTTGGGCCCATTTTTTACTTGTAAACTGTGGTGTCTGTGCACATGGGGTGCATTTGGATAGCGCTGGGCAGGCCCGCCTGATCTAATAGAATGGTGTCACTACTAGGCCTGCCTGGATGCTGTGCATCTCCATTGTGTGAACAGCGCCACATACAAGTTTTTATGTGCAGCAATGTGCCAAGCAGCCACCCCCTCCATTAGTTTGGTAGCTGGTGAGTGGCTGCCTCATCGGTTATGCTGCACCTGTGTTTTTTCCATTTTAACCACATGGGTCCACTGCATCCTGTTAGTGCATTTGTTTGGAGGCCTAGGCAGGTAAGAATCTCTGCTTTTTGTTGCTGTTTTTTCCATTATTGTGTTACAGCTAGGGGACACATCATAAGATCCTCCAGCGCTATGGTGGCCAGTCCAATCCCTTGCTCCAAAAAGACCAAAGTCACAATCTATCAGCTCAAAATAGGCTGTGATCCGGTCTTTGCTGCAGGTACCCCTAGGTTATGTCTTTAGAGTAGCTGCTGATCGGTGGAGCAAGCTATGGGGAAATAAAGTCGTGGGAACCAGAGAATCAAGGATGACAATTGATTCAGATCCAAATATGTAATCATTAGAGTTAAATATGTTGTCCACACTACCTTTACATTGATGACCTATGCTTCGGAAAGGTCATCAATGTCTGATCAGCCAGGGTCCGATACCTGGCACCCCCGCAGATCAGCTGTTAACGGCGGCGGGAGCAGGCCAGAAGTACTCACTTGTCGAGCTGCTCTGTGTTCTGGTAGTGGCCGAGGCTCGGTACTGTACATCCACCTGCTATTCAAAACGATAGTAGGCGGATGTGCAGTACTCTGTACGCTATCAGAATATGGCCAGCCCTGCAAGTGAGTACTTCCAACCAGCGACCGCCACCACTAACAGCTGATCAGTGGGGGTGTCATGTGTCGGACCCTGGACGATCAGACATTGATAACCTGTTCTAAGGATTTACAAGAACTAGTCCGGCATCCACAATGGTAGTCACTGGCCCCTGGATCAGCGCTGTAATGGGGTCTACCATGCCGGAGTACCTCTTGCAGTACCACCCCGTGTTTCAGGAGGTCCACTCTGCTTTGGCTGGAGTCTGAATGAAGGACACTGGCTGGAATTCCTTGGTTACATGGGTGCATATAAAAGATCACTGCTTCTCCATGTATTTCCAGTGTGACAACACTTTACTCACAGGACACAGAATATATCACACAGATACAGAGGGCGGGCCAATTGAAAAGCAGCAGGCCAGACATACATTACAATAGCCGCAGGTGGCCGGAGCCTGCCGATATTTACTGTGGGAATTACAAAGGTAGGGGAGGTCAGAAGGGGGATATCTTGTCCCCTCTGCCCAGGGGCGCAGCCTGTGGGCTGATGCATTAGAGACATGCATCTCACATGGAACCTATTATACATACATATAGCTGCACAACAAATTCTGGTTCCGTAACAAGCGCCCTGTGAACTTCATCATTCCTTTGATATCATCTTTTCTAACTAGTAGGCCCAACAAATCAATGTGTGCATCATGTCGCAATGAAGTGACTTCAGTACCTGGAAAGAAGTGGTCTAATGAAGTGGCATCTGCTATAAAGTACAATGCCTAGCATTGCTACATAGGCTTGAGTTACAAATAAGAGACATTAAGGCATACATTTTATTGTTTATTTTTGTGAAAATTAATGCTGTTAGTGTCTGATAGATAGATTTACTTCTATATGCTTGCACAGATGTTTTCAAAACTACCATAAAAGTGAATACTTACTCAGGACAGAGACACTCTTGAGTGGCGATAGATGTTGTATGGACAATCTTGAATTGTATGGATCCCAAAGGTGGGACTTTCATCAATCAGAAATTTAGTACAAATTCACAGAATAGAGGATAAATGTGCCCCCCCAAAAACCTATTTAATAGGTTTAATAGGTAATAGGAAGGAGGTAGTAGAAAATTAGAAAACTAGAAAGACTTGCTGCTACTTTCTAGTAAGTCCAACCGCAGTGCTGTATTCACAGATACACTGCTGAGTAATGCTGTATAATATCATACATGCTGCTGCTTCTGAACATAGACGCAGGAATCCCTCATGTCTGTCACGACTCTGAACATTTTTTACCTTTTGTGCATTACTGCCCTTTTCCAACATGGCGTTTTTGGTCTCATGTGCTCTTGTCTTCCTGCTATAAAACTCCACCCCAGCCTTCAGTCTGTGCTAGATTATTCTGCTTTGCATCCAGCTCCTGATTACTCTCTGGCCTTGCACCTGTACCTGCTCCTGTGAACCTGTGTTGGAGATCCTGCCACTCTGCTCTGAGTTTCTGCTGCATACACCAGTGTTCAGTAATCCTCCTTCATCTGCAGCTCGTGTTACTTCCATCTGTATTTGCTGGACATGTAAGCTGTTTGCTGCTCTGCAAAACCTGAGACTATTAGCCAGGCCTCCCTGGTTGAGCTAAGATATTATTTGAACTGCCTAATAGCATATCTATCTGTGTCTGGACTAAGTCAAGTATCTATTCGTGTCAAGTTTTCTCAAGAATAACTGTGCTTCACAGTCTTTCTGTTTGCATCTACCTCTTAAGTTTCCTATATACTGCTAAGCTGTGTTTATTATTTGCACCTAGTGTTATGGACTTGAGTTTCTCTCTGCACCTGCTTGAATCACCGCATGATAATATAAACTTTACCACTTATAAAACTGTGTCCTGTTGTCTTGTTCCACGCAAAGAGTCTCCTGAATTATCCCCTATAATTATTACAGGGGATAATTCAGGAGACTCTTTGCTTAGCAGTCAATAGGAAACTTCAGAGGTTGATGCAAACAATGTCTGAGTCTGCAGTGTATGAAAGTGATAACAGCTAGTCACCTCCCACTAGCTTTGAAAACAATTGAAATTTAAAGACAGCCTCCACAGAGGAAAAATGCAGGATATTAGTGATATAAAGGTCAAAAATATTGTGATTTCTCATTTTTATACGCACGTGACATCTTAGTCTGAAAAGTCCCCTGAAACAACAGATAGAATTTAAATGTCTTTTTTTTCTTTCCCATCCCAATAAGATAACTGCTTTTAATTCAATATTTAATTTCCTTGTCCAATAGTCTTCATCCATCAGGGAGTAATTATACGTTTATGCAAGTTCTAAGAAATGGAGGGAAAATAGATTCTCTTTCAACTTTCTCATTGCAAGTTGCAAGTTAATTAACACCTAAGCAGCTTAAGTGATGAACTAGATAGATCAAATGCAGACAAATTAACAAATACTGTTTTTATTCTCATTTTGACAGTTTGTAACTCTCATGTGACCTATTAAACCTATTACAGATGCCATGCAGGCTAGATGTACAATATCTTATTTTGTGCAATGCTATTAAAACAAGAACATAAAAATGACACCAGAGAAACAATGTATATACACAAGCTGAAAATGTTACAGCTCAGTCTAGAAAGTGAAATTTGCTAAATCAAGAGTTTGGAACACAAAATAACTCAGTTCTATTCTGTAATAAAAAAAAAATGTTTTGTAATTACTAATTAACCTATCTCCAAAAGGAGAGAAATAAAGGGATTGACCCATAAAAGCAATCACCTATCCACAGCATAAGTGGTAAATGTTCATGTAAAGAACATGCCTACAACTGTGAACATTTGCTTTTCTTTTTATTGTGAAGCAAACAACAAATAGGACAAAATAAGTTTAACCTTCAGTGTGCATAACTATTCACCTCCCTAAAATCAATACAGTGCAGAGCCTCCTTTTGCACCAATTACAGCTGTAAGTCGCTTTGGATGAGTCTCTATGAGCTTTGCACATCTTGCCACTGGGATTTTTACCCATTCCTCAAGGCAAAACTTCTCCGGCTTCATCAAGTTATTTGTTTCTCTGGTGAACAGCAATCTTCAAGTCTGACCACAGATTCTCAACTGGATTAAGGTCTGTGTTTTGATTAGGCCACTCCAAAACTTTTACATTTTTTCCCTTAACCCCTTCCCGACATTTGACGTACTATCCCGTCGAGGTGGGGTGGGCCCGTATGACCGCCGACGGGATAGTACGTCATCACCGATCAGCGGCGCTCACGGGGGGAGCGCGGCCGATCGCGGCCGGGTGTCAGCTGCATATCGCAGCTGACATCCGGCACTATGTGCCAGGAGCGGTCACGGACCGCCCCCGGCACATTAACCCCCGGCACACCGCGATCAAACACGATCGCAGTGTACCGGCGGTATAGGGAAGCATCGCGCAGGGAGGGGGCTCCCTGCGGGCTTCCCTGAGACCCCCGGAGCAACGCGATGTGATCGCGTTGCTGCGAGGGTCTCCTACCTCCTTCCTGGCTGCAGGTCCCGGATCCAAGATGGCCGCGGCATCCGGGTCCTGCAGGGAGGGAGGTGGCTTACCGAGTGTCTGCTCAGAGCAGACACTTCGTAAGCCTGCAGCCCTGCACAGCAGATCGTCGATCTGGCAGAGTGCTGTGCACACTGCCAGATCAATGATCTGTGATGTCCCCCCCTGGGACAAAGTAAAAAAGTAAAAAAAAAATTTTTCCACATGTGTAAAAAAAAAAAAAAAAAAAAAAATCCTAAATAAATAATAAAAAAAAAAATATATATTATTCCCATAAATACATTTCTTTATCTAAATAAAAAAAACAAAACAATAAAAGTACACATATTTAGTATCGCCGCGTCCGTAACGACCCAACCTATAAAACTGCCCCACTAGTTAACCCCTTCGGTAAACACCGTAAGAAAAAAAAAAAAAAAACGAGGCAAAAAACAACGCTTTATTACCATACCGCCGAACAAAAAGTGGAATAACACGCGATCAAAAAGACTGATATAAATATCCATGGTACCGCTGAAAACGTCATCTTGTCCCGCAAAAAACAAGCCGCCATACAACATTATCAGCAAAAAAATAAAAAAGTTATAGTCCTGAGAATAAAGCGATACGAAAATAATTATTTTTTCTATATTTTAGTTTTTATCGTATAAAAGCGCCAAAACATAAAAAAATGATATAAATGAGATATCGCTGTAATCGTACTGACCCGAAGAATAAAACTGCTTTATCAATTTTACCAAACGCGGAACGGTATAAACGCCTCCCCCAAAAGAAATTCATGAATAGCTGGTTTTTGGTCATTCTGCCTCACAAAAATCGGAATAAAAAGCGATCAAAAATGGTCACGTGTCCGAAAATGTTACCAATAAAAACGTCAACTCGTCCCGCAAAAAACAAGACCTCACATGACTCTGTGGAGCAAAATGTGGAAAAATTATAGGTCTCAAAATGTGGAGACGCAAAAACTTTTTTGCTATAAAAAGCGTCGCTGGTTTCACACTTGCGTTTTTGTCTGCAGCGTTTTTTGCACAAAAAAACGCATGCGTTTTTTCCCTATATTTAACATTGAAAACGCATGCGGTTTTTTTGTACGCGTTTGGTCGCGTTTTCAAACGCATGCGTTTTTTTTCTGCATGCGTTCATTTTCAGAAATACAACCTGCAGTATTTTCTTGCGTTTTTAAGCACATGCGTTTGTTTGCGTTAAAAACGCATGCATTTTTATCGAAAAAAAACAGAAAACACACTGAAAAGCCACCCACCACCATCAAGGTGATAAAGGGATCCAAACCCTAACCCTAACTCTACCCCTAACCTCACCCCTAACCGTTTAATGAACATTTTCTGACAGTCATAGTGCCACGTATTTCAGTGCCACGTATTTCAGTGCCACGTATTTCAGTGCCACGTGTTTCAGTGCCACGTATTTCAGTGCCACGTATCACATATTTCAGTGCCACGTATCACGTATTTCAGTGCCACGTATCACGTATTTCAGTGCCACATATTTTAGTACCACGTATTTCAGTGCCACGTATTTCAGTGCCACGTATTTCAGTGCCACGTATTTCAGTGCCACGTATTTCAGTGCCACGTATTTCAGTGCCACGTATCACGTATTTCAGTGCCACGTATTTCAGTGCCACGTATTTCAGTGCCACGTATTTCAGTGCCACGTATTTCAGTGCCACGTATTTCAGTGCCACGTATTTCAGTGCCACGTATCACGTATTTCAGTGCCACGTGTTTCAGTGCCACGTATTTAAGTGCCACGTATCACGTATTTCAGTGCCACGTATTTCAGTGCCACGTATTTCAGTGCCACGTATCACGTATTTCAGTGCCACGTATTTCAGTGCCACGTATTTCAGTGCCACGTATTTCAGTGCCACGTATTTCAGTGCCACGTATTTCAGTGCCACGTATTTCAGTGCCACGTATCACATATTTCAGTGCCACGTATTTCAGTGCCACGTATTTCAGTGCCACGTATTTCAGTGCCACGTATTTCAGTGCCACGTATTTCAGTGCCACGTATCACGTATTTCAGTGCCACGTGTTTCAGTGCCACGTATTTAAGTGCCACGTATCACGTATTTCAGTGCCACGTATTTCAGTGCCACGTATTTCAGTGCCACGTATTTCAGTGCCACGTATTTCAGTGCCACGTATTTCAGTCACGTTTAGGGTTAGGGTTAGGGGTAGGGTTAGGGTTAGGGTTAGGGCTAGGGTTGGAGGTAAAGTTAGGGTTGGGGCTAAAGTTAGGGTTGGGGCTAAAGTTAGGGTTAGGGTTTGGATTACATTTACGTTTGGATTAGGGTTGGGATTAGAATTATGGGTGTGTCAGGGCTAGGGGTGTGGTTAGGGTTACCGTTGGGATTAGGGTTAGGGGTGTGTTTGGGTTAGGGTTTCAGGTAGAATTGGGGAGTTTCCACTGTCCAGGCACATCAGGGGCTCTACAAGCGCGACATGGCGTCCAATCTCAATTCCAGCCAATTCTGCGTTGAAAAAGTAAAACAGTGCTCCTTCCCTTCCGAGCTCTCCCGTGCGCCCAAAAAGGGGTTTACCCCAACATATGTGTTATCAGCGTACTCGGGACAAATTGAACAACAACTTCTGGGGTCCAAGTTCTCTTGTTATCCTTAGGAAAATAAAAATTTGGGGGGCTAAAAATCATTTTTGTGGGAAAAAAAAGATGTTTTATTTTCACGGCTCTGCGTTATAAACTGTAGTGAAACACTTGGGGGTTCAAAGTTCTCACAACACATCTAGATAAGTTCCTTGGGAGGTCTAGTTTCCAATATGGGGTCACTTGTGGGGGGTTTGTACTGTTTGGGTACATCAGGGGCTCTGCAAATGCAACGTGACGCCTGCAGACCAATCCATTTAAGGCTGCATTCCAAATGGCGCTCCTTCCCTTCCGAGCTCTGTCATGCACCCAAACAGTGGTTCCCCCCCACATATGGGGTATCAGCGTACTCAGGACAAATTGGACAACAACTTTTGGGGTCTAATTTATCCTGTTACCCTTGTGAAAATACAAAACTGGGGGCTAAAAAATCATTTTTGTGAAAAAAAAAAAGAATTTTTATTTTCACGGCTTTGCGCTATAAACTTTAGTGAAACACTTGGGGGTTCAAAGTTCTCAAAACACATCTAGATAAGTTCTTTGGGAGGTCTAGTTTCCAATATGGGGTCACTTGTGGGGGGTTTGTACTGTTTGGGTACATCAGGGGCTCTGCAAATGCAACGTGACGGCTGCTGACCAATCCATTTAAGTCTGCATTCCAAATGGCGCTCCTTCCCTTCCGAGCTCTGTCATGCGCCCAAACAGTGGTTCCCCCCCACATATGGGGTATCAGCGTACTCAGGACAAATTGGAAAACAAATTTTGGGGTCCAATTTATTCTGTTACCCTTGTAAAAATACAAAGCTGGGTGCTAAAAAATCATTTTTGAGAAAAAAAATAAAAATTATTTTCACGGCTCTGCGTTATAATCTGTAGTGAAACACTTGGGGGTTCAAAGCTCTCAAAACACATCTAGATAAGTTCCTTAGGGGGTCTACTTTCCAAAATGGTGTCACTTGTAGGGAGTTTCAATGTTTAGGCACATCAGGGGCTCTCCAAACGCAACATGGCGTCCCATCTCAATTCCAGTCAATTTTGCATTGAAAAGTCAAATGGCGCTCCTTCCCTTCCAAGCTCTGCCATGCGCCCAAACAATGGTTTACACCCACATATGGGGTATCAGCGTACTCAGGACAAATTGCACAACATTTTTTGGGGTCCAATTTCTTCTCTTACCCTTGGGAAAATAAAAAATTGGGGGCAAAAAGATCATTTTTGTGAAAAAATATGATTTTTTATTTTTACGGCTCTGCATTATAAACTTCTGTGAAGCACTTGGTGGGTCAAAGTGCTCACCACACATCTAGATAAGTTCCTTAGGGGGTCTACTTTCCAAAATGGTGTCACTTGTAGGGAGTTTCAATGTTTAGGCACATCAGGGGCTCTCCAAACGCAACATGGCGTCCCATCTCAATTCCAGTCAATTTTGCATTGAAAAGTCAAATGGCGCTCCTTCCCTTCCAAGCTCTGCCATGCGCCCAAACAATGGTTTACACCCACATATGGGGTATCAGCGTACTCAGGACAAATTGCACAACATTTTTTGGGGTCCAATTTCTTCTCTTACCCTTGGGAAAATAAAAAATTGGGGGCAAAAAGATCATTTTTGTGAAAAAATATGATTTTTTATTTTTACGGCTCTGCATTATAAACTTCTGTGAAGCACTTGGTGGGTCAAAGTGCTCACCACACATCTAGATAAGTTCCTTAGGGGGTCTACTTTCCAAAATGGTGTCACTTGTAGGGAGTTTCAATGTTTAGGCACATCAGGGGCTCTCCAAACGCAACATGGCGTCCCATCTCAATTCCAGTCAATTTTGCATTGAAAAGTCAAATGGCGCTCCTTCCCTTCCAAGCTCTGCCATGCGCCCAAACAATGGTTTACACCCACATATGGGGTATCAGCGTACTCAGGACAAATTGCACAACATTTTTTGGGGTCCAATTTCTTCTCTTACCCTTGGGAAAATAAAAAATTGGGGGCAAAAAGATCATTTTTGTGAAAAAATATGATTTTTTATTTTTACGGCTCTGCATTATAAACTTCTGTGAAGCACTTGGTGGGTCAAAGTGCTCACCACACATCTAGATAAGTTCCTTAGGGGGTCTACTTTCCAAAATGGTGTCACTTGTAGGGAGTTTCAATGTTTAGGCACATCAGGGGCTCTCCAAACGCAACATGGCGTCCCATCTCAATTCCAGTCAATTTTGCATTGAAAAGTCAAATGGCGCTCCTTCCCTTCCAAGCTCTGCCATGCGCCCAAACAATGGTTTACACCCACATATGGGGTATCAGCGTACTCAGGACAAATTGCACAACATTTTTTGGGGTCCAATTTCTTCTCTTACCCTTGGGAAAATAAAAAATTGGGGGCAAAAAGATCATTTTTGTGAAAAAATATGATTTTTTATTTTTACGGCTCTGCATTATAAACTTCTGTGAAGCACTTGGTGGGTCAAAGTGCTCACCACACATCTAGATAAGTTCCTTAGGGGGTCTACTTTCCAAAATGGTGTCACTTGTAGGGAGTTTCAATGTTTAGGCACATCAGGGGCTCTCCAAACGCAACATGGCGTCCCATCTCAATTCCAGTCAATTTTGCATTGAAAAGTCAAATGGCGCTCCTTCCCTTCCAAGCTCTGCCATGCGCCCAAACAATGGTTTACACCCACATATGGGGTATCAGCGTACTCAGGACAAATTGCACAACATTTTTTGGGGTCCAATTTCTTCTCTTACCCTTGGGAAAATAAAAAATTGGGGGCAAAAAGATCATTTTTGTGAAAAAATATGATTTTTTATTTTTACGGCTCTGCATTATAAACTTCTGTGAAGCACTTGGTGGGTCAAAGTGCTCACCACACATCTAGATAAGTTCCTTAGGGGGTCTACTTTCCAAAATGGTGTCACTTGTAGGGAGTTTCAATGTTTAGGCACATCAGGGGCTCTCCAAACGCAACATGGCGTCCCATCTCAATTCCAGTCAATTTTGCATTGAAAAGTCAAATGGCGCTCCTTCCCTTCCAAGCTCTGCCATGCGCCCAAACAATGGTTTACACCCACATATGGGGTATCAGCGTACTCAGGACAAATTGCACAACATTTTTTGGGGTCCAATTTCTTCTCTTACCCTTGGGAAAATAAAAAATTGGGGGCAAAAAGATCATTTTTGTGAAAAAATATGATTTTTTATTTTTACGGCTCTGCATTATAAACTTCTGTGAAGCACTTGGTGGGTCAAAGTGCTCACCACACATCTAGATAAGTTCCTTAGGGGGTCTACTTTCCAAAATGGTGTCACTTGTAGGGAGTTTCAATGTTTAGGCACATCAGGGGCTCTCCAAACGCAACATGGCGTCCCATCTCAATTCCAGTCAATTTTGCATTGAAAAGTCAAATGGCGCTCCTTCCCTTCCAAGCTCTGCCATGCGCCCAAACAATGGTTTACACCCACATATGGGGTATCAGCGTACTCAGGACAAATTGCACAACATTTTTTGGGGTCCAATTTCTTCTCTTACCCTTGGGAAAATAAAAAATTGGGGGCAAAAAGATCATTTTTGTGAAAAAATATGATTTTTTATTTTTACGGCTCTGCATTATAAACTTCTGTGAAGCACTTGGTGGGTCAAAGTGCTCACCACACATCTAGATAAGTTCCTTAGGGGGTCTACTTTCCAAAATGGTGTCACTTGTAGGGAGTTTCAATGTTTAGGCACATCAGGGGCTCTCCAAACGCAACATGGCGTCCCATCTCAATTCCAGTCAATTTTGCATTGAAAAGTCAAATGGCGCTCCTTCCCTTCCAAGCTCTGCCATGCGCCCAAACAATGGTTTACACCCACATATGGGGTATCAGCGTACTCAGGACAAATTGCACAACATTTTTTGGGGTCCAATTTCTTCTCTTACCCTTGGGAAAATAAAAAATTGGGGGCAAAAAGATCATTTTTGTGAAAAAATATGATTTTTTATTTTTACGGCTCTGCATTATAAACTTCTGTGAAGCACTTGGTGGGTCAAAGTGCTCACCACACATCTAGATAAGTTCCTTAGGGGGTCTACTTTCCAAAATGGTGTCACTTGTAGGGAGTTTCAATGTTTAGGCACATCAGGGGCTCTCCAAACGCAACATGGCGTCCCATCTCAATTCCAGTCAATTTTGCATTGAAAAGTCAAATGGCGCTCCTTCCCTTCCAAGCTCTGCCATGCGCCCAAACAATGGTTTACACCCACATATGGGGTATCAGCGTACTCAGGACAAATTGCACAACATTTTTTGGGGTCCAATTTCTTCTCTTACCCTTGGGAAAATAAAAAATTGGGGGCGAAAAGATCATTTTTGTGAAAAAATATGATTTTTTATTTTTACGGCTCTGCATTATAAACTTCTGTGAAGCACTTGGTGGGTCAAAGTGCTCACCACACATCTAGATAAGTTCCTTAGGGGGTCTACTTTCCAAAATGGTGTCACTTGTAGGGAGTTTCAATGTTTAGGCACATCAGGGGCTCTCCAAACGCAACATGGCGTCCCATCTCAATTCCAGTCAATTTTGCATTGAAAAGTCAAATGGCGCTCCTTCCCTTCCAAGCTCTGCCATGCGCCCAAACAATGGTTTACACCCACATATGGGGTATCATCGTACTCAGGACAAATTGCACAACATTTTTTGGGGTCCAATTTCTTCTCTTACCCTTGGGAAAATAAAAAATTGGGGGCAAAAAGATCATTTTTGTGAAAAAATATGATTTTTTATTTTTACGGCTCTGCATTATAAACTTCTGTGAAGCACTTGGTGGGTCAAAGTGCTCACCACACATCAAGATAAGTTCCTTAGGGGGTCTACTTTCCAAAATGGTGTCACTTGTAGGGAGTTTCAATGTTTAGGCACATCAGGGGCTCTCCAAACGCAACATGGCGTCCCATCTCAATTCCAGTCAATTTTGCATTGAAAAGTCAAATGGCGCTCCTTTCCTTCCGAGCTCTGCCATACGCCCAAACAGTGGTTTACCCTCACATATGGGGTATCAGCGTACTCAGGACAAATTGTACAACAACTTTGGGGGTCCATTTTCTCCTGTTACCCTTGGTAAAATAAAACAAATTGGAGCTGAAATAAATTGTGTGTGAAAAAAAGTTAAATGCTCATTTTTATTTAAACATTCAAAAAATTCCTGTGAAACACCTGAAGGGTTAATAAACTTCTTGAATGTGGTTTTGAGCACCTTGAGGGGTGCAGTTTTTAGAATGGTGTCACACTTGAGTATTTTCTATCATATAGACCCCTCAAAATGACTTCAAATGAGATGTGGTCCCTAAAAAAAAATGGTGTTGTAAAAATGAGAAATTGCTGGTCAACTTTTAACCCTTATAACTCCGTCACAAAAAAAAATTTTGGTTCCAAAATTGTACTGATGTAAAGTAGACATGTGGGAAATGTTACTTATTAAGTATTTTGCGTGACATATGTCTGTGATTTAAGGGCATAAAAATTCAAAGTTGGAAAATTGCGAAATTTTCAAAATTTTCGCCAAATATTCGTTTTTTTCACAAATAAATGCAAGTTATATCGAATAAATTTTACCACTAACATGAAGTACAATATGTCACGAGAAAACAATGTCAGAATCGCCAAGATCCGTCAAAGCGTTCCAGAGTTATAGCCTCATAAAGGGACAGTGGTCAGAATTGTAAAAATTGGCCCGGTCATTAACGTGCAAACCACCCTTGGGGGTGAAGGGGTTAAACCACTCGAGTGTTGCTTTGTCAGTATGCTTTGGATCATTGTCTTGTTGGAAGGTGAACCTCCATTGCAATCTCAAATCACTGACAGACTGAAACTGGTTTTGCTCAAGAATATGCCTGTATTTCTCAGCATCTATCTTCTCCTCAACTCTGACAATTTTCTCATACCTGCTGCTGAAAACATCCCCAAGATATGATACTGCTATCACCATGTTTGATTGTGGGTATGGTGTTTTTGGGGGTGATGAGCTGTGTTGGTTTGGCGCTTATCTTGGTGGCCAGAAAGTTCATGTTTAGTCTCATCTGACCACAGCACTTTCATCCATGTATTTCGGGAGTCTCCAATATGCCTTTTTGCAAACTCAAAATGAGCCTTTCAACTTTTGTGTACAAGTAAAGACTTTTTTCTACCCTCTCTTCCATAAAGGTCACCTCTATGGAGTGTATGGCTTATTGTGGTCGTATGGACAGATACTCCAGTCTCTCTTGGGAACTCTGCAGCTCCTTCAGGGTTACCTTTGTTCTTTGCTGCCTCTCTGATTAATACCTTCTTTGTCCAGGCTCAGAGTTTTGGTGGACAGCCCTCTCTTGGCAGGTTTGTTGTGGTACCATGTTCTTTCCATTTGATGATAATGTATTTGATGTTGCTCCGGGGATCATCAGAGATTGGGATATTTATTTATAACACAACCCTGATTTGTACTTCAGAGCAACTTTGTCCCATACTTTGGAGATCTCCTTGGTGTGTATGGTGTTTGGTTAGTGGTGCCTCTTACTTAATGGTGTTGGAGCCTCTCTGGTCTTTTGGTAAAGGTATGCATATACTGACAGACATGTGACACTTAGATTGCACACAGGTGGACTTCATTCACTAAGCATGGGACTTATGAAATTAATTGCCTGCATCAGAAATTTTTAGGGGCTTCATCACAGAGGGGGTGAATACATATGTACATGACAATTTTAGCTTATATGATCCCATAAATTTAATTTAGGCTTTTATTTCTCTCACTTCACCAACTTAGACTATTTAGTGCTGATGCCTCACACACAAATCGGATTACAAAAATATTTAAACACAAGTTGTAATATAACAAAATAGGAACAAACCCAGGGGGTGAATACTTTGGCAAGCCACTATATAGGAGCTGTATAAGTGGCTCACAGTGTGTGATTTTGCTGAGACACTATATACACACACTATTACATAGATGCTATTCGTTACAGTGTAAGGGAAGGTGCACACGACACATTTTTGCCGTGAATAGGTGAGAATTTCACTGTCGCGGCAAAGTGAATGACATTTCTGAGATCTCGTGCACACTTTGCTTATTTTTTTCCTGTGAACGGTGCTAAACTCTTACTGCCCATCTTATTTTTTTCCTTGCAGATTTGATAACAGTCTGAATACGGCAGCATGACAATTTTTTTCAGCATTCTGACAGAGATCACTAGATAAAGCATACCTTTTGACTAAATAAAGGTATTTAGAAAAATGTTCCATTTTTTAATGTGTATTATTTATTTTATTCCATGTCTCAGAGAACCCCTTTAAGGCCAAAGAGCTGTGTCCATAAGAGGATAGAAGCCCATTCCATGTATAGGGCATTGGCTGCAGGTGATTGTCCATTAGAGGCCACAGAATGCTGTGAAGGTGATTCGGCAACTGGCGAGCGGAATCCTCAGAGGGTTCCAGCTAGCGGAGGGTGAGGATCCTTATATTATCTTCTGGTTTATGTCCTATCTTATCCTTTGTGTCTGTGACTTCCCCTCCTCATTTCCCTCATTCTCTAATAATATCTGAACTTTTATTTCACTAATGAGCAAAATGTGTAATTTATGCAACCGGCCTTCTGTCTTTGTATCCACCATCCATACGTGGGTACAATGCAGAGTAATTTATAGATTACTCATAATTAAGAATATATCACAATTGCCATAAATCTCTATTTTTTACCAGTTACCGTATATACACGAGTATAAGCCGACCCGAGTATAAGCCGACCCCCCTAATTTTGCCACAAAAAACTGGTAAAACTTAATGACTCGAGTATAAGCCGAGGGTGGGAAATGCAGCAGCTACTGGTAAATTTCAAAAATAAAAATAGATACCAATAAAAGTAAAATTAATTGAGACATCAGTAGGTTAAATGTTATTGAATATCCATATTGAATCAGGATCCCCATATAATGCTCCATACAGTTCATAATGGGCCCCATAAGATGCTCCATACAAAATACGCCCCATATAATGCTCCATAAAGTTTATGATGGGCCCCATAAGATGCTCCATATTAAAATATGCCCCATATAATCCTGCATAAAGGTTAATAATGGCCCCATAAGATGCTCCAAAGAGACATTTGCCCAATATAATACTGCACAAATGTTGATTATGGCCCCATAAGATGTTCCATAGACATTTGCCCAATATAATGCTGCACAAACGTTGATTATGGCCCCATAAGATGCTCCATACAGACATTAGGCCCATATAGTGCTGCACAAACGTTGAATATGGCCCCATAAGATGCTCCATACAGACATTAGGCCCATATAGTGCTGCACAAATGTTGAATATGGCCCCATAAGATGCTCCATAGAGATATTTGCCCCATATAGTGCTGCACAAATGTTGATTATGGCCCCATAAGATGCTCCATACAGACACTTGCCCCATATGCTGTTGCTGCGATAAAAAAATCACATACTCACCTCTCGTTGCTCAGGCCCCTGGCACTTTCAATATTCACCTCTCCTCGTTCCGGGTGCCACTCCGTCTTCAGAGTCTTCTGCACTAACGTTCAGGCAGAGGGCGCGCACTAACCACGTCACCGCGCCCTCTGACCTGAGCGTCACAGGCAGATGACGCTGAAGACGGAGCAGCTCCGGAACGAGGAGAGGTGAATATCGCACAGCGTTCCCCCTCCCCATAATGCTCACCTGCTCCTGGCGTGGTCCCTGGTTTTCCGGCGCCGCAGCTTCTTCCTGTACTGAGCTGTCACCGTTACCGCTCATTACAGTAATGAATATGCAGCTCCACCCCTATGGGAGTGGGGTCCATATTCATTACTGTAATGAGTGGTACCATGTGACCGTTCACTACAGGAAGAAGCTGCGGTGCTGAGAGAACCAGGGACCTGCAGGGACTGCGTCGGGAGCAGGTGAGTATTATTAGACTCCCCTCCCCCGCCGACCCCTGGGTATGACTCGAGTATAAGCCAAGAGGGGGACTTTCAGCCCAAAAAAATGGGCTGAAAATCTCGGCTTATACTCGAGTATATACGGTACTTAATGTTTAGAGACTATAGAAGGTCAAGTTGTTCCTTGTGGAGGGGCCCAGTTGGTATAAGGAGACTTATAGGCCAATGCTACTCTGGGAATTATAAGATGCAGGTTGCCCGTTTAGATTAAGAGGGCAGGAGCTCTAGTGCCCCCAATTGGCTGTAGGCTTGCACTGATAGGAAGCAAAAAGCCCGAAACACTTGTCTGTAAATGGAGCTTCTGGTTTGGCTTCCTATCCTGAGTCATGTGCCACGGCTCATTAAAGGGTCGATATTGACTTTTAGCATTGCTACCTCCAATGGGTGGCACTAGAGCTCCTGTCCTCTTCCTCTGTGAAGTGAATATTTGCTTGATATTTGGATAATTACATTGATATCTCCGATATAAGGTTTCAGCTTAAGGTAAAGAATCTAAGAGGGTTGTTCAAGATTTGAAAAATTCTGCTTCGTTTCTTTCGAAAAACAGCACCACACCTGTCTGTTGGCTGTGTCTGGTATTACAGTTCAGCTCTATTCACTGCTATGAAGCAGAGTTACAATGCCACACACAAGCCGTGGAAACAGGTGTGGTTCTGTTTTTGGAAGAAAGCAGTTATGTTTTTCTAATCCTGCACAATCCCTTAAATTACCATTTCCCAGATACGGAATTGGTTGTAGGTTTTTGTCACTTCCGACGGTTACTGTTGTTACTGGTGATTAATAATCCATGGTGAGTGATGACATCACAAGGTGACATCATGGTAACTGCCAAGGTGACTTTCCTTGTATAATGTCCTCCATTCGGGTCCCTTTTTTGGTATAATGTCCCCCATCCTGTGCCCCTTCCAGTAATATTTGTCCACCCATACTGGTATAATGTCCCCCCATACTGGGCCCCCTCAAGTAATATATGTCCCTCATACTGGTATAATATCCCCCATCCTGGGCACCTTCCAGTAATATATGTCCCCCATACTGGTATAATGTCCCCCCATCCTGGGCCCCTTCCAGCAATATATGTCTCACATCCTGGTATAATGTCCCCCCCATCCTGGGCCCCTTCCAGTAATATATGTCCCCCATACTGGTATAATGTCCCCCCTATCCTGGGCCCCTTCCATTAATATATGTCCCCCATACTGGTATAATGTCCCCTCCATCCTGGGGCCCTTCCAGTAATATATGTTTCCTATACTGGTATAATGTCCCCCCTATCCTGGGCCCCTTCCATTAATATATGTCCCCTATACTGGTATAATGTCCCCTCTATCCTGGGGCCCTTCCAGTAATATAAGTCCCCCATACGGGTATAATGTCCCATCCATCCTGGGCCCCTTCCAGCAATATATGTCCCACATCCTGGTATAATGTCCCCCCTATCCTGGTCGCCTTCCATTAATATATGTCCCCCATACTGGTATAATGTCCCCTCCATCCTGGGGCCCTTCCAGTAATATATGTCCCCCATACTGGTATAATGTCCCATTCATCCTGGGTCCCTTCCAGCAATACATGTCCCCCATACTGGTATAATGTCCCCCCTATCCTGTGCCCCTTCCATTAATATATGTCCTCCATACTGATATAATGTCCCCTCCATCTTGGGGCCTTTCCAGTAGTATACAGTACAGACCAAAAGTTTGGACACACCTTCACATTTAAAGATTTTTCTGTATTTTCATGACTATGAAAATTGTACATTCACACTAAAGGCATCAAAACTATGAATTAACACATGTGGAATTATATGCTTAACAAATAAGTGTGAAACAACTGAAATTATGTCTTATATTCTAGGTACTTGAAAGTAGCCACCTTTTGCTTTGATGATTGCTTTGCATGCTCTTGGCATTCTCTTGATGAGCTTCAAGAGGTATTCACCGGGAATGGTCTTCCAACAATCTTGAAGAAGTTCCCAGAGATGCTTAGCACTTGTTGGCCCTTCTGCCTTCACTCGGCGGTCCAGCTCACCCCAAACCATCTCGATTGGGTTCAGGTCTGGTGACTATGGAGGCCAAGTCATCCGGTGTAGCACCCCATCACTCTCCTTCTTGGTCAAATAGCCCTTACACAGCCTGGAGGTGTGTTTGGGGTCATTGTTCTGTTGAAAAATAAATGATGGTCCAACTAAACGCAAACCGGATGGAATAGCATGCCGCTGCAAGATGCTGTGGTAGCCATGCTGGTTCATTATGCCTTCAATATTGAATAAATCCTCAAAAGTGTCACCAGCAAAGCTCCCCCACACCATCACACCTCCTCCTCCATGCTTCACGGTGGGAACCAGGCATGTAGAGTCCATCCGTTCACCTTTTCTGCAACGCACAAAGACACGGTGGTTGGAACCAAAGATCTCAAATTTTGACTCATCAGACGAAAGCACAGATTTCCACTGGTCTAATGTCCATTCCTTGTGTTCTTTAGCCCAAACAAGTCTCTTCTGCTTGTTGCCTGTCTTTAGCAGTGGTTTCCTAGCAGCTATTTTACCATGAAGGCCTGCTGCACAAAGTCTCCTCTTAACAGTTGTTGTAGAGATGTGTCTGCTGCTAGAACTCTGTGTGGCATTGACCTGGTCTCAAATCTGAGCTGCTGTTAACCTGCGATTTCTAAGGCTGGTGACTCGGATAAACTTATCCTCAGAAGCAGAGGTGACTCTCGGTCTTCCTTTCCTGGGGCGGTCCTCATGTGAGCCAGTTTCTTTGTAGTGCTTGATGGTTTTTGCAACTGCACTTGGGGACACTTTCAAAGTTTGCCCAATTTTTCGGACTGACTGACCTTTATTTCTTAACCCCTTAACCCCCAAGGGTGGTTTGCACGTTAATGACCAAGCTAATTTTTACAATTCTGACCACTGTCCCTTTATGAGGTTATAACTCTGGAACGCTTCAATGGATCCTGATGATTCTGACAATATTTTCTTGCGACATATTGTACTTCATAATAGTGGTAAAAGTTCTTTGATATTACCTGCGGTTATTTGTGAAAAAAACTGAAATTTGGCAAAAATTTTGCAATTTTCCAACTTTGAATTTTGATGCCCTTAAATCACAGAGATATGTCACATAAAATACTTAATAAGTAAAATTTCCCACATGTCTACTTTACATCAGCACATTTTGGAACCAAAATTTTTTTTTGTTAGGGAGTTATAAGGGTTAAATGTTGACCAGCAATTTCTACAACACCATTTTCTTTTAGGGACCACATCACGTTTGAAGTAACTTTGAGGGGTCTATATGATAGAAAATACCCATGTGTGACACCATTCTAAAAACTTCACCATTCAAGGTGCTCAAAACCATATTCAAGAAGTTTATTAGCCCTTCAGGTGTTTCACAGGAATTTTTGGAATGTTTACAAAAAAATGAACATTTAAATTTTTTTCACAAAAAAATTTACTTCAGCTCCAATTTGTTTTATTTTACCAAGGGTAATAGGAGACATTGGACCCCAAAAGTTGTTGTACAATTTATCCTGAGTACGCTGATACCCCATATGTGGGGGTAAAACACTGTTTGGAGAGCCCCTGATGTGCCTAAACATTGAAACCCCCACAAGTGACACTATTTTGGAAATTAAACCCCCTAAGGAACTTATCTAGATGTGTGGTGAGCACTTTGACCCACCGAGTGCTTCACAGAAGTTTATAATGCAGAGCTGTAAAAATAAAAAATCATATTTTTTCACAAAAATTATATTTTGCCCCCAATTTATTATTTTTCCAATGGTAACAGAAGAAATTGGACCCCAAAAGTTGTTCTGCAATTTGTCATGAGTATGCTGATACCCCACATGTGGAGGTAAACCACTATTTGGGTGCATGGCAGAGCTCGGAAGGGAAGGAGCGCCATTTGACTTTTCAATGCAAAACTGAGTGGAATTGAGATAGGACGCCATGTCGTGTTTGGAGATCCCCTGATGTGCCTAAACATTGAAACCCCCAAATGACACCATTTTGGAAAATAGACCCCCTAAGGAACTTATCTAGATGTGTGGTGATCACTTTGACCCACCAAGTGCTTCACAGAAGTTTATAATGTAGAGCCGTAAAAATAAAAAATATTTTTTTTTCACAAAAATGATCTTTTTGCCCCCAATTTTTTATTTTGCCAAGGGTAACAGAAGAAATTAGACCAAAAACGTTGTTGTGCAATTTGTCTTGAGTACGCTGATACCCCATATGTGGGGGTGAACCACTGTTTGGGCGCATGGGAGAGCTCGGAAGGGAAGGAGCGCCGTTTGACTTTTCAAAGCAAAATTGACTTGAATTGAGATAGGACACCATGTCACGTTTGGAGAGCCCCTGATGTGCCTAAACATTGAAACCACCCACAAGTGACACCATTTTGGAAAGAAGACCCCTGAAGGAATTTTTCTAGATGTGTAGTGAGAACTTTGAACCTCCAAGTGTTTCACTACAGTTTATAACCCAGAGCCGTGAAAATAAAATTTCTTTTTTTTTCCACAAAAATTATTTTTTAGCCCCAAGTTTTGTATTTTCTCAAGGGTAACAGGAGAAATTGGACCACAAAAGTTGTTGTCCAATTTGTCCTGAGTATGCTGATACCCCATATGTGGGGAGTAACCACCATTTGGGCGCATGGCAGAGCTTGTAAGGGAAGGAGCGCCGTTTGGAATGCAGACTTAGATGGATTGGTCTGCAGGCATCACATTGCATTTGCCAATGTACCTAAACAGTAGAAACCCCCCACAGGTGACCCCATATTGGAAACTAGACCCCCTATGGAACTTATCTAGATGTGTTGTGAGAACTTTGAACCCCCAAGTGTTTCACTACAGTTTATAAATCAGAGCCTTGAAAATAAAAAATCTTTTTTTTTTCCCACAAAAAATATCTTTTAGTCCCCAGTTTTGTATTTTCCCAAGGGTAACAGGAGAAACTGGACCCCAAAAGTTGATGTCCAATTGAACTTATTTTCTTTGCATTGTTTGAGGTCTGAAAGCACTGGGTTTTTATAAAAAAATTGACAATTTTTCTTTGTCAGAAAAAAATATAAAATTTATTGCTTGAAAATTCGGAGACATGCTGTCAGAAGTTTATAGAATAAAAGAACAATTTACATTTTACTGAAAATATACCTATAAAGAGAAAAATCAGACAAACTGACCATTTTGCAGTCGTCTCTTAACTTTTCCAAGAGCTGTATATGAAATATATGTCTGCAGTATAAAATGTACTGATATAACTGCAAACTCTGGCCCCCCAATCAAAATGAAAGCTTTGGCACCCAGAATAGGAACCGCACACTATAAATTTGAATACTGTACAAATTGTCACAAGGGAAGCAAGAGATATAAGAAGTGGAGCCTATGATTGTTTGCATAGAAAGACATATACTATGGAGGAGTAGATCTCAAACATAATAAAAAAAACAAATGAGGTATAGTGCCACAAGAATATTAATTGATGATGCCCAAAATATAATAAATATAAATATTCAGAGTTGCTATATAGAAAAGATGAAGAATGTGGAAAAGTTGTCTTTGCATTATTTTAGGTCTGAAAACAGTTTTTTTTTATTTTAATTTTGACCATTTTTCTTTATCAGAAAAAAATACAAAATTTATTGCTTAAAAATTCAGAGACATGTTGTCAGAAGGTTATGGACTAAAAGAACAATTTACATTTTACCCAAAAATATATGGCACCTATAAAGAGAAAAATCAGACAAACTGAACATTTTGCAGTGATCTCTAAATTTTTGCCAGAGCTGTGTATATATATATATATATATATATATATTTATTTTATATATATACATATGGTCATACGGTATATATATATGTATGTATATACAGTGGGGGAAATAAGTATTTGATCCCTTGCTGATTTTGTAAGTTAGTTAGGTTACTTTAATTTTAACATTAAGAGACAGAATATCAAAAATAAAACCCAGAAAATCACATTGCATAAATTATATAAATTTATTTGCATTTTGCAGTGAGAAATAAGTATTTGATTCCTCTGGAAATCAAGACTTAATACTTGGTGGTAAAACCCTTGTTGGCAAGCACAGCAGTCAGACTTTTTTGTAGCTGATGATGAGGTTTGCGCACATGTCAGGACGAATTTTGGTCCACTCCTCTTTGCAGATCATCTCTAAATCATTAAGATTTTGAGGCTATCGCTTGGCAACTTGGAGCTTCAACTCCCTCTATACGTTTTCTATGTGATTAGGGTCCGGAGACTGGCTAGACCACTCCATGACCTCAATGTGTTTCTTTTTGAGCCACTCCTTTGTTGCCTTGGCTGTATGTTTTGGGTCATTGTCTTGCTGAAAGACCCAGCCACAACCCATTTTTAATGTTCTGGTGGAGGGAAGGAGGTTGTCACTAAGGATTTTACGGTACATGGCTCCATCCATTCTCCCATTGATGCAGTGAAGTAGTCCTGTGCCCTTAACAGAGAAACACCCCAAAACATAATGTTTCCAGCATTTCTCTTCCTCCTAACACGGCAACCCCCACATGTACTTATGTTAGCTAACAGATGTAAATCATTCAGCTGTGGCAATAAAAACTAAATTTCCAAGCACTAAAATATACTCGGAGGACACCCGAGCGTGCTCGGGAAATCTCGAGTAACGAGTATATTCACTCATCACTAGAGGTCCGCAAGTGAGTCACAATCCTCCATGATGCGGTCCACATAATGTATGTCCTCCTTAAGGTAGACTCCTGAATATAGAAATTTCCTTGGGTTCCTTTGTGACTTCAAGTCCTGTTAGAACTTGTGTGGAAATCAGAGGTAGTTCAAAATACATGCAAAATATGTAAAATGTGGGTTTACAAACTTTCAAGCACCACTGTAGCATTTGCTACCTGCTCTTCAAACAATAAGTTGCTAGGCTGATGAGACACTGTAAGGGTATGTGCACACGTTCAGGATTTCTTGCAGAAATTTCCTGAAGAAAACCGGAAATTTTCTGCAAGAAATCCGCATTTTTTTTTTTGCATTTTTTTTCCGTTTTTTTAGCATTCTGCAAGCGTAATTAGCTTGCAGAATGCTAAAGTTTTCCAAGCGATCTGTAGCATCGCTTGGAAAACTGACTGACAGGTTGGTCACACTTGTCAAACATACTGTTTGACAAGTGTGACCAACTTTTTACTATAGATGCAGCTTATGCAGCATCTATAGTAAAAGATAGAATGTTTAAAAATAATAAAAAAAAGGTTATACTCACCCAGACATCTCCTCAGCGGCGTCCGTTCCTCCTTCTATAGCTGGTCTGTGCGCGCAGGACCTTCCGTGACGTCACGGTCACGTGAGCGGTCACATGACCGCTCACGACCAATCACAGGACAGTGACGTCATCGGCAAGGTCCTTCACCGCACATCAGCTACAGGAACCGAAGCGACAGCATGCAGTGGAGGCGGGAAGACATCGAGGGTGAGTATAGGACTATTTTTTATTTTAATTCTTATTTTTTGACCACTTATATGGTGCCCAGTGCGTGGAGGAGAGTCTCCTCTCCTCCACCCTGGGTACCAACCGCACATAATCTGCTTACTTCCCGCATCGTGGGCACAGCCCCGTGCGGGAAGTAAGCAGATCAATGGACCCCTAGGTGTGCGGAATCCCCTGCAATTCCGCATTTTAATGAACATGTTGCTTTTTTTTCCGCGATGCGATTTTTTCGCGGAAAAAAAGGCTACATTTGCACAAAAAATGCGGAATACACTTAAAATAATGGGAGGCATATGTAAGCGTTTTTTTCGCGTTTTTATCACGTTTTTATAGTGAAAAAACGCGAAAAAAACGCGAAAAATACTTAACGTGTGCACATGGCCTAAGTATTGTGAAGACTTGTGAATTGTAGATTGTAAGCTTGTGAGCAGGGACCTCACCCCTAATGTCACTGTTTGAATTGTCTTAACTCGTACTGAATTTATTGTCTGTACATGTCCCCGCTTAATTGTAAAGTGCTGCGGAATATGTTGGCGCTATATAATTAAAAAAATATTATTATTATTATTATTAATTATTTAGTTAACAATTGATAAAATTGACATATGGTCTCCACTGAGAGTCAATGGTTAGTTAATCCTGACACAAGGATGATATCTCAATTTATGTTAAGAGTGTTCCTTTAAAGGTGAATACAATATTCTCTAGTGGTACTTACAAGTCCCACATCAAAATAACAGAATAGTGAAGCTAAAATCTTAAACTAAAATCCATTTTATTTTTTATTTTTAACTTTTTTTTTCTTTCTGTTTGTGACTTTTACAAGAACTTTCTTGGTGTTTATCTAGAAAAAGGTCACATTCAAACAACTAATTCTAAATGTGTCTCCCAAAATACATGGACTGTATCTAAATAATTGATTAAAATCCAAACGGACTTTCCGAGCTTCTGTAATAGTTTTCTTTTTTAATACTTCTTCATAAAATGGGACCCCAGAGAAATGCACTAGAGTACTGTAGGAACATATCAGAATAATTCACAATCTATTCATCATTTATGAGGGAAAGTTGAAGAGATGAATTTTTCAGAGCCACGAGGCTGAAGTACACTGACATCCATATAATATGTATACCTGCAGTGCTCCGTCATCTGGTTATCATCATGTATCTTTACTACAGTCAGGGCAGAAGAGCCCCAGGGTCAGTCTATGGAAGCCACATTTTTAGGACAGAAACATAAAATTTGCTTACTACTGACAGAAATGGAGGAACTGCATATGGTAAACAGATTACAACTAAGTTCACAAGGGACTTTATTTAAGAGGAGGGTTTTAAATTATGCATTTAATCAGCTTGCAGCATAGATAGGGGAAGTCTGAGACTGATAACTATTAGTGAGCAAAGTATTTTTAAAGTAACTCTATATTAAAGCAGCATAACATGTTCATATGAATCTTGTTGTTATGCGAAGGCAGAAGGAGAGTGAGAAGTTCAGGAGTAGAGATGAGCAAACTCCTGGATGTTCGGGTTCAGCGACCAGATGAAAAAAGGTTCAGTTTGGTTAACAGAACAGTACTTGAGCCCGAATCCTAACCCGGACCCCATTCCCGGTGAACTCACCACTGCACCTTCAGACATTTTCTCACTGTGCTAGCGGTGATCTCACATAGGTCCCACAGTTCAGGAGACTGACTGGAAATGCAGCCTGAGTGACCAGCGGTAGCCTCGATGATGTCAGCGCAAGTCACTGATGCTGTGCAAGCTCATTCGTCAATGGTTCTCAGCCTGGACAGTCATATCTTGGCACCATCAATGTTAAAACTATTCATCCACAGCTATGGATTACAGAGTGGGACAGAATGACGAACAGGCGAGGGATATGGTTGCTTCTTATTTTCTTTTCATTACAGGAGACTAGGGCTTCAATGGAATTAGGCTTTAGGTGAATATAACTGTGTTTGTTATTTTTAAATAAAAATGTAAAAGTGTGTTTTGTTTTTATTTTAAATAAAGGACTTTATACTTGCAGTCTGTTTATTAAGAATACAACTATAGGATTAGTAATGGATAGGCATATTGTAGTCGCCTCTTCATTATCAAGCCATTGGCTTGATGTAATTGGACAATACAAAGGTGACATCAACCCCACAAATATGAACCCCACATGCGACCCTCATAGAGCAAGTGGGAAGATCTGGGGCAAAGTGCCAGAATTAGCATATCTAATAGATGCACCATTTTTGGGTGGCTTTGGGCTGCTATTTTTAAGCTGGGGGGACCAACATTCATGGCCCCTTACCAGCCTGAGAATACCAGCCTCCAGCCATCTGCTTTAGCAAGGCGGGTTGTCAAAAATAGGGGGATCCCATGCTGTTTTTTAAAATTATTTATTTAAATAATCTTAAAAAATGGCATGGGATCCCTTCTATTCTTGTTAACTAACATTGCTAAAGCTGGCAGCTGAGAGATGCATCCGCAGTTATCAGTTTTGCCTAGCTGGTTATCAAAAATACAGGGGAACCTATGCCAGGTTTAAAAAAAAAAAATATATATATACATATATATATATATATATATATATATATATATATATTTATATATTTGGAGCGCATGTACCAGCTGATGAATACTCCCATCAGCCGCACCTACTCTCGCTGTTATTAGCTGCAGCAGGCATTGGCTGATGAGAGCAGTAGTCCCATCAGCTGACGCTAGTGACCAGTGATCACAGCTGGAGTTTTTACTTTTGATCATGTAGGAGCTGCAGCTCTCTGACCAGTGGTAATAATTTACAGTACAGTCAGTCACAGTCACAGTTGCAGAGTCCCGCTGACATCTGACACCTTGCCAGAGCAGTGTTCTGACCGATGGTAATGAACTTACTGCTGCGGAAGGTTGGCTCACTCAGCTGCTTTCTGAGATTGACACAGGAACACTTTATATGAAAGTCTCTGGGTGGTTTATTTCTTCATAAACCATACAGCCATAATGGTAACACTAAAACAGACTTTCTGGCACAAATGAAAATAAAGTACTTTGTCCATACAAAGTCCTTCCCAGTAGAGCCCCAGCCATCTGGGGCAAACACACTGCAACTCCCACCAGAGCATTAGCCTGGAGGTTTCCTTCCTCCAAACAGACCAGAGACAAAAAAAAACTGTTACTGGACATTTAACACCCTCCAACCACACCCTTGTAAAGATATGGTGAGTAGGCGTCCCGCCCATCTCTTACACGTACTCACAACAAAACCCAGACCTTGGTAACTGCTGATTTACTCTCAGCACATATCATGATGGAGGGAATGTTATGGGTATCACATCACGCATGATCACAACTTTTGTGACACAAATCTCCCCTCACATATGTCACCATTGACAGTGTCAAACCGCTGGTAAGATCACAGCCTTAGTGGAAACTCTATCACTTACCGAATTTTGCGGAAAATGCTTTGGAATCTGAACACGAATCTGAATGTGCAACATTCGTACTGACTTTGAGATTGGCATATGTTTTCCAAACAAGTTCGCTCATCTCTATTCAGGAGACTCAAAGCAAAATGTGTACTTGGACCCACCACCACCTAACGTGTAACATGCACTTTATTCCTTATAACTGTACTCCTTGCAAAAATGTTGGCTCATTTCTAATAATTAAGCTCTGTACTTTTATATAACTTGGTCTCATTTGATAGATAGTGTGATGCATGGACAATCTCCAAATCACTTTATTAAAAAAATGTTGCTGTCTTATGACCCAAAAGAATAATTTCAAAGCACTGATCACTAGGTGATGCTCTTTTGTTTAGTTTTCTGTCCACTGCCTTTTGTCAGGTGTAATCCATCCTGAAATCCGTCACACATAAAGTGTTTTTAATCTTTAATATTTGAATGATACACTCTAGTTGGTGCCTAGAAGATGACCCTTCATACAATTTTGTGTGCAGAACCTTTATGAGTGTTGAAGTACCACAACTACACTTTCTTAATATTTTAATGAGGCCCTCCATTTGGTGCTTTCAAGGATGTATAGATGACCCTACTTAGAATTTTTTATGGCTTTGCACTGTGTTCAGATCCTTTATGAATGTAGCACTACCACAACTACACTTTCATAATATTTGAATGAGGTAATACAGTTGGTGATTTCAAGTGTGTATGTATGGCCCTGCTTCTAACTTAAGGCAGGCTTTGCACTGTCTGCAGAGCTTTTATAAGTGTAGGAGTAACAAATCTACACTTTGTTCACAATATTTGAATGAGGTACTACAGTTGGTGCCTTGAAGGGTGTATGGATGACCTTTATGAGTCAAAGAGTACCACATTACAATTTGAACAGGATGTATATTATTATTATTCCTTTATGTCTGTTAGGTGTCGAGTTCTCGCCGCTGCACAGGAGGAATCTCAAACCACCTCCGCTGTGGTTTCCCATTCTTCTCCAGCCGCAGTGGAGCCTGCTCAGCAGAGACTTCGGTCCCAGTGTCTGGCTCAGGCAGATACTGTGCGCTTGGTTACTACTGATCTTCCAGGCTCAGCCATTGTAATCAGCACTGATCAGCGGAGAGCAGACGCTCCTGGGACTAAGTCCTGCTTTTCCTCTACTGAGCATGCCCAAGGGAGAACCTTTCATTGGAGGTCGGGGGTCACATACTCAGGTCCTGTAGCAGCTCCTAGTGGACCACTAAGAAGGTCCCAGAGAGCTTCCTCTATAAAACGTTTTCATGGCTGCACAGCCATGCGCTAGTATAAATTTGATAACGTGTGTGTGTAGATGGATGTATGACAATGGATGAAAGCTCCTTAATCATTCCCATTCCTTGTGTTGATGACTGCTCGCGAATGGTGGAAGCTACCTAGCACCCGACAGTGCAACCTGCACACTTTGCTCATGTTTCAGCGTCTATCGCAGTGCCCGCTTGTACGGCACCGTGCGCAATCAATGCGCTTTCCTGACAACCGGTCAGTGTAGGGTGGGAACTCCCGCTTGGACACAGCATCTGACTCAGGGCATCCTCAGGCGCGGGCTCAAAAGCCACCGAGGGTCAGAGCGAGTCCAATCACCAGTTTAGTGGGGGTGATTCATAGGGATCCCACTAGTGTCTTTCAGCTGCACCCTGTGACTGCTAACAGGGCACAGTGTATTTATGGCAACTCTGTAAAGCAACAGAGTTCGCTTCTATTCACACTGGGTGAGGTCTAACCCATGTGTGAGCAAGCGTCCGTCCGCCATTCCTCAGCAGCAGGTGTTATCTCTGCACGGTGGACCCCGGACTGTGAAAGCACCTCATATTCTTTAATATTATTATTTGGTGCGTTGCGCCAGTCCTAACAATGTCAAATATAGGAAGTATCTGAGTCCCTTTTACATCAAATTTTTGGCAGTTCTTTCTTCCTTCATAAATTACACTGAAATTTCCATTTCTTTTACACAAATTTCAATTTTGATTTATTTATTTTTTAAAATCCTTTCTGAATTTTACCGTATATACAAGTCATTATACATTAAAGGATGTATCTTAAAAATTTTTTTTCCTGTAAATACTCAATTTCTCAGCAATTTTAAATGTTTTTTTCTCAGTCCTTAAAGTGGAGTAAAAGTGTGACACCATTGTTCTCAGCAGTGATCTTGGAGTCAAGAGATACTTTCAGGGGTCTTTCCCATGCTGTTCTCCTTCTATATCCATTTTTTTCAACATTTTCACAGACCTCCTTGTAAAGTTTGCTTGGAAAAATGCTCTGATTTGCTATTGACTCCCATTATACTAGTTACACGAAATGAGCATCCGAGCATTAGGAATTGCTCAGTTCGAGTAATGAGCATCTGAGCATTTTACTGTTCGCTCATATCTATTGTGTACCTTTATGTGGGTTTTGAGTTACATTACAACATGTATGGACTTTATTTGTTTTCATTCAGTTTATGATGGTATGCCTGGTTACTTATATTTCACATATCAATGGTATTGGGTTTTTTCACTTTAGACATTTATTTACATGGTGGTATTCTTTTGTTTACTGTTTTGCAAAGTTTTGGGCTATTCGGTGTCCAGCTATTTCATAAATTATCAATGTCATTTACATATATGACGGCTGATATTTTAGGTGAGATCCTGTCATCAAATCTTTCCATGCACCTTCATTAGAGAATTATATTTACCGTGTGTATTTGCACCTTATTTCTGATTTAATTCTGATTCTTATTTAAAAAGTTTTTTGGTGCTGATCATATATGCCTTTGTGGTACCATTAGGTTCTTGGAACTTCATATATACTATTAATGTGTTCTATACTTTTTTGATTGTATTATCTTGTCAGCTAGCTGTGGTCTCTGCAACTCTATTGTGGGTTGATTTATGTATTACATTTCATTATGGCTAAATTTTTGTTTTAATAAAAGCTGATATTTTTATGGTAATCCCTGTGTTTCATGGCATGATTCTTTCTTCGACATTGTCACAATTTCCTGTTTAACATGCCACTTTCGGATCCCTTAGATCAGATGATGCCGTCCATTGCATTCTTGTCACAAATATAAAGACATCAGAGGCAGCAGAGACGCCGTTGCAGAGCCGAAGACCCTACCACAGTCCCGTCTTACAGGCCCGTCCGAATTAACCTAAAGATTAGGAATACAAAACTTCTAATGATTATCTAACAACAATCAGTATGCAGGTTTCTGCACTGAAGGGGTCTATTAAATCATAATGACAATGTCAATATTCCCAAACCTTTAGTTTTACATGCATAATCCTGATGACAAGTTCTTTTTAAGGGCATTGTGTGTGTCCATATTTGTGAAAGGACGCAATGATAACGTCCATCCCAAAAACTGGATAAAATGAAGTCTCATCAGCCATGGTTGGAGACACGTAAAGGATGTTGACATAATGTTTGTTCATCACACTCTAATCTTTTCAGATATGTGAGTCACATTTCCATTTTCACTTTGATGTTTATTACTGAGATTGTTTAGTATCATTACTGCCAAAAACCTGCCTGGGAAAGGTATCCAACAATGGCTTGGCCAAATTTTCCATTACCGAGCTGTGTGTTCTGCATATAGAATCACCATCATAGACAATTGGCTAGGTAATTGCTGTTGATATTTTTTAATTTGTGCTGGGAATATTTATGTCACTTTTACATGCTACTGAAGGTCTTTCTTTTTTTAAAGAAATATTTTTCATTGGAAAAAAATCTTATTTCTTCCAGAACGCACAGTGCCAACATTTAGAAATAGGCTTCAGCAAAATTGTAGCATTGCGGCACATGCACTTCAGAAATCACATCCTTTTTTACAGGGAATACACCCTTTTTACATCATCTGTAGTATATGGAGCATGTGCAGTGAAGCAAGGGGTACAGGCCCTGGCTTCACCTATGCATTGCACATGCTCTCTATGACTTGTTACTGTATTCCAGCCAAAAGAGGCATCAATTAAGCCAAAAGGGCGGCAAAGCTATCCAATGTGACTATTATACTTGACAAGTTTAGGTACACAACTCTTGCACAGTTTCTGAAAGGTTCTCATCAGATAAGCTGTGGCGCAGTGCACAGCTCAATATCTCGGAGTATTATTACCTGTATTGCTCAGTTGTCAGTCCAGTAGATTTTTTCTAATCAGTTTTCTAACAGCACTGAGATTTTCCATAACCAAGTAGTGCTTCTTCATTTCTAACACACTGCTATCCTATTCGGCAGGGCAGCAACACACCAATGTACTAGTGGACCTGTCCCTGCCTGTCCATGAGTGAGCAGTGCAAATAATGGCTGTCATTCTACTGCCACAGGTGTAGTACTATATAGTTCAGTTGATGCTTCTTTTAGGATTTATGTTAAGGAAAGGTTTAAGTCGATATTTAAATAACAATAAGAGATAACTTCTCAAGTTGATAAATGGTAGACCATTGGGACAGTACGACACCATCCTTCCTCTGGCTGGTTTAGTTGAGTCTGATGAGATGTTTAGGATGGAGGGGGAGTTGCCTTGTAGGTGGTTTGATTTCCTGCCGTGAGAGCTGACAAGTCTTCCGGAAGTCCCGGAGATCTCCACCTATTTTAGGATTCTCTTATGCATCTGAGTAAGTGGGCAAGTGTGATATAATTGGATGCACAGTCTGAATTTTCTATGATTCTTTTTTATGAGAAATTATACGCTTTTTATTTATTAATCTATGTCTTGTTTGGGCATATGGATCTCTAACAGAGAGGACTTCTCTAGAATCTTCTTTAACTAGTCAGAACAGAGAGCTAATAAAAATGTTTTTCCAATCTGTTAGATAGGCGTATATAGCCTCCAGCACTAAAATATATTGTAAAGTGTAGGATATAGTTGATTAGAGTGATTTTTCCACCCTCGACTAATTTGTCTACATGTTTTGCAATAAATGTATGCTACGTTGTAGTTTCATTTCGGAACACTTCACTTTTTGGGAGAATTCTTGTCAATGTTCTCAATTTTGCCTCTCTATCTCTCCCTTCAAATGATGCAGGCAAAGATGATGTCATCTCCATGCGTCACCCTGTAAATTATGTAGGCACAGATCCTCCCAACTTCCTATCTCTCCCTACAAATGATGTAAGCGCAAATAGTGCTGTCTACCTGTCTCTTCTCATAAATTATGTAAGAACAGATAGTCCTGCTTTCCTAAATCTCCCTGTAAATGATGAAGCACAGATAGTATTGTCTACCTGTCTCTTCTTCTAAATGATACACATTGGGAAAATTGTGGTAAATTTCTGCGCTGCTGAATCACTAGAATTCCAGAATTATTAATACATGGAACTCTGGTGTACTAATAATTTGTTGTTTCCTGATGAAGGAGTCTTGAACTCTGAAACACGTAGAATAATAAAGCCACATGTACTCATAATTCTGGAATTTTAGTGATTCAGCAGCACAGAAATTTACCACAATTTTCCCAATCTGTATCTAACGGCTGGTCCTTCCTGGACTCGTGGATCTGCTGCAGCGAATCCTTTCAATGCTTCAAATCAGCTACATCTGGTGAGTGCAATCTTATGGATTAACCTTTTAACCTTCTCAAATAAGACACTATTTGTGCTCTTTCCTTCAACAGTTTTCATATTCTTCTAAATGATGTAAAAACAGATAGTACTGCTTTCCTATATCTCGACTCCCTGTAAATAATGAAGCACAGATAGTATTGTCTACCTGTCTCTTCTAAATGATGTAAGAACAGATAGTACTGCATTCCTAGATCTCCCTGTTATTGAAACTATAATAGCAAAAGATTCAGTGGCTGCTGAGTCCATACAAATCTTGTTGTGCCCAAAAACTCACATATTTATAGGCATGTAATAGCATAGTGAGAAAAATAAAGCATAACTTTTACATATGTGAAGTAAACATTACGTTTTATTTTTCTCACTTTGCTACTCCTTGTAAATGATGAAGCACAGATAGTATTGTCTACCTGTCTTTTCTTATAATAACAGGAATTCCGAAGTCATCTCAAACAATCCGGGTAAAGGAGTTGGTGTATACGGTAATAAATACCCAGACAGCTATTTATTAGCTCCATATAATATATACAAATAAGGAGAACAGGGAGCACATAATAAAGGTATGTATAAACAAAGTCTTTATTGATATAAATATTAAAAACGGACATCAGTAATCAATACACATATTCCAAGAAAAATCACAAGAAAGGGGGAGAAAAAACCCATCCCTTCACCATCCTAGTACTCAAATGCGACTGCATAAGGAGCAAAGAACAGCAGCTCCATAGGTAAAGTGTTGATGGTACGGTAAGCCCAAATAATCACTGCTGTGCTCAATAAACCAAGTAATTGCCAGCAAATGCGTCATGCCAAAATAATGGAAACCCCATTCCGTGACAGCAGCTAGAAAATAAATGCTTACCAATGCAGAGGGGAGGTGGAAGGAGGGAGTCCCGCCGGTGAAGTGGCCCCGACGCGCGTTTTGCAGCGTTAAAACACCACTTCCTCAAGGGGATGTGGAATAAGATAGACAGGACCTGCTAATAACCCCCCTGACCCACACCACATGTCCGACAGTGCATGCGCACTGCGGCAGGAAAGTCCGGAGTGAGGGCCAGGCGTCAAACCAAGTGCGCATGTCCAGAAGAAGATTCCCGGACCAGCGCACAAGGTAAATAGACACCCACCCCCACGCCGAGACCACCCGCACTCAGGGCGATGCGCACAGCCACACGCGGGCGTGCCGCAATGAAGTGACAGATGTAAGAAGTAAAAAGACAGGGAGCCTAATACCTATGTGAGGACAACCAAGTGCAGATAGTATAAAAAAGAGACCCAACACAGATGGCCCACATTTGAGGACCCTCATACAAGAGCACATGAATATATTGAAAAATAGCCATAGTAACAAATTTTGGACAATAATACTAATAAGCATCCTGCTATGTACGCAGCATATTTAAACATAATCATTATATATAGAAAATAATATGCTCAATTCATACAGAAGAATGTACCATCACACACATATAGTCCTGCAAAGTAGTGGGCGGAGTGATTATATAAAAAGGTCCATATCTGTTAAACATGCACTTGAAGACCAGTTCTTATCCTTGGATGGCGTCCACATATTTAATTAGCCCAAATAGTAACATGTGGGTCCCACCGATGTATAACAGGAAAAGGGGAGGGGGAGATCAGAAGCAGGTCCCATGGATGAAGAATATTACTGACAATGAAAAAAGAAGAAAAAAATACAAGTTAAAAACAAGATAAAAACACACAAATATCCACCGGAGGGATAATGATGGGAGATGACAAGATCAAAGCCGAGAGCCAGGGAGACAATATTTCAGAGATAGGAAGCAAAACTAAGGGATTCATTTAGGCCCTTAGGGGTCATGGTGTCAAGCAAGACAATCCACTTAGTTTCGATCTGTGCAAGCAGTTTCTTATTATCGCCACCTCTAATGCCCAGGTGGATTGCGTTGATACCCCTGACTGTGAGCATCTTCTCATTACAATTATGATGTAAACGAAAATGTCGAGGGATTGTCTTTAGATCCATCACTGCGGACACTGTCCTGACCGCGCCAATGTCCCGCACATGCTCCCGTACACGAACTCTAAGCTCACGAGTGGTAAGACCAACGTATATCCTGGGGCAAGGGCAAGTTGCATAATATATAACATTAGTGGTGCTGCAGGATATACGCTGTCTAATTTGAAACACTTTAGAGCCGTCACTCGAGATGAAATCGGAACAGTGCAGGACATTGGCGCAGGCAAGATAGTGCCCACAGGGAGTGCATCCCGGGCGAGGACCTCCTGTACCAAAAAATTTTTGGGCTGGGGCGGGAATATAATGGCTTCTAACCAGCATATTGCTGAGATTCGTGCCTCTCCTGGGAGTCATGAGGGGAAGACTACCCAGGGCGGCACGCAGGGAGGGATCAGTTAAAAGAACAGACCAATGTTTTTTGAGAATGGAGCGCATGCTCTCCCATTCATGATTGTAGGTGGAAATGAATCTAATATGTCCATCACCACCTACACTGCGACGTCGAGTACTGGAGTGCAATAGATCACTCCGTGGAGTTTGACGAGCATGATCAAGGCCAGCTTTTATGGACCTACGACTATATCCGCGGGCCAAGAATCTGTCTTTCAAATCAGCTGCCTGTGATTCAAATCTGATCTCAGTAGAGCAGATTCGCTGCATCCTGAGGAACTATCCGACCGGGACGGCCCTGATGGTGGCTGGATAGTGAGCAGACGTAGCATGCAAAAGAGAATTAACGGCAGCTGGCTTCCTAAAACCATCCGTCTGGATGCGCCGGTCAGAATCCACCTCCAGACGGACATCCAGGAAGTCAGCCGACACCTCATTAGAGGTATATGTAAGCCGTATATTCTGCATGTTATCGTTAAGAGTCTTCATAAAATCCCCGAGCTGGTGGGCTGACCCCCTCCCACAAAAACAGAATGTCATCAATGTAGCGATACCAGCACAGCACATGGGCAGCAAGCGGTGGGCCCCCATCTCCAAAAATGTCCCTCTCCCAGGCGCCAAGGAAGAGGTTGGTATACGAGGGCGCACACGCCGCGCCCATGGCTGTGTCACGCTTCTGTAAGTAGAAATTGTCCTTGAAGACAAAAAAATTGTGGGTGAGGATGTACTCCACCAGCTCGAGGATCAGCTCACACAGAGGGCCGCCCAGGTCGGAGGCCCCCAGAAAACGGCGAACAGCATCTAGTCCATGGGATTGGTCTATGCACGTATACAGACTCTCGACGTCAGCAGTGACAGGAACAGGTAGTACTGCCTTCCTGTTTTTCACTGTAAGAGCCCGTTCACATGATCATTCATTCTCTCATGTGATAGAATTGGATTTATTATGTAAATGAGTTTGATTTGAGTGTCAGTTAACTATGCGCCGATGTGGAGAAGTGTTGTGAACTCCGTTTTCAGGCTCCCTCTTGTGGTCACAGATGGTATTGTGTGACTTTGGTTTTTTGGCTCCTCCTGGTGGTTTGGTTTATTATCCTGCGGGTCTGCTGGATCAGCTGCCTCGTTATTCACCAGGGAGGCTCCTATTTAGCTCTGCTTCACTTCCACTTGTTGCCGGCTGTCAATGTATTCAGTGCTATTCTGATTTCTCCTGATTATCTCGTTTTCTGCCTCTTCAGGATAAGCTAAGTTCTGTTTGAATATTTTTTGCTCATCTGCCTGCAATATGATTTCTGTGTATGATGAGTCTAGTCCAGCTTGCTAACATGTGATTTCTTTTTGCTGGTAAGCTCTGGGGTACGGAGTTGCTTCCCCCACACCGTTAGTTGGTGCGGGGGCTCGAGCAATCTCTGCGTGGATATTTTGAATAGGCTTTTTTATTGACCGCACAGTTTCCTTCCTATTTTCTGCTATCTAGTATTAGCGGGCCTCATTTGCTAAATCTGATTTCATCTCTGCGTTTGTGCTTTCCCCTTAACTCACCGTTAATATTTGTGGGGGGCTATTCTATATCTTTGGGGTCTTCCACTGAGGCAAGTGAGGACTTACTTTCCCTCCAGGAATAGTCAGTTTCTCAGGCCGTGACGAGACGTCTAGGATTTTTAGGTAATGTTCCACGGCTGCCTATAGTTGTTTGCGGATAGGATCAGGTTGCGGTCAATCTAGTTACCACTTCCCCAGAGCTAGTAGTCTGTTCAGTTACTTAGCTAGTCCGACCTGCGATCCTTGCCACTAGGATCATAACAGTACAGTCGGCCTATAAAGTGTTAATTGCATGGCAGAAGCAGGAGAAAAGAAGCTTGGAGATATATATATTTTTTTTTTTGCTGCCGTGTGTCTAGCTGCTGTGTGTCTGGCTTCTCTCCTCCTCTTAATCTTGGTGTGGCTCTGAGTTCAGCTGCTGATATGGATATCCAGAGTTTAGCCTCCAGTGTAGATCATCTTGCTGCAAGGGTACAAAGTATTCAGGATTTTGTTGTGCACAGTCCTATGTCAGAGCCTAGAATACCTATTCCGGAGTTATTTTCTGGAGATAGATCTAGGTTCCTGAATTTTAAGAACAATTGCAAGTTGTTTCTTTCTTTGAAACCTCGTTCCTCTGGGGATTCTGTTCAGCAAGTTAAGATTATTATTTCTTTCTTGCCTGGCGATCCTCAAGATTGGGCTTTTGCATTGGCTCCAGGGGATCCTGCATTGCTCAGTGTGGATGTGTTTTTTCTGGCCCTTGGATTGCTCTATGAGGAACCTAATCTTGAGAACCAGGCTGAAAAAGCGTTATTGGCCCTCTCTCAGGGGCAAGATGATGCAGAGGTGTACTGCCAGAAATTTCGGAAATGGTCGGTTCTTACTCAATGGAATGAGTGTGCCCTGGCTGCAAATTTCAGAAAAGGTCTTTCTGAAGCCATTAAGAATGTCATGGTGGGGTTCCCTACGCCTGCAGGTCTGAATGAGTCAATGACTCTGGCCATTCAGATTGATCGGCGTTTGCGGGAGCGCAAACCTGCGCACCATTTGGCGGTGTCTTCTGAACAGACACCTGAGTCTATGCAATGTGATAGAATTCTGACCAGAAGTGAACGGCAAAATTATAGACGGCAAAATGGGTTGTGCTTTTACTGTGGTGACTCAGCTCATGTTATCTCAGCATGCTCTAAGCGCACAAAAAAGATTGATAAATCTGTCACCATCGGTACTTTACAGCCTAAGTTTATTTTGTCTGTTACCCTGATTTGTTCCCTGTCATCTTACCCGGTTATGGCTTTTGTGGATTCAGGTGCTGCCCTGAGTCTGATGGATTTGTCATTTGCCAGGCGCTGTGGTTTTGTTTAGGAGCCTTTAAAATTCCCTATTCCACTAAGGGGAATTGATGCTACACCATTGGCTACGAATAAACCTCAGTACTGGACACAAGTGACCATGTGCATGACTCCTGTTCATCAGGAGGTGATTCGCTTTCTTGTATTGTATAATTTGCATGATGTTGTCGTGTTGGGCCTGCCATGGTTGAAGACTCATAATCCAGTCCTGGATTGGAAAGCAATGTCTGTGTCAAGTTGGGGTTGTCAGGGAATTCATGGCGATGCTCCTGTGGTGTCAATTGCTTCATCCACTCCTTCTGAGGTCCCTGCGTTTTTGTCAGATTACCAGGATGTATTTGATGAGCCCAAACTCAGTTCTCTACCTCCTCATAGGGATTGTGATTGTGCTATAAATTTGATTCCTGGTAGTAAGTTTCCTAAGGGACGACTTTTCAATTTGTCAGTGCCTGAGCATGCTGCTATGCGGAGTTATATAAAGGAGTCTTTGGAGAAAGGACTTATTCGCCCCTCCTCCTCCCCTCTTGGTGCGGGGTTCTTTTTTGTGGCTAAGAAGGATGGTTCCTTGAGACCTTGTATTGATTATCGCCTTCTAAACAAAATCACGGTCAAATTTCAGTATCCTTTGCCATTGTTGTCTGATCTGTTTGCTCGGATTAAGGGGTCCAGTTGGTTCATCAAAATAGATCTTCGTGGTGCGTATAACCTTGTGCGCATTAAGCAGGGGGATGAATGGAAAACAGCATTTAATACGCCCGAAGGCCATTTTGAGTACTTGGTGATGCCTTTTGGACTTTCTAACGCTCCTTCTGTCTTTCAGTCCTTTATGCACGACATCTTCCGCGAATATCTGGATAAATTTATGATTGTGTATCTGGATGATATTCTGTTTTTTTTCGGATGATTAGGAGTCCCATGTTAAGCAGGTCAGGATGGTGTTTCAGGTCCTGCGTGCCAATACTTTATTTGTGAAGGGCTCAAAATGTCTTTTTGGAGTCCAGAAGGTCTCTTTTTTGGGTTTCATTTTTTCTCCTTCTGCTATTGAGATGGACCCAGTCAAGGTTCAGGCTATTCATGACTGGACTCAGCCTACATCTGTTAAGAGTCTTCAGAAGTTCTTGGGTTTTGCTAATTTTTACCGTCGCTTCATCGCTAATTTTTCTGGTGTTGTTAAGCCATTGACGGATTTGACCAAGAAGGGTTCTGATGTTACTAATTGGTCTCCTGTGGCTGTGGAGGCCTTTCGGGAGCTGAAGCGCCGGTTTTCTTCGGCTCCAGTCTTATGTCAGCCAGACGTCTCCCTTCCTTTCCAGGTCGACGTTGATGCTTCTGAGATTGGAGCGGGGGCTGTTTTGTCGCAGAGAAGCTCTGATGGCTCTGTGATGAAGCCATGTGCTTTCTTTTCTAGAAAGTTTTCGCCTGCCGAGCGGAATTATGATGTTGGTAATCGGGAGTTGTTGGCTATGAAGTGGGCATTTGAGGAGTGGCGACATTGGCTCGAGGGAGCTAAGCATCGTGTGGTGGTCTTGACTGATCACAAGAATTTGATTTATCTCGAGTCGGCCAAGCGGCTGAATCCTAGACAGGCTCGTTGGTCGTTGTTTTTCTCTCGTTTTGATTTCGTGGTCTCATATCTGCCTGGTTCGAAGAATGTGAAGGCTGATGCTCTTTCTAGGAGTTTTGTGCCTGACTCTCCTGGTGATTCAGAGCCAGCTGGTATCCTCAGAGAAGGGGTGATTTTGTCTGCCATCTCCCCAGATTTGCGACGAGTGCTGCAGGAGTTTCAGGCGGATAGACCTGACCGTTGTCCACCGGAGAGACTGTTTGTCCTGGATAGATGGACCAGCAGAGTTATTTCCGAGGTTCATTCTTCGGTGTTGGCAGGCCATCCTGGGATTTTTGGTACCAGAGATTTGGTGGCTAGGTCCTTCTGGTGACCTTCCTTGTCGCGGGATGTGCGTTCCTTTGTGCAGTCTTGTGGAATTTGTGCTCGGGCTAAGCCTTGCTGTTCTCGTGCCAGTGGCTTGTTGTTGCCTTTGCCTGTCCCGAAGAGGCCTTGGACGCACATTTCCATGGATTTTATTTCAGATCTCCCTGTCTCTCAGAGAATGTCGGTCATTTGGGTGGTGTGTGATCGTTTTTCTAAAATGGTCCATTTGGTGCCCTTGCCTAAGTTGCCTTCCTCCTCCGAGTTGGTTCCTCTGTTTTTTCAAAATGTGGTTAGTTTGCACGGGATCCCTGAAAATATTGTTTCCGACAGAGGATCCCAGTTTGTGTCTAGATTTTGGCGGACCTTTTGTGCTAAGATGGGCATTAATTTGTCTTTTTCGTCGGCCTTCCATCCTCAGACGAATGGCCAAACCGAGCGCACTAATCAGACTTTGGAAACCTATTTAAGATGTTTTGTTTCTGCTGATCAGGACGACTGAGTGACTTTTTTGCCATTGGCCGAGTTTGCCCTTAATAATCGGGCTAGTTCTGCTACTTTGGTTTCGCCTTTTTTTTGTAATTCAGGGTTTCATCCTCGTTTTTCCTCGGGTCAGGTGGAGTCTTCTGACTGTCCTGGAGTGGATGTTGTGGTGGATAGGTTGCATCAGATTTGGAATCATGTGGTGGACAATTTGAAGCTGTCACAAGAGAAGGCTCAGCGCTTTGCCAACCGCTGTCGCTGTGTGGGTCCCCGACTTCACGTTGGGGATTTGGTGTGGTTGTCTTCTCGCTTTGTTCCTATGAAGGTCTCCTCTCCTAAGTTTAAGCCTCAGTTTATCAGTCCTTATAAGATTTTGGAAGTCCTTAACCCTGTGTCATTTCGTTTGGACCTCCCGGCATCGTTTGCTATTCATAATGTGTTCCATCGGTCGTTGTTGCGGAGGTATGTGGTGCCTGTGGTTCCTTCAGTTGAGCCTCCTGCCCCTGTGCTGGTTGAGGGAGAATTGGAATACGTGGTGGAGAAGATCTTGGATTCTCGTATTTCTAGACGGAGGCTTCAGTATTTGGTTAAGTGGAAAGGCTATGGTCAGGAGGATAATTCCTGGGTTGTCGCCTCTGATGTTCATGCGGCCGATTTGGTTCGTGCCTTCCATGTGGCTCACCCTGATCGCCCTGGGGGTTTTGATGAGGGTTCGGTGACCCCTCCTCAAGGGGGGGTACAGTTGTGAACTCCGTTTTCAGGCTCCCTCTTGTGGTCACAGATGGTATTGTGTGACTTTGGTTTTTTGGCTCCCCCTGGTGGTTTGGTTTATTATCCTGCGGGTCTGCTGGATCAGCTGCCTCGTTATTCACCAGGGAGGCTCCTATTTAGCTCTGCTTCACTTCCACTTGTTGCCGGCTGTCAATGTATTCAGTGCTATTCTGATTTCTCCTGATTATCTCGTTTTCTGCCTCTTCAGGATAAGCTAAGTTCTGTTTGAATATTTTTTGCTCATCTGCCTGCAATATGATTTCTGTGTATGATGAGTCTAGTCCAGCTTGCTAACATGTGATTTCTTTTTGCTGGTAAGCTCTGGGGTACGGAGTTGCTTCCCCCGCACCGTTAGTTGGTGCGGGGGCTCGAGCAATCTCTGCGTGGATATTTTGAATAGGCTTTTTTATTGACCGCACAGTTTCCTTCCTATTTTCTGCTATCTAGTATTAGCGGGCCTCATTTGCTAAATCTGATTTCATCTCTGCGTTTGTGCTTTCCCCTTAACTCACCGTTAATATTTGTGGGGGGCTATTCTATATCTTTGGGGTCTTCCACTGAGGCAAGTGAGGACTTACTTTCCCTCCAGGAATAGTCAGTTTCTCAGGCCGTGACGAGACGTCTAGGATTTTTAGGTAACGTTCCACGGCTGCCTATAGTTGTTTGCGGATAGGATCAGGTTGCGGTCAATCTAGTTACCACTTCCCCAGAGCTAGTAGTCTGTTCAGTTACTTAGCTAGTCCGACCTGCGATCTTTGCCACTAGGATCATAACAGAGAAGATGGAGAATTTAATTTCCATCTTCTCCACTGACTGAGTCTGCGGATTTTGGACTGCACTAGGATGAAATACTATATTTTACATGCATCCATAGACCTGCATGGGTGTGCAGAACCACTCGCAGCATGATGTCATTTTTCTACAGATGGATTTGGTCTATAGAAAAATATTGCAGGTCTGGACTTCCCTATAGTACAAAATTGGTCCAAGTGCTATCTGACAAAACATAAGATGCCACTCAGCCATGTTATACGCTAGTGTGACCGAGCCCTAAATGATAGAGGCACAGAAAGTACTGCCTTTTTGAATGTTGCAACTATTGAATGTTTCTCTTAACAAAATATTATAAAGAAACTTCTCTTTAAGAAATTGTTTGAATTTTTTTTTCATACATAGAAGTATTTATGTTTAGTGAGCAGAGACATTTTCATTTGTCACATTTGTTCAAACTCGACTGGCAATTCAATTTGCATTGAATTCATGCCATGACACAGTTGAGTTTAGTCAGCGCTGGAGGCGCCGGAGATGCCAGTGAAGAAGAGAGAGAAAATAAGACTGAAACACAGGAGCAGTGACTAAGACAGAGGACTAGAACGAAGATAGGTGGTGGGACAGATGAGGACCAGGACAAGGTGAAGTATACCTATCTTTACCCATTCTTGGCAACAAAAGTTAATCAAAATAACGGTTTCCAGACGCTATTTGGCTGGATTTGCAGAAAACAATGTATTTTTGGTAATTGATTTATTTACAATATGTTTATGTATTACCTTTCTACTGGAAAGGGGACAAATACTAGATCTATGGAGTCAATCCACTGGAAAACCCACTGAGAGAATGGAGGACTCCAGTCCATTATCCACCTCTGCAGTAGGTCACAGCTATAAGGAATTTGTGTCATGCTATTTCCATCAGAAAAAGGGTCTGCAATATTTGAAAACCTCATAACTTTTTGGTATTCACATTCACTTGGAAAGTGGCTCTAGTACCAGACTTGGCCCAAATGCAACAGTGTATTTTTTTTTCTAGGAAAAATATATCAGATTGTTTTTAAAAAATGTACGAGTCCCAAATTTAAGAAAAGTCCAAATTTGCTTTTCAATATTGTGATTCAAAATATCATCCGTATTGTGTTGTTATTTGCAAATACTCTAAATGTAGAAAGAACTGATATATATCCTGAAAAATGGTTTCACTGTAAGAAATGAGGGGAAGGATAATTTTGAAAAAGCAGGAATATCCCCAGTGGCTGATCTGATAATTCTTTGGAAACTAGAAGAGTTGTCTCATCTGCAATGTGTCTGCAATGTAATAAGAACTCAAACAGCTGCATTTTAATTAAACTGAAATCTAATGAACTCAAATCCAAGCAATCTGACCAGTTGGGAATTAAGGCTGCGTTCCAAAAGATATACAAAGCATTTATCCAACTCGGCAGCCACACACTTGCAATGCTCAATGACAAGGTAAGATTCTTGGGCGGAATAATTACTTTTTATTCTTCTACTGTAGAAAATGCTATTCGAAAAACAATTACTACTCTGCAGGGAAGCGACTGCATATGTTGTTGATCAAGCATTGTGAAACGAGACAGCGTAGCACAAAACATTTTAGTCATTTATCTATCAATTAAAGCGAGAAATAAAAGCTAAATAAATGCAATGCTTTTCGAATACATGATTATTAATGGAAAGAAGAGGAGTTGGTTAAATGCAGAACCTGTAGAGATGCCGTGCTTGAGTTAAAGTAGTTTTCCAACTAAAGTAAGCGGTGCCAAAGCTTGAATTTTACCATCACTGAATAAAGTCTGACTGCTGGGATCTTTATGATTCTTAAAGGGGTTTTCAAATTGTTCATATTTGGGGAACATTTTTTTCTTTTACAGGAAACCTTTTGCATGATTCATTCTGTCCGAACCACAGGCATCATAAGTCAACATCTGGCTCCTGCATTACAAATATGCATATTCTTTCTCTGAAATGCTGCTGCTTTTTGACATAAACACAATTTTAAAAGCTGGCTGGGGACTAAAGGATAATTTACTGGTCTGATGATGTCCACAGCCAGCTTTTTCCTGTCTCTCCAGTTGATTAAAATGTCTCTTCCATGTGTTTACACAGGGAGGGAACTGTCAATCAACTGCAGTGAGGTGGAAAAATGCCTGCTTGGGACTGCATTAGACTAATCAGGTCTGTCTATATACTCAATGACTGGCTTTTCAAGGTCTTTAACTCAGAATCCTTTCAGAGTAAAACATATCTGATTACAATCTCACAGCCAGGCTTTGATTCACAGTGATCGTAGTTCTGGGAACATGAATGTAATCCCTTTCCAACATTGGATGTAAAGGTACCTTCACACGAAGCGACGCTGCAGCGATAGCGACAACGATGCCGATCGCTGCAGCGTCGCTGTTTGATCACTGGGGAGCTGTCACACAGACCGCTCTCCAGCGACCAACGATGCCGAGGTCCCCGGGTAACCAGGGTAAACATCGGGTTGCTAAGCGCAGGGCCGCGCTTAGTAACCCGATGTTTACCCTGGTTACCAGCGTAAAAGTAAAAAAAACAAACAGTACATACTCACCTGCGCGTCCCCCAGCGTCTGCTTCCTGACACTGACTGAGCTCCGGCCCTAACAGCAGAGCGGTGACGTCACCGCTGTGCTTTCACTTTCACTTTAGGGCCGGCGCTCAGTAAGTGTCAGGAAGCAGACGCTGGGGGACGCGCAGGTGAGTATGTACTGTTTGTTTTTTTACTTTTACGCTGGTAACCAGGGTAAACATCGGGTTACTAAGCGCGGCCCTGCGCTTGGTAACCCGATGTTTACCCTGGTTACCAGTGTAAAACATCGCTGGTATCGTTGCTTTTGCTTTCAAACACAACGATACACGGCGATCGGACGACCAAATAAAGTTCTGGACTTTATTCAGCGACCAGCGACATCACAGCAGGATCCTGATCGCTGCTGCGTGTCAAACTAAACGATATCGCTAGCGAGGACACTGCAACGTCACGGATCGCTAGCGATATCGTTACAAAGTCGTTTCGTGTGAAGGTACCTTAATAGACACCGATGTTGTACTCCCTCACTTTGATGTGGACTCTGGCGCTGTGCCTACATCATTCTGGCACATGTCAGCTGTTTTGAACAGCTGACATGTGCCTCTAACAGCCATGGGTGGAATCTGTTAACTAGTTAAATTCCGCTGTCAAACTCTGACAGAGGCATTTAACACGGGCTTCTGGCAAGCGCGCCGAAAATCCCGCCATCGGTGCCCATGTCACATTACCGCAGGTCGCCGATGGGTTGAAATGACAACCAGAGGTCTCCAGCAGACCTCTATGGTTGTCACTGCCAGATTGCTATGAGCCCTGGTTATGTATATGAAATGGTGTTTCATGGGAACTGTTTGATTGTTAATGACATGGTGCAGAAATGGAGTTTTTCCAAGAGAGGGAGGTGGGACTATGGAAGGTTCGAGTTGTGGAGGTGGAGCTGGGTGGAATCTCAATGGAGCCTGAAAATTTTACCTGTATGGGACCCTGATATTCCTGGTGGCAGCCCTGGGTCCACATGCTGTCTCAAATAATGTTTGCCTTTATTTTTCTGATATGTAGAGATTAATTTCTATATGCACTTTATAATCATTCATCTGATCAGGAGGAGGAGCCTTCTTGTCAAAGACGTCGACCTTCTTGTCAAAGACATCAGCATACACACAATATGGCACGGGCAAGCCAGGTAAGTTGGAAGAAGAAGCCTGTGGTAGAGCAAGATGAATGGGTATCAGTCATTTTTTGTCGTTTTCTTGTTCCCAGTGTAGGACTTCTCTGGATTACCAGTCCAGGACCGGCTCATGTTTCCGCAACATGGCAGACCTAGCTGCAGAGAGTGAGACAGATTAGACAACACATACAGAGGAATCTTCTCTGAGTGTATCATCCCTACCTGAAGTACCACTGGCTTGTTAACTAAAAGGATGGTCTCAGAAAAGGGTTTTCCGTTCACCAAAGAAACTACCAACGGATGGTGTAGACATTGGATCGGGAATTAATACAGCTCCACAATGGCCTGTTAGATGAGATTACCTGCAGACCCGGAGTTGATGTAGGTGGGCTCAAGAGTATGGATGTTGAAGCAGAAGGCAGACACTCTCAGAGTCAGCGATGGAGAGGAGTGTCTCCCACCCAGGGTAGCCTCTCCAACTGACCATAGGCTCTGTAATTGCCCAGATTCTCTGGGCAGAATCAAGTAAGATGTTCAGGACTTCCACAGTAGAAGCAACTTCCCTCTGCATGACGAGCCTCCTGACAGCACTTAGCCATTTTCACCTGGTCAATCTGCATAGATTCTAGAGGAAGTGGCAAATCTAAGGCTTGCTCTGTGACCGGTCTTTGGAAAGTTGGAGTTAAGCTCACAGATTATTTTCACGGATCAGCTCTTTGCATCGCTCCTGAAACCTGATATTTATCTGGGTTGCCAAGGAAACCAGATCATCCAACAAGGTGGCTATATGACGACCTGCCAGCTCTTCCTTGATTCTCCCAGAAAGACCCTCCCAGAAGTTAGCCTACAGAGCCTCATTATTCCAGGAGATTTCAGACAACAGGATGCAAAAACGAACAGAGTACTGGCCTGCTGTGAGTTTACCATGATGCAGCCTGAGTAGTGAAGATGCTGCAGAGGAGGCATGGCTGGGCTCATCAAAGAACTTCCAGAATGCCTGTAGAAAGGACTGGAGGTTCAATACAAGAGGGTCCCCTCTCTCCCATAAAGGATTGAGCCATGCCAAAGCCTCTTTGGAGCAGTCAGAAATGAACTAGTGAGCCAAGAGTTCGAAGTACAGCGTGCACTGATTAATAAATCACCGTCACCGCTGTGCTTTCACTTTCACTTTAGGGCCGGCGCTCAGTAAGTGTCAGGAAGCAGACGCTGGGGGACGCGCAGGTGAGTATGTACTGTTTGTTTTTTTACTTTTACGCTGGTAACCAGGGTAAACATCGGGTTACTAAGCGCGGCCCTGCGCTTGGTAACCCGATGTTTACCCTGGTTACCAGTGTAAAACATCGCTGGTATCGTTGCTTTTGCTTTCAAACACAACGATACACGGCGATCGGACGACCAAATAAAGTTCTGGACTTTATTCAGCGACCAGCGACATCACAGCAGGATCCTGATCGCTGCTGCGTGTCAAACTAAACGATATCGCTAGCGAGGACGCTGCAACGTCACGGATCGCTAGCGATATCGTTACAAAGTCGTTTCGTGTGAAGGTACCTTAATAGACACCGATGTTGTACTCCCTCACTTTGATGTGGACTCTGGCGCTGTGCCTACATCATTCTGGCACATGTCAGCTGTTTTGAACAGCTGACATGTGCCTCTAACAGCCATGGGTGGAATCTGTTAACTAGTTAAATTCCGCTGTCAAACTCTGACAGAGGCATTTAACACGGGCTTCTGGCAAGCGCGCCGAAAATCCCGCCATCGGTGCCCATGTCACATTACCGCAGGTCGCCGATGGGTTGAAATGACAACCAGAGGTCTCCAGCAGACCTCTATGGTTGTCACTGCCAGATTGCTATGAGCCCTGGTTATGTATATGAAATGGTGTTTCATGGGAACTGTTTGATTGTTAATGACATGGTGCAGAAATGGAGTTTTTCCAAGAGAGGGAGGTGGGACTGTGGAAGGTTCGAGTTGTGGAGGTGGAGCTGGGTGGAATCTCAATGGAGCCTGAAAATTTTACCTGTATGGGACCCTGATATTCCTGGTGGCAGCCCTGGGTCCACATGCTGTCTCAAATAATGTTTGCCTTTATTTTTCTGATATGTAGAGATTAATTTCTATATGCACTTTATAATCATTCATCTGATCAGGAGGAGGAGCCTTCTTGTCAAAGACGTCGACCTTCTTGTCAAAGACATCAGCATACACACAATATGGCACGGGCAAGCCAGGTAAGTTGGAAGAAGAAGCCTGTGGTAGAGCAAGATGAATGGGTATCAGACATTTTTTGTCGTTTTCTTGTTCCCAGTGTAGGACTTCTCTGGATTACCAGTCCAGGACCGGCTCATGTTTCCGCAACATGGCAGACCTAGCTGCAGAGAGTGAGACAGATTAGACAACACATACAGAGGAATCTTCTCTGAGTGTATCATCCCTACCTGAAGTACCACTGGCTTGTTAACTAATAGGATGGTCTCAGAAAAGGGTTTTCCGTTCACCAAAGAAACTACCAACGGATGGTGTAGACATTGGATCGGGAATTAATACAGCTCCACAATGGCCTGTTAGATGAGATTACCTGCAGACCCGGAGTTGATGTAGGTGGGCTCAAGAGTATGGATGTTGAAGCAGAAGGCAGACACTCTCAGAGTCAGCGATGGAGAGGAGTGTCTCCCACCCAGGGTAGCCTCTCCAACTGACCATAGGCTCTGTAATTGCCCAGATTCTCTGGGCAGAATCAAGTAAGATGTTCAGGACTTCCACAGTAGAAGCAACTTCCCTCTGCATGACGAGCCTCCTGACAGCACTTAGCCATTTTCACCTGGTCAATCTGCATAGATTCTAGAAGAAGTGGCAAATCTAAGGCTTGCTCTGTGACCGGTCTTTGGAAAGTTGGAGTTAAGCTCACAGATTATTTTCACGGATCAGCTCTTTGCATCGCTCCTGAAACCTGATATTTATCTGGGTTGCCAAGGAAACCAGATCATCCAACAAGGTGGCTATATGACGACCTGCCAGCTCTTCCTTGATTCTCCCAGAAAGACCCTCCCAGAAGTTAGCCTACAGAGCCTCATTATTCCAGGAGATTTCAGACAACAGGATGCAAAAACGAACAGAGTACTGGCCTGCTGTGAGTTTACCATGATGCAGCCTGAGTAGTGAAGATGCTGCAGAGGAGGCATGGCTGGGCTCATCAAAGAACTTCCAGAATGCCTGTAGAAAGGACTGGAGGTTCAATACAAGAGGGTCCCCTCTCTCCCATAAAGGATTGAGCCATGCCAAAGCCTCTTTGGAGCAGTCAGAAATGAACTAGTGAGCCAAGAGTTCGAAGTACAGCGTGCACTGATTAATAAATCACCGTCACCGCTGTGCTTTCACTTTCACTTTAGGGCCGGCGCTCAGTAAGTGTCAGGAAGCAGACGCTGGGGGACGCGCAGGTGAGTATGTACTGTTTGTTTTTTTACTTTTACGCTGGTAACCAGGGTAAACATCGGGTTACTAAGCGCGGCCCTGCGCTTGGTAACCCGATGTTTACCCTGGTTACCAGTGTAAAACATCGCTGGTATCGTTGCTTTTGCTTTCAAACACAACGATACACGGCGATCGGACGACCAAATAAAGTTCTGGACTTTATTCAGCGACCAGCGACATCACAGCAGGATCCTGATCGCTGCTGCGTGTCAAACTAAACGATATCGCTAGCGAGGACGCTGCAACGTCACGGATCGCTAGCGATATCGTTACAAAGTCGTTTCGTGTGAAGGTACCTTAATAGACACCGATGTTGTACTCCCTCACTTTGATGTGGACTCTGGCGCTGTGCCTACATCATTCTGGCACATGTCAGCTGTTTTGAACAGCTGACATGTGCCTCTAACAGCCATGGGTGGAATCTGTTAACTAGTTAAATTCCGCTGTCAAACTCTGACAGAGGCATTTAACATGGGCTTCTGGCAAGCGCGCCGAAAATCCCGCCATCGGTGCCCATGTCACATTACCGCAGGTCGCCGATGGGTTGAAATGACAACCAGAGGTCTCCAGCAGACCTCTATGGTTGTCACTGCCAGATTGCTATGAGCCCTGGTTATGTATATGAAATGGTGTTTCATGGGAACTGTTTGATTGTTAATGACATGGTGCAGAAATGGAGTTTTTCCAAGAGAGGGAGGTGGGACTGTGGAAGGTTCGAGTTGTGGAGGTGGAGCTGGGTGGAATCTCAATGGAGCCTGAAAATTTTACCTGTATGGGACCCTGATATTCCTGGTGGCAGCCCTGGGTCCACATGCTGTCTCAAATAATGTTTGCCTTTATTTTTCTGATATGTAGAGATTAATTTCTATATGCACTTTATAATCATTCATCTGATCAGGAGGAGGAGCCTTCTTGTCAAAGACGTCGACCTTCTTGTCAAAGACATCAGCATACACACAATATGGCACGGGCAAGCCAGGTAAGTTGGAAGAAGAAGCCTGTGGTAGAGCAAGATGAATGGGTATCAGACATTTTTTGTCGTTTTCTTGTTCCCAGTGTAGGACTTCTCTGGATTACCAGTCCAGGACCGGCTCATGTTTCCGCAACATGGCAGACCTAGCTGCAGAGAGTGAGACAGATTAGACAACACATACAGAGGAATCTTCTCTGAGTGTATCATCCCTACCTGAAGTACCACTGGCTTGTTAACTAAAAGGATGGTCTCAGAAAAGGGTTTTCCGTTCACCAAAGAAACTACCAACGGATGGTGTAGACATTGGATCGGGAATTAATACAGCTCCACAATGGCCTGTTAGATGAGATTACCTGCAGACCCGGAGTTGATGTAGGTGGGCTCAAGAGTATGGATGTTGAAGCAGAAGGCAGACACTCTCAGAGTCAGCGATGGAGAGGAGTGTCTCCCACCCAGGGTAGCCTCTCCAACTGACCATAGGCTCTGTAATTGCCCAGATTCTCTGGGCAGAATCAAGTAAGATGTTCAGGACTTCCACAGTAGAAGCAACTTCCCTCTGCATGACGAGCCTCCTGACAGCACTTAGCCATTTTCACCTGGTCAATCTGCATAGATTCTAGAGGAAGTGGCAAATCTAAGGCTTGCTCTGTGACCGGTCTTTGGAAAGTTGGAGTTAAGCTCACAGATTATTTTCACGGATCAGCTCTTTGCATCGCTCCTGAAACCTGATATTTATCTGGGTTGCCAAGGAAACCAGATCATCCAACAAGGTGGCTATATGACGACCTGCCAGCTCTTCCTTGATTCTCCCAGAAAGACCCTCCCAGAAGTTAGCCTACAGAGCCTCATTATTCCAGGAGATTTCAGACAACAGGATGCAAAAACGAACAGAGTACTGGCCTGCTGTGAGTTTACCATGATGCAGCCTGAGTAGTGAAGATGCTGCAGAGGAGGCATGGCTGGGCTCATCAAAGAACTTCCAGAATGCCTGTAGAAAGGACTGGAGGTTCAATACAAGAGGGTCCCCTCTCTCCCATAAAGGATTGAGCCATGCCAAAGCCTCTTTGGAGCAGTCAGAAATGAACTAGTGAGCCAAGAGTTCGAAGTACAGCGTGCACTGATTAGTAAAGCCCCAACATAGGACATGGTCACTGCCAAAATGCAGAGGAGCTGACAGACAGGGTCCAGAACCAGGAACATAGCTGGCAGATTGTTGGGTCATGGCTGTGGTTACCGCACCTTAGGGAGATGCGGATGTGGCCGGGGTTGTCAGTGTATCAAGTCAAGTAGTCACAGTTCGCAGATAGGAAAGGATTTTATCCTGCTGATATTTCTGGTGGGAGACCTCCTGGTAGAGGTCTGAGATAGAGGAAGCCTGTGAGCCATGAATTCCATGGCCTGGGTAAACTGTAACAGAAGTGGTGGAACCACTGTGCCATGGTAAGAGGAAAGCCTGGAGGGACATAAGTAGGTGAGCACCTGACACTTCACTACAGCCCTTGATGGCGGGGGTTAGGCTTGGCTCCCAATGAACACCAGGTGCCACTCCAGGACAGACCAAGAATGCATGGCAGCTAACCCCCAAGGGACTGGAAGCTGGAATGGCCCAGAAGGATGGACAACAGATACAGGCAAGCACTGAAAGAAAACAGGAGCCATGGGTACAGAAGGATCCGGCTGGTAGGCAGCTAGGAACTGGCAGGTGTCAGCTCATCCGGCAGGTATACAGATGAGCACTGGTAGTTGCAGACTGGATTGGCTGTTATACAGATGAGCACTGGCAGGTTTGGATTGGACTGGCTGAAATACAGATGAGCACTGGCAGGTGCAGACTGGACCAGCTGATATACAGATGAGCTCTGGCAGGTACAGGATGGATCTGCTGACACACAGACGAGCAGTCCACAGTAAAAAGCAAAGGCTGACAGCACTCACTGTTTCTGGGGCGCCCGTTCCACATCCAGGGAACCATCCTGGATCTCGTCAGACCAATCAATATGCAATGAACAGCGCTCCATCCAGGTGTAAAAATCTTCAAAGAAAGCTTTATTGAGCCATGGTACAGCAGGCTGCTGTACCATGGCTCAATAAAGCTTTCTTTGAAGATTTTTACACCTGGATGGAGCGCTGTTCATTGCATATTGATTACACAGACGAGCAGTGTCAGGTGCAGACTGGAGCAGCTGGTATGTAGATGAGCGCACTGGTAGGTGCGGGCTGGACTGGCTGGAATGCAGGTAGACAACCAAGTATGTAAGACTGGTACAAAAATAGAATACTTGGTGGCAAGTACTTGGGGACCTGACAACTAGCAAGCATTCTATCGGTTAACTAATCATGTTGCTGAGGCATCTCCTGTGTACAAAGCCTTTATGAGCATAAAGGTTCACAACAACACTTTCTTAATTTTTAATGAGGCACTCCAGTTGTATCTTCAAAGGTGTATGGATGACCCTTCTTATAATTTTTTATATGGATTTGCACTGTGTTTAGACCCGTTATGAGTGTAGGAGTATCGCAATTACAATTTCTTAATATTTGAATGAGGTAATACATTTAGTGCATTCAAGGGTGTATGGTTGACCCTGCTTCTAATATTTGGCAGGATGTGCAGAGCCTTCATGAGTGTTGGAGTACCACAACTATACTTTGTTCACAATATTTTAATGCTTTTCCACTTTTTTGCTGAACCGAAATGTGATCACTATTGATGCCTTTGGTGATTTAAGTTCATTTCAGTGGAACTGTGACAGGATCCAAGTCTTGTGAATAGACACTAAACTGAGACAAAATGTTGTCGGTTTTCATATAGTTAAGTATAGTCGACTCCTTTAAGACCTTTAAACAAATCCAGGAGTTAAAGTTGTATTCCCATCTCCAATATCTTATCCTGATATGTTATAGGTGTAATAACAATAATATTAGAAAATGTATCCTACCATATATGTAGGATAGTTCTTCTAATTTGCTATGTCACTTACTCCATGTGCAGGGCATTGCAGAACCTTAGATATCCATGGCTGCGACCTCTAACAACCAGCTAACTGTCACTATATGAGTGGTCATAACCATGATGTCATGACTATTGTCAGGTGTCCCGGGACAAGAGGCTCCTTCCCTGTCCCTAATGCTAGGGGCGCCCTAGCTCGCCCTGTTCCCCGGATTACTTCTGATGGTGAAGGCGCTGCGGCAAGTACCTTGCCTTAGCTCTTGAATCCGCCCTCAGTCTGTACCCTTCCCCCACCCAGGGAAGAGGGCAGTGGTATTGTACCGTAATACACCAACCAGAATAACAAGGTAATACGAACAGGGATAACAAAAAAAACCAAACATACAAATATACTCACACAGAAAAACAAAGGAACGCAGAGGGGAGTAGAGGATGGGGTACAACCAAAGAAGTAGGAGAAAGGGAATTATCACACACTCAAGACCTAGCAACAGTCACAAATAAACCCACCAAGCGCCTTCTCCAATAGCCACCAACAACAACCTCCAGCTATGCAGCAAAGCTACCTCTGACAATGAGTGCTAACCTGTGCCTAGTTTATACAGGAAATGGGAGTAGCTAACAGTGTGAAACACTCAGCAGGGCCGTGGGGTACTCGGTACTGGGTCCGTTACTTAAGGGGATGTGTCACGGCGGCGGCGACCCGATCCATGGCCCTGGGCACCCAAGTTAAAGGGAATATCTTTAAAGGGATTATGTGAATATAGTTTGTTCGTGATGCCACCTGTGGTACTTGGTCAGGGGTGACCAACGCTGCTTAAATTGGTCCTCTGGGGTGATGTTATGGCAGCTAAGATGGTATGACTTCCCACAGGTGAAGCTGGGTCCCCTGGGCTCCTGGTGTAGAAGGAACAGGTGGTAGGTGGTGTAGAAAGAAATGGAGTACACAGAGTTGCAGTCTCTTTGCCTCTTTACTGAAGGGTTCAGGCATCCACAGTCCAGAGTACAGGATTACAGGTACTGGTATGGTCTGGCTGGCTTGGAAGCAAATCTGGAATCCCCCTTACCAGGTGGGGTTAGAAGCTTTCCCTCTAGTGCTGTGGCATTGTCCCTTGCTGCCTTAGGCCTCACACAAGGTCCTCACATTTTCTCTCTGCTCCCCTTTTGGTAGGACACTAACCATACGACAGGTAACTCGAGCCTTTTTACAGGATCTCTATCATGACCCGAGCTCTATTTGCTACTGTGTCCTCGGGTGTCAATGGTGGACAGGTGACTTGAAGTCCAGCTGTCCTGCTGGTTTGTGCTGTGAGACGTACAGTACTGCATAACCTCGGTCTTCCAGCTACCGGTATCTGCGCTCAGCATGGAAGAAGCTCAGTCGCAGCTTCTCTCTACAGCTCTTCACTCTCCTGCACTTCACTTCTCCTCTCAGTCTCCTTACAGACAGCCCTGCTTTCTCTTTGCTCTTCCCAGGAGCTACAGCACCTCACTCGGCTGCACGGCCCCCAACTTTCCTCTCAGACCTATTTGTCTGCTTCCTTTCACTCCACAGACTGACTAAGTCCTCTCACAGACTGACTAACTCCTCCTCCAGACCAGAATATATATCTATATCTAGGGAAGCGTCCCTGAATCCGGGTCTCAAGCTCCCCCTTCTGGCTTGGAGTCAGAACAGTGTTGCATGTGCTGAATACCTGATAAAGGGAATCCTTCCTCGCTTCCAAGCATGACATCACTCTCCCTGTGAGGAAAGCAAGCCACTGTAACATCCAGGAACCTGGGGTGTTACAAGTGCGCAACTGAGAGACTTAACTCAGGAAAGATTCCAGGAGCTCTCAACTGAGCAGATTAATCCCTGCATTGCTAAAAGAAACCTACACCATTTAATATGAAGGTGAAGTGCTTCTAAACAGTGCAGGAATAGGAGAAATCAGACACTGTGATCTTCTGACTCCTTTTTGTCATGGAAAACCAATGACACATGGAAATCTAAGCTACTGCAAAGCTCTGCACATGTTGTCAGCGAGATAGTTGATCAGAAGTACTATGCTACATTTCTAATTGGAGGTATTTGCTAATATTATTATTATTATCATTACACCTACTTCATATTGGGAAAGGATTTTGGAGATGGAAATACCTGTTTAATTACCATGAAAAGATCAATGTAAAGTACAGTTTTATATTTCTTCCATTTTTGGAAACAGTCCTTTATATATTTTCAAGTTTCAGTTTGAATGTTCCTCAGCCTTGACTGCATGAAATGCCATGTTCGGGGAGACTCCAATATTGGCAATGTGGACCAGGAGACCTTCACTTCCCTCTCAGTGATCCTGCAATTTCTCATCTCTAGTCTTCCACATTGTGCCTTCACCTCTCACTCTTGTCCATTCCTGTCACATTCGTGTTTCCAACTAAAATGCTGGCGGAGTGTGTCAACTACTCTTTCGTTTGCTCTTCTGGTCCTCTCATAAAAACTTTTTTTTTCCACTTAACCAGCATTCTACAAGTTACAGCCATTTCAGTTACTTACAGGATGAAGAATCCAAAGAAAGATAAAAGCATTTTTGACATTTAATCACTGTAGATTCACACGACCGATATCTCCACATCCAAGAAAATCTGTTGGCATATGCTGATCAGACTTTGATCAGAGTTTGATCAGAGTGGCAACAGTATTTTGTGATAGATGCAACTGTATGGCATTTGTCACATGTCTAAGTTGTAGGTTTGTGTTGGAAAATTGTCTCGGGGTCCATGACAAAGAGGCGCCAATAATTTGAGGTGCACAGGGTCGAATATACACTGTTGACATGCAAGCCTGCCGAGAAAACAGGACACAGAAGCTGCTGTTCAACTGAACATTAGGTCATTTCATTTTAATATTACTTGAAAATATGAAGCACAGAAGAATATAGCTAATATATGCAATCATTCGCTGATGCCAATTTCAAAGTGGCGTCTTCTTTTATGAATGTCATTATCTTAACAATTGTAAAGCATCATCATCAGCATACAATGACAATAAAGGGAACACAATAGATGCTATATAACACTGAATTACTGGAGATGGGGCACCATTGAGATGACACACATCAAAGCTTCTTCATCTCAGTGTAAATTATGTCAATTATGATGAATAAAATCCATTATATCAACAAACATGTAGAATAATGACAACTTACATAATGAGATTATTTATTCTATCATCCCCCAGAGATGCTTCAGCTTTCATACTTTTTTTTCTTTATTTTCTGTAAAAAAAAAAAAATACGTTAACTATCCAAACTAAGCTTTTTAAATAAGCCTGAGTATACTTAGATGAGGTGAGTATCTTTTCAGAAATATTTCCATATTTATTAAGTGTAGTTGCCAATTCAAAAAATTGTGAAATCATGTCAAAAATTTTGATTAGTGAGGTTTCATGTGCTGAAACCTCCACTAATCGCTTGCAGTGGGGCTCTGTCACTGGTCACCAGGCAGCTCTAGAAATTGCTATCACGTACAGGCTTCGCACAAGCCACTCCATGGACCAGATCTCAAGGGTTGTCCATGCCTTCACCCTGGTGGCAAACTAGTCTCATCTCCGGCTATGGTCCCCAGACAGATCTTCAAAGTACGGTATATTTTCTCTGAAACATCAGAGTTTTTAAAAAAATATTATACTTGCTTGCAGTCATGCAGCCATGCTGCGATTGATTCTGCTTATGGTTTACACAGCATTAATTGTCTAACAGGTTCCCTGTAACTTTTCAGTACTCCATTAAGAATTTAGGAAAAACTGTGATTTAATAGCCCATTGGGGCACTGCAATATTTTGGTTCCATTCTCGAGCAGTGTACAAGTGATAAAACTTGGTACATCCATTATACATCAATACAGATACTAAAGAGCAAAAAGTGCTTAACAGTAGTTCATATCCAGTGTTAGAGTTAATACATTCATTAATATTTATATAATGTAATCAATTAAGAGCAATATAATGAATACATCATATCGATAATAGATGTTTGCATATGCACCTATCAGGAAAAAGAAAAAAGTCTACTCATTCACTGACACACCCTCAGTGGTTATCACCATTTTTAGGATTACAGTCTATGTCATTTTACATCGCTGACTTGCGCATAATGATATTAAAGTCTCAATATCAGACATTTTGTGTCCAATGGGAATAATAGCGCATTTACACCGCAATGTTTAATAAAAGGGGACAATATCCAGCAGTACGGAGAAATTTATATCAAACCATAATTGGTTAAACCACATGTCTGTTCTATTAGCCATATCCAGTATATCTTTACGAAACCCCTTCATTAACTGAAATTGGTATCCCAATGGTAAGACAATTGAATATAGGGAGTTATGAATCCAGTTAGGGACACAACACTCAACCCTAATCAAATTTGGACAAAAGGCTGTTCAGTAGGATTGTCAAACTTTCCTTTCCAGTTTTCACAATGTCCCATATAGACAGTAAAATTGATTATTATTTAGAAAGACCATGGTAAAACATTTTTCATTGGAAATTAAATAAAAAAACATACAGTACAGAGCAAAAGTTTGGACACACCTTCTCATTTAAAGATTTTTCTGTATTTTCAAGACTATGAAAATTGTACATTCATACTGAAGGCATCAAAACTATGAATTAACACATGTGGAATTATATACTTAACAAAAAGTGTGAAACAACTGAAAATATGTCTTATATTCTAGGTTCTTCAAAGTAGCCACCTTTTGCATTGATGACTGCTTTGCACACTCTTGACATTCTCTTGATGAGCTTCAAGAGGTAGTCACCGGAAATGGTCTTCCAACAATCTTGAAGGAGTTCCCAGAGATGCTAGGCACTTGTTGGCCCTTTTACCTTCACTCTGCGGTCCAGCTCACCCCAAACCATCTCGATTGGGTTCAGGTCTGGTGACTGTGGAGGCCAGGTCATCTGGCGTAGCACCCCATCACTCTCCTTCTTGGTCAAATAGCCCTTATACAGCCTGGAGGTGTGTTTGGGGTCATTGTCCTGTTGAAAAATAAATTATGGTCCAACAAAACGCAAACTGAATGGAATAGCATGCCACTGCAAGATGCTGTGGTAGCCACGCTGGTTCAGTATGCCTTCAATTTTTAATATATCCCCAACAGTGTCACTAGCAAAGCACCCCCACACCATCACACCTCCTCCTCCATGCTTCACGGTGGGAACCAGGCATGTAGAGTCCATCCGTTCACCTTTTCTGCGTCGCACAAAGACACGGTGGTTGGAACCAAAGATCTCAAATTTGGACTCATCAGACCAAAGCACAGATCTCCACTGGTCTAATGTCCATTCCTTGTGTTCTTTAGCCCAAACAAGTCTCTTCTGCTTGTTGCCTGTCCTTAGCAGTGGTTTCCTAACAGCTATTTTACCATGATGGCCTGCTGCACAAAGTCTCTTCTTAACAGTTGTTGTAGAGATGTGTCTGCTGCTAGAACTCTGTGTGGCATTGACCTGGTCTCTAATATGAGCTGCTGTTAATCTGCGATTTCTGAGGCTGGTGATTGCCCCAATGTAGACAAACTGTTCTTAATGGAAGTGGATGCCTCATCCGTTGGTGCTGGAGCAGTCCTCTTCTTCGCTTCTACCGCCATACAGTGCCGCCATTTACCAGCAGCAGGTTCTCTCCTGCATGGTGGACCCCGGGCTGCGAACGCACCAAATATCATCTCACCATTTACTCGGTGCATTCCGCCAGCCCCTAACAACTGGGGTAATAGGGTTTTGAACCTATAAGTAATTAATAATAATAATATTATCATCATCTATAATACCCATTTATTTTGCTTACCCCCAAAATTCTTTAATAATACCAAGGATATTGAATTTAGAGTTTCCATTTACTGTACTATAAACCTTATTATCAGCAAGTTGACATTTAATTTCAGTCATATAAACTTCAGTATCCATGACGACAACAGCCCACCTTTTCTAACTTTATGGTGATGTTTCAGTCATTAAGTAAACCTTGCAATGCCACATGTTCATCATGGGTTAAATTTGGATGTTGAACAGTTTTTTTTTCACCCTTCAATCTCAAAATATTATTTACTGCATTTATGAAAGCATGAATTACGGGTACATTAGCCATGGCAAAACATCACTAGTTTTAGAAAAATGGTGAAAACACAAATCGGATTTGTCTATTTAAGAAGGAACATGATTAATGGAATACCAATATTTCAATTTAATCATTGTAAAAAAACTATACAACTCTGTAGTCTGAACCAACTGAATTTAATATCAACGCCACAAAAAGAGGACTAATAATCCTCCAAAAGATTCAAGAATTAATGCAGCAGAAAAGGGGCAGCAGCAAACAAATGTAGTAAAGATGGTGGCAACAGGGGTGCAAAATACTGATAAGACAACCACTCACAGTCTACTAATTCATGGAGGGGGTGACTGCTTAGTATAGGATTGCACAAAAGAGGCTTGTACAGGGCACTGTTCACATATAGGTAATGCACAGTGTCTGGTTTACAGCCTATTAGTCACGCTTATACTATTTGATCAGGTGGGCTGCCCAGCACTATCTAAATGCATCCCATGTGAACAGACACCACAGTTTACAAGACCAACAGTGCTGGGCCTAGCTGCAACTTGAAAAATAAAAAAAAATCCATATTAATATATCAGGTATTGGTCGATATTTTGGCCAAGATATGCAAGCTCGCTACCCATGTCAAGGGTCCTCACACTTGCGAGTCCTAACTAGTGTTGAGCGATACCTTCCGATATTTGAAAGTATCGGTATCGGATTGTATCGGCCGATATCCGAAAAATATCGGATATCGCCGATACCGATACCCGATACCAATACAAGTCAATGGGACACAAATATCGGAAGTGATACTGGATGGTTCCCAGGGCCTGAAGGAGAGAAAACTCTCCTTCAGGCCCTGGGATCCATATTCATGTGTAAAATAAAGAATAAAAATAAAAAATAGGGATATACTCACCCTCTGACGCGCCCTGGTTGTAACCGCTGCAACTGGCAGCCTCCGTTCCTAAGAATGAGCGAGTGAAGGACCTTCGATGACGTGGCGGCTTGTGATTGGTTGCGTGAGCGGTCACGTGACCAATCACAAGACCGCGACCAGGGCGCGTCAGAGGGTGAGTATATCCCTATTTTTTATTTTTATTCTTTATTTTACACATGAATATGCATCCAGATCCCGATTCCCGATATCGCAAAAATATCGGAACTCGGTATCGGAATTCCGATACCGCAAATATCGGCCGCTACCCGATACTTGCGGTATCAGAATGCTCAACACTAGTCCTAACACAAAACTTAATAGCAAAGCCACAAAAAGAGGACTAAAAATCCTCCAAAAATTAAAGAATTAATACAGCAAAAAAGGGGTGATCGCCGATAGCTGCTACTGCGCAGGCGCCGGCGGTACCATCTTGGAGGGGGAATTTATTTTTGTCTAGCAAGATGGCGCCACCGGCTCCTGCACAGTAGCTGCTGTCGGATCACAGATAGCTGCTAATGCACAGGTGTGGCTGGCATCATTTTCAAAGGGATTTTTATTTTTTTAGGAACTTCAGGATTACATCAAACAAATGTGTATATAATTCATTGTATATGCAATCATGCTGCAGGGCAGGCGCTACCACCAGTTTTTTTTTTTCAAGATAGATATAATATTCATTATGTAAATTAGGGGCCAGGTCACTGAGGGATCAATGACCTGTCAGAAACCATACTGATGAATACCTAATCAGAGCACCACATGAAGACCCCCCAAAGGCCGTCCTGGAGCATGAGCATATCATTAACTCAAAACTGAAAATAAAGATTACACAACAACCACAAGACAGATCTCATCAGCAGGTATCATTGTAATCAGTATAACGGCACCGACCTGCCAGTGTTTTTAGGTTACTGTTCACAATCCTGCTGACAGGTTTCCATGAAGAAAACCTGAAATAGGCCTTCATTTTTGGAGAGATCTGCAGGATGGTAGTGAGGTCTCTCCCTCCACTCCGGGTTTTGTGGCCTATGTCCATGATGCACATTTAAATTTTGAGTTGAGGTTTGGCTGTGTCAGTTTGTGCTTTGCTAGCAGCAGAACTAGGAATCTCTGTGCAGGGCAGGTGTGTGTGAGTCTGAACACAGGCCAGAGCCAGGAAGCAAAGCCACTGATGGAAGTAAAGCCACTGATGGAAGTAAAGCCACTGATGCACACAAAAGGGATACGGTGGTGCAGTCACCCACGGCAACGAAGTGTGAAGGACAATCCGGCTGTGATTTGGAGGAAACAATTGCCTTTTTATTGTAAGTTGCCACAATAAAGACTTTTAAATTGGACTAACCTGGGTCATTGCCTCTTTGCTGCACTGTGTGAACCCAGCTGCATTGCAATACACATGGCACTGGTAGGCATTTATGGCTTATGGCTTATTGATGATCTGTACCATTTGGGAGTACTGCAGTCTATAAGATGACTTTACTGTATTGGCGTTTTATTGATCGGACTCTTGACTCATTCGATTTAAATTTTCAGTTTATGGCCTAACCAATATGTTTTGCCATTAAATCATCATCAAGGGGATGAGGCTGTATAGTCTCATCCCCTATGATGATGCCACAATCTTTATGATCTTTTTTGATCATTATATTCATATTAATATGCAAATTAGTTCTATTCCAGAAGAACGCTAGGGTTCTGGCACCTTTCAGTAAATAAACACAGTGCTGAACAGGGGCTTATTTACACACGATGCTCGATGGGAAAAAGTATGACATCGAGAGAAAGCTAATATACGTATTAATGCTAATTTAATGATTCTTTGTTCATAGCAATTTTCTAATGAAACATTGACTTTTATTCCTATACTAGTATCAATGTTTCTATTAAGTTTTTAATCAAATGAATTTCAATAAACAAACATTTCAATATCTGTATAAAAAATGTATGCTTGCATTATGTTTCAAATTAGTTTCCTGGCCCCAGGTGGAATTGCAGGTCAAGCATGTTTTCTTGAATACAGAATTTTGGTTATTGTGATGCTGGAAGATAAATAACTCATCTGAATGACTGTCACGAGGGTGTTGAATACAAAGATTACTAAGGAACCAGAATATTATTTGGCATGCCTCTCTGTTATGCTTGTCTACAAAGACACTGATGAAAATGTTTTCTTTTAGCCATGTATACTCATGTTGCAAATTTCAAATTTTTATAGAAGTTGTTCACTGCATTACATCAAAGGAAAAGTCTACAAATCACAAACCACCCAATTAGGCAAACATTCAATATGGGCCCTAATAATATCACATATGAAATATGACGTATTTTTTAACAACTTTTTTAAAACATTTTTCAAGACAAATCTACTTTCCAAGGGCCCACATACTGTAGAAGCAGAATTTACAAATGTTTTGGGCCCATCAAAGACTGAGTTAAGGCTTGGTTGATCCAATGTTCTTTATTATTGAACTATCTAGATTTGTTAGAATTGGCAGCAAGAACTCGGGTTTGAAATTTGTTCAACTCTCTAGGTTTAAATTGATCTTTATCTAATTTCTAGTCTCCTAATTTATCGGGAGAAAGAGGTTACATGGCACATGTGAATTCAGTGAGGCATTTAATGGGAAAGGGTTCCTTAACATTTTGGGTGCCTTCAGTGGTCCCTTAAGTTACAATATGTATTTGTTCTGTTGTAACTGTAAATTATTGTATTTTGAGTCCAAAAGTCCATAGAAAACTGGTAATTATTATCACATCCTAAAATATTTGTTACACATGTCCTGGGTATCCTAGTCTCTGCTGCCTTTACTTCGGTCCCTTGCCCTTTGTTATGTTCCACATTGGGTTTTGCAGGTTCCCTGATGTGCATCTATGATATCACCTCCTTACTCCTTAGACCTGTTTATGGTCCATTATCACACATCGATGTCTTTGGATTGTGTACTCCACCTCCTGTGAACTCCATGTTAAGCTGCTTCTTTCCTTGCTGACTGCACTGCATTCATCCACCTGCTCCCTATTTTCTTGAGTGTGCCTCCTCCTCACTGGACATCCTGACACCTGACCCGAAGTCCAATTGTGCATCGACCCAGACCTGGGCTTAATGGGTCGACTTAAAAATGTACCTTATAATATTCACCCTAAACAGTAGCCAAAAAATAACATTAAACAACGGATAAGACAGATAAGACAAGTCCACAAGTCTACAAGGCTATTTATATGTGCCCTCTCCTCTCCAGGTGCACAATCCCCACTCCGCAAACTTGCCCGTCTTCTCTGAAATCTCAAACACCAGATTGATTTCAGTGATCCATTGAGCCCTGAGACACAATACCATCCATGAGTTTATTTGAAAAACAAAACAATTAAAAATTTATGACACTTTAATCCAATTTGCATAATAATTCGGAACACGGTGTAGATAGTATAATAGGGACCGACAGGTCTTCTACTGTGCCCAATCCAGCAGATGGACATCGAACCTGGAGTTTTCACACTTTAAAAATGAGGGCTTGACATATGGAATAACTGTCATGAGAATACAAATACACTACAGCTAACCCAGCAGATGTAGATCAACCATCACTGTTCCCATTTCCACAAATTTGTGTTAACATCATCAGCAGCCACAGCAGGCACAGAAGCCACACTAAAGATATCAAGAAGTGCAGTTACGTGACATTAATGCATCACACTAAAAAGTGCAATATCACCTAGTCTGTAAGGTCTGCTATTGGGGTGCAGGAAATAGAAAAAAATCCAGCTCAACGAGGTGGTGAAAAAGCAAAGTCTTGGTACTTTATTCACTTCATATCAAAAAATAGAGGATAAAACAACAGCACAATATAATTAAAAACACTATCTACGCGTTTCTGGTGACATAGCACCCTTAGTCATGACTAAGGGTGCTATGTCACCAGAAACGCGTAGATAGTGTTTTTAATTATATTGTGCTGTTGTTTTATCCTCTATTTTTTGATATGAAGTGAATAAAGTACCAAGACTTTGCTTTTTCACCACCTCGTTGAGCTGGATTTTTTTCTATTTCCTGCATTCCTCACGCCTTGACACAGTGTTTCCGTGCTCCGAGCCTCCAGGGACTACAACTATGGTGAGCTGGATTTTTTCTTTTGTCTGCTATTGGGGTGCAAAGTCTTTGGAGATTCATGACTTGTTCATCTTGATGAAAGTTAGGCAGTCTACACTTTCAGGGGACAGCCAGCTGCAGTTATCCGTCAAGACACCACTAGCAGTGCTTAAGACACGTTCTGAGAGAACGCTGGCTGCCGGCACGATAAAACCTCCAAGGCTTGTTAGGCGAACTCAGGCCAATCATCCATTTTGGAAGACCAAAATGTGAAAGGATACAAAAACTCCCTGATGGTATTGATATTCAGTTGTAGATACTCCGGCACCATCCCCTTCATTCGTTCACCACATGTTAGACTTGGACTCTGCTGTGCTGCTGCATGAGCTGGTCTAAAACAGTGTCAAAGGACTCACAGCAATTGCTTTTTATATTTACATCACTGCTGCAGCTAACGTTTTGGCATTTACGAATTGCCGTACCGCAGTTTGCAAGTCTAGAGCTATAATAAAAACTGTATGCTTCACTGCTATCTTGGGGAAAAGCTCTCTTAAGGTTATGTAAAAGCGTGTTTTGATATTCCAGCATTCATAGGTCCCTTTCCAGAGTGGGAAGCATTGGGCAATATTTGGTTTTATAATGTGGATCTAACAGAGTGGCAACCCAGTATTCAGCAGTATTCCTAATAATAACTATACGGGGATCATGTGCAGCAAGAAGGCACTCATATGTCGGGCTCTACTATGAGGTCCAAGCCCATGCTTTGTGATGGCTGGGTAACAATGAGGCTTGTTTCCTCCGTCCCCTCCCACCAACCATGAACAACAGAGAGGGGAGGATAATTCTCTTCATCTGACAGTTGCTCGCCCATCACCTCTTCTTGCTCCATTTGTTCCTCGGATCTTGCACCTTCGATAAGAGTTTGTCTATTATCACCAGCCCCCTGAGATTGCAGTGATCCACCCTCCCTTGGCACCTGCCTGTGTGACGACAGTCTGGAACTTAGAGACAATGTTATCCCTTCCGCATCCTGCCCTGCTTCCTCCTTTTCTTCGGGGCCACCATCTCCTCCCACAGGCTATTCAAAATCTGCTCCAGCATATAGATAACTAGAATAATGATGCTGATGATGGCTTCATCAGTGCTAGCCATCTTAGTAGCCATTTTGAAACTGTGCAGAAGGGTGCAGAGGTCCAAAATCTGTGCCCACTCTGTAAACGTGATATGCATCATGTCCGTACTGCATTGGCCCTGGCTATACAACATGACATACTGCGTCAGGGCCCGTTGCTGCTGCCACAGTCGATGCAACATGTGCAGAGTGGAATTTCACCATGTCGGCACATTGCATATCAACCCATTAACTGGCATGGACAAAGACCTCTGTATCGGTGCAAGTCGATGACCTGATGGGTGCAAATGGCGGAAATGAGCACACAGCTTATGTTCTTTCTGGAGCAGCTCACCCAGGTCAGGATAGTGGCAGAGAAAATGCTGTACCACCAGTTTGAGGACATGAGCCATGCAAGACACGTGTGTGAGCTTTTCTCACTGTAGGGCTGCCACCTGGTTTGCATCGTTATCGGACATGGCCTTCCCAGGACGCAGGTTCAGCAGAGACAGCCATTGATCAAACTCAGCCTGGAGAGCTGTCCACAACTCTTCAGCTGTACAGCTGCAATCTCCAAGGCATATCAATTTGAATACTGCCTGATTGCGGTCAGCCCTTGCTGCACAGTACGTAGGCGGTGGGGATCTGCTCTGCATGGTTGGAAGGCATGTCTCATAAAGGGAGAGGTTGATGGCACAGGTGGAAGCCCTAGAGGAGATAGAGGAAGCAGAAGAATTGTAGGATGTGTTAAATGTAGAGTTTTGTCCTGCAAACCTTGGGGATTACAAGACTTGTGAAGCAGCGCCTTCCCCCCACAAACACTAGAGTCACCCAGTGCCCAGTCAGCAAAATGTAACGTCCTTGGCCGTGCTGACTCGTGCAAGTGTCTGTGGTGAAATGCACCCTGGAAGACAGAGATTTAGTCAAGGATCAGGCCTCTATAATACGCTAGATACTACAAACTGTTTTATAGTCAGGTCCCCTACTGTATGACACTAGAAACTGAAGAATTTTTGGTGGCCTCTATAACACACTAAATGCAACAAACTATTTTAAAGTCAGGTCCTCTACTGTATGACACTAGGAATAGAAGAGTTTTTTGGTGACCTCTGGATCAGGCCTCTACTCTACAGCTTAATTTCAACCCAATGAAATTACAAGGTGTGATACACAGGCTGTCTGTTGTGAATTCTGCTCTTGGGTTCCCTCCGGTGGTTGTTGGTGGTAATACAGTTGTCCCTGGGTTGCAATCCTGGGCAGGTGTCCCTGCTGATTGCAGTGCTGACTGGGGTATTTAAGGTTGCAGGATTCATTAGTCCTTGCCAGTTGTCCATTGTTCTTGGAAGGTTTGGATCTCAGTCTGGTTCCTCTTGCCCTGCTGCCAATTCAGCAAAGATAAGTGTCTGGTTTTTGTTTCTGCAGCACACATGCTGTGTGCTTTACAGATCAGTGCTATTCATTGTTTTTTCTTGTCCAGCTTAGACTGTGCCAGGATTTTTCCAGTCAAGTTGGATTCTCAGGAGATGCAGATATACGTTCCATGTCTTTAGTTAGATGGTGGAATTTTTGTATTTTCTGCTGTGGATATTTTCAGGGTTTTATTACTGACCGCTTAGCATTCTGTCCTATCCTTTCCTGTTTAGCTAGAGTGGCCTCTTTTGCTAAACCCTGTTTTCTGCCTGCGTGTGTCTTTCCTTTAATACTCACAATCAATATTTGTGGGGGGCTGTCTATCCTTTGGGGTTCTGCTCTGAGGCAAGATAGGATTCCAACTTCCATCTATAGGGGTATTTAGTCCTCCGGCTGTGTCGAGGTGTCTAGGAATGTTAGGTACATCCCATGGCTACTTATAGTTGCGGTGTCAGTTTAGGGATTGCGGTGTTGTGAATTCTGCTCTTGGGTTCCCTCCGGTGGTTGTTGGTGGTAATACAATTGTCCCTGGGTTGCAATCCTGGACAGGTGTCCCTGCTGATTGCAGTGCTGACTGGGGTATTTAAGGTTGCAGGATTCATTAGTCCTTGCCAGTTGTCCATTGTTCTTGGAAGGTTTGGATCTCAGTCTGGTTCCTCCTGCCCCGCTGCCAATTCAGCAAAGATAAGTGTCTGTTTTTTGTTTCTGTAGCACACATGCAGTGTGCTTTACAGATCAGTGCTATTCATTGTTTTTTCTTGTCCAGCTTTGACTGTGCCAGGATTTTTCCAGTCAAGTTGGATTCTCAGGAGATGCAGATATACGTTCCATGTCTTTAGTTAGATGGTGGAATTTTTGTATTATCTGCTGTGGATATTTTCAGGGTTTTAGTACTGACCGCTTAGCATTCTGTCTTATCCTTTCCTATCTTCCTCTTTTGCTAAACCCTGTTTTCTGCCTGCGTGTGTCTTTCCTCTAATACTCACAGTCAATATTTGTGGGGGGCTGTCTATCCTTTGGGGTTCTGCTCTGAGGCAAGATAGGATTCCCATTTCCATCTATAGGGGTATTTAGTCCTCCGGCTGTGTCGAGGTGTCTAGGATTGTTAGGTACATCCCACGGCTACTTCTAGTTGCGGTATCAGTTTAGGGATTGCGGTCAGTATAGGTTCCACCTACTCCTGAGAAAGTCTCATGCGGCTCCAAGGTCACCGGATCATAACAGTACAACTGGCCCACAATGAGTTAAATGCATCTCAGAAGAAGGGAAGAAAAGTGTTGAGCCATTTTTTTTTCTGTAGCCTGCTTTGTCTTTTTTTTCCTCTTTTTCTCTGGGTGGCTGAGGAGTCTGGTGCTAGCATGGATATTCAGGGATTAGCTTCTCATTTAGACCAGCTTGCTGCTAGGGTACAGGGTATTCCTGATTATATTGTTCAGACTCAGGTTTTAGAGCCTAAGATTCCTATTCCTGATTTGTTTTTTGGTGACAGGTCCAAATTTCTGAGTTTTAAAAATAACTGTAAACTGTTTTTTGCTCTGAGACCTCGATCCCCTGGTGATTCCATTCAGCAGGTTAAAATTGTCATCTCCCTGCTGCATGGCGATCCTCAGGATTGGGCATTTTCCCTGGAATCTGGGAATCCGGCCTTGCTTAATGTAGACGCCTTCTTTCAGGCTTTAGGATTATTATATGATGAACCATGAACCAAACTCTGTGGATCAAGCAGAGAAGACCTTGTTGGCCCTGTCTCAGGGTCAAGAAGTGGCAGAATTGTATTGTCAGAAATTTAGAAAATGGTCTGTGTTGACTAAATGGAATGATGATGCTTTGACGGCAATTTTCAGAAAGGGTCTTTCTGAATCTGTTAAAGATGTTATGGTGGAGTTTCCCACGCCTTCCGGTCTGAGTGATTCTATGTCTCTGGCCATTCAGATTGATCGGCGTTTGCGAGAGCGCAGAGCTGTGCGTGCTGTGGCGTTGTCCTCAGAGCAGATGCCTGAGCCAATGCAATGTGATAGGATTCTGTCTAGAATGGAACAACAAGGATTCAGACGTCAGAATAGGTTGTGTTTTTATTGTGGCGATGCTTCTCATGTCATTTCAGTCTGCCCTAAGCGTACAAAGAGGATCGCTAGTTCATTTACCATCAGTACTGTACAACATAAATTTCTGTTATCTGTGTCCTTGATCTGCTCATTGTCTTCATTTTCTGTCATGGCGTTTGTGGATTCAGGCGCCGCCTTGAACTTAATGGACTTTGAGTTTGCCAGGCGTTGTGTTATGATCTGGTGGCCTAAGAGCAGCATGAGACGTACTCTGGAGAAGGTGGTACCTGTACTGACCGCAGACCCTGAACTTAACACCGCAACTAGAAGTAGCCGTGGAATGTACCTAGCGCTCCCTAGACATCTCGACTCAGCCGGAGGACTAATTACCCCTAGAGATAGAAAAAGGAAAACTATCTTGCCTCAGAGAAAATCCCCAAAGGATAGACTGCCCCCCACAAATATTGACTGTGAGAGGAGAGGGAAAAAACATACACAGACTGAAATCAGAATTTAGCAAAGGAGGCCACTTCTAGCTAAATAGAAAGGATAGGACAGAGTACTATGCGGTCAGTATTAAAACACTAGAAAATATCCACCACAGAAAATACAAAAACTCCACAGCTAACTAAAGATATGGAGGGTATATCTGCATCTCCAGAGATACCAGCTTGGCTAAACAAATCCTTATACAGACCAAGCTGGACAAGACAAAAACATGGAAAAGAACTGAACAATAAGGCCACAGCATGTGGACAGCAAAAAATCAAGGCCAGAACTTATCTTTGTTGAAATGAACTGCAAAGCAGGAGAGACCAGGCAGAGATGTGAATCCTCCAGGAACAATGGACAACTGGCACTGACTAAAGGGTGAAGCAAGACTAAATAGCACAGTCAGAATTGCAAAAAGTGAACACACCTGATAAATACTGCGATTCAGAGACAGCAGCACTACCACTTACAACCACCGGAGGGAGCCCAAGAGCAGAATTCACAACAGTACCCCCCCTTGAGGAGGGGTCGCCGAACCCTCACCAGAGCCCCCAAGGTCGATCCGGACGAGACAAATGAAAGGCACGAACCAAATCATCAGCATGAACATCGGAGGCAACAAACCAAGAATTATCCTCCTGGCCATAACCCTTCCATTTGACAAGATACTGAAGCTTCCGCCTCGAAAAATGAGAATCCAAAATCTTCTCAACCACATACTCTACCTCCCCATCAATCAACACCGGGGCAGGAGGATCAACAGAGGGAACAACGGGCACCACATATTTCCGCAACAAAGATCTATGAAAAACATTATGGATGGAAAAAGAGGCTGGAAGGGCCAAACGAAAAGACACTGGATTGATAATCTCAGAAATCCTATAAGGGCCAATAAACCAAGGCTTAAACTTAGGGGAAGAAACCTTCATAGGGACATGACGGGAAGACAACCAGACCAAATCCCCAACCCGAAGCCGGGAACCAACACACCGACGACGGTTAGCAAAACGCTGAGCCCCCTCCTGAGACAACACCAAATTGTCAACAACATGAGCCCAAATTTGCTGCAACCTGTCATCCACAGAGTCCACCCCAGGACAATCAGAAGGCTCAACCTGCCCCGAAGAAGAACGAGGATGAAAACCAGAGTTACAATAGAAGGGTGAAACCAAGGTAGCAGAACTAGCCCAATTATTAAGGGCAAACTCGGCCAATGGCAAGAAAGCCACCCAATCATCCTGATCAGCAGACACAAAGCATCTCAAATAAGTTTCCAAAGTCTGATTAGTTCGCTCGGTTTGGCCATTTGTCTGAGGATGAAATGCGGAAGAAAAAGACAAATCAATGCCCAGCCTAGCACAAAAGGCCCGCCAAAACCTAGAATCAAACTGGGAACCTCTATCGGACACAATATTCTCCGGAATGCCATGCAAACGAACCACATGCTGAAAAAACAACGGAACCAAATCAGAAGAGGAAGGCAACTTAGGCAAAGGTACCTTATGAACCATCTTAGAAAACCGGTCACAAACCACCCAGATAACTGACATCCTCTGGGAAACCGGAAGATCTGAAACAAAATCCTTAGAAATATGCGTCCAAGGCCTCTCAGGGACCGGAAAGGCAAAAGCAACCCACTAGCGCGGGAACAGCAAGGCTTGGCCCGCGCACAAGTCCCACAGGACTGCACAAAAGAACGCACATCCTGTGACAAAGAAGTCCATCAAAAGGACCTACCAACCAAATGTCTGGTACCAAAAATCCCAGGATGACCAGCTAACACAGAACAATGAACCTCCGAAATCACTTTACTAGTCCATCTGTCAGGAACAAACAATTTCCCCACTGGACAGCGGTCAGGTTTATCAGCCTGAAATTCCTGAAGAACCCGTCGTAAATCAGGGGAGATGGCAGAAAGAATCACCCCTTCCTTCAGAATACCGACCGGCTCAAGGACCCCAGGAGAATCAGGCAAAAAGCTCCTAGAGAGGGCATCAGCCTTTACATTCTTAGAACCCGGAAGATCCGAGACCACAAAATCAAAACGGGAGAAAAACAGGGACCATCGGGCCTGTCTAGGATTCAGCCGTTTGGCAGACTCGAGATAAATCAGATTCTTATGATCGGTCAAGACCACAATACGGTGCTTGGCCCCCTCAAGCCAATGTCGCCACTCCTCAAATGCCCACTTCATAGCCAACAACTCACGATTGCCGACATCATAATTGCGTTCCGCAGGCGAAAACTTTCGAAAAAAGAAGGTGCACGGTTTCATCAAGGAACCATCAGAATTCCTCTGAGACAAAACGGCCCCTGCCCCAATCTCAGAAGCGTCAACCTCAACCTGAAAAGGAAGAGAAACATCCGGCTGACGCAACACAGGGGCAGAAGTAAATCGGCGTTTAAGCTCCTGAAAGGCAGAAACAGCCGCAGAGTACCAATTCGTCACATCAGCGCCTTTCTTCGTCAAATCGGTCAGGGGTTTAACCACACTGGAGAAGTTGGCAATGAAACGGCGATAAAAATTAGCAAAGCCCAAAAATTTCTGAAGGCTCTTCACGGATGTGGGCTGGATCCAATCATGAATGGCGTTAAACTTAACCGGATCCATTTCTATAGATGAGGGAGAAAAAATGAAGCCCAAAAAAGAAATCTTCTGTACTCCAAAGAGGCACTTAGACCCCTTCACAAACAAGGCATTATCACAAAGGATCTGAAATACCATCCTGACTTGTTTCACATGAGACTCCCAATCATCTGAAAAAAATCAAAATATCATCCAAATATACAATCATGAATTTATCAAGATAATTCTGAAATATATCATGCATGAAGGACTGAAACACAGATTGAGCATTAGAGAGTCCGAATGGCATCACAAGGTATTCAAAATGGCCTTCGGGCGTATTAAATGCAGTTTTCCATTCGTCACCCTGCTTAATACGAACAAGATTATATGCCCCTCGAAGGTCAATCTTAGTAAACCAACTAGCCCCCTTAATCCTAGCAAACAGATCAGAAAGCAAAGGCAAAGGGTATTGGAATTTGACCGTGATCTTATTCAAGAGGCGATAATCAATACAGGGTCTCAAGGAGCCATCTTTTTTGGCAACAAAAAAAAAACCTGCTCCCAATGGTGAAGAAGATGGCCGAATATGCCCCTTCTCCAAGGACTCCTTAACATAGCTCCGCATGTCGGTATGTTCAGGCACAGACAGGTTGAAAAGACGGCCCTTAGGGAACTTACAGCCTGGAATCAAGTCAATAGCACAATCACAGTCCCTATGCGGTGGAAGGGAACTGGACTTGGGCTCATTGAATACATCCTGGAAATCTGACAAAAACTCAGGAATTTCAGAAGAGGGGGAGGAGGCAATTGACATCAAAGGAACGTCACCATGAACCCCCTGACAACCCCAACTAGTCACAGACATAGATTTCCAATCTAATACCGGATTATGCACCTGTAACCATGGGAAACCCAGCACAATAGCATCATGCAAATTATGCAACACCAGAAAACGACAATCTTCCTGATGGGTTGGCGCCATGCACATGGTCAGCTGTGTCCAAAACTGAGGTCTATTTTTAGCCAACGGTGTAGCATCAATGCCCTTCAAAGGAATAGGACTCTGCAAAGGCTGCAAGGGGAAACCACAACGTCTGGCAAATTCTAAGTCCATTCAGTTTAGAGCGGCGCCTGAATCCACAAATGCCATGACAGAAAATGATGATAATGAGCAGATCAGGGTCACAGATAACAGAAATTTAGGTTGTACAGTACTGATGGTAACAGAACTAGCGATTCTCTTGGTACGCTTAGGGCAATCAGAAATAACATGAGCAGAATCGCCGCAGTAAAAACACAACCTATTCTGACGTCTGAATCCTTGTCGTTCAGCTCTAGACACAATCCTATCACACTGCATAGGCTCAGGACTCCGCTCGGAAGACAATGCAATAATGTGCACAACTCTGCGCTCGCGCAAGCGCCGATCAATCTGAATGGCCAGAGACATAGAATCACTCAGACCAGCAGGCGTGGGGAACCCCACCATAACATCTTTAACGGATTCAGAAAGACCCTTTCTGAAGATTGCCGCCAAGGCATCCTCATTCCATTTAGTCAGTACAGACCATTTTCTAAACTTCTGGCAATATGATTCTGCCGCTTCCTGACCCTGAGACAGGGCCAACAAGGTCTTCTCAGCATGATCCACTGAATTAGGTTCGTCATACAATAACCCAAGGGCCTGAAAAAAGGTGTCTACATTAAGCAACGCCGGATTCCCAGGTTCCAGGGCAAATGCCCAATCCTGGGGGTCACCACGCAGCAGAGATATAACAATTTTAACCTGCTGGATGGGATCACCAGAGGAACGGGGTTTCAGAGAAAAAAACAGTTCACAGTTATTTTTAAAGCTCAGAAATTTGGACCTATCCCCAAAAAACAAATCAGTAATTGGAATTCTAGGCTCTAAAACCGGAGTCTGAACGATATAATCGGAAATACCCTGTACTCTAGCAGCAAGTTGATCCACACGAGAAGCCAATCCCTGAACATCCATACCAGCGCCGAACTCCTGAGCCACCCAGAGGTAAAGAGGGAAGAAAAAAAAAAAACACAACAGACTACAGAAAAAAAAATGGCTCAGCACTTTCCTTCCCTTCTTCTGAGATGCGGTTAACTCATTGTTGGCCAGTTGTACTGTTATGATCTGGTCGCCTAAGAGCAGCATGAGACGTACTCGGGAGAAGGTGGTACCTGTACTGACCGCAGACCCTGTACTTAACACCGCATCTAGAAGTAGCCGTGGAATGTACCTAGCGCTCCCTAGACATCTCGACACAGCCGGAGGACTAATTACCCCTAGACATAGAAAAGGGAAAACTATCTTGCCTCAGAGAAAATCCCCAAAGGATAGACAGCCCCCCACAAATATTGACTGTGAGAGGAGAGGGAAAAAACATACACAGACTGAAATCAGAATTTAGCAAAGGAGGCCACTTCTAGCTAAATAGAAAGGATAGGACAGAGTACTATGCGGTCAGTATTAAAACACTAGAAAATATCCACCACAGAAAATACAAAATCTCCACAGCTAACTAAAGATATGGAGGGTATATCTGCATCTCCAGAGATACCAGCTTGGCTAAACAAATCCTTATACAGACCAAGCTGGACAAGACAAAAACATGGAAAAGAACTGAACAATAAGGCCACAGCATGTGGACAGCAAAAAATCAAGGCCAGAACTTATCTTTGTTGAAATGAACTGCAAAGCAGGAGAGACCAGGCAGAGATGTGAATCCTCCAGGAACAATGGACAACTGGCACTGACTAAAGGGTGAAGCAAGACTAAATAGCACAGTCAGAATTGCAAAAAGTGAACACACCTGATAAATACTGCGATTCAGAGACAGCAGCACTACCACTTATAACCACCGGAGGGAGCCCAAGAACAGAATTCACAACAGTACCCCCCCTTGAGGAGGGGTCACCGAACCCTCACCAGAGCCCCCAAGGCCGATCCAGACGAACCAAATGAAAGGCACGAACCAAATCATCAGCATGAACATCGGAGGCAACAACCCAAGAATTATCCTCCTGGCCATAACCCTTCCATTTGACAAGATACTGAAGCTTCCGCCTCGAAAAATGAGAATCCAAAATCTTCTCAACCACATACTCCAACTCCCCATCAATCAACACCGGGGCAGGAGGATCAACAGAGGGAACAACGGGCACCACATATTTCCGCAACAAAGATCTATGAAAAACATTATGGATGGAAAAAGAGGCTGGAAGGGCCAAACGAAAAGACACTGGATTGATAATCTCAGAAATCCTATAAGGGCCAATAAACCGAGGCTTAAACTTAGGGGAAGAAACCTTCATAGGGACATGACGGGAAGACAACCAGACCAAATCCCCAACCCGAAGCCCGGAACCAACACACCGACAACGGTTAGCAAAACGCTGAGCCCCCCCCTGAGACAACACCAAATTGTCAACATGAGCCCAAATTTGCTGCAACCTGTCAACCACAGAGTCCACCCCAGGACAATCAGAAGGCTCAACCTGCCCCGAAGAAAAACGGGGATGAAAACCAGAGTTACAAAAGAAGGGTGAAACCAAGGTAGCAGAACTAGCCCGATTATTAAGGGCAAACTCGGCCAATGGCAAGAAAGCCACCCAATCATCCTGATCAGCAGACACAAAGCATCTCAAATAAGTTTCCAAAGTCTGATTAGTTCGCTCGGTTTGGCCATTTGTCTGAGGATGAAATGCGGAAGAAAAAGACAAATCAATGCCCAGCCTAGCACAAAAGGCTCGCCAAAACCTAGAAACAAACTGAGAACCTCTATCGGACACAATATTCTCCGGAATGCCATGCAAACGAACCAAATGCTGAAAAAACAACAGAACCAAATCAGAAGAGGAAGGCAACTTAGGCAAAGGTACCTTATGAACCATCTTAGAAAACCGGTCACAAACTACCCAGATAACTGACATCCTCTGGGAAACCGGAAGATCTGAAATAAAATCCATAGAAATATGCGTCCAAGGCCTCTCAGGGACCGGCAAAGGCAAAAGCAACCCACTAGCGCGGGAACAGCAAGGCTTGGCCCGTGCACAAGTCCCACAGGACTGCACAAAAGAACGCACATCCCGTGACAAAGAAGGCCACCAAAAGGACCTACCAACCAAATCTCTGATACCAAAAATCCCAGGATGACCAGCTAACACAGAACAATGAACCTCCGAAATCACTTTACTAGTCCATCTGTCAGGAACAAACAATTTCCCCACTGGACAGCGGTCAGGTTTATCAGCCTGAAATTCCTGAAGAACCCGTCGTAAATCAGGGGAGATGGCAGAAAGAATCACCCCTTCCTTCAGAATACCGACCGGCTCAAGGACCCCAGGAGAATCAGGCAAAAAGCTCCTAGAGAGGGCATCAGCCTTAACATTCTTAGAACCTGGAAGATCCGAGACCACAAAATCAAAACGGGAGAAAAACAGGGACCATCGGGCCTGTCTAGGATTCAGCCGTTTGGCAGACTCGAGATAAATCAGATTCTTATGATCGGTCAAGACCACAATACGGTGCTTGACCCCCTCAAGCCAATGTCGCCACTCCTCAAATGCCCACTTCATAGCCAACAACTCACAATTGCCGACATCATAATTGCGTTCCGCAGGCGAAAACTTTCGAGAAAAGAAGGCGCACGGTTTCACCAAGGAACCATCAGAATTCCTCTGAGACAAAACGGGCCCTGCCCCAATCTCAGAAGCGTCAACCTCAACCTGAAAAGGAAGAGAAACATCCGGCTGACGCAACACAGGGGCAGAAGTAAATCGGCGTTTAAGCTCCTGAAAGGCAGAAACAGCCACAGAGGACCAATTCGTCACATCAGCGCCTTTCTTCGTCAAATCGGTCAGGGGTTTAACCACACTGGAGAAGTTGGCAATGAAACGGCGATAAAAATTAGCAAAGCCCAAAAATTTCTGAAGGCTCTTCACGGATGTGGGCTGGATCCAATCATGAATGGCCTTAAACTTAACCAGATCCATTTCTATAGATGAGGAAATGAGGAAAAAGAAATCTTCTGTACTCCAAAGAGGCACTTAGACCCCTTCACAAACAAGGCATTATCACGAAGGATCTGAAATACCATCCTGACTTGTTTCACATGAGACTCCCAATCATCTGAAATAATCAAAGTATCATCCAAATATACAATCATGAATTTATCAAGATAACTCTGAAATATATCATGCATGAAGGACTGAAACACAGATGGAGCATTAGAGAGTCCGAATGGCATCACAAGGTATTCAAAATGTCCTTCGGGCGTATTAAATGCAGTTTTCCATTCGTCACCCTGCTTAATACGAACAAGATTATATGCCCCTCGAAGGTCAATCTTAGTAAACCAACTAGCCCCCTTAATCCTAGCAAACAGATCTGAAAGCAAAGGCAAAGGGTATTGGAATTTGACCGTGATCTTATTCAAGAGGCGATAATCAATACAGGGTCTCAAGGAGCCATCTTTTTTGGCAACAAAAAAAAACCTGCTCCCAATGGTGAAGAAGATGGCCGAATATGCCCCTTCTCCAAGGACTCCTTACCATAGCTCCGCATGGTGGTATGTTCAGGCACAGACAGGTTGAAAAGTCGGCCCTTAGGGAACTTACAGCCTGGAATCAAGTCAATAGCACAATCACAGTCCCTATGCGGTGGAAGGGAACTGGACTTGGGCTCATTGAATACATCCTGGAAATCTGACAAAAACTCAGGAATTTCAGAAGAGGGGGAGGAGGCAATTGACATCAAAGGAACGTCACCATGAACCCCCTGACAACCCCAACTAGTCACAGGCATAGATTTCCAATCTAATACCAGATTATGCACCTGTAACCATGGGAAACCCAGCACAATAGCATCATGCAAATTATGCAACACCAGAAAACGACAATCTTCCTGATGGGTTGGCACCATGCACATGGTCAGCTGTGTCCAAAACTGAGGTTTATTTTTAGCCAACGGTGTAGCATCAATGCCCTTCAAAGGAATAGGACTCTGCAAAGGCTGCAAGGGGAAACCACAACGTCTGGCAAATTCTAAGTCCATTAAGTTTAGAGCGGCGCCTGAATCCACAAATGCCATGACAGAAAATGACGATAATGAGCAGATCAGGGTTACAGATAACAGAAATTTAGGTTGTACGGTACTGATGGTAACAGAACTAGCGATTCTCTTGGTACGCTTAGGGCAATCAGAAATAACATGAGCAGAATCGCCGCAGTAAAAACACAACCTATTCTGACGTCTGAATCCTTGTCGTTCAGCTCTAGATACAATCCTATCACACTGCATAGGCTCAGGACTCCGCTCGGAAGACAATGCCATAGTGTGCACAACTCTGCGCTCGCGCAAGCGCCGATCAATCTGAATGGCCAGAGACATAGAATCACTCAGACCAGCAGGCGTGGGGAACCCCACCATAACATCTTTAACGGATTCAGAAAGACCCTTTCTGAAGATTGCCGCCAAGGCATCCTCATTCCATTTAGTCAGTACAGACCATTTTCTAAACTTCTGGCAATATGATTCTGCCGCTTCCTGACCCTGAGACAGGGCCAACAAGGTCTTCTCAGCATGATCCACTGAATTAGGTTCGTCATACAATAACCCAAGCGCCTGAAAAAAGGTGTCTACATTAAGCAACGCCAGATTCCCAGGTTCCAGGGCAAATGCCCAATCCTGGGGGTCACCACGCAGCAGAGATATAACAATTTTAACCTGCTGGATGGGATCACCAAAGGAACGGGGTTTCAGAGAAAAAAACAGTTTACAGTTATTTTTAAAGCTCAGAAATTTGGACCTATCCCCAAAAAACAAATCAGGAGTTGGAATTCTAGGCTCTAAAACCGGAGTCTGAACGATATAATCGGAAATACCCTGTACTCTAGCAGCAAGTTGATCCACACAAGAAGCCAATCCCTGAACATCCATACCAGCACCGAACTCCTGAGCCACCCAGAACGACAATCTAAAGCACCGAAAAAACGCAGTCAAAACGTCCACTTAATGCGAAATGTACAAAACTTTATTAGAAAATACACATAAACAGATCAGGTATGCAGCATGGCAGGCAGCAATTCCCCCATAAGCCCGCATACACGTCTCACAGACAAGGACCAGACTAAGGTACACTCACACAGCAACGGGTTATACAGGACCCATGCCTGAAATGCACTTGCATCACATAATAGTGCAAAGGACACCCATCATCCTAGTAATATACATACCGCAGTGGGGAGTTATAGTGTTCGTGCACGATGTCTACCTTCCTCAGGGGGTGTGCCCGAAGTTAGGGGGCACAGATTAAATACCTTTATGTCCGGAAATAGCGGGGGATCATGTCCTTAGCACGCCGCATCTTCCTGCTTCCGGTCCGCACGGCCTGTGAGCCCGGAAACACATGGGCCCATGTGATCCGCCCCACAAGACACCACAGAAGCCGAAGACAGGAAGGACGCTACAGTGCATGCGTAAATACCGGCGTGGCCATTTCTATTTAGGGCATATTCACTGGCATACTATATGCAGGTAGAAATATATAATATTATACATAGTGCGCGCATGCACCAGACCGCAGCACAGACGATAACACAGTAAAACAATAAAACACTCTATCATTATAAAGATAAAATACAAATTAGCCGCTATAGTGACCAATATTAAAGAGACCAACCCCATATGTGACAATTACCACCAGATAATAGCGTCAACTATCCACCAATATAGATTATAAATTACATACACACCTATGGCGACTATGGATACAGATAACACCCTTATCATGATGGCTATACATATATGAACAATATCATAATATTATCCCCACCTAATACCTATTGAAAGAGACATGTGTCTATATCATACATCATTGCGTACGTCTAAGGTAAATAATTAGCCTCTATAACATAAGGTGCACAGTGTCCAATGTATAAAGCAAATGCTTGGTGGAGATATATATATTTGCTCAAGCTGGTCCACATATGATGTATCTGTATTCGATCCATTTTCTTCTTTCGATCACTTAAAGGGATTGCCCCACACACAGGTCACCATATCAGGATAACTAAAATATAAAATAAAAAATAAAGATTAAAATCACATAGAGAAAATGTATGCGGAGTCATGTAGGGAAAAGGTGCACAGCATACGGGAGACTATAGAAACGGGGCGAACGACAGACCCTCATTTAGCCCATCTGGCTGGACTGTGTGTAAGCGCCAGATCCAGCGTGTCTCTAGCATACCGAGTCTTTTAGACAGATGGCCACCCCTAATATTAATTTTCAGGGCATCAATCCCCCTCACCCTTAACATTGTAGCATCGCACCCATGATAGGCTTTGAAATGCCTCGGCAACGTCTTTAATGTGGTCACATCAGTATGGCCGGCGGCCGCCTGTATCCCCAAGACATGCTCCCTCACGCGGACTTTTAGTTGGCGGGTAGTAAGGCCGACATATATAAGTCCACAGGGGCATGTAGCGTAATAAATAACATACCTAGTGGTACAGGTGGTTCGTTGTCTAATCGAAAACACCTTTGTACCACTGGAATTGGAGAACGAATCACATCTATCAATGTTGGGGCAGGCGACACACCGACCACACGGAAAGCAACCCACATTAGGTGTAAAATTATCCAAAAAGGTTCCAGAAGGCCGTCCCTCGTGATGACTATGGACCAACTGATCCCTGAGATTGGCAGCTCACCTAAATGTCATGGATGGTTGTTTGGGGATGAATTTTTTGATTATGGGATCTACCTGAAGGATCGGCCAGGCTTTACCCAAGACTCTCCGTATCTGATCTGCCTTGGAGTTAAAGGTGGTGACTAGGGTTGAGCGAAACGGGTCGATCATTTTCAAAAGTCGCCGACTTTTGGCTAAGTCGGCGTCTCATGAAACCCGATCCGACCCCTGTGCTTGTCGGCCATGCGGTACGCGACTTTCGCGCCAAAGTCGCGTTTCAATGACGCGAAAAGCGCCATTTCTCAGCCAATGAAGGTGAACGCAGAGTGTGGGCAGCGTGATGACATAGATCCTGGTCCCCACCATCTTAGAGAAGGGCATTGCAGTGATTGGCTTGCTGTCTGCGGCGTCACAGGGGCTATAAAGGGGCGTTCCCGCCGACCGCCATCTTACTGCTGCTGATCTGAGCTTAGGGAGAGGTTGCTGCCGCTTCGTCAGAAGCAGGGAGAGCGTTAGGCAGGGTCCACTAACCACCAAACCGCTTGTGCTGTAGCGATTTCCACTGTCCAACACCACCTTCGGTGTGCAGGAACAGTGGAAGCTATTTTTTTTTTTTTTCCTCAGCGCTGTAGCTCATTGGGCTGCCCTAGAAGGCTCCGTGATAGCTGTATTGCTGTGTGTACGCCACTGTGGAAACCAACTGCTTTTTTCAAAGCACATATCCTCTTGTTCCTTTCTGCACAGCTATCTTTTTTGTTTGTCCACACTTTTTATTTAATTTGTGCATCAGTCCACTCCTATTGCTGCCTGCCATACCTGGCTTAGATTACTGCAGGGAGATAGTAATTGTAGGACAGTCCCTGTTTTTTTTTTTTTTTTTTTTTTTTGTGGGAGATTAAGATTGGCATTTCTGCTACAGTGCCATCCCTGTGTGTGCCATCTCTCACTGAGTGGGCCATAGAAAGCCTATTTATTTTTTCCGTGATTTGTGTTCTAAATTCTACCTCAACACAAAAACACTACATCAATCAGTGGTAGAAAAATATTGGCCTCAGTCAGGGCTTGTGTGCCACTGCTGTGTGTGCTATCTCTTATTCAGTGGGCTATAGAAAGCCTATTTATTTATTTATTTTTTTTCTTATTATTTGGTTTCTAAAGTCTCCCTGAAAAAAAAATAAATAAATAAAAAAACAGTGGGAGAGTAATATTGCCCTTTCAGCTTGTGTGCCAGTCTTGACTCCTGGGTGTGCCACCTCTCTCTCTCATTCAGTGGGCCATAGAAAGGCTATTTATTTTTTTGGTTTTTTTAATATTATTTGGTTTCTAAAGTCTCCCTGAAAATAAAAAAAAAACTTAAAAAAACAGTGGGAGAGTAATATTGCCCTTTCAGCTTGTGCGCCAGTCTTGACTCCTGGGTGTGCCACCTCTCTCTCTCTAATTGTGGGCCATAGAAAGCCTTTTTTTTTTTTTTTTTTTTTAAATATTATTTGGTTTCTAAAGTCTCCCTTAAAAAACAAAAAATACATAAAAAAACAGTGGGAGAGTAATATTGCCCTTTCAGCTTGTGTGCCAGTCTTGACTCCTGGGTGTGCCACCTCTCTCTCTCATTCAGTGGGCCATAGAAAGGCTATTTATTTTTTTGGTTTTTTTAATATTATTTGGTTTCTAAAGTCTCCCTGAAAAAAAAAAAAAACTTAAAAAAACAGTGGGAGAGTAATATTGCCCTTTCAGCTTGTGCGCCAGTCTTGACTCCTGGATGTGCCACCTCTCTCTCTCTAATTGTGGGCCATAGAAAGCCTTTTTTTTTTTGTTTTTTTAAATATTATTGGGTTTCTAAAGTCTCCCTTAAAAAACAAAAAATACATAAAAAAACAGTGGGAGAGTAATATTGCCCTTTCAGCTTGTGTGCCAGTCTTGACTCCTGGGTGTGCCACCTCTCTCTCTCTAATTGTGGGCCATAGAAAGGCTATTTATTTTTTTGGTTTTTTTAATATTATTTGGTTTCTAAAGTCTCCCTGAAAAAAAAAAAAAACTTAAAAAAACAGTGGGAGAGTAATATTGCCCTTTCAGCTTGTGCGCCAGTCTTGACTCCTGGGTGTGCCACCTCTCTCTCTCTAATTGTGGGCCATAGAAAGCCTTTTTTTTTTGTTTTTTTTTAAATATTATTTGGTTTCTAAAGTCTCCCTTAAAAAACAAAAAATACATAAAAAAACAGTGGGAGAGTAATATTGCCCTTTCAGCTTGTGTGCCAGTCTTGACTCCTGGGTGTGCCACCTCTCTCTCTCATTCAGTGGGCCATAGAAAGGCTATTTATTTTTTTGGTTTTTTTAATATTATTTGGTTTCTAAAGTCTCCCTGAAAATAAAAAAAAAAAAACTTAAAAAAACAGTGGGAGAGTAATATTGCCCTTTCAGCTTGTGCGCCAGTCTTGACTCCTGGGTGTGCCACCTCTCTCTCTCTAATTGTGGGCCATAGAAAGCCTTTTTTTTTTTGTTTTTTTAAATATTATTGGGTTTCTAAAGTCTCCCTTAAAAAACAAAAAATACATAAAAAAACAGTGGGAGAGTAATATTGCCCTTTCAGCTTGTGTTCCAGTCTTGACTCCTGGGTGTGCCACCTCTCTCTCTCTCTAATTGTGGGCCATAGAAAGGCTATTTATTTTTTTGGTTTTTTTAATATTATTTGGTTTCTAAAGTCTCCCTGAAAAAAAAAAAAAACTTAAAAAAACAGTGGGAGAGTAATATTGCCCTTTCAGCTTGTGCGCCAGTCTTGACTCCTGGGTGTGCCACCTCTCTCTCTCTAATTGTGGGCCATAGAAAGCCTTTTTTTTTTGTTTTTTTTTTAATATTATTTGGTTTCTAAAGTCTCCCTTAAAAAACAAAAAATACATAAAAAAACAGTGGGAGAGTAATATTGCCCTTTCAGCTTGTGTGCCAGTCTTGACTCCTGGGTGTGCCACCTCTCTCTCTCATTCAGTGGGCCATAGAAAGGCTATTTATTTTTTTGGTTTTTTTAATATTATTTGGTTTCTAAAGTCTCCCTGAAAATAAAAAAAAAAAAAAACTTAAAAAAACAGTGGGAGAGTAATATTGCCCTTTCAGCTTGTGCGCCAGTCTTGACTCCTGGGTGTGCCACCTCTCTCTCTCTAATTGTGGGCCATAGAAAGCCTTTTTTTGTTTGTTTTTTTTTTAATATTATTTGGTTTCTAAAGTCTCCCTGAGAAAAAAAAAAATAAATTAGGTGGGAGATTAATATTGACATTAGTGCTTGAGTGACAGTCCTGCGTGTGTGACATCTCTGTGATTTTGTGCCACAGAAAACAGAGTGTGTAACATTGTGCCTGATTTTCCTTGTGGTCTCACCAACCTGTTAAGGGATATTGAAATCATACTGAAGTTATAGCTCACCGTGTAAGTTGTTTGACAGCAACAAATAAAGTTACTTTGGTTAAGATTTTAAAACAATGAGGAAGTCTGGTGCAAGAGGTCGTCGTGGGCGTTCATTGTCAGCTGGTAATGATGGTAGTGGTAGTGGAGCATCAGGTGGTCGTGGGGATAAAAATATTCCACCTAAGTCTGGAGCTGTGGAGCCAGTTTCGTCGTCAGGCTACACAAGGCCTCGAACGCTCTCTTTTCTGGGAGTAGGAAAACCGCTTTTAAAGGCGGAGCAGCAACAGCAAGTTTTGGCTTACATTGCAGACTCAGCCTCTAGCTCTTTTGCCTCCTCTTCCGAAACTGGTAAATGTAAAAGCAGCGCGTCGCTTGTGGATGTTCACGGTCAGGGACAAGTCGCTTCCTTGTCCTCCTCAGCAAAAACTACAACAAGAGAGAAGGATGCAGCAGGCGACACAACGGGTCACTCCATGGAGCTCTTTACACATACCGTCCCTGGCTTAGAAAGTGAAACATTTAACAGGCCATGCCCATTACAAGTAGATTCTGACATGGAGTGCACTGATGCACAGCCACAGCCAGAGTACTATGCTGCTCCTTTGACTCAGACCACCACATTGCCCTCTCAGGGTACAGATCCACAATCAGACCCTGATGAGACTATGTTGCCCCGCCACGAACGCTATACCACCGACCGACACAGTGACACAGACGAAGTTGCACACGAGCTCGAAGAGGAGGTAATAGATGACCCAGTTATTGACCCCGATTGGCAGCCATTGGGGGAACAGGGTGCAGGCGGCAGTAGTTCAGAAGCGGAGGTGGAGGAGGGGCCGCAGCAGGCATCAACATCGCAACAGGTTCCATCTGCCGGGCCCGTATCTGGCCCAAAACGCGTGTCAAAGCCAAAACCTGTTGGAGGACAGCGTGGCCATCCGGTTAAAGCTCAGTCTGCAATCCCTGAAAAGGGATCCGAGTCTAGGAAGAGTGCAGTCTGGCATTTTTTTAAACAACATCCAACTGATCAGCGCAAAGTCATCTGTCAAAAATGTTCAACTAGCTTAAGCAGAGGTCAGAATCTGAAAAGTCTAAATACTAGTTGCATGCATAGACACTTAACCACCATGCATTTTCAAGCCTGGACTAACTACCAAACGTCCCTTAAGGTTGTAGCACCCTCGGCCAATGAAGCTAGTCAGCAACGCAACATCCCTTCCGTCACTGTAAGGCTACCATTTTCCGCACCACCGGCAGTATCTGTGCAGGTTTCTTTGCCAGCCAAAAGCAGTCAGGGTCAGGGAACCACCAGTTTTGTAGGAGGAAATATTGCATCTAGGGCACCGGCGGAAACAATACCGTCTCCAACCGTCTCTCAGTCTGCCATGTACACCGGCACACCCGAAAGTTCCACGATTTCCAGCTCTCCAGTCCAGCTCACCCTACATGAGACTCTGGTTAGAAAAAGGAAGTACTTATCCTCGCATCCGCGTACACAGGGTTTTAACGCCCACATAGCTAGACTAATCTCGTTAGAGATGATGCCCTACCGGTTAGTTGAAAGCGAAGCTTTCAAAGCCCTGATGGAGTACGCTGAACCACGATACGAGCTACCCAGTCGACACTTTTTTTCCAGAAAAGCCATCCCAGCCCTGCACCAGCATGTTAAACAGCGCATCGTCCATGCACTCAGGCAATCTGTGAGTACAAAGGTGCACCTGACTACAGATGCATGGACCAGTAGGCATGGCCAGGGACGTTATGTGTCCATCACGGCACACTGGGTGAATGTGGTGGATGCAGGGTCCACAGGCGACATCAATTTAGGGACAGTTGTGCCTAGCCCACGGTCTAGGAAACAGTTGGCTGTAGGCGTTCGCACCCCCTCCTCCTCCTCCTCCTCGTCCTCCTGCAGAAGCTACAGCTCTTCCACAGAACGCAGTCTGCCAACCACTCCATCGGCAGATGACACTGTTGCACACCAGTTGTCCCATTATGGGCCAGCTACTGCCAAGCGTCAGCAGGCTGTATTGGCTATGAAGTGTTTGGGCGACAACAGACACACCGCGGAAGTTCTGTCCGAGTTCTTGCAACAAGAAACGCAGTCGTGGCTGGGCACAGTAGATCTTGAGGCAGGCAAGGTAGTGAGTGATAACGGAAGGAATTTCATGGCTGCCATCTCCCTTTCCCAACTGAAACACATTCCTTGCCTGGCTCACACCTTAAACCTGGTGGTGCAGTGCTTATTGAAAACTTATCCTGGGTTCTCCGACCTGCTCCTCAAAGTGCGTGCACTTTGCTCACATATCCGACGTTCGCCTGTACACGCCAGCCGTATGCAGACCTATCAGCGGTCTTTGAACCTTCCCCAGCATCGCCTCATCATAGACGTTGCAACAAGGTGGAACTCAACACTGCACATGCTTCAGAGACTGTGCGAACAGAGGCGTGCTGTTATTTATTTGTGGGAGGATACACGGGCAGGCAGTAGGATGGCAGACATGGAGTTGTCAGGTGTGCAGTGGTCTAAGATACAAGACGTGTCAAGTCCTTCAGTGTTTTGAGGAATGCACACGGCTGGTTAGTGCAGACAACGCCGTAATAAGCATGAGCATCCCCCTAATGCGTCTGCTGATGCAAAGTTTGACGCACATAAAGGAGCAGGCGTCTGCACCAGAGGAAGAGGAAAGCCTTGATGACAGTCAGCCATTGTCTGGTCAGGGCAGTGTACAGGACGAGGTAGCGGGCGAAGAGGAGGTGGAGGACGAGGAGGATGATGGGGATGAGTATATTTTTAATGCCGAACCTTTCCCGGGGGCACAGGAAATTGGTTGCGTGTCACGGCCGGGTTCTGGTTTTTTGAGGGACACAAGTGACGTAGATTTGCCTGCAACTGCCCCTCAACCAATCACAACCGGAGATTTGACAACTGGAACTTTGGCCCACATGGCGGATTATGCCTTACGTATCCTAAAAAGGGACACACGCATTACGAAAATGATGAACGATGACGATTACTGGTTGGCCTGCCTCCTTGATCCACGCTATAAAGGCAAATTGCAAAATATTATGCCACATGAGAACTTGGAACTAATATTAGCAACCAAACAATCAACTCTTGTTGACCGTTTGCTTCAGGCATTCCCAGCACACAGCGCACGTGATCGTTCTCACACGAGCTCCAGGGGGCAGCAGACTAGGAGTGTTAGGGGTGCACACATCAGAAGTGGCGTTGGACAGAGGGGTTTTCTGACCAGGTTGTGGAGTGATTTTGCTATGACCGCAGACAGGACAGGTACTGCTGCATCAATTGAAAGTGACAGGAGACAACATTTGTCCAGTATGGTTACTAACTATTTTTCATCCCTTATCGATGTTCTCCCTCAACCGTCATTCCCATTTGATTACTGGGCCTCCAAATTAGACACCTGGCCAGAATTGGCAGAATATGCATTGCAGGAGCTTGCTTGCCCGGCAGCAAGTGTCCTATCAGAAAGAGTATTCAGTGCTGCAGGTTCAATATTAACCGAAAAAAGGACTCGTCTGGCTACCCAAAATGTTGACGATCTAACATTCATTAAAATGAACCACAACTGGATTTCGAAATCTTTTGCCCCACCTTGCCCGGCCGACACCTAGCTTTCCTATGAAAAGCTCTTGCCTGTGAATTACTTTTCTAATGTCTAATTTGCTGCAGCTGATTGTACAGCATACGACATGTTTACACCTCCCTAAATGGCAAAACTCCCCACACGGGGCCGTGGTATCGCGAGTTTGTCTGAAGAGGTGGGTGTGCTCGCTTTTGGTTGACGGCATTGCTACTGGGTCCCTCATAGTACAATGTAGTGTCTCTGGCGGTGGCGGTGCGCACCCAACGTCAGACACACCGTTGTAACATGAGGGGCCCTGGGGCGGTCCCGCCGGCCTCAAGAGAGTTCCCCCCTACCCCAGCTCAAAATGTGCTCTACCACGTGCAAAATTATGTCGCACAGCTCCACCAATCTTTAGTCTATTCGCTGACATCATTCAATGTCTGGCACTGACAATACAAATTTGTAGACATCTATGATGCAACTTAAAGTAGTCTGTGTCTGTGTCCTATATTGGCACCATTAAATAGTTACTGCCAAATTACTATGTCAGAAACTCAGTAGATGAGCCCACCCCTGTACCTAAGTATGCCACCTTTTTTTTTGTTTTGGTTGTTTTGCGAGACATTAACATCTATTTATATTTTGGGAGTACTGGGACAGACACTCCTTGCACTACTCCTCCACTCACCACCAAGCTGCCTGTGTATCCATGTAACCGCTGTAAAACTGCCATGAGCCTATTGTTTGTTATTTTAGGCCTTTGATAGCCTGTCTGCGGTCCCTACTTTAAATACTCCTCCACTCATCACCAGCTGCCTGCCCGTGTATCCATGTAACCGCTGTAAAACTGCCATGAGCCTATTGTTTGTTATTTTAGGCCTTTGATAGCCTGTCTGCGGTCCCTACTTTAAATACTCCTCCACTCATCACCAGCTGCCTGCCCGTGTATCCATGTAACCGCTGTAAAACTGCCATGAGCCTATTGTTTGTTATTTTAGGCCTTTGATAGCCTGTCTGCGGTCCCTACTTTAAATACTCCTCCACTCATCACCAGCTGCCTGCCCGTGTATCCATGTAACCGCTGTAAAACTGCCATGAGCCTATTGTTTGTTATTTTAGGCCTTTGATAGCCTGTCTGCGGTCCCTACTTTAAATACTCCTCCACTCATCACCAGCTGCCTGCCCGTGTATCCATGTAACCGCTGTAAAACTGCCATGAGCCTATTGTTTGTTATTTTAGGCCTTTGATAGCCTGTCTGCGGTCCCTACTTTAAATACTCCTCCACTCATCACCAGCTGCCTGCCCGTGTATCCATGTAACCGCTGTAAAACTGCCATGAGCCTATTGTTTGTTATTTTAGGCCTTTGATAGCCTGTCTGCGGTCCCTACTTTAAATACTCCTCCACTCATCACCAGCTGCCTGCCCGTGTATCCATGTAACCGCTGTAAAACTGCCATGAGCCTATTGTTTGTTATTTTAGGCCTTTGATAGCCTGTCTGCGGTCCCTACTTTAAATACTCCTCCACTCACCACCAAGCTGCCTGTGTATCCATGTAACCGCTGTAAAACTGCCATGAGCCTATTGTTTGTTATTTTAGGCCTTTGATAGCCTGTCTGCGGTCCCTACTTTAAATACTCCTCCACTCACCACCAAGCTGCCTGCCCGTGTATCCATGTAACCGCTGTAAAACTGCCATGAGCCTATTGTTTGTTATTTTAGGCCTTTGATAGCCTGTCTGCGGTCCCTACTTTAAATACTCCTCCACTCATCACCAGCTGCCTGCCCGTGTATCCATGTAACCGCTGTAAAACTGCCATGAGCCTATTGTTTGTTATTTTAGGCCTTTGATAGCCTGTCTGCGGTCCCTACTTTAAATACTCCTCCACTCACCACCAAGCTGCCTGTGTATCCATGTAACCGCTGTAAAACTGCCATGAGCCTATTGTTTGTTATTTTAGGCCTTTGATAGCCTGTCTGCGGTCCCTACTTTAAGTACTCCTCCACTCACCACCAAGCTGCCTGCCCGTGTATCCATGTAACCGCTGTAAAACTGCCATGAGCCTATTGTTTGTTATTTTAGGCCTTTGATAGCCTGTCTGCGGTCCCTACTTTAAATACTCCTCCACTCATCACCAGCTGCCTGCCCGTGTATCCATGTAACCGCTGTAAAACTGCCATGAGCCTATTGTTTGTTATTTTAGGCCTTTGATAGCCTGTCTGCGGTCCCTACTTTAAATACTCCTCCACTCACCACCAAGCTGCCTGTGTATCCATGTAACCGCTGTAAAACTGCCATGAGCCTATTGTTTGTTATTTTAGGCCTTTGATAGCCTGTCTGCGGTCCCTACTTTAAATACTCCTCCACTCACCACCAAGCTGCCTGCCCGTGTATCCATGTAACCGCTGTAAAACTGCCATGAGCCTATTGTTTGTTATTTTAGGCCTTTGATAGCCTGTCTGCGGTCCCTACTTTAAATACTCCTCCACTCATCACCAGCTGCCTGCCCGTGTATCCATGTAACCGCTGTAAAACTGCCATGAGCCTATTGTTTGTTATTTTAGGCCTTTGATAGCCTGTCTGCGGTCCCTACTTTAAATACTCCTCCACTCATCACCAGCTGCCTGCCCGTGTATCCATGTAACCGCTGTAAAACTGCCATGAGCCTATTGTTTGTTATTTTAGGCCTTTGATAGCCTGTCTGCGGTCCCTACTTTAAATACTCCTCCACTCATCACCAGCTGCCTGCCCGTGTATCCATGTAACCGCTGTAAAACTGCCATGAGCCTATTGTTTGTTATTTTAGGCCTTTGATAGCCTGTCTGCGGTCCCTACTTTAAATACTCCTCCACTCACCACCAAGCTGCCTGTGTATCCATGTAACCGCTGTAAAACTGCCATGAGCCTATTGTTTGTTATTTTAGGCCTTTGATAGCCTGTCTGCGGTCCCTACTTTAAGTACTCCTCCACTCACCACCAATCTGCCTGCCCGTGTATCCATGTAACCGCTGTAAAACTGCCATGAGCCTATTGTTTGTTATTTTAGGCCTTTGATAGCCTGTCTGCGGTCCCTACTTTAAATACTCCTCCACTCATCACCAGCTGCCTGCCCGTGTATCCATGTAACCGCTGTAAAACTGCCATGAGCCTATTGTTTGTTATTTTAGGCCTTTGATAGCCTGTCTGCGGTCCCTACTTTAAATACTCCTCCACTCATCACCAGCTGCCTGCCCGTGTATCCATGTAACCGCTGTAAAACTGCCATGAGCCTATTGTTTGTTATTTTAGGCCTTTGATAGCCTGTCTGCGGTCCCTACTTTAAATACTCCTCCACTCATCACCAGCTGCCTGCCCGTGTATCCATGTAACCGCTGTAAAACTGCCATGAGCCTATTGTTTGTTATTTTAGGCCTTTGATAGCCTGTCTGCGGTCCCTACTTTAAATACTCCTCCACTCACCACCAAGCTGCCTGTGTATCCATGTAACCGCTGTAAAACTGCCATGAGCCTATTGTTTGTTATTTTAGGCCTTTGATAGCCTGTCTGCGGTCCCTACTTTAAATACTCCTCCACTCACCACCAAGCTGCCTGCCCGTGTATCCATGTAACCGCTGTAAAACTGCCATGAGCCTATTGTTTGTTATTTTAGGCCTTTGATAGCCTGTCTGCGGTCCCTACTTTAAATACTCCTCCACTCATCACCAGCTGCCTGCCCGTGTATCCATGTAACCGCTGTAAAACTGCCATGAGCCTATTGTTTGTTATTTTAGGCCTTTGATAGCCTGTCTGCGGTCCCTACTTTAAATACTCCTCCACTCATCACCAGCTGCCTGCCCGTGTATCCATGTAACCGCTGTAAAGCTGCCATGAGCCTATTGTTTGTTATTTTAGGCCTTTGATAGCCTGTCTGCGGTCCCTACTTTAAATACTCCTCCACTCACCACCAAGCTGCCTGCCCGTGTATCCATGTAACCGCTGTAAAACTGCCATGAGCCTATTGTTTGTTATTTTAGGCCTTTGATAGCCTGTCTGCGGTCCCTACTTTAAATACTCCTCCACTCATCACCAGCTGCCTGCCCGTGTATCCATGTAACCGCTGTAAAACTGCCATGAGCCTATTGTTTGTTATTTTAGGCCTTTGATAGCCTGTCTGCGGTCCCTACTTTAAATACTCCTCCACTCATCACCAGCTGCCTGCCCGTGTATCCATGTAACCGCTGTAAAACTGCCATGAGCCTATTGTTTGTTATTTTAGGCCTTTGATAGCCTGTCTGCGGTCCCTACTTTAAATACTCCTCCACTCATCACCAGCTGCCTGCCCGTGTATCCATGTAACCGCTGTAAAACTGCCATGAGCCTATTGTTTGTTATTTTAGGCCTTTGATAGCCTGTCTGCGGTCCCTACTTTAAATACTCCTCCACTCATCACCAGCTGCCTGCCCGTGTATCCATGTAACCGCTGTAAAACTGCCATGAGCCTATTGTTTGTTATTTTAGGCCTTTGATAGCCTGTCTGCGGTCCCTACTTTAAATACTCCTCCACTCACCACCAAGCTGCCTGTGTATCCATGTAACCGCTGTAAAACTGCCATGAGCCTATTGTTTGTTATTTTAGGCCTTTGATAGCCTGTCTGCGGTCCCTACTTTAAATACTCCTCCACTCACCACCAAGCTGCCTGTGTATCCATGTAACCGCTGTAAAACTGCCATGAGCCTATTGTTTGTTATTTTAGGCCTTTGATAGCCTGTCTGCGGTCCCTACTTTAAATACTCCTCCACTCATCACCAGCTGCCTGCCCGTGTATCCATGTAACCGCTGTAAAACTGCCATGAGCCTATTGTTTGTTATTTTAGGCCTTTGATAGCCTGTCTGCGGTCCCTACTTTAAATACTCCTCCACTCATCACCAGCTGCCTGCCCGTGTATCCATGTAACCGCTGTAAAACTGCCATGAGCCTATTGTTTGTTATTTTAGGCCTTTGATAGCCTGTCTGCGGTCCCTACTTTAAATACTCCTCCACTCACCACCAAGCTGCCTGTGTATCCATGTAACCGCTGTAAAACTGCCATGAGCCTATTGTTTGTTATTTTAGGCCTTTGATAGCCTGTCTGCGGTCCCTACTTTAAATACTCCTCCACTCACCACCAAGCTGCCTGTCCGTGTATCCATGTAACCGCTGTAAAACTGCCATGAGCCTATTGTTTGTTATTTTAGGCCTTTGATAGCCTGTCTGCGGTCCCTACTTTAAATACTCCTCCACTCATCACCAGCTGCCTGCCCGTGTATCCATGTAACCGCTGTAAAACTGCCATGAGCCTATTGTTTGTTATTTTAGGCCTTTGATAGCCTGTCTGCGGTCCCTACTTTAAATACTCCTCCACTCATCACCAGCTGCCTGCCCGTGTATCCATGTAACCGCTGTAAAACTGCCATGAGCCTATTGTTTGTTATTTTAGGCCTTTGATAGCCTGTCTGCGGTCCCTACTTTAAATACTCCTCCACTCACCACCAAGCTGCCTGTGTATCCATGTAACCGCTGTAAAACTGCCATGAGCCTATTGTTTGTTATTTTAGGCCTTTGATAGCCTGTCTGCGGTCCCTACTTTAAATACTCCTCCACTCACCACCAAGCTGCCTGCCCGTGTATCCATGTAACCGCTGTAAAACTGCCATGAGCCTATTGTTTGTTATTTTAGGCCTTTGATAGCCTGTCTGCGGTCCCTACTTTAAATACTCCTCCACTCATCACCAGCTGCCTGCCCGTGTATCCATGTAACCGCTGTAAAACTGCCATGAGCCTATTGTTTGTTATTTTAGGCCTTTGATAGCCTGTCTGCGGTCCCTACTTTAAATACTCCTCCACTCATCACCAGCTGCCTGCCCGTGTATCCATGTAACCGCTGTAAAACTGCCATGAGCCTATTGTTTGTTATTTTAGGCCTTTGATAGCCTGTCTGCGGTCCCTACTTTAAATACTCCTCCACTCATCACCAGCTGCCTGCCCGTGTATCCATGTAACCGCTGTAAAACTGCCATGAGCCTATTGTTTGTTATTTTAGGCCTTTGATAGCCTGTCTGCGGTCCCTACTTTAAATACTCCTCCACTCATCACCAGCTGCCTGCCCGTGTATCCATGTAACCGCTGTAAAACTGCCATGAGCCTATTGTTTGTTATTTTAGGCCTTTGATAGCCTGTCTGCGGTCCCTACTTTAAATACTCCTCCACTCACCACCAAGCTGCCTGTGTATCCATGTAACCGCTGTAAAACTGCCATGAGCCTATTGTTTGTTATTTTAGGCCTTTGATAGCCTGTCTGCGGTCCCTACTTTAAATACTCCTCCACTCACCACCAAGCTGCCTGCCCGTGTATCCATGTAACCGCTGTAAAACTGCCATGAGCCTATTGTTTGTTATTTTAGGCCTTTGATAGCCTGTCTGCGGTCCCTACTTTAAATACTCCTCCACTCATCACCAGCTGCCTGCCCGTGTATCCATGTAACCGCTGTAAAACTGCCATGAGCCTATTGTTTGTTATTTTAGGCCTTTGATAGCCTGTCTGCGGTCCCTACTTTAAATACTCCTCCACTCACCACCAAGCTGCCTGTGTATCCATGTAACCGCTGTAAAACTGCCATGAGCCTATTGTTTGTTATTTTAGGCCTTTGATAGCCTGTCTGCGGTCCCTACTTTAAATACTCCTCCACTCACCACCAAGCTGCCTGCCCGTGTATCCATGTAACCGCTGTAAAACTGCCATGAGCCTATTGTTTGTTATTTTAGGCCTTTGATAGCCTGTCTGCGGTCCCTACTTTAAATACTCCTCCACTCATCACCAGCTGCCTGCCCGTGTATCCATGTAACCGCTGTAAAACTGCCATGAGCCTATTGTTTGTTATTTTAGGCCTTTGATAGCCTGTCTGCGGTCCCTACTTTAAATACTCCTCCACTCATCACCAGCTGCCTGCCCGTGTATCCATGTAACCGCTGTAAAACTGCCATGAGCCTATTGTTTGTTATTTTAGGCCTTTGATAGCCTGTCTGCGGTCCCTACTTTAAATACTCCTCCACTCATCACCAGCTGCCTGCCCGTGTATCCATGTAACCGCTGTAAAACTGCCATGAGCCTATTGTTTGTTATTTTAGGCCTTTGATAGCCTGTCTGCGGTCCCTACTTTAAATACTCCTCCACTCACCACCAAGCTGCCTGTGTATCCATGTAACCGCTGTAAAACTGCCATGAGCCTATTGTTTGTTATTTTAGGCCTTTGATAGCCTGTCTGCGGTCCCTACTTTAAATACTCCTCCACTCACCACCAAGCTGCCTGCCCGTGTATCCATGTAACCGCTGTAAAACTGCCATGAGCCTATTGTTTGTTATTTTAGGCCTTTGATAGCCTGTCTGCGGTCCCTACTTTAAATACTCCTCCACTCATCACCAGCTGCCTGCCCGTGTATCCATGTAACCGCTGTAAAACTGCCATGAGCCTATTGTTTGTTATTTTAGGCCTTTGATAGCCTGTCTGCGGTCCCTACTTTAAATACTCCTCCACTCACCACCAAGCTGCCTGTGTATCCATGTAACCGCTGTAAAACTGCCATGAGCCTATTGTTTGTTATTTTAGGCCTTTGATAGCCTGTCTGCGGTCCCTACTTTAAATACTCCTCCACTCACCACCAAGCTGCCTGCCCGTGTATCCATGTAACCGCTGTAAAACTGCCATGAGCCTATTGTTTGTTATTTTAGGCCTTTGATAGCCTGTCTGCGGTCCCTACTTTAAATACTCCTCCACTCATCACCAGCTGCCTGCCCGTGTATCCATGTAACCGCTGTAAAACTGCCATGAGCCTATTGTTTGTTATTTTAGGCCTTTGATAGCCTGTCTGCGGTCCCTACTTTAAATACTCCTCCACTCATCACCAGCTGCCTGCCCGTGTATCCATGTAACCGCTGTAAAACTGCCATGAGCCTATTGTTTGTTATTTTAGGCCTTTGATAGCCTGTCTGCGGTCCCTACTTTAAATACTCCTCCACTCATCACCAGCTGCCTGCCCGTGTATCCATGTAACCGCTGTAAAACTGCCATGAGCCTATTGTTTGTTATTTTAGGCCTTTGATAGCCTGTCTGCGGTCCCTACTTTAAATACTCCTCCACTCATCACCAGCTGCCTGCCCGTGTATCCATGTAACCGCTGTAAAACTGCCATGAGCCTATTGTTTGTTATTTTAGGCCTTTGATAGCCTGTCTGCGGTCCCTACTTTAAATACTCCTCCACTCATCACCAGCTGCCTGCCCGTGTATCCATGTAACCGCTGTAAAACTGCCATGAGCCTATTGTTTGTTATTTTAGGCCTTTGATAGCCTGTCTGCGGTCCCTACTTTAAATACTCCTCCACTCATCACCAGCTGCCTGCCCGTGTATCCATGTAACCGCTGTAAAACTGCCATGAGCCTATTGTTTGTTATTTTAGGCCTTTGATAGCCTGTCTGCGGTCCCTACTTTAAATACTCCTCCACTCATCACCAGCTGCCTGCCCGTGTATCCATGTAACCGCTGTAAAACTGCCATGAGCCTATTGTTTGTTATTTTAGGCCTTTGATAGCCTGTCTGCGGTCCCTACTTTAAATACTCCTCCACTCATCACCAGCTGCCTGCCCGTGTATCCATGTAACCGCTGTAAAACTGCCATGAGCCTATTGTTTGTTATTTTAGGCCTTTGATAGCCTGTCTGCGGTCCCTACTTTAAATACTCCTCCACTCATCACCAGCTGCCTGCCCGTGTATCCATGTAACCGCTGTAAAACTGCCATGAGCCTATTGTTTGTTATTTTAGGCCTTTGATAGCCTGTCTGCGGTCCCTACTTTAAATACTCCTCCACTCATCACCAGCTGCCTGCCCGTGTATCCATGTAACCGCTGTAAAACTGCCATGAGCCTATTGTTTGTTATTTTAGGCCTTTGATAGCCTGTCTGCGGTCCCTACTTTAAATACTCCTCCACTCATCACCAGCTGCCTGCCCGTGTATCCATGTAACCGCTGTAAAACTGCCATGAGCCTATTGTTTGTTATTTTAGGCCTTTGATAGCCTGTCTGCGGTCCCTACTTTAAATACTCCTCCACTCATCACCAGCTGCCTGCCCGTGTATCCATGTAACCGCTGTAAAACTGCCATGAGCCTATTGTTTGTTATTTTAGGCCTTTGATAGCCTGTCTGCGGTCCCTACTTTAAATACTCCTCCACTCATCACCAGCTGCCTGCCCGTGTATCCATGTAACCGCTGTAAAACTGCCATGAGCCTATTGTTTGTTATTTTAGGCCTTTGATAGCCTGTCTGCGGTCCCTACTTTAAATACTCCTCCACTCATCACCAGCTGCCTGCCCGTGTATCCATGTAACCGCTGTAAAACTGCCATGAGCCTATTGTTTGTTATTTTAGGCCTTTGATAGCCTGTCTGCGGTCCCTACTTTAAATACTCCTCTACTCATCACCAGCTGCCTGCCCGTGTATCCATGTAACCGCTGTAAAGCTGCCATGAGCCTATTGTTTGTTATTTTAGGCCTTTGATAGCCTGTCTGCGGTCCCTACTTTAAATACTCCTCCACTCACCACCAAGCTGCCTGTGTATCCATGTAACCGCTGTAAAACTGCCATGAGCCTATTGTTTGTTATTTTAGGCCTTTGATAGCCTGTCTGCGGTCCCTACTTTAAATACTCCTCCACTCACCACCAAGCTGCCTGCCCGTGTATCCATGTAACCGCTGTAAAACTGCCATGAGCCTATTGTTTGTTATTTTAGGCCTTTGATAGCCTGTCTGCGGTCCCTACTTTAAATACTCCTCCACTCATCACCAGCTGCCTGCCCGTGTATCCATGTAACCGCTGTAAAACTGCCATGAGCCTATTGTTTGTTATTTTAGGCCTTTGATAGCCTGTCTGCGGTCCCTACTTTAAATACTCCTCCACTCATCACCAGCTGCCTGCCCGTGTATCCATGTAACCGCTGTAAAGCTGCCATGAGCCTATTGTTTGTTATTTTAGGCCTTTGATAGCCTGTCTGCGGTCCCTACTTTAAATACTCCTCCACTCACCACCAAGCTGCCTGTGTATCCATGTAACCGCTGTAAAACTGCCATGAGCCTATTGTTTGTTATTTTAGGCCTTTGATAGCCTGTCTGCGGTCCCTACTTTAAATACTCCTCCACTCATCACCAGCTGCCTGCCCGTGTATCCATGTAACCGCTGTAAAGCTGCCATGAGCCTATTGTTTGTTATTTTAGGCCTTTGATAGCCTGTCTGCGGTCCCTACTTTAAATACTCCTCCACTCACCACCAAGCTGCCTGTGTATCCATGTAACCGCTGTAAAACTGCCATGAGCCTATTGTTTGTTATTTTAGGCCTTTGATAGCCTGTCTGCGGTCCCTACTTTAAATACTCCTCCACTCACCACCAAGCTGCCTGCCCGTGTATCCATGTAACCGCTGTAAAACTGCCATGAGCCTATTGTTTGTTATTTTAGGCCTTTGATAGCCTGTCTGCGGTCCCTACTTTAAATACTCCTCCACTCATCACCAGCTGCCTGCCCGTGTATCCATGTAACCGCTGTAAAACTGCCATGAGCCTATTGTTTGTTATTTTAGGCCTTTGATAGCCTGTCTGCGGTCCCTACTTTAAATACTCCTCCACTCATCACCAGCTGCCTGCCCGTGTATCCATGTAACCGCTGTAAAACTGCCATGAGCCTATTGTTTGTTATTTTAGGCCTTTGATAGCCTGTCTGCGGTCCCTACTTTAAATACTCCTCCACTCATCACCAGCTGCCTGCCCGTGTATCCATGTAACCGCTGTAAAACTGCCATGAGCCTATTGTTTGTTATTTTAGGCCTTTGATAGCCTGTCTGCGGTCCCTACTTTAAATACTCCTCCACTCATCACCAGCTGCCTGCCCGTGTATCCATGTAACCGCTGTAAAACTGCCATGAGCCTATTGTTTGTTATTTTAGGCCTTTGATAGCCTGTCTGCGGTCCCTACTTTAAATACTCCTCCACTCACCACCAAGCTGCCTGTGTATCCATGTAACCGCTGTAAAACTGCCATGAGCCTATTGTTTGTTATTTTAGGCCTTTGATAGCCTGTCTGCGGTCCCTACTTTAAATACTCCTCCACTCACCACCAAGCTGCCTGTGTATCCATGTAACCGCTGTAAAACTGCCATGAGCCTATTGTTTGTTATTTTAGGCCTTTGATAGCCTGTCTGCGGTCCCTACTTTAAATACTCCTCCACTCACCACCAAGCTGCCTGTGTATCCATGTAACCGCTGTAAAACTGCCATGAGCCTATTGTTTGTTATTTTAGGCCTTTGATAGCCTGTCTGCGGTCCCTACTTTAAATACTCCTCCACTCACCACCAAGCTGCCTGCCCGTGTATCCATGTAACCGCTGTAAAACTGCCATGAGCCTATTGTTTGTTATTTTAGGCCTTCGAAGCCTGTCTGCGGTCCCTCCTTCCACTAGGCCTCCACTGACCAGACCACTGCTGCCCGTGTACCCCTGGAACCAATTTTAAAGTGCCTACAGCCAGCCCATTTTATTGTGTTAGGCCTTCGAAGCCTGTCTGCGGTCCCTCCTTCCACTAGGCCTCCACTGACCAGACCACTGCTGCCCGTTTACCCCTGGAACCAATTTTAAAGTGCCTACAGCCAGCCCATTTTATTGTGTTAGGCCTTCGAAGCCTGTCTGCGGTCCCTCCTTCCAATAGGCCTACACTGACAAAGGTACACCTGACAACAGACACATGGACCTGTAGGCATGGCCACGGAAGGTTACGTGTCCTTTGTGGCTCAATGGGTTAATGTATTGGATGCATGGTCCACACAGGGGACAGCCTGCTAAGTCTGTATGCAGTCCCTAATTCAAGTTGTCCTCAACTGAATAAAGCTGAGCTTCTACCTTCTGGCTCTCATTAAGTGTTTTTTAAAAAACAAAATGGTGGTTCCGGCCTACTAACGGTGTCTGCCCCTGCCTGGTGTTGCCCTCAACTGAATAAAGCTGAGCTTCAACCTTCTGGCTCTCATTAAGTGTTTTTTAAAAAACAAAATGGTGTTTAGGGCCTACTAACGGTGTCTGCCCCTCCCTGGTGTTGCCCTCAACTGAATAAAGCTGAGCTTCAACCTTCTGGCTCTCATTAAGTGTTTTTTAAAAAACAAAATGGTGGTTAGGGCCTACTAACGGTGTCTGCCCCTCCCTGGTGTTGCCCTCAACTGAATAAAGCTGAGCTTCAACCTTCTGGCTCTCATTAAGTGTTTTTTAAAAAACAAAATGGTGGTTAGGGCCTACTAACGGCTTCTGCCCCTCCCTGGTGTTGCCCTCAACTGAATAAAGCTGAGCTTCTACCTTCCGGCTCTGATTAACTGCTGTTTTTAAACACATTGCTGGTTCCGGCCTACTAACGGTGTCTGCCCCTGCCTGGTGTTGCCCTCAACTGAATAAAGCTGAGCTTCTACCTTCCGGCTCTGATTAACTGCTGTTTTTAAACACATTGCTGGTTCCGGCCTACTAACGGTGTCTGCCCCTGCCTGGTGTTGCCCTCAACTGAATAAAGCTGAGCTTCAACCTTCTGGCTCTCATTAAGTGTTTTTTAAAAAACAAAATGGTGGTTCCGGCCTACTAACGGCTTCTGCCCCTCCCTGGTGTTGCCCTCAACTGAATAAAGCTGAGCTTCTACCTTCCGGCTCTGATTAACTGCTGTTTTTAAACACATTGCTGGTTCCGGCCTACTAACGGTGTCTGCCCCTGCCTGGTGTTGCCCTCAACTGAATAAAGCTGAGCTTCAACCTTCTGGCTCTCATTAAGTGTTTTTTAAAAAACAAAATGGTGGTTAGGGCCTACTAACGGCTTCTGCCCCTCCCTGGTGTTGCCCTCAACTGAATAAAGCTGAGCTTCTACCTTCCGGCTCTGATTAACTGCTGTTTTTAAACACATTGCTGGTTCCGGCCTACTAACGGCTTCTGCCCCTCCCTGGTGTTGCCCTCAACTGAATAAAGCTGAGCTTCTACCTTCCGGCTCTGATTAACTGCTGTTTTTAAACACATTGCTGGTTCCGGCCTACTAACGGTATCTGCCCCTGCCTGGTGTTGCCCTCAACTGAATAAAGCTGAGCTTCAACCTTCTGGCTCTCATTAAGTGTTTTTTAAAAAACAAAATGGTGGTTCCGGCCTACTAACGGTGTCTGCCCCTGCCTGGTGTTGCCCTCAACTGAATAAAGCTGAGCTTCAACCTTCTGGCTCTCATTAAGTGTTTTTTAAAAAACAAAATGGTGGTTAGGGCCTACTAACGGCTTCTGCCCCTCCCTGGTGTTGCCCTCAACTGAATAAAGCTGAGCTTCTACCTTCCAGCTCTGATTAACTGCTGTTTTTAAACACATTGCTGGTTCCGGCCTACTAACGGTGTCTGCCCCTGCCTGGTGTTGCCCTCAACTGAATAAAGCTGAGCTTCAACCTTCTGGCTCTCATTAAGTGTTTTTTAAAAAACAAAATGGTGGTTCCGGCCTACTAACGGTGTCTGCCCCTGCCTGGTGTTGCCCTCAACTGAATAAAGCTGAGCTTCAACCTTCTGGCTCTCATTAAGTGTTTTTTAAAAAACAAAATGGTGTTTAGGGCCTACTAACGGTGTCTGCCCCTCCCTGGTGTTGCCCTCAACTGAATAAAGCTGAGCTTCAACCTTCTGGCTCTCATTAAGTGTTTTTTAAAAAACAAAATGGTGGTTAGGGCCTACTAACGGTGTCTGCCCCTCCCTGGTGTTGCCCTCAACTGAATAAAGCTGAGCTTCAACCTTCTGGCTCTCATTAAGTGTTTTTTAAAAAACAAAATGGTGGTTAGGGCCTACTAATGGCTTCTGCCCCTCCCTGGTGTTGCCCTCAACTGAATAAAGCTGAGCTTCTACCTTCCGGCTCTGATTAACTGCTGTTTTTAAACACATTGCTGGTTCCGGCCTACTAACGGTGTCTTCCCCTGCCTGGTGTTGCCCTCAACTGAATAAAGCTGAGCTTCAACCTTCTGGCTCTCATTAAGCGTTTTTTAAAAAACAAAATGGTGGTTCCGGCCTACTAACGGTGTCTGCCCCTGCCTGGTGTTGCCCTCAACTGAATAAAGCTGAGCTTCAACCTTCTGGCTCTCATTAAGTGTTTTTTAAAAAACAAAATGGTGTTTAGGGCCTACTAACGGTGTCTGCCCCTCCCTGGTGTTGCCCTCAACTGAATAAAGCTGAGCTTCAACCTTCTGGCTCTCATTAAGTGTTTTTTAAAAAACAAAATGGTGGTTAGGGCCTACTAACGGTGTCTGCCCCTCCCTGGTGTTGTCCTCAACTGAACAAAGCTGAGCTTCCACATTCTGGCTTTCGGCCTATACTATCAGATATTAAACTGCATTTGGCCTACTAGTGTGGTTAGGCCCTTGAAACAGTGTCTGCTGCTCTTGGGTTTGCTACTCCACTGAACAAAGCAATGCCGCCTGTTTAGTCCTGTTACCAATTTTGATCTGCATTTAGCCTACTTTATTCTTTGGCCCTATATCTGTTTCCTCATCATCCTGCCCATTGCCCAGCCACTGCTAGATGAGTCTGCTGGTACATTGACCTAGACCACTACATTCCCCTTGTACTCTACACAGCCAGAATCTGACCCTGCTGAAAGTAAGGTTCCCCTTCCCGCATATTATACCACCTTACACAGGGACAAAGAGGAAGGTGCAGATGAAAGTGCAGGTTCCTTCATCAGGTGGGGGGGCATACTCGTTGGCGACGTCACTGGCACAGGGCCACTCAGAGTACGCAAAAGTGTCGCTGCTGGTGGGAGGCGCCCCCGCCATGCAAACACACCGCCGTACTTTGAGGGGCCCTGTGCCAGTGCCAATGCGAACGAGTGGGCCCCCCCTGCTTGCTCAGGATCACAGCACTTGCAACGTTGAAATACTTACCTCTCCCTGCTCCACCGCCATGACGTAGTCCATGTTTCCTGGGCCCACTAAAACCTTGAACCAGCCCTACCCCCACAACTTTTGCCAAATGACCCCCAATTTCCAGTGCCCAACTATTATTATAAAGTTAATTAAGATTGACAAGCTTCAGAAAACAAGAATGGATGTTTTTGGCAGTAAAATGTGCACTGTAGGTGTTTTCCTGGCCTCCACTCACTGCCGGCTATGCTTCCCCATTGACTTGCATTGGGTTTCGTGTTTCGGTCGATCCCCGACTTTTAGCGATAATCGGCCGACTTCACTCGACTCGACTCTGGACTAAATCGGGTTTCACAAAACCAGACTCGATCTTAAAAAAATGAAAGTCGCTCAACCCTAGTGGTGACAAACCTAATTTTGTTATTTCCTCTATTTATTTGTCTATGTTGGTTGCCATATAGTAGATTATAGCGTGTGGTATGCTTGGCCCTCTGATAAGCTTTTTTGATGGATCTGCCACTATACCCTCGTGCTAAAAATTGCGTCCTCAGTTCCACTGCTCTTTTCTCAAAATCACTGTCGGAGGAACAGATCCGACGTAACCGAAGGAACTGTCCCACCGGAATAGAACGAATCATGTGGCGGGGATGACCTGAGGATGCATGTAGCAGGGTATTAGTGGACGTCAACTTCCGGAAGATGTCTGTACATATCATACCTGTTGTGATTTTGCTTTTTGCTCCCTCTAGTGGTCATTAGTGATTTGACTCTGGAGCGTCTGTCTTTTCCTATATCCTCACCTGGGCCATTAGTTCAGGGGCGTTGCTATATAAGCTCCCTGGACCTTCAGTTCAATGCCTGGCATCGTTGAAATCAGAGCTAATCTGCTGTGCTCTTGTCCTCTGATCCTGGTTCCTGTTTTTCAAGCTAAGTCTGCTTCTTTGCTTTTTGCTTTTGTTTTGTTTGGTATTTTTGTCCAGCTTGTTCCTATCTGTATCCTGACCTTTGCTGGAAGCTCTAGGGGGCTGGTGTTCTCCCCCCGGACCGTTAGACGGTTCGGGGGTTCTTGAATCTCCAGCGTGGATTTTTATAGGGTTTTTGTTGACCAGATAAGTTATCTTGCTATATTCTGCTATTAGTAAGCTGGCCTCTCTTTGCTGAACCTGGTTCATTTCTGTGTTTGTCATTTCCTCTTACCTCACCGTTATTATTTGTGGGGGGCTTGTATCTTGCTTTGGGGTCCCTTTCTCTGGAGGCAAGAGAGGTCTTTGTTTTCTTCTCCTAGGGGTAGTTAGATTCTCCGGCTGGCGCGAGTCATCTAGCGATCACCGTAGGCATGATCCCCGGCTACTTCTAGTGTTGGCGTTAGGAGTAGCTATTTGGTCAACCCAGTTACCACAGCCCTATGAGCTGGATTTTTGTATCTTGCAGACTTACACGTTCCTCTGAGACCCTGTCCACTGGGGTCATAACAGTATGCCAGGCCAGTATTAAATGTTTAATGCATTGCAGAAGTGGGATTATAAGAAAGAAAATGTTGAGTTTTTTTTTTTCCCTCTCTCATTTTTTTTTTTCTTTTCCCCTTTACCTCAGAGTGGCTTAAGCTTGCTGCAGACATGAATGTCCAGACCTTGATTACAAGTGTGGACCAGCTTGCCGCTCGTGTGCAGGGTATACAAGATTATGTTACCAGAAATCCTAGGTCTGAACCCAAGATTCCGATTCCTGAACTGTTTTCAGGAGACCGATTTAAGTTTAGGAATTTCAGGAATAATTGTAAATTATTTTTGTCCCTGAAACCTTGTTCGTCTGGAGACTCTGCTCAACAAGTAAAAATTGTTATTTCATTCTTACGGGGTGACCCTCAGGATTGGGCTTTTTCGTTGGCGCCAGGAGATCCGGCATTGGCTGATATTGATGCGTTTTTTCTGGCGCTCGGTTTACTTTATGAGGAACCCAATCTTGAGATTCAGGCAGAGAAAGCCTTGCTGGCTATGTCTCAGGGCCAGGACGAGGCTGAGGTGTATTGCCAAAAATTTCGGAAATGGTCCGTGCTGACACATTGGAACGAGTGTGCACTGGCCGCTAATTTTAGAAATGGCCTTTCTGAGGCCATTAAGAATGTTATGGTGGGTTTTCCCATTCCCACAGGTCTGAATGATACCATGTCCCTGGCTATTCAAATTGACCGGCGGTTGCGGGAGCGCAAAACCGCAAATTCCCTCATGTTGTTGTCTGAACAGACACCTGATGTGATGCAATGTGATAGAAAAACCGCAAATTCCCTCATGGTGTTGTCTGAACGGACACCTGATTTGATGCAATGTGATAGAATCCTGACTAGAAATGAGAGGAAAATTCATAGACGCCGGAATGGCTTGTGCTACTACTGTGGTGATTCTACACATGTTATCTCAGCATGCTCTAAACGTATATCTAAGGTTGTTAGTCCTGTCACCGTTGGTAATTTGCATCCTAAGTTTATTCTGTCTGTAACTTTGATCTGCTCACTGTCATCTTATCCTGTCATGGCGTTTGTAGATTCAGGTGCTGCCCTGAGTCTTATGGATCTCTCATTTGCTAAGCGCTGTGGTTTTATTCTTGAACCATTCGAAAATCCTATCCCTCTTAGGGGTATTGATGCTACGCCATTAGCAGAAAATAAACCGCAGTATTGGACACAGGTTACCATGTGCATGACTCCTGAACACCGCGAGGTGATACGTTTTCTCGTTCTACATAAAATGCATGATTTGGTTGTTTTGGGGCTGCCATGGTTACAGACCCATAATCCAGTCCTTGACTGGAAGGCTATGTCAGTGTCTAGTTGGGGCTGTCGTGGTATTCATGAGGATTCCCTGCCTGTGTCTATTGCTTCTTCTACGCCTTCGGAAGTTCCGGAGTACTTGTCTGATTATCAGGATGTCTTTAGCGAGTCCAGGTCCAGTGCATTGCCTCCTCATAGGGAATGTGACTGTGCAATAGATTTGATTCCAGGCAGTAAATTTCCTAAGGGAAGACTGTTTAATCTGTCGATACCTGAACATACCGCTATGCGTTCATATATCAAGGAGTCTCTGGAGAAAGGACACATCCGTCCGTCTTCTTCCCCTCTTGGTGCGGGATTCTTTTTTGTGGCTAAAAAGGACGGATCTTTGAGGCCTTGTATTGACTATCGGCTTTTAAATAAGATCACTGTCAAATTTCAGTATCCTTTGCCGCTGTTGTCTGACTTGTTTGCCCAGATTAAAGGTGCCAAGTGGTTTACCAAGATAGACCTTCGTGGTGCGTACAACCTTGTGCGCATTAAGCAAGGGGATGAATGGAAAACCGCATTCAATACGCCCGAAGGTCATTTTGAGTACTTGGTGATGCCTTTTGGGCTCTCTAATGACCCTTCAGTTTTTCAGTCCTTTATGCATGACATTTTCCGGAACTATCTGGATAAATTTCTGATCGTTTATCTGGATGATATTCTGGTTTTTTCTGATAATTGGGACTCGCATGTGGAGCAGGTCAGGATGGTCTTTAAAATTTTGCGTGAAAATTCTTTGTTTGTCAAGGGCTCAAAGTGTCTTTTTGGTGTACAGAAGGTTCCCTTTTTGGGGTTCATTTTTTCCCCTTCTGCTGTGGAGATGGACCCAGTCAAGGTCCGAGCTATTCTTGATTGGACTCAGCCCTCGTCAGTTAAGAGTCTTCAGAAGTTCTTGGGTTTCGCTAACTTCTACCGTCGTTTTATCGCTAACTTTTCTAGCATTGTGAAACCTTTGACGGATATGACCAAGAAGGGCTCCGATGTGGTTAATTGGGCTCCTGCTGCCGTGGAGGCTTTCCAGGAGTTGAAACGTCGGTTTACTTCGGCGCCTGTTTTGTGCCAGCCTGATGTCTCGCTTCCCTTTCAAGTTGAGGTGGATGCTTCAGAGATTGGAGCAGGGGCCGTTTTGTCGCAGAGAGGCCCTGGTTGCTCTGTTATGAGACCTTGCGCCTTTTTCTCTAGGAAGTTTTCGCCTGCGGAGCGAAATTATGATGTGGGCAATCGGGAGTTGTTGGCCATGAAATGGGCATTTGAGGAGTGGCGTCATTGGCTCGAGGGTGCTAAGCATCGTGTGGTGGTCTTGACTGATCACAAAAATCTGATGTATCTCGAGTCTGCTAAACGCCTGAATCCTAGACAGGCCCGCTGGTCATTGTTTTTCTCCCGTTTTGACTTTGTTGTCTCGTATTTACCAGGTTCAAAGAATGTGAAGGCCGATGCTCTTTCCAGGAGCTTTGTGCCTGATGCTCCTGGAGTCGCTGAACCTGTTGGTATTCTTAAGGATGGTATTATCTTGTCAGCTATTTCTCCTGATCTGCGACGTGTGTTGCAGAGATTTCAGGCTGATAGGCCTGATTCTTGTCCACCTGACAGACTGTTTGTGCCTGATAAGTGGACCAGCAGAGTCATTTCCGAGGTTCATTCCTCGGTGTTGGCAGGCCACCCAGGAATTTTTGGCACCAGAGATCTGGTGGCCAGATCCTTTTGGTGGCCTTCCTTGTCTAGGGATGTGCGGTCATTTGTACAGTCCTGTGGGACTTGTGCTCGAGCTAAGCCTTGCTGTTCTCGTGCCAGCGGGTTGCTCTTGCCCTTGCCTGTCCCTAAGAGACCTTGGACACATATCTCCATGGATTTCATTTCTGATCTTCCGGTGTCTCAGGGCATGTCTGTTATCTGGGTGATATGTGATCGCTTCTCCAAGATGGTCCATTTGGTTCCTTTGCCTAAACTGCCTTCCTCTTCCGATCTGGTTCCTGTGTTTTTCCAGAACGTGGTTCGTTTGCACGGCATCCCTGAGAATATTGTGTCAGACAGAGGATCCCAGTTCCTTCCCAGATTCTGGCGATCCTTTTGTAGTAGGATGGGCATTGACTTGTCATTTTCGTCTGCTTTCCATCCTCAGACTAATGGACAGACGGAGCGAACTAATCAGACTTTGGAGGCTTATTTGAGGTGTTTTGTCTCTGCTGATCAGGACGATTGGGTGACCTTCTTGCCGTTAGCTGAGTTTGCCCTTAATAATCGGGCTAGTTCCGCCACCTTGGTTTCGCCGTTTTTCTGCAACTCTGGTTTCCACCCTCGTTTTTCTTCGGGTCATGTGGAACCTTCTGACTGCCCTGGGGTGGATTCTGTGGTGGATAGGTTGCAGCGGATCTGGAATCTTGTGGTGGACAACTTGAAGTTGTCACAGGAGAGGGCTCAGCGCTTTGCCAACCGCCGCCGCGGTGTGGGTCCCCGACTACGTGTTGGGGATTTGGTGTGGCTTTCTTCCCGCTTTGTTCCTATGAAGGTTTCCTCTCCCAAATTTAAACCTCGTTTTATTGGTCCTTACAAGATATTGGAAATTCTTAATCCTGTATCCTTTCGCCTGGATCTACCTGTGTCGTTTGCTATCCACAACGTGTTTCATAGGTCCTTGTTGCAGCGGTACGTTGTGCCTGTGGTTCCTTCTGCTGAGCCTCCTGCTCCGGTGTTGGTTGAGGGCGAGTTGGAGTACGTGGTGGAGAAGATCTTGGATTCTCGTCTCTCCAGGCGGAGGCTTCAGTACCTGGTCAAGTGGAAGGGCTATGGTCAGGAAGATAATTCCTGGGTGGTCGCCTCTGATGTTCATGCGGCCGATTTAATTCGTGCCTTTCATGCCGCTCATCCTGATCGCCCTGGTGGTCGTGGTGAGGGTTCGGTGACCCCTCACTAAGGGGGGGGTACTGTTGTGATTTTGCTTTTTGCTCCCTCTAGTGGTCATTAGTGATTTGACTCTGGAGCGTCTGTCTTTTCCTATATCCTCACCTGGGCCGTTAGTTCAGGGGCGTTGCTATATAAGCTCCCTGGACCTTCAGTTCAATGCCTGGCATCGTTGAAATCAGGGCTAATCTGCTGTGCTCTTGTCCTCTGATCCTGGTTCCTGTTTTTCAAGCTAAGTCTGCTTCTTTGCTTTTTGCTTTTGTTTTGTTTGGTATTTTTGTCCAGCTTGTTCCTATCTGTATCCTGACCTTTGCTGGAAGCTCTAGGGGGCTGGTGTTCTCCCCCCGGACCGTTAGACGGTTCGGGGGTTCTTGAATCTCCAGCGTGGATTTTTATAGGGTTTTTGTTGACCAGATAAGTTATCTTGCTATATTCTGCTATTAGTAAGCTGGCCTCTCTTTGCTGAACCTGGTTCATTTCTGTGTTTGTCATTTCCTCTTACCTCACCGTTATTATTTGTGGGGGGCTTGTATCTTGCTTTGGGGTCCCTTTCTCTGGAGGCAAGAGAGGTCTTTGTTTTCTTCTCCTAGGGGTAGTTAGATTCTCCGGCTGGCGCGAGTCATCTAGCGATCACCGTAGGCATGATCCCCGGCTACTTCTAGTGTTGGCGTTAGGAGTAGTTATTTGGTCAACCCAGTTACCACAGCCCTATGAGCTGGATTTTTGTATCTTGCAGACTTACACGTTCCTCTGAGACCCTGTCCACTGGGGTCATAACACATACCACTAGGGTCCCTCTTAAAGGTCACATCCAGAAAATCAATGGACTCACCGCTCCACACAAATGTCAGATGAATATTCAAATCATTGCTATTCAAGGAGGAGATATACTGCGCAAGGTCGATGGGTGTGCCCTGCCAGACGAAGAATATGTCATCAATGTACCGTGTCTGCATACCTGATCTGTTTATGTGTATTTTCTAATAAAGTTTTGTACATTTCGCATTAAGTGGACGTTTTGACTGCGTTTTTTCGGTGCTTTAGATTGTTGCTATATGTCAGTGCAGTTGTCTATATATGGTCCAGTCTGCCTTAGTATACATAATGATTATATCTTAATAACTGGGTAACTAGGGCGGATCATGTATTCCATTGAATTTTGAGCCACCCAGAGGTAAAGAGGGAAGAAAAAAAAAAAACACAACAGACTACAGAAAAAAAAATGGCTCAGCACTTTCCTTCCCTTCTTCTGAGATGTGGTTAACTCATTGTTGGCCAGTTGTACTGTTATGATCTGGTGGCCTAAGAGCAGCATGAGACGTACTCTGGAGAAGGTGGTACCTGTACTGACCGCAGACCCTGAACTTAACACCGCAACTAGAAGTAGCCGAGGAATGTACCTAGCGCTCTCTAGACATCTCGACACAGCCGGAGGACTAATTACCCCTAGAGATAGAAAAGGGAAAACTATCTTGCCTCAGAGAAAATCCCCAAAGGATAGACTGCCCCCCACAAATATTGACTGTGAGAGGAGAGGGAAAAAACATACACAGACTGAATTCAGAATTTAGCAAAGGAGGCCACTTCTAGCTAAATAGAAAGGATAGGACAGAGTACTATGTGGTCAGTATTAAAACACTAGAAAATATTCACCACAGAAAATACAAAATATCCACAGCTAACTAAAGATATGGAGGGTATATCTGCATCTCCAGAGATACCAGCTTGGCTAAACAAATCCTTATACAGACCAAGCTGGACAAGACAAAAACATGGAAAAGAACTGAACAATAAGGCCACAGCATGTGGACAGCAAAAAATCAAGGCCAGAACTTATCTTTGTTGAAATGAACTGCAAAGCAGGAGAGACCAGGCAGAGATGTGAATCCTCCAGGAACAATGGACAACTGGCACTGACTAAAGGGTGAAGCAAGACTAAATAGCCCAGTCAGAATTGCAAAAAGTGAACACACCTGATAAATACTGCGATTCAGAGACAGCAGCGCTACCACTTACAACCACCGGAGGGAGCCCAAGAGCAGAATTCACAACAGCGTTGTGGTTTTGCCTTGCAGCCTTTGCAGAATCCTATTCCTTTAAGGGGGATTGATGCTACACCTTTGGCTAAAAATAAGCCTCAGTTTTGGACACAGGTGACCATGCACATGGCGCCAGCCCATCAGGAAGATTGTCAATTTCTGGTGTTGCATAATTTGCATGATGTTATCGTGCTGGGTTTTCCATGGTTGCAGGTACATAATCCTGTATTGGATTGGAAGTCTATGTCTGTGACTAGTTGGGGTTGTCAGGGGGTTCACAATGACGTTCCTTTGATGTCTATCTCCTCTTCTTCCTCTTCTGAAATTCCAGAGTTTTTGTCTGATTTTCAGGATGTATTCGATGAGCCCAAGTCCAGTTCCCTTCCACCGCATAGGGACTGTGATTGTGCTATTGACTTGATTCCAGGCTGTAAGTTTCCTAAGGGCCGATTTTTCAACCTGTATGTGCCTGAACATACCGCTATGCGGAGTTATGTTAAGGAGTCTTTGGAGAAAGGGCATATTCGGCCATCTTCTTCACCGTTAGAAGCGGGATTTTTTTTTGTTGCTAAGAAGGATGGCTCCTTGAGACCCTGTATTGATTATCGCCTCTTGAATAAGATCACGGTCAAGTTTCAATACCCTTTACCTCTGCTTTCCGATTTGTTTGCTAGGATTAAGGGGGCTAGTTGGTTTACTAAAATTGAGCTTCGGGGGGCATATGATCTTGTTCATTTTAAACAGGGTGATGAATGGAAAACTGCGTTTAATACGCCCGAAGGCCATTTTGAATACCTTGTGAGGCCATTCGGGCTCTCTAATGCTCCATCTGTTTTTCAGTCCTTCGTGCATGATATCTTCCGGACTTATCTTGATAAATTCTTGATTATATATTTGGATGACATTTTGATCTTTTCCGATGATTAGGAGTCTCATGTGAAGCAGGTCCGGATGGTATTTCAGATCCTTCATGATAATGCTTTGTTTGTGAAGGGGTCTAAGTGTCTCTTTGGAGTGCAGAAGGTTTCTTTTTTGGGCTTCATTTTTTCTCCCTCATCTATCGAGATGGATCCGGTTAAGGTTCAGGCCATTCATGATTGGATTCAACCCACATCCGTGAAGAGCCTTCAGAAATTTTTGGGCTTTGCTAATTTTTATCGCCGTTTCATTGCTAACTTCTCCAGCGTGGTTAAACCCTTGACCGATTTGACGAAGAAAGGCGCTGATGTGGCCAATTGGTCCTCTGCAGCTGTCTCTGCCTTTCAGGAGCTTAAACGCCGATTTACTTCTGCCCCGGTGTTGCGTCAACCGGATGTTTCTCTTCCGTTTCAGGTTGAGGTTGACGCTTCTGAGATTGGCGCAGGGGCCGTTTTGTCCCAGAGGGATCCTGTTGGTTCCTTGATGAAACCATGTGCCTCCTTTTCCCGTAAGTTTTCACCTGCCGAACGCAATTATGATGTCGGCAATCGGGAATTGTTGGCTATGAAGTGGGCGTTTGAGGAGTGGCGACATTGGCTTGAGGGAGCTAAGCACCGTATTGTGGTCTTGACCGATCATAAGAATCTGATTTACCTCGAGTCTGCCAGACGGCTGAATCCTAGACAGGCTCGATGGTCCTTGTTTTTTTCCCGTTTTGATTTCGTGGTCTCGTATCTTCCGGGTTCTAAGAATATTAAGGCTGATGCCCTCTCTAGGAGTTTTTTGCCTGATTCTCCTGAGTTCCTTGAACTGGTCGGCATTCTGAAAGAAGGGGTGGTCCTCTCTGCCATTTCCCCTGATTTACGACGGGTTCTTCGGGAATTTCAGGCTGACAAACCTGACCGCTGTCCGGTGTGGAAACTGTTTGTTCTCGACAGATGGACTAGTAGAGTGATTTCTGAGGTTCATTGTTCTGTGTTGGCTGTCAATCCTAGTATTTTTGGTACCAGAGATTTGGTTGGTAGGTCATTTTGGTGGTCTTCCATAGATCTTTATTGCGGAAATATGTGGTGCCCGTTGTTCCCTCTGTTGATCCTCCGGCCCCGGTGTTGGTTGATGGGGAGTTGGAGTATGTGGTTGAGAAGATTTTGGATTCTCGCTTTTCGAGGCGGAGGCTTCAGTACCTTGTCAAATGGAAGGGTTATGGCCAGGAGGAAAATTCTTGGGTTTTTGCCTCTGATGTCCATGCTGCTGATTTGGTTCGTGCCTTTCATCTGGCTCGTCCTGATCGGCCTGGGGGCTCTGGTGAGGGTTCGGTGACCCCTCCTCAAGGGGGGGGTACTGTTGTGAATTCTGCTCTTGGGTTCCCTCCGGTGGTTGTTGGTGGTAATACAGTTGTCCCTGGGTTGCAATCCTGGGCAGGTGTCCCTGCTGATTGCAGTGCTGACTGGGGTATTTAAGGTTGCAGGATTCATTAGTCCTTGCCAGTTGTCCATTGTTCTTGGATGGTTTGGATCTCAGTCTGGTTCCTCCTGCCCCGCTGCCAATTCAGCAAAGATAAGTGTCTGGTTTTTGTTTCTGTAGCACACATGCAGTGTGCTTTACAGATCAGTGCTATTCATTGTTTTTTCTTGTCCAGCTTTGACTGTGCCAGGATTTTTCCAGTCAAGTTGGATTCTCAGGAGATGCAGATATACGTTCCATGTCTTTAGTTAGATGGTGGAATTTTTGTATTATCTGCTGTGGATATTTTCAGGGTTTTATTACTGACCGCTTAGCATTCTGTCCTATCCTTTCCTATCTAGCTAGAGTGGCCTCTTTTGCTAAACCCTGTTTTCTGCCTGTGTGTGTCTTTCCTCTAATACTCACAGTCAATATTTGTGAGGGGCTGTCTATCCTTTGGGGTTCTGCTCTGAGGCAAGATAGGATTCCCATTTCCATCTATGGGGTATTTAGTCCTCCGGCTGTGTCGAGGTGTCTAGGATTGTTAGGTACATCCCACGGCTACTTCTAGTTGCGGTGTCAGTTTAGGGATTGCGGTCAGTATAGGTTCGACCTACTCCTGAGAAAGTCTCATGTGGCTCCAAGGTCACCGGATCATAACAGCTGTCTAACTTTTTGCAGCTGAAAAATTATATATTTTTTAATGTGCGTTAGGTCTGCAGACAGTTTAATATTACCACAGCACTAAATGACAAGGTGGGATACAGCAAGCTATTTCACATTTAGCTACTGAAAACAATATTATTTAGAATGCTATACTGGTGCATGGAGCACAATAGAAACAGTGCACAACACACTTGTAGGACATGTGCCCTGCTGGCTTTGTTTGTGGACGTCAATAATGGTCAAAAAAATGCTGGAAGGTAAATTTAACAGCCACACTGGAGACTAGCTAGCTACTCTTTCTGACTGATATACAACCGCCTAGCTAACTAGCTAAAATCTTGCTGCAAATAGTGGCAGCATGAGGAACAGTCTATCTGCGCTGTTACAGTGTCAAAATAACACTAAAACAAGATGTCCGCTCTTTATATGGAGAGGGACATGTGATTTCAGCAGCCAATAACACATGCCGTGGTGTCAGGACATTGTGGGTGTTTCCTGCACCCTCATTGGTTAGCCGCAATGTGCACACATAAAGTTAGGGAAAAAAAATACTGTTTACAAGGACTCCACACCTCTGAGCTCTGCAAACTCCCGTCCCTCATCAAACACAAGCAAAATGTTCATGATACACCACCATCATTGTTGCTAAATTGCTGAAAATGCTTTTGTGACAACGCAAATATTTTGCTGCACTTTTTACCAAATGTTACCGTTTTTTCCGATTTTATAAAATTTTGCTCGAGTTTCCGATCACGAGTCCAAATGTGCCTTATTTGTGCCGAATTTATGTTTGCCGATCATTTTCCGAACAAATTCACTCATCACTAATCATGATGTCTTAGCTCCACGCAGATCATTTTCTCACATGAGGCCTAGTCAGTCTAGTGGGTTTTATGAGCCCTTGTGTGTGCCAAAGACCCAGTGCAACCTGTGGCATGAAGACTGGTGGCTTGTGATTGAAAACCAGACTGGTGCAAGCAAGTAGGGAGCAGCACTGACAAGTTGAGGGACGGGGAGAGGTTAGGAATTTTTTTTTAACCCTTTCCTGTCTTTTTTAAATCCAGAGGAATAGTACTTCTGACTACAATTTATTGAAATGGCAGAAATGAATTGCAACAAATTGTTATTGATTTTTTTTTTCTGTGGGCCACTAAGTCCTAGGAAAATATCAGACATGTGAATGGCACCATAAAATGTCATAGGTAGAAGTGCTGAAAATCACGGATAGCATTTGACCAAGAAAATCAGTCATGAGCACGAGACCTTAGTCTAGTATACTTGTTTTGCTTGCATTTCTGATTTTCATATTCACTTTAACATCCTCTCCAACTTGGCAATAACACTGGAAAACCCCATGACTCGGAAATGGAGTTAAAGGCCGGAGACACACTTGCAAGTGTGATGCAAGAAACTCACACGAGTCTGTCGCATCAATACCTGGAGCTGCCACCAGCTCTTGGGACCGGCGGATGCGGCTGCATAGTAATACATGCAGCCGCACGCTCCGGTCCCGAGTGCCGGTGCCAGCACCGGGTATTGATGCGAGTTTCTCGCATCATACTCGCAAGTGTGACCCCGGGCATATGGTGAAAAACATAAGGGTCAATTTACTTAGTGCCAAATAAATTAGCAAAATGATCATTTCTGTACTTACTGTATCTGCTACCCCATTTGCAATTCTTGAGAATAAATTATTTTGTTTCCTTATCCAATAGAGGTTCTGAAAAATGGCATCTTCCTCCACTTAGCCATAACAAGAAAAACTAAAATCTTTTGACTCTATGCAACCTTTACTTGGGATTAATAAAGTGACATTTACCCTACCATTTTTGAGCCCCTCCATAATTTCATATGTTCAGTCTAAATACTTATTTATAATACATTAGATTTTTAATAACATTCTTACTTTTCTCTAACTAGTCAGCTTTTAAATCAATGTAAAAAAAAATGAGTGGTTCAGTAGAAGTAACACTTTACCTTTTAGCACATTTCTATACACATTAAACCAGATTTGCGAATTGCATGTTGCTCCTCGCTGAGCAGTGTAGTCATAATCACTATAAGAACCTGAAGAGTGTGTGGGAAGTATGAAAATGTTTACTTAAGTCTTCCTTCTCAGCTCGGCAGGAACCCATTTAAATTTCTTTCAACTTTCAAACAAGCTGATGTGGGATTTTATAAAGTGTATTTTTCATACTTGACACCAGGTTAGTCTTAATATTTTATTCTCTAATTGGATTTCTATGAAATTATTTGTGAATTGTTTTATACTTTTAGTTTTGTTTTTTTTAAATTAAATTACTTTAACCAAAATAGCATATGAATCATTTTCAAAATATTTAAAGTTCACACGAAAGTATTCAGATTTGAATACATATGTTAGTCTTCTCTATATGTCGAAATGCTTTTCATCTACTCAAAAAATTTGAATTGACATTACATTAGGATGCCTTATGAAAGTGAATGTCTTATCAGACTTTTTTAGTTCTTGCTCTATTTTTGATCACATTGATAGAACAGCAGGAGGGTGTGCTTTCTTTTTTGTAATGCTGTAGTCTTCGAAGGACGCAAGCTGTTCCCACCTACATGACCAAAAATGAGCAAGAGAGGAAATTGGCAGTCAATAGACTGATTCGAACAGTGAGGTCATTATTTTTCATTGCATTGGGCAAATTTGTTAAAAAGTGAAAATGTAAGAATTTCCAATTTTGCACCTATTATGAAAGCAACAACCATGTACTGTATGATATAAAGTAATAATAAATCAAACCCAAAAAGGACTCCGCTTCTCCTTGTTGTATAATGTATGATATAAAGTGTAGTTTGCAGCCCTTTAAAAACCATTGTTAGCTCTCAGTTATGCTAAACTACCAAACTTCTCATGGATGTGATCTTGTAACCTGTGGTTTCCATTGCCCTCAGCTATCTGGAACTCAGCTTGCATTTTTGATTGTCCTGTTTTGTTGAATGCATTGTGTCCTCTGTGTGATATTTCCCACCTGTAGTGAATTTCCATTAATCGTCTTGCCTATGGCATAAGAACTTGCTGGAACATTTTGCTTTTTTTTCTGTCTATGTGTCTCCATCTTGTCTGCTTCTGGTCCCTTTGAAATATATATTCCACAAAGTTGCAACACCAAGAAGGACAAGAACATTTTTTTAAAAAAAACCTCTTCAGGAACATACAAACTATTCCAAAAACTCCCCGAAGAAGGAGAATTTCCTGTAACATTTTCCACTTGAAAAATGTGCTGTTTTTAAACTCCTTAAAATACTCTAAAATATGTGAGCGCATTAGGACAAAGGGGTTGCCCGGAATTAAGCTACAAGTCTGCAGTCACTGTAAGTGACTGCAGACTTGTGAATCATCACATAGCGTGCACTGTGAGGCTCTCTGATACCAGCACAAGAAGTTAGAGGCGCATGACCACAAGTATCCGACTTGCACACATGCGGTCACGTGATGACTAGACGTGGGCAGCCTTACTCAGTGCAAGTGTACTGAGCAAGGCAGGACACAGACTAGTTGGAATGTGGCCATAAGTATGCAAATTGCATACTTGTGGTCACATGACTGCGCTGGCACTGGAGAAAGCTCACAGCGCGCAGTGCACATGATGTGAGGATTCACAAGTCTACACAGTCAAATACAATGACTGCAGACTTGTAGCTTAAGATGGGACAACCACTATTTACTTAGTTTACATACTTATATAGCAGCATTAATTCCGCTGCGCTTTACAGACATTATCGGCACTGTCCCCGATGGGTCTCACAATCTAAATTCCCTATCAGTATGTCTTTAGTATTTGGGAGGAAACCAGAGAACCAGGACAAAACCCACGCAAACATGGGGAGAACATACAAACTCCTTGCAGATGTTGTCCTTGGTGGGATTTGAACCCAGGGCTGCAAGGCTGCAATGCTAACCACTGAGCCGCAATTCTGCCCTGGCTATAAGACCACCATATACGTTAGTTAGCTGTCAGATGAACGATGGTTCTGATGAACATTTGGCTGGCAGCTATCTCATCCAACTCCCCTATACACAGCAGCGCTGAATCTGTGAAGTGCTACTGTGCTCTTTATAAGAGAGAACAAAAGTGAGTATAGAGGCTTAGTAGGAGTGATTACGTAAAGGGTGCTTCCGTCAGTAAAGTCAAGTTTTTCTATCCCCAAGAGGCGGGGGCGATATTTGCCACAATTTGCCTCACATGCCGATGTCTGTTGCCACCAAAGAGAAATCAAGCAGACTGGTTCCTGCGTGAGAAGTGATGATACTTAGCACCTGTGAGAGCAGGCCGCGGGACAGCTAGATTTCCAGACAAGGTATTGCAGTAGATAGCTATCAATGACGGTGACAAAAAGGGACTGTGTCAAGCACTTAGAAAGCGTGCGTTGCGACATATCGAGAGTGACACAGAGACTGACTGAGCACAGAAGATTGCTAGCCAGCTACGTGTCTTTCCCAGGTGCGAGCTTAGCAATGCTATACATAACAGCTGCCTATCTCTGGTGTTTCCAGTAGAGATGAGCCACCTCCCTAGTGTTCGGGTTCGGTTCGTCGAACAGGGACGTATTCGACAAACTGTTCGTCGAACGTTCGACGAACACCGTCGAACCCCATTGAAACCAATGGCAGCCAAACACAAACACATACAAACACATGGAAAACACATAGAAAACTCTTAAAAGGTGTCCAAAAGCTGACAAACTGCTCAGAAGACACAACAAACACATGGAAAAGTCAGAACTACATATAGTCATGTGAAAAGAAAAGAGGTGGAGGAGTAAAAGGAGGAGGAGGCACAGATATAGGCATGTCATGCCCTTCTAAAATCAAGAAAGGCTAGAGTAAAAATCTAAATTCACTCTACCAACACCCAGACGTCTTGACAAAAAAAATAAAAAAATAAATATCTTTAGGTAGAATGGCGGCGGGTCCATTCAGAACACTTTCCTTAGAAGATGTAATGGTACCCCTGTTGGGAGTTGTGCCAAAAAATGAACCCAACACATTCAGACTAATCCACCATTTGTCATATCCAAGGGGCAGGTCAGGAAACGACAACATCGACCCGGAACCAAGTACAGTACTATGTACTGTACCTCCTTTGACGAGGCAATCAGGCGGGTCAAGAAGTTGGTAAGGGGCACCCTAATGGCCAAAACAGACATTGAGGGGGCGTTCCGGTTACTACCTGTGCCTCCGAATATTGGGCTGCTTCTGTGAAGGAGCATACAACATAGATCGCTGTTTGCCCATAGGGTGCTCCATATCCTGCTCACTATTTGAGGCATTTAGTTGCTTCCTCGAATGTGTCGTCATGGACATTTGTAAGGTGGCACATATTATCCATTACCTCGATGACTTCTTATGCCTGGGCCCAAAAGATTCGCCACAGTGTAAAAACACGCGGTAGTCCACCTGTGAGAAGGAGAGAGCTGGAGGGAGAGTGGACACCCCAGAGCCAAGGGGTTAGATTGAGAAAGAAAGATGGTGGTGTAGCTTGCTTCATGGGTGGGATACTCTGCTGAATAGCAGAAATTGCTACTAGGCCCAAAAGGATTTCCTGGGCCAGATGCCCTTACAAAATAGTAGTTAGGTAAACAGGCGGTGTAGCTTGCTTCATGGGTGGGGTACGCTACTGAGTAGCACTAAATTCTACTAGGCCCAAAAGGATTTCCTGGGCTAGATGCAGGTAAAAAATAGTACTTAGGTAAACAGGCGGTGTAGCTTGCTTCATGGGTGGGGTACACTGCTGAGTAGCACCAAATTCTACTAGGCCCAAAAGGATTTTCTGGGCCAGATGCCGTTAAAAATAGTAGTTAGGTAAACAGGCGGTGTAGCTTGCTTCATGGGTGGGGTACGATGCTGAGTAGCACTAAATTCTACTAGGCCCAAAAGGATTTCCTGGGCTAGATGCCGTTACAAAATAGTAGTTAGGTAAACAGGCGGTGTAGCTTGCTTCATGGGTGAAGTACGCTGCTGAGTAGCAACAAATTCTACTAGGCCTAAAAGGATTTCCTGGGCTAGATGCCGTTACAAAATAGTAGTTAGGTAAACAGGCGGTGTAGCTTGCTTCATGGGTGAAGTACGCTGCTGAGTAGCAACAAATTCTACTAGGCCTAAAAGGATTTCCTGGGCTAGATGCCGTTACAAAATAGTAGTTAGGTAAACAGGCGGTGTAGCTTGCTTCATGGGTGGGGTACGCTGCTGAGTAGCACCAAATTCTTCCTCGCCTCCTGCACCTTCTTCAACAGTTTGGCTGCTACCATGCGCACTCGGTAATCCCTCTCCCCCAGCCTCCAATGCCAGCCACCTTGGTGCTGCCAACCTTCTTGACCTTGGAGATATGATCCCTTCCGCATACGATTCCTCCTGTTCCTCCTCCTCCTCTTGTTCCACCACCTGACTCCGAACTCTGTGTAAGGTGTGCTCCAGCATGTAAATCACCGGAATGGTCATGCTGATAATGGCATCGTCAGCACTAAACATCTTCGTTGCAATTTCAAAACTGTGCAGAAGGGTGCGTAGGTCCCTGATCTGAAACCACTCCTGCAGCGTGATTTGCCCCACCTCTTGAGCTCGTTGGCCCAGGCTATACATCATAACGTATTGCACCAGGGCTCGTCGGACAGTGCAGACACTGCTCCTAGGCCCAAAACTATTAACTGGATTAGATGCAGTAAAAATTGAGATACACAGGCGGTATAGTTTGTTTCACAGGCTGGCTACTCTGCTGATTTGCAGACACTGCTCCTAGGCCCAAAACTATTAACTGGATTAGATGCAGTAAAAATAGAGATACACAGGCGGTATAGTTAGTTTCACAAGCGGGCTACTCTGCTGACGTGCAGACACTGCTCCTAGGCCCAAAACTATTAACTGGATTTGATGCAGTAAAAATTGAGATACACAGGTGGTGTAGTTAGTTTCACAGGCGGGCTACTCTGTTGATGTGCAGAAACTGCTACTAAGCCCAAAACCCCAAAATGATTTACTGGGTTAGATGCAGTAAAAATTGAGATACACAGGCGGTGTAGCTAGCTTCACAGTCGGGCTACTCTGCTGACGTGCACACACTGCTACTAAGCCCAAAAGCCCAAATTGGTTTACTGGGTTAGATGCAGTAAAAATTGAGATACACAGGCGGTGTAGCTAGCTTCACAGGCGGGCTACTCAGATGACTATCAGACAATGCTACTAGCCCAAAAGGATTGGCTGAGCTAGATTACACCAAATGCTGTGACTAACACATGCACAGCACTGGCTCAGACCTGCCTGGCAAACAGTGCTATGAACTGCTGTGACCTACCCTGAAAAGGGCTGATATTACGACTAGTCCCGACTCCCTAAACCTATCTCTCTGACAATTCACTCCAAAAAAACACTCTTAGTCTGTATAGCGCCCACAGCAGCAGCGGTGCCGTCTAACACTAAGCTGCAGCAGTGACGAAATGGTGACGACGGGGCAAATGGCTGGTTCTCATTGGGCAAGGAGTGACATGTGACATACACAGCCAATGACACATGCCCTTGCTTGTCTGCATCACATGCACATTGCTGTGTGTGTGTGCACTGCTGATAGGCTGAGAGACTGCACCACCCCTCTGTAAATGCGGGAAAGAAAAAAAAATGGAGATCGGTGTTATTTCAGCACATATCTATCCCCCGCCCCCCCCCCCTATACACTGAAACAGTCCAATAACAATGATAAACAGTTTTAATGTGCAAATCAAGCTAGGCTTTTGGTGAACGAACAGTTATCGAACAGAAACTGGAACAGCCGAATTTTAAGCAAATTGTTCAGGTTCGTCGAACGACTCAAACACCGCCCAAAACAGCTCGAATTTGAAATTGGCGAACAGTTCGACTCGAACACCGCTCATCTCTAGTTTCCAGCCGCTGCCTCTGGTAAGCTGGATAAACACCACCAAGCGTATTGCGTCTTCATGAGTGAAGCCGCGTTTTTTCTGATCTTCTGTGTATGTCTGTATTCATTCCATCATCCGATCTACCAGAAATGGTAACTGTATTCTATATTTAAAAGGACACACCACCATAGTTTTTTCAATTTCTAACTAAAATGTATCTAAATATAAACATTAGCTGTAATTTTATCATCAAAAGCAATTTCTTGGGAGAAGGAACTGCTCAATGTGGACTATTCATTTCACTCCTTTAATGTCATATGTCTGTCCCAGGTGTTTGATATAGGCTCAGTGGCGTAGGAAGGGGGGTGCGGGGGGGCGGGCCGACCCAGAGAGGAGGAGGAGGAAGAAAAAAAAAAAAGGGAGACGCGGGCCCTTTAAATCTTCGGGCGGCGCCGACAGCCGCCATGACCAGCCCCCCCCCCTCCCGGTGCCAGCACTGGCATCGGGCCCCCGTTCTAATACTCACCTCTCCTGGTTCCTGCGGCAGCTGCAGCGTCTTCGGCGCCCTCTGACTCTGCGACGTCTCAGGGCAGAGGGTGCGATGACGTCATCACTGCGCGCTCAGCCTCTCTGTCCTGAGCGTTGCAGAGCCGGAGAGACGCTGAGTGCACCGGACCTGCGCTGGGAACGGGAGAGGTGAGGATTTTACTTTTTTTTTTTTTTCTTTATGTCTGACTCAGACAGACTTTAGGCAATATGCTGGAGACAGACTGGGGGCAATATGCTGGAGACAGACTGGGGGCAATATGCTGGAGACAGACTGGGGGCAATATGCTGGAGACAGACTGGGGGCAGATTGCTGGAGACAGACTGGGGGCAGATTGCTGGAGACAGACTGGGGGCAGATTGCTGGAGACAGACTGGGGGCAGATTGCTGGAGACAGACTGGGGGCAGATTGCTGGAGACAGACTGGGGGCAGATTGCTGGAGACAGACTGGGGGCAGATTGCTGGAGACACACTGGGGGCAGATTGCTGGAGACACACTGGGGGCAGATTGCTGGAGACACACTGGGGGCAGATTGCTGGAGACACACTGGGGGCAGATTGCTGGAGACACACTGGGGGCAGATTGCTGGACACACTGGGGCAATGCTGGACACACTGGGGCAATGCTGGACACACTGGGGCAATGCTGGACACTGCCCCTGTGCGGCCGCCCTGCTTGTGAATCCCAGCCCCGCACTCTGCATAATGCATAACACACTGCGGTAATGGGATTACCAAGGTGGGTGGCCGCACAGGCGCAGTCTGCAAGCCTGGCTGTGACGTCAGACAGCCAGAGCTCTCTTCGCCTGCACCAAACAGCGATACACAGCGCAGGCACCGGATTTCATGGGTAAACAGTGCTGAGGGGGTGGTGCCCGGCATTGAGTGACAGCAAGCCCCGGGTGGCAAAAGCTCTAGCTACGCCAGTGTATAGGCTCAGGAGCGGAGCCTGCACCATTTAGATGATGGCTGTGTTCATTCAGACAATACTTCTTATAGCAACTATGAGAAACCAGATCAGAAAGGATTCTCCCCTCAGCTGTTATCTGTAGGAAACCCTGGTACTTAGACCCCAATTTACTAAGGGTTTTGCCAGTTTTCTACCATAAAAACCCTGAAATGTCTCTAAATTTTTTAACAACTTTTGAGATGAACAAAACTTGGTGGTGCATGGGTGGGATGGAGGGTGGCTAAGCACAATGGCTAATCTAATGCCTCAAAATGTATGCCATTCATCAGATATTTACTCCAGTTATGGACATCAGTTGTAATATGTGCCTTTTTATTACGTAGGGTGCACCTTTTAATTATTTAGGCACATATTACTTCAGAGGTCCCGTTCATTAAGATTGGCCTGCAGAACATCTGTCTGAAAAGGGTTGTCCAGTCTTAATCTAAATGTCTGCAGTTACTCTATGGGAGTGCATACTTGTGAATCCTTGCATTGTGTCACGGCATGCTGTGAGGATACTCTGGTGCCAGGAGTGGAGGGTCATGAGACTGTAAGTATTTGCATATTTTTGGCAACATTTCGACTAGACTGTATCTGGCTGTGCTCAATACACCTGCATTGAATAAGGCGGTGGCCATCCAGTTGGAAAATGACTTCATGTATGCTAATCACATTTTTGCGGGCACACACCTGTCATGGTTCCCAATGGCAGGGGAACGTTAGGAGCATAAGAAAAACGGACAAGCTCTCGGGTGATGGAAACTGGAGCTGACCGCGATACTAAACCTATTCACGCAACTAAAAGTAGCCGGGGAGCGTGCCTGCGTTTTCTCTAGACGCCTCGCGCCAGCCGGAGATCTAACTACCCCTGGAAGAAGAAACAAAGACCTGGCTTGCCTCCAGAGAATACCCCAAAAGTTGATAGCAGCCCCCCACATATAATGACGGTGAAATCAGATGAAAAGACACACGTAGTATGAAAGCAGATTTAGCACAGCGAGGCCCACTTAACTAGATAGCAGAAAAATACAAAAGGGGACTTCACGGTCAGCTACAAAACCCTAGAAAATACCATCCTGAAATTACCTTAAACTCATGTGTCAACTCATGACACCGGAGTGGTAATTTCAGTCCACAAGAGCTTCCAGCTGCAGAGAGTCACATAACTGCACGCTGGACAAAACATACAAAAATAGACCAAGGACTAAATAGTCCAACTTAGCTGATCAGAAGACTGGAGCAGGTACATGCAACAGAAAGGCTCTGGTTACATTGATGGCCGGCGCCAGAATGACTGAGCAGCAAGGCTAAATAGGATACACCCATATCCAGATGGAAACAGGTGAACAGAGAAAGAAAAGCACACAAGTCCAGTACCACCAGTGACCACCGGGGGAGCCCAAAAACCAAATTCACAACAGTACCCCCCCCTCAAGGAGGGGGCACCGAACCCTCACAAGAACCACCAGGGCGATCAGGATGAGCCCTATGAAAGGCACGGACCAAATCAGAGGCATGAACATCAGAGGCTGTCACCCAAGAGTTATCCTCCTGACCGTAGCCCTTCCACTTGACCAGATACTGAAGTCTCCGTCTGGAAACATGGGAGTCCAAGATCTTCTCCACAACGTACTCCAATTCACCCTCAACCAACACCGGAGCAGGAGGCTCAACGGAAGGCACAACCGGTACCTCATACCTGCGCAATAATGACCGATGGAAGACATTATGGATAGAAAAAGATGCTGGGAGGTCCAAACGAAAGGACACAGGGTTAAGAATCTCCAAAATCTTATACGGGCCGATGAACCGAGGCTTAAACTTAGGAGAAGAAACCCTCATAGGGACAAAACGAGAAGACAACCACACCAAGTCCCCAACACGAAGACGAGGACCAACACGACGACGGCGATTAGCAAAACGCTGAGTCCTCTCCTGGGACAACTCCAAATTGTCCACCACCTGTCCCCAAATCTGATGCAACCTATCCACCACAGTATCCACTCCAGGACAATCCGAAGCCTCCACCTGACCAGAAGAAAAACGAGGATGAAACCCCGAATTGCAAAAGAAAGGAGAAACCAAAGTGGCAGAACTAGCCCGATTATTGAGGGCAAACTCCGCCAACGGCAAAAAGGCAACCCAGTCATCCTGATCCGCAGACACAAAACACCTCAAATAAGTCTCCAAGGTCTGATTAGTTCGCTCAGTCTGGCCATTAGTCTGCGGATGGAACGCAGACGAAAAAGACAAATCAATGCCCATCCTAGCACAGAACGCTCGCCAAAATCTAGACACGAACTGGGTCCCCCTATCAGAAACGATATTCTCAGGAATACCATGCAAGCGAACCACATTTTGAAAAAACAGAGGAACCAATTCGGATGAGGAAGGCAACTTAGGCAAGGGTACCAAATGAACCATCTTTGAAAACCGGTCACACACCACCCAGATGACAGACATTTTCTGAGAAACAGGAAGATCAGAAATAAAATCCATAGAGATGTGAGTCCAAGGCCTCTTTGGAATAGGCAAGGATAACAACAATCCACTAGCCCGAGAACAACAAGGCTTGGCCCGAGCACAAACATCACAAGACTGCACAAAAACTCGTACATCTCGAGACAGGGAAGGCCACCAGAAGGACCTAGCCACTAAATCCCTGGTACCAAAGATTCCAGGATGACCTGCCAACGCAGAAGAATGAACCTCCGAGATGACTCTACTGGTCCAATCATCAGGAACAAACAGTCTACCAGGCGGGCAACGATCAGGTCTATCCGCCTGAAACTCCTGCAAAGCCCGTCGCAGGTCTGGGGAAACAGCAGACAATATCACCCCATCCTTAAGGATACCTGTAGGTTCAGAATCACCAGGGGGCTCAAAACTCCTAGAAAGGGCATCTGCCTTCACATTTTTAGAACCTGGTAGGTATGAGACCACAAAATTAAACCGAGAGAAAAACAACGACCAGCGCGCCTGTCTAGGATTCAGGCGCCTGGCGGACTCAAGATAAATCAAATTCTTGTGATCGGTCAATACTACCACCTGATGTCTGGCCCCCTCAAGCAAATGACGCCACTCCTCAAAAGCCCACTTCATAGCCAAAAGCTCCCGATTACCAATATCATAATTTCGTTCGGCGGGCGAAAATTTTCGAGAAAAGAACGCACAAGGTCTCATCACGGAGCAGTCGGAACTTTTCTGCGACAAAACCGCCCCAGCTCCGATCTCGGAAGCGTCGACCTCAACCTGAAAAGGAAGAGCAACATCAGGCTGACGCAACACAGGGGCAGAGGAAAAGCGGCGCTTAAGCTCCCGAAAGGCCTCCACAGCAGCAGGGGACCAATCAGCAACATCAGCACCCTTTTTAGTCAAATCAGTCAAAGGTTTAGCAACATCAGAAAAACCAGATATAAATCGACGATAAAAATTAGCAAAGCCCAAAAATCTCTGAAGGCTCTTAAGAGAAGAAGGTTGCGTCCAATCACAAATAGCCCGAACCTTGACAGGATCCATCTCGATGGAAGAGGGGGAAAAAATGTACCCCAAAAAAGAAATCTTTTGAACCCCAAAAATACACTTAGAACCCTTCACACACAAGGAATTAGCCCGCAAAACCTGAAAAACCCTCCTGACCTGTTGGACATGAGAGTCCCAGTCATCTGAAAAAATCAAAATATCATCCAGATACACAATCATAAATTTATCCAAATATTCACGGAAAATGTTATGCATAAAGGACTGAAAGACTGAAGGGGCATTTGAAAGACCAAAAGGCATCACCAAATACTCAAAATGGCCCTCGGGCGTATTAAATGCGGTTTTCCACTCATCCCCCTGCTTAATTCGCACCAAATTATACGCCCCACGGAGATCAATCTTAGAGAACAACTTAGCCCCCTTTATTCGAGCAAACAAATCAGTCAGCAGTGGCAGAGGATACTGATATTTGACTGTAGTTTTATTCAAGAGTCGATAATCGATACACGGCCTCAAAGAGCCATCTTTTTTAGATACAAAGAAAAAACCGGCTCCTAAGGGAGATGAAGAAGGACGAATATGTCCCTTTTCCAGGGACTCCTTAATGTATTCTCGCATAGCAGCATGTTCAGGCACAGATAGATTAAACAAACGACCCTTTGGAAATTTACTGCCCGGAATCAGATCTATGGTACAATCGCAATCTCTGTGAGGAGGTAGTGAACCAAGCTTAGGCTCCTCAAAAACATCACGATAATCAGATAAAAATTCCGGAATCTCAGAGGGAATAGATGACGAAATGGAAACCAAAGGTACGTCCCCATGAGCCCCCTGACATCCCCAGCTTAACACAGACATTGCTTTCCAGTCAAGGACTGGGTTATGAGATTGTAACCATGGCAATCCGAGCACCAAAACATCATGTAAATTGTAAAATACAAGGAAGCGAATCGTCTCCTGATGGTCTGGATTCATACGCATAGTCACTTGTGTCCAGTATTGTGGTTTATTACTAGCCAATGGCGTAGAGTCAATACCCTTCAGAGGTATAGGAACTTCCAGCGGCTCTAGATTAAACCCACAGCGCCTGGCAAAGGACCAATCCATAAGACTCAAAGCGGCGCCAGAGTCGACGTAGGCGTCCGCGGTAATTGACGATAATGAACAAATCAAGGTCACAGACAGAATAAACTTAGACTGTAAAGTGCAAATTGAAACAGACTTATCAACCTTTTTTGTACGTTTAGAGCATGCTGATATAACATGAGTTGAATCACCACAATAGAAGCACAACCCATTTCTTCGCCTAAAATTCTGCCGTTCACTTCTGGACAGAATTCTATCACATTGCATATTCTCTGGCGCCTTCTCAGAAGGTACCGCCAAATGGTGCACAGGTTTGCGCTCTCGCAAACGCCGATCAATCTGAATAGCCATTGTCATGGACTCATTCAGACCTGTAGGCGGAGGAAACCCCACCATAACATCTTTAATGGCATCAGAGAGACCCTCTCTGAAATTCGCCGCCAGGGCGCACTCATTCCACTGAGTAAGCACAGACCATTTACGAAATTTTTGGCAGTATATTTCAGCTTCATCTTGCCCTTGAGATAGGGCCATCAAGGCTTTTTCAGCCTGAATCTCTAAATTAGGTTCCTCATAAAGCAACCCCAAAGCCAGAAAAAACGCATCCACATTGAGCAACGCAGGATCCCCTGGTGCCAATGCAAATGCCCAATCTTGAGGGTCACCCCGCAGTAAGGAAATCACAATCCTAACCTGTTGTGCGGGATCTCCAGCGGAGCGAGATCTCAGAGAAAGAAACAATTTACAATTATATTTGAAATTCAGAAAACGAGATCTATCCCCGGAGAAAAACTACTGTTGTGAATTTGGTTTTTGGGCTCCCCCGGTGGTCACTGGTGGTACTGGACTTGTGTGCTTTTCTTTCTCTGTTCACCTGTTTCCATCTGGATATGGGTGTATCCTATTTAGCCTTGCTGCTCAGTCATTCTGGTGCCGGCCATACTGTCATGGTTCCCAATGGCAGGGGAACGTTAGGAGCATAAGAAAAACGGACAAGCTCTCGGGTGATGGAAACTGGAGCTGACCGCGATACTAAACCTATTCACGCAACTAAAAGTAGCCGGGGAGCGTGCCTGCGTTTTCTCTAGACGCCTCGCGCCAGCCGGAGATCTAACTACCCCTGGAAGAAGAAACAAAGACCTGGCTTGCCTCCAGAGAATACCCCAAAAGTTGATAGCAGCCCCCCACATATAATGACGGTGAAATCAGATGAAAAGACACACGTAGTATGAAAGCAGATTTAGCACAGCGAGGCCCACTTAACTAGATAGCAGAAAAATACAAAAGGGGACTTCACGGTCAGCTACAAAACCCTAGAAAATACCATCCTGAAATTACCTTAAACTCATGTGTCAACTCATGACACCGGAGTGGTAATTTCAGTCCACAAGAGCTTCCAGCTGCAGAGAGTCACATAACTGCACGCTGGACAAAACATACAAAAATAGACCAAGGACTAAATAGTCCAACTTAGCTGATCAGAAGACTGGAGCAGGTACATGCAACAGAAAGGCTCTGGTTACATTGATGGCCGGCGCCAGAATGACTGAGCAGCAAGGCTAAATAGGATACACCCATATCCAGATGGAAACAGGTGAACAGAGAAAGAAAAGCACACAAGTCCAGTACCACCAGTGACCACCGGGGGAGCCCAAAAACCAAATTCACAACACACACCCTCCACTCCTGGAGCATGATGTGAGGATCCACAAGTCTGCAGTCACTTAGAGTGACTGCAGACTGACACTTAACCCCTTCACGACATGCGCCGTACTAGTACGGTGAATGTCGTGTCTCCTCCTTTGATGTGGGCTCCGGCGGTGAGCCCACATCAAAGTTGCGACATTTCAGCTGTTTTGTACAGCTAACATGTGCGCGCAATAATCGCGATTCACCCGCCGCTATTAACCTGTTAAATGCCTCTGTCAAACGCTGACAGCGGCATTTAACTACCGCTTCCTGCCACGTGGCCGGAAATGAGTGCATCGCCGACCCCGTCACATGATCGGGGGTCGGCGATGCGTCAGGATGGTAACCATAGAGGTCCTTGAGACCCCTGTGGTCGGCGCTCATAGCAAGCCTACAATTCAGCAACATAGCAGCGATCTGATGATCGCTGCTATGTAGCTGAGTCGATCGAGTGGTGCCAGCTTCTAGCCTCCCATGGAGGCTATTGAAGCATGGCAAAAGTTAAAATAAAATGTTTTTAAAAATATGAAAAAAAAAAAAATATATAAAAGTTTAAATCACCCCCTTTTGCCCCATCCAAAATAAAACAATTAAAAAAAAATCAAACCTACACATATTTAGTATCGCTGTGTTCAGAATCGCCAATATCAATAAATAAAGCATTAACCTTATCGCTAAACAGCATAGCGAGAAAAAAATTTGAAACGCCAGAATTACGTTTTTTTGGTCGCCGCAACATTGCATTAAAATGCAGTAACGGGCGATCAAAGGAATGTATCTGCACAAACGTGGTATCATTAAAAACCTCAGCTCGGTTCGCAAAAATTAAGCCCTCACCCGACCCCAGATCACGAAAATTGGAGACGCTACGGGTGTCGGAAAATGGCGCTTTTTTTTTTTTAGCAAAGTTTTGAATTTTTTTTCACCACTTAGATAAAAAGTAACCTAGACATGTTAGGTGCTATGAACTCGTAATGACCTGGAGAATCATAATATCAGGTCAGTTTTTAGCATTTAGTGAACCTAGCAAAAAAAGCCAAAACAAAAAACTCGTGTGGGATTGCACTTTTTTTTGCAATTTCACCACACTTGGAATTTTTTTCCCGTTTTCTAATACACGACATGGTAAAACCAATGGTGTCGTTCAAAAGTACAACTCGTCCTGCAAAAAATAAGCCCTCACATGACCATACTGACGGAAAAATAAAAAAGTTATGGCTCTGGGAAGGAGGGGAGCGAAAAATGAAAATGCAAAAACGAAAAAGGGCCGCGGCGTGATTAAAGGCAGAACAGCTCCTTCAATTAATCGGACCCCAAGTGTTCAGTTCTCCTGCAGCACCTCCACAGGGCAAATTAAGAATTACTTGGATCCATTCAAATCAATGTGATGTCTCCACCTTTAGTTGGGCTTTTTTATTGTGTGGACATCTGGAAGACAGGGGGCGTGAGTACTTTTTCCCAGCACTGTAAACCAAGACAACAACAATGATAAACCTCCCTGACTCATTAAACCATTCCCGCCTTTTAAAATAATTGTTGAAAACAAATATAGATATTATAGAGGCACTGTGAAAAAAAGCTCAAGCTTTGGTGTTATTTATGGTCGCTGTTAAAGGGGAATCTGCCAGTATTAATACGAAGGCCAGAGCATGAGCAAGTACAAATAGTCTTTAATCTTTTCTATTTTTAATGTTAAAGTATCTAATCCTCTGTGTAGTCATCAAATAACATCCCTTCCTTTGCATCATGTCTGCTAGATTCTCTGCATCTGTCGAGCAGAAGGCAGTATGGGACGAAGCCTGTGGCAAAAATACTTTACATACATTTATTAGTAGCAAATGTTGCCAAAATTCAGAAGGGATACAAAAAAATATAAAAGCAGAAGAAATATGGTTTACAGCTTCTGCTGTGGTCTGTTCATATGGAATGAAGTCTCATTGCTTAATTGGATCCTATGTAGCTAGGCTTCATCTTCCACCATTAAATCTGAAAAATAATTCTAGACAGCTAAATTAAATAAAAAAACATAATATAAAAAAAGTCAGCTCAAATCAAGAATTGTGCCACATTACTTGAACGAAGGTTGTTCAACAGCACCTATGCCATTGTGAAGCTGTACTGCCATATGGTCCCTCTGGCACCATATTTTCTACTAGAAGCAATTCTTCTAGCGGTAATTACCTCTGCAATGCAGCATGTGATGGAACAAGCCAAACATTATGTTTTTAGTTTTCTGTATAACATCAAGGCTAGTGGGTTAGTTTTTAGTGCTAGCCCTTGAGCACAAGCATGGTGCACCATTCAAAAATGGAGCAGCTATCGACACAATGTGTTCATGGACAGGTTATGTTCAACTGGGGGTAATTCAGAGTAATTGATGTCTCTTAATGAGGACAGGAATTTTACTATTAGGCCAGGGTCACACTTGCGAGTGTGATGAGAGAAAGTCACGCATCAATGCCTGGCACTGCCACTGGCACTCGGGACAGGAGTATGCGGCTGCATAGAAATGGTCCCGAGTGCCAGCAGTAGCGTATGATATTAATGCTAAAGACTCGCGCCACACTTGGAAGTGTGACCCCGGCCTTAAACAAATGAATGTAGAATAGATTATGGTGGTTGCTGAACAAAAAATGACAAAAGAATTTAGGCACAGAACTGCTCCCTTCCTACATAGCCAGCACAGTCTGTGCTAGCACACCCCAGATTAATGTAGTAACACAGCAAACACCTCCGTCATCATCATCAACCAAGGCCTTTTAAGGCCAGCTCAGGTGGCTGTGTGCTGCCTGAGTATTCAGGAACTAGAGCATCTTGCTACCTCATCTTTTCCAGAAGTTTATCTCATCTTCCATTTAACTATTCTCCAGCGAGGTATTACAGTACCTTCCCAGCTACTGTTATACTTTCATAGTTTATAAGCTTGAAGCTATACATAAGTCCATCAAGTTTAACCTATAGCCTAAAATGTTGATATAGTGAAAGGCAAAAACACCACGAGGAAGATTCTGATTGCCTGATATTAGGGGTAAAATTTCTTCCCGGTTCTACATATAGCAAACTAGTTGCAGTACCTATAAATAGAATATATTTTTTCAAGGAAGGCATCCAGGCCTCTGAACTTTTGTAGTAAATCAACAATTACAACATCATGTGGTAGAGAGGTTCATAATCTCACTGCTCTTACAATAATGAATCCCTACTGTGATTATGATTCTGTGAACCTTCTTTGCTCTAGATGCAGAGGATTACCTCGTCACCTTTGCAGACCTAGGTGTAATGATCATTAGAAAGATCTCTGTACTGTTCCTCCATATTGTTATACATTGTAAGAAAATCAAACCTTAGCTTTCATTTTTTCCAACTGAATAACCTCAAGTTTGGTAACCTTTCTTGGTATTGCAGTCTCCATTAGTAGCTTTGGTTGCTCTTCTCTGCACTTGCTCTAAGACAGCTTAGTCCTTATACACTCTACCCAAAGAGGAGGGAAGTACAAAACCTGAATAAAATTAAGAATATTTTATTAATATATAGATAAAAATGAGTACAAACAATAAATATATAGTTGTGAAAGGGCTAAAGGAACACAAAGCAGAGTGACAGCTGAACAGAATAGCTTCATAAATAGACCATAATTATGGCAGGTTAGGCAAATTTACACAATTAGAAAAATAAAAATTATGTGTCCATTTTCATCAAGTAGAAGGCTAAAGTGCTAATGCACATGTGTAAAGGGTGAAATAAAATGACTATGTTACAACTAGTGTTGAGCATTCCGATACCGCAAGTATCGGGTATCGGACAATATTTGCGGTATCGGAATTCCGATACTGAGTTCCGATATTTTTGCGATATCGGGAATCGGGATCGGGATGCATATTCATGTGTAAAATAAAGAATAAAAATAAAAAATAGGGATATACTCACCCTCTGACGCGCCCTGGTTGTAACCTCTGCAACCGGCAGCCTCCGTTCCTAAGAATGAGCGAGTGAAGGACCTGCGATGACGTCGTGGTCTTGTGATTGGTCGTGTAACCGCTCACTTGACCGCTCACGCGACCAATCACAAGCCGCGACGTCATCGAAGGTCCTTCACTCGCTCATTCTTAGGAACGGAGGCTGCCGGTTGCAGCGGTTACAACCAGGGCGCGTCAGAGGGTGAGTATATCCCTATTTTTTATTTTTATTCTTTATTTTACACATGAATATGGATCCCAGGGCCTGAAGGAGAGTTTCCTCTCCTTCAGACCCTGGGAACCATCTAGGATCACTTCCGATATTTGTGTCCCATTGACTTGTATTGGTATCGGGTATCAGTATCGGCGATATCCGATATTTTTCGGATATCGGCCGATACAATCTGATACCGATACTTTCAAATATCGGAAGGTATCACTCAACACTAGTTACAACAAAATTATGTAATATAAATATTTAGACACCCAAATAAAAAGAAAGTTCTTTTAGCGAAATATATATATTTACAGTGCCTTGCGAAAGTATTCGGCTCCCTGGAACTTTTCAACCTTTTCCCACATATCATGCTTCAAACATAAAGATACCAAATGTAAATTTTTGGTGAAGAATCAACAACAAGTGGAACACAATTGTGAAGTTGAACGAAATTTATTGTTTATTTTAAATTTTTGTGGAAAACCAAAGACTGAAAAGTGGGGCTTGCAATATTATTCGGCTCCTTTAATAATACTTTGTTGCGCCATTTTTTGCTGCGATTACAGCTGCAAGTCGCTTGGGGTATGTCTCTATCAGCTTCGTACATCAAGAGACTGAAATTCTTGCCCGTTCTTCCTTGACAAAAAGCTCAAGCTCAGTGAGGTTTGATGGAGATCATTTGTGAATAGCAATTTTCAGCTCTTTCCACTGTCACGCTCTCGCCCTGACTGGTGGGCGTGAGCTCAGGGGGTTTGTGGCCCCACTGTGCCACAAACCAGACTATCCTGGAAGGGGCATGACTATGACAGCTGCCTGGGTTTTCACTGGAGCCTCTGATGGTGAGGTCAGGCTTGTGCAGCAGGCAGCTGCCAGGTGCTACTCCAGGGTGGTGTCTGGCTGTGGCTGCTGATCCCACTTGGAGAACAGGAACACTAGGACAGGTGTGGGCATCAGGCAGGACTGGCAGAAGAGCACGGCTGAAACGAGTAGGCTGGCATGGCTGAGACACAGGGCTGGCAGAGACACGGCAGAGAACACAGGGCTGGCAGGCACGGCAGAGAACACAGGGCTGGTAGGCACAGCAGAGAACACAGGGCTGGCAGGAACGACAAACACAGGGCAAGTTGGTGTGGTGTATGAAGGAACAGGTAGGGACCTGTTCACACTGAAGGTGCAGGTAAGGAAACAAGCCAGAAGGAAAGGAGAATGAAAGAACAGGTTGGGACCTGTTCACACAGGAGATGCAGGTACGGAAACAAGCAGGAACGAATGGAGAATGAAGGAACAGGTTGGGACCTGTTTACACAGGAAGAGAAGTGCAAGGCTGCAGATAGGAGTGGAAGAGCAGCAAGAGATAGCGTAGGAACAAAAGCTAAGCTGAGCAGAACCACAAGGAATGTGGAGAGGAGCTGCAGCAAGAAATTACTGCAGCAGCAGAAGCTAAGCAGAGCGGAGCCACAAGGAATGTGGAGAGGAGCTGCTGCAAGGGGTTTCTGCAGCAGCAAAGCAGAGCAGAACCACAAGGAATGTGGAGAGGAGCTGCAGCAAGAGATTCCTGCAGCAACAGGAGCAGAGTAGAACGGAGCAGAACCGCAGGAGTGCGGAGCAGAGGTAAAGCCACAAAGGTACAGAGCAGGCAGAGCCGCAAGAGGGCGGAGCATAAGCAGACAGAGAACACAAGGAAAGACACAACAGAGAAGGAAGCAACAGACAAGGAGACCGAGATAAGACTAAGTTCAGACAAGGTAATGGAACAAGACAAGAAACAAGAACAAAGACACAGGGACCAGGATATACTGCTTCCTGGAGGGCGGACAACAAGATCAAGGCAAAAGCACAGAGAAAAGCCTCTAGAGAGGGAGTAACACAGAGCTAGGCCTGGCAAACTCAGAAGCTAAACACAAACTGAGCTAACACATTGCACAGGCCCAGTCCACTGCGTGGAGCTGCACTAAATACTGGAGGCCTCTTGATAATTGGTCAGGAACAGATTAGACAGGTGCACCTGATTCCTATAAGAACCAGAGAGATCTGGCACCGCCCCCCTATGCACACAGCCGGGAAGCATGCAGAGTGCAGAGACACAGAATATGGAGCTGGCATGAAATAGAAACCACATCATGACCTGGAGCAGCGGGTAAGATAGTGTGAGAGATGAGAGGCCATGCCGTGATGCCAGCAGAGTTGTTACATCCACAGATTCTCGATTGGATTGAGGTCTGGACTTTGACTTGGGCATTCTAACACCTGGTTACGTTTATTTGTGAACCATTCCATTGTAGATTTTGCTTTATGTTTGGGATCATTGTCTTGTTGGAAGACAAATCTTCGTCCCAGTCTCAGGTCTTTTGCAAACTCCAACAGGTTTTCTACAAGAATGGTCCTGTATTTGGCTCCATCCATCTTTCCATCAATTTTAACCATCTTCCCTGTCCCTGCTGAAGAAAAGCAGGCCCAAACCATGATGTTGCCACCACCATGTTTGACAGTGGGGATGGTGTGTTCAGGGTGATAAGCTGTGTTGCCTTTACGCAAAACATATCGCTTGGCATTGCTGCCAAAAAGTTTGATTTTGGTTTCATATGACCAGAGCACCTTCTTCCACATGTTTGGTGTGTCTCCCAGGTGGCTTGTTGCAAACTTTAAATGACACTTTTTATGGATATCTTTGAGAAATGGCTTTCTTCTTGCCAATTTTCCACAAAGGCCAGATTTGTGCAGTGTACGACTGATTGTTGTCCTATGGATGGACTGTCCCACATCAGCTGTAGATCGCTGCAGTTCGTCCAGAGTGATCATGGGCCTCTTGGCTGCATCTCTGATCAGTCTTCTCCTTGTTTGAGATGAAAGTTTAGAGGGACGGCCGGGTCTTGGTAGATTTGCAGTGGTATGATTCTCCTTCCATTTCAATATGATCGCTTGCACAGTGCTCCTTGGGATGTTTAAAGTTTTGGAAATCATTTTGTATCCAAATCCGGCTTTACTGTATACTTCTCCAGAAAGGTATCACGGACCTGCCTGTTGTGTTCCTTGGTCTTCATGATGCTCTCTGTGCTTCAAACAGAACCCCGAGACTATCACAGAGCAGGTGCATTTATACGGAGACTTAATTACACAGGTGGATTATATTTATCATCATTAGGCATTTCGGACAACATTGGATCATTTAGAGATCCACAATGAACTTCTGGAGTGAGTTAGCTGCACTGAAAGTAAAGAGGCCGAATAATATTGCACGCCCCATTTTTCAGTTTTTGATTTTCCACAAAAATTTAAAATAACCAATAAATTTTGTTCAACTTCACAATTGTGTTCCACTTGTTGTAGATTCTTCACCAAAAATTTACATTTGGTATCTTTATGTTTGAAGCAGGATATGTAGGAAAAGGTTGAAAAGTTCCATGGAGCCGAATATTTTCGCACGCAAGGCACTGTACACATATATATAAATATATATATATTTAGATCTAATAATAATAATTTAATAATAATAATAATAATAATAATAATAAATAAGTATAGGAATGGCAAAAATCCTGAATGGGGTAACACTTATGCTGAGGTGCTACATAATATGCAGGATTGTCAAGATATAGAAATCACGATGGATAAGGCACCACACATGAAGGATATAGGAACTAAAGACACAGTGCAGATGTGCTGCAATGCATGTGTAGACAGGGCTGGAACCAAGTAGTCAGCCAAGCGAAGCTGGAGATGGAATGCACATAAGGACAAGGTAAGGAGTACTGGCGTATAAATGCTGTACCTAGGATATGATGCTGCTCAGACAGGAGAAACCCTGATACACATTTCGCAGTCGCTTCTTCTTTCGGAGTTAAGTTTGCCACTCTTGACTGCAAATCAACAACCAGTTACTACTTCCAAGATGATCATTGTGCTATTGCACCCTCAGCTATGCCAATATACATATCAATAAATCCATCACTGCTCTCACAGTATATTTATTTATTCGATTCTGCCATTGTGCGATTACACACTTACAACTCTTTTGTTCCTGCGTGTACCCATACAGCTGCTGCAATATACCAGATTGCATACACATCTCAGCTATTCCTGTGTATAACTGCACTTGTGCTAGCAAGATACCAGTTGCCTGTACATTTCTGCTATTCCTGTACAATCCTCATATCTGATTCAGCTGCATCTAGTGCTTCCAGCTCTGCTTGCCCATCTGCCAGCCTGCATACCTACTGTTCTAGTACCCGCTAGGCGAGCCTTCAACAGTTTACACTTAAGAGCATAGATACACAGCTTGGTGATTACACTTCAATAAGGAGGCACAGTGCTTAGGGGTTACACTTCATAACATTTCTTTGTGGTTACAATTCAGAACTGATGCGCAGACCTTGTCTATTACAATTAATCACATGAAAAATCTCTTAACATACTTTACAACTGGTGGTTACTAATAACCACCTTGGACACTGTGCAACAGCTCAGACTCATAGAGCTAGTCAGTTGGCATTCTTTATAATATAGCACTCTCAATAACATTCACATTCCTTACTCATTGCTCATCCCAATGCCCTAGTGCGGAGGCAATTGGGGTAATATATGACTTTGACAGCTGTGATTTGCCAAAAATCACAACTGCCATCAAGCCGTGGGGTTAGCAATGGAGAGGTGTCAGTTTGATACCCTCATTACTAACCCCGTAGTGAAAAGTAATAAACACACATCTAATGGATGCGCCATTTCAGGGGTGACGGAGGGCTGGTGTTCTTAGTCTGGGAGGAGGCCAATATCCATGGCGGCTTCACAGCCTATGAAGATCAGCCCACAGCTGTCTGTGTAGTCTTTGCTGGTTAATTTTTGGGTCCCCCTTTTTAATAACCAGTAAAGGGTACGCAAACTGCTGTGGATTGCTATTAATTCGCTGGAAACCATTATGGATATTGTTCCCTTCCCAGAATAATTACACCAGCCCCCAGCAGTCAGCTTTTCCTTAGCTGGTTAATAAAAATAAGGGAAACCCAATTCAATTTTTATTTACTTATTCAATAAGTACAGAAAACTGCACATGGAAAGCACTAATTATATATCACACTGACATCTGACCATCAATCAATCTCTATCTTTGAACATCTATACTACAAAACTCTTTTTAATTTCTATGCTGCATTTCATTCCATACGTGTCATACTGACAGTATATGGACATAGACTGCACACGGACGTCACATACGTAAACAAAGATGGCACACGGAAATGGACTATGGATCTCACCAGTATTGTTTTTTCCAGTACCAGAATCAACAGGACATGTGAAAGGGGCTTAAGGTTGTGCTGCACACAGTCCTATTCACACTGACTGGCTAACTCCCACTGACCACAAGACTTGGTTGCTGCCTCCTTATATTTTCCTATCACACCTAGATTGGATCCCGTCATACAACAATTTAGCATCTGCCCATGTGACCTCTGACCTTAGGTATTCTACAATAAGTTGCTGATTTCTTAAGTGTCAGCACCATTTACTCTGTAAAACCATACTATTGGGGTCATTTAATGAACTTTCTTATAACAGTTCAAGGACACATCTTCAAGAATGTTTCCAGTTATCTTTTTTTTCCCTGATGAGAGACTCAATCACTTATTTTCATATGAAATTGTTTTTATTCAACCTGCACAGCAGATGCTATGCAAGACCCTTTAAGGAGCTGCTTCAGAAAACCCTACATTTTGCATTTTTCCAATCTGTCTCAACAGTTTTGCAGTAAAAAACTGGGGGAAAAGCCAAATATCAACTGATGTCATTTTGACCGGATGGCACAAATATACATTCACCTGGCTTAAGGTCACTCTATACTATTCTTGCTATAAAATCTGATGCAACTGCCAACAGAGATAGTCAGGGTCAAAAAAGCTACTGATTACTAAAGCTAGAGAGACACTGCCTTTATTGACCTCAATAGTCATGATTGTGGAACAGCTAATATGTGACAGTTAGTGTGAGCTCTGTTTGGGATAACTGTCACATCATTTGGAACGTTTCCACTTAAACCGGGGCTTTTCCAGTTCCAGGTGAAAAATGTGCTATAAAAAAAATATTACCTTATTTTTCAGACTATAAGACTCACTTTTTTCCTTCAAAAATGTGGAGGAAAATGGGGGATGCTTCTTATAGTCCAGATATACCTGCTCTGGCTTTGAATGGGAAAGTGGGGGTTCACATGAGGCAGGAGCCGGCAGCTGCTGCTATCTCCCATGCCCGCTGCTAAACAGAAATTAATATTTACTGCATTCCACGCCCACAGGAGTGGAGAGTAGTGAATATTAATTTCTCTATAATAGTGGAATAGCTGTTAGCTACCTGCATTGAATATTCACTGCACTCCACGCTCATAGTCCCAGCGTGGGGAGCAGTGAGTATTCTGGCAGCTATCTTCGGCTTGTAAGCAGCACATTACGTCCCTGCCATGTGCTGCTTACAAGCATACTTCAGCTGCTGGCATCGGAACAGGACGATGCGAGGAGCGCAGGAAGGTAATTATAATGGTTTATGCATTTTTTTTAAATCTTATTCTGATGGGAGCCATGCATAGCAGGATGGGGATGGGGGCCCTGCATACCAGGATAGGGATGAGGGGTCCATGCATATCAGGATGGGGATGGGGCCATGCATACCAGGACAGAGATGGGAGCCCTGCATACCAGGATAGGGATGAGGGGGCCATGCATATCAGGATGGGGATGAGGAACCATGCATACTAGGATAGCGATGAGGAGCCAAGCATACCAGGATAGGGATAAGGAAGCCATACATACAACCAGGGGCTGACTGGCCCAGGTGGCAAAGTGGCAAATGCCCCCCGGGCTGCTCCCCCAGCAGGTGTTCAGGGCCGGTTGCCTGGTAGTGGTTACAGCCACACAGCAAATTGTGCGCAGCCATGTCTGCTGTACTGTGACGCGGCTGGCAGCAGACACAGCTGCATCACAGTTAGCGCACACGTCTGCGCTGGGGCCAGGAGCTATGCTTGGCTGTCACCTTGACGGCTGCACAGCTACTGCTCCCTTCATGTTCTCTATACTTCCAGGTTAGGTGTTGGGCATACGCGATGGCGTCCTCACGCGCACGCCGACATGACCCGGATGCTAGAAGCAGAGAGGCACTGCAGGGGAGCGACTGGTGAGGTAAGTATGAAGAACTTTTTTGTTTTCTTTATAAAATAAATTTAATGGTGTGTAACTGCAAGTTATGAAGTGGGGGGTGTAAGGAGGCTGCACATGATGGAATTTGGGGGTTAAAGGAGACTGCACATGATGAAGTGAGGGGGTAAGTGGGGCTGCACATGATGAAGGTTGAGTGGGGCTGTACATGATGGAGTGGGACTGCACATGATGAAGGGGGAGTGGGGCTGCACATGATAGTTTAGTGGATAAAGGAGACTGCACATGATGAAGTGGGGAGAGTGGGGCTGTACATGATGGAATGGGGCAGCACATGATGATGTGGGGGTAAGGGGGATTGCGCATGATGAAGGGGGAGTGGGGCTGCACATGAAGTGGGGGTAAGGGGGACTGCACATGATGAAGTGGGGGGTAAGGGGGACTGCACATGATGAATTGGGGGTTAAAGGGGACTGCACATGATGAAGTGGGGGGTAAGGTGATCTGCACATAACGTGGGGAGTAATGGGGACTGCACATGATAAAGTGGAGTTTAAGATGGACTGCACATGAAGTGGGGGTAAGAGTGACTGAACATGATGAAGTGGGGGGTAAGGGGACAGCACGTGATGAAGTGGGGGGTAAGGGGACTGCACATGATGAAGTGTAGAAGGGGACTGCGGGACTGCACATGATGAAGTGTGTCTGATGGGGACTGCTCATGATGAAATGGAAGGGGGATAGGGGGCTGCAAATGATGAAGGGGCACTGCAGATGAAGTGAGGGGGTGATAGGGGACTGCAATGAATGAAGTAAGGGGACTTCAAATTAAAGTGGGGGAACTGCAAAATGATAAATTCAGTGTGAGGGACAGGGGACAGCAATTTAATTGAAGGTGGTGGTGGGGAGAGCAAATGATCAATTGAAGAGGGGGTGGGGAGAGCAAATGATGATCTAGGGGAAGAACAAATAATGAATTTTAAGGGTGGGGGAGTAAATGATGTATTGAATGTGGGGTAGAGCAGTTGATAATGAATAGAGGGTGAGAGAGAAAGACATGACAATGAATTGGGGCGGGAGGGGCATGTAGCTATAATGAATCGGGGTTAGGGTTAGAGAGGTAGGTACATAGTGGGGGGCGTTGAGGATGAAGTGACTGGTAATGAATTGGGGGAAAGAGTACAGGTGCTAATTAATTTATATATTAAATGGGGAAAGTGGCTATTTATAGTTAGTGGGTGCACAGTGGTGGATTATAATTTATATTTGGAATGGTCGGTTAATAATAATAATTATGATAATTTTATTTCTATAGTGCCAACTAGTGTTGAGCGATACCGTCCGATACTTGAAAGTATCGGTATCGGAAAGTATCGGCCGATACCGGCAAAGTATCGGATCCAATCCGATACCGATACCCGATACCAATACAAGTCAATGGGACTCATGTATCGGACGGTATTCCTGATGGTTCCCAGGGTCTGAAGGAGAGGAAACTCTCCTTCAGGCCCTGGGATCCATATAAATGTGTAAAAGAAAGAATTAAAATAAAAAATATCGCTATACTCACCTCTCCGACGCAGCCTGGACCTTAGCGAGGGAACCGGCAGCGTTGTTTGTTTTAAATTCGCGCTTTTACTTGGTTACGTGAAGTCCCGGCTTGTGATTGGTCAGGGCGGCCATGTTGCCGGGACGCGGACCAATCACAGCAAGCCGTGACGAAATTACGTCACGGCTTGCTGTGATTGGTCCGCGTCCCGGCAACATGGCCGCCATTAACCAATCACAAGCCGGGACGTCACGGGAGGCTGGACACGCGCCCATTTTAAAAAGCGCGCGTGTCCAGCCTCCCGTGACGTCCCGGCTTGTGATTGGTTGCGCCGCGGTCAACCAATCACAAGCCGGGAGGCTGGACACGCGCGCATTTTAAAATTTTAAAATGGGCGCGTGTCCAGCCTCCCGGCTTGTGATTGGTTGATCGCGGCGCAACCAATCACAAGCCGGGACGTCACGGGAGGCTGGACACGCGCCCATTTTAAAAAGCGCGCGTGTCCAGCCTCCCGTGACGTCACGGCTTGTGATTGGTTGCGTCTCCCATGTGACTGCGACGCAACCAATCACAAAGCCGGGACGTAATTTTAAAATCCTTAAGGACCTGAAATTACGTCACGGCTTGCTGTGATTGGTTGCGTCGCCCATGTGACTGCGACGCAACCAATCACAACGCCGGAACGTAATTTTAAAATCCTGAAGGACCTGAAATTACGTCACGGCTTGCTGTGATTGGTTGCGTCCCGGTCACATGGGCGGCACGCAACCAATCACAAGCCGGGACTCACGTAAAGTAAAGAAAAGCGCGAATTTTAAACAAAGAACGCTGCCGCTTCCCTCGGTAAGGTGCAGGCTGCGTCGGAGAGGTGAGTATAGCAATATTTTTTATTTTAATTCTCTCTTTTACACATTTTTACATTAATGTTGTTTCGATACCGATACCCGATATCACAAAAATATCGGATCTCGATATCGGAATTCCGATACAGCAAGTATCGGCCGATACCCGATACTTGCAGTATCGGAATGCTCAACACTAGTGCCAACACTTTACATTTTAGAGGGGACTTGTACAGACAATGGACATTAAGCATAACAATAAACACATAGATCAACAGATACCAAAAGGAATGAGGGCCCTGCTCGCAAGCTTACAATCTATGAGGTTGCATAATAACCAATTATATATTGTTTGTGGGTGCACCTCTGTATTCAGATGTCTAGTGTACACCATGTTCCAAATTATTATGCAAATTGGATTTAAGTGTCATTAATATTTAATTGTTTTGTTTTTCAAATAAACTCGTGGATGGTATTGTGTCTCAGGGCTCAATGGATCACTGAAATCAATCTTAAACACATGTGATCGTTAGTTTTCCAGGTGATTCTAATTAAAGAAAAACTACTTAAAAATGATGTTCCACATTATAAAGCAGACCACAGGTTTCAAGCAATATGGGAAATAAAAAGGATCTCTCTGCTGCTGAAAAGCATTAAATAGTGCAATGCCTTGGTCAAAAGCATGAAAACATTAGATATTTCACGAAAACTTAAGAGTGATCATCATACTGTGAAGAGATTTGCGACTGAAACAGAGCACAGACAGAGTTCATGCAGATAAAGGCATAATGAGGAAGATTTCTGCCAGACAAATTCATTGGATAAAGAGAGCAGCTGCCAAAATACCATTACAAAGCAGCAAACAGTTATTTGAAGCTGCTGGTGCCTCTGGAGTCCCTCGAACCTCAAGGTGTAGGATCCTTCAAAGGCTTGCTGTGGTGCATAAACCTACTATTCGGCCACCCCTAAAGAGTGTTCACAAGCAGAAACGGTTGCAGTGGGCCCAGACATGCATGAAGACTGATTTACAAACAGTCTTGTTTACTGATGAGTGTTGAGCAACCCTGGGTGATCCAGATGGATGGAGTAGTGGATGGTTGGTGGATGGCCACCATGTCCCAACAAGGCTGCAACGTCAGCAAGGAGATGGAGGAGTAATGTTTTGGGCTGGAATCATGGGGAAACAGCTGGAAGGGCCCTTTAAGGTACCTGAAGGTGTGAAAATGACCTCGGCAAAGTATATAGAGTTTCTGACTGACAACTTTCTTCCATGGTATAAAAATCAGAATTGTACCTTCAGGAGCAAAATCATCTTCATGCATGTCAATGCACCATCTCATGCTGCAAAGAATATCTCTGAGTCATTGGCTGCTATGGGCATAAAAGGAGATAAACTCATGGTATTGCCACCATCTTCCCCTGACCTCAACCCTATAGAGAACCTTTGGCGTATCATCAAGCAAAAGATCTATGAGGGTGGGAGGCAGTTCACATCAAACCAGCAGCTCTGGGAGGCTATTTTGACTTCATGCAAAGAAATACAAGCAGAAACTCTCCAAAAACTCACAAGTTCAATGGAGGCGAGAATTGTGAAGGTGATAACAAAGAAGGGTTCCTATGGTAACATGTGACTTGGCCTGTTAGGATGTTTTGGAGTTAAATAGCTTTTTTGTTCAGTGAATGTGACCTCCTAATGCTGCAAATTCCACAAATGAGCATTTTCAGTTCTTTAAAACAGATCAAATGTTTAGAAATTCTACTGTGCCTAATAATTTGGAACAGTGCATTTTGAGTTTTTATTCATTTTGGAGATTATACTGTTATCATTGGGAGGTTTCTCCAATAAAATTCGATGTATACTCTAACAGGTGATGACTTTTATTAGACTGACTGTCATTTGCACCGACCATTTAGGAAATGAGAAAAATTTGAGAAAAATATAATTTGCATAATAATTTGGAACATGGTGTAGAAGAAAGGGAAAAAGTGGGGAATGTGGTCTGGAAGCCGTGCTCTAGGCAACTGTGTTATTTTATGCAGAGACGAGTGCTGACTGGAAGAAGTGATGGCAGTCTGTGCTGGATGAAAATGAAATGCAAAGATGAAGGACTTCAGCTAGAGACATCACTAGTGAGTCAGTGTATTACCTGTACACTGACACTATACACTGTATACTATATGCAAAGCTCCTGTGTATAATGTCACTGGCAGTGGTGATCACTGTATTACCTGTACACTGACACCTTATACAGATCTCCTGTGTATAATGTCACCAGTGATCACTGTAGTATCTTTACACTGACCGTAAATACAGAGTTCCTGTATACAATGGCACTTAGTGTTGTGCTTTTTTAAAATTAATGATCAGTATTGTAGTATACTAGTAGTAAAAGTTGTACACTCCCTGACAAAAGTAATGTCGCTTATCCATGTTATGTAAATAAAAGCTTATAACCTGATGTTAAATTCATCCATTGGTTGTATAAATTATTATTTTGAAAGCTGAAACCTTCCAAAATGTGGTTTAGGTTAAGAAAATAAATTGATATCAATGCAGAAATATTGTTCAGTTAATGGACACAGAATGGTCAGATTTTAGCAAGACAAAAGTTTTGTCGCCTGGTCATATAATGCACCCAATCCTAGTTTACATCCTTACCTGTGCTCAGTAAATGATCGGTTATTTAGTGTGTGTGTATAAAAAGAAACCTAGCACCCCAGACCTTCACTTGAACTGCAACTTGAGCTCTTGACAACATGCCAAAAATCCACCCTGCGACCAAAGCCTGGATTGTCAAGAGGCTGAAGACCAGATCCACTGCAGAGGTGGCGGGCACCTTTAATGTGTCTCAGCGTCAAGTACAAAGAATTAAAAAAAAGATTTTAAGAGACTGGAGATGTGTTTGACAAGCCCAGGTCCGGCAGACCCCACAACACAACTGCTCAGGAGGAATGTTTGTTGGTTAGAAAATCCAAAGCAAGCCCCTCTTCCACAGCAGCAGAGCTCCAACAAGTCTGGTCACCTCAAGTCCCTGTGTCAACTAGTAAAAGTTAAATTCACCGCACGTGACATGCCGATCGTTAGCAAGGCGCGGGAGCGCCGCTTGTCATAGCAGACACTGCAGGTCCACACTAGTGGACAGGATCTTCCATAGGCGGACATTTAGATTACAATAGAGCTTATATTGCACCGCTGGGACTTTCCGCCTTCTCTGTATATCACTATCTTAGCTGGAACAAGCGATTACGTGAAAAAGGCTCTGGTTGAGCCGAAACGTTGTATATAAAAAAATCACAGATGCTGTAATATTCTGTTACGCTCCCAGTTTATGTATAATAAATTTATACCAGACTTTGCATAAGAAACCTAGAGAGAGTGCGGTGAATTTAACTTTTACTGTTATTCTGGGCCATTGGTCCGTTACACCAGCACCTCGCCATATTAAGGCTGAGTGCACACCTCAACCTTTACCTGTGTCAACTAGAACAGTTTGTAGGATTCTGTCTCAAAATGGCCTCCATGGTCGAATCTGTGCCCAGAAGCCAGCACTAAACAAAAGGCAAATAAAAAGCCATGTGGCATTTGCAAACTCCAACAGCCTGCTAAATAGATGGACACTGGAAAAGTAGCAGAAGATGGATTTCTCTTCAGTAGAATTACACCACAGCTGCCACAAACACTGCAGGAGACTTACTGGAGCCAGTATGGATCCAAAATACACCCAGAAGACAGTTAAATTTGTTGGTTGAAAGATCATGGTCTGGGGTTACATTCAGTATGGGGGTGTGCGAAACATTTGCAAGGTGGAAGGCAATATCAATAGCCTAAAATATCAAGAAGTATTAGCTACCGCTTATATTCCAAATCATAAAAGACGTCAAATTCTGCAGCAGGATGGTGCTCCATCTCATACATCCATCTCTACAACAAAGTTCCTCCAGGCAAAAAAGATCAAGGTACTCAAGGACTGGCCAGCCCAGTCACCAGACATGAACATCATTGAGCATGTTTGGGGAAGGATGAAAGAGGAAGCTTGGAAGACAAAACCAAAGAATCTAAATGAGCACCACAACTTCATTCACCAATGTTATGCAACATATATTTGTATTTTAAGTTAATTATTTGTCTGTGGGCAACAAAAATTTTGTCTTGCCAAAATCTGACCATTCTGTGTCCATTAACTGATCAATATTTCTGCTTTGATCATTTATTTTCTTAACCTAAATCACATTTTGGAGGGTTCCAGCTTTCAAAAGAATAACTTATACAACCAATGGATGAATTTAACATCAGGTTATAAGCTTTTATTTACATAACATGGATAAGCTACATAACTTCTGTCAGGGAGTGAATGGTGGCATCATTGGTCTTTGTATAGAATGTAGTTTCATGTAGAGGTAATGGTGATATTATAATATTATGTATTCTCTGTGTAGTGGAGATAGTACTAGGCACTGTATAGCTGTATTGTTGTGTGCATGTTTGTAAGTAAGCTCCGTTATGGCACCATATCTAAGCAGTAAGCTTGGTTCTGGTACTCTATCAATGTAGTAATCTAGATTATGGTACAGTATGTATGTCATAATCTCAGTTCTGCTCCAGTTTCTATGTAGCAGACTTGGTTCCATGTAGTAGACTTATTAAGCTCAGTTCTGCTCCCTTATCTCTGTAGTAAGCTCGGTTCTGCTCCCTTATCCCTGTAGTAAGCTCGGTTCTGCTCCCATATCTCTGCAGTAAGCTCGGTTCTGCTCCCATATCTCTGTAGTAAGCTCGGTTCTGCTCCCTTATCTCTCTAGTAAGCTCAGTTCTGCTCCCTTATCTCTGTAGTATGCTAGGTTCTGCTCCCATATCTCTGTAGTAAGTTTGGTTCTGCTCCCATATCTCTGTATTAAGGTCGATTCTGTTCCCATATCTCTGCAGTAAGCTCGGTTCTGCTCCCATTTCTCAGCACTAAGCTTGGTTTAGCTCCCATATCTCTGTAGTAAGCTTGGTTCTGCTCCCATATCTTTGCAGTAAGCTCGGTTCTGCGTCCATATCTCTGTAGTAAGCTCGGTTCTGTTCCCATATCTCTGTAGTAAGCTTGGTTCTGCTCCCATATCTTTGCAGTAAGCTCGGTTCTGCGTCCATATCTCTGTAGTAAGCTCGGTTCTGTTCCCATATCTCTGTAGTAAGCTCGTTTCTGCTTCCTTATCTCTGTAGTAAGCTCGTTTCTGCTCCCATATCTCTGTAGTAAGTTCGGTTCTGTTCTCCTATCTCTGTAGTATGCTTGGTTCTGCTCCCTTATCTCTGTAGTAAGCTCGTTTCTGCTGACATATCTCTGTAGTAAGCCCCATTCTGCTCCCATATCTCTGCAGTAAGCTTGCTTCTGCTCCCATATCCTTGCTGTTAGCTCGGTTCTGCTCCCATATCTCTGTAGTAAGCTTGGTTCTGCTCCCATATCTCTGAATCTAGTAAGTTCGGTTCTGCTCCCATATCTCTGTAATAAGCTCTTTTCTGCTCCCATATTTCTGTAGTAAGCTCTGTTCTGCTCACATATCTCTGTAGTAAGCTCCGTTCAGTTCCCATATATGTGTACCAGCCTGTTTTTAAAGCCTGTTATCTCTGCTACTTTAATGCAGTGGCCAGATATAAGCAGGGAAAAGGAGGGCCACCGCAACTCGAGGGCCACTGCCTTGGGATTGCCCCCCAGGCTGAAAATTGCCAGCCAGCCCCTGCATACAACAATAGGGTTGAGGAGGCCATGCATACCAGGATGCGGATGAGTGGACCATGTATACCAGGATAGGGGATCTTAGTACAGAATTGACAACATTTTTTTATTCACTTTTTTTTCTAATTTCCTCCTCTAAAACCTAGGTGCGTCTTGTAGTCCGGAAAATATGGTACTAATAGATAATACTAATAATGTCCACCTTTGGAGACATTTTTTTTCTTACATAAATGCATATATTTTGGCCTAAACACCAATTTTGACAATTTGGTTTCATTAAGAATTTTTGCACCATTTGCCTTCTATGGCGTACGTTACACTCTTTCTGTTGCTACAGACTGAATTAACACAGAATCCATCAGTCAGCATGTTATGATGATTTGACAGAGGATTTTTCTGAGCTCCTCTCTGCTGATTTATGACCACAGACAATGAAATAGTTGAATATGCAGAGAAAGAAGAAGCTTGTAAAAGCCAAACACACTTTGTTTTTTTCTGAAACTATTGCAAAATTGATTTTTAGCCCCAAAAATGCATATTACCCCTTTCTTCTCTGAAATTTTGGAAGACAAATATGCTACAAAACTATGAAAAAAACCTTTTCTAACCCTCAAACCCACTGAATCAAAAGTCCTATAACATAAGAGCATAGCTAAAGGTGGTGCAGATTTAGCAGTTGTATCCAGGCACTGGTGCAATTTTCCCAACTAGATCATGTTATACTGTATATAAAATTTAAATAGCAGGTGATAGCAAGCATAAACATAAATTTAATTTTAGAGTTTCTTTATATGATTAGAAAAACATTTAGACATTTAGACAAATGGCAAAATTATAAAATAACAAATATAGGAAAAATGTGTCAGTCTTTAATTTTCCACCAGAATCTGTCTGAATATAACTACATATATATATATATATATATATATATATATATATATATATATATATATATATATATATATATATATATATATATATATATATATATATACATACGGTATAGACCAAAGGTTTGGACACACCTTCTCATTTAAAGATATTTTTGTATTTTCATGACTATGAAAATTGTACATTCACACTGAAAGCATCAAAACTATGAATTAACACATGTGGAATTATATACTTAACAAAAAAGTCTGAAACAACTGAATATATGTCTTATATTCTAGGTTCTTCAAAGTAGCCACCTTTTGCTTTGATGACTGCTTTGCACACTCTTGGCATTCTCTTGATGAGCTTCAAGAGATAGTCACCGGGAATGGTTTTCACTTCACAGGTGTGCCCTGTCAGGTTTAATAAGTGGGATTTCTTGCCTTATAAATGGGGTTGGGACCATCAGTTGTGTTGTGCAGAAGTCTGGTGAATACACAGCTGATAGTCCTACTGAATAGACTGTTAGAATTTGTATTATGGCAAGAAAATAGCAGCTAAGTAAAGAAAAAGGAGTGGCCATCATTACTTTAAGAAATGAAGGTCAGTCGGTCCGAAAAATTGTGAAAACTTTGAAAGTGTCCCCAAGTGCAGTGGCAAAAACCATCAAGTGCTACAAAGAAACTGGCTCACATGAGGACCTCCCCAGGAAAGGAAGACCAAGAGTCACCTCTGCTTCTGAGGATAAGTTTATCCAAGTCACCAGCCTCAGAAATCGCAGGTTAACAGCAGCTCAGATTAGAGACCAGGTCAATGCCACACAGAGTTCTAGCAGCAGACACATCTCTACAACAACTGTTAAGAGGAGACTTTGTGCAGCAGGCCTTCATGGTAAAATAGCTGCTAGGAAACAACTGCTAAGGACAGGCAACACGCAGAAGAGACTTGTTTGGGCTAAAGAACACAAGGAATGGGCATTAGACCAGTGGAAATCTGTGCTTTGGTCTGATGAGTCCAAATTTGAGATCTTTGGTTCCAACCACCGTGTCTTTGTGCGACGCAGAAAAGGTGAACGGATGGACTCTACATGGCTGGTTACCACCGTGAAGCATAGAGGAGGAGGTGTGATGGTGTGGGGTTGCTTTGCTGGTGACACTGTTGGGGATTTATTCAAAATTGAAGGCATACTGAACCAGCATGACTACCACAGCTGTTATGACCCCAATGGCGAGGGTCTCAGAGATATCAGCAAGTCTGCAAAGTACAAAAATCCAGCTCATAGGGCAGTGGTAACTGGGTTGACCATATATCTACTCCTAACGCCAACCCTAGAAGTAGCCGGGGAACATGCCTACGTTGGTCGCTAGATGTCTCGCGCCAGCCGGAGAGCTAACTACCCCCAGAAGAGGAAAACAAAGACCTCTCTTGCCTCCAGAGAAAGGACCCCAAAAGTAGGATACAAGCCCCCACAAATAATAACGGTGAGGTAAGAGGAAATGACAAACACAGAGATGAACTAGGTTTAGCACAGAGAGGCCCACTTACTAATAGCAGAATATAGTAAGATAACTTATATGGTCAACAAAAACCCTATCAAAAATCCACGCTGAAGATTCAAGAACCCCCGAACCGTCTAACGGCCCGGGGGGAGAACACCAGCCGCCCTAGAGCTTCCAGCAAGGTCAGGATACAGATAATATACAAGCTGGACAAAAAATGCAAACAATAACGAATTGCAAAAAGCAAAAAAGCAGACTTAGCTTAATCAAGCAGGAACCAGGATCAGTAGGCAAGAGCACTACAGATTAGCTCTGATATCAACGTTGCCAGGCATTGAACTGAAGGTCCAGGGAGCTTATATAGCAACACCCCTGACCTAACGACCCAGGTGAGCATAAAAGGAATGACTGACAAACCCAGAGTCAAATCACTAGTAGCCACTAGAGGGAGCCAAAAAGTAAATTCACAACAGTACCCCCCCCTTAGTGAGGGGTCACCGAACCCTCACCTAGACCACCAGGGCGATCAGGATGAGCGGCGTGAAAGGCACGAACTAAATCGGCCGCATGCACATCAGAGGCGACCACCCAGGAATTATCCTCCTGACCATAGCCCTTCCACTTGACCAGGTACTGAAGCCTCCGCCTGGAGAGACGAGAATCTAAGATCTTCTCCACCACATACTCCAACTCGCCCTCAACCAACACCGGAGCAGGAGGCTCAGCAGAAGGAACCACAGGCACAACGTACCGCCGCAACAAGGACCTATGAAATACGTTGTGAATGGCAAACGACACCGGAAGATCCAGGCGAAAGGATACAGGATTAAGGATCTCCAATATCTTGTAAGGACCAATGAATCGAGGCTTAAATTTGGGAGAGGAGACCTTCATAGGAACAAATCGAGAAGACAGCCATACCAAATCCCCAACACAAAGTCGGGGACCCACACCGCGGCGGCGGTTGGCAAAACGCTGAGCCTTCTCCTGTGACAACTTCAAGTTGTCCACCACATGATTCCAGATCCGCTGCAACCTATCCACCACAGAATCCACCCCAGGATTGTGCTAAAATCTCATGTTTGTTCATAAAGTTCATAAGCCGTTATGCTATTCCTATTCCTTATATTTCAAACTTCCTTATTTTAGCACAGATGTGTGCAGCCATAATCTATTATTATGTACAGTGCCTACAAGTAGTATTCAACCCCCTGCAGATTTAGCAGGTTTACACATTTGGAATTAACTTGGCATTGTGACATTTGGACTGTAGATCAGCCTGGAAGTGTGAAATGCACTGCAGCAAAAAAGAATGTTATTTATTTTTTTAATTTTTTTTTTTTAATTGTGAAAAGTCTTTTCAGAGGGTCATTTATTATTCAACCCCTCAACCCACCAGAATTCTGTTTGGTTCCCCTAAAGTATTAAGAAGTAGTTCAGGCACAAAGAACAATGAGCTTCACATTTTTGGATTAATTATCTCTTTTTCCAGCCTTTTCTGACTATTTAAGACCCTCCCCAAACTTGTGAACAGCACTCATACATGGTCAACATGGGAAAGACAAAGGAGCATTCCAAGGCCATCAGAGACAAGATCGTGGAGGGTCACAAGGCTGGCAAGGGGTACAAAACCCTTTCCAAGGAGTTGGGCCTACCTGTCTCCACTGTTGGGAGCATCATCCGGAAGTGGAAGGCTTATGGAACTAATGTTAGCCTTCCACGGCCTGGACAGCCTTTGAAAGTTTCCTCCCGTGCCGAGGCCAGGCTTGCCCGAAGAGTCAAGGCTAACCCAAGGACAACAAGGAAGGAGCTCCGGGAAGATCTCATGGCAGTGGGGACATTGGTTTCAGTCAATACCATAAGTAACGTACTCCACCGCAATGGTCTCCGTTCCAGACGAGCCCGTAAGGTACCTTTACTTTCAAAGCGTCATGTCAAGGCTCGTCTACAGTTTGCTCATGATCACTTGGAGGACTCTGAGACTGACTGGTTCAAGGTTCTCTGGTCTGATGAGACCCAGATCGAGATCTTTGGTGCAAACCACACACGTGACGTTTGGAGACTGGATGGCACTGCATACGACCCCAAGAATACCATCCCTACAGTCAAGCATGGTGGTGGCAGCATCATGCTGTGGGGCTGTTTCTCAGCCAAGGGGCCTGGCCATCTGGTCCGCATCCATGGGAAGATGGATAGCACGGCCTACCTGGAGATTTTGGCCAAGAACCTCCGCTCCTCCATCAAGGATCTTAAGATGGGTCGTCATTTCATCTTCCAACAAGACAACGACCCAAAGCACACAGCCAAGAAAACCAAGGCCTGGTTCAAGAGGCAAAAAAATCAAGGTGTTGCAGTGGCCTAGTCAGTCTCCTGACCTTAACCCAATTGAAAACTTGTGGAAGGAGCTCAAGATTAAAGTCCACATGAGACACCCAAAGAACCTAGATAACTTGGAGAAGATCTGCATGGAGGAGTGGGCCAAGATAACTCCAGAGACCTGTGCCGGCCTGATCAGGTCTTATAAAAGACGATTATTAGCTGTAATTGCAAACAAAGGTTATTCCACAAAATATTAAACCTAGGGGTTGAATAATAATTGACCCACACTTTTATGTTTAAAATTTATAAAAATTTAACTGAGCAACAAAACTTTTTGGTTTGTAAGATTTATGCATCTGTTAATAAATCCTGCTCTTGTTTGAAGTTTGAAGGCTCTAACTTATTTGCATCTTATTAAACCTGCTAAATCTGCAGGGGGTTGAATACTACTTGTAGGCACTGTATGTATTTTTTTGGCTATGCACCAGCATTTATAATTATTATATATATTGTTCAGTCAGTTTACTTATTTTTACTATATACTATTTTCTGACTTGAACGTCCCGCCCTTCACCATACCTGTGATTTTTAATTACATCTTAACACTATTGGTTCTGAGCCTCCCTATATAAGAAGGCTTTATCATGTCATTAGCCACAAGCATGTGTTCACATTGGGCAGTAGCTCAGAGACCATAGGTAAGTGTTCACACCAGGCAGGCAGTGTAGTTATCCATTCAATCTGAGATTACCTTGTCGTTGGTGAATGGGCTCACAATATTTGGCCAAATCTTGTGCTAAAATCTCATGTTTGTTCATAAAGTTCATAAGCCGTTATGCTATTCCTATTCCTTATATTTCAAACTTCCTTATTTTAGCACAGATGTGTGCAGCCATAATCTATTATTATGTATGTATTTTTTTGGCTATGCACCAGCATTTATAATTATTATATATATTGTTCAGTCAGTTTACTTATTTTTACTATCCACCCCAGGACAGTCAGAAGGCTCCACATGTCCCGAGGAAAAACGAGGGTGGAAACCAGAGTTGCAGAAAAATGGCGAAACCAAGGTGGCAGAACTAGCCCGATTATTAAGGGCAAATTCAGCCAACGGCAAGAAGGTCACCCAATCATCCTGATCAGAAGAGACAAAACACCTCAAATACGCCTCCAGAGTCTGATTAGTTCGTTCCGTTTGTCCGTTAGTCTGTGGATGAAAAGCGGACGAAAACGACAAATCTATGCCCATCCTACCACAAAAGGATCGCCAGAACCTGGAAACAAACTGGGATCCTCTGTCCGACACAATATTCTCAGGAATGCCGTGCAAACGAACCATGTTCTGGAAGAACACAGGAACCAGATCAGAAGAGGAAGGCAGTTTGGGCAAAGGAACCAGATGGACCATCTTGGAGAAACGATCACATATCACCCAGATGACAGACATGCCCTGAGACACCGGAAGATCCGAAATGAAATCCATAGAGATGTGTGTCCAAGGTCTCTTCGGGACAGGCAAGGGCAAGAGCAACCCGCTGGCACGAGAACAGCAAGGCTTAGCTCGAGCACAAGTACCAAAGGACTGCACAAATGACCGCACATCTCTTGACAAGGAAGGCCACCAAAAGGACCTGGCCACCAGATCTCTGGTGCCAAAAATTCCCGGGTGCCCTGCCAACACTGAGGAATGAACCTCGGAAATGACTCTGCTGGTCCATTTAGCAGGCACAAACAATCTGTCAGGTGGACAAGAGTCAGGCCTACCAGCCTGAAATCTCTGCAACACACGTCGCAGATCTGGAGAAATAGCTGACAGGATAACTCCTTCCTTAAGAATACCCACAGGTTCAGCGACTCCAGGAGCATCAGGCACAAAGCTCCTAGACAGAGCATCGGCCTTCACATTCTTAGAACCTGGTAAATACGAAACCACAAAGTCAAAACGGGAGAAAAACAATGACCAGCGGGCCTGTCTAGGATTCAGGCGTTTAGCAGACTCGAGGTACATCAGATTTTTGTGATCAGTCAAGACCACCACACGATGCTTAGCACCCTTGAGCCAATGACGCCACTCCTCAAATGCCCACTTCATGGCCAACAACTCCCGATTGCCCACATCATAATTTCGCTCTGCCGGCGAAAACTTCCTAGAGAAAAAGGCACAAGGTCTCATAGTAGAGCAACCAGGGCCTCTCTGCGACAAAACGGCCCCTGCCCCAATCTCCGAAGCATCCACTTCAACCTGAAAGGGAAGTGAGACATCAGGCTGGCACAAAACAGGCGCTGAAGTAAACCGGCGCTTCAACTCCTGGAAAGCCTCCACGGCAGCAGGAGCCCAGTTAGCCACATCAGAGCCTTTCTTGGTCATATCCGTCAACGGTTTAACAACGCTAGAAAAATTAGCGATAAAACGACGGTAGAAGTTAGCAAAACCCAAGAACTTCTGAAGACTCTTAACTGACGAGGGTTGAGTCCAATCATGAATAGCTCGAACCTTGACTGGGTCCATCTCCACAGCAGAAGGGGAAAAAATGAACCCTAAAAAGGGAACCTTCTGTACACCAAAGAGACACTTTGAGCCTTTAACAAACAAAGAATTTTCACGCAAAATCTTGAAAACCATCCTGACCTGTTCCACATGCGAGTCCCAATCATCAGAAAAAACCAGAATATCATCCAGATAAACGATCAAAAATTTATCCAGATACTTCCGGAAAATGTCATGCATAAAGGACTGAAAAACTGAAGGTGCATTAGAGAGCCCAAATGGCATCACCAAGTACTCAAAATGACCTTCGGGCGTATTGAATGCGGTTTTCCATTCATCTCCTTGCTTAATGCGCACAAGGTTGTACGCACCACGAAGGTCTATCTTGGTGAACCACTTGGCACCTTTAATCCGGGCAAACAAGTCTGACAACAACGGCAAAGGATACTGAAATTTGACAGTGATCTTATTCAAAAGCCGATAGTCAATACAAGGCCTCAAAGATCCGTCCTTTTTAGCCACAAAAAAGAATCCCGCACCAAGAGGGGAAGAAGAAGGACGGATATGCCCCTTCTCCAGAGACTCCTTGATATATGAAAGCATCGCGGTATGTTCAGGTACCGACAGATTAAACAGTCTTCCCTTAGGAAACTTACTGCCTGGAATCAAATCTATTGCACAGTCACATTCCCTATGAGGAGGCAATGCACTTGACCTAGACTCGCTGAAGACATCCTGATAATCAGACAAATACGCCGGAACTTCCGAAGGCGTAGAAGTAGCAATAGACACGGGCAGGGAATCTCCATGAATTCCATGACAGCCCCAACTTGACACTGACATTGCCTTCCAGTCCAAGACTGGATTATGGGTCTGTAACCATGGCAACCCCAAAACAACCAAATCATGCATCTTATGCAGAACAAGAAAACGTATCACCTCCCGATGTTCAGGAGTCATGCACATGGTAACCTGTGTCCAAAACTGCGGCTTATTTTCTGCCAATGGCGTAGCGTCAATACCCCTAAGAGGGATAGGATTTTCTAATGGCTCAAGAACAAAACCGCAACGCTTGGCAAATGACAGATCCATAAGACTCAGGGCAGCACCTGAATCTACAAACGCCACGACAGGCTACGATGACAGTGAGCAAATCAAAGTTACAGATAGAATGAACTTAGGTTGCAAATTACCAATGGCGACAGGACTAACAACCTTAGTAAGACGCTTAGAGCATGCTGAGATAACATGTGCAGAATCACCACAGTAGTAACACAAGCCATTCTGGCGTCTATGAATTTTCCGCTCATTTCTAGTCAGGATTCTATCACATTGCATTAAATCAGGTGCCTGTTCAGATAACACCATGAGGGAATTTGCGGTTTTGCGCTCCCGCAACCACCGGTCAATTTGAATCGCCAGGGCCATGGAATCATTCAGACCTGTGGGAATGGGAAAACCCACCATCACATTCTTAATGGCTTCAGAAAGGCCATTTCTAAAATTTGCAGCCAATGCACACTCGTTCCACTGGGTCAGCACGGACCATTTCCGAAATTTTTGGCAATACACCTCAGCCTCGTCCTGGCCCTGAGACATAGCCAGCAAGGCTTTTTCTGCCTGAATCTCAAGATTGGGTTCCTCATAAAGCAAACCGAGCACCAGAAAAAACGCATCAATATCAGCCAATGCCGGATCTCCTGGCGCCAGCGAGAAAGCCCAATCCTGATGGTCGCCCCGTAAAAAAGAAATAACAATTTTCACTTGCTGAGCGGAGTCTCCAGAGGAACAGGGTCTCAGGGACAAAAACAATTTACAATTATTCCTGAAATTTCTAAACTTAAATCGGTCTCCGGAAAACAGTTCAGGAATCGGTATCTTAGGTTCTGACATAGGATTTCTGGTAACATAATCTTGTATGCCCTGCACACGAGCAGCAAGCTGGTCCACACTTGTAATCAAGGTCTGGACATTCATGTCTGCAGCAATCACAAGCCACTCAAAGGTAAAGGGGAAAAGAAAAAAAAAAAAAAAAACTCAGAACTTTCTTTCTTATAATCCCACTTCTGCAATGCATTTAACATTTAGTACTGGCCTGGCAAACTGTTATGACCCCAATGGCGAGGGTCTCAGAGATATCAGCAAGTCTGCAAAGTACAAAAATCCAGCTCATAGGGCAGTGGTAACTGGGTTGACCATATATCTACTCCTAACGCCAACCCTAGAAGTAGCCGGGGAACATGCCTACGTTGGTCGCTAGATGTCTCGCGCCAGCCGGAGAGCTAACTACCCCCAGAAGAGGAAAACAAAGACCTCTCTTGCCTCCAGAGAAAGGACCCCAAAAGTAGGATACAAGCCCCCCACAAATAATAACGGTGAGGTAAGAGGAAATGACAAACACAGAGATGAACTAGGTTTAGCACAGAGAGGCCCACTTACTAATAGCAGAATATAGTAAGATAACTTATATGGTCAACAAAAACCCTATCAAAAATCCACGCTGGAGATTCAAGAACCCCCGAACCGTCTAACGGCCCGGGGGGAGAACACCAGCCGCCCTAGAGCTTCCAGCAAGGTCAGGATACAGATAATATACAAGCTGGACAAAAAATGCAAACAATAACGAATAGCAAAAAGCAAAAAAGCAGACTTAGCTTAATCAAGCAGGAACCAGGATCAGTAGGCAAGAGCACTACAGATTAGCTCTGATATCAACGTTGCCAGGCATTGAACTGAAGGTCCAGGGAGCTTATATAGCAACACCCCTGACCTAACGACCCAGGTGAGCATAAAAGGAATGACTGACAAACCCAGAGTCAAATCACTAGTAGCCACTAGAGGGAGCCAAAAAGTAAATTCACAACACACAGCATCTTGCAGCGGCATGCAGCGGCATTTAGTTGGACCATCATTTATATTTCAACAGGACAATGACCCCAAACACACCTCCAGGCTATGAAAGGGCTATTTGACCAAGAAGGAGAGTGATGGGGTGCTACACTGTTATGATCTGGTGGCCTAAGAGCAGCGTGAGACGTACTCTGGAGAAGGTGGTACCTGTACTGACCGCAGACCCTGAACTTAACACGGCAGCTAGAAGTAGCCGTGGAATGTACCTAGCGCTCCCTAGACATCTTGACACAGCTGGAGGACTAATTACCCCTAGAGATAGAAAAGGGAAAACTATCTTGCCTCAGAGAAAATCCCCAAAGGATAGACAGCCCCCTACAAATATTGACTGTGAGAGGAGAGGGAAAAAACATACACAGACTGAAATGAGAATTTAGCAAAGGAGGCCACTTCTAGCTAAATAGAAAGGATAGGACAGAGTACTATGCGGTCATTCAGTATTAAAACACTAGAAAATATCCACCACAGAAAATACAAAATCTCCACAGCTAACTAAAGATATGGAGGGTATATCTGCATCTCAAGAGATACCAGCTTGGCTAAAAAAAATCCTTAAACAGACCAAGATGGACAAGACAAAAACATGGAAAAGAACTGAACAATAAGGCCACAGCATGTGGACAGCAAAAATCAAGGCCAGAACTTATCTTTGTTGAAATGAACTACAAACCAGAAGAGACCAGGCAGGGATGTGAATCCTCCAGGAACAATGGACAACTGGCACTGACTAAAGGGTGGAGCAAGACTAAATAATCCAGTCAAAATTGCAAAAAGTGAACACACCTGATAAATGCTGCGATTCAGAGACAGCAGCGCTACCACTTACAACCACCGGAGGGAGCCCAAGAGCAGAATTCACAACAGTACCCCCCCCTTGAGGAAGGGTCACCGAACCCTCACCAGAGCCCCCAGGCCGATCCGGACGAGCCAAATGAAAGGCACGAACCAAATCATCAGCATGAACATCGGAGGCAACAACCCAAGAATTATCCTCCTGGCCATAACCCTTCCATTTGACAAGATACTGAAGCTTCCGCCTCGAAAAACAAGAATCCAAAATCTTCTCAACCACATATGCCAACTCCCCATCAATCAACACCGGGGCAGGAGGATCAACAGAGGGAACAACGGGCACCACATATTTCCGCAACAAAGATGTATGAAAAACATTATGGATGGAAAAAGAGGCTGGAAGGGCCAAACGAAAAGACACTGGATTGATAATCTCAGAAATCCTACAAGGGCCAATAAACCGAGGCTTAAACTTAGGGGAAGAAACCTTCATAGGAACATGACGGGAAGACAACCAGACCAAATCCCCAACCCGAAGCCGGGAACCAACACACTGACGACGGTTAGCAAAACGCTGAGCCCCCTCCTGAGACAACACCAAATTGTCAACAACATGAGCCCAAATTTGCTGCAACCTGTCAACCACAGAGTCCACCTCAGGACAATCAGAAGGCTCAACCTGCCCCGAAGAAAAACGAGGATGAAAACCAGTGTTACAAAAGAAGGGTGAAACCAAGGTAGCAGAACTAGCCCGATTATTAAGGGCAAACTCGGCCAATGGCAAGAAAGCCACCCAATCATCCTGATCAGCAGACACAAAGCATCTCAAATAAGTTTCCAAAGTCTGATTAGTTCGCTCGGTTTGGCCATTTGTCTGAGGATGAAATGCGGAACAAAAAGACAAATCAATGCCCAGCCTAGCACAAAAGGCCCGCCAAAACCTAGAAACAAACTGGGAACCTCTATCGGACACAATATTCTCCGGAATGCCATGCAAACGAACCACATGCTGAAAAAACAACGGAACCAAATCAGAAGAGGAAGGCAACTTAGGCAAAGGTACCAAATGAACCATCTTAGAAAACCGGTCACAAACCACCCAGATAACTGACATCCTCTGGGAAACCGGAAGATCCGAAATAAAATCCATAGAAATATGCGTCCAAGGCCTCTCAGGGACCGGCAAAGGCAAAAGCAACCCACTGGTGTGGGAGCAGCAAGGTTTGGCCCACGCACAAGTCCCACAGGACTGCACAAAAGAACGCACAACCCGTGACAAAGAAGGCCACCAAAAGGACCTACCAACCAAATCTCTGGTACCAAAAATCCCAGGATGACCAGCTAACACAGAACAATGAACCTCAGAAATCACTTTACTAGTCCATCTGTCAGGAACAAACAATTTCCCCACTGGACAGCGGTCAGGTTTATCAGCCTGAAATTCCTGAAGAACCCGTCGTAAATCAGGGGAGATGGCAGAAAGAATCACCCCTTCCTTCAGAATACCGACCGGCTCAAGGACCCCAGGAGAATCAGGCAAGAAACTCCTAGAGAGGGCATCAGCCTTAACATTCTTATAACCCAGAAGATACGAGACCACAAAATCAAAATGGGAGAAAAACAGGGACCATCGGGCCTGTCTAGGACTCAGCCGTTTGGCAGACTCGAGATAAATCAGATTCTTATGATCGGTCAAGACCACAATACGGTGCTTGGCCCCCTCAAGCCAATGTCGCCACTCCTCAAATGCCCACTTCATAGCCAACAACTCACAATTGCCGACATCATAATTGCGTTCCGCAGGCGAAAACTTTCGAGAAAAGAAGGCACACGGTTTCATCAAGGAACCATCAGAATTCCTCTGAGACAAAACGGCCCCTGCCCCAATCTCAGAAGCGTCAACCTCAACCTGAAAAGGAAGAGAAACATCCGGCTGACGCAACACAGGGGCAGAAGTAAATCAGCGTTTAAGCTCCTGAAAGGCAGAAACAGCCGCAGAGGACCAATTAGTCACATCAGCGCCTTTCTTTGTCAAATCGGTCAGGGGTTTAACCACACTGGAGAAGTTGGCAATGAAACGGCGATAAAAATTAGCAAAGCCCAAAAATTTCTGAAGGCTCTTCACGGATGTGGGCTGGATCCAATCATGAATGGCCTGAACCTTATCTGGATCCATTTCTATAGATGAGGGAGAAAAAATGAAGCCCAAAAAATAAATCTTCTGTACTCCAAAGAGGCACTTAGACCCCTTCACAAGCAAGGCATTATCACGAAGTATCTGAAATACCATCCTGACTTGTTTCACATGAGACTCCCAATCATCTGAAAAAAATCAAAATATCATCCAAATATACAATCATGAATTTATCAAGATAATTCCGAAATATATCATGCATGAAGGACTGAAACACAGATGGAGCATTAGAGAGTCCGAATGGCATCACAAGGTATTCAAAATGGCCTTCGGGCGTATTAAACGCAGTTTTCCATTCGTCACCCTGCTTAATACGAACAAGATTATATGCCCCTCGAAGGTCAATCTTAGTAAACCAACTAGCCCCCTTAATCCTAGCAAACAGATCAGAAAGCAAAGGCAAAGGGTATTGGAATTTGACCGTGATCTTATTCAAGAGGCGATAATCAATACAGGGTCTCAAGGAGCCATCTTTTTTGGCAGCAAAAAAAAAAACCTGCTCCCAATGGTGAAGAAGATGGCCAAATATGCCCCTTCTCCAAGGACTCCCTAACATAGCTCCGCATGGCGGTATGTTCTGGCACAGACAGGTTGAAAAGTCGGCCCTTAGGGAACTTACAGCCTGGAATCAAGTCAATAGCACAATCACAGTCCCTATGCGGTGGAAGGGAACTGGACTTGGGCTCATTGAATACATCCTGGAAATCTAACAAAAACTCAGGAATTTCAGAAGAGGGGGAGGAGGCAATTGACATCAAAGGAACGTCACCATGAACCCCCTGACAACCCCAACTAGTCACAGACATAGATTTCCAATCTAATACCGTAGAAGCGCTGTTGTTGGCGCGAAACGGTCGTCATTGATCCCTGCTCACCTCCTTTCCTTTCACACTCCCCCGTGCCGTGAAGATAATGGTGATGTATCACGTCTCAATAAAGGACTCAGACCACACCGAAGCTGGTGAGTGCTGCAGCATTTTTTCTAGTTCTTATCTGCTGCATTGTTGTTTTTCATGCGAGCACCTCCATCTGGATGTCAGGCTCTCCGGTCACACCACTCATGGACTGTGGTAGCTCTTAGTGACAAGGGCTGTGCGGTTCGGCTTTTCGTCTCTATTTATGCCTAATACCGGATTATGCACCTGTAACCATGGGAAACCCAGCACAATAGCATCATGCAAATTATGCAACACCAGAAAACGACAATCTTCCTGATGGGCTGGCGCCATGCACATGGTCAGCTGTGTCCAAAACTGAGGTTTATTTTTAGCCAACGGTGTAGCATCAATGCCCCTCAAAGGAATAGGACTCTGCAAAGGCTGCAAGGGGAAACCACAACGTCTGGCAAATTCTAAGTCCATTAAGTTTAGAGCGGCGCCTGAATCCACAAATGCCATGACAGAAAATGACGATAATGAGCAGATCAGGGTCACAGATAACAGAAATTTAGGTTGTACAGTACTGATGGTAACAGAACTAGCGATTCTCTTGGTACGCTTAGGGCAATCAGAAATAACATGAGCAGAATCGCCGCAGTAAAAACACAACCTATTCTGACGTCTGAATCCTTGTCGTTCAGCTCAAGACACAATCCTATCACACTGCATAGGCTCAGGACTCCGCTCGGAAGACAATGCCATAGTGTGCACAACTCTGTGCTTGCACAAACGCCGATCAATCTGAATGGCCAGAGACATAGATACACTCAGACCAGCAGGCGTGGGGAACCCCACCATAACATCTTTAACGGATTCAGAAAGACCCTTTCTGAAGATTGCCGCCAAGGCATCCTCATTCCATTTAGTCAGTACAGACCATTTTCTAAACTTCTGGCAATATGATTCTACCGCTTCTTGACCCTGAGACAGGGCCAACAAGGTCTTCTCAGCATGATCCACTGAATTAGGTTCATCATACAATAACCCAAGCGCCTGAAAAAAGGTGTCTACATTAAGCAACGCCGGATTCCCAGGTTCCAGGGCAAATGCCCAATCCTGGGGGTCACCACGCAGCAGAGATATAAAAATTTTAACCTGCTGGATGGGATCACCAGAGGAACGGGATTTCAGAGCAAAAAACAGTTTACAATTATTTTTAAAGCTCAGAAATTTGGATCTATCCCCAAAAAACAAATCAGGAGTTGGAATTCTAGGCTCTAAAACCGGAGTCTGAACGATATAATCGGAAAAACGCTGTACTCTAGCAGCAAGTTGATCCACACGAGAAGCCAATCCCTGAACATCCATACCAGCGCCGAACTCCTGAGCCACCCAGAGGTAAAGAGGGAAGAAAAAAAAAACACAACAGACTACAGAAAAAAAAAATGGCTCAGCACTTTCCTTCCCTTCTTCTGAGATGCGGTTAACTCATTGTGGGCCAGTTGTACTGTTATGATCTGGTGGCCTAAGAGCAGCATGAGACGTACTCTGGAGAAGGTGGTGCCTGTACTGACCGCAGACACTGAACTGAACACCGCAACTAGAAGTAGCCGTGGAATGTACCTAGCGCTCCCTAGACATCTCGACACAGCCGGAGGACTAATTACCCCTAGAGATAGAAAAGGGAAAACTATCTTGCCTCAGAGAAAATCCCCAAAGGATAGACAGCCCCCCACAAATATTGACTGTGAGAGGAGAGGGAAAAAACATACACAGACTGAAATGAGAATTTAGCAAAGGAGGCCACTTCTAGCTAAATAGAAAGGATAGGACAGAGTACTATGCGGTCATTCAGTATTAAAACACTAGAAAATATCCACCACAGAAAATACAAAATCTCCACAGCTAACTAAAGATATGAAGGGTATATCTGCTGTTGTGAATTCTGTTGTGGGTTCTGCTCTTGGGCTCCCTCCAGTGGTTATAAGTGGTAGTGCTGCTGTTTGTCCTTCACAACAGTCATCAGCTGCTTCCACTTTGGACGGGGCTATTTAGTCTGGCTCCTTCCTTTAGTGAGTGCCAGTTGTCCATTGTTTTCTAGGGATCCACATCTCTGCTTGGTTTCTCCTTCTGGATTGTCCAAATCATCTAAGATAAGTCCTGGCTCTGTTTTTGCAGTCCACATGCGGTGGACTTAATAGTTCTGTGAATTGCTATGTTTCTTCTTGTCCAGCTTGTCTGTGTAAAGATTTCTTCAGCCAAGTTGGAAGCTCTGGAGTCACAGAGTTACCCTCCATGCCTTTAGTTAGGTGTGGAGATTTTTGTATTCTCTGTGGTGGATTTTGTAGTATTTTTTATACTGACCGCACAGTACTCTGTCCTGTCTTTTCTTTCTAGGTAGCGTGGCCTCCTTTGCTAAATTCTGTTTTCAGTCTGCGTTTGTAATTTCCCTCTCCTCTCACAGTCAATATTTGTGGGGGGCTGCCTTTCCTTTGGGAAGTTTCTCTGAGGCAAGATAGTATTCCTGTTTCTTTCTTTAGGGGTAATTAGTCCTCCGGCCGTGATGAGGTGTCTAGGGAGTGCTTATTTCAAAAACCGACTATACCTAAAAATACTTTATTAGAAAATTGTTTAAAATTGTAATAGACAAAAAACCCCACAAACCTACACCAAAAAACAAAAAATGGGGCTCCTATTAGTCCCTAAAAATCCCTGGTCCACCCTTCCTAGCAGTGGAGGTTGGCACCCTAGCTTGGACGCAAATTGGCGCCCCCACTCATCGGCGGCTCGTCCTGGTATGATCTACCAGACCCTATATAACCAGGAGGACAGCAAGAAAGGCCCGTTCAACAAAAAGACGTGCCGCCGGAAATTGAAATGGAAAGGAGGGTGGTGAACAGTAGGGATGAATATCAAATGTGATGGCCACCTCAATAATGAATATAGTCAGTTGGCCTACACTGCCAGAAAATTGGTAGCCCTTATATCAAATTAATGATCACAAAAATCAGCCATATAGATATATAGAATGGTGGTTTGATATGCTCAGGAATGCCTAGTATAACTGACCCTCTCAAACCCTAATAAGCCTGTCCCTACCTGGCTGCGGAGGTTGGCACCCCTAAATATACACGCCTGTGGCGCCCCCGCTCTCGTCGGCTGCTCCTCAATAGCCCTATCCACTCACCCTATCCCGTCTAACCATGCAGCCCAGAGGACTGATTCGGACTTGGGAGGGAGGGGGAGGGGGGAGAAGAGGAGGGGGGGGGAAGGAAAGAAAGGGACAGAAAAAGATATACAACCAAGATGGGTCAGGGGAGTGTTTTACTCTGTGTATACTAAAGTTATAATTTTAAATACAATGCCGCGTTACAGATATTGTGCAGACCCTTTATAGTTTGTAGGTAGTGTTATGTACGGCAGTCTCTTGCACAAGATTTAATACAGATGCCCCCCAGCAGACTGCTTCTAATCGTACTACCTTAACTAGAGTGCCGCATGACAGATATCATACAGTCCCCTTGAAATTTGTCAAGGTAATCTTATGTGCTGCGGTCTATTGTACAATATATTGCACAAATGCCCTCCAAGCCTTCTTACAGAAATTGTATTATATACAACAGATTATTGCACAGTTTTTATTGCACATGTGCCCTTAGCATACTCCTTGCACCAGCGGAGTGGCAGTGTATATATGACGGTCTATTGCACAAAATATCCCTCCAGCTAGCTGCTTTCAAAGATAATATAGTAAATTATTTACACAGATTTATTGCATATGTGCCCTCCAGCATACTCCTTAAGTTCAACAGAGTAGCAGTATCCATGTTCAACAATCTAATGCACAGGGTATTGCATAGATGCCCTCCAGCACACTGCTTATAAAGATGGTGTTATATACATCAAGTTATTGCACGAATTTATTGTACGTGTGCCCTCCAAAATACTCATTACTATCAACGGAGAAGCAGTATCTATGTACAACAATCTATTGCACAGGGTATTGCACAGATGCCCTCCAGCACACTGCTTATAAAGATGGTGTTATATATATCAAGTTGTTGTACAAATTTATTGCACGTGTGCCCTCCAAGATATTCATTACTATCAACAGAGTAGCAGTATATGCGATGATTTATTATTATGCAGTTACCCAAAACATTTTAACATCCGAGTATCTCCCCTATTGCATTCTACCCAGCATATAACCAAAACCACAGTGGAATCAAATTCTCTTATCTGGTGTTTATGTGATCCTTTCACGCCTCAACGCGTTTCCCTGCCAAGATAACAGTTCATCAGGAGGCTAATGGTGAGACCGTTGTCCATAGATGCAGCATACGGCCATCAGAAAGTACTGCTTGTAGGTGTGCAGTGCCGCTCAAAAGAGGGGATTTTTAAAGTTACCGGAACTGCTATTTTGGCCCGCCCCCTGCAGCACATAGGTGTTGCTAGAGGGAATATCTAGTGCGTGAGTACCACCTCATAGTGTCCCTAAAAGCAGCGTGCATGTCTGGATAGTCCAGGCACTAGAGGTATCACAGTTTCCTGTACACTCAGTGCCGGCAACCTTTACGTCACCCTTCACAGACATGCGCTGTACCATCACAGCGCTCAGAGTCACACAGGCGCACTTGAGACCGAATCTGCTGTTAAGCAGGTATACCAATTTGCTCGGCCTGCCTCGCCCACTTCTCCTACGTCACCCTGCATCTATCAGTGCGGTTGAATCTCAGCGCACTGAGTCGCACCGGTGCCATGAGGTAGTGTTTGAAGTAACATTTATTTGGTTAATGAGTGTAACTCAACCGCAACGCGCACGCGTGCAGATATTATTGATATATCATTTACAGCGTTCGGAACTTCGTTTAGGTACTCACAACGGCTGGTTATACGTACAGTATACACCTGCCCATACACACCTACCTATTATCCCATTGGGCCCTAATAGCAGTCCCATCCATTAATCTGAGTCAATATACACTATCTACAGCTGAACTGGGGATTCTTAGAAAGGGACTAACGTTTGTCCCGACAACACAATTCAATACTTTTACATGGGTCAAGGACATCAATTTGTTTTGCCGTAAATTAAAATGGAAGAAGTTCTTTAAACTAAATGATTTGGAAAGATGTCGGGAACTAGGTATTGATGAGGAAGACCTCAATGATATGAATAATCTAGTACATCTTCTGGAAGAAAACGAACAAGAAAGGGGCTCTGGACCATGTACAGATTTAAAATTAAAAAGCAGTAGAATTCCCCCGGTGGGGGACTACGCCAATATAGACATCTTTCTTAAAGTGGTGGAAGATGACCTAAAACGAATGGGAGGTTTGAAGCAACAAGCCCCTTCTAATCTTGGTTTAGAGGAATTCGGTGCACTTCATGCCTTAGAGAAAAATAGGGATATAATCATAAAACCCTCAGACAAGGGGGGAAATTTAGTTGTCCTTGACCATGTTATGTATGTGGATATGTGTAAACGTATTCTTAACGATAGGGAGACATATAGTCCACTTGAATCGAACCCTACTGCAGAATTTACAAGGGAGCTCATGGTAATACTCGACAGGGGTCTGGAGGACAGGCTTGTCTCACAGAATGAATATAAGTTTTTGGTACCCCGGCATCCTACCATTCCAACATTTTATGCGATACCCAAAATCCACAAGGGACTGTCCCCATTAAAGGGACGTCCCATTGTGTCTGGAGTGGGTTCTCTAAGCCAGAATATTGGCATTTATGTTGATCGTATCCTCAGGCCGTTTGTAACATCTCTTCCCTCTTACGTAAGAGACACATCGGACTTATTAAGTAAAATTGATGGTATCTCGATAGACAAAGAAACATTACTCTGTTCCATAGACGTCGAAGCCCTATATAGCAGTATTCCACACCCGTGTGGCCTGAAGGCCATGGAATTCTATTTAAAAACCAGGGCGGTCCAGTTCAATAGACATAATGGGTTTACACTATCATTAATGGAATTTATTTTGACCCATAACTTTTTTCTGTTTGATGGCAAGTACTTCCACCAGCGCAGGGGGACTGCTATGGGGTGCTCATGTGCCCCCTCATACGCTAATCTCCTCCTGGGCTGGTGGGAGGAAGTTGCCATCTTTCCTGACGTGGAAGTCTGGTGGGCAGATAAGATCTTGGCGTGGTATCGCTATATAGACGACGTTTTTGTCATTTGGAATGGGTCAGAGCATGATTTTGAGAACCTGATACGAGAAATAAATGTCAACACCATTGGTCTGCATTTCACTTTCGAATGCCAACGGCATGAGTTGGCTTTTCTGGACGTGATGATTAGTAAAAACGAATCTGGCTCCCTGGAAACGAAAGTATTTCGGAAACCTACGTCCACCAATGCCCTGTTGAGGTGGGACAGTCATCACCCTGTCCCTCTCAAGAGGGGTATTCCACGTGGGCAGTATCTACGTATAAGGAGAAACTGCTCCCGGGTTGAAACATTTAGGGCGCAAGCGTATGATCTGAGAAACCGGTTCAGGGAACGTGGGTATCCTGATGAAGTTCTAAATCCGGCTTTTAGAAATGCCCTAGGGAGAGACAGAGGTGCACTTCTTCAACCCCGAGAGCTACAAGGGGAGGAGAACATCTGCAGAGTGATTGGTACTTTTGACTCCCAATCGGACAACATATATAGGATCCTGAGAAAGCACTGGCAGATCCTACAGGCAGATAATACCCTTGAAGAATTCATCCCCTCTAGACCACAGATCACCTTTCGTAGGGGGAGATCTCTCAGGGACCGCTTAGTACATAGCCACTATGTCAGAAAGAAACCTGAGGGCACATGGTTGGACAGGAAAACCTGTGGTATGTACAAATGTGGTAGCTGTTCTTTCTGTAGGGTCATTTCACCAGGCAAAGCTTTTGTAAGTGCATCAACCAATAGGCGATACTTCCTCAGGGATTTCGCTAACTGCAAAAGTACGGGAGTCATTTATATGGCAATCTGTCCCTGTCCGTTGAACTACATAGGGAAGACCAAAAGAGAATTGAGGAAACGTATAGACGAACATCTAGGCGACGTGAGAAACAAGAGGGATACCCCGGTAGCCAGGCATGTATGGGAATGTCATCAGGGTAACGCAGAAGTTCTGAGATTCTGCGTGTTGGAGGTTGTTATGCCGAATGGCAGGCAGGGTGACTGGGATAGGGTCCTATTACAAAAGGAATCCCAGTGGATTTTCAGAATGGACACAGTAACCCCTAAGGGGTTAAATGAACAACTTACCTATGGCTGCTTCATCTGAGAGAATTTTGTTTGTTGAATCGGGTTATTTCCACTGATTACTCTACCCATATACTGAGATATCCAGCTTTTGGCGCACACTTATGAGACAGTGTGTGTAAGACTTGAGGGGGTTAACGTGAGGGTTTATTCCCCCTTTTTGTATTTTTCTCTTATCTTTCATCTTGACAAAACGATGTGTTGTCCCTAAAGCTGGGGATAAATAACACTGTGATCAAATGTAAGTTACGGACATTAGAGCACCTGTCCACTATACACAATCAGATGAATCACTATCTTTACAACAAGGGCTCTAGGGTTTATGTATAATGTAACATTTCTAAGTTATATATAAAAATAATTTTTCTATGGATGGGACTGCTATTAGGGCCCAATGGGATAATAGGTAGGTGTGTATGGGCAGGTGTATACTGTACTTATAACCAGCCGTTGTGAGTACCTAAACGAAGTTCCGAACGCTGTAAATGATATATCAATAATATCTGCACGCGTGCGCGTTGCGGTTGAGTTACACTCATTAACCAAATAAATGTTACTTCAAACACTACCTCATGGCACCGGTGCGACTCAGTGCGCTGAGATTCAACCGCACTGATAAATGCAGGGTCACGTAGGAGAAGTGGGCGAGGCAGGCTGAGCAATTTGGTATACCTGCTTAACAGCAGATTCGGTCTCAAGTGCGCCTGTGTGACTCTGAGCGCTGTGATGGTACAGCGCATGTCTGTGAAGGGTGACGTAAAGGTTGCCGGCACTGAGTGTACAGGAAACTGTGATACCTCTAGTGCCTGGACTATCCAGACATGCACGCTGCTTTTAGGGACACTATGAGGTGGTACTCACGCACTAGATATTCCCTCTAGCAACACCTATGTGCTGCAGGGGGCGGGCCAAAATAGCAGTTCCGGTAACTTTAAAAATCCCCTCTTTTGAGCGGCACTGCACACCTACAAGCAGTACTTTCTGATGGCCGTATGCTGCATCTATGGACAACGGTCTCACCATTAGCCTCCTGATGAACTGTTATCTTGGCAGGGAAACGCGTTGAGGCGTGAAAGGATCACATAAACACCAGATAAGAGAATTTGATTCCACTGTGGTTTTGGTTATATGCTGGGTAGAATGCAATAGGGGAGATACTCGGATGTTAAAATGTTTTGGGTAACTGCATAATAATAAATCATCGCATATACTGCTACTCTGTTGATAGTAATGAATATCTTGGAGGGCACACGTGCAATAAATTTGTACAACAACTTGATATATATAACACCATCTTTATAAGCAGTGTGCTGGAGGGCATCTGTGCAATACCCTGTGCATTAGATTGTTGTACATAGATACTGCTTCTCCGTTGATAGTAATGAGTAGGGTTGAGCGAAACGGGTCGATCATTTTCAAAAGTCGCCGACTTTTGGCTAAGTCGGCGTCTCATGAAACCCGATCCGACCCCTGTGCTTGTCGGCCATGCGGTACGCGACTTTCGCGCCAAAGTCGCGTTTCAATGACGCGAAAAGCGCCATTTCTCAGCCAATGAAGGTGAACGCAGAGTGTGGGCAGCGTGATGACATAGATCCTGGTCCCCACCATCTTAGAGAAGGGCATTGCAGTGATTGGCTTGCTGTCTGCGGCGTCACAGGGGCTATAAAGGGGCGTTCCCGCCGACCGCCATCTTACTGCTGCTGATCTGAGCTTAGGGACAGGTTGCTGCCGCTTCATCAGAAGCAGGGAGAGCGTTAGGCAGGGTCCACTAACCACCAAACCGCTTGTGCTGCAGCGATTTCCACTGTCCAACACCACCTTCGGTGTGCAGGAACAGTGGAAGCTATTTTTTTTTTTTTTCCCCTCAGCGCTGTAGCTCATTGGGCTGCCCTAGAAGGCTCCGTGATAGCTGTATTGCTGTGTGTACGCCACTGTGGAAACCAACTGCTTTTTTCAAAGCACATATCCTCTTGTTCCTTCCTTTCTGCACAGCTATCTTTTTTGTTTGTCCACACTTTTTATTTAATTTGTGCATCAGTCCACTCCTATTGCTGCCTGCCATACCTGGCTTACATTACTGCAGGGAGATAGTAATTGTAGGACAGTTTTTTTTTTTTTTTTGTTTTTTTTTTGTGGGAGATTAAGATTGGCATTTCTGCTACAGTGCCATCCCTGTGTGTGCCATCTCTCACTGAGTGGGCCATAGAAAGCCTATTTATTTTTTCCGTGATTTGTGTTCTAAAATCTACCTCAACACAGAAACACTACATCAATCAGTGGGAGAAAAATATTGGCCTCAGTCAGGGCTTGTGTGCCACTGCTGTGTGTGCGCTATCTCTCATTCAGTGGGCTATAGCAAGCCTATATTTTTTTTTTTTTTTTTTTTTTAATATTATTTGGTTTCAAAAGTCTCCCTGAAAAAAAAAAAAAACCTAAAAAAACAGTGGGAGAGTAATATTGCCCTTTCAGCTTGTGTGCCAGTCTTGACTCCTGGGTGTGCCACCTCTCTCCCTCTCATTCAGTGGGCCATAGAAAGCCTATTTATTTTTTTTTTTAAATATTATTGGGTTTCTAAAGTCTCCCTGAAAAAACAAAAAATACATAAAAAAACAGTGGGAGAGTAATATTGCCCTTTCAGCTTGTGTGCCAGTCTTGACTCCTGGGTGTGCCACCTCTCTCCCTTTCATTCAGTGGGCCATAGAAAGCCTATTTTTTTTTTTTTTAATATTATTTGGTTTCTAATTCTCCCTGAAAAAAAAAAAAAAACCTAAAAAAACAGTGGGAGAGTAATATTGCCCTTTCAGCTTGTGTGCCAGTCTTGACTCCTGGGTGTGCCACCTCTCTCCCTCTCATTCAGTGGGCCATAGAAAGCCTATTTATTTTTTTTTTTAAATATTATTGGGTTTCTAAAGTCTCCCTGAAAAAACAAAAAATACATAAAAAAACAGTGGGAGAGTAATATTGCCCTTTCAGCTTGTGTGCCAGTCTTGACTCCTGGGTGTGCCACCTCTCTCCCTTTCATTCAGTGGGCCATAGAAAGCCTATTTTTTTTTTTTTTAATATTATTTGGTTTCTAATTCTCCCTGAAAAAAAAAAAAAAACCTAAAAAAACAGTGGGAGAGTAATATTGCCCTTTCAGCTTGTGTGCCAGTCTTGACTCCTGGGTGTGCCACCTCTCTCCCTCTCATTCAGTGGGCCATAGAAAGCCTATTTATTTTTTTTTTTAAATATTATTGGGTTTCTAAAGTCTCCCTGAAAAAACAAAAAATACATAAAAAAAACAGTGGGAGAGTAATATTGCCCTTTCAGCTTGTGTGCCAGTCTTGACTCCTGGGTGTGCCACCTCTCTCCCTTTCATTCAGTGGGCCATAGAAAGCCTATTTTTTTTTTTTTTAATATTATTTGGTTTCTAATTCTCCCTGAAAAAAAAAAAAAAACCTAAAAAAACAGTGGGAGAGTAATATTGCCCTTTCAGCTTGTGTGCCAGTCTTGACTCCTGGGTGTGCCACCTCTCTCCCTCTCATTCAGTGGGCCATAGAAAGCCTATTTATTTTTTTTTTTAAATATTATTGGGTTTCTAAAGTCTCCCTGAAAAAACAAAAAATACATAAAAAAACAGTGGGAGAGTAATATTGCCCTTTCAGCTTGTGTGCCAGTCTTGACTCCTGGGTGTGCCACCTCTCTCCCTTTCATTCAGTGGGCCATAGAAAGCCTATTTTTTTTTTTTTTAATATTATTTGGTTTCTAATTCTCCCTGAAAAAAAAAAAAAAACCTAAAAAAACAGTGGGAGAGTAATATTGCCCTTTCAGCTTGTGTGCCAGTCTTGACTCCTGGGTGTGCCACCTCTCTCCCTCTCATTCAGTGGGCCATAGAAAGCCTATTTATTTTTTTTTTAAAATATTATTGGGTTTCTAAAGTCTCCCTGAAAAAAAAAAAAAAACCTAAAAAAACAGTGGGAGAGTAATATTGCCCTTTCAGCTTGTGTGCCAGTCTTGACTCCTGGGTGTGCCACCTCTCTCCCTCTCATTCAGTGGGCCATAGAAAGCCTATTTATTTTTTTTTTAAAATATTATTGGGTTTCTAAAGTCTCCCTGAAAAAAACAAAAAATACATAAAAAAACAGTGGGAGAGTAATATTGCCCTTTCAGCTTGTGTGCCAGTCTTGACTCCTGGGTGTGCCACCTCTCTCCCTCTCATTCAGTGGGCCATAGAAAGCCTTTTTTTTTTTTGGTTTTTTTAATATTATTTGGTTTCTAAAGTCTCCCTGAAAAAAACAAAAAAAACATAAAAAACAGTGGGAGAGTAATATTGCCCTTTCAGCTTGTGCGCCAGTCTTGACTCCTGGTTGTGCCACCTCTCTCTCTCTAATTGTGGGCCATAGAAAGCCTTTTTTTTTTTTTAAAATATTATTGGGTTTCTAAAGTCTCCCTGAAAAAACAAAAAATACATAAAAAAACAGTGGGAGAGTAATATTGCCCTTTCAGCTTGTGTGCCAGTCTTGACTCCTGGGTGTGCCACCTCTCTCCCTTTCATTCAGTGGGCCATAGAAAGCCTATTTTTTTTTTTTTTAATATTATTTGGTTTCTAATTCTCCCTGAAAAAAAAAAAAAAACCTAAAAAAACAGTGGGAGAGTAATATTGCCCTTTCAGCTTGTGTGCCAGTCTTGACTCCTGGGTGTGCCACCTCTCTCCCTCTCATTCAGTGGGCCATAGAAAGCCTATTTATTTTTTTTTTAAAATATTATTGGGTTTCTAAAGTCTCCCTGAAAAAACAAAAAAAACCTAAAAAAACAGTGGGAGAGTAATATTGCCCTTTCAGCTTGTGTGCCAGTCTTGACTCCTGGGTGTGCCACCTCTCTCCCTCTCATTCAGTGGGCCATAGAAAGCCTATTTATTTTTTTTTTTAAATATTATTGGGTTTCTAAAGTCTCCCTGAAAAAAACAAAAAATACATAAAAAAACAGTGGGAGAGTAATATTGCCCTTTCAGCTTGTGTGCCAGTCTTGACTCCTGGGTGTGCCACCTCTCTCCCTCTCATTCAGTGGGCCATAGAAAGCCTTTTTTTTTTTTGGTTTTTTTAATATTATTTGGTTTCTAAAGTCTCCCTGAAAAAAACAAAAAAAACATAAAAAACAGTGGGAGAGTAATATTGCCCTTTCAGCTTGTGCGCCAGTCTTGACTCCTGGTTGTGCCACCTCTCTCTCTCTAATTGTGGGCCATAGAAAGCCTTTTTTTTTTTTTTTTTTAATATTATTTGGTTTCTAAAGTCTCCCTGAGAAAAAAAAATAAATAAATTAGGTGGGAGATTAATATTGACATTAGTGCTTGAGTGACAGTCCTGCGTGTGTGTCATCTCTGTGATTTTGTGCCACAGAAAACAGAGTGTGTAACATTGTGCCTGATTTTCCTTGTGGTCTCACCAACCTGTTAAGGGATATTGAAATCATACTGAAGTTATAGCTCACCGTGTAAGTTGTTTGATAGCAACAAATAAAGTTACTTTGGTTAAGATTTTAAAACAATGAGGAAGTCTGGTGCAAGAGGTCGTCGTGGGCGTTCATTGTCAGCTGGTAATGATGGTAGTGGTAGTGGAGCATCAGGTGGTCGTGGGGATAAAAATATTCCACCTAAGTCTGGAGCTGTGGAGCCAGTTTCGTCGTCAGGCTACACAAGGCCTCGAACGCTCTCTTTTCTGGGAGTAGGAAAACCGCTTTTAAAGGCGGAGCAGCAACAGCAAGTTTTGGCTTACATTGCAGACTCAGCCTCTAGCTCTTTTGCCTCCTCTTCCGAAACTGGTAAATGTAAAAGCAGCGCGTCGCTTGTGGATGTTCACGGTCAGGGACAAGTCGCTTCCTTGTCCTCCTCAGCAAAAACTACAACAAGAGAGAAGGATGCAGCAGGCGACACAACGGGTCACTCCATGGAGCTCTTTACACATACCGTCCCTGGCTTAGAAAGTGAAACATTTAACAGGCCATGCCCATTACAAGTATATTCTGACATGGAGTGCACTGATGCACAGCCACAGCCAGAGTACTATGCTGCTCCTTTGACTCAGACCACCACATTGCCCTCTCAGGGTACAGATCCACAATCAGACCCTGATGAGACTATGTTGCCCCGCCACGAACGCTATACCACCGACCGACACAGTGACACAGACGAAGTTGCACACGAGCTCGAAGAGGAGGTAATAGATGACCCAGTTATTGACCCCGATTGGCAGCCATTGGGGGAACAGGGTGCAGGCGGCAGTAGTTCAGAAGCGGAGGTGGAGGAGGGGCCGCAGCAGGCATCAACATCGCAACAGGTTCCATCTGCCGGGCCCGTATCTGGACCAAAACGCGTGTCAAAGCCAAAACCTGTTGGAGCACAGCGTTGCCATCCGGTTAAAGCTCAGTCTGCAATCCCTGAAAAGGGATCAGAGTCTAGGAAGAGTGCAGTCTGGCATTTTTTTAAACAACATCCAACTGATCAGCGCAAAGTCATCTGTCAAAAATGTTCAACTAGCTTAAGCAGAGGTCAGAATCTGAAAAGTCTAAATACTAGTTGCATGCATAGACACTTAACCACCATGCATTCTCAAGCCTGGACTAACTACCAAACGTCCCTCAAGGTTGTAGCACCCTCGGCCAATGAAGCTAGTCAGCAACGCAACATCCCTTCCGTCACTGTAAGGCCACCATTTTCCGCACCACCGGCAGTATCTGTGCAGGTTTCTTTGCCAGCCAAAAGCAGTCAGGGTCAGGGAATCACCAGTTTTGTAGGAGGAAATATTGCATGTAGGGCACCGGCGGAAACAATACCGTCTCCAACCGTCTCTCAGTCTGCCATGTCCACCGGCACACCCGAAAGTTCCACGATCTACAGCTCTCCAGTCCAGCTCACCCTACATGAGACTCTGGTTAGAAAAAGGAAGTACTTATCCTCGCATCCGCGTACACAGGGTTTTAACGCCCACATAGCTAGACTAATCTCGTTAGAGATGATGCCCTACCGGTTAGTTGAAAGCGAAGCTTTCAAAGCCCTGATGGAGTACGCTGAACCACGATACGAGCTACCCAGTCGACACTTTTTTTCCAGAAAAGCCATCCCAGCCCTGCACCAGCATGTTAAACAGCGCATCGTCCATGCACTCAGGCAATCTGTGAGTACAAAGGTGCACCTGACTACAGATGCATGGACCAGTAGGCATGGCCAGGGACGTTATGTGTCCATCACGGCACACTGGGTGAATGTGGTGGATGCAGGGTCCACAGGCGACATCAATTTAGGGACAGTTGTGCCTAGCCCACGGTCTAGGAAACAGTTGGCTGTAGGCGTTCGCACCCCCTCCTCCTCCTCCTCGTCCTCCTGCAGAAGCTACAGCTCTTCCACAGAACGCAGTCGGCCAACCACTCCATCGGCAGATGACACTGTTGCACACCAGTTGTCCCATTATGGGCCAGCTACTGCCAAGCGTCAGCAGGCTGTATTGGCTATGAAGTGTTTGGGCGACAACAGACACACCGCGGAAGTTCTGTCCGAGTTCTTGCAACAAGAAACGCAGTCGTGGCTGGGCACAGTAGATCTTGAGGCAGGCAAGGTAGTGAGTGATAACGGAAGGAATTTCATGGCTGCCATCTCCCTTTCCCAACTGAAACACATTCCTTGCCTGGCTCACACCTTAAACCTGGTGGTGCAGTGCTTATTGAAAACTTATCCTGGGTTCTCCGACCTGCTCCTCAAAGTGCGTGCACTTTGCTCACATATCCGACGTTCGCCTGTACACGCCAGCCGTATGCAGACCTATCAGCGGTCTTTGAACCTTCCCCAGCATCGCCTAATCATAGACGTTGCAACAAGGTGGAACTCAACACTGCACATGCTTCAGAGACTGTGCGAACAGAGGCGTGCTGTTATTTATTTGTGGGAGGATACACGGGCAGGCAGTAGGATGGCAGACATGGAGTTGTCAGGTGTGCAGTGGTCGAAGATACAAGACATGTGTCAAGTCCTTCAGTGTTTTGAGGAATGCACACGGCTGGTTAGTGCAGACAACGCCGTAATAAGCATGAGCATCCCCCTAATGCGTCTGCTGATGCAAAGTTTGACGCACATAAAGGAGCAGGCGTCTGCACCAGAGGAAGAGGGAAGCCTTGATGACAGTCAGCCATTGTCTGGTCAGGGCAGTGTACAGGACGAGGTAGCGGGCGAAGAGGAGGTGGAGGACGAGGAGGATGATGGGGATGAGTATATTTTTAATGCGGAAACTTTCACGGGGGCACAGGAAATTGGTTGCGTGTCACGGCCGGGTTCTGGTTTTTTGAGGGACACAAGTGACGTAGATTTGCCTGCAACTGCCCCTCAACCAATCACAACCGGAGATTTGACAAGTGGAACTTTGGCCCACATGGCGGATTATGCCTTACGTATCCTACAAAGGGACACACGCATTACGAAAATGATGAACGATGACGATTACTGGTTGGCCTGCCTCCTTGATCCACGCTATAAAGGCAAATTGCAAAATATTATGCCACATGAGAACTTGGAACTAATATTAGCAACCAAACAATCAACTCTTGTTGACCGTTTGCTTCAGGCATTCCCAGCACACAGCGCACGTGATCGTTCTCACACGAGCTCCAGGGGGCAGCAGACTAGGAGTGTTAGGGGTGCACACATCAGAAGTGGCGTTGGACAGAGGGGTTTTCTGACCAGGTTGTGGAGTGATTTTGCTATGACCGCAGACAGGACAGGTACTGCTGCATCAATTGAAAGTGACAGGAGACAACATTTGTCCAGTATGGTTACTAACTATTTTTCATCCCTTATCGATGTTCTCCCTCAACCGTCATTCCCATTTGATTACTGGGCCTCCAAATTAGACACCTGGCCAGAATTGGCAGAATATGCATTGCAGGAGCTTGCTTGCCCGGCAGCAAGTGTCCTATCAGAAAGAGTATTCAGTGCTGCAGGGTCAATATTAACCGAAAAAAGGACTCGTCTGGCTACCCAAAATGTTGACGATCTAACATTCATTAAAATGAACCACAACTGGATTTCAAAATCTTTTGCCCCACCTTGCCCGGCCGACACCTAGCTTTCCTATGAAAAGCTCTTGCCTGTGAATTACTTTTCTAATGTCTAATTTGCTGCTGCAGATTGTACAGCATACGACATGTTTACACCTCCCTAAATGGCCAAACTCCCCACACGGGGCCGTGGTATCGCGACTTGGCGCAAGCACCCGTGAGACTGCTGTTTGTCTGAAGAGGTGGGTGTGCTCGCTTTTGGTTGACGGCATTGCTACTGGGTCCCTCATAGTACAATGTAGTGTCTCTGGCGGTGGTGGTGCGCACCCAACGTCAGACACACCGTTGTAACATGAGTGGCCCTGGGGCGGTCCCGCCGGCCTCAAGAGAGTTCCCCCCTACCCCAGCTCAAACTGGGCTCTACTACGTGCAAAATTATGTCGCACAGCTCCACCAATCTTTAGTCTATTCGCTGACATCATTCAATGTCTGGCACTGACAATACAAATTTGTAGACATCTATGATGCAACTTAAAGTAGTCTGTGTCTGTGTCCTATATTGGCACCATTAAATAGTTACTGCCAAATTACTATGTCAGAAACACAGCAGATGAGCCCACCCCTGTACCTAAGTATGCCATCTTTTTTTTTGTTTTGGTTGTTTTGCGAGACATTAACATCTATTTATATTTTGGGAGTACTGGGACAGACACTCCTTGCACTACTCCTCCACTCAGCACCAAGCTGCCTGCCCGTGTATCCATGTAACCGCTGTAAAACTGCCATGAGCCTATTGTTTGTTATTTTAGGCCTTTGATAGCCTGTCTGCGGTCCCTACTCCTCCACTGACCACCAAGCTGCCTGCCCGTGTATCCATGTAACCGCTGTAAAACTGCCATGAGCCTATTGTTTGTTATTTTAGGCCTTTGAAGCCTTTCTGCGCTCCCTCCTTCCACTAGTCCTCCACTGACCAGACCACTGCTGCCCGTGTACCCCTGGAACCAATTTTAAAGTGCCTACAGCCAGCCCATTTTATTGTGTTAGGCCTTCGAAGCCTGTCTGCGGTCCCTCCTTCCACTAGGCCTCCACTGACCAGACCACTGCTGCCCGTGTACCCCTGGAACCAATTTTAAAGTGCCTACAGCCAGCCCATTTTATTGTGTTAGGCCTTCGAAGCCTGTCTGCGGTCCATACTTCCACTAGTCCTCCACTGACCAGACCACTGCTGCCCGTGTACCCCTGGAACCAATTTTAAAGTGCCTACAGCCAGCCCATTTTATTGTGTTAGGCCTTCGAAGCCTGTCTGCGGTCCATACTTCCACTAGGCCTCCACTGACCAGACCACTGCTGCCCGTGTACCCCTGGAACCAATTTTAAAGTGCCTACAGCCAGCCCATTTTATTGTGTTAGGCCTTCGAAGCCTGTCTGCGGTCCCTCCTTCCACTAGGCCTCCACTGACCAGACCACTGCTGCCCGTGTACCCCTGGAACCAATTTTAAAGTGCCTACAGCCAGCCCATTTTATTGTGTTAGGCCTTCGAAGCCTGTCTGCGGTCCATACTTTAAATACTCCTCCACTCAGCACCAAGCTGCCTGCCCGTGTATCCATGTAACCGCTGTAAAACTGCCATGAGCCTATTGTTTGTTATGTTAGGCCTTTGATAGCCTGTCTGCGGTCCCTACTTTAAATACTCCTCCACTCACCACCACCAAGCTGCCTGCCCGTGTATCCATGTAACCGCTGTGAAACTGCCATGAGCCTATTGTTTTTTTATGTTAGGCCTTTGATAGCCTGTCTGCGGTCCCTACTTTAAATACTCCTCCACTCACCACCACCAAGCTGCCTGCCCGTGTATCCATGTAACCGCTGTGAAACTGCCATGAGCCTATTGTTTTTTTATGTTAGGCCTTTGATAGCCTGTCTGCGGTCCCTACTTTAAATACTCCTCCACTCACCACCACCAAGCTGCCTGCCCGTGTATCCATGTAACCGCTGTAAAACTGCCATGAGCCTATTGTTTGTTATGTTAGGCCTTTGAAGCCTTTCTGCGCTCCCTCCTTCCACTAGTCCTCCACTGACCAGACCACTGCTGCCCGTGTACCCCTGGAACCAATTTTAAAGTGCCTACAGCCAGCCCATTTTATTGTGTTAGGCCTTCGAAGCCTGTCTGCGGTCCATACTTCCACTAGTCCTCCACTGACCAGACCACTGCTGCCCGTGTACCCCTGGAACCAATTTTAAAGTGCCTACAGTCAGCCCATTTTATTGTGTTAGGCCTTCGAAGCCTGTCTGCGGTCCATACTTCCACTAGGCCTCCACTGACCAGACCACTGCTGCCCGTGTACCCCTGGAACCAATTTTAAAGTGCCTACAGCCAGCCCATTTTATTGTGTTAGGCCTTCGAAGCCTGTCTGCGGTCCATACTTCCACTAGGCCTCCACTGACCAGACCACTGCTGCCCGTGTACCCCTGGAACCAATTTTAAAGTGCCTACAGCCAGCCCATTTTATTGTGTTAGGCCTTCGAAGCCTGTCTGCGGTCCATACTTCCACTAGTCCTCCACTGACCAGACCACTGCTGCCCGTGTACCCCTGGAACCAATTTTAAAGTGCCTACAGCCAGCCCATTTTATTGTGTTAGGCCTTCGAAGCCTGTCTGCGGTCCATACTTCCACTAGGCCTCCACTGACCAGACCACTGCTGCCCGTGTACCCCTGGAACCAATTTTAAAGTGCCTACAGCCAGCCCATTTTATTGTGTTAGGCCTTCGAAGCCTGTCTGCGGTCCATACTTCCACTAGGCCTCCACTGACCAGACCACTGCTGCCCGTGTACCCCTGGAACCAATTTTAAAGTGCCTACAGCCAGCCCATTTTATTGTGTTAGGCCTTCGAAGCCTGTCTGCGGTCCATACTTTAAATACTCCTCCACTCACCACCAAGCTGCCTGCCCGTGTATCCATGTAACCGCTGTAAAACTGCCATGAGCCTATTGTTTGTTATGTTAGGCCTTTGATAGCCTGTCTGCGGTCCTTACTTTAAATACTCCTCCACTCACCACCTAGCTGCCTGTGTATCCATGTAACCGATGTAAAACTGCCATGACTGCCTACTGTTTGTTATTTTAGGCCTTTGATAGCCTGTCTGCAGCCCCTACTTGCAATACTCCTCCACTGACCACACCAATGCTGCCCGTGTACCCCTGGAACCTATTTAAAAGTTCATAGAGCCTAGTTATATATTTTATTTACTATTAATAAGGCCATGATGGACTACGCTGTACCACGCTACAAGCTAACCAGTCGACACTTCTTTTGCGAGAAAAGCCATCCCAACCCTCCACCAGCATGTAGAAGACCGCATTGTCCATGCACTCTGGCAATCTGTGAGTACAAAGGTGCACCTGACAACAGACGCATGGACCTGTAGGCATGGCCACGGAAGATTACGTGTCCATTACGGCGCAATGGGTTAATGTGGTGGATGCATGGTCCACAGGGGACAGCCTACTAAGTCTGTCTGCAGTCCCTAATTCAAATTGTCCTCCACTGTCTAAATCGGAACTTCCACCTTCTGGCTTTCGGCCTATAGTATCAGAAATTAAACTGCATTTGGCCTTCAACTTTGGTTAGGGCCTACTAACGGCTTCTGCCCCTCCCTGGTGTTGTCCTCAACTAAATAAAGCTGAGCTTCAACCTTCCGGCTCTCATTATGTGGTTTTAAAAAAAAAAATGGTGGTTAGGGCCTACTAACGGCTTCTGCCCCTCCCTGGTGTTGTCCTCAACTAAATAAAGCTGAGCTTCAACCTTCTGCTCCAAATTACCATTTTAAAAAATGCAATAGGCTTTTCCGGCCTACTAAAGGTGTCTGCCCCTCCCTGGTGTTGTCCTCAACTGAACAAAGCTGAGCTTCCACATTCTGGCTTTCGCCCTATACTATCAGATATTAAACTGCATTTGGCCTACTAGTGTGGTTAGGCCCTTGAAACAGTGTCTGCTGCTCTTGGGTTTGCTACTCCACTGAACAAAGCAATGCCGCCTGTTTAGTCCTGTTACCAATTTTGAACTGCATGTAGCCTACTTTATTCTTTGGCCCTATATCTGTTTCCTCCTCATCCTGCCCATTGCCCAGCCACTGCTAAATGAGTCTGCTGGTACATTGACCTAGACCACTACATTCCCCTTGTACTCTACACAGCCAGAATCTGTCCCTGCTGAAAGTAAGGTTCCCCTTCCCGCATGTTATACCACCTTACACAGGGACAAAGAGGAAGGTGCAGATGAAAGTGCAGGTTCCTTCATCAGGTGGGGGGGCATACTCGTTGGCGACGTCACTGGCACAGGGCCCCTCAGAGTACGCAAAAGTGTCGCTGCTGGTGGGAGGCGCCCCCGCCATGCAAACACACCGCCGTACTTTGAGGGGCCCTGTGCCAGTGGCAATGCGAACGAGTGGGCCCCCCCTGCTTGCTCAGGATCACAGCACTTGCAACTTTTAAATACTTACCTTTCCCTGCAACACCGCCGTGACGTAGTCCGCATTTCCTGGGCCCACGAAAAACTTGAGCCAGCCCTACTCCCCCCACAACTTTCCCCCAATTCCCTATGCCCAACTATTATTATACAGTTAATTAAGATTGGCAAGCTTCAGAAACAAGAATGGATGTTTTTGGCATTAAAATGGGCACTGTAGGTGTTTTCCTGGCCTCCACTCACTGCCGACTATGCTTCCCCATTGACTTGCATTGGGTTTCGTGTTTCGGTCGATCCCCGACTTTTAGCGATAATCGGCCGACTGCACTCGACTCGACTCTGGACAAAATCGGGTTTCCCAAAACCCTACTCGATCTTAAAAAAATGAAAGTCGCTCAACCCTAGTAATGAGTATTTTGGAGGGCACACGTACAATAAATTCGTGCAATAACTTGATGTATATAACACCATCTTTATAAGCAGTGTGCTGGAGGGCATCTATGCAATACCCTGTGCATTAGATTGTTGAACATGGATACTGCTACTCTGTTGAACTTAAGGAGTATGCTGGAGGGCACATATGCAATAAATCTGTGTAAATAATTTACTATATTATCTTTGAAAGCAGCTAGCTGGAGGGATATTTTGTGCAATAGACCGTCATATATACACTGCCACTCCGCTGGTGCAAGGAGTATGCTAAGGGCACATGTGCAATAAAAACTGTGCAATAATCTGTTGTATATAATACAATTTCTGTAAGAAGGCTTGGAGGGCATTTGTGCAATATATTGTACAATAGACCGCAGCACATAAGATTACCTTGACAAATTTCAAGGGGACTGTATGATATCTGTCATGCGGCACTCTAGTTAAGGTAGTACGATTAGAAGCAGTCTGCTGGGGGGCATCTGTATTAAATCTTGTGCAAGAGACTGCCGTACATAACACTACCTACAAACTATAAAGGGTCTGCACAATATCTGTAACGCGGCATTGTATTTAAAATTATAACTTTAGTATACACAGAGTAAAACACTCCCCTGACCCATCTTGGTTGTATATCTTTTTCTGTCCCTTTCTTTCCTTCCCCCCCCTCCTCTTCTCCCCCCTCCCCCTCCCTCCCAAGTCCGAATCAGTCCTCTGGGCTGCATGGTTAGACGGGATAGGGTGAGTGGATAGGGCTATTGAGGAGCAGCCGACGAGAGCGGGGGCGCCACAGGCGTGTATATTTAGGGGTGCCAACCTCCGCAGCCAGGTAGGGACAGGCTTATTAGGGTTTGAGAGGGTCAGTTATACTAGGCATTCCTGAGCATATCAAACCACCATTCTATATATCTATATGGCTGATTTTTGTGATCATTAATTTGATATAAGGGCTACCAATTTTCTGGCAGTGTAGGCCAACTGACTATATTCATTATTGAGGTGGCCATCACATTTGATATTCATCCCTACTGTTCACCACCCTCCTTTCCATTTCAATTTCCGGCGGCACGTCTTTTTGTTGAACGGGCCTTTCTTGCTGTCCTCCTGGTTATATAGGGTCTGGTAGATCATACCAGGACGAGCCGCCGATGAGTGGGGGCGCCAATTTGCGTCCAAGCTAGGGTGCCAACCTCCACTGCTAGGAAGGGTGGACCAGGGATTTTTAGGGACTAATAGGAGCCCCATTTTTTGTTTTTTGGTGTAGGTTTGTGGTTTTTTTTTGTCTATTACAATTTTAAACAATTTTCTAATAAAGTATTTTTAGGTATAGTCGGTTTTTGAAATAAGTGTTTGAATACTATACTAATTTATCCGCATATAATTTGATTTTTGATTTTGATATGGCTGGATTCTTGTCTGGACCAATTAATTGTGAGTCCTGGGTAAATGAGGCAAATAAAGTTTTTTCGGAGGAGGTAGACTATAGCAGCACTGACCACAGTCCATCAGTTCATTCTGTCTTTAAGGAACTAACAAGCGTTTATAAAAACTACCTTAAATCTTGGTGGGAAACAAAAGCCCTTGAAAACTATATAAAAAATAGTATTGTACCTAAGGGTCTTCGTATCAATATCTCTCCATCGCCACGAGTAAGTAATCCAACTCTCTTAAAAGCGTGGAAAGAGGAATCAATTGCATCCTCGGTGAGACTTATGAGACTTCTTTTGGAGGAGGAAAAAATTATATTGGAATCCTCTTCCAAAAAATTAAATGATCTGATAGAAAAAACGCTGAAATTTAAATCAGATCCAAACTTTAATAGAAAAGAGAGTGAACTACAGGTGTCGATTGAGAGATATCAAACACAGATAAAGAACCATAAGCACTCCCAATTTTTGAGAGACTCTGCAGAGTTTAAGGATAATACGGCCTACAGTTTTGATTATTCTGGAATTACTGGCTCAGAGATTTCATCATCTGAAGCGGAAACGTCTGATACCGAGAGGGCTCCTGGAACAACTACTTGGAGACGTAGGGGGAGAGGCCACACATTTCAGCAGGGGGGAAAATGGAGATATCAGAGGGGAAACTCGGGAAGATTTCATGGGGGAAGAGGTCGAGACCAGGGAACCCAAGGAAACGCTCCGATGGGTCAACCCTCCAGTTTCCTAAGGCCCCTGTCATCTTCATTAGGAGCGTCCTCAGCCTCCTCACCCTCTGTTGGTTTTTTAGATCAGAGAGCGCCAACTGGCTACGACCTGAGAAAACGGCCCTAACACAGACGGACAATCAAATTATTAATCTGAGTCAATATACACTATCTACAGCTGAACTGGGGATTCTTAGAAAGGGACTAACGTTTGTCCCGACAACACAATTCAATACTTTTACATGGGTCAAGGACATCAATTTGTTTTGCCGTAAATTAAAATGGAAGAAGTTCTTTAAACTAAATGATTTGGAAAGATGTCGGGAACTAGGTATTGATGAGGAAGACCTCAATGATATGAATAATCTAGTACATCTTCTGGAAGAAAACGAACAAGAAAGGGGCTCTGGACCATGTACAGATTTAAAATTAAAAAGCAGTAGAATTCCCCCGGTGGGGGACTACGCCAATATAGACATCTTTCTTAAAGTGGTGGAAGATGACCTAAAACGAATGGGAGGTTTGAAGCAACAAGCCCCTTCTAATCTTGGTTTAGAGGAATTCGGTGCACTTCATGCCTTAGAGAAAAATAGGGATATAATCATAAAACCCTCAGACAAGGAGGGAAATTTAGTTGTCCTTGACCATGTTATGTATGTGGATATGTGTAAACGTATTCTTAACGATAGGGAGACATATAGTCCACTTGAATCGAACCCTACTGCAGAATTTACAAGGGAGCTCATGGTAATACTCGACAGGGGTCTGGAGGACAGGCTTGTCTCACAGAATGAATATAAGTTTTTGGTACCCCGGCATCCTACCATTCCAACATTTTATGCGATACCCAAAATCCACAAGGGACTGTCCCCATAAAAGGGACGTCCCATTGTGTCTGGAGTGGGTTCTCTAAGCCAGAATATTGGCATTTATGTTGATCGTATCCTCAGGCCGTTTGTAACATCTCTTCCCTCTTACGTAAGAGACACATCGGACTTATTAAGTAAAATTGATGGTATCTCGATAGACAAAGAAACATTACTCTGTTCCATAGACGTCGAAGCCCTATATAGCAGTATTCCACACCCGTGTGGCCTGAAGGCCATGGAATTCTATTTAAAAACCAGGGCGGTCCAGTTCAATAGACATAATGGGTTTACACTATCATTAATGGAATTTATTTTGACCCATAACTTTTTTCTGTTTGATGGCAAGTACTTCCACCAGCGCAGGGGGACTGCTATGGGGTGCTCATGTGCCCCCTCATACGCTAATCTCCTCCTGGGCTGGTGGGAGGAAGTTGCCATCTTTCCTGACGTGGAAGTCTGGTGGGCAGATAAGATCTTGGCGTGGTATCGCTATATAGACGACGTTTTTGTCATTTGGAATGGGTCAGAGCATGATTTTGAGAACCTGATACGAGAAATAAATGTCAACACCATTGGTCTGCATTTCACTTTCGAATGCCAACGGCATGAGTTGGCTTTTCTGGACGTGATGATTAGTAAAAACGAATCTGGCTCCCTGGAAACGAAAGTATTTCGGAAACCTACGTCCACCAATGCCCTGTTGAGGTGGGACAGTCATCACCCTGTCCCTCTCAAGAGGGGTATTCCACGTGGGCAGTATCTACGTATAAGGAGAAACTGCTCCCGGGTTGAAACATTTAGGGCGCAAGCGTATGATCTGAGAAACCGGTTCAGGGAACGTGGGTATCCTGATGAAGTTCTAAATCCGGCTTTTAGAAATGCCCTAGGGAGAGACAGAGGTGCACTTCTTCAACCCCGAGAGCTACAAGGGGAGGAGAACATCTGCAGAGTGATTGGTACTTTTGACTCCCAATCGGACAACATATATAGGATCCTGAGAAAGCACTGGCAGATCCTACAGGCAGATAATACCCTTGAAGAATTCATCCCCTCTAGACCACAGATCACCTTTCGTAGGGGGAGATCTCTCAGGGACCGCTTAGTACATAGCCACTATGTCAGAAAGAAACCTGAGGGCACATGGTTGGACAGGAAAACCTGTGGTATGTACAAATGTGGTAGCTGTTCTTTCTGTAGGGTCATTTCACCAGGCAAAGCTTTTGTAAGTGCATCAACCAATAGGCGATACTTCCTCAGGGATTTCGCTAACTGCAAAAGTACGGGAGTCATTTATATGGCAATCTGTCCCTGTCCGTTGAACTACATAGGGAAGACCAAAAGAGAATTGAGGAAACGTATAGGCGAACATCTAGGCGACGTGAGAAACAAGAGGGATACCCCGGTAGCCAGGCATGTATGGGAATGTCATCAGGGTAACGCAGAAGTTCTGAGATTCTGCGTGTTGGAGGTTGTTATGCCGAATGGCAGGCAGGGTGACTGGGATAGGGTCCTATTACAAAAGGAATCCCAGTGGATTTTCAGAATGGACACAGTAACCCCTAAGGGGTTAAATGAACAACTTACCTATGGCTGCTTCATCTGAGAGAATTTTGTTTGTTGAATCGGGTTATTTCCACTGATTACTCTACCCATATACTGAGATATCCAGCTTTTGGCGCACACTTATGAGACAGTGTGTGTAAGACTTGAGGGGGTTAACGTGAGGGTTTATTCCCCCTTTTTGTATTTTTCTCTTATCTTTCATCTTGACAAAACGATGTGTTGTCCCTAAAGCTGGGGATAAATAACACTGTGATCAAATGTAAGTTACGGACATTAGAGCACCTGTCCACTATACACAATCAGATGAATCACTATCTTTACAACAAGGGCTCTAGGGTTTATGTATAATGTAACATTTCTAAGTTATATATAAAAATAATTTTTCTATGGATGGGACTGCTATTAGGGCCCAATGGGATAATAGATAGGTGTGTATGGGCAGGTGTATACTGTACGTATAACCAGCCGTTGTGAGTACCTAAACGAAGTTCCGAACGCTGTAAATGATATATCAATAATATCTGCACGCGTGCGCGTTGCGGTTGAGTTACACTCATTAACCAAATAAATGTTACTTCAAACACTACCTCATGGCACCGGTGCGACTCAGTGCGCTGAGATTCAACCGCACTGATAGATGCAGGGTGACGTAGGAGAAGTGGGCGAGGCAGGCCGAGCAAATTGGTATACCTGCTTAACAGCAGATTCGGTCTCAAGTGCGCCTGTGTGACTCTGAGCGCTGTGATGGTACAGCGCATGTCTGTGAAGGGTGACGTAAAGGTTGCCGGCACTGAGTGTACAGGAAACTGTGATACCTCTAGTGCCTGGACTATCCAGACATGCACGCTGCTTTTAGGGACACTATGAGGTGGTACTCACGCACTAGATATTCCCTCTAGCAACACCTATGTGCTGCAGGGGGCGGGCCAAAATAGCAGTTCCGGTAACTTTAAAAATCCCCTCTTTTGAGCGGCACTGCACACCTACAAGCAGTACTTTCTGATGGCCGTATGCTGCATCTATGGACAACGGTCTCACCATTAGCCTCCTGATGAACTGTTATCTTGGCAGGGAAACGCGTTGAGGCGTGAAAGGATCACATAAACACCAGATAAGAGAATTTGATTCCACTGTGGTTTTGGTTATATGCTGGGTAGAATGCAATAGGGGAGATACTCGGATGTTAAAATGTTTTGGGTAACTGCATAATAATAAATCATCGCATATACTGCTACTCTGTTGATAGTAATGAATATCTTGGAGGGCACACGTGCAATAAATTTGTACAACAACTTGATATATATAACACCATCTTTATAAGCAGTGTGCTGGAGGGCATCTGTGCAATACCCTGTGCATTAGATTGTTGTACATAGATACTGCTTCTCCGTTGATAGTAATGAGTATTTTGGAGGGCACACGTACAATAAATTCGTGCAATAACTTGATGTATATAACACCATCTTTATATGCAGTGTGCTGGAGGGCATCTATGCAATACCCTGTGCATTAGATTGTTGAACATGGATACTGCTACTCTGTTGAACTTAAGGAGTATGCTGGAGGGCACATATGCAATAAATCTGTGTAAATAATTTACTATATTATCTTTGAAAGCAGCTAGCTGGAGGGATATTTTGTGCAATAGACCGTCATATATACACTGCCACTCCGCTGGTGCAAGGAGTATGCTAAGGGCACATGTGCAATAAAAACTGTGCAATAATCTGTTGTATATAATACAATTTCTGTAAGAAGGCTTGGAGGGCATTTGTGCAATATATTGTACAATAGACCGCAGCACATAAGATTACCTTGACAAATTTCAAGGGGACTGTATGATATCTGTCATGCGGCACTCTAGTTAAGGTAGTACGATTAGAAGCAGTCTGCTGGGGGGCATCTGTATTAAATCTTGTGCAAGAGACTGCCGTACATAACACTACCTACAAACTATAAAGGGTCTGCACAATATCTGTAACGCGGCATTGTATTTAAAATTATAACTTTAGTATACACAGAGTAAAACACTCCCCTGACCCATCTTGGTTGTATATCTTTTTCTGTCCCTTTCTTTCCTTCCCCCCCCTCCTCTTCTCCCCCCTCCCCCTCCCTCCCAAGTCCGAATCAGTCCTCTGGGCTGCATGGTTAGACGGGATAGGGTGAGTGGATAGGGCTATTGAGGAGCAGCCGACGAGAGCGGGGGCGCCACAGGCGTGTATATTTAGGGGTGCCAACCTCCGCAGCCAGGTAGGGACAGGCTTATTAGGGTTTGAGAGGGTCAGTTATACTAGGCATTCCTGAGCATATCAAACCACCATTCTATATATCTATATGGCTGATTTTTGTGATCATTAATTTGATATAAGGGCTACCAATTTTCTGGCAGTGTAGGCCAACTGACTATATTCATTATTGAGGTGGCCATCACATTTGATATTCATCCCTACTGTTCACCACCCTCCTTTCCATTTCAATTTCCGGCGGCACGTCTTTTTGTTGAACGGGCCTTTCTTGCTGTCCTCCTGGTTATATAGGGTCTGGTAGATCATACCAGGACGAGCCGCCGATGAGTGGGGGCGCCAATTTGCGTCCAAGCTAGGGTGCCAACCTCCACTGCTAGGAAGGGTGGACCAGGGATTTTTAGGGACTAATAGGAGCCCCATTTTTTGTTTTTTGGTGTAGGTTTGTGGGGTTTTTTTGTCTATTACAATTTTAAACAATTTTCTAATAAAGTATTTTTAGGTATAGTCGGTTTTTGAAATAAGTGTTTGAATACTATACTAATTTATCCGCATATAATTTGATTTGTGTCTAGGGAGTGACAGGAACATCCCACGGCTACTTCTAGTTGATGTGTTAAGTTCAGGGTCTGCGGTCAGTATAGAGGCCACCTACTCCAGAGCTCGTCCATGCTGCTCCTAGGCCACCAGTTCATAACAATCTTCATCTCCAGAGATACCAGCTTGGCTAAAAAAATCCTTATACAGACCAAGCTGGACAAGACAAAAACAGGGAAAAGAACTGAACAATAAGGCCACAGCATGTGGACAGCAAAAATCAAGGCCAGAACTTATCTTTGTTGAAATGAACTGCAAAGCAGAAGAGACCAGGCAGGGATGTGAATCCTCCCGGAACAATGGACAACTGGCACTGACTAAAGGGTGGAGCAAGACTACATAATCCAGTCAAAATTGCAAAAAGTGAACACACCTGATAAATGCTGCGATTCAGAGACAGCAGCGCTACCACTTACAACCACCGGAGGGAGCCCAAGAGCAGAATTCACAACACTACGCCAGATGACCTTGCCTCTAGAGTCACCAGACCTGAACCCAATCAAGATGGTTTGGGGTGAGCTGGACCGCAGAGTGAAGGCAAAAGGGCCAAAAAGTGTTAAGCATCTCTGGGAACTCCTTCAAGATTGTTGGAAAACCATTCCCGGTTACTACCTCTTGAAGCTCATCAAGAGAATGCCAAGAGTGTGCAAAGCAGTCATCAAAGCAAAAGGTGGCTACTTTGAAGAACCTAGAATATAAGACATATTTTCAGTTGTTTCACACTTTTTTGTTAAGTATATAATTCCACATGTGTTAATTCATAGTTTTGATGCCTTCAGTGTGAATGTACAATTTTTCATAGTCATGAAAATACAGAAAAATCATTAAATGAGAAGGTGTGTCCAAACTTTTGGTCTGTACTATATATACACTCACTGGCCACTTTATTAGGTACACGTGTCCAACTTCTTGTTAACACTTAATTTCTAATCAGCCAATCACATGGTGGCAACTCAGTGCATTTAGGCATGTAGACATGGTCAAGACAATCTCCTGCAGTTCAAACCGAGCATCAGTATGGGGAAGAAAGGTGATTTGAGTGCCTTTGAACGTGGCATGGTTGTTGGTGCCAGAAGGGCTGGTCTGAGTATTTCAGAAACTGCTGATCTACTGGGATTTTCACGCACAACCATCTCTAGGGTTTACAGAGAATGGTCCGAAAAAGAAAAAAAATCCAGTGAGCGGCAGTTCTGTGGGCAGAAATGCCTTGTTGATGCCAGAGGTCAGAGGAGAATGGGCAGACTGGTTCGAGCTGATAGAAAGGCAACAGTGACTCAAATCGCCACCCGTTACAACCAAGGTAGGCCTAAGAGCATCTCTGAACGCACAGTGCGTCGAACTTTGAGGCAGATGGGCTACAGCAGCAGATGACCAGACCGGGTACCACTTCTTTCAGCTAAGAACAGGAAACTGAGGCTACAATTTGTACAAGCTCATCCAAATTGGACAGTAGAAGATTGGAAAAACGTTGCTTGGTCTGATGAGTCTCGATTTCTGCTGCGACATTCGGATGGTAGGGTCAGAATTTGGCGTAAACAACATGAAAGCATGGATCCATCCTGCCTTGTATGGAGCATCTTTGGGATGTGCAGCCGACAAATCTGCGGCAACTGTGTGATGCCATCATGTCAATATGGACCAAAATCTCTGAGGAATGCTTCCAGCACCTTGTTGAATCTATGCCACGAAGAATTGAGGCAGTTCTGAAGGCAAAAGGGGGTCCAACCCGTTACTAGCATGGTGTACCTAATAAAGTGGCCGGTGAGTGTATAACACTATGTTCTTTTAATCAATTATTTATTTGGGATAATTATCATGGAGTCAAAAAAATCCATAACAATAAAAATAAACAACAATTAAGTTTAATTAGAGTGTTTCTTTAAATTTTTACTTTCCAAATGCTGAACTAAATGTCTTAGGATAAGAGACTTTCTCTATTCTGCACTGGAAGGATCGGGGAAAGTGATCTCTCTGAAGCAAATTACACGTTTCTTCTCTTCTTAGACACACGCAGTGATTCTGCTGCACAATATAAAGTAAATAAATAAATATGAGGCAAAGCCTCAGCCAGCTCACTGATTCGCTTCACAGGTGCGCGGAACCCGTCCTGACCCAATGTGTCTTCAATCCAATATGTGAAAAAAGTTAATAGTTCCAGCTCCTTTTAAAATTTCCAATTCTTTATTTTTCCATTAAAAATGCAAAGTCCTTGTGCAAAGTGGATGTAGTAACAGTAAAACAAGCAACGCGTTTCGATCTAATATGATCTTTTTCACAGCTTGAACTCACCCTCATTTGTGAGTCTTTATATATGGCATTTCTGTTCTTACATAGTTAATTAGTCCACCTGGTGATGAACACACAAAAAAAAATCGCCCCCATTTGATTTCATTGGGCATTTGTCAGACATTTATACTGCACAATATTAAAAAATATATATATGAACAACACAGTACAAAAACACAGCAATAAACATTTACAAATAGTGATACAACAGCTCATTTTTTCTATTCAGGCCTTTTGGATGTCTCGCATGCAAGTTGTAAATCCAATAGGCTTCTTTAGTCAGAGGACGTCTTTTTGTGTCTCCTTTGCGCAATGTTTTTTTTTACCTGTTTTATTCCTTGATGTAATCATTCAAGAAGGTCTAAATTTGGGGATTATAAGTAGAAAACAAGCTGATTACCTAAAAACACCATACCCAAAATTGCCCATTATGTATGGGCTTCCGAAAGTGCATAAAGGTAGCGGCATCCCCCCCATGAGACCGATAGTTTTCCAGTATGGGATCTATGAACGAGCACTTATGTGAGTGGGTGGATACATTGTTACAGCCATTGGTACGGAGGCTCCCAGGATATATCAAAGACTCAAGGGAAATTTTAAAAACTTTTTCCAAAAAAATATGACAAGGTCATTATACATGGCTTTGCTGTGATGTCATCTCCTTATATACAGTGCCTACAAGTAGTATTCAACCCCCTGCAGATTTAGCAGGTTTACACATTTGGAATTAACTTGGCATTGTGACATTTGGACTGTAGATCAGCCTGGAAGTGTGAAATGCACTGCAGCAAAAAAGAATGTTATTTCTTTGTTTATTTTTTTTTTAAATTGTGAAAAGTTTTTTCAGAGGGTAATTTATTATTCAACCCCTCAACCCACCAGAATTCTGTTTGGTTCCCCTAAAGTATTAAGAAGTAGTTCAGGCACAAAGAACAATGAGCTTCACATGTTTGGATTAATTATCTCTTTTTCCAGCCTTTTCTGAATATTTAAGACCCTCCCCAAACTTGTGAACAGCACTCATACATGGTCAACATGGGAAAGACAAAGGAGCATTCCAAGGCCATCAAAGACAAGATCGTGGAGGGTCACAAGGCTGGCAAGGGGTACAAAACCCTTTCCAAGGAGTTGGGCCTACCTGTCTCCACTGTTGGGAGCATCATCTGGAAGTGGAAGGCTTATGGAACTACTGTTAGCCTTCCACGGCCTGGACAGCCTTTGAAAGTTTCCTCCCGTGCCGAGGCCAGGCTTGTCCGAAGAGTCAAGGCTAACCCAAGGACAACAAGGAAGGAGCTCCGGGAAGATCTCATGGCAGTGAGGACATTGGTTTCAGTCAATACCATAAGTAACGTACTCCACCGCAATGGTCTCCGTTCCAGACGAGCCCGTAAGGTACCTTTACTTTCAAAGCGTCATGTCAAGGCTCGTCTACAGTTTGCTCATGATCACTTGGAGGACTCTGAGACTCTGGTTCAAGGTTCTCTGGTCTGATGAGACCAAGATCGAGATCTTTGGTGCCAACCACAAACGTGACGTTTGGAGACTGGATGGCACTGCATACGACCCCAAAAATACCATCCCTACAGTCAAGCATGGTGATGGCAGCATCATGCTGTGGGGCTGTTTGTCAGCCAAGGGGCCTGGCCATCTGGTCCGCATCCATGGGAAGATGGATAGCATGGCCTACCTGGAGATTTTGGCCAAGAACCTCCACTCCTCCATCAAGGATCTTAAGATGGGTCGTCATTTCATCTTCCAACAAGACAACGACCCAAAGCACACAGCCAAGAAAACCAAAGCCTGGTTCAAGAGGCAAAAAATCAAGGTGTTGCAGTGGCCTAGTCAGTCTCCTGACCTTAACCCAATTGAAAACTTGTAGAAGGAGCTCAAGATTAAAGTCCACATGAGACACCCAAAGAACCTAGATAACTTGGAGAAGATCTGCATGGAGGAGTGGGCCAAGATAACTCCAGAGACCTGTGCCGGCCTGATCAGGTCTTATAAAAGACGATTATTAGCTGTAATTGCAAACAAAGGTTATTCCACAAAATATTAAACCTAGGGGTTGAATAATAATTGACCCACACTTTTATGTTTAAAATTTATAAAAATTTAACTGAGCAACAAAACTTTTTGGTTTGTAAGATTTATGCATCTGTTAATAAATCCTGCTCTTGTTTGAAGTTTGAAGGCTCTAACTTCTTTGCATCTTATTAAACCTGCTAAATCTGCAGGGGGTTGAATACTACTTGTAGGCACTGTACTTGTATTCCACACGAACTGGCCATGAAGGCGTTGGAATTTCACGTGGAAAAATATAGTAATTACTCGGAAGATTTAAAAAATTTTTTGTATTAAGTGGTTTTCTTTTTGTTGACCCATAATGTCTTCTCTTTTGATGGTGACATATTCTTGCAAAAAATGGGCGTACCTATGGGAGTGAAATACTCCCCATCTTTAGCCAATCTCACCATGGCTTTTTGGGAAAGCAAATTTATATACTCTGAAAATAATCCTCATTTGGGTGATATTGTTTGGTATGGCAGATACATCGATGACCTGCTCATCATATGGGGGGGAGATGTATCTGCCATACCGAACTTTGTTGGGTACATGAATGATAATGGATTTAACCTGCAATTCACACATAGGTGTGATAGTGAACAGATTTCCTTTTTGGATTTGGAATTGGTCAGGAAGCAGGGACAAGCTATTGTTAGTAAAATGCACAAGAAACCTATCAGTGGGAACACGGTCCTACATGCTACCAGCAGCCACCCTAAACATACAATCAAATCAATACCTGTAGGGGAATACACGAGATTAAAAAGAAACTGCAGTAGAATAGAGGACAGACACAGAGAATTCAGAGAATTAGAAAATAAATTAATAGCAAGAAAATACCCTAAATGGACTCTGAAAAGGGCAGAAAAAATAGTCAGTGAAAAAGAAAGAGAAGTAATGTTAGCACCAAAAAAACATAATTTAAGAGATAGACATAATAAGAAACCATTTATTTGCCTACAGTATAGCCCGCAGTTTAATGAAATAAAACAAATAATTAATAAACGTTTACCAATCTTATATGAAGACACCACGTTGTTGAATATATTAGAGAAAGGTATAAATGTTGTTTCAAGGAGGGCTCCTACTGTGGGGAATTTAGTCTCCCCAGGTCTGTTTCGTTCTGACACTAAATCTACTACATGGCTGGAATCAAAGGGCTTCTATAGGCGTGGCACAACATCGTGCAGCACATGTGAACATGCACATATAGGTAAAACCTTTTCTGATAACTCAAATGACACAGTTTATGATATAAGACAATTTATAAATTGCCACACTACTAATGTTGTATTTAAAATAGATTGTGATTTGTGCAATTTGACTTACATAGGCTGCACCACTAGAAAATTGAAAATGCGCATATCTGAACATATAAGAGACACCTTGAAAGGTAGTAATAGTAATAGAAATATTTCAATGGTAGCCAAACATTTTATTACATTTCATGCAGGAAATTTGTCCGCAATGAAGGTTCAAGGAATAGAACAGGTAAAAAAACCATTGCGCGGAGGAGACACAAAAAGACGTCTTCTGACTAAAGAAGCCTACTGGATTTACAACTTGCATACGAGACATCCAAAAGGCTTGAATAGGAAAAATTAGCTGTTGTATCACTATTTGTAAATTTTTATTGCTATGTTTTTGTACTGTGTTGTTCATATATATATTTTTTAATATTGTGCAGTATAAATGTCTGACAAATGCCCAATGAAATCAAATGGGGGCGATGTTTTTTTTTTGTGTGTTCATCACCAGGTGGACTAATTAACTATGTAAGAACAGAAGTAATGCCACATATAAAGACTCACAGATGAGGGTGAGTTCAAGCTGTGAAAAAGATCATATTAGATCGAAACGCGTTGCTTGTTTTTCTGTATACACTGTTACTACATCCACTTTGCACAAGGACTTTGCATTTTTAATGGAAAAATAAAGAATTGGAAATTTTAAAAGGAGCTGGAACTACTAAATAGATTCTGCTGCAGCCTTGACATAACGTATCACAACAAGCTATATCTATGAGGGAATTTACTAGCTGGAGGGTCAGCAGAAATACTTCTCTAGTTCTTCTGTTCATCTATATTTTACTTCTTTATAAGTTTAGCATCTATTACATGTTTAGAATCTTTATGAATGCATTAATACTTTACATTTTTAAAACTTCTGCTCATTTATTCATCTATTAGTTCTATACATTTATCCAAACTATTCCTATATTCCATAGATTTTTTTTCCATAAGAGCTTGTTCCGAAAAGCATAGCTAAAACAGTGCAACAGAGCTAACACAGCACAGAAGAGCTAACACAGTACAGCAGAGCTAAAACAGTACAGCAGTAAAGCAGAAGTAAACTTTGTCTCATTACAAACATTTGCAGTTGGACTTGTCCTCCCATAGTGCTGTCAATTCTGCTGCAAAGATGAGCCTGATTATACCAGTACAGCAGAGCTAACCAAGTACAGTAAAACTAAGACAGTATAGCAGAGCCTACGTATACGTAGTACAGCAGAAAGAAACGTTGTCTCATTACAAACATTTGCAGCTGCATTTGTCCTCCCATAGTGCTGTCAACTCAGAGCTGTGCCTGATTGTACCAGTACAGTAAAGCTAAGACGTGTCCATTATAAGTCAATGTGTAAGTAAAAATAGGATCACATAACAGTTACCATCCATACAAAAAAAATATTATAGTTGAAAATGCTGTATATTTTTTACTACATACAAATGCAGAATGGATATGAAAGACAGTACAGATGCAAAGACATTTTTTTTTAGAACAAAAAATGGATGATTTTGGAGAAGGCCCAATTCACAAAGCGAGGACCATTAAGAAAGGGTTTGGGAAGTTTGGTGTGGAAGAACATGACCAGCTGCACAGAGACTTGACCTCAAACCAACACCTTTGAGCTGAACTAGAACAGCGATTGTGAGTCCGGCCTCTCCCCAATATCAGTATCTGACCTCACAAATGCTTCTCTGGATGAAGGGGCAAAAATTCCTGTAGACACCTCCAAAATCTGGTAGAAAGTCTTCATAGAAGAGTGAAGACTGTTATAGCTGCAAAGCGACCAATTCCATATTAACGTCTATGGGTTTAGAATAGGAAGTCTTAAAATCTTCTGTAGGGGGGATGTGGAGAGAGCACGTATTTATGTCCATGTAGTGTATCTAATGATGCTAAAAGTTGTGAAACATAAGATTGACTTTCTGGATATTTAGTCCCTATACATACACTCTATATTATAAGTTATATGGTACTTATTTTTCAATTAATGCTGAAATGGTAATTGTAAGTGACCTGAGACCCTGTTATAGACTTTTCCTCCATAACTAAATGACATATTGATCTACTAATCAAGTATTTTGTCTTTGGGACTAAAATCAATTCGTAGCATCCAAGGCTTTGCTTATCTAATCCATTCTCATTACACACTTAAAATGTCACTGACTCTTAGAGACAGAAGGGTCAATTGGTTAAATTATAGAACTTGTGAGTAATAGAATATCTTCATAGTTCAAGTTGTTATGTCGACTAAATTGTAGTATCAAATTATCTACCTAATGTGACAATTTTACTTAATAGAAATGGAAATACCCAGGACTTATAATAACAAAACAATTTTCCATCACTGGATAGAAACTTTCTGTATCCCAGTATGGTGGAATGGGTTCAATAAATAAAATCTTCACATAAAGATGGAAAAGGTTATGTCAGGACCAATGCAACACTGGATGAACTTTAGTTTAGCCAAGCATAATTCTACAAATTGCTAGGGGTCACGGTAGTTGGACACTTGGGTTCTCAGCTATTGTTGGGCGAGGTTCTTTTTTTTCCAAGCCTTTCTCCTTTTGACTCAATTTTTTTCTCTTCTGTTCTAGTGTCAGGTTCTTGATCATTCATTGAATCCTCCGCAGCATGAAGCAACTTTTACTCCCTCCAAGTCTCATAAGGATCTGTTAATATTACTCCCCACACTGATTAAGTATGTAAGTTACTTATGGTTTAGACTCATCTCTGTTTATGTCAGCAGTTATCAATGTTTCTAACACAAGGGTATTCAATAATCATGAGCACAATTTGAGTAACCATCAGATGTAATGGAACTACTGTACTAGATTACACGTTCCACAAGTAGAGAACACTAAGTTTAGATGATATGATACTTATATATTATATATATATATATACTAGGAGAATTAGCAACTATAAAACTCTTTCCTGTGATATCCTGCAGTGGTGGCCGAAAGTGTTACCACCCTTGAAATTGTCCCAGAGTATATCTCCCAGAATAGTTTTATAATTACACATGTTTTGTTATACACATGATTATTTCCTTTCAGTATATTGAAACAACACAAAAAAAACCCCAAAAAAGGCAAATTGGATATAATTTCACACGAAACCCCAAAAATAGGACGGACAAAATTTTGCCACCTTTCCAAAAAAGTAGGTAAACAACTTTGCTTCAAGCATGTGATTCTCGTTCAAAATCATCTGTGGCAAGTAAAAGGTGTGGGCAATATGAAAATCATGCTTGAAATCAAATAAAAAGGGGAGAAGATGACTCAATCTTTGCATTGTGTGTCTGTGTGCAACACTAATCATGGATAACAAAAAGAGGAGAAGAGAACTGTCTGAGGATTTGAGATCCAAAACTGTTGAACAATAGCAATAATCTCAAGGTTACAAGTCCATGTCCAGAGATCTTTTATGTTCCTATATCCACAACAAAATCAAGAAGTTTATAACACATGGCACTGTAGCTAATCTCCCTGGACATGGACAGCAGAGAAAAAATGATGGAAAGTTGCAATACAAGATAGTTCGAATGATGGATAAGCAGTCCCAATCAAGTTCCACTGAAATTCAAGCTGTCATACAGGCTCAGAGTGCATCAGTGTCAGAGCAAACTGTCCATTGACATATGAATGAAATGAAATGTTATGGCAGGAGACCTAGGAGGACCCCACTGCTGACAGAGACATAACAAAGTTACAGGACAGATTGCAAAAATGTAAGTGAGTAAGCCAAAATCCTTATGGGAAAGTGTATTGTGGACAGAGGAGACCAAAATAGCTCTTTTTAGTAAAGCACATCATTCTACTGTTTACCAAAAATGGAATGAGGTGCTACAAAAAAAAAGGCACAGTACCTACAGTCGAATATGTTGGAGGTTCAAAAAACATATTGGGGTTGTTTTGCTGCCTCTGGCACTGGGTGCTTTGACTGTGTGCAAGGCATCATGAAATCTGAAGACCACCAAGGGGTTTTGGGTCACAATGTAGTGCTGAGTGTCTGAAAGCTGGGTTTGCGTCTTAGCTCATGAGTCTTCCAGCAGGGCAATGGCCCCAAACATACAGTATTTCAAGATGCACACAGCAATGGATGGAAACAAAGCACTGAAGACTTCTAAAGTGGCCAGCAATTAGTCCATATCTAAATCCAATTGAACACCTGTGGATACATCTTAAAATTGCTGTTGGGAGAAGGTGCCCTTCAAATATGAGAGACCTGGAGCATTTTGTAACAGAAGAGTGGTCCAAAATTCCAGTTGAGAGGAGTAAGAAGCTTGGTGATGATTATAGGAACTGATGGAGTGCAGTTATTTATTCCAAAGGGTGTGCAACCAAACATTAAGTTGAAGTAGCCAACAATTTTGCCAGGCCTATTTTTGGCGTTTTTTTGTGAAATTATATGCAATTTGCATAAGTGTTTTTATTTTAACGATGTTAAACATGAGGAATGAAAAGTGGTTGTCTTAGTTTTGGACAACCTCTTTAGGCAAATGAAAGCTCCCTTGGAATGGCCAGGGGTTTAGTACACCATTCCACCACCTCAATCAACATGCGGTGCACCACCCCTTAGCTTGTTTGACAGCGTTTGTTTGCCCAACATGAGCCTTTGCTAGTTTGACAGTACTGGTTTGCACAAAGTGAGCACTGCCTGAAGCTAATTCACAGGAGAGAGGGATAAGAACGCATTCACATTCACGCTCTATGTGCCCGCCTATTGAGGTCCTGACACATCTGACAGTGCAGATGTGTAGGGCCTGAGATTCAATTTGCATTCTCTGAGCATGCTGTAAATCAAGCTAAGAATGGGTGCATGGCATGTTGATTGAGGGGTGGAGTGGTACACTGAGCCATTGGCCTTTCTAAGAGTCTTCCTAGGAGTCCCTATTTGAACATGCAATATAACTTCCTATGTACAAATAATTATGCAAATTGTCTCTTCAGAGAGGAAGAGAGCTAGAAATACAGTGCCACCTATTGGAAGGTAGCAATCCTACAAGTCAATGTTGACCCTTTAGCGAGCCTTGTCACATGACTTAGGATAATAGCCAAACCAGAATCTCAATTTGCAGACACTGTGTTTCAGGGTACTGCCCCTCATCAGTGCAAAGCGGAGATCTGGTTTGGCTGTGTGAGATCGACATGTACAAATAAAGAAGGGAAATTTATTCTGCCCATATTAGTTTTAAAGGGGCTAAATCCCTGGACTATATACTGTAAGTGGTTTAAATGGAGTTTTTGGGATGATAGACTACCTTTACAATTATACTGTTTGTTTTATTCCATAATTGTTATTGGTTAAACAAAAAACAGATTCAATTAACTATCCCCCGTAAGATGGCCGCTGGACAAATCATTGATGGGAAATACAGATGCTTCTCACAAAATTAGAATTTCATCAAAAAGATAATTTATTTCAGTTCCTCAATACAAAAAGTGAAATTCATATATTATATAGACACATTACAAACAGAGTGATTTATTTCAACTGTTTATTTCTGTTAATGTTGATGATTATGGCTTACTGCCAATGAAAACCCAAAAGGTCATTATCTCAGTATATTAGAATACTTTATAACACCAGCTTGAAAAATTATTTTAAAACCCAAAATGTTGGCCTACTGAAATATATGTTCAATAAATGTACTTAATACTTGGTCGGGCTCTTTTTGCATCAATTACTGCATCAATGTGGCGTGGCATGGAGGCGATCAGCCTGTGGCACTGCTGAGGTGTTATGGAAGCCCAGGTTGCTTTGATAGCAGCCTTCAGCTCATTTGCATTGTTGGATCTGATACCTCTCATCTTCCTCTTGACAATACTTCATAGATTCCCTATGGCATTAAGGTCAGGTGAGTTTGCTGGCCAATCAAGCACAGTGATACTGTTGTTTTTAAACCAGGTATTGGTACTTTTGGCAGTGAGGACAGGTGCCAAGTCCTGCTAGAGAATGAAATTTCCATCTCCAAAAAGCTTGTTGGCAGAGGGAAGCATGAAGTGCTGTAAAATTTCATGGCAGACGGCTGCGCTGACTTTAGTCTTGATAAAACACAGTGGACCTACACCAACAGCAACATGACTCCCAAAACCATCAATGATTGTGGAAACTTCACTCTATACCTCAAGCAGCTTGGATTGTGGCCTCTCCACTCTTCCTCCAGACTCTGGGAGCTTGATTTGAAAAATGAAATGCAAAATTTACTTTTATCTGAAAACAGCACCTTGGACTACTGAGCAACATTCCAGTTCTTTTTCTCCTCAATCCAGGTAAGAAGCTTCTGGCATTGTCTATTGGTCATGAGTGGCTTGACACAAGGAATGCGACACTTGTAGCTCATGTCCTGGATACATCTATATGTGGTAGCTCTTGAAACAATGACTCCAGCAGCAGTCCACTCTTTGTGAATCTCACTCAAATTTTTGAATGGCCTTTTCTTCACAAAACTTTCAAAGTTCTGGTTATCCTGGCTGCTTGTGCACCTTTTTCTATCACACTTTTTCCTTCCACTCAACTTTTCATTAATATGCTTGGATCCAGCACTCTGTGAACAGCTGGCTTCTTTAGCAATGATCTTTTGTGTCTTACTGTCAGGACTCTGAACATTTTTTACATTTTGTGCATTACTGCCCTTTTCCAAGATGGCGTCTTTGGTCTCATGTGCACTGTGTCTTCCTGCTATAAAACTCCACCCCAGCCTTCAGTCTGTGCTAGAGTATTCTGCCTTGCATCCAGCTCCTGACCTCTGATTACTCCCTGTCTATACACCTGCTCCTGTGAACCTGTGTGGTGATCCTGCTACTCAGCTCTGAGTTCCTGCTGCATACACAAGTTTCCAGTAATCCTCCTTCATCTGCTGTTCGTGTTTACTTCCATCTGCATTTGCTGGACATGTAAGCTGTTTCTGCTTTGCAATAACCTGAGACTATTAACCAGGCCTCCCTGGTTGAGTTAAGATATGATTTGAACTGCCTAATAAGCATATCTAGCTGTGCCTGGACTAATATACAATAGATCAATGGCCAAACTTATATGTGCTAAAAAACAGGGAAATGTGAAATATGTGAAATATGAATAGCATACTGGCTTATGAACTTTATGAACAAACACATGAGATTTTTAGCACAAGATTTGCAAACGTTGTGAGCCCATTCACCAAAACGTCAAGGTAATCTCAGATCGAATGGGTAACTACACTGACTGTCTGGTGTGAACACTTACCTATGGTATCTGAGCTGAATGCCTAATGTGAACACTTGCTTATGGCTAATGACAGGGTAAAGCCTACTTATATAGGACGCTCAGAACCAATTGTGTTGAGATGTAATTAAAACATGGAGAAGGGCAGGGCGTTCAAGTCAGAAAATAATATATAGTAAATAGATCAACTGACCGAACAATATATATATATATATAAATAGTTTGTAGCCAAAAAAAAGTCAAATATACATTAGATCAATGGCCAAACTTATATGTGCTAAAAAACAAAGACAAGGATTTATTCGTGTCAAGTATCCTCAAGAATAACTGTGCTTCATAGACTTTCTGCTTGATTGCATTTTCCTCTGAAGTTTCCTATGGACTGCTGAGCTGCGTTTATTATTTGCACCAAGTGTTGTGGACTTGAGTTTCTCTATGCACCTGTTTGAATCACCGTGTGATAATATAGACTTTACCACTTATAAAACTGTGTCCTGTAGTTGTCTTGTTCCACGCAAAGAGTCTCCTGAGTTATCCCCTATAATTATTACACTTACTCTCCTTGTGGAGTGTGTCAATGACTGCCTTCTGGACATCTGTCAAGTAAGCAGTCTTCCCCATAATTGTGGAACCTACTGAAACAGACTAAGGGAAATTTTTAAATGCTTAGGAAGCCTTTGCAGGTGTTTTTTGTTAATTATTCTAATTTACTGAGATAATGACTTTTGGGTTTTCATTGGCTGTAAGCTATAATCATCAACATGAACAGAAATAAACATTTAAAATTGATCAATCTGTTTGTAGTGACTCTATATAATATGAGTTTCACTTTTTGTATTGAAGAACTGAAATAAATTAACTTTTTGTCAATATTCTAATTTTTTGACAAGCTCTTATATCTATCACTGAGGTGGTTGTCCTCAGTGATGTAAGCTCAGAAGCAAGCTCCAGCACATATGGTGCTGAGAGTGTTAGTAGGGCATGGAAAGGGATGGGTTTATGAGCAGTCAGAGAGATGGGTGGGACTGGCTGCACACTTATCCCCATCACATGGTATGGTGGACATAATGAAGTCCAGATGTATCATTAGTGCATAGTGAGTGGAGGTGAGAAGGCCTCCTGTGTGTTGTCTCCCGACTAAGTTGGTATTCTGGATGCTATGCAGCTGATTGTACTGGACTAATGACAAAGTGCTGTTATTTGAACTGTTTATTTTGTTTTGGATGAACTGAAAGGCCATTTATTTTCCTTTGCTTGCGGCATGGTTTATGGAGTCTTAATAAGCCTACCTCAACACAACCTAGTGAGTCGAAACTTTACATCAGTGACAAAACTTTACAAGGCCGCATAGCCAATAAATGTATAATTGATGGAGGCTCCATCACTGGGATCCACAACAGGTCACTATGCGGCTCGCGTTCTTTAGGAGTTTCAGTGGGACTGTGGTCTTGGATGTGCACTGTTTTCTCATTCAATATCTATAGGACTGATGGAAACAGTACAGCTCTCTGCTATCTTCATCAATCCAGCACGTGTAACAATGACTCCATTTAAATTTCCCTGGCTTGATATCCCTTTTCTAGTGATCAATGGTGGTCTCAGTGTTCATACATTTATCATTTATTCTATTTTACCATATCCTTAAATGTTTTGGCAATAATAACCCCTATAACATATGATCAAACAAAAGAGAAAAGCAGTTAAATAGGCTATAGAAAATAAAAATAAATGTTTCTTTCTTTCCAAAAATCATCTCATTTTTCACCCTTTGGGCTCACGCAGACCACTATATTTTCGGTCTCAGTGCGATCTCACAAAACATCGTATTGGACTCGGACCAATGTTATTCTAAGGGGACGTGGACATGTCTGATAATTTCCAAGGAAACAATTCTAGCATGCACGATTTGATTTGAATTGCACTCAGCCATGCAAGTCAATGAGTCCATGGGAAAAATCAGAAGGCACTCGATTAACATCCAAGTTTGGTGTGATTTTCGTTGACTGAGAGAATTGAAAAGATAAAGAAATTTTTATTCCCATCTTATTCTTATCCGAGAAAATCTCACTCTGATCAATCTCTAATGTGATTAGCATTAATAATTCTTGGATGAGATAAAATGTAGTGCTGCGACCCAAACCTTTACCACGTAGGAAAACTATTGTTCTATAGGTGGTACAGTTTGTGATAATTGTAGTTTTCTATGAGTTTTTATTTTTTTGCCAATATGGCCATGTGAGGGCTTGTTTTTTGCAGGATATAGTATACTGGAAAATAGGAAAAAATTCCAAGTGCGATTAAATTGCAAAAAAAAGGTATGATTCTACAATTGCTTTTTTTTTAACCATGCTCAGTAAATGCTAAAAATGACTTGCGATTATGATTCTCCAGGTCATTACGAGTTTGCAGATGCCAACCATTTATATAGCACCTCCATTTTGGGGGTTCTGGGGTGACTATATTTTCTTTTTTACTTATGTATCCGAACATACCACATAGAGCTGTCAATAATACGTTTTTAAGAAACAAATGGTACATTTGGAGAAAATATATTCTCTCTATTCCCTGTGAGCTCTAGTGAAACACATTTTTCATCATTTCAACTATAAAACGTTTATATCTCCTAAATTACAAATTGTAATACAGAATTGGAGCCACGACTCACTCAACAACAGGTCAGGAATGGATGCTTTGGGAAATTATTTAGAATTTGTAGAAAAATACTCTGATATGTCAGGAAAATGATAAAGAATAAGAAAAGAATGGATAATGTCATACTTCTATAAGTTATGCATTAAAGGGAATTTGTCAGCAGATTTTACCACATCATCCGAGTGCAGCCTGATGTAGGCAAAGAGACCCTTCATTCAATGATGTATTGCTTATTTTACTTGGTGCAGAGTTTCCGACACAGATTTTTTAGATTTAGAAATATAGCAGGGTTACATAGTTACATAGTTACATAGTTATTAAGGTTGAAGGAAGACTTTAAGTCCATCTAGTTCAACCCATAGCCTAACCTACAGGGCCGGACTGGGACTAAAATTCAGCCCTGGCATTTGAAGTTACACAGGCCCACTTGTCACATGGTGACTGTATAATATCTTTGTACACTTGTAGGCAGGGCCGGTTTTAGGCAAAGTGGGGCCCTAGGCAAAGTTTAAAATGGGGCCCCAAAAGCTAACATATTGCACATCACACAGAAGCCTTTCTGTTGTATTTACATGCGCTGAGTTCAGGCCGCTAAACGAGTTTGATCGACAATACTGAAGTTGTTCAACGCTTGTTTCCCGGCCTCTTTCCACCAGCTGAGGAATAATGATGAGACAGAACGATCACTAATAGATCACCATACAGTATCATGTTTTCAGCAGCACATCTACAGTTTACACTGGCAATGTGCTGCTGACAACAAGGCTTTTTGTTCCAGCAAAAACAATCCGAATATGCAGCATTTTACTTGTTTAGTAAAATACACCCCATAGTCCTCCATATATTATAATGTGCTCCATAGTCCTCCATATAGTATAATACACTCCTCATAGTCCTCCATATAGCATAATACAATCCTCATAGTGCTCCATATAGTATAATGCACCGCCACAGTCATCCATGTAGTACAATTCACTTCCCATAGTATAATGCACCCCATAGTTCTTCATATAGTATAACGTATTCCCCATAGTCCTCGATACAGTATAATGCAGCCCACATATAGTATAATGCAGCCACCCCAGAGTATAATGCAGCCACCCCAGAGTATAATGCAGCCACCCCAGAGTATAATGCAGCCACCCCAGAGTATAATGCAGCCACCCCACAGAGTATAATGCAGCCACCCCAGAGTATGTAACCCCCATAGAATATAATACAGCCCACCTCCCCATAATATATAATGTAGCCCCCCATAGAATATAATGCAGCCCCCCATAGTATATAACGCAGCCTCCCCCATAGAATATAATATACCCCCACAATAGTATATAACACAGCCACATAGTACATAACATGGCCTCCCCCATAGAATATAATATACTCCCCATAGTATATAGCAAAGCCCGCATATTATATAGCACAAACCGCATAGTATACAGCACAGCCTGCATACTATAGCACAGCTCGCGTAGTAGATAACACAGCCCACACAGCAGTATTCAGCACAGACCACACAGTAGTATACAGCACAGCCCACGTAGAAGTATACAGCACAGTCCACACAGTAGTATACAGCACAGCCCACAGAGTAATATATACAGCCCACAGTAGTATACAGCACAGAGCACAGCCCAGAGAACTATATATAGCACACAGTAGTATACAGCACAGAGCACAGCCCACAGAGTACTATATATAGCACAGAGCACACAGTAGTATACAGCACAGAGCACAGCCCAGAGAACTATATATAGCACACAGTAGTATACAGCACAGAGCACAGCCCACAGAGTACTATATATAGCACAGAGCACACAGCAGTATACAGCACAGAGCACAGCCCACAGAGAACTATATACAGCCCACAGTAGTATACAGCACAGAGCACAGCCCACAGAGAACTATATACAGCCCACAGCAGTATACAGCACAGAGCACAGCCCACAGAGAACTATATACAGCCCACAGCAGTATACAGCACAGAGCACAGCCCACAGAGAACTATATACAGCCCACAGCAGTATACAGCACAGAGCACAGCCCAGAGAGCTATATACAGCCCACAGCAGTATACAGCACAGAGCACAGCCCACAGAGAACTATATACAGCCCACAGTAGTATACAGCACAGAGCACAGCCCACAGAGAACTATATACAGCCCACAGTAGTATACAGCACAAAGCACAGCCCACAGAGAACTATATACAGCCCACAGCAGTATACAGCACAGAGCACAGCCCACAGAGTACTATATACAGCCCACAGCAGTATACAGCACAGAGCACAGCCCACAGAGAACTATATACAGCCCACAGTAGTATACAGCAGAGCACAGCCCACAGAGAACTATATACAGCCCACAGTAGTATACAGCACAGAGCACAGCCCACAGAGAACTATATACAGCCCACAGCAGTATACAGCACAGAGCACAGCCCACAGAGTACTATATACAGCCCACAGTAGTATACAGCAGAGCACAGCCCACAGAGAGCTATATACAGCCCACAGCAGTATACAGCACAGAGCACAGCCCACAGAGAACTATATACAGCCCACAGCAGTATACAGCACAGAGCACAGCCCACAGAGAACTGTTGTGAATTTGGATTCTGGGCTCCCCCGGTGGCTACTGGTGGAATTGAACTGGTGTCTTCATCTTCTCTGTTCACCTGTTCCCATCAAGATGTGGGAGTCGCTATATAGCCTTGCTGCTCTGTTAGTTGCTTGCCGGTCAACTATGTTATCAGAAGCCTCTCTGTGCTTGTTCCTGCTCCTAGACAACTACTAGATAAGTTGGACTCTTGTCCATGTTTGTTTTTGCATTTTTGTTCCAGTTCACAGCTGTAGTTTCGTTACTGTGTCTGGAAAGCTCTTGTGAACAGGAATTGCCACTCTGGTGTTATGAGTTAATGCCAGAGTTTTAAAGTAATTTCTGGATGGTGTTTTGAAAGGGTTTTTAGCTGACCATGAAAGTGTCCTTTCTGTCTTCTGCTATGTAGTAAGTGGACCTCAAATTTGCTAAACCTATTTTCATACTACGTTTGTTATTTCATCTTGATTCACCGCCAATACATGTGGGGGGCCTCTGTCTCCTTTCGGGGTATTTCTCTAGAGGTGAGCTAGGACTAATATTTTCCTCTGCTAGCTTTATTTAGTCCTCCGGCTGGTGCTGGGCATCTAGAATCAACGTAGGCATGCTACCCGGCCACTGCTAGTTGTGCGTTAGGTTTAGTTCATGGTCAGCTCAGTTTCCATCTTCCAAGAGCTAGTTCCTATATATGCTGATGCTATGATCTCTTGCCATTGAGATCATGACAGTTTGACCGGCCCACTAAAGGGTTAAAATCCTTGGCTGAGAAAGGAGAGAAATAAGTAGTCTGCTGAAATTTTTTTTTTTTTTCTCTCCTTTGAATGGCTCTGTGTTCACCTGTTTGCAATGGATCTTCAGAGTGTAACTGCAGGTTTGAATAATCTCGCCACGAAGGTACAAAATTTGCAAGATTTTGTTTGTCATGCACCTGTATCTGAGCCGAGAATTCCTTTGCCGGAATTTTTCTCGGGGAATAGATCTGGGTTTCAGAATTTTCGAAATAATTGCAAATTATTTTTGTCCCTGAAATCTCGCTCTGCCGGAGATCCTGCACAGCAGGTCAGGATTGTGATTTCCTTGCTCCGGGGCGACCCTCAAGACTGGGCTTTTTCATTGACACCAGGGGATCCTGCGTTGCTCAATGTGGATGCGTTTTTTCTGGCCTTGGGGTTGCTTTATGACGAACCTCATTTGGAGCTTCAGGCAGAAAAAACTTTGATGTCCCTATCTCAGGGGCAAGATGAAGCGGAAATTTACTGCCAAAGATTCCGTAAATGGTCTGTGCTTACTCAGTGGAATGAGTGCGCCCTGGCGGCGACTTTCAGAGAGGGTCTCTCTGATGCCATTAAGGATGTTATGGTGGGGTTCCCTGTGCCTGCGGGTCTGAATGAGTCCATGACAATGGCTATTCAGATCGATAGGCGTTTGCGGGAGCGCAAACCAGTGCACCATCTGGCGGTGTCCACTGAGAAATCGCCAGAGAGTATGCAGTGTGATAGAATTCTGTCCCGAAGCGAGCGGCAGAATTTTAGACGGAAAAATGGGTTGTGTTTCTATTGTGGTGATTCTACTCATGTTATATCAGCATGCTCTAAGCGCACTAAAAAGCTTGGTAAATCTGTTTCCATTTGCACCTTACCGTCTAAGTTTATTCTATCTGTGACCCTGATTTGCTCTTTGTCATCTATTACCACGGACGCCTATGTCGACTCTGGCGCCGCTTTGAGTCTTATGGATTGGTCCTTTGCCAAACGCTGTGGGTATGATTTAGAGCCTTTGGAGACTCCTATTCCTCTGAAGGGGATTGACTCCACCCCATTGGCTAATAATAAACCACAATACTGGACACAAGTAACTATGCGTATTAATCCGGATCACCAGGAGATTATTCGCTTTCTGGTGCTGTATAATCTACATGATGATTTGGTGCTAGGATTGCCTTGGCTGCAATCTCACAACCCAGTCCTCGACTGGAAAGCTATGTCTGTGTTGAGCTGGGGATGTAAGGGGGCTCATGGGGATGTACCTGTGGTTTCCATTTCATCATCTATTCCCTCTGAAATTCCTGAGTTCCTGTCTGACTATCGTGACGTCTTTGAAGAATCCAAGCTTGGTTCGTTACCTCCGCACCGAGAGTGCGATTGTGCCATAGATTTAATCCCGGGTAGTAAATACCCAAAGGGTCGTTTATTTAATCTGTCTGTGCCTGAACATGCTGCTATGCGTGAATATATAAAGGAGTCCTTGGAAAAGGGACATATTCGTCCATCGTCATCTCCCTTAGGAGCCGGTTTTTTCTTTGTGTCAAAAAAAGACGGCTCTTTGAGACCATGTATTGATTATCGGCTTTTGAATAAAATCACTGTTAAATATCAATACCCATTGCCGTTGCTGACTGATTTGTTTGCTCGCATAAAGGGGGCCAAGTGGTTCTCTAAGATTGACCTTCGTGGGGCGTATAATTTGGTGCGAATCAGGCAGGGGGATGAGTGGAAAACCGCATTTAATACGCCCGAGGGCCACTTTGAGTATTTAGTGATGCCTTTTGGTCTTTCAAATGCTCCGTCAGTTTTCCAGTCCTTTATGCATGATATTTTTCGCGATTATTTGGATAAATTTATGATTGTGTATCTGGATGATATTCTGATTTTTTCGGATGACTGGGACTCTCATGTCCAGCAAGTCAGGAGGGTTTTTCAGGTTTTGCGGTCTAATTCTTTGTGTGTGAAGGGTTCTAAGTGTGTTTTTGGGGTACAGAGGATTTCCTTTTTGGGATATATTTTTTCCCCCTCTTCCATTGAAATGGATCCTGTCAAGGTTCAAGCTATTTGTGATTGGACGCAGCCCTCTTCTCTTAAGAGTCTTCAGAAATTTTTGGGCTTTGCTAACTTTTATCGTCGATTTATTGCTGGTTTTTCGGATATTGCTAAGCCATTGACCGATTTGACTAAGAAGGGTGCTGATGTTGCTGATTGGTCCCCTGATGCTGTGGAGGCCTTTCGGGAGCTTAAGCGCCGTTTTTCCTCTGCCCCTGTGTTGCGTCAGCCTGATGTTGCTCTACCTTTTCAGGTTGAGGTCGACGCTTCTGAGATCGGAGCTGGGGCAGTGTTGTCGCAGAAAAGTTCTGACTGCTCCGTGATGAGGCCTTGTGCCTTCTTTTCCCGTAAATTTTCGCCCGCTGAGCGGAATTATGATGTTGGGAATCGGGAGCTTTTGGCCATGAAGTGGGCTTTTGAGGAGTGGCGCCATTGGCTTGAGGGGGCCAGACATCAGGTGGTGGTATTGACTGACCACAAAAATTTGATTTATCTTGAGACCGCCAGGCGCCTGAATCCTAGACAGGCGCGCTGGTCATTATTTTTCTCTCGGTTTAATTTTGTGGTGTCATACCTACCGGGTTCTAAGAATGTTAAGGCGGATGCCCTTTCTAGGAGTTTTGAGCCTGACTCGCCTGGTAACTCTGAGCCCACAGGTATCCTTAAGGATGGAGTGGTATTGTCAGCCGTTTCTCCAGACCTGCGGCGGGCCTTGCAGGAGTTTCAGGCGGATAGACCTGATCGTTGCCCACCTGATAAACTGTTTGTTCCTGATGATTGGACCAGTAGAGTCATCTCTGAGGTTCATTCTTCTGCGTTGGCAGGTCATCCTGGCATTTTTGGTACCAGGGATTTGGTGGCAAGGTCCTTCTGGTGGCCTTCCCTGTCACGAGATGTGCGAGGCTTTGTGCAGTCTTGTGACGTTTGTGCTCGGGCCAAGCCTTGTTGTTCTCGGGCTAGTGGATTGTTGTTGCCCTTGCCTATTCCTAAGAGGCCTTGGACGCACATCTCGATGGATTTTATTTCAGATCTGCCTGTTTCTCAGAAGATGTCTGTCATCTGGGTGGTGTGTGACCGTTTCTCTAAGATGGTCCATTTGGTTCCTCTGCCCAAGTTGCCTTCTTCTTCCGAGTTGGTTCCTCTGTTTTTTCAAAATGTTGTTCGTTTGCATGGTATTCCTGAGAATATCGTTTCTGACAGAGGGACCCAATTCGTGTCTAGATTTTGGCGGGCATTCTGTGCTAGGATGGGCATAGATTTATCTTTTTCGTCCGCTTTCCATCCTCAGACGAATGGCCAGACTGAGCGGATTAATCAGACCCTGGAGACATATCTGAGGTGTTTTGTGTCTGCTGACCAGGATGATTGGGTTGCTTTTTTGCCATTGGCGGAGTTCGCTCTCAATAATCGGGCCAGCTCTGCCACTTTGGTGTCCCCGTTTTTCTGTAATTCGGGGTTTCATCCTCGATTTTCCTCTGGTCAGGTGGAATCTTCGGATTGTCCTGGAGTGGATGCTGTGGTGGAGGGATTGCATCAGATCTGGGGGCAGGTGGTGGACAATTTGAGGTTGTCCCAGGAGAAGACTCAGCTTTTTGCCAACCGCCACCGTCGTGTTGGTCCTCGGCTTTGTGTTGGGGATTTGGTGTGGTTGTCTTCTCGTTTTGTCCCTATGAGGGTCTCTTCTCCTAAGTTTAAGCCTCGGTTCATCGGCCCATATAAGATATTGGAGATTCTTAACCCTGTTTCCTTCCGTTTGGACCTCCCTGCATCCTTTTCTATTCATAACGTTTTTCATCGGTCATTATTGCGCAGGTATGAGGTACCGGTTGTGCCTTCCGTTGAGCCTCCTGCTCCGGTGTTGGTTGAGGGTGAGTTGGAGTACGTTGTGGAGAAAATCTTAGACTCTCGTGTTTCCAGACGGAGACTCCAGTATCTGGTCAAGTGGAAGGGATACGGCCAGGAGGATAATTCTTGGGTGAATGCATCTGATGTTCATGCCTCTGATCTGGTTCGTACCTTTCATAGGGCCCATCCTGATCGCCCTGGTGGTTCTGGTGAGGGTTCGGTGCCCCCTCCTTGAGGGGGGGGTACTGTTGTGAATTTGGATTCTGGGCTCCCCCGGTGGCTACTGGTGGAATTGAACTGGTGTCTTCATCTTCTCTGTTCACCTGTTCCCATCAAGATGTGCGAGTCGCTATATAGCCTTGCTGCTCTGTTAGTTGCTTGCCGGTCAACTATGTTATCAGAAGCCTCTCTGTGCTTGTTCCTGCTCCTAGACAACTACTAGATAAGTTGGACTCTTGTCCATGTTTGTTTTTGCATTTTTGTTCCAGTTCACAGCTGTAGTTTCGTTACTGTGTCTGGAAAGCTCTTGTGAACAGGAATTGCCACTCTGGTGTTATGAGTTAATGCCAGAGTTTTAAAGTAATTTCTGGATGGTGTTTTGAAAGGGTTTTTAGCTGACCATGAAAGTGTCCTTTCTGTCTTCTGCTATGTAGTAAGTGGACCTCAAATTTGCTAAACCTATTTTCATACTACGTTTGTTATTTCATCTTGATTCACCGCCAATACATGTGGGGGGCCTCTGTCTCCTTTCGGGGTATTTCTCTAGAGGTGAGCTAGGACTAATATTTTCCTCTGCTAGCTTTATTTAGTCCTCCGGCTGGTGCTGGGCATCTAGAATCAACGTAGGCATGCTACCCGGCCACTGCTAGTTGTGCGTTAGGTTTAGTTCATGGTCAGCTCAGTTTCCATCTTCCAAGAGCTAGTTCCTATATATGCTGATGCTATGATCTCTTGCCATTGAGATCATGACAGAGAACTATATACAGCCCACAGTAGTATACAGCACAGAGCACAGCCCACAGAGAACTATATACAGCCCACAGTAGTATACAGCACAGAGCACAGCCCACAGAGAACTATATACAGCCCACAGCAGTATACAGCACAGAGCACAGCCCACAGAGTACTATATACAGCCCACAGTAGTATACAGCACAGAGCACAGCCCACAGAGAACTATATACAGCCCACAGCAGTATACAGCACAGAGCACAGCCCACAGAGAACTATATACAGCCCACAGCAGTATACAGCACAGAGCACAGCCCACAGAGAACTATATACAGCCCACAGCAGTATACAGCACAGAGCACAGCCCACAGAGAACTATATACAGCACACAGCAGTATACAGCACAGAGCACAGCCCACAGAGAACTATATACAGCACACAGCAGTATACAGCACAGAGCACAGCCCACAGAGAACTATATACAGCCCACAGTAGTATACAGCACAGAGAACAGCCCACAGAGAACTATATACAGCCCACAGTAGTATACAGCACAGAGCACAGCCCACAGAGAACTATATGCAGCCCACAGCAGTATACAGCACAGAGCACAGCCCACAGAGAACTATATACAGCACACAGCAGTATACAGCACAGAGCACAGCCCACAGAGAACTATATACAGCCCACAGTAGTATACAGCAGAGCACAGCCCACAGAGAACTATATGCAGCACACAGTAGTATACAGCACAGAGCACAGCCCACAGAGAACTATATACAGCCCACAGTAGTATACAGCACAGAGCACAGCCCACAGAGAACTATATACAACCCACAGCAGTATACAGCACAGAGCACAGCCCACAGAGAACTATATACAGCCCACAGCAGTATACAGCACAGAGCACAGCCCACAGAGAACTATATACAGCCCACATCTCTTCTCTTCCTCCCCTCCCCTCCTCCGAGAATGGCCCCACAGTCCAGAAAAAAAAAAACTCTCCTCACCTCTCCTCGTGCCCAGCGTTGCTTCCTGGTTCCTGCTCCTGTCTCAGCAGCTGCAGTCTGCCCGGGACACAGCAGGTGCGCGATGATATGACATCATCGCGCACCCGCAGTGTCAGAGGCAGAGCGGGGAATGATGGGAGAGGAGCGTCTGTGGACGCTCTCCTCCATCATTGCATTCAACTGTACCGGCGTCTATACGCCGGTATAGTTGAATGCGACGGCGGGGGCGGCGGATTGAGCGGCCCACCACTGGCACCGGCCCTTCTGGCATTTGCCAGAAGTTCCCTATGGCCAGTCCGGCCCTGCTAACCTAACATGTTGATCCAGGGGAAGGCAAAAAAAACCCATGTGGTAAGAGTAAGCTCCATCATGGGGAAAAAAATTCCTTCCCGACCCCACATACGGCAATCAGACTAGTTCCCTGGATCAACGCCTTATCAAGGAATCTAATATATATACCCTGTAACATTATACTTTTCCAGAAAGGTATCCAGTCCCCTCTTAAATTGAAGCAATGAGTCACTCATTACAACATCATACGGCAGAGAGTTCCATAGTCTCACTGCTCTTACAGTAAAGAATCCGCGTCTGTTATTATGCTTAAACCTTTTTTCCTCCAGACGTAGAGGATGCCCCCTTGTCCCTGTCACCGGTCTATGATTAAAAAGATCAGCAGAAAGGTCTTTGTACTGTCCCCTCATATATTTATACATTAACATAAGATCACCCCTTAGTCTTCGTTTTTCCAAACTAAATAGCCCCAAGTGTAATAACCTCTCTTGGTATTGCAGACCCCCCAGTCCTCTAATAACCTTGGTCGCTCTTCTCTGCACCCGCTCCAGTTCAGCTATGTCTTTCTTATACACCGGAGACCAGAACTGTGCACAGTATTCTAAGTGTGGTCGAACTAGTGACGTGTATAGAGGTAAAATTATGTTCTCCTCATGAGCATCTATGCCTCTTTTAATGCATCCCATTATTTTATTTGCCTTTGTAGCAGCTGCCTGACACTGGCCACTGAATATGAGTTTGTCATCCACCCATACACCCAGGTCTTTTTCATTGACGGTTTTGCCCAGAGTTTTAGAATTAAGCACATAGTTATACATCTTATTACTTCTACCCAAGTGCATGACCTTACATTTATCCCCATTAAAGCTCATTTGCCATTTATCAGCCCAAGCATCTAGCTTACATAAATCAGCCTGTAATATAAAATTGTCCTCCCCTGTATTGATTACCCTGCAGAGTTTAGTGTCATCTGCAAATATTGAAATTCTACTCTGAATGCCCCCTACAAGGTCATTAATAAATATGTTAAAAAGAAGAGGGCCCAATACTGACCCCTGTGGTACCCACTACTAACCGTGACCCAGTCTGAGTGTGCTCCATTAATAACCACCCTTTGTTTCCTATCCCTGAGCCAACTCTCAACCCACATGCACATATTTTCCCCTATCCCCATTATTCTCATTTTATGTATCAACCTTTTGTGTGGCACCGTATCAAAAGCTTTTGAAAAGTCCATATACACTACATCTACTGGGTTCCCTTGGTCCAGACCGGAACTTACCTCTTCATAGAAGCTGATCAAATTAGTCTGACATGATCGGTCCCTAGTAAACCCGTGCTGATACTGGGTCATGAGGTTATTCCTCTTCAGATACTCCAGTATAGCATCCCTTAGAATGCCCTCCAGGATTTTACCCACAGTAGAGGTTAAGCTTACTGGCCTATAATTTCCGAGTTCAGTTTTTGTCCCCTTTTTGAATATTGGCACCACATTTGCTATACGCCAGTCCTGTGGTACAGACCCTGTTATTATGGACTCTTTAAAGATGAAAAATAATGGTCTATCAATGACTGTACTTAATTCCTGCAGTACTCGGGGGTGTATCCCATCCGGGCCCGGAGATTTGTCAATTTTTGTGATTTTTAGATGCCGCCGTACTTCCTGCTGGGTTAAGCAGGTAACATTAAATTGGGAATTATTATCACTAGTCATATTGGCTGCCATGGGATTTTCTTTTGTAAATACTGATGAAAAAAAGTCATTTAGCATATTGGCTTTTTCCTCATCCTCATCCACCATTTCACCCAGACTATTTTTAAGGGGGCCAACACTATCATTTTTTAGTTTCTTACTATTTATGTAGTTAAAGAATATTTTGGGGTTATTTTTGCTCTCTCTAGCAATGAGTCTCTCTGTCTCAATCTTTGCTGCCTTGATTTGCTTTTTACATATTTTATTTAATTTTTTGTATTTATTTAATGCCTCCTCACTACCTACTTCCTTTAATTCTCTAAATGCTTTCTTTTTGTCCCTTATTGCGCCCCTTACAGCTCTATTTAGCCATATTGGTTTCCTCCTATTTCTGGTATGTTTATTCCCATACGGTATATACTGTGCACAGGTCCTATCCAGGATGCTAATAAACGTCTCCCATTTTCTTTGTGTACTTTTATGTCTCAGGATATCGTCCCAGTTAATTGCACCAAGATCCTCTCTCATCCGTTGGAAATTTGCCCTCCTGAAGTTTAGTGTCCTTGTCACCCCTCTACTATACATCTTATTAAAGGAGACCTGAAAATTTATTATTTTGTGATCACTATTCCCCAAGTGACCCCCAACCCTTATATTTGATATGCGGTCTGGCCTGTTGGTTAATATTGGGTCTAGCAGTGCCCCCATTCTTGTTGGGTCCTGAACCAGTTGTGAAAGGTAATTGTCTCTCATAGTTGTCAAAAACCGATTACCTTTACTGGAACTGCAGGTTTCTGTTCCCCAATCTATTTCAGGGTAGTTGAAGTCCCCCATAATAATGACTTCTCCTTGAGTCGCAGCTTCATCTATTTGCTTTACAAGGATATTCTCCATTGCTTCCATTATTTTTGGAGATTTATAACAAACCCCTATCAGTAATTTATTATTTTTTCCCCCTCCCCTTATCTCCACCCACAGGGACTCTACATTTTCATTAGATTCACCTATATTATCACGCAGGATGGGTTTTAAGGTCGATTTTACAAACAGACACACCCCACCCCCTCGCTTATCTGTACGGTCATTTCTGAAAAGGCTATATCCCTGCAAGTTAACAGCCCAGTCATGGCTCTCATCCAGCCATGTTTCAGATATCCCCACCATGTCATAATTATGTTCCAACAACATTAGTTCTAATTCGTCCATTTTGTTGGCGAGGCTTCTGGCATTAGTATACATGCACTTGATGTTCCTCTCTGTACCTCTATTCTTTCTTAAATTACTAACTGTTCTAACCCCACCCCCCATGCCACCGCCACCCCCAACTTCCTTATTTGTGCCCAGGTCTCTATCTGCACTATCTTCCCCACCTATAAAATGAATACCCTCCCCCTCATTCCCTAGTTTAAACACTCCTCCAACCTTCTAACCATTTTCTCCCCCAGCACAGCTGCACCTTCCCCATTGAGGTGCAGCCCATCCCTAGCGTAGAGCCTGTAGCCAACTGAGAAGTCGGCCCAGTTCTGCAGGAACCCAAACCCCTCCTTCCTACACCAATTCTTGAGCCACTTATTAACCTCCCTAATCTCCCGTTGCCTCTCTGGCGTGGCACGTGGTACAGGCAGTATTTCAGAAAATACCACGTTGGAGGTCCTTGCTTTCAGCTTGCAGCCTAATTCCCTGAAATCATCTTTAAGGACCTTCCACCTACCTCTAACTTTGTCATTTGTGCCAATGTGCACCATGACCGCTGGGTCCTCGCCAGCCCCTCCCAGTAATCTGTCCACCCAATCAGTGATGTGTCGGACTCGAGCGCCAGGTAGGCAGCACACTGTTCGACGATCCCTGTCTTTGTGACAGATTGCCCTATCTGTTCCCCTAATAATTGAGTCCCCCACTACCAGCACCTGTCTGGCCTGCCCTGCTCTCCTATTTCCCTCCTTACTGGAGCAGTCACTCCTCCGGCTTTCAGAGGACATGCCTGGCTGCAGCAGTGCTACCCCTGTACTGGCACCCCCCTCATCCGCCAACTTAGCAAACTTATTGGGGAGCGCCAGATCAGGACTAGCCTCCCTGGCACTCTTCCCTCTACCCCGCTTTCTGAATGTCACCCAGCTACCTACTTCACTGTCCTGCAGCTCCATCCTACCATCCCCCTCCTCATCTATCCCATTGAGCGTCTGCTCTGTGAGCAGAAGACTCCTCTCCATATTGTCTATGGATCTCAGTGTTGCCAGCTGCACATTTAGATCCAGTATCTGGGTTTCCAAATGCACAACGTGCTCACATCTCGCACAGCAGTATGCACCCTCGACCGGCTGATCAAGGACTGCATACATGTGGCAAGATGTGCACTGGATGGCATTAACAATTGTGGAGCACACTTCCTAATGGGGATTGCACCAGACAGAAACGTTAAATAAAAATAAATACAAAGTATTAATTAACACTTGGAACAGCAATTCCTCCCTTGGAAACTCCCTGATTCCAAAGTCACTGAGTCACAAGTCACACACTTACCGCCGTCCACACTTACGCTCAGGTCACACTCAGCTCGCTCACACTCGCTATGCTGAAGATTTAAAGATTTTTTTTTTTTCCTCTATTTCCCTTCAACAACAAGCCACCTTGCTGTTCTAATTCTAGGTTGAGAAAGACAAACCCGACCCAGGCTTTGTATATACAATATCTATGGATAGTGAGTTGTTTATCACAGAAGCGAGCGGAGTCAGATTTGGGGTCTCCCATTGCTGTGATCGAGCAATGATAAGCTCTTGTGCTAAAAGAATAATTGCAAGTAAACAACAGGAAATTTTGGATAAGCGAGGCAAATCTGTGTTTTTACCCCTAAATCATGCTGTCTTCAGATTACAAAGCAAAAACCTGCTGACAGATTCATTTTAATGCTTTGCCATAAAAATAGATATGTGTCAAAAATATTTTGGACAGAGTTATGGGGAGTATCGAATTCATAGCAGGTGGTCCCCTGCCTAAGGTCTGTTTCAGACATCTGTGCACATTGGTCTGATCATGGACCGAAATACACAGTCAAGACTGCTATCAGGGCATTACTGCTTTATAGGGCCGGGTGAGCAGCAGTACAGAGATGAGGCCCAGACCAATTCCAGGCCCCCCTCTTGTTCTTCTGCTCACCAGGCCCCATCGTGCACTAAAGTGCTGTGTCCTGCGGTGCACACCTCAACACTTCGAGCTCTTCCAGAGCTCCGCGACTCTCTAACCTGGACATCTGCACAACTCCAGCTCCCTACACCTTCTCTGGGCTTCTGGTCAGGTGATGGTGTTTATATCATCGCATATGTACAAGGACGCCAGAAGCACATCTGCATCTGCAAGGGATCGGTAGTGAGGCAGGTTTGAAAAACTTGTTCTTTTTCTATATAAATAAGTGAGGAAGTCAGGGGAGGAGAGTGACTGCAAATGATGAAGTAAGGGGAGAACGGGGGACTGAAAATGATGAATTAAGGGTGAGGGACGGGGACAGCAGTTGAATTGAAGGTAGGGGGTCGGGAGAGCAAATGATGAATTTAGGGTTGGAGACAGCAATTGAATTAAAGTTGGGGGTGGGGAGAGCAAATGACCTGGAGGGAGAGTAAATAATGATGAATTTTGAGGTTCAGGGAATAAATGATGATGTATTGAGACTGGGGGATGGGAGACAGTATATGATGAATTGAGGTTGGGGGACAACAAATGATGATGAATTTGGGTGGAGCAGCAAATAATGATAAATTAAATGTGGGAGAGAGCAGCTTATAATGAGGTGCAGGTGGGAGACAGAGAAGACATGACAATGAATTGGGGCAGAAGGGGCATTTAAATATAATAAATCGGGGGAGCAGGAAGTACAGAGTGGGGGCCGTCGATGATGCAGTCACTGGTATTGAATTGGGGGAAAGAGTACAGGGGTTAACTAATTATATATTTATTAGGTGGTGTAAGTGGCTATTTATAGTTGGTGGGGGCACAGTGGTGGAGTACAATTTATATCTGGAATAGTTGGTTGCATAATAATAACTAATTATATATTAATGGTGGGTGCATGTTTGTATTCAGCTGTGTAGTGTAGAAGAAAGGGAAAAACTGGGGAATGTGCTCTGGGAGCGGGGCTCTGGGTAACTATGTGTTATTTTATGCAAAGAGGAGTTCTGGCTGGTAGAAATAATGGTGGTCTGTGCTGGATGAAATAAACAACAAAGATTAACACCTTTAACCCAAAGGTGGTTTGCACGTTAATGACCAGGCCAATTTTTACAATTTTGACCACTGTCCATTTATGAGGTTATAACTCTGGGACGCTTTAAGAGATCCCAGTGATTTTGACACCGTTTTCTCATGACATATTGTACTTCATGTTAGTTGTAAAATTTCTTTAACCCCTTCACCCCCAAGGGTGGTTTGCACGTTAATGACCGGGCCAATTTTTACAATTCTGACCACTGTCCCTTTATGAGGTTATAACTCTGGAACGCTTCAACGGATCTTGGCGATTCTGACATTGTTTTCTCGCGACATATTGTACTTCATGATAGTGGTAAAATTTCTTTGATATTACCTGCGTTTATTTGCAAAAAAAATGGAAATTTGGCGAAAATTTTGAAAATTTTGCAATTTTCCAACTTTGAATTTTTATGCCCTTAAATCACAGAGATATGTCACACAAAATACTTAATAAGTAACATTTCCCACATGTCTACTTTACATCAGCACAATTTTGGAACCAAAATTTTTTTTTGTTAGGGAGTTATAAGGGTTAAAAGTTGACCAGCAATTTCTCATTTTTACAACACCATTTTTTTTTAGGGACCACATCTCATTTGAAGTCATTTTGAGGGGTCTATATGATAGAAAATACCCAAGTGTGACACCATTCTAAAAACTGCATCCCTCAAGGTGCTCAAAACCATATTCAAGAAGTTTATTAACCCTTCTGGTGCTTCACAGGAATTTTTGGAATGTTTAAATAAAAATGAACATTTAACTTTTTTTCACAAAAAATTTACTTCAGCTCCAATTTGTTTTATTTTACCAAGGGTAACAGGAGAAAATGGACCCCAAAAGTTGTTGTACAATTTGTCCTGAGTACGCCGATACCCCATATGTGGGGGGAAAACCAATGTTTGTGCGCATGACCGAGCTCGGAAGCGAAGGAGCGCCATTTGACTTTTCAATGCAAAATTGACTGGAATTGAGATGGGACGCCATGTTGCGTTTGGGGAGCCCCTGATGTGCCTAAACATTGAAACCCCCCACAAGTGACACCATTTTGGAAAGTAGACCCCCTAAGGAACTTATCTAGAGGTGTGGTGAGCACTTTGACCCACCAAGTGCTTCACAGAAGTTTATAATGCAGAACCGTAAAAATAAAAAATCACATTTTTTCACAAAAATTATTTTTTGCCCCCAATTTTTTATTTTCCCAAGGGTAAGAGAAGAAATTGGACCCCAAAAGTTGTTGTACAATTTGTCCTGAGTACACTGATACCCCATATGTGGGGGTAAACCACTGTTTGGGCGCATGGGAGAGCTCGGAAGGGAAGTAGCACCGTTTGACTTTTCAATGCAAAATTGACAGGAATTGAGATGGGACGCCATGTTGCGTTTGGAGAGCCACTAATGTGCCTAAACATTGAAACCCCCCACAAGTGACACCATTTTGTAAAGTAGACCCCCTAAGGAACTTATCTAGATGTGTTGTGAGCGCTTTGACCCACCAAGTGCTTCACAGAAGTTAATAATGCAGAGCCGTAAAAATAAAACAAAAATTTTTTCCCACAAAAATTATTTTTTTAGCCCCCAGTTTTGTATTTTCCCGAGGGTAGCAGGAGAAATTGGACCCCAAAATTTGTTGTCCAAGTTGTCCTGAGTGCAATGATACACCATATGTGGGGAGAACCACTGTTTGGGTGCATGGGAGGGCTCGGAAAGGAAGGAGTGCCATTTGGAATGCAGGCTTAGATGGAATGGTCTGCAGGCGTCACATTGCGTTTGCAGAGCCCCTAATGTACCTAAACAGTAGAAACCCCCCACAAGTGACACCATGTTGGAAAGTAGACCCCCTAAGGAACTTATCTAGATGTGTGGTGAGCGCTTTGACCCACCAAGGGCTTCACAGAAGTTTATAATGCAGAGCCGTAAAAATAAAACTAAAATTTTTTCCCACAAAAATTATTTTTCAGCCCCCAGTTTTGTATTTTCCCGAGGGTGACAGGAGAAATTGGACCCCAAAAGTTGTTGTCCAATTTGTCCTGAGTGCGCTGATACCCCATATGTGGGGGGAACCACCGTTTGGATGCATGGGAGGGCTCGGAAGGGAAGGAGCGCCATTTGGAATGCAGACTTAGATGGAATGGTCTGCAGGCGTCACATTGCGTTTTCAGAGCCCCTAATGTACCTAAACAGTAGAAACCCCCCACAAGTGACACCATGTTGGAAAGTAGACCCCCTAAGGAACTTATCTAGATGTATGGTGAGCGCTTTGACCCACCAAGGGCTTCACAGAAGTTTATAATGCAGAGCCGTAAAAATAAAACTAAAATTTTTTCCCACAAAAATTATTTTTCAGCCCCCAGTTTTGTATTTTCCCGAGGGTAACAGGAGAAATTGGACCCCAATAGTTGTTGTCCAATTTGTCATGAGTGCGCTGATACCCCATATGTGGGGGGCACCACCGTTTGGATGCATGGGAGGGCTCGGAAGGGAAGGAGCGCCATTTGGAATGCAGACTTAGATGGAATGGTCTGCAGGCGTCACATTGCGTTTGCAGAGCCCCTAATGTACCTAAACAGTAGAAGCCCCGCACAAGTGACCCCATTTTGGAATCTAGACCCCCCAAGGAACTTATCTAGATGTGTTGTAAGAACTTTGAACCCCCAAGTGTTTCACTACAGTTTATAACGCAGAGCCGTGAAAATAAAAAATATTTTTTTTTTCCCACAAAAATTATTTTTTAGCCCCCAGTTTTGTATTTTCCCAGGGGTAACAGGAGAAATTGGACCCCAAAGGTTGTTGTCCTATTTGTCCCGAGTACGCTGCTACCCCATATGTTGGGGTAAACCCCTGTTTGGGCACACGGGAAAGCTCGGAAGGGAAGGAGCACCGTTTTACTTTTTCAACGCAGAATTGGCTGGAATTGAGATCGGACGCCATGTCGCGTTTGGAGAGCCCCTGATGTGCCGAAACAGTGGAAACCCCCCAATTATAACTGAAACCCTAATCCAAACACACCCCTAACCCTAATCCCAACAGTAACCCTAACCACACCTCTAACCCTGACACACCCCTAACCCTAATCCCAACCCTATTCCCAACCGTAAATGTAATCTTAACCCTAACCGTAACTTTAGCCCCAACCCTAACCCTAACTTTAGCCCCAACCCTAACTGTAGCCTTAACCCTAGCTCCAACCCTAGCCCTAATGGGAAAATGGAAATGAATACATTTTTTTTTTTTCCCTAACTAAGGGGGTGATGAAGGGGGGTTTGATTTACTTTTATAGCGAGTTTTTTAGCGGATTTTTATGATTGGCAGCCGTCACACACTGAAAGACGCTTTTCATTGCAAAAAATATTTTTTGCATTACCACATTTTGAGAGCTATAAATTTTCCATATTTTGGTCCACAGAGTCATGTGAGGTCTTGTTTTTTGCGTGATGAGTTGACATTTTTATTGGTAACATTTTCGGACATGTGACAGTTTTTGATCGCTTTTTATTCCGATTTTTGTGAGGCAGAATGACCAAAAACCAGCTATTCATGAATTTCTTTTGGGGGAGGCGTTTATACCGTTCCGCGTTTGGTAAAATTGATAAGCAGTTTTATTCTTCGGGTCAGTACGATTACAGTGATACCTCATTTATATTATTTTTTTATGTTTTGGTGCTTTTATATGATAAAAACTATTTTATGGAAAAAATAATTATTTTTGCATCGCTTTATTCTCAGGACTATAACTTTTTTATTTGTTTGCTGATCATGCTGTATGGCAGCTCATTATTTGCGGGACAAGATGACGCTTTCAGCGGTACCATGGTTATTTATATCTTTCTTTTTGATCGCGTGTTATTCCACTTTTTGTTCGGCGGTATGATAATAAAGCGTTGTTTTTTGCCTCGTTTTTTTTTTTTTTTCTTACGGTGTTTACTGAAGGGGTTAACTAGTGGGCCAGTTTTATAGGTCGGGTCGTTACAGATGCGGCGATACTAAATACGTGTACTTTTATTGTTTTTTTTATTTTATTTAGATAAAGAAATGTATTTATGGGAATAATATATATATTTTTTTTCATTATTTTGGAATATTTTTTTTTTTTTTTTTTTTACACATTTGGAAAAAATTTTTTTAACTTTTTTACTTTGCCCCAGGGGGGAACAATACAAATCGGTGATCTGCCAGTTTGCATAGCACTCTGACAGATCACCGATCTGAGAGAAGTGCAGGCTGCTTCACAGTGCCTGCTCTGAGCACCTCCCTCCCTGCAGGACCCGGATCCGCGGCCATCTTGGATCCGGGTCTGGAGCAGGCAGGGAGGGAGGTAAGACCCTCGCAGCAACGCGATCACATCGCGTTGCTGCGGGGGGCTCAGGGAAGCCCGCAGGGAGCCCCCTCCCTGCGCGATGCTTCCCTGCACCGCCGGCACATCGCGATCATGTTTGATCGCGGTGTGCCGGGGGTTAATGTGCCGGGAGCGGTCCGTGACCGCTCCTGGCACATAGTGCCGGATGTCAGCTGCGATAGGCAGCTGACACCCGGCCGCGATCGGCCGCGCTCCCCCCGTGAGCGCCGCCGATCGCGCTGGACGTACTATCCCGTCCGTGGTCATGGGGGCCCACCCCACCTCGACGGGATAGTACGTCCGATGTCAGGAAGGGGTTAATATTACCTGCATTTATTTGTGAAAAAAATGGAAATTTGGCGAAAATTTAGAAAATTTCGCAATTATCCAACTTTCAATTTTTATGCCCTTAAATCACAGAGTTATGTCACACAAAATACTTAATATGTAACATTTCCCACATGTCTACTTTACATCAGCACAATTTTGGAACCAAATTTTTTTTCGTTAGGGAGTTATAAGGGTTAAAAGCTGATCAGCAATTTCTCATTTTACAACACCATTTTTTTTTTAAGAAAATACCCAAGTGTGACACCATTCTAAATCTGCACCACCTAAGGTGCTCAAAACCACATTCAAGAAGTTTATTAACCCTTCAGTAGGGTTGAGCGAAACGGGTCGGCCATTTTCAGAAGTCGCCGACTTTTGGCAAAGTCGGGTTTCATGAAACCCGACCCGACCCCTGTGTGGGGTCGGCCATGAGGTCGGCGATCTTCTGAATCTGGTATCGGAATTCCGATACCGAGTTCCGATATGTTTGCGATATCAGAAATCGGTATCGGAATCCACATTTAAGTGTAAAATAAAGAATTAAAATAAAAAATATTGATATACTCACCTCTCCGACGCAGCCTGGACATCGCCACTGGTAACCGGCATCTTCCGTTCCTAAGAATGGCGCTTGAAAGACCTTTCGATGACGTCACGGCTTGTGATTGGTCGTGGCGGCCCACGTGACCGCTCAGCGACCAATCACAAGCCGTGACGTAATTCTCATGTCCTAAGGAATTTAGGACATGAGAATTATGTCACGGCTTGTGATTGGTCGCTGAGCGGTCACGTGGGCCGCCACGACCAATCACAAGCCATGACGTCATCGAAAGGTCTTTCAAGCGCCATTCTTAGGAACGGAAGATGCCGGTTACCAGCGGCGATGTCCAGGCTGCGTCGGAGAGGTGAGTATATCAATATTTTTTATTTTAATTCTTTATTTTACACTTAAATATGGATCCCAGGGCCTGAAGGAGAGTTTCCCTCTCCTTCAGACCCTGGGAACCATAGTATCCCATTGCACTGCATTGAGTTTCGTGTTTCGGCCGACCCCGACCCCGACTTTTTTATAGGATCGGCCGATTTCACTCGACCCGACTTTTGAGAAAGTCGGGTTTCGTGAAACCCGACCCGATCCTATAAAAATAAAAGTTGCTCAACCCTACCCTTCAGGTCTTTCTCAGGAATTTTTAGAATGTTTAAAAAAATGAACATTTAACTTTTTTTTCACAAAAAATTTACTTTAGTTCTAATTTGTTTTATTTTACCAAGAGTAACAGGAGAAATTGGACCCCAAAGGTTGTTGTACAATTTGTTCTGAGTATGCTGATACCCCATATGTGGGATAAACCACTGTTTGGGTGTATGGCAGAGCTCAGAAGGGAAGGAGCGCCATTTGACTTTTCAATGCAAAATTGACTGGAATTGAGAAAGGACGCCATGTCGCGTTTGGAGAGCCCCTGATGTGCCTAAAAATTGAAACCCCCCACAAGTGACACCAGTTTGGAAAGTAGACCCCCTAAGGAACTCATCTAGATGTGTGGTGAGCACTTTGACCCACCAAGTGCATCACAGAATTTCATAATGTAGAGCTGTAATAATACAAAATCATATTTTTTCACAAAAATGATTTTTTTGTCCCCAATGTTTTATTTTCCCAAGAGTAACAGAAGAAATTGGACCCCAAAAGTTGTTGAGCAATTTGTCCTGAGTAGGCTGATACCCAATATCTGGGGGTAAACCACTGATTGGGCGCATGGCAGTGCTCGGAAGGGAAGGAGCGCTGTTTGACTTTTCAATGCAAAATTGACTGGAATTGAGATGGGAAGTCATGTGGAGTTTGGAGAGCCCCTGATGTGCCTAAAAATTGAAACCCCCCACAAGTGACACCAGTTTGGAAAGTAGACCCCCTAAGGAACTCATCTAGATGTGTGGTGAGCACTTGGACCCACCAAGTGCATCACAGAAGTTGAGAATGTAGAGCTGTAATAATACAAAATCAAATTTTTTCACAAAAATGATTTTTTCGTCCCCAATGTTTTATTTTCCAAGAGTAACAGAAGAAATTGGACCATAACATTTTTTGTGCAATTTGTCCTGAGTACGACGATACACCATATGTGGGGGTAAACCACTGTTTGGGCACATGGCAGAGCTCGAAAGGGAAGGAGCGCCATCTGACTTTCCAATGCAAAATTGACTGGAATTGAGATGGGACGTCATGTCGCGTTTGGAGAGCCCCTGATGTGCCTAAACATTGAAACCCCCCACAAGTCACAGCATTTTGGAAAGTAGATCCCCTAAGCAACTTACCTAGATGTGTTGTGAGTAGTGTTGAGCGATACCGTCCGATACTTGAAAGTATCGGTATCGGATAGTATCGGCCGATACCCGAAAAGTATCGGATCTCGCCGATACCGATACCCGATACCAATACAAGTCAATGGGACTCAAGTATCGGAAGGTATCCCTTATGGTTCCCAGGGTCTGAAGGAGAGGAAACTCTCCTTCAGGCCCTGGGATCCATATGAATGTGTAAAATAAAGAATTAAAATAAAAAATATTGATATACTCACCTGTCCGGGGGCCCCTGCACCTTACCGCTGTTAACCGGCAGCTTCCGTTGCTTAAAATGAGCGCGTTTAGGGCCTTCCATGACGTCACGGCTTCTGATTGGTTGCATGCCGCTCATGTGACCGCCACACGACCAATCACAAGCCGTGACGTCATGGAAGGCCCTAAACGCGCTCATTTTAAGCAACGGAAGCTGCCGGTTAACAGCGATAAGGTGCAGGGGCCTCCGGACAGGTGAGTATATCAATATTTTTTATTTTAATTCTTTATTTTACACATTAATGTGGTTCCGATACCGATTCCCGATACCACAAAAGTATCGGATCTCGGTATCGGAATTCCGATACCCGCAAGTATCGGCCGATACCCGATACTTGCGGTATCGGAATGCTCAACACTACTCGCAAGGGAAGGATCACTGTTTTACTTTTTCAATGCAGAATTGGATGGAATTGAGATTCTGATGTGCCTAAACAGTGCAAAACCCCCAATTTTAACTGAAACCCTAACCCAAGCACACCCTAACCCTAATCCCAACCCTAACCCTAACCACACCCCTAAACCTAATCCCAACCCTAATCCCAACCGTAAATGTAATTCAAACCCTAACTTTAGCCCCAACTCTAACCCTATCTTTAGCCCCAACCCTAACTTTAGCCCCAACCCTAACCCCAACCCTAACCCTAACTCTAACCCCAACCCTAACTGTAGCCCTAACCCTAACTTTAGCCCCAACCCTAACCCTAACCCTAACTTTAGCCCCATCCCTAACCCTAACTTTAGCCCCAACCCTAACCCTAAAATATTTTTTGCGTCTCCACATTTTGAGAGCTATAATTTTTTGGTCCACAGAGTCATGTGAGGTCTTGTTTTTGGTGGAACAAGTTGACAATTTTATTGGTACCATTTTCAGGCACGAGACATTTTTTGATCGCTTTTTATTCCTATTTTTGTGAGGTAGAATGAACAAAAAACAGCTATTCATGAATTTCTTTTTGGGGGAGGCGCTTATACCATTCTGCGTTTGGTAAAATTGATAAAGCAGGGGGCGTGGCTATGTAGCCGAAGGAAGAAGACGCACCTTGGGAGAGCTCCCACCATCCTGCCGTTATCCTGCTCTCCGGACCCCTTCAAAGTGTGGGCTGTGGATTGACTTGTGGTCCCCCTGGACCCTGGAAGGCGCTGAGCTGCTGCAGGAGCTGATGTGAGGTCTGGAGGGGAAATGAGAGTCAGCATAGCCAGCGGAAGTATGGAGACCTGAGTGGGACGGCGCGCTTAGACAGGCACAGAGCAGCGCCAGCTTTCATCAGCGCCGGGATCTCCCCCCTGCACTTTGGAGACTTCCCGGTGCTCACAATACCGGCGGCTGGGCTTTGTGCACCGGGGGCTAACGAACTTGGTCGGCGGTGCCGGCATTGATGATGGTCACTCCATAAGCGCACTCTCTGACAGAGAAGATGAGGTGCTGAGGTTCACATCTATAGCGCTACTTGGGAGGTGAGCACACATTCTGCACTACTCGAGGGGACAAGCGGTGAGTGGTCTGAAAAATTGGGCCCTGCATCCCTATATCTGAGAGACTCCTACCTACCCGGTGCTTGTGATTTGGAGGGTCTGGCCCCCCTCCTTCGTGCCGCTTCTGTCAGTGCTGTAGGGCCCCCCCGGGGATAGAGCTCCCGCATAATATGATCATATCTAACATATTTAAGACTGTCTCATAATATGATACTGCATATATAATCCCTGCGGACTCTGCTATCTTTACCTCTGTGACTGGAACTTGGCATTATTTCATACTGCAGCTTGGGCCGCTCTTCTGCCCCCCTTATTTTTGTCAGTTATGCAGCACTCCAAAGGGTCAGGAGCGGCTGATAGACTTAAAAAATACACCAGAGAGGACCCTCCGGAGGGTATGCAGGCCCTCAGGGGCAATTCCTCGCAGGAAAAACGTAAAGGCCACCCTTCTAATAGTAATGAGGAAGGGGAACAAGATGAGTTAACTCTTAAACAAGCCTCTGAACAACTAATGCAGGCTATCTCCTTAACCAGATCCTCTCTCACCGAAAAAATAGAGGATGTGCACACTGAGGTGGGCCATCTTAGACAAGATATGCAAACCATGGGAGGACGCATTACAGAGGTGGAAACAAGAGTGTGTCAAATAGGAGATACTATCGTACCCATGGAGGCTAAATTGACAAGGGTGGCTGGCTCCATAAATGCTTGGAAACAGAAAGCGGATGACCTGGAAAATAGACTGCGTCGGAATAACATCCGAATCATTGGTTTACCGGAAAGCTCAAAGGGTCAACAGCCTGAGGAATTTCTGGAGGATTGGATTAAGACTTCTCTGGGAGGCGAATTCTCCTCAACCTTCTCTGTGGAGAGGGCCCACAGGGTTCCCATGAAGTCCCTCCCTCCCGGAGCTCCGCCGAGACCTTTTTTGGCACGTCTTCTCAACTGTAAGGATAGAGATGCCATTCTATGACTGGCATGGCAAAAGAGCCTTATCAAGTTTCGCAATGCCACAATCTCGATCTTTTCGGATTTCTCTATGGAACTTCAGAAACAGCATGCACGGTTCATGGATATTAAGAAACAACTTAGAGACCGGAATATCATATACTCCATGATATACAGTGGGGCAAAAAAGTATTTAGTCAGTCAGTAATAGTGCAAGTTCCACCACTTAAAAAGATGAGAGGCGTCTGTAATTTACATCATAGGTAGACCTCAACTATGGGAGACAAACTGAGAAAAAAAAATCCAGAAAATAACATTGTCTGTTTTTTTATCATTTTATTTGCATATTATGGTGGAAAATAAGTATTTGGTCAGAAACAAACAATCAAGATTTCTGGCTCTCACAGACCTGTAACTTCTTCTTTAAGAGTCTCCTCTTTCCTCCACTCATTACCTGTAGTAATGGCACCCGTTTAAACTTGTTATAAGTATAAAAAGACACCTGTGCACACCCTCAAACAGTCTGACTCCAAACTCCACTATGGTGAAGACCAAAGAGCTGTCAAAGGACACCAGAAACAAAATTGTAGCCCTGCACCAGGCTGGGAAGACTGAATCTGCAATAGCCAACCAGCTTGGAGTGAAGAAATCAACAGTGGGAGCAATAATTAGAAAATGGAAGACATTCAAGACCACTGATAATCTCCCTCGATCTGGGGCTCCACGCAAAATCCCACCCCGTGGGGTCAGAATGATCACAAGAACGGTGAGCAAAAATCCCAGAACCACGCGGGGGGACCTAGTGAATGAACTGCAGAGAGCTGGGACCAATGTAACAAGGCCTACCATAAGTAACACACTACGCCACCATGGACTCAGATCCTGCAGTGCCAGATGTGTCCCACTGCTTAAGCCAGTACATGTCCGGGCCCGTCTGAAGTTTGCTAGAGAGCATTTGGATGATCCAGAGGAGTTTTGGGAGAATGTCCTATGGTCTGATGAAACCAAACTGGAACTGTTTGGTAGAAACACAACTTGTCATGTTTGGAGGAAAGAGAATACTGAGTTGCATCCATCAAACACCATACCTACTGTAAAGCATGGTGGTGGAAACATCATGCTTTGGGGCTGTTTCTCTGCAAAGGGGCCAGGACGACTGATCCGGGTACATGAAAGAATGAATGGGGCCATGTATCATGAGATTTTGAGTGCAAACCTCCTTCCATCAGCAAGGGCATTGAAGATGAAACGTGGCTGGGTCTTTCAACATGACAATGATCCAAAGCACACCGCCAGGGCAACGAAGGAGTGGCTTCTTAAGAAGCATTTCAAGGTCCTGGAGTGGCCTAGCCAGTCTCCAGATCTCAACCCTATAGAAAACCTTTGGAGGGAGTTGAAAGTCCGTGTTGCCAAGCGAAAAGCCAAAAACATCACTGCTCTAGAGGAGATCTGCATGGAGGAATGGGCCAACATACCAACAACAGTGTGTGGCAACCTTGTGAAGACTTACAGAAAACGTTTGACCTCTGTCATTGCCAACAAAGGATATATTACAAAGTATTGAGATGAAATTTTGTTTCTGACCAAATACTTATTTTCCACCATAATATGCAAATAAAATGATAAAAAAACAGACAATGTGTTTTTCTGGATTTTTTTTTCTCAGTTTGTCTCCCATAGTTGAGGTCTACCTATGATGTAAATTACAGAGGCCTCTCATCTTTTTAAGTGGCGGAACTTGCACTATTACTGACTGACTAAATACTTTTTTGCCCCACTGTATCCAGCTCATCCGTTGTTCATGAGGGTTCTTCTGTATTTTTCACCGATCCGGAGGAGGCGGTTGAGTGGCTACGGATCCACAAGATGCCCAATGCAAAGAAATTCTAATGTATCTGTGCGGATAATCATATAATGGAGCTCTCTATATGGGTAGCAGGAGTATGAGACTATGCTCCTACATTGTTTGGTTTTTGCTCTGTTCTTTTTTCTATGTTCTCTATGGTTGTTTATTATGTTCTGTAGGTAGAAGACGCCGCCAATGGTCCTCTTGCCCTCTCTGCATTGCCCTTAGGCTCCGCTCGACAGTATTTCTTTTTTGTTTTACCATGTCTGGATGAGTGAGCATGGGGTCTGAAATGATATGTATGACCTGGAATGTGCGTGGTATCAAGTCTCCTCAGAAAAAGATCAAGATATTTTCGCAGATTAAGTGTTACCACCCTCATATAATGGCGTTAGTGGAGACTAGTGTTGAGCATTCTGATACTGCAAATATCGGGTATCGGCCGATATTCGCTGCATCGGAATTCCGATACTGAGTTCCGATATTTTTGTGATATCGGGAATAAGAATCGGAAGTTCATATAAGTTCCCAGTCATCTTCGGCGTGTGCGGTGCATATGGTTCCCAGGGTCTGGAGGAGAGGAGACTCTCCTTCAGGCCCTGGGATCCATATTCATGTAAAAAATAAAGAATAAAAATAAAAAATATGGATATACTCACCCCTCTGACTGCCCCTGGCTCTCAGGGTGCAACCGGCAGCCTCCGTTCCTAAGAATGCAGTGAGTGTAGGACCTGTGATGACATTGCTGTCTTGTGATTGGTCGCGTGACCGCTCATGTGACTGCGACGTCATCGCAGGTCCTACACTCAGTGCATTCTTAGGAACGGAGGCAGACGCTTGCCTGAGAGCCAGGGGCCGTTGGAGGGGTGAGTATATCCATATTTTTTATTTTTATTCTTTATTTTTTTACATGAATATGGATCCCAGGGCCTAAAGGAGAGTTTCCTCTCCTTCAGACCCTGGGAACCATCCAGGATAGCTTCCGATATTTGTGTCCCATTGACTTATATTGGTATCGGGTATCGGTATTGGCGATATCCGATATTTTTTGGATATCGGCCGATCCAATCCGATACCGATACTTTCGAATATCGGAAGGTATCGCTCAACACTAGTGGAGACACATTTGACTAGAGACACAGCCCGGTGTGTACAGAAACCATGGGTACAATGGTCCATACATGCGTTTCACACTAGTTACTCGAGAGGGGTTTCACTGTTGATCAATAGAGACATTAGATGGGAGGTCAGAGAGGCTAGGAAGGATTCTGAAGGTCGGTTTGTCTTTGTCCATGCATCAATCAACTCTCGAGAATATGTCATATTATGTATCTACAACCCTCCGCTGGCTAATATATCCATACTTCGGAAGGCGATAAGCTTTGCCCTATGTTTCCCGGACGCGCATGTCATCTGTATGGGAGATTTCAATCTAGTTATGGATAACTGCCTGGATAGGCTGAGATTGTGTGATGAAATGGTTGGGGAGCCCTCCTCTCAGGTTCCATCCCAATTAGCTCTATTTATGGACGGGAGTGGATGGTTGGATCTGTGGAGAATGCGCCACCCAGAGGCACAAGGTTATACCTGTCACTCATCTACCAGACGTTCTCTCTCACCTAGATTACATATTTGGCTCCGAGGGGTTGGCAGTATGGGTAGATAGTATTGAACATGGTAAAAGGGGAATATCTGGCCACAGTCCTGTCATTCTTAAACTCAAATATGGGCAATTCAGGGGCAGCATAGTTTGGAAACTGAATCCATTTTGGCTTAAGTTAATATACTCCAGTGATAGAACTGTTGACCAATTGAAATGCTTTGCTTTATTTCGTCCCACTCTGGGCCTCAATCACTAACATATTTTGGGATGTCCTTAAGGCGTATCTAAGGGGGTGTCTGTCCTCCACAATATCCTACATAAAAAGGGTGACCTCAAGGAAGGACGACGAGATGGAACAACGACTAAAAGACTCAGAGGCTGCATTTATATCTAACCCAACTAACGGTAATAAACTTGAGTGGCAAACTTCCCAAAGGTTATACGTCCAACACATAGACACTAAATCTAAACGTAAATTATTTTTTACTCGCCAATCCTATTTTGAAATGGGAAACCAAGCTAGCAAAATTTTGGCTTTCTTGGTACGCCAACATAACATGTCCAATACTATATTACAGATTCGAACGCCAGACGGTTCACTGGTATCTTCCACTGAGGAGGCACTCTACTGTTTTCACGACTATTACAAGTCACTATATACATCTAAATGTGACTTTGATGTTCTGGAAAATCTGGATTATTTATCGGATGTGACATTTCCTGTATTGGACTCAACTCAGTGGGCCTTTATGGACGCGGAGTTCACTCTAGAGGAGGTTGAACATGCCATGACGGATATGGCCTCTGGGAAGGCCCCTGGTCCAGATGGGTTTCCCATTGAATTATATAGGAAATACCATGATATATTAGCGCCACTCCTGTTGAAAGTATTTCGGGGGCTGCGGAAGGAGGGTTCTATGCCTGATACCTTTTATGAGGCGAACATCATCATACTCCAAAAAGAGGGGAAAGACCCGCTGGAGTGTGGGTCTTACCAGCCTCTATCGTTGGTAAACGTAGATTATAAGATCTTCACCAAAATTTTGGCTACTAGGCTGAACTCGAGTATACTGGATCTTATACATCCGGACCAAACTGGTTTCATGCCAGGCAAAAATACCTCTATTAACATCAGGCGTGTCCAATCAGTAGTCCAATATAGTTCATTGGTAGCAGACAACTCCTGGGCACTGGCTTCACTGGATGCAGCCAAAGCCTTTGAATCCCTTGAATGGCCCTTTCTATTAGCGTGTTTGAAAAAATATAGTTTTGGTGATAAATTTCTAAAGTGGGTGGGCCTGCTATACATGAAACCCAGGGCCCGTATAATTATAAATGGCTCCATCTCTGAACCCTTCTCTTTACACAGGGGAACGCGTAAGGTGTGCACCCTCTCCCCGACTCTCTTCGCCCTTGCAATAGAGGCTTTGGCGATACGAGTAAGGTCCTCTGCTGACATTAAAGGTATAACTATAGCTGGTCGTGTGGATACCATTGGTCTATATGGTGATGACATGGTGATATTTATGGATTGGGTGGAGGAAACATTGCCGCGGGTTATCGCTACAATAGATAATTTTAGCAGATTTTCAGGCCTATATATAAACTGGGATAAATCCGCATTGAAGCCCCTCTCCCATTCTCCAATGTCCGACCTTGGGACTCTCTCCCCCTCCCTGTTTTGCCTAGCTTTAAATATCTAGGCATACACATTTCTCAGTATTGTAGATCCGACCTACTACTCAATATATTTCCATTGCTGGAACTAGTTAAATCTAAATTTACGACTTGGAACAAGCTTCCATTATCTGTGGCTGGTCGAATTAACTTGATCAAAATGATTTTGCTCCCCAAATTCAACTACTGCCTCCAACACAGTGCTGCGCCAATCCCTAAGTCCTTTTTTGCAATGCTGAATTCTCAACTTACTACTTTCATATAGGGGAAATCTAGGCCTAGGCTCAAACTATCCACACTGCAGAGACCAAAGCAGGGGGGAGGAGCGGCGTTGCCTGATTTTTATTTATACTTCCTGGCCGGTCAGGCTAGAGCTCTCAATAAGTGGATGCCCAATAATTACTTGCCTAAAGCCACCAGCTCCACTCGGCCTAAATTGATTGTCCACTAAACTTTCTGGAGATGGAGAAAACTAATGTCCCCCGTCTACTGCCCTTGCTCCGTCTGTCGCACTCAGTTTGGAGACAAATCAAAAAAACCACTGGATTTATAGACATTATAGCAGAGATGCCCTTGTGGAAAAATAGTTATTTCTCATCTTTATTGAATCACCCGTCCACTGAATTTTGGATCGGGCATGGGGTCTCCTCTTTAGGTGATCTGTATGATGGGGGGGTCTTTGCATCTTTTGAACAATTGCAAAACAAATATGGTATACTGAGATCCCAATTTTTCCGATATTTACAACTAAGGTCGGCCGTTCAATCATATATGAGACAAACGGGTTCTGGCCGAGCTATATCCTCTCTGCCTCTGATAGGAATTCATTAGTTGCAGGACCCTCAAGGTCTTATTTCCTCCTTATACACCTATATGCTATCTTCGGGAGCCACAGCTACCATCAATTCCATTAAAGAGAAATGGGGGGAACTGCTTTCTAATATACAGGGGGAGGAATGGGAAGACATCCTTGAATCTCCGATTAAAGTATCGCCGTCAGTTAACAATAGGATGACCCAACTATATATAATACACCAATCATACCTAACCCCGATACGGCTTTTTAGGATGGGTCGGTTCCAAACGTCAGAGCGTGTGCAATGTCACTCGTTGGATGCAGACTTGTTCACATGATATGGAGATGTCCTATTGGAGCGCCCCCACATTAAGTGCAATGGGGTACTCGGTACAGGGTCCTTCGGTTCGGGGAATGTCACGTTGGCCTGACCCGGTCCGTGGCCCTTTTAAGGGGTGTCCAATTAAAGGTGTAGTTTGTATAATGTTCGTGATGCCAACTGTGGTACTCAGTCAGGGTGACCGACGCTGCTTAGGGGTCCACTGGGGTGATGCAGGGCGCAGTAAATAACGAGGACACAAGGTTGCAGTCTCTTTACCTTTTACTGGAAGCTTCAGCATCCACAGTCCAGGGTGCAGACCACAGGGTAGGCAGAGTCCAGCCGGTCCGAAGGCAAATCCAGAGTTCCCTTATCCAGGTGGAAATCAGTAGCCTTCCTACTAGCGCCTGTGTGTTGTAGTACTTCCCTGCTGAGCACCACAGGATAGTCCTCACAACCTTTGTGGATGTTCTAGATGTTATTTCTTCCTCTCTGTCCCCCAGATGGTATGGATAGGACAAACCCGTTTGACTGATGGCCTGAGGCTTGCTTATAGGGACCCTAGAGACGCCCCGACCGCCACAATTTGCCACTGTGTCTTCGTAGGTATTTAGGTCGGGCAGCCAACCTGGAATTTACTGTCCTGCTGGTATCTGGAGTAATGCGTAGAGTCAATTACTCCCTCGCTGTTCCGGCCACCGGCTACACACCTCAGAAGGAGGCAGCCTTTACAGGGCAGAACTCCTCCCGGTGTTTTCTCCTTGTGCTGTGACTTCGTTTCTCACTCTCTACAATACACTTCTCTTCGTGTCCTTTCTTAGGATGCTGCCGCACGTGGGGCAGGCGCAGCTCCCTGGCTTTCTGTCTCGCTAGGCCTCTGTCAGGATCCCACCACTGACAGGGACCCTCTGTCTGCAGCTCAGATGTTCCTCCTTTCCCCCTGTCTGCCTGACAGGTGTTGCAAAGCCCAGCCAGTGTCTCTCTAACTTCCTATCCAAACCACCAGTTTTACCCTTCTGTGAGGAGTGCCCTACTAGATAGCTCCCCCTGGTGCATTGGAGTGTGAAGTTTGGTGTATGTTTGGTGATACCTGGAAAGATGAATTCCTTTATTACCTTCAGACGTAATATCACTCCCCCTGGTGGAAGAATAATATTACTTAACCCCTTAATCCCATATGACGTACTATCCCGTCAAGGTGACCTGGGACTTAATTCCCAGTGACGGGATAGTACGTCATAGCCGATCGGCCGCGCTCACGGGGGGAGCGCTGCCGATTGCGGCCGGGTGTCAGCTGCCTATCGCAGCTGACATCCAGCACTATGTGCCAGGAGCGGTCACGGACCGCCCCCGGCACATTAACCCCCGGCACACCGCGATCAAACATGATTGCAGTGTGCCGGCGGTACAGGGAAGCATCGCGCAGGGAGGGGGCTCCCTGCGGGCTTCCCTGAGACGATCGGTACAAGGTGATGTACTCACCTTGAACCAAACGTCTTCTCCCTGCAGGCCCCGGATCCAAAATAGCCGCGGGGCTGCATCCGGGTCCTGCAGGGAGTACATCCGGGTCAGAGCAGGCTGCAGAGCAGCCTGCTCCCATGAAAGTATGATTGCAGATCTGATAGAGTGCTATGCAAACTATCAGATCGGCGATCTGTGATGTCCCCCCTGGGACAAAGTAAAAAAGTTAAAAAAAAAAAAATTTCACATGTGTAAAAAAAAATAATAATAATAATTTCTAAATAAAGAAGAAAAAAAAATTAAATTCCCATAAATACATTTCTTTATCTAAAAAAAACCAAAAACTATAAAAGTACACATATTTAGTATCGCCGCGTCCGTAACGACCCCACCTATAAAACTATATCACTAGTTAACCCCTTCAGTGAACATCGTAAGAAAAAAAAAAAAACGAGCCAAAAAAAACGCTTTATTATCATACCGCCGAACAAAAAGTGGAATAACACGCTATCAAGAACACAGATATAAATAACCATGGTACCGCTGAAAACGACATCTTGTTCCGCAAAAAACGAGCTGCCATACAGCGTCATCAAAGAAAAAATAAAAAAGTTATAGTCCTCAGAATAAAGCGATGCCAAAATAATTATTTTTTCTATAAAATAGCTTTTATCGTATAAAAGCGCCAAAACATAAAAAAAGATATAAATGAGATAACACTGTAATCGTACTGACCCGACGGATAAAACAGCTTTATCAATTTTACCAAACGTGGAACGGTATAAACGCCTCCCCCAAAAGAAATTCATGAATAGCTGGTTTTTGGTCATTCTGCCTCACAAAAATCGGAATAAAAAGTGATCAAAAACTGTCACATGTCCGAAAATGTTACCAATAAAATCGTCAACTCGTCCCGCAAAAAACAAGACCTCACATGACTCTGTGGACCAAAATACGGAAAAATTATAGGTTTCAAAATGTGGAGACGCAAAAACTTTTTTGCTATAAAAAGCGTCTCTTAGTGTGTGACAGCTGCCAATCATAAAAATCCGCTATAAAAAATGCTATAAAAGTAAATCAAACCCCCCTTCATCACTCCCTTAGTTATGGAAAAATAATAAAATTAAAAAAATGTATTTATTTCCATTTTCCCATTAGTTATTAGCTAGGGTTAGGGTTAGGGCTAGGGTTAGGGTTAGGGCTAGGGTTATGGCTAGGGTTAGGATTGGGGCTAGGGTTGGAGCTAAAGTTAGGGTTGGGGCTAAAGTTAGGGTTAGGGTTGGGGCTAAAGTTAGGGTTAGGGTTGGGGCTAAAGTTAGGGTTAGGGTTTGGATTACATTTACAGTTGGGATTAGGGTTGGGATTAGAATTAGGGGTGTGTCAGGGTTAGGGGTGTGGTTAGGGTTACTGTTGGGATTAGGGTTAGGGGTGTTGTTGGATTAGGGTTTCAGGTAGAATTGGGGAGTTTCCACTGTTCAGGCACATCAGGGGCTCTCCAAACGCGACATGGCGTCCAATCTCAATTCCAGACAATTCTGCGTTGAAAAAGTAAAACAGTGCTCCTTCCCTTCCGAGCTCTCCCGTGCGCCCAAACAGGGGTTTACCCCAACATATGGGACATCAGCGTACTCGGGACAAATTGGACAACAACTTTTGGGTCCAAGGTCCCTTGTTATCCTTGGGAAAATAAAAATTTGGGGGGCTAAAAAAGAATTTTTGTGAAAAAAAAAAAGAATTTTTATTTTCACGGCTCTGCGTTATAAACTGTAGTGAAACACTTTGGGGTTCAAAGTTCCCATAACACATCTAGATAAGTTCCTTGGGAGGTCTAGTTTCCAATATGGGGTCACTTGTGGGGGGTTTGTACTGTTTGGGTACATCAGGGGCTCTGCAAATGCAACGGGACGCCTGCAGACCAACCAATCCAAGTCTGCATTCCAAATGGCGCTCCTTCCTTTCCGAGCTCTGCCTTGTGCCCAAACAGTGGTTCCCCCCACATATGGGGTATCAGCGTACTCAGGACAAATTGGATAACAACTTTTAGGGTCCAATTTATCCTGTTACCCTTGTAAAAATACAAAACTGGGGGCTAAAAAATCATTTTTCTGAAAAAAAAGATTTTTATTTTCATGGCTCTGCGTTATAAACTGTAGTGAAACACTTTGGGGATCAAAGTTCTCACAACACATCTAGATAAGTTCCTTGGGAGGTCTAGTTTCCAATATGGGGTCACTTGTTGGAGGTTTCTACTGTTTGGGTACATCAGGGGATCTGCAAATGCAACGTGACGCTTGCAGACCAATCAATCTAAGTCTGCATTCCAAATGGCGCTCCTTCCCGTCCGAGCTCTGCCATGTGCCCAAATAGTGGTTCCCCCCACATATGGGGTATCAGCGTCCTCAAGACATATTGGACAACAACTATCGGGGTCCAATTTATCCTGTTACCCTTGTAAAAATACAAAACTGGGGGCTAAAAAATCATTTTTCTGAAAAAAGAAAAAAAATTATTTTCACGGCTCTGCGTTATAAACTGTAGTGAAACACTTGGGGGTTCAAAGCTCTCAAAACCCATATAGATAAGTTCCTTAGGGGGTCTACTTTCCAAAATGGTGTCACTTGAGGGGGGTTTTAATGTTTAGGCACATCAGGGGCTCTCCAAACGCGACATGGTGTCCCATCTCAATTCCAGTCAATTTTGCATTGAAAAGTCAAATGGCGCTCCTTCCCTTCCGAGCTCTGCTATGCGCCCAAACAGTGGTTTACCCCCACATATGGGGTATCATTGTACTCAGGACAAATTGCACAATAACTTTTGTGGTCTAATTTCTTCTCTTACGCTTGGGAAAATAAAAAATTGGGGCGAAAAGTTCATTTTTGTGAAAAAATATGATTTTTTATTTTTACGGCTCTGCATTATAAACTGCTGTGAAGCACTTGGTGGGTCAAAGTGCTCACCACACATCTAGATAAGTTCCTTAGGGGGTCTAATTTCCAAAATGGTGTCACTTGTGGGGGGTTTCCATGTTTAGGCACATCAGGGGCTCTCCAAACGCAACATGGCGTCCCATATAAATTCCTGTCAATTTTGCATTGAAAAGTAAAATGGCACTCCTTTCCTTCTGAGCTCTGCCATGCGCCCAAACAGTGGTTTACCCCCACATATGGGGTATCAGCGTACTCAGGACAAATAGTACAACAACTTTTGGGGTCCATTTTCTCCTGTTACCCTTGGTAAAATAAAACAAATTGGAGCTGAAATAAATTTTGTGTGAAAAAAATTTAAATGTTCATTTTTATTTAAACATTCCAAAAATTCCTGTGAAACACCTGAAGGGTTAATAAACTTCTTGAAAGTGGTTTTGAACACCGTGAGGGTTGCAGTTTTTAGAATGGTGTCACACTTGGGTATTTTCTATCATATAGACCCCTCAAAATTACTTCAAATGAGATGTGGTGTTGTAAAAATGAGAAATTTCTGGTCAACTTTTAACCCTTATAACTCCCTAACAAAAAAAAAATTTGGTTCCAAAATTGTGCTGATGTAAAGTAGACATGTGGGAAATGTTATTTATTAAGTATTTTGCGTGACATATCTCTGTGATTTAAGGGCATAAAAATTCAAAGTTGGAAAATTGTAAAATTTTCAAAATTTTGGCAAAATTTCCGTTGTTTTCACAAATAAACGCAAGTTCTATTGATTAAATTTTACCAATATCATGAAGTAGAATATATCACGAGAAAACAGTGTCAGAATGGCCAAGATCTGTTGAAGCGTTCCAGAGTTATAACCTCATAAAGAGACAGTGGTCAGAATTGTAAAAATTGGCCCGGTCATTAACGTGCAAACCACCCTCGGGGCTTAAGGGGTTAAGCAACCAGGACTCTGGGGCGCTGCACTGCCCCCGAACCCCCCCTCCCCGTTAAATCCAGCACTCCCAGGCTGGGAAAAGAAGAACAATACAGATTAGCAAAGCCGTGCAAAGTTTTTGGAATGCTATAAAACAAATTAATTTAACAGTGCTTCCCTTTATGGGAGGTGAGAACACTTGAACGTTGCAAACAAGAACATATTTACATTGTACATAAGGCAAATGGGAAACAGTTATTATCTATCTATGGAAAACAATTACCCATGCAGGTATTCTATCTACTAAGTGCATTTACACAACAATAAATTAACATTTTTATTCTTCTCTAAGTGCAAAGTCTTTTAATCATTAAAAATGTTTGCACCTTTGGCCTTTTGTTGCACTGTTGTGTTAATTTTGTTAACTGAGAATCTATCAGTGAGCTCATTCTGACAGTCCAGTAGGAGAGTTCCAAACATTTGTCGGAATTTCTAAGAACCTCTAAGCTTATTTATGACCACAGGCCACATCAAAGGAAAAGATGCAAGAAAGCAAAAAGCATGTAAAAGCCAAATGGTGCAACATATTTAACAAGACCCAATTGCAAAAATAGTTTAAGCCCCAAAATAATAAAAAAAAATTCCCAGAAGTGGAAATCATTTTTAATCCTAACTGAAGGAGATGCCTAACAAAGATTTTGCCCAGGAGCCTCTGTTTAAATTGATGGACTTACTGGCTTGAAGCTTATAGCCCCTTCCCTTTCTACATTCCCTTGAGGTCAGCTGTAACTAATTGATCATGTCCTTACAATGGGGTGTAATTTAATCTTTCCCTGTGGTAAATCAATCACTAGACCTGAATATAAAAATGTATTAGCTGTAAATTAGTTACTGAAGCCACTAATAAATCATCCTCAACCAGCAGCGACATACAGTTTAGACCGCTGTTCTCTTAGAGAAGAGATAGACCATCTCTCCGGAGATACAGTACGAACACGACGTCTCCAAGGCAGATATAAGAGTACATATGTAAATTGTAATCTGAATTCTGTCATGCTTTCTTCAAGTAACAAGATGCTATTGAGCGTGTGCATAAATTACATTAGAATCCAGACATAATATATCCCATTGACTCCCAGGACGCATAATTGGTTTCTCTCTGAGTGTTCGGGAAGAGTCACATCGGTCAAAGCAATCGCAAATTAGTAAAAGTCAATAAAAATTACAGGGGCCATTACATTAGTGAAATAATCAATAATTTCTCGCTGCTTATGTAATGCCAACATATCCTGCAGCGCTGTAATAAACACCCACTAGGGCCATTTAACCAATGAGAACAATGAGGCCGATTCATCAATAATTAACTGCGCTGTGGAAAAAATGAATAGCGCCCCCCCAGAGTCAGATTTTCTCTGGGGTCTCAGTTGCCGGGGGTAGCCGAGACACCAGAGAACATGATTCGGGGGATTTTTACCGACCCCCGAGTTGCGATCGCCAGTAATTAATCATTTACCGGCGGTCGCAACAAAAAAAAAGCGATTTGCCATTTAATTTCTCTGTCCTCCGATGTGATCGCACATCAGAGGACAGAGAAATGGGGTCCCATATCGCCCCCCGATACTTACCTATCTCCCCCGGTCTTTTTCCGGGAAAAAAATGGCGGGCGCATGCACAGTGCGCCTGCCGCCAGGCACCCGGAAGATCTTTGGGGTCTTGGCTGCCAGGGGTAGCCGAGATCCCAAAGAACTTGATCAGGGTCGGTTTTTACCGACCCCTGTTTTGCGATCGCCGGTAATTAACTGTTTACTGACGACCGCAAAAAAAAACCGATGTCATTCTCTGTCCTCTGATTAGTTTTGAGCATTCCGATACTGCAAATATCGGGTATCGGCAGATATTCGCTGTATCGGAATTCCGATACCGATTTCCAATATTTTTGTGATATCGGAAATCGGAAGTTCCTATAAGTTCCCAAGCGTGTGCGGTGCGTATTGTTCCTATGGTCTGGAGGAGAGGAGACTCTCCTTCAGGCCCTGGGATCCATATTCATGTAAAAAATAAAGAATAAAAATAAAAAACATGGATATACTCACCCTCAAACGAGCCCTGGCTGTCACCGCTGCAAGCGTCTGCCTCCGTTCCTAAGAATCCGTAGGTCCAAAACGCTTCTTTTTTCCTGCGGATTTATCGTGGATGTACCGCGGTTTTTGTGCGGATTCCCCTGCGGTTTTACACCTGCAGTTTTCTATTATGGAGCAGGTGTAAAACCACTGCGGAATCCGCAGAAAGAAGTGACATGCTGCGGAATGTAAACCACTGCGTTTCCGCGTGGATGATTTTTCCACAGCATGGACACAGCGTTTTATGTTTCCCATAGGTTTACATTGTACTGTAAACTCATGGGAAACTGCTGCGGACCCGCAGCTGCGGAAACGCTGCGGATCCGCAGCAAAATCCGCAACATGTGAACATAGCCTTAGGGTTAGGGCTAGGGTTAGGGCTTGGGTTAGGGTTATAGCTAGGGTTAGGGTTAGAGCTAGGATTAGGGTTAGAGCTAGGGTTAGGCCTAGGGCTAGGGTTGGGGCTAAAGTTAGGGTTAGGGTTGGGGCTAGGTTTAGGGCTAAAGTTAGGGTTTGGGCTAAAGTTAGGTTTAGAGTTGGGATTAGGGTTTGGATTAGGGTTGGCATTAGGGTTACATTTGGGATTAGGGTTAGGTTTGGGATTAGGGTTAAGGTTAGGGTTGGGATTAGGGTTAGGGGTGTATTGGGATTAGGGTTAGGTTTTGAGGTTAGGGTTGAGATTAGGATTAGGGGTGTGTTGGGTTTAGGGTTTTGATTAGGGTTATGGTTAGCTTTGGGATTAGGGTTAGGGGTGTTTTGGGGGTTAGGGTTGTGATTAGGATTATGGATCGGTTTGGGATTAGGTTTAGGGGTGTGTTGGGGTTAGGGTTGGAGTTAGAACTGGGGGGTTTCCACTGTTTAGGTACATCAGGGGGTTTCTAAACACCACAGCCAATTTTGCGCTCAAAAAGTCAAATGGTGCTCCCTCCCTTCCGAGCTCTGCCGTGTGCCCAAACAGTGGTTTACCTCCACATATTGGGTATCAGTGTACTCAGGACAAATTGTACAATAACTTTTGGGGTCCAATTTCTCTTGTTACCCTTGTGAAAATAAAAATTTGGGGGATAAAAAAATCTTTTTTGTGGAAAAATTTGTATTTTTTATTTTCACGACTCTGCATTATAACCTTCTCTGAAGCACTTGGGCATTCAAAGTTCTCACCACACATCTAGATAATTTCCTTGGGGGGTCTAGTTTCCAAAATGTGGTCACTTGTGGGGGGTTTCTACTGTTTAGGTACATCAGGGGCTCTGCAAATGCAACATAACGCCCGCAGACCATTCTATCAAAGTCTGCAATCCAAAACGGCACTCCTTCCCTTCTGAGCTCAGCCATGCGCCCAAACAGTGGTCCCCCCACACATGGGGTATCAGTGTACTCAGGACAAATTGCACAACAACTTTTGGGGTCCAATTTCTCTTGCTACCCTTGTGAAAATAAAAAATTGGGGGCTAAAAAAATCTTTTTTGTGGAAATTTTTAAATTTTTTTATTTTCACGACTCTGCATTATAAACTTCTGTGAAGCACTTCGGCATTCAACATTCTCACAACACATCTAGATAAGTTCCTTGGGGGGTGTAGTTTGCAAAAGGGGGTCACTTGTGAGGGGTTTCTACTGTTTAGGTACATCAGGGGCTCTGCAAATGTAACATAACGCCCGCAGACCATTCTATCAAAGTCTGCATTCCAAAACGTCGCTCCTTCCTTTCCGAGCTTTGCCATTCGCCCAAAACAGTGGTTTACCCCCACATATGGGGTATCAGCCTACTCAGCATAAATTGCACAATACATTTTGGGGTCCAATTTCTCCTGTTACTCTTGTGAAAGTAAAAATTTGGGGGTGAAAATTCATTTTTGTGGAAAAAATATGATTTTTTTTATTTTCATGGCTCTACATTATAAACTTCTGTGAAGCAGTTGGGGGTTCATAGTGCTCACCACACATCTTGATAAGCTCTTTGAGGGGTCTAGTTTCCAAAATGGGGTCACTTGTGGGGGGTTTCTACTGTTTATGTACATCAGGAGGAGCTCTGCAAATGCAACATGACGCCCGCAGACCATCCCAAAAAAGTCTACATTCCAAGCGGCGCTCCTTCCCTCCGAGCCCTGATGGGTGCCCAAACAGTGCCTCCCCACATATGGGGTATCAACATACTCAGGACAAACTGGTCAACAGATTTTGGGGTCCAATGTCTCCTGTTACCCTTGAGAAAATAAAAAATTGCAGGCTAAAAAATCATTTTTGAGGAAAAAAAAGGATTTTTTATTTTCACTGCTCTACGTTATAAATTTCTGTGAAGCACTTGGAGGTTTAAAGTGCTCACCATACATCTAGATTAGTTCCTTAAGGGGTCTAGTTTCCAAAATGGGGTCACTTGTGGGGGGTTTCTACAGTTTAGGCATATCAGGGGCTCTCCAAACGCGACATGGTGTCCGATCTCAATTCCAGCCAATTCTACATTGAAAAAGTAAAACGGCACTCCTTCTCTTCCAAGCTCTGCAGTGCGCCCAAACAGTGGTTTACCCCCACATATGGGGTATCCACGTACTCATGAGAAATTCCACAACAAGTTTTGTGGTCTAATTTTTCCTGTTACCCTTGTGAAAATAAGAATTTGTGGGTGAAAATATCATTTTTGTGTAAACAAATGCGATTTTTAATTTTCACGGCTATACTTTATAAACTTCTGTGAAGCACTTGGGGGCTCAAAGTGCTCACCACACATCTGGATAAGTTCCTTAAGGGGTCTAGTTTCCAAAATGGTGTCACTTGTGGAGCGTTTCCACTATTTAGGCACATCAGGGGCTCTCTAAACATGACATGGCATCCGATCTCAATTCCAGCCAATTCTGCATTGAAAAAGTAAAACGGTGCTCCTTCTCTTCCAAGCTCTGCGGTGTGCCCAAACAGTGGTTTACCCCCACATATGGGGTATCAGCATATTCAGGAGAAATTGCACAACAGAATTTATGGTGAAATTTCTGTTTTTACACTTTGAGGGGTGCAGTTTTTAGAATGGTGTCACACTTGGTTATTTTCTATCATATAGACCCCTCAAAATGACTTCAAATGTGATGTGGTCCCTAAAAAAAATGGTGTTGTAAAAATGAGAAATTGCTGGTCAACTTTTAACCCTTATAACTCCCTAACAAAAAAAATTTTGTTTCCAAAATTGTGCTAATGTAAAGTAGACATGTGGGAAATGTTATTTATTAACTATTTTGTGTGACATATCTCTCTGATTTAAGGGCATAAAAATAAAAATTTTAAAAATTGCAAAATTTTAAAAATTTTCGCCATATTTCCATTTTTTTCATAAATAATCGCAAGTAATATCGAAGAAATGTTACCACTAACATGAAGTACAATATGTCTCGAAAAAATAGTCTCAGAATCAGCGGGATCCGTTAAAGTGTTCCAGAGTTATAACCTCATAAAATGACAATGGTCAGAATTGTAAAAATTGGCTCGGTCATTAAGTACGAAATTGGCTCTGTGACTAAGGGGTTAAACCTAATAACGAGAGAAGAGCGAACTTGTTTGGAAAACATTTGGCAATCTTAAATTCGGCACAAATGTTGCACATTTGGATTTGCATTTGTATTTCCAAGCATTTTTACAAATAATTGGCAAAATTCATCAAAAGCTTGGAAAATCATCGAGTTTCCACTAAGAGCTTTTTCATACGTCAGTGTTTCCAGTAGCAGCACAGGCCACTGTGACACACGGCTGTTCGTTGTTCTGTTCCATGCCATAATCCATGTCTGGATATTTAAACTTGACGGTGCTAAGTCTGAGATCGACTGAGAAATGAGCTGCTGCTAGTGCAGCCTCAGTGACTAGTGGTGACGTCATCGAGGTTATCACAGGCACTGAGGCGGCATTCTCAGCTGGGCCCCTGAACTGTGGTGACCTCAGTGAGATCAGCACTGCACCAGTAGACTTTTTCTCACTGTACTAGTGGTGATCTCACCGAGATCACTGTAGTACAGGGGACCAACTGGGAACACAGCCTCAGTGACTGGTGGAAACCTTGATGATGTCATCCCTAGTCACTGATGCTGAGCTCGCAGCAGCTCATTACTCAGTGGTTCTCAGCCTGGATGGTCACATCCTGGCTCCGTCCAAGTTGAAAACTATTTATCTCCAGACATGGATTATGGTGTTTTATTACAGGAGCCCATGGCTTCAGTGGAATGGGTAATGACGTGTGAGTATGGTTTAATTTAGATTTTTTTAAAGGATTCTGTGTCAATCTATCAATTAAAATGACTTTATTTTGGGAGGGTGCTTATTTACAATATAACTATAGGATTTGTAATGGAGAGATGTCTTGTAGACGCCTCTCCATTACTAAGCAGAGAGCTTGATGTCATCGGACATTACAAAGGTGAAATCAACTTCACAAATATGAACCCCACTTCCACTGCCACAGGGCAAGTGGAAAGAATTGGGAAAAGCACCTGAATTGGTGGCTGCTCCTAGTATGCACCTGTTCATAGTAGCTTGGAAGTACCAGTCAGTCTTTTGTTATCCCAATGTAATCCAGCTTGACCCTGGACAGCATGAACGGGACAGATTTGGGGATCTGTGTGTTATAGAATACTGGGGATGATTTAAAGTCCCTGCATAATATATTAAAAAACACGTTAAACATCTATGAATTTGCCAGCAAGTCTGAGGATAAAAACCATCTATAACAAAGAACACCCACTGTGCGGTAAAATTAACAACGCTTACGTGTCTCCAACAAGACACTTGTTCTTATTCACGGCAATTAAACAGTGAAGCACAAATTCCATATATAACAATGAGGAACAAGGAAACATCTCTCTACATCAGAAAAAGATTATTTAGTCATTGACCTTCCAAAAATAATCCATTTAACCCATACTTTCCAACTTTTACAAGGCAAACTTCAGAATTTTTAAGCTGCACTCCACTAATGTCTCCGAAATGTCCACCGTGTAATGTAGTTTGATAAACCTTCATTTTTTTATTCTGGTGTTTATTTCATTCAAATAGAAGAAAATGACCAGCACATCCAGAATAGTGTGAACTGGTGCCAACTAAAAAAATTGATAGCTAAAGAAAAAGATTAAGTTTCACCTTAAATTGCTAAGCATGGTAACGCTATAACATTGGAATTGAATTACTGCTATAGAAAATAGGAAAGTGTTATGCTATGTGTTAGGGCTGGCGGAACACACCGAATAAATATAAAGATAGTAATAAGGTGTGTTTGCAGCCCGGGGTCCACCGTGCAGAGATGGAACCTGCTGCTAGGTAATGGCCGCACTATATGGTGGTACTCCGCCAGAATAAACATGAGTTCCATCACCCGGTATGAACTGATGCGAACTCTGTTGCATCACAGGGAACGAAAGGAAACGCTGTGCCCTGTTAGACGTCACAGGGTGCAGCAGATGGACGCTAGTGGGATCCCTGAAATTCACCCCCACTATGCTGGTGATTGATCTCACTCTGACCCTCCTTGGCTTTGAGCCCGCGCCTGAGGATGCCCTGAGTCGGATGCTGAGATCAAATGGAAGTTCCCACCCTACACTGACCGGTTGTCAGGAGTAATTAAAGATTACCGCACAGAGTGCATACTGCGCCGCTCTGGCGGGTGCAGCTGGTTTGATGCAGATAAGATTGTGCTCTTGTGTCTAGGATAGCACTGTCAGGAGCTAGGTAGCTCCAACATTCATGAGCATTCAACAACACTTGCAATGGGAATGATTAAGGAGCAATCACCAGACAGGCATACATCCACACACACACACGATGACAAGTTTATACTGGCGCATGGCCGTGCAGCCATGCAAACCTTTCATAGCGGAAGCTCTCCGGGACCTTCTTAGTGGTCCAATAGGAGCTGCTACAAGACCTGAGCATGTGACCCCAATCTCCAATGGGAGGTCGTCCCTTGGGCATGCTCAGAAGAAGAAAAGCAGGACTTAGTCCCAGGAGTACCCGCTCGCCGCTGATCAGTATTGGTTACGATGGCTGAGCCTGGAAGGACAGCAGTAACCAGCTGCACAGTATCAGCTTGAGCCAGACGCTGGGACCGACATCTCTGCTGAGCAGGCTCCACTGCAGCTGGAGGAGAATGAGAGACTGCAGCGGAGATAGTTCGAGATTCCCCCTATGCAGCGGCGGGAACTCGACACCTAACAGTTATGTACATATGGAGTATTGGAAAAATGAAACTGCAATATTGCTATGAAATTGCAGTAAAAAGAAAGTACTTAGCGTATAGATCGGCCAATATATGTGAGCCCAACAGCCAACATCAAGGCGTCCTTCATTGTTGGGTTCCTATCCTGATATGACATCTCTTCTGGGCAACAAGCCTATAATTTATGGGGCAAGAAGGAACTACCTAACTTCCTAAAATCCCATGAGGCTGATGGGAGTAAGATTGCACATGTCAAATAAGGTTTGCTACAGATAGGTGAAAATGATCAGCAGTCAGCACATCCAAACTAGCGTAAACGGATGCCAGCTAAAAAGATTATTTGCATGTCTTTTTTTTCTCAAATGCTAAAAAAGGGTCAGTTTTCCCAATTAAACAAATGAGAAGATTATTACTAGTAAATCTGAAGAGTTCTTGAAATAGATTTTTTTGTTTTGTTATTTTTTTGGAAAGTTGGTCCCTGATGCATTTTGTTCGATGAGCAGATGGACAAAACAAGTAGCCAAGAAGTGACAACAGATTTCTAAACAGTAGTGTGATGTATCTGTATGATATTTTCCATGAGTTTTCAAATGGGTTTTTAAGAATTAAGAAAAGCTCAAGGAAAACAATAAAAATATGCATGAAATTTCTGGCTCCCAAGCCTAGAAAATGCTTAATAAAAAAGCCTTAACGCTCATTCAGATGAAACTGTAAATCAAATGTGTGCAATCCAATTTTCAGCGCACTTACTCTTTGTAGACCTCATTCACAAGTTCAGTATTTGGTCAGTATTATATGTCGGTATTTGTAAGTCAAAACCAGGAATGGAACAATATTAGGGAAAGTGTAATAGAAACACTTCACCACTTCTGTATTTATCACCCACTCCTGGTTTTGGCTTACAAATACTGAGGTAAAATACTGACCAAATACTCAACATTAGTGTTGAGCATTCCGATACTGCAAGTATTGGGTATCGGCCGATACTTGCTGTATCGGAATTTCCGATACCGAGATCCGATACTTTTGTGGTATCGGGTATCGGGTATCGCAACAACATTAATGTAATAATGTGTAAAAGAGAGAATTAAAATAAAAAATATTGCTATACTCACCTCTCCGACGCAGCCTGGACCTCAGCGAGGGAACCGGCAGCGTTGTTTGTTTAAATTTCGCGCTTTTACTTGGTTACGTGAAGTCCCGGCTTGTGATTGGTCAGGGCGGCCATGTTGCCGGGACGCGGACCAATCACAGCAAGCCGTGACGAAATTACGTCACGGCTTGCTGTGATTGGTCCGCGTCCCGGCAACATGGCCGCCATTAACCAATCACAAGCCGTGACGTCACGGGAGGCTGGACATGTGCGTATTTTAAAAAGCGCGCGTGTCCAGCCTCCAGTGACGTCCCGGCTTATGATTGGTCACGGCGCCATGTTGCCGGGACGCGGACCAATCACAGCAAGCCGTGACGAAATTACGTCACGGCTTGCTGTGATTGGTCCGCGTCCCGGCAACATGGCCGCCATTAACCAATCACAAGCCGTGACGTCACGGGAGGCTGGACATGCGCGTATTTTAAAAAGCGCGCGTGTCCAGCCTCCAGTGACGTCCCGGCTTATGATTGGTCACGGCGCCATGTTGCCGGGACGCGGACCAATCACAGCAAGCCGTGACGAAATTACGTCACGGCTTGCTGTGATTGGTCCGCGTCCCGGCAACATGGCCGCCATTAACCAATCACAAGCCGTGACGTCACGGGAGGCTGGACATGCGCATTTTAAAAAGCGCGCGTGTCCAGCCTCCCGTGACGTCACGGCTTGTGATTGGTTAATGGCGGCCATGTTGCCGGGACGCGGACCAATCACAGCAAGCCGTGACGTAATTTCGTCACGGCTTGCTGTGATTGGTCCGCGTCCCGGCAACATGGCCGCCCTGACCAATCACAAGCCGGGACTTCACGTAACCAAGTAAAAGCGCAAATTTTAAACAAACAACGCTGCCGGTTCCCTCGCTGAGGTCCAGGCTGCGTCGGACAGGTGAGTATAGCAATATTTTTTATTTTAATTCTTTATTTTACACATTTATATGGATCCCAGGGTCTGAAGGAGAGTTTCCTCTCCTTCAGACCCTGGGAACCATCAGGGATACCGTCCGATACATGAGTCCCATTGACTTGTATTGGTATCGGGTATCGGTATCGGATTGGATCCGATACTTTGCCGGTATCGGCCGATACTTTCCGATACCGATACTTTCAAGTATCGGACGGTATCGCTCAACACTACTCAACATGTGAATGTGGTCTTAGTGACTAGTCCTGTTCAGATGACTGTGTTTACTAAGATTGTGGATATGACTGGTGTCATGATCTCCATGGCCAGAGAACTAGCATAAGCCTCTATAGGAACAAGCTCTTGGAAGATGTAACTATACTGACCATGAACTAAACCTACCGCATCATCTAGAAGTAGCCAGGTAGCATGTCCTACTTTTTATCCCTATATGCCCAGCGCCGGCCGGAGAACTAAATAATGCTAGCAGAGGGAAATATAAGACCTGACTCACCTCTAGAGAAATGCCCAAAAAAAGGAGACAGAGGCCCCCCACATATATTGGCGGTGATTTTAGAAGAAATAACAAACGCAGCAGGAAAATAGTTTTAGCAAATTTGAGGTCCGCTTTCTAGATAGCAGAAGACAGAAAGCATACTTTCATGGTCAGTAGAAAACCCTAACAAAACACATCCAGAAATTACTTTAGGACTCTGGCATTAACTCATAATACCAGAGTGGCAATTCCTGATCAACAAGAGCTTTCCAGACACAGTAACGAAACTGCAGCTGTGAACTGGAACCAAAATACAAAAACAAAACATGGACGAATGTCCAACTTATCTAGTAGATGTCTGGGAGCAGGAACAAGCACAGAGAGGCTTCTGATAACATTGTTGACCGGCAAGCATCTAACAGAGAAGCCAGGTTATATAGCGACACCCAGATCTAATCAGAACAGGTGAACAGGGAAGATGATGTCACAAGTTCAATTCCACCAGTAGCCACCGGGGGAGCCCAGAATCCAAATTCACAACAGTACCCCCCCCTCAAGGAGGGGGCACCGAACCCTCACCAGAACCACCAGGGCGATCAGGATGGGCCCTATGAAAGGCACGAACCAGATCAGAGGCATGAACATCAGATGCAGTGACCCAAGAATTATCCTCCTGGCCATATCCCTTCCACTTGACCAGATACTGGAGTCTCCGTCTGGAAACACGGGAGTCTAGGATTTTTTCCACAACGTACTCCAACTCACCCTCAACCAACACCGGAGCAGGAGGCTCAACGGAAGGCACAACCGGTGCCTCATACCTGCGCAATAACGACCGATGAAAAACGTTATGAATAGAAAAGGATGCAGGGAGGTCCAAACGGAAGGAAACAGGGTTAAGAATCTCCAATATTTTATACGGACCGATGAACCGAGGCTTAAACTTAGGAGATGAGACCCTCATAGGGACAAAACGAGAAGACAACCACACCAAATCTCCAACACAAAGCCGAGGACCAACACGACGGTGACGGTTGGCAAAAAGCTGAGTCTTCTCCTGGGACAACTTTAAATTGTCCATCACCTGCCCCCAGATATGATGCAATCTCTCCACCACCGCATCCACTCCAGGACAATCCGAGGATTCCATCTGACCGGAGGAAAATCGAGGATGGAACCCCGAATTACAGAAAAACGGGGAAACCAAGGTGGCAGAGCTGGCCCGATTATTGAGGGCGAACTCCGCCAATGGCAAAAAAGCAACCCAATCATCCTGGTCAGCAGACACAAAACACCTCAGATATGTCTCCAGGGTCTGATTAGTCCGCTCGGTCTGGCCATTAGTCTGAGGGTGAAAAGCAGACGAAAAAGACAAATCTATGCCCATCCTAGCACAAAATGCCCGCCAAAATCTAGACACAAATTGGGTTCCTCTGTCAGAAACGATATTCTCAGGAATACCATGCAAACGAACAACATTTTGAAAAAACAGGGGCACCAACTCGGAAGAAGAAGGCAATTTGGGCAGGGGAACCAAATGAACCATCTTAGAAAAACGGTCACACACCACCCAGATGACAGACATCTTCTGAGAAACAGGCAGATCTGAAATAAAATCCATCGAGATGTGTGTCCAAGGCCTCTTAGGAATAGGCAAGGGCAACAATAATCCACTAGCCCGAGAACAACAAGGCTTGGCCCGAGCACAAACGTCACAAGACTGCACAAAGCCTCGCACATCTCGTGACAGGGAAGGCCACCAGAAGGATCTTGCCACCAAATCCCTGGTACCAAAAATTCCAGGATGACCTGCCAACGCAGAAGAATGCACCTCAGAGATGACTTTACTGGTCCAATCATCAGGAACAAACAGCCTATCAGGCGGACAACGATCCGGTCTATCCGCCTGAAACTCCTGCAAGGCCCGCCGCAGGTCTGGAGAAACGGCTGACAAGATAACTCCCTCCTTAAGAATACCTGTGGGGTCAGAGTTGCCAGGTGAATCAGGCTCAAAACTCCTAGAAAGGGCATCCGCCTTAACATTCTTAGAACCTGGTAGGTACGATACCACAAAATTAAACCGAGAAAAAAATAATGACCAGCGCGCCTGTCTAGGATTCAGGCGCCTGGCGGTCTCAAGATAAATCAAATTTTTGTGGTCAGTCAATACCACCACCTGATGTCTGGCCCCCTCGAGCCAATGGCGCCACTCCTCAAACGCCCACTTCATGGCCAAAAGCTCCCGATTCCCAACATCATAATTCCGCTCAGCGGGCGAAAATTTACGGGAAAAGAAGGCACAAGGCCTCATCACGGCGCAGTCAGAACTTTTCTGCGACAACACTGCCCCAGCTCCGATCTCAGAAGCGTCGACCTCAACCTGAAAAGGAAGAGTCACATCAGGCTGACGCAACACAGGGGCAGAAGAAAAACAGCGCTTAAGCTCCTGAAAGGCCTCCACAGCATCAGGGGACCAATTAGCAACATCAGCACCCTGTCTAGTCAAATCGGTCAATGGCTTAACGACATCCGAAAAACCAGAAATAAATCGACGATAAAAGTTGGCAAAGCCCAAAAATTTCTGAAGACTTTTAAGAGAAGAGGGCTGCGTCCAATCACAAATAGCTTGAACCTTGACAGGATCCATCTCAATGGAAGAGGGAGAAAAAATATATCCCAAAAAGGAAATTCTCTGAACCCCAAAAACGCACTTAGAACCCTTGACACACAGAGAATTAGACCGCAAAACCTGAAAAACCCTCTTAACTTGCCGGACATGAGAGTCCCAGTCATCCGAAAAAATCAGAATATCATCCAGATACACTATCATAAATTTATCCAAAAAATCGCGGAAAATATCATGCATAAAGGACTGGAAGACTGAAGGGGCATTAGAAAGACCAAAAGGCATCACCAAATACTCAAAGTGGCCCTCGGGCGTATTAAATGCGGTTTTCCACTCATCCCCCTGCCTGATCCGCACCAAATTATACGCCCCACGGAGATCAATCTTAGAGAACCACTTGGCCCCCTTTATGCGAGCAAACAAATCAGTCAGCAACGGCAATGGGTATTGATATTTAACCGTGATTTTATTCAAAAGCCGATAATCAATACATGGTCTCAAAGAGCCGTCTTTTTTTGACACAAAGAAAAAACCGGCTCCTAAGGGAGATGACGATGGACGAATATGTCCCTTTTCCAAGGACTCCTTTATATATTCTCGCATAGCAGTATGTTCAGGCACAGACAGATTAAATAAACGACCCTTTGGGTATTTACTACCCGGAATTAAATCTATAGCACAATCGCACTCACGGTGCGGAGGTAGTGAACCCAGCTTGGGTTCTTCAAAGACGTCACGATAATCAGACAGGAACTCAGGGATTTCAGAGGGAATAGATGATGAAATGGACACCAAAGGTACGTCCCCATGAGTCCCCTTACATCCCCAGCTCAACACAGACATAGCTCTCCAGTCAAAGACTGGGTTGTGAGACTGCAGCCATGGCAATCCCAGCACCAAATCATCATGTAGATTATACAGCACCAGAAAACGAATAGTCTCCTGGTGATCCGGATTAATACACATAGTCACTTGTGTCCAGTATTGTGGTTTATTATTAGCCAATGGGGTGGAGTCAATCCCCTTCAGAGGAATAAGAGTTTCCAAAGGCTCTAAATCATACCCACAACGATTGGCAAAGGACCAATCCATAAGACTCAAAGCGGCGCCAGAGTCGATATAGGCGTCAGTAGTAATAGATGACAAAGAGCAAATCAGGGTCACAGACAAAATAAATTTAGACTGTAAAGTGCCAATGGAAACGGATTTATCAAGCTTTTTAGTACGCTTAGAGCATGCTGATATAACATGAGTAGAATCCCCACAATAGAAACACAACCCATTTTTCCGTCTAAAATTCTGCCGCTCGCTTCTGGACAGAATTCTATCACACTGCATGCTTTCTGGCGTCTTCTCAGTGGACACCGCCAGATGGTGCACTGGTTTGCGCTCCCGCAGACGCCTATCGATCTGAATGGCCATTGTCATGGACTCATTCAGACCCGCAGGCACAGGGAACCCCACCATAACATCCTTAATGGCATCAGAGAGACCCTCTCTGAAAGTAGCCGCCAAGGCACACTCATTCCACTGAGTAAGCACAGACCATTTACGGAATCTTTGGCAGTAAATTTCAGCTTCATCTTGCCCCTGCGATAGGGACATCAAAGTTTTTTCTGCCTGAAGTTCCAAATGAGGTTCCTCATACAGCAAGCCCAAGGCCAAAAAAAACGCATCCACATTGCGCAACGCAGGATCCCCTGGTGCCAATGCAAAAGCCCAGTCTTGAGGGTCGCCCCGGAGCAAGGAAATCACAATCCCAACCTGCTGTGCAGGGTCTCCAGCAGAACGAGATTTCAGGGACAAAAATAGCTTACAATTATTTCTAAAATTCTGAAAGCTAGATCTATTCCCTGAGAAGAATTCCGGCAAAGGAATTCTCGGCTCAGATACCGGAGCATGAATAATAAAATCTTGCAAATTTTGTACTTTCGTGGTGAGATTATTCAAACCTGCAGTTACACTCTGAAGATCCATTATTAACAGGTGAACACAAAGCCATTCAAAGATTATAAGGAGAGAGAAAAAAAAAGAAAGACTGCAGCATAGACAGACTGGCAAGTGATCCAATTAAGAGCACAGAGAGAAAAAAAAAAAAAAAAAAAAAAAAAAAAAAAACTCTCAGCAGACTTCTTATTTCTCTCCTTTCTCAGCCAAGGATTTTAACCCTTTAGTGGCCGGTCAAACTGTCATGATCTCCATGGCCAGAGAACTAGCATAAGCCTCTATAGGAACAAGCTCTTGGAAGATGTAACTATACTGACCATGAACTAAACCTACCGCATCATCTAGAAGTAGCCAGGTAGCATGTCCTACTTTTTATCCCTATATGCCCAGCGCCGGCCGGAGAACTAAATAATGCTAGCAGAGGGAAATATAAGACCTGACTCACCTCTAGAGAAATGCCCAAAAAAAGGAGACAGAGGCCCCCCACATATATTGGCGGTGATTTTAGAAGAAATAACAAACGCAGCAGGAAAATAGTTTTAGCAAATTTGAGGTCCGCTTTCTAGATAGCAGAAGACAGAAAGCATACTTTCATGGTCAGTAGAAAACCCTAACAAAACACATCCAGAAATTACTTTAGGACTCTGGCATTAACTCATAATACCAGAGTGGCAATTCCTGATCAACAAGAGCTTTCCAGACACAGTAACGAAACTGCAGCTGTGAACTGGAACCAAAATACAAAAACAAAACATGGACGAATGTCCAACTTATCTAGTAGATGTCTGGGAGCAGGAACAAGCACAGAGAGGCTTCTGATAACATTGTTGACCGGCAAGCATCTAACAGAGAAGCCAGGTTATATAGCGACACCCAGATCTAATCAGAACAGGTGAACAGGGAAGATGATGTCACAAGTTCAATTCCACCAGTAGCCACCGGGGGAGCCCAGAATCCAAATTCACAACAGACTGGTTTGTGAGTTGTTGCTGGGTCATCTGAACCCGGCCTGTGATATAATAATGTGATTAATAAATAGAAACGTCATTTTCCATTCCCTACAATTCTTTTTTGTAAACCAACGTTGAAGAGTTCCTTTATAAGGTATTGTTTATCTCCCTACATATGACACATCAAATAAAATTACTTACCCCCAAAAAGTTTTATTCATTCACCAAATTATCTATTTCTTATTATCAAAGTTCATAAGAAACTTGCTATATACAGAGCTCCTGTGTAGGATATCAATGTATCAATGGTGATCCCTGTATTATCTGTACATTATACACAGAGCTCATGTGTATGTCACCTGTACACTTACACTATACACTATATACTATATACAGAGCTCCTTTGTATAATGTCACTGGTGATCCCTGTATTAACTGTACACTAACACTATATACAGAGCTCCTGTGTATAATCTCACCTATACACTTACTTACACTTAATGTCACTTATACACTTACATTATACACTGTATACTATGTACCAAGCTCCTATGTATAATGGTACTTATAGTAATAGAAGCATTGTATTTTTTTTTTTATTAATGATCAGTATTAGTAGTATTCAGTCACTATATGGTGGTAATACAGTATGTCGTCTGGTCATGGTGTGGTGGTATTTGTCTTTTATATGTGATATTATTTGGTCACTATGTGGTGGTAATTTGTGGTCCGGTTATGATGTGATGGTAATGAACAAAGTAACTGCACATATTTGGTATCGCAGTGTATGGAACGACCCCATCTATAAAATGATCACACTAGTTAACCTCTTCAGTGAACACTTAAAAAAATAAAATAAAAAACTGACCAAAAACTATGCATTTTCTGTTAATACTGCTGGAAAAAAGTGGAAAAAAATGTGATCAACAAAGTTGAATGTAAATAAAAATGGTATAGCTGAAAACGTCATCTTGTCCTGCAAAAAACAAGCTGCCATAAAGCTCCATCAGCAAAAAAAATGAAGGGAAAAAAAAGCTATAACTCTCAGAATATAACGATGCAGGAACAATTATATTTTTTATAGAATAGTTTTAATTGTGTAAAAGCGGCCAAATATAAAAAACATTATATAAATGTGATATTGCTGTGATCGTACTGACCCAAAGAATAAAGCTGTCTTATCAATTTTATGGCATAAAAAAACAATTCCTGAATTGCTGGATTTTGTTTATTCTACCTCCCAAAAATTGGAATGGTAAGTAAGCAATAAAAAAAATGTTATGTGATCGAAAATGGAACCAATAAAAAAGTCAACTCGTCCCACAAAAACGAGCCCTCACATGACTCTGTTGGCAGAAATGTAGGAAAATTAATGTTCTAAAATATGGTGATGCAAAAACTTTGGGGTCACTTATTGGGGGGATCTGCTCTTCTGACACCTCAGGTGTACTGCCAATGTGAAAAGGCTGTCGAAAACCATTCCTGCAAAACCTGCACTATAGTATGGCGCTCCCTTACTTCTAAGGTGTGCAGTGTGTTGTACTCAGGAGAAATTGCAAAAAAAACCTGTGAGGTTCATTTTTTCCTATCAGCCCTTAGAAAAAAATTAAACACTTCAGGCTAAAACTGTCACGAGGGTGTCAAGTCCCCCTGGGAGACTGGAGTTAGAAGGTCACTATGGGTAATGATTTTCAGGTCCTCTTTAGAGACAATGTGATTCATGTCCTATTTTAAATGGATTTCCTTTCCATCATTGCTGAAAAGGTTAAGGACTCTTTCCTTGCTGGCTGGGAACATACAACTCTGTTGTTCTCAGATAAAGCTGCTGATATAATTTCCTCTCCATTTATATACTAGCTCTGGATGTTTTTTCCTTGCCGGTGAAAGAATCTTCTTCCTGGAAGTTTTGAGCTTTGTAGTGTTGGAATGTGCAGTAGTTTCATGAGTGTTTATGTCCTGGTCCTTATTCCTATTTAGCTTGTTTGTTCTTCCCTTTCACTATCCTTCTCCCTATTTTTGGTTAGTGTCTTCTATGATAGTGGTTTTCAGTTACACGTGTCTGTCTTTGTGTCTTCTTTCAAGCACATTTCTGTCTCATGCCTCATGTTGTGTGAGGGGTTACAGATTAGGGTTTAATAGAGAATAGAGAGAATAGTAGGGTTGGAGACTCAGACCTCTCTACCATCAAGAGTACCATTGGGACAGAGATAGCTCGGGTCCCAGTTCCAGGGACAGTTTTAGGCCCCTCTCCCTTACTTCAGATTGTTGCAACTTGACAAAACACAACATTTTATTAGTAAAAATGTAATTATTTTTCATCACTACCCAATGAAATAACATTTCATGTGTTGTCAATATGCTCACTGCATCCCTACATGAATTCATTCAGGGCCGTAGTTTGTAAAATAGGGTCACTTATGGTTTCTTTTGTTCTAGCACTTTAGGGGCTCTGCCAATGTGACATGGCTCCCTCAAACCATTTCAGCTATATCTGGTGCAATATGGTGCTCCTTCCCGTCTGCGCTTTGCACTGTGACTCAAAAGTAGTTTTTGGCCACTTATAGGGTATTGGTGTACTCAGGTGAAATTGTGTAACAAATTTTACCATTCATTTTCTCCATTATCCCTTTTGAAAATTGAAAACTTGGTGCCAAAGCAATATTTTAGTTGAAAAAATGTTAATTTTCCATTGACTCAGCCCAATATTTTACAATTCTGTGAATCACCTGAGGGTTAAAAATGCTGACTATACCCCTAGATGAATTCCTCAAGAGCTGTAGTTTCTAAAATTCACTCACTTATACTGGTTTCTGCTGTTTTGGCATGTCAGGGGCTCTTCAAATGTGACATAGCATTTGCAATCTATTACAGCCAAAAATTGCGCCAGACTTCAATTGGTGCTCCTTCCCCTATGAACTGTGCTTTGCAACCAAACAGTACTTTTCCCCCACATGCGGGGTATCTGCATACTTATGAGAAATTGCACAACAAATTGTATGGTCCATTTTCTTCTTTTAGCCTTGTGAAAATAAAAAAATTGCAGCTAAAGCAACATTTTTGTGAGAAAAATTTATTTTTTCATTTATACATTTCAACTTTTAAAATTCTGTGAAATACCTGAGAGTTCATGGTGCTCACAATATCACTAGACAACTTTCTTGAGGGGTCTAGTTTCCAAAATGGGGTCATTTGTGTTTTGGGTTTCATTGGTATGCACATCAGGGGCTCTTCAAATATGACATGGCATCCACTATGAATCCAGCAAATTTTACATTCAAAAAGTAAAATGGTGGTTCTTCTATTCAGAGCCCTGCCATGCATCTAAACAGTAGTTTTCCTCCACATATTGGATATTGGCGTACTCAGAAAAAATATCACAACAAATTTTGGGGTCCACTTTCTCTTGTTACGCTTGTGAAAATAAAAAATTTGGTTCTGAAACAACATTTTTTGTGGGAAATGGTAAAATGTTTGTGCTTCCTTCCACATTACCTTAATTTCTGTGAAGCAGCTGTAGAGTGTGGTGGGTGACTGGTTTTGAGCACTTTGAAGGGTGATGCTTTTTGAATGCTGCCACATAGGCTTCTCAAAGTCACTTCAAATGCTATGTGGTCTCTAAAAAAAGGGTTTTGTGAATTATGTTGGAAAAAAATTATGCAGATGTAAAGTAGACATGTGGTAAATGTTATTTATTAACTAATTTGTGTGACATAACTCTACAGTTTAAGGGCATAAAAACTGAAAGTTTGAAAATTATGACATTTTCTACATTTTCGCCAAAAGTTTTAATATTTTCACAAATAAACTAAAAAGATATCGACCTAAATTTACCATTAACTTGAAGTGCAGTATTTCATGAAAACACAATCTGAGAATCACTGGGATCCTTTAAAGATTTCCAGAGTTATTACCTCATAAAGGGAGGGTGGTCAGAATTGAAAAAATGGCCCGGTTAGGAAGGTGAAAACAGGTTTAATGACAAAGGTGTTAAAGGGAATCTGTCGTCAGAATTTTGTACTGTAAAGCACAGACATGGCTGCAATCGTTCTGTATACAGATTTGATTGATAACTTTGGTGAAGATATTTGCTTTGCTGTCCTTCCTTAATCATCACTTGAAGTTTTCTTCCAAGGGCATTCAAATACTGGAGGTAGGCGGGCGGACCAGGGAATCAAAGACAGAGAGGAGCAGACCCCGTATACAGTCCGGCCACTGTGCACCGAAATCTGATCTGCAGAAAACTTCAAGTGGTGATTAAAGAAGAACCACAACGTGGATTTTGTCACCCAAGGTATCAATTTAATCTGTGAAACAGCACCATGATAGTCTTGTCTTTATATTCCAAAATCGTGCTGACATGTTCCTTTAAGTCATGAAAAACTCCTTCACAGGTTAATATTGCTGATAAAACAATGATTTTATTAAAACTACAGCAGGTAGCCCAGTAATTGACATGTCACTGGAATCACTTGACAAAGACCTATTGGTGGTCGAAACGTCGTTTGCATTAAGGCGTAATAAAGTCTTTTTTTTATTACTACACTTGGGTGGAACGCTGTTCTTCTACTTTTTGAATGTCACTGGAATTAGGGTCTTGGCTCCTATATTATGCTGCTCCTAGATTAGCTGGCAAAAATCTGGTGACAGATTTCCTTTAATGTGCAACTTTTTTTTATATAATAAAACATATAATATATGAACTATGAACTTACAGCCGTTATGAAGTACAGAAAACTGAAGTTAAATTCAATCCTTCTGCCTAATATTCCAATTGATTTCTTTTGAAGGTGCTTTAAAAAAGTAATGACATTTTATTATAAATTTAAATCAGTGATGTTGTAATTTGCACTCATGCAGGTTTCATTCACTAACCTTCTTGCTCCATTGGTTGTGAAATTCAGCTTTGCTGGATGTATTAATGTTCCCCTCTAGTTCCCTCACATATTGATTCAGCGGGGTGCCTAATGAATGTTAAAACAGAATTTTAAAACACAGAGAAAATCAATGGTGTAAATCGGAAGTCCTGAAAACTCTTTTATACTATCTGTGAGAAGGGATGACATAAGCTTTATTTTAGTTTGAGCGCTATCTTGGCAGTGTATTTGTGAAGTCTTGCAGTTAATAATATATCAATTGAAAAATTAATAATAAATAACAATTTAATTGAATTGAAATCTGAGGGATGGATGAATTCTAACATAGTGCAGAAAGTGCAAAAAAAAAGCATGTATGCTTGGTGAGCGGTATTTAGCAACTGTTAGAATGGAAAATTGCAGCAATCAGTGTCAGGTGGCTTCTGCCAAGGCAAGTAAAATTAGGGGTTGCATTAAAAAGTAGCTTGGTTCACAGAATTAAAATTGGGGGGGAAGTTTGTTATTTGATTTATTCCAGAATTCCAGCTGGTAAAGTTGCATTTTTTGCAGCAAATGTGATTTTTTTTCAACGCTCTCGTTACTTTAAAAAAAGATTAATGGAAATTAGCTAGGAGGACATGGCCTCAACTAGCCAGAAAAATTTACTATAATTTACATCAGAATACATAGATAAAATATACACCACCCCAGCTCTACCAATGCTTAGGCAGGAAAAGATGTGACAACTTCATTGAGACCTGTGACTACTCAAGTTTAAAAACAACTTTCCCAATGCACCATGTTTTTCAGTTAGAGGAAAATTGAGGATGAGTCTGGTCACATTCTCTTTCATCAGCAGTCATTCTGAAAACAAGACATTTCTGCAGTCTTTTACTGAGGTCTAAGGGGTAAGGTTTTTCCACGTGGAGAGTGGTATACTAGCTCTGGCTTGTCAAGGTAAGGAGGCTTATTCGCCATGCAATGTTCCTCTGGGAAATTTAATATGCAAATTGCCTCTTCAGAGAAAAAGAGGAGTTGAACTCTATAGCGCCACCTGTTGGAAGTAGTGATCCTACAAGTCAAAAGCAACCCTTTAACGAGTCTTGCAATATGACTTAGGATAATCGCTACTTCCAACAGGTGGCGCTATAGAGTTCAAGTCCTCCTTTTCTCTGAAGAGGTAATTTGCATATTAAATTTCCCAGAGGAGCATTGCACAGTGAATAAGCCTCCTTACCTTGACAAGCCAGAGCCGGTATGTCTCTCTCCACAAGGAGAAACCTTACCCCTTAGACCTCAGTCCAGAGCCTCTCACCTAGCCAAATCAATTCTCAATGCTTGGCACTGACGAGGGCCAACAGCCTGAAACACCATGTCTGCGAATTGAGATACTGATTTGGCTTTTATCCTAAGTCATATTGCAAGACTCGTTAAAGGGTTGATTGTGAATTGTAGGATCGCTACTTCCAACAGATGGTGCTATAGAGTTCAAGTCCTCATTTTCTCTGAATAGGCAATTTGCATACTGCAAGTCTTTTATAAAGGCTCACCTGGTCATCAGTTCTCTCTGTCTGGCTCCACTCTTGGCTGCTGGTGTCACGGAGTTACCGCGACAGAGCAGTGCCAGAAGACCGCAGCATCTGATGGCTCCTGCTTCACCGCTGAGAAGAAGCACTTCTCCAGTGTATTAATGTGTTTGTTTACTTTCAGCAGGACAGGGGTTAATCGGCCATGTGGTAAACCCTGCATTCAGCTGTGCTCGGTTAGCCACTCCTCTCTCCTATAAAAGCTAGGCCTTCTGGGCAGATCCTTGTCTGAGTTAGCACTTGCTATATAAACCTGGAGAGTGAGGAGCTGGTGTCTGGAGAGCTGGAGGAGTTTACTGTAAGACTGTTGCTTGGTTTGTTCGCTTGGAAATTCCTCATCCTTACCTGCCTTATTTTCCTCCCCGGTCCTTCACCCCCTGGTGAATACCTCTGTTATTTGTGAGAGTATACTTGTGTGAGTGGAATTTTCTTTTATCCTTGTCTTTGTTCCTGATGAACTGATGTTGGTATGAAGACAAAGTGTGGTCACACCAAATATTGATGTGATTTACTTTTATTTTTTGTTCATTTACTTTGAATTCTGCTAATTGATAAAAATGAAGTTTTATTTTTAAAGCATTTCTACATTTCAGCATTCTTTCAAGATAATCAAAGTGAATCCCTCCCCGGCCTGGTCTGCGCTGCTGCACTTTGATCGTCCTACCTAGTCCGGTCAGTGAGTACTCACGTGGACCAACCTCATACCATGTGATCCCTCGGTATCCAATCACATGATCTGTGTACCACGGCACCTTCTCCCATTGCAGCCAGAAGCAGAGATAATGGACTTCATGCATCTCCCACAGAGTGACACAGCAGTTGGACTAGTGCACTACGGCACTTCCTCTCACCGCTCCCAGGGACAAAAGGCAGAGAACATCACGCATTTTCTATGCAGTCACTTAACAACAGGTAAAAATCCTTCCTTTCCTTCGGATTATCTTGTCACACATATTTACATATATTATGCGTGATTGACACCTGTCATATCAATCTACTGAGCAACTACTTATGCGACTATTTACTAGGGGCCCAAAGCGCCATTTAGACCTCTTTAGCTTTTTATACACTTTTCAAGCAAAGGGTGGTAGTTACCAAACCAGGCAGCTGAGTAGTTTTCTATCGTGTCTAGTGCTAGTGTCATATTTACTACTTTTTAATGTATATATCTGTAGTGTCCATAGTGTATAAAAGCTCTAATAGTTGAAACATTCCTGATGGAAATTGGAAAGATTCCTGGGGCAACAGTCAACAATGAGTTTTCTAGGATTTTCATGAATCTTGAAAAAACATCTACATGTGCCTGCAATAGAAAAACTGTGAACTGCCAGGTATATTTCCCTTATTATTTATTTTACAATGTCACAAATGTATTCTCTGAAAGGTCAGTTCCTAATTTAAAGGGTACCTAAACTTGATAAGATTTTTTAATATGATATAGCCTATTTTCAGTAGCTTTGATTTTCTATAGAAATCCGTACAATACTCTGCTCACGCTCAAAGAGAAGGGTTGAGCAATCAGTGGTGGGGGTGTCTCAGCCCAGACCCCTATCTGAATTTTGTTACAGCAGGGTTTTTGCTCATTTTGTTCCTTTTAGGTTTTGTATGCATCATGGCCAATGTGAACATGTGTTTATGTGCTGCATGTATGCCAACTTAAGCCAAGCTCAATTTTTTTTCTCTGTATTTTTGCATTCTGTGCAAACCGGGGTGTGGCCTCCCTCTCCTGAGCTGGAAATTACATTTAAAGGCTTCCCCAGACTTGTGTCCACTGGTTAAGACCCAGTACTTTTGTCTGCCCTTACTAGCACACTGAGGTAACTCTGACACATGGTAAGGTTTTTAATATTAGACAGTATAGGACCATCTCGATCAGGGTCACCTTGTCGATGGTGGGATGGCTTTTATGCTATTTTTGATAAAAAAGAGTATTACTAAGAACCCCGGGTTATTTAAATGCACTTTTGCTTTTTACTTATTTAGTTACAGCAGGGTTTTTGCTCATTTTCGTTTTTGTAGGTTTTGCATGCTTTATGGCCAATGTGAACATGCATTTATGTGTTGCATGTATACCAACTTAACCCCTTCCCGACATGCGCCGTACTAGTACTGCTCTGTGGGAACTGAGTTCCCGCAGACTGCAGTACTAGTACGACGCACGATCGCGCGGTCTCACAGTGAGCACCCCGGCGAACGCATGCGGGTGTCAGCTGTATGTGATGGCTGACACCCGGCAGCAATGCCCATGATCGGCGCTAGCGCCGATCATGGGCATTTAACCCCTCTGATGCCGCTGTCAGTAGTGACAGCGACATAGAGGGGCATCGCGCAGGGACAGGGGCTCCCTGCGCTCTCCCACCAGAACAACACGATGCGATCGCGTTGTTCCGGTGTTCTGGAAGGAGTCCCTGGATCCAAAATGGCCGCGGGACTCCTTATGGGTCCTTCACTGAGGTGGCTTGCCGGCGCCTGCTCTGAGTAGGTGCCGGAAAGCCTCCTGCACTGCCTGTCAGATCGCTGATCTGACACAGTGCTATGCAAAGTGTCAGATCAGCGATCTGATGAAATATAGTAATGTCCCATGCTGGGACAATGTTATAAAGTAAAAAAAAATAAAATAGAATGTATATAAAAAAAAATCCCCAAATAAAGAAAATAAATAAATAAATATTTTCAAATAAATCCATTTATTTATGTAAATTAAAAAAAAACAATAAAAGTACACCGCAAAAAATAAATAAAAAACGAGGCAAAAAACAATGCTTTATCATCATACTGCCGAACAAAAAGTGCAATAAAATGTGATCAAAAAGACGGATATAAATAACCATGGTACCACTGCAAACATCATCTTGTCCCACAAAAAAAGCCACCATACAGCATCATCAGCAGACAAATTAAAAAGTTATAGCTATCAGAATAAAGCGATGCAAAAACAATTATTTTTTATTTAAAATAGATTTTATTGGGTAAAAAGCGATCAAAAAACGTCATGTGCCCAAAAATGGTACCAATAAAAACATCAACTCTTCCTGCAAAAAAACAAGACCTCACACGACTGTGTGGGCCAAAATATGGATAAATTATAGCTCTCAAAATGTGGTGATGCAAAAACAATTTTTTTGCAATAAAAAGCGTCTTTTAGTGTGTGACAGCTGCCAATCATAAAAATCAGCCAAAAAAATGCTATAAAAGTAAATCAAACCCTCCTTCATCACAGCCTTAGTTAGGGAAAAATAATACAATTTTAAAAAATTTATTTATTTCCATTTTCCCATTAGGGTTAGGGTTAGGGTTGGGGCTAAAGTTAGGGTTAGGGTTGGGGCTAAAGTTAGGGTTAGGGTTGGGGCTAAAGTTAGGGTTAGGGTTGGGAGTAAAGTTAGGGTTGGGGTAAAGTTAGGGTTAGGGTTGGGGCAAAAGTTAGGTTTAGGGTTAGGGTTGGGGTTGGGGTTAGGGTTAGGGTTGGGGCTAAAGTTAGAGTTAGGGTTGGGGCCAAAGTTAGGGTAAGGGTTGGGGCTAAAGTTAGGGTTTGGATTACATTTACGGTTGGGTTATGGTTGGGATTAGGGTTAGGGGTGTGTTTGGGTTATGGTTGCAGTTAGAATTGGAGGGTTTCCACTGTTTAGGCACATCAGCGGCTCTCCAAACGCGACATGGCGTCCGATCTCAATTCCAGCCAATTCTGCGTTGAAAAAGTAAAACAGTGTTCCTTCCCTTCCAAGCTCTCCCGTGCGCCCAAACAGGGGTTTACCCCAACATATGGAGTATCAGCGTACTTAGGACAAATTGGACAACAACTTTTGGGGTCCAATTTCTCCTGCTACCCATGGAAAAATACAAAACTGGGGGCTAAAAAATAATTTTTGTAGAAAAAAAAAGATTTTTTATTTTCATGGCTCTGTGTTATAAACTGTAGTGAAACACTTGGGGGTTCAAAGTTCTCACAACACATCTAGATAAGTTCCTTGGGGGGTCTAGTTTCCAATATGGGTTTACTTGTGGGGGTTTATACTGTTTAGGTACATCATGGGCTCTGCAAATGCAACGTGATGCCTGCAGACCAATCCATCTAAGTCTGCATTCCAAACTGCGCTCCTTCCCTTCCAAGCTGTGCCGTGCACCCAAACAGCGGTTCCCCCCCACTTATGGGTATCAGTGTACTCAGGACAAATTGGACAACAACTTTTAGGGTCCAATTTCTCCTGTTACACTTGGGAAAATAAAAATTTGGGGGCTAAAATATAATTTTCAAGTAAAACAATATATTTTTTATTTTCACAGCTCTGCATTATAAACTTTAGCGAAACACTTGGGGGTTCAAAGTTCTCACAACACATCTAGATAAGTTCTTTAGGGGGTCTAGTTTCCAATATGGGGTCACTTGTGGGGGGTTCTAGTGTTTAGGTACATCAGGGGCTCTGCAAACGCAACGTGATGCCCGCGGACCATTCCATCAAAGTCTGCTTTCCAAAACAGCACTCCTTCCCTTCCGAGCTCTGCCATACACCCAAACGGTGGTTCCCGCCCACATATGGGGTATCGGTGTACTCAGGACAAACTGACCACCAACATTTGGGGTCCAATTTCTCCTGTTACCCTTGGGAAAATAAAAAATTGCCGGCTAAATTATCATTTTGTGGAAAAAAAAAATGATTTTTTAATTTTCACAGCTCTACATTCTAAACTTTAGTGAAACAATTGGGGGATAAAAGTGCTCACCACACATCTAGATAAGTTCCTTAGGGGGTCTTCTTTCCAAAATGGGGTCACTTGTGGGGGGTTTCCATTGTTTAGGCACATTAGGGGCTTTCCAAACACGATGTGGCTTCCGATCTCAATTCCAGCCAATTTTGCATTGAAAAGTCAAATGGCGCTCCTACCTTTCCGAGCTCTGCCATGCGCCCAAGCAGTGGTTTACCCTCATATATGGTGTATCAGCATACTCGGGACAAATTGCACAACAACTTTTGGGGTCCAATTTGTCCTGTTACCCTTGTGAAAATAAAAAATTTGGGGCGAAAAGATAATTTTTGTTAAAAAAATATTTGTTTTTTTTTACGGCTCTACATTATAAACTTCTGTGAAGCACTTGGGGGTTCAAAGTGCTCACCACACATCTAGATTAGTTCCTTAGGGGGTCTACTTTCCAAAATGGTATCACTTGTGTGAGGTTTCCACTGTTTAGGCACATCAGGGGCTCTCCAAACGTGACATGGTGTCCGATCTCAATTCCAGCCAAATTTGCATTGAAAAGTCAAACGGCGCTCCTTCCCTTCCGAGCTCTGCCATATGCCCAAACCGTGGTTTACCCCCACACACTGGGTATCAGCGTACTCAGGACAAATTGCACAACAACTTTTGTGGCCCAATTTGTCCTTTTACCCTTGGGAAAATAAAAATTTGGGGCGAAAAGATCATTTTTTGTGAAAAAAATATGATTTTTTTTACGGCTCTACATTATAAACTTCTGTGAAGCACTTAGAGGTTCAAAGTGCTCACCACACATCTAGATTAGTTCCATAGGGGGTCTACTTTCCGAAATGGTGTCACTTGTGGGGGGTTTCCACTGTTTAGGCACATCAGAGGCTCTCCAAACGCGACATGGTGTCCAATCTCAATTCCAGCAAATTTTGCATTGAAAAGTCAAATGGCGCTCCTTCCCTTCTGAGCTCTGCCATGTGTACAAACAGTGGGGTATCGGCATACTCAGGACAAATTGTACAACGACTTTTGTGGTCCAATTTTTCCTGTTACCCTTGGTAAAATAAAACAAATTGGATCTGAAGTAAAAAAATGTGTGAAAAAAAGTTAAATGTTCAATTTTTTTTAAACATTCCAAAAATTCCTGTGAAGCACCTGAAGGGTTAATAAACTTTTTGAATGTGGTTTTGAGTCATATGGACCCCTCAAAGTGACTTCAAGTGTGAGGTGGTCCCTAAAAAAATGGTTTTGCAAATTTTGTTGTAAAAATGAGAAATCGCTGGTCAACTTTTAACCCTTATAACTTCCTAACAAAAAAATTATGTTTCCAAAATTGTGCTAATGTAAAGCAGACATGTGGGTAATGTTATTTATTAACTATTTTGCATGATATGACTCTCTAATTTAAGGGCATAAAAACTAAAATGTAAAAATTGCAAAAATTTTCAGAATTTTTGCCAAATTTCCATTTTTTTCTCAAATAAACGCAAGTCAAATTGAAGAAATTTTACCACTATCATAAAGTACAATCGAGAAAACAATCTCAGAATCACCAGGATCCATTGAAGCGTTTAGAGTTATGACCTCATAAAGTGACAGTGGTCAGAATTGAAAAAAATGGCCTAGTCAGGAAGTTGAAAACATGCTTTGGGGTGAAGGGGTTAAACCAAGCTCAATTTTTTTTCCCTAACTGAATAAGAACTATAACACACAACAAAAATGTTAAAAAGTTTAGTTGCCCTTGAAGAAAAAATGTATGCGATTGCTGGACATCAGAGTATTCCCTTGTAACATTTTAATGATTAAACCACATGATGACATAATAAATTGTGGTTCTATCTTTGGGACCAATAAATAGGGATTGGGAGAACCCCTTCTCATCATAGGTTAGAGCCCCAGTTGTGACATTTTAAAGTGAACCTGACATCTTATACATGTGTAAGCAGGCACGGGAATGCAGTAATGCAGGGATTGCAGAACAATGCTGTATAACAATGTTATTTAATTTTTAAAATCACCCAACTTTCCACACAGACTCTTACCTCTGCTCCTAGTATTCACTTTGTAGCACATATATTGCATAGCACAAGTCTGCCAACACTTTAGTCTGCAGTGTGTATCCTATAAGTGTTTATCATACAAGTGTGAAGATCAGAATTCATTCCAGAATTGAACCAGAAGGGAACTGAAGGTAACTGGATACAGTCACTGTAAACAATGTTTCTGTTTGTTTTCACTCTCACCCCTATGATCCTTCACTTTCTATTAACCCCCTATTCCCTACTCCTAGTAAGGAACTGTTCATCTCTTCTTCAGTCCTCCCCATCCATCTCACTTCCTCCTCAGAACTCTTCCTCAACATACAATCCTCTGTCTCCAAACACAGAAAGCCACCACATGCCCTCTCCTGCTCCCACCTGCTAACACTTTCTCTGCTTTTTCTCACTGCTGGTGATATCTCTCCAGATCCTGGTCCTCCTCACCACATCTCCACAGTCATTTCTACCTCCCATCCACGCTCTATCACAAATTTCCGTAACCTCTCTAACCTTATACCCATTCGCCCAGCTCCCTCTTCCCCAGTTCCACTAACAGGAGCTCTGCGGAACACTTGCTCTGTCTGCAACAGACTTTCCGACATCCATGATCTTTTTGTTACTACCAAACTTTCCTTCCTTGCCATCACAGAAACCTGGCTCACCCCTTTTGACACAGCCTCTCCTGCTGCACTTTTGTATGGTGGATTCCACCTTTCCCACACACCCGGCCCCAGCAGCAAGCATGGTGGAGGAGTTGGTTTTCTTCTGTCAGATAACTGCTCCTTCACCCCAATCCAATGACCACCCTCTGTTACCCTCCCTTCCTTTGAGGTGCACTCTGTGCACATCTACTCCCCCTCCAACCTCCAACTGGCTGTCATTAACTGCCCCCCAAGGCGAGCTACCACCTTCTTTGACCACTTCACCACCTGGCTGCTTCATTTCCTCTCCGCTGACATCCCCACTATCATCCTGGGTGACTTCAACTTCCCCATTGACATTTCCCTCTCAGCTGCCACTAAACTTCTATCTCTCACTTCCACCTTCGGCCTCACTCAATGGTCTTTTGCAGCCATTCACAAAGATGGCCACTCACTGGACCTCATCTTCACCCGCCTCTGCTCCCTAGCTAACCCCTCTAACTCACCTCTTCCTCTTTCTGACCACAACCTACTGACATTCTCTTCCCTCTCCACTCCTTGTCTACAACCCCCAACCCCCAAATTTGCACACCCTCGCAGAAATCTTAAACACCTCGATCTACACTCACTCTCTGAATCCCTCCTCCCTCTTACAGACATAAGCTCCCTACACAATGCGGATGCCGCTACGGCTCTATATAACACCACAATAGCTGTAGCTTTTGAATTGGTTGCCCGTCTCACACATACCAAATCTCGCAAAATCAATAGACAGCCTTGGCACACCAGCCTGACCAAAGAACTGAGATGAGCTTCCAGGGCTGCTGAGTGGAGATGGAAAAGATCCCACTCCAAAGAGCATTTCATTGCATTCAAACAGTCCCTCACTACTTTCAAGGCCACACTCGCCACAGCTAAGCAAACCTACTTCTCATCTCTCATATCCTCCCTGTCTCACAACCGTAAACAACACCTTCAATTCTCTCCTCCGTCCCCCAGCACCTCCTCCCACTCATCTCAGCTGAAGACTTTGCTTCATTTTTCAAGCAGAAGATTGATAACATCAGAGAGTTTTGGTTGACAACCCCCAGAGCCCTTCCTCCTAACTGCCCAGCCCTCCACATCCAAAACCAACTTCTCCACCATTACAGAAGATAAACTCAACACTCACGATCGCATCTCACCACCTGTGCACTTGACCCGATCCCATCCCACTTCATCACAAACCTCACCACAGTCTTCATCCCAACCCTAACCCATGTCTTCAACCTATCACTAACAACTGGTGTTTTCCTCTCAAGCTTTAAACATGCCTCAATCACACCTATCCTCAAAAAGCCCTCTCTTGACCCATCCTCTGTATCTAGCTATTGACCTATATCACTTCTTCCCTATGCCTCAAAACTACTGGAACAACACGTCCATCTTGAACTGTCCTCCCATCTCTCTTTCAGTTCCCTCTTCAACCGCTTAAAATTTGGCTTCTGGTCATACCACTCCACTGAAACTGCCCTAAGGTCACCAATGACCTATTAACCACCAAGGCCAAGCGACACTACTCTGTCCTCCTCCTCCTGGACCTGTCCCCTGCCTTTGACACAGTGGACCATTCCCTATTATTAAAGACCCTCTCATCCCTTGTCATCACAAGCTTGGCCCTATCCTGGATCTCGTCATACCTAACAGACCGGACATTCAGCGTCTCCCACTTGCACACCACCTCCTCACCTCGCCCTGTATCTGTCGTAGTCCCGCAAGGTTCAGTCCTAGGGCCCCTGCTCTTCTCCATTTACACTTTCGGCCTGGGACAGCTCATATAATCTCACCTTTATGCTGATGACATACAGATCTACATCTCTGGACCAGATATCACCACCCTACTAACCAGAATCCCTCAATGTCTGTCTTCTATTTTATCCTTCTTCTCTGCTAGATTTCTAAAACTTAACATGGACAAAACAGAATTCATCATCTTTCACCTATCTCACGCGACCCGCACAACATACTTATCCATTAAAGTTAACGGCTGCCCACTCTCCCCAGTCCCACAAGCTCACTTCCTTTGGGTAATCCTTGACACTGATCTCTCTTTCAAACCACATTTACAAGCCCTTTCCACTTCCTGCCGACTTCAACTCAAAAATATTTCACGGATCCGTACAATCCTTAACCAAGAATCTGCAAAAACCCTAGTCCATGCCCTCATCATCTCCTGCCTTGACTACTGCAACTTCCTGCTCTGTGGCCTCCCCTCGAACACTCTCGCACCACTCCAATCTATTCTAAACTCTGCTGTCCGACTAATCCACCTGCCCCCCCGCTATTCCCCGGCCTCTCCCCTCTGTCAATCCCTTCACTGGCTCCCCATTGCCCAGAGACTCCAGTACAAAACCCTAATCATGAAATACCAAGCCATTCACAACCTGTGTGACCTCTTCTCCCTGTACTCACCTGCACACAACCTCCGATCCTCACAAGATCTCCTTCTCTACTCCCCTCTTATCTCCTCTTCCCACAATCGCATACAAGATTTCTCTTGCGCATCACCCCTACTCTGGAACTCTCTACCACAACATATCAGACTCTCGCCTATCATTGAAACCTTCAAAAAGAACCTGAAGACCTACTGTACCTCTTCCGACAAGCCTACAACCTGCAGTAACCACCGATCGACCAAACCACTGCACGACCAGTTCTACCCTCACCTACTGTACCTTCACCCATCCCTTGTAGATTGTGAACCATCACGGGAAGGGTCCTCTCTCCTCCTGTACCAGTCTGACTTGTATTGTTTAAGATTATTGTACTTGTTTTTATTATGTATACCCCTCCTCACATGTAAAGCGCCATGGAATAAATGGTGCTATAATAAAAAATAATAATAATAACAAAAGGAATGGCAATGATCTCCTCGCATGGAGTTATTAAACAACAGTAAACAAGGGAAGCAAAGGATTAACGCCACAGTCTGGTATTTAAACCACACTTATTTTAGTCTTCTCTGGTCCTCATCCAAACACAATCTGAGGGGAGTTGAAGTACCGGCAACGGCCAGCGAGGTGTCCTCAGGTTAATTCCACAGATTATCGTCCAGCTTCTGGCAGCAACGGGCAGTCACCAGTTTTGCCCACTGAGCCCTAGTCCACAAATCTGTGCAACAAAAGTGGGGAGCGCTGCAGGAGTTTCTGTCCAACATGGGTGCTGCTGCGCATTTGTCAACAATGGGGAACACACCTCAGGGTACTGCACCTGGCACCCACTCCTCCACATGAGCAGTGCACTCTGTTTAGCTGGGCATGCGGCGCTCTGCATACTCACTGACTTACTGGAGCTTTTGCATAAGCTCTGCCAGGGAACGACTCTGCACTTTCTCATGCTGCAGAGCGTGCCGCACACTGATTCTACTCTCGGTGCCAGTGGGAAAACTCTGTCTTTCCCGCGCTTCCTGCTCACTGCCCAGCCTAGCCACACACCCTCTCCCCAGGTCATGGGACCTTTCCGGTTCCCCCATTCTTTCCCCCCCGGCAACACTGGATGCAGCCTCGACAGTTCCGGAACCGGCATGTGGCAGGTACCCGCAGCCCGGTCTTCCTCCTCACACATGCAGCATGTATCAAGCACTATTTGGATGAATTCAGCAAGGTATGTTTGACTCTGACTTTCGCTAATAAGGCCCTTGACATGGCACAGCCTGACCAGACTACCATGTACTGTATATTAGCAGGCAGTGTACACTTTTGTTGAAACAAAAAAAAAAACTAAACTCTTTCTAGCAGAAAAGTAGTGAAACAATGCAACACAACAGTGTCACGACACAGAGCATAGGTAATCTTAAATAATCATGGATAATTGCCATCAGGGGGAAGGAATGATTACTTCCACTTTATAAATCACTGATGAGAGCTTGTCAACATTACCATACCTTATTACCATTCCTCCAAAAAGAAAAGATTGATGAGCGGCATCACAACAAGGCCAATGTAGGAGAACGGAACAATGATCCTAAAATAGAATCTGCTGATTTCTCTTTGGTTATGAGTCTATGACAGCTTTTCTTTTTTGTATGTTATCATGTGACGGTGGATGTTATCTGAAGGGCTATATACTGATGAAAGGACAGTTTATGGATATTTTCTATGTAAATATAAAGAAAAGTTGATTAAACTACTTTATGTTTGTTGAAACATGTTGCAATGAAAATTTAACCTAGTGATACTATTGATACATAGATTTTTGAAAAAACAATTCAACCCAAGTTCTATATTCTTCCGGGCTCTTTCTGTGCTTAGGAGTAGAGATGAGCGAATTTGATCGGGTCAGGGCTTAGGCCGGGTTCACATTAGCGTATCTGTGTGCAGCGTATACCTGCGTATAGCTCTGCATGCGTCTTCCGTACATATATTTAATGCTAAAACCCCAACAGGAGGAAAAGAAAGAGGAAAAAACCTCCACTATTCTAGAAAAAACACCACAGAAAAACAGGCAAAGGTGCTTACCTGTCTAGGCCTCAAATCAAATGCACTCTCATGGTGCAGTGGGCCCCAAGTAAAGATGGCGACTACACAGGTGTGGTAATACCAAATGAGACAGCCAGCCTACAATCAGGGATTGGCCGCTGGGCACACCGGTGCAAATAATAATCTGCAGCAATGTTCACACAGAGTATGCACAGCAACTGGATCCTAGCCTGTGTTCTTGTGCACTTTTTTACTTTTACTTTTTGAGGTGCAGTTGGGCCCTGATGGCTTTGTAAGTTGTAGGTTTGATTTTATTTTTATTGTTTTATTTTGAATGGGGCCAAAGGGGGGAGATTTGAACTTTTTTATTTTTTTATTTTTTTCAAAACTTTTTTTTAAAACTTTTGCCATGCTTCAATAGCCTCCATGGGAGGCTAGAAGCTGGCATAGCCTGATCGGCTCTGCTACATAGGAGCAATGCTCAGATCACTCCTATGTAGCAGAATTACTGCATTGCTATGAGCGCCGACCACAGGGTGGTGCTCACAGCAATCTGGCATCAACAACATAGAGGTCTTCAGGAGACCTCTGGTTGTTATGCCAATGCACCACTGACCCCCGATCACGTGACGGGTCAGCGGTGCGCGCTTGGCAAATGCCTCTGTCAGCGTTTCATAGTGGCATTTAACTAGTTAATAACGGCGGGTGGATCGCGATCCCACCCGCCGCTATTGTGGGCACAAAACAGCTGACATGTACTAGCTTTGATGCGGGCTCACCGCTGGAGCCCGCATCAAAGCAGGGGATCTGCCATCGGATGTACTATTCCGTCCAATGGCAGAAAGGGGTTAAATTACTCAGCTATAAAGTTTAATACTGCTATTCTTGCATTATGGTTGCATGTAAAACTTACAAAAAGCATGCAAAAATATTTCAGGATTTAATTACTCATCTATAAAGTATACATGATTTCTGTCACATTTTGGTGGTACATAACAGCACAAAAACATTTTTCAGCCATACAGTATTAAGTGTTCTTGGGTACATATAGTTAGCATATAACCCTCCAAATACTTGTTCAAAATGTATTAGTATTATATTGCTCATCCATAAGGTATTTAAACTTCTTGGGTACATTTTGTTGCTATAAAAGCCTCAAAAAAGTGTTAAATGTATCAGCATTCAATTGCTCACCCATAGACAATTTTATGATCTGGAGTACATTTAGTTGGTATATAACACTCAAAAAACTTGTTCAAAATGTATAGCTATTATATTGCTCATCCACAGGGTATTACATATTCTTGGGTATTTTCCGTTGCTATAAAAGCCTAAAAAAAATGTTTAAAAATTTATCGGTAGTATATTGCTGAACCATACACTATTTCATGGTCTGGAGTACATTTCCTTGGTATTTAACCCTCAAAAGTGCATTATGAGTCTAGGAGTACCAATACATGACAATTTAAACAGAATGCGTATTAGGCCATCTTTTATGGGGTATCCGAGTCCTTTATTACGGATGTCATCAGTGTGCACATGTGTAGGACGTTTTGCGACCTGTGTACCGGAAACAGTGACTTCTGAAAGAGTCCTTAGTGGAAACTTGATGATTTACCGAGCTTTTGATGAATTTTGCTGATTTAAGGAAAAATGCTGAATTTGAGATTGGCGAACATTTTCCAAACAATTTCGCTCAACTCTAGTTATAAGGTTTAGGGAGCAATCACTTTTTCACACAGGGCCCTAAAGGTTTGGACTTCCTATCACCTTAATAATAAAGGCCTCCATTTAAAAACTACATTTTGTGTTTACTTGTGTTATCTTTGTCTAATATTTAAATATGTTTGTGATGTGAAACATTTAAGTATGACAAACATGCAGAAGAACTGAAAATCAGGAAGGGGGGGCAAACACTTTTTCACACCACTGTAAAGTTGCTCAGTATAACTTATAGCCTTGCACTGAAAGTAGATTTTTAAGAACATATATCACATTTGTTTCCAAGAACATACACTCACTGGCCACTTTATTAGGTACACCTGTCCAACTTCTTGTTAACACTTAATTTCTAATCAGCCAATCACATGGCGGCAACTCAGTGCATTTAGGCATGTAGACATGGTCAAGACAATCTCCTGCAGTTCAAACCGAGCATCAGTATGGGGAAGAAAGGTGATTTGAGTGCCTTTGAACGTGGCATGGTTGTTGGTGCCAGAAGGGCTGGTCTGAGTATTTCAGAAACTGCTGATCTACTGGGATTTTCACGCACAACCATCTCTAGAGTTTACAGAGAATGGTCCGAAAAAGAAAAAAAATCCAGTGAGCGGCAGTTCTGTGGGCGGAAATGCCTTGTTGATGCCAGAGGTCAGAGGAGAATGGGCAGACTGGTTCGAGCTGATAGAAAGGCAACAGTGACTCAAATCGCCACCCATTACAACCAAGGTAGGCCTAAGAGCATCTCTGAACGCACAGTGCATCGAACTTTGAGGCAGATGGGCTACAGCAGCAGAAGACCACACCGGGTACCACTCCTTTCAGCTAAGAACAGGAAACTGAGGCTACAATTTGTACAAGCTCATCGAAATTGGACAGTAGAAGATTGGAAAAATGTTGCTTGGTCTGATGAGTCTCGATTTCTGCTGCGACATTCGGATGGTAGGGTCAGAATTTGGCGTAAACAACATGAAAGCATGGATCCATCCTGCCTTGTATGGAGCATCTTTGGGATGTGCAGCCGACAAATCTGCGGCAACTGTGTGATGCCATCATGTCAATATGGACCAAAATCTCTGAGGAAAGCTTACAGCACCTTGTTGAATCTATGCCACGAAGAATTGAGGCAGTTCTGAAGGCAAAAGGGGGTCCAACCCGGTACTAGCATGGTGTACCTCATAAAGTGGCCGGTGAGTGTATATTACATCTATTCATCTAACTCTCACTGCCTTTTCATTGTTAGTTATCTGTTTATCTGAATTAGTTGCTTAGTGACTTGCGAATGTGTTCACAGTATAGACTAGCCTGTTTAATAGTAGAGATGAGTGCATTGCTTTGTGTGACCCCGGTCCATTGTCAATGTGTGCTCTTTCTGGCTATGGACAAGAGCTGTAGGAATTACTCCCAGAAATCTTAGGCTCTGCTTATAATTAAATGGGCTGGCTAAATGGAACCTATGCAGACTATGGCAGTCCAACAAATCAAACACCTCGATTGGGAATGTGGAAGCTCAGGAAAGTCATGCAGCTCTTGTCCATGGCTAGGAACAACTTACCGGGACCATGGATCAGAATTGAGTTAAGCAATCCACCTATCTCTATATAGTACATTGGTTTGATGACACAGTAATTATTTTTAACTAGGACAGAAATATATTTTTCTTTGGTGGGTCAAGAGACATAGGCCATTGTTGACTCTTGAATTGATTATTGTGTTGGTATCATTGGAGGACAGGGACACTGGGTCATTGAACAATCAATGTTTGCTAATATGTTGATTACCCATTGTATAAGTTCATGTAAATAGTTGATTTGCAAAGAATAAAGGACAAACTATGCAGATTGATTAAATACTCAAACAATGAGCATTGACCCCCTGACTTGTGGATGAAAGCCTGAATGTAGATGTTGATTTAAAAAGGGACCTTTATCCTTTTGCAGAGAGACTCTGCAGAATAGCAGCCAGGATAGCATGGCTCCAACCGGAGGAAAACATATTTGAGGCACTCTACAGGAATTCAGCTTAAGGGGCCAAAGCCTCACCTGGAGGAATACAGATCTGATCCATTTACCATCATTGAATCCACAGAGACGTTCGGAGAAGCTAGGTTGGTAACATCTGGTCACTTGGCCCCATGGAGATGTTCGGAGAAGCCAAGTTGGCACCATCCGGTCACCTGGCCCCACGGAGACATTCTGAGAAGTCAGATCACCTGGCCTTGTACCTCATTGGACTGTCAGCTTCCTAAGCTTGTCGTTACCTCCTCTCTGTGGATGCCCACAAAAAGCTGTGTGCCACTGGTGGGGTTAGTTTGCCTTGGAAGCCCTGAAGTCACAGCTGCTCTAATCCCAGTAAGCCAGCGGAAGGGTGAAACTCTGTAATTCGCACCATCTTGTGTATTTGCTTGGATTGCTCTATATGTTAGTGTATGTTGGTGGCTCAAAAAAGTATTGCCACGCTGTTTTACCCTCTCCCTGTGATGTCTGAGTAGTATTCTGCTCATGGGAAAGGAGTATTGGTGTTCAATGGGATGAGCCCTGGTCCATGTTCGGCAGTTAGCACCAGACACTAAAATTTGAAAGGATCTTCATGGTGACTGGCTCCATTTAGATTGTTTTTTTTTTATTTAATACTTGTTGCCATAACAGATACACACAAATCCTTCCTGTATTTTCTGTCTAGATAACGCAGCAAAGTGTATGTGCCTTATGACAGATGAAATTAATGTGAGTTAATGGACAAAATAATTTGTTAGTTGTGTAAGCCTCCAGGAAGTCATGTAAAATAACTCCTTCACCAGACTGACAGAAGAGCTATGTACCTGCGTGTTTAGTGCTTCAGTCCTTCATTGTCTGATAATAATGAAATGACTCTCTTGTCTCTATCCAAGGCTACACAGCAAAGCTGAAAGTAATGTACTGAAAATGTGATTATATTTATATGGGCAGTCGTGTAACCAATGAAAAATACAACCAAAGTGCTTTAAAAATATTTTTAATAAAGGTTTATAATAAAGACTAGATTTAAATGATACATTACCTTCCAATTATACATTCTTTTCCATTTTTATCTTTAGTACACTTAGTGTGTAACACAGCATAAGGGGCCAAATTGCAGGATTAAGTCCCCTATGGAGAATAAAAAATAAAGTAACAAGTACAAAAAAAAAAACTTTTCAAAGAAACAAGATTATATGTAACATTGCACAGAAAGCGATATGAGTACAAGAAGGCGGAGGGCACCACTGAATGTATAAATATTGGGGCTCACCGTGGACTTGGAAAAATTGCAACTTAACCAGCAGAGAAAAAGATCAAGTCCACACGGAAGGGAGCACCTCAAACATGTATGAAAAATACAAAATTTTATTGATAAGCTTTACAAAAAATAGTGCAACACACAGAAGGACACATCACACAGAAAAAAATTAAAAACATTAAAAGTGCAACAACAGCACAAAGCTTGTACAGAAGTCATATCCTAATATAGGGACAATGACATCCCACATCCCTAACCCCTCCAAAATAGTAATATAATATAATGACCTACAGTGTAACCATATACAATGTACTTAGTATACAAGATGAAAAATTATATATATATGGTTCTCAGATCAGGGCAAGGAAACAATGTATACAAATAAGTATAGACCTACTGATATCACAGTACCATATAGCCTTACAGATATGAATAGAAAACAGTGAATCCCACAGGCAAAGAAAATCAATGCCTAAACGGCCTCCAACCAATAAGACCATGAAAAATGGAAGGACCACAAAATATGATAAGGTCCTGCATGTCAAAAAAAATCAAATACATACACCAAATGGGATCCAAATGCTGAAATCAAGCTAAGGCCATATGCGTGCTGAATGAAAGAGAAAGGGGGGGATGTGGGGTAAAAGCACAGAAAGCGAGCACCGTGTTTTCATGCTATGTTGATACAAAAATGGGTCAAAACATGAGTTACAATTACAACCCAATAAAGCATTTACATATATATACAGCTCTGGCAAAAATTAAGAGACCACCACATCAAAACCCTGTCATGGGCAGCCCAATCTCCAGACCTGAACCCAATTGAAAACCTCTGGAATGTAATCAAGAGGATGATGGATAGTCACAAGCCATCAAACAAAGAATAACTGCTTAAATTTTTGCGCCAGAAGCAGTGTGAAAGACTGGTGGAAGCATGCCAAGACGCGTGAAAGCTGTGATTAAAAATCATGGTTATTCCACAAAATATTGATTTTCTGAACTCTTCCTGAGTTAAAATATTAGTATTGTTGTTTCTAAATGATTATAAACTTGTTTTCTTTCCATTATTTGAGGTCTGGAAGAACTGTTTGTTTTTTTATTTTGACCATTTTTCTTTGTCAGAAAAAAAATACAAAATGTATTGCTTGGAAATTTGGAGACATGTTGTCAGAAGTTTATAGTATACTAGATGGAGACCAGATGTTATTGCATCAGGAGGGTGGTAATGTCATGATGGGGGCAGGCTTTGCAGCATTGAGAATATCTCCCCCCCTTGTGCTCACCCACCTATCCACTCATTTGCCCATTGTTGTCTTCAACATTGTGCCTTTGCTGCTTTCCTTTCATTGTCATTGGCGTACTTATTAGGAGGAGCCATGTTGGCGTTGATATTTGCTTTCTAACCCCTTTCTGACATTAGACGTACTATCCCGTCGAGGTGGGGTGGGCCCGTATGCCCACCGACGGGATAGTACGTCATAGCGATCGTCCGCGCTCACTGACATACTGACATCCGGCACTATGTGCCAGGAGCGGTCACGGACCGCCCCCGGCACACTGCGATCAAACATGATTGCAGTGTTCCGGCTGTATAGGGAAGCATCGCATAGGGAGGGGGCTCCCTGCGTGCTTCCCTGAGACCCCCGGAGCAACGCGATGTGATCGCGTTGCTCCGAGGGTCTCTTACCTCCTCCCTTCAGCAGGAGATGTGATGATGATGAGATGTCTCGCAAGACCCACGTCATCACAGGTCATTGCCGCAAAGCATCATTGGAAACGTGAGCATCACGAGGAGCAGGAAGACTGCTGGGGACTCCGGAATGTGAGAATATCATGATTTTTTATTTTAATTCTTTTTTTAACAATTATATGGTTCCCAGGGCCTGGAGGAGAGTCTCCTCTCCTCCACCCTGGGTATCAACTGCACATGATTCGCTTACTTCCCGCATGGTGGGCATAGCCACATGCGGAAAGTAAGCGGGTCAATGCATTCCTATGTGTGCGGAATCCCTGCGATTCACCACAAAGAATGAACATGCTGCTTTTTTCCCGGAATGTGATTCCGCCGCAGAAAAAAACGCAGCATGTGCACAAAAAATGCGGAATGCATTCTAATAATAGGATGCTTAATGTATGTGCTTTTTGCACGGTTTTATTGCGTTTTTATAGCGGAAAATGTGAAAAAATGCAAAAATTCCTGAACGTGTGCACATAGCCTAAATAATGTCCCAAGTCTCCCCCCTGTACAGCTTCCTTTTACACAGTATGATGCTCTCTTACACACAGTATAATGCTCCTCACTGTATAGTACCACCCACTAGTGTTGAGCATTCCGATACCGCAAGTATCGGGTATCGGCCGATACTTGCGGTATCGGAATTCCGATACCGAGATCCGATACTTTTGTGGTATCGGAATCGGAAGTTCCCAGTGTATGGTTCCCAGGGTCTGAAGGAGAGGAAACTCTCCTTCAGGCCCTGGGATCCATATCCATGTAAAAAATAAAGAATTAAAATAAAAAATAGGGATATACTCACCCTCTGACACGCCCTGGTAGTAACCGGCAGCCTGCTTTGCTTAAAATGAGCGCGTTCAGCACCTTCCATGACGTCACGGCTTCTGATTGGTCGCGTGCCGCTCATGTGACTGCCACGCGACCAATCACAAGCCGTGACGTCATTCTCAGGTCCTAAATTCCTCATTCTAGGAATTTAGGACCTGAGAATGACGCAACGGCTTGTGATTAGTCGCCTGGCGGTCACATGAGCGGCACGCGACCAATCAGAAGCCGTGATGTCATGGAAGGCCCTAAACGCGCTCATTTTAAGCAAAGAAGGCTGCCGGTTAACAGCGGTGAGGTGCAGGGGCCTCCGGAGAGGTGAGTATATCAATATTTTTTATTTTAATTCTTTATTTTACACATTAATATGGATCCCAGGGCCTGAAGGAGAGTTTCCTCTCCTTCAGACCCTGGGAACCATTAGGATACCTTCCGATACTTGGTGTCCCATTGACTTGTATTGGTATCGGGTATCGGCGATATCCGATACTTTTCGGGTATCGGCCGATACTATCCGATACTGATACTTTCAAGTATCGGACGGAATCGCTCAACACTACCACCCACACATTATGCTGATCCCTTAGTAGCCTCCAAACTGTTTGATGGCGCCAACACTGTATGATGGCCCCTTCTCTGTAATCTCCACACTGTATGATGGCCCCCTCACTGTAATCTCCACACTGTATGATGGCCCCCTAGATAGCCTTCATATAGTATAATGCACCAGATAGCCCTAAATGTAGTATAATGCACTTCCTGTTGTGGATTCTGTTTGTGGGCTCCCTCTGGTGGTTACTGCTGGTACTGGGTGACTTTGGTGGGTTGCGGCCTTTGGTTTCCACCTGTCCATCTGAGGCTGGGTGTTTCCTATTTTACCTGGCCTTTCTGTCATTCCCTTGCCGGCTATCAATGTATTCAGATGTGCTCTGCTTGGTTCCTACCTACCTGCTCCCAGATCTTTCAGGATAAGCTAAGTGCTGATTTTCAGTTGTTTGGTTTTTTTGTCCAGCTTGCTTATTATGTCTTTATGCTAGCTGGTAGCTCTAGTGGACTGAGGTTCTCCCCATGTGCCATGAGTTGGCACATGGGTTCTTGTAATCTCAGGATGGTTTTTTGATTAGGGTTTTTTGCTGACCGCTCAGACCCCTTTTGTATCGTTCTGCTTTCTAGTTTACAGCGGGCCTCAATTTGCTGAACCTATATATATCATCTCTATGTGTGTGCCTTCCTCTCATTTCACCGTCAATACATGTGGGGGGCAACTATACCTTTTGGGGTTCATTCCTCTGGAGGCAAGTGAGGTCTTATTTTCTCTGCAGTACTAGTTAGCTCTTAGGCTGGTGCGTGGCGTCTAGAACCAACGTAGGCACGCTCCCTGGCTATCTCTAGTTGCGTTTGTCAGGCGTAGGGCAGCGGTCAGCCCAGGTTCCATCACCCTAGAGCTCGTCCGATATTTTGTACTACTTTGCTTGTCCCTTGCTATCCCTAGCCATTGGGATTCATGACAGTATAGCCGGCCCACAAAGTGTTAATTGTTTGGGCTGAAGCAGGAGAAAAAGAAGTGTTTAAGGGAATTTTTTTTTTTTTTTCCTTCAGAGTTTTGCTGCCTAGCCCTTAATTGCTGTCTAGCTGCTTCTTACCTCCTCTTAACCCTTGAATGGCTCTGATATTAGCTGTTTAACATGGATGTCCAGAGTTTGGCTTCCAGCCTGAGTAATCTCGCGGCAAAAGTTCAAAACATACAGGATTTTGTTGTTCACACTCCCATGTCTGAACCTAGAATTCCTATTCCAGAGTTCTTTTCTGGAGATAGATCTACCTTCCTGAATTTCAGGAACAATTGTAAATTGTTTCTTTCTTTAAAATCTCGCTCCTCTGGAGACCCTGCTCAACAGGTCAAGATTGTAATATCTTTCCTGCGGGGCGACCCTCAGAATTGGGCATTTGCATTGGCACCAGGGGATCCTGCATTGCTCAATGTGGATGCGTTTTTTCTGGCATTGGGATTGCTCTATGAGGAACCCAACCTGGAGATTCAGGCTGAAAAGGCTTTATTAGCCCTCTCTCAGGGGCATGATGAAGCGGAAATATATTGTCAAAAATTTCGGAAATGGTCGGTGCTTACTCAGTGGAATGAGTGCGCCCTGGCTGCTAACTTCAGAAATGGTCTTTCCGAGGCCATTAAGGATATTATGGTGGGGTTCCCTACGCCTACAGGTCTGAATGAGTCGATGGCTATGGCCATTCAGATTGATCGGCGTTTACGGGAGCGCAAACCCGTGCACCAGTTGGCAGTGTCTTCTGAACAGGCACCTGAGACTATGCAATGTGATAGAATTCAGTCCAGAAGTGAACGGCAAAATTATAGGCGGAAAAATGGATTGTGTTTTTATTGTGGTGATTCAGCTCATGTTATATCAGCATGCTCTAAACGCACAAAAAGGGTTGATAAATCTTTTGCCATTGGTACTCTGCAGCCTAAGTTCATTTTGTCTGTGACTCTGATTTTTTCACTGTCTTCCATTTCCGTCGATGCCTATGTGGATTCAGGCGCTGCCCTGAGTCTTATGGATTGGTCATTTGCTAAACGCTGCGGTTTTAGTCTGGAGCCTCTGGAAGTTCCTATCCCTCTGAAGGGAATTGACTCTACACCATTGGCTATGAATAAGCCGCAGTATTGGACACAAGTGACCATGCGCATGACTCCCGTTCATCAGGAGGTGATTCGCTTCCTTGTACTGTATAATTTACATGATGTACTAGTGCTTGGTCTGCCATGGTTACAAACTCATAATCCTGTCCTGGACTGGAAAACAATGTCTGTGTTAAGCTGGGGATGTCAGGGGGTTCATGATTATGCACCTCCGATTTCAATCGCTTCATCTACTCCTTCTGAGATCCCTGCGTTTTTGTCTGACTATAGGGATGTTTTTGAGGAGCCTAAGCTCAATTCGCTCCCTCCTCATAGAGATTGTGACTGTGCTATAGAATTGATTCCTGGCAGTAAGTTCCCTAAGGGTCGTTTATTTAATCTGTCACTGCCAGAGCATACTGCTATGCGGAATTATATTAAGGAGTCCTTGGAAAAGGGACATATTCGTCCATCTTCGTCCCCTCTGGGAGCAGGTTTTTTTTTTCGTGGCAAAAAAAGATGGTTCCCTGAGGCCTTGTATAGATTATCGCCTTCTGAATAAGATTACAGTCAAATATCAGTATCCACTGCCATTATTGACTGATTTGTTTGCTCGCATTAAGGGGGCTAGGTGGTTCACTAAGATAGATCTTCGCGGTGCGTATAATCTGGTGCGGATAAAACAGGGTGACGAGTAGTGTTGAGCATTCCGATACTGCAAGTATCGGGTATCGGACGATACTTGCTGTATCGGAATTCCGATACCGAGATCCGATATTTTTGTGATATCGGGTATCGGTATCGAAACAACATTAATGTAAAAATGTGTAAAAGAGAGAATTAAAATAAAAAATATTGCTATACTCACCTCTCCGACGCAGCCTGCACCTTACCGAGGGAAGCGGCAGCGTTCTTTGTTTAAAATTCGCGCTTTTCTTTCCTTTACGTGAGTCCCGGCTTGTGATTGGTTGCGTGCCGCCCATGTGACCGGGACGCAACCAATCACAGCAAGCCGTGACGTAATTTCAGGTCCTTCAGGATTTTAAAATTACGTTCCGGCGTTGTGATTGGTTGCGTCGCAGTCACATGGGAGACGCAACCAATCACAGCAAGCCGTGACGTAATTTCAGGTCCTTAAGGATTTTAAAATTACGTCCCGGCTTTGTGATTGGTCCGCGTCCCGGCAACATGGCCGCCATTAACCAATCACAAGCCGTGACGTCACGGGAGGCTGGACACGCGCGCTTTTTAAAATGGGCGCGTGTCCAGCCTCCCGTGACGTCCCGGCTTGTGATTGGTTGCGCCGCGGTCAACCAATCACAAGCCGGGAGGCTGGACACGCGCCCATTTTAAAATTTTAAAATGCGCGCGTGTCCAGCCTCCCGGCTTGTGATTGGTTGACCGCGGCGCAACCAATCACAAGCCGGGACGTCACGGGAGGCTGGACACGCGCCCATTTTAAAAAGCGCGCGTGTCCAGCCTTCCGTGACGTCACGGCTTGTGATTGGTTAATGGCGGCCATGTTGCCGGGACGCGGACCAATCACAGCAAGCCGTGACGTAATTTCGTCACGGCTTGCTGTGATTGGTCCGCGTCCCGGCAACATGGCCGCCCTGACCAATCACAAGCCGGGACTTCACGTAACCAAGTAAAAGCGCGAATTTTAAACAAACAACGCTGCCGGTTCCCTCGCTGAGGTCCAGGCTGCGTCGGAGGGTGAGTATAGCGATATTTTTTATTTTTATTCTTTCTTTTACACATTTATATGGATCCCAGGGCCTGAAGGAGAGTTTCCTCTCCTTCAGACCCTGGGAACCATCAGGAATACCGTCCGATACTTGAGTCCCATTGACTTGTATTGGTATCGGGTATCGGTATCGGATTGGATCCGATACTTTGCCGGTATCGGCCGATACTTTCCGATACCGATACTTTCAAGTATCGGACGGTATCGCTCAACACTAGTGACGAGTGGAAAACCGCATTTAATACGCCTGAGGGCCATTTTGAGTATTTGGTAATGCCTTTTGGACTCTCCAATGCTCCGTCAGTCTTTCAGTCCTTTATGCACAATATTTTCCGTGAATATCTGGATAAGTTTATGATTGTGTATTTGGATGATATTTTGGTGTTTTCTGATGACTGGGAGTCTCATGTTTTACAGGTCAGGAAGGTGTTTCAGGTTCTGCGGGCCAATTCTCTGTTTGTGAAGGGCTCAAAGTGTCTCTTCGGAGTCCAGAAGATTTCTTTTTTGGGGTACATTTTTTCTCCTTCTACTATTGAGATGGATCCCATCAAGGTTCAGGCGATTTGTGACTGGACACAACCTACATCTGTTAAGAGCCTTCAGAAGTTCTTGGGGTTTGCTAATTTTTATCGTCGGTTCATTGCTAATTTTTCCAGTATTGTTAAACCTTTGACTGATTTGACTAAAAAGGGTGCTGATGTTGCTGATTGGTCTCCTGCGGCCGTGGAGGCCTTTCAGGAACTTAAGCGCCGGTTTTCTTCTGCTCCTGTGTTGTGTCAACCAGATGTTTCACTTCCTTTTCAGGTTGAGGTTGATGCTTCCGAGATTGGAGCGGGGGCGGTTTTGTCACAGAGAAGTTCTAATGGCTTGGTGATGAAGCCATGTGCATTCTTCTCTAGAAAATTCTCGCCCGCCGAGCGCAATTATGATGTGGGTAATCGGGAGCTTTTGGCCATGAAGTGGGCATTTGAGGAGTGGCGTCATTGGCTTGAGGGTGCTAAACATCGTGTGGTGGTCTTGACTGATCACAAGAATCTCATTTACCTTGAGTCTGCCAGGCGTTTGAATCCTAGACAGGCTCGTTGGTCGTTGTTTTTTTCTCGTTTCAATTTCATGGTTTCATACCTGCCAGGTTCAAAGAATGTGAAGGCAGATGCTCTTTCCAGGAGTTTTGTGCCTGACTCTCCTGGAGACTCTGGGCCTACTGGTATCCTTAGGGATGGGGTAATATTGTCCGCCGTATCCCCAGACTTGCGACGTGCATTGCAGGAGTTTCAGGTGGATAAACCGGATCGTTGTCCACCAGAAAGACTGTTTGTTCCGGATGATTGGACCAGTAGAGTCATCTCCGAGGTCCATTCTTCTGTGTTGGCTGGTCATCCTGGAATATTTGGTACTAGAGACTTGGTGGCCAGGTCTTTTTGGTGGCCTTCCTTGTCTAGGGATGTGCGTACCTTTGTGCAGTCTTGTGAAGTGTGTGCTTGAGCTAAGCCTTGCTGTTCTCGGGCCAGTGGGTTGTTGTTATCCTTGCCCATCCCGAAGAGGCCTTGGATGCACATTTCCATGGATTTTATTTCTGATCTCCCGGTTTCACAGAAAATGTCCGTTATCTGGGTGGTGTGTGACCGCTTTTCTAAGATGGTTCATTTGGTGCCCTTGCCTAAGTTGCCTTCCTCCTCTGAGTTGGTCCCTTTATTTTTTCAGAACGTGGTTCGTTTGCATGGGATTCCGGAGAATATCGTTTCTGACAGGGGATCCCAGTTTGTGTCTAGATTTTGGCGGACGTTTTGTGCCAAGATGGGCATTGATTTGTCTTTCTCGTCTGCATTCCATCCTCAGACGAATGGCCAGACGGAGCAAACTAATCAGACTTTGGAAACTTATTTGAGGTGTTTTGTTTCTGCTGATCAAGATGACTGGGTTGCTTTTTTGCCGCTGGCCGAATTTGCTCTTAATAATCGGGCTAGTTCTGCCACGTTGGTCTCTCCTTTTTTTTGTAATTCGGGGTTTCATCCTCGTTTTTCCTCTGGTCAGGTGGAGTCTTCGGATTGTCCTGGAGTGGACGTGGTGGTGGACAGGCTACATCAGATTTGGAATCAGGTGGTGGACAATTTGAAGTTATCTCAGGAGAAGACTCAGCAGTTTGCTAATCGCCGTCGCCGCGTGGGTCCCCGACTTCTTGTTGGGGATTTGGTGTGGTTGTCTTCTCGTTTTGTCCCTATGAAGGTCTCTTCTCCTAAGTTCAAGCCTCGGTTCATCGGTCCTTATAGGATCTCGGAGATTCTTAACCCTGTATCTTTTCGTTTGGATCTCCCAGCATCGTTTGCTATTCATAATGTGTTCCATCGGTCGTTGTTGCGGAGGTATGAGGTGCCCGTTGTTCCTTCGGTTGAGCCTCCTGCTCCGGTGCTGGTGGAGGGAGAATTGGAGTATGTTGTTGAGAAGATCTTGGATTCTCGTGTTTCCAGACGCAAACTCCAGTATTTGGTTAAGTGGAAGGGTTATGGTCAGGAGGATAATTCCTGGGTGGTCGCCTCCGATGTTCATGCGACTGATTTGGTCCGCGCCTTCCATAGAGCTCACCCTGATCGCCCTGGGGGTTCTCGTGAGGGTTCGGTGACCCCTCCTCAAGGGGGGGGTACTGTTGTGGATTCTGTTTGTGGGCTCCCTCTGGTGGTTACTGCTGGTACTGGGTGACTTTGGTGGGTTGCGGCCTTTGGTTTCCACCTGTCCATCTGAGGCTGGGTGTTTCCTATTTTACCTGGCCTTTCTGTCATTCCCTTGCCGGCTATCAATGTATTCAGATGTGCTCTGCTTGGTTCCTACCTACCTGCTCCCAGATCTTTCAGGATAAGCTAAGTGCTGATTTTCAGTTGTTTGTTTTTTTTGTCCAGCTTGCTTATTATGTCTTTATGCTAGCTGGTAGCTCTAGTGGACTGAGGTTCTCCCCATGTGCCATGAGTTGGCACATGGGTTCTTGTAATCTCAGGATGGTTTTTTGATTAGGGTTTTTTGCTGACCGCTCAGACCCCTTTTGTATCGTTCTGCTTTCTAGTTTACAGCGGGCCTCAATTTGCTGAACCTATATATATCATCTCTATGTGTGTGCCTTCCTCTCATTTCACCGTCAATACATGTGGGGGGCAACTATACCTTTTGGGGTTCATTCCTCTGGAGGCAAGTGAGGTCTTATTTTCTCTGCAGTACTAGTTAGCTCTTAGGCTGGTGCGTGGCGTCTAGAACCAACGTAGGCACGCTCCCTGGCTATCTCTAGTTGCGTTTGTCAGGCGTAGGGCAGCGGTCAGCCCAGGTTCCATCACCCTAGAGCTCGTCCGATATTTTGTACTACTTTGCTTGTCCCTTGCTATCCCTAGCCATTGGGATTCATGACAACTTCCCATAAGCCTCCATATAGTATAATGCACTACCCATAGGCCTACTATATATTGTATAATGCACCCCCCATAGGCAGACTCTATAGCACAAGGCAACCCCCATAGGCAAACTCTATACTGTATAATGCATCCCCCATAGGCAGACTCTATTTCACAAGGCAGCACCTATAGGCAGACTCTATAGCACAAGGCAGCACCCATAGACAGACTCTGTAGTATCAGGAAGCACCCCATAGGCAGACTCTGTAGTATAAAGCAACACCCCCATAGGCAGACCCTGTAGTATAAGACAGCACCCCCATAGGCAGACCCTGTAGTATAAGACAGCGCCCCTATAGGCAGACCCTGTAATATAAGGCAGCACCCCTATAGGCAGATCCTGTAGTATAAGACAGCCCCCCCCATAGGCAGACCCTGTAGAATAAGACAGCCCCCCTTAGGCAGACCCTGTAGTATAAGACAGCACCCCTATAAGCAGGCCCTGTAGTATAATACATCATCTCTATAGTCAGACCCTGTAATATAAGGCAGCACACCCCATAGGCAGACCCTGTAATATAAGGCAGCACCCCCTAGGCAGATCCGGTAGTATAAGACAGCCCCCCCATAGGCTGACCCTGTAGTATAAGACAGCAGCCCTATAGGCAGACCCTGAAGTATAAAACAGCACCCCTATAGGCAGATCCTGTAATATAAGGCAGCACCCCCATAGGCAGACCCTATAATATAAGGTAGCACTCACATAGGCAGATCCTATAGTATAAGACAGCCTCCCATAGGCAGACCCTGTAGTATAAGACAGCACACCTATAGGCAGACCCTGTAGTATAAGACAGCACCCCTATAGGCAGACCCTATAATATAAGGCAGCACCCCCATAGGCAGACCCTGTAGTATAAGACAGCCCCCCATAGGAAGACCCTGTAGTATAAGACAGCACCCCTATAGGCAGACCCTGAAGTATAAGACAGCACCCCTGTAGGCAGACCCTGTAGTATAAGTCAGCACCCCTATAGGCAGACTCTGTAGTATAAGGCACCACCCCTATAGCCAGACCCTGTAATATAAGGCAGCACCCCCATAGGCAGATCCTGTAGTATAAGACCGCACCCCTATAGGCAGACACTGTAATATAAGGCAGCACCCCCATAGGCAGACCCTGTAGTATAAGACAGCACCCCTATAGGCATACCCTGAAGTATAAGAGAGCACCCCTATAGGCAGACCCTGTAATATAAGGCAGCACCCCCATAGGCAGACCCTATAATATAAGGCAGCACCACCATAGGCAGACCCAGTAGTATAAGACAGCCCCCCATAGGCAGGCCCTGTAGTATAAGACAGCACCCCTATAGGCAGACCCTGTAGTATAAGACAGCTCGATTCTCCCTGCTCTGCCGCGCGCCGATACAGTTACAGCAGCGTACCTCCGGGTGGGTCCCCTCAGAGCGCAGGGCCCTGGGCGACTGCCCCCTTTGCCCTCCCGTAGCTTTGCTACTGCTGACATTACAGCAGGAGATCACAGAGGATACATTTTGTGAGGTAAAATATTGTTTAAAAACAGTGAAATTTTTTATCTGACAAAATTAATCCTCTGTGATCCCCTGCTGTAATGTCAGTATTGTCTTTTGCTTCCTCCCCTGCCCAGGAGATGTGGTATGCTCCGTACATGGACAGACACAGACAATTTTTAACCTCTTAGTGATGGAGCCAATTGGCAGCTTAATGACCAGGCCACTTTTTACAATTCTGACCACTGTCACTTTATGAGGTTATATCTCTGGAACGCTTTAACAGATCCTGCTGATTGTGAAATAGTTTTTTGTGACATATTGTACTTCATGTCAGTGGTAAAATTTCTTCGATATTACTTGCATTTATTTATGAAAAAAACTGAAATATGGCAAAAATTTTGAAAATGATGCCATTTTCAAACTTTGAACTTTTATGCCCTTAAATCAGAGAGATAGTTAATAAATAAAATTTCCCACATGTCTACTTTACAACAGCACAATTTTGGAAACAAGATTTTTTTTGTTAGGAAGTTATAAGGGTTAAAAGTTGACCAGCAATTTCTCACTTTTACATCCAAATTTTCAAAACCATTTTTTGTAGGGACCTTTTCACACTTAAAGTCACTTTGAGGGGTGTACATGACAGAAAATACCCAATAGTGACACCATTCTAAAAACTACACCTTTTAAGGTGCTCAAAACCACATTCAAGAAGTTTGTTAACCCTTTAGGTGCTTCACGGGAACTGAAGCAATGTGGAAGGAAAAAATTTACATTTAACTTGTTTTTTACAAACATTTTACTTCAGAACCAATGTTTTTTACTTTCACAAGTGTAAAAAGAGAAAATAACAAGAAAATTTGTTGTTCATATTCTCCTGAATAAGCTGATACCCCATATGTGGGGGTAAACCACTGTTTGGGCGCACGGCAGAGTTTGGAAGAGAAGGAGTGCCGTTTGACTTTTTCAATACAAAATTGGCTGGAATTGAGATCAGACGCCATGTCGCGTTTGGAGAGCCCCTGATGTGCCTAAACAGTGGAAATCCCCCACAAGTGACACCATTTTGAAAACTAGACCCCTTAAGGAACTTACCTAGATGTGTGGTGAGCACTATGAACCCCCAAGTGCTTCACAGAAGTTTATAACGCAGAGCCGTGAAAATAAAACATCTTTTTTTTCCCCTCAAAAATGATATTTTTATCCCACAATTTATTATTTTCACAAGAGTAACAGGAGAAATTGGACCCCAAAAGTTGTTGTCCAATTTGTCCTGAGTACGCTGATGCCCCAAATGTGGGTGAAAACTACTGTTTGGGCACAATTCGGGGCTCGGAAGCGAAGTAGTGATATTTTGGAATGCAGACTTTGATGGAATGGTCTGCAGGCGTCATGTTGTGTTTGGAGAGCCTTTAATGTGCCTAAACAGTAGAACCCCCCACAAGTGACCACATTTTGGAATCTAGATCCCCCAAGGAGCTTATCTAGATGTGTGGTGAGCACTTTGAACACCTAAGTGCTTCACAGAAGTTTTTTAACGCAGAGCCGTGAAAATAAAAATCCTTTTTTTTCACAAAAATGATATTTAACCCCCAATTTTTTTTATTTTCTCAAAGGTAACAGGAGAAACTGGACCCCAAACATTGTTGTACAATTTGTCCTAAGTATGCTGATGCCCCAAATGAGGAGTAAACCACTGTTTGGGCACACGGCAGAGCTCAGAAGGGAGGGAGCACTATTTGACTTTTTGAACGCAAAATTGGCTGGAATCAATAGTGGAGCCATGTCGCGCTTGGAGACTCCCTGATGTACCTAAACAGTGGAAACCACCCAACACACCTTTAACCTAATCCCAACCGTAACCATAATCCTAATCCCAACCCTAACCCCAACACACCCCTAACCCTAATCCCAACCCTAACCATAACCCTAATCACAGCCCTAACCCCAACACACCCCTAAACCTAATCAAAACCCTAACCCCAACACACCCCTAACCCTAATCCCAACCCTAACCATAACCCTAATCAAAACACTAACCCCAACACACCCCTAACCCTAATCCCAACCCTAACCATGACCCTAGCCACAAACTTAAACCTAATCCCAACCCTAATCTCAATACACCCTTAACCATAATCCCAACCCTAACCATAACCCTAATCCCAAACCCCTGGCAGCTGAAACCCCAGAGAAAATCTGACTCTGGGGGGCGCTATGCACTTTTTCCACAGTGCCGTTAATAAACGGCGCTGTGGCTTAAGTACCGTTAACTACCGTCGTTAAAAGGCGTATCGGCGGTCAATAAGGGGTTAAAATGAACTTTTGTTCATGGGAAAACCCCTTTAATGTGACCGGCTTCCTCTGCCTGTAGACACATCGTGCATCTGATGCCGGGATCAGCCGAATGATTCACTGCACCTGGGCGGAATTCGCGCAGGCACAGTAAATCACACCGCCGCCATCTTTGTGCAGACAGATAGCGGCGGTCACATTAAAACTGCACATGCGCTCCTCCTGTACAAAGATGGTGGCAGTCAGTGAATCATTTGGCTTATCCCGGCAGCGGCGTGTTTGCAATGGTATTCCGCTGGTGATACCATGCAAGAGGCTGTGGACGGCATATACAGTGTGTGTGTGTGGTGCATACGGCATATACAATGTGTGTGTGGTGCCTACGGCAAATACAGTGTGTGTGTTTGTGTGTGTATGTGGTGCGTATGGCGTATACAGTGTGCATGTGTGTGTGTGTGTGGTGCAACGGTGTTCAGCTGCTGGTACCGCGCAAGAGGCTGGTACCACCAGCAGACTCCATATTGAGACACCCATCACTTCGGTATCCCAATATGGAGGTCGGTGAACTTCCGCTGCTTGGAATTCTGAGATCCAGACACATCTGGATGGAACAGGATGTGAAGACATTACAAGGTAATTATATATTAAGAAAAGAACAATTTATATTTTAACTCAAAAAATATACCTATAAAGATAAAAATCAGGCAAACTGAACATTTTGCAGTGGTCTCTTAATTTGTTTGGGTATTCTAGAATATGTATAGTAGTATATAGCACAGCCCACACAGTATATAACACAGCCCACATAGTATATAACACAGCCCACGTAGTACATAACACAGCCCACACAGTATACAGTATAACACAGCCCACATAGTATATAACACAGCCACATAGTATATAGCACAGCCACATAGTATATTGCCCAGCCACGTAGTATATTGCACAGCCACGTAGTATATAGCACAGCCCATGCAGTATATAACACAGCCCTCGTAGTATATAACACAGCCCACGTAGTATATAACAAAGCCCACGCAGTATATAACACAGCCCACGTAGTATATAACACAGCCCACGCAGTATATAACACAGCCACGTAGTATATAACACAGCCCACGCAGTATATAACACAGTCATGTAGTATATTACCTAGCCACGTAGTATATTGTACAGGCACGCAGTATATAGCACAGCCCATGCAGTATATAACACAGCCCACACAGTATGTAACACAGCCCACGCAGTATATAACACAGCCCATGCAGTATATAACACAGCCCATGTAGTATATAACACAGCCCACACAGTATATAACACAGGCCACGTAGTATATAGCACAGCCCATGCAGTATATAACACAGCCCATGAAGTATCTAACACAGCCCACGTAGTATATAACAATATGGGTACCATATCCCTGTTAAAAATAGAATTAAAATAAAAAATAGTTATATACTCACCTTCTGGCAGCCCCCGGATCCAGCCCATGCATTGCGGCAATAACACGTAATGATGTAGCGGTCTCGAGAGACCGCTACGTCATCTCCAGTCATTGCCGCAATGCATTCTTGGGACCGGAGCATTGCGAGGAGCGGGAAAGGCGCCGGAAGGTGAGAATATAATGATTTTTTATTTTTTTAATTATTTTTAACATTAGGTTTTTTTTACTATTGATGCTCAATAGTAAAAAGTTGGTCACACAGGGTTAAAAGCAGCGTTAACGGACAGCGTTATGCAGCGGTGTAACGGAGTCAGTTTAACGGACTGCTAAACCGCTATGGGGCAATGACTGGAGGGGAGTAGGGAAGGGCGAATTCGGGCCAGACTGTGCCCGTCGCTGATTGGTCGCGGCCTGCCAGCCGCGACCAATGAGCGACACGGGATTTCCATGACAGACAGACGGAAGTGACTCTTAGATGATTATATAGATAGATTATGTGCAATGTAATGCACATTAAATAAAATAAGTAGTAAAAAAAAAAAGATAGATACATAGTCAGACATACCCAAATAATAATACTGTAGACTCCACATTGGCCTGCACCTCAGAACCCACATAAATGTAAGATATAAAAGAATACCTATACCTTCCTCACTGTTCACTTCTACAGCCAACTGTGCTGCTTCCTTGCTCACCGCCCAATCCTCCACGATTCGGTTGCGTCATATTTCTAGCCCGTTGTTAACTCTAGGCCTTCAGGCTACGAGCAGGCCCATGAGCATGCACAGTAAACTCCAGGGTCTGGTTGCTGTCAGAATGCACATTTCTTTTACAAAGTTCGAGTAGAATTCTATTCCATAAAGTTGCCCATCTCTGGTGCTGAGTATAGAGCTATCTTTGTCAGTCCCATAGACTTTTAATTGCGTAGAAATACACATTCTCAACCTTCGCTCCATTCATACGGAGGAACTCGTTCTCCGTTGCTTGGTTACTGTAACAAGTATCTGAATTAGATTCCTGACAGATAGCAGCTCCTAGTGATATCATGATTATACATTATACATAGAAAGCGGGTTCTGAACTATCAAAATTCAAAGAGCAAAATGACAAACTCCTCTTTGCTCCATCTGTAGGCATTTTGTTGAAACGGGCGGAGGGTCAGATGAATTGTTTCACACTTCGTAAATACCCCACAGAGTACAGTAATTGCAGATTAAAATTTTGACAGGACGTAATTATTTTGCTGACATCGATCAGCGTAGGAGCAATGATGTGTTTTATTGCGGTGAGCGGTAATCTCTCACTCCTCTGCAATATCACAGTTTTGTAATTGACTTTGTGATGATTTCTACGCATCTGCGTAATGTATAGTGTTAGTGATGTCATTGGAGTGCCGAATACACACTAAACGACTTTGATGGGCGAGGGTCTCACTTCTGGGACCCCTAATTACTGTAGCATCATGTGAACTGTGTTTCTTTTAGAAAAGCATCTTCGCAGAATAAGCCATTCATGTTTAATAGTGGAGGTCTCACCTACGGCAGTGAATGAATGGAAAAGTTGTGGCGCATGAGTGGCTTTCGCTATTGAAGTTACAGCAACAGTAAAATAGTAAAGTATTGTACAATTTTTATTTTTATTTTGGAGTAGACCAATGAGGGTCCGGGTCCTGAGACCCCCACCAACTGATCAAAAGACCTCTTCGAAGCACATAAGAGAGCACAGCTCCTGCCTGAACGTGCACACAGAGTGGAGTATGGATTCAGTAGAAAGTGTATGGCTTTGTTCTACCTACGTACTCCGCTCTGCGTGAATGGAGTACTCCTATGTCCTCAATTAAGATGCCTTTTCACAAATTGGTTGTGGTCTTATGACCCAGACCCAAAGTGAACTGTTCAGACCTAAAAAAAAATATACCAAAATGTACTTACTTTTTAACCCCTTTCTGCCATCAGACGTACTATCCCGTCCATGTGACCTGGGACTTCATTCCAATGGACGGAATAGTACGTCATAGCGATCGTCTGCGCACATGGGGAGGGTGAGCGGACGGGTGTCAGCTGACTCTCACCGCTTTAACGCCTGGAATGCTGCAATTGAACACGATTGCAGCATTCCAGGAGCAGGCAGAGGGCTGACAGACCCTCTTGCCTTTGGATCAGAGATCCCGCGGCGTGACGCGGGGTCCTGATCGCTGTTGCAGCGCCCCAGGGTCCTGGTCATTGCAGTAATATCATTCTCTTCTGGGAGGAGTGATGTTACGTTTGGAGGCAAAGAAAGACAACTGAATCCAGGTATCACAAACATGCAACACATTAAGCACTCCAGGCCACCAGGGGGAGCTATGCTCCTATTTATTAGGGCACTCTTCACACTTAAGTAAAGCTGGTTGCCTGGGGAAGAAGTTAGGCAGTTGCTGGCTGAGCTTTGCTCCGGTAGTTGGTACCTGACAGGGCTGGGAGCCTGTCAGAGGCTGAGACAGAAGGACATGGAGCTGTGCCTGCCCTAAGTGCGGCTGTTCCTAAGAAAGAGACATGAAAAGAGAACTGAATTGTAGAGAGGGTGAAGAAGTCATAGCAAAGGAGTGGATACCAGGAGGAGTTCTGCCCTACACAGGCTGCCTCCTTCTGAGGTGCAGGATCCCAGTAGCCTGAACACCGATTGAACAAAAGTCCTTTATGCCTTGCTCCAGAGACCGGCAGGACAGCTAATATCACGTTATTGATCCGCCCTTACACCCAGGGGGCAAGGTGGCACCGCTTAGAGGCTGGGGCATGATAGAGTCCCTGTAAAACGCCTCAAGCCACCGGTCATACGGGTTTGTCCTATCCATCTGGGGGACAGAGAGAGAGACATAACAACTATAACATCTTCAACAGTTGTGAGGACCTTATGAGACGCTTAGCAGTAAGGTACTACAACACCACAGCACTAGAGGAAGGCTACTGATTTCTACCTGGACAAGGGAACTCTTGATTTGTCTCCAAACCGGCCAGATTCTGCCTGCCCTGTGGTCTGGTGCTCTGGACTGTGGATGCTGAAGTCTTCAGTAAAGGTAAAGAGACTGCAACCTTGTGTCCTCGTTCTTCACTGCGCCTCACACCACCCACCATCTACACACTGGGAAGCCCTGGGGATACACTTCACCTGTGGTAAGGTATACCATCTAGCTGCCATAACATCACCCCAGCGGACCCCTTAGCAGCGTCGGTCACCCTGACCGAATACCACAGGTGGCGTCGCGAACATTATCCCTTTAAAGACCTTACCCTTTTACACGGACGTCCCAAGGCCACGGACCGGGTCAGCCACCGTGACATCCCCCTGAGAACCGAAGGACCCAGTACCTAGTACCCCGCTGCCCTTGGGGGCAATCCACTGTCACGACGACATCAGGGTTTCCAGAGCTTAGAGAATTCCTGTCATGCGCAGTGATGATCAGGAAGTGTCTCAGGTCAGTGTAAAATAGATGCAGTGCTAACAGCTTCTATAGCATGCAGATCTCCATTTGTGAAAAAATTTCAATTTTTTACACAAATAAACGCAAGTAATATCAAATAAATTTTACCACTATCATGAAGTACAATATGTCACGAGAAATCATTATCAGAATCATCAGGATCCATTGAAGCGTTACAGAGTTATAACCTCATAAAAGGACAGTGGTCAGAAGTGTAAAAATTGGCCCCATCATTAACGTGCAAACCACCCTTGGGGGTAAAGGAGTTAAAGGGACTGTTCCACAAACAAAGTACATTTTAATTAATAGATCTTAAAATAAAATATTAGAATAGTATAATATGTTATGTAAGAGAAGTAAAAGGCATATGGCCAAATAGCCTAATTTAAATATGTAATGACAAAAGATAAAAAACCTTGAATAATACAGATAATAAAGTATGATACTAACAAAAGTTACCCCCAAACATAGAAAGATACCCCTACAGTTAATTTTTCAACAGTACCCTCCACACACATGGTATGGTGACCATACTGAACCTCCCCTTATTTTCCCAACAAAGAATGATGACCCCCATCTTGGCATGACTTTCCAACTGTAATCCCCACACAACCCTCCATACAGTATAATGGGCCCCACACAGTTCTCCATAGAGTATAATTGCCCCATAAAGTGTTCCACAGAGTATAATGACCCCACATAGTGCTCCATAAATTAATAGACCCATATACTGCTCCAAACAGTATAATGGCATCACATAGTGCTCCATGTATTATAATGGCCCCATATAGTTTTCCATACAGTATAATGGCCCCACATAGTGCTCCATGGAGTATAATGACCCCACATAGTGTTCCATACAGTATAATGGCCACACATAGTACTTCATAGAGTATAATGGCTCCATATAGTGCTCCATACAGTAATAGGCCCACATAGTGCTCCATGGAGTATAATGACCCCACATAGTGTTCCATACAGTATAATGGCCACACATAGTACTTCATAGAGTATAATGACTCCATATAGTGCTCCATAAAGTAATAGGCCCACATAGTTCTCCATGGAGTATAATGACCCCACTTATTGCTCCATACAGTAATAGACCCACACAGTGCTCCATACAGTATAATGGGCCCCACATAGAGCCCATTAAAAAGAAAATATTCACCTCTGCCCATTTTCCCGCTGCTCCGGTCTCTTCATCGGGTCTTCAAAAACTCTCCCCACCTTGGTATAGCAAGCACATTGCAATGATGTCATCGCGCCCGCTGAGCTGAGATGTAAGATGCCTAGGGGAAATTACGAGTGAGGGGGCGTCAGCTGACTCTCCCTCCTCTATCATTGCTTTCAACTGTATGGGCATATATTATGCAATATAGCTGAAAGTGCAATGCTGGGCCTGGGATGCACCCGGCGTTGTGGGCTAAAACTGCTTACGCTGTGCATCAGATTTGGCCGTGGGACAGAGTTTTACATATGTGTCATAGATGTTTTATTGCATGCTATACATTCCCCTACTTTTGCTTTTTAAACAGTTTTAATATACATATCCCTTTGAATTGATGGACAAATAAATGATTTTTACCTTAACCAATGGAGAAGAGAGTCTCTTTTTTCTGTCGGATCCATAGAGATAGGTAAGAGATAACGATAGATAATAGATATAAATAGATATAGACAAATAGACATACAAACAAACATATATAGACAGACATAACATATACATATACTGTATTGACAGATCAACAGACATATATACATATTATTGCACAACTCCCTGACATGAGAATAATTTGCACCCTGTGGAGCTTATTAGACAGCTCTTTATGATGAAATAATTAAATAAATAAAAAAAAATCAACAATGTGGAAATCCCCCCACTTTCCATTTTTTTATAACTAGCAAAGGTAAAGCAGTCAGCTGATATTATCAGGCTGGGAAAGTGTCTGGTTATTGGGCCCTTCCCAACCTAAAAATATCAACATGCAGCCGCGGCAGAAAAGGCGCATCACAATAGATATGCCAAATCTGGCACTTCACTTTGGCTCTTCCCAATTGCCCTGATGCTTTGCTAATCGGGGTAATGAGACTTGGGGTTGATGTCAGCTGTGAGCTGTCCAAAAAACACAGCTGACATCAAGCCCTGGTGTTAGTAATGGAGAGGTGTCTATCAGATATCCCCATTACTAACCCAGTAAGTAAAAAGAGAACAAACACATAAAAAAACATCTTTATTTAAACACTCCCCCACATTTTCCACGGATCATCACTTTAAAGTTTCCATGCAGGTCTGCCTGTAGACATCATAATGTTTGTGGGAGGAGAGCATCATGCTGTGTGGGGGATGGTGTTGAAATCTTACTATATGTGGGACAACCACGGGAGCATTATAGTGTGTCTAGGGGCATCCAAATAGACACAGTGGGGTCATAAAGCTATGTGTGGAGGGCCGAGAGGGTACTGTACTATGTGTGGGAGATACTGGAGGCATCAGTATGTGGTAACACTAGCGGCATCATATTGTGTATGGGGGAACCGCGGGGGCCTCTTACTGTGTGGACGAATGTACTATGGGAGGCATTGTACTGTTTGGAGGACTGTGGAGGCATCATATGGGGGCATCATATTACTGTATGTGTGGGTGGTTGTGGGGTATCATAACAAGTGGAGCTATGTGTGGGAAATGCCAGTGAAAAGTGAAGAGAAGATCAGACCTAACGCTTTGGGAGCAGAGCACAGGTGGACAGCTGCCTCAGGGACAGGTGAGGGGCAAAGTAAGTGTAGATTTGCCAAAATCCGTGAATTTGGGGAAATTAAAAAAAAAAAAAGTTTTTCAGAATTAATTTGCTCATCCTTAGTTGCCACACTTCTCCACTGGTTGTTTGGTTATTTGTGGTATAGTCATTTCCAGGCAGCAGAGCTTCAGTGCCACACATAACTCATAGACAGATATGGTGATGTCTACAACCGCTTTTTATAATGGTTCAAATAGTCGCCTGTAATACTGCTCTCCACCTGTAGTGGGCACTGCAGAGGAAAGTTGTGGTCAGAAGAGACTTTGATGGTGATCGCCAAGTTGGAACAGTCTTATCCTTAGACGGTGATGCCTGTAGGAGACAAAAGGAGTTACTTTGACATGTCATGATGAGGCATAAGAATTAATTTTAAATGTTTAAAGGCCACACAAATTGTTAGGACAACCCCTTTAATTGCTACACAAGTGTCTTTAGTTCAAACCCTATTGCTTTTATATTGTGAGATCCAGACTATAAGTGATTTATATAGTGTTCTCCTAAAATCGACTAGTGCCAAGAATACAGTAGCCCCGAGGCAATGCTTTCCTGGTGTTTTCTCTGCTTAAGATGAAATCAAATAATATGCCATTACATTGTGCCTAAGCTCCACGCTCAGTCTGGTTACAATAGAAGCAATAGACGTGAATCGATGAATTAGACAAATAATTCATTCCCTGCATCCATGATAAGACCATGTCCTATATGAGGTCAAGCACAAAATCATTTACTATTCGATTATATCGGAAGTTCTGGAAGACCTGTTTCTATGGGGCTTAAAGGATTACACTTCGCATGCAGTTTTCCAGTCTCAGGACTTTGTGACTGACAATAACTGTTACAGGGAAAGGTTAATAATGACAGAAGACATTGCTAATGTGTAAAAGAAGATGATGTATTAACATTTAAAAGGAATCTTCGAGTAGCACCTCTCCTCCCTCTCTATCTGCAGGGAAAGAGCGACCTCTACAGGCTGCATCTGGTATGACATGCAAAGACAAAAAATAGTACTATGTGCACTGACTGCAAACTACATTCATTTCATTACTAGTTTTTAATAGATAACTTTAGGGTTAAAAAACGGGAAAAATGATGGTAATAAAAGCCTCATCCCCTTCTATTATTAATCAGAGATTTAATAACCTGTTGTGGAACTACAAGTCTCATCATAAGGTATATAGCTTATAGTACTACAGAAGATGGAAATGCATAGGGAAGCTATTATTAAAATAGAAAATAAATTATTAATATGGTCACATATAGGAGATACATTGTTGGATTGCCATGTAACTGTGTGCATGCTGACCATATATTAATCCCTTATGTAGAGAAAGGGGTTTCTAGGTGTAAGAGTTAATCCCCATGCAGCTGATGGGGGCTTTTGGAATGGTAGGGTACATTATTACTCCTTGCCCACTGGTGGGCTACAGCTCCTACAGTGACACACACACAATAGCAAAGCTTGTAAGGGGGCACAGCATGGCATAACATAAGCACCTCCTTGGCACTTGGAAGGTGGAGGAAAGAAACAGACTTACCAGGAATTAAGTCAATGCTCCCAGTGCACTTTGTAGCTGCCAAGAACCTTCTACTAAGTGCTTTTAAAGCTTCCAAAATCCAAGGAGAAAATACAATAAGAGGGTGCAGCGAGCAGCAAAAGAGCACAAGCTTCTGCCATCACACTAGATAGGAACAGATTTGCATTTGGCAGAAATGCTGAGAAAACAGCTCAGAGCTGAGGATCTGGAGTCAAGCTTGATCTAAGGGAGCAGCAGATGCTTCGGATGCATTATAAGGAGCCTTCTGAGCTGCTGCTTGTTGCTAGTTCCACCTCCTCAGAGATGACTATGAACACTGCCCCTGCTGGATCACTGTGCCCAACATAAGACAGACGACCAGAGTGAGAGCATGAACTCTACCAGCTTCATGTGTGGAACATGGCATCATTTATAATACCAGGATACTGCTCGCTTAGGAGAGGACAACTGCTCTACCAGATGCCTGGAAGCTACCTTCAACGAGGAGACCTGGGACAATGATCAGAGATGAGGGAGATATTAACTTGGCAAGAGACTCACAAGGGTGAGCTGATGGAGCTATGTGAATGCCACCTGAACACCAGTATGGATGTTACAGACAACATCACTGAAGGCATCAACAGTACTTTTATGCCATCCCCTGGAGCTGAGAGTGAGGGGCAATATTCAGTGACTGCTATCTGGAGCTTGGTCGTAATTGTCGGGTTCCTCATTATCTTTACTATCGTTGGGAATGTCTTTGTGGTTATTGCTGTGTTAACTAGCAGGGCTCTTAAAGCTCCCCAAAATCTCTTCTTGGTATCCTTAGCTGTGGCTGACATCCTGGTGGCTGCCCTGGTCATGCCCTTTTCATTGGCTAATGAATTGATGGGCTACTGGTACTTTGGGAATATATGGTGTGATATCTACCTAGCTTTAGATGTGCTCTTCTGTACCTCTTCTATAGTCCACCTATGTGCTATAAGCTTGGACAGGTACTGGTCCGTCACCCAAGCTGTTGAATACAACCTAAAAAGAACCCCCAGGAGGATTAAAGGCATTATTGTCACTGTATGGTTGATTTCTGCTGTCATCTCATTTCCACCTTTGATCTCTATGGATAGAGTTGGGGTGGAAGCAATGAGAAATTTCAATTCGACCTATTGGGATGTGAAGTGTGAACTGAATGATGAGACTTGGTACATTCTCTCTTCTTCTATAGGATCCTTCTTTGCCCCCTGTGTGATAATGATCTTAGTTTACATTCGCATCTACCAGGTGGCCAAGCTGAGGACCAGGACTTTGTCAGAAAAGAAGCCAAACACTGACTGCTCCTCTCACACAGAGAATGGCTTTAGCAAGGGGACATCAGTGAAATTTCCTATAGAGAAGGAGAATGGACATTACCCATCCAGACCCATGCCACCTAAGCCTACAGATTTAGATGAGCTGGACATTGAGGAGAGCAGCATATCTGAGAGCAAGAGAAGGAAAAGCAGCAGTAGAGAGGACAACACTGACTCCAGTAAGGACAAGAGGAGCTTCTCCAAGCAGTCCAGCCGCCTGTCCAGGTCCAGCAACAAATCCATGGACATGTTCTCCTCAAGGAAAAAGAAGAGGAGCAGCATCTCCAGGAGGAAACTCAGCCAAGCCAGGGAGAAGAGGTTCACCTTTGTCTTAGCTGTGGTCATGGGGGTCTTTGTTGTATGCTGGTTCCCTTTCTTCTTCAGCTATTGCCTCTATGGAATCTGTAGGGAAGCCTGTGCTATTCCTGAAACTTTATTTAAGTTTTTCTTTTGGATCGGATACTGTAACAGTTCCCTGAATCCTGTCATATATACAATATTCAACCAGGATTTCAGACGTTCCTTCAAGAAAATTATCTGTTTAAGCAGGAGGAAGAAATTCCCTCATTGAGATGGGAACAGTATTGACATTGCAAATTGCCTTAGGGTGCTAGGATCACACCATAGGGATGGAGCCATTGGAGTAGACACTTCTCATTCTCAGTGACCACAGTGATGTGACAGTGTGAATGTACAGGCAGGATGTCATGGACCTGTGATTCCATGCCACTCTCCATGATGGTGATGAATCTATATGTCTCATATTCCAAGCTGAATATCTTTTCTACCTTATAAACAAGGGCAAACTGTTCTTCTGTATCATACGCTTTTCACCATTGTCTCTTTTTTTTTTAAGGCACCTTATCCTACAGTATATTTTACATCTGTTCTGAAGGAAACACAAATATATTTCCTAAGAAAATTGGTGTTCTGTTTTTATCAATTTGGGAGGAGGTAAAGCGCTCAGGAAATATACTGTATATTGGTTGTGAAGGACTGATTTTACCATGTCTTGCTGCTACTGTTGGGCTCCTAGTAAAACTTTATTTTGTATACTGGTTGGCTTCATCTTTTGGTAATGAAGAGTTAAAAGTCACATAAGACCCAGAATAATGATGGGTGTGAAAAGACAGGCACAATTCTACATAGTGGTCACCATTACTGGTAATGGCATAGAATGGATTATAGAGGCTTTCTAGACTCCAGTGCTGTGATGAAGAACTGCTCACAAGGGGGCAATTACTTTATTAGCAAAAGTGGCACATGCAAAGGGCAATGCAGTTCTGGGGTGCAGTCAGGGGTGTTATTAGCATTTTTGTTGCCTGAGGCTACTTACTGAAAGAGCATGGATGGGCTATTTATCTGCCAAAGTGAGGGAGGGGTGCTGCTTGAGGCAAAGTTCTTATCTAAGATGGTGTCCCCCAGGGGCACCCCTAAAAGAGAATAATACGTGACTCATCAATGGTAAAAGCAGAGGGGTTGTCACTGTGTGCTGCGGATTCTCTAAAAATCCACAGATAATAAAATAATAATAATAATCATAATAAAAATATTAATAAATAAACAAATAGTAATAATAATTAAATGAATGCTCATGATAATAATAATAATAATAATAATAATAATACAGGATTAATTGTAACAATGATGAAATTAATAATACTACAACAGGAATAATAATGATAACAATGATGATGGTGACAATAATAATAATAATAATAATAATAATAATAATAATAAAAATATAATATTAATAAATATACATATAGTAATAATAATTAAATTAATGATCATTATAATAATAATACAAGAATAATAATAACAATGATGATTAAATTAATAATAATAATACAACAGGAATAATAATGATAACAATGATGATGGTGACAATAATAATAATAGTAATAATATAGTAATAGCTGGTCAAGCTGATAATACTTATTATTATTATTACTGCTACTACTGCTAATAATAATTATAGTAATAACAATTATTATTATTTTTATTATTTATTTAATTTTTGTTGTTCCTTTATATTGAAAAATATGAGTTTTTGCGACACGAATATAATGTGTCTGTGCAGTAAGAGAAATTTTAGGGGGGTTGCTTAGCAGTAAAGGTAGTACAGTACAAGTGATAATTTTGGAGGGATCTTCCATTTAATGCCTAGTGCAGAATTAGGTCCAAGTAGAGTCCTTTGTTCTATATACAGATGTAAGATAGCTGAGGATATTTAGCACAGAAACAATACTAAAGGGGTTTTCTTAAGAATTGGTTGAAAATGCCATCATTGCATGACTGAAGGGGATCTGGCTTCTGGGACCTCTGCTGATCCTGAGAATAAGGGTGTCCTGCCATCTTCTCCCCTGTAGGGTGGTGCTCCCGTCTACCCATTGTGTAGTTACTAGCACTGTAGCCCTTTAGTCCGGATAATTGTTGGTGGTCTCAGCAGTCTGGTATGTCTTAGGAATATGCAACCACTTTTATTTGTAGGGAAACCCTTTTTATCACAGTACTGGTACATCTACGCTATAGAGGAGGTAGTAGATGTAATTATGTTCATTCTGACCAGGTCCAGATTTGTGGCAGAATTAATGGAAAGTTTCCTGTAAGGTATGACGACGAGATGATTTGTTAGATCCTTGGTGGTATTTAAAGTATCTGCAGATTATGTGCCTCTGGGTGACGTGTGCTGTAACAATGGTTTGGAATATTCCAGTTTTGAGCTGTGAAATCTGAATTGTGGTTTTATTCCGGGATTAGTGGGTCCCGTGAAAGAACAACTGGTGAGTATTATCCAGCTTTACCACTAATGACCTCATGCTTATTCTGGCGGAGTAACGCGCTGTTGGGGGCATGTACTGCATCAATCAGATTCTTTGTACAGCACTTTCCTCTTCATTGCTGAGCAGCCGCTATCATTTTTGGATGTTAAGGATCATTTTGTAGATTTTTCACATTTGAGATTAGATCAGGAGACTGTACAGAAGGTGTAAGGTGCTTTACATACAGTGGATACGTATTATGTCTACACACCCCTGTTATCATACCATATGTAAAAAAAAAGTCGTACCAAAAAGAATCATTTCGGAATTTCTTCCACCTTGAATGTCATCCGTAATCTGTTCAATTCCATTGAAGAAAAAAAAAATTTTGGATGGAAAATGAAAAATAAAGACCTAATATAATACAGTTGCACAGATACTGTATGCACAGCCTTAAACTAATACTTTGTTGAAGTCCCCTTTTAGTTTATGACAGCATTCAGCCACTTGGGGCAGGAGACTATCAGCATGGCACATCTAGAATTGGCAATCGTTGACTGCCCTTCCTCACATTAGCTCCAAAACTGTTAGATTGGGAGGCCATTTCTTTTGTAGAGTTCCCTCTTCAGGTCACCCACAGATTTTCAATTACATTCAGGCCTGGTCTCTGACTGGGCCAATCCAAGACGTTGATAATCTCCTGGTGAAGCCATTCTTTTGTTGATTTGGAGGTATGATTAGTGTCGTTGCCATACTGAAGTTGAAATTCCACTTCATCTTCAGCTTTTTAGCAGAGGCTTGAAAGTTTTGTTGACTGATATCTGGAACTGTACATTATTCCCTTCACCTTGACTAAGGTCCCAGTACCAGCGGCCAAAATACAGCACTAAAGGATATTGCTGCCTCCACAACACTTCACTGTGGGTATGGTAATCTTTTCTTTTGGTGATGCGCAATGTTGGCTTTGTGCCAACTATATCTTTTGGAATTATTGTCAAAAAGTTCAACATTGTTTTTATCAGATTTTAGCACATTTTCCCACATACTTTTGGCAAACACGATATAAGTTTTGGCAAACATAGGTGGTTTTGGATGTTTTTCTTTATAAAGAAAAGGCTTCCATCTTGCCACCCTATGCCACAGGTCAGACATATGAAGAGTATAGAGATTGTTGTCACATGCAGTTCACAACCAGTACTTGCCAGAAATTCCTGCAGCTCCTTTAATGTTGCTGTAGGTCTCTTGAAAGCCTCCTGGACAAATTTTCTTCTTGTCTGATCATCCAGTTCTAGGTAATGTTACTGTTGTGTCAAAATTAAGCCACTTCTTGATAATGTCTTGTCAGTGTTACATTGTAGATCTAATACCTTGGAAAGTTGGTTGTACCCTTCTTCTGACTGATAACTGTCAGCAATGAGATCCATTTGCTGTGTTGTAAGCTGTTTACGGATCATGGCTTTTGCTGTAAAATGCAACTGAAAAATGTCAGGAAACTTGTATTAGAATGGCCAAACTTTACATGGTGTTAATCAGTTGTAGCACTGTAAATGATGGGAGCTGTGTGCTGACTACCATGTAACATGAGTTTAAATGTGATTGGCTAATTCTAAACACAACTACATCCCCTAATACCAATTATAAGTGGGTGTCCACACTTATGCAACCACATTATTTCAGTTGTGTTATTTCCATTTTTCTCCTCAAATTTATTTCAGGTTGTTTCGCAATGAATTTGTACACATTATGGGTGACACTAAAGGTGGAAAAAGTTCTAAAATGATTTTTTTACTATGGTTTTTATTTAACATGACAAAAACATTTTAACAGGGGTGTGTAGACATATATCCACTGTATACTTGCTTACATGAGATAATACATATTGTGAGATGTTACTTAATATCTATCCCCTTTAAAAGGGTTAATAATCAGGGCTAGTTAATACAATGTTAAATGTCTAAAATGTTTTTAAATGTCATATTACATCTGTAATTTTCCCCTGGGATCAATAAAGTGTATCGTATATTACATCTGTAAATTAGCACCCTAATAAACTGCTATTCATAGGAGCATAAGTATAGGGAGGGCGGGGAGAGCGGAGGTAGCTGTCACAACCAGGTCCTGGAACATAAGGGACTCCAAAGGCCCCTCGTTTACATCAGCATATTAAATGTGATATGGTATTCTGAAGTTCTTGTGACAAATTTTACATTAGATCCCCAGAGATTCAAGTTTTGCATCTGGGTGTATAAAAGATTAAAAAAGTTGTCCACTAACTACTTGGACAGCTCCTTGTCATACCCATTGCTTGGCCCTCATAAAATAGTAAAGCTTATACTCACTTCCCGTGCCGACTCCGTTCCCGCGGTGTCGGCACTCCATCTCCTCGTGCTCCTGTGGTGCTTGTGTCACTGTACCCTCCGCCTGTCGAATTTAGTATGAAGAGGAAGTCAGAGATCAGCTGTAGTCCGGACTTCCTCTTCATGTTTGATTTGTCCAAAGTCAGGGACAGTGACACCAGTGCTGATTGGGCGCCAGCATTATGTGTCACAACAATTGCAACTGCGGCGGCACGGTAGGTGAGTTTATTTTTTATGTAGATCAAACATTTATATCAAGAAGGGGTTGTCCTACTTTATGGGGCAAACAAAGTATATATGATGACATATGCCAATAAAGGTCTCAGTTTATCTTGGATCCATAGCAAAAGACCGGGGCACCCTGGAGCAATTACTGAATAGTGGGATTCTCATTCAAATTACCAGGGCACCATTTTTAGAAATTTTGGGGTTCCAATACAAACTGGTCAATCTCATAATCCCCACTTCTCCAATCAAATAAATGTATTATCTATTGAATGGGCAATCACTCAATTTATTAAATTATTCCCCTTTCTCCATTCTTACTAAATGTATTTGTAATACAACACATAATCCACATTTCTTTCCATCCTCATCCCTTCCACAATGTGCAATTCTCGATGCAGAGCTGGCGGTTTTCCTTCTTTACGTGTAATAAATCGATTAGCTTCATCCCTCGCATCCATCTTTCTATGAAGGGTTATGCATAATTGACACTTTCCCATCAAAGGTGCCTAGGAGACATCCCACTCTGCTTACCCCCTCATTACATCCCTGCAAACGTAGGGTAATAACATAAATTATGGGTGATCTCCTGTACTAGTGTAGATACGGGACCATTGAGGTACAGTCATGGAGATTATTTAGCTAAACCTATTTCTTGTTGCAATGTTATTTTCTGAATATGAAATCAATGAGCTAGATATCAAAGAGTTGATTTTAGATACCATATGTTAATAACACATCTAATGCTACATGCAAGCAGATCGAGCCCATATCTCCACATACAGAGATTCGCAAGAGTTGTCTGGTCACTTACATAAATATCAGAACACTTTCTTATCCAGTGAATGACTGCATCATAAAAAAATCACTGGATCCCAATTTGTAAATTTCAATTTATTGGTGAAGTTCATGAATTGGTTGATTTTGGTTTAGTGTGACCAGTAGTGGTGAGCGAGTGCGCTCATTACTCGAGTTTTCCGAGCATGCTCAGGTGTTCTCCGAGTATCTTGGGCATGCTCGTAGATTATGTTTGTGAGGCCGCAGCTGAATGATTTGCGGCTGCTAGAGAGCCTGAATACATGTGGGGATTCCCTAGCAAATAGGCAATCCCTGCGTGTGTTCAGGTTATCAAACAGCCACAAATCATGACGTAAACATAATCTACGAGCACGCCCAAGATACTCGGAGAACACCCAAGCATGCTCGGAAAACTCAAGTAACGAGCACACTCGCTCATCACTAGTGACCAGACTATTCTATTGTTGAGTTGTGGGAAAATATCCTTATTATATGTTCATAGGTGTATATGGGGAGGTGTATGAATAAAGACAGTATGGTTTTAGTGCAAGCACCAGTAGCGGACATATCATTGATGCAACCTATACAGTTTCATAGATCACCCAAGAGGTAAGGTGACCTATTTCCAGCTCCAACGCAGGAGTGGTTTTGCATTATGATGAGTGTTTGGACTGCAAAGGGCCCATATATTGTTCTTGCACAGGGGCTTTCCTCTGTCTATGGCCACCAGTGGCAAGTGGAATAAATCACAGAACTCATGTTCCACAAAAGTAGAGATAAATACTATATTTTTCGACAAGTCATTTGTGCTAAGCTTCTGTGGTTACTTTATTGCTTTATCCTTGTCTATTCTTCACAAGGGGACCATATTCCAGATCTTACCACTAATTATAGTTTCCTCATTGATCTATATCATCATGGTTGTGACATGGGGCTACACGGTGGGAAATCATGGCTAAATGAACTCTATGGTTTGCTTCTGTGCAGAGATATTACAAGTTTCCTTCCTTCACTAAATTGAAGATATTATTAGAGACTATATGAGAGTTGAGTTGACATGGGAGATTTTAGTTCCTATTTAAAAATATAATTTTACAATATGTATATGATAATCCTGTACCTTTAGTAATGTCTGCTCATTCACAAAACTTTTGGATGAGAAAAATGTACAACAGAGATATACAGGAAATTTTACAGGCTTGTCCTAACTTGCCAAGTCTGCTCTATATGGTCTCTTAAATCCCATTAATATCATAAAAGTTCAGGATACCCCAATATTAACAGGAAACCCCAAAAAGGACTCCCGCTAAGAAGTATCATGTAGTAAAGGATTGGCTATTCATCTGAATAAACATCTTGTAAGTCTGTAGTCTCTTTCTTTTTCATGCAGCTATAGTAGAACTTCCGAAGAGATGGATGAAGATTTAAAGTATTTATATGTGATTGTCGCTCTTTCAAAGACTAGTCCAGCAATATTTTCATACTAGCTGTTTCCAGCCAGCTAACGCTCAGCACGCTCATTGCTATCTAATTAACGCTACTGGTGATTATGCAATTAACTGTACATTTACCTTGGCTGAAGTGGTTGAATTACATAGAAAGGAAGTGCTGCGTGTGGTAATATGGGGGGAGGAGGTTCGTGTGGTAATGTGTGGGGACGCAGCCTCGTGTGGTAATGGGTGGGGATGGAGCCTCATGTGGTAATGTGGGGGGATGGAGCCTCGTGTGGTAATGTGGGGTACGGAGCCTCGTGTGGTAATATGTGGGGACGCAGCCTTGTGTGGTAATGTGTGGGGATGGAGCCTCATGTGGTAATGTGTGGGGACAGAGCCTCATGTGGTAATGTGGGGGGACGGAGACTCGTGTGGTAATGTGTTAGGACAGAGCCTCGTGTGGTAATGTGGGGGGATGGAGCCTTGTTATGGTAATGTGGGGGACGGAGACTCGTGTGGTAATGTATGGGGACGGAGCCTCATGTGGTAATGTAGGGGGATGGAGCCTCGTGTGGTAATGTGTGGGGACGGAGCCTCATGTGGTAATGTGGGGGACGGAGACTCGTGTGGTAATGTGTGGGGACGGAGCCTCATGTGGTAATGTGGGGGGATGGAGCCTCGTGTGGTAATGTGGGGAACGGAGCCTCGTGTGATAATTTGTAGAGACGGAGCCTCGTGTGGTAATGTAGGGGGACCGAGCCTCATGTGGTAATGTGTGGGGACAGAGCCTCATGTGGTAATGTGGGGGGATGGAGCCTCGTGTGGTGATGTGGGGGATGGAGCCTCATGTGGTAATATGTAGGGACGGAGCCTCATGTGGTAATGTAGGGGGACGGAGCCTCATGTGGTAATGTGGGGGGACGGAGCCTCGTGTGGTAATGTGTTAGGACAGAGCCTCGTGTGGTAATGTGTTAGGACAGAGCCTCGTGTGGTAATGTGGGGGGATGGAGACTTGTTATGGTAATGTGGGGGACGGAGACTCGTGTGGTAATGTGTGGGGACGGAGCCTCATGTGGTAATGTAGGGGGATAGAGCCTCGTGTGGTAATGTGTGGGGACGGAGACTCGTGTGGTAATGTGTGGGGACGGAGCCTCATGTGGTAATGTGGGGGATGGAGACTCATGTGGTAATGTGTGGGGACGGAGCCTCATGTGGTAATGTGGGGGGATGGAGCCTCGTGTGGTAATGTGGGGAACGGAGCCTCGTGTGGTAATATGTAGAGACAGAGCCTCGTGTGGTAATGTAGGGGGACCGAGCCTCATGTGGTAATGTGTGGGGACAGAGCCTCATGTGGTAATGTGGGGGGATAGAGCCTCGTGTGGTGATGTGGGGGATGGAGCCTCATGTGGTAATATGTAGGGACGGAGCCTCGTGTGGTAATGTAGGGGGACCGAGCCTCATGTGGTAATGTGTTAGGACAGAGCCTCATGTGGTAATGAGGGGGGATGGAGCCTTGTGTGGTAATGTGGGGGATGGAGACTCATGTGGTAATATGTGGGGACGGAGCCTCGTGTGGTAATGTAGGGGGACGGAGCCTCGTGTGGTAATGTAGGGGGACGGAGCCTCGTGTGGTAATGTGTGGAGATGGAGCCTCGTGTGGTAATGTGGGGGGTGGAGCCTCGTGTGGTAATGTGGGGGGACGGAGCCTCATGTGGTAATGTGTGGGGACGAAGCGTTGTGTGGTAATGGGGGGGCGGAGCCTCATGTGGTAATGTGTGAGGACGTAGCCTCATGGGGTAATGTGGGGGGATGGAGCCTCGTGTGGTGATGTGGGGGACGGAGCCTCATGTGGTAATATGTAGGGACGGAGCCTCATGTGGTAATGTAGGGGGACGGAGCCTCATGTGGTAATGTGTGGGGACAGAGTCTCATGTGGTAATGTGGGGGGACGGAGCCTCGTGTGGTAATGTGTTAGGACAGAGCCTCGTGTGGTGATGTGGGGGGACGGAGAAGTGTGTGGTAATGTGTGGGGACGGAGCCTCGTGTGGTAATGTGGGGGAACGGAGCCTCGTGTGGTAATGTGTGGGGATGGAGCCTCGTGTGGTAATTCCGGGGGGACGGAGCCTCATGTGGTAATGTGTGGGGACAGAGCCTCGTGTGGTAATGTGGGGGGGACGGAGCCTCGTGTGTTAATGTGTGGGGACAGAGCCTCATGTGGTAATGTGGGGGGACGGAGCCTCATGTGGTAATGTGTGGGGATGGAGCCTCGTGTGGTAATGTGGGGGAACGGAGCATCATGTGGTAATGTGTGGGGGACAGAACCTCGTGTAGTAATGTGGGGGGACGGAGCCTCATGTGGTAATGTGGGGGGACGGAGCCTTATGTGGTAATGTGTGGGGACGGAGCCTCGTGTGCTAATGTGTGGGGACAGAACCTCGTGTGGTAATGAGTGGGGACGCAGCCTCGTGTGGTAATGTGTGGGGATGGAGCAGCATGTGGTAATGTGTGGGAATGAAGCATTGTGTGGTAATGTGGGGGCGGAGCCTCATGTGGTAATGTGTGGGGACGCAGGCTCATGTGGTAATGTGGAGGGACGGAGCCTCATGTGGTAATGTAGGGGGATGGAGCCTCGTGTGGTAATGTGGGTGGACGGAGCCTCGTGTGGTAATGTGGGGGAACGGAGCCTCGTGTGGTAATGTATGGGGATGGAGCCTCGTGTGGTAATGTGTGGGGACGGAGCCTCGTGTGGTAATGTGGGTGGACGGAGCCTCATGTGGTAATGTGTGGGGATGGAGCCTCATGTGGTAATGTAGGGGGACAGAGCCTCATGTGGTAATGTGGGGGGATAGAGCCTCGTGTGGTGATGTGGGGGATGGAGCCTCATGTGGTAATATGTAGGGACGGAGCCTCGTGTGGTAATGTAGGGGGACCGAGCCTCATGTGGTAATGTGTTAGGACAGAGCCTCGTGTGGTAATGAGGGGGATGGAGCCTTGTGTGGTAATGTGGGGGATGGAGACTCATGTGGTAATATGTGGGGACGGAGCCTCGTGTGGTAATGTAGGGGGACGGAGCCTCGTGTGGTAATGTGGGGGGTGGAGCCTCGTGTGGTAATGTGGGGGGACGGAGCCTCATGTGGTAATGTGTGGGGACGAAGCGTTGTGTGGTAATGTGGGGGCGGAGCCTCATGTGGTAATGTGTGAGGATGTAGCCTCATGGGGTAATGTGGGGGGATGGAGCCTCGTGTGGTGATGTGGGGGACGGAGCCTCATGTGGTAATATGTAGGGACGGAGCCTCATGTGGTAATGTAGGGGGATGGAGCCTCATGTGGTAATGTGTGGGGACAGAGTCTCATGTGGTAATGTGGGGGGACGGAGCCTCGTGTGGTAATGTGTTAGGACAGAGCCTCGTGTGGTGATGTGGGGGACGGAGAATTGTGTGGTAATGTGTGGGGACGGAGCCTCGTGTGGTAATGTGGGGGAACGGAGCCTCGTGTGGTAATGTGTGGGGATGGAGCCTCGTATGGTAATTCCGGGGGGACGGAGCCTCATGTGGTAATGTGTGGGGACAGAGCCTCGTGTGGTAATGTGGGGGGGACGGAGCCTCGTGTGTTAATGTGTGGGGACAGAGCCTCATGTGGTAATGTGGGGGGACGGAGCCTCATGTGGTAATGTGTGGGGATGGAGCCTCGTGTGGTAATGTGGGGGAACGGAGCATCATGTGGTAATGTGTGGGGGACAGAACCTCGTGTAGTAATGTGGGGGGATGGAGCCTCATGTGGTAATGTGGGGGGACGGAGCCTCATGTGGTAATGTGTGGGGACGGAGCCTCGTGTGCTAATGTGTGGGGACAGAACCTCGTGTGGTAATGAGTGGGGATGCAGCCTCGTGTGGTAATGTGTGGGGATGGAGCAGCATGTGGTAATGTGTGGGAATGAAGCATTGTGTGGTAATGTGGGGGCGGAGCCTCATGTGGTAATGTGTGGGGACGCAGGCTCGTGTGGTAATGTGGAGGGACGGAGCCTCATGTGGTAATGTAGGGGGATGGAGCCTCGTGTGGTAATGTGGGTGGACGGAGCCTCGTGTGGTAATGTGGGGGAATGGAGCCTCGTGTGGTAATGTATGGGGATGGAGCCTCGTGTGGTAATGTGTGGGGACGGAGCCTCGTGTGGTAATGTGGGTGGAAGGAGCCTCATGTGGTAATGTGTGGGGATGGAGCCTCATGTGGTAATGTAGGGGGATGGAGCCTCGTCTGGTAATGTGGGTGGACGGAGCCTCATGTGGTAATGTGTGGGGACAGAGCCTCGTGTGGTAATGTGTGGGGATGGAGCCTCATGTGGTAATGTGGGGGGCAGAGCCTTGTGTGGTAATGTGTGGGGACAGAGCCTCATGTGGTAATGTGGGGGGACAGAGCCTCATGTGGTAGTGTGTGGGGACGGAGCCTCGTGTGGTAATGTGTGGGGATGCAGCCTCGTGTGGTAATGTGTGGGGACGCAGCCTCGTGTGGTAATGTGGGGGAACAGAGCCTCGTGTGGTAATGTGGGGGAACGGAGCCTCGTGTGGTAATGTGTGGGGACGCAGCCTCATGTGGTAATGTGTGGGGACGCAGCCTCATGTGGTAATGTGCGGGGATGGAGCCTCATGTGGTAATGTGGGGGAACAGAGCCTCATGTGGTAATGTGTGGGGACGCAGGCTCGTGTGGTAATGTGGAGGGACGGAGCCTCATGTGGTAATGTAGGGGGATGGAGCCTCGTGTGGTAATGTGGGTGGACGGAGCCTCGTGTGGTAATGTATGGGGATGGAGCCTCGTGTGGTAATGTGTGGGGACGGAGCCTCATGTGGTAATGTGGGTGGACGGAGCCTCATGTGGTAATGTGTGGGGACAGAGCCTCATGTGGTAATGTGGGCGGACGAAGCCTCATGTGGTAATGTGTGGGGATGGAGCCTCATGTGGTAATGTAGGGGGATGGAGCCTCGTCTGGTAATGTGGGTGGACGGAGCCTCATGTGGTAATGTGTGGGGACAGAGCCTCGTGTGGTAATGTGGGGGGACGAAGCCTCGTGTGGTAATGTGTGGGGATGGAGCCTCATGTGGTAATGTGGGGGGCAGAGCCTTGTGTGGTAATGTGTGGGGACAGAGCCTCATGTGGTAATGTGGGGGGACAGAGCCTCATGTGGTAGTGTGTGGGGACGGAGCCTCGTGTGGTAATGTGTGGGGATGCAGCCTCGTATGGTAATGTGTGGGGACGCAGCCTCGTGTGGTAATGTGGGGGAACAGAGCCTCGTGTGGCAATGTGGGGGAACGGAGGCTCGTGTGGTAATGTGTGGGGACGCAGCCTCATGTGGTAATGTGTGGGGACGCAGCCTCATGTGGTAATGTGCGGGGATGGAGCCTCATGTGGTAATGTGGGGGAACAGAGCCTCATGTGGTAATGTGTGGGGATGGAGCTTCGTGTGGTAATGTGTGGGGACGGAGCCTCGTGTGGTAATGTGCAGGGATGGAGCCTCATGTGGTAATGTGTGTGGATGGAGCCTCGTGTGGTAATGTGTGTGGACGGAGCATCGTGTGGTAATATGTGGGGACAGAGCCTCGTGTGGTAATGTGGGGGAAGGAGCCTCATGTGGTAATGTGTGGGGATGGAGCCTTGTGTGGTAATGTTTGGGGACAGAGCCTCGTGTGGGGATGGAGCCTCGTGTGGTAATGTGTGGGGACAGAGCCTCGTGTGGTAATGTGGGGGGCAGGATTATGTGTGGTAATGTGGCGGGGGGCGGGATTATGTGTGGTAATGTGGTGGGAGGTGGGATTATCTGTGGTAATGTGGTGCGGGGCGGGATTATGTGTGGTGATGTGGTGGAGGGGCGGGATTATGTGTGGTAATGTGGTGGGGGTGGGATTATGTGTGGTTATGTGGTGGAGGGGCAGGATTATGTGTGGTAATGTGGTGGGGGGGCGGGATTATGTGTGGTAATGTGGTGGGGGGTGGGATTATGTGTGGTAATGTGGTGAGGGGGCGGGATTATGTGTGGTGATGTGGTGGAGGGGCGGGATTATCTGTGGTGATGTGGGGGGCGGGATTATGTGTGGTGATGTGGTGGGGGGTGGGATTATGTGTGGTGACGTGGTGGGGGGTGGGATTATGTGTGGTGATGTGGTGGGGCGGGATTATGTGTGGTGATGTGGTGGGGGGCGGGATTATGTGTGGTGATGTGGTGGGGGGCGGGATTATGTGTGGTGATGTGGTGGGGGGCGGGATTTTGTGTGGTAATGGGGTGGGGGGGTGGGATTATGTGTGGTGATGCGTTGTGGGGCAGGATTATGTGTGGTGATGTGTTGGGGGGCAGGATTATGTGTGGTAATGTGGTGGGGGGCGGGATTATGTGTGGCAATGTTGGGGGGTGGGATTATGTGTGGTGATGTGGTGGAGGGGTGAGATTATCTGTGGTGATGTGGTGGGGGGCCGGATTATGTGTGGTGATGTGGTGGGGGGCAGGATTATGTGGTGATGTGGTGGGGGCGGGATTTTGTGTGGTAATGGGGTGGGGGGCGGGATTATGTGTGGTGATGTGTTGGGGGGCAAGATTATGTGTGGTGATGTGTTGGGGGCGGGATTATGTGTGGTAATGTGGTGGGGGCGGGATTATGTGGTGATGTGGTGGGCAGGCGAGATTATGTGTGGTGATGTGGTGGAGCTACTGTGCAGGGGGCGGGATTAGCGAGTGTGATGTGGTGGGGGTGGGATTATGTGTGGTAATGGGGTGGGGGGCGGGATTATGTGTGATGATGCGGTGGGCAGGCGGGCTTATGTGTGGTAATGTGGGGGGCAGGATTATGTGTGGGAATGTGGTTGGGGTGGGATTCTGTGTGGTGATGAGGTGGGGGGCGGAGCTAGAGTGCAGGGGCGGGATTAGCGAGTAATTACGATGCCTCTTATATATATAGATGACGAGTCCATTCTTCCATCACTGAAAAATCAGCATTTGAATCGAAATGAAAATGAGGCTGAGGAGCTATTGGTAGATCTGAAGCCTCTGTCACTCCAGCTCTTCAAACTAATTTTTCTCTGAACCACTGGATCATTTCAGAGTAATACATACTTATCTACAATTGTGCAACCAGGATACGATTCATGCTGCCTGTTGCTTTGGCAGCATCAACTGACTGACATGTTCTCTATAAAGAGATACTCCAGTCTTTATAAACTATCATTTTTCCACTGCAATTCTCAAATTGGTGGGGACCACACCAAGCATCAAAATGGGTATTTAAGTTCCATTTTATGCCCTCTTCCTCCCATAGTCAGAAGGATTTAATATGGCACAAATGAACAGAACCATCCGCAGCTTTGGGTTTGGCTAGTTTTGTATGGTTAGGACCATAAATGCACATTCATGACCTTCAGCCTCATGGACTTTGTCCTATTGTTAAGGAAGAACAGTGAACACAAGTTACCATTTTCTATTCCATCTCCTCCTGCTTGACTGACGATGCCTTTGCCTGAAGTCACACTCCATAGAGGCCATCAGTGAAGAAATAGGCATGTGGTGTTGTGCGGGGAATAGAGCTGGAGTGACAGACGCTTCAGATCTACATAAAACTCTTCAGCCTCATTTGCATATCAATTCAATTGCTAATTTTTCAATAATGGAGGAACAGACTGGCCATGTAAAGGTATTGCTAGACTTTTTTTTTGAAAGACCTACATGTGCATATAGTTTTATGGGTGACATTCATCTGACAGGTTCCCTTTTAAACAACATACTTACAAGGTCAACAAGCCAAATTTTTAACTTGAGGGATAGTACATAGGAGCCCAGCAGATGTGATAACCATTTTAGACACTGGACGTACTGTAAAATACTTCCCAGTATGTTCCACTCAATAAAAAGTATTCCTTTAGTTTTCTAGTGTCCTTACGGGAAAGAAAGTCATGTACAGTACTTGTCTTATAAGTGGTTACATAACAAGGTAATAAAAGTTCTCGCTCTGTGCTGGAGACAAGTGTAATACTTACTGTATCAAGCACATAATAAACTTCCGTATTCTCCTCTGTGGTTAATGTGAGTAAAAATGAACCGGATAAACCTGAAAAACTCCAGCACATAACACAGAGGATAATGAAAGTCTATTCCTCTCATTACTAGACAGCTATTTCTAATTAAGGTTTAGCGTCGGCAAAACACTTAAAATAAAAGAAGGAATGATACATTTTCATTAAATTAACCTGCTAAAAATTCTCATTAACTGGCTCAATAGTGAGTTACAGATTACCTATAAGTCAGACTCACTAAATATTCCTTAGGAATTTTGCTGAAGTGGACATGGTAAAATGAGGCTAAGCAACAACTTGGCTAGAAGGTAACATTAATGAATACATGAAGGCTAGCCGTAATCACCAGTACTTACCAGTGCACATCAGTACATATAAGCCCTTGTGTGGTCTTAAAGGGAATCTGTCATCAAGTTACAAGTTGACAGGTTTTGCCCTTATTTCATTCCCGCTGCCCCCCTTAGTGTTATAATGTCTTAATTTTTTAAATCTGCCATACGGTTCTAAAGATACAGGTCTTATTGTTTAGTAAAAAAATTTAACGTTTTTGCAAAGGAGGTGTGGCTTAGAGAATTTTCTGGGGTTGTGTCTTTAGGGTGATCTTCATAATTACAATGTGAGCACTACATGAAAAAGGTCCATGTCGTTGGAACTATACGGCAGATTTAGAAAAAAAATTGATTACTAAGGGGAACAGAAGGAATAAAGCAAGAGCAAAAGCTGACCGGTTTTGACCTGATTACAGGTTTAAAGGGAATCTGTCAGATGATTCATACTACCTAAACCACGAGCAGCAGGAATCAGATTCAGTGACTGCATGGAATTTAGTTTGAAAACATTCCTTGATGAGCCAGCTGGTGAAGAAAAGAGTAGTCTGACATCATATTGGCTTCTCTTTGCTCCACTCTAGGTGATTGACAGGTGTTTCCCAAGTAAGTACATTGGAAGAGACATGGCAATAACCTGGAGAGGTGAGGAGAGAAGTCAGCTGAGGCGACGCCAGACTAGTCTCATCTCTCCCTACACTCCCCATCTGACTCTTTGAACTATGATTTCTCTGTGGCATTTTAGAGTAGAAACTCTACTGCAATCGTGTAATGAGGCTCGGATTCATTCTGCCTGTGGTGTTGGCAGTATGAATTGAATGACATGTTTTCTTTATAGGGATACTCCAATCTTAAAAACAGTCACTTTTCCACTGCATATTTGATAATTCCTAGATTGGTGGGGACCCAACCAAGCATCAAAATTAGTACATAAGTCCCCTGATCTGACCAAAGGATTTTAAAGGAGCAGCTAGTCACCATGCATCATGTCTATGGTACTAATGAATAGAAACAGGTGAAATCGAACAATAAAGTTCATCGTCCATACCAAACAGCACAGACACCGAACATGAACTTCACCAGGAAGTCCATGTTACTGTTCGGGTTTGTTCTCCTGAACACGGGGTGTTTGTCGTGCTGTCATGTGCATGACAGGGTGGCAAACACTGCTTCTGATCAGCAGTAAAATCATTACCACCAGTCAGACAGCCTACAGCTGTGTTTGGATTTAAAAATTTAACCTCTGGTCACTTGCTTCAGGCTGATGGGACTACTGCTCCTATCAGCCTATGTCTGCTGCCACTAATAAGAGCGAGAGCAGGCGGCTGATGGGAATATTCATCAGCTGGCGCCTGCGCTTTAAATAAATAGTAAAAAAAATATTGGAGTGAGTTCCCCTGCATTTTTGATAACCAGCCAGACAAAACTGACAGCTTTGGGCTACAACCCTCAGCTGTCAGTGTTAGCAAGATTGATTATCAAAAATACAGGAGTCCCCACGCAATTTTTTACATTATTTAAATAAATAATTTAAAAAAACTTTGTGGGGTCCTCCCCATTTTTGACAACTAGCCTTGCTAAAGCAAACAGCTGGGGGCTGGTATTCTCAGGCTGGAAAGGGGCCATGGATATTGCCCCCAATCTAAAAATAGTAGCCCGCAGGCACCGAGAAAAGGCACATCTATTAAATGAGACAATTCTGATACTTGTCCCTGCTTTTCCCACTTGCCCGGTATTGGTGGCAAGTGGGGTTTTTATTTGTGAGGTTGATGTCACCTTTGTATTGTCTGGTGACATCAAGCCCACAGCTTGGTATTGGAGAGGTGTCTATTAGACACCTGTCCATAACTAATAATGAACAGTGGCAGACTGCTATCTTTAGGCTGGGGGGCCAATATCCATGGCCCCTTACCAGCCTGAAAATACCTGCCCCCAGCTGTCTGCTTTAGCAAGGCTGGTTTTCAAAAATGAGGGGACCCCATGCCATTTTTTTTAATTATTTATTTAAATAATTAAAAAATAGCATGGGGACCCCTCTATTCTTGATAACCAACCTTGCTAAAGCTGACAGCTGAGTCTTGCAGCCCTCAGATGTCAGTTTTGCCTGGCTGGTTATAAAAAATACAGGGAACCTATGCCATTTAAAAAAAAAAAAAAATTTATTTAAAGTGTAGGCGCCAGCTGAAGAATACTCCCATCAGCCGCTGTCTGCTCTCACTGTTATTAGCGGAAGAAGGCATCAGCTGACGGGAGTAGCAGTCCCATAATGTAATTTGACTGCATGGGAATTGCGGCTGTCTGACCGGCAGTAATGATTTTAAGCAGTGTTTGCCATGGTTCCCAAACTTTTTTTTTAACTATTCGGCTGAACCCACCGCACCCGAACATCCACAGGTCCGCCCATCTCTACTATTAAACAGAACCAAATGCAGCTTTGGGCTTCACTATCTTTGTATGGTTAGTACCATAAATGCACATTCATGACATCAGACTCATGGCCACTGTCCTGTAGCCAGGGAAGAGCTGGGAACACAAGTTACCCTTTTTTTCCCATCAATGTCAAGACCCAGTGGTTTAACCATCAATCTTAAAATGATCACCTAATTTCTATGTGTGCTTGCAAACTGTAGTGGACATGTCTGCCATATTCGCTGCAAGAAGGCTTGTTAGTGCCTCCGAGAGTGAATCTGTTATATGACAGCACTACACTATGGAACATATAATTAAAAACAGTAAGTAGACAGCAATAGTTTACAGGAGACTAATAAATCACAGTATAACAAAATATGGCCTCATTCAGATGCCTGTTTTTAAAGTACATGTTCAATCTGAGTTTTCCACAGTTCTAGTCAATGTGGCAGTCAACGTGATATTTGTGATACCAAATGAAAGAAAAATACATGGTTGTCCTAAGTACAGATATCTTAAGGAAATGAATGGTAACTGCAAAACCATCAAAGATGTAAGGTAGTTTGCTCACCTTGTAAAGATGTGCAACTACCAAGCACAATGCTGTTGCAAGACCAAAGTAGGTATTACAACTACAGGTACACAAAATACCAGTCAATCATAACATTAGAATAAACAGTTTAAAAAGAGGGATAACCAATGGTGCTGAAAATTGAAAAGTGAAGATAGGCAGAAATGGAAGTAATAGCTTTAGTCAGGATAAAAGGCTATACATTTTGGCCTTGGACCAGTACCTTCTTCAGGCCAGATTACATCGGGAATTTATATACACCGTAAGACAGGAAAAGGAAATGACATCGTGGGGTGGAGTTAAAGGCCATGACAACACAATAAAAATTAAATATAGACCTAAAAGGGCATTGATTGCTAATAAAGGTATTAAACCATAAAGGAAAAATGAAGCACAGTTGATTATACTTGACCATCATTCTCTTCAACTCCCATACTGTTCCTCAAATTATGCTAAAAACTCCAATTCCTCACAATACAAATTTGATGCATTCCCAAGCAGACACAATAGCATAAAAATCCCGACAGGCTAGCACATTTTTTTTTTAAGTTGTCATCTTCTGCAACTCAACTCAACATATTTTGCGCCAAGAGTAAAGGTAAGGAATGACACATCTGTATCACAGTTGTGAGATTTCAACAATTATAGCTAGGATGGAAAAAGAGAAATAAACAAGATTGATTCCAATCTGGTATAGTAATCTATAATGATCTACATACTTTTATATTTGTAATATAATTTATAATATATATCTACAAGTTTTTTTAAAAAAATTACCAAATTTGAAATCACTATGTCCCTGATTCATCATTGCTCGTGATGGGCGAACCCAAACATTAAAGTTCTCAGTCTGTACCGAACACTTACTGTTTGGGCACGGACACCGAACATGGCCTTTTCCAGGAAATTTGTGTTACTGTTCAGGTTCAGTACTCCGAACCCGAATATCGAGTGTTTCCCACGGTGTCATCTGCATGACAGTGTGAGAAACAACAGGCTTTGACCTGCAGTAAGATAATTAGCAATGGTCAGAGCACCAGCAGCTGTGACTGGAGGTAAAAAGTAGACCTCTGGTCACAAAGGGGTTGGCTGATGCGAGTACTACTTCCATTAGCCTGTGCATGCTACTTCTAATAATAACAAGAGCAGGCATGGCTGATGGAAGTATTCATCAGCCTTTGTCTGGGCTATAAATAAATAAATAAAAAACGGCATGGGTTCCCCTCAATTTTTAATAACCAGCATGGAAAAACTGACAGTTGGGGGCTGCAACCCTCAGCTGTCAGCTTTATCATGGCTGCTTATCAAGAAAAAAGGGGACCCTGTCACCGTTTTTCTTAAATTATTTACATAAATAATTTTCTAAAATGGTGTGGGGTCCCCACTATTTTTGACAACCAACCAAGCTAAAGCAGACAGCTGGGGGCTGGTATTCTCAGGCTGATAAGGCGTCATGGATATTAGATGTGTCAATGCTGGCACTTTGCTCAGCTCTTCCCTCTTGCATTGTGACAGTGTCAAGTGAAGTAACATTTGTGGGGTTGATGTCACCTTTGTATTGTCAGGTGACATCAAGCCCAATGGTTAGTTATGGAGAGGCGCCTGTAAAATGCTTATCCAATACTATCCAATACCCTTAGTTATATAGTAAATTAATGCACTGCCAGAATAAAGTCCTTTATTTGAAACATAAATACACGCCATTGTACTTTTTTATTTAAAAATAAAAAACTAAATTTTACTCACTTTACAATACAAGCCATCGTCTCCTGTAAAAAGTAGAAAATAAAAAGCAACCACATCTCTCACCTGTCTGACATATTGTCCAAAGCCATAATCGATATCTGCGATAAGTGGTTTTCAACCTGGACAGTGCCAGGATGCAACTGTCCAGACTGAATATCGCAGGTAAATGAGCTGCTGCGAGTGCAGCATCAGTGACTAGTGGTGATGTCATTGAGGTTACCCCAAGTCACTGAGGCTACATTCGCAGCCAGGCCAATGAAGAGTAGTGACCTCAGTGAGATCACCGCTAGCACCATGAGAAAAAGTCTCACTGAGTTCACCGCAGTTCACAGTAAGAAATTTCTCATGATTCTGTTTCCACACTTTCTGTTGTAATTTGCTCCTTTTCAGTGGCTTTAGTGCTTGTACTTTGTTCTGTACAAATTTTGAGCCACTTTTTAAGTTTTTCTTTTTGTATTTTTTATTTTACCTCAACACCTCTACTTATTCAAATGTTTTAGTCAGATTCATAAAATGCAACTTTTAACAAATGTCACTTTTTGGGGGCATCTCACTTCAGTGTCTACACTTGGAATAAAGTTTTTGCAGGAGTTTTTAATTTGGCAAATTTTTGCAACATGGGAGCATGACGGTACCTTGCAGAGGTCAACATGGGTCACAACAGAGTTGAGCAGACCGGGACTATGGGAGCAAACCCCAGACATTGGACAGGTGTGCAGCAAACTATCAGCACAAAATAACTGTTCTATTCAGGGACAAGGAACAATGTACGTTCCCACCTACCTGTTTTCATCAGTCTTTGCACTTGTAAAGCCAGAGCTGTCAATATAGCATGAATGGGGCAAGGAGAAACAGAAAACAAGCAGGTGGGAAGATGCACTGATCTGTTTGGCCATGCAAGGGGTACACTAAGTGCCTGTGTTTGGTATGAACAGTCATTTTGTGCTGACAGACTCCATTTGCAAAAGCTAAATAAGAAAACCTTAGACATGACCACTAGGGTTGAGCGACTTTGACCTTTTTAGGGTCCAGTCATGTTTTGCAAAACCAGACTTTTTGAAAAGTCGAGTCGGGCGAAATCGGCCGATTACTGCGAAAAGTCGAGGATCGGCCGGAACACGAAACCCTATGCATGTCAATGGGGATTATTATTTTTTTTTTTCTCTCTCTCTCTCTCTCTCTCTCTCCTCCGTCCCATATTCGCCTCCGTCCAATATTCCCCTCCGTCCCAGCACAGAAAATCTCGTGTTACACATTGCAAATCCCTACTGCGCACAAGCGATAAAATGATGATAGCCGTGCACGCCCCTAACCCCTATGTCATCACTCTGCCCACACTCCTTCATTGGCTGAAAAAATGGCGCTAAACGCGTCATACGAAACGCGACTTTGGCGCCAAGATCGCGTACCGCATGGCCGACCCCACACAGGGATCGGGTCGGGTTTCATGAGACGCCGACTTTGCCAAAAGTCGGCGACTTATGAAAATGAACGATCCGTTTTGCTCAACCCTAATGACCACTATAAGGCAAAATAAATGAAAAGGGAACCTCTTTAGATTACACAAACAAAATGGTGATCAAGGAATCAAGTCCAGGGCCCTGGGCAAGAAAAGTAATTTATCCAAAAAATTACTCATTAAACTGATATTGCACATTCAGTGGCCATGTTATTAGCGTTCTGATTACTTTTTATCGTAAATGTGATTCTACCTACAAAAGAATATTCCAAATAAAATGGTATTGAGGGCGATGACTACACTTGTATGCGGGAGGAATCATATTTGGCAACGTTGCATTTCATTTATTTGATACAATATTATACATTAACTCCAGCGCTTCAGAAAAGAAACATCTGAACCTTGTCGTGACTAAGTACTCAGTAGTGCGATCTTGTTATTTAGCCATAATGACTCATGTTGATCATTAGTAGTGTTGAGCATTCCGATGCTGCAAGTATCGGGTATCGGCCGATACTTGCTGTATCGGAATTCCGATACCGGGATTCCGATACTCTTGTGGTATCGGGTATCGGGTATCGGAACAACATTAATGTTAAAATGTGTAAAATAGAGAATTAAAATAAAAAATATCGCTATACTCACCTGTCCGACGCAGCCGGGACCTCAGCGCAGGAACCGGCAGCGTTGTTTGTTTAAAATTCCCGCTTTTACATGGTTACGCGAAGTCCCGGCTTGTGATTGGTCAGGGCGGCCATGTTGCCGGGCCGCGGACCAATCACAGCAAGCCGTGACGAAATTACGTCACGGCTTGCTGTGATTGGTCCGCGTCCCGGCAACATGGCCGCCATTAACCAATCACAAGCCGTGACGTCACGGGAGGCTGGAAACGCGCTCATTTTAAAAAGGGCGCGTGTCCAGCCTCCCGTGACGTCACGGCTTGTGATTGGTTGCGTCGCGGTCAACCAATCACAAGCCGGGAGGCTGGACACGCGCCCATTTCAAAATGAGCGCGTCCAGCCTCCCGGCTTGTGATTGGTTGATCGCGGCGCAACCAATCACAAGCCGTGACGTCACGGGAGGCTGGACACGCGCCCATTTCAAAATGAGCGCGTCCAGCCTCCCGGCTTGTGATTGGTTGATCGCGGCGCAACCAATCACAAGCCGTGACGTCACGGGAGGCTGGACACGCGCCCATTTCAAAATGAGCGCGTCCAGCCTCCCGGCTTGTGATTGGTTGATCGCGGCGCAACCAATCACAAGCCGTGACGTCACGGGAGGCTGGACACGCGCCCATTTTAAAATGAGCGCGTGTCCAGCCTCCCGTGACGTCCCGGCTTGTGATTGGTCAGGGCGGCCATATTGCCGGGACGCGGACCAATCACAGCAAGCCGTGACGTAATTTCGTCACGGCTTGCTGTGATTGGTCCGCGTCCCGGCAACATGGCCGACCTGACCAATCACAAGCCGGGAATTCACGTAACCAAGTAATAGCGCGATTTTTAAACAAACAACGCTGCCGGTTCCCTCGCTGAAGTCCCGGCTGCGTCGGACAGGTGAGTATAGCGATATTTTTTATTTTAATTCTTTCTTTTACACATTTATATGGTTCCCAGGGCCTGAAGGAGAGTTTCCTCTCCTTCAGACCCTGGGAACCATCAGGGATACCGTCCGATACATGAGTCCCATTGACTTGTATTGGTATCGGGTATCGGTATCGGATTGGATTCCGATACTGTGACGGTATCGGCCGATACTTTCCGATACCGATACTTTCAAGTATCGGACGGTATCGCTCAACAATGATTCATTAGCTGAAATGAAACTGGGCATGCTATAAAATATAGAGTCATACATAATCTTTGGTTTTTTTTAGGTTATCTCCAATGGAGACAGACCTCACTACGGTTATGTAGCCAGTGGGCTCGGTAGTGCAACACAAAAAAGATACCCAACTTTGGGCATTACATGATATTTAATTCAATTGAATTTTACAGTGTGGTACTGAGCTTGTTGAGCTGGATACCATCAGACCAGGATATTTATACCATCCTTCGGGGGCCATACAAATTATGTCGTAACTCCACCCACAAAGCACGACCTGACGCTCTTTTTTCAGGACAGAATCTTTTATTGCACACTCCTCGGTGTTCACTAGTGAACGCTGCATGCACGTGCACGCAAAACGAGAAACTAAAGTGCAGATGCCTTTCAAAACACAGCTGTCAGCCCAAGCACCCTGGTAATCTGCCTGGGGGACTAACAAAAGGTCATCGAGAGCCATAAATGGTCCACGGGCCTGAGGTTCTCCACCCATGTTTTAGACACAAGAGATGCCAGACATTTCAAAGGTTATTCCTAAAAGCTGTCACCTATCCAAAGGATACATGGGGGTCTGGTAGCTGGTTCCCTTTCTGAATGTCCCATCAGAATAAATACTTGCCAAAATGTCCCATTGGAATAACCCATCGGAATGTCCTGTAGCAATGGAGCAGCATGCTCCCCATTCATTCTCTCAGTTGTCAGCTACCTCCACCAGTCCGATAAGGAATGAAATGAGTGCTGGAGTCCACAGATGGACACTATTGTAATGGAGAATTTCAGAGCTCCATTCTTGGAATTTTTTCTACTGCTAGCAGTCCCATAGAGAATTAATGAAGCGATGTGCATATTAATATTATTATTATTATTATTATTATTATTATATATATAGCACCATTAATTCCATGGTGCTGTACATTAGATGGGGTTACATCAAAATACAAATATCACTTACAGTAAACAAAACTAACAATGAGAGACTGGTACAGAGGGTAGAGGACCCTGCCCTTGCGGGCTTACATTCTACAGGATTACGGGGGAGGAGACAGTAGGTCGGGGGTGCAGTAGCTCCAATGGTGTTGAAGTGGTCGTGTGGTCATTACAGGTTGTAAGCTTTTTTGAAGAGATGGGTTTTCAGGTTCCGTTTGATCCAAGTGTGGTGGATAACTGGACGTGTTGGAGCATAAAATTCCAGATGATGGGGGATATACGGGATAAGTCTTGGAGGTGATTTGGTGGGGAGCGAATAAGCATGGAGGAGAGAAGGAGGTCTTGGGAGGACCGCAGATATTGAGAGATTAGTTTGGAAATATACAGAGGAGAAAGGTTATGGATGGCTTTGTAGGTCAGTGTTAGTAGTTTAAACTGGATACGTTGGGAAATTCGGAGCCAGTGAAGCAATTTGAAAGAGGGGAAGCAGGAGTGTAGCGAGGAGAGAGATTAGTCAGGCAGCAGAGTTAACGACGGACTGGAGGGGTGCAAAAGTGTTAGAAGGTAGGCCTCAAAGGAGGATGTTGCAGTAGTGGAGGCGGGAGATGATAAGGGCATGCACAAGCATTTTGGTAGAGTGAGGGTTGAGGAAAGGACGGATTCTGGAAATATTTTTGAGCTGGAGGCGACAGGAGGTGGCGAGATGGTGAATATCCAGTGCTGTGTTCTGATAGGGCATTTCTGAGTTCCATTCCAAGGATCAGTAGGGCTGTAGTCAGGCCACATTGATTTCTAAAGAATAGATGTTACTTTTATTGTTGCTAATAATGCTATATGGAAAACAGCAAGTACCATTGTGAGGCACAAAAGCTAAAATATTACGGTAGGAGCAGAGAAGGCCAATCTGACTTTTGCCAAGGGGATCTTGTGATTAAGGATGGCTGAACCTGAACAGTAAGGTTCAGTGTCCGTACTGAACACCTAGTATCCATGCACGGACCGTGAACATGGACCTCTCCAGGAAGTGCTACTACGTAGTGACATAGTAACATAGTTATCAAGGTTGTAGGAAGACTTTAAGTCCATCTAGTTCAACCCATAGCCTAACCTAACATTCCCTAACATGTTGATCCAGGGGAAGGCAAAAAAAACCCATGTGGCAAAGAGTAAGCTCCACATTGGGGAAAAAAACTCCTTCCCAACTCCACATACGGCAATCAGACTAGTTCCCTGGATCAACACCCTATCAAGGAGTCTAATATATATAACCTGTAACATTATACTTTTCAAGAAAGGTATCCAGTCCCCTCTTAAATTTTAGTAATGAATCACTCATTACAACATCATGTGGCAGAGAGTTCCATAGTCTCCCTGCTCTTACAGTAAAGAATCCGCGTCTGTGATTATGCTTAAACCTTCTTTCCTCCAGACGTAGAGGATGCCCCCTTGTCCCCATGTCAGGTCTATGATTAATAAGATCATCAGAAAGGTCTTTGTATTGTCCCCTCACATATTTATACATTAAAATAAGATCACCCCTTAGCCTTCATTTTTCAAAAATAAACAGCCCCAAGTGTAATAACCTATCTTGGTATTGCAGACCCCCCAGACATCTAATAACCTTGGTCACTCTTCTCTGCACCCGCTCTAGGTCGTCAGCTATGTCTTTCTTATACACCGGAGACCAGAACTGTGCACAGTATTCTAAGTGTGGTCGAACTAGTGACTTGTATAGAGGTAAAATTATGTTCTCCTCATGAGCATCTATGCCTCTTTTAATGCATCCCATTATTTTATTTGCCTTTGTAGCAGCTGCTTTACACTGGCCACTAAATGTGAGTTTGTCATCCACCCATACTCCCATGTGTTTTTCATTGACGGTTTTGCCAAGTGTTTTACAATTAAGCACATAGTTATACATCTTCTTATTACTACTGCCCAAGTGCATGACCTTACATTTATCCCCATTAAAGCTCATTTGCCATTTATCAGCCTAAGCTTCTAGTTTGCATAAATCCTCCTGTAATATAAAATTGTCCTCCTCTGTATTGATTACCCTGCAGAGTTTAGTGTCATCTGCAAATATTGAAATTCCACTCTGTATGCCCCCTACAAGGTCATTAATAAATATGTTAAAAAGAAGAGGGCCCAATACTGACCCCTGTGGTACCCCACTGCTAACCGCGACCCAGTCCGAGTGTGCTCCATTAATAACCACCCTTTGTTTCCTATCCCTGAGCCAGCTCTTAACCCACTTACACATATTTTCCCCTATCCCCATTATTCTCATATTATGTATCAACCTTTTGTGTGGCACCGCATCAAAAGCTTTTGAAAAGTCCATATACACTACGTCCACTGCGTTCCCTTGGTCCAGTCCGGAACTTACCTCTTCATAGAAATTCATCAGATTAGTCTGACAAGAACGGTCCTTAGTAAAGCCGTGCTGATACTGGGTCATGAGGTTATTCCTCTTCAGATACTCCAGTATAGCATCCCTTAGAATGCCCTCCAGGATTTTACCCACAGTAGAGGTTAAGCTTACTGGCCTATAATTACCGAGTTCAGTTTTTGTCCCCTTTCTGAATATTGGCACCACATTTGCTATACGCCACTCCTGTGGTACAGACCCTGTTAATATGGACTCTTTAAAGATGAAAGGTAATGGTCTATCAATGACTGTACTTAATTCCTGCAGTACTCAAGGGTGTATCCCATCCGGGTCCGGAGATTTGTCAATTTTATTGATTTTTAGACGCCGCCGTACCTCCTGCTGGGTTAAGCAGGTGACACTTAATGGTGAATTTTTGTTATCACTGATCATATTGTCTGCCATGGGATTTTCTTGTGTAAATACTGATGAAAAAAAGTCATTTAGCATATTGGCTTTTTCCTCATCCTCATCCACCATTTCACCCAGACTATTTTTAAGGGGGCCAACACTATTATTTTTTAGTTTCTTACTATTTATGTAGTTATAGAATATTTTGGGATTATTTTTACTCTCTCTGGCAATGAGTTTCTCTGTTTCAATTTTTGCTGCCTTGATTTGCTCTTTACAGAATTCATTTAATTTTTTAATTTTCTATATTTATTTAATGACTCATCACTACCTACTTCCTTTAATTCTCTAAATGCTTTCTTTTTGTCACTTATTGCGCCCCTTACAGCTCTATTTAGCCATATTGGTTTCCTCCCATTTCTAGTATGTTTATTCCCCTACGGTATATACTGTGCACAGGTCCTATCCAGGATGCTAATAAACGTCTCCCATTTTCTTTGTGTATTTTATGTCTCAGGATATCGTCCCAGTTAATTGCACCAAGATCCTCTCTCATCCGTTGGAAATTTGCCGTCCCGAAGTTTAGTGTCCTTGTCACCCCTCTACTACACATCTTATTAATGGATACATGAAAACATATTATTTTGTGATCACTATTCCCCAAGTGACCCCAACCCTTATATTTGATATGCGATCTGGCCTGTTGGTTAATATTAGGTCTAGCAGTGCTCCCCTTCTTGTTGGGTCATTAACCAGTTGTGAAAGGTAATTGTCTCTCATAGTTGTCAAAAACCATCTGTCAGAGTTCAACAGCCCAAACAAAGTTTGTTTGAGAAGTTCTACCTCAATCACAGCCATGACACGTTTTGGAATGTCCGTGATTGGCTAGGACACACTGTGTAAAAAAAATAATAACGTGCTTTCCGCTCTATTTTTACTAACAAACACAAGCAAAACTGACAGCTGCGGGATGTTACCAAGATTCATCTATTAACTCTCTGAGTATGTAACTGAAGAAGGTCGATTAGACTGAAACGTTTTATTGGTACTACACAATAAAATATCAAGTTACATGCATTTAAGTTGAGTGCCAGGTTCTTTTACGTTTATGATATACGGTGTGGGAGCCTACCTGTGCACCCTTTCAGCTGTGCTCACGTTTTATTTTGTCCACTTGTTCTCACCAGTGATCTGGGAGTCAGAGATACTTCCAGGGGTCTTCCCCATGTTGTTCTCCTTCCATTAAGCACTTTTTCCATCCATTTCAACATTTTCACTGCCCCCCAGACATGCTTGTAGTGTCTGCTGGAAAAATGCTCAGATTTCCCATTAAAACCTACTATACTCGCTACTGGAAATGAGAACCTGAGCATTAGAAATTGCCCGGTTCAAGTATCAAGCATCCAAGTATTTTAGTGATTGCTCATCATCTCTATTAATAAACAAAAGAGAATTACAAATCAAATTAACATTTGCTATCACCACTCTTTGCCTCTAAAACAGCATCAAAGCATGAATTCTTCAAGGTAGATTTGCACACAGCTGTTGAAGAACCTCAGTAGAGATGTTGTTCCAAACGTCTTGGAGAACTACCCACAGATCTTCTCTGGATGTACTGGTTGTAAGCTTATGAAAATCCTTCGGTCTACTCGTGTAAGGCCAGATAGACTCGATGATGTTGAGATCAGGGCTCAATGTGGACCATATCATCCTTTCCAGGACTTCTTGTTCATCTTTACGCTGAGGATAGTTCTTAATTACGTTGGCTGTATGTTAAGGGTTGTTTTTCTGCTCCAGAACAAAGTTAGAGCCAATAAGTTACCTCCTTGATGTTGTTATATGCCAAATAATTATCTGCCTGTATTTCTCAGCACTGGAGACACCATTAATCAATAGCTTGACCCCACTGGTTATTGCCAGTTCTGAGGAGATAACTCTGCTGGATATCTTCTGATTTCGAAGGGAAGTAATCATGATTTGTCTTTTTTCAGGTGCACTAAGTTTCTTTGGCCGACCACTGTACGTATACATTTTGCACAACGCACCTTCCATAGGGAAAATATGCTACATATGATTTAGTAGATGTAGTGCACTGAATGTTCACTTTCTACATGAACCTCTGTATAGACATAACAAAATGATTATACAAATAATAAAGTACTTTTTCTCTGCAAACTCGGTGGTTTGAGAATTGCCTAGAGCCATCCTTGTAATGAGAGTGACCAAGGCTGACCTGGCCATTTATCACCACTCAGTCAGTCACAAAGCAATTCCTGTTCATTGGTTTTTCAGGAATACATATTGGTGTTCTATCCTTGGAATAGACCACTGATATGTGAACTACTGATTAATGAGGGTCCCAACAGTTATACTATGTATTGGTCATTAGCCCGATACCACAGCGGCCAATTTTTGCGCTTTCATTTATTCCTAACCTGCTTCCAATGGCCACAACTTTTTAATTTTTCCATTCACATAGCTGAAGGAGAGCTTGTTTTTTGCAGGACAAGTTGCAGTTTTGGCTAACACCATTCATTTTGCCGTATAAAGAATTCAAAGTTAGATGAAATTGTGAAAAATAATCCTCAAGTTTCCCATTGTTTTTTTGTTTTTATGGTGTTCATTGCAATAAACTGTCTATATGATTCAAAATCAATAAACAGGTGCCGCGCTAGCAGGAGGAACTGTGACTAGGAATGAATCTCAGTCACCTACCTCGCTGTTGTGAACTGACGTGTCTACTTGGGACACTGGGCTGCTGCAGACTGTCCTTGGAAGATCCGTGATCCACACAGTGCAGCAACGCTGGTAATGCACTACCAACCGGGGAGCGTCCTCCCGTAGTGCTGAAACCCCACCAGTCTCGCCGCTGTAACACCCGGCAAACAGCTACGGCCGATAGCGATACGGCCGATACCTTGAGAAAGAGGGTCGGTACCCTCGAAACGCGTCGGGATTGGCCCATGTTAGTGTCCGTCATACGGACTGGTGACGTCACCTTAGTAGCCATGCCCTCCACCCACCACGCCACTGCACGGCGGCGCTATCGGCCGTAGCTGCTTGCCGGGTGTTACAGCGGCGAGACTGGTGGGGTTTCAGCACTACGGGAGGACGCTCCCCGGTTGGTAGTGCATTACCAGCATTGCTGCCTTGTGTGGATCACGGATCTTCCAAGGACGGTCTACAGCAGCCCAGTGTCCCAAATAGACACGTCAGTTCACAACAGCGAGGTAGGTGACTGAGATTCATTCCTAGTCACAGTTCCTCCTGCTAGCGCGGCACCTGTTTATTGATTTTGAATTTGATTATTGGTTGGCAGGGTTGCACACTACGTGCCAAGGTGCCTGCAGCTTTAGTTTCGGGCCAGTACATAGCGCCAGTGTGTTACTTTACAGTGTCTGTCTATATGATTGTTGAGGTCTTCAGGTCATTACGGTGATACCAAACCTTTAGGCTACATTCGAACAATGACTTTTTGTTGCTTTTTTTGACACTGCATATTTTTGTCTTACAGTTGTAGCAAAGTGGATGGGATTTATAGAAATCTCTTGCCCACCATGCTTCTTTTTCTCTCAGCATAAACTGACCTGCGGTGCGTGTTTCAAATCCACATCATGTCAATTTCTCTCTCTTGTTGGTAGGCTGAGTTTTATGTGCAGAGTTTCCTATAGACTTGCATTAGATATGGAAAATTTGAAGGTAAAAAATGCATATATGCTGTTTTACTGCATTTCCAAGGTGGAAATGCTTAAATAAATGCATGTAATCGGAACTTAAGTATAACATTTTGTTAAGGCCAAACATCAAGAACTGTCAAAAGCAAAGCAGCTTTTTTGAAAGCATGACACACCAAAAAGACTAAAAATGCAGCTTAAAAAACTAGATAAAAATGCTTGTGAAAAAACACACACAAACCCAAAGAGAAAAGTAAGTAACCTAGTAACTTGTCCGGTGCCCGCACTTAACCAAACACTGCGGGGAGAAAATTAACTTTATTTCCCCCTGCAGAGTTCCATTTTCAGTCACAAGGGCAGCGCTGACATGAGTTCAGTCTCTGCTCTGAGCATAGAGAGCGGCGGCTGTTACGGCGCCCCCGGAAATGACTGACAGCCGGCTCCAATGCAGAGCTAGTGATAGTCAGGACCGAGAGCGGTTATAGCGACCACTCTGTATTCTCAGAGCGTGACTGAAACCAGAATGCTGCCGGGGGAATAAAGTTAATTTTCTCCTTGCAGCGTTTGGCTAAGTGCAGGTGCCGCCCAGGTTAACGACGCATTATTATTATTATCCTTCAGATTAACCACATATCTCTAGGTTAATAATGTTTTTTACTATTGATAGTGATGGGGAAATCAGGGACCACCTTGATATATTCTTATAATTCAAACATATACACTTGTTAATCTAGCAGAATATGCCCAGACATGTCCAAGCTTTGCTAAGTCATTCTGACTATTAACTGCTGACAAGGGTAAGGTTAATCAGATGAACCTTAGGACTGCCTGATAAATTAATAATGATCTCATGTAATAAACAGCTGATTCGCACACATACATAATGTATACGCCTACTCAAAAGTGTATAAAACTGACTGCACATATCCAGTAAAATATGGCATCTGAACAGATTACGTCTGTCTCTGTCCATCATTGCTCGAGCATCCTCATATCTGGCAACCATCCAATATCCCTGAGGGTCTGACTTGCAGACCACCCTAACAATAGGTTCTCATTTATGATCTCATATATGGCTGGGGTTTGCAGGAGCGCAAAGATGGCAGTAATATGACATAGCGGCCCATCTGTATTAGGCAATAGTGTCATGGGAGGTGGGGTATCAATGGGCACCTAATTATCGTGAAGGGGACTCAGACACTAATATGTTGTTGTCATTTAAGAGGCTGAACTGCAGCGATTGAAGCTAGCCGCCAACCACCACGTAAGGATCCGGTTCAGACAACAAGATGTTGCACATTTCTGATCATACCCCAATGGATAGTAACACCTATTCCTCTCAAAGAAACACAAGGGGTCAGATTTATATAAAAAAAACAAAACCCTTTCCATGTTGCCCATTACAACCAATGAGAGCTCAGTTTACATTTTGTAACTTGCTCTGAAAAAATGAAAGCTGCACTGTAATTGGTTACTATGGGCAACGAGACTTATTTTACAGTTTTGATAAGCATGCCACACGGGAAAACATATTTTTCAATTATTTTTATTTTTCATATTTCCTGTAAATTACAGCACATGAAAATGATTCCTTGCTAGACGATTGAAAATCCAGAATGATAACAAAGATTTTTTTTTTTGCTGTTTTGTGCTACTCCAGACCAGTCTAGTGGATGACATACATGGATTTAAACACTATTTAAGTGACATGGAAACGAGATGTGCAAGACTTTCTAATGATTAGCAATAAACACAAGATAATCCTGTTTCTCTAAATATATAATCATACAGACATCGGTATTAGCAGAGAACTTAACCCTTGAGACAGGACATCATTCTTGTCAATACTTTCCCCGTGCAGGAAATCTGCTCAATATGTCTGTTGTATTTCTTCATAAAGATTTCATGGTTGCTATAGAAACCAGCGTAACACACGGCAGACATGACTGCTGGGACGCAAGACAGAATTCTAGATTAGGCACTAGAGTACTCGTAATTTTATTTATCTTAGTACCGTGCCTGGATTGAGTCTTAGGTTTCAGATAAATCGCATTTTGTCATACCAAAGACTTTATTCAGTATATTTGCTGGTCATCTAATAACATATTGTACTCTGGTGATTAATTACATAGCCTGCGTCCACCAACATGGCATCTGTACTTTCATTATGAATTATTATTATAACAGTAATATATATGTGTATATAACTATATATCTATATCTATATATTTTCCATGAATACATCTTGAAATGGTTTTATACTTCCATGGTTGCACAGCTCAGAGACCTGCTTGCTTAAAAATAACAAATTCGGCATTGCTTACCTACTGCTGCTCCAGTGCGGCCAGACACAGCGGATAGTCTGCGTTGGACTGGCTGTAGGTAAGCAAGAAGGGTTTTCAAGCCTTTGAACTATTTAACTGTAAAAGCAACCAACAAGAGATGAGTGAATTGAACCTTAACTAATAGACGTGAATGAATCTATTGAATTCCATGAAAATTTCATTTGCGGTGAATAAATTTACGCAAATCTCAGTATTAAAAAGCTTGTAATTGCTTGGAAAATACAAATGGAGAGGAGAGAGAGAAAGAAAGAGATCCCCACTGAACATAAGAGCTTTCACTTTACAGGTGTGAGAGAGGACCCCACTGACCATAAGAGCTTACACTCTACAGGAGAGAGAGGACCCCGCTGACCATAAGAACTTACACTCTACAGGAGAGAGAGAGGACCCCACTGACCATAAGAGCTTACACTCTACAGGAGAGAGAGGACCCCGCTGACCATAAGAACTTACACTCTACAGTAGAGAAAGGACCCCGCTGACCATAAGAACTTACACTCTACAGAAGAGAGAGAGGACCCCACTGACCATAAGAGCTTACACTCTACAGGAGAAAGAGGACCTTGCTGACCATAAGAGCTTACACTCTACAGGAGAGAGAGGACCCCACTGACCATAAGAGCTTACACTCTACAGGAGAGAGAGGACCCCGCTGACTATAAGAACTTACACTCTACAAGAAAGAGAGAGGACCCCACTGACCATAAGAGCTTATACTCTACAGGAGAGAGAGGACCCCGCTGACCATAAGAACTTACACTCTACAGTAGAGAAAGGACCCCGCTGACCATAAGAACTTACACTCTACAGAAGAGAGAGAGGACCCCACTGACCATAAGAACTTACACTCTACAGGAGAAAGAGGACTTTGCTGACCATAAGAGCTTACACTCTTCAGGAGAGAGAGGACCCCACTGACCATAAGAACTTACACTCTACAGGAGAGAGAGAGGACCCTGCTGACCATAAGAGCTTACACTCTACAGTAGAGAGAGAGGATCCTGCTGACCATAACAGCTTACACTCTACAGGAGAGAGAGAGGACCCCACTGACCATAAGAGCTTACACTCTACAGGAGAGAGAGAGGACCCCGCTGACCATAAGAGCTTACACTCTACAGGAGAGAGAGGTGACTGCTGATCAAAAGAGCTTAAACTTTAGAGGTAAGAGGGAGAGAAGACCCCACTGACCCTAAAAGCTTACACTCTACAGGAGAGAGACAACACTGAGGATATAGGAACTTACACTCTACAGGTGTGAGAGAGGACCCTGCTGACCATAAGAGCTTACACTCTGCATGAGAGAAAGGATCCCACTGGCCATAAAAGCTTACACTTTACCAAAGAGAAAGAGAGAGCAGACATTGCTGATCATAAGAACTTACACTCTACAGGAGAAAGAGAGTGAGAGAAAAAGAGAGAGAGGGGACCCTGTTGATGAACTTACACTCTACAGGAGAGAGAGAGAGAGAGAGAGAGAAGACCACACTGACTAGAGAGAGAGAACGAGGACCATGCAGGCCATAAGTGCTTTCACTGTATAGAAGATAGAGAGAGAATCACAAATGACCAATAGAGTTTACATTCTACAGAAGAGAGAAACTTACTCAGTGACTTTGTAGATGGACAGTGACTCTCCTATATAAACTGTGCTCCTCTGGAAACCGCTGATCTGTGATGACCCCTGTATTGACCACCACTGTCCAATGTATGATCTTTAAGATGCTATCGCTGCAGGTCATCATTGGGAAGCTCCCAAGGCAACACAACACAATGTTAGCCTGCTCTCTAATGCTTTAGTAGAGTCGTAAATGGTGCTAAGAAAGTTTTTTTTTTTGCAAACTGCAAATCGAATCTCAAAGTGCTTGAATTCCCTTGAATTTCAGAAAATCCAATTTGAACTTGATCCTCTACAGCTCAGTCTGCTCATCTCTAAAACTGAGTCAAGTTCATTCTGGTGAATCTGAAAATTTGGTGGCTCAATTCACACGAATATAGCAAAATGGCAACCACAAGGATTGAAGTTCATAGTCTTCTTTTGAGGTCTGGGGATGGGTTAAAATAATGAAATACATTATACTCACAAGATTTAGAGGCTCTCATCTGTCCTTACACTGCCTCTGACAGTCCTCCATGCACGTCTTCGGTTCTTCCAGGTCCTGAGGCTACTGATTGTCAACACACATATAGTAATTTATGTGCAGAAGACCCGGAAGCTCTGGCATAGCGGACAGAAGGATAGGTGAGGGACTTGGACAGGTGCTTATAATGTGTTTTTTTATTTTTCTTTAACCCCTTTCCTCTTCTCTCTTTATTATGCTTTGCGGTCTGGAGAGACTTAAAGCCTAATAAACCGATTTTCTCAGCAGTCTGGGCACTTTCAATTTAGATCTATTTTATATGGATGAAAACAAATCTGTCAACTAAATTGAATGGATTTACTCATCTTTACAGACGACACACATTATTTGGTTGTCTTGGGGTATAGCTATAGGGTTTGCAGTGATAGCAGTTGTGCCCAGGTCACGTACCCGAGGGGTTCCAAAGTACTTTCTGCTACACAGGAATGCACCAATACTTTAAGTATCACATTGTTTGTATGAGTTGTATCATCAAAGATGGAACAATAGAAGCTGTAGTGGCAGAACAGGAGGAGCAAACGGACAGAGGATACTCAACAATGAAAAACTGATGGAGCAGAGCTGAGTTTGCCAATAGTCCAATGTAGAGGTGGCAACTGTATAGCAAGATATATTCAGAGATAGCAAAGCTGAGTTTGCCACATAGTCCATTACAGAGCTGGCAGCAGTATCGCAGAATTACTCAGCAATGTAGCAGAGCTGGAATTGTCATGAGGCAGAACTTTGGAAGCAGACCGCAGTGGTAGCAAATGCTACCAACCTGAATACTCTGGAGGACGTCTTCCTCTTGAATTCACCCATAAGGTGAGGGAACTTGATGCCATAAGAGTGTACTGGAGTACAATGGTTACCAAAGGTGCAGAAGAGCAGACAGGGGTCACCATTGCAAAAGAAAGATGGATAACATATTGCTGGATCTAGGAGACGAGACTAACATTCAGCCGTTTTAAGAAGAAACAATTCTGCAAAAATGTTTCACCTAATAATGAAATGTTGTTCAAAGACAGAAATTCACATTTTCTGCTAGATAGAATAACATTGACGTTGTTCTAATATATGCAGTTTAGTATCTTTCTGATTTAGGCAGGACACAATAGGGGTGCAGCTATTGAATGTCTTTAAAACAACGAAGAATGTGCGAAATGTGAGATATGTGGAATTAGACTTATCAAGAAAATGAATTATTAATAGCCATGAGAGAGCACTAAAATGCTTGGGTGCTCGTTGCTCGGGTCGAGCAAATTGGAATGGTCGGGTGCTCAACACGAGCAAAGAAACCAATGTTAGTCTATGGGAAACTTGAAAGTCACAAAGCCTATTTTTATAGGGCCATCAGGCGGCCGTTACTATTCTTAAAAGTTCAGCAATCAGCCCTAACTATTCTTAGAGAGCCATCAGCCGGCTATGCTTTGTTGTTCCTATTATTAAACAGTGGGTCTCCTATAATGTTATTTCATATGAAGTGAGTGGCAGGGCTGCCCAAAATTTGGATGCACCCCAATACCCCTTTGACGAGACGTACAGTAGGGCCTCATGAAAGTATGTTCCCATTATTAGGAAGTGGGTCTCCCATAGTGTTTGCCTATGCAGTGAATGTAAGGGCTACCAAAAATGTGGACGCACCTCAATACCCCTTTGACAAGACGTACAGGAGGGCCTCATGAAAAAATGTTCCCATTATTAGGAAGTGGGGCTCCCATAGTGTTTGCCTATGCAGTGAATGCAAAGGCTGCCAAAAATTTGGACGCACCCCAATACCTCTTTGACAAGACATACATGAGGGCCTCATGAAAAAATGTTCTCATTATGAGGAAGTGGGTCTCTCATAGTGTTTAACTGCAGTTAATGCAAGGGCTGCCAAAAATTTGGAGGAACTCCAATGCCCCTTGGAAGAGACGTGGAGGAGGACCCCATAAAAAAGTTCCCATTAGAGCGGGTCTCCCATACTTGTAATGCCCAAGCACTAAGTGTATGGGCTGACAAACATTTACCCCTGGGGTGGATATATGAACACACTGTCTTAACAAATTGATTTTACAGGCATCTTAAAACCCTTTAAAACAATAACGTTGGTGTTGCATCACGGACCATGGTCACCCTCGTGACATGGTGGTGGAGGATGAGGATGAGGAGAAGGAGGAGCACAACAGCAAATAGCCAAAATCAGGAAGCGTATACCCATGTGTGAGTGTGAAGAGGTACATGGGAATATACCTTAAAAAAAAAGACACTGGATTTGAGTTTATGTTACGCTTAGTGTTGAGCATTCCGATACTGCAATATCGGGTATCGGCCGATATTCACTGTATCAAAGTTCCGATACTGAGTTCCGATACTTTTACAATATCGAATACCAGAATTGGAAGTTCCCATAATGCAATGAGCCAGTTTCATTTTATTCAGCCAATGAGGATCCTAAGAAGTGTGGGCACATCCTGTTAGGCATGTTAGCCATGTTAACTAATGGTATGGCTGTGATTGGCTGCTGAAATGATGTTGGTGGTGGGTGGTGGGTGGCGGAGACTGCATGTCTGTGTGTTTGGGCAGTGTCTGTCTCGGGGGTCAGTGTGGGCCTGCAGGGGACTGCACGGGCCTCTCGAGGGTCAGTGCGGGCCTGCCGGGGGTCTGTATGGGCCTTTCGTGGGTCTGTATGGGTATCTCGGGAGTCTTTGTGTGTGTGTGTGCAGTCCCATCGGACAATGCCTGCTACAATAAGAGTGATTGACACATTAGCCAATGATGGGACAGTAGTAGTCCCATCATCTGGCTAATGTGTTGAATGTAAAAAAACCCACAAACATACATAATACATACAACATACTACTTACATACTACATACATACTACATGCATACTACATACTACATACATACATACTACATACATACTACATGCATACTACATACATACATACATACAACATACTACATACATACTACATACAACATACATACTACATACATACAACATACTACATACATACTACATACATGCAACATACATACTACATACATACATACAACATACTACATACTACATACATACATACTACATACATACATACAAAATACTACATACATACTACATACATACAACATACCACATACTACATACATACAACATACATACATACAACATACATACTACATACATACATACTACATACATACTACATACATACATACAACATACATAAAGCATACATACAACATACTACATACTACATACATACATACTACATACATACATACAAAATACTACATACATACTACATACATACAACATACCACATACTACATACATACAACATACATACATACAACATACATACTACATACATACATACTACATACATACTACATACATACAACATACATACATAAAGCATACATACAACATACTACATACATACAACCTACATACTACATGCATACATACTACATACATACATTGCTATCTGAGAAAGTTCCCACACAGCAAATGCCATAAAGTGAGACCAGTGAACTAAGGTAACCTCTCAATGATGCACTGCAGGAGCCATTGTCTCCTGTCAGTGTGTCACTGAATGTCCTATAGAGCAGTGACATCACCAGATGTCACTGTTCTATAGGGGAGATCGTCGTGGGACACTCGTTATTAATTGGACTACGGCAGACCGGTAGTATGCGGTTTATTATTTTACGTTTTTTGCAGGCGCTGAAGTATGGTAAGTATGGTTAAATTAAGAATATTAAAATACTTTTTTCTGGCTGTGTCTTTATTTTTTTTTTTAACTCTTTCACTACTTTAGGATTAATAATGGATAGGCGTCTTATTGATGCCTCTCCATTATTAAACCGGCTTAATGTCCCCTTACAATAGCAAGGTGACATTAACCCCTTATTACTCCATATCCCACCGCTACACGGGAGTGGGAAGAGAGGGGCTAAGTGCCGGAATTCGCGCATCTTACAGATGCGCCATTTCTGGGGCGGCTGCGGACTGGTATTTGTAGCGGGGGGCAATATCCATGGATAGATGTTTCTATCCATATATCTATCTGGCTCATTTCACACATCAGGTTTTTGCCGTCAGGCTCAATCCGGCGAGTTTTGAAAAAAGATTTTTTTTCTGCTGGATCCTTTTTTTCTCATAGAGTTATATTAGCGCCGGATTACGCCTGATGGCCATACGTTTCATCCGTTTTTTGCCGGATCCGTCGCTGTGCGTTTTTTCGCCGGACAGAAAAACCGTTCCTCTGTATGTGTTTTCTGTCCGGCGGAAACAGCTTTTTTTGATGGATCCGGCAAAAAATGGATGAAACGTGTGGCCTTCAGGCGCTATCCGGCGCTAATACAACTCTATGAGAAAAAACGGATCCAGCAGAAATAAAACGGATTGTTTTTTTTCAAAACTCGCCGGATTGTGCCTGACAGCAAACACCTGATGTGTGAAATTAGCCAGATAGATATATGGATAGAAACATCTATGTATCTATAGATATATCTATAGAGAGATATATCCATGGATAGGCCGATGCTGATGAACATAAAGAAAAAAACTGGAAAAAAAATGTCGTGGGCTCCCGCGCAATTTTCTGCGCCAGAGGGGGAAAGCTGATGGCCGGGGGCCAAAATTTGCAGCCTGGGAATGGGGTAACACCCATGGCCCCTCCCAGGCTATGAATATCAGCCCGCAGCTGTCTGCGTAGCCTTTAATGGCTATTAAAATAGGGAGACCCCCCAAAAAATGACGTGGGGTCCCCCTATATTTTATAGCCAGAAAGGCTATGCAGACAGCTGTGGGCTGATATTCATAGCCTAGAGAGGGGCCATGGATATTGCCACCCCCCGGCTACAAATACCAGTCCGCAGCCACCCCAGAAATGGCGTATCTGTAAGATGCGCCAATTCCGGCACTTAGCCCCTCTCTTCCCACTCCCGTGTAGTGGTGGGATATGGGGTAATAAGGGGTTAATGTTACCTTGCTATTGTAAGGTGACATTAAGCCGGGTTAATAATGGAGAGGCATCAATAAGACGCCTATCCATTTTTAATCCTAAAATAGTGAAAGAGTTAAAAAAATAAATAAAGACACAGCCAGAAAAAAGTATTTTAATATTCTTAATTTAACCCCTAGAGAGCGGTCGCATCAGCTGATGCTGCTGTTCTCCACGGGAGATCGTCGTGGGACACTTGTGGATTTCTGCAGATCAGGAAGTATATTGTTTGTTTGTTATTTTAATATTTTTTACAGATAACTCTGGCTTCGGGGAACAAAGTGACAAGTGATGGTGAGTATGTACTCTATGTTATATGTACTGTATGTTAGGGTGTTTCATTTTGTATGGTAAAATTTAAAATGTCAAAGTTTTTAAGACTTTGCTTACGCCCCGAGTCTCACTAATGTAAAAAGTATATTTGCCAAATTTCAAGACGATCGAACAATATTTAGAGGTTGCACACTTTTATCAGTTTAAAGGCTGTCCCACACGTCCAGATAATTCCGGTACCGGAAACAATCGGTACCGGAATTATCCGTGTCCGTGTGCCCCTGCGTTTCTGGTGAACATCAGAGTGGCACACGTGTGCCGCCCGTGTGCCCACTGGGTACCACACGCACCGTGCTGGGTACCACACGTACTACCAGCATCTGGTGCTGAATCCGCAATTCATATGTTCCCTGCAGCAGCGTTTGCTGCAGAGAAAATATGAATAATAGTGTTTAAAATAAAGATCTATGTGTCTGCCGCCCCCCCCCCCCCCCGCTGTTCTGAAAATACTCACCCGCTCCCTCGTGGGCTGTCGCTGCTTCCTGGTCTGGCCTGTTATGATCCTAGTGGTAAAGGATCTCAGAAGTTCCAGCTAAGTCCGCAAACACAAAAACCAGCTCATAGGGAGGTGTTAACTTGGCTGACCGTATATCTAATCCTAGCACAACAACTAGAAGTAGCCGGGGAACGTACCTACGTTGATTCTAGACGTCTCGCACCAGCCGGAGAACTAACTAACCCTTTCAGAGAAAATAAGACCTCACTTGCCTCAAGAGAAAGGACCCCAAAGTTATAATACAAGCCCCCAACAAATAATAACGGTGAGGTAAGAAGAAAAGACAAACGTAAGAATGAACTAGATTTAGCAAAGAGAGGCCCACTAATTAATAGCAGAAAATAGGAAGCGGACTTATACGGTCAGCAAAAACCCTACAAAAATATCCACGCTGAATATCCAAGAACCCCCGCACCGACTAACGGTGTGGGGGGAGAATATCAGCCCCCTAGAGCTTCCAGCAAAAATCAGGAATCACATTATGAACAAGCTGGAACAAAATAGAAGCAAAGCGAATAAACAAAAATAAGAAAGCAGGACTTAGCTTATCTTGCAAAGAACAGGAGACCAGGAGTCAGGAGAAAACAGACATAGACTGACTACATCGATTCCAGGCACTAGACTGAGTTTCCAGGAAGTCTAAATAGGAACACCCAAGGCCTAACAAACCAGGTGGGTACCAACCTGGAGAAAGATGATCCAAGTGTAATACCGCTAGTGACCACAAGAGGGAGCCAAGAAATATAGTTCACAACAGTACCCCCCCTTTAAGGAGGGGTCACCGAACCCTCACCAAGACCACCAGGGCGATCAGGATGAGCAGCGTGAAAGGCACGAACAAAATTGGCCGCATGAACATCAGAGGCGACCACCCAGGAATTATCCTCCTGACCATAGCCCTTCCATTTGACCAGATACTGAAGCCTCCGTCTAGAGAGACGAGAATCCAAGATCTTCTCCACCACGTACTCCAACTCGCCCTCAACCAAGACCGGAGCAGGAGGGTCAACAGCAGGAACCACAGGCACAACGTACCGCCGCAACAAAGACCTATGGAACACATTGTGAATGGCAAACGACACCGGAAGATCCAAACGAAAAGACACCGGATTAAGGACTTCCAAAATTTTATAAGGACCAAAAAAGCGAGGCTTAAACTTAGGAGAGGAAACCTTCAGAGGGACATACCGAGAAGACAACCAAACCAAATCCCCAACACGAAGTCGGGGACCCACACCGCGGCGGCGGTTGGCAAAACGCTGAGCCTTCTCCTGTGACAACTTCAAGTTGTCCACCACATGATTCCAAATCCGCTGCAACCTATCCACCACGGAATCCACCCCAGGACAGTCAGAAGATTCAACATGACCCGAGGAAAAACGAGTATGAAAACCAGAGTTGCAGAAAAATGGCGAAACCAAAGTAGCGGAACTAGCCCGATTATTGAGGGCAAACTCAGCCAATGGCAAGAAGGTCACCCAATCATCCTGATCCGCAGAAACAAAACATCTCAAATAAGCTTCCAGCGTCTGATTAGTTCGCTCTGTTTGGCCATTAGTCTGAGGATGAAAGGCAGATGAAAACGACAAATCAATGCCCATCTTAGCACAAAAAGATCGCCAGAACCTGGACACAAACTGGGATCCTCTGTCAGACACGATATTCTCAGGAATGCCATGCAAATGAACCACACTCTGAAAGAACAAAGGAACCAGATCGGAAGAGGAAGGCAACTTAGGCAAGGGCACCAAATGGACCATCTTGGAAAAGCGATCACACACCACCCAGATGACAGACATTCCTTGAGACACCAGAAGATCTGAAATGAAATCCATGGAAATGTGTGTCCAGGGCCTCTTCGGGACGGGCAAGGGCAAAAGCAACCCGCTGGCACGAGAACAGCAAGGCTTAGCCCGAGCACAAATCCCACAGGACTGCACAAAAGAACGCACATCCCGCGACAAGGAAGGCCACCAAAAGGACCTAGCTACCAAATCTCTGGTACCAAAAATCCCAGGATGCCCTGCCAACACTGAGGAATGAACCTCGGAGATAACTCTGCTGGTCCATTTATCAGGAACAAACAGTCTATCAGGTGGGCAAGGGTCAGGTCTACCAGCCTGAAATCTCTGCAACACACGTCGCAAATCAGGAGAAATGGCCGACAAGATTACTCCCTCTTTAAGAATACCAGCTGGCTCTGAGACTCCCGGAGAGTCAGGCACAAAGCTCCTAGAAAGAGCATCAGCCTTCACATTCTTCGAACCAGGCAGGTATGAGACCACAAAGTCAAAACGGGAGAAAAACAACGACCAACGAGCCTGTCTAGGATTCAGGCGCTTAGACTCGAGATACATCAAATTTTTGTGATCAGTTAAGACCACCACACAATGCTTAGCTCCCTCGAGCCAATGACGCCACTCCTCAAATGCCTACTTCATGGCCAACAACTCCCGATTACCAACATCATAGTTCCGCTCCGCAGGCAAAAATTTCCTAGAAAAAAAAGCACAAGGTCTCATCACAGAGCAACCAGAGCCTTTCTGCGACAAAACAGCCCCTGCACCGATCTCAGAAGCGTCCACTTCAACCTGAAAGGGAAGTGAGACATCAGGCTGGCACAAAACAGGCGCCGAAGTAAACCGGCGCTTCAGCTCCCGGAAAGCCTCCACGGCTGCCGGAGCCCAATTAGCCACATCAGAACCTTTCTTGGTCATATCCGTCAAAGGTTTAACAACACTAGAGAAATTAGCAATAAAATGACGGTAGAAATAAGCAAAACCCAAGAACTTCTGAAGACTCTTAACAGACGTGGGTTGAGTCCAATCATGAATAGCTCGGACCTTAACTGGGTCCATCTCCACTGTAGAAGGGGAGAAAATGAAACCCAGAAAGGAAATCTTCTGCACTCCAAAGAGACACTTTGAGCCCTTCACAAACAAAGCATTATCACACAAAACCTGAAACACCATCCTGACCTGCTTTACATGAGAATCTGTTGTGAAATTGGATTCTGGGCTCCCCCGGTGGCCACTTGTGGAATTGAACTTGTGTGCATCATCCCCTCTGTTCACCTGCTCCTATCAGGATGTGGGAGTCGCTATATAACCTTGCTCCTCTGTCAGTTTCTTGCCGGTCAACAATGTAATCAGAAGCCTTCTGTGCTTGTTCCTGCTACTAGACAACTCCCAGCTAAGTTGGACTTTTGTCCTTGTGTGTTTTTGCATTTTGTTCCTGTTCACAGCTGCTGTTTCGTTACTGTGTCTGGAAAGCTCTTGTGATCGGAAATTGCCACTCTGGTGTTATGAGTTAATGCTAGAGTCTTAAAGGAATTTCTGGATGGTGTTTTGATAGGGTTTTCTGCTGACCATGAAAGTGTCCTTTCTGTCTTCCTGCTATCTGGAAAGCGGACCTCGATTTTGCTAAACCTGTTTTCATACTGCGTTTGTCATTTCATCTGGAGTCGCCGCCAATATGTGTGGGGGCCTCTGTCTGCCTTTTGGGAAAATTTCTCTAGAGGTGAGCCAGGACTGTCTTTTCCTCTGCTGGGATTAGGTAGTTCTCCGGCTGGCGCTGGGCATCTAGGGTTAAAAAACGTAGGCATGCTACCCGGCCACTTCTGGTTGTGCGGCAGGTTTAGTTCATGGTCAGTATAGTTTCCATCTTCCAAGAGCTAGTTCTCATATATGCTGGGCTATGTTCTCTCGCCATTGAGAATCATGACAGTTTGACCGGCCCAAAAAAGGGTTAAATTACTGGCTGAGAAAGGAGAGAAAAAAGAAGTCTGCTACAATTTTTTTTTTTTTTTTTTCTCTAGTTCTGAGTGTGCTCTTAATTGAATCACTTGCTAGTCTGCCTATACTGCAGCCTTCCTCTCTTTCTCTCCTTCTAATCCTTGAATGGCTCTGTGTTCACCTGTTTCAAATGGATCTTCAGAGTGTAGCTACAGGTTTGAATAATCTCGCCACAAAGGTACAAAATTTGCAAGATTTTGTTGTTCATGCACCTATGTCTGAGCCTAGAATTCCTTTGCCTGAATTCTTCTCGGGGAATAGATCTCACTTTCAAAATTTTAAAAATAATTGCAAATTGTTTTTGTCCCTGAAGTCTCGCTCTGCCGGAGACCCTGCACAGCAGGTCAGGATTGTAATTTCCTTGCTCCGGGGCGACCCTCAAGACTGGGCTTTTGCATTGGCACCAGGGGATCCTGCGTTGCTCAATGTGGATGCGTTTTTTCTGGCCTTGGGGTTGCTTTATGAGGAACCTCATTTAGAGCTTCAGGCGGAAAAGGCCTTGATGTCCTTGTCTCAGGGGCAAGATGAAGCTGAAATATACTGCCAAAAATTCCGCAAATGGTCTGTGCTTACTCAGTGGAATGAGTGCGCCCTGGCGGCGATTTTCAGAGAAGGTCTCTCTGATGCCATTAAGGATGTTATGGTGGGGTTCCCTGTGCCTGCGAGTCTGAATGAGTCCATGACGATGGCTATTCAGATCGATAGGCGTCTGCGGGAGCGCAAACCTGTGCACCATTTGGCGGTGTCTACTGAGAAAACGCCAGAAAATATGCAATGTGATAGAATTCTGTCCAGAAGCGAGCGGCAGAATTTTAGACGAAAAAATGGGTTGTGCTTCTATTGTGGTGATTCAACTCATGTTATATCAGCATGCTTTAAGCGTACTAAGAAGCCTGACAAGTCTGTTTCAATTAGCACTTTACAGTCTAAGTTTATTCTATCTGTGACCCTGATTTGTTCTTTGTCATCTATTACCGCGGACGCCTATGTCGACTCTGGCGCTGCTTTGAGTCTTATGGATTGGTCCTTTGCCAAACGCTGTGGGTATGATTTGGAGCCACTGGAGGCTCCGATACCTCTGAAAGGGATTGACTCCACCCCATTGGCTAGTAATAAACCACAATACTGGACACAAGTGACTATGCGTGTTAATCCGGATCACCAGGAGGTTATTCGCTTTCTGGTGCTGTATAATCTACATGATGTTTTGGTGCTGGGATTGCCATGGCTGCAATCTCATAACCCAGTCCTCGACTGGAGAGCTATGTCTGTGTTAAGCTGGGGATGTAAAGGAACTCATGGGGACGTACCTTTGGTTTCCATTTCATCATCTATTCCCTCTGAGATTCCTGAATTCTTGTCTGACTTTCGTGACGTTTTTGAAGAACCCAAGGTTGGTTCACTACCTCCGCACCGGGAGTGCGATTGTGCCATAGACTTGATTCCGGGTAGTAAATACCCTAAGGGTCGTTTATTTAATCTGTCTGTGCCTGAACACGCTGCTATGCGAGAATATATAAAGGAGTCCTTGGAAAAGGGACATATTCGTCCTTCGTCATCTCCCTTAGGAGCCGGTTTTTTCTTTGTGTCTAAGAAAGACGGCTCTTTGAGGCCGTGTATTGATTATCGACTTTTGAATAAAATCACGGTTAAATATCAATATCCGTTACCACTGCTTACTGATTTGTTTGCTCGTATAAAGGGGGCCAAGTGGTTCTCTAAGATTGATCTCCGTGGGGCGTATAATTTGGTGCGAATCAAGCAGGGGGATGAGTGGAAAACCGCATTTAATACGCCCGAGGGCCATTTTGAGTATTTGGTGATGCCTTTTGGTCTTTCAAATGCCCCTTCAGTCTTCCAGTCCTTTATGCATGACATTTTCCGCGATTATTTGGATAAATTTATGATTGTGTATCTGGATGATATTCTGATTTTTTCGGATGACTGGGACTCTCATGTCCAGCAGGTCAGGAGGGTTTTTCAGGTTTTGCGGTCTAATTCCTTGTGTGTGAAGGGTTCTAAGTGTGTTTTTGGGGTTCAAAAGATTTCTTTCTTGGGATACATTTTTTCCCCCTCTTCCATCGAGATGGATCCTGTCAAGGTTCAGGCTATTGGTGATTGGACGCAACCCTCTTCTCTTAAGAGTCTTCAGAAATTTTTGGGCTTTGCTAACTTTTATCGTCGATTTATTGCTGGTTTTTCTGATGTTGTAAAACCATTGACTGATTTGACTAAGAAGGGTGCTGATGTTGCTGATTGGTCCCCTGATGCTGTGGAGGCCTTTCGGGAGCTCAAGCGCCGCTTTTCTTCCGCCCCAGTGTTGCGTCAGCCTGATGTTGCTCTTCCTTTTCAGGTTGAGGTCGACGCTTCTGAAATCGGAGCTGGGGCGGTGTTGTCGCAGAGAAGTTCCGACTGCTCCGTGATGAGACCTTGTGCTTTTTTTTCCCGTAAATTTTCGCCCGCCGAGCGGAATTATGATATTGGGAATCGGGAGCTTTTGGCCATGAAGTGGGCTTTTGAGGAGTGGCGTCACTGGCTTGAGGGGGCCAGACATCAGGTGGTGGTATTGACTGACCACAAAAATTTAATTTACCTTGAGTCTGCCAGGCGCCTGAATCCTAGACAGGCGCGCTGGTCGTTGTTTTTCTCTCGGTTTAATTTTGTGGTGTCGTACCTACCGGGTTCTAAGAATGTTAAGGCGGATGCCCTTTCTAGGAGTTTTGAGCCTGACTCCCCTGGTAATTCTGAGCCCACAGGTATCCTTAAAGATGGAGTGATATTGTCTGCCGTTTCTCCAGACCTGCGGCGGGCCTTGCAGGAGTTTCAGGCGGATAGACCTGATCGTTGCCCACCTGGTAGACTGTTTGTTCCTGATGATTGGACCAGTAGAGTCATCTCTGAGGTTCATTCTTCTGCGTTGGCAGGTCATCCTGGAATCTTTGGTACCAGGGATTTGGTGGCAAGGTCCTTCTGGTGGCCTTCCCTGTCACGAGATGTGCGAGGCTTTGTGCAGTCTTGTGACGTTTGTGCTCGGGCCAAGCCTTGTTGTTCTCGGGCTAGTGGATTGTTGTTGCCCTTGCCTATCCCGAAGAGGCCTTGGACGCACATCTCGATGGATTTTATTTCGGATCTGCCTGTTTCTCAGAAGATGTCTGTCATCTGGGTGGTGTGTGACCGTTTCTCTAAGATGGTCCATCTGGTTCCCTTGCCTAAGTTGCCTTCTTCTTCCGAGTTGGTTCCTCTGTTTTTTCAAAATGTTGTTCGTTTGCATGGTATTCCTGAGAATATCGTTTCTGACAGAGGGACCCAATTCGTGTCTAGATTTTGGCGGGCATTCTGTGCTAGGATGGGCATAGATTTGTCTTTTTCATCTGCTTTCCATCCTCAGACTAATGGCCAGACCGAGCGGACTAATCAGACCTTGGAGACATATTTGAGGTGTTTTGTGTCTGCGGATCAGGATGATTGGGTTGCTTTTTTGCCTTTGGCGGAGTTCGCCCTCAATAATCGGGCCAGCTCTGCCACCTTGGTGTCCCCGTTTTTCTGTAATTTGGGGTTTCATCCTCGATTTTCCTCCGGTCAAGTGGAATCTTCGGATTGTCCTGGAGTGGATGCTGTGGTGGAGAGGTTGCATCAGATTTGGGGGCAGGTGGTGGACAATTTGAAGTTGTCCCAGGAGAAGACTCAGCTTTTTGCCAACCGCCGTCGTCGTGTTGGTCCTCGGCTTTGTGTTGGGGACTTGGTGTGGTTGTCTTCTCGTTTTGTCCCTATGAGGGTTTCTTCTCCTAAGTTTAAGCCTCGGTTCATCGGCCCGTACAAGATATTGGAGATTCTTAACCCTGTGTCCTTCCGTTTGGACCTCCCTGCATCCTTTTCGATTCATAATGTTTTTCATCGGTCATTGTTGCGCAGGTATGAGGTACCGGTTGTGCCTTCCGTTGAGCCTCCTGCTCCGGTGTTGGTTGAGGGTGAGTTGGAGTACGTTGTGGAAAAGATCTTAGACTCTCGTGTTTCCAGACGGAGACTCCAGTATCTGGTCAAATGGAAGGGATACGGTCAGGAGGATAATTCTTGGGTCACTGCCTCTGATGTTCATGCCTCCGATCTTGTCCGTGCCTTTCATAGGGCTCATCCTGATCGCCCTGGTGGTTCTGGTGAGGGTTCGGTGCCCCCTCCTTGAGGGGGGGGGTACTGTTGTGAAATTGGATTCTGGGCTCCCCCGGTGGCCACTTGTGGAATTGAACTTGTGTGCATCATCCCCTCTGTTCACCTGCTCCTATCAGGATGTGGGAGTCGCTATATAACCTTGCTCCTCTGTCAGTTTCTTGCCGGTCAACAATGTAATCAGAAGCCTTCTGTGCTTGTTCCTGCTACTAGACAACTCCCAGCTAAGTTGGACTTTTGTCCTTGTGTGTTTTTGCATTTTGTTCCTGTTCACAGCTGCTGTTTCGTTACTGTGTCTGGAAAGCTCTTGTGATCGGAAATTGCCACTCTGGTGTTATGAGTTAATGCTAGAGTCTTAAAGGAATTTCTGGATGGTGTTTTGATAGGGTTTTCTGCTGACCATGAAAGTGTCCTTTCTGTCTTCCTGCTATCTGGAAAGCGGACCTCGATTTTGCTAAACCTGTTTTCATACTGCGTTTGTCATTTCATCTGGAGTCGCCGCCAATATGTGTGGGGGCCTCTGTCTGCCTTTTGGGAAAATTTCTCTAGAGGTGAGCCAGGACTGTCTTTTCTTCTGCTGGGATTAGGTAGTTCTCCGGCTGGCGCTGGGCATCTAGGGTTAAAAAACGTAGGCATGCTACCCGGCCACTTCTGGTTGTGCGGCAGGTTTAGTTCATGGTCAGTATAGTTTCCATCTTCCAAGAGCTAGTTCTCATATATGCTGGGCTATGTTCTCTCGCCATTGAGAATCATGACAAGAATCCCAATCATCAGAAAAAAACAGAATATCATCCAGATAAACAATCATAAACTTATCTAGATACTTCCGGAAGATGTCATGCATAAAGGACTGAAACACTGAAGGAGCATTAGAGAGCCCAAAAGGCATCACCAAGTACTCAAAATGACCTTCGGGTGTATTAAACGCAGTTTTCCATTCATCTCCCTGCTTAATGCGCACAAGGTTGTACGCACCACGAAGATCTATCTTGGTGAACCACTTGTCACCCTTAATCCGAGCAAACAAGTCCGACAATAGTGGCAAAGGATACTGAAATTTGACCGTGATTTTATTCAGAAGCCGATAGTCTATACAAGGTCTCAAAGACCCGTCTTTCTTGGCTACAAAAAGGAATCCCGCACCAAGAGGGGAAGAGGATGGATGAATATGTCCCTTCTCCAAAGACTCCTTTATATAAGAACGCATTGCGGCATGCTCAGGTACAGATAGATTAAATAATCGTCCCTTAGGAAATTTACTACCAGGAATCAAATCTATAGCGCAGTCACAGTCCCTATGAGGAGGAAGGGCACTGGACCTGGACTCACTGAATACATCCTGATAGTCCAACAAAAACTCCGGAACTTCAGAAGGAGTAGAAGAAGCAATAGACACCGACGGGGAATCGCAATGAATTCCCTGACAACCCCAACTTGACACAGACATTGCCTTCCAATCCAAAACTGGATTATGGGTCTGTAACCATGGCAGACCTAAAACAACCAAATCATGCATTTTATGCAGAACAAGAAAACGAATCACCTCCCGATGTTCAGGAGTCATGCACATGGTCACTTGTGTCCAATACTGCGGTTTATTCTCCGCCAATGGCGTAGCATCAATTCCTCTAAGAGGAATAGGATTTTTTAAAGGCTCCAGGACAAAACCACAGCGCTTGGCAAACGACAAGTCCATAAGACTCAGGGCAGCACCTGAATCCACAAATGCCATAACAGGGTAGGAAGACAATGAGCAAATTAGAGTTACAGACAAAATAAACTTAGGATGCAAATTACCAATGGCGACAGGACTAACCATCTTTGTTAGGTGTTTAGAGCATGCTGAGATAACATGTGTAGAATCACCACAGTAAAAACACAACCCATTCTGACGTCTATTATTTTGTTGTTCAGTTCTAGTCTGAATTCTATCACATAGCATTGAGTCAGGTGTCCGTTCAGACAACACTGCCAGAGGATTAGCAGATTTGCGCTCCCGCAAATGCCAATCTATCTGAATGGCCAGAGCCATAGAATCACTCAGACTTGTAGGAATGGGAAAACCCACCATCACATTCTTAATGGCTTCAGAAAGGCCATTTCTGAAATTTGCGGCCAGAGCACACTCATTATATTGAGTAAGCACGGACCATTTCCGAAATTTTTGGCAATACACTTCAGCCTCATCCTGGCCCTGAGAGATAGCCAGCAACGCTTTTTCTGCTTGAATTTCAAGATTGGGCTCCTCATAAAGCAATCCGAGCGCCAGAAAAAACGCATCAATATTTGCCAATGCCGGATCTCCTGGCGCCAATGAAAAAGCCCAATCCTGAGGGTCGCCACACAAGAAAGAGATAACAATTTTAACTTGCTGAGCTGAGTCTCCAGACGAACGCGGTTTCAAAGATAGAAACAATTTACAATTATTCCTAAAATTCCCAAATTTAAATCGATCACCAGAGAAAAGCTCAGGAATAGGTATCTTAGGCTCCGACATAGGACTACTAATAACAAAATCCCGAATGCCCTGCACTCGTGCAGCAAGCTGATCCACACTAGTAATCAGAGTCTGAAAATTCATGCCTGCAGCACAGCTTCAAGCCACTCAGAGGAAAAAGGGGAAGAAGAAAAAAAAAAAAAAAAAACTCAGAACTTCTTTTCTTTTAATCCCGCTTCTGCAATTCAATAAATATTCACTTTTTGGGCCTGGAATACTGTTATGATCCTAGTGGTAAAGGATCTCAGAAGTTCCAGCTAAGTCCGCAAACACAAAAACCAGCTCATAGGGAGGTGGTAACTTGGCTGACCGTATATCTAATCCTAGCACAACAACTAGAAGTAGCCGGGGAACGTACCTACGTTGATTCTAGACGTCTCGCACCAGCCGGAGAACTAACTAACCCTTTCAGAGAAAATAAGACCTCACTTGCCTCAAGAGAAAGGACCCCAAAGTTATAATACAAGCCCCCAACAAATAATAACGGTGAGGTAAGAAGAAAAGACAAATGTAAGAATGAACTAGATTTAGCAAAGAGAGGCCCACTAATTAATAGCAGAAAATAGGAAGCGGACTTATACGGTCAGCAAAAACCCTACAAAAATATCCACACTGAATATCCAAGAACCCCCGCACCGACTAACGGTGTGGGGGGAGAATATCAGCCCCCTAGAGCTTCCAGCAAAAATCAGGAATCACATTATGAACAAGCTGGAACAAAATAGAAGCAAAGCGAATAAACAAAAATAAGAAAGCAGGACTTAGCTTATCTTGCAAAGAACAGGAGACCAGGAGTCAGGAGAAAACAGACATAGACTGACTACATCGATTCCAGGCACTAGACTGAGTTTCCAGGAAGTCTAAATAGGAACACCCAAGGCCTAACGAACCAGGTGGGTACCAACCTGGAGAAAGATGATCCAAGTGTAATTCCGCTAGTGACCACAAGAGGGAGCCAAGAAATATAGTTCACAACACTGGCCCCATCTTCTCCTGTATGCGGTCACGTGGGGCCGCTCATTTACAGTCATGAATAGGCGGCTCCACCCCTATGGGAGGTGGAGCCACATATTCATGACTCTAATCGTCGGCCCCACGTGACCGCATACAGTAGAAGGGGCAGCCAGCACAGAACACTGCGAGGGAGCGGGTGAGTATTTTCAGAACAGCGGGGGGGCGCACAGGGGGTGGGAGGGCGGCGGACACATAGATCTTTATTTTAAACACTATTATTCATATTTTCTCTGCAGCAAACGCTGCTGCATAGAAGATATGAATCGCGGATTCAGCACCAGTGGGGGGGACAGCGCTTACTGTAGCGCTGTCTCCTGCACGCCACACGGACTGCAAACGGAGAAGGTCCGTGTGTGGTCCGTGTTTTACACGGACCCATTGACTTTAATGGGTCCGTGTAATACGTGCACTCCCACGAACACTGACATGTCTCCGTGTTTGGCACACGGAGACACGGTCCGCAAAAAATCAATGACATCTGCACAGATGCATTGATTTTTATGGGTCTACGTGTGTCAGTGTCTCCGGTACGTGAGGAAACTGTCACCTCACGTACCGGAGCCACTGACGTGTGAAACTGGCCTAATAAAAGTACGCAAAAAACAGATTTTCAATGTTAAGTATTTTTTATTAGAAATTCAAACAATTAAAAACTTAGGATAATAGTGACAATCAACAGTAACATTGATAGGCAGTATCATGCGTATTAAATGATTTATACTAATGTGCTGTGAAAGATGCAACTCCTTCTTTTGTTTGCTTGGTGACGGCTTTTCTATGACACTCGACAACTCTTAACAAGAACTGTTTCTGTTGTTCATCTCTGATCGAATTACTAAACTTCTTTATCAGAGCAATACCCCTTTCCACGGTGTCATTCACCACCTGAAGAGCATTGACGTAGCTTCTTAGTGTATCACTGCAATATTCTTCTACGTCCTGGATCCCAAACAATTCAAAGAATGTCTGTGTTTTACTTGTAACAAAATCGCTGAGGTCTTTTCCTTCAAAAACTAGGTTTTTACCTTCCAAGCATTTCAGTTCCTTTTTCTTTGCAGGTTTCATTCTTAAATATTCAAACATCTTATCCTTCTCAGCTTGACCGATACATTCATCCAAAAATGCCAATCCTATGTTAGTTTCTGATAGATACCAAGTGTGTCTCTTAGCCACTGTAAGGGCACTTTCTCTGACATCTTTATCTGGATAATATTGCAAAAGCTGTAGCATCTCCAAATCATTTCTTGGAGCCCATCGACTTACAACTGCCTAGTGCCAAAAGCGGACATATATTAGACAGACAAAACGTGCTACTTTTCTTTTTTCCTTTAATTTCGGTATTAGAAATATGCAATTGTTTAGTGAATAGCACAATTTTGAGTACATATATGGCCTTTGCTATCCACCTTGCTTCAGTCAGAGCCCCTGGAACCCTAAATTCGAAATAGTTTTCATCCCAACCTCCAAGATATAGAAGTGATAGTTGTAATAGCTCTTTGTAATCTTCTCTTGGATGACAGCCATCTTTCAAGACATTGGGAGGTAGTCCACCATTTTCACATGTTCTTCTAGAAAACCTTGAATGGGATTTTCTTCATCGTGGAATAGGACTTCTTATCAACTGAATTCCACTGATTTTGGAACTTTCATAAAATCTGGATGTCAGGACCACTTGATGGTATGTTTCAACAGTTACCAAACACTCCTTTCAAGATTAATTAGTGGGTGTGGTGGCGGCAAGCCAACCACAACAATGGTCCCCAAATTCAGTTTCAATTCTGATACATGTTCCTTGGATCATTCCTGTATTAGATGCAGTTGTATCGAAAGATATACCAATGATACGGTCACGTAGCACGAATCAGTCCACCTCCTGAATAACAACTTCAGCCATTAGCTTACCAGTACCTTTCTGGGCAACAGGTACACCAAGCAAATGCTCAAAATCTTTTCCAGTTACAAGAACAGCAACTCTATCTTCTAGAGTTTGGCACTCCCACAGGCAACCAAGGGCAACAATTTACTATCCCAATGTAAGACTAAATGAGGAGGATTTTCAAACAGTGACTTTTCTATGTTCTCAGCCATTTGTCTTCTGTCAATCGCCAGAGCTCGGAAAATGGTAGATGGAGATATGGAAATGCATGAAACATTGTGACCAAGGCTTTTTATAGTTGCGATAAATGAAGTACTTGTCGAATGGAGAGTTGTCCTCGATCCCATTTAGCCGTGAGTGTGTGATTGAGAGGTTTTAATCTACGACCTGCAAAAGATTTTTTCACTGATGGTGCAGAAAATTCTTCCTCTTCGTGAATTGATGATGGAGATGAGACTGAGTGTTCCACTATAACTGTCTTGTTTATTTTGGCAATTTCTTTACAATGTGTCATCTTGTATGCCTCCTTTTTTCTGTATTTATTTTCTTCTTTTTAATTTGTGAGGCAAGAACCTTACCTACACCACTCATTGATGAACTCATACGATCCTCTCTTTGTGACATAAGGAATGCTTTATCGTTTTCTAGTACAATATTCATGGACATCACATTTTGCCTGGCAATATCAAATAGCTCAACAAGATCACCTTTCCAAATCTGCCGCTTCATATTTGCTTTGTCAGTGTTTCTTGATTTCTTTTTACCCAGATGTTGATATTCCTTGTATAACTTCTATATACAAGTTTGGATATTCTCCTCTGTTATGACATGGATACTTGCTTTCTTCCACACTTCCTGTAGTTTAATACATGTGGATTTAGCAGCACACGAGAGTGTTTCTTTCATTTCCTTGTGATGGTAAATAAAAGCTAAAAGCACTTGTTCCTTGGAAGGGAGTCGAGTTCCCAAAAATTCACCACCAGGCACCTTTTCAAGTAACCAAATTCCCTTTCTAGTACTCATTTTCAGTTTAACTACCTGCAAAACATAATAGAAACACAACATACACATTAGTGTGATGTGATTTTCATGAATTTCTGTGCTTTCAGATAAAAGTGATCAAAGTGTGCAACCCCTAAATATTAATCGATTTTGCTAATATTTTTTACATGGATCTTTTAGATGCCTTAGACAAAGGATTCAAGCAAAGTCATATGAAAATCATAACTTCGGAAAAATGAAACACCGTACTGTATGTCTATATGTATGTATTGTATGTAATTTATGAATGTATTGTATGTAGTATGTAGGTAGTATGTAGGTAGTATGTATGTAGTATGTATGTATGTAGTATGTATGCAGTATGTATTTATGTAGTATTTATGAATTATGTATGTAGTATGTATGTAGTATGTACTGTATGTAGTATATATGTAGTATGTATGTTGTATGTACTGTATGTAGTATATATGTAGTATGTATGTAGTATGTAGTATGTATGTAGTATGTTGTATGTATGTAGTATGTATGTAGTATGTTGCATGTATGTAGTATGTATGTAGTATGTTGTATGTAGTATGCACACAGACCCCAAAGACTCCCACACAGACCCCCGAGAGGCCTGTACAGGCCCCGGCAGGCCCGCACAGACCCCTGAGAGGCCCGTACAGACCCCCGGCAGGCCCGCAGACCCCGAGAGGCCCATGCAGACCCCTGGCATGCCCATACAGACCCCCGGCAGGACCGCACAGACCCTCGAGAGGCCTGTACAGGCCCCGGCAGGCCCGCACAGACCCCCAAGAGGCCCTTAAAGACCCCCGAGAGGCCCTTAAAGACCCACGAGAGGCCCTTAAAGACCTCCGGCCGGCCCGCACAGATCTCTGAGAGTCCCGCACAGACACCACCCGCACACACACGCACAATTTCCGCCCACGCACTGCCCACACTATTCCCCCCTACCGAACTGGATGTGCAAGGAAAGAAAGGGTTTATTTTCATTCCGATATTTGTGTCCCATTGACTTGCATTGGTTTCCGGTATCAGAATCGGCGAAATCCGATATTTTTGGGGTATCGGTCCGATCCAATCCGATCCGATATTTCCCAATATCGGAAGGTATCGCTCAACACTAGTTACGCTGCTTTCATTTGGTGGTGTTGAGAAGTCTGGCCCAATTCATCCCTTGTTAATTTTTATGCCTGTCAGCATTTTCAGTTGACTGGCAGATTTGCTTATCCGTTATAATTCCACCAGTGGCACTAAATTCCCACTCTGGCAAAATGCTAGCTGCAGGGCAGGCCAGGACCTCCAAGGCATAGAGATGGATACCCATTATAAGGCACAAAGGAATCACGGGGGACGTTGGTACAGTCAGCAATGTACTCCCTCAGCATCTTCCCAAACTTTGCACTTCTTGTGAGAGAACCCCGCGCCTCAGGGCCTGTGCGATGGGATGGTGTGAGAAAACTCTCCCAGAACTTTGACAGTGTTCCCCTTCCTCTGCTGGATTGGAGTTGTGTCTCTCTTGCCTGTACTCCTTGGTTGTCCAACGAACTGTGACGTCTACCACCAGCATTTTCAGATGGGAATGTTCTGAATAATTCCGCAACAAGGGGCCTCTGGTACTGCCCTTTTTAGCAGACCTGTCCACCTCAGGAATAAGAAAAAGAAAGTTCTCCTTCTAACGTTGGTCTAGAAGTGTCACCAACCAGTAATGACTGTCACACAAAATTTTGAGAACGCTAGGGTCACGGGAAAGGCAGCGTAACATAAACTCAGCATTCGGGCACGAATGGCTAACAGGCAAGACTTCTTTGTTCTCACCAAGAGGACGACTGTCTATACTCTCCTCCTCACTGTCCCCAGGCCATTCACGTTGAACAGACGGTATGACAGTTGTGCAGTTAGTACCATCTATAGCGCATGAAACTAGCTCCTGTTCCTCCTCCTCCTCCTCTTCCTCATTTTCACCCAATTCATGGGAGGAGATGAGGCTGGACTGTGTGTAATCACCCTGTATGGATCCTTGCTCCATCTCATCGTGCTCAGCCTGCAATGCATCTTCTTTGATTGTGAGCAGAGAGTGTTTCAGATAACAGAAAAGCGGGATTGTGATGCTAAATATGACATAATCACCGCTCACCATGTTAGTGGAGTCCTCAAAGTTTTGGAGGATGGTACATATGTCTGACATCCATGTCCACTCCTGAGGTCTTATGTGTGGAGTCTGAATGAACACTAGGGTTGAGCGACTTTTATTTTTATAGGATCGGGTCGGGTTTCACGAAACCCAACTTTCTCAAAAGTCGGGTCGAGTGAAATCGGCCGATCCTATAAAAAAATCGGGGTCGGGGTCGGCCGAAACACGAAACCCAATGCAGTGCAATGGGATACTATGGTTCCCAGGGTCTGAAGGAGAGGAAACTCTCCTTCAGGCCCTGGGATCCATATTAATGTGTAAAATAAAGAATTAAAATAAAAAATATTTATATACTCACCCGTCCGGAGGCCCCTGGACATCACCGCTGGTAACCGGCAGCCTTCTTTGCTTAAAATGAGCGCGTTCAGGGCCTTCCATGACGTCACGGCTTCTGATTGGTCGTGTGCCGCTCATGTGACGGCCACGCGACCAATCACAAGCCGTGATGTAATTCTCAGGTCCTAAATTCCTAATTCTAGGAATTTAGGACCTGAGAATTACGTCACGGCTTGTGATTGGTCGCGTGGCGGTCACATGGGCGGCCGCGACCAATAACAAGCCGTGACGTCATCTAAGGCCCTGAACGCGCTCATTCTTAGGAAGGAAGGCTGCCGGAAAGAAGCCGAGGGTGAGTATATTCCTATTAGGTATATACTCACCCTCGGACGCGCCCTGCTTCTTTCCGGCAACCGTCTTTCTTAAGAATGAGCGCGTGAAGGGCCTTAGATGATGTCACGGCTTGTGATTGGTCGCGGCCGCCCATGTGACCGCTCACGCGACCAATCACAAGCCGTGACGTAATTCTCAGGTCCTAAATTCCTAGAATGAGGAATTTAGGACCTGAGAATTACGTCACGGCTTGTGATTGGTTGCGTGGCGGTCACATGAGCGGCACGCGACCAATCAGAAGCCGTGACATCATGGAAGGCCATAAACGCGCTCATTTTAAGCAAAGAAGGCTGTCGGTTACCAGCGGCGATGTCCAGGGGCCTCCGGAGAGGTGAGTATATCAATATTTTTTATTTTAATTCTTTATTTTACACTTAAATGTGGATTCCAATACCGATTTCCGATATCGCAAACATATCGGAACTCGGTATCGGAATTCCGATACCAGATTCAGAAGATCGCCGACCTCATGGCCGACCCCACACAGGGGTCGGGTCGGGTTTCATGAAACCCGACTTTGCCAAAAGTCGGCGACTTCTGAAAATGGCAAACCTGTTTCGCTCAACCCTACTGAACACAGATGGTCTTGTTGATGCTGGTAGTCAACAACTGAATCTTTTTATAATAGATTAAAGGGTTTTTAAATTGCAAAAAATCATGTAATGAACCCAAAACAATCTTTATTATTAAAATGAAGGGCAAACAAATGCCACCAAAAAGTGACCAAACCAAAACCAAAACAAAAACAAAAATGTGTTCCACCCAGTTAAAAAACTATGGGATATATCTAGCAATCCCTGCACCGGTTCCTAGAAAAATAGCTGCCTGCCGGCGGAAGTTGGCACCCTAGGGGGGAGCGTATTGGCGCCCCCGCTCCTCGATGACTGACCCTATTAGCCCTGATAGGCCCTACAACCTCTGGTGAATCCCACTACCCATAGGCTAAAGGACCACTCAATCTAAACATACAGCAACTGTTCTAGGGAAAGCTAGCACCCATAGATATTAAAAACAATTTGAACACATGAGGATCAGACCGGTGATGAACTTGGAAAGTCTGAGCAGAAGTAGGTACCTCACTGTGGTGGCTATATGGCAGATACGCCCCTACCACTTGAACCTGGGGCTACCAAAAGATACCAAGGGATAATCTGAAACTGAACACCAAATGTGTGTAGAGAATACAATTATACTCGCTTATCCGGTGTGTGTGTCAGCACGATCCGGATTAACCTATGCCACTGCTATTCTGATATCAGTACACAGCCTGTACGTGCTAATCGGCCACCAACTGACATTAATATACACCATCTACTATCGATATATACACTAATGGTGTTCAGCAGCCACCATAACATAAATGCTGAGGTAACCATTGATACTCATCTGCATCACGCCAGACTTCCCACACCGTCTGTCCTTTCAATGTTAACGCCTCAACGCGTTTCGCCTGCCTAGGCTCATCAGGAGGCTAGATGACTGGATAACTTTGTGTCCCAAACAGATTGGCTAAGTGCCCGCCGATATCCACTCACTTTTTATTTCTCCCGCTTGTTACGCCACGTCCAGGCCACTCCCCCCGCTTCCGGCCTCATATTCCCATCATCTCCTGCAGATAGCTCCCGAGCGCATGCGCGGGCTGGAGCGCAAAGTCGCCCGTCTGTTCCATACAGGCTCACCACACACGTGCAAGCGCTTCCGGTTCATCCGGAAACTACTTCCTGTCTGCGTCACACTTAGGTGCTAGCCGTGAGTGTGTACCTAAAGCGGGTTGCTAAGCAACCCCATGGAAGCGTCTGTTTATTTATATTCTTGCCCCCACTGTTGGATACCTTCGGAATGGTTCATCTGGGATCTCCTTCACCTAACACTGAGGTGCTCGCCGTGGGTATGTAGCTAAAGCGGGTTACCTAGCAACGATATAGAAGCGCCTGCTTGTTTGAACTCTTCTACCTACTATTGGATATCTTTGGAACGATTAGGGCGGTCTGGGATCACTGCATATCGACTGGGATAAGATATCCTCTAACACCTCTCAGGGTGGAAGTACCATATCCAACATACTTGCGCATCGACCCACTGCTTTGTGTCCTTATATATATTAATAAATTAATTAACATGACCCAGGATATAGGAATATACCAAATCACTTATAGGGGTGAAATTACTATAGATGTCATACTTTGTATCAACTACCCCCATCCACCCACAAAATACCGGGCGTATCTTCTGCCCGGACCAAGCACTCTCAAGTAAACCCCGCTCTTTCTCTGTAATTGGCGTGTAACAGGGAGAAAATAAAAAGGAACAAAAGATGTCTACGATAAGATATATGAATATATATAATTTCTGAAAACTAAGAAATCTATACATCAGTTTACATGGTTCAGTTGCCGGAGCCCTGTCATATTACTATTGCGTACAGGCATACGGCAAACGGACCTCCCAGAATATCACGAGTATTTACAGAAAACATGCATATGACACCTGTTCATTTAACCAAAGTGAGTGGATATCGGCGGGCACTTAGCTAATCTGTTTGGGACACAAAGTTATCCAGTCATCTAGCCTCCTGATGAGCCTAGGCAGGCGAAACGCGTTGAGGCGTTAACATTGAAAGGACAGACGGTGTGGGAAGTCTGGCGTGATGCAGATGAGTATCAATGGTTACCTCAGCATTTATGTTATGGTGGCTGCTGAACACCATTAGTGTATATATCGATAGTAGATGGTGTGTATATTAATGTCAGTTGGTGGCCGATTAGCACGTACAGGCTGTGTACTGATATCAGAATAGCAGTGGCATAGTTTAATCCGGATCGTGCTGACACACACACCGGATAAGCGAGTATAATTGTATTCTCTACACACATTTGGTGTTCAGTTTCAGATTATCCCTTGGTATCTTTTGGTAGCCCCAGGTTCAAGTGGTAGGGGCATATCTGCCATATAGCCACCACAGTGAGGTACCTACTTCTGCTCAGACTTTCCAAGTTCATCACCGGTCTGATCCTCATGTGTTCAAATTGTTTTTAATATCTATGGGTGCTAGCTTTCCCTAGAACAGTTGCTGTATGTTTAGATTGAGTGGTCCTTTAGCCTATGGGTAGTGGGATTCACCAGAGGTTGTAGGGCCTATCAGGGCTAATAGGGTCAGTCATCGAGGAGCGGGGGCGCCAATACGCTCCCCCCTAGGGTGCCAACCTCCGCCGGCAGGCAGCTATTTTTCTAGGAACCGGTGCAGGGATTGCTAGATATATCCCATAGTTTTTTAACTGGGTAGAACACATTTTTGTTTTTGTTTTGGTTTGGTCACTTTTTGGTGGCATTTGTTTGCCCTTCATTTTAATAATAAAGATTGTTTTGGGTAGTCAACAACTGCCCTCTTCTGCTCACAAATCCTTTCCAACATCTGCAGTGTAGAGTTCCAACGTAAGGGGCCATCACACACCAGTCGCTGAGCTGGAAGCTGCAAATGCTGCGCTGCGAACACTGCTGAAACACGGCAAGGGCGGCGGACGCTGTAGCTGACTTTCTAAAATGGACACACAGGCGGTGTACTTTGACAAACAGATCTGGCAGCTCCAGGTAGGTTTTGAGAAACCGCTGAACCATGAGGTTAAGCACATGGGCCAGGCATGGTACATGTGTGAGCTCGCCTCGCCTTGCCTCAGAGCCACCACCAGGTTCCAGCCATTGTCACACACAGCCATGTCTGGCTGTAGTTTCAGCAGTGCCAGCCACAGATCTGCCTGCTCTTTCAGAGCTGTCTACAACTCTTCATCATTGTGTGGTTTGTCACCTAATCATATTAGCTTCAGCACAGCCTGTTGATACATGGCTGAGGCAGTGCTGCAGTGCTTCCAGCTTGTGACTGATGTGCTCATTTCGGAGATGGAGGCTGAAGAGGAGGAGGTGCAGGAGCTGTACACTGTGGGGGCAACCCTGATTGATGTAGGGCCTGCAATCCTCAGCGTCGGGAGGACGTGTTCCATCCCAAGGTCCGACTGGGTCTTGGCTTCCACTATGTTAATCCAGGGTGCCATCAGTGAGATGAACTATCCCTTCTCACAAGCACTTGTCCACATGTCCGTGGTTAGGTGGGCTTACAGTAACAGCATTGTTGAGGTCACAGATAATGTTGTGGGACACGTGCTGGTGTAATGCCGGGATGGTACACTGGTAAAAAAGTGGCGGCTGGGGACCAAGTACATTGGGACGGCCTCCGCCATTAGGTTGTGGAAAGCTTCCATCTCCACGAGCCTAAAAGGCAACATTTCAAGCACAAGCAGATGAGAAAAGTGTGAATTTAGTACTGTGACCTGTGGGACGTTGGCTGCATATTTCCACTTGCGTTCCAATGACTGGGGTATGGACAACCGAAGGCTGCACTGGGACAAGGTTGTGGATATGCTTGATGATGGTGCTAGTTGAGTGTGGGTAATGACAGGTGCAGGGCAGAAGGCATCTTTGCATGCAGCATGGACAGGGGATTGGTTTGCACACACAATATTGGAAGAAGCCATGGTGTCACCCGTAGACACTGTTCCTGAAGCTTGGGGTTCATCCTACAGAGTCAGGTGCTTTGCTGCCATGTGCCTGATCATGTTGGTTGTGGTTAGGCTGGTAGTTTTGCTACCCCTGCTGATGCGGGCATGGCAGGTGTTGCATATGGCCTGTTTGGGGTTATCAGCAGAGTCTTTAAAGTTCAACCAGACTCAAGAAGACCTAACAGTTGTACTGCCAACTTCCATCGTGTTGGTGTTACGAGGAAAGGTTGCCCGCCTTCTGCCTGCGGCCACCACACTGCTTCTTACTGCCTGTTGGGGTGCTACGCCTCCGTCCCCCTGAAGGTCAGGCGAGAAGATGTGGGTGTTTGCTGTGGCACAATTTCAGCTTGCCCACAGCCTCGGCCTCTGCATGCACCATCATCATCACATCCACATTACCGAGTATGCTCGCTCATCACTAATCAGAACCTGATGACCCCAGGTTCTAACCCAATAATCAGGTGGGCATGAAAGGTCGAGCAGAAGGCAACTATATTTAGAGCTAGTTTTTGATTCATTTGCCACTATGTTCTATTACTTCTGACTATTTAGACCTAGTAGATTTGATAGTGATGATTGAATTGATTTGACTAAAAAAACAAATTCTTCACAATTTCCGGAACCAGCAAATTTCAAGAATTTGTGAATTGCCTTAAGCTAGTCACTAAAAATGACCAGATTTTAAACACTTCAGAAGTTGGCATTAGCCAAGGTAGGCTCACATGGTCAAGTGGAGTTGCGCTTTACCATATATTTCTGCTATTAAATCACATGGTATAGCACAACCAATCAAGAAGGACTGTCATAGCCTGTATAAAAGCAGAGGAAGGAAGTACAGCAGCCATTTTGTCTTGAATCTGGATAGCGAGAGAATGTCAAATGTCACAACTTAGCTGTAGACATAAGAAAAGAAAGGTGCAAAACTCTGAACAACCTGTATAGATAGTGTGTGACAACACAGCAGAGAAGAACTTAAGTGTGTGAGAAAAAGTGAAACGTGTCATGAACTTTTTTCAGGACAATTGGAGGCTTTGGAATACTTTCAATACAATAGAAATCAATTTGCTAAGAATTAAATTTGTTTGGAAAATTTTGTGAATTTGGCAAATTTGAAATTCAAAAGCACTGCTCATTTCTAAGATTTTATTAATGATAGACCCTGGATATACGATTATATCAGCAACCTTTATCATGCAAATATACGAGCGTAAGTGAATGTGCACGTGTTTTGTATAAATGAATGGTGGACTGTATGAATAATCTCCTCACAAGACATTATGGGATCCCAATTCCAATGCTGCAGAACAGGACAGAAAATTGTAATAATAGTTTATAGCTTTTGTCCTTCTGAATTCCTTTGTATTATAGTAATTTGGAGCTGAAGTGTTTCTTTCCTTTTCTGTTCCAGAACTCATTGTTCTAGAATATGTTTTATATGTAATTTCTACTTGCACCTAAAGAAAAGTTTCAATGCAGGAAATTGGAATAAATTAGAAAAATGACCTATCATTATGGGAAACTACACTTTTAAACTGTATTGAAGAGATCAAGATTATATCTAAGGATTAATGATACAAAAAAATCTTAACCCTTTCCCACCACAGTCTGTCTTTCTATCTACTTATTATATCTACTGTATCTATCTATCTATCTATCTATCTATCTATCTATCTATCTATCTATCTATCTATCTATCTATCTATCTATCTATCTTTCTATCTATCATCTATCTATTATTCTATTATCTATCTATCATCTACTGTATAATTTTATCTATCTATCTATCTACTACATATCTCTATCTATCTATTATCAATCTATCAATCTATTATCTATCTATTATCTATCATTCTATTTTCTTTCTATTTTCGATCTAATATCTATCCATCTAGCTATCTACAGTGGGTATGGAAAGTATGCTGACCCCTTTAAATGTTTCACTCTTTGTTTCATTGCAACCATATGGTAAATTCAAAAAAGTTATTTTTTTTCTCATTAATGTACACTCTGCACCCCATCTTGACTGAAAAAAAACAGAAATGTAGAAATTTTTGCATGTCTTTTAAAAAAAGAAAAACTGAAATATCACATGGTCATACGTATTCAGACCCTTTGCTCAGACACTCATGTTTAAGTCAAATGCTGTCCATTTCCTTGTGATCCTCCTTGTTATGGTTCCACTCATTCATTGCAGCACAGCTGTGTTTAATTAAACTGATAGGACTTGATTTGGAAAGGCACTCACCTGTCTATATAAGACCTCACACCTCACAGTGCATGTCAGACCAAATGAGAATCATGAGGTCAAAGGAACTGGCCAAGGAGCTCAGAGACAGAATTGTGGCAAGGCACAGATCTGGCCAAGGTTACAAAGGAATTTCTGCAGTGCTCAAGGTTCCTAAGCACACAGTGGCCTCCATAATCCTTAAATGGAAGAAGTTTGGGACCACCAGAAGTCTTCCTAGACCTGGCCATCCAGCCAAACTGAGCAATTGTGGGAGACGAGCCTTGGTGAGAGAGGTAAAGAAGAACCCAAAAATCACTGTGGCTGAGCTCCAGAGATGCAGTAGGGAGATGGGAGAAAGTTCCACAAAGTCAACTATCACTCCAGCCCTCCACCAGTCGGGCCTTTATGGCATCGTGGCCCGACGGAAGCCTCTCCTCGGTGCAAGACATACGAAAGCCCATATAGAGTTTGCTAAAAAAACACAGAAGGACTCCCAGACTATGAGAAATAAGATATTCTGGTCTGATGAGACAAAGATAGACCTTTTTGGTGATAATTCTAACTGGTATGTGTGGAGAAACCAGGCACGGCTCATCACCTGCCCAATACAATCCCAACAGTGAAACGTGGTGGCAGCATCATGCTATGTGGGTGTTATTCAGAAGCCTAATATAGATAGATCTATCTATTATCATCATGTCCGCTCTCTATCTGAAGCTCAACCTCTCCAAAACTGAACTTCTTCTGCTCCCGCCTTCTACTAACCTCCCTAAATCTGACATTTCCCTCTCCGTGGGTGGCACCATAATAACACCTAGGCAGCAGGCACGCTGTCTGGGTGTCATGTTTGACTCCGATCTCTCCTTCACCTCCCACATACAATCTCTTGCCCGCTCGTGCCGCTTACACCTAAAGAACATCTCTAGAATCCGCCCTTTTCTCACCATGGAGACAACAAAAACTCTCACTGTCGCCCTAATCCACTCCCGCCTGGACTACTGTAACTCTCTTTTAATTGGCCTCCCCCTCACGCGACTTTCCCCTCTCCAGTCTATCCTTAATGCAGCAGCCAGGGTCGTCCATCTGGCTAATCGTTACTCGGACGTGTCCGCTCTTCGCCAGTCATTACACTGGCTGCCCATTCATTACAGGATACAATTCAAAGTACTTGTTCTCACCCACAAAGCTCTCCACAGTGCGGCACCCCCTTACATCTCCTCCCTCATTTCTGTCTATCGGCCTAGCCGACCGCTGCGCTCTGCAAACGACTTTCGACTAACCTCTGCACTAATCCGTACCTCCCACTCCCGACTCCAAGACTTCTCCCGTGCTGCGCCAATCCTCTGGAATGCTCTACCCCAAGATATTAGGACCATCCACAACTTGCATAGCTTTAGGCGCTCACTCAAAACTCATTTGTTCAGAGCGGCCTATCACGTTCCCTAATCAGTCATTTTATGTTTGTGTGTGTGTGTAGCCCATTCACTATCTCATCTACCCCCCACCCCCTGAAGATGGCTGGACCATCATTGTAAATACATCACTGTAAATACACACCTGTACTTTGTATCTCCCCACCTCATTGTAGATTGTAAGCTCTCACGAGCAGGGTCGTCTTATTTTGCTTTATTGCTGTATTGTTAACATTGTTACCAATGACTGTTGTGTTTGAAACTGTTAAACTGTAAAGCGCTGCGGAATATGTTGGCGCTATATAAATAAAGATTATTATTATTATTATTATTATCTATATTAGGCTCTCTTCACATATCTTTGTTTGCAGTACTTGTGTTGTCCGCTTTCACACGGACACATGCATTGTACACCCTTTTTATTTTATAGTGCTGTGGAGATGTCAATGTTTTCACACGGATCTTGTGTGCATGTGCAAAACTCGCAGTCAAGTATTTTTTATTTCTGCAGCACATATGAAATTGTGTGTTACAAGCGTGCATACAGATGACATTTGTGAGTCGTCCGTGTGTCGTCCGTGTGTCGTCCGTGTGACACGTACCGGAATAGAATGCAAAATGCAAGGAGAGATAGATAGTTAGCTATGAGGTACGTAGAAGATAGATAGCTAGATAGATAGATAGAGACAGAGAGAGAGAAAGATATTTAATAAACTCTATTGAGCTTATCCAGTAGCTTTTCAGGAATAAATGTAAAAAAATGGTGTGGGGTTCCCTCAATTATAATAACCAACTACGGTAAATGAAAGAAGATAGCTGGAAGTTGGTCTTATTAAGCTAGGAAGTGCACAATAATCATGGAGCTTCCCAGTCTATTAATATCATCTCACAGCTGCCTGCCTTTGCTGTTTAATAAAAATAGAGGGAACCCTAGCAAAAAAGTTGTCGTATCTATATATATAATTGTCTAAGGGTTTTTCTGTCTGTCTGTCCTGGAAATCCCGCGTCTGTGATTCAGCGACGGGCACAGCATGGCGACGATGATGTCATAAAGGTTGCCTCGACCAATCAGCGACGGGCACAGTCTGCCACAAATTCTGGAATCATCATTGTCCATATACTACCGGGACATGCATATTCTAGAATACCCGATGCGTTAGAATCGGGCCACAATCTAGTTGTTAATAACCAGCTAAGGGATAGCAGATGGCTACCGGCTGATATTAATAGGTTGGGAAAGTGAATAAATATTTGCCCCTTCTCAGCCTCAATAGACCAGCCTTCATTTGCCCCAGAAATGACTCATACATGAGGATGCACGAATTCTGGCACTTAGCCTTGGCTCTTTCCAATTACGCTGGTGCGCTGGAAATCAGCGTAATGGTTTTGAGGTTGAGGTCAGCTGTGTATTGTGTGCTGACATCAAGTCCAGGAGTTAGTAATCGAGAGGCATCTGTCAGACACCCCCATTGCTAACCCCATAGTAAAAAGAAATAAGCACACACAAAAGTCGTTTATTCGTAACAAGCACTCCCTGCAATTTCCCTTTTCACCCAGTTATTGCCAGAAAACAAAATATCCACAGAAGTTTGCCATAATCCATATGAAGGTCCCACGATGATCTCCATCTTCTTTGACCAATGTATGGAGCCCTGTTCAGAGAACGAAGCTCCACAGACTGGAGCAGCAGCCAATGCCAATTCTCACTCTGCTCAGCCCGTGATGAGCTGTGAGCCTGTGACGTCAGTAAGAGTATCGCAATTCACAGTTGCCGGGTCACACACAGGCAGTGCGAGAGCTGGTATCATGAGCAGTGACATCACTGTACATCATTCCGGCTCTCACACTGCTCTCTGTGTGATCCGGCGGCTGTGAAGTGGGGTAATCTTACTGGCATCACAGGGTCACGGCGCATAGTGTGAGACCCGGCAGTGGCTGCTGCTCCAATCTATGGCATTTCATTCTCTGAATGGAGCTCCATGCACTAGTCGATAAAGATAAGAATCGTTGTGGGACCTCCATATGGATTATGGAAGACCACACTTTAGGTTTTTGGGGATAATAAATGGGTAAAAGAGGGAAATTGTCAGGAATACTTTTAGCATATAAAGGACTTTTGTGTGTGTTTTATTTCTTTTAACTATGGGGTTAGTAATGGGAGTATCTGGCAGACGCCCCTCCATTACTAATCCATGAGCTTGACATCATTGAACATTACACAGCTGACATCAACTCCAAACCCATTACATCAATTGCCAACACACCAGGGCAATCGGAAAGAGCAGGGGCTAAGGGCCAGAATTACTGCATCTAATGGAAGAACCATTTCTGGGGCAAAAAAGGGCTGGTCTTATTAGGGTGGGAAGGGGCCAATGTCTATGGACCTTCCCATCCTATTACTATCAGCCCACAGCTGTCTGCTTTCCCTTATATGTTTTTAAAAATAGATGGGGCACAAACTATTTTTTAAGTTTTTTTTAGGTTTAACCAGCAAAGGCAAAGCAGATAACTGTGAGTTGAGAGTAATAGGCTGGGAAGCTCCATAATTATTGTGCCATTATCAGCATAAGACCAGCCCCCAGCTGTTTTCTTTCCCTTAGCTTGTTATTAAAATTGGGGGGAACCCACATAATTTTTTTTTACATTTACTCCTAAAAAGCTTGTATATCAGCTTCACAGACTTGATTAAATATTTGACGGCAAACTCTCGACTCTACCTATCTCTTTCTTCACATATCTAACACCAAAACATTTGTCATTTCTATTATTCATTGTATTTCAGTATGTGTCTCTCTGATGGTGCACACTTACAGCTCACGGATGGCACATGGATGATACACACATACACACTGTGGCATAGCGAGGGCTGTTATGCATTCCCTAGAATGTGATTAGAAGCATATTGAACCTTCTGGAGTGCATTGTAATCACAGTAACAACTGTGGTTGCAATGCAAAATAAAAGTAAGTGTGGATTTGGTCAAAATGTTAGACCAGGTCAAATTTAGGAAAACCTGACATGGGCTTTAATTTTTGGAGAACCCTATAGGATTGGTAGTGTGATGGGTCTCTCTTTCCACTACGGTTTTTGAGAGTGGCTCACATCCACAATTCCCATTTAAACTTTCAGTTTAGCTTTGGGTGTGGCAGAGTGTTGATTGCAAGCATCTGAGAGGGAGCTCTGTGCAGTACAGTTCTGTGTGAAGAGTGAACACAGGCCAGAGAAGCCAACGCAATTAACACACTCAAGAGTTATATGGCGGTGCAGTCGCCCACAGCAATGGGTTTGGTATGGACTCTATTGGATGACTCAGCTTTACTTTGTGAGCTTTGAAAATAAAGACTTTTAAATTGGACTAACCTGGGTCACTGCCTCTTTACAACACTGTGTAAAAACCGCTGCACTACAACACATACATACATATGCCACATGGATGGTCCCACATGGATGACACATGAACACGGACCAGGCATCTCACTGGTACTGGTTTTTCCAGTTACTGGATTTGCCATGACGTTAAGGGGCCTTCGCATTTAACCCCTTCACGACCTTGGTGTTTTCCATTTTTGCTTTTTTGCTTTCTGCTCCCCTTCTTTCTAGAGCAATAACTTTTTTATTCTTTGCTAGAGCTTTTTTTTTGCGAGACGAGTTGTACTTTTGAACGACATCATTGACTTTACCATATGGTGTATTGGAAAACGGTAAAAAAAATTTCTAACTGCAGTGACATTGCAAAAAAGGGGAAATTCCACAATTTTTTTTTTTGTTTCGAGGTCGATTACGAGTTTGTAGATACCAAACTTGTATAGGTTCTTTGCTCTATTTTTCGAGCTCTGGGGCTGGGTGAGGGCTTAGTTTTTGCATGCCATGCTGAGGTTTTCATTAATATAATTTTAGGGTAGATTCAATGTTTTGATCGCCCATTATTGCATTTTCTTTCAATGTTGTGGTGACAAAAAAAACCTTAATCTTAGCATTTTTATTTTTTTTCACATTACTCCGTTTACCTATCAGATTAATTACACTGTGTTACAAAGGTTTTGTCCCTCAGACAATTTTGAGTGTTCTGATCGATTTTTTCATGCTGATTTCAGAAATGACTTCAGATTTTTCCTATCAAGTAGGGTTTTTGAGAAATGATAAGAAACATTATAACTCTGACAGAGAGCATTTAAATGCACTTCCGAACACCAATCCGGAAACACTGCGCAACAAATTTCAGGGAAGTTCTTGTCCCCTGAGAAAATTTTATTGTATCTTATAGATTTTGATATGCTGAACACGAATAAGTGCTCCAAAAGTCTGTGTCACGTGAGGTTTCTAACCTCTTCATGACTGAAGCTTTTCCTATTTTTCGTTTTTCGCTCCCCTTCTTTCCAGAGCCATAACCTTTTTATTTTTCCATCAATATGGCCATGTGAGGGCTTATTTTTTGCAGGACTAGTTGCACTTTTGGTTTTACCATGTTGTGTACTCGAAAACGGGAAAAAGATTCCAAGTGCGGTGAAATTGCAAAAAAGTGAAATCCCACACTTGTTTTTTTGCTAGGTTCACTAAATGCTAAAACTGACCTGCCATTATGATTCTCCAGGTCATTACGAGTTCATAGACTCATGTCTAGCTTCTCTTTTATCTAAGTGGTGAAAAAAAATTCCAAAGTTTGCTAAAAAAAAAATTGATCTCGGGTTGGGTGAGGGCTTATTTTTCCCGTGCCAAGCTGACGTTTTTAATGATACCTCTTTTGTGAGATACATTCTTTTGATTGCCCGCTATTGCATTTTAATGCAATGTCGTGGCGACCAAAAACACCTAATTCTGGTGTTCTGATTTTTTTCTCGCTACGCCGTTTAGCAATGAGATTAATTATTTTTTTATTGATAGACCGGGACATTCTGAATGCGGTGTTACCAAATATGTGTATATTTGATTTTTTTATTGTTTTATTTTGATTGGGGCAAAAGGGGGGTGATTTGAACTTTTATATATTTTTTTAATGTTTTTAAACACTTTTTTTTTAACTTTTGGCATGCTTCAATAGCCTCCATAGGAGGCTAGAAGCTGCCATAGCACGATTGCTTCTGCTACATACAGGTGATGCGCAGATCACTTCTATGCAGCAGAAATACAGGCTTGCTATGAGCGCTGAACACAGGGTGGCGCTCATAGCAATCCGCCATCAACAACCATAGAGGTCTTGAGGAGACCTCTGGTTGTGATGGCAACGCAGCGATGACCCCCGATCACGTGACGAGGGTCGTCGCTGTGCATATTTCCGGACTGGCGTCTGGAGGTGCATTTATATGCCCGCTGACAGGGGCAACAGAGCTAGTGTCATGCCTCCGGTTTGCGCTAAAAAAATGCTGCTGTAAGAGACTGACAGTGGCATTTAAAAAGTTAACAGCAGCGGGTGGATCACGATTCCACCTGCAGCTGTTAGGGGCACATGACAGCTGATCAGATCATGTCTGTGGAGTAGGATCCGGAGTACATGTAGAAGGGGACAGGTAATTGCTGCCTGGCAGTGGAAAAGTATGTAGCTCCCAGTCTTGTGGAGGCTTCCCCACCTGTCCTGGTTACGTTAGTGAATCACAATTTACTTCACAGTCACATTGATTATAAGAATACAACATCTCCCTATCACATTAAACTTTGGATTATTATTCATAGACTGAGACTACCACTCACATTTTCATTCTGCTTTAGTACAGTAGGAGTACACTGCAATCCCATTTAAGTCTTATTTTAGCAATTTGTGTAATGAGCTGTGCGCTCTGACGTCCTATCTCTGTGCTGTAAACTCCTAAAACCGCGCTGCGCTGCCTGGCCTCAACATTTGTCTTGGTTAAAGATGCCCCAAATTTATTAAACATCATGCTAAACTTTGATAAATGAGACTGAAATAAAGTCAACGCAGCCAAAAGTAAAATGAGACTCCCACATGATAAACTCCCTTACCCCCCCATGTGTTTTCCTTTTGCCTACCGGATACAACATTAATTAAATAAATTTTACAATTTGATTCCTCATCATTTATCATGTTAAAACTTGATACTATGCCAAATTTAGTTACTCGTGTTGGTGCAGATACTTAACAGTCTTGTTGTTTCATTATGATAAATTATGGCATGCTATGATTATTAAAGTTGCATGGAAAAAGAGCATGCTTAATTTACAAATACAGTGAAATTAATAGAATAATGATAGAAAGATAAAGCAAAATAATAGAAAAAAAGACAAATTAGGGCTGCTTAACAACATAACAGCCTGAATGATATAAAAAAAACTCACAGGCCACTGGCTTTTGTATGAATGCTTTGTCCAGGCATCTAATTAGGCAGCAGCCATGAAGATAGATGTTGGATTATGGCTTTCTACTTTGCGGATGTCCTCAATACCTAAAATGTTTTTTGACAAAGAAACGGCATGATTCTCTGTAAGTAGCCAAAACATAGTGTAAAACCATTAACGATTTTTAGTTCAAAAATGCAATTAGGATCTTAGGACTTAGGGTCTTGAGAACAAATGCCAAGAGTAATCTAACATTTAACCTAATGGCTGCTGACTGATGGTCTATAAGTTTTTCATGGCAGCATTCAAACTGTGAGAGCGTTGAGCGGCCCTAATTTAGTTTTTTTTCCTATTTTTGGAATACTTTGTGGACTTACTGCTCCTACACAGATCCAGCTGCACAGAAAATTGGATAAAAGACACATTATAACCCCAAGTCATTATTCACTCTGATCTTGATGAGGGAACGTGTTGGCGTCAGATGCTGCTGATTCATTAAGAGGCGTATAAAGGAGGAGAAGTTGTCTAAACACCATCTCTCAAGATTTCATGTATATTATTGCATTGACTTGCTATCTTATTTGTCTAATTTCCCTGATGGCCACAGTATTCTGGTTATGTAGAGGTGAAAGGGTTAACAAGTGGGTCAGCCCACATAAAAGGAGGAGTGACAGAGTAACTAGGGAAGTCAGGTCCTGGTTCTAGTTAGTTAGTTATTTGGTTACAGAGGATTAAAGACACTCATTCAGTTTAGCAGTTTTTGGTGTCTGCAGAAGAGCAGACCTACAGAATGTAGTGCGTTAAGAAGCACATGCAACAGTGGCGGCAGGTACTTGTACTGTACCATACATTATACTACTATGGGGATGCATTATACTGCTATATATGACTATGGGGTACATTATACTATTATGGATTACTATGAGGGCAATATGGAGAGATATGAGGCAGTTGGGGTCACGTGGGGGTCCAGAAATTGGGATATAATTACTGTAGGGGCTAATTAAAGGATATTATTTGAGGATACCGTTTTCAGTGTGGGGGGAGGAGAAGTTCTGTTACTGTGCAGTGCGACATGGTCGCTTACTTATTTTCTTCATCTGGCGTGATGTATAGGTTGGTGAAAAATTGGGGAATGTTCTCTAGATAACTGTGTTATTTTCTGCAGAGACGAGTGATGGCAGTGTGCGCTGGATGAAGATGAAAAGCGAAGATGAAGGACTTCAGCTAGAGATGTCACCGGTGAGTCAGTGTGTTACGTGTGCACTGACACTGTAGACTATATACAGATCTCCTGTGTATAATGTCACTGGTGATCACTGTATTACCTGTACACTGACACTATATACAGGGCTCCTGTGTATAATGTCACTAGTGATCACTGTATTACCTGTACACTGACATTATATACAGAGCTCCTGTGTATGTCACTGGTGATCACTGTATTACCTGTACATGGACACTGTATCCGAAGTACAGATCTCCTGTGTATAATGGCACTTATGGTGATATTAGTATTGTGTTTTTTATTAATGATCAGTATTGTAGTATTTGGTCATTATGTTGTGGTAATATGTGGTTTGGTCATGGTGTAGCGGTATTTGTTCCTTGTATGTAGTATTTTTCAGTCACCGTATGGTGGCAAGATGTGGTCTGGTCATGCTGTGTTGGTTTTTCTTACTTGTCTGTGGTATTATTTGATCACTATATGGTGGTAATATGTGATCTGGTCATGGCGTGGTGGTATTTGTTCCTTGTATGTGATATTATTGGTCATTTTAAAAATGTAAAAATAAATACAAATATACCTAAATTGTATTAGATATTTTAACATATGTTTAGTAAGTTACAATAGAGTAAAACCAAACCAAAATAGTCTACCTTGTCATAGATTAAAAAATCTTTTGGCCAAAACAAAAGCTGCAGGGTATGTATGGGGTGATGGGAACTGTAAATGTGTGATTGGTGTGGATGTGGTGCAGAAGTGGAGTTTTTCAAGACAGGGTGGTGAGACTGTGCAAGGTTTGAGGGGTGGTGGCGGGGCTGGGGCAGAGGCTGGATGGACTCTCAAGGGGCCCCAAAAATGTTGCCAGTTTGGTGCCCCCAAATTCCTAGTGGCAGCCCTGCTCGTACATCAGTCAAGTTGGGCCACCTATAGAGAGAGATTATAGAAGAAGGCCTACGTGTTTGCAAAACCTGGAGTCCCTTAGTGAAGGAATATAGGACCGGTCAGGCTTGGACACAATGTGTTGTAGGTCACAGCGACACACATCGACCCATGGAACCCTTATGCTGACAACATGGAGGTCCTCAGTGAAGCTTGCTGTAAAACTGTTCTGTTTTCCACAAGTTTTTTTTGCCACCACTAATAGCCGCCAAGTTTGTTCCACTTTTATGTGGTACAGATTAAGTATGTAAGAAGTATTCCTGCTAACAATTGTGCTAATGTTCAGTGTTCAGATCAAGTATAAATTAGATATATTTTTTTAACTATGACTGCCTCTTCTGTTATTGAAACAAAGGATCCCAGAATGTTACATCATGTCATCTGACACTTAGAGTAAATTGATTGACAGCATTTACACACATCCCGGGATTCCTGTATCTGGTGCTTAGCGGCATGAAGTACAATTCGCCATTAATGGTCCCGTACAGGTGCATGACTTTTAATAAATCCTACTGTTCTGAAAAGTGGTGTGCACCTCCACAGGCTTCTGTGAACCTCATCACAAATCTTATTCAAGTGAGGGACTGAAGTAAGCTCTGTGGCCTAAGGTATACTACAGTTTGCCATGAATTAGATGAGCTGTGGCATCAGGTTCCTGTTCCGCCTCTATCCTGCCCCAGCTTCACCCATTTGCTTGGCAAAAACTAGCCTAAAATATCAAATTTACAAAATTTTGTAACAAATCAAACCATTTGACGCCAGATTTCTGAAGAAAATCATAATAAATAGGCCTAAGTGTGCAATATTTTAGACTTTTATTGGGACTTTTTATTCCATTTTTGTCACATTTTTGCAACTTTTTCATTGTGCCCTTATTGTTTTACAATCAAAATGAAATAATAGACACAAAAAATCAAACTATATATATATATATATATATATATATATATATATATATATATATATATATATCTTAAAGTCAAAATTCAAAAAATTAAGACAAAACATGAGGAAAGGCTTGTCTTTCTGACCACCTTTAGGGAGATGATCATTGTATATCCTAAATGGTTTTTTCCTGACAGAAATGTGAAACTAACAGAGCACAAATTACTGCCTCACTCTTAGAAAAATCTTTAGAGTTTGATGCAATTTATTCTGATAGATAGCAATAAAATCGATGTATTGAACTTCTTTATGGAAAAGATCAACATGACAGTTATTACATAGCTCTCATCAAAGCCAATAAGGCCACAGATATGCCTGCGAGTTCAACCCATCTATTTTTTAAACGAATGTTATTGGCTATGTTCTGTTTTGTTTCCATTATTATTTTGAAGGTTTGCTATGTGACAATTATTTTTTTAAATGTCGAGACTCCAAGTTAGGTCTCCATCTGGTGGGTTGCCCATGTAAATAGGTCTCCCAGACAGGCAGACCAACACTTACTTTCAGTCAACTACCTGTTTTATTTTCTTTACATTTTGGTAGTGTATAAATCTGATGGTGGTGCTATTTGAGTGTGGCTGGAATAAAAATAAATAAATATTGGAGGTGTTGCATGAGGTGTGAGCAAGGCCGCTAGCAGTGCATTACTGCCCTGACAGTCATATTTGGCCTGGTGAGCAGAGGGGGCCCGCGTCTGCTCAGCGGGCCCCAGCGGCAGGATTAATGTTTAATAAATTACAGTAGAGTAGGGCCCGGCCAAAAGAGTCTACCTTGTCGTGGTGGTGGATTAAAAAATATTTTGGCCAAAACAAAAGCTGCTGGCTGTGCACGTGATCTGGTGATGGGAACTGTTAATGTGTGATTGGGAAGGATGGGGTGCAGAAGTGGAGTTCTTCTAAGAGCGGGCGGTGGGACTGTGGATGGTTTGAGGGATGGAGCCTGGGCAGAGTCTCAAGGGGGCCCAGAAAATTTTGCCAGTAAGGGGCACCAAAATTCCCAGTGGCAGCCCTGTGTGTGAGGTCCCCCAGTTAAGAAGGCTTACACTGCTCCCTTAACCACCAGGTCCTCATTAAAACTTCAATTTCAGGCTGTAAATGTTGTAAATGATTTACTAAGGTTATGCAAATTGCCTCTTCTGAGAAAAAGAGGACTTAACTCTATAGCGCCACCAGTTGGAAGTAGCGATCCTACAAGTCACAATCAACCCTTTAACGAGTCGTGCAATATGACTTAGGATAAAAGCCAAATCAGTTACTAAGGTTAGTAACTTGATTCTCCACTTAGTGTTTTGTAATTGCAAACAAAAGTTTCTGTACCCAATGATAAGTTCTGTTTTTCTATAGTATCAAATATTTATTTTGTTCAATAAAATGTAAATTAATTATATAAAAATCATGCATGTAATTTTCTGGATTTTTTTTACATTTTGTTTCTCACAGGTGAAGTGTACCTACGATAAAAATCACAGACCTCTTTGCAGGTGGGAAAACTTGCAAAATTGAAAGTGCATCAAACACTTATTTTCCCCACTGTGAATAAACATATTTTAGCGTGTGTGTATGTGAACAGGTTAGTGGGACACAACAATGTAGAGAATGATGATGCGCTTGTAATCAACTTAAGCTATTTGTTTTTCCTACCATAGAATGAATTTAACTATAGGAACAGATGGTTATTTAAGTATATGGTAAGAAGTAACACAATCATGACAATAACAACAGTATAGCAATAGAACTGTCTTGTTCTATGTTCTATCATGTTATCTCTCAGTTACTATGAATGTCTTTCTATATTAGCTCAAGGGATGTCACTCCCATAATATGCTGTGCAATATGCTTCCTTATTGCTTCCGATGGTTACACTAGCACTAAAGGGAGTTACTTTTTTTTTTTCAAAAGACCACAATATTAACTGCAATATTTAAAATAGGAGGCAGGTCACTGAAGGTTCAGTGATCTGTCATTTAAGACCATAAGGATGACAATGAGGCCTGAAAACCAAAGAAAGACCCTCACAGGCCACCCCCAAGTGCGAGAATATCATTAATTGATAACTGCAAGTAAAGATTAAACAACAACAACAAGATGGATCTCTTCAACCTAGGTATAATTTTAATCAGTGTAACGGCGCCGACCTGACAATGCCTGTAGGTTACTTAGCAAAATCCAGATGACAGGTTCGCTTTAAGGTCAAAATTAGCACTGTTACAAATGGGTGAATAAAGAAATGTAAAAAAAACTAAGCACATTATGTTTAAAGGAAACCTGTCACCCCCAAAATTGATGATGAGCTAAGCCCACTGGCATCAGGGGCTTATCTACAGCATTCTGTAATGCTGTAGATAAGCCCCCGATGTATCCTGAAAGATGAGAAAAAGAGGTTAGATTATACTCACCCAGGTGCGGTCCCGCTGCGGTCCGGTCCGATGGGTGTCGCGGTCCGGTCCAGCGCCTCCCATCTTCTTACAATGACGTCCTCTTCTTGTCTTCACGCTGCGGCTCCGGTGCAGGCGTACTTTGTCTGCCCTATTGAGGGCAGAGCAAAGTACTGCAGTGCGCAGGGGCCAGGAAAGGTCAGAGAGGCCCGGCACCTGCGCACTGCAGTACTTTGCTCTGTCCTCAACAGGGCAGACAAAGTACACCTGTGCTGGAGCCGCAGCGTGAAGACCAGAAGAGGACATTATCCTATGAAGATGGGAGGCCCCGGACCGGACCGCGACGCCCACTGCAGCGGGACCGCCCCTGGGTGAGTATAATCTAACCTCTTTTTCTCATCTTTCAGGACACATCGGGGGCTTATCTACAGCATTCCAGAATGCTGTAGATAAGCCCCTAATACCGGTGGGCTTAGCTCAACTTCTATTTTGGGTGTGACAGGTTCCTTTTAACATATGAAATTAAAACATTTTACTGCTCAGCTAAATACGTTAAATCAAAAATTCAGGTATGAGTTTAATAGGGGCTAAGTTCCCTACAGGATCTCATGGGCTTTATAATATGGCATCTGTTTAATTGAATTACAGAATGCCCATTGTTGCATCCATCCTTATCCCAATATACGCACATTACATTTCAGCAATACTTGCCAGTTTATGAAATAATTGTTATATATACTGTACATTCCCCTATACAGAGCTGCACATTAATTAATTCCATGTACATTTGCCCTATATCCTCTTTACATAAATTAAATAGAGGAATTTATTTGTTCTTCCTAATTTATCCTTTCTATTCATTAGCTGATCTGTTACCCTTCTATCCATCAAAGGCCAATTGTCACTAGTGGACCTTGGCTATAACCGTATTTAAGGTTTGCTCACACTAGTGTATAAATTGGATGAATGCAATCCGATAAAAAGAGGGATTGCACTCGGAACAATGTTATTTATTGAGGCAGTGCAGGGCTACATATTTTTTCTCAGCTGTATTCGGTGTGAGGAAAAAATTGAAGCATGCCGTGATTTGACTCTGAAATCGGATGGGTGTGCGAAAAAACCGGACATCATTATGGCATCCTATTTTTATGGATACATGACAATTCTGTAGCATAGGAAACTTTAAATGTTCCTGTAAAAGATTAATAGCTGCTGAGTTAAAAAAGCGGATTGTTTACGGACAGCACATGGATAACAAGTGAGAAAAAAATTGTCCCACTCTCCCGGATGAGAATGGGACTGATTTTTTCATACACTCATGTGACCCAGGCATTAGGCATGTATAAATTATTAATTCTCTGTCACTACATTTTAAGACCCTATTAGATCTCTATTGTGGGGAAAATCTATCAATTCTATAGTACACCACAGTGATCTAATATATATATATATATATATATATATATATATACATATATATATATATATATTTTTTTTATATATATATATATATATATATATATATATATATACTACAATTTTTGACATGCATTCCTTTTTTATATTGGTAATTTTAATCTCATTAATAATTTTACATTTTAAGTAATATACTACTCTTCTTTTTTCATGATTTATGATTTCCTCTAGTGGTGTACACTTACATGACTTTTCTATAGATATAAAATAAGCTCAGACCATATCTAATCCCTCTAACTTGATAGAACATTTGGTTGTCAATTGATGGACAATAACCTTTGTAGGAAGTTATCTGAATTCCCCTAAGAACAGAAGTAAAATGACATCCGTATGATATATCAAATTATGTTTTTATTTTCCTCATCTTTCATGCAATGCATCTTCATTTTCTTCACCATAAATGAGAACACTATAAAATATTCATTTTTTTCCCCATAATTCAAGAACCGTGTTATGGAGATTGTGACAGTTTATCATACATGAGATTTAAGGGGAAAGATTTAATTTTGGATAATGTATTTAAAAGATTATTTTAGTGACAGGGACGGGATGTGTTGGGAAGAGAGATTTTACATTTAGATACCCTTGTCAAATCCCATTTTTGATAAGCCTGTAATTAATTGAGTTTTAGGACACTGAAATCTTAATGAGCACTTTTAGTTATTTTTAGAGGATCTAGACAATGCAAGTCACAGTATTAAAAAATGGCAATTGAATAATTCTTTTAAAGTTTTCTTTTTTTTGTAAATCAGAAAGCCTCATTTTCATATTTAAAAGATACGGATTAAGAAAAATGCTTTGTATATCATATCTTATAGCATACTTCAAAGTTCATTGTAATTAATTAAGGGCAAACCCATGGATGTTCACGTTCGGTGATCATTTAAAATAACGTTCTCCTCGGGTATCAGAACGGTACCCGAACTCGATCACCATTCATCTAATGGGGGGCCCGAACATTCATATTTTTGCCATACTGTCATCTGCGTGACAGCGTGGCAAACAAGGGTTCTGATTGGCAGTAAGTTCGTTACCACCGGTCAGAGAGCTGCAGTTCCCACTCTGTCAGATAACAGCATGTGAGCCAGCAGCTGTGACCAGCTGTAAAAAGGTTATCGCCGGTCACAGGCGTCAGCTACTTTCATCAGGGCACATCTGCTGTCGCTGATATCAGCAAGTGCATGCAAATTTGCTGTATTTCCTTTGGGAGTTGAGGGCCTTTTTACTTTTCAAGAGCCTTTATGCTACCAGTAACGTGGAAGCCCCCTATATTTGCGTTAACAGATGACAGACCAGAGTGGGGATTTGCTTTTTTTGTGGATTGAGCAGAAGCTTTTATTGGGAACATTTTACATAACAAATTTGGATCACATTTACCCGGTGCTCTATGCTGAGCACTTACTTGGGATTTCCATTTAAATCTCCGAGTTGCGTAATTCAAGATGAAACCCCTAAGGGATCCGTTCACTATCATGAGGCAGAAAAGTTACTCAGGACTCTTTCTGGCCCCTGCTCAGCAGTGTCCTTTTTTTCTGAGGTGCACAAAACTCTGGCCGACGATTCTTTCATGCACTCCTAATAAAAAGACGGACACCGCCGGATTACAGGTTAGATGGTGTCCACAGTGCCTCCATCTGCCTAATTATAGGGAATATTCCACCCGGGGTTCTCTCTGAATCACATATTTCAGACATTTACACAGAAACCCAGGTGTAAGCGCTCAGTGTAGAACGCAGGAAAATATGAGATGAGCTTTACTGTGTGATCTTTGGGAGGCAGGTGAAGAATTTTTTTCATTTATTTTTTACGCCATTCCTCATGCGGTATAAGTGATTATGTGACTTTATTCTTCGGGTCATTGCAATTACAGCAATACCAAATTTATATTGGGTTTTTATGTTTGGCTGCTGTCACACACTAAAAGACGCTTTTTTTTCCAAAAACTAATTTTTGCATCAATATTTTGAGAGCCATCATTTTTTCATATTTTGGCCCATAGTCATGTAAGGGCTTTTTTTTTAATGAGTTTACCATTTTTATTGGTACCATTTTTGGGCTCATTACATTTTTTGATCACTTTCTATTCCAATTTTTTTCAGGAATTGTTTTTTTTTATGCTGTTCCATGTGTGGTAAAATTGGTAGCATAGCTTTATTCTTCATGTCAGTACGATTATAATAATTCCCCATTTATACCATTTTTTTTACTGTTGTGGTACTTTATTCTTAGCTCTAAAACTTTTTTTTATTGTTGGGGAGCTTGTTTTTTTGCAGGACAATATTATGTTCTCTGCTATACAATTTTTGTTTACATTTGTCTTTGTGATCACGTTTTATTCCATTTTTTGTTTGGCGGTATGATGATAAAGCATTGTTTTTTTCTTGCCTCGTATTTATTTTTTCTATGCAGTTCACTAAAGGGGTTGACTAGTGGGACAGTTGTATAGGTCCGGTCGCTCTGGACGCGGTGATACAAAATGTGTATTTTTATAGTTTTTTTTTCATAATAATATTTATTTATTTCATTTTCACTTTCTGCAGTCTGATTGCAGTTATAAGGCATAGCAATGCAGGAGCATTGCTATACCTAACCTGTCAGTGCTGCAGACACAAGTTAGTTAGATCACGCAGTGCGCATGATTTAACTAACATGCTACTGCCTGGTGACCCAGATGTTATCATGGCAATGATCAAAACCCTGCGATTACGACGTAGGGTCTCCGATCCAAGGGCAGAGGAGATTTCTTTACTTTGTCTGCTCGCTAAATACTGCGATTGCAGCATTATGGGAATTAAAGTGCTGCGAGCAGTTTGGCCACCGCTCCTGGCACTGAGAGCCGGATGTCAGCTGTCAGAATCAGCTGACACCCAGCAACGATCGCACGCGCACGACCTCTGTGATTGCAAATCCACCAGGACATGTCTACACGTCTTAGCTCAATAAGTACCAGGCGACTTGAATGTAAGGATACGTCAAACGTCTTAAAGGGGTTAATAACAGACTAGCTGAATCTTTCTAAGCAATATGTAGAAACAGGAGGTCAATTTTACCTGAAAAAGTCATAAGTCACTGCAAAAGTCCCTAGCATGCGACAAGAGAGCTGCAGAAGAGAAGAATGATTTCTGCAGTAAAAAATATGTGCAAGAAGTGTTTAAAATAACTGGATTTAACAACTTGAGTTGTATACAAAGTAATTTCTACAGTATGTGTGGTCTTGAATATGTTGGCAAAACTCTGAAGAGAATTGAGACGAAGACTGGGTCATCATATTTTAGATATAAAGTATAAAATAGACACCCTACTGGCTAGACACAGTACATACATGGAGGTGACGAGACATTCTTGAATTTCATGGGTATTGACAAAGTGGAGAGACCACTAAGAAAAGACAATTGGGGTCATATGTTCCTTCATAGAGAGATTACATGGATTTTCGATCTCAACACTGTATCACCCCATGGCTTAGCCTTAATAAGGGCTGTTGTTGCAGTTGAAAGAAAAGTTATTGGTGTCTAATCCCTGCCTATATGCAGCTAAAACTCTGTCCCTTTCTAACAGGCGCCAAACATGCGGGTTAGGGACTCGAGCTTGCGCATTAGAATTCAAAAATACTCACCGAGTAACAAGCATCTCGAGCACTCTGATGCTTGTGCTAGCTACGAGCAGGGACTAGCACGTTTGCTCATCCCTTGTACATAGCTGTTGGATCAAGATATGCTGATATTGATGTTATTGAAAATAGGGACATATGTTGTATTTTTTCTCAGTAAACTTGGAAATTAGATATATTATTGGTTTTAATGTGCGTTACATTGATAAGTGGATGACACACATATGGGTTCCATAGGGCCGGAAATTAAATAACTACCTCTTATCCCGAGATAAAGGGACATGTACTCCATATGACTAGATGTGAAATACTGAGTATGTTTCACCTGGGCTTCCGATTGGAGTGGGCCAGCCGATCACATACTCTTGGAGATTAGAAGCTGATAGGGAGACATGTCTGAAAATCAGTTGACGCGTGTGAAAGTGTCGCCTGACTGGAGGTGAAGTGATAATTCATCTATCGTTTATATGGCCTAATGAATGCATTCCATATAATCACATGTGACTCGCTGTATGCGTAGAAACCAAGTCAGAAGTGGGTGGGAAACTGGCCATCCACATGGTAAAGAGTAAAAATGAGACCAGAATTCTCTACACCTGACTTAAAGAAGTGAGAGCTGTTGAATCATAAAAGAAGATTTTCGATTAGGTCTTGTCCCAGAAAACAGGTGTTAAAATCTAGTCGTGTCCAGATATTGAGCGCCATTCCTTTAGGTGCACAGCTTATAGCATTAATGGGAGCACTATAGCCTTAGATCTCCTATCGATATTTAAGAGCATTGAAATTCCACTGATGAATCTGATCAAAGGAAACACATCAGGTGGCACATAGGGAAAATTCAGGGCAAATTTTGTAAGGCCGGGAGCCTGTGGAATAATCATGGATTATATAGTGAAAACAGAGCCTTTTAAGGTTAAGACTAGACAACCATGTTGTCAGGAATGGGAGACATGGAAACAGCATTTGATCGTGATGACTCCTTTGGATCTCTAAATAGGTGAGATTGTTTCAATTATATCTCATACTGCTAATTAATGGCTATATGTCAATATGGATTTATTAGTGACAGGAAACACTGTTGTAAAATAATACAAAGAGCACTGAATATGTGTTATCTTCCTTATGATTTAGGTGGGTCTTTTGGATTTACGGACCACCCAGTGGTGACCATTGCCAATAATATCCACAATCCATGTACACCATAAAAGGTCCTTCTGTCTGTGTCTACAAGATCTACTTGAGAGTAAACTTACACTTTTCATCTATCTTGCGTTGAAAAGTATTCATATCCTGTGAACTTTTTCACATTTTGAGAAGACCAGAGTTGGCGATTTTTTTTTATAACCTAACCCTGCTTTACTCTTCTTCACAGATTTATCCTTGACCTGTCTGGTGTGTTCATTTTGTTTTCATGAGGCTGTTTGATCCCAAATGTTCCCAAACAAACCTCTGAGGCATTCAATGAACAGATGTAGTTATACTGAGAATAAACTACACCCAGGTGGACTCAATCTTTAATTATGTAACTTCTGGGAAAATTCAGGGCAAATTTTGTAAGGCCGGGAGCCTTTGGAATAATCATGGATTATATAGTGAAAGCAGAGCCTTTTAAGGTTAAGACTAGACAACCATGTTGTCAGGAATGGGAGACATGGAAATAGCATTTGATCGTGATGACTCCTTTGGATCTCTAAATGGATGAGATTGTTTCAATTATATCTCGTACTGCTAATTAATAGCTACATGACAATATGGATTTATTAGTGACAGGAAACCCTGTTGTAAAATAATACAAAGAGCACTGAATATGTGTTATCTTCCTTATGATTTAGGTGGGTCTTTTGGATTTACGGACCACCCAGTGGTGACTATTGCCAATAATATCCACAATCCATGTACACCATAAAAGGTCCTTCTGTCTGTGTCTACAAGATCTACTTGAGAGTAAACTTACACTTTTCATCTTCATTGCCTTGAAAAGTATTCATATCCTGTGAACTTTTTCACATTTTGAGAAGACCAGAGCTTGGCTATTTTTTTTTATAACCTAACCCTGCTTTACTCTTCTTCACAGATTTATCCTTGACCTGTCTGGTGTGTTCATTTTGTTTTCATGAGGCTGTTTGATCCCAAATGTTCCCAAACAAACCTCTGAGGCATTCAAAGAACAGATGTATTTATACTGAGAATAAACTACACCCAGGTGGACTCAATCTATCAATTATGTAACTTCTGGCTGCAATTGGTCACTCTTGATTTTATTTAGGAGTATCCGATTACAAGGGACTGAATACTAATGTACATCATAATTTTCAGATTTATATTTTTTAAAAAAAATTTAGAAAACATGTGTCATTTTCTTTACAATTCACAAAAATATAGAGAGAAGCACCAAAAGGAACCAAGTGATAAAAAATTAGAAACTTTATTGAAACCAAATATGTAAAAATATTCAACTAACAATATATAGGGATATGACAGAGGTAAGCCAAAAAGGGGTGGGACCACAGTCAGTGTAGTCAAAAGGTATATAAGGAGTTAACACTTTTGCTCAAAAATGCAAGTGCATAGATACAATGTAGCGTATTAAATAATAACCCGGAAAATAATTAACGAGATTATAAGTGCATCTAGTGTCCGAGAGGGCTGTATACCACATCTACGAAGGAAAGTGCAGAGCATAAGGGAGGTAAGAATAAAAATGTCATAATTATCTTGAGGATACCTGGAATTCTGTGGTGCCACCCGCCCCTATGGCACCACAGAGTTCCAGTGCTTCTCTCTATATGATTTTCATGAATTTTGGCACTGAACCCGCTTTATTTATCCTTGCACTTTCACATTGATTTGTGGGTGTCAGCCTTTATAGCCCGGTTCACTATGTATTGATTTAGGCCTTCGCCGGAATTTTTTGGAGAGTCTGAAAACTATACATTTTTGGAAAGGTTATAGTATAAGCAATACGAAAAACAATGTTTCCATTTGCCCCGAGTCCCACGTGACCGCCATATTGGATTTTACAAAATGGCTGACGTAAAACCAATTTTCGTTAATATCTCAGCTTATAAATAACATAAAAATAAAATTTGACAGCTAAACATACATTTTAGGGCTAAGAAATGCAATATTACTAGTTGCAGATGTGTTTTAGATATTTACTACAGCAGTTTTTTATAATTAATTAGTATTGACATAATAATACATAATGACAGGAATCACATGTTTTTTTTTTCTTTTATTACAGGAGTTGAACATGACAGACAAACCACAAGCTACTGAAGTCACTTGTGAAGGTGAGGCACCTATCAACTGGAAGCTATGTATGCTCTGTCAGTCTTCCAATGGCAATGAGAAGTTGGTGCAAAATCCTCGGATACAGTCTTACCAGCGCGTTTTGGACATAGTAGCAGAGAGGGCAAGTTTACAAGATGGCAACTATGTTGATATCCATCGACGGATTAGCAACAGGAAAGACACAATCGCTACACATCAGGCAGTCTACCATCGAAGTTGTTACACAAATGCAATTAACAACGACCAAATACAACGAGCCCGGGACCGTTATGCACATGCATTAGCTACTGGTAGCCACATTACCAAGAAACGAGGATTAAAAAGAGGACGTGCTGAAATGGACGAATCAGGTTCATTAACATCTGACTCTTCATCACCATTCACGAGGTCACATACATGGCCACTGGATAAGGAAAAATGTTTCTTTTGTCAGAACGATGAGAATGAGAAGCTTTATAATGTGAGGACAGTCAACGCAGGGAAATCGTTGAAACAAGCTATTGAAACATCAGATAATTTAACACTGAAAACAAGACTGAACACATGCATTGCACCAGGGGATGCACATTCTATTGACGTCCGGTACCACAAAAGCTGTTGGACAAAGCATGTTTTTCATGGACAACGAGAACGTAGTACCAACAGAACACACCACAAAGAACCCTTATTACAACGTGCAAGTCTGCTAGAGTTGCTAAACCTAGTGGATATTCAAACACAGAACCAATCATATCTATCTATACAAGATATCGAAACCACTTATTTGAATATGCTTGGTATAGAAGGCGTGGAAAATCACAAACCTACATTCACTAGAAAGTGGCTCAAAGAAATTATAATGAATGCCTTGCCACATCTGAAATCCTGTCTTTCAAAAAACAGAAGGGAATCAGCAGTTCTTTATTCACCAGAAGCCTGTGAGGAAATCATGGTTAATTCTGCAATGGAATGTCGTAGTGATGATGCAGACAACATGCAGACAATCTACAAAGCAGCACAGTTAATTAGGAAAAGCATTGCTAATTTTACAACGGAAGTCAATGATAAAAACACCATAACGGTCACTAGTGACATACACGACGTTCCAGCAGAATTATATTCCGCTATCCGTTGGATCATAACAGGGCCGATTAACAGCCTTGAAACTCAAAGAAGGACCAAAATTGTTGACCGAGCAGCACTCACTATGAGTCAGAACATCATGTATGAATTCAAATCAAAACGCCAGGTCAACTACAAGCCAAAAACCGAATCATCAGTATTCAGACAACCCAACGCACGAGAAAACCCACAGGTCCTGGGGCTAGCTCTGACTGTTCATCACACCACTCGCGATAAGAAATTAATGAATCTTCTTAGTTCACATGGGTTTTGTGTTCCCTATGGCCGTACCCTACGAATGGAAACTGCTTTGGCTAATGCTGTTGTAGAAAACACCCGAGAGTTAAAAGGTCTTTACGTGCCACCATTCTTGAAGAAGGGTACCTTTGTGTTCTTTGCAGTTGATAACACAGACTTTGCAGAGGATACCCCTGATGGGAAAGGAACCACACATGGAACTATTACTGCTGTATATCAGCAAGTAGATGCTGTTGGAGAACCAGTTGCACCACCCTTGAAGATAACAGATGCCCACACTTTATCTGTCACTCCATACCATGTACATATGTTGCACTGTGACAAGCCAAAAGTACAACATACCCAAAGATCAGAACACTTTGTCACAAACAAGGAAATATCAGGTTCTTCCCAACTTTCACAATTTGGATGGATTGTTGCTACTGCTGTATCCAGAATGCAGCAACTAGAGAAAGCATCGAGCAAAATTCCTGGATGGTCAGGATACAACTCACTGTTGTCCGAAAGCAAGCGATTTACCAACGTTGGAGCCTTACCACTGCTACCAGAGCTAGCACACGAGTGGTCAACCTTGCTGACTGTGATCATGCAAGCAAGTGAACTGAGGAAGTTGACTGTTGGTGAAGATCATCCCACTGTTATTTCATTTGATATGGCTCTGTATGAGAAGGTTGTCCAACTTCTAGATGCAAGACCTGATCTGAAACGCACCGTTGTTCCACGACTGGGAGAGCTACATGTTGTAATGGCTGCCCTGCGCGCTCTGGGTACCTCTACGGAGAACTCGGGCATTGATGATGCATGGATAGAAGGTGATGTGTATGGGTCTGCAACAACAAGGCAAATACTGAAATGTACCCATTACAAGCGTGCTCTTCGTGCTCACACATATACATATGTTGCTCTGTATGAACTGTTGCTGGACGAGTTCTTCATTGATAATCCAGAACTAAAACAGGTGTGTTTGATGGCAACAGAGGGAATTGAAGCTGCCTGTTCTGAGGAAAACAAGAACACAAAAAGTAAGTCAGTGAAACAAGCAAGCACTTCCCTACTAGAGGCCTTGACCACTGCTGACATAATCACAGTCTTTCAAACATGGGTGAAACAGAGATCCAAAAATGCAATGTTCAAGTCAATGATGAACTACCTACAGCGAGTGGAAACAATCCTTTTATTTGTTGCTGCAACCAGGAATGCAGACCTTGAGCTTCATCTTCAAGCCGGAGAGCAGCTCAGCAAGCTCTTCTTTGCATTTGACCGGATGAAATACAAGCGATTGTGGCCAAGGTATATCACGGACATGCATGACCTTAAAATAAATCACCCTCAAACATGGGAAGAAATGAAAGCGGGTAACATTTCAGTCACGAAAAGTGCTATCCCATTTGTATCCATTGGGGCGGACCATGCATGCGAGCATCTGAACAAGCTGATGAAAATCCATGCTGGCATAGTCGGCATCTCGAACAATGCCAATGCTCGTCAGAGATTCTTCATGGCCACACCTGAACTCTCCCGAGTTGTCAAAGAATATACCAGACAGTTTGATTTAGAACGTGACAAAACCAGAGAGCATCACGATCTTGGGCCAAGTGCAGTCAAGAAGTGTCATCATGTTATTGACAAGATTAAGGAAGCAATTTTGAAACATGGCAACCCATTTGCTGTTGTAGGTGACAAGTTGCACAATGTAATCACCCATGCCTACATCCCTGATGAGTACGTAAAAATGATCCTGAATGCAGATGAGACAGGTCAAAAGCTGTATGAAGACTATGTGTTGGCGCGAATCAATGGGGATGTTAGCCTATGGGCACCAGTAAAGAAGGAGAACAACAGGATGTTCATGTCGGCAAACAAGAAAACCACAGTAAAACTCCGAGACAAGACTGTTGATCTTAAGGAGACCAAGGACTTGTATGGAAGAATGATGGTTTTGGCAAGGTCCAACAGAGACATAAACCAGAAAGTGGCCATTGGGAACTACGAATTCACTCTGACCCCAAGAGCCTTTTTTGCTCCAGATGGTACAATGTTACCATGCCATGACAAATCAAAACTGATCAGTCTCCTTAACAAGTTGGTTATAGTAGAAACTCCACAGAAAGATCTGCAACCAGAAGATAGGATGGACACAAGATCAGATGCTCCAAGTCGCAAGATAGCCCTGGTAGATGGAATGGTTCTTCTGCAAAAGATGGCCAAGAAACCGGCAACACTAGTGACAGTCAAAGATCTCAGTTACTGCTTCAATGACAGGCTTATGTCTCTCACAGAAAATTACGATGAAATAATCCTTGTGTTTGATACGTATAGGGAAAATTCTCTCAAGGATGCTACCAGGGATAAAAGAAGAAAAGGAAAGACACCAATTCAGTACCAGGTCAGAGATGAAACAAACATTAATCATATTCCAATGAACAGGTTCCTTTCACATGACAAGACAAAGGCTGACCTGACCAACTATCTTGCTGCAAAGACTCTAGAGTTCAACAGTTCATCACAAAAACTGGTCATCACTTGTTCTTCAGGGTGTACCAGGAGCAACAAAAACTTAGTTTTCGATGACAACAATCACGAAGAAGCAGACACACTGTTGATCTACCAAGCTGTCTTGGCAACACAACGAAACCCACCGGATGCAAGGATGGTTTTCTTCTCCCCTGATACCGATGTACTGGTGTTGGTCATAGCTAACTATGACCTCATGCTGAAGAATACATCGATTTCAATGGTCTCTGGGATGATCGAGATAGAGCCAATAAGGCGAGTCATAGGGGCAGACAGAGCAAAGGCTTTGACAGCCTTCCATGCATTCACTGGTGCTGACACAACTGGAAGGTTCTCTCGAATTGGCAAAGCAATCTGGCTGCAAGCTTACATGAACGCAACACCAGATGTAATCAGTTCTCTGCAGATGCTTTCGACTGAAAAAGAAGTGAGCGAAACTATGTTGTCAACTCTTGCTACCTTCGTATGTTTTGCTTACTCTCCAAAAGGCATTTTTATTAAGAATATTCCCGAACTGCGATGGCATCTATTTTGCAAGCATATGGCAGAAAGTGACAGGTTACCTCCTACACTCGGAGCTCTAAAACAACATGTCCTCAGAGTCCATATCCAAGCCAGAGTGTGGGGACAAGCTAACATTGCTTTGCAGGATTCTCAGCTGGATCCCGAGAAGAATGGCTATCACAAAGGGTTGGATGGACAGTTGAAACCAACCATGACAGATGTTCTTCCAGCTCCAAAAGCAATAATCGAGATGATTAGTTGTCAATGCAAACATGACTGTTCTTCTTCAAGGTGTTCGTGCCGAAAAAATAACTTATCCTGTACCGATCTTTGTCAGTGTGACAGCGAGTGTATGAATGACGAGGACACTCAGACCAAATATGAAACTGATGATGACAGTGATGGTGGCGATATGTAAAGACACTCTGGTTGTTCAAAAGTTAAAAACATTAACTCTCTGCTTTTCGAGTTCGAAAATTTGTTCAAATATAAACCGATACAATTTGTAGTCGTATATACAGTATTTATTTGGATACCACTGCATTTCTTAGTACTCAAAATGTATGTTTAGCTGTCAAAATTTAAGTTTTACGTTACTTACAAGCTGAGATATTAACGAAAATCGATGTAAATCAGCCATTTTGTAAAATCCAAGATGGCGGCCACTTAGGACTCGGGGCAAATGGAAACATTGTTTTTCTTATTGCTTATACCATAGCCTTTCCAAAAATGTACATATTTGAAACTCTCCAGAAAATTCCGGCGAAATTACATAGTGAACCGGACTATATGTTTTGAATTCACAAATGCTGGCTACTTTGGGTTGGTATTAGTGATGAGCGAATGTACTCGGATAAGGTGTTATCCGAACATGGTCGTTTGCTAACCAAGTGACTTCGACGTGCTCGAAAAATATGTTTAATGTCCTGGCAGCTGCATGTCTTGCGGCTGGTCAACATCCACAACACATGCAGGGATTGTCTGCTTTTTTCAGGCAATCCCTGCATGTGTGGCGACTGTCGAACAGCCGCAAGACATGCAGGTGCGTTTGCTTATTACTAGTTGGTATATCACATAAAATCCCAATAAAATACTTTTACATTTGTGAGTGCAACATGAAAAAATGTGGAAAAGTTCTCAGTGTATGAATACTTTTTCAAGGCACTGTATTTCTACTCACTTATATTAGTTCTACTTTATTAGTTGAGGAATTTTTGCACCTGCAATTAATTTTAGCTTAAAAGTTATGTTTTATTTACCTCTCACAATTTGTTGGCTACTAAGAGGTAAATCAGTGACCATGTCTTTCCTACCCCCTCTCCTACCATTGCTGATATTTATTGTCCAGCTGAGCCAAGTTTATTATATCAAACCCCTCGTGTCGCTTCCTCTTCATCCTTTAGCTTTAGCTGAACAAATAACCATGGTGCTGTGAACTTCTTCCATTACATTCTTTCTGCAGGGCATGGCCCTTTATCTATCATAACATCAGTTGCATTGGGAACTCACATCTTCTATTTTTATATAAAAATCCAACAGGCTGATATGAAACTTCATGATAGTTTATTGCCATGGCAAGGAGAAGAGAATGTACAACACACAACACAAATGTAGCTGCAAAAAAATTCAGCAAGCACAAACGAAAATCACTTTTGTGAGATGTCTGCTGCCTCCAAAAGTGTGGCACCAGTTCCTGATTTTGCATAGTTATGCCTGGTATCTATGGCAATTCTGAGATATCTGACTCGGAAAAATACCACTGTGTGGCACAACGTGGCAGTGCCATGCCAGTTTATATAACGCAGTATAGCGATGGTTTCCAATCTCTTGTTCTTCAGCTGCTATAAAACCACACTCCTCCTATCATATCCTGATACATCAGCTGGCTAGAGACCCCCCCGCTATATACCGTAGCTTGGGCTAACGGTCTAACATTAGCAATCAGTATCAGTCTGCTGCAACTTCAGCTCCCCTTTTATATTCTGGATGACTAAGTACGATAAAAGAGCTTCATTCGAAAGCTCTGGACACATGTCAGCCTAAAATTTGATATGCATTTCCATGGCAGAAATCTGTGGCTGAACCTTTGGATCTTCAGTGGAGATGCTACCATTTGTGTAGCAGATTTATTTGCAACAAGAATAATCCTATTGTCATTCAAGGAACGAATGACTCTCGACATTATCATCTGACATCTTACTCATTACCATGGCAGATTTTTAATCCAATAATGGCAATTTTCCATTGAATGCTAGCAGGGTTGCAGAAATCTCATTTACAAGCATCAGATGCAGATCATTCTGACTCCATAACTAAGCTGCGAGTGTTATGATCTAAGGGCTCTTTCACACGTCTGTGTCTCCGGTACGTGTGGTGACAGTTTTCACATGTACTGGAGACACTGACACACATAGACCCATTCAAGTGAATGGGTCTGTGCACATGTCAGTGTGTTTCCACGGACCGTGTGTCTGTGCGCAAAACACGCTGACATGTTCATTTTTTACTGTCAGCTCAGGCCGCAAAACATCCCACACGTGCACTCGTATGACACACTAGGATGTCATCAATGTGACATGCATCGGCGCCAGAGAAGTAGTGCTACAGTAAGTGCTGTTCCCCGTCGTCGGGTGCTGAAGACGGCTCTCATTATTCTCCCCTGCTCTGCTGGTGATAAGCACAAGCAGGGGAGAATGATGAGAGTTAAATTTAAGTGGTAATGATGACAAGAGGTGGCGGCTGATGGGATTATTACTCCCATCAGCTTACACCTGCTGCTGCTAATAACAGTGACAGCAGGAGCGGCTGATGGGAATATTCTATAACTAGCGCCAGAGAAGTAGCGCTACAGTAAGTGCTGTTCCCCGTCGTCGGGTGCTGAAGACGGCTCTCATTATTCTCCCCTGCTCTGCTGGTGATAAGCACAAGCAGGGGAGAATGATGAGAGTTAAATTTAAGTGGTAATGATGACAGGAGGTGGCGGCTGATGGGACTATTACTCCCATCAGCTTACACCTGCTGCTGCTAATAACAGTGACAGCAGGAGCGGCTGATGGGAATATTCTATAACTAGCCAGGCAAAACTCACAGTTGGGGGCTGCAACCCTCAGCTGTCAGCTTCAGCAAGGCTGGTTATCAAGAATAGAAGGGTCCCACACTGTTTTCTGATTATTTAAATAAATCATTTGAAAAAAAACGGCGTGGGTTCACCCCAATTTTTGACCCCATTTTTCACTGTGATCTGCTGTGACGAAACAGAGCTTGAATTGTGGTGACCTCATCACTGGCTTTTTCCCATGGTGATGAGGACATTGCAGTTCAGCCCTGCTCGGAACGCAGCCTCACTGACTGGTGGTAACCACGATGATATCACCGCTGGTCATTGATACTGCTCACAGCAGCTAATTCACCAGTGGTTCTCAGCCTGGGAGGTTGCATCTTGACACTGTCCAGGTTGAAAACTGTTGATCCCCCAGACATAGATTACGGCGTGGGACAGAACGACGGATAGGTGAGGGATATTGTTTTTTTTTGTTTGTTTATTACAGGAGATGAGGGAATCTGTGGAATTAGGAGTTAGGTGAGTATAATTGTGTTTGTTATTTTTACATAAAAATTGAAAACTGTTTTATTTTATTTCTAATAAAAGACTATTCTGGCTATGTCTTTATTTACCATATAACTATAGGTCTTATAGACACCTCTCCATTACTAATCCGTGGGCTTGATGTCCTCTGACAATACAAATGTGATATCAGCCCCACAAATATGAACCCCCACTTTCCACCCCTAAAGGGCAAGTGGGAAGAGTCGGGCAAAGTGCCAGAATTGGCATATCTAATAGATGCGCCTTTTCTGGGCAGCTTCGGGCTGCTATTTTTAGGCTGGGGGACCTATATCAATGGCCCCTTAACAGCCTGAGAATACCAGCCCCCAACTGTCAGCTTTAGCAAGGCTCGTTTTCAAAAATGGGGGGGACCTCAAATTGTGTTTTTTTAATTATTTATTTAAATAATTAGAAAAATAGCATAGAAAACCCTCTATTTTTGATAACCAGTCTTGCTGACGCTGACAGCTGAGGGTTGCAGAAAATACTCTTATATTTACTTCCAGCGCAGGAGCTGGTTGATGAATACTCCCCTCAGCTGCTCCTGCTGTCACTTTTATTAGCGGCAGCAGGTGTAGGCTGATGGGAGTATTAATATCACTTGTATATAACTCTCATCATTCTCACCTGCTCGCACTGATCGCCGGCAGAGCAGGGGAGAATGATGAGAGCCGTCTTCAGCACCCGGCACCAGGGAACTATAGTGCTTTTTCCTTGGCGCCCGTCCATGTGTTACTGATACTGTCATTATTACCACTTGAATTTAACTCTCATCATTCTCCCCTGCTTGTGCTAATCTCCAGCAGAGCAGAGGAGAATTATAAGAGCCGTCTTCAGCACCCGACGACTGGGAACAGCACTTACTGTAGCGCTACTTCCCTGGCGACGATGCATGTCACAGTTGCCACACGTGTGCCGCAAGTATTACACACATGGAGACATGGACACTGACATCTCTGGTACCATTTTTTTCCAGTACTGGAAATATCAGGACATGTGAAACTGGCCTAGACAGCATTCATATAGATTTCTGTATGAACCTTTATTCACACGAAAGACGTCATCAGATAGCTTAACTCCTGAAGTCAGCATAGTAGATGAGTATAAGCTTTTCTATTTTATTGGGGCCAAGTGTGGGATATGAGAAGGGGCTGTCCAAGTAGCGGACAACTTCTTTAATTTGACATTTTAAAGAACACTCAAAGATAGATTTTACTGTGAAAACATACAAAAAACAGATTTTGAAGCTGGCTATTAAAGCTGTCACTGAATTGTTGTCACTGTCACTGAGTTATAACAGTTCATACGGCATATGGAGGTAGATATAACTACCTAGGTGCTGCTGTATTATTTATTTATTTTACTCACTTGTATAGCGCCATTAAGTCCACAGCGCTTTACAGATATTATCAAACATTAACCCCTTTACCCCCAAGGGTGGTTTGCACGTTAATGACCAGGCCAATTTTCACAATTCTGACCACGGTCCCTTAATGAGGTTATAACTCTGGAACGCTTCAACGGATCCTAGTGATTCTGACAGTGTTTTCTCATGACATATTGTACTTCATGACAGTGGTAAAATTTCTTTGATATTACCTGCATTTATTTGTGAAAAAAACAGAAATTTAGCGAAAATTTTGAAAATTTCGCAATTTTCCAACTTTGAATTTTTATGCAATTAAATCACAGAGATATGTCACACAAAATACCTAATAAGTAACATTTCCCACATGCCTACTTTACATCAGCACAATTTTGGAACCAAAATTTTTTTTTATTAGGGAGTTATAAGGGTTAAAAATTGACCAGCAATTTCTCATTTTTACAACACCATTTTTTTTAGGGACCACATCTCATTTGAAGTCATTTTGAGGGGTCTATATGATAGAAAATAACCAAGTGTGACACCATTCTAAAAACTACACCCCTCAAGGTTCTCAAAACCACATTCAAGAAGTTTATTAACCCTTCAGGTGTTTCGCAGGAATTTTTGGAATGTTTAATAAAAATGAACATTTAACTTTTTTTCACAAAAAATTTACTTCAGCTCCAATTTGTTTTATTTTACCAAGGGTAACAGGAGAAAATGGACCCCAAAACTTGTTGTACAATTTGTCCTGAGTACGCCGATACCCCATATGTGGGGTAAACCACTGTTTGGGTGCATGGCAGAGCGCGGAAGCAAAGGAGCGCCATTTGACTTTTCAATGCAAAATTGACTGGAATTGAGATGGGACGCCATGTTGCGTTTGGAGAGCCCCTGATGTGCCTAAACATTGAAACCCCCCACAAGTGACACCATTTTGGAAAGTAGACCCCCTAAGGAACTTATCTAGATGTGTGGTGAGCACTTTGACCCATTAAGTGATTCACAGAAGTTTATAATGCAGAGCCGTAAAAATAAAAAATCATATTTTTTCACAAAAATGAACTTTTTGCCCCAAATTTTTTTTTTCCCAAGGGTAAGAGAAGAAATTGGACCCCAAAAGTTGTTGTCCAATTTGTCCTGAGTATGCTGATACCTGATATGTGGGGTAAACCACTGTCTGGGCGCATGGGAGAGCTCGGAAGGGAAGGAGCGCCGTTTGACTTTTCAATGCAAAATTGACAGGAATTGAGATGGGACGCCATGTTGCCTTTGGAGAGCCACTGATGTGCCTAAACATTGAACCCCCCACAAGTGACACCATTTTGGAAAGTAGACCCCCTAAGGAACTTATCTAGATGTGTGGTGAGAGCTTTGAACCCCCAAGTGTTTCACTACAGTTTATAACGCAGAGCCGTGAAAATAAAAATTATTTTTTTTTCCACAAAAATTATTTTTTAGCCCCCAGTTTTGTATTTTTCCAAGAGTAACAGTTGAAATTGGACCCCAAAAGTTGTTGTCCAATTTGTCCTGAGTACGCTGATACCCCATATTTGGGGGGGGAACCACCGTTTGAGCGCATGGCAGAGCTCGGAAGGGAAGGAGCATCATTTGGAATGCAGACTTAGATGGATTGGTCTGCAGGAGTCACATTGCGTTTGCAGAGCCCCTAATGTACCTAAACAGTAGAAACCCCCTACATGTGACCCCATATTGGAAACTAGACCCCCCAAGGAACTTATCTAGATGTATTGTGAGAACTTTGAACCCCAAGTGTTTCACTACAGTTTATAACGCAGAGCTGTGAAAATAAAAAATCCTTTTTTTTCCACAAAAATTATATTTTAGCCCCCAGTTTTGTATTTTCCCAAGGGTAACAGAAGAAATTGGACCCCAAAAGTTGTTGTACAATGTGTCCTGAGTACGTTGATACCCCATATGTTGGGGTAAACCCCTGTTTGGGCCAGCGGGAGAGCTCGGAATGGAAGGAACACTGTTTTACTTTTTCAACCCAGAATTGGCTGGAATTGAGATCGGACATCATGTCGCGTTTGGAGAGCCCCTGGTGTGCCTAAACAGTGGAAACCCCCCAATTTTAACTGAAACCCTAACCCAAACACACCCCTAACCCTAATCCCAATGGTAACCCTAACCACACCCCTAACCCTGACACACCCCTAACTCTAATCCCAACCCTATTCCCAACCGTAAATGTAATCCAAACCCTAACCCTAACTTTAGCCCCAACCCTAACCCTAACTTTAGCCCCAACCCTAACTGTAGCCTTAACCCTAGCTCCAACCCTAACCCTAGCCCTAACCCTAACCCTAGCCCTAATCCTAACCCTAACCCTAGCCCTAACCCTAGCCCTAGCCCTAGCCCTAACCCTAGCCCTAACCCTAACCCTAGCCCTAACCCTAGCCCTAACCCTAACCCTAATAGGAAAATAAAAATAAATACATTTTTTAAATTTTTTTATTTTTCGCTAACTAAGGGGTTGATGAAGGGGGGTTTGATTTACTTTTATAGCGGGTTTTTTAGCGGATTTTTATGATTGGCAGCCGTCACACACTGAAAGACGCTTTTTATTGCAAAAAATATTTTTTGCGTTACCACATTTTGAGAGCTATAATTTTTCCATATTTTGGTCCACAGATTCAGTTTTATTTTGCGGTGTTCACTGAAGGGGTTAACTAGTGGGACAGTTTTATAGGTCGGGTCGTTACGGACCCTGCAATTCCAAATATGTGTACTTTTATTGTTTTTTTTTATTTAGATAAAGAAATGTGTTTATAGGAACAATATATATATTTTTTTTTGAATTTTTTTGGGGAATTTTTTAATTTTTTTTTTTACACATGTGAATATTTTTTTTTTACACTATAACATTGCCCCGGGGGGGGGGGGGGGGGGGGCATCATGTTACAGTGTAAGATCGCCAATCTGACACTTTGCTGCGCACTGTGTCAGATCGGCGATCTGACGTGCACAGCTCCTCCAGGCTTCCCAGCGCCTGCTCTGAGCAGGCGCAGTGAAGCCACCTCCCTGCAGGACCCGGATGCCGCGGCCATCTTGGATCCGGGCCTTCTGCAGGGAGGAGGAGATTAGAGACCCTTGGAGCAACGCGATCACATCGCATTGCTCCGGGGGTCTCAGGGAAGCATGCAGGGAGCCCCCTCCCTGCGCGATGCTTCCCTATATGTCATGTCGGATGCTATTCACACTAGGGCGTCCGACAGACAGTGGTAATTTCGCATTCGTCCACAATACGCTCAGTGGCACCTACTAGATTTTATCTAGGTTGTCCGGGGTTAAGTTAGCTGGTACTCGGGTTGGAGGCTGGGTCACGCCCACTGCCTTTAAATAGTTCTGCTGGAGTTTGGGCATCGCCGATTATAGCTTGTGCCTCGTGCCTAGTGATTCTGGTCTGGACTGGTGGTCTTAGAGTAGAAATATTGTATCTGGTGGTGTATTATCCTTTGTCATATTTCTCCTTCCTATATTTGTATTTGTTTTGCCCTGTGCACGTTATAGTGTTTTCTTGTGTGTCTGCGGCGTGGTGTGATTTTAGTTTTCCCTGTCTGTGCTTTCTGTGGAGGTTGGTGTGTGGTCTAATCACTGGGTGGCGGGTGGAGGTTTCAGCATAGGGCTGAAACAGGAGTCAGGGTCAGGCCTGGTGGCCCAGACAAGCACACCATTAGTGTAAATTCTGGGAGAGGAACAGACAGGGTTTTTCCTAGTCTGAGGGATATCGCAGGGGCCCGGGTAACCAGCCTTAGTCTACCCAGTACCCCCGTGACACTATACCACCGGAACACTGCTTCATGTTTGATCGCAGTGTGCCGGGGGTTAATGTGCTGGGGGCGGTCCGTGACCGCTCCTGGCACATAGTGCCAGATGTCAGCTGCAATAGTCAGCTGACACCCGGCCGCGATCGGCCGCGCTCCCCCCGTGAGCGCAGCCGATCGCTCTGGACGTACTATCCCGTCGGTGGTCATACGGGCCCACCTCGACGGGATAGTACGTCCGATGTCAGATAGGGGTTAATTGTTATAGAAATTTAAGATGTGGCATCTTCCTTCTGTCCCGCCCATTATGTTCTTAGGAAAAAGCTTTTCTAAGAGTGTATTGAAACACAGCGGTTATGCTGCAGCTTTAAACCATAGCAGCTTGTACCTCTGTAGTCTTTTTAAAGTGAAATTGTCACCCAAAAATCGTATATGAGATAAGGCCACCGGCATCAGGAGCTTAACTACAGCATTCTGTAATGTTGTAGATAAGCCCCCGATCTACCCTGAAAGATAAGAAAAACAGGTTATATTATACTCACCTGGGGGCGGTCCCGCTGCGGTGCGGGTCCAGCGCCTACCATCTTCATACGATGACATCCTCTTCTTGTCTTCCTGCCGCGCTCTGGCGCAGGCTTACTTTGTCTGCTCTGAAAAGGGCAGAGCAAAGTACTGCAGTGCGCAGGTGCCGGGAAAGGTCAGAGAGGCCCGGCACCTGCGCACTGCAGTACTTTGCTCTGCCCTCAACAGGGCAGTTAAAGTACGCCTGCGCCGGAGCCATGGCAGGAAGACAAGAAGAGGACGTGATCGTATGACGATAGGAGGCACTGGACCCAGACCGCGACCCCCATCGGACTGGACCGCACCGGGACCGCCCCTAGTTGAGTATAATATAACCTGTTTTTTTTACCTTTCAGGTTACATCGGGGGCTTATCTACAGCATTACAGAATGCTGTAGATAAGCCCCTGATGCCGATGGGCTTATCTCATATATGATTTTTGGGGTGACAGATTCCCTTTAATGTTCCTTCACACAATCAATCTTGCAAGTTTTCAGCTGCATCACCTGCAAGACCGCAAGGTCTATCATAATGGTCTTGCAACATTATATACAGTTGCAACCTGCCTGCAACAATAAGTGATTGTGTTCAGCTTTTATCATATCTGAATAATAAAAAAAATATATAGGGAATTGCTGTTGTTTAGATTTATTACATTACATTATTACATTACATTTATCATATACAGGTACTAATGACTTACTCACAGCCAAAGCTAACAGATAGTTCTCCATCCTCTTCCTTCTCGACCTGTCCTCTGCCTTCGACACAGTCGACCAATACATACTGCTCCAAATTATTTCTTCCCTTGGCATCAAAGACCTTGCCCTGTCCTGGATTGCCTAATACCTTTCTGACTGCACATCTAGCGTTTCCCACTCCCACACTACCTCCTCATCCCGCCCTCTCTCTGTTGGAGAGCCTCAGGGCTCTGTCCTAGGGCCTCTACTTTTTTCCATCTATACCCTTGGCCTAGGACAACTCATAAAGTCCCATGGCTTCCAGTACCACCTGTATGCGGACGACACTCAGTTCTACCTCTCTGGCCCAGTTGTCACCTCTCTGCTGTCCATAATCACAGAGTGTCTGTCAGACATATCCTCCTTCTTCACCTCTCATTTCTTAAAACAATGTAGACAAAACCGAACTCATCATCTTTCTTCCATCTCGCGTATCTCCCGTACCCGACATATCTATTATGGTAAACGGCATCATGCTCTCTCCCACACCTGAAATCCGCTGCCTCGGAGTAACTCTCGACTCGGCCCTGTCCTCCAAACCGCATGTCCTAACCCTTCTACCTCCTGTCGCCTCCAACTCAAAAATATTTCCAGAATCTGTCCCTTCCTCAGCCCTCAATCTACTAAAACTATTGTGCATGCCCTTATCATCTCCCGCCTTGATTACTGCCATACCCTCCTCTGTGGCCTCCCTGCTAACTCTCTTGCACCACTCCAGTCTGTCCTCAACTCTGCTGCCTGACTAATCCACCTCTCTCCTCGCTACTCCCTTGTTTCTCCCCTCTGCAAATCCCTCCACTGGCTCCCAATTCCCCAACAAATCCAGTTCAAACTACTAATACTGACCTACAAAGCCATCCACAACCTGTCCCCTCCCTATATCTCTGAACTAATCTCTCAATATCTTCCCTGATGCAATCTTTGATCCTCCCAAGACCTCCTACTCTCCTCCACACTTACTCGTTCCTCATACAACCGCTTCCAAGATTTCTCCCGAATATCCCCCATCCTCTGGAATTCCACACCTCAACACGTCGGATTATCCACCACCCTCAGATCCTTCAGATGGAACCTGAAAACCCATCTCTTCAGGAAAGCTTACAGCCTGCACTAACCATTCTGCGGCCTCAACACCAGAGCTGTGGCACCCCTGAACTTCTGTCTCTTCCCATTATCCCGTAGAATGTAAGTCAGCAAGGACAGGGTCCTCTCCCCTCTGTACCAGTCTGTCATCATAAATTTGCTTACTGTAAACGATATCTATAACTTTGATTGTAACCCCTTCTCATGTACAGCACCATGGAAGTAATGGGGCTTTATAAATAATAATAATAACAATTATACAGAAAGCAGTAGAATAATAAACTACTCATGTCATTTAAAGAGAACTTGTCACTTAATCAATCAAATTTGGTGGTACAGGTAACAGCAGGAGAGAACCGACTGGAAGTCATCTGGGAACTTTATTGCGGGTACAAATGGACAGGCAGCCACATAAGCATAGATCTCTTTCCTTATGGACGGCCACCAGTAGTGGCGAGAAATCAACTGTAGAGTCTTCCTTTGTCCCGCGTGACCAGCCACCTTGGAAGAGTGGCCCCAAGACAAAACTCGCTCCTTCTCGAATTCAGCCACAAGGGTCTACCCTGGAGGAATTCATGACAGACTGACTGGAGCGACAGTGACCATCTTAGACAGTTCAATTATATATTGTGGATCCGCCTCTTGACCCTCGGATAGAAAAGAGCAAGAGAGCAATACCGGCTCTGATATTCTTGTCACCAGACCTGAATTCCAAAACAAAGTTAAAGCGGGCAAAAAACAAACCCCACCTAGCTTGGCGTGGATTAAGTCTCTGGGCAAACTGGAGATACACCAGGTTCTTATGGTCCATGTAGATGACCACTAGATAGACTGCGCCCTCCAGCACGTTATGCCACTCCTCCAAAGCCATCATAAAGCCAAGTAACTCTCGATCCTTGATGGAGTAGTTACACTCAGGAGCAGAGAAGGCTTTAGAAAAGAAACTGCAGGACACGCAGCGACCCGAGGAGGACTCCTGGGTGAGCACAGCTCCAGCCCCTAACGAGGATGCGTCCACCTCTAGGAAGAACTGTTTTTTTCAAATCCGGGCAATGTAGAATGGGAGCGGTGTAGAAGAACTGTTTAAGAGAGCAGAAGGCCTTTCCAGCCTCGGAGGACCAGTTCTTCCGATCAGCTCCCTTTTGGGTCATAGCAGAGATAGGAGCGATAAGCATGGAGAAGTGAGGGACAAATTGCCTATAGTAATTAGCAACGCCAAGGAATTTCATAGTTGCTTTGATCCCTACGGGCAGGGGCCATTTAAAGATGAAAGAGACTTTCTTACTTTGCTTACTACAGACTTGTTATAAGTTATTAATGGATATGAAAAAATTAAAACTGTACCACATACAAAATTTCCTGTAGAAGGATAACATCTACTTCAGGAGTTTGGAACAATGAGCCTACTGTTTTTCAAAACTAGTGGAGCAGCAGTAAAACTGGGAGCTGGCCCAGGTGCTGAAGAACACCTTTAGAACTAAAGTAGGCACTAAAAGTGCTCAAATGGTTAGTTGGAACTTTCAGCTGGCAGTAGGAAACATACATCACTATAGCTGGTAAAGAAGAAAAAGTTACAACAAGGGCCCCTAAGACACAATATGCCATATGAGAAGTATACATGCAGAAGATTCTATCACAGATTTTGCAGTTGTGCCCAGGAGGTCTCACTTGCCCTTCACGAGGGATTGCCCTTTACGAGAGTAATAGTAGGTAGAGGGGTGTGTACACAGTTTTTTAATTGCGTTTCAGGTGGCATAGTAGGCTTTGTTCTCAATGAGATGGAAGAATGCTCTTTTAGAGTACGAGGACACAAGCTTTCTTGATCATTTTGATCTGACTACAGATTAGTAAAGGCAAGGATTCATTATAAATCATTCCTGCCAATAGAGGGCTTTCCAGCAGGGTATATATGCAAAATGTTTTTCCACTCCCCTTTTCAGGCCATGACCCTTTTTATTTTTCCATCAATATGGCCATGTGAGGGCTTGTTTTTTTGCAGGAAGAGTTGTATTATGAATGACACCATTGATTTTATTGTATAATGTGTGGGAAATAGGAAACATTTCCAAGTGCAGTGAAATTGCAAAAAAAAAAATGCAATTCCACAATCGTCTTTTGGGTTTTTTTTTACCATGTTCACCAAATGCTAAAACTGACCTCCAATTATGATTCTCCAGGACATTACAAGTTTGTAGATAGCAAACATGTATAGGTTCTTTTTTATTTAAGTGGTGACAAAATCCAAAGTTTGTTAAAAAAAATAGCGTCATTTTCTGAGATCCCTTGCATCTGTATTTTTCGGGATCTGGGGCTTGGTCAGGGCTTATTTTTTGCATGCCGAGCTGACATTTTTATTGATACCATTTTAGTGTAGATATGATGTTTTGATTGCCTGATATTGAGTTTTAATGAAATGTTGTGGCGACAAAAAAAACTAATTGTGGCATTTTAATTTTTTTTCTCATTACTCCGTTTACCGATCTGATTAATTCTTTTTATACAGCTCTGGCAAAAATTAAGAGACCACTGCACAGTTTTATAAAAATCAACTTATCTAAATGTCTGACAGCCATTCCATTCCAGGGTCAGTTGAATTCCAACTAGAGTACACCTCATTCTCCTTAATGTGCTTCAGGTTAGGTGATCACCAGAACTAAATCTTAATTAATGGAGGAAAGTATAACAAACACTGCTGGGGTATTCACAATCCTCTTGCAATAGGACAAGCTGGATGGCAACACAAGTGCTAATAATATTCCAAAAGTAATAGGAATGAAAAAATAACTTTTAACCATGCCAAAAGAGTTGAAAAGAAAAGTCTTGAGTTAGAAAAACAAGGGCTCAATTCTGGCTTTACTAGCAGGGGGAAACAGTGAGCATCATGTTGCCTCCATCCTTAAAATTTCTAAGATGGCAATCCATTACAGCAATGTCAAGCAGCAGACATTGGGGACAACAAAGGTACAGACCGGCAGACGTGAAAATGACACTCCACTGACCGGGATGACCGTCATCTTATTCAAATGTCACTCAGTCACCGCAGGATGACATCAAGTGACCTACAAAAGTAATGACAAATGGCAGCTGGGGTGAAGTTCTAGGCAAGAACAGTTCGTAACAGGTTCCTAGAGGCAGGACTAAAGTCATGTAAAGCTAGAAAAAAGCCTTTCATCAATGAGAATCAAAGGAGAGTCAGGCTGAAGTTTGCCAAAGACCATAAGGATTGGACCATAGAGGACTGGAGTAAGGTAGTCTTCTCTGATGAGTCTAATTTTCAGCTTTGCCCAACACCTGGTCGTCTAACGGAGACCTGGAGAGGCATACAAGCCACAGTGTCTTGCTCCTCCTGTGAAATTTGGTGGAGGATCGGTGATACTCTGGGGATCCTTCAGCAAGGCTGGAATTAGGCATGTTAATCTTTTCAAAGGACGTATGAATCAAGAAGCATACAAGGTTATCCTGGAAAAACAGTTGATGCCTTCTGCTCAGGCAGTGTTCCCCAACTCTGAGGAATGGTTTTTCCAGCAGCACAATGCGTCATGCTACACAGCTAGGTCAATCATGGTGTGAATGAAGGACCACAACATCAAAGACCTGTCATGACCAGCCCAATCTCCAGACCTGAACCCCATTGAAAACAGCTGGAATGGAATCAAGGAAGATGGATAGTCACAAGCAATGAAACAAAGAAGAACTGCTTAAATTTTTGTACCAGGAGTGGCATAAGGTCACCCAAAAGCAGTGCGAAAGACTGGTGGAAATCATGCCAAGACCGAATAAAAGCTGTGATTAAAAATCATTGTTATTCCACAAAATATTGATTTCTGCTCTTCCTCAGTTTAAACTTTTGGTTTTTTTGCTTCTAAATGATTATGAACTTGCTTTTTTTTGCATTTTTTGAGGTCTGCAAGCACTGCATTTTTTGTTATTTTGACCATTTCTCATTTTCAGAAAATAAATACAAAATGTGTTGCTTGGAACTTCGGAAACATGTTGTCAGTAGTTTATAGAATAAAAGAACAATTTACATTTTACTCAAAAATATACCTATAAAGAGAAAAAACAGACAAACTGGAAATGTTGCAGTGGTCTCTTAATTTTTGCAAGAGCTGTATATTGATAGATCTAGTGATTCTGAAAGAGTCAATGCCAAATATGTGCATTTTTTATTTTTGTTTTGTTTTTAATGGGGCAAGTGAGGACTGATTTAAACTTTTATTTTTCTTATTTTTTTATATTTTTAAAAACTTTTTTACTTTTCACTTGCTTCAATAGTCTCCATGGGATGCGATTCCACCCGCAGCTGTTACGGGCACATGTCAGCTGATCAAATCAGCTGACATGTGCAGAAAAAGAAAAAGATGTGCAGGAAAAGATACGGGCTCATCTCCGGAGCCCACATCAAAGCTGGAGACAAGACATGCACCGTACATGTATGGCACATGTAGTGAAGGAGTTAAAGAAACAGTGCACTCTTTACTAATGTGTCCCCAGCCATTGCTGAGAGGCACCTAGTACTTAAGGCACTACCACCTCTTGGGAGGTGCCTGGGCAACATACTCTTTCAGTGTGTTTGTGCAACTGCTGAGATGCCAGGTACTCTCCTGTTTCTGCTGCCCTGGGGGCTGAAGACCCAGGCCTGAACCTCTAATATTTATCATGTCTGGTAAAACCAGTCTCATCCTGCATAACTTAATGAAAGCCGTACCGGTTCAGCTATCTCACAAAACTATTATGCTTGACGTGTCTGGGCAGGATTTCTTTTGCAAACCTTTCTTCATCCAACAAAATGAAGCTGTGTTCATCTTGGCTCCAGCAGATGTACTACACACTGTTCCTTTGGTCTTCCACCAGAAACCATATCTTATAGAGAAATTTGGATACACTGGAGCTGGTCTTCATTGTAGCAGTGCGCAGAGCTGCGAGATCCCTCCTCTTGTGCCGCTGTGGAGCCTGGAACTCTCTGCCTTTTCCCCATAGGGGCAGAGAGTTCCAGGCTCAACAGCGGCACAAGAGGAGGGCTCTTGCATCTCGGCGCACTGCTACAATGAAGGCCAGCTCCAGTGTTCCCAAATTCCTCACAAGATATGATCTCTGGTGGAAGACCAAAGGAACAGGGAGTACATCTGATTTAGTCAAGATGGAAACTGCTTCATTGTGTTGGATGAAGAATGGTTTGCAAAAGAAATCCTTCCCAGACTCTTCAAGCATAACAACATGGTGAGTTTTGTGAGACAGCTGAACTGGTATGACTATCATAAAGTTATGCAAGATGAGACTGGTCCTGCCAGACATGATAAATATTGCTCAGGGAGATATCACCACAGCTTCTTCAAGTGTGGCCATGAAAAGCTACTGATAAAGATATAACGGAAGGTATCCTCAAGTACTGAATATCTAATGACCTTGTCATCAGAAATATAAAAGAAAGATAACCCATGGTTAGTGTTGAGCGATAACGTCCGATACTTGAAAGTATCGGTATCGGAAAGTATCGGCCGATACCGGCAAAGTATCGGATCTAATCCGATACCGATACCCGATACCAATACAAGTCAATGGGACTCAAGTATCGGACGGTATCCCTGATGGTTCCCAGGGTCTGAAGGAGAGGAAACTCTCCTTCAGGCCCTGGGATCCATATCAATGTGTAAAAGAAAGAATTAAAATAAAAAATAGGGATATACTCACCCTCCGACGCAGCCTGGACTTTACCGCCGTAACCGGGAGCCGTTGTACCTAAGAATGCGCGCTTGCAGGGCCTTAGATGAGGTCACTGCGCTCTGATTGGTCCATAGCGGTTGCGTGACCGCTACGCGACCAATCACAAAGCAGTGACGTCACCTAAGGTCTTTCAAGCGCTTGAAATACCTTAGAAGACGTCCGCAGCTTCTGATTGGTCGCGTAGCGGTCGCGTGACCGCTACGCGACCAATCACAAAGCAGTGACGTCTTCTAAGGTATTTCAAGCGCTTGAAAGACCTTAGGTGACGTCACTGCTTTGTGATTGGTCGCGTAGCGGTCACGCGACCGCTACGGACCAATCAGAGCGCAGTGACCTCATCTAAGGCCCTGCAAGCGCGCATTCTTAGGTACAACGGCTCCCGGTTACGGCGGTAAAGTCCAGGAGCTGCCGGAGAGGTGAGTATATCCCTATTTTTTATTTTAATTCTTTATTTTACACATTGATATTAATCCCGATACCGATTCCCGATACCACAAAAGTATCGGATCTCGGTATCGGAATTCCGATACCCGATACTTGCGGTATCGGAATGCTCAACACTACCCATGGTATATTCTCCTTCATGCTGTCATGCCCTGATCCATCTCCTTTCATTCACAGGTATGTGCGAGCTGTCTCCTAATCTGAACTAGTTTTTTCCCCCCTCTGAATCCCATGTACTTCTATCCCTCTTCTAACTGCTGGTATGTTGCTGCTATCCCTCTTCTAACTGCTGGTATGTGTGAACTGTCTCCTAATCTGAACTAGCCACTGCACCCCCTGAATCCCATGTACTTCTATCCCTCTTCTAACTGCTGGTATGTGCGAACTGTCTCCTAATCTGAACTAGCCACTGCACCCCCTGAATCCCATGTACTTCTATCCCTCTTCTAACTGCTGGTATGTTGCTGCTATCCCTCTTCTAACTGCTGGTATGTGTGAACTGTCTCCTAATCTGAACTAGCCACTGCACCCCCTGAATCCCATGTACTTCTATCCCTCTTCTAACTGCTGGTATGTTGCTGCTATCCCTCTTCTAACTGCTGGTATGTGTGAACTGTCTCCTAATCTGAACTAGCCACTGCACCCCCTGAATCCCATGTACTTCTATCCCTCTTCTAACTGCTGGTATGTGCGAACTGTCTCCTAATCTGAACTAGCCACTGCACCCCCTGAATCCCATGTACTTCTATCCCTCTTCTAACTGCTGGTATGTTGCTGCTATCCCTCTTCTAACTGCTGGTATGTGTGAACTGTCTCCTAATCTGAACTAGCCACTGCACCCCCTGAATCCCATGTACTTCTATCCCTCTTCTAACTGCTGGTATGTGCGAACTGTCTCCTAATCTGAACTAGCCACTGCACCCCCTGAATCCCATGTACTTCTATCCCTCTTCTAACTGCTGGTATGTTGCTGCTATCCCTCTTCTAACTGCTGGTATGTGTGAACTGTCTCCTAATCTGAGCTAGCCACTGCACCCCCTGAATCCCATGTACTTCTATCCCTCTTCTAACTGCTGGTATGTGCGAACTGTCTCCTAATCTGAACTAGCCACTGCACCCCCTGAATCCCATGTACTTCTATCCCTCTTCTAACTGCTGGTATGTTGCTGCTTTTTCCCTGACTTTAATTCTATGTATCATACTTCAAGCTTGCTGAATTCATATTGATATGCACATGTTCCTCACACCTAGCTCTATCCTCCCATCTTATCCTATCCTTCACTAACCTTGATGCTAACCAAATGTACTATTAACTGCAATCTGTGAATTGTTCCCTGCTGTGAACTGTTCCCCACCTCCTTCCTCCTCCCTATTCCTCTCTCACCTGGCTTCATTTCATGGACTCTTCAAATGGTATAAGTTGCATGGTACTGGTCACGTATGGCCTCGGTCAGATGTGACATCATTTGAAGTGACATCTTTTAAATGTCATCAGAAATATACCAGAAAGAGTCCAGAAATCAGTCAGACGGTAAGACTAATCACTATCTTCTAAATTTACTTGCCTTTCTTTTCCTCCCCTGCTCTTTAACCGTGCTCACTTTTTCCCCACCATTTTTGCTCCACTAATCATCACTCTCCTTCACCCGCCTGCTTCCCTTTCTCTGCTTAGTCTCACTGCTGGCGACACATCCCCAATCCTGCCCCCCGCCTCATATATTACTAATCCTCATCCTATCCTTCTCACACTATGAGAAACTATCGCAACCTGTCACACTTAAAACCTGTGCCACTGACCCCCACCACCCTGCTTCCCCTCTCTGGGGCACTTTGGAATGCCCGCTCTGTCTGCAACAAGCTCCACATGGTCCACGATCTCTTCACTTCCCGCAACCTTTCCTTCCTGGCCCTCACCGAGACCTGGCTGACGCCCCCTGACACGGCCTCGCCTGCAGCACTGAGTTACGGTGGCCTCCAATTTACCCACACTCCTCGCTAAGGCAGCAGACATGGTGGAGGAGTTGGTGTCCTTCTTTCTAAAAACTGCTCTTTCAACCCTATCCAACCCCCACCCTCCCTTATCCTCCCTCCTTTCGAGGTTCACTCTGTCCGTATTTACACTCCCTCCAATCTCCAAATGGCTGCCATATACCGACCACCGGGCTCAGCCACTGCCTTCATAGACCAATTCTCCACCTGGCTCCTTCACTTTCTCTCTGCCGACATCCCCACCATCATTATGGGTGACTTTAATATCCCTACTGACACCCACCAGCCAGCAGCCTCCAAACTACTGGCCCTTACTTCATCCTTTGGACTCACCCAGTGGTCCTCCACAGCCACCCACACAGATGGACATACACTAGACCTCATCTTCACTCGCCTCTGTTCCTTATCTAAGCTCACAACCTCTCCCTTCCCCCTATCTGACCACCATCTACTCACCTTCTCATCCTTGTCCTCCTCATCTGCTCCCCAGGTCCAGCCATTATCACATCCTCGCAGAATCCTCGCAAACCTAGACATTCACAGACTCTCAGACTCTCTCCTACCCCTGTCCTCCATATCTTCACTCCATGACACGGACAGCGCCACCGCTTTCTATAACTCCACCCTCACATCAGCCATAGACTCAGTCACCCCTCTCATGCATGGCGAAGTGCGACGAACTAATAGGCAACCCTGGCATAACAATCTCAGAAAAAAACTTCGACAAGCATCCAGGGTCATGGAGCGGCATTGGAAGAAAACACACCTGCCAGATGACTTCACTGCCTTTAAACAAGCTACACTTGACTTCAAATCAGCCCTCACCTCTGTTAAACAGACCTATTTCACTAACCTTGTATCTTCACTGTTCTACAACCCAAAACAACTGTTCAGCACATTTAACTCTCTCCTCCGCCCACCACTGCCACCTCCAACTCCCTTCATCTCTTCTGAGGACTTTGTCACCTACTGCAAAAACAAGATCGACCAAACAAGGCAAACCTTCACTTGTCCACCACTAGTGTTGAGCATTCCGATACCGCAAGTATCGGGTATCGGCTGATACTTGCGGTATCGGAATTCCGATACCGAGATCCGATACTTTTGTGGTATCGGGAATCGGTATCGGAACCATATTCATGTGTAAAATAAAGAATTAAAATAAAAAATATGGATATACTCACCTCTCCGGTGGCCCCTGGATCTTACCGCTGTAACCGGGAGCCTCCGTTCCTAAGAATGAGCGCGTGAAGGGCCTTCGATGATGTCGCGGCTTCTGATTGGTCGCGTGACCGCTCATGTGACCGCTCACGCGACCAATCAGAAGCCGCGACGTCAGCCGCGACGTCATCGAAGGTCCTTCACGGGCTCATTCTTAGGAACGGAGGCTCCCGGTTACAGCGGTAAGGTCCAGGGGCCACCAGAGAGGTGAGTATATGGATATATATGGATATACTCACCTCTCCGGCGGCCCCTGGACCTTACCGCTGTAACCGGGAGCCTCCGTTCCTAAGAATGAGCCCGTGAAGGACCTTCGATGACGTCGCGGCTGACGTCGCGGCTTCTGATTGGTCGCGTGAGCGGTCACATGAGCCGTCACGTGACCAATCAGAAGCCGCGACGTCATCGAAGGCCCTTCACGCGCTCATTCTTAGGAACGGAGGCTCCCGGTTACAGCGGTAAGATCCAGGGGCCACCGGAGAGGTGAGTATATTCATATTTTTTATTTTAATTCTTTATTTTACACATGAATATGGATCCCAGGGCCTGAAGGACAGTTTCCTCTCCTTCAGACCCTGGGAACCATTCTGATACTTTGCGTCCCATTGAAATGCATTGGTATCGGGTATCGGTATCGGCGATATCCGATATTTTTCGGGTATCGGTCGATACTATCCGATACCGATACTTTCAAGTATTGGACGGTATCGCTCAACACTATCCACCACCCCAACCACTCCATATACCAGACCTCTGCCCTTCACTAATTACCTCCCACTCCAACATCACTGAAGGAGAGATAACTCGCCTCTTTTCCAAATCACACCTCACCACCTGTGCACTTGACCCCATCCCTTCCCACCTGCTCCCCAACCTCACTAACATGCTCATTCCAGCCCTAACCCATCTCTTCAACCTATTGCTCTTTTCTGGTACCTTCCCCTCTGCCTTCAAACATGCCACCATCATACCCATCCTCAAAAAAACTAACCTTGACCCAACTACTATGCCCAGCTAACGCCCCATATCACTGCTCCCGTTTGCTTCAAAACTCCTTGAGCAGCATGTCCATGCTCAACTTTCCTCCCACCTCTCATCTAACTCTCTCCTTGACAACCTCCAATCTGGCTTCCGCCCCCACCACTCCACCGAAACTGCCCTGACAAAAATTACTAATGACTTAGTCACAGCCAAAGCTAACAGACAGTTCTCCATCCTCCTCCTTCTTCACCTGTCCTCTGCCTTCAACACAGTCAATCACTGCCTACTGCTACAGATTCTTTCTTCCCTTGGCATCAAAGACCTTGCCCTGTCCTGGATTGCCTCATACCTGCCCAACCGCACATTTAGCGTTTCCCACTCCCGCACTACTTCCTCATCCTACCCTCTCTCTGTTGGAGTCCCTCAAGGCTCTGTCCTAGGGCCCCTACTTTTTTCCATCTATACCCTTGGCCTAGGACAACTCATAAAGTCCCATGGCTTCCAGTACCACCTGTTTGCAGATGACACTCAGATCTACCTCTCAGGCCCAGATGTCACCTCCCTGCTGTCCAAAATCCCGAAGTGTCTGTCAGCCATATTCTCCTTCTTCACCTCTCGGTTCTTAAAACTCAATTTAGACAAAACCGAATTCATCATCTTTCCCCCACCTCACGCATCCCCCATACCCGATCTATCTATTATGGTAAACGGCGTCATGCTCTCTCCCGCACCTGAAATCCGCTACCTCGGGGTAACGCTCGACTCTGCCCTGTCTTTCAAACCTCACGTTCAAGCTCTTGCCACCTCCTGTTGCCTCCAACTCAAAAATATTGCCAGAATCCGTTCTTTCCTCAGCCCACAATCTACCAAAACTCTTGTGCATGCTCTCATCATCTCCCGCCTCGATTACTGCAACACCCTCCTCTGTGGCCTCCCAGCTAACTCTCTTGCACCACTCCAGTCTGTCCTCAACTCTGCTGCCCTGCTAATCCACCTCTCTCCTCGCTACTCCTCTGCTTCTCCCCTCTGCAAATCCCTCCACTGGCTCCCAATTCACCAACGAATCCAGTTCAAACTACTAACACTGATCTACAAAGCCATCCACAACCTGTCCCCTCCCTGTATCTCTGAACTAATCTCCCAATATCTTCCCTCACATAATCTTCGATCCTCCCAAGACCTCCTACTCTCCTCCACACTTATTCATTCCTCACACAACCACCTCCAAGATTTCTCCCGAATATCCCCCATCCTCTGGAATTCCTTGCCTCAACATGTCCGATTATCCACCACCCTCGGATGCTTCAGACGGAACCTGAAAACCCATCTCTTCAGGAAAGCCTACAGCCTACAATAACCGAGCCGCCGCCTCACCACCACCAGAGCCACCGCCTCACCACTGCCAGAGTCGCCGCCTCACCCCTACCTTCTGTCTTTTCCCCACTATCCCATAGAATGTAAGTCCGCAAGGACAGGGTCCTCTCCCCTCTGTACCAGTCCTTCACTGTAAACCTGTTTACTTAAACGATATCTATAACCCTGTATGTAACCCCTTTCTCATGTACAGCACAATGGAATTAATGGTGCTATATAAATAATAATAATAATAATAATAATGACCTGCAGCGTCTGAACCAGTACCTATCTCTTTTCTGCTATCGCTGTGCAACATTAGTGATCGTGTGTACACTTGATTCTTCAATGTAAGTACCTTATGTGAGACTAGTTCTGTCTGACCGGTGTGTACGTGTTGGTCTTGAGTGAACTTGATTCCTGTTTGTCCTCTGTGTACTTGTTCCTACCTGGCCCAGTCTGTTCTATGTAAAACTGCACCTGTCTGTCCTGTGGGAACTTACTGTTCCCCTTTCTGCATCTGTGGTCCAGTACCCCCTTGCCAGAGACCCAGTTCTTCCTGAAGCTGTTCCATTCTGTTGTGTCTGAACTGGGTCCTACCTGTGCTTCTATTCCAGTCGTACCTGTCAGTGACTCATTTCTTCCTGAAGTTGTTCCTGCCCAACCAGTCTGAACTGGGTTCTACACCTGCTTGCCTGTATAGCAGTTGTGTCCGCCACCACCATCATATCATGTTGAGAGTAAGGCTGCTTTCACACTAGCGTCGGTACGGGCCCGTTGCAGTGCATCACATGCTGTGAAAGAAAAGCACAACGGGGGCAGCGGAGGCAGTCTTACGACGCTTCTGCTGCCCCATTGTAAGGTCCAGGGAGGAGGTGGTGGAGTTTCGGCTGTTACATGTAACTTTTTTTGTGGTGGCGGTGCACCAAAACACGACGCAACCGTCGCACGACGGTTGCGATATGTGGCAATACGTCGCAATGCGTCGGTAATGTAAGTCTATGAGGAAAAAACGCATCCGTTTTTTCTGCTAAACGACGCATTGCGACGTCCGCTGAAAAACGCTAGTGTGAAAGTAGCCTAAGCTGCCATGTGCCCAAAGTCAGTCCTGATGTAGCACCTAGTCATGCCTCTAGGGATTGTGGCACCGTCTGTTGCCGTGCATCCGGGATCGGACTTGCGGAGGTACTTAGTCACGCCCCTCGTGGCTTTCCTAGGTTCACAGCACAGTGAGATCACGATCCTTCCTCGCGCTAATTACTCTGAGCACGAGCATAACAGTAGGAAGGATAAAAAACAGCTTAGCCTGGGTTTTTTTTTGGAATATTAGCTTTTGGTCTAGATCTGATCAGCACTAGATTTTACGCCATCATTAGAATAATTTGAGTATATTTCCCCTTTCAATTCAATACCTTCAATGCAAATGTATAACCTTGTGTAATACAATACTTAGTACTTGATGGTTCTTAGACCTAGGAGAAACATTATGTTTAAAGATTACATAACAAATTTAATGCATTTTTGAAAAATGTTTACTCACCAAATGTATCACTTAATAGAAATATAAGGCCAGTAGACAATATCGGATATAACTGCTTAAGTGCATATAAACAAGTCAATAAATGTCCTGTGACCTTCAAAATAATGTAAATACACTGTGACCTACCAACATAGCATAGAGGTTTTTTATCTCTTGTGTAACATGCAACCCAGATAAAAGATACTTACGGTAGATTATATCCACTTACATTATCCAAACACTCTAAAAACAAACTTGTGTAAGGGTATGTGCACACGTCCGGATTTCTTGCAGAAATTTCCTGAAGAAATGGTTGCGTGCTGCCCATGTGACCGCGACGCGACCAATCACAGCAAGCCGTGACGTAATTTTCAGGTCCTGAATGCAGAATTAGGCATTCAGGACCTGAAATTACATCACGGCTTGCTGTGATTGGTCGCGTCGCGGTCACATGGGCGGCACGCAACCAATCACAAGCCGTGACGTAATTTTAAAATGCGCGCGTTTCCTGCCTCCCGTGACGTCACGGCTTGTGATTGGTCGCGTCACCCATGTGACCGCGACGCGACCAATCACAAGCCGTAACGTAATTTTCAAATCCTGAATGCCTAGAATTAGGCATTCAGGACCTGAAAATTACGTCACGGCTTGCTGTGATTGGTCGCGTCGCGGCCACATGGGCGGCACGCGACCAATCACAAGCCGTGACGTCACGGAAGGCAGTAAACGCGCGCATTTTAAGCAAAGAACGCTGCCGGTTCACTCGGTAAGGTCCAGGCTGCGTCGGAGAGGTGAGTATAGCAATATTTTTTATTTTAATTCTTTCTTTTACACATTAATATGGATCCCAGGGCCTGAAGGAGAGTTTCCTCTCCTTCAGACCCTGGGAACCATCAGGAATACCGTCCGATACTTGAGTCCCATTGACTTGTATTGGTATCGGGTATCGGTATCGGATTAGATCCGATACTTTGCCGGTATCGGCCGATACTTTCCGATACCGATACTTTCAAGTATCGGACGGTATCGCTCAACACTACAGATTACATAAGAAAATGTCAGCGTGTTCTGGTTCTGAGATTTTGGCTGACCATTCAGGGTATGTGCACACTTCCGGATTTCTTGCAGAAATTTCCTGAAGAAAACCGGAAATTTTCTGCAAGAAATCCGCATTTTTTTTTTGCGTTTTTTTTTCATTTTTTTCGCGTTTTTTTTAGCATTCTGCAAGCGTAATTAGCTTGCAGAATGCTAAAGTTTTCCAAGCGATCTGTAGCATCGCTTGGAAAACTGACTGACAGGTTGGTCACACTTGTCAAACATAGCGTTTGACAAGTGTGACCAACTTTTTACTATAGATGCTGCTTTTGCAGCATCTATAGTAAAAGATAGAATGTTTAAAAATAATAAAAAAAATAAAAAAAATGCTTATACTCACCCGCAGACAGCTGATCTCCTCACCGGCGTCCGTTCCGTATAGATGGTGTGTGCGCGCAGGACCTTCCATGACGTCGCGGTCACGTGAGCGGTCACATGACCGGTCTCGACCAATCACAAGATGGCGACGTCATCGGCAGGTCCTTCACCGCACACCAGCTACAGGAACCGAAGCGACAGCGTGCAGTGGAGAGGCGGGAAGACATCGAAGGTGAGTATAGGACTATTTTTTATTTTAATTCTTTTTTTTTGACCAATTATATGGTGCCCAGTCCGTGGAGGAGAGTCTTCTCTCCTCCACCCTGGGTACCAACCGCACATAATCTGCTTACTTCCCGCATGGTGGGCACAGCCCCGTGCGGGAAGTAAGCAGATCAATGGACTCCTAGGTGTGCGGAATCCCCTGCAATTCCGCATTTTAATGAACATGTTGCTTTTTTTTCCGCGATGCGATTTTTTCGCGGAAAAAAAGGCTACATTTGCACAAAAAATGCGGAATACACTGAAAATAATGGGAGGCATATGTAAGCGTTTTTTTCGCGTTTTTATCACGTTTTTATAGCGAAAAAACGCGAAATAAACGCGAAAAATACTGAACGTGTGCACATGGCCTCAGGATCCAGGATTTTTGGGTGGATAAAGACAAAAACAGACATATATCGTTAGTCTAGAAATAAACTACATGTCCTTGACCAATTCTGAGAAATTCTGACCACTACTATGTGGAATGTCCGGGAAATTGTCCACAAGGAGACCCAGATGATAACATCTTGCACAATACTTGTTTTTCTGTAATTCTGTTATTTTTCTGTTATTTAAAAGTGAAGATTAACCATTTCTTTAACAATGGGCATGGATAACAAGATATGACCGTGACTGAAACCAATGGAAGCCCACCCTTATGGCTATGTGCACACGATGCAGATTTGGTGCAGAATTTTCTGCACAAAATCTGCACAAAATCTGCATCTTCTGGCAGAAAACGCAGCTGACAATTCCTGCATTTTTTATGCGTTTTTTATGCGTTTTTAATGCATTTTTAGTGCGTTTTTTGCAGTGCAGTTTTGGTGCAGTTTTGTAGTGCGTTTTTAGTGCGTTTTTTGTGCGTTTTTTGTGCGTTTATTATGCTGATTTGTCAGCTTTTTTAAAGCTAAATAAAGAGAAATAAAGTTTAAAAAAAAAAAAATATTTACATGATGTCATTTCCTAGTCCAACCTTTTCTCAATCTCAATCAAATTTCACAACGTGCGTCGGTACATCGGCCCGACGCATAGCGACAGACCCCTACCGACGCAAGTGTGAAAGAGGCCTTTATGAGCGTTGAATTTAAAAAAAACTGAAAAAAACGGCGTGGGCTCCTGCGCAATTTTCTGTGCCAGAGGGGGAAAGCCGACGGCTGGGGGCCAATATTTGTAGCCTGCTATGAATATCAGCCCGCAGCTGTCTGCGTAGCCTTTACTGGCTATTAAAATAGGGGGACCCCCCCAAAAAAAATGATGTGGGGTCTCCCTATATTTTATAGCCAGAAAGGCTACGCAGACAGCTTCGGGCTGATATTCATAGCCTAGAGAGGGGCCATGAATATTGCCCCCCCCCCGGCTACAACTACCAGCCCGCAGCCGCTCCAGAAATGGCACATCTCTAAGATGCGCCAAATCTGGCGCTTAGCCTCTCTCTTCCCACTCCCGTGTAGCGGTGGGATATGGGGTAATAAGGGGTTAATGTCACCTTGACATTGTAAGGTGACGTTAACCCCAGTTAATAATGGAGAGGTGTCTATAAGACGCCTATCCATTATTAACCCCAAATTACTGAACACAAAAAAAAGACACAGCAAAAAGTATTTTAATATTCTAAATTTTACCATACTTACAAATCCCTTGATGATCTGTAGTCTTTTCTGACGTAGTCCATTAATATCGAGTGTCCCACGACGATCTGCCGTGGAGAACAGCCACACCAGGAGATGTGACTGCTCTCCACGGCTTCCCAAACACAATGACAGGCGCTAAAGCTCCTGCAGTGTGCCGGCGCATGCGCGCGAGTTTACCGGAGTTCAATGAACTCCGGGACTCTTGCTTTACGACACTGCTGCGTGAGAAATTTCACGGCAGTTCAATTGCCGTAAAGTGAGCTCCCGGAGTTCATTCAACTCCAGGAAACGAACGGGCAGCTCCGATACACTGCAGGAGCGATTAACTCCTGCAGTGTGTCACCGGAGGACGTCGTGGGACAACCTATACTATGGATTACGACGGAAAAGATTTTTTTTTTTTTTTGGGACAAGGATGATCGTGGATGGTGGCCTTCGGGGACGTATGTGGTGAGTATGTACTACATGTTATATGTGTGTTTGTGTTTTTAACCCATTGTAGTCAGTCGCCTGATGATGGGACAACTCTCCCATCATCACATTTCGATGGGAGGAGTAGTCCCACCCGACGAATGACTACAATGAGTCACTACTGACAGACAGACACACACACAGACAGACAGAGACACATACACACAGACACTATACATACCATTTCTACCATACGACTCCATTTTTGCTACACTCCGCCCACACGCTTCCTCCACATCACTGACGTCACTTTCTTCTGCTGCGGTTTTGACACCCAAATCCGCATAAAATCTGCAGATGTTTTTTTTTTTCTGCAGTTTTTATGCGGATTTGACCCACAAAATGGGAGTCAATGGGTGCAGAAACGCTGCAGTTCTGCACAAAAGAAGTGACATGCACTTCTTTGAAATCTGCAGCGTTTCTGCACGGATTTTTCTGCACCATGTGCACACTTTTTTTTTCACATTGATTTACATTGTACTGTAAATCACAGTGCAGTTCTGCAGCATTTCTGCAGCAGAAAAAAACGCTGCAGAACTGCACTAAATCTGCATGGTGTGCACATAGCCTATGACTGAAAGACAAGGTAGAATATAACTATACAGTGATTTTTTTGGAATGAAAACTGCACCTTTTTGCTTTAAAACAATGTGTTAGTGGTGCTCATTGCATCACTAACAACACACTGGGGTCAGTTTAATAGCGAAAAATGACATGACAGGTTCCCTTTAAAGGCTATTGAGACCATTGATATGGAAAAAAATGATTTTCACTTCAGTTAATGGTCACCTTAAGTTAATAAAATTGAAGTCTGCAATTTCTATTGCCTCAATAATTTTTAGATCACTTGATGATAAACCGTTTCCAACCTGATCCGAGTTTTTCTTTTTCTCTTTTGGAAGTGTCCCTACCACCAGTAATATAGGCTGAATGTCAGTTCTGTGTGTATGGGAAGTTCTGCTGTGTTTATTAGCTCATGTATCAGCACAGCTTCTATCCTGCAGTTATTTCCTCTACATCTGCTTTCCTCCTTGTCTACAGCATGTTTTCTCTGCCCTCCCTGAGATGCTTTAGCCCCTCTCTTTGTTGATAAAAAGTGTGTACAAACGACTTGCCCTCCCTACCTCTATCTGAAAGAAGGAAGTGGAAAGAATAGAGAGAGCTGTAATAGATCTGTATAATATTTTGTGGAGTGCTCAGCTAAATAAAGGAGTTACAGACACTCTGCAGGAGAAAAATTGTAAAACATTTAAAATGAGTAACCACAGTAAATGGGCATTCAAATCAAAAATGTTCAATTCACTGTAAAGTCTGGATACAGTGAAGAAAGACTTTGCCGTTACTGGGGCAGGATATGTATGATGCTTCTTACAAGATTCTATGTAGAAGGAAGAGGGGAAGAGGAGGGGGAACTCTGCCTCTGGCTCCTCGCTCCTCTTCTTCCATCTCTTCTACATAGAACTTTATTAGTTGCAACTGTCGTCTCCTGTCTCAGTAATGGGAAAATCTGTCTTCATTGAATACAGACTTTACCAGTAAATTGCTAATCTTGAAAATGATTGATCAGTCCAGAAGGAGAAAGTGTCATATTTCTCAGTATATTACATTTTTTTAAAAAGTTTGTAAATTATTGCTTTGTGAAATGAAAATTATATATTACTCTTTAACTCTGGCTGTGACGTTCAGGTCAGAGGGCGCAATGATGTGTTTAGTGCTCTGCCTGAACAGTCACTCCAGGGTGCCGGAAGACACAGTGTCGCGCAGCGGTGGAATGGGGACAGGTGAATATCGCAAATACTGTTGTCCTGAGCCACTAGCAACTCCTGCTATTGGTGTCCCCACCTGCTCAGGACATGGAGCATCTTATGGGGCCATCAAGCACTACGGAGCAGCATATGGGGCATATTATGCTATGGAGCACATATGGGGCCATCAACCTTTATGGAGCAGCATATGGGGCATATTATGCTATGGAGCATCTTATGGGGTCATCAACCTTTATGTTGCAGCATATGGGGTATATTATGCTATGGAGCACCTTATGGGGCCATCAACCTTTATGGAGCAGCATATGGGGCATATTATGCTATGGAGCATCTTATGGGGTCATCAACCTTTATGTTGCAGCATATGGGGCATATTATGCTATGGAGCACATATGGGGCCATCAACCTTTATGGAGCAGCATATGGGGCATATTATGCTATGGAGCATCTTATGGGGTCATCAACCTTTATGTTGCAGCATATGGGGTATATTATGCTATGGAGCACCTTATGGGGCCATCAACCTTTATGGAGCAGCATATGGGGCATATTATGCTATGGAGCATCTTATGGGGTCATCAACCTTTATGGAGCAGCATATGGAGCATATTATTCTATGGAGCATCTTATGGGGCCATCAACATTTAAAGAGCAGCATATGGGGCATATTATGCTATGGAGCATCTTATGGGGCCATAAAACTTTATGGAGCAGCATATGGGGCATATTATGCTATAGGTCATCTTATGGGGCCATCAACCTTTATGGAGCAGCATACGGGGCATATTATTCTATGGAGCATCTTATGGGGCCATCCTTAACCTTTTTGGAGCATTATATGGGGCATATTTTTGTATGGAGCATCTTATAGGGCCTTTATTAACTTTTAGGGAGCAATATATGGGGCATATTACACTATGGAGCATCTTATGGGGCTCATCATGATCTTTATGGAGCATTATATGGGGCTCCTGATTCAATATGGATATTCAAAAACATTTAACCTACTGATGTCTCAATTAATTTTACTTTTATTGGTATCTATTTTTATTTTTGAAATCTACCAGTAGCTGCTGCATTTCCCACCCTAGGCTTATACTCGAGTCAATATGTTTTTTTGTGGCAAAATTAGGAGTCTTGGCTTATACTCGGGTCGGCTTATACTCGAGTATATACGGTAGCTTATTAAATTAGTAAACTAACTGGAATGCTTGTAGTTAGATAACACATGACCATGGCCAAAAAATAACAACCATCATGCCCATGAATACATTTTTATCAACACCACTATTATTTCTTTTTTAAACTTAGTGGTGACTCAATGTGTGGAAAAGTGGAAAATGTTTAATTGCCTCGTGGATTGGAATGAGAAATGTATTAGAATGGAGCTATCACTGCTATTTCCCCAATTTATTTACCGAGTAGTGATTTTGAACACTTTTTACCAGTTATTTTGGCACTATACTATACTATAGTTGTCTATACATGTTATGAATGTATTACTTGATACTTGTAAGAGGGGCACCGGTTGACAGTATTACACTGGTAGCATCCATGTAGAGAGGTACCCAACAACTCTCACTTCTGCACTGGAAGGTGTGAGGCCTACTAACATGGCCTTTGTCAATCACTTTCTAGGTATCCTAATTAATAGTATCTGTCTGACGTGTACAAGACTTGGAACGTGTTCTTGACTCCTGTTATGGAAGTGAAAGGAGCTTGATTATTCTTTAAGACTAGTAAACAAAGACAAAGAAAATTGGGGCACCCACCACTTGGCGTTAGAATAACAATTTATTGCAGTTTACTTAAAACAGAGATTGTGAAGACAATTGCGGCTGACATCCGTTTCGCCTGGAAATCATGCTTCCTCTGGGTCTTTTCTCCACAATCTCTGTTTTATGGAAACCGGAATAAAATTTAATTCTAACACCATGTGTTATGTGCCCCAATTTTCTTCGTTTCTCATTTAGTAGTGGACTTTTTTCATTGTTAGCATTAACAGAGCAGTTCAGCTGCAATACAGTCCATGATGCCATACATGATTACCGCCTGATTGTGCAATATGTAAATGGTTAGCAGTGCCTGATCTCTGTTTTCTAACAATATTGGATATTCTTTAAGACTAGCTTAAATATCAGTTTTGAGCTCACAACTAGGCATTTACTTTAATCAAAAAATCTAAGAGTAAAACCCCCTGAGGGATTAGTTAAAAAAAGTAAATGTAGTGATGTTTAGCTCTCACAAATTTCTAATCTCGGATTCTTTGTTCTAGAGATTGTGCTTGAACAAGGATCCTAAATATCATCTGTTGAGTTCTTGACGTAAACTTCGTTCTTGAAACTGCTGTAAGCCCCGACAGTATATGGGGATATCTATACTTATCCCAGCAGGGACTTTTCTTGTGTTTCCAATTGATTGCTCAGCTGCCAGCAAGAAACAGAGAACACAGACACTTTACAGTACAGTCACAGAAAAGCAAAAATTGCTTAGACTTATTTGTGAGATTCAGTGCATAGATGCGTCAGATAAGCAACAGCCGCCCTTCTCTACAAGTACAAGTGTAATAATGAAAAAAAGCTATGGCAATTTAGTTTCTTTGTGCCAGGATTGCTTCCATTCTGTAATCAGACCTCAAAGCCAGAATTAAGGATTAAAATTGCTTCAGAATGGATCAGACCTTTGCTTGGAGCATTTTGACTGATGCTCGAAATTGTTGCACAATTTCAGTTTCCTCGAGTCATGGCAGACCCATATGTGTTTGTCAGATAGAAAGCTACATTATGAATAACTGCAATTTTAATTGTACCCAAAGGAACAGCAGATCTAATCTCATATTACTAAAACTTATTTTTTCTTTATCACTATAACCCATTTATTTTTGTTCTTCTTTCCAGTTCTTATGTTTGAACTTCAATGGTCACCATCGTTTCAGCAAAGCATGCATAAATCAATAACTTAAGGAAATATTAGAGACTAGCTGATATGACTTATCACATAAATATTCTTCTTTGTCCATTTAACATTTCTCCTTTCCCCTCCTCATGAACTCATCATTAAAGGAGTTGTCTAAGCTTGGACTCATAGCATGGAGTGTATGTGCTGTCAGAATTCTACGGAACTGGTGCCGGGAGTGTGCAGGCGAATGACCGCACGTATGCGATTTGCATACATGGGGTCACATACCGACTAGACATGCTCATCCTCACTCAGTACAAGTGATTTGAGCAAGGTGGGAGAATGTCTAGTCATAATGTGGCCGGAAGTATGTAAATTACATATTTGCATCAAATGACTGCCCACTGTTGGCTCCCCAAAATCTTGACAGTGTGCACACTGATCACTCTTAGAATTTACAAGTCTATAGTCACATAAAGTGACTGCAGACTCATATCCATCCCAAGCCTGGACAACTCTGCTGTGACTGAATATACCTGATCTCCTCAGCTTTCAGTGTTTAGCAGGACTCATTAAAATGCTCATCTTAATATTATACAACCATTCTGACATGAGTTTTCAAGGTAAGTAAAACAGCCTCAACAGGTCTAAGAGATCTTTTTACAAATGTATGTAATTTATATTGAGGAATCTGGTGTCAAAACTACTATTTCAAAAAATACTATTTCAAAAAATGGGGACTCCTGTAGCTTGAATCATTTTTTTAAATGTCTGAGGTCTGTTTTTGAGGATCTGGGATCTGAATTTATAGAGGAGTAAAGATGAGCGAACTTTTCAAGGTTCGTTTGGAATTGGGGAATGTCGCCGAACAGTACATCGAAAATACGTGAACCCCAGACCTCAGTTAGGTCATAGAAGTTAACTGTGAGATACTGAGCAGCGGTAGCACACGCTGCTCAGTGTCTCTGCTGGATGGCAGGCTGTATGGTCTATCATTCAACAATGCAGCCTGCCATCTAGATGTAGCAGAGTTAGACCCGTTGCAGGACAAATGGATTATTATCTTCTCGAGGGAACAGGTAAGGAATACTGTGGTGTATTATTTTAATTCTGCTACAGGAGACATTGGCTTCTGTGGACAGGGTGATGACATAAGAATGATTTAATTTAGTCATTAAAGGAGTCTGTGTCATTCTTTCAATTAAAGAACTTTATGCTTACTGTGTGTTTATTTACAATATAATTATTGGATTAGTAATGGATGTCTTATAGAGCCCTCTACATTTAAAGCCATGGGCTTGATGTCACCGAACAGTACAAATGTAACATCAACCCCACAAATATGAAACTCACTTGTCACCGCCACAGGGCAAGTGGGAAGATACGGGCAAAGTGGCAGAATTGGCACATCTAATAGATGTGCCTTTTCTGGGGCAGCTGCGGGCTGCTCTTTTTAGACCAGCGGGCAATATCCATGGCTGCTTAACAGCCTGGGAATAACAGCCCACAGCTGTCTGTTTTAGCTTGGATGGTTGTGAATAATGATGGGGATCTCACGCTATTTTTTAAAATTATTTATTTAAATAATTAAAGAATATGGCGTGGTGACCCCTCTATTTTTGATAACCAGTCTTGCTATCGCTGACAGCTGTCAGGTTGCAGCCTGCATCTCAGTTTTGGCTAGCTGGGTATCAAAAATACAGGTGAACCCCAAGTCATTTTTTAAAAATATTTATTTATTTATAGTGCAGGCAGCGGTTAATAAATACTCCCATCAGCCGCCGTCTGCTCTCGCTGTTGAAAAAATCTCTCAACATTGTCCCCTGCTAGTGCTAATCGCAGACCTGTCTTTACTTCAGCACCCGCTGCCGGACAACAATGCAAACGGTACCACTGATTGCCAGGCACTGGTACGTGTCACACTGATGAAACAGGGATGTCATCCATGTGTCATCAGTGTACATGTGTGAGGGATGTTTTGAAGCCCATGCTGCTACCGAAAACAGTGACCTCTGAAAGAGCCCTTAGTGAACTTTGGTCAATTTTTGATGATTTTTAGGAAAAAAGCTCTGGAATCCGAACAAAAATACGAATATTCAACATTCGTGTCGAATTTGAGATTGGCGAACGTTTTCCGAACAAGTTCGCTCATCTCTGTTGAGGAGTTTGCTCTACATTTTATAATAGTTATTGGCACTGACAAAATGACTAACAATAGCTTAGGGTCTCGTTTTTGAATTCTGAATCAATTTTGGGGTTTCGTCTGAGCGCTGAAAAAAAATTGGAGTCTGAATAATTTTGGAGGTTTCAGCTGGGGTCTAAATTAATTTTTGCATCTGATCTTGGGGCTACGCTCTGGATGTGAAAGCAGCATATGACGAAAAGCAGAGCATTCTTCTCAGCATGCAGGGAGTATGGGAGATCTTAAAATATGTAGGAGCCAGAAGCAGCAGCCAGCACTGTATCTCGGTAACTGATTATGCACTATACAGGCAACAACTGGACAGCAATATTAATTTATGTTGCAGAATTTGCTTTCTCACAGAGCTTCCTCCCTTATGACACCCACAGATCACTTGGTTATGACTACCCTATGGATCCTCTCCTGCTACTTTCTGTTCCCAAGCCCTTTCCTCCTCCCAACAGTATCCCACCACTTAGTCTCCCACTTCCCCATCCTGCACAGAGCCCCACCAGTTTGCATTTAAACTTATTTTTCCAAATAAATTTCCTTTCCAAGAGATGATCTGTTGAGCTACCTTACCACTAGTAATGAGTGGATGTTCCGGATCTCCGGGTTCGGTTTGAGACCCGAACTTGACCCAGACACCAAACCTCTTATAAGTCAATGGGGAACCAAACTTCAGGGCTGTAAAATGGTCTGCGTAAGGGCTAGGGGAATGCAGAAGGAAGAAAAATGGGGGTAAGAGCAGGACAATTGCCCTGCAAACAAATGTGGAAAGAGAAATGACTTAAAGGTTTTCTGTCACCATAGCAATCATGGTAAAATAGGAAGTAAATGAATAACAGAGACTGAGGCTTGCTACCGATAGTCCAGTTAAAAATTTCACCCACAGAGCATGAGGCAAAGTATCCCTACATTGGCAACTTACAAATCACACCCACAGAGTATGGGGCACAGTACTCATACAGAAGCAGCTTATAAATTTCATCCACAGAGCATGGGGCACAGTACCCACACAGCTCTAAAATGTCTGCTCCAGTAGCAAGTACATTATAAATGCCATTGATAAAAAGTTGGTACTATGATCTTGGATCAAGCTGGCGGTCAGCAGCAAGGCTTGCTACTGGCAGTCCAATTAAAAATTTCACCCACAGAGCATGTTTCCACATTTATCCCACAGAAGTTGATGACAAATTCAACCCACAGAGCATGTTTCTACATTTATCCCACAGAAACTGATAACAAAATTCCCCCACAGAGCATGTTTCCACATGTATCCCAAAGAAGCTGATAACCAGTTTCACCCACAGAGTATGTTTCCACATTTCCCCCCACAGAAGTTGATAACCGATTTCACCCACAGAGTGTTTCCACATTTATCCCACAGAAGCAGATAACAAATTTTACCCAGAGTGTATTTCCACATTTACCTGAGAGAGCTGATAACCAATTTCACCCACAGAGCAGGTTTCCACATTTCTCCCATAGAAGCCGATACCAAAGCACATAGCATTTCCACTTTTCATTCAGAAGCTGATAACAAATTTCACCCACAGAACATGTTTCCACATTTATCACACAGAGGCTGATAACAAATTTCACCCACAGTGCATAGGGCACAGTATCCCCACAGCTCCAAAATGTCTGCTCCAGTAGCGTACGTTACAAATGCAAAATGAAAAGCTAGTAGTATGACCTTGGATCGAGCTGGCGATCCGCAGCAAGGGTTGCTACCGGCAGTCCAGTTAAAAATTTCACTCACAGAGCATGTTTCCACATTTCCCTCACAGAAGCTTATAACAAATTTAACCCACAAGCATGTTTCCACATTTTCTACACAGAAACTGTTATCAAATTTCACCCACAGAGCATATTTCCACATGGCCCTTTCATTGGTGGTGAAATTATGTTCTTCTGCCGAGCGACTCACCCAAGTGTGCTGCAACTGAAACTCCAGTTTCCAGTTGCTCGCACAGTCTCTCCAGCATATGCAAGGTGGAGAAAAATGTTGTAGGTATATCGCATATCAGCTTGTGGTGGGAAGGCAGAAGTGACAGGTGAGCAAATGTAAGGGGTGACCGAGACTGGTGTATGACCCACGCCATTAAATACATCTCGGTTTAGTGCTGCTACGTGCATATGTTTATATATTGTCTTACTTGTATATGTGTTATGCCTTTCAATCTGCTAACGTATATATATATTTCTAATGTGTCATGTAATGTACATAGTTGCTTAGGGAAAGTGCATTACCTTAATTGGGACTCTAGATGGGGCACAGTAGGATTAGATAATAGAAGCTTAGTATAGTAAATAGTTAATGTAGGGGGGGTCAGCTGTAGCTAAGAGAGGAAGGATTTCCTCATTGGACTTAGTCAGGCCAGGGTGCCCAAGCCGCCTGCACGGGCTTAAGTGCCTGGAATGATAGCAGTGCTCACGCAACGTTAATTAAGGGAGAAGCCCAGCCATCCGCAACACCGGGCCTTGGACAGTAGTAAGCCAGAACAGCAGCAGGAAAAGAAGATTATAACAGAAGCAGTGACACTACGGGGACGTAGGTGGCTCCATAATGTGGCAACTTATCGCATGGTTAGGTGACTTTATTCTTCGGGTCGGTGCTATTACAGCGATACCAGATGAATATATGGTTTTTATGTTTGGCTGGTGTCACACACTAAAAGATGCCTTTTATTGCTAAAACAATTTTTTGCGTCACCATATTTTGAGAGCTATAATTTTTTCATACTTCAGCCAATAGAGTCATCTGAGGACTTGTTTCTTGCGGGATGAGCTGACATTTCTATTCGTACATTTTTCGGGCACATGACATTTTTTAATCACTTTCTATTCTGATTTTTGGGAGATAGAATTAACAAAAAACAGCAATTCAGGAATTGCTTCTTTTTTTTTTTTACTGCGTGTTGTAAAATTGTTAAGGCAGCTTTATTCTTTGGGTTAGTACGATTACAGCAATACCTCATTTATATCTTTTTTTACGTTTTGACGCTTTTACACAATAAAAACTGATGGAGCTGTGTGGCAGCTTTATTTTTTTCAGCACAAGATGACGATTTCAGCGTTACCATTTTTATTTACATCCGTCTTTTGATCGCATTTTATTGCACTTTTTGTTCGGCAGTATGATGATAAAGCAATGCTTTTTGCCTTATTTTTTATTTATTTTTTTACAGTGTTCACTGAACGGGTTAACTGGTGGGGCAGTTTTATAGAGCAGGTCCTTATGGACGTGGTGATACCAAATGTGTGTACTTTAATTTTTTTTTTAATTTACATAAATAAATGTATTTATTGAAAACATATATTTTTTTTTTCTTTAAGGATTTTTAAAAAATATATTTTTACACTTAATATACATATATATCTATATCTATATACCGTATATCTATATATCTATCTATATATAGATATATAGATATATATATTTTTTTTTTTTACTTTATTACATTGTCCCATTATGGGACATTACTTTATAACATCAGATCGCTGATCTGACACTGCACTGCAGAGTATCATATCTGTGATCTGACAGGCAAGGAGGCATGCCAGCATCTGCTCTCAGTAGGCGCTGATAAGCCATCTCCCTGCAGGATCCGGAAGGACCCCGCAGCCATCAAGGTGTCGGGGATCTCCATGGAGACCATGAGAACAATGCCATCGCATTGCGTATCTCTGAGGGAAGCGCGCAGGGAGCCCCCTCCCTGTGCGATGCTTCTCTATGCCGCTGTCATTACTGACAGCGGTATCAGAGGGCTAAATGCCCATGATCGGTGCTAGCACTGATCGTGGGCATTCCTGCGTGGTGTGAAGCCGTGGTGATTGCGGCGCCATACTAGTATTGCTCTGGGCCCAAATGCACCTCCTGCAGAGCAGTACTAGTATGGCACATGTCGTGAAGGGGTTAACAAATAAGGCATGGGAGCACCTCTATTTCTGATAACCCGCCTTGCTGATGGCTCTCTGACCGGCGGGAATGATTTCACTGCTGATCAGAAGCAGTGCTTGTTGTGCTAACGTGGCAAACACTGGATGTTCGGGCCCCCCATTGAAGTGAATAGGGTCAGGGTTCGGATTTGGGTCCGGGCACTGTTCTGGTACCCGAACTGTTTGTAACATCCAGGTGTCCACCCTCTAGTAGCCATCTCTAGACATAACAAATAAAGTTACACTCTGTAGTGCCATAGCATGCAAAAACAAAATATTTTAAATTTGAATTGCATTACTGCTCTAGGTAACAAGGAAAAATGGAGATACTTAGCACATACAGTAATTTGGCCAATTCATGCATGTCAAGCAGCCAATGACAAGGCAATCTCCACTTTCTGGGATCCGGTTTGTTTGTTATGTATAGCGATGGCTACTCTTATTTCGCACCTGTACACACCAGTTTCTCTGTTTAGAAGTGACAGTCAGTCTTTTGTTGTTGGTGGCGTAATTTGGACCTCAGCCCCCACATACATGTGGATCAGATATATAAGCCCTTGTAGAGTTCTAGATCCTATAACTTCCTTGGGCCCTTCCAGTAATAATGTCCTCCATCCTGGTTCCCTTCCAGGAATAATGCCCCCTCATTTTGTGCTCCTTCCAGCAATAATGTCCTCCATCCTGGAACTGTCCAGTAATAATTCACCCCTTTTTGGGCCTTTCCAGTAATAATGCCCTTCATCCTGTACCCCATTCTATAACAATGTCACTCATAGTGGGCCTCTTCCTGCTTTAATTAATCCCATCCTGGGCCCCTTTCTAATATAATTTTGTCCATCCTGTCATAATGTCCCCCATCATGGGCCCTTTATTTAATAATGTCCCATTCCTGTTCAGGATCCTTTATTTAACAATGTTCCCCACCCTTTGCTCCTTCTTTTAATAATATCCTCTATCCTGAGCCAGTAATAATGTCCCCTGTCTTAGGTCCTTCCAGTAATAATTAGTGTTGAGCGATACCTTCCGATATTCGAAAGTATCGGTATCGGATTGGATCGGCCGATACCGGCAAAATATCGGATCTCGCCGATACCGATACCCGATACCAATACAAGTCAATGGGACACAAATATCGGAAGGTATCCTGGATGGTTCCCAGGGTCTGAAGGAGAGGAAACTCTCCTTCAGGCCCTGGGATCCATATTCATGTAAAAAATAAAGAATAAAAATAAAAAATATGGATATACTCACCCCTCCGGCGGACCCTGAACCCTAGCGATGTAACCGGCAGCCTCCGTTCCTAAGAATGCAGAGTGAAGGACCTTCGATGACGTCGCGGCTTGTGATTGGTCGCGTGACCGCTCATGTGACCGCTCACGCGACCAATCACAAGCTGCGACGTCATCGCAGGTCCTACACTCACTGCATTCACCGCTAAGGTCCAGGGTCCGCCGGAGGGGTGAGTAAATCCATATTTTTTATTTTTATTCTTTATTTTTTACATGAATATGGATCCCAGGGCCTGAAGGAGAGTCTCCTCTCCTCCAGACCCTGGGAACCATACACTGGGAACTTCCGATTCCGATTTCCGATATCACAAAAATATCGGAACTCGGTATTGGAATTCTGATACAGCAAATATCGGCCGATACCCGATACTTGCGGTATCGGAATGCTCAACACTAGTAATAATGCATATCTCCTGGGTCCCATGCTACAGTGGTGGAAATAAATATTTGATCCTTTGCTGATTTTCTAAGTTTGCCCACTGACAAAGACATGAAAAGTCTATAATTTTAACGGTAGGTTAATTTGAACATTGAGAGATAGAATATCAAATATAAAATCCAGAAAATCACATTGTATAAATAATATAAATTTGCATTTTGCAACGAGAAATGGACCCGGTTGTGATCACACCCTATGTGACAGCTATTGTTAAGCCCCTGTTAATGACACACTGCGCTTAGCAAAGTGGTCCTCTAACATTTCAATATTAAAGCTATATCCAGCAAAGCTTCACAGGTATGCAACATTTAGTTGAAATGTAGATTAATGGAAAGGTTTAGTACATAATGAATATGGCACATCTTAGTACAGTATTTCCTTTATGAAGACTGCATACAAAAAAAAGTCTTAGTGGATTAGTGCCAAAGACTTAAAAGAAAATGACCAATGAAAGCTTCACCTGGAAATAGACAGACCAAGACCCTACGCTCAATGAGAGCCTTTAAAAACCTGAGGTTACTAAACTGAGCTGGAGCCAATTGCCACAGAGTCACATCACAGCCAACTCCGTGCGTCACATAATACCGGAGGCGATCAATTGGGACGTATCAAACCTTATTGCACTAACAACTTATTGAATTTGCTCAGACATTGAAGAAACCTGCAGCCAAATGCGGCTTCATGGATTCATGCAACTTTCCATTTATAGGAGCTAATTGCTAGATTTCAACTGACAAGTGTTAGAATTTAATTATCACTTGATGCATGAAGATTTGAAGTTCTAATGTTCATGTAATTGTAAGGGATAAAACATGACAATGACTAAAAGGTAACATGGCTAGCTTCTTCCTGCTTCTCTTATGTAAAGCAAAAAGTTAGAGATTATTGTCAAAAGTTGCACGAAAAGATGATTCTGGTAATTTCTAGGCTTTTTTAATGAAGATAAATCTAATTTGAAATGTCACATTTTTCATAACTCATCAGCAATGTAAGGTTTATTAGCTTTTGTGTAAAATGCATAAGGAATGACTAGCAGCATTAAATTCAGAATGGATGAAAGGAGGAAGTGACAGATGGGAAGACAGTAGGAACAAAGGAGAGAAGAAGGAAAGGAAAGGAAGGAGGGAAAGAGAAAGTGGGAACAAATAAAAAAGGGAAGATGAAAGGAAGGAAATAAGGAAGAAAATACAAGACAAAAAAAGGAAGAAGGGAGGTGGGACAGGAGAAAACAACAGGTGAAGAAAAAAGGAAGCCAAAAAATGAAAGGAAGGCAAGTAGAGAAGAAGGAAGTTGCTGAAGTGGGAGATCAGGTAAAAAAAAGGGAGATGGAAGTGAGGACCAAAAAAGACAGGCTTTATTTAAGGAAAGAAGGAAGCAGAAAAAAAAGGGAAGACAAAAAGGAAAAAGTGAGAAAATATGGAAGGATAGGTGGGTGGAATATAAGAAGGAAAAGAAGAACGGAAGGAGGATGGAAAGGATGAAGAATGGAACGAAGGGATGAGGGAAGAATTAAAATGAAGAGGAAGAAATTGAAAAGAATGAACTGAAGAAATGACTGATTAAAGGAAAAGAAGGAAGAGAGGAAGGAAGGCAGAATGGGAAGAAGGAAAGAATGGAAAGATGACAGGAATGCAAGAAAAGAAAAAAGAGGTAAAAACAAGGGAAAGGGGGAAAATATATATAGTAGCTGAAATTTGAACCTTAGACATGCAGGAATTCTGAAAAAGGAGGCCGGTGCTCCCCCCTCCACTTCCCTATTCCATCCCAGAGGGTTAGGCTTTAAAAAGATAGCAGCAAGAGAAAGAAACGGAAGCCATAATCCTAGTAGGAGCACATCCTAACATGAATTACCTGTTATTTGTATAGAAAAATATACTGCAGTAACATAGTTGAACAAGGTGCTGTACTGAGTCACGCATAGATCCTTCCCATATAAAGCTCTATCGGTACTTAGTTGACATATATCCGTTTGGTTGTAAATGGAGACATGCAAACTTAAAATTACTAGATGGGGTGAACAAAATATAAAGTTTCCAGAACCCAAAAATGTGTCAATGCTAGTCAATAACTGTTTCCTTTCTTATGAACGCCACACATGTAAGTCCTGAGAAAGGTAAAGCGTCAATTACTTTGACCCTTATTGCAGTCTGCCAACCTCAGATCCACTTATCATTTTTGAATATACCCTACAGGACAGTAGAAAAGAATAATCTTTTCTTTAAGAAACGTTATTTCTACTGTAAGCGATTTGTCAAAATTCCCCATTGCACAAAAGGTGTACACATTTTATGAAAGATTAATTATGCCCCACAGTAAGGAAAGAAATATACAGTTGTCTTACTAAATATATAGCTGTCTTGTTACACGTCCTGCCCGTACCTGATGTAACTGGTATATTTACAAAGCTTTCGGAGAAGCCGAAGGACATTGTGCCTGACGTAATTCTACATTTGTTGAAATAATTATACTTTTAAAGCTAAACTGCTATTCTAAGACATTTTATTGATGCCACTGACTTTAATTCTTTTTGGGCATGCCGAAAGCACCAAAGAATTAGAAAAGTAAAGCTGTTGCATTGCAGAATAATCCGAATATTATATTTAGGTCCAATAAAGAAAATGTATCAATAGAAAATAATTTTTAACTAATATTAGGTTTTATTATAACTTTTTGCAAACATTTATTTTATTTTTGATGTTTTCTGTTTTCTTTTTTTATGGCACCATTTGAGATGATTAGATGCAATTTGATAAATCTTGCAATTTTACGAATTGAGTTGAAGCTTTTATTGGGACCATTTTACAAAACATTTTGGATCCCATTTATCCTGTGCTCAGGGGCTGGCTGGCAATTTTCAGCCTGGGGGGCAATCCCAAGGCAGTGGCCCTCGACTTGCGGTGGCCCTCCTTTTCCCTGCTTATATCTGGCCACTGCATTAAAGTAGCAGAGATAACAGGCTTTAAAAACAGGCTGGTACACATATATGGGAACTGAACGGAGCTTACTACAGAGATATGTGAGCAGAACAGAGCTTACTACAGAAATATGGGAGCAGAAAAGAGCTTATTATAGAGATATGGGAGCAGAACCGAACTTACTAGATTCAGAGATATGGGAGCAGAACCAAGCTTACTACAGAGATATGGGAGCAGAACCGAGCTAACAGCAAGGATATGGGAGCAGAAGCAAGCTTACTGCAGAGATATGGGAGCAGAATGGGGCTTACTACAGAGATATGTCAGCAGAAACGAGCTTACTACAGAGATAAGGGAGCAGAACCAAGCATACTACAGAGATAGGAGAACAGAACCGAGCTTACTACAGAGATATGGGAGCAGAAACGAGCTTACTACAGAGATAAGGAAGCAGAAACGAGCTTACTACAGAGATATGGGAACAGAACCGAGCTTACTACAGAGATATGGACGCAGAACTGAGCTTACTGCAAAGATATGGGAGCAGAACCAAGCTTACTACAGAGATATGGGAGCTAAACCAAGCTTAGTGCTGAGAAATGGGAGCAGAACCGAGCTTACTGCAGAGATATGGGAACAGAATCGACCTTAATACAGAGATATGGGAGCAGAACCAAACTTACTACAGAGATATGGGAGCAGAACCTAGCATACTACAGAGATAAGGGAGCAGAACTGAGCTTACTAGAGAGATAAGGGAGCAGAACCGAGCTTACTACAGAGATATGGGAGCAGAACCGAGCTTACTGCAGAGATATGGGAGCAGAACCGAGCTTACTACAGGGATAAGGGAGCAGAACCGAGCTTACTACAGAGATAAGGGAGCAGAACTGAGCTTAATAAGTCTACTACATGGAACCAAGTCTGCTACATAGAAACTGGAGCAGAACTGAGATTACGACATACATACAGTACCATAATCTAGATTACTACATTGATAGAGTACCAGAACCAAGCTTACTGCTTAGATATGGTGCCATAACGGAGCTTACTTACAAACATGCACACAACAATACAGCTATACAGTGCCTAGTACCATCTCCACTACACAGAGAATACATAATATTATAATATCACCATTACCTCTACATGAAACTACATTCTATACAAAGACCAATGATGCCACCATTCACTCCCTGACAGAAGTTATGTAGCTTATCCATGTTATGTAAATAAAAGCTTATAACCTGATGTTAAATTCATCCATTGGTTGTATAAGTTATTCTTTTGAAAGCTGGAACCCTCCAAAATGTGATTTAGGTTAAGAAAATAAATGATCAAAGCAGAAATATTGATCAGTTAATGGACACAGAATGGTCAGATTTTGGCAAGACAAAATTTTTGTTGCCCACAGACAAATAATTAACTTAAAATACAAATATATGTTGCATAACATTGGTGAATGAAGTTGTGGTGCTCATTTAGATTCTTTGGTTTTGTCTTCCAAGCTTCCTCTTTCATCCTTCCCCAAACATGCTCAATGATGTTCATGTCTGGTGACTGGGCTGGCCAGTCCTTGAGCACCTTGATCTTTTTTGCCTGGAGGAACTTTGTTGTAGAGATGGATGTATGAGATGGAGGACCATCCTGCTGCAGAATTTGACGTCTTTTATGATTTGGAATATAAGCGGTAGCTAATACTTCTTGATATTTTAGGCTATTGATATTGCCTTCCACCTTGCAAATGTTTCGCACACCCCCATACTGAATGTAACCCCAGACCATGATCTTTCAACCAACAAATTTAACTGTCTTCTGGGTGTATTTTGGATCCATACTGGCTCCAGTAAGTCTCCTGCAGTGTTTGTGGCAGCTGTGGTGTAATTCTACTGAAGAGAAATCCATCTTCTGCTACTTTTCCAGTGTCCATCTATTTAGCAGGCTGTTGGAGTTTGCAAATGCCACACGGCTTTTTATTTGCCTTTTGTTTAGTGCTGGCTTCTGGGCACAGATTCGACCATGGAGGCCATTTTGAGACAGAATCCTACAAACTGTTCTAGTTGACACAGGTAAAGGTTGAGGTGTGCACTCAGCCTTAATTTGGCGAGGTGCTGGTGTAACGGACCAATGGCCCAGAATAACAGTAAAAGTTAAACTCACTGCACACTCTCTAGGTTTCTTATGCAAAGTCTGGTATAAATTTATTATACATAAACTGGGAGCGTAACAGAATATTACAGCATCTGTGATTTTTTATATACAACGTTTCGGCTCAACCAGAGCCTTTTTCACGTAATCGCTTGTTCCAGCTAAGATAGTGATATACAGAGAAGGCGGAAAGTCCCAGCGGTGCAATATAAGCTTTATTGTAATCTAAATGTCCGCCTATGGAAGATCCTGTCCACTAGTGTGGACCTGCAGTGTCTGCTATGACAAGCGGCGCTCCCGCGCCTTGCTAACGATCGGCATGTCACGTGCGGTGAATTTAACTTTTACTAGTTGACACAGGGACTTGAGGTGACCAGACTTGTTGGAGCTCTGCTGCTGTGGAAGAGGGGCTTGCTTTGGATTTTCTAACCAACAAACATTCCTCCTGAGCAGTTGTGTTGTGGGGTCTGCCGGACCTGGGCTTGTCAAACACATCTCCAGTCTCTTAAAATCTTTTTTTTAATTCTTTGTACTTGACGCTCAGACACATTAAAGGTGCCCGCCACCTCTGCAGTGGATCTGGTCTTCAGCCTCTTGATAATCCAGGCTTTGGTCGCAGGGTGGATTTTTGGCATGTTGTCAAGAGCTCAAGTTGCAGTTCAAGTGAAGGTCTGGGGTGCTAGGTTTCTTTTTATACACACACACTAAATAACCGATCATTTACTGAGCACAGGTAAGGATGTAAACTAGGATTGGGTGCATTATATGACCAGGCGACAAAACTTTTGTCTTGCTAAAATCTGACCATTCTGTGTCCATTAACTGAACAATATTTCTGCATTGATGTCAATTTATTTTCTTAACCTAAACCACATTTTGGAAGGTTTCAGCTTTCAAAATAATAATTTATACAACCAATGGATGAATTTAACATCAGGTTATAAGCTTTTATTTACATAACATGGATAAGCGACATTACTTTTGTCAGGGAGTGTACAACTTTTACTACTAGTATACTACAATACTGATCATTAATTTTAAAAAAGCACAACACTAAGTGCCATTGTATACAGGAACTCTGTATTTACGGTCAGTGTAAAGATACTACAGTGATCACTGGTGACATTATACACAGGAGATCTGTATAAGGTGTCAGTGTACAGGTAATACAGTGATCACCACTGCCAGTGACATTATACACAGGAGCTTTGCATATAGTATACAGTGTATAGTGTCAGTGTACAGGTAATACACTGACTCACTAGTGATGTCTCTAGCTGAAGTCCTTCATCTTTGCTTTTCATTTTCATCCAGCACAGACTGCCATCACTTCTTCCAGTCAGCACTCGTCTCTGCATAAAATAACACAGTTGCCTAGAGCACGGCTTCCAGACCACATTCCCCACTTTTTCCCTTTCTTCTACACCATGTTCCAAATTATTATGCAAATTATATTTTTCTCAAATTTTCCTCATTTCCTAAATGGTCGGTGCAAATGACAGTCAGTCTAATAAAAGTCATCACCTGTTAGAGTATACATCGAATTTTATTGGAGAAACCTCCCAATGATAACAGTATAATCTCCAAAATGAATAAAAACTCAAAATGCACTGTTCCAAATTATTAGGCACAGTAGAATTTCTAAACATTTGATCTGTTTTAAAGAACTGAAAATGCTCATTTGTGGAATTTGCAGCATTAGGAGGTCACATTCACTGAACAAAAAAGCTATTTAACTCCAAAACATCCTAACAGGCCAAGTCACATGTTACCATAGGAACCCTTCTTTGTTATCACCTTCACAATTCTCGCCTCCATTGAACTTGTGAGTTTTTGGAGAGTTTCTGCTTGTATTTCTTTGCATGAAGTCAGAATAGCCTCCCAGAGCTGCTGGTTTGATGTGAACTGCCTCCCACCCTCATAGATCTTTTGCTTGATGATACGCCAAAGGTTCTCTATAGGGTTGAGGTCAGGGGAAGATGGTGGCAATACCATGAGTTTATCTCCTTTTATGCCCATAGCAGCCAATGACTCAGAGATATTCTTTGCAGCATGAGATGGTGCATTGACATGCATGAAGATGATTTTGCTCCTGAAGGTACAATTCTGATTTTTATACCATGGAAGAAAGTTGTCAGTCAGAAACTCTATATACTTTGCCGAGGTCATTTTCACACCTTCAAGTACCTTAAAGGGCCCTTCCAGCTGTTTCCCCATGATTCCAGCCCAAAACATTACTCCTCCATCTCCTTGCTGACGTTGCAGCCTTGTTGGGACATGGTGGCCATCCACCAACCATCCACTACTCCATCCATCTGGATCACCCAGGGTTGCTCAACACTCATCAGTAAACAAGACTGTTTGTAAATCAGTCTTCATGCATGTCTGGGCCCACTGCAACCGTTTCTGCTTGTGAACACTCTTTAGGGGTGGCCGAATAGTAGGTTTATGCACCACAGCAAGCCTTTGAAGGATCCTACACCTTGAGGTTCGAGGGACTCCAGAGGCACCAGCAGCTTCAAATAACTGTTTGCTGCTTTGTAATGGTATTTTGGCAGCTGCTCTCTTTATCCAATGAATTTGTCTGGCAGAAATCTTCCTCATTATGGCTTTATCTGCATGAACTCTGTCTGTGCTCTGTTTCAGTCGCAAATCTCTTCACAGTATGATGATCACTCTTAAGTTTTCGTGAAATATCTAATGTTTTCATGCTTTTGACCAAGGCATTGCACTATTTAATGCTTTTCAGCAGCAGAGAGATCCTTTTTATTTCCCATATTGCTTGAAACCTGTGGTCTGCTTTATAATGTGGAACATCATTTTTAAGTAGTTTTTCTTTAATTAGAATCACCTGGAAAACTAACGATCACATGTGTTTAAGTTTGATTTCAGTGATCCATTGAGCCCTGAGGACACAATACCATCCACGAGTTTATTTGAAAAACAAAACAATTAAATATTAATGACACTTAAATCGAATTTGCATAATAATTTGGAACATGGTGTACACTAGACATCTGAATACAGAGGTGCACCCACAAACAATATATAATTGGTTATTATGCAACCTCATAGATTGTAAGCTTGCGAGCAGGGCCCTCATTCCTTTTGGTATCTGTTGATCTATGTGTTTATTGTTATGCTTAATGTCCATTGTCTGTACAAGTCCCCTCTAAAATGTAAAGTGTTGGCACTATAGAAATAAAATTATCATAATTATTATTATTAACCGACCATTCCAAATATAAATTATAATCCACCACTGTGCACCCACTAACTATAAATAGCCACTTTCCCCATTTAATATATAAATTAATTAGCACCTGTACTCTTTCCCCAATTCATTACCAGTCACTTCATCCTCAACGCCCCCCACTATGTACCTACCACTCTAACCCTAACCCCGATTCATTATAGTTACATGCCCCTCCCGCCCCAATTCATTGTCATGTCTTTCTCTCTCACCCTCTATTCATTATCAACTGCTCTACCCCACATTCAATACATCATTTACTCCCCCACCCTTAAAATTCATTATTTGTTCTTCCCCTAGATCATCATTTGCTCTCCCCACCCCCTCTTCAATTGATCATTTGCTCTCCCCACCACCACCTTCAATTAAATTGCTGTCCCCTGTCCCTCACACTGAATTTATCATTTTGCAGTTCCCCCACTTTAATTTGAAGTCCCCTTACTTCATTCATTGCAGTCCCCTATCACCCCCTCACTTCATCTGCAGTGCCCCTTCATCATTTGCAGCCCCCTATCCCCCTTCCATTTCATCATGAGCAGTCCCCATCAGACACACTTCATCATGTGCAGTCCCGCAGTCCCCTTCTCCCACTTCATCATGTGCAGTCCCCTTACCCCCCACTTCATCACGTGCTGTCCCCTTACCCCCCACTTCATCATGTTCAGTCACCCTTACCCCCACTTCATGTGCAGTCCATCTTACACTCCACTTTATCATGTGCAGTCCCCATTACTCCCCACGTCATGTGCAGATCACCTTACCCCCCACTTCATCATGTGCAGTCCCCTTTAACCCCCAATTCATCATGTGCAGTCCCCCTTACCCCCCACTTCATCATGTGCAGTCCCCCTTACCCCCACTTCATGTGCAGCCCCACTCCCCATTCATCATGCGCAATCCCCCTTACCCCCACATCATCATGTGCTGCCCCATTCCATCATGTACAGCCCCACTCTCCCCACTTCATCATGTGCAGTCTCCTTTATCCACTAAACTATCATGTGCAGCCCCACTCCCCCTTCATCATGTGCAGTCCCACTCCATCATGTACAGCCCCACTCAACCTTCATCATGTGCAGCCCCACTTACCCCCTCACTTCATCATGTGCAGTCTCCTTTAACCCCCAAATTCCATCATGTGCAGCCTCCTTACACCCCTCACTTCATAACTTGCAGTTACACACCATTAAATTTATTTTATAAAGAAAACAAAAAAGTTCTTCATACTTACCTCACCAGTCGCTCCCCTGCAGTGCCTCTCTGCTTCTAGCATCCGGGTCATGTCAGCGTGCGCGTGAGGACGCCATCGCGTATGCCCAACACCTAACCTGGAAGTATAGAGAACATGAAGGGAGCAGTAGCTGTGCAGCCGTCAAGGTGACAGCCAAGCATAGCTCCTGGCCCCAGCGCAGACGTGTGCGCTAACTGTGATGCAGCTGTGTCTGCTGCCAGCCGCATCACAGTACAGCAGACATGGCTGCGCACAATTTGCTGTGTGGCTGTAGCCACCACCAGGCAACCGGCCCTGAACACCTGCTGGGGGAGCAGCCCGGGGGGCATTTGCCACTTTGCCACCTGGGCCAGTCAGCCCCTGCCTGTGCTCAACGCTAAGTACTTATGGAGCGCCCCCATGGGGCCGTGGGTGTTGTGAATTCTGCTTTTGGGCTCCCTCCGGTGGTTGTAGGTGGTAATGCAGTTGCCCCTGAGTTGCAGTCCTGGTCAGGTGTATCTGCTGATTGCAGATCTGACTGGGGTATTTAGGCGTGCAGGATTCATTAGTCCTTGCCAGTTGTCAATTGTTGTTGGGAGGTGTAGGACCTCTTCCTGGTTCCTCCTGCCTTTCTGCCAAATCAGCAAAGATAAGTGTCTGGTTCTTTTTCCCTGTGGCACACATGTTGTGTGCTTCACAATTCAGTGCTATTCTTTGTGTTTTCTTGTCCAGCTTAGATTGTGTCAGTATTTTCTCAGTCTTGCTGGATTATCTGGAGTGGAAGATATACATTCCATGTCTTTAGTTAGATTGTGGAACTTTTTGTATTATCTGCTGTGGATATTTTTGGAAGGGTTTTAATACTGACCGCTTAGTTATCTGTCCTATCCTTTCCTATTTAGTTAGAGTGGCCTCTTTTGCTAAATCCTGTTTTCTACCTGCGTGTGTCTATTCTTCTCCTACTCACAGTCATTATTCGTGGGGGGCTGCCTATCCTTTGGGGGTCTGCTCTGAGGCAAGATAGCATTCCCATTTCCATCTATAGGGGTATTTAGTCCTCCGGCTGTGTCGAGGTGTCTAGGGAGTGTTAGGCACACCCCATGGCTACTTCTAGTTGCAGTGTTAGTTCAGGATTGCGGTCAGTACAGGTTCCACTGACTCCAGAGAAAGTTTCATGCGGCTCCATGGTAACCAGATCATAACAGTACAATTGGCCCATAATGAGTTAAATGCATCTCAGAAGAAGGGAAGAAAAGTGTTGAGCCATTTTTTTTTCTGCAGTCTGTTTTGTCTTTTTTTCCCTCTTTATTTATGGGTGGCTGAGGAGTCTTGTGCCAGCATGGATGTTCAGGAATTAGCTTCTCGTGTAGACCAGCTTGCTGTTAGGGTACAGGGTATTTCTGATTATATTGTTCAGACTCCAGCTTTAGAACCGAAGATTCCTACTCCTGATTTGTTTTTTGGTGATAGGTCCAAATTTTGGGGGTTTAAAAATAATTGTAAATTGTTTTTTGCTCTGAGACCGCGATCCTCCGGTGATTCCATTCAGCAGGTTAAAATTGTCATCTCCCTGCTGCATGGTGATCCACAGGATTGGGCATTTTCCCTGGAATCTGGGAATCCGGCCTTGCTTAATGTAGATTCCTTTTTTCAGGCATTAGGTTTATTATATGATGAACCTAATTCTGTGGATCAAGCGGAGAAAACCTTGTTGGCCCTGTCTCAGAATTGTTTTGTCAGAAATTTAGAAAATGGTCTGTGTTGACTAAATGGAATGATGATGCTTTGGTGGCAATTTTCAGAAAGGGTCTTTCTGAATCCGTTAAAGGTGTTATGGTGGGGTTTCCCACGCTTTCCGGTCTGAGTGATTCTATGTCTCTGGCCATTCAGATTGATCGACGCTTGCGGGAGCGTAGAACTGTGCGCGCTGTGGCGTCGTCCTCAGAGCCAATTCCTGAGCCAATGCAGTGTGATAGGATTTTGTCTAGAATAGAACGACAAGGATTCAGACGTCAGAATGGGTTGTGTTATTATTGTGGCGACGCTTCTCATGTCATTTCAGTCTGCCCTAAGCGGACAAAGAGGATCGCTACCATCAGTACTGTACAACCTAAATTTCTGTTATCGGTGTCCTTGATTTGCTCATTGTCATCATTCTCTGTCATGGCGTTTGTGGATTCAGGCGCCGCCTTGAACTTAATGGATTTTGAGTTTGCCAGGCATTGTGGTTTTCCCTTGCAGCCTTTGCAGAACCCTATTCCTTTAAGGGGGATTGATGCTACACCTTTGGCTAAAAATAAGCCTCAATTTTGGACACAGGTGACCATGCATATGGCGCCAGCCCATCAGGAAGATTGTCGATTTCTGGTGTTGCATAATTTGCATGATGTTATCGTGCTGGGTTTCCCGTGGTTGCAGGTACATAATCCTGTATTGGATTGGAAATCTATGTATGTGACTAGTTGGGGTTGTCAGGGGGTTCATAATGATGTTCCTTTGATGTCAATCTCCTCTTCTTCCTCTTCTGAAATTCCAGAGTTTTTGTCTGATTTTCAGGATGTATTTGATGAGCCCAAGTCCAGTTCCCTTCCACCGCACAGGGACTGTGATTGTGCTATTGACTTGATTCCAGGCAGTAAGTTTCCTAAGGGTCGACTGTTCAACCTGTCTGTGCCTGAACATACCACCATGCGGAGTTATGTTAAGGAGTCTTTGGAGAAAGGGCATATTCGGCCATCTTCTTCACCGTTAGGAGCAGGTTTTTTTTCTGTTGCTAAGAAGGATGGCTCCTTGAGACCTTGTATTGATTATCGCCTCTTGAATAAGATCACGGTCAAGTTTCAATACCCTTTACCTTTGCTTTCCGATTTGTTTGCTAGGATTAAGGGGAATAGTTGGTTTACTAAGATTGACCTTCGGGGGGCATATAATCTTGTTCGTATTAAACAGGGTGATGAATGGAAAACTGCGTTTAATACGCCCGAAGGCCATTTTGAATACCTTGTGATGCCATTCGGGCTCACTAACACTCCATCTGTTTTTCAATCCTTCATGCATGATATCTTCCGGACTTATATTGTTAAATTCTTGATTGTATATTTGGACGATATTTTGATTTTTTCCGATGATTGGAAGTCTCATGTGGAACAGGTCAGGACGGTATTTCAGATCCTTCATGACAATGCTTTGTTTGTGAAGGGGTCTAAGTGTCTCTTTGGGGTGCAGAAGGTTTCTTTTTTGGGCTTTATTTTTTCTCCCTCTTCTATGGAGATGGATCCGGTTAAGGTTCAGGCCATTCATGATTGGATTCAACCCACATCCGTGAAGAGCCTTCAGAAATTTTTGGGTTTTGCAAATTTTTATCGCGGTTTCATTGCTAACTTCTCCAGCGTGGTTAAACCCTTGACTGATTTGACGAAAAAAGGCGCTGATGTGGCGAATTGGTCCTCTACGGCTGTCTCTGCCTTTCAGGAGCTTAAACGCCGATTTACTTCTGCTCCGGTGTTGTGCCAACCAGATGTTTCTCTTCCGTTTCAGGTTGAGATTGATGCTCCTGAGATTGGGGCAGGGGCCGTTTTGTCTCAGAGGGATTCTGTTGGTTCTTTGATGAAACCGTGTGCCTTCTTCTCCCACAAGTTTTCGCCTGCTGAACGCACTTATGATGTCGGCAATCGGAAGTTGTTGGCTATGAAGTGGGCGTTTGAGGAGTGGTGACATTGGCTTGAGGGAGCTAAACACCGTATTGTGGTCCTGACTGATCATAAGAATTTGATTTACCTCGAGTCTGCCAAACGGCTGAGTCCTAGACAGGCTCGAAGGTCCTTGTTTTTTTCCCGTTTTAATTTTGTGGTTTTGTATCTTCCAGGTTCTAAGAATATTAAGGCTGATGCCCTTTCTAAGAGTTTTTTGCCTGATTCTCCTGAGGTCCTTGAACCGGTCGGCATTCTGAAAGAAGAGGTGGTCCTTTCTGCCATTTCCCCTGATTTACGGCGGGTTCTTCAGGAATTTCAGGCTGATAGACCTGACCGCTGTCCTGTGGGGAAATTGTTTGTTCCTGACAGATGGACTAGTAGAGTGATTTCTGAGGTTCACTGTTCTGTGTTGGCTGGTCATCCTGGTATTTTTGGTACCAGAGATATGGTTGGTAGGTCCTTTTGGTGGCCTTCATTGTCACGTGATGTGCGTTCTTTTGTGCAGTCCTGTGGGACTTGTGCGCGGGCCAAGCCTTGTTGTTCCCGTGCTAGTGGGTTACTTTTGCCATTGCCGGTCCCTGAGAGGCCCTGGACGCATATTTCTATGGATTTTATTTCTGATCTTCCTGTTTCCCAGAGGATGTCGGTTATCTGGGTTGTTTGTGACCGGTTTTCTAAGATGGTTCATTTGGTGCCTTTGCCTAAATTGCCTTCCTCTTCAGAGTTGGTTCCGTTGTTTTTTCAGCATGTGGTTCGTTTGCATGGTATTCCGGAGAATATTGTGTCCGACAGAGGTTCCCAGTTTGTTTCTAGGTTTTGCCGGGCCTTTTGTGCTAGGCTGGGCATTGATTTGTATTTTTCTTCTGCATTCCATCCTCAGACAAATGGCCAGACCGAGCGAACTAATCATACTTTGGAGACTTATTTGAGATGCTTTGTGTCTGCCGATCAGGATGATTGGGTGGCCTTTTTGCCATTGGCCGAGTTTGCCCTTAATAATCGGGCTAGTTCGGCTACTTTGGTTTCGCCTTTTTTTTGTAATTTTGGTTTTCATCCTCGTTTTTCTTCTGGGCAGGTTGAGCCTTCTGACTGTCCTGGTGTGGATTCTGTGGTTGACAGGTTGCAGCAGATTTGGGCTCATGTGGTGGACAATTTGGTGTTGTCTCAGGAGGAGGCTCAATGTTTTGCTAACCGTCGTCGGTGTGTTGGTTCCCGGCTTCGGGTTGGGGATTTGGTTTGGTTGTCTTCCCGTCATGTTCCTATGAAGGTCTCTTCCCCTAAGTTTAAGCCTCGGTTCATTGGTCCTTATAGGATTTCTGAGATTATTAATCCGGTGTCTTTTCGATTGGCGCTTCCGGCCTCTTTTGCTATCCATAATGTCTTCCATAGATCTTTATTGCGGAAATATGTGGTGCCCGTTGTTCCCTCTGATGATCCTCCGGCCCCCGTGTTGGTTGATGGGGAGTTGGAGTATGTGGTTGAGAAGATTTTGGATTCTCGTTTTTCGAGGCGGAGGCTTCAGTACCTTGTCAAATGGAAGGGTTATGGCCAGGAGGATAATTCTTGGGTTTTTGCTTCTGATGTCCATGCTGCTGATTTGGTTCATGCTTTTCATCTGGCTCATCCTGATCGGCCTGGGGGCTCTGGTGAGGGTTCGGTGACCCCTCCTCAAGGGGGGGGGTACTGTTGTGAATTCTGCTTTTGGGCTCCCTCCGGTGGTTGTAGGTGGTAATGCAGTTGCCCCTGAGTTGCAGTCCTGGTCAGGTGTATCTGCTGATTGCAGATCTGACTGGGGTATTTAGGCGTGCAGGATTCATTAGTCCTTGCCAGTTGTCAATTGTTGTTGGGAGGTGTAGGACCTCTTCCTGGTTCCTCCTGCCTTTCTGCCAAATCAGCAAAGATAAGTGTCTGGTTCTTTTTCCCTGTGGCACACATGTTGTGCGCTTCACAATTCAGTGCTATTTTTTGTGTTTTCTTGTCCAGCTTAGATTGTGTCAGTATTTTCTCAGTCTTGCTGGATTCTCTGGAGTGGCAGACATACATTCCATGTCTTTAGTTAGATTGTGGAACTTTTTGTATTATCTGCTGTGGATATTTTTGGAAGGGTTTTAATACTGACCGCCTAGTTATCTGTCCTATCCTTTCCTATTTAGCTAGAGTGGCCTCTTTTGCTAAATCCTGTTTTCTACCTGCGTGTGTCTATTCTTCTCCTACTCACAGTCATTATTCGTGGGGGGCTGCCTATCCTTTGGGGGTCTGCTCTGAGGCAAGATAGCATTCCCATTTCCATCTATAGGGGTATTTAGTCCTCCGGCTGTGTCGAGGTGTCTAGGGAGTGTTAAGCACACCCCATGGCTACTTCTAGTTGCGGTGTTAGTTCAGGATTGCGGTCAGTACAGGTTCCACCGACTCCAGAGAAAGTTTCATGCGGCTCCAAGGTCACCAGATCATAACACATGGGGTACTCGGTACCGTGTCCTTTGGTTCACAGGGGGTGTCAGGACTCTGAACATTTTTTACCTTTTGTGCATTACTGCCCTTTTCCAACATGGCCTCTTTGGTCTCATGTGCACTTGTCTTCCTGCTATAAAACTCCACCCCAGCCTTCAGTCTGTGCTAGATTATTCTGCTTTGCATCCAGCTCCTGATTACTCCCTGGCCTTGCACCTGCACCTGCTCCTGTGAACCTGTGTTGGAGATCCTGCCACTCTGCTCTGAGTTCCTGCTGCATACACCAGTGTTCAGTAATCCTCCTTCATCTGCTGCTCGTGTTACTTCCATCTGCATTTGCTGGACATGTAAGCTGTTTGCTGCTCTGCAAAACCTGAGACTATTAACCAGGCCTCCCTGGTTGAGCTAAGACATGATTTGAACTGCCTTATAGCATATCTATCTGTGTCTGGACTAAGTCAAGGATCTATTCGTGTCAAGTTTCCTCAGGAATAACTGTGCTTCATAGACTTTCTGTTTGTTTGCATCTACCTCTGAAGTTTCTTATTGACTGCTAAGCTGAGTTTATTATTTGCACCAAGTGTTGTGGACTTGAGTTTCTCTCTGCACCTGTTTGAATCACCATGTGATAATATAAACTTTACCACTCATAAAACTGTGTCCTGTTGTCTTGTTCCACGCAAAGAGTCTCCTGAATTATCCCCTATAATTATCACAGGGGGATGTCACGGTGGCTGACCCGGTCCGTGGCCCTGGGACGTCCGTGTAAAAGGGAAAGGTCTTTAAAGGGATATAGTTTGTGTTCGTGACGCCACCTGTGGTATTCGGTCAGGGAGACCAACGCTGCTTTAAGGGGTCCACTGGGGTGATGTTATGGCAGATAGATGGTATACCTTCCCACAGGTGAAGTATATCCCCAGGGCTTCCCGGTGTGTAGATGGTGGATGGTGAGAGGTGCAGAGAAGAATGAGGACACAAGGTTGCAGTCTCTTTACCTTTACTGAAGACTTCAGCATCCACAATCCAGAGCACCAGATCACAGGGCAGGCAGAGTCCGGCCGGTTTGGAGGCAAGTACAGAGTCCCCTTGTCCTTTGGAAATCAGTAGCCTTTCCTTGAGCTGCAGTTTTGTAGTTCCTTACTGCGTAAGGCTTCACGTAAGGTCCTCACAGATGTAATGTCTTTCTCTATGTCCCCCATATAGGATAGGACAAACCCGTATGACTGGTGGTTTGAGGCTGTTTATAGGGACTCTAGCACGCCCCGGCCTCCAAAGGTTGCCACCGTGCCTCCTGGTTATAGAGCGGACAGGTAACTTGAAATTAGCTGTCCTGCCGGTCTCTGGAGCAAAGCATGAAGGTCCTTACTCCCTCGGTGTTCCGGCTACTGGGCTTCTGCACCTCAGAAGGAGGCAGCCTGTGTCGGGCCGGTCCCCTTCTGGTATCCTCTCCTTTTCTACGACTTCCTTCATGCTTGCTGCAAAACAGTTCTGCCTTCTGTGTGTCTCTTCCTAGGTCCTAGGAGCTGCAGCTCTGAGTGCCTGCACAGCTCTGTGTCCTTCTCCTTCGTTCTCTGACAGGATCCCACCCCTGTCAGGGACCAACTACCTGAGCTGAGCTCAGCCAGCAACTGACTAACTTTCCCTACAGGTGACCAGTTTTACCTATGTGGGGAGTGACCTAATAAATAGGAGGAAGAGCTCCCCCTGGTGGCCTGGAGTATGAAATGTGTTGCATGTTTGTGATACCTGGATGCAGTTATCCTTCTTTGCCTCCAAACGTAGCATCACTCTCCCCGAGAGGAAAGCAATACCACTGCGATGACCAGGACCCTGGGGCACCGCACTTACATCAGGATTTCCATCTAAATCTCATTATCATTATTCAAATTAAACCTCCGTTGGAACCAATCACTATAATGATTGTACCAGTCTGTCATTGTTAGTTTGTTTACTGTAAGTGATATTTGTATTTTGATGTAACCCCGTCTCATGTACAGCACCATGGAATTAATGGTGCTATATAAATAATAATAATAATAATAATAATAATAATAATAAGGCAGCAGAGTTACTCTGGACCCCATCTTGCCTCTGTTCAGTGGTGTCCTTCTTCTTAGAGGTGCACAAAACTGTGGCCGACCGTGCTTTTATGCTTGCTTAAAATGACAGGCCAGACAGCATACACAGTGTCACCATCAGCCTTATTATAGGTAATCATCTATTATGGTTTCAGTGTGAATCACATATTTCAGAGATTTACACGGAAACCCCAATGTAAGCACTTAGAGTAGAGCGCAGGATAGATGTCAGCTGAGCTTTATTTTGGTTTTTGGGAAAAGAATAAACAAATCAACATTGGGAAAAGAATAAAAAAATCAACAGCAGGTGGAAAATTGGTTTTATTTATTTTTTATGCCCTTTCTCGTGTCGTACAAGTAATTAAATGGCTTTTTTTCAGGTCTTGTCTTTATGTTTTGCAGCTTTACACATTAATTTAATTTATTAGGAAAAATGAATTGTTTTTGCATATTCCTATAGCTTTTTTATTTCTCAGCTGATATAGCTGTATGACAGTTTGTTTGTTTTTGGACTCCGCAAAATGATGGCCTTTCATTATTTAGAGAGAGCTAACTGGGATGTTAAGTGTTAACTTCTCTATTTGTTTGTAGCTGTTGTGAACTCCTGGCCACGGTATTGAGACCTGACTCCATGGAAACAAGCTGTACACTATAAAAGATAAAAACTCTAATCGCAGGATAATGACAGCATATAGAAAAAGCAAGTCAATTGCAAACTTGCTTATTTTCTAACTGGCTAACTAATTAGAGCTCAGAGCAATGCATCCCCATAGTTTTCCAATCTTCTGGTTTCTTTTAGGGTGGGCTCCCTTCTTTGTGTGAGAGTTGTGATGAATAGTAGAACTGTAATATTAGTAGAACCATAAAGCTCAGCACACGTTCTGTAACACATTCAGCTCTCAGTGTTGTTCCGGATTCTATACTGCTATCATGGTGTTTACACATAGAGATAACAGGGCATTTGAACAAGCCCCCAGCTCAATACAGCAAGAGCACAGAGCCGTGATTAGGTGACATGCTGTGAAATCTGCAGGGTTGGGGATTTTACAAGATTTATAACATGAGCTCATCAAAACATAAGAAGGGAGGTGATGAAGGAACTGATGTATTAAAATTAATAGGCTGGAGAAAGTCTAACTGGGATGTTAAGATTTAACTCCTCTCCTGAAACATAATAATTGTGAACTTTCACATTCTTAACCAGGGTCTCAATGCCAAACTCCATAGAAACAAGCTATACACTATAATAGATAAAAGCCCTAATCGCAGGAAAATCACAACAGATGGAAAAAGCAAGTCAATTGTAAATTTGCTTATTTTCATGCTGTCTAACTAATTAAAGCAATTTGAGAACTTGAGAATACTTGTTTATACCACCATATGTGCAAAACCACTTAAAAGTTTCTGATAATTTAAGACCAAAACACTTATTTAGAATAAAGAAATTTTAGAAGTAACACTTCTGTTTACAACCAGTTGAACTCTGTAACTAAGCTCAGAAACTGTTGGATATGAATCATTGCCTATTTGTACTCTGATCCTGAACAATTCCACTGTAGGAATTTTTTCCTCTACATATTTTCAATTACAAGGAAAAAGACCTTAGGACATAGTCATTATTTTGATTTGCTACTTTGTGAATTGGGTTGAAAACCATTTATGCAGCTATTAAAGCTGGCCTATGATACAGGCGATGAAGTAGTCTAGCTACCAGGGCTTTGAGTGGGGTGGTGGGGAGATTCCCAGATGAGTCATTTTTAACTATATAGACGTTTACTGAATACCAATACAGAAAAAAACCTGCGGTAGGGCAGCAAATAGTGGGCTTTCTACTTTACAACTCTTGAAGCTTTGTAGTATACCGTCTTGTATCTTGTAGGCCAAAGGTCGCCTTAAAAAAAAAATAAAAAAATATAAAAGTTCAAATCACCCCCCTTTCGCCCCATTCAAAATAAAATAATAATAAAAAAATGTACACATATTTGGTATTCAGAATCGCCCAATCTATCAATAAGAAAAAAGGATTAACCTGATCGCTAAACGGCGTAAAGAGAAAAAAAGTCAAAATGCCAGAATTACGTTTTTTTGGTCACTGTGACATTGCATAATGGGCAATCAAAAGATCAAATTGCACCAATATGGTGTCATTAAAAAATGTCAGCTTGGCACGCAAAAAATAAGGCCTCACTCAACCTGAGATCATGAAACATGGAGACGCTACGGGTATCGGAAAATTGCGCAATTTTTTTTTAACAAGGTTTGGAATTTTTTTTCACCACTTAGATAAAAAATAACCTAGACATATTTGGTGTCTATGAACTCTTAATTACCTGGAGAATCATAACGGCAGGTCAGTTTTAGCATTTAGTGAACCTAGTAAAAAAGCCAAACAAATACAAGTGTGGTAAAGCACTTTTTTTGCAATTTTACCACACTAGGAATTGTTTTCCTGTTTTCTAGTACGCAACATGGTAAAATCAATGGTGCCGTTCAAAAGTGCAACTCGTCCCACAAAAACAAGCCCTCACACGGCCATATTGACTGAAAAATAAAAAAAAGTTATGGCTCTGGGAAGATGGGGAGCGAAAAACAAAAACGCAAAACCGAAAAAAGCTTTGGGGATTGAGGGGTTAATAGTTTAGGATGCACTCAGTTAAAGTGTTAAAGGGCATTCTGCGGACATTAATAATTGTTAAGATGGCACTCGGGCAGTATTTTTTACTCTTTTCTTCTCTTGATGACGTACTACTACATAATGGAGTAAGTGTGTGTATGAAAAAGTCCCAAGAGCTAAGCCCTCTCTAGACAGGCCACCTGCATCAGGTCGCACCTACATGGACAGATGATATACAGTATATATATTGTTTTTTTTATGGACACATTGAAAAACCATAATAAATCATTATAATTACAAGTGATGCATGTCTTTAGCCGATAATTGTAACATCAGCTGCATCCACTGCAAATTGTAAAATGATGATAATTATAGTCAAAATAATTTATATAAGATTCTTCAGCTTCCAAAACAATCACAGGCTCTTTAACTTTTTATTACTGACAGGGAAAAAAAATACGAGGAAAGAAATTCCAGAATCCGCAGAAGGTAAAGATATTAATAGATGGCTTTTAATAGCGATATTTAAAATATCTAACTTAAAAAAAAATAAAAAATAAGATAAAAAGGGGGGAAGGGGAGCAACAGTAGGGGACACAGGTCTATGTGTTTCAGGCTCACAGGCCCAGGTTGCTGGAATTTCTTACCCCATGCTGTTCCTGCCTAGAGGTTGATCTAAAGTCCTTGCACCGCTTAATTTATAGAGGTAACATTTTTTCCGCACTTCGTGAGCCGATGTCTCGTCCTCCACCCCCTCTTACACATGAGAGAAAAAGGTGCCCTATTTTTACGTTTGGCAGCCCTGATGGCAGGTTCAACTTCAAATTCAATGTTTGTATGTTGCAAACAGCACAGATACAAGTCTACGATGAAAGAAGTTTGGTCTAGGCAAATTGAAAACATCGGAAAAATAAAAGCATGTATTTGTGAGTCACTCCTCAGTACTGAAATAAAAATAGCAACAACAAGGAGGAAAAGTTCTGGAATGATGGAAATTACAGGACTGACAGACATAATCATATGCTACTGATGGCAAAATGGAAAAAATATGATGAATGAGAAGTAAGAGCACTATGTGCAGGTATGCATTACTTTACTTGGGGATCACATTGATGTGTTTAGCAAACCTTCCCCTCTTCCCAATCTGTACAATACCATAAGCTATACAGTATCTCTGATCCATAATATCGGTTTTATGGGAATCTAGTCAAGTCCATTGGCACCACCAAGAACAACATATGCACAGAGTTTGTGTGTTCGCTCTATGTTTGCATGGGTTTCCTCCGGGTTCTCTGGTTTCCTTTCACACTCCAAAGACATACTGATAGGGAATGTAGATTGTGAGCTCCAATGGGGAGAGCAATGATGATGTCCGTAAAGCGCTTAGGAATTTGATGGCGCTATTCAAGAAAAGCATAGTAAATAAATAATAAAATATCAAGACCATCTATAGTCCTACTGAAGAAAACAGTCACACAAATGTGCTTTACTGCCGAGCAAAGATCGGTTCTGTTAAATCACAATGAGTTTAGGCCTTGCAGATGTAATATTGATGTTCATGTTTTGCTATATTTGTCATGGTTCCCAATGGCAGGGACTCAGGCAAAAACGGACTAGCTCTAGGAATGATGGAATCTCAGATGACCGCGACGCTGAACCTAACACGCAACTAATAGTAGCCAGGGGGTGTGCCTACGATTATCCCTAGACACCTCGCACCAGCTGGAGATCTAGTTACCCCCTAGTAGAGGAATACACAGACCTGGCTTGCCTCCAGGGAAACCCCAAAAGTGATAGTAGCCCCCCACATATAATAACGGTTAGGTAAGAGGAAAACACGTACGCAGTATGAATATAGATTCAGCAAAGAGAGGCCCTCTGACTAGATAGCAGAAAATACAAAAGAGGACTTCGCGGTCACCTCAAAACCCTAAACAGCCATCCTGAAATTACTTTAACTCCGTTATCAACTCATGACACCGGAGTAGTAATTTCAGATCACTAGAGCTTCCAGCAGCAAGAGAAATATAAATGCATGCTGGACAAACAAACACAAAAAATGCCAAAGATCCAACTTAGCTGAATTGCAGACTTGGAGCAGGTAGCAAGCAACAGAAGTGCTCTGGTAAGATTGATTGCCGGCACTAGAATGACTGACAAGCCAGACTAAATAGGAAACTCCCAGTTTCCTGATGGGAACAGGTGCAAGACAAAAGTCAGCCAGTACCACCAGTAACCACCAGAGGGAGCCCAAAAACAGAATTCACAACAATATTACAGCTAAAACAATTGTACACGTAAGATCTGGGAGTATTTTTTCACAATTTTGTATGCGTAGTACTAACTTTTTAAAATATTAAATGTGAATGAAACACCATGTGGCATCTTTGCGTCTTCTTCTTACTTCTGTATTAACTGCATTTTGGACTCCTACAAGCAAGAGAATATGAAGAATACAGAGCCAATAATTTCCTTACAATATGAGGTGCAAGACGGTCAATAGAGTTTAATAATTTCATACCATTTCATGTCAAGCTGTGTAATCAGTAAAATGATATATTATTCTGTTATATTTTATGCATTTCCAAAGATCACAGCACTTTTCCCACATGATATGCATTTAAAATGTCATTTTGAATTGTAATTTTGCTGAGACTCAAACTAGTTTTGTGCATGATAAATATCTAGCATTACATCCTGTCACAGCCATAACGATCTGAGGAACCTGAACCTCTGGGTAACAATAAAATCTATGATAAAAAAAATCTATATTCAAGAATAAGGTGGATGCAGTAGAAATTATACCAGCAGGGTGTAGCCAGAAATACAGACGCATCTGTTGGTTAAGGGATCCCATATTGCATAGAGGAAATTATGGCACACACAAATGAGTAAGAGATGTTTTAGGAAAAAATAACTTAAAGAAGCATTGCCATTAAATTTTTTATTCGCTAAATGTGTGTATGTGCATGTAGTGTAGTGAGTGTGTGAATATACCCACCTGCCGCTGCTCTCTCCAGTGCATGAGCCAGAGGTCTCTTTTACCTTGTAAGTCTATGGAGCCTTGTTCTGACGCTCTATTGACTTACAGTTGTGCTCAAAAGTTTACATACCCTGGCAGAATTTTTGCTTTCTTGGCCTTTTTTCAGAGAGTATGAATGATAACAACAAAACTTTTTCTCCACTCATGGTTAGTGGTTGGGTGAAGCCATTTATTGTCAAACTACTGTGTTTTCTCTTTTTAAATCATAATGATAACCCAAAACATCCAAATGTTAAAAAATGTCACAACATTTGTTATACACTGGTCCTGTGATACAGACCCTGTTATTATGGAATTTATATGTGACGCTGAGTCATGTCTCATGGACAAGCAATGAGTCAGGGTAGTCAAGGAGTCTGAGATCAAGAGCCAAGGAGATACATCATAAACAGATGGAAGAGACAAAGGCATAGTCAGGTCACAGTCCAGAGTAAGAATACCAAAGTCAGAGTGAATCAAGCAAAGGGGTAAAACAAATGGGTAATTGTAAAGCAAATCCAGGGTTCAGTAATAGAAGATCAGAATATCTGAATTCAGAGCACAAAGTGCAGAGAATACAACACACTGAGCTGAAAGCAGTTACCCTTTTTTATTTTCACAAGGGTAACAGGAGAAAATGGACCTTAAAATTTGTTGTGCAATTTCTCTTGAGTACTCTGATCCCCCATATGTGGGGAAAACTACTGTCTGGGTGCACGGCAGGGCTTGGAAGAAAAGGAACACTGTTTGACTTTTTGAAAGCAAAATTGTCTGGAATCAAGAACGGATGCCATGTTGAATTTGGAGAGCTGCTGATGTGCGTAAACAGTGAAAATCCCCCCAAATAATCCTATTTTGGAAACGAGACCCCTCAAGGAATTTATCTAGACATGTAATGAACACCTTGAACCACCAGATGCTTCAAATAAATATATAAGGTTGAGGCATGAAAATAAATCACATTTTTCCCACAAAAAATGTTGTTTTAGCACGTAATTTTTCATTTTCACAAGAGTAGCAGGAGAAAATTCACCATGTATTTTTTGTTGTTGTACAACTTGCCCTAAGTACACCAATATCCTATATGTGGGTGGAAAACTACTGTTTTGGTGCACGACAGGGCTCGGAAGGGAAGGAGACTAATTGAGTTTTGTCAGGAACAGATTACAAATGCCATGTCACATTTGACGAGCCCCTGACATGCCAAAACAGCATATTGTAAACAACACCTCTTTAACAATTCATCTACTATCTACTGTATTGAGCAATTTTAACCCTAAAGCGATTCACAGAATTGTATAGCATTAGGCTTAGTCAAAGGAAAATTACACTTTTTTAAACAAATATGTTACTTTGGCCCCAAGATTTCAATTTTCAAAAGACATAATAGAAGGGAAACTAACTTTTGAGGCACAGTGCAAAGCTCATAAGGGAATTATCACCATATTGTAGTGCACATTTTGTTTGACCATTCCATGTCACATTGGCAGAGCCCCTGAGGTGCCAGAACAGTAGAACCCCCCATGAGTGACTTCATTTTACTAATTTTACCTCTCAAATAATTATCTACTGGTGCAGTGATCAAATTGACACCACAATGTTTCACAGAACCTTACAACATTGGGCAATGAAGAAAAAATAATTACATTTTTACTGCAAAAATTGTATTTTAGCCCCAGATTTTGCATTGTCACAGGGGGAAATGGGTTAGAATGGAACCCAAGATTTGTCACAAAATTTCTGCTAAACGTTACAATACCCTACATGTGGCTGTAATGTACTGCTTAGCCCGACTCAGGATGCGCTATTTGACTCTGGGACAACAAATTATTGTAGATTAGTTTGCAGATTCCATATACAAAGCCCCTATGTGCCAGAAGAGCAGAACCCCCCCTCAAGTGACCCTATTTTAGAAATTACATCCCTCTCGGAATTTATCTACAGGTGTATGACGATGTTGACTCCATGGGTGTTTGCCAGAAACAAGCAGCAGTGAATGTTGCTGAGTGAAAATTGCAAATCTGCGGTTGTAGTGCCCGTACATTGCAGTACCCATTGATTGTGCCCAGCTCATGCTTCTGAAGTTATGCCCCTGTAAATTATGCGGGTTCTTATCGCTACAGAAATGCCAGCTGCAGTAAGCACACTGTGGGGCTCAGAAGTGAGAGGGGCATTTGGATTTTGGAGAGCAGAATTCGCTGGATTTCTTTTGGGGGGTGAGGAGCCATAGCGCTTTTCTAGAGGCTTTGTACTACCAGTAACATGGAAGCTGCCCTATATTTCAATTGATAGATGACAGACCTGAGTGGGGACTTCCTTTTTTTGTGGATTGAGTTGAAGATTTTGTTGGAAACATTTTACATAACATTTTAGATCTCCTTTATCCTGCACTTTACACTGAGCACTTACATGGTGGTCTTCATCTAAATATCCAAATGACGTGATTCATGAGATCCAATCACTATTCTTATGCAGCAGAGTTATTATGTATTCCATCTAGCTTCTGTTCAGTGGTGTCATTCTTTTCAGAAGTGAACAAAACTGTGGTTGACCTCGCTTGTGCATGCGTAAAAAAACGAACACCGCCGGATCATAGGCCAGACATCATCCACAGTGCTTCCATCAGCCTCATTTTAGGAAATCTTCCACTGGGGATTCTGTCTGAATCATGCATTTCAGAGGTTTACATGGAAACCCCAGTGTAAGCACTCAGTGTATAGCGCAGGATGAATGTGAGCCGAGCCTTATTTCGATCTTTAAGAGACATAACGAACAAAATAGCTGCAAGGGAAGAATTTGTTTTCTTTATTTTTAAAGATATTTCTCATGCTGTATAGGTGACTATAGAACTTTATTCTTTGGGTTGGGGCGATTACAGCGATACCAGATTTATATCGTTTTTTATGTTTGGCTGATCTCACACACTAAAAGACACTTTTTTTGCAAAACAAAGTTTGTACATTGCCATATATTGAGAGCTACAATTTTTCTATTTTTCTACTGACAGAGTCATGTGAAGGCTTGTTTTTTGCAGGACGAGTTGATATTTTTATTGGCTCCATTTTTCGTCACATGACGTTTTTTGATCGCTTTCGATTTCAATTTTGGGAAACAGAATTAACAAAAACCAGAAATTAAGGATTTTTTTATGCTGGTCACCATGTGATAAAAGTGGTAGTAAAGTTTTATTCTTCTGGTCAGTACGATTGCAATGATACCATATTTTAATCATTTTTTTGTGTCATGGTGCTTTTACACAATTAAATCTATTTTAAAGAAGATTGGATTATGGTGTTCATCTGTTTTCCCCTAGTCCAACAGCAGCACAATATGGGGGGTTACCATGCCCCTGCGCACTAACAGGAAAAGTGGAAAATTTAGTGATCTTTGGTAGTCCCACCCCCTCATCTCCCCCAGGATAAAGGGGGAAGCATCCCAGAAGCCATCAGTTTAATAGCACGACATTAACAACACATCATTCATAGGGTTGGAGCCTTGTGCTGCTGTTGGACTAGGGGAAAACAGATTAACACATTAATCCAATCTTCCCCTATGTCCAAGAGCAGCACAATATGATGGGATCTAGCACGTATTCTTTATTTCGGAGGGATTGAAACTGAGTCTAGAATAGATCTGGCAAAGGTGGTAGATGGAGCATAGGAAGCTTCTAACCTATTGTATTTAAAGAAGGTCATCAGTGTTGACCATGTAGCTGAGTGACATATGTGGTCAATAGATACAGAATCCCTCTCAGCCTGGTTAGCAGATACTGCCCTAGTTGAATTGGCAGAGGTAAACTGGGAAGATGGAACATTGGCATTTTGATAGCACAGCCTAATGCAATCACAAATCCATCTTGAAATGAAATGTTTTGAGGCCTTCTTCCCCTTGAACTTTCCTGAATGAAGTACCAAGAGGTTTTCATCCTTTGTGAACACCCAAGATCTTTCAAGGTAAACTTTTAGACATCTTACGATGTCGAGAGTAGAGAGATCTTCTTCCTAGGATGATGTTGCTTCAGGAACATAAGCTGGAAGAGAGATCATTTGGTTCAGATTCTCTGATGATGGAATTTTGGTCTGAAGGAAGGAAGAAGTCTCAAATTTACCTTATCCTGTGTGAATACAGTGTATGGCTCCCTGGATGACATAACCTGTAGCTCACTCACTCTTTTGGCGGAGGTGACTGCTTGCAAGAGAACAGTCTTAGGGGTCAGGAATTTCTACTGAGATCAGGGGTTTAAATAGTGGCTTAGTTAACTGTTTGATCACCAAGCCGAGGTCCCACTGGGTAGCTGGTTTAAAAATTTGAGGTCTTATTCTTGAAATTGCCTTCAGATAATATGTGATCTCTGGAGATTCTGTAAGGCGTCTTCTAAGGCAAGCAGAGATAGCTGAAACCTGAACTCTGATGGTACTAGGTTTATGTCCTCTGTCAAATTCATCCTACAAAAATTCCAAGATCTGTGGGATGGATGGTTCCCCGGGGTTGATGGATCTCCTTGAGCACCAAGAGGAAAAGATTTTCTTTATCTGTACATAGGACCTGTTGGTTGTGAGTTAACTAGCGTATCCAACACCCTATTTGAAAAACCCTTAGTTTTCAATAGGGGGCGGTCAACCTCCATGCTGTCAGATTGAGGGCTCTCAGTGTCTGACACAGAACCGGCCCCAGAAAAATCAGGTTCTGTTGAAGGGGAAATTTCCAGAACAGGCACTGGCTCATTTTCATGAGGAGAGAGAACCAAGATCTCTTTGGCCAGAATGGTAGGATGGCTATGACAGACACTTGATCCTGCCTGATCTTCATCAATACCCTTGTGTCAAGGACCTGTCCAGGTCTGGACATGAGTCCCACACAGCACAGAGTGGGACGGGTAGACAACAACTGTAGACACAGAACAGCACGGTCGCAGGCGTAGCACGTGCTCACAGGAGGAGGGGCCAGGGCGGAGCCAGCCGCAGGAGTTCCCGAAGCGATCAGCAGAGCACTGAGGGTATTACAAGGGGGTGACCAGCTGGGGGGCCAACAAGCGTGTAAACAGAAGGGTAACTGTGTACAAGCAGGTGTCAGGAAACCGAGCCAGTATAACCAGAGCCAAGGGAACAACCAAAAGGGAAGTCAGAAACCAAGTCAGGGTCAGAGAACCAGATAATCCACAGACAGAACGTAAATGACAGGTAAGTGCAATGTGGGGGACAGGCCGGGTCAAAGCTCACAAGGCACAAACACACAAGCGTACAGGGGTCACTTAACTTAGCTGAGGGCAGAAGAATAACTGACAAGGATGCAAGCCTCAAGTGGCTATAAAAGCCCTCCCCTATCCAAAGGGAGGCCACCAGCATTAATCCCCAAGGCTCCTGCTCAAATCCTACCATAAGATCATGACAGTACCCCCCTCTCAGGCTCCCTGGATGTTTAGCATAAAATGCTCGAACCAGATGGTCAGCATGCACCAAGTGAGCAGGAACCCACGAGCGATTCTCTGACCCATACCCTTTCCAGTTCACCAGATAATGCAAAGAGCAGTGCACAAGCCAAGAATCCACAATGTGCCCAACCTCATATTCCCTGTGACCCTCCACCAACACTGAAGGAGGTACTGACCCAGAATCTTCCTTGACAGACCCTAATGGTTTTTATAGAGATTTATGGAACACATTAGACAATATAAATGAGGCTGGAAGACGCAATCTATATGCTACGGGATTTACTATTTCCACAATCTCGTAAGGCCCGATGAACTTAGGGCCTAATTTGGCCGACGGAACCTTCAGGTTGATATTCCGTGTGGAAAGCCAAAACTTCTCCACAACCTGAAACATGTGACCCGGATTTGTCTTTCTATCAGCAAATAACTTATATCTCCCTTGAACCCTGGAAATATTACGCCGTACCTCAGCCCACGGATCTCTTAACCGCTGAACAGATCCCTCTGCTCTGGGACAACCGGAATCCAATCGTGAGAATTCCCCAAAATGAGGAAAAAAAACATAATTGACCAGAAATGGGGACATACTAGTGGACTGACATACCTGATTGTTGAAGACAAATTCAGCTGACGGAAAAGCGTCGTACCAGTCATCTTGCCTAAGAGAGGTCAAACACCTAAGTTCTAAGTTCCAAGGACTGTTTGGTGCATTCTGTCTGCCCATTACTCTCCGGGTGATATGCAGAAGAGAAAGACAAATAAATACCCAATTTCTTACAGAATGCCCTCCAAAACTTAGCCACAAACTGCACACCTCTGTCAGACACACCATTCAGGGGTACCCCATGCAAACGGACCACATGCTGAACAAACAATCTGGACAAAGTCTCAGCTGAGGGCAATGAGGCTAAAGCAACAAAATGGGCTTGCTTAGAAAACCTGTCCACCACCACCCATATTACATATTACCCCTGGACGGAGGGAGATTGGTAATGAAGTCCATGGATAGGTGAGTCCATGGCCTCTAAAGAACTGGTAAAGGCACCAGTTCCCCAGCTGGCCGGCTATGAGAGCTTTTGGAACGTGCACAAACCTCACATGCAGATATAAATTTTTTTACGTCAGAACAAAACAAAACATTTGCCACCACCTCTCGCATGACCGTGATCCCAGGATGGGCACTCAATCTAGACTCATGAAATTCCAGAAGTAACTTAGCCCAAAATTGGTAACGGACAAACAATTTATCTCTTGGCTTGGAAGCAGGGTCCAAAGACTGAGCCCCCACAGTCTATCGTTCCAACTCAGACAAGATCCCTGCTACCACCACCCCATGTCAAGAATGGGTGGCAGTGGCTCAGGAGCAGACACAGGCTCAAAAGTTTGGGACAAGGCATCGGCTTTAACATTCTTAGAACCAATACGAAAAGTAATAGAAAACTGAAACCAGGAAAAAAAAAAGAAACCAATAAGATTGTCTAGGTGTCAATCTTTTCACCGACTCAATATATGCCAATTTTTTATGATTAGTGATCACAATAATCTGGTGAGCAGCCCCTTTCAAAAAGTGTCTCCATTCTTCGAATGCCAACTTAACCGCACATCATAATTTCTCTTGGCGGAAGAGAACTTCTTGGAAAAGAAGGCACATGGTTTGAGATTAATCAAAGTGGCAGGTCCCTGGGACAACACTGCTCCCACCCCCACCTCAGAAGCATCCACCTCCACAATAAAAGGTTTGGACAAATCTGGTTGCACCAAAATTGCAGCGGACATTAAACATTTTTGTAATGCCAAAAAAGACTCCTTGGCGACCCCTGACCAATCTTTTACATCCGCCCCCTTTCAGGTAAGATCAGTAAGGGGTTTAACCACCTGAGAAAACCCCTTAATAAATTTACGATAATAATTGGCAAATTCCAGTAAGCGCTGGAGCCCCTTAAGGTGTCGGGATTGAACCCAATCAGCAATTGCCTGCACCTTCCTGGGACCCATACGAAACCCCTCAGAGGACACAATCAGGCCCAAAAAAAACAGTTATTGTACAAAAAATGAACATTTCTCTAATTTAGCAAACAACTGATTTTCCCTGAGTCTTTGGAGAATGGTACATAGATGCTGCAAATGAGTCTGACTGTCTGGGGAAAACACCAAAATATTATCCAAAGAAATAATGAAAAAACATCCTATAAGGTCAGCAAATACCGCTTTAATGAAATTCTGAAAAATAGCGGGAGCATTAGTAAGTCCAAACGGTATGACTAGGTTTTCAAAAAGTCCCTCTGATGTGAGGATCACAGTTTTCCACTCGTCCCCGTCGCAAACCCTTATCAGATTATAAGCCCCACGGAGATCTAATTTGGAGAACCATTTGGCCCCTGATAATTGGTTACATAAGTCTGGGATAAGAAGAAGAGGGTATGTGTTTCTCACCGTTATTTTGTTGAGTTCCCGAAAGTCGAGGCAAGGACGCAAACCTAGTAACAAAAGAGAAAATCCAGCTCACCATAGTCGATATCCCTGAAGGCTCGGAGCACGGAAACGCTGTGTCAAGGCGTGAAGAGAACAAAATAGAAAAAAGGATCCAGCTCAACGAGGTAGTGAAAAACAATGTCTTGGTACTTTATTCACTTCATATCAAAAATAGAGGATAAAAACATCAGCACAATGTGATTTAAAAGCAATATCTACGCGTTTCTGGTGACAGAGCACTCTTAGTCATGACTAAGGGTGCTCTGTCACCAGAAACGCGTAGATATTGCTTTTAAATCACATTGTGCTGATGTTTTTATCCTCTATTTTTGATATGAAGTGAATAAAGTACCAAGACATTGTTTTTCACTACCTCGTTGAGCTGGATCCTTTTTTCTACTTTAAGGACGCAAACCGCAATCTTTGCTTTTAACGAAAAAAACCCCGCAGCCACAGGAGAGACGGAAGGTCATATATGCCCCTTCCGAAGACTTTCAGCAATATACTCCTTCATGGCCAAACGCTCAGGACTGGACAATTTGAATAGACGGGCTTCTGGTAGCTTAACTCCTGGAAGTAACTCAATGGCACAATCAAAGGGTCTATGTGGCAGTAAAACCTCAGCCTCAATTTTGGAGAACACGTCTTCGAAGTCCTTCAGGTATTCCGAAATATCCTCCAGACCGACAGACGACACAGAGACAGACTTAATGGGTTCAGATAATAATTCAGATTCACAAGCATGCTTCACACAACTAGAGCCCATTGAACAATCTCCCCCGTCACCCAATTGAAGATAGGGTTATGGCGTTGCAACCAGGGCATTCCCGACACCAACCCAGCAGGGAAGTTCCCCAAGACAAAACAACTTATCTCTTCAACATGATCAGAGCCTACTTTGAAGGAAAAGACCTCTGAGACGTAATGAATTCCTTCTTTAGTGAGGGGAGAGGAGTGAATGGCCACCACTTTCATCGGAGACTGGGGTCTAACTGTCCCTAACTTGAAATTGGGAAATCAAATGAGGACTGACCAAGTTGATTGATGAACCGCAGTCCACAAAAGCTGTAGAAAAATAAGGACAACCATCCACCAACAGTTCCACTGGTAGCAAAACTTTAGCAAATGATAAAAAGTGTATCTGAGAGTCTGGATGGCTTCCTCGACCACCACCCAGACCTAGTGGCTTCCCGTTGTCTTGAATGGTGAAGGGCAGGAAGGGCAATCCCTCTTCCAGTGTCCTGACTCTCCACAATAGAAGCACAGCTGCTTCTCACAATGACGTTTTCTCTCTTTCTCTTTCAAAGCGATGGCCCCCCACCTCTATAGCCTCAGAAGTAGCCACGGCTTCATCTCCACTGGGGAACAATGATGTTTCTAGTTGCATAACACCTCTTGCCCGTAATCTGCTATCCATACAATCCGCTTGGGTCATGGCATCTTCTAGGGAATCAGGTGGAGGATGAAGCGCCAGGGCGTCCTTCAGATGTTTGGACCGGCCTCTACTTAACAAGAGGGCAGCATTATCCCACGAAACCTCTGCAGCCCAGCGTCTGAATTCCAAGCAAAACCACTCAGCTGAGTGCTTCCCCTGACAAACACACATCACCATATCCTCTGCCAGATGCACTCTATCAGGCTCATCGTAAATGTGCCCTAGGGCCTCAAAAAATGATTCCACCGACACTCTCTCAGGGGTCGTAGAGGGGAGAGAAAACGCCCAGGCTTGCGGAGCCCCCCTAAGCAGAGACATTACAACACCCACCCTCTGACTTTCATCTCCAGATGAGCAGGGTTTTAAAGAGAAGAAGAGCCTGCAGCCATCCTTAAAGACTCTAAATTCTTTTTTTGTTACTGGAAAACATATCGGGTAACTTAGTGGGGGGTTTCAGGGGAGAACAGAGCAACTTCTCTAGCCCCCGCTAGAAAAAAAGGCCATGAAAGCAATAATTCTGCCATGGTATGTAAACTTTTGAGTACAACTGTAGGTCAGGGTAGTTGAAGTCTCCCATAATAATTACTTCTCCTTGCCTCATCTACAGTGCCTTGCGAAAGTATTTGGCCCCCTTAAACTTTTCAGCCTTTTCCCACATATCATGCTTCAAACATAAAGATACCAAATGTAAATTTTTGGCGAAGAATCAACAAGTGGAACACAATTGTGAAGTTGAACGAAATTTATTGGTTATTTTAAATTTTTGTGGAAATTCAAAAACTGAAAAGTGGGGCGTGCAATATTATTTGGCCCCTTTACTTTCAGTGCAGCAAACACACTCCAGAAGTTCATTGGGGATCTCTGAATGATCTAATGTTGTCCTAAATGCCTAATGATGATAAATATAATCCACCTGTGTGTAATCGAGTCTCCGTATAAATGCACCTGCTCTGTGATAGTCTCATGGTTCTGTTTGAAGCACAGAGAGTATCATGAAGACCAAGGAACACACCAGGCAGGTCCGTGATACTGTTGTGGAGAAGTTTAAAGCCGGATTTGGATACAAAATGATTTCCAAAACTTGAAACATCCCAAGGAGCACTGTGCAAGTGACCATATTAAAATGGAAGGAGAATCATACCACTGCAAATCTACCAAGACCCAGCCGTCCCTCTAAACTTTCATCTCAAACAAGGAGAAGACTGATTAGAGATGCAGCCAAGAGGCCCATGATCACTCTGGATGAACTGCAGAGATCTACAGCTGAGGTGGGACAGTCTGTCCATAGGACAACAATCAGTCTTACACTGCACAAATCTGGCTTTTATGGAAGAGTGGCAAGAAGAAAGCCATTTCTCAAAGATATCCATAAAAAGTGTTGTTTAAAGTTTTCAACAAACCACCTGGGAGACACACCAAACATGTGGAAGAAGGTGCTCTGGTCAGGTGAAACCAAAATCAAACTTTTTGGCAACAATGCCAAACGATATGGCATAAAGGCAACACATCTCATCACACTGAACACACCAACCCCACTGTCAAACATGGTGGTGGCAGGGTCATGGTTTGGGCCTGCTTTTCTTCAGCAGGGACAGGGAAGATAGTTAAAATTGATGGGAAGATGAATGGAGCAAAATACAAGACCATTCTTGAAGAAAACCTGTTGGAGACTGCAAAAGACCTGAGACTGGGATGGAGATTTGTCTTCCAACAAGACAATGATCCCAAACATAAAGCAAAATCTGCAATGGAATGGTTCACAAATAAACATATCCAGGTGTTAGAATGGCCAAGTCAAAGTCCAGACCTCAATCCAATCGAGAATCTGTGGAAAGAGCGGAAAACTGCTGTTCACAAACGATCTCCATCAAACCCCACTGAGCTCGAGCTGTTTGCCAAGGAAGAATGGGCAAGAATTTCAGTCTCTTGATGTACAAAACTGATAGAGACATATCCCAGTGACTTGCAGCTGTAATCGCAGCAAAAGGTGGCGCAACAAAGTATTAAGTTAAAGGGGCCGAATAATATTGCACGCCTCACTTTTCAGTTTTTTAATTTCCACAAACATTTAAAATAACCAATAAATTTCATTCAACTTCCCAATTGTGTTCCACTTGTTAATTCTTCACCAAATATTTACATTTGGTATCTTTATGTTTGAAGAATGATATGTGGGAAAAGGTTGAAAAGTTCAAGGGGTCCGAATACTTTCGCAAGGCAGTGTGTTTTCTCTTTGAGGATATTTTCTGCCACCTCCATTTATATTTGGAGACTGATAGCAAACCCCTATTGGCATTTTGTCATTCTTTCTCTCTTCGCTTATCTTCACCCACAGGGATTCCACATTTTCATTGGCCTTACATATATTATCACATAGGATGGGTTTTAGGGACAATTTTACATATGATGAAACCCCTCCCCTCTTCCATTTGTACAGATACTCCTGAACAGTCTGTAGCACTTCAAATTAACAGCCCAGTCAGGGGCATAAGAAAATGCGACCGCGCTCATGCAAGTGGGGACTCGTGCGACACCATTAGAAAATTCAAGTGGATGTGTGTCGTCAGACCCGTCAGGTCTGTGAGCAGCAATACATGCTGCCAGCCAGAGACCAGCTGCTGACTTTGGCATGCACATGAGTGGGTGCGCAAAGCTCTGATGCCATGCACTCTCATTGCTTGTACGCTCAAGTCAGCTTCCCTCTTTAGAATAGGTCGCTGAGTGGCTGGGAAGTGGAGCGAAGGTGAGTATAAGTGTTTTTTTCTTTTCTATGCGTTAAAAAACAGTGGCAGAATGAGGGTCCTATGCCATGTTCATGGGGGCATTATAAGAGCATGTGTTGTGCTTTTGTCAAATTCATGGAAACAGTATGTTACCAAACATACTGTTGTACATGGTTCTACTGCAAAGTGTATCAGGACATTCATCTCTTCTATAGTTCTGCAATTATTTTGACAACTGATGTTAGAGCACAAGTCAAAAGCAAAATTGGCTGCAAGTAATAAGCCAGCCAACTTTAAACTAGTGTCTTCCAGCACCTTGTAACATCTCTACTATAATTTGCTTCACTAGACAAAAATATCAAGCATTTTTAACATAACTTAAAGGGACTTCTATTAAAGGAAGCCCCCCAGCAGTAAAAATTGTCACATTGATACATACCCAAATGTGAGATATGTTTAAATCTCTTTTTCTGACATGATGCAGTTGAAATAAAGCATTGTTCATCCATTACAATTGTAGAGCAGTGGAAGAAAAAGGCTAATATTTTCACCTAATAGAAGAATGGCAAAATAAAAAAAAGCTCAATACAGAAGACAGACAGTTGAGGAATGGTAGGTTGGGTAGGTTGTTCACTGGATAAGTATTTGGTGCCTCCAGCTTGGAATGAGGGTCTGACTCTGGCAGAGAAATGAAATATTCTTAAAGGACCACAATTCTCCTTAACAAAGCAATCTTGGAAATTTAACTAATGGCAGAAGTAACCTCTTTGCAGTGGGAGACATGGACCCTGGTGGACTTGCTTTCTAGTTAGAGAAGCTTAAAGGGAATTTGTCAGGATCAATCCTCCTAAGCTGTCTATTTCGGCATTCAGGATAAAAAAAAGTGGAGTAAAATGAAACCTTGATATCTGCAATCCAATGTCTTGTTCTTGTAAATGTATCTATGGGCCTGATATAGATATCCCTTAGTATCTGCCTCTAAAGCTTATTTTAAACTAAAAGAGGTGTTACCAGTGTGAGACATGTAATGACTGACACTTTGCTATCATTATTTGAGATAAGTGAGCACAAAAATTTTAGGATGCTCGTTACTCGAACCAGTCAATTTCTAATGCTCAGATGCTCGTTTTGAGTAAAGAGCGCAATGAGAGTCCATGGAAAATCTGAACATTTTTCTGGCAGACCCTAAAGGAGATCTGGGTAGCAGTGAAAATGTTGAAATGGATGGAAAAAGTGCTGAATAGAAGGAGAACAGCATGGAGAAGACCACTGATAGTGTCTTTGACTCCTACATCGCTGCTGAGAACAATGGTCTCACACTTTTACTCCAATTTAAGGACTGACAATAAAACATTCAAAATAAGTGAGAAATTGGAATGCGCAGATAAAAAAATGTTAAGAAACATTCCTGTATTTCCTATATACTGACTCGTATTTTAAGCAAAATGTGTAAAAGGATTTAAAAATTATATAATTTAAGTAAACCAAAATTGATTTTTTTTAATAAAAAATTTGAAATTTCAGTGTAATTTATGAAGGAAGTAGGAAGAAGTACCAAAAATTAGGGACTCAGAAGGACTCAGATACTCCCTGTGTTAGACATAAAGGAAGGCCTAATACACATTTTGTTCAAATTGTAATGTAGTGGCACTCATAGACTCACAAAAGGCTATGCACTAAGTGCAAAGCCTGTCAGTAATTAGTAGGGTCATCCATACACACTTGAAGGCACCAACTGGAGTGCCTCATAAAAAAATTAAAAAGTGTTGTTGTGGTACTTCGACACTCAAAGGCTGTGCAAAACCAGGAAAAACATACAACTAGGATGTACCAGTCATCCATAGACTTTAGAAGGCAACAACTGGCAGGCTTCATTTAAATATTGAACATTAAAAACACTTTGTGTGCTGCTGTCATCTGGTGGTGTGGAAAAGTCGTGTTTAATCCAGGCTTTGCTAATTGTTTTCAGAGTAAGCTTGTCAGCACTTTCTGTTGACAGGCGAAAGCGCCTGTCTGTTATGACCCCTGGTGGCACTAAAAACCTGCTTAGATAGGATGTACATGGCAAGGCAGGACACCTCCAATGCATAGAGTGACAGCTCATGCCAGGTGTCCAGCTTTGAGACCCAATAGTTGAAGGTCGCAGAGGAATTGGGGAGTAAGCTGGTTTTTGTCAGCCAGGTATTGCCTGACCACCTTTAAAATCTTTTCCCTTCTTGTCACAAATTCCCTGTTATTGTGGCATAAATGCTGGGAGGGTGTCTTTAAATTTGCCCAGGCCCTTGACAGTATGCCCCTGCATCTGCTGGATCTGGTGTTCGTCTACCTCACTGATCCTAAATAGTTGGGCAAGGAAACTTGACCCTTGCTACTAGCGTCGTCTGATGGGAATTTTTTCAACATATTTTCCACAATGGTAGTACCATTTTAGAAGACCTCTCCACATCAGGAAGAAGAGATGCAAAGCTCTCTTTGTAGCGTGAAACTAACAGAGTGAATAACCAGTACTATTTTTTTGGCCAAGATGAATGTAACGCAAGGGTCACAGGGAAGGCATCGGTACATAAAATCTGACATATGTGCCAAGGTCCCTACAGCCAACACTTTACCACTTCTCTCGTCAAAAGGTAGAAGAGAGAATAAGAGCATCTGCAATCTTTGACCTAATCTTGCCAACAGGGAGGAAATGGTTGAGGAAATAAAGGTGGCTGGGTATTTAGGAGGATACTATCCTCGAATTTCAGATTACAAGAGGATGAAGACCAGTGAGGACTCAGACTTTAAGGTTGGAATTCAGAAAGGTAGATTTTAATTGATTCAGAAAGAGGGTATGAAAAGTCCAATGGCTGGATGTTCTAAAGGACATCAAGAAAAACTAAGAAAAAGGATATGCATAACACTGGGATCGACCATTAAAAGATAACAACTTTATTCAAAAAGGCACATCAAAACGAGACATACATTTAAAAGCATTTAAAAACGGAAAAAACAGCACATAGCTAGTAAGCTACATGCAACCCCCCAGACAGTTGGAGACAAATATCATTTTAGCACTGAACAATGTGACAAATATTTAGAGAAGGTGCGTGCATATGAATTAAAACACATACACTAATATATACTCTTATACCAACCAACGTATACCCTACAGACATCAAGCAGTATTAAGGACAAAGGTATAATATACACACAAATTTAGGCTCAGAGTATGCCCCTCATGCACCCTAAAAATTCCAATGAAAGCAAAACAATGTATAAGATGTTAACCAGAGAACTGGGGGTAAGATAACCACATATTAGATAAAGATATACCACCCAGAAACAATAGCCAAGTTGTAAAGGAATATATCACCTAAAGACCAGGAGCGAGGCAAATAGTAAACTCCAAAGGAGCCTGGAGTGCAAAGATGCCGAGTAGAGATGAGGTAGTTCAAATATAAAGTGCTAGTACTGGGGAGAGCTTGAGCCCCACGCGTATCGATGCTACCAGGGCATCTTCCTCAGGGGAAATGTGAGGTAAACAGCCTAGACTCGTTCTAATATAGCCAAATAATGAAGCGAAATAAATATCACCTGTGAGCATTGCTATGACGTGCAGAGATCTGGAGGCATATACTTCCGGGTTACCAGGTTAATCCCACTGCACTTGTGCAGTGGGCAGCTCCTGCTGTGTTGCCGAGGCTGCAGAGTAATACACACAATCCCGGCTAAGAGGTTGCTATGGGGGCAGTGACACCCAAGCACCTGCGCAGTGGAAGCAGGCAGGGAGACGAGACCATAGAATGACTCACAAGATCCCAGCTAAGTGGTTGCCATAGAAACATTGACGCTGAAGTACCTGCATTATTGAAGCAGGCTAGAAAAGGAGACCGCAGAGTAATACAACAGTCCAGGCTAGATGATTGCCGAAATGACATTAACACTCAAAACGCCTGCACAAATAAGGCCGGCAAGGAGAGGAGGCTGAGATAATGCACGCAATCCCAGCAGAGTAGTTTACATGGAGACTAAAGGCGCTAGGTTGATTAAAAGAGGGTGTTGACACCTATATATATATATATATATATATATATATATATATATATATATATACATATACACATGCATATATATATATACATATATACACATATACATAAATAAATACACATAACTTTCCCTGACGAAGGACTGCGTGTCTGAAACGCGCGTCGGGGTGCACATTAGAAAGCCGCTGGCAGCCTGGGGTCATTCCCTTTATCTATCATTGTAAGTAATTGGCATTTTCTCTCATATATATTGGCAAGTTGCACCTTGTTGGCCTTATGGCCACTTTTTACACTTCAGGAGTTCTTGGTGGTAACTGAATTTTTTGCACATAGCACTTTATTTTTTCCGCATGATCACCTGGATTTTGAGTGAGAATTGTTTGGTGTTTTCAGTGATATTCTTATCACTGACACATACACTATATATATATATATATATTTTTTATTATTAATTTCATTTTATTAATTATTTATTTTTTTCTGGTGTATATGGGGATAAATTGCCATATGGATTTGTGTAGTATTTTGCTTGCCTTATGAATTTGCGGCTTTTACTGTGCACATATTTTGTAAATTATTAATATATGTATTTTAATTATTTTATTTATTACATTTTCTTTAATAAATGGTTGTCACTATTGCTATCTATTAATAAATAATTTAATATTACTAATATTCCCTGTCTTGTTCTCATTGGTTCGGGTCCTTATGTTGGGAGCTTTGGTTTTTAAATGTACAAATAGGAGACGCAATCCCAATTTACAAGTTACTAAGTTCACACATAAGAGACGCAGTCCCAACTTACAAATTTACCAAATAAGAGAAATAGTCCCAACTTACAGGTAACTAAATTCTCAAATAAGAGACGTAGTCCCAGTTTGCAATTTGCTGAGTTTACGGACAAAAGACGCAGTCCCAATTTAATGTGTATGGCAACTCCAAATGAATCAGGAATTGTGCATGTGTCAGTGCACCAAACCGTAATGAATAGGCTCACATCAAATATGGAGCCCAAGAGAATATAAATAAGCGCCTGCGCAATATGGCAGACTCACTCAGCTAGTGCACACATGGAAACAATATGCTCAAAGAACTAAGTAATTATATGCGTAAATTGATAGAAGAACGTGCATATGGTCAAACTCGATTGATATGTCCATTAAAGGTGAAAACGCGCATACCATATGCTGTAATAGAGGAGAATATGCCCAAGAGGACCTACAACAGTCAACTAGCCCAGTGCCGGTGTATGCACATGCTATAGTTTAGTTAGGACAATGTGTCCAAAGGAAGACCAAGAGAAATATAGATCAAACCCACCAGACTAAGTTGGTACGCCGAGTATAACAACTAAGAAGAAGAACACAGCAAATAGGTTCATAGGGTCAGGGGGATTTATCCAGATCCCAAGAAAACATACTACTAGGACCCTTGACATCCATACCAATAGTCAGTGGTTATCAGTTATAAGCAGCACACACCTTCCCTAAATAGGCTGGGGATACTAAGGCAAACCCCTCCTGTCACCAAACCAGATACAAGAATGCATCTCACATAACATACATGTATTGTTTATTACCCTAGAGAAAAAAAATAAAATAAATAAAAAATAAATAAATAAATAAAAAATAAATATATATATGCGTGGTAAAGGTCTTATGACTTTAAGGCAGACAACAACCGTTCAGAGATGCATAATATGTAGCAAAAGCCAGAAAAGGACGTTAATCTTTGATGAACAAGGTAAGCGGCTAATCGCGAGATGTCCTGAAGCTGATGATCCGGTGATTGGGGAACCAAGGTGTGTGCCCTTCAAATCAGCAGAAAGCGCCGCTTAGACTTCTACCTTTGGTCTTATGTGGTTATGATTAGTGTTGAGCATTCCGATACCGCAAGTATCGGGTATCGGCCGATACTTGCGGGTATCGGAATTCCGATACCGAGATCCGATACTTTTGTGGTATCGGGTATCGGTATCGAAACAACATTAATGTGTAAAATAAAGAATCAAAATAAAAAATATTGCTATACTCACCTCTCCGACGCAGCCTGGACCTCACCGAGGGAACCGGCAGCGTTCTTTGCTTAAAATGCGCGTGTTTACTTCCTTCCGTGACGTCACGGCTTGTGATTGGTCGCGTGCCGCCCATGTGGCCGCGACGCGACCAATCACAGCAAGCCATGATGTAATTTTCAGGTCCTCAATGCCTAATTCTAGGCATTCAGGATTTTAAAATTACGTCACGGCTTGTGATTGGTTGCGTGCCGCCCATGTGACCGCGACGCGACCAATCACAGCAAGCCGTGATGTAATTTCAGGTCCTGTATGCCTAATTCTGCATTCAGGACCTGAAATTACGTCACGGCTTGCTGTGATTGGTCGCGTCGCGGTCACATGGGCGGCACGCAACCAATCACAAGCCGTGACGTAATTTTAAAATGCGCGCGTTTCCTGCCTCCCGTGACGTCACGGCTTGTGATTGGTCGCGTCGCCCATGTGACCGCGACGCGACCAATCACAAGCCGGAACGTAATTTTAAAATCCTGAATGCCTAGAATTAGGCATTGAGGACCTGAAAATTACGTCACGGCTTGCTGTGATTGGTCGCGTCGCGGCCACATGGGCGGCACGCGACCAGTCACAAGCCGTGACGTCACGGAAGGAAGTAAACGCGCGCATTTTAAGCAAAGAACGCTGCCGGTTCCCTCGGTGAGGTCCAGGCTGCGTCGGAGAGGTGAGTATACCAATATTTTTTTATTTTAATTCTTTCTTTTACACATTAATATGGATCCCAGGGCCTGAAGGAGAGTTTCCTCTTCTTCAGACCCTGGGAACCATCAGGGATACTGTCCGATACTTGAGTCCCATTGACTTGTATTGGTATCGGGTATCGGTATCGGATTAGATCCGATACTTTGCCGGTATCGGCCGATACTTTCCGATACCGATACTTTCAAGTATCGGACGGTATCGCTCAACACTAGTTATGATTCCTCATCGTTATAATATACTAAGTTATGTGTATTTATTTATGTATATGTGTATATATGTATATATATATATGCATGTGTATATGTATATATATATATATATATATATATATATACAGTTAGGTCCATATATATTTGGACAGAGACAACATTTTTCTAATTTTGGTTATAGACATTACCACAATGAATTTTAAACAAAACAATTCAGATGCAGTTGAAGTTCAGACTTTCAGCTTTCATTTGAGGGTATCCACATTAAAATTGGATGAAGGGTTTAGGAGTTTCAGCTCCTTAACATGTGCCACCCTGTTTTTAAAGGGACCAAAGGTAATTGGACAGATTCAATAATTTTAAATAAAATGTTCATTTTAAATACTTGGTTGAAAACCCTTTGTTGGCAATGACTGCCTGAAGTCTTGAACTCATCGACATCACCAGACGCTGTGTTTCCTCCTTTTTGATGCTCTGCCAGGCCTTCACGGCAGCAGTTTTCAGTTGCTGTTTGTTTGTGGGCCTTTCTGTCTGAAGTTTAGTCTTTAACAAGTGAAATGCATGCTCAATTGGGTTGAGATCAGGTGACTGACTTTGCCATTCAAGAATATTCTACTTCTTTGCTTTAATAAACTCCTGGGTTGCTTTGGCTTTATGTTTTGGGTCATTGTCCATCTGTAGTATGAAACGACGACCAATCAGTTTTGCTGCATTTGGCTGGATCTGAGCACACAGTAAGGCTCTGAATACCTCAGAATTCATTCGGCTGCTTCTGTCCTGTGTCACATCATCAATAATCACTAGTGACCCAGTACCACTGGCAGCCATGCATGCCCAAGCCATCACACTGCCTCCGCCGTGTTTTACAGATGATGTGGTATGCTTTGGATCATGAGCTGGACCACGCCTTCGCCATACTTTTCTCTTTCCATCATTCTGGTAGAGGTTGATCTTGGTTTCATCGGTCCAAAGAATGTTCTTCTAGAACTGTGCTGGCTTTTTTAGATGTTTTTTAGCAAAGTCCAGTCTAGCTTTTTTATTCTTGATGCTTGTGAGTGGCTTGCACCGTGCAGTGAACCCTCTGTATTTACTTTCATGCAGTCTTCTCTTTATGGTAGATTTGGATATTGATACGCCTAACTCGTGGAGAGTGTTGTTCACTTGGTTGGCTGTTGTGAAGGGGTTTCTCTTCACCATGGAGATTATTCTGCGATCATCCACCACTGTTGTCTTCCGTGGGCGCCCAGGTCTTTCTGCATTGATGAGTTCACCAGTGCTTTTTTTCTTTCTCAGGATGTACCAAACTGTAGATTTTGCCACTCCTAACATTGTAGCTATTTCTCGGATGGGTTTTTTCTGTTTCCGCAGCTTAAGGATGGCTTGTTTCACCTGCATGGAGAGCTCCTTTGACTGCATGTTTACTTCACAGCAAAACCTTCCAAATGCAAGCACCACACCTCAAATCAACTCCAGGCCTTTTATCTGCTTAATTGAGAATGAAATAATGAAGGGATTGCCCACACCTGTCCATGAAATAGCCTTGGAGTCAATTGTCCAATTACTTTTGGTCCCTTTAAAAACAGGGTGGCACAGGTTAAGGACCTGAAACTCCTAAACCCTTCTTCCAATTTTAATGTGGATACCCTCAAATAAAAGCTGAAAGTCTGAACTTCAACTGTATCTGAATTGTTTTGTTTAAAATTCATTGTGGTAATGTCTATAACCAAAATTAGAAAAATGTTGTCTATGTCCAAATATATATGGACCTAACTGTATAGGTGTCAACACCCTCTTTTAATCAACCTAGCGCCTTTAGTCTCCATGTAAACTACTCTGCTGGGATTGCGTGCATTATCTCAGCCTCCTCTCCTTGCCGGCCTTATTTGTGCAGGCGTTTTGAGTGTTAATGTCATTTCGGCAATAATCTAGCCTGGACTGTTGTATTACTCTGCGGTCTCCTTTTCTAGCCTGCTTCAATTATGCAGGTACTTCAGCGTCAATGTTTCTATGGCAACCACTTACCTGGGATCGCGTGAGTCATTCTATGGTCTCCTCTCCCTTCCTGCTTCCACTGCGCAGGTGCCTGGGTGTCACTGCCCCCATAGCAACCTCTTAGCCGGGATTGTGTGTATTACTCTGCAGCCTCGGCAACACAGCAGGAGCTGCCCACTGCACAAGTGCAGTGGGATTAACCTGGTAACCCGGAAGTATATGCCTCCAGATCTCTGCACGTCATAGCAATGCTCACAGGTGATATTTATTTTGCTTCATTATTTGGCTATATTAGAACGAGTCTAGGCTGTTTACCTCACATTTCCCCTGAGGAAGATGCCCTGGTAGCATCGATACGCGTGGGGCTCAAGCTCTCCCCAGTACTAGCACTTTATATTTGAACTACCTCATCTCTACTCGGCATCTTTGCACTCCAGGCTCCTTTGGAGTTTACTATTTGCCTCGCTCCTGGTCTTTAGGTGATATATTCCTTTACAACTTGGCTATTGTTTCTGGGTGGTATATCTTTATCTAATATGTGGTTATCTTACCCCCAGTTCTCTGGTTAACATCTTATACATTGTTTTGCTTTCATTGGAATTTTTAGGGTGCATGAGGGGCATACTCTGAGCCTAAATTTGTGTGTATATTATACCTTTGTCCTTAATACTGCTTGATGTCTGTAGGGTATACGTTGGTGGTATAAGAGTATATATTAGTGTATGTGTTTTAATTCATATGCACGCACCTTCTCTAAATATTTGTCACATTGTTCAGTGCTAAAATGACATTTGTCTCCAACTGTCTGGGGGGTTGCATGTAGCTTACTAGCTATGTGCTGTTTTTTCCGTTTTTAAATGCTTTTAAATGTATGTCTCGTTTTGATGTGCCTTTTTGAATAAAGTTGTTATCTTTTAATGGTCGATCCCAGTGTTATGCATATCCTTTTTCTTAGTTTTTCTTGATAGTCTTTCTCATATGCATATGGTTGATCCCTGACTCACTTATGCTTTGTGGTGCCCACTACCTTCTTTAAATAAATGTTCTAAAGGACAGAAATGGCCAAGAAGGATGGGAGATTTTGCTAAATGAAATTCTCACCACTCAGTCGGTAACAATCCTGAAAAGGAAGAATTGGACGCATTTAAAGAGACCATGGTGAATTAGCTTAATCACTTGTTAAAAAAAAAGAAAAATAAATTTACAGTATATCAAATGGAAAGAAGGGGCATATCTAAAGAACAATATAACACTGTTTGCAGGGAATGCAGGGCAAGAGTTAGAAGAGCTAAAGCCAGTAATGAAGTGAGGTTTGCTAGTGATACCAAAAGCAGTAAAAAATGATTTTGGGGCTATGTCACAGGATGTCACAGGATGAAAAGGGTGAAGTGGTCAAAAATGATGTTGAGAAGGCAAATTTTTCAAATTCCTATTTTGCATCAGTATTCTCTAAGAAAGCAATTGTAACATTAACTGATCTTCATGGTGCCATCGAAGGAATAAATGTATCCACACTATTTATAAAGAGAGAGATGGTGAGGGAACACTTAGTTAATGTAAATTAATTTAAATCTCCTGGTCCAGATGATTTACATCCTAGGGTAAAGACAGAGTTAGCAGAGGAAATTGCAGAACCATTAGCCAGAATCTTTGAAAAATCCTGTACAACAGGAGAAGTCCCAGAAAATTGGAGAAGGGAAAATGTTGTCCCTATCTTAAAAAAAGGAAAGAAGATGGAGCCAGGAAATTACAAGCCAGTGAACCTTAATTCTATACCAGGAAAGATATTTGAGCAAATTATTAAACAGCATGTATGTAAGTACTTGGATAAGAAAATGATAATTAACCAGAGCCAGCATGGGTTTGCATCAAACATGTCATACCAGACTAATCTAATTTCCTTCTATGATGGAATCACTGACTGGGTGGATCAGTGAAATGCGGTAGATAGAGTATATCTCGACTTCAGCAAAGCATTTGATAAAGTATCTAATACTATCCATATTGAAAAAATGTCCAAGTATGGGAATGACAAGGCTACGGTTGGGTGGATTCATAATTGACTCAGTGATCGTTCTCAAAGAGTGGTAATAAATGGTTGAACATCCAATTGGAAAAGTGTTTCAAGTAAGTTACCACAAGACTCTGTCCAGGTCCCAGTGTTGTTCAATATTTTAATAAATGTTCTAGATAAGAGAACTGAAGGTAAACTAATCAAATTTGCAGACGATGCAAAGCTAGAAGGGATAGCTAACACTAAAGAAGACAGAGAAAGGATTCAGAAGGATCTAGATAAGCTTGAACAATGTGCAGCGACTAGTGTTGAGCATTCCGATACTGCAAGTATCGGGTATCGGCCGATATTTGCTATATCGGAATTCCGATACCGAGTTCCGATATTTTTGCGATATCGGAAATCGGAATCGGAAGTGTGCGGTGCGTATGGTTCCCAGGGTCTGGAGGAGAGGAGACTCTCCTTCAGCCCTGGGATCCATATTCATGTAAAAAATAAATAATAAAAATAAAAAATATTGATATATGTTGTGAATCTGGATTCTGGGCTCCCCCGGTGGCTACTGGTGGAATTGAACTGGTGTCTTCATCTTCTCTGTTCACCTGTTCCCATCAAGATGTGGGAGTCGCTATATAACCTTGCTGCTCTGTTAGTTGCTTGCCGGTCATCAATGTTATCAGAAGCCTCTCTGTGCTTGTTCCTGCTCCTAGACAACTACTAGATAAGTTGGACTTTTGTCCATGTTTGTTTTTGCATTTTTGTTCCAGTTCACAGCTGTAGTTTCGTTACTGTGTCTGGAAAGCTCTTGTGAACAGGAATTGCCACTCTGGTGTTATGAGTTAATGCCAGAGTTTTAAAGTAATTTCTGGATGGTGTTTTGATAGGGTTTTTTAGCTGACCATGAAAGTGTCCTTCCTGTCTTCTGCTATGTAGTAAGTGGACCTCAAATTTGCTAAACCTATTTTCATACTACGTTTGTTATTTCATCTTGATTCACCGCCAATACATGTGGGGGGCCTCTGTCTCCTTTCGGGGTATTTCTCTAGAGGTGAGCTAGGACTAATATTTTCCTCTGCTAGCTTTATTTAGTCCTCCGGCTGGTGCTGGGCATCTAGAATCAACGTAGGCATGCTACCCGGCCACTGCTAGTTGTGCGTTAGGTTTAGTTCATGGTCAGCTCAGTTTCCATCTTCCAAGAGCTAGTTCCTATATATGCTGATGCTATGATCTCTTGCCATTGAGATCATGACAGTTTGACCGGCCCACTAAAGGGTTAAAATCCTTGGCTGAGAAAGGAGAGAAATAAGTAGTCTGCTGAAATTTTTTTTTTTTTTTTTTTTTTTTCTCTCCTTTGAATGGCTCTGTGTTCACCTGTTTGCAATGGATCTTCAGAGTGTAACTGCAGGTTTGAATAATCTCGCCACGAAGGTACAAAATTTGCAAGATTTTGTTTGTCATGCACCTGTATCTGAGCCGAGAATTCCTTTGCCGGAATTTTTCTCGGGGAATAGATCTGGGTTTCAGAATTTTCGAAATAATTGCAAATTATTTTTGTCCCTGAAATCTCGCTCTGCCGGAGATCCTGCACAGCAGGTCAGGATTGTGATTTCCTTGCTCCGGGGCGACCCTCAGGACTGGGCTTTTTCATTGACACCAGGGGATCCTGCGTTGCTCAATGTGGATGCGTTTTTTCTGGCCTTGGGGTTGCTTTATGACGAACCTCATTTGGAGCTTCAGGCAGAAAAAACTTTGATGTCCCTATCTCAGGGGCAAGATGAAGCGGAAATTTACTGCCAAAGATTCCGTAAATGGTCTGTGCTTACTCAGTGGAATGAGTGCGCCCTGGCGGCGACTTTCAGAGAGGGTCTCTCTGATGCCATTAAGGATGTTATGGTGGGGTTCCCTGTGCCTGCGGGTCTGAATGAGTCCATGACAATGGCTATTCAGATCGATAGGCGTTTGCGGGAGCGCAAACCAGTGCACCATCTGGCGGTGTCCACTGAGAAATCGCCAGAGAGTATGCAGTGTGATAGAATTCTGTCCCGAAGCGAGCGGCAGAATTTTAGACGGAAAAATGGGTTGTGTTTCTATTGTGGTGATTCTACTCATGTTATATCAGCATGCTCTAAGCGCACTAAAAAGCTTGGTAAATCTGTTTCCATTTGCACCTTACCGTCTAAGTTTATTCTATCGGTGACCCTGATTTGCTCTTTGTCATCTATTACCACGGACGCCTATGTCGACTCTGGCGCCGCTTTGAGTCTTATGGATTGGTCCTTGGCCAAACGCTGTGGGTATGATTTAGAGCCTTTGGAGACTCCTATTCCTCTGAAGGGGATTGACTCCACCCCATTGGCTAATAATAAACCACAATACTGGACTCAAGTAACTATGCGTATTAATCCGGATCACCAGGAGATTATTCGCTTTCTGGTGCTGTATAATCTACATGATGATTTGGTGCTAGGATTGCCTTGGCTGCAATCTCACAACCCAGTCCTCGACTGGAAAGCTATGTCTGTGTTGAGCTGGGGATGTAAGGGGGCTCATGGGGATGTACCTGTGGTTTCCATTTCATCATCTATTCCCTCTGAAATTCCTGAGTTCCTGTCTGACTATCGTGACGTCTTTGAAGAATCCAAGCTTGGTTCGTTACCTCCGCACCGAGAGTGCGATTGTGCCATAGATTTAATCCCGGGTAGTAAATACCCAAAGGGTCGTTTATTTAATCTGTCTGTGCCTGAACATGCTGCTATGCGTGAATATATAAAGGAGTCCTTGGAAAAGGGACATATTCGTCCATCGTCATCTCCCTTAGGAGCCGGTTTTTTCTTTGTGTCAAAAAAAGACGGCTCTTTGAGACCATGTATTGATTATCGGCTTTTGAATAAAATCACTGTTAAATATCAATACCCATTGCCGTTGCTGACTGATTTGTTTGCTCGCATAAAGGGGGCCAAGTGGTTCTCTAAGATTGACCTTCGTGGGGCGTATAATTTGGTGCGAATCAGGCAGGGGGATGAGTGGAAAACCGCATTTAATACGCCCGAGGGCCACTTTGAGTATTTAGTGATGCCTTTTGGTCTTTCAAATGCTCCGTCAGTTTTCCAGTCCTTTATGCATGATATTTTTCGCGATTATTTGGATAAATTTATGATTGTGTATCTGGACGATATTCTGATTTTTTCGGATGACTGGGACTCTCATGTCCAGCAAGTCAGGAGGGTTTTTCAGGTTTTGCGGTCTAATTCTTTGTGTGTGAAGGGTTCTAAGTGTGTTTTTGGGGTACAGAGGATTTCCTTTTTGGGATATATTTTTTCCCCCTCTTCCATTGAAATGGATCCTGTCAAGGTTCAAGCTATTTGTGATTGGACGCAGCCCTCTTCTCTTAAGAGTCTTCAGAAATTTTTGGGCTTTGCTAACTTTTATCGTCGATTTATTGCTGGTTTTTCGGATATTGCTAAGCCATTGACCGATTTGACTAAGAAGGGTGCTGATGTTGCTGATTGGTCCCCTGATGCTGTGGAGGCCTTTCGGGAGCTTAAGCGCCGTTTTTCCTCTGCCCCTGTGTTGCGTCAGCCTGATGTTGCTCTACCTTTTCAGGTTGAGGTCGACGCTTCTGAGATCGGAGCTGGGGCAGTGTTGTTGCAGAAAAGTTCTGACTGCTCCGTGATGAGGCCTTGTGCCTTCTTTTCCCGTAAATTTTCGCCCGCTGAGCGGAATTATGAGATTGGGAATCGGGAGCTTTTGGCCATGAAGTGGGCTTTTGAGGAGTGGCGCCATTGGCTTGAGGGGGCCAGACATCAGGTGGTGGTATTGACTGACCACAAAAATTTGGTTTATCTTGAGACCGCCAGGCGCCTGAATCCTAGACAGGCGCGCTGGTCATTATTTTTCTCTCGGTTTAATTTTGTGGTGTCATACCTACCGGGTTCTAAGAATGTTAAGGCGGATGCCCTTTCTAGGAGTTTTGAGCCTGACTCGCCTGGTAACTCTGAGCCCACAGGTATCCTTAAGGATGGAGTGGTATTGTCAGCCGTTTCTCCAGACCTGCGGCGGGCCTTGCAGGAGTTTCAGGCGGATAGACCTGATCGTTGCCCACCTGATAAACTGTTTGTTCCTGATGATTGGACCAGTAGAGTCATCTCTGAGGTTCATTCTTCTGCGTTGGCAGGTCATCCTGGCATTTTTGGTACCAGGGATTTGGTGGCAAGGTCTTTCTGGTGGCCTTCCCTGTCACGAGATGTGCGAGGCTTTGTGCAGTCTTGTGACGTTTGTGCTCGGGCCAAGCCTTGTTGTTCTCGGGCTAGTGGTTTGTTGTTGCCCTTGCCTATTCCTAAGAGGCCTTGGACGCACATCTCGATGGATTTTATTTCAGATCTGCCTGTTTCTCAGAAGATGTCTGTCATCTGGGTGGTGTGTGACCGTTTCTCTAAGATGGTCCATTTGGTTCCTCTGCCCAAGTTGCCTTCTTCTTCCGAGTTGGTTCCTCTGTTTTTTCAAAATGTTGTTCGTTTGCATGGTATTCCTGAGAATATCGTTTCTGACAGAGGGACCCAATTCGTGTCTAGATTTTGGCGGGCATTCTGTGCTAGGATGGGCATAGATTTATCTTTTTCGTCCGCTTTCCATCCTCAGACGAATGGCCAGACTGAGCGGATTAATCAGACCCTGGAGACATATCTGAGGTGTTTTGTGTCTGCTGACCAGGATGATTGGGTTGCTTTTTTGCCATTGGCGGAGTTCGCTCTCAATAATCGGGCCAGCTCTGCCACTTTGGTGTCCCCGTTTTTCTGTAATTCGGGGTTTCATCCTCGATTTTCCTCTGGTCAGGTGGAATCTTCGGATTGTCCTGGAGTGGATGCTGTGGTGGAGAGATTGCATCAGATCTGGGGGCAGGTGGTGGACAATTTGAGGTTGTCCCAGGAGAAGACTCAGCTTTTTGCTAACCGCCGTCGTCGTGTTGGTCCTCGTCTTCGTGTTGGGGACTTGGTGTGGTTGTCTTCTCGTTTTGTCCCTATGAGGGTCTCTTCTCCTAAGTTTAAGCCTCGGTTCATCGGCCCGTATAAGATATTGGAGATTCTTAACCCTGTTTCCTTCCGTTTGGACCTCCCTGCATCCTTTTCTATTCATAACGTTTTTCATCGGTCATTATTGCGCAGGTATGAGGTACCGGTTGTGCCTTCCGTTGAGCCTCCTGCTCCGGTGTTGGTTGAGGGTGAGTTGGAGTACGTTGTGGAGAAAATCTTAGACTCTCGTGTTTCCAGACGGAGACTCCAGTATCTGGTCAAGTGGAAGGGATACGGCCAGGAGGATAATTCTTGGGTGAAGGCATCTGATGTTCATGCCTCTGATCTGGTTTGTGCCTTTCATAGGGCCCATCCTGATCGCCCTGGTGGTTCTGGTGAGGGTTCGGTGCCCCCTCCTTGAGGGGGGGGTACTGTTGTGAATCTGGATTCTGGGCTCCCCCGGTGGCTACTGGTGGAATTGAACTGGTGTCTTCATCTTCTCTGTTCACCTGTTCCCATCAAGATGTGGGAGTCGCTATATAACCTTGCTGCTCTGTTAGTTGCTTGCCGGTCATCAATGTTATCAGAAGCCTCTCTGTGCTTGTTCCTGCTCCTAGACAACTACTAGATAAGTTGGACTTTTGTCCATGTTTGTTTTTGCATTTTTGTTCCAGTTCACAGCTGTAGTTTCGTTACTGTGTCTGGAAAGCTCTTGTGAACAGGAATTGCCACTCTGGTGTTATGAGTTAATGCCAGAGTTTTAAAGTAATTTCTGGATGGTGTTTTGATAGGGTTTTTTAGCTGACCATGAAAGTGTCCTTCCTGTCTTCTGCTATGTAGTAAGTGGACCTCAAATTTGCTAAACCTATTTTCATACTACGTTTGTTATTTCATCTTGATTCACCGCCAATACATGTGGGGGGCCTCTGTCTCCTTTCGGGGTATTTCTCTAGAGGTGAGCTAGGACTAATATTTTCCTCTGCTAGCTTTATTTAGTCCTCCGGCTGGTGCTGGGCATCTAGAATCAACGTAGGCATGCTACCCGGCCACTGCTAGTTGTGCGTTAGGTTTAGTTCATGGTCAGCTCAGTTTCCATCTTCCAAGAGCTAGTTCCTATATATGCTGATGCTATGATCTCTTGCCATTGAGATCATGACAGATATACTCACCCCTCCGGCGGCCCCTGGACCTAGCGGTGTTAACCGGCAGCCTACGTTCCTAAGAATGAGTGAGTGTAGGGCCTGCGATGATGTCGCGGCTTGTGATTGGTCGCATGAGCGGTCACATGAGCGGTCACGCGACCAATCACAAGCCGCGACGTCATCGAAGGTCCTTCAATCTGCATTCTTAGGGAACGGAGGCAGATGCTTGGACCGGTGAGAGCCGGGGCCGTCAGAGGGGTGAGTATATCAATATTTTTTATTTTTATTCTTTATTTTATACATGAATATTTATCCCAGGGCCTGAAGGAGAGTTTCCTCTCCTTCAGACCCTGGGAACCATTCCGATATTTTGTGTCCCATTGATATGCATTGGTATCGGGTATCGGTATCGGCAATATCCGATACTTTTTGGGTATCGGCCGATCCAATCCGATACCTTTGCATATCGGAAGGTATCGCTCAACACTAGCAGCGACTAATAGAATGGTATTTAATAGGGAGAAATACAAGGTTCTACATCTGGGCAAGAAAAACAAAAATTACATAAATAGAATGGAAGGAACAGAACTAATCAACAGTGCATGTGAAAAAGACTTGGGTATACTAATAGATCACAGACTGCACATGAGTCAACAGTGTGATAGAGCAGCAAAAAAGGCAAGCACTGTTCTAGTATGTATTAAGAGAAGCATAGAGCCTAGATTACATGAAGTAACAATCCCCCTCTACTCCTCCTTGGTCAGTCCTCATCAGGAGTACTGTGTCTAGTTCTGGAAACCACATTATAAAAAAAAAAATTGAAAAACTAGAGCAAATTCATAGAAGAGCTACCAGGATGGTAAGCAGACTGCAAAGTATGTCCTACAAGGAACAGTAATAGTTTCCTTGCCCAAAAGAAGGCTAAGAGGAGACATAATAACTGTCTACAAATATCTAAAATGATGTCACAGTGTAGAGGGATCATTATTATTATAAATTGCACATGGAACTGCGACAAGCAATGTTATGAAACTGAAAGGGAGAAGACACAGATTGGTTATTACTAGAAAAACCTTTTTGACAGTGAGGGTGATCAATGATTGGAACAGTCTGCCATGAGAGGTGGTGAGTTTTTATTCAAATAGAGGCTGGACAGGCATCTGTCTGAGATGGTTTAGTGAATCCTGCATTCAACACGATATCCCTTGAGGACCCTTCCAACTTGAACATTCAATGACTCAATGATTCAATGAACTCTTCCCTGTTACCACCATGATGACTACTCTCCATCTCCTCCTCCTTCATCTCTTCCTCCTCATTCCCCTCGGCAGCCCATCCACATTGGAAAGGTGGGTCGAAGCCTGTGTGGATACTGCACACTTTTGCACAATCAGCCAGTTCCTGTTCCTCCTCTTCCCCAGCCTCCACATCTTCATTGTTACCCAATCTGAGCTGAGCAGATGAGATGAGGTTGGAATAGGTAGTATCTCCCAGTCTCATGTGTTATGATCCGGTGACATTGGAGCCGCATGAAACTTTCTCTGGAGTCGGTGGAACCTGTACTGACCGCAAATCCTGAACTAACACCGCAACTAGAAGTAGCCGTGGGGTGTGCTTAACACATTCTAGACACCTCGACACAGCCGGAGGACTAAATTGTTGTGAACTCTGCTCTTGGGCTCCCTCCGGTGGTTGTAAGTGGTAGCGCTGCTGTCTCTGAATCGCAGCATTTATCAGGTGTGTTCACTTTTTGCAATTCTGACTGGGCTATTTAGTCTTGCTTGACCCTTTAGTCAGTGCCAGTTGTCCATTGTTCCAGGAGGATTCACATCCCTGCCTGGTCTCTCCTGCTTTGCTGTTCATTTCAACAAAGATAAGTTCTGGCCTTGATTTTTGCTGTCCACATGCTGTGGCCTTATTGTTCAGTTCTTTTTCATGTTTTTCTAGTGTTTTAATACTGACATAGTACTCTGTCCTATCCTTTCTATTTAGCTAGAAGTGGCCTCCTTTGCTAAATTCTGATTTCAGTCTGTGTATGTTTTTTCCCTCTCCTCTCACAGTCAATATTTGTGGGGGGCTGTCTATCCTTTGGGGATTTTCTCTGAGGCAAGATAGTTTTCTCTTTTCTATCTCTAGGGGTAATTAGTCCTCCGGCTGTGTCGAGATGTCTAGGGAGTGATAGGTACATTCCACGGCTACTTCTAGTTGCGGTGTTAAGTTCAGGGTCTGCGGTCAGTACAGGTACCACCTTCTACAGAGTATGTCTCATGCTGCTCTTCGGCCACCAGATCATAACAGTACAACTGGCCAACAATGAGTGTCTCAGAAGAAGGGAAGGAAAGTGCTGAGCCATTTTTTTTTCTGTAGTCTGTTGTGTTGTTTGTTTGTTTTTTCTTCCCTCTTTACCTCTGGGTGGCTCAGGAGTTCGGCGCTGGTATGGATGTTCAGGGATTGGCTTCTCGTGTGGATCAACTTGCTGCTAGAGTACAGTGTATTTCTGATTATATCGTTCAGACTCCGGTTTTAGAGCCTAGAATTCCAACTCCTGATTTTTTTTTTGGGGACAGGTCCAAATTTTTGAGCTTTAAAAATAACTGTAAACTGTTTTTTGCTCTGAAACTCCATTCCTCTGGTGATCCCTTCCAGCAGGTTAAAATTGTTTTATCTCTGCTGCGTGGTGACCCCCAGGATGGGGCATTTGCCCTGGAACCTGGGAATCCGGCGTTGCTTAATGTAGACACCTTTTCTCAGGCGCTTGGGTTATTGTATGATGAACCTAATTCAGTGGATCATGTTGAGAAGACCTTGTTGGCCCTGTGTCAGGGTCAAGAAGCGGCAGAATCATATTGCCAGAAGTTTAGAAAATGGTCTGTACTGACTAAATGGAATGAGGATGCCTTGGCGGCAATTTTCAGAAAGGGTCTTTCTGAATCCGTTAAAGATGTTATGATGGGGTTCCCCATGCCTGCTGGTCTGAGTGATTCTATGTCTCTGGCCATTCAGATTGATCGGCGCTTGCGCGAGCGCAGAGTTGTGCACACTATGGCATTGTCTTCCGAATGGAGTCCTGAGCCTATGCAGTGTGATAGGATTGTGTCTAGAGCTGAACGACAAGGATTCAGACGTCAGAATAGGTTGTGTTTTTACTGCGGCAATTCTGCTCATGTTATTTCTGATTGCCCTAAGCGTACCAAGAGAATCGCTAGTTCTGTTACCAACAGTACTGTACAACCTAAATTTCTGTTATCTGTGACACTGATCTGCTCATTATCGTCATTTTCTGTCATGGCATTTGTGGATTCAGGCGCCGCTCTAAACTTAATGGACTTAGAATTTGCCAGACGTTGTGGTTTCCCCTTGCAGCCTTTGCAGAGTCCTATTCCTTTGAGGGGCATTGATGCTACACCTTTGGCTAAAAATAAACCTCAGTTTTGGACACTGCTGACCATGTGCATGGCGCCAGCCCATCAGGAAGATTATCGTTTTCTGGTGTTGCATAATTTGCATGATGCTATTGTGCTGGGTTTCCCATGGTTACAGGTGCATAATCCGGTATTAGATTGGAAATCTATGTCTGTGACTAGTTGGGGTTGTCAGGGGGTTCATGGTGATGTTCCTTTGATGTCAATTGCCTCCTCCCCCTCTTCTGAAATTCCTGAGTTTTTGTCAGATTTCCAGGATGTATTCAATGAGCCCAAGTCCAGTTCCCTTCCACCGCATAGGGACTGTGATTGTGCTATTGACTTGATTCCAGGCTGTAAGTTCCCTAAGGGCCGACTTTTCAACCTGTCTGTGCCAGAACATACCGCCATGCGGAGCTATGTTAAGGAGTCCTTGGAGAAGGGGCATATTCGGCCATCTTCTTCACCATTAGGAGCAGGGTTTTTTTTGTTGCCAAAAAAGATGGCTCCTTGAGACCCTGTATTGATTATCGCCTCTTGAATAAGATCACGGTCAAATTCCAATACCCTTTGCCTTTGCTTTCTGATCTGTTTGCTAGGATTAAGGGGCCTAGTTGGTTTACTAAGATTGACCTTCGAGGGGCATATAATCTTGTTCGTATTAAGCAGGGTGACGAATGGAAAACTGCGTTTAATACACCCGAAGGCCATTTTGAATACCTTGTGATGCCATTCAGACTCTCTAATGCTCCATCTGTGTTTCAGTCCTTCATGCATGATATATTTCGGAATTATCTTGATAAATTCATGATTGTATATTTGGATGATATTTTGATTTTTTCAGATGATTGGGAGTCTCATGTGAAACAAGTTAGGATGGTATTTCAGATCCTTCGTGATAATGCCTTGTTTGTGAAGGGGTCTAAGTGCCTCTTTGGAGTACAGAAGATTTCTTTTTTGGGCTTCATTTTTTCTCCCTCATCTATAGAAATGGATCCGGTTAAGGTTCAGGCCATTCATGATTGGATCCAGCCCACATCCGCGAAGAGCCTTCAGAAATTTTTGGGCTTTGCTAATTTTTATCGCCGTTTCATTGTCAACTTCTCCAGTGTGGTTAAACCCCTGACCGATTTGACGAAGAAAGGCGCTGATGTGACGAATTGGTCCTCTGCGGCTGTTTCTGCCTTTCAGGAGCTTAAACGCCGATTTACTTCTGCCCCTGTGTTGCGTCAGCCAGATGTTTCTCTTCCTTTTCAGGTTGAGGTTGACGCTTCTGAGATTGGGGCAGGGGCCGTTTTGTCTCAGAGGAATTCTGATGGTTCCTTGATGAAACCGTGTGCCTTCTTTTTGCGAAAGTTTTTGCCTGCGGAACGCAATTATGATGTCGGCAATCGTGAGTTGTTGGCTATGAAGTGGGCATTTGAGGAGTGGTGACATTGGCTTGAGGGGGCCAAGCACCATATTGTGGTCTTGACCGATCATAAGAATCTGATTTATCTCGAGTCTGCCAAACGGCTGAATCCGAGACAGGCCCGATGGTCCCTGTTTTTCTCCCGTTTTGATTTTGTGGTCTCGTATCTTCCGGGTTCTAAGAATGTTAAGGCTGATGCCCTCTCTAGGAGCTTTTTGCCTGATTCTCCTGGGGTCCTTCTGAAGGAAGGGGTGATTCTTTCTGCCATATCCCCTGATTTACGACGAGTTCTTCAGGAATTTCAGGCTGATAAATCTGACCGCTGTCCAGTTGGGAAATTGTTTGTTCCTGACAGATGGACTAGTAAAGTGATTTCAGAGGTTCATTGTTCTGTGTTGGCTGGTCATCCTGGGATTTTTGGTACCAGAGATTTGGTTGGTAGGTCCTTTTGGTGGCCTTCTTTGTCACGGGATGTGCGTTCTTTTCTGCAGTCCTGTGGGACTTGTGCGTGGGGCATACCTTGCTGTTCCCGCGCTAGTGGGTTGCTTTTGCCTTTGCAGGTCCCTGAGAGGCCTTGGACGCATATTTCTATGGATTTTATTTCGGATCTTCTGGTTTCCCAGAGGATGTCAGTTATCTGGGTTGTTTGTGACCGGTTTTCTAAGATGGTTCATTTGGTACCTTTGCCTAAGTTGCCTTCCTCTTCTGATTTGGTTCCGTTGTTTTTTCAGCATGTTGTTCGTCTGCATGGCATTCCGGAGAATATTATGTCCGATAGAGGTTCCCAGTTTGTTTCTAGGTTTTGGCGGGCCTTTTGTGCTAGGCTGGGCATTGATTTGTCTTTTTCTTCCACATTTCATCCTCAGACAAATGGCCAAACCGAGCGAACTAATCAGACTTTGGAAATTTATTTGAGATGCTTTGTGTCTGCTGATCAGGATGATTGGGTGGCTTTCTTGCCATTGGCCGAGTTTGCCCTTAATAATCGGGCTAGTTCTGCTACCTTGGTGTCACCCTTCTTTTGTAACTCTGGTTTTCATCCTCGTTTTTCTTCGGGGCAGGTTGAGCCTTCTGATTGTCCTGGGGTGGACTCTGTGGTTGACAGGTTGCAGCAAATCTGGGCCCATGTTGTTGACAATTTGGTGTTGTCTCAGGAGGGGGCTCAGCGTTTTGCTAACCATCGTCGGTGTGTTGGTTCCCGGCTTCGGGTTGGGGATTTGGTCTGGTTGTCTTCCCATCATGTTCCTATGAAGGTTTCTTCCCCTAAGTTTAAGCCTCGGTTCATTGGTCCTTATAGGATTTCTGAGATTATCAATCCAGTGTCTTTTCGTTTGGCCCTTCCAGCCTCTTTTTCCATCCATAATGTTTTTCATAGATCTTTGTTGCTGAAATATGTGGTGCCCGTTGTTCCCTCTGTTGATCCTCCTGTCCCGGTGTTGATTGATGGGGAGTTGGAGTATGTGGTTGAGAAGATTTTGGATTCTCGTTTTTCGAGGCGGAAGCTTCAGTATCTTGTCAAATGGAAGGGTTATGGCCAGGAGGATAATTCTTGGGTTGTTGCCTCCGATGTTCATGCTGAGGATTCGGTTCGTGCCTTTCATTTGGCTCATCCAGATCGGCCTGGGGGCTCTGGTGAGGGTTCGGTGACCCCTCCTCAAGGGGGGGGTACTCTTGTGAATTCTGCTCTTGGGCTCCCTCCGGTGGTTGTAAGTGGTAGCGCTGCTGTCTCTGAATCGCAGCATTTATCAGGTGTGTTCACTTTTTGCAATTCTGACTGGGCTATTTAGTCTTACTTGACCCTTTAGTCAGTGCCAGTTGTCCATTGTTCCTGGAGGATTCACATCCCTGCCTGGTCTCTCCTGCTTTGCTGTTTTATTTCAACAAAGATAAGTTCTGGCCTTGATTTTTGCTGTCCACATGCTGTGGCCTTATTGTTCAGTTCTTTTCCATGTTTTTGTCTTGTCCAGCTTGGTCTGTATAAAGATTTGTTTAGCCAAGCTCGTATCTCTGGAGCTGCAGATATACCCTCCATATCTTTAGTTAGCTGTGGAGATTTTGTATTTTCTGTGGTAGATATTTTCTAGTGTTTTAATACTGACCGCATAGTACTCTGTCCTATCCTTTCTATTTAGCTAGAAGTGGCCTCCTTTGCTAAATTCTGATTTCAGTCTGTGTATGTTTTTTCCCTCTCCTCTCACAGTCAATATTTGTGGGGGGCTGTCTATCCTTTGGGGATTTTCTCTGAGGCAAGATAGTTTTCCCTTTTCTATCTCTAGGGGTAAATAGTCCTCCAGCTGTGTCGAGATGTCTAGGGAGTGATAGGTACATTCCACGGCTACTTCTAGTTGCGGTGTTAAGTTCAGGGTCTGCGGTCAGTACAGGTACCACCTTCTCCAGAGTACGTCTCATGCTGCTCTTAGGCCACCTGATAATAACACTAAATACCCCTATAGATGGAAATAGGAATGCTACCTTGCCTCAGAGCAGACCCCAAAGGATAGACAGCCCCCCACAAATAATGACTGTGAGTAGGAAAAGAATAGACACACGCAGGTAGAAAACAGGATTTAGCAAAAGAGGCCACTCTAGCTAAATAGGAAAGGATAGGACAGATTACTAGGCGGTCAGTATTAAAACCCTTCCAAAAATATCCACAGCAGATAATACAAAAAGTTCCACAATCTAACTAAAGACATGGAATGTATATCTGCCACTCCGGAGAATCCAACAAGACTGAGAAAATACTGACACAATCTAAGCTGGACAAGAAAACACAAAGAATAGCACTGAATTGTGATCACATAGCATGTGTGCCACAGGAAAAAAAAAGACACTTATCTTTCCTGATTTGGCAGAAAGGCAGGAGGAACCAGGCAGAGGTCCAACATCTCCCAACAACAATTGACAACTGGCAAGGACTAATGAATCCTGCACACCTAAATACCCCAGTCAGAACTGCAATCAGCAGACACACCTGACCAGGACTGCAACCCAGGGACAACTGCATTACCACCTACTACCACCAGAGAAAACCCAAAAGCAGAATTCACAACAGTACCTTCCCCTTGAGGAGGGGTCATCGAACCCTCACCAGCACCCCCAGGCCGATCAGGACGAGCCAGATGAAAGGCACGACCAAATCAGCAGCATGGACATCAGAAGCAAAAACCCAAGAATTATCCTCCTGGCCATAACCCTTCCATTTGACAAGGTACTGAAGCCTCCGCCTCGCAAAACGAGAATCCAAAATCTTCTCAACCACATACTCCAACTCCCCATCAACCAAAACAGGGGCCGGAGGATCAACAGAGGGAACAACGGGCACCACATATTTCCACAATAAAGATCTATCGAAGACATTATGGATAGCAAAAGAGGCCGGAAGCGCCAAACGAAAAGACACCGGATTAATAATCTCAGAAATCCTATAAGGACCAATGAACCGAGGCTTAAACTTAGGGGAAGAGACCTTCATAGGAACATGACGGGAAGACAACCAAACCAAATCCCCAACCCGAAGCCGGGAACCAACACGCTGACGACGGTTAGCAAAACGTTGAGTGTTATGACCCCAATGGCGAGGGTCTCAGAGAAACAAGTAAGTCTGCGACGTACAAAAATCCAGCTCATAGGGCAGTGGTAACTGGGTTGACCATATATCTACTCCTAACGCCAACACTAGCAGTAGCCGGGGAACATGCCTACGTTGGTCGCTAGATGTCTCGCGCCAGCCGGAGGACTAACTACCCCTAGAAGAGGAAAACAAAGACCTCTCTTGCCTCCAGAGAATAGACCCCAAAAGTAGGATAGTAGCCCCCCACAAATAATAACGGTGAGGTAAGAGGAAATGACAAACACAGAGATGAACTAGATTTTAGCAAAGAGAGGCCCACTTACTAATAGCAGAATGTAGTAAGATAACTTATATGGTCAACAAAAACCCTATCAAAATCCACGCTGGAAATTCAAGAACCCCCGAACCGTCTAATGGCCCGGGGGGAGAGCACCAGCCACCCAAGAGCTTCCAGCAAGGTCAGGAAACAGATTATATACAAGCTGGACAAAAATGCAAACAAAAACAAATAGCAAAAAGCAAGAAAGCAGACTTAGCTTAATCAAGCAGGAACCAGGATCAGTAGACAAGAGCACTACAGATTAGCTCTGATATCAACGTTGCCAGGCATTGAACTGAAGGTCCAGGGAGCTTATATAGCAACACCCCTGACCTAACGACCCAGGTGAGCATACAAGAGATGAATGACATACCCAGAGTCAAATCACTAGTAGCCACTAGAGGGAGCCAAAAGGTAAATTCACAACAGTACCCCCCCCTTAGTGAGGGGTCACCGAACCCTCACCAAGACCACCAGGGCGATCAGGATGAGCGGCGTGAAAGGCACGAACTAAATCGGCCACATGCACATCAGAGGCGACCACCCAGGAATTATCCTCCTGACCATAGCCCTTCCACTTGACCAGGTACTGAAGCCTCCGCCTGGAGAGACGAGAATCTAAGATCTTCTCCACCACGTACTCCAACTCGCCCTCAACCAACACCGGAGCAGGAGGCTCAGCAGCAGGAACCACAGGCACAACGTACCGCCGCAACAAGGACCTATGAAATACGTTGTGGATGGCAAACGACACCGGAAGATCCAGGCGAAAGGATACAGGATTAATGATTTCCAATATCTTGTAAGGACCAATGAAGCGAGGCTTAAATTTGGGAGAGGAGACCTTCATAGGAACAAATCGAGAAGACAGCCATACCAAATCCCCAACGCGAAGTCGGGGACCCACACCGCGGCGGCGGTTGGCAAAACGCTGAGCCTTCTCCTGTGACAACTTCAAGTTGTCCACCACATGCCCCCAGATCCGCTGCAACCTATCCACCACGGAATCCACCCCAGGACAGTCAGAAGGCTCCACATGTCCCGAGGAAAAACGAGGATGGAAACCAGAGTTGCAGAAAAATGGCGAAACCAAGGTGGCGGAACTAGCCCGATTATTAAGGGCAAATTCAGCCAACGGAAAGAAGGTCACCCAATCATCCTGATCAGAAGAGACAAAACACCTCAAATAAGCCTCCAGAGTCTGATTAGTTCGCTCCGTTTGTCCGTTAGTCTGGGGATGAAAAGCGGATGAAAACGACAACTCAATGCCCATCCTACCACAAAAGGATCGCCAGAACCTGGAAACAAACTGGGATCCTCTGTCCGACACAATATTCTCAGGAATGCCGTGCAAACGAACCACGTTCTGGAAGAACACAGGAACCAGATCAGAAGAGGAGGGCAGCTTAGGCAAAGGAACCAAATGGACCATCTTGGAGAAACGATCACATATCACCCAGATGACAGACATGCCCTGAGACACCGGAAGATCAGAAATGAAATCCATAGAGATGTGTGTCCAAGGTCTCTTCGGGACAGGCAAGGGCAAGAGCAACCCGCTGGCACGAGAGCAGCAAGGCTTAGCTCGAGCACAAGTACCACAGGACTGTACAAATGACCGCACATCCCTTGACAAGGAAGGCCACCAAAAGGACCTGGCCACCAGATCTCTGGTGCCAAAAATTCCCGGGTGCCCTGCCAACACCGAGGAATGAACCTCGGAAATGACTCTGCTGGTCCATCTAGCAGGCACAAACAATCCTTCAGGTGGACAAGAGTCAGGCCTACCAGCCTGAAATCTCTGCAACACACGTCGCAGATCTGGAGAAATAGCAGACACGACAACTCCTTCCTTAAGAATACCCACAGGTTCAGCGACTCCAGGAGCATCAGGCACAAAGCTCCTAGACAGAGCATCGGCCTTCACATTCTTAGAACCTGGTAAATACGAGACCACAAAGTCAAAACGGGAGAAAAACAATGACCAGCGGGCCTGTCTAGGATTCAGGCGTTTAGCAGACTCGAGATACATCAGATTTTTGTGATCAGTCAAGACCACCACACGATGCTTAGCACCCTCGAGCCAATGACGCCACTCCTCAAATGCCCACTTCATGGCCAACAACTCCCGATTGCCCACATCATAATTTCGCTCTGCCGGCGAAAACTTCCTAGAGAAAAAGGCACAAGGTCTCATAGTAGAGCAACCAGGGCCTCTCTGCGACAAAACGGCCCCTGCCCCAATCTCCGAAGCATCCACCTCAACCTGAAAGGGAAGTGAGATGTCAGGCTGGCACAAAACAGGTGCCGAAGTAAACCGGCGTTTTAACTCCTGGAAAGCCTCCACGGCAGCAGGAGCCCAGTTAGCTACATCAGAGCCTTTCTTGGTCATATCCGTCAGCGGTTTAACAACGCTAGAGAAATTTGCGATAAAACAACGGTAGAAGTTAGCAAAACCCAAGAACTTCTGAAGACTCTTAACTGACGAGGGTTGAGTCCAATCATGAATAGCTCGGACCTTGACTGGATCCATCTCCACAGCAGAAGGGGAAAAAATGAACCCCAAAAAGGGAACCTTCTGTACACCAAAGAGACACTTTGAGCCTTTTACAAACAAAGAATTTTCACGCAGAATCTCAAAAAACATCCTGACCTGCTCCACATGCGAGTCCCAATCATCAGAAAAAAACAGAATATCATCCAGATAAACAATCAAAAATTTATCCAGATACTTCCGGAAAATGTCATGCATGAAGGACTGAAAAACTGAAGGTGCATTAGAGAGACCGAATGGCATCACCAAGTACTCAAAATGACCTTCGGGCGTATTGAATGCGGTTTTCCATTCATCGCCCTGCCTAATGCGCACAAGGTTGTATGCACCACGAAGGTCTATCTTGGTGAACCACTTGGCACCTTTAATCCGGGCAAACAAATCTGACAACAGCGGCAAAGGATACTGAAATTTGACAGTGATCTTATTTAAAAGCCGATAGTCAATACAAGGCCTCAAAGATCCGTCCTTTTTGGCCACAAAAAAGAATCCCGCACCAAGAGGGGAAGAAGAAGGACGGATATGCCCCTTCTCAAGAGACTCCTTGATATATGAACGCATCGCGGTATGTTCAGGTACCGACAGATTAAACAGTCTCCCCTTAGGAAACTTACTGCCAGGAATCAAATCTATTGCACAGTCACATTCCCTATGAGGAGGCAGTGCACTGGACTTAGACTCGCTGAAGACATCCTGATAATCAGACAAATACACCGGAACTTCCGAAGGAGTAGAAGAAGCAATAGACAAGGGCAGGGAATCTCCATGAATTCCATGGCAGCCCCAACTTGACACTGACATAGCCTTCCAGTCCAAGACTGGATTATGGGTCTGTAACCATGGCAAACCCAAAACAACCAAATCATGCATTTTATGCAGAACAAGAAAACGTATTACCTCCCGATGTTCGGGAGTCATGCACATGGTAACCTGTGTCCAAAACTGCGGTTTATTTTTTGCCAATGGCGTAGAATCAATACCCCTAAGAGGGATAGGATTTTCCAATGGCTCAAGAACAAATCCGCAGCGCTTGGCAAATGACAGATCCATAAGGCTCAGGGCAGCACCCGAGTCCACAAACGCCATGACAGGATACGATGACAGTGAGCAAATCAAAGTTACAGATAGAATAAATTTAGGTTGCAAATTGCCAATGGCGACCGGACTAACAACCTTAGTAAGACGTTTAGAGCATGCTGAGATAACATGTGTAGAATCACCACAGTAGTAACACAAGCCATTCTGGCGTCTATGAATTTTCCGCTCATTTCTAGTCAGGATTCTATCACATTGCATTAAATCAGGTGTCTGTTCAGACAACACCATGAGGGAATTAGCGGTTTTGCGCTCCCGCAACCGCCGGTCGATTTGAATAGCCAGGGCCATAGAATCATTCAGACCTGTGGGAATGGGAAAACCCACCATCACATTCTTAATGGCTTCAGAAAGGCCATTTCTAAAATTAGCAGCCAATGCACACTCGTTCCACTGGGTCAGCACGGACCATTTCCGAAATTTTTGGCAATACACTTCAGCCTCGTCCTGGCCCTGAGACATAGCCAGCAAGGCTTTTTCTGCCTGAATCTCAAGATTGGGTTCCTCATAAAGCAAACCGAGCGCCAGAAAAAACGCATCAATGTCAGCCAATGCCGGATCTCCTGGAGCCAGCGAGAAGGCCCAATCCTGAGGGTCGCCCCGTAAAAAAGAAATAACAATTTTTACTTGCTGAGCGGAGTCTCCAGATGAACAGGGTTTCAGGGACAAAAACAATTTACAATTATTCCTGAAATTTCTAAATTTAAATCGGTCTCCGGAAAACGGTTCAGGAATCGGTATCTTAGGTTCTGACATAGGACTTCTGATAACATAATCTTGTATGCCCTGCACACGAGCAGCAAGCTGGTCCACACTTGTAATCAAGGTCTGGACATTCATGTCTGCAGCAAACACAAGCCACTCAGAGGTAAAGGGGAAAAGAAAAAAAAATGAGAGAGAGAAAAAAAAACTCAGAACTTTCTTTCTTATAATCCCGCTTCTGCAATGCATTTAACATTTAATACTGGCCTGGCAAACTGTTATGACCCCAATGGCGAGGGTCTCAGAGAAACAAGTAAGTCTGCGACGTACAAAAATCCAGCTCATAGGGCAGTGGTAACTGGGTTGACCATATATCTACTCCTAACGCCAACACTAGCAGTAGCCGGGGAACATGCCTACGTTGGTCGCTAGATGTCTCGCGCCAGCCGGAGGACTAACTACCCCTAGAAGAGGAAAACAAAGACCTCTCTTGCCTCCAGAGAATAGACCCCAAAAGTAGGATAGTAGCCCCCCACAAATAATAACGGTGAGGTAAGAGGAAATGACAAACACAGAGATGAACTAGATTTTAGCAAAGAGAGGCCCACTTACTAATAGCAGAATGTAGTAAGATAACTTATATGGTCAACAAAAACCCTATCAAAATCCACGCTGGAAATTCAAGAACCCCCGAACCGTCTAACGGCCCGGGGGGAGAACACCAGCCACCCAAGAGCTTCCAGCAAGGTCAGGAAACAGATTATATACAAGCTGGACAAAAATGCAAACAAAAACAAATAGCAAAAAGCAAGAAAGCAGACTTAGCTTAATCAAGCAGGAACCAGGATCAGTAGACAAGAGCACTACAGATTAGCTCTGATATCAACGTTGCCAGGCATTGAACTGAAGGTCCAGGGAGCTTATATAGCAACACCCCTGACCTAACGACCGAGGTGAGCATACAAGAGATGAATGACATACCCAGAGTCAAATCACTAGTAGCCACTAGAGGGAGCCAAAAGGTAAATTCACAACAGTTGAGCCTCCTCCTGAGACAACACCAAATTGTCCACCACATGAGCCCAAATCTGCTGCAACCTGTCAACCACAGAATCCACACCAGGACAGTCAGAAGGCTTTACCTGCCCAGAAGAAAAACGAGGATGAAAACCAAAATTACAAAAAATAGGTGAAACCAAAGTAGCCGAACTAGCCCAATTATTAAGGGCAAACTCGGCCAATGGTAAAAAGGCCACCCAATCATCCTGATCGGCAGACACAAAGCATCTCAAATAAGTCTCCAAAGTCTGATTAGTTCGCTCGGTCTGGCCATTCGTCTGAGGATGAAATGCAGAAGAAAAAGACAAATCAATGCCCAGCCTAGCACAAAAGGCCCGCCAAAACCTAGAAACAAACTGGGAACCTGTGTCGGACACATTATTCTCCAGAATACCATGCAAACGAACCACATGCTGAAAAAACAACGGAACCAAATCAGAAGAGGAAGGCAACTTAGGCAAAGGCACCATATGAACCATCTTAGAAAACCGGTCACAAACAACCCAGATAACCGACATCCTCTGGGAAACCGGAAGATCAGAAATAAAATCCATAGAAATATGCGTCCAGGGCCTCTCAGGGACCGGCAATGGCAAAAGTAACCCACTAGCACGGGAACAACAAGGCTTGGCCCGCTCACAAGTCCCACAGGACTGCACAAAAGAACGCACATCACGTGACAACGAAGGCCACCAAAAGGACCTACCAACCAAATCTCTGGTACCAAAAATACCAGGATGACCAGCCAACACAGAACAGTGAACCTCAGAAATCACTCTACTAGTCCATCTGTCAGGAACAAACAATCTCCCCACAGGACAGCGGTCAGGTCTATCGCCCTGAAATTCCTGAAGAACCCGCCGTAAATCAGGGGAAATGGCAGAAAGGACCACCCCTTCTTTCAGAATGCTGACCGGTTCAAGGACCTCAGGAGAATCAGGCAAAAAACTCCTAGAAAGGGCATCAGCCTTAATATTCTTAGAACCCGGAAGATATGAAACCACAAAATCAAAACGGGAAAAAAACAAGGACCATCGAGCCTGTCTAGGACTCAGCCATTTGGCAGACTCGAGGTAAATCAAATTCTTATGATCGGTCAGGACCACAATACGGTGCTTAGCTCCCTCAAGCCAATGTCGCCACTCCTCAAACGCCCACTTCATAGCCAACAACTCCCGATTGCCAACATCATAATTGCGTTCAGCAGGTGAAAACTTGCGGGAGAAGAAGGCACACGGTTTCATCAAAGAACCAACAGAATCCCTCTGAGACAAAACGGCCCCTGCCCCAATCTCAGAAGCATCAATCTCAACCTGAAATGGAAGAGAAACATCTGGTTGGCGCAACACCGGAGCAGAAGTAAATCGGCGTTTAAGCTCCTGAAAGGCAGAGACAGCCGCAGAGGACCAATTCGCCACATCAGTGCCTTTTTTCGTCAAATCAGTCAAGGGTTTAACCACGCTGGAAAAGTTAGCAATGAAACGGCGATAAAAATTTGCAAAACCCCAAAATTTCTGAAGGCTCTTCACGGATGTGGGTTGAATCCAATCATGAATGGCCTGAACCTTAACCGGATCCATCTCCATAGATGAGGGAGAAAAAATAAAGCCCAAAAAAGAAACCTTCTGCACCCCATAGAGACACTTAGACCCCTTCACAAACAAAGCATTGTCACGAAGGATCTGAAATACCATCCTGACCTGTTCCACATGAGACTCCCAATCATCGGAAAAAATCTAAATATTGTCCAAATATACAATCAAGAATTTATCAATATAAGTCCAGAAGATATCATGCATGAAGGATTGAAAAACAGATGGAGCGTTAGTGAGCCCGAATGGCATCACAAGGTATTCAAAATGGCCTTCGGGCGTATTAAACGCAGTTTTCCATTCATCACCCTGCTTATTACGAACAAGATTATATGCCCCCCGAAGGTCAATCTTCGTAAACCAACTAGCCCCCTTAATCCTAGCAAACAAATCGGAAAGCAAAGGTAAAGGGTATTGAAACTTGACCGTGATCTTATTCAAGAGGCGATAATTAATACAAGGTCTCAAGGAGCTATCCTTCTTAGCAACAAAAAAAAAACCTGCTCCCAACGGTGAAGAAGATGGCCGAATATGCCCTTTCTCCAAAGACTCCTTAACATAACTCCGCATGGCAGTATGTTCAGGCACAGACAGGTTGAAAAGTCGGCCCTGGAATCAAATCAATCGCACAATCACAGTCCCTGTGCGGTGGAAGGGAACTGGACTTGGGTTCATCGAATACATCCAGAAAATCAGACAAAAACTCAGGAATTTCAGAAGAGGAAGAAGAGGAGATTGACATCAAAGGAACATCATTATGAACCCCCTGACAACCCCAACTAGTCACAGACATAGATTTCCAATCCAACACAGGATTATGTACCTGCAACCACGGGAAACCCAGCACGATAACATCATGCAAATTATGCAACACCAGAAATTGACAATCTTCCTGATGGGCTGGCGCCATGTGCATGGTCACCTGTGTCCAAAACTGGGGCTTATTTTTAGCCAAAGGTGTAGCATCAATCCCCCTTAAAGGAATAGGGTTCTGCAAAGGCTGCAAGGGAAAACCACAATGCCTGGCAAACTCAAAATCCATTAAGTTCAAGGCGGCGCCTGAATCCACAAACGCCATGACAGAGAATGATGACAATGAGCAGATCAAGGACACCGATAACAGAAATTTAGGTTGTACAGTACTGATAGTAAATGAACTAGCGATCCATTTTGTCCTCTTAGGGCAGACTGAAATGACATGAGAAGCGTCGCCACAATAATAACACAACCTATTCTGACGTCTGAATCCTTGTCGTTCCGTTCTAGACAAATTCCTATCACACTGCATTGGCTCAGGACTTTGCTCTAAGGACGATGCCACAGTGCGCACAGTTTGATGCTCCCGCAAGCGCCGATCAATCTGAATGGCCAGAGACATAGAATCACTCAGACCGGAAGGCGTGGGAAACCCCACCATAACATCTTTAACGGATTCAGAAAGACCCTTTCTGAAAATTGCCGCCAAAGCATCATCATTCCATTAAGTCAACACAGACCATTTTCTAAATTTCTGACAATACAATTCTGCCGCCTCTTGACCCTGAGACAGGGCCAACAAGGTTTTCTCTGCTTGATCCACAGAATTCGGTTCATCATATAATAATCCTAGCGCCTGAAAAAAGGAATCTACATTAAGCAAGGCCGGATTCCCAGATTCCAGGGAAAATGCCCAATCCTGAGGATCGCCACGCAGCAGGGAGATGACAATTTTAACCTGCTGAATGGAATCATCGGAGGATTGCGGTCTCAGAGCAAAAAACAGTTTACAATTGTTTTTAAATCCCCAAAATTTAGACCTATCACCAAAAAACAAATCAGGAGTAGGAATCTTTGGCTCTAAAGCAGGAGTCTGAACAATATAATCAGAAATACCCTGTACCCTAGCAGCAAGCTGGTCTACACGAGAAGCTAATTCCTGAACATCCATGCTGGCACAAGACTCCTCAGCCACCCATAAATAAAGAGGGAAAAAAAGACAAAACAGACTGCAGAAAAAAAAATGGCTCAACACCTTTCTTCCCTTCTTCTGAGATGCATTTAACTCATTATGGGCCAGTTGTACTGTTATGATCCGGTGACCTCGGAGCCGCATGAAACTTTCTCTGGGGTCGGTGGAACCTGTACTGACCGCAAATCCTGAACTAACACCACAACTAGAAGTAGCCGTGGGGTGTGCCTAACAAACCCTAGACACCTCGACACAGCCGGAGGACTAAATACCCCTATAGATGGAAATAGGAATGCTACCTTGCCTCAGAGCAGACCCCCAAAGGATAGGCAGCCCCCCACGAATAATGACTGTGAGTAGGAGAAGAATAGACACACGCAGGTAGAAAACAGGATTTAGCAAAAGAGGCCACTCTAGCTAAATAGGAAAGGATAGGACAGATTACTAGGCGGTCAGTATTAAAACCCTTCCAAAAATATCCACAGCAGATAATACAAAAAGTTCCACAATCTAACTAAAGACATGGAATGTATATCTGCCACTCCAGAGAATTCAACAAGACTGAGAAAATACTGACACAATCTAAGCTGGACAAGAAAACACAAAGAATAGCACTGAATTGTGAAGCACATAGCATGTGTGCCACAGGAATAAAAACAGACACTTATCTTTGCTGATTTGGCAGAAAGGAAGGAGGAACCAGGCAGAGGTCCAACACCTCCCAACAACAATTGACAACTGGCAAGGACTAATGAATCCTGCACACCTATATACCCCAGTCAGAACTGCAATCAGCAGACACACCTGACCAGGACTGCAACCCAGGGACAACTGCATTACCACCTACTACCACCGGAGGGAACCCAAAAGCAGAATTCACAACACTCATGGCTTTCTCTGTCTACACCTGGTCTGCATGCAAAGTGATGGCCATTACGTGTATTGCGTTACACTGTTTGGGCTCTGTAACGCACATATAGTCTTTTAAGAACTGGTGAACCACATCTTTAGGGAGAAAATTTTTTAAAGTGTGTTGTTCAATATCTGGACCATTCACAATATGGAGTTGCTGCTCCATGGAGAACCGCTGACCCACGGTGAAATATGAAAAAAAAATTCCAATTGTCAACTACTGAATAAAATCTTCAAAGCTTTATTTCAAAACATAGAATTAAAATTCATTGTGGTAGATAACACACAGATGTGTTTCCGGCATGAACTGCCTTTGTTTCTTGACTTATTGCACACCTGTGTAGTTTCTGCTGTTTCATGATTGGTCAGCACTTGTTTTAAATATTTTGTTATGGGTTTGTTTGCTATACTTAGTGATCAAGGACAGTTTATGCCTGAAATATGTCTGACAGTTATCTACCATCATGAATTTTAATTCTATGTTTTGAAATAAAGCTTTGAAGATTTTATTCAGTTGCTGACACTTGGAATTATTTTGACATCTTCCGGTATCTTATCTACACATGTGTAGCAGTGTACTTGGATGATGTCTTGGTTTTCTCCCTCTATCTGCCTTCACACTGAAGAACCAGCTTCTGCAGAGATTAAGGAAGAACCATTTGCATGCCAAATAGGAAAAATGCTTCTTTGTGCAGACTTCTCTTCCGTTCCTTTAATACATGATCTCCAGCCTGAAAATGGATCCAGAGAAAGTGTCCACCATCCTGAAGTAGCCACGTCCAGATGGTTTGAAGCCATCCAATGATTTCTTGAATTCGTAAATTACTACTACCACTTTATTCTCCATTCCTCCTCCCGGACTGCTCCTATCTATGTCCGCAAGGGGGCCAACCCTAAGATATGGAATCCATATGTTGAAAGTGCCTTTGTATCATTAAAACAGGCCTTCTCTGCTGCTCTGTGCTGTATCATCTGGACAATAATAAGCAGTTCTTTCTGGAAGTGGATGCTTCTTCCTCAGGAGCCAAAAACATTCTAACCCAGAAGTCCTTGTCCGCCCACATGGTGACCTGCAGTTTCTTTTCAAAGATCGTTTCTGCTCCGGAATGCAATTACTAGATTGGAGATCGGGAACTGCTAGTGGTTAGTGATGAGCGAGTGTACTCGTTGCTTGGGTTTTCCTGAGCACGCTCGGGTGGTCTCCTAGTATTTGTTAGTGTTCGAAGATTTCATTTTCATCGCAGCAGCTGAATGATTTACAGCTAGTAGTCAGCCTGAGTACATGTGGGGGTTGCCTGGTTGCTAAGGAATCCCCACATGTAATCAAGCTGTCTAGCAGCTGTAAATCATTCAGCTGAGGCGATGAAAACTAAATCTCTAAACACTAACAAATACTCAGAGACCACTCGGGCAACGAGTACACTCGCTCATCACTACTAGTTATTAAACTGGCTCTAGAGGAGTAGCGATTCTTCCTGGAAGGAACTATGCATCCAGTAGTTATCTACATGTACCACAAGAATCTAGCCTATCTGCAGTCTGAGCATTGGCTTAATTCACAACAGGCCAGGTGGTCTCTGTTCTTCACCTGCTTCAACTTTACTCTCCATTTTTGTCTGGTGGATAAGAATGTCAATGCGGATGCTCTCTCGCTCCAGATCGTTTCTGTCTTCCAATCAGGAGGAGGAGCCCCAACACATTATTGAGCCCTCCAGAAAAATTATGGTCTCTCCATTGGATTTGTCTCTTCTCCCGTCCAGTAAAATTTACGTTGCTGAACCAGATAGGAAGTGGGTTCTTCTCTGGGGTCACTCGTCTAAGTTGGCTGGCCATGCAGGACAGAAGTAGAAGATGGCTCTCCTCATTTTCTGACACTATTGGTCAAGGATATTGCAGATTTTGTCTCTGCCTGTCCCTACTGTGCCAAAACAAAACTCCTAAACAGCTTCCGACCAGTCGGTTACTTCCTTTGCCTGTAGATCTGCTCCCTGGCAGCAAATTGTAATGGATTTCATCACTGATCTTCCAGTATCAGCCAGGAGTTCCATCATCTGGGCGAATGTGGATCACTTTTCTAAGAGGGCTTGCTTCATTCCATTGCCTGGTCTTTCATCTGTGCCTTTGCTTGCAGAGAAATTCATTCTACATGTTTTCCACCTCCATGGCCTGCCGCTCCATATTGTCTCAGATAGAGGAGTCCAGTTTACCTCTCGCATCTGGAGGTCCACCTACAAACTATTGAATGTCACTTTGGATTTCTCATCAGCCTATCTTCTTCAGTCCAATGCTCAGATATAGTGGGTCAATCAGATCCTGACTAGCTTTCTCCAGCCCTTCGTCAATACCCAGCACAGTGACAGGGCCAAACTCCTGCCTTGGGCCGAATTCTCATACAATAACCATGTGAGTAAATCCTCTGCCAAATCTCCCTACTTTGTGGTTTACGGTGAACATCCCAATATTCTGTTCCTTGTCTCTACTACCGCCTACATTCCTGCTGCAGAATCCCTTGTCAATAGTTTTTCTGAAATCTGAGAGGACACCAAATCTAACTTTTTCAAATTCTCTGAGCAGATGAAAAGACACGCAGACAAGAGATGTCTGGATTCGCCTCTGTTTCTTCCTGGGGCAAGGTCTGGCTGTCGTCCAAGTATGTCTGTCTCAAGGTACCCTTGTAAAGCTCAAACTTCTGGCCTCTTTATGGATCCCCATTTTCTTTCATGTGTCTTTCCTCAAACATGTCATCCTCAGTCCTGGTACCACTCCTGCTCCAGTGAGCCCTGAAGATATTTGCGAGGTAGAGAACATCCTTTACACCAAAGAGGGTAAGAGGTCAAAACCATTTTTCTTGTGAATTGGAAGCGGTTTGGTCCTGAGGAGAGGTCCTGGAAGCCCATGGCGCCTATGGAGAACATCCTCTCCCCTCTTCTCCTGGAGAGATTTCTTGTGGGTGCACGGTGGCCACATGCGCCTTTCTAAAATGTCCCCAGCAAATACCTTGTGGGATATATTTTGTATAAGGTACCTCCTCCAGCATGGAGATTCCTGAGCAATGTGGTTACCGTATATACTCGAGTATAAGTCGATCTGAGTATAAGCCGAGGCACCTAATTTTGCCACAGAAAACTGGGTAAGCTTATTAACTCGAGTATAAGCCAGGTATGCATTGTCCCTTCATCCCTCTCGTGTTTCCCCAGTCCTGTCCTGGTATGTGGCTCCCCGTCCTGTCCTGCTATGTGTGGCTTCCCCATCCTGTCCTGGTATGTGTGGCTCCCACTGTTGTATGCATGGCTCCCCCGGTCCCAGACGGCTCACCCCTATCCCATTATTGTATGGATGACTAACACCCTCCAGTCCTACTCACACTTCTCGTGCTGTTACTGCATTTCCGTTGTCCTGGCACCACAGCTCTCTTGTGCTGAGCGGTCACGTGATACTACTCATTAACCCTTTTCTGACCTGGGACGGGATAGTACATCCAAGGTCAGATCCCCTGCTTTGATGTGGGCTACGGCGGTGAGCCCACATCAAAGCCGAGACATGTCAGCTGTTTTGAACAACTGACAAGTGTGCGCAATAGCAGGGAGTGGAATCGCGATCCACCCACCGCTATTAACTGGTTAAATGCCGCTGTCAAACGCTGACAGCGGCATTTAACTACCACTTCCGGCCGCACGGCCGGAAATGCGCTCATCGCCGACCCCCGTCACATGATTGGGGGTCAGCGATGCGTCAGGATAGTAACCATAGAGGTCCTTGAGACTTCTATGGTTACTGATACCGGCTTGCTGTGAGCGCCACCCTGTGGTTGGCGCTCATAGCAAGCCTTTAATTAAGCTACATAGGAACAATCTGGTGATCGCTGCTATGTAGCAGAGGAAATCAGGCTATGCCAGCTTCTAGCCTCCCATGGAGACTATTGAAGCATGGCAAAAGTAAAAAAACAATGTTTAAAAAAATATGAAATAAATAAAAAAAATATAAAAGTTTAAATCACCCCCCTTTCACCCCATTCAAAATAAAACAAAAATAAAATCAAATATATACATATTTGGTATCGCCGCATTCAGAATCGCCCGATCTATCAATAAAAAAAGGATTAACCTGATCGCTAAACGGCATAGCGAGAAAAAAATTTGAAATGCCAAAATTACGTATTTTTTTTGTCACCACGACATTGCATTAAAATGCAATAACGGGCGATCAAAAGAAAGTATCTGCACCAAAATGGTATCACTAAAAACGTCACCCCTTCCCCTGATGAAGCTGCAGAAGCAGCGATACGCGTGGGGCTCTTGCCTCACCCTCCTTCTCTTGTCTCTTACTTGGGAATATCAGCCCTGACTATTCTCCAGCAGCTGGCTTTATATTTTTTATGATTGCTAGACCCTTTGGTCACATCTTATTTCTTGAGACACTGGATCCTTTCAACAATTGGTATTATACCCTTTATATCTTATCTTTGATAGGCGTGTTTGCCCTCTTCAATCTTCATGCCCTTTATTCTATAGGGGCTATGCCTTATGTATGAGGGTTTACATTGTGATATCAGGTTTTTGTATATATTTTGTTATACATGTTCTTTATGGGGTCATTTTCGGGATCCGAAAATGCTTAAAGTACACTGCAGAATGGTATCTAGCAATACCTCATATATGAGGTTCTATACTTTGGCACCAGGATTTCTGTGTACACAACATCATAATCAAATTGTAATCAGCAAATTACTGCATGGGGTTTTATACCATGATACCAGGTCTCCGTACTATAAGACGCACCCACACTTTCCTCCCAAATTTGGAGGAAAAAAAGTGTGTCTTATAGTCCGAAAAATACGGTATATTTTCTATGGTGATATCATTAGGACTCAAGCATGCTTAAAGTGTATTGCGGATTATCATCTAGCAATACCTCATATATGAAGTTCCATATTTTGCTATTAGGAGCTCTATATGTATAACATCACAATTAGGCTGCCGTCACACTAGCAGTATTTGGTCAGTATTTTACATCAGAATTTGTAAGTCAAAACCAGGAGTGGAACAATTAGAGGAAAAGTATAAAAGAAACATATGCACCACTTCTGTATTTATCACCCACTCCTGGTTTTGGCTACAAATACTGATGTAAAATACTGACCAAATACTGCTAGTGTGACGGCAGCCTAAATCTTTATGAGGTCATTATTAGGGTTTAAGCATGTTTTATATATATATTGCACATAATTATTCAGTTCAACATTCCATCATTGGGAGTGTTTTTTTCAGCATACTATTGCTATACTGGGGTCTACAGAGCAAGAGATTTTGTTAACACTGCATACCTTCATAACCAACTGTACTATGCATCTTATTTTGTATTTGTATCTTTAATTAATCTATTGGTTATGTCACAGTGTAATAGGCATTCAATACTTAAGGGGTGTTGGTGATCGGTCTTACATTTAGGCCTTTTAAGTGGTTTTATTGTGTGTTTATTGCTTGAGGTTTAACAATAAAATTTGTCTTATTTTCTTATTACTGACCGGTGTGCATACCATTATTAGTCGAGTATTCTCTCTCTCTGGTGTTCACTTTGCTGCTTACAGACTAGGTTTTTGCACCTGGTGTCCTTATTGTTATGGGAGTGAGCCCCATCTATATTTATTCATAAAAACGTCCGCTCAGCACACAAAAAATAAGCCCTCACCCGACCCCAGATCATGAAAAATGGAGAAGCTACGGGTATTGGAAAATGGCGCCATTTTTTGTTTTAGCAATTCTTTTTCAACACTTAGATAAAAAATAACCTAGACATGTTTGGTGTCTATGAACTCGAAATGATCTGGACAATCATAATGGCAGGTCAGTTTTAGCATTTAGTGAACTTAGCCAAAAAGCCAAATAAAAAACACGCATAGGATTGCACTTTTTTTGCAATTTCACCGCACTTGGAATTTCTTTCCCATTTTCTATTACACAACATGGTAAAACCAATGAGGTCATTCAAAAGTACAACTCGTCCCGCAAAAAATAAGCCCTCACATGGCCATATTGATGGAAAAATATAAAAGTTATGGCTTTGGGAAGGAGGGGAGCAAAAAACGAACACGGAAAAACGGAAAATCCCAAGGTCATGAAGGGGTTAAGGTAATGAATATGCGCTATGGGAGTGGAGATGCATGCATATACATTACCTTAATGAGCGTTCAGCACAGGAAAAGCTGCCAGTGCCGGGATGGAGATGCAGGTACAGAGATGCAGCGATGGCACAAGGAGGGTAAGTATGATGTCTTCTATTAGCTGGCTCCTGCCGCTGCTCCACCTCCCCCCTCCATGTTGTGGACAATGACTTGTGTATAAGCCCAGGGGGGCGTTTTCAGCGCAAATAAATGTGCTGAAAATCTTGGCTTATACACAAGTATATACGGTAGATAGCCCCTAGCATGCTTGCTAGTTGTCAGTTCCCCAGTACCTGCACATATCATAAGGACACAGAATTCCCAAAACCTATCTGATGCACTCATAGTGCACTCATAGTTCCCCAGCACCTGCCAGACAGTATCTGTCTGCCCGTACTTGCTTGTCTATCTGAATTTCAGCCAGTCCAGCTCACGCCATTGCTCATCTGTATACCAGCTGGTCTAGCCCGCACCTGCCAATGTTCATCTGTATACCAGCCGAACCCGTCTGTATCCATGTTTCCTGTGTTCCTCCTGTGCCTGCCTGCATCTGCTGTCCTTCTCCTTCGGGCGATTCCAGCTACCAGTCCCTTGGGGGTCAGCTGTCATGGGTTCGTGGTCTGTCCTGGAGGAGCCAATCCTAACCCCACCGTCAGGGGCTCTAGTGAAGAGTCAGGTGCTCACCTAGTTATGAGAATCCAGGCTCTTCTCGGTACCCTCACAGTGGTACAACCACTCCTGTTGCACCTAGTCCTTTCTGCATCAAACCCAAGAGACTTCTGCCGATGGTCACGCCAAGAAGATCCATGAGGGAACTGCAAAAGGAAAGTCATGCCTGTGATTGTAGAGAACCAGCACGAGTGAGCAGGACCATCACTACCATTTATAACCTACGGTATCGGGGTCAGCTGGGATTAGGGAAGCTGATCGAGAGGGGGTTGAATTGTGCGTAAGAGTCTCGGTGTCCCCCACTAGGGATAGAGCTGCTGATAGAACTCATATGATGACTCCCCCGAATGGGTGCACCACCTTTTGTTAAGGTAACTTTAATTCTATACAGCGAAAGACTTAATCTGACATTCTAGGCTTAATGCTATTTGTTTCATTGTTGACTTGCTTTGCATTTTATCACTAATTGTTCAGAGTTACTTTAAATTACGGTAAAACTACTACTGCATTTTAATAGAAATATATTGATCACTGACTGCTCCTGCCTTGCGTTATGTGTGCGTCGCATCCAGGCTCCTGCTTAACATGGACATGATGTTATAAATGGTCTTCTGCATTAATGTGCATTCAATCACAGGCTTGTTTATAAGTAGCAGGGATAAACCGTCTGGTGACCTACATGTATTGCGCAGTTTTAGCGATGCACTTTTCTTTATTGCAGATAGAAATTGTTCAGAATGATGTAAATACTTAATGAGTTAATATTCCCTGCTTGCTGCGCTACTGACAAACTACATTTATTTCTAGGTCTATTCCTACAAACCACAATGGCTGCTCAACAATATAAACTGAATTAGCAGAATCACACGCTACACTCTCTATTGACCTGATTTCAAGAGTGGACTAAAGCAGATTTTTCAGCAGATACCGCTTTCCAAACGGGCGCTCTTAGTTACTTAATGGTAAAATCTTTTCACTTAATCCAGATGTATTCTGTTGTATGCAAACCATGTATCGTCTGCCTCTGCTGTTACATAATCTGGCAGCCTGCTTCTTGTTTTATGGAATACAGAAATTGCTGATTTTATCACAAATATAGTTTGTCCAAAACATACAGAAAGCAGCTTTGAAAGCTTTACCTTGGCTGAACTTTGAAAATTTACAGAACGCCTTCAGTATATGAATGAGTTCTTGTAAAATCCCATTAACATGCAATATACTCAGGGTTGGCTTTAAGGACATGATATCCATAGGATATGTGATTAATGCATGTTTGCTACAACTTCCACAAATCAAGAGATTGGGAATTTTGCTGTGAGAATGGACATTGGGCACATAATGAGCACTATCGTTTCAATAGACAGAGGAGAATGGAGTAAAAGTTACTCATGTGTAGTACCACAATATTCCCAAGGGACTTTGGGGCCTTTATTTTGGGATTGGTGGGGTTCCTAGTCATCGAACCTCCATGGAGTATACATTCAGGGGCAAATTCTAGTGAGGTCAATGTGGGCTACCACCAAGGGCTCAGTCCTCCAGAGGACGCATGGGACAAAAATTAATTGCCACCTATTATAATCTGTATAGGATTATAGCCACAGCTGCTGTACTATCACTTTGAATGATGTTGTGCCACCTGGACGAATCATGTTTGGCAGACTGAGTGGAGTGTGTGGAAAGGACAGCTGCACCGCCTGAGCAATGGTGCCTCACCTGCTGGCTGCTAGCCTCTCACTGAGGCAAAAACAAAGAGTAGGTCAAGCTTTATTGAGAGCACTGCTGCCAGTGTGTGGCACTATTTGTTGTAAAGCATGTATGTGGCATCAGCAGCTCTGGATCTAAGGGGCCCTATGAATAAAAAGTGGGAGGTTGGAGTGGGGAATGTATCATTGCAATTGCAAGCGGCAAATGCCCCTGCCTAGTGAGTGCCCCTCTATGCAGCGAATTGTGCTTGTGTACTGTATATGTAAGTTGCTTTATCAAGGTAGTCGTGAGCTGCTACCGCATTGCTCTAACACTCTTCAGACAAAATGTGTCCCAGTCCCGGTGTGCTTCTGTGTGTGGGATGCATCACACTTACTTGTGGCCCATAGGCCTCCACTAACTCCAGGCTCCTATCTTCCAGAGCCTCTGCAGCAAACGATCAAGGGGACATGGAATTCGTAAAAACAATCAAACTTTTACATGACAGCTTGCAGTCTTAACAATCAAGCATATAGTATAAGGCCCGATGGATTACAGTCTTTCCAACAGGTACTGGACATAACTTCAGCCCTGGTTCTTGGTATGGGCAGAACATCCCAGTTCCTAACTTCTCTAGCATTAGGAATTAATCTCCACCACTATCAGTGCACCCGGATTGCATCACCTTCTGCCTCTGAGAGTTTGAGTCCATCTTGCACCCAAGGGCCCCGACATCCTTCTCGAAGTTCCCAGACCGACAGAAGGGTTCTATGGCAATCCACTGCTTGAGTAACAGGCTCACGTTATTCCTAGCAGCCTATTGCCTATGACTACTATGGTCACTTCACCACACTATCTCTAACTGCACTTGAAACTTCCTGAACTTGTCGCTAACTCTCAGTTTCCCCTCCTAGAAATGCTCCAGCCGCTACAGTTAACCCTATATAGTTTAGACTGCAGCTTAAGAGGGTTTTACATTTGACAACAAAAATAAATATAAAATAGATTTAACCACTTGAGGTATCAGGGGAAACATAGAGAGGAGGGCGTTGATAGAACTGGGTAAAAGACAATATTTAATATTTAAAATAAAAAAAACATCGTGTGCCAAAAAGATAGACAGTGAGTACGGAAAAGTATTCAGACCCCTTTAAATTTTTCACTTTTAATTTCACTGCAGCCATTTGGTTCAAAAAAGTTCATTTTTTTCTCATTAATGTACACTATGCACCCTATCTTGACTGAAAAAAAGCAGAAATGTAGAAATGTATGCATATTTATTAAATCAAGAATCGTCACAGAGTTGTTCTGAAGACACTCCTGTGTTACTTTAGCTGTGTGCTTCAGGTCATTGTCTTTTTGGACGATGAATCTTCGGCCAACTCTGAGGTCCAGAGCACTCTGGAAGAGGTTTTCATCCAGGATATCTCTGTACTTGGCCGCATTCATGTTTCCTTCAATGACAACCCTTAAAATTATAGACTGTTCATGTCTTTGTCAGTGGGCAACCTTACAAAATCAGCAAGGGATCAAATACTTAGTTTCCCCACTATAATAGATCACAGCAGGTCCTCCTTGAAGTCCGTTTGATTATTACCTTGAAGTAAAGTGGATATACTGTCATTTGGTGCCCAAGTGATTAAAAACCCGTTCCCTTCTGGCTGTGAACTTGTAGCTTTAGAACTCAGCTGCAGCACCTTGTGTCCACTCCCTTCTCTATATAAACCCACTTCTAGCTACATCGCTTGCGGGTTATAGATCTTCAACACTGACCACTTTGAAGAAGACAGTCTCTGAGGTGTTCATTCCTGTTGCAGCAGCAAAGTTTCCCATTGAAGAAGATGAGGAGTACCCTTTGTTTTGTCTATCCCCACCGGTTTGTCCTACCTTGCTCGTGTTGTCACATTTTAGTAGTTGGACTACAGTCTCGCTGGCCTACATATTAGTCAAGGTGAGTTCAGGGCCAGCGATGGGCTAGGCATGTGATCACACATGAGAGAAACCATCGTTTAGGGATGATAGGGAGTGCAGGGATCTCACTCATTTTTATTTTAGGAGGTGACCCCTCTTCCCTCTCCCTATCGCCAGGGCCTTCCTAGTACATCTTCCCTGGTATTTCCTTCGTGTTGCACCGCACGCTGGGCATCCTCTCACTGCCAGCATGACAGGAAAGTGGTGGAGCTTCCTACTGAACAAACACCTATCCTAACATTCTAGAATAATTTTCTGCTTCTGTAACAAGGCAGCAGACATTTTACCTTTATAGAAGTTCCCTCCTTAGATAAAACTAATCGAACTTTCTAATTAAAAGTATAATCATCATTTATAATGACATTTCCATTAGTTATTTCTTTTTCATTATTATTCCCTAAGAATTCCTTTAAAAATTATTTCTGTTAATCAGTAATAAGTAAATTTTTATACAAAATAAAATATTTTATATAACTGTAATATAAAGCAAGAATAAAATATTTTTTATGGGTACTGTATAATCTATTAATTTTCTTTTGATGCTTTCTAGTCATTCATTATATTTCCAGACTTCTGAAGCAACAAAAGCACAGAAGAGGACGTCATGGAATGAAGATGGGAGGCTCCGGACTGGACCTGAGTCACCCATCGAACCCGGACCGCAACGGGACCACCCCTGGGTGAGTATAATCTAACCTCTTTTTCTCCTCTTTTAGGTAACATCAGGGGCTTATCTACAGCATTACAGAATGCTGTAGATAAACCCCTGACGATGGTGAGCTTACCTCACCATCGATTTTGGGGGTGACAGATTCCCTTTAATACATGATGGAGGCCATTATTACAGGAAGGGGTCCAGGATGTTCGACTTTTATACATGATTGGACCCAGGATGGAGGACATTAATGCAGTACAGGGGACATTAGTACAGGAAGGGTCCAGAATAATGGATATTATTACAGAAATGGGTCAGGGAGTGGACATTATTAAAAAAAAAGGTCAAGGATGTGGACCATTATTACAGGATGGAGCTCGGGATTGAGGGACATTATTACAGGAGGGAGGGCTTTATTACAGGAATGGGACATTATTACAAATGGCAGAATGGGGGATATTATTAAAGGATAGGTGCCCAGACAGGAGACCTTATTAGAAGACTATAGACATTGCTACAGGATGGGGGACAATATTACAAGGGCCTATAGATCTAACCAACATGCTCGTGGGGTCCCCGGTCAAAAATTTGAGGTCTATAGTTATACCACTGTAGCTAATACCTGTAAGTCGAGATCTCAAAACAAGGGAACATTTTATGATTTGCTTATTTTCAAGAGATCCTTCTCAAAAGTAGACATCTTCCGAACTGGAAAACCCCACTCTCCCCCCCCCCCCTTTTAATATACCAATAACTCATTTTTGGACATTTACTTATATGATTGTCAGATTTGGAAAATGTCGAGTTCTGACAGGGAGGGTTCTTGGTGTCTAAATTCGCTTCCACATATGGTAAGGAATTATCGGCAGGGAAAATGACCACAATGCTACTTCATTCATAATAGATGAACACTTGTTGGCTATAGTGGAGGAAAAATAAGTATATTGGGACATCCATTCAGGATATAAGTACATTTTTTCTTTATTGAAAAATAGATTAAAACATGGTAAAATGAAGCCTTGGGAAACCTGACGCATTTCTGGTGTATACAACACCCTTATGGTCCTTCCCACCACTATTACACTTGTTGGCTCTGTGGACATTGGCAGCCATTTTATTTGCACCAATGAAAGTAGCATGAAAAAATTACATAATTCGCAAAACAGTTTTCAAGCAATCCTCATGTGGGCTTTTACCTTGCAATCGTATACTATTCATGTACTGTTTGTAGGTGATCAAGAAGATGGGTGAGAGGGAGTGTGGTTAGACGTGCAGCTGTATTAAGCGCCAACTGGACAGGTTCTATGTGCTTCTGAGATAGCACGTAACGCCATAAAAATTAGCACACCAAGTCTTCCTATGTAAAAACATTTGACATTCAAATAGTGTAGAGGGCTGAAATAATGGTACTCTTAGTCAATAGATGTAGAGTGTCGAATGTTTGTTTTGCGCCTCCAACATCTACAGTTTTACACAGGACCTGTATACACAAAACAGTAAGATATTTTTAACAAAGACCATTCAAAAAGTTGATTAATTGGTTATTTTAGATGTAGTACAACAATAGTAAATGGTTGCAAAAGTGTACATACACTTTAAATAGTATCATTAAAAAAATCTGGTACTTCTCTGAAAGGACAATATACTATGGCCCCGATTCATCAATCACTATAACTGGTGCAAAACTGTTTAAAAAACCCCAAAAAAACAATTTCGCAACTCATAGTTGCAAAATATATTGTGACTTTTGACATTTTTATGCCAGGTCCACAAGCTATATTTTACACAAAAAATGGCGTTAGTTACAACACAAATGTGCTACAATTCCTGTTAGGAAAATACTTCCTGAAAATATGCAGAAAATTCATTAAGATGCGCCGTTCATGTAAACTGGGTGCAAAATGCCAGTCTTGGTGATAAGCAGCCTCTATGTATTGGAATATATAAAAAGTGACAAGGAATAGTGTATTTTTCCACACCATAGTCAATGCATATGTAGTATTTTATAACAAAGAGATTTTAGAACCTGGTGTATTTTAATTCATTTCTACATAAAATTATGCATTATTCATTTACCACAGAGCAGTACATAGCAAATAGCGGAGTTACGTCATAAAAAGAATCTTATAGACACATCGATATTTCGATAAAAAACTCATTATTGAGTAATGAAAGATGAGAAAAGTTCAAGATGAAAGAAGTCGGATGGTGATCGCTCATGACGGGAAGAGGAAAGAGTTAGAGGCTCTATTGAAAACCAATACAAGACGTAAGACTTGGAGAAAGTTCTCTACCTTACAGTCGACGTTAGTGTTCTGAAATATATCCTGACTGCAACATAATTAAGAGCAGAAATGAATTTGATTGTAAATCTTTATATAGTTGTATGTCTGGAGACACATCATTTTCAATAATTCATAATGAAGCAGGTAATTTATGGAGGTCATTGATCAAAATATACCGCGAGCCTTATACAACAAGAGAAATCACAGCAGGCAATTAAACAAATTAAATTAATGTAATATATTAGCTAATGCAGAGTCATGGGCTCTAGGGTAATTGTGATCATGGCTTCTTTTCTACCACTATAGTAATAATGCACGTGGGGTTAATAAATTGCAATTTACAGTGGGGAAAATAAGTATATGATTCACTGCGAATTGTGTAAGTTTTACCAACTACAAAGAATGGAGAGATCGGTAATGTTTATCGTTGATACACTTCAACTGTGAGAGACAGAATCTTTTAAAAAATCCAGAAAATCACATTGTATGAGTTTTCAATAATTAATTTGCATTTTATTGCAATAATAAGTATTTGATACAATAGAAAAAAACAGAACTTAATATTTGGTACAGAAACTTTTGTTTGCAGTTACAGAAGTCAGACAGTTCTTGTAGTTCTTGACCAAGTTTGCACACACTGCAGCAGGGATTTTGTCCCCCTCCTCCATACAGATCTTCTCCAGATCTTTCAGGTTTCTGGACTGTCGCTGTGCAACATTGAGTTTCAGCTCCATCCAAAGATTTTCTATTGGATTCAGGTCTGGAGACTGGCTAGGCCACTCCAGGACCTTAGAAACCAACAAACAGACTCCTAAAAATCAAATTGTATTAATATTGTTATTAACCCTTTCCCGACATGTGCTTTATCAATATGGCGCTGCAGGAGTGCGTTACCACAAATCGTCTTACATATACTTCTTCTCGATCACACAAGATAAAGCTGAGTGCTGCTGCCATCAAATGTTGGTGTCAGCTCTATATGAGACCTGACAACCTACTGCAATGCCCACTATCAGTGGTAGCACCGATCGTGAACGTTTATCCACTCTGATGCCGCTGTTAATAGTGACAGCAACGTCGGAGAACATTGCAAAGGCAGTGAGCTCCCTGTCTGCTCTCATCAGTAAAATGCAATGAGATTGCGTCGTGCCACTGGTCTCTCCATATTGACCCAAGATGGACTCCGTGGTCATTCAGGGTCATTCAGACGCTACGTGTCAGATGCTGCTCTGATGCCCTGCTGTCATAGTTCTCAATGGCAAGAGACCGTAGTAAAGCATACAAAAGGACTAGCTCTTGGAAGATGGGAACTCGAGCTGACTGTGAGCTAAACCTACCGCACAACTAACAGTGGCCGGGTAGCGTGCCTACGTTTTATCCCTAGACGCCCAGCGCCAGCCGGAGAACTGACTGACCCTAGCAGAGGAAAATACAGACCTGGCTTACCTCTAGAGAAATTTTCCCCAAAAGGCAGACAGTAGCCCCCACATATAATGTCGGTGATTTTAGAGGAAATTGACATACGAAGTATGAAGTATGAAGATAGGTTTAGCAAATTGACGTCCGCTTACTAGATAGTAGGAAGACAGAAAAGGGAACTACACAGTCAGCTGAAAACCCTCTCAAAACACCATCCTGAAATTACTTTAAGACTCTAATATCAACTCATGACACCAGAGTGGCAATTTCAGTTCACAAGAGCTTCCAGCCTCAGAAATATACAAACACAGAGAACTGGAACAAAAATGCAAAACAAACTTAGGACTACAAGTCCAACTTAGCTGATAGTAGTCTAGGAGCAGGAACATGCAACAGAAAGGCTTCTGGTAACATTGTTGGCCGGCATAGAAATGACTGAGGAGCAAGGCTAAATAGACAACTCCCACATCCTGATGGAAACAGGTGAACAGAGGAGATGAAGCACATAAGTGCAGTACCACCAGAAACCACCAGGGGAGCCCAGAAACCAAATTCACAACAGTACCCCCCCCTCAAGGAGGGGGCACCGAACCCTCACCAGAACCACCAGGGCGATCAGGATGAGCCCTATGAAAGGCACGGACCAAATCGGAGGCATGAACATCAGAGGCTGTCACCCAAGAGTTATCCTCCTGACCGTAGCCCTTCCACTTGACCAGATACTGAAGTCTCCGTCTGGAAACACGGGAGTCCAAGATCTTCTCGACAACGTACTCCAACTCACCCTCAACCAACACTGGAGCAGGAGGCTCAACGGAAGGCACAACCGGTACCTCATACCTGCGCAACAATGACCAATGGAAGACATTGTGAATAGAAAAAGATGCAGGGAGGTCCAAACGAAAGGACACAGGGTTAAGAATCTCCAATATCTTGTACGGGCCGATGAACCGAGGCTTAAACTTAGGAGAAGAAACCTTCATAGGGACAAAACGAGAAGATAACCACACCAAGTCCCCAACACAAAGACGAGGACCAACACGACGACGGCGGTTGGCAAAATGCTGAGTCTTCTCCTGGGACAACTTCAAATTGTCCACCACATGCCCCCAAATCTGATGCAACCTCTCCACCACAGCATCCACTCCAGGACAATCCGAAGACTCCACCTGACCGGAAGAGAAACGAGGATGAAACCCCGAATTACAGAAGAAAGGAGAAACCAAGGTGGCAGAACTAGCCCGATTATTGAGGGCAAACTCCACCAAGGGCAAAAAGGCAACCCAATCATCCTGATCCGCAGACACAAAACACCTCAAATAAGTCTCCAAGGTCTGATTAGTTCGCTCGGTCTGGCCATTAGTCTGAGGGTGGAAAGCAGACGAAAAAGACAAATCAATGCCCATCCTAGCACAGAACGCTCGCCAAAATCTAGACACGAATTGGGTTCCCCTGTCAGAAACGATATTCTCCGGAATACCATGCAAGCGCACCACATTTTGAAAAAACAGAGGAACCAGCTCGGATGAGGAAGGCAATTTAGGCAAGGGAACCAAATGGACCATCTTAGAAAAACGGTCACACACCACCCAGATGACAGACATCTTCTGAGAAACAGGGAGATCAGAAATAAAATCCATGGAGATGTGAGTCCAAGGCCTCTTCGGAATAGGCAAGGATAACAACAATCCACTAGCCCGAGAACAACAAGGCTTGGCCCGAGCACAAACATCACAAGACTGCACAAAACCTCGCACATCTCGCGACAGGGAAGGCCACCAGAAGGACCTAGCCACCAAATCCCTGGTACCAAAGATTCCAGGATGACCTGCTAACGCAGAAGAATGGACCTCCGAGATGACTCTACTGGTCCAATCATCAGGAACAAACAATCTGCCAGGCGGGCAACGATCAGGTCTATCCACCTGAAACTCCTGCAAGACCCGTCGCAAATCTGGGGAAACAGCAGATAATATCACTCCATCCTTAAGGATACCTGTAGGTTCAGAATTACCAGGGGAATCAGGCTCAAAACTCCTAGAAAGGGCATCCGCCTTCACATTTTTAGAACCCGGTAGGTAAGAAACCACAAAATTAAACCGAGAGAAAAATAACGACCAGCGCGCCTGTCTAGGATTCAGGCGCCTGGCGGACTCAAGATAAATCAAATTCTTGTGGTCGGTCAATACCACCACCTGATGTCTAGCCCCCTCAAGCCAATGACGCCACTCCTCAAAAGCCCACTTCATAGCCAAGAGCTCCCGATTACCAATATCATAATTTCGCTCAGCGGGCGAAAACTTACGAGAAAAGAATGCACAAGGCCTCATCACGGAGCAGTCGGAACTTTTCTGCGACAAAACCGCCCCAGCTCCGATTTCTGAAGCGTCGACCTCAACCTGAAAAGGAAGAGTAACATCAGGCTGACGCAATACAGGGGCGGAAGAAAAGCGGCGCTTAAGCTCCCGAAAGGCCTCCACAGCCGCAGGGGACCACTCAGCAACATCAGCACCCTTCTTAGTCAAATCAGTCAACAGTTTAGCGACATCAGAAAAACCAGTTATAAATCGACGATAAAAATTAGCAAAGCCCAAAAACTTCTGAAGGCTCTTAAGAGAAGAGGGTTGCGTCCAATCACAAATAGCCTGAACCTTGACAGGGTCCATCTCAACGGAAGAGGGGGAAAAAATGTACCCCAAAAACGAAATCTTTTGAACCCCAAAAACGCACTTAGAACCCTTTACACACAAGGAATTAGAGCGCAAAACCTGAAAAACCCTCCTGACCTGTTGGACATGAGAGTCCCAGTCATCCGAAAAAATCAAAATATCATCCAGATACACAATCAAAAATTTATCCAAATATTCACGGAAAATGTCATGCATAAAGGACTGAAAGACTGAAGGGGCATTTGAAAGACCAAAAGGCATTACTAAATACTCAAAATGGCCCTCAGGCGTATTAAATGCGGTTTTCCACTCATCCCCCTGCTTAATTCGCACTAAATTATACGCCCCACGAAGATCAATCTTAGAGAACCACTTGGCCCCCTTTATTTGAGCAAACAAATCAGTAAGCAGTGGCAAAGGATACTGATATTTAACCGTGATTTTATTCAAAAGCCGATAATCAATACACGGCCTCAAAGAGCCATCTTTTTTAGATACAAAGAAAAAACCGGCTCCTAAGGGAGATGACGAAGGACGAATATGTCCCTTTTCCAAGGACTCCTTAATATATTCCCGCATGGCAGCATGTTCAGGCACAGATAGATTAAATAAACGACCCTTTGGAAACTTACTGCCCGGAATCAGATCTATAGTACAATCGCACTCTCTGTGCGGAGGTAGTGAACCAATTTTAGGCTCCTCAAAAACGTCACGATAATCAGATAAAAATTCCGGAATCTCAGAGGGAATAGATGACGAAATGGAAACCAAAGGTACGTCCCCGTGAGTCCCCTGACATCCCCAGCTTAACACAGACATTGCTTTCCAGTCGAGGACTGGGTTATGAGATTGCAGCCATGGCAATCCAAGCACCAACACATCATGTAGATTATACAACACAAGGAAGCGAATAATCTCCTGGTGATCCGGATTAATACGCATAGTTACTTGTGTCCAGTATTGTGGTTTATTACTAGCCAATGGCGTGGAGTCAATACCCTTCAGAGGTATAGAAACTTCCAGAGGCTCTAAATCAAACCCACAGCGTTTGGCAAAGGACCAATCCATAAGACTCAAAGCGGCGCCAGAGTCGACATAGGCGTCCGCGGTAATAGACGATAAAGAGCAAATCAGAGTCACAGATAGAATAAACTTAGACTGTAAAGTGCCAATTGAAACAGACTTATCAACCTTCTTAGTACGTTTAGAGCATGCTGATATAACATGAGTTGAATCACCACAATAGAAGCATAACCCATTTTTTCGCCTAAAATTCTGTCGTTCGCTTCTGGAATTCTATCACATTGCATAATCTCTGGCGCCTTCTCAGTAGACACCGCCAAATGGTGCACAGGTTTGCGCTCCCGCAAACGCCGATCAATCTGAATAGCCATTGTCATGGACTCATTCAGACCTGTAGGCACAGGGAACCCCACCATAACATCCTTAATGGCATCAGAGAGACCCTCTCTGAAATTCGCCGCCAGGGCGCACTCATTCCACTGAGTAAGCACAGACCACTTACGAAATTTTTGGCAGTATATTTCAGCCTCATCTTGCCCTTGAGACAGGGCCATTAAGGCTTTTTCAGCCTGAATCTCTAAATGAGGTTCCTCATAAAGCAACCCCAAAGCCAGGAAAAACGCATCCACATTGAGCAACGCAGGATCCCCTGGTGTCAAAGCAAATGCCCAGTCCTGAGGGTCGCCCCGGAGCAAGGAAATTACAATCCTGACCTGCTGTGCAGGATCTCCAGCGGAGCGAGATCTCAGAGACAAAAATAATTTACAATTATGTTTGAAATTCTGGAAGCGAGATCTATCCCCGGAGAAAAATTCAGGTAAAGGAATTCTAGGTTCAGATATAGGAGCATGAATAACAAAATCCTGTAAACTTTGAACCTTCCCAGTGAGATTATCCAAACCTGTAGCTAAACTCTGAGGATCCATATTAATCAGGTGAAATCAGAACCATTCAAGGATTAGAAGGAGAGAGAGACGAAGGCTGCAGGAAGCAGAGATGCTAGTGAATCAACTAATGAGCAAACTCAGGAAAAAAAAAAAAAATTCTCTGCAGACTTCTTTTCTCTCCTTTCTTCTGCCAATTATTTTAACCCTTGGCCGGCCAAACTGTCATAGTTCTCAATGGCAAGAGACCGTAGTAAAGCATACAAAAGGACTAGCTCTTGGAAGATGGGAACTCGAGCTGACTGTGAGCTAAACCTACCGCACAACTAACAGTGGCCGGGTAGCGTGCCTACGTTTTATCCCTAGACGCCCAGCGCCAGCCGGAGAACTGACTGACCCTAGCAGAGGAAAATACAGACCTGGCTTACCTCTAGAGAAATTTTCCCCAAAAGGCAGACAGTAGCCCCCACATATAATGTCGGTGATTTTAGAGGAAATTGACATACGAAGTATGAAGTATGAAGATAGGTTTAGCAAATTGAGGTCCGCTTACTAGATAGTAGGAAGACAGAAAAGGGAACTACACAGTCAGCTGAAAACCCTCTCAAAACACCATCCTGAAATTACTTTAAGACTCTAATATCAACTCATGACACCAGAGTGGCAATTTCAGCTCACAAGAGCTTCCAGCCTCAGAAATATACAAACACAGAGAACTGGAACAAAAATGCAAAACAAACTTAGGACTACAAGTCCAACTTAGCTGATAGTAGTCTAGGAGCAGGAACATGCAACAGAAAGGCTTCTGGTAACATTGTTGGCCGGCATAGAAATGACTGAGGAGCAAGGCTAAATAGACAACTCCCACATCCTGATGGAAACAGGTGAACAGAGGAGATGAAGCACATAAGTGCAGTACCACCAGAAACCACCGGGGGAGCCCAGAAACCAAATTCACAACACCCTGCAGTGCAGAAGCAAGAGCTTTGATGAGTGAACTGTGTCACTTATCAAAGTTCGGCGGCTGCTGCATGTGCGCACAGAGGTGACGAAAATAAAAGTGTCAAAAACATCATGCACGAGCTCTGATGAGTGAATTGCGTCACTAATCAAAGCTCAGCGGCTGCTGGATGTGCGCACAGGGGTGGCTGGCCCTAGTGACGCCAGTGTTGGTAGGCACCGGCCTAGGATCAGAGTTCACAGCTCAGATCCTAGGCAGATCACCAGCAGGTCACCGGCAGGGCACAGCATGGTCACACCGTGGCTGTGCCCTGTGATTGGCGTGATCGATGTAATCGTCGATCGCGCCAACCAGCAGCTCCAGGCCATGCCTGGACTTTGGTAGGCACTGACCTAGGATCGGTGCTCTTACAGCACCGATCTTAGGCAGGTCACCGACAGGGCACAGCATGGTCCCACCGCGGCTGTGCTCTACGATTGGCACTATCGATGTGATAGTCAATCGCACCAATCAGAGCAGTGTTTGGCGATGCCTGGCATTGCCAGGCACCAGCCTAGGATCGAGTAAATCGGTACTCGATCCTAGGCTGGGACATCCCTGTTTCAGGCAATCTGATTGCCTGAAACAATGAGAGAGGCTGCAATTGGCTGTTCAGAATTGAACAGCCAATCACAACGATCGTGAGTGCGGGTGGGCGGTGACACCCCCCAGGATGATGGCATCATTTACCCACAGGTAAGATGGCACCGGTCGCAGTGACGCATTTATCAAATGATGTAATATTCCTTCCATGGTCAAACAGGCCCAGGTCACATGGACAGAATATTACATCGGATGTCAGAGAGGGGTTAAATATCTTGCAATGCTTACCTCTCCTGACCCATGTTTAAAGAAGTACTTCCATCAAAGCTATAATCCTCTTATTATGTTACAGTCGCCATATTGTATAGCACTGTGTACTTACTGTTGCTCATTTTGCCTGCCTACCTAATTAATTCTTCTGTTTTCCATTAGGTCTATAACATCATGTGATTAAAACCTAGCTGAATCCTACTCTATGTAGAAACATGAAGTCAAACATGAAGTCAATTTTGCAAAACTCCTTGGCAGGGGAGAGGAGGGAGCCCTGGGTCAGGAAATGAAATGGGGAATGATTTTTGCAGGGTAGGGAGACTACCTGTTTCTATATAAAGCAGATAAAAGAGAAGAATTTACTGGATGGAAAGGCAAAATGAGCAATTGTAAGTGCACAGTGCTATATACTATGATGATTGCAATATATTAAGAGGATACAACTTTGATGGGAGTGCTTGTTTAAATGCTAGGCATTTTGTCAATTCTGGCACTTAGACAAATTCTGTACTTGTGCCCCCAGAACAAGTGCCTTCCTCTTGAACAGATCTAATTTTATATGGAAGTTTAAATCTAGATCTAATTTAACTTGTTAAATGATCAACTAACTTAAGACAAAAAGAGGTAATAATCTGCAAAAATCAAAAACAAAGTTGCATACCAGACTGGTCCATAAAACTCATGAAGTGAATGAGATAACCTTAAAGTAATTTGGAACACAGAAACAGTTGGATGAAAATATATCATTAACCCCTTTCTGATACTACGTCCGAGGTCAGATCCCCTGCTTTGATGTGGGCTGCTTGGGTGAGCCCACATCAAAGCCGCGACATGTCAGCTGTTTTAAACAGCTGACATGTGTGCGCAATAGCGGCAATGGAATAGCTATCCACCCGCCGATATTAGCTAGTTAAATGCTGCTGTCAAACGCTGACAGCGGCATTTAACTACCGCTTCCGGCCGCGCGGCCAGAAATGTGCACATCGCTGACCCCCTTAACATGATCGGGGGTCAGCAATGCATCAGGATAGTAACCATAGAGGTCCTTGAGACCTCTATGGTTACTGATGCCGGTTTGCTGTGAGCGCCACCCTGTGGTCGGCGCTCATAGCAAGCGTGTAATTAAGCTACATAAGAGCGATCTGATAATCGCTGCTACGTAGTAGAGCCGATCGTGCTGTGCCTGCTTCTAGCCTCCCATGGAGGCTATTGAAGCATGGCAACAGTTAAAAAAAAGTTTAAAAAAATATGAAATAAATAAAAAAAATATAAAAGTTTAAATCACCCCCCCTTTCGCCCCATTCAAAATAAAACAAAAAAAATCAAACCTACACATATTTGGTACCGCCACATTTAGAATCACCCGATCTATCAATAAAAAAAAGGATTAACTTAATCGCTAAACAGCGTAGCGAGAAAAAAATTTGAAACGCCAAAATTATGTTTTTTATTGGTCGCTACGACATTGCATTAAAATGCAATAACGGATGATCAAAAGAACGTATCTGCACCAAAATGGTATTACTAAAAATGTCAGCTCGGCACGCAAAAAATAAGCCCTCAACCGACCCCAGATCATGAAAAATGGAGACGCTACGGTTATCGGAAAATGGCGCAATTTTTTTTAGCAAAGTTTGGAATTTTGTTTCACCACTTAGAAAAGAACCTAGACATGTATGGTATCTATGAACTCATAATGACCTGGAGAATCAAAATGGCAGGTCAGTTTTAGCATTTAGTGAACCTAGCAAAAAAGCCAAACAAAAAACACTCATGGGATTGCACTTTTTTTGCAATTTCACTGCACTTGGAATTTTTTTCCCATTTTCTAGTACACATCATGGTAAAACCAATGATGGCTTTCAAAAGTACATCTCGTCCCGCAAAAAATAAGCCCTCACATGGCTAAATTGACGGAAAAATAAAGAAGTTATAGCTCTGGGAAGGAGGGGAGTGAAAAACGGAAAATCCCAAGGTCATGAAGGGGTTAAATAAGACTGATACAAACTCAGAAAATATTGAGTTAAATGCCTTAATTCCTCCCCTGATTCTGTTGCTTTTTTGCCTTATCCTCTATGTTGCTCCATTGCAGAGATATTCACATTTATTGCTTTTGGAGTAACATTTTTGAAATCTCTGATTGTTGTCCAACTAAGCGCTTCTTTACAGCCTTTTATGGGGGATTGGGCTTTCACCCTCTTAAATGTTGTCAACCACTGCTCAGCAGCTAAACCAATAGTCTCAGATGCTGCTCTCAAGAGCCTCAAGAGAAGACTGTAAAGAAGCACCCAGTTGGACTGTAAAGCAGATATTTCATAAAATGCGCTCCAAAATTAACAAATGTAAATATCTCTGCAATGGAGCAGCATAGAGCAAAAAAAAAAGAAAAAAGCAGCAGAATCAGTGGAGCTCACGGATTTTTACAAGGCATTTAGCGCAGCTTTCTAAGCAATTGATAAGTTCTCTTTAATTTCACAAGTCAAAATATTTTTAGCAATCATCACAGGTGACTTTGTACTTTTCTAAATCATCTTTTTGTCCTGATTTCAAAAATGTATATAGTTTTTCTATAGTACATATAGTTTCCATGGAGCAGCATCATTATAAGGTATAGGAAATATACTGGCGACATTAAGAAAACAGTAATCTACATATCAGAAAAAAATGCTTCACCTTACAAAACAGTTTTTATTGAACAAAAATAATTTCACATGCAAAATAGAAACCAAAATATGAGCAGAAATTAAAAGTGCTTGACATTAGACTGTCGTTGATACGATTTTTCAGGGTTGTCCCTATATAACATCCAATAGCAATCTGCCATAATTGAGTCATTCCAAAAACCCTGGTAGCGGTGTTCTATTACTTTAATGTCCTGGTGAAACCGCTTGCCTTGCTCATCGCTTACTTCCCTAAGATTTTAAGGGAAGAAATCTAAATATGAATGTAAAAAGTGCATTTTCAGAGACATGTGACATCCAAGACACTGGTATGCATTTAGCAGTTACTCAACACCTTCAATGTGTTCTGGAGATTTTGTTTTCCTAAGAAGTTTTCACAGATCCACTTGAAGCTTTTCCAAGATCTCAATTCCTTATCATTTAGGGTTCCTTTAAGCACATCATCTCTCATAAGATCTCTGATCTGAGGACCAACAATACCCCTTCCTTCAGTTTTGCTGGTGAAATGCTGGAGAATTTCTGTGAAATGTTCTGGAACCCTTGTGAATTAGTCTTTGCCATGGCTTTCACAAAGTTTTTAATCAATCCCAACTTTATATGTAGTGGAGGAAGAAAGATTTTTGATGGAGCAACTAAAGGATTATGCTGAACATTGTCTCTACCTGGAGCATAGATGTTTCTCTGTCTCCAGTCACGACGGACATAATGCTCTACTGTATTTCTACTGTCCCATAAACACAAGAAGCAAAAATATTTTGTGAAACCTCCTTGCATTCCCATTAGCAGACCAATCACTTTCAAATCTCCACAGATATTCCATTGATGATGCTTACATTGTATAGCATCCAAAACAACTGACAGATTTTCATAACTTTCCTTTAGATGACATGAGTGAGCAATAGGGATTGATGGTGTCATATTTCCATTGGGAAGCAACACTGCTTTCAAACTTCTCTGGGAAGAGTCAAAAAACAATCACCAATCTGCAACAAAATACTCTTGCTTCAATTCTTCAAATAGGCCATTCACATTGTTACAGTACACCATTGGTCCATCAACTGTAAGAAATTGTGTTAAAGTGTTACTTCTGTTTCGGTAATAACACATTTTGACATCATCATGAAGAAGATTCTTCTGTTTCAACCTAGATGCAAGAAGTTCAGCTTTATCTTTTGACAATGAAAGGTCTCTGGTGAGATCATTTAATTCATGTTGAGTAAAGCGTTCTGGCTGCTTGGCTGCTCCATCAAGTACATATTCATCTTGACTTGAGGTCTCCATGAATTCACCAGTAGCTTCAGCTCCATAGTCTTCATATTCTACTTCATTTTCTTCCAATCCAAAAAATGGTGGTACGTGAACTGGCAAGGTACCATCATGTGGAACTGGCCTAATTGCTGATTCGAGTTCAGGGAAATAAATCTTATGTTTGTTCTTTGTAGAAAAGCTGCTCAGTTTGACAAAACAAAAAGTAGCAGTCATCACTATAATTTTTGGGTTCTCTCCAAATCATGGGAACAGCAAATGGCATAGACACTTTCCTCATATTCAACCAGTCATGAAGACCATTTGAGCAACTTGAGCATATCACATGAGGGGCCCAGCATTTGTCTTGATCACCAAGTGGACACTTAAAGTACATCTGGTACATCTTTTTGAGCTGACCTACTATGTGTAGATATTTCCACAGAGATGACCAAGGCAGCTTTTATTTAGAACTGATTTTGCTGGAGTAATCTGATAGATAACTATATACAGTTGTGAGGTAAACGGGCCAGCCTATTCCTTACAGATGATCTTTTGCAGACAGGCAGTTTTTTCAGTATGATATTGGCTGCTTTCAGGTTCTCTCTCTGTGGAGACCCTCACTCAGTTACACCTCAGTGGCTGAGCTGTTTTCTTCCCTCTGAGGCGACTTGCCCCCCCAGAAATGCAGTGAAAATCCTCTCCCAATGGTGGCTGTCCGCTGCCTTCCCTTCTATCTCCCTGTGGCAGGGCTCCGATCCCTGCAGGGGCCTGTCTCCTTTCAGAGTCTCACATACCAGTCCTTGCTTCCATCACCATCCTTTTCTGAATGACTCAAATCTTACCGCCTCATAACAATTAGCTCCTCCCCATAACATGTGACTTTCCAAGAAACAGTCATTGGTTGACTGCACTGTCAATACTCCTTTTCTTAAAATGCACTAAAACCTTTATTGATGTTGTCCCTGTAAGAAAATTCACAATTAAGTAAGACAACACAGTGCACAGCACTCAGCGTCCAGCCCAGGCAGGTATGCAGCGATCTCCTCCCCTGGCCCCTGCTGCTGCTGCCTCCTCCTACCCCGGACACACAGATCTCCCCAGCTGCTGCAAGAATCCAGCGCTGAGGAAACCATGTGTGTCCCTGCTTAAGTGGAGTATTCATTTGCAGCTCCCTGCTCTCTGCTCAGCTGATAGGTGGGCGGGGAAGCAGCTAATGAATATTCACTGCACTTAATCATCGGGACCACATGGTTTCCCCAGCGCTGATTCCAGGCAGCGGGGACATTTTTCTGCCTCCTGAAGTGGGATAACAGTGCCTGCTTGCTGCTGCCCCCTCCCCACATGCTACATCCCTACCATAAGACGCACCGACACTTTCCTCCCAAATTTGGAGGAAAAAAGTGCGTCTTACGGTACATTGAAAATGCAGAAATAACATAATAACAAAAATACTTCTATCTCAGAAACTTTATGTGATAGAGCAAAACTAAGCATATTTTTGTAATCAGCACATCAAACTCCATAAAACAGACATATTACCTTTGCTGATGATTTTTTTGTGTTGACCAGTGTTATAAGTTTGCAAAGGTGAAACTGTTGTTTCAGGCACTTCAAAAGTTAACAGCTCAACATTAAACTTTGAAGTGATAATAATCTGATTAGGTGAAATACCAACTTAAGCCCTACTTGTAATCGAACAGATCCATGGATCAACATTCTACATTACGGCCAGTAATCCTGTATATTGTGTTTCACTAGGAAAATGTGTAATCCTTTCTTAAATCTATCCTCATTTCCAACCATTACCAAATCCTGTGGCAGCATGTTTTATAACTTTATGGTTCACAATGCGAAATGGAATTTACTGTAATAAATTAAGATAAGTGATCCTGTGTGCTCAGTGAGGTCCACAGAAAGAATAATTTATCATAATGCTTTTAATAGGGACTATTTTCATATGCTTGTGTATCACCCCTCATGCTTCTGATTTCTAAGGTCAATACATTTAGTTTTTGACAACCTTCTTTTCTAAGCGAGATCTTACATCCATTCCTGACATAATATTATAATTTGGTTGCCCTTCTGGGAACTTTCTCCAACTGTCTGATATTGATTTCATGGCTTGATGTAAAAAACTAGACTACGTGACTAAGAAACAACTAAACCTTTAAGAATTTTTATTAAGGGGAAAATAACAGTGCCTCTGAGCGTTTTGTTACCATTACTCAAATCTCGGACAATCTAGCACCAAGTGCTACATTCTCTATCCTTAGTGGCTGGGTCTCTCTGCTCTTCTGCATGTCAGGTTGCTAGAGCAACCTGATAAGCTTCTGTATCGTCAACCACTTGGCCATATAGTCTGGCTGAGGCAGTAGGCTGCCACGTGAGGACTCAGATGGTTTGCATGTTTACTGCTACTCGTCACAGTCGCCAGATCTGCTACGTATATTTCACCTACATTACAAACTCAATTACACTCACAAACTCAATAGCACTCACCGCGTAGCACCACAGTGCAAGGAGCAGAGCGTCACTACGAGGCGGCAAAGTAGTTAGACAGGCTGGTCCACAACAAACAGGAGACGAGGTACCAGAAGTAACAGCAGAGCATGTAGTCAGAGACAAGCCAGAAGTCAGAACTAAATGGGAGCGCGGTATCCAAAACGTGAGACGTAAGACAAAGTCGGGGTACAAGCTAGAGAGTCAAAAGCCGGTGGGGAACGTGGTACAGAGACGGAAAACAAAAAATGGGGTCAGAGATCAGGCCGAGTCATACACTGTAGGGAACGGGTCTAATACAAAAAAAGGAAGTCAGAGGCAGAAGGAACACCAGGGTATACAAGTCAGCTGCTCTAGCCAGGAAGCTTAAACTATCACTCTCACTGACCAGCTGACTACAGAGGATTTAAAAAGCCCAGCCAGCTCCAAAACGAGGCCGAGGGGATTAACTCCTGCATGACCAGTCCAGAGAGGGAACAGCAGAAAACAAATTCCAAACTGGATCAATGGGGGGCCACAGGACACCCAGGCTTCCCTGGACAACGAGCGTGAAAGGCCCAGACCAACCGATCAGTATGGACTGAACACGCACCCACGACCAGTCCTCAGGACTGTAACCTTTACAATGGACCAAGTACAGAAGTGAACGGCAGAGCATACGAGAATCCATCACCCTTTCCACCTCAAATGTGGTCTGGCCATCCACCACAACAGGCGGCGGGTGCGAGGGAGATCCCCTGAGGAAGGCACTGACGGCTTCAAAAGCACCAAATGGAACATATTGGGGATCCGCAATGATGGAGGCAAGTTCAGACAAAGGCCACAGGATTAACCACCTCTAGAATTTCATAAGGGCCAATAAACTTGAGACCCAACTTAGCAGAGGGAATCCTCAATCTTATATTTTTAGTGGATAACCATACCTTATCCCCCACCTGGTAAGCCGGTCCCACAGAACATCATTTATCAGCAAAACATTTATATTTGCTCTGAGCCTCCCCAATGTTTCTCTGAACCTCCCTCCAGACCTCGCCCAACCATAGAAAAGCCGAATCAGCCTCTGGACACCCCCAAATCCAGCCGGGAAAACTCACTAAAGTGCGGGTGAAACCAATAGTTGCAGAAGAACAGGGACGTACCAGTGGACTGATTTACAGTAAATTCCACCATGGGTACTGCAGAGCACGAATCATCCAGTCTAGACATGGCAAGACACCGTAATATCTGCTCTAAAGACTGATTGGTCTTTTCAGACTGACACCCAGACTTTTACAAAAAGCCCTCCGGAATTTTGCTACAAATTGCACCCCTCTATCAGACACCACACTGACAGGCACACCATGCATCAGAACTAGTGTTGAGCATTCCGATACCGCAAGTATCGGGTATCGGCCGATATTTGCGGTATCAGAATTCTGATACCGAGATCTGATACTTTTGTGATATCTGGAATCGGTATCGGGATCGATATTAATGTGTAAAATAAAGAATAAAAATTAAAAATATTGATATATTCACCTCTCCGACGCAGCCTGGACCTTACCGATGTAACCGGCAGCTTCCGTTCCTAAGAATGAGCGCTTGAAAGACCTTAGATAACGTCGCGGCTTGTGATTGGTCGCGTGGCGGTCACGTGACCGCTCACGCGACCAATCACAAGCCGCGACGTCAACTAAGGTCTTTCAAGCGCTGCTTAAACCTGAGACTTTTACCCAGGCCTCCCTGGTTGTGCTAAGATATTATTTGAACTGCCTTATAAGCATATCTATCTGTGTTTGGACTACCAAGGACTTATTCGTGTCAAGTATCCTCAAGAATAATTGTGCTTCATAGACTTTCTGCGTGATTGCATTTTCCTCTGAAGTTTCCTATAGACTGTTAAGCTGCATTTAATATTTACACCAAGTGTTGTGGACTTGAGTTTCTCTCTGCACCTGTTTGAATCACCGTGTGATAATACAGACTTTACCACTTATAAAACTGTGTCCTGTAGTTGTCTTGTTCCATGCAAAGAGTCTTCTGAGTTGTGTTGAGCGATACCGTCCGATACTTGAAAGTATCGGTATCGGATAGTATCGGCCGATACCCGAAAAGTATCGGATATCGCCGATACCGATACCCGATACCAATACAAGTCAATGGGACACCAAGTATCGGAAGGTATCCTGATGGTTCCCAGGGTCTGAAGGAGAGGAAACTCTCCTTCAGGCCCTGGGATCCATATTACTGTGTAAAATAAAGAATTAAAATAAAAAATATTGGTCGCGTGGCGGTCACATGAGCGGCACGCGACCAATCAGAAGCCGTGACATCATGGAAGGCCCTAAACGCGCTCATTTTAAGCAAAGAAGGCTGCCGGTTACCAGCGGTGATGTCCAAGGGCCTCCGGAGAGGTGAGTATATCAATATTTTTTATTTTAATTCTTTATTTTACACAGTAATATGGATCCGATACCGATTCCCGATACCACAAAAGTATCGGATCTCGGTATCGGAATTCCGATACCGCAAGTATCGGCCGATACCCGATACTTGCGGTATCGGAATGCTCAACACTACTTCTGAGTTATCCCTTATAATAATTACATCATGGTTTTGCCATTAGAGAGGGGAAGATCGGTGATAAAATCCATGGACAGAGGAGTCCACGTTCTATCTGGAATTGGCAGTGGCACCAATTCCCCAACCATCCGATTACGGGGGTTTTTTGCGCAGGCACAAGTTTCACAAGAGGACACAAATCCAGTGACGTCAGAAACCAACGAGGGCCACCAATACAGCCTAGTGATGGCTTTACGTGTGGCTGAGATTCCAGGAGGCCTACTCAGAGCCGAGTCATGGAAATCCCGAAGCACCTTTAATCGATACTGAACAGGTACAAAGAGCTTATTATCAGGTATAGACGAAGGAGCAAGAGATTGGGCCTCACGAATCTCTCGTTCCAATGCCAAGGACACCACAGACACCAGCACTCCGCGCCGAAGAATGGAGTAAGGAGGTTCAGGAGGTGATAAAGCTTCTAGGCTACGAGACAAAGCGTCAGCCTTCACATTCTTGGACCCCGGTCTGAAAGTAATAGAAAACTGAAATCGGGAAAAAAAGTGACCACCTTGCCTGTCTCGAAGTTAAACGTTTGGCGGACTCGATGTAAGACAAGTTCTTGTGATCTGTAATGACAGTGATACGATGGACAGCCTCCTCTGTTGTGAATTTACCTTTTGGCTCCCTCTAGTGGCTACTAGTGATTTTACTCTGGGTATGTCTATCATCCCTTGTATGCTCACCTGGGTTGTTAGGTCAGGGGTGTTGCTATATAAGCTCCCTGGACCTTCAGTTCAATGCCTGGCAACGTTGATATCAGAGCTAATCTGTAGTGCTCTTGTCTACTGATCCTGGTTCCTGCTTGATTAAGCTAAGTCTGCTTTCTTGCTTTTTGCTATTTGTTTTTGTTTGCATTTTTGTCCAGCTTGTACATAATCTGTATCCTATCCTTGCTGGAAGCTCTAGGGAGGCTGGAGTTCTCCCCCCGGGCCGTTAGACGGTTCGGGGGTTCTTGAATCTCCAGTGTGGATTTTTTAGGGTTTTTGTTGACCATATAAGTTATCTTACTACATTCTGCTATTAGTAAGTGGGCCTCTCTTTGCTAAACCTAGTTCATCTCTGTGTTTGTCATTTCCTCTTACCTCACCGTTATTATTTGTGGGGGGCTTGTATCCTGCTTTTGGGGTCTATTCTCTGGAGGCAAGAGAGGTCTTTGTTTTCCTCTTCTAGGGGTAGTTAGACCTCCGGCTGGCGCGAGACATCTAGCGACCAACGTAGGCATGTTCCCCGGCTACTTCTAGTGTTGGCGTTAGGAGTAGATATATGGTTAACCCAGTTACCACTGCCCTATGAGCTGGATTTTTGTACTTCGCAGACTTGCTGATATCTCTGAGACCCTCGCCATTGGGGTCATAACAGTTTGCCAGGCCAGTATTAAATGTTAAATGCATTGCAGAAGCGGGATTATAAGAAAGAAAGTTCTGAGTTTTTTTTTTTTTTCTCTTTCTCATTTTTTTTTTTCTTTTCCCCTTTACCTCTGAGTGGCTTGTGTTTGCTGCAGACATGAATGTCCAGACCTTGATTACAAGTGTGGACCAGCTTGCTGCTCGTGTGCAGGGCATACAAGATTATGTTATCAGAAATCCTATGTCAGAACCTAAGATACCGATTCCTGAACCGTTTTCCGGAGACCGATTTAAATTTAGAAATTTCAGGAATAATTGTAAATTGTTTTTTTCCCTGAGACCCTGTTCATCTGGAGACTCCGCTCAGCAAGTAAAAATTGTTATTTCTTTTTTACGGGGCGACCCTCAGGATTGGGCTTTCTCGCTGGCGCCAGGAGATCCGGCATTGGCTGACATTGATGCGTTTTTTCTGGCGCTCGGTTTGCTTTATGAGGAACCCAATCTTGAGATTCAGGCAGAAAAAGCCTTGCTGGCGATGTCTCAGGGCCAGGACGAGGCTGAAGTGTATTGCCAAAAATTTCGGAAATGGTCCGTGCTGACCCATTGGAACGAGTGTGCATTGGCTGCAAATTTTAGGAATGGCCTTTCTGAAGCCATTAAGAATGTGATGGTGGGTTTTCCCATTCCCACAGGTCTGAATGATTCTATGGCCCTGGCTATTCAAATCGACCGGCGGTTGCGGGAGCGCAAAACCGCAAATTCCCTCATGGTGTTGTCTGAACAGGCACCTGATTTAATGCAATGTGATAGAATCTTGACTAGAAATGAGCGGAAAATTCATAGACGCCAGAATGGCTTGTGTTACTACTGTGGTGATTCTACACATGTTATCTCAGCATGCTCTAAACGTCTTACTAAGGTTGTCGCCATTGGTAATTTGCAACCTAAATTTATTCTGTCTGTAACTTTGATTTGCTCACTGTCATCGTATCCTGTCATGGCGTTTGTGGACTCAGGTGCGGCCCTGAGCCTTATGGATCTGTCATTTGCCAAGCGCTGCGGATTTGTTCTTGAGCCATTGGAAAATCCTATCCCTTTTAGGGGTATTGATTCTACGCCATTGGCAAAAAATAAACCGCAGTTTTGGACACAGGTTACCATGTGCATGACTCCCGAACATCGGGAGGTAATACGTTTTCTTGTTCTGCATAAAATGCATGATTTGGTTGTTTTGGGTTTGCCATGGTTACAGACCCATAATCCAGTCTTGGACTGGAAGGCTATGTCAGTGTCTAGTTGGGGCTGCCATGGAATTCATGGAGATTCCCTGCCCTTGTCTATTGCTTCTTCTACGCCTTCGGAAGTTCCGGCGTATTTGTCTGATTATCAGGATGTCTTCAGCGAGTCTAAGTCCAGTGCACTGCCTCCTCATAGGGAATGTGACTGTGCAATAGATTTGATTCCTGGCAGTAAGTTTCCTAAGGGGAGACTGTTTAATCTGTCGGTACCTGAACATACCGCGATGCGTTCATATATCAAGGAGTCTCTTGAGAAGGGGCATATCCGTCCTTCTTCTTCCCCTCTTGGTGCGGGATTCTTTTTTGTGGCCAAAAAGGACGGATCTTTGAGGCCTTGTATTGACTATCGGCTTTTAAATAAGATCACTGTCAAATTTCAGTATCCTTTGCCGCTGTTGTCAGATTTGTTTGCCCGGATTAAAGGTGCCAAGTGGTTCACCAAGATAGACCTTCGTGGTGCGTACAACCTTGTGCGCATTAGGCAGGGCGATGAATGGAAAACCGCATTCAATACGCCCGAAGGTCATTTTGAGTACTTGGTGATGCCATTTGGGCTCTCTAATGCACCTTCAGTTTTTCAGTCCTTCATGCATGACATTTTCCGGAAGTATCTGGATAGATTTTTGATTGTTTATCTGGATGATATTCTGGTTTTTTCTGATGATTGGGACTCGCATGTGGAGCAGGTCAGGATGGTTTTTGAGATTCTGCGTGAAAATTCTTTGTTTGTAAAAGGCTCAAAGTGTCTCTTTGGTGTACAGAAGGTTCCCTTTTTGGGATTCATTTTTTCCCCTTCTGCTGTGGAGATGGATCCAGTCAAGGTCCGAGCTATTCATGATTGGACTCAACCCTCGTCAGTTAAGAGTCTTCAGAAGTTCTTGGGTTTTGCTAACTTCTACCGTCGTTTTATCGCAAATTTCTCTAGCGTTGTTAAACCGCTGACGGATATGACCAAGAAAGGTTCTGATGTAGCTAACTGGGCTCCTGCTGCCGTGGAGGCTTTCCAGGAGTTGAAACGCCGGTTTACTTCGGCGCCTGTTTTGTGCCAGCCTGACATCTCACTTCCCTTTCAGGTTAAGGTGGATGCTTCGGAGATTGGGGCAGGGGCCGTTTTGTCGCAGAGAGGCCCTGGTTGCTCTACTATGAGACCTTGTGCCTTTTTCTCTAGGAAGTTTTCGCCGGCAGAGCGAAATTATGATGTGGGCAATCGGGAGTTGTTGGCCATGAAATGGGCATTTGAGGAGTGGCGTCATTGGCTCGAGGGTGCTAAGCATCGTGTGGTGGTCTTGACTGATCACAAGAATTTGATGTATCTCGAGTCTGCTAAGCGCCTGAATCCTAGACAGGCCCGTTGGTCATTGTTTTTCTCCCGTTTTGACTTTGTAGTCTCGTATTTACCAGGTTCTAAGAATGTGAAGGCCGATGCTCTGTCTAGGAGCTTTGTGCCTGATGCTCCTGGAGTCGCTGAACCTGAGGGTATTCTTAAGGAAGGAGTTATCTTGTCAGCTATTTCTCCAGATCTGCGACGTGTGTTGCAGAGATTTCAGGCTGGTAGGCCTGACTCTTGTCCACCTGACAGATTGTTTGTGCCTGCTAAATGGACCAGCAGAGTCATTTCCGAGGTTCATTCCTCAGTGTTGGCAGGGCACCCGGGAATTTTTGGCACCAGAGATCTGGTGGCCAGGTCCTTTTGGTGGCCTTCCTTGTCAAGGGATGTGCGGTCATTTGTGCAGTCCTGTGGTACTTGTGCTCGAGCTAAGCCTTGCTGTTCTCGTGCCAGCGGGTTGCTCTTGCCCTTGCCTGTCCCGAAGAGACCTTGGACACACATCTCTATGGATTTCATTTCGGATCTTCCGGTGTCTAAGGGCATGTCTGTCATCTGGGTGATATGTGATCGTTTCTCCAAGATGGTCCATCTGGTTCCTTTGCCTAAGCTGCCTTCCTCTTCTGATCTGGTTCCTGTGTTCTTCCAGAACGTGGTTCGTTTGCACGGCATTCCTGAGAATATTGTGTCGGACAGAGGATCCCAGTTTGTTTCCAGGTTCTGGCGATCCTTTTGTGGTCGGATGGGCATTGATTTGTCGTTTTCGTCCGCTTTTCATCCACAGACTAATGGACAAACGGAACGAACTAATCAGACTCTGGAGGCGTATTTGAGGTGTTTTGTCTCTTCTGATCAGGATGATTGGGTGACCTTCTTGCCGTTGGCTGAATTTGCCCTTAATAATCGGGCTAGTTCTGCCACCTTGGTTTCGCCATTTTTCTGCAACTCCGGTTTCCATCCTCGTTTTTCCTCGGGACATGTGGAGCCTTCTGACTGTCCTGGAGTGGATTCTGTGGTGGATAGGTTGCAGCGGATCTGGAATCATGTGGTGGACAACTTGAAGTTGTCACAGGAGAAGGCTCAGCGTTTTGCCAACCGCCGCCGCGGTGTGGGTCCCCGACTTCGTGTTGGGGATTTGGTATGGCTGTCTTCTCGATTTGTTCCTATGAAGGTCTCCTCTCCCAAATTTAAGCCTCGATTCATTGGTCCTTACAAGATATTGGAGATCCTTAATCCTGTATCCTTTCGCCTGGATCTTCCGGTGTCGTTTGCCATTCACAACGTATTTCATAGGTCCTTGTTGCGGCGGTACGTTGTGCCTGTGGTTCCTTCTGCTGAGCCTCCTGCTCCGGTGTTGGTTGAGGGCGAGTTGGAGTACGTGGTGGAGAAGATCTTAGATTCTCGTCTCTCCAGGCGGAGGCTTCAGTACCTGGTCAAGTGGAAGGGCTATGGTCAGGAAGATAATTCCTGGGTGGTCGCCTCTGATGTGCATGCGGCCGATTTAGTTCGTGCCTTTCACGCCGCTCATCCTGATCGCCCTGGTGGTCTTGGTGAGGGTTCGGTGACCCCTCACTAAGGGGGGGGTACTGTTGTGAATTTACCTTTTGGCTCCCTCTAGTGGCTACTAGTGATTTTACTCTGGGTATGTCTATCATCCCTTGTATGCTCACCTGGGTCGTTAGGTCAGGGGTGTTGCTATATAAGCTCCCTGGACCTTCAGTTCAATGCCTGGCAACGTTGATATCAGAGCTAATCTGTAGTGCTCTTGTCTACTGATCCTGGTTCCTGCTTGATTAAGCTAAGTCTGCTTTCTTGCTTTTTGCTATTTGTTTTTGTTTGCATTTTTGTCCAGCTTGTACATAATCTGTATCCTATCCTTGCTGGAAGCTCTAGGGAGGCTGGAGTTCTCCCCCCGGGCCGTTAGACGGTTCGGGGGTTCTTGAATCTCCAGTGTGGATTTTTTAGGGTTTTTGTTGACCATATAAGTTATCTTACTACATTCTGCTATTAGTAAGTGGGCCTCTCTTTGCTAAACCTAGTTCATCTCTGTGTTTGTCATTTCCTCTTACCTCACCGTTATTATTTGTGGGGGGCTTGTATCCTGCTTTTGGGGTCTATTCTCTGGAGGCAAGAGAGGTCTTTGTTTTCCTCTTCTAGGGGTAGTTAGACCTCCGGCTGGCGCGAGACATCTAGCGACCAACGTAGGCATGTTCCCCGGCTACTTCTAGTGTTGGCGTTAGGAGTAGATATATGGTCAACCCAGTTACCACTGCCCTATGAGCTGGATTTTTGTACTTCGCAGACTTGCTGATATCTCTGAGACCCTCGCCATTGGGGTCATAACACTCCTCCAAAAAATGCCTCCTTTCTTCAAACGCCAATTTAATGGCCAATAGCTCCCGGTTACCCACATCATAATTCCTCTCAGCAGAGGAATATTTTCTCGAAAAGAAGGCACAAGGTCTTAAGTTAGTCAACGTGGTGGGCCCCTGAGAGAACACTGCCCCCACTCCTACCCCCAAGGCATCCATCTCTACGATAAATGATTTAGACAAATCAGGTTGAACCAATACAGGGGCAGTCATGAAACAGTTTTTCAAGGAAGAAAATGACACCACAGCTGGAGTTGACCAGTTCTTGAGATCAGCCCCCTTACGAGTTAAATCAGTGAGGGGTTTGACCATCTGAGAAAATCTCCTAATGAATTTTCTATTATAATTAGCGAAACCCAGAAAACGCTAAAGACCCTTGAGATCTTTGGGTTGCACCCAATCCACAATAGCCTGTACCTTCCTAGGGTCCATGTGAAACCCCTCAGCAGACAAAATAACCCCAAGAAAGGACAATTCTTGAGCTAAAAATAAACACTTCTAAAGTTTATCAAATAATGAGTTCTCCCTAAGCTTCTGAAGAACCGCCCGGAGGTGGCTCATGTGACTCTCTTTGCCAGCAAAACATATGAGGATGTCATCCACATAAACCACCATGAAATGCCCAATAATATCTGAGAAAACATGATTCATGAAATTCTGGAACACTGCTGGCAAGTTAGTCAGGCCAAAGAGCATAACCAAATTCTCAAACAAACCTTTAGAGGTGAAAACAATTTTCCTCTCATCCCCCTCATGCATACGGATAAGATTGTATGCTCCCCTGAGGTCCAACTTAGAGAACCACCTGGCCCCTGACAATTGGTTATACATATTGGGTTAAAGTGGGAGGGGATAAGTGTTTCTTATAGTGATTTTGCTCAGTTCTCGAAAATCAAGGTATGGGCGTAATCCACCATCTTTTTTCTTCAAAAAAAGAACCCCGCTGCCACAGGAGAGACAGATGGCCGAATGCCCCCTTTACGGAGGCTTTCAGAGATATACTCCTTCATAGAGGCCCGTTCAGGGCCAGAAATGTTGTATAGATGGGCTTTGGGTAATTTGGTATTGGGAACAAGATCAATGGCACAATCAAATGGGCGGTGTGGTGGTAGAACCTTAGCCTCTATTTCAGAGGACACATCCCCAAAGGCCTTCAGGTACTCCGGAATACTTTCCAGACTTATGCATGACACAAGTACAGTAGTGAGGCAATTGTTACTAAAATTTGGACCCCATTTAACAATGTCCCGAGATACCCAGTTTATCACAGGATTATGTAGTTCTAACCAGGGAAACCCCAACACCAATCCCACAGGCAGATTGTCCATGACAAAACATGAAATACGGTCCTTGTGTAGGGAACTCACTTTAAGGAGAACTCCTTTGAAATAAATTTGATGACATTTTTAGCCAGAGGTGTTTTGTCAATGGCAACAATATGAATAGGAGTCTCCAACCTAACTGTCCCTAACTTACACCTGGACACCAAGTCAGAGTCAATAAAGTTCATGGAGGACCAGCAATCCACGAAGGCAGAAGTGGGCACGGAGCCACTCCCATAACAGAGTTTCACTTCCATCAAGATTGTAGAAACTTCAGAAAATGGTACCTGGGAGTCTGGGTGACTTCCACGACAATCACCCAGACTCAGCTGCTTGGTGGTCGGTAGGCAAGCGAGGCAGTCCTTTATCCGTGAATCCGGAATCTCCGCAGTAAAAACACAGCTTCTCTACACATCGCCATCTCCTCTCCTCCTTGAGGTTGGCGACCCCCATTTCCAAAGGTTCAGATGAATGCAAAACAACAGGAACAGCAGGCAGCAACAGAACCTCTCACTGTGTAGTACCTATCTCCCGCAGCCTCCGATCCATTTGGATAGCCTGAGTCATAGCTTCCTCCAATGAGCTGGGAGGAGGATGGAGAGCCAGACCATCCTTCAGGTAATCCGACAGTCCACTCCTGAACTGACATCTAAGCATGAAGTCATCCCAGGACACCTCAGTGGACCATCGATGGAACTCGGAGCTGTACCACTCGGCTGAGTGCTTTCCCTAAACCAGACCCATAATAGTGTCCTCTGCCAGCCTGACACGGTCCGGTTCATCATAGATAAGTCCTAGGGCCTCAAAGAACCTATCTACCAACATCCGTTCACGGGCAGTAGGGGGCAGCGAAATAGCCCAGGATTGGACACCCTCTCTAAGTAAGGATATAACAATCCCTACCCGCTGAGTCTCATTCCCAGATGATCGGAGTCTAAGAGAAATCAATAATTTACAACCCTCCCTGAACGTACAAAATTTATCTTTTTCGGGTTCGGAAGAGTGCAAAACAACATCTACTGAATCACCAGGTCAACTAACAGCATGAAGGGTGGTTCCCTGCACGGTCTTAACAGTAATAATAATAATAATAATTTTATTTATATAGCGCCAACATATTCCGCAGCACTTTACAAATTATAGAGGGGACTTGTACAGACAATAGACATTACAGCATAACAGAAATCACAGTTCAAAATAGATACCAGGAGGAATGAGGGCCCTGCTCGCAAGCTTACAAACTATGAGGAAAAGGGGAGACACGAGAAGTCAGCTCTGTCTCTGTCAGCTTTTTTTCTTAAGTGAGTATGAGACGTGGCAAGGGTCCGATGTTCCACCGAAAAATCCCGCATCATCTGTGTCAAACTGGATACTTGATCTGCCAAGTTACAAAGCGGATCCATGACCTTTAAATGTGTGGTCAGTAATAATGTGATGCAACTGCAAGGCAGTTGCACACATCCTCCCCCAGAGGGCGCAGGTAAGGGGGACAAGGTAGCACTCACCGTGTATCACCACAGTGCAAGGCTGTTGTGAATTCCGTTCTGGAGCTCCCTCCTGTGGTTGCTAATGGTATTTTTGTGAGTTCTGCCCTTGGGCTCCCTCTGGTGGTTTCGAGTGGAACTGCTGCTCCTTTAGGTAGCTGTGGCAGCTGCCTTCACTAATCGCCTTGCCTGGGTTTGTTATTTAAACCTGCTCTGGGCTTTAGTTCATGCCAGCTGTCAATGTTCTTGGTTGGATTTGGTTCTCTCCTTGGATTTCTCATATGGCCTGTCCTTGTCAGCAAAAGATAAGTTTTTGCTAGTTTTGTTTGTCCATTTGCTTGGACTCTATTGCTCTGCAAATATGTCTCTTTTTGTCCAGCTTGTCACTATTGTCATATTCAGGCTAGCTGGAAGCTCTGGGAAAGCAGATTTACCCCTCCACACCGTGAGTCGGTGTGGAGTTCATTTTTGGTAAATTCTGCGTGGATTTTGTAGTTTTTAATACTGACCGCACAGTATCTTTTTCTCTCTGTCTATCAAGTTTAGTATTGGCCTCCTTTGCTGAAATCTGATTTCATTTCTGTGTACGTCATTTCCCTCTTCACTCACAGTCAATATTTGTGGGGGGCTGTCTTTCCTTTTGGGGTTTTCTCTGAGGCAAGATAGCTTTCTATTTCCTTCTTTAGGGGTAGTTAGTTCTTAGGCTGTGCAGAGGTGTCTAGGGAGAGTCAGGAACATCCCATGGCTATTACTAGTGTTGTTGTTAGGATTAGGGACTGCGGTCAGTAGAGATACCACCTTCTCAGAGCTCGTCCCATGTTGCGTTTTAGCCACCAGGTCATATCAGTGTGGCCTCTTAACCACCAGGTCATAACACAAGGCGCAGAGCACCACTAGGAGGCAGCAGAGTAGCCAGACAGGCTGGTCCACAACAAACAGGAGTCGAGGTACCAGAAGTAACAGCAGAGCACGTAGTCAGAGGCAAGCCAGAAGTCAGAGCAAAACGGGAGAGCGGTATCCAAAACGTGAGAAATAAGATGAAGTCAGGGTACAAGCCAAAGAGTCAAAAGCCGGTTGGGGAACGTGGTACAGAGACGGAAAACAAGAGGCGGGTTCAGAGATCAGGCTGAATCATACACTGTAGAGAACGGGTCTAATACAAATAATGGAAGCCAGAGGCAGAAGGAACACCAGAGTATACGGGTCAGCTGCTCTAGGCAGGAAGCATGAACTATAACTGATGCTGGACAGCTGACTACAGAGGACTTAAAAAGCCCAGCTGACTACAGAGGACTTAAAAAGCCCAGCCAGCTCCAAAATGAGGCCGAGGGGATTAACTCCCACATGACCAGTCCAGAGAGGGAATAGCAGAAAACAAACTCTGAATTGGATCATGACACAACAATAAACACAACATGAAACAACATTGCTTTACCTGGTCTGCCAAGAACCTCATTACAAATTCAGCTTTACTACACTTGTACCTGATTGAAAAGTTTGCTCATCTAGATTGATGTGCCTCCTCTGACAGAAAACTTACTGCAAATTTGATCTGCCATAGCATTTCCTTCTTGTTGAGTCCACTCAGCTACATCTCTGTTCCTATTCTGCCACATACCTCAATACAAACTTTGCTACTTCAGTTCCTAATTACTGAGTCAACCTACAGATCTTCTACATTTAAAGTGAACTTGACAGCCGATGCATGCTACCCGAAGCACGCCCAGCATGTATCAGATACTGGCTGTATGTTTGATTTTGATTCTGAAATACTGCACTGTTTAGGAGAAAAAACACAATGTAAATGCTGAGCCAGGGATCGGCCATTTCCAATTAGTCTCCTATGCAGCTTGGTCCCTGGCAGATTCTCCCTGCCCACTGCTAACGACAGACAAGTCTCTCCATGTGCTTGCATGCAGCCAGAGACCTGTCATTCAAAGGAAGTTTCACGTCTGCCAAAGGCGAAGAAGGGTCACAAAGCAAAATCAAAGCCAAGAGGTCATGTCATGAACAGAATCGCAAAACAAAATGGTAGTCAAAATTCTGAGGTCTGAAAACAGGAGGAATCAGTAAAATCACAGAAGAAATTACTAGCACAAACCAGGTAGCAAAACAAATTCACTGGCATTGTAAGTCAGAGACCCAGGGGTGTAAATAGCAAGCAGCCCCACCCAAGGCTCTCAGAAAGAAGCAACCAAAAACAGACAAATAACCCCATAATTCCCTTATCCCATGGCACCAAAAGTCCCAGGAAGAAAACAGGACTGTTGATGTCGAGCATCACCCGCAACATAGGGGCTGAAGCACAAACTGACACAGATATTACAGGTGGTGGACAAGGTCAGCTTTTAAGGCGTGTTTTTCATTTTTTTGTCTTTTTGGGGGGGTTAAAGCAATTAAATTAATTACTAGGTTTAAGCTATCATTTCAAATTTCAATGTTCTCCACTTACAATGGTCCGAACCAATTAATAAAATTGAAAGCACCATTGTGTAACATTGGAGATATAACATTTATAGGAATAACAGGAGGTTTTTACCAGTGATGTATGTGCTCCGGTATATCTAAATGCATGTGTCCATCAAGTCTCAATAACACTTGCTAGAAAATGTACAATATGATTTACCATTCTCGGAGAAATCTAAGAAAATATATAAGATGATTCTCAAAATGAAAAGTGATAAAGAAGCCTGGAGTGTCATTAAATGCAATATACAGAAAGGATGAGATGGGATTCTTCTTCTAAATTGATATGTACAAAGTAATGTCGACAGGTCAGAAAACATTATGCTTCTTAGAATCAAATTCTGCAATAATGCCTGAAATTCCTGGCAGGGAAACAAATCCAACATATATTTGCAAAAATACTATGCCATTTACTGCTCTCTATGCATCATCTTTAGGCATCAGCAGGCATGGTTTTCCCTCTAGGGTACAAAAAATATTTGTAGACTACCCCAGCCAATCCAACCTAATCTGGGTCTCAAACATTGTCTTTTCTGCCTTAGTTTTACCTGAAAACTAAAACTCTGAAAAGATCTTTTGGAATCTTCTAGTTTTTGTTGACATTCATACAAAAAAAATCTAAATATAAACACAACACAACTTTTTGCATATGTGGGATTACATTAGTGTCCGAGGAGCCAATTTAAAGGTGAACCATAGGGCTACACTTTTGCTTCTCAGAGAAATAACTTTTTTATATATTTTTCCATATTATGAGGACTATTTTGCAGATAAAGTTGTATATTTATCAGCGTTTTTATTACCGTATGTACTTGAGTATAAGCCGAGATGTTCAGCCCACTTTTTTGGGCTGAAAGTAACCCTCTCGGCTTATACTCGAGTCATACGCGGGGTTGGCAGGGGAGGGGGAGCGGAGCTGTGTACCTGCTGCTCCTGGTGTGGTCCCTGCATGTCTTTAACCCAGCTCTGACAGCTTGTTCCTGTAGTGAGAGGTCACATGGTACCACTCATTACAGTAATGAATATGGACCCCACTCCACTCCCATAGGGGTGGAGCTGCATATTCCTTACTGTAATGAGCGGTACCATGTGACCGCTCACTACAGGAAGAAGCTGCTGGTGCCGGGGAACAGACGTCCAGGGACCGTGCCAGGAGCAGGTGAGTATAATGCAGTGCGCTATATTCACCTGCTCCCTGTTCCACCGTCAGCGCCGCTGTGTCTTCCGCATCCTCTGCAGTGATGCTCAGGTCAGAGGGCGTGGTGATGCGATTAGTGTGTGCGCCGCCCTCTGCCTGAGCATCAGTGCACAGGACGGAGAAGACACAGAGGCGGTCGGCGGTGGAACGGGAAAGGTGAGTATAGCAAGTGCCGGGGGCCTGAGAGGTGAGTATGTGATTTTTTTATTTTTTTAATCGCAGCAACAGCATATGGGGCAAATATCTGTATGGAACATCTTATGGGGCCATGTGTAGCGTTATATGGGGCAATTATCTGTATGGAGCATCTTATGGGGCTATGTGCAGCATTATATGGGGCAAACATCTGTATGGGGCCATGTACAGCATTATATGGGGCAAATATCTGTATGGAACATCTTATGGGGCCATGTGCAGCATTATATTGAGCAAATATCTGTATGGGGCCATGTACAGCATTATATGGGGCAAATATCTCTGGAGCATCTTATGGGGCCATAATCAGTATTTGTGCAGCATTATATGGGGCATATTTTAATATGGAGCATCTTATGGAGCCCATCATAAACTGTATGGAGCATTATATGGGGCTCCTGATTCAATATGGATATTCAAAAACACTTAACCTACTGATGTCTCAATTAATTTTACTTTTATTGGTATCTATTTTTATTTTTGAAATTTACCAGTAGCTGCTGCATTTTCCACCCTAGGCTTATACTCGAGTCATTAAGTTTTCCCAGTTTTTTGTGGCAAAATTAGGGGGGTCGGCTTATACTCGGGTCGGCTTATACTCGAGTATATACGATATTTATGTTTTTTGTTTGCAACATTCACCAGGAGAGGCATATCACAAGTTCATTTGTTAAAGGGGTTCTCTGGCCTTAGGGTGCAAGTCTGCAGTCACTGTTTTTGACGACTGCAAGTATGTGATTTGCATACACATGGTCACGTGCAGACTAGATGTAAGCATCCTCGCTTAATGAAAGTGTATTGAGCGAGATCAGACATGTCTAGTCGGAATGTGGCCAGAAGTATACAAATTACATACTTTTGGTCACATGGCTGCCCGCACCCCGCTCACATAGATTGATTGCAGACTTGTACCTTAATGCCAGACAACCCGTTTAAACTACTATCGTACTGTGGTTGCTATTTTATTGGCTTCCATGCGGTCCTTCATTTTTCCTGAAGAAGAAGTTCATGTAACTTCGAAACACATAGAATAAAAAACACTATCAATTAAACTTCATCTCGGACTGACTTATTTTCAACAATACAGCAGTGCAGAGAATCTCCACAAATATCCCTTCTAAACCAAGTAGTAAAATGTAGAGGATCAGTAATCTCCTGTTATCTAATGTTATTATGGCAGCACGATGTCACCTGTATGATACAGCTGTTACCCTCTACTGATGGAGTGAGCACAGCTCCTGAACTTGTGACATTTGCTGAAATGCCTGCTTCCTGCTCCATACTACTACCTAGTAGGAATATATGAAAAAGATCCTGTTCATGCTCTAGATCAGGGGTGGGGAACCTCAGTCCCCAGGGCCATTTATGGCCCTTGATGACCTTTGATCCGGCCCCCTAGCAGATTCTTAGGGACCACATTCTTGGGCAGGGAGTGGCATTTTGATTGCCACCAGCTCATTACTTTCTTCTTGCTCTCTAAGCACACACGCAGTGTTCAATACTGAACACTGAAGGGCATGTAATGAAAGAATAGGTCCTGATACCAGTGCCAGAGTCAGGACGTACTTTGTGGGTGGAATTTGTACGGCCCCCGAAGGATGGTATAAATATCCAAATAGCCCTTCAGAAAGAAAGCTCATTAGTTTCTTCTTGCTCTGTAAGCACACATGCAGTGTTCACTACTGAACACTGAAGGGCATGCAATGAAAGATTAGGTCATGATGATACCAGTGCCAGAGTCAGAATTTACTTTATGGGCGAAGTTTGTACGGCCCCCGAAGGATGGTATAAATATCCAAATGGCCCTTGGCAGAAAAAAGATTCCCCACCCATGCTCTAGACCAATCATTGTTAGAAAATACGGTACTCTCATTCGCTATCAAATAATTATAAAACATATTTTCTTTAAACTCTGTGATGTGTTATTACTTTGTTATTTCTTCTGGAAATCTCTGAATACATTTATACTTGGTCATTATTGTTGCTCTTGTTAATAAAGAGCATATTGGATTCTATTCTGACTCCATAACTAAGCTGAGAATGTAGGGCGCTTGAGACACCATCTCCAGACTGTCTCTAAGTACCGTTACGGAGATATATCATCAGATAGCTTGAACTCGACTGCAGGAGGCATGTATGAAGATTCCAGAAGAAGGTTTATTTTCCAGCTATATTTTTGTACTTATGCACACATACAGTAGGTAAAAAAAGACTTTTCTGAAAAAAGGAAGCAAACACATGGTCTTCTAAGATGGCTGACAACAGGCTATGAGCAATAAGAATGAGGAAAAATGGAGGGGTAATTGACATCAGAGCTACATCGGAGAGAGACAAAAATAAAACAGTAAACTTCTAAAGAGGGCAAATCTTAGCAGAGCAATGAATCAGCACAATATAACAACACAAGGAAAATACAATACTGTCTGTATGATTCCAAATTCATGGGATATGACAGAAGATTCTGTTGGGACACACCATGATAACAAAGGGAATAGTAACTCCCATATGATAAAAAGTAAACTTTTGATTTTTTTAAAATATTTATAGATCCCATAATTCCATTTGAATTGGTGGGTGTTTTGAGAACCCTATGATGACTCGAAAGACCACCCCAAGAAGTGTGTAGCTCAGGAAGCAGAAGCGCTCATCTCCTGCCTGAGAACAAGTACAGAGCAGAGTATGGATTCAATACAAAAATGTTGACAGCACAGCAGAGTTTAGAGCTGCTTTCTTAGCTGCCATTTCTCAACAGTCTTTGACTTTCTGATGTATCTGTACTGTGCTCTGTGTGCGTGCACTTCTCTGAGGTCTTTTGAGCAATCGATCGAGATCTCAACACCCCCCACCGATTTGCAGGAAATTAAAGGGACTAAAAAAATCTTTAAACTAATTTCAAAGTTTAGTTAATCTTTAATTTAGAAAAACACTTTCAGAAAGGAACAGCACATCATAGAGATTTAAAAAATATGTGCAGAATTGAAGTTTTATATGGAATGCACATAAAAAGGAGACTAAAACAACTCATAGATTATGGCCAAAAATCATCCCACTGATCAGACTTTAATTTTTCATCCCGTGCATAAAAATATGAAAGTTTTTTGTTTTAAAAACCCTTTTAAAGGACTGGGTTAAATGTGCTAAAATTAATGATAGCTAGCACTACAAATGCAAATAAATATTAGGTATGTCAGCATTTGTCAGTATCCCTGTTATTTTTTATTTCCCCGATCGTCTCCTTATCTAAACCATTTCTCAATAACTTTCATAGAGAAATCAGAGGTCATTGCAGTGATCAAAGACACTTAGGACAGGAAAGAGAGGCAGAGATATTCACGTATCCAGCTGTCTGTGATTGCAATAAAATTTATATGTAAAGAGAAAATTGAAGGCAAAATAAGGCAGATGCCTATAAGAGCAGAGGAAAAAGAAAAGTACATTTTTATGTGTATTAACCTTAATTAAAGAAAGTCAGAAAATTATATTCTTTGCTGAGGACAAAAGTGAAAAATGACAATAATCATCAGTTGATAGTTCCCATAAAAAGAGAAAAAAAACCACGATATAAACCTACAAATAGATAAGAATTAATATATAAGTACTTCTCACAAAATTAGAATATCATCAAAAAGTTAATTAATGTTAATGTTGATGATTATGGCTTACAGCTAGTGTTGAGCATTCCGATACCGCAAGTATCGGGTATTGGCCGATACTTGCGGTATCGGAATTCCGATACGGAGATCCGATACTTTTGTGGTATCGGGAATCGGAAGTTTCCAGTGTATGGTTCCCAGGGTCTGAAGGAGAGGAAACTCTCCTTCAGGCCCTGGGATCCATATGAATGTGTAAAATAAAGAATTAAAATAAAAAATATTGATATACTCACCTGTCCGGAGGCCCCTGGACATCACCGCTGGTAACCGGCAGCCTTCTTTGTTTAAAATGAGCGCATTCAGCACCTTCCATGATGTCACGGCTTCTGATTGGTTGCGTGCCGCTCATGTGACCACCACGCGACCAATCACAAGCCGCGACGTCATCCCTCAGGTCCTAAATTCCCTTCTAGGAATTTAGGACCTGAGGGATGACGTCACGGCTTGTGATTGGTCGCGTGAGCGGTCACATGGGCGGCCGCGACCAATCACATGCCGTGACGTCTTATAAGGCCCTGAAGGTGCTCATTCTTAAGAAGGAAGGCTGCCAGAAAGAAGCAGGGAGCGTCCGAGGGTGAGTATATACCTAATAGGAATATACTCACCCTCGGCTTCTTTCCGGCAGCCTTCCTTCCTAAGAATGAGCGCGTTCAGGGCCTTAGATGACGTCACGGCTTGTGATTGGTTGCGGCCGCCAATGTGACCGCCACGCGACCAATCACAAGCCGTGACGTAATTCTCAGGTCCTAAATTCCTAGAATTAGGAATTTAGGACCTGAGAATTACGTCACGGCTTGTGATTGGTCGCGTGGCGGTCACATGGGCGGCCGCTACCAATCAGAAGCCGTGATGTCATGGAAGGCCCTGAACGCGCTCATTTTAAGCAAAGAAGGCTGCCGGTTACCAGCGGTAAGGTCCAGGCTGCGTCGGAGAGGTGAGTATATCAATATTTTTTATTTTAATTCTTTATTTTACAAATTAATATGGATCCCAGGGCCTGAAGGAGAGTTTCCTCTCCTTCAGACCCTGGGAACCATCAGGGATACCTTCCGATACTTGAGTCCCATTGACTTGTATTGGTATCGGGTATCGGTATCGGATCAGATCCGATACTTTGCCGGTATCGGCCGATACTTTCCGATACCGATACTTTCAAGTATCGGACGGTATCGCTCAACACTACTTACAGCCAATGAAAATCCAAAAGTCATTATCTCAGTAAATTAGAATAATTAACAAAAAACACCTGCAAAGGCTTCCTAAGTGTTTGAAAAGGTCCCTTATTCTGTTTCAGTAGCTCCACAATGATGGGGAAGACTGCTGACTTAACAGATGTCCAGAAGACAGTCATTGACACACTCCACAAGGAGGTTAAGCCACAAAAGGTCGTTGCTAAAGAAGCTGGCTGTTCAGAGTGCTGTATCCAAGCATATTAATGAAAAGTTGAGCGGAAGGAAATAGTGTGGTAGAAAAAGGTGCACAAGCAACCGGGATAACCGCAGCCTTGAAAGGATTGTTAAGAAAAAGCCATTCAAAATTTTAGTGAAGATTCACAAGGAGTGGACTGCTGCTGGAGTCATTGCTTCAAGAGCCACCAAACACAGACGTATCCAGGACATGGGCTACAAGTGTCGCATTCCTTGTGTCAAGCCAATCATGGCCAGTAGACAAAATGAGAACCGTCTTACCTGGACCAAGGAGAAGAAGAACCGGACTGTTGCTCAGTGGTCCAAGGTGTTGTTTTCAGATGTAAATTTTGCATTTCATTTGGAAATCAAGGTCCCAGAGTCTGGAGGGAGAGTGGAGAGAAACACAATCAAAGCTGCTTGAGGTCTAGTGTGAAGTTTCCACAATCAGTGATGGTTTGGGGAGCCATGTCATCTGCTGGTGTAGGTCCACTGTGTTTTATCAAGACCAAAGTCAGTGCAGCCGTCCACCATGATATTTTAGAGCACTTCATGCTTCCCTCTGCTGACAATCTTTTTGGAGATGAAGATTTCATTCATCAGCAGCACTTGGCCCCTGTCCACACTGCCAAAATTACTAATACCTGGATTAAAAACAACAGTATCACTGTGCTTGATTGGTCAGCAAACGCGCCTGACCTTAACCCCATAGAGAATCTGTGGAGTATTGTCAAGAGGAAGATGAGAGACACCAAACCCAACAATGCAGATGAGCTGAAGGCTGCTATCAAAGCAACCTAGGCTTCCATAACACATCAGCAGCGCCACAGACTGATTGCCTCCATGCCACGTCGCATTGATGCAAAAGGAGCCCCAACCAAGTACTGTATTGAGTGTATTTACTGAACACATATTTCATTTAGCCAACATTTCGGATTTTAAAATAATTTTTCAAGCTGGTGTTATAAATTATTCTAATTTACTGAGATAATGACTTTTGGGTTTTCAATGGCTGTAAGCCATAATCATGAATATTGACAGAAATAATTACATCAATAATATATGTAATATATGAGTTTCACTTTTTGTGTTGAAGAACTGAAATAAATTAACTTATTCATGATATTCTAAGAAGCACCTGTATTCGTGTGTATGCTTTATTAACCCCTTCACCCCCGGAGCTTTTTCCGTTTTTCCGTTTTCGTTTTTCGTTCCCCTCCTTCCCAGAGCCATAACTTTTTTATTTTTCTGTCAATTTGGCCATGTGAGGGCTTATTTTTTGCGGGACGAGTTGTACTTTTGAACGACATCATTGGTTTTAGCATGTCATGTACTAGAAAACGGGAAAAAAATTCCAAGTGCAGTGAAATTGCAAAAAAAGTGCAATCCCACACTTGTTTTTTGCTTGCCTATTTTGCTAGGTTCACTAAATGCTAAAACTGACCTGCCACTATGATTCTCCAGGTCACTACGAGTTCATAGACACCTAACATGACTAGGTTATTTTTCACCTAAGTGGTGAAAAAAAATTCCAAACTTTGCAAAAAACAAAACAAAACAAAATTGCGCCATTTTCCGATACTCGTAGCGTCTCCATTTTTCGTGATCTGGGGTCAGGTGAGGGCTTATTTTTTGCGTGCCGAGCTGGCGTTTTTAATGATAGCATTTTGGTGTAGATACGTTCTTTTGATCGCCCGTTATTGCATTTTAATGACCAAAAAAACGTAAATCTGGCGTTTCGAATTTTTTTCTCATTACGCCATTTAGCGATCAGGTTAATGCTTTTTTTTAATTGATAGATCGGGCGATTCTGAACGCGGCGATACCAAATATGTGTAGGTTTTTGGGGTTTTTTTTATTTATTTTGATTGGGGCGAAAGGGGGGTGATTTAAACTTTTATGGTTTTTTTTATTTTTTTCACATTTTTAAAAACTTTTTTTTTTTACTTTTGCCATGCTTCTATAGCCTCCATGGGAGGCTAGAAGCAGGCACAGCCCGATCGGCTCTGCTACATAACAGCGATCATCAGATCGCTGTTATGTAGCTAAAATGCAGGTGTGCTGTGAGCGCCGACCACAGGGGGGCGCTCACAGCCACCGGCAATCAGTAACCATAGAGGTCTCAAGGACCTCTATGGTTACAATGGAGGAGCATCGCCGACCCCCGATCATGTGACAGGGGTCGGCGATGCGCTCATATCCGGCCGCACGGCCGGATGCGGTAGTTAAATGCCGCTGTCTGCGTTTGACAGCGGCATTTAACTAGTTAATAGCGGCGGGTGATCGCGATTTCACCCGCCGCTATTGCGCGCACATGTCAGTTGTAAAAAACAGCTGACATGTCGCGACTTTGATGTGCGCTCACCGCCGGAGCGCACATCAAAGCGGGGGTCCCGACATGTGACGTACTATTCCGTCACATGTCGGGAAGGGGTTAAAGATGGGGTATCCTAAGGGGTGGAAAGGGTGGATTATTTTTTTTCTCTTTTTTGATTTTGCTTTATACAGGAAATATTTCTCAACATATTTTTCCTGTGAAATCCATTTTATTTCTTGGTTTTGTTGTCAGCCTGTAAAAGTGGCAAAATACATTGTTATTGGATTTAGGGGCAAGTGTGTTGTCTGAAAAATGGCAAATATGATGTTTTGATTTTTTTCAGCATTGAACATATGCTTTAAAACATTTTGTATTTAGGTAGATAAGACTTCTGTCATGCCGTTCTGTCTGTTTCTGGTTTTCGGCATGACAATGCATATGTTTGCTTTAACCCTTTACTCTTTTGCCACTAAATTGAGCTGGGATACTGTTGGCTGTTACCTGGATGGAGCCTTCTCAGTTCCCTGCTCTGCTGCGCAGCCGTACATGGTGGTTAGGTCTTTTCTGCTGTAGCACCATCCGCATGTGCGGTCCCTGGTTGCTGCTGTTGAAGCTGTCCACGGTGTTGTGAGGTCATTTGCAGCTGGTGCATGACTTTCCACGTGGGTCAGTGCATGCAGTTTGTCAGGTGCCTTGAGCCTCAGATCCTGCACTGATTGTGCTGTAATGGTTTCTGTTTGTACTTAGGGCGTGCGCCGCCACACCTCCCCTGCTTTTATCAGGGTTAGGGTGTATACTTAAAATGTTGTCCCCAGCCAATTGCTGAGGGGCAGCTCCTATACAAAGTTCCCCTGTTCCCCTGCCCTATGAGCCTCAGCTACTCACAAAGCTCCTGAACTTTGCTATGTGTGTTTGTGTTCCTGCACCTCTCCTGTCTATGTTTTGGTATCAAAGTCTTTGAATTGATTCCTGTTTTGTCCTGTTCTGGCGCCTGTCCTGGAGGTGGTATATCCAGGCCCTAATTCTTGATCCTGTACCTGTCCTGTACCTGAACCTGTCTGAATTGTGTCTGCTGTGATTATGTCCTGGAATCCCTCTGCATCTGGATCCTCACTCCCAGTGACTTTGAGTCTCTTGAAACCGGTGTTTCTGCTGAGCATCTACTACTCTGTGCTCTGACTACCATGCTTGCACCATCACGCTTGAGTTCCTTCCTAGGTCCGATGCCCGGAGCCTGACGACCGCACTCTGGAACCTGATGACCGCTGCCTGGAGCTTGGAGCCTGATGACTGGTGGTGCCTGTAGCTGAATTAGGCTCGCACAACCTCATTGTGTACAAAAATATGAAATACGTTTACTGGAACACCACAACAAGACAATATAAAACCATTTAAAATGTACATATAAGTACAAAACACCCCAATTAAACTCAGTTTGTAAAGTAACAGTACATTGCTAGGCTCAGCTGAACCAACATATACATACCAACATCATGGTCAGGGCCCAATATCGTAAACCAAATAATACTGGGAAAGATCCACAGCAATGTGTAATGGGTCCCCCTATTCTATGGCAAAAGGTGGATGAAGCAATAAGTAGCCAGAATAACACTGCTGGATATGCAGAAGAACGGCATGGTGCCGTACCTAATCGGTTAAGTTAGAAAGCAGACCCAAGTTACAAAAGTGTAAGGCTGTAAAGGTCGCCTAGAACCCACATGCCAGAGATGGTCAACCGAGGATGAAGATGGGGTGTGAAAAACCGGCCCCACACGTATCGCCGCCGCAGCGGCTTCGTCAGGGGAAGTGAGTTTGTGTGGTGAACCACCAACGTTAAATGCTGTCAGTCTAATTACCTAAAGCGCCAGCCGCTGTGACTCGTCGGGGCAGGGAAGCGTGGACCGCAAGGTAACCGCCGACCAGAAATAGAGGGGAGCTGGGCGGAAGTCAAGGGAATCTCCATGGAGAGGAAGTTGCGCATGCGCACACACGGCTCTTAATATCGAGCCATGTTGCGCAAGCGCTGGGCAAAAGAGCCAGACCAAATGGGGGAAATGAAAAAAGATAAAACAGTAATGTCACACAGTGCAGCCGCCGCAGAAAATAAAACGAAGAATAGTACAAATGAAGACTCCACAAAGAGTGGAGGACCATAAAGCAACCTATGGAGTATGGAAAAAAGGTGTATGGTTAGTGCAACAACACAGACATGTATATATATACACACACAAACCAAAAGGCTATATATATGCACACATGGAAAAATACAAAAGCAGGAAAAACAGTGGGGGAGAAAATATATTGTAAGACAAACCACATAAACAATACATTTCCCCTTTGTCTTATTATATACTTTAATTTTAATTTTAAAGTGCCGAATACCCTGGAAGACACAAATCCCACTAATAGTGGGGTAAATTTAGTTCACTTCTTGTATGTCCAGAGACCGTGCATAAAGATGTCCACAGATACTAGATCAACAAGTCCATTGTTCGTAGAATAAATATATGTCTCCATTCTCTGTTTCGTGTGTTCTCCCGAAGATGGATCTCTGCAGGGACATATCCTGTAGTCACAAATCTTCACGTAACAATCCATAGATGTCAAGAAGTGCCGAGCCCCAAGTTGCTAGGGAAGAACAGAAAAGACCATAATATCCAGAGGTCATGTACAGGAGAACATGTGGTACCCCGCATGTAGAAATGCAGATCCAGAACGGCAGATATATCTGCCAGAAGAGGCTAAAAAGAAAAGAGAAAAATGCACGGCATTAGTGCGACACGGGTGAGACCCCAGATGTTGTTATAGAGGTTCAATTACCCAGAAACCCTGTGAAGAGGAGTTCCTCATTGAGGCCAGAGGGAGCCACAGATTGTAGCTCAAAAATCCATCTGGACTCTAATTGTAAGAGGAGTTTGCGACTGTCTCCCCCTCTCTCATTAGGGGCAAGTTTCTGTAGGCCCACCATCCTTAGATTAGCAGAAGAGCCCCGATGTTGATTTAGGAAGTGCTCAGCCACTGGGGTAAGTGTTCTGCCCTTCTTAAGGTCTGAGGTTGCTAGACGTATCGTAGAAATATGCTTTTGAGTACGTTTTCGCAATTCCTGCGAGGTTTGCCCCACGTATACCCTTTTGCACGGGCAAATAAGGGCATAGATTACATCTCTAGACCTACAGTTGATGTATGCCCTTAGGGTACTGTCACACAGTGCAATTTTGATCGCTACGATGGCACAATTCGTGACGTCGCAGCGTCGTATGATTATCGCTCCAGCGTCGTAGACTGCGGTCACACTGTGCAATCACGGCGCTGGAGCGATGCCGAAGTCCCCGGGTAACCAGGGTAAACGTAAAAAAAACAAACAGTACATACTTACATTCCGGTGTCTGTCCCCCGGCGTTCTGCTTCTCTCCACTGTGTAAGCGCCATAGCCGGAAAGCACAGCGGTGACGTCACCGCTGTACTCGCTTTCCGGCTGGCAGGCGCTCACAGTGCAGAGAAGCTGAGACGCCGGAGGACAGACACCGGAATGTGAGTATGTACTGTTTGTTTTTTTTACGTTTACGCTGGTAACCCTGCGCTTAGTTACCCGATGTTTACCCTGGTTACAAGCGAACACATCGCTGGATCGCTGTCACACACAACGATCCAGCGATGTCAGCGGGTGATCAAGCGACGAAAGAAAGTTCCATACGATCTGCTACGACGTACGATTCTCAGCAGGATCCCTGATCGCTGCTGCGTGTCAGACACTGCGATATCGTATGGATATCGCTAGAACGTCACGAATCGTACCGTCGTAGCGATCAAAATTGCACTGTGTGACAGTACCCTTAGGGGATGTCTACTAAAAAGTGTAGGATGGACAAAGAGGTCACGGGTAGGAACCATGTGGGGGCAAACATTACAACCTCTGCATGGAAATGAACCCCTCAAAATGATACCCCTATTCAGCCTCACCGTAGACCTTTTGAAGTGGCTCCTCGTGAGAATATCCCTCAAGTTTGGTGCTCGCCTGGCTGTTATTAGCGGTCTTTCGCTCGTGACTTCCATAGTTTGAAGATCTGCTCTCAAAATGGGCCAATGCTTTGAGAAAATATCACTGACCTGCTTCCAGCTGTTGTTGAAGTCGGTAATGAATCTGGTCTGCATCTCCTGGCGTTGTTTTCCAGATGATAAAAGGGACTTTTGGTTCTGTCCTCTCGCTCTTTGGTAGGCCGTGGAAATGATACGTCGGGGGTAACCCCTTTCCTTGAAGCGGGAAGACAAGTCCCGGGCCTGAGTTGAGAAATCAGAATCACGGGTACAGTTACGTCTTACACGTAGAAACTGCCCGGTAGGCACACCCACCTTGGTGTGCCAAGGATGAAAACTGGAGAACTCCAGAAGCGCATTGGTCGCCGTAGGTTTGCGAAATAAATTCGTCGCCAGGCGATTCTCGTAGGGAAAGATTTTCAAATCCAAGAAGGTGATTTCTCTGTCAGAGATGGTATAGGTAAGGAAGATGTTGAAAGGGTTAGAATTTAAAACCTTAAAAAATTCTATACACTCCCCCTCTGTACCTCTCCAAAGAATGAAAACGTCATCTATAAAGCGAAACCATGCATGTACGTGGGCTGCGAAGGAGGGTAGGGGATAGACAAATTTCTCCTCCCACCAGCCTAAAAAGGTGTTAGCGTAGGCTGGTGCACACTTCGCGCCCATCGCCACGCCTGATCGCTGCAAATAGTGGACCCTATCAAAAAGAAAGAAATTATGGTGGAGGACAAATGTCAAAAGATCAAGTAAAAAGGAATCATGCCCTCTATTTGTGGAACTGTTATTGTCCAGGAAATAAGCTACCGCCTCTGTACCCTCTGTATGCCCAATATTGGAGTATAAAGACTCCACATCACATGTTATTAACAGGAAGTCCTCAAGGAGTTCAACCTGGTCACATAGTTCGATAAAATGTGAAGAGTCTCGGACATGTGAAGGTAAAGAAGAGGCAATAGGTTGGAGGAAGAAATCCAGGTACTCACCCGCCCTTTCACACATGCTGCCGATACTTGAGACAATTGGTCTGCCAGGAGGTCTTGTACTGTCTTTGTGGATCTTCGGCAACATGTAAAATGTTGCCGTCACTGGGTTATCCACCCACAAGTACTGTTTCTCTTGTGGGGTAATGATGGCAAGCTGTACGGCCCTGCAAAGAAGTCGATCATATTTTGAAAGGAATACGGATGTAGGGTCAGAGGGAAGCTTTTGATAATACTGAGTATTACTAAGCTGTCGTTTAGCTTCAACCTCGTACAACTGAGTGGACCACAACACCACGTTACCCCCTTTATCTGCCTCTTTGATGGTAAACCCACTGTTATTCTTAAGGGCAGTTAGAGCTCTTCTTTCCTCTGATGTTAAATTGGAAGGACCACTTACCCGAGTTGGCATAGCTAGTATGTCCCGCTTGACCACCTCGAAAAAAATCTTTATGGCCGGCACCAGGGAAAAGAACGGTGTTTTCATAGATTTATTCCGGCAAGGGAATCTCTTTCCAGTAGAACCAATTTCGTTTTCCTCTAATAGAGCCAACAAGTCCTGAAACAACTGGCGTTCATCCATGGGAAACGTCTCCAAGATGTCCGGTCTCCTGTACATGACCTGGAAAGTAAGTTTTCTGCAAAAAAGATATAGGTCTTTTATAAGAGTAAACTTATCTGCAGAATGTGTGAGTACAAATGACAAACCCTTTTGGAGAACTGACAGTTCAACAGGAATAAATCTATGAAAACACCGTCCTTTTCCCTGGTGCCGGCCATAAAGATTTTTTTCGAGGTGGTCAAGCGGGACATACTAGCTATGCCAACTCGGGTAAGTGGTCCTTCCAATTTAACATCAGAGGAAAGAAGAGCTCTAACTGCCCTTAAGAATAACAGTGGGTTTACCATCAAAGAGGCAGATAAAGGGGGTAACGTGGTGTTGTGGTCCACTCAGTTGTACGAGGTTGAAGCTAAACGACAGCTTAGTAATACTCAGTATTATCAAAAGCTTCCCTCTGACCCTACATCCGTATTCCTTTCAAAATATGATCGACTTCTTTGCCGGGCCGTACAGCTTTCCATCATTACCCCACAAGAGAAACAGTACTTGTGGGTGGATAACCCAGTGACGGCAACATTTTACATGTTGCCGAAGATCCACAAAGACAGTACAAGACCTCCCGGCAGACCAATTGTCTCAAGTGTCGGCAGCATGTGTGAAAGGGCGGGTGAGTACCTGGATTTCTTCCTCCAACCTATTGCCTCTTCTTTACCTTCACATGTCCGAGACTCTTCACATTTTATCGAACTATGTGACCAGGTTGAACTCCCTGAGGACTTCCTGTTAATAACATGTGATGTGGAGTCTTTATACTCCAATATTGGGCATACAGAGGGTACAGAGGCGGTAGCTTATTTCCTGGACAATAACAGTTCCACAAATAGAGGGCATGATTCCTTTTTACTTGATCTTTTGACATTTGTCCTCCACCATAATTTCTTTCTTTTTGATAGGGTCCACTATTTGCAGCGATCAGGCGTGGCGATGGGCGCGAAGTGTGCACCAGCCTACGCTAACACCTTTTTAGGCTGGTGGGAGGAGAAATTTGTCTATCCCCTACCCTCCTTCGCAGCCCACGTACATGCCTGGTTTCGCTTTATAGATGACGTTTTCATTCTTTGGAGAGGTACAGAGGGGGAGTGTATAGAATTTTTTAAGGTTTTAAATTCTAACCCTTTCAACATCTTCCTTACCTATACCATCTCTGACAGAGAAATCACCTTCTTGGATTTGAAAATCTTTCCCTACGAGAATCGCCTGGCGACGAATTTATTTTGCAAACCTACGGCGACCAATGCGCTTCTGGAGTTCTCCAGTTTTCATCCTTGGCACACCAAGGTGGGTGTGCCTACCGGGCAGTTTCTACGTGTAAGACGTAACTGTACCCGTGATTCTGATTTCTCAACTCAGGCCCGGGACTTGTCTTCCCGCTTCAAGGAAAGGGGTTACCCCCGACGTATCATTTCCACGGCCTACCAAAGAGCGAGAGGACAGGACCAAAAGTCCCTTTTATCATCTGGAAAACAACGCCAGGAGATGCAGACCAGATTCATTACCGACTTCAACAACAGCTGGAAGCAGGTCAGTGATATTTTCTCAAAGCATTGGCCCATTTTGAGAGCAGATCTTCAAACTATGGAAGTCACGAGCGACAGACCGCTAATAACAGCCAGGCGAGCACCAAACTTGAGGGATATTCTCATGAGGAGCCACTTCAAAAGGTCTACGGTGAGGCTGAATAGGGGTATCATTTTGAGGGGTTCATTTCCATGCAGAGGTTGTAATGTTTGCCCCCACATGGTTCCTACCCGTGACCTCTTTGTCCATCCTACACTTTTTAGTAGACATCCCCTAAGGGCATACATCAACTGTAGGTCTAGAGATGTAATCTATGCCCTTATTTGCCAGTGCAAAAGGGTATACGTGGGGCAAACCTCGCAGGAATTGCGAAAACGTACTCAAAAGCATATTTCTACGATACGTCTAGCAACCTCAGACCTTAAGAAGGGCAGAACACTTACCCCAGTGGCTGAGCACTTCCTAAATCAACATCGGGGCTCTTCTGCTAATCTAAGGATGGTGGGCCTACAGAAACTTGCCCCTAATGAGAGAGGGGGAGACAGTCGCAAACTCCTCTTACAATTAGAGTCCAGATGGATTTTTGAGCTACAATCTGTGGCTCCCTCTGGCCTCAATGAGGAACTCCTCTTCACAGGGTTTCTGGGTAATTGAACCTCTATAACAACATCTGGGGTCTCACCCGTGTCGCACTAATGCCGTGCATTTTTCTCTTTTCTTTTTAGCCTCTTCTGGCAGATATATCTGCCGTTCTGGATCTGCATTTCTACATGCGGGGTACCACATGTTCTCCTGTACATGACCTCTGGATATTATGGTCTTTTCTGTTCTTCCCTAGCAACTTGGGGCTCGGCACTTCTTGACATCTATGGATTGTTACGTGAAGATTTGTGACTACAGGATATGTCCCTGCGGAGATCCATCTTCGGGAGAACACACGAAACAGAGAATATATATTAGAATATATATATATAGAGACATATATTTATTCTACGAACAATGGACTTGTTGATCTAGTATCTGTGGACATCTTTATGCACGGTCTCTGGACATACAAGAAGTGAACTAAATTTACCCCACTATTAGTGGGATTTGTGTCTTCCAGGGTATTCGGCACTTTAAAATTAAAATTAAAGTATATAATAAGACAAAGGGGAAATGTATTGTTTATGTGGTTTGTCTTACAATATATTTTCTCCCCCACTGTTTTTCCTGCTTTTGTATTTTTCCATGTGTGCATATATATAGCCTTTTGGTTTGTGTGTGTATATATATACATGTCTGTGTTGTTGCACTAACCATACACCTTTTTTCCATACTCCATAGGTTGCTTTATGGTCCTCCACTCTTTGTGGAGTCTTCATTTGTACTATTCTTCGTTTTATTTTCTGCGGCTGCACTGTGTGACATTACTGTTTTATCTTTTTTCATTTCCCCCATTTGGTCTGGCTCTTTTGCCCAGCGCTTGCGCAACATGGCTCGATATTAAGAGCCGTGTGTGCGCATGCGCAACTTCCTCTCCATGGAGATTCCCTTGACTTCCGCCCAGCTCCCCTCTATTTCCGGTCGGCGGTTACCTTGCGGTCCACGCTTCCCTGCCCCGACGAGTCACAGCGGCTGGCGCTTTAGGTAATTAGACTGACAGCATTTAACGTTGGTGGTTCACCACACAAACTCACTTCCCCTGACGAAGCCGCTGCGGCGGCGATACGCGTGGGGCCGGTTTTTCACACCCCATCTTCATCCTCGGTTGACCATCTCTGGCATGTGGGTTCTAGGCGACCTTTACAGCCTTACACTTTTGTAACTTGGGTCTGCTTTCTAACTTAACCGATTAGGTACGGCACCATGCCGTTCTTCTGCATATCCAGCAGTGTTATTCTGGCTACTTATTGCTTCATCCACCTTTTGCCATAGAATAGGGGGACCCATTACACATTGCTGTGGATCTTTCCCAGTATTATTTGGTTTACGATATTGGGCCCTGACCATGATGTTGGTATGTATATGTTGGTTCAGCTGAGCCTAGCAATGTACTGTTACTTTACAAACTGAGTTTAATTGGGGTGTTTTGTACTTATTTGTACATTTTAAATGGTTTTATATTGTCTTGTTGTGGTGTTCCAATAAACGTATTTCATATTTTTGTACACAATGAGGTTGTGCGAGCCTAATTCAGTCCAATCTTTCTTCTTCTTGGTTATGGCTTTATAAATTATTGGACTAGGCACTGCACCCTGACCCATTACGAGCATACAGCTAGAGTGCACCCTTTTTCCCTTAGTTTCATGGTGGTGCCTGTAGGTCGTGTCGGATGTCCGGAACTGAACGACTTCTGTCTGATGTCTGCCGGTGACCCTGGGTCCAGATGTGCTGATGTCCTGTCTGTACCCTGATGTCCTGCCTGTGTCCTGATGACCTCATGGACCCTGATGTCCTGATATTCTCGAGTGTCCTGATGTCCTTCCTGTGTCTGAGATCCTGATGTAACTGATGACCTGGGCTGCCACGCCAGTGTCCCAGCTGATGACCTGGGCTGCCACGCCAGTGTCCCAGATGTCTATCCAGTATTCCTGTGTCCTGATGCCCTGCCTGTGTCCTGATGTCCTGAGGTCTTTCCTGAGTCCAGATGTTTCCTGATGTCCTGTCTGTATCCTGAAGTCTTGCCTGTGTCCTGATGTCCTCGTGTACCCTGATGTCCTGCCTGGGTCCTGATGTCCCGCCTATGTGTGCCTCGGTGATCCGTTGGTGCTTTGGGGTCCACTGGTTGGTACCCTTCTGGAAGTGTGGAATCGGGAGCCTGACATCGTCATGTTTTGTTTATGTATTGTGTGACTTTACTTTAGTAAACTTTACTTTCTCTATACCTGAAGTTGTGCGGTGTAATCAAGTCCTACGTGTCTCTTTACTTGTCCACATGCTCAGCTGCCACAGAACCCCAGTCTCTGCCCTCCCCTAGTTCGGGTAGGCCCGGGTCCCCCACTGCGGTTTACAGGGTCCGTATTGCGTCCCACACCTTCTGAGGTTGGTCGGCTTGGGGGCGTCTATGGGCTGGGCCGCATCTGCCGCTGCAGCTAATCGTAACAACTTTTTTTGAGAGTTTGGAAGTGGTTAAAATCATAGAATACAATGTTCTCGCCTGTCTCTAATAATATGTATCACACAATTTTCACACTTTTGACAAATATAAATAAAAGCAGCAATAAATTATGTATTAAAAAAACTTATGTGTCATACCATAGTAAGTAGATTATGAAAATGCTTTCAATTAGTTTAACGTGTAGAAAAATGCATTTAGAGTATTTTATGTATAAAAGTTAAACCAAAGCAGGCTCTTAAAAGCTGAAGCTATGTAGTGTTCATTAGAAATGGAAAAATACAGATACCTTGTAATTCTTTCCGTGTGAAATCAGTGAAATAGCAGGCAGCTGCAGGTGCCATCTTGCTGAACAGTAGAAGACAAGTGATAGGTTAATTGACAAAAATATTTACCTCTCTGCTCACCTCACCCCGGCTGCTCCCTGTTCACTGTTCCGTCTACCACGACTCCATCACAAACATCTCCGGCCTGGGGCTCACTCTAGGCCATGGCCAGGTTCTAGAGTTCACTGCATTAAACTCTCACCTAGAGTGAGCATTGGGTTGGGGATGCAATGCAACAGAGGTGATGAGGATTGGACAAAAGGCAGAGAGCAACGGAGATGGCGGGAAAGGTAAGCAGTGTGGTGAGGATGTGTTTAACTTTTTGCCAGCCACTCACCTCTCCAGCCACCATCTCTGCTACATTCACGCTTTCTGGTCCTCTGGTCCTCCATCATACTGCATCTCCAGCCTGGTGTTCTTTTCAAGCAGGAACTTTCAGCCACTTGTAGTCCCCAGGGCATGCGCAGTGACTTCTGGGGTCTGCTTGTCACCAAAAGCTGCTGCATAAAGTGAACACTGGGCCATGATTTCCATCCACAGGCCTAGAAAGTTACTGCGTGTATGTAACAAGGTCACCCGGGGTGGTAGTCCGAGCCGACTCAACTTAGGGTACAGTCAGTGAGCACCCCGAGTACCTCGTACAGAGATGGATCCGATGAACACAATCCACAGGCCCAATCTATAGTCCAACAGGGAACAAACTTTTTTAATAACAGGGATGATGAAAATGGCAGGGATGATGAAATATGACAGGGATGATTAAATAAAGTACAACACTGGATTCCTGTTCTTTCCCTGACGCTGTCCACAGCCGTACCCACAACAGCCACAGTTGAGAAGATTTAGCAAGTAGTCCTTCATGCTGGAATCTGGACGCTTAAAGTCCCTTCAGCGAGGGGCCCTTCCAGAGTCCTGGGGCCTGTGTTGCAGTCATTCAATCCTTAGTCTTTAGTCATTAATCCTTAATCCTTAGTCCTTGGTCCCTCTTGGGAGTCTGGCAATGTCCCTTTGTGCCCGGTGCAGCAGATTCTCTCTCTCATGGGAGTCTGGCAATGCCCCGGCTGAAACCACACTCCTGTCCAGTCCAACAGGGTCGGGCTACTGACTGGAGCAGAAACTTCCTCTTTTTTCTGCTGAAGGCCCAGCCCACATCTTTACCTGCTTCCTTTCTCAAACTCTAATACAATGACACAGCACAATATACAGGGCAAACACAGCACAGATGGTATGTCACTCTCCATAAGGAGAAACGTTACCCCTTAGACCCCCAGTCCAGAGCCTCTCACCTAGCCAAATCAGTTCTCATGCTTCGCACTGACGAGGGCCAACAGCCCGAAACACCGTGTCTGCGAATTGAGATACTGATTTGGCTTTAATCCTAAGTCATATTGCACGACTCGTTAAAGGGTTGATTGTGACTTGTAGGATCGCTACTTCCAACAGGTGGCGCTATAGAGTTAAGTCCTCTTTTTCTCAGAAGAGGCAATTTGCACACAGCAATAAAGGCATAGAACATAGATGATTTAAAGGGGAACTCCCCACATTGAAAGGATATAGACATATTTACATACAATTGCTCATGGCCAATACATCACATCAATATGAGGCAGTTCAATGGAAAAACATGGCATTTGCAGTAAAAATGTACATGAGGCAAAACATATTTTACACAAAGCACACAGGGGTCACACAGAGTAGGGGACCTTCCACCTCCTTACACTCCCCCCTCCTTAAACATGGCCATTTCCGGCCATGGCAACCTTTGTACAATGTACACATAATTTCAGAGTCTCAGCCTCTCCGTATATGAATCCATAGAAAAACAGTTCATAGTTTACAAGAGCCAGTTGGCCTTTTAACACTGGTGGACCTTACTCAGGCCCCACAGCTTCCACCTCCCTCATTTCAGTGGACCACTGGCCCCTTAACGGTGGTGGGCTACATTTTTAACATGGGCCTAGTCCAATGATCAAAGTGGGAACACAGTTCAGGGTCACGCAGTCCAGCAGCCACACCCAAAATCCACCGTCATCAACCCTGATAGGGTTCTGGTCCCATGAACCAGCAAGGGAAGCACCAACGGGTGCAAACAAAACTGGGAGGAGGGGAAAACAACTGAACATGGCTGTCAACTGGTGGACACATCAGACGCCAGTGTCCTCCAGCACCATCTAGGGCTTACTGCCCTCTTAGGGATGCTGAACAGTCACTTGTTCTGGGTGCAACCCGCACAGATATCCTATCTTAAAGGGGACGCTCAGTCTGTACACGGCCGCTGAGTTGCATAGTGGGCCACATTTGACCCCTGTAACCACCACGTACACCCATGATGAGGATCCATTGGAGGAGGAGGAGTCTCCAATGTTCCTCCGGCTCCACACTCATTCCAGTGGTGGTCCGGTAGCTCCTGAAGCATCCGGCTCCATAGACACATTGCCTCACTTCTCCGATGTGCCACTTTCTCCTGTGTGGCCGGGGCAGCTACGTGTTATGATCCGGTGACCTTGGAGCCGCATGAGACTTTCTCAGGAGTAGGTGGAACCTATACTGACCGCAATCCCTAAACTGACACCGCAACTAGAAGTAGCCGTGGGATGTACCTAACAATCCTAGACACCTCGATGCAGCCGGAGGACTAAATACCCTTATAGATGGAAATGGGAATCCTATCTTGCCTCAGAGCAGAACCCCAAAGGATAGACAGCCCCCCACAAATATTGACTGTGAGTATTAGAGGAAAGACACACGCAGGCAGAAAACAGGGTTTAGCAAAAGAGGCCACTCTAGCTAAACAGTAAAGGATAGGACAGAATGCTAAGTGGTCAGTAATAAAACCCTGAAAATATCCACAGGCGAAAATACAAAAGTTCCACCATCTAACTAAAGACATGGAACGTATATCTGCATCTCCTGTGAATCCAACTTGACTGGAAAAATCCTGGCACAGTCTAAGCTGGACAAGAAAAAACAATGAATAGAACTGATCTGTAAAGCACACAGAATGTGTGCTGCAGAAACAAAAACCAGACACTTATCTTTGCTGAATTGGCAGCAGGGCAGGAGGAACCAGACTGAGATCCAAACAATCCAAGAACAATGGACAACTGGCAAGGACTAATGAATCCTGCAACCTTAAATACCCCAGTCAGCACTGCAATCAGCAGGGACACCTGCCCAGGATTGCAACCCAGGGACAACTGTATTACCACCAACAACCACCGGGGGGAACCCAAGAGCAGAATTCACAACAGTACCCCCCCCCCCCCTTGAGGAGGGGTCACCGAACCCTCACCAGAGCCCCCAGGCCGATCAGGACGAGCCAGATGAAAGGCACGAACCAAATCAGCAGCATGGACATCAGAGGCAAAAACCCAAGAATTATCCTCCTGGCCATAACCCTTCCATTTGACAAGGTACTGAAGCCTCCGCCTCGAAAAGCGAGAATCCAAAATCTTCTCAACCACATACTCCAACTCCCCATCAACCAACACCAGGGCCAGAGGATCAACAGAGGGAACAACGGGCACCACATATTTCCGCAATAAAGATCTATGGAAGACATTATGGATAGCAAAAGAGGCCGGAAGCGCCAATCGAAAAGACAACGGATTAATAATCTCAGAAATCCTATAAGGACCAATAAACCGAGGCTTAAACTTAGGGGAAGAAACCTTCATAGGAACATGACGGGAAGACAACCAAACCAGATTCCCAACCCGAAGCCGGGAACCAACACACCGACGACGGTTAGCAAAACGTTGAGCCTCCTCCTGAGACAACACCAAATTGTCCACCACATGAGCCCAAATCTGCTGCAACCTGTCAACCACAGAATCCACACCGGGACAGTCAGAAGGCTCAACCTGCCCTGAAGAAAAATGAGGATGAAAACCAAAATTACAAAAGAAGGGCGAAACCAAAGTAGCCGAACTAGCCCGATTACTAAGGGCAAACTCGGCCAATGGCAAGAAAGCCACCCAATCATCCTGATCAGCAGACACAAAGCATCTCAAGTAAGTCTCCAGGGTGTGATTAGTTCACTCGGTTTGGCCATTTGTCTGAGGATGAAATGCGGAAGAAAAAGACAAATCAATGCCCAGCCTAGCACAAAAGGCCCGCCAAAACCTCGAAACAAACTGGGAACCTCTGTCGGACACAATATTCTCCGGAATACCATGCAAACGAACTACATGCTGAAAAAACAACGGAACCAAATCTGAAGAGGAAGGCAATTTAGGCAAAGGCCCAAATGAACCATCTTAGAGAACCGGTCACAAACAACCCAGATAACCGACATCCTCTGGGAAACCGGAAGATCAGAAATAAAATCCATAGAAATATGCGTCCAGGGCCTCTCAGGGACCGGCAATGGCAAAAGCAACCCACTAGCATGGGAACAACAAGGCTTGGCCCGCGCACACGTCCCACAGGACTGCACAAAAGAACGCACATCACGTGACAAAGAAGGCCACCAAAAGGACCTACCAACCAAATCTCTGGTACCAAAAATACCAGGATGGCCAGCCAACACAGAACAATGAACCTCAGAAATCACTTTACTAGTCCATCTGTCAGGAACAAACAGTTTCCCCACCGAACAGCGGTCAGGTTTATCAGCCTGAAATTCCTGAAGAACCCGTCGTAAATCAGGGGAAATGGCAGAGAGGACCACCCCTTCTTTCAGAATCCCGACCGGTTCAAGGACCTCAGGAGAATCAGGCAAAAAACTCCTAGAGAGGGCATCGGCCTTAATATTCTTAGAACCCGGAAGATACGAGACCACGAAATCAAAATGGGAAAAAAACAAGGACCATCGAGCCTGTCTAGGATTCAGCCGTCTGGCAGACTCGAGGTAAATCAGATTCTTATGATCGGTCAAGACCACAATACGGTGCTTAGCTCCCTCAAGCCAATGTCACCACTCCTCAAACACCCACTTCATAGCCAACAATTCCTGATTGCCGACATCATAATTGCGTTCGGCAGGCGAAAACTTACGGGAAAAGAAGGCACATGGTTTCATCAAGGAACCAACAGGATCCCTCTGGGACAACACGGCCCCTGCGCCAATCTCAGAAGCGTCAACCTAAACCTGAAACGGAAGAGAAACATCCGGTTGACGCAACACCGGGGCAGAAGTAAATCGGCGTTTAAGCTCCTGAAAGGCAGAGACAGCTGAAGAGGACCAATTCGCCACATCAGCGCCTTTCTTCGTCAAATCGGTGAAGGGTTTAACCACGCTGGAGAAGTTAGCAATGAAACGGCGATAAAAATTAGCAAAGCCCAAAAATTTCTGAAGGCTCTTCATGGATGTGGGTTGAATCCAATCATGAATGGCCTGAACCTTAACCGGATCCATCTCGACAGATGAGGGAGAAAAAATGAAGCCCAAAAAAGAAACCTTCTGCACTCCAAAGAGACACTTAGACCCCTTCACAAACAAAGCATTATCACGAAGGATCTGAAATACCATCCTGACCTGCTTCACATGAGACTCCCAATCATCGGAAAAAATCAAAATGTCATCCAAATATATAATCAAGAATTTATCAAGATAAGTCCGGAAGATATCATGCATGAAGGACTGAAAAACAGATGGAGCATTAGAGAGCCCGAATGGCATCACAAGGTATTCAAAATGGCCTTCGGGCGTATTAAACGCAGTTTTCCATTAATCACCCTGCTTAATCCGAACAAGATTATATGCCCCCCGAAGGTCAATTTTAGTAAACCAACTAGCCCCCTTAATCCTAGCAAACAAATCGGAAAGCAGAGGTAAAGGGTATTGAAACTTGACCGTGATCTTATTCAAGAGGCGATAATCAATACAGGGTCTCAAGGAGCCATCCTTCTTAGCAAAAAAAAAAAATCCCGCTCCCAATGGTGAAGAAGATGGCCGAATATGCCCTTTCTCCAAAGACTCCTTAACATAACTCCGCATAGCGGTATGTTCAGGCACAGACAGGTTGAAAAGTCGGCCCTTAGGAAACTTACAGCCTGGAATCAAGTCAATAGCACAATCACAGTCCCTATGCGGTGGAAGGGAACTGGACTTGGGCTCATCGAATACATCCTGAAAATCAGACAAAAACTCTGGAATTTCAGAAGAGGAAGAAGAGGAGATTGACATCAAAGGAACGTCATTGTGAACCCCCTGACAACCCCAACTAGTCACAAACATAGATTTCCAATCCAACACAGGATTATGTACCTGCAACCAACGAAAACCCAGCACGATAACATCATGCAAATTATGCAACACCAGAAATCGACAATCTTCCTGATGGGCTGGCGCCATGTGCATGGTCACCTGTGTCCAAAACTGAGGCTTATTTTTAGCCAAAGGTGTAGCATCAATCCCCCTTAAAGGAATAGTATTCTGCAAAGGCTGCAAGGGAAAACCACAACGCCTGGCAAACTCAAAGTCCATTAAGTTCAAGGCGACGCCTGAATCCACAAACGCCATGACAGAAAATGAAGACAATGAGCAGATCAAGGACACAGTAACAGAAATTTAGGTTGTACAGTACTGATGGTAAATGAACTAGCAATCCTCTTTGTACGCTTAGGGCAGACTGAAATGACATGAGAAGCATCGCCACAATAAAAACACAACCTATTCTGACGTCTGAATCCTTGTTGTTCCGTTCTAGACAGAATCCTATCACATTGCATTGGCTCAACGCCAATCCCTTCCCGGTGAAAGACCTGGCTATTCATTGCTTGCGTTGAGAAACATGTGATGGTGTCTCCGCAGCTTTTCTACATGCATTTGCATATTTCCCATAAGGGATGGACGCAGTGTTCTGGATCACTGCGTTGAGAAACACGTGATGGTGTCTCCGCGGTGTTGGATGTTTTGATCTCCCCGAGGTCATTCACCCTTATGTTTATAGTCTTTTCACCAGGCACTGCTCCTAATAGCCAGTTTCCTACTCCACACTGATGAGGGGCAAATACCCCGAAACAGCTGTCTGTGGATGGATACCATGTTTTGGCATATGTGGTTTTCCTTTATTGGATGCTGCCCTTCCCGTGGTTGTTCCTTCCCGGTGAAAGACCTGGCTATTCATTGCTTGCATTGAGAAACACGTGATGGTGTCTCCGCAGCTTTTCTACATGCATTTGCATATTTCCCATAAGGGATGGGGGCAGTGTTCAGGATCACTGCATTGAGAAACACGTGATGGTGTCTCCGTGGTGTTGGATGTTTCGATCTCCCCGAGGTCATTCACCCTTATGTTTATAGTCTTTTCACCAGGCACTGCTCTTAATAGCCAGTTTCCTACTCCACACTGATGAGGGGCAAATGCACCGAAACAGCTGTCTGTGGATGGATACCATGTTTTGGCATATGTGTTTTTCCTTTATTGGATGCTGCCCTTCCCTTGGTTGTTCCTTCCCGGTGAAAGACCCGGCTATTCATTGCTTGCATTGAGAAACACGTGATGGTGTCTCCGCAGCTTTTCTACATGCATTTGCATATTTCCCATAAGGGATGGACGCAGTGTTCTGGATCACTGCGTTGAGAAACACGTGATGGTGTCTCCGCGGTGTTGGATGTTTTGATCTCCCCGAGGTCATTCACCCTTATGTTTATAGTCTTTTCACCAGGCACTGCTCCTAATAGCCAGTTTCCTACTCCACACTGATGAGGGGCAAATACCCCGAAACAGCTGTCTGTGGATGGATACCATGTTTTGGCATATGTGGTTTTCCTTTATTGGATGCTGCCCTTCCCGTGGTTGTTCCTTCCCGGTGAAAGACCTGGCTATTCATTGCTTGCATTGAGAAACACGTGATGGTGTCTCCGCAGCTTTTCTACATGCATTTGCATATTTCCCATAAGGGATGGGGGCAGTGTTCAGGATCACTGCATTGAGAAACACGTGATGGTGTCTCCGTGGTGTTGGATGTTTCGATCTCCCCGAGGTCATTCACCCTTATGTTTATAGTCTTTTCACCAGGCACTGCTCTTAATAGCCAGTTTCCTACTCCACACTGATGAGGGGCAAATGCACCGAAACAGCTGTCTGTGGATGGATACCATGTTTTGGCATATGTGTTTTTCCTTTATTGGATGCTGCCCTTCCCGTGGTTGTTCCTTCCCGGTGAAAGACCCGGCTATTCATTGCTTGCGTTGAGAAACACGTGATGGTGTCTCCGCAGCTTTCCTACATGCATTTGCATATTTCCCATAAGCAATGGGCGCAGTGTTCTGGATCACTGCGTTGAGAAACACGTGATCTTGTCTCCGCGGTGTTGAATGTTTTGATCTCCCCGAGGTCATTCACCCTTATGTTTATAGTCTTTTCACCAGGCACTGCTCCTAATAGCCAGTTTCCTACTCCACACTGATGAGGGGCAAATACCCCAAAACAATTGTCTGTGGATGGATACCATGTTTTGGCATAGATGTTTTTCCTTTGTTGGATGCTGCCCTTCCCGTGGTTGTTCCTTCCCGGTGAAAGACCTGGCTTTTCATTGCTTGCGTGGAGAAGCATGTGATGGTGTCTCCGCAGCTTTTCTACATGCATTTGCATATTTCACACAAGGGATGGGGGCAGTGTTCTGGATCACTGCGTTGAGAAACACGTGATGGTGTCTCCGCGGTGTTGGATGTTTTGATCTCCCCGAGGTCATTCACCCTTATGTTTATAGTCTTTTCACCAGGCACTGCTCCTAATAGCCAGTTTCCTACTCCACACTGATGAGGGGCAAATACCCCGAAACAGCTGTCTGTGGATGGATACCATGTTTTGGCATAGGTGGTTTTCCTTTATTGGATGCTGCCCTTCCCGTGGTTGTTCCTTCCCGGTGAAAGACCTGGCTATTCATTGCTTGCGTTGAGAAACACGTGATGGTGTCTCCGCAACTTTTCTACATGCATTCCTCCATCAGTGACCTGCCTCCCCTGTCTGAGATTTTGCACAGGCATCGTCATTGCCTGAAGTTGTCTTCTCAGTGGGGCCAGTGCATGTGCTGATCTATTGTCCGGCACTCACAAAGTCAGCAGGAGGTTAATGCACATGCGCCAGTCCCTCTGAGGGTACAACCATGGGCAGTGTCTGTGCAAAATCTCAGTCAGAGTGTCCTGTCAGTCAAAGACCAGAGGCTAGCAGGGGGCAAGGAATGGACAGAGAGGCAGGAGAGCTGTAAGTGCAGCCCTTGCTCTTCAACGCACTAGGATTTTTTTCCACCTATCCAGAGCATCACATGAAAAAAGTAATGATGTCATTCAGAAGTATAACTCGTCCTGCAAAAAACAAGCCTTCATAGGGCTATGTGGATGGAAAAATAAAAGAAAGTTATGGTTTTTTGAAAGAAAAAGGAGGAAAAAAAATAAAAACAGAAAATGGCCACAGCGTGAATGGCATAATAATCATTAAGGGGCCTTTACACACATTCCATTAGTTAAGGGTGCAATATCCAGAGGACAGATACCCTCTAAGAGTCATTTCTTGTAGCAATATGATGTAATAATCTTTACAAGTCCCTTTTCTAATTTTGAATCTACACTCACAAGCCACATTTGATGATTGTTCTCCAGTGAGTGTAATATTACTGCAGTAAATTTTTATAAAAGCTTATTTAAGAATGAAGCAATAAATCTGAAGGAATATTTCTTTTTTATAGGTTTCTATGTATAATATTTGCATGCAGAGACTATGTGCTCTTATTTACCCATACACAGACTATTCTTTTTTCCCCCATATACCTAGTAAATGTTGTTACTTATTATGCAGGGTGTACTATTTTTCTCCCAGATTGATATGCTTTATGCTTTCCAGGATGAATTTATCATTTCAGAATCTGCAGTTTCACATTCTGCTGGATTTTCTGCTGGGTACAATGTGACTGCTTTGTGCTTCAGCTGGATTCTGCATAAAAATATAAATGTGAAAAGAAATACATTTTGTATTATAAGGGATGTCTGGAATACTGTCAAATTTTCCTGCCAGCAGGCGATGTGATGAGACAATAAAATTACTTTGATTTACTTCTCAAATTCCCTGTGGTTCCTCCTATACCGCTCCGGGTGTCCTGCAGCTGATCACGAGTTGTACATCAATCACCTGACTGCAGCTGCCGATGACTAGCATCAGTGGTCATGTGGCATACATGCCAGCTTTACCACTGAGGCCAATGATTGGTTGAATCTGTCAGGGGTGTACTAGAAATCATAGGGTCCCACAGCAGAAGTTCTATTTGAGACACCCTCCTCAGAAAAAAAAAACCTTAAGGCTATGTGCGCATGTTGACTATTTGCTTGCAGAAATTACTGCAAGGTTTCTGCATCTCTTGGCAACAACCAAGAAGGTAACCACTAAGCAGCAGCACAAGAGCCACCAAGTGGCGAAAGAGTGGTCAGACGAGCCCAGTCAGAAACCATCAGGACAAGAAGTTCCAGAGGTCACAGCAATACACGTGGTCAAATACAAGCCAGAAGTCAGAGCCAGACAGGAGCAGATATAACGAGACAAGAGACAGTAAACAGGTCAGAAGACAAGTCGGGTCACATAACAAGAGGTCCAAGCACAGAGAGCGAACACTAAGACAAAGCGAGGTGGCTGGAAAAGGAATTCATGGGAACAGATTACACGGGCTGAGGACAAAACACGGTATCAAGGGGTCAGCTGCTCTAGCCTGTGAGCATGAACTATCACTGACATTGGTCTGCAGGCCACAGCAGACTGAAATAGCCACACAGAACCCAAAACGAGGCAAAGAAGGTTAACCCCCGCATGACCAGACCAGGTAGAAAATAACAAGAAACAAACCCTGGCCTGGGTCATGACACCTAGGTTTAGTAATGAAAAGGTGCCAGTCCGACACCCTCATTACTAAGCTGATAAGTATACACAAACACACACAAACAAATTCACACAAACCTACACACACATTGTCACCAGCCTATGTAGGAGCATTAACACAACAAACCTACATAGGCTGTAACCAAACAGCAACTGTTAATTTTAAAGAAAAAAAATGGAAAAAAAAATTGCATGGGCTCCCACATGATTTTAATTACCAGCAGAGGGAAAGCTGATGGCTGAGGGCTGATGTTAATATTCTGAGAAGGAGCCAATAGCCATAAAGCTTCCTAGGCTATTATTATCAGCTCACAGCTGTTTGAACAATATTAATATCAGCGCACAGCTGTTTGCTTAGCCTTTACGAGCTAATTTACAGGGGGACCCCAGAAAAAAATTGACATAGGGTCTCCTTATAAAATCTAACCAACAAAGACTAGGCAGACAGCTGCGGGCTGATATTAATAGCCTAGGAAGGGGCCCTGGATATTGGTCCCCTCCCAGACTAAAAACATCAGCTCTCAGCCACCCCAGAAAAGGTGCACCCATAAGATGCCCCAAATCTGGTGCTTAGCATCGCTCTTTCCACTTGCCCTGTAGTGGTGGCAAGTGGGGTTTATATTTGTGGGTTGATGTCACCTTTGTATTGTCAGGTTACATCAAGCCCACAGGTTTGTAATGGAGAGGCATCTATAAGACACCTATCCATTAGCAACCCCATAGTGATATTGTATAAAAAGCACACAGCCAGAATAAAGTCTTTTATCTAAAATAAAATAGCTACAAACTCCTTTATTGAATCTTAATTAAACCACACTAACCTAATGCCTAATCCACTGACGCCAATGTCTACGGCAACAAAAATATAATAATAAACTATAATATTCCTCACCTGTCCTCAGAGAAGATAATCCATAATGTCCTGTGACGATCCTGATGACTTTGAGAGCAGTCACATCAGTCGGCGATACACTGACAGGAGGTAATCGCTCCCGCAGTGTATAGTACTGAGCTGCAATGAGAAAGTTCTCATGCAGCAGTGCTGTAAGTGAGATCACTGGAACTGATCAGCTAATGAACTCCAGTGATCTCTCTCACAGCAGCTCAGTGATACACCACGGGAGATACACTGTTAGGGTATCGCCGGCAGCTAGGTAGAGCAGTCACATCTCCCTATGTAGCTGGTCTACACATGAGATCGCTGTGGGACATTCAGGATTATGTGGACTATGGTGGACAGGTGAGTATATGTTGGTTTATTATGTTACATTTTTTCTAGGAGATGAGGGCATAGGAGATTGGGTGTTAGGTGAGTATAATGTTTTTGTTTTTTTTATTTGAATATGTATGTAATTATTTTCCTTTTTTTTTACTGTGAGCACATGAGCCAGCTGATGAGACTACGTCTCTCATCAGCGGCACCTGCTGTTATCAGAGACAGCAGACATAGCCCAATGGGAGCAGTAGTCTCTTCAGCCCACGCCTTCTGACCTGCGGTAAGCGTTTTACCTCGGGTCACCGCTGCGTGTCACAGTCACAGCTGCGGGGTTGCACTGACATCTGACAGCATGACTCAGCAGCGCTGTGACCGATGGTCTTCCCAGCGGTAGCATTACTGCCGATAACAGATGACAACATGGAAAACACCATAGGTGAAAAACGTGACATTGGTGAAAAATGTCGCAGAAACGCACAAAGAATTGACATGCTGCAAAAAAAATGCACTGCAAACACTCAAAGGAAATTCACTGATCATGTGCACAACACTTTAGGATTGTCATTGAATTAGCTTGCATACAGATTCCATAGCATTTTTGGCCCATTTCCGTGCTGCAAAAATGCATGAAAAATGCAGTGTGCACACAGCCTAATATTCAGCTGGTTCACACAAGAGCATATCTCACAACTTTGCAGTCCTTACAAAGTCACTTTTCTCCTATATAGTCTCATACAGTATTATGGGTACCACATAGTCCTCCATACAGTGTTATGGGCAGCACATAGTCCTCTATATAGTATTATGGGCATCACATAGTCCTCCATAGAGTATTATGAGCACCATATAGTCATCCATACAGTATTATGGACAGCACATAGTCCTCCATACAGTATTAAGGGCGCATCATGTAGTCCTCCATACAGTATTATGGGCACCATATAGTCCTCCATACAGTATTATGGGCATAGGTCATTGTCCGGCGCCGGGTACAAGAGACAGTTAGCTGCCTCTGTTAGCAAATAAATTTATTTTTTCCTAAAGTCCTGGATATTCTTGTTACAAGGTCAATTGGGCAGTTTTTGCTCTTATTTTATTCTTGCTGCTCCCCTGAGTATTCCACTTGATTTCTTTTTTATCACAAATCCACCACACGATTCTAAAGATATGAGCCTTTTTATTTAGAGCTAAATTTTATGATCTTATTATGAGGATTATAAGGATCCTCTGGGGCATGATGATTTTTGTTTCTGTCCTTTAATTCCTTTCTACAATGCTTCAATTACACTATATGTACATGATCAAAGACAATTTATTTAAACATGCCATTTTTTGCTATTAATTTGTATAAGTGATGGCAAGAAACTTCCCATTAACAGAACCCTTATATAACAGGGATAGGCAATTCATTTTTCCAAGGGGCCACGAGCATATATATTCCAAACATTATATTGTTACATAAATGGTATACCGAATATACTCGTGTATGAGCCGATTTTTCCAGGACATTTTTTTTTGTGCTAAAAATGCCCCCTCAACTTATATACGAGTCATTGTCCCAGAAAGCCAGCAGGGGAGGGGGAGTTGCGGAGCAGCGGATCACAGAGGCAGGGACCGGCGGCTGTGTCTAAAGCCTGTGCCGCTGCTAAAGAGAAATGAATATTAATTTCTCTTACAGCGCGCACAGTGACAGCTGCAACCGCAGCTGACGGCTTCCAGAAGACCAAGTAGTAGAAAAGACAGCACCTCAAACGTTGCTTGAGAAAGATCTTTTGGATCAAAACGTTGCCACAGGAGGCGGAATAAAATGTGATTATTTTTTTTCACCAACGTTTTAGGCACTGTCTTTTCTACTACTTGGTATGGACTTTTTTTCCCGGGATGAACTCCCTGGTTGTGACGTGCATCCTAAATAGTGTCCTGTAGGACCCTGGCTATATGAGGTGTGGTTTAACATAATTTTTGATTGGCTTCCAGAAGACATCCTACTCATCCTCCAGCGTGCCCTCGCAGCAACTCGTTGGTGCCAGCTTCCAGTTGTTCTTCCTGTGTTGAGCGATCATGTGGCACCGCTCATTAAGGTAATGAATATGCACACATCTCCACTCCCTTAGGCGTGGAGGGAATATTCATTATTACCTTAATGAGCCGTGCCACGTGATCGTTCAGCACAGGAAGACGGCACCAACAGGGGGAGCGACGCATACCAGGACAGTAGCGGGGGGAGCCACGCATACCAGGACAGCGACAGGGGGAGCCACGCATACCAGGACAGCAACAGGGGGAGCCACGCATACCAGGACAGCGACGGGGGAGCCACGCATACCAGGACAGAGACAGGGGGAGCCATGCATACCAGGACAGCTATAGGGCAGACCCACACATACCAGGACAGCTACGGGGGGAGCCTTGCATGCCAGGACAGCTACAGGGGGAGCCATGCATACCAGGACAGCAACGGGGGAGCCATGCATACCAGGACAGCAACAGGGGAGCCACTCATACCAGGACAGGGATCCTCGAGTCATTAAGCTTACCCAGTTTTCCGTAGCAAAATTAGGTGCCTCAGCTTATAATCGGGTCATCTTATACTAGAGTATATTCGATAACTAAAAATACAACTTGTCCCTGCAAAAAAAAACCTTCCACATTAATCTGGATGGGGAGGGAAAAACAAAAGTGAAAAAGAAAAAAATGGTCATTAAAACATGTAAAAACTTTTGGTATAAAAAACAAACAAAAGAAGCACAACCAACAACTTCTTGCAGAATGAAACAGGTGCAAGCTGCTGTGACTCCATTATATGCAAACCAAAGAATACATGGATACAAACATCTATAATATAACGCTGGGAGCGTCACTCTGTCCGAAGCCTTTATAGACTGCGCAAGCGCAAGCGCCGGCGCAGTCTGGACCCCACAGAGTGACGCTCCCAGGAGATCGCGGTATGCGTAAGCACTGAACGCACACCGCGATCTCCAACGGAGAAGCAGGGACGAGCTAGGAGGCGGAGGGTGAGTATATTTACCTGTCCCGTTCCACTGCTGCGCGCTGCTCCATCCTCCACCTGCGACGTTCAGTTCAGAGGGCGCGATGACGCGCTTAATGCGCGGCGCCCTCTGACTGAACAGTCACAGGCAGAGAACCCCGGAAGACAGAGAGGCGCACAGCAGTGGAACGGGGGACAGGTAAATATAGCAAGTGCCGGGGGCCTGAGCTAGCGGCGACTCCGGCACCTGACTCCCACAGCGCGCCGGTGTCCCCGCCTGCTCAGGCCCCCAGCACTCGGCGCTCAGCACAGCCACGCACAGCCGCCCGCACTCTCAGCACCACCACGCACAGCCGCCCGCACTCACCACAGCCACGCACAGCCGCCCGCACTCACCACCGCCACGCACAGCCGCCCGCACTCTCAGCACCACCGCCACGCACAGCCGCCCGCACTCACCACCTCCACGCACGGCCGCCCGCACTCAGCACAGCCACGCACAGCCGCCCGCACTCAGCACAGCCACGCACAGCCGCCCGCACTCACCACCGCCACGCACAGCCGCCCGCACTCACCACAGCCACGCACAGCCGCCCGCACTCAGCACAGCCACGCACAGCCGCCCGCACTCAGCACAGCCACGCACAGCCGTCCGCACTCACCACAGCCACGCACAGCCACCCGCACTAAGCACAGCCACGCACAGCCACCCGCACTTACCACTGCCACGCACAGCCGCCCGCACTCACCACCGCCACGCACAGCCGCCCGCCCTCACCACCGCCGCGCACAGCCGCCCGCACTCAGCACAGCTACGCACAGCCGTCCGCACTCACCACCGCCACGCACAGCCGCCCGCACTCTCAGCACCACCGCCACGCACAGCCGCCCGCACTCACTACTGCCACGCACAGCCGCCCGCACTCACCACCGCCACGCACAGCCGCCCGCACTCACCACCGCCACGCACAGCCTCCCGCACTCAGCACAGCCACGCACAGCCACCGGCACTCAGCACAGCCGCCGGCACTCAGCACAGCCGCCGGCACTCAGCACAGCCGCCCACACTCAGCACAGCCGCCCGCACTCAGCACAGCCACACACAGCCGCCCGCACTCAGCACCGCCACGCACAGCCGCCCGCACTCAGCACAGCCGCCCGCACTCAGCACGGCCGCCCGCACTCAGCACGGCTGCCGGCACTCAGCACAGCCGCCCGCACTCAGCACAGCCGCCCGCACTCAGCACAGCCGCCCGCACTCAGCACAGCCGCCCGCACTCAGCACAGCCACGCACAGCCGCCCACACTCGGCACAGCCACGCACAGCCGCCCACACTCAGCACAGCTGCACTCGGGCAGTAGAGCCGGATAGAGAAAGATGAGAGCAACATATGGCAGAATGGAAACAGGAACAAGCATAATGGGTGCAGCACATTACAGCAGAATGGGGGCGCAGGATGGGAGCAGCACATGACAGAATGGGGGCGCAGGATGGGAGCACCACATGACAGAATGGGGGCGCAGGATGGGAGCAGCACATGACAGAATGATTGTGCACGATGGCAGCAGCACATGACAGAATGGGGGCGCACACATGACAGGATGGGGGTGCAGGATGGGAGCACATGACAGAATGGGAGCAGCACATGACAGGATGGGGGCACAGGATGGGAGCAGCACATGACAGAATGGGGGCACAGGATGGGAGCAGCACATGATAGAATGGGGGCGCACGCATGGCATGATGGGGGTGTAGGATGGAGCAGCATATCACAGGATGGGGGAGCAGGATGGGAGCACATGACAGGATGGAGACGCAGGATGGAGCAGCACATAATAGGATGGGGGCGCAGGATGGGAGCACATGACAGGATGGGGATGCAGGATGGAGCACCACATGACAGGATGGGGGTGAAGGATGGAGCAGCACATGACAGGAAGGGAGAGCAAGATGGGAGCAGCACATACCAGGATGGAGACCATATACCAATATAAATGCTCGCCACCCGGGCGTAGAACGGGTTCAATAGCTAGTTGAATATATTAGTTTTGGTACTGTATTACTGCTAAATAGAATATTTCACATATTCAATGTTTGTATATATCTTAGGGCGCACAGAGGCTCCTGCACTCTTTGGTTTGAAAGGAACTTTTAGTACCAGACATAAGCTTTATATATTTTTCTCTTCTAAGCAAAGGCGACCCTTCTGTTACATAGAGCTAGAGAGCATGCAAATCTGAATTCCATTTTACAAATTTGTTTGACGTTTGTGGAAAAAAAATACAATTTTGCAATGAATTAACATAAATTACCGTAATAGAGAAATATCAAGCATTTCATATATAACATATATCTTATTACTCGGCATTATGCCTGGAGGGAAAATGAGCCCATTTCACAGCAGCCATTCATTTTCTCATAAATTGGAAGTGAGATGTATAGGCATAAAATAATACGTGTCATTTTCATAAGTGTGTTTAAATCTGCATGTTTTATTGGGAAAAATAAATTTGTAAGGGAAATTGTTCTTAAAATAATAATTTTTATGAACGCTTGTGAGGTATTTCCAAGTTAAAAGGTTATGACTGTTTCAGAAAAGAATGGTTACCCATTGAGTTGACAGATACTCATTTTTCCATATACCCATCAGCCATCATATTAAACCAGTGGCAGGTGAAGTGAATAATACAGATTTTTTCAGTGATTTTATGCATTTCTCTCTAGGCCCCAAGGCATAACAAACATAATATATAAAAAAAATATCCTTATACTCATCTTAAAGTCCTGTCCAGTCTCTGCGCTACTCACCACCATCTGTCCAGTCCTCGTCACATATTCTGGTCCCCAGTCACTTTCTCTGGAATTGACCCTGCTAGCAAGAGGCCTGGGAGAGTTCTGTTCAGGCATCATGACAAGTGCCGTGACCTTCCGTGCGCATTATGATTCCAGTCCAATTGACAAAAACCTGCCTGGTGACGGTGAGTAGCAGAGAGGCCTGAGAGATGAGCGGTAAGAATTTATTGCTAACCCTTTATGGCCCCAAAAAAGGACATCCAACGTCTACAATCTTGCTGAATCCTAGTGGAAATTGATTACATAAAATTCATATTTTGGCAATTGCAAATTTTTATAAAGTTTGGGTAGAGTTCAATTGCACTCAAGTAAGTCACTCAAATTAGTGAATTTGATTGATTCTGTTGCTACAATGGCATCCATGGAAGGGAGGGATATATTAGGCAGTGAAAGGCCACTGCAGGAAATGGGTAGTGGGGAAATGGGCACGCAAACGAATCCTTGCAACTCTGACAAGATGTGAATCATGATGCCTACATTACCAGATCAGAGCAGCTTTAATCCCTTCCCAACCTTGGACATATCCAATACATCCTGGTTGGAAATTACTTCCAGACCTTGGATGTACTGGGTACATCCTGGAAATTTTGCACGTACAGCAGCTATGCGCGCGATCGCCGATGGCTAAAATCGTAGCTGACACCCGGCACTGGTCCTGGCAGTTTAACCCTCAAAATGCTGCAATCAATATTGATTGCAGCATTTAGAAGGCAAGCAAAGGAAGGGGGTTCCTTCTGCCCCCAATCGACTTCCCCTTGACGTCCTCACGGTGACCCCATCCTGGCCATGGTGACTTGATGTCGTCATGATGACATCCATGTCATCAGGCTATGGCAAGCATCTTAGACCATGCACAGAGCATAGTCTACGGGGCTTGTGTCAGTGTAAAACTGACAGTTATATACCATTGAGATGCTGGTGCATTGCAATGGTTTATTACAGTGACCAGGCACATTAAATTGAAAGTCCCATAAATGGACTAATAGAAAAAGTAAAAAAAAAAATATTGAAAAAATATTTTTAGAACATCGCAAAATAATAATAATGATAAAAACTTCCTTCTCACCCCCCAATAGGGATGGTCCATTCTCATTCTTGGGTCCTCTACCAGAGGCCTGGGAGTTTGAGGGTTCTGTGCAGGATCTTAGTTGTTCCCAGCATTGAGCTTTTCTGGACAGAGAGTTCAGATATTGCTTAGGGGTCACTGCTCCAAGTGCTCCTATCAGCACTGGAATCACTGATGCCTTCACCTTCCACATCTTCTCCAGTTCTCCTTTGAGGCCCTGGTATTTCTCCAGCTTCTCATAATCCTTCTTTCTGATGTTGCTGTCACTTGGCACTGCCACATCTATTATCATTGCTGTCTTCTGATCCTTGTCTGCTATCACAATGTCGGGTTGGTTAGCCAACACCTGCTTATCTGTCTGGATCTTGAAGTCTTGTCTTGTGTGGTAGATTCCTGCTTCTATGTATCTGGTACTTAGTGCTTGCTGTTGTGCCTATATGATTAGTGCCTCTGTGCTGTCTCTGAGTCTAGCTTTCTCCAGCCAATGGTAGGATTTCTCCATGTTAGCCACCTCCATTATCTATCGATGGTACATCCCATGCAGCAGTTTGTCTTGCCATGGCGCTTCATGTTCCTGTTCTTCCTTCCAGATCTGTTGTTGTTGCTGCCTTAGGCTTTCTCTCAGCATCTCATCTTTTGGTGCCTTTTTTCTCATGTGTTCCTGGATACTCCATGTTTAGTGTTGAGCGATACCTTCCGATATTTGAAAGTATCGGTATCGGATTGGATCGGCCGATAGCGGCAAAATATCGGATCTCGACGATACCGATACCCGATACCAATACAAGTCAATGGGACACAAATATCGGAAGTGATCCTGGATGGTTCCCAGGGTCTGAAGGAGAGGAAACTCTCCTTCAGGCCCTGGGATCCATATTCATGTAAAAAATAAAGAATAAAAATAAAAAATATGGATATACTCACCCTCGGACGAACCCTGGCTCTCACCGGTGCAAGCATCTGCCTCCGTTCCCTAAGAATGCAGATTGAAGGACCTTCGATGACGTCGCGGCTTGTGATTGGTCGCGTGACCGCTCATGTGACCACTCACGCGACCAATCACAAGCCGCGACGTCATCGCAGGCCCTACACTCACTGCATTCTTAGGAACGGAGGCTGCCGGTTGCACGTCTGAGGTCCAGGCTCCGTCGGAGGGGTGAGTATATCCATATTTCTTATTTTTATTCTTTATTTTTTACATGAATATGGATCCCAGGGCCTGAAAGAGAGTCTCCTCTCCTCCAGACCCTGGGAACCATACGCACCGCACACGCCTGGGAACTTATAGGAACTTCCGATTCCGATTTCCGATATCACAAAAATATCGGAACTCGGTATCGGAATTCCGATACAGCGAATATCGGCCGATACCCGATATTTGCAGTATCGGAATGCTCAACACTATCCATGTTTCATCTGTGATGGCAGCTTGGATGCTTATCACGATTTGACCCCCCTCCTTTCTGTTGGTATACAATCTTTGGGTGTTAGACTTAGGGTGGAGACCTCCATGCATTGTGAGGAGCTTTCGTGTCTTCACATCTGCAGCTTCCATCTCTTCTTTTGGCCAGCACACTATGCCAGCAGGGTATCTGATAACTGGCAAGGCATATGTATTGATGGCATGGATTTTATTCTTCCCATTGTGTTGGTTCTTCAGGACTTGTCTTACCCTTTGATGGCATTTGGTTGTTGCTGCTTTCCTTGCCTCCTCATCATGGTTACCGTATCCCTGTGGGATGCCAAAATACTTGTAGCATGTCTCTACATCTGCTATGTGCCCTGCTGGTAATTCCACTCCATCAGTCTTGACGACTACCTTGCCTATCTTTATTACCAACTGGCCGCTCTTCTCAAGTCCAAATGACATCCCGATGTCTTCGCTGTAGATCCTTGTCAGGTGGATCAGTGAATTGATGTCTCGTTCTTCTTTCGCATACAGCTTGATGTCATCCATGTAGTGGAGGTGGCTGATGGTGCTTCCACTCTTGAACTTGTATCCTTAGCCAGACTCTGTAATTATCTGGCTGAGGGCATCAAAGCCAATGCAAAACAGCAGTGGGGACAGTACATCACCTTGTTATATGCCACATTTGATGGTCACTTGTGCTAGTTATCTTGAGTTGGCTTTCAATGTTGTTCTCCATAGCCGCATTGAGTTTATGAGGAAGTTTCTTAATTTCCTGTTTTCATCGTAGAGAGCCAAGCATTCACAGATCCATGTGTGTGGCATTGAGTCATAAGCTTCCTTGTAGTCAATCCAGGCTGTGCTGAGAATGGTTTGTCTGGATATTGAGTCTTGAGTGACTGTTCTATCTACCGTATTTAATGGACTATAAGACGCACTTTTTACCCAAAACTTTTGGGGAAAATGGGGGTGCATCTTATAGTCGGAATATACTTACAAATACTGTGGCGGCGGCAGGAGTCGGGCGATTCTGCGTCAGTCCTGGTCCAACGCTGCAGCTGCTGATCCCCCCAGTGAGCTAAATTCGGACTGTAAGACGGAGCCCCATTTGACACATTCATTTTTTTCCCTATTTTCCTTCTGATAATTTGGGGTGCGTCTTATGGTCCGATGCATCTTATAGTCCGAAAAATATGGTACTAGGAGCTAGTGCTTAGAGCCTCTAAGGCACACTTTTTAGCTAGCGTGCCTTAGACTATGAATGCGGCACGCTAGCTGAAACACATTGGTTTTTTTTCAGTGTAGGCCGGAGTCACACTACCGTAGAATACGGATGAGTGCTATGAGCGAATCATCGCATAGCACTCGGACCAGTGTTAATCTATGGGGCAGCTCACAACATCGTTTATTTCTCAGGCGTATTTTACGCGCGTGTAAAATCACAGCATACTGTGATTGTACATGTATATCGTCTGAGACTCGCCTATGGGTGCAAGAAAAACTCGGATGCCACATGGACCATCCATGTAGCTTGCGATAAATACGTACACCTTTTCCTGCTGACAGGAAATTGCATCAGCTAAGGACAGGAAGCTTAGCATGCAAATTTTCCTCGCAACCTATTAAAAAAGCCAGGAACACGTCTCCACGGATATCAGCAACAGGGCCAGACATATTAATTTGGAAATGCTGATTGTTCTGGTGCAGGAGACGCCTGAAATATGGGACCAACGTGACGCCCATTATGAACAGAAAGGATGAAGCTTGGAGACGCATATGCTGTCAGATGTTCCCCAATCATGAGGAAAGTATACGTGAGTTCCAGCAGGAAATTAGTAAGTAAAGTAAAAACTTTACAACATTAATTATGTAAAAAGGCCCCAACAAAATAAGATAACATTATCCTACGTGCTGCTGCTTGGAATATCTGGCCTGTCTTTCCCTTTACACTTGGCAAGTTGAATGCAACTTTAGACTGTAACCTATCTAAAAGCAAACACGGTGATCATCTTTTGAATAATGTATTGTGCCACTTTGCAGTGTTTGATGTCATAAGATGGTGGCACAGCTGCTGTAATCAGTACTGCCATGAGCGCCAGCAGTGGGTCAGGAGTGGTGCAGGAGCCACTAAAAAGCGGAAATATATATATTATGACCAATTGAATTTTCTTGCTCCAATTCTGGATATATGTTTGTAAGTGCATGCTGGTCAGAACATTTGATACATGGCCTTAAGGTACATCAATTAATTTGTATTTTGAATTGTAATTTTGACTAATAAGTAACAGAACTGACTCCAACATTACTGAACGAGAAGCAGCATCTGATTCCCAGGTCAACTTAGAACCTGTTGGTTAAGTTGAAGATGTGGCTGTACCTTCTTCTGCACCATCAGCAACAAATCAACCATGACCACCACGACCTACTGCAGGACAGGAGACCAATCAAGAAGGAGATGAATGTGGACATAGTATTAGTCCTACGCTACCCATGGATTCCTCACCATAGGCTGCTGCCATCCCACGCTGGGTCTTTGTGGAAGAGGGAGCTTCCCACCACCAGTAACAGGTGCCAAATAGAACTTGGTGTTTTGGACTATCTATCACGCACTGTTAATGATGATGGTGAGGAGGCACAAGGTCAGAGTCTTGCACAGTATATGCACACAATTCCCCGTGAGGTGAGGCTGCGTGTCAAAGGTGCCCTACAAATTGTGATTGATTCATGCACGGAACCTAATAATCCAAGTCTGGTGTTCAACTTCCTTGAAAGATGGCAGATGTCCACCGACAACCACCTACACATGCCTGAAAACCAGGATGTGCAGACAATAGCCCTCCCAGAACCACCTACACCATGGATCCCATCACCACAGTCACATAAAACCCCATACCAACACCACCCACAACATGCGCAAATCTCAAATCCAGCTGCACCTGCACAATTTGGCCACTTGCACATACCCACGGTAGGAGAGTGATCACAGCATGGATATGTTCGACATGGTCATTCTAGGGGGTTTTCCGAAATGGCAAACACAAATCCACATGAGTATGGATATCATTACCAAAGTGGCCAGTACCAGGTACCACAACAGGGCCCTCCCTTGGTCCGGAATCCAGCCTCATCCACCCCTCATGGGCCCAACCAGTTAGGACCTCAAAACCAGTACACCAGCAGTGCCTCTATTTGAAAGATTGCAGGAGAGAACTTGTTGTGGAGCAAATACGTAGGCTCGTTGATTAAGTTTTTATTAATTTCAGGCCATTGAGCCATTTAATTAAATGTGGAAAGTCAGTGAGAAATGTAAAACCATACACATGACATATGAATACATAGGTGCCATATGGATGTCATATGGATACATAGCTGCGAGAAAATCGTGTCATCGCATTGTAAACGCATTACACACGGATGACCATATGGAGTTCACTCTTGCGACTCTCGGCAGGGAGACTCGGACCGATTTTTCATATGTTAAGTGTGACTCCAGCCTTTACCTGTTTTTCCGTCATCGCTGGAGAATCACTTTTTCTATATGATTATATCTGCCTGGGCTAGGGCCGCTCAGTGTGGTGTATCCTGCTGACAAGGTGCTTCAGTTTGTGGTGATCTGACTCTACCTTGTTCCCTCTTTTCTTTTTATGATTTTAGTTTCCAAAATCGAGTCACCTGTTGGGGTTCCATTATTTAGACACATCAGGGGCTCGACCAATGCAACATGACACTTGCAGATCATTCTATCAATGTCTGCGTTCCAAAACATCACTACTTCCTTTCTGAACTCTGCCATTCACCCAAGCAATGATTTTACCCTACTTATGGGGTACTTGCATACTCAGGAGAAATTGCACAGCAAACTGTGGGTTCCATTTTCTTCTCTTACCCTTGTGAAATTGAAAAAAATTGGGACTACAAGAACATTTTTTAGAAAAAATTAGATAAAATATAAAAATATGATTTTTTATTTTCATGGCTCTACATTATAAACTTCTGTGAAGCACCCAGTGGTTCAATATGCTCACCACACATCTAGATACATCCCTTGAGGGGTTCAGTTTCCAAAATAGGGTCACTTGTTGTGGGATTTCCACTGTTTAGGCACATCAGAGGCTCTTCAACCTCAACATGGCGTCCACTAATGATTCCAGTCCAATTGTGCTCCTTTACTTTCAGGCCCTGCTGTGCGACCAAACAGTAGTTTTCTTCCACATATGGGGTATCAGCAAACTTAGGAGAAATTGAAATATATATTTTGGGGTACATTTTCTTCTGCCGCCCTTGTGAAAATAAATAAATTGAGGTTTAAAAAATATTTTTATCTTGTCTCTACATCATAAACTTCTGTGAAGCTCCTAAAGGGTTCAAGGTGCTCACGACACATCTAGATGAGTTCCTTGAGGGGTTTAGGGGTTTCCAAAATGTGGTCACTTGTGCGAATTCCACTGTTGAGGCACATCAGGGGCTCTCCAAACGCAACATGGAATCCGGTCTCGATTCCAGCTAATTTTACGCTGAAAACGTCAAATGCTGCTCCTTCCATCTTGAGCACAGTAGTTTTGCCCCACATATGGGGTATCAACACACTCATAAGAAGTTGCACAACATATTTTGTGGTCCATTTTCTCTTTTTAACCTTGTGAAAATAAAAAAATGAGGCTAAAGAAACATTTTTGTGGGAAAAATGTGATTTTTTATTTTCACTGCTCTACATTATAAATTTCTTTGAAGCACTTGGGAGGTTCAAGGTGCTCACATCATCACACACATCTAGTTAAGTTCCTTGAGGGGTCTAGTTTCCAAAATGGGGTCACTTGTGGAGGTTTCCACTGTTTACTAGTGATGAGCGAATATACTCGTTACTCAAGATTTCCCGAGCACGCTCAGGTGTCCTCCAAGTTTTTGTAAGTGCTCGGAGATTTCGTTTTCATCAACGCAGCTGAATAATTTGCATCTGTTAGCCAGCTTGATTACTTGTGGGGATTCCCTAGCAACCAGGCAACCCCCCATGTACTTATGCTGGCTAATAGCTGTAAATCATTCAGCTGCCGCAATGAAATCTAAATCTCCGAGCACTTAAAAATACTCGGAGACCACCCGAGCATGCTCTAGAAATCTCGAGTAATGAGTAAATTCGCTCATCACTACCGTTTATGCAACTCAGGGACTCTCCAAACGCAACATTGTGTCCGCTATAAATTCCAGCCAATTTAGCATTCAAAAAGTCAAATGGTGCTCCTTCCTTTTCAAGCCCCGCCGTGCTCCCAAACAGTAGTTTTACCCCACATATAGGATATCGGCATACTCAGAAGAAATTTCACAACAAATTTTGGCGTCCATTTTCTCCTGTTACACTTGTTATTAAGGATTAGCAAGTTGATTCACAGCAAATAAAATTTTAAAAAATCTGAATTTTTAGAACCCAATCCCTGCCCAAGCCTCTCAAAACTAGCATTGTGAACTTTCGCGCTTCTACATAATTCTCCCAAGCAGGGGCATAATTACAATGCAAAGGTTACAAGCACACCAAGTTCCTGGAGCCTTGGGGGGCCCAAAAGCAAAAACAATGGTATTAAAGACTTGCAATAATTAGAGCTTTTATGCCCCAATTTTTCTGCAGAAATTCCTTGTGGATTTGAAGAAGAGGGGGCATAACGACAGGGTACTGTAATGGCAGCTGACTCCAAAGGGTTTAAACAATGTGGATTTTGGAACGCTAGATAGGACAGACAGAAGTGCTGGTTCAGACAATGCGGAAACTGGAACACTGTACAGGACGGACATTGATTTGAGCTCCATCTACATATTTCCAATTATTTATTACAAAAGGTGAACCAATTGAAAATCTGAAAAAAGCTACACTAGATGGGCAAAAGTATTGGGATGCCTAACATTTCACCTAGAGGAGCTTTTATAACATCTATTTCTAAATTTCTAGACATTAATCTGCAGCAATAACTCCCTCCATTCTTCTGGGAATGTTTATTACAAGATTTTGGAGGCATCAGTGCTAATTTTTCCACCCTTCAACCTGAAGGGCATCTGTGATGTCAGACACTGATGTTGAGGAGATGCCAGGCTCACAATTTCTATTTTAGTTCATCCCAAAGGTGTTGAATGGGATTGTGCTCTGTACGGCCGGTCATGTTCTTCCACATCCAGCTTACATACTTAGAAATGTCTCCAGCCTATAGCTGGGAGGCATCAGGTATTTAAGGCACCCTCCCCTGTAGGGAGGTGCTTGAGCAGTATCATTGTTTAGTTAGTCTTGAAACTGCTAAGTGCGTTATCAGGTCCCTGTTCCCACTCTTGTCCAGTTACTTAGAACCCAAACCTGTTCCTAGTCCATCCTGTCTGAAATTGATTGTGAGTCCTGGACTCATCCTGCCTGAACCAGTACCAGTTTCCTTCCTGTGTAGTGTTCCAGTATCCACAATGTCTGAACAAACACCAGTGTCCATCTTGTCTTGTGTTCAAGATTCTGCATTGCTTAAACCAGCACCAGTAATCTGTCCTGCCAGTGATTGTGAGTTTGTGTCCGCAATCCTGACACTTGGCGTGAGCTGTCGCATTACCGGGGACTGCCCTGGGTGACACCTGGCAGCTACCTGCAGCTCAAGCCTAACTCTAGTGAAAACCAGTTAACATCTTAGACATGCCCCTCCAGGGTAAGCCCAGCCCCTGGCGTAGTGGGTCCATGATCCACCAGTGTGACAAACATTAAGATTAATCTTCTTTAGAATTAAAGGCCGACCCTGAAAAATAAGCCCAAAGAATTATCCCTATGCAATAATTTTACAGAGTGCACAACGCAGTGAGGCAGGTAATGTTCTCCTGGCATTCACCAAACCTGGACTCCTCCATCAGACACCAGATAGAGTAGCGTGATCTGTCACTGCACAGAACACCGTTTTTTCAAAGTCTAGTGATCGGCATTGTGCTTGGTGTTATAAGACTGCATACAGCTGTTCAGCCATGAAATTCCCAGCGGGTGCTCAGTGTTTGTGATGATGCTAATACAAGAGGATTTCTGGATTCTGCAGTTATGGAGTCAGCAAAGGGTAGGTGACTTTTCCGCTCTCTGCTTCTCGGCACTCGGTGACCCTGCTCTGTAACGTTACATGGTCTCCACTTCGTGGCTTAGTTGCTGTAGTTAATTCCACCTCTCAACAATATCACTCACAAGGGATGAGGGAAGATTCAGGAGAGAAGAAATGTCATGACTGGACTTGCTACAACGGTGGCTCATAGCTAGTGTTGAGCGATACTTTCCGATATCGGAAAGTATCGGTATCGGAAAGTATCGGCCGATACCGTCAAAATATCGGATCCAATCCGATACCGATACCCGATCCCAATGCAAGTCAATGGGACGAAAATATCGGAATTAAAATAAACCCTTTATAAACTTGTAGGTTCATTCTACATGAAGGAAAACAACTAAGAATAATGTAGGATGTATTGGGGGACGTGGCGGAGATATTAAAGGGACAGAGGTTTAGCCCAATGTAATAGAATAGCAGGATTTTTAATTTTTTTTTATGAAGTTCGGCGTTAGAAAGAATTTGACTATGTTATTTTTTTTTTTTTTTATGTCAGATATTGATGTTTCACTACTTCCACGCCCTTCACCTTCTTTTTTACTTCTCCCACGCTTTCTTCTTAATTATCCTCATCATCAGCTTCTTTGACATCAACTTCTTCACCTTATTCATCTTCTTCTTCATCTTCTACCTATTATTTTTTGGGTTACATTGTTCATATTCTTTTTATTTTACTATTATCTTCATCATATTCAACTTCTTCATCATATTCTTATTTGTGACAGGCATTCCCGTAGTTGTTATCTATAAAAGTTTGAAGATTACACCTTCCGTTCTGCCTGTCACAAACCAGTTACATTTGTCCGCGTTCAGTTTGGCCTGCAGCATCAGGCTTTATCCAGGGGCACCACGAGGAGGAACGGACTCACCCCCATACACTGCTTAGTCTTCTTCTGCTTATAATTTACATAATATTTTTTTGCTCTGATATTTTGTGTTATGCTTAATGTCCTTCTGCTCTTTGTTCTGCAGCCTCTTGTTCTTCTGCTTCTCGGTCTTCCAGGTCGTCGTCGTCTCCAGGGTCGTCGTCTCCGGGGTCGTCGTCATCGGGGTGGTCTCCGGGGTCGTCGTCATCGGGGTGGTCTTCAGGGTCATCGTCTCCAGGGTCGTCGTCATCACGGTGGTTGTCGTCTCTGGTGTCGTCGTCATCTTAGGGGTGTTCTTCCGGGTCATCGTGTTTAGTCTCTTGAACTTGGAAATGTAGCAGAAGGTACAAGAAGGCTGAGAAAATGCCGAGAACCAGCTGATGGAACTGGAACTCGGATGGCTACCCGAAGGTCCAAGAGCCAATGGAACTACCGAGGACCAGCTGACGTTACTGGAACCCGGTTACTAAGCAGGAGGTACCCGTGCCTGAAAGCACTACCAAGGACCACCTGACGTTGGTGGAACTCGGATACCCAGAGGGAGGCACCTAAGCCAAAGGCTCTGCCCGGAACCAGCTGACGGTACTGGAACCAGGATGGGGAGCAGAAGGTACAAGAGCAAAAGACACTGCCGAGAACCAGCTGACGGTGCTGGAACCCGGATGGGTAGCCGAAGGTCCAAGAGCCAATGGAACTACCGAGGACCAGCTGACGTTACTGGAACCCGGTTACTAAGCAGGAGGTACCCGTGCCTGAAAGCACTACCAAGGACCACCTGACGTTGGTGGAACTCGGATACCCAGAGGGAGGCACCTAAGCCAAAGGCTCTGCCCGGAACCAGCTGACGGTACTGGAACCAGGATGTGGAGCAGAAGGTACAAGAGCAAGTGTCTGCGTGGCTTTTGCAGGACACGTTGCCGGCTGCACAGCAGGGGAACAGCTGGCGGTGCTGGACCCCACTGACACATTGGCGAGGTGTTTGGCTCTGTGCAGCCAGCACTTCCGGACAGCAACGAGCGGTGTTGTAGCCCGGGCTCTGCAGGGGGAGCAGAGTGTAGGCCGAAGCCTACTTGAACCAATTTCAAAGGTAACCTTTAACCCCCCCTCAGGGGTTAGAAAGTAGAAGAGCCACAGCTTATGCAGCAGTAGTGCTGCACAAGTCAAAGGTTGCTCTTTTAATTTCGCTCCTTGCACACGCTGAATGAAACACGTATAACATTTAGCCCTTTATACAGTCAAACTGTGTTGGAGGCGCGAGTTCCCTTTGTAATGAGACGCAGCACAGATGTCAAGAATCCCACCTTGGTGCTGGGTGCAGCCTCCTGAGCGTTGTTATTTGCTGTACAGGAGTCTGCGCTGTCGTGTTATCCCCTGGCCTAGCGCCGTTAGCGCTGCCCATCTTCTGACCTCATTTAATGTTGGCCGGTGCGGTTCGCGATGCCCATGAATCACAGCCCCGCAGTGTATTGACATAGTTTAAACACTGCGGGGCTGGGATTCATGGCCTGGCGCAGTACATATGTTCGCCTCTCACACTCGGGTCCTTACACCCGCTTCAGACTGTGCGGCGTCATCTGATCCCTTATCGCATGCCACGGCCATGAAGCCGCACAGTCCGAAGAAGGCGGAAGGAGAGGAGGGACAGGCGAACTGATGCACTGATCCTGCCCATCAATCACACCCTCGCAGTCCCAATAAATAAGACACCGAGGGGCGTTGTGTGGGTCAGGGCGGCCGCAGAGGCGCAGGCAGCCAAACCATGATGCCAGAAGACGGGCAGCGCTACCAAGGGGGTTGCAGCGTGTCATTACAAAGGAAAGTCACACCACCGGGACGGTTAAATGGTCACACAGAGGACACATTGCAGACGTGTTTTCAGTTCCACATGTGCGAGGAGAATACGTTTCTGAGCCACCTTGCACACATGCAGCATTACCGCTGTACAAGGTGGCTGGATAACGTAAAAACGCCTGGGGGAGGGGGGACAGGTTCCCTTCAATTTCAGTTCTTGTGTCTGCGTGGCTTTTGCAGGACACGTTGCCGGCTGCACAGCAGGGGAACAGCTGGCGGTGCTGGACCCCACTGACACATTGGCTGGTGTTTTTCTCTGTGCAGCTAGCACATCTGGGCAAAAACTGGCGGTGTGTTAGAGCCCAGGGACAGCAGGAGGAGGAGCAGGAGGAGGAGGAGCAGGGGGAGGGGAGTGTAGGCCGAAGCCTGCACAGGCGGCAGCTTTGGGTGTGTTGTGTCTGCGTGACTTTTGCAGGACACGTTGCCGGCTACACAGCAGGGGAACAGCTGGCGGTGCTGGACCCCACTGACACATTGGCGAGGTGTTTGGCTCTGTGCAGCCAGCACTTCCGGACAGCAACTAGCGTTGTTGGAGCCCGGGCTCTGCAGGTGGAGCAGAGTGTAGGCCGAAGCCTAATTGAACCGATTTCAAAAGTCACCTTTAACCCCCCCTCAGGGGTTACAAAGTAGAAGAGCCACAGCTTATGCAGCAGCAGTGCTGCGCAAGTCAAAGGTTGCTCTTGTAATTTTTCTCCTTGCACACGCTGAATGGAACACGTATAACATTCAGCCCTTTAGACAGTCAAACTGTGTAATGGAGGCGAGAGTTCCCTTTGTAATGAGACGCAGCACAGGTGTCAAGAATCCCACCTTGGTGCTGGGTGCAGCCTCCCGAGCGTTGTTATTTGCTGTACAGGAGTCTGCGCTGTCGTGTTATCCCCTGGCCTAGCGCCGTTAGCGCTGCCCATCTTCTGGCATCATGTAATGTCGGCCGGTGCGGTTCGCGATGCCCATGAATCCCAGCCCCGCAGTGTCTTAACATTGTTAAAACACTGCGGGGCTGGGATTCAGGGCCTGGCGCAGCACATATGTTCGCCTCTCACACTCGGGTCCTTACACCCGCTTCAGACTGTGCGGCGTCATCTGATCCCTTATCGCATGCCACGGCCATGAAGCCGCACAGTCCGAAGAAGGCGGAAGGAGAGGAGGGACAGGCGAACTGATGCACTGATCCTGCCCATCAATCACACCCTCGCAGTCCCAATAAATAAGACACCGAGGGGCGTTGTGTGGGTCAGGGCGGCCGCAGAGGCGCAGGCAGCCAAACCATGATGCCAGAAGACGGGCAGCGCTACCAAGGGGGTTGCAGCGTGTCATTACAAAGGAAAGTCACACCACCGGGACGGTTAAATGGTCACACAGAGGACACATTGCAGACGTGTTTTCAGTTCCACATGTGCGAGGAGAATACGTTTCTGAGCCACCTTGCACACATGCAGCATTACCGCTGTACAAGGTGGCTGGATAACGTAAAAAACGCCTGGGGGAGGGGGGACAGGTTCCCTTCAATTTCAGTTCTTGTGTCTGCGTGGCTTTTGCAGGACACGTTGCCGGCTGCACAGCAGGGGAACAGCTGGCGGTGCTGGACCCCACTGACACATTGGCTGGTGTTTTTCTCTGTGCAGCTAGCACATCTGGGCAAAAACTGGCGGTGTGTTAGAGCCCAGGGACAGCAGGAGGAGGAGCAGGAGGAGGAGGAGCAGGGGGAGGGGAGTGTAGGCCGAAGCCTGCACAGGCGGCAGCTTTGGGTGTGTTGTGTCTGCGTGACTTTTGCAGGACACGTTGCCGGCTACACAGCAGGGGAACAGCTGGCGGTGCTGGACCCCACTGACACATTGGCGAGGTGTTTGGCTCTGTGCAGCCAGCACTTCCGGACAGCAACTAGCGTTGTTGGAGCCCGGGCTCTGCAGGTGGAGCAGAGTGTAGGCCGAAGCCTAATTGAACCGATTTCAAAAGTCACCTTTAACCCCCCCTCAGGGGTTACAAAGTAGAAGAGCCACAGCTTATGCAGCAGCAGTGCTGCGCAAGTCAAAGGTTGCTCTTGTAATTTTTCTCCTTGCACACGCTGAATGGAACACGTATAACATTCAGCCCTTTAGACAGTCAAACTGTGTAATGGAGGCGAGAGTTCCCTTTGTAATGAGACGCAGCACAGGTGTCAAGAATCCCACCTTGGTGCTGGGTGCAGCCTCCCGAGCGTTGTTATTTGCTGTACAGGAGTCTGCGCTGTCGTGTTATCCCCTGGCCTAGCGCCGTTAGCGCTGCCCATCTTCTGGCATCATGTAATGTCGGCCGGTGCGGTTCGCGATGCCCATGAATCCCAGCCCCGCAGTGTCTTAACATTGTTAAAACACTGCGGGGCTGGGATTCAGGGCCTGGCGCAGCACATATGTTCGCCTCTCACACTCGGGTCCTTACACCCGCTTCAGACTGTGCGGCGTCATCTGATCCCTTATCGCATGCCACGGCCATGAAGCCGCACAGTCCGAAGAAGGCGGAAGGAGAGGAGGGACAGGCGAACTGATGCACTGATCCTGCCCATCAATCACACCCTCGCAGTCCCAATAAATAAGACACCGAGGGGCGTTGTGTGGGTCAGGGCGGCCGCAGAGGCGCAGGCAGCCAAACCATGATGCCAGAAGACGGGCAGCGCTACCAAGGGGGTTGCAGCGTGTCATTACAAAGGAAAGTCACACCACCGGGACGGTTAAATGGTCACACAGAGGACACATTGCAGACGTGTTTTCAGTTCCACATGTGCGAGGAGAATACGTTTCTGAGCCACCTTGCACACATGCAGCATTACCGCTGTACAAGGTGGCTGGATAACGTAAAAACGCCTGGGGGAGGGGGGACAGGTTCCCTTCAATTTCAGTTCTTGTGTCTGCGTGGCTTTTGCAGGACACGTTGCCGGCTGCACAGCAGGGGAACAGCTGGCGGTGCTGGACCCCACTGACACATTGGCTGGTGTTTTTCTCTGTGCAGCTAGCACATCTGGGCAAAAACTGGCGGTGTGTTAGAGCCCAGGGACAGCAGGAGGAGGAGCAGGAGGAGGAGGAGCAGGGGGAGGGGAGTGTAGGCCGAAGCCTGCACAGGCGGCAGCTTTGGGTGTGTTGTGTCTGCGTGACTTTTGCAGGACACGTTGCCGGCTACACAGCAGGGGAACAGCTGGCGGTGCTGGACCCCACTGACACATTGGCGAGGTGTTTGGCTCTGTGCAGCCAGCACTTCCGGACAGCAACTAGCGTTGTTGGAGCCCGGGCTCTGCAGGTGGAGCAGAGTGTAGGCCGAAGCCTAATTGAACCGATTTCAAAAGTCACCTTTAACCCCCCCTCAGGGGTTACAAAGTAGAAGAGCCACAGCTTATGCAGCAGCAGTGCTGCGCAAGTCAAAGGTTGCTCTTGTAATTTTTCTCCTTGCACACGCTGAATGGAACACGTATAACATTCAGCCCTTTAGACAGTCAAACTGTGTAATGGAGGCGAGAGTTCCCTTTGTAATGAGACGCAGCACAGGTGTCAAGAATCCCACCTTGGTGCTGGGTGCAGCCTCCCGAGCGTTGTTATTTGCTGTACAGGAGTCTGCGCTGTCGTGTTATCCCCTGGCCTAGCGCCGTTAGCGCTGCCCATCTTCTGGCATCATGTAATGTCGGCCGGTGCGGTTCGCGATGCCCATGAATCCCAGCCCCGCAGTGTCTTAACATTGTTAAAACACTGCGGGGCTGGGATTCAGGGCCTGGCGCAGCACATATGTTCGCCTCTCACACTCGGGTCCTTACACCCGCTTCAGACTGTGCGGCGTCATCTGATCCCTTATCGCATGCCACGGCCATGAAGCCGCACAGTCCGAAGAAGGCGGAAGGAGAGGAGGGACAGGCGAACTGATGCACTGATCCTGCCCATCAATCACACCCTCGCAGTCCCAATAAATAAGACACCGAGGGGCGTTGTGTGGGTCAGGGCGGCCGCAGAGGCGCAGGCAGCCAAACCATGATGCCAGAAGACGGGCAGCGCTACCAAGGGGGTTGCAGCGTGTCATTACAAAGGAAAGTCACACCACCGGGACGGTTAAATGGTCACACAGAGGACACATTGCAGACGTGTTTTCAGTTCCACATGTGCGAGGAGAATACGTTTCTGAGCCACCTTGCACACATGCAGCATTACCGCTGTACAAGGTGGCTGGATAACGTAAAAACGCCTGGGGGAGGGGGGACAGGTTCCCTTCAATTTCAGTTCTTGTGTCTGCGTGGCTTTTGCAGGACACGTTGCCGGCTGCACAGCAGGGGAACAGCTGGCGGTGCTGGACCCCACTGACACATTGGCTGGTGTTTTTCTCTGTGCAGCTAGCACATCTGGGCAAAAACTGGCGGTGTGTTAGAGCCCAGGGACAGCAGGAGGAGGAGCAGGAGGAGGAGGAGCAGGGGGAGGGGAGTGTAGGCCGAAGCCTGCACAGGCGGCAGCTTTGGGTGTGTTGTGTCTGCGTGACTTTTGCAGGACACGTTGCCGGCTACACAGCAGGGGAACAGCTGGCGGTGCTGGACCCCACTGACACATTGGCGAGGTGTTTGGCTCTGTGCAGCCAGCACTTCCGGACAGCAACTAGCGTTGTTGGAGCCCGGGCTCTGCAGGTGGAGCAGAGTGTAGGCCGAAGCCTAATTGAACCGATTTCAAAAGTCACCTTTAACCCCCCCTCAGGGGTTACAAAGTAGAAGAGCCACAGCTTATGCAGCAGCAGTGCTGCGCAAGTCAAAGGTTGCTCTTGTAATTTTTCTCCTTGCACACGCTGAATGGAACACGTATAACATTCAGCCCTTTAGACAGTCAAACTGTGTAATGGAGGCGAGAGTTCCCTTTGTAATGAGACGCAGCACAGGTGTCAAGAATCCCACCTTGGTGCTGGGTGCAGCCTCCCGAGCGTTGTTATTTGCTGTACAGGAGTCTGCGCTGTCGTGTTATCCCCTGGCCTAGCGCCGTTAGCGCTGCCCATCTTCTGGCATCATGTAATGTCGGCCGGTGCGGTTCGCGATGCCCATGAATCCCAGCCCCGCAGTGTCTTAACATTGTTAAAACACTGCGGGGCTGGGATTCAGGGCCTGGCGCAGCACATATGTTCGCCTCTCACACTCGGGTCCTTACACCCGCTTCAGACTGTGCGGCGTCATCTGATCCCTTATCGCATGCCACGGCCATGAAGCCGCACAGTCCGAAGAAGGCGGAAGGAGAGGAGGGACAGGCGAACTGATGCACTGATCCTGCCCATCAATCACACCCTCGCAGTCCCAATAAATAAGACACCGAGGGGCGTTGTGTGGGTCAGGGCGGCCGCAGAGGCGCAGGCAGCCAAACCATGATGCCAGAAGACGGGCAGCGCTACCAAGGGGGTTGCAGCGTGTCATTACAAAGGAAAGTCACACCACCGGGACGGTTAAATGGTCACACAGAGGACACATTGCAGACGTGTTTTCAGTTCCACATGTGCGAGGAGAATACGTTTCTGAGCCACCTTGCACACATGCAGCATTACCGCTGTACAAGGTGGCTGGATAACGTAAAAACGCCTGGGGGAGGGGGGACAGGTTCCCTTCAATTTCAGTTCTTGTGTCTGCGTGACTTTTGCAGGACACGTTGCCGGCTACACAGCAGGGGAACAGCTGGCGGTGCTGGACCCCACTGACACATTGGCGAGGTGTTTTTCTCTGTGCAGCTAGCAGTACCGGGCCCCAACTGGCGGTGTTGGAGCCCAGGGTCAGCAGGAGGAGCAGGGGGAGCGGAGTGTAGGCCGAAGCCTGCACTCGAGCAAGTTGAAAGGAAACCTTTAACCCCCCCCCCCCAGGCGTTTGTAGCTGAAAGAGCCATTGTGTACAGCACTAATGCTGGAAAAGGTAAACTTAGCTCTTTTAATTATGGTCCTTGCACATGCGGAACCTAACAGTTATGAAATGTGTCCCCTCACAGCGTTAAACCGTCCGGTAGGTGGAACTTTCCTTTGTCGTGTGACGCAGCACAGCCATCATTTTTACCCCCTTGGCGCCGTGCGCCGCCTCCTCAGCGTTGTTTTAATCTGTCCCGGAGCCTGCGCTGTTAGGTTAGCCCTTGGCCATGCACACATTTTGCGCTGCCCGTCTTCTGACATCATTTGGTGTCAGGCTGGCTGCGCCTGTGCGGGTGCGCTGGCCGAGATCCCGCCTCGCAGTGTCGTCTAATGTAATCCCACCGCGGGCCTGTGATCCGTGCCCGTGCGCAGTGCATATCCTCTCCTCTCACTCCCCTCCCTACGGCTTTTTCAGACTGTGCGGTGTCACGGCCGTGGCATGCTATTAGGGACCAGCTGACATCGCACAGTCTGAAGAAGCCGTAGGGAGGGGAGTGAGAGGAGAGGATATGCACTGCGCACGGGCACGGATCACAGGAGGAGGAGGTTGGAGGAGGTAGGAGGAGGTAGGAGGGATTGCCACACACACAGCAGGGGAACAGCTGACGTTACTGAACCCCAATAACAGAGGAGGGACTGTTGACTGTGCGTACAGCACTTCTGGACGGCAACTGGCGGTGTTGGAGCCCAGGGACGGGTGGAGGAGGAGGAGGTTGGAGGAGGTAGGAGGAGGTAGGAGGGATTGCCACACACACAGCAGGGGAACAGCTGACGTTACTGAACCCCAATAACAGAGGAGGGACTGTTGACTGTGCGTACAGCACTTCTGGACGGCAACTGGCGGTGTTGGAGCCCAGGGGCAGGTGGAGGAGGAGGAGGTTGGAGGAGGTAGGAGGAGGTAGGAGGGATTGCCACACACACAGCAGGGGAACAGCTGACGTTACTGAACCCCAATAACAGAGGAGGGACTGTTGACTGTGCGTACAGCACTTCTGGACGGCAACTGGCGGTGTTGGAGCCCAGGGGCAGGTGGAGGAGGAGGAGGTTGGAGGAGGTAGGAGGAGGTAGGAGGGATTGCCACACACACAGCAGGGGAACAGCTGACGTTACTGAACCCCAATAACAGAGGAGGGACTGTTGACTGTGCGTACAGCACTTCTGGACGGCAACTGGCGGTGTTGGAGCCCAGGGACGGGTGGAGGAGGAGGAGGTTGGAGGAGGTAGGAGGGATTGCCACACACACAGCAGGGGAACAGCTGACGTTACTGAACCCCAATAACAGAGGAGGGACTGTTGACTGTGCGTACAGCACTTCTGGACGGCAACTGGCGGTGTTGGAGCCCAGGGACGGGTGGAGGAGGAGGAGGTTGGAGGAGGTAGGAGGGATTGCCACACACACAGCAGGGGAACAGCTGACGTTACTGAACCCCAATAACAGAGGAGGGACTGTTGACTGTGCGTACAGCACTTCTGGACGGCAACTGGCGGTGTTGGAGCCCAGGGACGGGTGGAGGAGGAGGAGGTTGGAGGAGGTAGGAGGGATTGCCACACACACAGCAGGGGAACAGCTGACGTTACTGAACCCCAATAACAGAGGAGGGACTGTTGACTGTGCGTACAGCACTTCTGGACGGCAACTGGCGGTGTTGGAGCCCAGGGGCAGGTGGAGGAGGAGGAGGTTGGAGGAGGTAGGAGGAGGTAGGAGGGATTGCCACACACACAGCAGGGGAACAGCTGACGTTACTGAACCCCAATAACAGAGGAGGGACTGTTGACTGTGCGTACAGCACTTCTGGACGGCAACTGGCGGTGTTGGAGCCCAGGGACGGGTGGAGGAGGAGGAGGTTGGAGGAGGTAGGAGGGATTGCCACACACACAGCAGGGGAACAGCTGACGTTACTGAACCCCAATAACAGAGGAGGGACTGTTGACTGTGCGTACAGCACTTCTGGACGGCAACTGGCGGTGTTGGAGCCCAGGGGCAGGTGGAGGAGGAGGAGGTTGGAGGAGGTAGGAGGAGGTAGGAGGGATTGCCACACACACAGCAGGGGAACAGCTGACGTTACTGAACCCCAATAACAGAGGAGGGACTGTTGACTGTGCGTACAGCACTTCTGGACGGCAACTGGCGGTGTTGGAGCCCAGGGACGGGTGGAGGAGGAGGAGGTTGGAGGAGGTAGGAGGGATTGCCACACACACAGCAGGGGAACAGCTGACGTTACTGAACCCCAATAACAGAGGAGGGACTGTTGACTGTGCGTACAGCACTTCTGGACGGCAACTGGCGGTGTTGGAGCCCAGGGGCAGGTGGAGGAGGAGGAGGTTGGAGGAGGTAGGAGGAGGTAGGAGGGATTGCCACACACACAGCAGGGGAACAGCTGACGTTACTGAACCCCAATAACAGAGGAGGGACTGTTGACTGTGCGTACAGCACTTCTGGACGGCAACTGGCGGTGTTGGAGCCCAGGGACGGGTGGAGGAGGAGGAGGTTGGAGGAGGTAGGAGGGATTGCCACACACACAGCAGGGGAACAGCTGACGTTACTGAACCCCAATAACAGAGGAGGGACTGTTGACTGTGCGTACAGCACTTCTGGACGGCAACTGGCGGTGTTGGAGCCCAGGGACAGGTGGAAAAGCAGAGGAACACAATGTAGGCCGAAGCCTGAGAAAGTCGAAAGGGAACCTTTAACCCCCCCCCAAGGCGTTTGTAGCTGAAAGAGCCAGCTTGTGCAGCACAAAAGATGCAAAAGGAAAAGGTGGCTCTTTTCATCATGCTCCTTGCAAACACAGAACTAAACACTTATAAAATGTGTCCCCTGCAACCGTAAAACCGTCCCGGAGGTGGGACTTTCCTTCGTAATGTGACGCAGCCCAGCCGTCATTCCTACCCCCCCGGCGCCGCGCACCGGCTCCTCAGCGTTGTTTTATTCCGTCAAGGAGCCTGCGCTGTTATGTTATCCCGTGGCCAGGCACACTTAGCGCTGCCCGTCTTCTGGCATCATTTGGTGTCTGGATGGCTGCGCCTGTGCGGCCGCGCTGGCAGAGAGCCCGCCTCGCAGTGTCTTCTGATTTAATCCCACTGGGGGCCTGGGATCCATGGACATGCGCAGTGCATATCTGAACCTCCACCTCTCACTCATCTCCCTATGGCTTCTTCAGACTGTGCGGTGTCACGGCCGTGGCATGCTGTTAGGGACCAGCTGACACCGAACAGTCTGAAGAAGCCATAGGGAAATGAGTGAGAGGTGGAGGTTCAGATATGCACTGCGCATGTCCATGGATCCCAGGCCCCCAGTGGGATTAAATCAGAAGACACTGCGAGGCGGGCTCTCTGCCAGCGCGGCCGCACAGGCGCAGCCATCCAGACACCAAATGATGCCAGAAGACGGGCAGCGCTAAGTGTGCCTGGCCACGGGATAACATAACAGCGCAGGCTCCAGGACGGAATAAAACAACGCTGAGGAGCCGGTGCGCGGCGCCGGGGGGGTAGGAATGACGGCTGGGCTGCGTCACATTACGAAGTAAAGTCCCACCTCCGGGACGGTTTTACGGTATCAGTGGACACATTTTATAAGTGTTAAGTTCTGCGTGTGCAAGGAGCTAAACAAAAATAGCTACCTTTTCCTTGGGCAGCATTACTGCTGCACAAGGTGGCTCTTTCAGTAACAAACGCCTTGGGGGGGGGGGGACAGATTCCCTTACATTTCAGTTGTTGTGTCAGCGTGGCGGTCGCATGACACATTGCCGGCTACACAGCTGGGGATCAGCTGACATTACTGAAACCCAATAACACTGGGTCGTATGTTTTGACTGTGCAGACGGCACGTCTGAGCCTCAACTGGCGGTGTTGGAGCCCAGGAATTTAAGTTCAGGTGGTAGAAAGATGAACACAACAGGAGACCTGGATAACGTATACAGTGACCTAATTATTCAATCAGGAGGAGGAGTGGCAAATTCCGGCGAGATCCAGGCCTTGTTCATTTTCAGGAAAGTAAGCCGGTCAACGTTATCGGAGGATAGTCGCATGCGACGGTCAGTTAGTACACCACCTGCAGCACTAAAGACACGTTCCGATAATACACTGGCCGCAGGGCAAGACAGCACCTCCAATGCATACTGGCTTAGCTCTGGCCATGTATCCAGCTTTGAGACCCAAAACTTGAAAGGGGAAGAGCCGTCTGGGAGTACAGCAAGAGGGCAAGACATGTAGTCTGTCACCATCTGACGGAACCGTTGCCTCCTGCTGACTGGAGCCGTCTGTGATGGTGTAGACTTTTGTGGCGGGCACAGAAAACTGTGCCACAGTTCGGCCATACTGGTCTTGCCTTGGGCAGAGGCACTGCTTCTGCTCCCTCTTTGTGCAGAGCCTCCACCACGGCCTGGACGCACTGAGCTGCTTTGGAATGCACTAGCAGCACTTCTCTCAGTTGGAATGGAGAAGATGATGGAATTGACCAGTGTGTCTTGGTACTCCCGCATTTTTCGCTCCCGGTTCAACGGTGTGATGAGGCTTTCTACGTTGTCCCGGTAGCGAGGATCGAGGAGGGTGAACACCCAATAATCAGACATGTTGAGAATGTGGGCGATGCGGCGGTCGTTTCTCAGGCACTGCAGCATGTAATCCACCATGTGCTGCAGACTGCCAACTGCCCAAGAAACGCTGTCCCCTGCTGGAGGCGTGATCTCTGCCCGCTCGTCATCACCCCACCCTCGCTGTACACACTGAGTACTGGACAATTGTGTAACTCCCTCCTCTGGACGGATGTCTTCCTCCTCCATTGACTCCTCCTCATCCTCCTCACAAACGGTCCCCTGCCTACGCGTTTGTGAGGAACCACGTGGCGCTGACTGTCCAGAAGATGATGGAAATGGTGAATCCTCATCCTCCACCTCTTCCACAACATCATCCCTTAGCGCTTGCAGTGATTTTTCAAGCAGGCAGATAAGGGGGACAGTCATGCTGACTAGTGCATCATCTGCACTCGCCATCCGCGTGGAATAATCAAAGGGACGCAAAACCTGGCAGACGTCATTCATAGTGGCCCACTCTGTGGTTGTGAAGTCTGTACGGCGCTGACTGCGACTTTTTTGCGCCTGAAGCAGCTGGTACTCCATTACAGCTTGCTGCTGCTCACACAACCGCTCCAACATATGTAACGTGGAATTCCACCTGGTAGGTAGGTCACATATGATGCGATGTTCCGGCAGGCGGTGTCGGCGCTGCAGAGCCGCAATGCGCGCTTTTGCCGTGCTGGAACGCCGCAAGTGAGCACACTCTAGGCGGACCTTGTGCAGCAGTGCATCAAGATCCGGATAGTCCCTCAAAAAGCTCTGCACGACCAAATTGAGCACATGTGCCAGACATGGGATGTGAGTGAGGTTGCCGAGGCCCAGAGCTGCCACCAGATTTCGGCCATTATCACACACTACCATGCCTGGCTGGAGATTCGCTGGCACAAACCACACATCGCTCTCCTGCTTGATGGCATTCCAGAGCTCCTGCGCTGTGTGGCTACGATTCCCCAAGAAAATTAATTTCAAGACGGCCTGTTGACGTTTGGCCACGGCTGTGCTCATGTCGGTCGTAACAGGTACACGTTCATCACGGGTCCATGTGGAGGTGGACTGTGACGGCTCCTGCAGCGATGATTCTGAGGAACTGGTGTAAGAGGAGGAGTCAATGCGTACAGAATGGATTCCTGCAATCCTTGGAGTGGGCAGGACACGTCCTGCGCCACTCGCACGGTCTGTACCCGGCTCAACGACATTAACCCAATGGGCAGTGAGGGAAAGGTATCGCCCCTGTCCATGTTGACTGGTCCACGCATCGGTGGTGAGGTGGACCTTGCTACTGACGGCGTTCAGTAGCGCGTGTTTTATGTGTCCCTCCACATGCTTCTGCAGGGCAGGGACGGCTTGCCTGCTGAAGTAAAAGCGGCTGGGCACTTTGTACTGTGGGACTGCCAATGACATGAAGTCACGGAAGCTGTCAGTCTCCACCAGCCTGAATGACAGCATTTCCAGTGACAGAAGTTTGGCAATGCCTGCAGTCAGAGCCTGTGCTCGTGGGTGGTTTGACGAGAAAGGCCGCCTTTTCTCCCATGCCTGTACTACCGATGGCTGTAGACTGGGCTGGGAGTGTGTGGATGACTGGGAAAGTGGCGCTGCGGGTGGAATTACAGCGGGTCTCTGGACAACAGGGGCAGAGGTTCTTCCACGGCGATCCTGGGAGGACGCCGAACCAGCTGCGTGTGAGGTAGAGGAAGAGGCAACACGAGCTGAAGAGGTGGTAGCTGCCGCTGTTGGTTGGCCTACCTCTTCAGTGTGTTTTTCTAACTCCGCCGGGTGCCTGTTGCGCACATGTTTCCACATGTTGGAGGTATTGAGGTTGCTGACATTTCGACCTCTTTTGACTTTTTGATGACACACGTTGCATCTGACATAGCAAATGTCATCTGCAACTGTGTCAAAAAAGGACCAGGCACTGCAAGTCTTGGGAGCGCCCTTTTTGGCTTTTGGAAGAGACATGCTCCTAACGGGTGCCAAAGCGGAGGCTGCAGGATCCGCAGTCTTCCCCCTCCCTCTCCCTCTTTGGGCCGTACGGGGAATCTCTTCCTCAGAGCTGCTCCCACCACCTTCCTGTCCCTCACGCCAAGATGGGTCGAGGACCTCATCATCTACACTACCCTCTGCCCCCAACTGCTCCTCCTGGGTAGTCTCAGCAGCAGAGCACGCACCAGTAAGTGGCACCTGAGTGTCATCATCAGCTGATGCGGCCTGCGATGTGGTGACCGGAGCCACTGGCCCACCCGCCTCTTCAGAGGAAGACAGAAAAAGCTGTTGGGCATCACTGCACCCTGCCTCTTCTTCCATTTCTCCAATGCTGCTTGGCTGGCCCCCTGTTTCCAAGCCAAGAGATTCAGAGAACAGAAGTAGAGACGGCTCCTGTCCTGGGCTCTCTGTCTGCCTGGGCAATTTGGCAGGTGGTGAAGAGACAGATGGCTGCTCTCCAGTGCTCTGTGTCTGAGAGGATGTGGCACTAATGGAAGTTGATGCATTAGCTGCCATCCATCCGACAACAGCTTCAATTTGTTCTTCACGCAGCAGCGGTGTACGGCGCTCGGACACAAAGCTTCGCATGAACGACTGTTGCCTGGTGAAAGTGGGTGCTGATGAGTCACCGGTGCCCGCAGCAGGCACAGAATCCCCACGTCCCCTCCCTGCTCCGCGACGGCTCCCACGCCCCCGTGCCTTACTCACTGCCTTCTTCATCTTGGTTGACTGATAAAGATAAGCAGAAAAGTACTAACGGATTTGTGTGCTTATTCCTGAGCAACTCCTCCTAACAGGTATAAGAAGCACTAATTATCTAAAGTGTGGACTAGACACAAATATGAGCTAATGTGGCCTACAGAAATGTAAAGTGGTGTAACTGGTGTGTTTGGTGAACTTTATTATTTATTTATTTTTTGGGGGCTGAACTGACAACAGATAGAGCTGCAGTCACACGGAGACCGTGCAGACAGACGTAAACGGCGCTACAAGGCCCAAAAACCCTCCTCTACTTTATCCTATGTAGTGTTTTTCCACAAATTAGCTGGAGACGGGTGGAAAGACACTAATAGGATTTTTTTGAATAAATTAGCAGCAGACTACACTATTTTGAAAAAAAAGAAAATTGATTTGGCGGTATGACGCAGTGAAAAACCCTGAGCTGGAGACAACCAGGCTATAGCTGCTCACAGATTACAGGGCGAGCTGCAGTCACACGGAGACCGTGCAGACAGCCGTAAACGGCGCTGCAAGGCCCAAAAACCCTCCTCTACTTTATCCTATGTAGTGTTTTTCCACAAATTAGCTGGAGACGGGTGGAAAGACACTAATAGGATTTTTTTAAATTAATTAGCAGCAGACTACACTACTTTGAAAAAAAAGAAAATTGATTTGGCGGTATGACGCAGTGAAAAACCCTGAGCTGGAGACAACCAGGCTATAGCTGCTCACAGATTACAGGGCGAGCTGCAGTCACACGGAGACCGTGCAGACAGCCGTAAACGGCGCTGCAAGGCCCAAAAACCCTCCTCTACTTTATCCTATGTAGTGTTTTTCCACAAATTAGCTGGAGACGGGTGGAAAGACACTAATAGGATTTTTTTAAATTAATTAGCAGCAGACTACACTACTTTGAAAAAAAAGAAAATTGATTTGGCGGTATGACGCAGTGAAAAACCCTGAGCTGGAGACAACCAGGCTACAGCTGCTCACAGATTACAGGGCGAGCTGCAGTCACACGGAGACCGTGCAGACAGCCGTAAACGGCGCTGCAAGGCCCAAAAACCCTCCTCTACTTTATCCTATGTAGTGTTTTTCCACAAATTAGCTGGAGACGGGTGGAAAGACACTAATAGGATTTTTTTAAATTAATTAGCAGCAGACTACACTACTTTGAAAAAAAAGAAAATTGATTTGGCGGTATGACGCAGTGAAAAACCCTGAGCTGGAGACAACCAGGCTACAGCTGCTCACAGATTACAGGGCGAGCTGCAGTCACACGGAGACCGTGCAGACAGCCGTAAACGGCGCTGCAAGGCCCAAAAACCCTCCTCTACTTTATCCTATGTAGTGTTTTTCCACAAATTAGCTGGAGACGGGTGGAAAGACACTAATAGGATTTTTTTGAATAAATTAGCAGCAGACTACACTACTTGGGAAAAAAAAAAAAAAAAGGAACAGTATGAGGCAATGAACCACCCTCCCTGAACTGAATACAACCAACTATGGATGGCCTATGTGGCTGCACTCAGACTGGAGACTGGGCTGCACTCACACACACACACACACAGACCCTGCAGATCGCTGTGAAAACAGCGCTACAAGGCAAAAGCAAGGTGAATAGTAGGTGAACACAGCGGTTGCTAAATTAGCCTTTGGAAAGCACAAAGAAGCAAATCGCTATCTCTAAACTGTCCCTCAGTCAGCAAACAGCGTCCTGTCACTAACTGAATTCACAGCAGAGTGATCGCAAAATGGCGCCAGCGACTTTTAAACTGCATCATGACATCATTACACCAGCCAATCACAGCCTTGCCAGTAGTTTCATGCCCTCCATGCTAAACAGGATGTGCCCACACTTGGAATCAATCTCATTGGCTGAATTTCTGCTTTTTGAATCTTAGAACTTCCGATTCCGGTATCCGATACGCGGCAAGTATCGGAATCCCGGTATCGGAATTCCGATACCGCTAGTATCGGCCGATACCCGATACTTGCGGTATCGGAATGCTCAACACTACTCATAGCTAATACATTGTTGGAATCATGGTCTCTTTTCCTACATTATGTTCTTCGATAATCTAGCAAAATCCTGATAACTTATAAACTTTATTCCTTTAATAATAAATTACATATTCAATTGTGGAGTAACACAAAAGAAGACGAAGTGAAGAAGGAGAAAAAATATTTTAAAAAGTAATAAGTTTATTGAAACAAAATGTTAAAATTTTTACAAGAAACATTAACAAGGGAAAAGAAAAAGGGAATGGGGAAGGGGGTTTGAACCACCAGACTGGAGAGAACGAACGAGGTCCTCGCCCCTATTGAAGAAGCTACGGCGAAACAGCGCTTGTCGGGCGCAGGGGAACCATATCTGCACCTTTACCATCGGCGCTGGGTACCATCGCACTTGCTCTGCACCACAGGTAATTCACTCCCCCATATCAAATTCTTACAGCTCTTGGCATGTTTTTGTGGGTATACTCTCCAGGTTCATTGAGCAGTTTATTCCCTGCTCTGCATACCTGGATAGACAGGTATTTACCCTATATTTACATATTTAACATGATATCTAGTGTGTTGTTTGGGGATTTTTGTGCTTTCTGTGGACATTAATATATTATTTTGGTGTACCTATACCGCTCCTCCTTTTCTTCTTTTTTGTACCATAACTACCATCATATTAACATTGGGTTTACTTTTTTAACCCTGTACGGTACAGTGCAGATTCGTTCTCTCCAGTCTGGTGGTTCAAACCCCCTTCCCCATTCCCTTTTTCTTTTCCCTTGTTAATGTTTCTTGTAAAAATTTTAACATTTTGTTTCAATAAACTTATTACTTTTTAAAATATTTTTTCTCCTTCTTCACTTCGTCTTCTTTTGTGTTACTCCACAACTGAATATGTAATTTATTAATTTTTGAAGTGACTTGCAGCCTTATGAAATAAGGATTATGGGAATATATCCTTTAATAATAAACCTGAATTCATTGTCTTAGTCACCAGGCCCAATAACTATGCTCATATGGTGTATGAGTACATTCAGATTTTATTGTGCATTTGCCACAGTGAAATTTGCAACAGATTTTTTTTCTCACACAATTCGGATACATGTGAACTGACCCTAGTAATGAATGTCATAGCAATATCTCAGTACCGCTATTACTGACACTTGATAATGTTGAGAAGAGATGATATGACCTGACCACAAGATAAACTGTAATTACCATCATTTGCTGAGGATTAGAAAAGATTTATTAAAATCTACTGTTCTCTGTGAAATTACCAGAGCTCCAGGTTAGGAGATATTGATTCTGCTCAGTAAAACTTTACAAAGCCGTCAATAGCATAAGAATATTCAAAGCAATAAGCATAAAGTGGTTACATTCCAGTGGTGGATAATCACAGTTAAGTGCTTGAATTGTACAATCTTGTTAATTGTATCAGCATGAAGTGCATTCAATGTGTGGTATTAACTATGTAAAATGACAAACAAGAAAATTATGCGGGATTAGACTTTAAATTGTGATTTATTATTAGTTCTGTGTGGGTATAATATTTTCATGCATGAATAATAACAATGGCATGTAAATATCAATTGGTCTAAAAAATACTTATTGAGAAACCAATTTAAGATTGTTTTTTAATACCCTTATTTATTGTCATTATGTACCTTTAAGTTCTCGCTTTGACTCCTGGGGAGTAAAGTTTCTCAATGGTGTGTTTTCCATCTTGTTGGCGGTCATGCTTTCTTTTTTCATCATAAAAGAGCATTCCAACATTTTTTTTAATATTCCTTCATGTTTGCATTCAGTAGTGTGTATTTAACCCTTTTACCCTCAAGGGCCAATTTTTACAATTCTGACCACTGTCCCTTTATGAGGTTATAACTCTGGAACACTTCAACGGATCCTGATGATTCTGACATTGTTTTCTCGTGACATATTGTACTTCATGACAGTGATAAAATTTCTTTGATATTACCTGCGTTTATTTGTGGGAAAAAAACTGAAATTTGGTGAAAATTTAGAAAATTTTGCAATTTTCCAACTTTGAATTTTCATGCCCCTTAATCACACAGATATGTCACACAAAATAATTAATAAGTACTTTACATCAGCACAATTTTAGAACTCAAATTTTTTTTGTTAGAGTTGTAAGGGTTAAAATTCAACCAGCAATTTCTCTTTTTTACAACACCATTTTTTTTCGGGACCACATCACATTTGAAGTCACTTTGAGGGGTCTACATTATAGAAAATATCCAAAAGTGACACCTTTCAAAAAACTGCACCCCTCAAGGTGCGCAAAACCACTTTCAAGAAGTTTACTAACCCTTCTGGTGATTCACAGGAATTTTTGGAATGTTTAAAAAAAATGAACATTTAACTTTTTTTCACAAAAAAATTACTTCAGATCCAAATTTTTTATTTTCCCAAGGGTAACAGGAGAAATTGGACAGCAAAAGTTATTGTGCAATTTGTCCTGAGTACGCAGATACCCCATATGTGGGGGGAACCACTGTTAGGGCGCATGGCAGAGCTCGGAAGGGAAGGAGCGCCGTTTGAATTTTTCAACACAAAATTGGCTGGAATTGAGAACGGAGGCCATGTTGCTTTTGGAGAGCCCCTGATGTTCCTGAAAAGAGGAAACCCCCCACAAGTGACACCATTTTGGAATCTAGACCCCCAAGGAACTTATCTAGATGTGTGGTGAGAAATTTAAACCTCCAAGGGCTTCACAGAAGTTTATAACATAGAGCTGTAAAATTAAAAATTCATATTTTTTCCAAAAAAATGATCTTTTCACCCCCAATTTTATTTTTCCCGAAGGTAACAGGACCCCAATAGTAATTGTGCAATTTGTCCTGAGTACACTGATATGTGGGGGGGGACCACTGTTTGGGTGAATGGCAGAGCTCGGAAGGGAAGGAGTGCTGTTTGACTTTTTCAATGCAAAATTGGCTCGAATTGAGATTGGATGCCATGTTGCATTTGGAGAGCCCCTGATGTGCCTGAAGAGTGGAAATCTCCCACAAGTGACCCCATTTTGGAAACTAGAATTTTTTCCACAAACATGTTCTTTTAGTCCCCAATTTTTTGTCTTCCCAAGAGTAATAGGAGCAACTGGACTCCAAAAGTTGTTGTCCAATTTGTCCTGAGTATGCTAATGCCCCATATGTGGGAGAAAACTACTGTATGGGCACACATCGGGGCTTGGAAGGGAAGTAGTGATGTTTTTGAATGCAGACTTTGATGGAATGGTCTGCAGGCAACATGTCACGTTTGGAGATCCCCTGATGTGCCTAAACAGTGGAAAGCCCTCACAAGTGACCCCATTTTGGAAACTAGACCCGCCAAGGATCTTATCTAGATGTGTGGTGAAAACTTTGAACCCCCAGGTGTTTCACTAAAGTTTATAACGCCTGGGCGTGAAAATAAAAAAATCATATTTTTTACACAAACATGATCTTTTAGTGCCCAAATTTTTTATTTTCTCAAGTGTAACAGGAGAAATTGGACCCCAAAAGTTCAATTAGTCCTGAGTACGCTGAAACCCCTATGTTAGAGAAAACTACTGTATGGGCATACATCGGAGTTCAGAAGGGAAGAAATGACGTTTTGGAATGCAGACTTTGATGGAATGGTCTGTGGGCATCATGTCACGTTTGGAGAGCCCCTGATGTGCCTAAACAGTGGAAACCCCCAAATTCTAACTCCAACCCCTAACCCCAACACACCCCTAACTCCAACCCTAACCATAACCCTAACTACAAACCTAACCCTAATCCCAACCCTAACCCTAATCCCAACCGTAACCGTAATCCTAACTTTAGCCCTAACCCTAATGGGAAAATGGAAATAAATAATTTTTTTTATTTTATTATTTTTCCCTAACTAAGGGGGTGATAAAGGGAGGTTTGATTTACTATTTATAGCAGGTTTTCATGTTTGGCAGCTGTCACACACTAAAAGACGCTTTTTATTGCAAAAAATAGTTTTTGCATCACCACATTTTGAGAGCTATAATTTTTCCATATTTTGACCCACAGAGTCATTTGAGGTCTTGTTTTTGCGGGACGAGCTGACGTTTTTATTGGTAACATTTTCGAGCACGTGACATTTTTTGATCGCTTTTTATTCTGATTTTTGTGAGGCAGAATGAACAAAAACCAGCAATTCATAAATTTCTTTTTTGGGGGGCGCGTTTATACCATTCTACGTGTGGTAAAATTAATAAAGCAGTTTTATTCTTCGGGTCAGTACGATTTATATCTTTCTTGATGTTTTGGCGCTTTTATACTATAAAAACTATTTTATATAAAAAATTATTATTTTTCCATCGCTTTATTCTGAGAGCTATAACTTTTTTATTTTTCCGGTGATGGAGCTATATGGCAGCTTGTTTTTTGCGGGACAAGATGACGTTTTCAGCGGTACTATGATTATTTATCTCTGTCTTTTTGTTTGCGTGTTATTCCACTTTTTGTTCAGTGTTATGATGATAAACCATTGGTTTTTTCCTTTTTTTAATGTTGTTCACTAAAGGGGTTAACTAGTGGGACAATTTTATAGGTAAGGTCGTTACGGACATGGGGATATCAAATATGTGTACATTTATTGTTTAGATTTTTTTATTTAAAAGTGTATTTATTAATGGAATAAATATTGTTTTTTTATTATTATTTTTGTTTTTATATTTTTACAGTTATTATTATTATTTTTTTTTATTTCATTCTAACTTTTACACTGTGTCCCACTATGGGACACTCATTTTGTGCAGGCTGATCGCTTCTGTAGCATGCAGATCTGCATGCTACAAAAGCTGTCAGCGCTGCAGTCTGTGCACACTGACCTCAGAGACTTTCTGACATGCACTGCGCATGACAGAAAGTCTCTCAGCTCTGGAGACCCGGATGTCATCATGACAACATTGGGTCTCCATGGCAGTGATCGGGACCCGACGTCATGCCGCGAGTTTTCGGATCCAAACGCAGAGGGGCTGTTGGCCCCTGTGCCGGCTCTGGAACGCTGCAATCATGTTTGATCGCAGTGTTCCGGGTGTTAAAGTGCCGGCAGCGGTCATACAGGCCCAGGGCACATAGACGGGATAGTACGTCGGATGTCAGAAAGGGATTAAAATACTTACCAGTCCACATGGAAGACGATGTGTGAGCCAAAAATTAATAATTATAGTCACATGATGCAGGAGAGGACCAGAGCACTGCTTCAAATGGCAGAAGACAGGAACCAATAAGTATTTTAATGCACTTACTGCTGTTGCTAACATAGAGGACAATTAAAAACATGTGCCAAAATACTCCTTTAAAGAGAATGTGACATCAGAAAATAAACGAATCTTTAAATCAGGTTTTAATGTGCTTCTATTTATCATATCATTATTTATATAAAAAACAACAATGACAAAATGATGCTCCTTTTACACTAGCCACAAGGCATAAATTAAAACTCATGTTTCCTATCTAGAACATAGACATTAACAGCAATAACAATAGCATCATAATGCAGAACCAGACCCCAATCAGTGTAAAATAAAACTTTCACACTCCTTATCTATTAACTGTTCCAATATTTACGGACACAACTGTTTATCCCCCTCCCATAATGATAGTTCTGCTTCAAGTCACTTGTCTTATCTATTGCATTATTTCAGTGCTGTGTTGTGTATAAATATGTGATTCTTCAGATTTTGTTTTAGTCTATGCCTGATGAAGAGACCTGTGTAGTCTCGAAAGCTTGCAATTTGTTACCATCTTTTCAGTTAGCCATTAAAAGGTATCAACCACTGAGGACTCTCAATTCTAAATATTTTTTAGGAGGGTTATACAGTTGTGAGAACAAGTGTTTGCCCCCTTCCCGATTTCCTATTCTTTTGCATGTTTGTCACAATTAAATGTTTCAAATCACTTAATAAATTTAAATATTAGACAAAGATAACCCAAGTAAACACAAAATGCAGTTTCTAAGGGAAAAAGAAATCAAAATCTACAGGGCCCTGTGTGAAAAAAGTTATTGTCCCCTAAACCTAATAACTAGTTGGGCCACCCTTAGCAGCAACCATTGCCATCAAGCATTTGCAATAACTGGCAATGAGTCTTATACAACACTCTTGAGGAATTTTGGCCCACTCATCTTTGCAGAATTGTTGTAATTCAGCCACATTGGAGGATTCTTGAGCATGACCTGCCTTTTTAAGGTCATGTCACAGAATCTCAATCAGATGAAGGTCAGAACTTTGACTAACCCACTCCAAAGTCTTAATTTTCTTAAACTTAAACCATTCAGAGATGGACTTGCTGGTGTGTTTTAGATCATTGTCCTTCTGCATAACCCAAGTGCTCTTCAGCTTGAGGTCACAAACAGATGTCTTGACATTCTATGAGGATTTATTGGTAGAAAGCAGAATTCATGGTTTACCACCGCAAGTCTTCCAGGTGCTGAAGCAGCAAAACAGCCCCAGATCGTCTCACTAATACCACCTTATTTTACTGTTGGTATGATGTTCCTTTTCTGAAATGCCATGTTACTTCTATGCCAGATGAAATAGGACATACACCTTCCAAAAAAGTTTAACTGTTGTCTCATCAGTTCAGAGAGTATTCTCCCAAAAGTCTTGAAGATCATCAAGATGTTTTCTGACAAAACTAAGATGAGCCTTTATGTTCTTATTGCTCAGCAATGTTTTTTTTCTTGGAATGCTGCCATGCTGGTCATCTTTGCCCAGTCTCTTTCTTATGGTGAAGTCATGAACACTGACCTTAACTAAGGCAAATGAGGCCTGCAGTTCTTTGAATGTTGTTGTGGGGTCTTTTGTGACCTCCTGGGTGAATCAATTACAAATTGCCAAAGGCAAATAGACCCTAACTAAAAGTTCTATAAAATTAAAATATAACTTTTACTTCCATCTACTTATTAAAGAGTGCTTGTTTAAAATCACAGTGTCTGTGTGGTTATTGACTAAGCAATTGTCCTAAACTGTTAACAGATTTCAATTTTTGTGTTCCATTTATGGAGCCGTTAGGGAAACCTTATGGAAGACATCTCCCTCATTTAGGGACAATTAGTGCCGATTGATACCCCCTAGCTGTATGGGGATCAAATCCTACCTACTATTTTTGCTTATTGCAGTCCACTGTGACACTGTGTTCATACAGCGGATTTGATACAATTAGCTCAATGGATTTGGTACAACAGCTAACACCTATTGCTTCCACCAGGGTATACAACAACTAATATAAAGTCCTCTAGATTCATTGCCTATTATTCACAATTTTTTCCTAATGTGGCCGTAGACCACTATCAATATTTGTGGTTTGCCACTACAGACTACTGTGCCGAGCCTGTGGTTTTATAACCCATGAAGTTATCACATGACCAACCAATAACAGTAATGCCACTACCAGGATGGCTACGGCATTCCAGTGATGCTTAGGCAAAATCTGCATGCTTATTTTCTGTATAACAGGCGCCAAACATGTGGGGTGGGGATTCAAGTTTGAAATCGAGCACTGGCTAATGCTTGCCGAGTATCAAGCACAGCTGAGTACCCATATACTTGAGTGATATCCGAGTATCACTGAGCACCTTTGCTTATCCCTAATCATGAAATAATTTTGGACGCAAGACATTTATATCTATTAGTGGGCTTAGGCTTTCAATATCACCAGAAAATGGCATATTTTAAAACTGGATGACATATAAGCTGACATATCTTGTGTCTGTAATTTATTTTCCAGCTTTGCTGTATAGATGGGTGTTGTATTTGCAGAGTCTTTTCATTGCCATTAAATGGTGAACAAGTTAATAACAAGTCTGTTCTACTGCTAGAGGAATAAATATGATGTGAAAGTAACCCTTTACAATATTCATACAGTTAAGGGTCTATATATAGGTCTCTTGTTATTCAGTGATTTCTGGGGAAGGGGCTGTTCTTGATCATTGACTGAAAACTTTAATAAAGTATAACATATCTTGGTCTTTTATCCCCGATCATTTCACCTGTTAAAAAACACACATATAATTTTATAATTCCCGTACATTAAATAACTAAATACAGATATAGGATTAAATTGTCTCCAATATGGCCGCCCTAAGGGAAGTTTTACATAAAAATAAAAAATGTAATGCTACAACATGTAAAAAAACTAACAGAAAGCACATTTCTCTAAAGCAGACTAACAGTATATGAAGACTGATAGTAAATGAAACTAAAATTGAAGAATTTATTGAGTTTGGTCAAATGTTTTCAATAGAAATCCTCTTTATAATTTTCTTTGCTTTTACTGTATTCTTACAAGTGTCATCATAAGCACATAAGTTCTAAGGTAACAATATATTTTCTTTTTTTGTGTTTTCTTGGGACTTTTATCCTTAAAATTTATATAACCCTCTACACAAGGGGACACAACTTAAAAATCTGACCAAGAAGGTCCATATTTCTGTAAGGGCGTTAAAGATGAATAATGGAACAGACTCATATGCTTGGTCCTCAATTTAGTCAATAGGAAGCTAGTTTTGCCAAATTTGGGGGCCCGATTCATTCATTCCAATTGCCCCTGTTTATTTTCCACCTTATTTTTGTTTTCATCAAATTCACCTTTCCATCTGTGCCTTCTTAATATCTATTTTACATGTTTATATTAGGAGCTAACATCTCTAGGAAAACTAATACCCTTGTCTTTATTTTAAAAAAAAAGTGCAGCAAGGTAGTTCAACCCTTCCCCAACCAATGATTGCCAGCTTTCTGCCTATACACAGTGTAAACAGAAAGCTGTCAATCAGTGGTCAGAGGAACTATACGAGTTCAGCATTCAGAGAACTGTTAAATTTGTAAAATAAGTGATATCGGGGTCTCTTCTCCTACATCATGCTGCACTCAGATGAGCTAACAAAAATCGAGTGAAAATTTCCTTTAAGGCTCTGGTTCAGAAGAAAACTTTACCGCTGAAACCCAATCACGCTTACGACTTTAGACATTAGGCACTAGTCAGAGTCCCATAAACTTGAACTACAACTGATTAACTCCCTAAATGCTTCAATCAATAGCAACTGTGGCATCTAAGAGGCTCCCAATATCAGCTCATTGCTCCTCTCCCCTGTAATGCGGTAGAGAGAAAGGGACCAAACGCCTAAAGGCACCTGGTCTGTCACAAGTGTCTACCTACTAAGACTTACCAGGGTAAAGGTGTCATGTATACCCTCTTCCACCACCAAAAATGATAGAAAAATAACATCTATTCTTTGTTATGTAAATCAGTGATTTTAGAGAAACATTTCTAATTTCCAGGCTTCATATAAGTAGCGTTATTATCTCTATTAGTTATTGTTACATCTCTAACATATCGGAAGGCAGGAGCCCAAAATTTTCCACTAACCTACTTTTGGAGCCAATCTGAGCAACTTATGTTTCTGATGCAGATACAGAATCTACATATCTGTTGTTTTCAGTGAAGTAACTACACATCAATAGACAATTATGTTGTAATGGGAAAGGATTTTGTAAATGTTTTCTTGTATTTACCCCATATTTTTTCGACAAAATCATTTTGTCAAAATCATTGTTAAAAAAGGATGCAGCTGAATACCTGCCTGACAGATCCAACATCTGTTCACATCACTTCATATGTGTATTCAGCTGCTCTTTCCTATTCAGAAAGATTCAGTAGGAAATGTTGGATTTATGAAAAATAAAAAAACAGAATACTCAAGAGAGCAGCAGGAATAAAACAAGATCGAAAGCTGTCCACTTTTTTCCTGATGAAAGGTCCTCTTTAAGCCTCCATATTTCATGGTATAACTGTATATACACAGTGGCTTGCGAAAGTATTCAGCTTTCCTGGCATTTTTTTGTATTTTTCTACCTTACAATCTGGAATTTCACTGTTTTTTTAGATTTTGCATCAGTTCATGTAAAGAACATGTCTACAACTGTGAATATTTGGTTTTCTGTTTATTGTGAAGCAAACAACAAATAGGGCAAATTAACTGAAATTTTCAGTGTGCATAACTATTCACCCCATAAAGTCAGTACTATGTAGAGTCTCCTTTTCTGCCAAATACAATTGCAGGTCGCTTTGGATAAGTCTCTCTGAGCTTTCCACATCTTGCCACTGGGATTTTTGCCCATTCATCGAGGCAAAACTGCTACAGGTCCTTCAAGTTAGATGGTTTCTTTCGATGAACAGCAATCTTTAAGTCTGACCACAAATTCTCAATTGAATTAAGGCCTGGGCTTTGACTAGGCCACAAACATTTACACGTTTCCCCTTAAACCACTCGAGTGTTGCTTTAGCAACGTGTTTTGGGTCGTTGTCTTGTTGGAAGGTGAACCTCCGTCCCAGTCTTTGATCACTGACAGACTGAAATAGGAATATTGCGGTATTTCATACTATCCATCTTACCTACAGCTTGGACTAATTCCCCTGTCCCTGCTGCCAAAAACCATCCCTACAGCTTGATGCTGTCACCACAATGCTTCAATGTGGGGATGGTGTTCTTGGGGTGATGAGTTGTTTTGATTTGGCACCAAACATAGCATTTACCCTTTAGTTCCTAATAGAGTACATAAATTAAATAGAAAGGAAATTTACTGGATTTATAGGCTCAATACCTTAAAACTCCATGGATTAAACGAGGTTACAGAAGTTTTTATATTCAGTTTTTATGTACCTTTAGTTCCCAGTATGCACTCCCCTCAAACCACGATTAAATTGGAGTATTAAATATTTCTATGTAATCCTTTCAATTTCGACTAAATTGTGGTATTAATTGTAAATATAAATATTTCTATTTACATTTTATATATTTTATAATGAAGAATCTCAAATATTAATTGATAAAACTGACTTTTTCTATCCCTTGTTCATTGCATAGCACTCCTCCCGAATCACAATTATATTGTGGTGGGAACTAGTGATGAGCGAATATACTCGTTAGTCGAGATTTCCCGAGCATGATCAGGTGTCCTCTGAGTATTTTTTAGTGCTCGGAGATTGAGTTTTCATCACCGCAGATGAATGATTTACATCTGTTAGCCAGCATAAGTACATGTGGGGGTTGCCTGGTTGCTAGGGAATCCCCACATGTAATCAAGCTGGCTAATAGCTGTAAATCATTCAGCTGCGGTGATGAAAACTCAATCTCCGAGCACTAAAAAATACTCAGAAGACACCCGAGGGTGCTCGAGAAATCTCATGTAAGGAGTATATTCGCTCTTCACTAGTGGGAATCCGAAATTGTGATGTAAACCTCTCCCAAAAAACTTTTCACTCAATAACTATATTTAATCACTGTAAAATTTATAGGCAAAATGTATGATATTGCTGGGGTTGTTCATCAGTGGTTTAATGTGTGCGGTGTGCTGTGACCTGCAGTTGTGAGTAGATCGCTTCTGTTCTTGGACGTTCTTCTGTCCCTTTGGCGGTGGGTCGTGTTCTTTCCCTGCTGTGCTATGTTGGTAATGGTGATGTAGATATCTAATTATTAGTATGCAGTTGGAAACTGCATAACACATTATATATTAATACCGTTAGCGATACCATCTTGTCTTGATGTATAGAGCAAATGAACTCCGGTCCCCGAATAACCTCCTCTCTAGGAACAAATCTGTACTTTATAGATTGTGAATGTTCTTAGATAAATTAACATATAAAGAATCTGGAAGCCATTCCTATCACATAACATATGAAATTAATGCACACAAATTGTAATAATTTTATTTTTAAATATTTTAAATATTTTAAATTTTTAAGACATATTTTTAGAATTGTATTACAGTTTAATAAATAGTTCTTTATAATAGATGATGGCATTTTTAACTTCCACCTCCGTTTTCTACACAAAATCTAATTCATAGAGTCCAAGGGGATTGAATTTCCTCTGGCTTGTGAGGATGATGAGAATGTCAAGTCTTCATTTGATTACTTTTGAGTAGGTTCGCATCCTCAAATTCTTTTGGTTCTTTCTCTTTCTCTTTTCTTCTCTTTTTTTCTTCCTTTTTTTCTTTATTTTTGCGAAAGAACCTATAAAAAAAGAAAAAATATACAGACTTTTTTTCACTAGTATTTCTGTTTTTTTTAAACGAAAATTTTATGGATGATGGGCAATTGTCATGTGCTATACCATGTGTCCATTATATGAACTTTGACACTGTTTGACATGTGATTCCTTCGCTAAATATGTGACTTATGAAAGTAATTGATTGCAGCATATGCACATGCCAATTTCTAGTTAGATGATCCCATAAATTTAATTTATGCCTATATTTTTCTCACTTCACTTCACCAACTCAGACGCTTTAGTGATGATGCATCACAGAAACATTGGATTACAAAAACATGTAGACAAAGGTTACAATGCAACAATATAGGTAAAAAGCCAAGAGGGGTTGGTTAAATTCTATCACAAGCCACTGTACCTCTACCTGTGGTCAAACATTTTTGTAGAGCAGGTCACAGCTTCGCGAACATAAAACATCTGCTATTGAGAAGTAAATTCAGATCCCCAGAAGAGTCTGGTTATAGAAAACATATGATGACCTTTGACACATTCAGAGCAGGAATTAATGTGACTTTTGGGTTTATGTCCTTCTACATCAATTAAGGAATATTAATTGGAAGCGCCATATTATGCCACTTATATTGATTAACGGGTGCCTGCCACTATAAAAATCTGCAGTTTTTACTTACACACCACGCCCCCCGAGGAAGCAACATTGCGAAACGCGCGTTGGAGTCCGCTTTCCCACGTCCTGCATCCAGGTTGGTTTACTATGGGCATTTCTTTCCCCTCACTATCTCTGATGTTATTTATTGCATGTCATTTATGGACTCTTGCTTCAGTATAGTTCTTTTGGCACACATCTTATCTATTTAGCTTGAATACGTGTATGTTGGATTCCATTATTATTTCCTGTGTATTATTACCCTGACCTAGGTGTTTACCTGCAGCATGCAGTTATATTTTATACCCAAGGTCTTTGTATCAACCTATGTATAGGAATATTCAACGGACATTAATATATGTTTTTTCAGTGTAATCAGTACGTTGTTTTTTTTAGAACTATACATGCATATCCATATTACCATTCTTTTGACTGCAATCTTACCAATTGTGTTGCGGACGTGGCACCATGACGTCACTATACCCTGTCTTTTTTTGTATTTACCTGTTTTTATGATTAAAGTATTGTCAGAATTTCAAATAAAACTTATATATATTTTAAGAATTGCTCTAAAGCCCACTTTCTTTCTTTGGTTTTATGTAGACAAAGGTTACAATGCAACAATATAGGTAAAAAGCCGAGAGGGGTTGCTTAAATTCTATCACAAGCCACTGTACCTCTACCTGTGGTCAAACATTTTTGTAGAGCAGGTCACAGCTTCGTGAACATGAAACATCTGCTATTGAGAAGTAAATTCAGATCCCCGAGAGACAGAAGAGTCTAGTTATAGAAAACATATGATGACCTTTGACACACTCAGAGCAGGAATTACTGTGACTTATGGGTTTATGTCCTTCTACATCAATTAAGGAACGTTCTACTCAGAACTTGTGGCGGCATCACACCCCTGGACTAGACCTCAGTCGGAGGACAATAAAACTTTCACACTCCTTATCTATTAACTGCTTCAATATTTACTGACGTAACTGTTTCTCTCTGTCCCACATTGATTGTTCTGCTTCATTGTCACTTGTGTTATTTATTGCATTATTCATGTGTCCTGTTAATCTTCAGATTTAGTGTTATTCTATACCTGATGAAGAGACTTGAGTGGCCTCCAAAGCTGGTATTTGTTAACATCTTTTCAGTTAGCAATTAAAAGGTATCACTGAGGACTCTCAAATTTTAACATTTTTCCATTCCAGATTGGGAGCTGTGTAATACTGGTTCACAGCAGTTATTATGAATAACAACTGGATATAAATGTCATGAGGAAACAATATTACCGTGACGCACTTTTTATTTTTTAACAATGGACCAAGAACCCTTCATTCCGCATTTCCACCTGTGCTTCTTATTGACATAGCGGTCTAATAACATAGTCATTGCGTAGAATTATATTCCCAATACGTTGGAGCAATTACATAGTAAATCTATTTGCTGTGGAAGAAATGCCCCACTGTGAAAAATATAGAAACAAAATTAAAGTTTTCCTTTCCATTTATAAGAAAAGAAAGAAAAGCCCAGAATCATGAAACAAGCCATGTAAGTATAAGCCAATAATATTTCTCATGAGGGCAAAGGCATGAACACATAGTAATGTAAAGAATCTGAAAAGAAGGTTATTGGCTATCTGTTATTTTCATGTCCTCTTCTGTAGGACCTTCAAAAATATGTAACCACACAACGGTACAATGGGATTCTCTACTAATGATCTAAGGGGATGAAGGTCAGTCACATGTACAATTGGCTCTACATATTGTATTATTTGATTGGCTTATATATTGAACATTGGCCGTAAGTGAAAAGTGATTGGCTCCAAAGTCATCTTAAAATGTGGTTGTCTTCTACTGGACTCTTATGTCAGAGCCCAGGATTAAAGTGTTTGACTTATATTCATTCTTCATAAGCACATCTGTCACCAAGCCTCCTGGTTGTCTGCTTGCCAGAGATGGGGCAATACTCTCCTGATGACTGACAGTTGGGAAAAGCAATATGGTTGAGCTTCTAGCACTATAAATGTGAGCTCTCCAATGCTGCAATCAGAAGCAGAGCAGTCATGCTGAAGCTGGCCATATCGAGCCAACTTCATAGCATCATATACAAATGATCATTGCCTGGTGGACTGTTCACTCCTAAAAGACACAGTGGTGACCAGTAACCAAGGCTAACAAGAAGTGAACTTTTAAATTTAAAATCTTTTAATTCTTGAAGAGAGAGGATATTTCATAAGAGATAAATTGTTTTGACAAGCAATTTACAATTTTATCCATTTAACCCCTTCATGACCCAGCCTATTTTGGCCTTAATGACCTTGCCGTTTTTTGCAATTCTGACCAGTGTCCCTTTATGAGGTAATAACTCAGGAACGCTTCAACGGATCCTAGCGATTCTGAGATTGTTTTTTCGTGACATATTGGGCTTCATGATAGTGGTAAATTTAGGTCGATAATTTCTGAGTTTATTTGTGAAAAAAACGGAAATTTGGCGAAAATTTTGAAAATTTCGCAATTTTCACATTTTTAATTTTTATTCTGTTAAACCAGAGAGGTATGTGACACAAAACAGTTAATAAATAACATTTCTTACATGTCTACTTTACATCAGCACAATTTTGGAAACAAATTTTTTTTTTGCTAGGAAGTTATAAGGGTTAAAATTTGACCAGTGATTTCTCATTTTTACAACAAAATTTACAAAACCATTTTTTTTAGGGACCACCTCACATTTGAAGTCAGTTTGAGGGTTCTATATGGCTGAAAATACCCCAAAGTGACACCATTCTAAAAACTGCACCCCTCAAGGTGCTCAAAACCACATTCAAGAAGTTTATTAACCCTTCAGGTGTTTCACAGCAGCAGAAGCAACATGGAAGGAAAAAATGAACATTTAACTTTTTAGTCACAAAAATGATATTTTAGCAACAATTTTTTTATTTTCCCAAGGGTAAAAGGAAAAACTGGACCACGAACGATGTTGTCCAATTTGTCCTGAGTACGCTGATACCTCATATGTGGGGGTAAACCACTGTTTGGGCATACGGCAGGGCTTGGAAGGAAAGGAGCGCCATTTGACTTTTTGAATGAAAAATTGGCTCCAATCTTTAGCGGACACCATGTCGCGTTTGGAGAGCCCCCGTGTGCCTAAACATTGGAGCTCCCCCACAAGTGACCCCATTTTGGAAACTAGACCCCCCAAGGAACTTATCTAGAAGCATAGTGAGCACTTTAAACCCCCAGGTGCTTCACAAATTGATCTGTAAAAATGAAACAGTACTTTTTTTTCACAAAAAAATTATTTTAGCCTCAATTTTTTCATTTTCACATGGGCAACAGGATAAAATGGATCCTAAAATTTGTTGGACAATTTCTCCTGAGTACACTGATACCTCACATGTGGGGGTAAACCACTGTTTGGGCACATGGTAAGGCTCGGAAGGGAAGGAGCGCCATTTGACTTTTTGAATGAAAAATGATCTCCATCGCTAGCAGAGACCATGTCACGTTTGGAGAGCCCCCGTGTGCCTAAACATTGGAGCGCTCCCACAAGTGACCCCATTTTGGAAAGTAGACCCCCCAAGGAACTTATCTAGAAGCATAGTGAGCACTTTAAACTCTCAGGTGCTTCACAAATTGATCCGTAAAAATGAAAAAGTACTTTTTTTTCACACAAAATTTCTTTTAGCCTCAATTTTTTCATTTTCACATGGGCAACAGGATAAAATGGATCCTAAAATTTGTTGGGCAATTTCTGCTGAGTATGTTGATACCTCATATGTGGGGGTAAACCACTGTTTGGGTGCACGGCAAGGCTCGGAAGGGGAGGCGTGCCATTTGACTTTTTGAATGGAAAATTAGCTCCAATCGTTAGCGAACACCATGTCGCGTTTGGAGAGCCCCTGTGTGCCTAAACATTGGAGCTCCCCTACACGTGACCCCATTTTGGAAACTAGACCCCCCAAGGAACTTATCTAGATGCATAGTGAGCACTTATAACCCCCAGATGCTTCACAGAAGTTTATAACGCAGAGCCGTGAAAATAAAAAATAATTTTTCTTTCCTCAAAAATGATTTTTAGCCCAGGATTTTTTAATTTTCCAAGGGTAATAGGAGAAATTGGACCCCAAATGTTGTTGTCCAGTTTGTCCTGAGTACGATGATACCCCATATGTGGGGGTAAACCACTGTTTGGGCACACGGCAGGGCTCGGAAGGGAAGGCACGCCATTTGGCTTTTTGAATGGAAAATTAGCTCCAATCATTAGCGGACACCATGTCACGATTGGAGAGCCCCTGTGTGCCTAAACATTGGAGCTCCCTAACAAGTGACCCCATTTTGGAAACTAGACCTCCCAAGGAACTAATCTAGATGTGTGGTGAGCACTTTGAACCCCCAAGTGCTTCGCAGAAGTTTATAACGCAGAGCCGTGAAAATAATAAATGTGTTTCCTTTCCTCAAAAATATTTTTTTAGCCCAGAATTTTTTATTTTTGCAAGGGTAACAGGAGAAATTGGACCCCAAAAGTTGTTGTCCAGTTTCTCCTGAGTACGCTGATACCCCATATGTGGGGGTAAACCACTGTTTGGGCACATGCCGGGGCTCGGAAGGGAAGTAGTGACGTTTTGGAATGCAGACTTTGATGGAATGCTCTGCGGGCGTCACGTTGCATTTGCAGAGCCCCTGATGTGCCTAAACAGTAGGAACTCCCCACAAGTGACTCCATTTTGGAAACTAGACCCCCCAAGGAACTTATCTAGATGTGTGGTGAGCACTTTGAACCCCCAAGTGCTTCACAGAAGTTTATAACGCAGAGCCGTGAAAATAATAAATGTGTTTCCTTTCCTCAAAAATATTTTTTTAGCCCAGAATTTTTTATTTTTGCAAGGGTAACAGGAGAAATTGGACCCCAACAGTTGTTGCCCAGTTTGTCCTGAGTACGCTGGTACCCCAAATGTGGGGGTAAACCACTGTTTGGGCACACGTCGGGGCTTGGAAGGGAGGGAGCACCATTTGACTTTTTGAATGCAAGATTGGCTGGAATCAATGGTGGCGCCATGTTGCGTTTGGAGACCCCTGATGTGCCTAAACAGTGGAAACCCCTCATTTCTAACTTCAACACTAACCCCAACACACCCCTAACCCTAATCCCAACTGTAGCCATAACCCTAATCCCAACCCTAACCCCAACACACCCCTAACCACAACCCTAACCCCAACACACCCGTAACCCTAATTCCAACCCTAGCCCTAATTCCAACCCTAACCCTAAGGGTATGTGCCCACGTAGCGGATTCGTGTGAGATTTTTCCGCACGACTTTTGAAAAATCTGCAAGTAAAAGGCACTGCGTTTTACCTGTGGATTTACAGCAGATTTCCAGTGTTTTTTTGTGCGGATTTCACCTGCGGATTCCTATTGAGGAACAGGTGTAAAACGCTGCGGAATCCGCACAAAGAATTGACATGCTGTGGAAAATACAACGCAGCGTTTCTGCACGGAATTTTCCGCATTATGGGCACAGCGGATTTGGTTTTCCATAGGTGTACACGGTACTGTAAACCTGATGGAAAACTGCTACGAATTCGCAGCGGCCAATCCGCTGCGGATCCGCGGCCAATCCGCTGCGGATCCGCGGCCAATCCGCTGCGGATCCGCGGCCGATCCGCTGCGGATCCGCTGCCAAATCCGCACATGCCATAACCCTAACCCTAACCCTAGTTCTAACCCTAACCCTAGTTCTAACCCTAACCCTAGTTCTAACCCTAACCCTAGTTCTAACCCTAACCCTAGTGGAAAAAAAAAATATATATATTTTCTTTATTTTATTATTGTCCCTATCTATGGGGGTGATAAAGGGGGGGGTTTATTTATTATTTTTTTTATTTTGATCGCTGTGGTAGAACCTACCACAGCGATCAAAATGTACCTGTAAGGAATCTGCCGGCCGGCGGGCGTACTGAGCATGCGCCCGCCATTTTGGAAGATGGCGGCGCCCAGCGAGGAGACGGCCGGACACCGGGAGGATCGGTAAGTATGAAGGGGTGGTGGGGGGGTGGATCTGAGCACAGGGGGGGTGATCGGAGGACGGGGGGAGCGGACAGCAGGACGGGGGAGCGGGCAGGAGCACGGGGCAGCGGAGCACAGGACGGAGGGGACCGGACCACGCACCGGAGCACTGGGGGGGCGATCGGTGGGGTGGGGGGTGGTCACTTCAGGTTTTCCAGCCATGGCCGATGATATTGCAGCATCGGCCATGGCTGGATTGTAATATTTCACCTGTTTTTTAGGTGAAATATTACAAATCGCTCTGATTGGCAGTTTCACTTTCAACAGCCAATCAGAGCGATCGTAGCCACGGGGGGGTGAAGCCACCCCCCCTGGGCTGAAGCACCACTCCCCCTGTCTCTGCAGATCGGGTGAAAATGGAGTTAACCCTTTCACCCGATCTGCAGGAGCGCGATCATTCCATGACGCATACGCTGCGTCATAGGTCGTTTTGGCACCGACTTTCATGACGCAGCGTATGCGTCAAAGGTCGTTAAGGGGTTAAGACAGGAGTGGGGAACCTCTGATTGATGGGCTATCAACGTCCCACTATGTCCTTTTCTCCAGCTCCAGTCAGATTCCCGGGGATCGCAGTGCTCAGGATTACATCTTCACTCTGGATGTTCTTTGTTGCCAGAGTTGGTGCACTCTGCGCTCCCATCCCATTGATGAAGGTAAAAGTTGAAATGTACCTTGTGATCATATACTCCAGCCCCAGTGTATTCTATGTGATGTATAGGTTCCAATCAAATAGTATTCTATTGATAAATGGATCCAGCTCCAATGTGTTCTATGTGACGTATAGACTCTAGCCCAGTGTCTCCTGTGATGTTTATGCTCCTTCCCCAGTGATTCATATATGATGCATATGCACTTGCCCAAGTGCCTCCTATGTAATATACCGTATATATTCGAGTATAAGCCGACCTTTGCCACGGAAAACTGGGTAAGCTTATTGAGTATAAGCCGGGCATACATTGTCCCCTCATCCCTGTCCTGCTATGCATGGCTCCCCCTGTCTTGTCCTGGAATGTGGCTCCCCACATCCTGTCCTGGTATGTGGCTCCCCGTCCTGTCCTAGTATGTGTGGCTCCCCGTTGTATGCATGGCTCCCCCGGTCCTGCATGGCTCGGCTCCCCTGGTTCTGCGTAGATCGTTTCCCTAGGTCCGGCATGGCTCGGCTCCCCGTCCCATCGTTGTATGCATGGCTTACATTCACCCTTGTCCTACTCACCCTCCTTGCGCCATTGCTGCATCTCTGTCCCTGCATCTCCGTTGTCCCGGCTCCGGCAGCTCTTCCTGTGCTGAGTGGTCACATGGTACCTCTCATTAAGGCAATGAATATGCGTTCTACACCTATGGGAATGGAGACACGTGCATATTCATTACCTTAATGATCGGTACCACGTGACCGCTCAGCACAGAAAGAGCTGCTGGGACAACGGAGATGCAGAGACGGAGATGCAGCGATGGCACGAAGAGGGTGAGTAGGATGTCTTCTGAAAGTCGGCGGCTGCAGGTGCAGCTGTCACTGTGCCACAGCCCCCGGCTCCTGCCGCTTTCTGGACAATGACTTGTATATAAGCCGAGTGGGTGGGCGCTTTCAGCACAAAAATTGTGCTGAAAATCTCAGCTTATACACAAGTATATATGGTATATGCTTTAGTCCCAGTGTCTCCTATATAATATATATGCACCAGTCCCAGTGTCTTCTATGTGATGCATCTACGCCATCCCAGGTGCCTCCTATGTGACATAGACAACAGTCTTAATGTCTCCTATAGATATCGCAGTCTCAGTGTCTCCTATGTGATGTATACAGAAGTATTGGTGTCTCCTGTGTGATGTGTACAACAGTCTCAGTGTCTCCTATGTCATGGAAATAGCAGTCCTCACAAATCCTATGTGATGTGATGTATACTGCAGACTCCCACTGCTTGAGTTCTATAAATATAACGTGAGCAGTAATGAATTTCCTACTGCAAAGAGACATGCAGTGTAATATACATCACTGTTTGGTACAACATACTGCTTCAAATTTTTTACAAAACATATTGTTAAGACTGACTGCACTGCAGACTGATGCAATCCTGGAAAAGCAGTTGCAAATAGCAACATCATCAATTTCACCTTACATCACAACCTCACAAAGACCATCATTCTTGGAATCTGAAACACAAAAGACATACAAGCATGCATTAATAAACTATAAACAACTATAAAGTCCAAATATATAGCTGAAGGCCTGTAGTCCACAACAATGGGGTAATCCAGGTTCAAATTGGAAACCCATCTTCGGATTGGCGAAGTTGCAACATGCAAACACTTCCACCAACCCAGTAATCAAATAGTGATAGTTCCACGTTGAAACACATCTGGAGGTATTCTCCCCACCATGAACTGCATCAGTACTAATGTCTTCATGTGATGCCTTCTCTCATGAAGGACTTGGTGATGTACATCCAGTGAGAACCACTCTGCACAACCGATGACCAGCTCAAGTAGAGCCCATATGCATTGGTGCATCAAAAGCACAAGGATCCTCACATAGGAAGTTTGGATGCGATAGCCATGTGTTGTCACTAAGGCTAAATGCTGTCAAAAGTCCTGTTCCATGATCAGCTTCCATGATCAGTTTGGCCAAGGCCTGTGAAGTTGTGATGCCATTGCTCAGAAGTCACTTTAGCTATTTCCAGTATGGCAAAACAAAGTTTAAGTCTTGGAACAGAGTGTGCGGTGCAATGCGCACTTTTGTTGTCCTTCAAGATCCTCAGACAGGTCACTGCAGCCATGGTGTCTGTAGATTCATCAGAGAATATGTGGACTTCCTTCTTGATGGTAGTTGAAATGGACCTTAAGACATAACAATGTGGGACTTGGAGATGGTCTAAGACCTTCAGAGGCTTCTTCAATATCTCCCACCTTTGTAGTTTTTGGGATGGTAGCGGAGTGTCCCAATCTGTGTTTTCAGCTGAAATATGAGCTGTACTATATGAAATATGACATCTAATATATAATTGCCTAGAATACTACTTCCTGCAATTTGTGCCAACTTCCGTGGCTTTGTCCGGAGCTAATGTCCGGAGCTAATGTCCGGAGCTAATGTCCGGAGCTAAGTGACGTCACCAGTGTCCTACACCCAGGCAGAGCACAGGGGCCCCAGGCAGCATATGGGGCCCCAGGCAGAGCACAGTGGTCCCAGGCAGAGCACAGGGGCCCCAGGCAGCCTATGGGGCCCTAGGCAGAGCACAGTGGCCCCAGGCAGAGCACAGGGGCCCCAGGCAGCATATGGGGCCCCAGGCAGAGCACAGTGGCCCCAGGCAGAGCACAGGGGCCCCAGGCAGAACATGGGGCCCCAGGCAGAGCACAGGGGCCCCAGGCAGAGCACAGGGGCCCCAGGCAGCATATGGGGCCCCAGGCAGAGCACAGGGGCCCCAGGCAGCATATGGGGCCCCAGGCAGAGCACAGTGGCCCCAGGAAGAGCACACACCAAATCGGAGGCCGAGGGGCCCCGCCAACCAAATCGGAGGCCGAGGGGCCCCGCCAACCAAATCGGAGGCCGAGGAGCCCCGCCCACCAAATCGAAGGCCGAGCGGCCCCGCCCACCAAAGCGGAGGCCGAGGGGCCCGGCTCCGCCCACGAAAGCGGAGGCCGAGGGGCCCCGACCACCACATCGGAGGCCGAGGGGCCCCGCCCACCAAATCGGAGGCCGAGGGTCCCCGCCCACCAAATCGGAGGCCGAGGGTCCCCGCCCACCAAATCGGAGGCCGAGGGTCCCCGCCCACCAAATCGGAGGCCGAGGGTCCCCGCCCACCAAATCGGAGGCCGAGGGGCCCCGCCAACCAAATCGGAGGCCGAGGGGCTTCGCCAACCAAATCGAAGGCCGAGCGGCCCCGCCCACCAAAGCGGAGGCCGAGGGGCCTGGCCCCGCCCACCAAAGCGGAGGCCGAGGGGCCTGGCCCCGCCCACCAAAGCGGAGGCCGAGAGGCCCCGCCCACCACATCGGAGGCCGAGGGTCCCCGCCCACCAAATCGGAGGCCGAGGGTCCCCGCCCACCAAATCGGAGGCCGAGGGTCCCCACCCACCAAATCGGAGGCCGAGGGTCCCCGCCCACCAAATCGGAGGCCGAGGGTCCCCGCCCACCAAATCGGAGGCCGAGGGGCCCCACCAACCAAATCGGAGGCCGAGGGGCCCCGCCCACCAAATCGGAGGCCGAGGGTCCCCGCCCACCAAATCGGAGGCCGAGGGGCCCCGCCAACCAAATCGGAGGCCGAGGGGCCCCGCCCACCAAATCGGAGGCCGAGGGTCCCCGCCCACCAAATCGGAGGCCGAGAGTCCCCGCCCACCAAATCGGAGGATAAGGGGCCCCGCCAACCAAATCGGAGGCCGAGGGGCCCCGCCAACCAAATCGGAGGCCGAGGGGCCCCGCCAACCAAATCGGAGGCCGAGGGGCCCCGCCAACCAAATCGGAGGCCGAGGAGCCCCGCCCAACAAATCGAAGGCCGAGCGGCCCCGCCCACCAAAGCGGAGGCCGAGGGGCCCGGCCCCGCCCACCAAAGCAGAGGCCGAGGGGCCCCGACCACCACATCGGAGGCCGAGGGGCCCCGCCCACCAAATCGGAGGCCGAGGGGCCCCGCCCACCAAATCGGAGGCCGAGGGTCCCCGCCCACCAAATCGGAGGCCGAGGGTCCCCACCCACCAAATCGGAGGCCGAGGGTCCCCGCCCACCAAATCGGAGGCCGAGGGTCCCCGCCTACCAAATCGGAGGCCGAGGGTCCCCGCCCACCAAATCGGAGGCCGAGGGTCCCCGCCCACCAAATCGGAGGCCGAGGGGCCCCGCCCACCAAATCGGAGGCCGGGGGTCCCCGCCCATCACATCGGAGGCCGAGGGGCCCCGCCCACCAAATCGGAGGCCGGGGGTCCCCGCCCTCCAAATCGGAGGCCGAGGGGCCCCGCCCACCACATCGGAGGCCGAGGGGCCCCGCCCACCAAATCGGAGGCCGAGGGTCCCCGCCCACCAAATCGGAGGCCGAGGGGCCCCACCCACCAAAGCGGAGGCCGAGGGTCCCCGCCCACCAAATCGGAGGCCGAGGGTCCCCGCCCACCAAATCGGAGGCCGAGGAGCCCCGCCCACCAAATCGGAGGCCGACGGGCCCCACCCACCAAAGCGGAGGCCGAGGGTCCCCGCCCACCAAATCGGAGGCCGAGGGTCCCCGCCCACCAAATCGGAGGCCGAGGAGCCCCACCCACCAAATCGAAGGTCGAGGGGCCCCGCCCATGAAAGCGGAGGCCGAGGGTCCCCGCACACCAAATCGGAGGCAGAGGGACCCCGCCCACCAAATCGGAGGCCGAGGGGCCCCGCCCACCAAAGCGGAGGCCGAGGGGCCCCGACCACCAAAGCGGAGGCCGAGGTTCCCTGCCCACCAAATCGGAGGCCGAGGGTCCCCGCCCACCAAATCGGAGGCCAAGGGTCCCCGCCCACCAAATCGGAGGCCGAGAGTCCCCGCCCACCAAATCGGAGGCCGAGGGTCCCCGCCCACCAAATCGGAGGCCGAGAGTCCCCGCCCACCAAATCGGAGGCCGAGGGGCCCCGCCAACCAAATCGGAGGCCGAGGGGCCCCGCCAACCAAATCGGAGGCCGAGAGTCCCCGCCCACCAAATCGGAGGCCGAGGGGCCCCGCCAACCAAATCGGAGGCCGAGGGGCCCCGCCAACCAAATCGGAGGTTGAGGGGCCCCGCCCACCAAATCGGAGGCCGAGGGTCCCCGCCCACCAAATCGGAGGCCGAGAGTCCCCGCCCACCAAATCGGAGGCCGAGAGTCCCCGCCCACCAAATCGGAGGCCGAGGGGCCCCGCCAACCAAATCGGAGGCCGAGGGGCCCCGCCCACCAAATCGGAGGTTGAGGGTCCCCGCCCACCAAATCGGAGGCCGAGGGTCCCCGCCCACCAAATTGGAGGCCGAGGGTCCCCGCCCACCAAATCGGAGGCCGAAAGTCCCCGCCCACCAAATCGGAGGCCGAGGGGCCCCGCCAACCAAATCGGAGGCCGAGGGGCCCCGCCAACCAAATCGGAGGCCGAGAGTCCCCGCCCACCAAATCGGAGGCCGAGGGGCCCCGCCAACCAAATCGGAGGCCGAGGGGCCCCGCCAACCAAATCGGAGGCCGAGGAGCCCCGCCCACCAAATCGAAGGCCGAGCGGCCCCGCCCACCAAAGCGGAGGCCGAGGGGCCCGGCCCCGCCCACCAAAGCGGAGGCCGAGGGTCCCCACCCACCAAATCGGAGGCCGAGGGTCCCCGCCCACCAAATTGGAGGCCGAGGGTCCCCGCCCACCAAATTGGAGGCTGAGGGTCCCCGCCCACCAAATCGGAGGCCGAGGGTCCCCGCCCACCAAATCGGAGGACGAGGGGCCCCACCTGTGAAAATTTTACTGTGAAAATACCTGATGGGCACACAAGTATGCGCCAGTATGGGTACTAAGAGCTTTTCCACATAATAATGAAATATTTTAAAATGTCATAGAACATACCAATATACATAGTTATTGATACATATTATTTATTATTTACATTATTGTTCTTAAGCAAAGAACCGTTGTTGTGGCATTTGCCACAACACGCAAAGTTGTTGTCTGATGTCTTTCATCACTCCCCTCATAAGCATGTTCATGGATCCTGTGTAACTGTACCTTAAATAACAAGAATTGTCAAGAGCTGGTGAGTGCAGCCATTTTTTGTTCTTTCTTACTATTATTTATTAATTGTATTATTCTTACATTTGAATAAATAAAGTATATATGGATTCTAGACTCCCGATTCTTTAGAATCGGGCTGCCATCTAGTATACTATAAACCCAAGAGGATCATAGATGTTGTTTACAGCAAATAACACTTCTCTTTTGGTGAAGGGTTTGTCACAGGATGACACTTGGAATATGAACGTATTCTATTTAATGTCCCACAGCAGACCAAGGCTGAATTGCATAGAAGGAACATCAGAAGCCAGATTCTTTAAGCTTATTGCAAGTTCTTCAGATGAGAATGCTTTCATTACCTTTTGGCTGTTGGAGATGATCTTGTGAAGTCTGAGGTTCACTGCAGACATTTCCTGTGTAAGGCTATGTGCACACGTCAGGATTCTTTGCAGAATTTTCCTGATCAAAACCGGACTTTTTCTGTATTAAATCCGCTCCCGTTTTTATTGTGTTTTTTTGCGTTTTATTTGCGTTTTTTATGCGGATTTTTCCGGAGCTTTCCACTACTATATTATATAGTGGCAAATCCGGAGATTTTCCCCAAATTTAATGAACATGCTGCATTTTTTTCCATGATGAGTTTTTTTTGCGGAAAAATACGAAACGTGCACAAAAATTGCGGATTGCATTCTAATAAATAGGATGCTTAATGTAAGCATTTTTTAGCATTTTTATAGTGTTTTTATAAAGAAAAAATGCAAAAAAAATTTGAAAAATCCTGAACGTGTGCACATAGCCTAAAGGAAAGCAGATCAATTGCTTCTGCACTTGTGGTCAAAGACGTAAGCCCATCATCTACATAAAGTTCTACTCTGCAAATAGATACGGTAAGCATCAGATCTGTACTCTCTCTTGCCTTCCAAGTACATAGATTGTCACAGCAGGTGAGGGGCTATCGCCAAAGACATGTACCTTCATCCAGTAATTTATGACATCATTGTGGTTGTCATTGTCCTTGTGGTATAGGAATCTGAGAACGTTTCTACTGTCTCGTGATAAAACAATGAAACATTTGTTGGAGGTCGGTCATTACTGCAACAGCTTCTTGTCTGAAGTGATTCCGTACTCCCATAAGGCTGTTGTTTAGTTTAGGCACAATAAAGAGAAGGTTCTTGAGTAAAATGTCTTCATACTGAGCACTGAAATCAAACCCCACTGATTTGGTTAGGGTGATAGACGCAAAAGGATGATGAGGTACCAGCATTCTTCTCAATCCTTCAGTTGTGGCGCAGGTTCTACAAGATCTGTGTCAAAGATATTCTGTATGAAATGTTTCTCCATCTCTGGTTTTCTCTTTAGGATACGTTTTAAAATGAAAAGCTTGCAGATTGCTTAGCAACTTTGCTCTTGGAGAACAAAAAGGTAATGGGGTTATCCAGCTGTTGGAACCATCCTGAGCGAATTGATTTTCATAACTTTTATGAATTCTGTGTCTTCTCATGCAACTGCCAACTTGTTGTCTTCAATTGTAGAATTGAACACCGTTAACCTGAGGCTGTCATCACAGCGTTCATGTTGTCAGGGGGTTCTTGTTGTCTCTCATTGTCATTCAGCTTCTCCTTCACCCAATAGTGATGTGAGCATGGCTGAAAATAAGTGCTGCAACATTTTGATAAGATATGAGTCTTATGGGTCGCCCGCCAGGGCCGTGGGGTACTTGGTACTGGGTCTGGTACTTAGAGGGGGATGTCACGGTGGCGGGGACCCGGTCGGTGGCCCTGGGCGCCCATGTAAAAGGGAAGGTCCTTAAAGGTGTTTTGAGAATAAAGTTTGTTCGTGACACCACCTGTGGTAATCAGTCAGTGGGGACCGACGCTGCTTAAAGGGGTCCGCTGGGGTGATGCTATGGCAGCTAAGATGGTTTAACTTCCCACAGGTGAAGTTGGGTCCCCAGGGCTCCCGGTGTGTAGATGAGGATGGTGGATGGTGCAGTAAGAAGCAAAGGACACAGGTTTGCAGTCTCTTTACCTGGTTTACTGAAGGCTTCAGGCAACCGCAGTCCAGGGCACCAGATTACAGGTACAGGCAGGGTTCAGCCGGCTTGGAAGCGAATTCAGAGTCCCCTTCACCAGGTGGAGTTAGAAGCCTTCCTATTAGCATGGTGATGTTGTAGTCCCTTACTGCCTAAGGCTTCTGGCAAGGTCCTCACAGTTCACTCATCCTCCTTAAAGGTTAGGACACAAACCCGTATGACAGGTGGCTCGAGCCTTTTTATAGGGTCTCTATCATGACCTGGGCTGTTTGTGCCATTCCATTGTGCCTCCTGGGTATTAGGGCGGACAGGTTACTTGTAGTCCAGCTGTCCTGCCGGTTTCTGCTGTGCCCAAACGCTGCTGTGCTCCCCTGATGTCACTCTCCTGTGCTTCGCTCTCCAGCATGCTCACCAAACACTGTTCTTCGTTCGGTATGTCACTATTCAGGAGCTGCAGCACCTCTGGCTGCACGGCCCCTCACACTGCTCTTTGCCTCAGACTCATCCAGTCTGCTGTCTGGCACTAACTGTCTCCTCGCACCAACTGCCTTTCCCTCCAGACCAGAATGTATTTATAAGGAAGCCACCCATAAGCAGGATCAGAGCTCCTCCTTATGGCCTGGAGTGCGAACATTTTGTGTGATTTGTGATTACCTGATGAAAGATATCTTCCTTCACTTCCAAGCGTGATATCACTCTCCCTGTGAGGAAAGCAATGCCACTGTGACAACCAGGACCCTGGGGTGTCACACTCCCCTCCCCCATTAAATCCAGTACTCCCAGACTGGGAAAAGAAGAACAACAATACAGGTTATTTAAAGACATACATAATTTTTAAATGCATGTAAACAGGTAAAACAGGTTAATTAATGTAAACTTTGGCTTCCCTTTATGGGAGGAATTAATACTTTAACGTTACAAGAACATAGATACATAGTATGAATAATTTTCAAAAATAGAACCTATCCTATAAACCTTGACTACCCTTACGGGTATACTACTTAAGATTCTTTTTATTTAAAGTGCAAAACCAAACATCAGCTTTACTTTCATTTTCCTACTCTCACTATAATTCTCAACACTATCTGCATATTTATTATACTAGCTCACTTCTTCTGACAGCACTAATCACTTTCTTAAAGTGCAACAAATCTTAACATTCTCTTAGTACATTTAAAGGTGCAAACATATTTCAAGTCATTCAATATTTTAACAGCAGCAACGATGCGAGGGACCCATAATAAACCCCCAACGTAGGTATTGGGTCGGCTACAAGGCATGTTATCCAGACCTGGTGTTCAGCCATGCCAGATGGTTTTGATCTTCAGGTCTCAGGAACAAACAAGGCCCTACCCATGCTGGCAACGTGGGTAGAACCAAGAGTGCATCTTGAAGGTGCCAACTGTTTACAGGAAAGTTTGTGGACCATTCACTGTCCATGGCCTCAGTGTCTTTTCAAATAAACTAACTTTTAATGCAGAAACCTTGAAAAGTTAACTTTTAACTATTCACAGTCACTTTAACATTCAAAAATTCTCTATTTTCTCTTATGCTTGCCGGACCAGGAATTGCTGTCTCTCCTGTTCCTCCCGATGTCTGCAATGCTCCTGCCAGGTGATCATGGGGATCTCCCCCTGGAGTGCAATCATGTCCCCCTCCATGGGTCCCTCTGTGAATACTATGGGTTCCGGGAGCTAGCCTGCGGTTCACACGTTGGAATAAGTGGGGCTGCCATCTGACCCAGGCCACTGTCTCCCCGGTCCCAGGGTAGTCGGTAACGTACGCCTCCGGGCTTTGGAGATGGGGGGATTGGTAGGGAGTCCACCAGGGTGTCATTGAGCGCAGGGGTGGCTGCAGGACTGGAGGTAAGGGTACCCTCGGTGTACGGTGGCTTTTCACCGAGGGCCCCATAACCCTAATCAGGCGTATATAGCGATGGTGGTGAGTCGGGCCTAGCTGAAAGGTCTTCCGCCACTGGGGTCAAGGTCATGCCCCTTACCTCTGCCTCCAGAGCACCAGATCCCCTTTTCTGCTCCATGCTGGTTGGGGTAGCTGGCGGTCGACCGGCAAGAGTTCCAATGAAGGCCTCCCTCCACCTGGCCACAGTCTCCCGCTGCATCTTCATGAGCTGCCGGGTGAGTCCTTCTACCTCTCTCCGCAGGAGGTCCGGATCCAGCTTCGGTGACGGGTACAGCTCTTGCAGTTCCCGGCTGGGGGAGTCCTTCTGCTCCACCCCATGCTCAGGTGTCCACTCAAATCCCTGTGCCATGTTGCTTTCCGGCACTTCCTCTTCGGTCTCATTTCCAGCAGTTTCATTCCACCACACCTGTCTTCATGGGCGGTTCTTCCTCTTCTCCCTGCCATCCCAGTCTAGGAGGCGGACCTCTTTTTCTCTCTATGGGCATATTTCCCGGATATAGTGCAGTTCCCCAGAGTCCTGGTTGCTGCAATAATGTCATTCTTCCACCAGGGGGAGTGATATTACGTCTGATGGCACTAAAGGAGTTCATCTTACCAGGTATCACAAAACACACACTACACTTCACACTCCAGTCCACCGGGGGAGCCTTGCTCCTATCTATTAGGGCACTCCTCACAGTAGGGTAAAACTGGTGGGTTGGATAGGAAGTTCGTCAGAAGCTGACTGGGCTCTGCCCAGGCAACACCTGTCAGGCAGACAGGGGGAAAGGAGGAACATCTGAGCTGCAGACAGAGGGCCCTTGTCAGGGGTGGGATCCTGACAGAGGCCTAGCACGAGATAGAAAGATACTGAGCTGCGCCTGCCCCACGTGTGGCAGCATCCTAAGAAAGGACACGAAGAGAAGTGTATTGTGGAGAGTGAGAAACAAAGTCACAGCACAAGGAGAAAACACCGGGAGGAGTTCTGCCCTGTAAAGGCTGCCTCCTTCCGAGGCGCGTAGCCGGTGGCCGGAACACCAAGGGAGTAATTGACTCTACGCAATACTTCAGAGACCGGCAGGACAGTCAATTCCAAGTTGGCTGCCCGACCTTAAAACCTAAGAAGACACAGTGGCAAATTGTGGGGGTCGGGGCATCTCTAGGGTCCCTATAAACAAGCCTCAGGCCATCAGTCATACGGGTATGTCCTATCCATACCATCTGGTGGACAGAGAGGAAGGAATATCATCTAGAACATCTAAAAAGGTTGTGAGGACTATCCCGTGATGCTCAGCAGGGAGGTACTACAACACACAGGCCCTAGTAGGAAGGCTACTGATTTCCACCTGGATAAGAGAACTCTGGATTTGCCTTCGGACCGGCCGGACTCTGCATGCCCTGTGATCTGTACCCTGGACTGTGGATGCTGAAGTCTTCAGTAAAAGGTAAAGAGACTGCACCATTTGTGTCCTTGTTATTCACTGCGCCTTGCACCATCACCATCTAAACCTCTGGGAAGCCCTGGGGATGCACTTCACCTGTGGGAAGGTACACCATCTAGCTGCCATTCCATCACCCCAGCGGACCCCTAAGCAGCGTTGGTCACCCTGACCGAATACCACAGGTGGGGTCACGACATTCTTCATATAAACTGTCAAACCCCTTTTATTGGACGTCCCTCATAGGGCCACGGGCCGGGTCGGGCCACCGTGACATCCCCAGAACTGAGAAGGACCCGGTACCGAGTACCCCATTGCCCTTACATGAGGGAGCTCCAATAGTAGTATTGATGAGGGGCAGTCTTGATTTTTGTGATGTTCCCCCAGGTGCCGCCCAAGACAACACACCCATTTCCTCCTGCATGCCACACGGTGCTATAATGGTGACAGTTTTGGCAGCAATTCACAGTTCACAGTCTCATAACAAATCACAGTCTCTTATGTGCACATGACCCATTTCTCTGGGTCGGTCCATCCTGTTCGTGATGCAAAAAATGGGTCACATGCCAGGGCCATGGGGTACTCGGTACCAGGTCCGGTACTTAGAGGGGATGTCTTGGTGGCAGCGACCCGGTCCATGGCCCTGAGCGTCCATGTAAAAGGGAAGGTCCTTAAAGGTGTTTTGAGAATAAAGTTTGTTCGTGACGCCGCCTGTGGTATTCGGTCAGTGGGAACCTGACGCTGCTTAAAGGGGTCCTCTGGAGTGATGTTATGGCAGCTAAGATGGTATAACTTCCCACAGGTGAAGTTGGGTCCCCAGGGCTCCCAGTGTGTAGATGAAGATGGTGGATGGTGCGGAAAGAAACAGAGGCCACAGGTTTGCAGTCTCTTTACCTGGTTTACTGAAGGCTTCAGGCAACCGTAGTCCGGGGCACCAGATCACAGGTGCAGGCAGGGACCGGCTGGTTTGGAAGCGAATTCAGAGTCCCCTTCACCAGGTGGAGTTAGAAGCCTTCCTATTAGCATGGTGATGTTGTAGTCCCTTACTGCCTATGGCTTCTGGCAAGGTCCTCACAGTTCACTAATCCTCCTTAAAGATTAGGACACAAACTCGTATGACAGGTGGATCAAGCCTTTTTATAGGGTCTCTATCACGACCCGGGCTCTATGTGCCACTGTGCCTCCTGGGGTATTAGGGCGGAGAGGTTACTTGTAGTCCAGCTGTCCTGCCGGTTTCTGCTGTGCCTCCTAGAGTCCAACACAACCTCGGTCTTCCGGCTACCGGAATCTGCGCTCAGCCAGGGAGGTAGCCCAAATGCTCCTGTGCTCCCCTGGTGTCACTCTCCTGCATGCTCACTAAATACTGTTCTTCCTTCAGTATATCACTATCCAGGAGCTGCAGCACCTCTGGCTGCACGGCCCTCACGCTGCTCTCTTCCTCAGACAGCTCCAGTCTGCTGCCTGGCACTAACTGTCTCCTCTCACCAACTGCCTTTCCCTCCAGACCAGAATGTATTTATAGTGGAGCCACCCATAAGCAGGATCAGAGCTCTTCCTTATGGCATGGAGTGCGAACATGTTGTGTACTTTGTGATTACCTAATGAAATAGATCTTCCTTCGCTTCCAAGCGTGACATCACTCTCCCAGTGAGGAAACCAATGCCACTGTGACAACCAGGACCCTGGGGTGTCACACTTACATGCGGAAATCTTTGCATATCCCAAAGTGATATCATAGACAAAGTGATAAACATAGCAATGTAACAGCAAAAATGCAATACTGTATGCTTCCCAAGCCATGAGACATGAGTCAGTATAAAATCTATTAAAAATGAATAATTTAATTGAAAAATTAAAACAAAAGACTGTTCCCTAAAAATATATAATTAATAAAATTAAAATAAACATTATGGATACAAACTTCAAGTTTTTCAGGGGTTAATATCTCCCTTTCAAGCATACATTAAGCTTCAAATGTTAATTACTTTCTCCTTCATCAATATACCTTGTTCTTATGAAAGAAAGCCATCTTGTTTGACCTTTAAATAGTTTTTTTATTTATTTCATTATTGAATTGATATTTCTGTGAATTTTGTGCGAAGATATTTTTCTGTTATGATATACTAAGTTTGCTTTAATAATTTAACACAAGGAGCGTTTGCCTGGAAAACTCCAGCCCGCGGAATGTACAGCTACACTATATAGACGGGAGAGGTTAAGAAACTTTTGTGCTGCTTCATTAGATCAATAAGGATCCCTTTATTATAAGAAATTCCTATTTTAAGACCTCAATCATCTGAACAAATTTATTTGGTGTTTGTAAGGTTCTGTTACATCTAGGCCATCACTGCATTATCTGTCACAGTTAACAGAAAAAATATTGATAAATGTGTAAGCAGGTTGCAGGATGCAGTAACGGCCAGGAGGCAGAGCAAGGGTAAATGTAAGGTTTTTTTTAATCAGGGAATACTCTACTCAGGGAGAAGATAGAGCTAGTAACGGGATACACAAAAATGGGATAAGATAGGTGCAAGGAATTTAAAGGGAAAGTTCAGTAACGTTAAACTTATCAGTCCGACGACATCAGAACATGGACTCCTGGGTTCAAGTGGTGGCGCATGAGAGGTCTGGCATGGTCCTGAAGAAATTGGCATTCCGGTCCCCGATGGTGGCAGTGGTGGAACCTCGTTGTCCTCACGGGGGTCCTGGGTCCAGAAACTGAAGTGCAGGGACGGATACAGTCTTTATCACTGCCGGAGACTAACGTTACTTGGCAGTTGCTTATGGGTGAAATAGGATACAATTTACAGCAGGTCACCCGGTTTCTGTCTCAGCGTGCACGCATCTCTGCCCTGACAGGAGATTCTGCTACTCCCAGTCACTGCTATTTCACCCGAGTACTGAGGGCATCAGCCCACATAATATGCTGCCACATGGCAAGTGACCTGCCCATACTGCTTACTCTTCCCTAGCAACTGCAGGTCCCACTTAAGCTGCACTTCTAGCAATGTTGCCGCTGTTTCTTCTGACCATGTACTGACAGCCAATATTAGATGGCTGGGCCTTACTCTTAATAACGTAGCGTGGCTCGGTGTGCCTGGGGCTAACTAGCCCAATCAAGCTGAACGGGCACCCTGGTCCTCTCCTGTCTTATCCCCCGTGACCCCTCCTATGTTAACTATTTACACACTACTGATGATATGGTGTGATGGGCTCCATCTAGTGGTTCAACTTAAGTACTACACTGCCCCTACATTCTTATGGGAGAAAATACTATACAAGTAGTACAACACATAATGGTACAGCAAACATTTAAAAGATGCGACATACATCATTAAAATTAACTTATCCTTACATAGTGCCGCAACCGGGGTGGGGGCATATACCAGCCTTTGTGAACCCCTTACATATGTACTCATAACTTTAGTTCCTTCCATAGATTTTCTCTTGGATTCAGGTCAGGAGATTGACTGGCCATTCTGGCAGCTTTATTTTCTTGCTCTGAAACCAATTGCGAGTTTCCTTGGTTGTGTGTTTGGGATCATTGTCTTACTGAAATCTCTGCCCTTGTTTCATCCTCATCATTCTGGTAGATTGCAGCAGATTTTTACCCAGAATGTCTCGGTGCATTTATCCATTCATCCTTCCTTCAATTATATGAAGTTTGCCAGTGCTGTATGCAGAAAAATTGGTGACGTGTTTAATACTTATTTTGACTGCTCTGGATTTGTAGAAAAATGGATGTTCACCCCAAGCACAGCACATTGTGGGGGATATAATACTCATAAACATTATAACTAGAGACAAGCAGATGTTTAGAAATTCAAATTTGGCAACTTTGCCGACGGATTTTCTCCCCAAATTTTATTTTGAGGTGAATACGTTTTTGTGAATTTCAATACTGACAACTAGTGTTGAGCATTCCGATACCGCAAGTATCGGGTATCGGCCGATACTTGCGGGTATCGGAATTCCGATACCGAGATCCGATACTTTTGTGGTATCGGGTATCGGTATCGAAACAACATTAATGTAAAAATGTGTAAAAGAGAGAATTAAAATAAAAAATATTGCTATACTCACCTCTCCGACGCAGCCTGCACCTTACCGAGGGAAGCGGCAGCGTTCTTTGTTTAAAATTCGCGCTTTTCTTTCCTTACGTGAAGTCCCGGCTTGTGATTGGTTGCATGCCGCCCATGTGGCGGCGACGCAACCAATCACAGCAAGCCGTGACGTAATTTCAGGTCATTCAGTATTTTAAAATTACGCTCCGGCTTTGTGATTGGTTGCGTCGCAGTCACATGGGCGACGCAACCAATCACAGCAAGCCGTGACGTAATTTCAGGTCCTTAAGGATTTTAAAATTACGTCCCGGCTTGTGATTGGTTGCGGCGCGGTCAACCAATCACAAGCCGGGAGGCTGGACACGCGCGCATTTTAAAATGGGCGCGTGTCCAGCCTCCCGTGACGTCCCGGCTTGTGATTGGTTGCGGCGCGGTCAACCAATCACAAGCCGGGAGGCTGGACACGCGCGCATTTTAAAATGGGCGCGTGTCCAGCCTCCCGTGACGTCCCGGCTTGTGATTGGTTGCTTCGCGGTCAACCAATCACAAGCCGGGAGGCTCAACACTAGTCATAACTGATACAAGTCTGTTCCAATGATTCCATTTCTTTGAGGAGCGTAAGATCATCTCTTCAATCTTCATGTAAAATACCAATATATTTAATATACAGAATGTAGTGGTGCATTTTATTGCTGGCTAGATGGTGAAATGTGGTTTCCTAAATTAATTTGACCCAAAGGACGTGCTTTGTTCCATATCATTCTGGTCACTGAAAATACAGCTTTCAATTTGTTCAAATCTGAAAATCATTTCAATGTTCCCCAGTTTTGCACTGATAAAATGAAGAAAAACCTTGAAAAGTTATTCTATGCATGGATATAGAGAAAGTTAGACAAAAGGCATTTTTGTATGGCAGAGAACTTTTTTTGAGCGCATTTTAAAATGCGCGCGTGTCCAGCCTCCCGGCTTGTGATTGGTTGACCGCGCCGCAACCAATCACAAGCCGGGACGTCACGGGAGGCTGGACACGCGCCCATTTTAAAATGCGCGCGTGTCCAGCCTCCCGTGACGTCACGGCTTGTGATTGGTTGCGGCGCCCATGTGACTGCGACGCAACCAATCACAAAGCCGGGATGTCATTTTAAAATCCTTAAGGACCTGAAATTACGTCACGGCTTGCTGTGATTGGTTGCGTCGCCCATGTGACTGCGACGCAACTAATCACAAAGCCGGAGCGTAATTTTAAAATACTGAATAACCTGAAATTACGTCACGGCTTGCTGTGATTGGTTGCGTCGCCGCCACATGGGCGGCATGCGACCAATCACAAGCCGGGACTTCACGTAAGGAAAGAAAAGCGCGAATTTTAAACAAAGAACGCTGCCGCTTCCCTCGGTAAGGTGCAGGCTGCGTCGGAGAGGTGAGTATAGCAATATTTTTTATTTTAATTCTTTCTTTTACACATTAATATGGATCCCAGGGCCTGAAGGAGAGTTTCCTCTCCTTCAGACCCTGAGAACCATCAGGAATACCGTCCGATACTTGAGTCCCATTGACTTGTATTGGTATCGGGTATCGGTATCGGATTGGATCCGATACTTTGCCGGTATCGGCCGATACTTTCCGATACCGATACTTTCAAGTATCGGACGGTATCGCTCAACACTACTGACGACGACTTGTAATTGCACGTGAAATAAACATGGGGGAGAGAAGAAAGAGATAACCTCACTGACCCTAAGAGCTTACACTCTACAGGACAGTGAGGCCACCACTTACCATAAGAGCTCACAATCTACAGAAGAGAGAGAGAAAGAGAGGATCACGCTGACCATAGGAGCTTACAGGAGAGCAAAGTACTGCAGTGCGCAGGTGCCGGGAAAGGTCAGAGAGGCCCAGCGCCTGCACATTGCAGTACTTTGCTCTGCCCTCAGATAAGTATGCCTGTGCAGGAGCGCGATGCCAGGGAGCCACAAACCAAGCAGGAGGGCTGCATCGCAAGAAGATGAGAGGCGCTGGACCCATACCTGCGACACCCATCACACCGGACCGCCCCCCGGGTGAGTATAATAAAACTTATTTTTCTTCACTTGCAGGTCGGATCGGGGGCTTTTCTACAGCATTATAGAATGCTGTAGATAAGCCCTGAAAGGCAGTGGCCGCATCTTATAGTGGCCAAAACAGGTGACAGGTTCCCTTTAAACATAATAAGCGATAATAACGTCTTCCTCCACCTCCCCCTGTTCATATATCCATTATAAATCCCCCTCCCTCCCTTCCCAATTTCCCACACCCCTCATTGTCCTCTTTCCCACCACCCCATCATTATTTTCTTCCCTAGCACCTCCATAATTGCCCTTTCCACCACATTTATCATTGCTTTCTCCCCCACCACCCCATCATTGCCCATTCCACCACCTCCATCATTTTCTCCTTCCCTATCACCCCGCCATTGCCATTTCCACCATCATTGTCCTTTCCACTACCACCACCATTGCCTTTTCCCTTAGCACCCCCATTATTGCCCTTTCCACCACAACCATCATTGTCCTTTCCACCATCATCATCATTGCCTTTAACTCCCCACCACTTCATTGCCCATTCCACCACCTCCATCATTTCCTCCTCCCCACCACCCCATTATTGCCCTTTCGATTACCTCCATCATTGCCTTCTCCCTCACTACCCCATCAATGTCCTTTCCACCACCTCCATCATTGCCTTCTCCCCACCACCCCCATCATTGCCTTTTCTGCAATCACCCCCATCATTTCCCTCTCCTACACACACACACACACACACATATACACACACACAGCACCTCTCTGCACGCTGTCCCGGAACATCACCTTCGCCGCAGCTTCCTCAGTCTGGCACAGCCGTCAGCCATGGTGCTGAATGATGATGTCATCCAGGCACACCGGTGACTGCTGTGAGAGACAGGAAGTGCGGCCAAGAAGCAGGACGCAGGAGGAATCGCTGCAGCTCTGCTATTTTCTTCTATTAGGCAGTGGAGCTGCAGTGATCTCTCCCTGCCTGCCGCACATGATGGCAATCTGGCCAGGGGCCCCCTGGAGCCAGATAAACAGGCCAGATTGCCCTCATTATTAGCTGCCTTGCAGGGGCCCCTGGAGCCTCTGGGCCCCTGTGCAGCCACACCGTCTGCACATGCGGTGTGTCCACCCATGCTGTGATGCTTCAGCAGTGCTGGAAATTGTATCTTTATTTTTTTTGCAACCAGTGAATTGAACCCTATGATGTTTGAATTTGCGTGAAAGCATACATTTTAGTAAATTCAACTCAAATTCCATCTTTCTCATATGTAGCCACACATCTTTAACTGTAACCTTTGTTTCTTAATCTATTGCTGGTTTTGGTTAAGCAAGTATTGGGAATTAAAACATAGTATTTTATTTGATTGAATTAAAGGGTAATATAAAAGCAAGGACACACATGCAAAAAAAAAAAACACGCCTGACTATAAGTCACAGGGGAGTAGGTGTGAATATTACAATACAAGGAGGTGCTTCACATACCTTAACACACTAGCAGCAATAAATCAAGGTGAAATGGGTGAAAATAACCAATCCAATTTCTGAGTCAGTATAATGAAACAAAACATATATCATATGTCAGTATATACTAAAAAGAACGGTCTCTCCCCGATCCTTAGGTCCTTAAGGATGGGGGCACATAGAAATGCCTTGTTATCATCCTATTAATGAACCAGGAACTAATTTTCATGACCACCACCCAACGCGTTTCTTCCCATATTCGGCGTTTAGAACAGTCAGACTAGGTAGGTCTTCTGAATGCTTCTTATCCCTGATAAGGGAAGAAATTACTCGGTAGGTGGTCATGAAAATTAGGACACTATCACCTGGTTCATTAATAGGATGATGACAAGGAATTTCTATGTGCCCCCATCCTTATGGACCTAAGAAGAATTTGATGCCTGATAACGGCTAGATCTGGCTGAGTTCCTTTTTAGTTCATACTGACATATTATATATGTTTGGTGCTAATATACTGACTCATAAACCGGGTCGGTTATTTTCACCCATTTCGCCTTAAGGTATTGCTGCCAATGTATTGAGGTATATTCAGCACCCCCTTGTATTGTAACATTCATATCTGCTCACCTGTGAATTATAGTCAGCTGTGTCTGTTCTTTTCTTATGGGTGTCCTTGGTTTTATATTAGTATTTTAATTGATTGAATTAAATGTTATGGCTTAATTCCCAATACTCGCTTTATTATATTTATGTGGGAAAATATGTTTTCTAGACATACAAGAGATTTGGATTGGAAATATGATTTTTATTAGGACAATATCCCCTTCTAGATGCTGCGTATCATTTGAACAGTCATTTTATGCTGACAGAGGATACAATTTCTCTATAAGGAGACCACCAAGCTGGCATAGGATGATATATAGGCCATGCAATGACACCTAGGTGATAAAATATACAAAAAGTCTCCTTACACAGGAAGATAAAAATGTCTGTAGTGTAAAACTATTTGTAGTAACAACCATGCTAGCAATTATTGACCCTTTAAAGAAGCTTTCCACATGAATTAGGATATAAATCCAAATCAGAATTTTTTCCTAACAGAAAAGACCTCCATTTCCATATAGCTGTTTCGGGGTTCTTGCCCCTCATCAGGAGTGATGAGCGAATATTTCATTATTCGCTTCGGATTATGATCTTTGCAATATTCGCCAAACACAGCTGAACACCATTGGAGTCAATGGGATGAGCGAATATTTTCAGAAGCAATTATCAAACAAATTCAGTACGAATAAGGTACAAATATGGCACGTTTGGATTCGGAGATCATTTTCTGAACATATTCCCTCATCTCTACTCATCAGTGCAATGACAGAGACAGCTGGGACAGAGCCCTTCCACATGAAGAATAAAGGGTAGAAGTTCTCCTTAAATGGATATTCCCATGCTTTTTCATGGGTAAAGTTGCAAAATGCAACTTTGTAATTTACTTTTATTAAAAATAATTTTCTTTCTTACAAATTGAGTGATTTTCTTTAGTTTAATGTGTATTGGTCATTGTCTTGGATACTGGCCACCAGTGCCTTCTAGCAACGGTAGTCATACATTGCACAGTGCTTACAAGCTCTGACCAGTAGAACTTGTAAGCACTGCACTGAAGCTGGCTGGGATCACTGGAGAACATTTTTAGCTCTATATCCCGGACAGCTTTAGTGCTACTGTGCTCTCCTGATGCGTCAGTGGAAAAGCTGCTTCATATAACAGCATTGGAGAGACAACAGTTTGGGTCAGCAATGCAATGAAATTGTTGATTCACTCACTGGACCGCTGTTGTGAATTTGCTTTTTGCTCCCTCTAGTGGTTACTAGTTTTTTGACTCTGGTTTTTCTGTCATTCCTTTTATCCGCACCTGGGTCGTTAGTTAGGGGTGTTGCTATATAAGCTCCCTGGACCGTCAGTTCAATGCCTGGCAACGTAGTTATCAGAGCTAGTCTGCTGTGCTCTTGTCTACTGATCCTGGTTCCAGTTATATCAGCTAAGTCTGCCTTTTGCTTTTTGCTATTTGTTTTGGTTTTGTATTTTTGTCCAGCTTGTTCCAAATATATATCCTGACCTTTGCTGGAAGCTCTAGGGGGCTGGTGTTCTCCCCCCGGACCGTTAGACGGTTCGGGGGTTCTTGAATTTCCAGTGTGGATTTTGATAGGGTTTTTGTTGACCATATAAGTTACCTTTCTTTATTCTGCTATCAGTAAGCGGGCCTCTCTGTGCTAAACCTGGTTCATTTCTGTGTTTGTCATTTCCTCTTACCTCACCGTCATTATTTGTGGGGGGCTTCTATCCAGCTTTGGGGTCCCCTTCTCTGGAGGCAAGAAAGGTCTTTTTTTTTCCTAGCTAGATTCTCCGGCTGGCGCGTGTCATCTAGAATCAACGTAGGAATGATCCCCGGCTACTTCTAGTGTTGGCGTTAGGAGTAGATATATGGTCAACCCAGTTACCACTGCCCTATGAGCTGGATTTTTGTATTCTGCAGACTTCCACGTTCCTCTGAGACCCTCGCCATTGGGGTCATAACAGTTTGCCAGGCCAGTATTAAATGTTTAATGCATTGCAGAAGAGGGATTATAAGAAAGAAGATTCTGAGTTTTTTTTTTCTTCTTCCCCTTTACCTCAGAGTGGCTATGCTTGCTGCAGACATGAATGTCCAGACCTTGATTACAAGTGTGGACCAGCTGGCTACTCGTGTGCAGGGCATACAAGACTATGTTATCAGAAATCCTAGGTCAGAACCTAAAATACCGATTCCTGAACTGTTTTCCGGAGACAGGTTTAAGTTTAGGAATTTCGTGAATAATTGTAAATTGTTTCTGTCCCTGAGACCCTGTTCATCTGGAGATTCTGCTCAGCAAGTAAAAATTGTTATTTCGTTCTTACGGGGCGACCCTCAGGATTGGGCTTTTTCACTGGCGCCAGGAGATCCGGCATTGGCTGATCTTGATGCGTTTTTTCTGGCGCTCGGTTTACTTTATGAGGAACCCAATCTTGAGATTCAGGCAGAAAAGGCCTTGCTGGCTATGTCTCAGGGGCAGGACGAGGCTGAAGTGTATTGCCAAAAATTTCGGAAATGGTCCGTGCTGACACATTGGAACGAGTGTGCACTGGCCGCTAATTTTAGAAATGGCCTTTCTGAAGCCATTAAGAATGTTATGGTGGGTTTTCCCATTCCCACAGGTCTGAATGATACTATGGCACTGGCTATTCAAATTGACCGGCGGTTGCGGGAGCGCAAAACCGCAAATTCCCTCATGGTGTTGTCTGAACAGACACCTAATTCGGTGCAATGTGATAGAAAAACCGCAAATTCCCTCATGGTGTTGTCTGAACAGACACCTGATTTAATGCAATGTGATAGAATCCTGACTAGAAATGAGCGGAAAATTCATAGACGCCGGAATGGCTTGTGCTACTACTGTGGTGATTCTACACATGTTATCTCAGCATGCTCTAAACGTATAGCTAAGGTTGTTAGTCCTGTCACCGTTGGTAATTTGCAACCTAAATTTATTCTGTCTGTAACTTTGATTTGCTCACTGTCATCTTATCCTGTCATGGCGTTTGTAGATTCAGGTGCTGCCCTGAGTCTCATGGATCTCTCATTTGCTAAGCGCTGTGGTTTTACTCTTGAACCATTAGAAAATCCTATTCCTCTTAGGGGTATTGATGCTACACCATTGGCAGCAAATAAACCGCAGTATTGGACACAGGTTACCATGTGCATGACTCCTGAACACCGCGAGGTGATACGTTTCCTGGTTTTACATAAAATGCATGATTTGGTCGTTTTAGGGCTGCCATGGTTACAGACCCATAATCCAGTCCTGGACTGGAAGGCTATGTCAGTCTCAAGTTGGGGCTGTCGTGGTATTCATGGGGATTCCCTGCCTGTGCCTATTGCTTCTTCTACGCCTTCGGAAGTTCCGGAGTATTTGTCTGATTATCAGGATGTCTTCAGTGAGTCTGAGTCCAGTGCACTGCCTCCTCATAGGGACTGTGACTGTGCTATAGATTTGATCCCAGGCAGTAAATTTCCTAAGGGAAGACTGTTTAATCTGTCGGTACCTGAACATACCGCTATGCGTTCATATATCAAGGAGTCTCTGGAGAAAGGACATATTCGTCCGTCTTCTTCCCCTCTTGGTGCGGGATTCTTTTTTGTGGCAAAAAAGGACGGATCTTTGAGACCTTGTATTGATTATCGGCTTTTAAATAAGATCACTGTCAAATTTCAGTATCCTTTACCGCTGTTGTCTGACTTGTTTGCCCGGATTAAGGGTGCCAAGTGGTTCACCAAGATAGACCTTCGTGGTGCGTACAACCTTGTGCGCATTAAGCAAGGTGATGAATGGAAAACCGCATTCAATACGCCCGAAGGTCATTTTGAGTACTTGGTGATGCCTTTTGGGCTCTCCAATGCGCCTTCAGTTTTTCAGTCCTTTATGCATGACATTTTCCGGAAGTATCTGGATAAATTTTTGATTGTTTATCTGGATGATATTTTGGTTTTTTCTGATAATTGGGATTCGCATGTGGAGCAGGTCAGGTTGGTCTTTAAAATTTTGCGTGAAAATTCTTTGTTTGTCAAGGGCTCAAAGTGTCTCTTTGGTGTGCAGAAGGTTCCCTTTTTGGGGTTCATTTTTTCCCCTTCTGCTGTGGAGATGGACCCAGTCAAGGTCCGAGCTATTCTTGATTGGACTCAGCCCTCGTCAGTTAAGAGTCTTCAGAAGTTCTTGGGCTTCGCTAACTTCTACCGTCGTTTTATCACTAATTTTTCTAGCATTGTGAAACCTTTGACGGATATGACCAAGAAGGGCTCCGATGTAGCTAACTGGGCTCCTGCTGCCGTGGAGGCTTTCCAGGAGTTGAAACGCCGGTTTACTTCGGCGCCTGTTTTGTGCCAGCCTGACGTCTCACTTCCCTTTCAGGTTGAGGTGGATGCTTCGGAGATTGGGGCAGGGGCCGTTTTGTCGCAGAGAGGCCCTGGTTGCTCTGTTATGAAACCTTGTGCCTTTTTCTCTAGGAAGTTTTCGCCTGCCGAGCGAAATTATGATGTGGGCAATCGGGAGTTGTTGGCCATGAAATGGGCATTTGAGGAGTGGCGTCATTGGCTCGAGGGTGCTAAGCATCGTGTGGTGGTCTTGACTGATCACAAAAATCTGATGTATCTCGAGTCTGCTAAACGCCTTAATCCGAGACAGGCCCGCTGGTCATTGTTTTTCTCCCGCTTTGATTTTGTTGTCTCGTATTTACCAGGTTCAAAGAATGTGAAGGCCGATGCTCTTTCTAGGAGCTTTGTGCCTGATGCTCCTGGAGTCGCTGATCCTGTTGGTATTCTTAAAGATGGAGTTATCTTGTCAGCTATTTCTCCGGATCTGCGACGTGTGTTGCAGAGATTTCATGCTGATAGGCCTGAGTCTTGTCCACCTGACAGACTGTTTGTCCCGGATAAGTGGACCAGCAGAGTCATTTCCGAGGTTCATTCCTCAGTGTTGGCAGGTCACCCGGGAATTTTTGGCACCAGAGATCTGGTGGCCAGGTCCTTTTGGTGGCCTTCCTTGTCAAGGGATGTGCGGTCATTTGTGCAGTCCTGTGGGACTTGTGCTCGAGCTAAGCCTTGCTGTTCTCGTGCCAGCGGTTTGCTCTTGCCCTTGCCTGTCCCGAAGAGACCTTGGACACATATCTCCATGGATTTCATTTCTGATCTTCCGCTATCTCAGGGCATGTCCGTTATCTGGGTGATTTGTGATCGCTTCTCCAAGATGGTCCATTTGGTTCCTTTGCCTAAGCTGCCTTCCTCTTCCGATCTGGTTCCTGTGTTTTTCCAGAACGTGGTTCGTTTGCACGGCATCCCTGAGAATATTGTGTCAGACAGAGGATCCCAGTTAGTTTCCAGGTTCTGGCGATCCTTTTGTAGTAGGATGGGCATTGATTTGTCGTTTTCGTCTGCTTTCCATCCTCAGACTAATGGACAGACGGAGCGAACCAATCAGACTTTGGAGGCTTATTTGAGGTGTTTTGTCTCTGCTGATCAGGACGATTGGGTGACATTCTTGCCGTTGGCTGAGTTTGCCCTTAATAATCGGGCTAGTTCCGCCACCTTGGTTTCGCCTTTTTTCTGCAACTCTGGTTTCCATCCTCGCTTTTCTTCGGGTCATGTGGAGCCTTCTGACTGTCCTGGGGTGGATTCTGTGGTGGATAGGTTGCAGCAGATCTGGAATCATGTGGTGGACAACTTGAAGTTGTCACAGGAGAAGGCTCAGCGCTTTGCCAACCGCCGCCGCGGTGTGGGTCCCCGACTACGCGTTGGGGATTTGGTATGGCTTTCTTCCCGCTTTGTTCCTATGAAGGTCTCCTCTCCCAAATTTAAACCTCGTTTTATTGGGCCTTACAAGATATTGGAAATCCTTAATCCTGTATCTTTTCGTCTGGATCTTCCTGTGTCGTTTGCTATTCACAATGTATTTCATAGGTCCTTGTTGCGGCGGTACATTGTGCCTGTAGTTCCTTCTGCTGAGCCTCCTGCTCCGGTGTTGGTTGAGGGCGAGTTGGAGTACGTGGTGGAGAAGATCTTGGATTCTCGCCTCTCCAGGCGGAGACTTCAGTACCTGGTCAAGTGGAAGGGCTATGGTCAGGAGGATAATTCCTGGGTGGTCGCCTCTGATGTTCATGCGGCCGATTTAGTTCGTGCCTTTCATGCCACTCATCCTGATCGCCCTGGTGGTCGTGGTGAGGGTTCGGTGACCCCTCACTAAGGGGGGGGTACTGTTGTGAATTTGCTTTTTGCTCCCTCTAGTGGTTACTAGTTTTTTGACTCTGGTTTTTCTGTCATTCCTTTTATCCGCACCTGGGTCGTTAGTTAGGGGTGTTGCTATATAAGCTCCCTGGACCGTCAGTTCAATGCCTGGCAACGTAGTTATCAGAGCTAGTCTGCTGTGCTCTTGTCTACTGATCCTGGTTCCAGTTATATCAGCTAAGTCTGCCTTTTGCTTTTTGCTATTTGTTTTGGTTTTGTATTTTTGTCCAGCTTGTTCCAAATCTATATCCTGACCTTTGCTGGAAGCTCTAGGGGGCTGGTGTTCTCCCCCCGGACCGTTAGACGGTTCGGGGGTTCTTGAATTTCCAGTGTGGATTTTGATAGGGTTTTTGTTGACCATATAAGTTACCTTTCTTTATTCTGCTATCAGTAAGCGGGCCTCTCTGTGCTAAACCTGGTTCATTTCTGTGTTTGTCATTTCCTCTTACCTCACCGTCATTATTTGTGGGGGGCTTCTATCCAGCTTTGGGGTCCCCTTCTCTGGAGGCAAGAAAGGTCTTTTTTTTTCCTCTACTAGGGGTAGCTAGATTCTCCGGCTGGCGCGTGTCATCTAGAATCAACGTAGGAATGATCCCCGGCTACTTCTAGTGTTGGCGTTAGGAGTAGATATATGGTCAACCCAGTTACCACTGCCCTATGAGCTGGATTGTTGTATTCTGCAGACTTCCACGTTCCTCTGAGACCCTCGCCATTGGGGTCATAACAGACCGCTGGCTTAGTCTCTTAATGGTGTCCGCAATTCCTCTTTTGGCATAACACATCACGAGACTGCCGCGGTTACTGACTGGCTGCACATTCTGTCCAAGCCAGAAGGGGGATCTAGAAGACTCTTTTCTGTCTCAGATAGCCCATGAAAGTGACAATTTTGGGAAGTATGAGATTCATCTGCACACTGTAAGTTCTTGGGTTTACTCATTGTCATTCAATACATTGTGAGACCAAGGACAAGGCTTTATGCTGACTGGTCATTTGTGCTTTATTAAATAAAGGGTTTATGAGAAAAAAGTCTAATAAACACCTATATGGGAAGGGGAAACTTTTCAAGATGGGTGGTGACCATGGCGGCCATTTTGGATCCAACTTTATTTTTTCCAATGGGAAGAGGGTCATCTGACACATCAAACTTATTGAGAATTTCACAAGAAAAACAATGGTGTGCTTGGTTTTAATGTAACTTTATTCTTTTATGAGTTATGTCGCAGGGGTTAACATGTGAGGAGCTGATAGAAATTGTGTTGATGTCTGGTGAACGCAGTATCCAGGTCATCGCAGCAGATTTCAATGCAAGACACCCTACGAGACCACCCACCTCCCATGCTGCAGTTAGCAAACTGCTTGCCAAATTTTGTGAAACAGGTTCAATGTTGGATTTACCAAAATGTGGATGCAAGAAAACTGTCACTAATGAAGAAACATCAGTGGCTGTCCTAGCTTCATTAAGCAAGTGCCCACAGAATAGCACTCACCGCATGTCACTTGAGAGTGGCATCAGTCGAGCATCCCTTCTGCAGATATTAGCTACTCACAAATGGCACCCTTACAAAATCCAGCATCTCAACAAGGATGACCCAAATGGGAGCGCTGAATTTGCAGAATGGGCAAAACAAAAATTTGAACAGGACCCTCAGTTTACACAATTGGCAATTGTCTATGCTGTGAAGATACGAGATGTGCAGCATCTGAAACAACGGATAAAGGACACCTGTGCTAGCATTTCTTCTGCGGTGTTGCTATTAGTGTGTCAAGAGTGGGAGAAGAGGGTTGCATTGACAATCCAACACAATCGGCAGCACTTTGAACACATTTTATAAGTGGTCATAAACTTGTAATTAACTCATGAAAGAATAAACTTACGTTAAAACCAAGCACACCATTGTTTTTCTTGTAAAATTCTCAAGAAGTTTGATGTGTCACATGACCGTCTTCCCATTGGAAAAAATAAAGTTGGATCCATAATGGCCAACTTCAAAATGGCCACCATGGTCACCATCCATCTTGAAAAGTCCCCCCCCCCCATAAACTAATGTGCCACTCACAGGAAGTTGATATAACCTACCATTCCCATTTTATTTAGGTGTATCCTAAATACATGGGCCACCCTGTAGAATAGAGATCCAACAGCTCTGCACTGTGAAATGTCCAAGTCTGCTGGACTCTATTTGGAACTGAGAATGGTAGCTATCCTTTCATTGTAGTGATGACAGAAGGTTGTGGCTTTTGGATCTACCAATGACATATTCTGACATATGTCATAGTTTTTTTTTAATAAGGCTTTTTTTACAACTTTTAGTCCCATAGTATGAACAAATGAGTGTAAAATAAATGTGTTTTGCCTTTAAAACCACACATCTTCAAAACCCATTTCAAAATCATAACAGTTTATGGATAAACCGCGTATGGTTTAAATGGATTATTTTTTATGAATTTTGTAGCAACACGGTCAAAATAGTCTTATGTAAATATACCATATCCTTGAAAGTTTGAAAATGAACCTTCACTTAAATATGTCAGTGACCCAGACTTAAAGTAGATTGCTTTAGTATTGACGGAACCAATGTATTACAATTATGAGCGGATCAGGCAAATTTCTAATTTGTCTGTGTGGATTTTCCCAGGAAATTCGATTCACAAAGAGAATATTCTCTGCTAATTTAATTTCCCTTATCATGCTCCATGGTCTCCTCAAACCCCAGAACATAAGAAAATTATCAAATTAAAAAATTGGAAATATCCAATCCTAAGGCCGGGGTCACAATAGAGAGTTTTACGGACGTATGAGAGGCGCAAAAATTACGCATTGCACATGGACCAATGATTCTCTATGGGGCAGCTTCTATCTGCCGTATATTTCTCAGCCATATTTTACGGGCATAGAAAATCACAGCATGCTGCGTTTGTCAGCGTATTGCACAAAAAATCCGCCAATGAAAGTCTATGGTGGCGAGGAAAATACGGATTACACACGGACCTTCAGTGTGACTTGCGAGAAATAAGCAGCAGTGTTTTATAGAAAAGCCGGCAATTCAGTGCGATGTACAGTAAAATCAGACGGACAGGTTAGAATAGAATAGATCAGTGGCGTATCCAGGGGGGCAGCCGGGGCATGTGGGGCCACTTGATGATGCAGCGGTCCAAGGAGGCTCCTCGTCCTGTACCCATAGGGGTGGAGCCGCATATTCATTACTGTAATGGGCGGTAACGGTGACCGCTCAGTACAGGAAGAAGCTGCCAGCGCCGGGGAAGCCAGGAGCAGGTGAGTGTAACGGGGAGGGGAGCGCAGCGCGATATTCACCTGCTCCTCATTCCGGCACCGCTCCGTCTTCTGCAGTGACGCTGAGGTCAGAGGGCGCTGTGACATAGTTAGTGCATGCCCTCTGCCTGAACGTCAGTGCTGAAGATGGAGCGGCGGCTGGAACGAGGAGCAGGTGAATATTGCAAGTTCCGTGGGCCTGAGCAAGGGAGAGGTAAGTATATTTTTTTTATCGCAGCAACAGCAAATGGGGCAAGTGTCTGTATGGAGCATCTTATGGGGCCATAACGTTTGTGCAGCACTATATGGGGCAAGTGTCTCTATGGAAAATCTTATGGGGCCATAACGTTTGTGCAGCACTATATGGACAAGTTTCTGTATGGAGCATCCTATGGGGCCATAACGTTTGTGCAGCACTACATGGGGCAAGTGTCTGTATGGAGCATCTTATGGGGCCATAACGTTTGTGCAGCACTATATGGGGCAAGTGTCTGTATAGAGCATCTTATGGGGCCATAACGTTTGTGCAGCACTATATGGGGCAAGTGTCTGTATGGAGCATCTTATGGGGCCATAACGTTTGTGCAGCACTATATGGGGCAAGTGTCTGTATAGAGCATCTTATGGGGCCATAACGTTTGTGCAGCACTACATGGGGCAAGTGTCTGTATGGAGCATCTTATGGGGCCATAACGTTTGTGCAGCACTATATGGGGCAAGTGTCTGTATGGAGCATCTTATGGGGCCATAATGTTTGTGCAGCACTATATGGGGCAAGTGTCTGTATGGAGCATATTATGGGGCCATAACGTTTGTGCAGCACTGTATGGGGCAAGTGTCTGTATGGAGCATATTATGGGGCCATAACGTTTGTGCAGCACTATATGGGGCAAGTTTCTGTAAAGAGCATCTTATGGGACCATAACGTTTGTGCAGCATTATATGGGGCAAGTGTCTGTATGGAGTAACTTATGGGGCCATAACGTTTGTGCAGCACTATATGGGGCAAGTGTCTGTATGGGGCCCATAATCATCGTTTGTGCAGCACTATATGGGGCAAGTGTCTGTATGGGGCCCATAATCAACGTTTGTGCAGCACTATATGGGGCAAGTGTCTGTATGTAGCATCTTATGGGGCCATAATTAACGTTTGTGCAGCACTATATGGGGCATGTGTCTATATGGAGCATCTTATGGGGCCATAATTAACGTTTGTGCAGCACTATATGGGCAAATATCTTTATGGAGCATCTTATGGGGCCATAATCAATGTTTCTGCAGCACTATATTGGGCAAATGTCTTTATGGAGCATCTTATGGGGCCGTAACGTTTGTGCAGCACTGTATGGGGCAAATGTCTGTATGGAGCATATTATGGGGCCATAACGTTTGTGCAGCACTATATGGGGCAAGTGTCTGTATGGAGTATCTTATGGGGCCATAATTAACGTTTGTGCAGCACTACATGGGGCAAGTGTCTGTATGGAGTATCTTATGGGGCCATAATTAACGTTTGTGCAGCACTATATGGGTCAAGTGTCTATATGGAGCATCTTATGGGGCCATAATTAACGTTTGTGCAGCACTATATGGGCAAATATCTTTATGGAGCATCATATGGGGCCATAATCAATGTTTCTGCAGCACTATATTGGGCAAATGTGTCTATGGAACATCTTATGGGGCCATTATTAACCTTTATGCAGGATTATATGGCGCTCCTGATTCAATATGGATATTCAAAAACACTTAACCTACTGATGTCTCAATTAATTTTACTTTTATTGGTCTCTATTTTAACATTATGGGGATTCAGGAATGTACCTTGGCTTGGTCAGTGAGACACATATATACTAGATGGTGGCCCGATTCTAACATATCAGGTATTCTAGAATATATAGGTAGTATATAGCACAGGCTACGTACTATATTTCAACGTTACGTAGTATATAACACAACCGACATAGTATATAACATAGCTAAGTAGTATATAGCAGAGCTACGTAGTATAAAACACAGCCACATAGTATATAACATAGCCACGTAGTGTATTGCACAGGTATGTAGTATATTGGTCAGCCACGTAGTATATAACATAGCCACGTAGTATATTGTAAAGCCACATAGTATATTGCACAGGCACGTAGTATATTGCACATTCACGTAGTATATAACACAGTCACGTAGTGTATTGCACAGCTATGTAGTATATTGGTCAACGACGTAGTATATAGCAGAGCCATGTAGTATATTTTAGAGGCATGTAGTATATTGCATAGCTACGTAGTATATTGCACAGTCAACGTAGTATATAACAGAACCGACACAGCCACATAGTATATTGCACAGCTACGTAGTATACAACACACAGCACGTAGTATATTGCACAGTAATGTTGTATATTGCCCAGCTGCATAGTATATAGCACAGAGATGTAGTATATAACAGAGCCCACACAGTATGTAACACAGCTCACGTAGTATATAGCAATGTGGGCACTATATGCGTGGTTAGAAAAAACGTAAAATAAAAAATAAACATATACTCACCTTCCGAAGGCCCTTTGAAGTCCTGGTGCCTGTGTGCGGTGCACGGGGTAGCTTCCGGTCCCAGGGTTGGTATGAGCGCAGGACCTGTGATGCCGTTGCGGTCACATGACTGTGACATCATGGCAGGTCCTTCTCGCATAGCATCCTTGGCACCGGAATAACCTTTTTTTTATTATTATTATTATTTGCAACATTAGATCTTTTTACTATTGATGCTGCATACGCAGCATCAATAGTAAAAAGTTGGGGACACACAGGGTTAATAGCAGCGTTAACGGAGTGAGTTACCCGCGGCATAACGCGGTCCGTTACCACTGGCATTAACCCTGTGTGAGTGGTGACTGGAGGGGAGTATGGAGTGGGCGCCGGGCACTGACTGCAGGGGAGTAGGGAAGGACTAATCGGACTGTGCCCATCGCTGATTGGTCGTGGCAGTCATGACAGGCAGCTGGCAAGACCAATCAGCGACACGGGATTTCCGTGACGGAAGTTGCAGACAGAAAGACAGAAGACAGACAGAAAGACGGAAGTACCCCTTAGACAATTATATATATATACACTCACTGGCCACTTTATTAGGTACACCTGTCCAACTTCTTGTTAACACTTAATTTCTAATCAGCCAATCACATGGCGGCAACTCAGTGCATTTAGGCATGTAGACTGTCATGATCTCCATGGCTAGAGAACATAGCATAAGCCTATATAGGAACAAGCTCTTGGAAGATGGGAACTGTACTGACCATGAACTAAACCTACCGCACAACTAGAAGTAGCCAGGTAGCATGTCCTACTTTTTATCCCTATATGCCCAGCGCCGGCCGGAGAACTAAATAATGCTAGCAGAGGGAAATATAAGACCTGGCTCACCTCTAGAGAAATGCCCAAAAAGGAGACAGAGGCCCCCCACATATATTGGCGGTGATTTTAGATGAAATAACAAACACAGCAGGAAAATAGTTTTAGCAAATTTGAGGTCCGCTTTCTAGATAGCAGAAGACAGAAAGAACACTTTCATGGTCAGCAGAAAACCCTAACAAAACACCATCCAGAAATTACTTTAGGACTCTGGCATTAACTCATAATACCAGAGTGGCAATTCCTGATCAACAAGAGCTTTCCAGACACAGTAACGAAACTGCAGCTGTGAACTGGAACCAAAAAGCAAAAACAAACATGGACGAAAGTCCAACTTATCTAGTAGATGTCTGGGAGCAGGAACAAGCACAGAGAGGCTTCTGATAACATTGTTGACCGGCAAGCAACTAACAGAGAAGCCAGGTTATATAGCGACACCCAGATCTGATGAGAACAGGTGAACAGGAAAGATGATGACACAAGTTCAATTCCACCAGTGGCCACCGGGGGAGCCCAAAATCCAAATTCACAACAGTACCCCCCCCTCAAGGAGGGGGCACCGAACCCTCACCAGAACCACCAGGGCGATCAGGATGGGCCCTATGAAAGGCACGAACCAGATCGGAGGCATGAACATCAGATGCAGTGACCCAAGAATTATCCTCCTGGCCGTATCCCTTCCACTTGACCAGATACTGGAGTCTCCGTCTGGAAACACGGGAGTCTAGGATTTTCTCCACAACGTACTCCAACTCACCCTCAACCAACACCGGAGCAGGAGGCTCAACGGAAGGCACAACAGGTACCTCATACCTGCGCAATAACGACCGATGAAAAACGTTATGAATGGAAAAGGATGCAGGGAGGTCTAAACGGAAGGAAACAGGGTTAAGAATCTCCAATATTTTATACGGACCGATGAACCGAGGCTTAAACTTAGGAGAAGAGACCCTCATAGGGACAAAACGAGAAGACAACCACACCAAATCTCCAACACAAAGCCGAGGACCAACACGACGGTAACGGTTGGCAAAAAGCTGAGTCTTCTCCTGGGACAACTTCAAATTGTCCATCACCTGCCCCCAAATATGATGCAATCTCTCCACCACCGCATCCACTCCAGGACAATCCGAGGACTCCACCTGACCGGAGGAAAATCGAGGATGGAACCCCGAATTACAGAAAAACGGGGACACCAAGGTGGCAGAGCTGGCCCGATTATTGAGGGCGAACTCCGCCAATGGCAAAAAAGCAACCCAATCATCCTGGTCAGCAGACACAAAACACCTCAGATATGTCTCCAGGGTCTGATTAGTCTGCTCGGTCTGGCCATTAGTCTGAGGGTGAAAAGCAGACGAAAAAGACAAATCTATGCCCATCCTAGCACAGAATGCCCGCCAAAATCTAGACACAAATTGGGTTCCTCTGTCAGAAACGATATTCTCAGGAATACCATGCAAACGAACAACATTTTGAAAAAACAGGGGAACCAACTCGGAAGAAGAAGGCAATTTGGGCAGGGGAACCAAATGGACCATCTTAGAAAAACGGTCACACACCACCCAGATGACAGACATTTTCTGGGAAACAGGCAGATCTGAAATAAAATCCATCGAGATGTGCGTCCAAGGCCTCTTAGGAATAGGCAAGGGCAACAATAATCCACTAGCCCGAGAACAACAAGGCTTGGCCCGAGCACAAACGTCACAAGACTGCACAAAGCCTCGCACATCTCGTGACAGGGAAGGCCACCAGAAGGATCTTGCCACCAAATCCCTGGTACCGAAAATTCCAGGATGACCTGCCAATGCAGAAGAATGCACCTCAGAGATGACTCTACTGGTCCAATCATCAGGAACAAACAGCCTATCAGGCGGACAACGATCCGGTCTATCCGCCTGAAACTCCTGCAAGGCCCGCCGCAGGTCTGGAGAAACGGCTGACAAAATAACTCCATCCTTAAGGATACCTGTGGGCTCAGAGTTGCCGGGTGAATCAGGCTCAAAACTCCTAGAAAGGGCATCCGCCTTAACATTCTTAGAACCCGGTAGGTATGACACCACAAAATTAAACCGAGAAAAAAATAATGACCAGCGCGCCTGTCTAGGATTCAGGCGCCTGGCGGTCTCAAGATAAATCAAATTTTTGTGGTCAGTCAATACCACCACCTGATGTCTGGACCCCTCAAGCCAATGGCGCCACTCCTCAAACGCCCACTTCATGGCCAAAAGCTCCCGATTCCCAACATCATAATTCCGCTCAGCGGGCGAAAATTTACGGGAAAAGAAGGCACAAGGCCTCATCACGGAGCAGTCAGAACTTTTCTGCGACAACACTGCCCCAGCTCCGATCTCAGAAGCGTCGACCTCAACCTGAAAAGGAAGAGCCACATCAGGCTGACGCAACACAGGGGCAGAAGAAAAACGGCGCTTAAGCTCCTGAAAAGCCTCCACAGCATCAGGGGACCAATTAGCAACATCAGCACCCTGTCTAGTCAAATCGGTCAATGGCTTAACGACATCCGAAAAACCAGCAATAAATCGACGATAAAAGTTGGCAAAGCCCAAAAATTTCTGAAGACTTTTAAGAGAAGAGGGCTGCGTCCAATCACAAATAGCTTGAACCTTGACAGGATCCATCTCAATGGAAGAGGGAGAAAAAATATATCCCAAAAAGGAAATTCTCTGAACCCCAAAAACGCACTTAGAACCCTTGACACACAGAGAATTAGACCGCAAAACCTGAAAAACCCTCTTGACTTGCTGGACATGAGAGTCCCAGTCATCCGAAAAAATCAGAATATCATCCAGATACACTATCATAAATTTATCCAAAAAATCGCGGAAAATATCATGCATAAAGGACTGGAAGACTGAAGGGGCATTAGAAAGACCAAAAGGCATCACCAAATACTCAAAGTGGCCCTCGGGCGTATTAAATGCGGTTTTCCACTCATCCCCCTGCCTGATCCGCACCAAATTATAAGCCCCACGGAGATCAATCTTAGAGAACCACTTGGCCCCCTTTATGCGAGCAAACAAATCAGTCAGCAACGGCAATGGGTATTGATATTTAACCGTGATTTTATTCAAAAGCCGATAATCAATACATGGTCTCAAAGAGCCGTCTTTCTTTGACACAAAGAAAAAGCCGGCTCCTAAGGGAGATGACGATGGACGAATATGTCCCTTTTCCAAGGACTCCTTTATATATTCTCGCATAGCAGCATGTTCAGGCACAGACAGATTAAATAAACGACCCTTTGGGTATTTACTACCCGGAATTAAATCTATAGCACAATCGCACTCACGGTGCGGAGGTAGTGAACCCAGCCTGGGTTCTTCAAAGACGTCACGATAATCAGACAGGAACTCAGGGATTTCAGAGGGAATAGATGATGAAATGGAAACCAAAGGTACGTCCCCATGAGTCCCCTTACATCCCCAGCTCAACACAGACATAGCTCTCCAGTCAAGGACTGGGTTGTGAGACTGCAGCCATGGCAATCCTAGCACCAAATCATCATGTAGATTATACAGCACCAGAAAACGAATAATCTCCTGGTGATCCGGATTAATACGCATAGTTACTTGTGTCCAGTATTGTGGTTTATTATTAGCCAATGGGGTGGAGTCAATCCCCTTCAGAGGAATAAGAGTCTCCAAAGGCTCTAAATCATACCCACAACGATTGGCAAAGGACCAATCCATAAGACTCAAAGCGGCGCCAGAGTCGATATAGGCGTCCGTGGTAATAGATGACAAAGAGCAAATCAGGGTCACAGACAAAACAAACTTAGACTGTAAAGTGCCAATGGAAACAGACTTATCAAGCTTTTTAGTACGCTTAGAGCATGCTGATATAACATGAGTAGAATCCTCACAATAGAAACACAACCCATTTTTCCGTCTAAAATTCTGCCGCTCGCTTCTGGACAGAATTCTATCACACTGCATACTTTCTGGCGTCTTCTCAGTGGACACCGCCAGATGGTGCACTGGTTTGCGCTCCCGCAGACGCCTATCGATCTGAATAGCCATTGTCATGGACTCATTCAGACCCGCAGGCACAGGGAACCCCACCATAACATCCCTAATGGCATCAGAGAGACCCTCTCTGAAAGTAGCCGCCAAGGCACACTCATTCCACTGAGTAAGCACAGACCATTTACGGAATCTCTGGCAGTAAATTTCAGCTTCATCTTGCCCCTGAGATAGGGACATCAAAGTTTTTTCTGCCTGAAGTTCCAAATGAGGTTCGTCATAAAGCAACCCCAAGGCCAGAAAAAACACATCTACATTGCGCAACGCAGGATCCCCTGGTGCCAATGAAAAAGCCCAGTCTTGAGGGTCGCCACGGAGCAGAGAAATCACAATCCGAACCTGCTGTGCAGGGTCCCCGGCAGAACGAGATTTCAGGGACAAAAATAACTTGCAATTATTTCTAAAATTCTGAAAACCAGATCTATTCCCCGAGAAAAATTCCGGCAGAGGAATTCTCGGTTCAGATACCGGAGCATGAACAACAAAATCTTGCAAATTTTGTACTTTCGTGGTGAGATTATTCAAACCTGCAGTTACACTCTGAAGATCCATAATAAACAGGTGAACACAGAGCCATTCAAAGATTAGAAGGAGAGAGAAAAAAAAGAAAGACTGCAGCATAGACAGACTAGCAAATGATCCAATTAAGAGCACAAAAAAAAAAAAAAAAAAAAAAAAAACTCTCAGCAGACTTCTTATTTCACTCCTTTCTCAGCCAAGGAATTAACCCTTTAGTAGGCCGGTCAAACTGTCATGATCTCCATGGCTAGAGAACATAGCATAAGCCTATATAGGAACAAGCTCTTGGAAGATGGGAACTGTACTGACCATGAACTAAACCTACCGCACAACTAGAAGTAGCCAGGTAGCATGTCCTACTTTTTATCCCTATATGCCCAGCGCCGGCCGGAGAACTAAATAATGCTAGCAGAGGGAAATATAAGACCTGGCTCACCTCTAGAGAAATGCCCAAAAAGGAGACAGAGGCCCCCCACATATATTGGCGGTGATTTTAGATGAAATAACAAACACAGCAGGAAAATAGTTTTAGCAAATTTGAGGTCCGCTTTCTAGATAGCAGAAGACAGAAAGAACACTTTCATGGTCAGCAGAAAACCCTAACAAAACACCATCCAGAAATTACTTTAGGACTCTGGCATTAACTCATAATACCAGAGTGGCAATTCCTGATCAACAAGAGCTTTCCAGACACAGTAACGAAACTGCAGCTGTGAACTGGAACCAAAAAGCAAAAACAAACATGGACGAAAGTCCAACTTATCTAGTAGATGTCTGGGAGCAGGAACAAGCACAGAGAGGCTTCTGATAACATTGTTGACCGGCAAGCAACTAACAGAGAAGCCAGGTTATATAGCGACTCCCAGATCTGATGAGAACAGGTGAACAGGAAAGATGATGACACAAGTTCAATTCCACCAGTGGCCACCGGGGGAGCCCAAAATCCAAATTCACAACAGTAGACATGGTCAAGACAATCTCCTGCAGTTCAAACCGAGCATCAGTATGGAGAAGAAAGGTGATTTGAGTGTCTTTGAACGTGGCATGGTTGTTGGTGCCAGAAGGGCTGGTCTGAGTATTTCAGAAACTGCTGATCTACTGGGATTTTCACGCACAACCATCTCTAGGGTTTACAGAGAATGGTCCGAAAAAGAAAAAAAATCCAGTGAGCGGCAGTTCTGTGGGCGGAAATGCCTTGTTGATGCCAGAGGTCAGAGGAGAATGGGCAGACTGGTTCAAGCTGATAGAAAGGCAACAGTGACTCAAATCGCCACCCGTTACAACCAAGGTAGGCCTAAGAGCATCTCTGAACGCACAGTGCGTCGAACTTTGAGGCAGATGGGCTACAGCAGCAGAAGACCACACCGGGTACCACTCCTTTCAGCTAAGAACAGGAAACTGAGGCTACAATTTGTACAAGCTCATCGAAATTGGACAGTAGAAGATTGGAAAAACGTTGCTTGGTCTGATGAGTCTCGATTTCTGCTGCGACATTCGGATGGTAGGGTCAGAATTTGGCGTAAACAACATGAAAGCATGGATCCATCCTGCCTTGTATGGAGCATCTTTGGGATGTGCAGCCGACAAATCTGCGGCAACTGTGTGATGCCATCATGTCAATATGGACCAAAATCTCTGAGGAATGCTTCCAGCACCTTGTTGAATCTATGCCACGAAGAATTGAGGCAGTTCTGAAGGCAAAAGGGGGTCCAACCCGTTACTAGCATGGTGTACCTAATAAAGTGGCCGGTGAGTGTATATATACAGTATATATATTTCATACAGCGCTAGATAGCAGAAAAGCCGGTAATTCAATTGCCGGCTTTTGCTATCTCTTTCCCAAACCCGACATGATATGAGACATGGTTTACATACAGTAAACCATTTCATATCCCTTTTTTTTTGCATATTCCTCACTACTAATGTTAGTAGTGTGTGTGTGTGCAAACTTTGGGGGCTCTAGCTGTTAAAATAAAGGGTTAAATCGCGGAAAAAAACTGGCGTGGGCTCCCGCACAATTTTCTCCGCCGGAGTGGGAAAGCCAGTGACTGAGGGCAGATATTAATAGCCTAGAGAGGGACCATGGATATAGGACCCCCTGGCTAAAAACATCTGTTCTCAGCCACCCCAGAAAAGGTGCATCTGTAAGATGTCTAGGTTCTTTATTTAAGTGGTGAAAAAAATCTAAAATTTGTTTAAAAAAGGCGCAATTTTTTGAGATCTGTAGCGTCTCCATTTTTTGTGATCTGTGGCTGGGTGAGGGTCTATTTTTTGCGTGCTTAGCTGATGTTTTATTGATACCATTTTGGTGTACGTATGATCTTTTGATCTGCCATTATTGCATTTTGTTGCAAGGTAGCAGAGACCAAAAAAAAGTAATTTTGACGTTTTGAATTTTTTTCTCGCTACGCCGTTTAGGTATTGGCTTAATTTTTTTCTTATATTGATTGATCGGGCTATTCATAATGTGGCGATACCAAATATGTGTATGTTTGATTTTTTTTAATTTTTTTATTTTGAATGGGGTGAAAGGGGGGTGATTTGAACTTTTATATTTTTTTAATTTTTCAAATATTTTTAAAAACATTTTTTGTTTCTTTTTATATGCTTCAATAGTGTCCATGAGAGACTAGAAGCTGCAGTACTTTGATTGCCCCTGCTACATACAGGCAATGATCAGATCTCCTGTGTGTAGCAGAAATGCTCACTTGCTATGAGCATCGACCATGGGGTATGACAACCATAGATGTCTGTTTCAGACCTCTGGATGTCATGCCAAACCATCGGTGACTCGTGATCATGTGACAAGATTTACGACGCACTTCCGGTAAGCGCGAGATAAATGCCATTGTCAGAAATTGACAGCAGCATTTATCTAATTAACAGCCAGGGGAGTGTTATGACCCCAATGGCGAGGGTCTCAGAGAAACAAGTAAGTCTGCGACGTACAAAAATCCAGCTCATAGGGCAGTGGTAACTGGGTTGACCATATATCTACTCCTAACGCCAACACTAGCAGTAGCCGGGGAACATGCCTACGTTGGTCGCTAGATGTCTCGCGCCAGCCGGAGGACTAACTACCCCTAGAAGAGTAAAACAAAGACCTCTCTTGCCTCCAGAGAATAGACCCCAAAAGTAGGATAGAAGCCCCCCACAAATAATAACGGTGAGGTAAGAGGAAATGACAAACACAGAGATGAACTAGATTTTAGCAAAGAGAGGCCCACTTACTAATAGCAGAATATAGTAAGATAACTTATATGGTCAACAAAAACCCTATCAAAATCCACGCTGGAGATTCAAGAACCCCCGAACCGTCTAACGGCCCGGGGGGAGAACACCAGCCACCCTAGAGCTTCCAGCAAGGTCAGGAAACAGAAAATACACAAGCTGGACAAAAATCCAAATAGCAAAACAAATAGCAAAAAGCAAGAAAGCGGACTTAGCTTAATCAAACAGGAACCAGGATCAGTAGACAAGAGCACTACAGATTAGCTCTGATATCAACGTAGCCAGGCATTGAACTGAAGGTCCAGGGAGCTTATATAGCAACACCCCTGACCTAACGACCCAGATGAGCATACAAGGGATGAATGACATACCCAGAGTCAAATCACTAGTAGCCACTAGAGGGAGCCAAAAGGTAAATTCACAACAGTACCCCCCCCTTAGTGAGGGGTCACCGAACCCTCACCAAGACCACCAGGGCGATCAGGATGAGCGGCGTGAAAGGCACGAACTAAATCGGCCGCATGCACATCAGAGGCGACCACCCAGGAATTATCCTCCTGACCATAGCCCTTCCACTTGACCAGGTACTGAAGCCTCCGCCTGGAGAGACGAGAATCTAAGATCTTCTCCACCACGTACTCCAACTCGCCCTCAACCAACACCGGAGCAGGAGGCTCAGCAGAAGGAACCACAGGCACAACGTACCGCCGCAACAAGGACCTATGAAATACGTTGTGGATGGCAAACGACACCGGAAGATCCAGGCGAAAGGATACAGGATTAATGATTTCCAATATCTTGTAAGGACCAATGAAGCGAGGCTTAAATTTGGGAGAGGAGACCTTCATAGGAACAAATCGAGAAGACAGCCATACCAAATCCCCAACGCGAAGTCGGGGACCCACACCGCGGCGGCGGTTGGCAAAACGCTGAGCCTTCTCCTGTGACAACTTCAAGTTGTCCACCACATGCCCCCAGATCCGCTGCAACCTATTCACCACGGAATCCACCCCAGGACAGTCAGAAGGCTCCACATGTCCCGAGGAAAACCGAGGATGGAAACCAGAGTTGCAGAAAAATGGCGAAACCAAGGTGGCGGAACTAGCCCGATTATTAAGGGCAAATTCAGCCAACGGCAAGAAGGTCACCCAATCATCCTGATCAGAAGAGACAAAACACCTCAAATAAGCCTCCAGAGTCTGATTAGTTCGCTCCGTTTGTCCGTTAGTCTGGGGATGGAAAGCGGATGAAAACGACAACTCAATGCCCATCCTACCACAAAAGGATCGCCAGAACCTGGACACAAACTGGGATCCTCTGTCCGACACAATATTCTCAGGAATGCCATGCAAACGAACCACGTTCTGGAAGAACACAGGAACCAGATCAGAAGAGGAGGGCAGCTTAGGCAAAGGAACCAAATGGACCATCTTGGAGAAACGATCACATATCACCCAGATGACAGACATGCCCTGAGACACTGGAAGATCAGAAATGAAATCCATAGAGATGTGTGTCCAAGGTCTCTTCGGGACAGGCAAGGGCAAAAGCAACCCGCTGGCACGAGAGCAGCAAGGCTTAGCTCGAGCACAAGTACCACAGGACTGTACAAATGACCGCACATCCCTTGACAAGGAAGGCCACCAAAAGGACCTGGCCACCAGATCTCTGGTGCCAAAAATTCCCGGGTGCCCTGCCAACACCGATGAATGAACCTCGGAAATGACTCTGCTGGTCCATCTAGCAGGCACAAACAATCTGTCAGGTGGACAAGAGTCAGGCCTACCAGCCTGAAATCTCTGCAACACACGTCGCAGATCTGGAGAAATAGCAGACACGATAACTCCTTCCTTAAGAATACCCACAGGTTCAGCGACTCCAGGAGCATCAGGCACAAAGCTCCTAGACAGAGCATCGGCCTTCACATTCTTAGAACCTGGTAAATACGAGACCACAAAGTCAAAACAGGAGAAAAACAATGACCAGCGGGCCTGTCTAGGATTCAGGCGTTTAGCAGACTCGAGATACATCAGATTTTTGTGATCAGTCAAGACCACCACACGATGCTTAGCACCCTCGAGCCAATGACGCCACTCCTCAAATGCCCACTTCATGGCCAACAACTCCCGATTGCCCACATCATAATTTCTCTCCGCCGGCGAAAACTTCCTAGAGAAAAAGGCACAAGGTCTCATAGTAGAGCAACCAGGGCCTCTCTGCGACAAAACGGCCCCTGCCCCAATCTCCGAAGCATCCACCTCAACCTGAAAGGGAAGTGAGATGTCAGGCTGGCACAAAACAGGCGCCGAAGTAAACCGGTGTTTTAACTCCTGGAAAGCCTCCATGGCAGCAGGAGCCCAGTTAGCTACATCAGAGCCTTTCTTGGTCATATCCGTCAGCGGTTTAACAATGCTAGAGAAATTTGCGATAAAACGACGGTAGAAGTTAGCAAAACCCAAGAACTTCTGAAGACTCTTAACTGATGAGGGTTGAGTCCAATCATGAATAGCTCGGACTTTGACTGGATCCATCTCCACAGCAGAAGGGGAAAAAATGAACCCCAAAAAGGGAACCTTCTGTACACCAAAGAGACACTTTGAGCCTTTTACAAACAAAGAATTTTCACGCAGAATCTCAAAAACCATCCTGACCTGCTCCACATGCAAGTCCCAATCATCAGAAAAAAACCAGAATATCATCCAGATAAACAATCAAAAATTTATCCAGATACTTCCGGAAAATGTCATGCATGAAGGACTGAAAAACTGAAGGTGCATTAGAGAGACCGAATGGCATCACCAAGTACTCAAAATGACCTTCGGGCGTATTGAATGCGGTTTTCCATTCATCGCCCTGCCTAATGCGCACAAGGTTGTACGCACCACGAAGGTCTATCTTGGTGAACCACTTGGCACCTTTAATCCGGGCAAACAAATCTGACAACAGCGGCAAAGGATACTGAAATTTGACAGTGATCTTATTTAAAAGCCGATAGTCAATACAAGGCCTCAAAGATCCGTCCTTTTTGGCCACAAAAAAGAATCCCGCACCAAGAGGGGACGAAGAAGGACGGATATGCCCCTTCTCAAGAGACTCCTTGATATATGAACGCATCGCGGTATGTTCAGGTACCGACAGATTAAACAGTCTCCCCTTAGGAAACTTACTGCCAGGAATCAAATCTATTGCACAGTCACATTCCCTATGAGGAGGCAGTGCACTGGACTTAGACTCGCTGAAGACATCCTGATAATCAGACAAATACGCCGGAACTTCCGAAGGCGTAGAAGAAGCAATAGACAAGGGCAGGGAATCTCCATGAATTCCATGGCAGCCCCAACTTGACACTGACATAGCCTTCCAGTCCAAGACTGGATTATGGGTCTGTAACCATGGCAAACCCAAAACAACCAAATCATGCATTTTATGCAGAACAAGAAAACGTATTACCTCCCGATGTTCGGGAGTCATGCAAATGGTAACCTGTGTCCAAAACTGCGGTTTATTTTTTGCCAATGGCGTAGCATCAATACCCCTAAGAGGGATAGGATTTTCCAATGGCTCAAGAACAAATCCGCAGCGCTTGGCAAATGACAGATCCATAAGGCTCAGGGCAGCACCCGAGTCCACAAACGCCATGACAGGATACGATGACAGTGAGCAAATCAAAGTTACAGATAGAATAAATTTAGGTTGCAAATTACCAATGGCGACCGGACTAACAACCTTAGTAAGACGTTTAGAGCATGCTGAGATAACATGTGTAGAATCACCACAGTAGTAACACAAGCCATTCTGGCGTCTATGAATTTTCCGCTCATTTCTAGTCAGGATTCTATCACATTGCATTAAATCAGGTGTCTGTTCAGACAACACCATGAGGGAATTAGCGGTTTTGCGCTCCCGCAACCGCCGGTCGATTTGAATAGCCAGGGCCATAGAATCATTCAGACCTGTGGGAATGGGAAAACCCACCATCACATTCTTAATGGCTTCAGAAAGGCCATTTCTAAAATTAGCAGCCAATGCACACTCGTTCCACTGGGTCAGCACGGACCATTTCCGAAATTTTTGGCAATACACTTCAGCCTCGTCCTGGCCCTGAGACATAGCCAGCAAGGCCTTTTCTGCCTGAATCTCAAGATTGGGTTCCTCATAAAGCAAACCGAGCGCCAGAAAAAACGCATCAATGTCAGCCAATGCCGGATCTCCTGGCGCCAGCGAGAAGGCCCAATCCTGAGGGTCGCCCCGTAAAAAAGAAATAACAATTTTTACTTGCTGAGCGGAGTCTCCAGATGAACAGGGTTTCAGGGACAAAAACAATTTACAATTATTCCTGAAATTTCTAAATTTAAATCGGTCTCCGGAAAACGGTTCAGGAATCGGTATCTTAGGTTCTGACATAGGACTTCTGATAACATAATCTTGTATGCCCTGCACACGAGCAGCAAGCTGGTCCACACTTGTAATCAAGGTCCGGACATTCATGTCTGCAGCAAACACAAGCCACTCAGAGGTAAAGGGGAAAAGAAAAAAAAATGAGAGAGAGAAAAAAAAACTCAGAACTTTCTTTCTTATAATCCCGCTTCTGCAATGCATTTAACATTTAATACTGGCCTGGCAAACTGTTATGACCCCAATGGCGAGGGTCTCAGAGAAACAAGTAAGTCTGCGACGTACAAAAATCCAGCTCATAGGGCAGTGGTAACTGGGTTGACCATATATCTACTCCTAACGCCAACACTAGCAGTAGCCGGGGAACATGCCTACGTTGGTCGCTAGATGTCTCGCGCCAGCCGGAGGACTAACTACCCCTAGAAGAGTAAAACAAAGACCTCTCTTGCCTCCAGAGAATAGTCCCCAAAAGTAGGATAGAAGCCCCCCACAAATAATAACGGTGAGGTAAGAGGAAATGACAAACACAGAGATGAACTAGATTTTAGCAAAGAGAGGCCCACTTACTAATAGCAGAATATAGTAAGATAACTTATATGGTCAACAGAAACCCTATCAAAATCCACGCTGGAGATTCAAGAACCCCCGAACCGTCTAACGGCCCGGGGGGAGAACACCAGCCACCCTAGAGCTTCCAGCAAGGTCAGGAAACAGAAAATACACAAGCTGGACAAAAATGCAACAAAAACAAATAGCAAAAAGCAAGAAAGCGAACTTAGCTTAATCAAACAGGAACCAGGATCAGTAGACAAGAGCACTACAGATTAGCTCTGATATCAACGTTGCCAGGCATTGAACTGAAGGTCCAGGGAGCTTATATAGCAACACCCCTGACCTAACGACCCAGGTGAGCATACAAGGGATGAATGACATACCCAGAGTCAAATCACTAGTAGCCACTAGAGGGAGCCAAAAGGTAAATTCACAACAGGGGAGGATTGCGATTCCACCCACGGCTGTTGCAGGCTGTTGTTGTATAGATCAGCTGTTATGTGCTCAGAAAGGTGTGGGCTGAGCGCTGGAGCCAGCACCAAAAAGAGGGAGTCTGACATTGGCGTACTATTACGCCTGATGTCGGAAAGGGGTTACATTTCCAAGCCTCTCACGCAGAGCCTAGACTTCTGGCTCTGATTAAAACAGTTCTGCTCAAGTCTGCAAAAGATCACAATGTCATGAAACCACAATGAGCATCATGACCTTATGTACACATGCGCAGAACTGTCCCATGCCTCCTCTGAGCTGGAAGTCCCGACGATTTCAGTGCAAAAGTTGGAAATCGGAAGATGCAATGGACGGGTGACAGTGAGGAGTGGAGGAGCCAGAGAAGTGATTGTGAGGTGAGTTGCTGCATTTTTTAATTTTTTAATAGTTTGATGGCCCTTTTATAGTTATGAATAAATGACCAGGGTCATATATGATTAAGTTATTAATTATTAAAATAAGTTCTAAAGCATTGGTAAATACATCATATTTATAAGAGACGAGCCCAGTCATTTCATCAGAATCTGAGACTTACATATTTTTAGTTTTACATATTAATTACCTTTTTCTTAAATTTTCTATGAACATTTATTTTTTTTTAGATGAAGTCTCATCTTCGATACGTTTTGATGCGTAATGAGCAAGAACAAGAGCGCTTAGAATTGGCTTGCATTTGAAAGGCAGGAGATAATAGCTGTCAATTACAATTTCCCATGTTCAGTTTGTACATATTGCTTGCGCTGATCCTGATTTCATGGGTCCTTGTAATAAAATCTTTTTCATTTTACCATAGCCTGAAGACAAGAAACAGCGACTGAGCTCTACTGGAACATCATTCAGAAAAGCACAACACTCACTGACTGCAGGATCACATCCAGAGAGACAATCAGTCCAATGAACACATATCATAATGTTTAATTCATACTTCAAATTTAGTAACTTTCTTTATTTCATACTTATTGAGAAATTCGCAAGTGACCAATTTCATTATTAATTTCAAATGTCAAAATGTATATCTATATATATAATTGTCTAGGGGGTACTTCCGTCTGTCTGTCTGTGTCTGTCTTTCTGTCTGTCTGTCTGTAACGGAAATCCTGCGTTGCTGACTGGCGGCCACGACCAATCAGCGACGGGCACAGTCCGGCCAAGAATTAGTCCCTCCCTACTTCCATCCAGTTAGTGCCCGGAGCCCGCTCCATACTCCCCTCCAGTCAGCGCTGACACAGGGTTAATGGCAGCGTTAACGGACCGCGTTATGCTGCGGGTAACGCACTCCGTTAACGCTGCTATTAACCCTGTGTGACCAACTTTTCACAAAAAGATCTAATGTTAAAAATGATAAAAAAACAAAAAACCTGCAATTCTCACCTTCCGTCATCCGACGATGTGCGCGTGGCTGCTGCCAGCTTCCGTTCCCAGAGATGCATTGCGAAATTACCCAGAAGACTTAGCGGTCTCTCGAGACTGCTAAGTCATCTGGGTAATTTCGCAATGCATCGCTGGGAACGGAAGCTGGCAGCAGCAGCGCGCGCATCGGGACAGCTTCGCTGGATGCCGGCGGGTGAGTATATAACTATTTTTTATTTTAATTATTTTTTCTAACAGGGATATGGTGCATACACTGCTATATACTATGTGGGCTGTGTTATATACTGCGTGGGCTGTGTTATATACTATGTGGGCTGTGTTATATACTGCGTGGGCTGTGCTATATATTACGTGGGCTGTGTTATATACTGTGTGGCTGCTATATACTACGTGGGCAGTGTTATATGCTACCTGGGCTGTATTATATACTGCGTGGGCTGTGTTATATACTGCGTGGGCTGTGTTATATACTGCAAGGTCACTGTTATATACTGCGCTGGCTGCGTTATATACTGCGTGGGCTGTATTATATACTGTGTGGCCACTGTTATATACTGTGTGGCCTGTATTATTTACTGCATGGCCTGTGTTATATACTGCATGGGCTGTGCTATATATTACATGGGCTGTGTTATATACTACGTGGCTGTGTTATAGACTGCGTGTCTGCTATATACTACATGTCTCCTTTATACTACGTGGCTTGTGCTATATACTATGTTTGTTTCTGCTATATACATACATACATACATACATACATATGCTAGAATACCCAATGCATTAGAGTCAGGCCACCATCTAGTATTATATATTTCCCATTGCTTACATTCAGATTCCATCAAAATTAATAAAAAGAACAATGCAAATAGCTCAACACAACTAATAGAACAAGTGTTTTCTTCAATTTCATCATAAAATGTCAACTTTACTGAATACTGCAGTCATGATTCTACCCCTTAATGACAAACATATTTAACACTTAGAAGAGCCCTCTGGCTGGTATGACTTACTGCATATGTGATACATAGATAGGCACCAGCTTCTGGCAGCTTTCTTGAGGAAGTTTATGCCATTCCTTGTGGGCAATGGCCTCCAGTTCACAAATATCTGTACATTTTCGAAAGAGGTCTCAAAAGTTAAGAGAATAAATAATTGCCTGTACAAACAAGCAAAATTATGGAAAGTTATGCAAAATTATAAAAAAAAGCAATGAATGTTCCTGGAGATACAGATGGATGCGGAGTTCACAACAAATTCAAAGTTGTAGAATAGAATTGGTTACACTACCTGGATGTGGGAGAAAGAGGAAGCTGTCAATGGCTGAGACCAGATTCCTGAGGAGTCAGGTGGTCAAAAACCATTGACTTACTGTAAAAGACCTGCAGCAGGATATGGTGGCGGCAATACGGTTTCAGTCCACACAGCAAGGGACAGGATAGGTGCAGAAGATCTTATGCCCAAACTCTCAAGAACACCACTACAGACCAATCGGCACAAGAAAAATCACCTCCAGCATGCTGAAAACCATAAAAATAACAGATACTGTTTTTTGGAGCAATGAAACAAAAGTTTAACTTTTTGGTCCTACAGACCAGCAGTATGTCTGATGGAAAAAAATTGAAGCATATTTTGAAACAAGCACCCTGTCTATGGTAAAATATGGTGGTGGCTCAGTGATGTCCATAGTGAGGCATGGTGGTGGCTTGGTGATGCCTACAGTGAAGCACACCAGTGGATATGTGATTGTGACATGCAGAAATAGTGCTAACTGCTGTTGCTACAAAAGCAACCAGCAACTAGAGGGGTTAACACAGTCACAGGAGATAGGGAGTGGTTAGCAGAGCCCCAGGGGGATTGTGGGAAACTTGTTTACTGTTTTAGCAGCAGCCAAAGGAATGAGTGGTGTTTCTGTGATCTGTGTCACAGAAGTTCAGGCAAGCGAACCATAGGAATACAGAATTCATTTAGGCTAAGTTCACACTTGCGTGTGGCTGGTCTGCGGATGGCTGCGTACGTCCTCCCTTAAGCTCCACCTATGCTCTGCCTACTTCCACATGCGTCCTGCGTCATCCTGCGGATACCTATCTTTAACATTGGGCATGCAGGGACATGCGTTGTATGCGGATGCATGCGGATGTGGCGTTTTGACGTGCCCATCGATCGCACGGGAATGCAAAAAGTTGCATTCCCGTGCGGTTGGTGGGCATGTCAAAACGCTGCATCTGCATGAAACGCATGTCCCTGTGTACCCAATGTTAAAGATAGGTAGGCAGGATGCATGTGGAAGTAGGTGGAGCGTAGGCGGAGATTAAGGGAGGATGTACGCAGCCATCCACAGACCAGCCACACGCAAGTGTGAACTTAGCCTTACAGAGTGGAGTTGGGCTAACCCCCCTGTACTGCTAGTGAAGAAAGTCTATCATGCCAGGAAGATAAGGACTGGAAGAAGTTGTGTCTCAGGGATAATCTCCCTCAGCAAACTCCCTCCCTCCTCCATTAAACTGTGCTAGAAGGGATGTTGTGTACTACTGTGCCTTTGCAAAGAGTCTTGATCTGTGCTGAACTGTGCTATCAAAAGAGACTGTCAATGTGCCTCTAAGAAGCAACTGTACTGTTTATAAAGCCTGTGCTTAAGAGACTTGAATAGTACTAAATGTGTTGTGACATTAAAATACACTGTTCATGTTCATGAGGACTCTATCAATTGCATCTGTGTCAGCAAGTGGATCCATCTTGTGCCTGAGGAAGCTGCAGTACATAGTGGCCCTGAGTAATGGTTCCCCCAGAGTTCCAAAGTATTCATGAGACCTGTCCCGCCTCTGTCTGAACCACAGTTACTTAAAACAACATAGAATAAAATTAAAAATAATAATCTTGAACCATGAGGCAGAGGTCCAAGTGGAGCAGTATCTTGCATGCATAGTTTACACTATTTGTTAACAAATGACGTGGGGTTCCCCCTAGCTTTAATAATCACCCAAGGGAAAACAGCTATGAACTAGTTGCTGGTCTTATTAGGATGGGAAGGGGCCAATATCCATTGACATTCCAAGCCTATTAATATCCACACCAAGCAGTCTGCTTTGCTTTTATTGGTAATTGAAAATAGGGGTGAGCCTAAAAAAATGATGTTGGATCCCTCCTATTTTTTATAGCCAGGTAAGGCAAAAAAGACAGTTGGTGGTTGATATTAATGGAAACCCTATCCATTGGCCAGATTGGGCAATAAATACAGAGGGCCTCTCACTCTGGAGGACCCTTCCTATCTCGTCTTATACAGACAAAACATTTATTTTGAATGTACTCATACTCATTGTGTAATGCCTAAATTCTCCTGAAGTGCTGCAGCGGGAAAATCAAACTCTTACTGCCATGATTTCCAACAGATTACAACTGATTATTGAAAGTAAAGAGGACCTTCTAACAAGTATGGATTGTCCTATGCAGAGTACTCCTTTAATTCTAATGAGAATGATGATTTTGGTGGGATTCAATGACAATATTTTTTAATGCCGGAGATGATTAACCACTTCAAGAATCCACGGCAAAACTCATCTCCGGCATTAAAAAATATTGTCATTGAATCCCACAAAAATCATCCCAAAAAATATTCTTTACCCATTGAAATAAACATGCATGCCTGGTCAGCAGCTGCAGCCATTTAAAGACAGGACCTGCGCCTGTGTACAGAAGCATAACTTGAACAACCTGGACCCAAATGCAAAATCTTTAACCAAGCCCCTGATCTGCCATGTGTCATTTAACCCCTAACAAATGTCTATGACACTTTTACTCACAGGCTGTGCCTGCCCTATAACTGGCAGTCAATGGCTGTGAGTTGCAGCCATTATCTGTTTCTAACAGTCGCTGCTGGAGCAGAACTCCACCCTCGGCTGTTAACCTGCTAAATGCCGCTGTCTTCTCTGACAGCAGCATTAACAGTGCGCAGACATAGGGGAGAATTATGCTAAACATCCATCGACCGCCCGTGAACATGATCGCTGTGCTCCTATACTCCCTGACAGAAGTAATGTCGCTTATCCATGTTATGTAAATAAAAGCTTATAACCTGACGTTAAATTCATCCATTGGTTGTATAAATTATTCTTTTGAAAGCTGAAACCCTCTGAAATGTGGTCTAGGTTAAGAAAATAAATTGGCATCAATGCAGAAATATTGATCAGTTAATGGACACAAAATGGTCAGATTTTGGCAAGACTAAAGTTTTGTCGCCTGGTCATATAATGCACCCAATCCTAGTTTACATCCTCACCTGTGCTCAGTAAATGATCGGGTAATTAGTGTGTGTGTATAAAAAGAAACCCAGCACCCCAGACCTTCACTTGAACTGCAACTTGAGCTCTGACAACATGTCAAAAATCCACCCGGTGACCAAAGCTTGGATTATCAAGAGGCTGAAGACCAGATCCACTGCAGAGGTGGCTGGCACCTTTAATGTGTCTCAGCGTCAAGTACAAAGAATTAAAAAAAAGATTTGAAGAGACGTGAGATGTGTTTGACAAGCCCAGGTCTGGCAGACCCCACAAGACAGCTGCTCAGGAGGAACGTTTGTTAGTTAGAAAATCCAAAGCAAGCCACTCTTCCAGTGCAGCAGAGCTCCAACAGGCCTGGTCACCTCAAGTCCCTGTGTCAACTAGAACAGCTTGTAGGATTCTGTCTCGAAATGGCCTCCATGGTCGAATCAGTGCCCAGAAGCCAGCACTAAAAAAATGGCAAATGAAAAACCATGTGGCATTTCCAAAGTCCCACAGCCTGCTAAACAGATGGACACTGGAAAAGTGGCAGAAGGTGGATTTCTCTGATGAATCTTCAGTAGAATTACACCACAGCTGCCGCAAATACTGCAGGAGACCTACTGGAGCCCGTGTGGATCCAAAATACACCCAGAAAACAGTTAAATTTGGTGGTGGAAAGATCATGGTCTGGGGTCACATTCAGTATGGGGGTGTGCAAAACATTTGCAAGGTGGAAGACAATATCAATAGCCTAAAATATCAAGAAGTATTAGCTACCTCTTATATTCCAAATCATAAAAGGGGTCAAATTCTGCAGGAGGATGGTGCTCCATCTCATACATCCATCTACAACAAAGTTCCTCCAGGCAAAAAAGATCAAGGTGCTCAAGGACTGGCCAGCCCAGTCACCAGACATGAACATCATTGAGCATGTTTGGGGTAGGATGAAAAAGGAAGCTTGGAAGACAAAACCAAAGAATCTAGATGAACTCTGGGAGGCATGTAAGACTGCATTCTTTGCTATTCCTGATGACTTCATTAACAAATTGTATGAATCATTGTTGAACCACATGGACGCAGTCCTTCAAGCTCATGGAAATCACACAAAATATTAAATATGACTCTAATAGCACCAAAACTTCATTCACCAATGTTATGCAACATATATTTGTATTTTAAGTTAATTATTTGTTTGAGTATCACATCAATTTCTGTGGGCGCCAAACTTTTTTCTTGCCAAAATCTGACCATTCTGTGTTCATTAACTGATCAATATTTCTGCATTGATGCCGATTTGTTTTCTTAACCTAAACCACATTTCGGAGGGTTTCAGCTTTCAAAAGAATAATTTATACAACCAATGGATGAATTTAACGTCAGGTTATACGCTTTTATTTACATAACATGGATAAGCGACATAACTTCTGTCAAAAAATGAAGAGATAAAATGCCAATAATACTGAGACAGGAAAAAACACTGGACAAGTTTGGTATTATCGGAATTGTACTGATGAGGAGAATCATATTGCCAGGTCATTTTTCTGATACAACAATTCCTAAAAAACTGTCAGAATTGTATTTTTTTTCCTAGATTTATCGCACTTGGATTTTTTTGTCCTGTTTTTCAGTACACTATGTGCTAAAACGAATGGAGGAATTCAAAAGTACAACTTGTCCCACAAACAACAAGGCTTCATATGTCTATGTGGACTGAGAAATTTAGAAAAAAAGTAATGGCTATTGAAAGAAGAGGAGGAAAAACTGAAAATGCAAAAAATGTATATTGGCCATGTCACGGAAGGGTTAAAATACTTGAATTTTATTATGGAGCATAGGGGCTTCTCGGCTACCCCAAGCATCGGGGTCTCATGACACAACTCACTCCTTATAACTATGTTCATTGGTTGTGTCTGGTACTGCGCTTCAGTTCAGTACTTTTCACTTGCAGTACCAAACATGGCCACCTGCACAGGGATGGCACTGTTACGTCAAGTACAGTAGTTAAGATTTCAGACCTTACCTATCATACACTACTGCTTATCCAAAAACCTGAGAACAGTTTTCTCTTCACCCACAGGTTTTAGCTCAATGCTTTGTAACTTGAAACATGTTATTGTGATTGTTCCTATTTTGCTGGAAGGCAAAATCTTTGATATCATCAGACGTGTGTACGGCACATTAGAGGGCCTCTCTGAAGCGACAGTTTACTGCTCAGGGCTAATAGACAGTGTGTTACATATTTCATGATCGCATATGCCACAATACTCAGGAAAACAATTGTAAGTGCTTCAGAAGGGTTAATTCTGAAAGTTCATACAGAGTCTACACTGCTCATTATCATAGTATAACTATCTGGTAATTACTTGATATTTTTATTTTTTGTACTGGTGGTTTCCTTGCTGCACTGGACAACACCTCTACTTACTTATATATTTACTTTTTGATGAGCAGCTGAAGACTCAGGGTAGCAGTGTAAAGTATGGTGGAAATGGAGCAGACTAGTCTTGTATAGTAAAAGTACATAAATTCATACATCCACACACAAGCGCGTGACATACAGTTAAGCCCATATGTATTTGTACAGAGACATTTTTCTAATTTTGGTTATAGACATTACCACAATGAATTTTAAACAAAACAATTCAGATTCAGTTGAAGTTCAGACTTTCAGATTTCTGCAGTCTGAACTTCAACTGCATCTGAATTGTTTTGTTTAAAATTCATTCTCTTTTTAGGCCCTGGTGGTATGCCATATACCGTGGTGCCCCCGTTTTGTCTTATTTAAACAGTGTCTTGTATATGTGGTGCTCTTCTTTGACCACATTTTCTGGGAGTTGGCACACGGTATCTTGATAACTACTGTATAGGACTACTTTGGTATATTGGTTATTGTATAATCATGGATTTGGCAGCTAGAGAGGCTGCATGGAGCAATCAGGCCAATGGTATTTTTAATGGGGACTTTGCCGGTGATCCGCCCAATGGGGCAGACCTTGATGATTTTCACCTGGTAACCAAGGAACTCATTAATCTACACAAGGCACTTACTAAATCGTGGTGGAACGTCAAAACATTGGAGGAGTACAAAAAGGCGGGACTGGTTCCCAGAGGCCTTAGGGTACAGATTTTCCCGGCATGGGAAGTAGAGGGTACATTCCAAAACACCTGGGAGTCTGGACTGTTGAGGTGTTCCTTTATTATAATTGATATGTTGTTGGAGCACGATCAGGCTGTACTGAGGACACTAAGAGATAAGATCAAAGTCTGTGAGGAGAAATTAATTAAATATGACAAAATAACACAGGTGGAACCTTTTCAAATACAATTGAAAAACACTATAGATGCCTTTGAGAAGGAAGTTATAACTAAGAAGAAGCAGAAATATAGGAGGGATCAACTTGATGTAAAAAATGGACGAGCCTATAGGTGGGTGCACAGGGGAAATAAGAGGCCCAGTGCACCTATAGGCACAGTGACTGCTAATTCTAACACCACGTCTGATGTACCATCAAGCGATGATTTTTTATCTTCGGAACTGAGCGACATCGAAGGCGCCACAGGAGGGGCCGCAGGAGGAGGCATGGCTCCAAAGAAACACATGAGAAATTACAAAGCTTGGCCACCCAGGAGTCAACGAGAGACCCGACAGAACAAGAAACGCCAATACTAGATATTGAAACACGGTGTCCACCATCTGTTGGTAAGCTACAAATTATCAATTTGTCAAATTATGTCCTGTCTGAGGCTGAGGTCTCGGTATTGGAAAAGGGTTTGTCCTTTTGCCCTACTAGTGGCTTGGACAAATTTACTTTTATTAAAGACGTGTATCTGTTTTGCAGACAGCTTACTTTTAAGGTTCTTTTTCATCGAACCTCGGATATGGATGACCTCTCCATCTGTGACAGACAAATCCTGCGGGACCTATTGGACTTATTGGACGAGGGAGAGGAAGGCCCTATTAGACGTAAGTTCACTGGCCGGTTACCATCCCAAGCCACTCCCCCGTTTACATTATGCCCAGCAGTTCAATGTTTTTTTGATGCTGTATATAGGGAGGTTTTACAACTTAAATTGGACCCCATTAGGGGTAGAAACATCAGCAGGGATGAACAGTCTATTATAACAAGATTGGGTTCCAATAGGGACTTTGTAATCCGGGAGGCGGACAAGGGGGGTAACCTGGTCATTTGGCCAGTTCACCTCTATATTCAGGAGGCTATGCGTCAGCTTGGTAACGCAGATTGTTACCAGATTCTCCCCTCTGACCCCACAGGTGTCTTTCAGGCAAAACTTAATCGGCTTTTGGACAGTGCATTTGCACATAACATCATTAACAAACGGGAGAAAGAGTTTTTAACCAATCAACACCCTAGGACTCCAACTTTCTACATGCTCCCCAAGGTCCACAAGTCCTTGGAGGCCCCACCAGGTAGGCCAATTGTGTCGGGGATAGGGGGATTACATGAGCGACCTTGCATCTATATTGACTTTTTTCTTCAACCCCTTGTCCTTAACCTGCAGTCTTATATTAGAGATTCAACTTCTCTTATTTCATTATTGCAGGATTTGGAGGTGCCAACCAATACATGGCTTGTCACTCTGGACGTAGAGTCTCTTTACACGTGCATAAGTCACGACTTGGGGACACAAGCTGTAGCATACTTTTTGGATTTGAATACATCAGGAGACAGGGGACATGATTCTTTTCTGTTGGACCTCTTGTTCTTTGTCTTGGATAGAAATTTCTTTACTTTCGACCGCGCCTTTTACAGGCAAGTGAGGGGGACTGCCATGGGGGCACGGTGTGCCCCGGCTTATGCCAACCTCTTTTTGGGGTGGTGGGAGGCGACCAGGGTGTACTGTCTGGAGGGATATGCCAAGCATGTTATCAAATGGCTACGGTATATTGATGATATTTTGTTCCTCTGGACAGGCACCCTGGAAGAGTGTCAGGACTTTGTCAATACATTGAATGACAATCCTTGGAACATTCGACTGACATCCCAATACTCCCAAGGCGACATCGAATTTCTGGACCTTAAACTCAGTGTAATGGAAACAAGGATTGTGACTACTCTTTATCGGAAACCTACGGCCACCAACAGCCTTCTTCACTTCACTAGTTTCCATCCCCAACATCTCAAAAGAGGAATCCCCAAGAGACAGTTCTATAGAGTGAAGAGGAACTGCAGTCGTGTGGGGGACTTTGAGGAACATTCCCGGGAGCTCACTACACGGTTTCGTGAACATGGTTACCCACACAAGGTAATATCACAGGCTTTTGTTGCGGCAAAAAGTAGTGACAGGGCGGGCCTGTTACAAACTCGGGCCAAAACCACCAACAAACCCCTTGGGGTAATTACTGCCTACAATAATCAATGGAAGGATGTAGGGAATATCCTCTCCAAGTATTGGGGCATTTTACGGAGCGAGTCCAGACTCCTTCCCCACATTGCTGCTCAGCCTAGTTTAATAGCTAGGAGGGCAAGAAACCTGAGGGATTGTCTGAGCCACAGTCATTTTCAGCGGCCCACAAAAAGACTAAATAGGGGGGCCAGACTAGTGGGGACATTCCCTTGCGGGAATTGCAATATATGCCCTTTCATGGTTGGTAATGAGCCCATTACTGTATCCTCTTTGCCTTTACAGATCACCACCAAGGCATATTTCAACTGCAAATCCCGTAATCTGGTATACGCACTTATTTGTCTGTTGTGAAATTGGATTTTGGGCTCCCCTGGTGGCCACTGGTGGAATTGAACTGGTGTGCATCATCCTCTCTGTTCACCTGTTTCCATCAGGATGTGGGAGTCGCTATTTAGCCTTGCTCCTCTGTCACTTCCATGCCGGTCAACATTGTAATCAGAAGCCTTTCTGTGCATGTTCCTGCTGCTAGACAACTCCCAGCTGAGTTGGACTTGGTCCTTGTTTGTTTTTGCATTTTGTTCCAGTTCACAGCTGTAGTTTCGTTTCTGTGTCTGGAAAGCTCTTGTGATCTGAAATTGCCACTCTGATGTTATGAGTTAATACTAGAGTCTTAAAGTAATTTCAGGATGGTATTTTGATAGGGTTTTCAGCTGACCATGAAAGTGCCCTTTCTGTCTTCCTGCTATCTAGTAAGCGGACCTCAATTTTGCTAAACCTATTTTCATACTACGTTTGTCATTTCATCTAAAATCACCGCCAATATTTGTGGGGGCCTCTGTCTGCCTTTCGGGGAAATTTCTCTAGAGGTGAGCCAGGACTATATTTTCCTCTGCCAGGATTAGTTAGTCCTCCGGCCGGCGCTGGGCGTCTAGGGATAAAACGCAGGCTACGCTACCCGGCTACTGTTAGTTGTGCGGCAGGTTTAGTTCATGGTCCGTTTAGTTTCCATCCTTCCAAGAGCTAGTTCGTATGTTTGCTGGGCTATGTTCTCTTGCCATTGAGAACCATAACAGTTTGACCGGCCATAAAGGGTTAAATTAATTGACAGAGAAAGGAGAGAAAAGAGAAGTCTGCTGAAGATTTTTTTTTTTTTTTTTTTTTTCCCTCAGTTCTGAGTGTGCTTGTAATTGAATCTCTTGCAAGTCTGCCTATATTGCAGCCTTTCTCTCTCTCTCTCCTTCTAATCCTGGAATGGCTCTGTGTTCACCTGTTTAAAATGGATATTCAGAGTTTAGCTGCAGGTTTGAATAATCTCACCACGAAAGTTCAAAACTTACAAGATTTTGTTGTTCATGTTCCTATATCTGAACCTAGAATTCCTTTGCCTGAATTTTTCTCGGGGAATAGATCTTGCTTTAAAAATTTCAAAAATAATTGCAAGTTGTTTTTGTCCCTGAAATCTCGCTCTGCTGGAGATCCTGCTCAGCAGGTCAGGATTGTGATTTCTTTGCTCCGGGGCGACCCTCAGGATTGAGCTTTTGCATTGGCTCCAGGGGATCCTGCGTTGCTCAATGTGGATGCGTTTTTTCTGGCCTTGGGGTTGCTTTATGAGGAACCTCAGTTAGAACTTCAGGCGGAAAAGGCCTTGATGTCCCTATCTCAGGGGCAAGACGAAGCTGAAATATACTGCCAGAAATTCCGTAAATTGAACGGCAGAATTTTAGACGAAAAAATGGGTTGTGCTTCTATTGCGGTGATTCAACTCATGTTATATCAGCATGCTCTAAGCGTACTAAGAAGCTTGATCAGTCTGTTTCAATTGGCACTTTACAGTCTAAGTTTATTCTATCTGTGACCCTGATTTGTTCTTTATCATCTATTACCGCGGATGCCTATGTCGACTCTGGCGCCGCTTTGAGTCTTATGGATTGGTCCTTTGCCAAACGCTGTGGGTATGATTTGGAGCCTCTTGAAACTCCTATACCCCTGAAGGGGATTGACTCCACCCCATTGGCTAGCAATAAACCACAATACTGGACACAAGTAACTATGCGGATTAATCCGGATCACCAGGAGATTATTCGCTTTCTTGTGCTGTATAACCTACATGATGTGTTGGTGCTTGGATTGCCATGGCTGCAATCTCATAACCCAGTCCTTGACTGGAAAGCTATGTCTGTGTTAAGCTGGGGATGTAAGGGGACGCATGGGGACGTACCTGTGGTTTCCATTTCATCATCTATTCCCTCTGAGATTCCTGAATTCTTGACTGAATATCGTGACGTTTTTGAAGAACCTAAGCTTGGTTCATTACCTCCGCACCGGGAGTGCGATTGTGCCATAGATTTGATTCCGGGTAGTAAATACCCTAAGGGTCGTTTATTTAATCTGTCTGTGCCTGAACATGCTGCTATGCGAGAATATATAAAGGAGTCCTTGGAAAAGGGACATATTCATCCTTCGTCATCTCCCTTAGGAGCCGGTTTTTTCTTTGTGGCTAAGAAAGATGGCTCTTTGAGGCCGTGCATTGATTATCGGCTTTTGAATAAAATCACGGTTAAATATCAATATCCGTTGCCACTGCTGACTGATTTGTTTGCTCGCATAAAGGGGGCCAAGTGGTTCTCTAAGATAGATCTTCGTGGGGCGTATAATTTGGTGCGAATTAAGCAGGGGGATGAGTGGAAAACCGCATTTAATACGCCCGAGGGCCACTTTGAGTATTTGGTGATGCCTTTTGGTCTTTCAAATGCCCCTTCAGTCTTTCAGTCCTTTATGCATGACATTTTCCGTGATTATTTGGATAAATTTATGATTGTGTATCTGGATGATATTTTGATTTTTTCGGATGACTGGGACTCTCATGTCCAGCAGGTCAGGAGGGTTTTTCAGGTTTTGCGGTCTAATTCCTTGTGTGTGAAGGGTTCTAAGTGCGTTTTTGGGGTTCAAAAGATTTCCTTTTTGGGATTTATTTTTTCCCCCTCTTCCATCGAGATGGATCCTGTCAAGGTTCAGGCTATTTGTGATTGGACGCAACCCTCTTCTCTTAAGAGTCTTCAGAAATTTTTGGGCTTTGCTAACTTTTATCGTCGATTTATTGCTGGTTTTTCTGATGTTGTTAAACCATTGACTGATTTGACTAAGAAGGGTGCTGATGTTGCTGATTGGTCCCCTGCTGCTGTGGAGGCCTTTCGGGAGCTTAAGCGCCGCTTTTCTTCCGCCCCTGTGTTGCGTCAGCCTGATGTTGCTCTTCCTTTTCAGGTTGAGGTCGACGCTTCTGAAATCGGAGCTGGGGCGGTTTTGTCGCAGAGAAGTTCAGATTGCTCCGTGATGAGACCTTGTGCTTTTTTCTCGCGTAAATTTTCGCCCGCCGAGCGGAATTATGATGTTGGGAATCGGGAGCTTTTGGCCATGAAGTGGGCTTTTGAGGAGTGGCGTCATTGGCTTGAGGGGGCTAGACATCAGGTGGTGGTATTGACTGACCACAAAAATCTAATTTATCTTGAGTCCGCCAGACGCCTGAATCCTAGACAGGCGCGCTGGTCGTTGTTTTTCTCTCGGTTTAATTTTGTGGTGTCCTACCTGCCGGGTTCTAAGAATGTTAAGGCGGATGCCCTTTCTAGGAGTTTTGAGCCTGACTCCCCTGGTAATTCTGAACCTACAGGTATCCTTAAGGATGGAGTGATATTGTCTGCCGTTTCTCCAGACCTGCGGCGGGCCTTGCAGGAGTTTCAGGCGGATAGACCTGATCGTTGCCCACCTGGTAGACTGTTTGTTCCTGATGATTGGACCAGTAAAGTCATTTCTGAGGTTCATTCTTCTGCGTTGGCAGGTCATCCTGGAATCTTTGGTACCAGGGATTTGGTGGCAAGGTCCTTCTGGTGGCCTTCCCTGTCTCGAGATGTGCGAGGCTTCGTGCAGTCTTGTGACGTTTGTGCTCGGGCCAAGCCTTGTTGTTCTCGGGCTAGTGGATTAATGTTGCCCTTGCCTATCCCGAAGAGGCCCTGGACGCACATCTCGATGGATTTTATTTCGGATCTTCCTGTTTCTCAGAAGATGTCTGTCATCTGGGTGGTGTGTGATCGTTTCTCTAAGATGGTCCATTTGGTTCCCCTGCCTAAGTTGCCTTCTTCTTCCGAGTTGGTTCCTCTGTTTTTTCAAAATGTGGTCCGTTTGCATGGTATTCCGGAGAATATCGTTTCTGACAGAGGTACCCAATTCGTGTCTAGATTTTGGCGAGCATTCTGTGCTAGGATGGGCATAGATTTGTCTTTCTCGTCTGCTTTCCATCCTCAGACTAATGGCCAGACCGAGCGGACGAATCAGACCTTGGAGACATATTTGAGGTGTTTTGTGTCTGCAGATCAGGATGATTGGGTTGCTTTTTTGCCTTTAGTGGAGTTTGCCCTCAATAATCGGGCCAGTTCTGCCACCTTGGTGTCTCCCTTTTTCTGTAATTCGGGGTTTCATCCTCGATTTTCTTCTGGTCAGGTGGAATCTTCGGATTGTCCTGGAGTGGATGCTGTGGTGGAGAGGTTGCATCAGATTTGGGGGCAGGTAGTGGACAATTTGAAGTTGTCCCAGGAGAAGACTCAGCTTTTTGCCAACCGCCGGCGTCGGGTTGGTCCTCGGCTTTGTGTTGGGGACTTGGTGTGGTTGTCTTCTCGTTTTGTCCCTATGAGGGTTTCTTCTCCCAAGTTTAAGCCTCGGTTCATCGGCACGTACAAGATATTGGAGATTCTTAACCCTGTGTCCTTCCGTTTGGACCTCCCTGCATCTTTTTCTATTCATAATGTTTTTCATCGGTCATTATTGCGCAGGTATGAGGTACCGGTTGTGCCTTCCGTTGAGCCTCCTGCTCCGGTGTTGGTTGAGGGCGAGTTGGAGTACGTTGTGGAAAAAATCTTGGACTCCCGTGTTTCCAGACGGAAACTCCAGTATCTGGTCAAATGGAAGGGATACGGTCAGGAGGATAATTCTTGGGTGACTGCCTCTGATGTTCATGCCTCCGATTTGGTCCGTGCCTTTCATAGGGCTCATCCTGATCGCCCTGGTGGTTCTGGTGAGGGTTCGGTGCCCCCTCCTTGAGGGGGGGGTACTGTTGTGAAATTGGATTTTGGGCTCCCCTGGTGGCCACTGGTGGAATTGAACTGGTGTGCATCATCCTCTCTGTTCACCTGTTTCCATCAGGATGTGGGAGTCGCTATTTAGCCTTGCTCCTCTGTCACTTCCATGCCGGTCAACATTGTAATCAGAAGCCTTTCTGTGCATGTTCCTGCTGCTAGACAACTCCCAGCTGAGTTGGACTTGGTCCTTGTTTGTTTTTGCATTTTGTTCCAGTTCACAGCTGTAGTTTTGTTTCTGTGTCTGGAAAGCTCTTGTGATCTGAAATTGCCACTCTGATGTTATGAGTTAATACTAGAGTCTTAAAGTAATTTCAGGATGGTATTTTGATAGGGTTTTCAGCTGACCATGAAAGTGCCCTTTCTGTCTTCCTGCTATCTAGTAAGCGGACCTCAATTTTGCTAAACCTATTTTCATACTACGTTTGTCATTTCATCTAAAATCACCGCCAATATTTGTGGGGGCCTCTGTCTGCCTTTCGGGGAAATTTCTCTAGAGGTGAGCCAGGACTATATTTTCCTCTGCCAGGATTAGTTAGTCCTCCGGCCGGCGCTGGGCGTCTAGGGATAAAACGCAGGCTACGCTACCCGGCTACTGTTAGTTGTGCGGCAGGTTTAGTTCATGGTCCGTTTAGTTTCCATCCTTCCAAGAGCTAGTTCGTATGTTTGCTGGGCTATGTTCTCTTGCCATTGAGAACCATAACATTTGTCCTTGCCGCAAGGTGTATGTCGGTCAGACCACACAGGAACTGAGGAAACGTATCCAGCAGCACTTCTCAAATGTTCGTACCGCGAGGGCGGACAAAGCTAAAGGAAAGACTTTAACATCGGTGGCCGCACATTATCTGGCCGAACATGACTCCCAACTGGTGGACACCAGGATATTAGGATTGGAAGGTGTACGAACGAACATTAGAGGGGGAAATGTCACCCTGGAACTTTTGAGGCGTGAATCAAAATGGATTTTTCAACTGAATTGCCTAACCCCCTTGGGTTTGAATGAGGATCTTTTGTTTACTGGGTTCTATAAACAGATTTAAGATTTATGTTTCCTATTATTAGTGGCCTCCTCTGGACAAATCTATTGGTACACTTTTTTCAGCATGTTGGTACGATCGTTTATTCAACATTTAATTTGCTTTCTGTATCTTGTTGGCCTTATTTTGGCCAATTTTTCTGCTATATAATAATAACTGTTTGTAGATACTTGGTATTCTTTGAATATGTTCTTGGTAGTTCACCTGTACCTGCGTCCATTTGGTGCCATAGGCAACTGTGCCCCATGATAAGTGGGCCTTCGGAGGCTAGGCTCGCCTCCGTTTTCATATGCTTCATATTGCACTGTTATGAGATACTGAGCGTTTGGTATTGGGTTGTATTACCCTAATAATTTTCTAAGTAACCTTTTTACCTGGTAGACCTTACATGTTTCTGAGGGTCCGATATTACTAAACATGTCATGGCACCCTATGTGGAAGCCTTGGAAAATTCGCTGCTCCAATGTGGGGACTACTCACCTGGTTATTGCTGACATACATGTCAGCACTTACAGTTGTTGCATTTGATGCAATGTATCTGCAGGGGTGGCGCAGCTTAAGGGCCAGCACATTGGTGTGATTGTTGTCCTTAGTACATGTACTTTGCGCCGACCTCTTGTGCATCAAGAGTTCATTAAATCATTTGTGTTCAGCAGAAGTGCCCCTGTGTATTTTTTGCACGGTGTGAGTTTCAGCAACAAATGGGTTTGCCTTTTTTTTTTTTTTCCTTAAAAACTCAGTCATTACCATATCTGCAGCACTACACCCATTGGGTTCAGTAATCCATTTGTATAGCAATTTAATAATTAATCGTGTGTGATTGCATACTTCTGGGTCCAGTACATTGGTAGTATCGCTCAATATTTTATTTCAGGTGCGCGCTTGGTCAATATGGCGTTCCGTGGCAGCATGCGTCATGTGTTTTATACGCAAATTCCTTCGTCTGTGTACATAAAGCAGATTAGCGGCAATATTGGTACCATGACATGTGGGATGCACCGATATACAACATTGTCTGATAGTATTCCAGTGCAGGTCTGGTGGGATATCCACCTGATTATAAATGCGTAACAGGAAGTATCATGGTCTCCTTGGAAACCCCTTTTATACACCAATAGCTGTCTGATGCTGCATCATGCACAGAACTCAGCGGGGTGGGGAATGTACCATTTACTATATTGGTTTTGAATTTATCGCACGGCTGTAAGTAGCAACACAGCCGTTGATGGTCTTTTTAGTATTTCAGTTGCTTATGGCAACGGATAGGAGTGTGTATAATACGGCATTTTGCGTTAATATGCGCAGTGCGTTCCACTCATGTATCTCCAACGTATATTTCCATGGCGCTCTAGTGGCGCTATAGTCACCAAGACATGGTGGGCGCGCCGGTATTCAAGAATCTCTCACAATGTGTCTGTGTGACACTAGTGTGATCTCCGCTGTATTGTAAAACGTTAGACAGGAAGTATCACGGTCTCCTTGGTTACCCCTGTGCTGCTCCATTAGCTGCCTGATGCTGGAGTATGTGTAGACAATTCTCCACTGTATTAGAAAACGTTAGACAGGAAGTATCATGGTCTCCTTGGTTACCCCTGTGCTACTCCAATAGCTGCCTGACGCTGGAGTATGTGCAGACATTTCTCCACTGTATTAGAAAACATTAGACAGGAAGTATCATGGTCTCCTTGGTTACCCCTGTGCTACTCCAATAGCTGCCTGACGCTGGAGTATGCGCAGACAATTCTCCACTGTATTAGAAAACATTAGACACGAAGTATCACGGTCTCCTTGGTTACCCCTGTGCTACTCCAATAGCTGCCTGACGCTGGAGTATGCGCAGACAATTCTCCACTGTATTAGAAAACATTAGACACGAAGTATCACGGTCTCCTTGGTTACCCCTGTGCTACTCCAATAGCTGCCTGACGCTGGAGTATGCGCAGACTGAGCACAGTGGGTAACAGATCACATGGCTCTGATTGAACCGTGCGGCTGGAAGCAGCAACACAGCTGAGGCTGGTAAGGACATTTTTCCATGTATATTTAAGTGGCACATATTTTGCTATGAGATTACCCCTGATGAAGCCGCCCAGTGCAGGTGGCGACACGCGTTGGGTCTCTCTCTAACCCACATTATGACCCACTCTGGAGGCTATTTCGGTTCTGGCTCTGCATGCTTTTAGGCAGTATTTTCATTGCCTCACCCTACAGGTTGCTTATATTTGCTTTGAATGGTCTGTATTATATCTTGACTTGTAGGCTATATTGGCTTGGTTATTATTGCCTTCAGGCAGTCTTCATTTTCAACTGTTATCCCATGTTGTGCATAGTCCACATGTTGCTCCTCTGGGCACTCTTACTGGCCATTTGTGGTTAACACTACTGTGGCCTCTCTGCTTGTTCATAGTTTGACCCCATGAACCAGCTGTTCTTGCACGTACCTGCTCTGTATTACTAGGCATCACTAGTGCAGTGGGGTTCTTTACTTTGTATTACGTTACAGAGACATACAAGCTGGGGTTTGTTTCACAGGCAGTTTGGTGTTATATACACTGGGTTTTATGGTGTCTTTATTTTCATCTGCTATTTATGCCTTATTTAACTGCGCTTTGTCCAGGGGAGAGCCTTGCATAGGGTCTAGTTACTCTCCAGCTGGGCCGTTCTGGCCATTAACAGAGTATTTTACCATCCTATTGTAGTGTGGAGTCATTTGTGGGTTATTTGCCTTATCAGGGGCGATGGTGTATTATTACATATGTTTTTAAATGTTTTTAACTGTGTTTTGTCCTTTGTATGTGTCACTTAATAAAGTTGTGTTTATACATTTCTGCCTCATCTGTATTATGGTGATCCCCTGCGATAGGGCCTTGTCTCTCTTTTGTTAGTAAAGCTTATCTCTTTTTAGGCCCTGGTGGTATCCCATATACCGTGGTGCCCCCGTTTTGTCTTATTTAAAATTCATTGTGGTAATGTCTATAACCAAAATTAGAAAGATTTTGTCTCTGTCCAAATATATATGGACTTAACTGTATTACACTGGATTCATACCATCATGGCTAAAAGTGTTGGCACCATTGATTGTTCCAGAAAATGAAGTATTTCTCACAGAAAATTATTACAATTACACATTACACATGTTTTGTCACACACAAATTTATTTTCTTTATGTGTATTTCAACAGCACGAAAGAAACAGAGAAAAAAAAGGCAAATTAGATATAATTTCACACAAAACTCCAAAAATTAGCAGCATGAAATTGTTGGCACCTTTCTAAAATTGTGTGTAAAAAACTGTGTTACAAGCATGTGATGCTCGTTCAAACTCACCTGTGGCAAGTAACAGGTGTCAAACAATTTCAAGGGTGCCAACACTTTCGGCCATGACTGTACCTAGTTACACGTTCTCCTATAAGCAGCCATTTTATGGTCAGATGTGCTGCACTAGCTCTGATCTAGCTCCAGATCTGTCACCCCCAAAATCGAAAGTGAGCTAACCCACCGGCATCAGGGGCTTATCTACACCATTCTGTAATGCTGTAGATAAGCATTCTGTAATGCTGTAGATAAGCCCCCGATGTATCCTGAAAGATGAGTAAAAGAGGTTAGATTATACTCACCCAGGGGCGGTCCCGCTGCGGCCGCGGTCCGGTCCGGGCCCTCCCATCTTCACAGGATGACGTCCTCTTCTTGTCTTCAGGCTGAGGCTCTGGTGCAGGCATACTTTGTCTGCCCTGTTGAGGGCAGAGCAAAGTACTGCAGTGCGCAGGTGCCGGGAAAGGTCAGAAAGGGCCAGCGCCTGCGCACTGCAGTACTTTGCTCTGCCCTCAACAGGACAGACAAAGTACGCCTGTGCCGGAGCTGCAGCGTGAAGACCAGAAGAGGACGTCATCGTATGAAGATAGGAGGCCCCGGACTGGACCGTGACACCCATCGGACCGGAACGCAGAGGGACCGCCCCTGGGTGAGTATAATCTAACCTCTTTTTCTCATCTTTCAGGATACATCGGGGGCTTATCTACAGCATTCCAGAATGCTGTAGATAAGCCCCTGATGCTGGGCTTAGCTCTCCTTTGATTTCGGGGGTGACAGGTTCCCTTAAAGCCTGACATCAACTCTCTTGAATGGATATAATTTTTCTATTAATCTTACTTTTTATTTGATTCTACATCCACACATGCCAATATCCCCAAATTTGTCAAGGACTGTCCCAATTTTTCCATTCATGTGTCCAAAAAAAAATTCGATCCTGATATGTTTATTTTCTCAAAGTCCAATGGACTAACCAGGGGTGAAGCTACAGGAGATGCTCAGGGGTTCTTGTAGTAAGCAATCCTAAAGGCCCAGTAGCCACATAAGAAGACACTAAAGGCACATGACAAGTTCGAGGTAAACGTACAAATTTTGCATTGAGACTCAGAAGCTTCGAGTTATGCTTCTTATTTAATATCTGCGTCCAGGTCTGGTTTGACTGGCCAGTGTGGTGCTATGGTACTATATAAAAAATAAAAGGATTAGTAGTAAATAAATCTCAAAGCCATACATAATATAGTGACAAGCTATAGGGTACTACAGTGCTTTGAAAAAGTATTCCTACACCATGAACCATTTTTTCATGTTCTTCCCACAAATGTATTTATTTTTTGGGGATTGTATGCGATATACCAACACTAAGTAGCAAAAATTTTAAAAATATAAATCTGAAAAATGCCCGCCAAACACAATAAGATACCTTCCACAGTGAATTCCTCCAGAGTATCCCCAAATGTGATCGTCACACAGCCCTCTTTACAGTATAATGGACTCCACATAGTCCTCCACACTCTACAATGGGCCCCACATAGTCCACCATACAGTACCATGGCCCCACATAGTCTTCCATACAGTATAATTGCCCCACATAGTGCTCCCTAGACTATAATGGCTCCTGCATTGCCTTCCATACAGTATACTTACCCCACATAGTCCTCCATAAAGTATAATGGCTCCTGCATTGCCTTCCATACAGCATAATTGGCCCACATAGTCCTCCATACAGTATAATGGCTCCTGCATTGCCTTCATACAGTATACTTGGCCCACATAGTCCTTCATAAAGTATAATGGGTCCTGCATTGCCTTCCATACAGTATACTTGGCCCACATAGTCCTTCATAAAGTATAATGGGTCCTGCATTGCCTTCCATACAGTATACTTACCCCACATAGTCCTCCATAAAGTATAATGGCTCCTGCATTGCCTTCCATACAGCATAATTGGCCCACATAGTCCTCCATACAGTATAATGGCTCCTGCATTGCCTTCCATGCAGCATAATTGGCCCACATAGTCCTCCATACAGTATAATGGGCCCTGCTTTGCCTTCCGTATGGTATACTTGGCCCACATAGTCCTCCATATCCGGGGTGCTGCTGTGTGTGAGGTGCATCTCACTTACTTCAGGGCCGCAAGGCCTCTTCTAATTCTATGAATTCCTCTTCTGGAACCAGGGCACCTATCAATCCATGAGACACGAGATTCATAAAAACAACCAACCTTTTACTTGGTGAATCTCAGTCAGGTAAAGAGGATAAGGCCCAACGGGTTGTCATCTTTCCCACAGGAACCAGATACAACTTCAGCCCTGGTTCTTGGTGTAGGTAGAATGCCCCTCTCACTGGCTTCTCTAGCCCTAGGGAATTTTCTCCACAACTAGCAGTATATTTGGATTGCAATATCTTACGCCACATGTAGTCTGAGTCCATCTTTCCCTGTAGCTTCACAGGCTAAGTGCACCCCAGGCCTCTGACATCTATCTCAAGGTACCCCCAGGCCATTAAATGGAATCAAATGGAAGGATATTTTCAGAAATCCACTGCCCCGAGTATTAGGTCTATCTGTCCCGAGCAGTCTCCGACTTGCGCCTATTGCTTCACACACTGCTCTCCACACACTGTCATTTCCTTGACTTGACACCAACACTCAGTTCCCACTCCCAAACTGGGCCGGCCATTACAGTTAACCCTGTCTAATGTCTAAGCTAACTGCAGCCACAGTGAGTGTCACCCTCATATAACATACACAAATATCAAGTACACTTAACCCTTTACAGCTGCACCCAATATCATGAGATCCTTCTTCTCTGTCTTAACCTATCTGTAAAATGATGATGGCTTCACAAAACTCTCAATTTTGAAAAAATCATGCTGAAATTGATCTGTGCAGAATTTATTTGCTCATCTTTAGTGAGAAGAACCTATGCAGGCCTGCACTCTCTAGAGGACCTGGTTTTGTTTTTTGCTTCTTTTTTTTAACCATGGGGTTTGCCAAAAGACTACAGAAAGAGGAAGGCAAAATACAGTGGTTTACACATTTAAGCAGAATATTCCTTGCCCCAGGGTTAGATCTCACTATGCTCAAATAATAAACCCATTCCTACAATTACCAAAATCCTTAAAGAAACAGCTAATTATACAAAATTTACCAAGTTGCCTCCAGCCGTGTCTCGCTGTACATGTCATTACCGTGGCAAGCAATCCATGCCCCAATGGTTCTCATCGCTATTTAATTGAAAATACCATTTGACCTATTTCTAAGAAATGTACATTTACCCCTTGCGGACATTTGGTTCTCGCTACCTATAAATTAATGATCCAAGGCAAATACACGCTGACATGCTTTATTATACCCGTTCTTACTTGTGTTCTTGCACGTATAAATAAGTTCTGTCAGAACAAATTAAAAAATCCTCCAAGTCCATTTCAGTAATTACATTCTGCCTATTTTATTACATTGTTAATGGATTCATCCGATTAACCATCATATCAATTAAATAATTCCAGTAATGATACAATTAAGCGTTTACTAGTAAATGATTATTTCATTAACAATCAGGATTTCGCCAGATTCAGGCAGAAAAAAAAGGAACGAAAATATTTTTGGCCCTTAGGTTACAATGAACAATTGGCCTACCATAATGTAGCCCCTAGGTCAAAGAGTCTAGGTGCTCAACGTCACTGATTACCCCGCACCTTCTATCCCCTGCTTTTCAGTTTATCCTAAACTGCGACATATTTTGCATAAAGGGCTGCTTGTTTATTGTCACCATTTGGGCATGTGAGGAGAGTTGTCAGCCCTATTATGGACACACCTAGGTTTTTTGTATTGCCTTCTGACTTTTAGATGTTTTATTGTGTGTCTAGATTTGTCCTTATATCTCAATAAATTATGTTTATGTGAGTAGATTTTATTTATTTTATCAGTCAGTATTTGTGAGGGAGTGTGGGGCCTCAAAACTGTGTGTGGAAGATGGGGTTTGCAGGCTCATCTTACTGTGTGTGGTGACTGTGGGAGCATCATACTTTGTTGGAGAGTCTATGGGGACCATCATACCGATTGGAAGACTGTGTGGCCCGTCATACTGTGGTGAAGGTTATGATGATTATCATACTGTGTGGTGGGGTGGTGTTAGTCATCATACTACTACTAGATGGAGGCCCAATGCTATCGCATCGGGAGGGCGGTGATGTCACGATGGGGGCAGGCATGCGGTGCTGTTGTTGGCATCCTGTGATAATCTAATGACTTTTGCATCAGGGGACTCATATGCTTGACACCTACGCTTTTATGCATTGTTTTTGTCCCAGCGATGCTGTTGCTCTTCAAGAGTTTCATTTATTTACCCTTTGTTGTCTTCGACGTTGTGCCTTTGCTGCTTTCCTTTCATTGTCATTGGCATACTTTTTAGGAAGAGCCATGTTGGCATTGATATTTTCTTTTTAAAGGGGTTTTCCCACGAACAAAAGTTCATTTTAAAAATTGTCTGTGTCTGACCGTGTACCGAAAATACCACAGCTCCTGGGCAGGGGAGGAAGCAAAACACAATTCTGACATTACAGCAGGAGATCGCAGAGGATACATTTTGTGAAATAAAATATTTTTTAAAAACAGTCAGTGAAATATTTTACCTCACAAAATGAATCCACTGTGATCACCTGCTGTAAGGTCAGTATTGTCTTTTGCTTCCTCCCCTGCCCAGGAGATGTGGAATGCTCCGTACACGGTCAGACACAGTCAATTTTTAAAATGAACTTTCGTTCATGGGAAAACCCCTTTAATGTGACTAGCTTCATCTGCCTGTAGACATGTTGTGCATCTGCCAATGGGATCAGCCGAATGATTCACTGCACCTGCGCATAATTCGGGAGGGGAGGCTGTGGGATTCATCATATTGTGGGGTGGGCTGTGATGGTTATCATATTCTGTGTGGTGCTCCTTTAACCCCTTTCTGACATGAGACGTACTATTCCGTCGAGGTGAGGTGGGCCCGTATCACCACCGACGGTATAGTACGTCATAGCGATCGGTCGCGCTCATGGGGGAGTGCAGCCTATCGCGGCAGGGTGTCAGCTGCCTATCGCAGCTGACATCCGGCACTATGTGCCAAGAGCAGTCACGGGCCACCCCCGGCACATTAACCCCCAGCACACTGCGATCAAACATGATCGCAGTGTTCCGGTGGTATAGGGAAGCATCGCGCAGGGAGGGGGCTCCCTGCGGGCTTCCCTGAGACCCCTGGAGCAACGCGATGTGATCGCGTTACTCCGAGGGTCTCCTATCTTCTTCTCCCGGCAGGCCCCGGATCCAAAATGGCCACGGGGCTGCATCCGGGTCCTGCAGGGAGGTGGCTTACCAAGCACCTGCTCAGTGCAGGCGCTGGTAAGCCTGCAGCACTTTAAGTCAGATAGCTGATCTGACACAGTGCTCTGCAAAGTGTCAGATCAGCGATCTTACACTATAACATGATGCCCCCCTGGGGCAATGTTATAGTGTAAAAAAAAAAATATTCAGATGTGTAAAAAAAATTTAAAAAAAATTCTAAAAAAAAAAAAATTAAAAAATAAATATATATTGTTCCCATAAATACATTTCTTTATCTAAATTAAAAAATTAAATAAAAGTACACATATTTAGTAACGCCGCGTCCGTAATGACCCGACCTATAAAACTGTCCCACTAGTTAACCCCTTCAGTGAACACCGTAAAAAAAAAACGTGGCAAAAAACAACGCTTTATTATCATACCACCGAACGAAAAGTGGAATAGCACGCGATCAAAAAGACGGATATAAATAACTATGGTACCGCTGAAAATGTCATCTTGTCCCACAAAAAAGGAACTACAATACAGCATCATCAGCGAAATTATAAGAAAGTTATAGTCCCCAGAATAAAGTGATGCAAAAATAAATATTTTTTCCATAAAATAGTTTTTATCGTATAAAAGCGCCAAAACATAAAAAAATGATATAAATGAGGTATCGCTGTAATCTTACTGACCCGAAGAATAAAACTGCTTTATCCATTTTACCAAACGTGGACCAGTATAAACGCCCCCTTTCCCCCCCCCCCCCCCCAAGAAATTCATGAATAGCTGGTTTTTGGTCATTCTGCCTCACAAAAATCGGAATAAAAAGCGATCAAAAAATGTCATGTGCCTGAAAATGTTACCAATAAAAACGTCAACTCGTCCCGCAAAAAACAAGACCTCACATGAATCTGTGGACCAAAATATGGAAAAATTATTGCTCTCAAAATGTGGTAATGCAAAAAATATTTTTTGCAATAAAAAGCGTCTTTTAGTGTGTGACGGCTGCCAATCATAAAAATCCGCTAGAAAACCTGCTATAAATAGTAAATCAAACCCCCCTTCATAACCTCCTTAGTTAGGGAAAAATTAAAAAATTAAAAAATGTACTTATTTCCATTTTTCCAATAGGGTTGGGGCTAGGGTTAGAGTTAGGGCTAGGGTTAAGGCTAGGGTTAGGGCTAGGGTTAGGGCTAGGGTTAAGATTAGAGTTAGGGCTAGGGTTAGGGTTGGGGCTAGGGTTAAGGCTACAGTTAGGGTTGGGGCTAAAGTTAGGGTTAGGGTTTGGATTACATTTACGGTTGAGAATAGGGTTGGGATTAAGGTTAAAGTTGTGTCAGGGTTAGGGGTGTGGTAGGGTTACCGTTGGGATTAGGGTTAGGCGTGTTTTTGGATTAGGGTTTCAGTTATAATTGGGGGGTTTCCACTGTTTAGGCACATCAGGGGCTCTCCAAACGCGACATGTCGTCCGATCTCAATTCTAGCCAATTCTGCGTTGAAAAAGTAAAACAGTGCTCCTTCCCTTCTGAGCTCTCCCGTCCCCAAAAACAGGGTTTTACCCCAACATATGGGGTATCAGCATACTCAGAACACATTGGACAACCATTTTTGGGGTCCAATTTCTCCTGTTACCCTTGGAAAAATACAAAACTGGGGGCTAAAAAACAATTTTTGTGGAGAAAAAAAAAGATTTTTTATTTTCACGGCTCTGCGTTATAAACTGTAGTGAAATCCTTGGGGGTTCAAAGTTCTCACAACACATCTAGATAAGTTCCTTGGGGGGTCTAGTTTCCAATATGGGGTCACTTGTGGGGGGTTCTACTGTTTAGTTACATCAGGGGCTCTGCAAATGCAACGTGACGCCTGCAGACCAATCCATCTAAGTCTGCATTCCAAAAGCACTAGTGTTGAGCATTCCGATAACGCAAGTATCGGGTATCGGCCGATACTTAGCGGTATCGGAATTCCGATACCGATATCCGATACTTGCCGCGTATCGGATACCGGAATCAGAAGTTCCCAGGATTCAAACTGCACAAATTTGCACGAATTCAGCCAATGAGAATAATTCCAAGTGTGGGCACATCCTGTTCAGCATGGAGGGCATGAAACTACTGGCAAGGCTGTGATTGGCTGCTGAAATGATGTCATGCTGCAGTTTAAAAGTCGCTGGCGCCATTTAGGGCTCACTCTGCTGTGAATTCAGTTAGTGACAGGACGCTGTTTGCTGACTGAGGGCCAGTTTAGAGATAGCGATTTGCTTCATTGTTCTTTTCCAAGGCTAATTTAGCAACCGCTGTGTTCACCTACTAATCACCTTGCTTTTGCCTTGTAGCGCTGTTTTCACAGCGATCTGCAAGGTCTGTGTGTGTGTGTGTGTGTGAGTGCAGCCCACTCTCTAGTCTGTGTGCAGCCAATAGGCCATAGCTAGTTGTATTCAGTTCAGGGAGGGTGGTTCATTGCCTCATACTGTTCTATTTTTTTTTTTTTTCAAGTAGTGTAGTCTGCTGCTCATTTTTTCTAAAAATTCCTATTAGTGTCTTTCCACCCGTATCCAGCTAACTTGTGGAAAAACACTACATAGGATAACGTAGAGGAGGGTTTTTGGGCCTTGCAGCGCCGTTTACGGCTGTCTGCACGGTCTCCGTGTGACTGCAGCTCGCCCTGTAGTCTGTGAGCAGCCATAGCCTGGTTGTATCAAGCTCAGGGTTCTTCACTGCGTCATACCGTAAAATCAATTTTCCTTTTGTTTTAAGTAGTGCAGGCTGCTGCACATTTTTTCAAAAAATTCCTATTAGTGTCTTTCCACCCGTATCCAGCTAACTTGTGGAAAAACACTACATAGGATAACGTAGAGGAGGGTTTTTGGGCCTTGCAGCGCCGTTTACGGCTGTCTGCACGGTCTCCGTGTGAGTGCAGCTCTCACTGTTGTCAGTTCAGCCCCCCAAAAATAAATAAATAATAAAGTTTACCAAACACACCACTTTACATTTCTGTAGGCCACATTAGCTCATATTCAAGTCTAGTCCACACTTTAGAAAATTAGTGTTTCTTATACCTGTTCGGACTCGGAGCTGTTCAGGAAAAAGCACACAAAGCCGTTAGTACTTTTCTGCTTATCTTTATCAGTCAACCAAGATGAAGAAGGAAGGGAGTAAGGCACGTGGGCGTGGGCGCGGAGCAGGGAGAGGACGTGGGGATTCTGTGCCTGCTGCGGGCACCGGTGACTCCTCAGCACCCAGTTTCACCAGGGAACAGTCCTTCATGCGCAGCTTTGTCGCAGAGCGCCGTACACCGCTGATGCGTTAAGAACAAATTGAAGCCGTTGTCAGATGGATGGCAGCTAACGCATCGACTTCAATTAGTGCCACATCCTCTCAGACACAGAGCACTGGAGAGCACCCATCTGTCTCTTCACCACCTGCCAAATTGCCCAGGCAGACAGAGAGCCCAGGACAGGAGCCATCTCTACTTCTGTTCTCTGAATCTCTTGGCTTGGAAACAGGGGGCCAGCCAAGCAGCATTGGAGAAATGGAAGAAGAGGCAGGGTGCAGTGATGCCCAACAGCTTTTTCTCTCTTCCTCTGAAGAGGCGGGTGGGCCAGTGCCTCCGGTCACCACATCGCAGGACGCATTCGCTGATGACACTCAGGTGCCACTTTCTGGTGCGTGCTCTGCTGCTGAGACTACCCAGGAGGAGCAGTTGATGGCAGAGGGTAGTGTAGATGATGAGGTCCTTGATCCATCTTGGCGTGAGGGACAGGAAGGTGGTGGGAGCAGCTCTGAGGAAGAGATTCCCCGAACGGGCCAAAGAGGGAGAGGGAGGGGGAAGACTGCGGATCCTGCAGCCTCCACTTTGGCACCCGTTAGGAGCATGTCTCTTCCAAAAGCCAAAAAGGGCGCTCCCAAGACTTGCAGTGCCTGGTCCTTTTTTGACACAGTTGCAGATGACATTTGCTATGTCAAATGCAAGGTGTGTCATCACAAAGTCAAAAGAGGTCGAAATGTCAGCAACCTCAATACCTCCAACATGTGGAAACATGTGCGCACCAGGCAGAGTTAGAAAAACACACTGAAGAGCTAGGCCAACCAACAGCGGCAGCTACCACCTCTTCAGCTCGTGTTGCCTCTTCCTCCAGCTCACACGCAGCTGGTTCGGCTTCCTCCCAGGATCGCCATGGAAGAACCTCTGGCCCTGTTGTCCAGAGACCCACTGTAATTCCACCCGCAGCACCACGTTCCCAGTCATCCACACACTCCCAGCCCAGTCTACAGCCATCGGTAGTACAGGCATGGGAGAAAAGGCGGCCTTTCTCGTCAAACCACCCACGAGCACAGGCTCTGACTGCAGGCATTGCCAAACTTCTGTCACTGGAAATGCTGTCATTCAGGCTGGTGGAGACTGACAGCTTCCGTGACTTGATGTCATTGGCAGTCCCACAGTACAATGTGCCCAGCCGCTTTTACTTCAGCAGGCAAGCTGTCCCTGCCCTGCACAAGCATGTGGAGGGACACATAAAACACGCGCTACTGAATGCCGTCAGTAGCAAGGTCCACCTCACCACCAATGCGTGGACCAGTCAACATGGACAGGGGCGATACCTTTCCCTCACAGCCCATTGGGTTAATGTTGTTGAGCCGGGTACAGATCGTGCGAGTGGCGCAGGACGTGTCCTGCCCACTCCAAGGATTGCAGGAATCCATTCTGTACGCATTGACTCCTCCTCTTACACCAGTTCCTCAGAATCATCGCTGCAGGAGCCGTCACAGTCCACCTCCACATGGACCCGTGATGAACGTTTACCTGTTACGACCGACATGAGCACAGCCGTGGCCAAACGTCAACAGGCCGTCTTGAAATTATTTTCTTTGGGGAATCGAAGCCACACAGCTCAGGAGCTCTGGAATGCCATCAAGCAGGAGAGCAATGTGTGGTTTGTGCCAGTGAATCTCCAGCCAGGCATGGTAGTGTGTGATAATGGCCGAAATCTGGTGGCAGCTCTGGGCCTCGGCAACCTCACTCACATCCCATGTCTGGCACATGTGCTCAATTTGGTCGTGCAGAGTTTTTTGAGGGACTATCCGGATCTTGATGCACTGCTGTACAAGGTCCGCCTAGAGTGTGCTCACTTGCGGCGTTCCAGCACGGCAAAATCGCGCATTGCGGCTCTGCAGCGCCGACAACGCCTGCTGGAACATCGTATCATATGTGACCTACCTACCAGGTGGAATTCCACGTTACATATGTTGGAGCGGTTGTGTGAGCAGCAGCAAGCTGTAATGGAGTACCAGCTGCATCAGGTGCAAAGAAGTCGCACTCCGCGTCGTTCAGACTTCACAACCACAGAGTGGGCCACTATGAAGGACGTCTGCCAGGTTTTGCATCCCTTCGATTATTCCACGCAGATGGCGAGTGCAGATGATGCACTAGTCAGCATGACTGTCCCCCTTATCTGCCTGCTTGAAAAATTACTGCAAGCGCTAAGGGATGATGTTGTGGAAGAGGTGGAGGATGAGGATTCACCATTTCCATCATCTTCTGGACAGTCAGCACCACGTGGTTCCTCACAAACGCATAGGCAGGGGACACTTTGTGAGGAGGATGAGGAGGAGTCAATGGAGGAGGAAGACATCCGTCCAGAGGAGGGAGTTACACAATTGTCCAGTACTCAGTGTGTACAGCGAGGGTGGGGTGATGACAAGCGGGCAGAGATCACGCCTCCAGCAGGGGACAGCGTTTCTTGGCCAGTTGGCAGTCTGCAGCACATGGTGGATTACATGCTGCAGTGCCTGAGAAACGACCGCCGCATCGCCCACATTCTCAACATGTCTGATTATTGGGTGTTCACCCTCCTCGATCCTCGCTACCGGGACAACGTAGAAAGCCTCATCACACCGTTGAACCGGGAGCGAAAAATGCGGGAGTACCAAGACACACTGGTGAATTCCATCATCTTCTCCATTCCAACTGAGAGAAGTGCTGCTAGTGCATTACAAAGCAGCTCAGTGTGTCCAGGCAGTGGAGGAGGCTCTGCACAAAGAGGGAGCAGAAGCAGTGCCTCTGCCCAAGGCAAGACCAGTATGGCCCAACTGTGGCACAGTTTTGTGTGCCCGCCACAAAAGTCTACACCATCACAGACGGCTCCAGTCAGCAGGAGGCAACGGTTCCGTCAGATGGTGACAGACTACATGTCTTGCCCTCTTGCTGTACTCCCAGACGGCTCTTCCCCTTTCAAGTTTTGGGTCTCAAAGCTGGATACATGGCCAGAGCTAAGCCAGTATGCATTGGAGGTGCTGGCTTGCCCTGCGGCTAGTGTATTATCGGATCGCATCTTTAGTGCTGCAGGTGGTGTACTAACTGACCATCGCATGCGACTATCCTCCGATAACGTTGACCGGCTTACTTTCCTGAAAATGAACAAGGCCTGGATCTCGCAGGAATTTACCACTCCTCTTCCTGATTAAATAATTAGGTGACTGTCTACAGTATCCAGGTCTCCTGTTGTGTTCATCTTTCTACCACCTGAACTTAAATTCCTGGGCTCCAACACCGCCAGTTGAGGCTCAGAAGTGCCGTCTGCACAGTCAAAACATACGACCCAGTGTTATTGGGTTTCAGTAACGTCAGCTGATCCCCAGCTGTGTAGCCGGCAATGTGTCCTGCGACCGCCACGCTGACACAACAACTTAAATGTAAGGGAACCTGTCCCCCCCCCCCCCAAGACGTTTGTTACTGAAAGAGCCACCTTGTGCAGCAGTAATGCTGCACACGGAAAAGGTAGCTATTTTTGTTTTGCTCCTTGCACGCGCAGAACTTAACACTTATAAAATGTGTCCACTGATACCGTAAAACCGTCCCGGAGGTGGGACTTTCCTTCGTAATGTGACGCAGCACAGCCGTCATTCTTACCCCCCCGGCGACGTGCGCCGGCTCCTCAGCGTTGTTTGATTCTGTCTCGAAGTCTGCGCTGTTATGTTATCCCTTGGCCAGGCACACTTAGCGCTGCCCGTCTTCTGACATCATTTGGTGTCAGGCTGGCTGCGCCTGTGCGGCCGCGCTGGCCGAGATCCCGCCTCGCAGTGTCTTCTGATTTAATCCCACTGCAGGCCTGAGATCCGTGGACATGCGCAGTGCATATCTGAACCTCCACCTCTCACTCATCTCCCTACACCTTCTTCAGACTGTGCGCCGTCAGCTGATCCCTAATAGCATGCCACGGCCGTGACGCCGCACAGTCTGAAGAAGCCGTAGGGAGGGGAGTGAGAGGCGAGGATATGCACTGCGCATGGCCACGGATCCCAGGCCCGCGGTTGGATTACATTAGATGACACTGCGAGGCGGGCTCTCGGCCAGCGCGCCCGCACAGGCGCAGCCAGACTGACACCAAATGATGTTAGAAGATGGGCAGCGCTAAGTGTGCCTGGCCAAGGGATAACATAACAGCGCAGACTCCGGTACGGAATCAAACAACGCTGAGGAGCCGACGCACGGCGCCAAGGGGGTAGGAATGACGGCTGTGCTGCGTCATATTACGAAGGAAAGTCCCACCTCCGGGACGGTCTCACGGTATCAGGGGACACATTTTATAATATGTGTTTAGTTCTGTGTTTGCAAGGAGCATAATGAAAAGAGCCACCTTTTCCTTTTGCATCCTTTGTGCTGCACAAGCTGGCTCTTTCAGCTACAAACGCCTTGGGGGGGGGGTTAAAGGTTCCCTTTCGACTTTCTCAAATTGGGCTTCAGCCTACACTGTGTTCCACTGCTCCTCCTGCTGTCCCTGGGCTCCAACACATCTAGTTGTTGTCCGGAAGTGCTGTCCGCACAGTCAACAGTCGCTCCTCTGTTATTGGGGTTCAGTAACGTCAGCTGTTCCCCAGCTGTGTGTGTGGCAATCCCTCCTATCTCCTCCACCTCCTCCTCCTTATCCTGCTGTCCCTGGGCTCCAACACCGCTAGTTGTTGCCTGGTAGTGCTGTACGCACAGTCAACAGTCGCTCCTCTGTTATTGGGGTTCAGTAACGTCATCTGTTCCCCAGCTGTGTGTGTGGCAATCCCTCCTATCTCCTCCACCTCCTCCTCCTTATCCTGCTGTCCCTGGGCTCCAACACTGCTAGTTGTTGCCTGGTAGTGCTGTACGCACAGTCAACTGTCGCTCCTCTGTTATTGGGGTTCAGTAACGTCAGCTGTTCCCCAGCTGTGTGTGGCAATCCCTCCTATCTCCTCCACCTCCTTCTCCTCATCCTGCTGTCCCTGGGCTCCAACACCGCTAGTTGTTGCCTGGTAGTGCTGTACGCACAGTCAACAGTCGCTCCTCTGTTATAGGGGTTCAGTAACGTCAGCTGTTCCCCAGCTGTGTCTGTGGCAATCCTTCCTCTCTCCTCCACCTCCTCCTCCTGCTGTCCCTGGGCTCCAACACCGCTACTTGCTGTCCAGAAGTGCTGTCCGCACAGTCAACAGTCGCTCCTCTGTTATTGGGGTTCAGTAACGTCAGCTGTTCCCCAGCTGTGTGTGTGGCAATCCCTCCTATCTCCTCCTCCTCCTCCTCCTGCTGTCCCTGGGCTCCAACACCGCTAGTTGTTGTCCGGAACTGCTGTCCGCACAGTCAACAGTCGCTCCTCTGTTATTGGGGTTCACTAACGTCAGCTGTTCCCCAGCTGTGTGTGTGGCAATCCCTCCTATCTCCTCCACCTCCTCCTCCTTATCCTGCTGTCCCTGGGCTCCAACACCGCTAGTTGTTGCCTGGTAGTGCTGTATGCACAGTCAACAGTCGCTCCTCTGTTATTGGGGTTCAGTAACGTCAGCTGTTCCCCAGCTGTGTGTGTGGCAATCCCTCCTATCTCCTCCACCTCCTCCTCCTCATCCTGCTGTCCCTGGGCTACAACACCGCTAGTTGTTGCCTGGTAGTGCTGTACGCACAGTCAACAGTCGCTCCTCTGTTATTGGGGTTCAGTAACGTCAGCTGTTCCCCAGCTGTGTGTGTGGCAATCCCTCCTATCTCCTCCACCTCCTCCTCCTCATCCTGCTGTCCCTGGGCAACAACACCGCTAGTTGTTGCCTGGTAGTGCTGTACGCACAGTCAACAGTCGCTCCTCTGTTATTGGGGTTCAGTAACGTCAGCTGTTCCCCAGCTGTGTGTGTGGCAATCCCTCCTATCTCCTCCACCTCCTCCTCCTTATCCTGCTGTCCCTGGGCTCCAACACCGCTAGTTGTTGCCTGGTAGTGCTGTACGCACAGTCAACAGTCGCTCCTCTGTTATTGGGGTTCAGTAACGTCAGCTGTTCCCCAGCTGTGTGTGTGGCAATCCCTCCTATCTCCTCCACCTCCTCCTCCTCATCCTGCTGTCCCTGGGCTCCAACACCGCTAGTTGTTGCCTGGTAGTGCTGTACGCACATTCAACAGTCGCTCCTCTGTTATTGGGGTTCAGTAACGTCAGCTATTCCCCAGCTGTGTGTGTGGCAATCCCTCCTCTCTCCTCCACCTCCTCCTCCTGCTGTCCCTGGGCTCCAACACCGCTAGTTGTTGTCCGGAAGTGCTGTCCGCACAGAGCCAAACACCTCGCCAATGTGTTAGTGGGGTTCAGTAATGCCTGCTGCTCCCCTGCTGTGTAGCCGGCAACGTGTCCTGCAACAGCCTCACAGACACAACAACTTAAATTTAAGGGAACCTGGATGCCACCCCCCCCCCCCAGGCGTTTGTTACTGAAAGAGCCACCTTGTGCAGCAGTAATAATGATGCAAAAGGGAAAAGTGGCTCTTTTTGTGGTGCTCCTTGCACACGCTGAACTTGACACTTATGAAATGTGTCCCCTCACACCGTTAAACCATCGGGTCGGAGGGACTTTCCTTTGTCATGTGACGCAGCACAGCTGTCATTCTTACCCCCTTGGCGCCGTGCGCCGCCTCCTCAGCGTTGTTTGAATCTGTCCCGGAGCCTGCGCTGTTATGTTAGCCCTTGTCCATGCACACATTTTGCGCTACCCATCTTCTGACATCATTTGGTGTCAGGCTGGCTGCGCCTGTGCGGCCGCGCTGGACGAGATCCCGCCTCGTAGTGTCTTCTGATTTAATCCCACTGCGGGCCTGTGATCCATGGACATGCGCAGTGCATATCTTAACCTCTGCCTCTCTCTCATCTCCCTCAGCCTTCTTCAGACTGTGCGCCGTCAGCTGATCCCTAATAGCATGCCATGGCCATGACGCCGCACAGTCTGAAGAAGCTGGAAGGAGGGGAGTGAGAGGCAAGGATATGCACTGCGCATGCCCATGGATCACAGGTCCGCAGAGTGATTACATTAGATGACACAGCGAGGCGGGATCTTGGCCAGCGCAGCCGCACAGGAGCAGCCAGCCTGACACCAAATGATGTCAGAAGATGGGCAGCGCAAAATGTGTGCATGGACAAGGGCTAACATAACAGCGCAGGCTCCGGGACAGATTCAAACAACGCTGAGGAGGCGGCGCACGGTGCCAAGGGGGTAAGAATGACAGCTGTGCTGCGTCACATGACAAAGGAAAGTCCCTCCGACCCAACGGTTTAACGGTGTGAGGGGACACATTTCATAAGTGTCAAGTTCAGCGTTTGCAAGGACCATAATTAAAAGAGCTAAGTTTACCTTTTCCAGCATTAGTGCTGTACAATATGGCTCTTTCAGCTACAAACCCCTGAGGGGGGGGGGTTAAAGGTTCCCTTTCAACTTGCTCCATTGCAGGCTTCGGCCTACACTATGCTCCTCCTGCTGACCCTGGGCTCTAACACCACCAGTTGGCGCCCAGATGTGCTAGCTGCACAGAGAAAAACACCAGCCAATGTGTCAGTGGGGTTCAGCAACGCCAGCTGTACCCCTGCTGTGTAGCCGGCAATGTGTCCTGCAACAGCCACGCAGACACAACAGACCTAAAGCTGCCGCCAGTGCAGGCTTCGGCCTACACTCTGCTCCCTCTACTCCTCCTGCTGACCCTGGGCTCTAACACCGCCAGGTGGGGCCCAGAAGTGCTGGCTGCACAGAGCCAAACACCTCGCCAATGTGTCAGTGGGGTTCAGCAACGCCAGCTGTTCCCCTGCTGTGTAGCCGGCATCGTGTCCTGCAACAGCCACACAGACACAAGAACTGAAATTGAAGGGAACCTGTCCTCCCTCCCCCAGGCGTTTGTATGTTTCACAGCCACCTTGTACAGCAGTAATGCATGTGTGCAAGGTGGCTCAGAAACTTATTCCCCTTGCACACGTGAAACTGAACACGTCTAAAATGTGTCCTCTCTGACCATTAAACCGTCCCTGAGGTGTGACTTTCCTTTGTAATGACACGCTGCAACCCCCTTGGTAGCGCTGCCCGTCTTCTGGCATCATTGTTTGGCTGGCTGCGCCTCTGCGGCCGCCCTGGCCCACACAACGCCCCTCGGTGTCTTATTTATTTTGACTGCGAGGGTGTGATTGATGGGCATGAGCAGTGCATATGTTCGCCTGTCCCTCATCTCCTTCGACCTTCTTCAGACTGTGCGGCTTCATGGCCGTGGCATGCGACAAGGGATCAGCTGACGCCGCACAGTCTGAAGCAGGTGTAAGGACCCGAGTGTGAGAGGCGAACATATGTACTGCGCCAGGCCATGAATCCCAGCCCCGCAGTGTTTTAACAATGTAAAGACACTGCGGGGCTGGGATTCATGGTCATCGTGAACCGCACCGGCCAACATTAAATGATGTCAGAAGATGGGCAGCGCTAACAGCGCAAGGCCAAGGGATAACACGACAGCGCAGACTCCTGTGCAGCAAATAACGACGCTCAGGAGGCCGCGCCCAGCACCAAGGTGGTATTTTTGCCAGCTGTGCTGCGTCTCATTACGAAGGGAACTCACGCCTCCAAAACAGTTTGACTGCTTAAGGGCCTAAATGTTATACGTGTTTCTTTCTGCGTGTGCAAGGAGCAAAATTAAAAGAGCAACCTTTGACTTGTGCAGCATTACTGCTGCCCAAGCTGTGGCTCTTGTAGTTTGTAACCCCTGAGGGGGGTTAAAGGTTAACTTTAAAATCGGTTCAATTAGGCTTCGGCCTACACTCTGCTCCACCTGCAGAGCATGGGCTCCAACACCGCTAGTTGCTGTCCGGAAGTGCTGGCTGCACAGAGCAAAACACACGCCACTCTGTCAGTGGGGTTCAGCACCGCCAGCTGTTCCCCTGCTGTGTAGCCGGCATTGTGTCCTGCAACAGCCATGCAGACACAAAGCTGCCACCAGTGCAGGCTTCGGCCTACACTCCGCTCCCTCTCCTCCTCCTGCTGACCCTGGGCTCTAACACCGCCAGTTGGGGCCCAGAAGTGCTGGCTGCACAGAGCCAAACACCTCGCCAATGTGTCAGTGGGGTTCAGCACCGCCAGCTGTTCCCCTGCTGTGTAGCCGGCATCGTGTCCTGCAAAAGCCACGCAGACACAAGAACTGAAATTGAAGGGATCCTGTCGCCCCACCCCCAGGTGTTTGTATGTTTTACTGCCACCTTGCACAGCAGTAATGCTGCATGTGTGCAAGGTGGCTCATAAACTTATTCTCCTTGCACACGTGGAACAGAACACGTCTACAATGTGTCCCCTGAGACCATTAAAACGTCCCTGAGGTGTGACTTTCCTTTGTAATGACACGCAACGACCCCCTTGGTAGCACAGCCCTTCTTCTGACATCATTGTTTGGCTGGCTGCGCCTCTGCGGCCGCCCTGCCCGACACAACGCCCCTCGGTGTCGTATTTATTTTGACTGCGAGGGTGTGATTGACGGGCATGAGCTGTGCATATCTTCGCCAGGCTGTCACTCAGCTCCTTCCGCCTTCTTCAGACTGTGCGGCTTCATGGCCGTGGCATGCGATAAGGGATCAGCTGACGCCGCACAGTCTGTAGCAGGTGTAAGGACACGAGCGAGAGGCGAACATATGTACTGCGCCAGGCCATGAATCCCAGCCCCGCAGTGTGAAACACTGTAAAGACACTGCGGGGCTGGGATTCATGGGCATCGCGAACCGCACCAGCCGACATGAAATGATGTCAGAAGACGGGCAGCGCATGGCCAAGGGATAACGCAACAACGCAGACTCCTGTACATCAAAATGCGATGCTCAGGAGGCCGCGCCAAGCACCAAGGTGGTATTTTTGCCAGCTGTGCTGCGTCTCATTACGAAGGGAACTCCCGCCTCCAAGACAGATTGACTGTATAAGGGCCAAAATGTTGTACGTGATTCATTCAGCTTGTGCAAGGAACAAAATTAAAAGAGCAACCTTTGACTTGTGCAGCACTACTGCTGCATAAGGCTTGGCTCTTCTAGTTTGTAACACCTGAGGGGGGGTTAAAGGTTACCTTTAAAATTGGTTCAATTAGGCTTCGGCCTACACTCTGCTCCCCCTGCAGAGCCTGGGCTCTAACACCGCCAGTTGGTGCCCCGAAGTGCTGGCTGCACAGAGAAAAACACCTCGCCTGTTATGACCCCAATGGCGAGGGTCTCAGAGATATCAGCAAGTCTGCGAAGTACAAAAATCCAGCTCATAGGGCAGTGGTAACTGGGTTGACCATATATCTACTCCTAACGCCAACACTAGAAGTAGCCGGGGAACATGCCTACGTTGGTCGCTAGATGTCTCGCGCCAGCCGGAGGACTAACTACCCCTAGAAGAGGAAAACAAAGACCTCTCTTGCCTCCAGAGAATAGACCCCAAAAGTTGGATACAAGCCCCCCACAAATAATAACGGTGAGGTAAGAGGAAATGACAAACACAGAGATGAACTAGGTTTAGCAAAGAGAGGCCCACTCACTAATAGCAGAATGTAGTAAGATAACTTATATGGTCAACTAAAACCCTAACAAAAATCCACACTGGAGATTCAAGAACCCCCGAACCGTCTAACGGCCCGGGGGGAGAACTCCAGCCTCCGTAGAGCTTCCAGCAAGGATAGGATACAGATTATGTACAAGCTGGACAAAAATGCAAAACAAAAACAATAGCAAAAAGCAAGGAAGCAGACTTAGCTTAATCAAGCAGGAACCAGGATCAGTAGACAAGAGCACTACAGATTAGCTCTGATATCAACGTTGCCAGGCATTGAACTGAAGGTCCAGGGAGCTAATATAGCAACACCCCTGACCTAACGACCCAGGTGAGCATACAAGGGATGATAGACATACCCAGAGTAAAAACACTAGTAGCCACTAGAGGGAGCCAAAAGGTAAATTCACAACAGTACCCCCCCCTTAGTGAGGGGTCACCGAACCCTCACCAAGACCACCAGGGCGATCAGGATGAGCGGCGTGAAAGGCACGAACTAAATCGGCCGCATGCACATTCGGGGGCGACCACCCAGGAATTATCCTCCTGACCATAGCCCTTCCACTTGACCAGGTACTGAAGCCTCCGCCTGGAGAGACGAGAATCTAAGATCTTCTCCACCACGTACTCCAACTCGCCCTCAACCAACACCGGAGCAGGAGGCTCAGCAGAAGGGACCACAGGCACAACGTACCGCCGCAACAAGGACCTATGAAATACGTTGTGAATGGCAAACGACACCCGAAGATCCAGGCGAAAGGATACAGGATTAAGGATCTCCAATATCTTGTAAGGACCAATGAATCGAGGCTTAAATTTGGGAGAGGAGACCTTCATAGGAACAAATCGAGAAGACAGCCATACCAAATCCCCAACACAAAGTCGGGGACCTACACCGCGGCGGCGATTGGCAAAACGCTGAGCCTTCTCCTGTGACAACTTCAAGTTGTCCACCACATGATTCCAGATCCGCTGCAACCTATCCACCACAGAATCCACTCCAGGACAGTCAGAAGGCTCCACATGTCCCGAGGAAAAACGAGGATGGAAACCGGAGTTGCAGAAAAATGGCGAAACCAAGGTGGCAGAACTAGCCCGATTATTAAGGGCAAATTCAGCCAACGGCAAGAAGGTCACCCAATCATCCTGATCAGAAGAGAAAAAACACCTCAAATACGCCTCCAGAGTCTGATTAGTTCGTTCCGTTTGTCCGTTAGTCTGTGGATGAAAAGCGGACGAAAACGACAAATCAATTCCCATCCTACCACAAAAGGATCGCCAGAACCTGGAAACAAACTGGGATCCTCTGTCCGACACAATATTCTCAGGAATGCCGTGCAAACGAACCACGTTCTGGAAGAACACAGGAACCAGATCAGCAGAGGAAGGCAGCTTAGGCAAAGGAACCAGATGAACCATCTTGGAGAAACGATCACATATCACCCAGATGACAGACATGCCTTTAGACACCGGAAGATCCGAAATGAAATCCATAGAGATGTGTGTCCAAGGTCTCTTTGGGACAGGCAAGGGCAAGAGCAACCCGCTGGCACGAGAACAGCAAGGCTTAGCTCGAGCACAAGTACCACAGGACTGCACAAATGACCGCACATCCCTTGACAAGGAAGGCCACCAAAAGGACCTGGCCACCAGATCTCTGGTGCCAAAAATTCCCGGGTGCCCTGCCAACACTGAGGAATGAACCTCGGAAATGACTCTGCTGGTCCATTTAGCAGGCACAAACAATCTGTCAGGTGGACAAGAGTCAGGCCTACCAGCCTGAAATCTCTGCAACACACGTCGCAGATCTGGAGAAATCGCTGACAAGATAACTCCTTCCTTAAGAATACCCTCAGGTTCAGCGACTCCAGGAGCATCAGGCACAAAGCTCCTAGACAGAGCATCGGCCTTCACATTCTTAGAACCTGGTAAATACGAGACCACAAAGTCAAAACGGGAGAAAAACAATGACCAGCGGGCCTGTCTAGGATTCAGGCGTTTAGCAGACTCGAGATACATCAAATTTTTGTGATCAGTCAAGACCACCACCCGATGCTTAGCACCCTCGAGCCAATGACGCCACTCCTCAAATGCCCACTTCATGGCCAATAACTCCCGATTGCCCACATCATAATTTCGCTCTGCCGGCGAAAACTTCCTAGAGAAAAAGGCACAAGGTCTCATAGTAGAGCAACCAGGGCCTCTCTGCGACAAAACGGCCCCTGCCCCAATCTCCGAAGCATCCACCTCAACCTGAAAGGGAAGTGAGACGTCAGGCTGGCACAAAACAGGCGCCGAAGTAAACCGGCGTTTCAATTCCTGGAAAGCCTCCACGGCAGCAGGAGCCCAGTTAGCTACATCAGAGCCTTTCTTGGTCATATCCGTGAGCGGTTTAACAACGCTAGAGAAATTTGCGATAAAACGACGGTAAAAGTTAGCAAAACCCAAGAACTTCTGAAGACTCTTAACTGACGAGGGTTGAGTCCAATCATGAATAGCTCGGACCTTGACTGGATCCATCTCCACAGCAGAAGGGGAAAAAATGAACCCCAAAAAGGGAACCTTCTGTACACCAAAGAGACACTTTGAGCCTTTTACAAACAAAGAATTTTCACGCAAAATCTCAAAAACCATCCTGACCTGCTCCACATGCGAGTCCCAATCATCAGAAAAAAACAGAATATCATCCAGATAAACAATCAAAAATTTATCCAGATACTTCCGGAAAATGTCATGCATGAAGGACTGAAAAACTGAAGGTGCATTAGAGAGCCCAAATGGCATCACCAAGTACTCAAAATGACCTTCGGGCGTATTGAATGCGGTTTTCCATTCATCGCCCTGCCTAATGCGCACAAGGTTGTACGCACCACGAAGGTCTATCTTGGTGAACCACTTGGCACCTTTAATCCGGGCAAACAAATCTGACAACAACGGCAAAGGATACTGAAATTTGACAGTGATCTTATTTAAAAGCCGATAGTCAATACAAGGCCTCAAAGATCCGTCCTTTTTGGCCACAAAAAAGAATCCCGCACCAAGAGGGGAAGAAGAAGGACGGATATGCCCCTTCTCAAGAGACTCCTTGATATATGAACGCATCGCGGTATGTTCAGGTACCGACAGATTAAACAGTCTCCCCTTAGGAAACTTACTGCCAGGGATCAAATCTATAGCACAGTCACATTCCCTATGAGGAGGCAGTGCACTGGACTTAGACTCGCTGAAGACATCCTGATAATCAGACAAATACGCCGGAACTTCCGAAGGCGTAGAAGAAGCAATAGACAAGGGCAGGGAATCTCCATGAATTCCATGGCAGCCCCAACTTGACACTGACATAGCCTTCCAGTCCAAGACTGGATTATGGGTCTGTAACCATGGCAAACCCAAAACAACCAAATCATGCATTTTATGCAGAACAAGAAAACGTATTACCTCCCGATGTTCGGGAGTCATGCACATAGTAACCTGTGTCCAAAACTGCGGTTTATTTTTTGCCAATGGCGTAGAATCAATACCCCTAAGAGGGATAGGATTTTCCAATGGCTCAAGAACAAATCCGCAGCGCTTGGCAAATGACAGATCCATAAGGCTCAGGGCAGCACCTGAGTCCACAAACGCCATGACAGGATACGATGACAGTGAGCAAATCAAAGTTACAGATAGAATAAATTTAGGTTGCAAATTACCAATGACGACTGGACTAACAACCTTAGTAAGACGTTTAGAGCATGCTGAGATAACATGTGTAGAATCACCACAGTAGTAACACAAGCCATTCTGGCGTCTATGAATTTTCCGCTCATTTCTAGTCAGGATTCTATCACATTGCATTAATTCAGGTGCCTGTTCAGACAACACCATGAGGGAATTTGCGGTTTTGCGCTCCCGCAACCGCCGGTCGATTTGAATAGCCAAGGCCATAGAATCATTCAGACCTGTGGGAATGGGAAAACCCACCATCACATTCTTAATGGCTTCAGAAAGACCATTTCTAAAATTTGCAGCCAATGCACACTCGTTCCACTGGGTCAGCACGGACCATTTCCGAAATTTTTGGCAATACACTTCAGCCTCGTCCTGGCCCTGAGACATAGCCAGCAAGGCTTTTTCTGCCTGAATCTCAAGATTGGGTTCCTCATAAAGCAAACCGAGCGCCAGAAAAAACGCATCAATATCAGCCAATGCCGGATCTCCTGGCGCCAGCGAGAAAGCCCAATCCTGAGGGTCGCCCCGTAAAAAAGAAATAACAATTTTCACTTGCTGAGCGGAGTCTCCAGAGGAACAGGGTCTCAGGGACAAAAACAATTTACAATTATTCCTGAAATTTCTAAACTTAAATCGGTCTCCGGAAAACAGTTCAGGAATCGGTATCTTAGGTTCTGACATAGGATTTCTGGTAACATAATCTTGTATGCCCTGCACACGAGCAGCAAGCTGGTCCACACTTGTAATCAAGGTCTGGACATTCATGTCTGCAGCAATAACAAGCCACTCAGAGGTAAAGGGGAAAAGAAAAAAAAATGAGAGAGAGAAAGAAAAACTCAGAACTTTCTTTCTTATAATCCCGCTTCTGCAATGCATTTAACATTTAATACTGGCCTGGCAAACTGTTATGACCCCAATGGCGAGGGTCTCAGAGATATCAGCAAGTCTGCGAAGTACAAAAATCCAGCTCATAGGGCAGTGGTAACTGGGTTGACCATATATCTACTCCTAACGCCAACACTAGAAGTAGCCGGGGAACATGCCTACGTTGGTCGCTAGATGTCTCACGCCAGCCGGAGGACTAACTACCCCTAGAAGAGGAAAACAAAGACCTCTCTTGCCTCCAGAGAATAAACCCCAAAAGTTGGATACAAGCCCCCCACAAATAATAACGGTGAGGTAAGAGGAAATGACAAACACAGAGATGAACTAGGTTTAGCAAAGAGAGGCCCACTCACTAATAGCAGAATGTAGTAAGATAACTTATATGGTCAACTAAAACCCTAACAAAAATCCACACTGGAGATTCAAGAACCCCCGAACCGTCTAACGGCCCGGGGGGAGAACTCCAGCCTCCCTAGAGCTTCCAGCAAGGATAGGATACAGATTATGTACAAGCTGGACAAAAATGCAAAACAAAAACAATAGCAAAAAGCAAGGAAGCAGACTTAGCTTAATCAAGCAGGAACCAGGATCAGTAGACAAGAGCACTACAGATTAGCTCTGATATCAACGTTGCCAGGCATTGAACTGAAGGTCCAGGGAGCTAATATAGCAACACCCCTGACCTAACGACCCAGGTGAGCATACAAGGGATGATAGACATACCCAGAGTAAAAACACTAGTAGCCACTAGAGGGAGCCAAAAGGTAAATTCACAACACTCGCCAATGTGTCAGTGGGGTTCAGCACCGCCAGCTGTTCCCCTGCTGTGTAGCTGGCAACGTGTCCTGCAACAGCCACGTAGACACAAAGCTGCCGCCAGTGCAGGCTTCGGCCTACACTCTGCTCCCCCTGCTGACCCTTTGCTCCAACACTGCTAGTTGGGGCTCTAGGAAGATAAGCTTGAATAGGTCCCCATCCTGGTTCCAGCACCGTCAGCTGGTTCCGGGCAGAGCCTTTGGCTTAGGTGCCTTCTTCTGGGTATCTGAGTTCCACCAACGTCAGGTGGTCTTTGGTAGTGCTTTCAGGCATGGGTACCTCCTGCTTAGTAACCGGGTTTCAGTAACGTCAGCTGGTCCTAGGTAGTTCCATTGGCTCTTGGACCTTCGGCTACCCATCCGGGTTCCAGTACCGTCAGCTGGTTCTCGGCAGTGTCTTTTGCTCTTGTACCTTCTGCTCCCCATCCTGGTTCCAGTACCGTCAGCTGGTTCCGGGCAGAGCCTTTGGCTTAGGTGCCTCCTTCTGGGTATCCGAGTTCCACCAACGTCAGGTGGTCCTTGGTAGTGCTTTCAGGCACGGGTACCTCCTGCTTAGTAACCGGGTTCCAGTAACGTCAGCTGGTCCTCGGTAGTTCCATTGGCTCTTGGACCTTCGGCTACCCATCCGGGTTCCAGTACCGTCAGCTGGTTCTCGGCAGTGTCTTTTGCTCTTGTACCTTCTGCTCCCCATCCTGGTTCCAGTACCGTCAGCTGGTTCTGGGCAGAGCCTTTGGCTTAGGTGCCTCCTTCTGGGTATCCGAGTTCCACCAACGTCAGGTGGTCCTTGGTAGTGCTTTCAGGCACGGGTACCTCCTGCTTAGTAACCGGGTTCCAGTAACGTCAGCTGGTCCTCGGTAGTTCCATTGGCTCTTGGACCTTCGGTTACCCATCCGGGTTCCAGTACCGTCAGCTGGTTCTCGGCAGTGTATTTTGCTCTTGTACCTTCTGCTCCGCATCCTGGTTCCAGTACCGTCAGCTGGTTCCGGGCAGAGCCTTTGGCTTAGGTGCCTCCCTCTGGGTATCCGAGTTCCACCAACGTCAGGTGGTCCTTGGTAGTGCTTTCAGGCACGGGTACCTCCTGCTTAGTAACCGGGTTCCAGTAACGTCAGCTGGTCCTCGGTAGTTCCATTGGCTCTTGGACCTTCGGGTAGCCATCCGAGTTCCAGTTCCATCAGCTGTTTCTCGGCATTTTCTCAGCCTTCTTGTACCTTCTGCTACATTTCCAAGTTCAAGACCCTAAAGACGACGACCCGGAAGACCACCCCTAAGATGACGACGACACCAGAGACGACAACCGCTGAGATGACGACGACCCTGGAGACGATCACCCTGAAGACCACCCCAATGACGACGACCCCGGAGACGACGACCCTGGAGACGACGACGACATGGGAGACCGAGAAGCAGAAGAACAAGAGGCTGCAGAACAAAGAGCAGAAGAACATTAAGCATAACACTAAATATCAGAGCAAAAGATATTATCTAAATTATAAGCAGAAGAAGACTAAGCAGTGTATGGGGGTGAGTCCGTTCCTCCTCGTGGTGCCCCTGGATAAAGCCTGATGCTGCAGGCCAAACTGAACGCGGACAAATGTAACTCTTTTGTGACAGGCAGAACGGAAGGTGTAATCTTCAAACTTTTATAGATAACAACTACGGGAATGCCTGTCACAAATAAGAATATGATGAAGAACTTGAATATGAAGAAGAATAAGAGTTAAATAAAAAGAATATGAACAATGTAACAAAAAATAATTATAGGTAGAAGATGAAGAAGATGAATAAGGTGAAGAAGAACTTGATGTCAAAGATGCTGATGATGATGATGAAGAAGAAAGTGTGGGAGAAGTAAAAAAGAGGGTGAAGGGCGTGGAAGTAGTGAAACATCAATATCTGACAAAATAAAAAAAAACTTAACATAGTCAATATCTTTGTAACTCCGAACGTCTTAAAAAAAATGTAAAATTCCTGCTATTCTATTTGATTGGGCTAAACCTCTATGCCTTTAATGTCTCCGCCACCTCCCCCAATACATCCTACATTATTCTTAGTTGTTTTCCTTCATGTAGAATGAACCTACAAGGAAAGAAAGGGATTATTTTAATTCCGATATTTTCGTCCCATTGACTTGCATTGGGATCGGATATCGGTATCGGATTAGATCCGATACTTTGACGGTATCGGCCGATACTTTCCGATACCGATACTTTCCGATATCGGAAGGTATCGCTCAACACTAAAAAGCACTCCTTCCCTTCCGAGCTCTGCCATGCGCTCAAACGGTGTTTCCCCCCACATATGGGGTATCAGCGTACTCAGAACAAATTGGACAACTATTGGGGTCCAATTTCTCCTGTTACTCTTGGGAAAATACAAAACTGGGGCTAAAAAATAATTTTTGTGGGAAAAAAAAAAGAATTTTTATTTTCACGGCTCTGCGTTATAAACTGTAGTGAAACACTTTGGGGTTCAAAGCTCTCACAGCACATCTAGATGAGTTCTTTAGGGGGTCTACTAATGGTGTCACTTGTGGGGGGTTTCAATGTTTAGGCACATCGGTGGCTCTCCAAACGCAACATGGCCTCCCATTTCAATTTCTGTCAATTTTGCATTGAAAAGTCAAAAGGCGCTCTTTCCCTTCCGAGCTCTCCCATGCACCCAAACAGTGGTTTACCCCCACATATGGGGTATCATCATACTCAGGACAAATTGTACAACAACTTTTGGAGTCCAATTTCTTCTCTTACCCTTGGGGAAATAAAAAATTAGGGGCAAAAAGATCATTTTTGTGAAAAAATATGATTTTCTATTTTTAACGGCATTATAAACTTCTGTGAATCACTTAATGGGTCAAAGTGCTCACAACACCTCTAGATAAGTTCCTTAGATGGTCTACTTTCCAAAATGGTGCCACGTGTGGAGGGTTTTAATGTTTAGGCACATCAGGGGCTCTCCAAACGCAACATGGCGTCCCATCTCAATTCCAGTCAATTTTGCATTGAAAAGTCAAATGGCATTCCTTCGCTTCCGAGCTCTGCCTGCGCCCAAACAGTGGTTTACCCCCACATATAAGGTATCAGCATACTCAGGACAAATTTTACAACAACTTTTGTGGTCCATTTTCTCCTGTTACCCTTGGTAAAATAAAACAAATTGGAGCTGAAGTAAATTTTTTGTGAAAAAAAGTTAAATGTTCATTTTTATTAATACATTCCAAAAATTCCTGTGAAACACCTGAAGGGTTAATAAACTTCTTGAATGTGGTTTTGAGCACCTAGAGGGGTGCAGTTTTTAGAACAGTGTCACACTTGGTTATTTTCTATCATATAGACCTCTCAAAATGACTTCAAATGAGATGTGGTCCCTAAAAAAAATGGTGTTGTAAAAATGAGAAATTGCTGGTCAACTTTTAACCCTTATAACTCCCTAACAAAAAAAATTTTGGTTCCAAAATTGTGCTGATGTAAAGTAGAAATGTGGGAACTGTTACTTAATAGTATTTTGTGTGACATATCTGTGATTTAATTGTATAAAAATTCAGAGTTGGAAAATTTTCAAAATTTTCGCCAAATTTCTTTTTTTTTCACAAATAAACGCAGGTAATATCAAATAAATTTTACCACTACCATGAAGTACAATATGTCACGAGAAAACAATGTCAGAATCACTGGGATCCGTTGAAGCATTCCAGAGTTATAACCACAAAATGGACAGTGGTCAGAATTGTAAAAATTGACCCGGTCATTAACGTGCAAACAACCCTTGGGGGTAAAGGGGTTAAACTGTGTGCAGGGCATCATGCTGTATGGTTATCATACTGGTAACTGGGGACCAGGGTCGGACTGGCCCACCGGAGAACCAGAGGATTCTCTGGTGGGCCCAGGCACTGACACCTGCTGGCATACTGGCCAGAAGCTGCATAGGGCCCCTACTGCTCCAGGGGCCCCCAGCCAGTGTTGTGTCACTAATAGCGGCACTCCAAGAAGCTATGGGGCCCCTGAATCAGGGGAGCCTGACCGGTGTCAGCTGAGCAGCAGCTGGAGACAGGAGCCTGTCTCCGCTGCTAAAGGGAAATGAATATTCACATTTCCCCACGCCCCCATGGGCATGGAGAGGCATGAGTATTCACTTCACATAGCGGGCAGTGTTAGCCGCAGGCTGAGGCTAACACTGCCTGAGTGTAAATCCAGTGCAGCTGCATCAGGGCCCCAGAAGTGGGCCCCTGCAGGGCAGCTAATCCCTGCAGTTTGGCAACACAGTGGAGCTGCAGGGATTCGATGCTGTCCTGCTTCCTGCCTGACACAGCGTGGCTGGATGACATCATCATTCAGCACGGCTGTTTCAGAGAGAAAGCTGCCGGCGCCGAAGATGCTACGTCCTAGATGTGCTGTACGGCTGTGGGGAACATGCAGATAGGTGAGTGTTGCTGTGTCTCTGTTTGTCTGCCTGCGTGAGTGTATGTGGTGCGGTGCTATGTGTGTGTGTGACTATGTGTGTGTGTGTGTAGTGCCATGTGTATATTGGAGATTGGCAATGATGTGGGTGATGGAGAGAGCAGTGATAGGAATGGTGGGGGAGAAGGCAATGATGGTGGTGGTGGAAAGGATGATGGTGGTGGGGAGGAGGCAATGATGGTTGTGGTGGAAAGGACAATGATGGTGGTGGTGGGGGAGGCAATGATGGTGGTGGTGGAATGAGCAATGATGGAGGTGGTGAGGGAGAAAGCAATGGTGGGGTGGTGGAAAGGACAATGATGGTAGTTGTGGAAAGGACAATGGTTGTTGTGGGGGAGGAGGCAATGATGGAGGTTGTGGAATGGGCAATGATGGGGTGGTGGGGAAGAAAGCAATGATGGAGGTGGTGGAAAGGAAAATGATGGTAGTGGTGGAAAGGACAATGGTGGTGAGGGAGGATGCAATGATGGAGGTGGTGGAATGGGCAATGATAGCGGTTGTGGGTGAGAAGGCAGTGATTCAGGTTGTGATGAGGACATTGATGGAGGTGGAGGAAGGCTGCATTTTGCCCAATGAGGGAAGCTCTGTTATACTTTGAGGGGGCTACATTATATTATGTGGGGGGCTGCAATATATTCTGTGTGGGGGCTGCATTTTTCTCCCAGGGGGCTACATTATATTCTGAGGGGGCTACATAATACTATATGAGGGGGGCTGCATTATGCCCTATGAGGGGGCTACAGTATATTCTATGGGGGTGCTGCATTATACCTTATGAGGGGGTTGCATTATACTCTGAAGGGGCTACATTATATTCTGTGTGGAGGGACTGCATTATACTGTATGAGGGGGGCTGCATTATACCCTACGAGGGTGCTACATTATATTCTAAGGGGGGCTGCATTATACCCTATGAGGGTGGCTGCACTATATTCTATGAGGGGCTGCATTATATTCTGTGAGGGGGCTACATTATAATCTGTGAGGTGGGCTGCATTACATTCAATGAGGGGGCTGCATTATATTCCATGAAGGAGGCTACATTATAATCTATGAGGGGGCTACTTTATATTCTATGAGGGGGTTACCCCAACCCCTGCTACATAATTAAGTATACATGTACTATCTTATGTTATACCCTGATATTAGCGTGTTTTACCACACAATTGGTGGTCTTGCATTTATTTCTATGTAGCTACATACTGGGCCCCAAGAATGATTTTCTCTGGCGGACCCAAGATTTTCCAGTCCGATGCTGCTTGGGACAATGACATCAAATTGTAGAAGGGGTCACTGTGTTGGCATCATGTTGTGTGTGGTGGTTATAGGAGTGACATACTGTTTGGGGAGTTGTAGGGGAATCATAATGTGTGTGGGGACTGTGAGGACATCATATTGTAAGGGGGGAACTGCTGGGGCTGGCATCATATGTATTAGGGCCTTTGGGGACATTTTATCGTATTAGTTGTTCAGTGGCAGCATCATATTGTATTGCATCATACAGTGCATTTGTTGGACACCGTGAGGTAATTCACTGTGGGGGGGTGAGGACATTTTGGAGGAATTATCCCTTTCATGGTCAACATTGAGTTTATCATAGTGGTTGAGAACACTAAGGGTCTTTAAAGAGAACCTATCATCGAAAATAATGCTGTTTACCTGCAGATATGCGGTGAATCTGCAGGTTAACTCAAGAGTCTGCTAAGTCTTTCTGAAGGTCTTTTGCAGTCAGGTGGGGGTTTTGATTTGCCTCTCCAGCAATCCTATGAATAAATTACGAGAAAGGAGGTCCAAAGTTGGTTTACTATGTGGATGAACAGCAAAGCCGAGCTATGATGTGCCCCTAAACCTTTGAAACTCAGATGCAACGGTACAAATAATTTCCCTAAAGGACAAGCAGGGGCGTCCCCATGAGCCTTCAATACCTCTCCCTCAATCTCTGAACACAAGACAGAGGTGATTACCCTTTCCTGTAAAATAGGGACAGGATCACCGGAACAACCACCCCCAGGGAAAGTTCTAGACAAAGCTGTGGCGCTAGTCACAATCTACGGCCAAGCAGTGAGTCAGCGAAGTCAGTTGTTCCAGGGTCAATACCAAAAGAGCATGTAGTAAGCCAAGAGAAAATACAAAGTTGTAAGTCAGGTCACATGCCAGGGTCAGAATACCAGAGAAATAGTGATTAAGCAAAGGGGCCAACACAATGTGTAGTCAAAACACAATCCAAAGGTCAGCAGCAGAATATCAGATGCAAAGGGACAATAACAAACGGGTAGTCAGAACACAGTCCAAAGGTCAGCAGCAGAAGATCAGAACTTACAGCACAGAGAACAGGTGAACGCACACCAGGGAGCACAAGCTTTTGACTGACAGTGATCTGGGCCAGACAGCTCACCTAAATAGGAGGGCAAGTACCAGGAACAGGGAGCACCTGTGGAAATTTCTGCACCTCCAAGTCAGATAGGTCAATAGAGCTGTCAATCAAAGCACTGACAGCTCAGCACACCCCAGCACAGGATAGGATGACAAAGCTGTCCATCACTGAGTCCCAGACACTGAGCAGAGGAATTGTGGCAGAAGCATCAGCTTTGACATTCTTAATCCCAGGACAATAAGTGACAATAATAATAATTAAACCGGTTAAAAAAAAGAAAGACCATCTAGCTTGTGTAGAATTAAGACATTTAGCGGATTCGAGGTACAATAGATTTTTATGATCAGTAATGACAGTGACAGGGTTGACTGCCATCTGCAAAAAGTGACACGACTCCTCAAACACCAACTTGATGGCCAAAACATCTCTATTGCCTACATCATAGTTCCTATCGGCTGGCGATAATTTTTTAAAGAAGAAAGCACATGGATGCCACCTCCACCTCAGATGCATATAGACAAATATCCTGAAAGGTGAGACAACAGGGCTAGTACAGCATAATCATAATAGTGTAAAGTGCATAAGGATAAGCACAAAAATGCCTAACCATGTTGTAACAATTATAAACTGACTGTATAAGGGTAAATAAAGTGCTAGTGCAATAGGTGATATTAGCAATAAGAGCAACTGGTAATTCATTAATTAAGTCAATATGTCTGTAAATATGTACTATGCAAGTATATCAATATGGACACAGTATAATAGTAGGGAGAAAAAAGTATCGGTGCTCCAGCAATGTGTCAGCGACGCATAATAAATCACCTTACAGCTCCTTCATCCGAGTAGAGTCCACCCCAATGTGCCTTTCGGCTTCCACCTTCATCAAAGGATATGTGTGGTATATATCATGCTGTGGGCCAATAAATATGGAATCACAGGGAGGAAGCGTGGTGTGACTCGCGTCACACTGATGCGAGTGAGTAACCGCGGTGACCATATCATTTGATCAGTGACGCCGCTGCCACATGGAGTACCATGTAACCGGACATCACAGAGGATATGGAGACGTGGTCGACAAGGAAACCCAAGCACCTCGGAGTGCACATGCGTGCCACCTTCTCCATGGTTAAGTGAATAGAAATCACGAGTTTATAAATGTCAGTGCAGGCGGATTCCTATGGTCCGATATAACATGGGAATTGACTTGCAATGGCAGTGAGCTGGTGATAAGATTATATACCATCTACTATATAATTGTCTAAGGGTCACTTCTGTCTTTCTGTCTGTCTGTCTGTCTGTCCCGAAAATCCCGCGTCGCTGATTGGTCGTGGCCGCCAGGCCGCAACCAATCAGCGACGGGCACAGTCCGATGGCAAAATGGCTGCTGCTTACTCCCCGCAGTCAGTGCCTGCTCCATACTCCCTTCCAGTCAGCGCTCACACAGGGTAAATGGCAGCGTTAATGGACCACATTATTCCGCGGTGTAATGCACTCCGTTAACGCTGCTATTAACCCTGTGTGACCAATTTTTTACTATTGATGCTGCCTATGCAGCATCAATAGTAAAAAGATCTAATGTTAAAAATAATAAAAAAATAAAAAATAGTTATATACTCACCGTCCGTCGGCCACTCGGATACAGAACAGGCCTTTCCCGCTCCTCGCGATGCTCCGGTGACCGCTCCATGCATTGCGATCTCGCAAGATGATGACGTAGCGGTCTCGCGAGACCGCTAGGTCATCATCTCGCGAGACTGCAATGCACTCTTGAGACCGGAGCGCGCGAGGAGCATCGGTAAACGCTTCACCTGGATCCGGGGGCCAACGGAAGGTGAGTATATAACTATTTAGTATTTTAATTATTTTTTCTAACAGGGATATGATGCCCACATTGCTATATACTACGTGGGCTGTGCAATATACTAAGTGGCTGTGCAATGTACAACGTGGGCTATGCAATGTACTACGTGAGCTGTGCAATATACTACGTGGGCTGTGCAAGATACTACGTGGGCTGTGCAATATACTATGTGGCTGTGCTATATACTACATGGACTGTGCAATGTACTACGTGGGCTGTGAATATACTATGTGGGCTGTGCAATACACTGCGTGGGCTGTGCAATGTACTACGTGGGCTGTGCAATATACTACACGGGCTGTGCAATATACTACGTGGGCTGTGCAATATACTAGTGGGCTGTACAATGTACTACGTGGGCTGTGCTATATACTACGTGGCTGTGCTATATACTACGTGGCTGTGCAATATACTGCATGGCTGTGCTATGTACTACGTGGCTGTGCTATTTACTACGTGGGCTGTTATATACTACGTGGCTGTGCTATATACTACATGGCTGGCCACGAACAATCAACGACAGGCGCAGTCCGGCCGCGAATTGGCGCAGGATTTGAACCACGCTTCACTAATTGGTCACGGCCGGCCGAATCCTGTGTATAAATTGCATTATTCTAAAATCTTCATAAATAAACTACATACATATTCTAGAATACCCGATGCGTTAGAATCGGGCTACCATCTAGTTAAGCATAAATGACTAATTGTAAGAGGGACAAAGTGTGTGCAAAGAAAATGATGCATAGGGAATAGGATGAGTGAAAAAATTAATAAAGGGGTGAAAGAAAACATAATTGAAATGGTGAAACAATTACGATCGGTAATGATAAGTGGAGGGATGCAAGGTGAAAGTGAAGAGGCGAATATAATGGAATATGAATGAGTGTAACACCGAGGTGTGAATGTGTGATTGAATGCATGTACAGTATGAATGTACAGTATAGGACAACACAGCATGCCGACTAAAAATGGAAAGAAGTATGACATAAGGTTAAGAGAACAATTAAAAACACACTCATCAGATGATGTATAGAGGTCAGAGGAAAGGGGCATTACTGTTATGCTCTTTAAGGCCAAAATGGTGTACTGTATCAAGGGTCCATATCCCCTTGGTTTCGCATTGCCCAGATCCGGTCTGGATCATCATTCACGAGGCCTAGAGCCTCAAAAAACCCATCAACTGACCGGAGAGACAGTGAGTTTGAGTGAAAAAGCTCAGGATTGAGGATCTCCTTATAGGAGAAAGAATTAAAAAATCCCAACCCGTTGCTCCTCACTCCCAGATGAATGAAGACAAAGTCTAAAATAAAGCTTGCAGGCTTCACGGAACACAACAAATTTATCTTGTCCCCCCCAGAAAACCTATCCGGGAGGGCCACCTTAGGTTCCAGTTCAGTCTGACTGCCAGCCAGACAAACAGTCTGATGCTGTAAAAGTCTAGTTTGCAGGTCTGGCAGTTCACGTGACAGACCCTGCAATTGTTTTGCAATAACTGCGACTTGGTCCATAACAAGATAAAATGTTTTGATGGTCAGGGGAGCATCACGTTCTGTTAATTGATATTTATCAAAATAGCAGCTCATACCGAGGGACACAAAAATGGGCATCAAACTGTTCCTGAAACTGGGACCCTAACTATCCCTGTCCCGGGAGTACTCTTGAAGGTACAGAGGCCTGGATATCCAACAATGCTATGTTCCTGGTAAACCCTAATATGTCCTCTTTCCCTCCCTATGAGGCATGGGACAGAAACGTAAGGTAAACAAGACACAAAGACAAAACAGGGATACCAGAAAACCTCTATCATACAAAAGCAAAAAATCAACAATAGAGGACAGGATAAGGACAGAGAGGAATAAACTAAATGGGAATAGGGACCAGTAGATAAACACACAGCAGACTACAGATCACTGCACAACAACTCCACTCCAACCACTTAGCTGTAGACTCCAACCACATAGCTGTAGCACTCAGCACAGGAAAACAAATCTTTCACTGGCAGGGACTTACTGCCCAGGGCCAGTATATAAAGAGGAAGTAAATGATAAGCAGTTACAGCTGAGAATAACCAGGGTCTTTGGTCTCAGCCAGCTTGGAAGAGCCCTTAATCCTCTCAGCACCAAAGGAAAGGAAATCCTGCGATTCATTACCAGACGTGACCATCTAACTCTAGGTCTCAAAGGGGGACGTGACACCCTCATGAAAGTCATATACTGTTATATGTAGTGGGGGTAAAACCTTTTAAAAAAAGTTAATCATTTAACTTATTTAACAATAATGGCTTAAACTTTTTATTAGAAGTGGATATTTGGAACTTCGATGTTTTGATGGTCAGGGGAGCATCACGTTCTGTTAATTGATATTTATCAAAATAGCAGCTCATACCGAGGGACACATTGGTATTTTTATCATAAAGTGTTATTATGAGAGCTGAGACAGGCAAACAGGTTTTGTTACAGGTTGTAACAAAGCGATCCTTCTTTTTTTTGTATCACTGATTATTTTATACTAAATTTTAAAGGCAAAAAAGTGTGAGTGGAGCAAAAATATTCACAGGAACCTGGCCCAGCAGTGACGTTGTAGTCCATGACCAACTGATCAGAAACATGCGAATGGCTTCCTATACGCCGGTATCCGCTATGTCCTGTTTCACCACGATGATATCCCACTTGGCTTATAAATAAGAAGAGGCATCAATGATGTCGGCAGGTAAGATGAGGCACCCAGAGATCTGACCTGGTGGCCATGGACTACTAATACAGTTGCTTGACCAGGGTCCTGCCAATATTTTTGCTAAACTCTTTATGAAGCATTTTGTTTTTCTGATAAAGTCAATTTTTAAAAAAATCTGTGGTTTCCATTGTGGAGGTAGTATGAAGTTGTGGCTTTGCTCAGCCTTTTTCTATGGGAGAAGGCATGCTGTGAGGGGAGAGGTGGGAACACTGTATAATTTGTGTTTACAAAAATGCATTATGGTAGTTTTTGTCTTATTTAAGGATACCACCTCTTGGTTATAAATATCATATTGACAATAGGAACTAAGGTCCCGTAAGCCAATTTACATGTGGTTTGTCTGGTGTAAGTTCTTATATCTGGGACTTGTGGTGACTAGGGTTGAGCGAAACGGGTCGATCATTTTCAAAAGTCGCCGACTTTTGGCTAAGTCGGCGTCTCATGAAACCCGATCCGACCCCTGTGCTTGTCGGCCATGCGGTACGCGACTTTCGCGCCAAAGTCGCGTTTCAATGACGCGAAAAGCGCCATTTCTCAGCCAATGAAGGTGAACGCAGAGTGTGGGCAGCGTGATGACATAGATCCTGGTCCCCACCATCTTAGAGAAGGGCATTGCAGTGATTGGCTTGCTGTCTGCGGCGTCACAGGGGCTATAAAGGGGCGTTCCCGCCGACCGCCATCTTACTGCTGCTGATCTGAGCTTAGGGACAGGTTGCTGCCGCTTCATCAGAAGCAGGGAGAGCGTTAGGCAGGGTCCACTAACCACCAAACCGCTTGTGCTGCAGCGATTTCCACTGTCCAACACCACCTTCGGTGTGCAGGAACAGTGGAAGCTATTTTTTTTTTTTTTTCCCCTCAGCGCTGTAGCTCATTGGGCTGCCCTAGAAGGCTCCGTGATAGCTGTATTGCTGTGTGTACGCCACTGTGGAAACCAACTGCTTTTTTCAAAGCACATATCCTCTTGTTCCTTCCTTTCTGCACAGCTATCTTTTTTGTTTGTCCACACTTTTTATTTAATTTGTGCATCAGTCCACTCCTATTGCTGCCTGCCATACCTGGCTTACATTACTGCAGGGAGATAGTAATTGTAGGACAGTTTTTTTTTTTTTTTTTTTTTTTTTTTGTGGGAGATTAAGATTGGCATTTCTGCTACAGTGCCATCCCTGTGTGTGCCATCTCTCACTGAGTGGGCCATAGAAAGCCTATTTATTTTTTCCGTGATTTGTGTTCTAAAATCTACCTCAACACAGAAACACTACATCAATCAGTGGGAGAAAAATATTGGCCTCAGTCAGGGCTTGTGTGCCACTGCTGTGTGTGCGCTATCTCTCATTCAGTGGGCTATAGCAAGCCTATATTTTTTTTTTTTTTTTTAATATTATTTGGTTTCAAAAGTCTCCCTGAAAAAAAAAAAAAACCTAAAAAAACAGTGGGAGAGTAATATTGCCCTTTCAGCTTGTGTGCCAGTCTTGACTCCTGGGTGTGCCACCTCTCTCCCTTTCATTCAGTGGGCCATAGAAAGCCTATTTATTTTTTCCGTGATTTGTGTTCTAAATTCTACCTCAACACAAAAACACTACATCAATCAGTGGGAGAAAAATATTGGCCTCAGTAAGGGCTTGTGTGCCACTGCTGTGTGTGCTATCTCTCATTCAGTGGGCTATAGCAAGCCTATTTTTTTTTTTTTTTTTTTTTTTTTAATATTATTTGGTTTCTAAAGTCTCCCTGAAAAAAAAAAAAAACCTAAAAAAACAGTGGGAGAGTAATATTGCCCTTTCAGCTTGTGTGCCAGTCTTGACTCCTGGGTGTGCCACCTCTCTCCCTCTCATTCAGTGGGCCATAGAAAGCCTATTTATTTTTTTTTTTAAATATTATTGGGTTTCTAAAGTCTCCCTGAAAAAACAAAAAATACATAAAAAAACAGTGGGAGAGTAATATTGCCCTTTCAGCTTGTGTGCCAGTCTTGACTCCTGGGTGTGCCACCTCTCTCCCTTTCATTCAGTGGGCCATAGAAAGCCTATTTTTTTTTTTTTTAATATTATTTGGTTTCTAATTCTCCCTGAAAAAAAAAAAAAAACCTAAAAAAGCAGTGGGAGAGTAATATTGCCCTTTCAGCTTGTGTGCCAGTCTTGACTCCTGGATGTGCCACCTCTCTCCCTCTCATTCAGTGGGCCATAGAAAGCCTATTTATTTTTTTTTTTAAATATTATTGGGTTTCTAAAGTCTCCCTGAAAAAACAAAAAATACATAAAAAAACAGTGGGAGAGTAATATTGCCCTTTCAGCTTGTGTGCCAGTCTTGACTCCTGGGTGTGCCACCTCTCTCCCTTTCATTCAGTGGGCCATAGAAAGCCTATTTTTTTTTTTTTTAATATTATTTGGTTTCTAATTCTCCCTGAAAAAAAAAAAAAAACCTAAAAAAACAGTGGGAGAGTAATATTGCCCTTTCAGCTTGTGTGCCAGTCTTGACTCCTGGGTGTGCCACCTCTCTCCCTCTCATTCAGTGGGCCATAGAAAGCCTATTTATTTTTTTTTTTAAATATTATTGGGTTTCTAAAGTCTCCCTGAAAAAACAAAAAATACATAAAAAAACAGTGGGAGAGTAATATTGCCCTTTCAGCTTGTGTGCCAGTCTTGACTCCTGGGTGTGCCACCTCTCTCCCTTTCATTCAGTGGGCCATAGAAAGCCTATTTTTTTTTTTTTTTTAATATTATTTGGTTTCTAATTCTCCCTGAAAAAAAAAAAAAAACCTAAAAAAACAGTGGGAGAGTAATATTGCCCTTTCAGCTTGTGTGCCAGTCTTGACTCCTGGGTGTGTCACCTCTCTCCCTCTCATTCAGTGGGCCATAGAAAGCCTATTTATTTTTTTTTTTAAATATTATTGGGTTTCTAAAGTCTCCCTGAAAAAACAAAAAATACATAAAAAAACAGTGGGAGAGTAATATTGCCCTTTCAGCTTGTGTGCCAGTCTTGACTCCTGGGTGTGCCACCTCTCTCCCTCTCATTCAGTGGGCCATAGAAAGCCTTTTTTTTTTTTGGTTTTTTTAATATTATTTGGTTTCTAAAGTCTCCCTGAAAAAAACAAAAAAAACATAAAAAACAGTGGGAGAGTAATATTGCCCTTTCAGCTTGTGTGCCAGTCTTGACTCCTGGGTGTGCCACCTCTCTCCCTTTCATTCAGTGGGCCATAGAAAGCCTATTTTTTTTTTTTTTAATATTATTTGGTTTCTAATTCTCCCTGAAAAAAAAAAAAAAACCTAAAAAAACAGTGGGAGAGTAATATTGCCCTTTCAGCTTGTGTGCCAGTCTTGACTCCTGGGTGTGCCACCTCTCTCCCTCTCATTCAGTGGGCCATAGAAAGCCTATTTATTTTTTTTTTTAAATATTATTGGGTTTCTAAAGTCTCCCTGAAAAAACAAAAAATACATAAAAAAACAGTGGGAGAGTAATATTGCCCTTTCAGCTTGTGTGCCAGTCTTGACTCCTGGGTGTGCCACCTCTCTCCCTTTCATTCAGTGGGCCATAGAAAGCCTATTTTTTTTTTTTTTTTAATATTATTTGGTTTCTAATTCTCCCTGAAAAAAAAAAAAAAACCTAAAAAAACAGTGGGAGAGTAATATTGCCCTTTCAGCTTGTGTGCCAGTCTTGACTCCTGGGTGTGTCACCTCTCTCCCTCTCATTCAGTGGGCCATAGAAAGCCTATTTATTTTTTTTTTTAAATATTATTGGGTTTCTAAAGTCTCCCTGAAAAAACAAAAAATACATAAAAAAACAGTGGGAGAGTAATATTGCCCTTTCAGCTTGTGTGCCAGTCTTGACTCCTGGGTGTGCCACCTCTCTCCCTCTCATTCAGTGGGCCATAGAAAGCCTTTTTTTTTTTTGGTTTTTTTAATATTATTTGGTTTCTAAAGTCTCCCTGAAAAAAACAAAAAAAACATAAAAAACAGTGGGAGAGTAATATTGCCCTTTCAGCTTGTGCGCCAGTCTTGACTCCTGGTTGTGCCACCTCTCTCTCTCTAATTGTGGGCCATAGAAAGCCTTTTTTTTTTTTTTTTTTAATATTATTTGGTTTCTAAAGTCTCCCTGAGAAAAAAAAATAAATAAATTAGGTGGGAGATTAATATTGACATTAGTGCTTGAGTGACAGTCCTGCGTGTGTGTCATCTCTGTGATTTTGTGCCACAGAAAACAGAGTGTGTAACATTGTGCCTGATTTTCCTTGTGGTCTCACCAACCTGTTAAGGGATATTGAAATCATACTGAAGTTATAGCTCACCGTGTAAGTTGTTTGATAGCAACAAATAAAGTTACTTTGGTTAAGATTTTAAAACAATGAGGAAGTCTGGTGCAAGAGGTCGTCGTGGGCGTTCATTGTCAGCTGGTAATGATGGTAGTGGTAGTGGAGCATCAGGTGGTCGTGGGGATAAAAATATTCCACCTAAGTCTGGAGCTGTGGAGCCAGTTTCGTCGTCAGGCTACACAAGGCCTCGAACGCTCTCTTTTCTGGGAGTAGGAAAACCGCTTTTAAAGGCGGAGCAGCAACAGCAAGTTTTGGCTTACATTGCAGACTCAGCCTCTAGCTCTTTTGCCTCCTCTTCCGAAACTGGTAAATGTAAAAGCAGCGCGTCGCTTGTGGATGTTCACGGTCAGGGACAAGTCGCTTCCTTGTCCTCCTCAGCAAAAACTACAACAAGAGAGAAGGATGCAGCAGGCGACACAACGGGTCACTCCATGGAGCTCTTTACACATACCGTCCCTGGCTTAGAAAGTGAAACATTTAACAGGCCATGCCCATTACAAGTATATTCTGACATGGAGTGCACTGATGCACAGCCACAGCCAGAGTACTATGCTGCTCCTTTGACTCAGACCACCACATTGCCCTCTCAGGGTACAGATCCACAATCAGACCCTGATGAGACTATGTTGCCCCGCCACGAACGCTATACCACCGACCGACACAGTGACACAGACGAAGTTGCACACGAGCTCGAAGAGGAGGTAATAGATGACCCAGTTATTGACCCCGATTGGCAGCCATTGGGGGAACAGGGTGCAGGCGGCAGTAGTTCAGAAGCGGAGGTGGAGGAGGGGCCGCAGCAGGCATCAACATCGCAACAGGTTCCATCTGCCGGGCCCGTATCTGGACCAAAACGCGTGTCAAAGCCAAAACCTGTTGGAGCACAGCGTTGCCATCCGGTTAAAGCTCAGTCTGCAATCCCTGAAAAGGGATCAGAGTCTAGGAAGAGTGCAGTCTGGCATTTTTTTAAACAACATCCAACTGATCAGCGCAAAGTCATCTGTCAAAAATGTTCAACTAGCTTAAGCAGAGGTCAGAATCTGAAAAGTCTAAATACTAGTTGCATGCATAGACACTTAACCACCATGCATTCTCAAGCCTGGACTAACTACCAAACGTCCCTCAAGGTTGTAGCACCCTCGGCCAATGAAGCTAGTCAGCAACGCAACATCCCTTCCGTCACTGTAAGGCCACCATTTTCCGCACCACCGGCAGTATCTGTGCAGGTTTCTTTGCCAGCCAAAAGCAGTCAGGGTCAGGGAATCACCAGTTTTGTAGGAGGAAATATTGCATGTAGGGCACCGGCGGAAACAATACCGTCTCCAACCGTCTCTCAGTCTGCCATGTCCACCGGCACACCCGAAAGTTCCACGATCTACAGCTCTCCAGTCCAGCTCACCCTACATGAGACTCTGGTTAGAAAAAGGAAGTACTTATCCTCGCATCCGCGTACACAGGGTTTTAACGCCCACATAGCTAGACTAATCTCGTTAGAGATGATGCCCTACCGGTTAGTTGAAAGCGAAGCTTTCAAAGCCCTGATGGAGTACGCTGAACCACGATACGAGCTACCCAGTCGACACTTTTTTTCCAGAAAAGCCATCCCAGCCCTGCACCAGCATGTTAAACAGCGCATCGTCCATGCACTCAGGCAATCTGTGAGTACAAAGGTGCACCTGACTACAGATGCATGGACCAGTAGGCATGGCCAGGGACGTTATGTGTCCATCACGGCACACTGGGTGAATGTGGTGGATGCAGGGTCCACAGGCGACATCAATTTAGGGACAGTTGTGCCTAGCCCACGGTCTAGGAAACAGTTGGCTGTAGGCGTTCGCACCCCCTCCTCCTCCTCCTCGTCCTCCTGCAGAAGCTACAGCTCTTCCACAGAACGCAGTCGGCCAACCACTCCATCGGCAGATGACACTGTTGCACACCAGTTGTCCCATTATGGGCCAGCTACTGCCAAGCGTCAGCAGGCTGTATTGGCTATGAAGTGTTTGGGCGACAACAGACACACCGCGGAAGTTCTGTCCGAGTTCTTGCAACAAGAAACGCAGTCGTGGCTGGGCACAGTAGATCTTGAGGCAGGCAAGGTAGTGAGTGATAACGGAAGGAATTTCATGGCTGCCATCTCCCTTTCCCAACTGAAACACATTCCTTGCCTGGCTCACACCTTAAACCTGGTGGTGCAGTGCTTATTGAAAACTTATCCTGGGTTCTCCGACCTGCTCCTCAAAGTGCGTGCACTTTGCTCACATATCCGACGTTCGCCTGTACACGCCAGCCGTATGCAGACCTATCAGCGGTCTTTGAACCTTCCCCAGCATCGCCTAATCATAGACGTTGCAACAAGGTGGAACTCAACACTGCACATGCTTCAGAGACTGTGCGAACAGAGGCGTGCTGTTATTTATTTGTGGGAGGATACACGGGCAGGCAGTAGGATGGCAGACATGGAGTTGTCAGGTGTGCAGTGGTCGAAGATACAAGACATGTGTCAAGTCCTTCAGTGTTTTGAGGAATGCACACGGCTGGTTAGTGCAGACAACGCCGTAATAAGCATGAGCATCCCCCTAATGCGTCTGCTGATGCAAAGTTTGACGCACATAAAGGAGCAGGCGTCTGCACCAGAGGAAGAGGGAAGCCTTGATGACAGTCAGCCATTGTCTGGTCAGGGCAGTGTACAGGACGAGGTAGCGGGCGAAGAGGAGGTGGAGGACGAGGAGGATGATGGGGATGAGTATATTTTTAATGCGGAAACTTTCACGGGGGCACAGGAAATTGGTTGCGTGTCACGGCCGGGTTCTGGTTTTTTGAGGGACACAAGTGACGTAGATTTGCCTGCAACTGCCCCTCAACCAATCACAACCGGAGATTTGACAAGTGGAACTTTGGCCCACATGGCGGATTATGCCTTACGTATCCTACAAAGGGACACACGCATTACGAAAATGATGAACGATGACGATTACTGGTTGGCCTGCCTCCTTGATCCACGCTATAAAGGCAAATTGCAAAATATTATGCCACATGAGAACTTGGAACTAATATTAGCAACCAAACAATCAACTCTTGTTGACCGTTTGCTTCAGGCATTCCCAGCACACAGCGCACGTGATCGTTCTCACACGAGCTCCAGGGGGCAGCAGACTAGGAGTGTTAGGGGTGCACACATCAGAAGTGGCGTTGGACAGAGGGGTTTTCTGACCAGGTTGTGGAGTGATTTTGCTATGACCGCAGACAGGACAGGTACTGCTGCATCAATTGAAAGTGACAGGAGACAACATTTGTCCAGTATGGTTACTAACTATTTTTCATCCCTTATCGATGTTCTCCCTCAACCGTCATTCCCATTTGATTACTGGGCCTCCAAATTAGACACCTGGCCAGAATTGGCAGAATATGCATTGCAGGAGCTTGCTTGCCCGGCAGCAAGTGTCCTATCAGAAAGAGTATTCAGTGCTGCAGGGTCAATATTAACCGAAAAAAGGACTCGTCTGGCTACCCAAAATGTTGACGATCTAACATTCATTAAAATGAACCACAACTGGATTTCAAAATCTTTTGCCCCACCTTGCCCGGCCGACACCTAGCTTTCCTATGAAAAGCTCTTGCCTGTGAATTACTTTTCTAATGTCTAATTTGCTGCTGCAGATTGTACAGCATACGACATGTTTACACCTCCCTAAATGGCCAAACTCCCCACACGGGGCCGTGGTATCGCGACTTGGCGCAAGCACCCGTGAGACTGCTGTTTGTCTGAAGAGGTGGGTGTGCTCGCTTTTGGTTGACGGCATTGCTACTGGGTCCCTCATAGTACAATGTAGTGTCTCTGGCGGTGGTGGTGCGCACCCAACGTCAGACACACCGTTGTAACATGAGTGGCCCTGGGGCGGTCCCGCCGGCCTCAAGAGAGTTCCCCCCTACCCCAGCTCAAACTGGGCTCTACTACGTGCAAAATTATGTCGCACAGCTCCACCAATCTTTAGTCTATTCGCTGACATCATTCAATGTCTGGCACTGACAATACAAATTTGTAGACATCTATGATGCAACTTAAAGTAGTCTGTGTCTGTGTCCTATATTGGCACCATTAAATAGTTACTGCCAAATTACTATGTCAGAAACACAGCAGATGAGCCCACCCCTGTACCTAAGTATGCCATCTTTTTTTTTGTTTTGGTTGTTTTGCGAGACATTAACATCTATTTATATTTTGGGAGTACTGGGACAGACACTCCTTGCACTACTCCTCCACTCAGCACCAAGCTGCCTGCCCGTGTATCCATGTAACCGCTGTAAAACTGCCATGAGCCTATTGTTTGTTATTTTAGGCCTTTGATAGCCTGTCTGCGGTCCCTACTCCTCCACTGACCACCAAGCTGCCTGCCCGTGTATCCATGTAACCGCTGTAAAACTGCCATGAGCCTATTGTTTGTTATTTTAGGCCTTTGAAGCCTTTCTGCGCTCCCTCCTTCCACTAGTCCTCCACTGACCAGACCACTGCTGCCCGTGTACCCCTGGAACCAATTTTAAAGTGCCTACAGCCAGCCCATTTTATTGTGTTAGGCCTTCGAAGCCTGTCTGCGGTCCATACTTCCACTAGTCCTCCACTGACCAGACCACTGCTGCCCGTGTACCCCTGGAACCAATTTTAAAGTGCCTACAGTCAGCCCATTTTATTGTGTTAGGCCTTCGAAGCCTGTCTGCGGTCCATACTTTAAATACTCCTCCACTCAGCACCAAGCTGCCTGCCCGTGTATCCATGTAACCGCTGTAAAACTGCCATGAGCCTATTGTTTGTTATTTTAGGCCTTTGATAGCCTGTCTGCGGTCCCTACTCCTCCACTGACCACCAAGCTGCCTGCCCGTGTATCCATGTAACCGCTGTAAAACTGCCATGAGCCTATTGTTTGTTATTTTAGGCCTTTGAAGCCTTTCTGCGCTCCCTCCTTCCACTAGTCCTCCACTGACCAGACCACTGCTGCCCGTGTACCCCTGGAACCAATTTTAAAGTGCCTACAGCCAGCCCATTTTATTGTGTTAGGCCTTCGAAGCCTGTCTGCGGTCCCTCCTTCCACTAGGCCTCCACTGACCAGACCACTGCTGCCCGTGTACCCCTGGAACCAATTTTAAAGTGCCTACAGCCAGCCCATTTTATTGTGTTAGGCCTTCGAAGCCTGTCTGCGGTCCATACTTCCACTAGTCCTCCACTGACCAGACCACTGCTGCCCGTGTACCCCTGGAACCAATTTTAAAGTGCCTACAGTCAGCCCATTTTATTGTGTTAGGCCTTCGAAGCCTGTCTGCGGTCCATACTTCCACTAGGCCTCCACTGACCAGACCACTGCTGCCCGTGTACCCCTGGAACCAATTTTAAAGTGCCTACAGCCAGCCCATTTTATTGTGTTAGGCCTTCGAAGCCTGTCTGCGGTCCCTCCTTCCACTAGGCCTCCACTGACCAGACCACTGCTGCCCGTGTACCCCTGGAACCAATTTTAAAGTGCCTACAGCCAGCCCATTTTATTGTGTTAGGCCTTCGAAGCCTGTCTGCGGTCCATACTTTAAATACTCCTCCACTCAGCACCAAGCTGCCTGCCCGTGTATCCATGTAACCGCTGTAAAACTGCCATGAGCCTATTGTTTGTTATGTTAGGCCTTTGATAGCCTGTCTGCGGTCCTTACTTTAAATACTCCTCCACTCACCACCTAGCTGCCTGTGTATCCATGTAACCGATGTAAAACTGCCATGACTGCCTACTGTTTGTTATTTTAGGCCTTTGATAGCCTGTCTGCGGCCCCTACTTGCAATACTCCTCCACTGACCACAATGCTGCCTGGAGTGCCTGCCTGTGTATCCATGTAACCGATGTAAAACTGCCATGACTGCCTACTGTTTGTTATTTTAGGCCTTTGATAGCCTGTCTGCGGCCCCTACTTGCAATACTCCTCCACTGAGCACAATGCTGCCTGGAGTGCCTGCCTGTGTATCCATGTAACCGATGTAAAACTGCCATGACTGCCTACTGTTTGTTATTTTAGGCCTTTGATAGCCTGTCTGCAGCCCCTACTTGCAATACTCCTCCACTGACCACACCAATGCTGCCCGTGTACCCCTGGAACCTATTTAAAAGTTCATAGAGCCTAGTTATATATTTTATTTACTATTAATAAGGCCATGATGGACTACGCTGTACCACGCTACAAGCTAACCAGTCGACACTTCTTTTGCGAGAAAAGCCATCCCAACCCTCCACCAGCATGTAGAAGACCGCATTGTCCATGCACTCTGGCAATCTGTGAGTACAAAGGTGCACCTGACAACAGACGCATGGACCTGTAGGCATGGCCACGGAAGATTACGTGTCCATTACGGCGCAATGGGTTAATGTGGTGGATGCATGGTCCACAGGGGACAGCCTACTAAGTCTGTCTGCAGTCCCTAATTCAAATTGTCCTCCACTGTCTAAATCGGAACTTCCACCTTCTGGCTTTCGGCCTATAGTATCAGAAATTAAACTGCATTTGGCCTTCAACTTTGGTTAGGGCCTACTAACGGCTTCTGCCCCTCCCTGGTGTTGCCCTCAACTAAATAAAGCTGAGCTTCAACCTTCCGGCTCTCATTATGTGGTTTTAAAAAAAAAAATGGTGGTTAGGGCCTACTAACGGCTTCTGCCCCTCCCTGGTGTTGTCCTCAACTAAATAAAGCTGAGCTTCAACCTTCCGGCTCTCATTATGTGGTTTAAAAAAAAAAAATGGTGGTTAGGGCCTACTAACGGCTTCTGCCCCTCCCTGGTGTTGTCCTCAACTAAATAAAGCTGAGCTTCAACCTTCCGGCTCTCATTAAGTGGTTTTAAAAAAAAAAAAAATGGTGGTTAGGGCCTACTAACGGCTTCTGCCCCTCCCTGGTGTTGTCCTCAACTAAATAAAGCTGAGCTTCAACCTTCCGGCTCTCATTATGTGGTTTAAAAAAAAAAAATGGTGGTTAGGGCCTACTAACGGCTTCTGCCCCTCCCTGGTGTTGTCCTCAACTAAATAAAGCTGAGCTTCAACCTTCCGGCTCTCATTAAGTGGTTTTAAAAAAAAAATGGTGGTTAGGGCCTACTAACGGCTTCTGCCCCTCCCTGGTGTTGTCCTCAACTAAATAAAGCTGAGCTTCAACCTTCCGGCTCTCATTAAGTGGTTTTAAAAAAAAAATGGTGGTTAGGGCCTACTAACGGCTTCTGCCCCTCCCTGGTGTTGTCCTCAACTAAATAAAGCTGAGCTTCAACCTTCCGGCTCTCATTATGTGGTTTTAAAAAAAAAAAAAATGGTGGTTAGGGCCTACTAACGGCTTCTGCCCCTCCCTGGTGTTGTCCTCAACTAAATAAAGCTGAGCTTCAACCTTCCGGCTCTCATTAAGTGGTTTTAAAAAAAAAATGGTGGTTAGGGCCTACTAACGGCTTCTGCCCCTCCCTGGTGTTGTCCTCAACTAAATAAAGCTGAGCTTCAACCTTCCGGCTCTCATTATGTGGTTTTAAAAAAAAAATGGTGGTTAGGGCCTACTAACGGCTTCTGCCCCTCCCTGGTGTTGTCCTCAACTAAATAAAGCTGAGCTTCAACCTTCCGGCTCTCATTAAGTGGTTTTAAAAAAAAAAAAAATGGTGGTTAGGGCCTACTAACGGCTTCTGCCCCTCCCTGGTGTTGCCCTCAACTAAATAAAGCTGAGCTTCAACCTTCTGCTCCAAATTACCATTTTAAAAAATGCAATAGGCTTTTCCGGCCTACTAAAGGTGTCTGCCCCTCCCTGGTGTTGTCCTCAACTGAACAAAGCTGAGCTTCCACATTCTGGCTTTCGCCCTATACTATCAGATATTAAACTGCATTTGGCCTACTAGTGTGGTTAGGCCCTTGAAACAGTGTCTGCTGCTCTTGGGTTTGCTACTCCACTGAACAAAGCAATGCCGCCTGTTTAGTCCTGTTACCAATTTTGAACTGCATGTAGCCTACTTTATTCTTTGGCCCTATATCTGTTTCCTCCTCATCCTGCCCATTGCCCAGCCACTGCTAAATGAGTCTGCTGGTACATTGACCTAGACCACTACATTCCCCTTGTACTCTACACAGCCAGAATCTGTCCCTGCTGAAAGTAAGGTTCCCCTTCCCGCATGTTATACCACCTTACACAGGGACAAAGAGGAAGGTGCAGATGAAAGTGCAGGTTCCTTCATCAGGTGGGGGGGCATACTCGTTGGCGACGTCACTGGCACAGGGCCCCTCAGAGTACGCAAAAGTGTCGCTGCTGGTGGGAGGCGCCCCCGCCATGCAAACACACCGCCGTACTTTGAGGGGCCCTGTGCCAGTGGCAATGCGAACGAGTGGGCCCCCCCTGCTTGCTCAGGATCACAGCACTTGCAACTTTTAAATACTTACCTTTCCCTGCAACACCGCCGTGACGTAGTCCGCATTTCCTGGGCCCACGAAAAACTTGAGCCAGCCCTACTCCCCCCACAACTTTCCCCCAATTCCCTATGCCCAACTATTATTATACAGTTAATTAAGATTGGCAAGCTTCAGAAACAAGAATGGATGTTTTTGGCATTAAAATGGGCACTGTAGGTGTTTTCCTGGCCTCCACTCACTGCCGACTATGCTTCCCCATTGACTTGCATTGGGTTTCGTGTTTCGGTCGATCCCCGACTTTTAGCGATAATCGGCCGACTGCACTCGACTCGACTCTGGACAAAATCGGGTTTCCCAAAACCCTACTCGATCTTAAAAAAATGAAAGTCGCTCAACCCTAGTGGTGACGAAATCAAGCAGGTTGTGCATAAGCATGACAACATTTTCTCCAGGATGGGGAATGAATAGGGCTAGTTTGGCACCAAAACTGTTATGATCCCAATGGCAGAGGATCTCTGATATTCCGGCAAGATAGCAAAAATATAAATACTGCTCTAGGGAGGTGGAAACTGGGCTAACCGCATACCTGATCCTGACACAAACAACTAAAAGTAGCCGGTGAACGTGCCTACGTTGGTTCTAGACGTCTCGAGCCAGCCGGAGAACTGACTACCCCTAAAGGGAAAAAATAAGACCTCGCTTGCCTCCAGAGAAATTGAACCCCAAAGATATAGAAAGCCCCCAACAAATAATAACGGTGAGGCAAGAGGAAAACACAAACGTAGAGATGAACTAGATTCAGCAAAGTGAGGCCCAATAGTCTAGATTGCAGAAAATAGATAGTGGACTATGCGGTTAGCAGAAAACCCTACAAAACATCCACGCTGAACATTCAAGAACCCCCACATCGACTGACGGTGTGGAGGGAGAATATCAGCCCCCTAGAGCTTCCAGCGAGTCAAAAATCAAATGTAAAGCAAGCTGGACAAAAACACTGAATAATGCAAACGATCCAAATTGTACAAAACAGACTTAGCTTTTCTTGCATGAGGCAGACTAAAAGGAATCCGGAGGAGACCAAATAGGTCTGGATACAACGATGCCAGGCAAGAGACTGAGTCCAGAGGAGACTCAAATAGGAAACACCCGCTGCTTAACGACACAGCTGGAGCTCAGGCCTGCAACAAGACATACCTAACACAATACCGTTAGTGACCACCAGAGGGAGCCCAGAAACACAGTTCACAACAGTACCCCCCCTTGAGGAGGGGTCACCGAACCCTCACCAAGACCCCCAGGGCGATCAGGATGAGCAGCGTGAAAGGCATGAACCAAATCAGCCGCATGAACATCAGAGGCGACAACCCAGGAATTATCCTCCTGACCATAGCCTTTCCACTTAACTAAATACTGGAGTTTCCGTCTAGAGATACGAGAATCCAGAATCTTCTCCACCACGTACTCCATCTCTCCCTCAACCAAAACCGGGGCAGGAGGCTCAACAGCAGGAACCATAGGCACCACGTACCGCCGCAACAAGGACCTATGGAACACATTATGAATAGCAAAAGACGCTGGAAGGTCCAAGCGAAAAGACACCGGGTTAAGGATTTCCAAAATCTTCTAAGGACCGATAAAGCGAGGCTTGAACTTAGGAGAGGAGACTTTCAAAGGAACATGCCAAGAAGACAACCAAACCAAATCCCCAACACGAAGTCGGGGACCCACACCGCGGCGGCGGTTGGCAAACCGCTGGGCCTTGTCTTGTGACAATTTCAAATTGTCCACCACATGGTTCCAAATCCGCTGCAACCTATCCACCACAGAATCAACCCCAGGACAGTCAGAAGGTTCAACCTGACCCGAGGAGAAACGAGGATGAAAACCAGAGTTGCAGAAAAAGGGCGAAACCAAGGTGGCAGAACTAGCCCGATTATTAAGGGCAAACTCGGCCAGTGGCAAAAAGGTAACCCAGTCGTCCTGATCAGCAGAAACAAAACATCTCAAATAAGTCTCCAACGTCTGATTAGTTCGCTCGGTCTGGCCATTAGTCTGAGGATGAAAAGCCGACGAAAAAGACAAATCAATACCCATCTTAGCACAAAAGGATCACCAGAATCTGGACACAAACTGGGATCCTCTGTCAGATACAATATTCTCAGGGATGCCATGCAAACGAACCACATTCTGAAAGAACAAAGGAACTAAATCAGAGGAGGAAGGCAACTTAGGCAAGGGCACCAAATGGACCATTTTAGAAAAACGATCGCACACCACCCAGATGACAGACATCTTCCGAGACACCGGAAGATCCGAAATGAAATCCATGGAAATGTGCGTCCAAGTCCTCTTTGGGATAGGCAAGGGCAAAAGCAACCCGCTGGCACGAGAACAGCAAGGCTGAGCCCGAGCACAAATCCCACAGGACTGCACAAAAGAACGCACATCCCGCGACAAGGAAGGCCACCAAAAGGACCTGGCCACCAAATCTCTCGTACCGAAAATCCCAGGATGTCCCGCCAACACCGAAGAATGAACCTCAGAAATAACTCTGTTGGTCCATCCATCAGGGACAAACAATCTCTCTGGTGGACAACGATCAGGCCTATCAGCCTGAAATTTTTGCAGCCCTCGTCGCAAATCTGGGGAAATGGCAGACAAAATTACTCCCTCTCTGAGAATACCAGCCGACTCAGAGACTCCCGGAGAATCAGGCACAAAACTCCTAGAAAGTGCATCAGCCTTCACGTTCTTCGAACCAGGCAGGTACGAGACCACAAAGTCAAAACGGGAGAAAAACAACGACCAACGGGCCTGTCTAGGATTCAGGCGCTTGGCAGACTCGAGGTAAATCAGATTTTTATGATCAGTCAAGACCACCACACGATGTCTAGCTCCCTCGAGCCAATGTCGCCACTCCTCAAATGCCCACTTCATGGCCAACAACTCCCGATTACCAACATCGTAGTTCCGCTCAGCAGGCGAAAATTTCCTTGAAAAGAAGGCGCATGGCTTCATCACGGAGCCATCAGAACTTTTTTGCGACAAAACAGCCCCTGCACCAATTTCAGAAGCATCAACTTCAACCTGGAAGGGAAGAGAGACATCCGGCTGGCACAAGACTGGTGCTGAAGTAAACCGACGCTTCAGCTCCCGAAAGGCCTCCACGGCCGCAGGAGACCAATTCGCAACATCAGAACCCTTCTTGGTCATATCCGTCAAAGGTTTAACCACGCTGGAGAAATTAGCGATAAAACGACGGTAAAAATTAGCAAAGCCCAAGAACTTCTGCAGGCTCTTAACAGACGTGGGCTGAGTCCAGTCATGAATGGCACGGACCTTAACTGGGTCCATCTCCACAGTAGAAGGGGAAAAAATAAAACCCAAAAAAGAAACCTTCTGTACCCCAAAGATACATTTTGAGCCCTTCACAAATAGAGCATTCTCCCGCAAAACCTGAAACACCATCCTGACCTGGTTCACATGGGACTCCCAATCATCAGAAAAAAACAAAATATCATCCAGATAAATAATCATAAATTTATCCAGATATTTCCGGAAGATGTCATGCATGAAGGACTGAAACACAGAAGGAGCATTAGATAATCCGAAAGGCATCACCAGGTACTCAAAATGACCCTCAGGCGTATTAAATGCCGTTTTCCATTCATCTCCCTGCTTTATGCGCACAAGGTTATACGCACCACGAAGATCTATCTTGGTGAACCAACTGGATCCCTTAATCCGAGCAAACAAATCAGACAACAATGGCAAAGGATACTGAAATTTAACAGTGATCTTATTCAGAAGACGATAATCAATACAAGGTCTCAGAGACCCGTCTTTCTTGCCCACAAAAAAGAATCCTGCACCAAGAGGGGACGAGGATGGGCGAATATGTCCCTTCTCCAAAGACTCCTTTATATAACTCCGCATCGCGGCATGCTCTGGCACAGATAAATTAAAGAGTCGTCCCTTAGGAAACTTACTACCAGGAATCAAATCTATAGCACAATCACAGTCCCTATGAGGAGGAAGGGCACTGGACCTGGCCTCATTAAATACATCCTGAAAGTCTGACAAAAACTCAGGGATCTCAGAAGGAGTAGAAGAAGCAATAGACACCAATGGAGAATCGCCATGAATCCCCTGACACCCCCAACTAGACACAGTCATAGCTTTCCAATCTAAAACTGGATTATGGGCCTGTAACCATGGCAGACCCAAAACGACAACATCATGCATTTTATGCAGTACCAAAAAACGAATCACCTCCTGATGTACAGGAGTCATGCACATGGTCACCTGCGTCCAATACTGAGGTTTATTCTCTGCCAATGGCGTAGCATCAATTCCTCTAAGAGGAATAGGATTTTCCAAAGGCTCCAGGACAAAACCGCAGCGCTTGGCAAACGACAAATCCATCAGACTTAAAGCAGCACCAGAATCCACAAAAGCCATAACTGAATAAGAAGATAATGAACAAATTAAAGTCACCGACAAAATAAACTTAGGCTGAAAAGTACCACTGGCGACAGGATTAACTTTTTTCTTTAAACGTTTAGAGCATGCTGAGATAACATGTGTTGAATCACCACAGTAGAAACACAACCCATTTTGACGTCTATGATTTTGTCGCTCGGCTCTGGTCAGAATTCTGTCACATTGCATAGAATCAGGTGACCGTTCAGACAGCACCGCCAAAGGATTAACAGATTTGCGCTCCCGCAAACGTCGATCAATTTGAATGGCTAGAGCCATTGAATCATTTAGACCTGTAGGGATAGGAAACCCCACCATCACATCTTTAATGGCTTCAGAAAGACCATTTCTGAAATTTGCGGCCAGTGCACACTCATTCCATTGAGTAAGCACGGACCATTTCCGAAATTTTTGGCAATATACCTCAGCTTCGTCCTGACCCTGAGAGATAACCAGCAACATTTTTTCAGCCTGATTTTCAAGATTAGGCTCCTCATAAAGCAAACCAAGTGCCAGAAAAAACGCATCAACATTCACCAATGCAGGATCTCCTGGCGCCAGAGAGAAGGCCCAATCCTGAGGGTCGCCGCGCAAGAAGGAAATAACAATCTTAACTTGCTGAGCGGAATCACCAGAGGAACGAGGTTTCAGAGACAGAAACAATTTACAATTATTCCTAAAATTCAGGAATTTAGATCTATCTCCAAAAAACGGCTCAGGAATAGGTATTTTTGGTTCAGACATAGGGCTATGGATAACAAAATCCTGAATGCTTTGCACCCTAGCAGCAAGCTGATCCACACTAGAAGTCAAAGTCTGGACATTCATATCTGCAGCAGAGTTTCAGCCACTCAGAGAAAAAGGGGATGGAAGAAGCTAGGCAAACTGCAGCAAAAAAAAAAAAAAAAAATCAGAACTTCTCTTTAATCCCGCTTCTGCGATGCATTAAACATTTTCTTTTGGCCTGGCATTCTGTTATGATCCCAATGGCAGAGTATCTCTGATATTCCAGCAAGATAGCAAAAATATAAATACTGCTCTAGGGAGGTGGAAACTGGGCTAACCGCATACCTGATCCTGACACAAACAACTAAAAGTAGCCGGTGAACGTGCCTACGTTGGTTCTTGATGTCTCGAGCCAGCCGGAGAACTGACTACCCCTAAAGGGAAAAAATAAGACCTCGCTTGCCTCCAGAGAAATTGAACCCCAAAGATATAGAAAGCCCCCAACAAATAATAACGGTGAGGCAAGAGGAAAACTAACGTAGAGATGAACTAGATTCAGCAAAGTGAGGCCCAATAGTCTAGATAGCAGAAAATAGATAGTGGACTATGCGTTTAGCAGAAAACCCTACAAAACATCCACGCTGAACATTCAAGAACCCCCACATCGACTGACGGTGTGGAGGGAGAATATCAGCCCCCTAGAGCTTCCAGCGAGTCAAAAATCAAATGTAAAGCAAGCTGGACAAAAACACTGAATAATGCAAACGATCCAAATTGTACAAAACAGACTTAGCTTTTCTTGCATGAGGCAGACTGAAAGGAATCCGGAGGAGACCAAATAGGTCTGGATACAACGATGCCAGGCAAGAGACTGAGTCCAGAGGAGACTCAAATAGGAAACACCCGCTGCTTAACGACACAGCTGGAGCTCAGGCCTGCAACAAGACATACCTAACACAATACCGTTAGTGACCACCAGAGGGAGCCCAGAAACACAGTTCACAACACAAAACGCAATAGGGCACCATATCATGGAAACTGGTTACACAGAGTGCGATGCAAAGCCAAGAGAGCCAAGTAAACGCAGTGGACCAGGCTATAAAAGGTGGGATAATGACTGTGGGACTGGTGGCAACCTGAGCGCACCTGTAAACACCAATTGTTGTGCCCTAGACTGTAATTAAAGGAGTTCAGCCATTCTAAAAGTTGTATAAGTGATCGAGGCAATTTTACGTGACTGAATAAAATCAAATAAAATCAAGGACTTTTTTTTTTACTATGGGAGAAAAAATGAACAGGCAGGTAGTTGCTACAAGCCTGTTATACCCAGCATTGATTCCTGCCAGCACAGAGCGGTCACAGACCACTCCTGCTGGCGATTCAATAACGTCCGCTGACTTCACGTTGACAGAGCAGTGGCTTCTCTTCCGCTCTGCTCTGTTGACGGGGTGTGTTTGCTGATGTTATGCTGATTGACATCTGCTTTCCTTACTGTGAGGACTCAGCTTCCAATCAGCATGACATTGGCAATCATACCAATCATCAGAGCAGAGTGGAAGAAAAGCTTCTCTATTGATGTGCAGCATCTGAATCACGGCAGAAGTGATCTGTGACCGCTCTGTGCCAGCGCCGGGCAGAATCAGCAGGTAGTTAGCAACTGTCTGCCTGTTCATTTTTAGGCCCATAGTAAAAAAAATTCTGGCTACATTACAGATAATGTACACATTTAAAACTTTAAAAGAAGTAATAACAGAAGTAGGAACAAATGAAAATCCAAATCCGGTTTTGATGTCCTTCAGTTCCCGTCTGCTCCAGCTTGTACAGGAGGATTATATTCTAATTTTTCTTACAGCAGTAGGGGCTCATCCTATAATGCCCCATGAAAAATAATCCTCACAGTAATCCCAGGAAGAATAACAGAGGGAAGGCATAATGCCTTGTTCTATGAAAAGATGCTTGAGAATTTTTATCTCATGAGGAATAAAGTATTGACTGAAGGAGACATGTCAGGGGAGCTGCCGAAAATCCTCTTAAAAGAGGACCTGTCACCTCTCTGTACAGCTCTATTTTAGTAAATATCTTTATTCCCTAATTTAACAATTCTGTAATCTCCTATGAACTGTGTCATTACTCTGTTATTCCTCCTAGAAATGTATGAATAAATTGTCAACTGGGTGATTCATGTTAGGAGTGACATTCTCCAATCAGTGCTCCTACAGGAAATATGTGGACATCCAGGTGTCACTTTTCTCATACATTTTCAGGAAGAGTAACAGGAACAACACAATGCAGCATTCCTAGAAAGATGCTCCATAATTGATATTTTATGGGGTCATACCGTCAGTATTTATAAGAACAGACATTTCCAGACAGATGGCAGATTCGCTTTAAAAGCTTTGAACATTTTTGACATGGGAAAAAATATTTTTACATGTTTTAGTGGTTACATTTAGTTAATAAAATGAATGCTTCAGTGTATAATCTTTATTCCTTCAAACATTTTCAGATCCTTTGATAGGAAGTTTCATATTTTTATCTGTGTATCTCCTAGTAATATAAGCTGGATGTGAGATCTGTGTGTATCCACAGTTTTGTTGTCTTTATTCGCTCCTTCAGTGTTGTGCAAAAGTTTTAGGCGGGTGTGTGGAAAAATGTTGCAGAGTAAGAATGTTTTCAAAAGTAGAAGAGTAGGTTTGTTTTACCAATTAACAAAATACAATTAAGTGATTGAATGAAAGAAAAATCTAAAATCAGATCAATATTTCGTGTGACCGTTCGTTGCCTTTAGAACAGCATCAATACTTCTGAGTACTTGTCACCTGCACACAGTTTTTGAGGGAACTCACCAGGGAGATTGTTCCAAACATCTTGATCTTGGAGACCTTAACCACAGATCTTCTTTGGATGTCTATGCACAAATCCTTCTGTCTCTTTATGTAATCCCAGACAAACTGGATGATGTGAGATCAGGGCTCTGTGGAGGCCATATCATCACTTCCAGGACTCTGCGTTCTTCTTTATATTGAAGATAGTTCTTAATGACATTGGCTACATGTTTGGGGTCGTTGTTCTGATGCAAATTATATTTGGAGCCAATCAGATGCCTCCCTGATGGTGTTACATCATGGATAAGTATCTGCCTATATTTCTCGTCTTCAATAAAGTAGAGGTGCCCTGTTGTGAATTCTGTTCTCGAGCTCCCTCCTGTGGTTATGAATGGTACTTCGGTGAGTTCTGTTCATGGACTCCATCTGGTGGCTGTGAGTGGAGCTGCTGGTTCTGAGATTCCTTCTCCAGCTGATCTCGTTCAGGCCTTGGCTGGCTGCTCTATTTAACTCCACTCAGATCTTTACATGATGCCAGCTGTCAATGTCCTAGTACTGGTTCAGTTCTCTTGGATCTTTCAGATGACCTGTCTATTTCAGCAAAAGCTAAGTCCCTGCTAGCTTATTTGTTACCACTGTGTTTTTGTCCAGCTTGCTATTATGATTTAATCTTGTTAGCTGGAAGCTCTGGGATGCAGAGTGGCACCACCGCGCCGTGAGTCGCTGCGGTGGTTTCTTTTGCACACTCTGCGTGGTTTTTTGTTAGTTTTTTATGCTGACCGCAAAGATATCTTTTCTTTCCTCTGTCTGTTTAGTTAGTCTGGCCTCCTATGCTGAAATCTATTTCATTCCTGTGTTTGTGACTTCCATCTTAACTCACAGTCAATATATGTGGGGGCTGCCTATTTCTTTGGGGAATTTCTCTGAGGCAAGGTAGGCTGTATTTTCTATCTTTAGGGGTAGTTAGCTATTAGGCTGTGAAGAGGCGTCTAGGCAGAGTCAGGAACGCTCCACGGCTATTTCTAGTTGTTGCGATAGGATTATGGGTTGCGGTCAGCAGAGCTCCCACTTCCCAGAGCTCGTCCTGTATTGCTAGTTTGCTCATCTGGTCATTTCTAGTGCTCATAACCACCAGCCAAACATAACAGTACAGCTGACCCACAAAGTGTTAATGCATCTCAATAGAGGGATAAGAGAAGTTCTGAGACCATGTTTTTTTCTCTGCAGTGTGTTTTGTATTTCTTTTCCCCTTAACCTCTGGGTGGTTCAGGACACAGGTGTAGATATGGACATTCAAGGTCTGTCCTCTTGTGTGGATCAACTCACTGCAAGGGTACAAAGCATTCAAGATTATGTAGTTCAGAACCCGATGTTAGAACCCAGAATTCCAATTCCTGATTTGTTTTCTGGGGATAGATCTAAGTTCCTGAATTTCAAAAATAATTGTAGACTGTTTTTTGCTTTGAAACCCCGCTCCTCTGGTGACCCCATTCAACAAGTAAAAATCATTATTTCTTTGCTACGTGGCGACCCTCAAGACTGGGCATTTTCCCTTGCGCCAGGAGATCATGCTTTGCGTAATGTAGATGCGTTTTTTCTTGCGCTTGGATTGCTTTATGATTAACCAGATTCAGTGGATCAGGCAGAGAAAATTTTGCTGGCTTTGTGTCAGGGTCAGGATGAAGCGGAGGTATATTTTCAGAAGTTCAGAAAGTGGTCTGTGCTTACTCAGTGGAATGAGTGTGCCCTCGCGGCAATTTTCAGAAAGGGTCTTTCTGAAGCCCTTAAGGATGTTATGGTGGGATTCCCCATGCCTGCTGGTCTGAATGAGTCTATGTCCTTGGCCATTCAGATCGATCGACGCTTACGTGAGCGCAAAAATGTGCACCATTTGGCGGTGTTTTCTGAGCAGAAGCTTGAGCCTATCCAATGTGATAGGACCTTGACCAGAGCTGAATGGCAAGAATACAGACGTCAGAATGGGCTGTGTTTTTACTGTGGTGACTCCACTCATGCTATCTCTGATTGTCCTAAGCGCACTAAACGGTTTGCTAGGTCTGCCACCATTGGTACTGTACAGCCAAAATTTCTTTTGTCCGTTACTCTGATTTGCTCTTTGTCGTCCTATTCTGTTATGGCATTTGTGGATTCAGGCGCTGCCCTGAATTTGATGGACTTGGAGTTTGCCAGGCGCTGTGGTTTTTTCTTGGAGCCCTTGCAGTATCCTATTCCATTGAGAGGAATTGATGCTACACCTTTGGCCAAGAATAAGCCTCAGTACTGGACTCAATTGACCATGTGCATGGCTCCTGCATATCAGGAGGATATTCGCTTTTTGGTGTTGCATAATCTGCATGATGTGGTCGTTTTGGGTTTGCCATGGCTACAGGTCCATAATCCTGTATTGGATTGAAAATCAATGTCTGTATCCAGTTGGGGTTGTCAAGGGGTACATGGGGATGTCCCATTGTTGTCAATATCGTCTTCCTAACCTTCTGAAGTCCCTGAGTTCTTGTCAGATTACCGGGATGTATTTGATGAGCCCAAATCCAGTGCCCTACCTCCTCATAGGGATTGCGATTGTGCTATTAATTTGATTCCTGGTAGTAAGTTTCCGAAGGGCCGACTGTTCAATTTATCTGTGCCAGAACACGCTGCAATGCGGAGTTATATAAAGGAGTCCTTGGAGAAAGGGCATATTCGCCCGTTCTCATCACTGTTGGGAGCAGGGTTCTTTTTTGTGGCCAAGAAGGATGGTTCTCTGAGACCTTGTATAGATTACCGCCTTCTTAATAAAATCACCGTCAAATTTCAGTACCCTTTGCCGCTACTGTCTGATTTGTTTGCTCGGATTAAGGGGGCTAGCTGGTTCACCAAGATAGATCTTCGAGGGGCGTATAACCTTGTGCGTATTAAACAGGGCGATGAATGGAAAACAGCATTTAATACGCCCGAGGGCCATTTTGAGTACTTGGTGATGCCATTCGGGCTTTCTAATGCTCCATCTGTGTTTCAGTCCTTTATGCATGACATCTTCCGAAAGTATCTGGATAGATTCATGATTGTATATTTGGATGATATTTTGGTCTTTTCGGACAATTAGGAGTCTCATGTGAAGCAGGTCAGAATGGTGTTCCAGGTCCTTTGTGCTCATTCCTTGTTTGTGAAGGGGTCTAAATGTCTCTTTGGGGTTCAGAAGGTTTCATTTTTGGGCTTCATTTTTTTCCCTTCTACTATCGAGATGGACCCTGTTAAAGTTCAGGCCATTTATGATTGGACTCAGCCTACTTCTGTGAAGAGCCTTCAGAAATTTCTGGGCTTTGCTAATTTTTACCGTCGCTTCATCGCTAATTTTTCTAGTGTTGTTAAACCATTGACTGATTTGACCAAGAAAGGTGCTGATGTAGTCAATTGGTCCTCTGCGGCCGTTGAGGCTTTTCAGGAGCTGAAGCGTCATTTTTCTTCTGCCCCTGTGTTGTGTCAGCCAGATGTTTCGCTCCCGTTTCAGGTCGAGGTGGATGCTTCTGAGATTGGAGCAGGGGCTGTTTTGTCTCAAAGAGGTTCTGATGGCTCTGTGATGAAACCATGTGCTTTCTTTTCCAGAAAGTTTTCACCTGCTGAGCGCAATTATGATGTGGGTAATCGAGAGTTGTTGGCTATGAAGTGGGTGTTTGAGGAGTGGCGACATTGGCTTGAAGGAGCCAAACATCGCGTGGTGGTCTTGACGGATCACAAGAATCTGACTTATCTCGAGTCTGCCAAGCGGTTGAATCCTAGACAGGCTTGATGGTCGCTGTTTTTCTCCCGCTTCAATTTTGTGGTTTCGTACCTTCCGGGTTCTAAGAATGTTAAGGCTGATGCCCTTTCAAGGAGTTTTGTGCCTGATTCTCTGGGAGTTCCTGAGCCGGCTGGTATTCTCAAAGAGGGGGTAATTTTGTCTGCCATCTCCCCTGATTTGCGGCGGGTGCTGCAGGAGTTTCAGGCTGATAGACCTGACCGTTGCCCAGCGGAGAAGCTGTTTGTCCCTGATAGATGGACTAGTAGAGTTATCTCTGAGGTTCATTGTCCGGTGTTGGCTGGTCATCCTGGAATCTTTGGTACCAGAGATCTTAGAGGCACTAGATCCTTTTGGTGGCCTTCCTTGTCACGAGATGTGCGTTCTTTTGTGCAGTCCTGTGGGACTTGTGCTCGGGCTAAGCCCTGCTGTTCTCATGCCAGTGGGTTGCTTTTGCCCTTGCCGGTCCCGAAAAGGCCTTGGACGCATATTTCCATGGATTTTATTTCGGATCTCTCTGTCTCTCAGAGGATGTCAGTTATCTGGGTGGTTTGTGATCGCTTCTCTAAGATGGTCCATTTGGTACCTTTGCCTAAATTGCCTTCCTCCTCTGATTTGGTTCCATTGTTTTTCCAGCATGTGGTTCGCTTACATGGCATTCCGGAGAACATCGTGTCGGACAGAGGTTCCCAGTTTGTTTCAAGATTTTGGCGGTCCTTTTGTGCTAAGATGGGCATTGATTTGTCTTTTTCTTCAGCTTTCCATCCTCAGACAAATGGCCAAACCGAACGAACCAATCAGACTTTGGAAACATATCTGAGATGCTTTGTTTCTGCTGATCAGGACGATTGTGTGTCCTTCTTGCCTTTGGCTGAGTTCGCCCTTAATAATCGGGCCAGCTCCGCCACTTTGGTTTCACCTTTTTTCTGTAATTCTGGTTTCCACCCTCGTTTTTCTTCAGGGCAGGTTGAGCCTTCGGACTGTCCTGGTGTGGATTCCGTGGTGGACAGGTTGCAGCAAATTTGGACTCATGTAAAGGACAATTTGACATTGTCCCAGGAGAAGGCTCAACGTTTCGCTAACCGCCGTCGCTGTGTTGGTCCCCGACTTCGTGTTGGGGATTTGGTTTGGTTGTCGTCTCGTTTTGTTCCTATGAAGGTTTCGTCTCCTAAGTTTAAGCCTCGTTTCATTGGTCCTTATAAGATTTCTGAAATTATTAATCCTGTGTCATTTCGTTTGGACCTTCCAACTTCTTTCGCCATCCATAATGTGTTCCATAGGTCGTTGTTGCGGAGATATGTGGCTCCTATGGTTCCCTCCGTTGATCCTCCTGCCCCGGTGTTGGTTGAGGGGGAGTTGGAGTATGTGGTGGAGAAGATTTTGGATTCTCGTATTTCGAGACGGAAACTTCAGTACCTAGTGAAGTGGAAAGGTTATGGTCAGGAGGATAATTCCTGGGTAGTTGCCTCTGATGTTCATGCTGCCGATCTTGTTCGTGCCTTTCATTTGGCTCGTCTGGAGCAGCCTGGATGCTCTGGTGAGGGTTCGGTGACCCCTCCTCAAGGGGGGGTACTGTTGTGAATTCTGTTCTCGAGCTCCCTCCTGTGGTTATGAATGGTACTTCGGTGAGTTCTGTTCATGGACTCCCTCTGGTGGCTGTGAGTGGAGCTGCTGGTTCTGAGATTCCTTCTCCAGCTGATCTCGTTCAGGCCTTGGCTGGCTGCTCTATTTAACTCCACTCAGATCTTTACTTGATGCCAGCTGTCAATGTCCTAGTACTGGTTCAGTTCTCTTGGATCTTTCAGATGACCTGTCTATTTCAGCAAAAGCTAAGTCCCTGCTAGCTTATTTGTTACCACTGTGTTTTTGTCCAGCTTGCTATTATGATTTAATCTTGTTAGCTGGAAGCTCTGGGATGCAGAGTGGCACCACCGCGCCGTGAGTCGGTGCGGTGGTTTCTTTTGCACACTCTGCATGGTTTTTTGTTAGTTTTTTATGCTGACCGCAAAGATATCTTTTCTATCCTCTGTCTGTTTAGTTAGTCTGGCCTCCTATGCTGAAATCTATTTCATTCCTGTGTTTGTGACTTCCATCTTAACTCACAGTCAATATATGTGGGGGCTGCCTATTTCTTTGGGGAATTTCTCTGAGGCAAGGTAGGCTGTATTTTCTATCTTTAGGGGTAGTTAGCTCTTAGGCTGTGAAGAGGCGTCTAGGCAGAGTCAGGAACGCTCCACGGCTATTTCTAGTTGTTGCGATAGGATTAGGGGTTGCGGTCAGCAGAGCTCCCACTTCCCAGAGCTCGTCCTGTATTGCTAGTTTGCTCATCTGGTTATTTCTAGTGCTCCTAACCACCAGCCAAACATAACAGTGCCCATCTTCGACCTCGGCTCCGTTTATTGTCTATGGAGCTGCTAGTGCTCTACTCGGCAGTCCCTGGGCAATTAATAGTCACAGAAGTCTTGCCACAGAGAGTGGTCTCCTCTAGTTCAGGGGTCAGAAGATCAGGGCAACTGGCTACCAGTGCACCTATACTGGATGGATCTGCTTTGCCTTCCAGTTAGCTGTGCAGATTTCCCTTGTGCTAGTGTTGCCAGGGTTAAGAGGTGCAGATTTCACTTGTGCCGTTGTTGCAAGGGCTAATAGTTCTGTTTGTCTCCTAGAGCTCTCCATCCTGAGTTATCTTAGCTGTTTGTAGTTCTCCACTCCCCTCTGGTATAAACACTCACCTCTTAGCTTTAATAGTTGCCAGTGATAGCTTGCCATTACCTGGTTTGGGGCTAGAGATATGAGCTGTTGAAGAGAGGTCATATCTGAAGATATGTGAGTGGAAGTTTGTTTGAGAGTCTTTCCTTACCTTATCTTCCTTTTGATTTGCCTCACTATTTCCTTCCCCTTTTCCCTTTCTGGGAACGTTTGTGTGGTTGCTGTTTCTTTTATCCTTGTCAGTTTCCCTTTGTATCTTTATCTAAAAGCAGGATTAGTGTAAAAGGCCCCGTCTCACTAAGCGAGATCGCTAGCGAGATCGCTGCTGAGTCACAAGTTTTGTGACGCAACAGCGACCTCAGTAGCGATCTCGCTATGTTTGACACGTACCAGCGACCAGGCCCCTGCTGCGAGATTGCTGGTCGTGTCGGAATGGCCTGGACCTTTTTTTGGTCATTGAGGTCCCGCTGACATCGCTGAATCGGTGTGTGTGACACGGATTCAGCAATGTCTTCACTGGTAACCAGGGTAAACATCGGGTTACTAAGCGCAGGGCCGCGCTTAGTAACCCGATGTTTACCCTGGTTACCATCGTAAATGTAAAAAAAACCAAACAGTACATACTCACATTCCGGTGTCCGTCAGGTCCCTTGCCGTCTGCTTCCCGCACTGACTGAGATCCGGCCGTAAAGTGAAAGTACAGCACAGCGGTGACGTCACCGCTCTGCTGTTAGGGCCGGCGCTCAGTCAGTGCAGGAAGCGGATGCCGGGGGACGCGAAGGTGAGTATGTACTGTTTGTTTTTTTTACTTTTACGCTGGTAACCAGGGTAAACATCGGGTTACTAAGCGTGGCCCTGCGCTTAGCAACCCGATGTTTACCCTCGATACCCGGGGACCTCGGCATTGTTGGTCGCTGGAGAGCGGTCTGTGTGACAGCTCCCCAGCGACCACACAGTGACTAAACAGCGACGCTGCAGCGATCAGCATCGTTGTCTGTATCGCTGCAGCGTCGCTGTGTGACGGGGCCTTTAAGGTACCGTCACATTTAGTGACGCTGCAGCGATCCAGACAACGATCCCGATCGCTGCAGCATCGCTGTTTGGTCGCTGGAGAGCTGTCACACAGACAGCTCTCCAGGGACCAACTATGCCGAGGTCCCCGGGTAACCAGGGTAAACATTGGGTTACTAAGCGCAGGGCCGCGCTTAGTAACCCGATATTTACCTTGGTTACCAGCGTAAAAGTAAAAACAAACACTACATACTTACCTTCCGCTGTCTGTCCCCCGGCGTTCTGTTTCTCTGCACTGTGTAAGCACAGCGGCCGGAAAGCAGAGCGGTGATGTCACCGCTGTGCCCTGCTTTCCGGCTGGCACTTACACAGTGCAGAGAAACAGAACGCCGGGGGACAGACAGCGGAAGGTAAGTATGTAGTGTTTTTTTTTTTTTACTTTTACGCTGGTAACCAAGGTAAATATCGGGTTACTAAGTGCGGCTCTGCGCTTAGTAACCCGATGTTTACCCTGGTTACCAGTGAAGACATCGCTGGATCGGTGTCACACACACCGATCCAGCGATGTCTGCGGGAGGTCCAGCGACGAAATAAGGTGCTGGCCTACTAGCTCCGACCAACGACATCACAGCAGGATCCAGATCGCTGCTGCGTGTCAAACACAACGATATCGCTATCCAGGATGCTGCAACGTCACGGATCGCTAGCGATATCGTTGTTAAGTTGTTCAGTGTGAAGGTACCTTTACTGCGGTCCTATGTACTAGTCAGGTTTTTTTTCTGGGTAAAGGTACCTTCACATTAAGGGACGCTGCAGCGATAGTGACAACGATGCCGATCGCTGCAGCGTCGCTGTTTGATCGCTGGAGAGCTGTCACACAGACCGCTCTCCAGCGACCAACGATGCCGAGGTCCCCGGGTAACCAGGGTAAACATCGGGTTACTAAGCGCAGGGCCGCGCTTAGTAACCCGATGTTTACCCTGGTTACCAGTGTAATATGTAAAAAAACAAACAGTACATTACATTCGCGTCCCCCGGCGTCCACTTCCTGCACTGACTGAGCGCCGGCTGTTGTGGATTCTGTTTGTGGGCTCCCTCTGGTGGTTACTGCTGGTACTGGGTGACTTTGGTGGGTTGCGGCCTTTGGTTTCCACCTGTCCATCAGTGGCTGGGTGTTTCCTATTTTACCTGGCCTTTCTGTCATTTCCCTTGCCGGCTACCAATGTATTCAGATGTGCTCTGTTTGGTTCCTACCTACCTACTCCCAGATCTTTCAGGATAAGCTAAGTGCTGATTTTCAGTTGTTTGGTTTTTTTTTGTCCAGCTTGCTTATTATGTCTCTATGCTAGCTGGTAGCTCTAGTGGACTGAGGTTCTCCCCATGTGCCATGAGTTGGCACATGGGTTCTTGTAATCTCAGGATGGTTTTTTTTGATTAGGGTTTTTTGCTGACCGCTCAGTCCCCTTTTGTGTCGTTCTGCTTTCTAGTTTACAGCGGGCCTCAATTTGCTAAAACTATATATATCATCTCTATGTGTGTGCCTTCCTCTCATTTCACCGTCAATACATGTGGGGGGCAACTATATCTTTTGGGGTTCATTCCGCTGGAGGCAAGTGAGGTCTTTATTTTCTCTGCAGTGCTAGTTAGCTCTTAGGCTGGTGCGTGGCGTCTAGAACCAACGTAGGCACGCTCCCTGGCTATCTCTAGTTGCGTTTGTCAGGCGTAGGGCAGCGGTCAGCCCAGGTTCCATCACCCTAGAGCTCGTCCGTAATATATTTGTACTTTGCTTGTCCTGTGCTATCCCTAGCCATTGGGATTCATGACAGTATAGCCGGCCCACAAAGTGTTAATTGTTTGGGCTGAAGCAGAAGAAAGAGAAGTGTTTAAGGGAAATTTTTTTTTTTTTTTTTTTTCCCTTCAGAGTTTTGCTGCCTAGCCCTTAATTGCTGTCTAGCTGCTTCTTACCTCCTCTTAACCCTTGAATGGCTCTGATATTAGCTGTTTAACATGGATGTCCAGAGTTTGGCTTCCAGCCTGAGTAATCTCGCGGCAAAAGTTCAAAACATACAGGATTTTGTTGTTCACACTCCCATGTCTGAACCTAGAATTCCTATTCCAGAGTTCTTTTCTGGAGATAGATCTACCTTCCTGAATTTCAGGAACAATTGTAAATTGTTTCTTTCTTTAAAATCTCGCTCCTCTGGAGACCCTGCTCAACAGGTCAAGATTGTAATATCTTTCCTGCGGGGCGACCCTCAGAATTGGGCATTTGCATTGGCACCAGGGGATCCTGCATTGCTCAGTGTGGATGCGTTTTTTCTGGCATTGGGATTGCTCTATGAGGAACCTAACCTGGAGATTCAGGCTGAAAAGGCTTTATTAGCCCTCTCTCAGGGGCATGATGAAGCGGAGATATATTGTCAGAAGTTTCGGAAATGGTCGGTGCTTACTCAGTGGAATGAGTGCGCCCTGGCTGCAAACTTCAGAAATGGTCTTTCTGAGGCCATTAAGGATATTATGGTGGGGTTCCCTACGCCTACAGGTCTGAATGAGTCTATGGCTATGGCCATTCAGATTGATCGGCGTTTACGGGAGCGCAAACCCGTGCACCAGTTGGCGGTGTCTTCTGAACAGGCACCTGAGACTATGCAATGTGATAGAATTCAGTCCAGAAGTGAACGGCAAAATTATAGGCGGAAAAATGGATTGTGTTTCTATTGTGGTGATTCAGCTCATGTTATATCAGCATGCTCTAAACGCACAAAAAGGGTTGATAAATCTTTTGCCATTGGTACTCTGCAGCCTAAGTTCATTTTGTCTGTGACTCTGATTTTTTCACTGTCTTCCATTTCCGTCGATGCCTATGTGGATTCGGGCGCTGCCCTGAGTCTTATGGATTGGTCATTTGCTAAATGCTGCGGTTTTAGTCTGGAACCTCTGGAAGTTCCTATTCCTCTGAAGGGAATTGACTCTACACCATTGGCTATGAATAAACCGCAGTATTGGACACAAGTGACCATGCGCATGACTCCCGTTCATCAGGAGGTGATTCGCTTCCTTGTACTTTATAATTTACATGATGTACTAGTGCTTGGTCTGCCATGGTTACAAACTCATAATCCTGTCCTGGACTGGAAAACAATGTCTGTGTTAAGCTGGGGATGTCAGGGGGTTCATGATGATGCACCTCCGATTTCAATCGCTTCATCTACTCCTTCTGAGATCCCTGCGTTTTTGTCTGACTATAGGGATGTTTTTGAGGAGCCTAAGCTCAATTCGCTCCCTCCGCATAGAGATTGTGACTGTGCTATAGAATTGATTCCTGGCAGTAAGTTCCCTAAGGGTCGTTTATTTAATCTGTCACTGCCAGAGCATACTGCTATGCGGAATTATATTAAGGAGTCCTTGGAAAAGGGACATATTCGTCCATCTTCGTCCCCTCTGGGAGCAGGGTTTTTTTTTGTGGCAAAAAAAGATGGTTCCCTGAGGCCTTGTATAGATTATCGCCTTCTGAATAAGATTACAGTCAAGTATCAGTATCCATTGCCATTATTGACTGATTTGTTTGCTCGCATTAAGGGGGCTAGGTGGTTCACTAAGATAGATCTTCGCGGTGCGTATAATCTGGTGCGGATAAAACAGGGTGATGAGTGGAAAACCGCATTTAATACGCCTGAGGGCCATTTTGAGTATTTGGTAATGCCTTTTGGACTCTCCAATGCTCCGTCAGTCTTTCAGTCCTTTATGCACAATATTTTCCGTGAATATCTGGATAAATTTATGATTGTGTATTTGGATGATATTTTGGTGTTTTCTGATGACTGGGAGTCTCATGTTCTACAGGTCAGGAAGGTGTTTCAGGTTCTGCGGGCCAATTCTCTGTTTGTGAAGGGCTCAAAGTGTCTCTTCGGAGTCCAGAAGATTTCTTTTTTGGGGTACATTTTTTCTCCTTCTACTATTGAGATGGATCCCGTCAAGGTTCAGGCGATTTGTGACTGGACACAACCTACATCTGTTAAGAGCCTTCAGAAGTTCTTGGGGTTTGCTAATTTTTATCGTCGGTTCATTGCTAATTTTTCCAGTATTGTTAAACCTTTGACTGATTTGACTAAAAAGGGTGCTGATGTTGCTGATTGGTCTCCTGCGGCCGTGGAGGCCTTTCAGGAACTTAAGCGCCGGTTTTCTTCTGCTCCTGTGTTGTGTCAACCAGATGTTTCACTTCCTTTTCAGGTTGAGGTTGATGCTTCCGAGATTGGAGCGGGGGCGGTTTTGTCACAGAGAAGTTCTAATGGCTCGGTGATGAAGCCATGTGCATTCTTCTCTAGAAAATTCTCGCCCGCCGAGCGCAATTATGATGTGGGTAATCGGGAGCTTTTGGCCATGAAGTGGGCATTTGAGGAGTGGCGTCATTGGCTTGAGGGTGCTAAACATCGTGTGGTGGTCTTGACTGATCACAAGAATCTCATTTACCTTGAGTCTGCCAGGCGTTTGAATCCTAGACAGGCTCGTTGGTCGTTGTTTTTTTCTCGTTTCAATTTCGTGGTTTCATACCTGCCAGGTTCAAAGAATGTGAAGGCAGATGCTCTTTCCAGGAGTTTTGTGCCTGACTCTCCTGGAGACTCTGGGCCTACTGGTATCCTTAGGGATGGGGTAATATTGTCCGCCGTATCCCCAGACTTGCGACGTGCATTGCAGGAGTTTCAGGTGGATAAACCGGATCGTTGTCCACCAGAAAGACTGTTTGTTCCGGATGATTGGACCAGTAGAGTCATCTCCGAGGTCCATTCTTCTGTGTTGGCTGGTCATCCTGGAATATTTGGTACTAGAGACTTGGTGGCCAGGTCTTTTTGGTGGCCTTCCTTGTCTAGGGATGTGCGCACCTTTGTGCAGTCTTGTGAAGTGTGTGCTCGAGCTAAGCCTTGCTGTTCTCGGGCCAGTGGGTTGTTGTTATCCTTGCCCATCCCGAAGAGGCCTTGGACGCACATTTCCATGGATTTTATTTCTGATCTCCCGGTTTCACAGAAAATGTCCGTTATCTGGGTTGTGTGTGACCGCTTTTCTAAGATGGTTCATTTGGTGCCCTTGCCTAAGTTGCCTTCCTCCTCTGAGTTGGTCCCTTTATTTTTTCAGAACGTGGTTCGTTTGCATGGGATTCCGGAGAATATCGTTTCTGACAGGGGATCCCAGTTTGTGTCTAGATTTTGGCGGACGTTTTGTGCCAAGATGGGCATTGATTTGTCTTTCTCGTCTGCATTCCATCCTCAGACGAATGGCCAGACGGAGCGAACTAATCAGACCTTGGAAACTTATTTGAGGTGTTTTGTTTCTGCTGATCAAGATGACTGGGTTGCTTTTTTGCCACTGGCCGAATTTGCTCTTAATAATCGGGCTAGTTCGGCCACGTTGGTCTCTCCTTTTTTTTGTAATTCGGGGTTTCATCCTCGTTTTTCCTCTGGTCAGGTGGAGCCTTCGGATTGTCCTGGAGTGGACGTGGTGGTGGACAGGCTACATCAGATTTGGAATCAGGTGGTGGACAATTTGAAGTTGTCTCAGGAGAAGACTCAGCAGTTTGCTAATCGCCGTCGCCGCGTGGGTCCCCGACTTCTTGTTGGGGATTTGGTGTGGTTGTCTTCTCGTTTTGTCCCTATGAAGGTCTCTTCTCCTAAGTTCAAGCCTCGGTTCATCGGTCCTTATAGGATCTCGGAGATTCTTAACCCTGTATCTTTTCGTTTGGATCTCCCAGCATCATTTGCTATTCATAATGTGTTCCATCGGTCGTTGTTGCGGAGGTATGAGGTGCCCGTTGTTCCTTCGGTTGAGCCTCCTGCTCCGGTGCTGGTGGAGGGAGAATTGGAGTATGTTGTTGAGAAGATCTTGGATTCTCGTGTTTCCAGACGCAAACTCCAGTATTTGGTTAAGTGGAAGGGTTATGGTCAGGAGGATAATTCCTGGGTGGTCGCCTCCGATGTTCATGCGACTGATTTGGTCCGCGCCTTCCATAGAGCTCACCCTGATCGCCCTGGGGGTTCTCGTGAGGGTTCGGTGACCCCTCCTCAAGGGGGGGGTACTGTTGTGGATTCTGTTTGTGGGCTCCCTCTGGTGGTTACTGCTGGTACTGGGTGACTTTGGTGGGTTGCGGCCTTTGGTTTCCACCTGTCCATCAGTGGCTGGGTGTTTCCTATTTTACCTGGCCTTTCTGTCATTTCCCTTGCCGGCTACCAATGTATTCAGATGTGCTCTGTTTGGTTCCTGCCTACCTGCTCCCAGATCTTTCAGGATAAGCTAAGTGCTGATTTTCAGTTGTTTGTTTTTTTTTTGTCCAGCTTGCTTATTATGTCTCTATGCTAGCTGGTAGCTCTAGTGGACTGAGGTTCTCCCCATGTGCCATGAGTTGGCACATGGGTTCTTGTAATCTCAGGATGTTTTTTTTTGATTAGGGTTTTTTGCTGACCGCTCAGTCCCCTTTTGTGTCGTTCTGCTTTCTAGTTTACAGCGGGCCTCAATTTGCTAAAACTATATATATCATCTCTATGTGTGTGCCTTCCTCTCATTTCACCGTCAATACATGTGGGGGGCAACTATATCTTTTGGGGTTCATTCCGCTGGAGGCAAGTGAGGTCTTTATTTTCTCTGCAGTGCTAGTTAGCTCTTAGGCTGGTGCGTGGCGTCTAGAACCAACGTAGGCACGCTCCCTGGCTATCTCTAGTTGCGTTTGTCAGGCGTAGGGCAGCGGTCAGCCCAGGTTCCATCACCCTAGAGCTCGTCCGTAATATATTTGTACTTTGCTTGTCCTGTGCTATCCCTAGCCATTGGGATTCATGACAGCCGGCCCTAACAGCAGAGCGGTTACGTCACCGCTGTGCTGTACTTTCACTTTCACTTTACGGCGCTCAGTCAGTGTGGGAAGCGGATGCCGGGGGACACGAAGGTGAGTATGTAGTGTTTGTTTTTTTTACATTTTACACTGGTAACCAGGGTAAACATCGGGTTACTAAGCGCGGCCCTGCGCTTAGTAACCCGATGTTTACCCTGGTTACCAGTGTAAAACATCGCTGGTATCGTTGCTTTTGGTGTCAAACATGATGATACACGCCGGTCTGACGACCAAATAAAGTTCTGAACTTTGTTCAACGACCAGCGATATCACAGCAGGATCCTGATCGCTGCTGCATGTCAAACTAAACGATATCGCTATCCAGGACGCTGCAACGTCACGGATCGCTAGCGATATCGTTTAGTGTGAAGGTACCTTAAGACAGGGATAGGAACGTGATTGTTTCACGGGGTGGAAAAACCCGTGTAGGGATGCTAGGGAGCTTAGGGGTGCGCATGACAAGGCTGTCCCCCTTTAATCTTTCATTAGTGGCAGAGCTCCCCTTCCTCTTCCTTCCCTCCCATGCACCGTTATACTTCTGGCTGAAGCGTGACATTAATGCAATGAATGGAGCCAAGTCAGTGCATATGCTTAATTAAGAACTGGACCTTGATCAGGGATTCTAAAACCTAATCCTGGCATTGCTGAGGGTCTCAGCAGTCGAGCCCCCAACGATCAGCCATTAATCTCCTATTCTATCAATAGGTGATAACTATTTGGGGGAGTGGATAAATCATTAATTTTAATTTTACTAAGCAAATGAACTATAGAATTAAAATTGGTACAAAGGTGTACATGGTCTTTAAGTAAAATTAAACTGTTGAATTATGTAATAACCAGAATTTATTTTTTTTCTCCTTCTTTTCAACTAATGTTGTACCTAATGGGGCTATTTCTTAGCCTTTATACTCGTATTGTGCTGCAATTTCAATACATCCTTGTAGCTGACAGCTATAAGAACTCAGTGGCCACTCAGAGTTTTATGTATTGGTACTATCACCACTGTATGTATGTATATATATATATATATATATATATATATATATATATACATATACATACACACACATATATATATATATATATATATATATATATATATATATATATATATATATCCTTAAGGAATAAAGGAGAACATAGAGCACTGAATCTAGCTCCTAAATAAGGACTGGAGCAATATGTAATAATGGCATTAAATGAAAAGTTGCTTTTTTTTTCTAAATACAACTGAACTTTGTAAAGATTACTATTGCCCTCTAGTGTTTCTTATGTGAATACTTCAAACTTGTTTTCTATATACTTATTTTTGATTCAACCACATTTAAATTAGACATTGCCATATATTTATATACTGTTAAATAGATCTATGGACATGAAAAGATGGTAGACTCTTCTTCAATGAGTTCTCTACATCTCTACTGGTCATAGAAGGTGAAAAAAGTGTCAGAGAACCTCCAAAAGCAGATGAGTGGAAGCATGTGACCAAAAGAAGCAAGAAGACCATGGAGAAATCACCAACCACACAACTGAAGAACCGATATCAAATCTTTGTAGAGGTTGAAGATGGCACACCTAAGGATGAAGCACTACCAGCAAGCAAAAAAGAAAAGGGTACGCAGCAACAAGTGACAGCAAAAAGTACAGCCAAGAAGCAACGAAGAGTGGTGGTGGTGGGAGACTCACTACTGAGAGGCACAGAAGCAGCCATCTGCAGACCGGACATAACCGCAAGAGAAGTATGCTGCCTTCCAGGTGCGATGATCAAGGATGTGACTGATAGGATACCAAAGCTCTTCAGCTCCAAGGACGTCCACCCATTTCTTCTGATACATGTTGGCACCAATGACACCGCAAGGAAGGACCTACCGACAATCTGCAAGGACTTTGAAGAGTTGGGGAAGAAAGTAAAGGAACTGGATGCACAGGTAGTTTTTTCTTCTATCCTTCCAGTAGACGGGCATGGCACCAGGAGATGGAACAGGATCCTTGATGCGAACAACTGGCTAAGACGATGGTGCAGACAACAAGGATTCGGATTCCTGGACCACGGTGTGAATTACTTGTACGATGGACTCCTCGCCAGAGACGGACTGCATCTCAATAGTATTGAGCGATACCGTCCGATACTTGAAAGTATCAGTATCGGAAAGTATCGGCCGATACTGGCAAAGTATCGGATCCAATCCGATACCGATACCCGATACCAATACAAGTCAATGGGACTCAAGTATCGGACGGTATCCCTGATGGTTCCCAGGGTCTGAAGGAGAGGAAACTCTCCTTCAGGCCCTGGGATCCATATTAATGTGTAAAAGAAAGAATTAAAATAAAAAATATTGCTATACTCACCTCTCCGACGCAGCCTGGACCTCACCAAGGGAACCGGCAGCGTTGTTTGCTTAAAATTCGCGCGTTTACTTCCTTACGTGAAGTCCCGGCTTGTGATTGGTCGCGTGCCGCCCATGTGGCCGCGACGCGACCAATCACAGCAAGCCGTGATGTAATTTTACGTCCTTCAGGATTTTAAAATTACGTTCTGGCTTGTGATTGGTCGCGTCGCGGTCACATGGGCGACGCGACCAATCACAAGCCGTGACGTCACGGGAGGCTGGACACGCGCGCATTTTAAAATGCGCGCTTGTCCTGCCTCCCGTGACGTCACGGCTTGTGATTGGTCGCGTCGCCCATGTGACCGCGACGCGACCAATCACAAAGCCGGAACGTAATTTTAAAATACTGAATGCCTAGAAGGACCTGAAAATTACGTCACGGCTTGCTGTGATTGGTCGCGTCGCGGCCACATGGGAGGCACGCGACCAATCAGAAGCCGTGACGTCACGGAAGGAAGGAAAAGCGCGCATTTTAAGCAAAGAACGCTGCCGGTTCCCTCGGTGAGGTCCAGGCTGCGTCGGAGAGGTGAGTATAGCAATATTTTTTATTTTAATTCTTTATTTTACACATTAATGTTGTTTCGATACCGATACCCGATACCACAAAAATATCGGATCTCGGTATCGGAATTCCGATACAGCAAATATCGGCCGATACCCGATACTTGCGGTATCGGAATGCTCAACACTACATCTCAACAAACCTGGGAAACACACATTCGCCAGAAGACTCGCTACACTCATCAGGAGGGCGTTAAACTAGAAGAGGAGGGGACGGGAAGAAAAACATTAGACTCGAACAAAGAAGACCCAGGAAAACATACTCAGAAGGGAGGTAAGAACATTTCTAAAACAATCCACAGCAAGGAGATTGGAACAAAACAAAATCCTCTAAACTGCATGCTCGCAAATGCCAGAAGCCTGACAAACAAGATGGAAGAACTAAAAGCAGAAATCTCTACAGGTAACTTTGACATAGTGGGAATAACCGAGACATGGTTAGATGAAAGCTATGACTGGGCAGTTAACTTACAGGGTTACAGTCTGTTTAGAAAGGATCGTAAAAATCGGAGAGGAGGAGGGGTTTGTCTCTATGTAAAGTCTTGTCTAAAGTCCACTTTAAGGGAGGATATTAGCGAAGGGAATGAGGATGTCGAGTCCATATGGGTCGAAATTCATGGAGGGAAAAATGGTAACAAAATTCTCATTGGGGTCTGTTACAAACCCCCAAATATAACAGAAATCATGGAAAGTCTACTTCTAAAGCAGATAGATGAAGCTGCAACCCATAATGAGGTCCTGGTTATGGGGGACTTTAACTACCCAGATATTAACTGGGAAACAGAAACCTGTGAAACCCATAAAGGCAACAGGTTTCTGCTAATAACCAAGAAAAATCATCTTTCACAATTGGTGCAGAATCCAACCAGAGGAGCAGCACTTTTAGACCTAATACTATCTAATAGACCTGACAGAATAACAAATCTGCAGGTGGTCGGGCATCTAGGAAATAGCGACCACAATATTGTACAGTTTCACCTGTCTTTCACTAGGGGGACTTGTCAGGGAGTCACAAAAACACTGAACTTTAGGAAGGCAAAGTTTGACCAGCTTAGAGATGCCCTTAATCTGGTAGACTGGGACAATATCCTCAGAAATAAGAATACAGATAATAAATGGAAAATGTTTAAGAACATCCTAAATAGGCACTGTAAGCGGTTTATACCTTGTGGGAATAAAAGGACTAGAAATAGGAAAAACCCAATGTGGCTAAACAAAGAAGTAAGACAGGCAATTAACAGTAAGAAGAAAGCATTTGCACTACTAAAGCAGGATGGCACCATTGAAGCTCTAAAAAACTATAGGGAGAAAAATACTTTATCTAAAAAACTAATTAAAGCTGCCAAAAAGGAAACAGAGAAGCACATTGCTAAGGAGAGTAAAACTAATCCCAAACTGTTCTTCAACTACCGTATATCAATAGTAAAAGAATAAAAACTGAAAATGTAGGCCCCTTAAAAAACAGTGAGGAAAGAATGGTTGTAGATGACGAGGAAAAGGCTAACATATTAAACACCTTCTTCTCCACGGTATTCACGGTGGAAAATGAAATGCTAGGTGAAATCCCAAGAAACAATGAAAACCCTATATTAAGGGTCACCAATCTAACCCAAGAAGAGGTGCGAACCCGGCTAAATAAGATTAAAATAGATAAACCTCCGGGTCCGGATGGCATACACCCACGAGTACTAAGAGGACTAAGTAATGTAATAGATAAACCATTATTTCTTATTTTTAGGGACTCTATAGCGACGGGGTCTGTTCCGCAGGACTGGCGCATAGCAAATGTGGTGCCAATATTCAAAAAGGGCTCTAAAAGTGAACCTGGAAATTATAGGCCAGTAAGTCTAACCTCTACTGTTGGTAAAATATTTGAAGGGTTTCTGAAGGATGTTATTCTGGATTATCTCAATGAGAATAACTGTTTAACTCCATATCAGCATGGGTTTATGAGAAATCGCTCATGTCAAACCAATCTAATCAGTTTTTATGAAGAGGTAAGCTATAGGCTAGACCACGGTGAGTCATTGGACATGGTATATCTCGATTTTTCCAAAGCGTTTGATACTGTGCCGCACAAGAGGTTGGTACACAAAATGAGAATGCTTGGTCTGGGGGAAAATGTGTGTAAATGGGTTAGTAACTGGCTTAGTGATAGAAAGCAGAGGGTGGTTATAAATGGTATAGTCTCTAACTGGGTCGCTGTGACCAGTGGGGTACCGCAGGGGTCGGTATTGGGACCTGTTCTCTTCAACATATTCATTAATGATCTGGTAGAAGGTTTACACAGTAAAATATTGATATTTGCAGATGATACAAAACTATGTAAAGCAGTTAATACAAGAGAAGATAGTATTCTGCTACAGATGGATCTCGATAAGTTGGAAACTTGGGCTGAAAGGTGGCAGATGAGGTTTAACAATGATAAATGTAAGGTTATACACATGGGAAGAAGGAATCAATATCACCATTACACACTGAACGGGAAACCACTGGGTAAATCTGACAGGGAGAAGGACTTGGGGATCCTAGTTAATGATAAACTTACCTGGAGCAGCCAGTGCCAGGCAGCAGCTGCCAAGGCAAACAGGATCATGGGGTGCATTAAAAGAGGTCTGGATACACATGATGAGAGCATTATACTGCCTCTGTACAAATCCCTAGTTAGACCGCACATGGAGTACTGTGTCCAGTTTTGGGCACCGGTGCTCAGGAAGGATATAATGGAACTAGAGAGAGTACAAAGGAGGGCAACAAAGTTAATAAAGGGGATGGGAGAACTACAATACCCAGATAGATTAGCGAAATTAGGATTATTTAGTCTAGAAAAAAGACGACTGAGGGGCGATCTAATAACCATGTATAAGTATATAAGGGGACAATACAAATATCTCGCTGAGGATCTGTTTATACCAAGGAAGGTGACGGGCACAAGGGGGCATTCTTTGCGTCTGGAGGAGAGAAGGTTTTACCACCAACATAAAAGAGGATTCTTTACTGTTAGGGCAGTGAGAATCTGGAATTGCTTGCCTGAGGAGGTGGTGATGGCGAACTCAGTCGAGGGGTTCAAGAGAGGCCTGGATGTCTTCCTGGAGCAGAACAATATTGTATCATACAATTATTAGGTTCTGTAGAAGGATGTAGATCTGGGGATTTATTATGATGGAATATAGGAATATAGGCTGAACTGGATGGACAAATGTCTTTTTTCGGCCTTACTAACTATGTTACTATGTTACTATGTTATGTTCTCCAGCAATAACAAAAAATAGAAAATGTCATTAAAAACTCCTAAATACTTTAGATTCTTTTTCATGCCCAGCGTTTTTTTGTTTGTTTTTCTCAAGTATTTTACAGTACCAGCAAAGTGAATGAGATTTCTGAAATAGTGAATAGTGCCGAATGTATTCGCTCATCACTAGTTATAAAGCTACAATACAAAACACTGAAAAATCGCTCTTACGTGTCTGTAAAGCAGGTCTAGATATATCAGGTTTGATGCAGCCATTTGAAACACGGGGCCCATTCTTATTTATTCAAGGGCGCAAATGTTGTGTGGCATGACAATAAAGACGTCTTCCTCACCAGATTTCTGATTCGTCAACTGTTACAAGCGTCTCATCTCTGTGGTGAGGCATCACGTGCAGTCGCTGTGATGAGAATAACGTCTGCTTCACTTAGCATTTATCACATTCCATCTCTTTAGTGATGTGATAAATGCATACAAGCACATTTGCCCTCACAATCCATCATTTCTTTATGCTTTTAAGGCTACGTTCACATTTGCGTTGTGCGCCGCAGCGTCGGCGCCGCAGCGCACAACGCAAACAAAAACGCAGCAAAACGCATGCACAACGCTGCGTTTTGCGCCGCATGCGTCGTTTTTTTCATTGAATTTGGACGCAGCAAAAATGCAACTTGCTGCGTCCTCTGCGCCCCGACGCGGGCGCCGCAGCGACGCATGCGGCGCAAAACGCAAGTGCGCCGCATGTCCATGTGCCCCCATGTTAAATATAGGGGCGCATGACGCATGCGGCGCCGCTGCGGCGCCCGACGCTGCGGCGCTGGCCGCAAATGTGAACGTAGCCTTATTCCTTAATCCATATGAGTTGCCCGCCTGGGCCGTGGGGTACTCGGTACCGGGTCCTGAGTTCACAGGGGGATGTCACGGTGGCGACCCGGTCCATGGCCCTGTGCGCCCATGTAAAAGGGGAAGGTCTTTAAAGGGGAATATAGTTTATGTTCGTGACTCCACCTGTGGTATTCGGTCAGTGGGTGACCGACGCTGCTTTAAGGGGTCCTCTGGGGCGATGTTATGGCAGCTAGATGGTATAACTTCCCACAGGCGAAGTATATCCCAAGGGCTCCCAGTGTGTAGATGGAAGATGGAGAATGGCGCAGTGAAGAACGAGGAAGCAGGTTTGCAGTCTCTTTACCTTGTTTACTGAAGACTTCGGCAGCCATAATCCAGGGCACCAGATCAAAGGGCAGGCAGGGTCTGGCCGGCTTGGAAGCAAATCCAGAGTCCCCCTTTACCAAGTGGAGTTAAAAGCCTTCCTCTAGCGCGGTGGTGTTGTAGTCCCTTACTGCCTATTGCTTCAGATATTGTCCTCACAGATGTTCTCTCTCTGTTCCCTGTAGGATAGGACATAACCCGTATGACTGGTGACTTGAGTCTGTTTATAGAGACTCTAGCACACTCCAGGCTCTAAAGGTGTCACCATTTCTTCAGGTGTGTGTGGGGACAGATATTTTGCAATTCAGTTGTCCTGCTGATTTCTGCTGTAAGTCGTAGAGTCCCTTACAGTCCTCGGTCTTCCGGCTACCGGTTATCTGCGCTTCAGAAGGAGATAGTTCATTTGCAGCTGGTCTCCCCTGATGTCACTCTCCTGTGTTTCGCTCTCCTGCACACTCACTGAATGTTCGGCTTTCTGTATGTCTCTTCCTCCAGGAGCTGCAGTACTTCAGGCTACAGGCCCCTTCAGACCTTCTGACACTCTCTGTCGGTCTGCTCTCTTCTGTGTCTCTCACTTTCTGAACAGAAACTGAAACTGAACCCTTTCCCTCCAGATCAGGATGTAGTTAAACAGGTTTAGAGCTCCCCCTTCTGGTCTGGAGTGTGAACATGTTGTATGCATTGTGGTTACCCGATAAAAGATCTTCCTTTATCGCTTTCAAACGTAACATCCCTCTCCCTGTGAGGAAAGCAATGTCACTGTGACAACCAGGACCCTGGGGTGCCACACTAACTGGGAAAAGAAGACAACAGTTACAGGATAAATAATGCAAACATTTTGAAAAACATTTTTTAAAAACACATTGGAACAATTATAAAACTTTGGCTTCCCTTTATGGGAGGTATATTTGGCTTAAAAGTTGCAAAAACAAGTTTATAAATGAAGGTACCAATGCGAGGGACCCGTCATAAACCCCCAACATAGGACTTGGGCGAGCTACAAGGCATATCCAGACCCAAGGTTTGCCACGCCAGACGGTTTTGCTTCGGGTCTGTGAAGAAACAAGCAAACAAGGCCTTACCCACATTGGTAATGTGGGTAGAACCAGGGTGCACCTTGAGGGTGCCAACTATGTACAAATACAGTTTTTGGGTAATTCACTGTCCATTACCCTATTTTCCATTTTAAACCTGTAACAAAGATAAGCAAGCAATTCAAACAATTAACAGTAATTATTGACATTTTTAGTTCCTGTAACAAGCTGAAATTTAGCCCTTGGTGCTATGGATAGACCTACGCAGTACGGGGATTGCTAGTGACCTTACGGGGTTCACTGTCCTTGCTACTACTGGTGTAGTGCTCTCTCTTATGGCTACACTTCTGGTGAGTCTATGTAGTACTGGTATACTGGATCTACGGGGTCTACTTCTACTCACTGTAGGCATGGCAGATTCACCGATAGCAGATGGTGGATTTTCTGATTCCACTGCTGGTGTGACGTTTTCCGCTTGAGCATGCTGTTGTAGAGTCTCTTCTGGTTCAGGATGGTTCTGGGTCACTTCTGCTTCTGTCATCTCCAACTGGGGAAAAGTCAAGACAGGTACCACTATGGCCTGATGTATTTGAGCCCAAGATATGGGGAAAATCTCCAAGGATGGTGTGGATTTTCTTTTCTTCTTCCTCCATTGGTTGAGAAGTACTTAGGTCTTTTTCTTGGTTTCTCCGTTTATCAGGGCATACTTTGAGATGGTCTCTGGATACTGCAGTTGAAGTTTCTCCTCCATCTTTACTGATAAGGTAGACTTCGTGTTGTTGAGGTTTGAAGGTAGGATAGTATACGGTTCTGCTTCTGGTCGTCAAGTTTGTGCAATCTCCTTTTACGTTTGAGCACTTGTTCACCTGGTGACAAGGGAATTGCAGGGGCTCATAGGTTATAGTCTCTCTCTTATAAAAGATAAAATACCACGCTACAGGGGTCTGAAAGGTACTTCCTGCTGACTGGGATATAGACTAGTCCCTGGTTTACCCCTAGCAAAACCAATGCTACACGTGGGGCCGGTGTAATAGGCTAGTATACAGTGAATATTAAATGCCGACTAATAATGCTCACAACTAGGTAAACCAATTAGGCATGCTAGGGCATATAGATGATGGATGTCTTACCGTCACAGAGTATTGAAAATGGGCTGTCCTGAGTCCTACAGGGTGGCTCATGGTAATTGTATCCAAGGTTGTATGCGGCGCTCCGCCGGTGAAGATGGCACGTCTAATAGTGGAGGTAATCCTGCAGGTGGTGGCGGACAGGTGGGTGCACACTGTATAGTGCTTGTCCGACCACAAACAAGGTGCCAGTAGACAGTGTAGAGCCAGGGAACGTCCCGGCCGGAGGCGTCCCTGGTTACACTGAGAAAGATGGCCGGCGCTGCCAAGCAGCGTGTGACGTCACAGGCCTACGGGGCCTCACTGGGACAAAAAGCTAACCAACGCATTTTGGAGTGTAACGCACTCCTTCATCAGGGTGATGCTACCCACTGGTGAGATCCAAGGTAGAGAAGTAGTCAGCAGATTTTAAAGCAGCTAATGACTCTTCTATTCTAGGCAGTGGGTATGCATCTGTGTGTGTTATGCGGTTTATCTGCCTATAATCTACACACATTCTCATGGTGTCATCCTTTTTCCTGACGAGGACTAGTGGAGCTGCCCAGGGGCTACAACTATCTCTGATTACCCCAGCCTCTTTCATCTCTCTTAACATGTCTTTGGCACACTGATAATGTGTAAGGAGGTTGCTTTCCCTGCTCCTTGCCTGGAACCACTTAGCCAGACAGCTGGGTTGTTGGGGGGAAGACTTTCTGCCCTGGACAGAGGGGACAGGTTGACTGCTGGGAAAAGAGAGGGGAGTGGTCAGAAAAGTGCGGGAGAGAGAGCGCGCCAGAGAGGGGACTGTTATGACCCCAATGGCGAGGGTCTCAGAGGAACGTGGAAGTCTGCAGAATACAAAAATCCAGCTCATAGGGCAGTGGTAACTGGGTTGACCATATATCTACTCCTAACGCAAACACTAGAAGTAGCCGGGGATCATTCCTACGTTGATTCTAGATGACACGCGCCAGCCGGAGAATCTAGCTACCCCTAGAAGAGGAAAACAAAGACCTTTCTTGCCTCCAGAGAAGGGGACCCCAAAGCTGGATAGAAGCCCCCCACAAATAATGACGGTGAGGTAAGAGGAAATGACAAACACAGAAATGAACCAGGTTTAGCACAGAGAGGCCCGCTTACTGATAGCAGAATAAAGAAAGGTAACTTATATGGTCAACAAAAACCCTATCAAAATCCACACTGGAAATTCAAGAACCCCCGAACCGTCTAACGGTCCGGGGGGAGAACACCAGCCCCCTAGAGCTTCCAGCAAAGGTCAGGATATAGATTTGGAACAAGCTGGACAAAAATACAAAACCAAAACAAATAGCAAAAAGCAAAAGGCAGACTTAGCTGATATAACTGGAACCAGGATCAGTAGACAAGAGCACAGCAGACTAGCTCTGAAAACTACGTTGCCAGGCATTGAACTGAAGGTCCAGGGAGCTTATATAGCAACACCCCTAACTAACGACCCAGGTGCGGATAAAAGGAATGACAGAAAAACCAGAGTCAAAAAACTAGTAACCACTAGAGGGAGCAAAAAGCAAATTCACAACAGTACCCCCCCCTTAGTGAGGGGTCACCGAACCCTCACCACGACCACCAGGGCGATCAGGATGAGCGGCATGAAAGGCACGAACTAAATCGGCCGCATGAACATCAGAGGCGACCACCCAGGAATTATCCTCCTGACCATAGCCCTTCCACTTGACCAGGTACTGAAGCCTCCGCCTGGAGAGGCGAGAATCCAAGATCTTCTCCACCACGTACTCCAACTCGCCCTCAACCAACACCGGAGCAGGAGGCTCAGCAGAAGGAACTACAGGCACAATGTACCGCCGCAACAAGGACCTATGAAATACATTGTGAATAGCAAACGACACAGGAAGATCCAGACGAAAAGATACAGGATTAAGGATTTCCAATATCTTGTAAGGCCCAATAAAACGAGGTTTAAATTTGGGAGAGGAGACCTTCATAGGAACAAAGCGGGAAGAAAGCCACACCAAATCCCCAACGCGTAGTCGGGGACCCACACCGCGGCGGCGGTTGGCAAAGCGCTGAGCCTTCTCCTGTGACAACTTCAAGTTGTCCACCACATGATTCCAGATCTGCTGCAACCTATCCACCACAGAATCCACCCCAGGACAGTCAGAAGGCTCCACATGACCCGAAGAAAAGCGAGGATGGAAACCAGAGTTGCAGAAAAAAGGCGAAACCAAGGTGGCGGAACTAGCCCGATTATTAAGGGCAAACTCAGCCAACGGCAAGAATGTCACCCAATCGTCCTGATCAGCAGAGACAAAACACCTCAAATAAGCCTCCAAAGTCTGATTGGTTCGCTCCGTCTGTCCATTAGTCTGAGGATGGAAAGCAGACGAAAACGACAAATCAATGCCCATCCTACTACAAAAGGATCGCCAGAACCTGGAAATGAACTGGGATCCTCTGTCTGACACAATATTCTCAGGGATGCCGTGCAAACGAACCACGTTCTGGAAAAACACAGGAACCAGATCGGAAGAGGAAGGCAGCTTAGGCAAAGGAACCAAATGGACCATCTTGGAGAAGCGATCACATATCACCCAGATAACGGACATGCCCTGAGATAGCGGAAGATCAGAAATGAAATCCATGGAGATATGTGTCCAAGGTCTCTTCGGGACAGGCAAGGGCAAGAGCAAACCGCTGGCACGAGAACAGCAAGGCTTAGCTCGAGCACAAGTCCCACAGGACTGCACAAATGACCGCACATCCCTTGACAAGGAAGGCCACCAAAAGGACCTGGCCACCAGATCTCTGGTGCCAAAAATTCCCGGGTGACCTGCCAACACCGAGGAATGAACCTCGGAAATGACTCTGCTGGTCCACTTATCCGGGACAAACAGTCTGTCAGGTGGACAAGACTCAGGCCTATCAGCCTGAAATCTCTGCAACACACGTCGCAGATCCGGAGAAATAGCTGACAAGATAACTCCATCTTTAAGAATACCAACAGGATCAGCGACTCCAGGAGCATCAGGCACAAAGCTCCTAGAAAGAGCATCGGCCTTCACATTCTTTGAACCTGGTAAATACGAGACAACAAAATCAAAGCGGGAGAAAAACAATGACCAGCGGGCCTGTCTCGGATTAAGGCGTTTAGCAGACTCGAGATACATCAGATTTTTGTGATCAGTCAAGACCACCACACGATGCTTAGCACCCTCGAGCCAATGACGCCACTCCTCAAATGCCCATTTCATGGCCAACAACTCCCGATTGCCCACATCATAATTTCGCTCGGCAGGCGAAAACTTCCTAGAGAAAAAGGCACAAGGTTTCATAACAGAGCAACCAGGGCCTCTCTGCGACAAAACGGCCCCTGCCCCAATCTCCGAAGCATCCACCTCAACCTGAAAGGGAAGTGAGACGTCAGGCTGGCACAAAACAGGCGCCGAAGTAAACCGGCGTTTCAACTCCTGGAAAGCCTCCACGGCAGCAGGAGCCCAGTTAGCTACATCGGAGCCCTTCTTGGTCATATCCGTCAAAGGTTTCACAATGCTAGAAAAATTAGCGATAAAACGACGGTAGAAGTTAGCGAAGCCCAAGAACTTCTGAAGACTCTTAACTGACGAGGGCTGAGTCCAATCAAGAATAGCTCGGACCTTGACTGGGTCCATCTCCACAGCAGAAGGGGAAAAAATGAACCCCAAAAAGGGAACCTTCTGTACACCAAAGAGACACTTTGAGCCCTTGACAAACAAAGAATTTTCACGCAAAATTTTAAAGACCAACCTGACCTGCTCCACATGCGAATCCCAATTATCAGAAAAAACCAAAATATCATCCAGATAAACAATCAAAAATTTATCCAGATACTTCCGGAAAATGTCATGCATAAAGGACTGAAAAACTGAAGGCGCATTGGAGAGCCCAAAAGGCATCACCAAGTACTCAAAATGACCTTCGGGCGTATTGAATGCGGTTTTCCATTCATCACCTTGCTTAATGCGCACCAGGTTGTACGCACCACGAATGTCTATCTTGGTGAACCACTTGGCACCCTTAATCCGGGCAAACAAGTCAGACAACAGCGGTAAAGGATACTGAAATTTGACAGTGATCTTATTTAAAAGCCGATAATCAATACAAGGTCTCAAAGATCCGTCCTTTTTTGCCACAAAAAAGAATCCCGCACCAAGAGGGGAAGAAGACGGACGAATATGTCCTTTTTCCAGAGACTCCTTGATATATGAACGCATAGCGGTATGTTCAGGTACCGACAGATTAAACAGTCTTCCCTTAGGAAATTTACTGCCTGGGATCAAATCTATAGCACAGTCACAGTCCCTATGAGGAGGCAGTGCACTGGACTCAGACTCACTGAAGACATCCTGATAATCAGACAAATACTCCGGAACTTCCGAAGGTGTAGAAGAAGCAATAGACACAGGCAGGGAATCCTCATGAATACCACGACAGCCCCAACTTGAGACTGACATAGCCTTCCAGTCCAGGACTGGATTATGGGTCTGTAACCATGGCAGCCCTAAAACGACCAAATCATGCATTTTATGTAAAACCAGGAAACGTATCACCTCGCGGTGTTCAGGAGTCATGCACATGGTAACCTGAGTCCAATACTGCGGTTTATTTGCTGCCAATGGTGTAGCATCAATACCCCTAAGAGGAATAGGATTTTCTAATGGTTCAAGAGTAAATCCACAGCGCTTAGCAAATGAGAGATCCATGAGACTCAGGGCAGCACCTGAATCTACAAACGCCATGACAGGATAAGATGACAGTGAGCAAATCAAAGTTACAGACAGAATAAATTTAGGTTGCAAATTACCAACGGTGACAGGACTAACAACCTTAGCTATACGTTTAGAGCATGCTGAGATAACATGTGTAGAATCACCACAGTAGTAGCACAAGCCATTCCGGCGTCTATGAATTTTCCGCTCATTTCTAGTCAGGATTCTATCACATTGCATTAAATCAGGTGTCTGTTCAGACAACACCATGAGGGAATTTGCGGTTTTTCTATCACATTGCACCGAATTAGGTGTCTGTTCAGACAACACCATGAGGGAATTTGCGGTTTTGCGCTCCCGCAACCGCCGGTCAATTTGAATAGCCAGTGCCATAGTATCATTCAGACCTGTGGGAATGGGAAAACCCACCATAACATTCTTAATGGCTTCAGAAAGGCCATTTCTAAAATTAGCGGCCAGTGCACACTCGTTCCAATGTGTCAGCACGGACCATTTCCGAAATTTTTGGCAATACACTTCAGCCTCGTCCTGCCCCTGAAACATAGACAGCAAGGCCTTTTCTGCCTGAATCTCAAGATTGGGTTCCTCATAAAGTAAACCGAGCGCCAGAAAAAACGCATCAAGATCAGCCAATGCCGGATCTCCTGGCGCCAGCGAAAAAGCCCAATCCTGAGGGTCGCCCCGTAAGAACGAAATAACAATTTTTACTTGCTGAGCAGAATCTCCTGATGAACAGGGTCTCAGGGACAAAAACAATTTACAATTATTCACGAAATTCCTAAACTTAAACCTGTCTCCGGAAAACAGTTCAGGAATCGGTATTTTAGGTTCTGACCTAGGATTTCTGATAACATAGTCTTGTATGCCCTGCACACGAGTAGCCAGCTGGTCCACACTTGTAATCAAGGTCTGGACATTCATGTCTGCAGCAAGCATAGCCACTCTGAGGTAAAGGGGAAGGAGAAAAAAAAAAAACTCAGAATCTTCTTTCTTATAATCCCTCTTCTGCAATGCATTAAACATTTAGTACTGGCCTGGCAAACTGTTATGACCCCAATGGCGAGGGTCTCAGAGGAACGTGGAAGTCTGCAGAATACAAAAATCCAGCTCATAGGGCAGTGGTAACTGGGTTGACCATATATCTACTCCTAACGCAAACACTAGAAGTAGCCGGGGATCATTCCTACGTTGATTCTAGATGACACGCGCCAGCCGGAGAATCTAGCTACCCCTAGAAGAGGAAAACAAAGACCTTTCTTGCCTCCAGAGAAGGGGACCCCAAAGCTGGATAGAAGCCCCCCACAAATAATGACGGTGAGGTAAGAGGAAATGACAAACACAGAAATGAACCAGGTTTAGCACAGAGAGGCCCGCTTACTGATAGCAGAATAAAGAAAGGTAACTTATATGGTCAACAAAAACCCTATCAAAATCCACACTGGAAATTCAAGAACCCCCGAACCGTCTAACGGTCCGGGGGGAGAACACCAGCCCCCTAGAGCTTCCAGCAAAGGTCAGGATATAGATTTGGAACAAGCTGGACAAAAATACAAAACCAAAACAAATAGCAAAAAGCAAAAGGCAGACTTAGCTGATATAACTGGAACCAGGATCAGTAGACAAGAGCACAGCAGACTAGCTCTGAAAACTACGTTGCCAGGCATTGAACTGAAGGTCCAGGGAGCTTATATAGCAACACCCCTAACTAACGACCCAGGTGCGGATAAAAGGAATGACAGAAAAACCAGAGTCAAAAAACTAGTAACCACTAGAGGGAGCAAAAAGCAAATTCACAACAGGGGACAGCGTGCCAGAGAGAAAGCAGGCTGCAGCGCCGCGCTCCCCATGACAGAGTGCTCCCCGTGAGGGCACTGAGGCTGAGATACCCACCAGAGTGACGGCTGGATGTGAGGGTGTAGATTTGGAAGCCTCCAGAATCAGAGACAGTGACTGTGCAGCCCTGGTGACCGCAGTGACAAGCAAAGAATCCCTGAGTGTGATAAGTATCTACCCAGAGTGTGTGTGACAGCATTAATACAGGGAGACTGTCAGCCTGGTGCATAGAGGCTCTTGCAGAAGCGACGAGACTGTGCTATTTCCTGGTTTCACTTTCACTTCGCGAAGAACAGATTGCAGAGAGACTTAACCCTGGACCTTCCAGGAGACACAGAAGAGACTTCCGGATCCCAAGCCCTGCTGGTGACTGTATCCACATTGGGAAAAGGACCCTCCAGTCAGGACCTCCCTGGGCTGATAAGTTACAAGAACACTCGTTAACCCTTTGATTCCGCTTAACTGTTTACTGTTTTACTTGACTATTAACCCCGTTAACTCCCTGCGAGGAGAATTTTACCCCTGTTAATAAATCCCCTTCAACAGTTGGTCTGTCTGTTCCGTGGTGACATACGCAACCCTGCACTCTATTACACTTGGCGTAGTCGGCAGGATGTCACACGGTAGCACGGAAGGGGCAGACCAAGCAGTTGAGGGAGGCCCCAGGTCTAGCATCTCCCTGGGAGCCATGTTAGCTAACCTACCAAAATTTTCAGGGCGTAATGTCATGTTGTGGGGTTGGACGGAGCGCATCCGAGAGATGATGCGGATACATCCTATGACACCGGCACTGCAGGCGGAAATAGCTGTGATGACCCTAGAGGGGGATGCACGGGACTCTGTTATGCTAAGACCCCCCCAGGCGAGAGATACCCTGGACAAAGTATTACGTATACTTGAGGAGACGCATGGGGACCCCACTGACATAGGGGAGCTGCGCATGCGACTGTTACGCCGGGTACAAAGAGAGGGGGAGACCGTGACGCAATATATGAACGCACTGCAGGAGCTTCATACTGCCATTATACGGAAGGATGGCATAGGTGTGGGGTCAATTGACGTTGTACTGCGAGACCAACTGGTGACAGGCTTGCGAGATGTATTGATGAAACAGGCCCTGCGAGAGCGCATGCGTGTAAAGCTAGATATGACTTTCTCTGAGGTCGGGAGTGAGGCACGCACACGCGAGCAAGAGCAAGGGGTGGTAGTGCCAGTGGGAAAGGTATGGAGCAGGGAGGTAACAGCCCCTCAATGGGTAGAAGACTTGAAGAAGGAGCGCGAGTCCGTGAGGAGGTGGCTGAATATAAGAAGATCCCTGCTGCAGAAACCGCCCTCCAAAGTGAGACTAGTGCCGTTCGGCGAAGAAGACTGCCTAGATGCTACAACTGTGGAGCATCCAGTCAAAATGAAGAGGAGGCAATGTGGACCTGGGATTCCCAACTGAAGATAAGAAGAATCTGGGAGGAGATTGAGAGTCTGGGGAAAGCCCTTACTGCTGTTTTGGGGACCAGCGGCATATCCCGAGGTAACGTGCGGAAGCCGCCAGAAAGAGATATAGGAGAGGTGCGCCACATAAAGAAGGCTTCGGTGGCGGCCCCAGAGTGTAACTCCGTATCCTGGGATGAAGAGCAACCGCAGATGAGAGATGTCCCCTGCCGAGGTCGACGATCCAAACTGAAGCGCCCTCCAGACAGACGCAGACGTGAGTGCTGGACGTGCAGAAAGGTGGGACACATGTCCAGAAATTGCCCTACCCGAGAAGAGCGGTGGCAGAGATCCGCTCACCCCTCTGAGGGTCCTGCTAACTGGAAGGAATGTCGCCCCTGGAGGGAATGGTACGGCAGGAAGAGAAGAGTTCCACCTAGGACAAGACAGTGTCATGATCTCAATGGCAAGAGATCATAGCATCAGCATATATAAGAACTAGCTCTTGGAAGATGGAAACTGAGCTGACCATGAACTAAACCTAACGCACAACTAGCAGTGGCCGGGTAGCATGCCTACGTTGATTCTAGATGCCCAGCACCAGCCGGAGGACTAAATAAAACTAGCAGAGGAAAATATTAGTCCTAGCTCACCTCTAGAGAAATACCCCGAAAGGAGACAGAGGCCCCCCACATGTATTGGCGGTGAATCAAGATGAAATAACAAACGTAGTATGAAAATAGGTTTAGCAAATTTGAGGTCCACTTACTACATAGCAGAAGACAGGAAGGACACTTTCATGGTCAGCTTAAAACCCTATCAAAACACCATCCAGAAATTACTTTAAAACTCTGGCATTAACTCATAACACCAGAGTGGCAATTCCTGTTCACAAGAGCTTTCCAGACACAGTAACGAAACTACAGCTGTGAACTGGAACAAAAATGCAAAAACAAACATGGACAAGAGTCCAACTTATCTAGTAGTTGTCTAGGAGCAGGAATAAGCACAGAGAGGCTTCTGATAACATTGTTGACCGGCAAGCAAGTAACAGAGCAGCAAGGTTATATAGCGACTCCCACATCTTGATGGGAACAGGTGAACAGAGAAAATGAAGACACCAGTTCAATTCCACCAGTAGCCACCGGGGGAGCCCAGAATCCAAATTCACAACAGTACCCCCCCCCTCAAGGAGGGGGCACCGAACCCTCACCAGAACCACCAGGGCGATCAGGATGGGCCCTATGAAAGGCACGAACCAGATCAGAGGCATGAACATCAGATGCATTCACCCAAGAATTATCCTCCTGGCCGTATCCCTTCCACTTGACCAGATACTGGAGTCTCCGTCTGGAAACACGAGAGTCTAAGATTTTCTCCACAACGTACTCCAACTCACCCTCAACCAACACCGGAGCAGGAGGCTCAACGGAAGGCACAACCGGTACCTCATACCTGCGCAATAATGACCGATGAAAAACGTTATGAATAGAAAAGGATGCAGGGAGGTCCAAACGGAAGGAAACAGGGTTAAGAATCTCCAATATCTTATACGGGCCGATGAACCGAGGCTTAAACTTAGGAGAAGAGACCCTCATAGGGACAAAACGAGAAGACAACCACACCAAGTCCCCAACACGAAGACGAGGACCAACACGACGACGGCGGTTAGCAAAAAGCTGAGTCTTCTCCTGGGACAACCTCAAATTGTCCACCACCTGCCCCCACATCTGATGCAATCTCTCCACCACAGCATCCACTCCAGGACAATCCGAAGATTCCACCTGACCAGAGGAAAATCGAGGATGAAACCCCGAATTACAGAAAAACGGGGACACCAAAGTGGCAGAGCTGGCCCGATTATTGAGAGCGAACTCCGCCAATGGCAAAAAAGCAACCCAATCATCCTGGTCAGCAGACACAAAACACCTCAGATATGTCTCCAGGGTCTGATTAATCCGCTCAGTCTGGCCATTCGTCTGAGGATGGAAAGCGGACGAAAAAGATAAATCTATGCCCATCCTAGCACAGAATGCCCGCCAAAATCTAGACACGAATTGGGTCCCTCTGTCAGAAACGATATTCTCAGGAATACCATGCAACCGAACAACATTTTGAAAAAACAGAGGAACCAACTCGGAAGAAGAAGGCAACTTGGGCAGAGGAACCAAATGGACCATCTTAGAGAAACGGTCACACATCACCCAGATGACAGACATCTTCTGAGAAACAGGCAGATCTGAAATAAAATCCATCGAGATGTGCGTCCAAGGCCTCTTAGGAATAGGCAAGGGCAACAACAATCCACTAGCCCGAGAACAACAAGGCTTGGCCCGAGCACAAACGTCACAAGACTGCACAAAGCCTCGCACATCTCGTGACAGGGAAGGCCACCAGAAGGACCTTGCCACCAAATCCCTGGTACCAAAAATGCCAGGATGACCTGCCAACGCAGAAGAATGAACCTCAGAGATGACTCTACTGGTCCAATCATCAGGAACAAACAGTTTATCAGGTGGGCAACGATCAGGTCTATCCGCCTGAAACTCCTGCAAGGCCCGCCGCAGGTCTGGAGAAACGGCTGACAATACCACTCCATCCTTAAGGATACCTGTGGGCTCAGAGTTACCAGGCGAGTCAGGCTCAAAACTCCTAGAAAGGGCATCCGCCTTAACATTCTTAGAACCCGGTAGGTATGACACCACAAAATTAAACCGAGAGAAAAATAATGACCAGCGCGCCTGTCTAGGATTCAGGCGCCTGGCGGTCTCAAGATAAACCAAATTTTTGTGGTCAGTCAATACCACCACCTGATGTCTGGCCCCCTCAAGCCAATGGCGCCACTCCTCAAAAGCCCACTTCATGGCCAAAAGCTCCCGATTCCCAACATCATAATTCCGCTCAGCGGGCGAAAATGTACGGGAAAAGAAGGCACAAGGCCTCATCACGGAGCAGTCAGAACTTTTCTGCGACAACACTGCCCCAGCTCCGATCTCAGAAGCGTCGACCTCAACCTGAAAAGGTAGAGCAACATCAGGCTGACGCAACACAGGGGCAGAGGAAAAACGGCGCTTAAGCTCCCGAAAGGCCTCCACAGCATCAGGGGACCAATCAGCAACATCAGCACCCTTCTTAGTCAAATCGGTCAATGGCTTAGCAATATCCGAAAAACCAGCAATAAATCGACGATAAAAGTTAGCAAAGCCCAAAAATTTCTGAAGACTCTTAAGAGAAGAGGGCTGCGTCCAATCACAAATAGCTTGAACCTTGACAGGATCCATTTCAATGGAAGAGGGGGAAAAAATATATCCCAAAAAGGAAATCCTCTGTACCCCAAAAACACACTTAGAACCCTTCACACACAAAGAATTAGACCGCAAAACCTGAAAAACCCTCCTGACTTGCTGGACATGAGAGTCCCAGTCATCCGAAAAAATCAGAATATCATCCAGATACACAATCATAAATTTATCCAAATAATCGCGAAAAATATCATGCATAAAGGACTGGAAAACTGACGGAGCATTTGAAAGACCAAAAGGCATCACTAAATACTCAAAGTGGCCCTCGGGCGTATTAAATGCGGTTTTCCACTCATCCCCCTGCCTGATTCGCACCAAATTATACGCCCCACGAAGGTCAATCTTAGAGAACCACTTGGCCCCCTTTATGCGAGCAAACAAATCAGTCAGCAACGGCAATGGGTATTGATATTTAACAGTGATTTTATTCAAAAGCCGATAATCAATACATGGTCTCAAAGAGCCGTCTTTTTTTGACACAAAGAAAAAACCGGCTCCTAAGGGAGATGACGATGGACGAATATGTCCCTTTTCCAAGGACTCCTTTATATATTCACGCATAGCAGCATGTTCAGGCACAGACAGATTAAATAAACGACCCTTTGGGTATTTACTACCCGGGATTAAATCTATGGCACAATCGCACTCTCGGTGCGGAGGTAACGAACCAAGCTTGGATTCTTCAAAGACGTCACGATAGTCAGACAGGAACTCAGGAATTTCAGAGGGAATAGATGATGAAATGGAAACCACAGGTACATCCCCATGAGCCCCCTTACATCCCCAGCTCAACACAGACATAGCTTTCCAGTCGAGGACTGGGTTGTGAGATTGCAGCCAAGGCAATCCTAGCACCAAATCATCATGTAGATTATACAGCACCAGAAAGCGAATAATCTCCTGGTGATCCGGATTAATACGCATAGTTACTTGTGTCCAGTATTGTGGTTTATTATTAGCCAATGGGGTGGAGTCAATCCCCTTCAGAGGAATAGGAGTCTCCAAAGGCTCTAAATCATACCCACAGCGTTTGGCAAAGGACCAATCCATAAGACTCAAAGCGGCGCCAGAGTCGACATAGGCGTCCGTGGTAATAGATGACAAAGAGCAAATCAGGGTCACAGATAGAATAAACTTAGACGGTAAGGTGCAAATGGAAACAGATTTACCAAGCTTTTTAGTGCGCTTAGAGCATGCTGATATAACATGAGTAGAATCACCACAATAGAAACACAACCCATTTTTCCGTCTAAAATTCTGCCGCTCGCTTCGGGACAGAATTCTATCACACTGCATACTCTCTGGCGATTTCTCAGTGGACACCGCCAGATGGTGCACTGGTTTGCGCTCCCGCAAACGCCTATCGATCTGAATAGCCATTGTCATGGACTCATTCAGACCCGCAGGCACAGGGAACCCCACCATAACATCCTTAATGGCATCAGAGAGACCCTCTCTGAAAGTCGCCGCCAGGGCGAACTCATTCCACTGAGTAAGCACAGACCATTTACGGAATCTTTGGCAGTAAATTTCCGCTTCATCTTGCCCCTGAGATAGGGACATCAAAGTTTTTTCTGCCTGAAGCTCCAAATGAGGTTCGTCATAAAGCAACCCCAAGGCCAGAAAAAACGCATCCACATTGAGCAACGCAGGATCCCCTGGTGTCAATGAAAAAGCCCAGTCTTGAGGGTCGCCCCGGAGCAAGGAAATCACAATCCTGACCTGCTGTGCAGGATCTCCGGCAGAGCGAGATTTCAGGGACAAAAATAATTTGCAATTATTTCGAAAATTCTGAAACCCAAATCTATTCCCCGAGAAAAATTCCGGCAAAGGAATTCTCGGCTCAGATACAGGTGCATGACAAACAAAATCTTGCAAATTTTGTACCTTCGTGGCGAGATTATTCAAACCTGCAGTTACACTCTGAAGATCCATTGCAAACAGGTGAACACAGAGCCATTCAAAGGAGAAAAAAAAAAAAAAAAAAAAAAATTTCAGCAGACTACTTATTTCTCTCCTTTCTCAGCCAAGGATTTTAACCCTTTAGTGGGCCGGTCAAACTGTCCTGATCTCAATGGCAAGAGATCATAGCATCAGCATATATAAGAACTAGCTCTTGGAAGATGGAAACTGAGCTGACCATGAACTAAACCTAACGCACAACTAGCAGTGGCCGGGTAGCATGCCTACGTTGATTCTAGATGCCCAGCACCAGCCGGAGGACTAAATAAAACTAGCAGAGGAAAATATTAGTCCTAGCTCACCTCTAGAGAAATACCCCGAAAGGAGACAGAGGCCCCCCACATGTATTGGCGGTGAATCAAGATGAAATAACAAACGTAGTATGAAAATAGGTTTAGCAAATTTGAGGTCCACTTACTACATAGCAGAAGACAGGAAGGACACTTTCATGGTCAGCTTAAAACCCTATCAAAACACCATCCAGAAATTACTTTAAAACTCTGGCATTAACTCATAACACCAGAGTGGCAATTCCTGTTCACAAGAGCTTTCCAGACACAGTAACGAAACTACAGCTGTGAACTGGAACAAAAATGCAAAAACAAACATGGACAAGAGTCCAACTTATCTAGTAGTTGTCTAGGAGCAGGAACAAGCACAGAGAGGCTTCTGATAACATTGTTGACCGGCAAGCAAGTAACAGAGCAGCAAGGTTATATAGCGACTCCCACATCTTGATGGGAACAGGTGAACAGAGAAAATGAAGACACCAGTTCAATTCCACCAGTAGCCACCGGGGGAGCCCAGAATCCAAATTCACAACAAGACAGTACCACAATGTCGGACGCCAAGGAGAGGTGGAGAAGGTGTCAAGCATCTCTGGTGAGACTCAGACCGGCAGGAAGAAAGTGACGTTCTCTCGAGAAGACCACCAAAGTGCTTTACTACCCTGTCCAGCACGAGTTCCTGAAGAAGGAGAGAAAGTGCCAAGTGTTCCTGCGACACTCGTTTTCAATGTCCGAGCCGATGAGGAGGAGGAACCACTGATGTTGTCCCCTGAGGTGAAGAATGTGCTGGCTGTCAGCTCACCAGTTCCTGATTGGACAAGGGAAATGGAGCAGCTGTGTGAGACAGGGCGTGTGGCTGAGAATACCTGGGAAGTGATGCCCGCAGAGCCCGGCGCAGATGACAAAGAGTCCGGCCTGTATGGTCTTAATTCATCTGACTCAAGGTTTGACAAGAATGCTCCTGTCAAAGAGAGGGGGAGCTATGAAGAAGAATTGCGTGTACTAAGCCCCCAAACTGAGGAGCCTGAACAAGAAGTCCCTAAAGTTTCCGATAACGACAAGGAGGAGGATGAATCATCTACGCAGACATCTGCTAGCGGCAAAGCTAAGAAGAAGAAGAAGAAAAAGAAGAAGACAGCAGTTGTTGATGACGCAGAGAAAGCATATCTCAACCTGACTGATGAGCAGCTCCTAAACCATTTAGTCTTGGAGTATCTACAAGAAGAAAGGCAGAAGGAGATGCGAGAATCGCAGGTATCTGACTCCCCTCCGAAGAACAAAGAGAAGCACGAAGAGTCCTCGCCCGTGGAATGGCGAGCTTTAAGAGAGGGGGAATGTAAGGAGGTTGCTTTCCCTGCTCCTTGCCTGGAACCACTTAGCCAGACAGCTGGGTTGTTGGGGGGAAGACTTTCTGCCCTGGACAGAGGGGACAGGTTGACTGCTGGGAAAAGAGAGGGGAGTGGTCAGAAAAGTGCGGGAGAGAGAGCGCGCCAGAGAGGGGACAGCGTGCCAGAGAGAAAGCAGGCTGCAGCGCCGCGCTCCCCATGACAGAGTGCTCCCCGTGAGGGCACTGAGGCTGAGATACCCACCAGAGTGACGGCTGGATGTGAGGGTGTAGATTTGGAAGCCTCCAGAATCAGAGACAGTGACTGTGCAGCCCTGGTGACCGCAGTGACAAGCAAAGAATCCCTGAGTGTGATAAGTAACTACCCAGAGTGTGTGTGACAGCATTAATACAGGGAGGCTGTCAGCCTGGTGCATAGAGGCTCTTGCAGAAGCGACGAGACTGTGCTATTTCCTGGTTTCACTTTCACTTTGCGAAGAACAGATTGCAGAGAGACTTAACCCTGGACCTTCCAGGAGACACAGAAGAGACTTCAGGATCCCAAGCCCTGCTGGTGACTGTATCCACATTGGGAAAAGGACCCTCCAGTCAGGACCTCCCTGGGCTGATAAGTTACAAGAACACTCGTTAACCCTTTGATTCCGCTTAACTGTTTACTGTTTTACTTGACTATTAACCCCGTTTACTCCCTGCGAGGAGAATTTTACCCCTGTTAATAAATCCCCTTCAACAGTTGGTCTGTCTGTTCCGTGGTGACATACGCAACCCTGCACTCTATTACAAATGAGCTGGAGGTACAGGCCGTATCTTTCCTTAATGGGCGAATGATCTCCCGTGGGGATATGATGTTGAATCCCTTTTACCTGCCCAAAATCTAGTGGGTGTTTGCTGAATACTCACTCATACTCATGGACCACCCTGTAAGCCCCTTGTTTTTGGTGTGATGGTGTAGAGTCAGTGCCCGCATGTAATTTTTGACACCAATCCTCCATTTGTCCTGCAGAGCCATTGTCCTCCGCCTGGTTGGACGGGACCAAGGGTTCTGTTGCCTGTATTACATTATTATCAACAGTAAACAGTTTGGCAAGTGTGGCATATATGGTTAGGTGGACCTCCTTCTCTCCACAGTTAAGGACATGTATTGATAACTTCCCCTTGCGGACTTCAACCACCCCTCTGGCTGTCAGGATTGTGGGCTTACTATCTGAATACACAGGTTCTTCTAGGGCCTGGTAGTCTTTACTTCTGAGGCCTGTTGCTGCCCGACACCATATTAACATTTCACTGCATTGGGGATTGAATCACTCACTGTGGCACGGCCAATTTCTCCACCAGATAGTTCTACCTGCTGTCTCTGCACCAGAGCTCTGATTTCTTTCTGCAGTACACGTTGTTCACTGGAACCAGCAGTTTCGGCCACCTGTTGCAATAAGACAATAACCTCTGCAAGACAATTTTCTATGACATTAGAACCAATGGTCATCATGGGGTTACGTTCACATCGGTCAATATCTACAATCACCATTCCTTGGGCCTTCAATTCTACCCACCCCACCTTAATGGTGACCTCTTTGTACCCCACCTGTGGCAACGGCTGACCGTTACTGGCTACTATTGTCAAATCATCAGCTGGGCCACGATTAATGTCTGTGTCAGCCCAATAACACTTATAAAGAATGTAAGGCATAGTGGTCACCTGAGAACCGGTGTCCAATAAAGAGTTCATCGAGATGCCGTCGATCACAATGGGGAGGACAGGTCGTCCTCCGACGTACTTGGCTCAGCAATTTTGTGGGTCTGGTCGTCCTATTCCTGGGGGTTGGCCCTCTGCCCCAGAGGTCGCTCAACTAAATGACAGTACTTTGCGATGTGTCCTGCCTGGTCGCAGCGGCGGCAGATGGGTCGTCCGTCCTGATGATAGCGATCGTCGTCTCTCCCTCTGGTTGGTGGGATCCTCTTCTGTCGTCGCCATGGGACGTCCTCCGGTCTGGAAGCCAGCTTGATCTTTTCTTTTGGTGACTCCTGCAGGGACTGCACAGTTTTAGCTAGTGCAGCTACGCTTTTAGTCAGTTCCTGGACCTGTAGGCGTAGTCCTGTGGGGGAGTCATCATCCAGGATCTGGGCATTGGCCTCAACTGGTACCTGATAATATAATAATATGATGCTACCTCCTGGTGGTACGTGAGAGCTGGACGCCTATGGGGCACGGTGCAGCTGGGCTGAGGTTCGTGCAGCACCCGGATGGCTCTGTCCTTAAATTGCGCAAAGACCAGGTCAGGGTTTTGCAAGGCCAGGATGCGCAGCTGTGTCCTGTGGTTAATGGACAGGAGACCGTTCCTTTAAGAGTTTGTCTCCATTCTGCACGCTGTTAGGGTCAACCTGTCTGACAGCCCTCAGTGCCACCTGGAGATTAAGGGCATAGTCCCGTATGCTATCCTGTGCTCTCTGTCTGCACCCAAAGAACTTCATTTTGATTTCTGCAGCGGTGCGGGTGTCAAAGGTGGCTTTAAGTTTAGCAAATGTCTGCTGCACAGTTCCTTTTTCCATATTTGGCCAGGATTTCACCTCTCTTATGGCTGCGCCTATTAATTGTCCAATTAAGATGCTGACCTTTTGATGATCGGTCAGGGGATATACCTCAAATAGGCTGCAGAGTCTTTCTTTAAAGTCACTTAATGTATGGGACTCCCTGGAATACTGTGGAAGCCAGGCCGCTCCGGGAATATAGGGCATGGACAGCGGCATGATGGGCACTGTAGCTGCAGCGGGGTCCGAGGTCCGACCTGTTGGTAGAAGCTGCGGGGCCTGCGGCTGTGTCCACCCCAAGGTCTTGGGGTGTCACAGGGGCTGCGTCTGCGTCTGCCACCATTCCTTCCCCCTGATCTGACATAGATTCTCCCCCTTGCTAACCTTATAGGGGATGGCATCTCTCCTCCGGAGTTGGTAGCAGTTCCTCTGGTGCGTCGCTTGGCACTTTGCAGCGTCCTCACTTCTGGCTCCACTGTATGGCGTCTCTACTTCCAGCGTTCCTCTCGCAGCGCGGCACCCGTTTCCTTCTCCGTGCTCTTTCCAGCTGGCTCCGCCCGTGAAGGTATGTCTCCTCCTCCTCACGCTCCACTCGGCGCGGCAATTGCGACAGTTTTGGCGGCAATTCGCAATGCACAGTCTCTCAATAAATCACAGTTTAGGCACAGTCTCTTAGGCGCACATGACCCGATTTGCTGATTTGCTGGCTCAGTCTATCCTGTTCGTGATGCCAAGATGAGTCGCTCGCCTGGGACGTGAGGTACTCGGTGGAGTTCACAGGGGGATGTCACGGTGGCGACCCGGTCCATGGCCTTGGGTGCCCATGTAAAAGGGAAAGGCCTTTAAAGGGGAATAAATTTTGTGTTTGTGATGCCACCTGTGGTATTCGGTCAGCGGGTGACCGACGCTGCTTTAAGGGGTCCTCTGGGGCGATGTTATGGCAGCTAGATGGTATAACTTCCCAGAGGCAAAGTATATCTCCAGGGCTCGCAGTGTGTGGATGGAAGATGGAGAATGGCGCAGTAAAGAACGAGGACGCAAGTTTGCAGTCTCTTTACCTTGTTTACTGAAGACTTCGGCAGCCACAGTCCAGGGCACCAGATCACAGGGCAGGCAGGGTCTGGCCGGCTTGGAAGCGAATCCAGAGTCCCCTTTACCAAGTGGAGTTAAAAGCCTTCCTCTAGCGTGGTGGTGTTGTAGTTCCTTACTGCCTATGGCTTCAGATAAGGTCCTCACAGATGTTCTCTCTCTGTCCCCTGTATAGGATAGGACATAACCCATATGACTGGTGACTTGAGTCTGTTTATAGGGACTCTAGCATGCCCTGGGCTCTAAAGGTGTCACCATGTCTTCAGGTGTGTGTGGGGACAGATATCTTGCAATTCAGCTGTCCTGCCGGTTTCTGCTGTAAGTCATAGAGTCCCTTACAGTCCTCAGTCATCCGGCTACCGGTTATCTGCGCTTCAGAAGGAGCTGGTCTCCCCTGATGTCACTCTCCTGTGTTTCGCTCTCCTGCACACTCACTGAATGTTCGGCTTTCTGTATGTCTCTTCCTCCAGGAGCTGCAGTACTTCAGACTACAGGCCCCTTCAGACCTTCTGACACTCTCTATCGGTCTGCTCTCTTCTGTGTCTCTCACTTTCTGAACTGAAACTAAAACTAAACCCTTTCCCTCCAGATCAGGATGTAGTTATAGGGGAGGTCACCTTAAACAGGTTTAGAGCTCCCCCTTCTGGTCTGGAGTGTGAACATGTTGTATGCATTATGGTTACCTGATAAAAGATCTTCCTTCATCACTTCCAAATGTAACATCACTCTCCCCGTGAGGAAAGCAATGTCACTGTGACAACCAGGACCCTTGGGTTGCCACACTTAGGGAAATATGTATCACCGATATGAGGTTCTTGATCATTGTAACTTTTCTTGTTTTCATGCTTTTGCCTTTTTTGCGTATTTGATAAGTAATTTGTGGCGGAGTTGGTACCAATTAGAATTAGGCTCAAGAGCCTCAAAACGCATTCTAACCAATAATATCTTGTATTCACCCCTGTATTGCCATCTGGTCATTTGCACCAAACAAAGTGTACTCCTTCGCAAAGGAGTTAAGAAGAGACCACTCACAATGCTGTCCACCTTGCCTTTCTGAAAATAGATTTAGCGGGGCTGCTGAGGTAAGAAGAGGTTGCTCACAATGATGTCGACCATGTGTTTCTCTTTAAATACTGGAGATACCAGGTTGCTGAAGTAAGAACAAGCTGTATACACACCTGTCCACCATGTGTTTCTCTTCAAATACTGGACATACCAGGGTTGCTGTTGTAAGTCGATGCTGCTCATACAGCTCTCCACCATTTCAATCTGATCTAATACTGGAGATACCAGTGGTGCTGAGATTAAAAGAGAGAGTTTATACTGCTTTCGACCATGTCTAACTGATTTCATAATAAAGTTATCAGGGGTTCTGAGGTAAGAAGATTCTGCTCAGACTGCTGTCCACCATCTCTATATAATCTAATACTAGAGAAATAATGGTGTTGTAAGAAGAGGCTACTCACACTGCTGACTATCATCTTTTCTAATCTAATATTAGAGATACCAGGGATAAGATAAGAAGAAGCTGCTCACACTGCTGGCCACCCTGTCTGTGTGATCTAATACTGAGGATATCAGGGGGTGTTTTAAGTTAGAGGAGACTACTCACACATCGGTCCACCATATCTATCTGATTTAAAGGGAATCTGCCAAAATGAACAACCCTCCTAAGCCGTCTATATGTGCACCATTTTACAGGGAGCAGAATAAAATGATTCATTGATATCTGCAATCGGATTGTGACACTGGTTCACTTCTCATGTGGCAGGCCACATATCTATTATATGCTTTACAACCCAATGGGCGTTTTGAGTCCAATAGGAAAGGGGGAGAGACAGAGTTATGAGCATAATGACTCCTCATAAGATAATCTCCCACCTATCTTCCTGTCTGGGCTTCTCTGCTTATCCAATGGTTCTGGATTGGTTGGTATATTCAGTTATTAAGTGGTTTCCACTTTTTCCTCACTGAGCACCATATTGACCCATATATAATTGTAGATGTGTATATGAGATATATGCATATTTGCATGTATATACATATACAGTATGTATACTAGTGGAGGTTATCGGATTTATTATTATCTATTCACTGGTCAACAGCATTTTTGGTGCCAAAGATATTTCATCGAATTTAGGGTATTTTTGGGGTGCTGATTCTGAATATGTCATCAGTTTTGCCAGATTGGCTCAAGTTTTTGAGATTTTTGGTATCTTATTTATAGCACTTGTTGGTAAATGCGACGCATCATCTCATTAATTTCTTTGGATTAGTACTTGAACTGAGCAGTTCTCAATATAGTTTTGTGTTAATTAGTGTTCTAAAAGTTTGTTCATAGCTTGATTTTTGCACTAACTTTATGTTGTTGTCTGTTTTCCAGTGAAAAGCATGAACTCATCAAGAAGAAGTTGTCTTAACGATCCAGACTCATTCTGTTACATTTGTGGTGAATACACACTGCCAAAACATAGAAGAAACATAACAGACTTCGTAAAAAAAGTGTATTTTGCCTATTTTGGGGTTATGCTTGGGGACCAAGACAAGTTTTGGGCACCACACATAGTGTGCAAAGCATGTATCGAATTATTACGAAAATGGAGCAAAGGACAAAGAAAAAGCTTCAAATTTGGTGTTCCAATGGTGTGGAGAGAGCCAAAAAATCATCATGATGACTGTTATTTATGGTAAACACAGGTACAGGCACATCTTCACAATGAGGGACAGGCCTTCTTGCAGATTCCATGTTACTCCCATTTTCGTTTCTTATGCTTATTGAATCCTTGCACTTGCACTGCACAGAAATAACAGTCATCATGATGATTTTTTGGCTCTCTCCACACCATTGGAACACCAAATTTGAAGCTTTTTCTTTGTCCTTTGCTCCATTTTCGTAATAATTCGATACATGCTTTGCACACTATGTGTGGTGCCCAAAACTTGTCTTGGTCCCCAAGCATAACCCCAAAATAGGCAAAATACACTTTTTTTACGAAGTCTGTTATGTTTCTTCTATGTTTTGGCAGTGTGTATTCACCACAAATGTAACAGAATGAGTCTGGATCGTTAAGACAACTTCTTCTTGATGAGTTCATGCTTTTCACTGGAAAACAGACAACAACATAAAGTTAGTGCAAAAATCAAGCTATGAACAAACTTTTAGAACACTAATTAACACAAAACTATATTGAGAACTGCTCAGTTCAAGTACTAATCCAAAGAAATTAATGAGATGATGTGTCGCATTTACCAACAAGTGCTATAAATAAGATACCAAAAATGTCAAAAACTTGAGCCAATCTGGCAAAACTGATAGCATATTCAGAATCAGCACCCCAAAAAAAACCCAAATTCATTAAAATATTTTGGACACCAGAAAAAAAAATTTTTTTTGTTGACCTGTGTTATCTATACTTTTTGGTGCTTGTGTTGTTCTTTTTAACATAAGCTTTTATGGTCAGAAGGGTCGTCTCCTCCTCTCTCTATTCTCTCCCCACATGTTCTTTCAAGCAATTACAAGCTTTCCAGTATGAGGTTCTCGCAAATGTATTCATCACAAATCAAATTTTTTGGGGAAAAGTTGTCGAATTCGAATTTCAAAAGATTTGGTCACCCCTAACTATAACATGATCTCCGCTCCTCCCAATTATTGCAGGAATAATCTCCTAACGTAGGAGCATAAGTCTCCAACGTAGGATTAGGCAGAGAGATGGTAACGGTCATTACTCCTCTCCCTTCACCTTTCACTGCAGTCATCTCACTCACTCACAGCAATAGGGATGGGCATTCCCGTTCTCTTGGTGAATTGGATCATTTTGCTCCGCTCACCAAGCCGATGCTTGTTTAAATTTGTGTTTTAACATAATATTTATGTTAAAACCACCCAGTTCTGATGCATTCAAAACTTTGCCTTCCTGCTGCTAGCTAATGGCACACAACTTTTCAAGGTTCCAAAAAAATTTGTCATCCTGATGATTCTTTAAAGCCTGATGAAGGGTTAAAACAGAAAGTTTACTACTGGAGATGAGCGAACTGTAAAGTTCGGGGTTTGTACCAGACTGGTGTCCAGTGCTGAACTTCAAACACCGACTTCTCCCAGAAGTCCGTCTTATTATTCACAGTTCAGAAGGAGGGAGAGACTCTGAGGGATAATCTGCTTCCTTTTGCGGATCCCTAGCCCTTACTACAATCATTTTACAGCCCTTTTACAGAACCAACTTTTGGGTCCCCATTGATTTATATTGGATTCAAGTTCGGGCAGAGTTCTGGTACCCAAACTGAACTTTGACCTAAAGTTCAGTCGAAGCCGAACATCCACAGGTCCGCTCATCCCTAGTTCCTACTTATCATCTGACCGCGTATGCCGAGTAGGGTCTTTTCCTACGTATGCAACCTAACCACCAGAAACTGCCCACCGACCCAACCCCTTTCCTTAAATAAAACATAACCAATTATTCATTTGGATATTTTGGCCACAGCGGCCAACCTTTATTAACAAAATTAACATAAACATAAATACAACAGTATAAATTCGAGGGGAGGGTTCTTGGAGCTAAAAAGATCTGGCAAAACCCCACAAAAGAAGATCGACCACCATATTACCCTCAGCCGTGAAAACCAGCTCGAGGGCACCGTACATCCCGTTCCGGGAAGAGAAAAAACCACCAACAGCTCCCAGGGTAAAAACCCCGTCCAGAGCCCATACCAAAAATGCCAGATCCAACCCCACCACATTTTAAATTGCCAGCAATTATGCTCCAATTCCTTCCCCCAACCAATCAGCGTCAACTCCAAGAACCCCCACCCCCCCACCGCCACTGTGACAATAAACAAATAAAATGTAAATAATGAACCAAACACCCGCATACAAATTGAAATCCCAAACCCCCAATTTTTTTTTTTTTTTATATAAATATACATAAATATATAACTTCCCTCGCCATATTGATATATAAACTCTTCACGACAATTCCCCCCCCCCATTAAAAAACCCCCTAAGCACAAGCCAACAAGGGAGGGTGGGTGGGTCTTCTTCCTGAATTAAGGTAGGGAATGGCGGTTTTCCCGCACTTTCCCTACTACCTCCCCCCTTCCTAACTCCTCCCCCCTTGCCATCCTCCTATCCCCAGCCGCAGCATTATTCAAAAAGACCGCCCGGCTCAAAGCAGTCATGGGGGGCCTCCACCCAGCTGTGCTTTGTTCCAGCCCCCATCTTGACCACGTATGCCGAGTAGGGTCTTTTCCTACGTATGCAACCTAACCACCAGAAACTGCCCACCGACCCAACCCCTTTCCTTAAATAAAACATAACCAATTATTCATTTGGATATTTTGGCCACAGCGGCCAACCTTTATTAACAAAATTAACATAAACATAAATACAACAGTATAAATTCGAGGGGAGGGTTCTTGGAGCTAAAAAGATCTGGCAAAACCCCACAAAAGAAGATCGACCACCATATTACCCTCAGCCGTGAAAACCAGCTCGAGGGCACCGTACATCCCGTTCCGGGAAGAGAAAAAACCACCAACAGCTCCCAGGGTAAAAACCCCGTCCAGAGCCCATACCAAAAATGCCAGATCCAACCCCACCACATTTTAAATTGCCAGCAATTATGCTCCAATTCCTTCCCCCAACCAATCAGCGTCAACTCCAAGAACCCCCACCCCCCCACCACACACGAACAGCCCTGACCACCTCAGGCTCGTGAGTGCCCCAACGCCAACAACGCCCGTTCAACTCCTTCTTGCAATGCCAAAGTCCACAAATCAATCCCAATCGCGTTTAAATGAATTCCGTCCTCTAACCAGTAGTTACCAAGCCCCGACTCCAATTCAAAATGTCTAACGCTAATCCCCCCGTTTCTGGAAACAAAACCTGCTATTGCCCTATTCAACTTGACCCTAGCCCTATTAATACCCTACAAAGATCTAGCCCCCCTCCACCATTTCCTAGGCACAATGTCTGACCACACAATCAACACCCCAGGAAATGATACCTGCAACCTCAACAAATCAAACCGTATGTCCCTAATCAACTCCCTGACAGGCCGCGCGCCCAAGTCGTTCCCCCCCAAATGCACAATTAAAATGTCAGGTTGTCTGTCTAAACGAACCGCCTTGGAAAATTCAGGAAGGGCCCTGCTCCACACCATCCCCCTATACCCCAACCACCGAATGACGACCTGACGCCTACTAAACCCCAGTTGCCTACCGTCCGGCCTGACCTCGGCCCGCAGCGCCCCCCAATGAACGAACGAATGTCTGAAGATCCAGGCTAAGTAAGGGGACACACCTGCAACAAGATGCATGAAGAAAAAACACTGAGGTCAAATACAAAATCATAACCACACCACTAAATTAATGACGGACGTAACTTAAGTAACGATTGGAAGTCCACCTGCCAATCCTACAAATGTCCTCCGCGCCCAAACCCAAACTATCAGCTTCTGATGCCGCCCCGATACGAAAAGAATGCGACCCAAGCAAATCTGGAGAAAGGCCCAACTCCCGCAAGCCCCTTCTTAACACTGCAATGAACTGAAAGCGTGACAAAAAGGACCCCTCTGCGTGACACAACAAAGGGCCGGATCTGCCTGACCATAACTGCCAGTACGCTTCCAGACAACCTCGAGGGCACATCATAGACCCGTTAACCCTCCCCAGCACAACACGTTTTCCTCTCCCAATTTGGTCAGTCTTCGAACGCCGAATCCAAAAAACGATACCCCCCGTCCATACTTCCACGTCCTCCGCCAACAAACCCCCTGCTCTAACTTTGGACGTTGACACCAGCTCCCCAACGCGCATAGCCCCAAAAAATGCTAATGAAAAAGCGAGACGAAACAACGCCAACTCAAAACTCGAACCACAAATAATCTCCAAGACTCCACCCAACCGTTCTAAAAGGCTAAACGAAATGGGGCGGCGACGGTCAATCGTCTGATTACCTCTCCTAAAACCCCTAAGTGCCTGCCTGACCAAAAAATGTTTCGTCGCGTCCACCAACCCCTGCAACTTAAAAGCAAAAGCCAATCCAGCAACAAATTTATTTACCTTCGAAATCGACCAACCTTCTTCGGCCGCCTTCCCGATCAAAAATAACACTGCCAACATCCTATCTTCGTCAGACACCAACTGGCCCCACACCGACACCCAACTTTGCCATACTCGCCAAGATGCTTCGTATGATGCCCATGTTTGTCTCGTAACAGACTCCTGAATCAACCGGCCCGCTCGTCCATAATCACGCTCCAAAGATGCAAAGGGCATTCCTCTCCCGAGATCTCAGCGTCCGGCGCCAATTCCCGAAAACGGTCCCACTGGAAACGAGACAATGCATCTGCTATTGAGTTCTGCACACCCGGCACATGCACCGCCGAAATACAAGCATTCAGCTCCAAGCACCGAAAAACCAACTCCCTCACCAACTTAATCACCGGGGGAGATGAGGCCGACAAACTGTTCATCACTGACACGACGCTCATGTTGTCGCAATGAAAACGAATCCTCCTGTTAGCAAACATTTCCCCCCAAATGGAAACCGCAACCACGATAGGGAACAATTCCAACAAGACCAGGTTTTTTGTAAGGCCCAACTCCCTCCATTGGCCCGGCCACCGTCCGGCACACCAACGACCACCGCAATAGGCCCCGTAACCAGCCGAACCAGCTGCATCCGTATATATCTCGCAATCAAAGTTTGTTAAGACCTCCTGCTGAATCAACGACCGCCCGTTGTAGTTGCACAGGAAACGTTGCCACACTAGCAAGTCGTCTTTGTGTTCCTTGCTCAGGCGAATAAAATGGTGCGGCTCTTTCACACCTGCCGTCGCGACCGACAACCTGCGACAAAATATCCTGCCCATGGGTATGATCCGACATGCAAAATTCAATCTACCCAAAAGAGACTGCAACTCTTTCAAAGTCAGCTTCCTCCTCTTTCTAGCTCTATCAACCTCCTGCTGCAGCAGGGCCAGCTTATCCTCCGGCAACCGACACTCCATTCTCTCGGAGTCAATTAAAATTCCCAAAAAACTCAACACCGTAGCAGGACCTTCCGTCTTATCCGTCGCTAATGGAACTCCAAAAAGCTCTGCAACCCAAAACATAGCCGTTAACGTATTACGGCATACCGCGGAATCAGGCGGCCCGATAAACAAAAAATCATCCAAATAATGGATAACCGACTGAACTCCCGCCACGTCCCTAACCACCCACTCCAGAAAAGTACTAAACGTCTCAAACAAGGAACAAGAAATGGCGCAGCCCATTGGCAAACATCTGTCCAAATAGTAACCACCATTCCAAAAACAACCTAACAACGGAACGCTGTCCGGGTGCACCGGAAGCAAACGGAAGGCCGATTCAATATCCGTCTTTGCCAACAGCGCCCCAGGGCCATGCCTTCTCACCCACTGCACCGCTGCATCGAATGATGTATACTCAACAGAGCACAGCTCTTGGGAGATGCCATCATTTACCGACCGACCCTTTGGATACGACAAATGTTGAATCAACTGAAATTTATTCGGCTCTTTCTTAGGCACCACCCCCAACGGGGAAACCACCATACCCTCAATCGGCGGGTTTAAAAACGGCCCCGACATCCTTCCCAACTCCACTTCTTTCTTCAGTTTAACATCAACAACCTCGGCATGCAACATTGCCGACCGCAAATTCTTAATCGAAAAAGGAACCTCGTGACTCGGGGGAGGAATCCTAAAACCATCCGCAAAACCATTAAAAATAATACCCGCCTTCAACTGATCAGGGTACCTATTTAGAAAGGGGGCCATCTCGTGAAGCCTCACCGGGCTCTCCCCCTTGACCGGCACCCAAAGCTGGCTTTCCTTTTCCCTTCCTGAAACACTTGGAAGCCCCGTGTGAACTTCCATTACAGTGGGAACACACATGCTTAAATTTACAGGTGTTACCGTATTTACACTGCCCGTCGTTAAACTGCCAGCAGGTTCCAGACTTCTCCTTTGCTCCCTGCGCACCCTGGCTACTGCTTCCGTGTCCCGACTACTGGCTGCCACCACCCCCGGACCCATGAAAGGACTGCCCGTGTCTGGCTGGGGCCATAACCTTCAGCCAAAGGCCTATATCCTTCTGGTCCCACCTAATTTCCGGCCTTACCGCCTTACGCTGCCTGAACTGCTCATCATACCGCAGCCACGTCTGACCGCCATATGTACGATGCGCCTCCCCAATCGAGTCTAAATAGCAAAACAAACCTGAGCAATTCTCAGGCGCCTTCTCCCCCACTACGCTCGCCAATATTGCAAATGCCTGCAACCAGTTCAAAAACGTCTGCGGAATTAGCCGCCACCTCCGCTTTTCTTCCTCCTCCTTTTTGCTATCGTCTTTTTTTCCTTTATCCAAGTTAAACTTTTCCAACGGAAGCAGGGAAAAAATTTCCACATACTCGTCTCTCCAAATCTTCTCCTTCACCTCCTTTTTTAAATGCGTTCCCAACGGCCCTTCAAAACACACATAAACTTCCCCTTTTGCTCTGTCATCTAATTTGACCGTATCGCCCTTATCCTTCTCCGTCTGAACCGAAACTGATACACCTGACGATGCAACCTCCACTACCTGACCAGGGCTTAACAAACCACAACTTGCCTGGGGTTCCACCCCTCGACCAGACAACCACACCTCAACCGGCGATGCGGCAACCCCAGCTGCCGACCCTCCCTCTAATCTTCGCAAAATTTGCGACATACCCTGCAATAAGTCCTGCATACCTGGCACCTCCGCCACAATCGGCCCACTCCTCTGCCGTTCCTCACACACCGCCACCCGACCCCTCCTAATTTCCTGCAACCCGGCCCCTGCGGGCGACAAACCAGACATAGAGGCATACTCACAAGGCTGCACGGGTGCTGTGTCCCCGCCAGCCGGACCTCCGGATCCCTGGCGCTCCGACCTCACGCGACGATCACCGCTGGACTCCAACCTCTCGTCACCGCGTTGATGCCCCAGGCCCGCGCCCCTGGCCTCCTCGTCACCAGGGGGGACCCGAGCGTGCTGGAACTGCTGCGTCGCTAGCCCTCTCTGCCCCTGGCCTCCTTGTCACCAGGGGGGACCCGAGCGTGCTGGAACTCCTGCGTCGCTAGCCCTCTCTGCCCCAGGCCCGCGCCCCTGGCCTCCTCGTCACCAGGGGGGACCCGAGCGTGCTGTAGCTGCTGCACCGACCCGCTCCTCCGTCCATGGTCTGTGTCCCCCGCCACCCCACCGTCCGATGGGTAACGGGTAAACGCTGCTCTGCGTTCTGGAGACCTCCTGGGCGACCTTGACCGATCCCCGTGTGCTGACCCAGGCGAGCCCGCCCGGTCGTGTAGCATTCTTCGCTCCCGATCAGGCAGCTCGACACTGCTGCCTGCGTCTCTCCCTCTGCTGCGCCGTTCCGTACAAGCGGGACGTAGAATATCTCCCGACCGCTGACCGTTCGCCGCCTGTGCACTCCTCGTGGTCATCCTAGCAGGCACCCTGGGAGGTAATGGGCTGTGGGTGCTTGCCGCAGGTAACGGGTCCGGATTCCTGGCTGCTGCTGCCGCTGCTCCTCCGGGCCGTGCTGCTCCTCCTGGCCGTGCTGCTCCTCCTGGCCGTGCTGCTCCTCCTGGCAGTGCTGCTCCTCCTGGCAGTGCTGCTCCTCCTGGCTGTGCAGCTCTTCCTGCTTGTGCTGCTCTTCCTGCTTGTGCTGCTCTTCCTGGCAGCGCTGCTCTGCCTCTTCCTGCCGCTGAGCGCTGCCTGAGCGCTGTGGGTCTGCTGGGAGCAGGGGGAGCGGCGGCCACCCTCCCTCTGGACACCGGTGTAACAGGAGAGGCTGGAAGAGCGGCGGCCCCGCGCCCCCTGAGAGCGGGGGACCCGACAGGAGCGGAGGAAGCTGCGGCTGCGCTCTGCCTGGATCGCGCAGGCTGCACTTCCGGTCCAGCGCTCCCAGCAGCAGCGGCGGTGTCCTGGGCCCGACGCCCGGTGCCTGGAGGCCGGCTGCTTGGATTCCTGCCGGAGCGGGAGCGGCCAGAGGGGGAAGCGCCGCCGGACTCACCACCCGCAGGGTCCCTGGAGGGGCTCCGGAGCCTGCGCCTGCCACGCGCCGGGACATCAGGAGACAGTCTCTCTGGGGGCCTGGTCCTCCTGCCCCGTGAGCTCTGCCCGGATCCTCCTGCAGCGCCGATGATGGATGCCAGCTGGGCCTCAAGCCAGCCCCCTCTCCTGGACCTGGCCATCTCTCGCAGCTGCGACATCATGGATTCCGCTGACGCCATACTGCACGTCCTCTTCTTCCTGAATTAAGGTAGGGAATGGCGGTTTTCCCGCACTTTCCCTACTACCTCCCCCCTTCCTAACTCCTCCCCCCCTTGCCATCCTCCTATCCCCAGCCGCAGCATTATTCAAAAAGACCGCCCGGCTCAAAGCAGTCATGGGGGGCCTCCACCCAGCTGTGCTTTGTTCCAGCCCCCATCTTTATATTAACCCCTCACTATCTATATTTGGAACTGAAAGAATTTAGATATGAAATATTCAAAAAACTATTGAAGAATATATTGCACTTATTGTTGTGCTGCTTTTCCAAGTAGCTTTTCGAGGTTTTGACTAGAGATATTGGCTGGGTGGGCAGGATTTCGGTCACATCGGCAGCCAAACAGCGTTCTTGTACCCCCACTGAGAGCAATTTATAACGTTCAAGTGTGTCTCAGTGGGGAGACGGCTGTAATCATTCACATAAAGGAGTCAGCTCATGGTGCCAACTCTTTTTATGAATGTCCCATCACTACAGGATAAGGCAGAGATGCTATAATACGATCATCCCTACTCCCTTTTTTCAGATCTCACACCATGAGGCCCAAACATAGGATTAGGCCAAGAGAAAGCAAAATGATTATCCCTCCTTTTTCCACCTCTGACTGGTCACAATTGATTGCAGCAATTATGGTGTAAAACTTCCATTACAAGGAGAGCTCAGCTGTCAATAGACATCGGCGCATCAACTCCTGGGTGGCACAATATTTGAAATGGATCACAAACTGGTTGGAAGTGGGCACTTCTTGTGGTTTTTGTAGGCGTTCCTGCACCTCAGAGAAAAATAGGGATACAAATGTTGTAAGGTACTGTATGTATATGATGGTTTGGATTTTTTTTTAAATGGAAGTGCAGCGCCCCAGAGTCCTGGTTGTTGCAGTACTGTCGCTCCGCCACTAAGGGGAGTGATGGTATGTCTGATGGCACTAAAGGAGTTCACCTGACCAGGTATCACACACACTTCACACTCCGGCCACCAAGGGGAGTGGTTCTATCTAGTAGGCCACTCCTCACACTCTGGTAAAACTGGGAGTTGGACAGGAAGTTAGGGAGAAAGGAGCTGGGAAGAGCTAGAGAGAGGACCTGTCAGGGGTGGGATCCTGGCAGAGTCCTAGAAAGGGGACAGATCATTACGGAGTTGTGCCTGTGCCTTACAGCGTGATGAACAAAGAGCTAGCACTCGACTGTAGATGGAATTTGACGGTGCAAGAGAACGGAATCCGAAGATTCACAGGTAATCAAGGAGAATTAAATCAATGCACTCGTCTTAGTTCAAATCAAATTTGCTGAAGTGAGTATTTTTTATTGAAGGTGAAGATGAATCAATAAGGCAAAAAAAAATTTTAACGTTTCGGCCACACCGTGGCCTTGATCACAAATAATGCTGTAACAAAAAATAGAAAAAACAGTGTATAAACATATCATATATGCAGTGGTTCAACATACAATATATACAAAATATACAAAAGCGCTATCCATGCGGCTATGGACAAAAGAGGAACACATGTCAAAGCTCCCCTTGATAGGGAAAAATTCATTCTTGTCAAGAGCAAATAGACCTATGTTAAATACAAAAGACATCAAAACAAAGAATGGGTTTCTGGAAGATAGTATATATCAGTATAGATCAGTATAGAGAGGAACATACTGCGGTAGGTAAAGATGGAAAAACGTACCCTTAGTGGTTTGTTCGTCTAGCGTCATACTATTATAGGGTAGTGTATTCAAAATTAGAAGTGGCCCAGATTTCTCCTGTTCAGAGAAAATGGGAGAACATGATGTAGTATAGATATATATGATCTCATGTTAGTATGAGTAACCCAAAGGTTCTCCCATAGAAGTGTAAATTGACACATGTGGTCTGTGAGGTTATTGCAATAAAGTGTACATAAGGATTTTGTAGCACATAGAGAGGTATTTACCAGGACCGTGAAAGAAGGGCCTTCACTTTCAGTGGCAATTGTCCAGGACAGTGTGTCAATAACTGAGACACCTGTCATGTGTTAGATTGGCTGTAATACAGATACATATATAGGGTGAGCATAGCACTGGAGTTATTCAGTGAGGTGACATGTTATGTACGACAATGGTATTAGTACCTTAAAAATTTTTTGCCATATCTCATAGTCCTATGTGACCCGGATGTGGATGGTAAAGGCAAGGTTCCCACGTTAGGTTTGATCACTTTGGTATGGGGTGAATGCGCCTGTTTTTTTACTGTGCCTTACAGCGGCAGACTCCTAAGGAAGGACAAGAAGCGAGGTTTACTGTGGAGAAGTGAGGAACGGAAATACAGCAAAAAGGAGATAATACCAGAAGGAGTCGTGCCTCAAGATCAGCAACATCCTTCTGAGGCACGTAGCCGGCAGCCGGAACGCCGAGAAAGTAAGAGACTCCAGGCATTACTTTAAACCACGGCCGGGCAGTTAACCATAGGTTGGCTGTCTCACCACTACACCTAACAAAGACAACGGAGGCAAACTGTGGGAGAGGGGCATCCTTAGGGTCCCTATAAAATAGCTCCAGGCCTACCCCGTCATACGGGTGCATCCTAGCCATATCATCTGGGGGACGAAGAGAGAGAAAGAACAGAAATATACACGACAGTTGTGAGGACTATCCCGTGGTGCTCAGCAGGGAAGTACTACAACACACAGGCGCTAGAAGGTAGACACTGATTCCACCTGTAAAGGGAACTCTGGATGTGCCTTCGGACTGGCCGGTCTCAGCCAGCCCTGTTAGCAGTGCTCTGGATTGCGGACCCCGAAGCCTTCAGTAAAGAGGTAAAGAGACTGCAACCCTGTGTCCTTGTTATTCATTGCGACCTGCACCACGCACAACCACCTACAACTTTCATTGGACTCCCCTTAGCAGGGTCACGGCCCGGGTCTAGCCACCGTGACAACCCCAGAACTGAGACAGAGAGACCCGGTACCGAGTACCCCGCGGCCCTGCGTCTGTGGGCGCTCCAAGTTTGGCGTCACGAACAGGATCTACTTAAGCCTGACGAGTCGGGTCATGTGTGCCTTGGAACTGTGATTGAACTGTGATTTATTGCAAAGACTATGTGTTGCTATTTGCCGCCAAAATCCGCCATCGCCGCGCTCGAAGGGAGGAGCCATAGCTTCGTGGGCGGAGCCGGTCAAAAAGAGCGCAGAACCAGAAGAAGCGGTAAAGCGACGATCCCGGAAGAGGAACACCAACTTCCAGCAGGTCAGCAGGGTGAAGGAGCGACCATGTCTGAGTTGGGGGGAGCAGAGGCGGTGGTCGCAGCCGTAGACCCAGAGGCATCTCCAGCCCCCGCAGTAGACGCAGCCGCGGGCCTTGTACCACAGCCGGTTGCCGCAGAGCTCGCCGCCCCTATCCGCAAGCCGGAGGCTGCTGCGGCTGCAACAGCCATAATGCCCTTCTCCATGCCGTACCTACCTGGAGCAGCCTGGCTCCCGCAATACTCTGGAGAGTTCCATACATTAACTGACTTTAAAGAGGGGATCTGCAGCCTGCTCGAGTTCTATCCCCTGAACGAGCCTCAGAAAGTTCACATGATAACCGGCCAACTCTTTGGGGCGGCTCTGAGAGAAGTGAAGTCCTGGCCCGCCACGGATAAGGGAACTGCACAGCAGGTCTTTGCAAAGCTTAAAGCCACCTTTGACACCCGCACCGCTACAGAAATTAAGTTGACTTTCTATGGGTGCAAACAGAGGCCTCAGGATAGCCTACGGGACTATGCCCTTAACCTCCAGGAGGCGCTGCAGGCCATCAAGCAGAGTGACCCCGGCAGCATGCAAGATGAAGATAAACTCCTGAAGGAGTGGTTCATTGAGGGGCTCCTGTGCAGCCACCAAAGGGGTCAACTGCACTTCCTGGCCATGCAGAACCCAGACCTGACTTTTGCGCAATTCAAGGATAAAGCCATCCAAGCGCTACAAGAGCGACAGTCCAGCCGTGCAGTGCCTCCCAGGCGTCCAGCTCTCACGTACCACCAGGAGGTGGCGTCGGATGCCCCAGTTGCCGCCGAGGCCGATGCCCAGAGCTTAGAGGACTCCGCCTCCAGATGCAGGAGCTGACCAAGAGCGTTGCTGCCCTAGCCCGGACTGTGCAGTCCCTACAGGAGGCCCCCAAGGAGAAGATCCAGCTGGCCTCCAGACCAGAGGATGTCCCCTGGATGCGACAGAGGAGGACTCCGCCGACCAGAGGCAGGGACGACGATCGCTTTCATCGGGACGGACGGCCTATCTGTCATCAGGTGGGCCACCTTGCAAGGTACTGTCCTTTAAACGAGCAACCCCTGGGGCAAAGGGCCAACCCCCAGGAGTAGGACGATCAGGCCCGCAGCATTGGAGAGCCAAATACGTTGGAGGGCGACCAGTTCTTCCTGTTGTGATCGACGGTATCCCCATGAACGCTTTGCTGGACACCGGTTCTCAAGTGACGACTATGCCTTACGTGCTTTATAAACGGTATTGGGAGGACACTGATATTACTCGTGGCCCCGATGACGATTTCACCATATTAGCCAGTAATGGTCAGCCATTGCCACAAGTGGGGTATAAAGAGGTCACCATCAAAGTGGGGCGGGTGGAATTGAAGGCCCAAGGGATTGTAACTATTGATATTGACCACCGTGAGTGTAATCCCATGATGACCATTGGTACTAATGTTATAGAAAATTGTCTTGCAGAAGTTATTGTCCTATTACAACAGGTAGCAGAAACAGCTGGCTACAGTGAACAACGTGCCCTTCAAAAAGAAATCAGGGCCCTGATGCAAAGACAGCAGGTGGAGCTGACTGGTGGTGAAATTGGTCGTGTCACAGTGAGTGATTCAAACCCCATTGCGATACCCCCCAGGAGTGAAATGTTAATATGGTGTCGGGCAGCCATAGGCCTCAGGGGTAAAGACTATCAGGCCCTGGTAGAACCTGTATATTCGGATAATAGGCCTACCCTGCTGAAAGCCAGAGGGGTGGTTGATGTCCGCAAGGGGAGGGTGCCAGTACGTGTTCTCAATTGTGGGGAAGAAGAAGTCCAGCTAGCCAAATATGCCACACTTGCCAAACTGTTTACTGTTAATAGTAGTGTGATACATGCACCTGGGCCCTTGGTCCCGTCCAATCCGGCGGAGAACAATGGTTCTGCAGGGCAACCGAAGGATTGGTGTCGGGAGTTACATGTGGGCACTGACTCTACCCCACCTCACCAGAAACAGGGGGCCTACAGGGTGGTTCATGAGTACGAGCGGGTCTTTAGCAAACACCCCCTAGATTTTGGACAGGTAAAAGGGATCCAACATCATATCCCCACAGAAGTTCACCGACCCACAAAAGAGAGATACCGTCCTCTACCCCTAGCTCATTATCAGTGTGCCAAGGACATGTTGCGAGAGATGAAGGAGGCTGGGGTAGTGAGGGACAGTTGTAGCCCCTGGGCAGCTCCATTAGTCCTTGTTAAGAAGAAAGATGGCACAATGAGAATGTGTGTGGATTATCGACAGTTAAATCGCATTACACATAAAGATGCATACCCACTGCCCAGGATAGAGGAGTCCCTGGCTGCTTTAAAATCTGCTAACTACTTCTCTACATTGGATCTCACCAGTGGGTACTGGCAGGTTCCCGTGGCGGAGGCGGACAAGGAGAAGACGGCCTTCACGACGCCGATGGGTCTTTGTGAATTCAACTACATGCCCTTCGGATTGTGCAATGCCCCGGGGACGTTCCAGAGGATGATGGAGTGCTGTCTGGGGCACAAGAACTTTGAAACCGTACTGCTGTATCTGGACGATGTCATCGTCTTCTCCAAGACCTACGAAGACCATCTGAAGCACCTGGCCGAGGTGTTTGAAGCCCTATCCAACTTTGGCTTAAAGGTGAAACCATCCAAATGCCACCTGCTGAAACCCAAAGTGCAGTATCTCGGCCATGTGGTGAGTGCTGAAGGAGTGGCCCCAGACCCTGACAAGGTTACGGTGTTTAAGGACTGGCCGAAGCCCAGCAACCTCCATAAAGTCCGGCAGTTCCTCGGGTTGGTAGGCTATTACCGGAGGTTCATCAAGGACTTCACCAAGAAGGCCGCGCCATTGCAAGATCTGCTGGTGGGCCAATCCAAGAAGACCAAGGGGAAGAGTACCCCATTTGATTGGAACGAAGGACTGGAAGGATCATTCACTTGCTTGAAGATGGCGCTGACGGGAGAAGAGGTACTGGCCTACCCTGAGTATGATCAACCGTTTGTACTTTATACGGATGCCAGCAACGTAGGACTGGGAGCTGTGTTGTCCCAGGTCCAGAAAGGCAAGGAGAGGGTAATCGCTTACGCCAGCAGGAAACTTCGTCCCACGGAAAGGAACCCTGACAACTACAGTTCCTTCAAGCTGGAATTCCTCGCCATCGTTTGGGCAGTGACGGAGAGGTTCAACCACTACCTGGCCTCAGCAAAATTTACCGTCTTCATGGATAACAATCCACTAACGCACTTGGACACAGCAAAACTCGGGGCCTTGGAACAGCGGTGGATGGCCCGGCTGTCCAATTATGACTTCAACATCAAGTACCGGGCAGGACGCAAGAATGCGAATGCCGATGCCTTGTCCCGGATGCCCAATTTGCCAGAAACGGGGGAGGACCCGGAGGCACTTGAAGAAGTAGAACTGCCCGCTTTCCATCGCCCCAAAGCCACTCAATGCTCCCATCATGTGAAGAACAGGCACAGAAACAATCAGGATGCCATGCTGAATCCCCTGCCTCACCATGGGTGGGCAGAGACCCAGGATGGTGACCCTGCGGTCCGTCAGGTGAAGGAACTCCTGACGCAGGCAGGTTTGCATCCCGGCCCAGATGATCCACAAGAAACCCAACAGCTGTGGAAGGGGAGAAGCAAATTGTTTATTCACGACGGTAAGCTGTGCCAAAGAAGTTTCGACCCCCGCACTCACGAATTGGTATGGCAGATAGTGGTTCCGAGGCAAGTTGCGCCGATGGTTCTGGGAGCGTAGCACGATGGGGCTGGACACTTCGGGTGGAGGAATGTAGAGAGACTACTCCGAGGGAGATTCTATTGGATTGGCATGAAAAGAGCCATAGAGAAGTGGTGTCGGGAGTGTGGCCCGTGTAGCCTACGCAGGAAGGACCGTGACAGCCAACGGGCTCCTTTGCAGCCCATCATCACCAAACGGCCGCTAGAACTGGTCGCGCTGGACCACGTGAAGCTGACACCTAGCCGGTCGGGCTATATTTATGCTCTCACCATCGTGGATCACTATTCCAGGTTCCTGGTGGTTGTACCTGTCAAGGATCTAATGGCCAGGACGGCCGCCAAAACCTTCCAGCAGTACTTCTGTAGGCCCCATGGGTAACCCGGAGAAGGTACTGACTGATCAGGGACCAGCGTTTGAGGCGGAGGTGTTCCAGGAGTTCTGCAATCTGTACGGGTGTAAGAAGATCAGAACCACACCGTACCATCCCCAAACCAACGGGATGTGTGAAAAGATTAACTAAGTGGTGATCGACTTACTGAAGACCTTGCCTGTAGAAGAGCGGAACTTGTGACCAACAAAATTGCCCGACCTGGTAGACATGTACAACCACATCCCAGTGAATTCTACCAACTGCACTCCGGCGTACCTGATGTGAGGAAGGTCTAGCAAGTTGCCCGTTGATCTGGACATGGGGGTTCTGACCCCCGAAGATACCTCGCCGGATGCCGATTGGGATACGGAGAGGCAGCAAAGGTACCGCAAAGTACAGGAATACGTGGAAAGAAGTCTCGCTCAGGCCAGGCAAAAACAGGAAAGGGACTACAACCAGCATGCTCCTGCGATTCCCTTGCCGCCTGGCAAGCAGGTACTCAAGCGGAAGAGAAGGCTACACAAACTTGACGACCAATGGGAAGCGGAACCGTATACCATCCTGCCATCCGATTTTGACAATACCAAAGTCTGTCTCATCAGCAAAGATGGAGGGCAAACCTCAACGGCAATATCCAGAGACCACATTAAGGTATGCCCCGATAAGTTGAGGGAGAAGGAAACAGGTCCAAGAGCCTCTCCACCTGCAGAAGAGGAGAAAATGATACACACTGTCCTTGGTGATATTCCCCAGTCTTGGACCCAAATAAATCAGGCCATCGTGGTACCGGTCTTAACGTTTCGTCAACCGAACCCGCCTGGACTAGACGTGGTGCCAGATCCTCCGGACCCGCAATCACCACAGAACCCGCTGGACGATGCCATGCCCACTGTCGGGCCAGTGGAGCCTCCCTCTGCTATCGGCGAATCTGCCGTACCCACTGATGGTAGCAGCAGCTCTGAGAGATCCAGTATGCCAGTGCGATCCAGACTCACTAGAAGTGTAGCTAGAAGGCAGTGCACTACACCAGTGGTAGCAAGCATAGCCAGCCCTGCTAGGCCAATAACAACCCCCGCACTACGGAGGTCTACACATAGCACCAAGAATCAGACTCCCCTTCGCTACAAAACTTGGAGGAATTAACTAAATTTGCTAATTGTGTTTGTGTAAATATCCTTGTTACAAGTTTAAAAATGGACAATGGGGCAGTGGACAGTAAATTGCTCCAAAACTTTCAAAAGGGACCCCTTTGTTTACCCGGGGTCCCTGCTGTTTTAAAGTTACTACCACTGAACTGAGAGTCATAAACTGTGCATGACCAAACGTTCGCAACGTTCAAGTGTTCTCACCTCCCGTAAAGGGAAGCACTGTTTAGTTTACTTGTTTCATGCATTTCAAAAGTTTGTATGTTTGTTGTTAACATGTATTGTTCTTTTTCTTTTCCCAGTTTGGGAGTACTGGATTTAACCGGGGGGGGAGTGCAGCGCCCCAGAGTCCTGGTCGTTGCAGTACTGTCGCTCCGCCGCTAAGGGGAGTGATGGTATGTCTGATGGCACTAAAGGAGTTCACCTGACCAGGTATCACACACACTTCACACTCCGGCCACCAGGGGAAGTGGTTCTATCTAGTAGGCCACTCCTCACGCTCTGGTAAAACTGGGGGTTGGACAGGAAGTTAGGGAGAAAGGAGCTGGGAAGAGCTAGAGAGAGGACCTGTCAGGGGTGGGATCCTGGCAGAGTCCTAGAAAGGGGACAGATCGTTACGGAGTTTTGCCTGTGCCTTACAGCGGCAGACTCCTAAGGAAGGACAAGAAGCGAGGTTTACTGTGGAGAAGTGAGGAACGGAAATACAGCAAAAAGGAGATAATACCAGAAGGAGTCGTGTGTTATGATCCTTAGTGGTTGAGGATCACAAAATACTCCAGCTAAGTAACAAAACATAGGACAAACTCTAGGGAGGTGGTAAACTGGACTGACCGCAAATCTGAACCTATCCAACACACTAAAGGTAGCCGGTGAACGTGACTAAAATCCTAGACGTCTCGAGCCAGCCTGAGGAACTAACTACCCTTAGAGAGAAAGAAAGACCTCACTTGCCTCCAGAGAAATAATCCCCAAAGATATAGAAGCCCCCCAACAAATAATAACGGTGAGGTAAGAGGAAGGCACATACACAGGGGTGAAAGCAGATTCAGCAAATGAGGCCCACTAATACTAGATGGCAGAAAATAGAAAAGGGGTCTGTGCGGTCAGTAAAAAACCCTTACAAAATATCCAAATTGAGATTTCAAGAACCCCCGCACCAACTAACGGTGTGGGGGGAGAAACTCAGTCCCCTAGAGCAACCAGCAAGCGAGGAAACCACATTTTAGCAAGCTGGACAAGAAACATGATAAATGCTGATAATCAAAAAATAAACAAACAAAAACTTAGCTTGTCTTGGAGAGACTGGGAGCAAGGTAGTCACAAGGAATCTGAAGAGCACTGAATACATTGAGAGCAGGCAAGGAACTGAGTATCCAGGTGAGCTAAATAGGAAACCAACCAAGGATAACGAACCAGCCGATGCTGCCAACCTGCAGAAAGACAACACTACACAGTACCGCTTGTGACCACTAGAGGGAGCCCAAAAATAGAGTTCACAACAGTACCCCCCCCCTTGAGGAGGGGTCACCGAACCCTCATCAAGACCCCCAGGGTGATCAGGATGAGCAGCGTGGAAGGCACGAACCAAATCGGCCGCATGAACATCAGAGGCGACAACCCAGGAATTATCCTCCTGACCATAGCCCTTCCACTTAACCAAATACTGAAGCCTCCGTCTAGAGATACGAGAATCCAAAATCTTCTCCACCACGTAGTCCAATTCGCCCTCGACCAGCACCGGAGCAGGAGGCTCAACAGAAGGAACCACAGGTACCACATACCTCCGCAACAAAGACCTATGGAACACATTATGAATGGCAAACGATGCTGGGAGATCCAAACGAAAAGACACCGGGTTAAGGATTTCCAAGATCTTATAAGGACCGATGAAGCGAGGCTTGAATTTAGGAGAGGAGACCTTCATAGGAACATACCGAGAAGACAGCCACACCAAATCCCCAACACGAAGTCGGGGACCCACACCGCGGCGGCGGTTGGCAAAGCGCTGAGCCTTCTCCTGTGACAACCTCAAATTGTCCACCACATGGGTCCAAATCTGCTGCAACCTATCCACCACAGAATCCACCCCAGGACAGTCAGAAGGCTCAACCTGACCCGAGGAAAAACGAGGATGGAAACCAGAATTGCAGAAAAAAGGCGAAACTAAAGTAGCAGAACTAGCCCGATTATTAAGGGCAAACTCGGCCAATGGCAAAAACGTCACCCAATCATCCTGATCAGCAGAAACAAAACATCTCAAATAAGTTTCCAACGTCTGATTAGTTCGCTCGGTTTGGCCATTAGTCTGAGGATGGAAGGCCGATGAAAAAGACAAATCAATGCCCATCTTAGCACAAAAAGTCCGCCAAAACCTGGACACAAACTGGGATCCTCTATCAGACACAATATTTTCAGGAATGCCGTGCAAGCGAACCACATTCTGAAAAAATAGAGGAACCAAATCGGAGGAAGAAGGCAACTTAGCCAAGGGCACCAAATGGACCATCTTGGAAAAACGATCACACACCACCCAGATGACAGACATTTTCTGAGATACTGGAAGATCCGAAATAAAATCCATGGAAATGTGCGTCCAAGGCCTTTTCGGAATAGGCAAAGGCAAAAGCAAACCGCTGGCACGAGAACAGCAAGGCTTAGCCCGAGCACAAATCCCACAAGACTGCACAAAGGAACGCACATCCCGCGACAAGGAAGGCCACCAGAAGGACCTAGCCACCAAATCTCTGGTACCAAAAATCCCAGGATGACCCGCCAATACCGAAGAATGAACCTCGGAAATAACTCTGCTGGTCCATCTATCCGGGACAAACAGTCTCTCTGGTGGACAACGGTCAGGTCTATCCGCCTGAAATTTCTGCAGCACTCGTCGCAAATCTGGGGAAATGGCAGACAAAATCACTCCCTCTCTGAGAATACCAGCTGGCTCAGAAACTCCCGGAGAGTCAGGCACAAAACTCCCAGAAAGTGCATCAGCTTTCACGTTCTTCGAACCAGGCAGATATGAGACCACGAAGTTGAAACGGGAGAAAAACAACGACCAACGAGCCTGTCTAGGATTCAGGCGCTTGGCAGATTCAAGGTAAATCAGATTTTTGTGATCAGTCAAGACCACCACACGATGTTTAGCTCCTTCGAGCCAATGTCGCCACTCCTCAAATGCCCACTTCATAGCCAACAACTCCCGATTACCAACATCATAATTCCGCTCGGCAGGCGAAAACTTTCTTGAAAAGAAAGCACATGGCTTCATCACAGAGCCATCAGAGCTTCTCTGCGACAAAACAGCCCCTGCTCCAATCTCAGAAGCATCAACCTCGACCTGGAAGGGGAGAGAGACATCTGGCTGACATAAGACTGGAGCTGAAGAAAACCGGTGCTTCAGCTCCCGAAAGGCCTCCACGGCCGCAGGAGACCAATTAGTCACATCAGAACTCTTCTTGGTCAAATCCGTCAAAGGTTTAACCACGCTAGAAAAATTAGCGATGAAACGACGGTAAAAATTAGCAAAACCCAAGAACTTCTGAAGACTCTTAACAGACGTGGGCTGAGTCGAGTCATGAATAGCCTGGACCTTGACTGGATCCATCTCCACAGTAGAAGGAGAAAAAATAAAACCCAAAAAGGAGACCTTCTGTACTCCGAAGAGGCATTTTGAGCCCTTCACAAATAAAGCATTAGCACGCAGGACCTGAAACACCATCCTGACCTGCTTCATATGGGACTCCCAATCATCAAAAAAGACCAAAATGTCATCCAGATAAACAATCATAAATTTATCCAGATATTCTCGGAAGATGTCATGCATGAAAGACTGAAACACAGAAGGAGCATTAGAGAGTCCAAAAGGCATCACCAAGTACTCAAAATGGCCTTCAGGCGTATTAAATGCTGTTTTCCATTCATCTCCCTGCTTAATGCGCACAAGGTTATACGCACCACGGAGATCTATCTTGGTGAACCAACTGGCACCCTTAATCCGAGCAAACAAATCAGACAATAGAGGTAAAGGATACTGAAATTTGACTGTGATTTTATTCAGAAGACGATAATCTATACAAGGTCTCAAAGAACCGTCCTTCTTGGCCACAAAAAAAAATCCTGCACCAAGAGGGGAAGAGGATGGGCGAATATGTCCCTTCTCCAAAGACTCCTTTATATAACTCCGCATCGCGGCATGCTCTGGTATAGACAGATTAAAAAGTCGTCCCTTAGGGAATTTACTACCAGGAATTAAATTTATAGCACAGTCACAATCCCTATGAGGGGGCAGGGCACTGGACCTGGGCTCATCAAATACATCCTGGTAGTCAGACAAAAACTCAGGGACCTCAGAAGGAGTGGAAGAAGCAATAGACACCAACGGAGCATTGCCATGAATTCCCTGACAACCCCAACTTGACACAGACATAGCTTTCCAATCTAAAACTGGATTATAAGCCTGCAGCCATGGCAGACCCAAAACGACAACATCATGCAAATTATGCAGAACAAGAAAGCGAATCACCTCCTGATGTACGGGAGTCATGCACATGGTCATTTGCGTCCAATACTGAGGCTTATTCTAAGCCAATGGCGTAGCATCAATTCCCCTCAGAGGAATAGGAAATTCCAAAGGCTCCAGGACAAAACCACAGCGCCTGGCAAACGACAAATCCATCAGATTCAGGGCAGCACCCGAATCCACAAAAGCCATAACCGGGTAGGACGACAAAGAACAAATCAAAGTAACAGACAAAATAAATTTAGGCTGCATAGTACCAATGGTGACAGGTTTAGCAATTTTTTTTAAGCGTTTAGAGCATGCTGAGATAACATGAGTAGAATCACCACAGTAAAAGCACAACCCATTTTGAGGTCTATGACTTTGTCGCTCAATTCTGGTCAGAGTTCGGTCACATTGCATAGACTCAGGTCTCTGTTCAGAAAATACCACCAAAGGATGAGCAGATTTGCGCTCCCGCAAACGCCGATCAACCTGAATGGCTAAAGCCATAGAATCACTCAGACTTGTAGGGGTGGGAAACCCCACCATAACATTCTTAACGGCCTCAGAAATACCTTCTCTGAAATTTGCAGCCAGGGCACACTCATTCCATTGAGTAAGCACCGACCATTTCCGAAATTTTGACAATACACCTCTGCTTCATCCTGACCTTGAGAGATAGCCAGCAACGCTTTTTCTGCCTGATTCTCAAGATTAGGCTCCTCATAAAGCAGTCCAAGAGCCAGAAAAAATGCATCTACATTAAGCAATGCAGGATCTCCTGGCGCCAGAGAGAAAGCCCAATCTTGAGGGTCGCCACGCAACAAGGAGATAACAATTTTAACTTGCTGAGCGGAATCACCAGAGGAACGAGGTCTCAGAGATAGAAATAACTTACAATTATTCTTAAAATTTAGAAACCTAGATCTATCTCCAGAAAACAACTCAGGAATGGGTATCTTTGGTTCTGACATAGGGCTATGAATAACAAAATCCTGAATACTTTGCACCCGTGCAGCAAGATGATCCACACTAGAAGCCAGAGTCTGAACATTCATGTCTGCAGCTGAGCTCAAAACCACCCAGAGTTCAAGGGGATGAAAGAAGCTAAACAGACTGCAGCAAAGGAAAAGCGGGAGGAAAAAAAAAAAATGTACTCAGGTCTTCTTTTTATCCCACTTCTGCGATGCATTAAACACTTTTTGGCCTGCTCTACTGTTATGATCCTTAGTGGTTGAGGATCACAAAATACTCCAGCTAAGTAACAAAACATAGGACAAACTCTAGGGAGGTGGTAAACTGGACTGACCGCAAATCTGAACCTATCCAACACACTAAAGGTAGCCGGTGAACGTGACTAAAATCCTAGATGTCTCGAGCCAGCCTGAGGAACTAACTACCCCTAGAGAGAAAGAAAGACCTCACTTGCCTCCAGAGAAATAATCCCCAAAGATATAGAAGCCCCCCAACAAATAATAACGGTGAGGTAAGAGGAAGGCACATACACAGGGGTGAAAGCAGATTCAGCAAATGAGGCCCACTAATACTAGATAGCAGAAAATAGAAAAGGGGTCTGTGCGGTCAGTAAAAAACCCTTACAAAATATCCACACTGAGATTTCAAGAACCCCCGCACCAACTAACGGTGTGGGGTGAGAAACTCAGTCCCCTAGAGCAACCAGCAAGCGAGGAAATCACATTTTAGCAAGCTGGACAAGAAACATGATAAATGCTGATAATCAAAAAATAAACAAACAAAAACTTAGCTTGTCTTGGAGAGACTGGGAGCAAGGTAGTCACAAGGAATCTGAAGAGCACTGAATACATTGAGAGCAGGCAAGGAACTGAGTATCCAGGTGAGCTAAATAGGAAACCAACCAAGGATAACGAACCAGCCGATGCTGCCAACCTGCAGAAAGACAACACTACACAGTACCGCTTGTGACCACTAGAGGGAGCCCAAAAATAGAGTTCACAACAGTCGTGCCTCAAGATCAGCAACATCCTTCTGAGGCGCGTAGCTGGCGGCCGGAACGCCGAGAAAGTAAGAGACTTCAGGCATTACTTTAAACCACGGCCGGGCAGTTAACCATAGGTTGGCTATCTCACCACTACACCTAACGAAGACAACGGAGGCAAACTGTGGGAGAGGGGCGTCCCTAGGGTCCCTATAAAATAGCTCCTGGCCTACCCGTCATACGGGTGCATCCTAGCCATATCATCTGGGGGACGAAGAGAGAGAAAGAACAGAAATATACACGACAGTTGTGAGGACTATCCCGTGGTGCTCAGCAGGGAAGTACTACAACACACAGGCGCTAGAAGGTAGACACTGATTTCCACCTGTAAAGGGAACTCTGGATGTGCCTTCGGACCGGCCGGTCTCAGCCAGCCCTGTTAGCAGTGCTCTGGATTGCAGATCCTGAAGCCTTCAGTAAAGAGGTAAAGAGACTGCAACCCTGTGTCCTCATTATTCATCGCACCTTGCACCACGCACCATCATCACACCTTTCATTGGACGCCCCGGGTCTATCTACCGTGACAACCCCAGAACTGAGACAGAGAGACCCAGTACCGAGTACCCCGCGGCCCTGCGTCTGGGGGCGCTCCAGAAGTATCCAGGTAATCTACTTTTACAGTAAATGTAAATGTTTCAGCAGTGTAATAGAATACAGTACGTATTGGGATATCATGCTAATATTCTTATTAATTTCTTAAATTCTTTCCCACTTTTTTACTTCCAGGTGTTATTCTTGGGGCAAAATCTAGTATTTCTAGGTTAAAGTATATTCATTTACTAGTCTCATGAACTCTAGGGAATGAACTCATATTACATTATAAAGTTCACTAAACTTTGTACTGAGGAGGACGTGTAAACATATTCTGAATGTGATATGTTATCCTGACTGACTCACTCAACTAGCTGTCTGCAGTGTATATGACTAAAGTAGTCACAAGGGGAGAGGCATAGACTGTAAAGAAAAAAGACAGGGGATCCTGCGGATATCTGTTATGAACTGGTGGTTTAGGAGCAACATGGGACGTGCTCTGGAGGAGGTGGTACCTGTACTGACCGCAGTTCCTGAGCTTAACACAACACTAGAAATAGCCGTGGGATGTTCCTGTCACTCCCTAGACACCTCGTCACAGCCGGAGGACTAACTACCCCTAAAGATAGAAACAGGAAAGCTATCTTGCCTCAGAGAAAATCCCCAAAGGATAGGACAGCCCCCCACAAATATTGACTGTGAGTGGAGAGGGAAATGACATACGCAGAATGAAACCAGGATGTAGCAAAGGAGGCCAGTCTAGCTAGATAGATAGAACAGGACAGAATACTGTGCGGTCAGTATTAAAAACTAGAAAAATCCACCACAGAGTTTACAAAAATCTCCACACCTGACTAAAGGTGTGGAGGGTAAATCTGCTTCCCAGAGCTTCCAGCTTAACTGAATAAATCCATACTGACAAGCTGGACTAGAAAAAACATAGAAAGTGCAGAAAGATTAAGTCCACAACAAGTGGACTGCAAAAGAACAAAGCAAGGACTTATCTTTGCTGAACTGGTCAGAATATCAGGTAAATCCAAGCAGAGATGTGAATCCAACCAGGAACCATTGACAACTGGCACAGGCTGAAGGATAGAACCAGGCTAAATAGCCGAGCCAGAAAGACAATCAGTGGAAGCAGCTGCTGACTACTAAATCCAAGGAGCAGCAGTACCACTTAAAACCACCGGAGGGAGCCCAAGAGCAGAACTCACAACTCACAAAAGTGCCACTTACAACCACCGGAGGGAGCCCAAGAGCGGAATTCACAACAGATATCCCCTCACTGTTTCAAGAACCGACACTCCTCCGCCTCCAATCATCAAGACAATTAGGCAAGAACTGAGACAGAGAGACCCGGTACCGAGTACCCCACGGCCCTGCATCTGGGGGCACTCCAGAAGTATCCAGGTAATCTACTTTTACAGTATCTGTAAATGTTTCAGCAGTGTAATAGAATACAGTATGTATTGGGATATCATGCTAATATTCTTATCAATTTCTTAAATTCTTTCCCACTTATTTACTTCCAGGTGTTATCCTTGGGGCAAAATCTAGTATTTCTAGGTTAAAGTATATTCATTTACTAGTCTCATGAACTCTAGGGAATTAACTCATATTACATTATAAAGTTCACTAAACTTTGTACTGAGGAGGACGTGTAAACATATTCTGAATGTGATATGTTATCCTGACTGACTCACTCAACTAGCTGTGTGCAGTGTATATGACTAAAGTAGTCACAAGGGGAGAGGCATAGACTGTAAAGGAAAAAAGACAGGGGATCCCACGGATATCCCCTCACTGTTTCAAGAACCGACACTCCTCCGCCTCCAATCATCAAGACAATTAGGCAAGCGGCTAGCGATTGATGAACAAGGCTGCGGCTGCTTTTGCTACTAGGCTAGATATTCGGGAACTCACAGTGAGCATATAGTATATACACATCCGATTCTAACGCGTGGAATATACATATATATATATATATATATATATATATATATATATATATATATATATATATTCTCTGGTACGGTTACCGCCAAGATGCACAATAACCAACAAAAATCTAGTGGCCAACACCAATCGTTCATTCGGGCCGATTGGACACCAGTTACAGGTAGCGTATGACCTCAGGTATGTGGTTTATAGAGCAAGAAGAACTAAGCTAAATTTTATATATTTAAAAAAAATATTCAAAGATGATGCAAAATGGGAACAACACAATGCGATATATACAATTACGGTACATAAAATAAAAAAGGGATAACAAAAGAAATGCACTGAACATGATGTCACAGGAATGGCTCTTATCTTTATGGAGGGAAGGTCTCCAATTGGGAAAATGGAACTCTTTCACAGGAAACTGTGACTTCCACAGGCCCGCCCCGGAGCACAAACATGTTCCTCAACATAGAGAAATTCTATACGGCATTTATCATGCTACAGTTGCTTCGGGGGCAGCCTGTGGGAAGGTCTCTCATTGGTCTCTATTGCCTAGAGCACCAAGATAAGAATCAGCCTACAGTCCAACCCCGGAGCACGAGGTTCACTTTAATAACACAGTGTACTGACAGACTTTTCAGGTTTTTTTTAATTTTAAAAATGGTCCCAAAACTTAGTCATTTGTGATTAGGCAGACCACTCTCTGCAGAACATTGACTCAAATTGATTCTATCACTGTCTGAGGTATCATCATCCTGGTGATGTCCGCACCTTGAGAAAGAGGTGAAACGCGCATCGGTGGCGGCGTGGACACTGATCCTGACATAATAGTATCATGGGTAAGCAATGATTCAAGCTTGGGACCTGGTCCTATACAATGGCATAGCGCGCAGTTTAGTTTAGCCATTTGGATACTTTTTCTACCATTTACCTTGGACCTTCCGGTCTCTCTCTTGTTGCACTTGAGCACTTTTACCCATGTCAAATATTGAACATCCTTTGTCAGGATACTACTGTCCTTTGTTATTACCTGATCCTAGTCTGTTATATATTCTTTGGACTTTTTGCTCCAATTTTTTCTTATGTTTTATATTAGGCTTAGGGGTGTCCTTTTGGTGTACCTTTGAGATACCCACATGGGTTTTTGTCTCTGTGGCACCCCTATACTTATGTTGTCCTGCATGGTATATGTTTATTTATAAGCTTCCTCAGAACTGCCTGGAGACTTTGACCAGAGCAGACGTGCTTGACAGACGGGGCACTGCCAGACCCCCTGGACGGGAGAAGTCTGTTGCTCTGGACTAAGGACTAAACCAAATGAACTCAGAGTTGCAATGCAGGCCCCCAGGACTGGAAAGAGCCTTTGCTCTTGGGGTCTCAGGTGCCCAAATGCCTGTGGTTGGAGGACTGGGAATCTCGGCTACCCTGGACGTTGTGGGTACGGACGTGGATAGTGTCAGGGAAAAAGCAGGAATCCAGTGTTGTGCCTTCATTTCTACCATCCATACTTTATCTGTTATATTTTTTAAAAAAAATGCAAAACAGAGTTTTCCCTGTTGAATCCCAGCGGTAACCCTGGACTCTCATTACCTGAACTGCGGTGACCAGAGGAGAGAAGGTAATTGGTGGGGAAAATCTGCATCTTCTCCATCTTACATGTACAAGGGGTCGGGGGCGCTCACTGACCGTTGTTCAGTGGACTCTATCTAAACACTGTGCCTTTAAATACCTCGACTGCAACTACCCCCCTCCCCCGGTTGCCCTTATTACACATTACACAAAAGTTTATATAACCCCTTGACTCCCACTGTATACCCCCCAAAAACCTTAATTTCTCCTGTGCTGTATGGTAATCTGGTAGGTCTGGTCTGATGGGAGTGGTTGCGGGCCTCTCCATCCTTCCCCCTGGCTGCTGCTTGCTGTCCTCCTTCTTTAATTGATGTGAATGACGCCTCATGTCATCCATAACTGATGCGAATTGAAGCAGACGGACCCCACTGAATATTATTTGGTGCCTATGGCTTCTATTACGTTCAGTTTTAGGACAGAAGATAAAAGTTCAGCATGATGCCTTTTTTTTGGATGAAATGTCTAAAGTTTCATGCACATGTTGCTTATTTTTTACTTGCAAATTTGAAGCAGTTTCAATTCTGCAACATGTAAATTCATTCAGATTTTCTGCAAATGAATGGAAAATAAAAAAAAGGCAAGAAAAACGCATGAAGAAAACCATAACAAAACATCCGTATTTTGCCCAAATATTTTCCTGTTGCAAATAATGGATATGTGCACATAGCACTTGAATTTGCCTATTTGTACAGATGTTACTGGAAAATTCGATTTGCAGAAAAGTGTTTCTTCGCGAATTGTCCCTTATTATGTTCTGGGTTCTCCAAGACCCCAGAGCATAATACATGTAAAATGTAATATATTGTTTCTATGTTATCCAGGACCCTTCCGAAGCAGGGGTGACTACCTAGCTACAATGGGTCTGGGCTCTTTCGAGGAAGCTTTTTTGTTTCTTCTAAGTTTTCTTGTATTTATTGAGAAATCACTAAAGCTAACCACTAGAGGGCACTATAGCTTTAAGTAAGAAACACAGCACAAATTGAATCAAGTCATCTTCTACAAATTCATATATAAAGCAGATACTTTACATAAGTATAAGGAAATATTTAAAGGGAATATAGCTTTAAAAAATCCTATTGTTCAAATCAGGTTTTTATGGTAATTGTATTTCTGAAAAAATCCCAATGTGCATTAAAATAGAAATAGAAATCTTGCAATTTTAACAGTTGCCACTAGAACTAATTTTTACTGATTTTTCCTGTTCTTTGCAAAAGACTTTTCAGAACTCTCATTATCATCACAGACAGGAGTACACTGACAGATAACACCTATATACAGTACACAGCTTATAACGCAGGATCATCAATCACAGCTGACCCTGCATCCCCTCCCTTCATAGTGGCCTTTGCACACTCTTATTAGATGCTTCAAGTTTTGCTACGAATGGTAATATAAAATATATTTTTAAGGCCACGATCAGTATTTGGTCAGTATTTTACCTCAGTATTTGTAAGCCAAAACCAGGAGTGGAACAATCAGAGGAAAAGTAGAATAGAAACATGTGCACCACTTCTGTATTTATCACCCACTCCTGGTTTTGGCTTACAATACTGAGGTAAAATACTGACCAAATACTGAGGTAAAATACTGACCAAATACTGAGGTAAAATACTGACCAAATACTGAGGTAAAATACTGACCAAATACTGCTAGTGTGATCGTGGCCTAAAAAACTATATTTGGCTATGTGCACACGTTGCGGATTTTGCTGCGGATCCGAAACGGATTGGCCATTGTGGATTTGCAGCAGTTTTCCCTGAGTTTACAGTACCATGTAAACCTATGGAAAACAAAATCCGCAGTGCACATGCTGCGGAAAAAACTGTGCGGAAACGTAGCATTGTTTATTCCGCAGCATGTCAATTCTTTGTGCGGATTCCTCAGCGGTTTACACCTGTTCCATAATAGGAATCCGCAGGAGTAAAACCGCAGGTGGAATCCGCACAAAATCCACAAAAAAATCGTGGTAATTCCTCAGGTAATCCGCAGTGCGGTTTACCTGAGGATTTACCAAAATCAGTCCGGAAAAATCCGCACCACTTTCTGCAACGTGTTCACATGGCCTTTGACTTTTTATTTAAACATTAGGTGTTTTACTGATGACACATCCCCTTTAAAGACTAGAAATTGTCAATTACCGTATTTTCCGCTTTGTAAGACGCACTTTTATTTCCCCCAAATTGGGGGGGAAATGGGGGTGCGTCTTACAATCGGGATAGTGAATAAAATAGGGGAAAAGTCGAAAATATTTCTTACTGAGGGGCTGGCGGTGGCTGTGGAGCGGGCTGGTAGTAAGCAGGGTCACCGGTGGGGCAATGGAGCAGGCCTGGAGCTGGGGGTGGCGGCGCTGTCATCTCCGGTGTGCGGTGGTGCGCGGGCGGCATAATGCTGGCCGGCGCCATTGCACTTCTGGAATTCTGAATCCGGAGTTTCCGGTTTCTAGATTGCGGGCCATTGCCTGTGTCTACCACACAGGACTTCAAGAAAATGGCCACCGAACCAGCGCATGCGCAGATAAAGCTCGCTGTTACTGAGCTCTCGATCTGCGCATGCGCTGCAGTAGACAGGAAAATACCGGTAGCTGGCAGCAGGGAAAGTTCTGGGCTCCGCTGCACACGGAGCCCTAAAGCAGAGGAGGGAGAGAAGCATGATTCTCCTCCTCCTTTGCAGGGAGAGATATTGATTGGTGGAGGGAACTGTTGCTGAGCTGTCTCCACCAATCAGATATCTTATCCCTGCAATGTATAGTGTAACACTTGTTATTTACACAAGTCCGAGATCCGTGGGAGAGGTGAGCACACATTGAAGTTTATAAAGCACAACCCCCATCATCCTTCAGAATATACTGTACCAATGGGTGTATTTTGATGGATGATGGGGGTTGCAGCCATATGTAGTGTAACAGATCCCCCATAACTGCATCACCAGCAGATTCCCATAACAGTGCGTCACCACAGATCCCCCATAAGTGTCATCCGCAGATCCCCATAACAGTGTGTTATCCACAGATCCCCCATAACAGTGCGTCATCCACAGGTCTCCATAACAATGCGTCATCCACAGATCCCCATAAGTGTCATCCGCAGATCCCCATAACAGTGCGTCACCACAGATCCCCATAAGTGTCATCCGCAGATCCCCATAACAGTGTGTTATCCACAGATCCCCCATAACAGTGCGTCATCCACAGGTCTCCATAACAATGCGTCATCCACAGATCCCCATAAGTGTCATCCGCAGATCCCCATAACAGTGTGTCACCACAGATCCCCCATAATAGTGTGTCATCTGCAGATCCCCCATAAGTGTGTCATCCGCAGATCCCCATAACAGTGCGTCACCACAGATCCCCATAAGTGTCATCCGCAGATCCCCATAACAGTGTGTTATCCACAGATCCCCCATAACAGTGCGTCATCCACAGGTCTCCATAACAATGCGTCATCCACAGATCCCCATAAGTGTCATCCGCAGATCCCCATAACAGTGTGTTATCCACAGATCCCCCATAACAGTGCGTCATCCACAGGTCTCCATAACAATGCGTCATCCACAGATCCCCATAAGTGTCATCCGCAGATCACCATAACAGTGTGTCACCACAGATCCCCCATAATAGTGTGTCATCTGCAGATCCCCCATAACAGTGCATCATCCACAGATCCCCATAAAAGTGTCATCCGCAGATCCCCCATAACAGTGTATCATCTGCAGATCCCCATAAGTGTGTCACCACAGATCCCCATAACAGTGAGTCATTCGCAGATCTCTCAGTAAGTGTGTACCCTGCGGATTCCCCATACCAGTGCGTCACCACAGATCCCCCATAATAGTGTCATCCGCAGATCCCCATAACAGTGCGTCATCCACAGATCCCCATAACAATGCATCATCCACAGATCCCCATAAAAGTGTCATCCACAGATCCCCCATAACAGTGTGTCATCCGCAGATCCCCATAACAGTGTGTCACCACAGATCCCCATAACAGTATCATCCGCTGATTCCCATAAGTGTGTCACCACAGATCCCCATAACAGTGAGTCATCCGCAGATCTCTCAATAAGTGTGTACCCTGCGGATTCCCCATACCAGTGCGTCACCACAGATCCCCCATAATAGTGTCATCCGCAGATCCCCCATAACAGTGCATCACCACAGATCCCCCATAACAATGTTTTTCTTTCATCATAGGTGTAGAAAAAGACATGGGCTACACATCTAAAATCATAAGTTGATCTAGGCAAAATGAAACTGAACATGAGGTTCTTAGTTTAACAATCTGATTAGACTATATGAAGCCGCTAGCACATGACGGCAAACCTTAGTGAGCAAAAATATGCGGAACCCCTCTTACAGCCTCTAGCCTTGCAGCATGGGTGCGGTGGGGCACCAGGTACCCACCCTGCTGGTTCATTGTCGCTGTGGTTGGCACATTACTCCACACATTTAAGGCTACGGTATGGTATTTAACGTTATTGGCACACTGAGATTTGCCGTGACTTGGCAGTAGGCTTTATAAGTCTGATCATAATGTTAAAGTAAAAACTTCTTGTTCAGCTGAATACAGTATATTTTTGCCTAACACCACTAGATCAACTTGTGATTTTTGGATGTGCAGCCCATGTCTTTTATACAGCAATAATACCGTATTCATTCATGCTCTCAATCGCAATGCCCCCATAACTATGAAGGACAGAGCTGACAGTTGTTTCACTACTGTATTTTGTTGCAGAAAAATATCGTACAGTTGGCTGCTGCATATTGCACATTTTTCAAGAATGTCAAAGCAGAAAAGGCATGCATATAAAATTCCCTTTAAACTGGAGGTTATAAATTACGCTGAAGAGCATGGGAACAGAGCAGCAGAGAGACACTTCAGACCGCCTCCAACTGAAAAAATGATAAGAGAGTGGAGGAAACAGGAGGATGAGCTGCAAAAAGCGGGAAAAAGCAGATCTGGTCTTCGTAGGCGTGGTGCAAAGTGGCCAGAGCTAGATGTGGACGTAAAAGAGTGGATCATAGGCCACAGAAATAATGGCCTTTCAGTCTCAACGAAAATGATCATATGCGAAGCCAAGCGGATTGCTGCTGAGAAAGGCATCAATGAATTCACTGGATCACCATCATGGTGCTTCAGATTTATGAAGAGATGTGGCCTTGCTATGCGTACCAAAACAAGAATTGCGCAAAAAATGCCACAAGAATATGAAGCTAAGATTCTGTCTTTCCACAAGTTTGTAATTGACAGCAGAAAGAAAAATGGATATGAATTAGGCCAGATTGGGAATATGGATGAAGTCCCTCTAACCTTTGACGTGCCATCCAACAGAACTGTTGAGGCAAAGGGTTCAAAGACCGTAACGGTAAAAACTGCAGGACATGAAAAAAACCACTACACAGTTGTGTTGTCCTGCTGTGCCGATGGCACGAAACTGCCACCAATGTTAATTTTTAAAAGAAAGAACATGCCCAAAGAAGCTATCCCACGAGGAGTTGTTGTGCACGTTCACGAGAAAGGATGGATGGACGAGAATGGAATGAGATTGTGCGTTGATAAAGTGTGGTCCAAACGTCCTGGAGGACTTCTGAAAAAAACAGCCCTGTTAGTGCTAGACCAGTTCAGGGCACATATTAGTGAAAACACAAAAAAAGTGTTTAAAGAACAGAAAACCCATCTTGCGGTAATTCCAGGGGGGCTTACCAGCCAGCTGCAACCTCTCGATGTTTCTATAAACAAGCCGTTTAAAGTCTACATGCGAGAAGAGTGGAATAAATGGATGGCTGCTGGCAATCATGACCTGACACCAACTGGACGCATGAAGAGGCCCACTATCACTCAAGTTTGTGAGTGGGTGAAGACATCATGGCAATCAGTAAAGGATGAAACGGTTATACGTTCATTCAAAAAATGTGGGATTAGCAATGCCTTAGATGGCACCGAAGATGGTATGCAATATGAGGACAGTGATGAAAGTGACACTAATGACTCTGTGGACCTGAGCTTCCTAAACTCTGACAGCAGTGATGAGGAATTCCTGGGATTCACTGACTAGAACATTATGGTGCCTGAGGATTAAAGTTTCTCCTCACTTGTTAGCCAGAACATGGCTTTTGCCGTTACTTACAGTACATGGGACTGTTCTTACATGTTACCCACAATGCTGCTGTTGACTGCTGTTGAGTCTACTATGTTAAAATAATATTTTGCTATTTAATTAAAGTTTTTTGCACACTATTTGGCTCAAAATATTTTTTTTCTTATTTTTCTCCTCTAAAACCTAGGTGCGTCTTATAATCAGGTGCGTCTTATAAAGCGAAAAATACGGTACTTAGTGACAAATGACAAAACACTAAATGCAAATGTTTAATTTTCTCAGTTTACCTTATAGTCCAAACTTTTTTTGGCCCTAATATAGTAAGACCAGCGTTGTTCATACCGATCTTGATGAGGGGCCATGCTGGAGTCAGAAGTGCATGATGTGCACACCTCTTAGGCCGGGGTCACACATGCGAGAGTCTGTCGCCTCAATACCCGGCACTGCCGCCGGCATTTGGGACCGGAGCGTGCGGCTTAATGTATTTCTATGCAGCCGAGTGCCGGCAGCAGTGCCGCGTATTGAGGCGAGAGACTCTCGCACGTGTGACCCCGGCCTTAAGAACCAGATGCATCTTAAATGTGGCAGGGACTGGAGTAAGGTATGCCCACAGCTCGACATGAACTGGACAAAATGACATTGCCATGCCCAGTGTCACCCCCACCCTGCCTATTGTAGCAGAGCTGACAAAAAGTGGTGTGAAAAACCTCACAATTCCTACGCTGTGTACACACGTTGCGTTTTTGTCATGTTTTCATTTCTTCTTTTCCCCACGGATTTGTTACAAAACTTGAAGGTTTTCCTGGTGCCAGCAATTTGAGTGAGAATCCTAGAGTCTCACGCACACGATGCTTATTTGGGACTTGCGGATTAGTTGCAGATTCAAGTCTGCAGCATGTCAATTCTTTCCGTGTTTTTGCAGCGATTTTTTATCACTTCAATGAAGTTAGTAAAAAAACGATATAAAAACGCAGGACTAAAAATGATTGCGGTTTTTCAACGTTTTTGTAGTGTTATGCGCCAAAAAACTCGTGTACGTGTGTGTGATACAAAATGATATTAATCATGAAACATTAAAGCGTCTGTTAGTAGTTTTGACCCCTCAAAACCATTGACCACAGTGGATAGGTGATGTGTAAAGCAGGTACAACATACCTAGGTGGATGTTCATTCTATAGACATGACCTAGCAAAGAAGTGATAATCTGGAATATTAGGGTATGTGGTGCGGGCTCACTATACAAAGGGCACATGCTGGCTGTTTTACACAGTCGGCATGTTCCTCTGTCAGGTGCAATCAGAGCAAACTATGATCGCTGCTGTTAACCCCGTAAATTCCTCTATCAATCAATGACAGAGGCTTTTAAGCCACATGATCCCACCCTAGAGTCCGTCCTGGGTGCCCATAGGTCTCTACTAGTGATGAGAGAGTATACTTGTTGCTCGGGTTTTCCCGAGCACTCTCGGGTGATCTCCGAGTATTTGTTAGTGTTCGGAGATTTAGTTTTCATCGCCGCCCAGGGGCTGGCTGGGCCAGGTGGCAGGAAAGCAAATGCCCCCCGGGCCGCTACCCCAGCAGCTGTGCTGAGATGCAGCTGGCAGCAGACATGGCCATGCGCATCAGTCTGTCTCATAAGCTGCAGACCGTGGCTTGTAAGACCTCAGCATGCTCATGCAGGGGGTGTGATGATGTCATTGTCTCGCACCGCTCTACAGGCCAGAAGAGAAGACGGAGGCTGCGGTGCCAGGAATCAGGGTGAGGTGAGTATAAACTTCATTATTTGTTATATGAACGGGCTGTGGGGCCACCCTACTATATATATGGGGGCTACGGCCATCATACTGTGTATATGGGGGCTGGGGCCATCATACTTTATATGTGGAGGAACTGGGGCCATCATACTGTATATATGGAGCTGGGGCCATCATACTTTATATATGGAGGAACTGGGGCCATCATACTGTATATATGAGGCTGGAGCCATCATACTTTATATATGGAGGAACTGGGGCCATCATACTCTATATATGGGGCTGGGCCATCATACTTTATATATGGGGGGAACAAGGGCTATCATACTGTATATATGGAGGAACTGGGGCCATCATACTGTATATATGGGGCTGGGGCCATCATACTGTATATATGGGGGCTGTGGCCATCATACTGTATATGTGGGGCTGGGGCCATCATACTGTATATATGGGGGCTGGGGCCATCAGACTTTTCTATATGGAAGAACTAGAGCCATCACACTGTATATATGGGGGCAGGTGCCATCATACTGTATATATGGAGGAACTGGGGCCATCATACTTTATATGTGGGGGCTGGGGCCATCATACTGTATATATGGGGGCTGGGGCCATCATACTGTATATATGGGGCTGGGGCCATCATACTGTATATATGGGGCTGGGGCCATCATACTTTATATATGGAGGAACTGGGGCCATCATACTGTATATATGGGGGCTGGGGCCATCATACTGTATATATGGGGGCTGGGGCCATCATACTTTTCTATATGGAAGAACTAGAGCCATCATACTGTATATATGGGGGCTGGGGCCATCATACTTTTCTATATGGAAGAACTAGAGCCATCATACTGTATATATGGGGGCAGGTGCCATCATACTGTATATATGGAGGAACTGGGGCCATCATACTTTATATATGGGGGCTGGGGCCATCATACTGTATATATGGGGGCTGAGGCCATCATACTTTATATATGGAGGAACTGGGGCCATCATACTGTATATATGGGAACTGGGGCCATCATACTATATATAAGGGGAAATTGGGGCCATCATGCTATATATATGGGAGCTGGGGCATCATACTATATATATGGGGAAACTGGGGCCATCATACTATATATATGGGAGCTGGGGCCATCATACTATATATATGGGGAAATTGGGGCCATCATACTTTATATATGGAGGAACTGGGGCCATCATACTATATATATGGAGGAACTGAGGCCATCATACTATATATATGGGAGCTGGGGCCATCATACTATATATATGGGGAAATTGGGGCCATCATGCTATATATATGGGAGCTGATGCCATAATACTGTATATATGGGGGCTGGGGCCATCATACTGTATATATGGAGGAACTGGGGCCATCATACTATATATATGGAGGAACTGGGGCCATCATACTGTATATATGGGGCTGGGGCCATCATACTTTATATATGGGGGAACAGGGGCCATCATACTGTATATATGGGGCTGGGGTCATCATACTTTATATATGGAGGAACTGGGACCATCATACTATATATATATGGGGGCTGGGGCCATCATACTATATATATGGGGGAACTGGGGCCATCATACTATACCTATTAGCCATAGGTAAGTGGTCACACTAGGCAGTTAGGTCGGGGACCCATCCGATTCACCTTGATGATGGTGGATGCGCTCACATTATTTGGCCATATTGTCTCATGTGTACTTTTCCTAAATTTCAAAAGCCATTTTGCTATTCACACTTCATGTATTTCACATTGACATGCTTTAACACTATTGAGTGCAAACATTTTTCGTATTTTGATATATAAGTTGTTTATTGGTATTCGCCTATTCAGACTAGTTCTCGTTGTTTAGTCAGTTTTTCTGTTACTTATATGGGGAGAACTGGGAACATCCTACTATATATATGGGGAAACTGGGACCATCCTACTATATATATGGGGAAACTGGGACCATCCTACTATATATATGGGGGAACTGGGACCATACTACTATATATATTGGGTAACTGGGGCCATCCTACTATATATATTGGGGAACTGGGGCCATCCTACTGTATATATTGGGGAACTGGCACATCCTACTATATATATATTGGGGAACTGGGGCCATCCTACTATATATATTGGGGAACTGGGGCCATCCTACTGTATATATTGGGGAACTGGCACATCCTACTATATATATATTGGGGAACTGGGACCATCCTACTATATATATTGGGGAACTGGGAACATCCTACTATATATATTGGGGAACTGGGGCCATCCTACTATATATATTGGGGAACTGGGGCCATCCTACTATAAATATGGGGTAACTGGGGCCATCCTACTGTATATATGGGGGACCTGGGAGAACTAGGGCCATCATACTATATATGTGGTGAAAACTGGGGCCATATATAGGGGCAGTGGGGACAATGATACTATATACAGGGGGCAGTGGGGCCCATCATTCTATATATATGGGGCGGTGGGGACATCACATTGTATATAGGGGCTATGTAGTAATTTTACTATATGGGGAGCTATGAGGTCCTCATTGTATAATAAAGGGCTTTGGGGACCACCATATTGTGTATTGGGGCTGTAAAACCATCATTCTGTATAGGCAGAGCTGTGTGGGCACTCGGGACATTATTTGTTATAAAAGGGGAAATTAATATTAATTGATAGGGGCACTCAGGTTCCTTTTTTTTTTTTTGGGGGGGTGGGACATTGTTAATTTGAAATGGACACAAGTGTATTTGTTGCTGGAAGGGGGCACATGGGATATTATATCCTTCAAAGGAGCATCCAGGCCTTTGCACAGTGGGGGTTCTAATACTTTCTATGGGACACTTCAATTTTTGGGGGAGGGAGTAATCATAGTAATGACACAGTTTTTTTTAAATATTGGGGTCAGTACTCTATGCCTCAGGTGCATGCAGAGTGTTGAGTTTTTGTAGGTTGGAAATAAATGGAGACATCACTAGAAATGTGAGAAGTCAAATGTGTTTTTGTTGTAATCTGTGCAGACGAGTTGTGGCTGGAGAAGTGGTAATGGAGGTCTGGGCAAGATGGAAAAGGCGGGAAAAGTGAGCGACTCAAATCAGAACGACCGTCAGCTGTAAGTCACTATATATAACTGTACTGTAATCATGTGTATGTTCTGCGGGACTAGTATCTACCAATATACGGTTCCTGTAAGGTGGGAATATTGCTCTTTTTAGTAGTCTTTTTTTTAGTTAGTAAAAGCTAAATTTGTTTCAGTCATCATGTAGTACCAGGGGCGGATTATAATAGGGTCAATCTACCGCTCAGATTGCCCGCCGCCATCAGGGCATTACTGCCCTGACTGGCGTATGGGCCCGGTGGGCAGAGAAGGGGCCCGCATCATCTGCTCACCAGGCCCCTACCGGCGCTGCGGCAGTTTCACCTATTGACGTGCGGGCGCACGGCCGCACTTCAATAGTTAACAACAGCCGCCAGCCAATTGGAGGCTGGCAGCTGAAGTCGGCGCACACGTCGCCGGCGTCTGACATCATTGTCAGTCGCCTGTGAGTGCGCGCTGCTGGAGGGAGCTTCACCACTGGAGCGCAGGTCAGGTGAGGAGAACTCTGTTTTTTGGCGTTTTTTTGCGAACGGCCAGAATGCTGCACACTATCTGGGGGCAATATGCTGGAGTCTGGACACACTGGGGGCAATGCTGGAGAGGAGACACTCGGGCAGATTGCTGGACACACTGGGGGCAATGAGCTGGACACACTGGTGCAGATTGCTGGACACACTAGGGGCAATGCTGGAGACACTGGGGCAGATTGCGGGACACACTGGGGGTAATATGCTGGATACACTGGGGGCAATATGCTGGAGACACTGGGGCAGATTGCTGGACACACTGGGGCAATATGCTGGATACACTGGGGGCAATATGCTGGAGACACTGGGGCAGATTGCTGGACACACTGGGGGCAATATGCTGGAGACACTGGGGGCAATAGGCTGGAGAGACTGGGGGCAGATTGCTGGACACACTGGGGCAGATTGCTGGACAGACGGGGGCAATATTGGAGACACTGAGGCAGAATGCTGGACAAACTGCGGCAGATTGCTGGACAGACTGGGGGCAATATGCTGGACACACTGGGGCAGATTGCTGGACACACTGGGGCAGATTGCTGGACACACTGGTGGCAATATGCTGGACACACTGGGGCAGATTGCTGGACATACTGGGGCAGAATGCTGGACACACTGGGGGCAATATGCTGGACACACTGGGGGCAATATGCTGGACACACTGGGGGCAATATGCTGGTGACTCTGGGGCAGATTGCTGGACACACTGGGGCAGATTGCTGGACAGACTGGGGGCAATATTGGAGACACTGGGGCAGAATGCTGGACACACTGGGGCAATATGCTGGACACACTGGGGCAGATTGCTGGACACACTGTGGGGCAATATGCTGGACACACTGGGGCAGATTGCTGGAAACACTGGGGGGCAGGACTGGAGGCATGGGCAGAATGTAGATACGGAGCATGATTGGAGACACGGGGCAGAATGAAAGACATGGGGCAGGATTGGATCATGGGGCAGGATGGATACAATGGAGACAGATGGGGCAGGATGGGGAGATCATATGGGGTAGAATGGATACTCATGAGGGCAGGATGCGAGAACATATGGCTGGAGCCAGGAATGAGATACACGGGGCCAGGATGGGGAATATTATTACCATAGGGGCTAATTAAGGGATATTATTACTGCAGTGATGTATTTATTTATTTTTTTGAGTATACTGTTTTAAATGGGGGGGGGCGGTCCTGGTACTGTGCAGAGTGACACTATGTCGCCTTTTTTTCTTCATGTGGTGTAATATAGAAGTTGGGAAAAATTAAGTAATGTGTTCTGCAAGCGAAGCTCTAGATAACTGTGTTATTTCCTGCAGAAACTAGCCCTGGCTGGAAGAAATGATGGCGGTCTGTGCTGGATGAAAGATGAAGGACTTCGCCTAGAGACATCACTGGTGAGTCAGTGTGTTACCAATACACTGACACTATACACTGTATACTATATACAGAGGTCCTGTGTACAATGTCTCCAGTGATCACTGTATTACCTATACATTATATACAGAGCTCCTGTGTATAATACCACCAGTGATCTCTGTATTACCTCTACACAGACACTGCATACTAAGTACAGATCTCCTGTGAATACTGGCACTTGTGATAGTATTGTGGGTTTTTTAATTACTGATCAGTATTGTAGTATTTAGTCACTATGTGGTGGTAATATGTGGTCTGGAAATGGTGTTGCGGTATTTGTTCCTTGTATGTGATATTATTCGATCACTGTGGTTGTAATATGTGGTCTGGTCATGGTGCTTTGGTATTTGTTCCTTATATGTGATATTATTGGTCATTTTAAAAATTGAAAAATAAATCAAAATATACCTAAATTGTATTGCATATTTTAACAAATATTTAATAGGTTACAGTAAAGTAGGGCCCGGCCAAAAGTGTCTACCGTGTTATGGTGGCGGCTTACAAAATCTTTGTAACATGACACACATGACCCCATCGCATGACCCCGTCGCATGACCCCGTCACATGACCCCATCACATGACCAGGGGGGCCCACAGTGTCTGAACAGCCCGGAGCCCTGGCTAACCTTAATCCACCCCTGTGTAGTACAAGGTGCATGGTGGAGTCATTGGTCTCTGTATAGTGTTTTGTTATGTAAATGTAATGGTCATATTATATTATATTATGTATTCGCTGTGTAGTGGTGATGGTGGTGGACATTGAGTAGTTTTATTGTTTTGGTCTTTTATATTAGTAATTTTGATAATATTGGTCTTTGCATTGTATGTTTTTGATTATCAACAGTGGTATACTGTAATTATATATGTATAGATGCTCTTTTAAATGGTTATAGTGGGGTTAGATGGGGAGACATGCACTTTGGGGCTTGGACCCCAGATCTTTTAGAACCCTAGCAATGTCCCTGCCATACTGTGTGTTTACTTCTCAGTGTTTCTAGAGATATATGTAGGTTTGTAAGTAAGCTCCGTTACGGTACCATATCTAAGCAGTAAGCTTGGTTCTGGTACTGTATAGATGTAGTAATCTAGATTATGGTACTATATGCATGCCATAAGCTTGGTTCTGCTCTTTTATCTCTGTAGTAAGCTCGGTTTTGCTCCCATATCTCTGTAGTAAGCTCAGTTCTGCTCACATATCTCTGTAGTAAGCTCAGTTCTTCTCCCACAGCTCTGTAGTAAGCTCTGTTCTGCTTCCTTACATCTGTAGTAAGCTCAGTTCTGCTCCCTTATCTATGCAGTAAGCTCTGTTCTGCTCCCTTATCTCTGTAGTAAGCTCAGTTCTGCTCCCTTATATCTGTAGTAAACTCCGTTCTGCTCCACTATCTATGTAGTAAGCTTGGCTCTGGTCCCTTAATGTTGTAGTAAACTCCATTCTGCTCCATTACCTCTGCAGTAAGCTTGGTTCTGCTCCCTTATCTCTGTTGTAAGCTCCATTCTGCTCCTTTATCTCTGTAGTAAACTCCGTTCTGCTCCCATATCCCTGTAGTAAGCTTGGTTCTTCTCCCACAGCTCTGAAGTAAGCTCTGTTCTGCTCCCTTGTTTCTGTAGTAAGCTCGGTTCTGCTCCCATATCTCTGTATTAAGCTCAGTTCTGCTCCCTTACATCTGTAGCAAGCCCAGTTCTGCTCCCTTATCTCTGTAGTAAGCTTGGTTCTTCTCTCACAGCTCTGTAATAAGCTCTGTTCTGCTGCCTTATCTCTGTAGTAAGCTTGGTTCTTCTCCCATATCTCTGTAGTAAGCTCTGTTCTGCTCCCTTACATCTGTAGTAAGCTCTGTTCTGCTCCCTTACATCTGTAGTAAGCTCGGTTCTGCTCCCTTATCGCTGTAGTACACTCCATTCTGCTCCATTATCTCTGTAGTAAGCTTGGTTCTGCTCCCTTATCTCTGTAGTAAACTCAGTTCTGCTCCCTTATCTATGCAGTAAGCTCTGTTCTGCTCCCTTATCTCTGTAGTAAACTCCGTTCTGCTCATTAATCTCTGTAGTAAGCTTGGCTCTGCTTCCTTAATGCTGTAGTAAACTTCATTCTGCTCCATTACCTCTGCAGTAAGCTTGGTTCTGCTCCCTTATCTCTGTTGTAAGCTCTATTCTGCTCCCTTATCTCTTTAATAAACTCCGTTCTGCTCCATTATCTCTGTAGTAAGCTCGGTTCTGCTCCCATATCTCCCTAGTAAGGTCAGTTTTGCTCCCTTATCTATGTAGTTATCCATCCTTCTCGTGTCTATGTAGCCAGCTTGCTTCTGTTACAGTATCAATGTAGGCAGTAAGCTTGGTTCTGCTCCCCTAAATATGCAGCAAGCTCCATTCTATTTATGTATCTATGTACAAGCTTGTTTTTATAGCCTGTTATCTCTTGCTTTAATGCAGCAGCCAGCGATAAGTTAGGGTAAAGGTGGGCGACTGCAACTCAAGGGCCACTGCCTTGTAATTGCCCCCCAGGCTGAAAAGTGCCAGCCAGCCCCTGTCACCGCAGCTGAATGATTTACAGCTACTAGCCTGGTTGATTACATGTGGGGATTTCCTAGCAACCAGGCAACCCCCACATTTACTCAGGCTGGTTAGTAGCTGTAAATCATTCAGCTGGCGTGATGAAAACTAAATCTCCGAACACTAACAAATACTCAGAGACCACCCGAGCGTGCTCGGGAAAACCTGAGCAATGAGTATACTCGCTCATAACTAGACGCTATCTTTAAATGGCCTAAAGATAATGATGACACATTTCCTTTGTATTATAGGAAAACTAAAATATTGTCATTTATTACATTAAAAAAATTACAATAAGGAAAATTGGTGGATGCAAATGTTTGGGCACTCTGCATGGTTAGTACCTAGTAGCACCCCATTTTGCAAGTATCACAGCTTGTAAATGTTTTTTGTAGCCAGCCAAGAGTCTTTCAATTCGAGGGATTTTCATCCATTCTTCCTTGAAAATTCTTCCCGTTCTGTGAAATTCCTGGTTTGTCTTGCATGCACTTCTATATTGAGGTCTAGCCACAGATTTTCAGTGATGTTCAGATCAGGGGACTGTGAGGGCCATTGTAAAACCTTCAGCTTGCGCCTTTTGAAGTCGTCTGTTATGGATTTTGATGTATGTTTAGGATCATTATCCATTTGTAGAAGCCATGTTCTTTTCAACTTGTTATGTTTGCATCAAGAATTTGTTCATATTTTACTGAATGCATTCTTCCCTCTTCCCGTGAAATGTTCTTTATGCCATTGGCTGCACCACAACCCCAAAGAATGTTGATTCACCCCCATACATGTTTGCATACTTCTGACTGAATTTGTCCATATTTGTGCAGGTGTCTCTAAATAGTAGAACAATGCATCCTCCAGATTCTGCTAAATCTTTCTGAAGGTCTTTTGCAGTCAAGCGGGGATTCTGATTTCCCCTCTAGCAATCCTACGAGCAGCTCTCATTGAAATTCTGCTTGATCTTCCAGACCTTATATTGACCTCCACTGTTCCTGTTAACTGCCATTTCCTAATTGCATTTCAAACTGAGGAAATGGCAACTTGAAAATTCTTTGTTATCTTCTTTTAGCATTCTCCTGCTTTGTGGGTCTCCACATTTTGATTTTCAGAGTGCTAGGCAGCTACTTAGAAGAACCTATGTCTGCTATTTTTTTGCACATGGTTAGAGGAAGCTGGGTTTTTGTAAAGCTGAGAAACTTGCATCACCTGGCCTTTCCTAACGATGATAGTGAACAAGCCATAACCCTAACAGGCTAATTAAGGCTTTTTTTGCAATTTTCAAGTGTAAAAAATGAATATATATATATATATATATATATATATATATATATATATATATATATATATATTATATACATATATATATATATATATATATATATATATAATGTATATATACAGTACAGACCAAAAGTTTGGACACACGTTCTCATTTAAAGATTTTTCTGTATTTTCATGACTATGAAAATTGTACATTCACACTGAAGGCATCAAAACTATGAATTAACACATGTGGAGTTATATACTTAACAAAAAAGTGTGAAACAACTGAAATTATGTCTTATATTCTAGGTTCTTCAAAGTAGCCACCTTTTGCTTTGATGACTGCTTTGCACACTCTTGGCATTCTCTTGATGAGCTTCAAGAGGTAGTCACCGGGAATGGTCTTCCAACAATCTTGAAGGAGTTCCCAGAGATGCTTAGCACTTGTTGGCCCTTTTGCCTTCACTCTGCGGTCCAGCTCACCCCAAACCATCTTGATTGGGTTCAGGTCTGGTGACTGTGGAGGCCAGGTCATCTGGAGTAGCACCCCATCACTCTCCTTTTTGGTCAAATAGCCCTTACACAGCCTGGAGGTGTGTTTGGGGGTCATTGTCCTGTTGAAAAATAAATGAAGGTCCAACTAAACGCAAAACGGATGGAATAGCATGCCGCTGCAAGATGCTGTGGTAGCAATGCTGGTTCAGTATGCCTTCAATTTTGAATAAATCCCCAACAGTGTCACCAGCAAAGCACCCCCACACCATCACACCTCCTCCTCTGTTATGATCCTTAGTGGTTGAGGATCACAAATTACTCCAGCTAAGTAACAAACATAGGACAAGCTCTAGGGAGGTGGCAAACTGGACTGACCGCAAATCTGAACCTATCCAAACACACTAGAAGTAGCCGGTGAACGTGCCTAAAAATCCTAGACGTCTCGAACCAGCCTGAGGAACTAACTACCCCTAGAGAGAAAGAAAAGACCTCTCTTGCCTCCAGAGAAATAATCCCCAAAGATATAGAAGCCCCCAACAGATAATAACGGTGAGGTAAGAGGAAGGCACATACACAGGGGTGAAAGCAGATTCAGCAAATGAGGCCCACTAATACTAGATAGCAGAAAATAGAAAAGGGAATCTATGCGGTCAGTAAAAAACCCTTACAAAATATCCACTCTGAGATTTCAAGAACCCCCACACCAACTAACGGTGTGGGGGGAGAAACTCAGTCCCCTAGAGCAACCAGCAAGCGAGGAAATCACATTTTAGCGAGCTGGACTAAAAACATAATGAACACTGATAATCAAAAAATGATCAAACAAAAACTTAGCTTGTCTTGGAGAGACTGGGAGCAAGGTAGACACAAGGAATCTGAAGAGCACTGAATACATTGATAGCAGGCAAGGAACTGAGTCTCCACGGGAGCTAAATAGGAAACCAACCAAGGATAACGAACCAGCTGATGCAGCCAACCTGCAGAAAGACAACACTACACAGTACCGCTTGTGACCACTAGAGGGAGCCCAAAAATAGAATTCACAACACTCCTCCATGCTTCACGGTGGGAACCAGGCATGTAGAGTCCATCCGTTCACCTTTTCTGCGTCGCACAAAGACACGGTGGTTGGAACCAAAGATCTCAAATTTGGACTCATCAGACCAAAGCACAGATTTCCACTGGTCTAATGTCCATTCCTTGTGTTCTTTAGCCCAAACAAGTCTCTTCTGCTTGCTGCCTGTCCTTAGCAGTGGTTTCCTAGCAGCTATTTTACCATGAAGGCCTGCTGCACAAAGTCTCCTCTTAACAGTTGTTGTAGGATGTGTCTGCTGCTAGAACTCTGTGTGGCATTGACCTAGTCTCTAATGAGAGCTGCTGTTAACCTGCGATTTCTGAGGCCGGTGACTTGGATAAACTTATCCTCAGAAGCAGAGGTGACTCTTGGTTTTCCTTTCCTGGGGCGGTCCTCATGTGAGCCAGTTTCTTTGTAGCGCTTGATGGTTTTTGCCACTGCACTTGGGGATACTTTCAAAGTTTTCCCAATTTTTCAGACTGACTGACCTTCATTTCTTAAAGTATTGATGGCCACTCGTTTTCTTTACTTAGCTGCTTTTTTCTTGCCATAATACAAATTCTACCAGTCTATTCAGTAGGACTATCAGCTGTGTATCCACCAGACTTCTGCACAACACAACTGATGGTCCCAACCCCATTTATAAGGCAAGAAATCCCTCTCATTAAATCTGACAGGGCACACCTGTGAAGTGAAAACCATTCCCGGTGACTACCTCTTGAAGCTCATCAAGAAAATGCCAAGAGTGTGCAAAGCAGTCATCAAAGCAAAAGGTGGCTACTTTGAAGAACCTAGAATATAAGACATAATTTCAGTTGTTTCACACTCTTTTGTTAAGTATATAATTCCACATGTGTTAATTCATAGTTTTGATGCCTTCAGTGTGAATGTCCAATTTTCATAGTCATGAAAATACAGAAAAATCTTTAAATGAGAAGGTGTGTCCAAACTTTTGCTCTGTACTGTATATAAAATACACAGTAAAATGTGCCATTTTAGAATTTAGGCCCTTTAGAGATCATTTCAACTTCAATTTGCTTAACAGTTCACAATAACAGTCATTTTGACCAGGGGTCCCAAACTTTTACATGCTAGTGTATATATAGAGAGTATCATGATCTTAACAACAGCAGCACAGCGGCGCAGTGGTTAGCACTGCAGCATTGCAGCGCTGGAGTTCTGGGTCCAAGTCCCACTAAGGACAACATCTGCAAAGAGTTTGCATGTTCTCTCCGTATTTGTGTGGGTTTCCTCCGGGTACTCTGGTTTCCCCCCACATTCCAAAGACATACTGATAGGGAATTTAGATTGTGAGCCCCAAAGGGGACAGTGACAATAATGTGTGCAAACTGTAAAGCGCTGTGGAATATGTTAGCGCTATATAAAAATAAAGATTATTATTATTAATAACAGTATAATTTATTAAGAATTAAAATTGTTTATCCCACATTATTAAAAGAAAAAAAAGAAAAATTAAAGTGTCAGAAATCCTGTTTTTCACCGCACCTCCTAAACTAAATGCAAAAAAGGAAAACTAACAAAAAGTTGTGAGTTTTTAAAAAAGGGGAGAAAAAAAGCAAATGTTCAAAAATGGAAGTCTGTTGCATCCTTATGGGGTTAATAATAGAGTAGTATATTTGGTTTGGCACTCAGGTGGTAGTGGGCCCAAATTGAATGGTATGAGGTTTTATTATTTCTGCTATAATAACAGGAATCCAGAAAACTGTCCACAAAGTTACATAACTTTTTATGTAGATTTCTGCTGTAAGAACATTATAAAATGTCACAGTAGAGCCGAGTTTTCCTTTAGGCTCAATAAGAACAGATCAATTTTCTTTCTCCTTTGAGTCGTAGAAGCTTTTACCAGAGAATGGCTTTAATTCTTGGTTTATTTTACCCTGACGTTTTCAATCAATGTTTAATATAGTGAAGAACATGCATTTACCTATTGAATACTAATGGAGCCTTGGCTTCTATTCAGACTGGACTCTGTCCTCTCCCCATCAACATTTACACAGCCTGGCACCAGGGAAATGGGAACCAAGTGGGTAATGCGGTTTCCTCTGTCTGTCCGGAAATGCTGACTGTGAGATGACCATCAGAGAAATGATGATAAGCTAAGTATATACTGCATGCCCGACTTGTGAGTTACCCAAACGCACCAGTAGGGGCAGCAGACACAAAACTATAGAACACTCACTCATTCACATAGCACCAATATATTCTGCAGCACTTTAAAATTCAGACCCTACATGCACAAATAATATAAGACATTACAGAGTCTCATTAATTAACCCCTTCAATTATTGGGCAATTTTCTATTTATTTATTTTTTTGCTTTTGTTTTTTCCTCCCTTTTTTCCCAGAGCCATAACTTTTTTTTTTATATTTTACAGTCGACAAATCATATCAGGGCTTGTCAGTTTTGGAACAAGATTTAATTATGAATGGCACCATTCATTTTGCTATAAATGTTCTAAAAAATGTAAAAAAAAATGCAAGAGGGTTCAAATGGTTTAAAAAAACAAATTCTTCCCTTTTCTTGTTTTAGGTTTTTTTATGGTCATTACTATGTTGTAAAAATTGTTCTGTCAACAAGATTCATCAGGTCAGTTTTTCAGATCAGCACAAATTCAGCAATGCTAACCTTGTAGGGTATTTTTTAGTTTTTTTATGAAGGGAATCTGGCAGTAAGATCCACCTCCCCCAAAACAGCATGTATGGATATACAGGTCTTAACAAACAAAATCCCTAGACACCTTTATATCTTTCATACGTTACTTCATTCCCAAGAAATCAAACTTTCCCAAGAAGTTTTTTAGTGCAAAAGCACGTTAGGTGTTAAGCACCCTAGACGTGACAGAGCACTTCTCATTCCACTGCCTCCTGAAATTTTACCGCCCCCCACCTGCCTTTTCAGCTTGATTGATAGTCTGCGCTTGTGCACATGACCATATAAATAGGACAAATGCTATCCATGGGTTTGATAGCACTCGTGCCCATGTTATTCTATGGGCCTGTAAAAATTTTCATTTTTTTCCTTGGACCGAGCAATCCAAGGAAAAAATTGCAGCATGCTTGATTTCCCTTCAAGAATTGGATGGCACTCACACGTTCAAGTCTATGGGTCCATGAAAAAAATCAGATCGCACTCAGATGACATTTGAGTGTTGTCCAATTTCCATGGATAGACTGAATGGAGAAGGTGAAGATCATTTTTTTTTCTCTCCACCTCTGAGAAAATCAGATTCCACTTGGATCGACCTCTGATCAAACTCTATCAGAGCATGATTATCATAATCGGAGAGTTTTTCTCGCATGGAGGAAAAAAGATCGTGTGACCCCAGCCTCTATGTGATGTTAGTCACCAGACAAAAAAATCAGACAGTGAGCTATTAATTAAGCTAAAGAGGCTGATGCTCAGACTGCTGAAGACCTCTATCGCTGTAAATTAGGGAAACAAAACCTGGGGTCAGAGTCTCTGGAAGTGCTGTCACACCCAGGGCACTTAATTCTTCAATTGCATATGAATCAAACCACTCATTTCTAGGGAATGTGTCACAATTCCTCCGCTCAGTGAGTGATTAATATGCTCTTCTGTGGAAACTGTCTTGCTGAGTTGTTTGTGTCTTGATTGACAGATTGGCTGTCCAATACTGTGATGGGCTTGCTGGGCTGTCAGAACCTTGATTAACAGCTCTGCTGTCCAATCTGTGACTGGGACGTGTGGGGTTTTTCTCCAGGTGTTCGGTGTTCTGGTAATTGCCCAGCTACTTAACTGAGCTGTCTGTCCCTGATCCCTACCAGATGTAGTTTATGCTTCTTGTTGAGTGCTAGCCTGATTCTGTTGCTCTGAGTTCTGATCTTCTGCTGCCTGACCCTTTGGACCGTGTTCTGACTATTCCTTTGTCTTGTCCTTTGGCTTTTGATCCGCTATCTCTTGTTATTGACCTTGGACTGTGACCTGACTTATGCCTTAGTCTTTTCCCTTAGTTATCTACGTACTCTCTTGGTATTGACCCCGGAAAGTCTGACTCTTCTGCCTCACGGCCTGTCCGTGAGTAGTGACTAGTGTCATAGAATGCAGTAACACATAGAAAATATAAAGGTGTTGTTGGATTTATCTTTGAAAAAACTGCATGCCCATATATGAAGTTTGTATGGGATTGGCTTTACTGATCGTTTGATTTTAACCCCTTCTTGACCATGGATGTACCCAGTATGTCCTGGATGGGAATGACATTCAACCTTGGATGTATTGGGTGCGTCTTGGTGATTTTGCTGGCACAGAAGCTGTGCAAGCGCGATTGCTACTGGTGTTCAGCTGAAATCACAGCTGACGCATGGCACTCATTGACAAGAGTACTGCCTGTTTATCCCCCTAAATGCTGCAATTTTCATTGATAGCATTTAAAAGGCAAGGAAAGGGAGGGGGCTCCTTCTGCCATCCGATCGGCACCACCGCGATGTCATCGCTGAGGCCCAATTGTTGCCATAGTGACCCGATGTCATCATGATGACATCCAGATCGCCAGGTAAGCCTCTTAGATCATGAACAGAGCATGGTCTAAGGGGCTCATGTCAGTGCAAAACTGACGGTTATAAACCATTGCAATGCTGGGGCATTGCCATTGTTTATAACAGTGATAAGGCACATGAAAGTAAAAGTCTCATAAAGGAAATTAAGTAAAAAAAAAGTTAAGCAAAAGTAAAAAGAAATTGTAAAAATATTTTTTTTAAATCACAAAATAATTAAAATATATTGTAGCCATAGATTTCTATTTTTAGGTAAAAAAAATGCACACATATTTGGTATTGCTGTGTTTGGAATAATCTGCCTTATAAAACTGTCACATTAGTTAACCCCTTCAATGAACTCTGTAAAAAATAGATAAAAAACGAGGAAAACATCAATGCTTTTTCATCATACTACCAAACAAAAAGTGGAAGAAAACACTATGCAAAAATAATTATTTTTTCTATAAAATAGTTTTTATTGTGTAAAAGCGGCAAAACATAAAAATATGTAAATGTGTTACCGATGTAATCATACTGATCTGAAGAATAACACTGCCTTATCAATTTTACCACACGTGAAACGGCATGAAAAAAATCCTGAATTTCTGTTTTTTGCTCATTTTGCCTCCAAAAACTTGGAATAGAAAGTGATCAACCCGTCCTGCAAAATACAAGCCCTCAGATGACTCTGTCGGCCAAAAAATGGAAAATGTATAGTGCTCAAACTATGGCAATACAGTTTTTGCAATTAAAAGTGTCTTTTAGTGTGTGACAGCAGCCAAACAGAAAAAAAATATATGAATCTGTTATCTCTGTAATTGCATTGACCCGAATAATAAAGTCACTTATATAGCACGAGGAATAGTGTAAAAATAAATAAAACCAATTCTTAAACTGCTGTTGATTTGTCAATTCTGCCTCCCAAAGATCACAGTAAGGCTTGGGTCACATTTATCCTGTGATCTACACTGAGCACTTATACCAAGGAATACCACCAGATCCTACCTTCATGATGGCCCCCCCACTAAGGAACTCATCACCGCTACAGAGACATCCCAGTGTTTAATGAGTCCATCATTTAAGTCGATGAACACTGAAAGATTTTGGGACTGTGATGCTGATGCGCTAGGTGCCCAAAGCTGATTGGGCTAAATACCTGTGGTCTAGTTTGGCCAGTCACGGGATGATGTCCGGTCGCTTGGTCCTCAGGACTAAATAGACTATGAAGCTATTAAGGACACCCTGTTGGCCTTTTTACCATCACCCCTGAGAGATATTGCACCAACGTCCAGACATTATTTCGCCAATAGGTCTCCTATCTAGAAATTGGCAGTTAACTCTGACAACATTGCATCCACTGGCTCGACGGTAGGGCTGCCCACTCCGATGCTGCCCTCTGGGACATGATCGTGCTTGAGCAGCTTATGGAGAAACTGGCCCCAGAAATGCAAAAGTAAGTAGACGACCAGAAGCCTAACAACCGAGAGCAACAGCCCGATTGGTCGATGGGTTTATAGGTAACTGACTTCGCTGGAGACCTGATATGCCGACCGATCCCAGAAGGCTCCTCAAACAAAGATATGGCTGGCCACCAGTCACTCAAGCAGGACTATTACACTATCCAGCATAAGATCCACCAGGATAAAAGGTTACCAACAGTAACAGTGATTTGTCCAACCCACGGTTCTGTTATACATGCGGGCGCCTTGGACATATGGCCAAACAATGTCCCCAGGGGCATGGCTCCATGCCTGGGGCCCATCTGCCAATTTGAGCCAGGAGAGTTTGAGGGATGCTACCCCTGGGATACACCAGTTGCAAAGGAAATGATATATCCCGTCCATACTCTATGGCGGGTTGGACACTCTACACCAGCTACCCTCCATCATCACATTTATCCAGTCAAGGTTGGGGATATCCAAGCTCAGGGACTTCAGGACACTGGGTCTTCCATCACACTGGTCAGCCCAGATATTGTCCCACCAGAGCTCTATATATCAGGCTGCCGACAAGGGAGAGGTCAAAGTGGGACTCATGGATGGTCTCCCCATTGCTGTTATTTTGGGGAGCAACCTAGGCCAAGGTCTATCCAATCAATTTGTCACAGTCATCACCCGCAACCAAGCCAAGCAACACTCTGATGTGAATCCTTCTTCCACCACTCCCAAGGATAACCCACACTTCAAGCCTCCATCATCCTTCTCTGAGCCGATGGCAGTGAGTACACCTAACCAGACAGTGGCCATTGATTGGCGTGAGTGAGATCGCAAGGAGTTTAGGAAAGCCCAACTCACAGACACCACCCTAGAGCTAGTACACAGTACGGCTGCTCAACCTGGGGAAAGAAATCAGGGGAGGTATATACAGGGTGGGCCATGTATATGGATACACCTGCGGGTAATTGCAGTAGATTTCAATGCAAGACACCTTACGCAAGAAAACTGTCACCATTCTGATTTAGGTGTATCCATATAAATGGCCCACCCAAAAAAGTTTACCTCATCACTGAACATAATGTTCTGTGTAAACTGAGGGTCCTGTTTCCAATTTTTGTTTTGCCCATTCTGCAAATTCAGCGCGCCGATCTGGGTCATCCTCGTTGAGATGCTGCAGCAGCTGGATTTTGTAAGGGTGCCATTTGTGAGTAGCTAATATCCGTCAAAGGGATGTTAGACTGATGCCAGATTAGTGGGCTGAATTTGCAGAATGGGCAAAACAAAAATTGGAACAGGGAATGGTGACAGTTTTCTTGCGCATGGTGTCGTTCATTGAAATTTGCTGCAATGACCCGGGTACTGTGTTCACCAGACATCAACACAATTTCTATTGGCTCCTCACGTGTTAACCTCTGCGACATGTCAATGGCTGTAAACAAAGAGAAACCTGTAAATAACTCATGAAAGAATAAAGTTATGTTAAAATCAAAAACACCATTGTTTTTCTTGTGAAATTCTCAATAAGTTTGATGTGTCACATGACCCTATTGCCATTGGAAAAAATGAAGATGGAGCCAAAATGGCCAACTTCAAAATGGTCACCATGGTCACCACCCATCTTGAAAAGTTTTCCCCCTACCATATATTAATGTGCTACAAACAGGAAGTTGATATCACCAACCATTCCCATTTTATTTAGGTATATCTATATACAGTTATATGAAAAAGTTTGGGCACCCCTATTAATCTTAAGCTTAATGTTTTATAAAAATAGTTTTTTTTGCAACAGCTATTTCAGTTTCATATATCTAATAACTGTTGGACACAGTAATGTTTCTGCCTGGAAATGAGGTTTATTGTACAGAAAATGTGCAATCTGCATTCAAACAAAATTTTAGTTGAGTAGGGTTTCCACAGGTGGTGTTGACCAATCAGGGGACCCAGTACCAAAGCGAGCATTTTGTTTTTGATTGGGCCAGAAGAGGACAGGGATGTTGGCTAATTGAACAATTGATGTTTGCTAATTTGTTGATTACCCATTGTACCAGGCCATGCAGTTTGTTGACCTGCAAATATTGAAGGATAAACTATTCAAATTGAATACTCGAACAATGAGGGATGACCCCATCCCACTTTTACCCTGACCTGTGGGTGATGGCCTGAAGACAGTTGGGAATTATAAAAGGGAAAATGCCTCTTTTTACAGAGAGATACTACAGGATGCAAGCTTAATGGACCACGGCCCAGCTGGAGGAATACAAATCTGCTCCATTGACCATCAATGAACCCTCAAAGACATTTGGAGAATGCAGGTTGGAACAATCAGGCCATCTGGCCACATACCTTATGTACTTGGTCAGCTTCCTAAGCTTGCTGTTACCTCCTCTCTCTGGGTGTCCACCAAAAATTGAAGTGCTACTGGTTAGGGTAGAAGACCCTGGATGCACCGAAGTTGCAGCTGCTCCATTCCCGGCAAGCCAACAGAAGGGTGAGACTCTTTTGCACCATTTTGTGCATTTGTTGGGAATGATCTATATGTTATTGTTTGTTGGTGGTTGATGAAATTATTGCAACACTGTTTTACCTTCACCCTGTGTTGTCTGAGTAGCATTCTGCCTACAGGAAAGGGGTGCGGGCATTTAGTGGAATGAACCCTGGTCTATGTGGACTTTCTAAAGACAGCCGGGCCATCAGATGAGAGCACCCACTGACCCTGGTATCTCCACAGCCGCACAAACTCAAAACCACAGCAATAATGGCTACAGTCCCATAGACCTTCAACTTCCGAATAATACAGTATGTGTAACTGTAATAACAGGAACATCAAGCTGTTTGCAGATGATCTAATAGCTTTTACTTTTACCAACTTTAAAATAGGCAGACTGACTAATTATAAGTTTGAAGACACTTGTGATCAGAGGTATATCTAGATTTTCCATCTCAGCACCTGGAACAAGAATTCAGTTTGCCCACCCAGCACATATGTGATTTGCACACTTACAGTCAAGTACCTACGAGCTGCTCTTTGTAACTCTGTCAATGTTCAGTGAAAAACTGAGAGAAGCAGGGAGAAAAGCTTGTTGTCATGTGACTGTAAGTATGAAAATCGCAGACAGTGCAGACAGGAAGGCCACAGGGACAGGTTCACAGTTCTGGCCTGGATACTCGGCCTCCAGGGTGGCAGACAGGTGCTGCCAATGTAGCTGTGGGGTACAGGTACTGCAGTTGCGGTTTCAGCAATTGGACACAGCCGAAGTGGTTACAGGAAACATTGATTGACAATGGCAGACTAACGGTAACACAGAATACTAACAGACTAGGGGCAAGGGACCTGGCAACATGCAGTTGCGTACACCAGCCACCTAACACAGAACTATAGGGGTTGCTCAGGCACCTCCCAATAGAGGAGGGTGCCTTTAATGCAAGATGTCTCCTGGCTATTGGCTGGGAGACACCTTTCAGGGTAACACACATTTAACTAAATGCCTCCCAGCAGTTGCTGGGAGCATTTTCCATGTGTGCTCACTGCTGGACACATTGCGGTGTGCAAAGAGGAAGAAGGAGGCAGGAGCAGAAGCATGCCGGAGACCGTGCCGCGGGCAGGGGTGCTAAGTAAGCCAGTGTCCCTGCATGGAGGGAAAAGTGGACACCATGCATGGGCGCCAGTCATAGTGCTACAGTACCCCCTTTTACACCCCCTCTTCAGGCTCCTGATGACGGTTTGCAGAGAAGATGGGGCCAGATTCTTCCTCCTGGACTCCCACGACCTCTTATCAGGACCACGTTCTCTCCAAGCCACTGGAAGAAAGATAACATCTCCCAACTTCTTCTTGGCCAAAATGTCTCTCAACGGCTGGACATCATCGGAGCAGAATGGAGCGGCTTTGGAAATGGGAACCTTAATTTGCTGATTCTTTTTTAAGTCCAGGAGGAATAATTGTTCCCTTTGAAGAAATGGGGATGAACTGAGACTCCATATCCTGATTGGTGGACAGTAGCGACTCAGAGGATTCCTCTGCCATGACGTTGTCATCCCCCAACCACCGGGAACTAGAAGATACCTCTACAGGGTCGATCTTCACATTGAAGTCATCCAGATATGTTCTTCAGGCAGTAGGTCTTTAGGAAACTGGCCATTGGAATCATCACCTGCCGGAGAGGATGGCAGCACTGGTGATCCAGCTTGAAGCACAGGAGCCAGACATGTCTTGTGACATGCCTTTCCCCATTGAAGTATCTCACCAGACTTCCAATCTAGCACAGGCTCATGAGCTTTTAGCCATGGTAGACCTAAGAGAAGGGGTGAAAAATGTCGGAAAGCGCAAAAAAAGCAATTTTCTATGAATGGAATGCTCCAATCTGGAGCTCTACTGGTTCTGTGATGACTTAAACAATTTCAAGGAGGCCCTTCCCTTCAACAGATGACTCTGTCAGTGGGCTCTGGAGGCTTCGGACCGAAACACTTTACCGATCCACCACAACTTTTAGAAAATTTCCTGCTGAACCAGAGTCAAGGAAGGATGTCTAGTTGAAGCAGACTCCTCCAGAAGACATGGAAACATTCTAAGTCAGTGGTGAATAACCTCCTCTTTCACCTAGGGAAGCTTCACCCACAGGCTTTAGGTTTAGGAGTTTTGACCTTATAGGAAAATCACAAATAAAATGCTCCACACTACCGCAGCTGAAGCACGCTCTCTTGACACGACCACTCTCTGGCTGTCGCTATCCCAGCATAGCATGATCAATCTGCATGGGTTAAGCCATTGTGGATGTCTCAGGAGGCTGACAAAAGAGTGGTCTTCGGAAAGATGGCGCTAGACATGTCAGTCTCCTCTTATGAATCACCTCTTTGGTTGGCTCCTGAAACCAGAGGTCGATTCAAATTTTCAGGGAGATTAATTCATCCAGAGAGGTTGAAATGTCACATCCAGCAATCTCATCCTGGATCCGTCCAGATAATCCTTCCCAGAAGGCGATGACCAAAGCTTCATTATTTCATCCCAGCTCGGAAGACAAGATGCGGTACCGGGCGGCATACTGGCTGACGGACAATTCTCCCTGATGTAGTCCGAGCAGGGAGGATGCAGCAGAGGAAGCATGACTAAGTTCATCAAATACCCTCAGGAAGGCCACCAGGAAGGCCTGCAGGTCCATTGTCACAGGATCCCTTCTCTCCCACAAGGGATTAATCCATGCTAATGCTTCTTCAGCAAGATGGGACATCAGAAATCCCACCTTCACCCAATTAGTTGGGAACTGATGGGCCAAAAGTCCATAATGCAGGGTGTACTGATTTAGAAATCCACGGCACCACTTAGGGTCTTTGCTGAATCGTGGTGGAGCCAATAAGTGAAGATTAGATCCAGAAGTATATAGCTGGAGCAGAAGAAGTGACCATGGTTGGAATGTCCAAACAGGTATATACAGTGCTTAGATATGACAAAAAATTTCTTCCTGATCACGCTGACGGGCGATATCTTGATACAGGTATGTGGCCAGGGGAGTCTTGGGATCAGCAGGATCTATGGCCTGAGCAAACTGTTAGGCACCTAGGTGGCGCACGTGGTTCCCGTACCCTCTGTCAAGACTCGAACCCAGCAGCTCTTGTGCACTAGGTGGCAGCTCTTCCCTCTGACCTATTCAGCTCAGTGGACAGTTACTTGCTAAACCAGATACTAATACCTGTGTTGTTTCTGATTGTCTACACCCTGAGTTCCTTATTGGCTCAAACTTGTGAACTTCTGATTGAACACCCTACTGAAACCTGGCACTGCACTTCCTTCCTTGTGAGATTATTGACCTCCCAGTCTTTAGTCTAGCTTCTTTCCACCTGCTGCTTATCCTCCTAACTATACTGCTGCTCTGAGTACTGACTTCTGGCTATTTCCTGTGTTGTGGATTCTGTTTGTGGGCTCCCTCTGGTGGTTACTGCTGGTACTGGGTGACTTTGGTGGGTTGCGGCCTTTGGTTTCCACCTGTCCATCAGTGGCTGGGTGTTTCCTATTTTACCTGGCCTTTCTGTCATTTCCCTTGCCGGCTATCAATGTATTCAGATGTGCTCTGTTTGGTTCCTGCCTACCTGCTCCCAGATCTTTCAGGATAAGCTAAGTGCTGATTTTCAGTTGTTTGGTTTTTTGTCCAGCTTGCTTATTATGTCTCTATGCTAGCTGGTAGCTCTAGTGGACTGAGGTTCTCCCCATGTGCCATGAGTTGGCACATGGGTTCTTGTAATCTCAGGATGGTTTTTTTGATTAGGGTTTTTTGCTGACCGCTCAGTCCCCTTTTGTATCGTTCTGCTTTCTAGTTTACAGCGGGCCTCAATTTGCTAAAACTATATATATCATCTCTATGTGTGTGCCTTCCTCTCATTTCACCGTCAATACATGTGGTGGGCAACTATATCTTTTGGGGTTCATTCCGCTGGACGCAAGTGAGGTCTTTATTTTCTCTGCAGTGCTAGTTAGCTCTTAGGCTGGTGCGTGGCGTCTAGAACCAACGTAGGCACGCTCCCTGGCTATCTCTAGTTGCGTTTGTCAGGCGTAGGGCAGCGGTCAGCCCAGGTTCCATCACCCTAGAGCTCGTCCGTAATATATTTGTACTTTGCTTGTCCTGTGCTATCCCTAGCCATTGGGATTCATGACAGTATAGCCGGCCCACAAAGTGTTAATTGTTTGGGCTGAAGCAGGAGAAAGAGAAGTGTTTAAGGGAAATTTTTTTTTTTTTTTTCCCCTTCAGAGTTTTGCTGCCTAGCCCTTAATTGCTGTCTAGCTGCTTCTTACCTCCTCTTAACCCTTGAATGGCTCTGATCTTAGCTGTTTAACATGGATGTCCAGAGTTTGGCTTCCAGCCTGAGTAATCTCGCGGCAAAAGTTCAAAACATACAGGATTTTGTTGTTCACACTCCCATGTCTGAACCTAGAATTCCTATTCCAGAGTTCTTTTCTGGAGATAGATCTACCTTCCTGAATTTCAGGAACAATTGTAAATTGTTTCTTTCTTTAAAATCTCGCTCCTCTGGAGACCCTGCTCAACAGGTCAAAATTGTAATATCTTTCCTGCGGGGCGACCCTCAGAATTGGGCATTTGCATTGGCACCAGGGGATCCTGCATTGCTCAGTGTGGATGCGTTTTTTCTGGCATTGGGATTGCTCTATGAGGAACCTAACCTGGAGATTCAGGCTGAAAAGGCTTTATTAGCCCTCTCTCAGGGGCATGATGAAGCGGAGATATATTGTCAGAAGTTTCGGAAATGGTCGGTGCTTACTCAGTGGAATGAGTGCGCCCTGGCTGCAAACTTCAGAAATGGTCTTTCTGAGGCCATTAAGGATATTATGGTGGGGTTCCCTACGCCTACAGGTCTGAATGAGTCTATGGCTATGGCCATTCAGATTGATCGGCGTTTACGGGAGCGCAAACCCGTGCACCAGTTGGCGGTGTCTTCTGAACAGGCACCTGAGACTATGCAATGTGATAGAATTCAGTCCAGAAGTGAACGGCAAAATTATAGGCGGAAAAATGGATTGTGTTTCTATTGTGGTGATTCAGCTCATGTTATATCAGCATGCTCTAAACGCACAAAAAGGGTTGATAAATCTTTTGCCATTGGTACTCTGCAGCCTAAGTTCATTTTGTCTGTGACTCTGATTTTTTCACTGTCTTCCATTTCCGTCGATGCCTATGTGGATTCGGGCGCTGCCCTGAGTCTTATGGATTGGTCATTTGCTAAACGCTGCGGTTTTAGTCTGGAACCTCTGGAAGTTCCTATTCCTCTGAAGGGAATTGACTCTACACCATTAGCTATGAATAAACCGCAGTATTGGACACAAGTGACCATGCGCATGACTCCCGTTCATCAGGAGGTGATTCGCTTCCTTGTACTTTATAATTTACATGATGTACTAGTGCTTGGTCTGCCATGGTTACAAACTCATAATCCTGTTCTGGACTGGAAAACAATGTCTGTGTTAAGCTGGGGATGTCAGGGGGTTCATGATGATGCACCTCCGATTTCAATCGCTTCATCTACTCCTTCTGAGATCCCTGCGTTTTTGTCTGACTATAGGGATGTTTTTGAGGAGCCTAAGCTCAATTCGCTCCCTCCGCATAGAGATTGTGACTGTGCTATAGAATTGATTCCTGGCAGTAAGTTCCCTAAGGGTCATTTATTTAATCTGTCACTGCCAGAGCATACTGCTATGCGGAATTATATTAAGGAGTCCTTGGAAAAGGGACATATTCGTCCATCTTCGTCCCCACTGGGAGCAGGTTTTTTTTTTGTGGCAAAAAAAAAGATGGTTCCCTGAGGCCTTGTATAGATTATCGCCTTCTGAATAAGATTACAGTCAAGTATCAGTATCCATTGCCATTATTGACTGATTTGTTTGATCGCATTAAGGGGGCTAGGTGGTTCACTAAGATAGATCTTCGCGGTGCGTATAATCTGGTGCGGATAAAACAGGGTGATGAGTGGAAAACCGCATTTAATACGCCTGAGGGCCATTTTGAGTATTTGGTAATGCCTTTTGGACTCTCCAATGCTCCGTCAGTCTTTCAGTCCTTTATGCACAATATTTTCCGTGAATATCTGGATAAGTTTATGATTGTGTATTTGGATGATATTTTGGTGTTTTCTGATGACTGGGAGTCTCATGTTCTACAGGTCAGGAAGGTGTTTCAGGTTCTGCGGGCCAATTCTCTGTTTGTGAAGGGCTCAAAGTGTCTCTTCGGAGTCCAGAAGATTTCTTTTTTGGGGTACATTTTTTCTCCTTCTACTATTGAGATGGATCCCGTCAAGGTTCAGGCGATTTGTGACTGGACACAACCTACATCTGTTAAGAGCCTTCAGAAGTTCTTGGGGTTTGCTAATTTTTATCGTCGGTTCATTGCTAATTTTTCCAGTATTGTTAAACCTTTGACTGATTTGACTAAAAAGGGTGCTGATGTTGCTGATTGGTCTCCTGCGGCCGTGGAGGCCTTTCAGGAACTTAAGCGCCGGTTTTCTTCTGCTCCTGTGTTGTGTCAACCAGATGTTTCACTTCCTTTTCAGGTTGAGGTTGATGCTTCCGAGATTGGAGCGGGGGCGGTTTTGTCACAGAGAAGTTCTAATGGCTCGGTGATGAAGCCATGTGCATTCTTCTCTAGAAAATTCTCGCCCGCCGAGCGCAATTATGATGTGGGTAATCGGGAGCTTTTGGCCATGAAGTGGGCATTTGAGGAGTGGCGTCATTGGCTTGAGGGTGCTAAACATCGTGTGGTGGTCTTGACTGATCACAAGAATCTCATTTACCTTGAGTCTGCCAGGCGTTTGAATCCTAGACAGGCCCGTTGTTCCTTCGGTTGAGCCTCCTGCTCCGGTGCTGGTGGAGGGAGAATTGGAGTATGTTGTTGAGAAGATCTTGGATTCTCGTGTTTCCAGACGCAAACTCCAGTATTTGGTTAAGTGGAAGGGTTATGGTCAGGAGGATAATTCCTGGGTGGTCGCCTCCGATGTTCATGCGACTGATTTGGTCCGCGCCTTCCATAGAGCTCACCCTGATCGCCCTGGGGGTTCTCGTGAGGGTTCGGTGACCCCTCCTCAAGGGGGGGGTACTGTTGTGGATTCTGTTTGTGGGCTCCCTCTGGTGGTTACTGCTGGTACTGGGTGACTTTGGTGGGTTGCGGCCTTTGGTTTCCACCTGTCCATCAGTGGCTGGGTGTTTCCTATTTTACCTGGCCTTTCTGTCATTTCCCTTGCCGGCTATCAATGTATTCAGATGTGCTCTGTTTGGTTCCTGCCTACCTGCTCCCAGATCTTTCAGGATAAGCTAAGTGCTGATTTTCAGTTGTTTGGTTTTTTGTCCAGCTTGCTTATTATGTCTCTATGCTAGCTGGTAGCTCTAGTGGACTGAGGTTCTCCCCATGTGCCATGAGTTGGCACATGGGTTCTTGTAATCTCAGGATGGTTTTTTTGATTAGGGTTTTTTGCTGACCGCTCAGTCCCCTTTTGTATCGTTCTGCTTTCTAGTTTACAGCGGGCCTCAATTTGCTAAAACTATATATATCATCTCTATGTGTGTGCCTTCCTCTCATTTCACCGTCAATACATGTGGGGGGCAACTATATCTTTTGGGGTTCATTCCGCTGGAGGCAAGTGAGGTCTTTATTTTCTCTGCAGTGCTAGTTAGCTCTTAGGCTGGTGCGTGGCGTCTAGAACCAACGTAGGCATGCTCCCTGGCTATCTCTAGTTGCGTTTGTCAGGCGTAGGGCAGCGGTCAGCCCAGGTTCCATCACCCTAGAGCTCGTCCGTAATATATTTGTACTTTGCTTGTCCTGTGCTATCCCTAGCCATTGGGATTCATGACATTCCTGGCTATGAAACCTGCTTATTCTCCTAACTATACTGGTGTTCTGTGTACTGACTTCTGGCTATTTCCTGGCTACGATACCTGCCTATCCTCCCAACTATACTGCTGCTCCGTGTACCGACCTCTGGCTTTTTCCTGATGATGCTACCTTCTGGTGCTGCCCCTAATGGTTGTAATATCACTAGTCCTACTATTTTTAGTTCATAACACCCACTCTGCCACAGACCGGACTTACCCTTGAGGGGCGTGACTGCACAGCTACCTTGGTGTTCGCTGGAGCCTCTAGTCGTGAGGTCAGACTTGTGAGGCAAATAGCTGCCAGGTACCACTCCAGGGCGGCATCCGGCAGTAGTTGCTGACCCAAAAGGGCAAATACATTACTTCAGATTCTTCAGATGGCCATTTGGGATGAGATCAGACAGGACAGCTTCTTGGGGCAAATTTTGACAGGACGGCCACTTGGGACAAGTTTTCACTGTGTGGACAGGACGGCCACTAGGACAGGTTCTCCCTTTGTAGACAGGATGGCCACAGGGACAGGTTCACAGTTCTGGCCGGGATATTCAGCACCCAGGGTGGCAGACAGGTACCACCGATGTGGCCACGGGGTGCAAGTACTGCACACACGGTTTCGTGATTCGGACACCGCCAAATCGGTCACAGGAAGCAAGAACTAACTATGGCTGACTAATGGGAACACAGGATACGGGATACAGAATACTAACAGACTAGGGACGACAGACCTAACTACATACAGTAGCACACACCAACCACCTAACACAGAACTATATGGGTTGCTCAGGCACCTCCAAAATGGGGAGGGTGCCTTTTACACAAGATTTCTCCCAGCTATTGGCATGGACACTTTGTAGGTGAACACACATTCACTCACTAAATGCCTCCCAGCAGTTGCCAGTTACCATGTGGACACGCTGACCGTTTAAGAAAAGGGGAGCGCGCTCATGCATGCCCTAGGCATGTCGTCAGGACACAGTGCAGCGAGCACAGAACAAGAAGGAGCAGGAGCATGCCGGGAATCATGCCATGGGCCAACGTGGTGAGTAAGCCAGCATCCCTGCATGGAGGGAAAAGGGGACATCATGCAGGGGCATTGGGTATAGCGCTACATAACCCTTAACTTGTCAGATGGCACAGCACTTTATTAACATAGCCATGTTTCATATAATCTTACAAGTTATGGATTGTCACATGTGTACAGGATCAGAACCAATAACAGAACAAGAATCCATCATCACAACCACCAGCAGTACAGAAATACGTCTGTATAACTCCCATGAGTACAGAAATACAGCATCAAAAACCTCATCAGTACAGGAATACATAACGAAAATCACTATCAGTACTGGAATACATATTCAGGAACTCAATCAGTACATGAATACACTAGGACAACCATCGGTTACATGAATTGTAATTTCAGGTTAGACCCATATACCTGTACATTTGTATCTCATGTACCTACAACTATCAGTAAGTCCTTAACAATAGTAAGGAGATACTGGGAGTTGTTGCAATCAGTAATCATCAGGCTGTGAATCATACATTAACCACAGTACCACAGTACTGATGATAATTAGTCAGTATAGCGAAAAAACATTTACATCCAATTACCTTAAAGATGACGTTGTCTCTGATTGGATTTGTTTGCTTTCTTTTCTTCATCTTGTCCAGATGCTATGATGACTTTTGACGTCCAAAGCTCATCTCTGCAGACTTCCATCTTCTCTCGTATACTGCAGAACATCCCCCACAATACCCTTAAAAATAGCAGTGTCATTATGTAATGCTATTGAATAAAAATATCTGCCTTACGCTGTGCCCCTGAATAAATACTTTTCCCTCACTATATTCCCTGCACACAATATGACCCATACACTGTCCCTCTTGCAGTACATGCCCTCTACACTGCCCTCTCCTTTCCATACTGGGCCCCCTCTTCACATTGTCTTCTCATACTATGTCCCCCCTATTGGGCTTAGCCTCTGTACTATGTGTTATGATCCGGTGGTAGGATCTCAAAACTGACCTGATACATATAACCAGAATGTTAGGACAAGTTCTGGGGATGTGGAAGCTATACTGACTGCAATCCTGATCCTATCCAACACACTAAAGGCAGCCGTGGAGCGTTACCTAAAAACCTAGACGCCTCTTCACAGCCTGAGAAACTGGCTACCCCTAGAGAGAAAGCAAAGACCTCACTTGCCTCAGAGAAATAACCCCAAAGTTATAGACAGCCCCCCACAAATAATAACGGTGAGTTAAGGGGAAAATACAAACGTAGAAATGAAACAGGTTTAGCAAATGAGGCCCGCTAACACTAGATAGGCAGAAAATAGATAGGAATCTGTGCGGTCAGTACAAAAACTATCAAAAATAAACCACGCAGAGAATACAAGAACCCCCACACCGACTCATGATGTGATGGGCGCACTCTGCACCCCAGAACTAACCAGCAAGCAAAAAATCAAATAAAAGCAAGCTGGACTGAACTCATCATTTACTGAGAAACGTTTTCAAGGAAATAATGAGCAAAATGAACAAGCAGCTTCTCCAGCAGGAGACTGGTCACAAGGAATATTCAGGAGAGCTGAGAATCAGGACTGAATACACCGACAGCAGGCAACAAATGAAGGTCCAGGTGAGTTAAATAGGCCCAGCATAGAAGGAAATGAAGCAGCTGAGTCCAGCAATATCGCTAAAGGCCACCAGAGGGAGCCCAAGAACAAACTCACACAGTACCACTCATGACCACAGGAGGGAGCCCGAGAACGGAATTCACAACAACTATGCCCCTTCATCACACTCCCCCTTCATGGTTTACTGTCACCTTCTAGTAGTGCCCTTACACATTCCCCCATGCTACCCAACCATACTACTTAATCTCTATTGTGTGCCCACTCACACTTTTCTCCCCACATAATCTCTCCTCTCACAATTCGATAGTCACCTCACACATTTTCCCCTCCCTCCTCATACTGTCTCTTCTCACATCCATCCCTTCTGCTAACCATACTGTCTCTCATATATTTACACAGTCATTTTCCATACTGCCTCCTCACACATCCTCCCGACTGAACATACTATGTCCGCACCCATCCCTCACCATTCTGTGTCTGCACCCATTCTCTCACTCACCATACTGTGTCTGCACCCATTCCCTTCCTTGCTCCCTTTACTGTGTCTACACCCATCCCCCCACTCACCATATTGTGTCTGCACCCATGCCCCATCATACTGTTTCTTCATACATGCCTCTCCATCTCCACCCTTGTTCCTAATACTGTATCCTCAAATGTCCCCTGCATCCCCTCCCAATATTGTGTCCACACCTGTCCCTTCCTCTTTCAACAAACTGTGTCCTTAAATCTTACTACACCCCTCCCCATATTGTGTCCACACCCATCCCTGCCTCGTTCTCCAAACTGTGTCCACAAATCTTACTACGCCCCCTCCCTATATTTTTTCATACCCATCACTTCCTCATTCCCCAAACTGTGTCCTCAAATATTACTACTTCCCCCCCATTCACAATAAATCTTTGATGTCTTCAGCTCCACTGGAGCACTTACCAACAATGTCATTCATGCCTTTGCAGCGCCGATGATTGACGTCAGCAATGTGATCACATAACCTAATCACGTTGATGACATCGCCCTGACCTGGAAGTCAGGACTTCAATTGTACTTGTCTTTCAGGTGCAAGTACAATGGATCACTGGGGGCTGGCGCCGCTGCACCTTCTCTGAGCTGACTTTTTGCAATGCCGTCCTTCTCTGCTGGATGACGCATCCTACGTGATCCACACAGTGTCCTCCATCGTGCTCCCACACAAGGCACATGTCTTTCTGCCCTGCTGAGGGCAGAGCAAAGTACTGGCACTCTTGGCTTTTTCCCTCGCATGTACAGAACAGTACTTTGCTCAATGTGATGAAGAACACTGTGTGGATGACTTATGATGCATTATCCACATGAAGCAGAGAAGGTGGTCAGCTTCGCAAGAAGAGAGAAGGCGCTGGATCAAGACCAAAGATGACCATCAGACCTGACTGGCCCATAGGTGAGTATTATAATAAGTTTTTTTTTTTGCTTTGCAGGTCGACTTGGAGATTTTTATATGGCAATCCAGAATGCTGTAACACAGGGCTCATAGGTGGTAGCCTTAGGTTATATGGTAAAAACCTGGTGACAGGTTCCCTTTAAGCAGTCAGCGAGGAGGAGAAGTAATTAAAAACTACAAAATGAAGCACGTTACTCTAAGCTATACTACAAAATTTCTTATATTAGCTTCTACTATAGAGTTATACAACACTTGTTAAAACAACAAAGGCCTACTTGATAATTATAAGTAAAAAAAAAGTAAAATGTGTACAAATTATTACAATTTCTGTCCACGGTTATATAACAGGTAGTTAATCTATATATATAATTGTCTAAGGTCCACCTCCGTCTGTTTGTCTGTCTGTCTGTAACGGAAATCCCGCATTGCTGATTGGTCGCGGCCGGCTGGGCGCGACCAATCAGCGACAGGCACTGTCCGGCCGTGAATTGGCCCCTCCCTACTCCCCTCCAGTCAGTGCCCCCTCCATACTCCCCTCCAGTCAGCGCCCACATAGCGTTTTAGCAGTCCATTAAATGGACGGCGTTACACCACGGCATAACTTGGTGTAACACAGTCCGTTAACGCTGCCATTAACTCTGTAAGTGTGACCAACTTTTTTACTATTGATGCTGCCTATGCAGCATCAATAGTAAAAGCATATAATGTTAAAAATAATTTAAAAAAAAAACATTATATTCTCACCTTCCGGCGTCCGCGGCAGCCTTTCCCGCTCCTCGCGACTCTCCGGTCCCAAGAATGCATTGCGGCAATGACCCCAGATGACGTAGCGGTCTTGCGAGCATGCTCTGATTTTTTTAGGATCCAATTAGCTGGATCAGCTAGTCATATCCGGTGAAAAAATGAATCCGTCGCAACAGTTTTTCACAATCTGCGACGAATCCGCTTTTTTTAAAAAATTTGACGGATTGTGACTGATGGCAAAAAACTGAAAGCAGCCTTACCAATCCTTGAGGAGTGTGTCAATGACTGCCTTGAAATAGCATTATCATCTGGGCATCCACTGGTTCCTGTCAGCCCCCGGTGACATGATCGCTGGAAATATTGCAGCTGGGTGCCATCAAAAGTAACTGCACAGGGTGGGCGCCATAGGAGGACCGCAATTTCTCTACATACTGCAATATTGTAGTACTGTAGTATATAGTATGTGTTTGCATGATCATGTTACCTAAGGAGACTAAAAAATAAAGTAAAAAAAAATGTTTTAAATAATATAAAAAAACTAAAAATACGAATCACTTTTCTTTTAGGAAAATGCAGTCATATATCTACAATCAATAGTCTAGTATAACTTATGTAGGAACATCACCCTGAAACATATTGACCAGATACACACATGCGTGTAAGTTAGAGGGGGAATTTCCTGATTGTGATAGGACGTTGCGGAAGAGTGGTTACTCTTCTTGGTTTCTGAATAGGGCCAGAAATATTGTGAGACAGAAAAAATGCTCAGACTTACTTAATAGTACATCTAATTGTCAACAGGTGGGCTGATAAGCCAATTCTTTCTATACACTATAGTTTTCAGTACTTAAAAGGATAATATTAAAATATCTTCCTATACTTGAGGAGAACACTATTTTGTCTCAGAGTTTGAGTTCGGGGTGTTCGGTGGTGGCAAAAAGAGCAAAAACCTTTGGAAATATTCTATCATCCCAGTCCCTTAGTACCAAATCTGACCGTCACACTTGGCTGAATTGTAAGGGCTTTTTCAAATGTGGGGAAAATCGTTGCAGACATTGCAACTTTGTTCAGGTTACTAAAAATTATGCCAACTGGGATGGCTCAAAACATTATACTATAAAACAGTATTTGAACTGTAAGGCCGGCGTCACACTAGCGTAGAATACGGACTAGTGCTATGCGAGAAAACATCGCATAGCACTCGGCCCAGTGTTAATCTATGGGCCAGCTTACATCACTGTATTTTGTCTGAGGCGTATTCGACGTGCTTGTAAAATTACAGCATGCAGCGATTGTAAGCGCATATCGTCCGAGACTCGCCAATGCGAGCCTATGGGTGCGAGAAAAACTCGGACACCACATGGACCATTTATCTAGCTTACGACAAATACGCAAGCATTTTCCTCATTGCAGCCCATTGAGTCATTAAATTCAGTGGGGAAAAGCAGTGAGAAATGTAAAGCCATACGCATGTCATACGGATGTCATACAGATACATAGGTGTGAGAAAATCACATAATGGAAACGCATTACACATGGATGACCATATGGAGAACACTTGTGCGCTTTCGACAGGGAGACTTGGACCGATTTTTCATGCGTTTAGTGTGACGTCGGCCTAATAGTGACAACGTTGTCTATATCATTAAATGTACTATCTGCAATAAATCATGCTGTATGTTGTTTTCTCATTTTGACTCTCATAGTTGTGATCTACCTATGATGTTAATTACAGGCCTCTCTCATCTTTTTAAGTGGGAGAACTTGCACAATTGGTGGCTGACTAAATACTTTTATCCCCACTGTTTATAAATTATACTAGACTATTGATTGTATATATATGACTGTGTATGACTTTCCCTATGCAGTCTCATTTATGTCCTTTGCATTTCTTTGTGTTTTTTGTACACACAATCTTTGCTTGTGTTTTTAATGTGTAACCCTCTTATGAGGGGTTGGTTTTATTAAGTCATGTAACTCTTTGGGGGGTTGAAGCAATGACTCCAGCAGCAGTCCCACTCCTTGAGTATCTCCCCCCAAATTTTTGAATGGCCTTTTCTTAACAATCCTTTCAAGGCCTTTGTGTGTGCTTTTTGTTAATGATTCTAATTTACTGAGATAATGACTTTTGGATTTTCATTGGCTGTAAGCCATAATCATCAACATTAACAGAAATAAATACTTGAAATAGATCACTCTGTTTGTAATGACTCTATATAATATATGAGTTTCAATTTTTGTATTGAAGAACTGAAATAAATATACTTTTTGATGATATTCTAATTTAGTGAGAAGCAATTGTACACAGCCTCGCTCAATTCAAGTGAATTGAGGAAGGCTGCTCACATCTTGTTGGAATGTGGCCGGAAGTATACATATGGCATACTTGCTGTCACATGACTATCCGGTCTCACCACCACCACCTGAAAATCCTGACAGTGCGTGCTGTGAGGATTCACATGTCTGCAGTCACATACAGTGACAAATGTGGACAACTCCTTTCATGAATTAAGAATATCTAAAAAATGTTAAACTTTTTTACATGTTGGAACCACTTAAATGTACTCCAAATTGGTAGGGTTCCAGGTCCTTTGACTCTCACTGATAACTGAAACCACGATACAGAACTCATTTCTCACCTGAGCGCGCACACAGAGATGTACAGACCCACCAACGTTCTATTGAGTCTGTACACTGCTGTACATTTGCTCATAAAGGAGCTGAGTATTTCCGCTAACGATTTGAGCCATTGGTGGTTTCACGCCCCAGACCCCCACCAATCTACAAAGTTTAAGTGGCTCTAACACATCATCCAAACTTATAAAAGGTTTTGTTGTAATTAAAATTTAACAAATGTTAAAAACTTTTTTGCACCCCTAGGAGAGGAGAAGCTTCGATCCATTGATCAATTACATTAATAACACTGCCTAGTGTTGGTCTAAGAATATGTCCATTTTGAGTTTTTGAGGTAGATAAATCCAATTACTTTTTCAAGCTTCTGGAAATGCTTTTACAAGTGGAGTTTGTGAATTACTTTTTCTTTTCCTGAATCAGTTTGAAAGAGTTTTGGAAGAGTTTTTTTTTCCTAAAATATTTTTTTGCATTTTTTTTTTTTACAGTGCCTGGTTTGGAAAAGATTCCATTAGCTGCCTCTGGTAGTCCATCGAGATTCTCATCAGGCCTCTGGCTTCTTTAAAAAAAATCCATTACACTTTATTCACCACTAGTGGTGTCTCTGGTTGTCAGAGTTTCATGTTTTTGTAAAATATTTGCAAATAATTTGAAAATTTGCATGATGAAGAAGAAAATGTTTTAGCAGCTAAGAAGATAATTTGATGGTTTTAAAGAACAGAAACAAGCCAGTCAAACAACATTACACTTGGTGTTGCTGTAGGGTAGGATCAGTGCTTTGGAGATATCTGAAATTGAGACGTCTCTATTATTGGAGCAACCAACTAGCTAACTGGAGAAAACTCTGCATATAGTATCATCTGTCTTATTGTTTTACATTACCAGCAGAACTATTCTAAGTAATCTTTAGTTATGGAAATCATACATTTGAGGGATAGTTTACTTAATCCAGATGTGTGTAATAACATTTTAGACATATCTAGGGCATTTTCCCCAAGAATGCATGTGTTCTGAATCATTTAATCATGTCAGCATTTCTTACATTTCACACTAGCCAGGAATGTTTGAAGTCTATAAGATCCTGCAGAGATCCCATAATGTAGAGGATGTACATGTAGATAGGAGCCAGTGGGATCAAACAGCGTCCTCGCACCTCCAGTGGAGGCGTTAAAAAAAAACATATTGCACAGAGGAGCCACATTTAGGGCAAATAAGACCGGAGACTTGATTTTGTTACTGGCTTTAAACACTTGGCATCATGTTCTTTCCAAAATGTCAAGACCGGAAGTATACAGTTCTTTGAAATATTTAAAAGTGAAAATCCTCCTTTCAACACCACTTAGTTTCCAAAATGTTTGATTTGTTAATAATAAGGATGAGCAAATCTGTAGAAATTCTAATTCGGCAGATCCACTTGACTTCGGCTGAGAGATTTGATGCAAATGCACATTGATATAAATAGTGTAATACATAAAGGTAAAAAAAAAATAAAAAAAATTGTACTATACTGCTTTGCATCCCTTCTCCAATCCAGTCGTCATCTACTGCCAGTCCAGTTATGGGTGGCATCTTCAACAGTGGTTGACTTGGCCATGATGTACGTTGCTCTGTGATGCCCCATTGTCGCTCCGTTGTTGTCACCATAGACCAAACAGAAAAAGACGATCGCATATAAGCAGGACTGTATGGTTAGACAGGTGAGGACTGGGTGAGTATAATTTTTCAATCATTTATCTTTTTATTCCTTTTTTCCAGGCCTTTATAATCCAGCAAAATGGCAGCTGACTGGTTGCCATTTTACTGAATTCACCCAGAGCAAATTACAAAAATGTTGGATTCTGACTAATTTTCTAATTTCTAATATGTATATTTTAATAGTAGTTAAAGTTTTGTTTCTCTAATATTAGGCTCCAAATCCATTGCATAGATGCGGAACTGAAATAATAAATGCCAGGCTACATGCTCTATGTGGTGGAGCAGAAAGTCATCAGTTGTCTCTCTGTGACCCCTAATGTCAAATGATAGGCACAGTTAAATACATTACCTGCGACAGGAGAGATCTTCAACATTAATTTCTCAATTTTACATGAGAATGGAACCAGGTAACTATTAATTTTGTGTTATTTTGAAGAGTACTTTTTTTTTTGAGTAAGTGAAATGATTATGTGCTTTCTAGTAGCCACTACAAGAGTATTGAAGTAGTAAACCTTGAGGCCTACATAGAAATCACGGGGCCCTGTAGCAAAAATCCTTACCATTACTCCCAAAAAACATTTGTCGAGGTCACAAAACATACTTTAAAGTTGTAATTACCCCCTAGTAGTGTTGAGCATTCCGATACCGCAAGTATCGGGTATCGGCCGATATTTGCTGTATCGGAATTCCGATACCGAGATCCGATACTTTTGTGGTATCGGGTATCGGTATCGAAACAACATTAATGTGTAAAATAAAGAATTAAAATAAAAAATATTGCTATACTCACCTCTCCGACGCAGCCTGGACCTCTCCGAGGGAACCGGCAGCGTTGTTTGCTTAAAATGCGCGCTTTTCCTTCCTTCCGTGACGTCACGGCTTCTGATTGGTCGCGTGCCGCCCATGTGGCCGCGACGCGACCAATCACAGCAAGCCGTGACGTAATTTTCAGGTCCTTCTAGGCATTCAGTATTTTAAAATTACGTTCCGGCTTTGTGATTGGTCGCGTCGCGGTCACATGGGCGACGCGACCAATCACAAGCCGTGACGTCACGGGAGGCAGGAGACGCGCGCATTTTAAAATGCGCGCGTGTCCAGCCTCCCGTGACATCACGGCTTGTGATTGGTCGCGTCGCCATGTTGGCCGTGACGCAACCAATCACAGAAAGCCGTGACGTAATTTCAGGTCCTTCAGTATTTTAAAATTATGTTCCGGCTTTGTGATTGGTTGCGTCGCGGCCAACATGGCGGCGCGACCAATCACAAGCCGTGACGTCACGGGAGGCTGGACACGCGCGCATTTTAAAATGCGCACGTCTCCTGCCTCCCGTGACGTCACGGCTTGTGATTGGTCGCGTCGCCCATGTGACCGCGACGCGACCAATCACAAAGCCGGAACGTAATTTTAAAATACTGAATGCCTAGAAGGACCTGAAAATTACGTCACGGCTTGCTGTGATTGGTCGCGTCGCGGCCACATGGGCGGCACGCGACCAATCAGAAGCCGTGACGTCACGGAAGGAAGGAAAAGCGCGCATTTTAAGCAAACAACGCTGCCGGTTCCCTCGGAGAGGTGAGTATAGCAATATTTTTTATTTTAATTCTTTATTTTACACATTAATATGGTTCCCAGGGCCTGAAGGAGAGTTTCCTCTCCTTCAGTCCCTGGGAACCATCAGGGATACCGTCCGATACTTGAGTCCCATTGACTTGTATTGGTATCGGGTATCGGTATCGGATTGGATCCGATACTTTGCCGGTATCGGCCGATACTTTCCGATACCGATACTTTCAAATATCGGACGGTATCGCTCAACACTACCCCCTAGTACATAGGTGCAGTTAGGGAAGGGCATACCTAGCATGTATTGAATCATGTAGACAGTAATTGGGCCTCTTAGGGTTCTCACCCACTATGATAACCCTTTCATTAACCCCATTGAGAATGATGACTTAAAAATTCCCCTCACACTAGGTATGATACCTCCACAGTGCATTCTACCACATATTTTGTCCCCATAGTACCCACCACATGGACAGAATGATTTGCTCCCAACACAGGATGATGCTGCCAATTTTCCCACAACACAGTATAATGCTGCCACTGTGCCCCTAACACCGTATAGTTGTAAGATGCAGAGGGCGATAGTCATGGGCGAGGGGCTGCTGTGTTCCCACACCCTGGCACACTACAGTTAAGCAGTGTTCTGATTCCCATGTACTGTGCATGTGGTACAGTACACTCATGTTTAGGCAACAGGCCTCCTCAATTTCAGGTTCAGGAACAGATCAGGGGACATCAGCCTCTTAACCCATTCATGATTGGAGGTATTTTCATTTTTGCGTTTTCGTTTGTTACTCCCTTTCTTCCCAGAGCCATAACTTTTTTATTTTTTAATATGGTCATTTTTTGCAGGACGAGTTGTACTTTTGAAAGACACAATTGGTTTTAACATATCGTGTACTTGAAAACAGGAAAAAAAATTCCAAGTGAGGTGAAATTGCAGAAAAAAGTGCAATTCCACAATTGTTTTTTGTTTGGCTTTTTTGCTAGGTTCACTAAATGCTAAAACGGACCTGCCATTATGATTCTACAAGTAATTACAAGTTCATAGACACCAAAAATGTCTAGGTTCTTTCTTATCTAAGCGGTGAAAAAAATTCCAAATTTTGTTAAAAAAAAATTGTGCCATTTTCCGATACCTGTAGCTTCTCCATTTTTCTTCATCTCGGGTTGGGTGAAGGCTTATTTTTTGCAAGCTTATGTTTTTAAAGATACTGTTTTGGTGCAGATACGATCTTTTGATCACCCGTTATTGCAATTTATTGCAATGTTGCGTCGACCAAAAAAACTTAATTCTGGCATTTTTACTTTTTTCTCGCTGCACCATTTAGCGATTGGGTTAATTATTTTATTATATTGATAGATTGGGTGATTCTGAACGCGGCGATACCAAATATGTGTATGTTTGATTTTGTAATTGTTTTATTTTGAATGGGGCAAAAAGGTGGTGATTTGAACTTTTATATATTTTTTACTATTCTAATATTTTTAAAAACTTTTTTTTACTTTTGGCATGGTTCAATAGTCTCCATGGGAGACTAGATGCTTCCTTAACCCGATCGCCTCTGCTACACACAAGCCATAATCAGATTGCCTGTATGTAGCAGAATTGCTATGCGCGCCGACCATCAGGCAGCGCTCATAGCAATCCGGCAGTGACAACCAGAATGGTTGTGACATGGGCGCCGATGGGCAGGATTTCCGACGCGCTTGCCGGAAGCGCCTGTTAACGGGTTAACAGCAGTGGGTGGATTGTGATACCTCCCGCGGATGTTAGCGGCACATGTCAGCTGTTTTGAACAGCTGACATGTGCTGGAAAAGATGTCATAATGACAGGCAGGTGGGCACAGCTAACTCTCTGGCAGGCAGGAGTGCATGGCTGACACTCTGGCAGGCAGGAGGGCATGGCTGACTCTGTTTAGACTGGAGGGACAGAAACTGTTTCTTGAAAGACTGGAACACTGGCAGGTACGAGTGGGATATGGGGATAGGTAGGACCCAGTTCAGACTGGACATGCAGGAACAGTTTTAGGAAACAGTCAGGTATGACTGGGATACAGGGATGGGTAGGAACCAGTTCTGAATAGGAACAGTTTCAGGAAGGACTGGGACAAAGGCAGGTACAACATGAATATGGGAACAGATAGGACCAAGTTCAGACAGTACAAACAAAGAGCCACAGATGCAGGACAGGAGCAGAAGCCGCAAGAGCAGAAGCAGAGCTGCAGGTGCAGAGCAGACGCAGACAGGACCAGACTCACACAAGTACTTACCATGAAGTAACAAGTGTACACCAAGGTCACAAATGTTCTGCAGAGACAACAGAATAGAGATAGGTGCTGGTACAGATACTGTTAGTTTAAGGAGTAGGAACAAGGATAGACACAACAGAGTAGGGAAGGCTCCAGACTAGGATACAAACAGGTTCAGGAATAGGACTTAGTTCTGACAAGGACAGACACAGGAGCAAGTCAGGATACACGATTCAGTCCTGGGTATACAACCCCCAGGCTGGTGAAAACAAGACTGGTAAGATACAGGTACAGACCTGGGTATACAGCCCCCAGGGTAGCAGAAATTAAACAGGTACAGACCTTGGTATACAGCCCCCAGGGTGACAGAACCAAGACAGAACCTGGCAACTCAATAGCTGGACACAGACTGAGAGAGAATGTTGCTCAGGCATTTTCCCATTGGTGGAGATGCCTTAAGTACCAGGTGCCTTCTGGCAATATCCTGAGGACAAATTAGGAATGTGCACACTGTCTCTTTAGGAATCAGTAAGAGCAGGCACTCCTCTCGCCCTAAGCATACAGCCAGGTAGTATGCACATAGCAAGCAGGGGACGTGTGGTTTACACCATGCAGCAGGCAGAGGACAGAACTCACTGCATGACCCAGAGTGGTGAGTAAGTCAGTGTATCAGCATGGTGGGAAAAGGGAAGCCATGCACTGGTGCCAGCAGGGATGTTACAGAGTTGAGCTAACTTGTTCGGAAAGCATTCGCCAAACTCAAAATCAGCACGAACATTGCACATATTTGGATTTGTGTTTGGATTCCTGAGCATTTACCGGATTCCTGAGCATTTACCTCAAAAGAGGCAAAATTTGTCCAAAGTTTTGAAAATGATCGAGTTTCCACTAATGCTTTTGTTAGGACTGGGTTGGGGGGACGAATTTGATGAGGGAGGGAGAGACAGTATATTTTTTTTTATTAAGTTAATTTGTGGAGATTCCGGCAGCCAGTCAGAGCGCAGAAACCACCCGCAATGTCCAGACACAAGTGGTTCTGTCATTGGCTGCCGAAGTTACATGTCCCTCTCCATATAAAAAGTGGACGTGTTGTTTTTGTGCCATTTTGTCAGAGTAACAGCACAGAAAGGCTGCTCCTGCTGCTGCAAATAGTCAGATAGTACAGATAGATAGGATCCTGTGTAGTGTTGAGCATTCCGATACCGCAAGTATCGGGTATCGGCCGATATTTGCTGTATCGGAATTCCGATACCGAGATCCGATACTTTTGTGGTATCGGGAATCGGTATCGGGATCGATATTAATGTGTAAAATAAAGAATAAAAATAAAAAATATTGATATACTCACCCTCTGACGCGCCCTGGTTGTAACCGCCAGCCTCCGTTCATAAGAATGAGCGCTTGAAAGTCCTTAGATGACGTCGCGGCCTGTGATTGGTCGCGGAGCGGTCACGTGACCGCAACGCGACCAATCACAAGCCGTGACGTCATCTAAGGTCTTTTAAGCGCTTGAAAGACCTTACATGATGTCGCGGCTTGTGATTGGTCGCGTTGCGGTCACGTGACCGCTCCGCGACCAATCACAGGCCGTGACGTCATCTAAGGACTTTCAAGCGCTCATTCTTATGAACGGAAGCTGGCGGTTACAACCAGGGCGCGTCAGAGGGTGAGTATATCAATATTTTTTTTTTTTATTCTTTATTTTACACATTAATATGGATCCCAGGGCCTGAAGGGGAGTTTCCTCTCCTTCAGACCCTGGGAACCATCAGGATTAGTGTTGAGTGATACCGTCCGATACTTGAAAGTATCGGTATCGGATAGTATCGTGTTGTGAACTCTGTTTTTGGGCTCCCTCTAGTGGTCACAAGCGGTACTGTGTAGTGTTGTCTTTCTGCAGGTTGGCAGCATCAGCTGGTTCGTTATCCTTGGTTGGTTTCCTATTTAGCTCACCTGGATACTCAGTTCCTTGCCTGCTCTCAATGTATTCAGTGCTCTTCAGATTCCTTGTGACTACCTTGCTCCCAGTCTCTCCAAGACAAGCTAAGTTTTTGTTTGATCATTTTTTGATTATCAGCATTTATTATGTTTTTAGTCCAGCTCGCTAAAATGTGATTTCCTCGCTTGCTGGCTGCTCTAGGGGACTGAGTTTCTCCCCCCACACCGTTAGTTGGTGCGGGGGTTCTTGAAATCTCAGTGTGGATATTTTGTAAGGGTTTTTTACTGACCGCACAGACCCCTTTACTATTTTCTGCTATCTAGTATTAGTGGGCCTCATTTGCTAAATCTGTTTTCACCCCTGTGTATGTGCCTTCCTCTTACCTCACCGTTATTATATGTTGGGGGCTTCTATATCTTTGGGGATTATTTCTCTGGAGGCAAGAGAGGTCTTTCTTTCTCTCTAGCGGTAGTTAGTTCCTCAGGCTGGCTCGAGACGTCTAGGATTTTTAGGCACGTTCACCGGCTACTTCTAGTGTGTTTGGATAGGTTCAGATTTGCGGTCAGTCCAGTTTGCCACCTCCTTAGAGCTTGTCCTATGTATGTTACTTAGCTGGAGTAATTTGTGATCCTCAACCACTAAGCATCATAACAGTATCGGCCGATACCCGAAAAGTATCGGATATCGCCGATACCGATACCCGATACCAATACAAGTCAATGGGACACCAAGTATCGGAAGGTATCCTGATGGTTCCCAGGGTCTGAAGGAGAGGAAACTCTCCTTCAGGCCCTGGGATCCATATTAATGTGTAAAATAAAGAATTTAAAAAAAATATATTGATATACTCACCTCTCCGGAGGCCCCTGCACCTCACCGCTGTTAACCAGCAGCCTTCTTTGCTTAAAATGAGCGCGTTTAGGGCCTTCCATGACGTCACGGCTTCTGATTGGTCGCGTGCCGCTCATGTGACCGCCAGGCGACCAATCACAAGCCGTGACGTCATTCTCAGGTCCTAAATTCCTAGAATTAGGAATTTAGGACCTTGGAATGACGTCACGGCTTGTGATTGGTCATGTGGCGGTCACATGAGCGGCATGCGACCAATCAGAAGCCGTGACATCATGGAAAGTGCTGAACGCGCTCATTTTAAGCAAAGCAGGCTGCCGGTTACTACCAGGTCGCGTCAGAGGGTGAGTATATCCCTATTTTTTATTTTAATTCTTTATTTTTTACATGGATATGGATCCCAGGGCCTGAAGGAGAGTTTCCTCTCCTTCAGACCCTGGGAACCATACACTGGGAACTTCCGATTCCGATTCCCGATACCACAAAAGTATCGGATCTCGGTATCGGAATTCCGATACCGCAAGTATCGGCCGATACCCGATACTTGCGGTATCGGAATGCTCAACACTAATCAGGATACCTTCCGATACTTGGTGTCCCATTGACTTGTATTGGTATCGGGTATCGGTATCGGCGATATCCGATACTTTTTGGGTATCGGCCGATACTATCCGATACCGATACTTTCAAGTATCGGACGGTATCGCTCAACACTAATCCTGTGTGAAATCGATCTTCCAGCATCTAAACCGTTTGTGCTAATAGTGTGGGCCAGAAACCAGGCCACATTGCAGAATCTAAATCCTTTCTGCTAACAATGTGGACTATACACCAGACTACATTTCCGAATCTAAATCATATACGCTAATAGTTTGGGCCAAATACCAGGCTACATTTCAGAATCAAAATCGTTTGTGCTAATAGTGTGGGCCAGGCACCAGGCCACATTTCAGAATGCAAAAATTTTCTGCAAATAGTGTGGGCCATACACCAGGCCACATTTCAGAATCTAAAGTGTTTGGGGATAATAGTGTGGGGCACATTTCAGAATTTATATCCTTTCTGCTAATAGTGTGTTCCAGACACCAGGCCACATTTCTGAATCTAAATACTTTCTGCTATGTGTATGTGGGATAGGTGGTAATATTACTTAAAACTCTACTGAACAAACACAGTCTCATCCTATCCAAAGACAACTGACAACATTTTTTACTGGGCTGGCTATTCAAGTCCCTTTCTTTAGCATCCACACAGCGGTAAGCCTTGTAGATGAGGGCCAGAAAGAGCATGTGCTCCAGTGGATGGCAAGCACAGCTTCAAGTGGCCTCTCCTCCTCTAATCCACCTCAACATCACATCCAATACAGTCCACAGAGGTGGCACCCCAATTACAATAAGTTATATTGTGGCTTGAAGTGATGCAACCACGACAAGCACTGCATCCTCAGCCACAACTCTGGCCATCAGCGGTCGCAGGTCTGCACTTTGCAATGGCAACAAGGGTTGCTTAGCCTGGACCTTTTTTTGAGACAGCAAAGGATGACCCAACTCATGTTATCTGACAACTTTGCAAAAAATGGCTCAGCAGAGGCAAAAATTGCTATAATTTGACTACTACACGGCACATGTGCGATCAACATACGTTAGTCTGGGAATCTCACTGCACTAAATTGCGGAATAGTGGGCCTCGTCAACCACAGGCCACCCCATCAACCACATCTGCTGCTTCATCCTCCTCCATCACTGTGGAAAGTGTTTGCACACAGATCTCCAGCCGCAGAACCTCCACTTATTTACTCCATACAGTCTGGGTGAATGAAAGCCTGTCAGCTCTAATGAAAATGGAGATACCTGCTGTTTTTGTTTCACAGAGGACATCACATCTTTCTCAATCCACTATAACATCTCCACCTGCACCTCACTCATAGTCCAGCAGTTTGTCGCGTTAACCCTACTCCACCTTCCGTCAGCACAGCAGTCAGCCCTCAGTCCTGCAGTTGTGGTCACATGAAAGAATGTTTCCTCCTACACATGCCAAAGCTAAGAGCTTGAACTCCACCATCTCCAATCTGTTTGCCATGGAAATGCTGCCTTTCTGCCTGGTGGATACAGATGGCTTCTGAAAGCTGCTGGCCTTCGCACTTCCCCAGTATTAGTTACCCAGTTGCCATTACTTCTCTAAGAAAGTTGTGCCTGCATGACACCAACATGTCGCAGACAACATCACTTTTTCCTTGAAAAAAATATATGTCTGCAAGAGTGCATTTAACCACTGACACCTGAACGAGCCAACATGGCCTGGTGCATTACATCTTGCTGAGTGGGCACTGGGTGACTTTGGTGGCTGTGGGGGCAGGCGGGCAAGGTGCTGCTCCACAAGTCTTAGGATCCCCTAGAATTGCGGGACAAACCTATGTATCTAACACTTCCACTGCTTCGGCCTTCTCCACCTCCTCTAGGGCCTCTACCTGCTCTCTCAACCTCTCCCTTATTGAGACACGCATTCCAACAGTGCATAGAAAATCCCGCAACCTCTGTACTGCTTAGCCAGGACTCACCGCAATATGGCAGTGTTTAAATTAATATGCCTTGCAAATTGCAGTCACACAGCTCAAGAGTTGTAGGAAAGTTCATAATATAATAATAATCTTTATTTTTATATAGTGCTAACATGTTCTGCAGCACTTTACACACATTATCATCACTGTCTTTGTAATGTGGGAGGAAACCGGAGTACCCAGAGGAAACCCACGCAAACACGTGGAGAACATATAAACTCCTTTCCGATGTTGTCCTTGGTGGGATTTGAACCCGGGACTCCAGCGCTGCAATGCTAACCACTGAGCCACCGTGCTGCCCATAACATGAGTCTCATACTCCGGGTAGTGGATTGCTGAAAATACCTTTCTGTGTGATTCCGTCTAAATGGCCTGGGGCAACCTTGAGATGGATGTCGGGGACCTGGGGCACACTCAGCCTGTGAAGCTACAGGGAAAGATAGACTCAGACTACATGGAGCAGAAGGTATTGCAATCTGAATATGCTGCTGGTGATGGAGAAAACTCCCAAGGGCTAGAGAAGCCAATGGGAGGGATCATTCTACAGATACCGAGAACCTCTGCTGAAGTTGTATCTGGTACCTGTGGGAAAGATGTAACCCATTGGGCCTTATCCTCTACATCTGCCTGTAAATACTATAAATACTGCTATCCACCAAGTAAACGTTTGGTTTTATGAACCTCGTGTCTCCTGGATTATTTGCTACCCTGGTTCCAGAAGAGGGATTCTGGACTCATATGAAGACGAGGCCTGCAGCCCTAAAGTAAGTGTGATGCACCTCACACACAGCAGCACATTGGGACTGGGACAAGGGATGTCTGTTGGATACCAAAGTGAGTGGGAACAGAAGATCGCCTATGACTACCTCACTTGGGCATCTTACATGTGGACAAATGAAGAGACATCTGCTGAGGTCTGTGTCTCATGAGTGGGACTGCTCATGAGACACAGACCTCAAGACCTCAGGTCTGTGTCTCATGAGTGGAATTGCAGGTAAGAGAAAGGCATGTCACATATAGCATTTTGCTGCATGGGCATGCCTCCGGGATTCTGATGCGGCAATTTAAAGTTATAGCTAAATCACCCAACTGCCAGGATTGCCAGATGTTTTGGCTGTGCTGTACTTTGCTTTCAATCTATAAAATGTGCTGTGGCCTCTTGCAGACTATGATGCAGCTGTCAGTGATTTACACTGTTCTTAATGCACTGAGCAGCCTTTAAAGCTATGTGCACACGTCAGGATTTCTAGCAGAAATTTTCCTGACAAAAACCGGACATTTCTGCCAGAAATCCACATGCGTTTTTTTCGCGGTTTTTGACGAGTTTTTTTGTGCATTTTTTCATGCATTTTTTCCAAATGCATAGAATTGCGGGAAAAACGCGGAAAATCCGCAAAATTAATGAACATGCAGCTTTTTTTACCGCGATGCGTTTTTTTCACGGAAAAAACGCACCATGTGCACAAAACATGCAGAATGCATTCTAAATGATAGAATGCATAATGCATGCGTTTTTAATGAGTTTTTATAGCGTTTTTATAGCGAAAAACGTGAAAAAAACGCGAAAAAACCTGAACGTGTGCACATACCCTAACTGTCACTGAAGGACCAGTCCCAGGGTAAAATGGCCTCTGACACTCTGCCCATCCCGCTCCTGTCACTTACTATGCTTTCATATCATAATATTTCCCTTTATAAAAATAGAGCTCCATCTTAAATCTGTATTCACTGACAAAGTAAAAATAAAGTTAACTTCACTTCACCTTGCTCCGACAGCAAGTAGTGTTGTCCTCTTTCTTCTCCTCTGCAATCCAGCGCAGGTGGAGCAAAGAAGGGATTTCAATGCAGCGTCTGAAATCCCTGCATGACCCAGATTAGCCTCTGGCTTGTCAGATTCAGTGGCGTAGCAGGGAGATTATGACTCTCAGCTCCACTGGTTTGTAATAGTACTTGCATCCTTAGGGTGCAGATACTGTTATAAGTAGTGCAAACCCAAGGAGGCCCACTACCAGACTGCCACATTCGCCAGAATTGCCAGAAATCAGGAATGATACTTCAAAAAATACTAGTAATAAAAATAGTATATGACAATATAAAATGCTATATAAATCACTTAAAGAAAAACAAAAAAAGTCCCCTAAGTAGGTGAACAAATAATGAATCATTAAAAACTCACAAGAAAAAAGATAAAAAGCTGTACCTAAAAGATGGTGCAAGATGTTGTCACATAGTGATGTGGGACAGTGGGCGCCTACCTGATCCCTCAACCTAGGGGGCGCCCTAGTCTATCCCTATCCTCCAGATTACCCTGGAAGGTGGAGAAGCCAGGGTCACATACTTTGCTATGCTCTTATCTTAAACCTTTTCTGTTCCTTCCCCTATCTATAGAGGTGTGAGGCTGAAGTATATAGGATAGCCCTTCATGATTATTAGAATGGCGTTCACTTGTCTCCCGTTCCTCTTCACCCCACAACTGTTTACCTCTATTCAACATGTGTAAGGATGACAGAAATAATTAGTGCTTCAATCATCTGCTACCAAGTTTAAGAAGAGGGGTGCCAAACTGAATCTTTACAACAAGGGAAGGAATGCCTAGCTACCCCTATACTTAAAGGGTTGGCCAGGCTTGGGCTGCAATCTGCAGCCACTCAATGTGACTGCAGACTTGTGAATCCTCACAGCGTGTAATGTGTAATGTGCATGCTATCAAGATTCTCCAGTGCAGATGCCAGGAGAAGGCAATCAATTGACTGCAAGTGCGGGATTTACATACTTCTGGCCACATTCTGACTAGACATGTCAGCATCACTCAATATACTTTAATTGCGCAAGGCTGCACATGTCTAGTCAGCATGTGACCGAGTGTATGCAAATCGCATGCAAATGGTCAAACGCTTGCCCACTGCCGACACTGGAGAATTCTCATAGCGGACACTGTAAGCTGCAACAATTCATAAATCTACAGTCACATAACATGACTGTAGACATGTACTCCAAGCCTGGACAAGTAGCTAAAATCTAAGAGTAAATATCTCCAAATCAAAGAATCCCTCCATGATTTTTTTCCCCCTAATCTTGTGTATATGTGTATGTAATGTAGTATCAGCATGTTAATATACTCACTTACTGCCACCTTCTCCAGTATCTAACGCCTTTCTTCTCCTCTTCTAAGGATCATCACCGCTCCTCAGACTCTTCGGAACACTCTATGCTCTTTGTGTCAACCGGAGGTCTCTTTTATCATTTAAACCTATGACTCTCCATAAGCTTATGTTGTAAAAGTCACTCCTGGGTCATATTGTGCCCAATGTCTGAAGAGGGGTGATGTCACTCAGAAGAAGAGGATTGGAATGGCACTGAGTACCGGAGAGGACAGCTATAGGTGAATATATTAGCACACGGACACCGAAGTACACACACATAAACACAGATCTAGGAAAAAAGTTAATGGGAGGGCTTCTTAAACATTTCTATCTCATGCCTGCAATAAAGTAGAAAAAATGGAGATTGCACAATGGCATTTGCATATTTTAGTATGAACATTCAAAATGTAATGTTTCCAAATTTCCATTTAAGAACAATACAGTCAAAGTACAGATGAAAATAGGGAACCCTATATTGAAGCTTTCTATTAAATACAATCCAATTAGTTACAATAAGGATCAGCTGAGATTCAACACCTATGACCATAAATCTTCACTTCAAAAAGTGTACAAGTCCTAACTTTTTAAATAGTTTTTCCAACATTTGAAACATTTCCGATATATATTTATACAGTGCATGATAATTTATCTACCCTGTTGAGAAAAGTTGGAAAAAAAAGTTGTGTTCCCTATAACAAATCCAAATAAAAATCGAAAAAAAAAGTTGAATTTAGAACATCGAGACCATTTCTGATGATTTAAACATTTTAGAATGTGAAATCTTCATGAAAATATTCCAAAAAATTGTCCCAGTTATGAGAATTTTTTGTTCTAAGCTAAACCTGTATCTTCCTACATTTCCAAAAGAATGTATTTCATACAAACATGCTTTAAAAACGCGACAACTAATAAATAATTCAATCTGTTGCCTTGACCTTGTAAATGACCTCAGACAACCTGTGTACAAAGCGAGAATGCAACTCCTTACCCTGTAAGCATTGCGTGACAAGGGGGGATAACACAAGCTGTAAGGAGGGCATCAATCCTCCAAGCAGGCATTAAAGCAAGACTCTTACACTTTTTATGTCGCTTTTAGTTAATTTCTCTCGTTTCTCCCCAACCATAGATCACTAATCACATTATACCCGCTCCAGTCACATACACCAATCAGAGAATACAAATGCAGCACCACCATCAACCTAACGAACACAAGGAAGCATTATTGCTTGCAGGCCTCGAAGGGCACTGTGCCATCATAGATACAATCACGTACTTATTGTAATTTATATAAGTCTGTATCAGCTGATCCCCCCAAAAAAATACAATATCAGAGAGGATACATAATCTTCTGTGAAACTGGACATCGTCATATGCTAAAATAACCGTATGTAAATATTTTTCATTTTATATATATATAGATTTATTTTACATTTTGCACTTTATTTTAAATAGTTTTTTTTACTATATTTTCAAATATATATATATATATATATATATATATATATATATATATTATATTTCAAATACATTTTGTACCACCATCATGCTTTTGATTGGTTTGTTAATGTTGGCATCATATATCTCTTAATTCTGTGTGTGTATAGTTATGCATTTGTTTAATTTCTGTTCTATAAATATATATTTTTTGTTATTAATTTCTATTTTCTCTTGCTTTTTAAATATACCTTTTTTTGTCATTTTAGATTGTTATAACATAATTACTATTTTATTTTTCGTGTTGATCTTATTGCATGTAAAACAAGTTGTATAATGTGAATCCTTTTCATTCATTCCATTTCTTTAACTTATTAATCAATTTAAATGTTTGAAAGTTTTACTTGTATAAATTTATATGATTATTTTATTTGCACTTAAAATGTTTGTTTATTTTATTTCTATTGCACTTTACTGTTTTATTATTAGTCTTTTATCATTTCACTTACTATTATAGTTTTCTTCTTTAATTTTTATATGCATAGTTCTTTTTTTTTCTTGTTTTGCCTGCCTTTTCAAATGTTTAGTCTTTGGTTTATAACATTCAGTAAGAAATTCAAAGTTCTTTAAATGATATAGGAATATTCACTAACGTTTCGCAGTAATCCCGGTCACATAAAATACTCTAATATATTTATAGAATAAATTTAATAAATGTCCTTTGTTAATATTTCCATCATAGTTTATTTCCTGAAGATATAGTGACACGCAGCAGGTGTGTTGGTGACATTTCTGTGACTAGTAGATTCTAATTGAGGCTTGTAAAAATTAATGTGGCAGAAATAATCGTATCCAATTGGATAAAACACATTTCAGGATAGAAATATTTCGGAAATGAACCTCTTCTTCTGGAATAAACATTTTTCATTGTTTGTTTGTTTTCTCACTTTTTTCCTCTGTTTCTTGCTTTCTTTCTTCTGTCTTCTCATTTTTCACATGGACTAAACAGAAAGAGAAATTTCAAAAATAAACCTATTTATTTCTTGTTGTCCCTTTATTTTTAATACTTGCTTTCTTTTTTTTACTCTTTCTTTCCTATCTTTTTTCTTTATTCTTTCTTTCTTCCTTTCTCTTTCTTTCTTTTGTATTTCTTTCTTACTTTCTATCTTTCTATCTTTTTTTCTTTCTTTCGATCTGGTCTTCTTTCTTTTTCTTTCTCTTTGCTTCTCTCTTTCATTCTTTCTATCCTTCTTTTCTCTACTTTCTTTTTTCTCTTTCTTTGTTTCTTTCTTTCTTTCTATCTTTCCTTCTATATTTTCTTTCTTTTTATTTTTCTTTCTTTCTTTCTTTCCATCTTATTTTCTCTTCTTAATTTTTTCTCTTTTCTTTCTTTGTTTCTTTCTTTCTTTCTTCCTTTTTTCTCTTTCTTCTTTCTTTCCTTATTTCCTTTTTTTCTTCTTCCTTCCTCTAGCATTTCACTGTATTGATATGTTTCGTGATCTGTCATGTTTCAGAGATTTCATTCATTTTATTTACTTCATGTTTGTGATTGAACTAAATACATTTTTATCTCGTTTCTGAATCGTAAGAAAATAAAGGAAATACTTTTGATCCCTATGTTTTACCTTAATTAGATTCTTAATTTAGAAAAAAAATATAATACTCTTACTGTGATATCTATGATTGCATATCTATGTATTTGCTTATAGAAAATATCTATAAAACATATTATTCATGATTAATGATTTTACACAGATAAGAAAAAAAATAGACTCTTCTGAAAACCTTTTAACTGACAATGATAATGGTCGCTATTGATTTTAATTTAGACTGTTCCTGTAATTGCAAACATCCCTTTTAACTATGAAGCTTCAAATGCAAATAACAGAATCCAGTTGTGTCTGTTCTATGAGTCCAAACCACAAGCATCGACCTGGTAACAGTTGAGTAAAACCAGGAGAATATTTACTGTACAACCAGCAATTTATATCTATGCTATGGGCATAAAAAATGTTGTAAATCATTACCAGAGCTGCGCCGAAGGAAAAAAAAATAAGCAAAAAATCTTGAATGAAGATAAATGAACTATTATAGAAATGAAAACATTACATTAAATAGATAAATAAATAAACTAAGTACATTTTTTTGGGCTTATCAAACATTTTAATAGTGTAAGTTTTAGAAAAGGAACTTGTAGGTACCTGATGTGATATCTATGGATAGCAACAATATACAATGATACATAGTAAAAGAATGATAGATCAAAATAATAGATTCAGCTGAAAGATAAGAGATAAATAGATAATAGGTCGATATATAATAATAGACAGATATGAGATAGATAGATAGATAGATAGATGATTGATAGCTAGATAGATGATAGATAGATAGATAGATAATGATAGATAGATAATAGATTGATAGATAAATTGAGAGATAATAGATAGATAATAGACAGATAATAGATAGATAGATAGATATGAGCTAGACGGAGAGATGATAGATAGATAGATAGATAGATAGATAGATAATAGATGATAGATGATAGATAATAGATAGATGATAAATACATAGATCATAGATGATAGATAGATATGAGATAGATAGATAAATATGCGATAGATAGCTAATAGATAGATTAGATAGATAATAGATAGATAGATATGAGATAGATAGATAGATAGATAATAGATAGATAGATAGATAGCTAGATAGATAGATATTAGATAGATGATATATAGATAGATAGATAATAGATTGATAGATAATAGATAGATAGATAGATAGATAGATAGATAATAGATTGATAGATAAATCGAGAGATAATAGATAGATAGATAGATAGATAGATAGATAATAGACAGATAATACATAGATAGATATGAGCTAGACAGAGAGATGATAGATAGATGATAGATAGATAGATAATAGATGATAGATAATAGATAGATAGGTAATAGATGATAAATACATAGATCATAGATGATAGATATGAGATAGATATCAGATAGATAATAGATAGATAGATAATTGATAGATATTAGATAGATATATAATAGATAATAGATAGATATTAGATAGATAGATAGATAGATAGATAGATAGATAGATAGATAGATATGAGATAGATAGATAGATAGATAAACAGACAGGCGATAGTTACAGTGTTTGCATGCTGTGTTGCTGAAATGTGATCATCAGAATTATTCAGCTGACATTTTGGCAGTGCGTTAAGCTTCTTTACTTAAATTGCTTTGGGCTAATTGTTGCTTTATCGCACTCATTATTTTAGCATAAATGAGAAAATTGCAAAAATGTGAATGATAATAATGTGCTATTAATTTATGATGTAACCTTCTAAACTTCTCACCCTTTGGTTTTCCCATTTGCCTAATGAAATCTTGGCCGGAGTGGTTTACGGCTCATACAATAGGCTGTTGTTGTATTACCTAGCAGTGTCCTTACATGTCCTCATGGCTCCTCCTCACTCTGCGCATGTGAACTATAATAGGACGGTTATTAAAGGCTCCAGTCACACGCACATTACAGATTACTGGAGTGTTATATAGTGTCGCCTCATGTGACAGCAAACTATTCTACAAACCATAAATAACCCTGCCGTAAATACATTCGCATGGTGAACATACAGTATGGGGCAGTACAAAAAATAACTGCAAATTTGCTCTATCTTCAATGCTATCTGTCAAATGCTTCCAAACTATTTTCTGGTTTAAGAATGATGGAGGCCCCCATGCTTAACTCAGGGACACTGACCCTAAATGACTCTTATTGCAAAGATGGTCCGTTTTATTGTCATCTAATGGAGTTATGGACACAGCCATGGCAGGTATTCTTGTAGTCTTCATGGATAAAGCCACATGTATGATTCTCCACCAGTTCTAGCCATCAATAGCCCAATATGCAGGGTTACTGGTGGATACCGCTAGATCAGAGGTGCACGACATTTTTGGGTCCAAGGGTCATATTGCCATACTGAACCAATTCCATAGGCCGCAAACATTTTTAAAGGGGTACTTACATGAATACAGCAGAACTATAATTAGTACATTAATATATCATCAGAGCCACATTTTCAGTATTTAAGGAGGATTTGGAGAGTTTCTGCTCAGTTTCTCATCCAAAAAATCAGTATGAACACACACAAGCTAAAAGAGTTTTTGGAGCTGAAATTCATCAAATCTTCCTCATAATCTCAAATTTCTAAGTTTTAACATAGCCATGAAGCACATTATGGATTGCTACAAGTGTACAAGACCATAACCACTGTCAGCACATGAGTGCAGTGCCAAAACCACCATCACTACATGGATTCAGCACCAGAAAGTCAGTCAGTACATGAATGCAGTGCCAGAACCATTGTCAGTTAATGATTGCAGCATCAGAAACACCATCAGTACATGAATCCAGCACCAGAACCATCGTGAGCACATGAATGCAGCACCAGAACCACCATCAGTACATGGATTCAGCACCAGAACCACAATCAGTACATGTATACAGCACCAAGTTTAGTACATCAATCATTTGTAGTGTCAGGTCAGCCTCATATATAACTGTATTGCATGAACCTGCAATTTCCAGAATGTACTTAACAGTGGTAAGAAGACACTGGAAGTTGTTGTTGCCAGCCATCCACAGACTAGGAACTATACAGGGACCAAAGTACTGATGAGATGTAGTCAATATCACAAATAAACATTTACTTATAGATAGCATCTTCTCTGAATGAAGTCATTCCTATCCATTTTGTCTCCATGAAGTACAGGAGTATTGATAAGATTTCATGCCCAGAGCTCATCTCTCCAGAATCCACATTTCTCCATCTTCAGTAGCATTTCCTGACATGGTGACGTGATACATAAAAGCATCATTATACTTCCCCATGTAACCTACGTTATTTTATATCTTTCTTTCTGTCTTGATTTTTCTACCATCAGTTTAATGTTTTTGGAAGAGAGATGTTGTTTTACTCCTTGGGATTTCTGGATTCAAAATTCGCTGTTTTCGATAAAATCCATCTACGCCATGATTGTCCGAAAAGTCATAATCTAGGACTTTCAAGAACCTGTACTGCTTCTCCATGCTCTGTCCATTCATTTGTATGGGTGTCCCAATAACTGAAAGCGTGTTCCAGCTTATACATTTTTTTCTTGTAAACAGCATTATTATGACAAATGTTATGTGCAAAGTTCAGGAAAACAATAGAAAATCTTGCCATAACCTACAATTTCCATACAGATTTCTTGTTACTTCTCTAACATTTGCTTAGGGCATCTTTTTGCCAGTTAAAGTATAGCCAAGCTACATCTCATCTCAAGCTTTGAATTTTTCCTTTTTGTAGGACTCCATTATTCTCACATCATGGCCCACTTCTATTTAGCCGTTACTCAATTATGCTATCATGAAACCGTCAAAAAAGACATGATGACTTCATAGGAGTTTGAGGTTGTGGACATTTTTCACCATAGACATGCCATGCTAGATAGCAGCCTCTGAATGGAAGCGGTAATGAATAGAAAACAGATTTTACTGAACCCATAGTAAATGTCTATGGCTGCCTCCATGTTCAACTTGGAGACTCTATTAATAGACTCCATTGCCACCTCTGCCATTTTAATCAGAAAAAATATTGATCATCATGGTGCACTATTTCAATCCGTAAGAGAATCCTTACAGACACTGTTTAAATCTATGAGGTCAGTCTGGTACTTATGTATCCATCAAGTAATAGATCCAACTTCACCTTGTATTGAACAGAGTAATGGAACTCAAAATGTAAGTGTGAACCCAGACGTATTGCTGCCACCCCGACTACTCCTGTGAGAAGAACCTTGTCTGCTTTATTGCCCCAGTTACCCCCTCTCATACTGTGTCTGCTGTGGTAGGTGCCTTCTATATCTGTAGAAATAAAACAAAACCAGCTCGCTCGTGCTACAATGCTGCCAACATTGGCACAGAGGAGAGTCTCCTGCTGAGCTTGGTATTGTATGAATCCAAAGGAAAAATCCTCCATTCAAATGTCGAGATGAAAAATTTAAAACTTTATTCCAGCACGGTTAAAATAGAGAATGACATCTTCAGCTACAATCAGCAATGATGGCTTGAGGATTTTTCATTTGGAGTCCCACGTTCTATATCTGTGCCTCCTGTGCTGCTCAGTATGCCCCATGGGACCCATGATATCAAGTCTGCTCTGCTTTCCAATTTGGCCCATAATATCATGCTGTTTGAGCTTCTCCAGGTGCCCCCCAATGCTATGCTTTATTTACCTTGTTGCCTCTTGCCTGCTATGCCCCCATATACTTTGCCAGCTGTTCCCTTCTACTTTGCCTACTGAAGTCTTGTACCACACTTCTTCTCCAGTCCTCAGTAACTACTAATTTCTATCACTGTGTCAGAACTGTGCTGTCCTGCTTCTCCTGGTGTGACTCTGATCAGGAGGACATGAGTACTTCTTCCTCTCCCCCTGGAGGATGCAGATAAAGTAGACTGGTTTGGGTAAAACAAGGGAGCAATTGAGTTTAGAAATCGAGCTTCACAACAGCCAAGTGGTTTCCATCCATTGGAGGTTTTACCACTTCTGGACATCAAGTTGTAAGAAAACAAATAAAATAAAAAGATTGCAGTGGTCAAAAGTGTATTTTTTATTAACTTATGAGATATTTGTACATATGACATAACTAAAAAATGTTATAGTCTACCTAATGTAAAATTTGTGCAAATTGTACCACTCTGAGCTATTCCACCTGCTAATCCAATTGAGCAGATTAATTTGCGGGACTGCGGTCCAGTGTTCAGGTCAGTGGTACCTGGTGGCCAGATGGAAAGCCCACAAATCTCTTACCTTCCAGCTTGTGTGTGATGGTGTGATGTCATCTGTGCATTAAATTGCACAGATGACGTTGTGCCAGCTCTGACAACTCAAATGCCATATCGGGCATGCCGGAGGGTATGAGATTTATGGGCCTTCCTTCTCTGTCTTGTACCACTGACCTGGACACTGGACTGGAGTCCCGTGAATCCATCCACTCATCTCTACAAATTGTATATTAAACTGACTGTTTTTGGGGGGGAGAGAGGAGGGATTTATATTTTCTTAAACTAAATGCATTGTGTAAACCTTTATTCACCACAGTCAAAGTCAAAATGCCAAATTGCATCAAGGCCTTTCATTCAGCTCACATGCCATTAAGCGCAAATCAATGTCTAACCAATTCAGATGAAATATAAACCTCTAAAACATATCAAGAGGTTAAAGTTACAAAGATAAAAAACGCATTTCTCCCTTTCTGTTACTTTAACCTTTACACCTTTGGCACATTTCTTTCCAGCTCAGAGCACATAGCTCAGTCCTCAAGGGTTGCTAGAATGTAAGAGTTTGGGAATTTTTCCTATTATCAGTTAATTAAACAATTGAATTTGTCTTAGACGATATTGGGTAAATATTTAGATGTTTAGTGGCTTGGAAGTCTGGGTTGCCATTTGCCCTCAGCAGAGCGATATTTACACCCTCAGACTGGCATTAGGTTTCATATGTCCATTTCATTAGTCATTACTATTTTACGTGTGACATGGGCTGGTGGAGCTTTTCAAAGTTATGGTTTGCACAGCTATCGTCTGCATTAATATAGTCTGTCAATTGTATTAATTCTTGTAAATTAATTTGCATAGACAGTTGTGCTCAAAAGTTTACATACCCAGCAGAATTATTGCTTTATTGGCCTTTTTTCAGAGAATATGAATGATGGCACCAAAACTTTTTCTCCACTCATGGTTAGTGGTTGGGTGACGCCATTTATTGTCAAACTACTACTGTGGTTTCTCTTTTTAAATCAAAATGACAACCCAAAACATCCAAATGACCCTGATCAAAAGTTCACATACCCCAATTCTTAATACCATATATTGCCCCCTCTAACATCAATGACAGCTTGAAGTCTTTTGTGGTAGTTGTGACTCAAGTTCTTTACTTTCTCAAATGGTAAAGCTGACCACTCTTCTTGGCAAAAAGCCTCCAGTTCCTGTAAATTCCTGGGCTGTCTAGCATGAGCTGTGAGCTGGAGATCTCCCCAGAGTGGCTCAATGATATTGAGGTCAGGAGACTGAGATGGTCACTTCAGAACTTTTACTTTGTTCTTCTGTAGCCAATGACAGGTTGACTTGGCCTTGTGTTTTGGATCGTTGTCATGTTGGAACGTCCAAGTGCATTTTATGCGCAGCTATCGGGCTGATGAGTGCAAATTTGCCACCAGTATTTGCTGATAACGTGTTGCATTCATCTGTCCTCCAACTTTGACCAAGTTTCTTTTGTCTTTGTAGCTCACACATCCCCAAAACATCAGCGATCCACCTCTATGCTTTACAGTAGGAATGGTGTTCCTTTCATCATAGACCTTGTTGACCTCTCTCTAAATGTAACTTTTATGGTTGTGGCCAAAAAGTTCAATTTTGGTCTCATCACTCCAAATTACCGTGTTTCAAAAGTTTTGAGGCTTGTCTCTGTGCTGTTTTGTGTATTGTAGGTGAGATACTTTGTGGCATTTGTGCAGCAATGGCTTTCTTCTGGCGACTCGATCATGCAGCCCATTTTTCTACAAGTGCCTCCTTATTGTGCTTCTTGAAACAGCCACACTGATAGTTTTCAGAGAGTCCTGTATTTCAGCTGATTTTATTTGTGGGTTTTTCTTTGCATTCCGAACAATTTTCCTGGCAGTTGTGGATGAAATTTTTGTTGGTCTACCTAACCATGGTTTTGTTTTTACAGAGTCTCTGATTTTCCATTTGTTAATCACAGTTTGATCGCTGCTGACTGGCATTATCAATTCCTTGGATATATTTTTTTATCCCTTTCCTGTTTGATACAGTTCAATTACCTTTTCCCGTAGATCCACTGACAATTCTTTTGCTTTCCCCATGACGCAATCCAGAAATGTCAGTGGCTGGATGAAAGATATAAGAGGCTGTCTGGATCCCAGAAACTCACTCAGCTTTTATGCACACACACTGATTACAAGCAAACAGGTCAAAGGTGAGGATGTTACCTTTAGTAGCCATTCACACCCATTTGTGTCAACTTCTGTGCATGTTATCAGGCCAAAATCACCAGGGTATGTGAACTTTTGATAAGGCTCATTTGGATATTTTGGGTTGTTGTTATGATTTAAAAAGAAAAAACACAATAGTTTGACAATAAATGGCTTCACCCAACCACTGACTATGAGTGGAGAGAAGTGTTGGTGTTATCCAGGGGTGGATTAAGGGTAGCCAGGGCCCCGAGTTGTTCAGACACTGTGGGCCCCCCGGTCATGTGAAGGGGTCATGCGATGGGGTCATGCGACGGAGTCATCATATACCTGAACCAGATTATTCCAGAAAAATAGTTGTTGTGTGAAACTATAACCTGTCAAACATCCATTGATCTAGTCAATTTACCATTCAGTTAGGAAGAAAAACAAAACAAAACAATACTATCACCATAAGTGCCAGTATTCACAGGAGATCTGTACTTAGTATGCAGTGTCTGTGTAGAGGTAATACAGTGATCACCAGTGACATTATACACAGGACCTCTTTATATAGTATACAGTGTATAGTGTCAGTGTATAGGTAACACTGACTCACCAGTGATGTCTCTAGGTCAAGTACTTCATCTTTCATCCAGCACAGACCGCCATCACTTCCCCCATCCAGGGCTCGTCTCTGCAGGAAATAACAGTTATCTCAAGCTCCTCTTGCAGAACACATTACTTAATTTTTCCCAACTTCTACATTACACCACATGAAGAAAAAGAGGCAACATAGTGTCACTCTACACAGTAACAGGACCGCCCCCCCCCCCATTTAAAACAGTGTCCTCAAAAAATAAAATAAATACATCACTGCAGTAATAATATCCTTTAATTAGCCCCTATGGTAATAATAATATCCCCCATCCTGGCCCCGTGTATCTCATTCCTGGCTCCAGCCATATGTTCTCCCATCCTGCCCACATAAGTATCCATTCTACCCCATATGATCTCCCCATCCTGCCCCATCAGTCTCCATCGTATCCATCCTGCCCCATGATCCTGCATGATCTGTCTCCAATCCTGCCCCATGTCTTTCATTCTGCCCCGTGTCTCCAATCATGCCCCATATCTACATTCTGCCCATGTCTCCAATCCTGCCCCATCTGTCTCCAGTCCTGCCCTCAGTGTGTCCAGCATCTCTGCCTCCAGTGTCCAGCATCTCTGCCCCCAGTGTCCAGCATCTCTGCCCCCAATGTGTCCAGCATCTCTGCCCCCAGTGTCCAGCATCTCTGCCCCTAGTGTCCAGCATCTCTGCCCCTAATGTGTCCAGCATCCTGCCCCCAATGTCCAGCATCTCTGCCCCAATGTCCAGCATCTCTGCCCCCAATGTCCAGCATCTCTGCCCCCAGTGTGTCCAGCATCCTGCCCCAGTGTGTCCAGCATCCTGCCACCAGTGTGTCCAGCATCCTGCCCCCAGTGTATCCAACAATCTTCCCTAGTGTCTCCAGCATATTGCCCCCAGTGTGTCCAGCAATCTGCCCGTGTCTCCAGCAAATTGCCCCCAGTGTGTCCAGCATTCTGCCCCAGTGTGTCCAGCATTCTGCCCCAGTGTGTCCAGCATTCTGCCCCAGTGTGTCCAGCATCCTGCCCCCAGTGTGTCCAGCATATTGCCCCCAGTGTGTCCAGCATTCTGCCCCAGTGTGTCCAGCATTCTGCCCCAGTGTGTCCAGCATATTGCCCCCAGTGTGTCCAGCATATTGCCCCCAGTGTGTCCAGCATTCTGCCCCAGTGTGTCCAGCATATTGCCCCCAGTGTGTCCAGCAATCTGCCCCAGTGTCTCTAGCATATTGCCCCCAGTGTCTCCAGCATATTGCCCCCAGTGTGTCTGGCATATTGCCCCCAGTGTGTCCAGCATATTGCCCCCAGTGTGTTCAGCATATTGCCCCAAGTGTCTCCAGCATATTGACCCCACTGTGTCCAGCATATTGCCCCCAGTGTGTCCAGCATATTGCCCCTAGTTTGTCCAGCATATTGCCCCCAGTGTGTCCAGCATCGCTGCCCCGAGTGTCCAGCATTCTGGTCCGGGCCCCCCGGACTGCCGTTCGCAATGAAAAAAAAAAGAGTTCTCCTCACCTGTCCGCGCTCCTTTGGCGAAGCACTCTCCTCACAGCTGAAGCTTGCACTCGCCGGCAACTGACAATGACATCAGACGCCGGCGACGTGCGTGCTGCGGCTGACATCAGCTGCCAGCCTCCGATTGGCTGGCGACTGATAACTATTGACGTGCAGGTGTGCGCCGGCAGGTCAATAGCGTTAAACTGCCACAGCGCCAGTAGGGGCCCAGTGAGCAGATGAGACGGGGCCCGATGCGGGCCCCCTCTGCCCACCGGGCCCATATGCCAGTCAGGGCAGTAATGCCCTGATGGAGGTGCTCAATCTGAGCGGTAGCCAAAGGGCCCCCCCACACCACTGGGCCCTGGGCTACCGCCCAGATTGACCCTATTATAATCCGCCCCTGGTGTTATCATTTATATTCTCTGAGAAATGGCCAAGAAAGCAAAAATTCTGCCGGGGTATGTAAACTTTTGAGCACTACTGTACGTAAAGCCTACCTGTTCTTTCACGCCAATGTTTTTAGTGCACTTACCTGTCTAATACATCCAGGAACTGTCCTGATTCCTTTATCATCTGTAACTTGCCATTGAAGGGAACCTGTTATATGATTCATGCTGACCAAACCGCAGAATCAGAGTCTGGCTGTGTTATTGTAACACAGTGTGTTTTTTTCTGTGTTGCAGAGGAAAATATACTACGTTACAATAACACAGCCAGATGAGGGGACGTCCTGGAGTCAGACACTCATTCATGAATAGCTGCATGCCTTTTCATTAATCTGGAGCATCTGATTAGTGTCATACAAAGTCTTACTCCAGTGCGATTTCTGGAATACGGAATTCCGCACCTCATTATGATTTTGAGGTGCTTTGGTGTCATGCCTCAGCTCTGCCCATTTCATCAGAGGTGAGAGAAACTGGAGTGAAGACACCAAAAGAGGCAACATTTTTACAAAATCCTAAACCTACAATTTGCAACTTGTCAAAGCTTTTATGCCAGAATTCTGGTGTGAAAGTTTTGATGAGTGGAGCCCTCTTTGTCCATGAAGAGGCCAGTCCCTGGTTGCTTCTCCAAGCTCCATTTCAGGTTTCTCCATATATGCATGGGGAGACAGATGTCAGTCTAGGGGAGTATAGGGGGAAGAACCCACCAGGGACCAGCCCCAGACTAGTCATCTGAAACACATAGTCCCCGGACGGCTTTTCAAAGAATCTTTTCTCTAAATATGTTTGAATGAAACCTACATAGGGGCAATAATGCAGCCAGACTCTGATTCATGCTGCCCCTAGCTCAGACAGCATACATGATATGAAACAAACCCTTTCTCAGTTTTGAGTGGATTGGCTCTCTTTATAACATATGTAGTAGATATATATAAGGGAGGATTCGTAAAATCAACATATAGTCCTTAAAACAAGTCCTTACTGCAGTAAGGTTTGTGATAAGGCTCAAAGAGTCCACTGTTCATACGCTCGGAAATTCATTAGCAGGTGTACGTTTCGTAATTAATCAGGAGCATCTTTCGCCCCCTCATCAAGATTGGCATGAGCAACTAAATTCTTGATAAACCAAGGCCAATGACTTTGTGCCTTTCAGACTATGGCTTTCCTCCATTAGAAATAGGAAGTACAGTAGTTTTTGAGATGATCCCCCATGCTTTTCTGACAGCTGGAAGTAGACATGACCACCATCTTGTGAATACAGACACAGCTGGTGTCTGCACATCCCCTTCATTCATCAAGAGGAACTATAGAAGCCATAATGTACAGTCTGAGCAGCCATGTTGATAACTAATAAATGCTTCTGTTATCAGAAACTCAGTACTAAAACTGAGCAGGAAATCTCTGCCTTTATGGCTCATCACGTTTTCTGCAAATCCTTTATTAGAACGTTTACTCAAAAAAGAACCAACCGTAACCAGCTGTCATCTGTTTGGAGAAAGTGACAGTAAGTGTTTGATTTCCCAGCAGCTCCTCCACAGGGCAAATGAAGCATTGCATGGTGTGCACTGAAATCATTGACTAGATTATCTAATAGATCAATGTTTAGGTTAGTTAGCATAGCCTCTCTCTGCTCTCTCTTAGAACTAAGAATGTCCTAATAGGTTATTTGAAAATACTAAATATTATCTTCTGGATTTTCTGGGGGCATGCATTTGCTTTATTACCCTGTGAGAGGCACAACCTTTGTCAAGACAAAAAAAAATTACGTATTGATTGCATTACATAAAAAGTCTATATCTCTTGAAAATTATGGCTGATTTAAAAAAAGAAAAGGAATAATTATGGGTACCTCAGAAAAAATAAGAGTAAAATCTGGCCACTTTTGATCTTGTTTGGAGACCAAGAGATAAAAACTGAAGAGTGTAATCTGAGCGCAAGCCAAGAAACAAAAATATGATCGCACAGCTGCCACTGGGTCACCAACAGGTAACAGTCCCTTCAATGTGGAACAAGGATCCAGAGTCACGATGGAGGTGCACGCAGGAATAAGAATGAACCAGCAGGAATATGAAGAAATATGCGGCAACACTCACCGATCCAGATAAAATGCAAAATGTTTATTGAAGACTCTAAGCAGACATCTCAAACGTGGTCCGGGACGGTGAAACAGGAAGGAGGTGAGCAGGAAATGACGACGGCCGTTTCGCGCTTACGTCAGCGCCAAACAATGTAAACCCCTTACCTGAATGGCTGGAACGCCTGAAGACACATCCACCAAGAGTATGTATAGCCAGCAAGGAAGTGCAGCGAAGGGTGAACTTATAAAACCCAACCAAGAAAGTGATCGGGTAAAATCAAAACAGAAAAAAGGAGAAACACCTGTAGTGGAGCAAACAAAAAAGGGAGAATGAAGACAATAGAAACTATAAGCATTTGGACAAGGAAGAAAGAGCAATGGCTCAGTAAACAGAGGAACTGACCACGCAGCAACAGGTCACCAGATTGAATTCCTGAACAGAGCCATTACAGTAAGGTACTTAGCAATTTTTAAACAAAGAGCACAAAAACCATTCAAACACATCAAGGTATACCTAAATATGGATGTACCTATCACAAATGTCTTCATCTGATAGGGAGAGTGAAAGAAAAACAGGCGTACTTTAAGTCTGGGAAGGATGTGTAGACAAGGCTGATAAGCCCTGGAGGAGACCACACCTCCCAACGTCTGGCATTAGTGATAGGGACCATCCATATTTTGGTGCACCTTGATGTGGTTGGATGACTTTTGCGCTCTTTCATCAAAAAATGATAAGTACCTTATGTTTTTAGTGAAGTTAATGTACTCTTTAATGGCAGTCTGCTGGCGCATAGTTTACGGATAGCTCTTCTTTGAAGAACTCTAGTCTTAAACTATATATAGGGCCAAATATATATGTGATGCCTCTCTGCGGGATGGATCATATGCTTACATTCCTCAACCCCTGCCTTCAGTTAGACAGATTCTGCTGTCTCATTCTGGTCTATAGCTGGCTCTTCCCTCCAGCCCTAATTCCTCACTAGTGCATTGTTTCCAAGTGATTAGTGCTTTGTGACAAGGTCAAGCTGCCGTTAACAAAGGTTAAACAAACGGACCTTCTAAGCTTCTAACTGTGAACACTGCAACTTTGCCCTGTGGAGTCTGGAAATCACAAACACTACCCAGGTGATGAATAAATATAATGCCCTGACCAAAAATAAAGAATGGAACATAAGCTATTTACAATAAATGCAAATATAATTGTCCTTATACCTTGTATGTGTGTGCAGTGACCCTGGGGACACTACCCTCATTTCCTAAGTATTGTCTCTTCTTCCTGAGGTAAAAAAAAAATGGCGGCTGCAGAAGAGGAGTCATCTGTATCTTGAACAAGGTCTTTCCTCTGTTTCTATAGAAGTGCAAGTTCAGCCACGTTCACATGTTCAGTATTTGGTCAGTATTTTACCTCAGTATTTGTAAGTCAAACCCAGCAGTGGGTGATAAATGCAGAAGTGGTGACGTGTTTCTATTATTCTTTTCCTCTGATTGTTCCTCCCTCATTTTGGCTTACAAATACTGAGGTAAAATACTGAACAAATACTGAATGTGTGAACTTGGCCTTCTTCTTCTAGTAATGGTCGACTGATAGACATTCTATGGTATATGCAAAATAAATTCTATGAAGTTATAACAGGGCATATGTATAAGATAAATAATTTATTAAAAATTATTAAATACAATATATGCGAGCAAATATATAATACTTTAACTTAAAAATTACATAATAGTCATATAAAATAACCGAAAGTGGCACAGAAATAAATATGTAAAAAAAAAATCTCCAATTGTACGTAAAATGTAAATAAAAATAAAAAAGTGTAAGAAAACACAAAATATAAGAATAAAAGATGGTTATATTAAAAAGAAACAAGAAAATAAAGATAGACAGTAGTGATAATACTATAAAATAAATAAAATAGTGAAAAAAAATAGTTTGTAAGCATGAGATTAAAGAAGAGAATATGTTTAAGACATACTATAGGGAATTGAGATTGGAATCCCTAATGGGTACAGTGATGACAATATATTCATAAAGTGCTGTGGAATATGATGGCAGTATATATGCAAGGCATAACAATAATTGGGCAGCACGGTGAGGCAGAGGTTAGCACTGTTGCTTTGTAGCGCTGAGGTTCTGGGTACAAATCCTATCAAGGACAACATCTGCATGGAGTTTGCATGTTGTGTTTGCGTGGGTTTCCTCAGGGTTCTTCGGTTTCTTCTCACACTGCAGAGACATCCTGACATGGAATCTAGATTGTGAGCTCCAATGGGGACAGCGATGATAATATCTGTAAAATGCTGTGGAACTACATGTTCCATATAAGTGAGTAAAATAAATAATAGTTAGTTATATATACAGCTCTGGCAAAAATTAAGAGACCGCTGCACAGTTTTATAAAAATCAGCTTCTCTACATGTCTGACAGCCATTCTGTTCCAGTGTCAAGTTGAATCCAACCAGAGTACACCTCATTCTACTGTTTTTCCAGGATAACCTCGTATGCGGCTTGATTCATACGTCCTTCGCAAAGAGCAACCTGCCCAATTCCAGCCTTGCTGAAGCATCCCCAGATCATCACCGATCCTCCACCAAATTTCACAGTGGGTGCAAGACACTATGGCTTGTGCCTCTCCAGGTCTCCGTCTAACCATTAGAGGACCAGGTGATGATCTGGGGATGCTTCAGCAAGGCTGGAATTGAGCAGGTTAATCTTTGCGAAGGACGTATGAATCAAGCCGCATACAAGGTTATCCTGGAAAAACAGTTGACTCCTTCTGCTCAGGCAATGTTCCCCAACTCTGAGGACTGTTTTTTCCAGCAGGACAATGCACCATGCCACACAGCTAGGTCAATCAAGGTGTGGATGAAGGACCACCACAAAATCCCTGTCATGGCCAGCCCAATCTCCAGACCTGAACCCCATTGAAAACCTCTGGAATGTAATCAAGAGGAATATGGATAGTCACAAGCCATCAAACAAAGAAGAACTGCTTACATTTTTGTACCAGGAGTGGCATAAGGTCACCCAGAAGCAGTGTGAAAGACTGATGGAAAGCATGCCAAGACACATGAAAGCTGTGATTAAAAATCATGGTTATTCCACAAAATATTGATTTCTGAACTCTTCCTGAGTTAAAACATTAGTATTGTTGTTTCTAAATGACTATGAACTTGTTTGTTTTTTTGCATTATTTGAGGTTTGCAAGCAATGCATTTTTAATGTTAGTTTGACCATTTCTCATTTTCAGAAAATAAATACAAAATGTATTGCTCGGAACTTCGGAGACATGTTGTCAGTAGTTTATAGAATAAAATAATTTACATTTTACTCAAAAATATAACTATACAGAGAAAAATCAAACTGAACATTTTGCAGTGGTCTCTTAATTTTTGCCAGAGCTGTAAATAGATAGATGTATATATACAGCTCTGGCAAAAACTAAGAGACCACCACATCAAAACCCTGTCATGGGCAGCCCAATCTCCAGACCTGAACCCCACTGAAAACCTCTGGAATATAATCAAGAGGATGATGGATAGTCACAAGCCATCAAACAATGAAGAACTGCTTACATTTTTGAGCCAGAAGCAGTGTGAAAGACTGGTGGCAAGCATGCCAAGACGCATGAAAGTTGTGATTAAAAATCATGGTTATTCCACAAAATATTGATTTCTGAGTTCAAACATTAGTATTGTTGTTTCTAAATGATTATGAACTTGTTTCCTTTGCATTATTTGAGGTCTGAAAGCACTGGTGGGGGGGGGGGGGGTTAAAATTATGACCATTTTTCTTTGTCAGAAAAAAAATACAAAATGTATTGCTTGGAACTTCGGAGACATGTTGTCAGAAGTTTATTGAATAAAAGAACAATTTACATTTTACTCGAAAATATACCTATAAAGAGAAAAATCAGACAAACTGAACATTTTGCAGTGATCACTTAATTTTTGCCAGAGCTGTATATATATAACTCACAAAAAGTTGCCCTCAGTGTTATGTCCCTAAACGGGGAAACAAGTACCACTGAATATGTAATGCATTAATCACTTTCTTTTGGAATTCATACTAAATAGCAAACTCCAAAACAGGTGGTGCTTGTTAGATTAAAATATAATTTATTGAACCAAAAGATTAAAAACTGTATCAACATACAACATGAATGAACAACAGGAAAAGTGCAGATTCCATTAAAAGAGGAACAAAACCACCATAGGAAAGCCACCAAATTTCCTATAACTCTGAGGTATAATTATGTGCAAAATTGTAAAGTGGAGCTAAATTACATTTAGATGTACTTAATACTTTATTGCTAAATGAATTAATAAAGTGCCATAGTAGATGCTGACAATATAATGAACTGATGTCTAATATTTAGACTATCTTTGTATGATAGCGATGACAGCATAGATGAAAAGCATAAACTAATTGCTGGAACATTTATTGTGCAAATAAAGCTCCACTAAGACCAAATAAACAAAATATATTACCAGAGCAATATAGCGTGGCTTTCCTCGGCGTCCCTCTGCCCCGACGCGCGTTTCACAGACCGCTTCTTCAGACAAACTGAACATTTTGCAGTGATCACTTAATTTTTGCCAGAGCTGTATATATATAAATAGATATATATATATGTATATATATATTCTTTAGGCAGCACAGTGGCTCAGTGGTTAGCACAGCAGCCTTGCAGTGCTGGAGTCCTGGGTTCAAATCCCACCTTTGACAACATCTATAAGGAGTTTGTATATTCTCCCCGTGTTTGCGTGGGTTTCCTTCGGGTACTCCGGTTTCCTCCCACATTCCAAAGACATCCTGATAGGGAATTTACATTGTGAGCCCCATCAGGGACAGTGATGATAATGTGTGCAAACTGTAAAGCACTGTGGAATATGTTAGCGCTATATAAAAAATAAAGATTATTATACACACCACTGTACACACACTCTCACTTTCATTTATGTATAATACAGGATTCACATAACTTAGTTAAACGGACATTACGGTAATTGTTTGCATTTTAACATGCTTATACATACATATAAATAAAATAAATAAAGCATATAAATAATTATAAATACATATACACATTAAGATTTGAATTTTAATATGTAATGGAAATTTGTAATAATTAAGAATAAATATATACATGCCTTTATATATATATATATATATATATATATATATATATATATATATTATACATATAAAGCTATATTTAAATATAGATTAATGATTTGCATCTTAATATAAATATATATTAAAAAATATGAAAATCCAAATCATTGATGTATATTTAGTTACTTTCTTCATGCAGTGAGCCCTGTGTTCTGCATAGAGTCCGGTGAGTGCGTGGAGGGCAGTGAGTGGGGTCTGCAGATGGTCTGGAGTGGTCACCATGGCTGTACATTCCATACAAGATGAATGAAGTCAGCGTTCTTAATGTTGTCTGGCTGCATCTTGTCAAGTGGGCACTCAGATGAAAAACTCACCAGCAAGAAAATAAGTGAAGGAGCCTCCAAAATGGGGTGAATCCCTCATTACCCCACACAACCGATCTTCCCTAAACTGGGGCTCTAGCTGTCTGGTGTATAATGCAGATTTTGCCCCTAGGACAGACTGGACTGGGGGGCTATAAATTGAAGAAAATGGCTGAGGGGAGAAGAAGCTGCCTGGGGAACACTTCGAAGAAGTCATGTGATTGTAAGTAAAAGATTAAAATGAAGCATCTAGAAGATGTGCACTTCACAGGGCTTCCTGGGAGTTCTGGTCCTGTGAGAAAAAAAAATATTAATATTATTTGTACTACTAACCTAACTGCATATTTAAAGAACAAAATACCTATTTTATTTGTATTAGCAGCAGTAGATAATTATTACTATTGCCAGTAGCTGGAGTGGTGCAGAACTCTTTTTAGTAGTAACAGTAGAAGCTGCGTAACACTGCTAATATTGATTATTACTAGCAGAGCAGTACTAGAATTATTATTATGCTAAATTGTTTTAAAAAAAAATTAATAATGCCTCTTATATAAAGGGAGTGTAAAGTGGAAGCATTAAAAAATGCAATATAAAATAAATGCCACAAACTTCACTAAAAAAAAGTGAAATGTTGCAAAAAGTTAAATAAGTAAAGGCATATGCAAATGATAAACTAATAAATAATTAATTAGTTTTAAAAAAATGAGATACTAACATGTTATAACAGAAATGTGAAAATGTTTTTGCACAAATGAACAAAATGTCTCTGATATATTCATTGTTATTCTCGTGTGAATGTATGACTATTTCGTTTTAAAATTATTTATATTTTTACATTATATTATACTATTATTTTTATAATGGATGATTTGTATCAGTGTCTATAAAGATGCATTTCAAATGTCATTAAAATCAGATTTACCTAAATATAGCAAAGAAAGAATAGAAATGGATGGATAGACAGATAGATAGATAATAGATAGATAGATAGATAGATAGATAGATAGATAGATAGATAATAGATAGATAGATAATAGATAGATAGATAGATAGAAGATAGATTATAAAGAGATAGATAATAGATGCATAGATTGATAGATATGTGATAGATAATAGATAGATATATGTGAGATATAGAGATAGATAGATAGATAGATAGATAGATAGATAGATAGATAGATAGATAGATAGATAGATAGATACATAGATAGATAGATAGATAATAGCTAGATGATAGATGGATAATAAATAGATAGATAGATAGATAGATAGATAGATAGATAGATAGATAGATAGATAGATACATAGATAGATAGATAATAGCTAGATGATAGATGGATAATAAATAGATAGATAGATAGATAGATAGATAGATAGATAGATAGATAGATAGATAGATAATAGATAGATAGAGTTAGTACTGTACTCTTATCCACCATTCTCTCTTCTTCTGCTTACTGTAAGGGTCGCAGACATTTCTGCAGCTGATCGAACACTCTGTTCCTTTCTTTCTTCCTCAGTTCTGGGAATTATTCGCAGTCTTTTCATGATTAGAGCAGATATCAGACATTTCTATGAACTATTGACGTTGAGTTTCCAGAAATATAAATGAGGCCGCAGCAGCTGATATCGACAGGACTTTTTCATTTTTACCATAATCCCAGACCCCGCAGCTGAGAAATGCTCCATGTGAGGCGCCTGACCCCACGTCCTGTACCTGCCGATATCGATCCTGGGCAGGAGACAGTGGACAGACAGGTCGGAGTCCTGGGGAGCAGCCGAGAGGCCCGAGGTCGCTCACAGGGAGCAGTAATGGAGGATGATACGACACAGATTACAGACGGGGCTTCTGCACCTACCAGAAGTTATATGGATAATAGATTTGTTCCAGGAATTGGAAATAGTAAACAGTGAATTGTGGTATTTCCCACCTACTGTTTTGCTGTACATTTGTATTTAATAAAATGTTTATTGCTAGTAATTATCACAATAAGTTGCAGAAAAAAAGAGCAAGTATTTGACCACGTTTTTCATACTTCTGTTTATAACTAAAAATATGCTTTATACAGTAATATTGGTACTGATACTAATAGCAATACCTATCATTTTCGATTTCCTCGATTTGATCTTTTATTATTGTTTTATCACTGTTATTAATATTTGTTGATACAGATAGATGGATAAAATATATATTAGAACGATATATATGATACGAAAATAGATAAATATGAGATAGATAATATATAGATAGAGTGGATAAAAGATATAGCAACAAAATAAGTGCAGACAACAACTGTGTTGCACTTATTTTCATAAATAACTCAAAGTGCATAGATGAATATTAGATAGATAGATAATAGATAGATAGATATGAGATAGATAGAGAGATATATAGATAGATAATAGATAAACAGATAACAGATAGATAAATATAGACATAGATAGATGTATAGATAGATAGGTAAAAAATATATAGATGTATAGATTATAATAGAGATATAATAGATAGAAATAGATAATATATGTGATATAAATATAGACAATAGATAGATAGATAGATAGATAGATAGATAGATAGATAGATAGATAGATAGATAGATAGATAGGTAGATAGATAGATAAAACGAAAAAATAGATATATAGATAGATTACAATAGACAGAGATATAATAGATATAAATAAATATAGAAGAAAGGTAGTTAGATAGATAGATGGATGAATGGATGGATGGATAGATAGATTGATAAATAGATAGATAGACGGATAGATAGATAGATAGATAGATAGATAGATAGATTACAATAGACAGAGATATCATAGATATAAATAGATAATATATGAGACAGATATAAATAAATATAGAAGAAAGGTAGTTAGATGGATGGATGGATGGATGGATGGATGGATGGATAGATAGATAGATAGATAGATAGATAGATAGATAGATAGATAGATAGATAGATAGATAGATAGATAGATGGATAGATAAAAAAAAGTAATTCAAAAGCAAAACATAGCATTTCTTATTGGCCTTATACAATGTTCCTCTCCATCTTTTCTGGACATTTTTGGGGGTTTGAACAAAGCTAAGCCCATATGGACTGACACATTGTATAGGGCAAGTCCCCGGGTTTTGCTCCTTCTTTTCCTTTGGAGGAGTACACACCAGAGCAGACTGTGCTCCCACCATTGCATGTTCTGGGGTCTTTTCCTCCATAGGTCTGTGACATGCTGTGATTGATGTCCCCATGGTCTGAGGCCTGCGCCATTACTCGGGTCAGCTGGCTGTACCCTCATCCTGTGTATTACACATGTCACCCACACTTATGATATCAGCTGTACAGTTATGTGATGGCAGACAGTGATTAACCATGTCAGTCCCGTGCGTGGAATGTTTCTGTGGACCATACACAGCCTGCAGCTGACCACCGAGGAGCTCCCTGGTTTCTCCCCCAGGGTCTGCAGGCCATCGGTGGAGGGCAGTAATTAGGCTTCGCCTTTGTTCAGTGCTGGCCTTGGCGTCGGACAGTCTGTCCTGTCTGTTCTGCCCATCACACCATGTTTCCAGCTCTTCCACTTGTTGCAGGATTTGCGGCCTCCAGGCCTGAGCTTGTTCTTCTGCTCTATTCCCTGTACTTGCAGAGAGGCTGCTGCACAATTCACACTGCTCATATACATGGGGATAACAGGGAGGAGTGGGATTATTTCTACTATATACAAGTACTCCTTAACTCCTTCATGCCACGGCCATTTTCCGTTTTCATTTTTTGCTCTCTTTCTTCAAAGAGCCACGAATGTTTTATTTTTCCATCAATATGGCCGCATGAAGGCTGTTTTTTAAGGGACCAGTTGCACTTTTGAATGACACTATTAATTCTGTTCACAGCAGGATTGTAATGACAGGTCATCAGCAGACCTCGGGCTGTTATGGATGGTCATCAGCACTCCGCGATCACGTAACGGGCCCACCAATGGCTGCGTGGAATGATGAGCGCCCTTGTCTGCGCCTGTTAAATGCCGCTGTCAGAAACTGACAGCCGGATTTAACAGGTTAACAGCCGTGGGTGGAGCTCCATTCCATCCGCAGCTGTTAGAGGCACATGACAGCTGATTAAATCAGCCGTCATGCTCATGGAAAGATGCAGGCACGGCATACGAGCCTGCATCAAAGATAGGGAGCCAGCATATGACGTACCGGTAAGTCATATGTCGGTAATGACAATGTCCCTCAACACTGTGAGTTAAAGAGGACTTTTCACTGGATTTTTAATTTTAAACGAATGCCTCCTCCAATTGGCACCACTCTACTAATTCTGGAACAGTTTTTCTTTTTCTTCTGTGCCCTTCCGTTCCAAAGTTATGACCCCTGGTAATAATGGAGCAAATTTTCCTTTTGACCAACTTGGCGTATACCACAGAACTTCTCTGATCCTGACCAATCAAAAAATGGCCACACCCATGGAGAAGTTCTGTGGTATACGCCCAGTTGGTTAAAGTGAGAATGTGAATCTTTATTACCGGGTTGGCATAACTTTGGAACGGAGGGGCACAGAAAAAAAAGTGTTCCGGAATCATTGGAGCAGTGGCAATAGGAGGAGGTAGTCAGTTTAAATAAGAAAAGTCCAATGAAAATACCCTTTTTAAATGGTTGTCTTGTGATGGTAGCCCCTATCTAAATGTCTTTTAAAGGGTTTGCTCTCTGGCTGCAGTTTGTTAAAAAAAAATCCTTCCTCGGATTCATGGACGAGTCTACGCTTCTGCTTCTGGTCTCTGGCATTGACTGCGGCATTGAAGTCACATTGACAGAACGGCAGTCAATGAGTGAGCTCAGCGATGATGCCAGTGTAGATGGAATAACCCATTCAGGGTAGCTGAGCTCACTGATTGGCTGCAGCGCTGACAATGTGACATCAGTGCTGCAGCCAATGCACATTCCTGACAACTTCCACTGGATCAAGTCATTGAATGGGGGAATTCTTAGACGTCTTTAAAGTATTTTATATATAATGTAAATCAGCCCTTCTACCTATGGCTTCCTAACAAAAGTTTAGGTCTAAGACTACACGTTTTTTGTCTACTCATAATGTCTGGTCATGTGAGAATGAAGGTCAGTTCCCTTAAAAATACTTCAGGACCTGTTATTTAAAGTTTCAACTCTGCCATTGCTTTGATCCACCATGCTCCTATACTGATGTTTCACTAGGCATTGATATAACTCATCATATCAAACGAAGCTGAGACTGGGCAATCATAGGATTCACCATGCTACCCCACCAAAGTGCTTCTAGACACTGAAAAGGTCCACCATATAACCAGAGTTAGATGTCACTAGGCAGGGCCAGACTGGCCATCTGGCAAATGTCAGAAGGCCCTGTCTGGTTGTGGGCCACCTTGTCTGCTATGTTGTTAGCAGAATCGTTAAGAGTTGTAACGGAGCAGAAAGTCGCAGATTCCGTCACTTACCCCAGCAGGTCACAGGTATTATTAGAAATATTGTTCTGGTGCTTGGAGATGGAGACAACATGGGCCTGTGTGATTTCAAATGCCAGGGCTGAATTTCAGCCCCAGTCCGTACCTATCACTAGGCATTGATCAGTACCACCATGCTGCAACATTAAAGTGTAACTAGGTATTGACATGGTCCACCATGCTATCAAACAAAACTGAGACTGGGCAATCATAGGATCCACCATGCTACCCCGTGAAGGTGTTACTGTGCAATGATATGGTTCACAATGCTACCACACCAAAGTGTCATGTGGCATTGATATGGTCCACCATGCTACCAGAATTAGATGTCACTGGGCATTGATCGGTTCCACCATGCTATCTCACTAAACTGTACCTAACCTTTGATATGAGACATTTTTTTTTACCACAGTTGCAACTGGGCAATCTTATGCAGGTCAAACACTTAACCCTGCTGTTTTGTTCGCATTTACTATACACTTGTAGTGTTCCAGGTCACTATGACCCAGCTTATTAAACCTTGATTTTAGACACTCTAACTCCATTTTTTTTATACTTTTTGCTTACTAGACTGTTTGTGAACATGTTTGGTAGTAAAAAAAAAAAAGAAAAATGAACTAGAAATCTTTTTTTTTTGTTTTTATTCTGAAAAAACAGATCAATGAGCAAAACGAAAATAGAAAACTACACATATTTTGTAAAAAAAACAAAAACAAAACAATCAAATCAAACATTTTGTGATAAAAAATTAAAGATAATAAACATTACAATGTGAATATATTTACATGATCATATAAATTTACGGATTCTTGCATGAAAAACAATACACATGATTTTTGCATAGAAATGTTTTCCAGCCAGAACATGTTATACTCGTCTTGTTGTCACAAGTAGAAGGGCAATAGCTGCATCTTTTTCTTTTGATGCCGGAAGAGGCCATGGGGGTAGAAGCGCTTGTGGAGGACATGGCTTCACTGTCCTGGGCATGTTGATGGATGCTTTGTACCAGGCCTGCTGCTGCTTCTGTTCTTGGTGTAACTTTGCTGTTCTCAATATAAGGCCCAACCAGTGACTTCCCCAGTAGGGTTGAGCGACTTTCATTTTTTTAAGATCGAGTAGGGTTTTGGGAAACCCGATTTTGTCCAGAGTCGAGTCGAGTGCAGTCGGCCGATTATCGCTAAAAGTCGGGGATCGACCGAAACACGAAACCCAATGCAAGTCAATGGGGAAGCATAGTCGGCAGTGAGTGGAGGCCAGGAAAACACCTACAGTGCCCATTTTAATGCCAAAAACATCCATTCTTGTTTCTGAAGCTTGCCAATCTTAATTAACTGTATAATAATAGTTGGGCATAGGGAATTGGGGGAAAGTTGTGGGGGGAGTAGGGCTGGCTCAAGTTTTTCGTGGGCCCAGGAAATGCGGACTACGTCACGGCGGTGTTGCAGGGAAAGGTAAGTATTTAAAAGTTGCAAGTGCTGTGATCCTGAGCAAGCAGGGGGGGCCCACTCGTTCGCATTGCCACTGGCACAGGGCCCCTCAAAGTACGGCGGTGTGTTTGCATGGCGGGGGCGCCTCCCACCAGCAGCGACACTTTTGCGTACTCTGAGGGGCCCTGTGCCAGTGACGTCGCCAACGAGTATGCCCCCCCACCTGATGAAGGAACCTGCACTTTCATCTGCACCTTCCTCTTTGTCCCTGTGTAAGGTGGTATAACATGCGGGAAGGGGAACCTTACTTTCAGCAGGGACAGATTCTGGCTGTGTAGAGTACAAGGGGAATGTAGTGGTCTAGGTCAATGTACCAGCAGACTCATTTAGCAGTGGCTGGGCAATGGGCAGGATGAGGAGGAAACAGATATAGGGCCAAAGAATAAAGTAGGCTACATGCAGTTCAAAATTGGTAACAGGACTAAACAGGCGGCATTGCTTTGTTCAGTGGAGTAGCAAACCCAAGAGCAGCAGACACTGTTTCAAGGGCCTAACCACACTAGTAGGCCAAATGCAGTTTAATATCTGATAGTATAGGGCGAAAGCCAGAATGTGGAAGCTCAGCTTTGTTCAGTTGAGGACAACACCAGGGAGGGGCAGACACCTTTAGTAGGCCGGAAAAGCCTATTGCATTTTTTAAAATGGTAATTTGGAGCAGAAGGTTGAAGCTCAGCTTTATTTAGTTGAGGGCAACACCAGGGAGGGGCAGAAGCCGTTAGTAGGCCCTAACCACCATTTTTTTTTTAAAACCACTTAATGAGAGCCGGAAGGTTGAAGCTCAGCTTTATTTAGTTGAGGACAACACCAGGGAGGGGCAGAAGCCGTTAGTAGGCCCTAACCACCATTTTTTTTTTTTTTAAAACCACTTAATGAGAGCCGGAAGGTTGAAGCTCAGCTTTATTTAGTTGAGGACAACACCAGGGAGGGGCAGAAGCCGTTAGTAGGCCCTAACCACCATTTTTTTTTTAAAACCACTTAATGAGAGCCGGAAGGTTGAAGCTCAGCTTTATTTAGTTGAGGACAACACCAGGGAGGGGCAGAAGCCGTTAGTAGGCCCTAACCACCATTTTTTTTTTTAAAACCACATAATGAGAGCCGGAAGGTTGAAGCTCAGCTTTATTTAGTTGAGGACAACACCAGGGAGGGGCAGAAGCCGTTAGTAGGCCCTAACCACCATTTTTTTTTAAAAACCACTTAATGAGAGCCGGAAGGTTGAAGCTCAGCTTTATTTAGTTGAGGACAACACCAGGGAGGGGCAGAAGCCGTTAGTAGGCCCTAACCACCATTTTTTTTTTTAAAACCACATAATGAGAGCCGGAAGGTTGAAGCTCAGCTTTATTTAGTTGAGGGCAACACCAGGGAGGGGCAGAAGCCGTTAGTAGGCCCTAACCAAAGTTGAAGGCCAAATGCAGTTTAATTTCTGATACTATAGGCCGAAAGCCAGAAGGTGGAAGTTCCGATTTAGACAGTGGAGGACAATTTGAATTAGGGACTGCAGACAGACTTAGTAGGCTGTCCCCTGTGGACCATGCATCCACCACATTAACCCATTGCGCCGTAATGGACACGTAATCTTCCGTGGCCATGCCTACAGGTCCATGCGTCTGTTGTCAGGTGCACCTTTGTACTCACAGATTGCCAGAGTGCATGGACAATGCGGTCTTCTACATGCTGGTGGAGGGTTGGGATGGCTTTTCTCGCAAAAGAAGTGTCGACTGGTTAGCTTGTAGCGTGGTACAGCGTAGTCCATCATGGCCTTATTAATAGTAAATAAAATATATAACTAGGCTCTATGAACTTTTAAATAGGTTCCAGGGGTACACGGGCAGCATTGGTGTGGTCAGTGGAGGAGTATTGCAAGTAGGGGCTGCAGACAGGCTATCAAAGGCCTAAAATAACAAACAGTAGGCAGTCATGGCAGTTTTACATCGGTTACATGGATACACAGGCAGCTAGGTGGTGAGTGGAGGAGTATTTAAAGTAAGGACCGCAGACAGGCTATCAAAGGCCTAACATAACAAACAATAGGCTCATGGCAGTTTTACAGCGGTTACATGGATACACGGGCAGGCAGCTTGGTGGTGAGTGGAGGAGTATTTAAAGTATGGACCGCAGACAGGCTTCGAAGGCCTAACACAATAAAATGGGCTGGCTGTAGGCACTTTAAAATTGGTTCCAGGGGTACACGGGCAGCAGTGGTCTGGTCAGTGGAGGACTAGTGGAAGTATGGACCGCAGACAGGCTTCGAAGGCCTAACACAATAAAATGGGCTGGCTGTAGGCACTTTAAAATTGGTTCCAGGGGTACACGGGCAGCAGTGGTCTGGTCAGTGGAGGCCTAGTGGAAGTATGGACCGCAGACAGGCTTCGAAGGCCTAACACAATAAAATGGGCTGGCTGTAGGCACTTTAAAATTGGTTCCAGGGGTACACGGGCAGCAGTGGTCTGGTCAGTGGAGGACTAGTGGAAGGAGGGAGCGCAGAAAGGCTTCAAAGGCCTAAAATAACAAACAATAGGCTCATGGCAGTTTTACAGCGGTTACATGGATACACGGGCAGGCAGCTTGGTGGTCAGTGGAGGAGTAGGGACCGCAGACAGGCTATCAAAGGCCTAAAATAACAAACAATAGGCTCATGGCAGTTTTACAGCGGTTACATGGATACACGGGCAGGCAGCTTGGTGCTGAGTGGAGGAGTAGTGCAAGGAGTGTCTGTCCCAGTACTCCCAAAATATAAATAGATGTTAATGTCTCGCAAAACAACCAAAACAAAAAAAAAGATGGCATACTTAGGTACAGGGGTGGGCTCATCTGCTGTGTTTCTGACATAGTAATTTGGCAGTAACTATTTAATGGTGCCAATATAGGACACAGACACAGACTACTTTAAGTTGCATCATAGATGTCTACAAATTTGTATTGTCAGTGCCAGACATTGAATGATGTCAGCGAATAGACTAAAGATTGGTGGAGCTGTGCGACATAATTTTGCACGTAGTAGAGCCCAGTTTGAGCTGGGGTAGGGGGGAACTCTCTTGAGGCCGGCGGGACCGCCCCAGGGCCACTCATGTTACAACGGTGTGTCTGACGTTGGGTGCGCACCACCACCGCCAGAGACACTACATTGTACTATGAGGGACCCAGTAGCAATGCCGTCAACCAAAAGCGAGCACACCCACCTCTTCAGACAAACAGCAGTCTCACGGGTGCTTGCGCCAAGTCGCGATACCACGGCCCCGTGTGGGGAGTTTGGCCATTTAGGGAGGTGTAAACATGTCGTATGCTGTACAATCTGCAGCAGCAAATTAGACATTAGAAAAGTAATTCACAGGCAAGAGCTTTTCATAGGAAAGCTAGGTGTCGGCCGGGCAAGGTGGGGCAAAAGATTTTGAAATCCAGTTGTGGTTCATTTTAATGAATGTTAGATCGTCAACATTTTGGGTAGCCAGACGAGTCCTTTTTTCGGTTAATATTGACCCTGCAGCACTGAATACTCTTTCTGATAGGACACTTGCTGCCGGGCAAGCAAGCTCCTGCAATGCATATTCTGCCAATTCTGGCCAGGTGTCTAATTTGGAGGCCCAGTAATCAAATGGGAATGACGGTTGAGGGAGAACATCGATAAGGGATGAAAAATAGTTAGTAACCATACTGGACAAATGTTGTCTCCTGTCACTTTCAATTGATGCAGCAGTACCTGTCCTGTCTGCGGTCATAGCAAAATCACTCCACAACCTGGTCAGAAAACCCCTCTGTCCAACGCCACTTCTGATGTGTGCACCCCTAACACTCCTAGTCTGCTGCCCCCTGGAGCTCGTGTGAGAACGATCACGTGCGCTGTGTGCTGGGAATGCCTGAAGCAAACGGTCAACAAGAGTTGATTGTTTGGTTGCTAATATTAGTTCCAAGTTCTCATGTGGCATAATATTTTGCAATTTGCCTTTATAGCGTGGATCAAGGAGGCAGGCCAACCAGTAATCGTCATCGTTCATCATTTTCGTAATGCGTGTGTCCCTTTGTAGGATACGTAAGGCATAATCCGCCATGTGGGCCAAAGTTCCACTTGTCAAATCTCCGGTTGTGATTGGTTGAGGGGCAGTTGCAGGCAAATCTACGTCACTTGTGTCCCTCAAAAAACCAGAACCCGGCCGTGACACGCAACCAATTTCCTGTGCCCCCGTGAAAGTTTCCGCATTAAAAATATACTCATCCCCATCATCCTCCTCGTCCTCCACCTCCTCTTCGCCCGCTACCTCGTCCTGTACACTGCCCTGACCAGACAATGGCTGACTGTCATCAAGGCTTCCCTCTTCCTCTGGTGCAGACGCCTGCTCCTTTATGTGCGTCAAACTTTGCATCAGCAGACGCATTAGGGGGATGCTCATGCTTATTACGGCGTTGTCTGCACTAACCAGCCGTGTGCATTCCTCAAAACACTGAAGGACTTGACACATGTCTTGTATCTTCGACCACTGCACACCTGACAACTCCATGTCTGCCATCCTACTGCCTGCCCGTGTATCCTCCCACAAATAAATAACAGCACGCCTCTGTTCGCACAGTCTCTGAAGCATGTGCAGTGTTGAGTTCCACCTTGTTGCAACGTCTATGATTAGGCGATGCTGGGGAAGGTTCAAAGACCGCTGATAGGTCTGCATACGGCTGGCGTGTACAGGCGAACGTCGGATATGTGAGCAAAGTGCACGCACTTTGAGGAGCAGGTCGGAGAACCCAGGATAAGTTTTCAATAAGCACTGCACCACCAGGTTTAAGGTGTGAGCCAGGCAAGGAATGTGTTTCAGTTGGGAAAGGGAGATGGCAGCCATGAAATTCCTTCCGTTATCACTCACTACCTTGCCTGCCTCAAGATCTACTGTGCCCAGCCACGACTGCGTTTCTTGTTGCAAGAACTCGGACAGAACTTCCGCGGTGTGTCTGTTGTCGCCCAAACACTTCATAGCCAATACAGCCTGCTGACGCTTGGCAGTAGCTGGCCCATAATGGGACAACTGGTGTGCAACAGTGTCATCTGCCGATGGAGTGGTTGGCCGACTGCGTTCTGTGGAAGAGCTGTAGCTTCTGCAGGAGGACGAGGAGGAGGAGGAGGGGGTGCGAACGCCTACAGCCAACTGTTTCCTAGACCGTGGGCTAGGCACAACTGTCCCTAAATTGATGTCGCCTGTGGACCCTGCATCCACCACATTCACCCAGTGTGCCGTGATGGACACATAACGTCCCTGGCCATGCCTACTGGTCCATGCATCTGTAGTCAGGTGCACCTTTGTACTCACAGATTGCCTGAGTGCATGGACGATGCGCTGTTTAACATGCTGGTGCAGGGCTGGGATGGCTTTTCTGGAAAAAAAGTGTCGACTGGGTAGCTCGTATCGTGGTTCAGCGTACTCCATCAGGGCTTTGAAAGCTTCGCTTTCAACTAACCGGTAGGGCATCATCTCTAACGAGATTAGTCTAGCTATGTGGGCGTTAAAACCCTGTGTACGCGGATGCGAGGATAAGTACTTCCTTTTTCTAACCAGAGTCTCATGTAGGGTGAGCTGGACTGGAGAGCTGTAGATCGTGGAACTTTCGGGTGTGCCGGTGGACATGGCAGACTGAGAGACGGTTGGAGACGGTATTGTTTCCGCCGGTGCCCTACATGCAATATTTCCTCCTACAAAACTGGTGATTCCCTGACCCTGACTGCTTTTGGCTGGCAAAGAAACCTGCACAGATACTGCCGGTGGTGCGGAAAATGGTGGCCTTACAGTGACGGAAGGGATGTTGCGTTGCTGACTAGCTTCATTGGCCGAGGGTGCTACAACCTTGAGGGACGTTTGGTAGTTAGTCCAGGCTTGAGAATGCATGGTGGTTAAGTGTCTATGCATGCAACTAGTATTTAGACTTTTCAGATTCTGACCTCTGCTTAAGCTAGTTGAACATTTTTGACAGATGACTTTGCGCTGATCAGTTGGATGTTGTTTAAAAAAATGCCAGACTGCACTCTTCCTAGACTCTGATCCCTTTTCAGGGATTGCAGACTGAGCTTTAACCGGATGGCAACGCTGTGCTCCAACAGGTTTTGGCTTTGACACGCGTTTTGGTCCAGATACGGGCCCGGCAGATGGAACCTGTTGCGATGTTGATGCCTGCTGCGGCCCCTCCTCCACCTCCGCTTCTGAACTACTGCCGCCTGCACCCTGTTCCCCCAATGGCTGCCAATCGGGGTCAATAACTGGGTCATCTATTACCTCCTCTTCGAGCTCGTGTGCAACTTCGTCTGTGTCACTGTGTCGGTCGGTGGTATAGCGTTCGTGGCGGGGCAACATAGTCTCATCAGGGTCTGATTGTGGATCTGTACCCTGAGAGGGCAATGTGGTGGTCTGAGTCAAAGGAGCAGCATAGTACTCTGGCTGTGGCTGTGCATCAGTGCACTCCATGTCAGAATATACTTGTAATGGGCATGGCCTGTTAAATGTTTCACTTTCTAAGCCAGGGACGGTATGTGTAAAGAGCTCCATGGAGTGACCCGTTGTGTCGCCTGCTGCATCCTTCTCTCTTGTTGTAGTTTTTGCTGAGGAGGACAAGGAAGCGACTTGTCCCTGACCGTGAACATCCACAAGCGACGCGCTGCTTTTACATTTACCAGTTTCGGAAGAGGAGGCAAAAGAGCTAGAGGCTGAGTCTGCAATGTAAGCCAAAACTTGCTGTTGCTGCTCCGCCTTTAAAAGCGGTTTTCCTACTCCCAGAAAAGAGAGCGTTCGAGGCCTTGTGTAGCCTGACGACGAAACTGGCTCCACAGCTCCAGACTTAGGTGGAATATTTTTATCCCCACGACCACCTGATGCTCCACTACCACTACCATCATTACCAGCTGACAATGAACGCCCACGACGACCTCTTGCACCAGACTTCCTCATTGTTTTAAAATCTTAACCAAAGTAACTTTATTTGTTGCTATCAAACAACTTACACGGTGAGCTATAACTTCAGTATGATTTCAATATCCCTTAACAGGTTGGTGAGACCACAAGGAAAATCAGGCACAATGTTACACACTCTGTTTTCTGTGGCACAAAATCACAGAGATGACACACACGCAGGACTGTCACTCAAGCACTAATGTCAATATTAATCTCCCACCTAATTTATTTATTTTTTTTTCTCAGGGAGACTTTAGAAACCAAATAATATTAAAAAAAAAAAAAAAAAAGGCTTTCTATGGCCCACAATTAGAGAGAGAGAGGTGGCACAACCAGGAGTCAAGACTGGCGCACAAGCTGAAAGGGCAATATTACTCTCCCACTGTTTTTTATGTTTTTTTTGTTTTTTTCAGGGAGACTTTAGAAACCAAATAATATTAAAAAAACCAAAAAAAAAAAAGGCTTTCTATGGCCCACTGAATGAGAGGGAGAGAGGTGGCACACCCAGGAGTCAAGACTGGCACACAAGCTGAAAGGGCAATATTACTCTCCCACTGTTTTTTTATGTATTTTTTGTTTTTTTCAGGGAGACTTTAGAAACCCAATAATATTTAAAAAAAAAAATAAATAGGCTTTCTATGGCCCACTGAATGAGAGGGAGAGAGGTGGCACACCCAGGAGTCAAGACTGGCACACAAGCTGAAAGGGCAATATTACTCTCCCACTGTTTTTTTAGGTTTTTTTTTTTTTTTCAGGGAGAATTAGAAACCAAATAATATTAAAAAAAAAAAAAATAGGCTTTCTATGGCCCACTGAATGAAAGGGAGAGAGGTGGCACACCCAGGAGTCAAGACTGGCACACAAGCTGAAAGGGCAATATTACTCTCCCACTGTTTTTTTATGTATTTTTTGTTTTTTCAGGGAGACTTTAGAAACCCAATAATATTTAAAAAAAAAAATAAATAGGCTTTCTATGGCCCACTGAATGAGAGGGAGAGAGGTGGCACACCCAGGAGTCAAGACTGGCACACAAGCTGAAAGGGCAATATTACTCTCCCACTGTTTTTTTAGGTTTTTTTTTTTTTTTCAGGGAGAATTAGAAACCAAATAATATTAAAAAAAAAAAAATAGGCTTTCTATGGCCCACTGAATGAAAGGGAGAGAGGTGGCACACCCAGGAGTCAAGACTGGCACACAAGCTGAAAGGGCAATATTACTCTCCCACTGTTTTTTTAGGTTTTTTTTTTTTTTTCAGGGAGAATTAGAAACCAAATAATATTAAAAAAAAAAAAAATAGGCTTTCTATGGCCCACTGAATGAAAGGGAGAGAGGTGGCACACCCAGGAGTCAAGACTGGCACACAAGCTGAAAGGGCAATATTACTCTCCCACTGTTTTTTTATGTATTTTTTGTTTTTTCAGGGAGACTTTAGAAACCCAATAATATTTAAAAAAAAAAATAAATAGGCTTTCTATGGCCCACTGAATGAAAGGGAGAGAGGTGGCACACCCAGGAGTCAAGACTGGCACACAAGCTGAAAGGGCAATATTACTCTCCCACTGTTTTTTTATGTATTTTTTGTTTTTTTCAGGGAGACTTTAGAAACCCAATAATATTTAAAAAAAAAAATAAATAGGCTTTCTATGGCCCACTGAATGAGAGGGAGAGAGGTGGCACACCCAGGAGTCAAGACTGGCACACAAGCTGAAAGGGCAATATTACTCTCCCACTGTTTTTTTAGGTTTTTTTTTTTTTTTCAGGGAGAATTAGAAACCAAATAATATTAAAAAAAAAAAAAATAGGCTTTCTATGGCCCACTGAATGAAAGGGAGAGAGGTGGCACACCCAGGAGTCAAGACTGGCACACAAGCTGAAAGGGCAATATTACTCTCCCACTGTTTTTTTATGTATTTTTTGTTTTTTCAGGGAGACTTTAGAAACCCAATAATATTTAAAAAAAAAAATAAATAGGCTTTCTATGGCCCACTGAATGAGAGGGAGAGAGGTGGCACACCCAGGAGTCAAGACTGGCACACAAGCTGAAAGGGCAATATTACTCTCCCACTGTTTTTTTAGGTTTTTTTTGTTTTTTCAGGGAGACTTTAGAAACCCAATAATATTTAAAAAAAAAAATAAATAGGCTTTCTATGGCCCACTGAATGAAAGGGAGAGAGGTGGCACACCCAGGAGTCAAGACTGGCACACAAGCTGAAAGGGCAATATTACTCTCCCACTGTTTTTTTATGTATTTTTTGTTTTTTTCAGGGAGACTTTAGAAACCCAATAATATTTAAAAAAAAAAATAAATAGGCTTTCTATGGCCCACTGAATGAGAGGGAGAGAGGTGGCACACCCAGGAGTCAAGACTGGCACACAAGCTGAAAGGGCAATATTACTCTCCCACTGTTTTTTTAGGTTTTTTTTTTTTTTTCAGGGAGAATTAGAAACCAAATAATATTAAAAAAAAAAAAAATAGGCTTTCTATGGCCCACTGAATGAAAGGGAGAGAGGTGGCACACCCAGGAGTCAAGACTGGCACACAAGCTGAAAGGGCAATATTACTCTCCCACTGTTTTTTTATGTATTTTTTGTTTTTTCAGGGAGACTTTAGAAACCCAATAATATTTAAAAAAAAAAATAAATAGGCTTTCTATGGCCCACTGAATGAGAGGGAGAGAGGTGGCACACCCAGGAGTCAAGACTGGCACACAAGCTGAAAGGGCAATATTACTCTCCCACTGTTTTTTTAGGTTTTTTTTTTTTTTCAGGGAGACTTTAGAAACCAAATAATATTAAAAAAAAAAAAAAAAAAAAAAAAATAGGCTTGCTATAGCCCACTGAATGAGAGATAGCACACACAGCAGTGGCACACAAGCCCTGACTGAGGCCAATATTTTTCTCCCACTGATTGATGTAGTGTTTTTGTGTTGAGGTAGAATTTAGAACACAAATCACGGAAAAAATAAATAGGCTTTCTATGGCCCACTGAATGAAAGGGAGAGAGGTGGCACACCCAGGAGTCAAGACTGGCACACAAGCTGAAAGGGCAATATTACTCTCCCACTGTTTTTTTATGTATTTTTTGTTTTTTCAGGGAGACTTTAGAAACCCAATAATATTTTAAAAAAAAAAAAAGGCTTTCTATGGCCCACAATTAGAGAGAGAGAGGTGGCACAACCAGGAGTCAAGACTGGCGCACAAGCTGAAAGGGCAATATTACTCTCCCACTGTTTTTTATGTTTTTTTTGTTTTTTTCAGGGAGACTTTAGAAACCAAATAATATTAAAAAAAGCAAAAAAAAAAAAGGCTTTCTATGGCCCACTGAATGAGAGGGAGAGAGGTGGCACACCCAGGAGTCAAGACTGGCACACAAGCTGAAAGGGCAATATTACTCTCCCACTGTTTTTTTATGTATTTTTTGTTTTTTTCAGGGAGACTTTAGAAACCCAATAATATTTTAAAAAAAAAATAAATAGGCTTTCTATGGCCCACTGAATGAGAGGGAGAGAGGTGGCACACCCAGGAGTCAAGACTGGCACACAAGCTGAAAGGGCAATATTACTCTCCCACTGTTTTTTTAGGTTTTTTTTTTTTTTCAGGGAGACTTTTGAAACCAAATAATATTAAAAAAAAAAAAAAAAAAAAAAATATAGGCTTGCTATAGCCCACTGAATGAGAGATAGCGCACACACAGCAGTGGCACACAAGCCCTGACTGAGGCCAATATTTTTCTCCCACTGATTGATGTAGTGTTTCTGTGTTGAGGTAGATTTTAGAACACAAATCACGGAAAAAATAAATAGGCTTTCTATGGCCCACTCAGTGAGAGATGGCACACACAGGGATGGCACTGTAGCAGAAATGCCAATCTTAATCTCCCACAAAAAAAAAACAAAAAAAAAAAAAAAACTGTCCTACAATTACTATCTCCCTGCAGTAATGTAAGCCAGGTATGGCAGGCAGCAATAGGAGTGGACTGATGCACAAATTAAATAAAAAGTGTGGACAAACAAAAAAGATAGCTGTGCAGAAAGGAAGGAACAAGAGGATATGTGCTTTGAAAAAAGCAGTTGGTTTCCACAGTGGCGTACACACAGCAATACAGCTATCACGGAGCCTTCTAGGGCAGCCCAATGAGCTACAGCGCTGAGGGGAAAAAAAAAAAAAAATAGCTTCCACTGTTCCTGCACACCGAAGGTGGTGTTGGACAGTGGAAATCGCTGCAGCACAAGCGGTTTGGTGGTTAGTGGACCCTGCCTAACGCTCTCCCTGCTTCTGATGAAGCGGCAGCAACCTGTCCCTAAGCTCAGATCAGCAGCAGTAAGATGGCGGTCGGCGGGAACGCCCCTTTATAGCCCCTGTGACGCCGCAGACAGCAAGCCAATCACTGCAATGCCCTTCTCTAAGATGGTGGGGACCAGGATCTATGTCATCACGCTGCCCACACTCTGCGTTCACCTTCATTGGCTGAGAAATGGCGCTTTTCGCGTCATTGAAACGCGACTTTGGCGCGAAAGTCGCGTACCGCATGGCCGACAAGCACAGGGGTCGGATCGGGTTTCATGAGACGCCGACTTAGCCAAAAGTCGGCGACTTTTGAAAATGATCGACCCGTTTCGCTCAACCCTATTCCCCAGTTCTTCTATAAATAGTCTTCTTTTATGGAGTTTGTTGGGGTTCCAATTGGGATTGATTTCCCTCCACAACACAAAGAAAAAACGTCTTACACAGCGCGTTCTGAGCAGTCCATTCTGCGCATAATATACACGTGTAGTGCACACCTAGTGATCTCTCCGGATGCACTCTACATTTTAGAATAGACTGCACACCAAAAATAATCAATATAAAGCCATTTTTATGGTGCGCAGATCTCAATGCATACCCCCGGTAGAGCGAGTGTACAACCCCACTGAAATAATTTAGGAAATAAATCAATTGATATACAATAGTAGATGCAATAAATAGACCCAACTGAGGTTATAACTCCTTTATTTCACTGAAAATATGGCCTCACAGCTGTAAAAAACAATGTCGGGTCACTATGACCCGAACACAACAAGTGTAACTTTTTGCGTGTAGCAAAAAGTAAACGAAAAAAAAATAAAAATAAAATACTCATAGGTAGGTCCCCCCAAATGAGGAAAAGTCAAGTAACCTCAAGTTTTAGAAACTTATAGAAAAAAAATCTACAGGGCCTCACAAATTCTCTACGGGTCACTATGACCCGAACACAACAGCAGGGTTTTTAAGATTGCTGAACCCAGAAGGGGTGCATTCTGAGGAAGAACTGCCAAAACGTGCGTTAAGAGGGTCCACTATTGCAGGTTCAAGCTCTGGTAAATATGCCTGTCTGTATGCCTACACTGAGTGTTGCTTAGGTATCTGCTTAGTAAACCATATTTGTGTCACTGCCCCTGGTCTGTCTGCTACCAGATGGTTTGAAATCATGCTATTATAGCCTCATTTCTTCTTCTTCTCATGTACAGCACCATGGAATCAATGGTGCTATATAAATAAATAATAATAATAATTATAATAATAATAATAATTTCTAATATCCAAGCCGTCTGGTTTGCACCACACACTTGGGACAGTCTCCAGCATCTTCCAGCATCATGTACATGTATTAAACACTCAGCACCTTGTTTATTTCATATTAACCCTTACTGTCTTGGATGTTCATAATGATGTATATTGCATAGCTAGTGTGAATAGGACTGCAGCATATATTTCCATCATCAATATTATGTACCGTATATACTCGAGTATAAGCCGAGATTTTCAGCCCATTTTTTAAAAGCTAAAAGTGCCCCTCTCAGAATACTCGAGTCATTGTCCCAGGGGGTCGGCAGAGGAGGGGGAGCGGCGGCTGTCAATCATACTCACCTGCTCCGGGCGTGGTCCCTGTTTCTCAGATTGTCTCTGACACCGGCAGCTTCTTCCTGTGTTCAGTGGTCACGTGGTACCGCTCATTAAAGTAATGAATATGGACGCGACTCCATTCCCATAGGGGTGGAGCACATATTTATTACTTTAATGAGTGGTACCATGTGACCGCTGAACACAAGAACAAGCTGCCGGCTTGTGCCAGAGAAAATCGCATCGAAGAAGCGGGGTGTAATGTTTAGTACACAGTCTATTTAGGGTCTTGTGCTTGGGTGCAAGGAAGACACAGGAGACACAGGTTTAGTTAGGACTTGCTTGTATTACTTCATACAAGTATGCCACAGAGAAACAGGTTTTACATAATTGCAGGTACAGAGGTACAGAGGCACAGAGGCAGGAGACACGGTGGCCGACACAGCAGCCCAGAGTAAACCTGAAGTCCAGCATTAAGCATAAAACAGGTTCAGAGTCTCTCTGTTACTTCCCTGGTAAATGTTGATTAACATGCAGCAGAGTTCCAGTGTCCACAAGTGTTCCAGAGATCCACAGAAGGAGATGGCTGAATTACTAAGTCCAAGACTTCCAGGAGCAGGTCACAAGCTGACTGCAGACATGATTCAGAAGCACTGATTGAACAGCTGAGGCTGCTTATAAAGGCAAGAGGCGGAGAACAGGGTGGAAACATAAACTCCATACTGACTCAGGGCAAAGTAGCTGCAGGCAAGACAAAGCAAAATGGCCGATGGAAAAACCAGGTTACAATAACAGAAAATCACAGCAGATATAGCAAAGAGACTGAGAACCTTACATTACTCCCCCCTTAGGGACAGCCTCTGGATGACCTCAGATCAGGCTTGTCTGGGTACCTCTGATGGAACTGGCGGAGTAAGCGAGGAGCATTAATGTTATTTACCGGTTCCCATGAGTTGTCCTCAACTGGGTAGCCCTGCCATTTAATCAGGTATTGTAGCTGATTCCTATATAACCTGGAATCCAGAATCTTCTCCACCACAAATTCCTCCTGACCATCAATCAGCACTGGATCAGGATGGGGAGAGGAACGTCCAGGAAAAGTATTAGGTACTGCTGCCTTTAGTAGAGAAACATGAAAGACAGGGTGAATTCTCATAGTTCTGGGCAGTTGAAGACGGCAAGCAACGGCACTTACAATCTTGTCGATCTTGTAGGGTCCAATGTACTTATGTCCCAATTTGGATCATGGGATTCTCAATTTAAGATTTTTAGTTGATAGCCAGACAGAGTCTCCTACCTTGAAAGTTGGTGCAGGTTTACGAGATTTATCTGCTGCTCTCTTATACTGTTCTGTCCTCACTAAATGAGGCAGGCTCATGTAGCTATCCAGTCAGCTAAACCGCTATACCGGGTCCAATAAGGAGACTGTGGTTGAGTCTGTGCTTTATTAAACGTATTGGTATATTGATGCGGTGAAACTGTGAACAATGATATACATGGAATCAGTACATGGTATAGAACGATACATACTACACATGATAAACATTATGCATTACATTTAGAAGGCTAGTAACTGAACTAGGAGTGCAACTGGTTAAGCTAGGCTAATATAGAGCAGAAATATCTAGAGAAAAAACATAAAGACATACCGGCAATGCAATCGCAAGGGGAATGAAGTGTAAGCGTCTTCCCTGGAAGGCAAACTAGAGGAAGTGAATGAAAACTGGAGGGAAATGTGGGCTGAGCTACCATAATGCATTGCAAAGGAGGATCAGACATAAAAAATACATAGCAGAAAAATAGAACAGTCAACATATCTCTGACCGCTAGAGGGAGCCAAAGCACTACAGATGAATAAAGGCATGAATATATCAATACTGTATACTGAGAAACTGCGATTATGCAAACAAATAATTGGAGGCAACAAATTAGATGGCGGAGACAGAACACTCCCCGTCTGACATCAACGGATGTCACTACTCCTTTCTTCCGAAGGCAACAATAGGACCAGTTCAGATACCGGTCTGGAAAATGTCTTAGGTTCATTCCCTTTGGTCATCCTTAGTTCAACTTTGCGGACATTGCCATCCTTGCTGGGGAACGTTGCGGTAACTAGACCAAGTGGCCACTGGTTCCGGTGAATTTGACAGTCCTTCACAAGAACAAGGTCACCTACGTTCAGATTAGGTTTAGTAGATTGCCACTTCGTACGTGGCTGCAGAGTAGACAAATATTGTTTGCGCCACCTGTCCCAGAAAGTATTTGCAAGACTTTGTACCTGTCTCCATTGGCGCTTGTAGAGGTCCTTAGCGTCGAATCCTCCTGGAGGGGCACTGGACAGTCCCGTTTTCTGGGTAAGTAGAGTAGCTGGAGTCAATAACAAGGGCTCCTCAGGGTCGTTAGGAACTGGAACCAGGGGTCTTGCGTTAATTATAGCTGCAGCTTCTGCCATGAAGGTGATGAGGCTTTCATGGGTGAGCCTCGCTGCCCCTTCTTGAAGAAGAGTGGAGTCAAGAATTCTCCGTACTAGACCAATCATTCGCTCCCAAGATCCTCCCATATGTGAAGAATGAGGTGGGTTGAATGACCATGTGCAACTTTGGTCACTGAGGAACCTCTCAAGAGTCTTATAGTCTAGATTTGAAGGTATTCCCAATTCCTTTGCTGCACCGACGAAGTTGGTACCTCTGTCTGAGCGTATGTGCTTGATAGGACCACGGATGGCAATAAAGCGTCTTAAGGCATTGATGAAGTTTGACGTGTCGAGGGACTCAATGACCTCTATGTGGACGGCTCTGATTGACATGCAAGTGAACATGACTGCCCAACGTTTACTATTGGCTTGGCCGCCTCTAGTACGACGTGTAACAACTGACCAAGGCCCGAACACATCGAGACCAACGCTGGTAAAGGGAGGGTCTGGGCTGAGTCTATCTGCTGGTAGGTCAGCCATCTTTTGAGTTTGAGTCGAACCACGAAGCTTACGGCAGGTAATACATTTGTAGATGACACTACTGATGAGTCTCTTTGCACCAACGATCCACACACCGGCAGACCTGATGGCTCCTTCAGTAGTCTTCCTTGGTGCTTGACCAGATTGTGGTAATGTTGTACGATTAGGTAGGCAACATGACATTTTCCGGGAAGTATAAGAGGGAATTTCTCCACAAACCCCATCTCAGCTTCTTTGAGTCGGCCTCCTACTCTCAGTAGGCCACTGTTGTCGATGAATGGGTCGAGTTTTCTCAATATGCTGCTCACTGGTATTGGAGCTTTGTTGATAAGACATTGGATTTCTGCAAAGTAGGATTCTCTTTGAACAGTGAGGATGATGTGATTTCTAGAGAACTCTAAGTCGGAGGTAACATAGGTATTTTTACAAAGATGCCAACCTTTACATTTTTCTGTGCCACAAGTTCTGGTGGTCTTGAATGAGCGAGCTATATGAGTCAGGCAGGTAATAGCTCGAGTAAGTGACTTCCAACTTGAGAATCTGTCGAACCTGCAAGATCCAAGCTGGATGACAGAGGTCATTGTATGAAGTGTAGACACCTGAGGGCGGATTTCAACATCTGAGTCCTCTCCTACTAGGTCAAAGGTGTCTGGAAAACATTCCTCAATGTGCAATAATTTTGGTCCTGACAGCCACGTTGTGCTTCCTAGTCGACTTGCGTCAACTGCTCTAGTTGCATGATCTGCAGGATTCTGGTCTGTGGGTATGTAATGCCACTGCTTTGGATGAACTGATCTCCTGATTCGTAGCACTCTGTTATTGACATAAACGTAGAATCGCCTGGTTTCGTTGTGGATATATCCCAGGACTACTTTGCTGTCCGAGTAGAACTTGGCCTGTGTCAGGTCGATATCCATTTCGGATGTGATGAACTCTGCTAACTCAATGGCTAGGACTGCGGCACAAAGCTCTAACCTGGGTATAGTGTGCTCTGGTTGTGGTGCGAGTTTGGCCTTTCCCATAATGAAACCAATGTGGCACTGACATTTGGAATCTACAGTTCTCAGGTAGGCAACAGCGGCAATCGCTTTGACAGAAGCATCTGCAACTACGTACAGTCTTTGGCTTTGTATTTCAGTAGATGGCACAGGGGCGTATGGTCTTGGCACATTCAGGTTGGAGAGTGCCGCTAACGAGTTCTTCCACTCTTCCCACTGGATCCTCTTATCAGGTGGCAGAGGTGCATCCCAGTCAGATGTTTCCCTAGTTAAGTCTCTTAGTAGGGCCTTGCCTTGTATAGTAACAGGAGCTGCGAAACCCAAGGGATCGTACAGACTGTTGATGGTAGACAGGACGCCTCTACGTGTGAAAGGCCTTTCTTCCTGGTTGACCTGAAAGGTGAAAGTGTCTGACTGTAGATTCCAGAGAAGCCCAAGGCTGCGTTGCATTGGTGTGGGGTCTGACCCCAGGTCCAGGTCTCTGAGACCATTACATAGGTCCTGAGAAGGGAACGCTTCCATGAGTTCTTGGCTGTTTGAGGCTATTTTATGAAGCCTAAGGTTCGAGCAGGCAAGCATGTCCTGGGCTCTCCTGAGAAGACTGATGGCAGTCTCAATTGAAGGCATTGCTTTGAGACAGTCGTCGACATAAAAGTCCTTTTCTATGAATCTTCTGACATCTTCTCCGTATTCTGCTTCTCCTTCCTGAGCTGACCTTTTGAGTCCGTAAATGGCGACGGCAGGGGAAGGACTGTTGCCGAAGATGTGCACTCTCATGCGGTACTCTGTGACTTCTTTAGTAGGATCATTGTCTCTGTACCAGAAGAATCTTAGGAAGTTCCTGTCTCTCTCTCACAAGGAAACAATGGAACATTTGCTGGATGTCAGCGATGAAGGCAATGGAATCCTTACGGAAGCGCATAAGTACTCCCAGCAGTTTGTTATTGAGGTCTGGTCCTGTTAGTAGAACGTCATTTAGGGAGACATCATTAAATTTGGCACTGGAATCGAACACGACTCTAATCTGGCCTGGTTTCTTAGGGTGGTATACTCCGAACATGGGTAGGAACCAGCATTCTTCAGAGTCTTTGAGAGTGGGAGCTAGTTCTGCGTGACAGTTTTCAAAAATCTTTGACATGAAGGAGAAAAAGTGATCTTTCATCTCTGGTTTCTTTTGCAGATTACGTTTGAGAGAGGAGAAACGTTGTAATGCCTGATTTTTGTTGTTCGGTAGACGTGGTCTGTGGGTTTTGAAGGGAAGAGGTGCGACCCAGCTGTTGGTCTCATCTTTAACGAGTCCCTTGTCCATTACCTCTAAGAACAACTTGTCCTCTACCGACATTGCCACTTGGTTGTCCTGTTTAGTTCTCTGGAAGACTGTGCACCCTAACTGATCCTCATAGCTTCCCGACACTATACTGCTGTCGTGAGTAAAGTCTATTAAATGATTGGGCAGTTGGATGCTGTGTGGCAGTTCCCTGACATGGAACTCATTGTTACAAGGTTGAAACAGAGATGGTCGTCCTTTCTCCAATGTATTTGTCAGCATGCTTGTCACAGAAGATGGGGCGTGCATGTGTCCCAAGCATACGTTGCCAATTATGACCCATCCTAGGTCTAGCTTTTGGGCATAGGGAGCATTGTGGAGTCCATTGATATGACGTCTCACTTTATGAACCTGCAGGATATCTCTCCCCAACAGCAGAATTATCTGGGCCTGATGGTCGAGTTCTGGTATAAGGTGTGCTATTTGCTTTAAGTGAGCGTGATGGATTGCTACATCTGGCGTAGGGATTTCAGATCTGTTGTCTGGGATCTGGTTACATTCGATGATCGTAGGTAGTGGTAGGCAGAATTGTCCGTCTAATGACTCGATTTGGTAGTCTGTAGCTTTCCTGCCTGCTGTTGTCACAGTACCTGCACATGTCTTTAATGAGTAGGGAGTGCTTGGCCCTTTGATGTTGAATAGGTCAAAGAAAGTTGATCTAGCCAAGGATCGATTACTTTGATCATCCAAGATAGCATACAGTCTTACAGCCTGGTCTCTATGGCCTTTTGGGTATACTCTGACAAGGCATATTTTTGAACAGGACCTACTGTCTATTGTCCCTTTGCAGACCTCGGTACATTGTGAAGTGATCTCTGGCGTAGCTGTATCAGTGTTCCTTTCCTCCCCGCCATGCTCACTGTCAGCTGGCGTGTTTTGTGCACTCCATGGAGCTGGGCCTGGGTGTAGAGCAGTGTTATGGTCTGTGGTGCCACATTCTGTGCATTTTACACTGACCTTGCAGTCCTTGGCGAGATGAGTTGTGGACGAGCAGCACTTGTAGCAGATACCGTTCTCTTTCAGGAAGCTTCTGCGGTCTGGCATAGATTTTCCTCTGAAGGCTCTGCATTTCAGGAGAGGATGAGGCTTCTGATGAAGTGGGCACTGCTTGTCAGGGTCCTGCACCTTTGTCTCTGATTGGGAGCAGCCAGCAGACCTGTAATTAGAACCTGGAGAAGAAACATAAGTCTTGTGTACTGCCACAGATGTTCTGCGTGGATTTGCAGGTGGTGACGGTGTGGCATATGGCATTGCAAAGTCAAAGCTGGGATCGTTTCTAATTCTCGCTTGTTGGTGTATAAAGTCTACAAAAACGGAGAAGGGGGGAAATGGAACACTGTGTTTGTATTTGTACGTGGAACCATGTGTGAGCCACCTCTCCTGTAGATTGTAGGGCAACTTCTGGACTATAGGGTTAACACCTCTGGCTGTGTCGAGAAATGCAAGACCCTGTAGGTCGTCCTCGTATTTGGCAACTTGGACTTCCTTTAGTAGGTCGCTTAGCTCTCTAAGTTTCTGGAGACCTTTGTTAGAAATTTTAGGAAAGTCATCGATTCTTTTGAACAAGGCTCTTTCTATTACTTCTGCTGAGCCGTAACACTCATCCAGCCTCTTCCAGATCTCTTTGAGGCCGGTCTCAGGGCGGTTTATATTAATGTCTCTGATCCTTACTGCGTGTTTGACTGACTCTCCTCCCAGGTATTTGACTAACAGGTCTATCTCTTCCCTGTGTTGTAGCCCCAAGTCTCTAATGACATTTTGGAAGGAAGCTTTCCAAGCTCTGTAACCTTCAGCTTGGTCAGTGAATTTCATGAGTCCCTTGGCAACCAGTTCACGTCGTGTGAAGAACTTGGCAAATTCTGTTGTGAACCAGTTGTCGGTGGAGTACACTGGTGATGGATCGCCCTGATAGTGATGTGAGGTGCGTTCATACCTGTTAGTGTCCTCAGGGTGGCGCCAGCCGGTGTCGTATTGCTTCGGTCTGACGTACGGTGTGTCAGCAGGGTGATCCACGTTGGTTACCTGGTGAGGGGCAAGGTAGTCATTAGCAGAGTCGTTTTGTCTCACGTTTTCGAGTTTGTTTCTGTCCTGGAGCTGAGCCTCGTGATGACTCTCGCGCACTTCGCTGGAGACGTCGCATTCTCGTTTTGGAGCTGGTTCAGGGTTATAGTTTGGATCAGGAAGTTCATTAACATACTGAGATGTGCGTTGTGGTGTGTCTTGTAGTGGAAACTCCAGACTTGACGTACTGCTTTGGCTATGCAGCTTGGGGCTTTGCGCGGCTTCTAGCGATTCCGCTTCAGCGAGGGCTACGGCAGCTTCCCTTTTTGCTGCTAGGCTTTCTAAGGCGGCATCCACACGTGCCTTTTCTAACTGCATCCTTCTCTCTTGATCGGCTCTCTCATGATCTATGCGTGCTCTCTCTAAGCGTGACCTTCTCTCTTCATCATCTAGGCGTGCTTTTTCTAATTTAAGTTGCATCTCTTGGTCAGCAAAGCTCGCTCGTATTTTGGCGGCTTCAGCATTTGCGCGGGCAATGGCAACCGCGCTGGTGATGGATGTTGTCTTTGAGGAAACGGAAGTAACAGATCTTGTTCTATGCGATTTGTGAGACATGGTGTCTTGGGAAAGTGCTTGGCTGTGCAGAGATTGCTGTAGCTGTATTTAGTCTCTGAGTAGCCGGTGACTTGAATCCCACTAGTTGGATGGCTGCCGTTTCACTGTTCTGTCCTCACTAAATGAGGCAGGCTCATGTAGCTATCCAGTCAGCTAAACCGCTATACCGGGTCCAATAAGGAGACTGTGGTTGAGTCTGTGCTTTATTAAACGTATTGGTATATTGATGCAGTGAAACTGTGAACAATGATATACATGGAATCAGTACATGGTATAGAACGATACATACTACACATGATAAACATTATGCATTACATTTAGAAGGCTAGTAACTGAACTAGGAGTGCAACTGGTTAAGCTAGGCTAATATAGAGCAGAAATATCTAGAGAAAAAACATAAAGACATACCGGCAATGCAATCGCAAGGGGAATGAAGTGTAAGCGTCTTCCCTGGAAGGCAAACTAGAGGAAGTGAATGAAAACTGGAGGGAAATGTGGGCTGAGCTACCATAATGCATTGCAAAGGAGGATCAGACATAAAAAATACATAGCAGAAAAATAGAACAGTCAACATATCTCTGACCGCTAGAGGGAGCCAAAGCACTACAGATGAATAAAGGCATGAATATATCAATACTGTATACTGAGAAACTGCGATTATGCAAACAAATAATTGGAGGCAACAAATTAGATGGCGGAGACAGAACATATACCTTTCCTGGGCCAATTTCAGATTTTCCTTTAGAAGATCAATGTTCTGTTGTAAAGACGTGATTCTTTCAGCCACAGCTGGCAAGAGCGTATCTATGGGAAATTGAGGAAGAATGTTAGGGTGATAACCTAGATTGGCATAAAAAGGAGACTGCTTAGTGGAAGCGCTCTGAGAGTTATTATAGGAGAACTCGGCCAGTGGAAGTAAATCCACCCAATCATCCTGTAGGTGGCAGATAAAGCAGCGGAGATACTGCTCCAGGGTCTGATTAGTCCGTTCTGTTTGTCCATTAGTCTGGGGATGAAAAGCAGAAGAAAGGTTTACTTTAATGTCCAATGCGGCACAAAAATTCTGCCAAAACCTTGAAGTGAATTGCACCCCTTGATCAGAAATGACCTCATCCGGTACTCCATGCAAGCGAAACACATTTTGAATCATTAAATCTGATGTCTGTTTAGCAGTGGGTAAGCCGACGCAGGGAATGAAATGAGCCGCCTTTGTTAACCGATTCACTACCACTAGAATGGTGTTCTTCCCTTGAGAGGTTGGTAACTCCACAATGAAATCCATGGAAAAGGATCCCCATGGACGGGAAGGGGTGGGTAGGGGTTGCAATAGACCCGTTGGCGAGGAACGTGGTGTCTTGCATCTCGCACAAACTTCGCATGAAGTGACATAATTTAGAACATCTTTTCTGTAAGTGGGCCACCAAAAGAAACGTGAAAGAAATTCTTGTGTCTTTAGAACTCCTCTATGCCCAGCTATCTTAGGATCGTGGATGAGTTGCAATACTCTCAATCTGACTGTTTCAGGTATATACAGGCATTGCCCCTGAAACCACACACCATTCTTATAAACAAGGCTTACGTCTCTAGGAGGTTGTGCCAGCAAAGAATCTGAATGGTATGCTTCCTTGATGTCCTTAAGTAGGTCTTGATTATGAATCACTCCCAGGAATCTAGAATCAGGAAGAATAGTCTTAGGAGCAGTAGATGGACGAGTCTCCGTTGAATGGATCCTAGAGAGTGCATCAGGCTTTCCATTGCGCGATCCTGGCCTATAAGAGATTATGAAATCAAATTGATTTAAGAAAAGATTCCAACGGGCCTGGCGAGGAGTCAGGCACTTAGCCGATCTTATAAATTCAAGGTTGCGGTGGTCAGTTAGCACGACTATTTGCTGTGCAGCTCCCTGAAATAGGTGTCTCCATTCCTTGAATGCGGCAATAATAGCTAGCAATTCCCTACTGCCTACATCATAGTTCCTCTCAGCCGCAGATAACCGCTGGGAAAAGAAAGCACAGGGATGCAAAACATTCTTCTCACCTGTTCTCTGGGAGAGTACAGCTCCGATGGCACAGTCTGAGGCATCCACCTCTACTATAAAGGCAAGTTCAGGGTTGGGATGCACAAGGATAGGTGCTGTGGTAAATTTATCCTTCAGACTGAAAAATGCTTCTTGGGCTCGAGGGGTCCAAGTGAAGCTAGACTCTTTCCGGGTGAGTTGTGTGATAGGTGTGACTACCTCAGAAAAATTTCTAATAAAACGCCTGTAGAAATTGGCAAACCCAATGAAGCGCTGCACTTCCTTCACATTCCTGGGAACTGGCCAATTCTTGATGGCTTGAGTCTTGCTTCCATCCATACTAATTCCCTGTGTAGACATTACATACCCCAGAAATTGAATTTCGGTCCGATGGAATTCACACTTCTCCAGTTTAATGTAAAGATGGTTCTGTCGTAGACGTTCCAAAACCATTCTCACATGTCTGTGATGTTCCTCTGTGGAGTTAGAAAAAATTAAAATATCATCCAGATAAATCACCACGAATGTATCTAAGAGATCCCTGAAAATGTCATTCACTAAGTGTTGAAAAGTGGCTGGGGCATTACACAGACCGAACGGCATAACTAGATATTCAAAGTGTTCATAGCGTGACCTGAATGCAGTCTTCCATTCATCCCCAGGTCTAATACGGACCAAATTATAGGTCCCACGGAGATCCAGTTTAGAAAAAATCTTGGCATGCCGTACTCTCTCCAATAACTCAGGGATCAATGGCAATGGATAACGGTTTCTAATAGTGACTTTATTGAGTTCCCGATAATCTATGCAGGGTCTAAGAGAACCATCTTTTTTCTTCACAAAGAAGATGGGTGCACCTGCAGGAGATGAAGAGTGGCGTTTGAAGCCCTTAGCTAGATTTTCGTCAATATAGTCCTTCAAAGTCTTAAGTTCGGGCCCTGCCAGAGGATAGATCTTACCATAGGGTATTCCCGCTCCGGGCAATAATTCAATTGGACAGTCGTACTGACGGTGAGGGGGAAGCTGATCCGCATTCTTCTTATCACATACATCCGCATACTCCTGGTATATGGCTGGTAGTTCAGAGACTGGCGTGGGTTTCTTAGGAACCGAACAAGCTGAAACTTCTGGGCCCACCTGTTTCTCTGGAAAGTGCAGCTCCTTGGTCTCCCAGTTAATTGTAGGGTTCTGAGCCTGCAGCCATGGTAGCCCTAGAATAATGGGGAAGTGAGGAGAAGAGATGAGCATAAAAGACAGCCTCTCCTGATGATCTTTACCCATAAGGAGCTTCAAAGGTTCTGTTTCCTGATCCACTGGTCCAGAGCTTAGCAGGGAACCATCCACAGTCTCCATCTGTACAGGAGTAACCTTCTTCACTGAACGTATCCCATGATTTTGAGCAAAGGAGATGTCCATAAAATTACCGCTTGCCCCTGAGTCAATCATAGCAGAGCTAGACACCCAAACCGAGCCAACCCAGAGTTTGATGGGAAGAAAGCAATGAGAGTTGTTCTTCTTACAGCTCAGCTGGGACACTGCTGAGGAAATTTGAAAAACTGCCGCATTTACACAGTCATCAGAATCAGAAATAACAGAGTTTAAGTCCGAGAAATCAACATCTATCGCTGCAGATCTTTCTGGAGCCTGAGGTTCAGATATGACTGATCTCCGTTCGCAACACTCACAGTGAATGACTGCTGCAGTAGTCTTACGAGAACGGCTGGGGCAGTTTATTATGAAATGTCCTGACTTACCGGAATAGAAACATAGATTTTCTTTTAGGCGATGTTCTTTGCGTGCATCACTAACCCGTCTCTGTAAAGAGTCCACCTGCATGGGTTCGGGTTCTGGTTCCCGTGTGATCTTGCTCAAAGGTTCCCTAACTGGGGAGGAAGGTAGGAAATGGTTAATACGACTACTTTCAGACCATCTCTCCTGTCTGTGCAGCGCCCCAGAGTCCTGGTCGTTGCAGTACTGTGGCTCCGCCACTAAGGGGAGCTATGGTACGTCTGATGGCACTGAAGGAGTTCATCTGATCAGGTATCACAGACACCAATACATTTCACCGCCGGGCCTCCAGGGGGAGCTAAGGGTTCTATTTACTAGGCCACTCTCCACACACTGGTAAAACTGGGGGTCAGGCAGGAAGTTAGACAGAAAGCTGACTGGGTTGGAGCCAGGCAACACCTTGTGGCAGAGGGTGTTGCAGGAGAAGATTCGGTAGGGTCTCTGTCAGGGGTGGGATCCTGACAGAGGCTTGGCAAACTGAGAGAACGTAACGGGACCGTGCCTGCTCAGTATAGCGGCGGTGCCCAAGGAAGGACTAGAAGCGAGATAGATTGTGCTGAGTGAGAAACGAGATCAAAGCAACAAGGAGAATACCAGTAGGGGTCGTGCTGTAAGACCGAGGCAACATCCTACTGAGGCGCAAACAACCGGTGGCCGGAACGCCGAAGGAAGTATTTCTATATACAGCTTCGGGCAATACTTCAAACCTACGGCAGGACAGTCAGTCTCAGGCGGGCTCTCTCACCTAAATCACCTATGCAGTCTTGGGGGGCAACTTGTGGAGAGGGGCGACTCTAGGGTCCCGGAAGAGCTCCGAGCCTACCCGTCAAACGGGTGCCGTCCTAACCGTAACATCAGGGAGGGACGGAAGATTAGCAGAACATCATCTAATCGTGTTGTGAGGGAACTTAAGAAACAGACACAACAGTTGTGGGGACTTTCCGTAAGCACAGCAGGGAAGGACCGCAACACATAGCGCTAGAAGGAAGGCACAGATTTCCACCTGTAAAGAGAACTCTGGAGGTGCCATTGGACCGGCCGGACTTGCGCAGCCTGGTTATCCGGATTCCGGACTGAGGACTCAGAGATCTTCAGTAAAGAGGTAAAGAGACTGCAACCTGGTGTCCTCGTTATTTATTGCACCGCACCACCACCACTATCATCATATCTATCACTGTACGCCCCTCGGCAGGGTCACGGACCGGGCCTAGCCACCGTGACAACCCCAGAGCAGAGACTCAGAGGCCCGGTACCGGGTACCCATCGGCCCTGCGGCAGTGGGGGCGCTACAACTGCGTTCAGTAAGACGGGCATCAATACGAATGCAGTAGTTAATAAAGTCTCCTAACGCAGTGGGAGGGTCAGCACGCGCAAGTCCCATCTCCTGAAATCTAGGGCATATTCGGCTACTGAGCGCTTAACCTGGCGCAAAGTTAACATGGCTGCTTCAGCTGTTGCACCTCGGTTAGGGTCATCAAACACCTGCCCCATGGCTGAAATGAAAGCATCGAGATCATTCAAACATTCATCCTCAGTCTCAATCAGAGGGTTTGCCCACATTAAAGCTTTGTTAGAGAGCAGCATGATTATAGTAAGCACTTTGGATCGTTCCGAGGTAAATTGTGAAGCATGTGCAGAAAAAAAAAGTTTGCATTGGTTAATAAACCCTCTGAATTTTTCACGTTCGCCAGCAAAACGAAAAGGGGGTAACTTAGGAAACCCAGAACCTGGGGGTAGGGATGGTGCCTGGACTCGTTCCTCCAGAGCCTCAATCCTGGCTCGTAAATCCTGAGTATTTTGACCGAAAACTTGCAGATTGTGGTTGCTAAGATCCTGTAGACTTGCAAAGCGGGTCTTTAAAGTCTGTATATCCGCAAGGATTGTATCGGTGACTTCACACAATTCCTTTACGCGAGCCTCCATCTTCCCAGATCCTTTAAGGCAGAAGTGCTGGAAAAGAAAAAAGGTGCACAATAGGGTTTACCCGTGGTAACACACCTGACTGGAAAGAAGGGAATGTGCTCACCTGAATTGGTTGTGAGAAGTCACAACCACTGTCATCATAGAATATATAAATGAATATCTTCCTAGATCCTTTATGGCAGAAATGCTGGAAGAGAAACAAGGGCGCACAATAGTGTTTACCTGTGGTAACACACCTGGCTGAAAATAAGGGAATGCGCTCACCTGAAATGGTTGTGAGAAGTCACAACCACTGTCATCACAGAAGAAATAAACGGATGCACGGTCCACAGCAGACTCGGCGTCCTCAGACCCAGCAGACACTAAAGTTGGCTTCTGAATCTTGTAATGTTTAGTACACAGTCTATTTAGGGTCTTGTGCTTGGGTGCGAGGAAGACACAGGAGACACAGGTTTAGTTAGGACTTGCTTGTATTACTTCATACAAGTATACCACAGAGAAACAGGTTTTACATAATTGCAGGTACAGAGGTACAGAGGCACAGAGGCAGGAGACACGGTGGCCGACACAGCAGCCCAGAGTAAACCTGAAGTCCAGCATTAAGCATAAAACAGGTTCAGAGTCTCTCTGTTACTTCCCTGGTAAATGTTGATTAACATGCAGCAGAGTTCCAGTGTTCACAAGTGTTCCAGAGATCCACAGAAGGAGATGGCTGAATTACTAAGTCCAAGACTTCCAGGAGCAGGTCACAAGCTGACTGCAGACATGATTCAGAAGCACTGATTCAACAGCTGAGGCTGCTTATAAAGGCAAGAGGCGGAGAACAGGGTGGAAACATAAACTCCATACTGACTCAGGGCAAAGTAGCTGCAGGCAAGACAAAGCAAAATGGCCGATGGAAAAACCAGGTTACAATAACAGAAAATCACAGCAGATATAGCAAAGAGACTGAGAACCTTACACGGGGACTGTGCCGGGAGGATGAGTATGATGGGGGAGGGTGAGCCATGCGATATTCACCTTTCTCCGTTCCACCACCGGGCTCCGTCTTCCACGTCCTATGGCTGTGACGTTCAGGTCAGAGGGCACGATGACGTGGTTAGTGCGCGCCATCTGCCTGAACAGTGACTGCAGAGACCTGGAAGACACAGCGGCACGCAGCAGTGGAATGGGGACAGGTGACTATCGAAAGTGCCGAGGGCCTGAGCAACGAAGTTGGATGTCATTTTTTTTTTTAATCACGGCAGCGGCATATGGGGCATAGTATGCTATGGAGCAACTTATGGGGTCATCAACCTTTGTGCAGCATTATATGGGCATAATCTATGGAGCATCTTATGGGGCCATCAACCTTTGTGCAGCATTAGGTGGGGCATAATCTATGGAGCATTTTATGGGGCCATCAACTTTTGTGCAGCATTATATGGGACATAATCTATAGAGCATTTTATGGGGCCATCAAACTTTGTGCAGCATTATATGGGGCATAATCTATGGAGTATCTTATGGGGCCATCAACCTTTGTGCAGCATTATATGGAGCATAATCTATGGAGCATTTTACATTTTATGGGGCCATCAACCTTTGTGGAGCATTATATGGGGCATAATCTATGGAGCATTTTATGGGGCCATCAACCTGTGTGCAGCATTATATGGTATGGGGCATAATCTATGGAGCATCTTATGGGGCCATCAACCATTGTGCAGCATTATATGGGGCATAATCTATGGAACATCTTATGGGGCCATCAACCTTTGTGCAGCGCTATATGGGGCATAATCTATGGAGCATCTTATGGGGCCATCAACCTTTGTGCAGCACTATATGGGGCATAACCTATGGAGCATTTTATGGGGCCATCAACCTTTGTGCAGCATTATATGGGGCATAATCTATGGAGCATCTTATGGGGCCATCAACCTTTGTGCAGCATTATATGGGGCATAATCTATGGAGCATCTTATGGGGCCATCAACCTTTGTGCTACATTATGTGGGGCATAAACTATGGCAGAGGTGTCAAACTGCATTCCTCGAGGGCCGCCAACACGTCATGTTTTCAGGATTTCCTTAGCAGTCCACAAGGTGCTGGAATCATTCTGTGCAGGTGATTAAATTATCACCTGTGCAATACAAGGAAATCCTGAAAACATGACCTGTTGGCGGCCCTCGAGGAATGCAGTTTGACACCTCTGATCTATGGAGCATTTTATGGGGCCATCAACTTTTGTGCAGCATTATATGGGACATAATCTATAGAGCATTTAATGGGGCCATCAACCTTTGTGTAGCATTATATGGGGCATAATCTATGGAGCATCTTATGGGGCCATCAACCTTTGTGCAGCATTATATGGGGCATAATCTATGGAGCATTTTATGGGGCCATCAACCTTTGTGCAGCATTATATGGTATGGGGCATAATCTATGGAGCATCTTATGGGGCCATCAACCTTTGTGCAGCATTATATGGGGCATAATCTATGGAGCATTTTATGGGGCCATCAACCTTTGTGCAGCATTATATGGGGCATAATCTATGGAGCATCTTATGGGGCCATCAACCTCTGTGCAGCATTATATGGGGCATAATCTATGGAGCATTTTATGGAGCCATCAACCTATGTGCAACATTATATGGGGCATAATCTATGGAGCATCTTATGGGGCCATCAACCTCTGTGCAGCATTATATGGGGCATAATCTATGGAGCATTTAATGGGGCCATCAACCTTTGTGCAGCATTATATGGGGCATAATTTATGGAGCATTTTATGGGGCCATCAACCTTTGTGCAGCATTATATGGGGCATAATCTATGGAGCATTTTATGGGGCCATCAACCTTTGTGCAGCATTATATGGGGCATAATCTATGGAGCATTTTATGGAGCCATCAACCTATGTGCAACATTATATGGGGCATAATCTATGGAGCATCTTATGGGGCCATCAACCTTTGTGCAGCATTATATGGGGCATAATCTATGGAGCATTTTATGGAGCCATCAATATTTGTGCAGCATTATATGGGGCATAATATTCTATGGAGCATTTTATGGGGCCATCATTAACCTTTTATGCAGGATTATATGGGGCATATTTTAATATGGAGCATCTTATGGGGCCCATTATGAACTGTATGGAGCATTATATGGGGCTCCTGATTCAATATGGATATTCAAAAACACTTAACCTACTGATGTCTCAATCAATTTTACTTTTATTGGTATGTATTTTTATTTTTTAAAATTTACCAGTAGCTGCTACATTTCCAACCCTAGGCTTATACTTGAGTCAATAAGTTTTCCCAGTTTTTTGTGGCAAAATTAGGGGTCTCGGCTTATACTCGGGTCGGCATATACTCGAGTACATACGCTATTTACTAGTTTACAGGCTCCATATGTATAAACCCCTATAAATGGAGTGATTCTTATTATAACCTCTGCACAGTGTTTTTTTTCGTTTTCTGTTGGTATGTGTTGCCATCTCCTTTCTTTTAATTATGTCCTTTTTTAAAAATAATTGTTTAATAAAGATCAATACTTTTTAGACATTATTTTGTGTTTGGAGGATCCTTCTTTTCCTTATCGGTTCATTAGTCTTTACGGTCCTCCATGTTACTATTTAGGGCACAATAGGCTCTCACTTAAGATTGCTGTCGATAGAATGATGCTTCGACCGACAGCCATCTCAGCAGACACTGTCATACACATAAGCACATGCTCAGTTGTGTGCTCCTGTATTCTCTAGGAGAAAGCTTCCGGATGACATGTTGGCCAACGGCTTATCTTGGGGAGAACAATGCAACCGGCAGTCCAAAATCAGATATGCAAGATCAACATCTCTCTCGACCATCAGTCGGCCGGTACCCCATTCATATTGTCAGGTTTGCCGTACATTAGTCAAATATGAATAAGACAAAATTTGAACAGCACAAAATCATAATTGGGAAATGGGACTAGAGTTTACTATCCCCCTTTAATACATCATTAAGCAGAAAGAACAAAAAGAGTAACCATAAACCACCAGTGAGGTTAAAAAAAAAGATCATTTATTGATATTTTACGTGTTAACATTTTTTACCATTAAATATACAAATGAGTCCACTAAGGAGGAAAGAAAGATGGACGGCTGCACTGAAATCAATTACATCAAGCAGCACATGGTGTGCAAAACACCGAATCACCCAGTCTTAATATGTCGCTACACTGTGTAAAATAGGCCAGGTGGCCATAAACATAGATTAAGACAAAGGAAAATTTGGTGAAATAAAGTAATGATTACCCATGGTTATGGAGAAATCAGTGGGGCCCACCAGCACTGCCCCGACGTGCGTTTCGCGTGTTCCTTTACCCTTGAGTGTTTCAGTGTTTTTCATACCATGTGCTGCTTGATGTACTGGATTTCAGTGTAGTCCTCCATCTTTCTTTCCTCCTTATGTGCGTATTCAATGGTAAAAAAAATTTAACGAGTAACATGTAACATCTCAATAAAAGATTTTTTTTTAACCTCACTGGTGGTTTATGGTTATTCTTTTTGCTTTATCTGCTTCAGCAATTAGTCAAATGTGTATGGAGGCCTCTAAAACCCACCGTGCTTCTTGAGTAAGATGCTTCTAGGTATTGATATGGTCTACTATGCTACCATACCAAAGTGTAACTAGGCATAGATATGTTCATTTGTTATACTGTTATACCATACCGAGCTGCAACTGGGCAGTCTTAGGATCCATCATGCTACTTCAGCAATTTGCCACCATTGAGGAGTGCTGCCCATTGATATGGTCCACCATAGTGCCACACCAAGCTGCTGCTGTATATTTATATGGTCCAACGTACGTTCATGCCAAGCTGCCAGTGGGCATTCATATGCTCCACCATGCCACCAAATGAAGCCAGTATCCCACAATTTTGAAGTATCATGTAATAATATTCTACATAGTACAGTTTCTGTTATTCCTCCCTAAAATTGTGTAAGAAAAATCTGAGAAATACAACTTATCGTTTCCCTCTTGTGTCCCTAGGATATATAATATTGAAAAGTGAATGGTAGCCCCTAGCTGCCAATATATTCATGTATTCCAGGAAGAGCAACAGAAGAATGGCACAATGCAAAGTTCTAAAAGAGACACAAATATTTATTAACACGGCCATGCCAGGAGCGCTGACTAAATACTTTTTTCCCCACTGTATCTTATGTAAATCCATAGGCTCACAGCGTGTGATATAACAGCATTGATCGTTTTTGTCTGCTACATCTTTCTTTGAAATAAAAATTAAGATGTATTTAGAACTAGTGTTAAATATCAGAGCAGTGACGTGTGATAGATATTCCTGTCACCTCCATCGTGATGGCTTTTTCTCCTCCCGGCCATGGTATGTTTCATATAAGGAGATCAAACATGGAAGACAAGCTTCTGGTGCACTTGCATTCCTCAGGAATACATTCCAGGTACTATGATGGTGACATATTGCTGCTGAAGAAAAGTATGACACCCAGGATTGATTGAGTAAATATGTTGCCCACTAGCCGGGCTCACTCTCTATCAGATGAGGCCGATTTACATAATGGAGGGCCATCAACCACTTCTGACTGAGAAATATTGCACTTGTGTCTGCCCAGCAGATTGTTCTTTTTAAATGCAACATGTTTCAGAAATATCTTTTTACAGCTAAAAACTGGATGTGAAAACATAATTTCCAGCACATGTGTTTAATATTACTCATAAATCCTCTACATAAACATGAAATACTTAATATAATGTTTGCTGCAAAAACAAAGACTTTGAAGACTGCAGAAAATCTAAATACTTATCGCCGCAATAGACCCAAGGACAGTACAAAACCATCCATTCCTCTTATTTCGTTAGCTGCGTAGGTGGGCAGATAGCCAGATAGATTGTGAGTATGTGCATACTGGGTTTTTAATGAGTATTTGGAGTTTAAACTCCAAGTTTTTGTGGAGTTGTAAGAGATGTAGGCTCAGTGGCATATCTAGGGGGGGGGGGGCAGCTGGGGCATGTGCCCCGGGCGCAGCCGGCAGGGGGGCGCAGTCGGGCTGCCTAATTCGGCAGTCCGCAGTGTCTCCCCCAGCGGCTGCATTATGCCGCCCCCCGGTCTGGGAGTCAGCTGTTCTCTGTGCCAACTGTCAAGCTGACAGCCGGCACAGAGAAGCTGCAGAGTGCCGGCTCCCAAAGTGTGCAGAGGGGGAGGGGAGCCCCTGCAGAGTGGCTGCGGCGGGCAGGGAGAGATCCCTGCAGCTCCGCTGCCCAGTGATCTGTCTTCTTGCTTCCTCTCACACAGACGCGCTGCTGGATGACGTCATCATTCAGCGGCCGGCTGTGTCAGAAGTAGGCGATGGAGCTGCTGCAGCAGAGCGTGAGGAGAGGTGAGAGAGGTGTGTGTGTGAATGTGTGTGTGTGTGTGTGTGAATGTGTGTGTGTACAGTACAGACCAAAAGTTTGGACACACCTTCTAATTTAAAGATTACACACTGAAGGCATCAAAACTATGAATTAACACATTATATACTTAACAAAAAAGTGTGAAACAACTGAAATTATGTCTTATATTCTAGGTTCTTCAAAGTAGCCACCTTTTGCTTTGATGACTGCTTTGCACACTCTTGGCATTCTCTTGATGAGATTCAAGAGGTAGTCACTGGGAAAGGTCTTCCAACAATCTTGAAGGAGTTCCCAGAGATGCTTAGCACTTGTTGGCCCTTTTGCCTTCACTCTGCGGTCCAGCTCACCCCAAACCATCTCGATTGGGTTCAGGTCTGGTGAGTGTGGAGGCCAGGTCATCTGGAGTAGCACCGCATCACTCTCCTTCTTGGTCAAATAGCCCTTACACAGCAGCCTGGAGGTGTGTTTGGGGTCATTGTCCTGTTGAAAAATAAATGATGGTCCAACTAAACACAAACCGGACAGAATAGTCTGCCGCTGCAAGATGCTGTGGTAGCCATGCTGGTTCAGTATGCCTTCAATTTTGAATAAATCCCCAACAATGTCACCAGCAAAGCAGCCCCACACCATCACACCTCCTCCTCAATGCTTCATGGTGGGAACCAGGCATGTAGAGTCCATCCATTCACCTTTTGTGCTTTGCACAAAGACAAGGTGTTTGGAACCAAAGATCTCAAATTTGGACTCATCAGACCAAAGCACAGATTTCCACTTGTCTAATGTACATTCCTTGTGTTCTTTAACCCAAATAAGTCTCTTCTGCTTGTTGCCTCTCCTTAACAGTGGTTTCCTAGTAGCTATTTTACCATGAAGGCCTGCTGCACAAATTCTCCTCTTAGCAGTTGTTGTAGAGATGTGTCTGCTGCTAGAACTCTGTGTGGCATTGACCTGGTCTCTAATCTGAGCTGCTGTTAACCTGCGATTTCTGAGGCTGGTGACTCGGATAAACTTATCCTCAGAAGCAGAGGTGACTCTTGGTCTTCCTTTCCTGGGGCGGTCCTCATGTGAGCCAGTTTCTTTGTAGCGCTTAATGGTTTTTGCCACTGCACTTGGGGACACTTTAAAAGTTTTCCCAATTTTTCGGACTGACTGACCTTCATTTCTTAAAGTAATGATGGCCACTCATTTTTCTTTACTTAGCTGCTTTTTTCTTGCCATAATACTAATTCTAACAGTCTATTCAGTAGGACTATCAGCTGTGTATCCACCAGACTGCTGCACAGCACAACTGATGGTCCCAACACCATTTATAAGGCAAGAAATCCCACTTATTAAAACTGACAGGGCACATCTGTGAAGTGAAAACCATTCCCGGTGACTACCTCTTGAAGCTCATCAAGAGAATGCCAAGAGTGTGCAAAGCAGTAATCAAAGCAAAAGGTGGCTACTTTGAAGAACCTAGAATATAAGACATAATTTCAGTTGTTTCACACTTTTTTGTTAAGTATATAATTCCACATGTGTTAACTCATAGTTTTGATGCCTTCAGCGTGAATGTACAATTTTCGTAGTCATGAAAATACAGAAAAATCTTTAAATGAGAAGGTGTGTCCAAACTTTTGGTCTGTACTGTATGTGTGTGAGTGTGTGTGTGAATGTATGTGTGTGTGTGAATGTGTGTGTGTGTGAATGTGTGTGTGTGCGTGTGTGTGTGTGTGCGTGTGTGTGTGTGTGTGTGTGTGTGTGTGTGTGTGAATGTGTGTGAATATGTGTGTGTGTATGTGAGCGTGTGTGTGTGTGTGTGTATGTGTGTGTGTGTGGCTCAGTATTGGGTGTGTGTGTGTGTATCGCGCTGCAGGGGAGTGTGCAGAGAAGTGAATCGTGTGTGTGTGGGGGGAGGAGAGGGCAATGATGGGGCTGACGGGGAGAGAGCAATGATGGGGATGGTGGAGGAGGAGAGGACAATGATGGGGCTGGCGGGGGGCATATGTCCTTGGGGGGGGCGCCAAAACGAATTTTTGCCCGGGTGCCAGAAACGCTAGATACACCTCTGTGTAGGCTGGACTGTCGCGTTCCTACCCCTGAAGACATCAATTACATCATGTGTATTGTATGTTGTGAATAATGTCATGCATTTTTGTATATATTGTGTCATGTATAGTGTGTAATTAATGTTGACATCATATAGTTTAGGATAAGTGTATTGTAAGGAATATTTTAGTGCTTATGGCATAAGGTAGGTAGTATAAGGTACTTGACTGTACTTAGGTAATGATGACATTAGGGTAAGATAAAGTTTTTAATAGCCCCAATGGGAGATGCTTAATCCTAGGGCAAGTGACTGCTTACTGTAAATCGTCAGATAGGGACAAGTTCAAGTGAAGTGTCTGTGAGCAGTGCTGCCATTGTGGGTGAACTACAGAAAAGGAGACTAAGGGACAAGAGAGTAACGTGACCTTGAAATGACCAAAGAGACCTAGCGGCCTTCTACAGAAAAAGGGTCTTTAGATAGGACGATGTGTCATGAGAAAGCCTGTGCTTACTAAACACCAAAGGTGACAGACTTAAACAGGACTGAGTTCACTTGGGGGTCCTGAGCAGTAGAATAGGATGCGGAACCGCTGAGCAGGTAGAGAGACTTGCTGATCAGGACTGTGGCAACAAGTTAGGCTGTGATGAAGTAGGACGAAACAGTGTGCTCTACCAGCCCTGGAGTTGACTACAGTGCAATGATACTGTCACGGGTTTACCGGGATAGAGAGGAGCCAGAAGACCACAGCATCTGATTTCTCCTACTCCTGCACTATTTAGAAGCACTTTACCTTCATATTAAATGGTGTAAGTTTATTTTAGCATTGCAGGGGCTAATCTGCTCAGCTGAGAGCTCCTGGAAGCTTTCCTGCATTAAGGCTTTTAGCTGTGCACTGTTAGCCACTCCCATCTCCTATTTAACCTGGGCCCTGGCTAGCACTCATTGTCAGAGTAACCTTTTGCTGCTTGGCTGGTAGTTGTTGGTCATTGTTATTGGAGATCGCATTTGGTGGATTTATCTGTGACTGTTGCTAGGTTTTGAGTGTGTGATAATTCCCTTTCTTCACCTACTTTGGTTTAACCTCATCCTCCACACCCTGGTGTTTACTTCTGTTGTTTATGTGTGTATATTTCTATAATTGGTATTTTCCTTTATCCCTGTTCGTATTACCTTGTTAGTCTGGTTGGTCTATTACGGTACACTACTACTCCCCCTTCCCTGGGTGGGTGAAGAGTACAGACTGAGGGCGGATTCAGAAGCTAAGGCAAGGTACAGGGCCCTGGTGTCTTCACCATCAGAAGTAATCTGGGAACAGGGCGAGCTAGGGTGCTCCTAGCATTAGGAACAGGGAAGGAGCCCCCAGTCCTAGGACACCAACAACAGAGTTGTGACAAATATGGTATGTGTGAAAATGCTTTACACTGTGAAAGAAACATCCAAAAGACTTTGTACCTGATACCCTTTACCAAGTAACCATTCATTAAAGACTGTGTTTTTAGAATGGAAGTCTCCTTTATTGAATATTGAAACATATGGTCCTGGCAGGCCAACACCATGCGCTATAGGCAGCCTGCACGGGCGCAAGGCCCTCAGAGCACCAACACCAGCCATGACCCAATCTTTCATGTAGTGTGCCCGGCCATAACAGTAGAACACAAGTGTCTCACTTGTGGCTACCACTCCACACCATGTCAGGGTCCGTAAATGCGGTCGTGTAGGAGCACTGAGGAGGCAGCCCAAGGAGTGAGGGGGGTGTCGAGTACTACTGGAGCGCCCCCACACCGCCGCAGGGCCGAGGGGTACCCGGAGCCGGGCCTCTGGGTCTCAGTCCTGGGGTTGTCACGGTGGCTAGACCCGGTCCGTGGCCCTGTCTGTCAGTGGGGGACATCCGGTGCAATAAGTGGTGTTGTAACGGTGCAGTTGTGAGGTGCAGGTCGCGGTAAATAACAAGGACACCAGGTTGCAGTCTCTTTACCTCTTTACTGAAGATCTCTGAGTCCTCAATCCAGAATACGGCTCACCAGGCTGCGCAAGTCCAGCCGGTCCAATGACACTTCCAGAGTTCTCTTCACAGGAGGAAATCTGTGCCTTCCCCCTAGCGCTATGTGTTGTAGTCCTTCCCTGCTGTGCTTATGGAAAGTACCCCACAACTGTTGTGTCTGTTTCTTAAGTTCCCTCACAACTCGACTAGATGATGTTCTGCTAATCCTCCGTCCCTCCCTGAGGTTCGGGTAGGGACGGCACCCGTTTGACGGGTAGGCCTGGAGTTCTTCCGGGACCCTAGAGACGCCCCTCTCCCACAATTGCCTCCCAAGATTTCATAGGTGATTTGAGTTAGACAGCCCGCCTAAGACTGACTGTCCTGCCGCTGTTTGGAGTATTGCTTGAAGCTGAATGTTATTCTACTCCCTCGGCGTTCCGGCCACCGGTAGTGCGCCTCAGTAGGATGTTGCTTCGGTCTTACAGCACGACTCCTACTGGTATTTCTCCTTTGCGTGATCCCGTTTCTCACTCAGCACAATCTATCTCTCTTCTAATCCTTTCTTGGGCACCGCCGCTACCCGGAGCAGGCACGGTCCCGTTACGTTCGTTCTAGTTGCCAAGCCTCTGTCAGGATCCCACCCCTGACAGAGACCCTACTGTATCTTCCCCTACAACACCCTCTGCCACAAGGTGTTGCCTGGTTCCAACCCAGTCAGCTTTCTGATCACACTTCCTGCCTGACCCCCAGTTTACCCACTATGGTGGGGAGTGGCCTAATGAATAGCACCCTTAGCTCCCCCCGGAGGCCCGGCTGTGAAATGTATTGGTGTCTGTGATACCTGATCAGATGAACTCCTTCAGTGCCATCGGACGCACCATAGCTCCCCATAGTGGCGGAGCCACAGTACTGCAACGACCAGGACTCTGGGGAGCTGCACTCCCCCCTGGTTAAACACAGTACTCCGGGACTGGGAAGAAAACAACAATACAAGTTTAGCAAAAAGACATACAATTTTTGTTGAGTGCAAATAACAATACGTATACTTGAACAAGCTTCCCTTTATGGGAGGTGAGGACACTTGAATGTTACAACACATGGTTAAACATTAAACATTATAAATTACAGGCTATAAATAACTCCTGTTACCCAACCGGGTATTCTACTAAGTGCAAAAATTGCTGAACAATACGTTAACATTGCCTTTAAGGACATACACTCTGTATCCACCAAAGACCTTCCTATAATCACATTATAAGGTAAGTTAACTTTTTCATTCTCCTTCTTTGAATCTGCAGGACCGCCTGTCCTATCGGCACCAGACCTACTGCCTCTCCTTTCTGTTACAGGACCGCCCCGTTCAGCCAGGGCCTACTGCCTTTTCAACTTCTATACACAGTATAGATCATAACATTACTTTCAGTTTTAGAAGCACTGAGCCATCTACGTATGGCTCCTAGGAGGACTCACTACCTAACCCCTACGGGTTCACTTTCTGTCCTCTGTAACACATTATTAACTCTTTCTTTACAATAACTAACTTACTATGGAGGACTCAGGGTTTACCTTCTATCCCCAGTTTCTTATCAACATTATCAACTATCCCCTTATAACATCAATCCTCATTACTACTTTCTTTCTGGAAACATCATCTGCATTTCTTTACATTTGACCAATCAAATACATATAACTTTTACATGTAAGAATTATCATCATTTTCGCTCATCAAGACATTATTGCTATCCATCAATCTTAAAGCAATACGGTTCTTCAAATATACACGTGGATGTCCCCTTTAAGAAGAGACCAAGTCTTTAGGAGGTAGCATTTGTTCTCTAGCTACCAGTCCATACTCAGCAAAGGCTCCGGTGCGGTATCTTCGCAAAGAGTCTCTTTCTAAGTAAAACCAGTAGGAAGCGCCTTTAATAAGGTGCGAACTATTTACAAGAAAAAGTTTGTATCATGCACAGTCCATGATTACTGCAGTTCTGTAAACTTTTGTGCAAACTTGAGAACATAAACAAAACAACAAGGATCCCGGGTCAACAAAGGGATCCATAAGGAATTAACCCTGGACGGGTTTAGCAGCAACAGTAAACAAACAGTTAAACGGAGAACTATTTACATTATCATGGTTTCGAGGTTTATTCTTACTCAGGTGGCCTTGGCTCCGGGCCCCGACTACTGTGGCACGGATACCAGCGGCAGGCCCCGCAGGGACCACCAGGTCACCCGGTGTCTGACTTTGAAGAGTGACCCTGCTGGCAAGTTCAGCAGCCGCTACTACGCGTATGGTGGTGATGGTCACAAGATCTGACAAATCCGGATCTGTCATGATCGGGGCAACAGGTGACGCCCCCTCAGGTTCACATCGCCGAACATCCCGAGCACACCATCCTTGTGCACTCCTGTGACGGGTGTACGTCACCTGGTCCCCCCTTCGTAGTGGATCGCCATTCCGGTCGCAGCAGGGAGTTTTCACATTGTAACTTGTAACAAAGACGTCAGTGGGTAGCCCCGGCTCCTGGATGGAACCCCAACCCCTTTTCGGGTGGAAGGCCAACACAGTCCCCCGCTTTACCACGCCTTTCCTGCCCTGCACAGACTTTCTGCGTTGCGTATCCGGTTGTTCAACCTCGTCTCGATCCTTCCAGTGATGGATTAGGCATTGCTTATATTGCTCCCAAGTGAGCACGGCAAGGGTGAGGCTGTCCTCCTGGGCTCCACCCGGCCCGGTCCAGGGGGTGGCCCACTGGAGGACCACCCCGTCTGGGCCCACATCTATGGGTTCTCCCATCTGGGTTGGTAGTGGAGGCACTAGCTTCCCCATCGTGTTAGAGGTGAGGATCACCCGCTCCACCGAGAAGAAACGATTATTGCCGGGGTGAGGAGCGCTCACAGGAGCAGGATCGATCGGGGGAATCGGATCGGTCAGGGGAGCAGAATCGGCCGGGGGAGTAGGGGCGCTTTCCATACCTGCGCCTGATGTGATTCCACCGGTGTCGATCCGTTCCGCAGACATGGACACTGGAGTCAGCTGCTGCTCGGACCGCGGCTCTTCTAAGACGGTCCCCGAGCGCGGCTCCGCTCGCTGTGGTTCCTCCTCCGCTGACTCCGAAGTCGGGATTGGTGGACTCAGCTCCGCTATCTGTTCCAGGGGCTTCGGATCCTCCGGCTGCAGGGGACACGGGTCCGCCTCCGATAAACGAGGGTAAACCGGGACTGCTCCTTCCCCGTTCCCACACTCGCTGTTCTTCACCATGATCTGCTGATCGGTGGCAATGCAGGCATCGGACTCCGCCATTTCTCCTGGGCCGAGCTTCTCCATCGCCTGCTTCCCGCCGTTGCAAATCAGGGGGTCGTCCTCTGCTTGAGGGCAGGTCCTCACTTTGCAGCCAGAAGCGCAGGGGGCGGTAGCCATTTCTCGCGCCACTCTGGTAGTCTCCTCCCATGGCACGCCCTCCTTCTTCTCTGGCGTAGCAATGGCGGCGGGTTTTGGCGGGAACTTCTCTGGGTCAATGGCAATGCACAGTCTCTCAATAAAGTACAGTCCAAGCACAACAAATCACAGTTCCAAGGCACACATGACCTGATTCCTCAGGCTTAAGTAGATCCTGTTCGTGACGCCAAGTTGGAGCGCCCCCACACCGCCGCAGGGCCGAGGGGTACCCGGAGCCGGGCCTCTGGGTCTCAGTCCTGGGGTTGTCACGGTGGCTAGACCCGGTCCGTGGCCCTGTGTGTCAGTGGGGGACGTCCGGTGCAATAAGTGGTGTTGTAACGGTGCAGTTGTGAGGTGCAGGTCGCGGTAAATAACAAGGACACCAGGTTGCAGTCTCTTTACCTCTTTACTGAAGATCTCTGAGTCCTCAATCCAGAATACGGCTCACCAGGCTGCGCAAGTCCGGCCGGTCCAATGACACTTCCAGAGTTCTCTTCACAGGAGGAAATCTGTGCCTTCCCCCTAGCGCTATGTGTTGTAGTCCTTCCCTGCTGTGCTTACGGAAAGTACCCCACAACTGTTGTGTCTGTTTCTTAAGTTCCCTCACAACTCGACTAGATGATGTTCTGCTAATCCTCCGTCCCTCCCTGAGGTTCGGGTAGGGACGGCACCCGTTTGACGGGTAGGCCTGGAGTTCTTCCGGGACCCTAGAGACGCCCCTCTCCCACAATTGCCTCCCAAGACTTCATAGGTGATTTGAGTTAGACAGCCCGCCTGAGACTGACTGTCCTGCCGCTGTTTGGAGTATTGCTTGAAGCTGAATGTTATTCTACTCCCTCGGCGTTCCGGCCACCGGTAGTGCGCCTCAGTAGGATGTTGCTTCGGTCTTACAGCACGACTCCTACTGGTATTTCTCCTTTGCGTGATCCCGTTTCTCACTCAGCACAATCTATCTCTCTTCTAATCCTTTCTTGGGCACCGCCGCTACCCGGAGCAGGCACGGTCCCGTTACGTTCGTTCTAGTTGCCAAGCCTCTGTCAGGATCCCACCCCTGACAGAGACCCTACTGTATCTTCCCCTACAACACCCTCTGCCACAAGGTGTTGCCTGGTTCCAACCCAGTCAGCTTTCTGATCACACTTCCTGCCTGACCCCCAGTTTACCCACTATGGTGGGGAGTGGCCTAATGAATAGCACCCTTAGCTCCCCCCGGAGGCCCGGCTGTGAAATGTATTGGTGTCTGTGATACCTGATCAGATGAACTCCTTCAGTGCCATCGGACGCACCATAGCTCCCCATAGTGGTGGAGCCACAGTACTGCAACGACCAGGACTCTGGGGCGCTGCACTACCACTTCTCCAGCCGAACACCTCCAAAGGAGGATAGAAGCAGGATTGAGTGGTGAAAATAGGTCACAGGAACTTCCACCTGATGAAGACGGTACTTCCGTCGAAATGCGTTGTGGCTAAACATATCCGTGTCAGAGCTTCCTTCCAGCACACTTGTGACCGATTTCCACTACTCAATCCTTCTCCACACCATGTGACACTTGGCATAATATAGAGCAGAGTTCCCCAAGTTCGGTCCTCAAGAGCCACCAACAGGTCGTGTTTTCCGGATTTCCTTAGTATGGCCCAGGTGATGGAATTATTGCCTGTCTAGATGATGGAATTCTCACCTGGGCAATACTAAGGCAATCCTGAAAACATGACCCGTTGGTGGCTCTTGAGGACCGAACTTGGGGAACACTGATATAGAGTATACTCAGCACACTCCAGGGAGTCTGAAGCAAAAGGGTGTTTAATACATACAGTGTAAATTCACAAACGTTTCGGTCTGTGAAGAACTTCATCATTGTGCTATAAAGAAAAATGAAAATAACAACAAATTGCATGGACATAAAAACAAACAAAAGTATATACAAAAATTGCATACTAATGGTCATATAGATAATGTAGGTAACCAGAGAATATAACACCATTGCTCGCATATGTGACTAGCACAATAAATACAGTTGTAGACGTGGTCATGGTAGTGAGCATCATGACATAATTGCATTTATAGGACCAACACAATAATTTATAGGGGATACGATCGTGATGCCAGACATAGTGCAAGGTAGCAATGCAGGGGAAGAAGGGGAAAAAAAGGGGGAAAATAAGGCGGTACATACGTTTGTGAATTTACACTGTATGTATTAAACAACCTTTTGCATCAGACTCCCTGGAGTGTGCTGAGTATACTCTATATCACGTCTATAAAGGTCTGGGCACCTACTCTCATGCACCTCCACCCTGGGCTGTGCTGGACATTTACTTTACTACACTTGGCATAATAGGCAGGATAAAGTATTTCATCTGCAAGGAGGGTGCAGTGCAAAGAACACTCAAGAGACAGGTAAGATAGTGACTATTGGACAGTCAAAGATGGTGCCAAGTAAGAACTGCAAGATGGCGGTGAGTGGCACAAAACAGCAATACAGATCCGTTCATTGTTGGCGAGCCAGAGGCAAAAGGCAGCAAAGCGGAGTCCAAGACTTCATCAGGCATGCCTACCGAGGAGAAAACCGCAATCAAAAGTGCCCACAACAAGGAGTGACTGATGTTGAAGATTGAAGTGGAAGGAGAAGATCTACCCAAGAAGATTTGGCCTGAGGACACGAAGCAGGAACATTTGAGAAATGGGATGGTGAGTCAGGGAATGCTGCAAACAGTGCAAGGCGGGACCATGACGGGCCTCGAGGTGAAAGAGACAACACCATTCATGGGATGTATGTTGACAAGGAAGCAGCAATAAACCAAGATGGTGGGGTGGCAGCTTATGTTGACCCTGTGTGAGCCAGCTGAGGAAAAAAGTGGTGACGAGGACCAATGTTTGGGGGGACAGAGATAGACGACCTGAAGTCCCAACCAGTTTGAAACCTTGTAGATGACTTGTAGGCCTTTGAGCAGGGCCAATATTGACCCAGCAGGAATGTTGCTGGGTTAAAGGCAGATGGTGCTGATAGATTGTAGGGGCTGTTGTTATGGTGACCTGGGGGCCTAAAGAATTTGAACTCTTGCTTCCGGGGTCCCAACTTAGTGGGACAGGGTTGTGTTGACCCGCCAAAAAGTACAACCTTATTTGCTCCGGGAGAGAGAGAATGCTATGTGTTCTATGTGCATTGATCTATTCCAGGTTCCTGAATGATCGGGGCTGACCATTGTTAAAGAAAAGATTAATGTAAGAAGTGTAGACTGGACTGTCGCGCTCCTAACCCTGAAGACACCAATCACATCATGTGTATTGTATAATGTGAATAGTGTTGTGGATTTTTATATATATTGTGTCATGTATAATGTATAAGTAATGTTGATAGTGTACTGTCATGCTGTAATGTTCTTTGGTAAGGAAGGGGGGCCTCAAACTGTCCCTGGAACTGGGCCAATAACTACTGTATCCCTGTCCTGGGGTACTCTTGAAGGTAGAGATGCCCGAGTCTCCCAACATACTATGCTTCTGTTAAACCCTGATTTGTCCCCTCCCCTACCCCATGAGGCATGGGAGAGAAATGTAATGTAAACAAGACTCAAAGACAAAACAGGGATAACAGAAAATCTCTATCATACAAACGCAGAAACAAACAATAAGGAGGAGAATAGGGACAGGGAGGAATAAACTAAATGGGAACAGGGACCAGCAGATAAACATACACATACTACAGCAAACCACAGAACTCTTTTACAACTCTACTCCAACCACTTAGATTTAGCACAGGAAGATGAATGTTTCATCAGCATGGACAAGAAAGTTTATATAGGAAAAGATAATGACCAGATCAGAAGCAGCTGAAATGGAGGTGGATGTTTCTGACCAGCATAGAAAGGGTCGTCAACCTCTTCAGCACCAGGAGAAACTTTATCCATTTAGTATAGGACACAAATCACGCGATCTCTAAAGAAGACCTGCGATTTATTACCTGATGTGACCAATGTGACCGTCTAACTCCAGGTCTTCCAGGGGAACATGACACCCTCTTGACAATTGCCCAGCACAGACTTGAAACCTGAAAGATCTGAATAAGAGCTGTATGGGCCAAAATTTCTGCTGCAGTGTGTGCAAACTTGGTCAAGAACTACAGTAAACGTCTGAGCTCTGCAATTGCAAACAAAGGTTTCTGTACCACATATTAAGTTCTGTTTTTTTATTGCATCAAACACTTATTTCATTAAATAAAATGCAAATTAATTGTGTAACAATCATACAATGTGATTTTCTGGATTTTTTTTTTAAGATTCTGTCTCTCACAGTTGAATTGTACCTACGATAAAAATTACAGGCTTCTCCCTTCTTTGTATGTGGGAAAACTTGCAAAACTGGCAGTATATCAAATACGTATTTTCCCCACTGTATATCCCAATGTATCTGATCCTGGAGACAGATTACACTTGGCAACAGGCAGCGGATTGCAAGTTACACAGGAGAGAAACACCTAAAGGACTAGCATTTGGGGTGATTTATAAATAAATGTACGTGCAGATTACCTATTTATCACATTAGCAAATGAAATACAGTTCTCTGAAAGTACAGAGACCATTTAAATTCTATAATATTGCAGAAGAACACCGATTTCTTAACCAGACATCTCCTTTGAATGTAGCTAATGATTCATAAAAATAAATTCTTCTTAGGATGGTCTTGCCCCATTAAAATAACCACAGATCTTAAGTTATTAATAGATTTACTGTATTGACTTATGAACAATTAAACATAAGAAGAAAGTAAGTGAGGAAAACTTACATTAATTCTTCATAGTCTCTTCCTGCATGGAAGGTTTCACTAAACTATTTTCGGCAGATAAAAGGACCGAGCAATGATGTAACAATTTTCATGAGATGACAAATGAAGATGAATGTCTGCTATTTAATTAGACAACAAGCCATGCGACTTAGCAGGAACCGTCTCTAATTTCATGCGCTTCTTATCAAATGGTTGGTATGTTTACTTTTTCAATACAATGACATAATTGCCATGAACAGGGAAAGTTACTCAACTTCTATGCCAGTGCCAGTCGAGATCGCCCCGTCAGGGCAGTGGGGTACTCGGTACCGGGTCCTTCGGTTCACAGGGCGATGTCATGGTGGCTGACCCGGTCTGTGGCCCTGGGACGTCCGTGTAAAAGGGAAAGGTCTTTAAAGGGATAAAGTTTGTGTTTGTGACACCACCTGTGGTATTCGGTCAGGGTGACCGACGCTGCTTTAAGGGGTCCGCTGGGGTGATGTTATGGCAGCTAGATGGTATACCTTACCACAGGTGAAGTGTATCCCCAGGGCTTCCCGGTGTGTAGATGGTGGATGATGAGAGGCGCAGAGAAGAACGAGGACACAAGGTTGCAGTCTCTTTACCTTTACTGAAGACTTGAGCATCCACAGTCCAGGGCACCAGATCACAGGGCAGGCAGAGTCCGGCCGGTTTGGAGGCAAGTCGAGAGTTCCCAGGTATTCTCTGAATACAGAGCAGCCGCTGTAACCGCGCACCCCCACCCCTGACAGACTGTAGCACCAGTGTCAGTCAGGGCTGGGAGCGCAGGTACAGCGGCCACTTTGAATTCTCAGAGCGGTGACTGAACCGCTTGCTGGAGAAGGGAATAAAGATTATTTTCTCCCTGCAACATTTGGCAGCGTGCAGCAGCTGGGCAGTATCATAGCACTGTTGACATGCAGATTAAGCAGATATCTGCAGATTAACTGCGTTATTTCCGGTGACAAGTTCCCTTTAAGGTGCTGTTGCTGCAGTATATCACACATCAATTAATTCACAGTAACTCTCACTGACTATACAGGTACAGCTCCTCTCTTTATATCACTTGACTCTTTTGATTATTATTCTCAGAATCAGACTAGTGATCCCTTTTTCAATATGATTCAGCATTAAAGTAGTACACCACAATCACATTAGGCCTTTTTCTAGCCCTCTGTTATTTGTGTGTGTATATTTGTATGATTGGTATTTTCCTTTATCCCTGTTCATATTACTTTGCTAGTCTGGTTGGTGTATTGCGGTACACTACTACTCCCCTCTTCCCTGGGTGGGGGAAGGGTACAGACTGAATGCCGATTCAGGAGCTAAGGCCATGGCCCCGGCGTCTCCTCCATCGTAACTAATCTGGGGACCAGGGCGAACCCCTAGCGTTAGGGACAGGGAAGGAGCCCCTGACCCCAGGAGTTGTGACAGTGTCTTAATCATTGATACTGCTCCTTTAAAGAGGTTTTCCAGGACTATTATACTTTTTTTTACCATGGAACTAAAGACAAACTTCCAGGACATAGTGCGCTGGCGCATGCGCACTAATGCTTTTCGGCTTTGCCCGCAGTTGGGCAAGATTGCATTGCGCATGCGTGAACTACGGAGGAAACCTACTGATATTCAAGAAAATATTGCGGCCAGCGGGAAAGGAAGGGGTGAATGAAAGAAGAGGAAACACCGCCCATCGGACCAGACACAGGGCATTTACAAAGCCCGCCAAATTCAGGTGACACAGTCCCTTTAAATCATGTCTTGCTGCCTTACTGGACTAGAGACTACATAGGGAAAAATAAGTTTTATTCTTCTTGCAGCCACTCACTTCCAGTCATTAAAGTGGTAAAGAAAGGCGATCACAGTCACCACCCACTACACAGTGCGTGTGGATGTAATCACTCCCCAGCACATTGAATATCAGCCTGCCCTGCATATACCAACTGCACATGTATGCTGCAGAGTACACTGCCAATCAAGGTGCAATGGGAGTGATTACAGTGCACTCACTCTGTAATAACAAACTACTACAGCTCCCTTCACTGTCCGATGACTGAAAGCAAGTAAATGCAGGAAGAATAAAACTTCATTTTCTCCCTGTAGCCGCTGCTCCAGTAATAGCAGCCAGACATGAATTAAACATTACTTACCTACAGGGTACTGAAATATTTGCAGGTAAATAACATTTTTGGAGGTGACAGGTTCTCTTTAAGGTTGTTCCTGTTTTGTTACTTGTATTATTGATTTGTAGCTTTACATATATTAACGTTTTATATTGCTCTTTTATGCATACATTATCTATGTATTATCTTGTTTTATCCGACAATTGCCAGCGCAGGATTTTAGAATATAACAAAGTGGACCTTAGTAAAAGGTGGGGGATTAAACTTTCCCACTAATGGTTATGAAGGGTTTTAGACTGTATTTACAGCAAGTACAAACCTCAGCAAACCCGTTACCTAGTTTGTTCCCTATCATTAGAGGCTCTTGTGTTTTTTTTTCTTCCTGTAAGCCCTTAATCTGTTCCTAAGTGATTTCTGATGTGTAGCCGCTGCATTTCTATAACTGTTCCATTCCTGTCTGGTACTGATTCCTGCTCTGATCTGGCTCATTAGCTTCTAAAACGCAAACAAATTGAACTTTCCAACCCCCCAGTCCCTAAAAAAGCCCAGCTTTAATCACTGAGCAGAACATGACGACTAAGACTGACCAATAATAAACATAAAAAATCCAGTGTGTCCGTAATCTTATAAAAAGCTCACAGGGAAACAGACCAACAATTTACTATATTGGGATTGACCTCTTCCTTTTGTCTGTAATCTGGCTTGTGTTTTACATTTCCTTTTTATCGATTTTACTTTTTAGTAAATTATAGCATGCAAAAAAAAATAAAGCAACAGGGCCAATGTTAACATTTAGACAGTGTAGACTTTAAGAAAAGAGACATCTGATATACCTTGTGAAATCTGCAGACTGTCACTTCTTTCAGCGTTTTTGCAGCATGTTTTCACCTATATAAAGCGATCAGAAAGTGAGAAAAATGACATAACTTTCTTAAACATGCAGACATGTAGTTTGTACAAAAAATGCTTAAAAAAGTGGCAAAAACACAGTAAAAAAATACGAAAATGCTACAAAAATGTGCATTTTACCACAGCTATTTTAATGGGAAGAGAGCATGTTTTGGCTGCAGAAAAAAAAACACTCACTACATGTAAATGTGGCACCCCAGGGTCCTGGTTGTCACAGTAACATTGCTTTCCTCACAGGGAGAGTGATGTTACGCTTGGAAGCGATGAAGGACATCTTTTATCAGGTAATCACCATACACACAACATGTTCACACTCCAGGCCACAAGGGGGAGCTTTTGATCCTATATCTAGGTGACTCCCCTGCATATGCAGAAATATTGTGGTTTGGAGGGAAGTGAGTGAGATTCTGTCAGAGGACAGAGGAAGAAGCAGTCAGACATAGAGTGTCGGAAGGACTGAAGGGGCCGTGTAGCCAGATTCGCTACAGCTCCTAAAGAAAGAGAATTAAGAAGGAAAGGACATCGTTCAGTGAGAGTGAAGGAGAGCGAAGCACAGGAGAGTGATATCAGGGGAGACCAACTGCGAACAAGCTGCCTCCCTCTGAAACGCAGATAACCGGTAGCCGGAATACCGAGGTTGTAAGAGCCTCTACGACTTACAGCAGAGACCGGCAGGACAGCTGAACTGCAAGTTACCTGTCCGCCACACACACCTGAAGACACAGTAACACATAGAGCTCGGGGCGTGATAGAGTCCCTGTAAAAAGGCTCAAGTTACCTGTCATACAGGTATTGTCCAATCCTATATGGGGCACAGAGAGAAGAACTGTGAGGACCTTATCTGAAGCCATAGGCAGTAAAGGACACCACTGCGCTAGAGGAAGGCTTTTAACTCCACCTGGTAAAGGGGAACTCTGGATTCGCTTCCAAGCCGGCCGGACCCTGCCTGCCCTGTGATCGGGTACCCTGGAAGGTGGCTGCCTGAAGTCTTCAGTAAACCAGGTAAAGAGACTGCAAACCTATGTCGTCGTTCTTTACTGCACCATTCACCATCTTCCATCTACATGTAGCGCCCCAGAGTCCTGGTCGTTGCAGTAATGTCATTCTTCCACCAGGGGGAGTGATGTTACGTCTGAAGGCAATAAAGGAGATTTCTTTACCAGGTATCACAAACCACACAACACACTTCCCACTCCAGTCCACCAGGGGGAGCTATGCTCCTATTTATTAGGGCACTTTTCACAATTAGGTAAAACTGGTGGTCTGGATAGGAAGTTAGGCAGAAGCGAGCCGGGCTTCACCCAGTTAGCTGCTATCTGAGTTCTGCTCAGGTAGTGGGTCCCTGACAGGTATGGGATCCTGTCAGATAATCAAAAAAATCCGGCACTCAAATCGTCTGCAATTTAGATTTGTTCAGATGCAATCCAAAATTAATTCATGACTAGTGTTGAGCATTCCGATACCGCAAGTATCGGGTATCTGCCGATACTTGCGGGTATCGGAATTCCGATACCGAGATCCGATACTTTTGTGATATCGGGAATCAGTATCTGGATTAATATCAATGTGTAAAATAAAGAATTAAAATAAAAAATAGGGATATACTCACCTCTCCGACGCAGCCTGCACCTTACCGAGGGAACCGGCAGCCTTCTTTGCTTAAAATGCGCGCGTTTACCGTCTTCCGTGATGTCACGGCTTCTGATTGGTCGCGTGCCGCCCATGTGGCCGCGACGCGACCAATCACAACAAGCCGTGATGTAATTTCAGGTCCTGAATGTCTAATTCTAGGCATTCAGGATTTGAAAATTACGTCACGGCTTGTGATTGGTCGCGTGCCGCCCATGTGACCGCGCCGCGACCAATCACAACAAGCCGTGACGTAATTTTCAGGTCCTGAATGCCTAATTCTAGGCATTCAGGATTTGAAAATTATGTCACGGCTTGTGATTGGTCGCGTCGCGGTCACATGGGCGGCACGCGACCAATCACAAGCCGTGATGTAATTTTCAAATCCTGAATGCCTAGAATTAGACATTCAGGACCTGAAATTACATCACGGCTTGTTGTGATTGGTCGCGTCGCGGCCACATGGGCGGCACGCGACCAATCAGAAGCCGTGACATCACGGAAGGCAGTAAACGCGCGCATTTTAAGCAAAGAAGGCTGCCGGTTCCCTCGGTAAGGTGCAGGCTGCGTCGGAGAGGTGAGTATATCAATATTTTTTATTTTAATTCTTTATTTTACACAGTAATATGGATCCCAGGGCCTGAAGGAGAGTTTCCTCTCCTTCAGACCCTGGGAACCATCAGGGATACCGTCCGATACTTGAGTCCCATTGACTTGTATTGGTATCGGGTATCGGTATCGGATTAGATCCGATACTTTGCCGGTATCGGCCGATACTTTCCGATACCGATACTTTCAAGTATCGGACGGTATCGCTCAACACTATTCATGATGTTTCAGTCAATAACTTCCAGACGGATTGCTGTGGAGGGAAAAGTATCAGCTGTGCAAAGCGCGTGGTAAAGGATAAGCTCCTGTGAGTAATGGCGCTGTCAGTGCCAGATTGTTTTGATTATATGTTTAAAGGGGGTGGATCCCTCTCCGAGCACCACCTGGTTACAGAGTGACGTGCATTATATTGTTATAGGATCCTGTCAGAGGCCTAGACAGAAGGCCACAGGGCTGCGTCGGCCCAGCATGTGGCAGCATCCTAACAAAGAGACAAGAACAGCGAATTGTATTGTAGAGAGTGAGAAACGAAGTCATAGCAAAAGGAGAGGAAACCAGAAGGAGTTCTGCCCTGCAAAAGGCTGCCTCCTTTCTGAGGCGCAGGATCCGGTAGCCGGAACACCGAGGGAGTCATCGTCTCCAAGCCTTGCTCCAGAGACCGGCAGGACAGCTAATTCCACATTAGTTGCCCGACCCATACCCAGGAGGCACGGTGGCAACTTCTGGGGGCCGGGGTGTGCTAGAGTCCCCGTAAAAAGCCTCAGGCCATCAGTCATATGGGTTTGTCCTATCCTTACCATCAGGGGGACAGAGAGAGAGAGAGAGAGAGACATAACATCTAGAACATCTACAACAGTTGTGAGGACCTTACCGAGAAGCTCAGCAGGGAGGTACTACAACACCCAGGCGCTAGAGGAAGGCTACTGATTTCCACCTGGATAAGGGGACTCTGGATTTGCCTTCAGACTGGCCGCACTCTGCCTGTCCTGTGATCTGGTACCCTGAACTGTGGACGCTGAAGCCTTCAGTAAAGGTAAAGAGACTGCAACCTTGTGTCCTCGTTCTTCACTGCGCCTCACACCATCCACCATCTACACTCTGGGAAGCCCTGGGGACACACTTCACCTGTGGGAAGGTATACCCTCTAGCTGTCATAACATCACCCCAGCGGACCCCTCACAGCAGCGTCGGTCACCCTGACCGAATACCACAGGTGGCGTCACGAACATTATCCCTTTAAAGACCTTTCCCCCATTTACAACGGACATTCCCTAGGGCCACGGACCGGGTCAGCCCCCTTGAGAACCGAAGGGCCCGGTACCGAGTACCCCATAGCCCTACGGGGGCGCTCCATACACACTGGGAGCCCTGGGGATATACTTCACCTGTGGGAATTTATACCAGCTAGCTCCATAACATCACCCCAGAGGACCCCTTGAAGCATCATTGGTCCCCACTGACCGAATACTATAGGTGGCGTCACGAACATAAACTTTATTCAATTTCTCTTTTACATGGGCGCCCAGGGCCACGAACCGGGTCACCACCACTGTGACATCCCACTGTGAACACCGGACCCAGTACCGGGTACCCCATGGCCCTGGCTGGCGACTCATAAACATAGACTAATAGTGCAGAATCTAATTGAGAGGTGCAGGATCTAATAGAATAATCTGATTAGGAGGTGCAGGATCTGATTGGGAGGTGCAGGATGTGATTGAGAGGTGCAGAATCTGATTGGGAGGTGCAGAATGTGATTGGGAGGTGCAGGATCAGATTGAGAAGTGCAGGATTTGTTTGGGAGGTGCAGGATGTGATTGGGAGGTGCAGGATCAGATTGAGAGGTGAAGAATCTGATTGGGAGTTGCAGGATAATAATGTCTGTAAAGCGCTGTGGAATTAATGGCGCTATATAAATGAATAAAATAAATAAATAATTTGGGAGGTGCAGGATCTGATTGGATGGTGAAGGATGTGATTGGGAGGTGCAGAATGTGATTGGGAGGTGCAGGATCTGATTGGGAGGTGCCCTGATATTTGGCAACATTGTAATGGAGAGAAGGCACTTAATTTACGGATGTGTATCACCAGAAGCACAAGTTGGGCACAATATATGGAGGCACTAAAATATCTGGGAGCTCTACACTGTATGGGGACACAATGTATGTGCACTAGACTGACAGATTTGCAATTCTCCAGAAAAAAACTGGCATGGATGTTACAAAATAGTCACTGCAGCTGTACATTAATTCATTTAGAGGTGCAGTTTCTACAATGGGGCCACGTTTAGGGTTTTTCTTCTGTTCAGGCACCTTCAGAGCTCCTCAAATATCACCCATAAACTATTCTAGCAAAATCTGTGTTCCAAAAGCCAAATAGTGCTCCTTCCTTCTCGCCCCTGATGTGTGGTCTAACAGTAATTTCTGACAACATATGGGGCTTCAGCGCATTCGGGAGAAATTGCACAATAAATTATGGGATTTAGTTTCACCTACCAACCCTTGTGCATCTGATAAATTTGCAGCAAATACAAAAAGTACATTTTTACCACTATAATGTCATATTTCCACGTCTCAATGTTATAAAATCCTGTGAGGCACCTATGGGTTCAAAATACTCACTACACCCCAAGATGAATTCCTTGAGAAGTCTAGTTTCCAAAATGGGGTAACTTGTCAGGGATTTTCACTGGTTAGGCACATCAGGGGCTCTCAAATGCAACATAATGCCCGCAGACCATTCCAACAAAGTCTGCGTTCTAAAACATCACTACTTCCTTTCTGAGCCCTACCGTGCACCCAAGCAGTAGTTTTCTTCCACATGTCAGGGGCTCTTCAAATGCAACATGGCATTCATAAACTATCTCAGACAAAGAGCGCTATTTCCTTTGCTAGCCCTGCCATGTGCCCAAGCAAAAGTTTTTGTACACATATGGGGTACAGCAGTGTCCAAGACAAATTGCACAACAAATTATGGGGTCCGTTTTCTCCTATTGCCCATTGTGAAACTTATGAATTTGAGGCGAAAACATTTTTCTGTCAAAAATTAAAATGTTCAATATGTTATCAAATTCTTTGTAATAACTGTGGTTTCAAAATGTTCCCTATACCCCTGGATAGACTCTTTGAGGGATTTAGTTTCCAAAATTTTTGGGGAAATCCTGAGAAGAGTCACAGTTCCACCCCTCAGTGTGTCTGGAATGCAGTTACTGACAGATCAGCCATCCAATCTGGAACAGGGGCATGCTCAAGATTCAGTACTTTGATTGACAGCTCAGTCATCCAGTCTGGTGCAGGGGCGTGCTGAGTGGCCATTGTGTTGATCAACATGATCAACAGCTCAGCTGTCCAATCTGAGACTGTGAGGTGCTGGCTGTCTCGAGGTCATTGCCAGGCTACTTAATTGAACTGTTTCTCCCAGACCTCTGCCAGACATACATTCAGCTACTTTGTGGTTTCTTCTCTCTTTGCCTTGCATTCTGTTTGTTGATCTTTCATTGCCTGGCCTGGAATGAACTGGATACTCTTAAGATGATCACAGAATACGATATGGTGGGCATTACGGAAACCTGGCTTGATGAGAGCTATGATTGGGTAACAAACGTAGAGAGTTACACTACATTTAGAAAGGACAGAAAAGATAAAAAAGGTGGAGGGGTATGCATCTTCATAAAATTCATATTAACCCCTTAAGCCCCGAGGGTGGTTTGCACGTTAATGACCGGGCCAATTTTTACAATTCTGACCACTGTCCCTTTATGAGGCTATAACTCTGGAACGCTTTGACGGATCTTGGCGATTCTGACACTGTTTTCTCATGACATATTGTACTTCATGTTAGTGGTAAAATTTATTCGATATAACTTGCGTTTATTTGTGAAAAAAATGGAAATTTTGCGAAAATTTTGAAAATTTTGCAATTTTCCAACTTTGAATTTTTATGCCCTTAAATCACAGACATATGTCACGCAAAATACTTAATAAGTAACATTTCCCACATGTCTACTTTACATCAGTACAATTTTGGAACCAAAATTTTTTTTTGTGACGGAGTTATAAGGGTTAAAAGTTGACCAGCAATTTCTCATTTTTACAACACCATTTTTTTTTAGGGACCACATCTCATTTGAAGTCATTTTGAGGGGTCTATATGATAGAAAATACCCAAGTGTGACACCATTCTAAAAACTGCACCCCTCAAGGTGCTCAAAACCACATTCAAGAAGTTTATTAACCCTTCAGGTGTTTCACAGGAATTTTTGGAATGTTTAAATAAAAATGTACATTTAACTTTTTTTCACACAAAATTTATTTCAGCTCCAATTTGTTTTATTTTACCAAGGGTAACAGGAGAAAATGGACCCCCAAAGTTGTTGTACAATTTGTCCTGAGTACGCTGATACCCCATATGTGGGGGTAAACCACTGTTTGGGCGCATGGCAGAGCTCGGAAGGAAAGGAGCGCCATTTGACTTTTCAATGCAAAATTGACTGGAATTGAGATGGGACGCCATGTTGCGTTTGGAGAGCCCCTGATGTGCCTAAACACTGAAACCCCCTACAAGTGACACCATTTTGGAAAGTAGACCCCCTAAGGAACTTATCTTGATGTGTGGTGAGCACTTTGACCCACCAAGTGCTTCACAGAAGTTTATAATGCAGAGCCGTAAAAAAAAAAATCATATTTTTTCACAAAAATGATCTTTTCGCCCCCAATTTTTTATTTTCCCAAGGGTAAGAGAAGAAATTGGACCCCAAAAAATGTTGTGCAATTTGTCCTGAGTACGCTGATACTCCATATGTGGGTGTAAACCATTGTTTGGGTGCATGGCAGAGCTTGGAAGGGAAGGAGCGCCATTTGACTTTTCAATGCAAAATTGACTGGAATTGAGATGGGACGCCATGTTGCGTTTGGAGAGCCCCTGATGTGCCTAAACATTGAAACCCCCTACAAGTGACACCATTTTGGAAAGTAGACCCCCTAAGGAACTTATCTAGATGTGTGGTGAGCACTTTGACCCACCAATTGCTTCACAGAAGTTTATAATGCAGAGCCGTAAAAATAAAAAATCATATTTTTTCACAAAAATGATCTTTTCGCCCCCAATTTTTTATTTTCCCAAAGGTAAGAGAAGAAATTGGACCCCAAAAAATGTTGTGCAATTTGTCCTGAGTACGCTGATACCCCATATGTGGGTGTAAACCATTGTTTGGGCGCATGGCAGAGCTTGGAAGGGAAGGAGCGCCATTTGACTTTTCAATGCAAAATTGACTGGAATTGAGATGGGACGCCATGTTGCGTTTGGAGAGCCCCTGATGTGCCTAAACATTGAAACCCCCTACAAGTGACACCATTTTGGAAAGTAGACCCCCTAAGGAACTTATCTAGATGTGTGGTGAGCACTTTGACCCACCAAGTGCTTCACAGAAGTTTATAATGCAGAGCCGTAAAAATAAAAAATCATATTTTTTCACAAAAATGATCTTTTCGCCCCCAATTTTTTATTTTCCCAAGGGTAAGAGAAGAAATTGGATGCCAAAAAATGTTGTGCAATTTGTCTAGAGTACGTTGATACCCCATATGTGGGTGTAAACCATTGTTTGGGCGCATGGCAGAGCTTGGAAGGGAAGGAGCGCCATTTGGCTTTTCAATGCAAAATTGACTGGAATTGAGATGGGACGCCATGTTGCGTTTGGAGAGCCCCTGATGTGCCTAAACATTGAAACTCCCTACAAGTGACACCATTTTGGAAAGTAGACCCCCTAAGGAACTTATCTAGATGTGTGGTGAGCACTTTGACCCACCAAGTGCTTCACAGAAGTTTATAATGCAGAGCCGTAAAAATAAAAAATCATATTTTTTCACAAAAATGATCTTTTCGCCCCCAATTTTTTATTTTCCCAAGGGTAAGAGAAGAAATTGGATGCCAAAAAATGTTGTGCAATTTGTCCTGAGTACGCTGATACCCCATATGTGGGTGTAAACCATTGTTTGGGCGCATGGCAGAGCTTGGAAGGGAAGGAGCGCCATTTGACTTTTCAATGCAAAATTGACTGGAATTGAGATGGGACGCCATGTTGCGTTTGGAGAGCCCCTGATGTGCCTAAACATTGAAACCCCCCACAAGTGACACCATTTTGGAAAGTAGACCCCCTAAGGAACTTATCTAGATGTGTTTTGAGAGCTTTGAACCCCCAAGTGTTTCACTACAGATTATAACGCAGAGCCGTGAAAATAATTATTTTTTTTTTCACAAAAATGATTTTTAGCCCCCAGTTTTGTATTTTCACAAGGGTAACAGGATAAATTAGACCCCAAAAGTTGTTGTCCAATTTGTCCTGAGTACGCTGATACCCCATATGTGGGGGGGAACCACTGTTTGGGTGCATGACAGAGCTCGGAAGGGAAGGAGCGCCATTTGGAATGCAGCCTTAAATGGATTGGTCTGCAGGCGTCACGTTGCATTTGCAGAGCCCCTGATGTACCCAAACAGTACAAACCCCCCACAAGTGACCCCATATTGGAAACTAGACCTCCCAAGGAACTTATCTAGATGTGTTGTGAGAACTTTGAACCCCCAAGTGTTTCACTACAGTTTATAACGCAGAGCCGTGAAAATAAAACATCTTTTTTTTTCCCACAAAAATGATTTTTAGCCCCCCAAATTTTTATTTTCCTAAGGATAACAAGAGAACTTGGACCCCAGAAGTTGTTGTTCAATTTGTCCCGAGTACGCTGATAACACATATGTTGGGGTAAACCCCTTTTTGGGCGCACGGGAGACCTCGGAAGGGAAGGAGCACTGTTTTACTTTTTCAACGCAGAATTGGCTGGAATTGAGATTGGACGCCATGTCGCGCTTGGAGAGCCCCTGATGTGCCTGGACAGTGGAAACTCCCCAATTCTACCTGAAACCCTAACCCAAACACACCCCTAACCCTAATCCCAACGGTAACCCTAACCACACCCCTAGCCCTGACACACCCATAATTCTAATCCCAACCCTAATCCAAACTGTAAATGTAATCCAAACCCTAACCCTAACTTTAGCCCCAACCCTAACTTTAGCCCCAACCTTAACCCTAACTTTACCTCCAACCCTAGCCCTAACCCTAACCCTAACCCTACCCCTAACCCTAAACGTGACTGAAATACGTGGCACTGAAATACGTGGCACTGAAATACGTGGCACTGAAATACGTGATACGTGGCACTTAAATACGTGTCACTGAAATACGTGATACGTGGCACTGAAATACGTGGCACTGAAATACGTGGCACTGAAATACGTGGCACTGAAATACGTGGCACTGAAATACGTGGTACTTAAATATGTGGCACTAAAATATGTGGCACTGAAATACGTGATACGTGGCACTGAAATACGTGATACGTGGCACTTAAATACATGGCACTGAAACACATGGCACTGAAATACGTGATACGTGGCACTGAAATACGTGGCACTGAAATACGTGGCACTGAAATACGTGGCACTATGACTGTCAGAAAATGTTCATTAAACGGTTAGGGGTGACGTTAGGGGTAGAGTTAGGGTTAGGGTTTGGATCCCTTTATCACCTTGATGGTGGTGGGTGGCTTTTCAGTGTGTTTCCTGTTTTTTTTTCGATAAAAACGCATGCGTTTTTAACACAAACAAACGCATGTGCTTAAAAACGCAAGAAAATACTGCAGGTTGTATTTCTGAAAATGAACGCATGCAGAAAAAAACGCATGCGTTTGAAAACGCGACCAAACGCGTACAAAAAACGCATGCGTTTTCAATGTTAAATATAGGGAAAAAAGCATGCATTTTTTGTGCAAAAAACGCTGCAGACAAAAACGCAAGTGTGAAACCAGCGACACTTTTTATAGCAAAAAAGTTTTTGCGTCTCCACATTTTGAGACCTATAATTTTTCCACATTTTGCTCCACAGAGTCATGTGAGGTCTTGTTTTTTGCGGGACGAGTTGACGTTTTTATTGGTAACACGTGACCATTTTTGATCACTTTTTATTCCGATTTTTGTGAGGCAGAATGACCAAAAACCTGCTATTCATGAATTTCTTTTGGGAGAGGCTTTTATACCGTTCCGCGTTTGGCAAAATTGATAAAGCAGTTTTATTCGACGGGTCAGTACGATTACAGCGATATCTCATTTATATCATTTTTTTATGTTTTGGCGCTTTTATACGATAAAAACTATTTTATAGAAAAAATAATTATTTTGGTATCGCTTTATTCTCAGGACTATAACTTTTTTATTTTTTTGCTGATGATGCTGTATGGCGGCTTGTTTTTTGCGGGACAAGATGACGTTTTCAGAGGTACCATGGATATTTATATCAGTCTTTTTGATATCGTGTTATTCCACTTTTTGTTCGGCAGTATGGTAATAAAGCGTTGTTTTTTGCCTCGTTTTTTTTTTTTTTTCTTACGGTGTTTACTGAAGGGGTTAACTAGTGGGGCAGTTTTATAGGTTGGGTCGTTACGGACGCGGCAATACTAAATATGTGTACTTTTATTGTTTTGTTTTTTTATTTAGATAAAGAAATGTATTTATGGGAATAATATATATATTTTTTTTATTATTTATTTAGGATTTTTTTTTTTTTTTTTTTACACGTGGAAAATTTTTTTTTTTACTTTTTTACTTTGTCCCAGGGGGGGACATCACAGATCGATGATCTCATAGTGTGCACAGCACTCTATCAGATCACCGATCTCACTGACAGGGCTGCAGGCTTACCAGCGTCTGCTCTGAGCAGACACTCGGTAAGCCACCTCCCTCCCTGCAGGACCCGGATGCCGCAGCCATCTTGGATCCGGGACCTGCAGCCAGAAAGGAGGTAGGAGACCCTCGCAGCAACGCGATCACATCGCGTTGCTCCGGGGGTCTCAGGGAAGCACGCAGGGAGCCCCCTCCCTGCGCGATGCTTCCCTATACCGCCGGTACACTGCGATCATGTTTGATCGCGGTGTGCCGGGGGTTAATGTGCCGGGGGCGGTCTGTGACCGCTCCTGGCACATAGTGCCAGATGTCAGCTGCGAAAGGCAGCTGACACCCGGCCGCGATCGGCCGCGCTCCCCCCGTGAGCGCGGCCGATCGCGTATGACGTACTATCCCGTCACCCGGAATTAAGTCCCAGGTCACCTTGACGGGATAGTACGTCATACGGGATTAAGGGGTTAAAACCTGTCCTCAGTGAAGACATTGAGGGGAGTTACAGCAATGTAGAGTCACTATAGGTAAATGTACATGCGGATGGCAATAATGGAAAGCTGCTAATTGGAGTTTGCTACAAGCCTCCTAATATAACTGAACAGGCAGAGGATGAAATGCTGCAACAAATTAAAAAGGCAGCAAAAAGTAATAGGGTTCTAATGATGGGGAATTTTAACTATCCAGACATTCAGTGGGATATAGAATCTTCTGGTTGTGCTAAAAGCTATATATTATGGAGTAATCCTATTCCTGTATATACATTAAATAGGAGTGTACTCCTGACTATAGAACAGAAGAAGGACTTGGTTATTCTGCTTACAAGTAAGCTGAGTAGCAGTACTTAATGTCAAGCAGCAGTCTCAAAAAGCAAGCAAGATTTTAGGATGTATAAAAAGAGAAATAAAATCTTGCGATCCCAATGTATTATTATCCCTTTATAAATCACTTGTGAGGCCACATCTAGAATACGGGATCCAGTTTTGGGCTTCACATTTTAAAAAAGACATTCAGAAGTTAAAATCAGTTTGAAGATGGGCAACTACAGGGTGGGCCATTTATATGGATACACCTAAATAAAATGGGAATTGTTGGTGATGTCAACTTCCTGTTTGTGGCACATTAGTATATGGGAGGGGGAGAACTTTTCAAGATTGGTGGTGACCATGGCAGCCATTTCGAAGTTCACTATTTTGAATCCAACTTTATTTTTTCCAATGGGAAGAGGGTCATGTGACTCATCAATCTTATTGAGAATTTCACAAGAAAAACAATGGTGTGCATGGTTTTAACATTACTTTATTATTTCATGAGTTATTTACAAGTTTATGACCACTTGTAAAATGTGTTCAAAGTGCTGCCCATTGTGTTGGATTGTCAATGCAACCCTCTTCTCCCACTCTCGACACACTGATAGCAATACGGCAGAAGAAATGCTAGCACAGGCTTCCAGTATCTGTTGTTTCAGATGCTGCACATCTCGTATCTTAATAGCATAGTAAATTGCCTTCAGATGACCCCAAAGATAAAAGTCTAAGGGGGTCTATCGGGAGACCTTGGTGGCCATTCAACTGGCCCACGACGACCAATCCACTTTCCAGGAAACTGTTCATGTAGGAATGCTCGGACCTGACACCCATAAGGTGGTGGTGCGATTATGTATCATTTTTAAGGATGATGTTTATATTAAAGAACATGAAATGGGGTTGGATACAGTCCTAGCAGACTTCAGTGTATTACTTATGCCGTATTATGGTGTTCATAAAGTTCTATGGAAAAAGGAGGAGGAGGGAGGAGCTCTGTGTCTCGCTTGTCTCTCCTCATCTCCTCTTCATAGAATTTTATGCGCACCATCTGTCATTTTTCTCAGTAAGGTAAAAATCTGTCCTCACTGAATACTGATTTTACCTGGTGAATTGATAAGATTGAGAATGTTCTTCGTTTTATTACACCCTCTTCACTCTCTACACAAATATTTCATTTTGCTACTCCCATGTAACAATGTCCAAAATGACTAAAAGTAACATTTAGAAAAAGGATGCTGTAATGTTCCCTAATGTAATAGTTCCATAAACACAGTAACAAAACTGACTAGAGCCTCCTGGCAAAATGAATCAAATGTGTACAAGCTGCTATGACTGTAAACAAATGTCGCAAAAGGTATATGTCTCATTGAATATACAGATTTTGAACTGCATTACTGCATTATAGACTATACTTATAAAATGTAAATACTTATCTTCATAATACGATGTCCCCAAAGTCCCCCCACGCAGTATATTGCCCCAACAGCTCACTACAACAGAAACAAGACCCTACAGCCCCCACACAGTTTGAGGCATCCACAGCTCCCCATAATATATGATGTTCCTAAAGCCCCTACACACACTATGATACCTAAAAGGTTTATCTCACACAGTATAATACCTGCACAGTCCTCCACATATTATAATACTCTACAGCCTCCCACACAGTATAACACCCCTACAGTAGATTCCCCCATACAGTATGATGTCCTAACAGTGCATATCCCACCCACAGAGTATGATGGCCCTCACAATCACTCCGCAAAATAGCTCTCAAAACCCACATAGTATGAAGTCTCTACTGCCCCCTCCAACACAGAATAATTAAAATACTGCAACCCATATGACGCTTCCAAAGTTCTTCCTAAAGAGTACGATGCCCCTATAGACCACACACAGTATAATGCCCCCAAAACCTCCACACACAGAATGAAGCCCCAACTCACTCCCATACACAAGGATGCCACTACAGCCTTCTTACACAGTATGATGCATCAAATGTTCCTCCCAAATAATGTGATGCCTTTGCAGCCCTTACAGCCCCTCACACAGTATGATACCCCAATAGTTCCCCATCCACTAAGGAGATCTCACAGTACATTTCCCTACTCATAGTATGATGGCCCTTACAGCTATCTATAACACAACAGAGTGCTCCAAAGTTTCCCCACACACAATATGATGCCCAGACATTACGATGCCACAGCCCCCCACACACAGTATTATAGTATCAAAGTCCCTCCTACACAGTATGATGCCCACTCGTCTCACTATACACAGTATGATGCCCCCTCTTCTCACTATACACAGTATGATGCCCCCTATGCTCACTATACACAGTATGATGCCCCCTCATCTCACTTTACACAGTATGATGCCCCCTCTGCTCACTATACCCAGTATGATGCCCCCTCGTCTCACTATACACAGTATGATGCCCTCTCTGCTCACTATACACAGTATGATGCCCCCTCTGCTCACTATACACAGTATGATGCCCTCTCTGCTCACTATACACAGTATGATGCCCCCTCGTCTCACTATACACAGTATGATGCCCCCTCTGCTCACTATACACAGTATGATGCCCCCTCTGCTCACTATACACAGTATGATGCCCCCTCTGCTCACTATACACAGTATGATGCCCCCTCGTCTCACTATACACAGTATGATGCCCCCTCTGCTCATTATACACAGTATGATGCCCCCTCTGCTCACTATACACAGTATGATGCCCTCTCTGCTCACTATACACAGTATGATGCCCCCTCGTCTCACTATACACAGTATGATGCCCCCTCTGCTCACTATACACAGTATGATGCCCTCTCTGCTCACTATACACAGTATGATGCCCCCTCGTCTCACTATACACAGTATGATGCCCCCTCTGCTCACTATACACAGTATGATGCCCCCTCTGCTCACTATACACAGTATGATGCCCTCTCTGCTGACTATACACAGTATGATGCCCCCTCGTCTCACTATACACAGTATGATGCCCCCTCTGCTCACTATACACAGTATGATGCCCCCTCTGCTCACTATACACAGTATGATGCCCCCTCGTCTCACTATACACAGTATGATGCCCCCTCTGCTCACTATACACAGTATGATGCCCCCTCTGCTCACTATACACAGTATGATGCCCACTCGTCTCACTATACACAGTATGATGCCCCCTCTTCTCACTATACACAGTGTGATGCCCCCTATGCTCACTATACACAGTATGATGCCCCCTCATCTCACTTTACACAGTATGATGCCCCCTCTGCTCACTTTACACAGTATGATGCCCCCTCTGCTCACTAAACACAGTATGATGCCCTCTCTGCTCACTATACACAGTATGATACCCCCTCGTCTCACTATACACAGTATGATGCCCCCTCGTCTCTCTATATACACTATGATGCCCCCTCATCTCACTATACACAGTATTATGCCCCCTCTGCTCACTATACACAGTATGATGCCCCCCCTGCTCACTATACACAGTATGATGCCGCCTCATCTCACTATACACACTATGATGCCCCCTCGTCTCACTATACACAGTGTGATGCCCCCTCTGCTCACTATACCCAGTATGATGCCCCCTCGTCTCACTATACACAGTATGATGCCCTCTCTGCTCACTATACACAGTATGATGCCCCCTCTGCTCACTATACACAGTATGATGCCCTCTCTGCTCACTATACACAGTATGATGCCCCCTTGTCTCACTATACACAGTATGATGCCCCCTCTGCTCACTATACACAGTATGATGCCCCCTCTGCTCACCATACACAGTATGATGCCCTCTCTGCTCACTATACACAGTATGATGCCCCCTCGTCTCACTATACACAGTATGATGCCCCCTCTGCTCACTATACACAGTATGATGCCCCCTCTGCTCACTATACTGATGCCCCCTCGTCTCACTATACACAGTATGATGCCCCCTCTGCTCACTATACACAGTATGATGCCCCCTCGTCTCACTATACACAGTATGATGCCCCCTCTGCTCACTATACACAGTATGATGCCCCCTCTGCTCACTATACACAGTATGATGCCCTCTCTGCTCACTATACACAGTATGATGCCCCCTCGTCTCACTATACACAGTGTGATGCCCCCTCTGCTCACTATACACAGTATGATGCCCCCTCGTCTCACTATACACAGTATGATGCCCCCTCTGCTCACTATACACAGTATGATGCCCCCTCTGCTCACTATACACAGTATGATGCCCTCTCTGCTCACTATACACAGTATGATGCCCCCTCGTCTCACTATACACAGTATGATGCCCCCTCTGCTCACTATACACAGTATGATGCCCCCTCTGCTCACTATACACAGTATGATGCCCTCTCTGCTCACTATACACAGTATGATGCCCCCTCGTCTCACTATACACAGTATGATGCCCTCTCTGCTCACTATACACAGTATGATGCCCCCTCTGCTCACTATACACAGTATGATGCCCTCTCTGCTCACTATACACAGTATGATGCCCCCTTGTCTCACTATACACAGTATGATGCCCCCTCTGCTCACTATACACAGTATGATGCCCCCTCTGCTCACTATACACAGTATGATGCCCTCTCTGCTCACTATACACAGTATGATGCCCCCTCGTCTCACTATACACAGTATGATGCCCCCTCTGCTCACTATACACAGTATGATGCCCCCTCTGCTCACTATACACAGTATGATGCCCTCTCTGCTCACTATACACAGTATGATGCCCCCTCGTCTCACTATACACAGTATGATGCCCCCTCTGCTCACTATACACAGTATGATGCCCCCTCTGCTCACTATACACAGTATGATGCCCCCTCGTCTCACTATACACAGTATGATGCCCCCTCTGCTCACTATACACAGTATGATGCGCCCTCGTCTCACTATACACAGTATGATGCCCCCTCTGCTCACTATACACAGTATGATGCCCCCTCTGCTCACTATACACAGTATGATGCCCTCTCTGCTCACTATACACAGTATGATGCCCCCTCGTCTCACTATACACAGTATGATGCCCCCTCTGCTCACTATACACAGTATGATGCCCCCTCTGCTCACTATACACAGTATGATGCCCTCTCTGCTCACTATACACAGTATGATGCCCCCTCGTCTCACTATACACAGTGTGATGCCCCCTCTGCTCACTATACACAGTATGATGCCCCCTCGTCTCACTATACACAGTATGATGCCCCCTCTGCTCACTATACACAGTATGATGCCCCCTCTGCTCACTATACACAGTATGATGCCCTCTCTGCTCACTATACACAGTATGATGCCCCCTCGTCTCACTATACACAGTATGATGCCCCCTCGTCTCACTATACACAGTATGATGCCCCCTCGTCTCACTGTACACAGTATGATGCCCCCTCTGCTCACTATACACAGTATGATGCCCCCTCTGCTCACTATACACAGTATGATGCCCTCTCTGCTCACTATACACAGTATGATGCCCCCTCTGCTCACTATACACAGTATGATGCCCCCTCGTCTCACTACACACATAGGTTTTATACTATGTACAAATGATCAAAATCAAACACACATGCAAACTACATAATTATGCAGATTTGCCATTTAGTAGTAGTGCAAAGTTGGATGGCAATTTCTTTTAGACTTATCACGCCCAGTAATACATTTGAAATGGCTGAAATTAATAATTTATATTTTTACATTAAGAGAATGACTTTTTTTCAATTTTATGTGAAAATGTTTTTACTGCTACATACACAACTGTGCTTAATGATGGGAAGTATTACAATTATTAATTAAAAGTTATTAAATTACATAATTATGATGTGTATAGATCAGTCCCATGTCTTTTTCAAAGTCATTATAAATGCTGCCTCTAGGTGGTGCTGTAGCAGAATAAAAAATCTGATTACTCTGTATCAACCAAATGAATATTAATTCATAGCGATTGCAGTATCTTAGGTATCCATGGTTACGACCAGTCATATAGTGACAGTTAGTTGTTAGTGGTCGTAACCATGGATATCTGAGCTACTGCAATGCCCTGGACATAGGGTAAGCAACGTAGTGAATCAGAAGAACTATACTACAACTCTAATTGGAGGTATTTGCTGATGTTATTATAACTACAGCATATTGGGATAGGATATTGCAGATGGGAATATCCCTATAGTAGTTGGGTTCCTTTACAGTTGCTATATTTACTACCCTCATAGTTACGGCCATGGTACTAGATCTTAGTGACAATCCTGGGTGTACAATGATAACTACAAAGTTCATGATGAGTTTGTGGATGGATGTCAACATATATAATGGGCCTCAGTGCCTCACTGCTTCCAGATTATGGGATTAAGTATTTATGGCCATTGTTCCCATAAAATGTACCCAAACAGTACTATAAGTAGCTATAATTGCAATACGTTTTGTTTGACGCTTTCCCCCAGATCAAGGTCATCACACTGTCATTATTTGTTTGCCTTACAGAAAGCATAGTCCTTCTCCATCCCTCTGAAGTTCTGCCTCTCTGTGATCCCCAGTGAACAAAAGAACAAAACCGTGCCCAGGGCCGAAGTGGCAGATCTTATGGGAACAGGAGTCTGCCCTGCAGCGATCTTACACTGGCGAGGACTCGGTGCCTGGTTCTCATTTTCCATCCCAACTTCCATCCCCGGTGTGTGAGATGGGCCGAGAACATATTAAGGTAGAGACACCACTGATACTTCTTACTAAGTGACCAAATTCCAAACTTCTTAGTCGCTGGTTTCAGTTATGTCCGCTACCATGCGAGGAATAAAATTGCAAAAACCCTTTGAAAATTGGGCAATGGATCAGATTAATATCCAAATCTGTCTCTCTTTTCCATAACTCCAGACAAGTTTAGAAAGGTTCAAAAAGGTCTCCAAACTGAACATGACATGAATGATTTGTATCATAAATAAGTTAAAGACCCCAAAAGCTGTCAAAGCCTAATTACTTCCACATTGACGCGTAAGGGCCGGGAGCTGAGTTTGTAATAGTTAGCTGTTTCAGGTTAACCTGTGTGACACAGATTTCCTCATATCTTATGTATGTAAATGTTTTGTAACATTAGATGGGTCTTTATACCCGACCCTTTGCGCCCATATGAAAAATATCTACTATAAACATGATACTATTAAGGCCTATTATATAAAATGGTCTACCAAGGACAGTTGTGCACGACCCACTGTAACTTTACCAGGAAGCCATCATTTATTTCTTGAGAGCCACTTGTATTTTCTAAAGGATTTTCCAAAGATTTACATTTATTACCAACCAACTGGATATGTGATAAATGTCTGATCGTGCAGAACCCACCACTAGGTTGGGGTAGACTTAAAGGCGTATTTTATGTTCGAGCACTGTCGATGTTAAAATTGGACAGCACGGGATCCAATGTCATTCAGTAGGGCTGTTCCGTCAACCGTGTGGGAAAAAAAATTCAATATTTACTAGTCTTTTCCATATTTTGAATGACACTCGCCTACCTAAGTCCAAAAAAAAATCCGATCTCACATGGATCATCCGTATTGCATCCAATTTTTGCTCATATATTGCAATTATTAACATAAGCATCTGTCTTTCGTCTTGTAAAAACAGACATAGTGATGACACATGGATGACTATGGAAGAAATAAAGATTAAATTTTTCTGTTTTTTTTCTGGATTAAAATTGGACAATTTTTCATATGCTCGTGTGAACCCAACCTTAAAGCACCACTTCAGTGTATTTTGGGTTTTTCTTCAGCACTGCAGGGTGGTTCTAATCTATGGTCTCTGACTGCAGTCTTATATTTAAACACCACCATCTTCACCTTTTATGAGCACCGCTCTGTTCCCATGCTGCCATCTTGTGACCACAACTTTTGACTTACCAGAAACCAAAAGTTACGATCACAGACGTTAGTTCTACATAGCAAACAGTCTTCTATCACCTATGAGGTAGACATATAAGGGCAGGATGGACTGGCTCACGAGAGAACTGGAGAATCATCTGGTGGGCCCTTGACAGTATAGAATGAAGGATTCTGAGCAATGACTTCAGAAAATGGACCGTTGGCGTTTTCTTGAAGTTGCTGAGCTAAGGAAACCTCGGTGGGTGCACCAACATCTAAAAGACACTATGTGCACATAACCCTACATTTCTTCAAACCCACTTCAAGAAAAGAATAACTACTCCAAAAACTCCCAAAAGGAACATTTTCAGATGAAAATCTTGCAATTTCTGAACTCATCAAAAACTCTTGTGTCACCTGAAAATAAGCTAAACTGAGATAGATCCACTGCTAGCTTCCAAGTGATCATAAATATCTTTGGGAAAACACTTAGGGTATGTGCACATGATGTCTTTTTCAGGTGTATTCCACTTCAGAAAGACATTATGTGTGCATGTACTTTAGTTTATGTACACGCAAACTTTTTGAGAAAGTGGCTATATGGACACAACGTATTTTTCAGGCGGTTTCTGCCTCAAAAAGCAACTGAAAACCTATTGAAAAACATCCAAAAGAATGAACATGTGAAAAACAACTTGCTGTGCACATATTAGTATTTTGTTACTTCTTTTACTCACTTTTGGATTTGCAAACCCTGGAGTGGTCAAAAGAAGTGACATGTCCATTCTTCGAGCAGCTTCTACATGGAAGTCATCCGCTATCTTAATAAAACATAAAGACAAAAACAGCCGGCGGCAGAGTCAGCACTAAAACGATGGCTAAACCGCCGGTGGATCCACTTCAAGAAAAGGATGAAGAGTCTTTCCTGAAGCGGCTCTCTGAGCAAAAACTCCGGCGGCTGCACTGGCAACTAAAAGTCATCATGTGCTTATACCCAATGAAAAGACACTAAGAGGAAGCTGAAAGGAAACTCTCCAAGACTATGTGCTCTCTGAGTCTTTTAAATGCTGGTGCAGCCACGGAGTTTTCCCAGGGAAAGCACATCAAGAGATCACCGGCAGTCTTTTTCCAGAGGCGGCTTCGCTGGTGGCTTTACAAGTGGAAGCCACCCGTGGTATGAGTATATCACCTATTTTAATCCCTTCATCGGTTTTGAACACTGAAACAGTAAGAAGTGAGATAAGAAGAAACTTGAGCACAGACATGTCATTTTTCAAGAAGATTCCAGGCGCAATCTGCCTAAAAAAGATGTCATGTGTATATACCTTTAGGTTATGTGTATACGGAATCTTTTTGTGGAGTTTTACAGCATAAACTGAGTGGAAAGTCAAAGTTTTTGAGGAGTTTTGCGATTTCTGGGAGCATTTGTAGAGTTTCCACTAAGTTTCTGCTCCAAAAACTCTTCACAAAATTCTATGTATACATTTCCTTTGGGAACGTGCACACAACGTCCTTTAGATTATGTTCCCACGAAGAGTATTTGGTGAGTTTTTGATGTTTAAAATTTTCAGCAGCAGTTCTGCACTAATTAGTTACAAGTCGATAAGTTTGAAGTCACTCTGTGCTTGCTGGTTTTCCGACCTGGGACCGGAGGGTATGTATGGGTCACACTTGTATGGAGCAAGGCCGCACCACCTAGTCGGACATGCCCACTGGCTGGTCGCGTCTCTAGATAGGGCACAGCCTCAACTCAATACAAGTGTATGGACTGAGGCCGCACCCATTAGCCAGGAGTATTTATGACTTAGGCCGGGGTCACACTTGCATGTGCAATGCGAGAAACTCGCATGAGTCTCTCCTATCAATACCCAGCACTGCTGTTGGCATTCATGACCGGAGCGTGCAGCTGCATAGAAATACATGCAGCCACACACTCCGGTCCTAAGTGCCGGCGGCAGTGCCGGGTATTGATACGAGAGATTTGTGCGAGTTTCTCGCATTGCACATGCAAGTGTGACCCCGGACTTATGCATACCCTCCGTCCTCGGGTGGGAAACCGGCGAATCCCCGCAGTGCGCAATGCAAGCTCAAGGGAGAATTCATAAGCCTGCAGTCACACAAAGTGATTGCAGACTTATCAATTTGGATCGGACAACCACTTTAAGCTAGACTTCCCAGCATTATTTGTTTTCCAAACTTTTAATAAAAAGTCATAGCCTGATGCAAGAGAATAAGTACTTCTGTACAGATTTGAAGGTATAGGGCAAGGACTCTCTTAGACTAATAGATAGAGAGAAGGCTGGTGCAGACGAAAAGGAAATTTAAGAGGACCGATTAGTTCTTCAGAAAAAATAAACTTTTTAGTAAATAATAAAATATTTATTCTAGATCATCTTTTCTTAGTATTGTTCCTCTATTACTCCTCCTGGAAATATATGAATAAATTGATAACTGGGTTTTATCACTACTCCTATTCAAAATGGGTCCTTAAAATCGTTGACAGCTTAGGTTGTCAACATATTTATACATTTCCAAGAGGAATCACTGAGGAACCACAGCATTTAGAGTTGTAAAATAAAATGTAGCAGAATTCATGTCTGGGACAGTGTAAGTATTTACTAAAATAGCGATGATAGGCAGGCCCGTATTTGCTACTAGGCACCAGAGGACCAGTGCCTTGGGAGGCGGGTTGCAGGTGGAGGTGTCAGGCTCAAAAATAAAAAAGTTTTTTTCCTTAAATCACTCTCCCTTCTCCAGGCTCTTCAGAAAACTGGCGTCTTTCTGGAGGAGGGAGTGTGAGCGTTTTTAAGACGCAAATACAAATGAACCTCCGTGTATACTGGCACTCCTGGGCTCAGTGAAGCTCCAATCAGCTCCCCGACCCCACATGCGGTGGTGTGTGCACCCTACTGATATCATGACAGCACCATGTTGTGACCTCATTAAGCTGATGTGCCAACATCAAGGCAGCGTGCTGCGGGAGAGTACAAGCCAGATTCTGAAGCAGGTAAGCGCTGTATTAAGAACATGGGGGGGGGAACTCTGGAGAACATGGTAGGGGAAACTCTGGATGCATGCAAAGACCCATTTAAGCACCTTTTGGCAAGAAACAGTTGTCGTCCATGATGTATTCCATCCACCTCTGCAACCCGCTGTTTTAATTTTGTGCAATAAAGAGAAGAATTTTAAGGTACAGTGAGTGTGACCCATTTCATCCTACTTCCTTGATTTTCTGGGCTACGCACCTGGAATCCCTTTCATTTTGCCCATTCTGTGACTGCCACACACAAGGGCAAAAACCATTTAGAGACCAGATAGTGCTGGCATACACATTTCAAATACCAATGTGGTCATAATATGTTCTCTGCCCCTGGTGTGGTGGTATTTGTCCCTTGTATGTGGTATAATTTGGTCACTATGTGGTGATAATTTGCAATCCGGTTATGGTGTGGTGGTATTTGTCCCTTTTATGTGGTATTGTTTGATCACCATGTTGTGGTAATATGTGCTCTGGTCATAGTTTGGTTATATTTGTTCCTTGTTTGCGGTATTAAATGGTTACTATTTGGTGATAGGTTTTCTTGTCATGGTGTGGGGGTATTTGTCCCTTCTATATGGTATTAATCGGTGACTATGTGGTGTTAATATGTGATCTGGTCATGGTGTGGTGGTATTTGTCCCTTGTATGTGGTATTATTCAGTCACTATGTGGTGGTAATATGCTGTATGGTCATGTGGTGGTTATTATCCCTTGTATGTGGTATTATTTGATCACTATGTTGTGGTGAAATGTGGTCTGGGTATGATGTGTTGGTATTTGTCCCTTTTATGTGATATTATTCGGTCACCATGTTGTGGTAATATGTGATCTGGTCATGGTGTGGTGGTATTTGTTCCTTGAATGTGGTATTATTTGGTCACTATTTGGTGATAATATGTGGTCTGGTCATGGTGTGGTGGTATTTGATCTGTGTATATGGTATTATTCGGCACTATATGGTGCTAATATATGTTTGGTCATGGGGTAGCGTATTTGTTCCTTGTATGTTATCTGAACTTGTGGGGGTATTTCTTCTTTATATGTTGTATTATTTGGTCACTATTTGGTGATAATATTTTTTACTGTGTTGTGTATGAAGGTCACTTGTTCTTTCTTTATTTCCAATAGAGATTAAATACTTGGACGTTTAACCCTTCCCTGTCCAGTGACTATTACACAGTAGAAAATATACCTACAGAGATTCTCTGGTGAAAACAAGTAATCACCTATCCTAACGCCACGTTCACATGTCCAGTATTTGGTCAGTATTTTACCTCAGGATGTGTAAGCCAAATCTAGGAGTGGGTGATAAATACAGAATTGGTGATGTGTTTCTATTATACTTTTCATCTGATTTCTCCACTCCTGGTTTTGGCTACAAATACTGAGGTAAAATGCTGACCAAATACTGATCATGTGAACTTGGCCAAAGGATAAGTGCTATCTTATTGATTGGTCCCAACTGCTGGGACCAGCACTGATCAGCGGAATGTGCAACTTTTATCCCCATTAGAATGGAGAGGCATGTACGACTCAACCACTGATCCATTCATTCCCTAAGTTGTTGATGGTTACATAGTAACATAGTAACATAGTTAGTAAGGCCGAAAAAAGACATTTGTCCATCCAGTTCAGCCTATATTCCATCATAATAAATCCCCAGATCTACGTCCTTCTACAGAACCTAATAATTGTATGATACAATATTGTTCTGCTCCAGGAAGACATCCAGGCCTCTCTTGAACCCCTCGACTGAGTTCGCCATCACCACCTCCTCAGGCAAGCAATTCCAGATTCTCACTGCCCTAACAGTAAAGAATCCTCTTCTATGTTGGTGGAAAAACCTTCTCTCCTCCAGACGCAAAGAATGCCCCCTTGTGCCCGTCACCTTCCTTGGTATAAACAGATCCTCAGCGAGATATTTGTATTGTCCCCTTATATACTTATACATGGTTATTAGATCGCCCCTCAGTCGTCTTTTTTCTAGACTAAATAATCCTAATTTCGCTAATCTATCTGGGTATTGTAGTTCTCCCATCCCCTTTATTAATTTTGTTGCCCTCCTTTGTACTCTCTCTAGTTCCATTATATCCTTCCTTCCATGGTTGCTGCATTTGGCCTTTTCTGGAAGCCTCAAAGAGATTTGCTCAGAAATCCCAACTGCTGCTCCATTTTAAAATGTAGATAAAAGTGCCCTGCCATGGATAAAAGTTCCCCGTTCAACTAATTGGTGCAGTTTCCAAAGGTCATAATTATCCCCTACCTATCCTTTGGATCGGTGATAACTCGTTTTCACCAAAGAGCCCTTTGGTGCCCACTAGCTTAATTGTACATCACAGGTATGGTGTGAGCACAGTAGATGTGCAGGAGCCACTTGTGTTTTACAGTCGACGCTCCACTATGACAAATCCTTCACACGTCTTGGTGATTTTGGTACTGGAAAAACCAGCACTGGTGAGATCCGTGGTCCGAGTCCATGTGCCATCTGTGTGCTGTCAGTGTGACACATATGGACTGAAATGCAGCATAGAAATTAAAGCGTGTTATATATTAAAGATGTTCAAAGCTAGAGATAGTGAGGAGGAACATGATAGGTAGATAGATCGATCGATCGATCAATAGATATCATGGCCTAAACATGCATAGTGCTGCTGTTTTTCTTTTTTCTATATAATGCAGTCTCGCAGCTTGCACATATTCACACTTAGGAGTTGCTGGTCAGGTTTTTTCTGTATAGATATGGAATAGATAGATAGAAATATGTCAGCATGCTATACTGGTTAGTTTACACGGGGACCCCAGAACAAAAAAATGATATAAAGTCCCCCTATAAATTCTAACCAGCAAAGTCTAAACAGACAGCTGTGGGCTGATATTAATAGCCAAGGAAGGGGCCATGGATTTTGCCCCCCTCAGACTAATAGCATCATCCCTCAACGTCCCCAGAAATGGTGCATTAACAATATGCGCCAATTCTAGCGCTTAGCCTCTCTGTTCCCACTGGTGCAGTGGAAAGTGCGGTAATAGGGTTGGTGATGATGTGAGTTGTTTTATGGCTGGTGAAATCAAGCCCAGGAATTAGTAATGGAAAGGCGTCTATAAGGCAGCTGAGGGCTGATGTTGGTAGGCTTGGAGAAGGGCCAACATCCATGGCCCCTTCCCAGGCTATTAATATGAACCCACAGCTGTTTTTTTTAGCCTTTGCTGGTTAGAATTTATAGGGGGACTCTACGTAATTTTTTTTCTTGGGTCCACCGTAAAATAATCAGTAAAGGCTAAGCAAACAGCTGTGAGCTGTTATTAATAGCCTGGGAACCTTTTGGGATATTGTCACCTTTCCCAGATCAGTAACGTCAGCCCCCAGCTGTGGGCTTTCCTTCTGCTGGTCATCAAAATTATGGAGGAGCCCACACCAATTTTCTATTTAATTCTTCATTTTACACACTATGTATACACCTGGTGCTGAATACAAGTCCCATTATTGTCGCCTGGTCACTCTGATCTGAGGGAGATGAAGCAACATTGATCAGAGCGGTCTTCCGCACCCGGTGCCTGGGAACAGAGAAAACTCTACCGCTGTTTTCCAGGAGCTGTCATGCTGATGACACATGGATGTCATCCGTGTTTCTTCAGTGTGCACGTGCTCAGCACGCATTTTGCCCATGCTGCGCAAAAACAAAGGACATGTCTGCAAGTTTTCCACACGGACACACGTACATGTGAAAAATCTTTTGTGTGCGCCCCACCATTGAATACAGTGGGCATGCGTATATCCGCATTTGCACTCCTTAAAAAATGGAAGTGTGAAGGGGCCTAACGGGGATAAACACCAACAGATATTTGCATATAGCTGTAGGGTGGGACCCTAGAGTCAATTGCTCCTGTGGGCTAGAGACACCCCAGTCAGATCCTAGATATATTTATATATTGGCTGCATTGCTCTGACAGATCACACTGGGCACAACGCTGGGAAGCAGATAGGAGCTGCATCTGTGAACTTGGCCACCTTATGCCATGCCAACACCTGCTAAAAAAATTCAGGCGACACTTGGGGTGACATGGCTAATCTAGCATTGATGTTGACCGGGCCTAAATCATTATACAGGCAGTTTTAATAGAGAAAGACTACATTTATTGCATGCTAGTTAAAATAAATGTATTATATTTATATTTTAACATTTGCAGACTAGTAAAATAGAATTTTGTTTTCCCTGTTCTGCTAAGTACAGGCTTTGTCCAGTAGATGGCGCTGTAGATCACAGATGAAATTACCTGGGCTGTACTCTTTTTGTTTTGTTTTGTTTATTTTCCTGCTTGTATGGAAAATTCAGTAAATAGTTTATATACCCAAATTATTGTACTTTATGGCTCTGTCATACACAAGTGGGTGCTAACTCACTTTTCGTATAAATAAATAATAAATGGATATATTTAAATATTTGGTTCAGAAATGTCTTCAACTGTTTCATCCCTCTGAATGGGGCTTGCAGAAATCCATGCACGTGCTACAGAAACAATCTCATTCACATGGGTTTAAAAAAAAAAAAAAAAAAAATCTGTGGTGTGTGAATATGCTCCAAGGCTTCATTCACAGAAGTCATATTTAATGTGGATTTCCCATATGGATTTCTAAGCTAAAATCCATAGCATTCCTGCATCCTAACTCTGTGCATATTTTCTGCAATTATTTATGTGCTGTGTATGCATTTTCTTATTGTACGAAAAAAAAAAAAAAAATAGTTCCAGTCCAAATCTCCATAAAGAAAGTGTGTTTTAGCAACAGAAATTGACATGCCGGGGATTTAAAAAGGAAAATCAACAAAAGACAGACAATTTATGCACTGATTCCGCATCTGAAATAAAAATAATAAAAAAAAAACATGCAGTTGAGATTAATTTAAAAAAATAAAACCTCACCCACTTTGCTGGGATGTGCAGAAAATTTGTGCTTAAAATCCACAACACATAAACTAAACGTCAGGGAAACCTCCCCCCAAAGAAAATACTCTCACAGAATATTTACATTTTTGTAATGGGGATTTACTATTAGATTTATGCCAGAAATGGCTCAAAAAAAAGTTGCAACTAATTCTGCAAAGAAGATTGTGCTTTCTTGTCACTTTTCAAAACTGACCGATTCATTATAACTTATTCCAGAAGCAGTAGTAAATGATGTCACCATGTTATATGGCTGTATATTTGCTTCTCCGGCTCACGGACGGCCAAAAAATGGGCCAAATCTGTTACAAGGTATTGTGATGGCATCAGGGAAATCCATGAATGAGACCCTGATATAAGCCAGTGCTGTAAGAATCCGAGAAATGGCCGCATCATCCAGCCTGGAGAAAGCTGAAAGTCCCATCTACGTGATAGGAATACACATGTCCAACAGAGACCGGATACAAGCGATGATCTAGAACTGGAGCACATTATGGATATCATTTATTTTTCTATTATTACAGATCTTGCATATTTTTCAGCCATTGCTGTGTTTAAGCCACTTGTAACAATCGTTATAACAACTGCAATTTCCCAATGAGGACACTGCCGTTCATTTTTCTTAAACAGTTCATGACAAATAAATATTGCAGCATATTTGAAATATTTTCCAACCTTATAGAAGAAAAAAAAAAAACAGGAATGATAAGATTTTGTGCATTCTGAGTCATTCAATCCTAGTGAAAGCCTCCAGGTGTAAACGGCCATAAACATTCGATATTTACACTGTCCCTAAACACAGGCAGGTACAGTGGGGGAAATAAGTATTTGACCCCTTGCTGATTTTGTAAGTTTGCCCACTGACAAAGACATGAACAGTCTATAATTTTAAGGGTTGGTTAATTTTAACATTGAGATATAGAATATCAAAAATAAAATCCAGAAAATCACATTGTGTAAATTATATAAATTTATTTGCATTTTGCAGTGAGAAATAAGTATTTGATCTCCTACCAACCATTAAGGGCTCGTGCACACTTTGCGGTTTTTGCTGCGGATCCACAGCGGATTTGACGCTGCGGATCCGCAGCAGTTTTCCATGCAGCGTACAGTACAATGTTACCCTATGGAAAACAAAAACCGCTGTGCCCACGATGCGGAAAATTCATTGCGGAACCGCTGTGGGAAAAAAGAAGGAGCATGTCATATCTTTCTGCGGATTCCGCAGCGGTTTTCAACATGCACCAATAGGAAAGTGCAGTTGAAAACCCGCAGAGGAATCCGCAGAAGAAACCACAGGAAAATCCGCAGTGAAAACCACTGCGGTTTTGCACTGCGGATTTTCCAAATCCGCAGTGGAAAAATCCGCAGAAGAATCCGCAAAGTGTGCACATACCCTAAGGGTATGTGTCCACGTTCAGGATTGCATCAGGATTTGGTCAGTATTTTACATCAGTATTTGTAAGCCAAAACCAGGAGTGGGTGATAAATGCAAAAGTGGTGCATATGTTTCTGTTATACTTTTCCTCTAATTGTTCCACTCCTGGTTTTGGCTTACAAATACTGATGAAAAATCCTGTCCAAATCCTGATGCAATCCTGAACGTGGACACATACCCTTAGAGTTCTGGCTCCTACGTAGACCAGTTTGACGCTCCTAATCAACTCATTACCTGCATTAAAGACAGCTGTCTTACATAGTCACCTTTATAAAAGACTCCTATCCACAGACTCAATTAATCAGTCAGACTCTAACCTCTACAACATGGGCAAGACCAAAGAGTTTGATGTCAGGGACAAGATGATAGACCTGCACAAATCTGGAATGGGCTACAAAACCATTAGTAAGATGCTGGGTGAGAAGGAGACAACTGTTGATGCAATAGTAAGAAAATGGAAGAAATACAAAATGACTGTGAATCGACATTGATCTGGGGAACCATGCAAAATCTCACCTCAATGGGTATTCTTGATCATGAGGAAGGTGAGAGATCAGCCAAAAACTACACGGGGGGAACTTGTTAATGATCTCAAGGCAGCTGAGACTACAGTCACCATGAAAACTATTGGTAACACATTATGCCATAAAGGTTCAAAATCCTGCAGTGCCCGCAAGGTCCTCCTGCTCAAGAAGGCACATGTGCAGGCCCGTCTGAAGTTTGCCAATGGACACCTGGATGATTCTGTGAGTGATTGGGAGAAGGTGCTGTGGTCATATGAGACAAAAATTGAGGTCTTTGGCATTAACTCAACTCGCCGTGTTTGGAGGAAGAGAAATGCTGCCTATGACCCAAAGAACACTATCCCCACTGTCAAGCATGGAGTTGGAAACATTATGTTTTGGGGTGTTTCTCTGCTAAGGGCACAGGACTACTTCACATCAATGGGAGAATAGATGGAGCCATGTACCGTAAAATCCTGAGTGACAACCTCCTTTCCTCAGCCAGGACATTAAAAATGGGTCATGGCTGGGTCTTCCAGCAAGACAATGACCCAAAACATACAGCCAAGGCAACAAAGGAGTGGTCAAAAAGAAGCACATTAAGGTCATGGAGTGGTCTAGCCATAGGATAGAAAACCTATGGAGGGCAATGAAGCTCTGAGTTGCCAAGCGACAGCCTCAAAATCAACCTCAAAAAATGTCTGACTGCTGTGCTTGCCAACAAGGGTTTTGCCACCAAGTATTAAGTCTTGTTTGCTAGAGGGATCAAATACTTATTTCTGATCAAATCTCTTATTTCACTGCAAAATGCAAATAAATGTATTAATTTATACAATGTGATTTTCTGGATTTTATTTTTGATATTAATAATAATAATAATAATGATAATAATAATAATAATTTTGTTTACATAGCGCCAACATATTCCGCAGCACTTTACAAATTATAGAGGGGACTTGTACAGACAATAGAAATTACAGCATAACAGAAATCACAGTTCAAAATAGACACCAAGAGGAATGAGGGCCCTGCTCGCAAGCTTACAAACTATGAGGAAAAGGGGAGACACGAGAGGTGGATGGTAACAATTGCTTTAGTTATGTGGACCAGCCATAGTGTAAGGATCGGGTGTTCATGTAAAGCTGCATGAACCAGTTAACAGCCTAAATACGTAACAGTACAGACACAGAGGGCTATTAACTGCATAAAGTGTATGAGAACATGATGCGAGGAACCTGATTATGGTTTAAGGTTTTTTTTGTTTGTTGGTTTTTTTTTGAATGGGCCACACAGGGATAGTTAGGTTAATGTGTTGAGGCAGTAGGCCAGTCTGAACAAATGAGTTTTTAGGGCACGCTTAAAACTGTGGGGATTGGGGATTAATCGTATTAACCTAGGTAGTACATTCCAAAGAATCGGCGCAGCATGTGTAAAGTCTTGGAGATGGGAGTAGGAGGTTCTGATTATTGAGGATGTTAACCTCAGGTCATTAGCAGAACGGAGAGCATGGGTAGGGTGGTAGACTGAGACCAGGGAGGAGATGTAGGGTGGTGCTGAGCCATGGAGTGCTTTGTGGATGAGGGTAGTAGTTTTGTACTGGATTCTGGAGTGGATGGGTAGCCAGTGTAATGACTGGCACAGGGTAGAGGCATCGGTGTAACGGTTGGTGAGGAATATGATCCTGGCTGCAGCATTCAGGACAGATTGGAGCGGGGAGAGTTTGGTAGGAGGGAGGCCGATTAGTAGAGAGTTACAATAGTCCAGACGAGAATGAATAAGTGAGACAGTAAGAGTTTTTGCAGAGTCTAAAGTAAGAAAAGGGCGAATTCTAGAAATATTTTTGAGATGCAGATAAGAAGAGCGAGCAAGTGATCGGATGTGGGGGGTGAATGAAAGCTCGGAATCAAGGATGACCCCAAGGCAGCGGGCATGTTGCATTGGAGTAATGGTGGAACCGCACACGGAGATGGCAATGTCAGGCAAAGGTAGGTTAGTAGAGGAAGGAAACACAAGGAGTTCAGTTTTTGACAGGTTCAGTTTCAGATAGAGGGAGGACATGATGTTAGAGACAGCGGTAAGACAATCACTGGTGTTTTCTAAAAAGGTCGGTGTGATATCAGGAGAATAATTGTATAATTGGGTGTCGTCAGCATAGAGATGGTACTGGAAACCAAATCTACTGTTTGTCCAATAGGGGCAGTATACAAAGAGAGGAGGAGGGGCCTAGGACTGATCCTATCTCTCAATGTTAAAATTAACCTGCCCTTAAAATTACAGACTGTTCATGTTTTTGTCAATGGGCAAACTTACAAAATCAGCAAGGGATCAAATAGTTATTTCCCCCAATGTAGTTGCTAACTACCTGCCTGTTGTGCCCTGCACCAATCAGCACCGATCACTACCAACACAGAGCTGTCCCTGACCGCTCGTGCCGGCCATTCAATGTCTTCCGCTGATGGCATATCGACAGATCATCGGCTCATTTTCTGCTCTGTTGGTGAGGCATCGCTGATGACGTCCTGCTGATTGACAGCTCGCTCCCTGCTGCCAATCAGAATGATGCCAGCAGTCACACCCCGTCAACAGAGCACAGAAGAAGAGCTGTAATGTGTGACCACTCTGATTCGGCACCGGGTATATCAGGTAGGTAGATGCCTCTGTTAGCAACTACCTGCCTGTTAGTTTTTAGGCCATAGTAAAAAAAATCATGGATATCCTCTTTAAGAAGTGCATCTATCTTAAGAACTGGGCCTCGGTACATGCTGCCATGAATAGAGAGGTGCAAGTGCATCTTTTTCCATTGCCTTGTATCGGGGTTCTGACTACTGCCCACAGAGAACATAATGGAGACCTGCCATTTTGGAGATGTTCTGACCTGGTCTTCTAAACATTACCATTTGGTCCTTGTCAAAGTTAATCAGACTAATATATATGCAGGCTTACCAACTCTCCCCAACAGACAACGTTGGGAATTGTTTTTAGGGGAGAGAAGCCCCCGCCATAGATTTCTTGAAAACACAAGAACACTCGGCCAAGCTGAGCTCTTCTGTGTATGGGGAAGTCGGGAGAGGTAGCTGTCTGTTTTTTGGCCAGCAGCCCTCTCATATGGATGGTCAGCTTTATACCTGCCCTTGTGTACTGTTTCCAATGCATCAATTTCAAGACCTAAAGCCCCCAGACACATTAGCCCAATGATGGCTGAAGCCAGTGATGACTATGGGCTCAGACCAGGTGCGGACATATCACTGGTACAACCTGTGCAGCCGCAGTGGGGCCCAAAAGATAAGGGGGTGACTAGCACCTTCGAAGCAGGAATTGTCCATTATGATGAACTCCTGGGCTGCAATGGGCCCTTATACTGTTCTGGCACAGGGGCCATCAGCTGTCTGTGTCCACCAGTGGTTCAGTTTAATGTGTATGGGGGTCCCTGACAGATGATTGTTGGGGGAGTTAAGGATCCGGCGTGTCCGATATCAGTCTGACAGCGGCTCTCTCATCGAGAACACGGGAACGTTCTCGGCCTTAGTAAAAGGTCCTGCTTATAGGAGAGACGGCCAAGAGAGCTTCCGGCTGAACCATCATCTCAACCATCAGGTGCCATTAGACAACTATCTAATGTGTATGGGGGTCTGAGCAGCAGAGAATCGTGACTATTCTCCTCGCCTGTCATTGGTTTTGTATGATCGGTGGAAAACATCCCAGAAGTGAATAATGCTGCAGAATCTTAATAGAAAAACCTAATAATAACAGGAACCGCGATATTAAATAAACTGTAATATTTATAGACATATCACTATTTAATATCATATAAACATTCACTTTAAAGGGAAGCTGTCACTCCCCCCAGGCGTTTGTAAGTAAAAGAGCCAACTTGTGCAGCACTAATGCAGCATTCTGACAAGGTGGCTCTTTTAGTGACAAACTTCAAAAGCGATTATTTCAGCAGTGCCAGGGACCCGAACTAAAAGAGCCACCTTGTCAGAATGCAGCATTAGTGCTGCACAAGGTGGCTCTTTTACTTACAAACGCCTGGGGGGGGGGGGGGGGTGACAGGTTCCCTTTAAGGGCTCATGGGAGAGAATTGGATTGATTATAATAATGACACCCCGGTCAAACTCTGATCCAAGATGGATCCTAGTGTCAGCTTAGTGTGATCTGATTCTCATGGATGAGAAAATCATATCCGGGCTGCGAAGAACATGGAGAATAAAATGTCTCCATTCTGTGAGTTTGCAGGAATCGGACTGCACTCAGATGTCATCCGAGTGCAGTCCAATGTTTCCCACGCGCCCATAGATTTGAATAACTGAGGGCGATCCGATTTGCTGAGACACATATAGCATGTGAGATTTTTTTTTTTCATGCCGATCCATTATGGGAAAAAAAATTGCTGATCAGTAGTGCCCCATAAGAAAACATTGGTCAGAGTGTTATCTGATAAAACATGTGAGCGATGGTTAGTGCTGATTCCTCAGTACAGTGCATTATCAGTGATTATGTAACCTCTACCATATGCTCAGTATACTGCCAGGATCTTCTATCTGTAGATGAGCAGGTAGGGAATGCTTCTGCTTTACAGAAAACAGATTTAACCCAAGTCCAGAACAAAAGCCCCCACCTCCCACCCCTCACCCCTATACCACATGTGGACGCCAAGTTATGGCCTGTCTCCTTACCATTGTATGTGTCTGTGTCCTGGACATACAGTAAGGTCTGCTCCACACATGTGTTATCTGTGGGACGGCAAGAATTCATACTGAGGATGAAGTGAGAAGAGCCAATATTCCCAGATAATGCAGAACAGTGGTATATATACTGTATGTATATATATATATATATATATATATATATATATATATATATATATATATATATATATATATATATACATATATATCCATATGTATCCATATATATCCCACCAATCTTGTGCTGGGGAAGTGACCCCATAGATGGTGACCCCACTAAGAAAAAGTCTATTGATAAAATATTATCACCAGAGGAATCCACTCTTAATGAGTGATTAGTATTGGATTTATTTATTGGGGTCATAGGAAATTGGGGGTCAGGTAATGTAGACCCCTGGTGTAACTTTGTCTTAGGTAATATTCTTCTTGGAAATACAACTATCACCTGAGGCTGATGAAGTCTCAGTCCCCCATACAACACCTCATTATCCCCCAGACATGGACCCTCCATAGATATAACCTGCATTTTCCCAGCTCTGAGGAGTCTCTGTCCTTTCAGATGTTTGTGAGAAAATGATAGAAAATTCCTCCTCCCTTACAGTGCACCTGTAAGCCATTACCCCAGAGCCCCCCATGGCATTTACATGGAGGAGCCCAGCCATGAGCCCCATCCATCTCCATCAACATCAGCTCTAAAATGTGCGACATTATCCTCCTGTAAATTCATGGGAGGTGAGCTCACTGTCCTCCATGTTCCTCTAATGGGGGTCATTAGCTGTGCACTCACACTGCAGCGTCATAGACCCCAGCACTGACTGTGTAATGGGGGGTGGCTTTTGTTACAGATCCACCATCGCTCAGATTCTCTCATTGCATCAATGTACAGTCCAGCTCCACCGACAATGGCGCAAGCGACAGCTCTAAGGGGGAAGGAAAGTCACAGGTCAGGGGCACAGGTCAGGGGCACAGGTCAGGGGCACACTGTATCCACTTCTCCGGTTATGTCCAGCTCCACTGCTGGTGGCGGATACAATTTCGGTAGAACTGACATAAAAACAAAACCCGGGTGATGCAGGAGACTTTACACTGGAATGTAGCAGAAATCTGCGTCTCATTTGTGTCTTATTATGGGATGTTCTGCATCACTGATCACAGCAAGAGGAGATTGCAATATGTGGTCTGGAGGAAACCATCAGTGTTATCTGTAATTCATCATCAAAGAGCGTAAACATCGCAGCCATAGTGAATGTATATCCCATATGTATCTCTCTATCTATCTCTATCATCTATCTATCTATCTCATATCTATCTATCTATCTCATATCTATCTATCTATCTATCTATCATCTATCTATCATCTATCTATCATCTATCATCTATCTATCTCATATCTATCTATCTATCTCATATCTATCTATCTATCATCTATCTATCTATCTATCTATCATCTATCTATCTATCTATCTATCTATCTATCTATCATCTATCTATCTATCATCTATCTATCTATCTATCATCTATCATCTATCTATCATCTATCTATCTATCTATCTATCTATCATCTATCTATTTATTATCTATCTATCTATCTATCTATCTATCTATCATCTATCTATCTATCATCTATCTATCTATCTATCTATCTATCTATCTATCTATCATCTATCTATCTATCTATCTATCTATCTATCTATCATCTATCTATATATTATCTTTCTATCTATTATCTATCATCTATCTATCTATCTCATATCTATCTATCATCTATCTATCTATCTATCTATCTATCTATCTATCATCTATCTATCTATTATCTATCTATCTATCTATCTATCTATCTATCATCTATCTATCTATCTATTATCTATCATCTATCTATCTATCTCATATCTATCTATCATCTATCTATCATCTATCTATCTATTATCTATCTATCTATGATCTATCATCTATCATCTATCTATTAACTATCTATCTACCTATCATCTATATATATCATCTATCTATTATCTATTATCTATCTATCTATCTATCTATCTATCATCTATTATCTATCTATCTGTCTATTATCTATCTATCTACCTATCTATCTATCTATCTATCTATCATATATCTGTCTATCATCAATCTATTATCTATCTATTATCTATTTATCTATCATCTATCTATCTATCTATCTATCTATCTATCTATTATATATATATATATATATATATATATATTATCTATCTATATGTCTGTCTGTCTGTCTCATATCTATTACCTGTCAAAGGTTCTATGTTACTGAAACCTTGCTATGACATATAGACCAATGTCCACTTTTTATATGTGTATTTTTTGACTGCTTCCTTTTTTCGTATCTATCTATCTATCTATGATCTAGCTATCTATCTATGTATCTATCTTATCGCTCTCCCTTTGTTATTTATCTGTCTCTCTAGCTAGACCATTTTCAGTTATTTCTACAGATATCTATCATTCTCCTATGTTTTTACCTATCTCTATCTCATTTCGATCTATCTATCATCTGTCTCATATCTCTCTATGTCTTCTTTATATTTACCTCTTAATCTGTCTTTCTTAAAGCATCTGATTTAATGATACATACTATGCATGGCAGGCTTTACAACGAAATCATAAATAATTAATTCTTATTTTTATGTCCAGATAGATACATGTATTTGACATAGATGAACAGAACATATATTTGCCCTCCTTACTCGCAAATATATACATGGATATCCTCACTCACTATGGACATTGCTCACCCTGGTAGATACATTGTATAGCATCGTCCTATATATTACAAGATGGATAGCACTCTATGCAGACTAAATATAAATATATATATACTGTATATCACCCAGAAAGCTCTGCATACCCTGCTGAGCTCTATTAAGTAGCAGTTTCTCACTTGATGATCTTAGAAGGTTTTACAAGTTTTTACACAGCCTCCTACCAAGCTCCAAAACCAGCCTGAAATATTAACTAGATACATTTAAGCATAAGGAAAGTGCTGCTCCCTCAGCCCTGCCCTGTGTGCTCCAGGCCCAATTAATAATAGATATTGGGTGGATGTGTCCTCTGCAGGGGGCTCCTCAGCCTCATCATGCATAAAGAGGGGAGAGGCTGGAAGGCTGGCTACTTACATGCTCCAAGGGTCTGCTCCTCTGCTCCCACTTGTCTCTTTTAAATCTGCTCCCACCTATCCCAGAGAATGAAACATTAATACACAGCTCTGATAACAGTCAATGGGGATGTAGGAGCAAAGCTACGTGTTATAGCCATCAGCCTAAACTTCAGCACAGGAAGGAAGAAAACACATTGACTGACATCTTTACATAACGTGGAGGAGCCGCTGGAGTGTGCAACATTTCATGTCAAAAGCGATTGGTTTTCTGCTACACTGGACATCTCTCACCCAGCGCCATAGATGTGCAGGAGCCCCAGGATCAGGCTGTGGCTGGGAAAGTGACTGCATGGGCTCTGTGCAACACACTGACTGGCTGCAGAGGCTATGCTGGGCCCTGGGGCACCAATCAGCCCCACAAGGGAGAGGAACACAGAGGAGGAATACACAGACAATATATGGGGATGGCTATGTTGTAAAGGAAAAAAATAATGATTTTTATATATATATATATATATATATATATATATATATATATATATATATATATAACAAATGTATATCTATACATACATTTGCTATATTATATGTTATATATATAAATATATATATATATGTGTAGATATATATTTACAATATGGTATATATATGTATATATATATATATATATATATATATATATATATATATATATATATATATATATATTAAAGTAGGAAGCATTACCAGCTATATCTATTAACCTATCTGGGTGGAGAACCTCACAGAGTCACAGACAATTGCCAAATCCACAAAATGAAATACACAAATAGAGGCATCACACCATAAGGGTAAGTTTAATTTTTGCTAAAACAGTGGCCATCAAATTTGCACTTTTTGCGCCTTATCTCCTTGGTGCGCTGCCACCATTTGTGTAATATACATATATACATAAAAACAGCAGCACTGCTTCCCAATTGGGTACAAATCTCCCGCAAGGAAATTTCCTATGAAGACATAAAAATCCAAAAGTCCAAATATATATATATATATATATATATATATATATATATATATATATATATATATATATATATATATATATATATATATATATATATGCACACTATTTTTTCATAAATTATATATATATATATGTATATATATCAGTGTGCCAGGGAGGCGAGGAGTAGCTAATACTATATATATATATATATATATATATATATATATATATATATATATATATATATATATAATATTAGCTATTCCTCGCCTCCCTGGCACACTGAGCAGCCTGTTTGCCTGCCCTGCCACGTCCTTCTTTTCGGAGCTCAGCCGTGCTGGCCATAGAGAGCAGGGCAAGGAGGCGGGCAGGGGCACGGTGTCTGTGCCAGGGTCCCTTGCCTGTGGCATTTGCTCTCATTTGAAAGCCACTTAAGAGGCCACCTCGGTCGTTAAAGGGCCGACTAGTAACTATTGTGTTTCGTTTAACCATTTGCAGACCGATGACGATGAGCTGCAGCACTTTGTCATTCCCCAGTTATGACATTATAGCATTTTATTCATGAACTCTACAGCTAATAGCACAAATCCTATCTGAGAAGCCCAGGCTGCTCCTGCCCGCCTCCATTCACCTGCTGTATGGATCTGCTGTCCTCCTTTACTTTCCCTTTCACACTCCCACTGTTTTTCTCTCCCTCTCTCCTTTTTCAGCCCTTTAACCTCACCCCTTGAGCTTGGCTCCATCTCCTCCCCTCCCCTCGCCAGCCCTTTATCTCCCCTCCTCTCTCCTCTCCTGGGAATTCCAGCCTTCGCCTCTCTCTCCCTCTTCCTCTCTCTCTGTCTCTTTCTCCTGCAGTTTCATTTGCTTCCCTAATTGACCTAAATAAAGCTCCTGACTGACAGGGCACTTGTAGGGCCCCCAGGCGCACACTACTAAGCACAGAGAAGTCAACTCATCGGGAGTCATTCTCCTTATTTTCCTGCAATAATCCAATTTGTTCCTCCAGCTCATCCAATTGGAGAATTCTGCAGAAAAGCGTTTAAGTTGCAGGAGATCTGTGTCGCCTTGTACTATGCGTCTGTGAGCCGGGAGAGCAGGGCTGGCAGCAGGCTCCTTCCTTTCTTCCTTTCTTCCTTTCTTCCTTTCTTCTTCTCCTTCTTCCATGCAGCAATGTGAGATGATCGCTCACCCAGCAGGCTGTGCCTGACGTTTCTTCCTATAGACACAAGGCAGCCAGTGCGGTGCGCACAGTTTGACGCATCATCATTGCGCATCGTGACCATCTCCTCTGCTGCCACCATCACTGGAGACCTCAGCGAAGATGCCCGATGATTCCACGGAAAACCAGAGCTCAACCCCTGCCAGGGTGTCCTCCTTCTTCATCGAGAACCTACTGGGCACCGAGGCTAAGGAAGACAAGAAAAAGGCAGCGGATGAGCCAACGGTGCGACCAGCGGGCAGCCACTTCACCAGTGTGTGCTGTTACAACTACAGCTCCCAGGGCGGCTATCCTCTCCGAGAAGACACCATGGAGTGGTGCAGGAAGGCCCAGGCCGCCTACATTGGATGCACCAGTCCGGAAAGTAAGTGTCAGCAGTGCCTGGGTGCTGCCAGCATTAGTTATTACAACCAACAATCCATACACCAGGGATCTTTCATGCCTCCTGACTTCCTCCTACAAGGAAATAATGGAGTTCTAGGAAGTCATGTTGCACATAAATATTGTGGGATGTAATATAATAATGTGATAATCATACCATGCCCAAATAATAGTGAGAATAATGAAGATGCATGAAAAAAAGGTAGGAGAAGTAATAATAATAAGTAATAATGGCATAATAATAATAATAATAATAATAATAATAATAATAATAATAATTGACAGTTTAGCAATTATCATGTAGTTTCAATAGTATTTATAGTAATATTAATACCAAAAATTGTTTCAATGTTTGTAAAATAACTATAAGATATATAAAGCCCATAATGATCAAATAGTGATGAAGGAAGTTATGCAATAGTCACATCGAAGCCAATAATTATACTACTACTACTACTAAAAATATTACTTTATGGGGTGGGAGGAGGAATAATAATATTAAGAGATACCCTATGGAATTTTCATACTATAAAAGTAATGATATAAATTATAATGTGCATAATGTCCTCATGCAAACAACAGGAGTAGTATTAATATAGATTGTGATGTGTGTAATGTTCATTTTAATAATACGAATGGTAATAATGATATAATTAATACTTATAATATTCATGTAGTAATAATGGGATTTATTATATAGTTATACTTACAATATGTATCTAATTTTAATTATTTATATTATACAATGGCTAAACCACTGTTATTAAGCCACTATATTACAAAACTACTATTACTACTACTAATAATAATGTTCACAGTTTTAAAATAATGTATAATATATATATATAATTGTACTGTTGCTATTATGACTTATAATATATATATATTTAATATTATTGGAATATTCTGCCAATAATAATATATCCCTTAATATATTGTGATTTTCATATTACTATTATGTCTGGGAGACTATTGGCTGCAGAATGTACTTTTCATACTGTACAATTATAAAGCGATTACTCACATTTCTCACCCTACAGACTTTCAAGTTTGTCAAAGTCTGAGCAAAGAATGAGGTGACTCAGGTGCAACATTGAGGATTATGTCGGAATAATGATTTATCTGGGAGGCCTCAGGGAAAGCTGCCATATTAGCTCATCTTTATGATACAGGCCCTGCTTTTTTAGGGGTTTGCTACTAATATATAGCACAGGTCTTAGTAGAAATATATCCTGGTGCTGAGAGGTGATGATCTTCATGATGATGATGATGATCTCCAGGACATTCTGAAGATTACTTTACAGAACTGACTTATAATCATTGGAGGACAATAATATTAACAGTATTTAGAGGGATAGTTCTGTGATCCTTTCGATTAGGACATACAAATAGCAAAACTGATAAGGGAATCAAAAATCGTAAAGGAACATAACTGGATAGACGTTTTCACTCCAAAATCGTTATATTTTGCGCTAAATTGCTACATCAGCACATTAAAGTACATAGAACCCATTTACAGGTCAATAACAACTATCTATCTATTGTCTATCTATCTATTATCTATCTATCTATTTCGGTCCAACTGAGGAAAGAGAAAGGACCACCGATGGTCCGAAACGTCGCTATTGCCATTATGAGTTATACATATTTTTCTATCTTTCAATATTGGAGTGTTGCCTTTTATTTTTTTTGATCTATCACCTATCTATCTAATATCTAGCTATCTATTATCTAACTATCTATCTAATATCTATTTATTATCTATCTATCTTTCTATCTATCTATTATCTATCTATCTATCTATCTATCTATCTATCTATTATCTATCTATCTATCTATCTATCTATCTATCTATCTATCTATCTATATCTATCTATTATCTATCTATCTATTATCTATCTGTCTATCTATTATCTATCTATCCATCCATCTATTATTTATCTATCTAACTATCTATCTATCTATCTATCTATCTATCTATCTATCCATCCATTCATCTATTATCTATCTATCTATCTATCTATCTATCTATCTATCTATCTATCTATCTATCTATGTATCTATGTATCATATATCTATCTATCCATCTAATATCTATTTATCTATCCATCTAATATCTATCTATCTATCTATCTATCTATCTATCTATCTATCTATCTATCTATCCATCTATCTATGTTATATCTATGTGTCTATCTTCAGATGTACTATTCACAATTTTATACAGCAGCTGACAGAAGACCTGAGGTCCCAGAGTAAACTTCCCCCTTTTTTTTGCCCCAGAACTTTCTCAGAAGTCATTATCAGTATTTAACCCGTTCCTGTGCCAGCTGGACTGTGTGATTACTATCAAATAATGAGCAATGAATCCTATTTTCCAGAAGATTGCTAATGTCCTTTTCTTCATTGTTCCTTCCAGCTAGTGACCGAGATTCTCCGGAGATCTCAGAAGGTTCAGAGAGACGATGTAGGACCTACAGAAAACAGCACAGCGATGGGTCAGAAGACAAAAGAGAGGAGGGCTTCCACTGTAAAGAAGAAGAGGAGAAACTGGAGCAGGACTCAGACCAGAAATCCTCCAGAAAGAAGAAAACTCGCACTGTCTTCAGCAGGAGCCAAGTCTTCCAGCTGGAATCCACCTTTGATGTAAAGAGGTATCTGAGCAGCTCTGAGAGAGCAGGGCTGGCAGCCTCCCTCCACCTCACAGAGACCCAGGTCAAAATCTGGTTCCAGAACCGCAGGAATAAATGGAAAAGACAACTTGCTGCAGACCTGGAGGCTGCCAACATGTCCCACACAACCCAAAGGATAGTAAGGGTGCCTATAATATACCATGAGAACTCACCTGCCAGCTCCTTGGGATTCAGCCTGCCACATATCTCTCCTCCATTGGTGGGCTTCTCCAGTGCTGTCAATTACCCCCTGGCCACTTTCCCCAACTCAGTGCCCTATATAAGATCTCAGATGACTGGACTTGTCTGACTGAGATACATAAAAAAAAAAGACTTGGACTTTTTATCCAATTTTGTATTAATTAACTGCATATCTGCTACTTACATATTACTTGATTTTATGCATTGGAATTGAAAACGTGCAATAACGTTACCTTGGGGGCTCACAGATGACAAATGCGGCAATTAAACTTTTTCTTTTTGTACTTCTGAAGAATTTCTTGCAGTTTGATTTTTAGTTTAAGTTATTTCATGAGATGACAGACATGAATGAATGGTGATTTTTTATGTCAATAGAGAAATTAGTTATATATTTAAACAATGAAATATAAATATTTACAGTTTAGAAATGAAAATTAATTGGGGATTAACTAAATGTAAATATTTATAGTTAAGAAAATAATTGGGGATTTTTCACCTATTTAGTAATGAGTTCTATTTATGGTACTCTTGTATAGCATTTATAGGTATTTTATGTAGAATTTGTGCAGACACCCAAGTTTTCTCTAAATTAATCCAAATGCCTTAAAAATAGTGTAATTAAAAATAAATCTCTATGCATTTGTGTTCTGATAATAATAATAATAATAATAATAATAATAATAATAAATATCTATTTAATTCTCTGTCCAATTATTAGCAGAATTAATAATATTATTTTTAAAAATGGCAGAAAGTTTCCTAAACTTGAATTTTGGGTGACAATTTTAGCCTCTTGTTGTAATAAAATAAATATGACTGCTTTGAATTGTAGTAAAAGAGCATAGGTGGTCAATTCTGATTCTAAACTTTTCCCCCAAATCTAAAGTTGATATTTCATACAATTATAAGTAAACTTAAAACTACTTTTGTGCATAATTTATCTTTTTTATAGCATGTGTTGATTATTGTTGATAGTTCATACAATTGTAAGCAAATTTAAATCTAGTTTTGCATATAATTATTATATTTATGCTTTTTTATAGCATGAGTTGCTTACTGTTAATTTTTTTTTCGTGGGGAGGGCGTTAATTAAACAATACTAAATACGTATAATAAATATAATGAAATGTAATTTCTCCTTTTTATTGGTTTGTGACAAGCTTTAACAAATCCGGGCAGTCTGGGTGATTTTACTATAATTTAAAATGTAGTATATTATATAACTTTATATAATAAAGTAATAATATAGTATAATAATAATAATCATCATCATAATTAATAATAATAACTGAAACCTCTGCAGTCTCTATATCTATAACTCTGTCTCTAACTGGGTTAATGTTATATTACAATGATAAAGTGCATATAATAATGGAATAATAATAGTAATAATAAAAATAATAAGAATAATTATTATTAAATAAATAATTAAATAAATAAATAAATAAATTAATAATACAATTTATCTCAAAGTCACCATTTTCTAAGGAGCAGGGTGGACCTCACATTGAGTGTTGTAATCTGTCATTCTCTGACTTGTCTGGCCTCAGAGGTTAACAAGGACTAATAAAATTCAACTCTACACTGAAGGGTTGTAAACGAACAGATTTATGAGATCTTGAGGAAGGCTGCTCCAGCTTCTTCTTTTTTTTATCTTTGGTCAGAGTTTCTTATCTTGGTCCTTTATTATTTTGTCATCATTATTTTTACACTTTGTGTGTTGCCACTTGCATATAACAGCGTATTATAATCACATTAGTTCATTGTGTGCTACACTTTCCCCTGCAGGTGATATTATATTTGTGTCATAGAGAAAAGTTTCCAAGCTTTTGTCCTGTTTCTGGTCAGAACTTGGTAACAATGTATTTCTATGCACAAGGGAGAACAGTGCATAGACTGGCTGTATACTCTGTGCTGGAGGGGTTGTTAGGTGGATTAATGCTGTAGGGTTGTGTAAGGTCACAAAACTCAGTAACATGTACTGTGACCAAGAGATTTATCCAGGATTATACAACCTGAAGACTGTAATTTGTAACAGCAGTCACATTCCCTGCTTCAATAGCAGCTTCAGTGCTCAGGGCTCAGGGCTGGAGCTAAGGGCTCAATGCTCAGGACTCAGTGCTCAGGACTCAGGGCTCAGTGCTCAGTGCTCAGGACTCAGGGCTCAGTGCTCAGGACTCAGTGCTCAGGACTCAGTGCTCAATGATCAGTGCTCATGACTCAAGGCTCTGGGCTCGATGCTCAGTGCTCTGGACTCAGTGCTCAATGCTCAGGACTGAGGGCTCAAGGCTCAATCCTCAGGACTCAGTGCTCAGGACTCAGGGCTCAGTGCTCAATGCTCAGTGCTCAACGCTCAGGGCTCAGGGCTCAGGACTCAGGGCTCAATGCTCAGGGCTCAGTACTCAGTGCTCAATGCTCAGGACTCAGGGCTCAGGGCTCAAAGCTCAGGGCTCAGGACTCAGTGCTCAATGCTCAGGACTCAGTGCTCAATGCTCAATGCTCAGTGCTCAGGACTCAGTGCTCAGGACTCAGGGCTCATTGGTCAGGGCTGGAGCTCAGGACTCAGTGCTCAATGCTCAGGGCTCTATGCTCAGGACTCAGGGCTCAGGGCTGGAGCTCAGGGCTCAGGGCTCAGGACTCAGTGCTCAGTGCTCAATGCTCAATGCTCAGGGCTCAGTGCTCTATGCTCAGGGCTGGAGCTCAGGACTCAGTGCTCAGGGCTGGAGCTCAGGACTCAGTGCTCAAGGCTCAGGGCTCGGTGCTCAGGAATCAGGGCTCAGGGCTGGATCTCAGGACTCAAGGCTCAGTGCTCAATGCTCAATGCTCAGGGCTCAGGGCTCAATGCGCAGGGCTCAGGGCTGGAGCTCAGGCCTCAGGGCTCAGTGGTCAGGACTCAGGGCTCAGGGCTCAGTGCTCCAGACTCAAGGCCCAGTGCTCAGGGCTGGAGCTCTGGACTCAGTGCTCAATGCTCAGTGCTCAGGACTCAGTGCTCAGGGCTGGAGCTCAGGGCTCAGTTCTCAGGACTCAGGACTCAGTGCTCAGTGCTAAGGACTCAGTGCTCAGGGCTGTAGCTCAGGGCTCAGGACTCAGGGCTCAGTGTTCAGGACTCAGTGCTCATGGCTCAGGACTCAGGGCTCAGTGCTCAGGACTCAGTGCTCCGGACTCAGGGCTCAGTGCTCAGGACTCAAGGCTCAGTGCTCAGGACTCAGGGCTGGAGCTCAGGATTCAGGGCTCAGTGCTCAATGCTCAGGGCTCAGGGCTCAATGCTCAGGGCTCAGTGCTCAGGACTCAGTGTTCAGGACTCAGTGCTCAGGACTCAGTTGCTGGAGCTCGGGTCCTCCTGGTCTTATTGATCCAAGCCTCAGCACCATTGAGGACATTCCCATGATTTAGTAACTAATAACACCTATTGTTGAGATGGCTTTCAGTCTTTTATTATTTGACTATTTGTTTTTAACCACTTCCTAAGTTGGTTAGAAAAAACAAAAAAACAAAATAAAACCTGAATATAGTCCCTTGTTCATGAGTCTGGGCAGAGATGGGCAGAGTTACTGGTGCCCCCCAATCATCCCTTTATTCCTAGCAACAATGGTATCTAAAATCTGAAAAGATAAATATTTGGAATAATTATTATATTTGTTGCAGTTGAATTCCTGATCATTAGTGATCATGTTGTAATGACGACACTGAGAAATATGAAAACAAAAAAATGAAATAATAACTATAGCCATAATGCACGGGTTATAGTATTGGGGGGGAGTAATATGTATATAATTATCAGAATGTTCCTTTTTGGAGAGATTTCAGAGGAGTGTTTACTTTTTTGAAGAGTTTCCTGAAGCAGTTTGAAGCTGTTTTTAAGACTTTGGGGTTTTTTTGCCACTGTTTTTCAAATATAAAATATGCTTTCGGAATCGCTACTTGTCTCTGGCATTTTCTAGGACAAACTTTTTTTAAAACATTTTTTTGGTTGTTTCCTGCAATGCTTTATAGATTTTTTTATTTCTGATAGCGCTTTCTGGGCATCTTTTTATTGCTATTCTTTGAATACAAAATTTGTATTTTTTAAGGTGGGGTCTAAGGGGTATCTTTTTTTCCTTGTTGAGAGTGGCAAGCCAAGCCTGGCATGTCAAAGTGAGGAGACCTATAAGCCATGCATTTTCCTCTGTGAAATTAAATATGCAAATTGTCTCTACTTTTTTAAGGTGAAAATAATCATAAATGTAACCAGCACATTGACTTGTATTGTACAGTATGTAGTGTCTTCCTAGCAAAAAATTAATGAATATTGAACATGTTACATCTTTTATACTCTTGGCATCTTTGGAAGACCGAGGTATTTAAAAGACGCTCTAAAACCTGGACGTGTAAAGTCATTTTCTCAAACAAAGTAATAGGATCATTCTTTTGAGCATTTTTTAGGTGTTTTTAATAGAATTGACCCTCAAAGATGCAGAAAAAAGACACAGTGTGAACTTAGCCTAAGAGTTTTGGAAGAATTTTTTGTCCAGAAATGTTTTATTTTATTTGATTTGCAGCCTGTGTCATAGTTTGCAGAGGTTTCCTTCAGGATCCACTTCTAAGTCATGTGCATTTTTTTACAGGCAGTTTTCAAAACCTCTTCTGAAAAAAAATATTCCTCATGTGAGCAGGAAAGTGAATTTCCCATAGAAATGGATAGAAAAAGTTCTCTGTTTTTGAAGAGCTTTTAGAGGAGGATTTTGGTGATGATCCGCTCCAAAAAACACTCATAAAAAATCTCCATGTGAACAAAGCCGACAGCCCTGCGCCTGCACCTCCTGCCCTGGTCCACTTCTCTCAGGACTGCCTGTCAATGTCCTTTTATCCTAGAAGGGCCTTTATGGCATCACATTTATGCCACTCAGCCCCGTCACTGCATCAGAACTCCTTTTCATTAGTCACATTTATTTCATAACTATATAGAATGGAAAAATTATGTTGTTTTTTTTTTTATCTTTTAAGAACAGCACCACTTTTATCCACAGTTTATGTGTGGTACTGCAGCCAAGCCACATTCACAACTACATAATCAGACTCCATTTCATGGACAGGTGGTGGTGGTGGGGGGGTGTTTATAGAAGAAATCAGTCATGTTTTTGTAATCCTGGGCAAAACTTGTACCCCCCCTCTCCCTTCATGAAAAGAGCAGCAGACATTCTCTAAAAAAAAGTTGTATAAAGAAAAAAAGCCTGGCAGACCGTGGCCCCTCTAAGAAAACATGGGGATCCCGAGGCTGTGAAATAATTTTTTTTACAGGCAGGAAATTGACATTCGATGGACAGTCATATACGTCATATACTGAGTAAGGTCACGTTCACGCATTCAGTCTTTGGTGAGTTTTTTACCTCAGAATTTGTAAGCCAAAACAATGAGTGGGTGATAAATACAGAAGTGGTGATGTGTTCCTATTATACTTTCCCTCTAATTGTTCCACTCCTGGTTTTGGCTTGTAAATACTGAGGTAAAATAGTGAGATAAAATACTGAGGTAAAATACTGAGGTAAAATGCTAACCAAATACTGGACGTGTGAACGTGGCCTTAGGTAAGAATATGTAGTATATAACTAGCAATGCCTGATGCTCCCAGGGAAAAAGAGGTTTAGCCAGCTCACCGGCAGCGGTGGATATGCGTCCTGACCAGACGTATGACCAGTAGAAAAAAACAGAAGGGATATTCCAGCTCTGGTTAAATTGTTTTGATTTATTTATATAAAAAAGGTAAGGTTAAAAAAGGTTTTTCCAACAATGGCACCATGTGACAGAATCCATCAGAAGTTGCCACATGGTACAGGAGAAGGGATATGCATCACATGGAGGACATGGAACAACGAGTTTCGAACGCAACTCGGACGTTCTTTGTCAAAGCTGCTGTGAAACCTGAGCGCAATATGAGCACTACTAATGACCCTTAGGTTATGTGCTCACGACAACTTTTTCAGGCGGATTCCGCCATGAAAAGCGATTAAAAAAAAAAAAAAAACTATCAGAAAATGATTTTAAAAAATGAACATACGGTATATGACATTACTGTGACAGTTGCTAAATATTAGTGCATATGAAGTTAATCTGGATCTGCATTTCCAGGAATCAAAACAACTTTTGCGATATTCTTCTGAAATCAGATCCAGATTTAGTTTTGATGAGCTACATAAAAAATACAAATAGAAAAACATACCGGGGGGCATTAATTAACGTTGGGTACTCTATACAGCCCTATTAAAAGGGCTCATGAGCACATTACGCATGAGAAAATCGATCTGAATTTCATCAGTGTCTTTTGGATGAGAAAAATTGACATTTTCTTCACTTTCTCTAATCTGGCGGTCCGTGAAAAACGGACAACACACGGATGGCATCCCACTGCGGTCAGATTTTTCCGTGGACCCTAGACTTGCATTGCATTAGTTTTTCACGTACGAGTGTTATCTTTTTTTTCGCAGATAGCACTTGTACCTATGACAGACAGTCTATGGGTCTGTATTTATCACTCACTCCTGGTTTTGGCTTACAAATACTGATGTAAAATACTGACCAAATACTTAAAGTGTGAACGTGGCCTAAATGTACTCCTCTGTTTTAGGCCGGTTTCACACGTCAGTGGCTCCGGTACGTGAGGTGACAGTTTCCTCACGTACCGGAGACACTGACACACGTAGACCCATAAAAATCAATGCATCTGTTCAGATGTCATTGATTTTTTGCGGACCGTGTCTCCGTGTGCCAAACACGGAGACATGTCAGTGTTCGTGGGAGCGCACGTATTACACGGACCCAATAGAGTCAATGGTTCCGTGTAAAACACGGACCTCACACGGACGTTCTCCGTCTGGGGTCCGTGTGCGTGCAGGAGACAGCGCTACAGTAAGCGCTGTCCCCCCCACATGGTGCTGAAGCCGCGATTCATATGTTCCCTGCAGCAGCGTTTGCTGCAGAGAAAATATGAATAATAGTGTTTAAAATAAAGATCTATGTGTCCGCCGCCCCCCCACCCCCTGTGCGCCCCCCCGCTGTCCTGAAAATACTCACCCGCTCCCACGTTGGCTGTCACTCCTTCCTCTCTGCCCCGCGCCTCCTACTGTATGCGGTCACGTGGGGCCGCTCATTTACAATCATGAATAGTCGGCTCCGCCCCTATGGGAGGTGGAGCCACATATTCATGACTGTAAATGATCGGCCCCACGTGACCGCATACACTAGAAGCCGCGGCCAGACCAGGAAGCAGCGAGGGAGGCGGGTAAGTATTTTCAGAACAGCGGGGGGGCGCACAGGGGGTGGGAGGGCGGCGGACACATAGATCTTTATTTTAAACACTATTATTCATATTTTCTCTGCAGCAAACGCTGCTGCAGGGAACATATGAATCGCGGCTTCAGCACGATGCAGGGTACCACACGCGTGGGTACCACACGCTCCGTGTGGTACCCACTCGCCATACGGGCGGCACACGTGTGCCGCACGTATGGCCTACGTGAGTTCCCAGGCACACGGACACGGATAACTCCGGTACCGATTTATTCCGGTCCCGGAATTATCTGGACGTGTGGGACAGCCCTTATAGAGACATCCTACCAGGCATATAACAGCCTTATATCATTATTATGGCTGCTACAAGCCGACCTCATGCATTCTAATATATGGAGAAGAGAACATAGAACACAATGCTATCTAATGCACATCTAGTAGAATCATGTGTCGTATCACCCACATTGCAGTCGTATCATAGTCATCTGAATTTGCACATACTATGACTTTGTCACAGCTAAATGGACCACTATAGGCTTCAGTTAGGTTCTTGGATCTGTGTTGTTTCCCTTTATTGCCCATAAACTCAAACCTCCCTATGATGACAAAATAAGAACACTTATTGGCATTTTTTTTTTGTCTTTTCTATATTGGCTGAGGTTGTCTGTGTTCATTCATTTCTTAATATATATGTATAGGCGTTTGAGCTGCAGAGCTGTTGTTTGCAGTCACCACTAGGGGGACCTAAGGAGCTAACAGCTCATTGAGTAAGTAGAGTGCAGTAATCTCCCTTAACTCCCCCTAGTGGTGGCTCCAAGCAGTCAGAAATGTCTATGTATGGGAGTTTGAGTTTTCTATAAAACAAAAAAAAAACTCCAATCACTATAAGAATTTATTAAGAAATTAATCAAAACAGAATATTAGACAGTTAAATTAATAAATGGTGTTGAGGTATGGACAACAATATACAATATAGAGCTTATAAATATGCTGCTCAAAAAAATAAAGGGAACACTTAAACAACAAAATATAACTCCAAGTAAATCATATTTCTGTGAAATCAAACTGTTCACTTAGGAAACAACACTGATTGACAATCAATTTCACATGCTGTTGTGCAAATGGAATAGACAACAGATGGAAATTATTGGCAATTATCAAGACACAATAAAAGAGTGGTTCTGCAGGTGGGGACCACAGACCACATCTCAGTACCAATGCTTTCTGGCTGATGTTTTTGTCACTTTTGAATGTTGGTTGTGCTTTCACACTTGTGGTAGCATGAGACGGACTCTACAACCCACACAAGTGGCTCAGGTAGTGTAGCTCATCCAGGATGGCACATCAATGCGAGCTGTGGCAAGAAGGTTTGCTGTGTCAGTTAGCACAGTGTCCAGAGGCGCTACCAGGAGACAGGCCAGTTCACCAGGAGACGTGGAGGGGGCCGTAGGAGGGTAACAACCCAGCAGCAGGACCGCTACCTCCGCCTTTGTGCAAGGAAGAACAGGAGGAGCACAGCCAGAGCCCTGCAAAATGACCTCGAGCAGGCCACAAATGTGCATGTGTCTGCACAAATGGTTAGAAACCGACTCCATGAGGATGGTCTGAGTGCCTGACGTCCACAGATGGGGGTTGTGCACACGGCCCAACACCGTGCAGGATGCTTGGCATTTGCCACAAAACACCAGGATTGGCAAATTCGCCAATGGCGCCCTGTGCTCTTCACAGATGAAAGCAGGTTCACACGTGACAGACGTGACAGAGTCTGGAGATGTCGTGGAAAGCGATCTGCTGCCTGCAACATCCTTCAGCATGACCGGTTTGGCAGTGGGTCAGTAATGGTGTGGGGTGACATTTCTTTGGAGGGCTGCCAGAGATAGCCTGACTGCCATTAGGTACCGAGATGAGATCCTCAGACCCCTTGTGAGACCATGTGATGGTGCGGTTGGCCCTGGGTTCCTCCTAATGCAGGACAATGCCAGACATCATGTGGCTGGAGTGTGTCAGCAGTTCCTGCAAGATGAAGGCATTGAAGCTATGTACTGGCCCACCCATTCCCCAGACCTGAATCCGATTGAGCACATCTGGGACATCATGTCTCGCTCCATCCACCAACATCACGTTGCGCCACAGACTGTCCAGGAGTTGACTGATGCTTTAGTCCAGGTCTGGGAGGAGATCCCTCAGGAGACCATCCGCCGCCTCATCGGGAGCATGCCCAGGTGTTGTACAGTAGGGAGGTCATACAGGCACGTGGAGGCCACATACAATACTGAGCATCTTTTCCTTGCCATGAGGCATTTCCACTGAAGTTGGATCAGCCTGTAATTTGATTTTGAGTATCATTCCAAATCCAGACCTCCATGGGATATTCATTTTTATTTACATTGATAATTGTTATGTTTTATTGGTCTGAACACATTCCACTGTGCAATGAATAAAAATTTGCAACTGCAATATTTCATTCAGAGATATCTAGGATGTGATAGTTTAGTGTTCCCTTTATTTTTTTAAGCATTGTATTTCATTCAGTAGTGGGGCCTTTACTATGAACAGCATAAAGCAGTCAGGCCAATGTGTTCTCTCAGCGGGACATGATCCTGCAGGTTTATAAGATGTCAAAGAGTGCAGAATACAGACATTCATGCTTTATCTGTTATTTAGTAACAGCCAGCATTACAAATGGCTAGAAATCTGTGTTATTCATAATCAGATTTCTATGCTAAATGTTTTTTTTATTTCTTTGTTTCATTTGTCTGTATCAAAATATACAGTAAGCTAAGAAAAAAATTGAAATTTTGCAATTTACAGACTGATGACTTGTTTTTATAATGGACTTGTACTTCTGTCCTGTTCAGAAGACTTTCAGCAGTCTTATTCTTTTCACCATAGGCAAAATTACAATGATAGATATCTCTATATAGAGCAAGTAACATAGGATCCACAATATGTGATGTTGCTGCAGCTCACCTCCTCCTCATGTACAATGACTGATAACACTTCTATATACAGAAGATAACACAGGATCCACCATTCACAATAGATGATGTCACAGCTCACCTCTTGCTCCTGTACAATGACTGATAACACCTCTATATACAGTAGATAACACAGGATCCACCATTCACAATAGGTGATGTCACAACTCACCTCCTCCTCCTGTACAATGACTGATAACACCTCTATTTACAGTAGATAACATAGGATCCAACAATCACAATAGGTGATGTCATAGCACACCTCCTCCTCCTCTGTACAATTTATTATTATTATTATTATTTATTTATATAGCACCATTAATTCTATGGTGCTGTACATGAAAAAGAGGTTATGTACAGAGTTGTAGATATCGTTTACAGTAAACAAATTTACAATGACAAACTGATACAGAGAGGAAAGGGCCCTTCCCTTGCGGACTTACGATCTATGGGATAATGGGGAAGAGACAGAAGGTCGGGGGTGCTGTAGCTCTGGTGGTGGTGAGGCGGCAGCTCTGGTGGTGGTGAGGCGGCAGCTCAGGATTTTAAGGTTCCGTCTGAAGGATCCAATGGTGGCGGATAATCGACCGTCTTGAGGTGTGGAAATCCGCAGGATGGGGGATATTCAGGAGAAATCTTGGAGGTGGTTGTGTGAGGACAATGACTGATAACCCCTCTATATACAGTGGATAACACAGGATCCACCATTCACAATAGGTGATGTGACAGCTCACCTCCTCCTCCTGCACAATGATTGATAACACCTCTATATACAGTAGATAACACAGGATCCAACATTCACAATAGGTGATGTCACAGCTCACCTCCTCCTCCTGCACAATGATTGATAACACCTCTATATACAGTAGATAAAACAGGATCCAACATTCACAATAGGTGATGTCACAGCTCACCTCCTCCTCCTGCACAATGATTGATAACACCTCTATATACAGTAGATAACACAAGATCCATCATTCACAATAGGTGATGTCACAGCTCACCTCCTCCTCCTCCTGTACAATGACTGATAACACCTCTATATACAGTAAATAACACAGGATCCAACATTCACAATAGATTATGTCACAGCTCACCTCCTCCTCCTCCTGTACAATGACTGACTGATAACACCTCTATATACACTAGATAACACAGGGTCCAACATTCACAATAGATGATGTCACAGCTCACCTCCTCCTCCTGCACAATGATTGATAACTAGTGTTGAGCGATACCGTCCGATACTTGAAAGTATCGGTATCGGAAAGTATCGGCCGATACCGGCAAAGTATCGGATCCAATCCGATACCGATACCCGATACCAATACAAGTCAATGGGACTCAAGTATCGGACGGTATTCCTGATGGTTCCCAGGGTCTGAAGGAGAGGAAACTCTCCTTCAGGCCCTGGGAACCATATTAATGTGTAAAATAAAGAATTAAAATAAAAAATATCGCTATACTCACCTGTCCGACGCAGCCGGGACCTCAGCGAGGGAACCGGCAGCGTTGTTTGTTTAAAATTCGCGCTTTTACTTGGTTACGTGAAGTCCCGGCTTGTGATTGGTCAGGGCGGCCATGTTGCCGGGACGCGGACCAATCACAGCAAGCCGTGACGAAATTACGTCACGGCTTGCTGTGATTGGTCCGCGTCCCGGCAACATGGCCGCCATTAACCAATCACAAGCCGTGACGTCACGGGAGGCTGGACATGCGCGTATTTTGAAAAGCGCGCGTGTCCAGCCTCCAGTGACGTCCCGGCTTGTGATTGGTTAATGGCGGCCATGTTGCCGGGACGTCACTGGAGGCTGGACACGCGCGCTTTTCAAAATACGCGCATGTCCAGCCTCCCGTGACGTCACGGCTTGTGATTGGTTAATGGCGGCCATGTTGCCGGGACGTCACTGGAGGCTGGACACGCGCGCTTTTCAAAATACGCGCATGTCCAGCCTCCCGTGACGTCACGGCTTGTGATTGGTTAATGGCGGCCATGTTGCCGGGACGCGGACCAATCACAGCAAGCCGTGACGTAATTTCGTCACGGCTTGCTGTGATTGGTCCGCGTCCCGGCAACATGGCCGCCCTGACCAATCACAAGCCGGGACTTCACGTAACCAAGTAAAAGCGCGAAATTTAAACAAACAACGCTGCCGGTTCCCTCGCTGAGGTCCCGGCTGCGTCGGACAGGTGAGTATAGCGATATTTTTTATTTTAATTCTCTTTTTTACACATTATTACATTAATGTTGTTGCGATACCCGATACCCGATACCACAAAAGTATCGGATCTCGGTATCGGAAATTCCGATACAGCAAGTATCGGCCGATACCCGATACTTGCAGTATCGGAATGCTCAACACTATTGATAACACCTCTATATACAGTAGATAACACAGGATCCAACATTCACAATAGGTGATGTCACAGCTCACCTCCTCCTCCTGCACAATGATTGATAACACCTCTATATACAGTAGATAACACAAGATCCATCATTCACAATGGGTGATGTCACAGCTCACCTCCTCCTCCTCCTGTACAATGACTGATAACACCTCTATATACAGTAGATAACATAGGATCCAACATTCACAATAGATTATGTCACAGCTCACCTCCTCCTCCTCCTGTACAATGACTGACTGATAACACCTCTATATACAGTAGATAACACAGGATCCAACATTCACAATAGATGATGTCACAGCTCACCTCCTCCTCCTGCACAATGATTGATAACACCTCTATATACAGTAGATAACACAGGATCCACCATTCACAATAGATGATGTCATAGCTCACCTCCTCCTCCTGCACAATGATTGATAACACCTCTATATACAGTAGATAACACAGGATCCACCATTCACAATAGGTGATGTCACAGCTCACCTCCTCCTCCTGTACAATGACTGATATCACCTCTATATACAGTACCTAACACAGGATCCACCATTCACAATAGGCGATGTCACAGCTCACCTCCTCCTCCTGTACAATGACCTTTGACCAGATTAGTACATGAAGCAGAAAATACTTCTATGCAAGAGAAAATTGTGAGAGTCAGTCTATCACTGCTTACGTCGGTGCTGAAAATAACAGGACATATGAGTTCAGTATTTGGCTTGTGGCCAATGTGAAAATTGCAAGATCTCTGGATTTATTTTATATTTTAATATAGTGATATAAATAAAAAAAAACTTAAAAAAGAAAGATAAATACATTTACTATAAAAGATGAATAAAAGCCTACATTAAACATTACCCCATTGTCTGATGTGATGTCACATTGTTTATAAAGGCTATTTTTTTCAAGAAATAAATAAGAACAGGAACTGCAGAATCCATACCAGACTCTGTCCACTTCTGTCAAGAGAAAATGGCAAACTAGACAAAACCAGGATAGGAATACAAGCTAAAGACCGAAATGTGCAACCACCCAGGAGCTCTCCAATACAAATATAATGTCTTAAAGGGTTTTTCTTAAGGATGAACCCTCGGTCACTAGAACCATTTGCACAATATACCCTTCCTACTCACTACAGATGGGATTTAATGTAGTGACATGACCAAGAGCAAGCCCTGCTGCTTCATTCATTATCCAGAGACTGACAGCGGATATCTCTTCTGGGAAACCCCTTCTAAGATCTCAGTATGTTAGGTCTGAATCTGCAGGTCTGGATCAGTCCACCAGCTAGTATGTCTAGGGACCAGATGATATCAGGGGAATAAAGGACCAGACAAGTTGGATATCAGTTCCTGATCCTTTAGTTCCCATCGGGGCTGAGCCATTTCCATCAGTGTCTGGTAGGGCGAGTCAGGAGACATAGGTGACTTCTGAGGGTCAGATCGGCTGACACCTGTCCAAGGCATACGGGTTATTTTATAGGTCTTTAGTTAGTGATTTTCTTCAAAAAATACAATGATGCAAAGATAGGAGTCATACTCAAGTCCTTGAGCGTATTGGAGCTCAGAAACCTCACTTGTGAGTCCCAGGAGCTTAAAGGGATCCTGTCACATTGTACATGTCGTCCCATTTGTGGACAGCATGGTATGTAGAGAAGGAGAAGCTGAGGAGAATGATATACAGGTATATGGGAAAAGATTCCATAAACTGTAACTTGTATATATTCGTTGAAATCCCTGGTGTCTGTATGTATTAGTCCAGTGGGCGGTCCTATACAGTGATTGACACCTATCTCTGCATACACAGTCATACAGGGAAGACTGTCAATCACTGAATAGGACCGCCCACAGGTCTCGTATGATACAAAGGGATTTCAATGAATGGAATCTAAGTCTTACTGAAATTTTTCTCAGAAAAATGTCTATCAATCTGATCAGCTCATCCAGCTCTATAACATCCTACCGGCAGATCAGAGACCATTTTCGACATGATAGGTTCACTTTATAGCCATTCAGCTGGGACTTACCCCTTAGTCTAAACCCACTAGAATGAAGGGGTAATGTTTTTCTTTGTGCAGAATGACATGCCTGATATGCCAGTGTAAAGAGACTAATAGGCTATGCAGTGCTCCTCTGGGAAATTAAATATGAAAATTGCCTATTTATAGTGCAGCGCCCCAGAGTCCTGGTCGTTGCAGTACTGTCGCTCCGCCACTAAGGGGAGCGATGTTACGTCTGATTGCACTAAAGGAGTTCACCTGTTCAGGTATCACAGTCACACACTACACTTCACACTCCAGTCCACCAGGGGGAGCAAAGGTTCTATGTATTAGGCCACTCCTCACATTCTGGTAAAACTGGACGCTGGATAGGAAGTTAGAGAGAAGCTGACTGGGTTTTGCCCAGGTAACATCTCGTGAGAGGAGAGCGTTGCTTGGGAAGATCCAGGGGGGTCCCTGTCAGGGGTGGGATCCTGGCAGAGGCCTAGCAAAAAGGACAGATCGTTACGGAGCCGCGCCTGCACTTCATTGCGGCGGTATCTTAAGAAAGGACACGAAGCGAAGTATATTGTGGAGAAGTGAGAAACGAGATCACAGCACAAAGGCGATAGAACCAGTAGCAGTCATGCCCCGAGATCGGCAACATCCTACTGAGGCGCGTAGCCGGTGGCCGGAACGCCGAGGAAGTATTGGGCTCTACGTATTACTTCAAACCAACGGCAGGGCAGTTAATTTTAGCTTGGCTGTCTCACCTTAATCACCTAATGAAGACAACGGAGGCAATTGTGGGAGAGGGGCGTCTCTAGGGTCCCTATAAAATAACTCCAGGCCTACCCCGTCATACGGGTGCATCCTATCCATATCATCTGGGGGACGGAGAGAAAGAACAGAAACATACACGACAGTTGTGAGGACTATCCCGTGGTGCTCAGCAGGGAAGTACTACAACACCCAGGCGCTAGTAGGTAGGCACTGATTTCCACCTGCAAAGGGAACTCTGGATGTGCCTTCGGACCGGCCGGTCTCAGCCAGCCCTGTTAGCAGTGCTCTGGATTGCGGATGCCGAAGCCTTCAGTAAACAGGTAAAGAGACTGCAACCCTGTGTCCTCGTTATTTACTGTGACCTACACCACCACCTACACCTTTATTGGGCGCCCCTTAGCAGGACCACGGACCGGGTTGGGCCACCATGACATCCTCAGAACCGAGAGACCCGGATTCGAGTACCCCATCGTCCTGCGTCTGGGGGCCGCTCCAATAGACGAAGAGGAATTGAACTCTAGTGCCAACTATTGTAGGTAGCAATGCTAAATGAATCTTGACTTAGGATATGAGCCGAACTAGAATCTCAACTTGCAGACACGTGTTTAGAGATCTAATTTGGCTTCTGACTGGTGTTTAAGGGGTAACGTTTCTCCTTGCCGATAGTGGCATTCCTGTGTAAGGAGACTTATAGGCCATCCTCTTTCTTTCTGATGAGGCAATTTGCATATCCCACTGTGAAGGCATATTCACATTTTTGTTCGTGCTTACTCACTACAAACTCGTCACACCTAACAACCTCAGAATGGGATTGCATACACACCTCTCTTTTGTTTTTCAGCTGTTGTCGGTGAGTCCATTTTACAGACATGAGTGGAAACCTCTCCTCCATTCCTGCAACGTTTCCTACAGAAACTTACTTTCCCCATGCCCGTGGATCGTGTACAGTTTTTGTTTTATTCCCACCTCGATTCCATTAATCCAAATTCTGCAGAATAAAATCCTGTTGATTTCCTGCCAATTTTACCCAGTGAAATCGAAGATGGGAATTTTCTGTATAAATTGATTTTTGATGGGGATTTTTTTTTTTTTTGTAAAATCTTGTGAAACTTTGGTACCATAATTCACCGCAGAAAATCCACTGTGTATCAGACCTACGTAGACATAACTTTAACAATAGTCATTTTTTGCATTATGATAGATGGGCTTTTCAGCTGACACAAACCATTTTATAAGAATATTTCGAGAATTAACCTTTTTCTGGGCCAATATGGTGCCCAGTGAAGACTTGGAGAAATAGTCTATGGTGATTCATTAGTTGCATGTGTGTAGTTTAGCAGCACTTCAGCCAGAATTTAAGCCTCCCAACACCTTGATCGCACAACCCCATTGATGTGGGAATTGAAAAATGTTCTTTGCACCCTCAGGGGTTTAGGGGACAAATAATATTACATGGAGTCCATTCACATGTGATATCTGGATGGGTTTGGTGTAACAAGGCCAATGGGCTCATACCTGGGACTTCCGCTCCCCCATGATCTACATATGCCCTATCAGGCTCTAATATTTTTGAATGTAGAATTATTATCTGTCACGTTTCCATCTGCCTTTGAGATGAGTAACTAAAATCTGATCTCCACGTATGCGGCATCATCGCCTGATGTATTGCGTTACAGCTTTTCTTTTACATACCTGCTTACTGTCATTAGGTTTCTTGTACTTTTTAATAGTGCCAAATTCTCCGTAAGGGCAAATATCATGTTACAATATTCACAATACGTCTATTGTGTTTTACTTATAAATGATTGATTTTCAGTGATATCAACATTGTCAGGTGAATGTCACGTCTATATTTTACAATGTGGAGCGTTCTCATGGTAGGATTTGTTTACTTTCTAGTTTCCAGAAAAACCATTATGGGCTCATGGAGGGATTGACGCCAACAAAGCCTGAGACTCTACAAGGAGTACGGAGAGGGTAGGCTCATTCTCATGGAGGAATTGATGCAAACAAAGCCTGAGACTCTACAGGGAGTACGGAGAGGGTAGGCTCATTCTCATGGAGGGATTGATGCAAACAAAGCCTGAGAGACTCTACAGGGAGTACAGAGAGGGTAGGCTCATTCTCATGGTGGGATTGACACCAACAAAACCTGAGACTCTACAGGAAGTACAGCGAGGGTAGGCTCATTCTCATGGAGGGATTGATGCCATCAAAGCCTGTGACTCTACAGGGAGTAGGGAAAGGGTAGGCTCATTCTCATGGTGGGATTGATGCCAACAAAGCCTGAGACTCTAAAGGGAGTATGGAGAGGGTAGGCTCATTCTCATGGTGGGATTGATGCCAACAAAGCCTGAGACTCTAAAGGGAGTATGGAGAGGGTAGGCTCATTCTCATGGAGTGATTGATGCCAACGAAGCCTGAGACTCTAAAGGGAGTATGGAGAGGGTAGGCTCATTCTCATGGAGGAATTGATGCCAACAAAGCCTGAGACTCTACAGGTAGTACGGAGAGGGTAGGCTCATTCTCATGGTGGGATTGACACCAACAAAGCCTGAGACTCTACAGGGAGTACGCAGAGGGTAGGCTCATTCTCATGGAGGGATTGATGCCAACAAAGCATGAGACTCTACCGGGAGTACGGAGAGGGTAGGCTCATTCTCATGGAGGGATTGATGCCAATAAATCCTGAGACTCTATAGGGAGTATGGAGAGGGTAGGCTTGTCTCATTGGCCAGGATCCTATTAGTAGACTTTGGCTTCATCATGGTGGGTAGAATGCAAGATTTCCCAGATAATGCTCAGATGCCTTAAAGAGGTTGTCCTTTATGGTAACACTGATGACCTATTCTAGGGATATGTGATCAATGTCTGATCAGTAGGGGTGTGACACCCAGCACCCACACCAATCAGCTGTTCTTTATGTCGTTGGCTGCCGAAAGTGCTCAGTTACGGATCTGCTCCGTCTGCTGGTACTGCACATGTGCCCCCTAGTGATTTGATTTCGCACCCCTAAAGGTCAGACATTATCCTAAGGATAGGTCACCAATATTAACCCCTTAACCCCGGAGGTATTTTCATTTTTGCATTTTCGCTTTTTGCTCCCCTTCTTCCCAGAGCCATAACTTTTTTGTTTTTCTGTCAATATGGCCATGTGAGGGTTTTTTTTTTTGCAGAATGAGTTGTACTTTTGAACACCATTAGTTTTAACATATTGTGTACTGGAAAACGGGAAAAAAATTCCAAGTGTGGTGAAATTGCAAAAAAGTGCAATCCCACAGTTGTTTTTTGTTTTGCTTTTTTTACTGTGTTCGCTAAATGCTAAAACTGACCTGTCATTACGGTTCTCCAGGTCATTACGAATTCATAGACATCAAACAAGTAAAGGTTCTTTTTTATATAAGTGGTGAAAAAAAAATTGAGCCATTTTCCGATACCTGTAGAGTTTCCTTTTTTCATGTTCTCAGGTCAGGTGAGGGCTTATTTTGAGCTGACGTAGTGATCAGCGCCCAAAAAACATTAATTTGGGGTTTTGACTTTTTTCTTGCTACGCCATTTAGTGATCAGATTAATCCTTTTTTTATATTGATAGATCGGGCAATTCTGAACTCAGCGATACCAAATATGTGTATGTTTAATTTTTTTTATTGTTTTATTTTGCATGGGGTGAAAGGAGGGTGATTTAAACTTTTACATATTTTTTTTTATATATTTTTAAAAATATATTTTTACTCTTGGCATGGGAGCCTATAAGCTGCCACAACACGATTGCCTCTGCTACATACAGGCGATGATCAGATCACCTGTAAGTAGCAGAATTACTCACTTGCTGTGAGCGCCGACCACCGGGTGGCGCTCATAGTAATCCGGCAGTGACAACAATAGAGGTCTGCAGTAGTGATGAGCAAATATACTCGTTTCCCACATGTAATCAAGCAGGCTAGCAGATGTAAATCATGAAAAATGCACACGGCACTCAAGGTTCCTGTGTGGTGCTCAAGTCGGGTTTCCAGCCCCTCAATCCAATACTCAAAAAACACTTGGCACTCAGAAGAATATTTTGCAAGTTGATTATTCCATTTATTTGTGCATCCAGTTTAGAAAATGAACGTTTTCGGTCCATACATCAGACCTTCATCAGAAATGCCTTTTTTAACAAACTGGTAGATTTAAAGTGGAAGGGTATATCAAGGCCTGAACTGGCCAAAGCTGGGTGACCCGGGATAAGGCAGAGAGGCTGACAGCCAGGTTGCCTCACTATGCCTGAAGAAGTGCTGCTGGGTGAAGGCGCCAATCCGCTGCTATGGGTAGCACTTGAAGCGCCGGCTACGTGGCGTGAAGACTGGAGATCCCGGGCACCGCTGCCCGAGCGGTGCCCGGGATCTCCAGTCTTCACGCCACGTAGCCGGCGCTTCAAGTGCTACCCATAGCAGCGGATTGGCGCCTTCACCCAGCAGCACTTCTTCAGGCATAGTGAGGCAACCTGGCTGTCAGCCTCTCTGCCTTATCCCGGGTCACCCAGCTTTGGCCAGTTCAGGCCTTGATATACCCTTCCACTTTAAATCTACCAGTTTGTTAAAAAAGGCATTTCTGATGAAGGTCTGATGTATGGACCGAAAACGTTCATTTTTTAAACTGGATGCACAAATAAATGGAATAATCAACTTGCAAAATATTCTTCTGAGTGCCAAGTGTTTTTTGAGTATTAGCAGATGTAAATCATCCAGCTGAGGCGATGAAAACTAAATCTCCGAGCACTAAAAAATACTTGGAGGACCCCTGAGCGTGCTCGGGAAATCTCGAGTAACGAGTATATTCGCTCATCACTAGTCTGCAGGAGACCACGTGAAGGGGGTCACTGATGGGCGGATTTCCTGCACGATTGCCAGAAGCAGATGTTAAATGCCGCTGTCAGTGTTTGACATCGGCATTTAAAGGGTTAATAGCCGCAGGTGGATCGCAATTCCACCCGCGGCTGTTCCAGGCATATGTCAGGGGAATCATTGCTTCTATGGAAAAGGAGCAGCAGATAGCAGTATACAGTGTACCTATTGGTCTGTCGTGTGGCATTAAGAGGTGTATGGGAATCCCATAGATATAAGCCATCGATGTGCACGAATAATATTCTAAAATCTCAAAAATGTCTTAAAATCCTTCTCAGTAAAAAGTTCTATATGCAGCACCACACCAGCCATCTTCCTAGAACTATTTATCTCACAACCACAGAAGGTCTCCAGGTGTGATCATTGTACAGAATCAATATTGTTCTTGATGGTCATTTGCATTTCATGACTCCATACATTAATCCATCCATCCACCAATCCATCAATCCATCCCTCCCTGCAACCACCTATTGACCCATCCACCCATTCATCCATCCATGCATCCATCCAATCACCCATCCACACATCCATCCATCCATCTATTCACTGATCCACCCATTCATCCATCCATCCATCCACTAATCAATCCACCCATTCATCAATCCATCCAACCAATCACCCATCCACCCATCCATCCATCTATTCACCGATCCACCCATTCATCCATCCATCCATACACTAATCAATCCACCCATTCATCAATCCATCCAACCAATCACCCATCCACCCATCCATCCATCTATTCACCCATCCACCCATTCATCCATCCATCCATCCACTAATTAATCCATCCATTCATCAATCCATCCAACCAATCACCCATCCACCCATCCATCCATCTATTCACCGATCCACCCATTCATCCATCCATCCATACACTAATCAATCCACCCATCCATCCATTCCTCCATTCTCCCATCCACCCATCCATCCCTCCATTCTCCCATCCATCCATCCCTCCATTCACACATCCACCCCTCCATTCTTGCACTCTTCCATCTATCCATCCATCCTCCCATCCATCCCTCCATTCAACCATCCACCCATCCATTCATTCATCTATCCATCCAAAATACCTTATGCATTAAGGACACACACAATTATAAAGGCAGCCACTGGGTTACTTGGGGGGATCTCTGAGATATATGCTCTTCTTCATGGATGGCGGAGGACTGTGAAGGGTTTACTCAGATGCAAGATTATAACTAGACCAAAAGAGGAAACCAGTGTGTGATACCTGTGTGCATCTATCTCAATTTTTCATATATCGGTGAACTGTCTATGTATTTAAATTATTGGTCTATCTGTTTAAACTTTCACTGATTTAGATTCCTGCAGACGAGCATGTGAAAAATCATCTGAATTTCATCTAGAAAACTCAAACGATTTTCAACTACTTTTTATCTGAACTTCACCTGTGCGCATTCAGACGTCCGCTTTTTACATCTATGTGACATCCGTATAATGTCCGTGTGCGATCTGTTTTTATACATCTACACTACCTGTACATGATCACATACAGCTTCCTAGGTTTAGAATGGAAATGTATCTGTAAAAATTGGATGCCGCTCTGACGTTCCACTTGGGATCCATTTTTTATACTTCTTTTTTTCCGCCCCCATAGACTTGAATGGGTGAGTCTCATCCAAGACTTGGAAGGAGGTAGTATATGCGGTGATTTTTTTCCGATGGAGAGTTGGACCAAGACGAAAAAAATTCATCTGAACAGCCCTACTGAATAACATGGGTCAGTCCACGTACTGTCTGATCAAAGGTCATACAACATGTCTGACTTATACCCTCAACTGCATGAGCCTTAAAGGACAGTTCATAAAGCAAAAATTAAACTATGAGAATTAGCACTTAATATCCCATCCTATCTATATCATATCCATCCATCCATCCATCTATGATGTAGACAGTTCTGTGTTACAGTGTCACTGGTATTGGTGCAGCTCAGGGCTGGTGTGAAGCTGCTGCTGATGATGATGGTGATGATGATGGCTTCTGCTTTGGTCACATAGGACTTTCTGGCCTCCTCAGTAGATTCACCCCAAATAAACCTGGTGGCAGAGTGCTGAGTGGAGGCCAGTGCTGGGCAGGCAGTGAGTGCAGTGCATGCTCCACCTCTCCCCCTGTGTCCTCCTGCAATAGGAGCTCACAGCCTGGGAGCTGCCTTCATTCACTGCTGCTCTGTCCCCATGTCCTGTGTGTGAGCAGCAATGCTGCCAGTGCTGGGGCAGAGGGAGCTGCTGCATGTGTGACAGGTAATCCCCAGCTCTTCCTCCACTCCACTACCATGAGTAAGAGCCAGGATGCCTGCAGACCAGTGTCCTTCAGCTTCACCATAGACAGTATCCTCAAGCTCAACTCCAGGAGAGCAGACAGCAGCACCAAGCCGCCCCGAGCCTTCATCCCGAGGAGCTCCAGCCCCGACCTCCTCCAGCCCCGAGGAGAGGAGGAGGAGGAGGAGGACAGCCGGCCCCTATACCAAGCACAAGGTACAGAGCTGCCCCTGTATTTTACAGTCAATTGTTAGCTCTTGGGCCAACAGATCTGCCATAAGACTGTCTGCTATTACTATATGAGCTTCTCATTATGTATGATGTTTGTATCTGCTGTCATATCCTACATTACAGATGTGACTTATATGATCTATAGAATAATCTCCACCACTGATATCCAGGTATATACTGACATATGGCCAGTCACACAACAGATCCAGACACTGTACAGCTCCACTGCTACTGGGTGGCTGCATTCTTACATGAGAAACTGATATATATATATATATATATATATATATATATATATATATATATATATACATATACATATAGTTTATAGTCTATGTATATGATGTATGTATATATATATATATATATATATGCGTGTATATGCTTATATATGTATATGTGCATGTGTGAATTATATATATATATATATATATGTGCATATATGTATATATTATATATACCAATACCAGTGAGATATAGATATATATATATATAATATACATATATATGTCACACAAACATATTTATGTCTTTATACACACACATGATTTTATATATATATATATATATATATATATATATATATATCTACTGTACAGATAAACAAACATATATATATGTATACAAACACACACAAATCTATATCTTTGGTATATGTATGTATATATATATATATATATATATATATATATATATGCTCAGACACACAGCATTTATATACATATATAGATTGACATATGGATAAACATATCTATGTCTCTATACACACATGATTATATATATATATATATGTATACTGTACATATAAACAATCATATATATACAAACACACACAAATCTATATCTCTATTATATGTGTGTATGTATATATATATACTGTCGCACACAGCAGTTATATATATATATAGAAAGACATACACACAGACGAATTTATCTCTCTGTTATATGTATATATATATATATATATATATATATATATATATATGCTCTAGCACACAGCAGCTATATAAATATGTACATATACACACACTCTGGCACACGGCAGATATATATATATATATATGTATATATATATATATACATATATATATACATAGCCGCCTGTATAGGCACACCCATGTGTCTGTGATGCAGCAGATGCCTCCAGGTTAGCGCCGGGCTGACACAGTGTCAGTGTCTGGGAATCTCAGCAGCTGTGGGAGCAGCACACGGTCCGGGGACACTACAGGAGCACATGGGAAACTCTCCACTATACATTACTAATCCAGGATTACAGGACCTGAGGCTGCGCAGCTGTTGTAGCACTGCAAGACCCAGCATGGCCATAGCGGCAATGCTTTCCCTAAACCTGCAGACTGTAGATCTCCCTGCTGGCGTCCATCCACTGCTGCTTCCAAAGTCCCAACATTTCTAGAATCAGACTCATATAGGAACACATCTATTCTAGTTATGTGACAATTCATCCACTTTCTCCCTTTACTCGTGCTGCTTCTGACATTTTATTTACATCCCTACATTGCACCAGATCTATAATCAAACACTAATATAAAACCATTAACTAAATGCGAAGATAAGAAATGTTAATAAACAGTGGTATAAAATATACGCAAATAAGAAAGTTGTGAGGTTAAACCTAAATGCAAAAAAGGGGATAAAATCAATATAAATTGAGAGGAAAAGCAAGAAATTAACACAACATGAACTATTCATGTTCATTAAAAATATATATGTTAACTTTTATGATGTATATTTTAACCGGTTGTGCTATATTGGGACACAGGTCATTCTGGCATTAATTTTTTGCAATTTGCACCATCGGCATGGATGAAATTCTGTATTTTTAGATGTTTGTGATACAATGACATTTTGTATTTAATAACAGTAGAAATGATCTGAATATATTATTTGAAATATATTATATGAAATATATGTCTTCATTGCTGACATCCATTATTTCTATAGAGTAGGAGCTTCTGGGAGGGTCAGAGACTTCTCCACCCTGCACCCTATGACCAATGTCCCTTTGCTCCCCTACAGGCAGCAGAAGTCGTCTTCTGACCACCACTAGCACCCATTGCCTTAACTACTGCACAGAGCAGTCTGCAAAGTTTAGAGACTTACCTTGCAGGACAGAAAGCCCCGACAGCCTGGAAGATGGACCTTCTCCATCTCCTGATGAGCTCAACAAAAAGAACAAGCTTTTGGCCAAGAAAAAGACTCGCACCATCTTCTCCAAGAGCCAGATCTTCCAGCTGGAGACCACCTTTGACATGAAGCGTTACCTGAGCAGTGCTGAGAGGGCATGTTTGGCCAATTCTCTGCAATTGACTGAGACCCAGGTCAAAATCTGGTTCCAGAACAGAAGGAATAAGCTGAAAAGGCAAATGTCAGCAGAACTGGAGGCTCCTGGAGCAGGAGAACCCAATGGGGACTTACCAGTCATCTACAAAGACACTTCCTTCTTGAGTAGATGTGTCCTACCCATGTCCTTCCCTGTTCTCTATCCTGGGAGCAATATTCCCTATCTGTGCTTCCCAAATCCAGGCAAGTATTACAGCCTGGCAGATGGAGATGTATAAAGACTACTAGTACTCACTTAGTTTTGCATTGACTTACCTCCATCAAAAAGACACTGCTGGACATTAGGAGTCAACCCCTCATAGGGGATGGCAGGGATTTTTATATATATCTTATTGCTATCAATATAACAGCATGTACACTTATTTTTGTATATTTTTTTACAAGTTGAACCCCATCTTCCAACAAACAATCTAATTTAAATACGTCCTATGCAAATATATTTAAAGAAGGATGATCGTCCTTTCTCTGTGCACTTTCTCATGAATCGCATATCTTCTTCCATAGACCTGGCTGTCACATCCAAGTGTCACTTATCAGCACTCTGCCGAGGGGTCGGCGCTCAACGAGTTAACTTATTGCTGCACATGATAGGGTCATTGTCACAATATGTCCTTCTAACCAAAGACCACTGCTTCTCCCTCATCAAGATCAGCGTCTCACATCTGCGATTATTGTCTTAATTCTGAACAAAATAATGCAATTTTTACATGACTGTAAATATGAAATGCTCTTTTTTGGAAACAAGATTATTAAATAAAATATACTATAGACATGAATGGAGGTTTATAGCGTGTGATATTGTGCAGAGCAGTCCTGAATGTGACAGCAAAATTCTATCCAATAATAATAATAATAATAATAATAATAATAGTAATAATAGTAATAATTATCTAGCTATCATCTATTATCTATCTATCTATCTATCTATCTATCTATCTATCTATCTATCTATCTATCTATCTATCATCTATCTATCTATTATCTATCTATCTATCTATCTATCTATCTATCTATTATCTATCTATCAATCAATAATATAATAATTATCTATCTATCTATCTATGTATCTATCTATCTATCTCATATCTATCTATGTATCTATTTATCTATCTCATATCTATCTATCAATCTCATATCTATTATCTATCTATATATCTATTATGTATGTATGTATGTATGTATGTATGTATGTATCTATCTATCTATCTATCTATCTATCTATCTATCTATTTATCTATCTATTATTTATCTATTATCGATCTATCTATCTATCTAATATCTATGCAAATAATAATAGAACAGCGCCACAATTGCATACAATGGATGAGAGTCCTCCCAAACAAATATTCCATTTTTGCAGAATGTAAAATATATAAAAAAGCAAGGCAGCACTCCACAAATAGATGGAAAAAAGTGAGGACTTTATTCAGCCCAAGGGGCAACGTTGTGGATCACATAACTTTTTCAAGGCTTGCAAAAAAGGTTCTGTGAATCGAAACGTTGCCACTTGGACCAAATAAAGTCCATACTTTTTTCCGTCAATTTTAATTCTTTCTTTTTATGTTCTATCTCATACTGAAAGTAAGAAGTTTTATATAAAAAGAGAATATATACATGTGCATAAACATTACACATGTATACATTTTTTTAATATATAAATAGTATTATTTATCTTCCATAAAACTTACCTTTAATCATATATATATATACACACACACATACACGCAGTATTAGTATATGAGTAATATGGGGGAGCTTGTTGGTATTAATACTCGCAGAGGACTTTATTATGTATAGACATTGGCACAATTGTGATAATGACTTTGGTCTTACATTTTAATTGTCAGTACCACAGCAATGACAGTGTCTATACATAAGTAATAAATTCCTCTGCAAGTATTAATACCAATGGTCACACCCATATTAATCATATATTAGCATTGTAATTAACAATGCTATATATATATATATATATATATATATATATATATATATATATATATATATATATATATATATATATATATATATATAAAAGAGTAGAGTCCGGCAATCTGTTAATTGCGTTTTATTCACTCCATGGATTGTGTGTAAACAAACTGTGACGTTTCGGTCTCATGGACCTTCATCAGATATACACATCCAGATATATGAGCACAGAATATATTTTATTAAAACAAATGTTTCTTGGAAAATAAATAATCCTAAATATATTATGTATGTAAATATTTCTTATTTTTATATAAACCTTGCAATATTTCAAATCAAACTGATAGTAATAAAATCTACATAGATAACCCAGTGACAGGATGATCTGCAGAGCCATAATGTACTTGCTGACGATCTCCTGGTAGAGCAGATAATCCACAGAGGAATGTGCGCGTTAATTACTGCAGTCACACCTAACACCAGGCAGGTGCAAGACATAAATCACAAAGTCAGCAATAAAACAGATCTGTGGTTTTTTTTTTCTCTTATTATTTTTATTGTTATTTTAATTATATCCATGACATAAACATTATTCTTTCTCGTCCTTTTTGGTCCCAATCTGGGATGTTACCTGCCTCACTATGTGCTCTATCCATAATAACCCTAGAAATCCAGAACTATTAACTGTTTAATGACTTACCTTTTTTTCCCCATGCAGATTATGAGATAATCTAGATGTCATCATCAGTGTCTTAATTACTCAGTTAATGGGTTTATTGACCGTCTGGGCGCAGATGCCTGGATTCACATTGGATATAATAGTATAGACTAATCACAGACACGGCACAACCCGATTGTTTTCTTACATCGTTTCTGGTTTCTTTTTTTTTTTTTTCTCATCCACATTATTTTTTAATTATACAGTATTCATCTTTAATTAAAAACAAAACAAAAAGAAATAAACTTTTTAGACATTATTTAAAGTAATACTGTACCGAAGCCAAAATAGTTTTAACTAACATTACATTTTATTTAATCGAATGAGATTAGCTACATTAATGTTACTTTATGGGAGGTTAAATACTTATTTTTGTGTTATTTTTTTATGGTTTTTGGAATTAATTATCAACAAATAACAATCAAATATCACATGGATGGTTACAAAAATTGACAGAATGAAGATCCAAATGGTGTGAGTGTATATATACTTATAATAAATATGCATTTATGAGAAAATAGGTGTATATATTTATGTATGTGCGGATAAAATATAAAAATATATACTGTATGCATATATATGTGTATATATATAGATAGATAGATAGATGGATAGATAGATAGATAGATAGATAGATAGATAGATAGATAGATAGATAGATAGATAGATAACTCAGGTAGTGTAAGATTGGGACATGGAAGTTTTTGCAGTGTTAAGGCAAAAAAAATATGTGTAAGAATGTAAGACGAAAAGAGAATGTCTGCACACATATAGCTCTATATTTCTTCGTTATAACTTTGAGAAAACTTTTCAGTCCCCACTTCCATTACTTAGTATGGACCTTAGTAACCATCTTCCGTGTATTATGTGCATTCTGGATTCACGGTGTGTTATTATGGTCCTTTTTGTCAGCAGTAAATACAACACACTCTTCATTTGCAGGGAATGTGCAAGTAACGATCATCTAAATATACATTAATCGATCGCCTTATATCCTTGTACATGCAGCAGCTCCTTATGTAAATGTAATTGAGGTGCAGCCTGCGAGTCTGGCACTGGGGAAAGCAGCAGCCGGGAGGTAATGCACACACCACTTACTAGGTCTATTTTCATACAGATCAAGTGAGGGAAGTTTTTGATTTACTTTGGGAAGTCTTAATTTTCATTTCAGATAGGAGATAGATAGAGATAGAAATAATTAGATGATAGATAATAGATAGATAAAAGATAATAGATAGATAATAGATTAATAGATAATAGACAGATAAAAGATAATAGATAGATAATAGATTAATAGATAGATAATAGATCGATAGATAATAGATAATAGATAGATAATAGATTAATAGATAATATATAGATAGATAATAGATAATAGATAGATAATAGATTAATAGATAGATAATAGATAGATAATAAATAGATAGATAATAGATAGATAATAGATAGGTAGATGATAGATAATAGATAGATAGATAGAACGATAGATAATGGATAGTTATGAGATAAATAAATAGAAATAACTAGATGATAGATAAATAGATTACAAAGATAGTTTAAAGATAGATTATACATAGATAAATAGATTAAAAATAGATATATAAGTACAATATATATATATATATAAAGATAGATGATAAATAGAAATGATAAATAGAGAAATAGATAAATAAATAGATAATAGATGTATATGTATATGTGTGTGTGTATATACAGTATATGTAAATATATATATAAATGTATACATAGAAATAATTGAATAGATCGATATAGATACATGTATATATATATATATATATATATATATATATATATATATATACTGTATATGCATAGATTATATATACGGTACATAGATAGATAGATAAATATGAGATGGATAGATAGTTTTCTCCTAGCACATTACTGAGGTCTGCTGTGCCCCTCTGCTCTCACTGCTGGCTGAAGCTTAGGGTACTGTCACACAGTGCAATTACGATCGCTACGACGGTACGATTCGTGACGTTCTAGTGATATCGTTACGATATCGCTGTGTCTGACACGCAGCAGCGATCAGGGACCCTGCTGAGAATCGTACGTCGTAGCAGATCGTTTGAAACTTTCTTTCGTCGCTGGATCTCCCGCTGTCATCGCTGGATCGTTGTGTGTGACAGCGATCCAGCGATGCGTTCGCTGGTAACCAGGGTAAACATCGGGTTACTAAGCGCAGGGCCGCGCTTATTAACCCGATGTTTACCGTGGTTACCAGCGTAAAAGTAAAAAAAAAAAAAACGTACATACTCACCATCTGATGCCCGTCAGGTCCCTTGCAGTCTGCTTCCTGCTCTGACTGTGAGCGCCGGCCGGAAAGTGAGAGCAGATCACAGCGGTGACGTCACTGCTGCGCTCTGCTCTCACTGTACGGCTGCACTCAGTCAGAGCGGGAAGCAGACTCTCCTCCTTTGCTTTTTGTACACACACAATTTGCACATTATTAGAAGTAATTGTCTCCATTCTTAATTGGATCAGCAGACAGAGAGGGACAACAATTCTTTCTTCCTAAGGCTAAACAATCAAGAGAAGGTTCCTAGGTCAAGAGACTGCACTGAAAGAAAGCTGAGGGAGGTGGAAGGAGTATGAGGGCTTACAAGATGGGAGCTTTACCAAGTGAGATAATGGTGGCTGTAGTATTAATGCTGCTACTATTATTACTATTTCTACTCCTAGAATGGGTAGGCAGTGCTGTCTGTGAAAAACCCCAAACCGGTTTCCATGTGGACTATTTTTCATACAATAGTGTGAAGCCAACCTAATAGAAACTTTGCTGCAATCATAGTAATAATAATAATTAAAATAATGATAACGAAGGAAGAGTATGGGGACTGTGGGTGAGAACCTGGTTAACTGATGGTGAAAACTGACACTGACCAAACTCTGATGACTCTGATAAGAAGCATAAAGGAAACTGCGACCGTTTTTGCGCACAGAAAATTCACTTATGTCTGAATGAGCTCTAACCTATGGCACGGATAGTAAATTCTCAGAATGTGTCACTTAATACCTGCAAATCAAATCTGGAAGGGAAATTTTCTACATATGAGGGTAGGTTCACACTACTATATTTTTGGTCCTAGTGCCGTCCGTGAAAAACGGAGTCTACTCGACTAATACTATTCAGTGGGGGGCGGTGCAGCTGACCGAATCTGTGTGTGAGAAAAATCACAGCGTGCACTAGTTTCTTCTTTAAATCGGATAAGACTCGCCCATTCAAGTCTCTGGATGCACAAAAATAATCTGATTCCATACTGAGGCACAGTACAACATGCGATTTTTACGGATACATTACAATTCTGTAGCATAGGAAACTGTAAATGGTCCTGGAAAAGATTAATAGCTGCCGCTGTAAAAAAAATGATTGTAGAAGGATGACAAGTGAGGAAAAATTATCCCAGTGTTTTGAATGACTTTGGCATTTTTTATATGGTCGTGTAAACTTAGCCTGAATGTAATTTTATTGTAACATGCTACCACGTCTCTATACTGTTGTATAAAACTAGTAATCACATTACCATTGCTGTATAGTGCAATAGAAATAATAAGATGCTGAGCGGAGGATAATTTTTGGACGTTTGAGTCAATACTTTTATATGCTTTAAAAAAATACTTTTTAAACTATTGTAAATGTTTTTTATCTTTTTGTTTTTGTACAAGCATTTTTCCTGAAGTTTTACAAGTCCTATAGAGAAGAGTATGGAAGAGATGCCAGAGAAAGACCCCATACACCGAGCACGCTGCATTTTGAAAACAATCGCCACTAACACTAAGGCTGAGCTTCCACCATTCATTTTTGATGACTTTTTGAGTCTGCACATGTGTCTTATAGTTCCAGCAAAGTGGACGGGATTTATGGAAATCTCATGCCCACTCTGCTTTTTTTTTACCCAGTGCAAACTGACCTGCGGTGCGTTTTTCAAATCCGCAAAATGTTAATTTCACTTGTGAGTTTTATGTAAAGATTTTTCCCATAGACTGTGGAAAATCCACAGATACAAAACACACATGCATGTAATCTATATATATATATATAATTGTCTAAGGGGTACTTTTGTCTGTTTGTCTGCCTGTCTGTAACTTCCGTAACGGAAATCCCACGTCGCTGATTGGTCGCTGCTGGCCAGGCGCGAGCAATCAGCGACAGGCATAGTCCGGCCGCTTATTGGCCCCTCCCTACTCTCCTCCAGTCAGTGCCCCCCTTCCTACTCCCCTCCAGTCAGTGCCAGTGTATCGCCCCATCCTGGACCAACTTTTTACTATTGATGCTGCCTATGCAGCATCAATAGTAAAAAGATATAATGTTAAAAATAATTAAAAAAATAAATTTTTTTGCTATTTTCACCTTCCGACGTCCACCGATGCGCGCGATGCTGCCTCCAGCTTCCATTCTCAGTGATGCATTGCGAAATTACCCAGATGACTTAGCGGTCTCTCGAGACTGCTAAGTCATCTGGGTAATATCGCAATGCATCACTGGGAACGGAAGCTGGCGGCAGCATTGCGTGCATCGGGACAGCTTCGGTGGATGTCGGAGGGTGAGTATATAACTATATTTTATTTTAATTTTTTTTAAAGAGGGATATGGTGCCCACACTTCTATATACTATGTGGGCTGTGTTATATACTGTATGGGCTGTGTTATATACTGCATGGGCTGCGTTATATACTGCGTGGCCTGTGTTATATACTGCGTGGCTGTGCAATATACTACATGGGCTGTGCTATATACTACATGGGCTGTGTTATATAGTACGTGGGCTGTGTTATATATTATGTGGGCTGTGTTATATACTGCCTGGCTGCAATATTCTATGTGGGCAGTGTTATATACTGCGTGGGCTGTGTTATATACTATGTGGCCTATGTTATATACTGCGTGGGCTGTGCTATATATTATGTGGGCTGTGTTATATTCTGCATGGCTGCTATATACTACGTGGCTGTCTGTGTTATATACTACGTGCCTGTTCTATATACTATGTGGCTGCTATATACTATGTGGCTGCTATATACTACATGGCTGTCCTATGTACTACATAGCTGTGCTATATACTATGTGGCTGTCTGTGTTATATACTAAGTGGCAGTGTTATATACTACGTAGCTGTGCTATATACTATGTGGCTGTCTGTGTTATGTACTACGTGGCTGTGTTATTTACTACGTGACCTGTGTTATATACTACATGGGCTGTACTATATATTATGTGGGCTGTGTTATATACTGCGTGGCTGCTATATACTACGTGGCTGCTATATACTATGTGTCTGTGCTATATACTACGTGGCTGTCTGTGTTATATACTACGTGGCTGTGTTATATACTATGTAGCTGTGCTATATACTATGTGGCTGTCTGTGTTATATACTACGTGGCTGTGTTATTTACTACGTGACCTGTGTTATATACTACATGGGCTGTACTATATATTATGTGGGCTGTGTTATATACTGCGTGGCTGCTATATACTACGTGGCTGCTATATACTATGTGCCTGTGCTATATACTACGTGGCTGTCTGTGTTACATGAGCTGTGCTATATTCTATGTGGCTGCTATATACTACGTGGCTGTCTGTGTTATATACTACGTGCCTGTTCTATATACTATGTGGCTGCTATATACTATGTGGCTGCTATATACTACATGGCTGTCCTATGTACTACATAGCTGTGCTATATGCTATGTGGCTGTCTGTGTTATATACTACGTGGCTGTGTTATATACTACATAGCTGTGCTATATACTATGTGGCTGTCTGTGTTATATACTACGTGGCTGTGTTATTTACTACGTGACCTGTGTTATATACTACATGGGCTGTACTATGTATTATGTGGGCTGTGTTATATACTGCGTGGCTGCTATATACTACGTGGCTGCTATATACTATGTGCCTGTGCTATATACTACGTGGCTGTCTGTGTTATATACTACATGGCTGTGTTATATACTACGTAGCTGTGCTATATACTATGTGGCTGTCTGTGTTATATACTACGTGGCTGTGTTATTTACTATGTGACCTGTGTTATATACTACATGGGCTGTACTATATATTATGTGGGCTGTGTTATATACTACGTGGCTGCTATATACTATGTGCCTGTGCTATATACTACGTGGCTGTCTGTGTTACATGAGCTGTGCTATATACTATGTGGCTGCTATATACTATGTGGCTGTTGTATACTACGTGGCTGTCCTATATACTACATAGCTGTGCTATATACTACGTGGCTGTCTGTGTTATATACTATGTTATATACTACGTGCCTGTGCTATGTACTACGTGGCTGTGCTCTATACTACGTGGCTGTCTGTGTTATATACGACGTGGCTGTGTTATATACTACGTGGCTGTGCTATATACTACGTGGCTGTGCTAAGCGCGAGGTACATACATTATTATTATTATTATTATTTATTGTTATAGCGCCATTTATTCCATGGCGCTTTACAAGTGAGGAGGGGTATACATAATAAAAACAAGTACAATAATCTTGAACAATACAAGTCATAACTGGTACAGTAGGAGAGAGGACCCTGCCCGCGAAGGCTCACAATCTACAAGGGATGGGTGAGGATACAGTAGGTGAGGGTAGAGCTGGTCATGCAGTGGTTTGGTCGATCGGTGGTTACTGCAGGTTGTAGGCTTGTCGGAAGAGGTGGGTCTTCAGATTCTTTTTGAAGGTTTCGATGGTGGGCGAGAGTCTGATGTGTTGTGGTAGAGGGTTCCAGAGTAGGGGTGATACGCGAGAGAAATCTTGTATACGATTGTGGGAAGAGGAGATAAGAGGGGAGTAGAGAAGGAGATCTTGTGAGGATCGGAGGTTGCGTGTAGGAAAGTACCGGGAGATGAGGTCACAGATGTAAGGAGGAGACAGGTTGTGGATGGCTTTGTACGTCATGGTTAGGGTTTTGTACTGGAGTCTCTGGGCAATGGGGAGCCAGTGAAGGGATTGACAGAGGGGAGAGGCCGGAGAATAGCGGGGGGACAGGTGGATTAGTCGGGCAGCAGAGTTTAGAATAGATTGGAGGGGTGCGAGAGTGTTAGAGGGGAGGCCACAGAGCAGGAGGTTGCAGTAGTCAAGGCGAGAGATGATGAGGGCATGGACTAGGGTTTTTGCAGATTCTTGGTTGAGGAATGTACGGATTCGTGAAATATTTTTGAGTTGAAGTCGGCAGGAAGTGGAAAGGGCTTGGATATGTGGTTTGAAGGAGAGATCAGCGTCAAGGATAACCCCGAGGCAGCGAGCTTGTGGGACTGGGGAGAGTGGGCAGCCATTTACTGTAATGGATAGGTTCGTTGGGGGGGGTCACGTGAGATGGGGGAAAGATGATGAATTCTGTTTTGTCCATGTTAAGTTTCAGAAATTTAGCGGAGAAGAAGGATGAAATAGTGGACAGACATTGAGGGATTCTGGTTAGTAGGGAGGTGATATCTGGTCCAGAGATGTAGATCTGTGTGTCATCAGCATAGAGGTGATACTGAAAGCCATGAGATTCTATGAGCTGTCCCAGGCCAAAGGTGTAAATGGAGAAGAGCAGGGGCCCAAGGACTGAACCTTGTGGGACTCCGACAGAGAGGGGGCGAGGTGAGGAGGTGGTGTGTGAGTGGGAGACGCTGAATGTCTGGTCTGTTAGGTATGATGAGACCCAGGATAGGGCCAAGTCTGTGATGCCAAGGGATGAGAGGGTCTGTAATAATAGGGAATGGTCCACTGTGTCAAAGGCAGCCGACAGGTCGAGGAGGAGGAGAACAGAGTAGTGTCGCTTCCTCTTGGCGGTTAAGAGGTCATTGGTGACCTTAGTTAGCGCAGTTTCAGTGGAATGGTGTGACCGGAAGCCAGATTGTAAGCGGTCAAAGAGGGAGCAAGAAGAGAGATGGGAGGACAGTTCAAGGTAGACGTGTTGTTCCAGTAGTTTTGAGGCATAGGGGAGAAGTGATATAGGGCGATAGCTAGATACAGAGGATGGGTCAAGAGAGGGCTTTTTGAGGATAGGTGTGATGGAGGCATGTTTAAAGCTTGAGGGGAAAACACCAGTTGTTAGTGATAGGTTGAAGAGATGGGTTAGGGTTGGGATGAAGATTGTGGTGAGGTTTGGGATGAGGTGGGATGGGAGCGGGTCAAGTGCACAGGTGGTGAGATGCGATCTTGAGAGTAGAGTGGCGAGTTGATCTTCTGTAATGGTGAAGTAGTTGGTTTTGGAGGTGGAGGGTAGGGAAGTTGGGAGGAAGGGCTCTGGGGCTTGTTGACCAAAACTGTCTCTGATGTTATCAATCTTCTGCTTGAAGAATGAGGCAAAGTCTTCAGCAGAGATAAGTGAGGAGGGAGGAGGTGCTGGGGGACGGAGGAGAGAATTGAAGGTGTTGAATAACTGTTTAGGGTTGTGAGACAGGGAGGATATGAGAGATGAGAAGTAGGTTTGTTTAGCTGTGGCGAGTGCGGTCTTGAAAGTAGTGAGGGACTGTTTGAATGCGATTAAGTGGTCGTTGGAGTGGGATCTTTTCCATCTGCGCTCAGCAGCCCTGGAAGCTCGCCTCAGTTCTTTGGTCAGGCTGGTGTGCCAGGGCTGTCTGTTGATTTTGCAAGCTTTGGTATGTGTAAGTGGGGCAGCAGATTCCAAAGCTACAGCTATTGTGGTGTTATATAGAGCGGCAGCGTCATCCGCATTGTGTATGGAACTTATGTCTGTGAGAGGGAGGAGGGATTCAGAGAATGAATGTAGGTCAAGATGTTTAAGATTTCTGCGAGGGTGTGAAAGTTTGTGGGGTGGGGACTCTAGACATGGAGTGGAGAGAGATGAGAATGTGAGAAGGTTGTGGTCAGAGAGAGGAAGAGTTGAGTTAGAGAGGTTAGATAGGGAGCAGAGGCGGGTGAAGATGAGGTCCAGTGTGTGACCATCTTTGTGAGTGGCTGCAGAAGACCATTGAGTGAGGCCGAAGGAGGAAGAGAGAGATAGAAGTTTAGTGGCAGCTGAGAGGGAAGTGTCAATGGGGATGTTGAAATCGCCCATGATGATAGTGGGGATGTCTGCAGAAAGGAAATGTAGCCAGGTGGTGAAGTGGTCAAAGAAGATGGTGGCTGGCCCTGGGGGGCGGTAAATGACAGCCAGTTGGAGGTTGGAGGGGGAGTAGATGCGCACAGAGTGCACCTCAAAGGAAGGGAGGGTAACAGAGGGTGGCCTTGGGATTGGGGTGAAGGAGCAGTTATCTGACAGGAGAAAACCAACTCCTCCACCATACATACATACATATTCTAGAATACCCGATGCGTTACAATCGGGCCACCATCTAGTAACTTTATCAATAAGGTTTGGTCAAAGCCAAATACCAGGAAGTATCAAAAACAAAACAACTTTATTTAAAGCAAGATATATCAAAATGAGACAAAAAACTGCAGTGTTAAAAATGAGATATAAATGGATGTAAAAAAAGTGCACTCAAAAATGCAATGAAAAAAACTGCAAGTAACATAATTTATCTAAAAATCAGCAAAATCAAAAACTCATCAAATACTCATTGGGGAAGGGGAATTTATCAGCCAATGTGCACCAGTTTTCGGTGCGAGTTGTGTCAAACATTTTGACAAATTGATGCATGCACCAATATTACATCCACATTGTATTAAATAAAAAAAAAATTAGCTTGGTCATTGCTATCATGTTAACCAATGTGGCTAGCAAATTTGCTAAGTGGAAAGTCAGAAGTGGGAGAATTGTTGGTGCAAATCTACGCTGACAGCTATCTCTCCTGACTCCAATATACACATGAATGCTCATTTGTTCCTTATGGGGAAGGGAGTAATGGTCACAGCCAGACAGTTCTGGCAGCAGCTTACTTAGGTCACGTTCACATGTTCAGTATTTGGTCAGTATTTTACATCAGTACTTATAATCCAAAACCAGGAGTGGGTGAAAAATGCAAAACTGGTGATGTTTTTCTATTATGCTGGAGTCACACTAGCATATAAAAAAATCGGTCCAATGTTGTACCAGAAAAGTAGTAATTTTTTTCAAATTGCATCTGTATGACATCCATATGAAATGCGTTTTTAACATCAACATTTACATTCTGTATTTCTCTATGCCATTTAAAGCTAGTTTTCTAACTAATAAAACAATGCTATATACAGATTTACATAGATTGATAGATAGATATGAGATACATAAATAGATCAATAGATAGAATGGATAAATACAATAGAGAAATAGATAGAAAGATGTCATGAGATACATTATTAGTGCATCCGTGTGTAGTTTACTGTACATGTATTCAGCTAATAAATAAATACAGAAATGAAAAAAATGACTTGTGGTCCCCCCCAATTTTTAATAATCAGCCAAGGTAAAGCAGACAACTATATGTGAGATGAGAATGGCACTAGGCAGCAAATACAAATGATTCAAGGATGAAAGTAGGATCCTATTTGAGACACTTCTGGCACATGTGTAGCAGCAACTAGTGGGTGGTGCTCAACGTCAAAGATTTATATAAGTCCAAATGAAGAAAAATAGAAGTGGCACTCACCCCAATGTTGCTGTGAATCAAAGTCCTTTATTCATATTATGCAACAGTGGACATAATACGGAGAGGCGGCTGGTAAAAGAAGCGGTGCAGGGGAGGAAAAAGGACGACGGCCGTTTCGCGCTTGTGCGCTTCCACGGGTCCAGGACCTGTGCTCTTTTTTATTGTTTTATACTGAGTTGAATTTGGCAGAGACATTTTAATTTGGATTTGGCACTTGTGCACTTTTATACTGTTTTTTTATTGAGTTGGATTTGGCAGAGAAACCTCTAATTACGTGGTGTCAGCGTAATCTAAGACATCCTGTTATTATAGTGGGGCTGGAGTTAGGAGTGGTATTTTACTCTTTCATCCTGATCTTCCTGGTGCAGTGCATGTTTTGTAGTTTTTACATTTAATATTTATATATTATTTTATATTTGTGGATTTATGTAATTTTAATATATTTTGTAACCATTGTCACGCACAATAATAATAAAAAATATATTCTGATAAGTCCATGTCCTGGTATTTCATCTGGTTCTTTTGACCCTTACTGAAGTGTTTTGGTTCTAGTCTGGCTGCAGCTGTGGTTTCCACAGCGATTGTTACACAGTGCACTTGGGTGACGCATATAAAATTTCTATATACTTTCTTTACATATACAGATATATGAATGAGAATGTGATTTATTTGCAATTTAATTTACTTTATGTGTACTGTGTGACATATATTCATCTATAATAGGTCCAAGTGCTCTCTGTGAAAAACATGGATAACTCTTGTGTAAGAGATTCTGAGCCATTAATCAACAGACAGCTATCTTGTGTGGATCACTGGTTCAGAGTATATAGGAAATTAAACATAATATCGTGAATTGATATAACCCATGATGGTGTTTGACCAAACGATTTCCCTTATATCCAGCAATCTGTAGCCATCCCTTCTCTGACAACCTTATGAAGCAGGACACCAGTTTGGTCGGCTTAATATTCAGCCTCAGATTTAACTTCTCCTAATTCCTAGCACTCTCCAGGCTAAGAATCACAAACTGCTGGTGCCAAGCGCGAGCAAATTCTGTTTTGATGTAAATGTCTGGAGTTCAGATGAGACACTTGAGATCTGCTGGGAGAGATGTTGGTATGTTTCCAAACTGAAGAATATTAAATGTCTTTTTGGGAGATTTACACATGGATTAGTAACAGTTAAACGGTTCTTCATGGCGCTCAACCAGTTCAAGAGAATTTTATAAAACTCTAGACAAGGATTTATTCTTTTTCATTTTTTAATATTTTGTTACATGACTGAATCAACCCCTTCACTAGATAAAAATTATTCAATCCTCCGGCCATATAGAGCATGTATATATCCAGTCAAACTTGCGGTGTTATCTAACTGGCGGTGTGTGAACAATACCACATAGACGCGTTTATATCTAGCAACCGGTGATACTGAACGTCTGCGACTTGTTTGCTCATCAGCAGTCATGTAATTGCCATTTTACAGCAGCTCAAAAACAGGATAAAAAAATGTAAAATGCATTTTTTTACCATAGAAAAAAAGTAGCAAAGTTAAGTGCAGCAAAAATGCCACGTGTGAGCGTATCCATAGACTCTATAGGTAACCTGCAAATGAGATTGTCTTCTACTGTAACTATGGATTCACCAAAGTTGTCTCTGTGAAGCAGGCTATATACAGTAGATTTATGTCAGCTGAACCCGCCTTTATCGATGGGTTTTACTGATGATCTGTTGTGTATGGAGGAGCCTGCCAAATGACGGTTGATAAAGACGTCAATGGTGTATGCCCGTTTTTGGACTGCTGACTATATTGTTCCCCTAGGGATAACCCACTGACTTAGGATGAGCGGACCCATGGAAGTTCAGGTTTATTGGGGTTCAACCAAACTTTAGTCCAAAGTTCCAAAGTTCGGTTCGGGTACCAGAATTTTACCAAAACTTAAGCCTGAACCCAAACCTCTTTGAAATCAATGGGGATGCGAACTTTGGAGCTGGGAAATTTCTCTTTCTCTCCTCCCTGGAATCCTGAAATGTAAGACGGACTTGTAAGAGAAGTCTGTGTTCAGAGTTCAACACCAGACACTATGTAACCGGTACGAACCCCAAATTTTAAAATTCGGGTTTGCTCAATCCTACCACTGATGTGGTTCTTTCTCATAAAGAAAACAGAGGCATCTTGTGTAGCAAACACTCCTGTCTATGGGAGAGTTGGCTGAGATGGTAAGGGAATGATCTTTTGTCCATCAGGCCATGCAGGCCAGCTTTCTGGGCCGAGCATCTGGAAGGCCTCAAATTTAGATGTGCACAGCGTGTCATTCTTCCTTTTAAGTGACCATGTCACTTTTTTCCAAACAACGCCCTTCTATGGCTCCATCTTGCTCCTTACCTTCTGTTCAGTAGACTTGTAGATGCCGAAACTCCATGTAGTGATGGAGCAACTGGGCGTCACACAGAAGAAATCTACTCAAGGCTCTGTTTTAATTGTTTGATTGGCAAAAAAAAGTTTAAAGGAGCACTTTGAGCAAAACTGGTAGGAACATATTTATAAAACTGTTGTGAATTTGCTTTTTGCTCCCTCTAGTGGTTACTAGTTTTTTGACTCTGGTTTTTCTGTCATTCCTTTTATCCGCACCTGGGTCGTTAGTTAGGGGTGTTGCTATATAAGCTCCCTGGACCTTCAGTTCAATGCCTGGCAACTTAGTTATCAGAGCTAGTCTGCTGTGCTCTTGTCTACTGATCCTGGTTCCAGTTATATCAGTTAACCCCTTAGTGACAGAGCCAATTTGGTACTTAATGACCGAGCCAATTTTTACAATTCTGACCAGTGTCACTTTATGAGGTTATAACTCTGGAACGCTTTATCGGATCCCGCTGATTCTGAGATTGTTTTTTCGTGACATGTTGTACTTCAAGTTAGTGGTAACATTTCTTCGATATTACTTGCGATTATTTATGAAAAAAATGGAAATATGGCGAAAATTTTTAAAATTTTGCAATTTTCAAACTTTGTATTTTTATGCCCTTAAATCAGAGAGATATGTCACAAAAAATAGTTAATAAATAACATTTCTCACATGTCTACTTTACATCAGCACAATTTTGGAAACAATTTTTTTTTTTGTTAGGGAGTTATAAGGGTTAAAAGTTGACCAGCAATTTCTCATTTTTACAACACCATGTTTTTTTTAGGGACCACATCACCTTTGAAGTGATTTTGAGGGGTCTATATGATAGAAAATAACCAAGTGTGACACCATTCTAAAAACTGCACCCCTCAAGCTGCTCAAAACCACATTCAAGAAGTTTATTAACCCTTTATGTACTTCACAGGAACTAAAACAATGTGGAAGAAAAAAATGAACATTTTACTTTTTTTTGCAAACATTTTACTTCAGAACCATTTTTTTTAATTTTCACAAGTGTAAAAACAGAAATTTAACCACAAATTTTGTTGTGCAATTTTTCCTGAGTACGCCGATACCCCATATGTGGAGGTAAACCACTGTTTGGGCGCACCGCAGAGCTTGGAAGTGAAGGAGCACCGTTTGACTGTTTCAATGCAGAATTGGCTGGAATTGAGATCGGACGCCATGTCGCGTTTGGAGAGCCCCTAATGTGCCTAAACAGTGGAAACCCCCCACAAGTGACACCATTTTGGAAACTAGACCCCCCAAGGAACTTATCTAGATGTGTGGTGAGCACTTTGAACCCCCAAGTGCTTCACAGAAGTTTATAACGTAGAGCCGTGAAAATAAAAAATCGCATTTGTTTTCACAAAAATGATTTTTTCGCCCACAAATTCTTATTTTCACAAGGGTAACAGGAGAAATTAGACCACAAAAGTTGTTGTGCAATTTCTCCTGAGTACGTCGATACCCCATATGTGGAGGTAAACCACTGTTTGGGCGCACCGCAGAGCTTGGAACTGAAGGAGCACCGTTTGACTTTTTCAATGCAGAATTGGCTGGAATTGAGATCGGATGCCATGTCGCGTTTGGAGAGTCCCTGATGTGCCTAAACAGTGGAAACCCCCCACAAGTGATACCATTTTGGAAACTAGACCCCCCAAGGAACTTATCTAGATGTGTGGTGAGCACTTTGAACCCCCAAGTGCTTCACAGAAGTTTATAACGTAGAGCCGTGAAAATAAAAAATCTCATTTTTTCTACAAAAATGATCTTTTTGCCCCCAAATTTTTATTTTCACAAGGGTAACAGGAGAAATTAGACCACAAAAGTTGTTGTGCAATTTCTCCTGAGTACGTCGATACCCCATATGTGGAGGTAAACCACTGTTTGGGCGCACCGCAGAGCTTGGAAGTGAAGGAGCACCGTTTGACTTTTTCAATGCAGAATTGGCTGGAATTGAGATCGGATGCCATGTCGCGTTTGGAGAGTCCCTGATGTGCCTAAACAGTGGAAACCCCCCACAAGTGATACCATTTTGGAAACTAGACCCCCCAAGGAACTTATCTAGATGTGTGGTGAGCACTTTGAACCCCCAAGTGCTTCACAGAAGTTTATAACGTAGAGCCGTGAAAATAAAAAATCTCATTTTTTCTACAAAAATGATCTTTTTGCCCCCAAATTTTTATTTTCACAAGGGTAACAGGAGAAATTAGACCACAAAAGTTGTTGTGCAATTTCTCCTGAGTACGTCGATACCCCATATATGGGGGTAAACCACTGTTTGGGCGCACCGCAGAGCTTGGAAGAGAAGGAGTGTCGTTTTACTTTTTCAATGTAGAATTGGCTGGAATTGAGATCGGACGCCATGTCACGTTTGGAGAGCCGCTGATGTGCCTAAACAGTAGAGACCCCCCACATATGACACCATTTTGGAAACTAGACCCCTTAAGGAACTTATCTAGATGTGTGGTGAGCACTTTAAACCCCCAGGTGCTTCACAGAAGTTTATAACGTAGAGCCGTGAAAATAAAAAAATCGCATTTTTTCTACAAAAATGATCTTTTTGCCTCCAAATTTTTATTTTACCAAGGGTAACAGGAGAAAATGGACCCCAGAAGCTGTTGTACAATTTGTCTTGAGTACGCCGACACCCCATATGTGGGGGTAAACCACTGTTTGGGCGCATGGCTGAGCTCGGAAGCAAAGGAGCGCCATTTGACTTTTCAATGCAAAATTGACTGGAATTGAGATCGGACGCCATGTCGCGTTTGGAGAGCCCCTGATGTGCCTAAACAGCAGAAACCCCCCAAAAGTGACCCCATTTTGGAAACTAGACCCCCCATGGAACTTATCTAGATGTGTAGTGAGAACTTTGAATGCCCAAGTGCATCACAGAAGTTTATAATGCAGAGTCGTGAAAATAAAAAATATATATTTTTTAACAATAAAGATTTTTTAGCCCCCAAGTTTTTATTTTAACAAGGGTAACAAGAGAAATTGGACCCCAAAAGTTGTTGTCCAATTTGTCCTGAGTATGCTGGTACCCCATATGTGGGGGTAAACCACTGTTTGGGCGCATGGCAGAGCTCGGAAGGGAAGGAGTGCCATTTTGGAATGCAGACTTTGATAGAATTGTCTGCGGGCGTTATGTTGCCTTTGCAGACCCCTAATGTACCTAAACAGTAGAAACCCCCAACAAGTGACCCCATTTTGGAAAATAGACCCCCCAAGGAACTTATCTAGATATGTGGTGAGAACTTTGAATGCCCAAGTGCTTCACAGAAGTTTATAATGCAGAGTAGTGAAAATAAAAAATATTTTTTTTCCCACAAAAAAAGATTTTTTTAGCCCCCAAATTTTTATTTTCACAAGGGTAACAAGAGAAATTGGACCCCAAAAGTTGTTGTCCAATTTGTCCTGAGTATGCTGGTACCCCATATGTGGGGGTAAACCACTGTTTGGGCGCACGGCAGAGCTCGGAAGGGAAGGAGCGCCATTTTGCAATGCAGACTTTGATAGAATTGTCTGCGGGCGTTATGTTGCGTTTGCAGACCCCTAATGTACCTAAACAGTAGAAACCCCCACAAGTGACCAAATTTTGGAAACTAGACCCCCTAAGGAACTTATCTAGATATGTGGTGAGAACTTTGAAAGCTCAAGTGCTTCACAGAAATTTATAATGCAGAGTAGTGAAAATAAAAAAATATATTTTTTTCCAACAAAAAAGATTTTTAGCCCCCAAGTTTTTATTTTCACAAGGGTAACAGGAGAAATTGGACCCCAAAAGTTGTTGTCCAATTTATCCCGAGTACGCTGATGCACCATATGTGGGGGTAAACCACTGTTTGGGCGCACGGCAGAGCTCAGAAGGGAGGGAGTACCATTTGACTTTTTTAGCGCAAAATTGGCTGTCGTGTTTGGAGACCCCCTGATGTACCTAAACAGTGGAAACCCCCCAATTCTAACTCCAACCCTAACCCCAACACAGCCCTAACCCTAATCTCAACCCGATCCATAATCCTAATCACAACCCTAACGATAATCACAACCCTAACCCCAAAACAGCCCTAATCTCAACCCTAACCATAACCCTAATCAAAACCCTAAATCCAACACACCCCTAACCCTAATCCCAACCCTAACCCTAATCCCAACCCTAATCCCAAACGTAACACTAATCCCAACCCTAATCCAAACCCTAACCCTAATCCCAACTCTAACCCTAACTTTAGCCCCAACCCTAACTTTAGCCCCAACCCTAACCATAACTTTAGCCCCCGTCGTCACAAAAAAAGTTCAATGTAACCTTTTTTTTGTACGTCGCGTCCGCCATTTCCGCGGATGCGTGGCCGTAACTCTGCCCCCTCCTCCCCAGGACATAGACTGGGCAGCGGATGCGTTGAAAAACTGCATCCGCTGCCCACGTTGTGCACAATTTTCACAACGTGCGTCGGTACATCGGGCCGACGCATTGCGACCGCCCCGTACCGACGCAAGTGTGAAAGAAGCCTTAGGCTACTTTCAGACATAGCGCATTTTTGAGCGCTATTTTGCGGGCGCTTTTCAAAAATGCGCAATGTCATTTTCGTCTGCCGGCAAAGTGAATGAGAAATTCACTTTGCCGTTCAGACACACCGCAAAAAAACGCGGCGCTTTTGTCTGCAAACACGCCGGCGTAAAAAGAATTGACATGTCAATTCTTTACGCAGCGGCGTGTCTGCGTATCCCCCTAGGGCCCCATATTACCTTCCACACACAGCGCCTTTGTCCTGGGTGTCGGCGTCTTTGTACGGAGGGGTTGACACCCAGGACCGGACGTGACGTCGGACAGGAAGAGGGAAGCCCCCGCCCCCCAGTGAATCAGCATGGAGTCCTTCTGTGTGTGTGTGTGTGCGTGTGTGTGCGTGTGTGTGTCCCCATGCGACGCTAGTGCCACCATTGTGCTAAGTCGCCGTATGGGACTACTACTCCCATCCGGTATTAGGATGGGAGAGTTGTCCCTGTGTCCGGCGACTTAGCACAATTGTAAAGTTACACAAAACACCTACACACAATACACATACATGACACACAGTACATACAACATATAACACAGAGTATATACTCACCAACAGCACACTTGTAGGCGAAGCCCTCGATCCTCCAGGAAAAAATCCAAAAATAATAAACCAAATTCATACTCCCTGTCCGCAGAATCCATAAAACGAGTGTCCCACGCCGATCGGCTGCTCTCCGGCGATACACTGCCAGGAGCGAAGCTCCTAGCAGTGTATCGCGTACTGTTCCGGAGTTCAATGACTCCGGCGTCTCGGTTAACAGCAGTACAGCTGCGTTGAACTTTCCCATGCAGCACTGCCGTTAAGCGAGAGTGCCGGGGTCAATGACCGCCGGTAAACTCGCTCGCGCATGCGCAGTGACACACCGACAGGAACTATGGCTCCTGTCAGTGTGTTGCTGCAGCCGTGGAGAGCAGACATATCTCTGGATGTGTCTGTTCTCCATGGAAAATCTTGATACGTGGCACTTAAATATGTGGCAATTAAATACGTGACACGTGGCACTTATACGTGATACGTGTCACTTAAATACGTGGCACTGAAATACGTGATACGTGGCACTTTGATACGTGGCACGTGTCACTTAAATACGTGGCACGTGGCACTGAAATATGTGGCACGTGGCACTTTGATACGTGGCACTTTGATACGTGGCACGTGGCACTTTGATACGTGGCACGTGGCACTTTGATACGTGGCACGTGGCACTTATACGTGATACGTGTCACTTAAATACGTGGCACTGAAATACGTGATACGTGGCACTTTGATACGTGGCACGTGTCACTTAAATACGTGGCACGTGGCACTGAAATATGTGGCACGTGGCACTTTGATACGTGGCACTTTGATACGTGGCACGTGGCACTTTGATACATGGCACGTGGCACTTTGATACGTGGCACGTGGCACTGAAATATGTGGCACGTGGCACTTTGATACGTGGCACTTTGATACGTGGCACGTGGCACTTTGATACGTGGCACGTGGCACTTTGATACGTGGCACTGAAATATGTGGCACGTGGCACTTTGATACGTGGCACGTGTCACTTAAATACGTGGCACTGAAATATGTGGGACACGTCGCACAAAAAAGTTACATGTAGTTTTTTTTGTGTCGACGGTCCGCCGAAGCACGACGCATCCGTCGCACGACGGATGCGACATGTGGCAATCCGTCGCAATGCGTCGCTAATGCAAGCCAATGGAGAAAAAACGCATCCTGCAAGCACTTTTGCAGGATGCGTTTTTTCTCCAACGACGCATTGCGACGGAAGCCAAAAAACACTAGTGTGAAAGTAGCCTAACCCTAACCCTAGCCCTAACCCTAACCCTAAATTTAGCCCCAACCCTAACCCTAACCCTAACTCTAACCCTAACCCTAACCCTAATTTTAGCCCCAACTTGTCTTCTCCTGCCAGCCGGCAGATGGCAGCAGATGGCGGGCGCACTGCGCATGCGCCCGCCATGATGAAAAAGCCGGCTGGCAGGAGAAGACAGAAGAGGACCCAGGGACCCCGGGTGAGTATGATAGGGTCCCCGAATCCCCCTATTTCTCTGTCCTCTGATGTGCGATCACATCAGAGGACAGAGAAATAACTGATAGCTTTTTTTTTTTTTTTTTTTTTTGCGGTCGCCGGTAAACTGTTAATTACCGGCGATCGCAAAGCAGGGGTCGGTGCAAATCGACCCCGATCATGTTCTTTGGGGTCTCGGCTACCCCCGGCAGCCGAGACCCCAAAGAACATCCGGGTGCCGGGCAGCGGGCGCACTGCGCGTGCGCCCGCCATTTTTTCCCGGAAAAAAGATGGCGGCGCCCATGGGGAGACACGAGGAGCACCGGGGGAGGTAGGTAAGTATTGGGGGGCTATTGGGGGCCATCAGGGACCACATTTCTCTGTCCTCCGATGTGCGATCACATCGGAGGACAGAGAAATTAAACGGCAAATCGCGTTTTTTTTTTTTTGTTGCGACCGCCGGTAAACGGTTAATTACCGGCGATCGCAACTCGGGGGTCGGTAAAAAACCCCCGAATCATGTTCTCTGGGGTCTCGGCTACCCTCGGCAACCGAGACCCCAGAGAAAATCCGACTCTGGGGGGCGCTATTCACTTTTTCCACAGCGCCGTTAATTAACGGCGCTGTGGTTTAAGTACCCTTAGCGGCCGCCGTTAAAAGGCGTATCGGCGGTCGTTAAGGGGTTAAGTCTGCCTTTTGCTTTTTGCTATTTGTTTTGGTTTTGTATTTTTGTCCAGCTTGTTCCAAATCTATATCCTGACCTTTGCTGGAAGCTCTAGGGGGCTGGTGTTCTCCCCCCGGACCGTTAGACGGTTCGGGGGTTCTTGAATTTCCAGTGTGGATTTTGATAGGGTTTTTGTTGACCATATAAGTTACCTTTCTTTATTCTGCTATCAGTAAGCGGGCCTCTCTGTGCTAAACCTGGTTCATTTCTGTGTTTGTCATTTCCTCTTACCTCACCGTCATTATTTGTGGGGGGCTTCTATCCAGCTTTGGGGTCCCCTTCTCTGGAGGCAAGAAAGGTCTTTGTTTTCCTCTACTAGGGGTAGCTAGATTCTCCGGCTGGCGCGTGTCATCTAGAATCAACGTAGGAATGATCCCCGGCTACTTCTAGTGTTGGCGTTAGGAGTAGATATATGGTCAACCCAGTTACCACTGCCCTATGAGCTGGATTTTTGTATTCTGCAGACTTCCACGTTCCTCTGAGACCCTCGCCATTGGGGTCATAACAGTTTGCCAGGCCAGTATTAAATGTTTAATGCATTGCAGAAGAGGGATTATAAGAAAGAAGATTCTGAGTTTTTTTTTTTTCTCTTCTTCCCCTTTACCTCAGAGTGGCTATGCTTGCTGCAGACATGAATGTCCAGACCTTGATTACAAGTGTGGACCAGCTGGCTACTCGTGTGCAGGGCATACAAGACTATGTTATCAGAAATCCTAGGTCAGAACCTAAAATACCGATTCCTGAACTGTTTTCCGGAGACAGGTTTAAGTTTAGGAATTTCGTGAATAATTGTAAATTGTTTTTGTCCCTGAGACCCTGTTCATCTGGAGATTCTGCTCAGCAAGTAAAAATTGTGATTTCGTTCTTACGGGGCGACCCTCAGGATTGGGCTTTTTCGCTGGCGCCAGGAGATCCGGCATTGGCTGATCTTGATGCGTTTTTTCTGGCGCTCGGTTTACTTTATGAGGAACCCAATCTTGAGATTCAGGCAGAAAAGGCCTTGCTGGCTATGTCTCAGGGGCAGGACGAGGCTGAAGTGTATTGCCAAAAATTTCGGAAATGGTCCGTGCTGACACATTGGAACGAGTGTGCACTGGCCGCTAGTTTTAGAAATGGCCTTTCTGAAGCCATTAAGAATGTTATGGTGGGTTTTCCCATTCCCACAGGTCTGAATGACACTATGGCACTGGCTATTCAAATTGACCGGCGGTTGCGGGAGCGCAAAACCGCAAATTCCCTCATGGTGTTGTCTGAACAGACACCTAATTCGGTGCAATGTGATAGAAAAACCGCAAATTCCCTCATGGTGTTGTCTGAACAGACACCTGATTTAATGCAATGTGATAGAATCCTGACTAGAAATGAGCGGAAAATTCATAGACGCCGGAATGGCTTGTGCTACTACTGTGGTGATTCTACACATGTTATCTCAGCATGCTCTAAACGTATAGCTAAGGTTGTTAGTCCTGTCACCGTTGGTAATTTGCAACCTAAATTTATTCTGTCTGTAACTTTGATTTGCTCACTGTCATCTTATCCTGTCATGGCGTTTGTAGATTCAGGTGCTGCCCTGAGTCTCATGGATCTCTCATTTGCTAAGCGCTGTGGTTTTACTCTTGAACCATTAGAAAATCCTATCCCTCTTAGGGGTATTGATGCTACACCATTGGCAGCAAATAAACCGCAGTATTGGACACAGGTTACCATGTGCATGACTCCTGAACACCGCGAGGTGATACGTTTCCTGGTTTTACATAAAATGCATGATTTGGTTGTTTTAGGGCTGCCATGGTTACAGACCCATAATCCAGTCCTGGACTGGAAGGCTATGTCAGTCTCAAGTTGGGGCTGTCGTGGTATTCATGGGGATTCCCTGCCTGTGTCTATTGCTTCTTCTACGCCTTCGGAAGTTCCGGAGTATTTGTCTGATTATCAGGATGTCTTCAGTGAGTCTGAGTCCAGTGCACTGCCTCCTCATAGGGACTGTGACTGTGCTATAGATTTGATCCCAGGCAGTAAATTTCCTAAGGGAAGACTGTTTAATCTGTCGGTACCTGAACATACCGCTATGCGTTCATATATCAAGGAGTCTCTGGAGAAAGGACATATTCGTCCGTCTTCTTCCCCTCTTGGTGCGGGATTCTTTTTTGTGGCAAAAAAAGACGGATCTTTGAGACCTTGTATTGATTATCGGCTTTTAAATAAGATCACTGTCAAATTTCAGTATCCTTTACCGCTGTTGTCTGACTTGTTTGCCCGGATTAAGGGTGCCAAGTGGTTCACCAAGATAGACCTTCGTGGTGCGTACAACCTTGTGCGCATTAAGCAAGGTGATGAATGGAAAACCGCATTCAATACGCCCGAAGGTCATTTTGAGTACTTGGTGATGCCTTTTGGGCTCTCCAATGCGCCTTCAGTTTTTCAGTCCTTTATGCATGACATTTTCCGGAAGTATCTGGATAAATTTTTGATTGTTTATCTGGATGATATTTTGGTTTTTTCTGATAATTGGGATTCGCATGTGGAGCAGGTCAGGTTGGTCTTTAAAATTTTGCGTGAAAATTCTTTGTTTGTCAAGGGCTCAAAGTGTCTCTTTGGTGTACAGAAGGTTCCCTTTTTGGGGTTCATTTTTTCCCCTTCTGCTGTGGAGATGGACCCAGTCAAGGTCCGAGCTATTCTTGATTGGACTCAGCCCTCGTCAGTTAAGAGTCTTCAGAAGTTCTTGGGCTTCGCTAACTTCTACCGTCGTTTTATCGCTAATTTTTCTAGCATTGTGAAACCTTTGACGGATATGACCAAGAAGGGCTCCGATGTAGCTAACTGGGCTCCTGCTGCCGTGGAGGCTTTCCAGGAGTTGAAACGCCGGTTTACTTCGGCGCCTGTTTTGTGCCAGCCTGACGTCTCACTTCCCTTTCAGGTTGAGGTGGATGCTTCGGAGATTGGGGCAGGGGCCGTTTTGTCGCAGAGAGGCCCTGGTTGCTCTGTTATGAAACCTTGTGCCTTTTTCTCTAGGAAGTTTTCGCCTGCCGAGCGAAATTATGATGTGGGCAATCGGGAGTTGTTGGCCATGAAATGGGCATTTGAGGAGTGGCGTCATTGGCTCGAGGGTGCTAAGCATCGTGTGGTGGTCTTGACTGATCACAAAAATCTGATTTATCTCGAGTCTGCTAAACGCCTTAATCCGAGACAGGCCCGCTGGTCATTGTTTTTCTCCCGCTTTGATTTTGTTGTCTCGTATTTACCAGGTTCAAAGAATGTGAAGGCCGATGCTCTTTCTAGGAGCTTTGTGCCTGATGCTCCTGGAGTCGCTGATCCTGTTGGTATTCTTAAAGATGGAGTTATCTTGTCAGCTATTTCTCCGGATCTGCGACGTGTGTTGCAGAGATTTCAGGCTGATAGGCCTGAGTCTTGTCCACCTGACAGACTGTTTGTCCCGGATAAGTGGACCAGCAGAGTCATTTCCGAGGTTCATTCCTCGGTGTTGGCAGGTCACCCGGGAATTTTTGGCACCAGAGATCTGGTGGCCAGGTCCTTTTGGTGGCCTTCCTTGTCAAGGGATGTGCGGTCATTTGTGCAGTCCTGTGGGACTTGTGCTCGAGCTAAGCCTTGCTGTTCTCGTGCCAGCGGTTTGCTCTTGCCCTTGCCTGTCCCGAAGAGACCTTGGACACATATCTCCATGGATTTCATTTCTGATCTTCCGCTATCTCAGGGCATGTCCGTTATCTGGGTGATATGTGATCGCTTCTCCAAGATGGTCCATTTGGTTCCTTTGCCTAAGCTGCCTTCCTCTTCCGATCTGGTTCCTGTGTTTTTCCAGAACGTGGTTCGTTTGCACGGCATCCCTGAGAATATTGTGTCTGACAGAGGATCCCAGTTCGTTTCCAGGTTCTGGCGATCCTTTTGTAGTAGGATGGGCATTGATTTGTCGTTTTCGTCTGCTTTCCATCCTCAGACTAATGGACAGACGGAGCGAACCAATCAGACTTTGGAGGCTTATTTGAGGTGTTTTGTCTCTGCTGATCAGGACGATTGGGTGACATTCTTGCCGTTGGCTGAGTTTGCCCTTAATAATCGGGCTAGTTCCGCCACCTTGGTTTCGCCTTTTTTCTGCAACTCTGGTTTCCATCCTCGCTTTTCTTCGGGTCATGTGGAGCCTTCTGACTGTCCTGGGGTGGATTCTGTGGTGGATAGGTTGCAGCAGATCTGGAATCATGTGGTGGACAACTTGAAGTTGTCACAGGAGAAGGCTCAGCGCTTTGCCAACTGCCGCCGCGGTGTGGGTCCCCGACTACGCGTTGGGGATTTGGTATGGCTTTCTTCCCGCTTTGTTCCTATGAAGGTCTCCTCTCCCAAATTTAAACCTCGTTTTATTGGGCCTTACAAGATATTGGAAATCCTTAATCCTGTATCTTTTCGTCTGGATCTTCCTGTGTCGTTTGCTATTCACAATGTATTTCATAGGTCCTTGTTGCGGCGGTACATTGTGCCTGTAGTTCCTTCTGCTGAGCCTCCTGCTCCTGTGTTGGTTGAGGGCGAGTTGGAATACGTGGTGGAGAAGATCTTGGATTCTCGCCTCTCCAGGCGGAGGCTTCAGTACCTGGTCAAGTGGAAGGGCTATGGTCAGGAGGATAATTCCTGGGTGGTCGCCTCTGATGTTCATGCGGCCGATTTAGTTCGTGCCTTTCATGCCGCTCATCCTGATCGCCCTGGTGGTCGTGGTGAGGGTTCGGTGACCCCTCATTAAGGGGGGGGTACTGTTGTGAATTTGCTTTTTGCTCCCTCTAGTGGTTACTAGTTTTTTGACTCTGGTTTTTCTGTCATTCCTTTTATCCGCACCTGGGTCGTTAGTTAGGGGTGTTGCTATATAAGCTCCCTGGACCTTCAGTTCAATGCCTGGCAACGTAGTTATCAGAGCTAGTCTGCTGTGCTCTTGTCTACTGATCCTGGTTCCAGTTATATCAGTTAAGTCTGCCTTTTGCTTTTTGCTATTTGTTTTGGTTTTGTATTTTTGTCCAGCTTGTTCCAAATCTATATCCTGACCTTTGCTGGAAGCTCTAGGGGGCTGGTGTTCTCCCCCCGGACCGTTAGACGGTTCGGGGGTTCTTGAATTTCCAGTGTGGATTTTGATAGGGTTTTTGTTGACCATATAAGTTACCTTTCTTTATTCTGCTATCAGTAAGCGGGCCTCTCTGTGCTAAACCTGGTTCATTTCTGTGTTTGTCATTTCCTCTTACCTCACCGTCATTATTTGTGGGGGGCTTCTATCCAGCTTTGGGGTCCCCTTCTCTGGAGGCAAGAAAGGTCTTTGTTTTCCTCTACTAGGGGTAGCTAGATTCTCCGGCTGGCGCGTGTCATCTAGAATCAACGTAGGAATGATCCCCGGCTACTTCTAGTGTTGGCGTTAGGAGTAGATATATGGTCAACCCAGTTACCACTGCCCTATGAGCTGGATTTTTGTATTCTGCAGACTTCCACGTTCCTCTGAGACCCTCGCCATTGGGGTCATAACATAAAACTATCAAAAGAAAAATAGTCATTGCTGCTTATAGCAACACACAGCTGCTTTCATTTCATTGATTTTGAAAAATAAAAGCTGCACTGTGATCTGTTGCTATTGGCAACAAAGACAGTTGTTCTTTTAGATCTTTTCATAAATCTGCCCCTTTGTGTTGTGATTTATGTAAGGCGTGATACACTGCTTTATAGTGGACGTTTCATTAAGTTTTTATTTTAATTTGAACTGTTACCTCCTCTAATTATTGCGGCTTCACTGTTTCTTGAATAGTTATTCATTTTTTTCTGTGCCTCCTCATTCCAAAGTTATGCGCATCAAAAATAAAAAACTTGTTTTTACCTTAAACCAACTGGGTGTGTACCAAAGATAGTCTTTGTTTTCACTTCTGATGCTGGCCAATCAAAACACTGGCCACGCCCACAAAGAACTTCTGCGGTATACACCCAGTAGGTTGAAAGTAAATTTATTTCCGGGAGACATAACTTTGGAATGGAGGGTCACAAAAGAAAAATAAAAACTGTTCCAAAATCAGTGGAATGATGACAATTGGATGATGTAAAAATACAATGACAGGTCCTTTTTAAAGAACACCGCTATGACTTACTCACCCTCCTCAGGACCCAGTCTTAACAATATGTTTTAGTTTATTTCTCGAATTTTCCTTTAAAGGTTTAATTTAAAACTTCAGATAAAATAGTTTTAATCTCTTCAAGAAACTAAGAATAAATTCAAGACTATATATATACTTTTTACATTGACTATATTTTATTACATATATATGAGGCATCTGTAAACTTCTATTCTGGCAATGTTGCTTTAATTTGAAGAAAGAAAACAAAATGTTATAATCAATAAAGCAGATATTCCATTTTAATAACAGCTTAATATCCTCAGCATATGTTTACAATCTGCAATGCATTCACATGTGCCTAAAGAAAAAATATATATTTTATTAAAATATTCTGTTGGAACAGTTTTAAGAAAACCAATACAATATATTGTTTTTTTTACATCTAAAGAATAATTTATAGTTTTTTCAGAATTTTAGATGTGTAGAAATATTCAGGAGTTGTCTCTGTAAATTCAGAAATATTGCTATAAAAATAGATTTTTGAGAATTTCTATTTACTAATTACATCATCAATTTCCAAAGTGAAATATTAGTGACCTTTCGTTTTGCAATCGGCTTTAAATTTTCCTCATTTTAGCTGCAGTTATAACCTCTTCAAGGAACACTAAATCAAGGAATGAATGTTTAAATTGAAGGGAACCTGTTACCAGAAAAGATGCTGTTAACCTGCAGGTATGGGATCAATCTGCAGGTTAACAGAGTTCTGAACCTGCCCGATGCTTGCGCTGGTTCAGTCACCGCTCTGAGTATACAGAGGCTGTAACTGAAACTGCGCTCCGACTGACAGTCAGTGCCAGGGGCGCAATTACAGCTGCCGCTCTGTATAAAGTGCGTCTGTTAAAACATTAAATATTTTTGAATAAAAGGCAATTTGATCAAATTATTTAGTGTAATAAGTCGTTTATGTCTGAAAAAATAGTGACTATTCTGAACAAGAAAGTTCATATGAGTTAATAAAAAAATACACGATTGCAAATGTAAAAATTGTGGGGGGAGTTGAGTTGGCCAGACATAGTTTACCCAAGACTAAAGATGAGCGAACTCAAACTTAAAAGTTCAGCTCTCGCACTGGACAGTTAGTGTCCGGTGCTAAACACCAAACATGGACTTTACCCAGAAATCCGTTGCAAGGTTCAGAGTTCCGGGGGAAGTCTGTAGTAGTGTTTGGAGTTATGGGGTAAGGCCGTTGTAGAGAAAGAGAGGGAGAGGGAGAGAGAGATATATTTGATTCTTTTTACCTAGACCCTAATTTCTGATGTCCATTATTTTCAAAGGGGTTTGGGTTCTGGCTCAAGTTTCGTGTACAGTTCTGGTACCTGAACTGAACTTTAGAATAAAGTTCCATGAGTTTGTGATCCCTACCTAAGGCGTTGACAGAGCAGTGAGTTGGTTGGACATTGTTTACTCAAACACATTGCCTAATTTTTGCTTTTTTTTGCACTTACTGATTGCTTTCTATGGGTGCAAAAACGCCACAAAAACGCTGAAACAAATGACATGCTGCAGTTTTAAAAAATGAAGCAATTTTCTAATTCAGTCAGGAACAAAAAAACAAGCATGTGCATGATATTTCTGAAAGCTCATAGCTTTTGCTGGTACTGTATAAAGAAGCTTTAATTTGCATAGAAAAAGAAGCAAAAAAAACACACACAAAAAAAGCGACAAAAATGCAACATGTGAACATAGCCTAAGAAGGACTTAGGAGGTCCAAATAGGTCTTAAGCATTATCTGTACCAATTTTCTTTGCCACCACTAAACCTAGAAACATTTGCAAAGTTAAAGACACTCTACCTCTTTTTGAGTTAGTGGCCACCTGTTAAAGGCTCTACTGTCGTCTGTTTAACTCTGAGAAGGGAGTCCCCCCTTAAAGGGACTCTGTCACCCCAAAAATCGTATCTGAGCTAAGCCCACCAGCATCAGGGGCTTATCTGCAGCATTTTGTAATGCTGTAGATAAGCCCCCAATGTAACCTGAAAGATGAGAAATAAAGGTTAGATTATACTCACCCAGGGGCGGTCCCGCTGTGGTCCGCTCCGATGGCCATCGTGATCCAGGTCCAGCGCCTCCTATCTTCATCAGATGATGTCCTCTTCTTGTCTTCTTGCCACGGCTCTGGCGCAGGCGTACTTTGTCTGCCCTGTTGAGGGTAGAGCAAAGTACTGCAGTGTGCAGGTGCCAGGGCAAAGTATGGAGGCGCTGGACCCGGATCGCGATGCCCATCGGACCAGACCGCACCAGGACCTCCCCTGGGTGAGTATAATCTAATCTTTATTTCTCATCTTTCAGGTTTCATTGGGGGCTTATCTATAACATTACAGAATGCTGCAGATAAGCCCCTGATGCCTGTGGCCGCAGCTCAGAAACGATTTTTGGGGTGACAGAGTCCCTTTAAGTCCATCAAGCAACATATTTACAGGGGCACCAAATGCCACTTATTATTCTCTTTACAAGCCAATACTACTGACGTTAAGAGGAGTATAGCTGCAGTACTTGGGAGTGGCAATTACACAGTGTGTAATCATAGCTGATAACAGTTGCTTGGTCGGGGTGATGGTTGTCTAACCATGACTGATCTAATATTTGTGACCGGTCTAAAGGTAGCTAATGTCGTAGCAGTGGACCACTCCTTTTTTAAATCACAGTGGGGGATTTGAGTGTGTAATCCTATGATCACTTATATTTAGATTGTGAGCCCCATCGGGGACAGTGTTGATAATGTGTGCAAAAACTGTACGGAATATGTTAGCGCTATATAAAAATAAAGATTATTATTAAGATTATTATATACTACACTGTAATATCTGATAATTTCCTACAGCAAACCACGGAGTATATATCCACCCACAAGACTCAATATAAAATCGTAACAACTCTTTATTTGAGAATATATATAAACAATAAAACACTTGACAGACAGGTTACATTAATAGTACGTGTATGGCGGACACGAGGACACTCACAGTGGCACCAGGGAGACAGAAAAAGCCAGTGATTGACCAGGACAGGTGAGAACCATCATGAGGTATATCGTGTATCATTTAAAGTGCATAGTGCGGATGGACATCACCACTACCTGGTACATCACTAAATGTATTAATATACCACCATCTACATATAATTTAATAGCAGGCAATCATGTAAATATGTATGGCACAAGTAGCCAACCAAGTATACTGCCATTCCTATTTATTAGACATAGAGGTCAGTACACAGTGACAAAAGAAGGCTTAGCCTGTCTTACCCAAATATCTCGGTGCTGGTGTCAGTCCAGCGGCCGCGACGCGCGTTTCGCGTTAGGCTTCCTCGGGGGGTCGTGTAATATCTGAGTAGGGCTGTGTATTATGGCCATCAGTGTAAACCTGATAAGGAGCTTACATAGACCCGGGGGCCATTGCTAGGCCCTGGGTTGCCAAAGCAAACCAATTGATACCCCATAATTACATTGCATTGGCAATGAATGGGCTGACAGAGGTAGCTCACTCCTTTGGTAAGATTATTTAAATGTGGCTGTCAACATTGAGCATGAGAACATCAGCGGGGATGGCGTCTGACCACTACAATCAATAGTTTCCACAGACCTCAGCACAGCGCAAAAGAATGGCAGACCCCTTTACTCACAAGATCTACTGATGTCTTGAAAGAAAATGCAATGATCAAATCCCCCCCCCCACAATTTTTTTTTAACTAACTTTGGAATTTTTTTCACCACTTAAATAAACAACAACCTAGACATGTTTGGTGTCTATGAGCTCATAATGACCTGGAGAACCATAATGGAATGTCAGTTTTAGCATTTATTGAACATGAAAAAAAAAAAAAAACAACAACTGTGGGACTGCACTTTTTTTTGCAATTTTACCACACTATTAATTTGTTTCACATTTTCCAGTACACTATATGTTAAAACTAACGGTGTTGCTCAAAAGTGCAATATGTCCCGCAAAAAACAAGCCCTCACATGGCCATTTTGACCAAAAAAATAAAAAAGGTATGGCTCTGAGAAGAAGGGAAGCAAGAAATGAAAACACAAAAATGGAAAATGGCTGGGGTTAAGGGGTTAAAAGAAAAAAAGGGATTAGCCATAATGCTCTCATTGTGAAAAGCAAGATAATCTCGTAGTTATGATACTTTTTAATGGCTAACAAAAATAAAATGAATGATGTTACAAAACATGCTTTCGGGACTTCTTAGGTCCCTTCCTCAGTCATGGTACCTCATTTCCTCATTACCATGCCTGAGGAAGGGCCCTAAGAAGTCCCGAAAGCTTGCTTGTAACATCATTCATTTTATTTTTGTTAGCCATAAAAAGGATCATAACTATCAGAACATCAGCAACTGATGCTAGAATGAACACATAGAAAACTATAAGTAAGGATCACTCCTGGATACAGTTTGTTTTTATTCACTCTGGCGTTGTAGCAAAACGCTGGAGGAAAGAACAACAAATAGCCGAATATATAAGAGTGAGGTTTTACAGTAGGGTTTTACAATTCCTCTAACATTTTAACACTTGTGTCTGTTAGTTATTCACTTCTTTAATTCCTCCAGTAATAACAGCTACAACAATCACCATTATTACTACATATTAACAGCAAATTTACTATACCTTTGAACAGGCTGTAAAATTTATTAGAAACATTTGTACTTTGCCTTTTGTCGTACAATTTTAATCTTGATGTGTCGCTCACATATGTTTTCTATTTTTCTATTTTCAGCCAGTGCATTTTTATGTTTATAAGTCCCAGATGGTTATCAATTGCAGATATTTCATGTGAGAATGTGTGATGTTTAGGCAGACATTGGTTTAATGTCTAATCATCTCGGTAATAAGGGGCTATTATGTGTCTTAAAGATCTAGGACGTTACTTCTGTTTCCAATATGGGTTACAACTTCCTATCGGTTGAGACACACCGGAAGAACCAGAACAGTTCACACTAACGAGATACACAAAGGGTGCAAGAACGGAGGATGTTGCAAGTGTTGATCAGTATTGCCTAACAGATCTTTCTTAGCATCTCACTCCCACGCTTTGCTACATAAGGTGACTTTTAACCTATGGCATTTGAGCAATTAGTTCAGACCTATAGCAATGCATTTTGCTTCACAGATGTCGGTTTCTTGTGGTTGTCATCAATTTTTATTATTCTAAAAGGTAATAAACTGGAGAAAAAATAATCAATACTTTACCCCCAGCTGTAAAATAATCATAACATTTTACGCATTTTGCTGTAACTTTTTTTCTTCATCATCTTTTACTTTAAGGTTTTACTTAATGTGAACACTTTGGATAGACATATTAAGGATTGTGGTGGTTAATAAATATGTTTGTATAAGTCTTTAAATTGGTATATTATTTATTTATTTACCAGTCTTCAGCTTGGACTCGAGCCATGGCGACTTGATGGATGAAAGCTCTGTAGGAAGATCAATCTTGTGCAAGTTTCTCCAAGGTCTTCTTTGCCAGTATCTTGATAGCATCAAGCCATCAGGTTGCTGGTCTTCCTCTTCGCCTAGTTCCTTCTATTCTTCCAACCATGATGTCTTCTCCAGTGATTGCTTCTCTCTTCGTATGATGTGTCCAAAGTAGGCAAATTGTAGCTTGGTGATCCTTGATTCAAGTAACATGTTTGACTTGATTTGTTTAAAAATTGATTTGCTTCTTCTTGCCATCCATGATATTGATAACATCCTTCTCCAGCACCACATTTCAAAGGTGTCGACTCTTCTTCTGTCTCGTTTCTTTATCGTCCATGTTTCACATCCGTATGTTACCACAGAAAAGACAAACTATGTACAAGCAGTGTCTTTGTTGCCAGTGAAACGTTCCTCAATTTGAAGACCTTGTCCAGTGACTTCATTGTTATATTGCCCATAGCTATTTTCCCAGTGACTTCCAGTTTCATCACTGCATCTTGAGTTATTAACGATCCAAGTAGGTTGAAGTCAATTGCAATTTCCATTTCATAGGTGTCCATCTCAAATGTGTACCTGGCAGATATATTACCTAGAGATAAAAAATTACCTTGATGATCTGTACACCAAGTGCCTAATGTTGGCCATACATATTGGATAGCTGTTGGCCAAGCCATCGTTCAGCTGACAGCCATCTCTCCTTGTTCCTCCATACACAGCAACTCTCAGCTCCTGTAAAAAGATCGGGATATTAAATTCTAAATAATCGATTATTACGTCTTCGCCAAGGAACGTTCAGGAGGCCGCTATAGACATTAGCTGAGAAATTCCAGGAAATTGGCATATTGGACAGATTTTTCTCTAATGTATATGGTGACCTTTAATTTGAAGTTGAATAAAATATCAGATTTTAACCAAATTGATAGTTTGTTGGGTTAAAAAGTCAACACAGAATAATTGTCTTTGTTGAGCACTGATGGAAAAAAGCATATTTTACTCATGACTGTGTAAAATGCAATCAGACTTTACATGAACAATGTTTTTTGTAAAGGAACATTTCCAGTGACAAAGCGTTGAGCTTTGACCAGTGATAATTGAACATTTATGGCTATTTTTTATTGCATTAATGGTTTAAACATGAACTTAAATGAGCATGGCTGCATCAACGTATTGATCCTTCACCAAACAATCAGTTGGTCAATAGTTGTCCGACCACCAAACAACTTGTGTTTAGTGTTTATGGCAACCTTTTGTTTTTCATTGATGAGTAAAGTTGCCCATCCACTTTCAATATATGTAGGTCGAACGTATTTAGCTGACAGCTGTCAATTCTAAGACTTCAATAAACCTGCTTCAAAAAAGAAATAAAGGGCTTGGCACTGTAACAAGGCAAAAAAAACTTTTTTTTTCATTGAAGGTCTCACCCTCTGTAAGAATCTGTAAAATAATGGAAAAAGCAAAAACAAGTGACATAATTGAAAAGAGGTTTTTTTTTATTTACACTGTTAAAAATGAATTGCTTTTAAGGAAAAAGCAGAGCGTGCTTACAATGTCCATTGTGTGCTGCAACCAGCTCTTCAATGGGTCTCGTTGAAGAGTTAGTTGCATCTCGAAATGGCTGTTTTTAACAGTGTAAAGAAAATAAAGCTCTTTTGGATGGTGAGTGCCACTCTTTTTTGCTTTTTCCTGGATAAAGCATATGATCTGAATATGGCCAAGCGTTCATGTGATTTGACAATTAGCTGCTACCAGACACATTTTCCAGAAGAAGAAATTTGTCCCAATCTTTCTTTTACCTAAACTTTCAGTTGAGAAATAGTCATGGGGCCCCTAGAACATTAAACAGGAAGAGCTATCCGACATTATTCTAATGCGTATGGGGTCTACTATTCTATGCTTCTGTGGGAGATTTTCGTTCACAATGGTTGACATTTATCAGAGTTTTGCAGCTAATTTATTGCTTAAATTACAACATTTAATTTCAAGTATACTATGTACAGTGGCATGTAAAAGTTTGGTCACCACTGGTCAAAATTACTGTTTTTGTGAGCAGTTAAGCGAGTTGAAGATGAAATGATCTCTAAAAGGCCTAAAGTTAAAGATGGCACATGTCTTTTGTATTTTAGGCAAAAAAAAAAAAATTTCTAACTTTCACATTTTAAAAATTACAAAAAGGAAAATGGGCCGATGCAAACGTTTGGAGATTTGTGTGCTCAGATAACTCTGACCAAGATTTCAGACCTTAAATATCCTGTTCGGGTTTTGGCTTGTTCACTATCATCGTTAGGAAAAGCCAGATGATGCAAATTTCCCAGCTATATAAAAACCCAGCCCCTCTATCCTTGTGCCAAAAAGCAGAGTTCATGAGTTCTTCTAAGCACTCTGAAAATTAAAATGGTGGCCTCCTACAAAGCAGGAGAAGGCTATAAAAAGATAGAAAGTCTCAAACCTTGGTCAAAGTTATTTGAGCACTCAAATCTCAAAGGGTGCCAAACTTTTGCATCAGCCCATTTTTCTTTTTGTATTTTTTAAAATGAAAAATACAAATAAAATGACAAAATATATATGTTGTTTTCCTAAAATACAAAGGAAATGTGTCATCTTTAATTTTAGGCCTATTAGAGATCATTTCATCTTCAACTTGCTTTACTGTTTACAAGAGCAGTAATTTTGACCAGGGGTGCCCAAACTTTTACATGCCATTGTATTACATCCTTAACCTCTTAACTCCCAGAGCTTTTTTCGGTTTTAAGTTTTCGTTTTTCCCTCCCCTCCTTCCCAGAGCCATAACTTTTTTACTTTTCCATCAATATGGTCATGTGAGGGCTTATTTTTTACGGGACAAGTTTTACTTTTGAAGGACACCATTGGTTTTACCATGTCATGTACTAGAAAATGGGAAAAAAATTCCAAGTGCGGTGAAATTGCAAAAAAAGTGCAATTCTGCACTTGTTTTTTGTTTGGCTTTTTTGCTAGGTTCACTAACTGCTAATACTGACCTGCAATTATGTTTTTCCAGGTCATTATGAGTTCATAGACACCTAACACGTCTAGGTTATTTTTTATCTAAGTGGTGAAAAAAAATTCCAAAATTCTCCATTTTTCGGGATCTCGGGTCGGGTAATGGCTTATTTTTTGCGTGCCAAGCTGACGTTTTTAATGATGCCATTTTGGTGCAGATACGTTCTTTTGATTGCCTGTTATTGCATTTTAATGCAATGCCCCATACTCTGAAATGCTCTACTCCAACACATCAGACTCTCGCCTACCATAGAAACCTTCAAAAAGAACCTGAAGACTCACCTCTTCCGACAAGCCTACAGCCTGCAGTGATCCTCAGCCTACTGAACCACCGCACAACCAACTCTACCCTCTCCTAGTGTATCCTCACCCATCCCCTGCAGACTGTGAGCCCTCGCGGGCAGGGTCCTCCCTCCTTATATACCCGTGTGTCTTGTGTTATGCTCATGCTTATTATATTTGTCTATATTTGCCCCATTTTTCACATGTAAAGCCCCATGGAATAAATAGCGCTATAAAAAATGTAATTCTGGCATTTTGATTTTTTTTTCTTTCTACGCTGTTTAGCGATCAGATTATTATTTTTTTATTGATAGATCGGGCGATTCTGATTGTGGCAATACCAAATATGTGTAGGTTTGATTTTTTTATTGTTTTATTTTGAATGGGGCAAAAAGCGGGTGATTTAAACTTTTATATATTTTTTTCATATTTTTTAAAACTTTTTTTTTACTTTTGGCATGCTTCAACAGCCTCCATAGGAGACTAGAAGCTGGCACAACTCGATTGGCTCTGCTATATAAAGGCGATGCTCAGATCGCTCCTATGTAGCAGAATTACAGCATTGCTATTAGCGCCGACCACAGGGTGGCGCTCGCAGCAATCTGCCATCAACACCCATAGAGGTTTTCAGGAGACCTCTGGTTGTTATGCCAATGCACCAATGACCCCCGATCACGTGACGGGGTTCAGCTGTGCGCGTTTCTGGCTGGATGTCCGGAAGCGCTGTTAAATGCCGCTGTCAGAGTTTGACAGCGGCATTTAACTAGTTAATAGGCACGGGTGGATCGCAATTCCAAATTCCACCTGCGCCTATTGCGGGCACATGTCAGCTGTTCAAAACAGAGCTGGTCGTGCGGCGGTTCAGCAGACTAAGGATCACTGCAGGTTGTAAGCTTGTTGGAAGAGGTGGGTCTTCAGGTGCTTTTTGAAAGTTTCCCTGGTAGGTGAGAGTATGATGTGTTGGGGTAGAGAGTTCCAGAGTATGGGGGAAGCATGGGAGAAGTCTTGTATGTGATTCTGGAAAGAAGAGATAAGAGGGGAGTAGAGAAAGAGATCTTGAGAGGATCGAAGGTTGCATGTGGGTAAGGACCGGGAGACCATGTCACCGATGTGTGGAGGAGATAGGTTGTGGATGGCTTTGTATGTCATAGTAAGGGTTTTGAACTGGAGACTCTGGACAATAGGAAGCCAGTGAAGGGCGTCAGAGAGGGTTAACGAGTGTTCTTGTAACTTATCAGTCCAGGGAGGTCCTGACTGGAGGGTCCTAATTCCAACATGGGTACAGTCACCAGCAGCGCTTGAGATCCTGTAGTCACACACACTGAGCAGTTTACTTGTCACACTCAGGAGTCCTGGCTTGTCACTGCAGTCACCGGGACTGCACGCTCAGGTCACTGTCAGGGGATACGTCTTCTCTGATTACGGAGGCTTCCAAGTCCACACTCTCACATCCAGCCTCCACTGTGGCTGGTATCTCAGCCTCAGTGCCCTCACGTGGAGCATTCTCTTTCGGGGAGCGCGGCGCTGCAGTCTGCTCTCTGTCTGGCATGCTGTCCCCTCTGTCTCACACGCTCTGCTCTCCCGCTCTTTTCTGACCACACCCTCCTCTCTTCCTCTCTGCCCCCAGCAGTCACATGATCTCCTCTGTCCAGGGCAGAAAGTCTTCCCCCCGACAACCCAGCTGTCTGACTAAGTGGTTCCAGGTAAGGAGCAGGGAAAGCAACCTCCTTACATTCCCCCTCTCTTGAAGCTTGCCATTCCACGGGCAAGGACTCTTCGTGCTTCTCTTTGTTCTTTTGAGGGGAGTCAGATACCTGCAATTCTCGCATCTCCTTCAGCCTTTCTTCTTGCACATACTGCCAAACTAAATGGTCTAGGAGCTGTTCATCAGTCAGGTTGAGATATGCTTTCTCTGCTTCGTCAACAACTGCTGTCCTCTTCTTCTTTTTCTTCTTCTTCCTGGCCTTGCTGATAGCAGGTGTTTGCATAGGGGCTTCTTGCTTGGGCTCCTCAGTCTGGGGGCTAAGTACAGGCAATTCTTCTCCGTAGCTCCCCCTCTCTTTGACAGGAGCATTCTTGTCAAAACTAGAGTCAGATGAATTAAGATTATGCAGGTCGGACTCTTTGTCATCCGTGCCGGGCTCTGCGGGCATCACTCCACAGGGCTTCTCAGGTACACTCCTTGTCTCACACAGCCAGGGCCGGACTGGGACTAAAATTCAGCCCTGGCATTTGAAGTTACACAGGCCCACTTGTCACATGGTGACTGTATAATATCTTTGTACACTTGTAGGCAGGGCCGGTTTTAGGCAAAGTGGGGCCCTAGGCAAAGTTTAAAATGGGTCCCCAAATGCTAACATATTGCACATCACACAGAAGCCTTTCTGTTGTATTTACGTGCGCTGAGTTCAGGCCGCTAAACGAGTTTGATCGACAATACTGAAGTTGTTCAACGCTTGTTTCCCGGCCTCTTTCCACCAGCTGAGGAATAATGATGAGACAGAACGATCACTAATAGATCACCATACAGTATCATGTTTTCAGCAGCACATCTACAGTTTACACCGGTGATGTGCTGCTGACAACAAGGCTTTTTGTTCCAGCAAAAACAATCCGAATATGCAGCATTTTACTTGTTTAGTAAAATACACCCCATAGTCCTCCATATATTATAATGTGCTCCATAGTCCTCCATATAGTATAATACACTCCCTATAGACCTCCATATATTAAAATACACTGCTCAGTCCTCCACATAGTATAATACACTCCTCATAGTCCTCCATATAGCATAATACAATCCTCATAGTGCTCCATATAGTATAATGCACCGCCACAGTCATCCATGTAGTACAATTCACTTCCCATAGTATAATGCACCCCATAGTTCTTCATATAGTATAACGTATTCCCCATAGTCCTCGATACAGTATAATGCAGCCCACATATAGTATAATGCAGCCACCCCAGAGTATAATGCAGCCACCCCAGAGTATAATGCAGCCACCCCACAGAGTATAATGCAGCCACCCCAGAGTATGTAACCCCCATAGAATATAATACAGCCCACCTCCCCATAATATATAATGTAGCCCCCCATAGAATATAATGCAGCCCCCCATAGTATATAACGCAGCCTCCCCCATAGAATATAATATACCCCCACAATAGTATATAACACAGCCACATAGTACATAACATGGCCTCCCCCATAGAATATAATATACTCCCCATAGTATATAGCAAAGCCCGCATATTATATAGCACAAACCGCATAGTATACAGAACAGCCTGCATACTATAGCACAGCTCACGTAGTAGATAACACAGCCCACACAGCAGTATTCAGCACAGACCACACAGTAGTATACAGCACAGACCACACAGTAGTATACAGCACAGCCCACGTAGAAGTATACAGCACAGTCCACACAGTAGTATACAGCACAGCCCACAGAGTAATATATACAGCACAGCCCACAAAGTAATATATACAGCACAGCCCACAAAGTAATATATACAGCACAGCCCACAGAGAACTATATACAGCACAGCCCACAGAGAACTATATACAGCACAGCCCACAGAGAACTATATAAAGCACAGCCCAGAGTACTATATACAGCACAGCTCAGAGTACTATATAAAGCACAGCCCAGAGAGTACTATATACAGCACAGCCCAGAGAGTACTATATACAGCACAGCCCAGAGAGTACTATATACAGCACAGCCCACAGAGTACTATATACAGCACAGCCCACAGAGTACTATATACAGCACAGCCCACAGAGTACTATACACAGCACAGCCCACAGAGTACTATATACAGCACAGCCCACAGAGTACTATATACAGCACAGTCCACAGAGAACTATATACAGCACAGCCCACAGAGTACTATATACAGCACAGCCCACAGAGAACTATATACAGCACACAGTAGTATACAGCACAGAGCACAGCCCACAGAGAACTATATACAGCCCACAGCAGTATACAGCACAGAGCACAGCCCACAGAGAACTATATACAGCCCACAGCAGTATACAGCAGAGCACAGCCCACAGAGAACTATACATAGCACAGAGCACACAGTAGTATACAGCACAGAGCACAGCCCACAGAGAGCTATATACAGCCCACAGCAGTATACAGCACAGAGCACAGCCCACAGAGAACTATATACAGCCCACAGTAGTATACAGCACAGAGCACAGAGCACAGCCCACAGAGAACTATATACAGCCCACAGCAGTATACAGCACAGAGCACAGCCCACAGAGAACTATATACAGCCCACAGCAGTATACAGCACAGAGCACAGCCCACAGAGAACTATATATAGCACAGAGCACACAGTAGTATACAGCACAGAGCACAGCCCACAGAGAGCTATATACAGCCCACAGCAGTATACAGCACAGAGCACAGCCCACAGAGAACTATATATAGCACAGAGCACACAGTAGTATACAGCACAGAGCACAGCCCACAGAGAGCTATATACAGCCCACAGCAGTATACAGCACAGAGCACAGCCCACAGAGAGCTATATACAGCCCACAGCAGTATACAGCACAGAGCACAGCCCACAGAGAACTATATACAGCCCACAGTAGTATACAGCACAGCCCACGTAGAAGTATACAGCACAGTCCACACAGTAGTATACAGCACAGCCCACAGAGTAATATATACAGCACAGCCCACAAAGTAATATATACAGCACAGCCCACAAAGTAATATATACAGCACAGCCCACAGAGAACTATATACAGCACAGCCCACAGAGAACTATATACAGCACAGCCCACAGAGAACTATATAAAGCACAGCCCAGAGTACTATATACAGCACAGCCCAGAGTACTATATAAAGCACAGCCCAGAGAGTACTATATACAGCACAGCCCAGAGAGTACTATATACAGCACAGCCCAGAGAGTACTATATACAGCACAGCCCACAGAGTACTATATACAGCACAGCCCACAGAGTACTATATACAGCACAGCCCACAGAGTACTATACACAGCACAGCCCACAGAGTACTATATACAGCACAGCCCACAGAGTACTATATACAGCACAGTCCACAGAGTACTATATACAGCACAGCCCACAGAGTACTATATACAGCACAGCCCACAGAGAACTATATACAGCACACAGTAGTATACAGCACAGAGCACAGCCCACAGAGAACTATATACAGCCCACAGCAGTATACAGCACAGAGCACAGCCCACAGAGAACTATATACAGCCCACAGCAGTATACAGCAGAGCACAGCCCACAGAGAACTATACATAGCACAGAGCACACAGTAGTATACAGCACAGAGCACAGCCCACAGAGAGCTATATACAGCCCACAGCAGTATACAGCACAGAGCACAGCCCACAGAGAACTATATACAGCCCACAGTAGTATACAGCACAGAGCACAGAGCACAGCCCACAGAGAACTATATACAGCCCACAGCAGTATACAGCACAGAGCACAGCCCACAGAGAACTATATACAGCCCACAGCAGTATACAGCACAGAGCACAGCCCACAGAGAACTATATATAGCACAGAGCACACAGTAGTATACAGCACAGAGCACAGCCCACAGAGAGCTATATACAGCCCACAGCAGTATACAGCACAGAGCACAGCCCACAGAGAACTATATATAGCACAGAGCACACAGTAGTATACAGCACAGAGCACAGCCCACAGAGAGCTATATACAGCCCACAGCAGTATACAGCACAGAGCACAGCCCACAGAGAGCTATATACAGCCCACAGCAGTATACAGCACAGAGCACAGCCCACAGAGAACTATATACAGCCCACAGTAGTATACAGCACAGCCCACGTAGAAGTATACAGCACAGTCCACACAGTAGTATACAGCACAGCCCACAGAGTAATATATACAGCACAGCCCACAAAGTAATATATACAGCACAGCCCACAAAGTAATATATACAGCACAGCCCACAGAGAACTATATACAGCACAGCCCACAGAGAACTATATACAGCACAGCCCACAGAGAACTATATAAAGCACAGCCCAGAGTACTATATACAGCACAGCCCAGAGTACTATATAAAGCACAGCCCAGAGAGTACTATATACAGCACAGCCCAGAGAGTACTATATACAGCACAGCCCAGAGAGTACTATATACAGCACAGCCCACAGAGTACTATATACAGCACAGCCCACAGAGTACTATATACAGCACAGCCCACAGAGTACTATACACAGCACAGCCCACAGAGTACTATATACAGCACAGCCCACAGAGTACTATATACAGCACAGTCCACAGAGTACTATATACAGCACAGCCCACAGAGTACTATATACAGCACAGCCCACAGAGAACTATATACAGCACACAGTAGTATACAGCATAGAGCACAGCCCACAGAGAACTATATACAGCCCACAGCAGTATACAGCACAGAGCACAGCCCACAGAGAACTATATACAGCCCACAGCAGTATACAGCAGAGCACAGCCCACAGAGAACTATACATAGCACAGAGCACACAGTAGTATACAGCACAGAGCACAGCCCACAGAGAGCTATATACAGCCCACAGCAGTATACAGCACAGAGCACAGCCCACAGAGAACTATATACAGCCCACAGCAGTATACAGCACAGAGCACAGCCCACAGAGAACTATATACAGCCCACAGCAGTATACAGCACAGAGCACAGCCCACAGAGAACTATATACAGCCCACAGCAGTATACAGCACAGAGCACAGCCCACAGAGAACTATATACAGCCCACAGTAGTATACAGCACAGAGCACAGCCCACAGAGAGCTATATACAGCCCACAGCAGTATACAGCACAGAGCACAGCCCACAGAGAACTATATACAGCCCACAGTAGTATACAGCACAGAGCACAGCCCACAGAGAGCTATATACAGCCCACAGTAGTATACAGCACAGAGCACAGCCCACAGAGAACTATATACAGCCCACAGAGTACTATATACAGCCCACAGCAGTATACAGCACAGAGCACAGCCCACAGAGAACTATATACAGCCCACAGTAGTATACAGCACAGAGCACAGCCCACAGAGAACTATATACAGCCCACAGCAGTATACAGCACAGAGCACAGCCTACAGAGAACTATATACAGCCCACAGCAGTATACAGCACAGAGCACAGCCCACAGAGAACTATATACAGCCCACAGCAGTATACAGCACAGAGCACAGCCCACAGAGAACTATATATAGCACAGAGCACACAGTAGTATACAGCACAGAGCACAGCCCACAGAGAGCTATATACAGCCCACAGCAGTATACAGCACAGAGCACAGCCCACAGAGAACTATATACAGCCCACAGCAGTATACAGCACAGAGCACAGCCCACAGAGAGCTATATACAGCCCACAGCAGTATACAGCACAGAGCACAGCCCACAGAGAACTATATACAGCCCACAGTAGTATACAGCACAGAGCACAGCCCACAGAGAGCTATATACAGCCCACAGCAGTATACAGCACAGAGCACAGCCCACAGAGAACTATATACAGCCCACAGCAGTATACAGCACAGAGCACAGCCCACAGAGAGCTATATACAGCCCACAGCAGTATACAGCACAGAGCACAGCCCACAGAGAACTATATACAGCCCACAGTAGTATACAGCACAGAGCACAGCCCACAGAGAGCTATATACAGCCCACAGTAGTATACAGCACAGAGCACAGCCCACAGAGAACTATATACAGCCCACAGTAGTATACAGCACAGAGCACAGCCCACAGAGAACTATATACAGCCCACAGCAGTATACAGCACAGAGCACAGCCCACAGAGAACTATATATAGCACAGAGCACACAGTAGTATACAGCACAGAGCACAGCCCACAGAGAGCTATATACAGCCCACAGCAGTATACAGCACAGAGCACAGCCCACAGAGAACTATATACAGCCCACAGCAGTATACAGCACAGAGCACAGCCCACAGAGAACTATATACAGCCCACAGCAGTATACAGCACAGAGCACAGCCCACAGAGAACTATATACAGCCCACAGTAGTATACAGCACAGAGCACAGCCCACAGAGAGCTATATACAGCCCACAGCAGTATACAGCACAGAGCACAGCCCACAGAGAACTATATACAGCCCACAGTAGTATACAGCACAGAGCACAGCCCACAGAGAGCTATATACAGCCCACAGCAGTATACAGCACAGAGCACAGCCCACAGAGAACTATATACAGCCCACAGTAGTATACAGCACAGAGCACAGCCCACAGAGAGCTATATACAGCCCACAGTAGTATACAGCACAGAGCACAGCCCACAGAGAACTATATACAGCCCACAGTAGTATACAGCACAGAGCACAGCCCACAGAGAACTATATACAGCCCACAGCAGTATACAGCACAGAGCACAGCCCACAGAGAACTATATATAGCACAGAGCACACAGTAGTATACAGCACAGAGCACAGCCCACAGAGAGCTATATACAGCCCACAGCAGTATACAGCACAGAGCACAGCCCACAGAGAGCTATATACAGCCCACAGCAGTATACAGCACAGAGCACAGCCCACAGAGAACTATATACAGCCCACAGTAGTATACAGCACAGAGCACAGCCCACAGAGAACTATATACAGCCCACAGCAGTATACAGCACAGAGCACAGCCCACAGAGAACTATATACAGCCCACAGCAGTATACAGCACAGAGCACAGCCCACAGAGAACTATATACAGCCCACAGCAGTATACAGCACAGAGCACAGCCCACAGAGAACTATATACAGCCCACAGCAGTATACAGCACAGAGCACAGCCCACAGAGAACTATATACAGCCCACAGTAGTATACAGCACAGAGCACAGCCCACAGAGAGCTATATACAGCCCACAGCAGTATACAGCACAGAGCACAGCCCACAGAGAACTATATACAGCCCACAGTAGTATACAGCACAGAGCACAGCCCACAGAGAGCTATATACAGCCCACAGCAGTATACAGCACAGAGCACAGCCCACAGAGAACTATATACAGCCCACAGTAGTATACAGCACAGAGCACAGCCCACAGAGAACTATATACAGCCCACAGAGTACTATATACAGCCCACAGCAGTATACAGCACAGAGCACAGCCCACAGAGAACTATATACAGCCCACAGTAGTATACAGCACAGAGCACAGCCCACAGAGAACTATATACAGCCCACAGAGAGCTATATACAGCCCACAGCAGTATACAGCACAGAGCACAGCCCACAGAGAACTATATACAGCCCACATCTCTTCTCTTCCTCCCCTCACCTCCTCCGAGAATGGCCCCACAGTCCAGAAAAAAAAAACTCTCCTCACCTCTCCTCGTGCCCAGCGTTGCTTCCTGGTTCCTGCTCCTGTCTCAGCAGCTGCAGTCTGCCCGGGACACAGCAGGTGCGCGATGATAGGACATCATCGCGCACCCGCAGTGTCAGAGGCAGAGCGGGGAATGATGGGAGAGGAGCGTCTGTAGACGCTCTCTCCTCCATCATTGCATTCAACTGTACCGGCGTCTATACGCCGGTATAGTTGAATGCGACGGCGGGGGCGGCGGACTGAGCGGCCCACCACTGGCACCGGCCCTTCTGGCATTTGCCAGAAGTGCCCTATGGCCAGTCCGGCCCTGCACACAGCTATTCCATTTCCTCTGTTCGATCAGGATCCTGTGAGCTGATAGCCAGCACACTCTTCACCTCAGGGGACGATATTAGTGGTTCCTCCTTCTCATCGACGAGGGCTTCGAAAACGAGTGCTGCAGGAACACTTGGCACTTTCTCTCCTTCTTCGGGAACTCGTGCTCGGCAAGGTAGTAAAGCATTTAGGTGGTCTTGTCAAGTGGACGTCCCTTTCTTCCCTCCGGGCTGAGTCTCACAGACAGAACTTTCAGACCCAAGCTGGAGTTCCACCAGGCTCGCCTTCACACGTCGGGACAGCGCAGTCATTCCACCAGAGATCCTCGACACCTTCTCCACCTCTCCTTGGCGTCCGAAATTGTGGTAATGTCTTGCTCTAGGTGGAACTCTTCTCTTCTTGTCATACCATTCCCTCCAGGGGCAACAGGGATTGCTGCTGAAGGGAAAAAAAAATAAAAAATCTTTAAATCTTCAGTTTAGCGAGTGTGAGCGAGCTGAGTGTGACCTGAGCGTAAGTGTGAACGGCGGTAAGTGTGACTTGTGATTCAGTGAAGAGGTATTTGGAAAGCCTTTAACAAATACCTGTGTGAATTGGTGTGAGTTGCCGAATTGGGAGTAGCTATATTCACAAGGGGTTAACTTAGGGTGGGGGCTCATAATTAAGGGGTTATAAGGGGCAGCTGTTTGGGACTAAAGTCCTTTTTGGTAGAGCATTGTACAGCAAGGTGGATTGTTGCTAAAGGGAAAAAAAAAAATCTTTAAATCTTCAGTTTAGCGAATGTGAGCGAGCTGAGTGTGCCCTGAGCGTAAGTGTGAACGGCGGTAAGTGTGACTTGTGATTCAGTGACTTTGGAATCAGGGAGTTCCAAGGGAGGAATTGCTGTCTGTATTTTATTAATACTTTGTATTTATTTTTATTTAACGTTTCTGTCTGGTGCAATCCCCACTAGGAAATGTGCTCCACTATTGTTAATGCCATCCAGTGCACATCTTGCCACATGTATGCAGTCCTTGATCAGCCGGTCGAGGGTGCATACTGCTGTGCGAGATGTGAGCACGTTGTGCATTTGGAAACCCAGATTCTGGATCTAAATGTGCAGCTGGCAACACTGAGATCCATAGACAATATGGAGAGGAGTCTTCTGCTCACTGAGCAGATGCTCAATGGGATAGATGAGGGGTGGGATGGTAGGATGGAGCTGCAGGACAGTGAAGTAGGTAGCTGGGTGACATTCAGAAAGCGGGGTAGAGGGAGGAGTGCCAGGGAGGCTAGTCCTGATCTGACACACCCCAATAAGTTTGCTAAGTTGGCGGATGAGGGGTGTGCCAGTACAGGGGTAGCACTGCTGCAGCCAGGCATGCCCTCTGAAATCCGGAGGAGTGACTGCTACAGTAAGGAGGGAAATAGGAGAGCAGTACAGGCCAGACAGGTGCTGGTAGTGGGGGAATCAATTATTAGAGGAACAGATAGGGCAATCTGTCACAAAGACAGGGATCGTCGGACGGTGTGCTGCCTACCTGGCGCTCGAGTCCGACACATCGCTGATCGGGTTGACAGATTACTGGGAGGGGCTGGTGAGGACCCAGCGGTCATGGTGCACATTGGCACAAATGACAAAGTTAGAGGTAGGTGGAAGGTCCTTAAAGATGATTTCAGGGAATTAGGCTGCAAGCTGAAAGCAAGGACCTCCAACGTGGTATTTTCTGAAATACTGCCTGTACCACGTGCCACGCCAGAGAGGCAATGGGAGATTAGGGAGGTTAATAAGTGGCTCAAGAATTGGTGTAGGAAGGAGGGGTTTGGGTTCCTGCAGAACTTGGCCGACTTCTCAGTGGGCTACAGGCTCTACGCTAGGGACGGGCTGCACCTCAATGGGGAAGGTGCAGCTGTGCTGGGGGAGAAAATGGCTAGAAGGTTGGAGGAGTGTTTAACCCCTTCATGACCTTGGGATTTTTCGTTTTTCCGTGTTCGTTTTTCACTCCCCTCCTTCCCAGAACCATAACTTTTTTATTTTTCTGTCAATTTGGCCATGTGAGGGCTTATTTTTTGCGGGACGAGTTGTACTTTTGAACGACATCATTGGTTTTACCATGTCGTTGTACTAGAAAATGGGAAAAAAATTCCAAGTGCGGTGAAATTCCAAAAAAAGTGCAATCCCACACTTGTTTTTTGCTTGGCTTTTTTGCTAGGTTCACTAAAAGCTAAAACTGACCTGCCATTATGATTCTCCAGGTCCCTACGAGTTCATAGACACCTAACATGCCTAGGTTATTTTTTACCTAAGTGGTGAAAAAAATTCCAAACTTTGCTAAAAAAAAATAAAAAAAATAAAAAATTGCGCCATTTTCCGATACTTGTAGCGTCTCCATTTTTCATGATCTGGGGTCGGTTGAGGGCTTATTTTTTGCGTACCAAGCTGGCATTTTTAATGATTCCAATTCGGTGCAGATACATTCTTTTGATCGCCCGTTATTGCATTTTAATGCAATGTCGCGGCGACCAAAAAAACGTAATTCTGGCGTTTCGATTTTTTTTCTCGTTACAACGTTTAGCGATCAGGTTAATGCTTTTTTTTATTGATAGATCGGGCGATTATGAACGTGGCGATACCAAATATGTGTAGGTTTGATTTTTTTTTTTATTGATTTATTTTGATTGGGGTGAAAGAGGGGGGGGTTTAAAATTTTATATTTTTTTTATTTTTTTCACATTTTTTGTAACTTTTTTTAACTTTTGCCATGCTTCAATAGCCTCCATGGGAGGCTAGAAGCAGGCACAGCACGATCGCCTCTGCTACATAGCAGCGATCTGCTGTTCGCTGCTATGTAGCAGAAAATCAGGTGTGCTGTGAGCGCCGACCACAGGGTGGCGCTCACAGCTGCCGGGGATCAGTATCCATAGAGGTCTCAAGGACCTCTATGGTTACAATGGAGAAGCATTGCCGACCTCCGATCATGTGACGGGGGCCGGCGATGCGCTCGTATCCGGCTGCCCGGCCGGATGCGGTAGTTAAATGCCGCTGTCTGCGTTTGACAGCGGCATTTAACTAGTTAATAGCGGCGGGTGAATCGCGATTTCACCCGCCGCTATTGCAGGCACATGTCAGCTGTTCAAAACAGCTGACATGTCCTGGCTTTGATGCGGGCTCACCGCGGAGCCCTGCATCAAAGCAGGGGAGCTGACCTCGGATGTACTATCCCGTCTGAGGTCAGTAACGGGTTAAACTAGGGATTTGGGGGAGGGTATTCAATTTATAGGATTGGAAGATAGGGCAGATAGAGACCTGGGCACAAATAAGGAAGTTGGGGGTGGCGGTGGCATGGGGGGTGGGGTTAGAACAGTTAATAATTTAAGAAAGAATAGAGGTACAGAGAGGAACATCAAGTGCATGTATACTAATGCCAGAAGCCTCGCCAACAAAATGGACGAATTAGAATTAATGTTGTTGGAGCATAATTATGACATGGTGGGGATATCTGAAACATGGCTGGATGAGAACCATGACTGGGCTGTTAACTTGCAGGGCTATAGCCTTTTCAGAAATGACCGTACAGATAAACGAGGGGGTGGGGTGTGTCTGTATGTAAAATCGTCCTTAAAACCCATCCGGCGTGATAATATAGGTGAATTTAATGAAAATGTAGAGTCCCTGTGGGTGGAGATAAAGGGAGGGGGAAAAATAATAAATTACTGATAGGGATTTGTTATAAATCTCCAAAAATAATGGAAGCAATGGAGAATATCCTCGTAAAGCAAATAGATAAAGCAGCGAATCAAGGAGAAGTCACTACCCTGAAATAGATTGGGGAACAGAAACCTGCAATTCCAGTAAAGGTAATCGGTTTTTGACAACTATGAGAGACAATTACCTTTCACAACTGGTTCAGGACCCAACAAGAAGGGGGGCACTGCTAGACCTAATATTAACCAACAGGCCAGACCGCATAGCAAATATAAGGGTTGGGGGTCACTTGGGGAATAGTGTTCACAAAATAATAAGTTTTCATGTCTCCTTTAATAAGATGTGTAGTAGAGGGGTGACAAGGACACTAAACTTCAGGAGGGCAAATTTCCAACAGATGAGAGATGATCTTGGTGCAATTAACTGGGACGATATCCTGAGACATAAAAATACACAAAGAAAATGGGAGATGTTTATTAGCATCCTGGATAGGACCTGTGCACAGTATATACCGTATGGGAATAAACATACTAGAAATAGGAGGAAACCAATATGGCTAAATAGAGCTGTAAGGGGCGCAACAAGTGACAAAAAGAAAGCATTTAGAGAATTAAAGGAAGTAGGTAGTGAGGAGGCATTAAATAAATACAGAAAATTAAATAAATTCTGTAAAAAGCAAATCAAGGCAGCAAAAATTGAGACAGAGAGACTCATTGCCAGAGAGAGTAAAAATAATCCCAAAATATTCTTTAACTACATAAATAGTAAGAAACTAAAAAATGAAAGTGTTGGCCCCCTTGAAAATAGTCTGGGTGAAATGGTGGATGAGGATGAGAAAAAAGCCAATATGCTAAATGACTTTTTTCATCAGTATTTACACAAGAAAATCCCATGGCAGACAATATGATCAGTGATAACAAAAATTCCCCATTAAGTGTCACCTGCTTAACCCAGCAGGAAGTATGGCGGCATCTAAAAATCACTAAAATTGACAAATCTCCGGTCCCGGATGGGATACACCCCCGAGTACTGCAGGAATTAAGTACAGTCATTGGTAGACCATTATTTTTAATCTTTAAAGAGTCCATAATAACAGGGTCTGTACCACAGGACTGGCGTATAGCAAATGTGGTGCCAATATTCAAAAAGGGGACAAAAACTGAACTCGGAAATTATAGGCCAGTAAGCTTAACCTCTACTGTGGGTAAAATCCTGGAGGGCATTCTAAGGGATGCTATACTGGAGTATCTGAAGAGGAATAACCTCATGACCCAGTATCAGCACGGGTTTACTAGGGACCGTTCATGTCAGACTAATTTGATCAGCTTCTATGAAGAGGTAAGTTCTGGACTGGACCAAGGGAACCCAGTAGATGTAGTGTATATGGACTTTTCAAAAGCTTTTGATACGGTGCCACACAAAAGGTTGATACATAAAATGAGAATAATGGGGATAGGGGGAAATATGTGTAAGTGGGTTGAGAGCTGGCTCAGGGATAGGAAACAAAGTGTGGTTATTAATGGAGCACACTCGGACTGGGTCACGGTTAGCATTGGGGAACCACAGGGGTCAGTATTGGGCCCTCTTCTTTTTAACATATTTATAAATGACCTTGTAGGGGGCATTCAGAGTAGAATTTCAATATTTACAGATGACACTAAACTCTGCAGGGTAATCAATACAGGGGAGGACAATTTTATATTACAGGATGATTTATGTAAACTAGAAGCTTGGGCTGATAAATGGCAAATGAGCTTTAATGGAGATAAATGTAAGGTCATGCACTTGGGTAGAAGTAATAAGATGTATAACTATGTGCTTAATTCTAAAACTCTGGGCAAAACCGTCAATGAAAAAGACCTGGGTGTATGGGTGGATGACAAACTCACATTCAGTGGCCAGTGTCAGGCAGCTGCTACAAAGGCAAATAAAATAATGGGATGTATTAAAAGAGGCATAGATGCTCATGAGGAGATCATAATTTTACCTCTATACAAGTCACTAGTTCGACCACACTTAGAATACTGTGCACAGTTCTGGTCTCTGGTGTATAAGAAAGACATAGCTGAACTAGAGCGGGTGCAGAGAAGAGCAACCAAGGTTATTAGAGGACTGGGGGGTCTGCAATACCAAGATAGGTTATTACACTTGGGGCTGTTTAGTTTGGAAAAACGAAGACTAAGGGGTGATCTTATTTTAATGTATAAATATATGAGGGGACAGTACAAAGACCTTTCTGATGATCTTTTTAATCATAGACCTGAGACGGGGACAAGGGGGCATCCTCTACGTCTGGAGGAAAGAAGGTTTAAGCATAATAACAGACGCGGATTCTTTACTGTAAGAGCAGTGAGACTATGGAACTCTCTGCCATATGATGTTGTAATGAGTGATTCGTTACTTAAATTTAAGAGGGGACTGGATACCTTTCTTGAAAAGTATAATGTTACAGGGTATATACACTAGATTCCTTGATAGGGCGTTGATCCAGGGAACTAGTCTGATTGCCGTAGGTGGAGTCGAAAAGGAATTTTTTTCCCCAATGTGGAGCTTACTCTTTGCCACATAGTTTTTTTTTGCCTTCCTCTGGATCAACATGTTAGGGCATGTTAGGTTAGGCTATGGGTTGAACTAGATGGACTTAAAGTCTTCCTTCAACCTTAAAAACTATGTAACTATGTAACTATGTAACATTCCCTCCAGTTAGCAGGACCTTCAGCGGGGTGAACGGATCTCGGCCACCGCTTTTCTCGGGTAGGGCAATCTCTGGACAGGTGTCCCACCCTTCTGCATGCCCAGCACTCATGCCTGCATCTGTCTGGAGGGCGCTTTCGTCCAGATCGTTGATCTCGGCGGGAGACATCTCTCATCTGCGGTTGCTCTTCACTCCAGGATACGGAGTTACACTCTGGAGCCGCCACTGAAGCCTTCTTCATGCTGCGCACCTCTCCTCTATCTCCCTCTGGCTGCTTTCGCACGTTACCTTGGGATATGCCGCTGATCCCCAAGACTGCAGTAAGGGCTCTCCCCAGACTCTCAATCTCTTCCCAGATTCTTCTTATCTTCAACCGGGAATCCCGGGTCCATGTCATCTCCTCTTCATTCTGACTGGGTGCTCCGCGATGGTAGCATGTAGGCAATCTTCTTCGCCAAGCGGCGCTAGTCTCACTTTAGGAGGCGGTCTCTCTTTCTCGCACCGGAGGGCTGTACTCTGCAGCAGGGGTCTTCTTATATTCAGCCACTTCCTCACGGACCTGCTTAACCTCCTTCTTCAAGTCTTCTACCCATTGAGGGGCGGTTACCTCCCCACTCCATACCTTCCCCACTGGCACTACCACCCCTTGCTCTTGCTTGCGCGTGCGTGCCTCACTCCCGACCTCAGAGAAAGTCATATCTGGCTTTACGCGCATGCGCTCTTGCAGGGCCTGTTTCATCAACACATCTCGCAAGCCTGTCACCAGTTGGTCTCGCAGCACAACGTCAACTGCCCCCACACCTATACCGTCCTTCCGTATGATGGCAGTATGAAGCTCCTGCAGGGCATTCATTTATTGCATCACGGTATACCTAATCATCATATACCTAATAGGAATATACTCACCCTCGGACGCGCCCTGCTTCTTTCCGACAGCCTTCCTTCCTAAGAATGAGCGCGTGAAGGACCTTAGATGACGTCGCGGCTTGTGATTGGTCGCGTGACCGCCCATGTGACCGCTCACGCGACCAATCACAAGCCACGACGTCACCGCAGGTCATTCACGCGCTCATTCTTAGGAAGGAAGGCTGCCGGTTAGTACCAGGGCGCGTCCGAGGGTGAGTATATCAATATTTTTTATTTTGATTCTTTATTTTACACATTAATATTGATCCCAGGGCCTGAAGGAGAGTTTCCGCTCCTTCAGACCCTGGGAACCATAGTATCCCATTGCACTACATTGGGTTTTGTGTTTCGGCCGACCCCGACATTTTTATAGGATCGGCCGATTTCACTCGACCCGACTTTTGAGAAAGTCGGGTTTCGTGAAACCCGACCCGATCCTATAAAAATAAAAGTCGCTCAACCCTACTTGTAACTTATCAGTCCAGGGAGGTCCTGACTGGAGGGTCCTAATTCCAACGTGGGTACAGTCACTAGCAGCGCTTGAGATCCTGTAGTCTCTCCTGTGTCTCCTGGAAACTGGAGACTCCGGGGTTAAGTCTTTTGCAGTCTTTTCTTCTAGTGAAGCTGAAAGCAGGAAGTAACTCAGCCACTCTGCTGGGAGTCTCTGTACATCAGGCTGGCAGGCTTTCTGCAGTATGCTACACACACACTGAGCAGTTTACTTATCACACTCAGGGGTCCTGGCTTGTCACTGCAGTCATCGGGGCTGCGCGCTCAGGTCACTGTCAGTGGATATGTCTTCTCTGATTACGGAGGCTTCCAAGTCCACACTCTCACATCCAGCCTCCACTACGGCTGGTATCTCAGCCTCAGTGCCCTCACAGGGAGCACTCTCTTTCGGGGAGTGTGGCGCTGCAGCCTGCTCTCTGTCTGGCGCGCTGTCCCCTCTGTCTCGTGCGCTCTGCTGTCCCGCTCTTTTCTGACCACACCCCCCTCTCTTCCTCTCTGCCCCAGCAGTCACATGGTCTCCTATGTCCAGGGCAGAAAGTCTTTCTCCCGACAACCCAGCTGTCTAAGTGGTTCCAGGTAAGGAGCAGGGAAAGCAACCTCCTTACACCATTTTCACCAAATATGTAGTGCTTTCACTTCAACTCAGCCCCTCCATAATTTTGTAATTACAATTATTTTTTTGCTTTTGTTTTTTTCTTATACTTTTTTATGTTTTTGATTATTCCATTATCATAGCAGTATGTGGGATAAGTTGAACTTTTTAATTATATCATTCTTTTTACCATATAATGTACTAAAAACAGCAAAAAAATCCAAGTTGGTTAAAATAGTGAAAAAATAACAGAATTCTGCCATTGTTTTTTGGGTTTTGTTTTTATACCATTCATTGTGTGGTAACTTGGCTTAACTTGGCATCATGATTCTTTAGGTCCATACCATACCATACCAACAGCAATACCAAACTTGTATAAAAAAAACTCTGTAACTAAAAATGTGGCTTATGTAGCCATTTTCTGAGACACAAAACAATTAAATTGATCCGTCAAAGGGTTCACAACATTTTTTGTAACATTTTGAGATATGTGAGGCGTATTTATCACATTTTGGGTGGAAAGTGTGGCAAATGAAAAATGGCAGTTCTGGTGTTTTATTTGTTTTTTCTCCTCTTCATAGCATGAACCTAAAGGGTTAATTATTAAATATTTTTAGAGATCATGCTTTTTCAGGCTCTGCAAATTTTTTATTTTTTTTAATTACTTTTCAACTGGAAAAACTACCATATACACTCGAGTATTAGCCGAGGTACCTACTTTTGCCACGGAAAACTTGGTAAGCTTATTGACTCAAGTATAAGCCGGGTATGCATTGTCTTCTCATCCCTGTCCTGCCATGCATGGCTCCCCCCGTCGCTGTACTGGTATGAATGCTTTCCCATCCCTGTCTGCATGCCTCCCCTGTCCATGTTATTGTATGCATGTTTCCCCCTTCCATGTCCTGGTATGAATGCCTCCCCATCCCTGCCCCTGTCAGCATGCCTCCCCCGTTCTTTCTCTGTATGCATGCATCCCCGTTCAGTCATTCAGTCCCTGTATGCATACCTCCCCTTTCCCTGTCCTGGTATGAATGCCTCCCCCCATTCTGTCCCTGTATGCATGCCTCCCAGTTCCATCTCTGTATGCATGCCTCCTTATCCCCTATCCCTGTGTGCACGTTTTCTATTGAAAAAAACAAAACATCATACTTACCTACCTGTGTGCTCTTGGTAATGGCACTGCATCTCGTTCCAACTGCCGGCATCTGCAGCTCTTCCTGTGTTCAGCAGTCACGTGGTACCGCTCATTAAAGTGAAGAATATGCACTCCACCCCTATGGGAGTGGAGAAGCATCCATATTCATCACCTTAATGAGTGGTACCACATGACCGCTGAGCACAGGAGATGAGAGCTGCAGGCAGTCACCGGCCGCCGGAACGAGATCCAGTGTCAGCACCGAGGGCGCGCAGGTAGGTGAGTATGATGTGTGCGCCGGCTCCTTGCACTCGCTGCTCCGCTGCTCCCCTTCCTTGCCAGCTTTCTGACTCGTGTATAAGCCGAGGGGGCATTTTCAGCACAAAAAAAGTGCAGAAAAACTCGGCTCATGCACAAGTATATACGGTATTTATGACAACTTTTAGTCTTGCTGTCCTATGAAATTGTCTAACCTACGATTTTATTTAACCCCTTAACAACCAGAGGTATTTTTGTTTTTGCTTTTTTGTTTTTTGCTCCCCTTCTTCCCAGAGCCATGACTTTAATATTTTTTGTCAAAATAGCCATGTGAGGGCTGTTTTTTTGAGGGACAATTTGTACTTTTGAGCGAAGTGGTCAAAAAAAAATTCAAAACTTTGGTTAAATTTTTTTTAAAAAATTATGCAATTTTCCGAGACCTGTAGCATCTCCATTTTTCATGATTTTGGGCTAGGTGAGGACTTAATTTTTGTGCACCTTGCTGAAATTTTTATTAATACCATTTTGATGTAGATACAATCTTTTGGTCGCCCGTTATTGCATTTTATTGCAATGTAGTGGTGACTTAAAAGTGTAATTCTGGCGTTTTTATTATTTTTTCTCATTATGCTGTTTACCAAATGGGTGAATTCTTATTTTACATTGATAGATCGGGCAATTTTGAACATGGCGATACCAAATATGTGTATGTTCAATTTTTCTTTATTGCTTTATTTTGAATGGGGCGAAAGGGGGTGATTTGAGCTTTTATATATTTTTATTTTTTTAAATATTTTTTAAAACTTTTTTTAACTGCTTCAATAGTATCCATGGAAGACTGGAAGCTGCAGTTGTCTGATCGCCTCTGCTGCACACAGGCGATGATTAGATCACCTGTGTGTAGCAGAAATGCTCACTTGCTATGAACACCAACCACCAGGAGGCACTCATAGCAATCCAACTGTGATAACCATAGAAGTCTGCTGGAGACCTCTGACTGTCATGCCAACCCATCAGTGACCCACGATCATGTGACGGGTCACCGATGAGTGGGATTTGCGGCACGCTTCCAGTAAGCATGAGTTAAATGCTGCTGTCAGAGATTGACAGCAGCATTTAACAGGTTAACAGCCGATGGTGGATCGCGATTCCACCCGCGGCTGTTATAGGCACATGTCAGCTGTTCAAAACAAGGGGCATGTGCCGGGAAAGATGTGGGCTCAGCGCCAGAGCCCACATTAAAGGGAATGATTATGATGGCGTATTATAACACCCAACATCAAAAAGGGGTGAACATACCTAAGGGTGATTTCATATTACGTCTCGGCACTAGTTTGATGGCCACATTGGGGCTTACGTCTTAACCTCCAGCAAAATGGGATTCAAAGGTATGTACCAACGGGTAAATGGAGTATAAAGGTGCCCAAAAGAGCGAACTTGCACTTTGCCGTGCATCATTTTCGAGTGTGTACGTCTACTGGAGGAAAACAATTGGACGCAGTCTACTATGACTGGGTGTCTGCCTCCAGTAGGTGTATACACCTGAAAATGAAGCACAGCAGAATGCACATTCACTCTGCCAGCACCATTATAATCTGTGGTCCCATCGGCGCATACACTCAAATCCCGTTTTATGATGTGTTCATACACAAGCCCTGACAGGTCCACTGAAAGGATTTCGTAATGCAATAAGAAAGCCCCCAAAATTGCCTATAAGTTAAAAAGTCCACAGTCTTCACAGAAAAAAAAGCAAAAAAACAAAATTGAAATCTTTATTTTATCTCATGCCAATTGACAAAGCCTGTCATGTGTCTGTCTGTCAATATTTTTCCTACAATTTGAGAACAAAGTTGCTTTTCGCTTTATGGGCTATGCCCGCTACTACATTTTCTTAATTGAGATTTTCTGCAGTATCAGGCACAGCCAGTGGACAAGTGTTGCTGGTTCTGGGAAAAAAAAGTACACTCTTATTTTTCTCTAATTATACAACACTTGTAAGTACCAAACAACACAATGCTTTACTCCGAATTATGTTGTGAACTGACATTGGTGAACAGATGCTGAATAATCATTCTTCAAGTTCTTCATAACAACACATGTTTCATAAAGTGCATGATGTTGGACCCAAAAACAATAAAACCCCAAGTCTGCAGCCATGTCATTTGATGTTGCTCTACTTTAACCCGTTACAGACATATGATGTACTGGCGCATCATATGCTGTCTCCCTGACTTTGATGAGAACTGATTTAATGTAAAAATAAAAAAATACTCATATTTGGTATAACTGCCCACGTAGGTGTCCAATCTATGAAAATATATAATTGGTAAATGGTGTAAAAAAAAAAAAAAAAAATCAAAACTGCAGAATTGTGTTTTTTTTTTTGCCCACCGCAACAGCACAAAAAATGTATTAAAAGGCTATCAAAACATCAAATCTACCTGAAAATGATATCAACAAAAACATCAGCTATGGGCACAAAAACAAGCCCTCCCATAGCACCATATCCAGAAAACTAAAAACGTTACAGCTCCTAGAAAATGGCAACCCAAGCAAAATTTTATTTTTTACAAATTTCTGAATGTTTGTCCACCACTTAAATAAAACATAAACTATGCATGTCTGGTATCTGCATAATTGTACTGACCTAGAGAATCATATTGTCAGGTCATACAAATAAAAAAACTTTAAAAAACAATAGTGGAATTGCGCTTTTTTTCCACTATTTCACCACACTTGGAATTTTTTTCCTGCTTTCCAGTACATAATAGAAAAAAGTATTGTGTAATTCAAAAGTATATCGTTAGCAGGGTGAGATGATGTAATAGAGAAGGAATTAAAACCTAACTTGTATTAGTATCATTTGAAAAAAAAACAAAACCTAGAGTAGAAGGGCAAAAATAGTTTCAATCTCACCATGTGTCCTGATGAGACTTGTCCCCCTTTGGCTGGTTTCAAACTAGCGTTTGGCAGGGCTGAGGATGGCAGCCTTCTTCCTCCGTTAAGCCCCGCCCACTTCAGCGCCTCTTCCTTCAGCTCCGCCTTCATCTGCATGCGTCCTGCATACCCTATCTTTAACATTGGGTACGCAGGCCATGCGGATGTATGTGGATGCCTCCGCACACATTCGTCATTTTGACGCTGTGCTGAACTGCATCGAACACATTTTGTTGCGGCCGGCGCAGTGTCAAAACGACGCATGCGGAGGAGGTTATGCAGGATGTTGCATAACCTGTGCATGTGGTCATGAAGTTCACCAGGATGAGTGACTGCCTTAAATCAATTTCAAACAAGCCACATGTGCCCGCCATCTGACATCACTTCCGGGTGGTGGCACTCTCACGTGTCCATGTGACGCCTAGTGCGTTGAGCCTCACTATTGGAACGCTTTTCCATGGTGTGCTCAGTGATACGCAGCAATAGGCAATGTCGGCATATAATAGTGAGTGCGGGCATTAGAGAGGCAAAATTAAAAAAGAAACAAAAATATTTTAATTCCGCTCTGTAGCCACTATCACATCATGTGTCCAGTTCAACTTGAAAAATTTGGTGAAAACTCCTCTTACATACTGGTGCAATCTATCTGGAGTAGTTTGGGTGTCTGGATGTTATTGAAAAAGGCAGAAATGGTTTATCATAGCTTCTGTCTTCTCTTTATTAATCTTCAAAGTGCAATGTTAAGAGTTCTTTTGGACCTTGAGATTATATGATAATGGAGTCTGCAGGGCATAGCAGAGCTGCTCGGACTTTGCATAACTAGATCAGCTCTACTCTTGATTTCTGTCACTATAAGATGTTTTCGCTGTAACTGGGGTTTCTACGGTTTATCCAATTACAATGAAAAACTGAACAATAGAAATAAATATGCAATGTCCTCCAGAGATCACTTTTTTATTTTGTTGAAAATGAAAATGATTAATATTCCAGTGATTTATATTTATCTTCTAACAGCTGCAAAAAATAATTTAAAAAAATCTTGTATAAAACAAGGTCTCATGCAGGTATATTGGTGTAAACAAAACTATGGCTCCTTAAGGGTGTTAAAAATCAAAGACATACAAGTGATAGTGTCCTAGAATGAGAATGCCTAATTAAATCTATTAACCTTCCTTATAATTAAAAGGTACTTTCATTGTACTTGGCATCCATGTAATGCATAATTTTCCGTAGCAGCAAAAATGTATGGTGAGCTAGAGCTTCCTATGGTGATAGCCGGACGCCCATGTTCAGCTGATTGCTGGGGATACTAAGGGTACTGTCACACAGTGGCACTTTGGTCGCTACGACGGTACGATCCGTGATGTTCAAGCGATATCCATATGATATCGCTGTGTCTGACACGCAGCAGCGATCAGGGACCCTGCCGAGAATCGTACGTCGTAGCAGATCGTTTGGAACTTTCTTTCGTCGCTGGATCTCCCGCTGTCATCGCTGGATCATTGTGTGTGACAGCGATCCAGCGATGCGTTCGCTTGTAACCAGGGTAAACATCGGGTTACTAAGCGCAGGGCCGCGCTTAGTAACCCGATGTTTACCGTGGTTACCAGCGTAAAAGTAAAAAAAAAAAAACAGTACATACTCACATTCCGGTGTCCTTCAGGTCCCTTGCCGTCTGCTTCCCATTCTGACTGACTGCCGGCCGGAAAGTGAAAGCAGAGCACAGCGGTGACGTCGCCGCTGTGATCTGCTTTCACTTTACGGCGGCACTCAGTCAGAGCGGGAAGCAGACTGCGAGGGACCTGGCGGACACCGGAATGTGAGTATGTACGTTTTTTTTTTTTTACTTTTACGCTGGTAACCACGGTAAACATCGGGTTACTAAGTGCGGCCCTGCGCTTAGTAACCCGATGTTTACCCTGGTTACCCGGGACCTCGGCATCGTTGGTCGCTGGAGAGCGGTCTGTGTGACAGCTCCCCAGCGACCACACAACGACTTTCCAACGATCACGGCCAGGTCGTGATTCATTATAAAGGGTAAAGAAATGGTTTGATAAAAACAAACAAAAAAATACTAATTTTGCTGCTCACATGTGCTGCCACCTCAGCTCCCAACCGGTCCTCCATTTGCTTCCTCTTGCTCTGGTCTCTCCTGGTCTTCTGTCACTCTGCTCTATCTGTGTTGAATGTTCTGTGGCAAAGTCACTGTCAAAGTACTGGAGGGGAGATATGTAGCACTGAGGATGTTAGCTCCAGTAATATAAGCCTAGGAAAATGCTCCAGCACTCTAAGTGATGAGAGGGGTTAATCGACAATATTTAGTGCTAGGCTCATTTAACAGCCATACAGTAGGAGGAGTCCAGAGGATAAATAGATACCCAGCCTTCTAGAGCATTCAGTAGTGGGACAAGCCTGAAGGTGCAGGCTCTGGAGCTGTGGTTTCATGTTACGACAAGGTCAACCTTGTGTTGTTTGTTCCTGAGGCGGACGGATTCCCGTAACAATGAGGACTATGCCATACGTTATGTTTTTGTTTTCCTATTAGGCCGGGAAGGCCGTGTTTGTTTTGCACTGGTTTATGTACTACTCTTAATAAACCAGTAGAAGATATAAAGTGAAAGTTTTACTGTATTTACCTCTATGCGCAGCCAAGTGAGGCGATTCACCACAAGGCTTTGGATAATGCAATATCATTTTGTTGTAACGTCACAACATTTGTTGCCCTAGGTTTACTTAGCACAATACGCATTGAGTTGGAGTGGAATTTTTTTTAATCCCTGCATTTACTATGCTCTATGGTCTGAAAAGACCCCAGAGCATAGAAAGACACATTACATTCGTATCAAATAAACTCAATGTAAAATGATTTTCCTGGAAAGTTCAACCGAATTTTCGAAATGTGAGTTTTGGCAAGTTTGCTCACTACTAGTTCCACGCAGGGGCGGATTATCAGAGGGTCAATATGGGCGGTAGCCCAGGGCCCAGTGGCTTGGGGGGGCCCTGGGCCACCGCAGATTGACCCTCTGATAATCCGCCGGAGTGTGACTGAATGCCCGGCCCGCTGGCATTTCTGTGCCCCGCCCCCCGGACCTGGTGGGCAGAGAGAGGGGGTCCGCATCGGGCCCCTTCTCATCTGCTCACCGGGCCCCTTCCGGCGCTGCGGCGCTTTCCTATTGAGGTGCGGGCGCTCGCCCGCACCTCAATAGTTAACAACAGCCGCCAGCCAGCCAATTGGAGGCTGGCAGCTGAAGTCGGCCGCAGCGCACACGTCGCCGGCGTCTGACGTCATTGTCAGTCGCCGGCGAGTGTGCGCGGCTGGAGGGAGCTCGCCGCATGGAGCGCTGGTAAGGTGAGGAGACTGTTTGTTTGTTTTTTTTCTTTTTTTTTTATAAGCTAACGGTGGACTGTGGACACATTGGGGGCAATGCTGGAGACACTGGGGCAGATTGCTGGAGACACTGGGGCAGATTGCTGGAGACACTGGGGCAGATTGCTGGAGACACTGGGGCAGATTGCTGGAGACACTGGGGCAATGCTGGAGGACACACTGGGACAGATTGCTGTAGACACTGGGGCAGATTGCTGGAGACACTGGGGCAATGCTGGAGACACTGGGGCAGATTGCTGGACACACTGGGGGCAATGCTGGAGACACTGGGGCAGATTGCTGGAGACACTGAGGCAGATTGCTGGAGACACTGGGGCAGATTGCTGGAGACACTGGGGCAGATTGCTGGAGACACTGGGGCAGATTGCTGTAGACACTGGGGCAATGCTGTAGACACTGGGGCAGATTGCTGTAGACACTGGGGCAGATTGCTGTAGACACTGGGGCAATGCTGTAGACACTGGGGCAGATTGCTGTAGACACTGGGGCAGATTGCTGTAGACACTGGGGCAGATTGCTGTAGACACTGGGGCAGATTGCTGGAGACACTGTCTGGGGCAATGCTGGACACACTAGGGCAGATTGCTGGACTGGTTACTGGGGCAATATGCTGGACATACTGGAGAAGATTGCTGGACACACTGGGGGTAATATGCTGGACACACTGGGGCAGATTGCTGGACACACTGGGGGCAGGACTGGAGGCATGGGCAGAATGTAGAGACGGGGCAGAATGAAAGACATGGGGCAGGATTGGATCATGGGGCAGGAGAATACGATGGAGACAGATGGGGCTGGATGGGGAGATCATATGGTGTAGAATGGATACTCATGAGTGCAGGATGGGAGAACATATGGCAGGAGCCAGGAATGAGACACACAGGGCCAGGGTGGGGAATATTATTACCATAGGGGCTAATTAAGGGATATTATTACTGCAGTGATGTATTTATTTTATTTTTTGAGTATACTGTTTTAAATGGGGGGGGGGTCCTGTTACTGTGCAGAGTGACTCTATATCACCTTTTTTTCTCCATGTGTAATGTAGAAGTTGTGAAAAATTAAGTAATGTGTTCTGCAAGCAGAGCTCGAGATGACTGTGTTATTTCCTGCAGAAACGAGTCCTGGCTGGAAGAAATGATGGCGGTCTGTGCTGGATGAAAGATGAAGGACTTCACCTAGAGACGTCATTGGTGAGTCAGTGTTACCTATACATTGACACTATACACTATACTATATACAGAGCTCCTGTGTATAATGTCACCAGTGATCTCTGTATTACCTCTACACAGACACTGCATACTAAGTATAGATCTCCTGTGAATACTGGCACTTATGGTGATAGTATTGTCTTTTTTTTTATTATTATTACTGATCAGTATTGTAGTATTCAGTCACTATGTGGTGGTAATATGTGGTCTGGAAATGGTGTTGTGGTATTTGTCCCTTGAATGTGCTATTTGGTCACCAAGTGGTGGTAATATGTGGTCTTGACATGGTGCAGTGGTATTTGTTCCTTAAATGTGATATTATTCGATCACTGTGTTTGTAATTTGTGGTCTGGTCATGGCGCGGTGGTATTTGTTCCTTGTATGTGATATTATTGGTCAAAATATACCTAAATTATATTGCAGATTTTAACAAATATTTAATAGGTTACAGTAGAGTAGGGCTCGGCCATTTTTCTGGAATAATCTGGTTCGGGTATAATATGACCCCCCCCCCGTCACATGACCCCCCCGTCACATGACCCCCCCGTCACATGACCCCCCCATCACATGACCCCCCCGTCACATGACCCCCCGTCACATGACCGGGGGGGCCCACAGTGTCTGAACAGCCCGGGGCCCTGGCTACCCTTAATCCACCCCTGGTTCCACGTGAATTTATCTGAAATGCCAAAGTGAAAATTTACCAGAAAATCAAACATTTTATTCCTATGATGAGATGTGATCAAGCCTATGAAAAAGCGGTTATAGTTTACGGAAAGGCTTTTCCTATATGAGGTTTTCTGTACACTTGATTCTCTCATTAAGCTTGCAGTTTGGTCGGTTAACCTGTATTTTGTAAACACTCTAATGATGTGATCGGCTGCAGGCTAGTTCTAATGCAGTCAGCCATAGCTTGGCCTCCGCATATCTAGAATCCCATGTTCACAATGGCTACAGGTTTTCTCAAGTCTTGCGAATGCTTTTAAACAACTATTAGTTTCAAGCAATAATTGCCATATGAGCATCGCATTGACATTCAGATTGATTTCCATAAGTATTTTCCAGCAGATTACTGAGTTACAGGGAAAGTTCAGAACGTCCCTTTGCCCTAGCTTTGCTTTGTTTTAAAAAAAAAAACTCATTGTGTTTGACTCATGGAGTCTGTGATTGTCTGCAGCGCTTACATCTTGTAAAACAGCGCTGTAGTCAATAACTGAGCTCAGCTGCTCTGAGTGGCTTGTGCTATTAAAGAAGCATTCCTCACATTAAAGTTTTTATCCTCTTAATATATTGCAGTCAGCATATTATAATTATATAGTACTGTGCACTTACAATTGCTCATTATGTGTTTCTACCCAACTAATTCTTCTCTTTTCAGTGCTCTGTGTTGAAACAGGAAATCTCTTGTCCCTGCATTTATCACTTCCCTCTTCAACTCCTGATCCAGCTGCTATCTCCTCCTCCTGCCAGGGACTTTTGCAGTGACTTATGACCCATCCAGGGAAAATGTACTTCCTGTTTCCACCTAGAGCTTACAAGGATTCAGCTAGTCAGTTTTTAATCACTTGATGTTATAAACGTAATGGGAAAGAGAAGAATTAGCTGGGTAGAAAGGTAAAATGAGCAACTGTAAGTACACAGTGCTATATAATATGATGACTGCAAAATATTAAGAGCATAAAAACTTTGATGGGAGGAGGAGGCCTGCTTCTTCAAATCAGCAGAACCGCTAAGCTAAGTTATTGGCATTAGCACAGCTTTCAAAACATCAGTGCTGCAGGAAATAACAGACACCGGAAGCAGTGGCAGAGACTCATCGTTGGATCAAAAAAAGGTGAGGAATTCAATACTTTTCCATCCACTAATCAGTTCCAAAAGGTCACTTGGGTGGCGTAAAAAAACGCACTTGTTGGTTTAGTGGAGTGTCAAGCAAAAAAAGCCAATGAACAGTGAAGCTCTTAGTTCCACCATTGATACTGATAAAACAATCAAAGACCTGTTAGTGCCCTATATTATAGTTACTGACTTCTAATTTATTAGAACTGCGGAAATATATTGACAGCATAGGTAGGGGTTGGCTGGCGGACATATGCACCTGGTGTTAAGTACCAGGGGATGCCAATAAGCCATTCTCCATTTTACTGAATCTTACCCAATGAAGAAGGAAAACTTTGCTATAACTCTACTTACAGTCAAAACTTGGACTTGAAGTTGAACTGTGTACATGTGTGGGTTGGGATATGTTGAAATAAGATAATTATTGTTTATTAATTATCCATTATTTATATAGCGCCATTAATTACAGAAGACTTTACAAACATTATTATCACCATCCTCAATTAGGCTTACTGTCTAAGTTTCCTATCAGTATGTCTTTGGAATGTGGGGAGAAAGCAGAGAACCTAGAGGAAACCAACACAAACACGAGGAGAACATACAAACTCCTTGCAGATGTTGTCCTTGGTGGGATTTGAACCCAGGACCCCATTGATGCAAAGTAAACGTGCTAACTCAATAAGCCATGTGCTACTCTATGATAAGCAAGGGTTAATAATTTTGGGGGGTTTGTAATGTTTTAGCACAATGCATATGTTATTTCAAAGGATGCTCTAGGTATAAAAAAAATAAAAACATCAGTAAGTGCTGCAAATCAGAAAAACACACACACTACTAGCGCTCTAATTCGGTGCCAAGATTCAACAGTGATGTGCCACTTGACTGCGAGCAGCGGTTATCTGCAGTCGATCACTTTTCTCAGTGGTGCTGAAGTACAGTCAATGGCAGTAATGTACAGAATTTGAAAGCTGCATCCATTGATCGCGTACTTGACATGTGTAATCATAAAGCTAGTAGACCACCATCATTTCTACTTTGGAACTGCAGGGGAAAGAAGAGGTAAAAATGATTTCTTCTTTTGTTTTTACATCATTTATTGTTCATTTTTTTTTAAGAACTTATGATAAAATGTCCAACTTTGTATTTAAGGTTCATTCTTTATTATTAAGAAAAAGTCAATAAAGACACATGGCCCATATTCTGAAAAAAGTTAAACTATATTAACCACCCCAGGAACATGGAGAAGTTGCACAGGTGTGTAAAATATGAAAAAGAGCAGTTCAGTATCTCATTACGTGTAAACCACATGCGGCATTTCGCATCCCGAGCTTCAAAAGATCAGGAACGACAAATCATGTGAAAGTTGATCTCTAAGTGTGGTACTTGGGGGTGAAGAGTTTAATGTAAAAATCAGAACATTTTTTGAAAAGATCCGAAGTTTTGTCAGTTGTTAATTGTTAGGAATTAATTGACAAAATTACTAGAGCACAGCAACTTTTTCAAGGAGACTGACCCAGAACCAATTAGAATTTTATAACAATTGACCATTCACCACAAAAGAGTTATCATGAGCTTTGGCCTCTGAAGTGTGTGCTGGAGGTAGGGGGTGAAGTGAAAAAGATTAAAGAAGATGTTTAAGAAAAAAAGAAAGAAAGAAAAATCTTAAGAACAAAATAATGGAAAAAAAAATCTTGCAGTAAGTTTCTAACTGCCTGCTCGAAATCGGTAGCAGAACTGTGTAAAGCTTCATATTTGCAGACTGATGTATTCCGAGCTTAAGTAGCATACAATATAGGTTACTATGTTGAAAAAACAGGTCAGGCAATGGGGCATTCTTTGTCAAATTGCTGTTGACAGGCCAAACAAGAGATTGAAGACTACCACAAAAAGGTTCTTTCATCTAAAGACAACACAGCTTATAATTGGTCATTCAGATTCTACATCCCTTCGTTCTCAGCATTAAAAAAAAAAATATTTTCTATTGTAGGTATTTCAGCATAAGTGGTGCATTGGTGCGCATGGAGTCTAGAATTATATCCTTAGTCTTGGCCTCACATTTCCAATTATCAGGATCTTTTCCCAGTGTAATGAATGGATATTTACCAAGACAATCAATTAAAACACTGGAACAGCATCAACACCTATTAAAGTGTGCAGACTACATGCACAATGACGCCCAAGAAGGCAAAATCATTCACTCTTCGAAGCCGTGAGTCTGAGCTATTTTAACTATTTGTAGACAAATATGAATCTGACCTACTTATAACCAATGTGAATGCCTAGATCACTAAGGGAGATGTATTTTGTATTCTGCTTTAAAAAGTTTTCATTCGCTTGGAATATTTTTTTTCCTTTTCGAAGAAAGCGAGGGTGGTCGTTGGGATTAGTTTAATTAACCGAAAAATCCTAAGTATCTGGACTAAATCCAAAAAACTCAGGGATTCTTTCTTTCACTAAATTAAGACTAATATCCTCTACAATGAGAACTACCCACTCATGTCTCTCTGATTTTTTTTTGTGCTGCACCAGTTCTCTGGAATGCATTACCACAGATAGGTTAATTCTTAACATCCACAGATTTAAGAATGTCTTAAAATCACATTTTTGGGGGCAGTGTTTTTTTTTTTACAGTTCTTAGGCTAGGATCACAAGACAGTATTTTCTCTTTGGACTATTATGCTAATCACACTCTGATCAGAGTTTGATAAGTTTGATAAAATAGTCAGCATAGCGTGATCCAAATTTCTTAGATGAGAAGATGGAAAAAAAATGTCTCCATCTTCTCCATTCTGTTCGTCCATGGAAATTGGACTGCACTCAGATATCACCAGAGTGTGGTCTGCTTTTTCTCCATGGACTCAGTGACCTGCATGGCCGAATGCCATCTGAGTATCAGATGCAAATCGAGCATGCTGCGATTTCTTCCTCGGACAGACTCTGTCTGAGAAAAGAATAGGACACTTGCATGGCTCCATTGAATAACATTGGTCGGAGTGCAATCCGATGTCAGATCGCACTCGGAATGAAAATATGGTTGTCTTCATGAACCCTTACTCTAAATACGCACTGTATCATCTTTGATTTCAATGACTATATTCTCTACCATTATCTCACCTTTTATGTCCGTTATTATGTGTGATTTTCCCTGGTATATTTTATTTGACTGACTTTGAAATCTTATACTTTTTGATTTAATGATTTCATATATATTTAATACAATTTAATATTTTACTCTAAGTGTGATAAACTTTCTTGTAGGATATTTTCCCTCACATTTTTTCTTATCTTAAAAGCTGACTCCTTTTTTATGCAGTTGCTGAAACACGCACCATACATTTCTATGGACTTTATATCTGTGGACACTCAATCTTTGTCTGGATAACTGGTTCATGCACTTTAATGTGTTCTACAGAAAAGATGGCTTGCCCATTGTACAAAACAAGCATGACTACCTCTTGTATCAGCATTGTTTCCTTACAGCTTGAAAGTGGAGATGAGCAAATTGCACAAAATATATTTTGTGCAGATTAGCTCGAAATGGCCAGCAGATTCAATTTGGTTCAAATCAAATCTATCCCTATTCATGTTTGTTATGCTTTAAGGTTTCTCCAGACTCCAACCAATAAAGAACAGTGAGACGGAAACATGTTAAAAAATAATAAATAATTATACCCACCTTTCCAAGGCCAATGCCGCACCGCTTGCTTCGGTCTACCATTCTTCTCATCTTCAGTCTTCTATCCGGGATGTTCTGGCACTGACTAGGCCTTATGATGTAGTCATGTAGGGCACAATGCATGTCATTTTTCTTTATTAATGCTAATTGAATCCCAAAAAAATTGCATTCTAGAAAATCTAAACCATCGAAGTCTATAAATTAAGTTGGGTGTAATAATGAGAAATGATACAGGGAAAAGTGTTGAACACACTGACCGAAATTTATTACTATTTCGTATGGAGGAACTAGTCTCATGCATTGCTCTGGTATGATTTTGGCCCATTCTTCCACATAAACGCTCTTCACATCCTGAAGGCTCCATGGTCCTCTTCTATGAAATCTGAGCTTTAGTTCCTTCGATACATTTTCTATTGCATTCAGGTCAGGTGATTAACTGGGCCATTCTGGCAGCTTTATTTTCTTTCTCTAAAGCCAATTGAAAGTTTCTGTGGCTGTGTGTTTGGGATTATTTTCTTACTTAAATGTCCACTCTTGTCTCATCTTCATCATCCTCATAGATGTCAATATAATTTTGTATGGAATGTCTCAGTACATTTATCCATTTATCCTTCCTACAATAATCTGACGTTTGCCAGTGCCATATACTGAAAAACAGCCACTCACCATGATATTCCCACCTCCAAACTTTACTGTTGTTTTTGTGTTTTTAGGGTGATGTGCAGTGCTTTTTGACCTCCCAACATGGTGCATATTATGGCATCCAAAGAGTAAAATTTTGGTCTCATCTGACCAGACAATATTTTCCCCGTATTTCACAGGCTCGTCTAAATGTTGTTGAGCAAAATTTATACGCGCTTGAACATGCTTTTTGTTCAGCAATGGAGTCTTACATGGTGAGCGTGCATACAGGCCAGGGAGGTTGAGTGCATTACTTTTAGTTTTCTTTGAAACAATTGTACTCTTCTGATAATTATTTTCACTCCTTTGTCTGAAATCTTGCAGGGGGCACCTGGTAGTGGCCAGTCTATAGTTAAATGATGTTCTTTCCATTGTCGGATTAAGGCACCAAAAGTGCTCACTGGAACCTTCAGTAGTTTAGAAATTCTTCTGTAACCAATGGCATCAGTTTGTTTTGCAACAATAATGTTGTGAAGGTCTTATGACAACTCACTCATTTTACCCATTGTGAAGAATATTGGAGAAGTAATTTCATAACAATTATTTCTATCCCACATGGGATTATAAAACCCCTTTCAGTTTGCAGCTAGCAGCAGCAGGGGAGATGAGCTTCAAAGGCTATGAGTGACAGATTTCACACCTTGAGCAGCTCAGAGCAGGACAAAGGCTGGCTTGCAATAAAGAGTCACACTGAAGCTTCCAAAGAACATTCTAGAAACAAGATTCCATAAGGAGTTATGGAGATACTATGCATCCTAGCTGTACATTGTGTATATATCTGAAATCCCCAGAAAATGGCAAACACCCAACAGAGTCTCGATTCATTCTAGCACCTAGGGGTATGGAGATACATAGAACATCTAGTGGAAACCATGTAGCGAAGGCTTGTTTGATGCACACACGTAGCAGGGACCCTGCTGGATCTGATGGCTCTTGAACAGCTGCCCTAGGACCATCCAGAAAGGAGTTATGATCTTTCATAGGTTTTGGATTTTTTACCTGCAGAGGCAAGGGGAGGGGATTTAGGTTCAGCCCAGAGGGCAGGAATGAAGTGACCCAAAGGTATCAAAGGCTATTGTACTGCCATGTGGTCTCTTTCTCTGTTATGCTATGCTGTGAAGGACCTAGGAGCCAGCTGGCAGCCCATGCTTCTTGCAGCCCATCGCACCTATGACCTAACATCACCTGGTAACTAATATATATTCTGTTTATATATTTTGTCCTACCAGTATCTGTATTTTCATATCTGACCATTGTATATGTGAAACCATTATGTATATAGTCTATTGACTAGTGTTCCCTTAAGGCAATTAAATATATAATTTGACCTTGGGCTGCTGTTTTATCTTGATCTATGAATCCACACGTCATTTTCTTGGTTTAACTTTCCATGCTACCGGGAATGGTTTCTGGCCTGATATAATCCTGTCAATGGACCGGGCTTATATCTAAAGAGGAACTGATGACAGTCATACTGGGCTGGCATCTCTTTTTTACTGGTGCAAGTGAAAGGGGCCTCTCAGCCTGTCATGGTTGTGATTGAGTGTGGTACCATGTCAGTGACTGCGTGGGCCACATCCTCTTACTCCCTGTGCCACGCTGGACCCATGTTGGCAAGGGGTGTGAGTAAAACTGTGACTATACCACATGATCTTGATCTTGCTGACGTAATAATGACATCAGGTGAGGTAGCGAGGTGCATGTTCATTACATGTGGTGGCAGTGGAGGGATCCTTCATGATCTCCTTGATGTCATCCTTCACACCCATCATTAGATGTTTTTAGCTTGGCACCTTGGTAATGAGACACCTTTTTATAGACCATGATTTGAAACAGCTGATATTTTTCATTAAGTGGCAGGATTGCTTTCTGAATACTGATATTTCAGCTGACCTCGTGACTTTCCATGGCTTTTCCTCTCTTTCTTTCTTCATGCGATGAATACTTTTTTTCCTGTGTCATTTGTCATTACACATAACCTAATTTATGGAGATCTATCATTGACATCTGGTGAGAATTTCATGTCAATAGCACCTTTAAAAATATATTTACTTAGAAAATTGGTGATGTTCTCAATATTTATTTCACTCACTGTATGTGTGTATATGTATACAGTGGCATGTAAAAATGTGGGCACCCCTGGTCAAAATTACTGTTATTGTGAACAGTTAAGCAGGTTGAAGATGAAATGATTTCTAAAAGGCCTAACGTTAAAGATAACACATTTTCTTAGCATTTAAGGTAAAACAAATGTTGTAATTTTTTACATTATAAAAATTACTAAAAGGAAAATGGGCCAATACAAAGTTTGGGCACCCTTGGAGATTTATGTGCTCAGATAACTTTGACCAAGGTTTCAGATCTTAATTAGCCTGATAGGGTTATGGCTTGTTCACTATCATTGTTAGGAAAAGACATGTGAAACAAATTTCCCAGCTTTATAAAAAGCCAGCCTTTTTTAACCTTGTGCTAAAAACAGCAGCCATGGGTTCTTCAAAGAAGCTGCCTAGCAGTCTGAAAATGAAAATGGTGATGGCCCAAAAAGCAGGAGAAGCCTATAAGATGATAGCAAAGCATTTTCAAGTTGCCCTTTCCTCAGTTTGAAATGTAATTAAGAAATGGTAGTTAACAGGAACAATGGAAGTCAAGATAAGGTTGGAAGCCCAAGCAAAATGTCAGTGACAGTTGCTTGTATGATTGCTAGAGAGGCAAATCAGAACCCCTTTTGACTTCAACTGACCTTCAGAAACATTTAGTAAACTTTGGAGTTCCGCTACCATGTTCTACTGCTCAGAGACACCTGCAAAAACATGTAGTTCATGGGAGAGTCATTAGAAGAAAAGCTCTCCTGCGTCCGCACCATAAAATTCAGCATCAGGAGTATGCAAAAGAACATCTAAACAAGCCTGATGCATTTTGGAATCAAGTCCTGTTGACTGATGAGGTTAAAATAGAACTCTTTGGCCACAATGATCAAAGGTATGTGTGGAGAAAAAAGGGCACAGAATTTCAAGAAAAGAACATCTTGCCAACCATAAAGTATGGGAATGGATCAGTCAAGCTTTTCAGTTGTGCTGCAGCCAATGGCGTAGGGAACATTTTGTGAGTAGAAGGAAGAATGGATTCAATTAAATTTCAGCAAATTCTTGATGCAAACATAACGCCATCTGTAAAAAAGATGAAATTGAAAAATAGGATGTCTTCAACAAATGGATAATGATCCTAAACACAAGTCAAAATCCGCAATAGACTACCTCAAAAGGTGCAAGCTGAATATTTGACAATGGCCCTCACAGTCCCCTGATCTGAACAAAATGTGTGTCTAGACCTCAAAAAAGCAGTGCATGCAAGACAAACCAGGAATCTCACAGAACTGGAAAAATTTTCCAAGGAAAAATGGATGAAAATCTGTCAAACAAGAACTGAAAGACTCTTAGCTGGCTGCAAAAAATATTTACAAGCTGTGATACTTGCAAAAGGGGGCAGTGCTAGATACTAACCTTTCAGGGTGCAAACACTTTTGCATTCACCCATTTTCCCTTTTGTAATTTTTAAAATGTAAAGCAACCAATATACACTCACTGGCCACTTTATTAGGTACACCTGTCCAACTACTTGTTAACACTTAATTTCTAATCAGCCAATCACATGGCGGCAACTCAGTGCATTTAGGCATGTAGACATGGTCAAGACAATCTCCTGCAGTTCAAACCGAGCATCAGTATGGGGAAGAAAGGTGATTTGAGTGCCTTTGAACGTGGCATGGTTGTTGGTGCCAGAAGGGCTGGTCTGAGTATTTCAGAAACTGCTGATCTACTGGGATTTTCACGCACAACCATCTCTAGGGTTTACAGAGAATGGTCCGAAAAAGAAAAAAAATCCAGTGAGCGGCAGTTCTGTGGGCGGAAATGCCTTGTTGATGCCAGAGGTCACAGGAGAATGGGCAGACTGGTTCGAGCTGATAGAAAGGCAACAGTGACTCAAATCGCCACCCGTTACAACCAAGGTAGGCCTAAGAGCATCTCTGAACGCACAGTGCGTCGAACTTTGAGGCAGATGGGCTACAGCAGCAGAAGACCACACCGGGTACCACTCCTTTCAGCTAAGAACAGGAAACTGAGGCTACAATTTGTACAAGCTCATCGAAATTGGACAGTAGAAGATTGGAAAAACGTTGCTTGGTCTGATGAGTCTCGATTTCTGCTGCGACATTCGGATGGTAGGGTCAGAATTTGGCGTAAACAACATGAAAGCATGGATCCATCCTGCCTTGTATGGAGCATCTTTGGGATGTGCAGCCGACAAATCTGCGGCAACTGTGTGATGCCATCATGTCAATATGGACCAAAATCTCTGAGGAATGCTTCCAGCACCTTGTTGAATCTATGCCACGAAGAATTGAGGCAGTTCTGAAGGCAAAAGGGGTCCAACCCGTTACTTGCATGGTGTACCTAATAAAGTGGCCGGTGAGTGTATATATATATATATATATATATATATATATATATATATATATATATACTTTTTGGCCTAACATAAAAAGGAAATGTGTCATCTTTAACATTAGGCCTCTTAGAGATCATTTCATCTTCGACTTTCCTAACTGTTCACAATAACAGTAATTTCACACAGTGGCATTTAGAAGTTACTGTAATATATCATTAAAACGTACAAATGTATTACAAAAGTTATTATGAAGCAATTATTATTTTTTTTATTTATTAATTTTTATTTTAGTGCACTTCCAGCACTTTTTACGGACTTCATCGCTTTGTAATGCAGTTTTACTCCCATACTGCATTATCTATCTTTGACCACCTTCAAGATTCCTCTATTTTTCCCATGCACTGTCTATCCTCTGCATCACTTCTCAGTGCAGCTTTACACTTACATGCATTGCATTGTAGCACCCATATTGCAGCTATCCTCACCCACTCTCATGGTGATAATATTTTATTTTCATTTTCTCATGCATTATTCACCTTTCACATCTGCCTTCACACCTTAGCTTTGCACACTAAGCACACTACCTTCACTTCTTTTGTCGCATGAATCTCAGCTCCCCTTTACACTTCATCACACTTCTTTTGCCAGGCACATCATTTCCATCTTTCCTGCACATACCCCACATACATTAGTTACATAGTTACATCCAGTGAACCCTATTGGCGGTGAGCGGTTTCATCGGCTTCCTGCCTTGCCGTCACCCGGGACACCCGTCACGGTTGATGACGTCACGCGGGTTCACAGGCGGAAGCGCCGCAGTCAAGCAGCTCCCACCAATGACAGAAACACAATAAACAGTCCACATGACCAGTCTGACATACACTTCCCCTGGATAAAGCTGCACACGAAACGGGGTTTCGGAGTTCTTCGGGGTACCGCCACCAATTAAAGTTAATGTGCCCGCATGCTTCCCTCATGTGCCCTTTCCAAGTTTGGTCCCACTGGCTTTCATATTTTTGATGCACCTGCACTTTAAGAGAATAATCCAGCTCACTTACTATTCTTGATTAGTGTTACTCTTTTGCCAGCATATCAGGACACACATAGAGTTGTTGCCATCATACATATTTTTTTGGAAGCGTTGCATAAATTGATTCTTTTTACAGCACTTTATTTTCTTTGTATTATTTATTTTCTTTGGCCAACTGCTTTGTTTATAAAAGTTTTTCTTTTAACCCCTTATGTATATTTACCTCCTTTTTCAGGCCTACCTATTGAGTTAGATACTTCCATGTATTTCACCATTGGCACCTTACCATAACTGAGTGGCTTTGGATCGCCCCCAGAGTAGGGCAATGGGGTACTCGGTACCGGGTCCTGCGATTCGGGGGGTATCACGGTAGCTGACCGTCCGTGGCCCTCAGGGGCGTCCAGTAAAAGAGTTTGTGTATGGGCAAGGTGCAGTAAAGAACGAGGAGACAGGTTTGCAGTCTTTTACCTTGTTTACTGAAGACTTCAGATGGTATCCTCAGCCCGGAGCGCCAGATGACAGGGCAGGCAGAGTCTGGTCGGTCTGAAGGCAATTCCAGAGTCCCCCTATTCAGGTGGAAATCAGTAGCCTTCCTACTAGCGCCTGGGTGTTGTAGTACCTCCCTGCTGAGCTTCCCGGTAAGGTCCTCACAACTCTTATAGATGTTCTTAGTGGTATGTCTTCCTCTCTCTGTCCCCAGATGGTGTGGATAGGACAGACCCGTATGACTGATGGCCTGAGGCTTTTTGTAGGGACCCTAGAGACGCCCCGGCCCCCACAGTTGCCACTGAGTCTTCTTAGGTATTAAGGTCGGACAGCCAACTTGGAATTGACTGTCCTGCCGGTCTCTAGAGCAAGGCTTAGGTACAGTTGCTCCCTCGGTGTTCCTGGCTACTTCTGCACTTCAGAAAGGAGCAGCTTGTTCCTGGCTGATCTCCCTCTGATATTCCTCTCCTGTGCTCTGCTTTCCTGCACACTCTCCGCTGTACGTCCACCTTTTAGTGTCTTTTCCCAAGAGTTGCAGCACGTCATGCCAGCAGAGCTCCTCTCCTTCTCCCTGCCTGACAGGAACTGAACTCCTTCCCTCCAAATCAGGATGTAATTAGGGGAGCTCACCCTAAACAGGCTTAGAGCTCCCCTTCTGGTCTGGAGTGTGAACATGTTGCATGTGTGTGATACCTGAATGTGGTTGTCTTTCATTGCCTTCAGACATGACATCACTTCTCCCCTGAAAGGATAATGACATCACTGCGACGACCAGGACACTGGGGTGCCGCACTCCCCCCTGTTAAATCCAGTACTCCGGGACTGGTAAAAGAAGAACAACAATACATATTAGCAAAAGACATACAATTTTGAAATGCTATGAACAACTTATACAAAAGTAGTGCTTCCCTTTATGGGAGGTGAGGACACTTGAACGTTGCGAAAGTCTCGGTCATGCACAGTTCATGACTCCCAGTTCAGTGAGTGCAAACTTGAAACAGCAGGGATCCCAGCTAAACAAAGGGATCCCCTTTTAAAAGTATAATGAAAGTTTTGAAGCAATTCACTGTCCATTACTCCATTGTCCATTTTAAATGTGTAAAAAATACATATATAGACACATTTCCAACCAAACAGCAGCACCCGTTAATATTTCCACGTTTTGTAGTGAATTGGGGTCTCATTTTTAGTGCTACGTGTAGACCTCCGCAATGCAGGGGTTGCTAGTGACCTAACAGGGTCTGCTGTGCTCGCTATCGCTGGTGTAGTGCACTGTCTTCTGGCTACACTTTTAGTGAGTCTAGTTAGCACTGGCATGCTGGAATTCACAGGACTGCTGCTACTAATTGTGGGCATGGCAAATTCACCGACAGCAGAGGGAGGACTTGCCGATTCAACTGTTGGCATGGCATCCTCTGTTGGAGTCTGCTGTGGTTGAGTTACAGCCGGGATCACATCGGCTATGGGAGTCTGTTGGTGCAGAGTCTCTTTTGGCTCCAGATGATATGGCATCACATTTGGTTCCAGCGGCTTCAGCTGACGAAACGTTAAAACAGGTACCACGATGGCCTGATTTATTTGAGTCCAAGACTGCGGAAAATCACCAAGAACAGTGTGTATCATCTTCTCCTCTTCTACGGGTGGAGATGTTCCTGGATCTGTTTCCCTATCTCTCAACTTATCAGGGCATATTTTGAGGTGGTCCCTGGATACTGCTGTCGAAGTTTCTCCTCCATCTTTGCTGATGAGACAAACCTTTGTATTGTCAAAGTCGGATGGCAGGATGGTATATGGTTCTGCTTCCCATTGGTCGTCAAGTTTGTGTAGTCTCCTCTTCCGTTTCAGTACTTGTTCACCTGGCGACAAGGGAATTGCAGGAGCATGCTGGTTGTAGTCCCTTTCTTGTTTTTGTCTGGCTTGGGCTAGACTTCTTTCCACGCATTCCTGTACTTTGCGGTACCTTTGCTGCCTTTCTGTATCCCAATCTGCATCTGGCGAGGTATCTTCCGGGGTTAGGACTCCCATGTCTAGATCAACAGGTAACTTGCTGGATCTTCCTCTCATCAGGTATGCTGGGGTACAGTTGGTGGAATTCACTGGGATGTGGTTGTACATATCTACCAAGTCGGGCAACTTTGCTGGCCATAAGTTCCGTTCCTCCACAGGTAAAGTCTTCAGTAAGTCAATTACCACTTGGTTCATCTTTTCACACATCCCGTTGGTTTGGGGGTGATATGGTGTCGTTCTGATCTTTTTACACCTGTATAAGTTGCAGAATTCCTGGAACACTTCTGCTTCAAAGGCTGGCCCTTGATCAGTCAATACCTTTTCCGGGTACCCGTGCGGTCTGCAGAAGTACTGCTGGAAGGCTTTGGCTGCTGTCCTCGCTGTCAGATCTTTGACAGGCACAACGACCAGAAACCTAGAGTAGTGATCTGTGATGGTGAGGGCGTAAACATAGCCTGACTGGCTGGGTGTTAGCTTCACATGATCTAGCACGACCAGTTCGAGCGGTCATCTGGTGATGATGGGCTGTAGTGGAGACCTTTGGCTTTCACGGTCCTTCCTGCGTAGGCTACATGGGCCACACTCTCGGCACCACTTTTCGATGGCTTTCTTCATGCCAATCCAGTAGAACCTTCCACGAAGCAGACTCTCCAACTTCCTCCATCCGAAGTGTCCTGCTCCATCTTGGTATGCTTCCAGAACCATTGGCGCATCCTGCTTTGGGACTACGATCTACCATACCAACTCATGGGTGCATGGGTCGATGCTTCTTCGGCACAGTTTACCATCGTAAATAAACAGCTTGCTTCTCACCTTCCACAGCTGTTGCGTCTCCTGTGGATCCTCCGGGCCAGGGTGTGATCCTGCCTGCATCAGGAGCTCTTTCACCGGACGGACCACGGGGTCACTGTCCTGAGTCTCTGCCCATCCATGGTGAGGCAGGGGGTTCAGTGTGGCATCCTGTTTGTTCCTGCGCCCATTCCTCACATGATGGGAATACTGAGTGGCCTTGGGACGATGGAAAGCTGGCAACTCTATTTCTTCGAGTGCTTCAGAGTCCTCTCCCGTTTCTGGCAAGTTGGGCATCCTGGACAACGCATCGGCATTCGCATTCTTGTGCCCTGCCCGGTACTTGATGGTGAAATCATAATTGGACAACCGGGCCATCCACCCCTGCTCCAGGGCACCAAGTTTTGCTGTGTCCAAGTGTGTCAGTGGATTGTTGTACGTGAAGACGGTGAATTTTGCTGAGGACAGGTAGTGCTTGAACCTCTCCGTCACCGCCCAAATGATGGCGAGGAACTCCAGCTTAAAGGAACTGTAGTTGTCAGGGTTCCTTTCAGTGGGACGAAGTTTCCTGCTGGCGTAGGCAATTACCCTCTCTTTGCCTTTCTGGACCTGGGACAATACGGCTCCCAGTCCCATGTTGCTGGCATCCATATACAGCACAAACGGTTGGTCATATTCAGGGTAGGCCAGCACCTCTTCTCCCGTCAGCGCCAACTTCAAACAAGTGAAAGATCCTTCCAGGCCGTCATTCCAGTCAAAAGAGGTATTCTTACCCTTGGTTTTCTTGGATTGGCCCACCAACAGGTCTTGCAATGGCGCGGCTTTCTTGGTGAAGTCTTTGATAAACCTCCTGTAGTAGCCTACCAACCCGAGGAACTGCCGGACTTCATGGAGGTTGCTGGGCTTCGGCCAGTCTCTGATCACAGTGACCTTGTCAGGGTCTGGGGCTACCCCTTCAATGCTCACTACATGGCCCAGGTACTGCACTTTGGGCTTTAACAGATGGCATTTGGACGGTTTTACCTTTAGGCCAAAGTTGGACAGGGCTTCGAACACCTCGGCCAGGTGCTTCAGATGGTCCTCATAAGTCTTGGAGAAGACAATGACATCGTCCAGGTATAGCAACACGGTTTCAAAGTTCTTGTGTCCAAGACAGCACTCCATCATCCTCTGGAACGTTCCTGGGGCGTTGCACAGTCCGAATGGCATGTAGTTGAATTCACAAAGACCCATCGGTGTGGTGAAGGCCGTCTTTTCCTTGTCCGCCTCTGCTACGGGAACCTGCCAGTACCCACTAATGAGGTCCAAGGTAGAGAAGTGGTTAGCAGATTTTAAAGCAGCCAAGGACTCTTCTATTCTGGGCAGTGGGTATGCATCTTTATGTGTAATGTGGTTTATCTGCCTATAATCAACACACATCCTCATCGTGCCTTCCTTCATCCTGACGAGGACTAATGGAGCTGCCCAGGGGCTACAACTGTCTCTCACTACCCCAGCCTCCTTCATCTCTCGCAACATGTCTTTGGCACACTGATAATGAGCTGGGGGTACAGGACGGTATCTCTCTTTTATGGGTGGATGATCTCCCATGGGGATATGATGTTGAATCCCTTTTACCTGCCGAAAATCTAGGGGGTGCTTGCTGAATACCCGCTCATACTCATGAACCACTCTGTAAGCCCCTTGTTTCTGGTGTGATGGGGTAGAGTCAGTGCCCATGTGTAATTTCTGACACCAATCTTCCGTTTGCCCTGCAGAGCCATTGTCCTCCGCCTGGTTGGACGGGATCAAGGGTTCTGGTGCCTGTATCACATTATTATCAACAGTAAACAGTTTGCCAAGTGTGGCATATTTGGTTAGGTGGACCTCTTCCTCCCCACAGTTAAGGACACGTACTGGCACCCTCCCCTTGTGGACTTCAACCACCCCTCTGGCTGCCAGGAGGGTGGGCCTACTATCTGAATACACAGGTTCTACCAGGGCCTAGTAGTCTTTACCTCTGAGGCCTATTGCTGCCCAACACCAGATTAACATTTCACTCCTGGGGGGTATTGCAATAGGGATTGAATCACTCACTGTGACATGGCCAATTTCACCACCAGTCAGTTCTACGTGCAGTCTCAGCATCAGAGCTCTGATTTATTTCTGCAGGGCACATTGTTCACTGTAACCAGCTGTTTCTGCCACCTGCTGTAACAAGACAATAACCTCTGCAAGACAATTTTCTATGACATTAGTACCAATGGTCATCATGGGGTTACATTCACGTCGGTCAATATCAACAATTACAATTCCTTGGGCCTTCAATTCTACCTGCCCCACTTTAATGGTGACCTCTTTGTACCCCACTTGTGGCAATGGCTGACCATTACTGGCTATTATGGTAAAATCATCATCAGGGCCACGAGTAATGTCGGTGTCCTCCCAATAACGTTTATAAAGGATGTAAGGCATAGTTGTCACCTGAGAACCGGTGTCCAACAGAGCGTTCATGGGAATACCGTCGATCACAATGGGGAGAACAGGTCGTCCAATGTACTTGGCTCTCCAGTTTTGCGGGCCTGGTCGTCCTACTCCTGTGGGTTGGCCCTCTGCCCCAGGGGTTGCTCGTTTAAATGACAGTACCATGCAACGTGGCCCACCTGGTTGCAGCGGCGGCAGATGGGTCATCCGTCCTGATGGAATCGATCATCGTCTCTGCCTCTAGTCGGTGGAATCCTCCTCTGTCATCGCCAGGGAACATCCTCCGGTCTAGAAGCCAGCTTGATCTTCTCCTTGGGGCCTCCTGTAGGGACTGCACGGTCCGAGCTAAGGCAGCAACGCTCTTGGTCAGCTCCTGCATCTGGAGGCGTAGTCCTGCAGGGGAATCGTCTTCCAGGATCTGGGCATCGGCCTTGGCAGAAACTTGAGCATCTGGTGCCACCTCCTGGTGGTATGTGAGGGCTTGACACCTGGGAGGTACTGCATGGCTGGGTTGTCCCTCCTGTAGCACTTGGATGGCCTTGTCTTTAAATTGCGCAAAGGTCAGGTCAGGATTCTGCATGGCCAGGAGGTGCAGTTGGGCCCTTTGGTGACTGTACAGGAGCTCCTCGATGAACCGCTCCCTTAAGAGTTTATCCTCATCTTGCATGCTGTTTGGATCATCCTGCTTGATTGCCCGCAGTGCCTCCTGGAGATTAAGGGCATAGTCCCGTAAGCTATCCTGCGGCCTCTGCTTGCACCCATAGAACGTCAATTTAATTTCTGTAGCGGTGCGGTTGTCAAAGGTGGTTTTAAGCTTTGCAAAGACCTGCTGCGCAGTTCTGTTATCTGCAGCGGGCCAGGACTTCACTTCTCTCAGAGCCACTCCAAACAGTTGGCCCGTTACCTTGTGAAATTTCTAAGGCTCTGTCAAGGGATAAAACTAGAGCAGGCTGCAGATCCCTTCTTTAAAGTCAGTTAATGTATGCGATTCTCCAGAGTATCGCGGAAGCCAGGCTGCTCCAAGTATGTATGGCATGGAGAAGGGCATTATAGCCGCTGTAGCCATGGCGGTGTCTGCAGCTGTGACCGTCGCTACTTCCCTCCCTGGATCAGACATGGCCACTCCTCCCCCTGCTAACCTGGTAGAAGTCGGGGCTCCTCTCCGGAATCGGCACTTCGCAGCGTCTCTTCTGGCGGCTCTGCCGCACGGCGTCTCCACTTCCGGCTTTCCCAGGCAGCAGCACGGTACCCGTCTTCTTGCTTCGTGCTCCTTTCAGCTGGCTCCGCCCACAAGGCTATGGTTCCTCCCCTCGCACTCCACATGGCGCGGCAATGGCGGATTTTGGCGGCAATTTGCAACACACAGTCTTTAAGCAAAGCGCAGTTCACATACAGTTCTGGCACAGTTCTCAGGCACACATGACCTGATTTTTCAGGCTTAAGTAGATACTGTTCGTGATGCCACAATGGATCACCCCCAGAGTAGGGCAATGGGGTACTCGGTACCGGGTCCTGCGATTCGGGGGGTATCACGGTGGCTGACTGTCCGTGGCCCTCAGGGGCGTCCAGTAAAAGAGTTTGTGTATGGGCAAGGTGCAGTAAAGAACGAGGAGACAGGTTTGCAGTCTTTTACCTTGTTTACTGAAGACTTCAGATGGTATCCTCAGCCCGGAGCGCCAGATGACAGGGCAGGCAGAGTCCGGTCGGTCTGAAGGCAATTCCAGAGTCCCCCTATCCAGGTGGAAATCAGTAGCCTTCCTACTAGTGCCAGGGTGTTGTAGTACCTCCCTGCTGAGCTTCCCGGTAAGGTCCTCACAACTCTTGTAGATGTTCTTAGTGGTATGTCTTCCTCTCTGTCCCCCAGATGGTGTGGATAGGACAGACCCATATGACTGATGGCCTGAGGCTTTTTGTAGGGACCCTAGAGATGCCCCGGCCCCCACAGTTGCCACTGAGTCTTCTTAGGTATTAAGGTCGGACAGCCAACTTGGAATTGACTGTCCTGCCGGTCTCTGGAGCAAGGCTTAGAGACAGTTGGTCCCTCGGTGTTCCTGGCTACCGGCTTCTGCGCTTCAAAAAGGAGCAGCTTGTTCCTGGCTGATCATCCTCTGATATTCCTCTCCTGTGCTCTGCTTTCCTGCACACTCTCCGCTGTACGTCCACCTTTTAGTGTCTTTTCCCAAGAGTTGCAGCACGTCATGCCAGCAGAGCTCCCCTCCTTCTCCCTGCCTGACAGGAACTGAACTCCTTCCCTCCAAATCAGGAAGTAATTAGGGGAGCTCACCCTAAACAGGCTTAGAGCTCCCCTTCTGGTCTGGAGTGTGAACATGTTGCATGTGTGTAATACCTGAATGTGGTTGTCTTTCATTGCCTTCAGACATGACATCACTTCTCCCCTGAAAGGATAATGACATCACTGCGACGACCAGGACACTGGGGCGCCGCACTTTCTCTTGCATATTTTGTCCCTATATCACTCTTTTAATTGCTTTTAATATTTTGATCCAATAAAATGCTGTAATTTTATGGCATATAGCTTTCCTCTTTCTTTTTTGATTCATATTTATTTTATTTTATTTTTATATTTGTGCAAAAATCTTGGTACAAGCTTGATCAACCAAGTTGAACCGATAAGGTCGAATTTGATTTCCCATACTACCAGAAAACCAGTAATACCTTACAGACTGCTTCAGTGATTTTCTGAGATCTTACCCTAAGAGAAATTCCGCTTAACAAATGAGTTTTCATGTAATTCTGCTTAGGGCAGGGTTTATTCAAACTTACTCTGAATGCAAGTATCACATTACATGAGAAAGGTCATTATTACCATGACAGTCACATCATAGGGACAGAAGAGATTGTACGATCCACTTTTTTTTTGCATACAAACAAGCTCTTTGCTGTTTTTAAATCCTCTTGAAAATATATTGCATACTTTAGAAAATATACTTAAATGCCTATGGGTTTAAACTGATATACTCGTATACAGTATGCCAGGGGTATAGTATAATAGCACTTCTGATTTTACGATCTGTAACATTATTGTGGAATGTTCTGTGTCTTACAGATCCTATTACCCTGCACCTAAAATAGCTGATAGAAAACAATTGCCTGCTCTAAAAAATTACATTTACCGAAAGTATTTATTTCTAGAAACAAGTTGAAAAAAAAGAAGGGCAGGAACGTAGCCACAGGGTTTCAGAAGTAGCATTTGAATGTGGGCTCTAGTGCTCGAAGGGGCCCAAAAGGCCTATCTAACACATAACTTATCGGGATTATGAATGGCCCATGGTAAGTATGGTGGTCTGTTACAATTTTTCCATTGGAACTTTAAGCTACTCATTGGAAAAATATTGAAGATCTGGACAGGATAAATACGCACAGATAGGGTTGTAAGGGTTGTGTAAGGAAACAACACCTGTATAAGCCTGATGTGCCATTGCTGCAGCCTCTTAGATGGAGTAAAGTATTGTCCATATAGCAGTTTGTAAAAACAAACATTATCATGATGTGCAGGCTACGCTCTTGGAAAGGATGAGATCCAGAAAGTATAAGCAAGGTTTTTATTCATATCATGTGCTTTTCTCAAAATATAAAAACAAACGTAGGCATTGAATAAAATAAAAAATAAAAACAGCCAAAAATAAAAAAAAAGGCTCCCAGTAATTAAGGTGGACACAGATGTCGTGGGAAATGAGTGTCAAAACTCTACTTGTTTGATTCTTTGCTTTTGCAGTGAGCAGCTATTAGAAGTACAGAAGTAAAGAACATGGCTGAGCTTTCTTGACAAATCTTTTATAGCAATTTTTTGGTTTCACATAAAGAATGCTGTAACATTTTTTTTTTTTAAATTCTACGTGAATGCTCATCTACCTGGAAATTTATGAACAATTTGACAGATGGGTGTTGCCATCTCCTTTTCAATAGTATAGTAACCACCGATCAACCAACCGCTGCACGATCAGCTCTATCCTCACCTACTGTATTCTCACCCATCCCTTGTAGATTGTGAGCCCTCGCGGGCAGGGTCCTCACTCCTCCTGTACCAGTTATGACTTGTATTGTTCAAGATTATTGTACTTGTTTTTATTATGTATACCCCTCCTCACTTGTAAAGCGCCATGGAATAAATGGCGCTATAACAATAAATAATAATAATAATAATAATAATAATAATAGAATGTGTTCCTGCTTAGTTTGAGTCTGTTAACCCCTTTCCGACATTGGGCGTAATAGTACAGCAATGTTGGACTCCCTCCTTTTGATGTGGGCTCTGGTGATGAGCCCACATCTTTTCCGGCACATGTCAGCTGTTTTGAACAGCTGACATGTACCTCTAACAGCCGCGGGTGGAATCCACTGGCGGCTGTTAACTAGTTAAATGCCGCTGTCAATCTCTGATTTGGTATCACTGAGTTCAGAATCACCCGATCTATCAATTAAAAAAAAAAAATTAACCCGATCGCTAAACGGCGTTACGAGAAAAAAAGTAAAAACGCCAGAATTACGTTTTTTGGTTGCCACAACATTGCACTAAAATGCATTAACGGGAAAACAAAAGATCATATCTGCACCAAAATGGTATCATTAAAAACATGAGCTCGGCGCGCAAAAAATAAGCCCTCACCTGACCTGAGATCACAAAAGATGGAAATGCTATGGGTATCGGAAAATGGCGCATTTTTTTTTAACAAACTTTGGATTTTTTTTTCACCACTTAAATAAAAAAAGAACCTGTATACACGTTTGGTGTCTATGAACTCGTAATGACCTGGAGAATCATAATGGCAGGTCAGTTTTAGCATTTAGTGAACATGAAAAAAAACAACTGTGGGATTGCACTTTTTTTGCAATTTCACCGCACTTGGATTTTTTTCCTAGTTTCTCAGTACACGATATGTTAAAACCAAGGCTGTTATTCAAAAGTACAACTTGTCCTGCAAAAATCAAGCCCTCACATGGCCATTTGGACCAAAAAATAAAAATGTTATGGCTCTGGGAATAAGGGGAGTAAAAAATGAAAATGCAAAAAAAAAAAATACCTTTGGTCGTTTAGGGAATCTGTCAGCAGGTTTTTGATATTTCATCTGAGAGCAGAATGATGTATTGGCTGAAAGTCTGATTCCAAGGATGTGTAACTTATTAGCCTGTGTGTTTGATTTCAATATAATCAGTGTTTTATCAACAGGCGATTATAGAAAACTGCCAAACAGGGGTGAGGGCGGAGTTATACAGAGCTCAGCATTCTGAGCACTGCTAAATGAACAACAGAGAAATCAGGGATTTTATCAAAACTGCATCAAGCAGTCAACTAAGTGAAACATCGCTGGACTCAGACTCTCTGCCCCTACATCATGCTGCTCTCGGATTACATAGCTAAACCCGCTGACATATTCCCTTTAACATATAGTGGAGAGAGTTGTTAAAATTATGGAGGTGCCGTCCTAGACTAGTGAGATGGCCTATCAGGATTTTAACGGCATGTTAGATATGCCATCCTAAATTTATAGTATATAAGCCTTTTAGGCCCATTTCACCCATTATACTATATAGTCATACATGGGCGAAATTGGCAACAATTTATGAATAGGATTTCCAAATTAGGGGCTTTTTTAATAATCCATAAAGTTTTTTATGGTTTAAACCTGATATTTTTTTTTTAGATCAACTCCTAGGCAAAAGCAGAAAAGATAGTTTTTGTCTGAAAGCTTGTTTGTCCTACAGCTGTTTCTCGGACTCTGAGATGAGTGGATTGGGCAAAAATTTTTCTTGGGAAATTCGATTTATAATTTATGAGATACATGTTAATTAAATGTCAATTATTATGCTCTGAGGACTCTCTCTGGACCCAAAAGCATAATAAATGTTACGTGAAAAATATAATAAAATCCTTATTCTTAAGCGTGTAGAAAGTGATGACATCATGACGTGCGCTATGACCTTGTGCAAAACCGTCCCGGGCCTCATCGAAGCTGCAAGTCTCCGCCCAGAGTGAGAGGCCTGAGGATGTCAGTGAGAATCAGAAAATGCAACAAGGACCGGGAGGGAGATGTGAGGAGTAGAGGAGCTGAAGAAGTGAATGTTAAGGTGAGAATAAGCATTTTTAGTTATTTTTTTTAACCTTTTGATGGTTCAGAAAAATGGCGACTGAAGTTTTGCTGAATCAGCACTGAAGCAAATGAAAAAATTCCACACTTTGGCAAACGCGTATGTTCATAAAATTTGAGTACAATTCAGTTCCACTCAAATATATCCAGTCAGCTCTACCAGGCACATCTGGTGGTTGACTACTGTATCTCCCATGGAACGAAAGGATCAGAAATATTCAAATTCAATTGCCCAATTCCTCTGCCCATACAAATTATCTGGTCAAATTTGTCAGGTTAGCCCGACATGAACCCCTTCTCGACATCTGACATGCATGTACGGCACAAGTTGGAAGTGGGTGTATGGAGTAGGCTCACAGGCTGAGCCTGTCCCATACTTGGCAGGTGATGGCTGTGTCTTATAGCCAGGACCTACCTTAAATAATGGGAGGAACCAGGCCATCCACCCTGCCGATGCTGCGTGGTGGTTGAAGCACGGCTCCGCTCCGTTAGGGCGATGGGGACCCACTAAGAGGTTAGCCATGACATGGCAGTGGGCTTCATACAGTCTGATCAGAATGATAAACTAAGAACCTCATGTTCAGTTATATATATTTTTGCCTAGCGGCATTAGAACAATGTATGATCTTTGGAGGTGCTGTCCATTCTATTTTTCAACATATTGCATGACCTCCCTTAAACAATCAGAGGTAGAGAAAAGCGCCGCCCATGATTGTTAAACTGTTAAATGAGAAACTCATTCAACACCCTCCCGAGTTGGGGGAGTGTCAGTCTAAGTGCCCATCGGCAAGCCCTTGACGTGATCAGCCACCTTTTCCAGCATTAAAAATAAAGATAATAAAAACAAAATACATATATCAAACTATAAAAATAATTAACTCAAACACCAAAAATGAAAGAAATTTAAGAACGCCAAAATTGTGTTTTCCTAGCACCGCAATACCACCAAAAATGCTATAACAAGCGATCAAAACATTATATCTATCCCAAAGTGGCATCATTAAAATGTAATCTCGTTCCACAAAAAGACAAGCCATCACACATATATGGGTTTGAGAAAATGGCAACACAACAGCCTCAATTTTTTTTTTTTGCAAACTTCTGATTTTTTTTATTTTACCAATAAAATAATATAAAAAAAATTGGACATGATTGGTATCGCTGTAATCGTACTGATGGTCAACATCATACTGAAGGGTAATTTTAACAGAAAATGAACACCTTAAAAAAAATTACCAAAAAACAATATCAGAATTGTATTTTTTTTTCACAATTTACCCCCCACACTTTCCCCCCCCATTTTCCAGTACACTATGCAGTAAAATTAATGGTATCATTCAAAACTATAACTCCTGCAAAAAACAAGCCAACAGGGGAGGAAAAAACTAAAATGCTAAAGTGGAAATTAGCCACATCGTGAAGGGGTTAATCTAATGTGTATAGCCAGTTTAAGAGTCCTCCGATTGCCATATACTAAAAATATAATTCCCACCTTGCTCTTATACCCAAGTCAAACTTTTTACATAATCATCATAACTAACATTCAAAAACGTAAAGAAAACCTACCCAAAATATAAACCTGTGATGATCATCAAAGCACAATAAATTCCTTTGTTCTCAATCCATCAACACTATGATAACCTCACATTACAGTAATTCCTGAATAACTTTACTAGTCTGCAACAATCGCTGTTTCAAATTATAGTTCTGTTATGTCTTTACCACATTCTCTGATCTATAATTAAATGGACGTCGGTTGAAAGCAAAAGATGGATGTCTTCAGTTTTGTTGTTTGCATTGTGTCTTAGCTGTCATTAAATCTTATATATACCAATTTAAATCTCTAAACAATTTATTGGGAATCGGACAATGAAATCAATCCCCCAAACCAAATATATGGGCATGCAGATGGTTGAAATTATAAACAATCAACACCTTGATATCTTTTATCTGCTGCTGCATTCCGTAGTAGTTACAGTTTCCATACATATGAACATGGAGCATTATGTTCTCTGAGCTTGACAGAGCACATTACAAGGCACTGCCTCCTCAAGTTGTTGTACTGGATGGGCAGTGGCTTGCTAAGTGCTATATCATGCCAGGAGCATTTAATGTGACTGTAGACTTGGGAATACTCACATCGCGCACACTGCACACTGTGAGCACCGGCAGTGGTAAGAGAGGTTAAATGACTGCAAATACATGATATGCATGTTCCCAACCACAATCTGACTAGATGGACGTGGCCAAGTTCAATGCAAGTGTAGTCGAAATGTGGCTGTTAGAATGGAGATCACATACCTGCCGTCACATGACCCTTGTTCCCGACACTTTCTCCAGATATGAAAATTCACATCTCTGCAGTATGATAGAGTTTTAGATAGGACAACCCATTTAATGCTTCATTTGCATATGAATGAAAACACTCATTTCAGATGCAATATATAAGGGTGCTGATTATTTCCATTTTAAAGACCTGCATCCCAACATATGTAGTTTGGGTGGGTTCATATTCCTGACAGATTCACTTTCATACACCATAATGCCTTGGATCTATCATATCACATAATATAGCACAGGAGGGACTATCAAAGTAGTATAAGCAGAAGCAAGAAATGAAGGAAAGGGGGCATTGGCTTCATCTGCCTATGTCACCAAAATGCTTTGTCCCGGTCAAGCCCTCGGATTATCCATAGAGACAGAGAAAGGAAGCCACAAAACACTAAATAGAAGGTACAGATAGTGTGTGATAGCAGAATAGTGAAGAAAATGAGTGTGGCAATGTCAGAGCAGCACACTGGCTCAGTGGTTAGCACTGTTGCTTTGCAGTGGTGGGTTCCTGAGTTCAAATCCCACCAAGGACAACATCTGCAAGGAGTTTGTATATTCTCCCCATGTTCTTACGTGGGTTTCCTCTGGTTTCCTTGCACATTCCAAAAGACATACTGATAGAGAATTTAGATTGTGAGCCCCAATGGGGACAGCGATGATGATATAAGCAAAGCATAATAAATAAACAGAAGAAAAGCCCAAACCACAGTATCTGGCAATAAGAATGTGAGTGTTGTAAGAAGCAGTACTACTGGAGCGCCCCCACGCGTAGGGCAATGGGGTACTCAGTACCAGGTCCTTCGCTGTTCTGGGGATGTCACAGTGGCCCGACGCGGTCCGTGGCCTTTCTGAGGGGTCCGCTGGGGTGATGTTATGGCAGCAAGATGGTGTACCTTCCCACAGGTGAAGTATGTCCCCAAGGCTTCCCAGTAGAGTAGATGGTGATGGTGTAGGGCACAGTAAATAACGAGGACACAAAGGTTGCAGTCTCTTTACCTTTTACTGAAGACTTCAGCGTCCACAGTCCAGAGCACTGTTCACAGGGCTCGCTGAATCCGGCCGGTCCGAAGGCACATCCAGAGTTCCCTTTGCAGGTGGAAATCAGTAGCCTTCCTACTAGCGCCTGTGTGTTGAAGTACCTCCCTGCTGAGCACCACGGGATAGTCCTCTCAACTGTCGTGTATGTTTCTGATGTTCTCTCTCTCCGTCCCCCAGATGGTATGGATAGGACGCAGGGGTAGGCCTGGAGCTATTTTATAGGGACCCTAGTGACGCCCCTCTCCCACATTTTGCCTCCGTTGTCTTCATTAGGTTTAAAGGTTGGGCAGCCAACTTGGAATTAACTGTCCTGCCGTGTTTCAAAGTAATGCGTAGAGCCAATTACTCCCTCGGTGTTCCGGCCACCGGCTACGCGCCTCAGAAGGAGGCCGCCGATCTTGGGGCAGACCGTCCTCCCGGTATTATCTCCTTGTGCTGTGATCTTGTTTCTCACTCTCCACAATATACTTCGCTTCGTGTCCTTTCTTAGGATGCTGCCACAATGAAGTGCAGGCGCAGCTCCGTAACATTCTAACTCTCGCTCTGTCTCTGTCAGGATCCCACCCCTGACAGGGACCTCTGTCTGCAGCTCAGATGTTCCTCCTTCTCCCCCTGTCTGCCTGACAGGTCCTCTCTGGGTCAAACCCAGGAGCTTTCTGACTAACTTCCTATCCAACCCACCAGTTTTACCAGAGTGTGAGGAGTGGCCTAGTAAATAGCACCTTTGCTCCCCCTGGTGGACTGGAGTGTGAAGTGTAGTGTATGACTGTGATACCTGGTCAGGTGAACTCCTTTAGTACCATCAGACGTAACATCACTCCCCCTGGTGGGAGAGCGACATTACTGCAATGACCAGGACGCTGCACTACCACTGGCACCAGCTGTATGGGCAGTACTAGAGCTGAATGCAAGTAACAATTCACCTGTTTTGCCTCTGACAAGTGGGGAGGAAGTGGTGGATATCTTACTGGCAAGTAGGGAGGAAGTGGTGGATACTGATGAGAATATATCACATGCCTGATGTGAGTCACAAGATGATGTTACCTTTGACAGTGACTGTGGGGAAATGGGGGGTTGGTGGCCGCCCAGGTCCGCTAGCCAGAACCGCCTGGTGGCCTATCACCAGCTCTCCCATTAGCGTGGGCATAACGCCACTCAGACAACGCAGGGTGAGGGTAAAACAGTGTGGCAATAATTTATTGAACCACAAAACTAGCAGATAACACATAGGATAGTCCCAGCAAAATTCCCCAAGATGGTGCACATTAAAGAGTCTCACCCTTCGCTGACCCACCGGGGTAATAGCAGATGTTACGTCAGAGCTCCCAGGGTCGACTACCGCACCTGTGGTACACACACAGAGAGGAGGTAATGACAAGCGTAGGGAGATGACAGTCCATAGAGTCCATACAAGGTACAAGGCCAGTTGATCCGAGAAAGACAAACTGACTTCTCCGAACATCTTCATGGAGCAAGGCGATCAGTGGATCCCAATCCTGGCTTTCTCCAAACATAACCATAGTTCAGCGATGGTCAATGGAGCAGATCTGTATTCTTCCATGAGGAGCTGAAAACCGCTATGTTGTTTCCTGTAGCATGATAGATCCGTGTCCCTCGTGATGGAGCCATGATGAATTAGCTGCAGTCCTGTCTCTTGTCCGTTGGGTGTTTGGCAGAATGTCTGGCTGTGTCGCTCTCTCTCAGTCTCTCTGTCCTTGAGTCTCTTTATACAGAGGCATGTAACCTATATTTAGTTTTACCCAGTGTCCTTCAGTCCACCCTCACAGATAAGGAGAAGAATGGTGATGACCAAGTTGCCTTGTTTGATTATGTAATCTATTTGCATAGATTTTCCTCTTCTGTTTTAAAAATCAACAAACTATCTGGGCTAGACAATGTATAATTAGCATATCATTAGACCTCACTATTAATCAAGGATAAGAGAACACTATGTTATATCAAATATCAGCTTACAAGTCAATATTCCAGGCTTACACAAAAAAAGTCTGTTTTCTTGGCCCACCAGAAATCAACACTTAAATTCAAAAGCCAACATAGTCAATTCTTCTTGGTTTGCTAAACATAGTTTTCTGGGTAATTAAGATATAATCTGGTTTCTTCACAGTTTCTAAATCCATTTGTGTCAGCATTCTGTATATTCCTTATCCTCTGCCACCATAATAGTGAATCTTTTAGGTTGTGAATTTCAATTCCATCATTGACTTCTCTGTCTTTTCTGATCCTTAAGCTAGATAATTCTGGGTGCTAAGGAAGATATTTCACAACAAGCACTTCCAGTTGATGTATTGGATGTGATGAACCATCAGCAGTTGAACTTGGATGAGAGAGAGGTAGATGAGGTGAAGGACATGACTCACCACTTAGCTGTGTTGGTGGCAGTAGTATAAGTGGCACTGCCAACTGGAGTACTGGTGGTGGCAGCCAAGGTGCTAGTAGCACTTTGAGTCTGCGCAAATCTAGAAGTGGGAATCAGAGGAGGGGTAAGGAACTCAGAACATTTCACTCACTGAGACATCATTTGGCTAACTCAGCTATGATAATGACAATTGTATGGCGGGAATCAGATTGAGGTGGTGAGAATTTTGTGATTACAGGAAAAGGGTGTTGTCTTGCACAGTATGGGAAAGACTAAGTGCAACACGAAGGGATGAGGGGAAGGAAGCCCAAACACTAGGGAATGGGGGAGTGGAGACCCCTAGGCAGATCTTACAACACTTTGTCTACTCTACCGTCCCTAAATTGGTTCCTCACTAGTGTTGAGCATTCCGATACCGCAAGTATCGGGTATCGGCCGATACTTGCGGGTATCGGAATTCCGATACCGAGATCCGATACTTTTTTGGTATCGGGAATCGGTATCGGGATTAATATCAATGTGTAAAAGAATGAATTAAAATAAAAAAATAGGGATATACTCACCTCTCCGACGCAGCCTGGACTTTACCGCCGTAACTGGGAGCCGTTGTACCTAAAAATGCGCGCTTGAAGGGCCTTAGATGACGTCACGGCGCTCTGATTGGTCTGTAGCGGTCGCGTGACCGCTACGGACCAATCACAAAGCAGTGACGTCACCTAAGGTCTTTCAAGCGCTTGAAAGACCTTAGGTGACGTCACTGCTTTGTGATTGGTCGCGTAGCGGTCACGCGGATTATTACATCATCGTGATTGCCCGCACACATAGGCTGTATGCAGGCGACCGCCGCCGGGTGTCAGCTGATTCTGAAAGCTGACACCCAGCATTAAGTGTCAGGAGTGGTCCCTAAATGCGGTAACCCCCTAAATGCTGGGATTAAACGCGATCGCAGCATTCTGGAAGCCGGCAGAGGGATGACAGCCCCTCTGCCTTTCGATCGGAGACCCCGCGGCGTGACACGAGGTCCCAATCGTTGCCATATTGACCTCATGTCATCATGACAACATCCGGGTCACCAGAGCTAGGAAAGTTGCTGATTATACGCAGTGCATGATCAGCAACTTTCTCTGTCAGTGCAGAGCTGACAGGTTGTACAGCATGGGGATGCTGCTGCATCCCCATACTGTACAAGCAATCAGCCTGCAAAAAATGATTGTCCAATATTGGGACAAAATAAAAAAGTTAAAAAAGTAAACTTTTTTTTAAAAAATAATTGTAGAAATATTTAAAAGAAATTAAAAATAATAAAAAAAATCAAAGATATTGTATCTCTAAATAAATATTTGTATGAAAAAATTATGTCAGTTTGACACTGCTAAGGCAGTCTGCGTTAAAGAGTTTGAAAGGAGTTGGAAACAGTTCTAGGAGACCATAGAGCATCATACATGTCTTTTCAGTTCAATTAGATGCTTTGTTTTGAATCAAACCCTAAACAAATTTCAGCATATTCTCTCGTCTGTAGCTATTATTAAATTTTGTTGTATCAACCAGTTTTAAAAGCTTGTTTTTCTTTAAATCCATCAGCTAAACAACTTTCTCACTTATAAACATTTATAATAAATTAAGAAATGTAAAACCAGATTCACACATATTTCCCCTAGATACTAAGACATAATTAACATGGTTTACTGTCACAGAAATATTCTCCGACAAAAGATGTAAGGTTAGTGGAGCCTACTACCAAATATCTGATCCCCTACTATCCTCATGAATAGAGACTGTAAAGACCACACCGATAGTTAGCTGCATGATTGATATGCTCTATCAACCTCAGGGCATATTATAATGTAAAGACCTTCACCGGCATTTCCCTCTGTTTGAAATATAGCTCTTACAAATGATCTCTTTTATACAGGTGGAAATTCAAGCCTATTCCAGGTGGAAATTAGGTGAGCCTTCAAAGAAACTAATTTGTGACCTCAGATCCAATTCTATTTTTCTTACCTGTATCTCATTTATTATACAAGTCCTGGTCAGGTTATCTGTTTTATCACTGAGGTGTAAGTTCAATCTACATCTGAATCTATTGTAGTAATTCCTATAAATATTCATGAACAACTACATAAAAAATGTTATACTTCAAAAGTCCTAATATTTCTTAAAAAAAACAAACACCTGTACTAAAATAACTACTTTCATGGTTTGTTTAAAGGGAATCTGTCAGCAGAATCAACCCTCCATAACCGTCTATATGGGCCTGTAGGAAGATGAATAAAATGATTCCTTGTTATTAGTGATGAGTGAGTGTACTCGTTGCTCGGGTTTTCCCCGATCACGCTCGGGTGACCTCCGAGTATTTATGACTGCTCGGAGATTTAGTTTTCATCGTGGCAGCTGAATGATTTACAGCTACTAGCCAGGCTGAGTACATGTGGGGGTTGCCTGGTTGCTAGGGAATCCCCACATGTAATCAAACAGGATAGTAGCTGTAAATCATTCAGCTGCCACGATGAAAACTAAATCTCCGAGCAGTTACAAATACTCGGAGGTCACCCGAGCGTGCTCTGGAAAACCCGACCAACGAGTACACTCGCTCATCACTACTTGTTATCTATGATCTGATGTCCTATTCCAAAAATAATCCACATTTTTCTTAAATGTAAATGAGGTGCTAAGATCTATGGGCCGGACATAGACCTCCCTGAGAATATGCTTTCAGAGCTCATTATGAATGACGTTACCAGTGTTATATTATAGAAATCATAGTATTTGGTGCCTAATGAGTCAACTTTTGTTAAGTCCAAGTGGGTGATATCAGATACATATCCCCAGTGAAAAGTATCCAAGAAAACCCAATTGGACTTAACTAAAGTTAACACATTAGGTTCCAAATTCTTTGATTGCTAATATCTCCCAAACGAGAGTGGAAATTAGAGCACCGCTCTAGCGTTTTTTTAGTAGTTACACTAATCTAAGTTCCCTAACCTCTAGCCTTCTAATCAGGCCTCTGTCTTACTCTAATATTGGCACCGCTGCAGTTGGTCTCCAGCAGTTTTTGTAACTTGCCGGATAGCTCCAGTGTTTGATGGGTGAGCCAGAAGTCAGTTCTCAATGTAAGTCTATGAGAGGCAGAACAAGGCTCCCACAGACTTGCATTGACAGCATGTGACCGTTACCTCTTCTAGTCAGTCAAAATTGATGTTGACAAGATGGTGGCAACACTGGGAAGAGCTGAAAATAGCAGCTGGTAAGTATAATACTAGCTCAGGAACCTTAGATTAGTGCACCACTCCAGCACTGCAACTGTAACTGTGGCAGCATGGTCACATGAGACTTTAAAACATCTTATATTTGGACTAATAACCCCTCAATAAAGGATTAGTTCTTTCATGGATCTTCCGGTGATTCATTGCTGCCATAATGCTCCACCACAAATGTCTGTTTGCCTCTGTTGGAGGCTATTCAACTGTTCTTTACAATGAAAAAAATAATGCTAGGCACCTCTTCTCAAGTGATGGGTTGAGGTCACTTTGACATTGCTATCTGATAGGGTAAAACAGATGGTAACATGTAGTAACCAGCAGCCTATTTAAAGGGAACCTGTCACCTGAATTTGGAGGGCCCTTTTTTCGGTCCGATAGGCAGTGCACAACGAAATACTTCCGGGACATAGTGCGCCGGCGCATGCGCACTAATGCTTTTCGGCTTTGCCCGCAGTTGGGAAAGCATACTGCGCGTGCGCAAGGCAAGATTGCCTTGTGCAGGCGTGTTCTACGAAGGAAACCTAATCAACTTGAAGACGATATTGCGGCCAGCGTGAAGCCAGCAAGAAAGGAAGGGGTGAATAAAACACCCGAAAACACCACCCATCGGACCGAAAAAAGGGCCCGCCAAATTCAGGTGACAGGTTCCCTTTAACATTTCAAAAAACTGACAGTCACATACAAACATAGACTAAGTGTGAACAGGTGCTGAACCTTAGAGTCACCAACTCCTACATAGTCAAGCAAATAAGGCAGCACACTGCAGCGCTAAAACATGCAAACATGAAACACGAAAATTGAACTGCATTACTGCACTAGGAATATGAAAAATGAGAGCGTTTAGCGCATAAAAAAGGCCAATTTTATGTGTACCTGGAAGCCACTTTACGGCATCTCTCTTATACCAGGTCCTATGCTTTCCTTCCTCGCTGAGAACAAACGTCTCCATCTGAATGGGTGCTGTTGTGAATTCCATTCTCGGGCTCCCTCCTGTGGTCATGAGCGGTACTGTATGAGTTTGTTCTAGGGCTCCCTCTGGTGGCCTTTAGCGATATGGCTGGTCTTGGCTGGGCTCTGCTGATTCATTTCCTGCTATGCTGGGCCTATTTAATTCACCTGGCCCTTCATTTGTTGCCTGCTGTCGGTGTATTCAGTCCTGTTTCTGAGAGCTCCTGAATATTGCTTGTGACCAGTCTCCTGCTGGAGAAGTTAAGTTTGTTTGTTCATTTTGCTCATTATTTCCTTGAAAACGTTTCTCTGTATATGATGAGTTCAGTCCAACTTGCTTATATGTGATTTTTCGCTTGCTGGTTAGTTCTGGGGTGCAGAGTGCGCCCCTCACATCGTGAGTCGGTGTGGGGGTTCTTGTATTCTCTGCGTGGTTTATTTTTGATAGTTTTTGTACTGACCGCACAGACTCCTATCTATTTTCAGTCTATCTAGTGTTAGCGGGCCTCATTTGCTGAACCTGTTTCATTTCTACGTTTGTCTTTTCCCCTTAACTCACCGTTATTATTTGTGGGGGGCTGACTATAACTTTGGGGTTATTTCTCTGAGGCAAGTGAGGTCTTTGCTTTCTCTCTAGGGGTAGTCAGTTTCTCAGGCTGTGTACGAGGCGTCTAGGATTTTAGGAACGCTCCACAGCTACCTTTAGTGTTTGTGGATAGGATCAGGATTGCGGTCAGTATAGCTTCCACATCCCCAGAACTTGTCCTATATTCTGGTCATATGTGTCAGGTCAGTTTTGAGATCCTACCACCGGATCATAACAGGGTGCCTATGAAAACCTCTTATGAGACTAACATTCTCTCTCTCTGTGGAGGGGTACTGGACCTGTTGCAATTAAAACACCTGTGACTAGGAGGCAGAGTGCTTGGTCAGAAGGCTAAATAATACATTTCAAAAAACTGACCGTCACATGCAAACATAGACTAAGTGTGAACAGGTGCTGAACCTTAGAGTCACCAACTCCTATACAGTCAAGCAAATAAGGCAGCACACTGCAGCGCTAAAACATGCAAACATGAAACATGAAAATTGAACTGCATTACTGCACTAGGAATATGAAAAATGAGAGCATTTAGCGCATAAAAAAGGCCAATTTCATGTGTACCTGGTAGCCACTTTACGGCATCTCTCTTATACCAGGTCCTATGCTTTCCTTCCTCGCTGAGAACAAACGTCTCCATCTGAATGGGTGCCTATGAAAACCTCTTATGAGACTAACATTCTCTCTCTCTGTGGAGGGGTACCGGACCTGTTGCAATTAAAACACCTGTGACTAGGAGGCAGAGTGCTCGGTCAGAAGGCTAAATAATTCATTTCAAAAAACTGACCGTCACATGCAAGCATAGACTAAGTGTGAACAGGTGCTGAACCTTACAGTCACCAACTCCTATACAGATAAGCAAATAAGGCAGCATGAATATTCCTAGTGCAGTAATGCAGCTCAATTTTTGTGTTTCATGTTTGCATGTTTTAGCGCTGCAGTGTGCTGCCTTATTTGCTTGACTGTATAGGAGTTGGTGACTCTAAGGTTCAGCACCTGTTCACACTTAGTCTATGTTTGCATGTGACGGTCAGTTTTTTGATATGTATAATTTAGCCTTCTGACCGAGCACTCCGCCTCCTAGTCACAGGTGTTTTAATTGCAACAGGTCCAGTACCCCTCCACAGAGAGAGAGAATGTTAGTCTCATAAGAGGTTTTCATAGGCACCCATTCAGATGGAGACGTTTGTTCTCAGCGAGGAAGGAAAGCATAGGACCTGGTATAAGAGAGATGCCGTAAAAGTGGCTACCAGGTACACATAAAATTGGCCTATTTTATGCGCTAAAGGCTCTCATTTTTCATATTCCTAGTGCAGTAATGCAGTTCAATTTTCGTGTTTCATGTTTGCATGTTTTAGTGCTGCAGTGTGCTGCCTTATTTGCTTGACTGTATAGGAGTTGGTGACTCTAAGGTTCAGCACCTGTTCACACTTAGTCTATGTTTGCATGTGACGGTCAGTTATTTGAAATGTATTATTTAGCCTTCTGACCGAGCACTCCGCCTCCTAGTCACAGGTGTTTTAATTGCAACAGGTCCGGTACCCCTCCACAGAGAGAGAGAATGTTAGTCTCATAAGAGGTTTTCATAGGCACCATTCAGATGGAGACGTTTGTTACCAGCGAGGAAGGAAAGCATAGGACCTGGTATAAGAGAGATGCCGTAAAGTGGCTACCAGGTACACATAAAATTGGCCTTTTTAATGCGCTAAACACTCTCATTTTTCATATTCCTAGTGCAGTAATGCAGTTCAATTTTCATGTTTCATGTTTGCATGTTTTAGCGCTGCAGTGTGCTGCCTTATTTGCTTGAGGTTCCCTTTAACCACACACAACAGTTTGAGACTTTGTAGGCTGCTTAAATTATAAATAGTCCAAAAATTATCTAGGGGCAGATGCATGCCTTGCTGTTGTTTATACACAGGCGTTGCAAATGGAAGAAGTTGTGGCATTTTCACACAGCTGAGTACAAAATTTATCCCTGTTTGGGGACTATCAAGAGATTAGTACTTTGCTAAACAAAGAAACAAAAGCTTTTTCGCATGTTGTCCAAAACCTATCCCTCTAATTAGGGAAACAAAACACATGTACTGATTGCTAGTAAAAATTCAAATCTTTAACTCCTTTCCTCAGCAAAAAATTTTAATTTTTCAATTTTATTTGTCCTCCCCATCTCCCAAGACCCATAATGATAAAGCCACACGAGGGCTTGTTTTTTGCAGGATGAGTTGTAGCTTTGAATGATGTCATTTGTTTTAACATTTAGCATAATGGAAAATGTGGAAAAAATCCAGATGGGGTGAAATTGTGAAAACAATGCAATTCCACCGTTTCTTTTTGAGATTTGTTTTTACAGCATATATTCTGTTATAAAATTTACTCTGGCTCGTGATTCACCATGTCATTACAATTACAATTGTATAGATTTTTTTTTCATTTACAAAGAGAAAAAATATAGAGAATGAAAAAAACCTACATTTTTAAATGGTTAACAGCCACAGACAGAGCCCCCAAAGTCACATCCTACATGTACATGAACTGCACCAAGGTTGGTTTAACAGCAGCTCTTCTCTATTTAAGTAAATGCAACTGAGTTGTAATACCAAACACAACCCTTGGACAGGGGTGGCACTGTTTTTGGAAGAATGCAGCCATGTTTTTCTATTCCGCTTTACTTGTTTTGTTAGCATTTATAATTATTAAAGACTGTAAATAGATTTTTGAGCATCAGTTATCTGCAATTGAGGTTTAATTGTTGCCCATGTACTCAATTCCCGTGGATTAAGTAAAGTGCCAATTTGGCATAAAAGATTACACATGTACAGCCAATAAATTTACTGAATTTACTGATTATTTTTTGAGGTTTTTTTGCCAGATGTCAAGTGTATATTGAAATAGGTCACAATGTTCATGAGCAATTTACATAAATTAATACGCTATGAGTTATAGCCTCCTAAAGAGACAGAAATATAGAAATGTAAAAATACTAATAGAAATAATGTGTGTTGAAACATTTTATATTAAACCAATCCTATCATGGTATAATTGTTTATTTTGCTTGAACATTTTGAATATGATTTTATTTTACTAGGAGAAAAGGGAAATGTATTACTTCTGAAAGCTACAGTCATATGGCGTGCTACAACTGGCAGACTGGACAGTCACTCACGCCTGGTCTAGAATATTCCAAAAAATGCAACCAGAAAGCACCATAAATATAATGTAAAAACAATAGATGTTGGTGGGTGGCTCAGTAGTCGAGATTCGCAGATCAGTCAAGATTCTAATTCATCAGTTCGCATGGTTTTCCTGGGAAATTCGATTACTGGAGAAGTTATTCTCTGCAAATTTAATGTCTCTTATTATACTCTGGAGTCTATCCAAAAGTAGTATACAAAAAAAAAATGTTATACTCACCCTCCTTTCACTTCCCTGGCCCCTCTGACTACTCACCGCTATCTGTCCAGTCCTCGCTGCCTATTCTGATCCCCCACCACTTCCATTGAAATCTCTGGTGCTCTTGGCCCCTCTGCTTCTCATCATCAGCCTTGAAGCCATGTGCACACGTTCAGTATTTTTCGCGTTTTTTTCGCATTTTTTCGCTATAAAAACGTGATAAAAACGCGAAAAAAAAAATGCTTACATATGCCTCCCATTATTTTCAGTGTATTCCGCACTTTTTGTGCAAATGTAGCCTTTTTTTTCGCGAAAAAATCGCATCGCGGAAAAAAAAAGCAACATGTTCATTAAAATGCGGAATTGCAGGGGATTCCGCACACCTAGGAGTGCATTGATCTGCTTACATCCCGCACGGGGCTGTGCACACCATGCGGGAAGTAAGCAGATTATGTGCGGTTGGTACCCAGGGTGGAGGAGAGGAGACTCTCCTCCACGCACTGGGCACCATATAATTGGTCAAAAAATAAGAATTAAAATAAAAAATAGTCCTATACTCACCCTCGATGTCTTCCCGCCTCTCCGCTACATGCTGCCTCTTCGGTTTCTGTAGCTGGTGTGCGGTGAAGGATCTGTGATGACGTCACTGTCTTGTGATTGGTCGTGAGCGGTCATGTGACCGCTCACGTGACCGCGACGTCATGGAAGGTCCTGCGCGCACACACCATCTATACGGAACGGACGCCGCTGAGGTCTGCAGGTGAGTATAAGCATTTTTTTTATTTTTTTTATTATTTTTAAACATTCTCTCTTTTAATATAGATGCTGCATAGGCTGCATCTATAGTAAAAAGTTGGTCACACTTGTCAAACAGTATGTTTGACAAGTGTGACCAACCTGTCAGTCAGTTTTCCAAGCGATGCTACAGATCGCTTGGAAAACTTTAGCATTCTGCAAGCTACTTACGCTTGCAGAATGCTAAAAAAAACGCGAAAAAAACGGAAAAAAACGCAAAAAAAAAAATGCGGATTTCTTGCAGAAAATTTCCGGTTTTCTTCAGGAAATTTCTGCAAGAAATCCGGACGTGTGCACATACCCTGACTCCGTGCCAAACTAGCAAGTGTCATGGTGCCCAGGAGGGACCTGCAGGAGCACAGGAGGTCAATGATGTCCTTATGTCGTGATATGCAGCATGATGGCTGAGTGGTTAGCACTGCAGTGTTGGGGTCCTGGGTTCAAATCCCACCAAGGACAACATCTGCACAGAGTTTGTATGTTCTCCCCGTGCTTGAGTAAAGGTACCTTCACACGAAGCGACGCTGCAGCGATAGCGACAACGATGCCGATCGCTGCAGCGTCGCTGTTTGATCGCTGGGGAGCTGTCACACAGACCGCTCTCCAGCGACCAAAGATGCCGAGGTCCCCGGGTAACCAGGGTAAACATCGGGTTGCTAAGCGCAGGGCCGCGCTTAGTAACCCGATGTTTACTCTGGTTACCAGCATAAAAGTAAAAAAAACAAACAGTACATACTCACCTGCGCGTCCCCCAGCGTCTGCTTCCTGACACTGACTGAGCGCCGGCCCTAACAGCAGAGCGGTGACGTCACCGCTGTGCTTTCACTTTCACTTTCGGGCCGGCGCTCAGTAAGTGTCAGGAAGCAGACGCTGGGGGACGCGCAGGTGAGTATGTACTGTTTGTTTTTTTTACTTTTACGCTGGTAACCAGGGTAAACATCGGGTTACTAAGCGCGGCCCTGCGCTTGGTAACCCGATATTTATCCTGGTTACCAGTGTAAAACATCGCTGGTATCGTTGCTTTTGCTTTCAAACACAACGATACACGGCGATCGGATGACCAAATAAAGTTCTGGACTTTATTCAGCGACCAGCGACATCACAGCAGGATCCTGATCGCTGCTGCGTGTCAAACTAAATGATATCGCTAGCGAGGACGCTGCAACGTCACGGATCGCTAGCGATATCGTTACAAAGTCGTTTCGTGTGAAGGTACCTTAAGTTTCATCTGGGTTTTCCGGTTTGCTTACTCTCTCCAAATACACATTAGTAGGGAATCTAGATTGTGACCCCCAATGGAGACAGTGCCGATAATGTCTGTACAGCAATGTGGAATTAATGACAGTGATTTCCTGCATTTCTTGGCAGAGTACTCCTAGGCAGCAAGACACCCAGAAATCCATCAAACTGCGAGAAGTCCAAAGATTCCATTGTGAGACACGGGGGATCAGAGGATGATGGTGGTGCAGCGGCTGATGACGGTGAGCAATAGATGGGCTTAGCATAACAGTTTTTTAAAAAAGATTTTGCCATGTCATGCACTGTAAACGTGAAAATGCTATTGGTCTTAGTCCAGAGGCAGCGCAAACTATGGGATTCACGGGACTCCAATTATCAAATCAGAAATATTAATGAAGCATCCTGGACATATATATGTCGGCAATTATTCCCAACATATACAGACAATATCTCGCATGTCCAAATGGGGATGAGTGTTTTTTTTTTTTCTATTACTAACGAATTTACTATTTTGCTCTTATCATAGGATGTAACGCAATTGTCTGATGATAATGTTTAAACGTTTATAATAAAAAATAATGTTGGGCCATTTACAATTTAAATTGGGCCATTATGTATAAGTTGTAAACTTTCTGCAAATAAATTGTAACCTATTTTTGCCGAGAATAATGTAACACGGAGATGCCGAAGCTGTCGTTATAGAAGTCAATATAGAAGGGTGCAACAGCAGTGACAAAAAAGTGGTGCAGGGGCCACCAAAAAAGGCCCTCTCTGTATATGAACAGATTAAATTTCTTGACAACATGTCATGGATTTAAGAACGTAAGTTTTTTTAATATTTTAAATCTTGTTGCACCATTATAAAAAAAGAGAAAATTCTTTCACGTTGTGTTACTACACATATAGAATGGAATCCATCTTACGGGAATGGGAGACAACCTCTGAGGCCGAGCAGTAAGCAATATCCTCCATTTAATGGTCAAAATGCCAAAGGTGCATTCAACTAGACGCCGTGCCCGAGTTAGCCTATAATTAAAAATCCAGCGACATCTGTCCAGACTATGCCGAGGAAAAGGTGTTATCACATGGTGTTTGAGCTGAAAAGCCTCATCAGCCACAATCACAAAAGGAACTGGTTCCCCACTTCAGCCAGGGAGAATCCTTGGGGGTGGCACACCTATTTTATTGTCCTTAAGCCAACGGCACATTAAGGAAGAATTGAAGGTTCGAGAATATCCATTTCTTCCATAGACCCCAATATCTACAATTACAAACTTTTAGCTGCTGTCAACTAACACCAACCACACTACAGAAAAAATTGTTTATAATTGTAGCATTGGGACCCTGAGTTTGGTGGTTTCTTGACCTGAATGTGCAGATTGGAGAGTTACTGAACACCTAGTTGAGATAGGAGAGTTGCTGAACACCTCAGTAAGTTACAGAGTTACTGAACACCTAGGACAGGTTGCAGAGTTACAGAACACTTTGAATAAGTTTTTTTATTTACAAAATTCTACAAAAGAAAAATGTTATTTCTGCATTTCTATTAATATAAATATACTTTGAATTTAGCTAAAAGACATTTCAGAAGTGAAAACCTCATCTTTCACTTACTAATAAATTAATAGAGCTTAATGTGGATTATGCTGATTATATGGCCCATGAAAAGAGTGCAATGCTTTGTGTTCATACTATTGAATAAGACAACAGGAAATGAAGGAAGGATTAACAGGTAGAAACAGGAAAAGATTATCCACACTGAACATATTCTGCCTGAGGGCGAGGAAGCTAAAGGCAGATGTGATAACAGCCTTCTCTGTCCTAAAGGAGATTTCTTTACTGCACAGCACAGATGTAAGTAATGTGGCAACGACCCAACCGAAGCTCTAAAGCAAAACAGACTATACAATATAGATCCAGCCAAGAGCTTCCTTCCCAAAAGAATAGATGTGATAAACATTAGTTTAAAAAAAATCAAACAACAAAATAACTGTCGGATTTTTCAGAGTATAAGATAACTGGGCGCATAAGACGACCCCCAACTTTTCGGGGGTCATCTTATACACCGGGTGTCGTCTTATACGGCGTGTGCAGGGAGCGGTCCCAGATGGTTCCCAGGGTTTGGAGGAGAGGAGACTCTCCTTCAGGCCCTGGGATCCATATTCGTGTCATGCGACCGCGACGTCACAAAGGTCCTTCGCGGCGTGCAATGCATCCCTGGGAACGGAAGCCGCCACATGCACCGCGGAGAGCCGGGAGAACTCTGGGGGCCGTCGGAAGGTAAGTATATCCATATTTTTTATTTTTATTCTTTTTTTTACACAAATATGGATCCTAGGGCCTGAAGGAGAGTCTCCTCTCCTCCAGACCCTGGGAACCATCCGGGACTGCTCCCTGCACCATATGCGGCGACTTCAGAGCTCGGCACATGCTGTAACCCGGCGTATAAGAAGACCCCCAACTTTTTGAGAAGATTTTCAGGGGTTAAAAAGTCATTTTACATGCCGGAAAATATGGTATTTGAAAATATGAAAGAATATTAATATGCAATTGATAAAATGGTAGCATTGAAAATCTAGAAGAATAGATACAAATGTAATACTAAAAAGACTAAAAAAAATCACATCCAATAAAGAATGAATACATATACGTCCATATAATATTCTGATTCTATCTATTCAGTTGTGTCTGACCCTTGGATACCCTGTAGGTCAGTTTTTTTCACCATGCCCCCTGTTTTTAATAGCTTCTTTCAATTGTTTGAGGTTCATTCCCGTCGCATTCTTGATCGCGTCCAGCCGACAACCATTTGGTCTCACTTGTAGAGTTGAGCAAATAAATTTGCATGAAATCGAATTCTACTCCAATTTCACAAAAAATTGCATTTGCCAAAATGCAGATATTTTGTAACGTACTTCCATGTTCAATCAGATAAATGGTGGCCCACTGGCTGCCATTTTCAGAGTCATAAAGACCATCAAAATGTAAAACAAATCCATAAATTCACCTTTGGCCCTTCCGTGTCACCGTTGTGGTCATCGCCATAACTTCAGATCACCTCTGCTCATGCTGAATTCCTCGGGCTTCTCATGCTAGTCCAAGACTTCTGACTTTGATGAAGGTACTGGGAGGGTTATGCCCAAGTGCAGGAAAGGTCAGAACATCATGGTGTGCCCCATAGCCTTGCACGTTCATTTACAGAACCCTTGCAGGCTCCATCAGAGACAGAAGTCCCATCCCATTGTGAGAGGGCTGCGGACTTCAACATTAACGATGGTGATCGAAAGATGTGTCAAGGACTGGACATGTGATAGTGAGGAGTAGAGAGGTCAGAGAGGTGACTATGAAGACGTCTTTTTTTTCATCCTACATTAATTATGCTTTTGGGTCTGGATAAACCCCGGAGCATAATAAGAGACATTAAATTCACCTGGAATAAGTTCTCCACAAGTCAAATGTCCTTGGAAAAAAGGCACAAACACTGGCAAATTCGAATTTCACCTGATCCGCTCATCTCTACTCCCTTGTTTTCTTCCATCACTAGGTAGCATCTCCTTTTCTAATAAACTTGCCCTCATTATATGCCCAAAATAGATCAATTTTTGTCTGATGATCTTGCCTTTCAGGGATGTTTCTGGGTTTATTTTATCAAGAACATCTTTGTTGGTGATCCTAGCTGTCCATGGGATCCATAGAAGCATTCTCCAGCACCACAACTCAAAAGCATCAATTTTTCTACTATCTGCTTTAATCAGTGTCCATATCTCACAACCATACAATATGTTGCATTTGGGAATGCTATGGCAATTATCAGGCAATTTGATGGTTACTGAAACTTACTTGCACTTCCATATTCATTACATGTAAACAATAGCTGTATGCCCCATAGCTAATTGATCTCTGCTGTCAAACTGCCATTGTGATCAATGAGGGACCCCTGGAAATTGAAGATGCCAACCACTTATTTTTCTTCATTATTGATCTTTATGTGAACTTCCTTGTTGGTGGTGGTCATGATCTTGGTCTTCTTGATGTTCAGATAATGTCCCATCTCCTTGCTTTTCTCTTTCATCTTCAGGATCAGCTTTTTCATATCCTCCTCTCTTTCTATCATCAGGTTTGTATCATCTGCATATCTCAGAATGGAAATTTGAAAGTTGGTGAAAATAGGTGGAAGAATCATCACCAGAGACCAGCTTCCATTACTTCTGCAGCGAGACTGAAAAGAAAAGGGGAGATGATGCATCCTTGTCTTGTGCTTTTTTAATCTTTTACTATTCTGTATCTCCATATTTTGTTCACATTGTAGCCTCTTGATCATCATAAAGGGACTAGTGTTGAGCATTCCGATACCGCAAGTATCGGGTATCGGCCGATACTTGCGGTATCGGAATTCCGATACCGAGATCGAATACTTTTGTGGTATCGGGAATCGGAAGTTTCCAGTGTATGGTTCCCAGGGTCTGAAGGAGGGGAAACTCTCCTTCAGGCCCTGGGATCCATATGAATGTGTAAAATAAAGAATTAAAATAAAAAATATTGATATACTCACCTGTCCGGAGGCCCCTGGACATCACCGCTGGTAACCGGCAGCCTTCTTTGTTTAAAATGATCGCGTTCAGCACCTTCCATGATGTCATGGCTTCTGATTGGTCGCGTGCCGCTCATGTGACCGCCACGTGACCAATCACAAGCCGCGACGTCATCCCTCAGGTCCTAATTTCCCTTCTAGGAATTTAGGACCTGAGGGATGACGTCACGGCTTCTGATTGGTCGCGTGGCGGTCATATGAGCGGCACGCGACCAATCAGCAGCCGTGATGTCATGGAAGGTGCTGAACGCGCTCATTTTAAGCAAAGAAGGCTGCCGGTTCACAGCAGTAAGGTCCAGGCTGCGTCGGAGAGGTGAGTATATCAATATTTTTTATTTTAATTCTTTATTTTACACATTAATATGGATCCCAGGGCCTGAAGGAGAGTTTCCTCTCCTTCAGACCCTGGGAACCATCAGGGATACCTTCCGATACTTGAGTCCCATTGACTTGTATTGGTATCGGGTATCGGTATCGGATCAGATCCGATACTTTGCCGGTATCGGCCAACACTTTCCGATACCGATACTTTCAAGTATCGGACAGTATCGCTCAACACTAAAAGGGAATTGATTAACCTAATCGGATAAGCTTGCACTCCTACATTACTCAGTGCATTCTAAAGCTTATTATATTTAATACAGTCAAAATCCTTTGCCTAAAGAATGAAGCACAGTTACATCTTGTTCTGGTACTCCCTCATACTTTCTATGATCCAGCTCAGGTTTATGATATAATTTACAATATGATCATGAGTCCCACTGCTCTTAAAGAAACCAGCCTTGGTGTCAGGAAGTTCTCAATCAAGGATGTTGCCCAACCACTTGGAGATGCCCTTCAGAAGCACCTCAGGGAGATTCAACTATAATTGGAATAGTCCCTCATGTCACTTTTCTTTGGCATAATGCTGTCAGTGCAGCATACTGCTGTCAGTGTGGCTGCTGGGTCAATTTAAGCTGCTCTGAAGGGATTCTATGAAAGTCAGGTGTTTTGTTGTTTGGCAACTGCATCGGTGCCCAATCCACTTTACTTTCCTATTAGTCTTGCTCTGGTTCTTCTTGGCTCTTGAGCTCCTCATAATGGTCAGAGCTGGTACTGGCATACAGTTTATTATTTCCATCAATGCTTGATGTTCTGCAGATTTAAGCCTCATTACAAACACCTCTAGTAGCCCTCATCTCATAGTGCTGCCAGCTTTGCCAATCATAGGCAGGCACATACAAGTGGAAAAAAACTCATCACCACTATGGCATAAAACTGTGTGAGACATAATGTCACGGGTGTGTCAGAGGCTGCAGACCATCACTCTGCATCTGACTGCAGAAGGTCTCAACAGTTTGCTTTGCAGATTTCTTCTTGGGCTTTCAGAATTTAGGGTCTAGTGGTAACCTCCCCCGGCTTTAGTTGACATACCTGGACTGGGGTGTTTATAACTTCCAATTTGTTGTTGTAAAGGTGCGGGTGATATTTCCATTTCCAGTTCCCTGTTGCAGCTTGGAGCTATAGCAGTCAACTATCTTCCTCTCTGGTGTTTGGAGGACATCTGTGTTTCTCTCTGAGTCTCCTCATCTAAGTGTTCCCCCTTGTTTGTGTATCCCATCTGTCTTTAGTGGCAGTGGGGATTGACTAGTTGTCATCCTGCCCTTCCCAGTGCAGGGCTCATTGCCAGGGTCAGGCAGGGATTAGGTATCCTGCTTGACGATAGGCATAGAACCTATATAGGGATGATAGGGCAGACAGGGTGGCGTTAGATTTGTCTTGGGGTCTCCACTCCCTCATTCCCTAGTGTTTAGTTCCTCTTCCCTTTTCCCTTTGTTTTCCACTTAGCCTTTTCTACATGTTGCGTTACACATAATGACACAATCTGCTCTCCTCGCAGCACAGTGATTACATGTGCTGGAGCACAGCAGAAATTAGTAAATTAGTGCGATTAATAGCTTTCTTCTCCAGCAGTCAATGTGGGGGAGGGGAAGTATAGCAGTGTTATCAGAACTATTCTTTGGGAATGCTCATGTACATTTGGTCCTGCCAATAAAGCTCATTTGAAGGAGCTACTAGAAGTGTTTGCACTAAGACTTAATTCCCCCCACCCCACACTGGCTGCTGGAGATGAGAGCTGAAAGCTGTTAATAGCACTCAGGTGTTATGTGCTCCAGCACATGTCATCACTTTGCAGTGAGGAGAGCAGACTGTTTGTCAATACATATTTTACACCGAGCCTGTTCTAAACTATTGTGAGGGTGTGTTCTTCTTTCTCCAGTGTGTTGCTGCTGGCTTATCATTGGTCAGCATCGGAAAGAGGAAGAAGTGCACACCTCCAGTGAAATCTCTCTGGTAATAATCAGTTGGACTTAAAAAAAAATGTACTGCTTAGGTGCCAAATATTTTGAGTGACAATTTCTCTGCAACAAAAAGTTGAAATTAAAAACAAACAAAACATTTTATTTTGCTTGGCAGTTACTATTACAGGGTGTGAAAGATCCTCTTTAGAATAAAAATACAGCATAAAATAATAAACACAGCGGCATGCCTTACATATGCTCGACTCAGGGTTTCACCATCATGGCTTTTATCAAAGGTTCCAAATACTCAACGCCAAGCAGCAAGCTCTTCTTGTTTAAAAAAGTTCTTTGAAAAAAGCGCACATTCTGGTGCTAGCATTAATGTTGGTCACAGTGACAACAGCCTAGTAGTGTCACAAGAATAGTTGTCGAAGGTCACTTGCAACCAGTTATGATCTCCTTAATTAACCACTCCATCATTGTGCCACTCCACACAAAGCATTTCTAAAGAACAGGAACATTTGTAGTAGCATGGGAAGACTGTGTACCTTAAACAGCTACAGATAAGCTTTCACTATCCTCTCATTGATGGGTGAGGGCCTCTTTGACAACTCGTGTTGGTATTGTTGACTGCGATAGTTCCTCGCAGTCTGTTTAAGGTTCATACTGTATTAAGAAGTCAAACTACAAACTACAAATTCGTCTTGGACCTTTCAGTCCACATTAGGCACACCAATGCACCCAAATGAAGCTTAGCCTACTGGAGTATCTCCCATACCCATTGACTGCATGTGTTAATTTTGTCTGTATCCCTCATGTGATGTCACCATACAATGTCTCCATTGAAAAATAGCATCTGGGGGGTCCTACAAGTTAACTAGCATAACAGCCACTGCCTTCCAGACATCTATGTCCAGGATTTTAAAGAGTTATTCACAAATAAACAAGTTATCCCCTATCGATGGTATATGGGGTATCTTACTGATTCCAAATGGTCCGACGGCTGGAACTTCTAGAGATCTTAATATCAGGGTTTTAGAACCCCACGAGTGAAGATCTATTCCAATTATTGTCTTTGGGACTGTCGAGTGCAGTGTTTGGCTAGTTCCATAGACAATTAATGTAGCAGAGGTCGCCCATGCACACCACTGTTGTGTTCAGGATGGGGCTGCAGGGTTCATTCTTAAGGTACCATCACATTAAGCGATGCTGCAGCGATATAGACAACGATGTTGATCGCTGCAGCATCGCTGTTTCGTCGTTGTGTGGTCACTGGAGAGCTGTCACACAGACAGCTCTCCAGCGACCAACGATGCCGAAGTCCCCGGGTAACCAGGGTAAACATCGGGTTACTAAGCGCAGGGCCATGCTTAGTAACCCGATGTTTACCCTGGTTACCAGTGTAAATGTAAAAAAAACCAAACACTACATACTTACATTCCGGTGTCTGTCGGGTCCCCCGGCGTCCGCTTCCCTGCACTGTGTAAGCGCCGGCCCTAAAGCAGAGCGGTGACGTCACCACTGTGCTCTGCTTTACGGCTGGCCGGCGCTGACAGTGTGCAGGGAAGCGGACGCCGGGGGACGCGACAGACACCGGAATGTAAGTATGTAGTGGTTTTTTTTTTTTTTACATTTACAATGGTAACCAGGGTAAATATCGGGTTACTAAAGCGCGGCCCTGCGCTTAGTAACCTGATGTTTACCCTGGTTACCAGTGAAGACATCGCTGAATCCACGTCACACACACCGATCCAGCGATGTCAGCGGGTGATCCAGTGACAAAATAAGGTGCTGGCCTTCTAGCTCCGACCAACAATATCACAGCGGGATCCTGATCGCTGCTGCGTGTCAAACACAAGGATATCGCTATCCAGGACGCTGCAACGTCACGGATCGCTATCGTTATCGTTGTTAAGTTGTTCAGTGTGAAGGTACCTTTAGTGTCCTAAACTCTTGATCTCAGGATAACTGGGAATCCTAGACATCAGAGCCCCAGAGGTCAACAAGTTTTCTGTGAATAACCTTGCAAACACTGAATCTTCTTGCGGGTCTTGATGCAATTGGTTTTCTTCTATGTTTTTACAAAACCATAGTGAGTTAGTAAATATCAATTATCTCCTTTACATTGACAGGGCCTAAGTTGGCTTTGTCATAAATGTATCAAAGATATTTTACCACAATTACATTCATCACTTATTTCATAAAGAGTACACGGGACTGATGGAGATAGTCTATTAGAGTTCTTCTGTAGGGACATCGTGGGAAATCCCATTGTTAGGATGCAGAGCAATCCCACATTTATCTCCTGTACCGTGGATAGGTGATAAATGTAATTTGTGAAAAAAAACCAAACATTTAAGGTCCAGATAACCTAGCCATAATATTAGGCCATTGGGAAACAAGAAATGTTTAATTTCTTCCTCTTTGCATTCTGATGTTCGTACCTGTATAAGGTCATGAATTCACAGCTTAGAAAGAATGCTTTAAGATTTTACAATTGTAACAAATTCACCGAACAGGCTCCACATTGATCACAATAATATTAAAATATAACTTTTATTTACCAATCTAAAAAATTACCAAATAGTGTAAATAACAAAATACCACCACCATTAGTAAAAAATGTCAAAAGGAGACTAGATAGAGGAGCCGGGGGAGGTGCCTGCCCCTGCTTTACTACTATACAACCCTACCTACCAGTGGAGGTTGGCAGCCTATTTCTGCGCATGTGGCTCCTCCGCTCACCAGCAGCCCTCCTTTCTAACCCTGAGAGACCCTGTTATTCTAAAGAGCCTAATGGGATATTTTATTCTGATACCTTGAGGCAATGTGTCAACAGGTTTTTTTTATATAATCTGAGCACAGCAGGTGATAAGGTCTGAAACCCTGATTTCATCAATGTGTCACTTATTAGGCGGTGTGCTCTTGTTTCCACACAATGAAAGTTTTAGGATATTATCACTGCCTAGACTACAGCTCACATGACTGCTAAACTAACCACACCCCCTCCTGTGATAAGCAGCTCACTGTCAATAGACAATGTACATAAAGAGCCTGGTGAAGGGTGGGGTTAGCTTTCTGACCCCTGCTTTATGCTACTTCTAAAAACTGTGATTGTGTCACAACTGCTGAATCATTGGATTCAGAGTTTCTTTTCATACATTTTTCTGCTCTCAGATGAGGTGGAAAAAATCTGGTGACTGATTCCTTTTAAACGTAACTATTTACATGAATATTTTATATTACTTTTATTTTTACCCATGTGTCTTTTTATGTTTTATGCCACCATAGATCATGTTATTCTAATTTTGTTTATAAATGACAGTGCCTCCATGATCACTATCAAATGAGCATCGTGGCACCAGACCTGCCTCCCTCCGATGGTAGGCATTCTGGTCATAATGCATTCAAGGGTTAAATTCTGAAAGGACAATGCATGCTAGATACAAGCAGGAACAATATTTCTTTTGTTTTGGACTTTTAGATTTTTTTTTGCGGTCCCTCATGGAATCACGTACAATGTATCATGTTTTTTTACTAACTGAACTACCTCCATAGGGCAATTAAGGAAGGTTTTATTTGGTAATTAAACGGCGCCCTGTGCGTAATTTATATTCCCAAAGTAAAAGACTATCAAGAAAGACATATTGCGTTTTCTTAAACTGACTCTTACTATCAAGGGAGAAGGACAAGAGGAATTGCGATCGCTGTTTAATATCAAGTGCAACAATCATTTCCAGTATTCGGTCTCCTTCCATTTTGACAGTTTAATCAACCTAATGAAGAGAGAAGTGACAGATGCACTGGTTCTCCAATATTAGGTTACCAATCTTTTCCTTAAACCCCATTAACGCTTCTTCCTCGGTTGCTAATGCCTGGATCAGAGATACCGGCCAGACTTTCTGACTACACAAGTAAAAAACTTCAGAATATTGGACCCTCCGCTGTCTCCCACTGCACTTTGCTGCGAAACCACAAGGTTAATTCGACCTTCTATGGCATTTTCCTGTGTCTTCTGTCAAGCTTTAAGCTGTAAGGGACAGAAATGCCTGTAATATTCCTTGTGATCAAAGAAGTTCAGATGAAGATGTAGCATCTGTACTCATTTAGGGACATCTAACACTGAGAGGTATTTTGTCCGGGCTATTGATTGCCTTCATTTACAGCTATTACAGGCACCGGACACTGTTAGTCTTTCGCGTCAGATTTCCCATCAGTGGTCTCTAGGCTCCTCTTTATTGTGTTCAAAGCTCTTTAGCTGGAATAATACATTTTCAACATTTATTTTTAAAACATCTTAATTGAATATATTGCATATTTTCCATTAATGCCTATACTTCAATTAGGAGAGGATTGAGTTAAGAGGTCTAGAATTTCTCCTAGTCGGGGAGCTGCATTGGGTTACGTCTTACGCAGAAAAGTATAAAAAACACAAAAAACAAAAAACAAGATTAATCATTTTGCTGTTTAAGCATACAAGACTAAAAATGTAAGATAGGGATTAAGATGGGTTTGTTTGATAAGGATTTTATTTAAACTCAATATTAACATTTTAGGAAGCAAAATGTTTAAGTGTTTGAGTAATAGATGTATGATCTCTAAAATTCTCATGTTTTCTTTGTTTATTAATATTGTCAACAATCGTTACCAATTAGATATCTTCTTTAGGTTTCAGTATCACACATGGAAGAAAGTTAACTAACAGGGGGAGTAACAAGTCACCAGGGTGCCCCATAATAAAACCTAATGGGAATCTGTCACCAGGTTGTTGCTATATAATCTGAGAGCAGAAACTAAGATAAAAACAGAATGAACAAATACTCTGAAGTAATACTCTGAAGTAAGTAAATAAATAATAATAGTACATGTTAATAACATAAGTTATTTAGTTAACATTGTTATGATCAAAAAAAGTAAATGCCATCCCACCACGACAAGGTGTATCTTTATTGGGTCGGTACTTAACTCTTGTATTTCACCTCTCTGTGTGTCAACAGATGGAAAAATAGATAAGGCCAGAGCAGGATCTGGTCCCAACTGTTCAGACACCTGGCTGTGGAAGACTACGTGGCTTGTGAAAGTATTAATACTCTTTGGCATTTTTTGCATTTTTCTACCTCACAATCTGGAATTTCACTATTTTTTGAGGGTTTGCATTAGTTCATGTAACGAACATTTCTACAAATGTAAACATTATTATTTCTCTGATCGCCCATGACGGCACCACGGGGAGAGAGAGGGGATCCGCCCACCAAGGACAGGAAACCTACAGATAAAAAAGGCGGTACCACTCTCCTGCATCAGTTGGTTTCCTGTCCTTGATGGGAGACCTACGGACTTACCAGTCGACGTTGGAATTCCGGGGCCAACCAGTCCGATTCAAGGCAGCTGGGGTCCCTCTGCCTCGGCTAGGGTGGTGACCCGAAGCGCCACCGCTGGGAGCCAGGGGCAACAGGGTGTGCGGGGGAGGTGATAAGGAGTCGCGGTCACCTCCCCTAGGTAAGATGCAGCAGCAACAACATCCAGGGGGGTCCCTCTGTGGTTGTGGGAGGTGCAGCGCGACCCTCCCTGAGTAAGCATGAGACTGCACGCTGCACCGCCATCGGGCGTGCAGAGGCGCGCTACAAGGGCTGCATAGGACCGGGGGCGCCGGTCAGCAGCGCCATAACTGCTTCCCGGGCGCCATCTTGGATCGGCGCATGCCCGGGATCCAGGCTGGTCCCGTGAGATCAGAGCGCGGTCTGCGCAGGCGCTGTCAGGATGACGCTCAAGTGCTAAGCACGGCCTGCGCAGGCGCCGGGCGCCGCTCACTAGAAGCGATCTGCGCAGGCGCCGGAAAGCGCCGCTCGAGCTGAGCGCGGTCTGCGCAGGCGCCGACGGGGCGCCGCTTGGACGCTAGAAGCGATCTGCGCAGGCGCCGGCAGTGAGCGCCGAGCTAATTGCTTGGAAAGTTCGGCGCTCCTCCCCGCGGGCTGCGTGAAGCGGCGGGAGAATTTAAATATAGAGATGCACATCCTCCCAGTGGCTCTGCTGTAATAAGCAAAAGAGCCTCATGAGCAGTAGTGCCGCAGCGTCAGCTCAGCATCCGCAGACCAGCAGCAGTATGAGCGACCCGACATCACCTCAGCCCGAGTCACCTCCACCTGTAGCATTGCCGCAGCAGCAAAAAAGGCGACAGCAGAAAGGGCACCAGGACACCAGCAAAGAACGCCAAAGGGGCGTCGGGGAAGAAGCCAGAGGCAGACAATCCCCAACTGGTATTTATGGGTCCTGGAGGTGGTAAGTGGATCTTCGTGAATGTCAGAGACAGTAAGATTATTATTTGTCTCTTATAGGGGAAGAAAAGCGTATGTAAAACTAAGCACAAAAGTTGCGCCATCTGTAGAGAGGATCTTCCACCTACATGGGATAAGAGACTATGCAATACTTGCATTCAGCAAACTTTATCCGAAAACCTTCCTGGGTTTGCAACAGACCTTAAGAGCCTGATTAAAGATCAAGTAGAGGACACCTTCAGATCACTAAAAAGTGGGAAAAGAAGGAAGAAAGCCAGACTCAGGTCCCCATCTCCCGTTTCAAAATCAGGAAGTGATAGTGAGAGTTCAGTGTCCGTTAACTCCTCCACCTCATCTTCATCATCTACTTCTTCCTCGGGGGGACATAACTGTTTCCCTCTAGAGGATACTGATGGCCTCATAAAAGCCGTAAGAAGTACCATGGGTCTGGTAGACTCCCACCCCAAAAAAACGGTACAAGACATAATGTTTGGAGGCCTGGAACAAAAAAAGAGAAGAGCTTTCCCTCTTAACGAAACAATAGCAGCCTTAATTAAAAAGGAATGGAAGAAGCCTATGAAAAAGGCTCTTTTAACACCTAAAAGAAAATACCCCTTCGAGGAAGAATCCTGCTCCTTTTGGGAGAAGGCCCCCAAACTAGATGTAGCAATCGCTAAGGCCTCTAAAAAATTTTCCCTCCCGTTCGAGGACATGGGGGTCCTAAAGGACCCGATGGACAAAAAGGCAGATGCCTTTCTTAAAGGTACCTGGGAGGCAGCGGGAGGAGGCCTGAAGCCGGCGGTAGCGGCAGCATGTACTTCACGCTCCCTGATGATTTGGCTGAACCAACTAGAGGGACAATTAAAGGGGAAAACTTCCCGGGACTCAATACTGGACACACTACCCGTAATGAGAGGGGCTGCGGCTTTCCTAGCTGATGCCTCGGCCGACTCTATCAGGCTATCCGCCAGAGCAGCAGGGTTTGCTAATGCGGCCAGGCGCGCCCTCTGGCTTAAAAATTGGCCAGGCGACCTGCAGACGAAAACAAAACTGTGTACTATCCCCTGTGAAGGAGAATTTTTGTTTGGTTCCACCCTAGATGACATCTTGGAAAAAGCAGGGGACAAGAAAAAATCCTTCCCCCCTCTGGGTCTCCCCTCTTATAGGAAGCCCTTTCGGAACAAGAGGTTTTTCCGTAGGAACACGGGGAGAAACCAGGGGAAATGGGAAGATAAAAAGAGCAAAAATAAGGGCTTTATCTTTAATAAAAACCTCAATGACAACAAAAAGCCTTCACAATGAAGGTTCGCCCCAGGTGGGGGGGAGGTTATCTCTCTTTCTCCCAGCCTGGGAAAAGATTACCTCAAGTCGATGGATACTAAACATCATAGAGTCGGGACTGAGGTTAACATTCAAAAGGTACCCCCGTCCCTCTTTCAAGATAACACCCACAAGATCCTCGGCAGAAGAGCAGTTGACGCTAGAAAACGAGGTTGTCGGGTTAGTAAAAAAAGGGGTACTCCAGAAAGTTCCCCCTCAGGAAAGAGGGCAAGGCTACTATTCCCCTCTTTTCCTGAGAAAGAAACCAGATGGTTCCTTCAGGACCATCATCAATTTGAAAAAACTAAACAACTACCTAGAGGTTCAAGCATTCAAGATGGAAACAGTAAAATCATCCATCAAGATACTATTTCCTCAATGCTTCATGGTGGTCCTGGACCTAAAGGACGCATATTATCATGTCCCAATATACAAGGACCACCAAAGATTCCTCAGACTGGCAGTCCATATCCAGGGAGTCCTAAGTCACTTCCAGTTCTCAGCCCTACCATTTGGCTTAGCGATCGCCCCGAGGGTTTTCACAAAGTTGGTGGCGGAGGTAATGGCGCACCTCAGGGAAGAAAATACCCTAATCGTACCATATCTGGACGACTTCCTGGTGATAGGCTCTTCCCCGCAGCATTGCAAGAGCCAACTAGACCTAGTGATTCATTCTCTAAAAAATCTAGGTTGGCTAATAAACCTAGAAAAATCCAGACTGGTGCCTTCTCAGGTTCAGGAGTACCTAGGTCTCACTCTAGACTCCAAACAAATGGAATGCCGGCTCCCAGAGAGCAAAATACAAAAAATAAAAAATTTAGCGCTAAGAGTACAATCTCTTCCCTCCATAACACTCCGTCAGGGCATGTCTCTATTAGGCTCTATGACCTCTTGCATCCCGGCGGTCCAGTGGGCCCAACTACATTCAAGAGATCTCCAATGGCAAATACTGTCAGAACAAAACCGCCTAGGAGAACATTTAGACGGGCGGTTAACATTGTCTCCTCGCACCAATCACTCCCTGACTTGGTGGACATTGCAGGAAAATCTTTCCCAGGGAGTCCCATGGGTAATCCCGATCTCGAAGGTCCTAACTACAGACGCAAGCCCCTCAGGGTGGGGGGCTCATCTGGGCGACCTAGTAGCCCAGGGTATCTGGTCTCCGTCCCTTGCAAACAATTCCTCCAATATGAAGGAACTCCTGGCAGTGAAATTTGCCCTTCAGGAATTCTTGGGAGTCCTTCAATCTCACCATGTAAGAGTGATGTCGGACAACCAAGTAGTAGTATCCTACCTAAATCATCAGGGGGGTACCCGTTCCAAAAACCTAATGGAAGTGACCAGCTCAATCCTTCAGATAGCCGAGAGCAGCCTTCTATCCCTGACAAGCCTACACATAAAGGGGGTAGACAATTACAAGGCAGACTTTCTAAGTCGTTCCAGCCTAAAACAGGGGGAATGGGAACTAAACCCAGGGATATTTACTCAGATCACAAAAAAATGGGTGGTTCCCAAAATAGATCTCTTTGCGAGCCATTTAAACAAAAAAGTAACCTCCTTTTGCTCCCTATCTCCCTTGGGGAACCCAGTAGCTGTGGACGCTTTCCTGATTTCTTGGGGTCACCACCTGGTCTATGCCTTTCCTCCTCTCATCCTGATTCCAGCAGTGCTGAGGAAGATTCGGGAGGACGGGGCACTAGTCATCTTGATTGCCCCGTTCTGGCCGAAGAGGCCTTGGTTCTCATGGATGAGGAAAATGTCAATATCCGACCCGTGGGTATTACCAGACCTCCAGGATCTGTTGTCGCAGGGCCCAGTTTGTCATCCGCAAGTCAAGAACTTGCACTTGACAGCTTGGCTCTTGAGAGGAAGATATTAGAAAACAGAGGGTTCTCTTCAGGCGTAATCTCAACTCTGTTAAAAAGTAGGAAGCCGGTTACAACAAGACAGTACGGCAAAATATGGAAAAAGTTTTTATCTTCTTCAGGGGCAAAAATAGGGAAAGAGATTCCCCTCAATTCCATATTAGAGTTCCTACAAAAAGGTTTGGAGATGGGGTTAGCCACCAGTACCCTGAAAGTTCACGTGGCAGCATTAGGTGCATTATTCAATTTTGACTTAGCTTCAAATAGGTGGGTCTCTAGATTCATCAGAGCAGCAGGAAGATCGAGGCCTCTGCCAGTGAAAGTGGTTCCACAATGGGACTTAAACTTGGTCCTTAAAGCCCTCACTAGTCCACCATTTGAACCATTACACAAAACTTCAATAAAAAACTTGTCTCTCAAAACCGCTCTGTTGGTCGCCCTCACTTCTGCCCGTAGGGTCAGCGACTTACAGGCTCTATCGGTTAATGCCCCTTACACACAAATTTTAGAGGATAGGGTCATTTTAAAAACAGACCCAGCATATCTCCCGAAAGTGGCTTCAAAATTTCACAGGTCTCAAGAGATATCTCTCCCCTCCTCCCAACCCTACAAATAAGGAGGAACAAACATTACATACTCTGGATGTAAGAAGGTGTCTCTTACAATACTTAGAAGCCACTAGAGAGAGTAGGGAGGATTCCTCTCTGTTTGTGTGTTTCCAGGGTCCCCGGAAGGGGAAAAAAGCTTCTAAAGCCACCATAGCAAGATGGATCACGGACGCCATCAGTCTTTCATACTCGGCAAGTGGGATGTCCGTTCCCGGGGAGGTTAAGGCTCACTCGACAAGGGCAGTGGCGACTTCCTGGGCGGAGAAGGCCGGCGCTTCTATAGACCAGATATGTAGAGCTGCTACCTGGTCCTCACCATCTACATTCTATAGGCACTATAGATTGGACCTAATCTCTTCCTCAGATCTTACCTTCGGTAAAAGGGTTCTGGAAGCAGTGGTCCCTCCCTGAATGTATTATCTATGTAATTCTCTCCGTGGTGCCGTCATGGGCGATCAGAGAAAAATATAGTTCTTACCGATAACGGTATTTCTCTGAGCCCATGACGGCACCCGTACATTCCCTCCCTTCACTTATGGGTGTGCACATTTTTAGAGTGCCTTAGTATATTCATAGTCTACTTTTAGTTAAAGTCACGCGGTATCTTATTAGGCTAAACAGTTGAAAATTACAAATGCCTTAAGTAGTCTCCCATCATTCTCTATGTAAACAAACTGATGCAGGAGAGTGGTACCGCCTTTTTTATCCGTAGGTTTCCTGTCCTTGGTGGGCGGATCCCCTCTCTCTCCCCGTGGTGCCGTCATGGGCTCAGAGAAATACCGTTATCGGTAAGAACTATATTTTTTTTTATTATGAAGCAAATGACAAAATTTCAGTGTGCATAACTATTTACCCTTCTAAAGTTAGTACTTGGTAGAGCCTCCTATTGAGACAAATACAGCTGCAAATCGCTTTGGATAAGTGTCTATGAGCTTTTCAAATCTTGCTCTGGGATTGTTGCCCATTCCTCAAGACTTACACTGCTCCAGCTCCTTCAAGCTACATTGTTTCCTCTGGTGAACAACAATCTTCAAGTCTGACCACAGATTCTCAATTGAACAAAGGTCTGGGCTTTGACTAGGCCACTCCAAAAAATGTAATAATACCAAAACCAGGCAACATACTAGATACTGAGAGGGATGAAATAGCACTAAATAGTGCCAAAAAAACCCTCACCATAGGAAACCAACTCCATAAAAGCCATAAGAAAATAGGAGAAACTTTGGAGTATATAGGTAATAAATACTTTATTAATACATATACATAATAATTAATCCGTGCAAAAGAGACAAAATACAGAGTAAAAGACCAGGATGGTAAAAGGGATGAGTGGGAATCGCCCGGTGTGCACCACCTATGGGGCCAGCATGCATACCATTATTGATAAGAGACCTATTGCTATAGTAGCATATGAATCTATAAGCCAAACTGGCGTGGAAATAACCGATAAACAGGGTTGCTCGGGGACTGTGCCTAAGGATCTGTCCGGGTGTGCGCCACCTTGGTGTCCAGCAGCGGTAAGAGCAACCCTGTTTATCGGTTATTTCCACGCCAGTTTGGCTTATAGATTCATATGCTACTATAGCAATAGGTCTCTTATCAATAATGGTATGCATGCTGGCCCCATAGGTGGTGCACACCGGGCGATTCCCACTCATCCCTTTTACCATCCTGGTATTTTACTCTGTATTTTGTCTCTTTTGCACGGATTAATTATTATGTATATGTATTAATAAAGTATTTATTACCTATATACTCCAAAGTTTCTCCTATTTTCTTATCACTCCAAAAAATGTACACGTTTCTCCTTAAACCACTCGAATGTTGCTTCAGTAGTATGCTTTGGGTCATTGTCTTGTTGGAAGGTGAACCTCTGTCTAAGACTTAAATCACTGACAGACTGAAACAGGTTTTGCTCAAGAATATCCCTGAATTTTGCACCATCCATATTCCCCTCAACTTGGACCATTTCTCCTGTCCCTGCTGCCAAAAACCATCCCCACTGCATGATTCTGCAACCACCATGTTTCACTGTAGAGATGGTGTTTTTGAGGAGATGAGCTGTGTTGGTGCCATATATAACATTTACCCTAGTGGCCAAAAAGTTCAGTTTGGTCTCATTTTACTACAGCACCTTCCGCTATACATTTGAGGAGACTCTCACATGTTTTTTTGCAAACTCAAAATGAGCGTTACAATTTTTGTGTGTAAGTAAAAGCTTTTTTCTGCTCTTTCATAAAGCCAACGTCTGTCGAGTGTACGGCCTATTGTAGTCATATGGACAGATACTCCAATCTCTGCTTCGGAACTCTGCAGCTCCTTCAGGGTTACCTTTGATCTCTATGCTGCCTCTCTGATTAATGCCCTCCTTCCCTGGGCCGAGAGTTTTGGTGGGTGGTCCTCTCTTGGCAGGTTTGTTGTGGTACCATTTGTTTTCTATTTGATGATAATGGATTTGATGGAGCTCCAGGGAATCATCGGAGATTGGGATATTTTTTATAACCCAGCCATGACTTGTTCTTCTCAACAACTTTGTCCCTGAATTGTTTGGAGATCTCCTTGGTCTTCATGGTGTTTTTTGGATAGTTGTGCACTTTTCTATACCTTTTATATGTTAATGGATTTTCAATAAAGATTATTGGATTTTAAACCACCGTGTGTTGGACTTCAAACTATCATTGGACTATATCTGTCCAAATGTGATCTTCTGCAGTGACACCTAAACAGATATGACCATGGGTGACGAGTATTAGGTTATGTGCACACGTTGAGCAATTGGATGCAGAAATTTCTGCATCATTTCTGCATCTCTTGGCAGGAAAACGCAGCTGCAAAAACGCGCGCTTTTGATGCGTTTTTGATGCATGTCTGCCTGCATTCTTTGACTGATTTGAGTGAGGTCAATGGTGAAAAATGCTGGCAAAAAACGCACAGAGACCTGACATGCTGCAGATTATTTTCTGCACCAAATCTGCAAGACAAAAATACTCAATGAGTGCATGACACTCCAGGATTCTCATTCACATTACTGGCATCAGGATTGCTTCAGGTTTAGCTAGCAAATCTGCACCGCAAAAACGCACCAAAAACGCACGAAATTTGAAACGTGTGCACAAGCCCTTATTTGTAGCAGTTTATTTTTTTCTTGCCTGCTTTTCAATTATTGTTTTCATAACGTAATTATCATTATACTTTTAATAATCAGTTTTACTAACCAATTTCTTCCATAAAGCAGAAGGGATGTTAACTAATGGGGCACAAATGTGCTGGGAAAATTGCTAAGTTAGATGTTGTTACACCAGATGCCTGGGGCACCAGTCAGTGCAAACACAGATTTTATTACTGCTAGCCGCTTAGGCATATGGACAATTGCTATTGCACACAGACGGATATTGTGGAATAATTAATAGCAACATATATGTAATATAAATATGAATCACAATAATGAAAACGACAGCAATAGGCAACCTGGAGGTGCTCCAAAAGACCCCTCTGCCACATAAAACACGAGTATCAACAAAAGCACATGGTAAGCCTTTGCCGGTTAGGTTGAGTTCTCACAATGAGTTTTTGGTGAGTTTTTGACTATTTTCACTGCACTAAAAACGCAGCATCTGACAGTTCCAGCAAAGTGGATGGGATTTATAGAAATCTCATACATACTGTGCTTTTTTATTACACAGGGTAAACTAACCTGTGGTACATGTTTTTGAAATCTGGAATATATAAATTTCTCTTTATGTTCATATTTTTCCTGTAGAATTGCATTAAATAAGGAAAATCAGCAGGTAAAAAACGCACATGTATGTTTTTGTCCAGGATTTTTAATCACATACTTATAAATACCAGTACTTAGAATAAAATACATTTTAATACGGTACATATCAAATAAAAAAAAAAAACATGTAAGGGCATAGGCAGACAAGGTTTTTGAGAAGTTTTTTTTTAGTATAGCTACTCAAAAAATTGCACATAAGTTACCTAAAAACACTTGGAAGACTACCTATTAATTTTAGTGTAAATCCTCTCTGCTATTCATGTGACAAATTTGGGAAGAATTTTTTTCAATCTTAGGTTTTGACTGGTGGCAAAAAAAAGTCTACATCAGTGCAGGTCACAACGGGTTTTTATCAGGACTTCAAAAACCACCGATTTTTAAGCAGAAACTGCTTCAGGAAATTATAATTTTTTGGGAAGGTTTTGGAAGGGTTTCTCTTTTCCTGAATCTTTTTTGAAAAGTTTTGGAACAGTTTTTTTTTTTCATTAATTTTTTTTTTTTTTTTACAGTACAGTGACTAGTTTGTAGAGGATTCATTTAAGATCCAATTCCAAATAAATGAAATGCACTTTCTTTTTTTCCCCAAGCAGTTTTTCAAAACCTGAAGTGGAAAAAAGCCCTATATAAAAAGTCCCATGTGAACAGTCAAGTGGATTTGCCATAGATTTTAATGAATTGGAAAAGTTTTCAAAAACTTTTTTCAAACTTTTTTTGAGGCGGATGTTGGATGTGTTTTCACTCAAAAAACTTCTAAAAAAAAGCTCAGTGTGAACATACTCTTTGTTATATACACAATTATAATCATCTAAATCAATAATTTATCAGTTAATTCAGCGTGGGATAAATGAATGATATAAAAACCGAAAAATACTGAAAATGATGATACAAATGACACAGTAATGTACAGTATATGTACTTCCAAATTGCGTTAATAAATATTACAGTTTTCTGAATAAAACAAGGTCCTATTGAGTTGTGTAAGTGAAAAATTAGAATCCAAAGTTGCTAAAATGCAAGAAATAAAAATGTAAAAAAAAAAAGTCCTTTCAGGCCTGGCTATTGAGGGGTTAAGATGTCCTTCATATTTCTTACCATTCTGTAGAAGACATCAGACGTCTTCCCACCACGGCCCGAGGGCTCTTCTGTAAAACAATGAGGAATCGTAGAATTACCAGAACCCGTAAAGTAACAATGAAGACAGATTCAGTGGTGAAGAAGACGAGTTGTATGTGTGTGACATCACAGGGTCTAAGGAGCAGGCGCTATTTTACAACTATTTTCCTTGAAGCAAAATGATTGACTCTGCTGGAAAATGTATCTCAGACACCGTGTGAAATTCACTCAAAATTTGGTTTCTCAAGAGAAATTATGGTCACGTACAAATTTCCCAAGTCTGAAAAGGACAAACACTTTCACACAAATTCATGAAGTAGGTAAAATGTCAGAGAAATGCAAGAACAAAGTTGCCTGGTTCAGGTGATAGCAAGAAAATTCTACATTGTTAGCTATTTTTGCATTTCTTGATGCAGAAATTGTGTTGAAATTTATGACGTTAATGTAAAAATATTTATTGTTTCCTTTTCACTTCCTGTTTCACATTTTTAGGTGTTTGCTTCCGATGTTTGTCGCGACCTGGTGTTGGAAGTGTGTAAGAATATGAACGTCTACCCAATGAGCTGAGTAATGGTGGACACACATGCTCCGTCACTTTCCTCACTGTCAGCTTTCCACCTGGTGCTCTGTTCACTTCAAACCTTTGGGAACTGTACAGCCCCATGGCTTGAATGAAAGTCTAAGTTTTGCTCCTTTTCTCTGATCGTCGAACTGTGTGGACCTTGGAGTCCACTCATTGTCATCTATATTTGTTTTTAATATGTTATTATTCCTTTTTCTTAGATTATATGTTTGTCCTTTTTGTGGCCATGGCTGGATGAATATCTTCTTGGCCGGCTAATGCAGGAAGAGAAAAACTGTCAAGATCCTCATTATTTTAATGTACCCCACTGACGGACACTTAGTTGCCTTTTTCGTCCATATAATGTGTTATGATGAAGTTCTATTTATAAAAAGTGATTTGAGCAGCTGTTGATCCAATTTTATATATTATATTATATCTTGTTACACCATAGACACGCATATTTATTATCCTTATACTGTATGTATATGGAGCGCCCCCACTGCCGCAGGGCCAAGGGGTATCTGGTACCGGGCCTCTGAGTCTCTGTTCTGGGGTTGTCACAGTGGCTAGACCCGGTCCGTGACCCTGCTGAGGGGCGTCCAATGAAAGGTGTGGATGGTGATGATGTTGTGGTGGTGCGGTGCAGGTCGCAGTAAATCACGAGAACACCAGGTTGCAGTCTCTTTACCTCTTTACTGAAGGCTTCGAGATAGTCAATCCAGGGCACTGTTAACCGGGCTGGCTGAGACTGGCCGGTCCAAAGGCACATTAGGAGTTCTCTTGACAGGTGGGAGTCAGCATCTACCTGCTAGCGCCTATGTGTTGTAGTCCTTCCCTGCTGAGCACCCCGGGATAGTCCTCACAACTGATTCTGTCTGCCTCTGATGTTCGTTCTCTCCGTCCCCCAGATGATATGGTTAGGACTAGTGTTGAGCGATACCGTCCGATACTTGAAAGTATCGGTATCGGATAGTATCGGCCGATACCCGAAAAGTATCGGATATTGCCGATACCGATACCCGATACCAATACAAGTCAATGGGACACCAAGTATCGGAAGGTATCCTGTATGGTTCCCTGGAGTTTCCTCTCCTTCAGGCCCTGGGATCCATATTAATGTGTAAAATAAAGAATAAAAATAAAAAATATTGATATACTCACCTCTCCGACGCAGCCTGGACCTTACCGATGTAACCGGCAGCTTCCGTTCCTAAGAATGAGCTCTTGAAAGACCTTAGATGACGTCGCGGCTTGTGATTGGTCGCGTGGCAGTCACGTGAACGCTCACGTCATCTTTCCTGTTTTTGCCTGGCCTGAGCGAGGCTTCTTTCTACGCACTCCTGTACCTTGCGGTACCTTTGCTGCCTCTCGGTATCCCAATCGGCATCCGGCGAGGTATCTTCGGGGGTTAGGACCCCCATGTCCAGATCAACGGGTAACTTGCTAGACCTTCCTCGCATCAGGTACGCTGGAGTGCAGTTGGTGGAATTTACTGGGATGTGATTGTATATGTCCACCAAGTCAGGCAACTTCGTTGGCCACAGGCTCCGTTCCTCTACAGGCAAGGTCTTTAGTAAGTCGATCACCACCAGGTTCATCTTTTCGCACATCCCATTGGTTTGGGGATGGTACGGTGTGGTTCTGATCTTCTTACTTCTTGGTGAAGTCCTTAATGAACCTCCGGTAATAGCCTACCAGCCCGAGGAACTGCCGGACTTCGTGGAGGTTGCTGGGCTTTGGCCAGTCCTGGATCACTGTGACCTTGTCGGGGTCTGGGGCCACTCCTTCAGCACTCACACATGGCCCAGGTACTGCACTTTAGGTTTCAGCAGATGACATTTGGACGGTTTCACCTTTAAGCCAAAGTTGGACAGGGCTTCAAACACCTCAGCCAGTTGCTTCAGATGGTCTTCGTAGGTCTTAGAGAAGACAATGACATCATCCAAATACAGCAGTACGGTTTCAAAGTTCTTGTGCCCCAGGCAGCACTCCATCATCCTCTGGAACGTCCCCGGGGCATTGCACTATCCGAAGGGCATGTAGTTAAATTCACAGAGACCCATCGGTGTCGTGAAGGCCGTCTTCTCTTTGTCCGCCTCCGCCATGGGAACCTGCCAGTACCCACTAGTGAGATCTAAGGTAGAGAAGTAGTTAGCAGATTTTAAGGCAGCCAGGGACTCCTCTATCCTGGGCAGTGGGTATGCGTCCTTATGTGTAATGCGATTCAACTGCCTGTAATCAACACACATCCTCATTGTACCATCCTTCTTTTTAACAAGGACTAATGGAGCTGCCCAGGGGCTACAACTGTCTCTCACCACCCCAGCCTCCTTCATTTCTCGCAACATGTCCTTGGCACACTGGTAATGAGCTGGGGGTACAGGGCGATATCTCTCTTTTATGGGTCGGTGATCTCCCGTGGGGATGTGATGTTGGATCCCTTTCACCTGTCCAAAATCTAAGGGGTATTTGCTGAATACCTGCTCGTACTCGTGAACCACCCTGTAGGCCCCCTGTTTCTGATGGGATGGGGTGGAGTCAGTGCCTACATGCAATTCCCGACACCAATCTTTCGAGTGCCCTGCAGTACCGTTGTCCTCCACCACGTTTGACGGGACCAAGGGTCCAGGTGTCTGTATCACACTATTATTGACAGTGAATAGTTTGGCGAGCGTGGCATACTTGGTGAGGTGGACCTCTTCCTCCCCACAATTGAGGACACGTACGGGCACCCTCCCTTGGCGGACGTCGACCACCCCTCGGGCTGTCAGGATAGTAGGCCTATTGTCTGAATATACGGGTTCTACCAAGGCCTGGTAGTCCTTACCCCTGAGGCCTATGGCTGCCCGACACCATATTAACATCTCACTCCTGGGGGGTATCGCGATGGGGTTTGAATCACTCACAGTGACGCGACCAATCTCACCACCAGTCAGCTCTACCTGCTGTCTCTGCATCAGAGCTCTGATTTCTTTTTGCAGGGCACGTTGTTCACTGTGGCCAGCGGTTTCTGCTACCTGTTGCAACAAAACAATAACTTCTGCAAGACAATTTTCTATAACATTAGTACCGATAGTCATCATGGGATTACATTCTCGGCGATCAATATCAACAATCACAATCCCTTGGGCCTTCAATTCCACCCGCCCCACCTTGATGGTGACCTCTTTATACCCCACTTGTGGCAACGGCTGACCATTACTGGCTATTATGGTGAAATCGTCATCGGGGCCATGAGTAATATCGGTGTCCTCCCAATACTGTTTATAAAGCACGTAAGGCATAGTTGTCACCTGAGAACCTGTGTCCAGCAAAGCGTTCAAGGGGATACCCACAGGAAGAACTGGTCGCCCTCCAATGTATTTGGCTCTCCAATGCTGCGGGCCTGACCATCCTACTCCTGGGGGTTGGCCCTTTGCCCCAGGGGTTGCTCATTTAAAGGACAGTACCTTGCAAGGTGGCCCACCTGATGGCAGCGGCGGCAGATGGGTCATCCATCCCGATGGAAGCTATCGTCGTCCCGGCCTCTGGTTGGCGGAGTCCTCCTCTGTCGCATCCAAGGGACATCCTCTGGTCTGGAGGCCAGCTGGATCTTCTCCTTGGGGGCCTCCTGTAGGGACTGCACCGTCCGGGCCAAGGCAGCAACGCTCTTGGTCAGCTCCTGCATCTGGAGGCGGAGTCCTGCAGGGGAGTCGTCCTCTAGGCTTTGGGCATCGGCCTCGGCGGCGACTGGGGCATCCGATGCCACCTCCTGGTGGTATGTGAGAGCGGGACGCCTGGGAGGCGCTGCACGGCTGGGCTGTCGCTCCTGCAACGCCTGGATAGCTTTATCCTTAAATTGCGCAAAAGTCAAGTCTGGATTTTGCATGGCCAGGAAGTGCAATTGGCCCCGTTGGTGACTGCACAGGAGCCCCTCAATGAACCGCTCCTTCAGGAGTTTATCCTCATCCTGCATGCTGTCGGGGTCACTCTGCTTAATGGCCCGCAGCGCCTCCTGGAGATTAAGGGCATAGTCCCTTAAGCTATCCTGCGGTCTCTGTTTGCATCCATAGAAAGTCAATTTAATTTCTGTAGCAGTGCGGGCATCGAAGGTGGCTTTAAGCTTTGCAAAAACCTGCTGTGCAGTTCCCTTATCCGCGGAGGGCCAGGACTTCACTTCTCTCAGAGCCGCCCCGAAGAGTTGGCTGATTTCATATGAACCTTATGAGGCTCCGTCAGGGGATAGAACTCGAGCAGGCTGCAGATTCCTTCTTTAAAATCAGTTAACGTGTGCGACTCCCCTGAGTATTGCGAGAGCCAGGCCGCTCCGGGCAGGTACGGCATAGAGAAGGGCATTATGGCCTTTGTGGTAGCGGCAGTGTCCGACTGGCTGATGGGGACAGCGGGCTCTGCGGCCACCGGTGGTGGTATTAGGGCCGCGACTACGTCTGCTACAGGGACCGGAGCTGCCTCTGCGTCCACGGCTGCGACCGCCGCCTCCGCTCCCCCTGACTCAGACATGGCTGTCCCTTCCTCCCACTAACCTGCTGGAGGTCAGAGTTCCTCTTCCGGGATTGGTGGCAATAACAATGCACAGTCTTTGCAATAAGTCACAGTCCAAGCACAATAAATCACAGTTCCAAGGCACACATGACCTGATTCTTCAGGCTTAAGTAGATCCTGTTTGTGATGCCAAGTTGGAGCGCCCCTACTGCCGCAGGGCCGAGGGGTATCCGATACCGGGCCTCTGAGTCTCTGTTCTGGGGTTGTCATGGTGGCTAGACCCGGTCCATGACCCTGCTGAGGGGCGTCCAATGAAAGGTGTGGATGGTGATGATGTTGTGGTGGTGCGGTGCAGGTCGCAGTAAATCACGAGAACACCAGGTTGCAGTCTCTTTACCTCTTTACTGAAGGCTTCGAGATAGTCAATCCAGGGCACTGTTAACCGGGCTGGCTGAGACCGGCCGGTCCAAAGGCACATTAGGAGTTCTCTTGACAGGTGGGAGTCAGCATCTACCTGCTAGCGCCTATGTGTTGTAGTCCTTCCCTGCTGAGCACCCTGGGATAGTCCTCACAACTGATTCTGTCTGCCTCTGATGTTCGTTCTCTCTGTCCCCCAGATGATATGGTTAGGACGCACCCGTATGACGGGGTAGGCCTGGAGTTCTTCCGGGACCCTAGAGTCGCCCCTCTCCCACAGCTGCCTCTGTTGTCTGCTTAGGTGTTTTATTGAGACAGCCAACCTATAATTTGCTGTCCGGCCGTGGTTTGAAGTAATGCTTGTAGTCTCTTACTTGCTCGGCGTTCCAGCCACCGACTGTTTGCGCCTCAGAAGGATGTTGCCTCGATCTTACAGCACGACTCCTTCTGGTCCTATCGCCTCTCTCTGCTGTATTCCCGTTGCTCACTTGCTTGTCCTTCTCTTAGGAGTCTGCCAGGATCCCATCCCTGACAGGTCCTCTCTCTAGCTCTTCCCAGTTCCTTCTCCCTCTGTCTTCCTGTCCAACCCCCAGTTTTACCAGAGTGTGAGGAGTGGCCTACTAGATAGAACCACCCCCCTGGTGGCCGGAGTGTGAAGTGTAGTGTGTGATACCTGGTCAGGTGAACTCCCTTAGTGCAATCAGATGCAACATCGCCCCCCTTAGCGGCAGAGCGACGTTACTGCAACGACCAGGACTCTGGGGCGCTGCATATAGTTTTTATTTTTATTTTTCAGTGTTGCTGACATTGGCTATTGTTGTACTTTTTTTCTGTTGATTACGGCCGTTTCTGTTGGTTACTCATCTAAGATTGTGCTGGTTATATGCGTGCTGCCCACAGTCAATATGCCATATTTTGCAACCGCTGCGTCTGCGCATGCGCTATACCTTCACTCCTCCGTTGGCAATGACGTCTGTGTGCCAGTGGATGTCGGATCACGTGGGGCCCCACGTGTTTCCATCTCCATTTCCTGCGTTACGTCGCGCTTCTTGGAGGGTGAGTTGGTTACCTAGGCAGCACATGATCACTTCCGGGGCGGGTCCAGGGTTGCTTTCCGGTCTTTGGCCTTTTTAAACCGGCTTTGCTTCACATCGTGCCCCCTGACAAAGGTGTTCCAAAACGCGCGTTGGGGCTGGCCCAGGGACCCTCTGGCTGTCTGCACTTTTAGGTGATGTATCGTACTCTGTGCCATGAACTGTCTGCTGTATTTATTGTCCATATCCTCTACTGGTGAAGAGTATGCTTTGTATACAATAAGTATTTGCATCAGGGATATGGTACTATTTGATGTATTTTTGCATAATATATAATATTTGAGATCTTATAAACATTATGGCATCCATGGTTCTCCATGCCCCTTTTAGTTTTCAGATGGTTCTATGCGGCTCCCACCGCTTCCTTGCATTTTCCACAATAAAGCAATTTTATTCTAACAGACCTCAGGTTGTCGTCGTTTGGATGGTTTGCTTCCCCCCCTTCTAGTTCACTTCAAACCAGCAGATGGAAATAGTCTTCAAGTTGGCTTCAACTTTTGGTGGGGCCTGTTGACCATCTAATGTGTATGGAGATCTGGTGAATGCATCATCGTCCGACATCAACTCTAGCTCATGTATATGACTAGTTTCATCAGAGACTATGCTGCCAGAGGGGGAAGGAGGTTGATTCTATCAAAATCCAGCTCTCAATAGGACTAAATAACAGCAGCAAAGGGAAAATCTGAAAGCAAAAATTGACATGAAGTTTTTTTTTTGTTCTAGAAATACTGTAAATTACATATAATATTTTAGCTCATTAAGCTTTTCAGGACTTTTAATATGAACTTAGAAAACGTCTTTAATTACAATAATGTTCAATAAAAAATACATTTATATCTTAAATAAGTATTTTATATATTTATGGTGTGCTTGGTCAAAACTAATCTTACATAAGAAAACTAGAGTTCCTCTTGGTTTTTTTCCTTTGTGACTGCATAGGAACTGTGTACTTATTTTTTCCATGTTTGTTTTACAAATATTTTTAATTCTTTTATTTTGGGGAGTGTAAATTCAAGGCAGAATCAAAACTAGAGTCCATATTAAAACTCACAATTAATACTAATATCTTTCTATGTGGCAGAATCACTTTAGGATCAGGCTACAACATTGTGGACAGCACAGTGGCTCAGTGCTTAGCACTATACTATATATATTGGTCAGCACAGTGGCTCAGTGGTTAGCACTGTTGCTTTGCAGTGCTGGGGACAACATCTGTACAGAGTTTGAATGTTTTCCCATTTTGCTACATCACATACCTGTATAGATGTCTATGTAACCTGTCATCTGACTATCCAGGATTTAGTCTATGTTGGTATATGTTACACTTATACCACGTATACCTATAGTTATGAGGTTTCTACCTACACCATATCGAAGGTTTCAATACAGTCCTTCATTTAGTCACTTTTCTTCCCACTGACTTAGCATATACTCTGCAATATGCTGTCTAAATATTGTGGGATAGGTTTATTAGTTTGTACTTACACACTATAAGTCAGGACTGTTGAATATGTGTACTCATCCGATTCCGTGAGTCGTCTGAAGACATTTTTGCATGATGTCATGTGTGTCACATGGTTACGTCTCCCTATGCCTTTTTATCTAATAAAGATATTATTTTTCACTATATATCTGGACTTTATGATCGTCTTTTGTTTTCTCTTTTCTCTTTTATTTTCCTCAATAGTATAGCTGATGATTGGTCCTCATTTAGTCCTATGTCTACATTGGTGTTCTTAGTACTTTCTATTTATCATAAATATACATATAAACTTTTTTATGTCAATGTCTTTCATAATGTCTTCCGACAAGCCTACAACCTGCAGCAACCACCGGTCAACCAAGCCACTGGGTGAGCAGCCCAATCTCCAGACCTGAACCCCATTGAAAACCTCTGCAATGTAATCAAGAGGAAGATGGATAGTCACAAGCCATCAAACAAAGAAGAACTGCTTACATTTTTGTAGCAGGAGTGGCATAAGGTCATCCAGGAGCAGTGTGAAAGACTGGTGGAAAGCATGCCAAGACGCATGAAAGCTGTGAATAAAAATCAGGGTTATTCCACAAAATATTGATTTCTGAACTCTTCCTGAGTTAAAGCATTAGTATTGTTGTTTCTAAATGATTATGAATTTGTTTTTGTTTTCTTTGCATTATTTGAGGTCTGCAAGCAATGCATTTTTTATTATTAACCAGGGTTAGTGCCAGGTTTGCGGGTTGGGATCAGTGGAGGGATCCATGAATAGGCAGCTGATGATACAGCCGGAGGCCGCTGACTGTGATCACAATATACAATCGAACAGCAAGAAGAAAGAAAGCATTTCATCCAATACACCAACCCGGTGAAAAAAATCCCAAAACTTTATTAGGGCATGTCAACCCATAGTTGGCAATGAATTCAAACATATATAAGAAAAGAAAACTAATCGACACTTACAAGCTTAAATGCATTAGTGATGCACAAGGAGCGTTCTGTGCCAACGTAACAGAAACAGATGATCACAAAAACGCAAGACGAGTACTATCACCTTTGTGCACATTGACAAAATGTAGATCCAACTATTTTTATTGAGATCTTCCCATAATTTGGTGATTATAATGGAATGGCCACTTTGGCCTTCAGTTTATAGACAGAGCTACTTGGAACAAAAGCTGTTTGGCATCTGATGGAGCTTGCCGCAGTTTTGGTTCTGTTGAAATCCATGTGAAACTGCATAAGCCTTTTGTACAAGACTGAGGTAGTGTGGCCCCATAAGATTTTATGGTTTTATGTAGCTCCAAGCAACCTCGAGCTGGTGCAAAGCCATTATACATCCAAAATGAATAAAAACCACACACTAGAGCCCCTAAACCAGAGGTGTCAAACTGCATTCCTCGAGGGCCGCCAACAGGTCATGTTTTCAGGATTTCCTTAGCATTCCACAAGGTGCTGGAATCATTCTGTGCAGGTGATTAAATTATCACCTGTGCATTACAATGAAATCCTGAAAACATGACCTGTTGGCGGCCCTTGAGGAATGCAGTTTGACACCTCTGCCCTAAACACATACAGACCAAAGACCATAAACACACATTGATCCATAAATTAATACGGATTCACCCAGAGCCACTACATTACTAATACCTCTCTGATATATTTTTTTTTAAATCTGATTTTATAGTAAAGACAAGAAAGAATCAGAGGAACTCATAGACAGAACGTGGCAGCAATGTATGCAGAGGCCAAGATGGAAATTTGGAGGAATCTCGCTCACCTATTTTGGTTATATAGTGAACAAAACAACCAACTATGCAATAGTGCAATCACTCAGGGGACAGACATTTTTGCGTTTGGTTAGTGAATCTGAGGGACCCCAGGTGTGGAAGCTATGTAGAGAAACAATGATGGACTGCTGCTACACTTTTTTTCATAGTGCAGACAAAGTTCAGAGGCACTGATTTATTGGTTTCTCATAATGTTTCACACATAAAACCCTTCATCAGGTGTAGAAACAGAAGCTCACAAAATACAGATCCCAGACCAGATGTGGCAGTGCTGGAACAATGGCAACTGGAGGTAGATGAGATGGAGCAATGCAACAGATATGATTTCGTGCAGTCTCTGGTTTCCTCCCATACTCCAAAAACATACTGATAGGGAATCTAGATTGTCCAATGGGGACAGTGATGATGATGTCTGTACAGCGCTGTGGAATTAATGACGCTATATACAGTGGTATATAAAAGTTTGGCCACCCCTGGTCAAAATGGCTGTTACTGTGAACAGTTAAGCAAGTTGAAGATTAAATAATCTCTAAAAGGTCTAAAGATAAAAATGTCACATTTCCATCTTTTTCATTTTAAAATTTGCAAAAAGAATAATTGGGCAATCCAAAGGTTTGAACACCCTGCATGACTAGTACCAGACTTTCAATGATTTTCAGATCAGGGGACTGTGAGGGCCATTGTAAAACCTTCTGCTTGTGTCTTTTGAGGTACTCTATTGTGGATTTTGACGTGTGTTTATGACTATTATCCATTTGTACAAGCCATCCTATTTTCAACTTCAGCGTTTTTTTTACAGATGGTGTTATGTTTGCATCAAGAATTTGTTGAAATTTCATTGAATCCATTCTTCCTTCTAGCCTTGAAATGTTCCCTGTGCCATTGGCCACAACAAAACCCTAACCTATGATTGATCGACCCCCATGCTTAATGGTTGGTGAGATGATCTTTTCTGAAATTCTGTGCCCTTTTTTTTTCCATACTTACCTTTGATCATTGTGGCCAAAGAGTTCTACTTTAGCCTCATCGCTTCACAAAACTTGTTTCCAAAATACAACAAGCTTGTTCTTTTGCATACTTCTGATGCTGAATTTTAAGGTGAGGAAGCAGGAGAGGTTTTCTTATGATGACTCTTCCATGAAGGCCATATTTGTGCAGGTGTCCCTGAATATTAGAACAATGTACCACAACTCCAGAGTCTGCTTAATCTTTCTGAAGGTCTTTTGCAGTCAAGCGGGTTTCTGATTTGCCTTCTCCTGCTTTGTGATCCTCCACTATTTTCATTTTCAGAGTGCTAGGCAGCTGCTTAGAAGAACCCATGGCTGCTGTTTTTTGGTACAAGGTTAGAGGAGGTTCGCTTTTTTGATAAAGCTGGGAAATTTGCATCACCAGGCCTTTCCTAACGATGATACTCAACCAGCCATAACCATATCTGGCTAATTATGGTCTGAAACCTTGGTCAAAGTTTTATCTGAGCACACAAATCACCATGAATGCCCAAATTTTTGCATTGGCCCATTTTCCTTTTCGTAATTATGAAAATGTTAAAAATATATGTATATTTTTTGCCTAGAATACGAAGAAAATGTGTAATTGTTGTGGAGGACATTTTCTTAAACGCATTATGGGTAGGCATTAGACATTCCCTTTACTACCTTGTATTATTTTGTTCTTTTGGAAATGCTGGCACCTTCTTTTGATGTTTGTGGGATCAGATTATACATTTTGTATTTACATCTGATGATAAATGTGCTGTTATGTGGTCTGCTTCGTATTAAATATGCATATTTTTTTAATAGTGATTGTTAAAAATTACATTTGATTTTTAATCATTGTGGATGGTTTGTGAATACTCTTTGGTGTTCATGTGCAGTAATTATATTAGAGTAATCCATTCTACATTCTTGGCATGTTGATGTGGGAACTTATATTGTTATGTTTATCTTATATGAACATTTTTGTAGAATTTATGATATTTATGTTATAGCTTTTCGTTCACTTCCATTTTCATACCACAGAGATGAATTTGCTCCTCGTCTTCTCAGTTCTCAACACTCTGAGTTCAGTGATCTGTCAGAAGTCGAACTCATGGGAACTTTTTTGACACCTTCTAAATGAGTTCACCCAGGAAGTAACAACTGATGTGAACATTCTAATGATATCATTTACAATGCACTTTAACACCTGAAATGCCAGGGGCTGCAAAAATGAATGCATGAGAAGAAGTTACCTGAGCTTCCAAGCTATCACTCTTCAAATGTTCACACTGTAAGAAACATTTCCCACCACCACACAGGTAACAGGACAGTAAAATATTTCAAAATATTGCTAGTTTTTTTCAGGGAGCCATAGTTCACAGGATCAATCTCAGAAGTTATGTTACCTTTGGACAGGACATTCACAGGCCTGTACTATTAAAGTTCACAATTTCATATATAAACATATTAGAGAAGAGCAAATTGATTCGGCGTGAATCAAATTCATGATAATTTTTTTTTAAAATTCACAGGTCCTTCCAAATTGGAACAATTTGCGATATAATTTGAGTGAATCACCAAAAGAATGTCGCTTCCACATTGCCTCTTGAAAGAAACTCTTGAAAGAAACTGCTTCAGCCACAGATCGCTCAGGCACTACAGTGTGGGCTTCCCCATAATGCCTTGTAGCTATTAGATCATATGGTATAGTATAGTAAATCTGGACTGAATATGATAGCCTGTATAAAAGCATAGGGAGGGAATGCAGCAGCCAAATTAATGTGATTTAGGAAAGTATGTCAGAGCTAACAGATATTCAATTAATAGGTGCCACACCAGACTCAGTGTGATTTATCAGTGATATGATGTAGCTGGCATTTGTCCTTTTGCATTTCAATTACAATTACACATTTATTTCTTCATTTTTATGGCATTAGAAAGCAGCAACAAACCACATAAAAATATTCTGAAATTATTGTTAATATTAGTCAGTGTGGCTGATTCATCAAAGTGTTTATGATAGATAAATGGCATAAAAAACGTTGAAATGTCAATTTTTTTGTGCAACCCAGATTATGCGATGTGCAGGGTGTGACACATTTCGAATCCATGAAAAGTTATGCCACTTTAGTGATTTAACTGACGGCAGAAATGTTACTCCGGTCCCTAACTAGAGTAGCATTTCTGCCAAGTTGCATAAAGGTGTGTACCACTAAGATGATGCACCGGAAGTCAGTGCTGAATATAAGGCTGTGAGAACCAGAACTAGACTCTCATAGACTTACATTGAGAATCTGTGACCATTATCTATGACTTCCAGTCAGTCAGGAGCTATAGTCACAAGATGGATGAAGAAGATGGCGACTGGGATTTTACTACAAGCAGGGAACAGACATTAGTGATTTCACTCTGAGGAAGACATAGAAAAAAAACAGAGTGGTGCTTTAATTATAGTGTTGTAAAAGATGTATGGTAAAAGAATAAGTGGCAATAGTAATGAACACAATAGTTTAAAATAAAAAAAAATTATACCATTGTTAAGGATGTAGGAGCTGCTAGCAGAAGCACTACCGACACTCCTGGCACCAGTACGAGAACTAAGCATGGATCACAATTGTCCTCCTTTGCCTCGAACAACCATATCAGTGGGGAGGAAGCAGAGGACATTATGGAATAGATGGTACATTACTTGTCTCAGTCACAGCAGGATAATTGTACGTGACAGGAACACCATGAGTTTGAGTCAGTGTTCTGCACCAAAACTTTCTGTCTGATCATAAATGAATTATAGGGATAATTTTTGGACTTTTTTTATTTTAAATGTACAGTGTCTGCATGCTGTTATTGAATGTGCTGTTGGTTATTACCAAGTGACGTCACTTTAACTTTACTAAATCTATATTTATTTTAAAGAGCTAAAGGGGTTGAATACAGTCCCAATACACCTTAGAGTGTTACAAACATCTTTTTAGTGCAAAAGAAGGCTTTGCAGTATTGAAATTTGTTTAAAATTTATTCACATTAAAATAGAATTTTGAAAAATTTGTTTAATTAAGTGAAGTCAAATATGAAAACATTCTATAATTATATACCGTATATACTCGAGTATAAGCCGACCCGAGCATAAGCCGAGACCCCTAATTTTGCCAAAAAAACTGTGAAAACTTATTGACTCGAGTATAAGCCTAGGGTGGGAAATGCAGCAGCTACTGGTAAATTTCAAAAATAAAAATAGATACCAATAAATGTAAAATTGATTGATAGATCAGTAGGTTAAGTGTTTTTGAATATCCATATTTAATTAGGAGCCCCATATAATGCTCCATACAGTTTATGATGGGCCCCATAAGATGCTCCATACAAAATACGCCCCATATAATGCTCCTTAAAGTTCATGATGGGCCCCATAAGATGCTCCATATTAAAATATGCCCCATATAATGCTGCATAAAAAGTTAATGATGACCCCATAAGATGCTCCATAGAATATTATGCCCCATATAATGCTGCACAAAGGTTGATGGCCCCATAAGATGCTCCATAGATTATGCCCCATGTAATGCTGCACAAAGGTTGATGGCCCCATAAGATGCACCATAGATTATGCCCCATATACTGTAATGCTGCACAAAGGTTGATGGCTCCATAAGATGCTCCATAGATTATGCCCCATATACCGTCCGTAATTCTGCATTCATATATTCACCTCTCCTTGCTCATGCCCCCGGCACTTGTGATATTCACCAGTCCCCATTCCACCGTTGCACGCTGCTGTGTCTTCCGGGTCTCTGCAGTGACTGTTCAGGCAGAGGGCACGTACTAACCATGTCATCGGTGCCCGCCAACCTGAAAGTCACAGCCAGAGGACACGAAAGACGGAGCCTGGCAGTGGAATGGGGACAGGGGAATATCGCATGGCTCACCCTTCCTCCTCATACGCACCCTCCCGGGGTGGTCCCTGCTTCTCCGATGCGATGGTATCTGGTGCTGGCAACTTGCTCCTGTGTTCAGCGGTCACATGTACCGCTCATTAAAGTAATGAATATGCGCTCCACCTATGGGAGTGGAGTCGCGTCCATATTCATTACTTTAATGAGCGGTACCACATGACCGCTGAACATAGGAGCAAGATGCCGGCATCAGAGACAATCTGAGAAGCAGGGATCGCGCCGGGAGCAGGTGAGAGTTGGAGCGCTCCCAGACGCAGGGCCACGGGGTACTCGGTACCGGGCCTCTCAGTCTCGGTCCTGGGGTTGTCACGGTGGCTAGACCCGGTCTGTGACCCTGCTAAGGGGCGTCCAATGAAAGATGTGATGAGGGTGCGTGGTGCAGGTCGCGATGAATAACGAGGACACAGGGTTGCAGTCTCAGTCTTTACCTTTTTACTGAAGGCTTCGGGATCCACAATCCAGAGTACTGCTAACAGGGCTGGCTGAGACCGGCCGGTCCGAAGGCACCGAGTTTCCTTTGCAGGTGGAAATCAGTGCCTACCTTCTAGCGCCTGTGTGTTGTAGTACCTCCCTGCTGAGCACCACGGGATAGTCCTCACAACTGTTGTGTCTGTTTCTGATGTCCTTTCTCACAACTCGTATCTGTTCTGATGTTCTTTCTCCATCCCCCAGATGATATGGCTAGGACGCACCCATATGACGGGTAGGCCTGGAGTTATTCCGGAACCATAGCATCGCCCCTCTCCCACAATTGCCCCCTATGTCTGCTTAGGTGATTTAGGTGAGACAGCCAACCTATAATTAACTGTCCTGCCGCTGTTTGAAGTACTGCTTGGAGCCCAATACTTCCTCGGTGTTCCGGCCACCGGCTACGCGCCTCAGTAGGATGTTGCCACGATCTTAAGGCATGACTCCTACTGGCTTTATCTCCTTTTTTCTGCGATCTCGTTTCTCACTTCTCCACAATAAACCTCGCTTCGTTTCCTTTCTTAGCATACCACCGCAACGGGTGCAGGCGCAGCTCCATAAAGTTCTGTTCTTTTCGCTAGGCCACTGTCAGGATCCCACTCCTGACAGAGACCCCCCTGAATCTTCCCCTGCAACACCCTCTGCCACAGGATGTTGCCTGGATCCAACCCAGTCAGCTTCTGGCTAACTTCCTATCCAGCCCCCAGTTTTACCAGATTGTGAGGAGTAGCCTAATACATAGAACCCTTTGCTCCCCCTGGTGGCCAGAGTGTGAAGTGTAATGTGTGACTGTGATACCTGGTCAGGTGAACTCCTTTAGTGCCATCAGATGTACCATCATTCCCCTTAGTGGCGGAGTGTCAGTACTGCAACGACCAGGACTCTGGGGCGCTGCAAGTATGATGTGACAGCCGCCGCTCCCCCTCCCCCAACTACCCCCTGGGACAGTGATTCGAGTATAAGCCAAGAGGGGCACTTTTAGCCCAAAAAATTGGGCTGAAGATCTCGGCTTATACTCAAGTATATACGGTATATATTCCCATGAATGCATAACTTTACCAAGATTATTCTGGAACAGAAGGTTCGTATTATTATTTATTTATATAGCACCATTGATTCCATGGTGCTGTACATGAGAAGGGGTTACATACAAATTACAGATATCACTTACAGTAAGCAAACTACCAATTACAGACTGATACAGAGGGGCGAGCACCCTGCCCTTGGGTGTTAGCAGGGAGGCCACAGGTTAACATACAATTTTGTACAGCTAAATATGACTGGATGGGAAATGCTATTTTCTGGATTAAAAACATTTAAGGGAATGGGAATAAACAGTAGCTAAACTGCAGTACCAAATGCAGCCAGATGGCAGAGATCAGCTCTGCTTTATATTCAAGATCTGAAAAGCCTATCTGGGCACTTTGATCTCTTCCTTCTTTTGATTGTTGGGGAACTTGCATGTGTTATCCTGGAATACCTGTATAGCAAAATGAAGATGTGATCAATTAAGCAAAGTGGGTGTACACATAATTGAGCCACAGTGATACAGAGGTTGTCCGGCTGATTATTCTTTCCTTTTTTATCAAAAAGACTCTGAGTTGACTGAAAAAGGAAAAGAAGCAATACTGACCTAAAACATTCCCTTACCACGCCACTTCAAATGCTCCACAGGTTCGCCACTCTCCTTTCTGGTCCCTCCTCCAGGACCTATGGGAGCTCCTCCTAGTGGCAGTTGCAGATATTAGAAGGGATCTTCCAATGGCAGAACCCCATGTAACTATATGTATAATTTCTGGTGATCTATGGAGGACCTAGTGGTAGGACACCCAACAGTAATAATATGTATGATTGTTGGAGGTCCTTCCACTGGGAACCCCTCGGTGCTAACCGAAACCAAACTTTACAAATTTGCTTTTTATTGTTTCCTATTCCTTTTTTTTTTTTTTTTATTTAATTGCAGCTCTCTTAAAACTTCAGCCAAAACAACCCACAACACTTTGTAGTGGTGGAGAACCTTGTCTGTGAATGTACTTGACACACTGACCTGAGGATTTGTAGCACTTGAAACTTTCACAATAAAAGCTGTACAATGCCAGGTAGCAATTAATGAATCGATAACTACAGACCAGGAGAATTCCTACAGAGGTTTGCGAGAAAAATGTTGACAGGTTCCATCTTTAGATGGAAAGAGACAAGTAATGCTCAACTGTGTGCCGGCGATTGAGGTAGGGAATGGTTTACAGTATCTCACTATTCCTCATCCAAAAGTATCTGCGAAGCCATCATTAACCTGTCCTGTGTTACCTTTTAATAACTGCGATTGCAAACTTGGTGTCTGATAATGTTGTTATGAAGTCAAGTAAGAGAGTTAGAACTGTCGCCATCTTTCCCTTTATCAAGTTGTATTACTAAGTTGTTGGGCCGGACCACGCCCCACTGATGATTTGCATTGTTATATGCGTTACACCATTTTGGCATACTTTGTATTGGGCGAATAACCTATATTATTGCACAATATGTGCCTGCTTGTTTATTTTTCAGCCTTATATTGTGTGTGGCTTGTGGGTACATGCATAAAAATGGAATATTGGACCCAATGTACAAGGCGGTTGACTGACTGGTGGCCCAGGTTATTATTCTTGGCAAATTAGTGTGTAATACTAAATCCTTAAAGATATACATGGTGTGACTAGTGTGCAGTGCCTAGGGGTGCAAAGAGTCCGAAAATAAGTACATAGGTTGTTAGGTCCATCAAGTTCAACCTTCCTTCACCAGTTATACATTATCTCTGGATAGATTATTTATCACCTAGAATAGGGCAGGTGTGTGTAAGTTTTCCTACTGTTTAGGGTCAGTCAAAGAAGATAGATGTATAAGGGACGGTGTGACTGTCATATGCCCTTCCTCCTGAAGATAACGATTGTAAAATGTGTGTTGTGAAACGTGGTTTTATTATATTTTTATGAGTGGTGTTAATGTACAATTGCATAGAATCTTATAGGCACTAATGTATGCGGTTCTTGTAATGTAATGTAAACAATGTACAATGTGAGAAATGTGTAGTGCATAGGGAAAGTATAGAATTAGATTTAGGACATATGGTAGGGCTTATAGGGTAGATTAGATAGGAAGACATTCAGGGGTGGGCCTATTCGTATGTAAGGTACAGAAATAGATTAGGGTACAGTTATTATGTTTGGGATGGGACGAGTAATGGTCAGTCATAAAGGGAGGGCTTAGAGGGTAGATTGGATAGGAACATATTCAGTGGTGGGCCTTTTAGTATGTAAGGTACAGAAAGAGGTTAGGGTACAGTTATTACGTTTGGGAGCAGCCCAGCATGGGAGGAGTAAAGGTCAGTCATAAAGGGACAACATTTCCTGATTTGGTTCAGACAGTGTTAGAGCGAAAAAAGTGAAGTTCAGAGACAGTAGACTGGTGGCACTTAAAATACCTATTGTTCTGGCCATATGTGATCCTGTGAAACTCCCTGAGGACATTCCTGGAACGTCCGGAGCCTCAGGCACGAGTCAGTGGATATGGAGAGTGCTGACAACCCTCAGTACAATGGAAACCGGACAGGGAAATGTCTGAAGGTAACATGGCAGATCTCGTGGATAAGGCGGAACTGGGTGGAAAATCCCTGGAGCTGAAGAAGCTAGTAAATGGAGGGATAGTTCAGGCTTAGCAAAGTAAGAACATGAAAGTGTACTGTGCTATGGGCTTAAGCGGAAAAGAAGGTTGTGCCCAGTAGTGCATGTTGTCATCCATTGAACTTGGACTGTTAAGAAAAGTTGAACTGGTTAATCTGTCCCCTGATTTATGTGTGGCTGTTCCTGGATCCAGAAGCATGCAGACAGTGGAGGCCTGTGGCAGAAACGTGAGTGTTCTGCACCACGTGCACAGCACATATGAACTGGAGCATGTTTTCTTTGTAAGGAGCCTGGATGACTACCACCATGCACACCTTACAGATACACACGCAGAAGCTACCCTGTCTGAGATAGCCTGAAGATGGGCATACTTGAAGATGAAAGGTGTTGCCTTAGCTAAGCTGTAGGAGGGGAGATTGTCACATGACTATCATGGCCATGGGAGACTGCCCACAAGGAGAAACCGTAATTGAGTGTAAAGAAAGTTTGGCCTAGTTTGGATGCAGACGTTCAGTTGCCTGCAAACCTGGAAACCTGTGGGTCTGAAGAGCACGTGAAGGGTCAAAAAAAGCATGAGAATTTCAAGCACTGAGGATGGTTGGGCTGTGAGCCTCTGAACCGAGTTTGGGATAAGTAGACATGACCCACCCAAAAGCAAATCCGAAGGGGCATGTGCAGGCGCACCCTAGAGGGAATGCTGGTCTCTAGTACTCTGAAAATTGTTCTTTATTTGGAAGATCCAAACTAAGTTCCTTCTTCTGCAAGACTTTAAAATAATCATCTTGTATTGTGATCTTGTTTGTGACTTCTTGTTGGGGCTCCCAAGTAGTGTACATATCCATCCACAGAAGGTGTAGCAACATGGACAAAAATATTGATCCACTGTCCACATATGAGGAAATTTCGGCCTTCATTTATATATATACTGTATATATAGCAAAGACGGACAGTAACTTTCATTAAATTTGTCGTCTCTACGTAGGGACTTGAAAACCTTTCCTTTTTTAGATTACAAGGGGTCCATCAGAAGATTGTCAAGGGTCTGGATTTTGAAGCCCACAGAATTTGTCTGGTTTCAGCTGGAAGTCTTGATTGGTCTCTGAAGGGAAATTTAGCTGAACACCTCTAAGTAATGGATGGGGCATCTGAGCAGGTGACCCTCATCCATGGTTTGCTTGCACCTTAGGAGGGCATATGGGACGGGTTTTTCTGTGTTATATGACATCTTTAATTTAAGCCAAAGGCATCAGTCAACACACTCATAGGGCCCAGGCCCATGAATCCACATGCAAATTAAAATGTAACTGCGTTCTTCAGTCCCTGAAAGTCCACAAGTTATTGCTCATTATGAATCCTAAGCAGATGTACTTATTTTATTTATAGAGTAAAACAAATATAATAAAAGTTCTACTAAGTGAAGAACTATTGTACTACACTGTCAGTCATAGCACCAGTCTCTTCTATACAGCCCAGTGCAGAAAATACAGACATGGCTCCTGTGTAAATTAACTTCCTCCACGTACATTATGGTATTGATCACAAGTCTGTCTCTCCATTTTATACTCTCCATGGAGATCAATCCTCCCTGCACCTCTGAAAGATATAAATATGAATTATTCATTCACACAGGACATTTGAATCGATTATATTGCAAATGTTTTTGCTTTATTATCATATATGTGTATATATATCTCAGGGGCCGTTCTAATAGCAGATTTATATGTATGCATCCTGTTATGTTACCATTGAGCCATTTACACTGGCATGTAAATGTTTAGGTACCCATGGTCTAAATGACTGTTATTGAAGATGAAATGATCTCTGAAAGGCCTAAAGTTAAGGATGACACATTTCCTTTGTATTTTAGGCAAAAAAAAAATCTATTTTCTTCTTTTACATTTTAAAAATTACAAAAAGGAAACTGGGCTGATGTAAAAGTATGGGCACCTGCATGGTTAGTACCTAGTATCACCCCCTTCCGCTGTTTTAGCCAGACAAGGTCTCTTGATTCTTGTTTGAGGGATTTTCATCCATTCTTCTTTGGAAAATTCTTCCAATTCTGTGCATATATCTGGGTGCAAATGGTGGAGTCAATCCTGTGCCCTGAAGTGCTGAAGCCCAAAATGTCTGTTTCTTCCATATCAGAAGACCAGTACTATTAAATACCCACTATAGTGGGGGGTCCTGTTGGAGGTTTTTGCATTGGGGCACACAAGCTTTGGGACTGTCTGTCAGTCCATGTGTTTTAAGGAGAGCACAGTTCCCTTCCCCGGCCAGCAGGAAGCTGGGGACAGGGTAGTGTTGGGCTCATGATGATAGAAGATGAGTAAACCTCTTTAAATTTGAGGAAAACTTTATGTTTTACAATAAAAAAAGAACTGGCTGGATAAAGCTCCTTAAAGAGGATCTGTCACTGATTCACTTATTCTGGAACAGATTTTCTTTTCCTTCTATGCCCCTCTGTTCCAAAGCTTTGTCCCCCGGAAGTAAAGATGCACATTTTTCCTTCGGGTGTGTATCACAGAACTTCTCTATGGATGTGTCCTTGTTTTAATTGGCCAGTGTCAATGGAGAAAAAACATAAGCCCATAGAGAAGTTCTATGGTTTACGCTCACTTGATTTAGTTGAAAATTTGCATCTTTTTTTCTGGGGGACATTAATGGTGAATGGCGGGGCACAGAAGAAAAAGAAAAACAGTTTCAGAATCATTAGAGCAGTGGCGATTGGACAAGTCACTAAGATTAAGTAAAAAAAAAATCCAATCACAGTTGCTTTTTAAAAGCATTTTGAGGGTTATGCATTAATTGACCTTTAGGCTACACTTTGTATATTGCTGGTGAATTTGACCAAGCATTTGTTCGACAGCAAGCGAATCGAGGTGTGGACCAGATATTTAAATCCATTTTTTGGGGGTGGAATTTGTTGCTGACTTAATCTTTACAATGTATAAAATGAAGCAACAACATTTTTGGCCAAACCTTCATGTAAGACATGCAGAATTTGACCCCTAATTTGCGGCGATTTTCCTAGTACAGGATCTTGTCAGGTATAGTATCTTGTACGATAAGGAGACATCACAATTTTGGGGATTAAAATGGAGTTGGGAGAAATATATGGAAGGTCTTAATATGCATTAGCGTGTCACATAAGCCATGGAGGAGACTTAGTCATGACACTTATAAGGTATCAAAGTTGTCTCATTTTTTCTGTGTCTTGTCTTTGAGGTTCGGGATTCTTTTTACTGCCTTGTGGCAAAAACAGCAATCGGTACACTTAACTGTCAACTTTAAAAAAGACTAAGACTCTTCCCTTCTGTCACATGCTGTAATCTTAGAAGTGTCAAGACAAGAATCTATGGAACAGTGGACAAGTACTGGTTAATTAGTTGCTTGTCAGACTAATGATGGAAGCCTGAAGTATAGCCATAGGCTTCATTACGCGCTGACTTTGTGTCGGAGAAATGCTACCAGTAACTTTGTGTTACATGATATCCAAACAACAGGCAAACGTATTTATGTGAAGATTTATGTTTAATCTCTTGATGTCTTGAGCTCATCGGCTGTCATGCCATGAAATATATAGTTCTCAATTCTCTGTCAGGTTGTCATAATTCTGAAGAGTATCAATAACATCACTTAATTCCTTTTAAGTGTCACTGGGGTCATGTGATTGAAACAATGTATGGAACTACTAAAAAATACTCGAGGTATGTGAATTTTACAATGTTATAAATGTACGGTATTAGCAAGGAATTGTCATAAGTGAGCTTTTGCCGCAGCCATCTGGCCTTGATCTGAAATTGAAACTTTCGAATCTTGTCAAGTACGGATGAATTTACATCAGTTTTGTGTTACTCTGGCCTTACAAACACCTCTAAGGGGACTCAGGATGGTACTAAAATAAAAATATAAGGTCTTAAAATAAAAAAATAACCTTCCTAATGTTTTTTTTCGATAAGGGAGGTAATGTGATTGCGAGGCCAATCAGTGGTTTCACAGATGACCAACATGTCACCAGTGCAGTCAATAATTGGCTCCATTGGCCACACGTCTGTAATACAAGAGCAGCATTCACTTAGGCTACGGAGACCATTGGAGTCAATGATTAGCTCTTGTGGCAACATGACTGTCCTGACCGGAAAAGTAATCCAGCAGAGGAATGGCATGGAGACATATGCAGGCTCATACTGGCCAAGCGTGCATGTGTTTTCAATGGGGAGAAGGGAATAATCCCACTGCTAGAGTAATTTTCTGTTTCTGTGGGCACAAAGGATCAGTAAAGTTAACAACCAGCTGCTGAAATTTGGTGATACCTATACATTTATGGAGAAATTAGCTGGCGTAACCATGCAATTATCTAATCTGTATGGGCATCTTTAAAAACATGACATAGCTTTTCAGCTGATATATATATATATATATATATATATATATATATATATATATATATATACATATACGGGGTGGGCCATTTATATGGATACACCTAAATAAAATGGGAATGGTTGATGATATCAACTTCCTTTCTGTAGCACATTAGTATATGGGAGGGGAAACACTTTTCAAGATGGGTGGTGACCATGGTGGCCATTTTGAAGTCAGCCATTTTGGATCCAACTTTATTTTTTTTCAATGGGAAGAGGGTCATGTGACTCATCAAACTTATTGAGAATTTCACAAGAAAAACAATGATGTGCTTGGTTTCAATGTAACTTTATTCTTTCAGGAGTTATTTACAAGTTTATGGCCACTTATAAAATGTGTTCAAAGTGCTACCCCTTGTGTTGAATTGTCAATGCAACCCTCTTCTCCCACTCTTGACACACTGATAGCAACACCGCAGAAGAAATGCTAGCATGGGCTTCCAGCATCCGTTGTTTCAGATGCTGCACATCTCGTATCTTCACAGCATAGACAATTGCCCTCAGATGACCCCAAAGATAAAAGTCTAAGGGGGTCAGATTGGGAGACCTTGGTGGCCATTCAACTGGCCCACGATAACCAATCCACTTTCCAGGAAACTGTTCATGTAGGTTTACAAATCCTGCTTATCACCTTTAAGATCATGTGAATGGGGTTTCTGCAACACTTATATCTTCAGATGTGACCCTGTATACTTCAGAAAATGTGTTTTATACTTATGCCACGTCGCATGTAAATTGCACGGCTCGGTTCAATTGGTGCAGTGGAATCGGAGACTCTTGCAGACGCTCCTCACTGTTCCTTATTGAACATCTAGTGATTCCACTGGGCAGAAGCGAGACTTCAGGCACTGGGTAGATGATGTAGAGATGTCATCCACTTACATGGAATTAGAAGATGCAGCATTTGAAGGAGCTGGGGCCGCATTTGGGGCATCTCTGATCACCATCTGGTGATACCCATCGGACTGGACCATGCAATTTACATGCATCACGGGAGAAGTATAAAGACACTTTTTCTGATGTATGCAGGGGCACATCTGAGGATATAAATGGTTTGCAGGTCCTCGCAAATTTGAACATACTGTTATTCAATTTACATGTAACTGCTTCCTCCAAAATATGGCCAATGCCATTTAGACTGTCCTGAAGGCTTATAGAGTGGGCTGATAGTGACAGGAGGGGCAGCACAGGATTCTTCATAATTTGCTATCACATGGTCTAGCTAATTAGAGGAGTCAATATCAAAGATGTTGGCCAGCCAAGGAGCGACATTTTATACTTGTATCATGGTCAGAGATAGAAAGTGGCCTAATCTGATTGTGGGGTACTACTTTAGTGACTTAATTGATTGATGCAACATTGCAAATTTTTTCTATTCTTCTCAAGTTACAAATATCAAGGGCAATAGTAAATCCCTTTGTTTTTTTATAGGAGAATTTAGCAAACCTGGCAAATTTGAATTTCAAAGGATCGGGTCATCGCTAATCTTAACACATTGTCCTTCCTTACTCCCTTCCTTCTTTATTTGATGCTCAACATATTCTCATAAAAAGAGATGAGCGAATCATTTCTCAACTAATTGATTTTGATATGAATTTTGAGAAATGCAAATCACTTGCGATTCACTTCAAGCGAATCACCTAAAATGGCCAGGACCATTTTACATGACCTTCATGCAGTGAAGGAGAGACACATCTAGCCCCGTAGGCTTAACCATAATGCCTAGCAGTTATCCCACTGTATCGGTCAATCAGGAGGGACTATATATGTGAAGATACTAATGACTCAAAGTATTAATAAAAGCCCAAACAGGAGATGTTGCTAGCATATTATAGGGAGTGTTTTTAGGGGAGAAGTCCTCAGAGCATGTCATAGAGAGAGACATAGTACACAGAATATACTACATACAGAAGAATAGTGTGTAATAGGAATGATGATGAGTCTGTGAGGAGCAGAAAGAGTGATTGGAGTGTCACTGTCTGATACAGTCAGGCTAGAAGAGACAGCTGCTTGCAATTAGTGATGGGCAATCCAGAACAGTAAAGGTTGGGGTCCGTACCGGACACCTACTGCCTATGCATGATCCCCATCAGCTGTTTCCCACGCTGTCATCTGCATGACATCGCAAGAAACACAGGCAGCTTTGAGCGGTGGTAAGATCGATATCGAGAGTCACAGAGCTACTTTTCCCACACTGTTAGATGACAATATGTGAACCAGCAGCTGTGACTGGCGGTAAAAAGGTTACCACCGGTCACAGTTGCCGGATGATGAGAGGTCTACGCTCATCATCCTACACCTGCCCTTGCGGAGAGAGCAGGTGAGGCTCATGAGAGTATTCATCAGCCGGCGTCTGTGCAATAAATAAATACATTTCAAAAATGGCGTGTTTCCCCTCTATTTTTGATAACCAGCGCAAGCAAAGCTGACTGCTGTGGGCTACAACCCCCAGATGTCAGTTTTACATTGGCTGGTTATCAAAAATAGAGGGGTCCTCTTGTTGTATTTTTTCATTATTACTCTTAATAAGTGTGTGATACGTTTTTCTCAGATGAGGAGAAGATAGATAAAATAATGACCACTCAGTCAGTTTTGGAAATCAGACTGCACTGAGATGTCATCCGAGTGCATTCCAAAGGTTGCCGCAAACTCATTGACTTGTATGACTGAGTGCGATCCATATATCGGGTAAAACTCGGGCATGCTGTATTTTTCCTCAAGAACTTACTTGGACCAAGGAAATAAATCATAATTCATGAGCAACTATACCATAGCAGTGATTTTGATCATTTTTGTTTTGAGCCTTTTTATGAATATCTATTATCTAACATCTCTCATTATTGATCATCTCTCTGTCCATCACATTTCTAATTATTATTATTATAAATTTATTATTATAGCGCAATTTAGTTCATGGTGCTTTACATGTGAAAGGGGTTACATAATAAAAAATAATTACAATAATCTTGAACAAAACGAGTCATCGACTGGTACAGGAGGAGAGAGGACCCTGCTTGCGAGGGCTTACAATCTATCTATCTCATATCTATCCACCCATTTTATATTTTTCTTTTTTATCACATTTCTTTCTCCCATCCATTACTTTATCTATGTAACTTAATAAAAAAACAAGTATTTTTTCCCTCCGACCTAATCTGTAATTGTATCTTAACAACAAAGCCCTGCCACTAAGCTCAGTAATGTCGGTCATCAGTGGTCACTCTCTCTTCTCGGATAGCCTCGTGTTTGGATGATCTTTGTGTTTGCTGCGGCTTTGTGTGATAAATAAGGCCAGGGCATAAAGCTGTTCCTTCTGACTCTTCCTGAGGGGAACAGCTCATTTGTTCGTATTTAAGACAAACTCATTCTGGAAAAGGAAACAAAACCTCTTGGGAAAACATTTTTTTTTTCTCCCAGAGCAGAAGGTCAGAACTTTGTGCACACGTGTCTCAAGCAAGAAGTCATTTTCACTAGTCACGGTGAGCGGCCAGAGACTTGTGAATTTTTAGATTAACATCTTTATACTAATATATTGTATTATATCAGTTCAAATGTGCAACCTGACATCAATCACCGATCTATAACAGATGGCGTTTACCATCACCGCTGCACTTAGAGGAGACATGTCGCTCCAACCTTGGGGTGTTAAGTACATCAATATTTTATTGCATGATACAATCCCATGCTTACTTAAGTGTAATGAATGAGATGTGACAGAATTAATCAGTGACACCCAGATCGGGCAGGGGGCCTATACTGACACTTTTGCTAGTTCACAAGGATGAGTTAACATTTTACATTAATGGCATCTAATCATCCCTTGTTTTGGGCTGTAATAAAAAAAATATGAGGCCTAATTCATTATTACATTGGCATTCGTTTTTTGGCAAATTTTTGGCGAGTTGCGACTTTCCATTTGCGTTCACCCGTTTTTATTTTTTTTTAGTTCCCCACTGTTTGCAGAGGATTTTACCTGATTCGTCATCTACGGTTTTTCAAAAAGAATCCTCCCCTGGATTGATTTTTATTGTACACCAGTATTTTTTTTAAGCAATCTTTGCGATATTTTGCAAAACAACTTTTTGCTCTAAAAATTTGCAAGAACGGTTAATTAAAAATAGAAAATAGGCCATTTTTGACTTTGCACAACATTTATGAATGTCAGCGAATACCACAAAGTAAAGCAGTGCAAATGATGTATCAGTACCGATTGTGAGGATTAATTCCATCCCAATGTAGACATGAATTGCTATAGTGGAAGGCGTCTTTTTACATTTATGTTCAGACTTCTTATATGTCAATTTTGCAGCAGATTCTATTTGAAAATACATATTGAAAACTTTACTTTAGACTTCTTTCACACGAAAATCCGGTACTGGAGATATCTGTGTCCGTGTGTCGTGTGTGTAATATTTGCGTCACACGTGTGGCAACCGTGTGCCGCCCATGTGCCGCATCAGTATCAGTACCACATGGATGGCTGGCAGGGAAGAAGCATTACAGTAAGCGCTGTTCCCCAGCGGCAGGTGCTGAAGATGGCTCTCATCATTCTCCCCTGCTCCTCAGGGGAGAATGATGAGAGTTATATTAAAGTCAGAATAATGACAGCAGGTGTTTTTTTTTGGGACTATTACTCCCATCAACCTACACCTGCTGCCGCTAAGAACAGTGACAGCAGGAGTGGATGATGGGGGTATTCCTCACCCGCCGGCTGCGCTATAACTAAATAAATGAATGAAAAACCCAGTGTGGGTTCCCTCTATTTTGCATAACCAGCCTGGCAAAACTCACAGCTGGGGGCTGTACGCCTCAGCTGTCAGCTTTAGCAAGGCTGGTTATCAAGAATAAAGGGGTCCCCACGTTGTTTTTTTTAATTATTTAAATAAATAATTAAAAATGGTGTGAGGTCCTCCCCATTTTTGCTAAAACTCACAACTGGGGGCTGGTATGCTCAGGCTGGTAAGGGGGCATTGGTATAGGCCCCCCAACTTTTAGTGCATTCTTGATGTTGCATATATTTACTGCTTCAAAAACATAGCATCTTACAGTTCCAGCAGCGTGAATGGGATTTAAAGAGATCTCTTGCCCACTGTGCTTCATTTTAATGCTGCGTAAACTCACCTGCTGTTCATTTTTCAAATCCCCAGCGTGTCAATTTCTTTTGCAGGTTCATTGAGTTTTCTGTACAGATTTTTCCCCTAGACTTGCATCAGATGTGAAAAATCTGCAAGTAAAAAATGCACATGCATTTTTAGTGCATTTCCAAGGCGGAATATAATCTGTACATGACTGTATCAATACAATTTCCTAAAAGCCAAATACTAGGAAGTATAAAAAGTAGCTTAATTCAAAACATGAAATATCAACAATAAATAAAAGCAATGCGATAAAAACTCACATAAAAAATGCACTGAAAAACTCAATGAGAAAAATATAAGTAGCATAATTTGCTTAATATGTGCAGAAATGGTGCAGAAATTCTACAAAATCAAAAATTCACCAAATACTCATCATGAAAACGAGCCTCACATTAAGTATTTTTGCCAAGGATTCTGTGTCAAAATCAATGTTAAAATACACACTTCAAATATGCTTACAACAAGTTTGGCATTCATTTTAATGCAAAATATTGTGTTGTTTTTCTGAGAGACAAAGTACCATGACAAGTTTTGGTACGTCATTTTCAGTTCATAAATCACGGCAAAATGCGTTGTTTAGCTTTGGTTTCCATTGCCCTTTTCATATGTATTTGGAGAGGTTTTTGATGTAAGAAAAAAATACACCACATTACTATGACACCCCATTACAACCCATATTATATAACTAATCAAAAAATATATCTTGGCTACATTCTAACGATGAGTTTTGTGTGAGTTTTTGAAGTTGTAGATTTTCTGCAGCATTTTTGCACCTATTATGTAAAATAGGTTACTTGAAGGTTTTTTAATGCGCTTTTAATCACGTTCTTTACTCTATTTTTTGTCTTTTTTATGCCATGTTTAAAAGTAAGCTGTTTTTTGATACCTCTTAATATTTGGCTTTGCCAAAATTTCATTGATATAGAGATGAGCGAACCTTACCAGGTTTGGCTCAGTTCAGTTCGCCGAACGTACCCGAACAACATTAAATTAAAAGGGAGGCATAACCAAACATATACACAACACCTTAAATGATGACAAAAAACTTCTCAAACAGCTCAAATTAGGGGCAAACACCATGAAAAGGTGCATCAATTGCCCCACACTAGAAATTTGCTAATGGCACAGTAACAGTCAGCCATGGACCATGCATGAGGTATCAGGATCTGGGCCAGCATTTAGATCTTTGAATTGAAGTTTCAATTGAGACCTGTTGGGTAAGGGAGCGGTGTAGTAAGTCTTTTTTGCTGGGAGCCCTGATACCTCATGCAACAGCTCAATATTTTTTCCCAGCCACACTCAGGTGGCACATACATCATTTTCATTCAATACTATTGGTAGAAAAGTGTAAAGAAAGTAACACATTTAGTTGACTGATCAATTGACCCAAAATAAAACATTTAATAATGGCACAGAAGCAGTCAACCATGAGTCATGCATGAGGTATCAGGGTCTAGGCTAGCATTTAGAGCTTTGAATCGAAGCTTCTATTAAGACCTGGTGGTTAATCGAGTGGTGTAGTAAGCCTTCTTTTCTTGGAGCCCTGATACCTCATGCAACAGCTCATTTTTTTCCCAACCACACTCAGGTGGCACAAACATCAGATTCAGTGAGAACTATTGGTAGAAATATGTAAGGAAAGTAATACAGCAGTTGAGTGAAAGTAACTGCAGGCCTGTCGATCTGGGAGCCGTACTGCTTCAGGCAACACACGAACGAGACCTAACTTGGATTCTCCACATTTTAAAAAATTATTGTCACACACCACTAAAGTGGCTTCAATTTCCACAGAGTAGAAACAGTATAATAGACCTCTGACACACCTCCAAATACACGCAACCCATCAGATGGAGAACCAATTTCGAGTCTCCAAAAAGTTGCTTGCAACATCAGCAGCAGTACCAATAGCAGGCACAGAAAACACCACAAAGGTGTCACAGACTGCAATAACGCAAGATCAATGCAAAGACAATAAAAACAACACCATTGCCTAGTCTGCAACTGGGGTGCAAAAGTCATTGAAGATCCATGACTTGTTCATTTTGATGAAAGTTAGGCAGTCTACACTTTCAGGGGACAGCTGGATGCACTTATCAGTCAGGACATCAGCAGCGCTGAACACCAGGCATGACAAAACCTCCGAGGCATGACAGGAGAGCTCAGGCCACTATTCCATTTTTGAAGATCCAAATGCAAAAGGGTCTAAATTCCCCCCGATGGCATTTATATTGAGCTCGAGATATTCCTGTACTCTGTTCTGTTGTGGCATGGACTGGTTCAAAAAATGTGTGAAATGACTCACAGAAATTCCTTATGTGTCTTACACTGCTGCTGCTAATGTTTTTGCAGTGACGCCTTAATGTTCCCAGGGTTGGAGCTGCGATGCACACTGTGTTCCTCACTGTTGTTTTGGGGAAAACTACTCTTAAGATTGTCTACAAGCGTGTTTTGATACTCCAGCATGCACACGTCCGTTTCCAGGGTGTTGTCATCTGGCTAAATTTACTCTTGTACTGTGAATCTAACAGAGTGGCAACCCAGTAGTCAGCACTATTTCTAACTTTAAGAATATGGGTATCATGTTGAAGATAGTGCAGCAAGAAGGCGCTCATGTGTCAGGCACTTCCATGAGGTTCAAGATCATGGTGTATTGGTGGCGGGGTAACAGTCAAGATTGCTTCCTCTGTTCCCTCTCGCCAACCACGGGCAAAAGAGATGGGATCATTTTCATATCATCTCCTGACTGTTGGCCGCCCATCTCCTCTTCCTAGACATCTGCACCTTCACTAACAGTTGTTTTGGTACCATGAATCCCCCTCAATCACTGTAATCCACCCTTCCATGGCACCTGCCTGTGCGATTCCAGTCTGGATCTTAGCGATTCTGTTATCTCTTCCGCACGCTCTGCTTCCACCTCTTCCACTGGGATGACCACCTCCTTACACAGACTATTCAAAGTGTGCTCCAGCATGTAGATGAACGGTATGTTGATGTTGGCATCATCAGCGCTAATCATCTTATTAGCCATTTCAAAACTGTGCAGAAGGGTTCAGTGGTCTTTTATCTGTTGCCACTCCTCAACCGTGATTTGCACCATGTGAGTACTGCTATGGCCCAGGCTATGCAAAAGGGCATACTTGCACCAGGGCTCATTGCTACGGCCACCATTGCTGAAACATGTGCAGAGTGGAATTCCACCATGTTGGAGCATCGCAAATCAAGCTGTTAATTGATAGGCTGACAGACCTCTGTAGGGTTGCAATTCTCTGACTTGTGGGGTTGGATTGTCTGAAGTGAGCACACAGGGACTGTGTGTTAGGAGTCGGGTTCCCGCCGCTGCACAGGGGGAATCTTGAACCGTGTCTGCTGTGGTCTCCCATTCTACATCAGCCGCAGTGGAGCCTGCTCAGCAGAGACGTCGGTCCCAGCATCACACTCAGCCTGATACTGTGCAAAGGGTTACTGCTGCCTTTCCCGTCTCTGCTGTTGTTGCCTGCACTAGTCAACGGCGAGCAGGCTTTTCTGGGACTAAGTCCTGATTTGCACACACTGAGCATGCCCACGGGAGGATCTCTCATTGGAGGTGGGGGTCACATGCTCAGGCCCTGTAGCAGCTCCCATTGGACCACTAGGAATGTCCTTGTCTGCTGCAGCTATAAAAGGTTCGCATAGCCGCACAGCCATGCGCTAGTATCAACCTGTGTTATGAGCTTTGCTACTTGGTGGTCATGTCTGCATGTGGTTAGGGTTGGCTGAAATAAGCCCCTAGAATACCGCCACTTCCGGTGAGGAGTTTTGTATGCTTGGATTCAGGGCCCAGCTGAAATAAGCCCCTAGAATACCGCCACCTCTGGTGAGGAGTTGTTTGTGTGCTATGCTGACTGTATGACCACTCTTTGCTTTGCTCAGTTAGGTAGCTGTGATCCTCTGTGAGGTTAACAGGGCACAGCGTTTTCATATTTTTGCGATAATGGCAGATAAATTGCTGTTCCACCTGGTCGAGGATATGAGCCATGCAAGGCACAGGTGTGAGGTTGCCCCAGGTTCACACTGTTATTGAATATGACCTTACCAGACTCCAGGCTCAGTGGAGACAACCATTGCTCAAACCCGGCCTGGATAGCTGTCCACATCTCTTGAGGTCTCTGACTGTGATATCTAAGGCATTTTAATTTTAACACTGCCTGGTTGCAGTGAGCACTGGCTGTGCAGTACAGAGGTGATTCTATCTGCAATGTTGGAACAAGTGTTTTATTAAGGGAGAGGCTGAGGGTGCAGGTGGAGGCCCTAGAGGAGGTGGAGGAGCCAGAAGCAGTGGAGGAAGTGTTAGATACTGAGGTTTGTCCCGTAAACCTTGGGGATTCCAAGACTTGTGGCAGAGACCCTTTACCGCCTGCCCCTACAGGCACCAGATTCGCCCAGTGCCCAGTCAGCAAGATGTAATGCCCCTGCCACTGTTTGCTCATCCAGGTGTCAGTGGTGGAATGCACCCTGGCAGACATAGATTTTAGATTTTTTTAGGGAATGAGTGATGTTGTCTACGACATGCTGGTGTAAAGCAGGCACAGATTTCTTAGAGAAGTAATGGCGACTGGGCAACTGGTACTGGGGGACTGTGATTGCCATCAACTTTCGGAAACTGTATGTATCCACCAAGCAGAAAGGCAGCATTTCCATGTCAAACAGATTGAAGATGCTTGAGTTCAAGCTCCAAGCTTTGGAGTGTGTAGGAGGAAACATTCTTTTACGTGACCACAATTGTGGGACAGAGGGCTGGCTGCTGTGATGAGAAAGGGTGGAGTAGGGTAACCACGACAAAAGGTGCAGGCAGAGATGTGATAGTACACTGAGAAAGATGTGTTGTGCTCGGTGAAACAAAACCAGCAGTCATCTCCACTTCCATAATAACTGACAGGCTCTCATTCACCCCAACTCTAGGTAGTAAACAAGTGGAGTTTCTATGGCCGGAGACCTGTATGAGAACACTCTGCATGGTGACAGAGGAGGAAGAAGCAGCAGATGTGGTTGATAGGATGGCCAGTGGATGGCGAGGCCCGCTAGTCTGCATTTTAGCGCAGTGAGATTCCCAGACTAAAGAATGTTGATCGCGCATATGCCGGTTCATACATGTAGTTGTCAAATTATTACAATTTTTGCCTCTACTAAGTTTGTTTTTGCAAATTTGGCAGATAATGCAAGGTAGGTCATCCTCTGCTGTCTCAAAAAAGTCCCAGGCTAGGCAACTGCAGACTCACGATCAGTGATGGCCAAAGCCACAGTTGTGGCTGAGGATGCAGTGCTTGTCATGGTTGCATCACTTGGTGTCTGTTCGGCAATCTGCAACAACACCTGTTCATCTTACTCTTTCTTCACCTCCTCTGCTGAGCTACTCAGCTGCGTTCCTCTGGGTTCACACGAAGTTGGATCTACAACCTCATAGCCATTTTCTCTGTTCTGGGCAGGGACGCTATATCTCCCTAACTGCCCACTGAGTAAATGTGGTGGCTTTATCTGAGGCAGAAGGCTTTCTGGAGCATGTCCTACCACCATCGAAGGTTGCTCCATGTTTCTCTGTCCATGTTTCCTCCTCTTACTACCCCTCTTCGTCCATTGCCTTCTCATCCTGTCAGCGTAACACCTGCACAGTCAACTTCATCACAACCAATTGGAAAATGACACCAGACTATTCTGAAACATCTGTTTAGGGGAAATATCTTACACCGCGCAGCTATGGATGGGGATCAAACAACAGACCTATGCGGTTAGTGCCGCTGAACTTCAAGCTCTGCCTGATGGTGTGCGTTAGCCGGAAAAATCTTGTATCAGTTCTGGGCATAGCTCTTTTGACACACATCCCTTGACTGGTGAATGTGCTTAATTTGGTGGTGAATATTTTCCTTAAAAATTATCTCGAAATGCCACACCTGCTGCTGAAAGTGTGGGCAGTCTGTGCACGCTTTTGGAGTTCTCAACTTTCTGCTGCTCGCCTGTCTGTGCTGCAGCATCACTTCTGCATTCCAGCTCACCGCTTCATAAGTGATGCACCAACAGAACAACACCACCTCATGAGTCACAACCAATGAGTGGGCCTCCAAGTGGGATGTGTATGCCGTGTTGCGCTTCTTCAAGTACTCAACAAACATTGCCAGTGCTGATGACACCATTACCGGCATTACTATCTCACTTCTATGACTCGTTGAAAAAATACTTCAGGTGCTGATAGATGTGGTGGTTACTCAGGAGGAAATGGCCATTATCAGGCCAGTCATCCACACATGGCTCAGAGGGTGGGTTCCAGTAAACAGCAGCCAAGTACACAACTGTCCAAACGGGACAGTATTGGAGGATAAGGAGGAGAAGAAGAAGGTGGAACCGTGTTCACAGCAGGGTGGCACTCAAAACAGCTCATGGCTATCACTGGAGCATGGTTGGGGGATACAGAGGACACAAACGATACACCTCCCACTGATGATAGGTTGCAGTTGCTTATTGGCAGCCTGACACACATGAGCAATACATGCTGCTGTGTCTGCGCAATGATTGCCGAGTTGCCCGAATTGTTACCAGTGCTGATTACTGGTCGTCGACCCTGCTGAATCATACCATCCTTACTTCCATCACTGGAGTGGGATCACAACATCCAGTACCTCAAACTGATGCAGTCCATATTAGCAGGAAGCAGTGTTTTAATAACATTGTGGAAGAGTATGTATCCACATGTCTCAACGTACTGAATGATGCATCTGCCCCATTTAATTTCTTGGTATCCAAGTTGTATACATAGCCTGAGGTTGCCCTTTATGCCTTGTAGGTGCGGGCCTACGAAAAATTGAGATGCTTAGCACATAATTTGTGATCGGTCAGAGAGCTAACATACAAAAAACAAAAGACTGTCACTTCCAAGCTAATGTGAACAGGTGCAAACTAGGATCAGCCACCTCCATATACAATATACAAAAAAAGTTCAACTTTGTCATGCTAAAGCATGTAGACATGGAATATATGAAATATGAATAGCAATACTGCTCTGGATAATAATAAAAAATTGAGACGCTTAGCACATAATTTGGCCAATACATGCCAAATCAGTAAAATGATCCAAGCTTGGATCCTACAGAACTTGTCTGTATCTTTGACTGACTAGTGAAGTATGAAAGCCACAACCAGCCATTGTTATACATCACAGCAGTTTGTTCTATTTGCCATTCCCAATGTTTTGGGGCCTCCCAAAACAAAACAAGAAAAAACAAAAGCAAAAAACAAAAGCAAGAAAACAAAAACAACAACATAAACAAAAAACAAAATCAAACAAAATAAAAATCAAAAACACTGTTGGCTACCCCCTCCTCCATCATGTCCTCCTTTCCACTTGAGCCTCGCCTCCTGGTTCAAGGGTGTTTTTTTTCTTATTCTATGTTATTTTAAGTCATTTTCCTATACACATTTTTTTGCAGGTCAATTGTCCTGCACTTACCCCAATTTTGCTTCTTTTTTCAACCCCCTAGCGCTTACCACGACTATTTTACGACACCAAACTTTGGGTCCCCATTGACTTCTATTGGGTTCAAGATCAATTTCTGGTCAAGTTTTGATACATGAACCTAACTTTGGATTACATTTCGACTAAACTTGATGAACAAAGAGACCAAAAAAAGTAATTCTGGAGTTTCAAATTTTTTCTGTCTACGCCCTTTAGTGATCAGGTTAATCCTTTTTTTTATTGATATATCGGGCGATTCTGAACGCGGCGATAATATGTGTTTGATGTTTTTTATTGTTTTATTTTGAATGGGGCGAAAGGGGGGTGATTTAAAGTTTGATTTTTTTTTATTTTTCCTATTTTTTAAAACATTTTTTTTACTTTTGCCATGCTTTAATAGCCTCGATGGGAGACTAGAAGCTGGCACAACTCGATCGCCTCTGCTACATAGGAGCAAAGCATAGATCACTCCTATGTAGCTGAATTACTGCACTGCTATGAACGCAGACCACAGGGTCAATAGACCTCTGGTTGTCATGCCGATGCATCGCTGTCCCCCGATCACATGACGGGGGTCAGCGATGCTTCCATTTCAGGCCTGATGGACGGAAGCGCTAGTTAAATGCCGCTGTCAGCTCAGCTCCGGCAGTGAGTCCGCATCAAAACCGGGACATGTCAGCTGTTTTGAACAGCTGACATGTGCCTGCAATAGCAGCGGGTGGAATCGCATATTTAAGTCCTTCCCATAAAAAGAATAAAACTCATGCTTGCGTGATCTGTGTGGTGGTGCTCCCTTTTATCTTTATATTAACTATGAGTCTGCTAGGGCCAGACGTTATTTAACTTTAAATTTAATGTTTTAGATAAACTTTTATATATAGAGAGTTGGTATTTCCTATGGGCGAAGTTTTCCCGAAGTTTTCCCTTAGTTGACATGGCGCCGCGGTCTTCGGGGTGACTCTGCGCAGCTGGGGGCCATGGCATTATGGGTCTTTTTGACTCTGATGTCCCTGGCATGCGCAGTTGTGAGGGAGGACACCGAGGACCGAGGCGTGCATGATAAAGAGTATATCTGTAAGTTTCCTATGATCATGATGTATGGGACTGGAACACCTGAGTTTTACTTGATTGATAACTGATTATTGAGGATATTTTAAGAATAATCACGCATCACGTAATATTTAAAGTTCACGGACTATGAATTTGATAAAGGTATCCCATTTCACATTGATTCACTTATTTCATGGATTGTTTTCCTTTGTAATTTATTAATATTTATAATATTGCACAAAATGAATTTTGTAATGAGATGAGTATGAGTTTCATATAAATGACTGCTCCACCCATGTGTTCACTGCTTGAAAAAGGATTTTGTATTCGAAACGTTGCCACGCCGTTCAGGCAGTAAAGCCACTTTTTTCTATTTTTTTGTGCTGCTTTTCCTTATTTTGATTATGTTATTGGAAGCCATTGGACTACTGGCTGGGAGAGCTTTGCACAACTGTTGAGGTATTTTGGATGCTGTTCCAATTTTTTTCCTTTTATTAAATATATATATTAATTAAATATATATTAAGTATATAAAATAATAATAATAATAATAATAATAAAAAATGTGTGGCCACATTGCACTTAGATTTTTTTTATAAGTTTATAAGTTGGAAGTACTTTGCATGGTTCAATTGATAAGGAAAAGATTTGTCATTAAAATGCTCAAATCCTGAAAAAATTACTTGAAAGGTATTTAATATTATGAAATTTGCATTAATGTATTGTCCTTAATTATTTTTTCAAAAAGGAACAACTGTATTAAGAGCCTTAAATACAGTAAATAAAAAAATATGGTAAATCTAGCACCGATTGTGGGCATTGCTGAGGGGTGTCAGCTGTCACTTACAGCTGACACCCAAACGCGATCGCTGCGGCACTCACCGTGAGACCGCACAATCCTGCCGCCGTACTAATACTGCTGTTTGCGGGAACACAGCTCTTGGACAATCTGTAAAATTAGGGCACTTTTTCTCCCCTGTTTGCAAAAAAACTGTAAGGCGTCTGTAATTATTTTTGAAGCTGAAGAAACTTTTACTATAATTATCAATATTTTACTGCTTACAGTGAAAGCAACTGATGTCATCACATCAGAATTATGCGCTGTAGACATGGCTCACAAATATTCAGAATGATTTATTATTGTTTTCCAATGTGTCCGTAAATAATATTTTTCTGTCCGTACTTTTTTGATAAGCTGTGCAGAAAAAGTAAAAAATCAAATTGGCAAACCTGGTGGGAATCCAGCTGTATGATACAGCCGGCTCCTGCTGAGGATGGCATAGGCACAGCTCCATCTCCTTCCCATATGTATATGACATGGTGCGTGACGTAAGACTGCTCGTACATGTACGTCGAGGTGTGCGAAGGGGCTAATAATATTAACTCTTATAGTGATAGTATGAGTCGCTCTTAAAGGGAGTGTCAAGGTGGCTGTGACCCGGCCCGTGCCCTGGGTGCTCAATTACAGGGGAACCATCTTGTAAGTAAAATTGTGAAAGTCTATTTTCGTGACACCACCTGTGGCTCTTGGTTAGTAAGGGTCGAGGCCGCTTAAAGGGGTCCTTTGGGATGATGGTATGGCGGCTAGATGGTGATGCTTCCCACAGGTGAAGCGGGGTCCCCAGGGCTCCCAAGGTGCATAGAAGGGAAGATGTGTTGCCAGTAAATAACAAAGGACTCAGGGTTGCAGTCTTTAACTGGTTTACTGTTGGTAGCAGGCCACAATCCAAGGTACCGGCAACAGGTACAGAAGGAGTCCTGGCAGCCCGGAAGCAAGTGGAAATGCCCTTGGCAGGTCAGGTTGGGAGCCTTCCACTTTGCGCTCACTATTAGTCCCTTGCTACCTGAAGTGTCCTAACAAGGTCCTCGTTCATTCCTGTCCTGGGACAGTACCTGTATGGAAGGCAGCTTGAGCCGTTCCTTCTGGGGTCTCTGCACGGTGACTCCAGGCTCCTGGATGCTGCTGTATCACAGGTGTTGTATGCGCAGTTTACGTATAGTCCTATGCCCTCCGGTTCTGCTGGGGGGCTTGCAGTTCCCCACAGCCTCGGGCTCCCGGGGCCCGGTTTCTGTGCTCTGGCTCAAAGGAGGCCCACTCGCAGGCTGCTCTAGCCCTTAATCTCTCCTCTGCTCCTTCTCTGTCTCTGTTCACTCTCAACTGAACTGACTCCTCCTCCAGACCAGGATCTATATATCTCAGGGGAGCTCCCCTAAAACGAGGTTTAGAGCTCCCACTCCTGACCTGGAGTCAGAAGGTGTTGTGTGCAAGATTACCTGCCAAAGGAATCCCTCTTGTTTCCAGGCATGGCAATACCCTCCCCGAGAGGAAGGCAACATCACTGTGGTACCCGAACTCCTGGGGTGCCACAAGTACAGTGAAAGTAATAGTAGTAATAATAGTAGAATCAGTAGCAGTGTTTCCTGTAGTAGTACCGAATATTTGTGCTGCACATCATTATGAGATCACTTGTCTCTACTCTTATTACTAATCGTGATGATTTTTGTTATTTTTACTCTCGGATAGTGGCAGATTATGAGCTATGTGGGTCTTACTATCCACACTGAGAACTCGACAGGTGCAAGAAATTGATTTCTTTTGTTCCATAAACAGAAAAATGGATTTTTAGATGCATATTTTCAGTCCTGACAAATGGCGCAACAACTGTCGTACACAAACACAAACACAAGCCCAGGAAATGTCACAATACCCCTGACCTCCCAGAATAAGGCAGCAGCTGGCCGTGTCTGCAGGCCATGTGGCTAATTAGAATAAGAGGAAGAGGAATAAAGACAATTAGCCACGAACAAATAATTCTCCACCTACACCAAACTGGTGATCCTTAACAACGCTAATGCTAGGAAATGTGTCCCAGAGGAAGCTGAGATTATGGGGAATGTGTGACCTTCTCCCCTGTAGGTAAACATACATATTACCAGCGCTGTGGACGTACATGTAGTCATTATATGCTGCTGATAATGATAATTATTATTATTTATTATTATAGTGCCATTTATTCCATGTGCTTAACATGTGATAATCCAGCTGTACCTGCCATGAATTACACATAGTCCCAATAGTATGGCATCTGTTATACAGAGCTGTGAATACATGATTTTCTATGTATATTTATATAGATCTAGGTATATGTACATATATACAGTACTGACCAAAAGTTTGGACACACCTTCTCATTTAAAGATTTTTCTGCATTTTCATGACTATGAAAATTGTACATTCACACTGAAGGCATCAAAACTATGAATTAACACATGTGGAATTATATACTTAACAAAAAAGTGTGAAACAACTGAAAATATGTCTTATATTCTAGGTTCTTCAAAGTAGCCACCTTTTGCTTCGATGACTGCTTTGCACACTCTTGGCATTCTCTTGATGAGCTTCAAGAGGTAGTCACCAGGAATGGTCTTCCAACAATCTTGAAGGAGTTCCCAGAGATGCTTAGCACTTGTTGGCCCTTTTGCCTTCACTCTGCGGTCCAGCTCACCCCAAACCATCTCGATTGGGTTCAGGTCTGGTGACAGTGGAGGCCAGGTCATCTGGCGTAACACCCCATCATTCTCCTTCTTGGTCAAATAGCCCTTATACAGCCTGGAGGTGTGTTTGGGGGTCATTGTCCTGTTGAAAAATAAATGATGATCCAACTAAACGCAAACCGGATGGAATAGCATGCCGCTGCAAGATGCTGTGGTAGCCATGCTGGTTCAGTATGCCTTCAATTTTGAATAAATCCCCAACTGTGTCAGCAAAGCACCCCCACACCATCACACCTCCTCCTCCATGCTTCACGGTGGGAACCAGGCATGTAGAGTCCATCCGTTCACCTTTTCTGCGTCGCACAAAGATACGGTGGTTGGAACCAAAGATCTCAAATTTGGACGCATCAGACAAAATCACAGATTTCCACTGGTCTAATGTCCATTCCTTGTGTTCTTTAGCCCAAACAAGTCTCTTCTGCTTGTTGCCTGTCCTTAGCATTGGTTTTCTAGCAGCTATTTTACCATGAAGGCCTGCTGCACAAAGTCTCCTCTTAACAGTTGTTGTAGAGATGTGTCTGCTGCTAGAACTCTGTGTGGCATTGACCTGGTCTCTAATCTGACCTGCTGTTAACCTGCGATTTCTGAGGCTGGTGACTCGGATAAACTTATCCTCAGAAGCAGAGGTGACTCCTGGTCTTCCTTTCCTGGGGCGGTCCTCATGTGAGCCAGTTTCTTTGTAGCGCTTGATGGTTTTTGCAACTGCACTTGGGGACACTTTCAAAGTTTTCCCAATTTTTCGGACTGACTGACCTTCATTTCTTAAAGTAATGATGGCCACTCGTTTTTCTTCACTTAGCTGCTTTTTTCTTGCCAAAATACAAATTCTAACAGTCTATTCAGTAGGACTATCAGCTGTGTATCCACCAGACTTCTGCTCAACACAACTGATGGTCCCAACACCATTTATAAGGCAAGAAATGCCACTTATTAAACCTGACAGGGCACACCTGTGAAGTGAAAACCATTTCCGGTGACTACCTCTTGAAGCTCATCAAGAGAATGCCAAGAGTGTGCAAAGCAGTCATCAACGCAAAAGGTGGCTACTTTGAAGAACCTAGAATATAAGACATAATTTCAGTTGTTTCACACTTTTTTGTTAAGTATATAATTCCACATGTGTTAATTCATAGTTTTGATGCCTTCAGTGTGAATGTACAATTTTCATAGTCATGAAAATACAGAAAAATCTGTAAATGAGAAGGTGTGTCCAAACTTTTGGTCAGTACTGTATATATATATGTATATATATATACATATATATATAATAAGGAAATACGCAAATCACAAGATGCATAGACATGGTAAGGTAATGATATTTAAATTGTGAAAAAAAAATCCAAATGTGTTGAAATTGCAAAACAAAGAGCAATTCCACAATAGTTTTTAAAATATTTTCTTATTCTCTAGGCCAATACGAGTATGCAGATACCAAACATGTATAGGGTTTTTTTTACTTAAGTGGTAGAAAGAAATGAGAAAATTTGTTTGAAAAAAAAAATTCATTTGTGCCGCCATATTCCAAGACCCGTAATGTTATAATTATTTTAGATCTGGGTACTGTGAAGGCTTATTTTATGGGACCTGAGCTGAAATTTTTATTGGTACCATTTTGGGGTAGATACAATGTTTTGATTGCCTGCTATTGTAATGTTGCGGCTAAAAAAATGTAAATATGATGTTTTGATTTTTTTTCTCATTTCACAATTTATTGATTCGATTTTTAAAAAATATTTTGATAGATTGGTCTTTCATGAATGCAGTGATACCAAATATGTGCATTTTATAAATTGTTTTATTTTTAATGGGGCAAAAGGGGGAGGGTTTTGAATGTTTGCATTTTTTAAATTTTTTTCATATTTTTGAAAACTTTTTTTTTATATTTCACTTTATTTAATAGTCCCCTTAGGAGAACTAAAGCTGCGATTGTCTGATTGCCTGCGCTATACATAGCAAGGCTTCAGCTCAGCTATGTGTAGCATAAATCATGATCTACTATGAATGCCATCCACTGTCTGGCTTTCACAGGAGTAATGACATTCACTGGGGATGTCAGTAGATCCCTGGCTTTCATGACAGCCCATTAGCGCCGAGCAATCATGTGACATGGGCACCTATGGGCGGAATGAATGTAGCTCTTCCGCCCGGAGCGTGCTAAATACCACTGTCAGTGACTAACAGCAGGATCTAACTGGTTAACAGCTGTGGGCATATCACAGCTCCAACCATGGCTGTTAAAAGCACATGATGACTGATTATATCAGTTATCGTATGCTTGAAAAGATTTGGACTAGGCATGCAAGACCACAGCAAAGGCAGGGACACAACCCTTGACGTAAATACATGACAACGGTCATGAAGGTGGTTAATGGTTTCCAATACACTTGTTGAATACAGTCGGGGATATCTTCAAGATCCGCTGCTGGCAGCTTCCTGTGCAATTGCCAGCCAACAACTTCTCAGATGTGCTTAATGGGAGACTAGAAACCCAGCAGACCCAGGTAACAGGTGTTGGCCATGCAGGCTGCTGAAAGTAATGAGAGCAATATGCCGCCTGACATTGTTGTGATGAAAAACGTCTCCTGTGGCACTTTGGAGAAATGACCGTACCAATGTTTGCATGAACAAATCAGTGTAACGCTGAGATGTTAGTGTACCTGGATTGAAAACTAGAGGGGTCAAACTACCATGTATTATGAACCCCAATACCATAATCCCAACCAATAGCAAGACCAATTTCTGGCTTTCATTGTATCCAAGACAAAATCATCTATCTATCTATCTATCTATCTATCTATCTATCTATCTATCTATCTATCTATCTTGCAGCAGGTCCCTACACACCCATAAAGGCAGGCATTGCTGACAGAGGTGTCCACATTCACCCAGGAATTCATTCATCAGCTTTAGAGAGTTATTCACACAGGTCAGGGACCCATCAGACTGGGGCCACCTTGACGTTGGTTGATGGGCACATATTATTTGTCCAAATTTTATGCTAAGCGTCTCATATTTTTCCTAATTCTCCAAAGCCATATTGCTATTCAAATCTCACATATTCCAAATTGACATGCTTTAGCATCATAGAGTGCAACCTTTTTTCTATCTATCTATCTATCTATCTATCTATCTATCTAGAGCAAAAAATTGGAACAGCACACATATAAAAGTACTATTGGTGCAGGGCCTCTCAGCAAGGAGTCCCCTCCGTGCAAAAGGATATACATTCAGAAAAAAGAGGTAGCACTCCAGTATTTTCAAAAATACAAAAGGGACTTTAATAGCCCTGGTGGCGTGATGATGTTTCGGCTGCAATGAGCCTTTTCCAAGCCAAGCCAAGCTTGAGAAAGGGTTATTGTAGCCGAAACGTCACCAGTGCTGCCTCTTTTTTCTGAATATTTATCTATCTATCTATGTATCTATCTGTCTCTTATCTATTATCTACCTGTCTAGCTATCTATTATCAATCTATCTATTATCTATCATCTATCTATTTATCTATCTATTATCAATCTATCATCTATCTATCTATCTAGCTATCTATTATCTATCTATCTATCTATCTATCTATCTATCTATCTATCTATCTATCTATCTATCTCTATCTATTATCTACCTGTCTATCTATCTATCTATCTATCTATCTATCTATCTATCTATCTATCTATCTATCTATCTATCATCTGTCTATTATCTATCTATCTATCTATCTATCTATCTATCTATCTATCTATCTATCTATCTATCTATCTCTATCTATTATCTACCTGTCTATCTATCTATCTATCTATCTATCTATCTATCTATCTATCTATCTATCTATCTATCTATTATCTATCTATCTATCTATTATCTGTCTATTATCTATCTATCTATCTATCTATCTATCTATCTATCTATCTATTATCCCTCTATCTTATATCTATCTATCTATCTATCTATCTATCTATCTATCTATCTATCTATCTATCTATCTATCATCTATCTATTTATTATCTATCTATCTATCTATCTATCTATCTATCTATCTATCTATCTATTATCTATCTATTATCTATCTATCTATCTATCTATTATCTGTCTATTATCTATCTATCTATCTATCTATCTATCTATCTATCTATCTATCTATCTATCTATTATCCCTCTATCTTATATCTATCTATCTATCTATCTATCTATCTATCTATCTATCTATCTATCTATCTATTATCTGTCTATTATCTATCTATCTATCTATCTATCTATCTATCTATCTATCTATCTATCTATCTATCTCTGCATTGTATTATATCTCTACTTGTACCATTATTTACGCTTGGCAGAGACATATCCTTTGTTTTGTGCAGCAATAAATCTAGTCTTTTGATGTCATCATTATCCCTATATTAGGCAGGTGTGACCTGAGCATCGGTGAGCAGATGTTAGTCCAAAGGTCTCAGTTCGACAAATTGACTTTCATCATTTAAGATCCATTCATTAAGGAGAAACAAATATCTTCACTTTGATTTCATTTCTTCTCGCTGGTTTGCTTTACCTTTAGGGGCTTCACCTTAGTTCTTCAAAACAGATCTGGATACTTGAATAGCATGAAACATGAAAACTACCTTCTTATGACTTTCAAAGTTGATGTTTGTATTCTTGAGGGGATAGAGATTCCCTTGATGGAAAATGTTCATAAAAGAGAATAGAAAAAGCTACAGGTGGTGTTCAGTTTCACAGTTTGCACTTGCTATAGAAAACTGGAGTAATATAATCCACTATATGATGCATGCCCTATGAAAAAAGAAAACTTCATTAGGCTTTCAGCCATTTCTAATGCATTTAGTAATGTATTTCCCATGCTTAGCTTTTCATTATTAGCAAATCTTATAAGTGTTAAATTATTTTTACATTTCAGTATTAGAAAATATTTCTATCCATTCACTAGTGATGAGCGACTTTACCAAAATTTAAATTCAACAGTTCACTCTAATTTTTTCATGAAATTGGATTTGCTTTTAGGTTATTCTCAAGTCAAATGCTCCTTATAATCTTTCTACACTCCAGAGCATAATAAAGGTAGGGTGAAATAAAAATATTCACCTCGCTGCTCACTTGTTCCCCTGCTGCAGCTCCCTGCTTTGTCCTCGATGCATGCCCTTATGGCTCCTTCTTGACATGTCCACCATGCATGACATCCTCTTCATCAATCTTCATTTTGCACTGGTGCTCCCGTTGCAGAATAGATCTCTCACATCACAATGCACACTGTTGTGCTACGTTTCGATGAAGCATGTTGTACTCGGCCCTGGAAACCCTGTTGTAGAGGAGGACATCGCTCATGGTCGACAAGTAAAGAATAACCCAGAGGAACTTGTACAGAGGACCGGACAGATGGCTGTAGTGGTGGAAAACATGAGCTATGAAATGTGTTTTTTTTCACCCGTTTCCCAGTACTTTACAGACAAACAAAATAACAGCCATCCTGATGAATGGAATCACAAAAAAATTTGGATTCAGGAGAAATTTTTGTAAAATCTTTTTGTACATTTTTTGTAAAGTTCAAGGAAATTGATTTGCACATTTTTGCTATTTACCAAATTTACTTGTAAATAAATACATAACTTTAAAAGAGATGAAGACCAATATTAAAAAGCATTATTACATACAGTGGCATGAAAAAGTTTTGGCACCCCTGGTCAAAATTACTGTTATTGTACCCAAAATTTTACATGCCACAGTCACTATGTATCATGACATACATAACAGAAAAATAGCAAAAATGTCTTCGATATTTACTAGGATTGGGGTTTCTTGTTTCTACCCTGCGAAATGGTTGGGAGATCCACTTCTTCACCTATACAAAACATGAACATGTCAGTATATAAACTCATTACAATCTACAATACACTACAATTTATATCATGCACACAAACTTAGCAATATGATATAATAGTTTATTTGTTAATTATTCTATAGGTTTTTCAGAAGGGAAGCCAAATCTGGCCATATAGTTATGCCTTACCAGGCCTTCAAATTATTGACTAACTACTTAATACATAAATATGCCAGGTTTGCCAAAGCAAGAGCTGTTCATAAATGAGGATCCCAAGGTGGAGGTCCTTCTTCATGACATCCATATGACCTAAAATAAAATATACTAATGCCACATCTCTTGTTCCTGCGACATCTTCTACTGTCGCCAGTCACCACTGTATTCATTTTGCGGCAGATCTTGTGATAGAAGAGATATTGGAACGGCTTTAATGGTGTAGGCTCTGCTCAGTCTGACAGTATGGATTTGTGTGCTGTCCAGCTAGAGGTATCAGTTCCCTGCTCCAGCCAATTTGAGAGCACCACACTCAACTCAGCTGCCAGATATAGCCTTGTGATTCTCTGGTTCTGTCCGGTTTAGTTAGCTCATTCCTATCATTGTTTCTTGTTTTGACCTTGACTTGTGTTTCTAACTATTCTTACGGATTCTGATGTTGTACCTTTCCTGCCCTCTTGGATCTGACCCTGCTACCTGACCACTCCTGCCAACCTGCACCACCGATCAGCAGGATATTCCATGGCCCCAGCCCAAGGTCCCCTGTTTAAGCTCAGATCCCATTACAGGGGCTAAAGGGTGAAGGCCATGACAACCCCTGAGATCTGTTAAGTGGAGTGTCTTGCGCTTAGCCTGTCTGTGGTAGACATTTTAGAGCAGCCAGTTGACCACTGACAGAAAAGTCCTTACATTTACGAGTTGCCATCATGAGGAAAACCACTTTAATTAAGAGAATTGCAGCTTAATTTCTAATTAATACAATGTTACCTATTTGCAGATTATAAACATTAACATTTTAACAGAATAACAATTTCTACTTGTCAATTTTGGAAAAATTACAAAAATTTGCAGCAATTACAACATTTGGCATGAAGATTTCAAGACATTTGGATACGGCTTGTACAATATTCCTTTGTGGCAAATCGCCAAAGACTTTTAAGACCGATTGAGTAAATAGAGCCCCTCATTTATAATTTACATAAAATTTAGAATTTATTGGAAAGCGTTTGATGGTGTAACTTAGCTGGAAAGGAGCGAATACATGTATACAGTAGACGATTTACAATTCTTAAAGCTGCATGCTTCATTGCTCTTTGTATAAGAATTTTCTGTAGAAATACTAGACAATAATGCAGTGCGGAGTAAGGTGATCAAAGTGACTTTTCTGGGTTTCAATTTCTAATCCCGGTAAGATGAACTGTTTTTGTTATTCAGATGGAGAAAGACACAATAATGAATGGGGTTTAACTGGTCTTGTAAGAGGTTTAGAAATGATAATACTGAGTAATGAAGATAAAGAGAATGTTTTTCTTTCAGGGCTTCTCACCCTTTAAATTTCATGTCTTGATCACAATCAGAAATTCAATAGAGAGAACTGCGGGCCAATTTTATGCAGTTTCAATGTCACAATAAAGGGACGTTCAGGAAGCTACAATTATAAGATTAAATATTTTTCAGTTTGAGATGGAGACAATGGTCACAAAGAGGCAGTTTTAGCAAAATGATAAAATGCTCTCAATAGGATTACCCATGGGGATCCAAACTGAAGCCTGACATTGTACGAAATATGTTCAGAATGAAACCATGTTTGCATCAAACATTCTGGAAATGAATTTTTCTGTGATGACTGGTGACCCATAAATACATGCAGGGTCAGATCAAACCGAAAAATAGTTCTGCTTCACAAGGTTCAGACAAAATAGCAATTGGTCAGGTCTACTCTTTAGACTATTTAGTGTACACAAGGGTGCAAATTGGATATTTCCCATAAGACCAAACATTTCAGAATTCAAAGATGGTTATAACGAGACCAAAAGAATAAGAAAAGGGTAAATAGACAACTTGTTCTTCAGAAGAACTTTTTGTCTAGACCTGAAAATATCCATAAATATTCTTAGTATTGACATGGAAGAACACAGAACACCATGTGGAGGCTGATATCATAAGCATTGTGGAAGCAGCAGATGATCTTGTAGGAGCATTGACCTGTCCACTCATGAGATTATGCTAATAAGGACACAGCTGAACTTGACAGTGGCATGTCATGGGTGGGAGTATAGCACAATCAGGTCATGGGAATGATGACAGCAGCAGGAGATGGAGGATTGTGATGATCTTGTAGGAAGCAGTGACCTGTCCACTCATGTGATGAGGTTATGGACATCTATGACTATATGTATTCTGTTTGAATATGTTTTATCCTAAACGTGACAGCTGAAATTGGACTGTTAGAATTAGCATTAATATGCTATGGTTATTAAAAAAACCTGGTTTTGCATTTCTAGCATTTATAATATGAGATACCAACTTTATATTTAAACTTAATATTTCAAGTGAAAACAAATGATATAATGAGATCATAATGTGAACATCTTAAAAATCATTACGAATCAATTGTTTCGATCATTTGACTACAGCAATGAGGGTTTCTTAAAAACAGGAATATTGTCTTAAAACTTTTTTTTGTTGTTGAACTTATTTTTGTAAAACATTAATAACTAAGACTTCCACGTGACGATGGAGCACAATGATGACAATTTTTTCTGTGTTCAGGTCAAAACGTATATGACGAAACCACAGGGCAGCGGTGAGGTTGTGCGTACTTCACATAGGGAGCAGAATGCTTCATGGTAATGGTGATTGTCGGCCATGATGACATCACTGGTGATTCTTGGCCATGATAGGTGTCTAGTTTTTTTTTGGCTGCTACTTTTGCACCATTCACTGATTCCCAGGCACCGGTACGTGCCACACTGATGACACAATGATATCATCCATGTGTCATCAGTGTGCATGTGTGCGGGATGTTTTGCGGCCTGTACTGCTACCAAAAATACTGACGTCTAAAAGAGCTCCTAGTGAACTCGGTCATTTACTGAACTTTGACCGATTTTTGCCATGCTTTACGAAAAAGCTCGGAAATCCGAACGTGAATCCGAATGAGCAATGTTTGTGCCAAATTTGAGATTGGCGAACGTTTTCTGAACAAGTTCGATCATCTTTGCTAATCACCACGTCCCTGAAAATAAAAAAGGTCACATTTATGTACACATTTGTTTCCTGAATAAGAAATCCCCCCACACTGTGCCACCAAATACAGGCATGCAACCACCATTAACCCCTTCATGACCCAGCCTATTTTGACCTTAATGACCTGGCCGTTTTTTGCAATTCTGACCAGTGTCCCTTTATGAGGTAATAACTCAGGAACGCTTCAACGGATCCTAGCGGTTCTGAGAATGTTTTTTCGGGACATATTGGGCTTCATGATAGTGGTAAATTTAGCTCGATAATTTCTGTGTTTATTTGTGAAAAAAATGGAAATTTGTCGAAAATTTTTAAAATTTCGCAATTTTCACATTTTGAATTTTTATTCTGTTAAACCAGAGAGTTATGTGACACATAATAGTTAATAAATAACATTTCACACATGTCTACTTTACATCAGCACAATTTTGGAAACTAAATTTTTTTTTGCTAGGAAGTTATAAGGGTTAAAATTTGACCAGTGATTTCTAATTTTTACAACAAAATTTACAAAACCATTTTTTTTAGGGACCACCTCACATTTGAAGTCAGTTTGAGGGTTCTATATGGCTGAAAATACCCAAAAGTGACAAAATTCTAAAAACTGCACCCCTCAAGGTGCTCAAAACCACATTCAAGAAGTTTATGAACCCTTCAGGTGTTTCACAGCAGCAGAAGGAACATGGAAGGAAAAAATGAACATTTAACTTTTTAGTCACAAAAATGATCTTTTAGCAACAATTTTTTTATTTTCCCAAAGGTAAAAGGAGAAACTGGACCTTGAAAGTTGTTGTCCAATCTGTCCTGAGTACGCTGATACCTCATATGTGGGGGTAAACTACTGTTTGGGCGCACATCAGGGCTCGGAAGGGAAGAAGCGCCATTTGACTTTTTGAATGAAAAATTGGCTCCATCGTTAGCGGATACCATGTCGCGTTTGGAGAGCCCCTGTGTGCCTAAACATTGGAGCTCCCCCACAAGTGACCCCATTTTGGAAACTAGACCCCCAAGGAACTTATCTAGATGCATAGTGAGCACTTTAAACCCTCAGGTGCTTCACAAATTGATCCGAAAAAATGAAAAAGTACTTTTTTTTTTACAAAAAATTTATTTTACCCTCAATTTTTTCATTTTCACATGGGCAACAGGATAAAATGGATCCTAAAATATGTTGGGCAATTTCTCCTGAGTACGCATAGTGAGCACTTTAAACCCCCAGGTGCTTCACAGAAGTTTATAACGCAGAGCCGTGAAAATAAAAAATAATTTTTCTTTCCTCAAAAATGATTTTTTAGCCCAGAATTTTTTATTTTTCCAAGGGTAACAGGAGAGATTGGACCCCAAATGTTGTTGTGCAGTTTGTCCTGAGTACGCTGATACCGCATATGTGGAGGTAAACCACTGTTTAGGCGCACGGCAGGGCTCGGAAGGGAAGGCACGCCATTTGGATTTTTGAATGGAAAATTAGCTCCAATCATTAGCGGGCACCATGTCGCGTTTGGAGAGCCCCTGTGTGCCTAAACATTGGAGCTCCCCCACATGTGACCCCATTTTGGAAACTAGACCTCCCAGGGAACTAATCTAGATGTGTGGTGAGCACTTTGAACAGCCAAGTGCTTCACAGAAGTTTATAACGCAGAGCCATGAAAATAAAAAATAATTTTTATTTTCTCAAAAATGATTTTTTAGCTCGAAATTTTTTATTTTCCCAAGGGTAACAGGAGAAATTTGACCCCAAATGTTGTTGTCCAGTTTCTCATGAGTATGCTGATACTTCATATGTGGGGGGTAAACCACTGTTTGGGCACACGTCGGGGTTCAGAAGGGAAGTAGTGACGTTTTGAAATGCAGACTTTGATGGAATGCTCTGCGGCCCTCACGTTGCGTTTGCAGAGCCCCTGATGTGCCTAAACAGTAGAAACTCCCCACAAGTGACCCCATTTTGGAAACTAGACCCCCAAAGGAACTTATCTAGATGTGTGGTGAGCACTTTGAACCCCCAAGTGCTTCACAGAAGTTTATAACGCAGAGCCGTGAAAATAATAAATACGTTTTCTTTCCTCAAAAATAATTTGTTAGCCCAGAATTTTTTTATTTTCCCAAGGGTAACAGGAGAAATTTGACCCCAAAAGTTGTTGTCCAGTTTCTCCTGAGTACGCTGATACCCCATATGTGGGGGTAAACCACTGTTTGGGCACACGTCGGGGCTCGGAAGGGAGAGAGCACCATTTGACTTTTTCAATGCAAGATGGGCTGGAATCAATGGTGGCGCCATGTCGCGTTTGCAGACCCCCTGATTTGCCTAAACAGTGGAAACCCCTCAATTCTAACACTAAGCCCAACACACCCCTAACCCTAATCCCAACCCTAACCACAACCCTAACCCCAACACACCCCTAACCCTAGTCTTAACCCTAATTCCAACCCTAACCCTAAGGCTATGTGCCCACGATGCGGATTTCTATGCGGATTTTTCTCACCATCTTTGAAAAATCTGCAGGTAAAATGCACTGCGCTTTACCTGCGGATTTACCGTGGATTTCCAGTGTTTTTTGTGTGGATTTCACCTGCGGATTCCTATTATGGAGCAGGTGTAAAACGCTGTGGAATCCGCACAAAGAATTGACATGCTGCGGAAAATACAACGCAGCGTTTCCGCACTGTATTTTCCGCACCATGGGCACAGCGGATTTGGTTTTCCATAGGTTTACATGGTACTGTAAATGTGATGGAAAACTGCTACGAATCTGCAGCAACCAATCCGCTGCGGATCTGCAGCCATATCCGCACCGTGTGCACAAAGCCTAATTCTAACCTAATTCTAACCCTAATTCCAACCCTAGCCCTAATTCTAACCCTAACCCTAATTGTAACCCTAACCCTAATTGCAACCCTAACCCTAATTCTAACCCTAATTCTAACCCTAACCCTAATTCTAACCCTAACCCTAAGTGCAACCCTAGCCCTAAGTGCAACCCTTACCCTAAGTGCAACCCCAAACCCTAAGTGCAACCCTAAGTACAACCCTAACCCTAAGTGAAACCCTAACCCCAAGTGCAACCCTAAGTGCAACCCAAGCCCTAAGTGCAACCCTAGCCCTAAGTGCAACCCTAACCCTAAGTGCAACCCTAAATGCAACCCTAACCCTATGTGCAACCCTATCCCTAAGTGCAACCCTAACCCTAAGTGAAACCCTAACCCTAAGTGCAACCCTAACCCTACCCCTAACCCTAATCCTAACGGAAAAACAAAAATAAATATGTTATCTGTATTTTATTATTGTCCCTACCTATGGGGGTGATAAAGGGGGGGGTTATTTACTATTTTTTTATTTTGATAGCTGTGATAGAACCTATCACAGCGATCAAAATGTACAGGGAATGAATCTGCCGGCCGGCAGATTCGGCGGGCGCACTGCGCATGCGCCTGTCATTTTCCAAGATGGCGGCGCCCATGTGAGAAGACCGAGGACACCGGGAGGGACACTGGGACTAGATTAGTATGGGGGGGGGTGCGATCGGACAGCGGGGGGGGCGGAGGGGAGGACGGGGGAGGGTCAGAGGGAAGAGGAAGGCGCTTAGGACAGGACGGAGGGGTAGGCAACACTGACGGCGGCTGCAGATCACCGCCGTCAGTCGGTTGGGGGGCCAGATCGGGGTCTCCAGCCATGGCCGATGCTATTGCAGCATCAGCCATAGCTGGATTGCAATATTTCACCAATTTTCATAGGTGAAATATTACAGATTGCTCTGATTGGCTGTTTCACTTTCAACAGCCAATCAGAACGATCGTAGCCACGGGGTGGCGAAGCCACCCCCGCTGGGCTGAAGTACCACTCCCCCTGTTCCTGTAGGTCGGGTGAAATTGGAGTTAACCCTTTCACCCGGCCTGCAGGAATGCGATCATTCTGTGACACAGCATATGCGTCACAGGTCGGATTGGCACCGACTTTCATGACGTATACGCTGTGTCACAGGTCGGGAAGGGGTTAATATATGTTCAGATATTATACAATCCCCATTCCAAATTTTGATTGATAATCCACCACTGTGACCGCCACCCAATAAGTATATAAATTAATTAGCACTTGTATTTTTTCCCCAATTCAATACCAGTCACACTCCTGCATCCTCAGTGCTCTCCACTCTGTACCTTTGTACCTGCATTCATAATATTTACATGCCCCCCCTCTGCCCCAATCACTTACTCTCCCCCACTCTCAATTCATCATCATTTGCTGTCCCCCACCCCTCAGTCTCAAATCATCCTCATTTGTTATCCCCCACCCTCAATACAACATCATTTGCTCTCTCCGACCTTCAATACATAATCTCTTACTCTTCCTCGCCCCCCACTCTCAATTCATTAATATTCGCTCTCACCACCCACAATTTATCAATATTTTCTCTAACCCACCCTCAATTCATCAATATTTTGTCTCTCCTACCCTCAATTCATCACCATTTGCTGTCCTCTACCCCCACCCTCAAGTCATCGCAATTTACGGTCCCCATCCCACAGTCTCACTACATCATCATTTACTCTCCCCACCCTCAATTCATCATTATGTGCACTCCCCCACCCTCAATTCATCATAATTTACTGTTGTCCACCCTTCACTCTCAAGTCATCATCATCATTTGCTGTCCACCACCCTGTCTCAATTCATAATCATTTGCTCTCCCCTACCTTCAATTCATCATCATTTGCTCTCCCTTACCCTCATTTCATCATCACTTGCTCTCCCCACCTTGAATTCACCATCATTTGCTTTCCCTTACCCTCAAGTCCTCATCATTTGCTCTCCCCACTTCCACCTTCAGTTCATCATTTGCTCTCCGAACTCACACCTTCAGTTCATCATTTGCTGTCCCCCATCCCTCACCCTCAATTCATCTTCATTTAGTCTCCCCCGCCCTCAAGACAGCATCATGTCCTGGACAGTAACCCAGATTGCCTTCATTATAATCCACCTATGCTCACATAGCTCTCAGTAAATCTGACAGCCTGTGTGACAAATAATCCTGTTATGCTCCACCTATGTTTTTTTAAAAAAGTGGTGTGATCAGTAGGAAAGGAGAACAATTTCCAATTATTGCGCTAATAAGGCACATGATTAATGGAGCTCCTAAATAACAATTTAATATACAATTACCCTTTTCTTTTCCCTTTTCTCTTTTCTAAAAATTTAATGGAATCTGTAAGCAGGCTTTTGCTGCATAATCTGAGAGCAGCATGATGTAAGGGCAGAGACCCTGATTCCAGCAACATGTCACTTACTGGGCTGCTTGTTGTAGTTTTGATAAAATCAGTGTTGTCTGTTACAGATCTACTAGCTTTCTGAATATTGAGCCTACATACAGAGGGGAAAATAAGTATTTAGTCAGCCACCAATTGTACAAGTTCTCCCACTTAAAAAGATGAGAGAGGCTTGTAATTGACATCATAGGTAGACCACAACTATGAGAGTCAAAATGAGAAAACAAATCCAGAAAATCACCTTGTCTGATTTGGCAACATTTATTTTGCAAATTATGGTTGAAAATAAGTATTTGGTCATTAATAAAAGTTAATATTTTGTTATATATCCTTTGTTGGCAATGACGGAGGTCAAACGTTTTCTGTACGTCTTCACAAGGTTGGCACACACTGTTGGTGGTATGCTGGCCCATTCTTCCATGCAGATCTCCTCTAGAGCAGTGATGTTTTGGGCCTGTCGCTGGGCAACATGGACTTTCAGCTCCCTCCAAAGGATTTCTATGTGGTTGAGATCTGGAGACTGGCTCAGCCACTCCAGGACCTTCATTTGCTTCTAACGAAGCCACTCCTTTGCTGCCCTGGCAGTGTGCTTGGGATCATTATCAATGCTGAAAGACCCATCCACGTTTCAACATCAAAGCCCTTGTTGATGGAAGGAGGTTTGTACTCAAAATCCCATGATACATGGCTCCATTCATTCTTTCATGTACACTGATCAGTCATCCTGAACCCTTTGAGGAGAAACAGCCCCAAAGCATGATGTTGCCATCCCCATGCTTCACAGTAGGTATGGTGTTATTTGGATGCAACTCAGCATTCTGTCTGCTCCAAACACGACGAGTTTTGTTTCTACCAAACAGTTCAACTTTGGTTTCATCAGACCATATGACATTCTCCCAATACTCTTCTGGATAATCCAAATGCTCTCTAGCAAACAAACTTCAGATGGGCCCGGACACATCTGGCACAGCAGGATCTGAGTCCCTGGTGGCGTAGTGTGTTAATGATGACAGCCTTTGTTACGGTGGTCTCAGCTTTATGCAAGTCATTCACTAGGTCCCCCCGTGTGGTTCTGGGATTTTTGCTCACCTGTTATGGACCTGGTGGTTAGGTGCACCTGGAATGACCTGATGGTTAAACTACAAAACAGGACAAGCTCTGGGAAGTGGGAACTCTGCTGACCGCAATCCTAATCCTATAACACACACACTAGAAATAGCTGTGGAGCGTACCTAACTCTCCCTAGATGCCTCTTCACAGCCTAAGAGCTAACTACCCCTAAAGATAGGAAAATAAGCCTTTCCTTGCCTCAGAGAAAATTCCCCAAAGGTAAAGGAAGCCCCCCACATATATTAACTGTGAGTTAAGTGGAAAGTCACAAACACAGGGATGAAACAGGTTTCAACAAAGGAGGCCAGACTTACTAAATAGACTGAGGATAGGAAAGGGATCTATGCGGTCAGCACAAAAATCTACAAAAAGCCACGCAGAGTGTGCAAAAAGACCCCCGCACCGACTCATGGTGCGGAGGTGCCACTCTGCAACCCAGAGCTTCCAGCTAGCAAGGCAATATCATGTTAGCAAGCTGGACTAGAACTTAGCAAGTACTAAGAAATATATATTCAGTACACAATGAACAACAAATGAACTAGCAGGGACTTAGCTTCTGCTGGAGTAGACAGTTCATCAGAAAGATCCGAGAGAGATCTGAACCAGTGCAGATACATTGACAGCTGGCATGGAGTAACGATCTGAGTGGAGTTAAATAGAGAAACCAGCCTAGCCGCAAACGAAGGCAGCTGAGGAAGGAACCTCAGAACCAGCAGTTCCACTCACAGCCACCAGAGGGAGTCCACGGACAGAACTCGCCGCAGTACCATTCATGACCACAGGAGGGAGTTCGAGAACGGAATTCACAACACTCAGCATTCTTGTGATCATTTTGACCCCACAGGTTGAGATCTTGCATGGAGCCCTAGATCGAGGGAGATTATCAGTGGTCTTGTATGTCTTCCATTTTCTTCTTATTATTGCTCTCAGTTGATTTCATCACACCAAGCTGCTTGCCTATTGCAGACTCAGTCTTCACAGCCTGGAGCAGGGCTACAATTTTGTTTCTGGTGTCTTCAACAGCTCTTTGGTCTTTACTAGTGATGAGCAAGTATACTCATTGCTCGGGTTTTCCAGAGCACGTTTGGGTGGTCTCTGAGTATTTATGACTGCTCGGAGATTTAGTTTTCCTTGCCACAGCTGGATGATTTGTGGCTACTAGACAGCTTGATTACATGTGGGGATTCTCTAGCAACCAGGCAACTCCCACATGTAATCAAGCTGTTTAGCAGCTGTAAATCATCCAGCTGTGGCAAGGAAAACTAAATCTCCGAGCAGTCGGGAAAACCCGAGCAACGAGTATACTCGTTCATCACTAGTCTTCTTCACCATAGTGGAGTTTGAAGTGTGACTGTTTGAGGTTGTGGACAGGTGTCTTTTTTACTGATAACAAGTCCAAACAGGTGCCATTACTACAGTTAATGAGTGGAGGACAGAGGAGCCTCTTAAAGAAGAAGTTACAGGTCTGTGAGGACCATAAGTCTTGCATGTTTTTAGGTGACCAAATACTTATTTTCCACCAAAATTTGCAAAATAAATCTTGCCAAATCAGACAAGGTGATTTTCTGGATTTGTTTTCTCATTTTGACTCTCATAGTTGTGGTCTACCTATGATGTCAATTACAGGCCTCTGTCATCTTTTTAAGTGGGAGAACTTGCACAATTGGTGGCTGACTAAATACTTTTTTTCTCCTCTGTCTAACCTTGCCAACACCACTGATTGGCAGATTTCTGTAAGTAAGAAAAAAGCTGTCAATCAGTGAAAGGGCAGGTTTAAACAGAGCAGTAGAACCACATGTTACAAAACAAATAGTTGTCTAGTGATGATCTCCTGCTGATAAAACACTGTCCACTAAGTGACCCATTGCTGATATCAGGGTCTCAGCCCCTACAGTGTGCTGCTCTTGGATTACATTCTACAAACTGTTGACGGATTACCTTAAAACACAGACATCATGTTAAGTTTAACACAAACTCTTAAATGTCTGGTTCACATAAAGTTAAGCAGATTTCAGCTCTGTTCTGTCTGCTGGCTTCAAGGCAATTAATCTGCGGGGAATAAGTGTCTAACAGCATGCTGTAGTGTCGCCAGGAATGGGCTTTTGCTAAATCTCTTTTATTTAGCTGTGCAGTAAATTTGGTGGAAGAGGTAATTTGTTACTGTTTTCCCATAAACTGAAAGGTTACAACAATTTTGCTTAATTGGTTTACTCAGTGATGCTCCTGTCAAGTATCGTACAAGCTTGTGAAATGCTAACAGCCTCCCTAAGTGAGAAATTTGCTCTTGTGCTATAATATAAAATAGTCATTTTTACTGCAGAAGTACAATGGTCCATTTCCATCTCTCCAAACAGGTCAATGGATCATGTCTTAGAGTAGGGTTGAGCGAAACAGATCGGCACTTTTCAAAAGTCGCCGACTTTTAGCAAAGTCGGGTTTCGTGAAATCCGACCTGATCCCACTCTGGGATCGGGTCGGCGGTGCACGATCTGTAATCCAAAGTCAGGTTTCGTTTTTTATATATATATATATATATATATATATATATATATATATATGTATATATATATATATGTCATAGAGACACATATATATATTTATATTTACTTCAGCGCGATAATGTTGAAAAGCCGGTAATTCAATTGCCGGCTTTTCATTTCTCCTGCCTAAACCCGACATGATATGAGACATGGTTTACATACAGTAAACCATGTCATATCCCCCTTTTTTTTGCATATTCCACACTATTAATGTTAGTAGTGTGTATGTGCAAAATTTCAGCGCTGTAGCTATTAAATTTAAGGGTTAAATCGCGGAAAAAATTGGCGTGGGCTCCCGCGCAATTTTCTCCGCCAGAGTGGTAAAGCCAGTGACTGAGGGCAGATATTAATAGCCTGGAGAGGGTCCATGGTTATTGGCCCCCCCTGGCTACAAACATCTGCCCCTAGCCACCCCAGAAAAGGCACATCTGGAAGATGCGCCAATTCTGGCACTTGGCCACTCTCCTCCCACTCCCGTGTAGCGGTGGGATATGGGGTAATGAAGGGTTAATGTCACCTTGCTATTGTAAGGTGACATTAAGCCAGATTAATAATGGAGAGGAGTCAATTATGACACCTATCCATTATTAATCCAATTGTATGAAAGGGTTAAAAAAAACACACACACATTATTAAAAAGTATTTTAATGAAATAAACACACAGGTTGTTTTAATATTTTATTGCTCTCTCAATCCACCTGAAGACCCTCGCTTGGCAAAATAATAAACCAACAATATACATACCATCCGAGGTTCTGTCAGGTCCCACGATGTAAATCCTTCTGAAGGGGTTAAAATATTTTACAGGCAGAAGGTGTGCTAATGCACTCGCTGCTGCCTTTAAACCCCGGCGAATGAATGAAGGTAATGTAGGTCAATGACCTGTAGTTACCTTCAGTCGCGGTGATGCGCCCTCTGCTGGATGTCCTCATGAACTGCAGCCTGGGAACTTTTTCCCAAGCTCCAGGTCATATGAGGACATCCACCAGGGGGCGCATCACCACGACTGAAGGTAACTATAGGTCATTGACCTACATTTCCTTCATTCGCCGGGGTTTACAGGCACGAGCACAGCTGCATTATAGCAGAGCTCCTGCCTGTAAACTATTTTAACCCCTTCAGATGGATTTACCTCGTGGGACGTGACAGTTCATCAGAGGGTATGTATATTGTTGGTTTATTATTTTTCCAAGCGAGGGTCTTCAGGTGGATTGAGAGAGCAATAAAATATTAAAACAACCTGTGTGTTTATTTCATTAAAATACTTTTTAATCATGTGTGTGTGTGTTTTTTAACCCTTTCATACAATTGGATTAATAATAGATAGGTGTCAGAATTGACGCCTCTCCATTATTAATCTGGCTTAATGTCACCTTACAATAGCAAGGTGGCATTAACCCTTCATTACCCCATATCACATCGCTACACGGGAGTGGGAAGAGAGTGGCCAAGTGCCAGAATTGGCGCATCTTCCAGATGTGCCTTTTCTGGGGTGGCTGGGGGCAGATGTTTGTAGCCAGGGGGGGCCAATAACCATGGACCCTCTCTAGGCTATTAATATCTGCCCTCAGTCACTGGCTTTACCACTCTGGCGGAGAAAATTGCGCGGGAGCCCACGCCAATTTTTTCCGCGATTTAACCCTTAAATTTAATAGCTACAGCACCGAAATTTTGCACATACACACTACTAACATTAATAGTGTGGAATATGCAAAAAAAAGGGGGATATGACATGGTTTACTGTATGTAAACCATGTCTCATATCATGTCGGGTTTAGGCAGGAGAAATGAAAAGCCGGCAATTGAATTACCGGCTTTTCAACATTATCGCGCTGAAGCAAATATTAAAAAAGTATGCTTCCCCATTGAATTGCATTGGGTTTCGTGTTTTGGCCGATCCCCGACCCAGACTTTTCAATAAGATCGGCCGATGTCACTCGACCCGACTTTTGAGAAAGTCGGGTTTCGTGAAACCCGACTCGATCTCAAAAAATGAAAAGTCGCTCAACCCTATCTTAGAGGAGGATCTCCAATCACAAATCTCCTTCCCTACTCTGCTGGATTGGTGCTCTGTGATATATTTTTAAAAGTGGGTAAAGACTATGGAATGGTAAAAAATAAACAATTAAGCATCATTTTCCCTTAGAATCCCCCATTGCTCCAGTGGTCCTTGCTGGAATCAGAAATGATGACCACATCAGTAGTCATCTGTCATACATGGTGAGAACTGAGAATGGCTGCAGTAGTCATGCGAATGATGACAGTATATATGAAAGCTGTTAATCATGGGGTGATTTCTCTCGCGCATCACCCCTACTCTGGAACTCTCTACCACAACATATCAGACTCTCACTTACCATCGAAACCTTCAAAAAGAACCTGAAGACCTAACTCTTCCGACAAGCCTACAGCCTGCAGTAACCACCGATCGACCAAACCACTGCACGACCAGCTCTACCCTCACCTACTGTATCCTCACCCATCCCTTGTAGATTGTGATCCCTCGCGGGCAGGGTCATCTCTCCTCCTGTACCAGTTGTGACTTGTATTGTTCAAGATTATTGTACCTGTTTTTATTATGTATACTCCTCCTCACATGTAAAGCACCATGGAATAAATGGTGCTATAATAATAAATAATAATAATAATAATAATAATAATTCAGGAGGTAAACATAAAAAAAATCAACTGACTCAATGGGCAGTTTCATGAACCATGGTTTTACCCATTCTTTGGTACAAGTTGGAGTTGTGAAATACTTCCATTGGTACATCTTTGTGTATTTTGTTATGTTGGGAGTTCTGAATATTTGATATTAAAGGGAATTACCCAGGTTTAAGGTGTTGATGACCCATCCTTAGGACTTGTGAACATGACTGTACTTTTGGCCCAAGTGTGATTCGACAAAACACAGGACCAATGTAATTCTATGGGGCCATGCAAATGTCCAATTTTTCTTCGGACCAAGCCAAATAATCACAGCATAGCCAAGAAAGATCACACTCAGCCATGAATGTCAATGAGTCAGTGGAAAATATCGGGCTGCACTCGGATGATCCATCTAAGTGCCCTCCAATTTCCGCACATTAACATAATGGAGAAGTTGGAGAAATATTTTTTCCCATCTTCTGCACTTCCGAGAGAATCGTATCACACTGTGATCAAACTCTGATCAAAGTTTAATCAGAGTGTGATTTTCATAATCAGACTGATTCTCTCCGATGAGAGAAAATTCCGTTCTGTGACCCTAACCTTAGGATAGTTTATTAATATCAGATTGGTGGGGATCTGACAGATTGGTGGCAGCAGAGAATACAGCCTGAACAGCAAAAAACCTATTAACCGTGCCTTGTTGCCAAGAACTGAATCTCAGCTTTGACTTCATAGCTGGTGACCATTAGAGCTAAATACAGACGATTGGTGGTGGTGCCAAGTGTTGTAAACCTAGACAAAGGACCTCCCTATGAATAGAGATCGATGGAATATTGAAAAATGTAATTCAAGTCTGATCGATGGGGACCTCCACCATTTACAAGAATAAAGGGGTTACTGCACAGTATGGGCTACTTCAACCACTCCTGCTTTTATCTAGCACTGTATAACCTTTAGGTATTTCATGGACTTATTAAAGGGATTTATCAACTTCACTGGAATAAGCCATTACTTTATGATTGGTGAATGTATGTCTTCTGGGACTGCCACAGATCCTAAGAATGAAGGGGACACACTCAATATATAGTGATGTGTCCCCTTCTATTTTTACTGTACAGTGTTGTTCCCGGCCACCCAATTGGTTAAGGACTGCCTTGAATTTCTTTGCCCAGCTGCGTGGCCAGGGACTGCAGTACAAGGGGAAACAAACTTTGGTGAAAGTCACTAATCATAACTGATTCCAACAAGAGACCGTAAACCCACATATGTGCATCAAAACTTATCGGACTTGCTCATGTCAGCCAATCAAATTGCAGCTAAAGTGTGAACTCAAATCTGATTGGCTGCTTTATTTTGCACCACTTTTCTGCTAAATGTTCAGTACATCAACATATATAATGAAACAACAATCACACATACAGAAGAAGATGGAAACAACAGGCTTGAATGGAATAAAACGAAAGTAGAAGTCAATGATTTTTAAATTACCCCCATCCACCATCCATCACTTAGATTTCTGTCAGCAATGAAGAGAGTCTTAGAGTCTGAAAATAAATCAATTACACATTAAATCAATTAAAAATGGTCCATTGACTAAGTGTGCAATCAATAAAGTGATCTAGATATGGACAGGTGCTGTAATGATGCATACATACTACTCAGTTTACATATTGCAGTTTATAATATAGTATTCTTTAAAGGCAATGCTTTTATACTAAAATGGCGCCACTGTTATTTTTGGCTGAGTCTAGTATTGCTGTTCTCCATTTAATGGGGTTAGGCTGCAATAAATTTTTCTGGAAACTTGAAGCAGACCCTTTATTAACGTGTGTCGGCTGGTAGACATATCAAAACAAAGGTCTTTTTGTAGGTCTTCAAGAGTATAGTTGCTGGGCCAAGGACTGTAAAGAAAGCATAAGGGTAAAATGAAGGTCGGCAATTTATTTAGTGTGTGCCATCCAAGGCTTTTTTTTAAGCTAAAAATATTTTGGGTAAAGGGGATTTGTTAGCTCAGGGAGGTCTTTGTGAGGAAGTAATAGCTTTTCTTTGTTTTTACTTCCTCATGCTGGTTTAGTAAATGCTTTGGCCTGTTTATCATCTTCTTTTTGGTTTAATTTTAGACAGTCTTACCTTTTCAGTAGAAGGTTCTCCCCAAAATAAGATGAATACAGGAATTCCTGCTGCTACCTGTAATTGGTAGGGACCCTATAAGTGCATGTTCAATTCTCCTACAGTGCCACCACAGGGCAAATAAGGTATTGCACTATGAAAATCAGTGGTCATCTGTGTAATGAATACATGTGCTTGGCCCTCAAGAGAGAGAAGCTCACTTTTTCTGGATAATTGATAAAAATCAAAAATGGAGGAGGCTGTAAGATGTTAATTAGAGATGAGAGGGCGAATAGAATTAGCTTCGATTCTTACAACATGTTCAGACTCTCTCGAATGCAAATTATCCTTTAATTTATTTTGTTTGAATATAGAAAAATAGGTCCAGGAAATGGCTGGATATCAGTTTGCAAATTTGTAGAGGGGTTCTTGTTTAATTCTTCTTGGCATGCAACATCTTCTTCTTTCATCATGACATCATGATATTCATTGTCCTAAGATTATTCAGCGCCTCGAGTAACAGAAGTCAATGCGTCACAACATTACAATGTCCATCATGTCACAGAAGGTTAACTTGGCACAAAAAATCAGAACACTAGAGATGAGTGGAACGATCTACACAGGTTCAAATTCAAGTTGAATTTCCTGAAATTCCTGGTTTCCTGCAAATTCAAACATTTTGAGATTCAATTTGCAGTCGTCAAGAAAAAGAAACTTTGCCCAGCACCATTTCTCAAATTGCTGAAGTTTCAGAGAGCGGGCTAATGTAATTTTGCATTTCCTCATGGGTCTCTCCATAATACCTTGTAGCTATGACATCTAGTGGATTAACATACCATGTATAGTGGTGATTGTATGTGAGCCAATACAGATTAGCTGTTCCCAGGTAGGACAGTTTGTACAGCAGAGTCATTTTCCATCTCCCCAACCACTGGGGAAGTCTCTACGGCTGTAGAGTATAAGCCATTTTGGTCTTCGGGCTCCTCTCTCTCACCTGTGGAGTCCAAGCTCTTATGATCAATAGGGTACTCTCTCTCTTCTGTAGAGTGTAAGCTCTTATTATCAACGGGGTCCTTTCTCTTTCTCTTGTAGAATGTAAGCTCTTATGGTTAGGTGGGTCTTTTCTCTCCTGTAGAGCATAAGCTCTTATGGTCAGCAGGATCCTCTCTCTCTCCTGTAGAGTGTAAGCTCTTATGGTCAGTGGTGTCCTTTCTCTCATTCGCCTATAAAGTGTAAGCTCTTACAGTCTTCAGGTTCCTCTCTTTTGCATGTAGAGTGTAAGCTCTTATGGACAGAGGGATTCATTCTCGATCTCTATCTCTCCCCACATGTATTTTTTGAGCAATTACAGGCTTTACAGTATTGAGATTCATGCAAATTTATTTGCCACAAATCACATTTTTTGAGAAAATTTTAGCAAAGTTGAATTTGAAAAGATCTGCTGATCTCTAGTCATCACAGAGTGAAGATGGAAGAAGAGGATGTGTCATGAAGAAGTAAGGTAGTGCTACAGTAAAGTAAAGAAATAACCAGAGGGAGCTGTGTGGAGAACTTGACAGGTTTGTGGCAGAAGGATAGGTGAGCGACAAGTTGAGTATTATTTTATTTTATATTTTCACTCTTCGCTTATCATAGCATAGTAAGACACATTCGATTCGAATAAATTTTTTTGGCTAAATTCAAGTGAATTGTCAAACTCTAACTTCAGCAGAATTGATCATCGCTAGTGCTGATCGGTCATTAACATATGGGTTTTCTAAACCAGATATCCCTGTGAAAAGTAGATATAAAGCACTCAGCTCCAGTGTCATAGACAGTATCTACCGTATATATATCTACCACATAAATCCGATTTGGCAATACCACAAATTGATCATATGTAAAACAACATGTAAAATATGGAAATGACTTGTTTTTATGTAGTGTTTAGTGGTAAAAAAACCTATCATGACAAAAATTAATTATATTTTCTTTAGGTGATCAAGGTTAGGGTTTCAATGAAGTCTGTTCAACATCAGCATAAAGCAGATTGACAGTTCTCTAGTGCCCTTTAGATGTTGTAATCAGCGTGTAACGAGAGATCTATAACGCTGCCCATTACAACACAAACAACAACCTATTCGTTTTGTCCTGCAATATGAGAGCAGCAGAGGGGATTTCAAAACCCCCCAAGGAGCTTCACATGACGTATTGATCAATAGATTTAAAGAAATGTTAGTGGTCAAAGGAGAGTGCTCTACTCTGAAGGAATATGTCATTAGTATTATGGGAATCTATGAGAAATTAAGGGAAAATGGGAACATATAAGAGGCATTGATGAGGTCGTTTTACTCTATCCCTATCGGGGCTGAAGCTAAGTTTCTCCAACTTGTCAAAGTAAATCCAACCTGCCCACTGACTTAACCTGTATAAAGGGATTGTTATGGAAAAGTTTCTTTGAACTCTGACATTTAGTAGCAAAGGCAAAGCATTGACTCAGATTTCCTAGAGCAGTGAAGTTTTCTTTTTAAGTTGGGTCCATCAGTGCGAGTACTGTAGACCATTATTCCGAGATTCAACATAATTTTAAAAAGGTTTTATGAAAATAAAACTATGGCTATTTTCTTCCAGAAACAATATAACTTCTGTCCATGGGTTGTGTTTGTCATTGAAGCACAACCCTATTCATTTAAACTCAGCTAAAATACCACATCAAATGGACAAGGGTACCATTGTGACGCCAAGCTACAATAACAAACACAGCCAATGAACAGTGGTGCTGTTTCTGTATGAAACCAATCATATTTTTTCTCATATCATACACACGTTGAGGATTTGCCTGCAGATTTTTCCGCATAGAATCTTCATCTCTTGTCAGAAAACACAGCTAAAATTCCGCGCGTTTTTGGTGCATTTTTGATGTATTTTTTGTGCAGGTTTGATGCGTTTTTTGATGCGCTTTTTCATGCGGATTTGTATGCGTTTTTGAAAGCTAAATTAAAGAATCCATTGAAGAATAATGTTTACACACACACACACACACAGAAAGATAGATAGATAGCTCTATAGATAGATAGATAGAGAGCTCTATAGATAGATAGATAATAGAAAGATAGATAGATAATAGATATATAGATAATAGATAGATCTATAGATAGACAGATAATACCAAGCCCGATGTTTAGTAATAAACATAATAAAATAGTACATAAAGAGTTAAATAAAGACACAACACACACACAAAATCTGCGTTGGCCGGGGTCACAATAACGAGAAACTCGCACGAGTCTCGCAACTTAGTACCAGGCACTGCCACCGGCACTGGGAACAGAGCGTTCAGCTACATAGAAATGCATGCAGCCGCACACTCCGGTCCCAAGTGCCGGTGGCAGTGCCGGGTATTGAGGTGCGAGACTCGTGCGAGTTTCTTGCAATTGTGACCCGGCCTTAAACGCAATATCTGTTTAATTTAAAAAAATGGGAAAAAAAATGGCGTGGGCTCTCGAGCAATTTTTAAGTCCAGAGTGGGAAAGCCAGCGACTGGGGGCTGATGTTTATAGCCTGGGAAGGGGTTAATACCCATGGAGCTTCTCAGGCTATGAATATCAGCCCGCAGCTGTATGTTTAGCCTTTACTGGCTATTAAAATAGGGGGATCCCCCCAAAAAAAAATGATGTGGGGGGCCCCCCTATAATTTATAGCCAGAAAGGCTATGCAGACAGCTGCGGGCTGATATTCATAGCCTAGAGAGGGGCCATGGATATTGGATCCCCCCTGGCTACAAATACCAGCTCCCAGCCTCCCCAGAAATGGCGCATATGTAGGCTGCTCCAATTCCGGCACTTAGCCTCTCTCTTCCCACTGCCCTGTAGTGGTGGCATATAGGGTAATAAGGGGTTAATGTCATCTTTGATTGTAAGGTGATATTAAGCCCGGTAAGTAATGGAGAGGCATCAATAAGACACCTATCCAATACTAATCCTATAGTAGTGAAAGAGTTAAAAAAGACAGCCAGAAAAAAGTATTTTAATATTCTTAATTTCACCATACTTACAACCACCATCGATCACCTGCAAAAAATAAAAAATAATAAACCAACTGTATACTCCCTGTCCGACGCAGTCCAATTAATAATGAGTGTCCAATGACGATCTCCCCTATAGAACAGTTACATCAGGTGATGTCACTGCTCTACACTGTGTTCCAAATTATTATGCAAATAATATTTCCTCATATTTTCTCTAAATTACCTATCTGAATTGCAGTCATTGTTATTTTCCAGTCATCTACTATTCTAGTATAATTGCAATGTTTTGGAACAAACTGCCTATGAAAACAATATATTTAACCCCTTAACGACCGCCGATACGCCTTTTAACGGCGGCCGCTAAGGGTACTTAAAAAAAAAGTGAATAGCGCCCCCCAGAGTCGGATTTTCTCTGGGGTCTCGGTTGCCAAGGGTAGCCGAGACCCCAGAGAACATGATTCGGGGGTTTTTTACCGACCCCCGAGTTGCGATCGCCGGTAATTAACCGTTTACCGGCGGTCGCAACAAAAAAAAAAAAAACGCGATTTGCCGTTTAATTTCTCTGTCCTCCGATGTGATCGCACATCGGAGGACAGAGAAATGTGGTCCCCGATGGCCCCCAATAGCCCCCCAATACTTACCTACCTCCCCCGGTGCTCCTCGTGGGTCCCCATGGGCGCCGCCATCTTTTTTCCGGGAAAAAATGGCGGGCGCACGCGCAGTGCGCCCGCCGCCCGGCACCCGGATGTTCTTTGGGGTCTCGGCTGCCGGGGGTAGCCGAGACCCCAAAGAACATGATCGGGGTCGATTTGCACCGACCCCTGCTTTGCGATCGCCGGTAATTAACAGTTTACCGGCGACCGCAAAAAAAAAAAAAAAAAAAAGCGATCAGTTATTTCTCTGTCCTCTGATGTGATCGCACATCAGAGGACAGAGAAATAGGGGGATTCGGGGACCCTATCATACTCACCCGGGGTCCCTGGGTCCTCTTCTGTCTTCTCCTGCCAGCCGGCTTTTTCATCATGGCGGGCGCATGCGCAGTGCGCCCGCCATCTGCTGCCATCTGCCGGCCGGCAGGAGAAGACAAGTTGGGGCTAAAATTAGGGTTAGGGTTAGGGTTAGGGTTAGAGTTAGGGTTAGGGTTAGGGTTAGAGTTAGGGTTAGGGTTGGGGCTAAATTTAGGGTTAGGGTTAGGGCTAGGGTTAGGGTTAGGCTACTTTCACACTAGCGTTTTTTGGCTTCCGTCGCAATGCGTCGTTGGAGAAAAAACGCATCCTGCAAAAGTGCTTGCAGGATGCGTTTTTTCTCCATTGGCTTGCATTAGCGACGCATTGCGACGGATTGCCACATGTCGCATCCGTCGTGCGACGGATGCGTCGTGCTTCGGCGGACCGTCGACACAAAAAAAACTACATGTAACTTTTTTGTGCGACGTGTCCCACATATTTCAGTGCCACGTGCCACGTATTTAAGTGACACGTGCCACATATTTCAGTGCCACGTATCAAAGTGCCACGTGCCACGTATCAAAGTGCCACGTGCCACGTATCAAAGTGCCACGTGCCACATATTTCAGTGCCACATGCCACGTATCAAAGTGCCACGTGCCACGTATCAAAGTGCCACGTGCCACATCTTTCAGTGCCACGTATTTAAGAGACACGTGCCACGTATCAAAGTGCCACGTGCCACATATTTCAGTGCCACGTGCCATGTATTTAAGTGACACGTGCCACGTATCAAAGTGCCACGTGCCACATATTTCAGTGCCACGTATCAAAGTGCCACGTGCCACGTATCAAAGTGCCACGTGCCACGTATCAAAGTGCCACGTGCCATATCTTTCAGTGCCACGTGCCACGTATTTAAGAGACACGTGCCACGTATCAAAGTGCCACGTGCCACATATTTCAGTGCCACGTGCCACGTATTTAAGTGACACGTGCCACGTATCAAAGTGCCACGTATCACGTATTTCAGTGCCACGTATCACGTATAAGTGCCACGTGTCACGTATTTAATTGCCACATATTTAAGTGCCACGTATCAAGATTTTCCATGGAGAACAGACACATCCAGAGATATGTCTGCTCTCCACGGCTGCAGCAACACACTGACAGGAGCCATAGTTCCTGTCGGTGTGTCACTGCGCATGCGCGAGCGAGTTTACCGGCGGTCATTGACCCCGCCACTCTCGCTTAACGGCAGTGCTGCGTGGGAAAGTTCAACGCAGCTGTACTGCTGTTAACCGAGACGCCGGAGTCATTGAACTCCGGAACAGTACGCGATACACTGCTAGGAGCTTCGCTCCTGGCAGTGTATCGCCGGAGAGCAGCCGATCGGCGTGGGACACTCGTTTTATGGATTCTGAGGACAGGGAGTATGAATTTGGTTTATTATTTTTGGATTTTTTCCTGGAGGATCGAGGGCTTTGCCTACAAGTGTGCTGTTGGTGAGTATATACTCTGTGTTATATGTTGTATGTACTGTGTGTCATGTATGTGTATTGTGTGTAGGTGTTTTGTGTAACTTTACAATTGTGCTAAGTCGCCGGACACAGGGACAACTCTCCCATCCTAATACCGGATGGGAGTAGTAGTCCCATACGGCGACTTAGCACAATGGTGGCACTAGCGTCGCATGGGGACACACACACGCACACACACGCACACACACGCACACACACGCACACACACACACACAGAAGGACTCCATGCTGCTTCACTGGGGGGCGGGGGCTTCCCTCTTCCTGTCCGACGTCACGTCCGGTCCTGGGTGTCAACCCCTCCGTACAAAGACGCCGACACCCAGGACAAAGGCGCTGTGTGTGGAAGGTAATATGGGGCCCTAGGGGGATACGCAGACACGCCGCTGCGTAAAGAATTGACATGTCAATTCTTTTTACGCCGGCGTGTTTGCAGACAAAAGCGCCGCGTTTTTTTGCGGTGTGTCTGAACGGCAAAGTGAATTTCTCATTCACTTTGCCGGCAGACGAAAATGACATTGCGCATTTTTGAAAAGCGCCCGCAAAATAGCGCTCAAAAATGCGCTATGTCTGAAAGTAGCCTAAGGCTTCTTTCACACTTGCGTCGGTACGGGGCGGTCGCAATGCGTCGGCCCGATGTACCGACGCACGTTGTGAAAATTGTGCACAATGTGGACAGCGGATGCAGTTTTTCAACGCATCCGCTGCCCAGTCTATGTCCTGGGGAGGAGGGGGCAGAGTTACGGCCACGCATCCGCGGAAATGGCGGATGCGACGTACAAAAAAAAGGTTACATTGAACTTTTTTTGTGACGACGGGGGCTAAAGTTATGGTTAGGGTTGGGGCTAAAGTTAGGGTTGGGGCTAAAGTTAGGGTTAGAGTTGGGATTAGGGTTAGGGTTTGGATTAGGGTTGGGATTAGTGTTACGTTTGGGATTAGGGTTGGGATTAGGGTTAGGGTTGGGATTAGGGTTAGGGGTGTGTTGGATTTAGGGTTTTGATTAGGGTTATGGTTAGGGTTGAGATTAGGGCTGTTTTGGGGTTAGGGTTGTGATTATCGTTAGGGTTGTGATTAGGATTATGGATCGGGTTGAGATTAGGGTTAGGGCTGTGTTGGGGTTAGGGTTGGAGTTAGAATTGGGGGGTTTCCACTGTTTAGGTACATCAGGGGGTCTCCAAACACGACAGCCAATTTTGCGCTAAAAAAGTCAAATGGTACTCCCTCCCTTCTGAGCTCTGCCGTGCGCCCAAACAGTGGTTTACCCCCACATATGGGGCATCAGCGTACTCGGGATAAATTGGACAACAACTTTTGGGGTCCAATTTCTCCTGTTACCCTTGTGAAAATAAAAACTTGGGGGCTAAAAATCTTTTTTGTTGGAAAAAAATATATTTTTTTATTTTCACTACTCTGCATTATAAATTTCTGTGAAGCACTTGAGCTTTCAAAGTTCTCACCACATATCTAGATAAGTTCCTTAGGGGGTCTAGTTTCCAAAATTTGGTCACTTTTGGGGGTTTCTACTGTTTAGGTACATTAGGGGTCTGCAAACGCAACATAACGCCCGCAGACAATTCTATCAAAGTCTGCATTGCAAAATGGCGCTCCTTCCCTTCCGAGCTCTGCCGTGCGCCCAAACAGTGGTTTACCCCCACATATGGGGTACCAGCATACTCAGGACAAATTGGACAACAACTTTTGGGGTCCAATTTCTCTTGTTACCCTTGTGAAAATAAAAATTTGGGGGCTAAAAAAATATTTTTTGTGGGAAAAAAAATATTTTTTATTTTCACTACTCTGCATTATAAACTTCTGTGAAGCACTTGGGCATTCAAAGTTCTCACCACATATCTAGATAAGTTCCTTGGGGGGTCTATTTTCCAAAATGGGGTCACTTGTTGGGGGTTTCTACTGTTTAGGTACATTAGGGGTCTGCAAAGGCAACATAACGCCCGCAGACAATTCTATCAAAGTCTGCATTCCAAAATGGCACTCCTTCCCTTCCGAGCTCTGCCATGCGCCCAAACAGTGGTTTACCCCCACATATGGGGTACCAGCATACTCAGGACAAATTGGACAGCAACTTTTGGGGTCCAATTTCTCTTGTTACCCTTGTGAAAATAAAAACTTGGGGGCTAAAAAATCTTTATTGTTAAAAAATATATATTTTTTATTTTCACGACTCTGCATTATAAACTTCTGTGATGCACTTGGGCATTCAAAGTTCTCACTACACATCTAGATAAGTTCCATGGGGGGTCTAGTTTCCAAAATGGGGTCACTTTTGGGGGGTTTCTGCTGTTTAGGCACATCAGGGGCTCTCCAAACGCGACATGGCGTCCGATCTCAATTCCAGTCAATTTTGCATTGAAAAGTCAAATGGCGCTCCTTTGCTTCCGAGCTCAGCCATGCGCCCAAACAGTGGTTTACCCCCACATATGGGGTGTCGGCGTACTCAAGACAAATTGTACAACAGCTTCTGGGGTCCATTTTCTCCTGTTACCCTTGGTAAAATAAAAATTTGGAGGCAAAAAGATCATTTTTGTAGAAAAAATGCGATTTTTTTATTTTCACGGCTCTACGTTATAAACTTCTGTGAAGCACCTGGGGGTTTAAAGTGCTCACCACACATCTAGATAAGTTCCTTAAGGGGTCTAGTTTCCAAAATGGTGTCATATGTGGGGGGTCTCTACTGTTTAGGCACATCAGCGGCTCTCCAAACGTGACATGGCGTCCGATCTCAATTCCAGCCAATTCTACATTGAAAAAGTAAAACGACACTCCTTCTCTTCCAAGCTCTGCGGTGCGCCCAAACAGTGGTTTACCCCCATATATGGGGTATCGACGTACTCAGGAGAAATTGCACAACAACTTTTGTGGTCTAATTTCTCCTGTTACCCTTGTGAAAATAAAAATTTGGGGGCAAAAAGATCATTTTTGTAGAAAAAATGAGATTTTTTATTTTCACGGCTCTACGTTATAAACTTCTGTGAAGCACTTGGGGGTTCAAAGTGCTCACCACACATCTAGATAAGTTCCTTGGGGGGTCTAGTTTCCAAAATGGTATCACTTGTGGGGGGTTTCCACTGTTTAGGCACATCAGGGACTCTCCAAACGCGACATGGCATCCGATCTCAATTCCAGCCAATTCTGCATTGAAAAAGTCAAACGGTGCTCCTTCACTTCCAAGCTCTGCGGTGCGCCCAAACAGTGGTTTACCTCCACATATGGGGTATCGACGTACTCAGGAGAAATTGCACAACAACTTTTGTGGTCTAATTTCTCCTGTTACCCTTGTGAAAATAAGAATTTGTGGGCGAAAAAATCATTTTTGTGAAAACAAATGCGATTTTTTATTTTCACGGCTCTACGTTATAAACTTCTGTGAAGCACTTGGGGGTTCAAAGTGCTCACCACACATCTAGATAAGTTCCTTGGGCGGTCTAGTTTCCAAAATGGTGTCACTTGTGGGGGGTTTCCACTGTTTAGGCACATTAGGGGCTCTCCAAACGCGACATGGCGTCCGATCTCAATTCCAGCCAATTCTGCATTGAAACAGTCAAACGGTGCTCCTTCACTTCCAAGCTCTGCGGTGCGCCCAAACAGTGGTTTACCTCCACATATGGGGTATCGGCGTACTCAGGAAAAATTTGCTCAACAAAATTTGTGGTTAAATTTCTGTTTTTACACTTGTGAAAATTAAAAAAAATGGTTCTGAAGTAAAATGTTTGCAAAAAAAAGTAAAATGTTAATTTTTTTCTTCCACATTGTTTTAGTTCCTGTGAAGTACGTAAAGGGTTAATAAACTTCTTGAATGTGGTTTTGAGCAGCTTGAGGGGTGCAGTTTTTAGAATGGTGTCACACTTGGTTATTTTCTATCATATAGACCCCTCAAAATCACTTCAAAGGTGATGTGGTCCCTAAAAAAAACATGGTGTTGTAAAAATGAGAAATTGCTGGTCAACTTTTAACCCTTATAACTCCCTAACAAAAAAAAAATTGTTTCCAAAATTGTGCTGATGTAAAGTAGACATGTGAGAAATGTTATTTATTAACTATTTTTTGTGACATATCTCTCTGATTTAAGGGCATAAAAATACAAAGTTTGAAAATTGCAAAATTTTAAAAATTTTCGCCATATTTCCATTTTTTTCATAAATAATCGCAAGTAATATCAAAGAAATGTTACCACTAACTTGAAGTACAACATGTCACGAAAAAACAATCTCAGAATCAGCGGGATCCGATAAAGCGTTCCAGAGTTATAACCTCATAAAGTGACACTGGTCAGAATTGTAAAAATTGGCTCGGTCATTAAGTACCAAATTGGCTCTGTCACTAAGGGGTTAAAAAAAATAAATAAATAAACACTCAAAATGCATGTTCCAAATTATTATGCACAGCAGAGTTTTCAACCTTTTTTTTTTATTTTGAACAAAAAAATGGTCAATTGTGAAGTTATAAGCATTATCACTGATAATGCTTATAACTTCACAATTGACCATTTTTTTGTTCAAAATGTGTCTGATAATTTATCAGCTTATTACAAAATGAAATCAAACAGTTTTCAAGTGAAAACTTTATTCTAGGTGATGTTACATTTGCACATAGGACCCCTTGTTCGAAAGAAGCTTCTGAACTCTCTCGTCCATTGAATTTGTCAGTTTTTGGATGGTTTCTGCTCCAATTGTTTTGCATGTGGACAGAATACCCTCCCAGAGCTGTTGCTTAGATGTGAACTGCCTCCCGCCATCATAGACACTCCTTTTGATGATGCTCCAGAGGTTCTCAATGGGGTTGAGGTCAGGGGAAGATGGTGGCCACACCATAAGTTTGTCCACATTTATGCCCTTAGCAGCCAGAGATGCAGATGTGTTTTTTTGCAGCATGAGACGGTGCATTAGCATGCATGAAAATGATCTTGCTGCAGAAAGCACGGTTCTTCCTCTTGAACCATGGCAGGAAGAGTTGTTTTAGAAACTCCACATAGATTATGGAGTTCATCTTTACCCCTTCAGGGATCATAAAGGGGCTGACAATCTCTCTCCCCATGATTCCAGCCCAAAACATTACTCCACCTCCTCCTTGTTGGCGCCTTAGCCGTGTTTTCATGGGGTGTCCATCAACCAGCCATTCTCCACTCCATCCATCTGGACCATCGAGCGTTGCACGGCACTCATCAGTGAACAAAACAGTTTGGAAGTCAGTCTTCATGTATCGTTTGGCCCACTGGAGCCGTTTCTGCTTGTGTGCAGTGGATAGAGTGTTCGACAGGATGGCTTACGCACCTCTGAAGGACCCTGCATCTTGTTGTTCTGGGGACGTTGGAGGCACCAGCAGCTTCAAAAACTTGTCTGCTGCTATGACAAGGCATTTTTGCAGCTGCTCTTTTAACCTTACGCAATTGCCTGTTGGAAAGAGTCCTCAATTTTTCCTTATCAGCACGCGCACGTGTGTGCTGGGAATCAGCTACATACTTCTTGATTGTGCGATGATCACGATGAAGTGTCTTGGCAATGTTGATTGTAGTCATGCCTTGACCTAAATACTCCACAATTTGTTGCTTCTCAGCAGCCAACACATCCTTTTTCTTTCCCATTTTGGCAAAAAATGTAGGCTGCTTAATAATGTCGAACAGCCTTGTTAAGTAGTCTTGCCTTTATTTGGACACACCTGCCAAACTAATTTGCACAGGTATCTGCAATTGCTTTCAGTGATATAAAGAGCCCTGACACACATCACCATCAATGAGTTTAAATGACAAACAAAAAAATTCTAACCTTATCACTCCTTAACTCTTTGGAACACAGTGTATAGGCCTCCAGTGACACATTGACAGGAGACAATTGCTCCTGCAGTGTTGTCACTGAAGGTTCAATGAGTTAATTGCTCTCACTTTACGGCACTATTGCGTGAGAATTTTCCCTCACAGCTGTGCCGCAAGTGACAGTATGAACTATACTGTACTCACAGCGGATGAGGGATACAGTCCGAAAGGATACCTTCCGTTCGTCATTGTATCACTGTAGCCCCGGGAGATCGTCGTGGGACACTCGTTATTACATGGATTACTGCGGATCAGGGAGTATATTGTTGGTTTATTATTTTTATTTCCTTTCCAGGGGATTGAGGGCTTTGGGATTAGCTGTGTGGTGAATATGTACTGCATGTTGTATGTACCGTATGTACTGTATGTCTATATGTGTGTATGTGTTTTGCTTTTTTTTACACTTGAACACAGTAGCCGGATGATGGGACTAAAATTTTTCCATCATCCGGCTAGCTGTCACTGTAACAGGCATAGCCAGATGGGACACTAGTAGTCCCATGGGACGATCCCAGCCTACACACAGCCCCGCACAACCATGCACACAAACACACACACCCCGCAGTCCCCTGCACAGCCCCGCAGACACACACAGATGCACACAAACACCCGCACACAGACCCGCACATCTTCTCCGCGCACACACAGTCTCCGTCACCACTTCGCCTACACACTCTTCTCCCTCCCGATCTGCAGCGTTTCATCTGAAGCAAATCTGCAGTACTTTTTTACATCTGCAGGTTTGCTGTGGATTGGCCTGACATAATGGAAGTCAATGGGTGCAGAAACGCTGCAGATCCGCAAAAAGAATTGACATGCTGCGGAGAATAAAACGCTGCAATTCCGCGCATTTTTTTCCACAGCATATGCACAGCGTTTTTGTATTTCCCATTGATTAACATTGTGTGCACAACGCACTGCGGATTTGAGGCAATTCCGTACATCCAAAAATGCTGTGGAAACGCATCAAAATCCGCAGCGTGTTCACATACCCTAAAAGTGTTGTCTTCTCTTTATTTTGTTAAAAAATGGTTCAGAATGCTAAGAAAAGTGAATATTCAGTTACCAATGCTCCACTTTTCTTTTTCCAGTGCTGCCACATTCCCCTGCAGATAGTCACCACCATGGCTAGTGATTGATTATAGTGATCACATACAGCTCTGGGAAAAAATTAATAGACCACCGCATCAAAACCCTGTCATGGGCAGTCCAATCTCCAGACCTGAACCATATTGAAAACCTCTCGAATGTAATCAAGAGGATGAAGGATACTCACAAGCCATCAAACAAAGAAGAACTGCTTACATTTTTGCACCAGAAGCAGTATGAAAGACTGGTGGAAAGCATGCCAAGACGCATGAAAGCTGTGATTAAAAATCATGGCTATTCCACAAAATATTAATTTCTGAACTCTTCCTGAGTTAAAACATTAGTATTGTTGTTTCTAAATGATTATGAACTTGTTTTCTTTGCATTATTTGAGGTCTGAAAGCACTGTTTTTTTTTTAAATTTTGACCATTTTTCTTTATCAGAAAAAAATACAAAATTTATCGTTTGGAACTTCGGAGACATGTTGTCAGAAGTTTATAGAATAAAAGAACAATTTACATTTTACTCAAAAATATACCTATAAAGAGAAACATCAGACAAACTGGACATTTTGCAGTGGTCTCTTTTTTCCAGAGCTGTATTGTTATGATTGGAAGAGGAAGCACAGAAACCGGTGGAGAACCATCTGCATTTTCCACAATGCGGCAAATCCATTGTTTTTTTTTAGCAGCCTTCAACTCATTCCCGGGCCATGGCGATTTGATGGATGAATGATCTGTAGGAAGTCTGATCTTGTGCAAGCCTAGATAGGTCCACCAGGGCATTCTCCACCATTAACTTAATAGTATTAATCCATCAGGTTACTGGTCTTCCTCTATGCTTTATTCTTTCTATTCTCCTGAGCACGATGTCCTTCTCCAGTGATCGTTCTCTTTGTATGATGTGTCCAAAAGTAGGCAAGTCATAGCTTGGTGAGCCTTGCCACTTTCGAGCAAGGTGGGTTTTTCTTTGCATCTCGAACAATTTTCCTGGCAGTTGTGGATGACATCTTTGTTGGTCTACCTGACCGTGGTTTTGTTTTTACAGAGCCCCTGATTTTCCATTTGTTAATCACAGTTTGAACGGTGCTGACTGGCATTCTCAATTCCTTGTATATCATTTTGTATCCCTTTCCTGTTTTATATAGTTCAACTACCTTTTCCCATAGATCCATTGACACTTCTTTTGCTTTCCCCATGACTCACAATCCAGAAACATCAGTGGCTGGATGAAAGATGCAAGAGTCTGTCTGGATCCCAGAAACTCACTCACTTTTATGCACACACACTGATTACAAGCAAACAGGTCACAGGTGAGGATGTTACCTTTAGTAGCCATTCAAACCCGTTTGTGTCAACTTCTGTGAATCAGGCCAAAATCACCAGGGTATGTGAACTTTGATCAGGGTCATTTGGATGTTTTAGGCTGTCATTATGATTTAAAAAAGAGAAAGCACAGTAGTTTGACAATAAATGGCTTCACCCAACCACTAACCATGAGTGGAGAAAAAGTTTTGGTGTTATCATTCATATTCCCTGAAAAAAGGCCAAGAAAGCAAATATTTTGCCAGGGTATGTAAACTTTTGAGCACAACGGTAGAAAAGAAATAGATGACCTAAAAATAGACATCACATTGAAAACAGAGTTTTTGTGCAATGAGATACTCTTACAGGTTTTTGTGCTGCGCGAATGTTTATGGACACCCTAATACTGCTGTTAGATCTTAGCTCCGGCTTAAGGGTGGACATAAGCAGAGGAGGGCCCCTGTGAAAGAACTGTATATTGGCTCTTTGGAGGTAAAAGTTTCCCCCTTAACTATTGGTCCCGTGGGTGTCTGCAGAGGTTGTACTAATGGTATGACTGGTCCTACTACGGCTAGTAAAGGAAAGTCAAAAGTGAGATGCCTACAATGGTTGCTTGCTCCTAAAGTTGAAATTATCATGACTTGTCTAAATGAAAAAGCCTCTTTAAAGCGAACCTGTCACCAGGCTTGGCTGATATAAAATACAGCCACTGCCTTTCAGGGCTTATCTACAGCATTCTATAATTCTCGTCAGGAAAGGTCAGAAAGGCCCAGGGCCTGCGCACTGCAGTACATTGCTCAGCCCTCAACAGGGCATATAAATACGCCTGCACAGGAGCGCGATGCCGGGGAGCCATGAAGCAAGCAAGAGGGCTGCGATCATAAGAAGATGGGAGGCACCGGACCCGGACCTGCGACACCCATCGGACCGGACCGCCCCTCGGTTGAGTATATTAAAACTTATTTTTCTTATATCTCAGGTCTGATCGGGGGGCTTATCTACAGCAATATAGAATGCTGTAGATAAGCCCTGAAAGGCGGTGGCCATATCTTATATTGCCCGAATCTGGTGAAAGATTTTCTTTAAAGTGATTGCCGAGGACTAAAAAAGTCATGACTATTTTATTCATAAAACAGCACCACACTCTCTACAGCTTATGTTTGGCTTTCCATCTCATAATCCTTAAAGTTAATGAGGCTCTGCTGCGGTGTAGCTCCACTTCTGTAAATAAAACATAATGGATTTTACAAATCACATGCCTACATGTGTTTCCACACCAGGTGCAAGGTGATATTGATGAAATAATTTATCAACTAACTGTAGCAACCAATTTGTTTCTACTTAGCCAAACGTTGCAATGGATATGACATCATTATCACCACTTTGCCTGGATGTCACACCACATACTTGGTCTGAACAGCAAAGGATAGAAATCAGACATGAGAAACAGAGTAGAAACACTGTGGAATTCAATAGGAAAATAATACTGTAAAGTCTCTGTGCTTTTGACCATTCCCAAGAAGCGCTACCAGTCCCTAAAATTTTACCTGAATGCATTTAATATGAAGGTCCCCAGTGCCCAATTTTAGACTTCCTTCTATACATGCTTACATACATACTTTGACAGGACTAAGTTTCTTTAAACAGTTATTTTTAACCCATAACATGAAAGTAAGGTTAATATAACTTTAATTACAAAATCTTCAGTATTACTCAAATTTGTTGATGGAATAACAAGTACACCGCACGTAAAAATCTGCTACAGCTAATATTTTGTATGATCTCCATGATTTTTGAGGACAGCACGATGTCTTTTAGGCATTGATGGAATTAACAAGGGGGTGACATATTGTAACTTCTATCTTTTTCCATTCTTCAAGAACGACCTCTTGTAGAGCCTGGATGGTGAATGGAGAATGATGACAACCTGTCTATTCAGAATTCCCCTTTGGGTTCAGATCAGGAGACGCTTGGCCACTGAATCACTTTCACCCTGTTCTTCTTCTTCAGAAATGCAACAGATGCGTGTTTTGGATCATTGTCATGTTGGAAAACTACATGTCAACTTTTGGCACAGAGTGACAGCAGCATCTTCTCTTTCAATATGGAACAGAACATCTGTGAATTCATGATATGATCAATGAATTATAGCTCCCCGCCACTAGGAGAACTCATGCAGCCTTGCATAAGGACACTGCCACCACTATGTTTCACTGTAGGCGTCATGCATTTTTTTAAATATATCGTACCAACTGAAAAACCTGATGATGGCAGTGTCCTTATGTGGGGATACATGAGAGCTTCTGGTGTTGTGGTATCATAAATTGTCATGTGTACAGCTCTACATTGAATGAGAAGATGTTACCATCACTCCGTGCACTTTTTCAACGTGACAATGATCCAAACTTGTTAATTCCATGCGTAACAGACTTGCTGCAGTTATTATTAAAAATCATGGAGGTCATACAAAAGATTAGTTGTAATAGCTTACTATGCGGTGTGTACTCATTTTTGCATCAACTAATATGAGCAAAACTTAAGATTTTGCAATTAAAGTTATATTATTGACATAACTTTTCTATTATGGATTAAAAAATGTTCTATGAAACTCAGACTTAATGGAAATTGTTTTTGTGTTCAGTTAGATATTGATTAAATCTTTCTTTTCAAAAGGGGTGTACTCATTTATGCTGAGCACTGTATATGTGTGCTGAGATATAAAATGTGTAAGTATCCTAAAAAATGTTTAAATAAGGAAAAATTTAAATTCAATTCACATCTGCAAAGCAAATTTTAAACTTGCAAAAAAATAAAAAAAATAAGAACTGCATTTTTTAACTATTAAGAAATATCTTTATAACTAAAACTAAAAATTAAATTCACTCTTGCAATGCAAAATTTAAAGTTGCAAAAAAGAATAAATTTATATAATAAGAACCAAAATAAAATATGTAAAAGTTGTATTTATAATGATAAATAAAAATTCAATCAACGTCTGCAATACAAATATTAAAGTTCCCCCGAAAAGTAAGAACTTAAATAAATAAATTGTGTAAATTAGAAATTTAGCCCAGTGCATTATATCCGTATCTCTTCCAACTTATTCAACAATTAAAAAAAAAAAAAAAAAATTGATGAATGCTTAAGTCTTCTGCATCAATAGGCAGCACAAAATTTATGAGACCACTTTAGGGTATTATTGCTGGTCACAAATATTTTTAAAACACATTTTAAAGGTTTCATAACATATAATCTATGGAAATCTTGCTGCCACTAAATTTGTAATAAGAATCTGCTAAACTGTTCATCGATTGAAGAAAAGTGGTCATGGGAAGATTTTTTATCACTAACTGCTGAAACAAAGAAATCTATAAAACCACAAGTCTCTACGCTACAAAGTGATATGTAGTATTCTTTGAGGTTTCACACTATCAAGTCAATAATCTTCCATTAGCATTGGACAAACTGTCAGAATGACCTGCTGCCCTCTCTTCTGCAGAGTGATTTGGCCTTACCATGCTATATTAATATGAATTTTAGTCCCCATGTCTGGCGCTATAATTCTCTGTCCATTAGGCTCACATTTCTTTCTTATCAGCTTGTATTATTGATTTTAAAGAATATGTACAGTCAATTTGCACACATAGAGCTACAAAGGTCACGAGAGGACACCAGTTTTAGCTTCTGTTATACGTCCACAGGGTAATATTTATTAATGATTTGCAAGCCATTTATTCTCTACAAGATAATCCCTTAACATTTGTACCAAGGGAAACGAGAATTCAAACAGATATCCATCACCTCTTGACTTTTTCTTGGGTTTATGTTACTTGTTTCAGGGCTATATTCCGTTAGCTACCACAACAAGTTTTTTTTTATGTGAAAGTATTTAAACGGAGTCATAAACGTATGGTTTGTTTTAGTGGTAATTATTTATTTTATATTGAATTGTAGGCCAATGAAATAATTTGGCTGTAGGTTGTAGAATTTATATGACTCTAAACTTGTTCTTTGCTATTAGTGTAAGTCAACAGAAACTTAATAGTTTATATTTAATTAATTAATACATTAAATGTTTGTTATCACCATCTATTATACAGTATCTAAGTTTGTTGTTTGATGTGAAATATTTATTTCACAAATAATATTTAATTTTTTTCTTAGAACTTTATGTATTAGCATTATATATTGATTTTTTTTTATTTTGTTGCATGTTATTATAATTATTATTATTATAGTTATGTATTTTTACAGCACCATTGATTCTATGGTGATGTACATGAGAAGGGGTTACATACAAAATACAAATATAAAATATGGTGAACGAACTAAAAATGACAGACAGGCACAGAGGGGAGAGGGCCCTGTCTTTGCGCACTTTCAGTCTACAGGATTAATGGAAGGAGACTGTAGGTTATTGAAGTGGCAGTGGGGTCATTGCAACCTGTAAGCTTTATTGAAGAGTTAGGTTTTCAAGTTTCATCTGAAAGTTCAGAGTGTGGCGGATATTTGGACATTAGACATTGCGGCACAGAATTCCAGAGGATGGGGGATACTAGGGAGAAGTATTGGTGGCAATTGAGTGAGGAACGTATGAGTGTGGAGGAAAGAAGGATTTCTTGGGAGGCCGAGAAGTTGCGTGTTGGAAGATATTGGGAGATTAGTTTGGAGATATACGGAGGACACAGAATGTTATACCCTTTGTGCTATTATAAGGCTCTCTTTACACTAACAGCAGAAGAATGGCATTTTGCCAATGGTGGCAGGATATACTTTATGATTACTATGGGGCCCAAGAGCTAAGAGGGTCCAGAACCAATTGGCCCCTTCTCCCTCCTGATGTATATGCATGGCAGAAGTTGGGAGAATTTGTGTCGAGCTGCCTCGTGAATTGTGCTCGCTCCATACCAACTTGGTGCTGGCTAATTACAATACACAGCAGACACTGGCTGGCAACTAATGCAATTGGAGTGAGCTCTGACTGTAGTGGTTTAACCACTTAGATGCTGTGCTGAATAGTGACCATTACATATTGGGGGTTATACCGTGAGCACTGGTGACACAACTATGGGAACCCAATAGGTTGTTTATGGGCAGTGAAGAGCCTATGAGAGCAATTTGGAACTTTTACTATGGGGCTCTCAACTTTCTAAGTAAACTCCTGAGGCAGGGGCCCTGTTAATGCCTCCATCAGCAGACTTACAGATAAAGGGAAATACTAACTTATATAAAGGAGGGTTTCCTGAAGTGGTTTGTGCTTGAAAAACTCCTCCAAAAAATGGTATTAAAAGCTTCCTTACAAGTCCTGAGTCTTCAGCCTTCAGAAATGTTCTAATTTACAGTGGTGCTTGAAAATATATGATCCCTTCAGAACACTCCATGTTTCTTTGCAGATTTGACCTTAAACTACATCCAATCCACAAGTATTAAAGGTAGGTAAAGAGAAGCAAATCAAAGAAATGAGTCAAAAATATTAGACTGTAATTTTTTACAGAAGGGAAAATGATTCAATATCACATGTCTTTGAGTGTCAAAAGTATGTGAGAATTTAGGATTAGAAGAAAATATGAAGGTGCAGTAAATTTTGATGTTTATAATCAATGGGATAATAATCATGTATGAGTAGGCAATCTATTTTTCTATCATGGCATGAACAAAGTTTTTTTGAGGAGCTCAGAAGAAGATTTGGTGGTGCTTATCGAGCTGGAAAAAGGTTACAAAACCAATTGTGAAGAGACTGAACTCCATCAAACCAGTAATACAGGTTATTTACAAATGAAGAAAATTCAAGACTATTATTACTTTCCCCAGGAGTGGTCAACCCACAAAGATCAGTAGAAGAACAAGGTTTCTAATGCTTTTGCTTTGCAAGGTTACAAGGAACCCAAGGTAACATCAAAGCAACTAAAGGCCTCTCAAATTAGCTAATGTTAATGGTCTTGAGTCCATCATCAGGAGGACACTGAAAAACAATGTTGTGTATGGCAAAATTGTGAGGAAAAAGCCACTGCTCTCTAAAATGAACTGCAGTTTGCTACATATCACTTATACATGCCAGAAGTCTTTTGGAATAATGTTTTGTGGATGAATTACACCAAAATAGAGCTTTTCCGCATTACAACATAAAGACTTCACACATCTGTGAAACACTGTGGAGTTAGCATTCTGGTTGGGCCTGTTTTGCTGTATCTGGGCCAGAATGGTTTCTATCATTGATGTAACAATGAATTCTGAATTATACCAGCAAATTATAAAGTAACTTGTCAGAACATCTATCCATGATTTGAATCTCAAGAGAACCTGGGTCATGCAGCAAGACAATAGCCCAAAGCACACAAGTTGTTCTATTTAAGAATGGTTAAAGAAGAAAATAAATGCTTTTTTACAAATCCTGAAATTAATCCTATAGAAATTATGTAGTAGGACCCGATGAGAGATAGTTTGTAGGAGAAACCCCACCGAAATAACAGAGGTGAAGCTGTTTTGTATAGTGAAATTGGCTAGAATTCCTTCAAGCAGATGAGTAGGACTAATCAACATAAATTGGAAACTTTTAGATGCAGCTATTGATGTATACGAGTGTCACGCCAGATGCTGAAAGCAAAGGTTCACATATTGTACTTTTACCATTCACATACATGTGATATTGGATCGTTTCCCTCATCTGAAAATGAGACTAATATTTTTGACACATTTGTTTGATTTTTTCCTCCTTTTAGGACTTGTGTGAAATGCTGATAAAGTTTTAGGTCAAATTTGTACCAAAATAGGCAAAAATTCTAAAGGGTTCACAAACTTTGAAGTACCCTTGTATATAGGGAAGCTTTCATATAATGTCAATTTCTGGTTCATTTAATCTAAACATTGTATATATTAAAATTCTATTATATTGTTTTTACCGGAAAGAAGACACAATCCATCATCCAAGCATCAGGTGGACATGTCAACATGAGAAACTGTACAGTAGCAGATCATTCTAGGACTGGTACATTAAAAATAAGCATGTCATGTCAAATGGTGCATTTTATAGCTTAATTGTTATAAACCTCAGTGGTATTAAATATGAAGTCCCATGTCACCCATTTATGTGTCATCTACCAGTAGTTTGCTTCCTCGTGAGTTCCAGCAGACCGGGATGAAGTGGTGCAGTCATGTAGATCAATGGAAAGCATCCTGGCACGAAAAACAACTGTATATTACGGTCACAGCTGGGTGACTATATTCCCATAGGTAACTTGAATATAGAAAAGACTCATCTTTTCTGTCCTTTCTTTTCAACACTATAGACAACTACAAGGATTTTGTCTGGTGTAGAAAAATTTCTTATACATTCTATGGTGCTCAGCTGAACTTCCAGTTTGAATGTATCTACATGTCACCTTAGGATACAAAACTATCTACAGCATTTGTGGAAATTTTTATTAATTCTTATCTATTTTTTCAAAATTACATGACACTTTTTGAACTTCAATACAATTTCAGAATTCTTGACATTTTATAAGAAAATAATGCAATTTCAATCATAACTATCGTATGAGGTCATCACATTTCTTGTTTGGCAGATATGTTGCAAAAATAGTTGTAGTTGTCCCATTCATCTGCCTCTTGCAAAAAACAGGCATATGTTGTAGAAACAACCCAGAGATGAATGAACTTTTGGCTTCAGAAACTACTGCCACAAATCTACTACATGTATTTATGGTCAAAATTGGAACAATAATATCAGAATCGCAATGGGCAAAGTGATGTCATGGCAGGGCTGATAAATACAAGCAATACAATATGTACTTTGTAGTGCTAATATTTTAGAAGGAAAAATACATAAATGTACAATATGCAAGATATTATACAAGTACATACATATATATAATATAAAAATGGAAAATAAGCACATGTCAGAGTAAGGCCTCCTTCAATGGAGAAAATCCAATCTGGCCGAAGATTTCATCCAGTATAACTTTATGCTTAAAACATACAACTCTGCCCGTCACCTCTCCAAACAAACCTATTTCAACACCCTCATTACTTCACTATACAAGAAACCTAAACGTGTCTTTGACACTTTTCATTCCCTTCTCAATCCAAGTGAGCAGGCACTGACCACCGATCTCACCGCTGATGATCTGGTCAATTATTTCAAAGAAAAAATTAACTATATCCGACAGGAAATTTTCTCCCAATCGCCTCATACCATGCACTGTCCTCCCTCCCCCACTATATCTAGCTCACTCTCCATCTTTGAAGCAGACACAGAAGAAGAATGGATCAGGCGGCTTCTTGCATCTACTTGCATTAATACTTGCACCAGTGACCCTACTCACATAACACCTCTCACCTAACAAAAATATTCAACCTCTCTCTCTCTGCCGGTATCTTTCCATCCCCATTTAAACATGCCATTGTACATCCATTACTTAAAAAACTATCCCTCGACCAAAACTGTGCTGCTATCTATAGACCTGTTTCTAATCTTTCCTTCATCTCTATACTCCTTTAACGCTTGGTCCACTCCCACCTTATCCACTATTTCTCAGATCATTCTCTTCTTGACCAACTACAATATGGTTTCCGTTCTTTATACGCTACTGAAACTGCCCTCACTAAAGTCTCTAATGATCTACTACCTGCTAAAACTAATGGTCTGCCTCAAGGACACTGTTCTCACCTAGTTCTCCTCCTACCTCTCTGGCCACTCCTCACTGTATTTTTTGCTGGCTCCTCCTCCTCTCCTTTTCCTCTTACTGCCAGGGTTACTCAAGGATCAATCCTAGGCTCTCTCCTGTTCTGCTTGTATACTCACCTTATTAGACAAACAATCAGTAGATTTTGTTTTCAGTACCATATCTATGTTGATGACACCCAATTATACACCTTTACTCCTGACATTACACCTGCATTATTACAAAACACCAGTGATTATTTTATTGCTAACTCTAACATCATGTCCTTCCTCTATCTGAAACTGAACCTGTCAAAATCTGAATTCCTTGTGTTTCCTCCCACTAACCTACCTGTTGTGAACCGTGTTTCTGGGCTCCCTCTTGTGGTCACTAATGGTATTGTATGACTCATGTCTTTCTGCTAGCCTGGGCTTCAGCTGTTTCATTTAGCTGTGGGTGTTCCCTATTTAGTCCTCCTTTGGACTCAGTCTCTTGCCTGGAATCGATGTATTCAGTTCTATTTGGTCTCCTCCTGATTCCTTGCCATCTGACTCATGCAAGAAAAGCTAAGTCCTGTTTGCATTCTTTGGATCATTTGCATTTTCAGTGTTTTTTGTCCAGCCTGCTCAATATGTGATTTTCTAGCTCGCTGGAAGCTCTAGGGTGCTGATATTCTCCCCTCACATTGTCAGTCGGTGTGGGGGTTCTTGAATATTCAGCGTGGATGTTTTTGCAGGGTTTTCTGCTGACCGCATAGTTCACTTTCTATTTTCTGCCTATCTAGATTAGTGGGCCTCACTTTGCTGAATCTTGTTCATCTCTACGTTTGTGTTTTCCTCTTGCCTCACCGTTATTATTTGTTGGGGGCTTTCTATATCTTTGGGGTTTAATTTCTCTGGAGGCAAGTGAGGTCTAAATTTCCCTCTAGGGGTAGTCAGTTCTCTGGCTGGCTCGAGACGTCTAGGATCAACGTAGGCACGTTCACCGGCTACTTTTAGTTGTGTGTTAGGATCAGGTATGCGGTTAGCCCAGTTTCCACCTCCCTAGAGCAGTTCTTATGTTTTTGCAGACTTGCCAGAGATCCTCTGCCACTAGGATCATAACAGTATTCCAGGCCGAAAGGAAATGTTTATTGCATCGCAGAAGCGGGATTAAAAAGAAGTCTGAGTATTTTATTTTATTTTTTTGCTGCAGTTTGTTTAGCTTCTTCCATCCCCTTATACTCTGAGTGGCTTGGAGCTCAGCTGCAGACATGAATGTTCAGACTCTGACTTCTAGTGTGGATCAGCTGGCTGCTAGGGTGCAAAGCATTCAGGATTTTGTTATCCATAGCCCTATGTCTGAACCAAAAATACCTATTCCTGAGCTGTTTTTGGGAGATAGATCTAAGTTCCTGAATTTTAGGAATAATTGTAAATTGTTTCTGTCTCTGAGACCTCGTTCCTCTGGTGTTTCCGCTCAGCAAGTTAAAATTGTTATCTCCTTCTTGCGTGGCGACCCTCAAGATTGGGCTTTCTCTCTGGCGCCAGGAGATCCTGCATTGGTGAATGTTGATGCGTTTTTTCTGGCGCTTGGTTTGCTTTATGAGGAGCCTAATCTTGAAAATCAGGCTGAAAAGGCATTGCTAGCTATCTCTCAAGGTCAGGACGATGCGGAGGTGTATTGTCAAAAATTTCGGAAATGGTCCGTGCTTACTCAATGGAATAAGTGTGCCCTGGCCGCAAATTTCAGAAATGGTCTTTCTGAAGCTATTAAGAATGTGATGGTGGGGTTTCCTACCCCTACAAGTCTGAATGATTCAATGGCTCTGGCCATTCAAATTGATTGGCGTTTGCGGGAGTGCAAATCTGCTAATCCTTTGGCGGTGCTGTCTGAACGGACACCTGACTCTATGCAATGTGACAGAATTCTGACCAGAGCCGAACGGCAAAATCAGAGACGTCAAAATGGGTTGTGTTTTTACTGTGGTGATTCAACGCATGTTATCTCAGCATGCTCTAAGCGCTTAAAAAGAGTTGTTAATCCTGTCGCCATTAGTACTTTACAGCCTAAATGTATTTTGTCTGTAACCTTAATTTGTTCATTGTCTTCTTACTCAGTCATGGCTTTTGTGGATTCAGGTGCTGCTCTGAGTCTGATGGATTTTTCGTTTGCCAGGCGCTGTGGTTTTGTCCTGGAGCCTTTGGAAATTCCTATTCCTCTTATAGGAATTGATGCTACGCCGTTGGTGGAGAATAAGCCTCAGTATTGGACGCAGGTGACCATGTGCATGACTCCGGTACATCAGGAGGTGATTCGCTTCCTTGTTTTGCATGATTTGCATGATGTTGTCGTTTTGGGTCTGCCATGGCTACAGATCCATAATCCAGTTTTGGATTGGAATGCTAGGACTGTGTCAAGTTGGGGTTGTCAGGGGATTCATGGCGATACTCCATTGGTGTCTATTGCTTCTTCCACTCCTTCTGAGACCCCTGAGTTTTTGTCAGATTACCAGGATGTATTTAGTGAGCCCAGGTCCAGTGCCCTTCCTCCTCATAGGGACTGTGATTGTGCTATAAATTTGATTCCTGGTAGTAAATTTCCTAAAGGTCGACTCTTTAATTTATCTGTACCAGAGCATGCCGCGATGCGGAGTTATATAAAGGAGTCTTTGGAGAAGGGACATATTCGTCCATCCTCTTCTACTCTTGGTGCAGGATTTTTTTTTTGTGGCCAAGAAGGACGGGTCTTTGAGACCTTGTATGGATTATCGTCTTCTAAATAAGATCACGGTCAAATTTCAGTATCCTTTGCCTTTGTTGTCTGATTTGTTTGCTCGGATTAAGGGTGCCAGTTGGTTCACCAAGATAGATCTTCGTGGTGCGTATAACCTTGTGCGCATTAAGCAGGGAGATGAATGGAAAACAGCATTTAATACGCCCGAGGGTCATTTTGAGTACTTGGTGATGCCTTTTGGACTCTCTAATGCTCCTTCTGTGTTTCATTTCTTCATGCATGATATCTTCCGAAAATATCTGGATAAATTTTGATTGTTTATCTGGATTAGGGTTGAGCGAAACGGGTCGATCATTTTCAAAAGTCGCCGACTTTTGGCTAAGTCGGCGTCTCATGAAACCCGATCCGACCCCTGTGCTTGTCGGCCATGCGGTACGCGACTTTCGCGCCAAAGTCGCGTTTCAATGACGCGAAAAGCGCCATTTCTCAGCCAATGAAGGTGAACGCAGAGTGTGGGCAGCGTGATGACATAGATCCTGGTCCCCACCATCTTAGAGAAGGGCATTGCAGTGATTGGCTTGCTGTCTGCGGCGTCACAGGGGCTATAAAGGGGCGTTCCCGCCGACCGCCATCTCACTGCTGCTGATCTGAGCTTAGGGAGAGGTTGCTGCCGCTTCGTCAGAAGCAGGGAGAGCGTTAGGCAGGGTCCACTAACCACCAAACCGCTTGTGCTGTAGCGATTTCCACTGTCCAACACCACCTTCGGTGTGCAGGAACAGTGGAAGCTATTTTTTTTTTTTTTCCTCAGCGCAGTAGCTCATTGGGCTGCCCTAGAAGGCTCCGTGATAGCTGTATTGCTGTGTGTACGCCACTGTGGAAACCAACTGCTTTTTTCAAAGCACATATCCTCTTGTTCCTTTCTGCACAGCTATCTTTTTTGTTTGTCCACACTTTTTATTTAATTTGTGCATCAGTCCACTCCTATTGCTGCCTGCCATACCTGGCTTAGATTACTGCAGGGAGATAGTAATTGTAGGACAGTCCCTGTTTTTTTTTTTTGTTTGTTTTTTTTTTGTGGGAGATTAAGATTGGCATTTCTGCTACAGTGCCATCCCTGTGTGTGCCATCTCTCACTGAGTGGGCCATAGAAAGCCTATTTATTTTTTCCGTGATTTGTGTTCTAAATTCTACCTCAACACAAAAACACTACATCAATCAGTGGTAGAAAAATATTGGCCTCAGTCAGGGCTTGTGTGCCACTGCTGTGTGTGCTATCTCTTATTCAGTGGGCTATAGAAAGCCTATTTATTTATTTATTTATTTTTCTTATTATTTGGTTTCTAAAGTCTCCCTGAAAAAAAAAAAATAAATAAAAAAACAGTGGGAGAGTAATATTGCCCTTTCAGCTTGTGTGCCAGTCTTGACTCCTGGGTGTGCCACCTCTCTCTCTAATTGTGGGCCATAGAAAGCCTTTTTTTTTTTTTTTAATATTATTGGGTTTCTAAAGTCTCCCTTAAAAAACAAAAAATACATAAAAAAACAGTGGGAGAGTAATATTGCCCTTTCAGCTTGTGTGCCAGTCTTGACTCCTGGGTGTGCCACCTCTCTCTCTCATTCAGTGGGCCATAGAAAGGCTATTTATTTTTTTGGTTTTTTTAATATTATTTGGTTTCTAAAGTCTCCCTGAAAAAAAAAAAAACATAAAAAAACAGTGGGAGAGTAATATTGCCCTTTCAGCTTGTGTGCCAGTCTTGACTCCTGGGTGTGCCACCTCTCTCTCTCATTCAGTGGGCCATAGAAAGGCTATTTATTTTTTTGTTTTTTTTAATATTATTTGGTTTCTAAAGTCTCCCTTAAAAAACAAAAAATACATAAAAAAACAGTGGGAGAGTAATATTGCCCTTTCAGCTTGTGTGCCAGTCTTGACTCCTGGGTGTGCCACCTCTCTCTCTCATTCAGTGGGCCATAGAAAGGCTATTTATTTTTTTGTTTTTTTTAATATTATTTGGTTTCTAAAGTCTCCCTGAAAAAAAAAAAAAACATAAAAAAACAGTGGGAGAGTAATATTGCCCTTTCAGCTTGTGTGCCAGTCTTGACTCCTGGGTGTGCCACCTCTCTCTCTCATTCAGTGGGCCATAGAAAGGCTATTTATTTTTTTGGTTTTTTTAATATTATTTGGTTTCTAAAGTCTCCCTTAAAAAACAAAAAATACATAAAAAAACAGTGGGAGAGTAATATTGCCCTTTCAGCTTGTGTGCCAGTCTTGACTCCTGGGTGTGCCACCTCTCTCTCTCATTCAGTGGGCCATAGAAAGGCTATTTATTTTTTTGGTTTTTTTAATATTATTTGGATTCTAAAGTCTCCCTGAAAAAAAAAAAAAAACATAAAAAAACAGTGGGAGAGTAATATTGCCCTTTCAGCTTGTGTGCCAGTCTTGACTCCTGGGTGTGCCACCTCTCTCTCTCATTCAGTGGGCCATAGAAAGGCTATTTATTTTTTTGGTTTTTTTAATATTATTTGGTTTCTAAAGTCTCCCTGAAAAAAAAAAAAACATAAAAAAACAGTGGGAGAGTAATATTGCCCTTTCAGCTTGTGTGCCAGTCTTGACTCCTGGGTGTGCCACCTCTCTCTCTCATTCAGTGGGCCATAGAAAGGCTATTTATTTTTTTGGTTTTTTTAATATTATTTGGTTTCTAAAGTCTCCCTTAAAAAACAAAAAATACATAAAAAAACAGTGGGAGAGTAATATTGCCCTTTCAGCTTGTGTGCCAGTCTTGACTCCTGGGTGTGCCACCTCTCTCTCTCATTCAGTGGGCCATAGAAAGGCTATTTATTTTTTTGGTTTTTTTAATATTATTTGGTTTCTAAAGTCTCCCTGAAAAAAAAAAAAACATAAAAAAACAGTGGGAGAGTAATATTGCCCTTTCAGCTTGTGTGCCAGTCTTGACTCCTGGGTGTGCCACCTCTCTCCCTCTCATTCAGTGGGCCATAGAAAGCCTATTTATTTATTTTTTTAAATATTATTGGGTTTCTAAAGTCTCCCTTAAAAAACAAAAAATACATAAAAAAACAGTGGGAGAGTAATATTGCCCTTTCAGCTTGTGTGCCAGTCTTGACTCCTGGGTGTGCCACCTCTCTCTCATTCAGTGGGCCATAGAAAGCATTTATTTTTTTTTTCCTTGATTTGTGTTCTAAAATCTACCTCAACACAAAAACACTACATCAATCAGTGGGAGAAAAATATTGGCCTCAGTCAGGGCTTGTGTGCCACTGCTGTGTGTGCTATCTCTCATTCAGTGGGCTATAGAAAGCCTATTTATTTATTTATTTTTTTTCTTATTATTTGGTTTCTAAAGTCTCCCTGAAAAAAAAAATACCTAAAAAAACAGTGGGAGAGTAATATTGCCCTTTCAGCTTGTGTGCCAGTCTTGACTCCTGGGTGTGCCACCTCTCTCTCTCATTCAGTGGGCCATAGAAAGGCTATTTATTTTTTTGTTTTTTTTAATATTATTTGGTTTCTAAAGTCTCCCTGAAAAAAAAAAAAAAACATAAAAAAACAGTGGGAGAGTAATATTGCCCTTTCAGCTTGTGTGCCAGTCTTGACTCCTGGGTGTGCCACCTCTCTCTCTCATTCAGTGGGCCATAGAAAGGCTATTTATTTTTTTGGTTTTTTTAATATTATTTGGTTTCTAAAGTCTCCCTGAAAATAAAATAAAAAAAACTTAAAAAAACAGTGGGAGAGTAATATTGCCCTTTCAGCTTGTGCGCCAGTCTTGACTCCTGGGTGTGCCACCTCTCTCTCTCTAATTGTGGGCCATAGAAAGCCTTTTTTTTTTGTTTTTTTTTAATATTATTTGGTTTCTAAAGTCTCCCTGAAAAAAAAAAAAACATAAAAAAACAGTGGGAGAGTAATATTGCCCTTTCAGCTTGTGTGCCAGTCTTGACTCCTGGGTGTGCCACCTCTCTCCCTCTCATTCAGTGGGCCATAGAAAGCCTATTTATTTATTTTTTTAAATATTATTGGGTTTCTAAAGTCTCCCTTAAAAAACAAAAAATACATAAAAAAACAGTGGGAGAGTAATATTGCCCTTTCAGCTTGTGTGCCAGTCTTGACTCCTGGGTGTGCCACCTCTCTCTCATTCAGTGGGCCATAGAAAGGCTATTTATTTTTTTGGTTTTTTAAATATTATTTGGTTTCTAAAGTCTCCCTGAGAAAAAAAAATAAATAAATTAGGTGGGAGATTAATATTGACATTAGTGCTTGAGTGACAGTCCTGCGTGTGTGTCATCTCTGTGATTTTGTGCCACAGAAAACAGAGTGTGTAACATTGTGCCTGATTTTCCTTGTGGTCTCACCAACCTGTTAAGGGATATTGAAATCATACTGAAGTTATAGCTCACCGTGTAAGTTGTTTGACAGCAACAAATAAAGTTACTTTGGTTAAGATTTTAAAACAATGAGGAAGTCTGGTGCAAGAGGTCGTCGTGGGCGTTCATTGTCAGCTGGTAATGATGGTAGTGGTAGTGGAGCATCAGGTGGTCGTGGGGATAAAAATATTCCACCTAAGTCTGGAGCTGTGGAGCCAGTTTCGTCGTCAGGCTACACAAGGCCTCGAACGCTCTCTTTTCTGGGAGTAGGAAAACCGCTTTTAAAGGCGGAGCAGCAACAGCAAGTTTTGGCTTACATTGCAGACTCAGCCTCTAGCTCTTTTGCCTCCTCTTCCGAAACTGGTAAATGTAAAAGCAGCGCGTCGCTTGTGGATGTTCACGGTCAGGGACAAGTCGCTTCCTTGTCCTCCTCAGCAAAAACTACAACAAGAGAGAAGGATGCAGCAGGCGACACAACGGGTCACTCCATGGAGCTCTTTACACATACCGTCCCTGGCTTAGAAAGTGAAACATTTAACAGGCCATGCCCATTACAAGTAGATTCTGACATGGAGTGCACTGATGCACAGCCACAGCCAGAGTACTATGCTGCTCCTTTGACTCAGACCACCACATTGCCCTCTCAGGGTACAGATCCACAATCAGACCCTGATGAGACTATGTTGCCCCGCCACGAACGCTATACCACCGACCGACACAGTGACACAGACGAAGTTGCACACGAGCTCGAAGAGGAGGTAATAGATGACCCAGTTATTGACCCCGATTGGCAGCCATTGGGGGAACAGGGTGCAGGCGGCAGTAGTTCAGAAGCGGAGGTGGAGGAGGGGCCGCAGCAGGCATCAACATCGCAACAGGTTCCATCTGCCGGGCCCGTATCTGGCCCAAAACGCGTGTCAAAGCCAAAACCTGTTGGAGGACAGCGTGGCCATCCGGTTAAAGCTCAGTCTGCAATCCCTGAAAAGGGATCCGAGTCTAGGAAGAGTGCAGTCTGGCATTTTTTTAAACAACATCCAACTGATCAGCGCAAAGTCATCTGTCAAAAATGTTCAACTAGCTTAAGCAGAGGTCAGAATCTGAAAAGTCTAAATACTAGTTGCATGCATAGACACTTAACCACCATGCATTTGCAAGCCTGGACTAACTACCAAACGTCCCTTAAGGTTGTAGCACCCTCGGCCAATGAAGCTAGTCAGCAACGCAACATCCCTTCCGTCACTGTAAGGCCACCATTTTCCACACCACCGGCAGTATCTGTGCAGGTTTCTTTGCCAGCCAAAAGCAGTCAGGGTCAGGGAACCACCAGTTTTGTAGGAGGAAATATTGCATCTAGGGCACCGGCGGAAACAATACCGTCTCCAACCGTCTCTCAGTCTGCCATGTACACCGGCACACCCGAAAGTTCCACGATCTCCAGCTCTCCAGTCCAGCTCACCCTACATGAGACTCTGGTTAGAAAAAGGAAGTACTTATCCTCGCATCCGCGTACACAGGGTTTTAACGCCCACATAGCTAGACTAATCTCGTTAGAGATGATGCCCTACCGGTTAGTTGAAAGCGAAGCTTTCAAAGCCCTGATGGAGTACGCTGAACCACGATACGAGCTACCCAGTCGACACTTTTTTTCCAGAAAAGCCATCCCAGCCCTGCACCAGCATGTTAAACAGCGCATCGTCCATGCACTCAGGCAATCTGTGAGTACAAAGGTGCACCTGACTACAGATGCATGGACCAGTAGGCATGGCCAGGGACGTTATGTGTCCATCACGGCACCCTGGGTGAATGTGGTGGATGCAGGGTCCACAGGCGACATCAATTTAGGGACAGTTGTGCCTAGCCCACGGTCTAGGAAACAGTTGGCTGTAGGCGTTCGCACCCCCTCCTCCTCCTCCTCCTCGTCCTCCTGCAGAAGCTACAGCTCTTCCACAGAACGCAGTCTGCCAACCACTCCATCGGCAGATGACACTGTTGCACACCAGTTGTCCCATTATGGGCCAGCTACTGCCAAGCGTCAGCAGGCTGTATTGGCTATGAAGTGTTTGGGCGACAACAGACACACCGCGGAAGTTCTGTCCGAGTTCTTGCAACAAGAAACGCAGTCGTGGCTGGGCACAGTAGATCTTGAGGCAGGCAAGGTAGTGAGTGATAACGGAAGGAATTTCATGGCTGCCATCTCCCTTTCCCAACTGAAACACATTCCTTGCCTGGCTCACACCTTAAACCTGGTGGTGCAGTGCTTATTGAAAACTTATCCTGGGTTCTCCGACCTGCTCCTCAAAGTGCGTGCACTTTGCTCACATATCCGACGTTCGCCTGTACACGCCAGCCATATGCAGACCTATCAGCGGTCTTTGAACCTTCCCCAGCATCGCCTAATCATAGACGTTGCAACAAGGTGGAACTCAACACTGCACATGCTTCAGAGACTGTGCGAACAGAGGTGTGCTGTTATTTATTTGTGGGAGGATACACGGGCAGGCAGTAGGATGGCAGACATGGAGTTGTCAGGTGTGCAGTGGTCTAAGATACAAGACATGTGTCAAGTCCTTCAGTGTTTTGAGGAATGCACACGGCTGGTTAGTGCAGACAACGCCGTAATAAGCATGAGCATCCCCCTAATGCGTCTGCTGATGCAAAGTTTGACGCACATAAAGGAGCAGGCGTCTGCACCAGAGGAAGAGGAAAGCCTTGATGACAGTCAGCCATTGTCTGGTCAGGGCAGTGTACAGGACGAGGTAGCGGGCGAAGAGGAGGTGGAGGACGAGGAGGATGATGGGGATGAGTATATTTTTAATGCCGAACCTTTCCCGGGGGCACAGGAAATTGGTTGCGTGTCACGGCCGGGTTCTGGTTTTTTGAGGGACACAAGTGACGTAGATTTGCCTGCAACTGCCCCTCAACCAATCACAACCGGAGATTTGACAACTGGAACTTTGGCCCACATGGCGGATTATGCCTTATGTATCCTAAAAAGGGACACACGCATTACGAAAATGATGAACGATGACGATTACTGGTTGGCCTGCCTCCTTGATCCACGCTATAAAGGCAAATTGCAAAATATTATGCCACATGAGAACTTGGAACTAATATTAGCAACCAAACAATCAACTCTTGTTGACCGTTTGCTTCAGGCATTCCCAGCACACAGCGCACGTGATCGTTCTCACACGAGCTCCAGGGGGCAGCAGACTAGGAGTGTTAGGGGCGCACACATCAGAAGTGGCGTTGGACAGAGGGGTTTTCTGACCAGGTTGTGGAGTGATTTTGCTATGACCGCAGACAGGACAGGTACTGCTGCATCAATTGAAAGTGACAGGAGACAACATTTGTCCAGTATGGTTACTAACTATTTTTCATCCCTTATCGATGTTCTCCCTCAACCGTCATTCCCATTTGATTACTGGGCCTCCAAATTAGACACCTGGCCAGAATTGGCAGAATATGCATTGCAGGAGCTTGCTTGCCCGGCAGCAAGTGTCCTATCAGAAAGAGTATTCAGTGCTGCAGGTTCAATATTAACCGAAAAAAGGACTCGTCTGGCTACCCAAAATGTTGACGATCTAACATTCATTAAAATGAACCACAACTGGATTTCGAAATCTTTTGCCCCACCTTGCCCGGCCGACACCTAGCTTTCCTATGAAAAGCTCTTGCCTGTGAATTACTTTTCTAATGTCTAATTTGCTGCAGCTGATTGTACAGCATACGACATGTTTACACCTCCCTAAATGGCAAAACTCCCCACACGGGGCCGTGGTATCGCGACTTGGCGCAAGCACCCGTGAGACTGCTGTTTGTCTGAAGAGGTGGGTGTGCTCGCTTTTGGTTGACGGCATTGCTACTGGGTCCCTCATAGTACAATGTAGTGTCTCTGGCGGTGGTGGTGCGCACCCAACGTCAGACACACCGTTGTAACATGAGGGGCCCTGGGGCGGTCCCGCCGGCCTCAAGAGAGTTCCCCCCTACCCCAGCTCAAAATGTGCTCTACCACGTGCAAAATTATGTCGCACAGCTCCACCAATCTTTAGTCTATTCGCTGACATCATTCAATGTCTGGCACTGACAATACAAATTTGTAGACATCTATGATGCAACTTAAAGTAGTCTGTGTCTGTGTCCTATATTGGCACCATTAAATAGTTACTGCCAAATTACTATGTCAGAAACTCAGTAGATGAGCCCACCCCTGTACCTAAGTATGCCACCTTTTTTTTTGTTTTGGTTGTTTTGCGAGACATTAACATCTATTTATATTTTGGGAGTACTGGGACAGACACTCCTTGCACTACTCCTCCACTCACCACCAAGCTGCCTGTGTATCCATGTAACCGCTGTAAAGCTGCCATGAGCCTATTGTTTGTTATTTTAGGCCTTTGATAGCCTGTCTGCGGTCCCTACTTTAAATACTCCTCCACTCACCACCAAGCTGCCTGCCCGTGTATCCATGTAACCGCTGTAAAACTGCCATGAGCCTATTGTTTGTTATTTTAGGCCTTTGATAGCCTGTCTGCGGTCCCTACTTTAAATACTCCTCCACTCATCACCAGCTGCCTGCCCGTGTATCCATGTAACCGCTGTAAAACTGCCATGAGCCTATTGTTTGTTATGTTAGGCCTTTGATAGCCTGTCTGCGGTCCCTACTTTAAATACTCCTCCACTCACCACCAAGCAGCCTGCCCGTGTATCCATGTAACCGCTGTAAAACTGCCATGAGCCTATTGTTTGTTATTTTAGGCCTTTGATAGCCTGTCTGCGGTCCCTACTTTAAATACTCCTCCACTCATCACCAGCTGCCTGCCCGTGTATCCATGTAACCGCTGTAAAACTGCCATGAGCCTATTGTTTGTTATTTTAGGCCTTTGATAGCCTGTCTGCGGTCCCTACTTTAAATACTCCTCCACTCATCACCAGCTGCCTGCCTGTGTATCCATGTAACCGCTGTAAAACTGCCATGAGCCTATTGTTTGTTATTTTAGGCCTTTGATAGCCTGTCTGCGGTCCCTACTTTAAATACTCCTCCACTCATCACCAGCTGCCTGCCCGTGTATCCATGTAACCGCTGTAAAACTGCCATGAGCCTATTGTTTGTTATTTTAGGCCTTTGATAGCCTGTCTGCGGTCCCTACTTTAAATACTCCTCCACTCATCACCAGCTGCCTGCCCGTGTATCCATGTAACCGCTGTAAAACTGCCATGAGCCTATTGTTTGTTATTTTAGGCCTTTGATAGCCTGTCTGCGGTCCCTACTTTAAATACTCCTCCACTCATCACCAGCTGCCTGCCCGTGTATCCATGTAACCGCTGTAAAACTGCCATGAGCCTATTGTTTGTTATTTTAGGCCTTTGATAGCCTGTCTGCGGTCCCTACTTTAAATACTCCTCCACTCACCACCAAGCTGCCTGCCCGTGTATCCATGTAACCGCTGTAAAACTGCCATGAGCCTATTGTTTGTTATTTTAGGCCTTTGATAGCCTGTCTGCGGTCCCTACTTTAAATACTCCTCCACTCATCACCAGCTGCCTGCCCGTGTATCCATGTAACCGCTGTAAAACTGCCATGAGCCTATTGTTTGTTATTTTAGGCCTTTGATAGCCTGTCTGCGGTCCCTACTTTAAATACTCCTCCACTCACCACCAAGCTGCCCGTGTATCCATGTAACCGATGTAAAACTGCCATGAGCCTATTGTTTGTTATTTTAGGCCTTTGATAGCCTGTCTGCGGTCCCTACTTTAAATACTCCTCCACTCACCACCAAGCTGCCTGCCCGTGTATCCATGTAACCACTGTAAAACTGCCATGAGCCTATTGTTTGTTATTTTAGGCCTTTGATAGCCTGTCTGCGGTCCCTACTTTAAATACTCCTCCACTCATCACCAGCTGCCTGCCCGTGTATCCATGTAACCGCTGTAAAACTGCCATGAGCCTATTGTTTGTTATTTTAGGCCTTTGATAGCCTGTCTGCGGTCCCTACTTTAAATACTCCTCCACTCACCACCAAGCAGCCTGCCCGTGTATCCATGTAACCGCTGTAAAACTGCCATGAGCCTATTGTTTGTTATTTTAGGCCTTTGATAGCCTGTCTGCGGTCCCTACTTTAAATACTCCTCCACTCATCACCAGCTGCCTGCCCGTGTATCCATGTAACCGCTGTAAAACTGCCATGAGCCTATTGTTTGTTATTTTAGGCCTTTGATAGCCTGTCTGCGGTCCCTACTTTAAATACTCCTCCACTCATCACCAGCTGCCTGCCCGTGTATCCATGTAACCGCTGTAAAACTGCCATGAGCCTATTGTTTGTTATTTTAGGCCTTTGATAGCCTGTCTGCGGTCCCTACTTTAAATACTCCTCCACTCATCACCAGCTGCCTGCCCGTGTATCCATGTAACCGCTGTAAAACTGCCATGAGCCTATTGTTTGTTATTTTAGGCCTTTGATAGCCTGTCTGCGGTCCCTACTTTAAATACTCCTCCACTCACCACCAAGCTGCCTGCCCGTGTATCCATGTAACCGCTGTAAAACTGCCATGAGCCTATTGTTTGTTATTTTAGGCCTTTGATAGCCTGTCTGCGGTCCCTACTTTAAATACTCCTCCACTCATCACCAGCTGCCTGCCCGTGTATCCATGTAACCGCTGTAAAACTGCCATGAGCCTATTGTTTGTTATTTTAGGCCTTTGATAGCCTGTCTGCGGTCCCTACTGTAAATACTCCTCCACTCACCACCAAGCTGCCTGCCCGTGTATCCATGTAACCGCTGTAAAACTGCCATGAGCCTATTGTTTGTTATTTTAGGCCTTCGAAGCCTGTCTGCGGTCCCTCCTTACACTAGGCCTCCACTGACCAGACCACTGCTGCCCGTGTACCCCTGGAACCAATTTTAAAGTGCCTACAGCCAGCCCATTTTATTGTGTTAGGCCTTCGAAGCCTGTCTGCGGTCCCTCCTTCCACTAGGCCTCCACTGACCAGACCACTGCTGCCCGTGTACCCCTGGAACCAATTTTAAAGTGCCTACAGCCAGCCCATTTTATTGTGTTAGGCCTTCGAAGCCTGTCTGCGGTCCCTCCTTCCACTAGGCCTCCACTGACCAGACCACTGCTGCCCGTGTACCCCTGGAACCAATTTTAAAGTGCCTACAGCCAGCCCATTTTATTGTGTTAGGCCTTCGAAGCCTGTCTGCGGTCCCTCCTTCCACTAGGCCTCCACTGACCAGACCACTGCTGCCCGTGTACCCCTGGAACCAATTTTAAAGTGCCTACAGCCAGCCCATTTTATTGTGTTAGGCCTTCGAAGCCTGTCTGCGGTCCCTCCTTCCAATAGGCCTACACTGACAAAGGTACACCTGACAACAGACACATGGACCTGTAGGCATGGCCACGGAAGGTTACGTGTCCTTTGTGGCTCAATGGGTTAATGTATTGGATGCATGGTCCACACAGGGGACAGCCTGCTAAGTCTGTATGCAGTCCCTAATTCAAGTTGTCCTCAACTGAATAAAGCTGAGCTTCTACCTTCTGGCTCTCATTAAGTGTTTTTTAAAAAACAAAATGGTGGTTAGGGCCTACTAACGGCTTCTGCCCCTCCCTGGTGTTGCCCTCAACTGAATAAAGCTGAGCTTCTACCTTCCGGCTCTGATTAACTGCTGTTTTTAAACACATTGCTGGTTCCGGCCTACTAACGGTGTCTGCCCCTGCCTGGTGTTGCCCTCAACTGAATAAAGCTGAGCTTCAACCTTCTGGCTCTCATTAAGTGTTTTTTTAAAAACAAAATGGTGGTTAGGGCCTACTAACGGCTTCTGCCCCTGCCTGGTGTTGCCCTCAACTGAATAAAGCTGAGCTTCAACCTTCTGGCTCTCATTAAGTGTTTTTTAAAAAACAAAATGGTGGTTAGGGCCTACTAACAGCTTCTGCCCCTCCCTGGTGTTGCCCTCAACTGAATAAAGCTGAGCTTCTACCTTCCGGCTCTGATTAACTGCTGTTTTTAAACACATTGCTGGTTCCGGCCTACTAACGGTGTCTGCCCCTGCCTGGTGTTGCCCTCAACTGAATAAAGCTGAGCTTCAACCTTCTGGCTCTCATTAAGTGTTTTTTAAAAAACAAAATGGTGGTTCCGGCCTACTAACGGTGTCTGCCCCTGCCTGGTGTTGCCCTCAACTGAAAAAAGCTGAGCTTCAACCTTCTGGCTCTCATTAAGTGTTTTTTAAAAAACAAAATGGTGGTTAGGGCCTACTAACGGCTTCTGCCCCTCCCTGGTGTTGCCCTCAACTGAATAAAGCTGAGCTTCTACCTTCCGGCTCTGATTAACTGCTGTTTTTAACCCCTTCACCCCCAAGGGTGGTTTGCACGTTAATGACCGGGCCAATTTTTACAATTCTGACCACTGTCCCTTTATGAGGCTATAACTCTGGAACGCTTTGACGGATCTTGGCGATTCTGACATTGTTTTCTCGTGACATATTGTACTTCATGTTAGTGGTAAAATTTATTCGATATAACTTGCGTTTATTTGTGAAAAAAATGGAAATTTGGCGAAAATTTTGAAAATTTTGCAATTTTCCAACTTTGAATTTTTATGCCCTTAAATCACAGACATATGTCACGCAAAATACTTAATAAGTAACATTTACCACATGTCTACTTTACATCAGTACAATTTTGGAACCAAAATTTTTTTTTGTGACGGAGTTATAAGGGTTAAAATTTGACCAGCAATTTCTCATTTTTACAACACCATTTTTTTTTAGGGACCACATCTCATTTGAAGTCATTTTGAGGGGTCTATATGATAGAAAATACTCAAGTGTGACACCATTCTAAAAACTGCACCCCTCAAGGTGCTCAAAACCACATTCAAGAAGTTTATTAACCCTTCAGGTGTTTCACAGGAATTTTTGGAATGTTTAAATAAAAATGAACATTTAACTTTTTTTCACACAAAATTTATTTCAGCTCCAATTTGTTTTATTTTACCAAGGGTAACAGGAGAAAATGGACCCCCACAGTTGTTGTACAATTTGTCCTGAGTACGCTGATACCCCATATGTGGGGGTAAACCACTGTTTGGGCGTATGGCAGAGCTCGGAAGGAAAGGAGCGCCATTTGACTTTTCAATGCAAAATTGACTGGAATTGAGATGGGACGCCATGTTGCGTTTGGAGAGCCCCTGATGTGCCTAAACACTGAAACCCCCTACAAGTGACACCATTTTGGAAAGTAGACCCCCTAAGGAACTTATCTTGATGTGTGGTGAGCACTTTGACCCACCAAGTGCTTCACAGAAGTTTATAATGCAGAGCCGTAAAAATAAAAAATCATATTTTTTCACAAAAATGATCTTTTCGCCCCCAATTTTTTATTTCCCCAAGGGTAAGAGAAGAAATTGGACCCCAAAAAATGTTGTGCAATTTGTCCTGAGTACGATGATACCCCATAAGTGGGTGTAAACCATTGTTTGGGCGCATGGCAGAGCTTGGAAGGGAAGGAGCGCCATTTGACTTTTCAATGCAAAATTGACTGGAATTGAGATGGGACGCCATGTTGCGTTTGGAGAGCCCCTGATGTGCCTAAACATTGAAACTCCCTACAAGTGACACCATTTTGGAAAGTAGACCCCCTAAGGAACTTATCTAGATGTGTGGTGAGCACTTTGACCCACCAAGTGCTTCACAGAAGTTTATAATGCAGAGCCGTAAAAATAAAAAATCATATTTTTTCACAAAAATGATCTTTTCGCCCCCAATTTTTTATTTTCCCAAGGGTAAGAGAAAAAATTGGACCCCAAAAAATGTTGGCCAATTTGTCCTGAGTACGCTGATACCCCATATGTGGGTGTAAACCATTGTTTGGGCGCATGGCAGAGCTTGGAAGGGAAGGAGCGCCATTTGACTTTTCAATGCAAAATTGACTGGAATTGAGATGGGACGCCATGTTGCGTTTGGAGAGCCCCTGATGTGCCTAAACATTGAAACTCCCTACAAGTGACACCATTTTGGAAAGTAGACCTCCTAAGGAACTTATCTAGATGTGTGGTGAGCACTTTGACCCACCAAGTGCTTCACAGAAGTTTATAATGCAGAGCCGTAAAAATAAAAAATCATATTTTTTCACAAAAATGATCTTTTCGCCCCCAATTTTTTATTTTCCCAAGGGTAAGAGAAGAAATTGGACCCCAAAAAATGTTGGCCAATTTGTCCTGAGTACGCTGATACCCCATATGTGGGTGTAAACCATTGTTTGGGCGCATGGCAGAGCTTGGAAGGGAAGGAGCGCCATTTGACTTTTCAATGCAAAATTGACTGGAATTGAGATGGGACGCCATGTTGCGTTTGGAGAGCCCCTGATGTGCCTAAACATTGAAACTCCCTACAAGTGACACCATTTTGGAAAGTAGACCCCCTAAGGAACTTATCTAGATGTGTGGTGAGCACTTTGACCCACCAAGTGCTTCACAGAAGTTTATAATGCAGAGCCGTAAAAATAAAAAATCATATTTATTCACAAAAATGCTCTTTTTGCCCCCAATTTTTTATTTTCCCAAGGGTAAGAGAAGAAATTGGACCCCAAAAATTGTTGTGCAATTTGTCCTGAGTACGCTGATACCCCATATGTGGGTGTAAACCATTGTTTGGGCGCATGGCAGAGCTTGGAAGGGAAGGAGCGCCATTTGACTTTTCAATGCAAAATTGACTGGAATTGAGATGGGACGCCATGTTGCGTTTGGAGAGCCCCTGATGTGCCTAAACATTGAAACTCCCCACAAGTGACACCATTTTGGAAAGTAGACCCCCTAAGGAACTTATCTAGATGTGTGGTGAGCACTTTGACCCACCAAGTGCTTCACAGAAGTTTATAATGCAGAGCCGTAAAAATAAAAAATCATATTTTTTCACAAAAATGATCTTTTTGCCCCCAATTTTTTATTTTCCCAAGGGTAAGAGAAGAAATTGGACCCCAAAAAATGTTGGCCAATTTGTCCTGAGTACGCTGATACCCCATATGTGGGTGTAAACCATTGTTTGGGCGCATGGCAGAGCTTGGAAGGGAAGGAGCGCCATTTGACTTTTCAATGCAAAATTGACTGGAATTGAGATGGGACGCCATGTTGCGTTTGGAGAGCCCCTGATGTGCCTAAACATTGAAACTCCCTACAAGTGACACCATTTTGGAAAGTAGACCCCCTAAGGATCTTATCTAGATGTGTTTTGAGAGCTTTGAACCCCCAAGTGTTTCACTACAGATTATAACGCAGAGCCGTGAAAATAATTTTTATTTTTTTTCTCAAAAATGATTTTTTTAGCACCCAGCTTTGTATTTTTACAAGGGTAACAGAATAAATTGGACCCCAAAATTTGTTTTCCAATTTGTCCTGAGTACGCTGATACCCCATATGTGGGGGGGAACCACTGTTTGGGCGCATGACAGAGCTCGGAAGGGAAGGAGCGCCATTTGGAATGCAGACTTAAATGGATTGGTCAGCAGCCGTCACGTTGCATTTGCAGAGCCCCTGATGTACCCAAACAGTACAAACCCCCCACAAGTGACCCCATATTGGAAACTAGACCTCCCAAGGAACTTATCTAGATGTGTTTTGAGAACTTTGAACCCCCAAGTGTTTCACTAAAGTTTATAGCGCAAAGCCGTGAAAATAAAAATTCTTTTTTTTTTTCACAAAAATGATTTTTTAGCCCCCAGTTTTGTATTTTCACAAGGGTAACAGGATAAATTAGACCCCAAAAGTTGTTGTCCAATTTGTCCTGAGTACGCTGATACCCTATATGTGGGGGGGAACCACTGTTTGGGTGCATGACAGAGCTCGGAAGGGAAGGAGCGCCATTTGGAATGCAGCCTTAAATGGATTGGTCTGCAGGCGTCACGTTGCATTTGCAGAGCCCCTGATGTACCCAAACAGTACAAACCCCCCACAAGTGACCCCATATTGGAAACTAGACCTCCCAAGGAACTTATCTAGATGTGTTGTGAGAACTTTGAACCCCCAAGTGTTTCACTACAGTTTATAACGCAGAGCCGTGAAAATAAAACATCTTTTTTTTTCCCACAAAAATGATTTTTAGCCCCCCAAATTTTTATTTTCCCAAGGATAACAAGAGAACTTGGACCCCAGAAGTTGTTGTTCAATTTGTCCCGAGTACGCTGATAATACATATGTTGGGGTAAACCCCTTTTTGGGCGCACGGGAGAGCTCGGAAGGGAAGGAGCACTGTTTTACTTTTTCAACGCAGAATTGGCTGGAATTGAGATTGGACGCCATGTCGCGCTTGGAGAGCCCCTGATGTGCCTGGACAGTGGAAACTCCCCAATTCTACCTGAAACCCTAACCCAAACACACCCCTAACCCTAATCCCAACGGTAACCCTAACCACACCCCTAGCCCTGACACACCCATAATTCTAATCCCAACCCTAATCCAAACGTAAATGTAATCCAAACCCTAACCCTAACTTTACCTCCAACCCTAGCCCTAACCCTAACCCTACCCCTAACCCTAACCCTAAACGTGACTGAAATACGTGGCACTGAAATACGTGGCACTGAAATACGTGGCACTGAAATACGTGGCACTGAAATACGTGCCACTGAAATACGTGGCACTGAAATACGTGGCACTGAAATACGTGGCACTGAAATACGTGATACGTGGCACTTAAATACGTGGCACTGAAACACGTGGCACTGAAATACGTGATACGTGGCACTGAAATACGTGGCACTGAAATACGTGGCACTGAAATACGTGGCACTGAAATACGTGGCACTTAAATACGTGGCACTGAAATATGTGATACGTGGCACTGAAATACGTGGCACTGAAATACGTGGCACTGAAATACGTGGCACTGAAATACGTGGCACTGAAATACGTGGCACTGAAATACGTGGCACTGAAATACGTGATACGTGGCACTTAAATACGTGGCACTGAAACACGTGGCACTGAAATACGTGATACGTGGCACTGAAATACGTGGCACTGAAATACGTGGCACTGAAATACGTGGCACTGAAATACGTGGCACTGAAATACGTGGCACTGAAATACGTGGCACTGAAATATGTGATACGTGGCACTGAAATACGTGGCACTGAAATACGTGGCACTGAAATACGTGGCACTGAAATACGTGGCACTTAAATACGTGGCACTGAAATATGTGATACGTGGCACTTAAATACGTGGCACTGAAACACGTGGCACTGAAACACGTGGCACTGAAATACGTGGCACTGAAATACGTGGCACTGAAATACGTGGCACTGAAATACGTGGTACTAAAATATGTGGCACTGAAATACGTGATACGTGGCACTGAAATACCTGGCACTGAAACACGTGGCACTGAAATACGTGATACGTGGCACTGAAATACGTGGCACTGAAATACGTGGCACTGAAATACGTGGCACTATGACTGTCAGAAAATGTTCATTAAACGGTTAGGGGTGAGGTTAGGGGTAGAGTTAGGGTTAGGGTTTGGATCCCTTTATCACCTTGATGGTGGTGGGTGGCTTTTCAGTGTGTTTTCTGTTTTTTTTCGATAAAAATGCATGCGTTTTTAACGCAAACAAACGCATGTGCTTAAAAACGCAAGAAAATACTGCAGGTTGTATTTCTGAAAATGAACGCATGCAGAAAAAAACCGCATGCGTTTGAAAACGCGACCAAACGCGTACAAAAAAAACGCATGCGTTTTCAATGTTAAATATAGGGAAAAAACGCATGCTTTTTTTGTGCAAAAAACGCTGCAGACAAAAACGCAAGTGTGAAACCAGCGACGCTTTTTATAGCAAAAAAGTTTTTGCGTCTCCACATTTTGAGACCTATAATTTTTCCACATTTTGCTCCACAGAGTCATGTGAGGTCTTGTTTTTTGCGGGACGAGTTGACGTTTTTATTGGTAACATTTTCGGACACGTGACCGTTTTTGATCGCTTTTTATTCCGATTTTTGTGAGGCAGAATGACCAAAAACCTGCTATTCATGAATTTCTTTTGGGAGAGGCGTTTATACCGTTCCGCGTTTGGTAAAATTGATAAAGCAGTTTTATTCGTCGGGTCAGTACGATTACAGCGATATCTCATTTATATCATTTTTTTATGTTTTGGCGCTTTTATACGATAAAAACTAAAATATAGAAAAAATAATTATTTTGGTATCGCTTTATTCTCAGGACTATAACTTTTTTATTTTTTTGCTGATGATGCTGTATGGCGGCTTGTTTTTTGCGGGACAAGATGACGTTTTCAGCGGTACCATGGATATTTATATCAGTCTTTTTGATCGTGTGTTATTCCACTTTTTGTTCGGCGGTATGGTAATAAAGCGTTGTTTTTTTGCCTCGTTTTTTTTTTTTTTTTCTTACGGTGTTTACTGAAGGGGTTAACTAGTGGGGCAGTTTTATAGGTTGGGTCGTTACGGACGCGGCGATACTAAATATGTGTACTTTTATTGTTTTGTTTTTTTTATTTAGATAAAGAAATGTATTTATGGGAATAATATATATTTTTTTATTATTATTTATTTAGGAATTTTTTTTTATTTTTTTTTACACATGTGGAAAAATTTTTTTTTTACTTTTTTACTTTGTCCCAGGGGGGGACATCACAGATCATTGATCTGGCAGTGTGCACAGCACTCTGTCAGATCGACGATCTGCTGTACAGGGCTGCAGGCTTCCAAGTGTCTGCTCTGAGCAGACACTCGGTAAGCCACCTCCCTCCCTGCAGGACCCGGATGCCGCGGCCATCTTGGATCCGGGACCTGCGGCGAGGAGGGAGGTAGGAGACCCTCAGAGCAACGCGATCACATCGCGTTGCTCCGGGGGTCTCAGGGAAGCCCGCAGGGAGCCCCCTCCCTGCGCGATGCTTCCCTATACCGCCGGTACACTGCGATCATGTTTGATCGCGGTGTGCCGGGGGTTAATGTGCCGGGGGCGGTCCGTGACCGCTCCTGGCACATAGTGCCGGATGTCAGCTGCGATATGCAGCTGACACCCGGCCGCGATCGGCCGCGCTCCCCCCGTGAGCGCCGCTGATCGATGATGACGTACTATCCCGTCGGCGGTCATACGGGCCCACCCCACCTCGACGGGATAGTACGTCTGATGTCAGGAAGGGGTTAAACACATTGCTGGTTCCGGCCTACTAACGGTGTCTGCCCCTGCCTGGTGTTGCCCTCAACTGAATAAAGCTGAGCTTCAACCTTCTGGCTCTCATTAAGTGTTTTTTAAAAAACAAAATGGTGGTTAGGGCCTACTAACGGCTTCTGCCCCTCCCTGGTGTTGCCCTCAACTGAATAAAGCTGAGCTTCTACCTTCCGGCTCTGATTAACTGCTGTTTTTAAACACATTGCTGGTTCCGGCCTACTAACGGTGTCTGCCCCTGCCTGGTGTTGCCCTCAACTGAATAAAGCTGAGCTTCAACCTTCTGGCTCTCATTAAGTGTTTTTTAAAAAACAAAATGGTGGTTAGGGCCTACTAACGGCTTCTGCCCCTCCCTGGTGTTGCCCTCAACTGAATAAAGCTGAGCTTCTACCTTCCGGCTCTGATTAACTGCTGTTTTTAAACACATTGCTGGTTCCGGCCTACTAACGGTGTCTGCCCCTGCCTGTTGTTGCCCTCAACTGAATAAAGCTGAGCTTCAACCTTCTGGCTCTCATTAAGTGTTTTTTAAAAAACAAAATGGTGGTTAGGGCCTACTAACGGCTTCTGCCCCTCCCTGGTGTTGCCCTCAACTGAATAAAGCTGAGCTTCTACCTTCCGGCTCTGATTAACTGCTGTTTTTAAACACATTGCTGGTTCCGGCCTACTAACGGTGTCTGCCCCTGCCTGGTGTTGCCCTCAACTGAATAAAGCTGAGCTTCAACCTTCTGGCTCTCATTAAGTGTTTTTTAAAAAACAAAATGGTGGTTAGGGCCTACTAACGGCTTCTGCCCCTCCCTGGTGTTGCCCTCAACTGAATAAAGCTGAGCTTCTACCTTCCGGCTCTGATTAACTGCTGTTTTTAAACACATTGCTGGTTCCGGCCTACTAACGGTGTCTGCCCCTGCCTGGTGTTGCCCTCAACTGAATAAAGCTGAGCTTCAACCTTCTGGCTCTCATTAAGTGTTTTTTAAAAAACAAAATGGTGGTTAGGGCCTACTAACGGCTTCTGCCCCTCCCTGGTGTTGCCCTCAACTGAATAAAGCTGAGCTTCTACCTTCCGGCTCTGATTAACTGCTGTTTTTAAACACATTGCTGGTTCCGGCCTACTAACGGTGTCTGCCCCTGCCTGGTGTTGCCCTCAACTGAATAAAGCTGAGCTTCAACCTTCTGGCTCTCATTAAGTGTTTTTTAAAAAACAAAATGGTGGTTAGGGCCTACTAACGGCTTCTGCCCCTCCCTGGTGTTGCCCTCAACTGAATAAAGCTGAGCTTCTACCTTCCGGCTCTGATTAACTGCTGTTTTTAAACACATTGCTGGTTCCGGCCTACTAACGGTGTCTGCCCCTGCCTGTTGTTGCCCTCAACTGAATAAAGCTGAGCTTCAACCTTCTGGCTCTCATTAAGTGTTTTTTAAAAAACAAAATGGTGGTTCCGGCCTACTAACGGTGTCTGCCCCTGCCTAGTGTTGCCCTCAACTGAATAAAGCTGAGCTTCAACCTTCTGGCTCTCATTAAGTGTTTTTTAAAAAACAAAATGGTGGTTAGGGCCTACTAACGGTGTCTGCCCCTCCCTGGTGTTGCCCTCAACTGAATAAAGCTGAGCTTCAACCTTCTGGCTCTCATTAAGTGTTTTTTAAAAAACAAAATGGTGGTTAGGGCCTACTAACGGTGTCTGCCCCTCCCTGGTGTTGTCCTCAACTGAACAAAGCTGAGCTTCCACATTCTGGCTTTCGGCCTATACTATCAGATATTAAACTGCATTTGGCCTACTAGTGTGGTTAGGCCCTTGAAACAGTGTCTGCTGCTCTTGGGTTTGCTACTCCACTGAACAAAGCAATGCCGCCTGTTTAGTCCTGTTACCAATTTTGATCTGCATTTAGCCTACTTTATTCTTTGGCCCTATATCTGTTTCCTCATCATCCTGCCCATTGCCCAGCCACTGCTAGATGAGTCTGCTGGTACATTGACCTAGACCACTACATTCCCCTTGTACTCTACACAGCCAGAATCTGACCCTGCTGAAAGTAAGGTTCCCCTTCCCGCATATTATACCACCTTACACAGGGACAAAGAGGAAGGTGCAGATGAAAGTGCAGGTTCCTTCATCAGGTGGGGGGGCATACTCGTTGGCGACGTCACTGGCACAGGGCCACTCAGAGTACGCAAAAGTGTCGCTGCTGGTGGGAGGCGCCCCCGCCATGCAAACACACCGCCGTACTTTGAGGGGCCCTGTGCCAGTGCCAATGCGAACGAGTGGGCCCCCCCTGCTTGCTCAGGATCACAGCACTAGCAACGTTGAAATACTTACCTCTCCCTGCTCCACCGCCATGACGTAGTCCATGTTTCCTGGGCCCACTAAAACCTTGAACCAGCCCTACCCCCACAACTTTTGCCAAATGACCACCAATTTCCAGTGCCCAACTATTATTATAAAGTTAATTAAGATTGACAAGCTTCAGAAAACAAGAATGGATGTTTTTGGCAGTAAAATGTGCACTGTAGGTGTTTTCCTGGCCTCCACTCACTGCCGGCTATGCTTCCCCATTGACTTGCATTGGGTTTCGTGTTTCGGTCGATCCCCGACTTTTAGCGATAATCGGCCGACTTCACTCGACTCGACTCTGGACTAAATCGGGTTTCACAAAACCAGACTCGATCTTAAAAAAATGAAAGTCGCTCAACCCTAATCTGGATGATATTTTGGTTTTTTCTGATGATTGGGAGTCCCATGTGAACCAGGTCAGGATGGTGTTTCAGGTTCTGCGTGATAATGCTTTGTTTGTGAAGGGCTCAAAATGTCTCTTTGGAGTACAGAAGGTTTCTTTTTTGGGTTTCATCTTTTCCCCTTCTACTGTGGAGATGGACCCAGTTAAGGTCCGTGCCATTCATGACTGGACTCAGCCCACATCTGTTAAGAGCCTTCAGAAGTTCTTGGGCTTTGCTAACTTTTACTGTCGTTTTATCGCTAATTTTTCTAGCGTAGTTAAACCTTTGACGGATATGACCAAGAAAGGTTCCGATGTTGCTAATTGGTCTCCTGCGGCCGTGGAGGCCTTTCGGGAGCTGAAGCACCGGTTTACTTCAGCGCCAGTCTTGTGCCAGCCGGATGTCTCTCTTCCCTTCCAGGTTGAAGTTGATGCTTCTGAGATTGGTGCGGGGGCCGTTTTGTCGCAGAGAAGCTCTGATGGCTCTGTGATGAAGCCATGTGCTTTCTTTTCCAGAAAATTTTCGCCTGCTGAGCGGAACTATGATGTTGGTAATCGAGAGTTGCTGGCTATGTAGTGGGCATTTGAGGAGTGGCGACATTGGCTCGAGGGAGCTAAGCATCGTGTGGTGGTCTTGACTGATCATAAAAATCTGATTTATCTCGAGTCTGCCAAGCGTCTTAATCCTAGACAGGCTCGTTGGTCGTTGTTTTTCTCCCGTTTTGACTTTGTGGTCTCATACCTGCCTGGTTCGAAGAACGTGAAGGCTGATGCGCTTTCTAAGAGTTTTGTGCCTGACTCTCCGGGAGTCTCGGAACCGGCTGGTATTCTCAGAGAGGGAGTGATTTTGTCTGCCATTTCCCCAGATTTGCGACGTGTGCTGCAAAAATTTCAGGCTGATAGACCTGATCGTTGCCCACCAGAGAGACTGTTTGTCCCTGATAGATGGACCAGCAGAGTTATTTCCGAGGTTCATTCTTCGGTGTTGGCGGGGCATCCTGGGATTTTTGGTACCAGAGATTTGGTGGCTAGGTCCTTTTGGTGGCCTTCCTTGTCGCGGGATGTGCGTTCCTTTGTGCAGTCCTGTGGGATTTGTGCTCGGGCTAAGCCTTGCTGTTCTCGTGCCAGCGGGTTGCTTTTGCCCTTGCCTATCCCGAAGAGGCCTTGGACGCACATTTCCATGGATTTCATTTCGGATCTTCCAGTGTCTCAGAAGATGTCGGTCATCTGGGTGGTGTGCGATCGTTTTTCCAAAATGGTCCATTTGGTGCCCTTACCTAAGTTGCCTTCTTCCTCCGATTTGGTTCCTTTGTTCTTTCAGAATGTGGTTCATTTGCACGGCATCCCTGAGAATATTGTGTCTGACAGAGGATCCCAGTTTGTGTCCAGATTCTGGCGATCCTTTTGTGCTAAGATGGGTATTGACTTGTCGTTCTCGTCGGCTTTTCATCCTCAGACTAATGGCCAAACCGAGCGAACTAATCAGACGTTGGAAACTTATTTAAGATGTTTTGTTTCTGCGGATCAGGATGATTGGGTGACCTTTTTGCCACTGGCCGAGTTTGCCCTTAATAATAGGGCTAGTTCTGCCACTTTGGTTTTGCCCTTTTTCTGCAATTCTGGTTTTCATCCTCGTTTTTCCTCGGGCCAGGTTGAACCTTCTGACTGTCCTGGGGTTGATTCTGTAGTGGATAGGTTGCAGCGGATTTGGAACCATGTGGTGGACAATTTGAAATTGTCACAGGAGAAGGCTCAGCGTTTTGCCAACCGTCGCCGCGGTGTGGGTCCCCGACTTTGTGTTGGGGATTTGGTTTGGTTGTCTTCTCGGCATGTTCCTTTGAAGGTCTCCTCTCCTAAGTTCAAGCCTCGCTTTATCGGTCCTTATAAGATTTTGGAAATCCTTAACCCGGTGTCTTTTCGTTTGGACCTTCCAGCGTCATTTGCTATTCATAATGTGTTCCATAGGTCCTTGTTGCGGCGATACGTGGTGCCGGTGGTTCCTGCTGTTGAGCCTCCTGCCCCGGATTTGGTTGAGGGCGAGTTGGAGTACGTGGTAGAGAAGATCTTGGATTCTTGTATCTCTAGACGTAGACTTCAGTATTTGGTTAAGTGGAAGGGCTATGGTCAGGAGGATAATTCCTGGGTTGTTGCCTCTGATGTTCATGCGGCTGATTTGGTTCATGCATTTCATGCTGCTCATCCTGATCGCCCTGGGGGTCTTGGTGAGGGTTCGGTGACCCCTCCTCAAGGGGGGGGTACTGTTGTGAACCGTGTTTCTGGGCTCCCTCTTGTGGTCACTAATGGTATTGTATGACTCATGTCTTTCTGCTAGCCTGGGCTTCAGCTGTTTCATTTAGCTGTGGGTGTTCCCTATTTAGTCCTCCTTTGGACTCAGTCTCTTGCCTGGAATCGATGTATTCAGTTCTATTTGGTCTCCTCCTGATTCCTTGCCATCTGTCTCAAGCAAGAAAAGCTAAGTCCTGTTTGCATTCTTTGGATCATTTGCATTTTCAGTGTTTTTTGTCCAGCCTGCTCAATATGTGATTTTCTAGCTCGCTGGAAGCTCTAGGGTGCTGATATTCTCCCCTCACATCGTCAGTCGGTGTGGGAGTTCTTGAATATTCAGCGTGGATGTTTTTGCAGGGTTTTCTGCTGACCGCATAGTTCACTTTCTATTTTCTGCCTATCTAGATTAGTGGGCCTCACTTTGCTGAATCTTGTTCATCTCTACGTTTGTGTTTTCCTCTTGCCTCACCGTTATTATTTGTTGGGGGCTTTCTATATCTTTGGGGTTTAATTTCTCTGGAGGCAAGTGAGGTCTAATTTTCCCTCTAGGGGTAGTCCATTCTCCGGCTGGCTCGAGACGTCTAGAATCAACGTAGGCACGTTCACCGGCTACTTTTAGTTGTGTGTTAGGATCAGGTATGCGGTTAGCCCAGTTTCCACCTCCCTAGAGCAGTTCTTATGTTTTTGCAGACTTGCCAGAGATCGTCTGCCACTAGGATCATAACACCTACCTATGCCTGACATTGCCATTTCTGTGCGGTTCGAGTATTACTCCCTAGCAACATGCCCGGTTTCTTGGGGTCATACATGTTTCAGATCTTTCATTCTAAATTACTCGCTCGCTCTTGTCATCTACACCTCAAAAAAAGTCTAGAATTTGACATTTTATTACTTTCGACTCTGCAAAAACTCTTACTGTAGTTTTTATTCATTCTCATCTGGACAATTGTAACTCTCTACTAAATGGTCTCACTCTTACTAAACTCTCCCCTCTCCAATCTGTCCTGAATGCAGCAGCCAGGAACACATTCCTCACCAATAGTTACACTGATGCCTTTACCTTGTGCCAGTCATTGCACTGGTTACCCATCCAATCCAGAGTTCATTATAAACTTATTACTCACCCACAAAGCACTCGACGGTTCAGCACCACTCTGTATCTCCTCCCTCATTTCAGTCTAACACCCTTCCCGTGCTCTTCTTTCTGCAAATGACCTAAGATTAACATCCTCAATAATCTGAAACTCACACTTGCTGCGACAATTCTTTGGAATGCACTACCCAGGACATTTCGATTAATCCCCAATACCCACAGTTTTACACGTGCCCTAAAAATGCATTTCTTCAGATTGGCCTACCACCTCAACATACTGCTCTGGCAAAAATTAAGAGACCACCACATCAAAACCCTGTCATGGGTAGCCCAATCTCCAGACCTGAACCCCTTTGAAAACCCATGGAATGTTATCAAGAGGATGATGGATAGTCACAAGCCATCAAATAAAGAAGAGCTCCTTAAATTATTGCCCCAGAAGCAGTGTGAAAGACTGGTGGAAAGCATGCCAAGACGCATGAAAGCTGTGATTAGAAATCATGGTTATTCCACAAAATATTGATTTCTGAACTCTTCCTGAGTTAAAACATTAGTAATGTTGTTTCTAAATGATTATGAACTTGTTTTCTTTGCATTATTTGAGGTCTGAAAGCACTTTTTTTAAATTTTGGCCATTTTTCTTATTCAGAAAAAAATACAAAATCTATTGCATGGAAATTGAGAGACATGTTGTAAGAAGCTTATAGAATAAAAGATATAGCAAAGATATATCTGGTACTAGAATAAAAGAACAATTTACATTTTACTCAAAAATATTCCTATAAACATAAAAATTAGACAAACTGAACATTTTGCAGTGGTCTCGTAGTTTTTGGCAGAGCTGTATTTATCTAACTATCTCTGTTTTGCCCATATAAAATTTTCTTCAAACCCTTGTATCATCTGTTCTCACAAAATGTATGCGTTCAATAGCCCTCTGTGTCTGCACTTTTGCACATACTGGTTGTTACCGGTTCAGGCAGCATTACATGAACACACTATGTATTACATTGATGGCTGGCCCATACACTACAAGCAACTGTTACCATCCACCTCTCGTGTATCCCTTATTTCCTCATAGATTGTAAGATCACGAGCAGGGCCCTCACTTCTCTTGGTATCTGTTTATTTATGTGATTATTGTTATTCTGTAATGTCTTTTATAGTCTGTACAAGTCCCCTCTAAAATGTAAAGTACTGCGGAATATGTTGGCACTACAGAAATAAAATTATTATTATTACATGTCCGTTTTTTGGTTCATGTACATTCCGGTTTTTATGTACCACAAATACGGACACTAACTATTTTCTATGATGGTGCACACAAGTCAGTTTTTTTCACATGTAACACACTAAACGTAGCATAAGAACCACCGGTTACTGCGAAAACCGCCAGCAGTGACCTGTGGTAACCTTAATTACATCACCGCTCGTCACTGCCGCTCGTTCTCACACTTCTTTCAGTGTGTTCTGGCTGCTTTGATGAGTGGTCTCATTACTGATGTCACATCTCATCACAACCTTTGTATGTAGCAGAGTCGGGGATCGTTGTAGGACCTCCATTTGGATTACAGCACACCCTGTGGATTATATTTTTTGATAATAAATGGGTAAAAGAGGGTAATTGTTGGTGAGTAAATTTTTACAAATAAAAGGTTTTTGTATGTGTGTGTTTATTTATTTTGACTATGGGGTAAGTAATGAGGGTGTTAGGTGTAGAATTCCCACCGTTGCACAGGGGGTATCCCGAACCATGTCCTCTGCAGTCTCCCATTTTTCGAAAGCCGCAGTGGAGTCTGCTCAGCAGAGACACTTGGCTCCCAGCGTCTTGCTCAAGCTGATATTGTGCATCTGGTTACAGCTGCCGCCCCAGGTTCAGCCTTTGCAACCAGCATTGATCAGAGGCGAGCAGACGTTCCAGGGACTAAGTCCTGCTTTTCGTCTACTGAGCATACCCGTGGGATGACCTCTTATTGGAGGTCGGAGGTCACATGCTCAGGTCCTGTAGTGGCTCCGATTGGACCACTTGGAAGGTTCTGGAAGGCTACATCTATAAAAGGCATGCTTGGCCACTCGGCCATGCGCTAGTATAAATCTAAATCATGTATGTGAGGATGTGTGTATGTAATCTGGTGAAAGCTCCTTAATGATCCCCTTCCCTAGCGTTGTGTTTGAGTGTGGGTGATTGGAGCTACCTAGCGCCAGATTGTGCCATCCAGCACAAGACATGAAAATACAGCGTCCATAGCAGCGTCCGTCAGTGCGGCGCCGTGCGCAATTAGTGCGGTTTCCTGGCCAAAGTTTAGGGTGGTTAGTGGCGTCCGCCAGAGCGGTGCTGAAGGCTCCTAGTGCAGTAAATCTTTTGTATAGTTTCTCCCTGGCACCGCAGTTGCAGCCCCAAATGCTTGTGGGTCTAGAGGGACTCTAACCCAGTGTCCTTGGGGCAGGGTCCTGTGACCAAAACACTAGCGGTACACTTAGCGCAATACTGTGATGCAACAGGGTTCGCCTCTGTACACACGGGTGACGTTAAACCGCGTGTGTTCATCTATTATACTGCCATATAGTGTACGCCATTACCGGGCAGCAGGTAACATCACTGCACGGTGGACGCCGGGCTGCGAACCTTATTACTACCTTTCTATTATTTGGTGCATTCTGCCAGTCCTAACAGAGGGTGTCTTTCAGACACCTCTCAATTGTTAACCCTTGGGCTCGATGTCAACTGACATTACACTACTGACATCAACCCTAAAACCAATACCCCGATTGCCAATGCACCATGTAATGGATGCACCATTTCTGGGGTGGCTGAGGGTTGGTTTTATTCAGCTTGAAAGGGTCTAATATCCTTGGACCTATTAATATCAGCCCACAACTATCTGATTTGCCTTAACTGGTTATTAAAAAAAGGGAGGACCCCAAGTCATTTTTTAAGGTCCACCCCATTTTTAATAACCAGCAAAGGGAAAGAAGACTGCTGGGGGTTGATATTGTCAAGGTGAAAATATATTTCCTTATATACTTTTTGTACTTTTATATCTTATACTGTAAAACAATAAGTTTTTCCTATCTGCTTGCGAATGTAACTGTATTTAAAGATGGCAGCCAGTGTTCAGTTTCGTTTCAGTTTAGTGACCGAAGGGTTAAGATTCATTTCTTTGGAAATCGAAACTTAGAGAAGTAAAGAAGAGGAGGAATCCACCAGGAGACGTCTGACGAATCAGGAGGAGATTGAGCACTAGACGTATGCTGCTGAAACCCCGCCTATTGCATTCCCTTTTTAGTATTGTGTATTTTAGAATAAAGCCAGTTGCTGTGACCGTTGCGGACATGTGTGGATGCACGGGGCATTAACTAAGTTTGAACCAGCTACCTGTCTGACTCATTCTTATCCGGTACCAGATGCCTTGCACACATATTAATTTGGAATGACTGGTGAAGGAAGGATTTATTGTCGTAACGACCCCGACAATTTGGAGCCCAATGGGGGCGTGGACAGCGATCCGAGACTCTCTGGACCCATGCCTGGATGTCTGTGGATGATACCCGTAGTGGCTGACCTCGGGGACTGATCACCCTCCGCACACGGTAAGTGGTGATCATATACACTGTATGTGTCACACTTGCTAGTGTCTCAGCCGTTATTGGTTTGTCTGTGGTCTCCTTGGGTCCGGGAGGTGACCGGTCGAGTGGTGAGATCGAACGCGATCCTGTGCCACGCTCTGAACCAGCAACTGAGAGACGTCGCATTCTGTGCGTCCTCTGTACACCACACCTCCTCCACCGGTCATTGTACTCCATTCAACCATCCTACCCATGACTGTTGTCTAGTAGTGAAGTGGAGTGATAAATTGAGCTAGTTGTAGATTGTGGGGCAGCTTAGAGAAAGGGATAGGAGACGCAGCCTCTGTGATATTGTGCTGACAGGTAACTAAGACGTTCCGAGAGGGGACCACCTGTCCAGACAGGTAACTAAGACGTTCCGAGAGGGGACCACCTGTCCAGATAGGTAACTAAGACGTTCCGAGAGGGGACCACCTGTCCAGACAGGTAACTAAGGCGTTCCGAGAGGGGACCACCTGTGCTGATAGGTAACTTAAGACGTTCCATGAGGGGACCACCTATATTTTTGTGGAGGGGTCTCTGTTGTGAAATTGGATTCTGGGCTCCCCCGGTGGCCACTTGTGGAATTGTACTTGTGTGCATCATCCCCTCTGTTCACCTGCTCCTATCAGAATGTGGGAGTCGCTATATAACCTTTCTCCTCTGTCAGTTTCATGCCGGTCAACAATGTAATCAGAAGCCTTTCTGTGCATGTTCCTGCTACTAGACAACTCCCAGCTAAGTTGGACTTTTGTCCTTGTGTGTTTTTGCATTTTGTTCCTGTTCACAGCTGCTGTTTCGTTACTGTGTCTGGAAAGCTCTTGTGAGCGGAAATTGCCACTCTGGTGTTATGAGTTAATGCTAGAGTCTTAAAGTAATTTCTGGATGGTGTTTTGATAGGGTTTTCTGCTGACCATGAAAGTGCCCTTTCTGTCTTCTTTCTATCTAGTAAGCGGACCTCGATTTTTGCTAAACCTATTTTCATACTACGTTTGTCATTTCATCTAAAATCACCGCCAATATATGTGGGGGCCTCTGTCTGCCTTTTGGGAAAATTTCTCTAGAGGTGAGCCAGGACTGTCTTTTCCTCTGCTAGGATTAGGTAGTTCTCCGGCTGGCGCTGGGCATCTAGGGATAAAAAAACGTAGGCATGCTACCCGGCCACTTCTAGTTGTGCGGCAGGTTTAGTTCATGGTCAGTATAGTTTCCATCTTCCAAGAGCTAGTTCTCCTATATGCTGGGCTATGTTCTCTCGCCATTGAGAATCATGACAGTTTGACCGGCCAAAAAAAAAAAAAAAAAAAGGGTTAAATTACTGGCTGAGAAAGGAGAGAAAAAAGAAGTCTGCTACAATTTTTTTTTTTTTTTTTTTCCTCTAGTTCTGAGTGTGCTCTTAATTGAATCACTTGCTAGTCTGCCTATACTGCAGCCTTCCTCTCTTTCTCTCCTTCTTATCCTTGAATGGCTCTGTGTTCACCTGTTTCAAATGGATCTTCAGAGTGTAGCTGCAGGTTTGAATAATCTCGCCACAAAGGTACAAAATTTGCAAGATTTCGTTGTTCATGCACCTATGTCTGAGCCTAGAATTCCTTTGCCTGAATTCTTCTCGGGGAATAGATCTCACTTTCAAAATTTTAAAAATAATTGCAAATTGTTTTTGTCCCTGAAGTCTCGCTCTGCCGGAGACCCTGCACAGCAGGTCAGGATTGTAATTTCCTTGCTCCGGGGCGACCCTCAAGACTGGGCTTTTGCATTGGCACCAGGGGATCCTGCGTTGCTCAATGTGGATGCGTTTTTTCTGGCCTTGGGGTTGCTTTATGAGGAACCTCATTTAGAGCTTCAGGCGGAAAAGGCCTTGATGTCCTTGTCTCAGGGGCAAGATGAAGCTGAAATATACTGCCAAAAATTCCGCAAATGGTCTGTGCTTACTCAGTGGAATGAGTGCGCCCTGGCGGCGATTTTCAGAGAAGGTCTCTCTGATGCCATTAAGGATGTTATGGTGGGGTTCCCTGTGCCTGCGAGTCTGAATGAGTCCATGACGATGGCTATTCAGATCGGTAGGCGTCTGCGGGAGCGCAAACCTGTGCACCATTTGGCGGTGTCTACTGAGAAAACGCCAGAAAATATGCAATGTGATAGAATTCTGTCCAGAAGCGAGCGGCAGAATTTTAGACGAAAAAATGGGTTGTGCTTCTATTGTGGTGATTCAACTCATGTTATATCAGCATGCTTTAAGCGTACTAAGAAGCCTGACAAGTCTGTTTCAATTAGCACTTTACAGTCTAAGTTTATTCTATCTGTGACCCTGATTTGTTCTTTGTCATCTATTACCGCGGACGCCTATGTCGACTCTGGCGCTGCTTTGAGTCTTATGGATTGGTCCTTTGCCAAACGCTGTGGGTATGATTTGGAGCCATTGGAGGCTCCGATACCTCTGAAAGGGATTGACTCTACCCCATTGGCTAGTAATAAACCACAATACTGGACACAAGTGACTATGCGTGTTAATCCGGATCACCAGGAGGTTATTCGCTTTCTGGTGCTGTATAATCTACATGATGTTTTGGTGCTGGGATTGCCATGGCTGCAATCTCATAACCCAGTCCTCGACTGGAGAGCTATGTCTGTGTTAAGCTGGGGATGTAAAGGAACTCATGGGGACGTACCTTTGGTTTCCATTTCATCATCTATTCCCTCTGAGATTCCTGAATTCTTGTCTGACTTTCGTGACGTTTTTGAAGAACCCAAGGTTGGTTCACTACCTCCGCACCGGGAGTGCGATTGTGCCATAGACTTGATCCCGGGTAGTAAATACCCTAAGGGTCGTTTATTTAATCTGTCTGTGCCTGAACACGCGGCTATGCGAGAATATATAAAGGAGTCCTTGGAAAAGGGACATATTCGTCCTTCGTCATCTCCCTTAGGAGCCGGTTTTTTCTTTGTGTCTAAGAAAGACGGCTCTTTGAGGCCGTGTATTGATTATCGACTTTTGAATAAAATCACGGTTAAATATCAATATCCGTTACCACTGCTTACTGATTTGTTTGCTCGTATAGAGGGGGCCAAGTGGTTCTCTAAGATTGATCTCCGTGGGGCGTATAATTTGGTGCGAATCAAGCAGGGGGATGAGTGGAAAACCGCATTTAATACGCCCGAGGGCCATTTTGAGTATTTGGTGATGCCTTTTGGTCTTTCAAATGCCCCTTCAGTCTTCCAGTCCTTTATGCATGACATTTTCCGCGATTATTTGGACAAATTTATGATTGTGTATCTGGATGATATTCTGATTTTTTCGGATGACTGGGACTCTCATGTCCAGCAGGTCAGGAGGGTTTTTCAGGTTTTGCGGTCTAATTCCTTGTGTGTGAAGGGTTCTAAGTGTGTTTTTGGGGTTCAAAAGATTTCCTTCTTGGGATACATTTTTTCCCCCTCTTCCATCGAGATGGATCCTGTCAAGGTTCAGGCTATTGGTGATTGGACGCAACCCTCTTCTCTTAAGAGTCTTCAGAAATTTTTGGGCTTTGCTAACTTTTATCGTCGATTTATTGCTGGTTTTTCTGATGTTGTAAAACCATTGACTGATTTGACTAAGAAGGGTGCTGATGTTGCTGATTGGTCCCCTGATGCTGTGGAGGCCTTTCGGGAGCTCAAGCGCCGCTTTTCTTCCGCCCCAGTGTTGCGTCAGCCTGATGTTGCTCTTCCTTTTCAGGTTGAGGTCGACGCTTCTGAAATCGGAGCTGGGGCGGTGTTGTCGCAGAGAAGTTCCGACTGCTCCGTGATGAGACCTTGTGCTTTTTTTTCCCGTAAATTTTCGCCCGCCGAGCGGAATTATGATATTGGGAATCGGGAGCTTTTGGCCATGAAGTGGGCTTTTGAGGAGTGGCGTCACTGGCTTGAGGGGGCCAGACATCAGGTGGTGGTATTGACTGACCACAAAAATTTAATTTACCTTGAGTCTGCCAGGCGCCTGAATCCTAGACAGGCGCGCTGGTCGTTGTTTTTCTCTCGGTTTAATTTTGTGGTGTCTTACCTACCGGGTTCTAAGAATGTTAAGGCGGATGCCCTTTCTAGGAGTTTTGAGCCTGACTCCCCTGGTAATTCTGAGCCCACAGGTATCCTTAAAGATGGAGTGATATTGTCTGCCGTTTCTCCAGACCTGCGGCGGGCCTTGCAGGAGTTTCAGGCGGATAGACCTGATCGTTGCCCACCTGGTAGACTGTTTGTTCCTGATGATTGGACCAGTAGAGTCATCTCTGAGGTTCATTCTTCTGCGTTGGCAGGTCATCCTGGAATCTTTGGTACCAGGGATTTGGTGGCAAGGTCCTTCTGGTGGCCTTCCCTGTCACGAGATGTGCGAGGCTTTGTGCAGTCTTGTGACGTTTGTGCTCGGGCCAAGCCTTGTTGTTCTCGGGCTAGTGGATTGTTGTTACCCTTGCCTATCCCGAAAAGGCCTTGGACGCACATCTCGATGGATTTTATTTCGGATCTGCCTGTTTCTCATAAGATGTCTGTCATCTGGGTGGTGTGTGACCGTTTCTCTAAGATGGTCCATCTGGTTCCCTTGCCTAAGTTGCCTTCTTCTTCCGAGTTGGTTCCTCTGTTTTTTCAAAATGTTGTTCGTTTGCATGGTATTCCGGAGAATATCGTTTCTGACAGAGGGACCCAATTCGTGTCTAGATTTTGGCGGGCATTCTGTGCTAGGATGGGCATAGATTTGTCTTTTTCGTCTGCTTTCCATCCTCAGACTAATGGCCAGACCGAGCGGACTAATCAGACCTTGGAGACATATTTGAGGTGTTTTGTGTCTGCGGATCAGGATGATTGGGTTGCTTTTTTGCCTTTGGCGGAGTTCGCCCTCAATAATCGGGCCAGCTCTGCCACCTTGGTGTCCCCGTTTTTCTGTAATTCGGGGTTTCATCCTCGATTTTCCTCCGGTCAAGTGGAATCTTCGGATTGTCCTGGAGTGGATGCTGTGGTGGAGAGGTTGCATCAGATTTGGGGGCAGGTGGTGGACAATTTGAAGTTGTCCCAGGAGAAGACTCAGCTTTTTGCCAACCGCCGTCGTCGTGTTGGTCCTCGGCTTTGTGTTGGGGACTTGGTGTGGTTGTCTTCTCGTTTTGTCCCTATGAGGGTTTCTTCTCCTAAGTTTAAGCCTCGGTTCATCGGCCCGTACAAGATATTGGAGATTCTTAACCCTGTGTCCTTCCGTTTGGACCTCCCTGCATCCTTTTCGATTCATAATGTTTTTCATCGGTCATTGTTGCGCAGGTATGAGGTACCGGCTGTGCCTTCCGTTGAGCCTCCTGCTCCGGTGTTGGTTGAGGGTGAGTTGGAGTACGTTGTGGAAAAGATCTTGGACTCTCGTGTTTCCAGACGGAAACTCCAGTATCTGGTCAAATGGAAGGGATACGGTCAGGAGGATAATTCTTGGGTCACTGCCTCTGATGTTCATGCCTCCGATCTTGTCCGTGCCTTTCATAGGGCTCATCCTGATCGCCCTGGTGGTTCTGGTGAGGGTTCGGTGGGGGGGGTACTGTTGTGAAATTGGATTCTGGGCTCCCCCGGTGGCCACTTGTGGAATTGTACTTGTGTGCATCATCCCCTCTGTTCACCTGCTCCTATCAGAATGTGGGAGTCGCTATATAACCTTTCTCCTCTGTCAGTTTCATGCCGGTCAACAATGTAATCAGAAGCCTTTCTGTGCATGTTCCTGCTACTAGACAACTCCCAGCTAAGTTGGACTTTTGTCCTTGTGTGTTTTTGCATTTTGTTCCTGTTCACAGCTGCTGTTTCGTTACTGTGTCTGGAAAGCTCTTGTGAGCGGAAATTGCCACTCTGGTGTTATGAGTTAATGCTAGAGTCTTAAAGTAATTTCTGGATGGTGTTTTGATAGGGTTTTCTGCTGACCATGAAAGTGCCCTTTCTGTCTTCTTTCTATCTAGTAAGCGGACCTCGATTTTTGCTAAACCTATTTTCATACTACGTTTGTCATTTCATCTAAAATCACCGCCAATATATGTGGGGGCCTCTGTCTGCCTTTTGGGAAAATTTCTCTAGAGGTGAGCCAGGACTGTCTTTTCCTCTGCTAGGATTAGGTAGTTCTCCGGCTGGCGCTGGGCATCTAGGGATAAAAAAACATAGGCATGCTACCCGGCCACTTCTAGTTGTGCGGCAGGTTTAGTTCATGGTCAGTATAGTTTCCATCTTCCAAGAGCTAGTTCTCCTATATGCTGGGCTATGTTCTCTCGCCATTGAGAATCATGACAGGTCTCATTAGGAGGCTGCCTCCCAACGGTTGGAATATCGTGGCAGGATAGTCTGTAATCACTGGTGTTCAGGTTAGGGACAGAAAATATTGAGCGCGAGGCTCTTTTTCTTATACGTTGAGCGAGAGGCTCCGTGTTTTTAGAATATCAGTGTTGATATCGCTGCCAGTGGTTTTACTGCAGAAAATCACAGTATTCTGTGAGCTAAGCTGCGTATCTTAAAGCAGAAGTCTGTGCCCCACAAGTTAGATGAGGATGCTGTGGAAGTCAAGACAATGGTCACGGGAGGGCAAGAGGCAGTCAAGAAGCTTATCTGCGAGTTGCGCGAGGCTTAAAGAACAAAGGATGAAAATAGGTTGATGGAGAGGGAGGGTCAGAGAATGCAGAGCCCGTGTTTGGTTATAAAATGCCTTTGAACTGTGATCTTACAGATTGTAAAATGGCCGCCGTGCCACTGATGATGAAAATGCAGTCTCAGCCAGCGCCCTGTAATGGCGACGGGATGAGCTCTCCAGAAGCGTGGGTGTGTCCTGTTTGTGTTGTGCAGAATCCAACCTGGGTGGAAACCTGCCGTGTGTGTGCGTACGGGCCGTTTTTGGGGCTCTGCCCAGACCACAGAGGATCATAGGAAAGTTTTGTAGAAATTAAGTCTGAAAACTGCTGCAATTTGTTATTTTGTAGAAGATACAGAACTTTTATCAGTGCTGTGTAGGGGAGGGGGGGAGCGGACCGCAGCGAGATTTCTTTGTCAGTTCTCCTCTTTTCTCCTGATCTGCGCTACGTGCTGGAGAAAGGGGGGTATAGAGTTGGGCTCTTGCTCTCCCTTCAGCGCTGAAGAATGCAGTGAAAGTTCTTATCTCCGTGTTACTAGAGGGGAGGGGTGAGTGAATCCCTGCGCGACCTGCTTGCAATTTCTCCCTTCGGTGCTGTGGGCTACAGAAAGGGGGGCCATGTATTGCATTCCAAAGTTTTCTCTGTCCTTGGTTTAGTACACGCTGAGAGATTTATGTTTAAAGCAATAAGTACTGTATGAAATTGGAAGTGAAATAGACCTGTGCCTGGTCTTAGAGGAAAACTTGTAAGTAATTGAAAGATTGGTAATTACCTGTATCAAGTTGAGTGATTGATATATAGCAAATTGAAGATCAACAGGTTGGCTCCCTGTTAGATAATATGGTCCCTCCCCAAGAAATTAAGCCTCTACTCCCGACTGTAAACCCTGTGCCCCTTACAGTCAAGGCAGCAATATATACTGGATTGCCGAGAAGTTCTATGGGCGTCTTATGGTAGTGTTTGAAGATCTGGGATTTTCACTGTAACAAAAAGCCCATTCATACCTTTTTGTAGTAGACCCGATATTGAGATTTCCACTCCGGATGATGCATTGAAAATAGTAAAAAGTTTCCAAAAGAATTTAGCCCAGCAAGAAAGGCAAGGGTTAAATCACTAGCCGTAGTAATTCTTGCTCGCTCACTGGCCCCCATCGCTGCAGCTGCGAGATCAGTGTTTCTTATCTCCATGTAACAGACTCCAGTTTCTGCCCCCTCCTATCGTACATGCAAGTCCAGCTTCACACTCCAATACGCCTTTAACCCTGTATAGGAATCTAACTCCCTCCCCAGCCCCATGTCAATTCTCAGACCAAGAGCTTGTTTTAATCGGTGTAAATGGCAGACCCCCCCCCAGCCCGGAAAGGCCCCTACATCTCCTCTTCCCGTGAAACCTTCACACCGACAAGGCCAGACTTTCCAGGAATCTGAAATCTGGTTCCCCTGTCATTCACGCTATTACATCACACCTCAGGGCTCCCAGGTTCTTTTCTCAGTAGGGGTATGGGGACATAATTACCCACCAGGTAGGAGCCATAGTGAACCCAGCTAATTCTACCCTGTCATATAGAGGTGGTTTGGCCCAACAGATAGCTAGAAAAAGGAAGTCCAGCCATAGCCCAAGAGTGTCAGGCCTGCCTTGCCATTTATGGCCCCTTGCATCCAGGAGACGCTATGTCCACCCAAAGAGGGAATTTGCCCTGTGATATAGTGTTACACACTGCAGGCCCTAGATACTGATTACAAGACACCCGAGCACTGCCGTACAGTATTGCAGACTGCCTTGCAGACAGAGCTCACCTATGCAGGACATGCTACAGGTGTGCTGATTCAGTTTTATGGAGACAAACAGAGATCTGTTGCTTATTTCAGCGGCCGCTTAGATACGGTGGCAAGAGGAAGTCCCTTATGTGTTTGGGCTGTGTTGTCTGTCCAGCTGTTGCTACACAAATCTTCAGAGATTGTTTTGGATCACCCACTGATGGTCCACACCCCACACGATGTATATAGTATCCTTAACCAAGTACAATCTGGCCATATGTCCATGGCCTGACAGCTGCGACTTTAGTGTGCTATTCTCATGTCTACTAATGTGACTTTGAAAAGGTGCACTGTCCTGAACCCCGCTACTTTTCTCCTAGTTCCCCTGGATCCAAAGGGGGGAGGAGTAGGTGACATGAAGGTGACATGAAAAAGGACACTCTTTTTCTTTCTAGAATGGATCCAGAGGAACAAGATTAGGTTTCCAAACCCCATGATTGTCTAGAATTAATGTCTTAGGAAACGGCTGGTCTCTAGTGTGCCTATTCTAATGCTGATTTTGAGCTTTTTGTAGATGGATCCCGTCACTAAGATGACCAAGGACGCTACTGTACCAGATATGCTGTGGTCTCAGAACATGAGGTAATCAAGGCAGAGTCAATGCCAGCTCATATGTCTGCACAAGAAGCGTGCAAACTAGCAGAAGGTAAGACTGTAAATATCTACACTGATTCTAGGTATGCTTTTGGCATTGCACACGATTATGGGCCTATCTGGAGAGCCAGGGCTTTCCTGACAGCAAATGGCCACCCCTTTAAACATGCTGAGGCAGTCCAGCAACTTATGAATGCACTACAGCTTCCCACCCAAGCAGGCATCATAAAGGTAAAGGCACATACCGAAGGCACTGATGGACGGACAAAGGGTAACGCACTGGCAGACCAGGCTGCCAAGAAAGCAGCAAGCACTCCTGTAGCCTCTAAAGTACATCACCTAGACACCCCACCATCTCCACTTGTGTTGAAAGACATCTTAGCCCGGTTACAAGAACAGGCAAGTAAGGAGGAGAAAAATAGGTGGCAAAGGATAGGGGCTTGCTCTGATACCGTCACTGGACTATGGGGGAGGGGTGAAAAGGTCTGCCTACCACAGGTACTGTACCCAATGATGGCACAGGTTCTGCACCACTCGAAGATGGCCATGTGTGACACCCTACAGAAACAATGGATTGCCCTCCGGGTTTTCCACCTGCGCAGAAAGGCAGGTACAGAGCTGCATGATATGTGCCACACATAATCAGGGTAGGACAGTGAAAACTCCATCCAAACACACTCCCCGGCCCCTTTACCCATTCCAGAGACTGCAGATTGATTAAATTCAGTTACGCAGGGTAGGGACGTATGAGAATGTGTTGGTCTGCATTGATTTATTTTCAGGTTGGCCAGAAGCCTACCCAGTTGCCAAAGCTATGGCTAAGACAACGGCGAAGAAACTGATGGCTGAGATCATATGCAGGTATGGAGTTCCTGAAGTCATCGAAAGCGATCAGGGTTCCCATTTTACTGGAGAGATCATGTCAGAGGTAATGGCAGCACTGGGGGTAAGTCAAGCATTGCATACTCCATCCACAGAGTAGTGGAAGAGTGGAGAGACTAAATGGAACTCTTAAGCTTAAAATCCAGAAGGCAATGGCAGAGACTGGTAAACCATGGACAGAATGCCTTCCTCTAGCTTTGTTTTCAGTAAGATATACCCCAAACAGGAAGACAGGACTGTCACCGTATGAGATTCTGTTTGACAGGAGCCCCAATCTTGAATGTTTCTTTCCACAACAGTTGCAGCTCAAGTACCAGGACTTGACTAGCTATGTGCAGGCCTTACATGGACACCTTGCTAAAGTGCATTTAACTGTCTTCAGTTCTCTTCCAGACCCAGACAAGGTTCCTGGACACTATGACTTTGTGCCAGGAGACCTGGTGTATGTGAAAAAGTATGTGCGCAGAGATTGTCTCCAGCCGAGATTTGAAGGACCCCACACGGTGATTCTGGTCACCCCCACTGCAGTAAAACTTGAAGGAAAGAGCATCTGGATCCACGCCTCACACTGTAAAAGAGACCGAACCAGTGTTTAGTCACAGTAGTGACTGAAGGGAAATGTTGCTGTTGTTTTTGATCCTGGAACTGAGGGCCATCCTCGCCCCTACCTCTTCGGCCCCTATTGTAAATAAGAATTCTGGTCCCACTATTCTCTGGGTAAATCTGACAGCCCCGGTAAATATCTGGCGATTTTATTTCTGTGATGTAGTCAAGTGCCTCGAGACTGGACGGGTGGTAGAGGGAATCATCCAGTTTTATATATGTGTTACCAGAAATGACAACAATAATTGTTATTATTGGTCAGATGCTGCCTGGAATACGGGGGATGATTGGGGATATAAACCTAGCGAAGCCATGTTCCCAAGGATGGGACGGGTAGGAGTCTTCGTGAGAGAATGCATCTAACAGCCCTTCTGCAACCACTTAGGGGCTATAAATGGGGTAAAAGTTGTCACCCCCTCCTCCTAAATCTCTAAAGCCCCAATCTGCTGACCTACAGACGTATGTACTGGGAAGGCATTATAATTATGTATTTAGTAGTGGATACCATGGGAATTTAGGCCATGTACAGCTCCAGGATACTAGTTCTAGACCAACCAAGGCCCCTGTTACCAGTACACCTAAAACAAGCCCAGGTGAGCGTTCGCAAAATGTAGTTAATGAAGTGATCCCCATTCCAGGTCTCAGTTGGCAAGAGGTTTTCTCCATAGAAACACAAACAGCCCCAAGGAAAAACCTGTGGTTAGAATGGGTGAGATACAATGTAAGAATCCAGAATATCTCTGTAGGATGTATTGCTTGTGCTGCTGCGAATACACATCTCTACACACATGCATTGCTTTTCCCTGATGACAACACCACCGCCTGTGTCATGAATCTGTTGAAAGGTTTGAAGTCCACTGATTGCCCAGATTATGTCCCACTGATTTATAAGGAACCTAGACTAAAGGTCCCAGGAGAAGTAACCGTATTAGCTGACAATTACACCTGCTATAATTCCCAAGACACCACAGGTACACCAGTAGGGATCTTCGAGACAGGTTTCTGCAAAGGGAACAGTTCTCTAGATACTGATTTGCTAATTAAACATACACAATATATGTACACCAAAGATACCTGATGAACCTACCAGAAAGAGGAGAAGTTTTGATCAGCTCCACATGAGTTATGAGGAAGATCCACTAGTATATATTGATGCCATTGGAGTGCCAAGGGGGGTGCCTGGCCAGTTTAAAGCTCAGAACCAGATTTATGCTGGCATTGCTTCTATTATCCCACAGGTGCAGATTAATAAAAATGTTGAATGGATCAAATATATATATATATATTACAGTGAACAAAGATTTGTTAATTATAGCTTTGATGCCTTTCAGGGTATAGTTGAGGATTTGGGCCCTGATATTTGTATGACCCGTGCTGCAACCCGACCTAAGAGAATTACACTGAATCCTGTCCAGACAAGATCACATGTAGTGACATAAGAAGCTGACACAGGATTGTGGTTGGTGGATAGTGGGGACATTAACTTTTGGGAGTAGGCTGACAGTAATCCTTTTGGGAAGGAGCAGTAGACCAGCATGTCATGTCGCCCCCACCACCAGAGAACCAACCACATCAGGTAGGGTAAGACAGATACAGGAGTATTATCCCTGGAGGCCCTCTGACTAGCTAGCTATGCAAAAACAATTGGCTGACCCTGAGAACCAACCTTTCTCATTCTACAGACAAATAATGATTATATGATGGACGTATAAGTGCACCTAGGCAGGCCTAGGTAGCTAGTGAGCACAAAAACAGGTGACGTGCTAGGACGCAAATTAAGACTTTTTACAGATGTGACAAAAGGAGAGAGTGTAGAGCTATACTTTGAACGGCTACAGCTGAAATGGGAAGACATGGAGTACAGTCCCATAAACCCACTTGATGTTAGAGTATTGGTAAATACATTCATTGACGGTACGAAATATAGACAGCCAGACCTAAATGGCGAAATGTAGATCCAAGAGACCTGAAGGTTTCTAAAGAAGTTGAACGAATTAGGACAATATGACGATGTGTCATGTATGCTGGAGTAGACATATCTTTCTTCTCCAGTTGGTTAGGTGGGATCAAGAGATTCCTTCAATAAGTTTGTTTGGTACTGATTGCCCTCCTTGTAATTGGATCAATAATTCTCTGTTGTGTTATTCCCTTGTACAAAAAGGTTATTGCCAAAGCAACTCCGACTGGCGCCTTCCTCAATCAAGAAGTAGACCCACCAGAGTACGATGGTACTGATCCAGGGGAGATCCCTAAGTATGTCCCCCTCAAGAGAGTAGACAAAACCCCCCCATTCTCAGATGATGTAAAGAGATTTAGTTTAGGGACAGTGGGAGAACTCCATGTGAGGTTAGTGAAGGGTTCAGCTGCCTGGAGGCCTCTCGCTAGGGGAGAGTTTCTGAGGTGTCTGGATGAAGAAATCCACCTCCCCTTTTCCCATCACATGGACAGTCTCGAAGGATCTTTCTTTAAGGGAAAAACTTAGTGTTTAGGGGGGATTGTCAAGGTGAAAATTGTTGTGAATTCTGTTTTTGGGCTCCCTCTAGTGGTTACTGGTGGTACTGGTTGACTTTTGTCTTGCACCTGTTTCCATCAGGAAACTGGGAGTTTCCTATTTAGTCTGGCTTCTCAGTCATTCTAGTGCCGGCAATCAATGTTACCAGAGCACCTCTGTTGCTTGCTACCTGCTCCAAGTCTGCAATTCAGCTAAGTTGGATCTTTGGCATTTTTTGTGTTTGTTTGTCCAGCATGCATTTATATTTCCTTTGCTGCTGGAAGCTCTAGTGATCTGAAATTACTACTCCGGTGTCATGAGTTGATAACGGAGTTAAAGTAATTTCAGGATGGCTGTTTAGGGTTTTGAGGTGACCGCGAAGTCCTCTTTTGTATTTTCTGCTATTTAGTCAGAGGGCCTCTCTTTGCTGAATCTATATTCATACTGCGTACGTGTTTTCCTCTTACCTAACCGTTATTATATGTGGGGGGCTACTATCACTTTTGGGGTTTCCCTGGAGGCAAGCCAGGTCTGTGTATTCCTCTGCTAGGGGAAGCTAGATCTCCAGCTGGTGCGAGGTGTCTAGGGATAATCGTAGGCACACCCCCTGGCTACTATTAGTTGCGTGTTAGGTTCAGCGTCGCGGTCATCTGAGATTCCATCATTCCTAGAGCTAGTCCGTTTTTGCCTGAGTCCCTGCCATTGGGAACCATGACAGTGTTGCCGGCCGCAATGTATTAAAGGTATTGGCTGAAGAAAGAGAGAAAAAAGAAGTTTCTGACACTTTTTTTTTTTTTACTCAAAAGTTCTGTCTAGCCATAATTGCAGTCTGCTGCTTTTTTCTCTCCTCTTAACCCCTGAATGGCTCAGATCTCAGCTGTTAAGAAATGGATATCCAGAGTTTAGCTACAAACCTGAATGCTCTTGCTTCTAAGGTTCAAAATATCCAAGACTATGTTATACATGCTCCTATGTCAGAACCCAAGATTCCTATACCTGAGTTCTTTTCTGGAGATAGATCTCGTTTTTTGAATTTTAAGCACAATTGTAAATTGTATCTTTCTCTGAGATCTCGCTCCGCTGGAGACTCCGCTCAGCAGGTTAAAATTGTGATTTCCTTGTTGCGGGGTGACCCCCAGAATTGGGCATTTGCATTGGCACCAGGGGATCCTGCGCTGCTCAATGTGGATGCGTTTTTTCTGGCACTGGGGTTGCTCTATGAGGAACCTAATTTGGAGATTCAGGCTGAAAAGGCCTTGATAGCCCTTTCTCAAGGGCATGATGAAGCTGAAATATATTGTCAAAAATTTCGAAAATGGTCTGTGCTTACTCAGTGGAATGAGTGCGCCCTGGCGGCGAATTTCAGAGAAGGTCTCTCTGATGCCATTAAAGATGTCATGGTGGGGTTTCCTACGCCCACAGGTCTGAATGAATCCATGACTATGGCTATTCAGATTGATCGGTGTTTACGGGAGCGCAAACCTGTGCACCATTTGGCGGTGTCTTCTGAGCAGACACCGGAGATTATGCAATGTGATAGAATTCTGTCCAGAAGTGAACGGCAGAATTATAGGCGTAAAAATGGGTTGTGCTTCTACTGTGGTGATTCTGCTCATGTTATATCAGCATGCTCTAAACGCACAAAAAAGGTTGATAAGTCTTTTGCAATTGGCACTTTACAGTCTAAGTTTATTTTGTCTGTAACTTTGATCTGTTCATTATCATCTATTACTGTGAATGCCTATGTGGATTCTGGCGCTTCCTTGAGTCTTATGGATTTGTCCTTTGCCAGACGCTGTGGGTTTAGCCTAGAGCCTTTGGAAGTTCCTATCCCTCTGAAGGGTATCGACTCCACACCATTGGCTAGGAATAAACCACAATACTGGACACAAGTGACTATGTGTATGACTCCTGACCATCGGGAGGTGATTCGCTTCCTTGTGTTGCATAACTTGCATGATGTCTTAGTGCTTGGATTGCCATGGTTGCAAACTCATAATCCAGTCCTTGACTGGAAAACAATGTCTGTGTTAAGCTGGGGATGTCAGGGGGCTCATGGGGAAGTACCTTTGGTTTCCATTGCTTCATCTACTCCCTCTGAAATTCCGGCATTTTTGTCTGACTATTGTGATGTTTTTGAGGAGCCTAAACTTAGTTCTCTTCCCCCTCACAGGGATTGTGATTGTGCTATAGACTTGATTCCTGGCAGCAAGTTTCCCAAGGGTCGTTTGTTCAATCTGTCTGTGCCTGAGCATGCTGCTATGCGAGAGTATATTAAGGAGTCCTTGGAAAAGGGACATATCCGTCCATCCTCATCCCCTTTAGGAGCAGGGTTTTTTTTCGTGGGTAAAAAAGATGGCTCCCTGAGACCCTGTATTGATTATCGCCTGTTGAATAAGATTACAGTCAAATACCAGTATCCTTTGCCACTATTGACTGATTTATTTGCTCGTATTAAAGGGGCAAAGTGGTTCTCTAAGATTGATCTTCGGGGTGCGTATAATTTGGTGCGAATTAAGCAGGGAGATGAGTGGAAAACTGCATTTAATACGCCCGAGGGCCATTTTGAGTATTTGGTAATGCCTTTTGGTCTTTCTAATGCTCCTTCAGTCTTTCAGTCCTTTATGCACGATATTTTCCGTAAATACCTGGATAAATTTATGATTGTGTATTTGGATGATATTTTGATTTTTTCGGATGACTGGGAGTCGCATGTTCAACAGGTTAGGAAGGTTTTTCAGGTTTTGCGGGCCAATTCTTTGTTTGTAAAGGGTTCAAAGTGTATTTTTGGGGTTCAGAAGATCTCCTTTTTGGGGTATATTTTTTCCCCTTCTTCTGTTGAGATGGATCCTGTCAAGGTTCGGGCTATTTGTGATTGGACGCAGCCTACTTCCCTGAAGAGCCTTCAGAAGTTCTTGGGCTTTGCTAATTTCTATCGTCGATTTATAACTGGGTTTTCAAGTGTTGCTAAACCTCTGACTGATTTGACTAAGAAGGGTGCTGATGTTGCTGATTGGTCTCCTGCGGCCGTGGAGGCCTTTCAGGAACTTGGCTAGGAATAAACCACAATACTGGACACAAGTGACTATGTGTATGACTCCTGACCATCGGGAGGTGATTCGCTTCCTTGTGTTGCATAACTTGCATGATGTCTTAGTGCTTGGATTGCCATGGTTGCAAACTCATAATCCAGTCCTTGACTGGAAAACAATGTCTGTGTTAAGCTGGGGATGTCAGGGGGCTCATGGGGAAGTACCTTTGGTTTCCATTGCTTCATCTACTCCCTCTGAAATTCCGGCATTTTTGTCTGACTATTGTGATGTTTTTGAGGAGCCTAAACTTAGTTCTCTTCCCCCTCACAGGGATTGTGATTGTGCTATAGACTTGATTCCTGGCAGCAAGTTTCCCAAGGGTCGTTTGTTCAATCTGTCTGTGCCTGAGCATGCTGCTATGCGAGAGTATATTAAGGAGTCCTTGGAAAAGGGACATATCCGTCCATCCTCATCCCCTTTAGGAGCAGGGTTTTTTTTCGTGGGTAAAAAAGATGGCTCCCTGAGACCCTGTATTGATTATCGCCTGTTGAATAAGATTACAGTCAAATACCAGTATCCTTTGCCACTATTGACTGATTTATTTGCTCGTATTAAAGGGGCAAAGTGGTTCTCTAAGATTGATCTTCGGGGTGCGTATAATTTGGTGCGAATTAAGCAGGGAGATGAGTGGAAAACTGCATTTAATACGCCCGAGGGCCATTTTGAGTATTTGGTAATGCCTTTTGGTCTTTCTAATGCTCCTTCAGTCTTTCAGTCCTTTATGCACGATATTTTCCGTAAATACCTGGATAAATTTATGATTGTGTATTTGGATGATATTTTGATTTTTTCGGATGACTGGGAGTCGCATGTTCAACAGGTTAGGAAGGTTTTTCAGGTTTTGCGGGCCAATTCTTTGTTTGTAAAGGGTTCAAAGTGTATTTTTGGGGTTCAGAAGATCTCCTTTTTGGGGTATATTTTTTCCCCTTCTTCTGTTGAGATGGATCCTGTCAAGGTTCGGGCTATTTGTGATTGGACGCAGCCTACTTCCCTGAAGAGCCTTCAGAAGTTCTTGGGCTTTGCTAATTTCTATCGTCGATTTATAACTGGGTTTTCAAGTGTTGCTAAACCTCTGACTGATTTGACTAAGAAGGGTGCTGATGTTGCCAATTGGTCCTCTGCGGCTGTGGAGGCCTTTCGGGAGCTTAAGCGCCGCTTTTCTTCCGCCCCTGTGTTGCGCCAGCCTGATGTTTCGCTCCCTTTTCAGGTCGAGGTTGATGCTTCCGAGATTGGAGCGGGGGCGGTTTTGTCGCAGAGAAGTCCCGATTGCTCAGTGATGAGACCATGTGCATTCTTCTCTCGAAAGTTTTCACCCGCTGAGCGAAATTATGATGTCGGTAATCGGGAGCTCTTGGCTATGAAGTGGGCATTTGAGGAGTGGCGTCATTGGCTTGAGGGTGCTAGACATCAGGTGGTGGTCTTGACTGATCACAAGAATCTGATTTACCTTGAGTCTGCCAGGCGTCTGAATCCTAGACAGGCGCGCTGGTCGTTGTTTTTCTCCCGGTTTAATTTTGTGGTTTCATACTTGCCGGGTTCAAAAAATGTGAAGGCAGATGCCCTTTCTAGGAGTTTTGAGCCTGACTCCTCTGGTGATTCTGAGCCTACGGGTATCCTTAAGGATGGGGTGATTTTGTCTGCTGTCTCCCCAGACTTGCGACGTGCTTTGCAGGAGTTTCAGACTGATAGGCCTGATCGTTGTCCGCCTGGGAGACTGTTTGTTCCAGATGAGTGGACCAGTAGAGTCATCTCGGAGGTTCATTCTTCTGTGTTGGCAGGTCATCCTGGAATTTTTGGTACCAGAGATTTGGTGGCCAGGTCCTTCTGGTGGCCTTCCCTGTCTCGGGATGTGCGTGCCTTTGTACAGTCTTGTGATGTTTGTGCTCGGGCCAAGCCTTGCTGTTCTCGGGCTAGTGGATTGTTGTTGTCCTTGCCTATTCCGAAGAGGCCGTGGACGCACATCTCTATGGACTTTATCTTGGACCTCCCGGTTTCTCAGAAAATGTCCGTCATTTGGGTGGTGTGTGACCGTTTTTCTAAGATGGTTCATTTGGTACCCTTGCCCAAATTGCCTTCTTCATCTGAGTTGGTTCCTTTATTTTTTCAGAATGTGGTTCGTTTACATGGTATCCCGGAAAACGTCGTTTCTGACAGGGGGTCTCAATTTGTGTCTAGGTTCTGGCGAGCGTTCTGTGCCAGGATGGGCATTGATTTGTCTTTTTCGTCTGCATTCCATCCTCAGACTAATGGCCAGACGGAGCGAACTAATCAGACCTTGGAGACTTATTTGAGGTGTTTTGTATCTGCTGATCAGGATGATTGGGTCGCCTTTTTGCCGTTGGCAGAGTTTGCCCTCAATAATCGGGCCAGTTCTGCCACTCTGGTTTCTCCTTTCTTTTGCAATTCAGGGTTTCACCCTCGTTTTTCATCTGGCCAGGTGGAATCTTCGGATTGCCCTGGAGTGGACACGGTGGTGGATAGACTGCACCGGATTTGGAGTCATGTGGTGGACAATTTGAAGTTGTCTCAGGAGAAGACTCAGCAGTTTGCTAATCGTCATCGTCGTGTGGGTCATCATCTCCGCGTTGGGGACTTGGTGTGGTTATCTTCTCGTTTTGTCCCTATGAAGGTCTCTTCTCCTAAGTTTAAACCTCGGTTCATAGGTCCTTATAAGATTTTTGAGATTCTTAATCCTGTATCTTTTCGTTTGGACCTACCAGCATCTTTCACCATTCATAATGTCTTCCATCGGTCGTTGTTGCGGAGGTACAAGGTACCGGTTGTTCCTTCTGTTGAGCCTCCTGCTCCTGTGCTGGTGGAAGGTGAGTTGGAGTATGTTGTGGAGAAGATTTTGGACTCTCGCGTTTCCAGACGGAGACTTCAGTATTTGGTTAAATGGAAGGGATACGGTCAGGAGGATAATTCTTGGGTGACTGCCTCCGATGTTCATGCCTCTGATTTGGTTCGCGCCTTTCATAGGGCGCATCCAGATCGCCCTGGTGGTTCTCATGAGGGTTCGGTGCCCCCTCCTTAAGGGGGGGGTACTGTTGTGAATTCTGTTTTTGGGCTCCCTCTGGTGGTTACTGGTGGTACTGGTTGACTTTTGTCTTGCACCTGTTTCCATCAGGAAACTGGGAGTTTCCTATTTAGTCTGGCTTCTCAGTCATTCTAGTGCCGGCAATCAATGTTACCAGAGCACCTCTGTTGCTTGCTACCTGCTCCAAGTCTGCAATTCAGCTAAGTTGGATCTTTGGCATTTTTTGTGTTTGTTTGTCCAGCATGCATTTATATTTCCTTTGCTGCTGGAAGCTCTAGTGATCTGAAATTACTACTCCGGTGTCATGAGTTGATAACGGAGTTAAAGTAATTTCAGGATGGCTGTTTAGGGTTTTGAGGTGACCGCGAAGTCCTCTTTTGTATTTTCTGCTATCTAGTCAGAGGGCCTCTCTTTGCTGAATCTATATTCATACTGCGTACGTGTTTTCCTCTTACCTAACCGTTATTATATGTGGGGGGCTACTATCACTTTTGGGGTTTCCCTGGAGGCAAGCCAGGTCTGTGTATTCCTCTGCTAGGGGAAGCTAGATCTCCGGCTGGTGCGAGGTGTCTAGGGATAATCGTAGGCACACCCCCTGGCTACTATTAGTTGCGTGTTAGGTTCAGCGTCGCGGTCATCTGAGATTCCATCATTCCTAGAGCTAGTCCGTTTTTGCCTGAGTCCCTGCCATTGGGAACCATGACAGAAAATATATTTCCTTATATACTTTTTGTACTTTTATATCTTATACTGTAAAACAATAAGTTTTTCCTATCTGCTTGCGAATGTAACTGTATTTAAAGATGGCAGCCAGTGTTCAGTTTCGTTTCAGTTTAGTGACCGAAGGGTTAAGATTCATTTCTTTGGAAATCGAAACTTAGAGAAGTAAAGAAGAGGAGGAATCCACCAGGAGACGTCTGACGAATCAGGAGGAGATTGAGCACTAGACGTATGCTGCTGAAACCCCACCTATTGCATTCCCTTTTTAGTATTGTGTATTTTAGAATAAAGCCAGTTGCTGTGACCGTTGCGGACATGTGTGGACGCACGGGGCATTAACTAAGTTTGAACCAGCTACCTGTCTGACTCATTCTTATCCGGTACCAGATGCCTTGCACACATATTAATTTGGAATGACTGGTGAAGGAAGGATTTATTGTCGTAACGACCCCGACAATATTATTAGGCTGAGAAGGTCCATGGTTATTGGGCCTATCCCAGCAGAATATGACCAGCTCACAGCTGTGTTTTCCCTTAGCTAGTTATTAAAATAGCTAAAGGAAAAAGACAACATTTATTTTTTCACATTGACGGCTATCTCTCTTTATCTATCTATCTTTTATACATAAATCTCTTTAACTTCTATGCAAATTTTTTATTAAAGTTGCCCATTTTGTGGTGTCCTCAATGCTGAGAAGTACAGCCAGATACTTCTCCATGATGCAATACCATCAGATAAGAGAATGATCCACATTTATTCTGCAGTAGAACAATGACCCCAAACATACAGCCTACTGTATGTCATTTAGAACTATCTCTATCATAAAGAAGAACAAGGAGTTCTGGAAGTGATGATTTGGACCCTGATCGCAACATTATCTACTCTGGGATTAAATGAAGAGACAGAAGGATTTGCACAAGAAGATCTGTGGTTAAATCTCCAAGATGTTTGGAACAACCTCCCTGTTGAGTTCTTTCAAAAGCTGTGTACAAGTGTGCCTAAAAGAATTTATGCTGATCTGAAGGTAAAGAGCATTCATACTAAATAATGATGTGATTTAGATTTCGCTTTTGTTCATTCTCTTTAAATTTGGTTAATTGAAATAAATTAAAAATACTTCTATTTTCTAAAGTATTCTTACTTTGCAGCATTTTTTCACCTACAAAATTTTTTTGCACAGTATTGTACAATACACTGCAATCAGGGACATAGACGAAAAAGGGCCTATGTGTATGAAAAGTATGTGAGGAGGTGGCGGGTACTCTCAGTTGCCTCCTCTCTCCTACACACCGAGCCCATGTGGCACCCCAACGGTTCCCTCATGTTTTATATGGTGATGTTATGTATTACTGTTTAATGTTTTACCAATGTAATGTGCTGTGTTTCTTATGCCTGTTCTTGTACTGTTTGTTATGCAGAAGCTTAGGGATAGAAAGGAAAGGCAACATAGGGCTAAATTGTTGGGAGGAGTTCAGCCAAGAGGCTGTGCAACAGGTTTACAGGAAAAGGATTTCCTGGTCTGGTAGCAGAGCCCGGGCAGTCTTGCTCAGGGAAAGACGCTCTCCACAACCAGGAATAGATGGTGCCCCGGTCGAGGGGATGAAATCTGCCACGGACTGTCGGGCAGTGTGGACAGGCCCTGGTACTGTGGGAACGTCTCCAGAGGGACTGTTGGGTCCCATGTTCCGGATGGGAGCTGTTGATGCTGAATATCTCATTGAAGATGCAGAGATAGCGCAGGAAGCATTACTTTATTTTCTTCATGTTATCTCATGTTCATTAAAAGTTTCTAATATTGGACAGAATCGTGACCTGTCGTGTATCTGAGGACGTGTGTCCAGTGTGGAGAGCAATCCTTTCATAGAGGTAACTGACTGTGCCACAGGACCGGACTTTATCTGTCTTTCTATGTGCAAGGGGCCGGGGTGCTCACTGCCTGTGCCTTAGTGGACTTGCCCATGACTACCACCCTGTGCCACCTTGTTACAAATATATGGAGCCTTTGCAGTCCAATAGATCATGTGAAAAAAACTGCTTTGAAGGTTGCAGTGGGTCCCCTTATCTATTGGGCCCCTGTGTGTCTACACAAGTTGCAACAATGGTTGCATCTAACTACAATACTTTTGTATGGCTATGTATTGTGCTTGTCACAATTAGGGTGCAATGAGATGGCTTTATGAGATTGGAACGCAGTGCACTGACTGGCCGGCGGCTCTCTTTACCTAACTTCATAGATACACCTAAGAGGTTTAATGGTCAGGATCAGAGTTATCTTTGATCTCTGTTGTTGCCAACTTTGTTCCTGAGGTCATATATTCAAAAGTGGTACATATACAGCAAATTGAGGGAATTATTTGCCAATAGCACCATAGAGTGTATATAAGATGAATTCATGAAATAACTGTGGACTCCCTGCTGGATACAGCTCTTTCCTATGTATTTTTTAATAGGGCTTCCTGAAATATCAATAGGATTAATGCAATATTACAAACAATCTGAGGGAAGACATACTGTAGAGGCAGAACATGGGGCTATGTGGCTGTTATGGGCTCCCAGGAAGATATCATACAATCTGGTTGATGCTGTCCCCTTTGATTTTTGGTGATGTTATCCGATGCAGGACCTTTTAGAGGGTGAACATTGTTAGCAAACATGGTGGAAAAAATGATCTAAAGGGGTTATGCAGTCTAAAAAAAAGACTGAAGTCACTAAATTTGACTTCAGACTGCTAAATCGTGACAGTATGCGATGCACATACTGCCCAGTTTCCAGTGTGTACCTTATGCGGGTGGGAGGTCAGGTAACCATGTATGTGATTTGCATTCTTGTGGTCACATGCGAACAAGACTCTCCTGCACTATAACATTGAGAACCAGAAGGGAGTCCAGTCGGCACATGACTGCAAGTATGAAAATCACATGCACGGGGAATACAGTGGAATACATTCTGCACTGGGCAGTCAGCACTTACATAGTGGTTGCAGACTTGCAGACTTTTTGTTTTAGACTGGGTGACTCCTTTAAGGGTCGTAAAAAGTAAGTGATGGGGAAACATCTAAACCTTCTGACCTGCTTGGGAAAAAGTGGTCATTGCGGCAGTATGGTAACTCGGTGCTTAACACTAGCATTGAAGGGTTGGGGTCTTGGGTTAAAATCTAACCATGGACAACATCTGCAAGGAATTTGAATGTTCTCCCCGTGTTTCTATGGGTGTTCTATTTTTTCCTCACACACTCCAAATGCATACTGAGAAGTAATTTAGATTGTGAGCGCCAATGGAGACAGTGATGATGATGTTTGTAAAGCGCTATGTTATATGATGGCGCTTTATAAGCAAGTAAAATAAATTAAAGTTAACTGATGCCCCATTTTGAGCTTTGCTATAGGACCCTCTCTATTCTATATCCACAATGAGACAATTTCCCTTTAATTCCTGGGACTTTCTATATCTCTTCTTTCATACAAAGCTTTGGACGCGTGCAGAGATGGCCAGCCAGTAAAAGCAAATCTGATTCCAATAAACGGATATACAATAAGCGATATGAACAAACATATCCAACACTGAATAATTAATTTTCACTCTGTGATGAAAATGTTTCCTATTGATTTACAACCCCTTCTGGCTATAGAGCCTTTTGGTGGAAACCTGATTCTTAATTATTGTCATAGGAATGCAAAGGTTGTCAAAAAGCTATTTCCATCACAAAGATCATCCCTAAACGCTCGCAGCTATATCTGTGCACTGTTTAACAGCTGCTTCCACATAGGGCTTTTTTTTCTTTCTAGTTGTAGTATTAGTCTCTTAAAGTGGTCACTTTATTTTTCTAGATAGGTTATTGAATAATCCACATTTTTTTAAATGATTTGGGAAAAAAAAATGTTTGTGAATGAAAATTAATATATATTTCATTTTGATGGTTATATACAGCATAGAATAATACAAATAATAATAATGAATGGATCTCCAAGATTTTTGTGTATCATACTGAGAAACTGATTTAATAAGTCATCAATATCAGCTTGCAGGGGTCTGATAACTGGCATGCCCATCATTCAGCTGATACCAGGAGCCAAGACAGCCAAAAGTTCACAGTTTACAGAGCTGGAACCCCAAAGCTCCATACACTGTGTAGTGGCTGTTCTTGGGTCCTGATGGAGAGGTCATATTCACTTCACTGCAATGAAAGCTAACAGTACTCAAGAATGGTCACCATACAGAGTACAATATTGTCATGGTCCAGCTCTATAGGCTATGAATCTCTGACTTCTGTGGTTTTAGATATCAACTGAGTGGTGGGTGCACCATTTGTTAAATCCATACTAATCTAATATCGATTACCTACTCTAACAATAGGTCATCTGTGGGGATGAGCAAACCTGAAGAAGTTCGGGTTCGTTGGGTTCCGCCGAACGTGAATCCAAAGTTTGGTTCGGCTACCAGAACTTGACCTGAACTGGATCCCAGACCTGAATTCCATATAAGAAGAGGAGAACACCGTCCAATCCAGGTGTAGTAGTTGAAAAAAAGCTTTATTCCTCTATGATAAAATATGACGTTTGACCTGCAATAAGTCTTTGACAAAGACCTATTGCTGGTCGAAACGTCGTATTTTATCATGGTTGAATAAAGCTTTTTTTCAACTACTACACCTGGATTGGACGCTGTTCTTACCTCTTCTTGACTGTTGCCATTTTCCAAGTGGGTTTCTTGGATAAAGAATGGGCATTCTAGCTCAGTCAGTGCTGTCAGCTTTTCTTCTATGTGTTTGGACCAAATTTCATATAAGTCAATGGGGACCTGGCCGCTGTGAACTGAGCTAACGTCATTAAGGTAACCTCAGTTCACAGCCACAGGTTCTCATGGAGTATAGCGCAAGAGCTGGAGTGATGAGCAGTCACGTCACCGCTCAACATTTTGGCTCTCGTAAGAGGCGGTGCCTGTGAACTGAGGTAATACCCACCCGCCGCATCGCTGTAACGATGCATCTGTCATTTTTACATCGGGGAATACATTAATTGAAAAGGGGTTGTCTGAGAATGGAAACCTCTTTAATAAATAGGTTAAGGTTTTTTAAATTCATCAGCCTGATCACCAATTGAGGCAAGAGGATAATGTCCAATCGACTTTCATGTGATGGCATCCCCACCAACCCAAGTGTTCTTTTAATTCCCTTCTCAAAAAATTCCAAATAATGTGTTCATTGCAAGTGAAATGGTCACAGATTCTTATTTGATGACATGTACAATAGCCAACATAGTACTGTGTTCCATCTTCAAAAGGATCTGTACAGTAGAACTGAGCTCCTAAGCATGTGCTTAGTATGGGATTGGACTTCATACTTGAACATTAAAAAGGCCAACAGGGGATGCTGTAACAAGTAAGTAAAAGGGGCTAAGGAGAGAACAAGAGAGAAAAAAGGCGCCTCATAGCGCAATAAGTTCAAGATATGATTCCCTCAGTCACACCGCCTGTGATGTACAGTGCTATTCTAATTTCATGACCAGAACCAGTCATTCACAGCCATTCTCGCTTAACATGCGGTTTCCAACCCTCTATGTACAAAGTATTTATTATTTATTGCCTATTTGTTATTTTCATTGTTGTTTTATGTTTTATATCTAATTTTAGTTTACTTGAGACTTTTTATGTTTCTGTTTTTTACCTCTTTTTTAAATCCATTTAGTACCAGAAAATTTTGCACTTTTGCGCTTTTGTTTTTTCCTTGTCTTGTTTCAAGAGCCATAACTTTTTTATCTTTCGTGGACATATCCTTATGAAGTCTTGTTTTTTTGTGAGGTGATTTATAGTTTTGAATGGCATCATTCTTTTTACCTTGCAGCGTACTGAAAAATAGCAAAAAAAAAATTACAAAAGTGCCAAAATGATGAAAAAATGCAATTCCAACATTTTTGGGGGTCTTTCATTTTTACGGTGTTCATTATATGGTAAGAATGACCTGATAACATAATTGTTATCATCAGACTGATTATAGCAATACCAAACATGCTTTGATTTTTTTTCAATTTACAGTGGCATGTAAAAGTTTGGACACCCCTAGTAAAAATGACTGTTATTGTTAACAGTTAAGCAAGTTGAAGATGAAATGATCTCTAAAAGGCCTAAAGTTAAAGATGACACATTTCCTTTGCATTTTAGGCACAAAAATATATGTATATTTTCATCTTTTATATTTTAAAAATTACAAAATTACAATTATAAGACAGGTGTTACTGTATTTAATAACCCTCCTGTCTTCCTAGTGTATATATTACAACCAAGGACTAGGTTACGCTATGTCTGATGAAGACGCCTGTCCGGACACAAACTATCATTGTGGTTTGCCCTGATGAAGAGGTATGATCACCTCGAAACGCGTTGACAAATAAGACCTCATCCATACCACCTCTGGTCTCCTATTGTATATTGGATTATCGGTAGCGCAGTTTTACATCCACTTTCATATCCAAGTTTGCTGATTATTTGCTTGGTGGATCTGCAGCAGCCATCTTTACTGACAAGCTAACAAAAGACCCTGTTGCTCTTACTTTAATTCCAGTTTTTCTTTACACAGGTGTCCGGACTTTTTAACTCCCACTTTAATCCTTTTTATTTTTTATATTTGAGTACTTACTATCATTAAAATATTCATTTAGACTACACATTGCTGGATCCAATTTGTATTCTGGTCTTCCGAAAGCAGAAGCGTTGAAAGATCAGTATTTTTATCCATAATTCATAAGGAGTATGTAACGGCTAGATCTAAATATAGTTTTCGAAATTAAAAAAAAAATGTTAGGTTGTGCATCATATTCTAGAGAAATTCAATGTTAATAAGGAAACAATCATCACAAATAGGCAAATCAAAGAAGCCAACTTAAATACCTTATCCTCCAATTGTACATGAAGCATTATCAACAAATTTATTGAAATCCTGGCTTCATTAATGTTCACAGACAAGTTTCGCTCATTTGCTCTCAGTTTGTGTTTCATCCCTCATTATGCCGGCAGTGTTTGTTTTGTACATAGTCCAGCACTCCAGAACTGTTCTCGGTTCATTGGTTTCAGATGTAAATCAATGGAAAGTTAATTTGAGGTATTTCATTTAGGCTTCTTGTTTGAGCCAGTGATCTGTAGGAAATCGTGTTTGTGCAACAGCAGAATCTGAGGTTAATGGATATAGAGTGACAGATTAAATGAAATGATCAACCACTTAAGTGGAGTTCTACCTGCAAATTAGCGAGCCATGAACGGGAAGTAAAACGGTTGTGTCGAGATGAATGTTTGAGATAGAATCAATAGATCTAAGAACTTTGCCACTGAGCAAATTAAATTACCGTCAGATAACTCATAATCCTTCACCAATTTCGTAACAAAAACTGAAAGGCTATATTGTACTTTAGTAGTTTAAGAAAATATATATATATATTTTTTTTTAATTTAAAAAATGTTGTACATTACTTTGTCTTGATGACGGGCAAGAATCCAAAGCAGCTACAGATTGGTGTCTAGTTTGGGAAATTTGAGATAGTTTTCTTTCTTCTGATGGAGATTTTATTTACATGCTTGTTTTTCAATTCATTCACATAATAGTGAGTAGCAGGCAACGCGTTTCGAACAATAACATGTTCTTTCTCAAAGCACTTTGAGAAAGTGTGTGTTAGGGGTCGAGTTCCCGCCTCTGCACAGGGGGAATCTCGGGCCATCTCCGCTGCGGTCTCCCATTCTTCTCCTGCCACAGTGGAGGCTGCTCAGCGGAGACGTCGGTCTCAGCGTCTCGCTCAATCTGACTCTGTGAGGAGGATTACTGCTGCTTTTCCAGCTTCTGCTATTGTAGTCAGTGCAGGGCAGCGGCGAGCAGACGCTTTTGGGACTAAGTCTTGCTTTTCTCCTTCTGAGCATGCCCAGGGTAAGATCTCTCATTGGAGATCGAGGGTCACATGCTTGGATACTGCAGCAAAGCCCATTGGTCCTTCAGGAAGGTCCAGAAGGTGCTCAGGCTTTGCGGCAGCTTCTCATTGGTCCTTCTAGGAAGGTCCTGTTCTGGCTGCAGCTATAAAAGGCTCGCATGGCCGCACGGCCATGCGTTAGTGTCTTTCTAAGTTGCGCCAGTGTGGTCATGTATGATTGTATTCAGGGACCCGGCTGAAATAAGCCCCTAGAATGCTGGCACCTCCGGCGAGGAGTTTGTGTGTTTGAGTACATTCAGGGACCTGGCTGAAATAAGCCCCTAGAATGCTGGCACCTCTGGCGAGGAGTTTTGTGTGCATGCATGACCACTTACTGCTCTCTCTTGGGTAGTTAGCCTGTGCTCCTGTGAAGTTAACAGGGCGCAGAGCTTTGCTTTCACGGCTGCTCTGTGAGTTAACTGAGCTAGCCAATACCGCCATATAGTGCTGCCATTTGTCTAGCAGCAGGTTCTCCTGCACGGTGGACCCCGGGCTGCGAACGCACAAATAACAATAAAAAACTATTTTCCTCGGTGCGTTCCGCTAGCCCTAACAGTGTGTCCCTGGTTCACTTGTGGGGGGGTTTCTACTGTTTAGACACATCATGGGCTCTGCAAACACAACATGACGCCCGCACACCATTCCATCAAAGTCAACATTCCAAAACGGTGCTCCTTCCCTTGCGAGCTCTGCCATGCGCCCAAACAGTGGTCCCCACCACATATGGGGTATCAGAGTAGTCAGGACAAATTGCCCAACAACATTGGTGGTCCAATTTCTCCTGTTACCCTTGTTAAAGTAAAAATTTGGGAGTGAAAAGATCATTTTTGTGGAAAAAATAAGATTTTTTATTTTCACGGCTCTACGTTATAAACTTTTGTGAAGCACTTGGAGGTTCATAGTGCCCACCACACATCTGGATAAGTTCCTTGGGGGTCTAGTTTCCAAAATGGAGTCACTTGTGGGGGGGTTTCTACTGTTTAGGCACATCAGTCTGCGGTGTGTATCCTATAAGTGTATCACAGAACTGTGAATATTAGAATTAAAACCAGAATGATGTATGCAGACTGTGCCCTGCTACCTGCTACCATCGCACTCTAACCAGCATGTCTATTCTTCCTGCAGGTATGTTCCTCCACCCAGCTCTCCTGCTTTGTCTGTCTATATGAAATGCATATAATCCCCACCTCGTACATCACCCAACTTTCCACATAGACTTACCTATGCTCCTAGTATTCACATGGTATGTTCATCCACCCAGCTCTCCTGCTTTGTCTGTGTATACGAAGTGCATATAATCTCCACCTGGTACATCACCCAACTTTCCACACAAACTTACCTCTGCTCCTAGTATTCACATGGTATGTTCATCCACCCAGCTCTCCTGCTTTGTCTGTCTATATGAAGGGCATATAATCCCCACCTGGTACATCACCCAACTTTCCACACAGACTTACCTCTGCTCCTAGTATTCACATGGTATGTCTTTCAACTAAAGGTACCTTCACACTAAGCGACGCTGCAGCGATACAGACAACGATGCCGATCGCTGCAGCGTCGCTGTTTAGTCGTTGTGTGGTCGCTGGAGAGCTGTCACACAGACGGCTCTCCAGCGACCAATGATACCGAAGTCCCCGGGTAACCAGGGTAAACATCGGGTTACTAAGCGCAGGGCCGTGCTTAGTAACCTGATGTTTACCCTGGTTACCATTGTAAAAGTAAAAAAAAACCACACATACTCACATTCCGGTGCCCGGCATCCGCTTCCCTGCACTCCCCCTGCATCCTGTGTCAGCGCCGAACATCTCCGGCATCTCCCACAGAGCAGAGCGGTGACGTCACCACTCTGCTTTACGGCCGGCACTTACACAGGATGCAGGAGGAGTGCAGGGAAGCGGACGCCGGGCACCGGAATGTGAGTATGTGGTTTTTTTTTTACATTTACAATGGTAACCAGGGTAAACATTGGGTTACTAAGCACGGCCCTGCACAGGTGCTGTGAAACCTGAGTTTTGTGAGCTCCACAGTTATTTTTGCCACTGAATCCCAATGGAGCCAACTGTCATAGCGGGTGAAGCAGCTGTAATGTGAATATAATTTATAAAATTGGATTCTACCAGACAACAAAAGCATTAGAATTATATTCTGACTGTAGTGTATGCAAGGAAGGGCCTGTATTGTGGTCAGTCTGTCAGGCCTGAAACCCATGTCAGGAACATGTACAAGCCTCATTTTACTTGGAAACAGCCTCCTCAAGGAAATGAAACAGGCGTGCCATTGACCAATCTGCACAAGTCTACACACTTCTTCTGGAAACTACCCAACCAGGCAGAATGTATCTTTTGATGGTTTTGAGCAACAGTGGAGTAATTACAGGATATTCCCAGAGAATGATGAGGTCTGTGGAGTGCATTATTCAGGTCAGAGGTAGTGCTAGAAAGCTCAGGTAAAGGCCTTAGTGTGGCAATGACCATGCTCCAATATGTGTAGGGCTGCTGCCAGAATAGGTCTGTGGAGCATATTAACCAAGTCTCTTTGACCTACTTAAAATGTACATAAACTGACCAATACCCCAGCACCATTTTTTAACCAAAATGTAGAAATTTTAAGGGAAGCGACAGTTTAGCAAAGAGGCACAATTTGTGCGAGTAACGAATAGTGCCGAATGCATTCGCTCATCACTAATCATGACATCTGGGCCCATTATTAAGGAGTTTTGCAATAATGGGGTAGGTAAAGGACTGTTCAAGTGAATATCGTGTCTTGTAACATATAACTTTGCTGCCCTACAAATACATTTGGGAAGGGGCTGATTACACTATGACCATCATACAAAAGCCACGAGAAATTGAATGTTCACTGCTATACATTTTTTGTTTTTTTAAACTTTTCATGACCTCAGAATTACTGCTTAACCCCCTCCGTTATGCTTACCCACATATTTGAGGCTTCTGAGCCCCTTTATCTGCTGGACCTTTAAACGTTGATATGCCTACTACCGAGATTGTTATGAATTGTATTCATAATATTCTACAGATTCTGTATTCTACAGTTCTCAAAGATTTTGTTTTCTGTTATTGTCTGTATGGTTTAGTACTTTCCTATTTAGCGGTTCACATAATTTATTTATGTCTGTGACTTTTATAAGTGTTGATTTATGTTTCTATATTTGCTATATAAAATGTTTTTCATTTTTTTATTATGGTACTCACATTGGAAGTCATGTTACATGTTTATACTCGCATATTCTATATGTTTTATTGCTTTGACATTCTACATTCTGTAGAGTGAGCATTTTTGTACTTGTCTGTTTATATGGATATTTTTTGACCCTAACTTAATAGATTGAAGGAATTATATAAATTTATTATGTAACACTTGTACATTCTTTAAAGGGTTTATCCAGGACTATATTAATTTTTTTTACTGTGGGCATAAGAACTAAGAGCCTAGCATCTACCTGCCTGTTAGTTCTTATTATCACAGAGCATTAGCTTCTCTTCCACTCTGGTCTGTCAACAGGTCGTGACTGCCAATGTCATACTGATTAACAGCCAGCTCCCACTGCAAGAAGGTGGCTGTGAATCAGTATAATATCGGCAGTCATGTCCCATTGACAGAGCAGCCTAGGAGAAGAAGAGCTACTCTGCTGACATGGATCAGCTGAATTGTCAGCAGGACCAGTCAGTGATGGCTCTGAGCCAGCGTCAGATAGAATAGGCAGGTAGTTGCTAACTAGTTTACAACTTCCTGCCTGTTAGTTTTCTGTCTCACAGTGAAAACATTAATTTAGTCCTGGATAGAACTGAGTGAACCCAAACTTAAAAGTTCAGGGCTCGTAGTGTTAGGTGCTTAACCACGAACATGGACTTCTCCCGGTAGTCCATGTTAATATTCGGCATTCTGTTGGAAGTCTGGGGATGAGAGAGAGAATGAGAGATATTTTTTCTAGATCCAAAGTTCAGGTCTTCATGGGGTTCAGGTTCTGCTTCAAGTTTGGGTACAGTTCTGGTGCCAGAATCGAACTTTGGACTAAAGTTCAGGACAATTACCAGAACTTCCACAAGTCTACTCACTAGTCACTAGTTTTTTTATAATGTTTTTTTATTATTCAATCCTCCATGACAGTATCTATATAAAAAAATGAAATCTTGCACTTTTTACAATGACCAATTGGATTTATATTAGACTCATACTTCCTCTTCTTTACAGATGACTTTTCAGCAGCCCCATTATCATCACAGGCAAAAATACATTGAAAGTTAGCTCCTGTACATACAGCAGATGACACAGGATTCAATATTTCCTGCAGGAGATGTTACAGCTCAATTTTCCTCCTTGTTTCCCAATTACCTTTGCCCAGAAGTAGCATAGGTATCGGCTGTGTTACATAGCGTAGCATCGACAGTAACTGATGCTATCGGAGCTAGTTTCGGTCACATCAGTTAAACCTATTAAATGCCACTGTGAAGCATGATAGCAACATCCACAAGGAGCTTTTGGTTAATTTTTGACTCTGCACATTTTCACTGTGTCAAAAACGAATCGTCTTACAGTTCCAGCAAAGTGGAAAGGATTTATAGAAATCTCCTGCCTACTGAGTTTCTTTGTTGCTTTGTTGCTCAGTGTAAACAGACCTGAGGTGCATATTTGAAATCCACAACATGTCAATTTCTTTCTGCGCTGAATTTCATGTGCAAATTTTTCCCATTGACTTGCTTTAGATGGGGAAAAAGGCAAATTCACAGATAATTGTATCAATAAAGTTTTCTCAAAGCCAAATACCAGCAATTAGCAAAAAACAAAACAGTTTTATTTAAAACATGATACACAAATAAGAGACAGAAGCAGCAGCGTTTAAAAATGAAAAATATAAACATTACAAAATATTTTTTTTAAAAATATGAAGAACAAAACAAAATATAAAAGTTTAAATCACCCAATTTCCCCCAAATGTAAATAGCAAAATACAAAATCTGAAAAGATGAACAAATTTGGTGTTGCTGTGTGTAATTTCCTTAACTAATAAAAAATAAAAATATTTATCCCATATGGTGAACGATTAAATGTGAAAACTGAAATCAAACGATCAAAATTGGCATTTTTTGGCTACGGCAATTTCCCAAAAAATGCAATGAAAGGTGATAAAAACGTCATATGAACCACAAAATGGTATCAATATAAATATCAGTTTGGAAAAAAACAAGTCCTCACATAGTCCTTTATGGAAACATTACAAAAATTATGGGTCTAAGCAAATGGAAATGCAAAAATTTTATTTTTGCAAATTTCCACATTTGTTTTAACCATTTAAATAAAAAAAACCTGTATATGTTAGGTAATCATACTGACCGGATGAGTTATATTATTAAGTCATTTTAACCACACAAAAACAGTAATAAAATCAAAACCCTAAAAAATGAAAACAGAATTGCTTTTTCTTCATCATTCCACCCCAGTTAGAATTCTTTTTCATTTTTTTTTTCAAGACATTAAAAGCTAAAATTAATGGTATGTTTCAAAACTACAACTCATCCTGCAAAAGACCAAGCTTTTATTCGGTTTATTTTGAAGGAAAAATAAAATAATAATGATAATACTTTTTCGCATATGTTTCTTTAAGAAAGCACCCATGTTTTTCAAATTCTGGACAACCCCTTAAAAGAAAATTCTGATAACCTTTTAAAAAACATACTTGCACCAAAATAAGCAATATTTAGAATTATGGTTGCATTTTTCACATTTGCCCTTTTCATATAGAAGCCACATTTTCTGAACTGACTTTCGCTAATGAATAGTGTTAGACATTGTAACCAGACAGTAGGAAGACAAGATACTATGACTTCTACATCCCACTAATGCAGCCTCAATTATATTGATGTAACATTTGTAAATTGTCATTTAAAGCCACTTTAATTTGCTGTGACTAATCTGATTTGTTACAGTGAATTACTCAACTTAAAGAGGAAATTGTAGCATATTTAATCAAAAGTTAAGCTAACCGACCTGCCCCATAATCAGTAACATATTCTTATAGACAACTGTAGTCCTTTGTATTAATGCAGAAATAATTGTATTAATGTAGAAATAATTCTATTATTGGAAAATCTTTTGTCAATCTTTTCACAATGGCCACTAAACAGACAAGTTGAAAAACGATAAAGGTTGCACCATGATTTACCAAGAATGATTACTCTAGAACATTGAAAATGCATTACTGCCATATAAAATGGGAAAAAAGGAAAAAAGCGCTACATAATGTATACATGAAATATTTATCTGCAAAAATTGTTATGAGAAAAGGAAGGTACTTCGCGCATAGATTTGCCAATATATGTGAGCCCAATTGCCACGTCAAGGCGTCCTTCGTAAATTGGGTCCATTCCCGACCCATAAATTGTAGGCTTTTTTGCCTAGGAGAGGTGACAAAACAGAACCCAATTTACGAAGGACGCCTTGACATGACAATTGGTCTCACATATATTGGCAAATCTATGTGCGAAGTACCTTCCCTTTTTCATAACAATTTTTGCACAGAAATATTTTATGTGTACATTATATAGCGCTTTTTTTTCCCATTTTCTATGGCAGTAGTGCATTTTCAATGTTCTAGAGTAATCATTCTTGGTAAATCATGGTACAATCTTTATCGTTTTTCAACTTATATGCTTTTTTTGGTTGGTGCCTGTTCACACAAGCTTGGATGTGCTGGTCTTTTTCTCTATTTGCACTAAACAGACAAAACATAAGATAGTAACAAACTTAGTATATACCCTGCTATAAGTAAGTAAAATTCAATAGTGCGCATAAATTACATAGGGTACTTAGTAAACACCATTTTGGATATGCCCTATTGGTTTTTACTTATTTGTAGCAGGGTATATGATCATTAAGTTTCTATCTTAGGTTTTGTCTTTTTAGTGTCTTAGATTTAGTGATGAGAAACCTACTGGACTGTAGACATCTAGCAGAAGTTTTAAAAAACAAAAAACCTATTGTCAGAACTCCGAACATTTTTTATTACCTTTTGTGCATTACTGCCCTTTTCCACGATGGCGTTTTTGGTCTCATGTGCACTATGTCTTCCTGCTATAAAACTCCACCCCAGCCTTCAGTCAGTGCTAAAGTATTCTGCCTTGCATCCAGCTCCTGACTCTGATTACTCCCTGGCTGTATACCTGCTCCTGTGAACCTGTGTGGTGATCCTGCTACTCTGCTCTGAGTTCCTGCTGCATACACCAGCTTCCAGTAATCCTCCTTCATCTGCTGCTCGTGTTTACTTCCATCTGCATTTGCTGGACATGTAAGCTGTTGCTGCTCTGCAAAAACCTGAGATTATTACCCAGGCCTCCCGGGTTGAGCTAAGATATTATTTGAACTGCCTTATAAGCATATCTGTCTGTGTTTTGGACTAAGCAATGACTTATTCGTGTCAAGTATCCTCAAGAATAATTGTGCTTCATAGACTTTCTGCGTGATTGCATTTTCCTCTGAAGTTCCCTATAGACTGTTAAGCTGCGTTTAATATTTACACCAAGTGTTGTGGACTTGAGTTTCTCTCTGCACCTGTTTGAATCACCGTGTGATAATATAGACTTTACCACTTATAAAACTGTGCCCTGTAGTTGTCTTGTTCCATGCAAAGAATCTCCTGAGTTATCCTCTATAATTATTACACCTACATGCACTCCACCGCTGACCTGTTTTTCATCACTGCAGTTTACTGTCAGTCATCCGGGGCACTGAACCATCTCTTATTCCCTGTTTTGAACCATATCTCCTGATCTTTTCACTCTAGGCCAGGACTTCTGGCCGCAAACAGGCCTCAGAGATCACTTCACATTGCACATCGTGACATCACATGCGTGCACTGCACAGTGACCTCTGAGTCCTGGTTGTGTCTAGAAACATTAGGATTAGGGTTGAGCGACTTTTACTTTTTTGGGGTCGCGTAGGATTTTGCGAAACCCGACTTTGTCAAAAGTCGAGTCGAGTGAAGTCGGCCGATTATCGCGAAAAGTCGGGGATCGACCGAAACAGGATACCTAATGCAAGTCAATGGGGAAGCATAGTCGGCAGTGAGTGGAGGCCAGGAAAACACCTACAGTGCCCATTTTAATGGCAAAAACATCCATTCTTGTTACTGAAGCTTGTCAATCTTAATTTACTTTATAATAATAGATAGGCATTGGAAATTGGGGGTCATTTGGCTAAAGTTGTGGGGGGTAGGGCTGGCTCAAGTTTTTAGTGGGCCCAGGAAACGTGGACTACGTCACGGCGGTGGAGCAGTGAGAGGTAAGTATGTCAAGTTTGCAAGTGCTGTGATCCTGAGCAAGCAGGGGGGCCCACTCGTTGGCATTGGCACTGGCACAGGGCCCCTCAAAGTACAGCGGTGTGTTTGCATGGCGGGGGCGCCTCCCACCGGCAGCGACACTTTTGCGTACTCTGAGGGGCCCTGTTATGTTGGGCTGGTGGTTAGGAGCACTAGAAATGACCAAATGAGCAAACTAGCAATACAGGACGAGCTCTGGGAAGTGGGAGCTCTGCTGACCGCAACCCCTAATCCTATCACAACAACTAGAAATAGCCGTGGAGCGTTCCTGACTCTGCCTAGACGCCTCTTCACAGCCTAAGAGCTAACTACCCCTAAAGATAGAAAATACAGCCTACCTTGCCTCAGAGCAATTCCCCAAAGAAATAGGCAGCCCCCACATATATTGACTGTGAGTTAAGATGGAAGTCACAAACACAGGAATGAAATAGGTTTCAGCATAGGAGGCCAGACTTGACTAAACAGACTGAGGATAGAAAAGGTATCTTTGCGGTCAGCATAAAAAACTAACAAAAAACCACGCAGAGTGTGCAAAAGAAACCACTGCACCGACTCACGGCGCGGTGGTGCCACTCTGCATCCCAGAGCTTCCAGCTAACAAGATAAATTCATTATAGCAAGCTGGACAAAAACACAGTGGTAACAAATAAGCTAGCAGGGACTTAGCTTTTGCTGAAGTAGACAGGTCATCTGAAAGATCCAAGAGAACTGAACCAGTACTAGGACATTGACAGCTGGCATCAAGTAACGATCTGAGTGGAGTTAAATAGAGCAGCCAGCCAAGACCTGAACGAGATCAGCTGGAGAAGGAATCTCAGAACCAGCAGCTCCACTCACAGCCACCAGAGGGAGTCCATGAACAGAACTCGCCGAAGTACCATTCATAACCACAGGAGGGAGCTCGAGAACAGAATTCACAACAGTACCCCCCCTTGAGGAGGGGTCACCGAACCCTCACCAGAGCCCCCAGGCCGCTCCGGGCGAGCCAAATGAAAGGCACGAACAAGATCGACAGCATGAACATCAGAGGCAACCACCCAGGAATTATCCTCCTGACCATAACCTTTCCACTTGACTAGGTACTGAAGTTTCCATCTCGAAATACGAGAATCCAAAATCTTCTCCACCACATACTCCAACTCCCCCTCAACCAACACCGGGGCAGGAGGATCAACGGAGGGAACCATAGGAGCCACATATCTCCGCAACAACGACCTATGGAACACATTATGGATGGCGAAAGAAGCTGGAAGGTCCAAACGAAATGACACAGGATTAATAATTTCAGAAATCTTATAAGGACCAATGAAACGAGGCTTAAACTTAGGAGACGAAACCTTCATAGGAACAAAACGAGACGACAACCAAACCAAATCCCCAACACGAAGTCGGGGACCAACACAGCGACGGCGGTTAGCGAAACATTGAGCCTTCTCCTGGGACAATGTGAAATTGTCCAATACGTGAGTCCAAATTTGCTGCAACCTGTCCACCACAGAATCCCCACCAGGACAGTCCGAAGGCTCAACCTGCCCTGAAGAAAAACGAGGGTGGAAACCAGAATTACAGAAAAAAGGCAAAACCAAAGTGGCCGGGCTGGCCCGGTTATTAAGGGCGAACTCAGCCAAAGGCAAGAAGGACACCCAATCATCCTGATCAGCAGAAACAAAGCATCTCAGATATATTTCCAAAGTCTGATTGGTTCGTTCGGTTTGGCCATTTGTCTGAGGATGGAAAGCTGAAGAAAAAGACAAATCAATGCCCATCTTAGCACAAAAGGACCGCCAAAATCTTGAAACAAACTGGGAACCTCTGTCCGACACGATGTTCTCCGGAATGCCATGTAAACGAACCACATGCTGAAAAAACAATGGAACCAAATCAGAGGAGGAAGGCAATTTAGGCAAAGGTACCAAATGGACCATCTTAGAGAAGCGATCACAAACCACCCAGATAACTGACATCCTCTGAGAGACAGGGAGATCTGAAATAAAATCCATAGATATATGCGTCCAGGGCCTTTTCGGGACCGGCAAGGGCAAAAGCAACCCACTGGCACGAGAACAGCAGGGCTTAGCCCGAGCACAAGTCCCACAGGACTGCACAAAAGAACGCACATCTCGTGACAAGGAAGGCCACCAAAAGGATCTAGCCACCAAATCTCTGGTACCAAAGATTCCAGGATGACCAGCCAACATCGAACAATGAACCTCAGAGATAACTCTACTAGTTCATCTATCAGGGACAAACAGCTTCTCCGCTGGGCAACGGTCAGGTCTATCAGCCTGAAACTCCTGCAGCACCCGCCACAAATCAGGGGAGATGGCAGACAAAATTACCCCCTCTTTGAGAATACCAGCCGGCTCAGGAACTCCTGGAGAATCAGGCACAAAACTCCTAGAAAGGGCATCAGCCTTCACATTCTTAGAACCCGGAAGGTATGAAACCACAAAATTGAAGCGGGAGAAAAACAGCGACCATCGAGCCTGTCTAGGATTCAAACGCCTGGCAGACTCAAGATAAGTCAGATTCTTGTGATCCGTCAAGACCACCACGCGATGTTTGGCTCCTTCAAGCCAATGTCGCCACTCCTCAAACGCCCACTTCATAGCCAACAACTCTCGATTACCCACATCATAATTGCGCTCAGCAGGCGAAAACTTTCTAGAAAAGAAAGCACATGGTTTCATTACAGAGCCATCAGAACCTCTTTGAGACAAAACAGACCCTGCTCCAATCTCAGAAGCATCCACCTCGACCTGAAACGGGAGCAAAACATCTGGCTGACACAACACAGGGGCAGAAGAAAAACGACGCTTCAGCTCCTGAAAAGCCTCAACGGCCGCAGAGGACCAATTGACCACATCAGCACCTTTCTTGGTTAAATCAGTCAATGGTTTAACAACACTAGAAAAATTAGCGATGAAGCGACGGTAAAAATTAGCAAAGCCCAGAAATTTCTGAAGGCTCTTCACAGAAGTAGGCTGAGTCCAATCATAAATGGCCTGAACTTTAACAGGGTCCATCTCGATAGTAGAAGGGGAAAAAATGAAGCCCAAAAATGAAACCTTCTGAACTCCAAAGAGACATTTAGACCCCTTCACAAACAAGGAATGAGCACGAAGGACCTGGAACACCATTCTGACCTGCTTCACATGAGACTCCCAATCGTCCGAAAAGACCAAAATATCATCCAAATATACAATCATGAATCTATCCAGGTACTTTCGGAAGATGTCATGCATAAAGGACTGAAACACAGATGGAGCATTAGAAAGCCCGGATAGCATCACCAAGTACTCAAAATGGCCCTCGGGCGTATTAAATGCTGTTTTCCATTCGTCGCCCCGTTTAATACGCACAAGATTATACGCCCCTCGAAGATCTATCTTGGTGAACCAGCTAGCTCCCTTAATCCGAGCAAACAAATCAGACAGTAGCGGCAAAGGGTACTGAAATTTGATGGTGATTTTATTAAGAAGGCGGTAATCTATACAAGGTCTCAGAGAACCATCCTTCTTGGCCACAAAAAAGAACCCTGCTCCCAACGGTGACGACGACGGGCGAATATGCCTTTTCTCCAAGGACTCCTTTATATAACTCCGCATTGCAGCGTGTTCTGGCACAGATAAATTGAACAGTCGGCCCTTCGGAAACTTACTACCAGGAATCAAATTAATAGCACAATCGCAATCCCTATGAGGAGGTAGGGCACTGGATTTGGGCTCATCAAATACATCCCGGTAATCTGACAAGAACTCAGGGACTTCAGAAGGATGGGAGGACGAAATAGACAACAATGGGACATCCCCATGTACCCCTTGAGAACCCCAACTGGATACAGACATTGATTTCCAATCCAATACAGGATTATGGACCGGTAGCCATGGCAAACCCAAAACGACCACATCATGCAGATTATGCAACACCAAAAAGCGAATATCCTCCTGATGTGCAGGAGCCATGCACATGGTCAATTGAGTCCAGTACTGAGGCTTATTCTTGGCCAAAGGTGTAGCATCAATTCCTCTCAATGGAATAGGATACTGCAAGGGCTTCAAGAAAAAACCACAGCGCCTGGCAAACTCCAAGTCCATCAAATTCAGGGCAGCGCCTGAATCCACAAATGCCATAACAGAATAGGACGACAAAGAGCAAATCAGAGTAACGGACAAAATAAATTTTGGCTGTACCGTACCAATGGTGGCAGACCTAGCGAACCGTTTAGTGCGCTTAGGACAATCAGAGATAGCATGAGTGGAGTCACCACAGTAAAAACACAGCCCATTCTGACGTCTGTATTCTTGCCGTTCAGCTCTGGTCAAGGTCCTATCACATTGCATAGAAAAAAAATGGTCTCAGAACTTCTCTTATACCTCTATTGAGATGCATTAACACTTTGCGGGCCAGCTGTACTGTTATGTTGGGCTGGTGGTTAGGAGCACTAGAAATGACCAAATGAGCAAACTAGCAATACAGGACGAGCTCTGGGAAGTGGGAGCTCTGCTGACCGCAACCCCTAATCTTATCACAACAACTAGAAATAGCCGTGGAGCGTTCCTGACTCTGCCTAGACGCCTCTTCACAGCCTAAGAGCTAACTACCCCTAAAGATAGAAAATACAGCCTACCTTGCCTCAGAGAAATTCCCCAAAGAAATAGGCAGCCCCCACATATATTGACTGTGAGTTAAGATGGAAGTCACAAACACAGGAATGAAATAGGTTTCAGCATAGGAAGCCAGACTTGACTAAACAGACTGAGGATAGAAAAGGTATCTTTGCGGTCAGCATAAAAAACTAACAAAAAACCACGCAGAGTGTGCAAAAGAAACCACCGCACCGACTCACGGCGCGGTGGTGCCACTCTGCATCCCAGAGCTTCCAGCTAACAAGATAAATTCATTATAGCAAGCTGGACAAAAACACAGTGGTAACAAATAAGCTAGCAGGGACTTAGCTTTTGCTGAAGTAGACAGGTCATCTGAAAGATCCAAGAGAACTGAACCAGTACTAGGACATTGACAGCTGGCATCAAGAAACGATATGAGTGGAGTTAAATAGAGCAGCCAGCCAAGACCTGAACGAGATCAGCTGGAGAAGGAATCTCAGAACCAGCAGCTCCACTCACAGCCACCAGAGGGAACTCGCCGAAGTACCATTCATAACCACAGGAGGGAGCTCGAGAACAGAATTCACAACAGGGCCCTGTGCCAGTGACGTCACCAACGAGTACGCCCCCCCACCTGATGAAGGAACCTGCACTTTCATCTGCACCTTCCTCTTTGTCCCTGCGTAAGGTGGTATAGCATGCGGGAAGGGGAACCTTACTTTCAGCAGGGTCAGATTCTGGCTGTGTAGAGTGCAAGGGGAATGTAGTGGTCTGGGTCAATGTACCAGCAGACTCATCTAGCAGTGGCTGGGCAATGGGCAGGATGGGGAGGAAACACAGATATAGGGCCAAAGAATAAAGTAGGCTAAATGCAGTTCAAAATTGGTAACAGGACTAAACAGGCGGCATTGCTTTGTTCAGTGGAGGAGCAAACCCAGGAGCAGCAGACACCGTTTTAAGGGCCCAACCACACTAGTAGGCCAAATGCAGTTTAATATCTGCTACTATAGGCCGAAAGCCTAAAGACTGAAGCACAGCTTTATACAGTGGAGGACAACACCAGGGAGCGGCACACACCGTTAGTAGGGCCCAACCAAAGTTGAATGCCAAATGCAGTTTAATATCTGATACTATAGGCCGAAAGCCTAAAGACTGAAGCTCAGCTTTATACAGTGGAGGACAACATCAGGGAGCGGCACACACCGTTAGTAAGCCCCAACCAAAGTTGAAGGCCAAATGCCGTTTAATATCTGATACTATAGGCTGAAAGCCTAAAGACTGAAGCTCAGCTTTATACAGTGGAGGACAACACCAGGGAGCGGCACACACCGTTAGTAGGCCCCAACCAAAGTTGAAGGCCAAATGCAGTTTAATATCTGGTACTATAGGCCGAAAGCCTAAAGACTGAAGCTCAGCTTTATACAGCAGAGGACAACACCAGGGAGCGGCACACACCGTTAGTAAGCCCCAACCAAAGTTGAAGGCCAAATGCCGCTTAATACCTGATACTATAGGCTGAAAGCCTAAAGACTGAAGCTCAGCTTTATACAGTGGAGGACAACACCAGGGAGAGGCACACACCGTTAGTAGGGCCCAACCAAAGTAGTAGGCCAACTGCAGTGTGGCATTAAAAAATACTTAATGAGAGCCTGAAGGTTGAAGCTCGGACAAGGAAACCTGGAGGAGAACACCAAGGAGGAAGAGAACACCAAGGAGCGGCAGACACCGTTACTAGGCCCCAACCAAAGTAGTAGGGCAACTGCTGTGTTATATAAACAACTACTTAATGAGAGCCTGAAGGTTGAAGTTCAGCTTTTTCAGTGGAGGACAGCATGATTGAGTGGCGCCGCAGACAGACAAAGGTAGTACAGTATGTGTTAACTTAAAAAGTTGGCTCTATGCATTTTTAAATTAGTTTCAGGGGTACACAGGCAGCATTGGTGTGGTCAGCGGAGGACAATTTGAAGGAGGGACCGCAGACAGACTTCCTAGGCCTAAAATAATAAAATAGGCTCTATGCAGCTTCCATTAGGTGGCAGGGGTACTCAGGCAGCATTGGTGTGGTCAGTGGAGGACAATTTGAAGGAGGGACCGCAGACAGACTTCCTAGGCCTAAAATAATAAAATAGGCTCTATGCAGCTTCCATTAGGTGGCAGGGGTACTCAGGCAGCATTGGTTTGGTCAGCGGAGGACAATTGGAAGGAGGGACCGCAGACAGACTTCCTAAACCTAAAATAATAAAATAGGCTCTATGCAGCTTCCATTAGGTGGCAGGGGTACACAGGCAGCATTGGTGTGGTCAGCGGAGGACAATTTGAAGGAGGGACCGCAGACAGACTTCCTAGGCCTAAAATAATAAAATAGGCTCTATGCAGCTTCCATTAGGTGGCAGGGGTACTCAGGCAGCATTGGTGTGGTCAGTGGAGGACAATTTGAAGGAGGGACCGCAGACAGACTTCCTAGGCCTAAAATAATAAAATAGGCTCTATGCAGCTTCCATTAGGTGGCAGGGGTACTCAGGCAGCATTGGTTTGGTCAGCGGAGGACAATTGGAAGGAGGGACCGCAGACAGACTTCCTAAACCTAAAATAATAAAATAGGCTCTATGCAGCTTCCATTAGGTGGCAGGGGTACACAGGCAGCATTGGTGTGGTCAGCGGAGGACAATTTGAAGGAGGGACCGCAGACAGACTTCCTAGGCCTAAAATAATAAAATAGGCTCTATGCAGCTTCCATTAGGTGGCAGGGGTACTCAGGCAGCATTGGTGTGGTCAGCGGAGGACAATTGGAAGGAGGGACCGCAGACAGACTTACTAGGCCTAAAATAATAAAATAGGCTCTATGCAGCTTCCATTAGGTGGCAGGGGTACACAGGCAGCATTGGTGTGGTCAGTGGAGGACAATTTGAAGGAGGGACCGCAGACAGACTTCCTAGGCCTAAAATAATAAAATAGGCTCTATGCAGCTTCCATTAGGTGGCAGGGGTACTCAGGCAGCATTGGTTTGGTCAGCGGAGGACAATTGGAAGGAGGGACCGCAGACAGACTTCCTAAACCTAAAATAATAAAATAGGCTCTATGCAGCTTCCATTAGGTGGCAGGGGTACACAGGCAGCATTGGTGTGGTCAGTGGAGGACAATTGGAAGGAGGGACCGCAGACAGACTTCCTAGGCCTAAAATAATAAAATAGGCTCTATGCAGCTTCCATTAGGTGGCAGGGGTACACAGGCAGCATTGATGTGGTCAACGTAGGACATTTGGAAGGAGGGACCGCAGACAGACTTCCTAGGCCTAAAATAATAAAATAGGCTCTATGCAGCTTCCATTAGGTGGCAGGGGTACACAGGCAGCATTGGTGTGGTCAACGTAGGACAATTGGAAGGCGTGTCTGACACAGTAAGTACTCCGAGTCCCAAAACCTAAATTGATGTTAATGTATCCCAAAAAAAAACAAAACAAGAAATAAAAAAGGTGGCATACTTAGGTACAAGGGTGTGCTCCTATGCTGACTTTCAGACATTGTAATTTGGCGCAAAGTATTTAGTGGTGTAAATGTAGGACAGGGCCCCTGACTATTTTTACTAGCATCATACATGTCAACAAATTGTTATTGTCTGTGCCAGGCATGGAAGGATTTCAGCGCATAGACTAAACAGTGGTGGAGCAGCGACAGATAATTTTGCAAGTGGTAGAGCACTGTTTGACCTTGGGGGTGACACTCTCTCCTGGCTGGCGGTACAAGCCCAGGGCTCCTCATGTTACAATGGTGTGTCTGACGTTGAGTGCGCACCACCACCGCCAGAGACACTTCATTGTACTATGAGGGACCCAGTGCCAGTGCCGTCGACCAAAAGTGGGCACACCCACCTCTTCAGACAAACGGCACTCTGACGGGTGCTTGAGACAAGTGGCGAGACCACGGCCCCGTGGGGGGAGTTAGGCCATTTAGGGAGGTGTAAACATGTCGTATGCTGGACAAACAGCAGCTGCAAATTAAGAGATTGGAACAGTCAGTAACACCAGCCCCAAAGCAAGACCTTATTACAGGAAAGCTAGGTGTCAGCTGGGAAAGGTGGGGCAAAATAATTTGAAATCCACGAGTGGTTCATTTTAATGAAGGTTAGATCATCAACATTTTGGGTAGCCAGACGAGTCCTTTTTTCGGTCAGTATTGAACCAGCAGCACTGAATACTCTTTCTGATAGCACACTAGCTGCTGGGAAAGCAAGTTCCTGCAATGCATATTCAGCCAATTCAGGCCAGGTGTCAATTTTGGATGCCCAGTAATCAAAGGGGAATGACGGTTGAGGGAGAACATCGATAATGGAGGAAAAATAGTTAGTAACCATACTGGACAAATGTTGTCTCCTGTCACTTTGAATGGATGCTGCTGTACCTGTCGTGTCTGCGGTCATTGCAAAATCACTCCACAACCTGGTCAGAAAACCCCTCTGTCCTACGCCACTTCTGATCTGTGCACCTTTAACACCTCTGCCCTGTTGCCCCCTGCAGCTCGTGTGAGAACCATCACTGGCGCTGTGTGCTGGGAATGCCTGAATCAAATGGTCTACAAGAGTAGCTTGTTTGGTTGCCAATATCTGTTCGAGGTTCTCATGTGGCATTATATTTTGCAATTTGCCTTTATAGCGAGGATCAAGGAGGCAGGCCAACCAGTAATCGTCATCTGTCATAAATTTTATAATGCGTGGGTCCCTTTTGAGGATACGCACGGCATAATCCGCCATGTGGGCCAATGTTCCAGTTGTCAAGTCAGTGCATATGCTGGGTTGAGGAGCACTTTCTGGCAAATCAACGTCACTTGTCTCCCTCAAAAACCCTGAACCCGGCCTTGCACCGCCAGCAGTTTCTATTGCCCCCTTGGAAGCTTCCTCATCCAAAAAATACTCATCCCCATCATCCTCCTCCTCCTCCTCCTCTTCGCCCGCCACCTTGTCCTCTAGACTTCCCTGAGCAGACGATGGCTGACTGTCATCAAGGCTTCCCTCATCCTTGGCTGCAGACGTCTGTTCCTTTATGTGCGTCAAACTTTGCATCAGCAGACGCATTAGGGGGATGCTCATGCTTATTACGGCGTTGTCTGCACTAACCAGCCGTGTGCATTCCTCAAAACACTGAAGGACTTGACACAGGTCTTGGAGCTTCTACCACTGCACAGCTGACAACTCCATGTCTGCCATCCAACTGCCTGCCCGTGTATGTGTATCCTCCCACAAATACATAACAGCACGCCTCTGTTCGCACAGTCTCTGAAGCATGTGCAGTGTGGAGTTACACCTTGTTGCAACGTCGATGATTAGGCGATGCTGGGGAAGGTTCAAAGACTGCTGATGGTTCTGCATACGGCTGGAGTGTATGGGCGAACGGCGGATGTGAGAGCAAAGTCTGCACACTTTCAGCAGCAGGTCGGGTAACCCCGGATAACTTTTCAGGAAGCACTGCACCACCAGGTTTAAGGTGTGAGCCAGGCAAGGAATGTGTTTCAGTTGTGAAAGGGCTAAGGCAGCCATAAAATTCCTTCCGTTATCACTCACTACCTTGCCTGCCTCAAGATGTACAATGCCCAGCCATGACCGAGTTTCTTGCTGCAAGAACTCAGACAGAAATTCTGCGGTGTGTCTGTTGTCACCCAAACACTTCATTGCCAATACAGCCTGCAATCCATTGGGATCTTGGTTAAAAAAATTCCAGACTGCACTCTTCCTATCGGATACCTTTTCAGGCATTGCACACTGACTACTTTAACCTGATGGCCACGCTGTCCTACAACTGGTTTTGGTTTTGCCAGACGTTTTTGGCCAGATACGGGCCTGCCAGATGGAACCTGTTGCGATGTTGATGCCTGCTGCGGCTCCTCCTCCTCCGCTTCAGAGCTACTGCCGCCTGCACCCTGTTCCCCCAATGGCTGCCAATCAGGGACAACAACTGGGTCATCTATGACCTCCTCTTCTATGTTCTGTGCACCTTCCTCTGGATCACCGTGTAAGCCGGTGCTATAGCGTTCGTGACGGGGCTCCATAGTCTCATCGGGGTCAGATTCTGGATCACTACACTGCGAGGGCAATGTTCTGATCTGAGTCAAAGGAACAGCATAATAATCTGGCTGTGGCTGTGCATCTGTGCACTCCATGTCCGATTCATCTTGTAATGGGCATGGCCTGTTAACAATTCCCTTTCTAACCCAAGCACGGTATGTGTAAAGAGCTCCATGGAGTAACCAGTTGTGTCGCCTGACGTATCCTTCACTGTTGTTCTGGGTGAAGGACACAAGGAAGCGACTTGTTCCTGACCGGGAGCATCCACTGACGACGCACTGCTCTGACATTTGGCACTTTCCGAGGAGGAGGCGAAAGAGCTAGAGGCAGAGTCAGCAATGAAAGCCAATACTTGTTCCTGCTGCTCAGGCTTCAAAAGAGGTTTTCCTACTCCCAGAAAAGGGAGCCTTCGAGGCCTTGTATAGCCAGATGAGGACGCTGGCTCAACAACTCGAGACTTAGGGGCTATACTGCTTTTCCCACGACCACCTGATGCTCCACGACCACCACCACTACCATCATTACCAGCTGCCAATGACCGCCCACGGCCATAACCTCTTCCACCAGACTTCCTCATTCTTGGAAAAATGTTACCAAACTAGCAACCGTTATGTGGTCCTGTAAAACCAGGTACAAGGTGTGCGTGAACTTGTTGGGAATGTAAATCTCCCTTTTTTATGTGTGGGAGAATGCAGTGAAAAATGAGGCCCACTGTATTACACTAGACAGTTTGATTAGCAGAAAGAGGCTGGCAGATATGGCACTAACAGGAGTGACGCAGATAAAAACACTGGCAATAGAAATGTCCCTCTTTGTGTGTGGGAGAATGCAGTGAAAAATCAGGCCCACTATATTACAGTAGACAGTTTGATTGGCAGAAAGAGGCTGGCAGATATGGCACTAACAGGAGTGATGCAGATGCACACACTGGCAATAGAAATGTCCCTTTTTTTGTGTGGGAGAATCCAGGGAAAAATCAGGACCACTGTATTACACAACAACACAGTTTGATTAGCAGAAAGAGGCTGGCAGATATAGCACTAACAGGAGTGACGCAGATACTTTCTGGGAGAATTGTGAAGAAATCAGGCCCACTGTTACACAGTAGGTTTTCTGTGGCAGAAAAAAAAATGCCACTCACAGGACTGGCACTAATGCAGATTTGCCAATCTTAATCTCCCACTTTTATTTTTTTTTCTGGGAGAATTGTGAAGAAATCAGGCCCACTGTTACACAGTAGGTTTTCTGTGGCAGAAAAACAAAGACAGATGCCACTCACAGGACTGGCACTAATGCAGATTTGCCAATCTTAATCTCCCACTTTTATTTTTTTTTCTGGGAAAATTGTGAATAAATCTGGGCCACTGTATTAGAGTATATTCTCTGTGGCAAAAAGTGGCTTGAAGAGATATATATATAAAAAAAGGGACTGTACTACAATTACTATCTCCCTACAGTTATATCAGAAAAGTATGTCAGGCAGCAATAAAAAGTCAAAAGTGTGGACAAACAAACAGGATAGCTTTGCAGAAAGGGAGGAGCAACAGGATTTGTGCTTTGAAAAAAGCAGTTGGTTTGCACAGCGGCGTACACACAGCAACGCAGCTATCAGGGTATGTGCACACGTTCAGGATTTCTTGCAGAAATTTCCTGAAGAAAACCGGAAATTTTCTGCAAGAAATCCGCATTTTTTTTTTTGCGTTTTTTTTCCGTTTTTTTCGCGTTTTTTTAGCATTCTGCAAGCGTAATTAGCTTGCAGAATGCTAAAGTTTTCCAAGCGATCTGTAGCATCGCTTGGAAAACTGACTGACAGGTTGGTCACACTTGTCAAACATAGCGTTTGACAAGTGTGACCAACTTTTTACTATAGATGCAGCTTATGCAGCATCTATAGTAAAAGATAGAATGTTTAAAAATAATAAAAAAAATAAAAAAATGCTTATACTCACCCAGACATCTCATCAGCGGCGTCCGTTCGTCTTCCTATAGCTGGTCTGTGCGCACAGGGCCTTCCGTGACGTCACGGTCACGTGAGCGGTCACATGACCGCTCACGACCAATCACAGGACAGTGACGTCATCGGCAAGGTCCTTTGCCGCACACCAGCTACAGGAACCGAACGGCAGCGTGCAGCGGTGAGGCGGGAACACTGCGCGGGACATCGAGGGTGAGTATAGGACTATTTTTTATTTTATTTCTTATTTTTTGACCAGTTATATGGTGCCCAGTGCGTGGAGGAGAGTCTCCTCTCCTCCACCCTGGGTACCAACCGCATATAATCTGCTTACTTCCCGCATGGTGTGCACAGCCCCGTGCGGGAAGTAAGCAGATCAATGGACTCCTAGGTGTGCGGAATCCCTGCAATTCCGCATTTTTAATGAACATGTTGCTTTTTTTTCCGCGATGCGATTTTTTCGCGGAAAAAAAGGCTACATTTGCACAAAAAATGCGGAATACACTGAAAATAATGGGAGGCATATGTTAGCGTTCTTTTCGCGTTTTTATCACGTTTTTATAGCGAAAAAACGCGAAAAAAACGCGAAAAATACTGAACGTGTGCACATGGCCTCAGGGAGCCTTATAAGCTACAGAGCTGTTGCACAGAAATCGAGCCTCCACTGTCCCAAAAAGAAAAGGTGGTGTTGGACACTGGAAATCGCTACAGCACAAGCGGTTTGGGGCTTAATTTACCCTGCCTAACGCTATCCCTGCTTCTGACGAAGCGGCAGCAACCTCTCCCTACGCTCAGATCAGCAGCAGTAACATGGCGGTCGGCGGGAACGCCCCTTTATAGCCCCTGTGATGCCGCAGAAAGCAAGCCAATCACTGCCATGCCCTTCTCTAAGATGGTGGGGACCAGGATCTATGTCATCACGCTGCCCACACTCTGCGTCCACCTTCATTGGCTGAGAAATGGCGCTTTAAGCATCATAGGAAACGCGACTTTGGCGCGAAGATCGTGTACCGCATTGCCGATCCCACGCTGGGATCGGGTTGGGTTTCATGAAATCCGACTTTGCCAAAAGTCGGCGACTTATGAAAATGACCGATCCGTTTTGCTCAACCCTAATTAGGATAGGTTCCCAGCAAAAGAAGATCGCCTTGTCTTGGTTACTGGGCATGAATGAATTGGCCAAAGTATGGGCTTACAATCTTCATTTTTTACTAATTTTTAGAGCAGTAATGCAATTCAATTTTCATATATTTCCTGTTTGCATGTTACTACGGAGTGCAACTTTATTTGATAGTTATATATGGAGATGGCTACTCTTAATATGCACCTTGTCAAACCAGTGTTCTGTTTGGAAGTGACGGTCAGTCTTTTGTTATTTATGTGTCTAGAAATATCAGCCTAGAGTACACAGCTCGAACATAGGACAGCCAAAAGGAGATGACCAAATAGTGGCAATGAGGACCAGAAGATGCGACGAGGAGTGGACGGGTGACCGTGAGGAGCAGAGGGCCCGAAGCCGTGAGTGTTAAGGTGCGTATAAGGTTTTCTGAAACTTTGTAACTTTTTGCTAGCCCTATACAGTTCAGAAAAATGGCAGCCATGACTGTTATTTACCAAAATCTACACGGAATCAAATAACAAAAAATTAGCATTTTGGTGAATGAGGATTTCTGTAAAATTCAAGCAGAATTCAATTCCACATTAATTAATTTGCTTATCTCTATTTATTAGTCTGCCATATGCCATATGACATAGCAAGGCATTCCCAGTGACCTATACAGAGGTTATTGTGCGTAGAGGCAGAGGAGATGAGCTATGAGCATCCCCTATTGTTAGTAGTGGATCCTGTGTTATTTGCATCCAGCTTTACAATCGTGATGTTACCTTTCATTATAACTAAATATAACAATATATAGAAAATTATATTTCATATTTTAATTACTTGGGTCATGCACTCCATCCTCCTGTCAAAGGCTGATTTTAATTAGTATAAAAAATACCTATCCTAGAATAATTATGTAGGCCTAAACTCAAGAGAAGGAGTGTTTGGTCATCAATCAAGCTGACTTCCGGAAACCTCACTGATCTGCTGATTATAGCTATGGTTCCAGTGAATAAAGCCAGAACACCACAGCGCCATTCACCATCTAGTGGCCATCACTGAGAACTGCAGTTCAGCTCCTATAAATTTGCATTTGAAGTTCCTGGCAGTGGCCAGATTGAATAGTAGCTGAGCGGTAGTTCCTGGCAATGGCTCATACACTGAATAGGACTGTTATGTTCGGGCTTCATCCAATGTTTATATGAGCTTGGAATCATATGTCGGTTAAGGGTTAAATATACAGTATTGTCTCATCAAGAAAACACTTTCCATGTAAGGGCCTCTGGACCCAATAAAGTAAGGTTTCCCATTTGGTACCCCTGTCAGTAATCCAGAGAGGAGAGCTGTTACATAAGATCTGAAGTAACCAGCCTGTTTCAGTATTACTATATTTCCCATGCAAATATTGTTTTGAAGATTTGATGTGGTAATACAGTATTTTATATTTATTATCTTCTTAATGGGAGAATCAGAAGCTTCAATAATTGGTCATATATTTCCACTGAGAATTCTAAGATGAATAAAGAAGCTTTAGCCCAAAGCTTTAGCTCTGTCTGTCATCTGAAAGGAATAGCTACATAAATCAGTATAATTATTGGATTTGATTTTCCATTAAATTCAATATCAAGGCTAGTTTAAGTCATATTTGTGGAGTATTATACAATCTGACAACACTACTTAAGGTTTAATTGAGATGTTTAACTGGCAGAGACAATTCATGTTTTGCTCATGTTACTTTGTATAACTTGGAAGATTTAAGTGGTATCTGCTGTGTCACTTCACATCAACGTTAGCTCAATGGCAGAAAAACCACTCTACAGTCTGATAGTCTGGCGCAAAAGTGCCACAAAAAACTGAGAGAGAAAACAATTACCACCATAGAATATAGCAGCACAAAATTGACATTTGTGACTAAATTCCCTTTAATAGTATGTTTATATATGGCAATTTTGTACGAGGAGTAGAGATGATTGAATCTGTTGAAATTCAAATTCGCCATTTTCAACTAATGTTTCTCAAAAATTTTGTTCACAAATAATTGCAAGTACTACATAGCATCAAAGAACTCTGAAAAGATGTGTACCATTTTGGAGTTTCCTAAGACTGTATCTAACCCATTTTAAGCTCTTTAACACAAGTAGAAAATTAGTAATTTCAAAGTGATCTCACCATTGGAATGGATAGAAACTTGATAGTAACCAACAGCCCCTTAAACAATACAGCGAACTGACAGACTTTTCATATTTTTTAGGAAGACCATTCTGTGCACAACATTCTTTCAAACTGATGGTGTCTCTGTCAGAGGAAGCATCCTCCTGCTGTGACTGAGGTGCCTGACGTGCCTTGTATTCCATAAAGCCCACTGCTCACTGCTTCTTCCCCACTAATATGCTTGGCAGACGTAAAGGAGGTCAGTTGTGCGTACAGAAAGCAAAACATGGCAGCAAGCGGAAAGTATAGGTGTGTCAAATTGATCTTGTAAAACCGGTGTGCAAAAACAAGCATGCACTACTATATCTATTAAATTTGTTTTCTTTTTTTTTCAACAAAATTGAACACCCTTTTCCCAAAAATGATATAATAAGAAATGCTATGTAGATACATGTACAAAACACTAGCATCTGCAACAGGGCACTCTATTGGTATAGTGTTTATAGATTCATCTAGTAGTGCAGATGAGCGAAAAATAAATTGTTTGTGACTTGCACACTTTCTGAGGTAGACAATTGCAATTAAATGTTTGGATTTTGGGGAATTTTCTTTTGTATTTTTTAAAAAATAATTATTCTACCTTCACAAAAAGGATTACACTAGAAATGCAAACTTTAAAAGTTACTTATAGCAAGCAAGCAGTTTCTCTCACACTGATTTCAGATTTATTTTTCTTAAAAACATATTGTCCTGGCTTGATGCTACTTTCTAGTGCATTTAGAATGAAAAAAAAAACAATGTAAAAAAAACAGTGTGCAATTGTAATTCAAATAATCTATAATGTCAAATCATAGTGAAACTGGCACCTCTCTTATCTCAATTGATAGACTACTACAGTCATTTTTTTTGGTGATGCAATTGTACAACACATTACTGTTTGGAGCATTTGTCCAATATTTTATAACTTGCTCTGATGCCTTCTCTAGATCCTAAATCACTCTAAAATGGCTGCTGCATTCCCTGCCTTGTTTGTTATACTGCCTATGATAGTCCCTCCTGATTGACTGCACTATACCATGTGATGCAGTCATGTCAGTGGCTCATGTAATTCACTGAGATTTTTTATAATGACAGCTGCCTTTTTTTGTAATTTGTTTAAATCAAATCTAAAATTGCTTGCATTCACCTGTGAATTTCATAAAATTTGCCATAAATTTGATTAGCATTTGTTTCATTTCTAGTGGGTAGGAGTTTAAAGAAATAATGTAGGCATAGATTTGTGCAAAAATTTGTATCAGCTTCTCACTTAAACTTGGTCTTTTCAATAGTGCTATAGTGGGAGAGTGGGCAAAATGACATTTGCAGTGGTTGCTTACTGTAAGTCTATAGAAGTGGTGAATATTAGCCATCTCCCTTGCTGCCCCCCCGTTAAGTGGTGCCTACAAACTAAGGTTCTTTTTGGAGATCTTATCTAAGCAGAGGGTAACAAAAGATGGCAAATGCTCTGCATAAGCAGCAACCAAGATGACAGAAAGTTAGCAGTTAATGGATAAAAACTGTACTGAATCAAGTGTACTGAATATGATTCAATAGTGTCTTTATTTATTACTAGCAACTGGTTTTATATTTTTATAACTTTTGTAACCCTAACTCAGGGTAAGGATAGACATTGCTTTGGGGTTAGGCTTAGGGCTATTGTTAGGGTTAGGTTTAGAATTAGGGTTAGAAATGAGGCTAGTGTTAGGTTTAAGTATAGGCTAATGTGTTAAAATTTTTAGATTTTAAAAATGAAAAAAAAAGTATAAAATTCTATACCTATTTATTTAAAAAAAATTGCAAAAAAAATAAATAAAAAAAAATAGCAGGATTAAACACTAGCTATAATTACACCAGTATTTTCATCAACTTACATTATACGTGCTCACGAGATAAGGGGCTCTATAGTTGACCGGTGGAGCTGACTCAGAGAGTGCCAAAAAAAGGGGTGCAAAATACTTATCTTTCCCCAGAAACTGGCAACATATTCTGTGGCACTGCACTACATCCACTTTGTAAAATCATCAGTGACTAGTCGCCCACTTTTCTCTGTACTTGTAAATTTCGATGGTCATAAGAGTAGCCAATGGTTACATATACAGTGATGATATCATCATGTACTTCAGAGGAAGTCAGAGACTAGATTACTTTTCATATATTACAGCATGTACAGGACTGGTGGCCTGACTGCAGAACACATAGCTCCCTTTCACATCCCCACGGAGCCCACACATGGTAGAGTGTCCCCACAAAACCCCTAACAAAGCCCCCTTGCACAATATTATGTCCTCATACAGCTACCGTATTTTTCGGAATATAAGACGCACTTTTTCCCCAAAAAAATTGTGAGGAAAATGGGGGGTGCGTCTTATATTCGGAACGCAGGCTTACCGGCATTGTGGCGGCGACAGAGGTGCGGGGATGATGTGGCGCGGTGAGCTGTATGGCGTGAGCAGGGTCTTGTCCACATTTGAGGTGAATCCGCGGCCCGGTATTGATGGAGAGCAGCAGCGCTGGTGAGTTACGGTATTTTCCGGTGGCGGCGTCCATCTTGCTGAGGCCGCGCGTGCGCAGATTCACTACTCTGCGTCCCAGGGCTTCAGGAAAATGGCCGCGGGAGGCCGCGCGTGCACAGATGGAGATCGCGGCGGCCATTTTCCTGAAGCCCTGGGACGCAGAGTAGTGAATCTGCGCATGCGCGGCCTCAGCAAGATGGCCGCCGCCACCGGAAAATACCGTAACTCACCAGCGAGGAACTGTGCAGCCTGAATGTCTTGTATCCTACCCCACTGTCGCTTCGTCCCTGTCAAGTGCCGTGGAGTCCTGTCCATTCCTGCAGAGCTGGAATCGCTGTCAGGGTGATGGAGGGAATTCCGTTGTAGTGGGGATCTCGGAGAGTCTCGGGGAGTTTGCGCAAAGCCGACAATGCTTTGCAGTGTGTAATGTCACTGAGCTACGGAGCGTCTGAGAGGCCAGAAAGCAAACCAACACATTTAGGGGAATACACCCTGAGGAAGGGGAACTGTGTATTCCCAGAAACGTGTTGGTTTCCTTTTTGGCCTCTCAGACGCTCCGTAGCTCAGTGACATAAAGCATTGGATTAAGGGTAATTTCAAATTGATTAAAGTTAGAGGGGAAAAAAAACCCAAAACATTCCAACGATTGGGCGATTAAATTTACTCCCACAATACGGAAAGATTTTATAAATTTTTTAGATATTACCATCTCTCATCAGGGACACCATGCAATTACTAAAACTTGCTCTCTTTTCTCCATCAATACCGGGCCGCGGATTCACCTCAAATATGGATGGGACCTGCTCACGCCATACAGCTCACCGTGCCACATCATGCCCGCACCTCTGTCGCCGCCACAATGCCGGTAAGCCCGCCGCCACCAGGAAAACCACCCAGCTCTGCTGCTCTCCTTCACTACTGCTGTGGCGTCACCTCAAATGTGGAAGGGACCCTGGCCGCTGCCACCTGAGGAAGTGACCGCACATCTGCCGCCGCCACAGCAACCTCCCCATGGACACCAGGCCATGGCGTCGCCCACCTAAGCAGGATGGGACCCTGCTCAGGTGCACGCTGTTCCACCCACCACACTTCAGCATCACCTCACCTCTGGCACCACCATGCCTCCTGTGACCCTGCTCTGCCACTGCCTGCCCTCAGGTAAGAGATCTTAAATTCGGACAATAAGATGGACCCCATCTTATAAAAAATCTTTTTTTCTGCAATTTTCACCCCAAATTTGGGGTGCGTCTTATGGTCCGGTGCGTCTTATAGTCCGAAAAATACGGTACTTTGCACAGTATTATGTCCCCACATAATCCATTTACATAATATTATGTTCCTACAGTTTCCCACAATGTACTGCCAATTAAAAAATAAAAATATAGTTACTTATCCAACCCCTTTTGCACACTGCTCTGGTCTGCAATGTCTACTGAGGCAGAGCTGGCATAATGTAGTCATTGTGCCTGCTGCGCTCTTGGACAAATAGGCTCAACTATCGAAGAGAGAGCTAACGGTTCCATCATTCTTTCAAGGATGCAGATATCAGTGAAAGTGAGGCACCAGTTGGTGGGCGGCCGCATGGTGCGGAACACTACAGTATCCAGTCTTTGTCTTGGTCCATGGGCCACACTGTAACAGTGAAAGGGTCACTTGTGGCCCACTGGCCAAACTTTGCCCAGACCTGATCGATCTATCTATCTATCTATCTATCTATCTATCTATCTATCTATCTATCTATCTATTTATCTATCTATCTATCTATCCTCTTAAAGGTATCAATCTGCATTAAAAATATTTTAAATATTTTTTTCCATTATTATGGAAGATATATAAAATAAACAAAGCAATACACATGTTATAAGCCACAAGTTTTGCGTGAAGTTTAAAAGAAAAATTCTTTAGACAGAACAGTGTACAAATCTGATGTTTTAACTCATAACGCTATTTTCATGCTCAATTAGATATGACAGGCCAGACAAATCAGGTTAGGACATGGTAAGGAATTGCACCTAAGAACTCAAATAACTTAGATCTCAAGAACAAACTCAAGCATTGATGTCTATTGCAATTTACTTTACATTAAATAAGCCCTTTGGACGTGTTTTACTCAGCAACACATAGCTTTCCTCCCATATACCAATGAGGAAGGTATTTACTAAATCAAATGCACATTGCTTAGAAGATTAAACAAGTGATGACTTAAATATTTAATTTTAGTTTTTGGTTTTTTTTCTTGCGAATGTCAAACCTATGCGCCGGCCTCAGATTGGATTGAAAAAAAATCAGTGACAGATGGTTTAATATTGAGATAAAAAACCAACATGACTGCATTTACAAACATTTTATTAAAGAGGTTATGCAGTAATATCCTCTGTCCAGAAGTGACATCAGGCACGGAGAGACATTATTGCACGCTGGACAGTAAAGTTGACGAGGCGAATGTTTTATACCCACTGAGCACCATTGGTCCTATCAGTTAAAATATAACTAGTGCAAGATGCTTGTGCATCATACAGTTTCCTCATCTTCTGTGCTTCCAGCTATTGCTGCATATCTCAACACTCAAAGTTGGGTTGGTTAAGAGTAGGACAACCAGGACAACCCCTTTCTTCTAGGATCAGTCCCATACCTGGCCATTGGTGATTGGTATAGCGGCTTAGCTCAATACCTCAATACCATGCACACAACCTATGGTCAAGTACGGCACTGCCTTTTTTTATGAAAGTATCACAACTTCTTGAAAGGGGTATTTCCATCTTTATTCACAGACGCCGTCGTCCGGTCCTTTGGGCATCTCTGGTCTTGATCCGGTGCCTCATCTCTTCTTTCTTCTTACCATCACTGTCCTCCTTACATGCTTCGTGTGGATAATGCATGCTATGTCATCCATACAGTGTTCTTCATCTTACTCCTGCACAGGAGCACTTCTATTTGCCCTGCTGAGGGCAGAGCAAAGTACAGTAGTGCTGTAGTGTGCATGTACTGGCTTTACTTCCAAGTCATCGTCATTCTTTGCATCTGCCAATCTCCAACAGCAGCACAACATGTGAATGCATGACATAGACTATGAGCCACATGAAATGGACTTTTATAGCCTCTTTGCAGGTGCATGCACACGACAGCAGTTTTGCTCTACCCGAGTAAGAAGAGAGAAGTCACCTAATCGAGACCAGGGATACACATCGCACCGGACTGCGCCATCTGTGAATATAATAAAAGTTATTTTCCTAAAGTGTAAAAACCAATTTGATTGCATTTACAGGAAATATATAACATCCCAAATTTTTTCAGCAATGTTTTGGCTATGCTAAAGTATTCAACCCTTGGCATTTTTTGTACTTTGCTACCTCACAAGCTGGAATTTCACTGTTTTTTTTGAGGGTTTGCATCTGTTCATGTAAACTGCATGCCTACAATTATGAATATTTGGTTTTCTTTTTATTGTGAACTGAACAACAAACTCAAAATGAGCCTTACAATTTTTGTGTGGAAGTAAAAGTTTTTTTTCTGCCCAGTCTTCCATAAAGGCCACCTCTATGAAGTATACAGCTTATTATGGTGGTATGGAAAAATACTCCAGTCTCTGCTTGGAAACTCTGCAGCTCCTTCAGAGTTACCTTTGGTCCCTGTGCTGTCTCTCTAATTAATACCCTCCTTGTCATGGCTGAGAAATTTGGTGGGAGGCCCACTCTTGGTACGTTTGTTGTGGTACCATGTTCTTTCTATTTCATGAAAATTAACTTGATGATGTTCCAGGAGATCATCAGAGATTGGGATATTTTTTGTAACCTAACCCTGACATGTACTTCTCCAAAACATTGTCCCTGACTTGTTTGCAGATCTGCTTGGTCTCTTGCTTAATGGTGTTGCAGCCTCTGTGGCCTTTCACAAAAGGTGTGTATATGCTGACAGACCATGTGACACTTAGTGTTAGGGTTCGAGTTCCCGCCTCTGCACAGAGGGAGTCTCGGGCCATCTCCACTGCGGTCTCCCATTCTTCTCCAGCCGCAGTGGAGCCTGCTCAGTGGAGATGTCGGTCCCAGCATCTGACTCAGCCTGATACTGTGCGGATGGTTACTGCTGACTTTCGAGGCTCAGCCATTGTAGCCAGTACTGGTCAGCAGCGAGCAAACATCTCTGGGACTAAGTCCTGCTTTTCCCCTTCTGAGCATGCCCAAGGTAAGACCTCTCATTGGAGGTCAGGGGTCACATGCTCAGGTCCTCTTGGAAGGTCCTGAAGTTGCTCAGGTACTGCAGCAACTCCCATTGGTCCTCTAGGAAGGTCCTGAAGTTGCTGCAGCTATAAAAGGTTTGCATGGCCATGTGCTAGTATCAACTAAAGTTATGTGCTCTGCGCCAGTGTGGTCTTATGCATGTGGATTCAGGGTCTGGCTGAAATAAGCCCCTAGAATACTGGCACCTCCAGTGAGGAGTTTTGTGTGAGTGGATTCAGGGCCCGGCTGAAATAAGCCCCTAGAATACCGGCACCTCCGGTGAGGAGTTATGTATAAGCTTTGCTGACTGCATGACCACTATTGACTCTATTTGCTAGCTGTTCCCCTGTGAGATTAACAGGGCACAGCATTCTCTTTTCTCAAGCCTCTGTGAAGTAACAGAGTTCGCTTATACTGCCATATAGTACCGCCATCTACTAGCAGCGGGTTTCTCTCCTGCACGGTGAACCCCGGGTTGCGAACGCACCTACTATTCAATATATATATACTCGGTGCGTTCCACCAACCCCAACACTTAGATTGTACATAGGTGGACTTCCTTTCACTAAATATGTGGCATATCAAGGTTATTGCTTGCATCAGAAAATGTTAGGAGCTTCATAGCAAAAGGGGTGAATACATATACACATGCCAAGTTTAATTATTTGATCCCATAAATTTCATTTATGCCATTTATGCCTACATTTTTTCTCACTTCACTTCAGCAACTTAGATTATGTAGTTCTGATTCATCACACACAAATCAGATTACAAAGATATTTAAGCACAGGTTGTAATGTAACAAAATAGGTAAAAAGCCAAGAGGGTGAATACTTTTGTAAGTTTCACGAAGTGACAGTCCTGGCGTGACACGACCCAACTGGTGGTCGCTCACAAAACGGCAAAACACCGGGGACACTTTAACAACGGTGGGCCCTGCGATAGGGAACGGGGTAATGGACACCTCCTAAACTCTCCTAAGAATGTGCCCTTATCTTCCTGACATCTCTATACAGGTTCTTTCAACTTGTCGCCGAGCAGGATACCTCGACCCTTACTCGCCCTGCACCTATCCCTAAGTAGGGAATTGGCAGGTGAGAGCACTTGTCCCACCGCTGCATTAATACAACACAGGGGAAGTTACACAACAAAGGGACAAAGAAACAATAGCACCACACTTAGCTTTTTCTGCTGCAATGCACCGAACAGCAGAGTAAGGCACCAGATAAGAATTCAGCTGAAGAACAACAGCACTCAGCAATCTCCTTTTCCAGCAAGGTTGGTATCCAAAGGAACTGTATAACCAATAGTCAGCTAATGCATCAGGTGACCTTATGAAGGATGGTGGGAGTGGTCACCAACCACATCAGCTGACCCAGCAGCAAAGCAATGCAATGCAATTCAATAACACCAGCAGCCACCGGGGGGGAAAAGTGCATTAACCCCAAATGACCAGAAAGAAAAAAAGGTTCAAATCAGAGGGAAACCAGATCTGCCACAGATCCACACATGGACCGTAACAGTAAGCCACTGTACCTGTTTATGGACCTCACCTTCTTTTCTATTCCGTCAGTAGAAAAAAAAACGTAGGGAAACTGACCACAATACTGTTTCCTAATATTTCTATGGGAAAATGTCTATTTCTAAGACCGAAAGCTTCCACTATTTAGTGTTCTTCCTCATAGATAGATCAAGTCACATCCACTTAATTGGGCAAATATCTCAAGCATGACTTTTTTGACTGGCCCATGGAATGTATCATTACAAAGCATAACTGAGAACACTAGGGTATGGTGAGCTTTATGTACTGTAGGTGCAGATTCCCAACTAGAAAGATTTTTCTAGATGCTCTGTAATGTGAAAGGCTTACATGTACGGTCATCCTCACCCTTCCATTGCTGTATGCTTGATCCATCATGTGATCATCATGTGTCTGGACTGATACTTTTTTCCAAAGTCTGTGATGGTGAACAGAACCTGTGGTCATCTTCTTTGTAATAATAATTTCCCAATATACAGCATTCCACATTGTTTGACATTCAGCCACTCATTTTCCTTTTTCATTGTCCCAAAAAAGAAGAAACTGGGCTCCAGACTTCAGAGTAATTTATAGAATAAATTTTATTAATGTCACCGGGTTCTCACACAAAATTTTAGCAAAGTATCTTTTACAAGCTTCTTTTATCCTTAAAGTAGGGGTGAGGATGGGAGAGAAACACATGGGAATATTGCCTATCCATATACCTGGTTAATAGCCTGACATAATATCATAATATATATATTTTTTTTTTTATAAATGCATCTGAAGTTTAGAGTGCAGTTCCTTCACGACTATTGAATGACCATTTGGCAAGTGAAGACATGAATCCACCAGCAGAAATACAATTATACTTCCCTGAAAGTGAGTGTGACCATTGGTACAAATTCCACATCCCAGTAAGAGCTAACTATCTAATTTTACTAAATGAAGCCAGTATAAAATAACATACTGTTAGGACTAGCGGAACGCACCAAATAATTGGAATAGATAGAGTAAGGTGCGTTCACAGCCCGGGGTCCACCTTGCAGAGATGGAACCTGCTGCTAAGTAATGACGGACTATATGGCGGTACAATGTGGATACACACACGGGTTAACTTCACCCTGTGTGGAGGAAGTGAACCCTGTTGCGTCACAGGGCCACGGTACTGCATCAAGAGCGCAAGCATGGAGTCCCAAAACTCAATCCCAAGACACAGGATTTGAGTTCATATAGACCTCTTGCGCTCGATACCGCAACTGGGGTGTCAGAGAGAAAGAAATAATATTAATAAAGATGCACGAGAGTGCGTGCGGTGCCGCACTGGTGGACGCCACTAACCACCCAGGCTTGGGTCAGGAAAGCGCTGTGAAAGCGCACGGCGCCGCACTGGCGGTCACAGCAATAGACGCTCTTTTGTGTGTTAGGTGCTGATGGCTGTCGGGCGCTAGATATCAATCATCCACCTTACGCGAGCAGTCATTCAATAGGGATGGGATATTTAAGGACGACTTGCACTCCTCAACACATACCCATATCCAAATGTACACGAGCGCATGGCCGTGCGGTCATGTGAACCTTTTATAGCTGCAGCATGTACAGGACCTTCCCAGAAGGACCAATGGGAAGCTGCCACAGAAGTTAAGCACCTTCAGGACCTTCCTGGAGGACCAATGGGATCTGCTGCAGTATCTGAGCATGTGACCCTCGATCTCCAATGGGAGATCTTGCCCTGGGCATGCTCAGAAGGGGAAAAGCAGGACTTAGTCCCAAAAGCGTCTGCTCACCGCTGCCCAGCACTGGCTTCAATGGCAGAAGCTGGAACAGCAGCAGTAACCCTATGCACAGAGTGAGACTGAGCAAGACGCCGGGACCGACGTCTCCGCTGAGCAGACTCCACTGCGGCTGGAGAAGAATGAGAGACCGCAGCAGAGATGGTTCGAGATTCCCCCTGTGCAGAGGCGGGAACTCGACACCTAACACATACATGCTTGAGCCAATTAAAAAAAGCATGACAAACAAACAAGGATACATCTCCAATGTAGAGAAGCAAATTCACATAAACTAAAGGTACCTTCACACGAAGCGACGCTGCAGCGATAGCGACAACGATGTCGATCGCTGCAGCGTCGCTGTTTGGTCGCTGGAGAGCTGTCACACAGACCGCTCTCCAGCGATCAACTATGCCGAGGTCCCCTGGTAACCAGGGTAAACATCGGGTAACTAAGCGCAGGGCCGCGCTTAGTAACCCGATGTTTACCCTGGTTACCAGCGTAAAATCTAAAAAAAACAAACAGCACATACTTACATTCACGTCCCCCTGCGTCCACTTCCTGACTGACTGAGCGCCGTACAGTGAGAGCAGAGCGGTGACGTCACCGCTGTGCTGCTTTCACTTTCACTTTGCGGCGCTGAGTCAGAGGAGGAAGCAGTCTGCAGGGGACGCAATGTGAGTATGTGCTGTTTGTTTTTTTTACATTTTACGCTAGTAACCAGGGTAAACATCGGGTAACTAAGCGCGGCCCTGCGCTTAGTAACCCGATGTTTACCCTGGTTACCAGTGTAAAATATCGCTGGTATCGTTGCTTTTGCTTTCAAACACAACGATACACAGCGATCGGACGACCAAATAAAGTTCTGGACTTTATTCAGCGACCAGCGACATCACAGCAGGATCCTGATCGCTGCTGCGTGTCAAACGAAACGATATCGCTAGCGAGGACGCTGCAACGTCACGGATTGCTAGCGATATCGTTATAATGTCGTTTCGTGTGAAGGTACCTTTACTTGTAGAGATCCTAACAGCTGATACAGGCTGCATGATCCACTGGCATCAGGTAGAAGGCACTGGCTGATTTATCTCAGCCAGGAATGATTGACTCTGAAATGCTATGGCATTTCAGAGAAAGACATGTTTTAAATGCCACCGAGGACCGAGACGCGCTATAGACTAGTAGGACAAGCGCACAAGGGAGAGAAGCCGCTGAGTACCCACCTATCCAACAAGTCTATAGCGCTGCTATTTTCATGGCGTCTTCCTGCCCACTTCTTTGGATTGACAGTTCTCTGCATACATGCCTATATAGGCAGACTCTTGTTAATTTAAGGCATCTGCCGGGGAGAAGTCACCAGGGACCTGCCTATCTGACTAGTCTACAGCGTTGGATTTTAAAGTACCGTATATACTCGAGCATAAACCGACCCCCCTAATTTTGCCACAAAAAACTGGGAAAACTTAATGACTCGAGTATAAATAAATAGTAAAAATAGATACCAATAAAAGTAAAATTAATTGAGACATCAGTAGGTAAAGTGTTTTTGCATATCCATATTGAATCAGGAGCCCCATATAATGCTCCATAAAGTTTATGATGGCCCCATAAGATGCTCCATATTAAAATATGCCCCATATAATCCTGCATAAAGGTTATTAATGGCCCCATAAGATGCTCCATAGACACATTTGCCCAATATAATGCTGCACAAATATTGATTATGGCCCCATAAGATGCTCCATAAAGATATTTGCCCCATATAGTGCTGCACAAACGTTGATTATGGCACCATACAGACACTTGCCCCATATAGTGCTGCACAAATGTTGATTATGGCCCCAAACAGACACTTCCTGTACTGAGCTTTCACCGTTACTGCTCATTACAGTAATGAATATGCGACTCCACCCCTATGGGAGGTGGAGCAGCATATTCATTACTGTAATGAGCGGTACCATGTGACCGCTCAGTACAGGAAGAAGCTGGGGTGACGGGGAGCCAGGGACGTGCAGGGACCGCGCCAGGAGCAGGTGAGTATTATTAGACAGCCCCCGCTCCCCCTCCCCTGCCGACCCCTGGGTATGACTCGAGCATAAGCCGAGAGGGGGACTTTCAGCCCAAAAAAATGGGCTGAAAATCTCGGCTTATACTCGAAGTTATATGGTATGTTTTTTTCCTGAAATAACGCAACATTTCAGAGTCAAAAATTTCTGGCTGGATTGGCCGGCATGTATACGCTGTCAGGTTCCTTTTAACAGATTTTGTTCTGTTTCAAACTCTAGCATCACAAGGGTGCCCATTGACTTTTGAGCCACCTTGACATTTTCTAGTTACTAAATATTCCTACTATATGGTGTGTGATGAAGATCAGAAAACAAATCACGGCAGATTCTTATGAGAAGCGAAAATCTATAGTCACTAAATACTCTTATTGTATCTATTTAGCATCATCAATGATGTGACGAGGATCAGAAAATGTAACAAATCACAGAAGATTCTTATTAGAATTTCAACTATAGTTTTTTTCATCATCTTTTTGTTTCTAATTGTACATGACATTTTTATCTGCAATAGTACATGTAAATTATTAAACACAATTATCAGTCATACATTATAAAATGCTCAATTACTGTGTTTAATTCCAAATTAATAAAATTATAAATTGCTACATTATTGTGTTTATTTCCAAATTACAAATCGTATTGCTGGAAAAACAATTTTTTTAAAAAAGTTTGCCTCCCGATCTGCACATTTGATCAGAACGTTCAGTAGAAATGTCCAAGCTCATTCATATTTCAAAAAATCAAAGGGTAATAGCTGAACAGAAATACCTTTGTTTCCTTGGAAAGCAATTAGGCTGGTGATGGCAGGTCTCAAGTGAGAATCCAACTCTCAGATGGACTGTAATTACTTGCTATTTGCTATTAGAAACAGAACACTTTCTTGATTGAAAAGCCTAATTACCTGGGATTTGGAGGGTTGTGCTGACAATTGTACTTTTTAAGGTCTAATGAAACTATTCATGCACATTTGTCCAGGATAAACCGGCAATCAACAAATCAGATCCCTATGGCCACAATATTAACGTTTCATGTATTTCTTTGGATTAATTGTATTCAATTCAATTTATAAATGTGAGGTTTTATATAATACATTTTTTTATCATATTAATATTAGGTCTTTGTGAAATGTTCTCATTTTGAAATGTTAGATTTTCAATCTTAGTTTGGCAAAAATAACAAATTAATTTATATGTAAGTGAGAAGAATTCTGAATTCTAAGGGGACAATTCATCAAATAGTTTTTGGCATAATTCTGGCAAAATCCTTACAAAGGTATTGTCCATGCTGACTTCAGGCTGCGGTATTTATCACGCCCACTGGAAATCCTCAAACCCAGAGTTAATACACAAAAAGAATTATTGACGGACTCTGATGATTCAATTGTGAAATATTTTAATGTTCTTTCTAAAGCCATATCAGAAGAAGAAAAATATTTCACAAATGAATGGTTTTTATTTTGAGAATTCTGGCATCAACCTGCGTTTAATGTCACAAAATTTTGTGAAATCCACAGTCAAGCACAAATTTTGTGACTTTTGACGTTTTCACACCAGTTCCTTGCCTAAATTCTATGTACACTCACTGGCCACTTTATTAGGTACACCATGCTAGTAACGGGTTGGACCCCTTTTGCCTTCAGAACTGCCTCAATTCTTCGTGGCATAGATTCAACAAGGTGCTGGAAGCATTCCTCAGAGATTTTGGTCCATATTGACATGATGGCATCACACAGTTGCCGCAGATTTGTCAGCTGCACATCCCTGATGCAAATCTCCCGTTCCACCACATCCCAAAGATTTCATGTTGTTTACGCCAAATTCTGACCCTACCATCCGAATGTCGCAGCAGAAATCGAGACTCATCAGACCAAGCAACGTTTTTCCAATCTTCTACTGTCCAATTTCGATGAGCTTGTGCAAATTGTAGCCTCAGTTTCCTGTTCTTAGCTGAAAGGAGTGGTACCCGGTGTGGTCTTCTGCTGCTGTAGCCCATCTGCCTCAAAGTTCGACGCACTGTGCGTTCAGAGATGCTCTTAGGCCTACCTTGGTTGTAACGGGTGGCGATTTGAGTCACTGTTGCCTTTCTATCAGCTTGAACCAGTCTGCCCATTCTCCTCTGACCTCTGGCATCAACAAGGCATTTCCGCCCACAGAACTGCCGCTCACTGGATTTTTTTTCTTTTTCGGACCATTCTCTGTAAACCCTAGAGATGGTTGTGCGTGAAAATCCCAGTAGATCAGCAGTTTCTGAAATACTCAGACCAGCCCTTCTGGCACCAACAACCATGCCATGTTCAAAGGCACTCAAATCACCTTTCTTCCCCATACTGATGCTCGGTTTGAACTGCAGGAGATTGTCTTGACCATGTCTACATGCCTAAATGCACTGAGTTGCCGCCATGTGATTGGCTGATTAGAAATTAAGTGTTAACAAGAAGTTGGACAGGTGTACCTAATAAAGTGGCCAGTGAGTGTATATTCATCGCTTTCATAACCAACTGCGTACTATCTTAAATTGATACCTCTGCAATATGTAATAGATCTGTTCATCTTAACTAGACATGAGCGGATAAGGCAGAATTTGAATTCTCCTATTTGCTAGTTTTATTCCTGGAAACTCTATTTGCAGATAAGTTATTCTCCACAAATTAAATGTCTCCAGACCCCAAAGCATAATAAAAGTAATATGTAAAAAATAAGAAAAAATCGCTGTATTCACTCTTTGGGCATCTCCACTTCTCACCGCCACCCATCTGGTCCTCATCATATCTTTTGGTTCCGCTTCCGTTGGAATATTCGGTCTTCTTGCACTGTGTGGTATTTCTGGGTTTCATGGCATCTGGGAGGGTTCTACACCTTCATCACGGAGGTCAACATTGTCCCCCATTGCGAGTGGTGGGGGATCAGAATATGCAGCAAGAACCTGATGGGGAATGGAGGGAACATAGGAGTAAGCAGTGACTTTGGCAAATGCAGACTTTTGTAAAATTCAGTTCCTCTCAAATTTATTCACTCTTTGCTAATCTTAATCTTAACCCATTGATGTTGACCCAATTTGCCCATCTCAATCACCCATACACATATGACAGCCATTGACTTACTAATGCCCTGGGTTTTTTTTACTTATATAGTAACATAGTTAGCAAGCCTGAAAAAAGACATTTGTCCATCCAGTTCAGCCTATATTCCGTCAGAATAAATCCCCAGATCTAAGTTCCTCAAAGAACCTAATAACTGCATGATACAATATTGTTACGCTCCAGGAAGACATCCAGGCCTCTCTTGAAACCCTCAACTGAGTTTGCCATCACCACCTCCTCAGGCGAGGAATTCCAGATTCTCACTGCCCTAACAGTAAAGAATCCTCTTCTATGTTGGTGAGAATACCTTCTCTCCTCCAGACACAGAGAATGCCCCCTTGTGACCGACATCTTCCTTAGTATAAACAGATTCTCGGAGAGATATTTGTATATAGTAGCAAAAGTATGTGGAAAGAGACTGCCACGACCACGAAGGGACTCGAACCCTCAATCTTCTGATCTAAAGTTAGACACCTTTTCTTCAAGCCCACTATTGAGATCGGCCCTTGTTTTGGAGGACCTAGAACATTAACACATGGACAGCCTACTATTTTAATGTGTAATAGTTAATTTTCCCTGGGGAGGCCCTGTAGGTAAATTAACATTTAATACTGTTTATATCACAAATACAGCTGATTACTTGCAAGTCTATCAGCAAACCAATTTTTATATAGCCTTATATTATATATATTATATAGCATGATCTAGATATGGAATCTTTCACCAAAGCTAAAAATTCAATACAGCCCTCTGAATCAAAAAACTGTTGGCTTCTACATGCAGTACCTCATTATTTTCTGTTAAACCTAAAAATTGTAAGAAAAATGCAAGACAACTTTCAGAATTTGCTCCATTTTTGTTCAATAGGGTCTTCAGTTTTACTACCTTTGTCAAAGTTCTCTTGGTTAAGTATTAAAAATCGCAACCCCTGTACAGGGAGATCTATCAACTGCTTTCTCTAAGCACTGCATATATTAAAATGTACAATGATTAAAGACTGCAGTTTGAAACGTGTTTGCTAGATATTCCTATACAGAAGTTGTAATTTTTAATACTTAGCCAATAAAATGTGGTTTTAACTGATGATTCTGATGCGAGATTCCTTTCTTTTTCCTTCCCATTTCTTCTGCGGCACTGCCGGTCTCTGTGATTCGGACCTTGATATGAGTAAACTGACTTTTTTTTTTCATTTTTTGCTTTGTCAAAGTTTGTCCATGTAAGAATGAGTCATTGCAAAATTCATACAATGTACTAAAACTATATCTAAAATTTGCGATATTTGCTAATTTCCTATTTCAATGTTAAAAGCAAATGTGTCATTATTTTACTAAAAAGAAATTATATCATTATATAAATAGATGAATGCATTTATTAGGTTCACATCTACATTTTTATTTTATTTGCTTTTTTTTAATTGCATGTTTATCGCTTTTTATTTTTTCAAAAAATTTACTTTTCGCTTGATTATTTTTACTGAGATTAAAAAGTACAATGTGGCCAAATTCCAAATAGATGAGGGAATTCATTTGATATGGCTCATAATAATGTTATTTTGGGGTTATTTATGTTTCAGGTACTAAAGCAAAGTGGAAATTAGTTCTATTAGTTTTCGACTGATTTCTATTCTTATTTTTAATGTCATAAAAAGAGACTATAAAGTGGTATTTCTCTTGCATTTTACATGACTCCAGGGCTGCTGTTCTCGCCTGTCAGGTCTTTTTAAATCATTTAACATTTACTGGAACAGTTCAACACTATAGAATTTACTGCTCAACAAGCACAGAGTCGCTTCCACAGCTGCCACTCTCTCTGCACAGTTTTAGACATTACTCACACAAGTTTTAAATAACACAAGAAATTAAAATATGGAAAACAGTAACGTTTGTCTGATCAAGTCATTGATTTCATTTTTTTTTGGAAAATTACACTTTTGTTTTAATATTTTTTTTAAAAAAACTGTATTTTTATCATGTGTAACTCATATTTATTTTAAGATTCTATTTTATTGCAATATCATTAAAACATAAAGTTATGGATTTATTTTCCATTATTATCCTTGATGTTTTTTGTTTTATTATTATAGTGATGAGAAAGCAAATGTTATAGGGATGTTTGAGGTAATTATTGAATACCATAAATGCATAAAATATATGATTCTCAAACACAGGACAGGAAAGAAATGCTGAAAGATAGAAAATTTACAACGTTTTATCTATTTATAGATGACGGTTAGGTTGAGTAGCGTTATATATGCCTATTCAATAGACATGACCTTGTTTTTATGTTCCTACTATCATATCTATTGGTCATTAGAAATAATAATAGTAAATAAAGTCGTGGTGGACTAATAATATATTTAATATTTTATAATAATTATATTTTTTTAATTTTATAATAATAATAACTAATAATATTTTTCATCCGATTGTATTTTTTATGGGCATATTGGTATACAGATGGGAATTGATGTTTGGGGTTGCAATGCTGCAAAGTGATTTTCTTTATGCATAATTTAACAATACTTCTGATAAACATCAAGTAAATCGTATGACTTTCAATTGAACTTACAAGAAAATCCCTCAATAACCATAACACTTAATGGACAATTTATTATATCAAGGATCAATAATTGATAAGTTAATATTCAGTATTCTTAATAAAGTCTTTCTTCTAGTGCAGCATGTTCAAGATTCATCAACAAACGATAAAAGTCGACTTTCCGAGTTTGATGTAACTATTTTTTCGGCAAATCTCTGCAGCTAAAAAAATGCCTAAAAATGTGAAAAAGTTGAAGTTCATATGACTTTTGGAGCAGAAGTAACAAACGGATTTCCTAAATATGATGATCAACTCAAACATCGTCATTTTTTAATTACCTTCTATTACAATAAATAAAAAGAAAGAAAAAAAATGGTCCAAGTTATTCACTAATCATATGAACCTCCCAAAATCTAAAAATTACCCCAGCACCAAAGAGGGGAAAGGTAAGAGAAAGGGAAATAAAGACAAAAACTCTATATAAAAAGTTTAAACCAGATATACAAGAACAATAAAATTCAATTGTTTTCATGGAAGGAAAAGTATGACAGCTGTAACATTGTTAAAACAAATAACTGGCATGCTATGCATGTTTGATCGTATGAAATCTGTATGGTGGGGATGCTCCAATAGAAATTGTGACTTTCCACTCATGTCAATTTACAGATTGCTACAAGTGATGACTTGATTTTTTGAAATTTGAGTTTCCAGATTTGCCAAGTTTTCCTAAAAAAAACTAAATTTTCAGAAAATAATTTTGCCACAAATCTCAATATTCCAAAGTCTCTAATAGCCTAGAAAACATACAGTCATGGCAAAAAGTATTAACACCCCTGCAATTCTGTCAGATAATACTCAGTTTCTTCCTGAAAATGATTGCAAACACAAATTCTTTGGTATTATAATCTTCATTTAATTTGTCTTAAATGAAAAAACACAAAAGAGAATGAAGCAAAAAGCAAAACATTGATCATTTCACACAAAACTCCAAAAATGGGCCAAACAAAAGTATTGGCACCCTCAGCCTAATACTTGGTTGCACAACCTTTAGACAAAATAACTGTGACCAACCGCTTCCGGTAACCATCAATGAGTTTCTTACAATGCTCTGCTGGAATTTTAGACCATTCTTCTTTGGCAAACTGCTCCAAGTCCCTGATATTTGAAGGGTGCCTTCTCCAAACTGCCATTTTTAGATCTCTCCACAGGTGTTCTATGGGATTCAGGTCTGGACTCATTGCTGGCCACCTTAGAAGTCTCCAGTGCTTTCTCTCAAACCATTTTCTAGTGTTTTTTGAAGTGTGTTTTGGTTCATTGTCCTGCTGGAAGACCCATGACCTCTGAGGGAGAAACAACTTTCTCACACTGGGCCCAACATTATGCTGCAAAATTTGTTGGTAGTCTTCAGACTTCATAATGCCATGCACACGGTCAAGCAGTCCAGTGCCAGAGGCAGCAAAGCAACCCCAAAACATCAGGGAACCTCAGCCATGTTTGACTGTAGGGACCGTGTTCTTTTCTTTGAATGCCTCTTTTTTTCTCCTGTAAACTCAATGTTGATGCCTTTGCCCAAAAAGCTCTACTTTTGTCTCATCTGAAAAGAGAACATTCTTCCAAAACGTTTTAGGCTTTTTCAGGTAAGTTTTGGCAAACTCCAGCCTGGCTTTTTTATGTCTCGGGGTAAGAAGTGGGGTCTTCCTGGGTCTCCTACCATACAGTCCTTTTTCATTCAGATGCCAACAGATAGTACGGGTTGACACTGTTGTACCCTCGGACTGCAGGGCAGCTAGAACTTGTTTGGATGTTAGTCGAGGTTCTTTATCCAACATCCGCACAATCTTGCGTTGAAATCTCTTGTCAATTTTTCTTTTCCGTCCACATCTAGGGAGGTTAGCCACAGTGACATGGGTTTTAAACTTCTTGATGACACTGCGCACGGTAGACACAGGAACATTCAGGTCTGGAGATGGACTTGTAGCCTTGAGATTGCTCATGCTTCCTCACAATTTGGTTTCTCAAGTCCTCAGACAGTTCTTTGGTCTTCTTTCTTTTCTCCATGCTCAATGTGGTACACACAGGGACACAGGACACAGGTTGAGTCAACTTTAATCCATGTCAACTGGCTGCAAGTGTGATTTAGTTATTGCCAACACCAGTAGGTGCCACAGGTAAGTTACAGGTGCTGTTAATTACACAAATTAGAGAAGCATCACATGATTTTTCGAACAGTGCCAATACTTTTGTCCACCCCCTTTTTTATGTTTGGTGTGGAATGATATCCAATTTGGTTTTAGGACAATTCTTTTTGTGTTTTTTCATTTAAGACAAATTAAATGAAGATAATAATGCCAAAGAATTTGTGTTTGCAATCATTTTCAGGAAGAAACTGAGAATTATCTGACAGAATTGCAGGGGTGTGAATACTTTTGGCCATGACTGTATGTATAACACTGAGGTCTCCTAAGACTGTATTGAACCTTTTTTCAGCTCTTTAATGCAAACACAGCATTAGCAATGTCTTCAACCTATCTGACATGGAAAAACTGGATGGTAATCAATGGCATATGAAACAATCCACTGTAGTTTCAGACTTTTTAGGCTACTTATGTTGTAAAAAAGTCCAAAAATTATCTAATTTTGAAGGCAATTGTCTGCCTTGCTGGTTACATGTATGGCTCTAACATTGGAGTATTATAGGTAAGTTTTAAAAATATATAATTCTTTTTACAACACATAGACTTTTTGTGGCTGACAGATGTTTAAATTTTTGTGATATTGAAATGTATTTTTTTTTAAAAAATGCTTGTCCATCTCACAAGCTAGAAAGCCCACTTTCTCTGACACACGAACTCTGGTTTTAAGATTTGTCTCTCTTCAGTAGCAAAATTAGGACAGAGGAATATTAAAATGCCCTTCTTGTTTGCAATGCGGGAAGATTAAAAAATAATATTCTGGTTAAGGTATTGTTACTCCAGTATGTCATAGATCAATCAATTCACAGTCTCACTGAATCTGCAGGCCCAGCACCTCCCTATCACTTGAATCTTTGGATTAATATTAACAGGCTGAAACTACCACTTCCATTATCAATCAGCTTCAGGGCAGAAGTAGCAGTAGTACAACACAATCAGATTTAGGTCTCTTTTTACCTCTATTTGTAAGGAGCTGTGTTTTCCAACCATCCATCCCGTGTCTGTAAATTTCTAAAATGGCCGCTGCTTGCCCAGCCCTTATCTTTTATAGTGGCTGTGATAGTTACCCCTGATTGGCTGCGCTATATCATGTGATGTGAAAGTTGCAACATTTTGAGAAGGCCCAAGTGATGGCATCTGATGTTGATAGCCAGATTTCTGGATGCTACAATTTTTAATGGTGGGACTCTTTTTTCCGATCCTTGAGAATCAAATTGCAGATTGTTCTGATTTTTGGAGATCTGTGAATTTCAGGAAATTTGACTCGAAGTCAATTTGCAGCAGATCGATCTGCCTATCTTTAGTTGCTACATCTGTAAGTGAAATTTTATAGAAATATATTTGTATATTTAAGTAGAGACTCTCCATATATGGTATAAATTTGGATGATACACACTTCCTTCTAACGACATAGAATCTTGCAAAAATAATAATGTTTGCTTATAGTTTTAGAGAGGCAAAAATTGTAATATCCCTTTAAAATGCACATACACGAATCTGGCAACATAATAAAATACAACTTCAATGCTCAATAATTGTATCTCAGGCAGCAGGAAATTTGGTGAAATTCAACCTAATGCACTTTTGAAATATGAATTCATTAAAGCTATGTGCACACGTCCAGGATTTCTTGCTGAAATTTCCTGAGCAAAACCGGACATTTTCTGCAAGAAATCCGCATGCGTTTTTGATGCCTTTTTTGTGCGTTTTGATGCGTTTTTTTGCGCGTTTTTTGTGCATTTTTGACTCTTTTTTTTCCGGAGCTTCCCAATGCATTAAATAGTGGGAAAAATGCAAAAAATCCGCAAAATTAATGAACATGCTGTGTTTTTTACCGCTATGCATTTTTTTCGCGGAAAAAAATGCATCATGTGCACAAAAATTGCGGAATGCATTCTAAATGATGGGATGCATAATGTATGCATTTTTTATGCGTTTTTATAGCGAAAAACGCAACGTGTGCACACAGCCTAACTTCATTAAATATTCACCCAAATTTTTATTTTGAGGTGAATAAATTTGCACAAGTAGGGAAGAAAAGATAAAAAGAGAACACCACTGACTATAAGAGCTTACACTCTACGGGAGACAGAGAGGACCCTACTGACCACAAGAACTCATACTCTACTGGAGATATAGAGGATTCCTGTGACCATAAGTGCGGACACTCTGCAAGAGAGAGAGAGAAGAACGTGCTGACCATAAGAACTTATGATCTACAGCAGAGTGAGAAGATCTTGCTGACATTACGAGCTTATACTCTACCAGAGAGAGAGATAACCATGCTAACCATAAGAGCTTACACTCTACAGGAGACATAGACTTACCAAGTGACTCTGGAGATTGAAAACGACTCTGCTGTATAAACTGTGCTCCACTGAGAAATGCTGATCTATGATGGTCCAGGTACTGACCACCACTGATCAAGGTATGATAATCTGCAGGATATCATAACTACAGGACATTTTAGGGAGATCTGCTCTGCAATACAAAGTGCTTCAGTGGTGTGATAAATATTGCCAGGCAAGTTTTATTTTCCAAAGCATATATATATATATATATATATATATATATATATATATATATATATGATATAGCGGCGCTAGTATAAATGGTCTCCTATTGCTGCAAATCTGGACAATAACCGCAATGCTGTCAATAGGATAGGCAATTTTCTAGTAACAGATTTGTGCAAATTGAGACCTGAAAAAGAATAGTGTGTATCAACAGTATTACATTTTTGATAATAAATATACGCTAGATGAAACTTGGAAAAAAACATGTGTTTACTGGGAATAATAAATGAGACTGTGAGCACAGGAAAAAATGAACAATAAACAGATTGCACTAAGCCCTCAAGATAATTGCACTTTGCCCAACTTGGTTATTGCACCTTGCTCAGCTGCACAAGAACACCAGCCAGCAATGCTTAATAGCCACCTGCAAGAAAGCGTTAGGGGACCTGCAAAAAAAAACTACAATAAAAATGCTTCTATAGAACAATAGGACAATGAGTAGAGCAGTGCTATGAAAGTCTTATAAAAAGTCCACAAGTTAGTAGTAGAGTCTTATTAAAAAAAGTTCCCACTCCTTTATGCTGCGGGACCCTCGAGGTCCTTGATGAAAGTCCTCATAAAGTCGCTACTGAAACATGCATGTGATTACTGTATTAAAACATGTAGAAGGTGCCCCGGCCGGTGGCAGCACTTCAACTGGGAAGGTGACGCGGCGCTCTTTAGACAGATTAGCTGGATTGGAAATCTGCTGTGTGCGCGCCGCTGTTATCTTGCGTGGAGCTCCTGTGATGAAGATGCCTCTTCTTCCTTCTCAACTGTGCAGGCAGTGAAGGTATCCGGCGGTGTGAAGTAAATCCCGGAAGCTAATGCTGGTCACTGCCTCCTCGCGGTAAGCGATGGTCAGGACAGGATCTGGCGTGACGTAGAAGATCACGTTTGTGAACAGCAAATTGAATCTCAAAACCTTCAGGAAGCTTGATGCAAACTCGATCTTCAGCAAATCCATCTTCTCTGTAAAACATTAGTTAGTCTAAAACTAAAGAGGGCTTGACGTTATACAGCACTCTAAATTTAGAGAAGAAAAGAAGATGCTCCATTCCACAGCTGCAAATATTCAAAGAAATAACTTTTCAGATATGGAAAGCTACCCTGTCAGAATCTTTGAGTGATTGGAAAAAAATAACCACTATGGGATACCTTTACAAAGTGAGAAAATGAAAAAATATATGAGGAAACTGTGGTATGTTTCAAAATATGTGGCCACCATCATCACCATCACTTTAGTGTTTATGAGGTTTTCTTTTGATTTGTTTACATTTTTCTTAGTTGGGGTCTTGCAGTGGTGGTGTCCAGGTAAATTACCGTATATTAGCTTATATAATACAGTGATATTTGTATGCATGATTATAATGTAATGCATTATAATTATAATACAATGTAGAGATATTTGTTTCTACCATAACCTTATAAACAAAAAGAATAAATAATAAATCTTAAATTTTGTCTACACCAAATTCCCATGACTTCAGATTAAAAAAAGAAAAATGATTTGCAGATTCTGAGACCAGAGAAGTGTCTCATGCCTTCACGGCTCTTCTTTTGAATAGCCGGCCTACTGCATTATCATTGTTGCTGTGTGACACACATATGATGTTGCGCCACGCGGGTGATCAAAACAAGACCTGCAGATGCTGCCAGGTATGGCTCTCATCCAGTGGGCACAGATTACTGATGCGGCTGATTGTCAGGATCTTAAGAATCGATCGAACTGCACCAATTCTAGTCATTTAGCATAATAAGCAATACATCTTAAATGCATTTGTGGAAAATCATTTGTTATCAATGCAGACCATTGAAGGAAAATAGATAGTCTAAGAACTTTAAGCAAATTAACCTATTTTTATGCATTTTCATCTTCATCTAGCTCACAGAAATATATCTTCAAATTCTTTATTTATTAAATATTGATTTAAAAACACAATTTAGTGATAGCAATTCCATGAAAATGTGAAAAAGAAATGGGTAAAGGGCATTTAAGCGACATATAAAGGGAATGAATATAAAGATCACAAGGTATCAAACAATAACTAGTGTAAATTAAGTACTAGTATGATCATACTCCTTGAATGGTTCTTTGGATCCCTATTGTACATTATAACGCCATACTGTTGGGGTATTTTCATTGGCCACCCACTCTTTGACTGGAGTATGGCTCATAAGTAGCACATAATTTAGACTAGTATAGTCTAATTTGTGATATTTATATTCATTGTCTGCTTTTGTCTGTTGCTTTAACTCGTTTCTACCATTGGACATACTATTCCGTCCATGTGACCCGGGCCCTAATTCCCATGAACGGAATAGTACGTCACATGAGATCAGCCGCGCTCCTTACACAGGGCACTATGTGCCAGGAGCGGTCATGGACCACTCCCGGCACTTTAACCCCTGGAACACTGTGATCAAACAAGAAAGCAGCGTTCAGTGGCATAGTGTTGCATCGCGCAGGGAGGGGGCTTCCTGCGTGCTTCCCTGAGACCCTCAGAACAGCGCAATGTGATCGCATTGTACCGAGGGTCTGATCCATGCAGGCTCCCAGATCCAAGATGGCCGCAAGGTCCTTCCGGGTCCTGCAGCGAGGTGGCTTGTCAGTGCTTGCTGAGAGCAAGCGCCGGCAAACCTCCTACACTGCCTGTCAAATCGTTGATCTGACACAGTGCTCTGCAAAGTGTCAGATCAGCGATCTGACTTTATACACTGATGTTACACCCTGGGGCAATGTAAAAAAGTTAAAAAATATATATACTGTGGAAAAATATATATTTTTAAATCCTAAATAAAGAAAAAATAAATAAATAAATATTGTTCCAATAAATACATTTCTTTATGTAAATAAAAAAAAATAAAAGTACACATATTTAGTATCACCTCATCCGTAACGACCCGAACTATAAAACTGTCCCACTAGTTAACCCCTTCAATGAACACACGTAAAAAAATAAAATAAAAGGCGAGTCAAAAAACAATGCTTCATCATATGGCCAAACAAAAAGTGGAATAACACGCGATCAAAAAGTTGGATATAAATAAATATGGTACAATTGAAAACATCAACTTATCCTGCAGAAAATGAGCCACCATACAGCATTATCAGCGAAAAAGTAAAAAAGTTATAGCCCTCAGAATAAAGCGATGCAAAAATAATTATTTTTTATATAAAATAGTTTTTATTGTATAAAAGCGCCAAAACATAAAAATGATATAAATGAGGTATCGTTGTCATCATACTAACCCAAAGAATAAGACTGCTTTATCAATTTTACCAAACGCGGAACGGTATAAACGCTCTCCCCCAAAAGAAATTCATGAATTGCTGTTTTTTGTTTCTTCTGCCTCACAAAAATCGGAATAAAAAACGATCAAAAAAGTTGTGTGCCCAAAAATGTTACCAATAAAAACGTCAACTCGTCCCACAAACAACAAGACCTCACATGACTCTGTGGACCAAAATATGGAAAAATTATAGCTCTCAAAATGTGGTGATGCAAAAACTATTTTTTGCAATAAAAAGCATCTTTTAGTGTGTGACAGCTGCCAAACATAAAAACCTGCTGTAAATAGTAAGTCAAACCCCCCTTTATCACCCCCTTAGTTAGGGAAAAATAATAAAATAAAAAAAATTATTTCCATTTTCCCATTAGGGTTAGGGTTAGGGCTAAAGTTAGGGTTAGGGTTGGGGCTAAAGTTAGGGTAAGAGTTGTGGCTAAAGTTAGGGTTAGGGTTGGGGCTAAAGTTAGGCCTGGGGTTGGGGCTTGAGTTTGGGTTAGGGTTTGGATTACATTTACGATTGGGTCAGGGTTGGGATTAGAGTTGGGATTAGGGTTAGGGGTTTATCAGGGTTATGGGTGTGGTTAGGCTTATGGTTGGGATTAGGGGTGTGTTGGGGTTAGAGGTGTGGTTAGGGTTGGGATTAGGTGTAGGAGTGTGTTGGGGTTAGGGTTGGAGTTAGAATTCAGGGGTTTCCACTGTTTTACAAATACTGATGTAAAATACTGACCAAATACTGAACGTGTGAGAAAGAGAAAAAGAGCAAAATAAGATTAAGAAGAAAAGAACGTGTTGTGCTAAGATGTAACAGGTCATATTTTAAGAAAAAAGGTTATGAAAATGATCAAAATCTCTAAAATCCTCCCAAGAATTTTTCATAATCTCTGGGGTCCTGTAGCAATAACTTTTCCATCTCATAGAGAAATCACACTTCCTGCTGTCATTCGATCATTGTAGGAAGCTTATATATAATTTTTTATAAATATACTGTATTTCTGTGAGCTAATTCTTGGTTATACTATACATTTATTTTTTATTTTTTGATGAATTACATCTAACTGAAAGAAAAAGAGAAAGGAACATTGTTTGCAGGGCAGAATGGTGGCTCAGTGGATAGCACTGTTACTTTGCAGTTAGCATTGGGGTCCTGGGTTCAAGTCACACCAAGGACATCTGCAAATGCTTTTTCATGTTTTTACCGTGGTTGGATGAGTTTCTTCTGGGTTCTCCAGTTTCTTCATATGCTACTAATAGATATTGATAGGGAAATTAGATTGTTAGGCCCAATGGGGACAGTGATGATGATGTCTGCAAAGCGCTGAGGAACATGATGATGCTATATAAGTGAACATAATACATTAAACACAGTAAGTTACCTTCATAATTCGTTAACTTTAACTGGCATAGGGCATTTGAGTGGTAGAGATCACCATGATCCTCCTTTGTTTCCTTTCAGTTAAATGCAATTCAGTTGATCATGTTAAAAACAAGGAGAGAAAAGATATTTCTTCTCTGCATCACTTCAATGTATTCTAAAGAGAATTTTGTGTTATTCTAATTGAGAAGTGGTCCATGCATGTCACAGATAGAATAAAATTATGTTTTCCTTTCCTTCTTACAACTGTGCACTTCTTCAGACCCCTGTGAATTCTAGGAGCAATCAGTGGCAGCACAAAAAAGACCATTATACAAGCACCTATTATAGTGGTGTCTCACTGCCCAACAAAAGCAGAAGAGGGCATCAGCACAATTTTTTTTTTTGTTTTATTTTGGCCATGTATTTGAAGAACCAATTTATTTTTCTTTCTTTTCTTTTGGTCAAAGATTGGTCTTTCCTAACAAAGTCTCAGCCAATCATCCTTATTGGAGCCCAACTGCAGGCACATTTTTTTTAATCTTTAATACATGCACTCACTATTGACTTCACATTTATTAGAGCAGGATTTCTATTTATCTATCCTGATTCCATCTTGGCGTCTTTTACATGTATAGCTTTCCTTGCAAGATGGAGTCTATGATCAGAAAAGGGGTCTCAGGAATGTATTTGTCTAAAGACTTAAGGTACCTTCACACTTAGCGACTTAACAACGATAACGATAGCGATCTGTGACGTTGCAGCGTCCTGGATAGCGATATCATTGTGTTTGACACGCAGCAGCGATCAGGGTCCTGCTGTGATATCGCTGGTCATTGCTGAAAGTCCAGAACTTTATTTGGTCGTCAGATCGGCGTGTATCGTTGTGTTTGACAGCAAAAGCAACGATACCAGCGATGTTTTACAATGGTAACCAGGGTAAATATCGGGTTACTAAGTGCAGGGCCGCGCTTAGTAACCCGATATTTACCCTGGTTACCATTGTAAAAGTAAAAAAAAAAACAGTACATACTCACCCTCTGATGTCTGTCACGTCCCCCGGCGTCCGCGCTGCTGCTCAGAGCTTCCTGCACTGACTGAGTGCCGGCCTTAAAGTAAAAGCAGAGCACAGCGGTGACGTCACTGCTGCGCTCTGCTTTTACTTTACGGCCGGCACTCACAGTCAGTGCGGGAAGCAGACGGCGAGGGACGTGACACCGGAATGTGAGTATGTACTGTTTTTTTTTTTTTAAATTTACGATGGTAACCAGGGTAAACATCAGGTTACTAAGTGCGGCCCTGCGCTTAGTAACCCGATGTTTACCCTGGTTACCCGGGGACTTCGGCATCGTTGGTCGCTGGAGAGCTATCTGTGTGACAGCTCCCCAGCGACCACACTACAACTTACCAAGGATCACGGCCAGGTCGTATCGCTGGTCGTGATCGTTGGTAAATCGTTTAGTGTGAAGGTACCTTTAGAGATAACGTAGAAAAGTGAAACTATGTGGGTAGTACAACACCTAGACCCAAAAGCTGGGTGTCAATAATGTTAATTTAAGCAATTAGAAGACTGTATGCTAATGCCAGCACATATATAGAGATAAGCTGAGCCAATTATATTATTACAATGCATGAATACTAATAACCAATATAAAGACTAGCCAAATGAGGCAATAAAGAGAGATCTGCTTTGATGCTCAATGTATTACAGGCACAAGGTCTCAGAACATCCCACATAATGTGGAAACGACACATTCAATAAGTGCAACAAAATGTCTTATCTTAGGCTCTGATCCGAGTTTGGTCAGAGTGTGATAGCGTGATCCAATTCTCTCAGATGAGGAGAAGATGAAGAAAAACATTTCTCTATCGTCTCCATTGTGTCAGTCCAGTCCATGGAAATCGGACATCCCAATATGGTGGTTTCCACGGACTCATTGACTTGCATGGCTGAGCGCAAGACAAATATTGATCAGACTTGGGCATACAGTGTTTTCCTTGGACCGACTTGGTCCGAATAAAATTGTGGCATGTGCGCAGCCCCATTGAATAGCAATGGTCCAAATGTGATTCGATGTTTTGTCAGATCACACCCGGACTGAACATACGACCATGTTAATGAGCCTTAAGTCATGGTGGTATTGTTATGCAGATAATGTCATTTTGTTCTAAGGCACTAGTAAAGAATATTAATGGTACATTAGAGAAGGTTTACTAAAGGTACCTTCACACTAAACGATATCGCTAGCGATCCTTGACGTTGCAGCGTCCTCGCTAGCGATATCGTTGAGTTTGACACGCAGCAGCGATCAGGATCCTGCTGTGATATCGCTGGTCGTTGAACAAAGTTCAGAACTTTATTTGGTCGTCAGACCGGCGTGTATCGTTGTGTTTGACACCAAAAGCAACGATACCAGCGATGTTTTACACTGGTAACCAGGGTAAACATCGGGTTACTAAGCGCAGGGCCGCGCTTAGTAACCCGATGTTTACCCTGGTTACCAGCGTAAAATGTAAAAAAAACAAACAGTACATACTTACATTTGCGTCCCCCGGCGTCCGCTTCCCACACTGACTGAGCGCCGTAAAGTGAAAGTGAAAGTACAGCACAGCGGTGACGTCACCGCTCTGCTGTTAGGGCCGGCGCTCAGTCAGTGCAGGAAGCGGACGCCGGGGGACGCGAATGTAAGTATGTAGTGTTTGTTTTTTTTACATTTTACGCTGGTAACCAGGGTAAACATCGGGTTACTAAGCGCGGCCCTGCGCTTAGTAACCCGACGTTTACCCTGGTTACCCGGGGACCTCGGCATCGTTGGTCGCTGGAGAGCGGTCTGTCTGACAGCTCTCCAGCGATCAAACAGCGACGCTGCAGCGATCTGCATCGTTGTCGCTATCGCTGCAGCGTCGCTTAATGTGAAGGCGCCTTAAGTGAAATGCAACCAAATTTATTACAAATTGCTCAGTGTAAAAAGTGTCCAAAAATGCACAAACATTTGCGCGAATAAGTGTATGATGTTTATTATGTTTATTGTTACCATAGATCTAAAATTCTCCAAATGTTTTAAAACCATAGATCAGTTTTTGGTGCAAATTAATGTGAATGTATGACATTTTTCGTATGTAAAAAAAATTAAGACAGTGTTCAAAAGATTAAACAGTCAAGTGCAAATTTTCATTTTTTTTAGAAGCTTTGGATTTGGTAGTATAGTATCTTCCAGTATACATCCAACCAGAAACCAACAGAAACTTAACTCTCAATACACAAAATATAGAAAAAAAACCCCAGATAATTCCAGCTGTAGTCTGTAGTCCTGTAGAATTAATGAGGCCACTCAACTCGCCCCAGGTAAAATCCAGGTTATTGATGTCATTAGTTGTGACAGCACATGTTAAGCATTGAATGAATAATCAGGTAATAATGGGATTAATTGGTATTCCAGAAATAATCTAAAATGAATAGACAAACTGAAACACGAGTTACTAATCAAAGAGATTACTAATCCATTGGTAAAAAAAAAAACCCTCTTTTTAATCATTTTACCAAACACAAGCGCATTCAACTTTTAATCAATTTTTTTATACTTTATATTTTTTAATCTATTTTTTCTACATAAATATTACAATTTTTAATAGATAAAATAACCATAACAAAATGTATCAGCTGTTCTATTATTTTGTTTAGTGGATCACAGGGGCGCTAGACACGCGTGCCTGAAAAAGCAGCAGCAGGCAGACTAGCCAGTAGGTGTGTGGAACTGCCCGAAAATAAGAAATGAAAACAAAAGTTGCCGCGCTGCAAGGCACTTACTAGTTCAAGTAGAGTCCTAAGTGTTGCCACTTGTACGACGATTTCTTCTCCACCGTTCGGTAGTCTTCTGCTGAAGGGAGCGTCCTCCCCAAGAATGCAAATCCCCTGTAGAGACCCGTCGCCGCAGCTCAGCGGAAGCCTCGGCCGATGGCGCCGCTGCCAGCGAAGCGAGGTGTGCAGGGGGCGTGGTTAGATGGTGACGTCACCTAGCCGTGTGTAACGGACGTGAATAGGGGCCAATCCCGACGCGTTTCGAGGGTAACGTCCCTCTTCCTCAAGGTATGGCTCCCGCACTACCGTTACACTTATATATCTAGCCACGCATCTGCAGCCCTGTGATCTCAGTGAAGACTGGTGGAATATACTAATCAGCTCATACCTAATCTAACCTAATAAGACCGGTATGGCTGCTGTTATTGCAACTGCTATGCTGTGAGTGTAATTGTATAAAACTCTCAATGAGGGTAAATATGTATTCCTACTGTGTACAGTTAGAGACAATCAAAATACTACTTCTATAAAAATGAAGTTTATACTAATATTTCCTATTTAAAATACGATCTTTATTGAGAATCTGAATAAAATTAATAAATATGTGCTCCTGTAAAAATATGTAAAAAACTTTTCAAATATAAAAACATATGTATGTATAGAGTCAAGGGCAACACTGCTCACTGCCAGGGTCCCATTTGGAGTCGGTGGGGTGACATTTTCACGTGTGTGCATATGCACGTGGGGACATAAGCATATTGTTGCCCTTGACTCTATACATACATATGTTTTTATATTTGAAAAGTTTTTTACATATTTTTACTGGAGCACATATTTATTAATTTTATTCAGATTCTCAATAAAGATCGTATTTTAAATAGGAAATATTAGTATAAACTTCATTTTTATAGAAGTAGTATTTTGATTGTCTCTAACTGTACACAGTAGGAATACATATTTACCCTCATTGAGAGTTTTATACAATTACACTCACAGCATAGCAGTTGCAATAACAGCAGCCATACCGGTCTTATTAGGTTACATTAGGTATGAGCTGATTAGTATATTCCACCAGTCTTCACTGAGATCACAGGGCTGCAGATGCGTGGCTAGATATATAAGTGTAACGGTAGTGCGGGAGCCATACCTTGAGGAAGAGGGACGTTACCCTCGAAACGCGTCGGGATTGGCCCCTATTCATGTCCGTTACACACGGCTAGGTGACGTCACCATCTAACCACGCCCCCTGCACACCTCGCTTCGCTGGCAGCGGCGCCATCAGCCGAGGCTTCCGCTGAGCTGCGGCGACGGGTCTCTACAGGGGATTTGCATTCTTGGGGAGGATGCTCCCTTCAGCAGAAGACTACCGAACGGTGGAGAAGAAATCGTCGTACAAGTGGCAACACTTAGGACTCTACTTGAACTAGTAAGTGCCTTGCAGCGCGGCAACTGTTATATTATTTTATTTTAGCAATTAATTATTGACTTACCTATGAAGATATTAGGATTAAAGGGAATCTATCAGCCCCTAGGATGTGTATGACCTATTAATATGGGCATACAGGTGATAGAAATGTTACACTAGTCCTACCTGTATGCCTCATATTAGCATCTTGTTGTTGAGAAATGTTATTTTTTTTTCCTTACGTGACTGATTTCTTCCAGGCACCGGGGCATGACAGATTCCCTTAAATAGGGATTGTATGACTTTATGAACCCACACGGCTGTGAAATGTATGTGCATTATTGGCAACTATCATGTACATGACTTGTATATTAGAATAGGAGGTGTGCATGATGATTGCCGATCTTGCACACGTCTTAGGGGGTGTGTTGGGTTGTAGCATCATTGGCCTCACTCACATCCAATTAAGAAGGGAGTGGCACTGGACATCACTTAATAACCGCTTTAAAGGCTCATGCACGAGGCTCTATTTTAATGCTCTTTTGTCCAGAGCAGTAATGGAGCTTTTATACAGGTTCTGCATCTCTATATGTCTACAATTGAATCTGACCCTCCACCAATGAATATGACATTTACATAATATTTATTATGCTTTGTTTATACATCGCCATCATATTCTGCAGCGTTTTACAATCATCATCACTGTCCCCGATGGGACTCACAATCTAGATTCCTGATCAGTATGTCTTTGTAGTGTGAGGAAACCGGAGAACCCGGAGGAAACACGAAGAGAGCATACAAACTCCTAGCAGATGTTGTCTGTTATGAACTGGTGGCCTAGGAGCAGCATGAGACGTACTCTGGAGAAGGTGGTACCTGTACTGACCGCAGACCCTGAACTTAACACCGCAACTAGAAGTAGCCGTGGAATGTACCTGTCACTCCCTAGACATCTCGACACAGCCGGAGGACTAATTACCCCAAGAGATAGAAAGGGGAAAACTATCTTGCCTCAGAGAAAATCCCCCAAAAAGGATAGACAGCCCCCCACAAATATTGACTGTGAGAAGAGAGGGAAATAACATACGCAGACTGAAATCAGGATTTAGCAAAGGAGGCCAATTCTAGCTAAATAGAAAGAAAAGGACAGAGTACTATGCGGTCAGTATTAAAACACTAGAAAATATCCACCACAGAAAATACAAAACTCCACAACTAACTAAAGGCATGTAGGGTATATCTGCATCTCCAGAGATACCAGCTTGGCTACACAAATCCTTATACAGACCAAGCTGGACAAGACAAAACATGGAAGGTAACTAGAATGATCAGGCCCACAGCATGTGGACTGCAGAAAACAAAGCCAGCACTTATCTTTGTTGAAATGATCAGCAAGCAAGAGAGGTGAATCCTCCAGGAAACAATGGACAACTGGCACTAACCAAAGGGTCAAGCAAGATTAAATAGCCCAGTCAAAATTGCAATAAGTGGACACACCTAATGACTGCTGTGATCCAAAGACAGCAGCACTACCACTTATAACCACCGGAGGGAGCCCAAGAGCAGAATTCACAACAGTTGTCCTTGACAAAATTTTGCTGATAGCAGCTGAATTCTCACCAAATCCGGCAAGTATTTGTGAATGTGTTGCCTCTGGTCATGCTCATATCCGGATATGGAAGAGAGCTGAGCAGAAATACAGTAGCCCTTTAAATATGTATTATGTATTTATTGTGAATTTTTGATTTTGAGCTGCAGAGTCCCTTTAAAAAGGAAAGTTTTATTAATTTTGTTACTCAACATATCAGACAGTATCTTTAAGTACAGCACAAGGCAGAGCCTGTAAAGCTGCACATGGATATTACTCCACTTTATACCATAGTATATACCATACTGCCATAGTATTTCCATGCAAAAGGCAATGTCATGTGAACATGCTCTTATTGAAAGCTCCTCACTTCTGCATCTCTGGCAGCATCACTCTTAGCTGGGATTTTCGGACGTCAATGCCGATTATTAGGTTTGCAATGAAGTTGAAGAGATTTGGCATGCAAAAACAAAAGTAAAAAAAAGGACAGGATCGGACACCGGTGGGTGGCAGGTACAGGTGAACTATGAGGGTTTTTTTCCTTTGACCTTTTGGTTAACATAACTGGTCACCATTTTGCGAATTCCCCCAAAAATCTGTTTTCTGGAGAATATAGATATTTGTAAAATTTGAGAAAAATTCAATTTCTTTTGAAAAAAATTGTTCATCTCAACTGACAATAACTATCAAGTGACTACTAAAACAATATCACCAGCTCCTGTTACCTCCCAATGGTGAAGTCAGCCGTGATTGATAACCCCTCTGACTATTAACTATAAACACCCTAATATTTGAAAATAAAGGACACATTTTTAATGTAAATTTCCAAACTTATGGCCCAGATGTATGTAAATATAAACTGTATATTTGGATTCAATGGCAAAAATAAAGAAAAATGTATACTGCATGGTCCCATTAGTACATTGGTTACCAATCGCCAGTTCATTGCCATTTTACCTTGGCTTTCAAGCAACGTCATGTCAACTTGGAGATATAGCCTGAAATCAAATTTCAGCGTTGGTTTTTCATCCATTTTTTTGAAAAAGCTAAATACTTTGCATTTTATGCTTACCTTGGTAAAAAATGTCAAAACTTCTTTAATTTCAAATTCATGTCTCACTGACATAAAAATATCAAAAATAAGTTGTGTAGATTTCACTCGTTCCCAACACTCATACAATTTTAATTAAATAAACAGACATAAATTATGAATGGCATTGTTCCATGTAAGAACAGGTTACACAGTGTTTTAAAGAAATAAATAAAAGATGTGCTTCTCTTAAAATATAATTTTTCACTGTTCTGGAGAAGTGTAATATATTTTATTACCATCTAACTCCAACAACCGAACTTAAAGGGGTGATCAAAAACACAAATTAAGTTTCATCCTAAATGCCTAACTATTTCATGCCAGAATCTCATCTATTTTCTAATATGCTTAAATTAAAAACTCCTTACTATTCCTTCTCTACACTACCTAACGTCTTTAATTTATTTTTTACTACTTCCTTTCTTTTACGACGTTTCGATTGAGAATCCCAATGCATGCCGGGATACTCAAATGAAGCATTATCAAGTGACAAAACTTGCGGGGGCAGCATTGGTCTCTGCAAGCTGGGTATTCTTACAACGTGCACTGACAGTGCGCTCTCCTGCCAGTCCGTTACTTCTGGTCAGAGCAGGTGAAAGAGCGCACTGTCACTGTGCATCTATTGGAATTGACATATGATGCATGCATGCTCAGTAGAGAAGAAAGTAGCCCAGCCCCTGAAACGGAGTTCACTGATGATGCTTCCCATATACAGTACTGTCTGGATTCAGCATAGGGTTAATTTAACACACAATTTGCCAAAGGCAACTAAAGATCCCTAATCAAGAGCCTAACTAAAACTTAGCTTTTAATCATTAGCAAGGAAACACACACTTACAATTGCAAGGCTAATGTGTGTGAGTATGCCACTAAAGTGATTTAACCCCTTCATGACCTTGGGATTTTCCGTTTTCCCGTGTTCGTTTTTCACTCCCCTCCTTCCCAGAGCCATAACTTTTTTATTTTTCCGTCAATTTGGCCATGTGAGGGCTTATTTTTTGCGGGACGAGATGTTCTTTTGAACGACATCATTGGTTTTACCATGTCGTGTACTAGAAAACGGGAAAAAAATCCCAAGTGCGGTGAAATTGCATAAAAAGTGCAGTCCCACACTTGTTTTTTGTTTGGCTTTTTTGCTAGGTTCACTAAATGCTAAAACTGACCTGCTATTATAATTCTCCAGGTCATTACGAGTTCATAGACACCTAACATATCTAGGTTATTTTTCACCTAAGTGGTGAAAAAAAATTCCAAACTTTGCAAAAAAAAAAAAAGCGCCATTTTCCGATACTCGTAGCGTCTCCATTTTTCGTGATCTGGGGTCAGGTGAGAGCTTATTTTTTGTGTACCGAGCTGGCGTTTTTAAAGATACCATTTTGGTGCAGATACGTTCTTTTGATCGCCCGTTATTGCATTTTAATGCAATGTCGCGGCGACCAAAAAAACGTAATTCTGTCGTTTCAAATTTTTTTCTCGTTACGCCATTTAGCGATCAGGTTAATGCTTTTTTTTATTGATAGATCGGGCGATTCTGAATGCGGCGATACCAAATATGTGTAGGTTTGATTTTCTTTTTATTGATTTATTTTGATTGGGGCGAAAGGGGGGTGATTTAAACTTTAATATTTTTTTTATTTTTTTCACATTTTTTTAAACTTTTTTTTAACTTTTGCCATGCTTCAATAGCCTCCATGGGAGGCTAGAAGCAGGCACAGCACGATCGTCTCTGCTACATAACAGCGATCATCAGATCGCTGCTATGCAGCAGAAAATCAGGTGTGCTGTGAGCGCCGACCACAGGGTGGCGCTCACAGCTGCCGGAGATCAGTAACCTTAGAGGTCTCAAGGACCTCTATGGTTACATGGTTACAATTCTAAAGCATCGCCGACCTCCGATCATGTGATGGGGTCGGCAATGACGTCATTTCCGGCCGCCCGGCCAAATGCGGTAGTTAAATGTCGCTGTCTGCGTTTGACAGCAGCATTTAACGAGTTAATAGCGGAGGGTGAATCGCGATTTCACCCGCCGCTATTGCGGGCACATGTCAGCTGTTCAAAACAGCTGACATGTCCCGGCTTTGATGCGGGCTCACCGCGGAGCCCTGCATCAAAGCAGGGGAGCTGACCTCGGACGTACTATCCCGTCCGAGGTCAGTAAAGGGTTAATGACAAAAGTGCTAGTGCATGTATGGCATATTATTTATTGCACTACCCTTATTGGCTCAAGCTATGAAGGGAATATATATCCAATCATCAGTGTCTTGGATTAAAAAAGGGATTTTTCAGTATTTCCCTTCAAGGTAAAATTACCCAAGATAATCCCTTCACTTGAAGCTGTAAAACCAATATTGGGTACTGGTGTAAATTCACATCAAGAGATCACTCCATCTGATAATTATTGTTTTGATTGAGATTGAGGTCAACAATTGGGTCCCCCCATTTACATGATGATGCTTCGTCACATGGAGGCGGCAGAGGCTGCAGCATGGTCCACGGCCTTTACCCCCACACATCTTTTGAGTATTCCATCACACAGTGAAATTCTCAAATAAAGCATCATCAAAAAGGGAAGTATTAAAAAAATAAATAAAGCAGTTAAATAGTACAGTGAGGGAATGGTAGGGACTTTATAATTAAAGAAATTTAGAAAATACAGATGCTTGTCACAAAATTAGAATATCAACAAAAAGTTAATTTATTTCCTTTCTTCAATACAAAAAGTGAAACGCATATATTATATAGAGTCATTAGAAAAGTCATTATCTCAGTAAGTTAGCATACTTTATAGCACCAGCTTGAAAAATGGTTTTAAAATCTGAAATGTTGGCCTACTGAAATATATGTTCAGTAAATGTACTCAGTACATGGTCGCGGCTCCTTTTTCATCAATTACTACATCAGTGCAGCGTGGCATGGAGGCAATCAGCCTGTGGCACTGCTGAGGGGTTATGGAAGCCCTGGTTGCTTTGATAGTGGCCTCAGCTCATTTGTTGGGTCTGAGGTCTCTCATCTTCCTCTTGACAAGGTCAGGTGAGTTTGCTGCCAAGCACATTGATACTGTTGTTTTTAAACCAGGTATTGGTACTTTTGGCAGTGTGGACAGGTGCCAAGTCCTGCTGGAGAATGAAATTTCCATTTCCAAAAATCTTGACAGCAGAGAGAGGCATGAAGTGCTGTAAAATTTCCTGATAGACGGCTGCGCTGACTTTGGTCTTGATAAAACACAGTGCACCTACACCAGCAGATGATATGGCTCCCCAAACCATCAGTTATTGTAGAAACTTCACACTACACCATGTTCCAAATTATTATGCAAATTGTATTTTTCTTGGATTTTCCTAAATGGTCGGTGGAAATGACAGCCAGTTTAATAAAAGTCATCATCCGTTAGATTATACATCGAATTTTATTGAAGAAACCTCCCAATGATAACAGTATAATATCCAAAATGAATAAAAACTCACAATGCACTGTTCCAAATTATTATGCACAGTAGAATGTCTAAACATTTGATATGCTTTAAAGAACTGAAAATGCTCATTTGTGGAATTTGCAGCATTAGGAGGTCACATTCACTGAACAAAAAAGCTATTTAACTCCAAAACATCCTAACAGGCCAAGTTACATGTTACCATAGGAACCTTTCTTTGCTATCACCTTCACAATTCTTGCATCCATTGAACTTGTGAGTTTTTGGAGAGTTTCTGCTTGTATTTCTTTGCATGGAGTCAGAATCACCTCCCAGAGCTGCTGTTTTGATGTGAACTGCCTCCCACCCTCATAGATCTTTTGCTTGATGATACTCCAAAGGTTCTCTATAGGGTTGAGGTCAGGGGAAGATGGTGGCCACACCATGAGTTTATCTCCTTTTATGCCCATAGCAGCCTATGACTCAGAGGTATTCTTTGCAGCATGAGATGGTGCATTGTCAGCATGAAGATGATTTTGCTCCTAAAGGAACGTTTCTGCTTTTTATACCATGGAAGAAAGTTGTCAGTCAGAAACACTATATACTTTGCAGAGGTCATTTTCACACCTTTGGGAACCTTAAAGGGCCCTAACAGCTGTTTCCTCATGATTCCGGCCCAAAACATGACTACTCCACCCCCTTGCAGACATTGCAGACGTAGCCTTGTTGGAACATGGTGGCCATCCACCAACCATCCACTACTCCATCCATCTGGACCATCCAGGGTTGCTTGACATTCATCAGTAAACAAGACTGTTTGAAATCTAGTCTTCATGTATGCCTGGGCCCACTGAAACAGTTTCTGCTTATGAACAATGTTTAAGGGTGGCCGAATAGTAGGTTTATGCACCACAGCAAGCTTTTGAAGGATCCTACACCTTGAGGTTTGAGGGACTCCAGAGGCACCAGCAGCTTCAAATATCTGTTTGCTGCTTTGTAAAGGTATTTAGGCAGCTGCTTTCTAATTCCAATGAATTTGTCTGGCAGAAACCTTCCTCATTATGCCTTTATCTGCATGAACTCTGTCTGTGCTCTGTTTCAGTCACAAATCTATTCACAGTATGATGATCACTCTTAAATTTTCGTGACATATCTAACTTTTTCATCCTTTGACCAAGGCATTGCACTATTTGATGCTTTTCGACAGCAGAGAGATCCTTTTTCTTTCCCATGTTACTTGAAAACTGTGGCCTGCTTAATAATGTGGAACACCATTTTGAAGTAGTTTTCCTTTAATTAGAATCACCTGAAAAACTAATTATCACATGTGTTTAAGACTGATTTCAGTGATCCATTGAGCCCTGAGACACAATACCATCCATGAGTTTATTTGAAAAACAAAACAATTAAATCTTTATGACACTTAAATCCAATTTGCATAATAATTTGGAACATGTTGTAAACCTTAAGCAGCTTGGATTGCTTGCCTCTCCACTCTTCCTCCAGACCCTGGGACCTTAATTTCCAACTGAAATACAAAATGTACTTTCATCTGAAAACCACACCTTGGACCACTGAACAACAGTCCAGTTCTTTTTCTCCTTGGCCCAAGTATATTGGTCATGAGTGGCTTAACACAAGGAATGCGACCCTTGTAGCCCATGTCCTAGATACGTCTGTGTGTGGGGTCTCTTGAAGCAATGAGTCCAGCAGCAGTCCACTCCTTTTGGATCTCCTCCAAATTTTTGAATGGTCTTTTCTTAACAATCCTTTTAAGGCTGCGGTTATCCCAGTTGCTTGTGCACCTTTTTCTACCACACTTTTTCCTTCCACTCAACTTTCCATTAATATTCTTGGATACAGCACTCTGTGAACATCTAGCTTCTTTAGCAATGACCTTTTATGGCTTACCCTCCTTGTGGAGTGTGTCAATGAATGCCTTCTGGACATCTGTCAAGTCAGCAGTCTTCCCCATGATTGTGGAGCCTACTGAAACAGACTATGGGACCTTTTTAAACACTTAGGAAGCCTTTGCAGGTGTTTTTGTTAATTATTCTAATTTACTGAGATAATGACTTTGGGGTTTTTATTGGCTGTAAGCCATAATCATCAACATTAATAGAAATAAACACTTGAAAAAGATCACTCTGTAATGATTCTATATAATATATGAGTAACTTTTTGTATTGAAGAACAGAAATAAATTTACTTTATGATGATATTCTAATTTTGTGGAAGCACTTGTAGATTAAATTGTGACATTAGATAGGGATTTAAGATGAAAATTAATTTGTGTTTCGGACTACACTTTTAATATCTCTCAAACAGTAAAGTTGTCATATAACTGCAAAAGTTCGTGGCAGGGTGAGGAGGGAGCAGATGGATCAGGAGTAGAATATGATATATTCAGGGACAGGAAACTTCCTGTTTCTACACAGAGCAGAGAAAAGAGAAGAATTAGCTGGTAAAAGGGCTAAAGAAGCAATTGTAAATATGAAATAGTTTTCATTTCTCTACTGCGGTGTAGCAATTTTCTTTATCTGGTGATTGAAACAAATCCCTTTTTGGCAAATTATATGAGACTCTGAGTGCTACTGTTTATCCTCTGGATTATGGTCAGTGGATTATTTTCACGTTCAGTCAGCACCTCCCAAGCTAGAGTGTTCGTCTTTCCTTCTTTTTTACTGAAATAAACTAAAAGCATGAACATTTTGATTGGAGCAATTCTTTAATTTGTGTAACTTTATGGAAGGAGGAGATGTGAGGGCTGCTTTTAAACCTAAAAACTGGTGCCTAAGAAGCCCAATGCTCAGATCCTTCAGAGCTGTGATATCTTCCCGAGACCACTCTAACACTGTGTAAGCCCATACAGTCTCTCAAAGGATCTCCTGGAATGCACTGTCTTTTATATCACGTTTTAATTATGTGTAATAAAGAAGACACTTTTAAAATTTTACTTTTTCTTCTGATGTGCTACTGCACAAGTGTCTTGGAAATTTTCTGGTTTTTTTAGCATAGATTTTTTTTCCTGTACACCATCTTGAGATGTGAGATAGCTTGCAAATATTAAATTTGGGTAAATAGAGATGGCTTTTTTATCAGTCTCTCAAACAAAACAAACTCTTAGGGTATGTGCACACGTTCAGGTTTTTTCGCATTTTTTTGCGTTTTTTCGCAATAAAATACGATATAAAAACTCATTAAAAACGCATACATTATGCATCCTATCATTTAGAATGCATTCTGCAATTTTTGTGCACACGATGCGTTTTTTCCGCGAAAAAAAACGCATCGTGGTAAAAAAAGCAGCATGTTCATTAATTTTGCAGATTTTCCGCGTTTTTCCCGCTATTCTATGCATTGTAAAAAACCGCAAAAAAACGCACAAAAACGCATCAAAAACGTGAAAAAAACGCATGTGGATTTCTGGCAGAAATGTCCGGTTTTTGTTAGGAAAATTTCTGCAAGAAATCCTGACATGTGCACATACCCTTAAGTCTTAAACTTAACGCATTAAACTAACTATCCCTGTGTGGCCTATTAAAAATAGAAAAAAAAACAAAACACATAATCAGGTTCCTTGCATCGTGTTCTCATACACTTTATGCAGTTAATAGCACTCTGTGTCTGTACTGCTACATACTTAGGCTGTTAACTGGTTCATGCAGCTTTACATGAACCCCCGAGCCTTACACTATGGCTGGTCCAAATAACTAAAGCAATTGTCACCATCCACCTCTCGTGTCTCCCCTTTTCCTCATAGTTTGTAAGCTTGCGAGCAGGGCCCTCATTCCTCCTGGTATCTGTTTTGAACTGTGATTTCTGTTATGCTGTAATGTCTATTGTCTGTACAAGTCCCCTCTATAAGTTGTAAAGCGCTGCGGAATATGTTGGCGCTATATAAATAAAAATTATTATTATATTATTATTAAGTCTCTGCCTCTTTAACCCAGACCCTACTCCAAAGGGCACTGCCTCCATCTCTGTTTAGGTTCTTCAAGGGTTTTGTTTCTCTGTAATGGCTACTCCTTAGTGATGAGCAAATATACTCTTTACTCGAGATTTCTCGAGCACGCTCGGGGGTCCTCCGAGTATTTTTTAGTGCTCGGAGATTTAGTTTTTCTTGCTGCAGCTGAATGATTTACATCTGTTTGCCAGCATAAGTACATGTGGGGATTCCCTAGCAACCAGGCAACCCTCACATGTACTTATGCTGGCTAAATCATGCTTATGCTGTATATCATTCAGCTGCGGCAAGAAAAACTAAATCTCCGAGCACTAAAAAATACTCGGAGGACCCCCGAGCGTGCTCGAGAAATCTCGAGTAAAGAGTATATTCGCTCATCACTACTCATCTCAAATGTTCGACCTCTGTCTGTTCCTCATTCATGCTCAATCTTATCAGTTAGCTTTCCAGTTAAGCTCTGCCTGTCAATGTCTATCACCATGCCACCTTCCCCTGTCTTCCCCACAGAGGACAGTATTTTTCTAGACATCTCAATATAAAGAGACCAACAGGATGCATAGATCATTTTCAAACCATAATTTCCTCTAAATTTGGGCACATCATCTAACCAACTAGTGATCCATTTCTCACTCTACAGTTTTAAACACCTAGGTTGACAATGCACCCCATCCACCACTGGTTAAGTGGCAGCATAAGAAATACTTGCCAACCCACCTTCTTAACCCCTTCACCCCCAAGGGTGGTTTGCACGTTAATGACCGGGCCAATTTTTACAATTCTGACCACTGTCCCTTTATGAGGTTATAACTCTGGAACGCTTCAACGGATCTTGGCGATTCAGACACTGTTTTCTCGTGACATATTGTACTTCATGATAGTGGTAAAATTTATTCGATATAACTTGCGTTTATTTGTGAAAAAAACGAATATTTGGTGAAAATTTTGAAAATTTTGCAATTTTCCAACTTTGAATTTTTATGCCCTTAAATCACAGACATATGTCACGCAAAACACTTAATAAGTAACATTTTCCACATGTCTACTTTACATCAGCACAATTTTGGAACCAAAATTTTTTTTTGTGACGGAGTTATAAGGGTTAAAAGTTGACCAGCAATTTCTCATTTTTACAACACCATTTTTTTTTAGGGACCACATCTCATTTGAAGTAATTTTGAGGGGTCTATATGATAGAAAATACCCAAGTGTGGCACCATTCTAAAAACTGCACCCCTCAAGGTACTCAAAACCACTTTCAAAAAGTTTATTAACCCTTCAGGTGTTTCACAGGAATTTTTGGAATGTTTAAATAAAAACATTTAACTTTTTTTCACACAAAATTTATTTCAGCTCCAATTTGTTTTATTTTACCAAGGGTAACAGGAGAAAATAGACCCCAAAATTTGTTAAACAATTTGTCCTGAGTACGCTGATACCCCATATGTGGGGGTAAACCACTGTTTGGGCGCATGGCAGAGCTCGGAAGGAAAGGAGCGCCATTTGACTTTTCAATGCAAAATTGACTGGAATTGAGATGGGACGCCATGTTGCATTTGGAGAGCCCCTGATGTGCCTAAACATTGAAACCCCCCACAAGTGACACCATTTTGGAAAGTAGACCCCCTAAGGATCTTATCTAGATGTGTGGTGAGCACTTTGACCCAACAAGTGCTTCACAGAAGTTTATAATGCAGAGCCGTAAAAATAAAAAATCATATTTTTTCACAAAAATGATCTTTTCGCCCCCAATTTTTTATTTTCCCAAGGGTAAGAGAAGAAATTGGACCCGAAAAATTGTTTTGCAATTTGTCCTGAGTACGCTGATACCCCATATGTGGGGGTAAACCACTGTTTGGGCGCATGGCAGAGCTCGGAAGGGAAGGAGCGTCATTTGACTTTTCAATGCAAAATTGACTGGAATTGAGATGGGACGCCATGTTGCGTTTGGAGAGCCCCTGATGTGCCTAAACATTGAAACCCTGTACAAGTGACACCATTTTGGAAAGTAGACCCCTTAAGGAACTTATCTAGATGTGTGTTGAGCACTTTGACCCAACAAGTGCTTCACAGAAGTTTATAATGCAGAGCCGTAAAAATAAAAAATCATATTTTTTCACAAAAATGATCTTTTCGCCCCCATTTTTTTATTTCCCCAAGGGTAAGAGAAGAAATTAGACCACAAACGTTGTTGTGCAATTTGTCCTGAGTACGACGATACCCCATATGTGGGGGTAAACCACTGTTTGGGCGCATAGCAGAGCTCGGAAGGGAAGGAGCGCTATTTTACTTTTCAATGCAAAATTGACTGGAATTAAGATGGGATGCCATGTTGCGTTTGGAGAGCCCCTGATGTGCCTAAACATTAAAAACCCCCACAAGTGACACCATTTTGGAAAGTAGACCCCCTAAGGAACTTATCTAGATGTGTTTTGAGAGCTTTGAACCCCCAAGTGTTTCACTACAGTTTATAACGCAGAGCCGTGAAAATAAAAATTCCTTTTTTTTTCACAAAAATGATTTTTAGCCCCCAGTTTTGTATTTTCACAAGGGTATCAGGATAAATTGGACCCCAAAAGTTGTTGTCCAGTTTGTCCTGAGTACGCTGATACCCCATATGTGGGGGGGAACCACTGTTTGGGCGCATGACAGAGCTCGGAAGGGAAGGAGCGCCATTTGGAATGCAGACTTAAATGGATTGGTCTGCAGGCGTCACGTTGCATTTGCAGAGCCCCTGATGTACCCAAACAGTACAAACCCCCCACAAGTGACCCCATATTGAAAACTAGACCCCCCAAGGAACTTATCTAGATGTGTTGTGAGAACTTTGAACCCCCAAGTGTTTCACTACAGTTTATAACGCAGAGCCGTGAAAATAAAAATTCTTTTTTTTTTCACAAAAATGATTTTTAGCCCCCAGTTTTGTATTTTCACAAGGGTATCAGGATAAATTGGACCCCAAAAGTTGTTGTCCAATTTGTCCTGAGTACGCTGATACCCCATATGTGGGGGGGAACCACTGTTTGGACGCATGACAGAGCTCGGAAGGGAAGGAGTGCCATTTGGAATGCAGACTTAAATGGATTGGTCTGCAGGCGTCACGTTGCATTTGCAGAGCCCCTGATGTACCCAAACAGTACAAACCCCCCACAAGTGACCCCATATTGGAAACTAGACCCCCCAAGGAACTTATCTAGATGTGTTGTGAGAACTTTGAACCCCCAAGTGTTTCACTACAGTTTACAACGCAGAGCCGTGAAAATAAAAAATCTTTTTTTTCCCACAAAACTTATTTTTTGGCCCCCAGTTTTGTATTTTACCAAGGGTAGCAGGAGAACTTGGACCCCAAAAGATGATGTCCAATTTGTCCTGAGTACGCAGATACCCCATATGTTGGGGTAAACCCCTGTTTGGGCACACGGGAGAGCTCTGAAGGGAAGGAGCACTGTTTTCCTTTTTCAACGCAGAATTGGCTGGAATTCAGATCGGATGCCAAGTCCCGTTTGGAGAGCCCCTGATGTGCCTAAACAGTGGAAACCCCCCAATTATAACTGAAACCCTAATCCAAACACACCCCTTACCCTAATCCCAACAGTAACCCTAACCACTCCTCTAACCCAGACACACCCAACCCTATTCCCAACGGTAAATGTAATCCAAACCCTAACCCTATCTTTAGCCCCAACCCTAACTGTAGCCCCAACCCTAGCCCCAACCCTAGCCCTAACCCTAGCCCTAACCCGAGCAATAACCCTAGCCCTATCACTAGCCCTAACACTAGCCGTAACACTAGCCCTAACCCTAGCCCTAACCCTAGCCCCAACCCTAGCCCTAACCCTAGCCCTAGCCCAACCCTAGCCCTAACCCTAGCCCCAACCCTAACCCTAGCCCTAACCCTTGCCCTAACCCTAACCCTAGCCCTAACCCTAGCTCTAACCCTAGCCCTAACTCTAGCCCTAACTCTAGTCCTAACTCTAGTCCTAACTCTAGTCCTAACTCTTGTCCTAACTCTAGCCCTAACCCTAACCCTAATGGGAAAATGGAAATAAATACATTTTTTAATTTTTAAATTTTTCCCTAACTAAGGGGGTGATGAAGGGGGGTTTGATTTACTTTTATAGCGGGTTTTTTAGCGGATTTTTCAGATTGGCAGCCGTCACACACTGAAAGACGCTTTTCATTGCAAAAAATATTTTTTGCGTTACCACATTTTGAGAGCTGTAATTTTTACATATTTGAGTCCACAGAGTCATGTGAGATCTTGTTTTTTGTGGGACGAGTTGACGTTTTTATTGGTAACATTTTCGGACACGTGACATTTTTTGATCGCTTTTTATTTCGATTTTTGTGAGGCAGAGTGATCAAAAACCAGCTATTCATGAATTTCTTTTGGGGGAGGCGTTTATACCGTTCCGCGTTTGGTAAAATTAATAAAGCAGTTTTATTCGTCGGGTCAGTACGATTACAGCGATATCTCATTTATATCATTTTTTTTATGTTTTGCCGCTTTTATACGATAAAAACTATTTTATAGAAAAAATAATTATTTTGGTATCGCTTTATTCTCAGGACTATAACTTTTTTATTTTTTTGCTGATGATGCTGTATGGCAGCTCATTTTTTGCGGGACAAGATGACGTTTTCAGCGGTACCATGGTTATTTATATCAGTCTTTTTAATCGCGTGTTATTCCACTTTTTGTTCGGCGGTATGATAATAAAGCGTTGTTTTTTGCCTCGTTTTTTTTTTTTTTTCTTACGGTGTTTACTGAAGGGGTTAACTAGTGGGGCAGTTTTATAGGTTGGGTCGTTACGGACGCGGCGATACTAAATATGTGTACTTTTATTGTTTTTTTTATTTTATTTAGCAAAAGAAATGTATTTATGGGAATAATATATATATTTTTTTTCTTTATTTAGGATATTTTTTTTATTTATTTTTTTACACATGTGGGGAATTTTTTTTTAACTTTTTTACTTTGTCCCAGGGGGGGACATCAAAGATCATTGATCTGGCAGTGTGCACAGCACTCTGCCAGATCTGCGATCTGCTGTGCAGGGCTGCAGGCTTACCAGCGCCTGCTCTGAGCAGGCACTCGGTAAGCCACCTCCCTCCCTGCAGGACCCGGATGCCGCGGCCATCTTGGATCCGGGACCTGCGGCGAGGTGGGAGGTAGGAGACCCTCGGAGCAACGCGATCACATCGCGTTGCTCCGGGGGTCTCAGGGAAGCCCGCAGGGAGCCCCCTCCCTGCGCGATGCTTCCCTATACCGCCGGTACACCGCGATCATGTTTGATCGCGGTGTGCCGGGGGTTAATGCGCCGGGGGCGGTCCGTGACTGCTCCTGGCACATAGTGCCGGATGTCAGCTGCGATATGCAGCTGACACCCGGCCGCGATCGGCCGCGCTCCCCCCGTGAGCGCGGCCGATCGCGTATGACGTACTATCCCGTCGGTGGTCATACGGGCCCACCCCACCTCGACGGGATAGTACGTCAGATGTCAGAAAGGGGTTAAAAACACTACTCTAGGAGCTCCTGATCATTGATGATCACATATTAGCTTAATAGCTATCATGCTTCGCTTGGCAAAAAGTCCTACTTTTTTTTGTTCTGAGTTCCACTCCTTCCTAGTAAGACAATACCTATTAAGAATGCTTTAGACACCTAACCATCATGTCTCTAGCCTTTTAGTCTATAACCTCTGCAGCCATAAACTGTCAGTCTAACCCTGTCTCTTGGCAGATTGACAAGCTTGCTTCTTAAGGTCATTGAGTTCCAAGCCTATCACTGGTTAGACCAAGAAAGCTCTGATCCAGCACCTCATGCTATAATCTAGCCTGAATGACGCTAAACTTGAAACTTAAATAAGATTTCCTCTGCCCCTAACTCATAGTATGGGGGGATGTTGTGCCTTAGCACCATTATAGCTACTCCTAGACAGCCATTTCTCTATACCTTCCCTTGTAACTGTCCTTCAGAAGACTCTCATTCCTATTGCTGCAATGTTCAAGCAAGTTTATTTAAAGTTCATAAACCGCCCAAGATGGCAAAACAAAAATGCAGCCTTTTCCGGCAATTAGTGAAAACATAAAGTAAAAAATCCACACAATACACACAGCGGGTCCGCCCACTCAGGGTAGTGGTCTCTGGTTCTTTAGGTCATATCACAGACCAACAAAGTGGAGATCCACACATCTCCAGCTCCAGACACTGAATTAGACACTCGGCCTCTATTTTTTCTGCCAAACCATGCAGATGGGTGAGCAGTCATTCACACCCATCTCTTATGACTGCTCATAAAACCCGGCCCCGGAATGGCCCAAATAACTCTCTCAGTACTATGTGTGCTAGAGCATGCATCCGTTCTCACATCACCGCATCTAATAGCCGCGATGACACATATCTCCCCTCAAGGACTCGTCTGGCAGCCATTTTATAATATATACAATGGAGCAAAACATTTCCTCTCCTTCAGACCCTGGGAACCATCCAGGATCGCTTCCGATATTTGTGTCCCATTGACTTGCATTGGTATCGGGTATCGGTATCGGCGATATCCGATATTTTTTGGATTTCGGCCAATCCAATCCGATACCGATACTTTTGAATATCGGAAGGTATCGCTCAACACTATTCAGCACTTCTTCCATCCAGTTCAACAATTTCACTGCTCCCCAGATCTCCTTGTATAGACTGAATTAGAAATTGCTCTGTTCAAGTAACGAGCATCCGAGCATTTTATTGCTTACTCATCTCTATTCAGTAAGTGTAAGACTTTAATAGTCATCAGAACAATGACATCTCAAGCAATTTCATTTAAAAAAACTCACAGAGTAATATTTAACCTTCTAGAGTAAGGTCAGCGAAGCTAAAGAATAAAAGAAGCATCACTTAGAGATCAAAGAGGTCAAGTTCTTTACTTTGCAATCTAAGGTAAATAATTTAGTAGAACACAACAGGTTGAGAAGTTTTTAGTGCACTCCCTATGGACATTGGACTATAAAAATATAATACTCCAAAAACTGAAAAGAAAAAAGCATATATTATTTACATATATTTATGTATAGATTTTTCTAAAACAGTAGATTCTTTTTGCATGCAAATTGCAATTTACTAATAGTTTGCTCATCTGTTCTTTTTATAAAAAAAAAATGTATGCAGCGGTATGAATTGAAGCTTCATGCAAAATGTATAGCAAGGATCCTATCTGCCTACCTTATGGCAGGTATTATATTATTGTGCTTTGGTGTGGTAATAAGACTTTTGGGCCCGCTTAGGTTCCAGGGCTGCAATACTACTACTACTACTTCAGTACCCCTAAGGTTGTTATAACCCCAAATTGTAAACTAATCAAATTTTGTTTGTTAACAGACTTTTCAGCGGCATCAAATAGTTTAATTGTGCAATCAAGGAAAAAAACTTATTTAATATGCATAATCGAAGAGAAAAGTCATGTATCACTTCTTCAAGCATTGTCAGAATAAATGGTAGATGGAGTAAGTGTTGCCTTAGATGTACTCTGTGTTCATTTAATCTAGTCCTTTCAGATCCTGAAATAGATCTAAAAAAAGTTTTAATTTTCCCAGGAGTGTAGTTTTGAGAAATAGTTTCAATTCTTCAAGGTTTTTAATACCTTTCCTTGTTTTCAATTGATAATAATCTTCATGTAAACTTTTAGAGAGTGAAAAACTGACCTGATCATGTGTTATTTAGAGCAGCATTTCAAAGAATAGTGAGAAAGAATCCTAGTATCATACACCCTTACCTCGGGCCAAGCATTAAAGCATATCTGTTGTTTCAGGTGACTTTTCAGAATAACCTGTCATGTTTGTGTACATAAAGAACTACATTTCTGGTCATTATATGTTGTGTATCCTGCATTTTTCATTATTTTCATTATTTTTCACCTTTTCAGACTTTATATATAATGTTAGAATTAATGGGCAAAGACTAGCTTCTATAATGTCTCCCATACACAGCGCACACAAATAAGGTACTTCTGGTGGACATTACATAGTAGAACTGAGCAATGCAGCTGTGAATCCAACACTGGGGTGAGATAAACACTTACTAAAAAGCAAGGGTCTTTGTATATTTGTGCCTTTCTGATTTACTTTTCAATCTGCTCCTCCTCTTCTTCCCCTTTACAAAGAATTATTTAGAAAGTTGTAATGTGAATATTCAGTGAGCTTGTTTTGTCCAAAGCAGATTTAGGCTGTTTTTCAAAGTGGACGATTTCAGTTCAGCAAGTGAGGGAGAAGAGAAGAAGTTGCTCATGTGGAGAAGAAATGTCTGAAGTGAAGAAAGAAGCACATTTTCTATTAAAAAGTTACCTGAATTCCCCCCAAATTGGAAGCCTTTGAAAAATGTAAAGAGAAAAAGAAAACAATAACTTGCAAATCTCGTATAGCTATGTTTTAAAAAGACGTAAAACAAAGATCAGAAGGTGACCTTGAGTCATTTTTCCATTGCATTTGAAAAAAATTAACTAATTTAGAAATTGATGAAAGTGACACATTTTAATTATGTATGTTTTTAATACAGTGCCACCTGAGGGCATTCCAATATTGATTGTCACCTTTGTTCCTTGTGCACATGATTTTTTTTTTATAAATTCTGATTCTTTTGATGATGTCATGTTCTCTAGATGGTGGAGCATTCAAAGTATTAGCTATTTTGTAATGAGGAACTTTTGGCTGAAATTGTTCCATAATTGTTAGATACAGTTGGTCACAGATTGGTGACCCTCTGACCACCTTTGCTTCTTAGAGACTCTGCCTCTCTAAGATGCTTGGCTATACACATGCATGTGATTTACTTGAAAATTGACCCACCAGCTGTTTTTTATTAGTGTAATTTACTTTTCCAGCCTTTTGTTACTGCGGTGTTGCTGCCATAAATTTCTGCATGAGTTATTTTTTTTTTCAAATGTAATGGGAAAGTGTCTTTTCAATATAATCTGTCTTACCCAGTGAATCTGGAGATGAAATCCAGGCCTGGCATACGTAAAATCATGCATCTGACTATACTACACTGGCAACTGCTGATCTCCGATGACCCAGTTTTGAACCAAACACCAATATTAAGGGTTTGATTATCTGCTTTATAATCTAGAATGGGCATTATGGGGAAGGCAGCCTGACAGAGCAAAACTACATTATTAGCAAAACTAAATTATTATAAACCACTATGTACTTATAATTACTCATTGTGCCTTTCTACCCAGTTAATCCTTCTGTTTTCCATTAGGTCAAAGACATCACATGACTAAAAACAGACTAGCTAAATAGTGATGAGCGAGGCTGCTTGCCACAGCTTCATACTTGATCAGGCATTGGGGTGCATGGGTACGCTTGTTACTCGATAGAGTATCGCTTTTGCTCAAGCGTCATGGTCCAGTCCCTGCTTAGCATGTTTCGCAGCTATCAGACAGCCAATAAACATGCGGGGATTGCCTGCCATACACGTTAATACCTATGCTATTGGCATTACTTGATTAGCTTGCCGCATCGAGTCATCAGGTCTTATATAAGACCCAATGCTCAACACACTCTCCTCAGAAAGCAGTTCAGGGAGAGTAGATCTGGGAGGGAGAACTTAGATCAGAACATTCATATAAGCAGCGTTTAATTGCTATTGCAGTACTTGTATACCGCTGCTGCCCCTTTAAACAAAAAGTTCTTTTTCAGGGCTACATACTGTCATTTCTCTAGTAAAACCGCTGTTACCTGCATTCAGTGTAGGGATGGCAGGTGGAGGAGGGATAGTTTTGGATTAGAGGCATATAGGCAGGGTTTATTGCCTTAAAGTAATTTTCAGGGCAACAGATTTTATTTTCCCTATTATCTGAAAATCGTCAAGCATATATTATATATCAATTTTAAAATGTTCAAGGCGTTCAGTAAGGGATGGGACGTGCTGCTGATGGTGAACGCAGAGGCCGAGGCCGTGGGTCAAGCATAACTGTGCCTGCTGTGAGAGCAAAACAAACATGCTCATCCAAGTCTTATATACAAGTCATTATACAGGAAAGAATGTTTCCTAAAATTTTTTCCCTGTAAAATTAATTTTATCTTTGGTTTTGTATTTTTTATTGTTAATTCGTAAAAGTGGAGTAATACTCTGACAATATTGTTACCAGCAACGACCTGGGAGTCAGAGATGTGTTCAGGCGTCTTCTTCATACTGTTCCCATTCCATTTGAGTGCTGTTTCCATCCCTTTCAGTTATTTTCCTGCCTCACCAGCCCTCTTGATAGGGTCTTCCGTAAAAATACTCGAGTTTCCCAATGTCTTCCAGTATATACTTGAGTCGATCGCGTCCAACCTGCTTGATTTGAGTGCCGAGCACTTGAGCATTTTAGTACTCAATCATCACTAATTCTAAGCTCTATGTAGAAATAGGAAGTCTCTTTTCCCTTCATGAATCATCATTAAAACTACAATCCTATGTCACTGACAAAAGGGAAACAAGGAAGATACAGTAGATAAAAACAAGGGGGTAGGAGCAGCGCGGTCAGGAGTTGAACAGGAGGCGAAGCTGAGCTGCCAGGGACCTTGTAGTGATGAAGGATAGTAATCCTTATGATGACTCATGCAGGGAAAAAGACTTCCTCTTCTACATAGAGCTTAGAAGGATTCAGTTAGTCTGTTTTTAATCACGTGATATCATAGACCTAATGGAAAAGAGAAGAAATAACTGGGTAGAAAGGCAAAATGAGAAATTGTAAGTACACATAGCTATAAATAGGATGATTTTAAAATATTAATAGAACAAATAAAACAAACAAACATCAAAGTATACTGTTCTAAGCCATTGATATTGTCACGCAATGTGTAGGAACAACTAAACTGCCCATCAACATTTCACAAGTAATGGCACGCGGTATTATAGCAGGAAAAGTCGTATATTTTCACAAAATTCGGAAAACATTCAAATAAAATTTATTTTAGGTCAATTTTATTATGTGGTAAAAAACAGCTAATGCGTCTTGGTTTTAATTATACAGTGCCAAATGTATTTAGAAAAATGTGAATTTGCTAAATTGTGCACAAATTGCTCCAACCGGCTCATGAATGATGCAAAAAAATAAAAATTCCAGTCTTAGTAAATGTAAGTCATTGTTCGATGACCTAACCATGTTATTTTAGAAAAGTGACAGGAAGACCAGATAGTAGTCAATAAGACATTCTTATTACTTATGACATTAAAGTCAAGATTCTTTCGAGTAAACTCCCAACAAGGCATTGCAGCCTGCAAACTTCACTTTCCATTCCAATCTGCGACTCTAATTTCCATCATTTATGTTGTAACAGTCTGACAAATAGGCAAGAACTGATGGCTGAAATCTTGTTCCCATCAGATATTCTGTCAAGACTATAAAACTCTTGAGTGAGTTACAACAAGAAAACAACTTGTCACAGTTGTGCCTGGAGCAGAAGTTTTCATTTCATAGAGTCATCGGATAAATTTATAGAGCGGCATTTCCTGGAAGAGAAGAGCTCAGCTAGATATGTACACAATGAATGAGGATCATTTGCAGACGTATCTGATTACACAGGAAAGAACAGTTCATTCTTAATGTTTAGCAACTGAATTTAAACCCTTAGTAATATGCCAAATGTTGGTTGATAGGTTACAGCTAATTTTTAAGATTCTTATAGGAAATTTTACAAAATTAAGAAAAATGTGGTTAATATAATGCCTCTTTCGCTCCAGCGCCTCAACTGTGGTGCTCCTTGACAGTTCATTCTTAATTTTTTACGGTAGGCATTTGCTGTCCACATATGACCACTGCAGCCAATCACTGGCATTAGTGGTCTTGTACAGTCTACCTTAGCCTCATCGCTGAGCATAGTTATTTGCTGTGGTAGTCATGTGTTGGAGTGTATATACTGTAGAAATATGGGGGCCCCATATTTAAGGTCCAAATTTGGCCCCCGTGAGCTGCCATTAAACAATCCATTTGGTTTCATTGATTGCACCATGGGATCCAGTAGGGATCACAAAGGGTTTATCCCCATTCCTACCCACTTGGATGCCTTAGTCACTGTTCCCCACAACATCTAAGTGGTTATACTCCTGTGACCAGAGGTAACTAAAATCACAGCAGTTACCAGTGAGTGGGTTGTAGCACATGAGCCTACTTCATGCAACTCCTACAGCAGATGTCAGAAGTGGATTAATGCCAGGCAGGGGAAAGAGCCGTTAAATGTTCAGCAACCCCCACACATAGTAGTCACGTGGTTTGCCATCACTGGTGGTACGATACTGGTCATGTAAGTAGATGGCAATTGCTGCAGAGGAGTAAACACATAGTCATGAATAACATGTGAACCATGGTGCTGAAGTAACGGGATTTATCAGGTAAGTAATAGTTTTTTGGTATTTTTAGTCACATTTTCTTGATCTTAGAAAATCCTTTTAATTTTTCAAAATGTTTGCTGACCTCGTAGTTTGCTGCATTTTAGGGTCATTTTTCAGCACCTAAAAATAGCGCTCAAATTAGTAGGTTCTTTTGCATAATGGAAAAATAAATATTTGTTATGCAATAGTTTTTTTATGTTTGATGCCTTTCCGCATTATGACATTCAGTTACATGCAGGCTTCTTCAGTTTGATGCAGGCTCACAAGCTGTGCCTGCATTTTTTCCAGCAGATGATGGCTGTGATATTCAGCCATCATCTGCTTCTAACAGCCGTGAGTGAATCTATGCTCTGCTTGTGGCTGTCATCCTGTAAAAGGCAAGCAGTAATTCTCTGACAGCTGTATTAACAGTGCTTCAGTGGATCTTCCAGGCTCAGCCATTGTAACCAGCACTGTTCTGCGGCGAGCAGATGCTCCTGGGACTAAGTCCTGCTTTTCCGCTACTGAGCATGCCCAGGGGAAGACCTCTCATTGGAGGTCGGGGGTCACATGCTCAGGTCCTGAAGTGGTTCCTATTGGACCACTAGGATGGTCCTGGAGAGCTTTCTCTATAAAAGGTTCGCATGGCCGCACGGCCATGCGCTAGTATCAACTTATGTTTATGAGCTTAGCTACCTTGTGGTCTGTGTCTGCATGTGTTCAGGGTCAGCTGTATAGCCACTAGAATTCCGGCACCTCTGGAGAGGAGTTTGTGTATGTGAATTTAGGGTTGGCATATAGCCACTAGAATTCTGGCACCTCCGGAGAGGAGTTGTTTGTGTGCTATGCTGACTGTATGACCACTGTATGCTACCTGCTCTGTTAGTTAGCTGTGATCCTCTGTGAGGTTAACAGGGCACAGCGTTATCCTAATTCTGGCGACTCTGTGAAGCAACAGAGCTCGCTCTTATATAGATTGGGTGACTGAACCCGTGTTTATTCAGGCGTTTTACCGCCATATAGTGCTGCCATATACTAGCAGCAGGTTCCACTCCTGCATGGTGGACCCTGGGCTGCGAACGCACCTATATTATCTCAATATTTACTTGGTGCATTCCGCCAGCCCTAACACAGTTGATTTTGCTTCCTCAAACCAGTTATTTTTAGGAAGAGCTGTAACACCAGAAGCAAGCAAGTGGCAAAAATGGCCGTGTTTGTGGAAAAATGCAAACCTGTTTTCTTTTACCTTATCTCAGTTGTCCAGCACTATTCCCAGTGTTCAGTGAGGCTTTAATGGCGCTCCTATGGTGACCACTTCTGTGATTTTCTACTTGCCTGGAAGTCGTGTTTTGTCCTCCACTGTACTGGATGTCCCAACTGACGTCAATTATGTGGACAGAGGGAGAAGAGGGTTGGGTTAGACACAATTAGTAGGGGTATGGCCAAACATAACCAAACTGCACCAAAAACTGCAATGACCTTAAGCCAACAAATGGGTGCTCGGCGGGAAAAACGACTTTTAGGGATATTATGTTTTAGTCATATGTTAGGCTTTTTTGAAAAACTGATTTGGCATTGGAAAAGCCCTTTAAGCAAACAGAATTATGATTAAAGTATACAGAAAGAATATAATAATTGGGTTCAAAGGTTCATCGTCTTTGCCTCTTTCGTAATCGACTGCGCACCCATTGCAAACATCTGAACAACACGGGCTTTGATTTCCCCAGCAGCAGTATGAGCTCTCTCCATGTTGTCGTAATGCCAATCTTATTTCATTTCTTTACAACAATGGGAAAGCTTAAGTGTATGAGTAACAGCATATTCTACAGATAAAGAAAATGTAATGTAATTTAAGAACTTTTATTGCAGATGGTTCTTTACGGGTGTCAAATTTAATGGTTGTGCATTTTCTCATTTCATGCCCTAAGCATATTTGCTCTGTTCTCATCTTAATCTCCCTTTTGCAGTCACTCCAGTAAGTAAATCGTTTTTAGTATTTTCCATCAACCTGACGTTAAGCCTAGAGCTATAGATACTGTTCAACATTTTTTCCACTGCTGGTGTCTTTCCAGTCAATCTTGATCATCGAAATACAAAACATTCTAACCAGGCATTGTGAAACCAATTTTAATGAAACATCAGGGTTGATTTACTATAGATATTTATGTGGAGAAGATCTGCCTGTGCCTGATGATGCAGAGATACGTGATGATTCACGTAATGTTAGACGATTATTGATCTAGAATTGTCTGATCAAATTCCTTTGTCAACTTAGAAGTGTTCATTAGAAGAGCTTGGACACCACTGTAGACCATCACCAATTAGACCATGAGTGACACAGGTATCAGATCTAGCATATGCATTTTCATAGAAATTCCGACCCTGATTTCTCAGTAATGGAGGAACGGACTGGCCATATAAAGGTATTGATGGACTTGTCTTTGAAAAAGCTACATACGCATATAAATAGTTTGGGGGTCAAATCCTGGTGACAAATTCCCTTTACTGTATGGATTGCATTATGACCGAAACATGCTTGTTGGCCAAATGATTGTCCACCAGTAGTTATTATGATCCACTTTGTTTAAACCCCATTTGTTTTGAAGCAAGAGTGCTTGCCTCATCAGCAAGAACAATAGAAAGATTTTATAAATGTATGTTCTAACGGAAGTGTTCAACTACGAGTCAAAGCTTCCGTCTTTAACGTCAGCATTGTAGAGTGGGCGCTATGAAACGATGCCCATTTGTTTTGCCATTGTCTAACATGAACGTCTAGACTGCTATGATCATAGAGCAATATAAATTCATTAATGAATCTAAATAATTCAAGTACATGTAAAAAGCAAATGAATGGAAAGGTGTTCCCTTATGGCAGTAGTTTACATAGATTTTTCAATGAAAGCCTAAACATAAATTAATAAAGGCCAAAGAAATGTTAATGATAATCCTGGTGGCTGCCCTATGGCTATTAAGGTACGACCCCATTACACAGTATATTGATTTCTCAATATCAAAATTTATTTGTTTAAGCTTCTGTTTTCAAGTATTGTCCACTATGGCAATAAGATTATCCTGAGTGTTATTAAATAAGGCTTGTGATGTACTGTGTATCAGTGTCGTGCACATATTTCAGGCGTTCAACTTTTTTGGTTTATCAAATGGGCATTATGGAATTCAATTTTACATTTTCTCTAAGAACCATTTTTGGGTCTTTAGACACATATCCAATTAGTGTTTAATTTCTATGAGTTTAATTTAGAAAGGAGGGAACGATGTAGCATGTCAGATTAAGGGGGGGGGGGGTGGTATGGGTATTGATTGCAACCACCCCTGAGAAGGTATGGTCCAACAAGGACTGAGAGATAAGACAGAGTATAAACTATATCCACAAAATACTTACAGAAACTTGTGGCAAGAAAAGAAGAAAAAATAATACTAATAATTACAATTCAATAAAAAGATTCCCACAGGTGAGGCTTATAAGCTTAGGGATCACACAGAGGGTCTTGTCTCACTTGAGGAAACTCAGTGACGTAACTAGAGTCCGAATGGAACCTGTGCAAAATTTGGACCTGGTCTCCCACCAGCATGTTGGTCAAATATATGGGCCCTTATAGCGTTATGCATCCTATAAAGACATGCATGTTTGCCCCTCATGTAATAATATCCTGCATCCTTGCTCCTTCCTGAAATAATCTCCCCCATCCTGGGCCCCTTCCAGGAATAATGTCTCCCATCCTGGGCACCTTCTAGTAATAATGTTCCCATCCTAGGCCCTTCCAGTAATAATGTCCCCCATCCTGGGCCCTTTATTTAGCAATGTATCCCATCCTGGGCCCCTTTGTAAAATAATGTACTCTATCCTGGGCAACTTCCAGTATTAATGTCCCAACTTTGACCCCTTCCTGGTATAATATACCTCAATCCTGGACCCCTTCCTGGTGTAATGCCACCCATCCTGGGCCTCTTCCATTCTTCTACAGCACATTTTAAAACAAGACAAATTAATATTCTTACTTTCCCCCAAACAATGTCTGGAGTCCTCCTCTATAGCCAATGCAAAAACTGACAGCTGACTTCAGTGTGTCAGCATGGGCAGCACATGGCGTCACTGCCATGTGCCGCCCTGTCACGTGAAAACTGAAGTCTGCTGTGAACCTCAAATTGGCCAGCAGTGTGCATTGTATTGCAGAGAGCAGTCGGGTCTCTGGGCAGCAGTATGTTTCAGCTGAATGTGCGTCCGAAGACATATATCCAGGTAAAATTGACACTGGGCCCACCTCCCACATAAAAAATGCTCTTTATTTTTGTTTGTAACCTCCAAATTTTTAGCACAAAATTTTTCATATTTTGCTTATATGCAAAAAAAAAATTCATATGCACAAAATCACTCCAAGGGACTGTGGTGCATATGCAAAATAACTTGTTAAATTGTCGCAATTGATAAATCTGCCCCCAAAATCTAGAAACCTCAAAACCTCACCCACAATGATGAACTGTCATGGTGTGACTGTGGGATTGCTAATGTACTCCTATACTGATGCTCAGGCTAGGGGTTCCTAGCAATCCCTGTCCCCAGGATTATCCCTAAAGGTGGGGATACCTGGGCCTCATTCCTTCCTATGCTCCTAAGTAGCAGTAGTCTGCGTAGTGTAAGGGGGAATACAAAAAAGACAGGCAGAGCAAAATGGAAGCACAAACACACAGCATTCTCTCAGGGAAATGCACCAAGGAATTAAAGTGTAAAGCCTAAGTTACAATAAAGTAATATAAAGTTGTTAGGGAAAAGCGAAAGAGTTAACCAAAAACTACTCGCAACAACTTAGGAAATACCTACTAGTAACCAGGACATATCCACCTCTCCAGACCAGGATAGAGAAACTATTGTTGGCATCACCTGTACAGCAAAGCCTGTATAAATAGGGAAAGAGCAGACATAACTGTTTCTCCGCCAGCATGTGACCAAAGGCAATCAACAACTTCAGCTCAACAAAAATTTAAGTCTTGCTTCACTGCAAATATCAAAAGACTGACCATCACTTCCAAACAGAAATCAGGTATGAACAGGTGCTTACTAAGGGTAGCCATCTCCATATACAACTAAACAATAAAGTAGCAGTCTGTAGCGCTATAGCATGTAAACATGAAATTAGAATTTCATCAATTTATGTTCACTACATCCTTTATTGAACCATCCTCAGATGGTCTCTAGGTGCCCTGTTCCTTCCTTCCTAGTTTCTCACTTTGCATTTTAAATATGTTTTTATCTATTTTTCAATAAAGTTACTCACTTTTGCATTAATATAGTGGTAGGGCTAGCAGAACGCACCAAGTATATGTTAGGTGTTGAGTTCGGGCCGCTGCAAAGGGGAATCTCGAACCATGTCTGCTGTGGTCTTCCATTCTCCTCGAGCCGCAGTGGAGCCTGCTCAGCGGAGACGTCGGTCCCAGCGTCTGGCTCAGGCTGATACTGGACGACTGGTTACTACTTTTCAGGCTCTGTCATTGTAGCCAGCAATGTTCAGCAGCGAGCAGGTCTTTCTGGGACTACTGATCATGCCCACAGGAGGACCTCTCATTGGAGGTCGGGGGTCACATGTGTAGGTCCTGGAGCGGTTCCTGTTGGACCACAAGGAAGGTCCTTGAGTGCTAAAACTATAAAAGGTTCACATGGCCGCACGGCCATGCTCTAGTATCGAACCAATGTTAAAGAGCTCAGCACCAGTGTGGTCATGCTTGTATGTGGTCAGGGTTTGGCTGAGATAAGCCCCTAGAATACCGGCACCTCTGATGAGGAGTTTGTATGTTTGGATTCAGGGCCTTGGCTGAAATAAGCCCCTAGAATACCGGCACCTCTGGTGAGGAGTTGTTTGTCTGCTATTCTAACTGCATGACCACCGTTTTGCTCTGTTTGGTAGCTGTGTTCCTCTGTGAGGTTAACAGGGCACAGCATAGTGTTATTCTAGCAAATCTGTGAAGTAACAGAGTTTGCTAATACCGCCATATAGTACCGCCTATTACTAGCAGCAGGTTTCTCTCCTGCACGGTGGACCCCGGGTTGCAAATGCACCAACTGTCTCATATATATATATACTAGACTGTGGCCCGATTCTAACGCATCGGGTATTCTAGAATATGCATGTCCCCGTAGTATATGGACAATGATGATTCCAGAATTCGCGGCAGACTGTGTCCGTCGCTGATTGGTCGAGGCAACCTTTAGGACATCATCGTCGCCATGGCAACCATTATGACATCTACGTCGATACTGTGCCCGTCGCTGATTGGTCGAGGCCTGGCTGCCTCGACCAATCAGAGACGCGGGATTTCCATTATGACATCATCGTCGCCATGCTGTGCCCGTACCTGATTGGTCGAGGCCTGGCGGCCTCGACCAATCAGAGACGCGGGATTTCCAGGACAGACAGACAGACAGACAGACAGAAAGACAGAAAGACAGACAGACAGAAAGACAGACAGACAGAAAGACAGACAGACAGACAGACAGACGGAAAAACCCTTAGACAATTATATATATAGATATTCGGTGTGTTCTCCCAACCCTAACAGTATATACAGGTAGCTACAAGGTGCGTTCGCATCCCGGGGTCCACCGTGCAGGGACACCTGCTGCAAAGTAATGGCGGATAGACTATAAGCTCACACGTGGGTTAAGCTTCACCCATTGTGAACTGGAAGCGATCTCTGTTACCTCAGAGAGATGCGCTGTACACAAACTATTACCCTAACTAGGGTTGCGCATGCTCTGAGACCAGATGCAAAGCCAATGGCTAATTGCCCCCACTAACGCTAGCTGCCTGCCTGACTGTACAGCCCCAGAACTAAACAGACTCACACCACATATGACTGAGTGGTAGAGTATCCACTGGGATTAGCCAAACATATTTGATACTAGCGCATGGCTGTGAGGTCATGCGAACCTTTTATAGTTGCAGCTCTTCGGGACCTTCCTGGAAGACCAATAGAAGCTGCTACAGGACCTGATCATGTGACCCCCGACCTCCATTGAGAGGTCCTCCCATGGGCATGCTCAGTGTGTGAAAAGCAGGACTTAGTCCCAGAAAAGGTTGCTCGCCGCTGACCTGTGCTGGCTACAGAAGCAGAGCCTGGAAAGGCAGCAGTAACCATGCGCACAGTATCAGGCTGAGCCAGATGCTGGCACCGACGTCTCCACTGCGGCCGGAGGAGAATGGGAGACCGCAGCAGACATAGTTCGAGATTTCCCCTGTGCAGCGGCGGTAACTCGACACCTAACATTTATGGCCTCAGTTATGCTTTTTTTTTATTCTTTCTCTTTATAATTTAACAAATGTGATGGGGGGATATGGATTGGTGACACTTACTAATATAAAGTAAATGTATTATAAATCCCAACTTTGCTCCTTCTGGGATATGTTCAAGTGTATGCTTCACCATTTCCATAAACTTCCGTGGAGTGAAAAATATGATCTGAACAGCCCTTAAAAGCTTAACAATTAATCAATATCGAATTTGAAATAATAATAGGAATACAGAGGGGAGAGAAAGGAATAAAAAATATGCTGCTTTCCAGATAGGTCACATTTCATTTGGTCATCAAGACCGATTAAAAAGTTAAAACTAAAAAATAACCATAAAACTAATGTACATAATATAAATATATCTCTTTGATGGGGCATGACGATGCAAATTGATTTGGGTCCAATCACTGGTTCCCACGTCTATTTCTAAAACTGGCCATATATTTATTGGACCAGAATTATGGCTTACTCACCTCCTTTCCAAAATCACATCTCACCACTTGTGCACTTGACCCCATTCCTTCTCACCTGCTACCCAACCTCACTAACACACTCATTTCAGCCCAAATCCATCTCATCAACCTATCGCTATCTTCTGGTACCTTCCCTTCTGCCTTCAAATATGCCACCATCACACCCATCCTCAAAAAACCTAACCTTGATCCAACTGCTATGTCCAGCTATCGCTCAATATCACTGCTCCCGTTTGCTTCCAAACTCATTGAGCAGCATGTCCATGCTCAAATTTCCTCCCACCACTCATCTAACTGTCCTTGACAACATCCAATATGACTTCCGCCCATACCATTCCACCGAAACTTCCCCGACCAAAATGACTAATTACTTACTCACAGCCAAAGCTAACAGACAGTTCTTCATCCTCCTCCTTCTCGACCTGTCCACTGCCTAATGCTATAGATTGTTTCTTCCCTTGGCATCAAAGATCTTGCCCTGTCCTGGATTGCCTCATACCTTTCCGACTGCACATTTAGCATTTCCCACTCCCACACTACCTCCTCATCCTGCCCTCTCTCTGTTGGTGTCCCTCAGGGCTCTGTCCTGGGGCCCCTACTCTTTTCCATCTAGACCCTTGGCCTAGGGCAACTCATAAAGTCCCATGGCTTCCAGTGCCACTTGTATGCGGATGACACTCAGATCTACCTCTCTGGCCCAGATATCACCTCTCTGCTGTGCAGAATCCCAGAGAGTCTATCAGCCATATCCTCCTTCTTCACCTCTCGCTTCCTAAAACTCAATGTAGACAAAACCGTACTCATCATCTTTTTTCCATCTCGCGTATCTCCCCTACCCAACCTATCTATTTTGGTAAATGGCATCATGCTCTCTCCTGCGCCTTAAATCCGCTGCCTCGGAGTAACTCTCGACTCTGCCCTGTCCTTCAAACCGCACATGCAAACTCTTGCCACCTCTTGTCGCCTCCAACTCAAAAACATTTCCAGAATCCGTCCCTTCCTCAGCCCTCAATCTACTAAAACTCTTTTGCATGCCCTCATCATCTCCTGCCTTGATTACTGCAACACCCTCCTCCTTGGCCTCCCTGCTAACTCTCTTGCACCACTCCAGTCTGTCATCAACTCTGCTGCCTGACTAATCCACCTCTCTCCTCGCTACTCCCCTGTTTCTCCCCTCTGCAAATCCCTCCACTGGCTCCCAATTCCCCAATGAATCCAGTTTAAACTACTAACACTGACCTACAAAGCCATCCACAACCTGTCCCCTCCCTATATCTCTGGACTAATCTCCCAATATCTTCCCTCATGTAATTTTCGATCCTCCCAAGACCTCCTACTCTCCTCCACACTTATTTATTCCTCACACAACCGCCTCCAAGATTTCTCCCGAATATCGCCCATCCTCTGGAATTCCACGCCTCAACACATTTGATTATCCACCACCCTCGGATCCATCATATGGAACCTGAAAACCCATCTCTTCAGGAAAGCTTACAGCCTGCAATAACCATTCTGCCGCCTCACCACCACCAGAGCTGCCGCCTCACCACCACTAGAGCTGCTGCACCCCCGACCTTCTGTCTCTTCCCCATTATCCCGTAGAATGTAAGTCCCCAAGGACAGGGTCCTCTCCCCTCTGTACCACTCTGTCATCGTAAATTTGTTTACTGTAAATTATATCTATAACTTTGTATGTAACCCCCTTCTCATGTACAGCACCATGGAATTAATGGTGCCATATACTGTAAATAATAATAATAATAATAATAATAATAATAATAAATATGCCTTAATTGCTGTAGATAGGAATACTCCTTTAAGACTGGGAATACAATGACATGCAAAAGCTTGGACATCCCTGGTCAAAATTTCTGTTATTTTAAACAATTAAGCAAGTTGAAGATAAAATAATCTCTAAAAGGTCTAAAGTTAAAGATGACACATTTCCTTTGTATTTTGGGGGAAAAATGTAAATCTACAGCTCTGGCATAAATTAAGAGACCACCAAATCAAAACCCTGTCATGGGCAGCCCAATCTACAGACCTGAACCCCATTGAAAACCTCTGGAATGTAATCAGGAGGATGATGGATAGTCACAAGCCATCAAACATAGGAGAACTGCTTACATTTTTGCGCCAGAAGCAGTGTGAAAGACTGGTGGAAAGCATGCCAAGACGCATGAAAGCTGTGATTAAAAATCATGGTTATTCCACAAAATATTGATTTCTGAACTGTTGCTAAGTTAAAACATTTGTATTGTTGTTTCTAAGTGATTATGAACTTGTTTTCATTGTATTATTTGAGGTCTGAAAGCAATGTTTTTTTTTTAATTTGGACCATTTCTCCTTTTCAAAAAAAAAATCCCCAAAATGTATTGCTTGGAAATTCGGAGACATGTTGTCAGAAGTTCATAGAATAAAAGAACAATTTTCAGTTTACTCAAAAATATACCTATAAAGAGAAAAATCAGTCAAACTGAAAATTTTGCGGTGGTCTATTAATTTTTGCCAGAGCTGTATATATATATATATATATATATACACTCACTGGCCACTTTATTAGGTACACCTGTCCAACTTCTTGTTAACACTTAATTTCTAATCAGCCAATCACATGGCGGCAACTCAGTGCATTTAGGCATGTAGACATGGTCAAGACAATCTCCTGCAGTTCAAACCGAGCATCAGTATGGGGAAGAAAGGTGATTTGAGTGCCTTTGAACGTGGCATGGTTGTTGGTGCCAGAAGGGCTGGTCTGAGTATTTCAGAAACTGCTGATCTACTGGGATTTTCAGGCACAACCATCTCTAGGGTTTACAGAGAATGGTCCGAAAAAGAAAAAAAATCCAGTGAGCGGCAGTTCTGTGGGCGGAAATGCCTTGTTGATGCCAGAGGTCAGAGGAGAATGGGCAGACTGGTTCGAGCTGATAGAAAGGCAACAGTGACTCAAATCGCCACCCGTTACAACCAAGGTAGGCCTAAGAGCATCTCTGAACGCACAGTGCGTCGAACTTTGAGGCAGATGGGCTACAGCAGCAGAAGACCACACCGGGTACCACTCCTTTCAGCTAAGAACAGGAAACTGAGGCTACAATTTGCACAAGCTCATCGAAATTGGACAGTAGAAGATTGGAAAAACGTTGCTTGGTCTGATGAGTCTCGATTTCTGCTGCGACATTCGGATGGTAGGGTCAGAATTTGGTGTAAACAACATGAAAGCATGGATCCATCCTGCCTTGTATGGAGCATCTTTGGGATGTGCAGCCGACAAATCTGCGGCAACTGTGTGATGCCATCATGTCAATATGGACCAAAATCTCTGAGGAATGCTTCCAGCACCTTGTTGAATCTATGCCACGAAGAATTGAGGCAGTTCTGAAGGCAAAAGGGGGTCCAACCCGTTACTAGCATGGTGTACCTAATAAAGTGGCCGGTGAGTGTATATATATATATATATATATATATATATATATATATATATATATATATATATATATATATATATATATATATATACAATAGGTATGGAAAGTATTCAGACCCCTTTAAATTTTTCACTCTTTGTTTCATTGCAGTCATTTGGTAAATTCAAAAAAGTTCATTTTTTTCTCATTAATGTACACTCTGCACCCCATCTTGACTGAAAAAAACAGAAATGTAGAAATTTTTACAAAGTTCTTTAAACAGAAAACTGAAATATCATATGAAATATGAATAGCAAAATGGCTTTTTGAACATTAGGAAAAATATTTATGAGACGCTTTGCACAGAATTTGGCCAAATAGTGTGAGCCCATCAACCATCGTCAAGGTGGTCTCATTAATCTGATGGGTAGAATCACTCTTTAGAGCTAGTAGAGCCATGCGTCTTTTTGGAAATGATGCAACAAGTTTTTCACACCTGGATTTGGGGATCCTCTGCCATTTTTCCTTGCAGATGCTCTCCAGTTCGGTCATGTTGGATGGTGGAGGTTGTCTATTGTGGATTTTGACGTGTCTAGGATCATTATCCATTCTCATTTCAACTTCAGCTTTTTTTTTACAGATGGTGCTATGTTTACCTCAAGAATTGCTGAAATTTAATTGAATCCATTATTCCCTCTACCTGTGAAATATTCCCTGTGCCAATGGCTGTAACACGGCCATGATTGATCAACCTCAATGCTTAATTGCTAGTGAGATGCTCTTTTCCTGAAATTCTGCGCCCTTTTTCTCCACACATACCTTTATTGTGGCCAAAGAGTTCTATTTTAACCTCATTGGCTCACAGAACTTGTTTCCAAAATGCATCAGGCTTGTTTAGAAGTTTTTTTGCATACTCAATATTAGGGATGAGTGAATATATTCGTTAGGATTCGGTACTTGGCGAGTAATTCAGTACTCGCGGTACTCGAATCCTAGCGAGTATATCACTACTCGCCTCGCAATATTCATATCTCCCGCCAAGCATTAGCCAATCACAGTAATGCCGCAGCCTTCTCAGTTGTGGGCGGCATTACTGTGTTTGGCTGGCTGCACAGCTTTATAGATGAGTCAACATACTAGGCTATGACTCCTAGGCTCTATACAAGCCTTGCTGGTGCCATTTTCTGCACATTGCATCCGGAACACAGCTTTTGGAAATCATCCAAAAATCATCCAAAAAAACCACAAAAGCTCTAGTGAGAGCTATTCTAGTAGTAGGTGACGGTAGTAGTACAGGTAACGTTTCTCCTTATGGAGAGTGACATACCAGCTGGCTTGTCAAGGTAAGGAGGCTTATTCACCGTGCAATGCTCCTCTGGGAATTTAAATATGCAAATTACCTCTGCTGAAAAAAAGAGGACTTAACTCTATAGCGCCACCTATTGGAAGTAGCGATCCTACAAGTCACAATCAACCATTTAACGAGTCATGCAATATGACTTAGGATAAAAGCCAAATCAGTATCTCAATTCGCAGACACGGTGTTTCGGGCTGTTGGCCCTCGTCAGTGCGAAGCATGAGAACTGATTTGGCTAGGTGAGAGGCTCTGGAGTGGGGTCTAAGGGGTAACGTTTCTCCTTATGGAGAGTGACATACCAGCTGGCTTGTCAAGGTAAGGAGGCTTATTCGCCGTGCAATGCTCCTCTGGGAATTTAAATATGCAAATTGCCTCTGCTGAAAAAAAGAGGACTTAACTCTATAGCGCCACCTATTGGAAGTAGCGATCCTACAAGTCACAATCAACCCTTTAACGAGTCGTGCAATATGACTTAGGATAAAAGCCAAATCAGTATCTCAATTCGCAGATGCTTCGCACTGACGAGGGCCAACAGCCCGAAACACCGTGTCTGCGAATTGAGATACTGATTTGGCTTTTATCCTAAGTCATATTGCACGACTCGTTAAAGGGTTGATTGTGACTTGTAGGATCGCTACTTCCAATAGGTGGCGCTATAGAGTTAAGTCCTCTTTTTTTCAGCAGAGGCAATTTGCATATTTAAATTCCCAGAGGAGCATTGCACGGCGAATAAGCCTCCTTACCTTGACAAGCCAGCTGGTATGTCACTCTCCATAAGGAGAAACGTTACCCCTTAGACCCCACTCCAGAGCCTCTCACCTAGCCAAATCAGTTCTCATGCTTCGCACTGATGAGGGCCAACAGCCCGAAACACCGTGTCTGCGAATTGAGATACTGATTTGGCTTTTATCCTAAGTCATATTGCACGAGTCGTTAAAGGGTTGATTGTGACTTGTAGGATCGCTACTTCCAATAGGTGGCGCTATAGAGTTAAGTCCTCTTTTTTTCAGCAGAGGCAATTTGCATATTTAAATTCCCAGAGGAGCATTGCATGGCGAATAAGCCTTCTTACCTTGACAAGCCAGCTGGTATGTCACTCTCCATAAGGAGAAACGTTACCCCTTAGACCCCACTCCAGAGCCTCTCACCTAGCCAAATCAGTTCTCATGCTTCGCACTGACGAGGGCCAACAGCCCGAAACACCGTGTCTGCGAATTGAGATACTGATTTGGCTTTTATCCTAAGTCATATTGCACGAGTCGTTAAAGGGTTGATTGTGACTTGTAGGATCGCTACTTCCAATAGGTGGCGCTATAGAGTTAAGTCCTCTTTTTTTCAGCAGAGGCAATTTGCATATGGTAGTAGTACAGGGAGACAGGCAGAAGAGTTACAGTACATACATAGTACCTCCATATCTCTGCTCTTGCTGAAAGTACTGTATAAGGTCAGGGAGTAGTGACAGTTTTCCCAGCTATTTTTGGGGTCACATTTACCCCTGCATGCCAATTGTTTTGCTCTTGCAGTGCTGTTTGCACACCGAATAGCACTCAACGTGACTGGCGAGCAAAATATTTGGCGTTAAACTCAGGCCAATTTTTTTGCTCTTACGGTGGTGTTTGCACACCGAATAGCACGCATGGTACTGCACAACTGACACGCAGCCAGCACCATTGTCTTCTGTTGTGACTGGTGAGCAAAATATTCGTCTTTAAACTCAGGCCAATTTTTTTTTTACATTGCAGACAGTCCTCCTGTTTGTAAAACACAAAGCAGTACTAGGCTGTAGTGCTACTTTCCACAAAGCACAAACTGCTCCTTGTTCCCCAATATCTGCATCTGAACATCTGCAACTATGTCACAAAAACCCCAAATTCCCAAAAAGCCTGTTGTGAAGGGACAGGGACGTGGACGTGAGTGTGGGGTTGTCAGTGGTGCCCGACAAGCACTGAGTCTGGGAGACAGAAGAAGGTTGATGCATTTATGTTTCTGGTGAAAATTCCCGGTCTGGAACGTAAACGTGTCTGGAAGCCAGAAGAGCAAGAGCAGATACTGTCTTGGATGGCAGATAAGGCCTCAATTAAATTTTCTAGTAGCACCCAATCCTCCACGACCACACAGTCTGTTGTCGATACACAGAATACTGGGTCATCCAATCTCAAATCTATTCCTACTTCCTCCCCCCCTCAGCAGTCACAGGAAACATTTGACCCCATGCTTGGCCACTCCGATGATCTGTTTGGAACATATGATCCTTTGGTTGCCTCTGGCCTCTCAATGCACAACATTGAAGAGAAATGTGAGGAGGTATCGTCTGTTCATGGCCAAATATTTGAAAACCCGAAAGCCAGCAGAAAGCCACTGTCAGCCACGTGATATACCGGCTCAAGGAGTGGAGGCTGATGATGATGAGACACAAATGCCATCTGGCCAGCTGACAATATCAACATGGAAGGAGGATGACATGGACAATGAGGTGGTAGATGATGAGTCCACTGATCCAACACAGCAACACAGAGGAAGAAGGTAGATGCGTAGCACCAACAAAGGCGCCAAGGGCTACTGGTTTGAGCAGAGTGCGAAGTGTGTCAACGATTGCCAAGAGCAATCCCTCTGTGCCCAAGTCAAGACAAGGGGGCGTTCATTCTCTGGAATTTTTTTTAGGATAGTCTTCTGAACCAAACATTGTCATTTGTTGTCATTTGAGCAGAGGCCAGGGCAAAGCCAACCAGAGCACCACCAGTATGCATAAACACATGGCAGCCAAGCACCCTAGTCGGTGAGTGGAACAACAGGGTACCAAATCAGTGTCTGCGGGTCGCCTGTGATCCATCCTTCCCAATCTGCTGGCCAGGAAGCAGGTCCTCATACCTCCTGCTCACAAGCTGAGGTTGCAGAGACACAGGACACAGCAATCCCATCCACTTGTTTGTCCCAGCCAAGCGTCCAGTTGCCCTTGCTCCAGATCTATGAAAGGAAGCGTAAATACCAACCCATGCACCCACAAGCACAAATACTAAATGCGCACATTGCCAAGTTGCTAGCCGTGGAAATGTTGCCATTTTGGGCTTGTGGGGACACAGTCTGTCTATGATCTGTTGGTTGTGGCTGCCCCACGATACTCTGTTCCCAGCTGGCACTATTTTTCCTGGTGTGCTGTCCCTGCATTACACCAGCACGTGCTAAACAATCTAAAGCGTGCTCTCACCAATGCCATAACCGGGAAGGTCCACCTAACAACAGACACGTGGACAAGAAGTTGTGGACAGGGATGATACATTTCTGTCACGGCACACTGGCTAAACCTGGTGGAGGGTGGGACACAGTCACAAACAGGAACATCACATATCCTACACACGCCATGTATAGTGGGCCCAACCTCAATTATGGTTTCTGCCTCATCATATACATCAAGTCTCCCCTCTTCCTCCACCTCCTTCGCCTCCTCATCCAATGCTGAATTACGCTTCACATCACTCCCAAGATGGGAGCTGTGCAGCAGAGCATCGGCAATGCGGCAACACTCTCTGCTGAAGCTGATCTGTTTAGGTCAAGCACCACACACTGCAGCAGAGCTGTGGCAAGGAATAAAACAACAGACCAATAAGTTGCTCTCCCCACTGCAACTCGAACATAGTCTGGTTGTCTGCGATAATGGGCGTAACCTGGTGGCAGCATTAAAGCTTGGGAAGCTGGTACACGTGCAATGCATGGCTCACATGCTGAACCTAGTGGTTCAGATATTTATCAAAACATACCCTGACTTGCCGTACCTACTTGAGAAAGTGCGCCGTATTTGTGCCCATTTCTGTCATTCCTCTACTGCTGCTGCCGATCCTGCAGCACTTCAAAAGCAATTTAATTTACCAAATCACTGACTCATTTGCAACCTGCCACACAGTGGAACTCATATCATATATACGACCCACATTATACATCGACCGCAGCAAGTAAGACCAGATACAGAAGTGGCATAAATTAATGAATTTCTCGAGAAATTATATGTTCCTTATTATGCTCCAGGGCCTATTGAAACCCCAGAGTATAGTAAACGCAATATATAATTAAATAAGAAAATCCTTATTCTCATCATACTGCTCACCTCTCCAGATGCTATGCTCCTCACTACAACCTGTCCGGTCTTATGTGTTCCTCTGATCCGATGCCGCTTGCGCTGGATTCCGAGGGCCACTCATGCTCAGCTTGGATTCTAGTTTTTATGAGGCCTGGGAGAGTTCTATGCAAGTCCACAGAGGATACAGCATAATGACATCATGACGTGTACCTTGGACTTTGGTGCACATGTGCAGTATCTTCTGGGGTCTCATGAAAGCCAGAAATCCCACCTCAGTGTGAGAGGCTCAAGGATTCCAGCTTGAGCGACAGTGTATCAGAAGTAGTGGTGAGGCCCAGATAGGTTGCAGTAAGTAGCAGACGGACCGGAGAGGTGAGCAATAAGGTGAATATAAGGATTTTTTTTATTTCTTAACATTTTGATAGTTCTTTATGGATAAGAAAAATGACGGCTCGCTGAATTTGCGGAAGCAAAAATAATTATAACCTATGGCCTGTTCCGCGCATACGTCCAAATCCCGTTTTGTGGTGGAGCTCAGACGCAAGCCCCAATGGAACCCAATGATGTGTAACTAAGCGCAATGTGAAAGCACCCTAATCATATTTCTCAACAATACAAATATCATGTGGAATTATATTTCAGATGAATATCATGAATTATAATGTTTTCCATTGTCCAATGAAACTGTAGCCCCATAAACTTGCACAATATGATATATTGTGAGATCTGCATTTTCTTGTCAGCTCATAATACAAATATTCAGTAAATCACATAACTTAAATTTAAAGATGCAACAGTTATAAGGACATCCCATACATTTCAGATGTTTTTTTGTTATGTTCACTCCTCCACCCTATCCCACTTGAACATAGATGAAATAGCTGACATGTGATCATGAAAACAATATCAGATTTAAAGTCTAGACAAAGACATTTTATTATAGGAGCTTTCTGCATTAGGTTACATTGTCTTCTTATGTATATGACAAGAGATATCAAGTGTCGGTTGAAACAGAATGAAATAAAAATGAACTTTTCTGGATTGCAACATTTTAGTACAGAATCTGTTTTTATCTTGAGATTGCAAGTGTGAACAAATGGATCACTTGCCAATTCTCCATCAACCTTTGTTGCCCTTGCTAATCTTTTGTGAGTATATAAGTTGCTCTTCTGGATTGGATTTCAGCTCCAAGCAATCTCTATAAGTATCAAATACCTGGTAGTTATTGTGAAGGGATGTGTAAAACAGGTAACCTCAGATGCAGGAAAAGTAAAGTCTCCTCCATGACATGTATTTATTGGTTCACCTTTGTCTACTGGTCCTTCAAAGCCTTGGGTTGGTCATGGTCAACACAACGGGAGGTGAGCCTTCGACCCTTGACTAATTTTGTATACTGTTTTCTTTATAGGAACTTAGTTGGCTGTTGTAATAGAGCAGAATTTTTCTTTTTGTGCCTGAAGATACTTTAATCATGATCTCATTGCCTTATTCAAGAAAAATGATATTACTCTTCATTCCTCAAGCAGCTTATTGATGTATGGCTCAACTGCATAAACTATAAAAAGGTCTATGATGACTTGCTGTCAGCTCTATGTATAAGATAGGGAGTTTTTGTTGGAAAAATCTCAAGATGAAATAGCGTCCCAGTTTCTAACAGTATTGTATGACAGATGGGTTAGATAGAGATAATGCTGCACAATACTTCTTTAGTTATCCTTTAGCAAACAGATAGACAGGTCCTTTTCAACTCGCAATTGTAGGCACATTTTGTTCCATTTTAAAAGAATGCAAGAAATATTTTCCTGATTTTTATCTGCTTTTAATTAAATTTCGACAACAATGAAAGCTTTTGTCTGACTATGGAACGAAATTGGTTTGGTCCAAATGTTGATTTTTCCATGTATTAAAGTGGTGGGGATAGAAGGAAATACAGACACTTAGTGATGAAAGTCAGATGAAATATACGCCTTGAATGTTCTAGAATATTGTGAAATTCGCTGTTGTGTGTCCTTAGACATGTGCACCTGATGTTACATGCTACGTGATTAAAAAGATACTAACGGGTAAACAATGCTTACAATCAGCTTCTTATGTATAGTATTAGTAGGTCAAACTATGGCAGGAGGCTAGGGCTGTGGGGTCTAGAGAGCAACCTTCTCATGGCAAACCTTCTTAGAAACTGAGAACACTGTTCAGTTTCAATGAATCTTATAATGGGATTTTTTTTGCTGAACATATGGCACTAATAATCTAAAAATCAGTCCTAGGTACCATGATACCTTTTCACCAATTCCAAATCTAAGTGGGTTCCTGAGGAGTCAAGCAAGCAACAAGGTGTCTCCTGACTTTGGTTTTCCATAAGGCAACGTAGCATTCTTCACCGTGTGCACAATTTTTATTTTTTATGATTACGGTACTTTTATAATTTAACAAGTCAAGTGCTGTCTGTCAATCCAAAGGGTTAATAAACCTAAACCTGAATATTTTAGAAAGTAAAAAATTAGGCTTTGTCTTGAGAACATCTGCGTGCAGAATTATTGGGCAACTATTAGTGTTTAGAATTATTATGCAAATAAATGAAAAATGTAAATTTTCCATCTCAATTGTTTGTTTTCATCTGATAAAGGGAAAATAATAGTCAAACAGCTCAAAATCTACAAAATATATTTCTGACATTTCCATAAAAATATCAGAGACCATTATAGCAATATAGCTGCCCTTCGTCTCAATAACACATAAACTCCATCCATGGAGTCTGTCCGTTTTTGGGCAGCGCTAATCGCAGCTCCAGACACTGATCAGAGAGGTGACTGTTTTCCTTCACCATAAATCTCCATTTTAAGAAGGGCCCATAAGTTCTCAATCAGGTTCAGACTTTGATGATGCAATGGAGCATTGTCCTGCGTAAAAATTAGGGTTGTCTTGAAGGATGCAAACTTTTTCCTGCTTGAAGAAAGAGTTTTCTAATAACTGGCTGTAGGTTTGAAGGTGATTTTGAGCTCATCTTCAGCCCAAAAAAGTACAAATAGCTCATCTTTAATAATACCAGCTCACAGCAGTACCCCACCTTCAACTTATTGGTGTCTGAATGGAAGTAGAGGTCTGTGCCCATTAATGATCCTTCCATCTGCTCCAACAAGAATCACTTTAATCTCATCAGCCCATAAAACTTTTGAACAATCCATATCAGATATTTCTTGGCTCATTCTTGATATTTCATCTTGTGTGACTTTTTTAGTGATGGTTGGGACTCAGCCTCCTCACCTTGGCCATGTCATTGAGCAGTAAACACCTTGTACTTCTGTGTCTTGCTCAGTGGTGGTTGGGTTTTAGCCTTCCTTGCCTCGATCATGCTTATGTGCACTCAACAACTTGTACTTCTGTGTCTTGTTCATGGCAGTCAGGGTTCAGCCTTTCCTACCAAAGTTATGTTTCTGAGCAATGAAAGACTAGTACGTCTGTGTCTTATGTCTTGCTCAGTGGCGGTTGGCTTTCATCCTCCTTATCTCGGCTGTGTCTCTGTCCACTGAACACTTTGTACTTCTGTTTATTGTTCGTTTCTTGGGAGGGTTTCAGCCTTCCTTACCTCGTCCATGTCTCTGAGCACTGAACACCTTGTACTTCTCAGCTTCCAGGGAGATTGCAGCTCTGGAATATGACAGAACTGGAGATAATGGCTTTTGGTATCTTCACATTTGATAGTTCTCACATTTTTGGCAGTTAATGTGTAACTTTTTTTCAACTTGTTTTTTGCGACTCGTTGACTATTTGCAAGAACTTTTTGCTGATTCTGTGATTGCCCCAATATCTTAGCAATTTCAGGAAAGCTTCATTCCTCTGTTAGCCTTGTAACAATTTTTGACTTTTCAGAATCAATTTAATCTATTTTTTGGCCTTTTTTGCAATAGAAGAAAAGGCAACCTAATAATTCTGCACAACTTTGATCAGGTAAATATAACTTCCTTTATTATTTTCTGACTTTTGAGTTTTTATTTAACTTGAACAACCATTTTTTTGTGGTCCATTTATTGTGGGTAAAATATCACCATAATGCTGCTTCTTCATATGTCTGGACATTTGCATACACTTTCACACGATAGATGAAAAATGTTGGATTACAGTAGGACCCATTGCTGTCCTCCATCAATCACTAGAAAAAGCATCACTAGAAACTGGCCATTCCATTCCTACCCATTGCACAACTGAAGAAAGGCAGTGCTTGAATGGTAGAGTAGTCACTCTTGTATACTGGCATGTTATTCTTTTATTAATATCTATTGCATCTAAATAGCCTGGAGCTGTACTTGGATGCTCTTGGTTGGATCTCCACGCCTCAACACATCCAATTATCCACCACCCTCGGATCCTTCAGACGGAACCTGAAAACCCATCTCTTCAGGAAAGCCTACAGCCTCCAATAACCATTCTGCCACCTCACCAACCACCCGTGCTGCCGCCTCACCAACCATTTGTGCTGCCACCTCACCACCACCAGAGCTGCTGCCTCACCACCACCAGAGCTGCCGCACCCCTGACCTTCTGTCTCTTCCCCAGTCTCCCATAGAATGTAAGTCCACAAGGACAGGGTCCTCTCCCCTCTGTACCAGTCTGTCATTGTAAATTTGTGTACTGTAAACGATATCTATATCCCTGTATGTAACCCCTTTCTCGTGTACAGCACCATGGAATTAATGGTGCTATATTAATAATGATAATAATAATAACATTGAAAGGACCATTAAGGAAAGTGTAACCATCACTTTGTTCAAATTCTTCAAAACACTTTGTTCAAAATGGAGGGGCTAGAGACACTTGTAACTGTTAGGGTCCCTAGCAATGGGACACCCAGTTACTAGATATTTTTTATCTATCCAGTGGATAAAAGGCAAATATCCATTGTAGGAATACCCTTTGGCGTAATTTGAAGCTTGCGGGCCCCAATGTAAGAGCCCCAGCAGAGCTCTTAATTATGCAAGTCTTTAATAGTAATGATCTTTTCACATGGGCCAAACGGAACTTGCAATGCAATTGCAACCCCAGCACCTTGGAATACCTTTATTTTGTGTTATAGTGGTTATCTTGTTTTTAATATCATACCCACATTGCCATTCGCTAACTGGGTGTATGGATGTAATAGAGGAGGGTCAACCCACTCTGATGAGTAACTCAGTAGGACTAATGGCCGTATTTGATCTACTCCACTTAGTCTATGATCAATCAAGCTTCATGTAAAGCTAGAGTTACATTTTAACCTTCTGATACTAATCACTTTTCATTTCCCATGTGAAAATCTGAAGAGTTGTCTTGGGGATTGTCCTTAAACATATTACAGTCTTTCTTGGGATATAAGTATAGAAGTATACATGTACAGTATAAACTTAAAACAGTTGTTAGCTTCATTTGACCTATATTTGCTCACTAGGGATTTAGAGCAAAACATGTTTCAAGTTTCTTCTAAAGAGGAAATAAATGAAAACCTGCATTTGTGTGCATTTCATGTACAGCTTGTACACAAGATCTTTGTAACTGGACCTTGAGCATTTACCATTTGATTATCCGTGCACATGATTGACTAGAAAAACAGGAGATTTATTACTTGTTCAGAGAAGAAATATTTCTATAGTGAGTACAAACATGTGGCGAGATTGTGTTCTTCTACATTTTAATATGTTAGCTGTTCTTAATGTGACACTAAGTAATACTCTTGTACTTTGCATTACAGATGCAGTGAATGTATGTGCCCAGTCTACATCTGTATGTTTTACATTAATGTCTGCATATCCTGCTTTTTCCCTACCCTACAATGTAATATAAAAAAGACAGAAAAACATCAATATGTAAAATATGTCTCAACGCTCAATAACAAAGGTGGAAATAGGGTTTCCTCTTAACAGACATCTGTAGCATAGCCACAGGATATGTCGATGATGTCTGATACAAGGTAGACAACTGGACAGTACATGTGATATTGCCATTAGTGGCCTGGACACTAATGATAAAAAAGCACAACGTCCACTACACAAAATTATTGCTGCACACTGTTGTGAAAGAAACAGACCCCCAAAGTCTTCCTAACCTGCCATCCATACTTCTTCTCGACATACTGCTGCAAGTGGAAAGGATGAGATTTGTGCATATCATTATGAAGAGTTAACTCCCACCCCAGAACTGTTAGGGTAGGTACACATGGTTAGTAAATATTGCGGGTTGGATGCTGCATACTTAGGTTGGGTGGGGTTTATCCAAGTAGCAAACCAGGATACACATGTACATGACACATGCGGCATCCCCCGTAACACTCTTCTATTCAACTATACCTTAATTCTGGAATGCAGATACTGTTGAAATTGTGATAGCAGGTGGGGTTTGGGGGCGCTGCTACCCCATAGTGGCTGTGTAGTTTTTGGCTTTGGGTGGTGCAACCAAGCTCCCCACTTGTACAGTTACACAATCCATTTTGTACTATCCCATGTCAAATATCAGCCAGGTGCAGAGATGCTGTTTTTCACTCTACCTCCAGCCACAAACTGGCTGATAACAGCCTTGTTAATATTGAAGGGTGCTTTTTCAGTGCTTATTTCCATAAAGATTACTGCACTATACAGTTGTGGCCAAAAGTATTGACACCCCTGCAATTCTGTCAGATAATACTCAGTTTCTTCCTGAAAATGATTGCAATCACAAATTCTTTGGTATTATTATCTTCATTTAATTTGTCTTAAATGAAAAACACAAAAAGAATTGTCCTAAAGCCAAATTGGATATAATTCCACACCAAACATAAAAAAGGGGGTGGACAAAAGTATTGGCACTGTTCGAAAAATCATGTGATGCTTCTCTAATTTGTGTAATTAACAGCACCTGTAACTTACCTGTGGCACCTAACAGGTGTTGGCAATAACTAAATCACACTTGCAGCCAGTTGACATGGATTAAAGTTTACTCAACCTCTGTCCTGTGTCCTTGTGTGTACCACATTGAGCATGGGGAAAAGAAAGAAGACCAAAGAACTGTCTGAGGACTTGAGAAACCAAATTGTGAGGAAGCATGAGCAATCTCAAGGCTACAAGTCCATCTCCAAAGACCTGAATTTTCCTTTGTCTACCGTGCGCAGTGTCATCAAGAAGTTTAAAGCCCATGGCACTGTAGCTAACCTCCCTAGATGTGGACGGAAAAGAAAAATTGACAAGAGATTTCAACGCAAGATTTGTGCGGATGTTGGATAAAGAACCTCAACTAACATCCAAACAAGTTCAAGCTGCCCTGCAGTCTGAGGGTACAACAGTGTCAACCCGTACTATCCATCGGCATCTGAATGAAAAGGGACTGTATGGTAGGAGACCCAGTAAGACCCCACTTCTTACCCCGAGACATAAAAAAGCCAGGCTGGGGTTTGCCAAAACTTACCTGAAAAAGCCTAAAACATTTTGGAAGAATGTTCTCTGGTCAGATGAGACAAAAGTAGACCTTTTTGGGCAAAGGTATCAACATAGAGAAAAAAAGAGGCATTCAAAGAAATGAACACGGTCCCTACAGTCAAACATGGCGGAGGTTCCCTGATGTTTTGGGGTTGCTTTGCTGCCTCTGGCACTGGACTGCTTGACTGGGTGCATGGTATTATGAAGTCTGAAGACTACCAACAAATTTTGCAGCATAATGTAGGGCCCAGTGTGAGAAAGCTGGGTCTCCCTCAGAGGTCATGTGTCTTCCAGCAGGACAATGACCCAAAACACACTTCAAAAAGCACTAGAAAATGGTTTAAGAGAAAGCACTGGAGACTTCTAAGGTGGTCAGCAATGAGTCCAGACCTGAATCCCATAGAACACCTGTGGAGAGTTCTAAAAATGGCAGTTTAGAGAAGGCACCCTTCAAATATCAGGGACCTGGAGCAGTTTGCCAAAGAAGAATGGTCTAAAATTTCAGCAGAGCATTGGTGGTTACCGGAAGCGGTTGGTCGCAGTTATTTTGGCTAAAGGTTGTGCAACCAAGTATTAGGCTGAGGGTGCCAATACTTTTGTCTGGCCCATTTTTGGAGTTTTGTGTGAAATGATCAATGTTTTGCTTTTTGCTTCATTCTCTTCTGTGTTTTTTCATTTAAGACAAATTAAAAGAAGATAATAATACCAAAGAATTTGTGATTGCAATCATTTTCAGGAAGAAACTGACTATTATCTGACAGAATTGCAGGGGTGTCAATACTTTTGGCCACAACTGTATGATATTGCAGTTTTGCCACAATCACTTCATCAGAGCTTAGCTGCAATACCTCACATGACCTCCGTACAGGTGTAGTGCTGTTTTTTAATTAAACAATTACATTTTTCTAATTTTCTACAAAACTTTACGTTTTCGAAGTATATGTATGAGCTTCTTGTCTTTATACTATTGATTAAAAATGTGAAGATAAAACTGTCAGCGTGTGTATGTTCGCAAAAGATGCTAATAAAGTCTAATTATACTGATGAATGTGGTAATATATCTATATTGCAGTCTGAGCAGCATTTTTTTTTTGCAAAGCTTCGAAAACCTTGTATTAATATAAATTAAATGGATGAAAATAAGCATGAAGATAAACAAGTTTGAACTTGACTTGCTTTTCTATCTGATATAATTCTCCTGCAATGACAGCTTTTATCTTTTATAGTGTACAGCTCGTATCCATGGAACTTTGTATCCTGGAATAGGGGAGGAGTTAGCTCTTAACATTCTAGCCTCCTTTCTCTAGCCCATTGGTATCTATACAGCAGCTGCTCACCCCCCCAAATGGGTGCCACAATATGCTCTTATTCAATCCGTGCTTGCTTCTTAAAGGGATTGTTCACACATTTTTTGTTACACTATTCTGCTGGGGACACAATTTCATGGCATTTACTAAAAGAAAAGTACTACAAGTTCTCCTACTTTTTGTGTGCTCGTATTATATCTCCACTTTTATCAAAATGGCAATTAATGGAGGAGCATTGTAGGATGCTAGCATGAAGTGACACACAGGAGGCAGAACAAGGGTTAATAGATTCTTTATGTATAGGAACAGTAATGGTATAAACAGGGGGTAAGGAATGTGATTGGAGGATAGGTGGAAAGTCAAATGCAACAGAATGTAACAAGTTAACTTATCAGTCTCTGTGCGCTGGAGGAAGGCAGCTGGAAGATCCCACGGTGAGGAAGTCTCTCTGGAATGAGGGTAGGAAGTGTCACCAGTCTGGCTAGGTGGGAGTATAGGCACAGCTAGCAGGCATGGGTCCGTGAAGAGGGAGTTAACCATCTTACTACTTACAAGCTCGGTCCCTGCCAAGTGTCCTTTCTTCCCACTCAAACTGCTATTTAGGTCCGACCCGCCCCCATCAGTCAGGTGCCCTGTACTGCTCTGGTCCGCAATCTCTTCCCCCTGCAACACTGGTGACAGCCCCGACGGTTCCGGCCCAGATACGCTGGAGAGACCATCAATGTGGTTCTCCTCCCTACAGCATGTCTCCAGACCTGCTTACAAATTGAAGAATAGTGCACATGGGAAAGAATTAGTAAGTGCCACAGAGTCACATCCACAGCCATATGGTAAAATAAAGCTGAAGTGCCTGACCACTATAATTAAACACAAGCATAGTCTCTATGCAGTAGCCATAAGCTTGATCTTCTTGAGACGGAATTTTCCAATCTCATGGGTTCTGACCGTATAATTGATTAGAATTACTGGCTTCTCAGGTGCCATAATATACTTGTGTAAACTGGCCAAAATATGAGCCTAGTACTGTTTTCACAGCTCAACTGATTGCCACTAATTGGTATCAAGGGTCATTTCTGACTTTGCTATGGAGCCCTCCAAATTCGAGTCACTGGAAAGTAGCTTATTGCAAACATTTCATTAATTGAACTAGAGCTGAGTAAATGTTCGAAAATTTAAATTCGTCAGATTCTCTTGAATCGAGCAGACATTTGATTCATGTTTAAGGAGTCTCCAGTCCCCAATACATAATAAACAGGGCACTGAGAAGGTATTAAAATACAATAGATTTATCTCACAAACGTATTGATTTGTGGCACATAAATATTCAAAAATGCAAAAATGGAGCATAATGATTCACCAAAAATTTCAAAATATGAAAAATAATTAAAAATAATAATAAACAATCAATTACACATATTCGAACATAAATATCAAAACAGAGCTATTTGAATACAGGGTGCAAATGCACCAGTAAAAAGTATCACATCACGGACATTAAGTCTGAAAATGGGTATTCAAAAAGAGTCTGAAAAGGACCCCTTTAAAAAATATATATAGAGGTAAAGTGACAGTGCATCAGTTAATATTAAAGGAGGTAAAGCTCATTACTACCACAGAGTAGATATCCCAAGCTTAAATAGCTCAGTGACCAAATAGTGAAACCCATGTAATAGACAAGCAAATGTTCCCATTAGTTGCTCTTACCCATCTCAGTGTCCATTGATGAAGACACGCGCCCCTACGCGCGTTTTGCTTTCAGCTTCCTTGGGGGGCCAATATCATAAATATAAATATTATATGTAAAGCTTTGTAGTTGCTCAGAAAGTACATGTGAGATAAGAGAGAAAGATACAGAGAAAGAGGACCCCGCTGACCATAAGAACTTATACTTTACAAGAGAGAGAAAGAAAGAAAGAGTACCCTGCTGACCATAAGAACTTATACTCTATAGGAGATATAGAGGACCTCGCTTACACTCTACAGGAAAAATAGAGAGAGGACCCCACTGACCATAAGAACTTACACTCTACAGAAGAGAAAACGAAAGACAGAGAGGACCCTGCTGACCATAAGAACTTACACTCTACAGGAGTTAAAGAGGACTTCGCTGACCATAGGAGCTTACACTCTACAGGAGAGACAAAGAATTCTGCTGACCATAAGAGCTTACACTCTAAAGGAGAGAGAGAGGACCCCACTGATCATAAGAGCTTATACTCTACAGGTAATAGAGAGAGAGGACCCCACTGATCATAAGAGCTTATACTCTACAGGAGATAGAGAGAGTGCCCTACTAACCATAAGAACTTGCACTCTACAGGAGAGAGAGAGAAAAAGAGAGAGGGCCACACTAACCATAGACGAAAAATGGAGAAACATTCTGGCACAACTATCCAGGGATAAAATGGATTCTTTATTCAAACGTAGTTAAAACATTAAAAGGTGAGGCCTCGTACCTGACAATATATGAAAATCCACTAGATATCATAGCTGCAGAGCATTAGAGGGAGGTTGTGCTGCAAAAATGATGTTAGCCTACTTTCTGACTCGCTATCAGTTTGGGAAATAGTTTTATGTGCAAACTATGCATAAAATAATAAAATATTTGAATTTGTGTGAAACCGCGACTTTCAGAAAATTAATCTCAAACTCGATCCTATGCGGATCGACCCGTTCATCATTAATACAACCCCTTTAATATATTGGAATCTGCAGTTAACTCCCTGACATTAGGCAACCAGAATATTATCATTCATCTTTATGTCTAATGCAAGATAAACAGAGCACCCATCACCATAAAGCTGCATTAAAAAAATAAATCAGTCCACAATTTTATACCTAAAAAAACATACAGTGCTAAAATGTAAAGATTCCCTTTTAATTCTTTTAGTACACATCATATGGTATATTTTGAAGTAAAACACAATAAAAAGACATTAACAAGAGATTATGCGAGATTAACAGCACTTAAAGCCAAAGACCTCAACAAAGGTTCTCATAACATTTCGAAGAATCTTTTTGAAATATTCCTGCAGCATTCGAACAATTATAGAAGAATTTCTCATTGAAAGTGATGAGGGATGATGATGGCTTTCTTAATATCTGACCTTCCCGATTCTTAGTGCTTATTATTACCTCTTCCAACTGTAGATAAAATGTATAAAATCCCACCTAATGAGCTGAAAATGACATGTGACAGCTCTAATGGTTAAATTGCTACCAGAAGAGGAAAGATTATAGGGATAAAATAAGCAGTTGTATTTGCTCCTATTTTTATCTAGCATATTGCTCTCAGTTTACAGATTGTGCTGAATGATCTATCTGAAGGTTACTCTGTTTTTTTTTTTCAATAGACATAGTCATTCTGGGATTATTAAAAGACTTGCTGACAAATAGACCCATATTCAGCGGTCCTGTTGTTATAACCTAACCTAATGATTGTTTCCAAGATTGAAGAGCTTACTCGGGACATTACTGAACCAGTTGTTAAATTAAAATCCTTAATATCCTTCTTATTAAGCCAAAGAAGCGTCCATCATTGGCCACTTTTTATATTATTATCCTTTATTTGTTCCATACCGAGAATGCTCACATTTGTCCTTGAGACCCTACCACAATCAGAAACACATAATGTATGTAATAATATCGAATTTGATGATGATGTTTATTGTAGTCAATAGGAGGAAAAAAGTGCAATATATTTTACATTTTCTAATAGTCAAATAAGGAGTAAAAGGGGCAATTCCCCTCAAGTCCTTACTATACAGTTATACCAGTGTCACTCTTGGACATGAGTGAGTCCAGCAGACGGCACAACATATACATACAGTACAACGGGCTGGAAAAAGGAAAGGGAGGCCCTAACGGTTGGGAGTGAGGAATGGGACACCTCCTGACTGCAACCTATGCCCGTCCCTAAGCTCCCCCAACCCCCTATTTGGGTCCATCCCCCCGCTGCCATTATGTGCCTACTCCTTGACTGTCACCTCTATTGACCCTGGCTAGTGCAATGGCCTACAAGGACACTAGTTGGAGCGGCCCCCAAATGCAGGGCAATGGGGTACTCGGTACCGGGTCTCTCAGTCCTGGGGATGTCACGGTGGCCTGACCCGATCCGTGGCCCTGCTAAGGGGTGCCCAATTAAAGATGTAGCTGACGGTGTAGGTTGCAGTAAATAGCGAAGACACAGGGTTGCAGTCTCTTTACCTCTTTACTGAAGGCTTCGGCATCCGCAATCCAGAGCACTGCTAACAGGGCTGGCTGAGACCGGTCGGTCCGAAGGCACATCCAGAGTTCCCTTTTCAGGTGGAAATTAGTTGCCTTCCTACCAGCTCCTGTGTGTTGTAGTACTTCCCTGCTGAGCACCACGGGATAGTCCTCACAACTGTCGTGTATGTTTCTGTTCTTTCTCTCTTCGTCCCCCAGATGATATGGATAGGATGCACCCATATGACGGGGTAGGCCTGGAGTTATTTTATAGGGACCCTAGAGATGCCCCTCTCCCACAATTGCCTCCGTTGTCTTCATTAGGTGAAAAAGGTGAGACAGCCAACCTAAAGTTAACTGCCCTGCCGTTGCTTCAAAGTAATGCGTAGAGTCTATTACTTCCTCGACGTTCCGGCCGCCGGCTACGCGCCTCAGAAGGATGTTGCTGATCTTGAGGCACGACTCCTTCTGGTTCTATCTCCCTTGTGCTGTGATCCCGTTTCTCACTTCTCCACAATATACTTCGCTTCATGTCCTTTCTTAGGAGTCTGCCGCTATAAGGCACAGGCACGGCTCCGTAACGATCTGTCTGTGCTAGGCCACTGTCAGGATCCCCCCCTAACAGGTCCTCTCTCAAACTCTCCCCAGCTACTTTCTCCCTCTCTTCCTATCCAACCCCCAGTTTTACCCATGTGTGAGGAGTGGCCTAGTAGATAGGACCTTTTGCTCCCCCTGGCGGCCGGAGTGTGAAGTGTAATGTGTGTCTGTGATACCTGCAAGGTGAACTCTTTTAGTGCAATCAGACGTACAATCACTCCCCCTGGTGGAAGAGCGACGTTACTGCAACGACCGGACTCTGGGGGAGCTGCACTCCCCCCCATTAAATCCAGTACTCCCGGACTGGGGAAAGAAGAACAACAATACATGTTAACAAAAGACATACAAAATTTTGAAATGCTATGAACAAGTAAATGCTATGAACAAGTAAATGCTGTGAACAAGTAAATATAACAGTGCTTCCCTCTATGGGAGGTGAGGACACTTGAACGTTGTGAAAGGTTGGTCATGCACAGTTCATGACTCCCAGTTCAGTGGGTGCAACCTTGAAACAGCAGGGACCCCGGGTAAACAAAGGGGTCCCTGTGAAAGTTTTGGAGCAATTCACTGTCCATTACTCCATTGTCCATTTTTTTAAACCTGTAACAAAGATATTTACACAAACATTTTCAACCAAATAGCAACTATCGTTAATATCTCCAAGTTTTGTAGCGAAGTGGAGTTTGGTTCTTGGTGCTACGTGTAGACCTCCGCAGTGCAGGGGTTGCTATTGGCCTAACAGGGCCCGCTATGCTTGCTATCGCTGGTGTAGTGCACTGTCTTCTAGCTACACTTCTAGTGAGTCTGGGTAGCACTGGCATGCTGGAGCTCTCAGGGGTGCTGCTACTAATGGTGGGTATGGCAGATTCGCCGATAGCAGAGGGAGGACTTGCCGGTTCAACGGTTGGCATGGCATCCTCTGGTGGGGTCCGCTGTGATTGCGGGTCCGGATGATCTGGCACCACATTTAGTTCTGGCGGTTTCAGTTGACGAAACGTTAAGACAGGTACCACGATGGCCTGATTTATTTGAGTCCAAGACTCGGGAAAATCGACAAGAACAGTGTGTATCATCTTCTCCTCTTCCACAGGTGGAGAGGTTCCGGGATCTGTTTCCCTCTCTCAACTTATCAGGGCATATTTTAAGGTGGTCTCTGGATATTGCCGTTGAGGTTTCCCCTCCATCTTTGCTGATGAGACAGACCTTCGTATTGTCAAAATCGGATGGCAGGATGGTTCCGCTTACCATTGGTCGTCAAGCTTGTGTAATCTCCTCTTCCATTTGAGTACTTGCTCACCAGGTGACAAGGGAATCACAGGAGCATGCTGGTTGTAGTCTCTTTCTTGTTTTTGTCTGGCTTGGGCGAGACTTCTTTCCACGCATTCCTGTATTTTGCGGTACCTTTGCTGCCTTTCTGCATCCCAATCTGCATCTGGCACGGTATCTTCGGGGGTTAGGACCCCCATGTCTAGATCAACAGGTAACTTGCTAGATCTTTCTCGCATCAGGTACGCTGGAGTGCAGTTGGTGGAATTCACTGGGATGTGGTTGTACATGTCTACCAAGTCAGGCAACTTTGTTGGCCACAAGTTCCGTTCCTCCACAGGCAAGGTCTTCAGTAAGTCGATTACCACTTGGTTCATCTTCTCACACATCCCGTTGGTTTGTGGATGGTACGGGGTGGTTCTGATCTTCTTACACCCGTACAGATTGCAGAACTCCTGGAACACCTCCACTTCAAATGCTGGTCCCTGGTCGGTCAGTACCTTCTCCGGGTACCCATGTGGTCTACAGAAGTACTGCTGGAAGGTTTGGGCGGCCGTCCTGGCCGTTAGATCTTTGACAGGCACAACTACCAGGAATCTGGAGTAGTGATCCACGATGGTAAGAGCGTAGACATAGCCTGACCGGCTAGGTGTTAGCTTCACATGATCTAGCGCGACCAGTTCGAGCGGCTGTTTGGTGATGATGGGCTGCAAGGGAGCCCGTTGGCTGTCACGGTCCTTCCTGCGTAGGCTACATGGGCCACACTCTTGACATCACTTCTCGATGGCTTTCTTCATGCCAATCCAGTAGAACCTCCCTCGGAGTAGCCTCTCCAACTTCCTCTATCCGAAGTGCCCGGCCCCATCGTGGTACGCTCCCAGAACCATTGGCGCATCTTGCCTTGGAACCACTATCTGCCATACCAATTCATGAGTGCGTGAGTCGATGATTCTCTGGCACAGCTTACCATCGTGAATAAACAGTTTGCCTCTCCCCTTCCACAGCTGTTGTGTCTCTTGTGGATCATCTGGGCTGGGATGCAAACCTGCCTGCATCAGGAGCTCTTTCACCCGATGGACCGCGGGGTCACATCCTGGGTCTCTGCCCATCCGTGGTGGGGCAGGGGATTCAGCGTGGCATCCTGCTTGTTCTTGTGCCTGTTCTTCACATGATGGCAACACTGAGTGGCTTTGGGGCGATGGAAAGCGGGCATCTCTACCTCTTCAAGTGACTCCGGGTCTTCCCCCATTTCTGGCAAGTTGGGCATCTGGGACAAGGCATCGACATTCGCATTCTTGTGCCCTGCCCGGTACTTGATGGTGAAGTCGTAATTGGACAGCCGGGCCATCCACCGCTGTTCCAAGGCACCGAGTTTTGCTGTGTCCAAATGCGTTAGTGGATTATTATCCGTGAAGACGGTGAATTTTGCTGAGGCCAGGTAGTGCTTGAACCTCTCCGTCACTGCCCAAACGATGTCGAGGAATTCCAGGTTAAAGGAACTGTAGTTGTCAGGGTTCCTTTCAGTGAGACGAAGTTTCCTGCTTGCGTAAGCGATTACCCTCTCCTTGCCTTTCTGGACCTGGGACAAAACGGCTCCCAGTCCCACGTTGCTGGCATCCGTATACAGCACAAACGGTTGGTCATATTCAGGGTAGGCCAGTACCTCTTCTCCCGTCAGCGTCAACTTTAAACAAGTGAATGATCCTTCCAGTCCCTCGTTCCAATCAAATAGGGTATTCTTACCCTTGGTTTTCTTGGATTGGCCCACCAACAGGTCTTGCAATGGCGCGGCCTTCCTGGTGAAGTCCTTGATAAACCTCCTGTAATAGCCTACCAACCCGAGGAACTGCCGGACTTCATGGAGGTTTCCAGGCTTCGGCCAGTCTTTGATCACAGTGACTTTGTCAGGGTCTGGGGCCAACCCGTCGGCACTCACTACATGGCCTAGGTACTGCACCTTGGGTTTTAGCAGATGGCATTTGGATGGTTTTACCTTTAGGCCAAAGTTGGACAGGGCTTCGAACACCTCGGCCAGGTGCTTCAGATGGTCCTCATAAGTCTTTGAGAAGGCGATGACGTCATCCAGGTATAGCAACACGGTTTCGAAGTTCTCGTGCCCTAGACAGCATTCCGTCATCCTCTGGAACGTTCCTGGGGCATTGCACAATCCGAAGGGCATGTAGTTGAATTCGCAGAGACCCATCAGCGTCATGAAGGCCGTCTTCTCCTTGTCCGCCTCTGCCACGGGAACCTGCCAGTACCCACTGGTGAGATCCAAGGTAGAGAAGTAGTTAGCAGATTTTAAAGCAGGCAGGGACTCCTCGATCCTGGGCAGTGGGTATGCATCCTTATGTGTAATGCGATTTAGCTGCCTATAATCAACACACATCCTCATTGTGCCATCTTTCTTCCTAACGAGGACTAATGGAGCTGCCCAGGGGCTACAAGTGTCTCTCACTACCCCAGCCTCCTTCATCTCTTGCAACATGTCTTTGGCACACTGATAATGAGCTGGGGGTACAGGACGATATCTCTCTTTTATGGGTGGATGATCTCCTGTGGGGATATTGTTATGGTTCTCAATGGCAAGAGAACATAGCCCAGCAAACATAGAACTAGCTCTTGGAAGGATGGAAACTAAACTGACCATGAACTAAACCTGCCGCACAACTAACAGTAGCCGGGTAGCGTTGCCTACGTTTTTTATCCCTAGACGCCCAGCGCCAGCCGGAGGACTAACTAATCCTGGCAGAGGAAAATATAGTCCTGGCTCACCTCTAGAGAAATTTCCCCGATAGGCAGACAGAGGCCCCCACATATATTGGCGGTGATTTTAGATGAAATGACAAACGTAGTATGAAAATAGGTTTAGCAAAATTGAGGTCCGCTTACTAGATAGTAGGAAGACAGAAAGCGCACTTTCATGGTCAGCTGAAAACCCTATCAAAACGCCATCCTGAAATTACTTTAAGACTCTAGTATTAACTCATAACATCAGAGTGGCAATTTCAGATCACAAGAGCTTTCCAGACACAGAAACGAAACTACAGCTGTGAACTGGAACAAAATGCAAAAACAAACGAGGACTAAAGTCCAACTTAGCTGGGAGTTGTCTAGCAGCAGGAACATGCACAGAAAGGCTTCTGATTACAATGTTGACCGGCATGGAAGTGACAGAGGAGCAAGGCTAAATAGCGACTCCCACATCCTGATGGAAACAGGTGAACAGAGGGGATGATGCACACCAGTTCAATTCCACCAGTGGCCACCGGGGAAGCCCAAAATCCAGTTTCACAACAGTACCCCCCCCTCAAGGAGGGGGCACCGAACCCTCACCAGAACCACCAGGGCGATCAGGATGAGCCCTATGAAAGGCACGGACCAGATCGGAGGCATGAACATCAGAGGCAGTCACCCAAGAATTATCCTCCTGACCGTATCCCTTCCATTTGACCAGATACTGGAGTTTCCGTCTGGAAACACGGGAGTCCAAGATTTTTTCCACAACGTACTCCAACTCGCCCTCAACCAACACCGGAGCAGGAGGCTCAACGGAAGGCACAACCGGTACCTCATACCTGCGCAATAATGACCGATGAAAAACATTATGAATAGAAAAAGATGCAGGGAGGTCCAAACGGAAGGACACAGGGTTAAGAATCTCCAATATCTTGTACGGGCTGATGAACCGAGGCTTAAACTTAGGAGAAGAAACCCTCATAGGGACAAAACGAGAAGACAACCACACCAAGTCCCCAACACAAAGCCGAGGACCAACCCGACGCCGGCGGTTGGCAAAAAGCTGAGTCTTCTCCTGGGACAACTTCAAATTGTCCACTACCTGCCCCCAAATCTGATGCAACCTCTCCACCACAGCATCCACTCCAGGACAATCCGAAGATTCCACCTGACCAGAAGAAAATCGAGGATGAAACCCCGAATTACAGAAAAAAGGAGACACCAAGGTGGCAGAGCTGGCCCGATTATTGAGGGCAAACTCCGCTAAAGGCAAAAAAGCAACCCAATCATCCTGATCTGCAGACACAAAACACCTCAAATATGTCTCCAAGGTCTGATTCGTCCGCTCGGTCTGGCCATTAGTCTGAGGATGGAAAGCAGACGAAAAAGACAAATCTATGCCCATCCTAGCACAGAATGCTCGCCAAAATCTAGACACGAATTGGGTTCCTCTGTCAGAAACGATATTCTCCGGAATACCATGCAAACGGACCACATTTTGAAGAAACAGAGGAACCAACTCGGAAGAAGAAGGCAACTTAGGCAGGGGAACCAAATGGACCATCTTAGAGAAACGGTCACACACCACCCAGATGACAGACATCTTCTGAGAAACAGGAAGATCCGAAATAAAATCCATCGAGATGTGCGTCCAGGGCCTCTTCGGGATAGGCAAGGGCAACAACAATCCACTAGCCCGAGAACAACAAGGCTTGGCCCGAGCACAAACGTCACAAGACTGCACAAAGCCTCGCACATCTCGAGACAGGGAAGGCCACCAGAAGGACCTTGCCACCAAATCCCTGGTACCAAAGATTCCAGGATGACCTGTCAACGCAGAAGAATGAACCTCAGAAATGACTTTACTGGTCCAATCATCAGGAACAAACAGTCTACCAGGTGGGCAACGATCAGGTCTATCCGCCTGAAACTCCTGCAAGGCCCGCCGCAGGTCTGGAGAAACGGCAGACAATATCACTCCATCCTTAAGGATACCTGTAGGTTCAGAGTTACCAGGGGAGTCAGGCTCAAAACTCCTAGAAAGGGCATCCGCCTTAACATTCTTAGAACCCGGCAGGTAGGACACCACAAAATTAAACCGAGAGAAAAACAACGACCAGCGCGCCTGTCTAGGATTCAGGCGTCTGGCGGACTCAAGATAAATTAGATTTTTGTGGTCAGTCAATACCACCACCTGATGTCTAGCCCCCTCAAGCCAATGACGCCACTCCTCAAAAGCCCACTTCATGGCCAAAAGCTCCCGATTCCCAACATCATAATTCCGCTCGGCGGGCGAAAATTTACGCGAGAAAAAGGCACAAGGTCTCATCACGGAACAATCGGAACTTCTCTGCGACAAAACCGCCCCAGCTCCGATTTCAGAAGCGTCGACCTCAACCTGAAAAGGAAGAGCAACATCAGGCTGACGCAACACAGGGGCGGAAGAAAAGCGGCGCTTAAGCTCCCGAAAGGCCTCCACAGCAGCAGGGGACCAATCAGCAACATCAGCACCCTTCTTAGTCAAATCAGTCAATGGTTTAACAACATCAGAAAAACCAGCAATAAATCGACGATAAAAGTTAGCAAAGCCCAAAAATTTCTGAAGACTCTTAAGAGAAGAGGGTTGCGTCCAATCACAAATAGCCTGAACCTTGACAGGATCCATCTCGATGGAAGAGGGGGAAAAAATATATCCCAAAAAGGAAATCTTTTGAACCCCAAAAACGCACTTAGAACCCTTCACACACAAGGAATTAGACCGCAAAACCTGAAAAACCCTCCTGACCTGCTGGACATGAGAGTCCCAGTCATCCGAAAAAATCAAAATATCATCCAGATACACAATCATAAATTTATCCAAATAATCACGGAAAATGTCATGCATAAAGGACTGAAAGACTGAAGGGGCATTTGAAAGACCAAAAGGCATCACCAAATACTCAAAGTGGCCCTCGGGCGTATTAAATGCGGTCTTCCACTCATCCCCCTGCTTAATTCGCACCAAATTATACGCCCCACGGAGATCTATCTTAGAGAACCACTTGGCCCCCTTTATGCAAGCAAACAAATCGGTCAGCAGTGGCAACGGATATTGATATTTAACCGTGATTTTATTCAAAAGCCGATAATCAATACACGGCCTCAAAGAGCCATCTTTCTTAGCCACAAAGAAAAAACCGGCTCCTAAGGGAGATGACGAAGGACGAATATGTCCCTTTTCCAAGGACTCCTTTATATATTCTCGCATAGCAGCATGTTCAGGCACAGACAGATTAAATAAACGACCCTTAGGGTATTTACTACCCGGAATCAAATCTATGGCACAATCGCACTCCCGGTGCGGAGGTAATGAACCAAGCTTAGGTTCTTCAAAAACGTCACGAAATTCAGTCAAGAATTCAGGAATCTCAGAGGGAATAGATGATGAAATGGAAACCACAGGTACGTCCCCATGCGTCCCCTTACATCCCCCTGCTTAAGACAGACATAGCTTTCCAGTCAAGGACTGGGTTATGAGATTGCAGCCATGGCAATCCAAGCACCAACACATCATGTAGGTTATACAGCACAAGAAAGCGAATAATCTCCTGATGATCCGGATTAATCCGCATAGTTACTTGTGTCCAGTATTGTGGTTTATTACTAGCCAATGGGGTGGAGTCAATCCCCTTCAGGGGTATAGAAGTTTCAAGAGGCTCCAAATCATACCCACAGCGTTTGGCAAAGGACCAATCCATAAGACTCAAAGCGGCGCCAGAGTCGACATAGGCATCCGCGGTAATAGATGATAAAGAACAAATCAGGGTCACAGATAGAATAAACTTAGACTGTAAAGTGCCAATTGAAACAGACTTATCAAGCTTCTTAGTACGCTTAGAGCATGCTGATATAACATGAGTTGAATCACCGCAATAGAAGCACAACCCATTTTTTCGTCTAAAATTCTGCCGTTCACTTCTGGACAGAATTCTATCACATTGCATATTCTCTGGCGTCTTCTCAGTAGACACCGCCAAATGGTGCACAGGTTTGCGCTCCCGCAGACGCCTATCGATCTGGATAGCCATTGTCATGGACTCATTCAGACCCGCAGGCACAGGGAACCCCACCATAACATCCTTAATGGCATCAGAGAGACCCTCTCTGAAATTCGCCGCCAGGGCGCACTCATTCCACTGAGTAAGCACAGCCCATTTACGGAATTTCTGGCAGTATATTTCAGCTTCATCTTGCCCCTGAGATAGGGACATCAAGGCCTTTTCCGCCTGAAGCTCTAACTGAGGTTCCTCATAAAGCAACCCCAAGGCCAGAAAAAACGCATCCACATTGAGCAACGCAGGATCCCCTGGAGCCAATGCAAAAGCCCAATCCTGAGGGTCGCCCCGGAGCAAGGAAATCACAATCCTGACCTGCTGAGCAGGATCTCCAGCAGAGCGAGATTTCAGGGACAAAAACAACTTGCAATTATTTTTGAAATTTTGAAAGCAAGATCTATTCCCCGAGAAAAATTCAGGCAAAGGAATTCTAGGTTCAGATATAGGAACATGAACAACAAAATCTTGTAAATTTTGAACTTTCGTGGTGAGATTATTCAAACCTGCAGCTAAACTCTGAATATCCATTTTAAACAGGTGAACACAGAGCCATTCCAGGATTAGAAGGAGAGAGAGAGAGAAAGGCTGCAATATAGGCAGACTTGCAAGAGATTCAATTACAAGCACACTCAGAACTGAAGGGAAAAAAAAAAAAAAAAAAAAAATCTTCAGCAGACTTCTCTTTTCTCTCCTTTCTCTGTCAATTAATTTAACCCTTTTGGGGCCGGTCAAACTGTTATGGTTCTCAATGGCAAGAGAACATAGCCCAGAAAACATAGAACTAGCTCTTGGAAGGATGGAAACTAAACTGACCATGAACTAAACCTGCCGCACAACTAACAGTAGCCGGGTAGCGTTGCCTACGTTTTTTATCCCTAGACGCCCAGCGCCAGCCGGAGGACTAACTAATCCTGGCAGAGGAAAATATAGTCCTGGCTCACCTCTAGAGAAATTTCCCCGATAGGCAGACAGAGGCCCCCACATATATTGGCGGTGATTTTAGATGAAATGACAAACGTAGTATGAAAATAGGTTTAGCAAAATTGAGGTCCGCTTACTAGATAGTAGGAAGACAGAAAGCGCACTTTCATGGTCAGCTGAAAACCCTATCAAAACGCCATCCTGAAATTACTTTAAGACTCTAGTATTAACTCATAACATCAGAGTGGCAATTTCAGATCACAAGAGCTTTCCAGACACAGAAACGAAACTACAGCTGTGAACTGGAACAAAATGCAAAAACAAACGAGGACTAAAGTCCAACTTAGCTGGGAGTTGTCTAGCAGCAGGAACATGCACAGAAAGGCTTCTGATTACAATGTTGACCGGCATGGAAGTGACAGAGGAGCAAGGCTAAATAGCGACTCCCACATCCTGATGGAAACAGGTGAACAGAGGGGATGATGCACACCAGTTCAATTCCACCAGTGGCCACCGGGGAAGCCCAAAATCCAATTTCACAACAGGATATGATGTTGAATCCCTTTTACCTGCCCAAAATCTAGGGGATGCTCGCTGAATACTCGCTCGTACTCATGAACCACCCTGTAGGCCCCCTGTTTCTGGTGAGATGGGGTAGAGTCAGTGCCCACGAGCAATTCCCGACACCAATCTTTCAGTTGCCCTGCAGAACCGTTGTTCTCCACCGGATTGGACGGGACCAAGGGTCCGGGTGCCTGTATCACACTATTATTAACAGTAAACAGTTTGGCAAGTGTGGCATATTTGGTTAGGTGGACTTCTTCCTCCCCACAATTAAGAACACGTACTGGCACCCTCCCCTTGCGGACGTCAACCACCCCTCTGGCTGTCAGGAGGGTAGGCCTATTATCTGAATATACAGGTTCTACCGGGGCCTGATAGTCCTTACCCCTGAGGCCTATGGCTGCTCGACACCATATTAACATTTCACTCCTGGGGGTATCGCAATGGGGTTTGAATCACTCACTGTGACACGACCAATTTCACCACCAGTCAGCTCCACCTGCTGCCTCTGCATCAGAGCCCTGATTTCTTTCTGCAGGGCACGTTGCTCACTGTAACCAGCTGTTTCTGCTACCTGCTGTAACAGGACAATAACTTCTGCAAGACATTTATCTATAACATTAGTACCAATGGTCATCATGGGATTACATTCACGTCGGTCAATATCAACAATTACAATCCCTTGGGCCTCCAATTCTACCCGCCCCACTTTAATGGTGAACTCTTTGTACCCCACTTGTGGCAATGGCTGACGATTACTGGCTATTATGGTGAAATCATCATTGGGGCCACGAGTAATGTCGGTGTCCTCCCAATAACTTTTATAAAGGATGTAAGGCATAGTCGTCACCTGAGAACCGGTGTCCAGCAAAGTGTTCATGGGGATACCGTCGATCACGATGGGAAGAACTGGTCGCCCTCCAATGTATTTGGCTCTCCAATTTTTCGGGCCTGATCGTCCTACTCCTGGGGGTTGTCCCTCTGCCCCAGGGGTTGCTCATTTAAATGACAGTACCTTGCAAGATGGCCCACCTGGTGGCAGCGGCGGCAGATAGGTCGTCCGTCCTGATGAAAGCGATCGTCGTCCCTGCCTCTGGTCGGCGGAATCCTCCTCTGTCGCTGTCAGGGGACATCCTCTGGTCTGGAAGCCAGCTGGATCTTCTCCTTGGGGGCCTCCTGTAGGGACTGTATGGTCCGGGCTAGGGTAGAAACGCTCTTGGTCAGCTCCTGCATCTGGAGGCGTAGTCCTGCAGGGGAATCGTCCTCCAGGATCTGGGCATCGGCCTCGGCGGCAATTGGGGCATCTGGCGCCACCTCCTGGTGGTATGTGAGAGCTTGACGCCTGGGAAGTACTGCACGGCTGGGCTGTCGCTCCTGTAGTGCCTGGATGGCTTTATCTTTGAATTGCGCGAAAGTCAGGTCTGAATTCTGCATGGCCAGGAAGTGCAGTTGGGCCCTTTGGTGACTGCACAGGAGCCCCTCGATGAACCGCTCTTTCAGGAGTTTATCCTCATCTTGCATGCTGTTTGGGTCATTCTGTTTGATGGCCCACAGTGCCTCCTGGAGATTAATGGCATAGTCCTGTAAGCTATCCTGCAGCCTCTGCTTGCACCCATAGAACGTCAATTTAATTTCTGTAGCGGTGCGGGTGTCAAAGGTGGTTTTAAGCTTTGCAAAGACCTGCTGCGCAGTTCTCTTATCCGCGGCGGGCCAGGACTTCGCTTCCCTCAGAGCCGCTCCAAAGAGTTGGCCTGTTATCATATGAACTTTCTGAGGCTCTGTCAGGGGATAAAACTCAAGCAGGCTGCAGATCCCTTCTTTAAAGTCAGTTAATGTATGTGATTCTCCAGAGTATCGCGGGAGCCAGCCTGCTCCAGGTAGGTATGGCATGGAGAAGGGCATTATGGCTGCTGTAGCTGCGGCAGCATACGGCTGGCTGCTGGGGGCGGCAAGCTCTGCGGAACCCGGCGGTGGTACAAGGCCTGCGGCTGCGCCTACTGCGGGGCCCGGAGGTGCCCCCGAGTCTGCAGCTGCGACCGCCACCTCCGCTCCTCCTTGATCAGGCATGGCCGCTCCTCCCCTCTGCTAACCTGGTGGAAATTGGGGTTCCTCTTCCAGAATCGGCACCTCACCGCGTCTTCTTGTCCCGCGCTATTTTCGTCCTGCTCCACCCACAAAGCTATGGCTCCTCCCCTCGTGCCCCACACGGCGCGGCAATGGCGGATTTTGGCGGCAAATAGCAATACACAGTCTTTGCAATAAATCACGATTCAGCACAATCCAGTCACAGTTCTACGGCACACATGTAGATCCTGTTAGTGTCGCCAAGGTGGAGCGGCCCCCAAACGCAGGGCAACGGGGTACTCGGTACCGGGTCTCTCAGTCCTGGGGATGTCACGGTTGCCTGACCCAGTCCGTGGCCCTGCTAAGGGGCGCCCAATTAAAGATGTAGGTGACGGTGAAGGTTGCAGTAAATAACGAAGACACAGGGTTGCAGTCTCTTTACCTCTTTACTGAAGGCTTCGGCATCCGCAATCCAGAGCACTGCTAACAGGGCTGGCTGAGACCGGCCGGTCTGAAGGCACATCCAGAGTTCCCTTTTCCGGTGGAAATCAGTGGCCTTACTACCAGCGCCTGTGTGTTGTAGTACTTCCCTGCTGAGCACCACGGGATAGTCCTCACAACTGTCGTGTATGTTTCTGTTCTTTCTCTCTCCGTCCCCCAGATGATATGGATAGGACACACCTGTATGACGGGGTAGGCCTGGAGTTATTTTATAGGGACCCTAGAGACGCCCCTCTCCCACAATTGCCTCCATTGTCTTCATTAGGTGAAAAAGGTGAGACAGCCAACCTAAAGTTAACTGCCCTGCCGTTGGTTCAAAGTAATGCGTAGAGTCTATTACTTCCTCGGCGTTCCGGCCGCCGGCTACGCGCCTCAGAAGGATGTTGCTGATATTGAGGCACGACTCCTTCTGGTTCTATCTCCCTTGTGCTGTGATCCCGTTTCTCACTTCTCCACAATATACTTCGCTTTGTGTCCTTTCTTAGGAGTCTGCCGCTATAAAGCACAGGCACGGCTCCATAACGATCTGTCTGTGCTAGGCCGCTGTCAGGATCCCACCCCTGACAGGTCCTCTCTCGAACTCTCCCCAGCTACTTTCTCCCTCTCTTCCTATCCAACCCCCAGTTTTACCCATGTGTGAGGAGTGGCCTAGTAGATAGGACCTTTTGCTCCCCCTGGCGGCCGGAGTGTGAAGTGTAATGTGTGTCTGTGATACCTGCAAGGTGAACTCTTTTAGTGCAATCAGACGTACAATCACTCCCCCTGGTGGAAGAGCGACGTTACTGCAATGACCAGACTCTGGGGGCGCTGCACTAGCATCACCACTTCAGATGGTAACACACAGTAGCAGAGATAAACGGGTCAGACAAAAAATTTTAATTCTCAACTTAGGCTCTGCTGCTAAGCTCCACAGCAGCACAGCAAATGGCTCCAGGAATCAGAACACAAACAGCAGCAACACCACAGTCACAGGAGAGCTCCACACACCTACCTGGTCTGCATAGAAGAAGAACTCTATAACCAACTATCAGCTGATGGGTCTTGTCTCTTGTGACTATTTAAAGGGAGGTGGGAGTGGTTACCATTCAACATCAGCTGACCAGCTAAAAAGAACTGCCAGCAAGAGGCTGACATTACGTAGCTCCTGCTGGACCAAAAGGAATAAACAACATTTAAATTACAGTAGACCCAGAGCTGCCATTAATCCATTAATGATTCCTGACAACCATCCTTTCTTAGACACCCTCAGTGACATACGAGTTTTAGAATTATTTAACCAGTTCAGGACCAGGTACACGCCTGTTGTGAAATTGGATTTTGGGCTCCCCCGGTGGCCACTGGTGGAATTGAACTGGTGTGCATCATCCTCTCTGTTCACCTGTTTCCATCAGGATGTGGGAGTCGCTATTTAGCCTTGCTCCTCTGTCACTTCCATGCCGGTCAACATTGTAATCAGAAGCCTTTCTGTGCATGTTCCTGCTGCTAGACAACTCCCAGCTAAGTTGGACTTTAGTCCTTGTTTGTTTTTGCATTTTGTTCCAGTTACAGCTGTAGTTTCGTTTCTGTGTCTGGAAAGCTCTTGTGATCTGAAATTGCCACTCTGATGTTATAAGTTAATACTAGAGTCTTAAAGTAATTTCAGGATGGTGTTTTGATAGGGTTTTCAGCTGACCATGAAAGTGCCCTTTCTGTCTTCCTGCTATCTAGTAAGCGGACCTCAATTTTGCTAAACCTATTTTCATACTACGTTTGTCATTTCATCTAAAATCACCGCCAATATTTGTGGGGGCCTCTGTCTGCCTTTCGGGGAAATTTCTCTAGAGGTGAGCCAGGACTATATTTTCCTCTGCCAGGATTAGTTAGTCCTCCGGCCGGCGCTGGGCGTCTAGGGATAAAACGCAGGCTGCGCTACCCGGCTACTGTTAGTTGTGCGGCAGGGTTAGTTCATGGTCAGTTTAGTTTCCATCCTTCCAAGAGCTAGTTCTTATGTTTGCTGGGCTATGTTCTCTTGCCATTGAGAACCATAACAGTTTGACCGGCCGCAAAGGGTTAAATTAATTGACAGAGAAAGGAGAGAAAAGAGAAGTCTGCTGAAGATTTTTTTTTTTTTTTTTTTTTCCCTTCAGTTCTGAGTGTGCTTGTAATTGAATCTCTTGCAAGTCTGCCTATATTGCAGCCTTTCTCTCTCTCTCTCCTTCTAATCCTGGAATGGCTCTGTGTTCACCTGTTTAAAATGGATATTCAGAGTTTAGCTGCAGGTTTGAATAATCTCACCACAAAAGTTCAAAATTTACAAGATTTTGTTGTTCATGTTCCTATATCTGAACCTAGAATTCCTTTGCCTGAATTTTTCTCGGGGAATAGATCTTGCTTTCAAAATTTCAAAAATAATTGCAAGTTGTATTTGTCCCTGAAATCTCGCTCTGCTGGAGATCCTGCTCAGCAGGTCAGGATTGTGATTTCCTTGCTCCGGGGCGACCCTCAGGATTGGGCTTTTGCATTGGCTCCAGGGGATCCTGCGTTGCTCAATGTGGATGCGTTTTTTCTGGCCTTGGGGTTGCTTTATGAGGAACCTCAGTTAGAACTTCAGGCGGAAAAGGCCTTGATGTCCCTATCTCAGGGGCAAGACGAAGCTGAAATATACTGCCAGAAATTCCGTAAATGGGCTGTGCTTACTCAGTGGAATGAGTGCGCCCTGGCGGCGAATTTCAGAGAGGGTCTCTCTGATGCCATTAAGGATGTTATGGTGGGGTTCCCTGTGCCTGCGGGTCTGAATGAGTCCATGACAATGGCTATCCAGATCGATAGGCGTCTGCGGGAGCGCAAACCTGTGCACCATTTGGCGGTGTCTACTGAGAAGACGCCAGAGAATATGCAATGTGATAGAATTCTGTCCAGAAGTGAACGGCAGAATTTTAGACGAAAAAATGGGTTGTGCTTCTATTGCGGTGATTCAACTCATGTTATATCAGCATGCTCTAAGCGTACTAAGAAGCTTGATAAGTCTGTTTCAATTGGCACTTTACAGTCTAAGTTTATTCTATCTGTGACCCTGATTTGTTCTTTATCATCTATTACCGCGGATGCCTATGTCGACTCTGGCGCCGCTTTGAGTCTTATGGATTGGTCCTTTGCCAAACGCTGTGGGTATGATTTGGAGCCTCTTGAAACTCCTATACCCCTGAAGGGCATTGACTCCACCCCATTGGCTAGCAATAAACCACAATACTGGACACAAGTAACTATGCGGATTAATCCGGATCACCAGGAGATTATTCGCTTTCTTGTGCTGTATAACCTACATGATGTGTTGGTGCTTGGATTGCCATGGCTGCAATCTCATAACCCAGTCCTTGACTGGAAAGCTATGTCTGTGTTAAGCTGGGGATGTAAGGGGACGCATGGGGACGTACCTGTGGTTTCCATTTCATCATCTATTCCCTCTGAGATTCCTGAATTCTTGACTGAATATCGTGACGTTTTTGAAGAACCTAAGCTTGGTTCATTACCTCCGCACCGGGAGTGTGATTGTGCCATAGATTTGATTCCGGGTAGTAAATACCCTAAGGGTCGTTTATTTAATCTGTCTGTGCCTGAACATGCTGCTATGCGAGAATATATAAAGGAGTCCTTGGAAAAGGGACATATTCGTCCTTCGTCATCTCCCTTAGGAGCCGTTTTTTTCTTTGTGGCTAAGAAAGATGGCTCTTTGAGGCCGTGCATTGATTATCGGCTTTTGAATAAAATCACGGTTAAATATCAATATCCGTTGCCACTGCTGACTGATTTGTTTGCTCGCATAAAGGGGGCCAAGTGGTTCTCTAAGATAGATCTCCGTGGGGCGTATAATTTGGTGCGAATTAAGCAGGGGGATGAGTGGAAAACCGCATTTAATACGCCCGAGGGCCACTTTGAGTATTTGGTGATGCCTTTTGGTCTTTCAAATGCCCCTTCAGTCTTTCAGTCCTTTATGCATGACATTTTCCGTGATTATTTGGATAAATTTATGATTGTGTATCTGGATGATATTTTGATTTTTTCGGATGACTGGGACTCTCATGTCCAGCAGGTCAGGAGGGTTTTTCAGGTTTTGCGGTCTAATTCCTTGTGTGTGAAGGGTTCTAAGTGCGTTTTTGGGGTTCAAAAGATTTCCTTTTTGGGATATATTTTTTCCCCCTCTTCCATCGAGATGGATCCTGTTAAGGTTCAGGCTATTTGTGATTGGACGCAACCCTCTTCTCTTAAGAGTCTTCAGAAATTTTTGGGCTTTGCTAACTTTTATCGTCGATTTATTGCTGGTTTTTCTGATGTTGTTAAACCATTGACTGATTTGACTAAGAAGGGTGCTGATGTTGCTGATTGGTCCCCTGCTGCTGTGGAGGCCTTTCGGGAGCTTAAGCGCCGCTTTTCTTCCGCCCCTGTGTTGCGTCAGCCTGATGTTGCTCTTCCTTTTCAGGTTGAGGTCGACGCTTCTGAAATCGGAGCTGGGGCGGTTTTGTCGCAGAGAAGTTCCGATTGCTCCGTGATGAGACCTTGTGCTTTTTTCTCGCGTAAATTTTCGCCCGCCGAGCGGAATTATGATGTTGGGAATCGGGAGCTTTTGGCCATGAAGTGGGCTTTTGAGGAGTGGCGTCATTGGCTTGAGGGGGCTAGACATCAGGTGGTGGTATTGACTGACCACAAAAATCTAATTTATCTTGAGTCCGCCAGACGCCTGAATCCTAGACAGGCGCGCTGGTCGTTGTTTTTCTCTCGGTTTGATTTTGTGGTGTCCTACCTGCCGGGTTCTAAGAATGTTAAGGCGGATGCCCTTTCTAGGAGTTTTGAGCCTGACTCCCCTGGTAATTCTGAACCTACAGGTATCCTTAAGGATGGAGTGATATTGTCTGCCGTTTCTCCAGACCTGCGGCGGGCCTTGCAGGAGTTTCAGGCGGATAGACCTGATCGTTGCCCACCTGGTAGACTGTTTGTTCCTGATGATTGGACCAGTAAAGTCATTTCTGAGGTTCATTCTTCTGCGTTGGCAGGTCATCCTGGAATCTTTGGTACCAGGGATTTGGTGGCAAGGTCCTTCTGGTGGCCTTCCCTGTCTCGAGATGTGCGAGGCTTTGTGCAATCTTGTGACGTTTGTGCTCGGGCCAAGCCTTGTTGTTCTCGGGCTAGTGGATTGTTGTTGCCCTTGCCTATCCCGAAGAGGCCCTGGACACACATCTCGATGGATTTTATTTCGGATCTTCCTGTTTCTCAGAAGATGTCTGTCATCTGGGTGGTGTGTGATCGTTTCTCTAAGATGGTCCATTTGGTTCCCCTGCCTAAGTTGCCTTCTTCTTCCTCCGAGTTGGTTCCTCTGTTTTTTCAAAATGTGGTCCGTTTGCATGGTATTCCGGAGAATATCGTTTCTGACAGAGGTACCCAATTCGTGTCTAGATTTTGGCGAGCATTCTGTGCTAGGATGGGCATAGATTTGTCTTTCTCGTCTGCTTTCCATCCTCAGACTAATGGCCAGACCGAGCGGACGAATCAGACCTTGGAGACATATTTGAGGTGTTTTGTGTCTGCAGATCAGGATGATTGGGTTGCTTTTTTGCCTTTAGCGGAGTTTGCCCTCAATAATCGGGCCAGCTCTGCCACCTTGGTGTCTCCCTTTTTCTGTAATTCGGGGTTTCATCCTCGATTTTCTTCTGGTCAGGTGGAATCTTCGGATTGTCCTGGAGTGGATGCTGTGGTGGAGAGGTTGCATCAGATTTGGGGGCAGGTAGTGGACAATTTGAAGTTGTCCCAGGAGAAGACTCAGCTTTTTGCCAACCGCCGGCGTCGGGTTGGTCCTCGGCTTTGTGTTGGGGACTTGGTGTGGTTGTCTTCTCGTTTTGTCCCTATGAGGGTTTCTTCTCCCAAGTTTAAGCCTCGGTTCATCGGCCCGTACAAGATATTGGAGATTCTTAACCCTGTGTCCTTCCGTTTGGACCTCCCTGCATCTTTTTCTATTCATAATGTTTTTCATCGGTCATTATTGCGCAGGTATGAGGTACCGGTTGTGCCTTCCGTTGAGCCTCCTGCTCCGGTGTTGGTTGAGGGCGAGTTGGAGTACGTTGTGGAAAAAATCTTGGACTCCCGTGTTTCCAGACGGAGACTCCAGTATCTGGTCAAGTGGAAGGGATACGGTCAGGAGGATAATTCTTGGGTGACTGCCTCTGATGTACATGCCTCCGATTTGGTCCGTGCCTTTCATAGGGCTCATCCTGATCGCCCTGGTGGTTCTGGTGAGGGTTCGGTGCCCCCTCCTTGAGGGGGGGGTACTGTTGTGAAATTGGATTTTGGGCTCCCCCGGTGGCCACTGGTGGAATTGAACTGGTGTGCATCATCCTCTCTGTTCACCTGTTTCCATCAGGATGTGGGAGTCGCTATTTAGCCTTGCTCCTCTGTCACTTCCATGCCGGTCAACATTGTAATCAGAAGCCTTTCTGTGCATGTTCCTGCTGCTAGACAACTCCCAGCTAAGTTGGACTTTAGTCCTTGTTTGTTTTTGCATTTTGTTCCAGTTACAGCTGTAGTTTCGTTTCTGTGTCTGGAAAGCTCTTGTGATCTGAAATTGCCACTCTGATGTTATGAGTTAATACTAGAGTCTTAAAGTAATTTCAGGATGGTGTTTTGATAGGGTTTTCAGCTGACCATGAAAGTGCCCTTTCTGTCTTCCTGCTATCTAGTAAGCGGACCTCAATTTTGCTAAACCTATTTTCATACTACGTTTGTCATTTCATCTAAAATCACCGCCAATATTTGTGGGGGCCTCTGTCTGCCTTTCGGGGAAATTTCTCTAGAGGTGAGCCAGGACTATATTTTCCTCTGCCAGGATTAGTTAGTCCTCCGGCCGGCGCTGGGCGTCTAGGGATAAAACGCAGGCTACGCTACCCGGCTACTGTTAGTTGTGCGGCAGGTTTAGTTCATGGTCAGTTTAGTTTCCATCCTTCCAAGAGCTAGTTCTTATGTTTGCTGGGCTATGTTCTCTTGCCATTGAGAACCATAACACACGCCCTTTTGAATCTAATTTTTGTTTTGGATACTCAAACAATTTTAAGAAGTTTTGCCTCTTTTTGCATTAGACACACTTTTTATGTAGTTTTATTCTTCTTTTATTTTTCACATTTTTTTATTTTTTTCACAACCACAAACTCTGCTACAAAAATATAATTTAAATTGTGCTCCCCTTTCTGTAAAAATTATTTTTACACTGTATATTGGACATGTTTTTTTTACATGTACAGGGCTAGACAGAGCAATTCACAATGGCGGTATCTTATGATTCCTTCTTCGCTTTCTTGTTGAATATTTTGTCTTATCACGTTAACTTATCAGTAATTTATTCACATATCCTAGGTTCAGTATGCAGTGTTTATTATGTATTTTGTGCCAGGAACATCTCAATACATACCCTGCAATGCTACTTTTTGCGTGGACGCATCCAAATTATGTAATTCTTTTAACATATTGGCATCTGTGTTTTATTGTGTACAATCTATATATATATATGTTGATATCTATCTGTACCTCTTGTGCGATCAATGTTATTGCACTGCTATACATGAGCACTTGTGTTGCAAGTGCCATTAGTTGGAAACAACCCTGCCTAGTGTTTTACAGAGATGCTTGTATATTCCATATACCAGATTTTTCAGACTATAAGATGCACCAGACCATAAGACGCACCTCAAATTTTCATAAGGAAAATAAGGAAAAAAATGAATGCATTAAATGGGGGTCTGTCTTATAGTCCGAATTCAGCTTACATGGTGACATTGGCAGCGCTGGTGGAGCAGTGTCACAGGAGTTGTTTGGTGGTCTGGCGATAATCTGACTCCCATCCCAGGTTGGTGTAGCATTATTCAGCATTGTCGAGATCTCAATCTGCACATGCGCCGCTTCTGATGGCCATTTGTTCCAGGGGCCATCGCATTGCAGCAATGGAAATGCGGGGGCTCTGGACTTTCACAAATGTTGTTGGAGCCCCCACACCAGCCTGGTATGGAAGTCAGATCATCGCTCTGCAGTGTCGGACCACCAAACACCCTCTTTTCCCAGCCCAGTGCTGGCAGAATCGCCCAACTCCTACTGCTGCCACATTCCTGGTAAGTACATTTGGACTATAAGACGTACCCCCATTTCCCCCCCCCAAATTTTTTTTGGGGGAAAAAGTGTGTCTTATAGTTTGAAAAACATGGTACTTTTTGTTACAGTACATGCCCAGGTTTATTGCCCCGCTCTATGTTTGGGCATGTATTCATTTATCTTCTCATTTGTTTATTTTTCTCACCTTATTTTTGAACTGCTTGTTTCATGCTCCATGAATGAGTTTATACTTCAATTTCAATTGAAAAATCAATACAGTCTGGCGATGTGTCGTTTTTTATTTTTGTTTTGTTTATTCATTTCTTCTTATTTATTTATATTTAATTCACACACTTTACTCCCATAAGCTCTTAAAAGATGTATTCTAAGGGTGATATCTGAGACTTTACAAAAAAAATTATAGCTAAGCACTAACAGGCAGATAATTGCAGCTTAAGAACCTACTGTGCCTTAAATAGTAACACGAAGGACTGTAAAGGCTAAGAACCGATAAGGGAAAAATGGATCCTCCAAATGCGAAATAGTGTCTAAAAAGGATTGATCTTTTTTTAATAATTATTTTTAAAAAAGGACATGATTAAAAAAAGAGATGGCAACACATACAAAAAAACAGGAAAAAAAATTCCAAGTGGTGTGAAATTGAGAAACAAATGAAGTAATTCTAAAATTCTCATTTGGGTTTTGTTTTTACATTTATGGTGCAGTAAAAATGATTTGGAAACGTGACACCAAACTTGCAATTTTTTTTAGATTTTAGCAGACAAAGCAATTTAAAATTTGTAAAATATGTTTGTTTGTTTCACCATTTTCTGAGATCTCTTAATTTTTTATGTTGAGGGAAGTGTAGGAGGGCTTGTTTTCTGCATAAGGAGCTGAGGATTGTTTTGAAACCATTTTGGGGTACAGACAAAGTTTTGATCACATTTTATTGTATTCAATACAGTTTTGACTGCCCAGATTAAATCATTTTATATTTTGATAGATATAAATTTTTTTATAGAATGTGGCAATATCAAATGTGTGTAGTTTTTAATTTTTTTGTTTTCTTTATTTTTAAACTGGGAAAAGTGCATGATTCAAATATATATACAGAGTGCTCAGTAAAAATTAGTACACCACCTGTGAAAAGTAAGATTTTAATTACCGTAATATATTACTTATTACAAAAACCTGTGAAAGTAAGATTTTAATTAATATATCACTGAATACAAAAATATATATATTTTTTTATAAGACTGAGTTTTATAGAACATTTTTACTACATAACATAACAGTCAAGTTATTAACCCCTTCCTGACATCCGACGTACTATCCCGTCGAGGTGGGGTGGGCCCCCATGACCGCCGACGGGATAGTACGTCATAGCCGATCGGCCGCGCTCACGGGGGGAGCGCGGCCGATCGCGGCCGGGTGTCGGCTGCATATCGCAGCTGACATCCGGCACTATGTGCCAGGAGCGGTCACGGACCGCTCCCGGCACATTAACCCCCGGCACACCGCGATCAAACATGATCGCGATGTGCCGGCGGTGCAGGGAAGCATCGCGCAGGGAGGGGGCTCCCTGCGGGCTTCCCTGAGCCCCCCGCAGCAACGCGATGTGATCGCGTTGCTGCGAGGGTCTTACCTCCCTCCCTGCCTGCTCCAGACCCGGATCCAAGATGGCCGCGGATCCGGGTCCTGCAGGGAGGGAGGTGGCTTCACAGACGCCTGCTCAGAGCAGGCACTGTGAAGCAGCCTGCACTTCTCTCAGATCGGTGATCTGTCAGAGTGCTATGCAAACTGACAGATCACCGATCTGTATTGTCCCCCCCTGGGGCAAAGTAAAAAAGTAAAAAAAAAAATTTCCAAATGTGTAAAAAAAAATAAAAAAAAATATTCCAAAATAATGAAAAAAAAAAAATATATATTATTCCCATAAATACATTTCTTTATCTAAATAAAAAAAAAAAACAATAAAAGTACACATGTTTAGTATCGCCGCGTCCGTAACGACCCCACCTATAAAACTGCCCCACTAGTTAACCCCTTCAGTAAACACCGTAAGAAAAAAAAAAAAAAAACGAGGCAAAAAACAACGCTTTATTACCATACTGCTGAACAAAAAGTGGAATAACACGCGATCAAAAAGACATATATAAATAACCATGGTACCACTGAAAACGTCATCTTGTCCTGCAAAAAACAAGCCGCCACACAGCATCATCAGCAAAAAAATAAAAAAGTTATAGTCCTGAGAATAAAGCGATACCAAAATAATTATTTTTTCTATAAAATAGTTTTTATCGTATAAAAGCGCCAAAACATAAAAAAATGATATAAATGAGATATCGCTGTAATCGTACTGACCCGAAGAATAAAACTGCTTTATCAATTTTACCAAACGCGGAACGGTATAAACGCCTCTCCCAAAAGAAATTCAGGAATTGCTGGTTTTTGGTCATTCTGCCTCACAAAAATCGGAATAAAAAGCGATCAAAAAATGTCACGTGTCCGAAAATGTTACCAATAAAAACGTCAACTCGTCCCGCAAAAAACAAGACCTCACATGACTCTGTGGAGCAAAATGTGGAAAAATTATAGCTCTCAAAATGTGGAGACGCAAAAACTTTTTTGCTATAAAAAGCGTCGCTGGTTTCACACTTGCGTTTTTGTCTGCAGCGTTTTTTGCACAAAAAAACGCATGCGTTTTTTCCCTATATTTAACATTGAAAACGCATGCGTTTTTTTTGTACACGTTTGGTCGCGTTTTCAAACGCATGCGGTTTTTTTCTGCATGCGTTAATTTTCAGAAATACAACCTGCAGTATTTTCTTGCGTTTTTAAGCACATGCGTTTGTTTGCGTTAAAAACGCATGCATTTTTATCGAAAAAAAAACAGAAAACACACTGAAAAGCCACCCACCACCATCATTGTGATAAAGGGATCCAAACCCTAACCCTAACTCTACCCCTAACCTCACCCCTAACCGTTTAATGAACATTTTCTGACAGTCATAGTGCCACGTATTTCAGTGCCACGTATTTCAGTGCCACGTATTTCAGTGCCATGTATTTCAGTGCCATGTATTTCAGGGCAACGTATCACATATTTCAGTGCCACGTGTTTCAGTGCCACGTATTTCAGTGCCACGTATCACGTATTTCAGTGCCACATATTTTAGTACCACGTATTTCAGTTGCACGTGTTTCAGTGCCACGTATTTCAGTGCCACGTATTTCAGTGCCACGTATTTCAGTGCCACGTATTTCAGTGCCACGTATTTCAGTGCCATGTATCACGTATTTCAGTGCCACGTGTTTCAGTGCCACGTATTTAAGTGCCACGTATCACATATTTCAGTGCCACGTATTTCAGTGCCACGTATTTCAGTGCCACGTATTTCAGTGCCACGTATTTCAGTGCCACGTATTTAAGTGCCACGTATCACATATTTCAGTGCCACGTATTTCAGTGCCACGTATTTCAGTGCCACGTATCACGTATTTCAGTGCCACGTATTTCAGTGCCACGTATTTCAGTGCCACGTATTTCAGTGCCATGTATTTCAGTGCCATGTATTTCAGGGCAACGTATCACATATTTCAGTGCCACGTGTTTCAGTGCCACGTATTTCAGTGCCACGTATCACGTATTTCAGTGCCACATATTTTAGTACCACGTATTTCAGTTGCACGTGTTTCAGTGCCACGTATTTCAGTGCCACGTATTTCAGTGCCACGTATTTCAGTGCCACGTATTTCAGTGCCATGTATCACGTATTTCAGTGCCACGTGTTTCAGTGCCACGTATTTAAGTGCCACGTATCACATATTTCAGTGCCACATATTTCAGTGCCACGTATTTCAGTGCCACGTATTTAAGTGCCACGTATCACATATTTCAGTGCCACGTATTTCAGTGCCACGTATTTCAGTGCCACGTATTTCAGTGCCACGTATTTCAGTGCCACGTATCACGTATTTCAGTGCCACGTGTTTCAGTGCCACGTGTTTCAGTGCCACGTATTTAAGTGCCACGTATCACATATTTCAGTGCCACGTATTTAAGTGCCACGTATTTAAGTGCCACGTATTTCAGTGCCACGTATTTCAGTGCCACGTATTTCAGTGCCACGAATTTAAGTGCCACGTATTTAAGTGCCACGTATTTAAGTGCCACGTATTTAAGTGCCACGTATTTCAGTGCCACGTATTTCAGTGCCACGTATTTCAGTGCCACGTATTTCATTGCCACGTATTTCAGTCACGTTTAGGGTTAGGGGTAGGGGTAGGGTTAGGGTTAGGGCTAGGGTTGGAGGTAAAGTTAGGGTTGGGGCTAAAGTTAGGGTTGGGGCTAAAGTTAAGGTTGGGGCTAAAGTTAGGGTTAGGGTTTGGATTACATTTACGTTTGGATTACGGTTGGGATTAGAATTATGGGTGTGTCAGGGCTAGGGGTGTGGTTAGGGTTACCGTTGGGATTAGGGTTAGGGGTGTGTTTGGGTTAGGGTTTCAGGTAGAATTGGGGAGTTTCCACTGTCCAGGCACATCAGGGGCTCTCCAAGCGCGACATGGCGTCCAATCTCAATTCCAGCCAATTCTGCGTTGAAAAAGTAAAACAGTGCTCCTTCCCTTCCGAGCTCTCCCGTGCGCCCAAAAAGGGGTTTACCCCAACATATGTGTTATCAGCGTACTCGGGACAAATTGAACAACAACTTCTGGGGTCCAAGCTCTCTTGTTATCCTTAGGAAAATAAAAATTTGGGGGGCTAAAAATCATTTTTGTGGGAAAAAAAAGATGTTTTATTTTCACGGCTCTGCGTTATAAACTGTAGTGAAACACTTGGGGGTTCAAAGTTCTCACAACACATCTAGATAAGTTCCTTGGGAGGTCTAGTTTCCAATATGGGGTCACTTGTGGGGGGTTTGTACTGTTTGGGTACATCAGGGGCTCTGCAAATGCAACGTGACGCCTGCAGACCAATCCATTTAAGGCTGCATTCCAAATGGTGCTCCTTCCCTTCCGAGCTCTGTCATGCACCCAAACAGTGGTTCCCCCCCACATATGGGGTATCAGCGTACTCAGGACAAATTGGACAACAACTTTTGGGGTCCAATTTATCCTGTTACCCTTGTGAAAATACAAAACTGGGGGCTAAAAAATCATTTTTGTGAAAAAAAAAAAGAATTTTTATTTTCACGGATTTGCGCTATAAACTTTAGTGAAACACTTGGGGGTTCAAAGTTCTCAAAACACATCTAGATAAGTTCCTTGGGAGGTCTAGTTTCCAATATGGGGTCACTTGTGGGGGGTTTGTACTGTTTGGGTACATCAGGGGCTCTGCAAATGCAACGTGACGGCTGCTGACCAATCCATTTAAGTCTGCATTCCAAATGGCGCTCCTTCCCTTCCGAGCTCTGTCATGCGCCCAAACAGTGGTTCCCCCCCACATATGGGGTATCAGCGTACTCAGGACAAATTGGAAAACAAATTTTGGGGTCCAATTTATTCTGTTACCCTTGTAAAAATACAAAGCTGGGGGCTAAAAAATCATTTTTGAGAAAAAAAAAAAAATTATTTTCACGGCTCTGCGTTATAATCTGTAGTGAAACACTTGGGGGTTCAAAGCTCTCAAAACACATCTAGATAAGTTCCTTAGGGGGTCTACTTTCCAAAATGGTGTCACTTGTAGGGAGTTTCAATGTTTAGGCACATCAGGGGCTCTCCAAACGCAACATGGCGTCCCATCTCAATTCCAGTCAATTTTGCATTGAAAAGTCAAATGGTGCTCCTTCCCTTCCAAGCTCTGCCATGCGCCCAAACAATGGTTTACACCCACATATGGGGTATCAGCGTACTCAGGACAAATTGCACAACATTTTTTGGGGTCCAATTTCTTCTCTTACCCTTGGGAAAATAAAAAATTGGGGGCGAAAAGATCATTTGTGTGAAAAAATATGATTTTTTATTTTTACGGCTCTGCATTATAAACTTCTGTGAAGCACTTGGTGGGTCAAAGTGCTCACCACACATCTAGATAAGTTCCTTAGGGGGTCTACTTTCCAAAATGGTGTCACTTGTAGGGAGTTTCAATGTTTAGGCACATCAGGGGCTCTCCAAACGCAACATGGCGTCCCATCTCAATTCCAGTCAATTTTGCATTGAAAAGTCAAATGGCGCTCCTTCCCTTCCAAGCTCTGCCATGCGCCCAAACAATGGTTTACACCCACATATGGGGTATCAGCGTACACAGGACAAATTGCACAACATTTTTTGGGGTCCAATTTCTTCTCTTACCCTTGGGAAAATAAAAAATTGGGGGCGAAAAGATCATTTGTGTGAAAAAATATGATTTTTTATTTTTACGGCTCTGCATTATAAACTTCTGTGAAGCACTTGGTGGGTCAAAGTGCTCACCACACATCTAGATAAGTTCCTTAGGGGGTCTACTTTCCAAAATGGTGTCACTTGTAGGGAGTTTCAATGTTTAGGCACATCAGGGGCTCTCCAAACGCAACATGGCGTCCCATCTCAATTCCAGTCAATTTTGCATTGAAAAGTCAAATGGCGCTCCTTCCCTTCCAAGCTCTGCCATGCGCCCAAACAATGGTTTACACCCACATATGGGGTATCAGCGTACTCAGGACAAATTGCACAACATTTTCTGCGGTCCAATTTCTTCTCTTACCCTTGGGAAAATAAAAAATTGGGGGAGAAAAGATCATTTTTGTGAAAAAATATGATTTTTTATTTTTACGGCTCTGCATTATAAACTTCTGTGAAGCACTTGGTGGGTCAAAGTGCTCACCACACATCTAGATAAGTTCCTTAGGGGGTCTACTTTCCAAAATGGTGTCACTTGTAGGGAGTTTCAATGTTTAGGCACATCAGGGGCTCTCCAAACGCAACATGGCGTCCCATCTCAATTCCAGTCAATTTTGCATTGAAAAGTCAAATGGCGCTCCTTCCCTTCCAAGCTCTGCCATGCGCCCAAACAATGGTTTACACCCACATATGGGGTATCAGCGTACTCAGGACAAATTGCACAACATTTTTTGGGGTCCAATTTCTTCTCTTACCCTTGGGAAAATAAAAAATTGGGGGCGAAAAGATCATTTTTGTGAAAAAATATGATTTTTTATTTTTACGGCTCTGCATTATAAACTTCTGTGAAGCACTTGGTGGGTCAAAGTGCTCACCACACATCTAGATAAGTTCCTTAGGGGGTCTACTTTCCAAAATGGTGTCACTTGTAGGGAGTTTCAATGTTTAGGCACATCAGGGGCTCTCCAAACGCAACATGGCGTCCCATCTCAATTCCAGTCAATTTTGCATTGAAAAGTCAAATGGCGCTCCTTCCCTTCCAAGCTCTGCCATGCGCCCAAACAATGGTTTACCCCCACATATGGGGTATCAGCGTACTCAGGACAAATTATACAACAACTTTGGGGGTCCATTTTCTCCTGTTACCCTTGGTAAAATAAAACAAATTGGAGCTGAAATAAATTTTGTGTGAAAAAAAGTTAAATGTTCATTTTTATTTAAACATTCCAAAAATTCCTGTGAAACACCTGAAGGGTTAATAAACTTCTTGAATGTGGTTTTGAGCACCTTGAGGGGTGCAGTTTTTAGAATGGTGTCACACTTGAGTATTTTCTATCATATAGACCCCTCAAAATGACTTCAAATGAGATGTGGTCCCTAAAAAAAAATGGTGTTGTAAAAATGAGAAATTGCTGGTCAACTTTTAACCCTTATAACTCCGTCACAAAAAAAAATTTTGGTTCCAAAATTGTACTGATGTAAAGTAGACATGTGGGAAATGTTACTTATTAAGTATTTTGCGTGACATATGTCTGTGATTTAAGGGCATAAAAATTCAAAGTTGGAAAATTGCAAAATTTTCATAATTTTCGCCAAATTTCCATTTTTTTCACAAATAAACGCAAGTTATATCGAATAAATTTTACCACTAACATGAAGTACAATATGTCACGAGAAAACAATGTCAGAATCGCCAAGATCCGTCAAAGCGTTCCAGAGTTATAGCCTCATAAAGGGACAGTGGTCAGAATTGTAAAAATTGGCCCGGTCATTAACGTGCAAACCACCCTTGGGGGTGAAGGGGTTAATATATGTTTCGTTACAAAATCTTCAATTTTACTAAAATTAGTGAATGCAAAAATGAGTACGCCCCACATCAAAAACTACAATATCTAGTATTTTGAATGAGCTCCATGATTTTTTAGAACAGCACCAAGTCTTTTATTATGGAATGAACAAGTTGGCGGCATACTACAACATCTATCTTTTCCCCAAGGGCAACGAGTGATGGCAGCATCTTCTTTTTTTCATTTGCAATATACAGTAGTACATCAGTGAATTCATGATACCATAAATGAAATGTAGCTCCCCAACACCAGCAGCGCACGTACAGCCCCACAGTGGCATATAAGGGGTTAACAGCAGAGCTCCATTAATTTTATTTTGGTCAGCCACAAATAGCTGAGTACAGCACTTTGTTTTTTTTGGCAGTGTCATAGTGTCACGAGTGTCTGGGGTTAGAAGATCATTACGTATTGTGAATCACAGATCTTCCATTTAGCCTGTGTGTTTATGTCCCATGTTACATGGATTTGGTTTCCTTTGGTGCTGATGAGGTAGCCAATCCTTTTTATGCTGGCTGGAAACTTGCAGCTCCATTTTCAGCTGCTTCTAATCTGGTCATTACCTCTCCCTATAAAACCTGGCCAGACCCTCTCTGCGGTGTCAGTTAAAGCTTTGCTTCCTAGCTCCTTGGTTACTCTGTGCTGAATAGGAGACAGTTGTTACTACTGGAGATTGTTTTGCTCTGTTTTTGAGTGTATGTTTTCCTCATTGTTCTATTCCCATTTGGTTGGTACATTCCTAACCTCCTATACACCTCTTTACCTTTGGTGAGTGTTTGTATGTGTTTTGCTTTCTGTTATCCCTGTTTTGTCTTTGTGTCTTGTTTACCTTATAATTATGTACTAGGTCTCATGGAGTGGGAGATGGGACAGATTAGGGTTTTACAGGAGCATTAAGCCCCCGTCTCACTAAGCGAGATCGCTAGCGAGATCGCTGCTGAGTCACAAGTTTTGTGACGCAACAGCGACCTCAGTAGCGATCTCGCTATGTGTGACACGTAGCAGCGACCAGGCCCCTGCTGTGAGATCGCTGGTCGTGTCGAAATGACCTGGACCTTTTTTTGATCGTTGAGGTCCAGCTGGGTAGCACACATCGCTGTGTTTGACACCTTACCAACGACTTCATTGACGACTCAGACACTGAATTGTCATAATAGCTCCCATGTGACATTGTTGTACAGGTCGCTACAGGTCGCTGGTGAGATGTCAAACAGTGAGATTGCAGCTGCGATCGTTGGAAGATCTCACTGTTTGACATCTCACCAGCGACCACATAGCGACGCAGCAACGATCCCTGACAGGTCGTATCGTTGTCGGGATCGCTTTAGCGTCGCTAAGTGAGACGGGGCTTTAAGAAACTCAGAGTCTAGGGTCTCTCTAACTTCAAGAGTACCCCAGGGACAGGGATAGTTATTATCCAAGTTCCAGGGACAGTTTAAGGCTCCTTTTTCTTACCAAAGACCCTCAAACCGTGACACATAGAGAATAAAGGGAGCGCTGATTCACATGCTCAGCTACAGCTTCTTTAAGACAGGGCATTTTGGAGCCCTATTCTTCGGATCGAGTGATTTGACAGCAACCTATCAGTAAATTACATTGTGAGCAGAATTATTAGGCAGTGAGTATTTGGCCATATCAAAAATTCTAGGTAGATTTTCCACCTCCAAACTGTGTAAACGTGAATGCTGATTGGATGGAGCAGATCAGGTGATGTTTATCTGTGTAATGAGGGGAATGAGGCTTAAATATAGAACACCCTTTATCAATGTGTGCAGAAATATTAGGCAGCTTGTTTTCCTCATGCAAAATTAGACCAAAACAGAGATTTAAAAAGACAAAAAAAGATTTCACTGACTGAAAAGCCCCCAAAAATGTTACAAGTCTTAGAGGGATGATGCACTCCTGACATTGCTCAAATATTGGGGTCGATCACAGAACCAAGAAAAGATTTGATGTAAATAGTAAATAAAGACGGAAAAAACATGTTGAGAAAAAAAGCTTCACATTAATTTCCAAAGATGTTAAAAGAATCAAATATGAAGAGACCAGGAAGCCATTATCCTCCACAACTGTCATATTCCAGAGCTGTAACCTCCCTGGAGGTCCAGAAGTATAAAGTGTTCAGTGCTCAGGGACATAGCCAAGGTGAGGAGGCTGAAACCCAACCACCACTGAACAAGACACAGAAGTACAAGGTGTTCAGTGCTCGGAGATGCGGCTGAGATGAGGAGGCTGAAACCCAACCACCACTAAGCAAGACACAGAAGTTTAAAGTGCTCAGTGCTCAGAGATATGGCCAAGGTGAGGAGGCTGAAATGACCACCACTGAGCAACATGCAGAAATGGAAATGTCAAGACTGGGCCAAGAAATATCAAAGGTTTTATGGACTAATGAGATGAGACTTAATATTGATGGACCACATGGATGACCCTGTGGCTGAATCAGTAATGGGCACAGATCTCGCCTTCGACTCAGATGCCAGCAAGATGGAGATGGGATACTGCTGTTGAATTACACTTTTTTCAGGTCATGCTATTGAAGATCTGTGTTATCTGAGTCAAGATAACCTCTGCTAGATCCATATATCTGGTAACAAGACCTGTAATGTTTCTATTAGTTTAGCACACAAGGGAAAATTAAACATGTCCACTTTCCCCCAAAGTGTCCTACACATAACAAAACATCACGAAGATTAGGATAAATCTGCCCCCTAAGACATTAATTGCCTAATTAAAAAAGGAATATGGCTTGGGTTTAGCCTCTTTTGCAGGTTTTGCTCAATCCCTTTTCATTTTAAAAGGTAATTGCTGATACACCCAGCGCTTAACAGTGATCTGAGCAGGAATCTAGCAGTAAATCTATATTTTTCTTGCGTCACCACTGAAGGGGAAGTGAAGAATTATGCAGTCCTCATTTAGTTACCAAACTATGCAATTCATGCATATGTTGAATCCTCATGATTGAAAGATGCTTTTTGTATCTTCTCTCCATTCTTCCTTTTTTATTAACTCAGTAATGGGATACTTGACAGGTTTTCTAAACATGAATGACTCTTTTAAATCTTCATGTTAATGTCTATGCATATAGTGTATATTGAACTTCCTTTATATTTGATGAAAATAAAGAAATCCACCCATTAATTACACGCGAGAATATTGTACAGCCAAACAAGATGAAGATAACATTTTGCTTAACTTATTGCATAGATCTCCATTAACATGACCAAAGACAAAACCAGTTTGTTTGTAATATATCAGAGTAGGAAAGGCTATTTATGAAAATAATCATTACTTTTGCACAACGATTTAGCCGAGAAGCTTTTTGTATTGTCTTCCTTTCTAATTATCTTGTTCAGTGATCTATAACTGCTCCTGACAATAGAAACAAGGCTGTTGAATGTGTTCAGACATTGATCACCAGACTGGAGAATTCATGGGCTAGTAAACTTTTTCTTTCAGCTGTATCATGACTTCTATTCATGGTTCCTTTCCGTACCAGAGAACTTTTTTTTTTTCTAAATATATACGTACATTTATAAGGGAAAATTTAAAAAAATCTTTACTTGATAATTGAATAGTTGAGTAAATACCATTCTAAAGTCAAATACCTGTTAAAGTTTTCTTATTTTTTACTTGCTTTACATTATTTCATTTCTATGTAATGGCTACTTACAAGTATTTATTCCCATCTTGAAAAGTTAACATCTACCCAAAGTGCTTAAAAGCTGATCATTTGGGGTAAAACTGACTGGTCCCAAAGAACACGGTCTTAAATGTCCAAATAGAATGGAGCCACGGAGATGCATACACTTCATTGTTCCATTTCTAGTCGATGGAACTGGCGGAGTGCTGTAATCTGCTCTTTTTAGCATTCTCATAAATAATGAATTTGGAGGTAGTGTGTACAGTTGATCAAACTGATTCAATGGAAGTTAAAGCTGAGCACAATTATATTAAACTAGCTGAAGAGCCCGGCGTTGCCTGGGCATAGTAAATATCTGTGGTTAGTTATAGCACCTCACTTCTCTTATTTTCCCATCACGCCTCTCATTTTCCCCCTCACATCTCTCATTTTCTCCCTTACACCTCTCATTTTCCCACTCACTCCTCTTATTTTTCCCCTCACTCCTCTCATTCCCCCCTCACTCCTCTCATTCCCCCCTCACTCCTCTCATTCCCCCTAACACTTGTCATTTCGACCTCACATCTGTCATTTCCAATCACTCCACTATTTTCCCTCACTCCTCTCATTTTGCACTCACACCTTTTCATTTTCACCTCACACCTCTCATTTTCACCTCACACCTCTCATTTTCCCCTCAGTATATACATGTTTGTCATCTCCCTTATATATAGTATACACCTGTATGTCTTCTCCTGTATATAGTATATACCTGTATGTTATCTCCCCTGTAAATAGTATATACCTGCTGTGTGTCATCTCCCCTGTATATCGTATATTTGTGTGTGTGTCATCTCCTTCCGTATATAGTATATACCTCTATGTCATCTCCCCTGTATATAGTATATATGTGTGTGTCATCTCCCCTGTATATAGTATATATGTGTGTGTCATCTCCTCCTGTATATAGTATACACTCACTGGCCACTTTATTAGGTACACCTGTCCAACTTCTTGTTAACACTTAATTTCTAATCAGCCAATCACATGGCGGCAACTCAGTGCATTTAGGCATGTAGACATGGTCAAGACAATCTCCTGCAGTTCAAACCGAGCATCAGTATGGGGAAGAAAGGTGATTTGAGTGCCTTTGAACGTGGCATGGTTGTTGGTGCCAGAAGGGCTGGTCTGAGTATTTCAGAAACTGCTGATCTACTGGGATTTTCACGCACAACCATCTCTAGGGTTTACAGAGAATGGCCCGAAAAAGAAAAAAAATCCAGTGAGCGGCAGTTCTGTGGGCGGAAATGCCTTGTTGATGCCAGAGGTCAGAGGAGAATGGGCAGACTGGTTCGAGCTGATAGAAAGGCAACAGTGACTCAAATCGCCACCCGTTACAACCAAGGTAGGCCTAAGAGCATCTCTGAACGCACAGTGCATCGAACTTTGAGGCAGATGGGCTACAGCAGCAGAAGACCACACCGGGTACCACTCCTTTCAGCTAAGAACAGGAAACTGAGGCTACAATTTGCACAAGCTCATCGAAATTGGACAGTAGAAGATTGGAAAAACGTTGCTTGGTCTGATGAGTCTCGATTTCTGCTGCGACATTCGGATGGTAGGGTCAGAATTTGGCGTAAACAACATGAAAGCATGGATCCATCCTGCCTTGTATGGAGCATCTTTGGGATGTGCAGCCGACAAATCTGCGGCAACTGTGTGATGCCATCATGTCAATATGGACCAAAATCTCTGAGGAATGCTTCCAGCACCTTGTTGAATCTGTGCCACGAAGAATTGAGGCAGTTCTGAAGGCAAAAGGGGTCCAACCCGTTACTAGCATGGTGTACCTAATAAAGTGGCCAGTGAGTGTATACCTGTATGTCATCTCCTCCTGTATATAGTATGTACCTGTGTGTCATCTCCCCTGTATATAGTATGTATCTGTGTGTCCTCTCCCCTGTATATAGTATATACGTGTATGTCATCTCCTCCTGTATTAGACCTCGTTCACACATTATTTGGTCAGTATTTTTACCTCAGTATTTGTAAGCTAAATTGGCAGCCTGATAAATCCCCAGCCAACAGGAAGCCCTCCCCCCTGGCAGTATATATTAGCTCACACATACACATAATAGACAGGTCATGTGACTGACAGCTGCCGTATTTCCTATATATACATTTGTTGCTCTTGTAGTTTGTCTGCTTATTAATCAGATTTTTATTTTTGAAGGATAATACCAGACTTGTGTGTGTTTTAGGGCGAGTTTCATGTGTCAAGTTGTGTGTGTTGAGTTGCGTGTGGCGACATGCATGTAGCAACTTTTGTGAGATGAGTTTTGTGTGGTGACATGCGTGTAGCAACTTGTTGTGTGTCGAGTTGCATGTGACAGGTTAGTGTATCAAGTTGTGTGCAGCAAGTTTTGTGCATGGCGAGTTTTGTGCGTGGCGAGTTTTATGTGTGGTGCGTTTTGAGTATGTGCAAGTTTTGTGTGAGGCAACTTTTGCATGTGTTGCAACTTTTGTGCATGTGGCAATTTTTCCACATGTGCAAGTTTTGCGTGTGGCGAGTTTTCATGAGGTGAGTTTTGCACGTGTGGCGAGTTTTGCGTGAGCCTAGTTTTGCATGTGGCAAGTTTTGCTCGTGGCGAGTTTTGAGCGGCGACTTTTGTGTTTTGACTTTTATGTGGTGAGGTTGGTGTAAGTGTGGTGAAATGTGTGCTGAGGGTGGTATGTGTTCAAGCACGTGGTAGTGTGTGGCGTATTTTGTGTGTGTGTTCATATAATAATAATAATAATAATTTTTATTTATATAGCGCCAACATATTCCGCAGCGCTTTACAACTTATAGAGGGGACTTGTACAGACAATTGACATTACAGCATAACAAAAATCACAGTTCAAAATAGATACCAGGAGGAATGAGGGCCCTGCTCGCAAGCTTACAAACTATGAGGAAAAGGGGAGACACGAGAGGTGGATGGTAACAATTGCTTTAGTTATGTGGACCAGCCATATCCCCGTGTGTGGTGAGTATCCCATGTCGGGGCCCCACCTTAGCATCTGTAGGTATATACTCTTTGGCGCCTTCGCTCTCACTCTTTAAGTCCCTCTTGTTCACATCTGGCAGCTGTCAATTTGCCTCCAACACTTTTCTTTTCACTTTTTCCCCATTTTGTAGATAGGGGCAAAATTGTTTGGTGAATTGGAACACGTGGGGTTAAAATTTCGCCTCACAACATAGCCTATGATGCTCTCAGGGTCCAGACATGTGACTGTGCAAAATTTTGTGGCTGTAGCTGTGACGGTGCAGATGCCAATCCCGGACATACACACACACACACACATTCAGCTTTATATATTAGATTTGGAGGTTCTGGCTAAATCGAACAATTTGATTCATGCGAATCCCCTCAAAATAGTCTGCTGACTTTTTACACAATGTAGAAGATTATGTAAGCCACAGAAAACTGTCATGACTAAGGATGGGCAAACCAGAACTGTAAAGTTTGGGACCGTACCGATCACATAGTTTTTGTTCACAAGGTCCCGAATACGGGTTTCCATGGGAAACTCCTGTTACAGTTTGGGTCCAGTTCAGGTCCAGGGCCTGTAAAAGAAACACATCTGTTTCTGGGGCCACTCATTACCTTCGGGCGGTATTCACTACACTCGACAGTCTTTGGCCTTTTCCGGCAGTGTTCGTGTGGTGACGTCACTGCACGAACACTGCCAGAAAAAGCCGAAGACTGCCGAGTGCAGTGAATACTGTCAGAAGGTAATGAGTGGCCCCGGAAGCAGATGCACTCGGGAGACAGCGGGATGGGAGGACTCGTCGCGGGACAGGTAAGTATAATTATAATGTTTATTATTAATTTTATGCTTTTTTTTACAGGCCCGCCCACCCCATTCCATAGCTGTAAAGTCCAAGTTCGCCGATCCCGAACATTGAGGGGTTCGCTCATCACTAGTCATGACCACAGACACTAGCATGTGGGCTTCTCCATAATGGTTTGCAGCCAGCACATTACATGATATAGTGAAGCCAAACAGTAAAGACTATCATAGCCTGCATAAAAGCTTAGGAAGGGAATGCAGCAGACATTTTAAGGCTATTTAAGTTAGTAAGAGAACATCAGAGCTCACAGCTCAGCAACAGTGATAGAAAGAGAAAGCCATAAGGCATTAGACAAATACTTCTGACTGTAATATGTTGTACTAATGCAGAAGATGAGTGTAGTAGTCTGTGCTTGATACAAAGATTCAATTGATTAGCAGCAGTGACAGACTCAGTGTGAGTGTTCAGTGTCCTGGTGTAGGAGGCATCTATCCTGCTGCCTTTGAATTGCAAGTACACATTTCTGATCTTCATAATGCACTAGACAACAGAAACAAGACAGCACAGTATTTTCGACAGAAAAAAAATCTGAAATCAATGTAATTCAGTGACAGTGTACTTACTGCTTACAAGTTATGGTGTGCTATACTGTTTACAAGCCACAGTATTGGATTTTCTGTTATGTTCATATCTGCAAGCCCTGCGTTTGGCATCCTACAGCTTAATTCGAAGTGATGACACCGACATGGCTTCTGAGTGTGCAAAATCACTGTCCCCAACATGAACAAGAGCGCTGAAGACATTTTTCATTTTTCTAATTTTTTAAAAAACGTTTTCCGTTTTCTTTGGGCGTGAAGTACATTCATTATTTTTTTTCTGCTAACCAGTGACTTTTTTTTCTTCATACTAAACTTTTTGCCAGAGGCAAGAATATTTAGGAGAAAGGTCATTATAACCTTTTAGACACTTGGTCATTTTTGTGGGAAACAAGAAATTAATACGAGAGCGTAGAGTTGACAAAAAGAAACTAAACAGAGCATTGAACACGACTTTTGTGTCTGCCTACTTCCACTTTCTTAGGAAAGAAATGCTTTGAAATAATTATTTCGAGAAACATATGTTTCTCTTCTAATTCTTGGGAACTAATTTCAAAGTCATTATTCACCTAATGACTGTAATAGTTTAACATTTGATCTGCCCTCTGTAAAAACACTCAACTCTAATAGCTACAAGCGACACTTTAACACTTCCCTTTCTTTGAAGCTACAATTTACAGGCATCTGTTTTAATAAAAAGTTATGTAACACAGTTGACTTTACTTTGTTTATTCAAGTTTGAGAGGAATTAGCAAGATGTGGCATTAGTTGGTATTTTTATGTTTTTTTTGCAACAAAGAACATACATGATATATTCTTGTCTTTCTGAAAACTCAACTTCATCAATCACAACTGATTGCACGGTCATCAGCTTGAATCAATTTTTATTCCCAAGTTCAAAAGAAAATGCATATGCTTAAGGCTATGTACATGTGTGCAATATTAAAATTGTGTTGTGTTTCCTTTATAAAGTACTTTACTTTATTTTTTTTTACACTTTGAATGTCTTTTTATGTGTTTGTTTATTTTTTTGTATCACTCTGCAATAAAGATTTCTTGATGTTGCTGGTAAATAATTAATTAGTAAGAAGAAATATGTTCTAAAATGAGTTCACAGATTGTTTAAGACCAATGTCGCCAGTTGCCGTTTTTGGCAGTTTTTCCGAAAGTGGGCAAACAAGCTATGATAGTGAATGAAAATGTATAAAATTATCTTTCAAATTAAATATTGTATTATTTGGCATTGTGGATTTGTGCTGTTTTTTAGAGTATGTGGTCTTTTTTTACAAAGTTTTAGGTTTGGGTTATTTGCTCAATTATTTATCTCTTATATACAGCGGCATGTAAAAGTATGGGTGCCCTAGTCAAAATTACTGTTATTGTTAACAGTTTAGCAAGTTGAAGATGAAATGATCTCTAAAAAGCCTAAAGTTAAAGATGACACATTTCCTTTATATTTAAGGCAATAAAAAAAAAATATATACATATACTAGCTATTGAACCCGTTCTACGCACAGGTGGCGAGCATTTATATTGGTATATGGTCTCCATCCTGGTATGTGCTGCTCCCATTTTGCTCTCCCATCCTGTCATGTGCTGCTCCATCCTGCGCCCCCATCCTGTCATGTGGTGCTCCCATCCTGCGCCCCCTGTTATGATCCTTAGTGGTTGAGGATCACAAATTACTCCAGCTAAGTAACATACATAGGACAAGCTCTAGGGAGGTGGCAAACTGGACTGACCGCAAATCTGAACCTATCCAAGCACACTAGAAGTAGCCGGTGAACGTGTCTAAAAATCCTAGACGTCTCGAGCCAGCCTCAGGAACTAACTACCCCTAGAGAGAAAGAAAGACCTCTCTTGCCTCCAGAGAAATAATCCCCAAAGATATAGAAGCCCCCAACATATAATAACGGTGAGGTAAGAGGAAGGCACATACACAGGGGTGAAAACAGATTTAGCAAATGAGGCCCACTAACACTAGATAGCAGAAAATAGTAAAGGGGTCTGTGCGGTCAGTAAAAAACCCTTACAAAACATCCACACTGAGATTTCAAGAACCCCCGCACCAACTAACGGTGTGGGGGGGGAGAAACTCAGTCCCCTAGAGCAACAAGCAAGCGAGGAAATCACATTTTAGCGAGCTGGACTAAAAACATAATAAATGCTGATAATCAAAAAATGATCAAACAAAAACTTAGCTTGTCTTGGAGAGACTGGGAGCAAGGTAGTCACAAGGAATCTGAAGAGCACTGAATACATTGAGAGCAGGCAAGAAACTGAGTATCCAGGTGAGCTAAATAAGAAACCAACCAAGGATAATGAACCAGCTGATGCTGCCAACCTGCAGAAAGACAACACTACACAGTACCGCTTGTGACCACTAGAGGGAGCCCAAAAACAGAGTTCACAACAGTACCCCCCCCTTGAGGAGGGGTCACCAAACCCTCATCAAGACCCCCAGGGCGATCAGGACGAGCCGCGTGGAAGGCACGAACCAAATCGGCCGCATGAACATCAGAGGCGACAACCCAGGAATTATCCTCCTGACCATAGCCCTTCCACTTCACCAAATACTGAAGCCTCCGTCTAGAGATACGAGAATCCAAAATCTTCTCCACCACGTACTCCAATTCGCCCTCGACCAGCACCGGAGCAGGAGGCTCAACAGAAGGAACCACAGGTACCACATACCTCCGCAACAAAGACCTATGGAACACATTATGAATGGCAAACGATGCTGGGAGATCCAAACGAAAAGACACCGGGTTAAGGATTTCCAAGATCTTATAAGGACCGATGAAGTGAGGCTTGAATTTAGGAGAGGAGACCTTCATAGGAACATACCGAGAAGACAGCCACACCAAATCCCCAACACGAAGTCGGGAACCCACACCGCGGCGGCGGTTGGCAAAGCGCTGAGCCTTCTCTTGTGACAACCTCAAATTGTCCACCACATGGTTCCAAATCTGCTGCAACCTATCCACCACAGAATCCACCCCAGGACAGTCAGAAGGCTCAACCTGACCCGAGGAAAAACGAGGATGGAAACCAGAATTGCAGAAAAAAGGCGAAACCAAAGTAGCAGAACTAGCCCGATTATTAAGGGCAAACTCAGCCAATGGCAAAAAAGTCACCCAATCATCCTGATCAGCAGAAACAAAACATCTCAAATAAGTTTCCAACGTCTGATTAGTTCGCTCGGTTTGGCCATTAGTCTGAGGATGGAAGGCCGATGAAAAAGACAAATCAATGCCCATCTTAGCACAAAAAGTCCGCCAAAACCTGGACACAAACTGGGATCCTCTATCAGACACAATATTTTCAGGAATGCCGTGCAAGCGAACCACATTCTGAAAAAATAGAGGAACCAAATCGGAGGAAGAAGGCAACTTAGGCAAGGGCACCAAATGGACCATCTTGGAAAAACAATCACACACCACCCAGATGACAGACATTTTCTGAGATACCGGAAGATCCAAAATAAAATCCATGGAAATGTGCGTCCAAGGCCTTTTCGGAATAGGCAAAGGCAAAAGCAAACCGCTGGCACGAGAACAGCAAGGCTTAGCCCGAGCACAAATCCCACAAGACTGCACAAAGGAACGCACATCCCGCGACAAGGAAGGCCACCAGAAGGACCTAGCCACCAAATCTCTGGTACCAAAAATCCCAGGATGACCCGCCAACACCGAAGAATGAACCTCGGAAATAACTCTGCTGGTCCATCTATCCGGGACAAACAGTCTCTCTGGTGGACAACGGTCAGGTCTATCCGCCTGAAATTTCTGCAGCACTCGTCGCAAATCTGGGGAAATGGCAGACAAAATCACTCCCTCTCTGAGAATACCAGCCGGCTCAGAAACTCCCGGAGAGTCAGGCACAAAACTCCTAGAAAGTGCATCAGTCTTTCATGCATGACATCTTCCGAGAATATCTGGATAAATTTATGATTGTTTATCTGGATGACATTTTGGTGCGTATAACCTTGTGCGCATTAAGCAGGGAGATGAATGGAAAACAGCTAACCCAATTATCTTGGTGGGAATTGGTGAAGTGATGAAGATAGGCCGCCACAGTCTGATTCGTTTGTTCGGCTTGACCGTTGGTTTGAGGGTGATAGGCAGAAGAAAAATCTAGAGACACCTTCAAAAGCTTGCATAGCGCCCTCCAAAAAGGAGACGTAAACTGAACTCCTCGGTCTGACACGATGTTTTGAGGAAAACCATGAAGTTTGAAGATAGTTGAAATGAAGATCTTCGCCAATTCCGGAGCTGAGGGAAGTCCAGGCAAGGGAATGAAATGAGCCATCTTGGAGAACCGATCTACCACCGTAAGGATGACTGTACAACTTGAGGATTTCGGTAAGTCGGTAGTGAAATCCATGGCGATGTGTTGCCACGGACTAGAAGGCACTGGAAGAGGAAGCAACCCTCCACGAGGTAACTGTCTTGGCACTTTGCACTTCGCACAAGAGGGACATGAGGCAACAAACTCTTCGATATCCTGTAATGAAGGCCACCAATAGTAGCGCGAGATGAGAAGAAGAGTTTTCTTAACTCCGGCATGGCCTGCTCTACTGTTATGATCCTTAGTGGTTGAGGATCACAAATTACTCCAGCTAAGTAACATACATAGGACAAGCTCTAGGGAGGTGGCAAACTGGACTGACCGCAAATCTGAACCTATCCAAACACACTAGAAGTAGCCGGTGAACGTGTCTAAAAATCCTAGACGTCTCGAGCCAGCCTGAGGAACTAACTACCCCTAGAGAGAAAGAAAGACCTCTCTTGCCTCCAGAGAAATAATCCCCAAAGATATAGAAGCCCCCAACATATAATAACGGTGAGGTAAGAGGAAGGCACATACACAGGGGTGAAAACAGATTTAGCAAATGAGGCCCACTAACACTAGATAGCAGAAAATAGTAAAGGGGTCTGTGCGGTCAGTAAAAAACCCTTACAAAATATCCACACTGAGATTTCAAGAACCCCCGCACCAACTAACGGTGTGGGGGGAGAAACTCGGTCCCCTAGAGCAACCAGCAAGCGAGGAAATCACATTTTAGCGAGCTGGACTAAAAACATAATAAATGCTGATAATCAAAAAATGATCAAACAAAAACTTAGCTTGTCTTGGAGAGACTGGGAGCAAGGTAGTCACAAGGAATCTGAAGAGCACTGAATACATTGAGAGCAGGCAAGGAACTGAGTATCCAGGTGAGCTAAATAAGAAACCAACCAAGGATAACGAACCAGCTGATGCTGCCAACCTGCAGAAAGACAACACTACACAGTACCGCTTGTGACCACTAGAGGGAGTCCAAAAACAGAGTTCACAACAGCCCCCATCCTGTCATGTGCTGCTCCATCCTGCATCCCCATCCTGTCATGTGCTCCCATCCTGCGCCCCCATCCTGTCATGAGCTGCTCCATCCTGCATCCCCATCCTGTCATGTGCTGTTCCATCCTGCGCACCCATCCTATCATGTGCTGCTCCATCCTGCGTCTCCATCCTGTTATGTGCTCCCATCCTGCGCCCCCATCCTGTGATATGCTGCTCCATCCTACACCCCCATCCTGTCGTGTGTGCGCCCCCATTCTGTCATGTGCTGCTCCCATCCTGTGCCCCCATTCTGTCATGTGCTGCTCCCATCCTGTGCCCCCATTCTGTCATGTGCTGCTCCAATTCTGTCATGTGCTTCCATCCTGCGCCCCATCCAGTCATGTGCTCCCATCCTGCACCCCCATTCTGTCATGTGCTACTGCCATCGTGTGCAATGATTCTGTCATGTGCTGCTCCCATCCTGCGCCCCCATTCTGTCATGTGCTGCTCCCATCCTGTGCCCCCATTCTGTCATGTGCTGCTCTGTTGTGAATTCTGTTTTTGGGCTCCCTCTGGTGGTTACTGGTGGTACTGGTTGACTGGTGTCTTGTTTTTTCCAGTGCACCTGTTTCCATTAGGAAATTGGGAGTCTCCTATTTAGTCTGGCTTCCCAGTCATTGCAGTGCCGGCAATCAATGTTATCAGAGCACCTTGTTGCTTGCTTCCTGCTCCAAGTCTGCAAGTCAGCTAAGTTGAATCTTTGGCTTTTGTGTTTGTTTTGTCCAGCATGCATTTTTATATCTCGTGCGGCTGGAAGCTCTAGTGATCTGGAATTGCTACTCCGGTGTCATGAGTTGACAATGGAGTTACGGTAATTCCAGGATGGCTGTTCAGGGTTTTGAGGTGACCGCGAAGTCCTCTTTGGTATATTCTGCTATCTAGTCAGAGGGCCTCGCTTTGCTGAATCTATATTCATACTGCGTTTGTGTTTTCCTCTTACCTAACTGTTATTGTATGTGGGGGGCTACTATAACCTTTGGGGTTTCCCTGGAGGCAAGTCAGGTCTGTGTATTCCTCTATTAGGGGTAGTTAGTTCTCCGGCTGGCGCGAGGTGTCTAGAGACAACGTAGGCACACCCCCTGGCTATTTTTAGTTGCGTGTTAGGTTCAGTATCGCGGTTACCTAAGATACCATCCTTCCTAGAGCTTGTCCGTTTTTTGCCTAAGTCCTTGCCATTGGGAATCATGACAGTATTGCCGGCCTAATGTATTAAGAGTAATGGCTGAAGAAAGAGAGTAAAAAGAAGTTTCTGACACTTTTTTTTTTTTTTTGCTCAGAAGTTCTCCTAGCCATAATTGCAGTCTGCTGTTTTTTTTTTTTTTTCTCTCCTCTTAACCCCTGAATGGCTCAGATCTCTGCTGTTGAAAAATGGATATCCAGAGTTTAGCTTCAAACCTAAATGCTCTCGCTTCTAAGGTTCAAAATATCCAAGACTATGTTATGCATGCTCCTGTGTCAGAACCCAAGATCCCTATACCCGAGTTCTTTTCTGGAGATAGATCTCGTTTTTTGAATTTTAAGCACAATTGTAAATTGTATCTTTCTCTGAGATCTCGCTCCGCTGGAGATTCCGCTCAGCAGGTTAAAATTATTATTTCCTTGTTGCGGGGTGACCCCCAGAATTGGGCATTTGCATTGGCACCAGGGGATCCTGCGCTGCTCAGTGTGGATGCGTTTTTTCTGGCACTGGGGTTGCTCTATGAGGAACCTAATTTGGAGATTCAGGCTGAAAAGGCCTTAATAGCCCTCTCTCAAGGGCATGATGAAGCTGAAATATATTGTCAAAAATTTCGAAAATGGTCTGTGCTTACTCAGTGGAATGAGTGCGCCCTGGCGGCGAATTTCAGAGAAGGTCTCTCTGACGCCGTTAAAGATGTCATGGTGGGGTTTCCTACGCCCACAGGTCTGAATGAATCCATGACTATGGCTATTCAGATTGATCGGCGTTTACGGGAGCGCAAACCTGTGCACCATTTGGCGGTGTCTTCTGAGCAGGCACCAGAGATTATGCAATGTGATAGAATTCTGTCCAGAGGTGAACGGCAGAATTATAGGCGCAAAAATGGGTTGTGCTTCTACTGTGGTGATTCTGCTCATGTTATATCAGCATGCTCTAAACGCACAAAAAAGGTTGATAAGTCTTTTTCAATTGGCACCTTACAATCTAAGTTTATTTGTCTGTAACTTTGATTTGTTCATTGTCATCTATCACTGTGGATGCCTATGTGGATTCTGGCGCTTCCTTGAGTCTTATGGATTGGTCCTTTGCCAGACGTTGTGGGTTTAGCCTAGAGCCTTTGGAAGTTCCTATCCCTCTGAAGGGTATCGACTCCACACCTTTGGCTAGGAATAAACCACAATTCTGGACACAAGTGACTATGTGTATGACTCCTGACCATCGGGAGGTGATTCGCTTCCTTGTGTTGCATAACTTGCATGATGTCTTAGTGCTTGGATTGCCATGGTTGCAAACTCATAATCCAGTCCTCGACTGGAAAACAATGTCTGTGTTAAGCTGGGGATGTTGGGGGGCTCATGGGGAAGTACCTTTGGTTTCCATTGCTTCATCTACTCCCTCTGAAATTCCGGCATTTTTGTCTGATTTTTGTGATGTTTTTGAGGAGCCTAAACTTGGTTCTCTTCCCCCTCACCGGGATTGTGATTGCGCTATAGAATTGATTCCTGGCAGCAAGTTTCCCAAGGGTCGTTTGTTCAATCTGTCTGTGCCTGAGCATGCTGCTATGCGAGAGTATATTAAGGAGTCCTTGGAAAAGGGACATATCCGCCCATCCTCATCCCCTTTAGGAGCAGGTTTTTTTTTCGTGGGTAAAAAAGATGGCTCCCTGAGGCCCTGTATTGATTATCGCTTGTTGAATAAGATTACAGTCAAATATCAGTATCCTTTGCCACTATTGACTGATTTATTTGCTCGTATTAAAGGGGCAAAGTGGTTCTCTAAGATTGATCTTCGGGGTGCGTATAATTTGGTGCGGATTAAGCAGGGAGATGAGTGGAAAACTGCATTTAATACGCCCGAGGGCCATTTTGAGTATTTGGTAATGCCTTTTGGTCTTTCTAATGCTCCTTCAGTCTTTCAGTCCTTTATGCACGATATTTTCCGTAAATACCTGGATAAATTTATGATTGTGTATTTGGATGATATTTTGATTTTTTCGGATGACTGGGAGTCGCATGTTCAACAGGTTAGGAAGGTTTTTCAGGTTTTGCGGTCCAATTTTTTGTTTGTAAAGGGTTCGAAGTGCATTTTTGGGGTTCAAAAGATCTCCTTTTTGGGGTATATTTTTTCCCCTTCTTCTGTTGAGATGGATCCTGTCAAGGTTCGGGCTATTTGTGATTGGACGCAGCCTACTTCCCTGAAGAGTTTTCAGAAGTTCTTGGGCTTTGCTAATTTCTATCGTCGATTTATAACTGGGTTTTCAAGTGTGGTTAGACCTCTGACTGATTTGACTAAGAAGGGTGCTGATGTTGCCAATTGGTCCTCTGCGGCTGTGGAGGCCTTTCGGGAGCTTAAGCGCCGCTTTTCTTCTGCCCCTGTGTTGCGTCAGCCTGATGTTTCGCTCCCTTTTCAGGTTGAGGTTGATGCTTCCGAGATTGGAGCAGGGGCGGTTTTGTCGCAGAAAGGTCCCGATTGCTCAGTGATGAGACCATGTGCATTCTTCTCTCGAAAATTTTCGCCCGCCGAGCGAAATTATGATGTCGGTAATCGGGAGCTCTTGGCTATAAAGTGGGCATTTGAGGAGTGGCGTCATTGGCTTGAGGGTGCTAGACATCAGGTGGTGGTCTTGACTGATCACAAGAATCTGATTTACCTTGAGTCTGCCAGGCGTCTGAATCCTAGACAGGCGCGCTGGTCGTTGTTTTTCTCCCGGTTTAATTTTGTGGTTTCATACTTGCCGGGCTCGAAAAATGTGAAGGCAGATGCTCTTTCTAGGAGTTTTGAGCTTGACTCCTCTGGTGATTCTGAGCCTATGGGTATCCTTAAGGATGGAGTGATTTTGTCTGCTGTCTCCCCAGACTTGCGGCGTGCTTTGCAGGAGTTTCAGACTGATAGGCCTGATCGTTGTCTGCCTGGGAGATTGTTCGTTCCAGATGAGTGGACCAGTAGAGTCATCTCAGAGGTTCATTCTTCTGTGTTGGCGGGCCACCCTGGAATTTTTGGTACCAGAGATTTGGTGGCCAGATCCTTCTGGTGGCCTTCCTTGTCTCGGGATGTGCGTACCTTTGTGCAGTCTTGTGATGTTTGTGCTCGGGCCAAGCCTTGCTGTTCTCGGGCTAGTGGATTGTTGTTGTCCTTGCCTATTCCGAAGAGGCCGTGGATGCACATCTCTATGGACTTTATCTCGGATCTCCCGGTTTCTCAGAAAATGTCTGTCATTTGGGTGGTGTGTGACCGTTTTTCTAAGATGGTTCATTTGGTACCCTTGCCCAAATTGCCTTCTTCATCGGAGTTGGTTCCTTTGTTTTTTCAGAATGTGGTTCGTTTACATGGTATCCCGGAAAACATCGTTTCTGACAGGGGATCTCAATTTGTGTCCAGGTTCTGGCGAGCGTTCTGTGCCAGGATGGGCATTGATTTGTCTTTTTTCGTCTGCGTTCCATCCCCAGACTAATGGCCAGACGGAGCGAACTAATCAGACCTTGGAGACTTATTTGAGGTGTTTTGTGTCTGCTGATCAGGATGATTGGGTCGCCTTTTTGCCGTTGGCAGAGTTTGCCCTCAATAATCGGGCCAGTTCTGCCACTCTGGTTTCTCCTTTCTTTTGCAATTCAGGGTTTCACCCTCGTTTTTCATCTGGCCAGGTGGAATCTTCGGATTGTCCTGGAGTGGACACTGTGGTGGATAGACTGCACCAGATTTGGAGTCATGTGGTGGACAATTTGAAGCTGTCTCAGGAGAAGACTCAGCAGTTTGCTAATCGTCATCGTCGTGTGGGTCATCATCTCCGTGTTGGGGACTTGGTGTGGTTGTCTTCTCGTTTTGTCCCTATGAAGGTCTCCTCTCCTAAGTTTAAGCCTCGGTTTATAGGTCCTTATAAGATTTTGGAGATTCTTAATCCTGTATCTTTTCGTTTGGATCTACCAGCATCTTTCACCATTCATAATGTCTTCCATCGGTCGTTGTTGCGGAGGTACGAGGTACCGGTTGTTCCTTCTGTTGAGCCTCCTGCTCCTGTGCTGGTGGAGGGTGAATTGGATTATGTTGTGGAGAAGATTTTGGACTCTCGCATTTCCAGACGGAGACTTCAGTATTTGGTTAAATGGAAGGGATACGGTCAGGAGGATAATTCTTGGGTGACTGCCTCTGATGTTCATGCTTCGGATTTGGTTCGCGCCTTTCATAGGGCGCATCCAGATCGCCCTGGTGGTTCTCATGAGGGTTCGGTGCCCCCTCCTTAAGGGGGGGGTACTGTTGTGAATTCTGTTTTTGGGCTCCCTCTGGTGGTTACTGGTGGTACTGGTTGACTGGTGTCTTGTTTTTTCCAGTGCACCTGTTTCCATTAGGAAATTGGGAGTCTCCTATTTAGTCTGGCTTCCCAGTCATTGCAGTGCCAGCAATCAATGTTATCAGAGCACCTTGTTGCTTGCTTCCTGCTCCAAGTCTGCAAGTCAGCTAAGTTGAATCTTTGGCTTTTGTGTTTGTTTTGTCCAGCATGCATTTTTATATCTCGTGCGGCTGGAAGCTCTAGTGATCTGGAATTGCTACTCCGGTGTCATGAGTTGACAACAGAGTTAAGGTAATTCCAGGATGGCTGTTCAGGGTTTTGAGGTGACCGCGAAGTCCTCTTTGGTATATTCTGCTATCTAGTCAGAGGGCCTCGCTTTGCTGAATCTATATTCATACTGTGTTTGTGTTTTCCTCTTACCTAACCGTTATTATATGTGGGGGGCTACTATAACCTTTGGGGTTTCCCTGGAGGCAAGTCAGGTCTGTGTATTCCTCTATTAGGGGTAGTTAGTTCTCCGGCTGGCGCGAGGTGTCTAGAGACAACGTAGGCACACCCCCTGGCTATTTTTAGTTGCGTGTTAGGTTCAGTATCGCGGTTACCTAAGATACCATCCTTCCTAGAGCTTGTCCGTTTTTTGCCTAAGTCCCTGCCATTGGGAATCATGACACTGCTCCCATCCTGCGCCCCCATTCTGTCATGTGGTGCTCCCATCCTGCGCCCCCATTCTGTCATGTGCTGCTCCCATCCTGTGCCCCCATTCTGTTGTAATGTGCTGCACCTATTCTGCCTGTTCCTGTTTCCATTCTGCCATATGTTGCTCTAATCTTTCTCTCTCCGGCTCTACTGCCCGAGTGTGGCTGTGCTGAGTGTGGGCGGCTGTGCTGAGTACGGGCGGCTGTGCTGAGTGTGGGCGGCTGTGCGTGGCTGTGCTGAGTGCGGGCAGCTGTGCGTGGCTGTGCTGAGTGCGGGTGGCTGTGCGTGGCGGTGCTGAGTGCAGGCGGCTGTGCTGAGTGCGGGCGGCTGTGCGTGGCAGTGCTGAGTGCGGGCGGCTGTGCGTGGCGGTGCTGAGTGCGGGCGGCTGTGCGAGGCGGTGGTGACTGCAGGCGGCTGTGCATGGCGGTGGTGAGTACGGGCGGCTGTTCGTGGCGGTGGTGAGTGTGGACGGCTGTGCATGGCGGTGGTGAGTGCGGGCGGCTGTGGTGAGTGCGGGCGGCTGTGCGTGGCGGTGGTGAGTGTGGGTGGCTGTGCGTGGCGGTGGTGAGTGCGGGCGGCTGTGCATGGCGGTGGTGAGTACGGGAGGCTGTGCGTGGCGGTGGTGAGTACGGGCGGCTGTGCGTGGCTCTGGTGAGTGTGGGCGGCTGTGCGTGGCTCTGATGAGTGTGGGTGGCTGTGCGTGGCTCTGGTGAGTGTGGGCGACTGTGCGTGGCTCTGGTGAGTGTGGGCGGCTGTGCGTGGCTCTGATGAGTGTGGGCGGCTGTGCGTGGCTGTGCTGGGCGCCGAGTGCTGGCGGCCTGAGCAGGCGGGGACACCGGCGCGCTGGGGGGGTCAGGTGCCGGAGTCGCCGCTAGCTCAGGCCCCTGGCACTTGCTATAGTTACCTGTCCAACATTCCACTGCTACGTGCCGCTCCATCTTCCGGGTCCTCTGCCTGTTCAGTCAGAGGGCGGCGCGCATTAAGCGCGTCATCGCGCCCTCTGAACCGTTCAGTTCAGAGGGCGCAATGACGCGTTAATGCGCGCCGACCTCTGACTGAACAGTCGCAGGCGGAGGACGAAGCAGCGCGCATCACTGGAACGGGGACAGGTAAATATCACAAACTCACCCTCCTGGCTCATCCCTGCTTCTCCGTTGGAGATCGCGGTGTGCGTTCACTGCTTACGCATACCGCGATCTCCTTCTCCTGGGAGCGTCGCTCTGTGGGGTCCAGACTGCGCTTGCGCTTGCGCAGTCTATAAAGGCTTCGGACAGAGTGACGCTCCCAGCGTTATATTATAGATATATATATATATATATATATATATATATACACTCACTGGCCACTTTATTAGGTACACCTGTCCAACTTCTTGTTAACACTTAATTTCTAATCAGCCAATCACATGGCGGCAACTCAGTGCATTTAGGCATGTAGACATGGTCAAGACAATCTCCTGCAGTTCAAACCGAGCATCAGTATGGGGAAGAAAGGTGATTTGAGTGCCTTTGAACGTGGCATGGTTGTTGGTGCCAGAAGGGCTGGTCTGAGTATTTCAGAAACTGCTGATCTACTGGGATTTTCACGCACAACCATCTCTAGGGTTTACAGAGAATGGTCCGAAAAAGAAAAAAAATCCAGTGAGCGGCAGTTCTGTGGGCGGAAATGCCTTGTTGATGCCAGAGGTCAGAGGAGAATGGGCAGACTGGTTCGAGCTGATAGAAAGGCAACAGTGACTCAAATCGCCACCCGTTACAACCAAGGTAGGCCTAAGAGCATCTCTGAATGCACAGTGCGTCGAATTTTGAGGCAGATGGGCTACAGCAGCAGAAGACCACACCGGGTACCACTCCTTTCAGCTAAGAACAGGAAACTGAGGCTACAATTTGTACAAGCTCATCGAAATTGGACAGTAGAAGATTGGAAAAACGTTGCTTGGTCTGATGAGTCTCGATTTCTGCTGCGACATTCGGATGGTAGGGTCAGAATTTGGCGTAAACAACATGAAAGCATGGATCCATCCTGCCTTGTATGGAGCATCTTTGGGATGTGCAGCCGACAAATCTGCGGCAACTGTGTGATGCCATCATGTCAATATGGACCAAAATCTCTGAGGAATGCTTCCAGCACCTTGTTGAATCTATGCCACGAAGAATTGAGGCAGTTCTGAAGGCAAAAGGGGTTCCAACCCTTTACTAGCATGGTGTACCTAATAAAGTGGCCGGTGAGTGTATATATATATATATATATATATATATATATATATATATATATATATATATACTGTATATATTATATATATATATTTCCAGCTTTATAAAAACCCGGATTAAGCAAAACATATAACCAAACAGATCCTAGAGGCACTTCCACACACTGTGAAAAACCCATGAAGAAGGGAAGTTAACGCCCCATTGAAATAAATATCAGATATTCTTTATAAGTACAAAACACATACATGATAAAACAAAATATAAAATAGGGGAAAATATATACAGAGACACGTGGGTGCAACCAAGAACCTGACAAGAAAGATGGCGAGCAGTGGTCAACCGGAGAATTGGATAGAAGCAGAGGACTCCCCCAGCCGACCGGACGAGAATCCTGACCAGCTGCCAGCCAAGGACCTGGAGTTCTTGGGAGCCGAAGTAGGGGAGCTGAGCCACCAGCTCCTGAAATCACACATCATCGAAGTATTAAAATGGAAAGTGGCCCTGTTGGAGAAAATGTGCGAGCGGCGGGAGGCCTCGTGACCAACATCCCCAACCCCAGCGGTGGAAGAGGAGGAGGAGGCCAGCACTGGGGAAACAACGGATGCAGGTACTGTGACCAACCCTGCCCAGGTGACCGAGGAGACCCTGGTAGGCCCACTGAAGCCCCCTTCAGCTCTTGAACCCGGCTTGGCATGCAAAAATCTAGCCATGGACCAGCTAAGAGGTTGCAGGCCTGAGTACCTGCCCTGGAGGAAGAAGTAAGAGGTGACAGAAGCAGAATGTGACTGTAAATAGTTGAAAGGTTAAATTAACTTGGTTAGGTTTTGCTAAAGACAGTGTGGTCATGGACCGTGAGTGGCCAGAACTTTTATTGTACATAATGTTAGGTGTCGAGTTCCCGCCGCTGCACAGGGGGAATCTCGAACCATGTCCACTGCGGTCTCCCATTCTCCTCCAGCCACAGTGGAACCTGCTCACCAGAGACGTCAGTCCCAGTGTCTGGCTCAAGCTGTTACTGTGCGCTTGGCTACTGCTGAGTTTCCAGGCTCTACCTTTGTAGCCAGCACTTATCAGCAGCGAGCAGGCATTTCAGGGACTAAGTCCTGCTTTTCCCACACTGAGTATGCCCACGGGACTATCGCCCATTGGAGGTCGGGGGTCACATGCTCAGGTCCTGTTGCAGCTCCTATTGGACCATCAGGAAGGTTTGTATGGCCGCTCGGCCATGTGCGTGTAAACTTGGTAACTTGTGTGTGTGGATGAATACCTGTCGATGGATGAAAGCTCCGAATCATTCCCATCCCTTTTTTGTTTAGTTAATTCCCTGGCACCACAGTTACGGTGTCGAACGCTAGAGATCTAGAGGGACTCTTACCCTAAGTCTTGGGGCAGAGTTCTGTGTCGCCTTGCTTGTGCTCTCTGTGCGGTATCGCGGCCCTGGGATGCAACATGGTTCGCTTCCTTCATACCGGGTGAAGCTAACCTATGTGTGTACTCACATTATACCGCCATAAAGTCCGTCATATGGCGCACCTTATTTCTTCTCTAATTATTATTTGATGCGTTCCGCTAGTCCTAACACATAGTTAGCACATCTTAATGTGCTCCTTGTTGGTTTTACATTACTCCTTTAGAGTGTGAGTAGAACACTCTATCTCTTTAATAAAAGACCAAAGATCAAAAAACATCTGGCATGGCCGAAAAAGTGGTGCAACGAGGTGACCACCTATGCCCTGTAGCCATACCCATGATCAACATTGGGGGTTTGAAATGGGTTCCCCAATATTTCACTAAGGACAGTAAGAAGAATACCCAGTTTGGGACCTCACTGTAATTTACTTGAACTTGAATAGAGAAAGTTTTATTGAAAATAGTGCACAGTTTTATTTTCCTGTTATTTATATGTAACGTTCAAGGAAATGCCTCCCATAAAGGGAAGAAGTGTTACCTGGTTAACTGTTTCACTTGTTTGAAATGCATTTCAGAAAATATTTGCATGCTTTTGTAACATTTGTTTTACTCTGTTCCAGCCCACGGACGTGCTGGGAGACCCATTGTCTCGGGAAATGGGGGTCTTTGTGAATTTATATGTGACACAATTAACTTTTTCTTAAAACCCCTGGTGGCCACACTGCCATCCTACATAAGGGACTCCACATCTGTCTTGCAGCGACTTGATCACGTCAATCTCAGTAAGAACATGGTCATGGTCACAGCAGATGTGGAGTCTCTATATATCTCTATCAGACACTCTGACGGTATGGAGGCTGTTTTGGAGCGCCCCCAGACGCAGGGCCGCGGGGTACTCGGTACCGTTCCTCTCTCTCTCAGTTCTGGGGTTGTCACGGTGGCTAGACTTGGTCCGTGACCCTGCTAAGGGGCGTCCAATGAAAGATGTGATGATGGTGCGTGGTGCAGGTCACGATGAATAATGAGGACACAGGGTTGCAGTCTCTTTACCTCTTTAATGAAGGCTTCAGGATACTCAATCCAGAGTACTGCTAACAGGGCTGGCTGAGACCGGCCGGTCCGAAGGCACATCCAGAGTTTCCCTTGCAGGTGGAAATCAGTGCCTACCTTCTAGCGCCTGTGTGTTGTAGTACCTCCGTGCTGAGCACCACGGGATAGTCCTCACAACTGTTGTGTCTGTTTCTGATGTTCTTCTCTCACAATTCGTATCTGTTCTGATGTTCTTTCTCCGTCCCCCAGATGATATGGATAGGACGCACCCGTATGACGGGTAGGCCTGGAGTTCTTCCGGGACCCTAGCGTCACCCCTCTCCCACAATTGCCCCCTATGTCTGCTTAGGTGATTTAGGTGAGACAGCCAACCTAAAATTAACTGTCCTGCCGCTGTTTGAAGTATTGCTTGGAGCCTAATACTCCCTCGGCGTTCTGGCCACCGGCTACACGCCTCAGTAGGATGTTGCCACGATCTTACGGCACGACTCCTACTGGCTTTATCTCCTTTTTGCTGCGATCTCATTTCTCACTTCTCCACAATAAACCTCGCTTCTTTTCCTTCCTTAGGATGCCACCGCATTCGAGTGCAAGCGCGGCTCCGTAACGTTCTGTTCTGTTCGCTAGGCCACTGTCAGGATCTCACCCCTGACAGAGACCCCCCTGAATCTTCCCCTGCAACACCCTCTGCCACAGGATCTTGTCTGGATCCAACCCAGTTAGCTTCTGACTAACTTCCTATCCAGCCCCCAGTTTTACCAGATTGTGAGGAGTGGCCTAATACATAGAACCCTTTGCTCCCCCTGGTGGCCAGAATGTGAAGTGTAAAGTGTGACTGCGATACCTGGTCAGGTGAACTCCTTAAGTGCCATCAGACGTACCATCACTCCCCTTAGCGGCGGAGCGTCAGTACTGCAACGACCAGGACTCTGGGGCGCTGCAATTTCATGGTTCCTATGTTCAAGCAAAATGGAACAGCGTCTGAGAACATTAATTTTGACTCTTTTTGAATTTATTCTGACTCATAACTGTCTCATATTTAACAAACAAATATACCTCCAATTGCAAGGTACTGCCATGGGCGCAGCTTGCGCCCCATCATGCACCAATCTATTTTTGGGTGCATGAGAAAGAGACATCTTCCAATCTAACCCGGCAAAGGGAAGTGAACATGTCCACCAATGGATGAGATACATCGACAATGTATGGTTTATTTGGTTGGACTTATTCATGACAACCCTAAATACAAACAACAAAAATATCAAGCTAACTTACAGAACTGGTCATGATTTGCAATTTCTGGTTATCCAAATCAACACCACAACCAATGGTGACATTACTACTGATGTATATCATAAGCCCACAGCCACAAATTCCTTATTGCATGCCTCTTCATCCCACCTTCCATCTACCATAAAAGGGATTCCTGTAGGACAATTCCTAAGGATAGAACACATATGTTCAAACACTGAATCATTTGAAAGACAGGCCATTGACCTGCACGTCGTTTTAAAAATAGAGGCTAAACATGTAAGACCATACGGAATGGCTATAAACGTGCCAAAAACATATCTCGTGAAAATCTTCTTTATAATAGTGGACAAAAAAGGCAGGGATCAAATGACATCAGACTCACTACAAATTACAATAGCCAATGGCCAGAGCTTGTGAAAATCATTGACAGACACTGGCAGATACTGATGTGTGACCCCACCTTACAAAAATGCTTACCAAAAACTCCTTTAATTACAGCAAGAAGATCCAAAAATCAAAAAGACTTGCTAGTTCACAGCCACTATGAATCTCCTAGAAGTAATGACGGCCATAGCTGGCTAGACATAAAAGGTTTCTTCCCATGCGGTCATTGTAAAGCCTGCTCAAATATGGTAAAGAGCAAAGTATTTTGAAATGCAAAGGGGGATCGAATATACACCATCAGACATCATCTGTCATGCTATTGAAAAGGTGTTATATATGTGGCGGAATGCCCGTGTGGCAAGATTTACATCGGTCTGACTACAAGAGAACTCAGAGTAAGAACAAGGGAACATGTAAGAGACATTGAGAAGACCTTAACTGCAGAGGACCCCTCTGCATTTAAAACATTGCCCAGACATTTTTTCATTCATCATCAAAGCAATGCCAATCTTTTAAAGGTAAAGGGCGTTGACATGGTATCCCTTGGTTCTAGAGGGGGAGATTTAGGTAGGGAACTTACTCAGATGGAGAGCAAATGGATCTTCAGGCCAGGCTCCATGTCACCATGTGGCTTAAATGAGAGCTTTGGCTTCAGTGCCTTTTTATAATCTTGTGGTAAATGTCTAAAAAATCTAACCGTAGCATTTGTTTTTAAGGGAATGGGTGTTTTTTATTTCTTATTTTTCATTTTTTATTTTTTACTTCTCATTTTCTGTTATAATTCAACATGAATTACAGTCTTTTCACACCCAGGAGGTATATAGGCATATTCATGCACATATATAGTTATATGTGCACTTATGCCTGTAAACATATCCTGGGATTTTAATTTATGAGTCTGTTTATTTAATTTTAACAGTTTTCACTTTATTCTTGGTAGACATGCATCATCATCACAACTACCTAGACATTCGTGGATGATTGATCACTGATGGAAAATTCTGGATGTATGCCTGGATGCTTTATGCCGCTGCTTGGGACTGCACAGCCAGCCGTTCTGACCGGTCAGGATTCTTTTTTTTGCCTGTAGGGACAATGATGACTGCTGATGATCTGAAGTTGCCTTAAATCAATAATGACTATCTATACAGGCATGATGAATGAAAATGTGCCTTATAGATTCCAGTATATATGACACAGTAACAGTTATGTATATTTAGTCTTTTTTGGTTTATATACCTTTTGTTTTATATATGCTGCATTTATATACAGTATATGCACTTTGCCACTTTAATATTCGTATTTACTTCTTTTTTTATTCACTATATGTCTTATTTTAATATATGCATATCATTTCCTTCTATTACTATTCACCCATGGTAAATATTATTATTATTATCTATCACTATAATATTTTCACTCATCCCTCGCATTTTTTAACCCAGTACACAGTTTCACAGAACAAATCCATTTACAGCAGGCACATTATAGGTTAGTCTCACACTTCTTTCACTATTCAATGTGGCGCTTTGTATATTCCCTTACTTAATACAATCTGGGCTGTACTTTGCTGAGTGGAGCGCGCACCCATATGTGCACAGACTGTGGCCGTTTGACTTCCGGTTCTCATGGATCGCTGGAACGCACCGCCGACATCACCATGATGGCGCTGTGGGCTTGAGTTCCAACTATCGGGGATCGCCTGTCACAAGATAGTCACGTGCCCAGTGGGCGGCACGCCGACATACACTCGGCCAAGCAATGAGCTCTCACAGCCCCTTGCGCAGTTCCCATGTGACCGACATTGCTGGATCTTGATTGGTTAACAGGAATATAAAAGAAACATCCCTCTTCCCTTCCTTTACACACCCCCCTGAGGAAGAATTCATGAAACGTGCGCTGGGGTGGAGAGAAGCACGGACTAATCCCGCATCTATACGCTGGACCTCACTTCTGGACCCTTACCACTATAGGTAAATTTACCGCTGTTCTTTTACTACTCTTACCTTACGTTGCACTGTAGCACAGGTAGTCTTTGACTTTTTGCCAATAAGACAACACTTGGGCACTTGTACCCCTGTATATCTCTTTTCTTTAGTTCAAAATAGGATTACTAGGCACAACTAGCCTAATTTTTGTGTATAAGGGTTTCTTTTGCTTATATGTTGGATAACTTAGGTCCATACACCTAATGGACGGAATCTAGCTAATAACCATATAGGCATTTATGCCAATACGATAACATGTGGTGATTGTAACACCTTCCCTCACATGAAAGGCACCTTGTTGATATTTGTCACTGTTGTGTTTATATATGGGTGTGCAGCGCCCCAGAGTCCTGGTCGTTGCAGTAATGTCGTTCTTCCACCAGGGGGAGCAATATTATGTCCGAAGGTAATAAAGGAGATCTACCTACCAGGTATCACAAACCATACACCACATTTCACACTCCAGACCACCAGGGGGAGCCTTGCTCCTATCTATTAGGGCACTCCTCACAGAAGGGTAAAACTGGTGGGCTGGATAGAAAGTTAGGGAGACGCTGGCTGGGCTTTGCCCAGGCAACACCTGTCAGGCAGACAGGGGGAAAAGGAGGAACATCTGAGCGGCAGACAGAGGGTCCCTGTCAGGGGTGGGATCCTGACAGAGGCCTAGCGGGATAGAAAGCTACAGAGCTGCACCTGCCCCACGTGCGGCAGCATCCTAGGAAAGGACACAAAGAGAACTGTGTTGTAGAGGGTGAGAAACTAAGTCACAGCACAAGGAGAAAACACCGGGAGGAGTTATGCCCTGAAATACGTTGCCTCCTTCTGAGGCGCGTAGCCGGTGGCCGGAACACCGATGGGGTAATTGACTCTATGCTTTACTTCAGAGACCGGCAGGACAGTCAATTCCAAGTTGGCTGCCCGACCTTAATACCTAAGAAGACACAGTGGCAACTTGTGGGGGTCGGAGCGTCTCTAGGGTCCCTATAAACAAGCCTCAGGCCATCAGTCATACGGGTTTGTCCTATCCATACCATCTGGGGGACAGAGAGGAAGAAATAACATCTAGAACATCCACGAGAGTTGTGAGGACCTTACCGAGAAGCTCAGCAGGGAGGTACTACAACACCCAGGCGCTAGTAGGAAGGCTACTGATTTCCACCTGGTTAACTTCCCCTTTAAAGACATTTCCCATCTCTCAAAAGGACGTTCCCCCTAGGGCCATGGACCAGGTCAGCCGCTGTGACATCACCTGAACTGAAGGACCCGGTGCCAAGTACCCCATTGCCCTAACGTGGGGGGCGCTCCAGGTGCTTTTTAAAATAATGCTTAATAAAAAATTTTGGTAATATTTAAAAGAAAATGCTCTTTTTTGGATATTAGTGTGTTTCCCTGGCAATCTGACTACACTGGGTCACACTGTGGGATTATAAGTGCTCATAATAGGCTTGCGCTGTCTTCCATACAGGTTAGGAGCAACAGACAGTGAGAGGAACTTGTGCAGAGCTTCAGGCAGCAAGGACCTGGAAGGAAGGCGTCCATACCCACCTGGCTAGGTGGATCCTAAATTGCTTTCAGGCTGCCTGGATCCCCCATCATCACCTGTTACCCATGTCCCGGACTGCACTTTCTACCACCAAGAAAAGGTAAAGGAAACTGCAATCCTTGTGTCCCCCAGTAATTTCCCACACCCTCAGTCCTACATCATCTACAATCCCTTACCAACTGTACCTGTAACCCTGGGGCCCCGCTACACCTGTGGGGAGCAGAACTATGCCATCTGCATCACCATCGGTCCTCTTAAGCAGCGTCGGCCATCTATTGCCGAACACCACAGGTGGCATCACGAAGTAACTCCCTATAGACTTTATTTCCCCTTCATTTAATTAATTTTATTGGATGCCCAGGGCCATGGACCTGGTCACTGCTGCCGTGACAACCCCCTTAAAGACCTGTCCAACCGAGCCCGAGTACCCCACGGTCCTAGCGGGTGCTCCATTTTGGCATTACGAACAGGATTTCGCAACCCGCTGCCACCGGATCCTGTGCGCCAGAGACTTTGTTGAATTGAGAAATTGCTGCCATTATGGCACCATATGGCGTGCGGGAGAAGAGAGGCGTATCGCCATGGGCGGAACCTGGAAGAAAGGCCCAAAAACCACACCCGCCCATTGTACATACTTCTATTACTGAGGACATGTCAGTCAGCAATGGAGATCTGCCTCTTAGTCTGGGATGGCGGAAAAAGTAAGAAAAAGAATGACCGCCCACAAATGAGAGAGTGGGGACAGCACGTGGGTGCAACCAAGAACCTGACAAGAAAGATGGCAAGCGGTGGTCAACCAGAGAATGGGGTGGAAGCGGAGGACTCCCCCAGCCGACCGGACAAGAATCCTGACCAGCTGCCAGCCATGGACCTTGAGTTCTTGGGAGCCAAAGTAGAGGAGCTGAGCCACCAGCTCCTGAAATAACACATCACCGTGGTAATAAAATGGAAAGCGGTCCTGTTGGAGAAAGTGTGCAAGTGGCAGGCGACCTCGCAACCAGCATCCCTGACCCCAGCTGAGGAGGAGGCCAGCACTGGAGAAACAATGGATGCAGGTACTGTAACCAATCCTGCCCTGGTGACTGAGGAGGCCCTGGTAGGCCCACTGAAGCCCCCTTCAGCTCTTGAACCCGGCCTGGCATGCAAAAATCTAGCTTGGGACCAGCCAAGAGGTTGCAGGCCTGAGGACCTCCCTGGAGGAAGAAGTAAGAGGTGAGAGAAGCAGTATATGACTTTAAATAGTTGAAAGGTTAAATTAACTTGGTTAGGTTTTGCTAAAGACAGTGTGGTCATGGACAGTGATTGGCCAGAACTTTTATTGCACATATTTAGCACATCTTAATGTTCTACTTGTTTATTTTACATTACTCCTTTAGAGTGTGAATAGAACACTCTATCTCTTTAATAAAACACCAAAGATCAAGAAACGTCTGGCGTGGCTGAAAACGTGGTCCAACGAGGTGACCACCTATGTCCTGTAGCCACACCCAGGATCAACATTGGGGGATTGAGACTGGTTTCTCCATATTGCACTAAGGATAGTGAGAAGAATATCCAGTTCGGGGCCTCACTGTAATTTATTGAACTTGAATAGAGAAAGTTTTATTGAAAATAGTACACAGTTTTATGTTCCTGTTATTTATATGTAACGTTCAAGAAAATACTTCCCATAAAGGAAAGAAGTGTTACCTGGCTAACTGTTTCACTTGTTTGAAATGCATTTCAGAAAGTATTTGCATGCTTTTGTAACATTTGTTTTACTCTGTTCCAGCCAGCCGATGTGCTTTGTTTAACGGGGGGAATATGGAACCCCAGAAGATTCATTCGCCACAGAGGTGCTGCACCTCACCCAGAGGTGTGGTACTACGCTCTCGGGTAATGAGGGGACACTACCCAGGACCCACACACTAGCATCCAACACTTGACCTCTATAGGCCTGGAGGGAACTAGGTAGAGGATGTGGGTGGAGAGAGTGGCAGTTGTGAGGAGTTGTCATGGAAACTAGAGGGAGGAGTTAGTCTGTTAGTGAACAAAGAGAGGTAGAGAGAGTTGGAGCTGGGGACTTGAGCAGTTAGCAGCTCGTACCAGCATCGGAGGACAGAGAGAGAACAAGTAAGATAGAGAGAAGCTCCTGACAGAAAAAAGAGAGAGAAGGGGTCCTAGGGGCATGGGTAGTGAGTAATCCACCCATGGGGCCCATATCCATGCTGACTGTAGTTGGATGGAGGGACCAGGTTTCAGTGGGGGAATCAACCCCCAGACTAGTGGAGAACTACAAGGCTCAGCTAGCCAGCCGGAGGCTGTGGTATCTGTACGTGCCACAGCCACAACCACACACACTCACTGAAAAGGCAGCCACATAGTATCAAGGAGACCAGGAGGACGTTGCCCTCAGGATCCAAGGCTGCTGGCTTGGGACACTGTGTGTGAAGGCGCAGGGCAGGAGAGGCGGGAGCCAGCGCAGTGAGACTGCCAGGGAAGGAACATAAGAATGGGGTCCTGCAAAGTGGACTTTAAATTTACCTGAGAGCTGGCTGGACTACAGACTCTGAGGACACAGCACCCGGCTGGGACTGCTTTTAAGAACTGTGAGTAAAAGTGTGGAAACTGCACCCTGCTGTGTCCTCTGAATTATTACTGCATCACCTGCCCTGCATCACTACATTCAGCATCATTAACTTTAACTCTTTAACTGCCCTGGGGCCTAGCTTTACCCGTGGAGAGCTGAAACATCTCTGCTACATCACCATCTGCCCCAGTGGACCTGAACCACAGAGTCGGCCATTTCCCTATTGCCGAGCACCATGGGTGGCGTCACAAGCAAATCCCCTATAAACTTTATTTCTTCTTCACTTCACTAATTTTATTGGATGCCCAGGGGAGCAGACCGGGTCACTGCTGCTGTGACAACCCCCTTAAGAACAGTCAGACCCGGCATGAGAACCCCATGGTCCTAGCGAGCGCTCCACTACAGTGTAAGATCTATCATGAGGTGCTGTGCAAGAAATTTAACTAAAATAGTGTGCACAAGAAGCTCATTAGGGCAAAATCCATTGAAATCCATTAGGTAAATCTAGTATAAGTACAGGACATGGGTATAGTGCATAATAGGTTAGCATAAGCAATTTGACACAGCCTGAGTAGTAGTATTGGCCCCAACACGTGTTTCGCGTTTTGCTTCTTCCTTGGGGGATTAGTGGATTAGTTACTCATAGGATCCTCAGGGGTGTGTCTTTAGCCTATTCTGCATTAGTACATTGTGAGCAGCTCCCTCTTGGTAAAGAACATAAAATATGCACAAAATAAAAAGCCCATATCTCTGGAACTGCATGGTAGATTAAAAGCAAACAAGCAAAAAAAGAAAAACAGAATACCCAGGGGAACAGAGGAAGTAAAATAAGAGCAAAACTGGGCACTTTTAACTTGATGACAGGTCCTCTTTATAGGGAATCTGTTAACAGGATTTTGCTATCTGAGGACAGCATGATGTAGGGGTTAATACACAGATTTCAGCAATGTTTCACTTATCAAGCTATGTGCTTTTTTACTTACAGTAAAAATTTCATCACTAGGACATTGCAATTATTGTGACTATCTGGCACACGAGCAGTTGTATGACCGACCACACTTCCTCCTGTGATAAGCAGCTCACTGTCAATATACTTTGTGCATACAGAGCCTGCTGTGGATGGGGGCAACTTTCTCAGCAGTGCTTCATGATGAACCATCTAAGAACTCTGTGTCACAACTTCTGTACCTAGTAAACTAAGTGACACATCACTTGGAATCAAGGGTTCTGTCTGTCTGATGAGGTAGCGAAAACCTGGTTACAGATTCCCTTTAAAAATCCTGTTATTGCTACTGTTACAGTAGTTTAATATGTGATATTTATATAGTTCTCAACTATTCATTGGTCATCTGTCTTTCAGAAAAGAGTACCAGACATTAAAGATGCATAGCAAGCTTTTGCCAAGTTAGGATCTTAACCCTTCAGAGACGGAACTAATTTTGATCTTAACGACCACACCAATTTTTTTAAATCTGACCAGTGTCACTTTACGTGTTAATAACGCTAAAATGCTTCAATGCATCCCAGTGATTCTGAGAACGTTTTTTAGAGACATACTGTACTTCATGTTAGTGGTGAATTTTGATCTATATGATTCGCGCATATTTATGAAAATATCGAAAATTTGACAAAAGATTTTAAAATTTTGCAATTTTTAAACTTTCAAATTTTATATCCTTAAATCAGATAATTATACCACACAGAATATGTATTAAATAACATTTCCCACATATCTACTTTACAGCAGCACAATTTTTTAAACATCATTTTTTTGTTAGGAAGTTAGAAGGGTTCAAAGTTGATCAGCAATTTCTCAGCTAAAAACTGCAAAAAAAGTTCCCACGCTCGAGTTCATATGAGGACATCCAGCAGAGGGCGCATCACCGCGACTCAAGGTAGCTACAGGTCACCCTGCTTTCCATTCATTCCCCGCATTTTTACAGGCAGGGGTGGCTGCATTAACAGGCTTCTGCTTGTAAAATTAGTTAACCCTTTCAGATGGATTTACAACGTGGGACAGAACGACGGAAGGTATGGAATATTGTTGTTTGTTTTTTTTAACTTTGTTTCAGGTGACAAGGGTCATCAGGTGGATTAAGAGTCTAATAAAATATTACAACACCCTGTGTCTCTATTTCATTAAAATACTTTGTAATAATGTGTGTTTGTTTTCTTAACCATTTCTTACTATTGTATTAATAATGGATAGGTGTCATAATTGATGCCTCTCCATTATTAATCTGGCTTAATGTCACCTTACAATAGCAAGGTGGCATTAACCCTTCATTACCCCATATCCCACCGCTATACGGGAGTGGGAAGAGAGTGGCCAAGTGCCAGAATAGGCGCATCTTACAGATGTCTCTTTTCTGGGGTGGCTGGGGGCAGATGTTTTTAGCCAGGGGGGGGGCAATAACCATGGACCCTCTCTAGGCTATTAATATCTGCCCTCAGTCACTGGCTTTACCGCTCTGGCGGAGAAAATTGTGCGGGAGCCCACGCCAATTTTTTCCACCATTTAACCCTTTATTTTACGAGCTACAGCGCCCAAATTTTGCACATACACACTACTAACATTAGTAGTGTGGAATATGCAAAAAAAAGGGATATGAGATGGTTTACTGTATGTAAACGATGTCTCATATCCTGTCGGGTTTGTGAAGGAGAAATGAAAAGCCGGCAATTGAATTACCGGCTTTTCTGCTATATCGCACTGAATTAAATATAAATATATATATATATATATATATATATATATATATATATGTGTCTCAATTACATATATATATATATATATATATATATATATATATATATATATATATATATTGTAAATATGTTTTAACGAACATTTGGGCCCATAAATCCATTAGATGTCGGTTTTGCAAGCCTGCGAGAAAATATCGCAGTACGGATGCCATACGGATTACATACGGAGGATGACATGCGCAAAATACGCTGCCACACCCTGACTACGGATGACATACGGATCACTGTTTTGGGAACATTTCTGCATATTACAGCGGTAAAAAACGGACCGTATTTTCATACGCTGAGTGTGACGCCGGCCTTTAACTGGTCAAGAATAGAAATGAGCGAACTTGTTTGGAAAACATTCACCAATCTCAAATTTGGAACGAATGTTGCACATTTGGATTTGTATTTGGATTCCTGAGTATTTTCCTCAAAATTGGCAAACTTCAGCCAAAGTTCGGAAAATGATCAAGTTGCTTTTTTTAGTATTGTGGCTGGGATAGGGGTGCTGTATGATGAGCGGGAGGGTTGTGTTTGAAGAGGGCAGGGGGTGGGCAGAGGTCAGAGGAGCAGCGAACTGTTATTCTTGTTTTCTTTTTATTAACTTAATGTGTGGAGATTCCCGTAGCCAATCAGGGAGCAGAAACCATCCACAGCATCCAGACACAAGGACTTGTGTCATTGGCTGCCAAAGTCACATGTCCCTCTCCATATAAAAAGAGGACATGTGGCTTTGGTGCCATTTTGTCAATGCAACAGCGTAGTCAGGCTGCAGCTGCAAGTAGTTAGATAGTTAGCTAGGCGGTTTATTGTCAGTTCAGATAGATAGGATCCTGTGTCAAATTAACCTTCCAGCATATCAATCCTTTGTGCTAATTATGTGGTCCCATCACCAGTCCACATTTCAGCATCTAAATCCTTTGTGCTAATTGTGTTCTCCAGACACAAATCCAACTTTCAGCATCTAAATCCTTTATGCCAATTGTGTGGTCCAGACACCAGTATACTTGTACATTTCAGCATATAAATCTTTTGTGCTAATTCTGTGGTCCAGCAACACTATATCAGCTTATTGTTGATAAACTGAATATTTATATTGTTGATAGACTGAATGTCATTTGTTTTATTACCCCAAGGCCAACTGTGCAAGTGCAATATACGAATTTCCCACTGCGGGTTTGCACAGGATTTTACTCCATGTATAACTATGGTTTTGGTGTCTTATTTCGTTATTTATGGGACAGACATGAATAGACTTATGTAAAGTACCTTGTAAATACCACCTGTATGTCTAGAATAATTATGAATTTATTCCTATGTGTATGTTGGATTCTGTCCCAAAATTCATCAAATCCTATTCATTACTTATGGTTCAAACCCTTATACCTTGTATATAAATAATTTGAGGCGTGATCTCTAAGAGGAGAGCTGCTGAGTAGATTAATAACTTTATGGTATATTAAATCATTAGGGTCAAGCCCATACTTTTAGGGAGGATTCAAGTGTATGTTATTTGCCTAAGTTTTCATTCAAGGCCCTCTATACATCAGGGATTTCACAGGTTTTCATTCCATATATTATTTATCAGTGATTAGATACTTTCATCATGTTCACTATTAAGATTTTTGTGATCTTGAACTAGACTGTTTCTATGTAGGAGTACCCCTGATACTATCTAGTGTGTAAGTCTCTTCCTGAGTCATTTAATTAACTGCAGCCACACCTTTGATACTTTTACCATATACAGTGGGGAAAAAAGTATGTAGTCAGCCACCAATTGTGCAAGTTCTCCCACTTAAAAAGATGAGAGGCCTGTAATTGACATCGTAGATAGACCACAACTATGAGAGTTAAAATGAGAAAACAAATCCAGAAAATCTCCTTGTCTGATTTGGCAAGATTTATTTTGCAAATTATGGTGGAAAATAAGTATGTGGTCATTAACAAAAGTTAATCTCAATATTTTGTTATGTATCCTTTGTTGGCAATGACAGAAGTCAAACGTTTTCTGTAAGTCTTCACAAGGTTGGCACACACTGTTGGTGGTGTGTTGGCCCATTCCTCCATGCAGATCTCCTCTAGAGCAGTGATGTTTTTGGCTTTTCGCTTGGCAACACAGACTTTCAACTCCCTCCAAATGTTTTCTATGGGGTTGAGATCTGGAGACTGGCTAGGCCACTCCAGGACCTTCATATGCTTCTTACTATGCCACTCCTTTGTTGCCCTGGCGGTGTGCTTGGGATCATTGTCATGCTGAAAGACCCATCCACATTTCATTTTCAATGCCCTTGCTGATGGAAGGAGGTTTGCACTCAAAATCTCACAATACATGGCCCCATTTATTCCTTCATGTGCACGGATCAGTATTCATGGTCCCTTTGTAGAGAAACAGAAAAAAACAGAAAGAAACATGCTTCACTGTAGATATAGTGTTCTTTGGATGCAACTCAGCATTCAGTCTCCTCCAAACACAACGAGTTTTGTTTCTACCAAACAGTTCAACTTTGGTTTCACCAGACCATATGACATTCTCCCAATACTCTTCTGGATAATCCAAATGCTCTGAAGCAAACTTCAGACAGGCCCGGACATGTACTGGCTTAAGCAGGGGGACACATCTGGCACTGCAGGATCTGAGTCCCTGGCGGCATAGTGAGTTACTGATAGCAGCCTTTGTTACGGTGGTAACAAAATCTTGCATGATTTTAGGTCACCAAATACTTATTTTCCACCACAATTTGCAAAGTAAATCTTGCCAAATCAGACAAGGTGATTTTCTGGATTTCTTTTCTCAGTTTGACTCTCATAGTTGTGGTCTACCTATGATTTCAATTACAGGCCTCTCTCATCTTTTTAAAGGGAACCTGTCACCCCCAAAATGGAAGTTGAGCTATGCCCACCACCATCAGGGGCTTATCTGCGGCATTCTGTAATGGTCCCGCTGTGGTCCAGTCTGATGGGTGTCGGGGTCATGGTCCGGGGCCTCCCTTCTTCATAGGATGACGTCCTCTTCTTGTCTTCATGCTGCAGCTGTCCTGTTGAGGGCAGAGCAAAGTACTGCAATGCGCAGGCGCCGGGCCTCTCTGACCTTTCCCAGCGCCTGTGTACTCCAGTACTTTGCTCTGCCCTCAACAGGGCAGACAAAGTACGCCTGCGCCGGAGCTGCAGTGTGTAGAAAAGAAGAGGACATCATTGTAAGAAGATGGGAGGCCCATCAGATCGGACCGCCGACCCAGGTGAGTATAATCTAACCTCTTTTTCTCATCTTTCAGGTTACATCGGGGACTTATCTAAAGCATTCCAGAATGCTGTAGATAAGCCCCTGATGGCGGTGGGCTTAGCTCAACTTCCATTTTGGGGGTGACAGGTTCCCTTTAAGTGGGAGAACTTGCACAATTGGTGGCTGACTAAATACTTTTTTCCCCACTGTAGGTGTTGGCATATTTTGGTTCATCTATTGAATCCTAGTAGGTGCTTGCATATTCAATATTGTATAGTCCCTATATTGGTAGGGCTTACCAGGGCGACTAAAGGTAAGCCGACAATGAGCGGGGGCATCACTTTGCCTCCTGGGGTGCCAACCTCCTTAGCAAGGTAGGGATACTACCAGGATCAAAATATTAGGGTCAGTATCCCAGGTATCTCTATGTACAATTTTGTTAATATTTTTTCATATTCTTCTTATTTTTTAATATAGTTTTTTTTGCATTTTTTCTAAACTTTTCTTTTACAGCTGACATCTCAGAGCTGCTTGCCCCTGTTAAGTAATATCTCTAGATTTCAACTTTGAAGTTCGTGAGACATATATGAGATACCTGGATAGTCTATTTAGACCCACACTGTGTTTACAATAATCTGGTTTGGTGAGATCACTTTCACATTTTAGTATAATATATTTTTTTCACTGTGGTGCTTTTCTTTCCTTTCTCTTCAGGGTTCAGTAGTTTTTTGTAACACCATAACGTCAAAAGACGATGTGACTTCCGAGACTTGGTCACATGTGTAAAACGTATACTAGAGTCAAGACAATGGACCACGGAGCTCACAATCCGTTGTAACATCATGACATCATGACTTGTCATTAACTTCGAGGCCTGAACGTGGATGAAAGTCATTCTTTAGATTGAAGACAAAAATGTGTGTATGCAGAAAGAAGAGGGCCTTCAGGAACCTGAGGCAGCGTGGGTCCGAGAACAGATTAGGAGAATATAAATTTTAGATTTTTTTTACATGATTTGTTATTATGCTTTGGGGTCTGTAAAGCATGGCAGGAAACATTCAATTCATCAAGGAAAACTTTATTGCAAATCAAATTTCATGGAAAATCCCTCAAGACTTGGTGAATTTAAATCTCGACAGATTTGCTCATCTCTAGCAGTAATGTACACATTTGTGTCACCTTTGCAATAATTTGGATCTTACAATGCTGTGACGGAATAAGATTTTTTGGGAAGGCCCATTTTCTCATAAACATGTTGCATTTTTAAATAATAAATATTACCTACAAAAAAGGGCTAATGACTATTGTTACCAAACGCTTGTATCCTACTGGAATTATAAAGCAATATGTTCTGGAAAATATATAAGCAGAATATGACATACTAGACTTTAGTAGGTGTATTTTGATGCCAAGAAAATGTTAAATGCATCTGTTCTTTGATGAATAAATTAAAATAAAAAGTTTCCCATAATGAATTGCAGGCAATGGATCTCACGACCTAGATCAAGTGTAGGAAAATATTTTCTCCTACACAAAGGTAAAGTTTCATTTTGGTATGTTAAATATTAAATTGCAGGAAGACATATCATGATGGCCACAGGCATCTTGAACAGTAGTGGTTTTCAAAAGAAAAATGGTAAAAATTTCTAAGAATAAATATATCATAAATCTGAATCAGTGTGGGGTTTACATAGAATGAGGATATTGTGTTAATTTTCCCCTATCAATTAACATAAGTGACATTTAACGAGAACTCATTGAATGATCTTACTTTTTTTACTTCTTTTTTTTTCTTCTTCCAAAAAGTCAACTCCTAAAAGAGCAACTTCTTGTTTCAAGTAATGGATTTAAAATATTTCAAACTTCATTAAAGGGGTTTGCCAAACTCATTAAAAAAAAGCCTAAACTAGATAAGGGTAAAAAAAATATAGCTTTTAATACTTATCTGTGTTTACTCCACTGGAGTGTTATCTTTAGCTGCTACACTCATGTCATGAGTAGCGATGGGCGAACCTGAACTCGGACCCCGTTAGGATGAATGGGGGGCTCGGACATCCTTTGTTTGTCACTCTGTCATCTGCATGACAATGCATCAAACACAGGCTCTGATCAGAGGTAAGATCCTCACGGTACTCGCAGTGATCTCATTGAGTTCACAACAGTTCATCGTATCGACTCACAATGAAGTGCCGGTGGGAACGTAGCTTCAATGATCTGTGGTAACCTCGATGACATCACCGCTAGTCACTGAAGCTGCGGTGAGCACCTCATTGTGCCATGGTTTTCAACCTGGACAGTCGCATCATGCCACTGTTCAGGCTGTAAACAACATATCACAGACATGGATTACAGCCTGGGACATCTTCACTTCAGACAGGTAGGTTATATGGTTGTTAATTATTTTTCTTTTTTAACAAGGGAAAAGGGCTTCAACATAATGGGCATAAGGTGAGTATCATGGTTGTTTATTATTTTCTGTTTTTTACAGGTAACAAGCGTTTTAATGGAATGGGCATAAGGGGAGTATAACTGTGCTTTTTTGTACAATCAAACTATGGGATTAGTAATAGGCGTCGTGCAGCGCCCCAGAGTCCTGATCCTTGCAGTGATGTCGCTCTGCCACTAAGGGGAGTGATGTCACGTCTGATTGCACTAAAGGAGTTCACCTGACCAGGTATCACAGTCACACATTACACTTCACACTCTGGCCACCAGGGGGAGCAAAGGGTTCTATGTATTAGGCCACTCCTCACACTTTGGTAAAACTGGGGGTTGGATAGGAAGTTAGGGAGAAGATGACTGGGTTTTGCCCAGGCAACATCCTGTGAGAGAGGGAGTTCCTGGGAAGATTCAGGGGGGTCTCTGTCAGGGGTGGGATCCTGACAGTGGCCTAGCGAAAAGGACAGATCGTTACGGAGCCGCACCTGCACCCGTTGCGGCAGCATCTTAAGAAAGGACACGAAGTGAGGTTTATTGTGGAGAAGTGAGAAACGAGATTGCAGCACAAAGGAGAATAGAACCAGTAGGAGTTGTGCCCTAAGACTGTGGCAACATCCTACTGAGGCACGTAGCCGGAACGCCGAGGAAGTATTGGGCTCCAAGCATTACTTCAAACAGCGGCAGGACAGTTAACTCTAGGTTGGCTGTCTCACCTAAATCACCTAAGCAGACAACGGAGGCAATTGTGGGAGAGGGGCGTCTCTAGGGTCCCATAATAACTCCAGGCCTACCCCGTCATACGGGTCCATCTTAGCCATATCATCTGGGGGACGGAGAGAGAAAGAACATCAGAAACAGACACAACAGTTGTGAGGATTATCCCTTGGTGCTCAGCAGGGAAGTACTACAACACACAGGCGCTAGAAGGTAGGCACTGATTTCCACCTGCAAAGGGAACTCTGGATGTGCCTTCGGACCGGCCGGTCTCAGCCAGCCCTGTTAGCAGTGCTCTGGATTGTGGATCCCGAAGCCTTCAGTAAAGAGGTAAAGAGACTGCAACCCTGTGTCCTCGTTATTCAGCGCACGTTGCACCGCACTCCATCATCACTCCTTTCATTGGACGCCCCTTAGCAGGGTCACAGACCGGGTCTAGCCACCGTGACAACCCCAAGACCGAGACAGAGAGGCCCGGTACCGAGTACCCCACGGCCCTGCTTCTGGGGGCGCTCCACGTCTTATAGATGCCTCTCCAGTGCTAACCTGTGGACTTGATTTCAGCAACCATAAAACAGCTGAGATCAATACCACAAATATTACCCCACTTGCCACCACACCAGGGCAAGTGGGAAGAGCCGGGCAAAGCAATTTCTGCTGCAACACCCCATATGTGGAAAGGAGTGAACAAATTATCATAGAATAGTTTGCCAACTCCAGACCCTAAGTGCCAGAAGATTAGAATCATCTCTAAATGACCCCATTTTGGAAATTATACCTCTCTGGAAATTTATTTATAGGTATAGTGATAATTTTGACTCCACGGGTGTTTTCCAGAAACAAGCAGCAGTGGATGCTCCTAAGGAATAATTGCCAATCTGCCATTGTATTTCCCTTACATTGTTGTGCCCATTAAGTTGTAGTTCCCATACATTATGCCCAGATCGTGCTTTTGGAGACTTGCACCAAAATTAAGAGGGCTCTCATTGCTACAGAAATGCCAGACATGTGGACGCTAAATGTGGTTTAGGCACACTGGGACTCAAAAGGGAGGCATTTAGTTTTTTGAGCACAGAATTTGCTGGATTTCTTTAGGTGGGAGAGGGGTTATTTAGCTTTACCAGAACCTTTGTGCAACCAAAAGGTGGAAAACCTCTGCATTTCCATTTACAGATGACAGACCTGAGTGGGGACTTACTTTTTTGTTGATTTATTTGAAGCTTATACTGGGAACACTGTACATAATAATTTGGATCACAATGATCCTGTGCCCTACACTGAGTAGTTGCATAGGGTTTCCATCTAATTCTCCAAACTTCATGACAGATGAAACGCCCAATGGAACCATTCACTAAAATGAGGCATCAGTGTTACTATGGACTCTGCCTGGACTCTGTTCAGCAGTGTCCATCTTTTCAGAGGTGATCAAAACTTTGGCTGACATTATTCACCCTCTGATCATAAGTCACACGTCATCCACATTGCCATCATCTTCCACAGGGGGTTCCGTCTGAATCACATATTTCATAGAATTATCTGCAAACCTCAGTGTAAGCGTTCAGTGTTGAGCCCAGTAGAAATGTGAGACGAGCCTAACTGCTATCTTTGTGAGACATAACGAAGAAATCAAAAGCAGGTCAAGAATTGATATTATTTATTTTTAAAATGAGCCGGTCACGAGTTTTGGCCGATAAGAGATACGGCATCACCTTTCAGGGTTGATATGCAGCGTTCTATAATGCTGTATATCTGCCCCCAACCCGACCTGTAAGAGAAGAAAAATCACTTTTATTATACTCACCTGCAGGGTGGTCCAGTCCAATGGGCGTCGCTGGTCTTCAGCCGGCGCCTCCCATTTTCCTACGATCCCCGTCCTCTTGCTTGCTTCGTGTGGAAGATGCATCACTTCGTTATCCACACAGTCTCCTGGGCACAGTGCGCCTGCACAGGAGCGCGGTGCCTAGGAGATGCGTCATCCACACGACGCAATCAGGAGAGCGGCATCACAAGAAGAAGTAAGGCGCCAGACCAAGAAGAGCGACAGCCATCGGACCAGACCTCCCTGCAGGTAAGTAATAAAAGTTAATTTTCTTCTCTTGCAGGTCGGGTTGGGGGCATATATACGGTATTACAAAATGCTGAATATCAGCTTTGAAAGGTGATGGCCATATCTCTTATCAGCCAGACCTGGTGACAGGTTCCCTTTAAACTCTATTCTTCATGCAGTATAAGTGATAAGGCGGCTTCATTCTTGGGGTCGGTGTGGTTACAGTGGTAGTAAAAGTAAAGTTCACATCAACTCACCAGTGCAGGCAACAATCCATAAGGGGTGTGGTGCACGGGCAACTCCTGGCTCTGACTTCATGTAAGTAGACATGAAAAGAATAAGGCAAAAAAGTTCAGCTATTGTAAAAAAAGATTTTAGAATGACAATTGAAAAAAAAAAGAACTTCTTCACCCCCCAAGCTTGTATTCACCTTCATGACCAGGCCAAATTTTACATTTCTTACCCGTGTCCATTTATGTGGTAATAACTCTGAAATGTTTCAACAGATCCCACTAATTATGAGACTGGGTTTTCATTGCATAAGATCGTACTTTATGATATTAGTAAAAATTGCTCAATATGACTCGTGTTTATTTGTGAGAAAATTGGAAATATGGTGAAAATATTTAAAATATTGCAATTTTCAAACTTTTAATCTTTATGTCCTTAAGCTGGAGAGTTATGTCACACAAAATACATAATAAATAACATTTCCCACATGTTATCTTTACATTAGCACAATTTTTGAAACATATATTTTTTGTTAGGAAGCTATAAGGGTTAAAAGTTGACCAGTGATTTCTCATTTTCTAGCAAAATATACAAAACTATTTTTTTAAGTGACCACATCAAACTTGAAGTGACTTTGGGGGGTCTATATGACAGAAAATATCTTGACACCAGTCTAAAAACTGCACCCCTCATGGTGCTCAAAACTACATTCAAGAAGTTTATTAACCCTTCAGGTGCTTCACAGGAATTAACGTTTAACTTTTAATTCACTTTTAATATTTACACAATAGTAACAGGAGAAAATTGATGCCTTTGAAGATCCCCCGAAGTACCTAAATAGTGGAAACCCAACACAAATTCCCTTATTCTTTAAACTAGACCCCTAAAGGAAAGTTATAATGTTGATCCGTGAAAATAAAAAATCTAATTTTTTCACAAAAATTTTTTTTAGCCCCATATATTTTATTTACTCAAGATTTACAGGAGAAAATGGATGGCAAAAATTGTTGTGCAATTTCTCCTGAGTACGCGGATACCTCATATGTGGGCTCATGGCAGGGCTCGGAAGGAATGGAGCACCTGTTGACATTTTGAATGCAAATTTGGCTGGAGTTATTACCGGACACCATGTTGCTTTTGGAGAGACCTTGGTGTGCCTAAACAGTTGAATCCCCTCACAAGTGACACCATTTTGGAAACTAGACCCCTTAATGAATGTATCTAGATGTGTAATGAGCACCTAGTGAGTGCACAACACTATGGCAGACTGCACTTTTTTGCATTCTTAAAAAGTCAGACACCACCAGATCACAGGTTGTATGGCATCCACAGTGTCTCCATCTGCCTCATTATAGGGAATCTTCCACCAGAGGCTCCATCTGAATCACGTATTTCAGAGATTTACCCCAAAACCCCGGTGTAAGCGCTCAGTGATGAGCAAGTATGTTCGTTACTCGGGTTTCTCCGAGCATGCTCAGGTGGTCTCCAAGTATTTCAGCATGCTTGGAGATTTAGTTTATGTTGAAACAGCTGCATGATTTGCGGCTGCTAGACAGCTTGAATACATGTGGGGGTTGCTTAACAAACAGGCAACCCCCGCATGTATACAAGCTGTCTAGCAGCCGCAAATCCTGCCACTGCATTGACATAAACCAAATCTCCGAGCATGCTGAAATACTACCCGAGCATGCTTGGAGAAACCCGAGTAACGACCATACTCGCTCATCACTAGCTCAGCGCAAAGCACAGGAAAATTAGTGATTAGACTGCTGTAGTCTTCTGGTCAGTGCGATTGCATCATCAGATTTTTATAGTTTATTTATGTTTGACTATCATCAGACACTGAAAGACTTTTTTTTCAAAAACTAGTTTTTGCATAGCCATATTTTGAAAGCTACAATTTTTCCATATCTCTGCTGATAGAGTCAAGTGACGAGTTGCCGTTTTTATGGGTACCATTTTATGGTACATGACATGACAAAACCAGCAATTTAGTTTTTTTTTCATGCTGTTCCGCATGTGGTAAAATTGATAGTGCAGTATTATTCTTTGGGTCTGTACGATTACAGCGATAACCCATTTATATAATATTTTTTATGTTTTGGCACTTTTAAGCAATAAAAACTATATAAAAGAAAATATAATTATTTTTGCATCACTTTATCTGAGAGCTATAACTTTATTTTTCCGCTGATGGAGCTGTTTGGTGGCTTGTATTTTGTGGGACAGTTTTATAATTTGGGTAGTATGTATTCTTTTTTTTTTCAAAAAAATATTTATTTATGGATACATATATATTTTGTTCCTTATTTTGTGATTTAAAAAATATATATTTTTACAATTTGTTTTACTTTCTTTAACTTTTTTACTTATCCCTTTATCCTTTTATTACTTTATCCCTTATCTGGTGTAGTGTATAAGTTGGAAAAAAATTAAGTGATGTGTTCTGCAAGCGGTGCTCTAGATAACTGTGTTATTTCCTGCAGAGACGAGCAATAGCTGGAAGAAGTGATGGCGGTCTGTGCTGGATGAAGATGAAAAGCAAAGATGAAGGACTTCACCTAGAGACGTCATTGGTGAGTCAGTGTGTTACCTGTAAGCTGACACTATGCACTGTATACTATATACAGCGGTCCTGTGTACAATGTCACCAGTGATCACTTTATTACCTTTACACTGACACTAAATACAGAGCTCCTGTCTATAATGTCATTGATAACTGTATAACCTGTACAATATATACAGCGCTCATGCGTATAATGTTACTGTTGATCACTGTATTACCTGTACACTGATACTGTATACAGAGCTCATGTGTATAATGTCACTTTTGATTACTGTATTACCTGTACAGTGTACACTATATACAGAGCTCCTGTGTACAATGTTGCCAGTAATTACTGTATTACCTGTACACAGACACTGCATACTAAGTACAGATCTCCTGTGTATAATGGCACTTATGGTGATATTAGTATTGTTCTTTTTATTAATGATCAGTATTTAGTATTCTGTCACTATGTGGTGGTAATATGTTGTCCGGCCATGGTGTGGCGGTATTTGTTCCTTGATTGTGCTGTTATTTGGTCACTATGTGGTGGTAATATGTTGTCTGGTCATGGTGTGGTGGTATTTTTTCCTTGTATGTGCTATTATTTGGTCACAATGTGGTTGTCACGGGGGTACTGGGTAGACTAAGGCTGATTTCCCGGGCCCCTGTGATATCCCTCAGGCTAGGGAAACCCTGTCTGTCCATTTCCCAGAAGTTACACTAAAGGTGTGCATGTCTGGGCCACCAGGCCTGACCCTAAGTCCTGTTTCAGCCCTAAGTTGAAACCACCACCCGCCACCCAGTGAAGAGACCACACACCAATCCCCACAAAAAGCACAGACAGGGAAAACTGAAAAACGCACCACGCCGCAGACACACAGGAATACACTATAATGTGCACAGGGCAAAACAAATACAAATATAGGAAGGAGGAATATGACAAAGGATAATAAACCACCAGATACGATATTCCTACAACAAGACCACCACTCCAGACCGGTATCACTAGGCACAAAGCACAAGCTATAATCTGCGACGCCCCAAAGTCCAGCATGACTATTTAAAGGCCGTGGGCGTGACCCAGCTTCCAACCTGATTACCAGCTAAATTAACCCCGAGCAAGCTGGATCAAGTCTAGCCGACACCACTGAGCGTGTAGTGGATGTATGTGGAAGTACCGCTGTCTGTCGGACGCCCTAGTGTGAACAGCATCCGACATGACAGTACCCCGCCTTCTACGAGGGACCCCATGGCCCTCACGACTTATAGGAACTGGCTTGTCCGGATGCCGGCGGTGAAACATACTGACCAGCCGGTCCGCATGTATGTCCGAGGCTGGTACCCAGGACCTCTCTTCTGGTCCATAACCATGCCAGTGTACCAGGTACTGTAATGAGTGGCGCACTACTCGAGAGTCAACCACCTTGGAGACTTCAAACTCCAAATTGCCATCCACCAAGACTGGAGGCAGCATAGGCGCCGTGTCCACAGAACCCACCACCTTTTTTAATAAAGATCTGTGGAGCACGTTGTGTATTTTATATACAGTAGGGTGCGCCAAGCGGTAGGCTACCGGGTTAATGATGGCGATAACCCTAAATGGACCAATGAACCTTGGACCCAATTTCAAAGATGGAATCTTGAGTCTTATGTTTTTTGTGAACAACCACACCCAGTCACCCACACTCAGGTCCGGACCTGTCACACATTTACTGTCAGCCACACGTTTGTACCTTGCACCTACGCTTAGCAAGCGCTGTTTCACTCTCCTCCAAACGGATGACAGTTGTGCTCCTAACTGGTCCTCCACCAGGATGCCAGTAGAGCCCCCTGTTATGACCTGGTGGTTAAGAGGCCACACCGATATGACCTGGTGGCTAAAACGCAACATGGGACGAGCTCTGAGGAGGTGGTATCTCTACTGACCGCAATCCCTAATCCTAACAACAACACTAGTAATAGCCGTGGAGTGTTCCTGACTCTCCCTAGACACCTCTTCACAGCCTAAGAATTAACTACCCCTAAAGAAGGAAATAGAAAGCTATCTTGCGTCAGAGAAAACCCCAAAAGGAAAGATAGCCCCCCCACAAATATTGGCTGTGAGTGGAGAGGGAAATGACATACACAGAAATGAAATCAGTTTTCAGCAAAGGAGGCCAATACTAAACTTTATAGACAGAGAGAAAAGGATACTGTGCGGTCAGTATTAAAAACTACAAAAATCCACGCAGAGTTTACAAAAAATGAACTCCACACCGACTCACGGTGTGGAGGGGCAAATCTGCTTCCCAGAGCTTCCAGCTAGCCTGAATATGACATAGTGACAAGCTGGACAAAAAGAGACCTATTTGCAAAGCAATAATATCCAAAGCAAATGGACGAACAAGAACTAGCAGAACTTATCTTTTGCTGACAAGGATAGGCCATATGAGAAATGCAAGGAGAGAACCAAATCCAACCTAAGACATTGACAGCTGGCATGAACTAAAGCCCAGAGCAGGTTTAAATAACAAACCCAGGCAAGGCGATCAGTGATGGCAGCTGCTACAGCTACCTAACGGAGCAGCAGTTCCACTCAAAACCACCAGAGGGAGCCCAAGGGCAGAACCAACAAAAATACCATTAGCAACCACAGGAGGGAGCTCCAGAATGGAATTCACAACAGCCCCCCTGACGCAGAGTACAAAACTGAGGATGAAGCCCGTAAACACAAAAGAATGGGGACTCCCCAGACGATTCCTGACGGTGATTATTTATAGCAAACTCAGCCAAAGGAAGGAACGTCGACCACTTCTCCTGATTGTCAGAAACTAAACAGCGTAAGTACTGCTCCAAATTCTGGTTCATACGCTCGGTCTGACCATTTGACTGAGGATGAAACGCCAAAGAATGCGACAACTAGATCCCCAGCCGTGAGCAAAAAGCTTTCCAAAATTTTGCCACAAACTGACCACCTCCTGCACAAATACCTGAGCCAGAGTCTTAGCGTTAGGCAACAAAGGCAAAGACACAAAGTGCGACATCTTTGAGAACCGATCAACAACCACCAGAATGACTTTGTTCCCAGCAGAGGAGGGCAAATCTGTGATAAAATCCATGGAAATCTCCGTCCATGGCCTACTGGGTACCCCGAGAGGATGTAGTGTGCCATCAGGACGGGAGCGGAGCGTCTTAGCCCTAGCGCACATGGTACATGCTGAAACGTACGAGACCACGTCCTGTCGGATTTTGGGCCACCAAAACCGACGCAACACCAACTCCAAGATACCCCTAACCCCTGGATGGCCAGTCAGGACAGCATCATGATGCTCACCCAACACCTTTAGGTGAAGATGGAGTGGTACAAATGATTTGTTAATGGGAAGCTCTGGTGGTACCTCCTCCTGAGCCTTGGCAATCTCAGCCTCAACCTCGGTCGTGAGAGCCGAGACCACAACACCCTTTTGGAGGATGGGTACCGGATCTTCCCAAGGTTCTCCCCCCGGAAAACACCTGGACAAAGCATCTGCCTTAGTGTTCTTAGACCCAGGTCGGTACGTAACAAAGAAGTTGAACCGCGTGAAAAACAAAGCCCAGCGAGCCTGCCTGGGGGACAGACGCTTGGCTGACTCCAAATACAGCAGATTCTTATGGTCGGTGATAACTGTAACCTGATGAACCGACCCCTCCAAAAAGTGTCGCCATTCCTCAAAGGCCAACTTGATAGCCAACAACTCCCTGTTGCCGATATCGTAATTACGTTCGGCAGACGACAGCTTCTTGGAAAAGTAGGTGCAAGGACGCAACTCACCCAAGGATGAGCCTTGTGACAGCACCACCCCCACTCCAACCTCAGACGCATCGACTTCCACAGTAAATGGTTAGATACGTCTGGTTGCACCAGCATGGGGGCTGAAGCAAAACTGTTCTTCAGAAATTCAAATGCGCGCACAGCAGCCTGAGGCCAGGCGGAGAAATTGGTACCCTTTTTCATCATGTCAGTAAGCGGTTTAGCAATGGTAGAAAAATCTTTGATAAACTTTCTATAATAGTTGGAAAACCCCAGGAACCGCTGGAGTGCCTTTAGGTTATCAGGCCGTTCCAAGCACCGCTTGCACCTTAGCGGCGTCCATTTTAAACCATGAAGCAGACACAATATAACCCAAGAAAGGCAACTCCTGAACCGAAAATACACATTTCTCAAGTTTTGCATAGAGCTTATTTTCCCTGAGTAGCTGTAACACCTGCCTCACATGCTCTAAATGAGTATCACGGTCGCATGAATAAATGAGAATGTCATCTAGGTACACAATAACAAATTTCCCCAGAACATGCGAGAATACATCATTTATGAAATGTTGAAAGACTGCAGGCGCGTTTGTCAACCCAAATGGCATCACCAAATTTTCAAAATGACCCTCAGGAGTATTAAAAGCCGTCTTCCACTCATCACCCTGATGGACTCTTATGAGGTTGTATGCCCCCCTGAGGTCAAGCTTGGAAAACCACTTAGCACCAGCCACCTGGTTGAACAAATCAGGTATCAGTTGCATAGGGTATGGATCAGGAACCGTAATCTGATTTAACTCCCTGAAATCCAGACAAGGGCGTAGTCCACCATCTTTCTTCTTAACGAAGAAGAACCCCGCTGCCACCGGCAAGGACGAAGGCCTGATGTGCCCTTTGCTCAGACTCTCAGCAATGTAGTCTTTTAAAGCTTGCCTCTCAGGACCAGAGATTTTGAACATCCTAGCTTTCGGCAATTTGGCCCCTGGTTTAAACCTAATAGTACAGTCATAGGGGCGATGTGGTGGCAAGTCTGAGCAACCCTTCTCTGAGAACACATCCGCGAAGTCCCGCAGTGACTCAGGAATGCTTGGAGTCACAGCGGACACACATGTGGCCAGGCAATTCTCCTGGCAAAATCCGCTCCACTGAATTACGTCCTGAGTTTTCCAGTCAATAACCGGATTGTGCATAGATAACCATGGAAAACCCAGAACCACTTGTGCAGGAAGATTACTGAGCACCCTACATGTAACCTGCTCAGAATGTAGGACCCCAATGTGGAGTTTAACCTCAGCCACAAACTCAGTAATCTCCCCCTGAGGGAGAGAGGTAGCATTGATGGTGACCACCCGGATAGGATGAGACAATTTTTCTACCGTGAACCAGGCCGTGCGTGCAAACCTCTCATCAATGAGATTGATGGCCGAACCACTATCCACAAAAACAGTGATTGGCAGCTCTCTGCCAGCGACCATAACTCTGGCAGGGAGCATACATTGAGAGACCACCATGGAGGATATGCATAAGCTCAGATTGGCCTCCTCCACACCCTCTGAGCTTAGTAGTTTTCCGCCGTTGCGCTTTTCTTAGAAAACAGAGGACAAGCATTTACATAATGCCCCTTTTTACCACAGCAAAAACAGGCTCCCTGCTTCCTGAGCGAGGGGGCTTGATGACGTGACACCCCTGCGATTTGCATAGGCTCCGTGGACTCACCTGCAGCAACCTCACGTGCACCTACGACCTCCCCCATAGGAGGTGTCTCTAGCGCCCCCTGACGCAAACGGCGATCAATGCGGACAACAAGACTCATGGCAGTCTCTAGAGAAGCAGGAGTCTCATAGATCAGGAGGGCTTGTTTAACCCTTCTCGAAACCCCACATACAAATTGACTCCGCAGCGCCGGGTCATTCCATTGTGTGTCCACCGCCCAGCGGTGAAATTCAGAACAGTAATCCTCCGCCATTTGCTCCCCCTGGTGGAGAGCGCGTATATTAGATTCTGCTAGAGCCAATCTGTCAGGATCGTCATAGATGAGTCCAAGAGCAGAAAAAAACTCTCCACCGAGTTAAATGCAGCTGAATCAGAAGGTAATGAAAACGCCCATGCTTGGGGGTCTCCGTTCAGTAATGACAAAACCAAGCCCACACGCTGAGCCTCATTACCTGAGGAAAGCGGGCGCATACGAACATATAATTTGCAAGCTTCACGGAAAACAACAAATTTACTGCGTTCCCCATCAAACCTCTCAGGTAAAGGGATTTTTGGCTCTGCAACTCTACCTGCAGTTTCCACTTGCACATTAGATACCACTAGACCCTGTTGCTGAACTGCCCCCTTCAATTCAGTGACCTGAAAGGACAGCGCCTCCAACTGGCGGGTTATGGAAGTCATGGGATCCATGACAAACAAAATGTTTTTGTTTTTTTTTTCTTTCTTTTTCTTTTGGGCCGATTATAATGTCACGGGGGTACTGGGTAGACTAAGGCTGATTTTCCGGGCCCCTGCGATATCTCTCAGGCTAGGGAAAACCTGTCTGTCCCTTTCCCAGAAGTTACACTAAAGGTGTGCATGTCTGGGCCACCAGGCCTGACCCTAAGTCCTGTTTCAGCCCTAAGCTGAAACCACCACCCGCCACCCAGTGAAGAGACCACACACCAATACCCACAGAAAGCATAGGCATGGAAAACTGAAAAATGCACCACGCCGCAGAACAAATACAAATATAGGAAGGAGGAATATGACAAAGGATAATACACCACCAGATACGATATTCCTACAACAAGACCACCACTCCAGACCGGTATCACTAGGCACAAAGCACAAGCTATAATCGGCGATGCCCCAAAGTCCAGCTCGACTATTTAAAGACCATGGGCGTGACCCAGCTTCCAACCTGATTACCAGCTAAATTAACCCCAAGCAAGCTGGATCAAGTCTAGCCGACGCCACTGAGCGTGTAGTGGACGTATGTGGAATTACCGCTGTCTGTCGGACGCCCTAGTGTGAACAGCATCCGACATGACAGTGGTGTGTAATATGTAGTCTGGACATGGTGTGGTTCTATTTGTTCCTTGTATGTGATATTATTCGGTCACTGTGGTTGTATTATGTGGTCTTGACATGGTGTGGTGGTATTTGTTCCTTGTATGTGGTATTATAGGTCACTGTGTGGTGTAAAATGGTGTCTGGTCATGGTGAGGTGGTATTTGAAAAATAAATATAAATATACCAAAATTGTATTGGATATTTTAACAAATCATTAATAGGATAGAGTAGAGTAGTGCTTGGCCAAAAGAGTCTACCTTGTCATGGTGGCAGCTTAAAAAATCTGTTGGCAAAAACAAAAGCTGCTGGCTATATGTGTGACCTGGTGATGGGAACTGTTACGCTGGGTCACACTCGCGAGTTCAATGTGAGAAACTCGCATCAAGTCCCGGCCCTGCCATGGGCACTCGGGACTGGAGTTTGCGGCTGCATGTATTTCTATGCAGCCGCACGCTACGGTCCCGAGTGCCAGCAGCAGAGCCGGGACTTGATGAGAGACTCGCGTGATTTTCTCGCATTGAACTCGCAAGTGTGACCCCGGCCTTAAAGTGTGATTGGTGAGAAGTGGAGTTTTTCCAAGATAGAGCGGTGGGGCTGTGGACAGTTCGAGGGGTGGAGCCTGGGCAAAGTCTCAAGGGGGCCCCAAAAATTTTGCCAGTATGTGGCCCCAAAATTCCTAGTGGCAGCCCTGATTGAAAGGGTTACACTTAGGAGCCTCATTGATCATGCCATCTGCTGTTGTACATTTTTTTGTGGCTGCATCCCAAAAACTATACCACTTGTTTGGCAACTGATCAAATGCTTATCATTTATATAGTTATATTATCGTCCAGTGTATGCTAATGCATTTGACTTTTTCACTCTTTATTGAGCTTAAGTACTGCAATCTACTATGCTCAGCAACAATAAAACAGTGTAATTACGTTTAGCTGAGAACAAAATTAGACCTCAGTAATACTTTATATCCTATCGCTGGGTCCCAGATGGGGCACAGGATGCTCCTATTTATCTGGAGCTAAACTCAAATTTAATTGAGCTAATTTTAATTTTATTAGTCATAAACCCATTTTATTGAGAAGAACTTTTATCCACAGTACGTACAAATAGTTTTTCCAATGTGTGCTAACTCAAGTGCATATGAGCATCAAAAGAATGCTACATTTCTTCTTAATATAATTGCAGCATGCGAAAAGAAAATATATCTTGTATTTTTCTAGTATGTGAGTAAATGTTAAGCTCTTTTGGGAAAATAATGAATTATAATAGGATTGTGCATCAATAATAAGTAGTAATAATAAAAATAGCCAACAAATTAGATCAATAATTTAACCCCTATCCTGCTGCAGCTTTTCAATTTAACCCTTATCCTGTTACAGGTATTTTTTTTTTAGCCTTTGGTCTCTTCCTCCCCTTTTTACAAGAACCATACAATTTTGTTATTTTTCATTGACAAAGCAGAAACCAATAATAATAAAGTCACGGACAGAGAAGAATAGCCTATAAAGATGAATGACTTTATTTGCAAAGAGATAATTAAAAGACAAAAAAAAATTCGAACAAACAAGACATAATTGATGTGTTGGTGGGTGAACCAAAAAGAAACACACCCATGTAGTAATACAAATTGCTCCTAGTGGGGAGCATAATGCATAGTCAATAAATACTGTATATGCAAGTAATAAAAGTATGCATAATAAAAATGAACAATAAAAATAGAAAAAAAAGAAAAAATAATAAAGCATGCAAAATAAGAGTAAAATTATCAAGCAAGTAGAGAAGTATACAAATAATTCAATAAAAAATCCATATTAGCAAAGATGGAGAGCCTCGCATATCAAATATCTGTTGTGCGTTTTACAAACAATTAATTGACATACCCACATGAAGACTGTTTTTTAACAGAGTAAGTTGTAGCTTTGAATTACATCATTATATTTACCTTTTAATGTATAAATGTTTTTTATATAAGTGGTACCTTGTAGTTGGCGTGTACGTGTCGAACACGTTACTCACTTATACCTAATGGATGTTGTCCTAGTACTGCCGATGTTTGGCGTGTGGAACTTGGCTGTAAGGGAAGTAGCTTTTAGGGATAGCATGTATGTTTTATGTTTTTAAGTTTATGTTTTTCATTTCTTATATTTTGTCAATTTTAGTGTATTGCTACTTCCAATAGGTAGCTATAGAGTTCAAATTCTCTGCCTCTCTGAATTGACTCTCTAACAAGACATGCCACATGACGTAGGATAAAAGCTTAACCAGAATCTCAATTTGCAGATACATATTTTCAGAGTGTTGCTTCTCCTCTTCCTCTCTTAAGAGACATTTTCCATATATAATTTCACAACGGAGCGTTGCATGGCTTATAAGCCTTCTTACCTTGGCATGTCAAACATGTCACTCTTCATATGGAAAATTGTTACCCCCTATGATCTTAAACATGAGATACTGTCATTGGAGTACTCAAAACCGAGCATGAAATAAAACACTTTAGATTGAGCCACTTATTTTGTTCTAATGTAAGCAGTGTTTAATCCCAACTCTATATCATAGTCACAGCATTGAATTCCACCCATCTACAAATAACTGCAATGTCAATGCACAGACCATTACATCCCAGCTAGAACAGTCTAAATGGGTGATATAAAAAATGAGGCAACAGGTTTGCTGCCATTACAAAAGAAGGCAATTAATGTTTTGTAATTGTTTTAGTGATTATTGTAAAAAAAAAATGAGGTCACGCAGACGGGTTCACTTTACAGGACCGAACAGTGATGATTGCTGCTGAAGACGATTTACTGCAGTTACAGTACAGAGACAAGAGAAATAAGGACAAGAATAATTGGCTCGTTCCTCACTATGTAAAGCATCTATCTCCAGTACACACATAGCCATAAATTGTCTGCTCATCTGACAGTTACCCAGAGTGACTGTTTAATTGGCATGAAAGAATGATTCCATGTGTCCCTAGGCTTATAATATGTGCAATATGCTCTGTGAGAGCGGGGCACTGTGTCATTTCAATATTTGTCTTATGGCTTGTTATTCTTTTTTGTTATGCTTTTTAACCATTTTTTAACAGCTGTTAGGCTTCTAATGTATTATAGAAATGTATTTTAAATGATCCTCCACTTGTAAGATTAATTTTCTAAACTCATAATGCCAGGAACTGAATTCCGTCTGCATCAACAAATTGTCTTGTTCAAGATTTTATTGTGTTTTAGACACTTTTTGCACCTTACTAGATGATTTTGTAAACTGTCTAGAAAAGGGTGAATGGCTTAAAAATAATTGTACCAAAATTGTGGCTAAATTTGTGCACAAAATTGAGAAAGTATAATTAGCTTTTGTGTAGTCTTCTGACAAAAAGTCTTACATTTTGGGAAATGCTATTTGTGAACAAAATGTTTGACTTTTTGTGATTTTACCATAATTTTGCCTGTTTAAAAGTAGTCATGGTTATTCACAGTCGTGCTTGAAAGTTTCTGAACCCTTCAGACATGTATGCATACATTTCACCTAAAACTACATCAGATTTTCTTACAAGTCCTAGACGTAGATTAAGAGAACCGAATCAAACAAATGAATCAAAAATATTAGACTTAGACTAATAGTACATGTCTATGAGTGGCCAAAGAGCCTATAAAGTTAGGACAGAACTTGAACCGTTGTTTTTAATCGATAGTATGACAATTAGATGCGAGTGGGCAAACTGTTTAATTTAATGAACAGTGATTTATAATGTCTGATTATCACAACATGTTTGTCAAAGTGTATTATGGCAGAAGCAAAGGAAATTTCTGAGGACCTCATAAGAAGAGTTGTTGATGTTCATCAGCAAGGTTATAAAATCATCTCTAAAAAGTTTGAACTCCACCAATCAACAGTCAGATTGTCTACAAATGTAGTAAATTCTAGAGCATTATTATTTTTTCTAAGAGAGGTTAATGAACAACGATAACTCCAAAAACAGCACTTATAACAGTCTGTAAGGTCACCTAGACAAGCCAGAATGTTATTAGATCAATGTTTTGTTCATGAGTGAGTCCAAAATAGAGCTTTTTGGTTTAAATGAGAAGCGTTATGTTTGGAGAAAGAAAAACACTGCTCGTTACAGCATAAAAGAATCATACAATCTGTGAAACATGGTGATGGTAGTATCATGGTTTGGGCCTGTTTCACTGCTTCTGGGTCAGGACAGCTTCTATCATTGATGAAACTATGAATTCAGAATTTTATCAGCAAATTCTTTAGGAAAATATCAGGAATACCAAAGTGAAAGTCTTGACCTTAATCCTATAGAAATGATGTACAGTAGAAGGGCTTGATAAGAGCAGCTCATGGGAGAAACCCCACTAACATAACAGAAATTAAGCTGTTTTTTAAGGAAGTTTGGGTTAAAATTCCTCCAAGCTGATGTGCAGGACTAATCAACAATTACCGGCAATGTTTAAATGCTGCACAAGGGGTCACACCAGATTCTGAAAGCTAAGGTGGACATATTTTTGCCACTCACAGATATGTCATAGCGGATCATTTTCATCCATAAAAAATGGCAAAGTGTTATAGTTTTGACTCATTTGTTTGATTTGTTTTTCTTTATCTACTTTTAGGAATGGTGTAAAAATCTGATTTAGGAGTTCACAAACTTTCAAGCACCGCCTTATACAAATGTGGTTTGAGCCAGATTTATGAATTGCAACATTTTGTAAGGAAAGTCGCAAACCCACTACAAAGAGGTGTAAGGTGTAGTGATGAGGGAATATACTCGCTACTCGAGATTTCCTGAGCACGCACGGGTGACCTCCGAGTATTTTTTAGTGCTCGGAGATTTAGTTTTTCTTGCCGCAGCTGAATGATTTACATCTGTTAGCCAGCATAAGTACATGTGGGGGTTGCCTGGTTGCTAGGGAATCCCCACATGTAATCAAGCTGGCTAAGAGATGTAAATCATTCAGCTGCAGCGATGAAAATGAAATCTCCGAGCACTAAAAAATACTCAGAGATAACCCCAGCGTGCTCGGGAAATCTTGAGTAACGAGTATATTCGCTCATCATCACTAGTAAGGTGCATCATCTGTACAGATGCATAATATCTTTATGTGACACTTTGACAAATTTGTTAGAAGAAACAATGTAAATTTCATAAGAAACTAGTGCTCGTTTCGATTTTTTTTTTTTACTCTCAGATTTGGTCAATGAAAAATTTACACTGACGCACTGACTAGCATTTGTCCAAGTGCAGTTTTCTTCATGGACAGAACTTGGATCGAAAATATAGTCTTGTGAAGGAGCCCCGACTGTGTTAATATTACATTAACATGATAAAATACATATATTAAAGTAATAGTATAAATAATAATAATAATAAATGCAATAATACTTAAAAGTGTATATATTATGATGCAATATATTATAAGTCTTGGAGCTAAATGATAAAATAGACACTAAATACTATGATCCTTGCTCTCATGATGCCTTCAAATAACCATCAATTTAGGTCTTGTTTCTGGAGTATTCCCATGCCTCATTTCATTCCCACAGAGGCACGGAGCATTGTGCAACCACTTTAAGTGCCAAAAGTGATAAATATTTCAAATCCCTCACTGTAAAGTGCTAGGCAACTCATTAAGAGGCTGAGAAATTTTCCAGCTGTGTATAAGTGTATAAGTGTTTTCTATGACGGTGAGTATTGAGATCACTTTAGTGGACTTTTTTCATCTCAATAATGTGAAACAAGTCATTTAATTATTAAAGTCATGGCACAAATTGTTTCCTGCAATCTAAATGAATATGAAAATATATGTTGGAACGTCTATCTGGTAATAACACTTATTTCCACATGTGAATTATTGAACACAAATGGAATTGTCATAGTTCTGCATTTCGCAGATCTATAGGCATTTTTCCTCTTTATTAGAATTTGATTAAGCTCCGAGGGTTTTAAAATGACTCTTGTTAAACTCAAATGTTCCATTTATTGGATTGTTGAAATCTCAGCCACAACATGCTTTGGAAATAATTATTATTGCAATATAAATGTCACCATTTGTTTTTCATTCTGACTTGAAACACTATTATGGTAATAGAACAATTTAAAAATAAGCGTTTTTGCTTAAAAAAAAAAATCTCGCCTTACCCCCTCCCCCACCCACACCAAAAAATTACAAAAAAATTGCTTGAAAATGTTGCTGCTAAATTGCCAGCAATTACAATCTAATTTAGAAATCTATTGGATGTTTAATGTAGGCAGAATGTGAATTGTACAGAACTGATCTAACAGACTGTAAATCTGTTCATGATTCATTTAATTTAATTATGAGCATTTAGTATTTTAGGAGTTCCAGATGAGTAAGACATTGAATAAAAAAAAAAATGGTGCAGGAATCAATTAAAAATTTTGGGTGACATGTGAAGAGTTTCCTATTTTAAAGGGAGAAAATGTTGTAACCTACAAAGGGAGGTACGTTAAGGTTAGGGTTAAACGGCGGCTTTGGCCACGACAACTGTTGAGCTACCAAAGTTTTGCTTTTATGCTTTTTTTTATCAAAACAGTGCTAAGTACCCTATGTTATTTACATGGACTATTATGATTTATTTACATGCTGCAGGGTATTTGCTCATGTTGGCTTCAGCTTAGATTTTGTTTGTTAAATTGGCACAGTGTGAATACACACCTATGCATTGCACGTCTACCAACATATGCTCTGGCTCAATTTTTTTTGTTTTGTTTCAGTTTTTTGTACTTGGTACAAACAGAGGCGTAGTTCTCACTTTTTGAGCTATTCATTTGGTTTATATATCCTTCCATGGGCAGGTGTCTTAATAGTTGGGACTCAGTCGTGCTCTGCCTTTATCTATTTTTATGTCTGCTGACTAGTGTTGAGCATTCCGATACCGCAAGTATCGGGTATCGGCCGATATTTGCTGTATCGGAATTCCGATACCGAGTTCCGATATTTTTGTGATATCGGAAATCGGAATCGGAAGTTCCCAGTGTACGGTTCCCAGGGTCTGGAGGAGAGGAGACTCTCCTTCAGGCCCTGGGATCCATATTCATGTAAAAAATAAAGAATTAAAATAAAAAACATGGATATACTTATCCCTCTGGCGGCCCCTGGACCTTACCGATGCAACCGGCAACCTCCGTTCCTAAGAATGAGGAGTTTAGGACCTGCGATGAAGTCGCGACTTGTGATTGGTCTCGTGAGCGGTCATATGAGCGGTCACATGAGCGGTCACGTCACCAATCAAGCCGCGACGTCATCGAAGGTCCTAAACTCCTCATTCTTAGGAACGGAGGCTGCCCGTTACATCGGTAAGGTCCAGGGCTCGTCCGAGGGTGAGTATATCCATATTTTTTATTTTAATTCTTTACTTTTTACATGAATATGGATCCCAGGGCCTGAAGGAGAGTTTCCTCTCCTTCAGACCCTGGGAACCATCCAGGATACCTTCCGATACTTGTGTCCCATTGACTTGCATTGGTATCGGGTATCGGTATCGGCGATATCCGATATTTTTGGGATATCGGCCGATACCATCCGATACCGATACCTTTGAGTATCGGAAGGTATCGCTCAACACTACTGCAGACACATAATGAAGTGAGCTACAAAAATTAGCTACTGTATCGATTAGGGTACACCTTGTCTTGGTGGGATGGCTTTTACCCTTTTTTGATCAAAATAGTGTTAACTAAGTACCTTATGTTATTTATATGTACTATTACTTTTTATTTTTTTATTTACTTACTACATGGTATTTGCTCAGTTTGCTTTTATCTTAAATTCTGAATGTAGCAACATCACTATATAGACCTAGTCTTAACGGGTTGTCAACTACCAGACAACTCCTAAAGTGGTCCAAGCAAGATAAAATAAAATACTTATCCAATGTCTGAGTTGTGGCCACTTATTGAGTGCAGAATTCATTATTCCATCACAGCAGATATCTGTTCTGAGGGAATACCTAAAGTTGCAGCCCAACAGTTTTGAAAACAATGCCCGTCTGTTTTCAGGCTCCCTCTTGTGGTCACAGATGGTATTGTGTGACTTTGTTTTTTTGGCTCCCCCTGGTGGTTTGGTTTATTATCCTGTGGGTCTGGCTGGATCAGCTGCCTCGTTATTCACCAGGGAGGCTCCTATTTAGCTCTGCTTCACTTCCACTTGTTGCCGGCTGTCAATGTATTCAGTGCTATTCTGATTACTCCTGATTATCTCGTTTTCTGCCTCTTCAGGATAAGCTAAGTTCTGTTTGAATATTTTTTGCTCCTCTGCCTGCAATTTGATTTCTGTGTATGATGAGTCTAGTCCAGCTTGCTAATATGTGAATTCTTTTTGCTGGTAAGCTCTGGGGTACGGAGTTGCTTCCCCCGCACCATTAGTTGGTGCGGGGGCTCGAGCAATCTCTGCGTGGATATTTTGAATAGGGTTTTTTATTGACCGCACAGTTCCCTTCCTATTTTCTGCTATCTAGTATTAGCGGGCCTCATTTGCTAAATCTGATTTCATCTCTGCGTTTGTGCTTTCCCCTTAACTCACCGTTAATATTTGTGGGGGGCTATTCTATATCTTTGGGGTCATTCCACTGAGGCAAGAGAGGACTTTCTTTCCCTCCAGGAATAGTCAGTTTCTCAGGCCGTGAAGAGACGTCTAGGATTTTTAGGTAACGTTCCACGGCTGCCTATAGTTGTGTGCGGATAGGATCAGGTTGCGGTCAATCTAGTTACCACTTCCCCAGAGCTAGAAGTCTGTTCAGTTACTCAGCTAGTCCGACCTGCGATCCTTGCCACTAGGATCATAACAGTACAGCCGGCCCGTAAAGTGTTAATTGCATGGCAGAAGCAGGAGAAAAGAAGCTTGGAGTTATTTTTTTTATTTTTATTTTTTTTGCTGCCTTGTGTCTAGCTGCTGTGTGTCTGGCTTCTCTCCTCCTCTTAATCTTGGTGTGGCTCTGAGTTCAGCTGCTGATATGGATATCCAGAGTTTAGCCTCCAGTGTAGATCATCTTGCTGCAAGGGTAAAAAGTATTCAGGATTTTGTTGTGCACAGTCCTATGTCAGAGCCTAGAATACCTATTCCGGAGTTGTTTTCTGGAGATAGATCTAGGTTCCTGAATTTTAAGAACAATTGCAAGTTGTTTCTTTCTTTGAAACCTCATTCCTCTGGGGATTCTGTTCAGCAAGTTAAGATTATTATTTCTTTCTTGCGTGGCGATCCTCAAGATTGGGCTTTCGCATTGGCTCCAGGGGATCCTGCATTGCTCAGTGTGGATGCGTTTTTTCTGGCCCTTGGATTGCTCTATGAGGAACCTAATCTTGAGAACCAGGCTGAAAAAGCGTTGTTGGCCCTCTCTCAGGGGCAGGATGATGCAGAGGTGTACTGCCAGAAATTTCGGAAATGGTCGGTGCTTACTCAATGGAATGAGTGTGTCCTGGCTGCAAATTTCAGAAAAGGTCTTTCTGAAGCCATTAAGAATGTCATGGTGGGGTTCCCTATGCCTGCAGGTCTGAATGAGTCAATGACTCTGGCCATTCAGATTGATCGGCGTTTGCGGGAGCGCAAACCTGCGCACCATTTGGCGGTGTCTTCTGAACAGACACCTGAGTCTATGCAATGTGATAGAATTCTGACCAGAAGTGAACGGCAAAATTATAGACGGCAAAATGGGTTGTGCTTTTTCTGTGGTGACTCAGCTCATGTTATCTCAGCATGCTCTAAGCGCACAAAAAAGATTGATAAATCTGTCACCATCGGTACTTTACAGCCTAAGTTTATTTTGTCTGTTACCCTGATTTGTTCCCTGTCATCTTACCCGGTTATGGCTTTTGTGGATTCAGGTGCTGCCCTGAGTCTGATGGATTTGTCATTTGCCAGGCGCTGTGGTTTTGTTTTGGAGCCTTTAAAATTCCCTATTCCACTAAGGGGAATTGATGCTACACCATTGGCTACGAATAAACCTCAGTACTGGACACAAGTGACCATGTGCATGACTCCTGTTCATCAGGAGGTGATTCGCTTTCTTGTATTGCATAATTTGCATGATGTTGTCGTGTTGGGCCTGCCATGGTTGCAGACTCATAATCCAGTCCTGGATTGGAAAGCAATGTCTGTGTCAAGTTGGGGTTGTCAGGGAATTCATGGCGACGCTCCTGTGGTGTCAATTGTTTCATCCACTCCTTCTGAGGTCCCTGCGTTTTTGTCAGATTACCAGGATGTATTTGATGAGCCCAAACTCAGTTCTCTACCTCCTCATATGGATTGTGATTGTGCTATAAATTTGATTCCTGGTAGTAAGTTTCCTAAGGGACGACTTTTCAATTTGTCAGTGCCGGAGCATGCTGCTATGCGGAGTTATATAAAGGAGTCTTTGGAGAAAGGACTTATTCACCCCTCCTCCTCCCCTCTTGGTGCGGGGTTCTTTTTTGTGGCTAAGAAGGATGGTTCCTTGAGACCTTGTATTGATTATCGCCTTCTAACTAAAATCACGGTCAAATTTCAGTATCCTTTGCCGTTGTTATCTGATCTGTTTGCTCGCATTAGGGGGTCTAGTTGGTTCACCAAGATAGATCTTCGTGGTGCGTATAACCTTGTGCGTATTAAGCAGGGTGATGAATGGAAAACTGCATTTAATACGCCCGAAGGCCATTTTGAGTACTTGGTGATGCCTTTTGGACTTTCTAACGCTCCTTCTGTCTTTCAGTCCTTTATGCACGACATCTTCCGCGAATATCTGGATAAATTTATGATTGTGTATCTGGATGATATTCTGGTTTTTTCGGATGATTGGGAGTCCCATGTTAAGCAGGTCAGGATGGTGTTTCAGGTCCTGCGTGCCAATGCTTTATTTGTGAAGGGCTCAAAATGTTTTTTTGGAGTCCAGAAGGTCTCTTTTTTGGGTTTCATTTTTTCTCCTTCTGCTATTGAGATGGACCCAGTCAAGGTTCAGGCTATTCATGACTGGACTCAGCCTACATCTGTTAAGAGTCTTCAGAAGTTCTTGGGTTTTGCTAATTTTTACCGTCGCTTCATCGCTAATTTTTCTGGTGTTGTTAAGCCATTGACGGATTTGACCAAGAAGGGTGCTGATGTTACTAATTGGTCTCCTGCGGCTGTGGAGGCCTTTCGGGAGCTGAAGCGCCGGTTTTCTTCAGCTCCGGTTTTATGTCAGCCAGACGTCTCCCTTCCTTTCCAGGTCGAGGTTGATGCTTCTGAGATTGGAGCGGGGGCTGTTTTGTCGCAGAGAAGCTCTGATGGCTCTGTGATGAAGCCATGTGCTTTCTTTTCAAGAAAGTTTTCGCCTGCCGAGCGGAATTATGATGTTGGTAATCGGGAGTTGTTGGCTATGAAGTGGGCATTTGAGGAGTGGCGACATTGGCTCGAGGGAGCTAAGCATCGTGTGGTGGTCTTGACTGATCACAAGAATTTGATTTATCTCGAGTCGGCCAAGCGGCTGAATCCTAGATAGGCTCGTTGGTCGTTGTATTTCTCTCGTTTTGATTTTGTGGTATCATACCTGCCTGGTTCGAAGAATGTGAAGGCTGATGCTCTTTCTAGGAGTTTTGTGCCTGACTCTCCTGGTGATTCAGAGCCAGCTGGTATCCTCAGAGAAGGGGTGATTTTGTCTGCCATCTCCCCAGATTTGCGACGAGTGCTGCAGGAGTTTCAGGCGGATAGACCTGACCTTTGTCCACCGGAGAGACTGTTTGTCCCGGATAGATGGACCAGCAGAGTTATTTCCGAGGTTCATTCTTTGGTGTTGGCAGGCCATCCTGGGATTTTTGGTACCAGAGATTTGGTGGCTAGGTCCTTCTGGTGGCCTTCCTTGTCGCGGGATGTGCGTTCCTTTGTGCAGTCTTGTGGAATTTGTGCTCGGGCTAAGCCTTGCTGTTCTCGTGCCAGTGGCTTGTTGTTACCTTTGCCTGTCCCGAAGAGGCCTTGGACGCACATTTCCATGGATTTTATTTCAGATCTCCCTGTCTCTCAGAGAATGTCGGTCATTTGGGTGGTGTGTGATCGTTTTTATAAAATGGTCCATTTGGTGCCCTTGCCTAAGTTGCCTTCCTCCTCCGAGTTGTTTCCTCTGTTTTTTCAAAATGTGGTTCGTTTGCACGGGATCCCTGAAAATATTGTTTCCGACAGAGGATCCCAGTTTGTGTCTAGATTTTGGTGGACCTTTTGTGCTAAGATGGGCATTAATTTGTCTTTTTCGTCGGCCTTCCATCCTCAGACGAATGGCCAAACCGAGCGCACTAATCAGACTTTGGAAACCTATTTAAGATGTTTTGTTTCTGCTGATCAGGATGACTGGGTGACTTTTTTGCCATTGGCCGAGTTTGCCCTTAATAATCGGGCTAGTTCTGCTACTTTGGTTTCGCCTTTTTTTTGTAATTCAGGGTTTCATCCTCGTTTTTCCTCGGGTCAGGTGGAGCCTTCTGACTGTCCTCGAGTGGATGTTGTGGTGGATAGGTTGCATCAGATTTGGAATCATGTGGTGGACAATTTGAAGCTGTCACAAGAGAAGGCTCAGCGCTTTGCCAACCGCCGTCGCTGTGTGGGTCCCCGACTTCGCGTTGGGGATTTGGTGTGGTTGTCTTCTCGCTTTGTTCCTATGAAGGTCTCCTCTCCTAAGTTTAAGCCTCGGTTTATCGGTCCTTATAAGATTTTGGAAGTCCTTAACCCTGTGTCATTTCGTTTGGACCTCCCGACATCGTTTGCTATTCATAATGTGTTCCATCGGTCGTTGTTGCGGAGGTATGTGGTGCCTGTGGTTCCTTCGGTTGAGCCTCCTGCCCCTGTGCTGGTTGAGGGAGAATTGGAATACATGGTGGAGAAGATCTTGGATTCTCATATTTCTAGATGGAGGCTTCAGTATTTGGTTAAGTGGATAGGCTATGGTCAGGAGGATAATTCCTGGGTTGTCGCCTCTGATGTTCATGCGGCCGATTTGGTTCGTGCCTTCCATGTGGCTCACCCTGATCGCCCTGGGGGTTTTGATAAGGGCTCGGTGACTCCTCCTCAAGGGGGGGGTACTGTTGTGAACTCTGTTTTCAGGCTCCCTCTTGTGGTCACAGATGGTATTGTGTGACTTTGGTTTTTTGGCTCCCCCTGGTGGTTTGGTTTATTATCCTGCGGGTCTGGCTGGATCAGCTGCCTCGTTATTCACCAGGGAGGCTCCTATTTAGCTCTGCTTCACTTCCACTTGTTGCCGGCTGTCAATGTATTCAGTGCTATTCTGATTACTCCTGATTATCTCGTTTTCTGCCTCTTCAGGATAAGCTAAGTTCTGTTTGAATATTTTTTGCTCATCTGCCTGCAATTTGATTTCTGTGTATGATGAGTCTAGTTCAGCTTGCTAATATGTGAATTCTTTTTGCTGGTAAGCTCTGGGGTACGGAGTTGCTTCCCCCGCACCGTTAGTTGGTGCGGGGGCTCGAGCAATCTCTGTGTGGATATTTTGAATAGGGTTTTTTATTGACCGCACAGTTTCCTTCCTATTTTCTGCTATCTAGTATTAGCGGGCCTCATTTGCTAAATCTGATTTCATCTCTGCGTTTGTGCTTTCCCCTTAACTCACCGTTAATATTTGTGGGGGGCTATTCTATATCTTTGGGGTCATTCCACTGAGGCAAGAGAGGACTTTCTTTCCCTCCAGGAATAGTCAGTTTCTCAGGCCGTGAAGAGACGTCTAGGATTTTTAGGTAACGTTCCACGGCTGCCTATAGTTGTGTGCGGATAGGATCAGGTTGCGGTCTATCTAGTTACCACTTCCCCAGAGCTAGTAGTCTGTTCAGTTACTCAGCTAGTCCGACCTGCGATCCTTGCCACTAGGATCATATCAGAACATGCAAATACACAACATAAGGAAATTTGCACAAGACATGCAGTGGTATGAAAAGTGTTTGCTCCCTTCTTGATTTCTTATTCTTTTCCATGTTTGTCACACTTAAATGTTTCAGATCACCAAACAAATTTAAATATTAGACAAAGATAACACAAGTAAACACAAAATGCTTATAAATGAAGGTATTTATTAGTAAGAGAAAAATAAATCCAAACCTACAGGACCCTGTGTGAAAAAGTGACTGGCCCCTAAACCTAATAACTGGTTGGGCCACCCTTAGCACCAACAAGTTCAATCAAGTGCGGCGCCCCAGGGTCCCGTTTGTCACAGTGGTATTGCTTTCCTCTCGGGGAGAGTTATGCTATGATTGGAGGCAAGAAAGGATAACTGCATCCAGGTATCACAAACATGCAACACATTCACACTCCAGGCCACCAGGGGGAGCTTCTGCTCCCATTAATTAGGACACTCACCATATATACATAACTGGTAGTCTGTAGGGAAAGTCAGAAAGTTCCAGACAGGATTTGGTTCCTGACAGAGCTCCAGACAGGAGTTCTGTAGAAGTCAGTTCCAGACAGTAGTCTGAAGAGGATGGAAGGTTAAAGGAGCTGTGCATGCCCTCAGAGCTGCAGCTCCCAGAAAGAGACATTGAAAGGCAGAATTGTATTGCAGCGAGCGTGAAGGATGTCAAAGCAAAGGAGGGGATACCAGAAGGGGACCAGCCCCGCTCAGGCTGCCTCATTCTGAGGTGCAAAATCCCGGTAGCCAGACACTGAGGTAGTAAGGGCATCTACGCCTTATTTCAGAGACCGGCAGGACAGCTAATTGCAGGTTACTTGTCTGCACCTACACCCAGGAGGCACGGTGACACCTACAGAGCTAAGTTAGCTAAGAGACCCTATAAACAGGCTCAAGTCACCAGTCATACGGGTTTTGTCCTATCCTATACGGGGGACAGAGAGAGCGAAACATCACATCTGTGAGACCCTTATGTTAAGCCATAGGCAGGAAGGGACTACACCACCGCAGCGCAAGGGAAGGCTACTGATTTCCACCTGGACAAGGGAACTCTGGACTTGCCTCCAAATCAACCAGACTCTGCCTGCCCTGTGATCTCGTGCCCTGGACTGTGGATGCTGAAGTCTTCAGTAAAGGTAAAGAGACTGCAACCTTGTGTCCTCGTTCTTCACTGCGCCATTCACCATAGCACCATCTACATATTAGGAAGCCCTGGGGACATACTTCACCTGTGGAAAGGTATACCATCTAGCTGCCATAATATCACCCCAGCGGAAGCAGCGTCGGTCACCCTGACCGAACATCACAGGTGGCGTCACGAACATAAACTTTATCCCTTTAAAGACCTTTCCCTTTTATGCGGATGTCCCAGGGCCATGGACCAGGTCAGCTACCATGACATCCCCCTGTGAACCAAAGGACCCGGTACCGAGTACCCCACGGCCCTTGGGGGCGACTCAACTTGGCGTCACGAACAGGATCTACTAAACCACGTGAATTGGGACATGTGCGCCTAAAGACTGTGCCAGAACTGTGCCTGAACCGTGTTTTATTGTGAGACTGTGTATTGCAAAAGACTGCCAAAATTGCCACCAAAACCGCCGCCATTACAGCACCACGAGGAGCGCCGGAGAAGAATGGCATGCCATCATGGGAGGAGACTACCAAAGAGGCGTGAACAGTGCTGAACACCCCCTATGAATGCTATTACTCAATGAGGACCTGCCCATCTGCCAAGAAAGGCCGCAGATCCGGAAGAAGAGATGGCGAACAGCGGGTACCTGAACGACAGCAAAGTGACACGGGACCATCCCAAGCCACCAGAGAAGGACCCGAAATCACCGCTGCTGGAGGATCCGGACTTCCTGGAGCCGCAGGTGGAGACACTGAGCCACCAGCTCCTGGACACAGAGCTGACCGCTGTGAAGAAATGGAAGTCAGCCCAGTGCAGGAAAATTGGAAGAGTCGCAGTCCGGGCAGCAGCTGACTCCAGCATCCTCATCAGTGGAGCTGACCGGCATCAGTGGAACCACATCAGACACAGATACAGAAAGCGACCCTGCCCCAGTGACCGATCCCACTCCAGTGACCGCTCTTCACCCTGTCACTAACCTCGCTCTAGCGACTATTACCACCGACGATGAGAGGCCCGCTCCCAACATCCATAGGCACACCGCTGAAAGTGAGCCCTGAGGAGGTGGTTTTTCAATGGGACCATCCGAGAGCAGAACCAGTCAGGTCACCTGGGGAGGCCCAACCAGAGGGGTCTCATATTGAAGCCCTCACATGGGAGGAATATGACCGACATCTGGTACTAAAATGGAAGGAGGATAAAGGGAGTGAGGCCCAACACAAATCGCAGACCCATGATAACCAGCGAAGTGACAATGGCCCAGCCAGATGGGGTGTAGTAGTGGCCTTCTACCCTAAAAGGGGTTGAGGCTTCATTCAGGAATCCGGGCTACCGGCGAAGGTCTATGTCACCCACAGTGATGTGGAATCTCATCTCCGGGAGGGACATCCTGCATGGAATAACTCTGGCCAGGTTCAATAAACTTTAGCAGCAAAGAGTTTTTAACAGTTAACTATTTACAGTCATTTTTCAAATTTTCTTTGTTTTGTTATAGCAGTAGCCAAGGTACCAGTCGGTATCGAACACGTCCTTGCCCGGAAGGATTTGTATCCAGATCATCATCTGATGCTATATCAACATCATGAGTCTGCCTCTCATGTATGGTCAAGTCATTGGCTGCGATCAAAATTTGTGTGGCTTGAGTACGTATGTCAGCCATTGCAGTTGTCACAGCAGTTGTCTCAGTGGTGGTGATTATGCACACAGTGGTAGTAGTGTTGGTTTGAGGAGTTGCAGGCTCTGTAACTGGAGGGATAGTAGCGGTATCAACTTTGATACTAGGTGGCATTGTGGTGGGTGCGCGTTTCCTAACATTTCAAGTGCACCAGCCCTTTTCATCCCGGTGTCGGGTGTAGGTCACATGATCCCCTCGGCATAAATCCCTTAAAGGGGTCCTCCGTTTTTAAGAGGATCCTAAGTTTGCACAAGTTGTCCGTTGCTTTAAAGACACTGGAGTCATGGACAGTGAATGACTCACAAACTTTCCACTGTAAATAGTTTGCACCTTCTTTAAAGGTGCTTCCTACTGGTTTTACAAAAGAAGCTTTTAAATAGACTGTTTCTAATCTTGCTGTGAAAGTTGCTTTGTTTTCCAGAGACCTGAAGGAAAACCCGTCTGGCGCGGCTGGATTCCGGGTCTGGATACACACCTTGTAGCCCGCCCAAGACCAACATTGAGGGTTTTTATGATGGGTCCCTCGCTTCGTTGCTGCTGTTCTAAAGTTTTGATTGACTTGAATATTAACACGATTGATACATTTGCACTACCTCATTAAAAAGACTTGAATATTGTTTGAACCCTTAAAGGGAATGTTTGCTAGTTGCACTATGATAGATAGACTTGTGTGTTACAAAATGGCAAGGTAATATATTAAAGAATTAATATAGTCAATAGTGATGAAAGTTAAGATTTCACTTTAGACAGAGTCATGTTCTATGTAGCTGATATCCTGATGCACTTTTGAATAAAATGAAGAGAATAAAGTAACCCGCGGGGGTTGGACGAAGATTTTGAACTTAACAGATATTTCATAGCATTTCGCACATGCAGAGTGAAGGACCTTCGATGACGTCGTGGCTTGTGATTGGTCGCGTGACCGCTCATGTGACCGCTCACGCGACCAATCACAAGCCGTGACATCATCGCAGGTCCTACACTCACTGCATTCTTAGGAACGGAGGCTCCCGGTTACACCGCTAAGGTCCAGTGTCCACCGGAGGGGTGAGTATATCCATATTTTTTATTTTTATTCTTTATTTTTTACATGAATATGGATCCCAGGGCCTGAAGGAGAGTCTCCTCTCCTCCAGACCCTGGGAACCATACACTGGGAACTTCCGATTCCGATTTCCGATATCACAAAAATATCGGAACTCGGTATCGGAATTCCGATACAGCAAATATCGGCCGATACCCGATACTTGCGGTATCGGAATGCTCAACACTATACAGAACATGTCTCAAAATAGTTTTATCAGTAACAGGGCTGTTCTAATCCAGTCAAAGGTGCACGGAAAGTATGGTGTCACCCCACAGGCATGAATAGGGGGAAAAGAAAACACAGAACCATAATCTTCAATGTGACATAAATGCGGTATAAAGTGACAGTGCGGCTAGTAATACAAAAGTAGTTAAGAAATGACAATCTCACTGTCACCACATCAGGGGGAGTATATCATACCATTCATTTTATAAGGTCAGTGACCATCCAAGTTTTTTTTTAGACCTAAATAGCCACATGCGCCGCCCTCAGTGAAATCTGTGGCTAAATGAGAGGGGTATATAACAAAGATATTAGAGACACCTACACCATCTTTTCCCCCTGAAGAAGCTGACGCAAAACGCGCGTAGGGGCGCGTGTTACACTCACACCTATGAGTGAGTATGGGTAAGAACCAGTAATTACTTTACTTGCTTCACCACTGTTTAGGTCTAAACATACTTATGACCAATCCTCAGGGTGGGTGGATAGATCATCAACATCAGATTGGCGGGTGTTCACCACCACCTTAAAAATCAGCTGTTATTTTCTCCAGAAGCTGCTATGGGTAAAAATTTTGGGTGGAGCTCCCAACTCCATTCAATGTGTAGTGGTCAGTACTTCTACACATTGTCCTCGGTACCTTCACCGATCAGCTTTTATTTGCTTTGACAACTGCTGTTTGTAATCACTTTGATCCAAGCTACAAACACAGCTCTATTTAACATGTAGTGGCCATTTTAAAAGAACAGTTCCTATTCTTTTGAATACTGGTGTTCTGCAGTACCCGGCATCAGCTGCTACACAGTGAATCGAGCTGTGTTTTGAATCTCAATTCAAATTGTTTACATTCAGCAGCCGCCAGATCAAATGACAGCTGATCGTTGGGTTTGAAGGGAGTCAGACCCTTATTAATCTGATATTTATGACGTATTGTATGACATCACCGGACAATCACTTATGATTGTATGATTATATAACTGTCACTCTGGATCCTATAACTGGTGTTGAAGATAGGAGCAGCATGACTGATGCTGTTATTGCCCTCAATCCAGAGAGATGATTGTGAATTTCGGTAAACTGTGTGATCACTAGAGCTCTCAAAGAGAAAAATTCAGTTGATACAGTATGTCGTACATATTGGATGCATTCAAACCTGTATTTATATGAGTTATTTTATGCAGAAGGTCCTGACTTTCCTACCATATGGGGCCCACAAGTGATACTGTATCATACCAAACATGGAATTTAACTACTCATGTGTGTTCTTGAAATAGAAGAATGACATGACTGACTCTCAAGTAAACCCCTAAAACAAAGGCAAAAAAAAAATTCACTCCATGTTATGAGATACTTTAATTTCTGCAATGATCTCAGATATTTAGAGAAGATGTAAGCTTCTACCTCCAGACTCCAAGAGCAGTCATTGATGTGTAAAGTATACTTTTCAAAGGCCACTGTGCTCAGACGAATGTGTCACTTTCAGCATATGTGATAGGCAAGCACCAAACTTTGTCAGAACAAGAACAGTCCTGTAAGTATTATACCATTGCCAAAGGCAGTCGGGCACACTGGTGGAAATCAATCACAGACCCCAGAGAAGAAGAGCAGTCCTGAACAATGGCCCCAGTGCAGAGAACTTTTAATAAAAGCCATTTGCTACTCCACACCTTGGCTGTCTAGACGGCACCTCCTGAGCTTTGATCATGGATAGGATCCTAAATGCTACCAGTACTGTTACTTTTTTTTCTGTTTATGTGCAATATTACAGCCTTTGGGCATCACTTGGTTTTCAAACAGATGCTGGCCCAAATGTAAATGCTTTCTCTAACTTTCCTATTGTTACAAAAGCTCTTAATTAAGGATTTAGGCAAGGCGATTCGATGGAGTAGAGTTACCAGACTTATGTAATATACAATATAAAGAGACGTACTTCAATTTAACAACAGAAGAGAACATAGAGGAGCATGATGGTCACAACTTTAGCTCGGTTCTTGCAGGGTTAAAAGAACAATCTGCTACATATAAAAATATATTTTATGATAATAGAATGGTACTGTGTTGTTTATGCTTAGAATGTAGACTTGTTAGAACCCAGCACTTAGGGCACATACTACACCACAGAACACAGCTGTACAAACTTTGCATTTAGCTTCATGGTCATGGATCGTCTATTCTGTACCATATCATACAGATAATCCATACTAGAAACAAAACTTCTAGGAAAGAATACTTCCATCATGTGGCATCTTTGGACTATCTCTCCTTATTAATTTGGAGTGAATTGGAAAAAACTTCTTCCAGGCTTGATTGGCATCCTACAGGCCAGGTATGTTACAACAAGCCACCTTCAGCAACATCTGGCACATGTGCAGTGGAAAAAGATGTACTGGCTTTGCCTTGATCGAAGCACTGTGTGTGCACTAAAGGCTTCTAGAGATGGCTAATGATGTTCTTGACCGGTAAAACGTCAACCTAGGATAAATCAGCTTGACTGGTGGGAAGAGGGGCTCCAACCCTGTGAGTCCTTACTAAAGTTTGCACTGTAAAATGAGATGCTGCCCATGTTCTAACATGTTTCTATCATAACCAACATTATTTTTTTAGTGTATTAGTTTTTTTAGATAGTACCAGACAGACTACTTTCACTCCCTTTGTACATACATAAGTGAGACTTGAGCATCTTACCTTGTCACTGGTTCTGTTCAGAAGGGCATTTTGGTGGCATAGATTTCTCTAGCCATCTTAAACCTGTCTAAGTTTAACAGTGCTCTTTAGTTTCACCCCTCTTCCAGGCTTCAAAGACATGAGGATCATCTGCCGTTCCTCCATTCCAGAAGCACCATCTGGACTCTTTACCACCATAGTGTCAGAAGAATACCAAAGCACCTGATGGTAGAAGCTCTCCTGTTGCTGGATACCACTTGGTGATGTAGGACTTTTTGGGCATATTTTCTGTTCCTGTCCACAGACCTACTTCTGCTATCCTTGTTGTTCATCTTGTCCTGTTTTGTTATGTTCCTCTCTTGCTATTGCTTACAATTCATGCTTGTTACTTATGGCTCCACTTTGTATTTTCCACGACCTTCCTTGACTTTCTACATAGTCTTGGCATTATTTGACTACTATTTGGATGACTGTTTGCCTATTAAAAACTACAAAATCAGATTGTAAATTAGAAAGTTCCCGCCGACTATTGCATTATACCAACATAATATGACTTTGAGCTAATTTGTTAGTCACTGTTAACATGTCACTGTATTGTTAATTTAAAGCTACTTAGCTGTAAGATAAAATAAATACAAAATAAAAATATTAATTATTTTTCATTTTTGTTTTTCCTGTATACCGCTTACTAATTTTACAGTACATTGACGCTTTTTAAATAAATAAAAAATAAAAAAAAGAATTATATGTGTTATTTTTTGTATATCTAATCCATACTTTATTAATACCAGTTTCTTCTTACACAGCCCATGAAATGAATGGCAGATTAAATACAGAGATAAATCATTATTGTGCTAACATTCCACCACAACTGCTTCCACCACTCTCTGTTCTGTGTGCATGTTTGCCCTTTAAATTGCAAAATCTCTCCCACCTTCAACCTCATAAATAGTTCCTGGTGTACTGTAGTTGTTGTTGCTCACGCTGATTTTTCCTTTGGGGTATGAAAAATCAATCATAGACCATCTGTTGTGAAAAATGAAAAGCTACAGCAAAGCCTTTTTATCTGGATGTTTAGCTGAAAATTATGATTTTTAGAAAATACGAACACGATGATGCACTTGTTTTTTTTTCCATTCAGCATGAAAAGCTTTACAGTAAAAGTCCAGAAAATGTCCATAAGTTAGTAAACATTGTTTTATTTTATATTATATTATTTTTTTATTTTATTTTGTTAAGCACTGATACATTTTTGGTATACTGGTCATAGACAGGTGCGTAAAATGACACCTTGATATCTGCGCTCTGATGACTTATTCCAGAGAAATCCATGTTTTTCGTAAGGTGTAAATGAGCTGTTAAGATCTATGGGCTGGACACAGATCTCCCCGAGAATCTGCCTCCACATCTAATATAAGCTCTGGATGCAGATTCTCTGGGAGATCAATGTCTCACTCATATATCTTAAAAGTTTATATTCATATTAAGAAAAACGTGAATTTCTCTGGAATAAGAAATCTGATTCCAGATATCAATGTATCAATGTAAGTACGGTTTAATTGAGATTATTAAAGGAGTCTGTGTCATTTTTCAATTATAGGACTTTATTCTTGGTGTCTCTGTTTTCATACAATACAAAGGTGACATCAACCCCCCCAACTATGACCCTACTTGCCACTGCGACAGGACAAGTGGGAAGAGCCGGGCAAAGCACCAGAATTGGTGCATCTAATAGATGCGCCTTTTCTGGGCAGCTGCGGGCTGCTATTTTTAGGCTAGGGGGGGGCCAATATCCATGGGCCATTACCAGCCTGAGAATACCAGCCCCCAGCTGTCTGCTTTAGCAATACTGGTTGTCAAAAATGGGTGAACCGCACGCCGTTTTTTAAATTATTTATTTAAATAATTAAAAAATACAGTGTGCGGACCTCTCTAGCCTTGATAACCAACCTTGCTAACGCTGACAGCTGAGGGTTAAAGCGCCCAGCTGTGAGTTTTGTCTGGCTGGTTAACAAAAATACAGGGGAACCCACATCGGGTTTTTTTTAATTATTTATTTACAGCGCAGGAGCAGCTGATGAATACTCCCATCCGCCACTGCTGCTCTCGCTGTTATTAGCAGCAGCAGGTATCGGATGATGGGAGCAGTAGTCCCATCAGCTGACACCAGTGATCAGAGGTAAACTTTATACGTCCGATCACAGCTGAGCGCTTATGGTGTCTTCTGACAGCGTGGGAACCGCGGCTCTCTGACCAGTGGGGATGGTTTCACTGCCGATCAGAAGTGATGTTTGCCACTCTGTCATATGTGGATGTTCGGGAACCCATTCAAGTGAATGGGGTCCGGGTTTGGGTTCTGGTCCGAATACTGTTCTGGTACCCGAACCCAAACTTTTTGTAACTGTTCGGCCGAACCCACCGGACCCAAACAGCCAGGTTTCTGCCCATCTCTAGTCCCCTTTAAAAATTAGGAAAAAAGCATAACTAGTGTGCTATTGCTAATAGAGCCGCAAGGGGAGGCTCCTTTTTGCAGTTAGCTGATATTTTCCCAGGATTGTGAGGAAGAGTTAAAATCACTGAACTACTTCTCACATAAAGACAGATTACTGAAAGTCCCCCTATATTTAATTTCAATATGTGATAAGATGGGGTGTCTGGCTGTGTTAATGCAGACGTGTTTTTTAGTTTGAAATGGCTTCTTCCCGCCCCACTCTCCTAGATTGACAGGTCCCTCCATATTTTTCTGCTTTTTGTGCTGCCAATAGATTGGGCAGCATGAATCAGCTCAGAGGTTCCCTTTTAGTGTATTACACTATAATCAAATATTTACTATTTTTTTTAAATAAGGCTTTTGGATTCCTTTTTGCAGATTTTTTTCATATACCAGTCTTACGCCTATATGTTTATTCCTCTTAAACAAGATATGTGATGTGTTCCTTTTGTTATATGTTTGGCCCATACAAGTCTACGGGTACATTAGCCAATGTGCCCTGATGTGAACACAACCCTAACAAGGTCGCTACTAAATCAACCATCAACTGTAAAGAAGAGGGCATAATGGAGAGATAAAGACGATTTAATACATTCCATTACTACATGGATATTGGTACATTGTCCGGAAAATCCTTATATTACATTTTATATAACTAGAACTCAGATTTGCTGTATTAACATTCTATATTATTAAGTGAATATAAAGCTCATGAAGTGTCACGCTCGAGAAGACATCTAAGGGAAATTGCATTTAAATGACTGCATGTGCCTGATGACATTATATATGCATTGAATCTGGGTCACCAAAGAAGACCAAGTGCAAGAATTTCACAATGTGACGTCTTACGCTAACAAGGTTCACCTTATCCACCAATGCCAACACAGCAGCTGTTGTGGGAGTCTTTGTCTTCATATTACATGCATGTATGAACTTGGCTGCCTTACAGCCTTATATAGCAGCATTTAAAGCAAGACCATATATTTTGCTTTTCAGAGTTATTTCTTTGAGCATTGAAATACTGATAAATGAATGCAATTAAAAGCAGAATTTATATTTATAACCAGAGAACCAAGATGATGTTGCCTTTAACTAAATTAATTATATAAAAAATGTCAAATAATTATTTAGTAAAACTAGATTTATTTCATTTATGCATTTACAGGGGACATTGAACCAACATATCAAAAATTGCAAACTATATAAAAAATGTATGCAAATTTTTTGTGTGAAATTTTTAACATCCCCTCCAGTGTTAACAAGAACCACATCTTCCTACCGGAAAAGTAAAACTGATATAAAGATACAGAGCCAGGATAGAAAGTGGTTAAGTTGTAAAAAGGTATGTAGCAGGTGGGGCGGCAGGCGGCAGCCATGGCCGAAGTTCTCATCTGCAGCCCGCCATGCTACAGGAACATAGGGATCCTGGATGGGTGTGTGTGCTGCCGTTACCATGTCGATTCACATCTGCAGACCGCATGCTACTGCTTGACTTGGCAGGCCAGGACCAGATCTAATGGAGATGAATGAGACAGAAAAAATAAATATTTTCTTGACTGAACACCTTGAGAGATGAGAAGTATATGCATGAGATAGCAGGCACAACACATTAAGAATACATCTTCTGCACAATCTAGAAGCAGGAACTTCAATGTTACATGTGGTGGTACATTACTTCCATTACATGTTACATAAGTACAGCAAACTATTATGGGAACCTCCATATTCCCTTGTGAGGATTGTATAGCTCAAGGTGTGTCACTCTCAACTTCCATTTGACTGGTGAGAACCTTACTTGCAGTGGTTCATCACAACAGGTGTTCAATACTATTCTGAAAGTCCATTCAATGAGGACCACACACTCCTTGCTGCACCACTGCATCTTCATTTTCCCATAAGGGAACTTGTGTCCCAGCCTGGCCATATTTCTCTCCATGATCTTCAGGCTTCTTATATAGTATTGGTAATGTTTGCTTAAGGCCCCCTCGCCTGAGATAAGTAATACTTCTTCCACTTAGTCCTTCCTGTAGGCCTCTTTGCCTGAGATAAATTCTTCTGCCACTTAGTCCTTGTTTCCTTCACAGCGTACTATCCAATAGAGGTTTCCCTTTTTCACGCACAAACACTCATTTCACTGTAGGTCTGTAAGCAACATGACCATAGGTCCTTATCGTCTCAAATATTCTTCCTTATCTCCCTAACAACAGTAACTAGTTTCCTCTTGCCCACTTAACTCCTATCATCCTAGGCTGGACCCAATAGTCAACCCTGTCTGTGGCTAACCCATTGTTGCAAGCCACAAACCATATAAAACAACATTTAAAACATAGCAATGTATTATATAACCATGGGAACTTCAACAGTGTGTAGGCGGCTTCTCCAATTATTTGCACGTACAATACAAGAAGTCTAACCTACAAAGACTCAAAATAAGTCTTGTGGAGGATATGGCAATCAGATAAACTTCTTCATTAAAAAAAGGCAGAAAAAGTCAGCTCACCTACAAGGAAATCCGCTGCACGGAGGCTTGTGGTGCATCAAGGTATAGGCAGAAGCAAAATTGGTAATCCAGCATCAGATCGCTCTCTTAAAAGCCATAATTTTATTGTGCAAAGGTTTAGAAAAAAGAAGTCGCAACTTCGCCACCACGAAAAACTAAAAATAGTTATGCAAACACTTTTCAGACAACTGTCCTTAATCGTTGTATGTTAGAATGTGAATAACACGGCGTGCTAAGTCATATCCTGTGGTATCACCTGACAGGAGGGAACCAATTACCTAGTAGGATAACAAAAGAACCAAAATAACATCCAGATATAATGAGATGCATGGCTAGACACACTAAAATAAAGATATACTTAATAACGTACAATTAAAAAAAAAATACCTTCAAATTTATCAAGAAGACATCTCCCAAAATAATATGCAAAACCTATATAGAACATACCCAAAGGCAAATATAGGAAAATATCTAAATTTATTTAGTGCAGCAATCAATGCAATATATCACAGGAAAATAAATCAAACTGTATACCCTCTAAAGCGCATCCTAGTACCTTTTCCGTAAGCCATGTTTGTCATTAAGCAATCATTTTCTTGGTGCTCCCCTAAAATTTCAATAGCTTTTTCATTGGCAATACTGTCTGGTTCCTGGTTCTTTCCCATTTCTTATTCACTTTATGAACAAACACCAAATCTGTTGCTACGTTAAAAAAAAGCGACAATTAATAATTTTTGATGGCTAAAAAAGCAAAGCCGTTATTTCTTCAACTTCCAAACACCAAACCTGTTGCCACTGCCTAAATGGGATAATTTTTGGACCACAACTTGTTAAAAAGCTATGGCTAGGGTTGAGCGAAACGGATCGAACATTTTCAAAAGTCGCCGACTTTTGGCAAAGTCAGGTTTCGTGAAACCCGACCCGATCCCAGCGTGGGATCGGCCACGCGGTCGGCGATCTTCGCGCCAAAGTCACATTTTGTATGACGCTTTCAGCGCCTATTCTCAGCCAATGAAGGTGGACGCAGAGTGTGGGCAGCGTGATGTCATAGGTCTCGGTCCCCACCATCTTAGAGAATGGCATGGCAGTGATTGGCTTGCTTTCTGCGGCGTCACAGGGGCTATAAAGGGGCGTGCACGCCGACCACCATCTTACTGCTGCCGATCTGAGCATAGGGAGAGGTTGCTGCCGCTTCGTCAGAAGCAGGGATAGTGATAGGCAGGGTCCATTAACCCCCAAACCACTTGTGCTGTAGCAATTTCCACTGTCCAACACCACCTTTTTTTTGCAGGGACAGTGGAGGCTAGATTTCTCTTCATCAAATCTGTAGCTTATTGGGCTGCCTTAGAAGGCTCCCTGATAGCTGCATTGGTGTTTGTACGCCGCTGTACAAACCAACTGCTTTTTTAAAAGCACAAATCCTGTTGCTCCTTCCTTTCTGCACAGCTATCTTGTTTGTTTGTCCACAATTTTTGTGTGCAGCAGTCCTTTTTATTGCTGCCTGCCATACTTTTCAGAGATTATTGTAGGGAGATAGTAATTGTAGTACAGTCCCTTTTATTTTTTTATATATATATCTTCCAGCCACTTTCAGCCCCTGAAACTGTGTAGTGTAAAACAGTGGGCCTGTATTTTTCTGCACTGTCCCACATCTGAAAAGGGAGATTAATATTGCCAATCAGTGCATCTGCGCCAGTCCTGTCTGTGGTATCTCTGTCAGTCATTTTGTGCCACAGAAAATATACTGTAATATAGTAGGCCTGATTTATTCACTAGTCTCCCCCAAAAAAATAAAAATAAAGGGAGAATAATTTTGCCAAATCTGTGCATCTGTGCCAGTCCTGTCTGTGGTATCTCTGTCAGTCATTTTGTGCCACAGAAGCTATATTGTCATATAGTGGGCCTGATTTATTCAGCACTCACCCACACATAAAAAGGGAGATTTATATTCACAACAAGTTAACATACACCTTCTACCTTGTTTTTCAGTACCATATAATGGTTGTTAGGTTGGTTACATTTTCCCAAGAATGAGGAAGGCTGGTGGAAGAGGTCATGGCCGTGGGCGGCCATTGCCATCAGGTAATGCTGATGGTGGTGGTGGTGGTGCTGGTGGAGCATCGGGTGGTAGAGGGAAAATCAAAATAGCACCTAAGTCTCGAGTTGTTGAGCCAGCGTCATCTTCCGGCTACACAAGGCCTCGAACACCACCTTTTCTGGGAGTAGGAAAACCGCTGTTAAAGCCGGAGCAGCAGGAAAAAGTTTTGGCTTTCCTTGCTGACTCTGCCTCTAGCTCTTTCGCCTCCTCTTCGGATAGTTCAAAATTGAAAAGTAGCCAGTCATCGGTGGATGCTCCCGGTCAGGAACAAGTTGATTCCTTGTGTCCTTCCCCCAAAACAACAGTGAAGGATGCGTCAGGCGACACAACAGTTTACTCCACGGAGCTCTTTACACATACTGTGCCTGGGTTAGAAAGGGAAATAGTTAACAGCCCACTAGAAGATGATTCGGACATGGAGTGCACTGATGCACAGCCACAGCTAGATTGTCATGCTGTTCCATCGACTCACATCACTACATTGCCCTCGCAGTGTACTGAGCCAGAAACTGACCCTGATGAGACGATGGTGCCCATTCCCGAACGTTATAGCACCTTACACGGTGACACAGAGATAGCTGAACATGAGATTGAAGAGGAGGTGATAGATGACCCAGTTGTTGACCCAGATTGGCAGCCATTGGGGGAAGAGGGTGCCGCTGGCAGTAGCTCAGAAGCGGAGGAGGAGGATTGGCAGCAGCCATCTACATCACATTTGCTTTCATCTGGCAGGCCCGTCTCTGGCCAAAAAAGTTTGGCAAAACCAATACCAGTTTTAGGACAGCATGGCCATCCGGTGAAAGTAACACAGCGTGCAATGCCTGAAAAGGTATTTCATAGGAAGAGTGTAGTGTGGCAATTTTTTACCCAAGATCCGAATGATGAGTGCAAAGTTATCTGTAAGAAATGCTCAAAAACATTTAGCAGAGGGAAGAATCCCCACAATTTAAATACAACGTGCATGCTTAGACATGTAACCAGCATGCACTTGCAAGCCTGGAATAACTCCCAAACGTCCCTTACCGTTGGTGCACCTGCTCAGAATCCAGGTAGTCAGCAACGCTACATCGCTTCCCCCACTGTAAGCCCACCGGTTAGAACAACAACAGCAGCAAATGTGGAGGTGTCGTCGCTAGGGCAAAGCAGTCAGGGAATCAGGAGTTTATTGGTAGGAAACACAGCATGTAGGCCTACATCGAGAATACCATCACCAACCCTCTCTCAATCCACCATGTCCACCACCACCACCACCGCAAGTCCCATCATATGCACCTCGCCAGTCCAGCTCACCCTCCAAGAGACTCTCATTAGGAAAAGAAAGTACTCACCCTCTCATCCGCATACACAGGGTTTGAACGCCCATATTACTAGACTTATATCGTTAGAGATGATGCCCTACTGCTTGGTTGAAAGCAAAGCTTTCAAAGCCTTGATGGCCTACGCAGTACCACGCTATGAGCTACCCAGTCAACACTTCTTTTTGAGAAAAGCCATCCCAGCCCTCCACCAGCATGTCAAAGACCGCATTCTCCATGCACTGAGGCAATCAGTCAGTAGAAAGGTGCACCTCACAACTGATGCATGGACCAGTAGGTATGGTCAGGGACGTTACGTGTCCATCACGGCACACTGGGTTAATGTGGTGGATGCAGGGTCCACGGGGGATAGCCACAGTGGGACAGTTCTGCCTAGCCCATGGTCTAGGAAACAGTTGGCTGTAGGCGTTCGCCACCCCTCCATCTCCTCCTCTTCCAGCCGAAGCGAAAGCTCATCCACAGAGCGCAGTCGCACGACCACTCCATCCGCAGCTGCCAGTGTTGCACATGAGGTGTCCCATTATGGAACAGCTAGTGGTAAGCGTCAGCAGGCTGTGTTGGAAATGAAGTGCTTGGGCGACAACAGACACACCGCGGAAGTTCTGGCCGAGTTCTTGCAGCAAGAAACTCAGTCATGGCTGGGCAGTGTACATCTTGAGGCAGACAAGGTAGTCAGTGATAACGGGAGGAATTTTATGGCTGCCATAGCCCTTTCAGAACTGAAACACATACCTTGCCTGGCTCACACCTTGAACCTGGTGGTGCAGTGCTTCCTGAAAAGTTATCCGGGGTTAACAGCCCTGCTCCTCAAGGTGCGACGACTTTGCTCTCACATCCGCCGTTCGCCCGTACACTCCAGCCGTATGCAGAACCATCAGCGATCATTGAAGCTTCCCCAGCACCGCCTAATAATCGATGTTGCTACAAGGTGGAACTCTACACTGCACATGCTTCAGAGGCTGTGCGAACAGAGGTGTGCTGTCATGTATTTGTGGGAGGATACACATACACAGGCAGGCAGTTGTCTGGAGTTGTCTGCTGTGCAGTGGTCGAAGCTCCAAGACCTCTGTCAAGTCCTTCACTGTTTTGAGGAATGCACACGGCTGGTCAGTGCGGACGACGCCATCATAAGCATGAGCATTCCACTAATGCGTCTGCTGATGCAAAGTTTGACGCACATTAAGGAGCAGGCATCTGCAGCCGAGGAGGAGGGAAGCCTTGATGACAGTCAGCCATTGTCTGCTCAGGGAAGTCTTGGGGACGAGGTTGCGGACAAAGAGGAGGAGGAGGAGGAGGAGGAAGATGGGGATGATTATTTATGGGAGGAGAAAGCATCTCAGGGGGGAATAGAAAGTGTTGGTGGTGCAAGGTCAGGTTTTTTGCTGGAGACAAGTGATGTGGATTTGCCAGAAAGTGCTCCTCACCCAGCACAAGCATTGATTTGACACCTGGAACATTGGCCCACATGGCTGATTATGCATTGCGTATCCTAAAAAGGGACCCCCGCATTATCAAAATGATGACCGATGATGATTACTGGTTGGCCTGCCTCCTGGATCCACGCTATAAGGGGAACTTGCAAAATATCATGCCACATGAGAACTTTGAGCAAATATTGGCAACCAAACAAGCAACTCTTGTAGACCGTTTGGTTCAGGCATTCCCAGCACACAGCGGCGGTGATGGTTCTCACACGAGCTGCAGGGGGCAACATGCAAGAGGTGTTAGAGGGCCACAAATCAGAAGTGGCGTTGGACAGAGGGGTTTTATGACCAGGTTGTGGAGTGATTTCGCAATGACCGCAGACACGACAGGTACTGCAGCATCGATTCAAAGTGACAGGAGACAACATTTGTTCAGTATGGTTACTAACTATTTTTCCTCCCTTATCGATGTTCTCCCTCACACGTCATTCCCCTTTGATTACTGGGCATCTAAAATAGACACCTGGCCTGAATTGGCAGAATATGCATTACAGGAGCTCGCTTGCCCAGCTGCTAGTGTGCTATCAGAAAGAGTATTCAGTGCTGCTGGTTCAATACTGACCGAAAAAAGGACTCGTCTGGCTACCCAAAATGTTGATGATCTAACCTTCATTAAAATGAACCAATCATGGATTTCTAATTATTTTTCTCCACCTTTCCCTGCTGACACCTAGCTTTCCTGTAAAAAGGTCTTGCTTTTGGACTCGTCTTACTGACTGCTCCAATTTCTCCATTTGCAGCTGCTGTATGTCCACCATAGGCCTTTTTTACACCTCCCTAAATGGGCTGACTCCCCCCACGGGGCCGTGGTCACCACTTGGCGCAAGCACCCGTGCGAGTGCCGTTTTGCTGAACAGGTGGGTGTGCCCACTTTTGGGCGACGGCACTGGCACAGGGTCCCTCATAGTACAATGAAGTGTCTCTGGCGGTGGTGGTGCACACCCAACGTCAGACACACCGTCGTAACATGAGGGGCCCTGGGCCAGTACCGCCGCCCACGAGAGAGTGTTCCCCCCCCAGCTCAAACTGTGCTCTACCACTTGCAAAATTACCTCTCTCTGCTCCAGCACTGTTTAGTCTTTGCTGTTAAATCCTTCAATGGCACTGCCAATACCAATTTGTCAGTTAATACTTTGCGCCAACTACGACTGTCTGCAAGTCAGCAGAGGAGCCCACCCCTGTACCTAGGTATGCCACCTGTTTATTTGTGAATTTTTTTTTTCCAGACATTAACCTCACTTTATTATTTTGGCCTACTAACTGTGTCAGACACTCCTTACAGTTGTCCTCCTGCGTACTCCTGTAACCTATTTTTAACTGCATTTTGCCTATTACTTTTTTGGGCCTACTAACTGTGTCTGCCCCTCGGTGCAATCGTCCTCCGCTGACCACACCAATGCTGTCTGTGTACCCCTGTAGCCTAATTTAAACTGCATAGAGGCTGCTTTTTCATTTTAGGTCTAGGAAGTCTGTCTGCGGTCCCTCCTTGCAATCGTTCTCCGCTGACCACACCAATGCTGCCTGTGTACCCCTGTAGCCTAATTTAAACTGCATAGAGGCTGCTTTTTCATTTTAGGCCTAGGAAGTCTGTCTGCGGTCCCTCCTTGCAATCGTCCTCTGCTGACCACACCAATGCTGCCTGTGTACCCCTGTAGCCTAATTTAAACTGCATAGAGGCTGCTTTTTCATTTTAGGCCTAGGAAGTCTGTCTGCGGTCCCTTCTTGCAATCGTCCTCCGCTGACCACACCAATGCTGCCTGTGTACCCCTGTAACCAATTTAAACCTGCATAGAGCCTACTTTTTTATTTTAGGCCTAGTAAGTCTGTCTGCGGTCCCCCCTTGCAATCGTCCTCCGCTGACCACACCAATGCTGCCTGTGTACCCCTGTAGCCTAATTTAAACTGCATAGAGGCTGCTTTTTCATTTTTTGGCCTAGGAAGTCTGTCTGCGGTCCCTTCTTGCAATCGTCCTCCGCTGACCACACCAATGCTGCCTGTGTACCCTTGTAGCCTAATTTCAACTGCATAGAGCCTGCTTTTTCATTTTTGGCCTAGGAAGTCTGTCTGCGGTCCCTCCTTGCAATCGTCCTCCGCTGAACACACCAATGCTGCCTGTGTACCCCTGTAACCAATGTAAAACTGCATAGAGCCAACTTTTTTATTTAACACATACTACCTTTGTCTGTCTGCGCCACTCAATCCCGCAGTCCTCCACTAGTGTTGAGCGATACCGTCCGATACTTGAAAGTATCGGTATCGGATAGTATCGGCCGATACCCGAAAAGTATCGGATATCGCCGATACCGATACCCGATACCAATACAAGTCAATGGGACACCAAGTATCGGAAGGTATCCTGATGGTTCCCAGGGTCTGAAGGAGAGGAAACTCTCCTTCAGGCCCTGGGATCCATATTACTGTGTAAAATAAAGAATTAAAATAAAAAATATTGATATACTCACCTCTCCGGAGGCCCCTGGACATCACCGCTGGTAACCGGCAGCCTTCTTAGCTTAAAATGAGCGCGTTTAGGGCCTTCCATGACGTCACGGCTTCTGATTGGTCGCGTGCCGCTCATGTGACCGCCACGCGACCAATCACAAGCCGCGACGTCATTCTCAGATCCTAAATTCCTAGAATGAGGAGTTTAGGGCCTGAGAATGACGTCACGGCTTGTGATTGGTCGCGTGGCGGTCACATGAGCGGCACGTGATCAATCAGAAGCCGTGACGTCATGGAAGGCCCTAAACGCGCTCATTTTAAGCAAAGAAGGCTGCCGGTTACCAGCGGTGATGTCCAGGGGCCTCCGGAGAGGTGAGTATATCAATATTTTTTATTTTAATTCCTTATTTTACACAGTAATATGGATCCGATACCGATTCCCGATACCACAAAAGTATCGGATCTCGGTATCAGAATTCTCAATACCCGATACCCGATACCCGATACTTGCGGTATCGGAATGCTCAACACTATCCTCCACTGAAAAAGCTGAGCTTCAATCTTCAGGCTTTCGGCCTGTATTTAGAATTTAAAACTGCATTTGGGCTACTAGTTTGGGTGGGCCTAGTAACAGTGTCTGCCGCTCCAGGGTTTTCTCCTGTTTGGTTTTCCAGAGCTTCAATTTTCAGGCTTTCGGCCTAAATTTTAAATATTACACTGCATTTGGCCTACTACTTTGGTTGGGTCTAGTAACGGTGTCTGCCACTCCTTGCTTGTCTCCTCCACTGAATAAAGCTTTGCTTCAATCTTCAGGCTTTCGGCCAACATTTTAAATATTAAACTGCGTTTGGGCTACTAGTTTGGGTGGGCCTACTAAAGGTGTCTGCCGCTCCAAGGTGTTCTCCAGGTTTACTTGCCTGAGCTTCAATCTTCAGGCTCTCATTAAGTAGTTGGTATTGTAATGCAGCGCCCCAGAGTCCTGGTCATTGCAGTACTGTCACTCCGCCACTAAGGGGAGTGATGGTACGTCTGATGGCGCATAAGGAGTTCACCTGACCAGGTATCACAGTCACACATTACACTTCACACTCTGGCCACCAGGGGGAGCAAAGGGTTCTATGTATTAGGCCACTCCTCACAACCTGGTAAAACTGGGGGCTGGATAGGAAGTTAGGCAGAAAAGCTGACTGGGTTTTGCCCAGGCAACACCTAGTGAGAGAAGAGGTTGCTTGGGAAGATTCAGGGGGGTCCCTGTTATGACCCCAATGGCAGAGGGTCTCAGGAATAAATACCAAGTCTGCAAACACAAAAAACCAGCTCATAGGGCAGTGGTAACTGGGCTGACCATATATCTAATCCTAGCACCACAAATAGCAGTAGCCGGGGAACGTGCCTACGTTGGTTCTAGACGTCTCGCGCCAGCCGGAGAACTAACTAACCCTAGAAGGGAAAAGAAAGACCTTTCTTGCCTCCAGAGAAAAGACCCCAAAAGTTGGATACAAGCCCCCAACAAATAATAACGGTGAGGTAAGAGGAAAAGACAAACATAAGAATGAGCTAGGTATTTAGCAAAGAGAGGCCCACTAGCTAATAGCAGAATATAGTAAGATGACTTATATGGTCAGCAAAAACCCTAATAAAATATCCACGCTGGATATTCAAGAACCCCCGAACCGACTAACGGCCGGGGGGAGAACACCAGCCCCCTAGAGCTTCCAGCAAGGTCAGAACTCACATTTAGTACAAGCTGGACAAAAATGGAAGCAAAGCAAATAACCCAAAAAACAAAGAAGCAAGACTTAGCTTAATTTTGCAAGAACCGGGACCAGCAGACAGGAGCAACAGAAGGATCTGATTACAACGATGCCAGGCCCTGGACTAAGGATCCAGGAAGTTAATATAGCGACACCCCTGGACTAACGACCCAGGTGAGTGCCAAACAGAAAAAAGACAATCCCAGAGTCATACCACTAGTGACCACAAGAGGGAGCCAAAAAGTCTAATTCACAACAGTACCCCCCCCCTTAAGGAGGGGTCACCGAACCCTCACCAAGACCACCAGGGCGATCAGGATGAGCAGCGTGAAAGGCACGAACTAAATCGGCCGCATGCACATCAGAGGCAACCACCCAGGAATTATCCTCCTGACCATAGCCCTTCCACTTGACCAGATACTGAAGCCTCCGCCTGGAGAGACGAGAATCCAAGATCTTCTCCACCACGTACTCCAACTCGCCCTCAACCAACACCGGAGCAGGAGGCTCAGCAGAAGGAACCACAGGTACAACGTACCGCCGCAACAAAGACCTATGGAACACGTTGTGAATGGCAAACGACACAGGAAGATCCAAGCGAAAGGACACAGGATTAAGGATTTCCAATATCTTGTAAGGACCGATGAAGCGAGGCTTAAATTTAGGAGAGGAGACCTTCATAGGAACAAATCGAGAAGACAGCCATACCAAATCCCCAACACGAAGTCGGGGACCCACACCGCGGCGGCGGTTGGCAAAACGCTGAGCCTTCTCTTGTGACAACTTCAAGTTGTCCACCACATGATTCCAGATCTGCTGCAACCTATCCACCACAGAATCTACCCCAGGACAGTCAGAAGGCTCCACATATCCCGAGGAAAAACGAGGATGGAAACCAGAGTTGCAGAAAAATGGCGAAACCAATGTAGCGGAACTAGCCCGATTATTAAGGGCAAACTCAGCCAACGGCAAGAAGGTCACCCAATCATCCTGATCCGCAGAAACAAAACACCTCAAATAAGCCTCCAGAGTCTGATTAGTTCGCTCCGTTTGTCCATTAGTCTGAGGATGAAAGGCAGACGAAAACGACAACTCAATGCCCATCCTAGCACAAAAGGATCGCCAGAACCTGGAAACAAACTGGGATCCTCTGTCAGACACAATATTCTCAGGAATGCCGTGTAAACGAACCACATTCTGAAAGAACACAGGAACCAGATCGGAAGAGGAAGGCAGCTTAGGCAAAGGTACCAAATGGACCATCTTAGAAAAGCGATCACATACCACCCAGATGACAGACATGCCCTGAGACACCGGGAGATCTGAAATGAAATCCATGGAAATGTGTGTCCAAGGCCTCTTCGGGACAGGCAAGGGCAAGAGCAACCCGCTGGCACGCGAACAGCAAGGCTTAGCTCGAGCACAAGTCCCACAGGACTGCACAAACGACCGCACATCCCGTGACAAGGAAGGCCACCAAAAGGACCTAGCCACCAGATCTCTGGTGCCAAAAATTCCCGGATGCCCTGCCAACACCGAGGAATGAACCTCGGAAATGACTCTGCTGGTCCACTTATCAGGAACAAACAGTCTGTCAGGTGGACAAGAGTCAGGTCTACCAGCCTGAAATCTCTGCAACACACGTCGCAAATCCGGAGAAATGGCTGACAAGATAACTCCCTCTTTAAGAATACCAACTGGTTCTGCGACTCCCGGAGAGTCAGGCACAAAGCTCCTTGAAAGAGCATCAGCCTTCACATTCTTTGAACCTGGTAAATACGAGACCACAAAGTCAAAACGGGAGAAAAACAATGACCAGCGGGCCTGTCTAGGATTCAGGCGTTTAGCAGACTCGAGATACATCAGATTTTTGTGATCAGTCAAGACCACCACACGATGCTTAGCACCCTCGAGCCAATGATGCCACTCCTCAAATGCCCACTTCATGGCCAACAACTCCCGATTGCCAACATCATAATTCCGCTCAGCAGGCGAAAACTTCCTCGAGAAAAAGGCACAAGGTCTCATCACAGAGCAACCAGGGCCTCTCTGCGACAAAACGGCCCCTGCCCCAATCTCAGAAGCATCCACTTCAACCTGAAAGGGAAGTGAGACATCAGGCTGGCACAAAACAGGCGCCGAAGTAAACCGGCGCTTCAACTCCTGGAAAGCCTCCACGGCTGCAGGAGCCCAGTTAGCAACATCGGAACCTTTCTTGGTCATATCCGTCAAAGGATTAGCAATGCTAGAAAAATTAGCAATAAAACGACGGTAGAAGTTAGCAAAACCCAAGAACTTCTGAAGACTCTTAACTGATGTGGGTTGAGTCCAATCATGAATAGCACGGACCTTGACTGGGTCCATCTCCACCGCAGAAGGGGAAAAAATAAACCCCAAAAAGGGAACCTTCTGTACTCCAAAGAGACACTTTGAGCCCTTAACAAATAAAGCATTCTCACGCAAAACCTGAAACACCATCCTGACCTGCTCTACATGCGAGTCCCAGTCATCAGAAAAAACCAGAATATCATCCAGATAAACGATCATAAATTTATCCAGATACTTCCGGAAAATATCATGCATAAAGGACTGAAACACTGAAGGAGCATTAGAGAGCCCAAAAGGCATCACCAAGTACTCAAAATGACCTTCGGGCGTATTAAACGCGGTTTTCCATTCATCTCCTCGCTTAATGCGCACAAGGTTGTACGCACCACGAAGATCTATCTTGGTGAACCACTTGGCACCTTTAATTCGGGCAAACAAGTCTGACAACAGAGGCAAAGGATACTGAAATTTAACAGTGATTTTATTCAAAAGCCGATAGTCAATACAAGGTCTCAAAGATCCGTCCTTCTTAGCCACAAAAAAGAATCCTGCACCAAGAGGGGAAGAGGAAGGACGGATATGCCCCTTCTCCAGAGATTCCTTGATATACGAACGCATTGCGGTATGCTCAGGTACAGACAGATTAAATAGTCTTCCCTTAGGAAATTTGCTACCTGGAATCAAATCTATGGCACAGTCACAGTCCCTATGAGGAGGCAGAACACTGGACCTGGACTCGCTGAACACATCCTGATAATCAGACAAATACTCAGGAACTTCCGAAGGAGTAGAGGAAGCAATAGACACCGGCGGGGAATCACCATGAATACCCTGACAGCCCCAACTTGACACAGACATTGCCTTCCAATCCAAGACTGGATTATGAGTCTGTAACCATGGCAAACCCCAAACGACCAAATCATGCATTTTATGCAGAACAAGAAAACGAATCACCTCCCGATGTTCAGGAGCCATGCACATGGTTACCTGTGTCCAAAACTGCGGTTTATTTTCCGCCAATGGCATAGCATCAATACCCCTCAGAGGGATAGGATTAACCAACGGCTCAAGAACAAAACCACAGCGCTTGGCAAATGACAGATCCATAAGACTCAGGGCAGCACCTGAATCCACAAACGCCATAACAGGGTAAGAGGACAATGAGCAAATTAAAGTCACAGACAAAATAAATTTAGGTTGCAAATTACCAATGGCGACAGGACTAACAACCCTTGTTAGGCGTTTAGAGCATGCTGATATAACATGTGTAGAATCTCCACAGTAAAAACACAACCCATTCTGACGTCTATGATTTTTCCGATCATTTCTGGTCTGAATTCTATCACATTGCATCAAATCAGGTGCTTGTTTAGACAACACTACCAGAGGATTAGCGGTTTTGCGCTCCCGCAAACGCCGGTCAATTTGAATAGCCAGCGCCATGGAATCATTCAGACTTGTAGGAATGGAGAAACCCACCATCACATTCTTAATGGCTTCAGAAAGGCCATTTCTGAAATTTGCGGCCAGAGTACACTCATTCCACTGAGTAAGCACGGACCATTTCCGAAATTTTTGGCAATACACTTCAGCTTCATCCTGGCCCTGAGAAATAGCCAGCAAGGCTTTTTCTGCCTGAACCTCAAGATTGGGTTCCTCGTAAAGCAATCCGAGTGCCAGAAAAAACGCATCAATATTTGCCAATGCCGGATCTCCTGGCGCTAGCGAGAAAGCCCAATCCTGAGGGTCGCCACGTAAAAAAGAGATAACAATTTTAACTTGCTGAGCTGAGTCTCCAGATGAACGGGGTCTCAGAGATAGAAACAATTTACAATTATCCCTGAAATTCCTAAACTTAAATCGGTCTCCAGAAAACAGTTCAGGAATAGGTATTTTAGGTTCAGACATAGAACTACTGGTAACAAAATCTTGTATGCTTTGCACACGAGCAGCAAGCTGGTCCACACTTGTAATCAAGGTCTGGACATTCATGTCTGCAGCAAGCTCAAGCCACTCAGAGGTAAAGGGGAGGAAGAGAGGAAAAAAAAAAAAAAAAAACTCAGAATTTCCTTTCTTATTATCCCACTTCTGCAATGCATTAAACATTCAATGTTGGCCTGGCATACTGTTATGACCCCAATGGCAGAGGGTCTCAGGAATAAATACCAAGTCTGCAAACACAAAAAACCAGCTCATAGGGCAGTGGTAACTGGGCTGACCATATATCTAATCCTAGCACCACAAATAGCAGTAGCCGGGGAACGTGCCTACGTTGGTTCTAGACGTCTCGCGCCAGCCGGAGAACTAACTAACCCTAGAAGGGAAAAGAAAGACCTTTCTTGCCTCCAGAGAAAAGACCCCAAAAGTTGGATACAAGCCCCCAACAAATAATAACGGTGAGGTAAGAGGAAAAGACAAACATAAGAATGAGCTAGGTATTTAGCAAAGAGAGGCCCACTAGCTAATAGCAGAATATAGTAAGATGACTTATATGGTCAGCAGAAACCCTAATAAAATATCCACGCTGGATATTCAAGAATCCCCGAACCGACTAACGGCCGGGGGGAAAACACCAGCCCCCTAGAGCTTCCAGCAAGGTCAGAACTCACATTTAGTACAAGCTGGACAAAAATGGAAGCAAAGCAAATAACCCAAAAAACAAAGAAGCAAGACTTAGCTTAATTTTGCAAGAACCGGGACCAGCAGACAGGAGCAACAGAAGGATCTGATTACAACGATGCCAGGCCCTGGACTAAGGATCCAGGAAGTTAATATAGCGACTAGTGTTGAGCATTCCGATACTGCAAGTATCGGGTATCGGCCGATACTTGCTGTATCGGAATTCCGATACCGAGATCCGATATTTTTGTGATATCGGGTATCGGTATCGAAACAACATTAATGTAAAAATGTGTAAAAGAGAGAATTAAAATAAAAAATATTGCTATACTCACCTCTCCGACGCAGCCTGCACCTTACCGAGGGAAGCGGCAGCGTTCTTTGTTTAAAATTTGCGCTTTTCTTTCCTTTACGTGAGTCCCGGCTTGTGATTGGTTGCGTGCCGCCCATGTGACCGGCACGCAACCAATCACAGCAAGCCGTGACGTAATTTCAGGTCCTTCAGGATTTTAAAATTACGTTCCGGCGTTGTGATTGGTTGCGTCGCAGTCACATGGGAGACGCAACCAATCACAGCAAGCCGTGACGTAATTTCAGGTCCTTAAGGATTTTAAAATTACGTCCCGGCTTTGTGATTGGTTGCGTCGCAGTCACATGGGACACGCAACCAATCACAAGCCGTGACGTCACGGGAGGCTGGACACGCGCGCATTTTAAAATGGGCGCGTGTCCAGCCTCCCGTGACGTCCCGGCTTGTGATTGGTTGCGCCGCGGTCAACCAATCACAAGCCGGGAGGCTGGACACACGCCCATTTTAAAATTTTAAAATGCGCGCGTGTCCAGCCTCCCGGCTTGTGATTGGTTGACCGCGGCGCAACCAATCACAAGCCGGGACGTCACGGGAGGCTGGACACGCGCCCATTTTAAAAAGCGCGCGTGTCCAGCCTCCCGTGACGTCACGGCTTGTGATTGGTTAATGGCGGCCATGTTGCCGGGACGCGGACCAATCACAGCAAGCCGTGACGTAATTTCGTCACGGCTTGCTGTGATTGGTCCGCGTCCCGGCAACATGGCCGCCCTGACCAATCACAAGCCGGGACTTCACGTAACCAAGTAAAAGCGCGAATTTTAAACAAACAACGCTGCCGGTTCCCTCGCTGAGGTCCAGGCTGCGTCGGAGGGTGAGTATAGCGATATTTTTTATTTTAATTCTTTCTTTTACACATTTATATGGATCCCAGGGCCTGAAGGAGAGTTTCCTCTCCTTCAGACCCTGGGAACCATCAGGAATACCGTCCGATACTTGAGTCCCATTGACTTGTATTGGTATCGGGTATCGGTATCGGATTGGATCCAATACTTTGCCGGTATCGGCCGATACTTTCCGATACCGATACTTTCAAGTATCGGACGGTATCGCTCAACACTAATAGCGACACCCCTGGACTAACGACCCAGGTGAGTGCCAAACAGAAAAAAGACAATCCCAGAGTCATACCACTAGAGACCACAAGAGGGAGCCAAAAAGTCTAATTCACAACAGGTCCCTGTCAGGGGTGGGATCCTGACAGAGGCCTAGCGAAAAGGACAGATCGTTATGGAACCGCGCCTGCACTTCATTGCGGCGATATTTTAAGAGAGGATAAGAAGCGAGGTTTATTGTGGAGAAGTGAGAAACGAGATCACAGCACAAAGGCGAAAGAACCAGTAGGAGTCATGCCCCGAGATCGGCAACATCCTACTGAGGCGCGTAGCCGGTGGCCGGAACGCCGAGGAAGTAATGGGCTCCACGCATTACTTCAAACCAACGGCAGGGCAGTTAATTACAGGTTGGCTGCTTCACCTAAATCATCTAATGAAGACAACGGAGGCAATTGTGGGAGAGGGGCGTCTCTAGGGTCCCTATAAAATAACTCCAGGCCTACCCCGTCATACGGGTGCGTCCTATCCATATCATCTGGGGGACGGAGAGAAAGAACAGAAACATACACGACAGTTGTGAGGACTATCCCGTGGTGCTCAGCAGAGAAGTACTACAACACCCAGGCACTAGGGTTGAGCGACTTTTATTTGTATAGGATCGGGTCGGGTTTCACGAAACCCGACTTTCTCAAAAGTCGGGTCGAGTGAAATCGGCCGATCCTATAAAAAAAGTCGGGGTTGGGGTCGGCCGAAACGCGAAACCCAATGCAGTGCAATGGGATACTATGGTTCCCAGGGTCTGAAGGAGAGGAAACTCTCCTTCAGGCCCTGGGATCCATATTTACGTGTAAAATAAAGAATTAAAATAAAAAAAATTGATATACTCACACTCTGACGCGCCCTGGTAGTAACCGGCATCTTCCGTTCCTAAAAATGGCGCTTGAAAGACCTTTTGAATGCTTCACGGCTTGTGATTGGTCGCGGCAGCCCACGTGACCGCTGAGCGACCAATCACAAGCCGGTGACGTTATTCTCAGGTCCTGTTCTGGTTCTCAGGTACATGAGAATTAAGTCACGGCTTGTGATTGGTCGCTGAGCGGTCACGTGGGCCGCCGCGACCAATCACAAAGCCGTGACGTCATCGGAAGGTCCTTCACGCGTTCATTCTTAAGAAGGAAGGCTGCCGGAAAGAAGCAGGGCACGTACGAGGGTGAGTATATACCTAATAGGAATATACTCACCCTCGGCTTCTTTCCGGCAGCCTTCCTTCTTAAGAATGAACGCGTGAAGGACCTTCCGATGACGTCACGGCTTTGTGATTGGTCGCGGCGGCCCACGTGACCACTCAGCGACCAATCACAAGCCGTGACTTAATTCTCATGTACCTGAGAACCAGAACAGGACCTGAGAATAACGTCACCGGCTTGTGATTGGTCGCTCAGCGGTCACGTGGGCCGCCGCGACCAATCACAAGCCGTGAAGCATTCGAAAGGTCTTTCAAGCGCCATTTTTAGGAACGGAAGATGCCGGTTACCAGCGGCGATGTCCAGGCTGCGTCGGAGAGGTGAGCATATCAATATTTTTTATTTTAATTCTTTATTTTACACTTAAATGTGGATTCTGATACCGATTTCCGATATCGCAAACATATCGGAACTCGGTATCGGAATCCCGATACCAGATTCAGAAGATCGCCGACCTCATGGCCGACCCCACACAGGGGTCGGGTCGGGTTTCATGAAACCCGACTTTGCCAAAAGTCGGCGACTTCTGAAAATGGTCGACCCGTTTCGCTCAACCCTACCAGGCGCTAGTAGGTAGGCACTGATTTCCACCTGCAAAGGGAACTCTTGATGTGCCTTCGGACCGGCCGGTCTCAGCCAGCCCAGTTAACAGTGCTCTGGATTGCAGATGCCGAAGCCTTCAATAAAGAGGTAAAGAGACTGCAAACCTGTGTCCTCGTTATTTACTGCGACCTACACCACCACCTACACCATTTATTGGGCGCCCCTTAGCAGGACCACGGACCGGGTCAGGCCACCGTGACATCCTCAGAACTGATAGACCCGGTACCGAGTACTCCGCCGTTCTGTGTCTGGGGGCCGCTCCAGTAACACTGCAGTTGGCCTACTAGTTTGGTTGGGGCCTACTAACGGTGTCTGCCGCTCCTTGGTGTTCTCCTCCACTGAACAGAGCTGAGCTTCAATCTTCAGGCTCTCATTAAGTAGTTGTTAATATAACACTGCAGTTGGCCTACTGTTGTGAATTTGGTTTTTGGGCTCCCCTGGTGGTCACTGGTGGTACTGGACTTGTGTGCTTCACTTTCTCTGTTCACCTGTTTCCATCAGGATATGGGTGTATCCTATTTAGCCTTGCTGCTCAGTTATTCTAGTGCCGGCCATCAATGTAACCAGAGCCTTTCTGTTGCATGTTCCTGCTCCTAGACTACTATCAGCTAAGTTGGACTCTTAGTCCTAAGTTTGTTTTGCATTTTTGTTCCAGTTCACAGTTATGTTATTTTTCTGTAGCTGGAAGCTCTTGTGGGCCGAAATTGCCACTCCGGTGTCATGAGTTGACACATGAGTCTTAAAGTAATTTCGGGATGGTATTTTAATAGGGTTTTCAGCTGACCGTGAAGTTCCCTATTGTATCTTCTTGCTATCTAGTAAGCGGACCTCACTTTGCTGAACCTACCTTCATACTGCGTATGTCTTTTCCTCTGAACTCACCGTCAATATATGTGGGGGGCTTCTGTCTCCTTTTTGGGGGAATTTCCCTAGAGGTAAGCCAGGTCTGTCTTTTCCTCTATTAGGGTTAGTTAGTCCTCCGGCTGGCGCTAGGCGTCTAGGGATAAAACGTAGGTACGCCACCCGGCCACTGCTAGTTGTGTGGTAGGATTAGCTCACGGTCAGCTCGAGATTCCATCACCCAAGAGCTAGTCTGTTGTTTAAGTTCTCTGACGTTCCCTTGCCATTGGGAACCATGACAGTATGGCCGGCCAAGGGTTAAAACCGTTGGCAGAAGAAAGGAGAGAAAAAGAAGTCTGCAGATTTTTTTTTTTTTTTTTTTTCCTTCTGAGTTTGCTTTTTAGTTTACTCAGTTGCATTTTTGCTCTAATTGCAGCCTTTGTCTCTCTCTCTCCTTCTAATCCTTGAATGGCTCTGATCTCACCTGATTAAAATGGATCCTCAGAGTTTGGTTACAGGTTTGAATAATCTTGCTACGAAGGTTCAAAATTTACAGGATTTTGTTGTTCATGCTCCTATATCTGAACCTAGAATTCCTATACCAGAATTTTTCTCCGGGGATAGATCTCGTTTCCTGAATTTCAAAAATAATTGTAAATTATTTCTTTCCCTGAGATCTCGCTCCGCTGGAGATCCCGCACAGCAGGTTGGGATAGTAATTTCCTTGCTGCGGGGTGACCCTCAAGACTGGGCATTTGCATTGGCACCCGGGGATCCTGCGTTGCTCAATGTGGATGCGTTTTTTCTGGCTTTGGGGTTTCTTTATGAGGAACCTAATTTAGAGATTCAGGCTGAAAAAGCCTTGATGGCCCTATCTCAAGGGCAAGATGAAGCTGAAATATACTGCCAAAAATTTTGTAAATGGTCTGTGCTTACTCAGTGGAATGAGTGCGCCCTGGCGGCGAATTTCAGAGAGGGTCTCTCTGATGCCATTAAAGATGTTATGGTGGGGTTCCCTGCACCTACAGGTCTGAATGAGTCCATGACAATGGCTATTCAGATTGATCGGCGTTTGCGGGAGCGCAAACCTGTGCACCATTTGGCGGTGTCTTCTGAGAAGGCTCCAGAAAATATGCAATGTGATAGAATTCTGTCCAGAAGCGAACGGCAGAAATTTAGGCGAAAAAATGGGTTGTGCTTCTATTGTGGTGATTCAACTCATGTTATATCAGCATGCTCTAAACGTACAAAAAAGGTTGATAAGTCTATTTCAATTGGCACTTTACAGTCTAAGTTTATTCTGTCTGTGACCTTGATTTGTTCATTATCGTCAATTACCACGGATGCCTATGTCGACTCTGGCGCCGCTTTGAGTCTAATGGATTGGTCCTTTGCCAGGCGCTGTGGGTTTGATCTGGAGCCTCTGGAAGTTCCTATACCTCTGAAGGGTATTGACTCTACACCATTGGCTAGTAATAAACCACAATACTGGACACAAGTGACTATGCGTATGAATCCAGACCATCAGGAGATGATTCGCTTCCTTGTGTTGTACAATCTACATGACGTTTTGGTGCTCGGATTACCATGGTTACAATCTCATAACCCAGTCCTTGACTGGAAAGCTATGTCTGTGTTAAGCTGGGGATGTCAGGGGGCTCATGGGGACGTACCTTTGGTTTCCATTTCGTCATCTATTCCCTCTGAGATTCCGGAATTTTTGTCTGATTATCGTGATGTTTTTGAGGAGCCTAAGCTTGGTTCACTACCTCCTCACAGAGATTGCGATTGTACCATAGATCTGATTCCGGGCAGTAAATTTCCAAAGGGTCGTTTATTTAATCTATCTGTACCTGAACATGCTGCTATGCGAGAATATATTAAGGAGTCCCTGGAAAAGGGACATATTCGTCCTTCTTCATCTCCCTTATGAGCCGGTTTTTTCTTTGTATCTAAAAAAGATGGCTTTTTGAGGCCGTGTATTGATTATCGACTCTTGAATAAAATTACAGTCAAATATCAGTATCCTCTGCCACTGCTGACTGATTTGTTTGCTCGAATAAAGGGGGCTAAGTGGTTCTCTAAGATTGATCTCCGTGGGGCGTATAATTTGGTGCGAATTAAGCAGGGGGATGAGTGGAAAACCGCATTTAATACGCCCGAGGGCCATTTTGAGTATTTAGTAATGCCTTTTGGTCTTTCAAATGCCCCTTCAGTCTTTCAGTCCTTTATGCATGACATTTTCCGTGAATATTTGGATAAATTTATGATCGTGTATCTGGATGATATTTTGATTTTTTCGGATGACTGGGATTCTCATGTCCAACAGGTCAGGAGGGTTTTTCAGGTTTTGCGGGCTAATTCCTTGTGTGTGAAGGGTTCTAAGTGTATTTTTGGGGTTCAAAAGATTTCTTTTTTGGGGTACATTTTTTCCCCCTCTTCCATTGAGATGAATCCTGTCAAGGTTCGGGCTATTTGTGATTGGACGCAGCCTTCTTCTCTTAAGAGCCTTCAGAAATTTTTGGGCTTTGCTAATTTTTATCGTCGATTTATAACTGGTTTTTCTGATGTTGCTAAACCTTTGACTGATTTGACCAAAAAGGGTGCTGATGTTGCTGATTGGTCCCCTGCTGCTGTGGAGGCCTTTCGGGAGCTTAAGCGCCGCTTTTCTTCCGCCCCTGTGTTGCGTCAGCCTGATGTTACTCTTCCTTTTCAGCTTGAGGTCGATGCTTCCGAGATCGGAGCTGGGGCGGTCTTGTCGCAGAAAAGTTCCGACTGCTCCGTGATGAGACCTTGTGCGTTCTTTTCACGAAAATTTTCGCCCGCTGAGCGAAATTATGATATTGGTAATCGGGAGCTTTTGGCTATGAAGTGGGCTTTTGAGGAGTGGCGTCATTGGCTTGAGGGGGCTAGACATCAGGTGGTGGTATTGACCGATCACAAGAATTTGATTTATCTTGAGTCTGCCAGGCGCCTGAATCCTAGACAGGCGCGCTGGTCGTTGTTTTTCTCTCGGTTTAATTTTGTGGTCTCATACTTACCAGGTTCTAAAAATGTGAAGGCGGATGCCCTTTCTAGGAGTTTTGAGCCTGATTCCCCTGGTGATTCTGAACCTACAGGTATCCTTAAGGATGGGGTGATATTATCTGCTGTTTCCCCAGACCTGCGACGGGCTTTGCAGGAGTTTCAGGCGGATAGACCTGATCGTTGCCCGCCTGGTAGACTGTTTGTTCCTGATGATTGGACCAGTAGAGTCATCTCGGAGGTTCATTCTTCTGTGTTGGCAGGTCATCCCGGGATCTTTGGTACCAGGGATTTGGTGGCTAGGTCCTTCTGGTGGCCTTCCCTGTCTCGAGATGTACTAGTTTTTGTGCAGTCTTGTGATGTTTGTGCTCGGGCCAAACCTTGTTGTTCTCGGGCCAGCGGATTGTTGTTATCTTTGCCTATTCCGAAGAGGCCTTGGACTCACATCTCTATGGATTTTATTTCTGATCTCCCTGTTTCTCAGAAAATGTCTGTCATCTGGGTGGTGTGTGACCGTTTTTCAAAGATGGTCCATTTGGTGCCCTTGCCTAAGTTGCCTTCCTCATCCGAGTTGGTTCCTCTGTTTTTTAAAAAGTGGTTCGCTTGCATGGTATTCCAGAGAATATCGTTTCTGACAGGGGGACCCAGTTCGTGTCTAGATTTTGGCGGGCGTTCTGTGCTAGGATGGGCATTGATTTGTCTTTTTCGTCTGCGTTCCATCCTCAGACTAATGGCCAGACTGAGCGAGCTAATCAGACCTTGGAGACTTATTTGAGGTGTTTTGTGTCTGCGGATCAGGATGACTGGGTTGCCTTTTTGCCGTTGGCGGAGTTTGCCCTCAATAATCGGGCTAGTTCTGCCACTTTGGTTTCTCCTTTCTTTTGCAATTCGGGGTTTCATCCTCGTTTTTCTTCCGGTCAGGTGGAGTCTTCGGATTGTCCTGGAGTGGATACTGTGGTGGATAGGTTGCATCGGATTTGGGGACAGGTGGTGGACAATTTGGAGTTGTCCCAGGAGAAGACTCGGCATTTTGCTAACCGCCATCGTCGTGTTGGTCCTCGTCTTCGTGTTGGGGACTTGGTGTGGTTGTCTTCTCATTTTGTCCCTATGAGGGTTTCTTCTCCTAAGTTTAAGCCTCGGTTCATCGGCCCGTATAAGATTTTGGAGATTCTTAACCCCGTGTCCTTTCGATTGGACCTCCCAGCATCTTTTTCTATCCATAATGTCTTCCATCGGTCATTATTGCGCAGGTATGAGGTACCGGTTGTGCCTTCCGTTGAGCCTCCCGCTCCAGTGTTGGTTGAGGGTGAATTGGAGTACGTTGTGGAGAAGATCTTGGACTCCCGTGTTTCCAGACGGAAACTTCAGTATCTGGTCAAGTGGAAGGGCTACGGTCAAGAGGATAATTCTTGGGTGACAGCCTCTGATGTTCATGCCTCTGATTTGGTCCGTGCCTTTCATAGGGCTCATCCTGATCGCCCTGGTGGTTCTTGTGAGGGTTCGGTGCCCCCCCCTTTTGGGCTCCCCCGGTGGTCACTGGTGGTACTGGACTTGTGTGCTTCACTTTCTCTGTTCACCTGTTTCCATCAGGATATGGGTGTATCCTATTTAGCCTTGCTGCTCAGTTATTCTAGTGCCGGCCATCAATGTAACCAGAGCCTTTCTGTTGCATGTTCCTGCTCCTAGACTACTATCAGCTAAGTTGGACTCTTAGTCCTAAGTTTGTTTTGCATTTTTGTTCCAGTTCACAGTTATGTTATTTTTCTGTAGCTGGAAGCTCTTGTGGGCCGAAATTGCCACTCCGGTGTCATGAGTTGACACATGAGTCTTAAAGTAATTTCGGGATGGTATTTTAATAGGGTTTTCAGCTGACCGTGAAGTTCCCTATTGTATCTTCTTGTTATCTAGTAAGCGGACCTCGCTTTGCTGAACCTACCTTCATACTGCGTATGTCTTTTCCTCTGAACTCACCGTCAATATATGTGGGGGGCTTCTGTCTCCTTTTTGGGGGAATTTCCCTAGAGGTAAGCCAGGTCTGTCTTTTCCTCTATTAGGGTTAGTTAGTCCTCCGGCTGGCGCTAGGCGTCTAGGGATAAAACGTAGGTACGCCACCTGGCCACTGCTAGTTGTGTGGTAGGATTAGCTCACGGTCAGCTCGAGATTCCATCACCCAAGAGCTAGTCTGTTGTTTAAGTTCTCTGACGTTCCCTTGCCATTGGGAACCATGACAGCCTACTAGTTTGGTTGGGGCCTACTAACGGTGTCTGCCGCTCCAAGGTGTTCTCCAGGTTTACTTGCCTGAGCTTCAATCTTCAGGCTCTCATTAAGTAGTTGTTAATATAACACTGCAGTTGGCCTACTAGTTTGGTTGGGGCCTACTAATGGTGTCTGCCGCTCCAAGGTGTTCTCCAGGTTTACTTGCCTGAGCTTCAATCTTCAGGCTCTCATTAAGTAGTTGTTAATATAACACTGCAGTGGGCCTACTACTTTGGTTGGGCCCTAGTAACGGTGTCTGCCACTCCTTGCTTGTCTCCTCTACTGAATAAAGCTTAGCTTCAATCTTCAGGCTTTTGGCCTATAGGGATTTTTAAACTGCATTTGGCCTACTACTTTGGTTGGGCCCTAGTAACGGTGTCTGCCACTCCTTGCTTGTCTCCTCCACTGAATAAAGCTTAGCTTCAATCTTCAGGCTTTCGGCCTATAGGGAATTTTAAACTGCATTTGGCCTACTACTTTGGTTGGGCCTAGTAACGGTGTCTGCCGCACTTTGGTGTTGTCCTGTGTTATTTTCCTGAGCTTCAATCTTCAGGCTTTCGGCCTATATTTTTAATATTAAACTGCATTGGGCCTACTAGTCTGGTTGGGCCCTTAAAACGGTGTCTGCCACTCCTGGTTTTTCTCCTGTGTTGTTTTCCTGAGCTTCAATCTTCAGGCTTTCGGCCTATATTTTAAATATTAAACTGCATTGGGCCTACTAGTGTGGTTGGGCCCTTAAAACGGTGTCTGCCGCTCCTGGGTTTTCTCCTGTTTTGTTTTCCTGAGCTTCAATCTTCAGGCTTTTGGCCTACATTTTAAATATTGAACTGCATTTGGCCTAGTACTTTGGTTGGGCCTAGTAACGGTGTCTGCCGCACCTTGGTGTTGTCCTGTGTTATTTTCCTGAGCTTCAATCTTCAGGCTTTCGGCCTATATTTTTAATATTAAACTGCATTGGGCCTACTAGACTGGTTGGGCCCTTAAAACGGTGTCTGCCGCTCCTGGGTTTTCTACTCCACTGAACAAAGCAATGCCGCCTGGTTAGTCCTGCTACCAATTTTGAACTGCATTTAGCCCACTTTATTATTTGGGCCTATATCTGTGTTTCCTCCTCATCCTGCCCATTGCCCAGCCAGTGCTAGATGAGTCTTGTGGTACATTGACCCAGACCGCTACATTCCCCTTGCACGCTACACAGCCACAATCTGACCCTGCTGAAAGCCAGGTTCCCCTTCCCGCATACTATACCGCCTTACACAGGGACAAAGAGGAAGGTGCAGATGAAAGTGCAGGTTCCTTCATCAGGTGGGGGGGCATACTCATTGGCGACGTCACTGGCACAGGGCCCCTCAGAGTACGCAAAAGTGTCGCTGCTGGTGGGAGGCGCCCCTGCCGTGCAAACACACCGCCGTACTTTGAGGGGCCCTGTGCCAGTGCCAATGCGAACGAGTGGGCCCCCCCTGCTTACTGAGGATCACAGCACTTGCAAAGTTGAAATACTTACCTCTCACTGCTCCACCGCCGTGACGTAGTCCACGTTTCCTGGGCCCACTTAAAAATTGAACCAGCCCTACCCCCACAACTTTAGCCAAATGACCCCCAATTTACAGTGCCTAACTATTATTATAAAGTAAATTAAGATTGACAGGCTTCAGTAACAAGAATGGATGTTTTTGCCATTAAAATTGGCACTGTAGGTGTTTTCCTGGCCTCCACTCACTGCCGACTATGCTTCCCCTTTGACTTGCATTGGGTTTCGTGTTTCGGTTGATCCCCGACTTTTGGCGACAATCGGACGATTTCACTCGACTCGACTTTTGACAAAGTCGGGTTTTGGAAAACCCGACTCAATCCTAAAAAAGTGAAAGTCGCTCAACCCTAGTTATGGCTGCTTCTTCTTCTTTTGTGGAACTTACTGTTATATAGGTATGACATGTTCTCCTCCTGCTCTTGTTAGTGCAGCTTTCTTCACAGATTTTACAGTTCTCCTGTCCAAAAATTGGCTGGCAGTGGAGGAGTATGTGACCAGATCCTTCCATCAGCCTCCTCATATAGAAAGGCAGTTTTCTCTTGTGAGGTTTTCTGTTGGAGAAGACTAATTAACGGGTTAGATCACATGCTTCTCCACAAGAAGCCATTGTATTAAATGAAGAGGTGTGCAGTCTGCAAGGAAAGCTGCAGTAACAAGAGCAGGAGGAAAACGTGTCATACCTACAGTGGGGAAAATAAGTATCTTATACACTGCCAATTTTGCAAGCTTTCCACCTACAAATGGAAATGGAAGGATACGTAATTTTTATCATAGGCACACTTCAACTGTGAGAGACAGAATCTTAAAAAATATTCAGAAAATAACATTGTATGATTTTTACATAATTAATTTTATCGCATGAAAAAGTAGTGGATACAATAGAAAAATGGAACTTAATGTTTGGTACAGAAGCCTTTGTTTGCAATTACAGGGGTCAAACGTTTCCTGTAGTTGTAGTTGTTGACCAAGTTTACACACACTGATTTTGACCCACTCCTCAGCACAAATCTTCTCCACATCTTTCAAGTTTCTGATCTGTCGCTGGGCAACATTGACTTTCAGCTCCCTCAAAAGATTTTCTATTGGGTTCAGGTCTGGAGAATGGCTAGGCCACTACAGGACCTTGAAATGAATCTTATGGAGTTACTCCTTAGTTGCCCTGGCTGTGTGTTTCACTTCATTTTCATGCTGGAAGACCTAGGCACAACCCATCTTCAATGCTCTTACTGAGGGATGGAGGCTGTTGGCCAAAATCTCGATATACATGACACCATCCATCCTCCCCTCAATATGGTGCAGTCATCATGTCCACTTTGCAGAAAAGCACTCTCAAAGTATGATGCTTCCTCCACCATGGTAGATGGTGTTCTTGGGGTTGTGTTCATCCTTCTTCCTCCAAAAACGGTGAGTGGAGTTCTATTTTGGTCTCATCTGACCACATGACCTTCTCCCATGCCTTCTCTATATCATCCAGATGGTCATTGGTGAACTTCACATGGGCCTGGGCATGTGTTGGCATGAGCAGGGGGACCTTGTGTACCATGCAGGATTTTAATCCATAACGAAGTAGTGTGTCACTAATGGCAATGTTTGAGACTGTGGTCCCGGCTCTCCTCAAGTTCTTGGCCATGTCCTCCAATGTAGTTCTGAACTGATTCGTGACCTATATCAGAATCATCCTTACCCCACGGGGTGAGATCTTGGATGGAACTCCAGACTGAGGAAGATTGACAGTTATCTTGTGTTTCTCCCATCTTCTAATAATTGTGCCAACAGTTGTTTCCTTCTCACCAAGCTGCTTGCCTATTGTCCTGTATCCCATTCAAACCTTGTGCAGGTCTACAATTTTGTCCCTGGTGTCCTTAGACAGCTCTTTGGTCTTGGCCATGATGGAGAGGTTGAAATGTGATTGATTGTGTGGACAGATGTCTATTATACAAGTTTAAACAGGTGCATTTAATACTGGTAATGAGTGTAAAGCAGGAGGAATTCTTAAACAAAAACAAACAGGTCTGTGAGAGCCTACGATAAAAATTACAGACCTCTGCATTCTTTGTAGGTGGGAAAACTTGCAAAATTGGTAGTGTATTAAATACTTATTTTTCCCACTATAAATTAGTAAGTGCTACAAAATCTTATTCCCTACACGTAAAGGTGGACAACCCTTTTGAGGAGCTTGAAAGATCTTGGATACATTCCTAGGAGACCTCAGAGTGCTACACACATCTTTTCACTTTAATGGACAGATGGCGGTACCTGGGTTGCACTTGCAGAAATGAAGAATCCTTGGTAGTATAAAATTAAGGTTTTTATTACATTAATGAGTTTCAGCATCAGACTGGCTCATTTTTCAAGGTAAAAAAAAGATTACGTTTGTTTATTCGTCTTAATAAAGGCGCCAGTCCAGTTCCAAAACACGTTAATGTAATAAAAATCTTCATTTTATCCAATCAGGGATTCTTAATTTATGCAAGCGCAGCCCAGGTACCATGAACTCTTCACTAAAGTGAATTGCTGTCTGAAATAATTTTTCCTACAGCCACAGATTCTAAGGATCTTATAAAGTGTTGTGTCCATGCACAACCACTCCAGGTGAGCATTACCATCATTTCTGATCCAACCAGAACTCAACACGTCTTTTCATGGCAATTGTAGACTTTACAGTACTTTTGATTCAAAATGAAGTGATTCATTATAAATCAAATTTTGGGGCAAAATTTGGCAAAGTTGGAGAATTCGAAAAGATTCACTTATCTCAATTACTGATGTTTGCAAAGTTTTGTGAACATACAGTGATCACTAGTGTTGAGCATTCCGATACCGCAAGTATCGGGTATCGGCCGATACTTGCGGGTATCGGAATTCCGATACCGAGATCCGATACTTTTGTGGTATCGGGTATCGGTATCGAAAAAACATTAATGTGTAAAATTAAGAATTAAAATAAAAAATATTGCTATACTCACCTCTCCGACGCAGCCTGGACCTCACCAACCGCGGTCACATGGGCGACGCGACCAATCACAAGCCGTGACGTCACGGGAGGCAGGAGACGCGCGCATTTTTAAAATTACGTCACGGCTTGTGATTGGTTGCGTGCCGCCCATGTGACCGCGACGCGACCAATCACAGCAAGCCGTGACGTAATTTCAGGTCCTCAATGCAGAAATAGGCATCAGGACCTGAAATTACGTCACGGCTTGCTGTGATTGGTCGCGTCGCGGTCACATGGGCGGCACGCAACCAATCACAAGCCGTGACGTAATTTTAAAAATGCGCGCGTCTCCTGCCTCCCGTGACGTCACGGCTTGTGATTGGTCGCGTCGCCCATGTGACCGCGACGCGACCAATCACAAGCCGGAACGTAATTTTAAATTCCTGAATGCCTAGAATTAGGCATTGAGGACCTGAAAATTACGTCACGGCTTGCTGTGATTGGTCGCGTCGCGGCCACATGGGCGGCACGCGACCAATCACAAGCCGTGACGTCACGGGAGGAAGGAAAAGCGCGCATTTTAAGCAAAGAAGGCTCCCGGTTCCCTCGGTAAGGTCCAGGCTGCGTCGGAGAGGTGAGTATAGCAATATTTTTTATTTTAATTCTTTCTTTTACACACTAATATGGTTCCCAGGGCCTGAAGGAGAGTTTCCTCTCCTTCAGACCCTGGGAACCATCAGGAATACCGTCCGATACTTGAGTCCCATTGACTTGTATTGGTATCGGGTATCGGTATCGGATTAGATCCGATACTTTGCCGGTATCGGCCGATACTTTCCGATACCGATACTTTCAAGTATCGGACGGTATCGCTCAACACTAGTGATCACTTAACTTTCCCTTGTCTTTGTACAAAGCTGTCCCATGCAATTCCACTGCGATCAATTGGTTATACTGGACATATAGTTTCTCTTTTCTCATGGGATTATAGCCACAAGCAGTGGGCAAAAGTAGAGTAAGTAGCTTGATAATTACAAGATGATAGAGAAGGGAAGTGTTGCCCAATGTTATACCGTGGCTGACCTAGACTCACCCCTGGTTTAATAGTTTTCCTTTCATAATTAGGGTTTTGCCAATCTTTGTCATTTCTCTAAACCCATACATTCTCAATTAACACAACAGAAAAAGAACAACAGGACTTTATGCTGCTCGTGAGGTCAGTACTTGCTGGGATTATGGAACCAAAGAATCCTGAGTAGCATGTATTGATTGGGTCTGACAGTTCCTGCCACATTAAGCCTCACCACAGCTGTGATATAAAGGCGCTTAGAGCTGTTATCAGAAATACCATCCACTATCTTTAAAGATCATCAAAATTGTTTCAGAATGTATAAGAGTTATTGTCACATAATTTGCTCAATGAATTTCAACAGAATAAATCGGTTTAACATTTTAATGCTAGCTTAAAGGTCAAACACAAATAAATTAAGCATTTATCCTATGAATGTTATCATGTAAGGTCAATTTACTAAAAGATGTAGACTGCAGGACAAATAGCATTTCTCTAGTGCTTCATATGTTGGATGGGGCGCCTAAAAATACCAGTTCCTGGATCTTTTCCAGGAACTGCTGTCAGAGTCTGTGCATTTATAGAGTAAGCAGGAAATTTGTAGGTTATTAAGACAAGGTAGAGAATGATGTAAAGGTTTTTATTAAACCCAGAGCATGTATACTGTAACTGAGAGCCTCAGGTTTTACCCAGTGGATGGTGGAAACATATTCACAAGATCTGCAAGAAAAATCAGTGTAGGACTGGGTTTCATTGGTCCTACCACAGGAAATTATTGTAAATGCTACCCTCCATCTACAAAAAAAAATATCTGTATCATGGACCACTGTATACAGAGGATATATTATATTGTATCAGTTATGGTATAATAGTATTTTGTGAGTCAGCCCATAAAAAATACCTCCAGTCATTGAATCGTCGTCTGCTGGAACTTTGGACCTCCTAATTGTGTAATAGCATGGGTCCAACAGAAACTCCTTTGGTAGTCTAGCGCAGACTCGGGAGCTACATGTGGCTCGAAGGCAGTGTCGGACTGGGGTGCCAAGGGCCCACCAGTAATATTGACTTCGGAGGGGTCCACTTTTTACCTGAATACAAGTGTTACACTACGCTCAATCATAAATTTACCTATAGTATATTTCTATATAATAATAAACTGGAAGACACAAAAGAGCATAGTAAAACCAAAAACACTCAGTTTAAAAAAACCACAGTAATCCGCAAGTGCTAGTAAAAAGATGTAAAAAACAGGGTATTTGGTTGATATGTTTTTTGCAAAAAATGTATACTAAGCTCCTCCACCAAATGTCAAGGTATACCCATATAGAGCAGTACTAACTGATGCATGCAATCCCTATCTGATGTATTTAAAAACCTGATCATCTGTATATTACCTGTGTGAACAGGGTTCAGAGAGGAAATGTCCATGTGGACACGCTGAGTGGAACAACTTTTGTGCAGATAGCCCAAGAGGAGTGGTGGGTAACTCCCCAGTTTTGTAGACACAAGAGAACAATTATGGAAACAGGAACACATGGGCTACTTGCACAGTGAACAACTCTATAGGAACATGTTCCCACTCCACCAAGAAACTTGAAGACACAAAAGAGCATAGTAAATCCAAAAACACTCTGTTTCAAAAAATCACAGTAATCCGCAAGAGCTAGTAAAAAGATGTAAAAAATAGGGTATTTGGTTGATATGTTTTTTTGCAAAAATTTGCTTTCAACTGTATGGACCAGTATCATCATGCGAGTACCAGAGATGAATTGTCTAACCTGGGCAACACTATTGTAAATTCAGCTCTCAGTTTGTTGGGCCTTGCCTAGGTGCCCTTTCTTCTCCATTGGCACAACACTAGCTATTCAGTCCTACATTTGTGTAACATGTCCCACTACACTTCTATAGGGTCTACTTTCACTTTCCAATATCTCATTAGCTGGCTGCGCACTGCTGCTCATTCGTGACAAACTGCCTGCTGCGTGCGCTTTTCTTTTTATATGAACCCTCCTACCCGGGTCAAGAGGTTGGTCCTGCTCCTTATTTCTTCCCCTCGGCAACAATGGAGCCAGCCTCAAAAGTTCCGGATCCGGCTCGGTGCAGGCACCTGCAGCTCGGTCTTCCTCCTTAAATGTTGTCCATTTTTCATGGACTGTTTGATAGGAGAAGGTTGCGAAACCTCCACAATTTATTTTCTAATTTGAGAAAAACTCGGATCAAAATCGGACATATTTCCATGATTATCTGTGGACTGAATGAGGCCTAAAGTAGAGTTTCATGAGTTTTGACATACGAGAACATCACAGATGGTTGAAACTCGCATACTGACCAAATACTGATGGGGAAAAAATAGATGTCTGAGTGAAATCTAAAGGCCCCCATACAGATTAGAATAATGTAAGCCGAACCCGTCAAGATCGATGAGTTTGGCAAACAAACAGTCTCATTTCAATGGGGGTGATGGCTGACTGATCGCAAGGGGAAATGTTGTTCAAATATGTCAGATTTCAGACTACCAGTTGCATTTTTCTAATGACCAATGTGTCAACCGGCAGCATTCTAATAGAGAACACAGGAGCACTCTTCCTGTGCGTGGGACAGTCGGCTGAGTTGGATGTTGGCCGTTCGATTGCCCGAGGCATCGGTCATTTGTCAGCCATCTAATGTGTATGGGAACAGAACAGAGATAACATGGTTAATTATAGTTAGACGATAAGTGCTCGTTATCTATTCTGCAAAGCTGCTCTAAATGGAATAAGTTGTACCTGGTTCTGCTTTTCTTGCTAAATAGTTTGGCGTTTCTGTGTCTAGACTTTGGTTACTTTAATATTGATCTTGTACAAAATCCTAATGGAAAGTAGTGATGGTCGTACAGGGTTTGTTTTGCTCTTGTATCAAGAGTGCTGCAATATATCTAGTGGAAAATGTGACAACGCAAGAAAGCTATTGTATTTTTTATTTTACATATATGTAAGCAAATTGCAGGTACGCTACAAACACAGGTGTGGTATGTATTATTGAGTAGAACAAATATCCGTCACTTGATCCAGATGGGTCTATACTTACAACTGAATCATTGAGGGTCCAGGAAGCGTTTGAAAATTTATTATCTCGCTGCAAGTTTTGGATAAATAATTAAGACTCTGGGAAGGCAAGATTAATAAATTATTCCAAATCACCATGGCACCTGCAATAAAATAATCATAAAACTATAACATAACCAAAGTCAGTAGTCAGCAACATGGCCATTCAAAGTGAAGTGCATGATTAAAATAAATCAAATATTTACGTTCGGCGCATTCCGTGATTGAATTGTCGGAATTATTGTTTTGTTTATTTGTTGTTGTTTTTTTGGGGGGTGGGATGAATACAGTAGCTTCTGGTGCTGGTTAAAGGGGTTGTCTTAGCTTGTCATACTTTTTTTTTTAAATCTATGGATGTTCAGTTCTTCTACAGCTCAACCAAAGGGAAATGTAGCATTGTACAGAGCATATGGAACTCAATGGGCCACCCATATAATGCATGGACATGCTGGGTCCTCCAGTGCAAGCAAAGCATATTATAGCTACTCTCCAATGAGTTTAAAGGGATTGTTCTGGCTTATCATGAATGTCGTCAGACACTCTATGTTACTGCAGACTTGCTAATCTTCACATTGCTAATCACAGCGCACATAGTGGCTGAAGACTTTCATGATAAGCCTAGACAACCTCTTTAACATTGAAACACAACCAAACTACAAAGCCAAAACTATTGCACATTTTCTTTCAATTATCCCTGTGTTAATTCCTCACATCTCTGTTCCACCTGGAATCAGCCTGAAAAAGTTCCCAAAAAAATAAATATAAATCACAGCAATGTAAAAATGCCATTGCTGTGCACATGTTCAGTCTTTGTCACTTTTTGAAAGGAAATCTGTCACCAGGTTTTTACTCCCCCTATCTGAGAGCAGCATGACATAAAAGAAGAGATTCTGATTCCAACAATGTGTCACTTACTCAGCTGCTTGCTGTTCTTTTGATAAGATCTTAGTTTTCTCTTCTGAAAATCTAGCAGTTCTCAGAATGCTGAGCTCTGTTCAACTCTGCCCACGCTACTGATTGGCTGCTTTCTACCATGTACAGTGTACTAGAATGAGCACATGTTGAAGATAGCAAATAATATATATCAATTTGGAAAAATCAAATAAATCACTATGTGGAACAGGCGACATATATTTGCTGAGTGGTTGAATGGTAGATCATTCGGAAAAGCACTGAACACCAAAGAGAGAACACCGAACATATGATCCAAAAAAGAAGAAAGGTGGAACAAATGGTAGAATAATAAAAATACCTTCATTAGACAAGATTGGAAAAGAAAAAAGAGAAATCCAGCAATAGGTGTGGGTGAACTAAAAAATATAAACTTTATTCCATATGATTAAAAAATCATTTCAGGTATATTAATTGTCAGGCACAAAGCTTCATATATCAGATCAACGCAATTCGACGTTAGCCTTTTTCAAGATTTCTTTTCCATTGTGCCTATTTGGACTGCTCCACCAGATCCGTGCAAGGCGTTGGCTGAATCAGGGGAATTGATCTGAAGGCTAGGTAAGCTGACTTCCTATTTTGCATTAGACAAGGTTGGTATACGGTAGCACTACATGCTAAAAAGGTGCCTGTACTAGTATAAGAGCCAATAATACATGTACAAGATAAACATTCAATAAGGATTCAGAGCCAGACCACTAGATAGAAATCTAAGTCTATTAATATACAATAAGTCTGATATATAAATATATATCTACATGCTCACTATACACTCACCGGCCACTTTATTAGGTACACCATGCTAGTAACGGGTTGGACCCCTTTTGCCTTCAGAACTGCCTCAATTCTTCGTGGCATAGATTCAACAAGGTGCTGGAAGCATTCCTCAGAGATTTTGGTCCATATTGACATGATGGCATCACACAGTTGCCGCAGATTTGTCGGCTGCACATCCCAAAGATGCTCCATACAAGGCAGGATGGATCCATGCTTTCATGTTGTTTACGCCAAATTCTGACCCTACCATCCGAATGTCACAGCAGAAATCGAGACTCATCAGACCAAGCAACGTTTTTCCAATCTTCTACTGTCCAATTTCGATGAGCTTGTACAAATTGTAGCCTCAGTTTCCTGTTCTTAGCTGAAAGGAGTGGTACCCGGTGTGGTCTTCTGCTGCTGTAGCCCATCTGCCTCAAAGTTCGATGCACTGTGTATTCAGAGATGCTCTTAGGCCTACCTTGGTTGTAACGGGTGTCGATTTGAGTCACTGTTGCCTTTCTATCAGCTCGAACCAGTCTGCCCATTCTCCTCTGACCTCTGGCATCAACAAGGCATTTCCGCCCACAGAACTGCCGCTCACTGGATTTTTTTTCTTTTTCGGACCATTCTCTGTAAACCCTAGAGATGGTTGTGCGTGAAAATCCCAGTAGATCAGCAGTTTCTGAAATACTCAGACCAGCCCTTCTGGCACCAACAACCATGCCACGTTCAAAGGCACTCAAATCACCTTTCTTCCCCATACTGATGCTCGGTTTGAACTGCAGGAGATTGTCTTGACCATGTCTACATGCCTAAATGCACTGAGTTGCCGCCATGTGATTGGCTGATTAGAAATTAAGTGTTAACAAGAAGTTGGACAGGTGTACCTAATAAAGTGGCCAGTGAGTGTATATCACAATCAATTTTTTTTAGGGAAACGACTTAAGAAACATAGACTAAAAAACAATGAAAAATGACAATCTAGAACCATGAAGCAGAGGTCCAAGTGGAGGGAGAGGGGATGTTGCTGGTTGTGGATGAAGTAGTGTAGGTGGAAAAGGTGGAGGAAGATGTAGCCAACATGGTTTTTGTGTTATTTTTTTTATTATTTTTCATTTTATTTGGGGAGGCCCAAAAATTAAATAAGGCAAATAAAGTATAACAATGGCTGGGTGCGGCTGGGATAGCTGTCTAGTCAGCCAAAGGTATGGACAAGTCATGTGTGATACATGTTTGTTTCAGTTTGATGAATGTTAGCTTCCCCACTTTGGCTGTGGACAGGCAGCTGCGCCTGTCTCTGATCAAACCACCTGCTAAACACACATTCTGACAGTATACATGCTGCAGGGCAGGACAGCACCTCCAAGGCATAAATGGCAAGCTCACGCCATATGTTCAATTTAGAGACCCAGAAGTTAAATGGGGTAGACCCATCAGTTAGTACATGGAGACATGGGGAGATACACGGTGAAACAGCTAGTAGCATCTCAGGGTAAAGTTCTACTGGCTGCAGCAGGAAGGGGAAGGAGTCTCCCAATATGCCACAGGAAGTACTAGCAGAGGTGCAAAAAAAAGAGGCAGACTGAGTAGGCTGCTTGGGATCTGTGGATGGGAACCTACGAGAGCAATTTTTCCTGGGACTCTACCATACTCCCCTTAAACAGGTCCTGTGTGAGTGAGTTAAGGTACCGTCACACTAAGCGACGCTGCAGCGATAGCGACAGCAATGCCGATCGCTGCAGCGTCGCTGTGTGGTCGCTGGAGAGCTGTCACACAGACCGCTCTCCAGCGACCAGCGATGCCGAGGTCCCCGGGTAACCAGGGTAAACATCGGGTTGCTAAGCGCAGGGCCGCGCTTAGTAACCCGATGTTTACCCTGGTTACCAGCGTAAAAGTTAAAAAAACAAACAGTACATGCTCACCTGCGCGTCCCCCAGCCTCTGCATCCTGACGCTGACTGAGCTCCGGCCCTAACAGCACAGCGGTGACGTCACCGCTGTTGCTTTCACTTTCAGTTTAGGGCCGGCGCTTTAGTGTCAGGAAGCAGAGGCTGGGGGACGCGCAGGTGAGTATGTACTGTTTGTTTTTTTAACTTTTACGCTGGTAACCAGGGTAAACATCGGGTAACTAAGCGCGGCCCTGCGCTTAGTAACCCGATGTTTACCCTGGTTACCAGTGTAAAATATCACTGGTATCGTCGCTTTTGCTGTCAAACACGGCGATACACGGCGACCTAGCGACCAAATAATGTGCAGACCTTCTAGCAGCGACCAGCAATTTCACAGCGGGATCCAGATCGCTGCTGCGTGTCAAATACAGCGATATCGCCATCCAGGTCGCTGCAACGTCACGGATTGCTGGCGATATCGCCTAGTGTGACGGTACCTTTAGAGTAGACCTTCCCTTAAGCCTTTAGCAAATATTGACGGAGGCAGTGGCCTGAAGCAAAGAAGAATGCTATACTTCCATAGTGATGCAGACCCAGACCTTTGCAACTCACGGGAGAGCAAAGAATGAAGAGGCTCTGATCAGAGTGGTGCAAGATCTGCAGAATTCCCTAAATATTATGCAAAAGAAAGGTGGATGGGGCTCTGTCCCTGAGGCCGCCTACCGCCCTTACAATATCCCTATTGGGCCTGAGCATGAACCTACCTACGCAAGTCTGCTGATCCCCTACAGGCCTCCACCTATTACGTCTGTATGTAGATCGTTCCACCAAGTTCCTCAATATTCCCCACAGGCATGCCAGTGGCTTGAGGTGATCTATCTGGGACCCCAGCATTCTCTAACTATGCCAGATAGTCAAGTTTTAAGGGCATCTCTAGCACACAGGTGAAGAAAGGACCATTAGAAAACACAGTGTTGGGGGTGTGGAAGTAGAGGACACTTCACTAGAGGGTGTTGGAGTGATTTACAACAGCACTCAGATTTGCCATTAAACTTACGGACCCCCCACAGTATTGGGACATACTGTTGGGGAAGTGGAGGGTCAAACCACCCAGCACAGCTCTGAACATCTGGATGCACGGTGTCCCATCCTTCGAGCTGAGTTTGAAGGCATTCCAGTGGACTGCTTAGTAAATACCGGGTTACAGGTGACAACCATGCCAGAGTCAAACTTCAACCGTTACAAGCCAGAGTGGGAGACAATGATCCGGATAAAAGCAGCTAATCACAAACCGATCCCCATAACAGGGTTTATGTGGATGAATATGTAGCTATGTGGACAAGATGTGGGAAGAAAAGCCATCCTGCTGGTTACCAAGCCATAAAGAGAAGATGTAACGGTGATGATGGGCATAAATATCCTGCGAGAGTTGGACCAGATCATAGAATCATAGAATGGTAGAGTTGGAAGGGACCTCCTGGGTCATCTGATCCAACCCCCTGCTCAAAGCAGGATTCATTAAATGAATCATGTTCACTAAATGGGGGTCTGGCTAATGGAAACCAGAAACTCAGTACAAACCCACCCAGAAAGTGTTCTAACGGCTGATCCGTGGTACACCAGTCTGTGGGAGTTATACAAGTGCTGGGAAGGGTTTCTCTCACCCTCACTCCTTGTCGGGAAATCATCTTGCCACTGACTCTGTGAACCTTCCGCAACCTTGAAGGTATGGAGATGATCATTAAAACGGTGGGCTTAGGAGAGGTAGTCCAAAATGCCCTGGCAGCATGTACATTGGCAGTGGTCCATAATGTACAAGTACCCATCAGAGCTGTGAATGTGGGACAGAGAGTAGTTTACTTAAAGCTGGAAGTGAAGCTGGCTTGTGCATACCTACATCGAGGTAAAGTGCTGAGTCGGAAAGAAGTGACCCTTGCCCTGGTAGGTGTTGCCTTCTGGAACCTGGCAGTCACGGTCAAAACAGAGAAGGCACCCAACTCCATAATGGAATAGTTGAGCCATCTAGACCCAAATGGGGTGTATGTGAAGACTCTCCAATCATATACAAGCAGTTGAAGCAATGCTGGCCACATTTTCCCACCGTGCTGATGACTTCAGCTGCACAGATGTCATCACCCAAGAGATACACTTCTCCGATCCGAGAAAGATATAGACAGATACATCCCAAATTGTACCAGGAGGCAAAGATGTTGTTGAAACAGATGTTTGACTCGGGAGTGGTGCGAAGTAGATAGAGTCCATTGGCAGCCCCAGTGGTGCTTGTCAAGAATAGAGATGAGCGAACCATTTACAGTTCGATTTAGTCCGATTCGCTGAAAGTTTAGTTCGACGAACTTTCCCAAACCACATTAAATTCAATGGGAGGCCAAACTAAACGTATACACAAAAACTTAAGGGATGACAAAACGCTTCCCAAACAGCCAAAATTAGGGACAGACAAAATGAAAAGTGGCATCAATTGACCAACAGTAGAAATTTGGAAATGGCACAACAGCAGTCAGTCATGGGCCATGCATGAGGTATCAGGGTCTGGGCCAGCATTTACAGCTTTGAATTGAAGTTTGAATGAAGACCTAGTGATTAAGAGAGAGGTGTAAGGCCGGGTGCGCTGCGCATCATCCGCATACATCTGCATGCATCATGCGTACATATCTATTAACATGCAGGGACATGCATTCGCATGTGGATGCATACGCATGCGTCATTTTATGGTGTGCGGCAGTGTCCAGCGAATGTAACAAGTTGCATTTTTTGAGACGGCAAATATTGCGCAATCGTCCACATGCAGACGATTGCGGATGATTGCGTAAAAAAACACATTACTATCTATGGGAACGCATTGGTACGCAAGCACATGCATATGCATGCGTTCGATAAGCAATGCGTACTTCACACTAATCATGTCCAGGATATGATGTCAACACCTACAAAATCACTGATGTATAAAAGGGGGTCTGGAGACAGGTAGTCCATTACTCTCAAGACTCTGGATGGAAGCATAAGACTCAGGACTAGTGTTGAGCGATACCTTCCAATACTTGAAAGTATCGGTATCGGATAGTATCGGCCGATACCCAGAAAATATCGGATATCGCCGATACCGATACCCGATACCAATACAAGTCAATGGGACTCAAGTATCGGAAGGTATCCTGGATGGATCCCAGGGTCAGAAGGAGAGGAAACTCTCCTTCAGGCCCTGGGATCCATATTAATGTAAAAAATAAAGAATTAAAATAATAAATATGGATATACTCACCCGTCCGGCGGCCCCTGGACCTTACCGCTGTTAACCGGCAGCCTCCGTTCCTAAGAATGAGCGCGTGAAGGGCCTGCGATGATGTCGCGGCTTGTGATTGGTCGCGTGAGCGGTCACGTGACCGCTCACGCGACCAATCACAAGCCGCGACGTCATCGCAGGCCCTTCACGCGCTCATTCTTAGGAACGGAGGCTGCCGGTTACAGCGGTAAAGTCTAGGGGCCGCCGGAGAGGTGAGTATATCCTTATTTTTTATTTTCATTCTTTATTTTTTACATTAATATGGATCCGATTCTGATTTCCGATATCACAAAAGTATCGGAACTCGGTATCGGAATTCCTATACCACAAGTATCGGCCGATACCCGATACTTGCGGTATCGGAATGCTCAACACTACTCAGGACAAGACTCTGGATGTAAGTATGGAAGCTTTGAAAATGTCTGCTTCTCTTTGCAGTCTGTACTCTGTACTCATTTTTTTGTGTTCCTTGTAGACTGCTTGAGGCTCGGTTCTGCTGCTGCCATCCTGTTGCTGCCGTCCTGTTGCTACTGTCCTAGTGCTGCCGCCTTTCTGGTGCTGCTGGCCTGGTGCTGCTGGATGTAAGTGTAGAAGCTTTGAAAATGTCTGTTTCTCTTTACAGTCTGTACTCTGTACTATTTTTTTTCATGTCCCTTGTAGACTGTTTGCTGCTCCAGTTCTGTTGTTGCCATCCTGTGCACTCTGCATTAATTTTTTTCTTTTCCTTGTAGACTGTTTGCTGCTCCAGTTCTGGTGCTGCTGTCTTGTTGCTGCCATCCTGTTGCTGCCGTCCTAGTGCTGCCATCTTTCTGGTGCTGCCATCTTTCTGGTGCTGCTGGATGTAAGTATAGAAGCTTTGAAAATGTCTGTTTCTCTTTGCAGTCTTTACTCTGTACTATTTTTTTTTCAGGTCCCTTGTAGACTGTTTGCTCCGGTCCTGTTTCTGATGTCCTGTGTACTCTGTACTAATTTTTTTATTTTCCTTGTAGACTGTTTGCTGCTGCCGTCCTGGTGCTGCTGTTATCCTGGTGCTGCTGCTGTCCTGGTGCTGCCTGACTGCTGTGCTGTTGGACTACTGCCTGTACTGTAAGTATTGGTGTCCATTGTTCATCTTTTGGGTGCTACATTGTGTTTGTCTCTTAACATGTTCAATTTTTCTTATCTGTTCTTTTCTTTAGTGTTTCACTTGACTGCTGCCTGCTCTTCCAACAGTGTCCTTCACTGAAGCTTCCGAAAGTGGACATGACACAGATTATGTAATAACATTTGATTTACTGATTGGTATGTTTTGACTTTCAATACTAGACATGTGTTAAATCATGTATTTTCTTTACAGGTTCCAGTCGAGTGGAAATGATTATTCTCAGGATTTTCGGCCTCAAGTTGCTGAGGAGTAAAGACGGGGTGTAAGTAGCCTTTATCAGAGTTGTTATTGAATTTGTTTTCAGTTTTACTTACACATTTTTTTTTTGTATTTCATCTATAGGTTCCACAACGTGAGGAAGGACAATCGGATATTGATAACGAGGTCCTTATTCAAGCTGTGCAAGAACGAGCAGCTTTGTGGGACCCCCCGTCATTGGAATCATTCCGACTCAGCCTTGATCCGACGACTCTGGGAAGAAGTGGCCAGATCACTATTGGATGATTGGGACCATGCAAGGCCACAAGTCAGAAAGTATTGCAATGTTGTCTTTTACACGTTGGTTTTGCTGTAAGGCTGTGTGCACATGGAGCGCCCCCCAGACGCAGGGCAGCGGGGTACTCGGTACCGGGTCTCTCTCTCTCGGTTCTGGGGATGTCACGGTGGCCTGACCCTGTCCGTGGCCCTGCTAAGGGGCGTCCAATTAAAGATGTAGGTGATGGTGTAGGTCACAGTAAATAACGAGGACACAGGGTTGCAGTCTCTTTACCTCTTTACTGAAGACTTCGGCATCCGCAATCCAGAGCACTGTTAACAGGGCTGGCTGAGACCGGCCGGTCCGAAAGCACATCCAGAGTTCCCTTTGCAGGTGGAAATCAGTAGCCTACCTACTAGCACCTGGGTGTTGTAGTACTTCCATGCTGAGCACCACGGGATAGTCCTCACAACTGTCGTGTATGTTTCTGTTCTTTCTCTCCGTCCCCCAGATGATATGGACAGGACACGCCCGTATGAATGGGTAGGCCTGGAGCTATTTTATAGGGACCCTAGAGACACCCCTCTCTCACAATTGCCTCCGTTGTCTTTATTAGGTGAATAAGGTGAGACAGCCAACCTAAAGTTAACTGTCCTGCCGTTGGTTCAAAGTAATGCGTAGAGTCTGTTACTTTCTCGGCGTTCCGGCCACCGGCTACGCGCCTCAGTAGGATGTTGCCGATCTCGGGGCACGACTCCTACTGGTTCTATCGCTTTTGTGCTGTGATCTCGTTTCTCACTTCTCCACAATATCCTTCGCTTCGTGTCCTTTCCTAAGATGCCGCCGCAATGAGGTGCAGGCACGGCTTTGTAACAATCTGTCCTTTCGCTAGGCCTCTGTCAGGATCCCACCCCTGACAGGGACCCCCCTGAATCTTCCCAAGTAACGCTCTCCTCTCACTAGATGTTACCTGGGCAAAACCCAGTCAGCTTCTCCCTAACTTCCTATGCAACCCCCAGTTTTACCAGAGTGTGAGGAGTGGCCTAATACATAGAACCTTTTGCTCCCCCTGGTGGCCGGACTGTGAAGTGTAATGTGTGACTGTGATACCTGGTCAGGTGAACTCTTTTAGTGCAATCAGATGTACCATCACTCCCCTTAGCGGCAGAGCGACGTTACTGCAATGACCAGGTCTCTGGGGCGCTGCACACACGTTCAGGATTTTTTGTGTTTTTTTCGCATTTTTTCGCTATAAAAACGCAATAAGAATGCTTAGAAAACACATACGTATGTGCAGCGCCCCAGAGTCCTGGCCGTTGCAGTAATGTCGCTCTTCCACCAGGGGGAGTGATATTACGTCTGATGGTACTAAAGGAGCTCACCTGACCAGGTATCACAAGTCACACACTGCACTTCACACTCCAGTCCACCAGGGGGAGCCTTGCTTCTATCTATTAGGGCACTCCTCATACACGAGTAAAACTGGTGGGTTGGATAGGAAGTCAGTCAGAAGCTACCTGGGTTCGACCCAGAGAGGACCTGACAGGCAGACAGGGGGAGAAGGAGGAACATCTGAGCTGCAGACAGGGGGTCCCTGTCAGGGGTAGGATCCTGACAGAGGCCAAGCACGAGGTAGAACGTTACGGAGCTGTGCCTGCACCCATTGCGGCAGCATCCTAAGAAAGGACACGAAGCGAAGTATATTGTGGAGAGTGAGAAACGAAGTCACAGCACAATGAGATAATACCAGGAGGAGTTCTGCCCCAAGATCGGCAGCCTCCTTCTGAGGCGTGTAGCCGGTGGCCAGAACACCGAGGGAGTAATTGACTTCAGAGACCGGCAGCACAGTCAATTCCAAGTTGGTTGCCCAACCTTAATATCTAAGAAGACACAGAGGCAAATTGTGGGAGAGGGGCGTCACTAGGGTCCCTATAAATAAGCTCCAGGCCTACCCCGTCATACGGGTTGTCCTATCCATACCATCTGGGGGACAGAGAGAGAGAGAGAAGATCAGAAACATCCACGAAAGTTTCGAGGACTATCCCGTGGTGCTCAGCAGGGAGGTACTACAACACACAGGCGCTAGTAGGAAGGCTACTGATTTCCACCTGGATAAGGGAACTCTGGATTTGCCTTCGGACCGGCCGGACTCTGCCTGCCCTGTGAACGGTACTCTGGACTGTGGGCGCTGAAGTCTTCAGTAAAAGGTAAAGAGACTGCAACCTTTGTGTCCTCCTTATTCACTGCACCTTACAACGTCCACCATCACCACCTATACATCCGGGAAGCCCTGGGGACATACTTCACCTGTGGGAAGGTATATCATCTAGCTGCTAATCCATCACCCCAGCAGACCCCTAAGCAGCGTCGGTCACTCTGACCGAGTACCACAGGTGGCGTCACGAACACCAGACAAACTACACCTTAATTAGGCGCCCCTCAGAAGGGCTACGGACCGGGTCGAGCCACCGTGACATCCCCAGAACCGAGACAGAGGGACCCGGTGCCGAGGACCCCATTGCCCTGAACGTGGGGGCGCTCCATATGCATCCCATCATTTATAATGCATTCCGCAATTTTTGTGCATATGTTGCGTTTTTTTTCCACGAAAAAACGCATCGCGGTAAAAAACGCAGCATGTTCATTAATTTTGCGGATTTTTCACGTTTTTACCGCTATTTAACTGCATTGTGAAAGCTCCGAAAAAAAACGCGGTAAAAACGCGAAAAAAAGCATGCGGATTTCCTGCAGAAAAAGTCCAGTTTTGTTCAGGAAAATTCTGCAGAAAATCCTGACGTGTGCACATAGCTTTAATGTTGGTGTCTTTTTACAATAACAAATTTTTTCTTCCCCCTTCACAATGAAGAGAGTAAAAGTTAGTGGGCTTTCGATGAAGGATCGCTTCAATAAGAACATGAGAGAGGAGATTAGGGTTCAAAGTCATGCTGCTCAAAAAGTCCGAAAATATAAGTACCATCAGTTGCTTTTTTTTCTGAGGCCTGCGCTTGCTCAGCGAACATGAGTATCTATTATGTTGTCTTACTATTATTTAAACTTTAAATTTTTTTACTAATGTTTTTCATTTATTTTCCACACAGAACCTGGTTAAGCACCACAGAACCTGGATCATCCTCTGTTGGAGCGGCCCCTCATCGACCTGCCAACAAGCAGGCCCAATCCCAATCATCCACCCGCGATGGAGCAACAAGGAAGGCTTCACAGGCTTGGGAACAGGAAGCCGCTCCATCTGGTTTTCCACTCTCCCAGGTCTCTGCCACTACTTTACTTGGGTCTGTTCGCCAGCGGCAGAGGGCCTAAGAGAGGTTAGTCATGCCTGAGTGTTTTCACTTAAGCTTCCAGGCTGGGATGAAGGCGGTTGTAGAAAGACTTGATAGTGGGTTTACTCAGGTGAACACACATTTCCAGGACGTCCACAAATGCCTTGACCGCCTGGAAGCCGACCTTAGTAGACTGGTGCAACATTAATTTTCCTCTATAGAGAGAGGTACGATGGAAAACTTTAGTCCTGATCTCCAGCTCTATGTGAAGAAGGCCTGTCAGGATGCTTACACTGAGGTCATGCAGTGGTCCTGATATCAGCACCAGGCACAAAGTTCTTTCCCTACAGGAAAATAAGCTCCAGGACAGCATCAGTGGCACTATGCACCACCACCACAAACACCGCTGGACATTAGAACTGTTCCACTAGCTCCCAACTACACCATGCAGCGGAGTGCAGCAGCCCAGCCTTCCCCTTCTACCATGCAGCCGAGTGCAGCAGACCAGACTTCCACTCCCACCACACAGCAACAGGAGGAAAAAGCAGAGGAAGCAGCAAAACCAAGTTCAGGAAACTTAAAACTGCCAAAAAACTAACCACCCCTCCACCCTCACCTCCGAATGTTTAGTTTTTTTCAGGTCTGTCCACACCTTCCCTTGGTTCTTTCTCATAAGATGTGTCAATCCCTTCCAACTTGTTTTCCACTCCTAATGTGTCCTCTTCCCCCAATGTGTCCTCTGCCAATGTTTCTGACAAAATCCTCCAATTGTCTGCCACTTCCACTTCCCCTACTTCCCCAGCCACTTCAAGCCTACCATCACAGCTTGACACCCCCAGGTCCACAATGTCACTCTCTCCCGAACCCAAAAGTCATTTTTTTTTAATTTAAAATAGTTTTTTTGTTAATAAAAATTATTTTGTTTCACAATAACTGTCTCACTGTTTTTTGTTTAGCTCTTTATTTAAATATGTGTATTGTTGAGTGAAGTATTCACTGGTGTTACAGTTAAGGTGTTTATTATTAAAATTACATTAAATGTGTCAATATTACAGTCAGAAAAAAATACAGGAACATGACATTACAGGTACATTTAAAACCATTTTATCTTGCCATGACACACGTCCAATATCAGAGACAAAGTAGGCAGCCAATTTATCCCTCATTTGGGCAAGTTCCACTGTAGTCCTCAGAGGGTGATCATGATAATATGGCAATGTGGTATTAACAGGTTCCTCAAGTTCGAAGTGGGGTTGCTCTTTTGCCAGGATGTAATTATGCAGAACAACACACACTTTCACAACCTCATCAATTGTCTCTATTTTAAGATTGATTGGTGTTCCCAAAATGCTCCATTTAGCTGCCAGCAAACCAAAGGCACACTCCACAGTTCTTCATGCCCTTGTCAGTCTGTAGTTGAAAATCCTTTTCCCGACTTGAGTATGGTTTTATGTGGTTGGCACACATTTGAAACGCCTCATCCCCAACAGCAACAAATGGCATTGGCGGTCCTTCAGTATTCGGAAGAGGTTGTGGCGGTGGAAAATTAAAATAATTAGCATGCAAACGTTGTCCCATGTCAGAGTTTTTAAAGTCTGTGAGTCATTTCTTCGTCCAAATGAGCCAACGTCAGCGGCGACAAATCGACATTCAGCATCCGCAATTGCCATGAGAACAATGGAACAGTATTTTTTATAATTGAAGTACTCAGATCTACTTCCAGCAGGTTTTTTAATTCGAGGTATATGTTACATTATACCATACATTATTATGTTTTTGTGCACTTTATATCTTTTGGGGAGCAGTTGGACCCTAGTTGGCTCTGTATACTGTGGCCGCTGCTCACACAGGATGCATTAGTCAGCACTGATTAAGCCCGCCATATGGCGTCACTAATAGGCTTTGAGTCAGATGCTCTGCATTTCTGTGTGAACATGCCACATACAGTTTATTTGTCTGCACTGGTGTGCCAAGCGGCCAATCCTTGATTGTAGGCTGGCTGCCTCATCGGTATTATTGCACCTGTGTAGTTTCCATCTTAACTCTTAACTCCGCTGCACCTTGATAGTGCATTTGTTTGGAGGCCGCAACAGGTAAGCACCTTTACCTGTGTACTGTTTTTTTTTTTTTCTAGAAGTTAGTGGAGGTTTTTTCCTCTTATGGTGTTTTTTGGAGTTAAAAGCCTTCCTTCTAGCGCTCTGTTGTTATAGTCCCTTACTGCCTACAGCTTTGTAGCAAGGTCCTCTCAGTTATCTCTGTCCTTTGTTTTACTGGGACACAAACCCATATGACAGGTGACTCGAGCTTTTTTACAGGGTCTCTATCACGACCCAGGCTCTATGTGTCACTGTGTCTCCTGGGTGTTAAGGTGAACAGGTGATGTATAATCCAGCTGTCCTGCTAGTTTCTGCTATATGTCTTAGAGTCCCACAAAAGCCTCGGTCTTCTGGCTACCGGTGTCTGCGCTCAATCAGGGATGTAGCCCAGTCCCAGCTATTCTCCCCTGTCTAGGAGCTACAGCACCTCAGGCTTTACGGCCCCTCACCCATCCTTCTGCCTCCGACTGCTCCAGTCTGCTGTCTGGTACCAACTGACTAATTCTTCCCAAATGCCTAGCAACTGCCTAGCAACTAACTCCTCCTCCCGACCAGAGAGAGCAGCTCCCCTGAAGTCGGGAGTAGAGCTCCCCCTTCTGGCCTGGAGTTAGAATGGTGTTGTATGTGCTGATTACCTGTCACAAAGGAATCTTCCATCACTTCCAAGCATGACATCACTCTCCCCATGAGGAAAGCAATGCCACTGTGACAACCAGGACCCTGGGGCATCGCAATGGCCGTATCTTATATCGGCCGAAACTGTCACCAGTTAACTTTAAGTTAACGGGTGGTGGAAACCGATGATAACGTAGCGAGGAGAGGTGACTAAGTTCTAAAAACATCATGAAACACTTAATAAGTATGAGATATGCAAAGCAGGCAAGACAACTTTTTTTTTACTAAAAACATATTGGTCTAGCCTAGAATAATGTCTGCCCTTACTTACATGGTTGAAGAGTTAGCTGATTGCGATCAAATGACCTTATTTCTTATGACATGATCACTGAGCACTCAGGAGGTGGCTTAGATATCACTAAAGACTTTGTGTATTCAGAGCGGAGAACAGACATGTACACATGTTATAGCATGCATTTTGCTGACTTCCTGAATTTTCCCCAAATGAAATCAGATCAAGAATTACCGATGCCCTGGGCACTTTTGTCCTCTTGTTTGATTGTTCTCACTCCACTTCCTGAAAGGCGGAAAAACAATGGATCTGTGTTGCAACCCCATGGAGTGTAAGGCAATGCTGCTGGCTTATGTGTAACAGAAGCATGGGAACCAAAATACTGGTAGAAGGAGAACTGTTTCATCAAGATGTCATCAAAGGGAATATAATGATAAAATATGACCTCGGTAGGACAAAAAACATGCAGACAACTGACCATCTCAACTCATATTATACAAGGATTTCAGTCATTGTAATAGAAAGCTATTAGTATATGTTGTTTAAATAAAGGTGCCATTGGGATTTTAAAAAAATGGTCTAAGAGCAGGAAATGTGTTAAAATAACAGCACCCATCTGTTAAACCCCTATAGCTCCAGTGCCGTTGCTCTTATAGTCCCTGCCAGCCTGGTTGCACTGAAATGGTTAAAGAAAATATCAGGGACAGCATGGATTATAGAAATGGTATGCAAAAGTTTGGGAAGGTTAGGAGTGCAATGTCTAGTTAGGAAGTCTGATAGTAAGAGGGACTGATGATTGTTATAAGAGGAGGATTTGTCTCGCCAAGAGGATCGTGTTTGAGTCAAGTTTTTTCTGAAATCTAGGATTCCACGCATAGATGAACATTTTGAGATTTGATTCACAGTTGGCAAAAAAGAAGAAAACTGCCTGCCACTATTTCCCACTTCTGATGCATCAGAGAATGAGGTAACATCATTTTGTATTGCCACATGAGCCTCACCATCATGTCCTGCAGCTATGACATTTAGTGGATTATTATATGTTGTACATTGGTGGTCAGTACCAGGGCCATCACAGATCAGCGGTTCACAGAGGAGCACATTTTGTACTTCAGACTTGTTTTCCATTTACACAGTCACTGGGTAGGTCTCTCTCCAGTTGACTGCAAGCTCTTATGGTCAGTGGGGTCATCTCTTTTTCTTCTGTAGATAGTAAGCTATTTTGGTCAACGGGTCCTCCCTCTTTCTCTCTCCTGTAGAGTGTAAGCTTTTATGGTCAGCGGGGTCCTCTCTCTCTCCTGTAGAGTGTAAGCTCTTATGGTCAGTAGTGTCCTCTATCTCTCCTGTAGAGTGTACGCTGATATTGTCAGCGGGGTCCTCTCTCTCTCCTGTAGAGTGTAAGTGCGGCGCCCCAGGGTCCTGGTCATCACAGTGGTATTGCTGTCCTCTCGGGGAGAGTGATACTGCTTTTGGAGGCAAGAAAGGATAGCTGCATCCAGGTATCACAAACATGCAACACACATTCACACTCCAGGCCACCACCTGCTCCTATTTATTAGGTCACTCCCCATATATATTTAACTGGTAGTCTGTAGGGAGAGTTAGTTCAGTTCCAGACAGTAGTCCGAGGAGGACAGAAGGTTAAAGGAGCTGTGCTCGCCCTCAGAGCTGCAGCTCCCAGAAAGAGACATTGAAAGGCACAATTGTATTGTAGCGAGCGTGAAGGAAGTCGAAGCAAAGGAGAGGATACCAGAAGGGGACCAGCCCCACTCAGTCTGCCTCCTGCTGGGGTGCAAAATCATTGTGCCGGAACACGGAGGGAGTAAGGACGCCTTATTTCAGAGACCGGCAGGACAGCTAATTGCAGGTTACCTGTCCGCACCTACACCCAAGAGGCACGGTGACACCCACAGAGCCAGGTTATCTAACACACCCTATAAACAGGCTCAAGTCACCAGTCATACGGGTTTTGTTCTATCCTATACGGGGGGGGGACAGAGAGAGCGAAACATCGCATCTGTGAGACCCTTTTGTGAAGCCATAGGCAGTAAGGGACTACACCACTGCAATACAAGGGAAGGCTACTGATTTCCACCTGGACAAGGGAACTCCGGATTTGCCTCCAAAATGGCCGGACTCTGCCTGCCCTGTGATCCGGTACCCTGGACTGTGGATGCTGAAGTCTTCAGTAAAGGTAAAGAGACTGCAACCTTGTATTCTCGTTCTTCTCTGTGCCTCTCACCATACCACCATCTATACACCGGGAAGCCCTGGGGACATACTTCACCTGTGGGAAGGTATACCATCTAGCTGCCATAACATCACCCCATCACCCTGACCGAATACCACAGGTGGCGTCACGAACATAAACTTTATCCCTTTAAAGACCTTTCCCTTTTATACGGATGTCCCTGGGCCACGGACCGGATCAGCCACCGTGACATCCCCCTGTGAACCGAAGGACCCGGTACCGAGTACCCCACGGCCCCCTGGAGGCGCTCCATAAGCTCTTTTGGTCAGTGAAGTCCTTTCTCTCTTTCTCACTCCTGCAGAGTGTAAGCTTTTATGGTCAGCAGTGTCCTCTCTCTCTCTCATGTAGAGTGTCAACTGTTATGGTCAGTGGTGTCCTCTTTTTCTCCTGTAGATTGTAAGCTCTTATGGTCAGCGGGGTCCTCTCTCTCCTGTAAAGTGTAAGCTCTTATGGTCAGCATGTGCTCTCTCTCCTGTAGATTGTAAGCTGTTATAATCAGTGGGTCCTCCCTCTTTCTCTCTTCTGTAGAGGCTAAGCTCTTTTAGTCAGCAGGGTCCTCTTTCTCTCTTCTGTAGAGTGGAAGCTCTTATGGTCGGCAGGTTTCTCGCTATCTCTCCTCTCCCCTAAATGTATTTTACTAGTAATTACAAGTTTTACAGTACTGAGATTTGTGCAAATTTATTTGTTGCAAATCGAATTTTGTGGGAAAGTTTAGTGAAGGTAGTGAATATGAATTTTAAAAGATCTGCTACCTCTTACCTGAATGGAACGGAGGAGACAGGAACACCTTTCTATTTTTCCTATGTAGTTGAATTTTTTCTCAAGTGGATTACACTAGAGATGAGCGATTTAATTTACGCTACCCTAGTCCAATGTTTAGTCTGGTTTTGTGCTCCCAGTATCCTCCACTCGGTATCCTGAGGCCTCTGTTGTTTGCTAGGATCAGCAATGTCTTGATGTAAAAAAAACACCTAGTCTCTTAATAAATCATACACTGAAAAGATTTATTAGTCTATGATTGGAGTAAGGTTTGTGGCGCAAGAGTGAAATTGCCAAAAGTTGCTAAATTTCTGCGCAACTCCAAGTTTTGTGACTTTTCACAGAATCCCTAATTAGTACTGGATTCATAAGCCAAAATGGCCAGAGATTTGAGTGACTGAACTACAATTCATCTGAACCTTTTCCCAGAAAATAATGTACCAATCAGCTCAGAATTGTCGTGTTTGAAGCAAAGTCTGTGGATTGTATTATGAGCTCTGCATCAAAAAAAGAAAAGGTACAAAATCCCTACGATATGTGATGGTAGAATTAAAGTATATATTGTAGGCCCGATTCATCAAGATTGGCATTGTTCACATTGGTCTTGATGAGGAGATGTGATGGAGTCAGACGCTACTTATTCACGAAGAGGCATATGCAATTTTGCAAATTTGATGAATAGAGCACTGTAAATTTATAAAATTAGAATTTGTTTGTTAAGCCAGTGCAGGTCTGTAATATATCACAACATATAAATACACTGCTCAAAAAAATAAAGGGAACACTTAAACAACAGAATCTAACTCCGTGTAAATCAAACTTCTGTGAAATCAAAGTATCCACTTAGGAAGCAACACTGTTTGACAATCAATTTCACATGCTGTTATGCAAATAGAATAAACTATAGATGGAAATTATTGGCAATTATCAAGACACACTCAATAAAGGAGTGATTCTGCAGGTGGGGACCACAGTCCACATCTCAGTGCCAATGATTTCTGGCTGATGTTTTGGTCACTTTTGAATGTTGGTTGTGCTTTCACACTTGTGGTAGCATGAGACGGACTCTACAACCCAATCAAGTGGCTCAGGTAGTGCAGCTCATCCAGGATGGCACATCAATGTGAGCTGTGACAAGAAGGTTTGCTGTGTCTGTCAGCGTAGTGTCCAGAGGCTGGAGGCGCTACCAGGAGACAGGCCAGTACACCAGGAGATGTAGAGGGGGCCATAGGAGGGCAATAACCCAGCAGCAGGACCGCTACTGCAGCCTTTGTGCAAGGAGAAACAGGAGGAGTACTGCCAGAGCCCTGCAAAATGACCTCCAGCAGGCCACAAATGTGCATGTGTCTGCACAAACGGTTAGAAACCAACTCCATGAGGATGGTCTGAATGCCCAACGTCCACAGATGGGGGTTGTGCTCACAGCCCAACACTGTGCATGATGCTTGGCATTTGCCACAGAACACCAGGATTGGCAAATTTGCCACTGGTGCCCTGTGCTCTTCACAGATGAAAGCAGGTTCACACTGAGCATATGTAACAGAGCCTGGAGACACCGTGGAGAGCGATCTGCTGCCTGCAGCATCCTTCAGCATGACCGGTTTTGCAGTGGGTCAGTAACGGTGTGAGGTGGCATTTCGTTTGAGGGTCGCACAGCCCTCCATGTGCTCACCAGAGGTAGCCTGACTGCCATTAGGTACCAAGATGAGATCCTCAGACCCCTTGTGAGACCATATGCTGGTGCAGATAGCCCTGGGCTCCTCCTAATGCAATACTATGCCAGATCTCATGTGGCTGGAGTATGTCAGCAGTTCCTGCAAGATGAAGGCATTGAAGCTATGGACTGGCCCGCCCATTTCCCAGACCTGAATCCGATTGAACACATCTGGGACATCATGTCTCGCACCATCCACCAATGTCACGTTGCACTACAGACTGTCCAGGAGTTGGCGGATGCTTTAGTCCAGATCTGGGAGGAGATCCCTCAGGAGACATCTGCTGCCTCATCAGGATCATACAGGCGCGTGGAGGCCACACACACTACTGAGCATCGTTTCCTTGTCTTAAGGCATTTCAGTTGAAGTTGGATCAGCCTGTAACTTAATTTTCCACTTTGATTTTGAGCTTCATTCCAACTCCAGACCTCCGTGGGATATTAGTTGTGAATTGTGATTTATATTGATCATTTTTTGTGTTCTCAACACATTCCACTATGTAATGAAAAAAGATTTGCTACTGGAATATTTCATTCAGTGATATTTAGGATGTGGGATTTTAGTGTTCCCTTTATTTTTTGAGCAGTGTATACATATTTCTTGAAAAAATGTAAATTTAAAGAAAAAAATTATTAAAATCACTGGATTATATATACAATGGACACACAATATACTAATATCTTTATATAAAACTTTATATTTTACCTGCTTGTGTAGTGACTCTAATGCAAGGTGGCAGCTTAGAGCTGATCTTTACAACTCTTCATTCATTCCTAGGTAATTGGCAACCTTTGCTCCAGATAAGCTAAAAAAATAGAGAAAAAAATAGAAAAATCTTTGGCTAAGCAGCTGGGTCAAGCTGACACCTACTTATTTGAACAGCCATGTGACCTTTCTTTTCATGCTTTTAATTCTCAGACCTGTATATCACTAGCTTCCCTTGTGCATTAAAATGGAAGAAAATAACCATTATTTACAAAAATCTAAAATTTTCACTCAATATTTGATTTCTAGTCCAGGGGCGGGATTTAAATAAGTTCCCGGTTTTCATTAATGAAAATCACATCCCTTTCTTAAAACTACACCCAGCTACACGCCCCTGCCTTAACCATGAGATTAAAGTAGTGGTAACCAAAATTAAAAGCCCATTGTCCTGCAGGTAATGTAGTAAATAGGGATGAGCGCATGTTCGGGTTAGTCGGGTTCAACCGAACTGCAGTTCAAAGTTTGGTTTGGGTACCAGAACTCTACCTGAACACCATTGAAGTCAATGGGGACCCAAACTTTGGTGCTGTAAAACGGTTGTAGTAAGGGCTAGGGGGCTTCAAAAGGAGGCAAGAGAGTATACAGACCGGACAACATGGGATCACAAATTATTCTTTTTGTGAGATAAAACATTTCAATGCCTATTTAAAAAAAAAAATTACCTGAAAGAAAAAATAATTTGTGATCTCGTGCTTTAAAGTCTGTATAATTTTTATTCCTTTCAATTGTGGAAATTATTATAATTCCAAGATTTATTGATTAAAATGAACTTTGTTCATGGGAAAACCCCTTTAAAAAAACAGAATAAAAATAAATAAATAAATAATAATAATCTTGAACCAGGCAGCGGAGGCCCATGTTGAGGAGGAGGTGGATGTGGCGGTGGATGTGAAAGAAGGGTAGGAGGAGAATGTAGCTAACACTATTTTTGTGTTTGTTTGTTTTTTTGGTTTTTTTTGCTTTCTTTTCTATTTGAGGAGGGCCCAACATATTGCAAATGACAAATAGAAGGAAAAACTGTGCTGGAGTATAATAATGGCTGGCATACTTTTTTTTATTCAGCCAAAGGTATAGACAAGTCCTATGGGATCCAAGCCTGGTTCATTTTGAATGTGAGCTTGGCCACGTTGGATGTCGACAGGTGGATATGCCTGTGGAGCGCCCCATGGGGCTGTGGGGTACCGGGTCCGGCACGGCAGTTTTTTTAAAGGGGAAGGTCATGGCAGCAGTGACCGGGTCTGTAGCCCTGGGCGTCCAATTAAAGGTGAAAATGGTTGTTAAAGGGAAAAAAAAGGGAAAAAAAAGTTTATGGGGGATTGAGGAAATGTTCTTGATGCCAGCCGTGGTGTTCGGCAAGGAGGTGGTGGCCGATGCTGCGGTTCAGATCCTCTGAGGCAGATGGTGATGCAGCAGGGTTGGTGCAGCTCTCCACTTGTAGAGCTAAGCCCAGGGCAGATGTAATGTAGAGATATAAGATGGCGGTGGTGGCTATGCCGGGTATAATAGAAACATATGCACCACTTCTGCATTTTTCACCTACTCCTGGTTTTGGCTTATAAATACTGAGGTAAAATACTGACCAAATAGTGAACGTGTGAACGCAGCCTTACTCTGACTGGATTAGGATGAGATGTAGGAAGCAGAGTAGAAGGAGGCGGCAACATGGACAGAGAAACATTCAGCAATCTTTTGTGGTGGTAAGACATGCAGCAAAACACTTTCCACCTCAGGCCTAGCCACAATAACATTTACACAATGGGCAGTTAGCAAGATATAACGTCCCTGGCTGTTACTGGTCCACGCATCAGTGGTTATGTGGACCTTGCCACTGATGGTGTTGTGCAGTGCGCACCTATTTTTGTCTGCCACATGTTTGAACAGGGCAGGGATGGCCCACCTGGAAAAGTAATGGCTGCTGGGAAATACATACTGTGGGACAGCCACTACCATAAGATTTTTAAAAGTGTCTTTCACCACCAACCAGAATGGTAACATTTCAAAGGACATACATTTTGAAATGCTGGCATTCAAGACCAGGGCTAGAGAGTACTTCCTCTTTCTTGCACGTGTTTAGGGGATGGACAGCTGAACGCTTCCATGGAATAGTGTGGCGATGCTAGGTGACATTACTGGTGGTGGTGCTGTCACCTCTTCTCTTTGCGGGAAGGCAGGTGCTCAGGAGCGAGAGGAATAGGCCTAGAAGAGAGAGCAAAAGGGGCTTTAAATCTTTCCTGCTTTTTCAGATGTATACCCCACTGCAGCTCATGCTTTGCATTCAGATGCCTTGTCATGCAGCCTGAACATTTATGCCTCGCTTCAGGCTCTGACAGCACAGTATACAAACCATCTGTGTCTTGTCTTCAGCACATTACCTGAAGAAATGCCATGCCAGAGAGTACCTTTCAGTGTCTTTGGTGAGTTCAGTTCGTTAACACAATGGGCTGTAGCATCCGACGTACTGGATAGGGGCCAGCCGCTGTGCTTTTACACCCTGCTCTCTTTTGCAGTGGAGCTGAAGCAGCGTGACCAACACCATTCCTCCAAAATGCCATGTTACTCAGATGGCCTAGACTTCATCTGGGGTCTAGGACCTCATCATCACCCCTCATCATCTTCCACCCACTCCTCACCTCTGCCCTCCTTGTCAGTTTGCACACTGTAAAAAGTGTGACCATCATCTACTCACCTTCTCATCATTGTCCTCCTCACCTGCCCCCCATGTCCAGCCACTAGGACATCCTTGCAGAAACCTCACACACCTAGACATTCACAGACTCTCAGACTCTCTTCTACCTCTGTACTCCATATCTTCACTCCACGACACGGAAAGCACCACCGCTTTCTATAGCGATACTCTCACATCAACCATAGACTCAGTCGCCCCTCTCATGCATGGCAAAGTGCGACAAATCAATAAGCAACCCTGGCACAACAATCTCACCAAAGAACTTTGACAAGCATCCAGGGTTGCGGAGCAGCGTTGGAAGAAAACACACCTGCCAGACGACTTCACTGCTTTCAAACAAGATACACTTGCCTTCAAATTAGCCCTCACCTCTGCTAAACAGACCTATTTCACAAACCTTGTACCTTCATTATCCTACAACCCAAAACAACTGTTCAGCACATTCAACTCTCTCCTCCGCCCACCACTGCCACCTCCAACTCCCCTCATCTCTGCCAAGGACTTTGTCACCTACTTCAAAAATAAGATCGACCAAACAAGGCAAACCTTTACTGTTCCACGACTCAACCACTCCATGTACCAGACCTCTGCCCTTCCCTAATTACCTTCCCTCTCCAACATCACTGATGGAGAGCTTACTCACCTCCTTTCCAAATCACACTTCACCACCAGTGCACTTGCCCCATCCCTTCCCACCTGTTCCTTAACCTCGCTAACACGCTCATTCCAGCCCTAACCCATCTCTTCAACCTATCGCTATCTTCTGGTACCTTCTCCTCTGCCTTCAAACATGCCACCATCACACCCATCCTCAAAAAACTAACCTTGACCCAACTGCTATGCCCAGCTATCACCCCATATCACAGCTCCCATTTGCTTCCAAACTCCTTGAGCAGCATGTCCATGCTCAACTTTACTCCCACCTCTTGTCTAACTTTGCCAAAGGAAAGGTAGGTGGAAAGGAAAGGTATGAGGCAATACAGGACAAGGCAAGGCCTTTGATGCCAAGGGAAGAAAGAATATGTAGCAGTAGGCAGTGGTCAATTGGATCGAAGGCAGAAGACAGGTTGAGTAGGGAGGAGGATGGAGAACTGTCTGTTAGTTTTGGCTGTAAGTCATTAGCAATTTTGGTCAGGGCAGTTTCAGTGGAGTGGTGGGGGTGAAACCCAGATTGCAGGTTGTCAAGGAGAAAGTTAGACGAGAGGTGGGAATAAAACTCTTGTGCATGCCCTCATCATCTCCCACCTTGATTACTGCAACACCCCCCTCTGTGGCCTTCCTGCTAACTCTCTTGCACCTCTCCAGTCTGTCCACAACTCTGCTGCCTGACTAATCCACCTCGCTACTCCCGTGTTTCTCCCCTCTGTAAGTCCCTCCACTGGCTCCCAATTCCCCAATGAATCCAGTTCAAACTACTAATACTGACCTACAAAGCCATCCACAACCTGTTCCCTCCCTATATCTCTGAACTAATCTCCCAATATCTTCCCTCAAGTAATCTTCGATTTCTCCCGAATATCCCCCATCCTCTGGAATTCCATGCTTCTACATGTCCGATTATCCACCACCCTGGGATCCCTCAGACAGACCCTGAAAACCCATCTCATCAGGAAAGCTTATGCAGCGCCCCAGAGTCCTGGTTGCTGCAGTACTGACGCTCCGCCGCTATGGGGAGCTATGGTACGTCTGATGGCACTGAAGGAGTTCTTCTGACCAGGTATCACAGTCACCAATACACTTCACAGTCTGGCCTCCAGGGGGAGCTAAGGGTGCTATGTATTAGGCCACTCCTCACAATCTGGTAAAACTGGGGGTTAGGCAGGAAGTTAGAGAGAAGCTGACTGGGAATCGAACAGGCAACATCCTGTGGCAGAGGGTGTTGCGGGGAGAGACTCAGGGGGGTCCCTGTCAGGGGTGGGATCCTGACAGAGGCCTAGCAAACAGAGAGAACGTTACAGGACCGCGCCTGCACGAGATAGCGGCGGTGCCCTAAGAAAGGACAAGAAGCGAGGTTTATTGTGCTGAGTGAGAAACGAGATCAACGCAACAAGGAGAAACACCAGTAGGAGTCGTGCTGTAAGACGAGGCAACATCCTACTGAGGCGCGCAGCCAGTGGCCGGAACGCCGAGGAAGTATAGAGCTCCAGGCCTAACTTCAAACCTATGGCAGGACAGTCAGCTATAGGCGGGCTGTCTCACTCAAATCACCTAAGAAGACATAGGGGGCAACAACAGGAGAGGGGCGACACTAGGGTCCCGGAAGAGCTCCGAGCCTACCCGTCATACGGGTGCGTCCTAGCCATATCATCTGGGGGACGAAGAAGAACATCATAATCGAGTTGTGAGGGAACTTCAGAAACAGACACAACAGTTGTGGGGACTATCCCGTAAGCACAGCAGGGGAGGACCACAACACACAAGCGCTAGAAGGTAGGCACAGATTTCCACCTGCAAAGGGAACTCTGGAGGCGCCATCGGACCGGCCGGACTTGCGCAGCCTGGTTAACCGTATTCCGGACTGAGGATCCTGAAGCCTTCAGTAAAGAGGCAAAGAGACTGCAACCTGGTGTCCTTGTTATTTACTGCGGCCCGCACCACTACAGCATTACCACCCACACCTTTCATTGGGCGCCCCTCAGCAGGGTCACGGACCGGGCCTAGCCACCGTGACAACCCCAGAGCAGAGACTCAGAGGCCTGGTACCGGGTACCCCTCGGCCCTGTGGCAGTGGGGGCTCTACAACTTGGCGTCACGAACAGGATCTACTTAAGCCTGAAGAATCAGGTCATGTGTGCCTTGGAACTGTGATTTATTGTGTTTGGACTGTGACTTATTGCAAAGACTGTGCAGTGCCACTTGCCGCCAAAAACCGCCGCCATTACAGCGCTGAGGAGAGCGTAGGAGAAGAAGAGGGGCGTGGAGTAGGCGTAGACAACCTGAAGAGCGCGAAAGGCAATGGCCGCCCAGTCTAAATATTTCGGCCCTTTGAGGACGTGTCCGTCAGCAGCCGAGATCCGCCTCCTGATCCTCAATGGTGGGCAGAGACAAAGAAAGCGAAACCGCCCACGAAGGAGAGAGCGGGAAAAGGACCAGGAGGAAGAAGTCAGCGACATGGAGGACACCATGGCCAGCCAACCGGAGCCGGAGTGTGGGGTCGGAGCAGAGGACTCCTGTTGTGAACTCCGTTTTCGGGCTCCCTCTTGTGGTCACAGATGGTATTGTGTGACTTTGGTTTTTTGGCTCCCCCTGGTGGTTTGGTTTATTATCCTGCGGGTCTGGCTGGATCAGCTGCCTCGTTATTCACCAGGGAGGCTCCTATTTAGCTCTGCTTCACTTCCACTTGTTGCCGGCTGTCAATGTATTCAGTGCTATTCTGATTACTCCTGATTATCTCGTTTTCTGCCTCTTCAGGATAAGCTAAGTTCTGTTTGAATATTTTTTGCTCATCTGCCTGCAATATGATTTCTGTGTATGATGAGTCTAGTCCAGCTTGCTAATATGTGATTTCTTTTTGCTGGTAAGCTATGGGGTACGGAGTTGCTTCCCCCGCACTGTTAGTTGGTGCGGGGGCTCGAGCAATCTCTGCGTGGATATTTTGGAATAGGGTTTTTTTATTGACCGCACAGTTCCCTTCCTATTTTCTGCTATCTAGTATTAGCGGGCCTCATTTGCTAAATCTGATTTCATCTCTGCGTTTGTGCTTTCCCCTTAACTCACCGTTAATATTTGTGGGGGGCTATTCTATATCTTTGGGGTCATTCCACTGAGGCAAGAGAGGACTTTCTTTCCCTCCAGGAATAGTCAGTTTCTCAGGCCGTGATGAGACGTCTAGGATTTTTAGGTAACGTTCCACGGCTGCCTATAGTTGTTTGCGGATAGGATTAGGTTGCGGTCAATCTAGTTACCACTTCCCCAGAGCTAGTAGTCTGTTCAGTTACTTAGCTAGTCCGACCTGCGATCCTTGCCACTAGGATCATAACAGACTCCCCCAGCTACCCAGAGAGATACCGCGGCCAGGCATCACCTGTTGGCTCTGACTTCCTGCAGGCCGGAGTGGACGAGCTCAGCGACCAACTCCTGCGGACGCAGCTGAGCACTGAGGCCGGGTGGAAGAAGACCTTCATCGGGAGCCTCATCAGACGTCTGTCGGCAGCCTCGTCTGGTCCGGAGCAAGAAAGAAGTTTGAGCGCTCCGAAGCCAGAAAGCAAGGCCCTGCCGGAAAGCGAGGTGCTGCAAACGGAGATGACAACGCCGCAGCGCAAGGCCCTGCAACTAGCGTTCCAGACCCCAGCAGAGACGGAGCAGATCGGCACCGGAGGGACTGCATCTGAAGCAGGTATGAAGAATGACCCTGCCTCGCCAGCAGAGGACTTTCTGATAGGCCCTGTCGCGGTACCCCCTCTCCCTGGGACCTATAGACTCCGGCGCCTTACACCCTGGGATCGGGCCACGGGTATGGAGCACTTCTTAAAGGCCCCGATCTCGCCGATCACCTTGCCGAGCGAGGTCTATGCGGAGCTACGGCCACCAGAGCGAGAGTAAACCTCGATGCCATGGATATGTAAATAGTTAACTGTTTGTTTCCCTGCTCTTTGCTGCTTTAAACCCGACTAGGGTTATTCTTAAAGGGATCCCTTTGTTTACCCGGGATCCCTATTGCTTTTATTTTTGTTTTTGTTTTCCCTTTCTGCTCCTTTTAACCCCCTATTTGGAAAAGACTGCTGGATCATGAACACTGCATGATTACAAACTTATTGTAAATAGTCTGCACCTTCTTAAAGGTGCCCTCTACTGGTTTTATAAAAGAAAGGACTCTTTGCGAAGAAACTGTTCCTGGAAGCAGTACCGGAGTTCTTACTGCATACGGACTTGCAGCGTGAGAAGTTGCACTACCTCATAGAGACTTGGTCCCTTCTTAAAGGGGACGTTCATCGATAGCACTTAGAGAATGATGATACTTTGATAGAAGAAGCAATAATGCTGACATGTAGCGGTTATATGTAGTTAGCTAGTTAATTGTAAGGAATGTTTAATAATGTGTTAGAGAATGAGGACAGGAAGTGAACCCATACGGGGTTAGGCGGTGAGTCCTCCTAGGAGCCATACAGAGATGGTTCGGTGATCCTGAACTGAGAGATGGATGATACGTTCTATACTGTGTATAGTAGCAGAAAGGCAGTAGGCCCGGGCGGAAAGGGGTGGTCCTGCAACAGAACGAGAGGCAGTAGGCCTAAGGCAGATAGACAGGCGGTCCTGCAGATGTAAGGATGGAAAATGAAGGAAAAGTTGATTAGCCTTATAGTGTTTTATAAGAAGGTCTTTAGTGGATTCAGCGTGTACGTCCTTAAAGGCAATGTTAAATTATTGTTCAAAATTTTGCACCTAGTAGAATACCCGGTTGGGTAAGAAAAGTTATTTATAGTATGTTATTTAAAGTATTTAACTATGTTTGTAACGTTCAAGTGTTCTCACCTCCCATAAAGGGAAGCTCTGTTCAAAATTTACTTGTTTTTGCATTTCAAAAATTGTATGTCTTTTTGCTGACATGTACTGTTGTTTTCTTCCCAGTCCAGGAGTACTGAGTTTAACCGGGGGGGAGTGCAGCGCCCCAGAGTACTGGTTGCTGCAGTACTGACGCTCCGCCGCTATGGGGAGCTATGGTACATCTGATGGCACTGAAGGAGTTCTTCTGACCAGGTATCACAGTCACCAATACACTTCACAGTCTGGCCTCCAGGGGGAGCTAAGGGTGCTATGTATTAGGCCACTCCTCACAATCTGGTAAAACTGGGGGTTAGGCAGGAAGTTAGAGAGAAGCTGACTGGGAATCGAACAGGCAACATCCTGTGGCAGAGGGTGTTGCGGGGAGAGACTCAGGGGGGTCCCTGTCAGGGGTGGGATCCTGACAGAGGCCTAGCGAACAGAGAGAACGTTACGGGACCGCACCTACACGAGATAGCGGCGGTGCCCTAAGAAAGGACAAGAAGCGAGGTTTATTGTGCTGAGTGAGAAACGAGATCAACGCAACAAGGAGAAACACCAGTAGGAGTCGTGCTGTAAGACGAGGCAACATCCTACTGAGGCGCGCAGCCGGTGGCCGGAACGCCGAGGAAGTATAGAGCTCCAGGCCTAACTTCAAACCTACGGCAGGACAGTCAGCTATAGGCGGGCTGTCTCACTCAAATCACCTAAGAAGACATAGGGGGCAACAAAAGGAGAGGGGCGACACTAGGGTCCCGGAAGAGCTCCGAGCCTACCGGTCATACGAGTGCGTCCTAGCCATATCATCTGGGGGACGAAGAAGAACATCATAATCGAGTTGTGAGGGAACTTCAGAAACAGACACAACAGTTGTGGGGACTATCCCGTAAGCACAGCAGGGGAGGACCACAACACACAAGCGCTAGAAGGTAGGCACAGATTTCCACCTGCAAAGGGAACTCTGGAGGCGCCATCGGACCGGCCGGACTTGCGCAGCCTGGTTAACCGTATTCCGGACTGAGGATCCTGAAGCCTTCAGTAAAGAGGCAAAGAGACTGCAACCTGGTGTCCTTGTTATTTACTGCGGCCCGCACCACTACAGCATTACCACCCACACCTTTCATTGGGCGCCCCTCAGCAGGGTCACGGACCGGGCCTAGCCACCGTGACAACCCCAGAGCAGAGACTCAGAGGCCCGGTACCGGGTACCCCTCGGCCCTGTGGCAGTGGGGGTGCTACAACTTGGTGTCACAAACAGGATCTACTTAAGCCTGAAGAATCAGGTCATGTGTGCCTTGGAACTGTGATTTATTGTGTTTGGACTGTGACTTATTGCAAAGACTGTGCAGTGCCACTTGCCGCCAAAAACCGCCGCCATTACAGCGCTGAGGAGAGCGTAGGAGAAGAAGAGGGGCGTGGAGTGGGCGTAGACAACCTGAAGAGCGCGAAAGACAATGGCCGCCCAGTCTAAATATTTCGGCCCTTTGAGGACGTGTCCGTCAGCAACCGAGATCCGCCTCCTGATCCTCAATGGTGGGCAGAGACAAAGAAAGCGAAACCGCCCACGAAGGAGAGAGCGGGAAAAGGACCAGGAGGAAGAAGTCAGCGACATGGAGGACACCATGGCCAGCCAACCGGAGCCGGAGTGTGGGGTCGGAGCAGAGGACTCCTGTTGTGAACTCCGTTTTCGGGCTCCCTCTTGTGGTCACAGATGGTATTGTGTGACTTTGGTTTTTTGGCTCCCCCTGGTGGTTTGGTTTATTATCCTGCGGGTCTGGCTGGATCAGCTGCCTCGTTATTCACCAGGGAGGCTCCTATTTAGCTCTGCTTCACTTCTACTTGTTGCCGGCTGTCAATGTATTCAGTGCTATTCTGATTACTCCTGATTATCTCGTTTTCTGCCTCTTCAGGATAAGCTAAGTTCTGTTTGAATATTTTTTGCTCATCTGCCTGCAATATGATTTCTGTGTATGATGAGTCTAGTCCAGCTTGCTAATATGTGATTTCTTTTTGCTGGTAAGCTATGGGGTACGGAGTTGCTTCCCCCGCACCGTTAGTTGGTGCGGGGGCTCGAGCAATCTCTGCGTGGATATTTTGGAATAGGGTTTTTTTATTGACCGCACAGTTCCCTTCCTATTTTCTGCTATCTAGTATTAGCGGGCCTCATTTGCTAAATCTGATTTCATCTCTGCGTTTGTGCTTTCCCCTTAACTCACCGTTAATATTTGTGGGGGGCTATTCTATATCTTTGGGGTCATTCCACTGAGGCAAGAGAGGACTTTCTTTCCCTCCAGGAATAGTCAGTTTCTCAGGCCGTGATGAGACGTCTAGGATTTTTAGGTAACGTTCCACGGCTGCCTATAGTTGTTTGAGGATAGGATTAGGGTGCGGTCAATCTAGTTACCACTTCCCCAGAGCTAGTAGTCTGTTCAGTTACTTAGCTAGTCCGACCTGCGATCCTTGCCACTAGGATCATAACAGACTCCCCCAGCTACCCAGAGAGATACCGCGGCCAGGCATCACCTGTTGGCTCTGACTTCCTGCAGGCCGGAGTGGACGAGCTCAGCGACCAACTCCTGCGGACGCAGCTGAGCACTGAGGCCGGGTGGAAGAAGACCTTCATCGGGAGCCTCATCAGACGTCTGTCGGCAGCCTCGTCTGGTCCGGAGCAAGAAAGAAGTTCGAGCGCTCCGAAGCCAGAAAGCAAGGCCCTGCCGGAAAGCGAGGTGCTGCAAACGGAGATGACAACGCCGCAGCGCAAGGCCCTGCAACTAGCGTTCCAGACCCCAGCGGAGACGGAGCAGATCGGCACCGGAGGGACTGCATCTGAAGCAGGTATGAAGAACGACCCTGCCTCGCCAGCAGAGGACTTTCTGATAGGCCCCGTCGCGGTACCCACTCTCCCTGGGACCTATAGACTCCGGCGCCTTACACCCTGGGATCGGGCCACGGGTATGGAGCACTTCTTAAAGGCCCCGATCTCGCCGATCACCTTGCCGAGCGAGTTCTATGCGGAGCTACGGCCACCAGAGCGAGAGTAAACCTCGATGCCATGGATATGTAAATAGTTAACTGTTTGTTTCCCTGCTCTTTGCTGCTTTAAACCCGACTAGGGTTATTCTTAAAGGGATCCCTTTGTTTACCCAGGATCCCTATTGCTTTTATTTTTGTTTTTGTTTTCCCTTTCTGCTCCTTTTAACCCCCTATTTGGAAAAGACTGCTGGATCATGAACACTGCATGATTACAAACTTATTGTAAATAGTCTGCACCTTCTTAAAGGTGCCCTCTACTGGTTTTATAAAAGAAAGGACTCTTTGCGAAGAAACTGTTCCTGGAAGCAGTACCGGAGTCCTTACTGCATACGGACTTGCAGCGTGAGAAGTTGCACTACCTCATAGAGACTTGGTCCCTTCTTAAAGGGGACGTTCATCGATAGCACTTAGAGAATGATGATACTTTGATAGAAGAAGCAATAATGCTGACATGTAGCGGTTATATGTAGTTAGCTAGTTAATTGTAAAGAATGTTTAATAATGTGTTAGAGAATGAGGACAGGAAGTGAACCCATACGGGGTTAGGCGGTGAGTCCTCCTAGGAGCCATACAGAGATGTTTCGGTGATCCTGAACTGAGAGATGGATGATACGTTCTATACTGTGTATAGTAGCAGAAAGGCAGTAGGCCCAGGCGGAAAGGGGCGGTCCTGCAACAGAACGAGAGGCAGTAGGCCTAAGGCAGATAGACAGGCGGACCTGCAGATGTAAGGATGGAAAATGAAGGAAAAGTTGATTAGCCTTATAGTGTTTTATAAGAAGGTCTTTAGTGGATTCAGCGTGTACGTCCTTAAAGGCAATGTTAAATTATTGTTCAAAATTTTGCACCTAGTAGAATACCCGGTTGGGTAAGAAAAGTTATTTATAGTATGTTATTTAAAGTATTTAACTATGTTTGTAACGTTCAAGTGTTCTCACCTCCCATAAACTGAAGCTCTGTTCAAAATTTACTTGTTTTTGCATTTCAAAAATTGTATGTCTTTTTGCTGACATGTACTGTTGTTTTCTTCCCAGTCCAGGAGTACTGAGTTTAACCGGGGGGGAGTGCAGCGCCCCAGAGTACTGGTTGCTGCAGTACTGACGCTCCGCCGCTATGGGGAGCTATGGTACATCTGATGGCACTGAAGGAGTTCTTCTGACCAGGTATCACAGTCACCAATACACTTCACAGTCTGGCCTCCAGGGGGAGCTAAGGGTGCTATGTATTAGGTCACTCCTCACAATCTGGTAAAACTGGGGGTTAGGCAGGAAGTTAGAGAGAAGCTGACTGGGAATCGAACAGGCAACATCCTGTGGCAGAGGGTGTTGCGGGGAGAGACTCAGGGGGGTCCCTGTCAGGGGTGGGATCCTGACAGAGGCCTAGCGAACAGAGAGAACGTTACGGGACCGCACCTACACGAGATAGCGGCGGTGCCCTAAGAAAGGACAAGAAGCGAGGTTTATTGTGTTGAGTGAGAAACGAGATCAACGCAACAAGGAGAAACACCAGTAGGAGTCATGCTGTAAGACGAGGCAACATCCTACTGAGGCGCGCAGCCGGTGGCCGCAACGCCGAGGAAGTATAGAGCTCCAGGCCTAACTTCAAACCTACGGCAGGACAGTCAGTTATAGGCGGGCTGTCTCACTCAAATCACCTAAGAAGACATAGGGGGCAACAACAAGAGAGGGGCGACACTAGGGTCCCGGAAGAGCTCCGAGCCTACCCGTCATACGGGTGCGTCCTAGCCATATCATCTGGGGGACAAAGAAGAACATCATAATCGAGTTGTGAGGGAACTTCAGAAACAGACACAACAGTTGTGGGGACTATCCCGTAAGCACAGCAGGGGAGGACCACAACACACAAGCGCTAGAAGGTAGGCACAGATTTCCACCTGCAAAGGGAACTCTGGAGGTGCCATCGGACCGGCCGGACTTGCGCAGCCTGGTTAACCGTATTCCGGACTGAGGATCCTGAAGCCTTCAGTAAAGAGGTAAAGAGACTGCAACCTGGTATCCTTGTTATTTACTGCGGCCCGCACCACTACAGCATTAGCACCCACACCTTTCATTGGGCGCCCCTCAGCAGGGTCACGGACCAGGCCTAGCCACCGTGACAACCCCAGAGCAGAGACTCAGAGGCCCGGTACCGGGTACCCCTCGGCCCTGCGGCAGTGAGGGCGCTACACTTACAGCCTGCAATAACCTCACCACCACCCAAGCTGCTGCTTCACTACCACCAGAGCTGCTGCACCTCCGACCTTCTGTCTCTTTCTCATTATCCTGTAGAATGTATGTCTGCAAGGACAGGGTCCTCTCCCCTCTGTACCAGTCTGTCATCGTAAATTTGTTTAGTGTAAGCGATATCTATAGCCGTTTCTCATGTACAGCACCATGGAATTAATGGTGCTATATAAATAAATAATAATAATAATAATAATAAAAAAAAGTGACAGCAGTTGGAACCATTGTTTTGTCATAGGCATCAGAGTTGGGCTGCTGTGTTCCGCTGACCATTTGCGCTACCTCTCCCATGTACTCATACTCCAACATTACAAGTGGTTGTGGCATCAGTGCACTCAATCTTTTCCATTTGTGGCGGAGGGTCAAAAAGCAGAAGTAACTGCTGCATGACTGGGGCTCAGACTGCTTGCGTGATGTGGATTTGCAAGGGGATGAGGAGGAAGGCAGATGCCCATGGGCTGCAGGTGTAAACTATGTACTTTCAGGAGGGGACCAGGTGGAAGACAAAGCGATGGAACTGGAGGCATTCTCATCCATCCAATCTAAAAACCCTTCTACTTATTCTGGCCTCACCATTCATCCAGCGGTACTCGGGCCTTTAAAATTACACAGAAGGTCCAGTCGCCTGCGTCCAGCAGAGGATGGTGTTTCATTTGGGAGTGTAGCAGGCACAGATCGATCACATCCTCTCCCTACACCACCACTACCAGAAACACCACAGCCAGGTCCCCTATTTGATGCTCTACTCATTCTTTTTACCCCCAAAAAAGTGCTGGTTATTACACAGCCTATATAATTTACCCCCACAGAGACTGTTTTGTATAGTACACCCACAGAGACTGTTTTCAGAGTATCCTTAACAAGGCTATTTTGCAGAGTCCCCCCACAGAGGTTGTTTTGCCGGGTACACTCACACATGCTGGATCTTCACCGGTCGTTGCTGAAAAAAATATATAGTTTAGTTAATAAACATCATCCATAAACATTGACCTGTATGTTAGACTGCTGCTGAAATCTCATTTCATGTCAATTATCTGAGAACTTCTCCTCTTGATTAAGTCATTTGCTGAATAATTTGCTATATTTGCACCACGCTGCAGTACAACGATGAACGTTGGAACCAGATGTCAAGAAGTTGAGGTGCCCTTTGCCCCAACACAAACAAATGTGCATGTGAATATTGAGAAGATGATAAACCAGGTTGTTTTTGCAGGATATCCCATGAGTATTACACGTTCAGATTTTTTCCTAAGATGTGTGCAGAAAGTGTTGACTCTAAACTGTCATCATTATTAATGACGCTGTCATTTCTCTTAGTACTGAGAAATATTGGTTATAATCAAGAGTGCACATTTCCAGCTGTTGGGTAGGTAAGTGAGGTTTCCATAGTTCTTGGTCGATTTCACTTTAATCATATGCATAATCATGATATATTACTCCAAAGGGAAATGCAGTCAATTGCAAGCTTCAACAACTAAAAGAATGGCAAGTACTAGCCTGCAGTGTCTATGGGGGACTGTGAAGGAAAAGCTAAAGCTGAAGCATCATTGAGTCATCATTGTAAGTAGAGTCTATGTATCTGCATGGGTCCATTAAGAGACGACCGTAAAGAGGACCAGCCAATTGATTAAAAAATTGAGTCAAGTTCCTTGTGTCTGTTTTTTTCTGCTTTCAGAAGTATCACTTCATTACAGAGATAATGATGAAGGTAGCTCACAACACTCCAATTGTCCACACTTGTGGAAAGCACCAAGGTTCAAGTATGGACGCGCCATCAAAAAAGTCCCAAGGAGTCAATTTGGAGAAAACCTCAATAGAGGAAGGAGATACCGTCCAGAATCAGTTGAAAAAACTTCAAAGCTCCTCTTATTCTGAAACACCTGATTTTGGAAGCTGTCTACTTCCTTTACTCATTAGAGAGGAAGTCATATTTGTTTCTTCAGGGGTGCACTTTGTGAAATCTCTGCTTATTGTCCAGTCTTCTCTGGGGGGAGTACACTTTCATACCTTGCTCCCAGACATTGCCAATCACAGCTGAGCAGCTGATCTAGCAGTCTTTCAGTCTTAGACTCTGCAAAACTGTGATTGACAGTGTCTGGGAGGCAGGAGTTAAAGTGCACGTCCCCAGAGAAGATCGTGAAAAAAATGCTCAGTTGCACTGAAAAAAGGGATTTCACATACTGCGCTCGAGAAGAAATGTAAATATCTCTGCAATGGAGTAATGCCAGCCAAAAAGAAAAATAGTGCCAGAATCAGGGCAACCCAGGGATTTGTACAGTGTATTTAACTCAATATAAAGGGGTTTGCTGATTCGCAATTTACCTCTTATAATAAATCCACATCATTCTCAAGAATAGAGGAATATTTATTTCTGTAATGTACAGCAGTCTCAGAGCGGAGTGGCTAGTTATCTCGCTGAGCGGTGTACCCCATCCATGAAATAAAGTAAAGTTCATTCAGCTCACCCCTGGTCGGCCCCAGTGGAGATTGAAGCAAAGGATCGTGTCTCTGCCAAACGCCGTGTGGAACAATTTCAAGTGAAGAGATCAAGATTCAGTGAGTAAAATCAAATACTTTATTTAAATCCATTAAAATGGTAACATAACTGCCTGGTGCAATAAGTGAATTGAGCAAGGTATCACACGTCTTGTCCACCGGCACTGGATAATCCTCACAGGGCGCACTGTGCGTGGTGTGAAGATTCGCAAGTCTGCAGTTATATTGAGTGACTGCAGACTTTCGTGATAAGCCTGGATAAACTATTTAAGAACATAATCATTACCAATCCCTACACATTTTCGTCTAATAAAGAAAAAAAAAACTACCTGCAAACAATATGTACTTTAGTACAAGTCGGACGGTCCTTTTTGGAGTTGTCGCCATCCTATGTACACTGAATGCATACCTATAAGCCATAATTATTGTCTTTCTCCTCATATATGCAATTATTACATGCAATATTTCCACTGTGCAACTTATACATTTTTTTATGTAACCTTGCTCTCCTACGCTGCTATTAGAGGCAGATGCCAGCTATGTAATATAGCCAGCACTAGTACTTAGCTACTGAACCCTCTCCACGCATATGCAGGAAGGGGTTAATATGCTTTTAAAGCAAACTTTCTTGTGTAGATTCGGTGAGATGATAACATTTTTAATATCTACATCCATCACTAGAGGGCGCTTACTGTATACCATTTAATTATTGAGTTCAATAGATAAACAGTATGCTGTATGCTCCTGAGCTCCCTCTAGTGGTAACTCTGTTAAAATGTTACATTGCTTTTGCAGGAGACTTAGAACTCTGCATCAGAAGATGAAGCTCCTGAACTAAAAACATGAAAATGAGGAAGGACATAAAAACCGAATTAATGCTCACCTCCTATTTATGTTTCTAAAATAAATGTAGTCATCATTGTCCTTTAATGGCTTGCATACATGCATTTGCAGTTAAACACTTGGCACTAGAAGCGTGATGTGGACTCATGTAACACTGGTGGATTTACTGATGTGGTCATGGATCACGTATGGTTCAGAGAACCTCATGCCTAAGTATTATTAATAATATTTAAAAATGTCTTTATATTGTCACAATTAATAATAACGTTACGGCAACTGTGCACAATGCATTTATTTACGAATCTTCTGGAAATAAACCAGGGGCAGATGGTTTGAATATACTCCAAGGTTGTTTTTTGGCAGAAGAATGGATTCCAATATAAGGGAATCTGCAGTAAAATATTACTGAGATATGGACAATTTCATAAATGGATTATTACTTATTAGGTAAAAATTCTCACTTTAGAAATGGGGTCTCAAACTCAGTTGGGTAATTGGGCCGCACATAGAGAAAAATGTAATAGGAAGGCCGCGTTCTTTGCAGAAGTTTACGTTTTTAATACCATTATTTTTCTATGTTACTTTTTGATCATTTTTTGTGTTTTTTTTTATTCCTTTTAAAAGTGTTTGTCATATGGGTTATGGTATGGGTTTTCTCTTTTACTTTAATTTTTACATAAAACAGCATTTTTAGTGGGCAAATATTATTCCTTTATTTTTTCAACCTTAATTTTACATTTCCTTTAAATCTTTTCCTTTTTTTACCCTCAATCAGCCCCATACAATAATATAGTTTTACAATTAGCCCCAGATAGTAATTCTGGTCCCCATTGTGTTATCATGTCTCCAATATTGTAATAATGTCCCCCTTTCCTTGTACTAATATGCCCAAGCCTTTAATAATATTCTAAATTATGTAATAATGTCTCTTGCCCCGTAACATTGCCCCCTTTCCTGTAATAAAATCTCCAAGCCTGTAATAATGTCCCATGTTTTGTAATAATGTCCCCAATACTTGTAATAATTCCACCTTTTCTGTAATAATGTCCCTAAGCCTGTAATAATGTCCCCAATCCTGTAATAATGTCCCTCAGCCTGCAGTAATGTTACTAATCCTGTAATAATGTCCCCAATCCTTGTAATAATTCCACCCATTCTGTAATAATGTCCCTCAGCGTGTAATAATGTCCCTTAGCCTGTACTAATGTTACTAATCCTGTAATAATGTCCCTCACCCTGTAGTAATGTGCATGAGCCTATAACAATGTACCCTGTCCTGTAATAATGTGCCATAGCCTCTTTCAGGAATTGTAAGTCATCCTGTCCTTAATCTGATCCGACAGTCTTTGGCAGGACTGACAGCGGAGAGCAGGGTCATTCCAAAAGGTCTCCACAGCCAAATGTCTGAACTCAGAGCAACAATCCTCAGCTCTACGACCTCCCCAAAACCAATCTTTGGATCTTGATCTCGGCTACAGCGACCTTGTCAGGGTTGCCATAAATGAGACCGAGAGCTGAGAGAAATGTCTCTACAGAGGCAAACTCCGGAGAATCCTCAGGCAAAAGAAAAAGCCCACACCTGTGGATCTCCATGGAATAAAGACAAAATAAAGCCTACTTGTTGACTCATGGATCCAAAGGATACCGTGCGCAAACGGAAGTATAATTTATATGAAGCAACCTCCAGTGACAAGGCCTGTAGTCGTGCCGTCAAAGCGCAAACTGGCTCCATACAGATGCCCCAGAACACACTAAATGCACGAAACAGGTTCCAATAGGCAGCTCCCTATCTTGACCCTCAGGACGTACAATCAGTTGAAAAGAAGCGCTGACATCGGTGGTCCCCTGGCTCACTGGACACGATTGTCTCAGGGGACCGAGGGCGTACAATGGAGCCTCAGGGGCTGCATGCGGCCCATGGGCTGTTTGAGATCCCTGCTCTAGGGTGGCATCCAGGGATACATTTGACCTTAAGAGAATCTCTGAAACTTTAAAGTTAAGACTCATCAAGATAATGGAGAAGAGTCGGTTGTCTTATTATAACACATGAGGAGGACTCTACAATACAAATATAATATATTATCACCACATGCTAAGAAATGCCCCAACAGACTGCAGCTTAAAAAGAATCTGTCACTAAGTTTTTGATATACACTGCTCAAAAAAATAAAGGGAACACTAAAATCCCACATCCTAGATATCACTGAATGAAATATTCCAGTTGTAAATCTTTATTCATTACATAGTGGAATGTGTTGAGATTGAACAATAAAATCACAACAAATATCCCACAGAGGTCTGGAGTTGGAATGATGCTCAAAATCAAAGTTGAAAATGAAGTTACAGGCTCATCCAACTTCAGAGGAAGTGCCTCAAGACAAGGAAATTATGCTCAGTAGTGTGTGTGGCCTTAACTTGCCAGTATAACCTCCATACAAATGCCTGGGCATGCTCCTGATGAGGTGGTCGATGGTCTCCTGAGGGATCTCCTCCCAGACCTGGACTAAAGCATCTGCCAACTCCTGGACAATGTGACGTTGGTGGATGGTGCGAGACATGATGTCCCAGATGTGTTCAATCAGATTCAGGTCTGGGGAATGGGCGGGCCAGTCCACAGCTTCAATGCCTTCATCTTGCAGGAACTGCTGACACACTCCAGCTACATGAGGTCTGGCATTGTCCTGCATTAGAAGGAGCCCAGGGCCAACCGCACGAGCATATGGTCTCACAAGGGGTCTGAGGATCTCGGTACCTAATGGCAGTCAGGCTACCTCTAGCGAGCACATGGAGGGCTGTGCAGCCCTCCAAAGAAATGCCAACGCACACCATTATTGACCAAATGCCAAACCAGTCATGCTGAAAGATGTTGCATGCAGCAGATCGCTCTCCACGGCGTCTCCAGACTCTGTCACATCTGTCACATGTGCTCAATGTGAACCTGCTTTCATCTGTGAAGAGCACAGGGCGTCAGTGGCAAATTTGCCAATCCTGGTGTTCTGTGGCAAATGCCAAGTGTCCTGCACGATGTTGGGCTGTGAGCACAATCCTCATCTGTGGACATCGGGCACTCAGACCATCCTCATGGAGTCGGTTTCTAACCATTTGTGCAGACACATGCACATTTGTGGCCTGCTGGAAGTCATTTTGCAGGGTTCTGGCAGTGCTCCTCCTGTTCCTCCTTGCACAAAGGCTGAGGTAGCGGTCCTGCTGCTGGGTCGCTGCCTTCCTACAGCCCCCTCAACATCTCCTTGTGTACTGGCATGTCTCCTGGTAGTGCCTCCAGACAGACACAGTAAACCTTCTTGCCACAGCTCGCATTGATGTGCCATCCAGGATGGGCTGCACTACCTGAGCCACTTGTGTGGGTTGTAGATTCCGTCTCATGCTACCACGAGTGTGAAAGCACAACCAACATTCAAAAGTAACCAAAACATCAGCCAGAAAGCATTGGTACTGAGATGTGGTCTGTTGTCCCCACCTGCAGAACCACTCCTTTATTGAGGATGTCTTGATAATTGCCAATAATTTCCATCTGTTGTCTATTCCATTTGCACAACATCATGTCAAATTGATTGTCAATCAGTGTTGCTTCCTAAGTGGACAGTTTCATTTCACAGAAGTTTGATTTACTTCAAGTTATATTCTGTTGTTTAAGTGTTCCCTTTATTTTTGAGCAGTGTACTATCTAAGAGCACAATGATGTAGGGGAAGAAACCATGATTTCAGCAATATCCCTTATTTGGCTGCTTTCTGAAATTTTGTTACAATCCCAGTTTTATTTGCTGCAGATCTACCAGTTCTGAACTGTGTAAAACCCGCCCACACCACTGATTGGCAGCTTCTGTGCACACTGTGCACAGGCAGAAACCTGCAAACCAGTGGTTGGGGGCAGGTATATACAGAGATGATGAATATGAAGGACTAGGTGACAGCAGGTATACTAGTTATCAGTAGTGTTGAGCAATACCTTCCGATATCCAAAAGTATCGGTATCAGATTGGATCGGCCGATATCCAAAAAATATCGGATTTCGCCGATACCGATACCCGATACCAATGCAAGTCAATGGGACAGAAATATCGGAATGTAAATAAGCATTTTCTGTGCTTCTACATCCTGTTCCGGAGGGGAGAAGAGTGTGGGCGGTGCGTGGGCGGACACTGTGCGTGTCTGTGTGTGCAGGCGGGGTCTGTGCGGGCCTCTGTATGTGCTGCCGGTGGTCTGTGCGAGCCTCCCGGGGCTATGTATGTGCTGCCGGTGGTCTGTGCGGGCCTCCCGGGGCTCTGTATGTGCTGCCGGTTGTCTGTGCAGGCCTCCTGGGGCTATGTATGTGCTGCCGGTGGTCTGTGCGGGCCTCTGTATGTGCTGCCGGTGGTCTGTGCGGGCCTCCCGGGGCTCTGTATGTGCTGCCAGTGGTCTGTGCGGGCCTCCCGGGGCTCTGTATGGGCTCCCGGTGGTCTGTGTGGGCCTCCTGGGGCTCTGTATGGGCTCCCGGTGGTCTGTGCGGGCCTCCTGGGGCTCTGTATGGGCTCCTGGTGGTCTGTGCGGGCGTGATGGGGCTCTGTATGGGCTGCCGGTGGTCTGTGCGGGCCTCCCGGGGCTTTGTATGGGCTGCCGGTGGTCTGTGCGGGCATGCTGGGGCTCTGTATGTGCTGCCGGTTGTCTGTGCAGGCCTCCTGGGGCAATGTATGTGCTGTCGGTGGTCTGTGCGGGCCTCCCGGGGCTCTGTATGTGCTGCCAGTGGTCTGTGCGGGCCTCCCGGGGCTCTGTATGTGCTGCCAGTGGTCTGTGCGGGCCTCCCGGGGCTCTGTATGGGCTCCCGGTGGTCTGTGTGGGCCTCGCCGGACTCTGTATGGGCTCCCGGTGGTCTGTGCGGGCCTCCTGGGGCTCTGTATGGGCTCCCGGTGGTCTGTGCGGGCGTGATGGGGCTCTGTATGGGCTGCCGGTGGTCTGTGCGGGCCTCCCGGGGCTTTGTATGGGCTGCCGGTGGTCTGTGCGGGCTTGCTGGGGCTCTGTATGTGCTGCTGGTTGTCTGTGCAGGCCTCCTGGGGCTATGTATGTGCTGCCGGTGGTCTGTGCGGGCCTCTGTATGTGCTGCCGGTGGTCTGTGCGGGCCTTCTGGGGCTCTGTATGTGCTGCCAGTGGTCTGTGCGGGCCTCCCGGGGCTCTGTATGTGCTGCCAGTGGTCTGTGCGGGCCTCGCCGGGCTCTGTATGGGCTCCCGGTGGTCTGTGTGGGCCTCCTGGGGCTCTGTATGGGCTCCCGGTGGTCTGTGCGGGCCTCCTGGGGCTCTGTATGGGCTCCCGGTGGTCTGTGCGGGCGTGATGGGGCTCTGTATGGGCTGCCGGTGGTTTGTGCGGGCCCCCCGGGGCTTTGTATGGGCTGCCAGTGGTCTGTGCGGGCATGCTGGGGCTCTGTATGTGCTGCCGGTTGTCTGTGCAGGCCTCCTGGGGCTATGTATGTGCTGCCGGTGGTCTGTGCGGGCCTCTGTATGTGCTGCCGGTGGCCTGTGCGGGCCTCCCGGGGCTCTGTATGTGCTGCCAGTGGTCTGTGCGGGCCTCCCGGGGCTCTGTATGGGCTCCCGGTGGTCTGTGTGGGCCTCGCCGGGCTCTGTATGGGCTCCCGGTGGTCTGTGTGGGCCTCCTGGGGCTCTGTATGGGCTCCCAGTGGTCTGTGCGGGCCTCCTGGGGCTCTGTATGGGCTCCCGGTGGTCTGTGCGGGCGTGATGGGGCTCTGTATGGGCTGCCGGTGGTCTGTGCGGGCCTCCAGGGGCTTTGTATGGGCTGCCGGTGGTGTGTGCGGGAATGCTGTGACTCTGTATGTGCTGCCGGTTGTCTGTGCAGGCCTCCTGGGGCTATGTATGTGCTGCCGGTGGTCTGTGCGGGCCTCTGTATGTGCTGCCGGTGGTCTGTGCGGGCCTCCCGGGGCTCTGTATGTGCTGCCGGTGGTCTGTGCGGGCCTCCCGGGGCTCTGTATGTGCTGCCAGTGGTCTGTGCGGGCCTCCCGGGGCTCTGTATGGGCTCCCGGTGGTCTGTGTGGGCCTCCTGGGGCTCTGTATGGGCTCCCGGTGGTCTGTGCTGGCCTCTGTATGTGCTGCCGGTGGTCTGTGCGGGCCTCCCGGGGCTCTGTATGTGCTGCCAGTGGTCTGTGCGGGCCTCCCTGGGCTCTGTATGTGCTGCCAGTGGTCTGTGCGGGCCTCGCCGGGCTCTGTATGGGCTCCTGGTGGTCTGTGTGGGCCTCCTGGGGCTCTGTATGGGCTCCCGGTGGTCTGTGCGGGCCTCCTGGGGCTCTGTATGGGCTCCCGGTGGTCTGTGCGGGCCTCCTGGGGCTCTGTATGGGCTCCCGGTGGTCTGTGCGGGCGTGATGGGGCTCTGTATGTGCTGCTGGTTGTCTGTGCAGGCCTCCTGGGGCTATGTATGTGCTGCCGGTGGTCTGTGCGGGCCTCTGTATGTGCTGCCGGTGGTCTGTGCGGGCCTCCCGGGGCTCTGTATGTGCTGCCAGTGGTCTGTGCGGGCCTCCCGGGGCTCTGTATGTGCTGCCAGTGGTCTGTGCGGGCCTCGCCGGGCTCTGTATGGGCTCCCGGTGGTCTGTGTGGGCCTCCTGGGGCTCTGTATGGGCTCCCGGTGGTCTGTGCGGGCCTCCTGGGGCTCTGTATGGGCTCCCGGTGGTCTGTGCGGGCCTCCTGGGGCTCTGTATGGGCTCCCGGTGGTCTGTGCGGGCGTGATGGGGCTCTGTATGGGCTGCCGGTGGTTTGTGCGGGCCTCCCGGGGCTTTGTATGGGCTGCCGGTGGTCTGTGCGGGCATGCTGGGGCTCTGTATGTGCTGCCGGTTGTCTGTGCAGGCCTCCTGGGGCTATGTATGTGCTGCCGGTGGTCTGTGCGGGCCTCTGTATGTGCTGCCGGTGGCCTGTGCGGGCCTCCCGGGGCTCTGTATGTGCTGCCAGTGTTCTGTGCGGGCCTCCCGGGGCTCTGTATGGGCTCCCGGTGGTCTGTGTGGGCCTCGCCGGGCTCTGTATGGGCTCCCGGTGGTCTGTGTGGGCCTCCTGGGGCTCTGTATGGGCTCCCAGTGGTCTGTGCGGGCCTCCTGGGGCTCTGTATGGGCTCCCGGTGGTCTGTGCGGGCGTGATGGGGCTCTGTATGGGCTGCCGGTGGTCTGTGCGGGCCTCCCGGGGCTTTGTATGGGCTGCCGGTGGTGTGTGCGGGAATGCTGGGGCTCTGTATGTGCTGCCGGTTGTCTGTGCAGGCCTCCTGGGGCTATGTATGTGCTGCCGGTGGTCTGTGCGGGCCTCTGTATGTGCTGCCGGTGGTCTGTGCGGGCCTCCCGGGGCTCTGTATGTGCTGCCGGTGGTCTGTGCGGGCCTCCCGGGGCTCTGTATGTGCTGCCAGTGGTCTGTGCGGGCCTCCCGGGGCTCTGTATGGGCTCCCGGTGGTCTGTGTGGGCCTCCTGGGGCTCTGTATGGGCTCCCGGTGGTCTGTGCTGGCCTCCTGGGGCTCTGTATGGGCTCCCGATGGTCTGTGCGGGCCTCCTGGGGCTCTGTATGGGCTCCCGGTGGTCTGTGTGGGCCTCCTGGGGCTCTGTATGGGCTCCCGGTGGTCTGTGCGGGCGTGATGGGGCTCTGTATGGGCTGCCGGTGGTCTGTGCGGGCCTCCCGGGGCTTTGTATGGGCTGCCGGTGGTCTGTGCGGGCCTCCTGGGGCTATGTATGTGCTGCCGGTGGTCTGTGCGGGCCTCTGTATGTGCTGCCGGTGGTCTTTGCGGGCCCCCTGGGGCTCTGTATGTGCTGCCAGTGGTCTGTGCGGGCTTCCCGGGGCTCTGTATGGGCTCCCGGTGGTCTGTGTGGGCCTCCCCAGGCTCTGTATGGGCTCCCGGTGGTCTGTGCGGGCGTGATGGGGCTCTGTATGGGCTGCCGGTGGTCTGTGCGGGCCTTCCGGGGCTTTGTATGGGCTGCTGGTGGTCTGTGCGGGCATGCTGGGGCTCTGTATGGGCTGCCGGGGCTCTGTGCGGTGTGCAGGCATCGTCCAATGGGACTACAAGTCCCATCGGAAGATGCCTGCTACAGTGACAGTGATTGACACATTAGCCAATGATGGGACAGTAGTAGTCCCATCATCTGGCTAATGTGTTGAATGTAAAAAAAAAAATACTACATACATGCTACATACATGCTACAAACTACATACATGCTACATACATGCTACATACATACTACTTGCTACATACATGCTACATGCTACATACCTGCTACATACGTGCTACATACATGCTACATACATACTACATGCATGCTACATACATAAAATATGCATACATACTTGCTACATACATACTACATACATACTACATACATGCTACATACATGCTACGTACATGCTACATACAACATACTACATTCATACTACATACATACTGCATGCTACATACATACTACATTCATACTACATACATACTACATACTACATACATACTACATACATGCTACATACATACTACATACATGCTACATACAACATAGTACATACATACTACATGCATACTACATACTACATGCTACATACATGCTACATACATGCTACATACATACTACATGCTACATACATGCTACATACATACTACATACATGCTACATACATACTACATGCTACATACATACTACATGCTACATACATGCTACATACATGCTACATACATGCTACATACATTCATACTACATACAACATACATACTACATACATACAACATACTGCATACAACATACATTACATACATACTACATACATACATACTACATACATTACATACATACTACATACATACTACATACAATACATTCATACATTACATACAATACATACAGACAGACATACAGTACATTAAACATAGATTACATACACACCATTACTTGTCACTTTCTTCTCCGAAGCCGGTGTCATCTGTAAAAAAAATTAAAATAACAAACAACCAATATACTCCCTGTCCGCAGAAATCTACGAGTGTCCCACGACGATCTCCCATGGAGAACGGCAGCATCAGCTGGTGCGACCGCTCTCCAGGGGAACCAGGAACAGAATGACGGGAGGAAGGTATCCTTCCGCACTGTATTCCTCCGCCGCTGTAAAAAAAATAGTTCCTAGATTCACTTTATGCCATTGCTGTGTGAGAAATTTTCCCAGGCAGCAATTGCCATAAAGTGAGACTTTGAACCCTGACGAAGCAGCGAGCGAAACGTGCGTTGGAGTGGTGTGTGCGGGGCAGTGGCATCCCTATACTGGTTGGTATAATATATTATTTTTTGCACTGTGGCATAATTGGTAGCACTGTGATACAAAGATAAATTGTATTATTGTGATGGATTTCCTTATTCACTTATTTAATTGAATTTAGTGTGTTTTATATATACACAGGTCAACAAAAAAAAATTTTTTTTCTGGTGTCCAAAATATTTTAATGAATTTGGGGTATTTTTGGGGTGCTGATTCTGAATATGCTATCAGTTTTGCCAGATTGGCTCAAGTTTTTGACATTTTTGGTATCTTATTTATAGCACTTGTTGGTAAATGCGACGCATCATCTCATTAATTTCTTTGGATTAGTACTTGAACTGAGCAGTTCTCAATATAGTTTTGTGTTAATTAGTGTTCTAAAAGTTTGTTCATAGCTTGATTTTTGCACTAACTTTATGTTGTTGTCTGTTTTCCAGTGAAAAGCATGAACTCATCAAGAAGAAGTTGTCTTAACGATCCAGACTCATTCTGTTACATTTGTGGTGAATACACACTGCCAAAACATAGAAGAAACATAACAGACTTCGTAAAAAAAGTGTATTTTGCCTATTTTGGGGTTATGCTTGGGGACCAAGACAAGTTTTGGGCACCACACATAGTGTGCAAAGCATGTATCGAATTATTACGAAAATGGAGCAAAGGACAAAGAAAAAGCTTCAAATTTGGTGTTCCAATGGTGTGGAGAGAGCCAAAAAATCATCATGATGACTGTTATTTCTGTGCAGTGCAAGTGCAAGGATTCAATAAGCATAAGAAACGAAAATGGGAGTAACATGGAATCTGCAAGAAGGCCTGTCCCTCATTGTGAAGATGTGCCTGTACCTGTGTTTACCATAAATAACAGTCATCATGATGATTTTTTGGCTCTCTCCACACCATTGGAACACCAAATTTGAAGCTTTTTCTTTGTCCTTTGCTCCATTTTCGTAATAATTCGATACATGCTTTGCACACTATGTGTGGTGCCCAAAACTTGTCTTGGTCCCCAAGCATAACCCCAAAATAGGCAAAATACACTTTTTTTACGAAGTCTGTTATGTTTCTTCTATGTTTTGGCAGTGTGTATTCACCACAAATGTAACAGAATGAGTCTGGATCGTTAAGACAACTTCTTCTTGATGAGTTCATGCTTTTCACTGGAAAACAGACAACAACATAAAGTTAGTGCAAAAATCAAGCTATGAACAAACTTTTAGAACACTAATTAACACAAAACTATATTGAGAACTGCTCAGTTCAAGTACTAATCCAAAGAAATTAATGAGATGATGCGTCGCATTTACCAACAAGTGCTATAAATAAGATACCAAAAATCTCAAAAACTTGAGCCAATCTGGCAAAACTGATGACATATTCAGAATCAGCACCCCAAAAATACCCTAAATTCGATGAAATATCTTTGGCGCCAAAAATGCTGTTGACCAGTGTAATTCAAATATTTTGATTGACTGCACCATTGCACTTTATTATAATTCAATATTTGGTTGTTACACACAAGGGGTGTTTATATATGCACATATATACTTTTTATAAATTTTATCACATCATTTATTTATATAAATAAGATTTATCTTTATCACATAATATATGATAAAAATTTAATTGCTGCGTATTTAATTATAAATTATATATTTTCACAAGAAATATAGTTTTATATACCAATCAGTTTGGGTTTGCCCTGTCCTGCACATACAGGGTTTATGAAATTATTAAAATATTAAAATCTTCAGAAAAACCTCAATTGAGGAGATAAATATATCTACATGTACATTTTATGTGTTTTTAATAAATGTAGTTATTTATTTTAAATGGATTTGTTTTTGCTTTTAATAAAGATTTCTATATATATATTTTTTTGGTGATATTATTGTGATTGTATCCAAATATAAATAAAAATTATATTTTTATATAATAATTTTTGGTCTGATGGAATTTTTTAAGGGTTTATCTTTATAGTTTTTTCATTCGACCATACAAAGTGTTATCTCTGGTATCTTTTTCTTTATAGGTTTTTGTTTATCACTGAGGTTACCTGAGTTCAAAGTCTTACTTTATGGCAATTGCTGCGTGGGAAAATTTCTCACACAGCAATGGCATAAAGTGAGACTAGGGACTTTTTTTACAGCGGCGGAGGAATACAGTGTGGAAGGATACCTTCCTCCCGTCACTGTGTTCCTGGTGCCCCTGGTGAGCGGTCACACCAGCTGATGCTGCCGTTCTCCACGGGAGATTGTCGTGGGACACTCGTGGATTTCTGAGGACAGGGAGTATATTGGTTGTTTGTTATTTTAATCTTTTTTTACAGATGACACTGGCTTCGGGGAACAAAGTGACAAGTAATGATAAGTATGTAATCTATGTTATATGTACTTTATGTCTATATGTATGTATTGTATGTAATGTATGAATGTAATATATGTAGTATGTATGTAGTATGTATGTAATGTATGTTGTATGTATGTATGTATGTATGTATGTAATGTATGTAGTATGTATGTATGTAATGTATGTAGTATGTATGTAGTATGTATGTAGCATGTATGTAGTATGTATGTATCATGTATGCAGCATGTAGTATGTATGTAGTATGTATGTAGCATGTATGTATGTAGTATGTATGTAGCATGTATGTAGCATGTAGTATGTATGTAATATGTAGCATGTATGTATTATGCATGTAGTATGTATGTAGCATGTATGTAGCATGTATGTAGTATGTAGTATATATGTAGTATGTATGTAGTATGTAGCATGTATGTAGCATGTAGTATGTATGTAGTATGTAGCATGTATGTAGTATGTATGTAGCATGTATGTAGTATGTAGTATGTATGTAGCATGTAGTATGTATGTAGTATGTAGCATGTATGTAGCATGTATGTAGTATGTAGCATGTATGTAGTATGTATGTAGCATGTATGTAGTATGTATGTAGTGTTTTTATTGTTTTTTTACATTCAACACATTAGCCGGATGATGGGACTACCACTGTCCCATTATTGGCTAATGTGTCAATCACTGTCATTGTAGCAGGCATCGTCCGGTGCGACTTGTAGTCCCATTGGACGATGCCTGCACACATGCACAGACCCCCGGCAGCCCATACAGAGCCCCGGCACGCCGCACAGAGCCCCGGCACGCTCACAGAGCCCTGCACAGAGCCCCGGCACGCTGCACAGAGCCCCGGCATGCTGCACAGAGCCCCTGGCAGGCCGCACAGAGCCCCTAGCAGGCCGCACAGACCCCCCGGCTGGCCATACAGACTGCCGGCAGGCACGCACAGACCACCAACGGTCCCGCACAGACCCCGCCCGCACAGAGACATGCAGTCTCCGCCCACGCACCGCCCACACTCCATTATACTGCATTTTTGCACTGTGGGAACTTCCAATTCCGGTATCCGATATCGCAAAAATATCGGAATTCAGTATCGGAATTCCGATACAGCGAATATCGGCCGATACCCGATATTTGCAGTATCGGAATGCTCAACACTAGTCATCAGTGATCACCTGCTGTTGATATTACTGTGATTCTATCAAACCTACTTCAATTGACCCAGCAAGTGATACATCACTGGAATCAGGGTATCTGACTATATTGGAGATGCATGAATAAATTCAAATTAAATTGAATTCTACTAACATTTTACAAAAATCTACATTTTCAAAATTTGCTTTGGCATGGATTCAGCAAAATGGTAGCCATGGTCCACTTTTCTGAACTGTAAAAGTCAATGACAATAACATGACAATTTAAAAAAAAATGTAAACATAACCTTATACTCACATCACCACTAACCTCTACAACGTCTCTGCTCCTCATAGTCACCCATTTTGTCCTCGTCGTATCTTCAGATTGCCATCGCAAGCGCTGAAATTTCTTGGCCTCTTAAGCTGGGCCTGACATCCAGTTTGATGAATACCCAGGCAGGTTTCAGTTCACACTGTGACTTCATGAAGCTGTGCCTTTGGCAAGTGATAGACCACAATCCTTCTGGGCTTCATCAAATCTGTATGTGCCGGCCCAGTACAAGAAGTCAACGCAAGCAGCTGTGATCTGCAGATGTCACAAGGACCGGACGGGTAACAGTGAGGAGCGGTGGAGTCGGAGAGGTATCCAGTGAGGTATATAGAAGGATTTTTTTTTACATTTTAAGTTTATTGTAATCTGGGTTCTGTACAGACCTCATAGAGCATAATAAGGAACATTAAGTTTGCAAAGAAAAACTTCTCAACTAATTGAATTTCCTGGGGAAAAGCAAGGGAAAGGATGAATTTGAATCTTGCCTGATCTGCTCATCTCTAGTCTCCATATTATGCTGCTCTGAGCAAGAAACCTGGTGACAGATTCCCTTAAAATCACATCCACTGGGTAGCCGTATACAGACACATACACCATAAACATAGACAAGAGTAAAGATAAGGAAGAACATATCTGTAATGTATAGGTTTAACCTATTTCCGACATTTGGTGTAATAGTACGCTGATGTAGGACTCCCCTTATTCTCAGCATCCAAGCCCACACCTTTCTGGGCACATTACAGCTGATCTATACAGCTGACATGCGCTCACAACAGCCGCGGGTGGAATCGTAATCCACCTGCGGCTGTTAACTAGTTAAATGCCACTGTCAATTTCTGACAGCGGCATTTAACTAGCGCTTACCAGAAGCGCGCTACTAATCCTGCACATCAGTGACCCAGTCACATAATCACAGGTCACCGATGAGTTGGCATGACAACCAGAGGTCTGAAGCAGACCACTATGGTTGTCATTGTCGGATTGCTATGAGCGCCGCCCCGTGATCAGAATACTGCAACATCTAGTCTCCCATGGAGACTATTGAAGCATGCAAAAAGTAAAAAAAAAATGTTTTTAAAAATATAAAAAAATATTAAAGTTCAAATCACCCTCCTTTCGCCCCATTCAAAATATAACAATTTAAATATTCACATATTTGGTATCGCCGAGTTCAGAATCGCCTAATCAATCAATATAAAAAAAGAATTAACACGCTCGCTAAACGGCGTGACGATAAAAGAATTAAAAACGTCAGAATTATGTTTTTTTTTTGTTCGCCACTATATTGCAATAAAATGCAATAATAGGCAACCAAAAGATCATATCTACATCAAAATGGCATCAATAAAAATGTCAGCTTGGTGTGCAAAAAATAAGCCCTCACCCAGCCCCAGACCACAAAATAATGGAGACGCTTCAGGTCTCAGAAAATGGCGCCTTTTTTTTTTTACCAAATTTTGGATTTTTTTCGCCACTAAAATAAAAAAGAACCTATACATCTTTGATGTCTATGATCTCATAATGATCTGGAGAATCATAATGGCAGGTCAGTTTTGGCATTTAGTTAACATGGTAAAAAAAAAAAAAAAAAAACAACTATGGGATTGCACTTTTTTTTGTAATTTCACTGCACTTGGAATTTTTTCCCCGTTTTCCATAATATGTTAAAAACAATGGTGTCATTCAAAAGTACAACTGTCCCGCAAAAAACAAGCCCTCACATGGCCATAGTGACTGAAAAATAAAAAAGTTATGCTCTGCTGGATAGAAGGGGAGCTAAAAACGAAAACGCACAAACTGAAATACCTCTGGTCTTTAAGGGGTTAAATTGTCTGACAAACGGGGTAGATACTGTTTGTTATCAGCTGTTTTCTGAGGCAATATACATAATAAAGGAGACTATGTAATATATATGCATGTATGTGTGTGTGTGTGGCTATATATAATATATGTAGCTTTGTCGCCATAAAAGGAGGGGGGTCCTAAGCTAGATCGATAGATAGATAGATAGATAGATAGATAGATAGATAGATAGATAGATAGATAGATAGATAGATAGATAATAGATAGATAGATAGATTATAGATAGATAGATAGATAGATAGATAGATAGATAATAGATAGATAGATTATAGATAGATAGATAGATAGATAGATAGATAGATAGATAGATAGATAGATAGATAGATAGATAGATAGATAGATAGATAGTTTGGGAGACAATTTAGAACTAGTGTCTTTCTTTTGATTCCAAACTTTTCAATTCTGGAAGATAATACAGTGGTGATGCTGATTTAACATAAAGTTTTCTTTCCTTTACTTGCACACATAAGCTATGACAGTGCAGGAGACTGTGAAATGTGGCCCATTTAAACTAAGTCATTTCCATGAATTATTAACAAGGCATTAAAGGAACTATTTATATAGCCAATGTAAGACGTCTCGAATATAGAACACAAGCTGTTTGAGCGTCTTTAGATTGCTTTAATTCAAAAAGGGAAGCATTTAGAGATAAGATGACCACCCGAGCATGCATAACTCTCAAATTGCCATGGCTGACCCATAAAAACACGGATGGTGTCTCACTTATATCAAATCTTATAATTACCCGCAACCTAGTTTGTAAAACGCCATATATCAGAGTTTCAACACTCACTTTAACTAGTCAAATCCTTTTACAGTTTAGAGAGCCAGCTGTCTTCCAGTGACAGTCAGTTTTCTAGTATGAATCAATTTGTCTCCACTGACGGAAAATAATTGCAAAGCAAACAAATTATCTATGCTACGTTGGATCCTATTCACTCCGGGGATTTCGAGCGTAAAGCTTTAAAAGATTTTTATTCCTTCCACAAATTATGACCTCTTTTACAAACAGTGAAGAATGAGGCCGTCCAGAAATGGTCTGGAGGCTTCGCTGCAGTCTATTTCTGCATGAAAGAAAGAGCAATGAGTTTATTCCAAAAAATTGCAATTATTATAGGATTAACTATGCTATTTAATTTTCCCCTTAAAGGGAATGTCTCATGTATTTGATTTAGCGCCCTTTATTAGATATCAGTCTGAAGAAGAGAAATATTGAGTTCTTTTTTTTTAAAAGTTGTAGCTATTTATTTCTTAGCTTTTTATAAACTTTCCTGGAGGCAGCCATACTGTAGATAGACAATTACTTCCTGCACAGTGCAACAGTGTGAATTATGGCAAATGAAAGGAATGAGCATCAGCAGACAAATGCTGAGCTGAACATACTTTTACTTTCAGTGAGCACAGAGAATAGTCTGCCTTAGGCAACATTCACACGGTCAGTATTTGGTCAGTATTTCACATTAGTATTTGTAAGCCAAAACCAGGAGTGGAACAATCAGAAGAAAAGTATAATAGAAACACGTCACCACTTCTGTATTTATCACCCACTCCTGACTTTCGCTTACAAATACTGATGTAAAATACTGACCAAATACTGACCGTGTGAACATGGCCTAAGGGCCTCCTTCACAAGTCCAAATTATTATTATTATTTATACATGATTAAGGCTCTTAGCTGAAACGCGTTGGTTGTTCATCCCAGGTTGTAGTGACCAGGATCCACGACTCTTTTAATATACTACTGTAACGAATAAAAGTTTTTTTCATTTTTTTTTACAAAAAACTTTCTTTTTTTATTTAATCGCTGAAGGTTTCTTTCCTCCACCTTTATCTATTTGCCGACTTCCAAGACTGAGATGGCTCCGGGCAATGTTACTTCATCCAGAAAGGTGCTACAACAGATAGCGTTTTACCCCATCATTTTCCCTCTATTGTTAAATCCTAACAAAAACCCTGTAAAATACAACTTCAGTTTAGCCTTTGCTAAAAAATTCCAAGCAAACATAATAAATGAATGAATAAACAATTAACTAATAACATAAAACCAATAGTATAGACATATATTTTGTTTACATGGGGGTACAAGTTTCACGTGGGCTGGCTCATACTGTAATACTAATATTGATCTTTGATTATAGCAAAAGGAGGTTAACCCAAAAGGAGGGATGGCATAAAGGTCCCTGTAGCTGGTAAAAGTAAGAAGGCGGCCAAGGAAAAGGGTGACAAGAAAAAAAACTCTCTAAAGATAATCTCTTACTATCAACCAGGGTTGACACCCTAAAAAAGCTACATAGTTGTGAATCCGATTCTTGTTATCTGTGTGGCAAATATTCCATTTTTCATTTAGAATGACAGGACGCAAAGAAAAAAACATTATCATACATTTATGCAGACAGTAGAATAACTAAATTACAATGTGTCCCATAGTAAACTTTTGAATATGCTCTACATTATCATTCCACATCACCATGACCACTACTAATCTCAAGATTGTATGGCACAACCTCCCTTTCCACCCTCGCTTATCATTCCATGGCACAACCTCCCCTTCCACCCTCGCTTATCATTCCATGGCACAACCTCCCCTTCCACCCTCGCTTATCATTCCATGGCACAACCTCCCCTTCCATCCCCACTTCTCAGTTTGTGATTCTATGGCACAACCTCCCCATTCCAGCATCGCTCCTCAGCTCATCATACTATGGAATAACCTCCTCTTCCACTCCCACTTCTCAGTTCATGATAAAAAGGGCACAACCTCCCCATTCCAGCATCGCTCTTCAGCGCTTCAGTTCAAGTCAAAACCTCCCTTTCCAACCCCACTCCTCAGCTCATGATTCCACTGCACAATCTCACCTCATTACCCTTGCCTCAACTTGTCAGTCCAGTGCATTGAACTTTAAAATTCCCTTTTTGCATCTGTGTTCTCCAAAAAAGGAAATGTAACATCAACATAAGAGGATCCACACTATAAACAGAGAAATGGTGAGGGAACATTTAGCTAATTTAAATGAATTTATATCTCAATGTCCACATCAATTACATCCTAGGGTACTGAAAGAGAAAGGACAGGAAATTGCAGAACCACTAGCTTTGAAAAATTCTGGAGAACAGGAGAAGACCCAGGAGATTGGAGAAGGGCAAATGTTGTCGCTATCTTCAAAAACGTGTCTGCTCTTCGCCAGTCATTACACTGGCTGCCCATTCATTATAGAATCCAATTCAAAGTACTTGTTCTCACCCACAAAGCTCTCCACAGTGCGGCACCCCCTTACATCTCCTCCCTCATTTCTGTCTATCGGCCTAACCGACCTCTGCGTTCTGCAAATGACTTTCGACTAACCTCTGCACTAATCCGTACATCCCACTCCCAAATTCAAGACTTCTCCCATGGTGCGCCAATCCTCTGGAATGCTCTACCCCAAGATATTAGGACCATTCACAATTTGCATAGTGTTAGGCGCTCGCTCAAAACACATTTGTTCAGAGCAGCCTATCATGTTCCCTAATCAGTTATTTTGTTTGTGTGTAGCCCATTCACTACTTCCATCTATCCCCCACTCCCTGAAGATGGCTGGACCATCACTGTAAATACATCATTGTAAATACACACCTGTGCTTTGTATCTCCCCCACCTCATTGTAGATTGTAAGCTCTCACGAGCAGGGTCGTCTTATTGTTTTTTAATTATTGCATTGTTAACGTTGTTACTTATGACTGTTGTGCTTGAAACTGTTAAGCTGTAAAGCGCTGCGGAATATATTGGCACTATATAAATAAAGATTATTATTATTATTTATTTATTAAAAAGGAAAGAAAGGAGCCAGGAAATTGCAGGCCAGTGAGCTATACAGAAAATATCTTTGAACAAATTTTTAAACAGCATATATATAAATATATATATATATATATATATATATATATATATATATATATACAGTGGGGCAAAAAAGTATTTAGTCAGTCAGCAATAGTGCAAGTTCCACCACTTAAAAAGATGAGAGGCGTCTGTAATTTACATCATAGGTAGACCTCAACTATGGGAGACAAACTGAGAAAAAAAAATCCAGAAAATCACATTGTCTGTTTTTTTTATCATTTTATTTGCATTTTATGGTGGAAAATAAGTATTTGGTCAGAAACAAACAATCAAGATTTCTGGCTCTCACAGACCTGTAACTTCTTCTTTAAGAGTCTCCTCTTTCCTCCACTCATTACCTGTAGTAATGGCACCTGTTTAAACTTGTTATCAGTATAAAAAGACACCTGTGCACACCCTCAAACAGTCTGACTCCAAACTCCACTATGGTGAAGACCAAAGAGCTGTCAAAGGACACCAGAAACAAAATTGTAGCCCTGCACCGGGCTGGGAAGACTGAATCTGCAATAGCCAACCAGCTTGGAGTGAAGAAATCAACAGTGGGAGCAATAATTAGAAAATGGAAGACATACAAGACCACTGATAATCTCCCTCGATCTGGGGCTCCATGCAAAATCCCACCCCGTGGGGTCAGAATGATCACAAGAACGGTGAGCAAAAATCCCAGAACCACGCGGGGGGACCTAGTGAATGAACTGCAGAGAGCTGGGACCAATGTAACAAGGCCTACCATAAGTAACACACTACGCCACCATGGACTCAGATCCTGCAGTGCCAGACGTGTCCCACTGTTTAAGCTAGTACATGTCCGGGCCCGTCTGAAGTTTGCTAGAGAGCATTTGGATGATCCAGAGGAGTTTTGGGAGAATGTCCTATGGTCTGATGAAACCAAACTGGAACTGTTTGGTAGAAACACAACTTGTCGTGTTTGGAGGAAAAAGAATACTGAGTTGCATCCATCAAACACCATACCTACTGTAAAGCATGGTGGTGGAAACATCATGCTTTGGGGCTGTTTCTCTGCAAAGGGGCCAGGACGACTGATCTGGGTACATGAAAGAATGAATGGGGCCATGTATCGTGAGATTTTGAGTGCAAACCTCCTTCCATCAGCAAGGGCATTGAAGATGAAACGTGGCTGGGTCTTTCAACATGACAATGATCCAAAGCACACCGCCAGGGCAACGAAGGAGTGGCTTCGTAAGAAGCATTTCAAGGTCCTGGAGTGGCCTAGCCAGTCTCCAGATCTCAACCCTATAGAAAACCTTTGGAGGGAGTTGAAAGTCCGTGTTGCCAAGCGAAAAGCCAAAAACATCACTGCTCTAGAGGAGATCTGCATGGAGGAATGGGCCAACATACCAACAACAGTGTGTGGCAACCTTGTGAAGACTTACAGAAAATGTTTAACCTCTGTCATTGCCAACAAAGGATATATTACAAAGTATTGAGATGAAATTTTGTTTCTGACCAAATACTTATTTTCCACCATAAAATGCAAATAAAATGATAAAAAAACAGACAATGTGATTTTCTGGATTTTTTTTTCTCAGTTTGTCTCCCATAGTTGAGGTCTACCTATGATGTAAATTACAGACGCCTCTCATCTTTTTAAGTGGTGGAACTTGCACTATTGCTGACTGACTAAATACTTTTTTGCCCCACTGTATAAGTACTTCGATAAAAATATAGTAAACCAGAACCAACAGGGTTTGTAGGAAACAAGTCAAGCCAGACTAATTTAATTTCCTTCTATGATGAAATCACTGACTGGGTGGATTAGGGAAATGCTGTAGATATATTTCGATTTCTGAAAAGCATTTGATGAAGTATCTCATACTGTCCTTACTGAATGAGATTGATAAGGCTACAGTTAGGTTGATTCATAACTGGCTCAGTGATTGTACTCAAAGAGTGATAATAAATGGTTGCACATCCAATTGAAAGAGAGTTTCAAAAGATGTCCCCCAAGGCTCTGTCCTGGCCCCAATGTTGTTCAACAGTTTTATAACAGTTTTATCTAGATAAGGGAACTGAAGGTAAACTAATCAAATTTGCAGATGATGCAAAGCTAGGAGGGATAGCTAACACTAGAGAAGATAAAGGATTCAGAAGGATCTAGATAAGTTTGAAGAATGGGCAGTAATTAATAGAATGATATTTAACAGGGAAAAATGCAAGATTTTACATCTGGGGAAGAAAGAAAAAAATTACAACTACAGAATGGGAAGAATAGAACTAAGAAAGAGCCCTTCTGAAAATTACTTGGGTATACTAATAGATCATAGACTACACATGAGTCAACAGAGTGATGCAGCAGCAAAAAAAGTCAAACACAGTTCTGGAATGTATTAAGAGAAGCATAGAGTCTAGATCACGTGAAATGATTATCCCCCTCTACTCCTCCTTAGTCTATCCTTGATCAGACATAATCTGGAATACTGTGAGCAGTTCAAGGCATCACATTTTAAAAACAGACATTGAAAAACTGCAGCAAGTTCAGAGAAGAGCTGCCAGGATGGTGAGCCACCTGAAAACTATGTACAGCAAGCAATGTTAAAGGATCTGGGAATGTTTAGCTTGCAAAAAAGAAGGATAAGAGGAGACCTAATAGCTGTCTACAAATATCTGTTGGAATGTCACAGTGTAGAGGGATCATCCTTATTCTAATTAGCACATGGAAACACAAGAAGCAATGGAATGAAACTGAAAGGGAGAATATACAGATTAGATAGGAGAAAAAACTTTTTGACAGTGAGGGTGATCAATGAGTGGAACAGGCTGCCACGGGAGGTGGTGAGTTCTTCTTCAATGGAAAGCTTCAAACATAGACTGAGCAGATATCTGTCTCAGGTGGTTTAGTGAATCCTGAATTGAGCATAGGGCTGGATCCGATGACCCTCTAGGTCCCTCTAGGTCCCTTTCAATTCTAACATTCTATGACTCTATGCTCCACAGTAGTGATGAGCGAGCCAGTTGAAGTTCGGATTCAGCAGGTTTGGCCAAACTTGAGTTAAAAGTTTGGTTTTGGTACAAACTTCACCCCAAACACAATAGAACTCCATTGAGACCTGAACTTTGGTTCTTTAAAATGGCTGTAAAATAGTTGTAGTAAGGGCAAGGTGGCTGCAAAATGAAGATAAGAGCAGGGAAATTGCCCTGCAAACAAATGTAGATATAAAAATGACTTAAATCCCATAAATTAGTCAGTAAATATTGAGTTATTTAGTTTACCCAACAGGCTGGATAGAAACAATAGAATGGTGAGGGGCTTGACAACACACAGTCCAAAAGCAATGTAAAGGTACCTTCACACTGAACAACTTAAACGATAACGATAGCGATCCGTGACATTGCAGCATCCTGGATAGCGATATCGTTGTGTTTGACACGCAGCAGCGATCAGGATCCTGCTGTGACATCGTTGGTCGGAGCTAGAAGGCCAGCACCTTATTTCATCGCTGGCTCACCCGCTGACATCGCTGAGTCGGCGTGTGTGACGCTGATTCAGCAATGTCATCACATGTAACCAGGGTAAACATCGGGTTACTAAGCGCAGGGCCGCGCTTAGTAACCCGATATTTACCCTGGTTACCATTGTAAATGTAAAAAAAAAAAACACTACATACTTACATTCCGGTGTCTGTCACGTCCCCCGGCGTCCGCTTCCCTGCACTGTGTCAGCGCCGGCCAGCCATACAGCAGAGCACAGCGGTGACGTCACCGCTCTGCTTTACGGCCGGCGCTTACACAGTGCAGGGAAGCGGACGCCGGGGGACGCGACAGACACCGGAATGTAAGTATGTAGTGTTTGGTTTTTTTTACATTTACACTGGTAACCAGGGTAAACATTGGATTACTAAGCGCGGCCCTGCGCTTAGTAACCCGATGTTTACCCTGGTTACCCGGGGACTTCGGCATCGTTGGTCGCTGGAGAGCTGTCTGTGTGACAGCTCTCCAGCGACCACACAACGATGAAACAGCAACGCTGCAGCGATCGGCATCGTTGTCTATATCGATGCAGCGTCGCTTAACCCCTTCCCGACCTTTGACGCCACGTAGGCGTCATGAAAGTCGGTGCCAATCCGACCCATGATGCCTATGTGGTGTCATGGAATGATCGCGTCCCTGCAGATCGGGTGAAAGGGTTAACTTCAATTTTACCCGATCTGCAGGGAGAGGGGGAGTTGTACTTCAGCCAAGGGGGGGTGGCTTTGCCCCCACGTGGCTACGATCGCTCTGATTGGCTGTTGAAAGTGCAACAGCCAATCAGAGCAATTTGCAATATTTCACCTATGAAAATGGTGAAATATTGCAATCCAGCCATGGCCGATGCTGCAATAGCATCTGCCATGGCTGGAAATCATGTTCTGCCCCCCCCACCACCCCCGATCTCCTCCCCAGTCCTCCGTTCTGTCCGGTACCCCCCTCCGTCCCCCTGTCCGCTCCCCCGTGCTCCTGTCCGCTCCCCCCGTCCTCCGATCCCCCCCCCTGTGCTCCGATCCACCCCCCCACCACCCCCTCATACTTACCGAGCCTCCCGAAGTCAGTCCGTCTTCTCCCTGGGCGCCGCCATCTTCCAAAATGGCGGGCGCAGTGCGCCCGCCGAATCTACCGGCCGGCAAAGTACATTTTGATCGCTGTGGTAGGTTCTATCACAGCGATCAAAATAAAAAAATAATAAATAAACCCCCCCTTTATCACCCCCATAGGTAGGGACAATAATAAAATAAGGAAAATATTTTTTTTTTCTTTTTCCACTAGGGTTAGGGTTAGAACTAGGGTTAGAACTAGAACTAGGGGTAGGGTTAGGGTTAGGGGTAGGGTTAGGGTTATGGCATGTGCACACAGTGCTGAAACCACCTTAGATACAGAAAAACACCAGAAAGTTTTGAAGCTTTGGGAATCGTTTAAATAAGCCTTTATTTCTAGAATTGGCAAAATTACTAAAAAATATATTTAAAAAGACTTGTAAATATTATAATATAAAATTTATATAAACATGTATTTGAAACCACCGCAGGAGCAGGATAAAAATACCCATATACAGAGTTGTTCCCCAATATATATATATATAAAAAAAATATATATAAAAAAATATCTTATATCTTCATTTGATCACACTGTGTGCATAATAAAGTGCAGGAAGTGCAATAAAAAAAACAAGTAAAGAAAATCAATTATTAAAACATTATATCTGTGAAAAATCATGCCATTATTTCATAATAGTGTGCAAGATACGCAATAGCAGCTATAAACTAAATCAAAAACGTGAGAAAGGGAAATTCTAAAAAAAGAAGTTTCAGGACCCTATACAACCCCAGGTATTTGTAGCGGCGATAATACTGCAGCACTATACCGCTGTTTGTGGACATTTGTCCATTATCTTCACACTGATCCAGGCACTAGGCACGCAGGCACTTTTTAAGATACATGGTGCTAATTATATATATAAAAATATTTTTTGATATGGTGCACTTCTTTTTTTAGAATTTCCCTTTCTCACGTTTTTGATTTAGTTTATAGCTGCTATTGCGTATCTTGCACACTATTATGAAATAATGGCATGATTTTTCACAGATATAATGTTTTAATAATTGATTTTCTTTACTTGGTTTTTTTATTGCACTTCCTGCACTTTATTATGCACACAGTGTGATCAAATGAAGATATAAGATATTTTTTTATATATATATTTTTTATATATATATATATTGGGGAACAACTCTGTATATGGGTATTTTTATCCTGCTCCTGCGGTGGTTTCAAATACTTGTTTATATAAATTTTATATTATAATATTTACAAGTCTTTTTAAATATATTTTTTAGTAATTTTGCCAATTCTAGAAATAAAGGCTTATTTAAACGATTCCCAAAGCTTCAAAACTTTCTGGTGTTTTTCTGTATCTAAGGTGGTTTCAGCTCTTTGGGTTTCCCTAATCACAGTGGTTTCCGCTGTTGCTTTTACAGTACACCCTGATCACCGGTCACCTGCTATCTTTAAGAAATATACACATATATATATATATATATAAAATATCTAAATATAGATTAATGGTATAAATTGAGGGATCTCATAAGGGTATACTGTATTCAATTTAATGTGCACACAGTGCGGATTGGCCGCGGATCCGCAGCGGATCCGCTGCGGATCCGCAGCGGATTGGCCGCTGCGAATTCGTAGCAGTTTTCCATCAGGTTTACAGTACCATGTACACCTATGGAAAACCAAATCTGCTGTGCCCATGGTGCGGAAAATTCCATGCAGAAACGCTGCGTTGTATTTTCCGCAGCATGTCAATTCTTTGTGCGGATTCCGCAGCGTTTTACACCTGTGCCTCAATAGGAATCCGCAGGTGAAATCCGCACAAAAAAACACTGGAAATCCGCTGGAAATCCGCAGGTAAAACGCAGTGCCTTTTACCTGCAGATTTTTCAAAAATCGTGCGGAAAAATCTCACACGAATCCGCAACATGGGCACATAGCCTTAGGGTTAGGGTTGGAATTAGAGTTAGGGTTGGAATTAGGGCTAGGGTTGGAAATAGGGTTAAGATTAGGCTTGTGGTTAGGGTTACGAATAGGGTTAGGGGTGTGTTGGGGTTACAGTTGTGGTTAGGGTTGGGATTAAAGTTAGGGTTGGGATTAGGGTTAGGATTAGGGTTAGGGTTGGAATTAGGGTTACGGGTGTGTTGGGGTTAGGGTTGTGGTTAGGGGTGTGTTGGGGTTAGGGTTGTGATTAGGGTTATGGCTACAGTTGGGATTAGGATTAGGGGTGTATTGGGGTTGGTGTTGAAGTTAGAATTGAGGGGTTTCCACTGTTTAAGCACATCAGGGGTCTCCAAACGCAACATGGCGCCACCATTGATTCCAGCCAATCTTGCGTTCAGAAAGTCAAATGGTGCTCCCTCCCTTCCAAGCCCCGACGTGCGCCCAAACAGTGGTGTACCCCCACATTTGGGGTACCAGCGTACTCAGGACAAACTGGGCAACAACTGTTGGGGTCCAATTTCTCCTGTTACCCTTGCAAAAATAAAAAATTACTTGCTAAAACATAATTTTTGAGGAAAGAACAATTATTTTTTATTTTCACGGCTCTGCGTTATTAACTTCTGTGAAGCACTTGGGGGTTGAAAGTGCTCACCACACATCTAGATAAGTTCCTTCGGGGGTCTAGTTTCCAAAATGGGGTCACTTGTGGGGTGTTTCTACTATTTAGGCACATCAGGGGCTCTGCAAATGCAACGTGATGCCCGCAGACCATTCCATCAAAGTCTGCATTTCAAATGTCACTACTTCCCTTCCGAGCCCTGACGTGCGCCCAAACAGTGGTTTACCCCCACATATGGGGTACCAGCACACTCACAACAAACTGGGCAACAAATATTGGGCCCAATTTCTCCTGTTACCCTTGTGAAAATAAAAAATTGCTTGCTAAAACATCTTTTTTGAGGAAAGAAAAATGATTTTTTATTTTCACGGCTCTGCATTGTAAACTTCTGTGAAGCACTTGGGGGTTGAACGTGCTCATCACACATCTAGATAAGTTCCTTGGGGGGGTCTAGTTTCCAAAATAGGGTCACTTGTGGGGTGTTTCTACTGTTTAGGCACATCAGGGGCTCTGCAAATGCAATGTGACGCCCGCAGACCATTCCATCAAAGTCTGCATTTCAAATGTCACTACTTCCCTTCCGAGCCCTGACGTGTGCCCAAACAGTGGTTTACCCCCACATATGGGGTATCAGCATACTCACAACAAACTGGGCAACAAATATTGGGGTCCAATTTCTCCTGTTACCCTTGCGAAAATTAAAAAATGCTTGCTAAAACATCTTTTTTGAGGAAAGAAAAATTATTTTTTATTTTCACAGCTCTGCGTTGTAAACTTCTGTGAAGCTCTTGGGGGTTGAACGTGCTCACCACACATCTAAATAAGTTCCTTGGGGGGTCTAGTTTCCAAAATGGGGTCACTTGTGGGGGTTTCTACTGTTTAGGCATATCAGGGGCTCTGCAAATGTAACATGATGCCCGCAAACCATTCCATCAAAGTCTGCATTCCAAAACGTCACTACTTCCCTTCCGAGCCCCGGCATGTGCCCAAAAAGTGGTTTATCCCCACATATGGGGTATCAGCGTACTCAGGAGAAACTGGACAACAACTTTTGGGGTCAAATTTCTCCTGTTACCCTTGCAAAAATAAAAAGTTCTGGGCTAAAAAAATATTTTTGAAGAAAGGAAACACATTTATTATTTTCACGGCTCTGCGTTATAAACTTCTGTGAAGCACTTGGGGGTTCAAAGTGCTCACCACACATCTAGATAAGTTCCCTTGGGGGTCTAGTTTCCAAAATGGAGTCACTTTTGGGGAGTTCCTACTGTTTAAGCACATCAGGGGCTCTGCAAACGCAACCTGACGCCCGCAGACCATTCCATCAAAGTCTGCATTTCAAAACGTCACTACTTCCCTTCCAAACTCCGACGTGTGCCAAAACAGTGGTTTACCCCCACATATGGGGTATCAGCGTACTCAGGAGAAACTGGACAACAACTTTTGGTGTCTAATTTCTCCTGTTACCCTTGGGAAAATAAAAAACTGTGGGCTAAAAAATCATTTTTGAGAAAAGAAAAATTATTTTTTATTTTCATGGCTCTGCGTTATAAACTTCTGTGAAGCACTTGGGGGTTCAAAGTGCTCACCACACATCTAGATAAGTTCCCTTGGGGGTCTAGTTTCCAAAATGGAGTCACTTTTGGGGAGTTCCTACTGTTTAAGCACATCAGGGGCTCTGCAAACGCAACCTGACGCCCGCAGACCATTCCATCAAAGTCTGCATTTCAAAACGTCACTACTTCCCTTCCAAACTCCGACGTGTGCCAAAACAGTAGTTTACCCCCACATATGGGGTATCAGCGTACTCAGGAGAAACTGGACAACAACTTTTGGTGTCTAATTTCTCCTGTTACCCTTGGGAAAATAAAAAATTGTGGGCTAAAAAAATCATTTTTGAGAAAAGAAAAATTATTTTTTATTTTCATGGCTCTGCGTTATAAACTTCTGTGAAGCACTTGGGGGTTCAAAGTGCTCACCACACATCTAGATTAGTTCCTTGGGAGGTCTAGTTTCCAAAATGGGGTCACTTGTGTGGGAGCTCCAATGTTTAGGCACACAGGGGCTCTCCAAACGCGACATGGTGTCCGCTAATGATTGGAGCTAATTTTCCATTCAAAAAGCCAAATGGCGTGCCTTCCCTTCCGAGCCCTGCGGTGCGCCCAAACAGTGGTTTACCCCCACATATGGGGTATCATCGTACTCAGCACAAACTGGACAACAACATTTGGGGTCCAATTTCTCCTATTACCCTTGGGAAAATAAAAAATTCTGGGCTAAAAATCATTTTTGAGGAAAGAAAAATTATTTTTTATTTTGACGGCTCTGCGTTATAAACTTCTGTGAAGCACCTGGGGGTTATAAGTGCTCACTATGCATCTAGATAAGTTCCTTGGGGGGTCTAGTTTCCAAAATGGGGTCACTTGTAGGGGAGCTCCAATGTTTAGGCACACGGGCTCTCCAAACGCGACATGGTGTCCGCTAACGATTGGAGCTAATTTTCCATTCAAAAAGTCAAATGGCACGCCTCCCCTTCCCAGCCTTGCCGTGCACCCAAACAGTGGTTTACCCCCACATATGAGGTATCGGCGTACTCAGAAGAAATTGCCCAACAAATTTTAGGATCCATTTTATCCTGTTGCCCAAATAAAAATGAAAAAATTGAGGCTAAAAGAAATTTTGTGTGAAAAAAAGCACTTTTTCATTTTTACGGATCAATTTGTGAAGCACCTGAGAATTTAAAGTGCTCACTATGCTTCTAGATAAGCTCCTTGGGGGGTCTAGTTTCCAAAATGGGGTCACTTGTGGGGGAGCTCCAATGTTTAGGCACACAGGGGCTCTCCAAACGTGACATGGTGTCTGCTAGCGATGGAGATAATTTTTCATTCAAAAAGTCAAATGGCGCTCCTTCCCTTCCGAGCCTTACCATGTGCCCAAACAGTGGTTTACCCCCACATGTGAGGTATCGGTGTACTCAGGAGAAATTGTCCAACAAATTTTAGGATCCATTTTATCCTGTTGTCCATGTGAAAATGAAAAAACTGAGGCTAAAATAATTTTTTTGTGAAAAAAAAGTACTGTTTCATTTTTACGGATCAATTTGTGAAGCACCAATGGGTTTAAAGTGCTCACTATGCTTCTAGATAAGTTCCTTGGGGGGTCTAGTTTCCAAAATGGGGTCACTTGTGGGGGAACTCCAATGTTTAGGCACACGGGGGCTCTCCAAAAGCGACATGGTGTCGGCTAAAGATTGGAGCCAATTTTTCATTGAAAAAGTCAAATGGCGCTCCTTCCCTTCCGAGCCCTGCCGTGCGCCCAAACAGTGGTTTACCCCCACATATGAGGTATCAGCATACTCAGGACAAATTGGACAACAATGTTCGTGGTCCAGTTTCTCCTTTTTCCCTTGGGAAAATAAAAAAATTTTCGCTAAAAGATCATTTTTGTGACTAAAAAGTTAAATGTTCATTTTTTACTTCCATGTTGCTTCTGCTGCTGTGAAACACCTGAAGGGTTAATAAACTTCTTGAATGTGGTTTTGAGCACATTGAGGGGTGCAGTTTTTAGAATGGTGTCACTTTTGGGTATTTTCAGCCAAATAGAACCCTCAAACTGACTTCAAATGTGAGGTGGTCCCTAAAAAAAATGGTTTTGTAAATTTTGTTGTAAAAATGAGAAATCACTGGTCACTTGTGGGGGAGCTCCAATGTTTAGGCACACAGGGGCTCTCCAAACGTGACATGGTGTCTGCTAGCGATGGAGATAATTTTTCATTCAAAAAGTCAAATGGCGCTCCTTCCCTTCCGAGCCTTACCATGTGCCCAAACAGTGGTTTACCCCCACATGTGAGGTATCGGTGTACTCAGGAGAAATTGTCCAACAAATTTTAGGATCCATTTTATCCTGTTGTCCATGTGAAAATGAAAAAACTGAGGCTAAAATAATTTTTTTGTGAAAAAAAAGTACTGTTTCATTTTTACGGATCAATTTGTGAAGCACCAATGGGTTTAAAGTGCTCACTATGCTTCTAGATAAGTTCCTTGGGGGGTCTAGTTTCCAAAATGGGGTCACTTGTGGGGGAGCTCCAATGTTTAGGCACACGGGGGCTCTCCAAAAGCGACATGGTGTCGGCTAAAGATTGGAGCCAATTTTTCATTGAAAAAGTCAAATGGCGCTCCTTCCCTTCCGAGCCCTGCCGTGCGCCCAAACAGTGGTTTACCCCCACATATGAGGTATCAGCGTACTCAGGAAAAATTGGACAACAATGTTCGTGGTCCAGTTTCTCCTTTTTCCCTTGGGAAAATAAAAAAATTTTCGCTAAAAGATCATTTTTGTGACTAAAAAGTTAAATGTTCATTTTTTACTTCCATGTTGCTTCTGCTGCTGTGAAACACCTGAAGGGTTAATAAACTTCTTGAATGTGGTTTTGAGCACATTGAGGGGTGCAGTTTTTAGAATGGTGTCACTTTTGGGTATTTTCAGCCAAATAGAACCCTCAAACTGACTTCAAATGTGAGGTGGTCCCTAAAAAAAATGGTTTTGTAAATTTTGTTGTAAAAATGAGAAATCACTGGTCAAATTTTAACCCTTATAACTTCCTAGCAAAAAAAAAAATTGTTTCCAAAATTGTGCTGATGTAAAGTAGACATGTGGGAAATGTTATTTATTAACTATTTTGTGTCACATAACTCTCTGGTTTAACAGAATAAAAATTCAAAATGTGAAAATTGCGAAATTTTCAAAATTTTTGCCAAATTTCCATTTTTTTCACAAATAAACTCAGAAATTATCGACCTAAATTTACCACTATCATGAAGCCCAATATGTCACGAAAAAACATTCTCAGAATCGCTAGGATCCGTTGAAGCGTTCCTGAGTTATTACCTCATAAAGGGACACTGGTCAGAATTGCAAAAAACGGCAAGGTCATTAAGGCCAAAATAGGCTGGGTCATGAAGGGGTTAATGTGACGGTACCTGAAGTCAATGTAGACTATTCTTATCAATGTCATGTGTAAATATCCATTGACTAAGATCGGGTACGATCGAAACGCGTCGCATGTACTCTGTACTTGGACTTTTGCGCTAAGGCAAGGACTGTTTGTACTACACCAATTTTTAATGGAGAAATAAAGCATTTGAATTTTATGGAGCTGGAACGCCTTCCTTACTTCGGTAAATATCCATCCATTAATTGAAACCCACTCAGAGTTAAATTACATTTGTAAGAAAAGCAGACAGCTGTGAGCTGGTGTTATAGTTCTGGGAAGGGTCCAATATCCATACAGGTTTCACACCTACTAATAACAGCTCACAGCCATTTCTAGGGTGGCTGAATATTGGTGCTATTAATCTAGGAGGGAGCCAATATCCATTGTCCCTTCCCAGCCTATTAAAATCAGCCCACAGCTCTCTGTTTAGCCGTTGCTAATTAATAAATATTTAATTATTTTTAATAATAGGGAGGACACCACATCATCTTTTTGAGTTCATCCTTTTATTTACCAGTAAAGGCTAAACAGACAGCTGTGAGCTGATATTAATATTTCCCTCAGTTGGTTATTAAAAATAGGAGGCAATTCAGGTCATTTTTTTCATTTATATATTTATTAACAAATACAGTAAAATCCCAAAATACACATCTAAAGTAACCTTAGTTCACAGCCTCCAGGTGTTCTAGAAGTTGTAAACTCCAGTAACCTTAAAGTGTCCCTCAAAGATTCCTATGAGGTTTGCAGGATTCACAGTTGACAGGAGAGCTGGTGCCTGTGATCTCTAATAACCCCATTTCATAGCTACCAGGTCTCATGGTAGCTGCAGTGCCAAACTGTTGAGTGCTGGAATGCCAATTGTCAGACTCACAGTTGTTCATCAGTCCAGCACTTGCACTGCTTAGTGTGAGATCCAGCTGCTATGAATTCAAGTGACCTTACAGTAAGGTACTGCAGTTCGTATGTCGGCTCACACAGAGCTTACGGTGAGAAACGCCGCCTTTGACCAGCGGTAACCTTAATTACGTCACCGCTCCTTACTGCAGCTGCATTCTCACGCTAAGCTCAGTGACTTCCGGGTGGCGTGGTGAGCAGACAAATTATTGATGTAGTAAAGTCTGGGATCATTGTGGGACCTCATCATTATGGACTAATGGTGGACAGGTGAGGATTACTTTGACTTTTATTTTTTTCTGTTAAAAAATCATTAAAGGAGGGTAATTATCAGGGAGTTAGTTGTATAATTAAAGGACTTTTCTCTGTGTGTCTTTATTACTTTTCAATAAGGGGGTTAATAATAGTGTGTCTGATAGACATCTCTACATTACTAACCTCTGTGCTTGATATCTGTGGATATAACACAGCTGGTATCAACCCAATAAACTATTACTCCACTTGCCAACACACCAGGGCAAGTGGCAAAGCCGAGGCTAAGCGGCAGAATTAGCCTTTCAGTAAGCTTTATTAGGCTTCTGGACGTAACAGGAAACCGGACGTACAATAAGAAGTTTATGTTTGGGGACTAGTCCGGTACGAACCCAAACTTTCCAGTTCAGTCATCCCTACTCCTCAGCTTGTGATTCCTTTCCAACTCTCTCATTGCTTATTAGCTCCTGATTCTGCTGATTTCCTCCTCTTCTCAGCTGGCGATTATGCAGCACTATTTAGGAATTCATGATTCAGCTGCACCTCCCACGGCATGCTCCCCAGCTAGTGATTCCACTGCATCAACTTTTTCCCTCACCCCTGCACTCCTTGAATTGGAATCTGGCAGAATTACTTCCACATTCCCCTCAAATTTTCAGCCCAGCGTATTGAAAAATTATCGATGAGCTCAATGACCTTGATCTCAGAGTGCACAGGCAAAGGCTTCAGTAGACAAAAGAGGCTGTTGTTTCTCTGTGGGTTCCCCACTCATTGCATTTGTTACACCCTGGGGTACTAATTAGATATATGTCTAAAAGAAGCAGACTTCCCAGATATTTCACCCTCAGAGTCAAAGTCATACAAATATGAGCATAATAGACCTTCTAGCTGGTCTTGCAGGAGACAGACATGAGAGTGGGATGACTGGGTTCTTGATTACACTATCCTTCTCGGCCTAACTCGATTCCTTGAAACCCATAGTGGAAATGTGCTAGGAACCTGAGCCTGTGAAAAAGAGATGTATACATTGGGAGCATTTTGTAATTAACTTGGATGGATAACTAGGATAATGTTGTCTGCGTGGTAAGCAGTAATGTTAACTAGAACTTAAATAACGGATCCTGCTGTAATCTGCCCTAGGAGCCCACCTCTAGGTTATGGCGAAATAAAACTTTCTTTTTTTTTGTGTTGACTGAATGTTGGCACCTTGCCAAAAGGTGCAGGAGTCAGGGGCAGCGACACCATTGAAAAACAAGCTGCGCACATGCGCTAAACTCCTTCCCTTTTGAACCTCAATCTCCAGAACAAGGGTCATTTGTATCAGCATCACGAGGGCCCTAGAAATTGTGCCAGAACCTTATTGCAAAAAGGTATGCAGTGATCTTGCATACTGTATTTTTCGGACAATATGACGCACCGAACCATAAGACATACCTAGGTTTTATAGGAGGAAATTAGAAAAAAAATTGAAACAAAAAATTTGGTCAATTCTATACTAATATCCCCATCCTGGTATATATGGTTCCCTCATCCCATCCTGGTATGCATGACACCCTCATCCCTATCCTGGTATGCCTGGCCCCCTCATCCCTATCCTGGTATGCATGGCCATTCATCCCTTTCCTGGTACGCATGGCCCCCTCATTCCTACCCTGGTATGCATGGCTTCCTCATCCCTATCCTGGTATGCATGGCCCCAATCCCTATCTGGGTATGCATGGCCCCCTTATCCCTATCCTGGTATGCATGGCCTCCTCAAACCTATCTCGGTATGCATGGCCTCCTCATCCTCATCCTGGTATGCTTGGCTTCCTCATCCCTATTTTACACTGTGTCAGTATTCCAGGTTTTCCAAGTCACCTTGTGAATGATTTTGCCCTTTGTTAAGATGGAGTTTGCTGTTTTTGTCTGCCCTACTTCCTGTTCGTTTGTTTAAAACCCGGGTCAGGTGTCAGCCTCTTTGCTGGAGTATTCTGCTTCCGTTTCCTCTTCAGCTCAGCTGCTTGTTCTACTGTGCTTCTACCCATGGCTCTGGACATTCTCTGCCTATGTAAGATACACTCTCAGTCTATTGGCTTTGGAACTTAACCCTTGGTTCAATCCTCCTGGTAAGAACTCTGTTTTTGAACTGTGTTTTGGAACTATGTTGCTGGACTGTGTTTTTGCTACTTAATCCTTCATTTACTCCCCCCGGTGGGAGCTACTGGGATTTACACCAGTATAATACTTTAATGTGAACTTGTTCTGGACTTACCCATGTTTATGTCACACCTGGGATTAACCTGAGGACTTGTTCTGGACTTCCCTGTGTTTACTACATACCTGGATTTGACTCTTTCTGCACCGACAGTGTTTTCGATCTGCACCACGTCACCTGTCACACTCACCTTGCCGAGGACTCTGCCCTAAGAACTTTGCCGATTTGCTGTATATGGTTAAGGGACATTGTGGGTTATCAGTATTTTGTTTTGGGTGTTATTATAGTGGTACAAATACACAATTTGCACTAATGAAACCCGTCTCTGTCTGTTCATTGCCCCATGCTACCAGAATCCTAGAGTTCGCAAGTTGTATTTTGATCACGATACTTTTTATACATGTTGTCCTACTCCAAGCTGTTCAGGCTTGAGAGCAAACTACCAATTAAGTAAATCAGGTGATGTGCATCTCTGTAATGAGGAGGGGTGTTGTCTAATGACATCAAAACCCTATGTAAGGTGTGCTTAATTATTAGGCAACTTTCTTTCCTTTGGCAAAATGGGTCAGACGAGAGATTTGATGGGCTGTAATAATTATAGGGGATAACTCAGGAGACTCTTTGCATGGAACAAGACATCTACAGGACACAGTTTTATAAGTGGTAAAGTCTATATTATAACACGGTGATTCAAACAGGTGCAGAGAGAAACTCAAGTCCACAACACTTGGTGTAAATATTAAGCGCAGCTTAGCAGTCTATAGGGAACTTCAGAGGAAAATGCAATCACACAGAAAGTCTAAGAAGCACAGTTATTCTTGAGGATACTTGACACGAATAAGTCCTTGCTTAGTCCAAAACACAGATAGATATGCTTATAAGGCAGTTCAAATAATATCTTAGCTCAACCAGGGAGGCCTGGGTAATAGTCTCAGGTTTTTGCAGAGCAGCAACAGCTTACATGTCCAGCAAATGCAGATGGAAGGAAACACAAGCAGTAGATGAAGGAGGATTACTGGAAACTGGTGAATGCAGCAGGAACTCAGAGCAGAGTAGCAGGATCACCACACAGGTTCACAGGAGCAGGTATATAGCCAGGGAGTAAACAGAGTCAGGAGCTGGTTGCAAGGCAGAATACTCTAGCACAGACTGAAGGCTGGGGTGGAGTTTTATAGCAGGAAGACATAGTGCACATGAGACCAAAGACGCCATCTTGGAAAAGGGCAGTAATGCATAAAAGGTAAAAAAAATGTTCAGAGTCCTGACACGGGCTCTGAAAAGTCCAAAATTGTGAGATGTCTTGCAGAGGGATGCAGCAGTCTTGAAATTGCCAAACTTTTGAAGTGTGATCATTAGATCACCGAACAATCAAGCGTTTCATGGCAAATAGCCAACTGGGTCGCAAGAAGCGTTTTGGGCAAAAAGGTGCAAAATAACTGACCATGAATTGAGGAAAATCAAGCGTAAAGATGCCAAGATGCCATTTGCCACCAGTTTTGCCATATTTCAGAGCTGCAACGTTACTGGAGTAACAAAAATCACAAGGTGTGCGATACTCAGTGACATGGCCAAGGTAAGGAAGGCTGAAAAACTACCACCTTTGAACAAGAAACATAAGATAAAATGTCAAGACTGGGCCAAGAAATATCTTAAGACTGACTTTTCAAAGGTTTTATGGACTGATGAAATGAGAGTGACTCTTGATGGGCCAGATGGATGGGCCAGAGGCTGGATCAGTAAAGGGCTGAGAGCTCCACTCAGCCGCGAGCAAGGTGGAGGTGGGGTACTGGTATGGGCTGGTTTCATCAAAGATGAACTTGTGGGACCTTTTTGGTTTGAGGATAGAGTGAAGCTCAACTTCCAGACCTACTACCAGTTTATGGAAGACAACTTCTTCAAGCAGTGGTACAGGAAGAAGTCGATATCATTCAACAAAACATGATTTTCATGCAGGATAATGCTCGATCACATGCCTCCAACTACTCCACAGTGTGGCTGGCCAATAAAGGTCTCAAAGAAGAAAAAATAATGACATGGCCCCCTTGTTCACTTGATCTGAACCTCATAGAGAACCTGTGGTCCCTCATAAAATGTGAGATCTACAGGGAGGGAAAACAGTCCACCTCTCGGACCAGTGTCTGGGAGGCTGTTGTAGCTGCTGCACGCAATGTTGATCGTAAACAGATCAAGCAACTGACAGAATCTATAGATGGAAGGCTGTTGAGTGTCATCATAAAGAGGTCACTAATTTTGGGGGGGTTTGTTTTTGCATGTCAGAAATGTTTATTTCTAAATTTTGTGCAGTTATATTGGTTTACCTGGTGAAAATAAACAAGTGAGTTGGGAATATATTTGGTTTTTATTAAGTTGCCTAATAATTCTGCACAGTAATAGTTACCTGCACAAACAGATATCCTCCTAAGATAGCCAAATCTTAAAAAAAACACTCCAACTTCCAAAAATATTAAGCTTTGATATTTGTGAGTCTTTTGAGTTGATTGAGAACATAGTTGTTGATCAATAATAAAAATAATCCTCTAAAATACAACTTGCCTAATAATTCTGCACACAGTGTAGTATGCATGGCTCCCTCACCTCTATCCTGTTATGCATCGCCGTAACCGGGAGCCTTCTTTGCTTAAAATGCGCTTGCGTTTAATGGTTTCCGTGACATCACGGCTTCTGATTGGTCACGTGCCACCCATGTGACAGCGACGCGACCAATCACAACAAGCCGTGACGTAATTTTCAGGTCCTGAATGCCTAATTCTAGGCATTCAGGATTTGAAAATTACGTCACGGCTTGTGATTGGTCACGTCGCGGTCACATGGGCGACGCGACCAATCACAAGCCGTGACGTCACGGGAGGCAATAAACGCGCGCATTTTAAGCAAAGAAGGCTCCCGGTTACCAGCGGTAAAGTCCAGGGGCCTCCGGACAGGTGAGTATATCCCTATTTTTTATTTTAATTCTTTATTTTACACATTTATATGGATCCCAGGGCCTGAAGGAGAGTTTCCTCTCCTTCAGACCCTGGGAACCATACACTGGAAACTTCCGATTCCGATTCCCGATACCACGAAAGTATCGGATCTCGGTATCGGAATTCCGATACCGCTAAGAATCTGCCGATACCCGATACTTGCGGTATCGGAATGCTCAACACTACTCATTACAACATCATACGGCAGAGAGTTCCAAAGTCTCACTGCTCTTACAGTAAAGAATCCGCGTCTGTTATTATGCTTAAACCTTCTTTCCTCCAGACGTAGAGGATGCCCCCTTGTCCCTGTCTCAGGTCTATGATTAAAAAGATCATCAGAAAGGTCTTTGTACTATCCCCTCATATATTTATACATTAACATAAGATCACCCCTTAGTCTTCGTTTTTCCAAACTAAATAGCCCCAAGTGTAATAACCTATCTTGGTATTGCAGACCCCCCAGTCCTCTAATAACCTTGGTCGCTCTTCTCTGCACCCGCTCCAGTTCAGCTATGTCTTTCTTATACACCGGAGACCAGAACTGTGCACAGTATTCTAAGTGTGGTCGAACTAGTGACTTGTATAGAGGTAAAATTATGTTCTCCTCATGAGCATCTATGCCTCTTTTAATGCATCCCATTATTTTATTTGCCTTTGTAGCAGCTGCCTGACACTGGCCACTGAATATGAGTTTGTCATCCACCCATACACCCAGGTCTTTTTCATTGACGGTTTTGCCCAGAGTTTTAGAATTAAGCACATAGTTATACATCTTATTACTTCTACCCAAGTGCATGACCTTACATTTATCCCCATTAAAGCTCATTTGCCATTTATCAGCCCAAGCTTCTAGTTTACATAAATTATCCTGTAATATAAAATTGTCCTCCCCTGTATTGATTACCCTGCAGAGTTTAGTGTCATCTGCAAATATTGAAATTCTACTCTGAATGCCCCCTACAAGGTCATTAATAAATATGTTATCTCTATCCTGGTATGCATAGCTCCCTCATCCCTATCCCATTAGGCATGTCCCCCTCATCCCTATCCTGGTATGCATGGCCTCCCTAACCCTATCTTGGGATTCATGGACTCCTCATCCCTATCCTGGCATGCAGAGTCCCCATCTCAGTCCTGGTATGCATAGTTCCATCCTTATCCTGGTATGATTGGGCCTCATTACCATCCTAGTATGTATCAGAAAAACATAAAACAAACCCATAAACCATTATACTTACCTTCCTGCTCTCCCTCGCAGCATCTTGTTCCGATGCCAGCAGCTGCTTTATGCTTGTAAACAGCGCATGACAGTGACATCATGTGCTGCTTACAAGCCGAGGACAGCTGCTGGAATACTCGCTGCTGTCCTTGCTGGGACTATGTGCGTGGAGAGCAGTGAATATTCATTGCTCTTTAATAGTAGACACGCTATTAGCCACAGCTGCCGGCTTCCTGCAGCTGCCAGGCTTTTGCATGTCTTTGCTACTAAATTGAATGAATGTTCACTGCATTCCACTCCTATGGGAGTGGTGAGCAGTCAATATGCGTGTGGAGACACGCGAAAGCCCAGCAGCTGCAGGAAGCAGGCGGCTGTGGCTAACAGCATGTGACCCGCTGCTCTGCCTTTGGCACTCCCCCACCTCCAAATCCACAGCCAGAGCAGGTACATCCGGACTATAAAGTGCACCCCAACTTTTCGTTTTGAGGAAAAAAGTGCGTCTTATAGTCAGAAAAATACGGTAATAAATTCAGGTTCATAGTGCACCTCCATCACTTTTTTGCCAAAAAATTAGTTTGGTAAGCTTAGACCATATTCATAATCATGATGGAAAAAAATTATGGCCTGAGACACATACAGCTGTATGTCATTACAATTCCATACATCTGCCATTGATTGCCATACAGTCATCTGTATCCAGACATACAGGTGCTTCTCACAAAATTAGAATATCATCGAACAGTTAATTTATTTCATTTCTTCGATACAAAAAGTGAAACTCAGATATTGTATAGAGTTATTACAAACAAAGTTATCTATTTGAAGTGTTTATTTCTGTTAATGTTGATGATTATGGCTTACAGCCAATGAAAACCCAAAAGTCATTATCTCAGTAAATTAGAATACTTTATAACACCAGCTTGAAAAATTATTTTAAAATCCGAAATGTTGGTCTACTGAAATGTACGTTCTGTAAATGCACTCAATACTTGTTTGGGGCTCCTTTTGCATTAACTACTGCATAAATGTGGCATGCCATGGAGGTGATCAGCCTGTGTCACTGCTGAGGTGTTATGGAAGCCCAGGTTACTTTGATAGCAGCCTTTAGCTTGTCTGCATTGTTGGGTCTGGTGTCTCTCATCTTCCTCTTGATAATACCTCATAGATTCTCTATGGGGTTAAGGTCAGGCGAGCTTTCTGGCCAGTCAAGCACAGTGATACTGTTGTTTATAAACCAGGTATTGGTACTTTTGGCAGTGTGGACAGGTGCCAAGTCCTGCTGGAGAATGAAATTTCCATCTCCAAAAAGCTTGTAGGCAGAGGGAAGCATGAAGTGCTCTAAAATTTCCTGGAAGACAGCTGCGCTGACTTTGGTCTTGATAAAACACAGTGGACCTACATCAGCAGATGGCATGGCTCCCCAAACCATTACTGATTGTGGAAATTTAACAGCTTGGATTGTGGCCTCTCCACTCTTCCTCCAGACTCTAGGACCTTGATTTCCAGAGGAAATGCAAAATTTACTTTCATCTGAAAACACCTTGGACCACTGAGCAGCAGTCCAGTTCTTTTTCTCCTTGGCCCAGGTAAGACCCCTCTGGCATTGTCTATTGGTCATGAGTGGCTTAACACAAGGAATGCGACACTTGTAGCCCATGTCCTGCATACGTCTGTGTGTGGTGGCTCTTGAAGCAATTACTCCAGCAGCAGTCCACTCCTTGTGAATTTCCCCAAAATTCTGAATGGCCTTTTCATATCAATCCTTTCAAGGCTGTGTTTATCCTAGTTGCTTGTGCACTATTTTCTAACACACTTTTTCCTTCCACTCAACTTTCCATTAATATGCTTTGATACAGCACCCTGAGCCATCTTCTTTAGCAATGACCTTTTGTGGCTTACCCTCCTTGTGGAGTGTCAATCACTGCCTTCTGGACATCTGTCAAGTCAACAGTCTTTCGCATGATTGTGGAGCCTACTGAAACAGACTAAACACTTAGGAAGCCTTTGCAGGTGTTTCTTGTTAATTATTCTAATTCAGATAATGACTTTTGGGTTTTCATTGGCTGTAAGCCATAATCATCAACATTAACAGAAATAAACACTTGAAATATATCACTCTGTTTGTAATGACTATGTAATATACGTATGAGTTTCACTTTTTGTATTGAATAACTGAAATAAATTAACGTTTTGATTATATTCTAATTTTGTGAGAGGCACCTGTATATCAGTCAAATAGGACACAAAGCTGTATCTGGCCAATTTTTGTTTTGCGCTTTAATTTTTTCCTCCTCTTCTTCTCAGAATCACAACTTTTTTATTTATCCATTGATATAGCCATAAGAGGAATTGTTTTTTAGCAAGACAAGTTGTAGTTTTGAATTACACCATTCATTTTATTATACAATGTACAGCAAAAAAAGATAAAAATTCTAAGTGAGCCAAAAAAAATGCAATTTTGACATTTTTTTTGTTTTTTTGTTTTAACGGCATTCATTGTGCAGTAAAAATTACGTTGCAACATGATTCTTCAGTTCTGTAGGATTGCGGTGGTACCAAATTTGGGGAAATAGCAAAGTTTCCGGCACCATATATCATACGTCCAACTCAATGTCCTTTTACTTATGTTCATATTATCCCACCAGACAATAGAGATCTTGGATGCAACGCCAAAATAAAGCCAATCCACAGTGTGCACACAGGAAATGAAAGGTGGCACTCACCATCCCTTGACAGATCCTATATTCAACAAAAATTAAAGCATGGATGCAGGAGAATTTTGAACATGTAATGCATGGCGGCCATTTTGCGCCTTCCTGAGCTTCAACGGGTCTTAACATTTTGATATTGATTATGATTTTTTTATTATAGGAGTGAAAGAAATTTGTTGTGGTATCATTTCCTGAGGGCCACTAACTTTTATATTTTTCTGTCAATGGAGCTCGGTGAATGTTTTTTTTGTTTTTTTTTGTGTAGCGAGCAGATGTTTGTATTAATACCATTTTAGGCTACAAAGCTTTGAAAGATTTTTATTGCATCTTTTTGTGATAAATCCAGCAACTAAAAAAGCCTCAGTTTTGAGGTTTCATTTTTTTTTTTCTTTCTCGTGTTTACCTCATGGGTTATATGCATTTATGTTTTTACTTTTAACCCCTAACCGTCATGGCCAATTTCAGTTTTTTAATTTTCGTTTTCTTCTTACCTTCTTTCAAGGGCTATACTTTTTTTATTTTTCCATCCACATAGACATATCAAGGCTCTTTTTTTGGGTGGGGGTGGGGGGGTGGTGAAAAATTGCACTTTTCAATGAAGCCACTCATTTTACGAAATACTGTACTGGAAAAAAAAATTAACTGTAGTGAAATTGCAAAAAGACGCAATTCTGACATTTTTTTTTAGGAAATTGATTTGATAGTGTACATTGTGTGGTAAAATGATTTGACATTATAATTCTCCTCATCAGTATGATTATACCGATACCAAACTTGTCCATTTTTATTATATTATTCATTTTTGTTTGTTTAGTGGTGAAAAAATAGCAAATTTGTAAAAAAAAAATGTATTCTGTCACCATTTTCCAACACTTTTCAGTTGATAGAGCTGTGTTAGGACGGTTTCACACGTCAGTGGCTCCGGTACGTGAGGTGACAGTTTCCTCACGTACCGGAGCCACTGACACACGTAGACACATTGAAATCAATGCATCTGTGCAGATGTCATTGATTTTTTACGGACCGTGTCTCCGTGTGCCAAACACGGAGACATGTCAGTGTTCGTGGGAGTGCACAGATTACACGGACCCATTAAAGTCAATGGGTCCGTGTAAAACACGTACCGCACACGGACAACGTCCGTGTGCAGTCTGTGTGCCGTGCAGGAGACAGCGCTACAGTAAACGCTGTCCCCCCCACATGGTGCTGAAGCCGCCATTCATATCTTCTCTGCAGCAGCGTTTGCTGTAGAGAAGATATGAATAATCCTTTTGTTTGTTTCTCGTGTTTAACATAAAGATCCATGTACCCACCCCCCTCCCACCCCCTGTGCGCCCGCCCGCTGTTATTAATATACTCACCCGCCTCCCTCACAGTGTCCTGGCCGCAGCTTCTCCTGTATGCGGTCACGTGGGGCTGCCCATTACAGAAATGAATATGCAGCTCCACCCCTATGGGAGGTGGAGCCGCATAATCATGACTGTAATCGGCGGCCCCACGTGACCGCTCATACAGTAGAAGGTGCGGCCAGGACAGGAAGCAGCGCCAGCGAGGGAGCCTGGTGAGTATTTTAAGCGGGTGGGCGGACAGGGGGTGGGAGGGGGGTGGGGACATGGATCTTTATGTTAAACACGAGAAACAAACAAAAAAAAAGGATTATTCATATCTTCTCTACAGCAAACGCTGCTGCAGAGAAGAAATGAATGGCGGCTTCAGCACCACGTGTGGGGGACAGCGCTTATCTCTAGCGCTGTCTCCTGCATGGTGCATGTGGTACCCAGTCGGCACACGGGCAGCACACGTGTGCTGCACGTGTGCCACACTGATGTGCCACAGAAACGCACGGGCACACGGACACGGATAATTCCGGTACCGATTTTTCCGGTACCGGAATTATCTGGACATGTGAGACTGGCCTTAGGGCTTATTGCTTGTGGGATGAGCCCACGTTTTTATTGATACAATACCGCTTCTTATTTGAGATTTTGCAGCATTGCAACAAAAAAATGCAATTTTGGAGTTTTGAATTTATTTTCTGTATAGTGTTTATCAATTAGGTTAATTCATTTTATATTTTGATAGATCAAACGTTTATGAACACAAATAGTATTTGTGTATTTTTTGAATAACTATTTTTACTGGGGGGAAAAGGGGTACCGTAATTTCAATTTCTTAAAATATTTTTCTTTAAAGGGACTCAGCAGGATTGTGCACAGTAACCTACACACAGAGTCAGGTCGGCGCCGTTATACTGGTTATACAAGTCGCCCACTCTCCTTCTCCCACCTGCTCTCCGTTTCTCTGCTTCTCCTCACTACTGGCGACATATCTCTTCACCCTGGACCCCCACAGCTCATACCTTCCATGACTGCCTCCTCCTATCACTCCCTATCTAAAATGAGCTACTGCAATCTTTCCAACAAAAAACCCGTGCCCCTGACGCCCACAACCCTGCTCCCTCTCTCTGGAGCACTCTGGAATTCCCGCTCAATCTGCAATAAGCTTCATGTGAATCATGACCTTTTTCTCTCTCACAAGCTTGCCTTCCTTGGCCTCACAGAAACATGGCTAACACCCTCTGACACCACCTCCCCTGCTGCGCTGTGTTACAGCGGCCTCCACTTCACCCAACAGACATGGTGGAGAAGTGAGTCTTCTCCTTTCTTCTAACTGCACCTTTAACCTAATCCCACCTCTAGCCTCCCTTATCCTCTCCTCTTTTGAAGTCCACTCTGTCCGCATCTACTCTCCCTCCAACCTCCCGTCATATACCGACCTCCGGGCCCGGCCACTGCCTTTATTGACCAATTCTCTACCTGGCTTCTTCACTTTCTCTCTATTGACATTCCCACCATCATCATGGGTGACTTCAACATCCCCACTGATACCCCTCAGTCAACAGCCTCCAAACTCCTGTCCCTTACTTCATCTTTTGGACTTACTCAGTGGTCCTCCGCAGCCACCCACACAGAAGGACATACCCTAGACCTTGTCTTCACCCATCTCTGCTCTCTATCTAACTTCACCACCTCCCCTCTCTCTCTATCCGACCACCATCTGCTCACTTTCTCATCCCTGTCCTCCTCACAGATCACCCATGCCCAGCAACATACGCACCCCCGCAGAAACCTTGCACACCTAGACTCCCACAAGCTCTCTGACTCTATCCTACCACTGGCATCCAGATCCTTACTCCATGACACAGACAGTGCCACTGCTTTCTACAATGCCACTCTCGCATCAGCTATTGACACGGTTGCCCCTCTCGTTCATGGCAGAGTGCGACGTATCAATAGACAACCCTGGCACAATAATATCACTAAAAAGCTCCGGAAACTGTCCAGGGTTGCAGAGCGGCATTGGAAGAAAACACATTCGCAAGACGACTTCACTGCATTCAAACAGGCAACACTCGCTTTTAAATCTGCTCTAACCTCTGCTAAACAGGCCTTCTTCACAACCCTTGTATTTTCCCTATCCTACAACCCCAAACAGTTATTCAAAACCTTTAACTCCCTCCTCCGCCCCCCACTGCCCCCTCCAACCTGTTATGACCCCAGTGGACAGGGTCTCAGAGGAACGTGTAAGTCTGCGAGATTCAAAAATCCAGCTCATAGGGCTGTGGTAACTGGGTTGACCAAATAGCTACTCCTAACGCCAACCCTAGAAGTAGCCGGGGATCATGCCTACGGTGATCGCTAGATGACTCGTGCCAGCCGGAGAATCTAACTACCCCTAGGAGAAGAAAACAAAGACCTCTCTTGCCTCCAGAGAAAGGGACCCCAAAGCAAGATACAAGCCCCCCACAAATAATAACGGTGAGGTAAGAGGAAATGACAAACACAGAAATGAACCAGGTTCAGCAAAGAGAGGCCAGCTTACTAATAGCAGAATATAGCAAGATAACTTATCTGGTCAACAAAAACCCTATAAAAATCCACGCTGGAGATTCAAGAACCCCCGAACCGTCTAACGGTCCGGGGGGAGAACACCAGCCCCCTAGAGCTTCCAGCAAAGGTCAGGATACAGATTGGAACAAGCTGGACAAAAATACCAAACAAAACAAAAGCAAAAAGCAAGGAAGCAGACTTAGCTTGAAATACAGGAACCCGGATCATAGGACAAGAGCACAACAGATTAGCTCTGATTTCAACGATGCCAGGCATTGAACTGAAGGTCCAGGGAGCTAATATAGCAACGCCCCTGAACTAACGGCCCAGGTGAGGATATAGGAAAAGACAGAAGCTCCAGAGTCAAATCACTAATGACCACTAGAGGGAGCAAAAAGCAAAATCACAACAGTACCCCCCCCTTAGTGAGGGGTCACCGAACCCTCACCACGACCACCAGGGCGATCAGGACGAGCGGCGTGAAAGGCACGAACTAAATCGGCTGCATGAACATCAGAGGCGACCACCCAGGAATTATCTTCCTGACCATAGCCCTTCCACTTGACCAGGTACTGAAGCCTCCGCCTGGAGAGATGAGAATCCAAGATCTTCTCCACCACGTACTCCAACTCGCCCTCAACCAACACCGGAGCAGGAGGCTCAGCAGAAGGAACCACAGGCACAACGTACCGCCGCAACAAGGACCTATGAAACACGTTGTGGATAGCAAATGACACAGGAAGATCCAGGCGAAAGGATACAGGATTAAGGATTTCCAATATCTTGTAAGGACCAATAAAACGAGGTTTAAATTTGGGAGAGGAAACCTTCATAGGAACAAAGCGGGAAGAAAGCCACACCAAATCCCCAACATGTAGTCGGGGACCCACACCGCGGCGGCGGTTGGCAAAGCGCTGAGCCCTCTCCTGTGACAACTTCAAGTTGTCCACCACAAGATTCCAGATCCGCTGCAACCTATCCACCACAGAATCCACCCCAGGGCAGTCAGAAGGTTCCACATGACCCGAAGAAAAACGAGGGTGGAAACCAGAGTTGCAGAAAAACGGCGAAACCAAGGTGGCGGAACTAGCCCGATTATTAAGGGCAAACTCAGCCAACGGCAAGAAGGTCACCCAATCGTCCTGATCAGCAGAGACAAAACACCTCAAATAAGCCTCCAAAGTCTGATTAGTTCGCTCCGTCTGTCCATTAGTCTGAGGATGGAAAGCAGACGAAAACGACAAGTCAATGCCCATCCTACTACAAAAGGATCGCCAGAATCTGGAAACGAACTGGGATCCTCTGTCTGACACAATATTCTCAGGGATGCCGTGCAAACGAACCACGTTCTGGAAAAACACAGGAACCAGATCGGAAGAGGAAGGCAGCTTAGGCAAAGGAACCAAATGGACCATCTTGGAGAAGCGATCACATATCACCCAGATAACAGACATGCCTTGAGACACCGGAAGATCAGAAATGAAATCCATGGAGATATGTGTCCAAGGTCTCTTAGGGACAGGCAAGGGCAAGAGCAACCCGCTGGCACGAGAACAGCAAGGCTTAGCTCGAGCACAAGTCCCACAGGACTGTACAAATGACCGCACATCCCTAGACAAGGAAGGCCACCAAAAGGATCTGGCCACCAGATCTCTGGTGCCAAAAATTCCTGGGTGACCTGCCAACACCGAGGAATGAACCTCAGAAATGACTCTGCTGGTCCACTTATCAGGCACAAACAGTCTGTCAGGTGGACAAGAATCAGGCCTATCAGCCTGAAATCTCTGCAACACACGTCGCAGATCTGGAGAAATAGCTGACAAGATAATACCATCCTTAAGAATACCAACAGGTTCAGCGACTCCAGGAGCATCAGGCACAAAGCTCCTGGAAAGAGCATCGGCCTTCACATTTTTTGAACCTGGTAAATACGAGACAACAAAGTCAAAACGGGAGAAAAACAATGACCAGCGGGCCTGTCTAGGATTCAGGCGTTTAGCAGACTCGAGATACATCAGATTTTTGTGATCAGTCAAGACCACCACACGATGCTTAGCACCCTCGAGCCAATGACGCCACTCCTCAAATGCCCATTTCATAGCCAACAACTCCCGATTGCCCACATCATAATTTCGCTCCGCAGGCGAAAACTTCCTAGAGAAAAAGGCGCAAGGTCTCATAACAGAGCAACCAGGGCCTCTCTGCGACAAAACGGCCCCTGCTCCAATCTCTGAAGCATCCACCTCAACCTGAAAGGGAAGCGAGACATCAGGCTGGCACAAAACAGGCGCCGAAGTAAACCGACGTTTCAACTCCTGGAAAGCCTCCACGGCAGCAGGAGCCCAATTAACCACATCGGAGCCCTTCTTGGTCATATCCGTCAAAGGTTTCACAATGCTAGAAAAGTTAGCGATAAAACGACGGTAGAAGTTAGCGAAACCCAAGAACTTCTGAAGACTCTTAACTGACGAGGGCTGAGTCCAATCAAGAATAGCTCGGACCTTGACTGGGTCCATCTCCACAGCAGAAGGGGAAAAAATTAACCCCAAAAAGGGAACCTTCTGTACACCAAAAAGACACTTTGAGCCCTTGACAAACAAAGAATTTTCACGCAAAATTTTAAAGACCATCCTGACCTGCTCGACATGCGAGTCCCAATTATCAGAAAAAACCAGAATATCATCCAGATAAACGATCAAAAATTTATCCAGATAGTTCCGGAAAATGTCATGCATAAAGGACTGAAAAACTGAAGGGGCATTAGAGAGCCCAAAAGGCATCACCAAGTACTCAAAATGACCTTCGGGCGTATTGAATGCGGTTTTCCATTCATCCCCTTGCTTAATGCGCACAAGGTTGTACGCACCACGAAGGTCTATCTTGGTAAACCACTTGGCACCTTTAATCCGGGCAAACAAGTCAGACAACAGCGGCAAAGGATACTGAAATTTGACAGTGATCTTATTTAAAAGCCGATAGTCAATACAAGGCCTCAAAGATCCGTCTTTTTTAGCCACAAAAAAGAATCCCGCACCAAGAGGGGAAGAAGACGGACGGATGTGTCCTTTCTCCAGAGACTCCTTGATATATGAACGCATAGCGGTATGTTCAGGTATCGACAGATTAAACAGTCTTCCCTTAGGAAATTTACTGCCTGGAATCAAATCTATTGCACAGTCACATTCCCTATGAGGAGGCAATGCACTGGATCTGGACTCGCTGAAGACATCCTGATAATCAGACAAATACTCAGGAACTTCCGAAGGCGTAGAAGAAGCAATAGACACAGGCAGGGAATCCTCATGAATACCACGACAGCCCCAACTAGACACTGACATAGCCTTCCAGTCAAGGACTGGATTATGGGTCTGTAACCATGGCAGCCCCAAAACAACCAAATCATGCATTTTATGTAGAACGAGAAAACGTATCACCTCGCGGTGTTCAGGAGTCATGCACATGGTAACCTGTGTCCAATACTGCGGTTTATTTTCTGCTAATGGCGTAGCATCAATACCCCTAAGAGGGATAGGATTTTCTAATGGTTCAAGAATAAAACCACAGCGCTTAGCAAATGAGAGATCCATAAGACTCAGGGCAGCACCTGAATCTACAAACGCCATGACAGGATAAGATGACAGTGAGCAAATCAAAGTTACAGACAGAATAAACTTAGGATGCAAATTACCAACGGTGACAGGACTAACAACCTTAGCTATACGTTTAGAGCATGCTGAGATAACATGTGTAGAATCACCACAGTAGTAGCACAAGCCATTCCGGCGTCTATGAATTTTCCTCTCATTTCTAGTCAGGATTCTATCACATTGCATCAAATCAGGTGTCCGTTCAGACAACACCATGAGGGAATTTGCGGTTTTTCTATCACATTGCATCACATCAGGTGTCTGTTCAGACAACAACATGAGGGAATTTGCGGTTTTGCGCTCCCGCAACCGCCGGTCAATTTGAATAGCCAGGGACATGGTATCATTCAGACCTGTGGGAATGGGAAAACCCACCATAACATTCTTAATGGCCTCAGAAAGGCCATTTCTAAAATTAGCGGCCAGTGCACACTCGTTCCAATGTGTCAGCACGGACCATTTCCGAAATTTTTGGCAATACACCTCAGCCTCGTCCTGGCCCTGAGACATAGCCAGCAAGGCTTTCTCTGCCTGAATCTCAAGATTGGGTTCCTCATAAAGTAAACCGAGCGCCAGAAAAAACGCATCAATATCAGCCAATGCCGGATCTCCTGGCGCCAACGAAAAAGCCCAATCTTGAGGGTCACCCCGTAAGAATGAAATAACAATTTTTACTTGTTGAGCAGAGTCTCCAGACGAACAAGGTTTCAGGGACAAAAACAATTTACAATTATTCCTGAAATTCCTAAACTTAAATCGGTCTCCTGAAAACAGTTCAGGAATCGGAATCTTGGGTTCAGACCTAGGATTTCTGGTAACATAATCTTGTATACCCTGCACACGAGCGGCAAGCTGGTCCACACTTGTAATCAAGGTCTGGACATTCATGTCTGCAGCAAGCTTAAGCCACTCTGAGGTAAAGGGGAAAAGAAAAAAAAAAAAAAAAAATGAGAGAGGGAAAAAAAACCTCAAAATTTTCTTTCTTATAATCCCACTTCTGCAATGCATTAAACATTTAATACTGGCCTGGCATACTGTTATGACCCCAGTGGACAGGGTCTCAGAGGAACGTGTAAGTCTGCGAGATTCAAAAATCCAGCTCATAGGGCTGTGGTAACTGGGTTGACCAAATAGCTACTCCTAACGCCAACCCTAGAAGTAGCAGGGGATCATGCCTACGGTGATCGCTAGATGACTCGCGCCAGCCGGAGAATCTAACTACCCCTAGGAGAAGAAAACAAAGACCTCTCTTGCCTCCAGAGAAAGGGACCCCAAAGCAAGATACAAGCCCCCCACAAATAATAACGGTGAGGTAAGAGGAAATGACAAACACAGAAATGAACCAGGTTCAGCAAAGAGAGGCCAGCTTACTAATAGCAGAATATAGCAAGATAACTTATCTGGTCAACAAAAACCCTATAAAAATCCACGCTGGAGATTCAAGAACCCCCGAACCGTCTAACGGTCCGGGGGGAGAACACCAGCCCCCTAGAGCTTCCAGCAAAGGTCAGGATACAGATTGGAACAAGCTGGACAAAAATACCAAACAAAACAAAAGCAAAAAGCAAGGAAGCAGACTTAGCTTGAAATACAGGAACCCGGATCATAGGACAAGAGCACAACAGATTAGCTCTGATTTCAACGATGCCAGGCATTGAACTGAAGGTCCAGGGAGCTAATATAGCAACGCCCCTGAACTAACGGCCCAGGTGAGGATATAGGAAAAGACAGAAGCTCCAGAGTCAAATCACTAATGACCACTAGAGGGAGCAAAAAGCAAAATCACAACACCAACCTCCCTCATCTCTGCTGAGGACTTTGCCACACACTTTAAAAATAAGATCAAACAAGGCAAGTCTTCATTGTTCAACCACCACAACCTCTTTGTATACCAGACCAATGCCCAAACCCCATAACCTCCCTCTCCAAGATCACTAAAAGGGGGCTTAATTGTCTCCTCTCCAAATTGCACCTCACCACCTGTGCGCTTGACCCCATCCCATCCCACCTCCTCCCCAACCTCACCACCAAACTTATCCCATCCCTAACCCACCTCTTCAACCTATCACTAACTTCTGGCAACTTCCCTTCTGCTTTCAAAGATGCCACAATCACGCCTATCCTTAAAAAGCCAACCATCAACCCAACAGCTATGTCCAGCTATCGCCCAATATCGCTGCTTCCATTCGCTTCCAAAATCCTGGAGCAGCACGTCCACTCTGAACTTTCCTCCCACCTCTCATCTAACTTGCTCTTCGACAATCTACAATCTGGTTTCTGCTTCCATCACTCAACTGAGACAGCCCTGACCAAAATCACTAATGACCTACTTACAGCCAAAGCTAATGGACTATAATCTGTACTCCTGCTTCTAGACCTGTCCTCTGCTTTTGACACAGTTGACCACTACCTCCTGCTACAGATCCTCTCCTCCTTTGGCATCAAAGACCTTGTCCTATCCTGGATCTCCTCATACCTTTCTAACCGCACATTTAGCGTCTCCCACTCCCACACTACCTCCTCATCCCACCCTCTCTCTGTTGGAGTCCCCCAAGGCTCTGTTCTAGGACCCCTACTCTTCTCAATCTATACACTTGGCCTGGGACAACTCATAAAGTCACATGGATTCCAGTACCACGTTTATGCTAATGACACTCAGATCTACTTTTCTGGCCCAGACATCACCTCTCTTCTGTCCAGAATTCCAGAGTGTCTATCAGCCATATCCTCCTTCTTCTCCTCTCACTTCCTCAAACTCAATGTGGACAAACCGGAACTCATCTTTCCTCCATCTCATAGATCTTCCATACCTGACCTATCTATAGCAATTAACGACATCACGCTTTCCCCCTTACCGGAAGTCCGCTGCCTCGGAGTAACCGTTGACTCTGCCCTGTCCTTCAAATCGCACATCCAAGCTCTTTCCACCTCCTGTCGCCTCCAGCTCAAAAATATCTCCAGAATCCGTCCTTTCCTCAACCGTCAATCTACTAAAATGCTTGTGCATGCCCTCATCATCTCCCGCCTTGACTACTGCAACATCCTTTTCTGTGGCCTCCCTGCTAACACCCTTGCACCTCTCTAGTCCATCCTTATCTCTGCTGCCCAACTAGTTCATCTCTCTCCTCTCTACTCCTCCGCTTCCCCCCTCTGCAAATCTCTTCACTGGCTCCCATTCCCTCAGCGTATCCATTTCAAATTACTAACACTGACCTACAAAGCCATCCATAACCTGTCTCCTCCATATATCTCTGAACTAATCTCCCGATATCTTCCCTCACGTAATCTCTGGTCCTCCCAAGACCTCCTTCTCTCCTCCACACTTATCCGCTCCTCACCCAACCGCCTACAAGACTTCTCCAGAATATCGCCCATCCTCTGGAATTCTTTGCCCCAACACATCCGACTATCAACCACATTCGGATCCTTCAGTCGGAACCTGAAAACCCACCTCTTTAGGAAAGCATACAGCCTGCACTGACCCTGCTGCCTCCTCATCACTACTAAAGCTACCACCTCACCAACACCAGAGCTCCTACAACCCTCATCCTATTGTCTTTATCCCCACCATCCTGTAGAATGTAAGCCCACAAGGGCAGGGTCGTCACCCCTCTGTATCAGTCTGTAATTGTTAGTTTGCTTCTGTAAGTGATATCCGTAATTTGTATGTAACCCCTTCTCATGTACAGCACGATGGAATCAATGGTGCTATATAAATAAATAAATAAAAATAATAATAATAATAATAATAATAATAAATAATTATACCTGGTGATGAAATCCGTCTTGTGGTTGTTGTTTATTCTTTATTTTCAGTATTTACTTAATGATATGCTCATGATCCGGGGTGACATGTGGTGGGTGTCTTTATGTGGTGCTCTGAATAGATATTCATAATGCAGACTGGAGACAGGTCCCTCAGTGACCCCACTAGTTTACATAATGAATATCTGTACATACTGAAGAAAAAAAAACCTTCTGCAGGCAGGAGCCAGCCGTGGCTTTTGCGCTGCTGCATAATCTCATGTTTAATGTCCCAATAATAAATGTGGTTGGTGTTATTCAGATAGAAAAAAATAAATTTTAAAATGGCACCCATCGTGCCTGTGCAGTAGCAGCTATCGGTGTATATAGGTGATCTGATAGCTGCTACTGTGCATGTTCCAGCTGCGCCATCTTGCTGGAGAAGAAAGAAAATTCCTCCTCCAAGATGGCGCAGCCTTTGCAGTAGCAGCCCTCGGCCATCTCCGATAGCTGCTACTGCACATGCATTGGCGGCGCCATCTTGCTGAAGAAGAAAAAAATGTTCTCCTCCAAGATGGCACCACTGGCGTGTGCGCAGTAGCAGCTATCGGAGATAGCCAAGAGCTGATACTGCACTGGTGCAGGTGGCGCCATCTTGGAGGAGGAATTTTTTTTCTTCTCCAGCAAGATGGCGCCGCCGGCGCATGTGCAGTAGCAGCTAACAGATCACCTATATACACAGATAGCTGCTACCGTGTAGGCATGGCAGACACCATTTTAAAATTGATTTTTTTTTCGATCTGAATAACATAAACCACATTTATTATTGGGTCATTAAAAATGCAATTATGCTGCAGCGCTGTTGCCACAGCTGGCACCTACCTGCAGAAGGGTTTGTTTTTTTCTTCAGTATGTTCAAATATTCATTATGTAAACTATTGGGCAGGTTAGTGAGGGATCAGTAACCTGTTAGCACTCTGCATTATGAATATCTAATCAGAGCAGCACATGAAGACCCCCACAGGCCGCCCCGGAGCACGAGCATATCATTAACACAAAACTGACAATAAAGATTAAACAACAACCACAAGACAGATTTCATCAACCAAGGTATCATTTTAATCAGTATAACAGCGCCGACCTGACACTGTGTGTAGGTTACTGTACAGAGTCCTGCTGACAGGTTCCCTTTAAACCTACAATTGTCTGATCAACTGTTCCATTACTGCAGTATATAGGTAAATCCCAGTTATAGTACTTCACAAGACCATGGGGGGCCTTCAACATGCTGGCATGGAAACACATTGGCATCATACATTTAATTGGCAAATAGCAGTGATCTGAGAATAGCTCTGATTGCTGCTGTTACATGCATACTTTTGATGTGAAGCACAGCCAGCAACTGCCTGGTATGGTGCTGGCTCAGCTCCTGAGCCCATTTCATTCACCTGCGCAGACTGCATAACATAATTTTACATTGTGTTAAGTTTCTTGTCCAGGTCACTTACCTGGTGTATCTGTTTGGGGAAGTTTTTGTGATGTGCACAACATTACATCAGGTAGCGTGTATGAATTAAATCTAACTGCCTCCAGTTGTCCATAGAGAAAGCTTACTTCCTCCACTTGTACAAAGACAAAACCTGTTTCTTACTTCATCCACTCGCTCATAGAGAAAGCCTGTGAGTCCTGCTTCCCATGTTCACATTCTGCTTGTTGACATTTTCAACTATATTCAAATTTATATAGGAAGAGTAAAACCACCAAGTGTGGTTAGAGAAAGCAGGACTCATAGTTTTCAGATTTTTTTCCAGGAGTATAAAAATACCAAACAAACTGTGGGAAGCAAAGCCCTCAGTAAAACAGGATTTAGTAAGAAAGTTAACTTCTGGCAGGAGCATTTTCCAGCCGCTCAGTCCCATATTTTCTTGATATATTGCAGAAGATAATTGTTGCAGATGCCTTTTATCCCAAATAGATTTGCTCGGAATAAAAATGCTAGTATTAGATTTTTTTCAATCTTCTGCTGATGAAGCCTCAACTCAGTTAACTATGAATCAGTTCAGCAACATCAAATTGAGTTTATTTCTACATGTTGTGACTTATTTGTACACTGCATCAATGTCATAAAAATATATAAATTTTATACAGAAAAAATGAACATGGGCATAAAAAAATGTAACGGCCATATGAACAATCACTAAAGCAAATAAGGTAGGTTAAATTGTGACTACCAACACAAAATACATATAAAAAATAAAATAGTGAAATTGTTGCCTTTTAAAATTCAGAAATTAATAGTTAGTTGTTTTTAAGTAGCCATGATGGCCTGTTATGGCCCAACATGCTAAAATATGACCACCACCAAGGCTTTTCTCCATCTTGAGACTGTTCATCTCCTTCACCTTGTCCTCGTTGACCCTGTTGTGTATGAGGATCATAAGAATCGAGTGGGTCATATCGTTCATAGATATCTTCGGGAATAAGTTTATCATATTTGCGAGTTTTGATCTCAACGCGGTTCAAAACAAAGTCAACTCGTCCAGGCTTGGTCATACTAGGTGGAAGAGTAATCTTCTTGGAGACCTTAGAGTAGCCAAAGGCTTCTGCAGAGACCACGTAGACACCTGGAATCAAGAGTCGCCAGTAATCTCCATTTTCAGCTTTATAAAACAAAGAAAATTTTGTTGGCTAAGAGAATATAATCAATAGTTATTATTATGAATAAATGATGAAACAGCATCTAGGAAAGCTTTCCCAGAGGAGGTCAGATAACAGTGGTAGGAGAGAAAATTCATAGCTCATACAAAATGCACATATGAAGATAAATTAGGATAATTTGCAAAAACAACAGGGAGGACAAACAGAGGTTTCGGTAACAGAAAAATCTTATAACAGTTTTCACATTTTTCAAAGTTTTCTTATTATTTATATTTACTTCTTATTCCAATTTATTTCTAATAGACTAAACATTTTTTAAGACTTTCTAACTACACATAAACGTATCTGACAAAATTTGAATTTGCCAAATCATGTGGATTTTACAAAGAAATTTGATTTCCTGCCCACCTAAATATTATATTAAGTGTAAAATAGCAATGTTCAACAAAATATATTAAAAACACTTTCAAATTAACAACTTAACCCCTTAAAGACCAAACCTAACTTGGCAATTAAGTCCACACATTTTTTTTTCAATGTCATATTCCAGGAGCCTGATTTGCTACACAATTCTGGGGAGAGTGGAGAATAATAGTATTATTTCTTTCTTATTACTTTTTATACAATAAATACTGTTTGAAAAAAAATCTTTTATTTTTGTGTCACCATTAGGGTTGAGCGACTTTCATTTTTTTAAGATCGAGTAGGGTTTTGGGAAACCCGATTTTGTCCAGAGTCGAGTCGAGTGCAGTCGGCCGATTATCGCTAAAAGTCGGGGATCGACCGAAACACGAAACCCAATGCAAGTCAATGGGGAAGCATAGTCGGCAGTGAGTGGAGGCCAGGAAAACACCTACAGTGCCCATTTTAATGCCAAAAACATCCATTCTTGTTTCTGAAGCTTGCCAATCTTAATTAACTGTATAATAATAGTTGGGCATAAGGAATTGGGGGAAAGTTGTGGGGGGAGTAGGGCTGGCTCAAGTTTTTCGTGGGCCCAGGAAATGCGGACTACGTCACGGCGGTGTTGCAGGGAAAGGTAAGTATTTAAAAGTTGCAAGTGCTGTGATCCTGAGCAAGCAGGGGGGGCCCACTCGTTCGCATTGCCACTGGCACAGGGCCCCTCAAAGTACGGCGGTGTGTTTGCATGGCGGGGGCGCCTCCCACCAGCAGCGACACTTTTGCGTACTCTGAGGGGCCCTGTGCCAGTGACGTCGCCAACGAGTATGCCCCCCCACCTGATGAAGGAACCTGCACTTTCATCTGCACCTTCCTCTTTGTCCCTGTGTAAGGTGGTATAACATGCGGGAAGGGGAACCTTACTTTCAGCAGGGTCAGATTCTGGCTGTGTAGAGTACAAGGGGAATGTAGTGGTCTAGGTCAATGTACCAGCAGACTCATTTAGCAGTGGCTGGGCAATGGGCAGGATGAGGAGGAAACAGATATAGGGCCAAAGAATAAAGTAGGCTACATGCAGTTCAAAATTGGTAACAGGACTAAACAGGCGGCATTGCTTTGTTCAGTGGAGTAGCAAACCCAAGAGCAGCAGACACTGTTTCAAGGGCCTAACCACACTAGTAGGCCAAATGCAGTTTAATATCTGATAGTATAGGGCGAAAGCCAGAATGTGGAAGCTCAGCTTTGTTCAGTTGAGGACAACACCAGGGAGGGGCAGACACCTTTAGTAGGCCGGAAAAGCCTATTGCATTTTTTAAAATGGTAATTTGGAGCAGAAGGTTGAAGCTCAGCTTTATTTAGTTGAGGGCAACACCAGGGAGGGGCAGAAGCCGTTAGTAGGCCCTAACCACCATTTTTTTTTTTTTTAAAACCACTTAATGAGAGCCGGAAGGTTGAAGCTCAGCTTTATTTAGTTGAGGACAACACCAGGGAGGGGCAGAAGCCGTTAGTAGGCCCTAACCACCATTTTTTTTTTAAAACCACATAATGAGAGCCGGAAGGTTGAAGCTCAGCTTTATTTAGTTGAGGACAACACCAGGGAGGGGCAGAAGCCGTTAGTAGGCCCTAACCACCATTTTTTTTTTAAAACCACTTAATGAGAGCCGGAAGGTTGAAGCTCAGCTTTATTTAGTTGAGGACAACACCAGGGAGGGGCAGAAGCCGTTAGTAGGCCCTAACCACCATTTTTTTTTTTTTTAAAACCACATAATGAGAGCCGGAAGGTTGAAGCTCAGCTTTATTTAGTTGAGGACAACACCAGGGAGGGGCAGAAGCCGTTAGTAGGCCCTAACCACCATTTTTTTTTTAAAACCACTTAATGAGAGCCGGAAGGTTGAAGCTCAGCTTTATTTAGTTGAGGACAACACCAGGGAGGGGCAGAAGCCGTTAGTAGGCCCTAACCACCATTTTTTTTTTTTAAACCACATAATGAGAGCCGGAAGGTTGAAGCTCAGCTTTATTTAGTTGAGGACAACACCAGGGAGGGGCAGAAGCCGTTAGTAGGCCCTAACCACCAATTTTTTTTTTTTTAAAACCACTTAATGAGAGCCGGAAGGTTGAAGCTCAGCTTTATTTAGTTGAGGACAACACCAGGGAGGGGCAGAAGCCGTTAGTAGGCCCTAACCACCATTTTTTTTTAAAAACCACTTAATGAGAGCCGGAAGGTTGAAGCTCAGCTTTATTTAGTTGAGGACAACACCAGGGAGGGGCAGAAGCCGTTAGTAGGCCCTAACCACCATTTTTTTTTTTAAAACCACATAATGAGAGCCGGAAGGTTGAAGCTCAGCTTTATTTAGTTGAGGACAACACCAGGGAGGGGCAGAAGCCGTTAGTAGGCCCTAACCACCATTTTTTTTTTTTTTAAAACCACTTAATGAGAGCCGGAAGGTTGAAGCTCAGCTTTATTTAGTTGAGGACAACACCAGGGAGGGGCAGAAGCCGTTAGTAGGCCCTAACCACCATTTTTTTTTAAAAACCACTTAATGAGAGCCGGAAGGTTGAAGCTCAGCTTTATTTAGTTGAGGACAACACCAGGGAGGGGCAGAAGCCGTTAGTAGGCCCTAACCACCATTTTTTTTTTAAAACCACTTAATGAGAGCCGGAAGGTTGAAGCTCAGCTTTATTTAGTTGAGGACAACACCAGGGAGGGGCAGAAGCCGTTAGTAGGCCCTAACCACCATTTTTTTTTTTTAAACCACATAATGAGAGCCGGAAGGTTGAAGCTCAGCTTTATTTAGTTGAGGACAACACCAGGGAGGGGCAGAAGCCGTTAGTAGGCCCTAACCACCAATTTTTTTTTTTTTAAAACCACTTAATGAGAGCCGGAAGGTTGAAGCTCAGCTTTATTTAGTTGAGGACAACACCAGGGAGGGGCAGAAGCCGTTAGTAGGCCCTAACCAAAGTTGAAGGCCAAATGCAGTTTAATTTCTGATACTATAGGCCGAAAGCCAGAAGGTGGAAGTTCCGATTTAGACAGTGGAGGACAATTTGAATTAGGGACTGCAGACAGACTTAGTAGGCTGTCCCCTGTGGACCATGCATCCACCACATTAACCCATTGCGCCGTAATGGACACGTAATCTTCCGTGGCCATGCCTACAGGTCCATGCGTCTGTTGTCAGGTGCACCTTTGTACTCACAGATTGCCAGAGTGCATGGACAATGCGGTCTTCTACATGCTGGTGGAGGGTTGGGATGGCTTTTCTCGCAAAAGAAGTGTCGACTGGTTAGCTTGTAGCGTGGTACAGCGTAGTCCATCATGGCCTTATTAATAGTAAATAAAATATATAACTAGGCTCTATGAACTTTTAAATAGGTTCCAGGGGTACACGGGCAGCATTGGTGTGGTCAGTGGAGGAGTATTGCAAGTAGGGGCTGCAGACAGGCTATCAAAGGCCTAAAATAACAAACAGTAGGCAGTCATGGCAGTTTTACATCGGTTACATGGATACACAGGCAGGCACTCCAGGCAGCATTGTGCTCAGTGGAGGAGTATTGCAAGTAGGGGCCGCAGACAGGCTATCAAAGGCCTAAAATAACAAACAGTAGGCAGTCATGGCAGTTTTACATCGGTTACATGGATACACAGGCAGGCACTCCAGGCAGCATTGTGGTCAGTGGAGGAGTATTGCAAGTAGGGGCCGCAGACAGGCTATCAAAGGCCTAAAATAACAAACAGTAGGCAGTCATGGCAGTTTTACATCGGTTACATGGATACACAGGCAGCTAGGTGGTGAGTGGAGGAGTATTTAAAGTAAGGACCGCAGACAGGCTATCAAAGGCCTAACATAACAAACAATAGGCTCATGGCAGTTTTACAGCGGTTACATGGATACACGGGCAGGCAGCTTGGTGGTGAGTGGAGGAGTATTTAAAGTATGGACCGCAGACAGGCTTCGAAGGCCTAACACAATAAAATGGGCTGGCTGTAGGCACTTTAAAATTGGTTCCAGGGGTACACGGGCAGCAGTGGTCTGGTCAGTGGAGGACTAGTGGAAGTATGGACCGCAGACAGGCTTCGAAGGCCTAACACAATAAAATGGGCTGGCTGTAGGCACTTTAAAATTGGTTCCAGGGGTACACGGGCAGCAGTGGTCTGGTCAGTGGAGGCCTAGTGGAAGTATGGACCGCAGACAGGCTTCGAAGGCCTAACACAATAAAATGGGCTGGCTGTAGGCACTTTAAAATTGGTTCCAGGGGTACACGGGCAGCAGTGGTCTGGTCAGTGGAGGCCTAGTGGAAGTATGGACCGCAGACAGGCTTCGAAGGCCTAACACAATAAAATGGGCTGGCTGTAGGCACTTTAAAATTGGTTCCAGGGGTACACGGGCAGCAGTGGTCTGGTCAGTGGAGGCCTAGTGGAAGTATGGACCGCAGACAGGCTTCGAAGGCCTAACACAATAAAATGGGCTGGCTGTAGGCACTTTAAAATTGGTTCCAGGGGTACACGGGCAGCAGTGGTCTGGTCAGTGGAGGCCTAGTGGAAGTATGGACCGCAGACAGGCTTCGAAGGCCTAACACAATAAAATGGGCTGGCTGTAGGCACTTTAAAATTGGTTCCAGGGGTACACGGGCAGCAGTGGTCTGGTCAGTGGAGGCCTAGTGGAAGTATGGACCGCAGACAGGCTTCGAAGGCCTAACACAATAAAATGGGCTGGCTGTAGGCACTTTAAAATTGGTTCCAGGGGTACACGGGCAGCAGTGGTCTGGTCAGTGGAGGCCTAGTGGAAGGAGGGACCGCAGACAGGCTTCGAAGGCCTAACACAATAAAATGGGCTGGCTGTAGGCACTTTAAAATTGGTTCCAGGGGTACACGGGCAGCAGTGGTCTGGTCAGTGGAGGCCTAGTGGAAGGAGGGACCGCAGACAGGCTTCGAAGGCCTAACACAATAAAATGGGCTGGCTGTAGGCACTTTAAAATTGGTTCCAGGGGTACACGGGCAGCAGTGGTCTGGTCAGTGGAGGCCTAGTGGAAGGAGGGACCGCAGACAGGCTTCGAAGGCCTAACACAATAAAATGGGCTGGCTGTAGGCACTTTAAAATTGGTTCCAGGGGTACACGGGCAGCAGTGGTCTGGTCAGTGGAGGCCTAGTGGAAGTATGGACCGCAGACAGGCTTCGAAGGCCTAACACAATAAAATGGGCTGGCTGTAGGCACTTTAAAATTGGTTCCAGGGGTACACGGGCAGCAGTGGTCTGGTCAGTGGAGGCCTAGTGGAAGGAGGGACCGCAGACAGGCTTCGAAGGCCTAACACAATAAAATGGGCTGGCTGTAGGCACTTTAAAATTGGTTCCAGGGGTACACGGGCAGCAGTGGTCTGGTCAGTGGAGGCCTAGTGGAAGGAGGGACCGCAGACAGGCTTCGAAGGCCTAACACAATAAAATGGGCTGGCTGTAGGCACTTTAAAATTGGTTCCAGGGGTACACGGGCAGCAGTGGTCTGGTCAGTGGAGGCCTAGTGGAAGGAGGGACCGCAGACAGGCTTCGAAGGCCTAACACAATAAAATGGGCTGGCTGTAGGCACTTTAAAATTGGTTCCAGGGGTACACGGGCAGCAGTGGTCTGGTCAGTGGAGGCCTAGTGGAAGGAGGGACCGCAGACAGGCTTCGAAGGCCTAACACAATAAAATGGGCTGGCTGTAGGCACTTTAAAATTGGTTCCAGGGGTACACGGGCAGCAGTGGTCTGGTCAGTGGAGGACTAGTGGAAGTATGGACCGCAGACAGGCTTCGAAGGCCTAACACAATAAAATGGGCTGGCTGTAGGCACTTTAAAATTGGTTCCAGGGGTACACGGGCAGCAGTGGTCTGGTCAGTGGAGGACTAGTGGAAGGAGGGAGCGCAGAAAGGCTTCAAAGGCCTAAAATAACAAACAATAGGCTCATGGCAGTTTTACAGCGGTTACATGGATACACGGGCAGGCAGCTTGGTGGTCAGTGGAGGAGTAGGGACCGCAGACAGGCTATCAAAGGCCTAAAATAACAAACAATAGGCTCATGGCAGTTTTACAGCGGTTACATGGATACACGGGCAGGCAGCTTGGTGCTGAGTGGAGGAGTAGTGCAAGGAGTGTCTGTCCCAGTACTCCCAAAATATAAATAGATGTTAATGTCTCGCAAAACAACCAAAACAAAAAAAAAGATGGCATACTTAGGTACAGGGGTGGGCTCATCTGCTGTGTTTCTGACATAGTAATTTGGCAGTAACTATTTAATGGTGCCAATATAGGACACAGACACAGACTACTTTAAGTTGCATCATAGATGTCTACAAATTTGTATTGTCAGTGCCAGACATTGAATGATGTCAGCGAATAGACTAAAGATTGGTGGAGCTGTGCGACATAATTTTGCACGTAGTACAGCCCAGTTTGAGCTGGGGTAGGGGGGAACTCTCTTGAGGCCGGCGGGACCGCCCCAGGGCCACTCATGTTACAACGGTGTGTCTGACGTTGGGTGCGCACCACCACCGCCAGAGACACTACATTGTACTATGAGGGACCCAGTAGCAATGCCGTCAACCAAAAGCGAGCACACCCACCTCTTCAGACAAACAGCAGTCTCACGGGTGCTTGCGCCAAGTCGCGATACCACGGCCCCGTGTGGGGAGTTTGGCCATTTAGGGAGGTGTAAACATGTCGTATGCTGTACAATCTGCAGCAGCAAATTAGACATTAGAAAAGTAATTCACAGGCAAGAGCTTTTCATAGGAAAGCTAGGTGTCGGCCGGGCAAGGTGGGGCAAAAGATTTTGAAATCCAGTTGTGGTTCATTTTAATGAATGTTAGATCGTCAACATTTTGGGTAGCCAGACGAGTCCTTTTTTCGGTTAATATTGACCCTGCAGCACTGAATACTCTTTCTGATAGGACACTTGCTGCCGGGCAAGCAAGCTCCTGCAATGCATATTCTGCCAATTCTGGCCAGGTGTCTAATTTGGAGGCCCAGTAATCAAATGGGAATGACGGTTGAGGGAGAACATCGATAAGGGATGAAAAATAGTTAGTAACCATACTGGACAAATGTTGTCTCCTGTCACTTTCAATTGATGCAGCAGTACCTGTCCTGTCTGCGGTCATAGCAAAATCACTCCACAACCTGGTCAGAAAACCCCTCTGTCCAACGCCACTTCTGATGTGTGCACCCCTAACACTCCTAGTCTGCTGCCCCCTGGAGCTCGTGTGAGAACGATCACGTGCGCTGTGTGCTGGGAATGCCTGAAGCAAACGGTCAACAAGAGTTGATTGTTTGGTTGCTAATATTAGTTCCAAGTTCTCATGTGGCATAACATTTTGCAATTTGCCTTTATAGCGTGGATCAAGGAGGCAGGCCAACCAGTAATCGTCATCGTTCATCATTTTCGTAATGCGTGTGTCCCTTTGTAGGATACGTAAGGCATAATCCGCCATGTGGGCCAAAGTTCCACTTGTCAAATCTCCGGTTGTGATTGGTTGAGGGGCAGTTGCAGGCAAATCTACGTCACTTGTGTCCCTCAAAAAACCAGAACCCGGCCGTGACACGCAACCAATTTCCTGTGCCCCCGTGAAAGTTTCCGCATTAAAAATATACTCATCCCCATCATCCTCCTCGTCCTCCACCTCCTCTTCGCCCGCTACCTCGTCCTGTACACTGCCCTGACCAGACAATGGCTGACTGTCATCAAGGCTTCCCTCTTCCTCTGGTGCAGACGCCTGCTCCTTTATGTGCGTCAAACTTTGCATCAGCAGACGCATTAGGGGGATGCTCATGCTTATTACGGCGTTGTCTGCACTAACCAGCCGTGTGCATTCCTCAAAACACTGAAGGACTTGACACATGTCTTGTATCTTCGACCACTGCACACCTGACAACTCCATGTCTGCCATCCTACTGCCTGCCCGTGTATCCTCCCACAAATAAATAACAGCACGCCTCTGTTCGCACAGTCTCTGAAGCATGTGCAGTGTTGAGTTCCACCTTGTTGCAACGTCTATGATTAGGCGATGCTGGGGAAGGTTCAAAGACCGCTGATAGGTCTGCATACGGCTGGCGTGTACAGGCGAACGTCGGATATGTGAGCAAAGTGCACGCACTTTGAGGAGCAGGTCGGAGAACCCAGGATAAGTTTTCAATAAGCACTGCACCACCAGGTTTAAGGTGTGAGCCAGGCAAGGAATGTGTTTCAGTTGGGAAAGGGAGATGGCAGCCATGAAATTCCTTCCGTTATCACTCACTACCTTGCCTGCCTCAAGATCTACTGTGCCCAGCCACGACTGCGTTTCTTGTTGCAAGAACTCGGACAGAACTTCCGCGGTGTGTCTGTTGTCGCCCAAACACTTCATAGCCAATACAGCCTGCTGACGCTTGGCAGTAGCTGGCCCATAATGGGACAACTGGTGTGCAACAGTGTCATCTGCCGATGGAGTGGTTGGCCGACTGCGTTCTGTGGAAGAGCTGTAGCTTCTGCAGGAGGACGAGGAGGAGGAGGAGGGGGTGCGAACGCCTACAGCCAACTGTTTCCTAGACCGTGGGCTAGGCACAACTGTCCCTAAATTGATGTCGCCTGTGGACCCTGCATCCACCACATTCACCCAGTGTGCCGTGATGGACACATAACGTCCCTGGCCATGCCTACTGGTCCATGCATCTGTAGTCAGGTGCACCTTTGTACTCACAGATTGCCTGAGTGCATGGACGATGCGCTGTTTAACATGCTGGTGCAGGGCTGGGATGGCTTTTCTGGAAAAAAAGTGTCGACTGGGTAGCTCGTATCGTGGTTCAGCGTACTCCATCAGGGCTTTGAAAGCTTCGCTTTCAACTAACCGGTAGGGCATCATCTCTAACGAGATTAGTCTAGCTATGTGGGCGTTAAAACCCTGTGTACGCGGATGCGAGGATAAGTACTTCCTTTTTCTAACCAGAGTCTCATGTAGGGTGAGCTGGACTGGAGAGCTGTAGATCGTGGAACTTTCGGGTGTGCCGGTGGACATGGCAGACTGAGAGACGGTTGGAGACGGTATTGTTTCCGCCGGTGCCCTACATGCAATATTTCCTCCTACAAAACTGGTGATTCCCTGACCCTGACTGCTTTTGGCTGGCAAAGAAACCTGCACAGATACTGCCGGTGGTGCGGAAAATGGTGGCCTTACAGTGACGGAAGGGATGTTGCGTTGCTGACTAGCTTCATTGGCCGAGGGTGCTACAACCTTGAGGGACGTTTGGTAGTTAGTCCAGGCTTGAGAATGCATGGTGGTTAAGTGTCTATGCATGCAACTAGTATTTAGACTTTTCAGATTCTGACCTCTGCTTAAGCTAGTTGAACATTTTTGACAGATGACTTTGCGCTGATCAGTTGGATGTTGTTTAAAAAAATGCCAGACTGCACTCTTCCTAGACTCTGATCCCTTTTCAGGGATTGCAGACTGAGCTTTAACCGGATGGCAACGCTGTGCTCCAACAGGTTTTGGCTTTGACACGCGTTTTGGTCCAGATACGGGCCCGGCAGATGGAACCTGTTGCGATGTTGATGCCTGCTGCGGCCCCTCCTCCACCTCCGCTTCTGAACTACTGCCGCCTGCACCCTGTTCCCCCAATGGCTGCCAATCGGGGTCAATAACTGGGTCATCTATTACCTCCTCTTCGAGCTCGTGTGCAACTTCGTCTGTGTCACTGTGTCGGTCGGTGGTATAGCGTTCGTGGCGGGGCAACATAGTCTCATCAGGGTCTGATTGTGGATCTGTACCCTGAGAGGGCAATGTGGTGGTCTGAGTCAAAGGAGCAGCATAGTACTCTGGCTGTGGCTGTGCATCAGTGCACTCCATGTCAGAATATACTTGTAATGGGCATGGCCTGTTAAATGTTTCACTTTCTAAGCCAGGGACGGTATGTGTAAAGAGCTCCATGGAGTGACCCGTTGTGTCGCCTGCTGCATCCTTCTCTCTTGTTGTAGTTTTTGCTGAGGAGGACAAGGAAGCGACTTGTCCCTGACCGTGAACATCCACAAGCGACGCGCTGCTTTTACATTTACCAGTTTCGGAAGAGGAGGCAAAAGAGCTAGAGGCTGAGTCTGCAATGTAAGCCAAAACTTGCTGTTGCTGCTCCGCCTTTAAAAGCGGTTTTCCTACTCCCAGAAAAGAGAGCGTTCGAGGCCTTGTGTAGCCTGACGACGAAACTGGCTCCACAGCTCCAGACTTAGGTGGAATATTTTTATCCCCACGACCACCTGATGCTCCACTACCACTACCATCATTACCAGCTGACAATGAACGCCCACGACGACCTCTTGCACCAGACTTCCTCATTGTTTTAAAATCTTAACCAAAGTAACTTTATTTGTTGCTATCAAACAACTTACACGGTGAGCTATAACTTCAGTATGATTTCAATATCCCTTAACAGGTTGGTGAGACCACAAGGAAAATCAGGCACAATGTTACACACTCTGTTTTCTGTGGCACAAAATCACAGAGATGACACACACGCAGGACTGTCACTCAAGCACTAATGTCAATATTAATCTCCCACCTAATTTATTTATTTTTTTTTCTCAGGGAGACTTTAGAAACCAAATAATATTAAAAAAAAAAAAAAAAAGGCTTTCTATGGCCCACAATTAGAGAGAGAGAGGTGGCACAACCAGGAGTCAAGACTGGCGCACAAGCTGAAAGGGCAATATTACTCTCCCACTGTTTTTTATGTTTTTTTTGTTTTTTTCAGGGAGACTTTAGAAACCAAATAATATTAAAAAAACCAAAAAAAAAAAAGGCTTTCTATGGCCCACTGAATGAAAGGGAGAGAGGTGGCACACCCAGGAGTCAAGACTGGCACACAAGCTGAAAGGGCAATATTACTCTCCCACTGTTTTTTTAGGTTTTTTTTTTTTTTTCAGGGAGAATTAGAAACCAAATAATATTAAAAAAAAAAAAAATAGGCTTTCTATGGCCCACTGAATGAAAGGGAGAGAGGTGGCACACCCAGGAGTCAAGACTGGCACACAAGCTGAAAGGGCAATATTACTCTCCCACTGTTTTTTTATGTATTTTTTGTTTTTTCAGGGAGACTTTAGAAACCCAATAATATTTTAAAAAAAAAATAAATAGGCTTTCTATGGCCCACTGAATGAGAGGGAGAGAGGTGGCACACCCAGGAGTCAAGACTGGCACACAAGCTGAAAGGGCAATATTACTCTCCCACTGTTTTTTTAGGTTTTTTTTTTTTTTTCAGGGAGAATTAGAAACCAAATAATATTAAAAAAAAAAAAAAAAAAAAAAAAAATAGGCTTGCTATAGCCCACTGAATGAGAGATAGCACACACAGCAGTGGCACACAAGCCCTTACTGAGGCCAATATTTTTCTCCCACTGATTGATGTAGTGTTTTTGTGTTGAGGTAGAATTTAGAACACAAATCACGGAAAAAATAAATAGGCTTTCTATGGCCCACTGAATGAAAGGGAGAGAGGTGGCACACCCAGGAGTCAAGACTGGCACACAAGCTGAAAGGGCAATATTACTCTCCCACTGTTTTTTTATGTATTTTTTGTTTTTTCAGGGAGACTTTAGAAACCCAATAATATTTAAAAAAAAAAATAAATAGGCTTTCTATGGCCCACTGAATGAGAGGGAGAGAGGTGGCACACCCAGGAGTCAAGACTGGCACACAAGCTGAAAGGGCAATATTACTCTCCCACTGTTTTTTTAGGTTTTTTTTTTTTTTTCAGGGAGAATTAGAAACCAAATAATATTAAAAAAAAAAAAATAGGCTTTCTATGGCCCACTGAATGAAAGGGAGAGAGGTGGCACACCCAGGAGTCAAGACTGGCACACAAGCTGAAAGGGCAATATTACTCTCCCACTGTTTTTTTATGTATTTTTTGTTTTTTTCAGGGAGACTTTAGAAACCCAATAATATTTAAAAAAAAAAATAAATAGGCTTTCTATGGCCCACTGAATGAGAGGGAGAGAGGTGGCACACCCAGGAGTCAAGACTGGCACACAAGCTGAAAGGGCAATATTACTCTCCCACTGTTTTTTTATGTATTTTTTGTTTTTTTCAGGGAGACTTTAGAAACCCAATAATATTTAAAAAAAAAAATAAATAGGCTTTCTATGGCCCACTGAATGAGAGGGAGAGAGGTGGCACACCCAGGAGTCAAGACTGGCACACAAGCTGAAAGGGCAATATTACTCTCCCACTGTTTTTTTAGGTTTTTTTTTTTTTTCAGGGAGACTTTAGAAACCAAATAATATTAAAAAAAAAAAAAAAAAAAAAAAAAATAGGCTTGCTATAGCCCACTGAATGAGAGATAGCACACACAGCAGTGGCACACAAGCCCTTACTGAGGCCAATATTTTTCTCCCACTGATTGATGTAGTGTTTTTGTGTTGAGGTAGAATTTAGAACACAAATCACGGAAAAAATAAATAGGCTTTCTATGGCCCACTGAATGAAAGGGAGAGAGGTGGCACACCCAGGAGTCAAGACTGGCACACAAGCTGAAAGGGCAATATTACTCTCCCACTGTTTTTTTATGTATTTTTTGTTTTTTCAGGGAGACTTTAGAAACCCAATAATATTTAAAAAAAAAAATAAATAGGCTTTCTATGGCCCACTGAATGAGAGGGAGAGAGGTGGCACACCCAGGAGTCAAGACTGGCACACAAGCTGAAAGGGCAATATTACTCTCCCACTGTTTTTTTAGGTTTTTTTTTTTTTTTCAGGGAGAATTAGAAACCAAATAATATTAAAAAAAAAAAAATAGGCTTTCTATGGCCCACTGAATGAAAGGGAGAGAGGTGGCACACCCAGGAGTCAAGACTGGCACACAAGCTGAAAGGGCAATATTACTCTCCCACTGTTTTTTTATGTATTTTTTGTTTTTTTCAGGGAGACTTTAGAAACCCAATAATATTTAAAAAAAAAAATAAATAGGCTTTCTATGGCCCACTGAATGAGAGGGAGAGAGGTGGCACACCCAGGAGTCAAGACTGGCACACAAGCTGAAAGGGCAATATTACTCTCCCACTGTTTTTTTAGGTTTTTTTTTTTTTTCAGGGAGACTTTTGAAACCAAATAATATTAAAAAAAAAAAAAAAAAAAAAATATAGGCTTGCTATAGCCCACTGAATGATAGCGCACACACAGCAGTGGCACACAAGCCCTGACTGAGGCCAATATTTTTCTCCCACTGATTGATGTAGTGTTTCTGTGTTGAGGTAGATTTTAGAACACAAATCACGGAAAAAATAAATAGGCTTTCTATGGCCCACTCAGTGAGAGATGGCACACACAGGGATGGCACTGTAGCAGAAATGCCAATCTTAATCTCCCACAAAAAAAAAACAAAAAAAAAAAAAAACTGTCCTACAATTACTATCTCCCTGCAGTAATGTAAGCCAGGTATGGCAGGCAGCAATAGGAGTGGACTGATGCACAAATTAAATAAAAAGTGTGGACAAACAAAAAAGATAGCTGTGCAGAAAGGAAGGAACAAGAGGATATGTGCTTTGAAAAAAGCAGTTGGTTTCCACAGTGGCGTACACACAGCAATACAGCTATCACGGAGCCTTCTAGGGCAGCCCAATGAGCTACAGCGCTGAGGGGAAAAAAAAAAAAAAATAGCTTCCACTGTTCCTGCACACCGAAGGTGGTGTTGGACAGTGGAAATCGCTGCAGCACAAGCGGTTTGGTGGTTAGTGGACCCTGCCTAACGCTCTCCCTGCTTCTGACGAAGCGGCAGCAACCTGTCCCTAAGCTCAGATCAGCAGCAGTAAGATGGCGGTCGGCGGGAACGCCCCTTTATAGCCCCTGTGACGCCGCAGACAGCAAGCCAATCACTGCAATGCCCTTCTCTAAGATGGTGGGGACCAGGATCTATGTCATCACGCTGCCCACACTCTGCGTTCACCTTCATTGGCTGAGAAATGGCGCTTTTCGCGTCATTGAAACGCGACTTTGGCGCGAAAGTCGCGTACCGCATGGCCGACAAGCACAGGGGTCGGATCGGGTTTCATGAGACGCCGACTTAGCCAAAAGTCGGCGACTTTTGAAAATGATCGACCCGTTTCGCTCAACCCTAGTCACCATATTATGAGAATCATAAGCTTAACATTTTTTTCTGTGAACAGAGATCTGTGAGAGCTGATTTTATTAAGGGATAAGATACAGTTTTCATGGCTCCGATTTTCATTTACATATGACTTTGATCACTTTAATCCACTTTTTGGGAGGTGCAATGAACAAAATGTAATTTGGGATTTTTTCTTTTTACTTTTTAAACACCAATCATCGTTCACTGCAGTTAACATACCACTTTTTTCCTGCAGGTCAATACGATAATGAGAATAACGAATTTACTTTTTTTATGTTTTTCTACAGTACTTTGCTGAGACCCATGGACTTTTTATTTTCCCATAGACTAAGGCCGGTTTCACATTTGCGGTTGTGTCCGCAGCGTTTCTTCCGCAAATATCCGCATGCGTTGTGTATTCCTATCTTTAACGTTAGGGACGCATGCGTTTGCGATCGTTCCCGTTTTACCGCGTTTGACGCCGCATGCGTCGTTACATCATCTGCGGCTTGTCGCGGAAATGCAAAATGTAATAATTTTTAGAGGCGTCAATTTGCTGCCTGGAAACGTATGCGGTTGATTGTGCAAGGAATGCGCCAAAAAAACGCATTGCTGTCTATATGAACGCATGCGTTTACAAGCACATGCGTTTGTTTGCGTTCGTGAACGCATGCGTTCCACAAGAGAAAAACATGTCTAGACACTGATAAGCCACCCCCCACATACAAGGTGATAAAGGGAGGGAGTGGACATTTGCAGGTCACTACTCAGCAGACACAGAAGCAGATGAGACACAGTCTACATCCTTGGAGGAAAACAGGACACTGAACAATGTGAGTATATCCTATCCAATGCCTTTATTTTCTCTTTTCTGTCTCTACATGTCCTAATTTCTGCCATTTCTTTCTTTCTGCATGCATCACAATTAGTGTTGAGCATTCCGATACCGCAAGTATCGGGTATCGGCCGATACTTGCGGTATCGGAATTCCGATACCGAGATCCGATAGTTTTGTGGTATCGGGAATCGGAATCGGAAGTTTCCAGTGTATGGTTCCCAGGGTCTGAAGGAGAGGAAACTCTCCTTCAGGCCCTGGGATCCATATGAATGTGTAAAATAAAGAATTAAAATAAAAAATATTGATATACTCACCTGTCCGGAGGCCCCTGGACATCACCGCTGGTAACCGGCAGCCTTCTTTGTTTAAAATGAGCGCGTTCAGCACCTACCATGATGTCACGGCTTCTGATTGGTCGCGTGCCGCTCATGTGACCGCCACGCGACCAATCACAAGCTGCGACGTCATCCCTCAGGTCCTAAATTCCCTTCTAGGAATTTAGGACCTGAGGGATGACGTCACGGCTTCTGATTGGTCGCGTGGCGGTCACATGAGCGGCACGCGACCAATCAGAAGCTGTGACGTCATGGAAGGTGCTGAACGCGCTCATTTTAAGCAAAGAAGGCTGCCGGTTCACAGCGGTAAGGTCCAGGCTGCGTCGGAGAGGTGAGTATATCAATATTTTTTATTTTAATTCTTTATTTTACACATTAATATGGATCCCAGGGCCTGAAGGAGAGTTTCCTCTCCTTCAGACCCTGGGAACCATCAGGGATACCTTCCGATACTTGAGTCCCATTGACTTGTATTGGTATCGGGTATCGGTATTGGATCAGATCCGATACTTTGCCGGTATCGGCCGATACTTTCCGATACCGATACTTTCAAGTATCGGATGGTATCGCTCAACACTAATCACAATGTCTTCTTCTTCTGATGAGGAGCAACGTCCTGGGCCTTCTGAAGTAGAACATGTCAGTGAGGTGAGTACTTGCCTCCTCAGATTGGTAAGTATTCACTGTCACAACTAGACATATGACAATTTTGTTTTTTCATTTTTTTAGAGCTCTTCTTCTACTGCGGCTGAGACTGGGCAGGAGCAGCGGAGTCACGGTCGGGTGGCAGGGCGACAGCGTGTATGTATACAAGGCTAACAGTTTACTGTAACCTCACTTTACTATTCTTGAATCTTCCTTTCTTTGCTTTCCACTTTCTTTACATTTTTCTTCTGGACTCCTTTTTTTATCTTGACTTTCCTTATTCATGCCATTTCTCAGCCTCTGTTTTCTTTCTTTTCCTTATGTTAATGTATGCAACATTTAATGTCTTCATTTATGTTTTAGGTTCCAGAACGGGATGAGGACCTCATTGACAACGATATCCTCATCTCCCTGGTCCATGAGCGAGTTCCTTTGTGGGACACCCGGGATCTACTGCACTCAAACAACGTGACGATCCGGTGCCTATGGAATGAGGTGGCCATAGCAATGTGGGATGGCTGGGACAACGGCCCGAATCGGGTCCGAAGTGCATTTGGTAAGTATTGCAATGCAGTGTGAAGCAGCAGAGACCTTGGCCGTGCTCACACAACTGTGTGTGATGAAAGAAACTCTCAGGAGTTTCTCTCATCACACACAGTTGTGTGAGCATGGCCAAAAGTCCTTTTTCTGCCCTTTTTTTTTTAACAGTGGCCAAAGTGAAAACACGTTGGCGTTCGATTAAGGACCGCTTCAACAAGGATTTGCGTCAAGAGAGCTGTGTTCCCAGTGGTTCAAGAGCAAGGATCAGAAAATACAAATACCATCGCGTTCTGGCATTTTTAAGACCGGTCCTTGCCCAGAGAACGTAAGTATTTTCCCCTTGCATTTGGTTGTATTGTATTGCCATAATCTGTATATTTCTTTTCCACAGGATTTTGCGTCTGGTTAATTCTTAGTATTAATTTTCTTTTTTCTTTTTTCACAGCACATGAAGCACTACTGTTGGCCCAGGTTCTGGACCGGTCCTTCATCAGAAAGCCACAGACGCGTCCCAGCCATCCAGCAGCGCTGCAGCAAGTGGGCCTGCCACACTAACTGGAGACCAGGAAGCTGGTCCATCAGGTGTTCCCCTTTCCCAGTCCTCTGCCACTGCTCCTTTTTTTTGGGCTCCTCCCGGCAGCAGCAGAGGGCATCGGACAGGTCCCTCATGCCCGAGTTTTTGCACTTGAGCTCGGTTTTTCATGAAGAACTCAAGGCTTTGGGTGACCAAATGGATATTTCACTTAGCCACATGAATACACGTATCCAGGAGGTCACCAAAAGCCTTGACCAAGTAAAAGCCGACCTCCAGAGGCCAGCACATCATTTTTTTAACCAAATTGAGCAGGGCATGTCGGAACACCTTACTCCTGATCTCCAGCTGAGTGTCATGCAGGCCTGCAATGCTGCTTACATGCAGGCTGTGCAGCAGAGTCGGTATTTTCAGCAGACAGTGGCGGCATATCCACCTGTGCCTTCACTGTCACGATTATCCTCAATGCCAACCTCTGCTGCATACCACTGCATGGCCACCTCTATTCCTAGCAGTGCCGGACACCAGTACAGCACCACCACCATGCCGAGTGCTGTTGGACAGCCCACCGCCACCATGACAACCGCTGCTCCTGCTTGGACCTCCTCCACTGACACCACGATGCAGCAGGACCCTGGCATGGCCTTCCGTACCGCCACCACCACGATGCAGCAGGACCCTGGCATGGCCTTCCGTACCGCCACCACCACGATGCAGCAGGACCCTGGCATGGCCTTCCATACCACCACGATGCAGCAGGACCCTGGCATGGCCTTTCGTACCACCACCACCACGATGCAACAGGACCCTGGCATGGCCTTCTGTACCGCCACCACCACGATGTAGCATGACCCTGGCATGGCCTTCTGCTCTACGAGCGCTATGGACTCTGGCATGGCTGCACGCTCTATGAGCACTATGGACTCTGGCATGGCTGCACGCTCTACGAGCACTATGGACTCTGGCATGGCTGCACGCTCTACGAGTACTATGGACTCTGGCATGGCTGCACTCTCTACGAGCACTATGGACTCTGGCATGGCTGCACGCTCTACGAGAACTATGGACTCTGGCATGGCTGCACACTCTATGAGCACTATGGACTCTGGCATGGCTGCACGCTCTACAAGCACTATGGAATGTGACACAGTGCAGCCGGACCCTGAAAGGTCCCCCACCATGACCATGCCATGCCATATGAGCCCACCGAGGCTTCCCAGAACCCAGCAATCCCCCCAAAAAAACAAAAAAAACAAAAAACAGCGGACTCTAAGTATTCCTCCCCCTTCACCTCCCAGTGTGTCTGTAATGTCAGGTTTGTCTCACCCTTCCAGTGCGTCTAAAGCCTCTTGTGTGTCAAGCCCCATCCCTGAACTACCAGACCCCACTAGTTTCATTGCCCCTTCTCCTGCCACCTCTGCGTCGTCCACGGTTAGCCAGCCCTCAGTGCTTCACACCCCCCATTTACATCACTCTACCCCAAGCCGGCGCAGTTAAATAAATATTTTTGTTGTTTAAAAATAAAAACTATTTTTTTTGGCACAATTATGTTTGGTTTACTGTGTCTTTCGCCGCTGGCAACACACACCATGCACCAAATAAACTTCGCCACACACTTTATTTTTTGGCCACATCATATCTTCAGTAGTTAGCAAATAAAAGACTGCAGCTTTGTGTGTATTTAGTATATAGATATGAGGTGGGCCAAAAAATTAATTAATGTATTATCTCCATAATCTCTTCCTTCTGCTTAGTCAGTGACTAATGTAGCAGTCTGAAGAGAAAATGGCAGAAATACAATGCAGAACTATACGCATCAGGTCAGGTGTCAAAAAAATGATTAGTTAGGAAACCTGACCTGGTGAGTGGAGAACTGCCTTGTATAACCTCCATTTTCTCTTCTGTGTACGTAATCTATTCCACACAAAGTGAAGGGACGATGGTGGTCATACACGGCATATCTATGCTCACCTGCACAGGTGTCAGAAATAGTGAATTCATGAGGCTGTTATATGTGCATCATGAATTCATTATTTCTGACACCTGACTTGATGACTATAGATCTCTTTAGTGTGACAGTCATTGTCTCTTCAGTTTGTGTCTAATGGATACTGCAGAACAGAATCAGGACGCAATGACGTCAACAAGCTTACCACTAAAGCAACATGGCTGCCGTCACACTAGCAGTATGTGGTCAGTAGTGTTGAGCGATACCGTCCGATACTTGAAAGTATCGGTATCGGAAAGTATCGGCCGATACCGTCACAGTATCGGAATCCAATCCGATACCGATACCCGATACCAATACAAGTCAATGGGACTCAGGTATCGGACGGTATTCCTGATGGTTCCCAGGGTCTGAAGGAGAGGAAACTCTCCTTCAGGCCCTGGGAACCATATAAATGTGTAAAAGAAAGAATTAAAATAAAAAATATCGCTATACTCACCTGTCCGACGCAGCCGGGACTTCAGCGAGGGAACCGGCAGCGTTGTTTGTTTAAAAATCGCGCTATTACTTGGTTACGTGAATTCCCGGCTTGTGATTGGTCAGGTCGGCCATGTTGCCGGGACGCGGACCAATCACAGCAAGCCGTGACGAAATTACGTCACGGCTTGCTGTGATTGGTCCGCGTCCCGGCAATATGGCCGCCCTGACCAATCACAAGCCGGGACGTCACGGGAGGCTGGACACGCGCTCATTTTAAAATGGGCGCGTGTCCAGCCTCCCGTGACGTCACGGCTTGTGATTGGTTGCGCCGCGATCAACCAATCACAAGCCGGGAGGCTGGACGCGCTCATTTTGAAATGGGCGCGTGTCCAGCCTCCCGTGACGTCACGGCTTGTGATTGGTTGCGCCGCGATCAACCAATCACAAGCCGGGAGGCTGGACGCGCTCATTTTGAAATGGGCGCGTGTCCAGCCTCCCGGCTTGTGATTGGTTGACCGCGACGCAACCAATCACAAGCCGTGACGTCACGGGAGGCTGGACACGCGCCCTTTTTAAAATGAGCGCGTTTCCAGCCTCCCGTGACGTCACGGCTTGTGATTGGTTAATGGCGGCCATGTTGCCGGGACGCGGACCAATCACAGCAAGCCGTGACGTATTTTCGTCACGGCTTGCTGTGATTGGTCCGCGGCCCGGCAACATGGCCGCCCTGACCAATCACAAGCCGGGACTTCGCGTAACCATGTAAAAGCGGGAATTTTAAACAAACAACGCTGCCGGTTCCTGCGCTGAGGTCCCGGCTGCGTCGGACAGGTGAGTATAGCGATATTTTTTATTTTAATTCTCTATTTTACACATTTTAACATTAATGTTGTTCCGATACCCGATACCCGATACCACAAGAGTATCGGAATCCCGGTATCGGAATTCCGATACAGCAAGTATCGGCCGATACCCGATACTTGCAGCATCGGAATGCTCAACACTAGTGGTCAGTGTTTTATTTGTAAGTCAAAACAAGGAGTGAACAAATTTAGCTAAATTATGATATTAACATAATAACTAGCACCTCTGCCTTTATCACCCACTCCTGGTTTTGGATTACATATACTGATATTAAAGACAGACCAAATACTGCCAGTTTTAGGACAGCCTTGGTTTGTAGAGGAAATACATAGGAGACACGGTCAACACAAACAAAAATAAAGTTTATTAATGAGACATATTATTCACATTTAAGAAAATTACTTGTACAGATAAAATTACAACAGAACATTTACACAACATTGTCCTGCCATGACACACGTCCAATATCAGAACCAAAAAAGGCAGCAAATTGGTCCCGCATGTGTCCAACTTCAGCAGTTGACCGCAGCAGGTGATGCTGGTAATCGGGCAGTGGGTGTGCAACTGGTTCATCCAGTTCAATGTTGGGTTGCTCCTTTGCCATTATATAATTGTGCGGAACCACACAGGCTTTGACCACCTCGTCGACTGTCTCCATTTTTAGATTAATGGCTGATGCAAGAATGCGCCATTTTGAGACTAGAATGCCAAAGGTACACTCTAATGTTCTTTGGGCCCTGGTCAGTCTGTAGTTAAAGATCCTTCTAGTGTGGTTCAAGTCCCGACTGGAATATGGCTTCTGTAGGTTTTCACACATCTGAAAGGCCTCATCCCCAACCATAACAAATGGCATCGGTGGACCTTTAGTGTTGGGGAGCGGTTGTGGCCATGGAAAATTAAAATTTTTGCCATACACACGGCGGCCCATATCAGAGTTCTTAAAAGTCTGGGAATCGTTGCCACGGCCAAAAGCTCCAATGTCCACGGCGATGAAGCGACAGTCCGCATCGGCTATTGCCATGAGCATAACAGAAAAATATTTTTTGTAATTGATGTACTCCGATCCTGTTCTGGCTGGTATGATAATGCGAATGTGCTTTCCATCTACCGCTCCCAAACAGTTGGGGAAATCACACACATTCCAGAATTTTTCTGCAATTTCAAGCCACATTTCCAGACAGGGTGGATATTCCGAGCCGGTATTGAAAGTGGAGGGATGATAAACTTTCTCCAGTTGCCAGAAATCTGTAAGAAAAACAAACCAAAAAAAAAATTACAATCTATTCTATTTATGGTGTGGTTACGATAAAGACGGAAAGGAAAATACCCAAAAAATACATGTCAGAACACCAAAAATTTGGATTGTCATTGGTTTAGATTTGGAACGTACCTTAATGTAACCAGCAGACGTTCCTCGGGTGGAATCGCTCTACGGAGCTGGGTGTCCTGTCTCCGTATGGCTCCTTGGACACAAGCAAGCAAATCCCGGAACGAGTCTTGCGACATCCTTGTATATTCATGGAATTTCTCCGGGTTGGCATTAAGCTCGCCATACAGCGTGTCATAGGCTCCACGGCTCTCACGTAGTTCGATAATTGGGTGTCTCCAAAAACGCCTATGATGTCTCCTTCTCCATCTTTCACGATTTCTGTCTTGCTCCCAAGCAAACGCACAGGCAAGAAACAGCTTGATGCTTAAATCCAGGTTGAAATAAAAGCTCTCGATGCGGAGATCCATTCTGACACAGCATACAGGAGCAAAATCTGAAGATTTCAGCTGTTCAAGGGTCTATATGTTTAGATCCCATAATACTCGCCCTCTGTAGTCCCATTGGCGGTTTCTGGTTATCTCGATTTTTCTCCTGTAAAATTTGTCACCTTGCACACCAAAAACGCAAACGTAGGAAAAAACGCATAGAAAAGCGTACAAACGCGCCGTTTTTTTAACCGCATGCTTTTCCGCATGCGTCTAAAAAACGCCGCTTTTGCACGAGTTTCCAAGCATTTTTTCCTGCACTTGTGGATGCGGATTAAACGCTGCGGATTCGAACGCCAATGTGAAACTAGCCTAAATTGTTTGAGGGTTTATTTCTTGCTAGTTGCACTTTTTACTTGTACCATTTTTGGGCACATATGACTTCTTGATCACATTTTATTTTTTTAGGTGTAAGGAGGGTGAACCAAAAACTGCAATTCTGGTATTGTTATTGTCTTTTTTTATATGTTTTACAACAGATTATAGTGACGCTATATAATTCTTAAAATATATGACTAGCAAAAAAAAATATCTTTCCAGTCCTGTTGTAAAAAAAAATTTGGTCTCATTCATTATAATAAATATGGTCTATAAATAAATATAATTGTATAATGCTCAGACTTGTATAATAATACCTGTCGTTATATCATGGCGAATTCCTCTCACTGAAATTCGTGCATTCTTTATTGGATTCCCATGTTCGTCCTTAACTACTCCTTTAATACCACGATGAACCTAATAAAAATACAATCAATTTTAGGGACTTTTGTTAGGTTTCAATAGAAAATATAATATTAACCTACTGTATAAAAAAGAAATGAAATTTATGGTAATTACGAAACGAAGGATCTTAAATGGTGACCATACACATCAACTATCCCTCCTAACTGCCATCCATATCTGTAGCGGGGGCTTATCTCATCGTAGAACAAAAGTAATGGGCTTTTAAATTCAAAATGGCCGTTCTTTCTCCTCTCTAATATCATCTGACAGGAGATGGTTGAGACTTTCTCTTACACATTGGATGACCGCTGGCCATTTCCACTCTGTATTGTGAAATCTGATGACAGGCCCCTGTAAATTTCAAGCTGCATGCATTAGTAAAAACATTTCTTAGTTAGGAAATAAAACTGATGTGGCTGGTATGCTTACTTTGAAAATACATGTCAATATAATCCTGAAACTAAAATGGGCATATTATGGGTACAGTAAAAGAGTGAGACAGCTCATGAGTCCAAGTTTATTCAGTCTCCATTAGAGATGTATTAATATATTGAAGTTTAATTGAACTCCATTCGAATATTGCAAATGGACAATAAACAATTTAAAAAAATTCAAAAAAATTCCTTATACTCGCCTCACCACACACCTCTTTGGACCCTCTGCTTCTCGCTGTTAACCGTCCAGTTCTCATTGCATCTTCTGATCACCATTGCTCACTAGTGATGAGCGAATATACTCGTTACTCGAGATTTCCCTAGCACGCTTGGGTGTCCTTCGAGTATTTTTTAGTGCTCGGAGATTTAGTTTTTCTTGCTGTAGCTGAATGATTTACATCTGTTAGCCAGCATAAGTACATGAGGGGATTCCCTAGCAACCAGGCAACCCCCACATGTACTTATGCTGGCTAACAGACGTAAATCATTCAGCTGCGGCAATAAAAACGAAATCTCCAAGCACTAAAAGCTACTCTAAGGACACCTGAGCATGCTCAGGGAATCTCGAGTAAAGAGTATATTCGCTCATCACTATTGCTCATGCTTAATCTCAGGTTCTCTTCACCCTGTCCAGGACTTCGTGCTCTGATGAGATCCGGGATGTTTCCGCACATGCATCTGCAAGGTCATAACGTGTCGTAACATTGTAACCTTACATGCACTTGTGCAGAAACATCCCAGGCCTCATCAGAGCCAGAAGTCATGGCTGGTATGAAGAAACGGAGGGATTGAGAATAAGAGGCAATGATAAAAAGTTGCAACAAGGACCGGATCAGTGATGGTGAGGAGTGAAGGGGTCGGACAGGTGACTGGTAAGGCGAGTATAAGTATTTCTATATGTAATATTACTATTAATATTATTATTATTGATTTACACTCACCGGCCACTTTATTAGGTACACCATGCTAGTAACGGGTTGGACCCCCTTTTGCCTTCAGAACTGCCTCAATTCTTCATGGCATAGATTCAACAAGGTGCTGGAAGCATTCCTCAGAGATTTTGGTCCATATGGACATGATGGCATCACACAGTTGCCGCAGATTTGTCGGCTGCACATCCCAAAGATGCTCCATACAAGGCAGGATGGATCCATGCTTTCATGTTGTTTACGCCAAATTCTGACCCTACCATCCGAATGTCGCAGCAGAAATCGAGACTCATCAGACCAAGCAACGTTTTTCCAATCTTCTACTGTCCAATTTCGATGAGCTTGTACAAATTGTAGCCTCAGTTTCCTGTTCTTAGCTGAAAGGAGTGGTACCCGGTGTGGTCTTCTGCTGCTGTAGCCCATCTGCCTCAAAGTTCGACGCACTGTGCGTTCAGAGATGCTCTTAGGCCTACCTTGGTTGTAACGGGTGGCGATTTGAGTCACTGTTGCCTTTCTATCAGCTCGAACCAGTCTGCCCATTCTCCTCTGACCTCTGGCATCAACAAGGCATTTCCGCCCACAGAACTGCCGCTCACTGGATTTTTTTTCTTTTTCGGACCATTCTCTGTAAACTCTAGAGATGGTTGTGCGTGAAAATCCCAGTAGATCAGCAGTTTCTGAAATACTCAGACCAGCCCTTCTGGCACCAACAACCATGCCACGTTCAAAGGCACTCAAATCACCTTTCTTCCCCATACTGATGCTCGGTTTGAACTGCAGGAGATTGTCTTGACCATGTCTACATGCCTAAATGCACTGAGTTGCCGCCATGTGATTGGCTGATTAGAAATTAAGTGTTAACAAGAAGTTGGACAGGTGTACCTAATAAAGTGGCCAGTGAGTGTATATAGCACCATTAATTCCATGGTGCTGTACATGAAAAGGGGTTACATCAAAATACAAATATCACTTTAAGTAAACAAAACTAACAATGACAGACTGATACAGAGGGAAGAGGACCCTGCCCTTGCGGGCTTACATTCTACAGGATTATGGGGAAGTAGACAGTAGGTCGAGGGTTGCAGTAGCTCCGATGGTGTTGAGGTGGCTGTGTGGTCATTACAGATTGTAAGCTTCATTGAAGAGGTGGATATTCAGGTTTCTTTTGAAGGATCCAAATGTGGTGGATAACCGGACGTGTTGGGACACAGAATTCCAGATGATGGGGGATATTCGGGAGAAGTCTTGGAGGCGATTGGGTGAGGAGCGAATAAGCGTGGAGGAGAGAAGGAGGTCTTGGGAGGACAGAAGCCAGATTATAGGTTGTCAAAGAGAGTTAGATGCAAAGTGAGAGGAAAGTTCAGCATGGACGTGCTGCTCAAGGAGTTTGGATGCAAATGGGAGCAAAGATATGGGGCGATAGCTGGACATAGCGCTTGGGTCAAGGGATGGCTTTTTGAGGATAGATGTGATTGTGGCATGTTTGAAAGCAGTGGGAAAGCTACCAAAAGTTAGTAATAGGTTGAAGAGATGGGTTAGTGATGGGATTAGTGTGGTGGTGAGGTTGGGGAGGAGGTGGGATGGGATGGGGTCAAGTGCACAAGTGGTAAGGTGTGATTTGGAGAGAAGATGAGCAAGCTCCCCTTCAGTGATTTTGGAGAGGGAAGTTATGGGGTATTACACTTATTATATTCTGGAGGTCTTAAGAGACCCAATAGCATATTATGGGACATTTAATCAGAATACATTTCTCTGCCAATTGAATTTCCCAGGAAAATCCACGCAAATTAGAATTTTGCTGGATTTGCTCATCTCTAGACTCCAGGCTTCAAACAGATGTCAAATTTTCACATATGGTGGATTTCACTGATAGCATTTGTACATGTGATAGTCTATGGGTCCATTCACATGTCTGTGATCTTTTGTAGAGACATGCCTGATTTTGATCAAAGGGTCTGATCAAAATCAGCAATGAAAGCCTAAATGTCCTTGAATATAAATCAGACCGCAATCGTTTTGCATCTGATCGCAGTCCAATTTTCACAGACTGTCACATAAGAGAATGTGGACAAACTTTTCTTTTCTTGACATACGAGAAAAACAGATGATACTCGGACCACTCTCTGATCAAAATAATCCGTTTTTCTCATACGCGAGAAAAATGGATGAATGAATGAGGCCTAACAAAACTGCAGATTGGGCTGAGCAGAATGAGATTTCAGCTGAGGAAGGACATTGAGGAGCAGTGAACGAGGCTAGTTGGGAGGTGATTGAGTTAAACTTGAAAAACGTATTATACAGCCACTCTAACATAGATTTTCAAAGTCCACCAGCATCATCAGGTCAAAGAGGCTCTATTTAATACAATATTCTGTTTGTATTGTAAAATCTAATTACAGATGTGGTTTAATCGGCCTAAGGCTTCACAATGGGACAATATTCAGACCAACCTAAACTCAGCAGGACATCTCTACTCAGTGAACATTTCGAAATGAGAAGCAAAATGTATTTCATTGAGACATCTAGTCCTGCTAAAGAAAACGCTAATTACAAGAGTCTGCTCAGTGTACCTGGGATTATTGACTTTCGAACTGTCATCTTAGACACTTTATTTAAGTACTGCACTTTCCTAAACAAGCTTCTGTAAAGACGTCAAATAATTACATGAAACCGCTTCATCCAGATTTAAGATAATCAATCCAGCAGGTATCTCACATCCCGAGAAGTGGATCTGTTGCACATCCGTGTGTAATATTCTAGATTGGTCTTGGCAAATTTTAACAATAGATAAAGTAATTGACTCATCGTTATCGGCGGATTTTATCAGAGCCCTGTATTTGCTCTCCGCTGTGGATGGGCTAGACTTTCACTGTGTCTCCACTGCTCAAATCTTCAATCTTGAAAGCTTTAATGTGTAATGTGTATGGATTTTATTGTGCCTTATTGGGCTCACAAACACGAAGTTTCACTGGAGAGCTGTAAAATAGAATGGACTTAGTGGTCTGAACTCTAGTACTTAAGTTGTAATAAAACTCGCCACAAAGAACATTAATGTTGTGCACAAAGAGCCTCCAATGCTCCAGTGAGGCCGGCAACTGTATCAATAGTTTCACTGTTAGTTAAAGTAATGTGAAGACATAAAAACTCAACTCCGGTCAGTTGGAAGAAAAATAACCATCACTGCTTGTGATAAACACAAATAGGGTCAATGATGGAATACTTATATTTATCATGATTAATCTTTTAAAGGAAATCTGTCAGCATGATTTCCCCCTCCCCACACCAAGCTATTTATACGTGCATGTAGCTCTTTCAATGTCAAGTCTGGTCCGTTCCTCTTCAGCTGAGAAATCAGCATTTGAATTGATATGCATATAAGAGCTTAAGAGCTTTTTCAAGATCTGAAGCCTTTGTCACTCCAGCTCTATTTCCCACCCATTGTCATCTCTTACTTAACTGACAGCCTCTATGCAGTGAGACTTCAGACAATGGAGATTTTAGTCAAGTAGGAGGATATACTGCTGACCAGGGAGAAGAGCTGGAGTGATAGAGGCTTCAGATCTACAAATAGATCTTTGGCCAAATTTGCATATACATTCAAATGCTGATTTTTCAGTAATGGAGGAAAGGACTGGCTATGTAAAAGTATTGTTGGACTTGTCTTTAAAACAGTTGCATGCACATATAGTTTGGGTGGTGAAATCCTGCTGACAGGTTCCTTTTAACTGATAAGAACATATGTGGAAGCACTAATTTGAAACTAGGGATGATAATGACATTTTTTTTCTATATTTGTGTAAGAGAGAAGTGGAAAGTAAAAAACTGTAGGATCAAGAAATAAGATCCGTCTTTTACTGGTGTTTTCCCCCCTACATCGACTCCGGAGGATGATAAAGGAACATTTTTTTATGTTATCACCACATAGAAAGTATGTACTCTCTACTTGACGCATATAAGCCTGGCCATACATATATGATATTAATCTATCTCTCCCTTACCATGCCATATGCATACAGTTGTGCTCAAAAGTTTACATACCCGGCAGAATTTTTGCTTTGTTGGCCTTTTTTTCAGTGAATATGAATGATAACACCAAAACTTTTTCTCCACTCATGGCTAGTGGTTGGGTGAAGCCATTTATTGTCAAACTACTGTGTTTTCTCTTTTTAAATCATAATGACAACCCGAAACATCCAAATGATCCTGATCAAATGTTCACATGCCCCATTTCATTTCTTAATACCCTGTAATGCCCCCTCTAACATCAATGACAGCTTGAAATCTTTTGTGTTAGTTGTGGATGAGGTTCTTTATTTTCTCAGATGGTAAAGCTGCTTATTCTTCTTGGCATAAAGTCTCCAGTTCCTGTAAATTCCTGGGCTGTCTAGCATGAAATGCGTGCTTGAGATCTCCCCAGAGTGGCTCAATGATATTGAGGACAAAAGACTGTGATGGCCACTCCAAAATTCCAGAACTTTGTACTGCTGTAGCTAATGACAGGTTGACTTGGCCTTGTGTTTTGGATCGTTGTTATGTTGGAACGTCCAAGTACGTCCCATGCGCAGCTTTCGGGCTGATGAGTGCAAACTTGCCTCCAGTATTTGCTGATAACGTGCTGCATTCATCTTTCCTTCAACTTTGACCTAGTTTCCTGTGCCTTTGAAGCTCACACATCCCCAAAACATCAGCAATCCACCTCTGTGCTTTACAGTAGGAATAGTGTTCCTTTCATCATAGGACTTGTTGAACTCCAAATGTAACGTTTATGATTGTGGCCAAAAAGTTCAATTTTGGTCTCATCACTACAAAATACCTTGTTCCAGATATTTTGGGGCTTGTCTCTGTACTGTTTTGTTTTTACAGAGACACTGATTTTCCATTTGTTAATCACAGTTTGAATGCTGCTGACTGGCATTATCAATTCCTTGGATACCTTTATGTATCCCTTTCCTGTTTTATACAGTTCAACTACCTTTTCCCGTAGATTCGTTTACAATTCTTTTGCTTTCCCCATGACTCACAATCTAGAAACGTCAGTGGCTGGATGAAAGATGCAAGAGTCTGTCTGGATCCCAGAAACTCACTCAGCTTTTATGCGCACATACTGATTACAAGCAAACAGGTCACAGGTGAGGATGTTACCTTTAGTAGCCATTCAAACATATTCATGTCAACTTCTGTGCATGTTATCAGGCCATAATCACCAGGGTATATGAACTTTTGATCAGGGTCATTTGGATGTATTGGGTTGTCATTATTTAAATTTAAAAAGAGAAAACACAGTAGCTTGACAATAAATGGCTTCACACTACCACTAACCATGAATGTAGAAAAAGTTTTGGCGTTATTATTCATATTCTCTGACAAAAGGCCATGAAAGCAAAAATTCTGCTGGGGTATGTAAACTTTTGAGCACAACTGTACATGCTGAGCTCATTCATGTGTCTTCAATAGAGATAAGCGGATCAGACAAAATTTAAATAGTTCCTTTCATGCAATTTTCCTTGAAAATTTAATTTGCAGAGAAGTTATACTTTGCAAATTGAATGTCCTTTATTTTGTTCTGGGATGTCTCCAGAACCCAGAGCATAATTAACATAATTGTAAAAAAAAAAATCCTTATACTTACTTCACTTTTCACCCCTCCGACCCTTCACCACCAACCATTCAGTCCTCTTCACATCTGTGGATCATCGTCAGCAACACTGAAATCCCTCACGTGAGGCTGAAGCTTCTGGAAAGATTCTGCACATGTGTGTGCAAAGGTCACGGTGCATGCCATGGTGCCATGATGTCTTGGTGTGGTCCGTGACCTTTGCGAATGCATGTGGCATTTGTGGTCTGGCATGAGAGACCCAGGGATTTCACAACAGCCCACAGCAATCCAAAGATGCGGGGATCACCAGACGGGTGGTGGTAAGGAACAAAGGGGTAGGAGAGGTTAGCGGTAAGATGAATATAAGGATTTTTTCTTAATTTGTAATACTTTTATGGTTCAGAAAGTGCTAAACCTAAGGAACCTTTCACACTTATAAATGATAGTATAGTAAAAGACATTCATGGCAAGGCTAAACTTATCAGGAGAATGGGGGTCCCCATTCTGAAAGTCGCATACAGGAAACTATAGAGACTAGGGCCTTGATTCTTGAAAATATTGACACCAGAAAACCATTGGAAAAACTTTGAGAAGTCACAAAATGTTTCCACAAAGAGGAGTTGCACAAAAATGTTGCGACTTTTAGTTCCAGAAATGTTTTCCAGCCCTTGACTACAGTAGCATTTCTGCCAAGGCGCATGCCGTTGAGAAGATGTGCCGCATTCATTAAGTGGTGTGTGCCACCACAAAACACCTCTTCATTAAGACTGGCGTGTACAATTCCAGTCTTAATTAATCGGACCCTAAATCTATTATTTCTATATATTTTAATTAAAAAAAAATTCATTGTCCGCCTGATTCTGTGCATATCTCAAGGATAAACAGTCGCACTCAGAAGTCCTTTAAGTTGCAAACAATTTAGAATTTTATTTTCGAAACACCAAAATTAAATGATTCAAGGCAAAGGAGAGGAAAGGAGAGGAAATATTTCAATTAGAGGTGCTGGAGCCCCATTAGGGGCTACTGGAATGCTGCATCTGGAGACTGCGGTGGTGTCTCATGAAATACTTTGCTCCTTGCCTTTCTACTATAAGTAAGGTTTGATAAAGGCCCAGTGGGTCAAAACGTTACCTTATACCATTGGAATACCTTATTGTCTCAACCGCGGTGAATCATTTAATTTTGGTGTTTTGAAAATAAAATTCTAAATTGTTTGCAACTTAAAGGACTTCTGAGTGCGACTGTGTATCCTTGAGATTACATTTTGTGGAATAACTCCACGTTCAGTCAGCACCACTGTAGCAAGAGTGAGCGTCACTTTCTTTTCTATGATTCTGTGCATAAGCCATAAATGTCTAATTTGAGAAAAGTTCTTCAAAACAAAATTTACACCAAATTCTGAGCTCCCATTGACCTTCATTCATAATGGTCCCATCTAAAGCATTACGTGGCACTGCTAAGCTATTATTAAGAGCTCTGTACTTACGATTGGTGCTCCCAGTGCCAGACCCCCACTGATCCAAGAGTTATTTTACTTATAAAACTTTTAAATGGTGAGAAAACTCTGCAAATAACAATGTTAATCTGGGTTCAGGCAGCATGATTCATCTTGTTGAATGACAATATACTGAATTTATACAAGCACAGTTAAAATCATGGGATCATTCCAATGAAACTGGGTTTAGTTACACAAATGTCTTTATTCCTTACCCAAATAACTATATTTTTATCAACATTCTGACCTATGATCCAGCTAAATGACAACAGTTCCGTAAAAGTTGGAATTTTTTTTTCTTTTACTAAAATTCCATTTAAGTGATTTTCCACACATCGTATGTACATCAAGGGGATTTTTTCTGAATAAAATGCACACACGGGGATACTGTATAAGTTATTCAGTTATTCATAGTCTTTCCTTGGCTGTAGCAGGAACTTAACTTCTTCATGGAGAAGCTATCAATTACACATGCCTGCAGGTAAAAGCTTTAAATTCTGAGCTGTCCATCTTGCTTCCTCAGTGCATCTATTCTCTTTTCCTCTATAAAGGAAATCATTAAGCTTCCTTTCGGCACAGTAAGCTTATATTCTCTGTGCTTAACCCGACTCTGGATCATTTATGTAACCAAACTACTCACGTGAGAGGAAATGCAAATCGACCAACTCAAGCTAACGTCTGACTCGTGACCAGCCATGATCTATTCACCATGTGTTGTGCAGATTTTCAGAAACGGTTCCCCTGGAGTAACAACTCTAGTTACAATAATATGAAACATCACTTAACCTTTAACACCCTAACAAGAGATTTATAATAGATATAACATCCTCAGTAGCAGTTCGTAATTACAGAATTAAATATGGCTGGTGGATCTGGGACAATGGTCGGTCATAATCATAAAACCTCAAACCATGTCTAGACTTCATGGAAGCAGTAAGTAGGATAAAGAAAAGCCAAACATGTAACACGATCCAAGGACATCTCTGCTTACAATTAGACTTTGCTAAGGTGTTTACCTCACTTTTTACCTTACTTTTGAAATTCTAATAAATTGATAAATTGAAAAATAAAAAAAAGTAAAAAATTGGAATGAATTCCAAAACCAAGTCCACTTTATGGAAGGAAATGAGCAGAAAAAAATACTTTGGACTCTGCACTTCAAAAATGTTCTTGGATTAGAGAAGAAAAAAAAATCAAAGCAACCTCCACCGAAAATTGTGGATGCAAATTTTTGCAGGAAGTTGTTAGTCTGTCTGTTACTCTTTTACAAGACATTTTAAATAACCACACGAATCCCAAAATGTAATATGACTAGAATAATAAAAAGGGAAGGCTTGGTTTATGGGATGATTTACATTTGCCTCAAAGTTTCAAACGGCGTTAACCTAAAACTAAAAAAAAATGAAATTACATTTTGTAAAAATATAAATATTCACAAATGAGTAATGTATTAAAAATGTAAAAACTAAATGTAATATATACTGAATGATATAATACAGTGGATTATCTCAATATCATACAGTATCACAAATTTGAATAATATTCCTTGTTTTTAGATTTTTTGCTCAACATCTTTAAGAAAAAAACAGTTATACATTTATTTTAAGTTTTCTTTTTTTTTTTATTTCTACATGATGTCGGAACAGAAAACTCTAAGGCTGGCCTTATCTTATTGTAAGTTACAGACGTTTTGTTAGGGATGAGGGAATTTTTTGAGATGTGAGTGGTGATGTCCTCTCACTATCCAGATTCACCCCAAAATGGCAGCTGCATTCCCTGCTTCTGCTTTTATAGAGGCTGTGATAGTGCCTCCTGATGGGCTGCACTACACTTTGTGATGTGTAATCTGCTAGGCACTTTGGGAAAGGCTGCCCAGCTGGGCACAAGATCATATAATCTTCCTCTGGTTGATGCAATCGTCTGCAACTTTTACATCTAAATGCTGCAAGCTGTATGCTGACTAGATTATGCTGCGATCCCATGTAACAAATTCCTACATTGAAGGACTTGAATTTTGAAAATGTGTTATCCCTTGCATTCTATGGAAAGTCCTATCTAAAATTAGAGGTAAGTTGAAAAAAGATTAAATAAAGAATCCCCGTTGGTGCAATGGAATGTAAAATTAGCAACATCGGAGATGAGGAAAAGAAGAATGACAAAGGTTATATCTGGAATTTGTCTCCATTAAATAGTCTCAATTATTTGGCCTGCCCCAAAACATGGACTCATACCTGAAATATCAGGACTGTCATGAGAGGAGCAGGCTGAAACTTCCTCTCAATTTGATAAACGTCTTGAATACAAACCCCTTCCTCCCCTCCTTCTGCTCCCCGTCTATTCCCATTCACTAATAGTGGGACTTGACATATTAGTGAAATATTTTGTCATAATTCTGCATGCTGAAGCGCTGCCCTGTACCATTTCAATTAAGCTCAGCAGAGATTCTTTATTGTCTTGCCAGGCAGGATACAGTTCGTCCTCAGTTGGGAACTTCTCACATCCCAGCTCCAGGGTAAGTTCGAAACAATTGGTGTGGAGATAACTGAAGTCTGACATTCCTAGAAAAGAATTTCATGACATGAGACCGATAGTTTAGTACAGTACAAACCATTCGTAGTGACGAAGAATATAACTGAAAACAACTGGCCCATGTTCCTAAGAAAATCTTCATGCATGTTCTCCAGAAATCAACCATTATATTTCTTTTTGCTACTAAACATAATGGGGGACATTTTTCATTGCATTTGTGCCCAAATTTTTGAGAAAAATTCAACATTTCAAAGTTATGTCTAAGCCAAAGTTATTAATGTTTTACATAATTTATTATTAAGTGCCTGCCCCAAAGCTGAAAGGGAACCTGTCAACCCAAAAATGGAAGTTGAGCTAAGCCCACCAGCATCAGGGGCTTATCCTCAGCATTCTGGAATGCTGTAGATAAGCCCTGTTATGATCCTTAGTGGTTGAGGATCACAAATTACTCCAGCTAAGTAACAAACATAGGACAAGCTCTAGGGAGGTGGCAAACTGGACTGACCGCAAATCTGAACCTATCCAAACACACTAGAAGTAGCCGGTGAACGTGCCTAAAAATCCTAGACGTCTCGAGCCAGCCTGAGGAACTAACTACCCCTAGAGAGAAAGAAAGTCCTCTCTTGCCTCCAGAGAAATAATCCCCAAAGATATAGAAGCCCCCAACAGATAATAACGGTGAGGTAAGAGGAAGGCACATACACAGGGGTGAAAGCATATTCAGCAAATGAGGCCCACTAATACTAGATAGCAGAAAATAGTAAAGGGGTCTGTGCGGTCAGTAAAACACCCTTACAAAATATCCACACTGAGATTTCAAGAACCCCCGCACCAACTAACGGTGTGGGGGGAGAAACTCAGTCCCCTAGAGCAACCAGCAAGCAAGGAAATCACATTTTAGCGAGCTGGACTAAAAACATAATGAACGCTGATAATCAAAAAATGATCAAACAAAAACTTAGCTTGTCTTGGAGAGACTGGGAGCAAGGTAGACACAAGGAATCTGAAGAGCACTGGATACATTGATAGCAGGCCAGGAACTGAGTATCCAGGTGAGCTAAATAGGAAACCAACCAAGGATAACGAACCAGCTGATGCTGCCAACCTGCAGAAAGACAACACTACACAGTACCGCTTGTGACCACTAGAGGGAGCCCAAAAATAGAGTTCACAACAAAGCCCCCAATGTAACCTGAAAGATGAGAAAAAGAGGTTAGATTATACTCACCTGGGGGGCGGTCCGATCTGATGGGCGTCGCGGTCCAGTCCGGGGCCTCCCATCTACTTACGATCACATCCTCTTCTTGTCTTCACTCTGCAGCTCTGGCGCAGGCGTACTTTGACTCCCCTGTTGAGGGCAGAGCAAAGTACTGAAATGCACAGGCACCGGGAAAGGTCAGAGAGGCCGGCGCCTGTGCACTGCAGTACTTTGCTTTGCCCTCAACAGGGCAGACAAAGTACGCCAGTGCCAGAGCTGCAGCATGAAGACAAGACGAGGACGTCATCATAAGAAGATGGGGGCAACTGGACCGCAGCGGGACCACCCCTGGGTGAGTATAATCTAACCTCTTTTTCTCATTTTTCAGGTTACATTGGAGGCTTATCTACAGCATTACAGAATGCTGTAGATAAGCCCCTGATGCTGGTGGGCTTAGCTCAACTTCCATTTTGGGGGTGACAAGTTCCCTTTAAAAATGACAAGAACCCTTGTTAACCTTTTGACATTAATTTGCAATATAATAATGAATGCCTTTCTATATAAAAGTTGCAAAACAATTGCATATTCTGGACAGGTAATAGCTGTTTTAAAAAAAAAAAAAAAAAAGAAGAAGATGTGGAACAATTATATTTATGTTGTAACAATTCTTAACACGCACAAAAAAGCAATTTACATAAATTACTACAGTACAAACCAAAAGTTTGGACACACCTTCTCATTTAAAGATCTTTCTGTATTTTCATGACTATGAAAATTGTACATTCACACTGAAGGCATCAAAACTATGATTTAACACATGTGGAATTATATACTTAACAAAAAAGTGTGAAACAACTGAAATTATGTCTTATATTCTAGGTTCTTCAAAGTAGCCACCTTTTGCTTTGATGACTGCTTTGCACACTTTTGGCATTCTCTTGATGAGCTTCGAGAGGTAGTCACCGGGAATGGTTTTCACTTCACAGGTGTGCCCTGTCAGGTTTAATAAGTGGGATTTCTTGCCTTATAAATGGGGTTGGGACCATCAGTTGTGTTGTGCAGAAGTCTGGTGGATACACAGCTGATAGTCCTACTGAATAGACTGTTAGAATTTGTATTATGGCAAGAAAAAAGCAGCAAAGTAAAGAAAAACGAGTGGCCATCATTACTTTAAAGGGACTCTGTCACCTGAATTTGGAGGGAACAATTTTCAGCCATAGGGGCGGGGTTTTGGGGTGTTTGATTCACCCTTTCCTTACCCACTGGCTGCATGCTGGCTGCAATATTGGATTGAAGTTCATTCTCTGTCCTCCGTAGTACATGCCTGCACAAGGCAGTCTTGCCTTACGCAGGCGTGTACTATGGAGGACAGAGAATGAACTTCACTCCAATATTGCAGCCAGCATGCAGCCAGCGGGTAAGGAAAGGGTGAATCAAACACCCGAAAACCGCGCCCCTATGGCTGAAAATTGTTCCCTCCAAATTCAGGTGACAGAGTCCCTTTAAGAAATGAAGGTCAGTCAGTCTGAAAAATTGGGAAAACTTTGAAAGTGTGCCCAAGTGCAGTGGCAAAAACCATCAAGCGCTACAAATTAACTGGCTCACATGAGGACCACCCCAGGAAAGAAAAACCAAGAGTCACCTCTGCTTCTGAGGATAAATTTATCCGAGTCACCAGCCTCAGAAATCGCAGGTTAGCAGCAGCTCAGATTCTGAGCAGATTCCTCTCCGGAGGTGCCGGAATTCTAAAGACTATACGCCTGCCCTGAGCACACGCAGACAAGTCCACACTACCATTAGGTTCCACACACTCACAAAACATAAATGATCTTAGCGCACCAACGGATCCTTTGATAGACTGTGCCAATCAGACAGAACCTTGCTCGTGGGCCAATCCAGAGTCCGCACAGTACCTGAGAAGCTGACGACCAACCACCAATGAGAGGTTGCCACCTCACAAGCATGCTCAGTAGAGCGAATCTCAGTCTCAGGAATGACAGCTCGCTGCTGTTTATTATTAGTTACCATAGCTGAACCTGGAGAGGCAGCAGTAACAATGCGCACAGCCTGAGTCTGAGCAAGACGCTGAGACCGACCTCTTTGCTGAGCAGCATCCACTGCGGTCAAGACTGAATGGGAGACCGCAAAAGAAGATAAGGCGTTGTTATCTATCCTGTGCAGAGGAAGAATCCTTCTACCTAACATATTGTACATTACATGTTATACAATATTACAGTAAAAATGTATTCATAAGTCATTGAATTACTTTAATTGGTTAAACAGTAAGTATGAAAGTAAGCAAATTTGCAAGTTATTAAATTGCCATAATTAGTTAAAAAGCATACAGATAAGCAAGACTGCAATGGACTTGGTTCTTCTATCTGCTGTCATTCTTCTGCTATGAGAATTTTTATCTTTCATAGCATACAGCTTGATTCCATGGGACTTGGCTACCACTGCCTGCCCAGACCCTGGCCAAGTGGTTTGTAACAATCGTTACATTCCAGAAAAGGGAGTTGACTCCTTACATACTAGTAACCTTTCTCAAACACATTGATTTCTATACAGCAGTTAGCTGTTCATGTCTCTCTTCATCCCCCTCAGCTCCTGACAACCTGCAGTTATAAATCTTGCAAGATCAGTCTGCAGCATTAGCTGCTTTCAAAGAAGGGCTCCAAATCACAGCTCTTGACTTTGGCTTTACAGAGTTGTGATAAAATGCACAGTTATCCCCAAGGGTAAATACAGTGATTGCAGTGCGCACTTTAGAACAATACCAATAGCTAAATGTAATACAGCAGAACTTGTATTGAGCTTTATAATTTTGCTAATAGTACAGCTTTGCTCATCAAAACTGTCACTCAAGGAGTAGAGCCCTCCCTGCCAGAATCCAGGAAGTAAGGAAACAACATAGCTCTGAGCTGCTCAGGAGGGAAATAAGGATATCCCTTGATGAAGCTTTATTAAGACATCACTATTTATATTGAAAGTTGCAACATTAAAATGAGAAAAATGCTAGAAATTTTGTGATAGGTAAGGGTATGTGCACAGGCTGCGGATTCCATTGCGGATCTTTCTGTGCGGATTCTGCAGAATCCGCAGGTACCTGCGGATTCCCCATGCATTTTCTGTAGATTTTGTGCAGTTTTTGTACAGATTTCACCTGCGGATTCCTATTATGGAATAGGTGTAAAGCGCTGCAAAATCGGCACAAAGAATTAACATGCTGCGGAAAATAAAACGCAGCATTTCCGCATGGAATTTTCCGCAGCATGTGCACTGCGGATTTGGTTTGCCATAGGTTTACATGGTACTGTACAATGCATGGAAAACTGCTGTGGATTCGCAGCCAAATCCGCAATGTGTGCACATAGCCTAAATGTGGACACATCTGCAATGGTGCCTACTAGTGATGAGTGAGTATACTCGTGAGTATACTGGTTTCCCAGAGCATGTGGAGCGCCCTGAAACCGCCGCAGGGCCGAGGGGTACCCGGAGCCGGGCCTCTGGGTCTCAGTCCTGGGGTTGTCACGGTGGCTAGACCTGGTCCGTGGCCCTGTCTGTCGGTGGGGGGACGTCCGGTGCAATAAGTGGTGTTGTAACGGTGCAGTTGTGGGGTGCAGGTCGCGGTAAATAACGAGGACACCAGGTTGCAGTCTCTTTACCTCTTTACTGAAGATCTCTGAGTCCTCAGTCCAGAATACGGCTCACCAGGCTGCGCAAGTCCGGCCGGTCCAATGACACTTCCAGAGTTCTCCTCACAGGAGGAAATCTGTGCCTTCCCCCTAGCGCTATGTGTTGTAGTCCTTCCCTGCTGTGCTTACGGAAAGTCCCCACAACTGTTGTATCTGTTTCTTAAGTTCCCTCACAACTCGACTAGATGATGTTCTGCTAATCCTCCGTCCCTCCCTGAGGTTCGGGTAGGAACGGCACCCGTTTGACGGGTAGGCCTGGAGTTCTTCCGGGACCCTAGAGACGCCCCTCTCCCACAATTGCCTCCCAAGACTTCATAGGTGATTTGAGTTAGACAGCCCGCCTGAGACTGACTGTCCTGCCGCTGTTTGGAGTATTGCTTGAAGCTGAATGTTATTCTACTCCCTCGGCGTTCCGGCCACCGGTAGTGCGCCTCAGTAGGATGTTGCTTCGGTCTTACAGCACGACTCCTACTGGTATTTCTCCTTTGCGTGATCCCGTTTCTCACTCAGCACAATCTATCTCTCTTCTAATCCTTTCTTGGGCACCGCCGCTACCCGGAGCAGGCACGGTCCCGTTACGTTCGTTCTCGTTGCCAAGCCTCTGTCAGGATCCCACCCCTGACAGAGACCCTACTGTATCTTCCCCTACAACACCCTCTGCCACAAGGTGTTGCCTGGTTCCAACCCAGTCCGCTTTCTGATCTAACTTCCTGCCTGACCCCCAGTTTACCCACTATGGTGGGGAGTGGCCTAATGAATAGCACCCTTAGCTCCCCCCGGAGGCCCGGCTGTGAAATGTATTGGTGTCTGTGATACCTGATCAGATGAACTCCTTCAGTGCCGTCGGACGCACCATAGCTCCCCATAGTGGCGGAGCCACAGTACTGCAACGACCAGGACTCTGGGGCGCTGCACTCCCCCCTGGTTAAACACAGTACTCCGGGACTGGGAAGAAAACAACAATACAAGTTTAGCAAAAAGACATACAATTTTTGTTGAGTGCAAATAACAATACGTATACTTGAACAAGCTTCCCTTTATGGGAGGTGAGGACACTTGAACGTTACAAAACATGGTTAAACATTAAACATTATAAATTACAGGCTATAAATAACTCCTGTTACCCAACCGGGTATTCTACTAAGTGCAAAAATTGCTGAACAATACTTTAACATTGCCTTTAAGGACATACACTCTGTATCCATCAAAGACCTTCCTATAATCCCATTATAAGGTAAGTTAACTTTTTCATTCTCCTTCTTTGAATCTGCAGGACCGCCTGTCCTATCGGCACCAGACCTACTGCCTCTCCTTTCTGTTACAGGACCGCCCCGTTCAGCCAGGGCCTACTGCCTTTTCAACTTCTATACACAGTATAGATCATAACATTCTTTCAGTTTTAGAAGCACTGAGCCATCTACATATGGCTCCTAGGAGGACTCACTACCTAACCCCTACGGGTTCACTTTCTGTCCTCTGTAACACATTATTAACTCTTTCTTTACAATAACTAACTTACTATGGAGGACTCAGGGTTTACCTTCTATCCCCAGTTTCTTATCAACATTATCAACTATCCCCTTATAACATCAATCCTCATTACTACTTTCTTTCTACCGACTATGCAGGACACTCTGTCTACCCCTACGGGCCTTCTGCATCTTTCTTCTAGCCTTCTTTCTGGAAACATCATCTGCATTTCTTTACATTTAACCAATCAAATACATATAACTTTTACATGTAAGAATTATCATCACTTTCGGTCATCAAGACATTATTGCTATCCATCAATCTTAAAGCAATACGGTTCTTCAAATGTACACGTGGATGTCCCCTTTAAGAAGGGACCAAGTCTTTAGGAGGTAGCATTTGTTCTCTAGCTACCAGTCCATACTCAGCAAAGGCTCCGGTGCGGTATCTTCGCAAAGATTCTCTTTCTAAGTAAAACCAGTAGGAAGCGCCTTTAATAAGGTGCGAACTATTTACAAGAAAAAGTTTGTATCATGCACTGTTCATGATTGCGGCAGTTCTTGATAACAGGAAACAAAAAGTGGAAAAACAAACCAAACAATTGGGATTCCGGGTCAACAAAGGGATCCCTTTTAAAAGTTAACCCTAGACGGGTTCAGCAGCAAAACAGGAACAAACAGTTAAAGGGAAGAACTATTTACATTATCATGATTTCGAGGTTTACCTTTACTCGGATGGCCTTGGCTCCGGGCCCCCGACTACTGTGGCACGGATACCAGCGGCAGGCCCCGCAGGAACCACCAGGTCACCCGGTGTCTGAATTTGAAGGCTGACTTTGCTTGCGAGTTCAGCAGCCGCTACTACGCGTACGGTGGTGATGGTCACAAGATCTGACAAATCCGGATCTGTCATGATCGGGGCAACAGGTGACGCCCCCTCAGGTTCACATCGCCGAACATCCCGAGCACACCATCCTTGTGCGCTCCTGTGACGGGTGTACGTCACCTGGTCCCCCCTTCGTAGTGGATCGCCATTCCGGTCGCAGCAGGGAGTTTTCACATTGTAACTTGTAACAAAGACGTCAGTGGGTAGCCCCGGCTCCTGGATGGAACCCCAACCCCTTTTCGGGTGGAAGGCCAACACAGTCCCCCGCTTTACCACGCCTTTCCTGCCCTGCACAGACTTTCTGCGTTGCGTATCCGGTTGTTCAACCTCGTCTCGATCCTTCCAGTGATGGATTAGGCATTGCTTATATTGCTCCCAAGTGAGCACGGCAAGGGTGAGGCCGTCCTCCCGGGCTCCATCCGGCCCGGTCCAGGGGGTGGCCCACCGGAGGACCACCCCGTCTGGGCCCACATCTATGGGTTCTCCCATCTGGGTTGGTAGTGGAGGCACTAGCTTCCCCATCGTGTTAGAGGTGAGGATCACCCGCTCCACCGAGAAGAAATGATTATTGCTGGGGTGAGGAGCGCTCACAGGAGCGGGATCGATCGGGGGAACCGGACCGGTCAGGGGAGCAGAATCGGCCGGGGGAGTAGGGGTGCTTTCCATACCTGCGCCTGATGTGATTCCACCGGTGTCGATCCATTCCGCTGACAAGGACACTGGAGTCAGCTGCTGCTCGGACCGCGGCTCTTCTAAGACGGTCCCCGGACGCGGCTCCGCTCGCTGTGGTTCCTCCTCCGCTGACTCCGAGGTTGGGATTGGTGGACTCAGCTCCGCTATCTGTTCCATGGGCTTCGGATCCTCCGGCTGCAGGGGACACGGGTCTGCCTCCGATAAACGAGGGCAAACCGGGACTGTTCCTTCCCCGTTCCGGCACTCGCTGTTCTTCATCATGATCTGCTGATCGGTGGCAATGCATGCATCGGACTCCGCCATTTCTCCGGGGCCAAGCTTCTCCATCTCCTGCTTCCCGCCGTTGCAAATCAGGGGGTCGTCCTCTGCTTGAAGGCAGGTCCTCACTTTGCAGCCAGAAGCGCAGGGGGCGGTAGCCATTTCTCGCGCCACTCTGGTAGTCTCCTCCCATGGCACGCCCTCCTTCTTCTCTGGCATAGCAATGGCGGCGGCTTTTGGCGGGAACTTCTCTGGGTCAATGGCAATACACAGTCTCTCAATAAAGTACAGTCCAAGCGCAACAAATCACAGTTCCAAGGCACACATGACCTGATTCCTCAGGCTTAAGTAGATCCTGTTCGTGACGCCAAGTTGGAGCGCCCCCACACTGCTGCAGGGCCGAGGGGTACCCGGAGCCGGGCCTCTGGGTCTCAGTCCTGGGGTTGTCACGGTGGCTAGACCCGGTCCGTGGCCCTGTCTGTCGGTGGGGGACGTCCGGTGCAATAAGTGGTGTTGTAACGGTGCAGTTGTGGGGTGCAGGTCGCGGTAAATAACGAGGACACCAGGTTGCAGTCTCTTTACCTCTTTACTGAAGATCTCCTCAGTCCAGAATACGGCTCACCAGGCTGCGCAAGTCCGGCCGGTCCAATGACACTTCCAGAGTTCTCCTTACAGGAGGAAATCTGTGCCTTCCCCCTAGCGCTATGTGTTGTAGTCCTTCCCTGCTGTGCTTACGGAAAGTCCCCACAACTGTTGTGTCTGTTTCTTAAGTTCCCTCACAACTCGACTAGATGATGTTCTGCTAATCCTCCGTCCCTCCCTGAGGTTCGGGTAGGAACGGCACCCGTTTGACGGGTAGGCCTGGAGTTCTTCCGGGACCCTAGAGACGCCCCTCTCCCACAATTGCCTCCCAAGACTTCATAGGTGATTTGAGTTAGACAGCCCGCCTGAGACTGACTGTCCTGCCGCTGTTTGGAGTATTGCTTGTTATGACCCCAATGGCGAGGGTCTCAGAGGAACAAGTAAGTCTGCGACGTACAAAAATCCAGCTCATAGGGCAGTGATAACTGGGTTGACCATATATCTACTCCTAACGCCAACACTAGAAGTAGCCGGGGAACATGCCTACGTTGGTCGCTAGATGTCTCGCGCCAGCCGGAGGACTAACTACCCCTAGAAGAGGAAAACAAAGACCTCTCTTGCCTCCAGAGAATAGACCCCAAAAGTAGGATACAAGCCCCCCACAAATAATAACGGTGAGGTAAGAGGAAATGACAAACACAGAGATGAACTAGATTTAGCACAGAGAGGCCCACTTACTAATAGCAGAATGTAGTAAGATAACTTATATGGTCAACGAAAACCCTAACAAAAATCCACACTGGAGATTCAAGAACCCCCGAACCGTCTAACGGCCCGGGGGGAGAACTCCAGCCTCCCCAGAGCTTCCAGTAAGGTTAGAATACAGATTATGTGCAAGCTGGACAAAAATGCAAACAAAAACAAATAGCAAAAAGCAAGAAAGCAGACTTAGCTTAATTTAGCAGGAACCAGGATCAGTAGGCAAGAGCACAACAGATTAGCTCTGATTACAACGTTGCCAGGCATTGAACTGAAGGTCCAGGGAGCTTATATAGCAACACCCCTGACCTAACGACCCAGGTGAGCATACAAGGGATGGCAGACATTCCCAGAGTCAAATCACTAGTAACCACTAGAGGGAGCCAAAAAGATAAATTCACAACAGTACCCCCCCCTTAGTGAGGGGTCACCGATCCCTCACCAAGACCACCAGGGCGATCAGGATGAGCGGTGTGAAAGGCACGAACCAAATCGGCCGCATGCACATCAGAGGCGACCACCCAGGAATTATCCTCCTGACCATAGCCCTTCCACTTGACCAGGTACTGAAGCCTCCGCCTGGAGAGACGAGAATCTAAGATCTTCTCCACCACGTACTCCAACTCGCCCTCAACCAACACCGGAGCAGGAGGCTCAGCAGAAGGAACCACAGGCACAACGTACCGCCGCAACAAGGACCTATGAAATACGTTGTGGATGGCAAACGACACCGGAAGATCCAGGCGAAAGGATACAGGATTAATGATTTCCAATATCTTGTAAGGACCAATGAAGCGAGGCTTAAATTTGGGAGAGGAGACCTTCATAGGAACAAATCGAGAAGACAGCCATACCAAATCCCCAACGCGAAGTCGGGGACCCACACCGCGGCGGCGGTTGGCAAAACGCTGAGCCTTCTCCTGTGACAACTTCAAGTTGTCCACCACATGACTCCAGATCTGCTGCAACCTATCCACCACGGAATCCACCCCAGGACAGTCAGAAGGCTCCACATGTCCCGAGGAAAAACGAGGATGGAAACCAGAGTTGCAGAAAAATGGCGAAACTAAGGTGGCGGAACTAGCCCGATTATTAAGGGCGAATTCAGCCAACGGCAAGAAGGTCACCCAATCATCCTGATCAGAAGAGACAAAACACCTCAAATAAGCCTCCAGAGTCTGATTAGTTCGCTCCGTTTGTCCGTTAGTCTGGGGATGGAAAGCGGATGAAAACGACAACTCAATGCCCATCCTACCACAAAAGGATCGCCAGAACCTGGAAACAAACTGGGATCCTCTGTCCGACACAATATTCTCAGGAATGCCGTGCAAACGAACCACGTTCTGGAAGAACACAGGAACCAGATCAGAAGAGGAGGGCAGCTTAGGCAAAGGAACCAAATGGACCATCTTGGAGAAACGATCACATATCACCCAGATGACAGACATGCCCTGAGACACCGGAAGATCAGAAATGAAATCCATAGAGATGTGTGTCCAAGGTCTCTTCGGGACAGGCAAGGGCAAGAGCAACCCGCTGGCACGAGAGCAGCAAGGCTTGGCTCGAGCACAAGTACCACAGGACTGCACAAATGACCGCACATCCCTTGACAAGGAAGGCCACCAAAAGGACCTGGCCACCAGATTTCTGGTGCCAAAAATTCCCGGGTGCCCTGCCAACACCGAGGAATGAACCTCGGAAATGACTCTGCTGGTCCATCTAGCAGGCACAAACAATCTGTCAGGTGGACAAGAGTCAGGCCTACCAGCCTGAAATCTCTGCAACACACGTCGCAGATCTGGAGAAATAGCAGACACGATAACTCCTTACCTAAGAATACCCACAGGTTCAGCGACTCCAGGAGCATCAGGCACAAAGCTCCTAGACAGAGCATCGGCCTTCACATTCTTAGAACCTGGTAAATACGAGACCACAAAGTCAAAACGGGAGAAAAACAATGACCAGCGGGCCTGTCTAGGATTCAGGCGTTTAGCAGACTCGAGATACATCAGATTTTTGTGATCAGTCAAGACCACCACACGATGCTTAGCACCCTCGAGCCAATGACGCCACTCCTCAAATGCCCACTTCATGGCCAACAACTCCCGATTGCCCACATCATAATTTCGCTCTGCCGGCGAAAACTTCCTAGAGAAAAAGGCACAAGGTCTCATAGTAGAGCAACCAGGGCCTCTCTGCGACAAAACGGCCCCTGCCCCAATCTCCGAAGCATCCACCTCAACCTGAAAGGGAAGTGAGACGTCAGGCTGGCACAAAACAGGCGCCGAAGTAAACCGGCGTTTCAACTCCTGGAAAGCCTCCACGGCAGCAGGAGCCCAGTTAGCTACATCAGAGCCTTTCTTGGTCATATCCGTCAGCGGTTTAACAACGCTAGAGAAATTTGCGATAAAATGACGGTAGAAGTTAGCAAAACCCAAGAACTTCTGAAGACTCTTAACTGACGAGGGTTGAGTCCAATCATGAATAGCTCGGACCTTGACTGGATCCATCTCCACAGCAGAAGGGGAAAAAATGAACCCCAAAAAGGGAACCTTCTGTACACCAAAGAGACACTTTGAGCCTTTTACAAACAAAGAATTTTCACGCAGAATCTCAAAAACCATCCTGACCTGCTCCACATGCGAGTCCCAATCATCAGAAAAAAACAGAATATCATCCAGATAAACAATCAAAAATTTATCCAGATACTTCCGGAAAATGTCATGCATGAAGGACTGAAAAACTGAAGGTGCATTAGAGAGCCCAAATGGCATCACCAAGTACTCAAAATGACCTTCGGGCGTATTGAATGCGGTTTTCCATTCATCGCCCTGCCTAATGCGCACAAGGTTGTACGCACCACAAAGGTCTATCTTGGTGAACCACTTGGCACCTTTAATCCGGGCAAACAAATCTGACAACAGCGGCAAAGGATACTGAAATTTGACAGTGATCTTATTTAAAAGCCGATAGTCAATACAAGGCCTCAAAGATCCGTCCTTTTTGGCCACAAAAAAGAATCCCGCACCAAGAGGGGAAGAAGAAGGACGGATATGCCCCTTCTCAAGAGACTCCTTGATATATAAACGCATCGCGGTATGTTCAGGTACCGACAGATTAAACAGTCTCCCCTTAGGAAACTTACTGCCAGGAATCAAATCTATTGCACAGTCACATTCCCTATGAGGAGGCAGTGCACTGGACTTAGACTCGCTGAAGACATCCTGATAATCAGACAAATACGCCGGAACTTCCGAAGGCGTAGAAGAAGCAATAGACAAGGGCCGGGAATCTCCATGAATTCCATGGCAGCCCCAACTTGACACTGACATAGCCTTCCAGTCCAAGACTGGATTATGGGTCTGTAACCATGGCAAACCCAAAACAACCAAATCATGCATTTTATGCAGAACAAGAAAACGTATTACCTCCCGATGTTCGGGAGTCATGCACATGGTAACCTGTGTCCAAAACTGCGGTTTATTTTTTGCCAATGGCGTAGAATCAATACCCCTAAGAGGGATAGGATTTTCCAATGGCTCAAGAACAAATCCGCAGCGCTTGGCAAATGACAGATCCATAAGGCTCAGGGCAGCACCCGAGTCCACAAACGCCATGACAGGATACGATGACAGTGAGCAAATCAAAGTTACAGATAGAATAAATTTAGGTTGCAAATTACCAATGGCGACCGGACTAACAACCTTAGTAAGACGTTTAGAGCATGCTGAGATAACATGTGTAGAATCACCACAGTAGTAACACAAGCCATTCTGGCGTCTATGAATTTTCCGCTCATTTCTAGTCAGGATTCTATCACATTGCATTAAATCAGGTGCCTGTTCAGACAACACCATGAGGGAATTTGCGGTTTTGCGCTCCCGCAACCGCCGGTCGATTTGAATAGCCAGGGCCATAGAATCATTCAGACCTGTGGGAATGGGAAAACCCACCATCACATTCTTAACGGCTTCAGAAAGGCCATTTCTAAAATTAGCAGCCAATGCACACTCGTTCCACTGGGTCAGCACGGACCATTTCCGAAATTTTTGGCAATATACTTCAGCCTCGTCCTGGCCCTGAGACATCGCCAGCAAGGCTTTTTCTGCCTGAATCTCAAGATTGGGTTCCTCATAAAGCAAACCGAGCGCCAGAAAAAACGCATCAATGTCAGCCAATGCCGGATCTCCTGGCGCCAGCGAGAAGGCCCAATCCTGAGGGTCGCCCCGTAAAAAAGAAATAACAATTTTTACTTGCTGAGCGGAGTCTCCAGATGAACAGGGTTTCAGGGACAAAAAGAATTTACAATTATTCCTGAAATTTCTAAATTTAAATCGGTCTCCGGAAAACGGTTCAGGAATCGGTATCTTAGGTTCTGACATAGGACTTCTGATAACATAATCTTGTATGCCCTGCACACGAGCAGCAAGCTGGTCCACACTTGTAATCAAGGTCTGGACATTCATGTCTGCAGCAAACACAAGCCACTCAGAGGTAAAGGGAAAAAGAAAAAAAAATGAGAGAGAGAAAAAAAAAACTCAGAACTTTCTTTCTTATAATCCCGCTTCTGCAATGCATTTAACATTTAATACTGGCCTGGCAAACTGTTATGACCCCAATGGCGAGGGTCTCAGAGGAACAAGTAAGTCTGCGACGTACAAAAATCCAGCTCATAGGGCAGTGGTAACTGGGTTGACCATATATCTACTCCTAACGCCAACACTAGAAGTAGCCGGGGAACATGCCTACGTTGGTCGCTAGATGTCTCGCGCCAGCCGGAGGACTAACTACCCCTAGAAGAGGAAAACAAAGACCTCTCTTGCCTCCAGAGAATAGACCCCAAAAGTAGGATACAAGCCCCCCACAAATAATAACGGTGAGGTAAGAGGAAATGACAAACACAGAGATGAACTAGATTTAGCACAGAGAGGCCCACTTACTAATAGCAGAATGTAGTAAGATAACTTATATGGTCAACGAAAACCCTAACAAAAATCCACACTGGAGATTCAAGAACCCCCGAACCGTCTAACGGCCCGGGGGGAGAACTCCAGCCTCCCCAGAGCTTCCAGCAAGGTTAGAATACAGATTATGTGCAAGCTGGACAAAAATGCAAACAAAAACAAATAGCAAAAAGCAAGAAAGCAGACTTAGCTTAATTTAGCAGGAACCAGGATCAGTAGGCAAGAGCACAACAGATTAGCTCTGATTACAACGTTGCCAGGCATTGAACTGAAGGTCCAGGGAGCTTATATAGCAACACCCCTGACCTAACGACCCAGGTGAGCATACAAGGGATGGCAGACATTCCCAGAGTCAAATCACTAGTAACCACTAGAGGGAGCCAAAAAGATAAATTCACAACAATTGCTTGAAGCTGAATGTTATTCTACTCCCTCGGCGTTCCGGCCACCGGTAGTGCGCCTCAGTAGGATGTTGCTTCGGTCTTACAGCACGACTCCTACTGGTATTTCTCCTTTGCGTGATCCCATTTCTCACTCAGCACAATCTATCTCTCTTCTAATCCTTTCTTGGGCACCGCCGCTACCCGGAGCAGGCACGGTCCCGTTACGTTCGTTCTCGTTGCCAAGCCTCTGTCAGGATCCCACCCCTGACAGAGACCCTACTGTATCTTCCCCTACAACACCCTCTGCCACAAGGTGTTGCCTGGTTCCAACCCAGTCAGCTTTCTGATCTAACTTCCTGCCTGACCCCCAGTTTACCCACTATGGTGGGGAGTGGCCTAATGAATAGCACCCTTAGCTCCCCCCGGAGGCCCGGCTGTGAAATGTATTGGTGTCTGTGATACCTGATCAGATGAACTCCTTCAGTGCCGTCGGACGCACCATAGCTCCCCATAGTGGCAGAGCCACAGTACTGCAACGACCAGGACTCTGGGGCGCTGCACATGCTCGGGTGTTCTTCGAGTATTTTGTAGTGTTTGGAGATTTAGTTTTCTTCACTGCAGCTATATGATTTGCCGCTGCTAGACAGGCTGAATACATGAGGGGATTCCCTAACGAACAGGCAACCCCACATGTATTCAGGCTGTCCAGCAGCCGTAAATCATGCAGCTGAGGCATCCGAGCACTAAAAAATACTCAGAGACCACCCGAAAATGCTCTGGGAAACCCAAGCAATGAGTAAACTCACTCACCACTAGTGCCTACTCGCCATTGAAGGCAGAAGAAGCAGGGTATGGAGATGTATATACTAGTGATGATCGAGCACTGAAATGCTCGAGTGCTCATTACTCGAATCGAGTAGGTGGGACGCTCAAGTAACGAGTCTAATGGAATTCAATGGGGAACTCAAGCATTTTTCCAGCATACACTCAAAAGTGGTCTGGTGGGGTACAGGAAAATTGCTGGGTGGAAAGAGCACTCAAATGGTATGGGAATAGCATGAGGAAGATGCCTGGATGCATCTCTGACACGCAGGTCACTGCTGGGAACAATGTTGACAGAGTTTTACGCCACTTTTATGGAGTCACAATAAAATATTCAAAACCGAAGATGATACTGATTTTACAGGAAAAAATGTTAGGAAACATTCTTTCCTGTATAATGACTTGTATATAAGACAAATTTTAAAAGAAAAAAAACTCCTCCTCTTCCACTCCTTACGATTAATGCTATGTTCACACGTAGCGTGTTTGTACTTTCACTGCATTCAAAAGTGAAAAAAAACATTCACTGGTAAATGTAATTTTAACATTTTACTACCTTATCAGGGCATGTGTCATGTGTGATATTGTCAGACATACATTGTTTAATTTATGAAGGAGGGACTCAAACTCACAAAGCCTATACGGATAATGGAAAAACAACCAAAAATTAGATTGAAGAGGTATCTATTTCCTTCCCAGGAAATCTATTTTTTCCTGGGGAGGAGCCCTTTGAAAAGAATTGACTACACTACAGAATAATCATGCTAACTTCTGTGGACTGTCACCCTATCGGTATAATAATGATGAACTTGTCTTGGACTTCAAAAAAAAGACTATAATGGTCATGTATGGACTATGTATGTATGAGCAGGCGAACTGTATATGTTAATCTGCAAATTGGTTCTATGTCCTTAAAATGTATAGGACCAAGTTTCATGAGTATTTTGCATATAGACTTTGGTATCTGCTGTATATATTCTTTTAGAGCATATATGCTAAACCATAGACATGCCATCTGTCATATACATAATGGGAGTATTTTTTAACAGGACTAATCTGTAATTCACAGTAAAAGACACTCTAAATTAATTTTCATTTAGCACTACCACTATCAACACTTGTTAGTCCCTGTAGGGCTGTCTACTATAGTCACCTTTTTAGATAATATTTAGGACCTAGCCACGCCAATATTTACTTAGGCCCATTAAACAAAGCGTATATTCACGCCATCATTCACATAGGTTCACCAAATAAAGCGTACCGTCCACAACAGTAGGGAGGCATATGTTTGTTGACTAGAAAATTTGTCAGACATTTTATATTGAAGTCAAACTACTTTTTTCAAAATATCTAGTTTAATACACTGATACGCAGGGTGTTTACATCTGCATATTTAGTCCACAATTATAATATTTTTATCACTTTTATAGACACATACTTATTTTCATTATGGCCTCTTATAGGCCAAGAAATATTAAAGCAGTCGATTGGTGTGGCATTCTGCACATCTTTTATATTTATTATTTTATTTATCACTTTTAAGGTTATATTTCTAGCAGTTTATTATTGCATATTATATGTGCACTACCTTTTCCTTTTAATAATAAATTCACAGTATCACCCACAATAATTCTCGACATGTTCCACTGCAATATTTTACAGTTTAGTGTTGATTCAGCAGTCCACACGTATTGTTTAAGTACCCCATACATAGTCCTGGGGTTTATCTGTGTGCTATTACCTCCTTCGGAGCGATTGTGATTTTCCTCCTCTATGGTATACTATCATTAGCAGTGGAGCGCATGCGTTGGTTGCGGACCTGTGGGGCTGACGGCTAGCGGTCAGTAGTGGGGCGGTACCTCCACGTCATCTTACTGATGGCCTCGTGTTCCCATCCACGAGACCATGAATTGTCACCCCCCTGTTTTGCGGGTACCGTGAGGCCGGCGCAAGCGTCGTAGTAGACTGCATTACACTTAGCTTTAATTACCCTTGCTGCGATGTGTGACCATTGCCGGCTGTGTACTCATGGTTGTCCCATCATTTAGTGTAACACACATAACTTCCTGTATCCGTACGGAACTACTAGCACAGGGACGCATGCGCAGTGATGCTTCAATAGGAAATAGCTGATACACATCCTGCCAGGTAATCCTGCAACAGCAAATCAACACCGCAGAACTCACTATATATACCGGCATGCCCCCGGCGCTGACACGCCTCCGGAAGAAGCAATGCAAAACGCGCGTCGGGGCAGAGGGAGGCCGAGAAGATTCCACGTGGCTTCATATCAGGTAGTTTAATATCTTCATCATTATCGCAGTTTGAGCTCAACAGTGCATTACCTTACACATACTGTTATAGGGGAAAGAGTTCAGAGTTGTTTGTCACTGTAGAAACATTAAGGAAGTTCACATGTGGCATTTACCATTACCCCATGCTAATGAGAGATGTGTAGCACAAACATTAGTGAGATTTTTACTATAAGCTCAGTCAGCCTTAGTTTGGAATTCCCTATGGAAATGAAGTCCCTCATCATAGGACGTAGTGCCTGTTTTTAATGTTATTTTTGTAATTGTGTTTTTATAAGGTTTACTAATAAAAGTAAAAATGTTATTAAGTACTATTTGGGGATCTTTTTCTTATCATCAATTGATCACCATTAGTGATAAGCTGTTAAATATAATAGTACACAACCCACAATGTGATGGGAAACTAGACTTTGGGCAGTTAATTGTGAATACATAATTGTTTAATTTATGAATGAGGGACTCAAACTCACAATCACAAAGCCTATGCGGATAATGGAAAAACAACCAAAAATTAGATTGAAGAGGTATTCTGATACATCCTGTATTAAACATGAAGGAGGTTCTCATACACATTCCATTAAAATTGTTAGGTTGTAGGACTCCTAAACAAATAAAGCATATGAACTAAGTTCAAAGGCTGGAAAAAAAATTAAGAGGCACTCCAATGCACCCTGGAAGACACATTATTAAGGAGTGGGACTCAGGCTGGTAAAGATTATGCACTATGCACTAAGTGTACGGCCTAGCAAAAATGTAAAGGGTGGGACTGCGATACACCATGGAAAACACGTAGAGGATGGGCTCAACAATTTTTTTTAGAATTTTAAAAACAGTGGGACTCCTACACTGGAAAGTGTATGCACTAAGTGCAAGGCCTAGCAAAAAATTAAAGGAGGGACTGCAATACACCCTGGAAAAGATGTAGAGGAGGTCCTCAGAATAAATTTTTTGCCAATTTTATAAAGAATGGAATTTATAAATCCTAGTATAAATTTAGAGGCGGGATTGCAATACACTATGGAAGACAAAGAAGATGGCCTTAGAATACCGTATATACTTGAGTATAAGTCGAGGTTTTCAGCCCATTTTTTTAGGCTGAAAATGCCCCTCTTGGCTTATACTCGAGTCACCCCCACCGGTCTGTCTCCCAACTCCCCCTGTCCATCTCTCTTTCCTGGGGAGTGCTTCTTACCCCCTCCTTCACAGCAGTAGCGGCAGAGCAGCACGATCCTGGCATGTATTGAGCCCCAGAGGTAGTGGTGTGCTGGTAACGTATAGAGCAGCAGTAGCAGTCGTGGAAGCAAGCGGTAGCCATATGGCAGATGGAGGTTGCGGGCGGCCTGTATTTTCCGTGCCACACTCTTCAATTCCGGTGACGTCACGAATATTCATAAGCCATAATTAGTGGGATCGGAAGTGAAGTGTGCGCAGCGAAAATACAGGCCACCCGCAACCTCCCCCTGCTGTACTGCTACCGCTTGCCTCCACAACTGCTACTGCTGCTCCATATGTTACCGGCATGCTGCTACCTCTGGGACTCCATACATGACAGGATGGCGCTGCTCCGCTGCCGCTGTGCAGAAGTAGGTAAGAAATACCCCTGTGGGAGACCCGTGGACTGACGTGGAGTAGACTTGCAGCCGCTGCTGTGTAGAAGTGGGTAAGAAACACCCTTGTGGGAGACTCGTGGACCGACGGGGAGAGGGAAGACTCGCCGCCGCTGCTGTGCAGAAGCGGGTAAGAAACACCCCCATGGGAGACACGCGGACCGACGAGAGAGGGGAGACTCGCGGGGAGAGGGGAGACTCGTGGACCCAGTAGTTGCTGCATCTCCCCACTTGGAGTATACTTGAGTCAATAAGTTTTCCCGGTTTTTGAGGTAAAATTAGGTACCTCGGCTTATACTCGGATCGGCTTATACTCGAGTATATACAATAATTTTTTTAGAATTTTAAAAAGATTGTACAAAGACATAATTTGTACATTAATTCACGGAAAGAAGCTATCATGTTGTGGACTGTGGAATAGTTTTATGAAACTAGAAGGAACACTTATTTCCAAAATTATAAAACAAATTGTTTTAACTTTTTCCATTCTTTGCAGTTGGGGTTGGAGTTGTGGTTATGGTTCTGTTAGGGTTGGGGTTATGTTAGGTTTGAAGTTAGAATTGGGGTTTAAAAAAAAAAATAGGACTGCTAGTGTTGAGCGCAAGTACATCGGGTGCTCTGGTATACACAGAAAATCGCAAATCCCCACATGCTTTTTGGTGTGTCTAACAGTCACAAATCATGCAGGGTGGGGACTCGATCATGTCACTTGAGCACTCACAATATTTGGTGCATACCCGAGCACCCGATGCAAATTAGAGTAGCAAGCACTTGCACTCAACACTAATGACAACGTATTCAATATGATGACCTCATGTTATCAAATTCTGTGTCGTACCTGTGGGTTCAAAATGCTCACTATACACCAGGATAAAATTCTTGAGGAGTGTAGTTTCTAAAATGGAGTCACTTGTGGGGGCTTTACACTGTTTAGGTACAAGAGGGGCTCTACAAATGCAACTAATTATTCCAGCAAATTTTACATTAAAAAGGTCAAAATGGCTGTGTGCCCAAACAGTAGATTTATCCCACAAATGGATTATCAGTGAATTCAGGAGAAAATGCACATCAAAAAATTTGGGGTCAATTTTCCACTATTACTTTTGTGAAAATAAAAAAGCTTGGGTCTGAAGTACATTTTTGTGAAAACATTTAAATGCTCATTTTTTTTCCTTCCACATTGCTTCAGTTCTTGTGAAGCAACTGAAGGGTTAATAAGTTTCTTGAATGTGGTTTTGAGCAGTTTTTACAATAGTGTCATTTTTGAGTACTTTCTGTCATATAAACCCCTCAAAGTCACTTCAAATGTGATGTGGTCCCTAAAAAAATGGTCAACTTTTAGCCCTTCTAACTTCCTAAGGCTGGTGTCACACTTGAGAGTGCAATGCGAGAAACTCGCGCAAGTCTCTCACATCAATTCCCAGGGAATACTCGGGACCAGAGTGTGTGTGGCTGCATGTATTTCTATGCAGCTGAACGCTCTGGTCCGAACTGCCAGCGGCAGTGCCAGGAATTGATTCGAGAGACTCGCAAGAGTTTCTCGCATTGCACTTGCAAGTGTGATACTGGCCTAACAAAAAAAATCATGTTTCCGGTGCTGTGCCCCCTGCTGGCATAAACTCATATAAACTATAGTGTGGGAATTTTTCTGAATATTTTCCCACGCTAGAGTTCATATGAGTTTATGCCAGCAGGGGGCGCATCACCGCAACTCCACGATGCTACGTTCCACTGCATTCCATTCATTCCCCAGTTTTTTAACCAGGAGCAACAGCTGCATTAGCAGGCTCCTGGTTGTAAATGTATTTAACCCCTTCAGATGGATTTACAGCATGTGACATGACTGGTCGCCGGAAAGGTATGGGATATTGTTGCTTTCTTATTTTATTTTTTTTTTAACAGAACGAGGGTCTTCAGGTGGATTAAGCGTACAATAAAGATTTTAAAACCCCATGTGTGTATTTATTTCATTAAAATACTTTATTCATAATGTGTGTGTGTGTATTATTCACCCTTTACTACTATTGGATTAGTAATGGATAGGTGTCTTATTGACATCTCTCCATTATTAACCAGGCTTAATGTCACTTTACATTAGCAAGGTTACATTAAACCTTTATTACTCGAAATCCCACCGCTACCCGGGAGTGGGAAGAGAGAGGCTAAGTGCCAGAATAGGCCCAAGCCCAAGCAATTTTTTTCCCTTTGTTTAAAATTAAACAGATATTGCGTTTAAGGCCAGGGTCACACTTGCAAGAAACTTGCACGAGTCTCGCACCTCAATACCCTGCACTGCCGCCGGCACTTGGGACCGGAGTGCGCGGCTGCATGTATTTCTATGGAACTCAACGCTCCGGTCCGAGTGCCGGCACCAGTGCCGGGTATTGAGGTGCGAGACTCGTGCAAGTTTCTCGCAACTGTGACCCCAGCCTAACGCAGATTTTTTTCTATCTATAGATAGATCCATCTATTTATATATACACTCACCGGCCACTTTATTAGGTACACCTGTCCAACTTCTTGTTAACACTTAATTTCTAATCAGCCAATCACATGGCGGCAACTCAGTGCATTTAGGCATGTAGACATGGTCAAGACAATCTCCTGCAGTTCAAACCGAGCATCAGTATGGGGAAGAAAGGTGATTTGAGTGCCTTTGAACGTGGCATGGTTGTTGGTGCCAGAAGGGCTGGTCTGAGTATTTCAGAAACTGCTGATCTACTGGGATTTTCACGCACAACCATCTCTAGGGTTTACAGAGAATGGTCCGAAAAAGAAAAAAAATCCAGTAAGCGGCAGTTCTGTGGGCGGAAATGCCTTGTTGATGCCAGAGGTCAGAGGAGAATGGGCAGACTGGTTCGAGCTGATAGAAAGGCAACAGTGACTCAAATCGCCACCCGTTACAACCAAGGTAGGCCTAAGAGCATCTCTGAACGCACAGTGCGTCGAACTTTGAGGCAGATGGGCTACAGCAGCAGAAGACCACACCGGGTACCACTCCTTTCAGCTAAGAACAGGAAACTGAGGCTACAATTTGTACAAGCTCATCGAAATTGGACAGTAGAAGATTGGAAAAACGTTGCTTGGTCTGATGAGTCTCGATTTCTGCTGCGACATTCGGATGGTAGGGTCAGAATTTGGCGTAAACAACATGAACGCATGGATCCATCCTGCCTTGTATGGAGCATCTTTGGGATGTGCAGCCGACAAATCTGCGGCAACTGTGTGATGCCATCATGTCAATATGGACCAAAATCTCTGAGGAATGCTTCCAGCACCTTGTTGAATCTATGCCACGAAGAATTGAGGCAGTTCTGAAGGCAAAAGGGGGTCCAACCCGTTACTAGCATGGTGTACCTAATAAAGTGGCCGGTGAGTGTATATCTATAGATATAGCAAAAAAAGGGAAACAGCACAAAAATTTAAAAAATGGTGATCTTTAATGCCCGATGGCGTGGCGACGTTTCAGATATACAATCTTTTCTCTTTTTTTGCTATTATCATAAGGAGCCTCGTGATTGCTGGTTGGGGAAGCGTGCACACTATTATTATTAGTAATCTATGGTGCTGTTGCAATTTTTCTATCTATCTATTGATATATCTAAGAGAAAGAGAATTAGAGCAGCACAAAGAAAGAGTCCGGGTGTAGAGCCCCCCAGGCAAATACCAAACCTCAATTATAAAAATCCAGAAAAATTGTAGGCAGCACACCATTTTGTAGTGAAAATGAGCTATATAATCAGCCCAGAAAGTGATGTTTCGGTCCCAACAGGACTTGGCTTGAGAAAGGTTCCTGTTGGGACCAAAACGTCGCTTTCTGGGCTGATTAAATAGCTCCTTTTCACTACAAAACGGTGTGCTGCCTCCAATTTTTCTGTATTTTTATAGATATATCTATCTATATCTATCTATCGATATATCTATCTATCTATAGATATTCACTTATATTTGTTTTGTGTGTGTAAACATTATATGTGAACATGGTATGTGATGATATTATGGTCTTCAATGTAGTATGTAAAAGAAAAGGTTGGACAAAGAAATGACATCACATTTTTTTTATAAATAATAGATCTTTATTTAGCTTACAAAAATGCATGCAAATCTGCATGAAAAAAGCATGAAAATCCGCATCAAAAATGCATGAAAAACGCATAAAAAATGCATCAAATCCACGCGGATTTTTACCTGTGTTTTGTGCCAAGAGAGGAACAATCTGCGCAGAAAATTCCACAGGCCAACCCACAACGTGTGCATATACCCTAATAACTAGTGATGAGCGAGTTTACTCGTTGCTCGGGTGGTCTCCAAGTATTTATGACCAGTGTTGAGCATTCCGATACCGCAAGTATCGGGTATCGGCCGATATTTGCAGTATCGGAATTCCGATACCGAGATCCGATACAAGCCGCATATCGGATACCGGAATCGGAAGTTCTCAATTCAAACAGCACGAATTCAGCCAATGAGGAATGATTACAAGTGTGGGCACATCCTGTTCAGCATGGTGGGCATGAAACTACTGGCAAGGCTGTGATTGGCTGCTGAAATGATGTCATGCTGCAGTTTAAAAGTCGCTGGCGCCATTTTGGGCTCACTCTGCTGTGAATTCAGTTAGGCATAGGATGCTGTGTTCTGACTGAGGGCCAGTTGAGATAGCGATTTGCTTCTTTGTGCTTTTCCCTTGGCTAATTTAGCAACCGCTGTGTGTTCACCTTGCTTTTGCCTTGCAGTGCTGTTTTCACAGCGATCTGCAAGGTCTCTGTGTGTGTGTGTGTGTGTGTGTGAGTGCAGCCCACTCTGTAGTCTGTGTGCAGCCATAGCCGGTTGTATTCAGCTCAGGGTGGTTCACTGTCTCATACTGTTCAATCCATTCCATTGTCCTTTTTTGCAAATTGTGCAGCCCGCTGCACATTTTTTCAAATAATTCCTATTAGTGGCTTTCCACCCGTATCCAGCTAAATTGTGGAAAAACACTACATAGGATAATGTAGAGGAGGTTTTTGGGGCCTTGCAGCGCCATTTACGGCTGTCTGCACAGTCTCCGTGTGAGTGCAGCTCGCCCTGTAGTCTGTGTGCAGCCACAGCCGGTTGTATCCAGCTCAGGGTGGTTCACTGACTCATACAGTTCTATCCATTCCATTGTCCTTTTTTGCAAATAGTGCAGCCCGCTGCACATTTTTTCAAATAATTCCTATTAGTGGCTTTCCACCCGTATCCAGCTAAATTGTGGAAAAACACTACATAGGATAACGTAGAGGAGGTTTTTGGGGCCTTGCTGCGCCGTTTACGGCTGTCTGCACGGTCTCCATGTGAGTGCAGTTCGCCCTGTAGTCTGTGTGCAGCCACAGCCGGTTGTATCCAGCTCAGGGTGGTTCACTAACTCATACAGTTCTATCCATTCCATTGTCCTTTTTTGCAAATAGTGCAGCCCGCTGCACATTTTTTCAAATAATTCCTATTAGTGGCTTTCCACACATATCCAGCTAAATTGTGGAAAAACATTAGATAGGATAACGTAGAGGAGGTTTTTGGGGCCTTGCAGCGCCGTTTACGGCTGTCTGCACGGTCTCCGTGTGAGTGCAGCTCGCCCTGTTGTCAGTTCAGCCCCCAAAAAATAAATAAATAATAAAGTTCACCAAACACACCACTTTACAGTTGTGTAGGCCACATTAGCTCATATTAAAGTCTAGTCCACACTTTAGAAAATTAGTGTTTCTTATACCTGTTAGGACTCGGAGCTGTTCAGGAATAAGCACACAAAGCCGTTAGTACTTTTCTGCTTATCTTTATCAGTCAACCAAGATGAAGAAGGCAGGGACTAACGCACGTGGGCGTGGGCGCGGAGCAGGGAGAGGACGTGGGGATTCTGTGCCTGCTGCGGGCACCAGTGACTCATCATCACCCAGTTTCAGCAGGGAACAGTCCTTCATACGCAGCTTTGTTGGAGAGCGCTGTACACCGCTGATGCGTGAAGACTGAAGACTAGTGTTGAGCATTCCGATACCGCAAGTATCGGGTATCGGCCGATACTTGCGGGTATCGGAATTCCGATACCGAGATCCGATACTTTTGTGGTATCGGGTATCGGTATCGAAACAACATTAATGTGTAAAATAAAGAATTAAAATAAAAAATAGGGATATACTCACCTCTCCGACGCAGCCTGCACCTTACCGAGGGAACCGGCAGCCTTCTTTGCTTAAAATGTGCGCGTTTACTGCCTTCCGTGACGTCACGGCTTGTGATTGGTCGCGTGCCGCCCATGTGGCCGCGACGCGACCAATCACAGCAAGCCGTGACGTAATTTTCAGGTCCTGAATGCCTAATTCTAGGCATTCAGGATTTTAAAATTACGTTACGGCTTGTGATTGGTCGCGTCGCGGTCACATGGGCGACACGACCAATCACAAGCCGTGACGTCACGGGAGGCAGGAAACGCGCGCATTTTAAAATTACGTCACGGCTTGTGATTGGTTGCGTGCCGCCCATGTGACCGCGACGCAACCAATCACAGCAAGCCATGACGTAATTTCAGGTCCTGAATGCCTAATTCTGCATTCAGGACCTGAAAATTACGTCACGGCTTGCTGTGATTGGTCGCGTCGCGGCCACATGGGCGGCACGCGACCAATCACAAGCCGTGACGTCACGGAAGGCAGTAAACGCGCGCATTTTAAGCAAAGAACGCTGCCGGTTCCCTCGGTGAGGTCCAGGCTGCGTCGGAGAGGTGAGTATAGCAATATTTTTTATTTTAATTCTTTATTTTACACATTAATATGGATCCCAGGGCCTGAAGGAGAGTTTCCTCTCCTTCAGACCCTGGGAACCATCAGGGATACCGTCCGATACTTGAGTCCCATTGACTTGTATTGGTATCGGGTATCGGTATCGGATTAGATCCGATACTTTGCCGGTATCGGCCGATACTTTCCGATACCGATACTTTCAAGTATCGGACGGTATCGCTCAACACTACTGAAGACCAAATTGAAGCCGTTGTCGGATGGATGGCAGCTAATGCATCGACTTCAATTAGTGCCACATCCTCTCAGACACAGAGCACTAGAGAGCACCCATCTGTCTCTTCACCACCTGCCAAATTGCCCAGGCAGACAGAGAGCCCAGGACAGGAGCCGTCTCTACTTCTGTTCTCTGAATCTCTTCGCTTGGAAACAGGGGGCCAGCCAAGCAGCATTGGAGAAATGGAAGAAGAGGCAGTGTGCAGTGATGCCCAACAGCTTTTTCTCTCTGAGTCTGAAGAGGCGGGTGGGCCAGTGCCTCCGGTCACCAACACACCGCAGTACGCATCCGCTGATGACACTCAGGTGCTACTTTCTGGTGCGTGCTCTGCTGCTGAGACTACCCAGGAGGAGCAGTTGGTGGCAGAGGGTAGTGTAGATGATGAGGTCCTTGACCCATCATGGCGTGAGGGACAGGAAGGTGGTGGGAGCAGCTCTGAGGAGATTCCCCGAACGGGCCAAAGAGGGAGAGGGAGGGGGAAGCCTGCGGATACTCTAGCCTCCACTTCGGCACCCGTTAGGAGCATGTCTCTTCCAAAAGCCAAAAAGGGTGCTCCCAAGACTTGCAGTGCCTGGTCCTGTTTTGACACAGTTGCAGATGACATTTGCTTTGTCAAATGCAAGGTGTGTCATCATAAAATCAAAAGAGGGAAAAATGTCAGCAACCTCAATACCTCCAATATGTGGAAACATGGGCGGACCAGGCACGCGGCGGAGTTAGAAAAACACACTGAAGACCTAGGCCAACCAACAGCGGCAGCTACCACCTCTTCAGCTCGTGTTGCCTCTTCCTCCAGCTCACACGCAGCTGGTTCGGCTTCCTCCCAGGATCGCCATGGAAGAACCTCTGGCACTGTTGTCCAGAGACCCACTGTAATTCCACCCGCAGCACCATGTTCCCAGTCATCCTCACACTCCCAGCCCAGTCTACAGCCATCGGTAGTACAGGCATGGGAGAAAAGGTGGACTTTCTCATCAAACCACCCATGAGCACAGGCTCTGACTGCAGGCATTGCCAAACTTCTGTCACTGGAAATGCTGTCATTCAGGCTGGTGGAGACTGACAGCTTCCGTGACTTGATGTCATTGGCAGTCCCACAGTACAATGTGCCCAGCCGCTTTATTTTCAGCAGGCAAGCCGTCCCTGCCCTGCACAAGCATGTGGAGGGACACATAAAACACGCGCTACTGAACGCCGTCAGTAGCAAGGTCCACCTCACCACCGATGCGTGGACCAGTCACCATGGACAGGGGCGATACCTTTCCCTCACTGCCCATTGGGTTAATGTTGTTGAGCCGGGTACAGATCGTGCGAGTGGCGCAGGACGTGTCCTGCCCACTCCAAGGATTGCAGGAATCCTGTCTGTATGCATTGACTCCTCCTCTTACACAAGTTCCTCAGAATCATCGCTGCAGGAGCCGTCACAGTCCACCTCCACATGGACCCGTGAACGTTTACCTGTTACGACCGACATGAGCACAGCCGTGGCCAAACGTCAACAGGCCGTCTTGAAATTAATTTCTTTGGGGAATCGAAGCCACACAGCGCAGGAGCTCTGGAATGCCATCAAGCAGGAGAGCGATGTGTGGTTTGTGGCAGGGAATCTCCAGCCAGGCATGGTAGTGTGTGATAATGGCCGAAATCTGGTGGCAGCTCTGGGCCTCGGCAACCTCACTCACATCCCATGTCTGGCACATGTGTTCAACTTGGTCGTGCAGAGTTTTTTGAGGCAAAACAACCAAGAAACAACAGCCATTAAGATCCTATATAAAATACTTTTATTTAAACATCATTGTAAATACCAAAAATGAACAGGTAGAAAGCACAAGGGAGGGGGGCACCCATTAAACCATGACTAGGCCAGAATATACAGGACCAGGTGTCCATTCATGGACCAGGTCAGCAGCAAAGGTGCAACATTATACCAGATTATGTACTGCACAAACCCATATAAAATTAAAGACCATGCCTATAAATCAATATCCAAATCATGGGCAGTGCAGTGCTGCACAACAGTCACCATATCAGGATGTACATACCTGGGCTGCAAGACCGGTGCACGAACAGGACAGCTGGGCCGACCCCAACGCGCGTTTCGGAGCTGACGCAACGCTCCTTCCTCAGGGGGTTTTTTGAGGGACTATCTGGATCTTGATGCACTGCTGCACAAGGTCCGCCTAGAGTGTGCTCACTTGCGGCGTTCCAGCACGGCAAAATCGCGCATTGCGGCTCTGCAGCGCCGATTCCGCCTTCCGGAACATCGCATCATATGTGACCTACCTACCAGGTGGAATTCCACGTTACATATGTTGGAGCGGTTGTGTGAGCAGCAGCAAGCAGTAATGGAGTACCAGCTGCATCAGGCGCAAAGAAGTCGCACTCCGCGCCGTTCAGACTTCACAACCACAGAGTGGGCCACTATGAAGGACGTCTGCCAGGTTTTGCGTCCCTTCGATTATTCCACGCGGATGGCGAGTGCAGATGATGCACTAGTCAGCATGGCTGTCCCCCTTATCTGCCTGCTTGAAAAATCACTGCAAGCGCTAAGGGATGATGTGGAAGAGGTGGAGGATGAGGATTCACCATTTCCATCATCTTCTCTGGACAGTCAGCGCCACGTGGTTCCTCACAAACGCGTAGGCAGGGAACACTTTGTGAGGAGGATGAGGAGGAGTCAATGGAGGAGGAAGACATCCGTCCAGAGGGAGTTACACAATTGTCCAGTAGTCAGTGTGTACAGCGAGGGTGGGGTGATGACGAGCGGGCAGAGATCACGCCTCAAGCAGGGGACAGCGTTTCTTGGCCAGTTGGCAGTCTGCAGCACATGGTTGATTACATGCTGCAGTGCCTGAGAAACGACCGCCGCATCGCCCACATTCTCAACATGTCTGATTATTGGGTGTTCACCCTCCTCGATCCTCGCTACCGGGACAACGTACAAAGCCTCATCACACCGTTGAACCGGGAGCGTAAAATGCGGGAGTACCAAGACACACTGGTGAATTCCATCATCTTCTCCAGTCCAACTGAGAGAAGTGCTGCTAGTGCTTTACAAAGCAGCTCAGTGCGTCCAGGCAGTGGAGGAGGCTCTGCACAAAGAGGGAGCAGAAGCAGTGCCTCTGCCCAAAGCAAGACCAGTATGGCCCAACTGTGGCACAGTTTTCTGTGCCCGCCACAAATGTCTACACCATCACAGACGGCTCCAGTCAGCAGGAGGCAACGGTTCCGTCAGATGGTGACAGACTACATGTCTTGCCCTCTTGCTGTACTCCCAGACGGCTCTTCCCCTTTCAAGTTTTGGGTCTCTAAGCTGGATACATGGCCAGAGCTAAGCCAGTATGCATTGGAGGTGCTGGCTTGCCCTGCGGCTAGTGTATTATCGGAATGCGTCTTTAGTGCTGCAGGTGGTGTACTAACTGACCGTCGCATGCGACTGTCCTCCGATAACGTTGACCGGCTTACTTTCCTGAAAATGAACCAGGCCTGGATCTCGCAGGAATTTGCCACTCCTGTTCCTGATTAAATAATTGGGTGACTGTCTACAGTATCCAGGTCTCCTGTCGTGTTCATCTTTCTACCACCTGAACTGTAATTCCTGGACTCCAACACCGCCAGTTGAGGCTCAGAAGTGCCGTCTGCACAGTCAAAACATACGACCCAGTGTTATTGGGTGTCAGTAACGTCAGCTGATCCCCAGCTGTGTAGCCGGCAATGTGTCCTGCGACCGCCACGCTGACACAACAAATGAAATGTAAGGGAACCTGTCCCCCCCAGGCGTTTGTTACTGAAATAGCCACCTTGTGCAGAAGTTATGCTGCACAAGGAAAAGGTAACTATTTTTGTTTAGCTCCTTGCACACGCAGAACTCAACACTTTTAAAGTGTGTCCACAGATACCGTAAAACCATCCCAGAGGTGGGACTTTCCTTTGTAATGTGACGCAGCACACCCGTCATTCCTACCCCCTTGGTGCCGTGCGCTGCCTCCTCCACGTTGTTTAATTCTGTCCCGGAGCCAGCGCTGTTATGTTATCCCTTGGCCAGGCACACTTTGCGGTGCCCGTCTTCTGACATCAATTGGTGTCAGGCTGGCTGCGCCTGTGCAGCCGCGCCGGATGAGTTCCCGCCTCGCAGTGTCTTCTGATTTAATCACACTGCGGGCCTGGGATCCATGGGCATGCGCAGTGCTTATCTTCACCTCCGCCTCTCACTCATCTCCCTCCACCTTCTTCAGACTGTGCGCCGTCAGCTGATCCCTAATAGCATGCCACGGCCGTGACACCGCACAGTCTGAAGAAGCCGGAGGGAGGGGAGTGAGAGGCGAGGATATGCACTGCGCATGGCCACGGATCCCAGGCCCGCGGTGGGATTACATTAGACGACACTGCGAGGCGGGATCTCGGCCAGTGCGGCCGCACAGGCGCAGCCAGCCTGACACAAAATGATGTCAGAAGACGGGCACCGCAAAGTGCGCCTGGCCAAGGGATAACATAACAGCACAGGCTCCGGGACGGAATCAAGCAACGCTGAGGAGGCGGCGCATGGCACCAAGGGGGTAGGAATGATGGCTGGGCTGCGTCACATTACAAAGGAAAGTCCCACCTCCGGGATGGTTTTACGGTATCAGTGGACACACTTTAAGTGTTTAGTTCTGTGTTTGCAAGGAGCATAATGAAATGAGCCACCTTTTCCTTTGGCATCCTTTGTGATGCAAAAGCTGGCTCTTTCAGCTACAAACGCCTTTTGGGGTGGGGGTTAAAGGTTACCTTTCGACTTGCTCCAATCAGGCTTCGGCCTAAACGGTGTTCCTCTGCACCTCCTGCTGTCCCTGGGCTCCAACACCGCTAGTTGGTGCCTGGAAGTGCTGTCCGCACAGTCAACAGTCGCTCCTCTGTTATTGGGGTTCAGTAACGTCAGCTGCTCCCCTGCTGTGTGTGCTGCAATACCTCCTATCTGCTCCTCCTGCTGTCCCTGGGCTCCAACACTGCTAGTTGGTGCCTGGAAGTGCTGTCCGCACAGTCAACAGTCGCTCCTCTGTTATTGGGGTTCAGTAACGTCAGCTGCTCCCCTGCTGTGTGTGCTGCAATACCTCCTATCTGCTCCTCCTGCTGTCCCTGGGCTCCAACACCGCTAGTTGGTGCCTGGAAGTGCTGTCCGCACAGTCAACAGTCGCTCCTCTGTTATTGGGGTTCAGTAACCTCAGCTGCTCCCCTGCTGTTATGGACCTGGTGGTTAGGAGCACCCGGAATGACCTGATGAGTAAACTAGTAATCGGAACAAGCTCTGGGAAAGTGGGAACTCTGCTGACCGCAAACTCTACTCTTATCACACACACTAGAAATAGCCGTGGAGTGTACCTAACTCTCCATAGACGCCTCTTCACAGCCTAAAAGCTAACTACCCCTAAAGATAGAAATAGAAGCCTAACCTTGCCTCAGAGAAATTCCCCAAAGGTAAAGGCAGCCCCCCACATATATTGACTGTGAATTAAGAGGAAAGTCACAAACACAGGAATGAAACAGGTTTTAGCAAAGGAGGCCAGACTTCACTAAATAGTCAGAGGATAGAAAAGGGAACTATGTGGTCAGCACAAAAGACTACAAAAAACCACGCAGAGTAAGCAAAAAGACTCCCCACACCGACTCACGGTGTGGAGGTGCCACTCTGCACCCCAGAGCTTCCAGCTAGCAAGGGAATATCATGATAGCAAGCTGGACTAGAAATTAGCAGTACTAAGAAATATATTCAGGAAGCAGTAACAACAAATGAACTAGCAAAGACTTAGCTTCTGCTGGAGTAGACAGGTCCTCAGAGAAGTCCAAGAGAGATCTGAACCAATACTGAAACATTGACAGCTGGCATGAAGTAACGATCTGAGTGGAGTTAAATAGGGAAGCCAGCATAGCAATAAACGAGAGCAGCTGACAAAACCAACCTCAGTGACCAGCAGTTCCGCTCAAAGCCACCAGAGGGAGTCCAAGAGCAGAACTAACCAAAGTACCATTCATGACCACAGGAGGGAGTCCGAGAACGGAATTCACAACAGTACCCCCCCCCTTGAGGAGGGGTCACCGAACCCTCACCAGGGCCCCCAGGCCGATCAGGACGAGCCAAATGAAAAGCACGAACTAAATCGGCAGCATGGACATCGGAGGCAACAACCCAGGAATTATCCTCCTGACCATAGCCCTTCCACTTAACCAGGTACTGAAGCTTCCGTCTCGAAATACGAGAATCCAAAATTTTTTTCACCACATACTCCAATTCCCCCTCAACCGACACCGGGGCAGGAGGATCAACGGAGGGAACCATAGGCGCCACGTACCTCTGCAACAACGACCTATGGAACACATTATGGATGGCAAAAGAAGCTGGAAGGACCAAACGAAATGAGACAGGGTTGAGAATTTCAGAAATCTTTTAAGGACCAATGAAACGAGGCTTAAACTTAGGAGAAGAAACCTTCATAGGAACATAACGAGAAGACAACCAAATCAAATCCCCAACACGAAGTCGGGGACCAACACAACGACGGCGGTTAGCGAAACTTTGAGCCTTCTCCTGGGACAACGTCAGATTGTCCACTACGTGAGTCCAAATCTGCTGCAACCTGTCCACCACAGAATCCACACCAGGACAGTCAGAAGGCTCAACCTGCCCCGAAGAAAAACGAGGATGAAAACCAGAATTGCAAAAAAAAGGTGAAACCAAAGTAGCCGAACTAGCCCGATTATTAAGGGCGAACTCAGCCAATGGCAAGAAGGTCACCCAATCATCCTGATCAGCAGAAACAAAGCATCTCAGATAGGTTTCCAAAGTCTGGTTGGTTCGTTCGGTTTGGCCATTTGTTTGAGGATGGAAAGCCGAAGAAAAAGACAAATCAATGCCCATCTTAGCACAAAAGGACCGCCAAAACCTAGAGACAAACTGGGAACCTCTGTCCGACACAATGTTCTCCGGAATGCCATGCAAACGAACCACATGTTGAAAAAATAATGGCACCAAATCAGAGGAGGAAGGTAATTTAGGCAAGGGTACCAAATGGACCATCTTAGAAAAGCGATCACAAACCACCCAGATGACAGACATCCTTTGAGAGACAGGAAGATCTGAAATAAAATACATGGAAACATGCATCCAAGGCCTTTTCGGGACTGGCAAGGGCAAAAGCAACCCACTGGCATGAGAACAGCAGGGCTTAGCCCGAGCACAAGTCCCACAGGACTGCACAAAAGAACGCACATCCCGAGACAAGGAAGGCCACCAAAAGGACCTAGCCACCAAATCTCTGGTCCCAAAAATCCCAGGATGACCAGCCAACACTGAGCAATGAACCTCAGAAATAACTCTGCTAGTCCATCTATCAGGGACAAATAGTTTCTCTGCTGGACAACGGTCAGGTCTATCAGCCTGAAACTCCTGCAGCACCCGCCGCAAATCAGGGGAGATGGCAGACAGAATCACCCCCTCTTTGAGAATACCAGCCAGCTCAGGGACTCCCGGAGAATCAGGCACAAAACTCCTAGAAAGGGCATCCACTGTTGTGGATTCTGTTTGTGGGCTCCCTCTGGTGGTTACTGCTGGTACTGGGTGACTTTGGTGGGTTGCGGCCTTTGGTTTCCACCTGTCCATCAGAGGCTGGGTGTTTCCTATTTTACCTGGCCTTTCTGTCATTTCCTTGCCGGCTATCAATGTATTCAGATGTGCTCTGTTTGGTTCCTGCCTACCTGCTCCCAGATCTTTCAGGATAAGCTAAGTGCTGATTTTCAGTTGTTTGGTTTTTTGTCCAGCTTGCTTATTATGTCTCTATGCTAGCTGGTAGCTCTAGTGGACTGAGGTTCTCCCCATGTGCCATGAGTTGGCACATGGGTTCTTGTAATCTCAGGATGGTTTTTTTGATTAGGGTTTTTTGCTGACCGCTCAGACCCCTTTTGTATCGTTCTGCTTTCTAGTTTACAGCGGGCCTCAATTTGCTAAACCTATATATATCATCTCTATGTGTGTGCCTTCCTCTCATTTCACCGTCAATACATGTGGGGGGCAACTATACCTTTTGGGGTTCGTTCCTCTGGAGGCAAGTGAGGTCTTTATTTTCTCTGCAGTACTAGTTAGCTCTTAGGCTGGTGCGTGGCGTCTAGAACCAACGTAGGCACGCTCCCTGGCTATCTCTAGTTGCGTTTGTCAGGCGTAGGGCAGCGGTCAGCCCAGGTTCCATCACCCTAGAGCTCGTCCGTTATATATTTGTACCTTGCTTGACCTGTGCTATCCCTAGCCATTGGGATTCATGACAGTATAGCCGGCCCACAAAGTGTTAATTGTTTGGGCTGAAGCAGGAGAAAAATAGAAGTGTTTAAGGGAAATTTTTTTTTTTTTTTTTCCCTTCAGAGTTTTGCTGCTTAGCCCTTAATTGCTGTCTAGCTGCTTCTTACCTCCTCTTAACCCTTGAATGGCTCTGATCTTAGCTGTTTAACATGGATGTCCAGAATTTGGCTTCCAGCCTGAGTAATCTCGCGGCAAAAGTTCAAAACATACAGGATTTTGTTGTTCACACTCCCATGTCTGAACCTAGAATTCCTATTCCAGAGTTCTTCTCTGGAGATAGATCTACCTTCCTGAATTTCAGGAACAATTGTAAATTGTTTCTTTCTTTAAAATCTCGCTCCTCTGGAGACCCTGCTCAACAGGTCAGGATTGTAATATCTTTCCTGCGGGGCGACCCCCAGAATTGGGCATTTGCATTGGCACCAGGGGATCCTGCATTGCTCAGTGTGGATGCGTTTTTTCTGGCATTGGGATTGCTCTATGAGGAACCCAACCTGGAGATTCAGGCTGAAAAGGCTTTGTTAGCCCTCTCTCAGGGGCATGATGAAGCGGAAATATATTGTCAAAAATTTCGGAAATGGTCGGTGCTTACTCAGTGGAATGAGTGCGCCCTGGCTGCAAACTTCAGAAATGGTCTTTCTGAGGCCATTAAGGATAATATGGTGGGGTTCCCTACGCCTACAGGTCTGAATGAGTCTATGGCTATGGCCATACAGATTGATCGGCGTTTGCGGGAGCGCAAACCCGTGCACCAGTTGGCGGTGTCTTCTGAACAGGCACCTGAGACTATGCAATGTGATAGAATTCAGTCCAGAAGTGAACGGCAAAATTATAGGCGGAAAAATGGATTGTGTTTTTATTGTGGTGATTCAGCTCATGTTATATCAGCATGCTCTAAACGCACAAAAAAGCTTGATAAATCTTTTGCCATTGGTACTCTGCAGCCTAAGTTCATTTTGTCTGTGACTCTGATTTTTTCACTGTCTTCCATTTCCGTTGATGCCTATGTGGATTCGGGCGCTGCCCTGAGTCTTATGGATTGGTCATTTGCTAAACGCTGCGGTTTTAGTCTGGAGCCTCTGGAAGTTCCTATTCCTCTGAAGGGAATTGACTCTACACCATTGGCTATGAATAAACCGCAGTATTGGACACAAGTGACCATGTGCATGACTCCCGTTCATCAGGAGGGGATTCGCTTCCTTGTACTGTATAATTTACATGATGTACTAGTGCTGGGGCTGCCATGGTTACAAACTCATAATCCTGTCCTGGACTGGAAAACAATGTCTGTGTTAAGCTGGGGATGTCAGGGGGTTCATGATCATGCACCTCCGATTTCAATCGCTTCATCTACTCCTTCTGAGATCCCTGAGTTTTTGTCTGACTATAGGGATGTTTTTGAGGAGCCTAAGCTCAATTCGCTCCCTCCTCATAGAGATTGTGACTGTGCTATAGAATTGATCCCTGGCAGTAAGTTCCCTAAGGGTCGTTTATTTAATCTGTCACTGCCAGAGCATACTGCTATGCGGAATTATATTAAGGAGTCCTTGGAAAAGGGACATATTCGTCCATCTTCGTCCCCTCTGGGAGCAGGTTTTTTTTTTCGTGGCAAAAAAAGATGGTTCCCTGAGGCCTTGTATAGATTATCGCCTTCTGAATAAGATTACAGTCAAATATCAGTATCCATTGCCATTATTGACTGACTTGTTTGCTCGCATTAAGGGGGCTAGATGGTTCACTAAGATAGATCTTCGCGGTGCGTATAATCTGGTGCGGATAAAACAAGGTGATGAGTGGAAAACCGCATTTAATACGCCTGAGGGCCATTTTGAGTATTTGGTAATGCCTTTTGGACTCTCCAATGCTCCGTCAGTCTTTCAGTCCTTTATGCACAATATTTTCCGTGAATATCTGGATAAGTTTATGATTGTGTATTTGGATGATATTTTGGTGTTTTCTGATGACTGGGAGTCTCATGTTCTACAGGTCAGGAAGGTGTTTCAGGTTCTGCGGGCCAATTCTCTGTTTGTGAAGGGCTCAAAGTGTCTCTTCGGAGTCCAGAAGATTTCTTTTTTGGGGTACATTTTTTCTCCTTCTACTATTGAGATGGATCCCGTCAAGGTTCAGGCAATTTGTGACTGGACACAACCTACATCTGTTAAGAGCCTACAGAAGTTCTTGGGGTTTGCTAATTTTTATCATCGGTTCATTGCAAATTTTTCCAGTATTGTTAAACCTTTGACTGATTTGACTAAAAAGGGTGCTGATGTTGCTAATTGGTCTCCTGCGGCTGTGGGGGCCTTTCAGGAACTTAAGCGCTGGTTCTCTTCTGCTCCTGTGTTGTGTCAACCAGATGTTTCACTTCCTTTTCAGGTTGAGGTTGATGCTTCCGAGATTGGAGTGGGGGCGGTTTTGTCACAGAGAAGTTCTGATGGCTCGGTGATGAAGCCATGTGCATTCTTCTCTAGAAAATTCTCGCCCGCCGAGCGCAATTATGATGTGGGTAATCGGGAGCTTTTGGCCATGAAGTGGGCATTTGAGGAGTGGCGTCATTGGCTTGAGGGTGCTAAACATCGTGTGGTGGTCTTGACTGATCACAAGAATCTCATTTACCTTGAGTCTGCCAGGCGTTTGAATCCTAGACAGGCTCGTTGGTCGTTGTTTTTTTCTCGTTTCAATTTCGTGGTTTCATACCTGCCAGGTTCAAAGAATGTGAAGGCAGATGCTCTTTCCAGGAGTTTTGTGCCTGACTCTCCTGGAGATTCTGGGCCTACTGGTATCCTTAGGGATGGGGTAATATTGTCCGCCGAATCCCCAGACTTGCGACGTGCATTGCAGGAGTTTCAGGTGGATAAACCGGATCGTTGTCCACCAGAAAGACTGTTTGTTCCGGATGATTGGACCAGTAGAGTCATCTCCGAGGTCCATTCTTCTGTGTTGGCTGGTCATCCTGGAATATTTGGTACTAGAGACTTGGTGGCCAGGTCTTTTTGGTGGCCTTCCTTGTCTAGGGATGTGCGTACCTTTGTGCAGTCTTGTGAAGTGTGTGCTCGAGCTAAGCCTTGCTGTTCTCGGGCCAGTGGGTTGTTGTTATCCTTGCCCATCCCGAAGAGGCCTTGGACGCACATTTCCATGGATTTTATTTCTGATCTCCCGGTTTCACAGAAAATGTCCGTTATCTGGGTTGTGTGTGACCGCTTTTCTAAGATGGTTCATTTGGTGCCCTTGCCTAAGTTGCCTTCCTCCTCTGAGTTGGTCCCTTTATTTTTTCAGAACGTGGTTCGTTTGCATGGGATTCCGGAGAATATCGTTTCTGACAGGGGATCCCAGTTTGTGTCTAGATTTTGGCGGACATTTTGTGCCAAGATGGGCATTGATTTGTCTTTCTCGTCTGCATTCCATCCTCAGACGAATGGCCAGACGGAGCGAACTAATCAGACCTTGGAAACTTATTTAAGGTGTTTTGTTTCTGCTGACCAAGATGACTGGGTTGCTTTTTTGCCACTGGCCGAATTTGCTCTTAATAATCGGGCTAGTTCTGCCACGTTGGTCTCTCCTTTTTTTTGTAATTCGGGGTTTCAGCCTCGTTTTTCCTCTGGTCAGGTGGAGTCTTCGGATTGTCCTGGAGTGGACGTGGTGGTGGACAGGCTACATCAAATTTGGAATCAGGTGGTGGACAATTTGAAGTTATCTCAGGAGAAGACTCAGCAGTTTGCTAATCGCCGTCGCCGCGTGGGTCCCCGACTTCTTGTTGGGGATTTGGTGTGGTTGTCTTCTCGTTTTGTCCCTATGAAGGTCTCTTCTCCTAAGTTCAAGCCTCGGTTCATCGGTCCTTATAGGATCTCGGAGATTCTTAACCCTGTATCTTTTCGTTTGGATCTCCCAGCATCGTTTGCTATTCATAATGTGTTCCATCGGTCGTTGTTGCGGAGGTATGAGGTGCCCGTTGTTCCTTCGGTTGAGCCTCCTGCTCCGGTGCTGGTGGAGGGAGAATTGGAGTATGTTGTTGAGAAGATCTTGGATTCTCGTGTTTCCAGACGCAAACTCCAGTATTTGGTTAAGTGGAAGGGTTATGGTCAGGAGGATAATTCCTGGGTGGTCGCCTCCGATGTTCATGCGACTGATTTGGTCCGCGCCTTCCATAGAGCTCACCCTGATCGCCCTGGGGGTTCTCGTGAGGGTTCGGTGACCCCTCCTCAAGGGGGGGGTACTGTTGTGGATTCTGTTTGTGGGCTCCCTCTGGTGGTTACTGCTGGTACTGGGTGACTTTGGTGGGTTGCGGCCTTTGGTTTCCACCTGTCCATCAGAGGCTGGGTGTTTCCTATTTTACCTGGCCTTTCTGTCATTTCCTTGCCGGCTATCAATGTATTCAGATGTGCTCTGTTTTGTTCCTGCCTACCTGCTCCCAGATCTTTCAGGATAAGCTAAGTGCTGATTTTCAGTTGTTTGGTTTTTTGTCCAGCTTGCTTATTATGTCTCTATGCTAGCTGGTAGCTCTAGTGGACTGAGGTTCTCCCCATGTGCCATGAGTTGACACATGGGTTCTTGTAATCTCAGGATGGTTTTTTTGATTAGGGTTTTTTGCTGACCGCTCAGACCCCTTTTGTATCGTTCTGCTTTCTAGTTTACAGCGGGCCTCAATTTGCTAAACCTATATATATCATCTCTATGTGTGTGCCTTCCTCTCATTTCACCGTCAATACATGTGGGGGGCAACTATACCTTTTGGGGTTCGTTCCTCTGGAGGCAAGTGAGGTCTTTATTTTCTCTGCAGTACTAGTTAGCTCTTAGGCTGGTGCGTGGCGTCTAGAACCAACGTAGGCACGCTCCCTGGCTATCTCTAGTTGCGTTTGTCAGGCGTAGGGCAGCGGTCAGCCCAGGTTCCATCACCCTAGAGCTCGTCCGTTATATATTTGTACCTTGCTTGTCCTGTGCTATCCCTAGCCATTGGGATTCATGACAATCCACCTTCACATTCTTAGAACCTGGAAGGTATGAGACCACAAAATCGAAACAGGAGAAAAACAGCGACCATCGAGCCTGTCTAGGATTCAACCGCTTGGCAGACTCGAGATAAGTCAGATTTTTGTGATCTGTCAAGACCACCACGCGGTGCTTGGCTCCCTCAAGCCAATGTCGCCACTCCTCGAATGCCCACTTTATAGCTAGCAGCTCCCGATTGCCAACATCATAATTACGCTCAGCAGGCGAAAACTTTCTAGAAAAGAAGGCACATGGCTTCATCACAGAGCCATCAGAACTTCTTTAAGACAAAACAGCCCCTGCTCCAATCTAAGAAGCATCAACCTCCACCTGAAAAGGGAGCGAAACATCTGGCTGACGCAACACAGGGGCCGAAGAAAAACGACGTTTCAGCTCCTGAAAAGCCTCAACGGCCGCAGAGGACCAAATCACCACATCAGCACCTTTCTTTGTCAAATCAGTCAAAGGTTTAACCACACTAGAAAAATTAGCGATGAAGCGACGGTAAAAATTAGCAAAGCCCAGGAATTTCTGGAGGCTCTTCACAGATGTAGGTTGAGTCCAATCATAAATGGCCTGAACTTTAACAGGGTCCATCTCGATAGTAGAAGGGGAAAAAATGAAGCCCAAAAAGGAAACCTTCTGAACTCCGAAGAGACATTTAGACCCCTTCACAAACAAGGAATTAGCACGAAGGACCTGGAATACCATTCTGACCTGTTTCACAGGAGACTCCCAATCATCCGAAAAGACCAAAATATCATCCAAATATACAATCATGAATCTATCCAGATACTTTCGGAAGATGTCATGCATAAAGGACTGAAACACAGATGGAGCATTTGAAAGCCCGAATGGCATTACCAGGTACTCAAAATGGCCCTCGGGCGTATTAAATGCTGTTTTCCATTCATCGCCCTGTTTAATACGCACAAGGTTATACGCCCCTCAAAGATCTATCTTGGTGAACCAACTAGCCCCCTTAATCCGAGCAAACAAATCAGACAGCAGAGGCAAAGGGTACTGAAATTTGACCGTGATCTTATTGAGAAGGCGGTAATCTATACAGGGTCTCAGAGAACCATCCTTCTTGGCCACAAAAAAGAACCCTGCTCCCAACGGTGATGAAGACGGGCGAATATGCCCTTTCTCCAAGCACTCCTTTATATAACTCCGCATAGCGGCGTGCTCTGGCACAGATAAATTGAAAAGTCGGCCCTTAGGAAACTTACTACCAGGAATCAAATTTATAGCACAATCACAATCCCTATGAGGGGGTAGGACACTGGATTTGGGCTCATCAAATACATCCTGGTAATCCGACAGAAACTCAGGGACTTCAGAAGGAGCGGAAGCAGAAATTGACACCAACGGAACATCGCCATGTACCCCTTGACAACCCCAACTAGACACAGACATTGATTTCCAATCCAATACTGGATTATGAACCTGTAGCCAAGGCAAACCCAACACGACCACATCATGCAAATTATGCAACACCAAAAAGCGAATATCTTCCTGATGTGCAGGAGCCATGCACATGGTCAACTGAGTCCAGTACTGAGGTTTATTCTTGGCCAACGGCGTGGCATCAATTCCCCTTAATGGAATAGGATACTGCAAAGGCTCCAAGAAAAAACCACAGCGCCTGGCAAACTCCAAGTCCATCAAATTCAGGGCAGCGCCTGAATCCACAAATGCCATAACCGAATAGGATGACAAAGAGCAAATCAGAGTAACAGACAAAAGAAATTTAGGCTGTACAGTACCAATGGTGACAGGCCTAGCGAACCGCTTAGTGCGCTTAGGACAATCAGAGATAGCATGAGTGGGGTCACCACAGTAAAAACACAGCCTATTCTTACGTCTGTGCTCTTGCCGTTCAGTTCTGGTCAAAGTTCTATCACATTGCATAAGCTCAGGCCTCTGCTCAGAGGACACCGCCAAATGGTGCACAATTTTGCGCTCACGCAAACGCCGATCAATTTGGATGGCCAAGGACATTGATTCATTCAGACCAGCAAGGCGTGGTAAATCCCACCATAACATCCTTAAGGGCTTCAGAAAGACCCTTTCTAAAAATTGCTGCCAGGGCACACTCATTCCATTGAGTAAGCACAGACCATTTTCTAAACTTCTGACAATATATCTCTGCTTCATCCTGACCCTGACACAAAGCTAGCAAGATTTTCTCTGCCTGATCCACTGAATTCGGTTCGTCATAAAGCAATCCAAGCGCCAGAAAAAACGCATCTACATTAAGCAATGCAGGATCTCCTGGCGCAAGGGAGAATGCCCAGTCTTGAGGGTCGCCACGCAACAAAGAAATAATTTTTACTTGCTGAATGGGGTCACCAGAGGAGGGGGCTTTCAAAGCAAGAAACAGTTTACAATTATTTTTGAAATTCAGAAACTTAGATCTATCCCCAGAAAATAAATCAGGAATTGGAATTCTAGGCTCTAACATCGGATTCTGAACTACATAATCTTGAATGCTTTGTACTCTTGCAGTGAGATGATCCACACAAGAGGACAGACCTTGAATATCCATATCTACACCTGAGTCCTGAATCACCCAGAGATTAAGGGGAAAAGAGAGACAAAACACACTGCAAAGAAAAAAAAATGGGTTCAGAACTTCTCTTATCCCTCTTTTGAGATGCATTAACACTTTGTTGGCCAGCTGTACTGTTATGGACCTGGTGGTTAGGAGCACCCGGAATGACCTGATGAGTAAACTAGTAATCGGAACAAGCTCTGGGAAAGTGGGAACTCTGCTGACCGCAAACTCTACTCCTATCACACACACTAGAAATAGCCGTGGAGCGTACCTAACTCTCCCTAGACGCCTCTTCACAGCCTAAAAGCTAACTACCCCTAAAGATAGAAATAGAAGCCTAACCTTGCCTCAGAGAAATTCCCCAAAGGTAAAGGCAGCCCCCCACATATATTGACTGTGAATTAAGAGGAAAGTCACAAACACAGGAATGAAACAGGTTTTAGCAAAGGAGGCCAGATTTCACTAAATAGTCAGAGGATAGAAAAGGGAACTATGCGGTCAGCACAAAAGACTACAAAAAACCACACAGAGTAAGCAAAAAGACTCCCCACACCGACTCACGGTGTGGAGGTGCCACTCTGCACCCCAGAGCTTCCAGCTAGCAAGGGAATATCATGATAGCAAGCTGGACTAGAAATTAGCAGTACTAAGAAATATATTCAGGAAGCAGTAACAACAAATGAACTAGCAAAGACTTAGCTTCTGCTGGAGTAGACAGGTCCTCAGAGAAGTCCAAGAGAGATCTGAACCAATACTGAAACATTGACAGCTGGCATGAAGTAGCGATCTGAGTGGAGTTAAATAGGGAAGCCAGCATAGCAATAAACGAGAGCAGCTGACAAAACCAACCTCAGTGACCAGCAGTTCCGCTCAAAGCCTCCAGGGGGAGTCCAAGAGCAGAACTAACCAAAGTACCATTCATGACCACAGGAGGGAGTCCGAGAACGGAATTCACAACACCCTGCTGTGTGTGCTGCAATACCTCCTATCTGCTCCTCCTGCTGTCCCTGGGCTCCAACACCGCTAGTTGGACAGTCAACAGTCGCCCCTCTGTTATTGGGGTTCAGTAACGTCAGCTGCTCCCCTGCTGTGTGTGCTGCAATACCTCCTATCTGCTCCTCCTGCTGTCCCTGGGCTCTAACACTGCTAGTTGGTGCCTGGAAGTGCTGTCCGCACAGTCAACAGTCGCTCCTCTGTTATTGGGGTTCAGTAACGTCAGCTGCTCCCCTGCTGTGTGTGCTGCAATACCTCCTATCTGCTCTTCCTGCTGTCCCTGGGCTCCAACACCGCTAGTTGGTGCCTGGAAGTGCTGTCCGCACAGTCAACAGTCACTCCTCTGTTATTGGGGTTCAGTAACGTCAGCTGCTCCCCTGCTGTGTGTGCTGCAATATCTCCAATCTGCTCCTCCTTCTGTCCCTGGGCTCCAACACCGCTAGTTGGTGCCTGGAAGTGCTGTCCGCACAGTCAACAGTCGCTCCTCTGTTATTGGGGTTCAGTAATGTCAGCTGCTCCCCTGCTGTGTGTGCTGCAATACCTCCTATCTGCTCCTCCTGCTGTCCCTGGGCTCCAACACCGCTAGTTGGTGCCTGGAAGTGCTGTCCGCACAGTCAACAGTTGCTCCTCTGTTATTGGGGTTCAGTAACGTCAGCTGCTCCCCTGCTGTGTGTGCTGCAATACCTCCTATCTGGTCCTCCTGCTGTTCCTGGGCTCCAACACCGCTAGTTGGTGCCTGGAAGTGCTGTCCGCACAGTCAGCAGTCGCTCCTCTGTTATTGGGGTTCAGTAACGTCAGCTGCTCCCCTGCTGTGTATCCGGCAACCTGTCATGCGACCGCCACGCTGGCACAACTAACAGACATTTACATGCCTCCAGTGCAGGCTTCGGCCTACACTCTGCTCCTCCTGCTGTCCCTGGGCTCCAACACTGCTGGTTGCTGCCCGGAAGTGCTGTTTGCACAGAGCCAAACACTTTGCCAATGTGTTAGTGGGGTTCAGTAACGCCTGCTGCTCCCCTGCTGTGTATCCGGCAACGTGTCTTGCGACCGCCACGCTGGCACAACTAAAATTTAAGGGAACCTGCCCACCCCCACCCCCCTAGGCGTTTGTTACTGAAAGAGCCACCTTGTGCAGCAGTAATGCTGCAGAAGGAAAAGGTGGCTCTTTTAATTATGCTCCTTTCAAAGGCTGAACTACACACTTATTAAATGTGTCTCCTCACACCGTTTAACCATCCCGGAGGTGGGACTTTCCTTTGTAATGTGACGCAGCACAGCGGTCATTCCTACCCCCTTGGCGCCGTGCGCCGCCTCCTCAGCGTTGTTTCATTCTGTCCCTGAGCCTGCGCTGTTATGTTATCCCTTGGCCAGGCACACTTAGTGCTGCCCATCTTCTGACATCATTTGGTGTCAGGCTGGCTGCGCCTGTGCAGCCGCTCTGCCCGAGATCCCGCCTCGCAGTGTCTTCTGATTTAATCACACTGCGGGCCTGGGATCTATGGGCATGCGCAGTGCATATCTTCACCTCCGCCTCTCACTCATCTCCCTCCACCTTCTTCAGACTGTGCGCCGTCAGCTGATCCCTAATACCATGCCACGGCCGTGACACCGCACAGTCTGAAGAAGCCGGAGGGAGGGGAGTGAGAGGCGAGGATATGCACTGCGCATGGCCACGGATCCCAGGCCCGTGGTGGGATTACATTAGACGACACTGCGAGGCGGGATCTCGGCCAGCGCGGCCGCACAGGCGCAGCCAGCCTGTGCCAAAATGATGTCAGAAGATGGGCAGCGCTAAGTGTGCCTGGCCAAGGGATAACATAACAGTGCAGGCTCAGGGACAGAATCAAACAACGCTGAGGAGGCGGCGCACGGCGCCAAGTGGGTAGGAATGACGGCTTGGCTGCGTCACATTACAAAGGAAAGTCCCACCTCCGGGACGGTTTATCGGTGTGAGGGGACACATTTCATAAGTGTCTAGTTCAGCCTTTGAAAGGAGCATAATTAAAAGAGCCACCTTTTCCTTTTGCATCATTAGTGCTGTACAAGTTGGCTCTTTCAGCAACAAACGCCTGGGGTGGGGGTTAAAGGTTCCCTTTCAACTTGCTTCGGCCTAAACTCTGCTCCTCCTGCTGACCCCGGGCTCTAACACCGCCAGTTGGTGCCTGGAAGTGCTGGATGCACAGTTAACACTTGCTGACGTGTTATTGGGGTTCAGTAACATCAGCTGCTACCCTGCTGTGTGTGCTGCAATACCTCCTATCTGCTCCTCCTGCTGTCCCTGGGCTCTAACACCGCTAGTTGGTGCCTGGAAGTGCTGTCCGCACAGTCAACAGTCGCTCCTCTGTTATTGGGGTTCAGTAACGTCAGCTGCTCCCCTGCTGTGTGTGCTGCAATACCTCCTATCTGCTCCTCCTGCTGACCCTGGGCTCTAACACCGCCAGTTGGCGCCCGGAAGTCCTAGCTGCACAGAGAAAAACACCAGCCAATCTGTCAGTGGGGTTCAGCAACGCCAGCTGTTCCCCTGCTGTGTAGCCGGCATCGTGTACTGCAAAAGCCACGCGGACACAAAGCTGCCCCCAGTGCAGGCTTCGGCCTACACTCTCCTCTCTCTCCACCTGCTGACCCTGGGCTCTAACACCGCCAGTTGGCACCCGGAAGTGCTAGCTGCACAGAGCAAAACACCCGCCACTCTGTCAGTGGGGTTCAGCACCGCCAGCTGTTCCCCTGCTGTGTAGCTGGCAACGTGTCCTGCAAAAGCCACGCGGACACAAAGCTGCCGCCAGTGCAGGCTTCGGCCTACACTCTCCTCACTCTCCACCTGCTGACCCTGGGCTCTAACACTGCCAGTTGGCGCCCGGAAGTGCTAGCTGCACAGAGCAAAACACCAGCCAATGTGTCAGTGGGGTTCAGCACCGCCAGCTGTTCCCCTGCTGTGTATCTGGCAACGTGTCCTGCAAATGCCACGCAGACACAAGAACTGAAATTGAAGGGAACCTGTCCCCCCCCAGGCGTTGGCATGTATAACAGCCACCTTGTACAGCAGTAATGCTGCATTTGTACAAGGTGGTTCATTAATTTACTCTCCTTGCACACGCCGAACGCAACACGTCTAAAATGTGTCTCCTGAGACCATTAAACCGTCCCTGAGGTGTGACTTTCCTTTGTAATGACACGCTGCACCCCCCTTGGTAGCGCTGCCCGTCTTCTGACATCATTGTTTGGCTGGCTGCGCCTCTGCGGCCGCCCTGCCTGACACAACGCCCCTCGGTGTCTTATTTTTTTTGACTGCGAGGGTGTGATTGACGGGCATGAGCAGTGCATATCTTCGCCTGTTGTCACTCATCTCCTTCCGCCTTCTTCACACTGTGCGGCCTCATGGCCGTGGCATGCCATAAAGGATCAGCTGGCGCCGCACAGTATGAAGCAGGTGTAAGGACCCGAGTGTGAGAGGCGAACATATGTACTGCGCAAGGCCATGAATCCCAGTCCCGCAGTGTGAAACAATGTAAAGACACTGCTGGGCTGGGATTCATGGGCATCGTGAACCGCACCAGCCGACATCAAATGATGTCAGAAGACGGACAGCGCATGGCCAAGGGATAACGCAACAGCGCAGACTCCTGTACAGCAAAATGCGATGCTCAGGAGGCCGCGCCAAGCACCAAGGTGGTATTTTTGCCAGCTGTGCTGCGTCTCATTAAGAAGGGATCTCCCTCCTCCAAGAGAGTTTTGACTGTATAAGGGCCTAAATGTGGTACGTGTTTCATTCAGCGTGTGCAAGGAACAAAATTAAAAGAGCAACCTTTGACTTGGGCAGCATTACTGCTGCCCAAGGTGTGGCTCTTCTAGTTTGTAACACCTGAGGGGGGTTAAAGGTTACCTTTAAAATTGGTTCAATTAGGCTTCGGCCTACACTCTGCTCCCTCTCCTCCTGCTGTCCCTGGGCTCTAACACTGCCAGTTGGTGCCCGGAAGTGCTGGCTGCGCAGAGCAAAACACCCGCCACTCTGTCAGTGGGGTTCAGCATTGCCAGCTGTTCCCCTGCTGTGTAGCCGGCATCGTGTCCTGCAAAAGCCATGCGGACACAAAGCTGCCGCCAGTGCAGGCTTCGGCCTACACTCTCCTCACTCTCCACCTGCTGACCCTGGGCTCTAACACCGCCAGTTGGCCCCCGGAAGTGCTAGCTGCACAGAGCAAAACACCCGCCACTCTGTCAGTGGGGTTCAGCACCGCCAGCTGTTCCCCTGCTGTGTAGCCGGCATCGTGTCCTGCAAAAGCCACGCGGACACAACAGACCTCCAAATGCCTCCAGTGCAGGCTTCGGCCTACACTCTGCTCCCCCTGCTGACCCTGCTCCAACACCACTAGTTGGGGCTCTAGGAAGACAAGCTTGAATAGTTCCCCATCCTGGTTCCAGTACCGTCAGCTAATTCCGGGTAGAGCCTTTGGCTTAGGTGCCTCCTTCTGGGTATCCGAGTTCCACCAATGTCAGGTGGTCCTTGGTAGTGCTTTCAGGCACGGGTACCTCCTGCTTAGTAACCGGGTTCCAGTAATGTCAGCTGGTCCTCGGTAGTTCCATTGGCTCTTGGACCTTCGGCTACCCATCCGGGTTCCAGTACCGTCAGCTGGTTCTCGGCAGTGTCTTTTGCTCTTGTACCTTCTGCTCCCCATCCTGGTTCCAGTACCATCAGCTGGTTCTGGGCAGAGCCTTTGGCTTAGGTGCCTCCCTCTGGGTATCTGAGTTCCACCAATGTCAGGTGGTCCTTGGTAGTGCTTTCAGGCACGGGTACCTCCTGCTTAGTAACCGGGTTCCAGTAACGTCAGCTGGTCCTCGGTAGTTCCATTGGCTCTTGGACCTTCGGGTAGCCATCAGAGTTCCAGTTCCATCACCTGTTTCTCGGCATTTTCTCAGCCTTCTTGTACCTTCTGCTACATTTCCAAGTTCAAGACCCTAAAGACAATGACCCGGAAGACCACCCCTAAGATGACGATGACACCAGAGACGACAACCACTGAGATGACGACGACCCTGGAGACGATGACCCTGAAGACCACCCCGATGACAACGACCCCGGAGACGACGACCCTGGAGACGACGACGACATGGGAGACCGAGAAGCAGAAGAACAAGAGGCTGCAGAACAAAGAGCAGAAGAACATTAAGCATAACACTAAATATCAGAGCAAAAGATATTATCTAAATTATAAGCAGAAGAAGACTAAGCAGTGTATGGGGGTGAGTCCGTTCCTCCTCGTGGTGCCCCTGGATAAAGCCTGATGCTGCAGGCCAAACTGAACGCGGACAAATCTAACTGTTTTGTGACAGGCAGAACGGAAGGTGTAATCTTCAAACTTTTATAGATAACAACTATGGGAATGCCTGTCACAAATAAGAATATGATGAAGAAGTTGAATATGAAGAAGAATAATAGTTAAATAAAAAGAATATGAACAATTTAACAAAAAAAAATTATAGGTAGAATATGAAGAAGATGAATAAGGTGAAGAAGAACTTGATGTCAAAGATGCTGATGATGATGAAGAAGAAAGTGTGGGAGAAGTAAAAAAGAGGGTAAAGGGCGTGGAAGTAGTGAAACATCAATATCTGACAAAATAAAAAAAAACTTAACATAGCCAATATCTTTGTAACTCCGAACGTCTTAAAAAATTTTTAAAATTCCTGCTATTCTATTTGATTGGGCTAAGCCTCTATGCCTTTAATGTCTCCGCCACGTCCCCCAATACATCCTACATTATTCTTAGTTGTTTTCCTTCATGTAGAATGAACCTACAAGGAAAGAAAGGGTTTATTTTAATTCCGATATTTTCATCCCATTGACTTGCATTGGTATCGGGTATCGGTATCGGCGAGATCCGATATTTTGCCGGTATCGGCCGATACTTTCTGATACCGATACTTTCCGATATCGGAAGGTATCGCACAACACTAACCAGGAGTCAAATTTGTTCATCAAAATAGTTAGGCCTAATATACGTGTTCAGCCAAGAGGCCCTATTTGCTAATCCAAATAATTTGGGATAAAACTGTGTTGCAGTGAGGAATCAGAGGCTCCATTTGCCCTTAAAAATCCTTAGGCCTATTATAGATATTAAGCCAGGAGGCCCTATTTAATCATCCAAATCGTTTGGTGGTTAGGTGTTAATGTTAATGAAACACTGTCTCGTCCTATCCAAAGACCACCAACAACATCTGTTACTGGACGGGCTACTCTATTCCCTTTCATTGGCAGCCACACAGTGGTATGCTGTGTAGATGAGGGTCAGATAGAGCATGTGCAACAGTGGATGACAAGCGCTGCATCAAGTGGCCTCTCCTCCTCTTCCTCCACTTTAACATCACACACAGAGCCATTCTGCAGAGCTGTTCATACATTATATTCCATGAGCATCAGAGGTCTGCTCCAAAAATTCACAGAATCTAGAGGAGGAAAAGCATATGCACAATGCCAAAACTTTTCATGTTGGATCCTGGAGCCGGCCCCTCATCACCAGACATCAACCACTGTGGATGTAGGTGATCCTGATTAGACTCATGTGGCACCCCAAGAGTCCGGTTGCCACACTGGCATTGCCTCCCTCACAGGGGGTGATGCCACGCCTGGAAGCAAGAGGGGTCCCCTTTCCAGGTAATTTCAGTACACAACACCTTTCCTGACTCCAGACCAGAAGGGGGAGCTCTAACACCTGTTTTAGAGGAACTTCCCTATAAATTCTGTCCTGGAGGCGTGGTGAGGCATGGTTTCACATTTGTGGCTGTGTCCGCAGCGCTTCTTCCGTAATAATCCGCATGCGTTGTGTATTCCTATATTTAACATTAGGGATGCATGTGTATGCGTTTGATTGGGTTTTGCCGCGTTTGATGACACATGCATCATTTCGTCGTCTGCGGTTTGGCGAGGTAAACGCTACATGTAGTAATTTTAGAGGCGTCAATTTGCCACCTAGAAACGTATGCGGTTGTTAGCGGAATAAAATGCGGCATAAAAACGCATTGCTGTCTATGTGAACGCATGCGGCCGCAAGCACATGCGTTTGCTTGCGTTCGTGAAAGCATGCGTTGCACCAAAGAAAAACATGTCTAGACACTGATTAGCCACCCCCACATACAAGGTGATAAAGGGAGGGAGTGGACAGTTGCAGGTCACTACACAGCAGACAGAGAAGCAGAGCAGACGCAGGCCAGAACCTTGGAGGAAACAAGACACTGAACAATGTGAGTATATCAAAGCCAATGCCTTTATTTTCTATTTTCTGTCTCTACATGTCCTAATTTCTGCCAATTCTTTCTTTCTGCGTGCATTAGAATGTCTTCTTCTGATGAGGAGCAACGTCGTGGGCCTTCTCAAGCCGAACATGTCAGTGAAGTGAGTACTCACCTCCTCAGATTGGTAAGTATTCATTGTCACACCTACACATATGACAATTTTTTTTCCTTTTTTTAGAGCACTTCTTCCACTGCGGCAGAGGGCGAGCAGGATAAGCGGGGTCATGGTCGGGTGTCAAGGCGGCAGCGTGTAAGTATACCTGGCTGACTGTTTTCTGTATCCTCACTTTAGTATTCTTGAATCTTCCTTTCTTTACTTCCCTTTTTCTTTACATTTTTCTTCTGGACTCCTTTTTTATCTTGACTTTCCTTATTCATGCCATTTCTCAGACTCTGTTTTCTTTCTTTTCCTTATGTTAATGTATACAACATTTAATGTCTTCATTTATGTTTTAGGCTCCAGAACGGGATGAGGACCTCATTGACAACCATATCCTCATCTCCCTGCTCCATGAGCGAGTCCCGTTGTGGGACACCCGGGTTCCACAGCACTCGGACAACGTGACGATCCAGCGCCTATGGAATGAGGTGGCCAAAGCGATGTGGGATGGCTGAGACAACGCCCCGACTTGGGTCCGAACTGCATTTTGTAAGTATTGCAATGCAGTGTGAAGCAGCAGAGACCTTGGTTGTGCTCACACAACTGTGTGTGATGACACAAACTCTCAGGAGTTTCTCTCATTACACACAGTTGTGTGAGCACAGCCAAAAGTACATTGTCTAACCATTATGTTTTGTTTTTTCAACAGTGCTCAAAGTCAAAACACGTTGGCATTCGATGAAGGACTTCTTCAACAAGGACCTGCGTCAAGAGAGCCGTGTTCCCAGTGGTTCTGGAGCAAGGATCCAAAAGTATAAATACCATCGCATTCTGGCATTTTTAAGACCGGTCCTTGCCCAGAGAACATAAGTATATCTCCTGTGCATTAGGTTGTGTTGTATTGCCATAATATCCATGTTTCTATTCAAAAGGAGTTGGCGTTTATTTAGTTTTTGGTATTATTTTTTTTTCCTTTGTTCACAGCACATGGAGCAGCACTGTTGACCCAGGTTCTGGAGCGGTCCTTCATCAGACAGCCACGGACCCGTCCCAGCCATCCAGCAGCGCTGCAGCAAGTGGGCCTGACACACTAATTGGAGACCAGGAAGCTGGTCCATCAGGTGTTCCCCTTTCCCAGTCCTCTGCCTCTGCCCCTTTTTTGGGGGGCTCCTCCCGGCAGCGGCAGAGGGCATCGGACAGGTCACTCATACCCAAATTTTTGCACTTGAGCTCGGTTTTTCACGATGGACTCAAGGCTTTGGGTGACCGACTGGATACAGCCATTAGCCATATGAATACACGTATCTAGGAGGTCACCAAAAGCATTGACCAAGTAAAAGCCGACCTCCAGAGGCCAGTACATCATTTTTTTAACCAAATTGAACAGGGCATGTCGGAACACCTTACTCCTGATCTTCAGCTTAGTGTCATGCAGGCCTGTAATGCTGCGTACGTGCAGGCTATGCAGCAGAGTCGGTATTTTCAGCAGACAGTGGCAGCATATCATATGCCTACACTGTCATGCTTTACCTCTATGCCGACCTCTGCTGCATACCACTGCATGGCCACCTCCATTCCTAGCACTGCCGGACACCACTACAGCACCACCACCATGCTGAGTGCTGTTGGACAGCCCACTGCCACCACCATGACAACTGCTGCTCCTGCTTGGACTTCCTCCACTGCCACCACCATGCAGCAGCAGGACCATGGCATGGCCTTCCGCTCCACAACTACCACGATGCAGCAGGACCCAGGCATGGCCTTCAGCTCCACCACCACCACAATGCAGCAGGACCAAGGCATGGCCTTCCACTCTACGAGCACTATGGACTCTGATATGGCTGCCCACTCTATGAGCACAATGGACCCTGGCATGGCCTTCCGCTCTACGAGCACTATGGACTGTGATATGGCTTCCCGTCCTATGAGCACAATGGACCCTGGCATGGCCTTCCGCTCTACGAGCACTATGGACTCTGGCACAGCTGCACGCTCTATAAGCACAGTGCAGCCGGACCCCGACAGGTCATCCACCACGACCATGCCACGACAAATGAGCCTACCGAGGCTTCCCAGAACACGTAGATCCCAGAAAGGGAAAAAAATAAAAAATGCGTACTATCAGTATTCCTCCCCCCTCACCTCCAGTGTGTCTGTAATGTCAGGTTTGTCTCACCCTTCCAGTGCGTCTCAGGCCTCTCATGTGTCAAGCTCCATCCCCGAACTACCAGACCCCACTAGTTTAATTGCCCCTTCTCCTGCCACCCCTGCGTTGTCCACACTTAGCCAGGCCTCACAGCTTCAAACCCCCAATTTCCATCACTCTACCCCAAGCAGACGCAGTTAAATAAAAATTTTGTTTGTAAGAAAATAAATACTATTGTTTTTTGCCCCCAATTATGTGTGGTTAATTGTGTATTTCGCCGCCGGCAACACACACTGTGCGCCAAATAAAACACTGCGCCGCACACTTTATTTTTTGGCCACATCATAGCTCCAGTAGTTAGCAAGTACAATACTTTGTGTGTCTTTAGTATAAAGATATGAGGTGGACCAAAAAATTTATACTTGTATTTTCTCCATAATCTCTTTGTTCTGCTTAGTCTGTGACTAGTGTTGCAGACTGAAGAGAAAATGGTGGCAATACAATGCAGAACTATACTCAACAGTCAACAGGTCAGGTGTCCAAAAACTCATTAGTTAGGACACCTGACCTGGTGAGTAGAGAACTGCCTTGTATAAGCTCCTTTTTCTCTTCTGTGTACGTAATCTATTTCACACAAAGTGAATGGACGACGGCAGTCATACAAGGCATATCTATGCTCACCTGGACATGTGTCAGAAATAGTGAATTCATGAGGCTGTTATATGTGCATCATGAATTCATTATTTCTGACACCTGACTTGATGAGTATCGATCTGTTTTGTATTAAACAGCCATTGTCTCTTCAGTCTGCGTCCAATGGATACTGCAGAACAGAATCAGGACGCAATGACGTCAACAACCTTACCACTAACAACCTAAGGCTGCCGTCACACTAGCAGTATTTGGTCAGTATTTTACATCAGTATTTGTAAGCCAAAACCAGGAGAGGAACAATTAGAGGAAAAGTATAATATAAACATATTTAGCACTTCTGCATTTATCACCCACTCCTGGTTTTGGCTTACAAATACTGATATAAAATACTGACCAAATACTGCTAGTGTGACGGCAGCCTTGGTTTGTAGATGAAATACATAGGAGACACGGTCAAGATACCAAAAAATAAAGTTTATTAACAACAAATATTAGTAACATTTAAAAAAAATAACTGGTACAGACCAAATCCCAAAAGGACATTTATACAACATTGTCCTGCCATGAGACACATCCAATATCTGAATCAAAAAAGGCAACAAATTGGTCCCGCATGTGGCCAACTTCAGCAGTTGACCGCAGCGGGTGATGCTGGTAATCTGGCAATGGGTTTCCAACTGGTTCATCCAGTTCAAAGTTGGGTCGCTCCTTAGCCATTATGTAATTGTGGAGAACCACACAGGCTTTGACCGCCTCGTCGACTGTCTCCATTTTTAGATTAATGGCTGTTGCAAGAATGCGCCATTTTGAGACTAGAATCCCAAAGGTACACTCTACTATTCTCCGGGCCCTGGTCAGTCTGTAGTTAAAGATCCTTTTAGTGTGGTTTAAGTCTCGACTGGAATATGGCTTCAGTAGGTTTTCACACATCTGAAAGGCCTCATCCCCCACAACCAAAACAAATGGCATCGGTGGACCTTGAGTGTTGGGGAGAGGTCGTGGCCGTGGAAAATTAAAATTTTTGCCATACACACGGTGCCCCATATCCGAGTTCTTGAAAGTCTGGGAATCGTTGCCATGGTCAAAAGCTCCAATGTCCACGGCGATGAAGCGACAGTCCGCATCTGCTATTGCCATGAGCAAAACAGAAAAATATTTTTTATAGTTGAAGTACTCCGATCCTGTTCTGGCTGATTTGATAACGCGGATGTGCTTTCCGTCCACCGCTCCCAAATAGTTGGGGAAATCACACACACTCCAGAATTTTTCAGCTATTTCAATCCACATGTCCGCGGTGGGTAGGGGTATAAACTCATCCCAGAGAACATTCCACAAAGCCCGTCAGGTTTCCGCAACTATTCCGGACAGGTTTGAAATTCCAAGCCGGTATTGGAAGTGGAGGGATGATAAACTCTCTCCGGTTGCCAGAAATCTGGAAGAAAAAAAAAATAAAAAATTACAATCAATTCTATTTATGGTGTTGTTATGCTAAAGACATAAAGGAAAATACAAAAAAAATACATGTCAGAACCCCCCAAATTAGCACTGGCATTTGTTTAGATTTGTTACATACCTTAATGTAACCAGCAGACGTTCCTCTGGTGGAATCGCTCTACGGAGCTGGGTGTCCTGTCTCCATATGGCTCCTTGGACATGAGCAAGCAAATCCTGGAAAGAGTCTTGCGACATCCTGGTATATTCCGGGAATTTGTCCGGGTTGGCATTAAGCTCGCCATACAGCGTGTGATAGGCTCCACGGCTCTCACGTAGTTCGATAATGGTGTGTCTCCAAAAATGCCTACGCCATCTCCTTCTCTATCTTTCGCGATTTCTGTCTAGCTCCCAAGCAAACGCATAGACAAGAAACAGCTTGATGCTTAAATCCAGGTTGAAATAAAAGCTGTCCATGCGAAGATCCATCATGATACAGGATACAGTAGCACACTGTTAAGATTTCAGCAGTCCTAGGGTCTATATATAGAGATCCCATAATACACGCCCTCTGTAGTCACATTGGCGGTGTCTGGTTATCTAGATTTTTCTCCTGTAAAATTTTTCACCATACACACCAAAAATGCAAACGCATGACAAAACGCATGGAAAAGCGTGCAAACGTGGTGTTTTTTTAACCGCATGCATTCCCGCATGCGTCTAAAAAACGCTGCGTTTGTACATGTTTCTATGCGTTCTTTCCTGCACTTGCAGATGCGGATTAAACGCTGCAGATTCTAACGCAAATGTGAAACTAGCCTAGACTAGAGTTTAAATCAGAGAGCAGACAGTGAAGGAAGAAGAGGCAAGAAGTGAGGAGAATCTGGGGGATAGGAGCTGCGACTGAGCTCACCCTGCGACTAAGCGCAGAAGACTGGACACCGCAGTCCATATTTTTGTGGGAACTTCAGGTCCCACAATCAAATCCAGAGGACAGGAAATTGCAGGTTTTCTGGCCCCAGCTGACACCCGAAGGCACAGCAGCATACAAGAGCCTGGAGTCACCACGAGGGAGTGACACCTGGAACAGGCTCAAGCTGCCTGCCATGTGGGAAGTGTTTCACTTAGTGGACAGACTGAGGGAGGGACTTGAGGAGAACTAAAAGCACCAAGCACCCAGAGAACAGCAAAAGTAGGAAGGCCTCCAACTCTACCTGGCTAGGGGGACTCTGAATTTCTTCCAGGCTGCCCGGATCTCCATTACCAGCTGTGAATTGTGCCCCAGACTGCACCTTCAACCTGAGATTAAAGGTAAAGAAACTACAGTCCTTGTGTCCTCCACTCATTTCTTGCACCCCCACTCCTGCACCCAAATGTCTACCATCCCTCATAAACTGTTCTGGTAATCCACCTGCGAGAAGCCGAACCATCTAAGCTGCAACACCACCGGCCCCAGCGGTCCCCTTAAGCAGCGTCAGCCATCTATAGACAAACACCACAGGTGGCGTCACATACAATCACTTATGAACTTCCCCTTTCATATTTTTACTGCGCACCTAGGGCCACGGACCAGGTCATTGCTGTCATGAACACCCCTTTAAGAGCCATGTGACCTGGTTCTTAGTACCCCACAGCCCTAGCGGGTGTTGCACTTAGATACCAGATGCACACGCGGACTGTGCTGTGGTGTCAGGGCATGTCGTGGAGGAGGGTGACTCTCAGGGCGAGGTGTGGGAGAACAGAAAGGATAATGATGAGGTTGTAGATCCCACTTGGTGTGAACCCAGAGGTACACAGCTGAGTAAGCAGAGAAGGTGGAGGAGGAGGAAAACGAAGAGGTTACATTGCAGCTTCCCGCACAGACACTGAGTGATGCAACCATGACAAGCACTGTATCTTTAGCCACAACCCTGGCTGTGGCCAGCACCGGTCACGAGCCTGCAGTTTGCAGGAGCAGCAAGAGTTGCCTAGATTTGGCCTTTATTGAGACCGAAAAGGATGATTCAACTCACATTATCTGCCAAATTTGAAAAAAAAGAGTCAGTAAAGGCAAAAATTGCAATAATTTGACAACTACATGCATGAACCGGCACATATGTAATCAACATGCCTTAGTCTGGGAATCTTTCTGCACTAAGGTGCGAACTACTGGGCCTTGCGAATCATTGGCCGTTCCATCCACCACATCTGCTGCTTCTTCCTCCTTCGTCACCATGCTAAGTCTTCTCAAGCAGGTCTCTGGCCATAGAAACTTCACTTGCTTACCCCCTACAGTCGGGGTGAGTGAAAGCCCGTCAGCTGATACAAAAGTGGATATGTTTTTTTGACACCTAACACAACAGATCTTTCTCAATCCACCATAACATCTCCACCTGCACTTCACTCACAGTCCAACAGTGTGTCCTGTTCACCCACTCCACCTTCTCTCAACAAAGCAGCTAGTCCTCGGTCTCGCCGTTGTGGTCGCCTAAAGGAAATGTGCAATTGCAGTTGTGTGCACTTACAGGCTTCAATAGGTCCTCTGCGATGTGTAGCTGGGGCCTGCTGATGGCCTCCATCGCTACTATCTTGGTAGCTCAGCTACAGAGACTGCACTTTACACTGCATACTACATAGTATTGCAGTTTATGGCATACTCAATCAAACAATCACAGGTTCAAGTCCCCTAAAGGTACAAAAATAAAATATAAAGTTTAAAAAAAATAAAAAATATAAATAATTTCTCAGTTTAAAAAATAAATGAATAATAAACTTACAAGTATTTGATGTCACAGTATTCATAAAAGTCTGGTCTATTAAAATATAAAAATATTTTAGCTGAAAAGAAAAAATGCCCAGTATACATTTTTTTAGTCCACGCAGTTCCCCAAAAAATGCAATAAAAAGTGATTAATTTGTCGAATGTACCACATAAAGATATAAATAAAAATATCAGCTCGGCACACAGAGAACAAGCCCTCACACAACTCCATCCTTGAAAAAGCACAAAAACTTGTGGGTCTCAGAGAATGGCGACAAGCAAAATTTGTTTTTGCAAACTTCTAAACCCTATTTCACCAATAAAATCTAAAAAAAAACATACAAGTTTGATATTGCCGTAATTGTAGTGACTTGGAGTATAATGTTGCTACTTCGTTTTAACCGCACAATGCATTCCGTAAATATTCATATACACAGGTAGTAAAATGTAGATACAGTAAAGCATGGCTAGAAATCATATAAGATCCGTCAACAGTAGTAAGAATTATTAACATTTAAACAGAGATAAAAGTGGAAAAATAAAGAAAGACAGTGAAGATGATGAATATTTAATACCAAGAAGCTATTTCATATTTGCTGAGCCACATATTAATCGAGTAAAATAAATGAAGTCAACCTACCTCCACTGAAGCTGTACCATTCCGCACCATTTATTATGGATCCTTTCTTAACAAAATTTCCACCACATCTTTCGGTCAACTGGTCTGACATTTTGGGATTTGAAGCCACGTAGGTTTTTGAAAGTAACTTAAATACCTGATGAAATGGATATAGATTGATTTGCGAACAACATCATGGCTGCTTTCTTTTTAATAGATAACTTTTTCATTTGAAAAATTGTTCAAAATGATATTTTATTTACATTTGATTTCGCTTTTCTTGCTAAGAATAGGGATCAATTGAGCCATTTCAGTCAACTGTCAAAATAATGAAATATTCATGCAGATCCTTATTTTTGTGTTAGATTAATGTTGGTGTAGGCATTAAATGTAGTTTGCCTGAATTCAGATACATGAAAGCTAAGAACAGTTGTCACTTCCCTTCCCCCACCCGTTTGGTAAAATAACCCAAAAGTTCTCCTTTTAAAGACTGTAAAGTACAACTTTCCTACATGCCTTTTTGATGAAAATGTGATTAATATATCACTTTCATTACAAATGTAAATAGACAAGTTATTCTTCTCTAAGAAGATCAGACACCAAATGTTTCATGTTGAACAGGACAGACAATGTAATAGTGACTGAAGAATGGAATACATTTTTTTTTGTTTTTTTGTTTTTCTTTTAATCTTACTTCTACATTGCAGATATATTGCCAATCGAAGTATTAGGCACCGAATGAGTTAACTTTTGTGAAGACTAATGGTTTTCATTGAAGGAGTGTACTTCTTCTCCGTGTATGAGATGTCCAATCATAATCAGGCAGCAACACAGCAGAAAAAGGACACACCCCCACCATAGCATAGAGCAGGTTTCACAGACTGTGAGATGTAGTGATGCAGGTCTGATCTCCTGGTCTAATCTTCTGCATGATCAGAAAATGCAGCTTAATTTATCTGTGACACAATAGAAACCCTTCTATCATCTCTCCTCTCATTGTATGGTCAGCTCTACTGTACTGCCCTTTCCTAAGAAAGAAAGAAAGAAAGAAAGAAAGAAAGAAAGAAAGAAAGAAAGAAAGAAAGAAAGAAAGAAAGGATAACAGCAATCAATCAATCAAAAAAATTGTGCAAAGAAACTGACCTTTTCCTTATTCTATTGCAATGTCTCAGATTATAGAATATATATTGTATATGGCGTCTGCTTCTCACCTTGTCATCTGGAGTAGGAGAATACATTTTTTCTTCTAAAGGATGTTTTGAGAAGTCATAAGGGTAACTGACAACCAAGTCACCTCCGTGAAGACTCCCAGATAGAACAAATGGGATTTTTCTCATCCATTTCATGACCGCTTTTGTCTCTGGAGCGACCTACATGGAAAGGAGTGAAATATAGAAGGTGTAAACAGCCTCAATAGGGTATAGTAGTGCCTGGAAGAGACCACTGTAGAGTTTCAGTATAGATACTGGTGACATAGGACCAATATCCATGATGGGGCAGTAGAATATGCCAGCAAGGTCTAATTGATGGGCATCTAGCCAATGTTACCTGTGCTATTAGCTAGGTCAAGTGGAAGAATGATAGGAAAGCACCAATGAGATTCTTCCATTGGCTCTTTCAGGCATCCACATGGACACTGTTGACTATCAATCGGATATTGGTAATATTCCCACCATCGTGCCTAGTCAGGTAAACAACACAATGAGGACAGAAAATGTCTTCATATATCAATTACGTTAAAGTTTTAGTTCCAGACGTTTTCATATAGTAAGTGGATCATTTTATTGTTAAAAGCTAAACGGTTAAAAGTAAACCCATCCTGGCCATGTGATGACTACTCAGGTGCACTTTACACTTACACTTATTCATTTATTCTTTTTCCACAGTTCAGGAGACATAGGCCATTGTTCGTATGATACTAGGGTTGAGCGAAACGGATCGTTCATTTTCATAAGTCGCCGACTTTTGGCAAAGTCGGCGTCTCATGAAACCGAGCCGATCCCTGTGTGGGGTCTGCCATGCGGTACGCGACTTTCGCGCCAAAGTCGCGTTTCAATGACGCTAAAAGCGCCATTTCTCAGCCAATGAAGGTGGACGCAGAGTGTGGGCAGCGTGATGACATAGATCTCAGTCCCCACCATCTTAGAGAAGGGCATTGCAGTGATTGGCTTGCTTTCTGCGGCATCACAGGGGCTATAAAGGGGCGTTCCCGCCGACCGCCATCTTACTGCTGCTGATCTGAGCGTAGGGAGAGGTTGCTGCCGCTTCTTCAGAAGCAGGGATAGTGATAGGCAGGGTACATAAAGCTACAAACCGCTTGTGCTGTAGCGATTTCCACTGTCCAACACCACCTTTTGTTTGCAGGGACAGTGGAAGCTACATTTTTTTTTTCCTCAGCACTGTAGCTCATTGGGCTGCCCTAGAAGGCTCCCTGATAGCTGCGTTGCTGTGTGTGTACGCCGCTGTGCAAACCAACTGCTTTTTTCAAAGCACAAATCCTGTTTTTCCTTCCTTTCTGCACAGCTATCTTGTGTGTTTGTCCACACTTTTGTGTGCAGCAGTCCTTTTTATAGCTGCCTGCCATACTTTTCTGAGATAACTGCAGGGAGATAAATATTGGCAAGTCTGCCTCCGTGCCATTGCTGTGTGTGGCATCTGTCTTTCATTGTGTGGCACGGAAAACCACTGTGTAATACTTGGCCATTTTTTTTTTTTGTGGGTACATTCTCCCTTTTCAAAAAAAATAATTAGTGGGAGATAAATATTGGCAACTCTGCCTCTGTGCCAGTCCTGTGTGTGGCATCTGTCTCTCATTGTGTGGCACCGAAAACCACAGTGTAATACTTGGCCATTTTTTTTTGTGGGTACATTCTCCCTTTTCAAAAAAAAAATAATTAGTGGGAGATAAATATTGGCAACTCTGCCTCTGTGCCAGTCCTATGTGTGGCATCTGTCTCTCATTGTGTGCCACCGAAAATCACTGTGTAATACTTGGCCATTTTTTTTGGGGGGGGTACATTCTCCCTTTTCAAAAAAAAAAATTAGTGGGAGATAAATATTGGCAAGTCTGCCTCCGTGCCATTGCTGTGTGTGGCATCTGTCTCTCATTGTGTGCCACCGAAAATCACTGTATAATACTTGGCTATTTTTTTTGGGGGGGTAACATTCTCAATTTTCAAAAAAAAAAATTAGTGGGAGATAAATATTGGCAAGTCTGCCTCCGTGCCATTGCTGTGTGTGGCATCTGTCTCTCATTGTGTGCCACCGAAAATCACTGTGTAATACTTGGCCATTTTTTTTGGGGGGGGGTACATTCTCCCTTTTCAAAAAAAAAAAATAGTGGGAGATAAATATTGGCAAGTCTGCCTCCTTGCCTTTGCTGTGGGTGGCATCTGTCTCTCATTGTGTGGCACCGAAAACCACTGTGTAATACTTGGCCATTTTTTTTTTTGTGGGTACATTCTCCCTTTTCAAAAAAAAAAATTCGTGGGAGATAAATATTGGCAACTCTGCCTCTGTGCCAGTCCTGTGTGTGGCATCTGTCTCTCATTGTGTGCCACCGAAAACCACTGTGTAATACTGGGCCATTTTTTTTTGGGGTACATTCTCCCTTTCCAAAAAAAAAAATTAGTGGGAGATAAATATTGGCAAGTCTGCCTCTGTGCCATTGCTGTGTGTGGCATCTGTCTCTCATTGTGTGGCACCGAAAACCACTGTGTAATACTTGGCCATTTTTTTTTTTGTGGGTACATTCTCCCTTTTCAAAAAAAAAAAATTTGTGGGAGATAAATATTGGCAACGCTGCCTCTGTGCCAGTCCTGTGTGTGGCATCTGTCTCTCATTGTGTGCCACCGAAAACCACTGTGTAATACTTGGCCATTTTTTTTTTTTTGGGTACATTCTCCCTTTTCAAAAAAAAAATTAGTGGGAGATAAATATTGGCAAGTCTGCCTCTGTGCCATTGCTGTGTGTGGCATCTGTCTCTCATTGTGTGCCACCGAAAATCACTGTGTAATACTTGGCCAATTTTTTTTTTTGTGGGTACATTCTCCCTTTTCAAAAAAAAAAAAATAGTGGGAGATAAATATTGGCAAGTCTGCCTCCGTGCCATTGCTGTGGGTGGCATCTGTCTCTCATTGTGTGGCACCGAAAACCACTGTGTAATACTTGGCCCTTTTTTTTTTTTGTGGGTACATTCTCCCTTTTCAAAAAAAAATAATTAGTGGGAGATAAATATTGGCAACTCTGCCTCTGTGCCAGTCCTGTGTGTGGCATCTGTCTCTCATTGTGTGGCACCGAAAACCACAGTGTCATACTTGGCCATTTTTTTTTTTGTGGGTACATTCTCCCTCTTCAAAAAAAAATAATTAGTGGGAGATAAATATTGGCAACTCTGCCTCTGTGCCAGTCCTGTGTGTGGCATCTGTCTCTCATTGTGTGCCACCGAAAATCACTGTGTAATACTTGGCCTTTTTTTTGGGGGGGGTAAATTCTCCCTTTTAAAAAAAAAATAATAGTGGGAGATTAAGATTGGCATTTCTGCTTGAGTGCTGGTCCTGTGTGTGCCATCTGTCTCAAATTATTGGGGCACAGAAAACCTAGTGTGTAACATTGGGCCTGATTTTCCTTTCAGTGTCAGGCACCTATAAAGGTATATATAAATCCTACAGAAGTTTGAGTTCACCTTTTAAGTTGTTTTACAGTAACAAATAGCGTTACTTTGGTTACATTTTGCAAACAATGAGGAAGTCTAGTGGAAGAGGTCGTGGCCGTGGGCGGTCATTGTCAGCTGGTAATGATGGTAGTGGTGGTGGAGCATCAGGTGGTCATGGTAAAAGCAGTACAGCACCTAAGTCTCGAGTTGTTGAGCCAGGTTCGTTGTCTGGCTACACAAGGCCTCGAACGCTCTCTTTTCTGGGAATAGGAAAACCACTTTTGAAGCCGGAGCAGGAGGAACAAGTATTGGCTTTCATTACTGACTCTGCCTCTAGCTCTTTCGCCTCCTCCTCGGAAAGTGGCAAATGTCAGAGCAGTGCATCGTCAGTGGATGCTCCCGGTCAGGAACAAGTTGCTTCCTTGTGTCCTTCACTAAAAACAACAGTGAAGGATGCGTCAGTCGACACAACAGGTTACTCCATGGAGCTCTTTACACATACCGTTCCTGGATTAGACAGTGAAACAGTTAACAGGCCATGCCCATTAGAAGTTGAATCGGACATGGAGTGCACAGATGCACAGCCACAGCCAGATTACTATGCTGTTCCTTTGACTCAGACCAGAACATTGCCCTCGCAGTGTACTGAGGCAGAATCAAAACCAGCGGAGACTATGGTGCCACGTCACGAACGCTATACCACCGGCTTACACGGTGACACAGACGAAGTTGCACACGAAATAGAAGAGGAGGTCATAGATGACCCAGTTGTGGACCCCGATTGGCAGCCATTGGGGGAACAGGGTGCAGGCGGCAGTAGTTCTGAAGCGGAGGAGGAGGAGCCGCAGCAGGCATCAACATCACAACAGGTTCCATCTACCGGGCCCGTATCTGGCCAAAAACGCGTGGCAAAACCAAAACCAGTTGGAGGACAGCGTGGCCATCCGGTTAAAGAAGCTCAGTCTGCAATGCCTGAAAAGGTATCCCATAGTAGAAAGAGTGCAGTCTGGCATTTTTTTAAACAACATCCAAATGATCAGCGCAAAGTCATCTGTCAAAAATGTTCAACTACTTTAAGCAGAGGTCAGAATCTTAAAAGTCTAAATACAAGTTGCATGCATAGACATTTATCCACCATGCATTTGCAAGCCTGGACTAACTACCAAACGTCCCTAAAGGTTGCAGCACCCTCGGCCAATGAAGCTAGTCAGCAACGCTACATCCCTTCCCTCCCTGTAAGCCGACCATTTCCCACACCACCTGCAGTATCTGTGCAGCTTTCGTCGCCAGGCCAAAGCAGTCAGGGAATCACCAGGTTAGTAGTAGGAAACACTGCATGTAGGGCACCGGCAAGAATACCATCTCCAACCCTCTCTCAGTCACCCATGTCCACCGGCACCACCGCTAGTTCCACGATCTCCAGCTCTCCAGTCCAGCTCACCCTACATGAGACTCTTGTTAGGAAAAGGAAGTACTCATCCTCGCATCCGCGTACACAGGGTTTGAACGCCCACATTGCTAGACTAATCTCATTAGAGATGATGCCCTACCGGTTAGTTGAAAGCGAAGCTTTCAAAGCGCTGATGGACTACGCTGTACCACGTTACGAGCTACCCAGTCAGCACTTCTTTTCTAGAAAAGCCATCCCAGCCCTCCAACAGCATGTTAAAGACCGCATCGTCCATGCACTCAGGCAGTCTGTGATTACAAAGGTGCACCTGACAACAGATGCATGGACCAGTAGGCATGGCCAGGGACGTTACGTGTCCATCACGGCACACTGGGTGAATGTGGTGGATGCAGGCTCCACAGGGGACAGCAATATTGGGACAGTTCTGCCTAGCCCAGGGTCAAGGAAAGAGTTGGCTGTAGGCGTTCGCCCCCCCTCCTCCTCTTCCTCCTCCTCATGCAGAAGCGAGAGCTCATCCACAGACCACAGTCGCACATCCACTCCATCCGCAGCTGCCACTGTTGCACACCAGGTGTGCCGTTATGGGACAGCTAGTGGCAAGCGTCAGCAGGCTGTATTGGCAATGAAGTGTTTGGGCGACAACAGACACACCGTGGAAGTTCTGTCCGAGTTCTTGCAGAATGAAACTCAGTCATGGCTGGGCACTGTACATCTTGAGGCAGGCAAGGTAGTGAGTGATAACGGAAGGAATTTCATGGCTGCCATAGCCCTTTCCCAACTGAAACACATTCCTTGCCTGGCTCACACCTTAAACCTGGTGGTGCAGTGCTTCCTGAAAAGTTACCCGGGGTTACCCGACCTGTTCCTCAAAGTGCGCAGACTTCGCCCGTATACTCCAGCCGTATGCAGAACTATCAGCGGTCTTTGAACCTTCCCCAGCATCGCCTAATCATCGACGTTGCAACAAGGTGGAACTCCACACTGCACATGCTTCAGAGACTGTGCGAACAGAGGCGTGCTGTTATGTTTTTGTGGGAGGATACACATACACGGGCAGGCAGTTGGATGGCAGACATGGAGTTGTCAGGTGTGCAGTGGTCGAAGCTACAAGACCTGTGTCACGTCCTTCAGTGTTTTGAGGAATGCACACGGCTGGTTAGTGCAGACAACGCCATAATAAGCATGAGCATCCCCCTAATGCGTCTGCTGATGCAAAGTTTGACGCACATAAAGGAGCAGGCGTCTGCAGCCGAGGAATAGGAAAGCCTTGATGACAGTCAGCCATTGTCTGGTCAGGGCCGTGTAGAGGACGCGGTAGCGGGCGAAGAGGAGGAGGACGAGGTGGATGATGGGGGTGAGTACTTTTTGAATGAGGAAGCTTCTCCTGGGCCAACAGAAATTAGTGGCATTGCAAGGCCGGGTTCTGTTTTTTTAAGGGAGACAAGTGACGTAGATTTGCCTGTAACTGCCCCTCCAACCAGCACAACCGCAGATTTGACAACTGAAACTTTGGCCCACATGGCGGATTATGCCTTACGTATCCTCAAAAGGGACACACGCATTATTAAAATGATGAGCAATGATGATTACTGGTTGGCCTGCATCCTTGACCTTCGATATAAAGGCAAATTGCAAAATATTATGCCACATGAGAACCTCGAACAAATATTAGCAACCAAACAAGCTACTCTTGTAGACCGTTTGATTCAGGCATTCCCAGCACACAGTGCCGGTGATGGTTCTCACACAAGCTGCAGGGGGCTACAGGGCAGAGGTGTTAGAGGTGCACAGATCAGAAGTGGCGTTGGACAGAGGGGTTTTCTGACCAGGTTGTGGAGTGATTTCGCAATGACCGCAGACAGGACAGGTACTGCAGCATCTATTCAAAGTGACAGGAGACAACATTTGTCCAGTATGGTTACTAACTATTTTTCATCCCTTATCGATGTTCTCCCTCAACCGTCATTCCCATTTGATTACTGGGCATCCAAATTAGACACCTGGCCTGAATTGGCAGAATATGCATTGCAGGAGCTTGCTTGCCCAGCAGCTAGTGTGCTATCAGAAAGAGTATTCAGTGCTGCTGGTTCAATATTAACTGAAAAAAGGACTCGTCTGGCTACCCAAGATGTGGATGATCTCACCTTCATTAAAATGAACCACTCCTGGATTTCAAATTATTTTGCCCCACCTTTCCCGGCTGACACCTAGCTTTCCAATAAAAGTTGCTTGCTTGTGGACTGGTCTTACTGAGTGTTCCAATCTCTTAATTTGCAGCAGCTGTTTGTCCAGCATACGACATGTTTACACCTCCCCCAATGGGAAAACTCCCCCCACGGGGCCGTGGGCTCGCCACTTGGCGCAAGCACCCGTTACAGTGCTGTTTGTCTGAAGAGGTGGGTGTGCCCGCTTTTGGTCGACGGCACTGCCACTGGGTCCCTCATAGTACAATGTAGTGTCTCTGGCGGTGGTGGTGCGCACCCAACGTCAGACACACCGTTGTAACATGAGGGGCCCTGGGGCTGTACCGCCGGCCACAAGAGAGTTCCCCCCCCCCCCAGCTCAAACTGTGCTCTACCATGTTCAAAATTATCTCGCACAGCTCCACCAATGTTTAGTCTATGCGCTGACATCATTCAATGCCTGGCCCTGACAAACAATACCAATTTGTTGACATCTATGATGCTAGTTAAAGTAGTCTGGGTCAGTGTCCTATATTGATACCAGTAAATAGTAATTTACTGCCAAATTACTTTGTCATAAACTCTGCAGATGAGCCCACCCCTGTACCTAAGCATGCCACCCTTTTTTAATTTATTGTTGTTTTGCGAGACATTAACATCTATTTAATTTTTGGGAGTACTAACTGTGTCAGACACTCCTTGCAATACTCCTCCACTGACCACAATGCTGCCTGTGTATCCATGTAACCGATTTAAAACTGCCATGAGCCTATTGTTTGTTATTTTAGGCCTTTGATAGCCTGTCTGCGGTCCCTACTTGCAATACTCCTCCACTGACCACAATGCTGCCTGGAGTGCCTGCCTGTGTATCCATGTAACCGATTTAAAACTGCCATGAGCCTATTGTTTGTTATGTTAGGCCTTCGTTAGCCTGTCTGCGGTCCCTTCTTGCAATACTCCTCCACTGACCACACCAATGCTTCCCGTGTACCCCTGGAACCTATTTAAAAGTTCATAGAGCCCAGTTATATATTTTATTTACTATTAATAAGGCCATGATGGACTACGCTGTACCACGCTACAAGCTAACCAGTCGACACTTCTTTTGCGAGAAAAGCCATCCCAACCCTCCACCAGCATGTAAAAGACCGCATTGTCCATGCACTCTGGCAATCTGTGAGTACAAAGGTGCACCTGACAACAGACGCATGGACCTGTAGGCATGGCCACGGAAGATTACGTGTCCATTACGGCACAATGGGTTAATGTGGTGGATGCATGGTCCACAGGGGACAGCCTACTAAGTCTGTCTGCAGTCCCTAATTCAAATTGTCCTCCACTGTCTAAATCGGAGCTTCAACCTTCTGGCTTTCGGCCTATAGTATCAGATATTAAACTGCATTTGGCCTTCAACTTTGGTTACGGCCTACTAACGGTGTCTGCCGCTCCCTGGTGTTGTTCTCCACTGTATAAAGCTGAGCTTCCACCTTCTGGCTCTCATTAAGTGCTGTTTTTTAAAAAACTTGGTGGTTACAGCCTACTAACGGTGTCTGCCCCTCCCTGGTGTTTGGCCTCAACTGAATAAAGCTGAGCTTCAACCTTCTGGCTTTCGGCCTATAGTATCAGAAATTAAACTGCATTTGGCCTTCAACTTTGGTTACGGCCTACTAACGGTGTCTGCCCCTCCCTGGTGTTGACCTCCACTGTATAAAGCTGAGCTTCAACCTTCTGGCTCTCATTAAGTGCTGTTTTTTAAAAAACTTGGTGGTTACAGCCTACTAACGGTGTCTGCCCCTCCCTGGTGTTTGGCCTCAACTGAATAAAGCTGAGCTTCAACCTTCTGGCTTTCGGCCTATAGTATCAGAAATTAAACTGCATTTGGCCTTCAACTTTGGTTACGGCCTACTAACGGTGTCTGCCCCTCCCTGGTGTTGACCTCCACTGTATAAAGCTGATCTTCAACCTTCTGGCTCTCATTAAGTGCTGTTTTTTAAAAAACTTGTTGGTTACAACCTACTAACGGTGTCTGCCCCTCCCTGGTGTTTCGCCTCAACTGAATAAAGCTGAGCTTCAACCTTCTGGCTTTCGGCCTATAGTATCAGAAATTAAACTGCATTTGGCCTTCAACTTTGGTTACGGCCTACTAACGGTGTCTGCCCCTCCCTGGTGTTGACCTCCACTGTATAAAGCTGAGCTTCAACCTTCTGGCTCTCATTAAGTGCTGTTTTTTAAAAAACTGGGTGGTTACAGCCTACTAACGGTGTCTGCCCCTCCCTGGTGTTTGGCCTCAACTGAATAAAGCTGAGCTTCAACCTTCTGGCTTTCGGCCTATAGTATCAGAAATTAAACTGCATTTGGCCTTCAACTTTGGTTACGGCCTACTAACGGTGTCTGCCCCTCCCTGGTGTTGACCTCCACTGTATAAAGCTGAGCTTCAACCTTCTGGCTCTAATTTTTTTTTTTTTTTTTAGTGCTGGTTGGGGCATAATACCTCTGTTTGCTGCTCCCTGGTGTTGACCTCAACTGAATAAAGCTGAGCTTCAACCTTCTAGCTCTCATTAAGTGCTGTTTTTTAAAAACTTGGAGGTTAGGGCCTACTAACGGTGTCTGCCCCTCCCTGGTGTTGTCCTCCACTGTATAAAGCTGAGCTTCAGTCTTTAGGCTTTTGGCCTAAAGTATCAGATATTAAACTGCATTTGGCCTATTAGTGTGTTTGGGCCCTTAAAACAGTGTCTGCTGCTCCTGGGTTTGCTACTCCACTGAACAAAGCAATGCCGCCTGTTTAGTCCTGTTACCAATTTTGAACTGCATTTAGCCTACTTTATTCTTTGGCCCTATATCTGTTTCCTCCCCATCCTGCCCATTGCCCAGCCAATGCTAGATGAGTCTGCTGGTACATTGACCTAGACCACTACATTCCCCTTGCACTCTACACAGCCAGAATCTGACCCTACTGAAAGTAAGGTTCCCCTTCCCGCATGTTATACCACCTTACACAGGAACAAAGAGGAAGGTGCAGATGAAAGTGCAGGTTCCTTAATCAGGTGGGGGGGCATACTCGTTGGCGACGTCACTGGCACAGGGCCCCTCAGAGTACGCTAAAGTGTCGCTGCTGGTGGGAGGCGCCCCCGCCAAGCAAACACACCGCTGTACTTTGAGGGGCCCTGTGCCAGTGCCAATGCGAACGAGTGGGCCCCCCCTGCTTGCTCAGGATCACAGCACTTGCAACGTTGAAATACTTACCTCTCCCTGCTCCACCGCCGTGATGTAGTCCACGATTCCTGGGCCCACTAAAACCTTGAACCAGCCCTACCCCCCACAACTTTTGCCAAATGACCCCCAAGTTCAAATGAACAACTATTATTATAAAGTTAATTAAGATTGACAAGCTTCAGAAACAAGAATGGATGTTTTTGGCATTAAAATGGGCACTGTAGGTGTTTTCCTGGCCTCCACTCTCTGCCGACTATGCTTCCCCATTGACTTGCATTGGGTTTCGTGTTTCGGTCGATCCCCGACTTTTAGCGATAATCGGCCGACTGCACTCGACTCGACTCTGGACAAAGTCGCGTTTCACAAAACCCGACTCGATCTTTAAAGAATGAAAGTCGCTCAACCCTATATGATACTGAACGTTGACTCTTGAATGGATGTTTGTTGCAGTTGTGACAACACAGCATTTGTTCTTGATTGGGCCAGGTATGTCTTTTGGTAAATCAAGAGACCTAAGCCACTGTTCATATAAGCCTGAATATTGACTCTTTAATTCATGTTTGTTGCAGATTATTGTGTTGCTATCCATGGAGGACAGGGATACAAAGTAATTAAACACTTGATGTTCGCTAATATGTTGATGGCCAGAAGGAAACTATAAAAGGGATCTGCCTTTGTTACCAAAGAGACTTTACACGACAGTAGCCAAGTCACCATCTCTCCAACCAGAAGAATACAGATTTGAGACCCTCTACAAGACGTCAGCTCCAGCTGGAGGAATACAGATCTGCTCCATTGACTATCACATGAACCCATGGAGATGTTTGGAGAAGCCAGGTTTGGACAATCAGGATGTGATAGAAATATGTATATCATGTAGATCTCACTTGCATGTATACTCCTCTATAATCATATATACTCATATACTCACAGCTAATATATACATTATAATCAATGGTTTAAAATGGCTGACATGAACTAATATAAGCCAGACAGATTGTATGGGGTTTTTCATCCCAAAAGCGGAACAGTGTCAGATGTATTAACTGGTGATCGAATGTCTCAACTTTGTCCTAGATACAGAGCTCAATTCTAGTTGCTTGGTCAGCAGTCATATGAGCATTAATCACAATATTCCATATATGTTTAGATAACCAATGACAGAGGAGCTAGACAATATGGTAATTAACTCACCACCCCTAACAACCCCTAACCACTCCTTTCTATATGCTATCATAAAAACTATGTATGTACAATAAAGTATCAGTATTGATGGAATGTTATTGACACAATGATGCTGCAGTCTCATTCCTTGAGCGCTCAAAATACTCAGTCTTATTGGGAGCGGCCACAGCACACACAGGGATATATTTATCCAACCCAAATTATTTCCATATCAAATGGCGCCCAACGTGGGGCATGGATGAAACACACGGGATCCTTCTGACCGGAGATACGGAGGTGTTAGCCACGGCCTTGGTTCACGGGACGGAGACTGCGCAGCTCCATAAGTAAGGTAAGAAAATTTTATCATCTTACCTGAAAGTCCCCTGTGCCCAGTCCAGGTCTATACCTCTTGCCGGTCAGGTGTGTTCACCACCACATATCCCAGGTAGTGTAAAAAGTCCAAGCCCGTATCCACGTATCCAAACCCTGGGAGGTGTCTGCTGTGTGCCGTGTATGTGTTCTGTGTTTGTGTAAGATCCGGGAGAAGGAAGGAAACAGTGACTTTTGTTTGTGGTGGCTGGGTAACAGACCGCAGGAGGTCAAATCGCTCGATAAGTTATTGCAGGATTCCTGTGCATAGGAGGAACAGGTAGCATTCCGGGGCAGGTAGTCCCATGTTCCAGGCACGGGTAGTGATAACTTAGAGGGCTACTGCAGATTCCCATAGTGCCGGCGATCCAGTTAGGACGACCGGACCGGGGTGGTAGATTTCCCGCTTGTTGTGCTTCTCACTCAGGTGGCCCGGGCACAGGTGTGTCCAGTGCGATTGGCAGTAGTCTGTTCCCAGCGCAACCTGCACGTGTCACAGAATAAAAAAGGGTATCTCCCAGATTGTCTATCTGCGTCTGTCTCTGTTTGTCAAGAATTGCTGCTTTACAATACAATTGAAAAGAAAGTGTTTTTTTTCTTTCCTTCCTCTCTCTTATGAACTTCCTCTTTTTCAGCTACGAGCAAAGATATATGGATTGTAAATCACACTGTCACATCTGTTTTTTTTTTTTTTCCCCCTACTGTTTTCAGCTGCAATGCTGACTATGTGTAGCTTTTTGTAAAGAAGTGAAACAAATTGTATCTATCATTTTTGATGCGACATACGTGTTTTCAGATACGTGATTTTAGTGACATTGATTGCAATAGCATAAGAAAAGGGGAGGTGTGTGTCTCTGACTGTGTTAAGCGCAGAGAGAAGAAAAATATATATATAGTTTTTTTATTGTTTTTTTTCATATAGTTTTTTTATTAAAGTTTTCCAAAGTTTTTTCTTTTGTATCAAAATTTTGAGTTTTTGATCATTTTGGTTCTTTTTTTTGGAGGTTTATATACTCATTTTTAGAAGTTTTTTTTAGTACTGTTTTCTTTTTTTTTCATTTTTGTGTGTTTTTCATTTTTTGCTTTTGCCATGGGGTATAAGGTGGCCAAGCAACAGGTGAGTCTTTTACCTCCTGATGAGAAAACAGCCCCCAGATAGTGGCAGAACACGAAGGTGTTAAGTACGTGAAATTCATTAGAATAGCAGATTTCAAGCTGCGGAGTGGCATGACGTAGAAAGGAAAATAAGGGAAGTTAGCTGATGTTAAATTGCTGAATGCTAATACATGGTATAAAGTAGCAGCAGTGCTTACATCGTTTAGGTGGTACAGAAAGTTATGTGAGCAAACCAGGAAGTGTTTTTTTTTTTTTTGTGTATAAGACGGGAAATATTGGATCTGTGCAGTCTGCTTTTAGCAGAATCCATGGTATAGGGAGGTTTTTTTTTTTGCACAGTATGTGGCGCGCCTCGTCTCTCCCTACAGGGAGAAGGCATCATTGCTCCACTCTATTATTCTTGTTGTTCTCCTCTATCCTCCTTTTTCTCTGTCACTCTTTCTCTCCTCATTCTTCTCTCCCGCTCTCCTCTTTCTCCACACTTTTCTCTCTCTCCACTCCTCTATTCTCCTCCTTATCTCTCTCCTCCACACCTTCCATCTTCTCCTCCCTCTTCTCCTCACTCTCTCTCTCTCCTCCTTCTCCACTCCCCCACCACACCTTTCTATATCTCTCTCTCTATCTCCTCATTCTCTTCTCCACACCTCTTTCCTCCTTCAATCAACCCCTTCTTCTTCATCTTCTTCTTCCTCTTTCTTCCTCTTCGTTGCCGGCTGGGCCAACGCCCAATTCAAACAATATGGTGCTTACAGCACAAGGTTCCCCTTTCTATGTCCCTGGCACAATCAAGCCATTGTCAGTTGTGATATCGGGGAAAGAAGGTGAAAATCCTACTACACACAATGCAGTAGGCAACCCCCAGACACATCAGGTAGCAGACAGCTCAGCCCTGGGTGCAGAGGGGGGAGGACTGATATCACCATGTAATGATAATGTACAATTTCAGCACCGGTCAGAGCTGCCTACATTCACACCAACATAGAATTATAAGCCTAATCCATCACAGCTTTAGCAAGGGGGGAGACGTCCTCACATAAAAAGGCAACTTCTAAGTCCAATATCAGCCAGTGTATGACCCCAGTACACGCTATCACAACTATTCCTCTGATGAAGATGAAGAGGGAACATCATACATGCTGTCCAGTACTAGGAGAAGAAACCCACAGGCACCAAGAATGCAGGGGCAGATAGAGGCAACACCATGACACTATGTGCAATGTAGCAGAACCAGCGAACATATGAGGCCACCTGGAATGATCTCTGGGCCATAAATGGAAATAGAAGCAGGTGATGCACTCTGGCCAATCATGAACAATTCAAACTTCCAGCAGAATTAGATGTACACGCTTGGGAGTCAGGGCCACAGCTAATTGAACAGCTCAGAGAGTGGGCCAAAGGCAGATTGGCAGGACAAGCCAAAACCAAGAGCCAAGATAAGACAGAGTCTGTAAAGAAGTTTCATGGCAGAGTAATGCAAGTATTCCAAGACTTGGGCTTCACCATTCATGACCAGATACACAGGCAAATGTTGGCACAGGCCTTTGTGCATGGACTGAGACAGCCAATTAGGAAACCACTGATAGTGGCTAGGCCTGAGAACAGGTCAATGGCAATGGATTGACCCAGCAAAATGTTTTATGTGCGCCTAGGAGACTGTTTATTGCCGATTGTCACCAAAACTGCCGCCATTATAGCACCACAAAGAGCGCGAAGAAGGAAATGGGTGCCGTGCTGCTAAGACGCCGGAAGGGGAGCCAGAGGTGAAGATGCTGCAAAGTGCCGAGCGACACACCGGAAGAACCCTGCAGACTCCAGAGAGGAGACACCGACCTCAAAAAGGTTAGCAAAAGGGAGAAGCTATGTCAGAACAGGGGGAAGAAGTGACGGCAGATGCAGCCGCAGCCCCTGTAATGCCCCCAGACCTTGGGTTGGATGCAGCCGCCGGTCTCACGGCACCCCCGGGCCTCGCCACTGACGCACCTGCAGGCCCCATCTTACCACTGCAGCTCCAATCAGCAGGCGGCCGGACCCCGCTGCCGCTACAGTACCCATCATGCCATTGTCCACAGTAGCCAAAGGGATTGAGTCCCAACCAGGGGTGCAGAAGACAGCCCCTTTCATGGTGACCACTGACCTGGAAGCGCAACCACCCTACAAAGACAGAAGAAGTGTCAAGTGTTACATCTGTGGCAAGTTTGGCCATTACCAGAACCAGTGCAAAGCACCCACACCCCTGAAGAGACTGGACCCATGCAACCCAAGAGTTGGTCCAGAGAAACAGGTCAAGTAAGAAGTGCAGAAAGCAATGAAGTACCCCGTCCATAGGACAGAGGCAAGCAAGCCAGGTCCGCAAGACACTACGCTCCTGACATGTAAAACTTCATCTGCAAGACCAATACCTCAAATTACCCTTAAAGTTGATGGCGTTGTCAGATCCAACGTGGTGCAGCCAGAAGTGTGATGACACCTGTGGAACTCGCTGATCCCACCTGCTTATTAGAATCCTCTGTGCCTCGCATGGGCATTGATGGTCAAGTCAGCTCACAAAGTCACTAAGCGGATGCACTCAAACAGGACACTCTATCCTGCCCCAGTTTGTTGTGTCCAGGACCTTCCACTCAACCTGCTGGGAGTGAACCTACTGCAGATACTGAAGGCAACCACAGTGTTCCAGGAAGATGGGACAGTGACACTTTCTTCATCCCTGACCCAAGAAGAGTCATGCTGGCGGTCCTACAAGAACCTTAAGCAATGATGAGGCCTACTCAAGGAGGTACTGGACGTAGTACCGGAAAGTCTATGGTCTGAGGGACCCCAGGACGTGAGAAAACCTCAAGTTGCCCCAGTACGGGTGTCACTCAAGCCAGATACTCCATACCCTCGTAAGGCCCAGGCCAGGCCTAGAGTCAAGCTGCCTCTGACCAACTGAAGGTCTACCTGGAAATAGGAATCATTGTTCCTTGCACATCGCCTTGCAATACCCCACTTTTCCCGGTCAAGAAAAAGACTGTAAAAGGAGAGCCAGCAAGTTCAGAATGGTACATGACCTGAGAGCTGAGAATGAGGCCACGGTGTTTGAAACTGCAATTATGCCGAATCCGCACACTCTGCTCTCAAATCTGCCTGCCACAGCAAAAGTGTTCACAGTGACCGACCTGGCTAATGTTTTCTCCAGTGTTCCCCTTCATCCAGAAGACCAGTTCCTGTTTGCCTTAATGCACCAGGGGGGACACCACACATGGACAGTGATGCCACAGTGGGCCCAGAACAGCCCTTTACAGTTCACCAAAGCAATGTCCACAGTCCTCACCAACTGGGTCACAGAACATGCAGAAGTAACCCTGCTACAATACATGGACGATCTACTCCTTTGTGCAATTGACTTTGACACGTGTAAAGCCCATTCCTTGTATCTCCTACTCTACCTGGCGGAGCAGCACTGCAAGATCTCAAAGAACAAAGTCCAGTGGTGTCTGAAGCAAGTTATGTTCCAGAGGCACTGTATTGCTCACCAGGCGAAACGCCTGACAGATGACCGGAAGACCACAGTGGAGAAGTGAAGATGGTTCCTCCAACAACTCAAAAGGTGCTACAGGACTTCCTTGGTCTAGTTTTGTATTGCAGAGCCTGGATCCCTGATGCCTCAGTCCTAATGCAGCCTCTGTGTGAATACGTCAGCGTGACCCCGTTCCTCCAGACAGATGTGGCCTTCAGTTCGATCAAGAAGTTAAAAGGCGCAGTAGTCTCAGCACCAGCACTAGGCCTACCTGACTACAAGAAGCCATTCCATCTCTACTTGATGAGAAAAGAAGGCCTTGCTACTGGAGTCCTGACGCTTCAGGGGGGAAAGCAGAGACTTTTGGACTACTTTTCAGCTTGCCTGGATCCAGTTGCAAGGGGAGCCTCTTCCTCCCGCATGAGAGCAGCAGTTGCAGCACACGCCCTCCTGGACAGGACTACTGACATCATTGGAAAAACCATTGGAAATCCTGGCTCCGCATGACATCTCAGCAATCCTCAACCAAACCCAGCTAAAACATCTCTCCACCGCCAGGCATCTTCACCTCCAGTGCTCTCTACTCCTGCCCGAAAATGTCACCATCTCCAGATGCACAGTCCTCAACCCGTCCACTCTACTCCCACTCCCAAGGGGGGATACAGATATGGACCCTCAGATAAAAAGTCTGATCAAAATCTGCATGATACCTTCTGCAGGGATCTGAATTTGCTCCGGACGGATGACCATGATTGCTTCAGCATCATGCAACAGGAAACAGCAGGACTACCCAAGGTGGCAGAAAAGCCACTGACCAACCCAGAGTTGATCCTCTATGTGGATGGCTCCAGATTTGCAGATGATGAAGGAAGATTCCACATGGGATGTGCAGTGACCAGCAATCAAGAGATCCTGTGGTCCAGAAGTCTGCCGCCCAGTCTGTCAGCCCAGGAAGCAGAACTGATAGCGCTGATGAAGGCCTACCAGATGGCAGAAGACAAGACTGACAAAATGTATACCGATTTGAGGTACTCGCATGGCATAGCACACGACTTTGGACCCATCTGGGCTGCAAGGGACTTCATCACAGCAAGCGGAACAACCGTGAAGCATCATGGAGCCATTAAGGACCTGCTGAATGCACTTCAACTTCCAAAAGTGGTGGCAGTACTAAAAGTCAAAGCGCATGGAAAACTAAACACAGTAGAGGCACGAGGCAACAACATGGCGGATATGGCATCCAAATAAGCAGTCAAAGGAAGACAATATGGAGAAGTGGGAGAGGTTGTAGAGCCGGACGGCTACTACATGACGACTGAATACAAGAAACCTGACCAAATGACGTCCTGTGATCTGCTCAAAAAGCTGCAAGAGCAAGCCCCAAAGGACAAGAAGGAATGCTGGATGCAGAAGAGAGCAGCGCATGAAGAAGGAAGGGTATACTCAATGGACTACAAACCCTGTTTACCCCGAAGCACGTACCTTATGGTGGTCCAGTGGGCACATGGGCCCACACACAGATTAAAGACACAGACGAATGATCTGATTGGTGCTTACTGGTTCGCCCCAGGGATCCCCACCCTAACAGTCAAGTTCACTAGCAGCTGCCTGACCTGCGGCAAATGCAACCCTGGAAGAAAGGAGAGAGTTCCCACACATCGTCTTGCCAGACCACTGTACCCATTCCAGAGGATCCAGATAGACCACATCCAGATGCCGCCAAGTGGAGGTTTCGAATATGCCCTTGTGGTCGTGGACATGTTCTCAGGATGGCCAGAAGCTTTCCCAGTGAGGAACCAGTCAGCAAAGACTACTGCAAAGAAGCTACTCTCAGAGACGAGATATGCAGCTATGGGGGCCCAGAAGTGATAGTGAGTGACCAGGGACCCGCATTCACAGCAAATCTCACACGGAGAGATCTATTCAGCAGTAGGGTCAGACTTAGGCCTACACACTCCCAATCACACTACTCAGTGTTAGGCACACTCCCAGAGGCCCAGAAAAGCTGTTACCATATGAAATTTTGTTTGGGTCTAGTCCCAGGTTAGGGGTATCCTTTCCCTCAGCAGCTGATTATGCAATATGATACTTTGTCTGCTTATGTAAATTGAACTCACCAAGAAACTTGCTAACATCCATTCTCGAGTTTTTTTCTTCAGTGCCAGATCCAGATTCAGTGTCCGGTACGCACTCCTAGAAGCCAGGAGACTGGGAGTTGGTGAAAAAAGTTTGTAAGGAGAACACCACTCGATCCCAGATTTGATGATCCTGTTCAAGTGCTGCTGATGACACCAAACTCTGTGAAACTGGAGGGAAGACCCGCTTGGATCCACTCATCGTATTGCAAGAAAGCTCCCCTACCAGAAGATGATACCCAAGCCAGAATGATGTTGTGGATGCCCTGTCTGACCGAATAGATGACCTACCTGATAAAGACTACACATCGCTCACTACACATACTATTGACTAAGAGACTGATTGCAATGAACCCCGGTTAGGGACAGATCTCCTGACCGCCCATTTGTGAAAAGTCTGTACGGAGTGGGGCGCAGGCATTAGGCTTGTGTCAGTTCACCGACAGCACAAAAGAGTTGCAGCGCTTTGGGACAGGAGGCTAGGATTAGGGCAAGTGATATCTAAGGGGGGCTTGTGATAGAAATATGTATATCATGTAGATCTCACTTGCATGTATACTCCTCTATAATCATATATACTCATATACTCACAGCTAATATATACATTATAATCAATGGTTTAAAATGGCTGACATGAACTAATATAAGCCAGACAGATTGTACGGGGTTTTTCATCCCAAAAGCGGAACAGTGTCAGATGTATTAACTGCTGATCAAATGTCTCAACTTTGTCCTAGATACAGAGCTCAATTCTAGTTGCTTGGTCAGCAGTCATATGAGCATTAATCACAATATTCCATATATGTTTAGATAACCAATGACAGAGGAGCTAGACAATATGGTAATTAACTCACCACCCCTAACAACCCCTAACCACTCCTTTCTATATGCTATCATAAAAAGTATGTATGTACAATAAAGTATCAGTACTGATGGAATGTTATTGACACAATGATGTTGCAGTCTCATTCTTTGAGCGCTCAAAATACTCTTTTTGTTTTTTCTTATTGGGAGCGGCCACAGCACACACAGGGATATATTTATCCAACCCAAATTATTTCCATATCAAGGACACCTGGCCCAAAGGAGACGTTCACAGAAGCCAGGTTGTGAGAATCAGGTCATCTGGCTACGTAGCTCAATTGACCATCAAAAGTGGGGTGCCAATGGTGGGGGTAGTTGGCCCTGGAAGCCCTGAAGTTGCAGCTGCTCTAATCCCAGTGAGCCAGCAGAAGGGTGAGACTCTAACTTACACCATCTTGTGTATTTGCTGGGACTGTTCTATATGTTATTGTCTGTTGGTGGTTCAGTAAAGTATTGCCACACTGTTTTTCCCTCACCCTCTGTTGTCTGAGTAGTATTCTGCCCACGGGGAAGGAGCGCGAGTGTTCAGTGGGATGAGCCCTGGTCTATGGGGTTTTTCTAAAGATAACGGACAGAGCACCCACTAACCTTCATGTCTCCACAGCCCCTTTTCATTAAGGTGATGAAAAGTTGTCCTCCTTCTGAGACACTATTGATCATCTGTGTATTTTCTGGGAAACCTGAAAAGTAATTGTTTAGTTTTCCTGCAGTGCCTCCACAGGAAAAATGGAGTAATGAGTATTGAAAACGTGTCCATTAAATGACACATTAAAGGATTGTCCATATAATGAAAAAGACTAGCCATGAAATTAGGATCCTCAACAGATTACCCCCCAATAGTTACCATAGTACAGTATATATTAGTTTCATATACTGTATAGTACTAACATACCTATAGGTATATGAAAATGGATTATGATCATCTCATAACCAGAAGAAAACCATGATAGTTCACAAGAATTTAAAAAAAATGATGGTTATCATGCACTAACAGCAAGCAGAGATCAGGAAAATACATGAGGAACACAAAAGAGGTAAATAAACTTTTGATGCCATTTGTCAGGAGCATCCCCCAATAGATAATGTCAAGTAAGAATCTGATGGATGAATATCGGAGCCTGATCCTTTGGTTTGGCAGGGAGGTTAGCCACTATTAGATGATCCTCTATCTCCTCAAGAACACAGAAATATTCAGCAGAGTGTGCTGTCAGCCCAATGAGTGTCCACCCGACAGCTAATAAATGTGTATAACACATACACATAACATGTATAACTATTTTATTTATTTTACTTGCTTACATAGCGCGATCATATTCCGCAACACTTTCATGCCATTGTGAGCCCAGATGGGGACAATGAGAATAATCTAAATTACCTATGTATACACTCACTGGCCACTTTATTAGGTACACCTGTCCAACTTCTTGTTAACACTTAATTTCTAATCAGCCAATCACATGGCGGCAACTCAGTGCATTTAGGCATGTAGACATGGTCAAGACAATCTCCTGCAGTTCAAACCGAGCATCAGTATGGGGAAGAAAGGTGATTTGAGTGCCTTTGAACGTGGCATGGTTGTTGGTGCCAGAAGGGCTGGTCTGAGTATTTCAGAAACTGCTGATCTACTGGGATTTTCACGCACAACCATCTCTAGGGTTTACAGAGAATGGTCCGAAAAAGAAAAAAAATCCAGTGAGCGGCAGTTCTGTGGGCGGAAATGCCTTATTGATGCCAGAGGTCAGAGGAGAATGGGCAGACTGGTTCGAGCTGATAGAAAGGCAACAGTGACTCAAATCGCCACCCGTTACAACCAAGGTAGGCCTAAGAGCATCTCTGAATGCACAGTGCGTCGAACTTTGAGGCAGATGGGCTACAGCAGCAGAAGACCACACCGGGTACCACTCCTTTCAGCTAAGAACAGGAAACTGAGGCTACAATTTGTACAAGCTCATCGAAATTGGACAGTAGAAGATTGGAAAAACGTTGCTTGGTCTGATGAGTCTCGATTTCTGCTGCGACATTCGGATGGTAGGGTCAGAATTTGGCGTAAACAACATGAAAGCATGGATCAATCCTGCCTTGTATGGAGCATCTTTGGGATGTGCAGCCGACAAATCTGCGGAAACTGTGTGATGCCATCATGTCAATATGGACCAAAATCTCTGAGGAATGCTTCCAGCACCTTGTTGAATCTATGCCACGAAGAATTGAGGCAGTTCTGAAGGCAAAAGGGGTCCAACCCGTTACTAGCATGGTGTACCTAATAAAGTGGCCGGTGAGTGTATGTTTGAAAGGAAACTGGAGAACTTGGAGGAAACCAATGCAAACATGGGGAGAACAAACAAACTCCTTGCAGATTTTTTTTGGGTGGGGTTTGAACACAGGACCCCAGCACTACAAAGCAACTATGCTAACCACTGATTGATAACGAGTTGTTTGACTAGTGGTCAACCCCTTATACAACATATAATACTGCGGATCCTCCGAACATATATTGAGTCTGCATTCTGGGCCAACATTTCTATATTTCAGGGGGCTCCTACTTAAGTTAATTAGTCATAAAGATCTTTGGTAAGCATTAGGAAACTTTAGAAGCACTGCCCCTTCATTAAGTAGCATATTAACCTGTGCTGTCAAATACAACTGAGGAGTAATGAACCAGAGAGATTTTAGAGATTTTCTGCATGTGCTCATTAGCTGCCTTTTTATCCATTTTTTAGATTCAGATTTTTGACCATTGTCTTTTCTTTTTTTTTCTTGAAGAAAACTTTGTATAGAATTTCATCGCCACTATGGGGAGCTAACTGGACATGTCCAACTTTTGCAGCTTTAGCTGGTTTATCTTCAAAGCATGGGTTAATAAAATGAATTAAGAGGTATTGGGATGCAATCTAAAATATAAAACAATAAATAAAAAAGGCAAATTGTCCACCATGGACTCACAAACACTGGTTTATATAGTGCAGACAAAGTGAACCCCCATGGCTTGACAAATTTTAGAGCATGGCGGTTACTCAAGTCCTGACACCCTGATACAGCACAGGTTTACTTAGGCTCATTAAATGTAATGACCAAGACTAAAAAAAAGCAATAAAAACGTATTTTTTTGTATCATGACATAATACATGGGCCTCATATAGATTAGTAAATCTACCAAGGTGTGCTGTAATACTACCTCAGGCTGCTGTTTTATTGTATTATGTTACATTGGGAAAGTTAAAGGACAACCACTGGGTAAGTTGAAATTGAACATTTGCTGGAAAATTATTTTTTCCCTTTTTTTTTTTCTTTTATTATATTTTGGTTATAATTACTTATATTTTATCATATTGTATTATTTTCTTGGATATTAACTAATATGCATAGGATCGGAATCAAAATGATGTTTTATAGCGTTCCGAGTGCCAAGCACAACCGCTGTACGCAATGATCATATAATATCCCAACATGTGATGCAGACTAGTAACGCAGAATCACATTGCTCATGGACTTGATGAGAGCGACATCTGGTGCATGGACGACTTCTTCGTTTTTATAGATCAATCCTGACATCTTGTGGGCAAATTGTATAATGCACTGATTCCAAAGATTAATAAACAAGATCACTTCTGTTTGAAAGGAGAATCTTCATTAAAGTTTCAAACCAATGACATTGCTTCTCTTCCCATCTTAGCTGGAATTCAATGCTACTGAGACAACCTATTCTGCAACGGGTTTTTATTGATCATTGGCATATGGGCATCTTATTGGTTTTTCTGCTTTTTTTTAAATGATTACCATTAAATATCTTCTGCTACAATAGGTCCTTTTGAAGAAAACTTATACAACGAATTGATCCACTGGATAATCCACCAAACATCCCATAGTATTGGATATTTGCTATTTTCTCTACCAGCCCTGGAGTCCAAGGTTTAATTCCAACAAAAGAAAAGCATCTGCATAAAGTTTGCACTGATTTCCTCTGTGCGCTCATACATAGTAAAAACCAATATGTAGGCAATGTGGAATTTAGATTGAGCCTACAGCACGATTACAAACTAGCCCCCTATCTAGAAAAACTGCTGAGCTCCAGAGACTGCCAGATATTGAGGTAGCTCAAATTAAAGGGACTCTGTCACCTGAATTTGGAGGGAACAATTTTCAGCCATAGAGGCGGGGTTTTCGGCTGTTTGATGCACTTTTTACTTACCCGCTGGCTGCATGCTGGCTGCAATATTGGATTGAAGTTCATTCTCTGTCCTCCGTAGTACATGCCTGCACAAGGCAATCTTGCCTTACGCAGGCGTGTACTATGGAGGACAGAGAATGAACTTCAATCCAATATTGCAGCCAGCATGCAGCCAGCGGGTAAGGAAAGGGTGAATCAAACACCCGAAAACCCCGCCTCTATGGCTGAAAATTGTTCCCTCCAAATTCAGGTGACAGAGTCCCTTTAAGTTCCCACAGGACATGGAGACCATGGAGAGCAGACTGAGCCAACACTGTGACCTGGAAGCCTCAGAGGCTGTGATTTACTGCCTGCACTCAATACTGAGCACTCACTTGAGAAGAATCTGTGATCGCTTCTCGGTTTTCATCTCCATGGATGAGGAAGAGAAACTATGCATCCTTCTGGGTGAAGAAAAATGACTGTGGACATAGCAGCTAGAGATGGGTGGATCCATTCACTGGACTCAGGTCCATCAACCAGGTAAGCAGTCTCTGGTTGCTAGATGGGAGGCTCAAAAATGTTTTACTTTCTGGGATCCACGTTGTGGCTTTTAATTAGCTGGGCTGGTGCAATGTCATCCTTGCATCACAATGAAAGTATGATGTCAAAAAAGTCCTGCTGATCAAAATCAATGGTGGGGATCCCAGATTGTGAGATTTACGAGCCTCACATCCAGTGGTCAAAGACTACTGAACTAGTTGATGGACTGGAGTCCTGTGAATCGATCCACCCATCTCTAATAGTGACACAATGCGGGAGTGAACGCCATAGACTGTGAGTCACATGAAAAGTCATAACCTTCTATAGCTTCTACCTCCGATGTATCCATATTCCTCATTCCCACCGCCCTATCTCCCAACTCCCAACTTTACACTTGCTTTGTCAATGAAATCCCATGTGCCCACAGACGCCCGTGGCTCACCCGTGGGGACGGACACGCGGAACGTCTTTCCAGACTGCAGCGTGTCTATTTATCTTGTGGAGACGCGAGCGTCCGCAAGAGAAATTTCACCCATACAATGTATTGGACACGGTGATTGCGCATGGCTTAATGAACACATGCGGATTCACAAGTGTTTAATAACTGGCAGCACTTTGGGCTCAGCAAACATGTGCCGCGTTTAAAGTGCTGCCAGTTCCTGATCATCTGCACATACCCTAAAAGGCCTAACATTAAAGATGACAAAAAATATACAGTATATGTATATTGTTAGGTTCTCTTCTGATCCGTGTTTGAGGATCAGACTTGACTATACAAGTCAATGTGGATCCTTTAACTGAAGAAAATGGGAGTGCTTCCAATTATGAACTATAATTTACATTTTGACGTCCATTCATTTGGATTTAAAAAACAAAATCCCTTTAAGTTCAAATAAGATTTCCAACAGATTTAACTTCAGAATATTACTCATTGGAACTTAACTAAAGCATGCACAAAATGACTTCAATATCCTAAGATGTGAATAACCTGAAGAAAAAAATGCAGATGACAGTTTAATGGTGAACGGACGCAGTAATTGTTTCCGTCCCTTTGAATAATCTCCATAATTGCTTTTAATGATCACATATACGCCATTCATACCTTGCTCCTAACCGTCACGGCTGAATCTCATTAAATGAAAATCTGAACTTATTATAATTTTCCTATGACATGAGATGAACTTAAAAGAGATCAAGAAAATGGCTGTTGAGCTCAGTAGCCGATGAGTCAGTGATTGCATCAGATGAGACAGAATGGTATGGAAATAATAATGGTAACTGCAAAATCGAGTGGTCATCAAACCTGTACAATACATTCAGAATCTGGGTTATATATTGTCTACACTGATAACAAATAGTGAATGTCCACCGACCACCTCTGGAGTCCCGTGCCCTGAAACGGCAGCTATAGGTTTAGTTCCATTATGCATCGCCCCGTAGGGCAGTGGGGTACTCGGTACCGGGTTCTTCAGTTCACAGGGGGATGTCACGGTGGCTGACCCGGTCCGTGGCCCTGGGACAACCGTGTAAAAGGGAAAGGTCTTTAAGGGGAATGTTCGCGATGCCACCTGTGGTATTCGGTCAGGGTGACCGACGCTGCTTTAAGGGGTCCGCTGGGGTGATGTTATGGCAGCTAGATGGTATACCTTCCCACAGGTGAAGTATGTCCCCAGGGCTTTCCGGTGTGTAGATGGTGAATGGTGAGTGGCGCAGTGAAGAACGAGGACACAAGGTTGCAGTCTCTTTACCTTTACTGAAGGCTTCAGCATCCACAGTCCAGGGCACCAGATCACAGGGCAGGCAGAGTCCGGTTAGGAGGCAAGTCCAGAGTCCCCTTGTCCAGGTGGAAATCAGTAGCCTTCCTTTCCGCTGCGGTGGTGTAGTCCCTTACTGCCTATGGCTTCACATAAGGGTCTCACAGATGCGATGTTTCACCCTCTCTGTCCCCCATATAGGATAGGACAATACCCGTATGACTAGTGACTTGAGCCTGTTTATAGGGTCTCTTAGATAACCCGGTTCTGTGGGGTGTCACCGTGCCTCCTGGGTGTAGGTGCGGACAGGTAACCTGCAATTAGCTGTCCTGCCGGTCGCTGAAATAAGGCGTAGAGGTCCTTACTCCCTCCGTGTTCCGGCTACCGGGATGTTGTGCCTCAGAAGGAGACAGCTTGAGCGGGGCTGGTCCCCTTCTGGTATCCTCTCATTTGCTTCGACTTCCTTCACGCTCGCTGCAATACAATTCTGCCTTTAAATGTCTCTTTCGGGGAGCTGCAGCTCTGAGGGCATGCACAGATCCTTTAACCTTCCATCCTCCTCAGACTCTGGTCTGGAACATTCTAACTTTCCCTACAGACTACCAGTTATATATATCTATGGGGAGTGACCTAATAACTAGGAGCAGAAGCTCCCCCTTCTGGTCTGGAGTGTGAAATGTGTTGCATGTTTGTGATACCTGGATGCAGTTATCCTTCTTTGCCTCCAAACGTAACATCACTCTCCCAGAGAGGAAAGCAATACCACTGCAACGACCAGGACCCTGGGGCGCCGCACTTACTATGTGCACTTCCCTCATTCCTGGGTTGATCAGTCTCTTTTAGACACACATGTATTTTGAATCGCATCTTATTAGATGTATGTTTAACCCCTTTACCCCCGAGGGTGGTTTGCACATTAACAAGCAGGCCAATTTTTATAATTCTGTCCACTGTCGCTTTTTGAGGTAATAACTCTGGAACGCTTCAACAGATCCTGGCGATTCTGAGAATGTTTTTTTATTACATATTGTACTTCATGATAGTGGTACAATTTCTTTGATATGACGTGTTTATTTGTGGAAAAAATGGAAATTTTACCAAAAAATTGGAAATTGAGCAATTTTCCAACTTTGAATTTTCATGCCCTTAAATCACAGAGATATGTCACACAAAATACTTAAAAAGTGACATTTCCCACATGTCTAATTTACATCAGCACAATTTTGGAACCAATTTTTTTTTGTTAGGAAGTTGTAAGGGTTAAAAGTTGACCAGAGATTTCTAATTTTTAGAACACCATTTTTTTTTTAAGGACCACATCACATTTGAAGTCACATTGAGGGGTCTATACGACAAAAAATACCCAAAAGTGACAGCATTCTAAAAACTGCACCCCTCAAGGTGTGCAACACCACATTCAAGAAGTTTATTAACCCTTCAGGCGCGTCACAGGAAATTTTGGAATGAGGAATAAAAATAAACATTTAACTTTTTTCCGCAATAAATTTACTTCAGATCCAAATTTTTTTATTTTGACAATGGTAACAGGAAAAATGGACCCCAAAATTTGTTGTGCGGTTTTTCCTGAGCATGCCAATACCCCAAATGAAGGAGAAAACCACTGTTTGAGCGCACGGCAGAGCTCGGAAGAGGAGCGCCGTTTGACTTTTTGAATGTAAAATTTGATGGAACAATTGGTGGACACCATGTCGCATTTGGAGAGCCGCTGATGTGCCTACATAGTAAAAATCACCCATAAGTGATACCATTTTGGATACTAGACCCCTCAAGGAACTGATCTAGTTGGGTGGTAAGAACATTGAACCCTCATGTGCTTCACAGAAGTTTAAATCGTTGAGTCGTAAAAATAAAAAATAAAATTTTCCCCACAAATATGTTTTTCACACAAAATATTACATTTTTATAAGGGTAAGAGGAGAAATTGCACCAAAAATTTGTTGTTCAATTTCTCCTGAGTACGCCGATACCCAATATGATGGCAAAAACTACTATTTGTGCACACAGCAGGGCTCGGAAGGGAAGGAGCGTCATTTGACTTTTTGAATGTAAAATTTCCTGGAATCAGTAGTGGACGTCATGTCTCATTTGAAGAGCCCCTGATGTGCCTAAACAGTGGAAACTCCCCACAGGTGACCCCATCGTGGAAACTAGACCCATCAAGGAATCCATTTAGATGTATGGTAAGCACCTTGAACCCCCAGGTGCTTCACAGAAGTTTATAACGTTCAGCAGTGAAAATAATAAAATCATATTTTCCTCACAAAAATGTTATTTTAGCCCCAAATTTTGCATTTTCATAAGAGTAATGGGAAATTTCACCATTCAATTTGTAGTGCAATTTCTCCTGAGTACGCTGATACCCCATATGTGGGGGAATACTACTTTTGAGTCACAGCGCAAAGCTCAGAAGGGAAGAGGCGCCATATTGGAGTTCAGATTTTGCTATTTTGCTGGAATGATTTGAGGGTGCCAAGTCACATTGGTAGAGTCCCTGAGGTGCCAGAATAGCATGAGCACCCCATATGTGAGCTCATTTTACAAACTACACTCCCCAATGAATTCGTCTAGGGGTGCAGTGATCATGTTAACACAACATGTGCCTCACAGAGTTTTATACCACTGAGCGGTGAAGAACGAATAAATTACATTTTTACCACTAAAATGTTGTTTTACCTCCAAGTTTTTAATTTTTCTAAGGGCTAATAGGACATTTTTTTTACAACAAACTGAGGTCCATTTTTTACTAAGTGTGCCAATACCCTCCATATAATTGGGAAATATTTTTCCGTCACAGTGTAAAGCTCAGAAGGCAAGGAGCACCAGATTTTACTGTTATGGTTTGCAGGTGTCATGACCCACTGGGAGAGCCCATGAAGTGCCAGTACAGCAGAACCCCCCCATAAGTGACCCTATTTTACAAACTACACCTCTCAATGAATTCATCTATGGGTACAATGATTATATTGACACCACGGGTGTGTCACAGAATTTTATACCATTGAGTAGTGAAGAAAAGATACACGCGGGGTCAAAATTGTTGGTACCCCTCATTTAAAGACAGAAAAACCCACAATGGTCACAGAAATAACTTTAATATGACAAAAGTAATAATAAATAAAAAAATCTATGAAAATGAACAAATGAAAGTCAGACATTGCTTTTCAACCAGGCATCCACAGAATAAAAAAAAAATAAAAAAATTCATGAAATCGGCCTGGACAGAAATGATGGTACCCTTAACTTAATATTTTGTTGCACAACCTTTTGAGGCAATCACTGCAATTAAATGATTCCTGTAACTGTCAATGAGACTTCTGCACGTCTTGACAGGCATTTTGGCCCACTCCTCAAGAGCAAACTGCTCCAGTTGTCTCGTGTCTGAAGGTTGCCTTTTCTAGACGGCATGTTTCAGCTCTTTCAAAAGATGCTCAATAGGATTTAGGTCAGGGCTCATAGAAGGCCATTTCAGAATAGTCCAATGTTTTCCTCTTAGCCATTCTTGGGTGTTTTTAGCTGTGTGTTTTGGGTCATTATCCTGTTGCAAGACCGATGATCTGCAACTGAGACCAAGCTTTCTGTCACTGGGCAGCACATTTCTCTATAGAATCTATTGATAGTCTTCAGATTTCATTGTACTCTGCACAGATTCTAGACACCATGTGCCAGATGCAGCAAAGCAGCCCCAGAACATAATAGAGCCTCCTCCATGTTTCACAGTAGGGACAGTGTTCTTTTCTTGATATGCTTCATTTTTCCGTCTGTGAACCTAGAGCTGAGGTGCCTTGCCAAAAAGTTCCATTTTTGTCTCATCTGTCCATAGGACATTCTCCCAGAAGCTTTGTGGCTTGTCAACATGTAGTTTGGCAAATTCCAGTCTTGCTTTTCTATGATTTTTTTTCAACAATGGTGTCCTCCTTGGTCGTCTCCCATGAAGTCCACTTTGGCTCATACAATGATGGATGGTGCGATCTGACACTGATGTTCCTTGAGCTTGAAGTTCACCATTAATCTGTTTAGTAGTTTTTCTGGGCTGTTTTGTTACCATTCATATTATCCGTTTCATTGATTTGTCATCAATTTTCCTCCTGCGACCACATCCTGGGAGGTTGGCTACAGTCAAATGGATCTTAAATTTCTGAATAATATGTGCAACTGTAGTCACAGGAACATCAAGCTGCTTGGAGATGGTCTTATAACTTTTACCTTTAACATGTTTGTCTATAATTTTCTTTCTAATCTCCTGAGACAACTCTTTCCTTCACTTCCTCTGGTCCATGTTGAGTGTGATACACACCATGTCACCAAACAGCACAGTGAGTATCTATAGCCCTATATACAGGCCACTCACTGATTCCAAGATTGTAGACACTTGTGATTCAAGTTAGTGGACACACCGTGATTTAACATGTCCCATTTGTCACATTATTTTCAGGGGTACCATCACTTCTGTCCAGGCCTATTTCATTAGTTTTATTTATTTTTTTAAATCTGTGGAAGCATGGGTGAAAACCAATGACTGACTTTCATTTGTTCATTTTCATAGATCTTTTATTTATTATTACTTTTGTCAGATTCAAGTTATTTCTGTGACCATTGTGGGTTTTTCTGTCATTAAACGAGGGGTACCAACAATCTTGACCACGTGTGTAACTACATTTTTACCATCAAAATTTAGTTTTAGCCCCAGATTTTACATTTTCATATAAGAAGTGGGTTAAAATGGCACCAAAATTTGTCCCACAATTTCTACTGAACGTGGCAATACCCCATATATGGCTGTACAGTTCTACTTAGCCATACGGAGAGACTCGGGAGGAACTGATGCTATTTGCCTCCTGCAGCGCAGATTTTCCTAGAAGAGTTTGCGGACTCCATATACAGAGCCCCTAATTGCTAGAAGAACAGAATCCCCCCTAAAGTGACCCCATTTTGGAAATCATACCCCTTTGGGAATTTATCTACAGGTGCAGTGCTGATTTTGACTCCATGGGTATTTTCCAGAAACAAGCAGCAATGAATACTGCCAAGTGAAAATTGCAAACCGTCACTGCAGTGACCAGTAGGCTGTAGTGACCGTACGTTGCAGTCACCAATATGTTATTCCCAGCTCATGCTTCTGGAGGCATGCACCCGTAAGTTCTCATCGCTCCAGAAATATCAAACGTGGACACTATATGTGGTTTAGGTACACTGTGGGGCTCAGAAGGGAGGGGGACATTTGGATTTGGGAGCACAGAATTGGCAGAATTTCTTTTGGAGGGTTATGATGAAGCCACTTCACTTTTCCAGAGCCTTTGTACTACCAGTAACATGGAAGCCCCCTATATTTCCATTAACAGATAACAGATCTGAGTGAGGGCTTCCTTTTTTTGTGGATTGAGTTGAAGCTTTTATTGGGAACATTTGATATAACGTTTGGGATCACATTTATCAGGTGCTCTATGCTAAGCACTTACTTTGAGTTTTCCATCTAAATCTCTGAGTGACGTGTGTCATGTTCTCAATGGCAAGAGAACATAGCATCAGCATATATAGGAACTAGCTCTTGGAAGATGGAAACTGAGCTGACCATGAACTAAACCTAACGCACAACTAGCAGTGGCCGGGTAGCATGCCTACGTTGATTCTAGATGCCCAGCACCAGCCGGAGGACTAAATAATGCTAGCAGAGGAAAATATTAGTCCTAGCTCACCTCTAGAGAAATACCCCGAAAGGAGACAGAGGCCCCCCACATGTATTGGCGGTGAATTAAGATGAAATTACAAACGTAGTATGAAAATAGGTTTAGCAAATTTGAGGTCCACTTACTACATAGCAGAAGACAGAAAGGACACTTTCATGGTCAGCTGAAAACCCTATCAAAACACCATCCAGGAATTACTTTAAAACTCTGGCATTAACTCATAACACCAGAGTGGCAATTCCTGTTCACAAGAGCTTTCCAGACACAGTAACGAAACTTCAGCTGTGAACTGGAACAAAAATGCAAAAACAAACATGGACAAGAGTCCAACTTATCTAGTAGTTGTCTAGGAGCAGGAACAAGCACAGAGAGGCTTCTGATAACATTGTTGACCGGCAAGCAACTAACAGAGCAGCAAGGTTATATAGCGACTCCCACATCTTGATGGGAACAGGTGAACAGAGAAGATGACAACACCAGTTCAATTCCACCAGTAGCCACCGGGGGAGCCCAGAATCCAAATTCACAACAGTACCCCCCCTCAAGGAGGGGGCACCGAACCCTCACCAGAACCACCAGGGCGATCAGGATGGGCCCTATGAAAGGCACGAACCAGATCAGAGGCATGAACATCAGATGCATTCACCCAAGAATTATCCTCCTGGCCGTATCCCTTCCACTTGACCAGATACTGGAGTCTCCGTCTGGAAACACGAGAGTCCAAGATTTTCTCCACAACGTACTCCAACTCACCCTCAACCAACACCGGAGCAGGAGGCTCAACGGAAGGCACAACCGGTACCTCATACCTGCGCAATAATGACCGATGAAAAACGTTATGAATAGAAAAGGATGCAGGGAGGTCCAAACGGAAGGAAACAGGGTTAAGAATCTCCAATATCTTATACGGGCCGATGAACCGAGGCTTAAACTTAGGAGAAGAGACCCTCATAGGGACAAAACGAGAAGACAACCACACCAAATCCCCAACACAAAGCCGAGGACCAACACGACGGTGGCGGTTGGCAAAAAGCTGAGTCTTCTCCTGGGACAACCTCAAATTCTCCACCACCTGTCCCCAGATCTGATGCAATCTCTCCACCACAGCATCCACTCCAGGACAATCCGAAGTTTCCACCTGACCAGAGGAAAATCGAGGATGAAACCCCGAATTACAGAAAAACGGGGACACCAAAGTGGCAGAGCTGGCCCGATTATTGAGAGCGAACTCCGCCAATGGCAAAAAAGCAACCCAATCATCCTGGTCAGCAGACACAAAACACCTCAGATATGTCTCCAGGGTCTGATTAGTCCGCTCGGTCTGGCCATTCGTCTGAGGATGGAAAGCGGACGAAAAAGACAAATCTATGCCCATCCTAGCACAGAATGCCCGCCAAAATCTAGACACGAATTGGGTCCCTCTGTCAGAAATGATATTCTCAGGAATACCATGCAAACGAACAACATTTTGAAAAAACAGAGGAACCAACTCGGAAGAAGAAGGCAACTTGGGCAGAGGAACCAAATGGACCATCTTAGAGAAACGGTCACACACCACCCAGATGACAGACATCTTCTGAGAAACAGGCAGATCTGAAATAAAATCCATCGAGATGTGCGTCCAAGGCCTCTTAGGAATAGGCAAGGGCAACAATAATCCACTAGCCCGAGAGCAACAAGGCTTGGCCCGAGCACAAACGTCACAAGACTGCACAAAGCCTCGCACATCTCGTGACAGGGAAGGCCACCAGAAGGACCTTGCCACCAAATCCCTGGTTCCAAAAATGCCAGGATGACCTGCCAACGCAGAAGAATGAACCTCAGAGATGACTCTACTGGTCCAATCATCAGGAACAAACAGTTTATCAGGTGGGCAACGATCCGGTCTATCCGCCTGAAACTCCTGCAAGGCCCGCCGCAGGTCTGGAGAAACGGCTGACAATACCACTCCATCCTTAAGGATACCTGTGGGCTCAGAGTTACCAGGCGAGTCAGGCTCAAAACTCCTAGAAAGGGCATCCGCCTTAACATTCTTAGAACCCGGTAGGTATGACACCACAAAATTAAACCGAGAGAAAAATAATGACCAGCGCGCCTGTCTAGGATTCAGGCGCCTGGCGGTCTCAAGATAAATCAAGTTTTTGTGGTCAGTCAATACCACCACCTGATGTCTGGCCCCCTCAAGCCAATGGCGCCACTCCTCAAAAGCCCACTTCATGGCCAAAAGCTCCCGATTCCCAACATCATAATTCCGCTCAGCGGGCGAAAATTTACGGGAAAAGAAGGCACAAGGCCTCATCACGGAGCAGTCAGAACTTTTCTGCGACAACACTGCCCCAGCTCCGATCTCAGAAGCGTCGACCTCAACCTGAAAAGGTAGAGCAACATCAGGCTGACGCAACACAGGGGCAGAGGAAAAACGGCGCTTAAGCTCCCGAAAGGCCTCCACAGCGTCAGGGGACCAATCAGCAACATCAGCACCCTTCTTAGTCAAATCGGTCAATGGTTTAGCAATATCCGAAAAACCAGCAATAAATCGACGATAAAAGTTAGCAAAGCCCAAAAATTTCTGAAGACTCTTAAGAGAAGAGGGCTGCGTCCAATCACAAATAGCTTGAACCTTGACAGGATCCATTTCAATGGAAGAGGGAGAAAAAATATATCCCAAAAAGGAAATCCTCTGTACCCCAAAAACACACTTAGAACCCTTCACACACAAAGAATTAGACCGCAAAACCTGGAAAACCCTCCTGACTTGCTGGACATGAGAGTCCCAGTCATCCGAAAAAATCAGAATATCATCCAGATACACAATCATAAATTTATCCAAATAATCGCGAAAAATATCATGCATAAAGGACTGGAAAACTGACGGAGCATTTGAAAGACCAAAAGGCATCACTAAATACTCAAAGTGGCCCTCGGGCGTATTAAATGCGGTTTTCCACTCATCCCCCTGCCTAATACGCACCAAATTATACGCCCCACGAAGGTCAATCTTAGAGAACCACTTGGCCCCCTTTATGCGAGCAAACAAATCAGTCAGCAACGGCAATGGGTATTGATATTTTACAGTGATTTTATTCAAAAGCCGATAATCGATACACGGTCTCAAAGAGCCGTCTTTTTTTTGACACAAAGAAAAAACCGGCTCCTAAGGGAGATGACGATGGACGAATATGTCCCTTTTCCAAGGACTCCTTTATATATTCTCGCATAGCAGCATGTTCAGGCACAGACAGATTAAATAAACGACCCTTTGGGTATTTACTACCCGGGATTAAATCTATGGCACAATCGCACTCTCGGTGCGGAGGTAATGAACCAAGCTTGGATTCTTCAAAGACGTCACGATAGTCAGACAGGAACTCAGGAATTTCAGAGGGAATAGATGATAAAATGGAAACCACAGGTACATCCCCATGAGCCCCCTTACATCCCCAGCTCAACACAGACATAGCTTTCCAGTCGAGGACTGGGTTGTGAGATTGCAGCCAAGGCAATCCTAGCACCAAATCATCATGTAGATTATGCAGCACCAGAAAGCGAATAATCTCCTGGTGATCCGGATTAATACGCATAGTTACTTGGGTCCAGTATTGTGGTTTATTATTAGCCAATGGGGTGGAGTCAATCCCCTTCAGAGGAATAAGAGTCTCCAAAGGCTCTAAATCATACCCACAGCGTTTAGCAAAGGACCAATCCATAAGACTTAAAGCGGCGCCAGAGTCGACATAGGCGTCCGTAGTAATAGATGACAAAGAGCAAATCAGGGTCACAGATAGAATAAACTTAGACGGTAAGGTGCAAATGGAAACAGATTTATCAAGCTTTTTAGTGCGCTTAGAGCATGCTGATATAACATGAGTAGAATCACCACAATAGAAACACAACCCATTTTTCCGTCTAAAATTCTGCCGCTCGCTTCGGGACAGAATTCTATCACACTGCATACTCTCTGGCGACTTCTCAGTGGACACCGCCAGATGGTGCACTGGTTTGCGCTCCCGCAAACGCCTATCGATCTGAATAGCCATTGTCATGGACTCATTCAGACCCGCAGGCACAGGGAACCCCACCATAACATCCTTAATGGCATCAGAGAGACCCTCTCTGAAAGTCGCCGCCAGGGCGCACTCATTCCACTGAGTAAGCACAGACCATTTACGGAATCTTTGACAGTAAATTTCCGCTTCATCTTGCCCCTGAGATAGGGACATCAAAGTTTTTTCTGCCTGAAGCTCCAAATGAGGTTCGTCATAAAGCAACCCCAAGGCCAGAAAAAACGCATCCACATTAAGCAACGCAGGATCCCCTGGTGTCAATGAAAAAGCCCAGTCTTGAGGGTCGCCCCGGAGCAAGGAAATCACAATCCTGACCTGCTGTGCAGGGTCTCCGGCAGAGCGAAATTTCAGGGACAAAAATAATTTGCAATTATTTCGAAAATTCTGAAACCCAGATCTATTCCCCGAGAAAAATTCCGGCAAAGGAATTCTCGGCTCAGATACAGGTGCATGACAAACAAAGTCTTGCAAATTTTGTACCTTCGTGGCGAGATTATTCAAACCTGCAGTCACACTCTGAAGATCCATTACAAACAGGTGGACACAGAGCCATTCAAAGATTAGAAGGAGAAAAAAAAAAAAAAAATTCTCAGCAGACTTCTTATTTCTCTCCTTTCTCAGCCAAGGATTTTAACCCTTTAGTGGGCCGGTCAAACTGTCATGTTCTCAATGGCAAGAGAACATAGCATCAGCATATATAGGAACTAGCTCTTGGAAGATGGAAACTGAGCTGACCATGAACTAAACCTAACGCACAACTAGCAGTGGCCGGGTAGCATGCCTACGTTGATTCTAGATGCCCAGCACCAGCCGGAGGACTAAATAATGCTAGCAGAGGAAAATATTAGTCCTAGCTCACCTCTAGAGAAATACCCCGAAAGGAGACAGAGGCCCCCCACATGTATTGGCGGTGAATTAAGATGAAATTACAAACGTAGTATGAAAATAGGTTTAGCAAATTTGAGGTCCACTTACTACATAGCAGAAGACAGAAAGGACACTTTCATGGTCAGCTGAAAACCCTATCAAAACACCATCCAGGAATTACTTTAAAACTCTGGCATTAACTCATAACACCAGAGTGGCAATTCCTGTTCACAAGAGCTTTCCAGACACAGTAACGAAACTTCAGCTGTGAACTGGAACAAAAATGCAAAAACAAACATGGACAAGAGTCCAACTTATCTAGTAGTTGTCTAGGAGCAGGAACAAGCACAGAGAGGCTTCTGATAACATTGTTGACCGGCAAGCAACTAACAGAGCAGCAAGGTTATATAGCGACTCCCACATCTTGATGGGAACAGGTGAACAGAGAAGATGACAACACCAGTTCAATTCCACCAGTAGCCACCGGGGGAGCCCAGAATCCAAATTCACAACAGACGTGATTCAGATGAAACCCCCAAGGGATCCATTCACTATAATGAGGCAGCAGAGGTACTCTGGACTCAATCTGGGATCTGTTCAGCGGTGTCGATGGCACTTTTATGCACGCCTAAAAAGACGGGCACTGGTGGATTACAGGCCAAATGGTGTCCACAGTGCCTCCATCTGCCTCATTATAGAGAATCTTCCGCAAGAGTTTCCGTCTGAACCACGTATTTCAGAGATTTTTCACGGAAACCCCGGTGTAAGCGATCAACAATATGGGACTATCATTTTTTGCAGGCTGACCGCTTCTACAGCATGCAGATGAAGCAGCATCCCATGCTGCATAAACTGTCAGCTCTGCACTGACAAACTTGCTCATCATGCACTGGATATGATCAGCAAGTTTGCTAGGTCTGGTGACCTGGATGTCGTCATGATGACTTCGGGTCACCATGGCAACGATTGGAACCCCGCATCACGCCGTGAGGTCTCCGATCCAAAGGCAGAGGGGCTGACAGCCCTCTGCCGGCTTCTGGAATGCTGCGATCATGTTCGATCACAGCATTTAGGGGGTTAACATGCTGGGAGCGGTCTGTGACTGCTCTTGGCACTTGGCACTATCGCACTCAAACCCCCCGTGTGCGCGGGCAATCACTCAGATGTAATATTGCATCCCTGGTCAAACAGGCCCAAGGCATAGGGACAGAATATTACATCCTATGTCAGAAAGGGGTTAAAGGGAACCTGACAAGTCCGTCATTGTTATTAACCTGAAGAAATAGGGTTAACATGCAGGGTAATAGCAAATAGAAGAAATAAACACTATTCCTCCCAGAAGCTGCTGATTTTCAGTCATGGGCGTGAATGAAGTGGCTTCAATCATCTCTTGGTACTTTGACAGCTTGCTCTGTATCAGCTCTGTGCAGAGCGATGTATCGGCCAAAGGGCCGGGGTGTGATTATAGCCAAGGAAAAAAAGTAGTTGTTCCAGGATCTGGTAAAATAGTTCTTTCTTTATTTTAAGCCCATTAAAAATTTTCAAAAATTACAATGGTTGCATAGACAGGGCAAGGGAGCAAGACGTGTTTCGAATGCTCACTTGCGTTCTTTATAACAGCTGTGATCCTCAGGGGTCCAAGGTAGACAGTTACTGGATCCATGATCCCTTACAGCGAGCAGGCAATGTGAATCGTATAAGAACACTTACTTCTTACAACAGCATCCCTAATTCCATGCAGTTGCTGAACTTCTGGGGAAAAAGCTCTCTTCCGCTAGTGATATAAAAACTGAGCAGACTCATAGTTTAGCACAGTCTCTTCCCTCCAGGGACTGGTACCCTGCCTTATGCAGCTGTCCTTGCAGAGAGCATGTGTGGCGCCCCAGGGTCCTGGTCATCACAGTGGCATTGCTTTCATCACAGGGAGAGTGATGTCACGCTTGGAGGCAAGGAAGGATAACTTTCACCAGGTAAACACAAACATGCAACATGTTCGCACTCCAGACCACAAGGGGGAGCTCTGGCCCTGTTTATGGGTGACTCCCCTTTATATATATTGTGGTTTGGAGGATAAGTGAGGTAGTTCCTGTCAGAGAGACAGAGCGAAAGGAAGCAGAGGGGCCGTGCAGCCACGAGAAAGCGCTGCAGCTCCTGGACAGAGATAACACTGAAAGAAGGACAGATTGTAGTGAACGTGTAGGAGAGCGAGGCACAGGCGAGTGACAACTGGGGAGGACAGCAGCGATTAGATTGTCTCTCTGGGATAGCAGTGACACCGGTAGCCGGAAGACCGCGGTTGTGTCGGACTCTAAGAGGCACATCAGAAACTGGCAGGACAGCTGGATTACACATCACCTGTTCGCCCTAACACCCAGGAGACACAGTGACACCTAGAGCCCGGGTCATGATAGAGACCCTGTAAAAAGGCTCGAGTCATCTGTCATACGGGTTTGTGTTCTAACCTATATGGAGGACAGAGAGAAGAACTGTGAGGACCTTATAAGCAGCTACAGGCAGTAAGGGACTACATTACCACCGCGCTAGAAGGAAGGCTTTAATCTTCATCTGGAAAGGGGGACTCCCAACTTGCCTCCAAGCCGGCCAGATCCTGCCTGTCCTGTGATCTGGTGCCCTGGACTGCGGTTGCCTGAGAGCTTCAGTAAATAAGGTAAAGAGACTGCAAACCTGTGTCCTCGTTCCTTACTACACCATTCACCATCTTCCATCTACACACCGGGAGCCCTGGGGACCTACTTCACCTGTGGGAAGTTATACCATCTAGCTGCCATAACATCACCCCAGAGGACCCTTTTAAGCGTCGGTCCCTACTGACTGAATACCACAGGTGGCATCACGAACATAAATTTTATTCAATTTCCCTTTTTCTACATGGGCACCTAGGGCCACTGACCAGTTTGCCACAGTGACATCCCCCTGTGAACACTGGACCTGGTGCCGAGTATCCCCACGGGCAACTCACATGCTGCTTCTCTCTCATGTGGGACCTAGATCATGCTGGTCCTTCTTTCTCAAAACTACTCAAAGCTCTCCTCCCCTCTGAGGGATCATGCTCACTTCCTGGTTCAGGCAAAGGTGTACAATCTGCCAGTCAGGGATCGGTTAAAATGTGTGGATGCAGTTATAACAGCAGAGAACTTAGCCCGCACCATAGCTGGCAATACAGATAAATTATATTACAGAAGTAGGCATTTGTGGCACTACAGGCTAGGGCGCCACACAGCCACTCCGTGTATATCCTCATGACTAAAAGCCTGCGGTTTCCTGAAGGAATAAAGTTCATTTCATCCTGGTAGTCACCGTTTAAGGAAGATAATATCAAATCTGTCCATATGAAGAATTATTCCAATAATGAACATGTAATAATCACTCATAGGCAAAATATAGGTTGGCATGAGAGAGTTTAAAACGCACAACTAAAAATCTCGAACAAAGAGCAGGAAACTAATATTTAGCAATAATAAGTCCAATGTGTCCAAAAAAGGCAGGACTGAGCTGGAATATTATTAACCTGCAAATTAACCCTATATCTGCAGATTACTAGTATTTTGAGACATGGCAAAATTATAAAATATAGTATGCAAATAAGTTGAATATAATTTAGAAGTATAAAATTCTAAAACTATTGTAGAATTAAAAATGACAAATTTTTGATAAGCATAAAATCATATAATATTGTACAAAATGAATATAAAAATAAAAATCCTTCATACCTTACCCCACCAATACGACTCAGGGATTGGCATATGATCAACTCGTGCCGAGCGCACTTTCATAATCTTATGCACCTCTGATGTCAAATCAGGGAAATTTCTATTGAGATCAATATTCTGAGCCGTCATTCGCCCATTTGTCCAACCATTGTAGCCAGCACCCTGAGAGATGAAGACATTCAGATAAGTCTAAAGACTATTTTTTTTCTTTTTCATAAGAGAAATACGGTATATATTTTTAATCATATGGATTCTATAGAATTATATTTTTCTGGGAGTTCTAAAACTTTATTTTTATAAACTTTTCTATATAACAAATTATAAAATATATAGGGTAATCGAATGAAAGCATAAAAGCATCATGAAGACATTGATTAAAGTGATTCTCTACATTTCTTCAAAATTAAGCCACAATTAATTCCTTGAGATATCTTTATGACCCTCTGAATTTTGTATAAATACTTCTTTCTCTACTTATAAGCCACTTCTCCTCCAACCCAATCCCATCTCCTGAACTTGTCGTTGAAAAATACGACTAAAATCCATCTTTCTGTAGAGAAAACAGACTGTAAACTCATGAGGGATCAGATTACATTTGCCTATTGAACTTCATCCAAAGGGGGAAGAGAAGAGTTACAGAGAAATACACACTATGATGCTGATGCTGCTTTTTTATTAGTGTTTACCTCTCCCAGTGCAGGATTCACAGCTACACTGCTATACAAAGCTCTCCATGTTGCTTTTGTTTCTATAGGCAAGCCTAAAATAGAGGCAGGAGTATGAATTTATCATATCTTTGTGTGCTGTGTATCAGAGACACCATAACAGCTAGTCTTCACTAAGTAGCTCAGAGAAAACTGAAAATTAGAGCAAAAGCAAGCAGATGGGGACATTGGGAAAAACTGTTGGATATAAGTCATCTAATTGTCAGAAATAGATTATCCCAAAACTACAGGAACACTTTAATGTAATGATTGTATGCAGTAAATTCCTAATCTCCCCCTAGTTGTGGCGACTGATAGTATACCGTATTTCATATCCATGTCTAGAGAAGTAAAAAGTAAAATGACAAATCAAAACAAAATGTACAAACAATGAGACAAAAAGGAGAGATGTCACTGATAAGAGCTTGCAAACTAAAAGAATTTAACATGTTACCTCCTCTGATGCCAACTCATAGCCATCTGGGTTCATGGAGGGCAAAAGGTGAATTCTGGTCGTGTTGATCAATGTCTGGATTCTGGGATTTCCAAGACGATATTCTGAGCACAAATACTGTGCGAGATAAATCAGTAACTCTCTTCCAATGACTTCATTGCCGTGCATGTTGCCAATATACCTAAATTCTGGCTCCACTGTTAACAAAAAAAAAATAATAAAAAATGTATATATTAGAAAGAAAACATTTTATTCTTCATATTCCAAATTTTGCCCAGTGAAGTCTCCTTTAGATGACGGCATAAATGTCATTAAATTAGTTTACAGGAATTATTGTGCTGACCTCAACTTAGGATGAGATGTTTCGGCTCTGCACACTGTGTACATTGGGCCGCAGAAGGAACTGCAAACAGCTGATTAGTGAGGGGCCCAGAAAGTCCTGGATAATGCTGCACAATGCTCATTGAGTTTTTGTGATAGGCGAGCTTCAAACTTACGCTATTAGCTTTTACTGATTTTTGGCTACTTTTTTATATTTTAGCTATTTTTCGATCTGCCTTTCTAGGGCATCTGAGTTTACTGTTGCGTTTTGCATACAATTTTACTACTCATTGGTTCCTCATATATAGATATTGCAGGTATATTACCCTTTACTGATGTGAATATGGAGTGCCCCCACTGCCGCAGGGCCGAGGGGTACCCGGTACCGGGCCTCAGAGTCTCTGTTCTGGGGGGTTGTCACGGTGGCTAGGCCCGGTCCGTGGCCCTGCCTGTCAGGGGGACGTCCGGTGAAAGAGTAGTGGATGATGGTGTAGTTGTGAAGTGCCGGTCGCAGTCAATAACGAGGACACCAGGTTGCAGTCTCTTTACCTCTTTACTGAAGATCTCTGGGTCCTCAGTCCGGAATCCGGATAACCAGGCTGCGCAAGTCCGGCCGGTCCAATGGCACCTCCAGAGTTCTCTTTGCAGGTGGAAATCTGTGCCTTCCTACTAGCGCTATGTGTTGTGGTCCTTCCCTGCTGTGCATACGGAAAGTCCCCACAACTGTTGTGTCTGTTTCTTATGTTCCCTCACAACTCGATTAGATGATGTTCTGCTAATCCTCCGTCCCTCCCAGTGTTATGGTTGGGACGCACCCGTATGACGGGTAGGCTCGGAGCTCTTCCGGGACCCTAGAGTCGCCCCTCTCCACAAGTTGCCCCCTATGTCTTCTTAGGTGATTTAAGTGAGACAGCCCGCCTATGACTGACTGTCCTGCCGTTGGTTTGAAGTATTGCTTGGAGCTAGATATATAAATACTTCCTCAGCGTTCCGGCCGCCGGTTGTGCGCCTCAGTAGGATGTTGCCTCGGTCTTACAGCACGACTCCTACTGGTATTCTCCTTGTTGCTTTGATCTCGTTTCTCACTCAGCACAATCTATCTCGCTTCTGATCCTTTCTTAGGGCACCACCGCTATGCTGAGCAGGCACGGTCCCGTGACGTTCTTCCTTGTTGCCAGGCCTCTGTCAGGGTCCCAAACCTGACAGAGACCCTACCGAATCTTCCCCCACAACACCCGCTGCCACAAGGTGTTGCCTGGTTCCAACCCAGTCAGCTTTCTGAACTAACTTCCTGCCTGACCCCCAGTTTACCCACAATGGTGAGGAGTGGCCTAATAAATAGCACCCTTAGCTCCCCCTGGAGGCCCGACTGTGAAATGTATTGGTGCATGTGATACCTGGTCAGATGAACTCCTTCAGTGCCATCAGACGTACCATAGCCCCCCTTAGTGGCAGAGCTTCAGTACTGCAACGACCAGGACTCTGGGGCGCTGCACTCCCCCCCGGTTAAATCCAGTACTCCGGGACTGGGAAGAAAACAACAATACAGGTTAGCAAAAAGACATACAATTTTGTTGAGTGCAATAACAATAAGCATACTTGAACAGAGCTTCCCTTTATGGGAGGTGAGGACACTTGAACGTTACAAACTTGGTTAAATACTTTGAATAACTTAGTATAAATAACTTTTCTTACCCAACCGGGTATTCTACTTAGTGCAAATTCTCGAACAATAATTTAACATTGCCTTTAAGGACGTACACTCTGCATCCACAAAAGACCTTCTTATAATCACATTATAAGGCAATTAACTTCATTCTCCCTCTTTAAGTCTGCAGGACCGCCTGTCCTAACGGCTCCAGACCTACTGCCTCTCCTTCCTATGCAGGACCACCCTGTTCAGCCCGGGCCTACTGCCCCTCCACCACTATACACAGTATAGAACATATCATTTTTCTTTCAGTTTGAGGTCACCGAGCCATCTCTATATGGCTCCTAGGAGGACTCACTAACTAACCCCGTACGGGTTCACTTTCTGTCCTCATTCTTCTATCAACATTACCAAACATTTCTTACAATCAACTAGTTGGATATATATAACGTTTTCATATCAACATTATTACTTTCTTTCTTCTAAGACATTATTGCCCTCTAGCTGTCTTAAGACAATACCATTCCCAAGTGCAACGTGTGAACATCCCCTTTAAGAGGGGACCAAGTCTTTATGAGGTAGCGCAGCTTCTTCAGCTACCAGTCCGTACACAGTAAGGACTCCGGTGCGGTATCTTCGCAAAGAGTCCTTCTTTTATGTAAAACCAGTAAGGAGCACCTTTAAGAAGGTGCAACTATTTACAAGCAGTTTGTATCATGCACTGTTCATGATTCCAGCAGTTCTTTTCAACAGGAAACAAAACGTAGAAAAACAACCAAAAAGCAATAGGGATCCCGGGTCAACAAAGGGATCCCTTTAAGAGTTAACCCTGGATGGGTTTTTGCAGGAAATCAGCAACAAACAGTCAGATGAACTATGTACATGTTATGCAGAGTTTTAAGATCTTACTCTTGTGGTGCAGAAGGTGGTTTCCTTCCGGGCCTCACCAGACCAATGGGTCACGCTGCCGATCCAAGGAGCGGTTCCTGCCCCAGCAATGACAGGATCCCTCGCCGTGATGCCCTTCTCACTGATGGACCGGCACGCCCCCAAGGTACGTGGTGGGTCCGGGTTCCCCGCTGCTCCGCAGGGACAGGTTCCGTTGCCTTTTCAGCAGGAGGTTCATCTTCTGATGTTCCGGCAGCGGCCTGGAGTGCGACGCACCGCTGGACGCCCCGAGCTACCCAGCTGACCTCCCTCCTCCATCTGGTGTAGGTCACAGCGTCACCTGGCTCCAAGTCGCGAGCGAACCTTCCTCCACAGGGCTCCACTTCCTCCCGGTCTACACGGATCTGTAGCGGCTCCCCAATCTCCTGTATAACTCCCCGTCCATGTCGGGAGTTAAAGGACACCACTACACCCCAGTGTGACAGCGGGGTTTCCTCCACGCTGGTCAGGTCAATCTGGGCTGCAGGCTGGGGCCGGCTCCACCATGCCGTCATCAGGCGCCGCAGGTGTTCGGCCTCCGGCAGGATTCTCATGCCCTGCGCCTGCAGCGTACCTTCAGCCGTGGCCGGGTTGGGAGGAGCAGGGGACACCGGAGACAGGCGGACCTCCGTGGGCTGGCCCAGCCGAGCGAGCACGCGGGCATTAGCCTCCAAGCGGCGTGCTATCTGTCGGGCCTCAGCTGCAGCCACACACTCCTCAGACAGTGGCAAGGGGGGTCGGCCCATCGGTAGTTCCGTGAGGGTCAGTCCCCGCAACGATGGCGCATCTGGGGCTGTGTCGGGTTGTGCAGCCTCAGGCCGAATCGGGTCAGTCCCACGCGGTGTTCCCAGCGTCGCCATCTTTTCTTCTTCTCCAGTGTCCTCTTCCCACGGTCTCTTTCGTGGGCGGCCCCGTCTCCATGGTCTCCACCCTCCAAACAGGATAAGGAGGCGGACCTCGGCTGTTGACGGACACGTCCTCAGGACACAGAAATATTTAGACTGGGCGGCCATTGTCCTTCGCGCTCTCCAGCTCGTCTACGCTCACTCCACGCCCCTCTTCTTCTCCTGCGCTTCTCCTCAACGCTGCAATGGCGGCGGTTTTGGTGGTAATCCTTGTAGTAATGGCAATGCACAGTCTTTCCAATAAAGCACAGTCCAAGCACAGTAAATCACAGTTCCAAGGCACACATGACCTGATTCTTCAGGCTTAAGTAGATCCTGTTCGTGATGCCAAGTTGGAGCGCCCCCACTGCCGCAGGGCCGAGGGGTACCCGGTACCGGGCCTCAGAGTCTCTGTTCTGGGGGGTTGTCACGGTGGCTAGGCCCGGTCCGTGGCCCTGCCTGTCAGGGGGACGTCCGGTGAAAGAGTAGTGGATGATGGTGTAGTTGTGAAGTGCCGGTCGCAGTAAATAACGAGGACACCAGGTTGCAGTCTCTTTACCTCTTTACTGAAGATCTCTGGGTCCTCAGTCCGGAATCCGGATAACCAGGCTGCGCAAGTCCGGCCGGTCCAATGGCACCTCCAGAGTTCTCTTTGCAGGTGGAAATCTGTGCCTTCCTACTAGCGCTATGTGTTGTGGTCCTTCCCTGCTGTGCTTACGGAAAGTCCCCACAACTGTTGTGTCTGTTTCTTATGTTCCCTCACACTATACTGCATTTCTCTGATTTATATCTACTGATTATCTACCTATATCTACCGAGTGCACAGATCTGCAGATGGAAAAACTGGTGATACAAGTCATATAATAGCCAGAAAATGTTATTCCTATGGAAGCAAAACATCTTATTCTGAAAAGTTACTTATAAATACACTTACTTGAAATGAGCGAATCTATTGACATTTGAATTTGCCAACTTCACCAAATCTTCCCCAAAAAATTGATTTGCGGTGAATAAATTTGAGCAAATGTCAATACTGGAAAGCATGTAATTGCTCAGGAGATACACGTGGGGGAGAGAAGAGAGAGGGAACCTCACATACCATAGGAGCTTAAATTGTTCAGAAGAGAAAGAGAGGGGTAAGGGGAGAGAAAGGACCACACTAACCATAAAAGCTTCCACTCTACTGAAAACAGAGAGAGGCCCCGGTGATCTTAGGAGTTTACACACTACAGGAGAGAGAGAGGACCCTGCTGACCATAAGAGCTTACACTCTACAGGAGAGAGGACCCCACTGACAATAAGAGCTTACACTCTACAGGAGAGAGGACCCCACTGACCATAAGAGCTTACACTCTACAGGAGAGAGAGGACACTGCTGACCATAAGAGCTTACACTCTACAGGAGAGAGGACCCCACTGACAATAAGAGCTTACACTCTACAGGAGAGAGGACCCCACTGACCATAAGAGCTTACACTCTACAGGAGAGAGAGGACCCTGTTGACCATAAGAGCTTACACTCTACAGGAGAGAGAGAGGACCCCACTGACCATAAGAGCTTACACTCTACAGGAGAGAGAGGACCCTGCTGACCATAAGAGCTTACACTCTACAGGAGAGAGAGGACCCCACTGACCATAAGAGCTTACACTCTACAGGACAGAGAGGACCCCACTGACCATAAGAGCTTACACTCTACAGGAGAGAGAGAGAGAGAGGACCCTGTTGACCATAAGAGCTTACACTCTACAGGAGAGAGAGGACCCACTGACCATAAGAGCTTACACTCTACAGGAGAGAGAGTGGCCCTTGCTGCCCATTAGCGCTTACACTCTACAGGAAAGAAGACCATGCTGAACATGACAGCTTACAATCTACAGGAGAGAGAGTGGATCCATCTTACCATGAGAGCTCACACTTTAAGAGAGAGAGAGACAGGATCCTGCTGACTATAAAAGCTTACTCTCTACAAGAGGGAGAGGAACCTATTGACCACAAGAGTTTACATTCTGCAGGAGGGAGAGGTCTCTGCTGACCATAAAAGCTTATACGCTGCAGGAGAGAGAGAGCTAGGTGTCATGCTGATGGTTATGGAACCACTGTGACATGGACCGCGGAGAGCCTGGAGGGGCGTAACTAAGTTGTTTGCTTGAGCCCCTGATGGTATGGTTAGACTAAAGCCACAGGTAGATGCTAGTTACCACTCCTAGACAGAACCACAAGCCAAACCTGCCAACCCAAAGGGGTAGGGAAGTAAGGATCAACTCGGAGAGTCAGACAGGCCAGGAACTAATTCACAGAATGGATGGATGTGGTACCGCTGGTTGACAGGACGGATACTCGACCTAGCAGGGCAGGTTCAGGAATACAGGGCAGACTTCAGGTAAAGGATCTTGGGTGCTAGTTCAGACTAGGCAGGAGCAAAATTAGGTACAGATGAGAACTAAGCAGATCAGAATCAGGATAAGGTACAGGCAGGATGGGAAGAAGGTCAGGTTCGGACAGGACGGGTAGGATCATGCTTAAATAGGATGGATATAGGGGCCTTACAACTAAGTAGGAAGTGTGCACACTAAACACTAATGTTGCTCAGGCACCTCCCCAAAGCTATTTGAAGGGAACATTTTCTGAAGTGTGCATGCTGCACCTTTAAGAAGCGGGGAACATGTGCACATCCTAAACGCAATCCCGGGAGGCCTATGTGCTATACACAGGTCCTATAAGGAAGAAGCTGCAGCAGGGACCAGAACAACGTGGCCATGGCGGTGAGCATGTTAGTGTCCATGACGGGAGAAGGAAGGTGGATCGTGCAGGAACGCCGGCCCTGACATAACAATAGGGTCCCGTTGACTTGAACTCTGTAGGAGAGAGTGAGAAGATTGCACTGACCATATAAGAGCTTACACTCTACGGGAGTGAGGGATCGCACTGACCATAAGAGCTTACAATCTACAGGAGACAGTGACTCTGGAAATGGAAAACCACTCTGTCATACAAAATATGCTCCACAGGGAACCACTGACCTGTGATGGCCCCGGTACTGACCACCAATGTACAACGTATTATAGTCCGATAGATGTCAAAGCTGAAGGGCATTATAGGGAGGCCTGCGTGCCAATGCATCATTGATGTTAGCTTGCTCTCTGATGTTTCAGCAGTGTGGGAAATGCAATAAGCAAGGTTTTTTCACATATCACAAATCTCAGGAAATTGTACTTGAATTCAGTCCTCCTTAAATCAATCCGCTCATGTCTAACACTTACTCTGTAAGCCTGCTTTCTAAATGTAACTCTTAGCGTATGTAGATTGAACAGGTACTCACGTAATTCATGCTGTCCTGGATTGTTGGAAAACTCAATAACAAAAAGGTCTTTTCCTTCAAAGCTTCTTCCGATGCTGTATGTCTTGGCTACATGGGAACACTTGGCTGCCGTCTTCTTTAGTATGGTGATCATCTCGGTGTAGCTGTGGTGGTTGAAGTGTATGAAAGTAGTTGGCATTTGAGTGGCAAGGTCTTCAGGAGTGATCTCAACATTAACTATAAAACACAACCATAGAGAAACAATAATCTGCTATAAACGTTTGTTATTAAGAGTCTTTAGAAATTTCATCCGCCATAGTCATGCGGATGCTTACAAAAGTTTACATGTCATCCATTAATGGAGTATTCCCATCTTAGTAAGTGATAGCATGCTGCTGTGATATGCCATCACTTAGCAGGACCCAGTCATTTCCCTCACCTTTCTGACTCGGCACATTTTTGTTTTTTATCGTACGTACATCCTCTCTTAAAGGGGAACTGTCAGTAGGATCAACCCTCCTAAACTGTCTATATGGGCATGCAGATCATAGAAAGCTGAAAAAAATGATTCCTTGATATCTGCGATCTGATATCTTTTTCCAGAGAAATCCCTGTTTTTCTTAATATGTAAATGAGCTGTTAGGGTCTATGGGCCGGACATAGATCTCTCTGAGACTCTTCATCCAGAGCTTCTTTTAAATAAAAGGGGACATTACCAATGTGAGACATGTAGATCAAGAGATCAGTCATTACATGTCTCACACTAGTAACCCCTCCTTTCATTTCAAATAAACTCTGGAGCCAGATTCTAAGAAAGATCTATGTCCGGCCCATAGATCTTAACAGCTCATTTACATATTAAGAAAAACAAAGATTTCTCTAGATTAAAACAAAAAAAAAATAGTTCTAAAGTAACATTTTTGTGAAAAAAAGGAAAATGTTAATTTATTCCTTCCACATTGCATTAATTCCTGTGAAGGACCTGAATGATTAATAAACTTCTGTGATGAGGTTTTTAGCAGTTTTAGGGGTGCAGTATTTAGAATGGTGTCACTTTTGGGTATTTTCTGTCATATAGGCCCCCAGAGTCACTTCAAATGTGGTCCTTAAAAAAATGTTTTTTTAAATTTTTTGGGAAAAGTGAGAAATCGCTGATCAACTCAATCCTTGTAATTTCCTAACAAAAAAAAATTTGTTACAAAAATTATGCAGATGTAAAGTAGACATGTGGTAAATGTTATTCATTAACTAATTTGGTGACATAACTCTCTGATTTAAGGGAGTAGCGTAAGAATTCAAAGTTTAAAAATTGCTAAATTTTCACAGATAAACACAAGTCTTATCGAATAAATTTTACCACTATCATGAAGTACAATATATCATAAAGAAACATTCTCAGGATCAGTGGGATCCCTTCAACCGTTCCAGAGTTATTACCATATAAAATGACACTGATCAGAATTGTAAAATTTGGCCTGATCATGAAAATGATTACCTTGGCTTATCTTTAGAAGGCATCTCACTTTCCCACCCCCCTGAACAAATGTCCTGCTGTAGTATTCTCTAAATGTTGTGGTTGTTTCTTATTAATCTAGTTGTAATCTTGCCTGAAGAAGGAGCCACTGTGCTCTGAAAGCTTGCAAACATATTATTTTCTGGTTAGCCAATAAAGGTATCACTCCTAGAATACTTCTGTCATCATTGGGCAGAAAAGTATTCACATCATATATTTCAATAGAATTTGATATCATTGCCCTTAACCTGAATTACTTGGGTCAAACGTTTGGGATATCCTTCCACAAGCCTCTCACAATAGTTGGTCGGAATTTGGGCCCATTCAAAACTGATGAAACTGATCCAGGTTTGTAGGTCACCTTCCTCGCTCCAGCCTTTTCAGCTTTGACCATAAATTTTAAATAGGATAGAAATCAGGGCTTTGTGATGGCCGCTCCAAAACATTGACTTTGTTATCCTTAAGCCACTTTGTTACCATTTTGGCAGTATGCTTCGGATTACTGTCCATTTGGAAGACCCATTTCTGCCCAAACTTTAACTTCCTGGCTGATGTCTTGAGATGTTGCTTCAGTATTGCCACATAATCTTCTTTTCTCATGATGCCATTTATTTTGTGAAGTGCACCAGTCCCTCCTGCAGCAAAACAACTCCACAACATGAACCTGCCACCCCCATGTTTGTTAAGGACCTGGTGGTTAGGAGCACCTAGAATGACCTGATAGTCAAACTGCAAAATAGGACGAGCTCTGGGAAGTGGGAGCTCTGCTGACCGCAACCCTAATCCTATTATCACACACACTAGAATTAGCCGTGGATCGTGCCTGACTCTGCCTAGACGACTCTTCACAGCCTGAGAGGTAACTACCCCTAAAGAGAAAAACAGCCTCACCTTGCCTCAGAGAAATTCCCCAAAGGAAAAGGGCAGCCCCCCACATATATTGACTGTGAGTTAAGAGGAAGGCACAAATACAGGAATGAAACAGGTTTCAGCAAAGGAGGCCAGTCTTACTAAATAGACAGAAGATAGATAAAGGGATCTTTGCGGTCAGCACAAAAAACTACAAAAAGCCACGCAGAGTGAGCAAAAAACCCACGCACCGACTCACGGTGCGGTGGTGCCACTCGGCAACCCAGAGCTTCCAGCTAGCGAGACAATATCATGATAGCCAGCTGGACAGAATCTTAGCAGGTACTAAGAAATATATTCAGCACACAAATGAACAACAAAATGAGCTTAGCAGGGACTTAGCTTCTGCTGAAGTAGACAGGTCATCAGGAGATCCAAGAGAGATCTGAACCAGTACTGATACATTGACAGCTGGCATCAAGTAACGATCTGAGCGGAGTTAAATAGAGGAACCAGCCCAGTCCTAAACGATGCAGCTGAGGAAGCCACTTCAAGACCAGCAGCTCCATTTTCAGCCACCAGAGGGAGTCCACGGACAGAACACACAGAAGTACCATTCCTGACCACAGGAGGGAGTTCGAGAACAGAGTTCACAACACATGTTCCACAGTTGGGATGATGTTCTTAGGCTTCCAAGCTTCTCCTTTTTTCCTCCAAACGTAACAATGGCCATTATGCCCCAAAAAGTTCAATTTTAGTTTCATCAGATCACAGGACATGTCTCCAAAAATTAAGGTCTGTGTTCCTGTGTGCATTTGGAAACATTAATCTGGCTTTTTTTATGTTTCTTTTGGAGTAATGGCTTCTTCCTGGCAAAGAGCCTTTCAACCCATGTTGATACAGTACTCATTTCACTGTGGATATTGACACAATCTTACCAGCTTCCGCCATCATCTTCATAAGGCCTTTTGCTTTTGTCCTTGGTTTATATGCACATGTCAGACCGAAGCACGTTTATCTCTGGGACACAGAACCCTTCTCCTTCCTGAGCGGTATGATGGCTGGACATCTTGTTTATCTTGTTGTAGTTGTGTATAATTGTTTATACAGATGAAAATGGCACTTCCAGGTATCTTGAAATTGAACCCAAGGATGAACCAGACTTGTTCAAGTCCACAATTCTCTTCTTGACATCTTTGCTTTCTTTAGACTTTCCCATGATGCTACACAAACAGTGTTTTTCAGGTGTGCATTAAAATACATGCACAGGTGTGTCTCTAGTTAACTCAGATGTTGCCAAAAACATATCAGAAGCTTCCAAACACATGACATCATCATATGGGGAGTGTTGAGCGATACCGTCCGATACTTGAAAGTATCGGTATCGGATAGTATCGGCCGATACCGGCAAAGTATTGGATCTCGCCGATTCCGATACCCGATACCCATGCAAGTCAATGGGACACCAAGTATCGGACGGTATCCTGATGGTTCCCAGGGTCTGAAGGAGAGGAAGCTCTCCTTTAGGCCCTGGGATCCATATTACTGTGTAAAATAAAGAATTAAAATAAAAAATATTGATATACTCACCTGTCCGGAGGCCCCTGGACATCACAACTGGTAACCGGCAGCCTTCTTTGTTTAAAATGAGCGCGTTCAGCACCTTCCATGACGTCACGGTTTCTGATTGGTCGCGTGCCGCTCATGTGACCGCCACGCGACCAATCACAAGCCGTGACGTAATTCTCAGGTCCTAAATTCCTAGAGTTAGGAATTTAGGACCTGAGAATTACGTCACCCAAATGCAGCCAAACTGATTGGTCGTCATTTCATACTACAGATTGACACTGACCCAAAACATAAAGCTAAAGCAACCCAGGAGTTTATTAAAGCAAAGAAGTGGAATATTCTTGAATGGCCAAGTCAGTCACTTGATCTCAACCCAATTGAGCATGCATTTCACTTGTTAAAGACTAAACTTCAGACAGAAAGGCCCACAAACAAACAGCAACTGAAAACCACCGCAGTGAAGGCCTGGCAGAGCATCAAAAAGGAGGAAACACAGCGTCTGGTGATGTCCATGAGTTCAAGACTTCAGGCAGCCATTGCAAACAAAGGGTTTTCAACCAAGTACTAAAAATGAACATTTCATTAAAAATTATTGAATCTTGTCCAATTACTTTTTGTCCCTTTAAAAACAGGGTGGCACCTGTTAAGGAGTTGAAACTCCTAAACCCTTCATCCAATTTTAATGTGGATACCCTCAAATGAAAGCTGAAAGTCAGAACTTCAACTGCATCTGAATTGTTTTGTTTAAAATTCATTGTGGTAATGTCTATAACCAAAATTAGAAAAATGTTGTCTCTGTCCAAATATATATGGACCTAACTGTATATAAAAATAAAGCGATAAAGATATACCAATACAGCAAATAATACTCAAATCTAGAACACATACCACACACACACTTTAAACATCTAGACCAATACAGAACACACCGTTCACCCCTACATCACATACCTCTTATGCCATTCACCCCTAGAACACATACTGCACACACCATTCACAGCTAGACCAATACCACATACTGTACACATCATGCACACCTACAACACATACTGCACACACCATTAATGCCTAGTCCAAGAACACTCACACCATTCACACTTAGACCAATTCTGCACACAATATTCACACCTAGAACACATAGCACACAATTCACATTCTAGGTTTATTAGTGTGAAAATTAAATACTGCATACACCATTCACACCTGACACACATACATCATACGTTAGACACACCTAGAACACCTACTGCACACCAATCTCACTTAGAATACATAATGTACACACCATTTACAGCTATAATGTACATCACATACACGGTCATGATTCATTATGGGATTTGTGGCAGCTCTGGTTCTGTTGTAATTTAAATGTTTTTCCTTTTGTCTGTCATTTCCCCTGTGTTTTTACCATCTGCAGTGGTGATGCTAGCATCCTTGCCGGCCAGTGCACTAGCCAGGGTATATTGAGGTGACAATCAGGGACTAGGCACGTGAAAGCAGCGGGGGGAAGGACCCACATAAGGGGTTAGGGGAGCTTATGGACAAGCACAGGTTGGTGTCAGGAGGTGTCCCATCTCTCGCTCCATATCATTAGGACCTTTTTCTTTATTTTCCATCCTGTCGTAGTTTGCTTTGTCACTTACCCATGCCCGAGTGTGACATACACTATTCACAACTAATCCATTCAAATAATCTCTATTTAGACTCCAAATTGTATGACATTTTTTGCTTTACCTCTCAACTTCTCCAGTGGATCATGGCAGCCTTCCTCTTCCCCAGCAAAGAATCGATCACAGTCAAAAAAGTAAGGCCATGCCATGTCAATAGCATCGAAGGCAGGCAGGCAATTTTTCTTTAATGTTTCACATACATTCCGACATGGTTTTAAAATCTTGTTCTTTTCACATTTTGGAGCCAGAACAGAACATCCCACAAGTCTGAGGTCAGGGTTACATTCCCCTTGAAGCAAATTGTCAAGAACACTTAACAGGATGTACTCAGCGCTATACTCAATGTCTCCTCTGGATCGATGGTCTAATAAATTGGGAAACATTGTTTTGCTGTAGGGTAAATCATCGCAATATCCCAGGAAATTATCTGTGCAGGTTCCTAGAAAGGTGATAGAAAGAGAAAAAAAAGCAGATTAGATGTTAAATCCATGCAAGAGATTTCTGGAGTTTTTTCTTTTTGGTATCAAGTTCACACTCTACTTCTTCTATATACTCGAGTATAAGCCGAGACTTTCAGCCCATTTTTTTAGGCTGAAAGTGCCCCTCTTGGCTTATACTCAAGTCGTTGTCCCAGGGTGTCGACGGGGGAGCGGCAGCTGTCAAGTCATACTTACCTGCTCCTGGCACATCTCTGCACGTTCCTGCTTCTCCGGCGCCCGCAGCTCTTCCTGTGTTCAGCGGTCACGTGGTACCGCTCATTATAGTATGAATATGGACGCATATTCATTACTTTAATGAGTGGTACGATGTGACCGCTGAACACAGGAAGAAGCTGCCTGCGCCTGGAGACCATTTGTCAGTGAGAAGCAAGGACCGCGCCGGGAGCAAGTGAGTATAATGTGGGAGGGTGAGCATTGTGCGATATTCACCTGTCCTCATTCCACCGCTGCATGCCGCTCTGTCTTCTGCATCTTCTGCATCTTCTGCCTGTGACGTTCAGGTCAGAGGGCGCGATGACGTGCTTAGTGTGATCGCCGCCCTCTCCCTTAACAGTCACTATGGAAAACCGACCGGCGTGCAGGTGAATATCACAAGTGCCGGTGTCCCCTCCTGCTCAAGACGAGCGGTGAGTATGTCATTTTTTTATCGCAGCATATGGGGCAAATGTTTCTATGAAGCATCCTATGGGGCCATAATCAACCTTTATGCAGTATTATATGGGGCACATTTTCTATGTAGCATCTTATGGGGCCATAATCAACCTATGCAGGACTGTATGGGGCATATTTTCCATGGAGCATCTTATGGGGCCATAATCAACCTATGCAGGATTGTATGAGGCATATTTTCTATGGAGCATCTTATGGGGCCATAATGAACCTGTGCAGGATTGTATGGGGCATATTTTCTATGTAGCATCTTATGGGGCCATAATCAACTTGTGCAGGATTGTATGGGGCATATTTTCTATGGAGCATCTTATGGGACCATAATCAACCTATGCAGCATTATATGGGGCATATTTTCTATGGAGCTTCTTAAGGGGCCATAATCAACCATTGTGCAGCATTATATGGGGCATATTTTAGCATGAATCATCTTATGGGGCCCATCATGAACTTTATGGAGCATTATATGGGGTGTATTTTGTATGGAGCATGTTATGGGGCCCATCATGAACTTTATGGAGCATTATATGGGGCTCCTGATTCAATATGGATATTCAAAAACACTTAACCTACTGATGTCTCAATTAATTTTACTTTTATTGGTATCTATTTTTATTTTTGAAATTTACAGGTAGCTGCTGCATTTCCCACCCTAAGCTTATACTCGAGTCATTAAGTTTTCCCAGTTTCTTGTGGCAAAATTAGGGGTCTAGGCTTATACTCGGGTCGGCTTATACTCGTGTATATACGGTAACTCTTTCTAGTAGTTCATTAGAAACACATTTAATTAACATGGTTGAACTACTGATTCACCAGCTGAGTATGGTGCCCTAAAGGCAATGCTTTATGGGAGAAATGCCTACATAGTAGTTCTCTTGAAGAATAAAATAAACTATCTTGCTACTACCACCTTCCTTGGAGAGGTAATTACCCTATGAGCAAGGTCTTGCAACATGACCAGAGATAAATAACATGCGAAAAACACATTTACAGACCACCTGTTCCAGGGTATTTGCCCCTCATCAGAGAAGAGTGGAATCTGTCTGGCTGAATGTAACAACCTTGAGGCAATGTAGGGAAAAAAATACTGGTTCTCCTTAAAAAGATCAGCTGAATATTGAGTTTTAGAAGAGATCCTGGGAGAAAAATATGCAAATTAACACTCTCGCAGAACAAAAGAGTCTCACAAGTACCTAGGAGGTCTGAACCTTTAATGAGCTTTGCAGCATGATCAAGGAAATGCTTAGCTAGAAACTCATCTAGAGACAGCCTGTTTTGGGCTTCTTGCCCCTTATTATTATTATTATTATTATTTATTTATATAGCACCATTAATTCCATAGTGCTGTACATGAGACGGGGTTACATCAAAATACTAATATCACTTATAGTAAACAAACTAACAATGACAAACTGGTACAGAGGGAAGAGGACCCTGCCCTTGTGGGTTTACATTCTACAGGATTGGGGGAAGGAGATAGTAGGTTGGGGATTGCAGTAGCTCCGTTGGTGTTGAGGTGGCCATGTGGTAATAACAGGTTGTAAGCTTTCTTGAAGAGATGGGTTTTCAGGTTCCGTTTGAAGGACCCAAATGTGGTGGATAACCTTACTTGATGGGGCACAGAATTCCAGAGGATGGGGGATATTCGGGAGAAATCTTGGAGGCGATTGGGTGAGGAGCGAATAAGCGTGGAGGAAAGATGGAGGTCTTGGAAGGACCGGAGATTACGTGAGGGAAGATATTGAGAGATTAGTTCGGAAATATACCGAGGAGAAAGGTTATGGATGGCTTTGTAAGTCAGTGTTAGTAGTTTAAACTGGATACGCTGGGACATTGGGAGCCAGTGAAGGGATCGGCAAGAGGGGAAGCAGGAGTGTAGCGAGGAGAGAGATGAATTAGTCGGGCAGCAGCATTAAGGATGGACTGGAGGGTGCAAGAGTGTTAGAAGGGAGGCCACAGAGGAGGATGTTGTAGTAGTCGAGGCAGGAGATGATTAGGGCATGCACAAGCATTTTGGTAGAGTGTGGGATGAGGAAAGGACGGATTCTGGAAATATTTTTGAGCTGGAGGTGACAGGAGGTGACGAGAGCTTGGATGTGCAGTTTGAAGGACAGGGCAGAGTCGAGGGTTACTCCGAGGAAGCGGAATACCAGGACAGGGGAAAGTGTGAATTAATTTATTGTGATAAATTGATCAGATAGGGAAGGCATGCAAGATGGAGGAAAGATAATTAGTTCAGATTTGTCCACATTGAGTTTGAGGAAGCGAGAGGAGAAGATGGAGGATGTGGCTAATAGACACTGTGGGATTCTGGAGAGCAGAGAGGTGACATCTGGGCCAGATAGGTAGATCTGAGTGTCATCAGCATATAGATGGTACTGGAAGACATAGGACTTTATGAGTTGTCCCAGGCCAAGGGTATATATTGAGAAGAGAAGGGGTCCTAGGACAGAGCCTTGAGGGACAACAAAAGAGAGGGGCAAGATGAAGAGGTAGTATGGGAGTAGGAAACACTAAATGTGTGGTTGGTAAGGTATGAGGAGATCCAGGATAGGGCGAGGTCTTTGATGCCAAAGGAGGAGAGGATCTGTAGTATGAGGCAGTGGTCAACTGTGTTGAAGGCAGAGGACAGGTCTAGAAGGAGGAGTATAGAGAATTGTCTGTTAGCTTTGGCTGTAGGTAAGTCATTAGTAAGTTTGGTCAGGGCAGTCTCAGTGGAATGGTGGGGATGGAAGCCAAATTGTAGGTTGTTGAAGAGCGAGTTAGATGCAAAGTGAGAGGAAAGTTCAGCGTGGATGTGTTGCATAAGGAGTTTGGAAGCAAATGGGAGCAAAGATATGAAGCGATAGCTGGACATAGCGCTCAGGTCAAGGGGTGGCTTTTTGAGGATAGGTGTGATTGTGGCATGTTTGAAAGCAGAGGGCAAGGTACCAGAAGTTAGTGATAGGTTGAAGAGATGGGTTAGGCTGGTTTCACACTTGCGTTTTTGTCTGCAGCGTTTTTTGCACAAAAAACGCATGCGTTTTTTTTTCCTATATTTAACATTGAAAACGCATGCGTTTTTTGCACATGCGTTTGGTCGCGTTTTCAAACGCATGCGTTTTTTGTCTGCATGCGTTCATTTTCAAAAATGCTACCTGCAGTATTTTCTTGCGCGTTTTTTTGCCGCGAAAAAACGCATGCGTTTTACCGCGTTTACATGCGTTTTTCACACATGCGTTTTTTTTAAAAAACGCATGCAGATAAAAACGCAAGTGTGAAACCAGCCTTAGGGATGAGATTAGTGTAGTGGTGAGGTTGGGGAGGAGGTGGGATGGAATGAGGTCAAGCGCACAAGTGGTGGGGTGTGATTTGGAGAGAAGATGAGCAAGCTCTACTGCAGTGATTTTGGAGAGTGAAGTTATGGGGTTAGGGCATTGGTCTGGCATACAAAGGGGTTGAAGTCATTGGACAACAAAGACTTGCCTTGAATGGTCTATCTTATTTTTGAAGTGCGTGGCAAAGTCCTTGGCAGAGATTGGAGAAGTCTTAGGGGGCAGTGGTGGGCGGAGGAGGGCATCAAAATTGTTGAACAACTGTTTGGGGTTGTGGGATATGGAAGATACAAGGGATGTAAAGTAGGCCTGTTTAGTAGAGGTGAGAGCTGATTTGAATGCGAGTGTTGCTTCTGCAAATGCATTTTCTTCCAATGCCGCTATGCAATTTTGGATTCTTGCCGAAGCTTTTTAGTGATGTTATTGTGCCAGGGTTGTCTATTGATTTTTTGTAGTCTGCTATCCATGACAGGGCCAACCAAGTCGATGGCTGATGCAAGAGTGGCATTGTAGAAACTAGTGGCAGTGTCTGTGTCTTGGAGTGAGGATATAGATGCCAGTGGTAGAAGAAAGTCAGAGAGCGTGTGCGTGTCTAGGTGTGCAAGGTTTCTGCGGGGGTGCACATTAGCAAAGAGCAGAATTTGACTGAGACATCCTTGAGGTAAGCTGTGGGCACTGCGTAAAGGGGGCTAGTTGGGTATGCGTCTTGCAGGCAGAGCGCTATGGGACAAAGGTATGCAAATTAGCTCTTTCTTGGCATTTTATCGCTGGTCACATTGTAAGGCTTGTCAAAGAGTACATTGACTTGTTGAGTAGTTCCGCTCCTATTCTGTGTCATCTTGCATATACTTGCCATCCAGAAGAGTACACAGAACCACAGAGAATCATATGGGGAGAAAGTTTTTTTTTTTTTTGTTAATTGAATTAATTTGGGTTGGGAGAGAAGAGTAATTATAATGAATTGGAGGAAAGGACATGTAATGATACTGTGGATCACCGGATTCTCCTCACTATTCTCCACTCTATCTGCCTAAATGACACCACTCTCTGTTGGTTCTCCTCCTACCTCTCTGACCGATCCCTCAGTGTAAGTAAAAGAAGGTGGCCTCAGCATCCAATGATGATCAACTTGCTTTATCATTCATATAATAATCAACTTCTAAGTTTCTTTTTTTTATTTACTGTCCAACAACAAAAATGTACGTCATAGGTTGTTAAAGAGGTAAGAAGCCTGTGTAGGCCTATAGGGAACCTGTCAGAATGATTTTACTACTGATACAGGTGTAAGCTGTATAAGTCCTAGTACAAAAATAAAAATGATACCCGTTTAGTAATAATTCGATGTGCCATCACTGAGAAATATGGCTTTATGGTTGCATGCAAATTAGCGTGAAAGTGCATTGTGCCAAGTATCCACAAATCATCACCTACAGTGGCTTGCAAAAGTATTCACCCCCTAGCTATTACCCATTTTGTTGCATTACAACCTGTGTTTCAATATTTTTGTAAACTGATTTGTGTGTTATGCATTAGCAGTAAATAGTCTAAGTTGGAGAAGTGAGAAAAATAAAAGCACAAATTAAATTTATGGTATCAAATAAAAATAGGCATCTGCATATGTATTCACCTATTTGCCGTGAAACCCATAAAATCTTCTGGTACAAGCAACTACCTTCATAAGTCACATGCCTAGTGAAAGGAAGTATACCCGTGTGCAATCTAAGGCTAAGTTCACACTTGCGTGTGGCTGGTCTGCGTATGGCTGCGTAGTTCCTCCCTTAAGCTCTGCCTACTTCCGCATGCGTCCTGTGTACCTATCTTTAACAGTGGGTATGCAGGGACATATGGTTGGCGTTTTGACGTGCCAGCCGACCGCACGGGAACGCAACTTTTTGCCTTTACTTACACAAAAAAATTGTAAAGCTCATTTTGAGTTTACCAAAAGACATGTGATAGACTCCTGTTATGATCCTTAGTGGCTTAGGATCACAAATCTGACCAGCTAAGTAAGAGAACAAAGGACGAGCTCTGGGGATGTGGTAACTGGACTGACCGCAACCCTGATCCTAACCGCACACACTATAGGCAGCCGTGGAACGTTCCTAAATTCCTAGACGTCTCTTCACAGCCTGAGAAACTGGCTACCCCTAGAGAGAAATAAAAGCCTCACTTGCCTCAGAGAAATAACCCCAAAGTTTAGAACAGCCCCCCACAAATAATAACAGTGAGTAAAGGAGAAGGCACAAATGCAGAAATGAAAACAGGTTCAGCAAAGGAGGCCCACTAATCACTGAATAGAAAGAGGATAGCAAGAATCTGTGCGGTCAGTAAAAAACCCTATCCAAAAAATATCCACGCAGAGAATGCAAGAACCCCCACACCAACTAACGATGTGAGGGGAGAAACTCTGCACCCCAGAGCTACCAGCAAGCAAAAGATCACATATTAGCAAACTAGACAGAACTCATCATATACTGAGAAACATATAGAACATAGATGAGCAAAAAATGAACGAGCAAAAACTTAGCTTCTCTTGGAGAGACTAAAAACGAATGAAGTCAGGAGAAACCAAAACAGCACTGAATACAACGACAGCAGGCAAAAAATGAAGGTCCAGGTGAGTTAAATAGGAAACCTGACTAGCAGGTAACGAGGCAGCTGATCCCAGCCACAGACCCGCAGAATAACAAAAGAGCCACCAGAGGGAGCCCAAAGACACAACTCACACAGTACCACTCACAACCACAGGAGGGAGTCCGAGAACAGAGTTCACAACAGACTCCCCAAATGTATGAAGGAAGGTGCTGTGGTCACTGAGATTAAAATTGATCATTTTGACCATCAAGGTTCAACGCTACAACTGGGCCAAACCAACACAGCCCATCACCCCAAGAATACCACTCCCACAGTGAAACATGGTGGTGGCAACATCATGCTCTGGGGATGTTTATCGGCAGCAGGGACAGGGAAAATGGTGTGAGTTGAAGGGAAGATGGATGGTGAAAAATACAGGGATATTATTGAGCAAAACTTATTTCAGTCTGTCAGTGATGTGAGATTGGGATGGAAGTTCACCTTCAAAGACAATGACCTGAAGCATACTGCTAAAGCAACACTCAAGTGGTTTAAAGGGACACATGTAAATGTTTTGGAGTGGCCTAGTCAAAGCCCAGACCTGATCTTAATCTGATTGAAAATATGTTGTCAGACTTGAAGAGGAAACCATCTAACTTGAAGGAACTGGAGTAATTTTGCTTTGATGGACAAAACTCCCAGTGGCAAGATGTGGAAAGCTCATAGAAACTTATCCAAAGTTGCAGCTGTAATTGCCGCAAAAGGAGGCTCTACCAACTACTGACTTTAGGGGGGGTGAATAGTTATGCACACTGAAGTTTTCAGTTATTTTGTCCTATTTGATGTTTGCTTCACAATAAAAAGTAAAACAAATGTTCACAGTTGTAGGCATGTTCTTTACATGAACTGATGCAAACCCAAAGGTGAATACATTCGCAAGCCGCTGTATATTTTAGATAGAAAATAGGTCATATTGAAAAAAAGTTCCAGGAAGAACTGTAATGTTACGATAACCACAAGGCTTAATAAAAGCACAACTTTTTCTTTTTAATTGAATCTCAGAGTGATGAGAAATTTTGCATCATATCTGCGTAAGAATTTGATTGAAGTCCCTGGACTTGCACCCTTTGATATTATGGTGCCGCTTCAGCTTTCCTGTACCACATATTTAAGATAGGTGATATGTCAGAAATCACCTTATAAAGCTGTTTATCCAAGTATAGAACACCCATTCCCCGGCTGCATTTTTTTAAAAAAAAGCAAACTTGAGCTTCACTCACGCTCTGAAGGTCCAGCATTGTGTCTCTTCATCTTGTCGTCTGTTATTGCCTGAAATACTCACTGGTTGACTGCAGTGCTGTGGACATGACAGACACTGGGAGCAGTGGGGGAAACTTAGTGGGGAAGGGGGAGTAAAGTAAAAGTTATTTTTTTTTTAAAAAAGACGAAGGGTCAGGGGCTTTCTGGAACCGGAAAACCCTTTTAATTTACACATATATATACATCCCTGTTTTTGAACCTGCAGCCCCTGTTATATTTGTTAGGTCCGTATCAAAAGAGATGTAGAGCTGTTAGATGTCTGCCAAACAAACTATATTTTTCCATGGCACATGGACATTTAGAGGATTTTATATTTTCATATTGACTTTTTTTATTAAAAGGAAGCAAGAAATGAACACATATAGAAAGTGATTAATTAATACATCAAAATGCTTACCTTTCTCCGAAGCTGGATCCATACATCTTCCTGAAACATACAACAAAAAATAGGAATAAATAATTAGATACTAAAAACATTTTGATTTACATACACATTGTCAGCTATAGTTTTTGAATATGACCTATACACATTAAGGGCTCATGCAGACGATGTATTTAATTGGACAAGTGCTATCTGTGGTTTTCAAGGATAGCACTCGTACCTATGTTATTCTATGGGGCTGTGCCCTTTTCCAATTTTTTCCTTGACCAAGTGGTCCGAGGAAAAAAATAAATAAATGGCAGCATGAACAATTTGCCTCTGAAAATGAGATGGCAATCACCCATTCATGTCTATGGATATGTGAAAGAAAATGGACCTCACTCGGATCACATCTGGGCGAGATCCTTTTTTCATAGACAGACATAATGAAGAAACATTTTTTTTCTCTCCATATCTGAAAAAAAGGGATCCCACTCTGATCATACTCTGATCCAACTCTGATCAGAGTGGGAGTAGCATAAACAGACCGATTTTTCTCGGATGGAGAGAAAACAGCACCTAATCTTGCACCAATGTCGACCAAATGATGGTCAGGAGAGATGTCCATCAAGCATGTCCTACTTGGGACTGCCGATCTCATTGTTCTCTCAGACATAAGCTGCCAGCCGTCATGTCAGTTGATAACCTTCTCCTACAAAACAAAGGAGCGCACCTGTGTGTGGGAGAGACAGCCAAGATGGCTGTCAACAGAACGATGGGCCAAAACATTGTTTGGCCAGCAGACATCTAATGTGTAAGACAAGACTTTTTGATGCAAGCATGTATTGAAAGTTTTCATCGTAATCAAGACTCCCGAGGCTAAGACCATGTCCAGACATCATTTCCCACAAAAAATCAGCAACTAAGTAGAGTACAATGCCAATGAACCTATTTTAGTTTACATACACAGAAACAAAATTCATGTATTATGAAGGTCATTGAGTTATTTCTAGTGTTGAGCGATACTTTCCGATATCGGAAAGTATCGGTATCGGAAAGTATCGGCCGATACCGTCACAGTATCGGAATCCAATCCGATACCGATACCCGATCCCAATGCAAGTCAATGGGACGAAAATATCGGAATTAAAATAAACCCTTTCTTTCCTTGTAGGTTAATTCTACATGAAGGAAAACAACTAAGAATAATGTAGGATGTATTGGGGGAGGTGGCGGAGACATTAAAGGCACAGGGGTTTATCCCAATCAAATAGAATAGCAGTATTTTTAATTTTTTTATGACGTTCGGCGTTAGAAAGAATTTGACTATGTTAATTTTTTATTTATTTTGTCAGATATTGATGTTTCACTACTTCCACGCCCTTCACCCTATTTTTTACTTCTCCCACACTTTCTTCTTCATTATCCTCATCATCAGCTTCTGTGACATCAACTTCTTCACCTTATTCATCTTCTTCTTTTCTACGTATATATATTTTTTTTTTTTTACATTGTTCATATTCTTTTTATTTAACTATTATCTTTTTTATATTCAACTTCTTCATCATATTCTTATTTGTGACAGGCATTCCCGTAGTTGTTATCTATAAAAGTTTGAAGATTACACCTTCCGTTCTGCCTGTCACAAAACAGTTACATTTGTCCGCGTTCAGTTTGGCCTGCAGCATCAGGCTTTATCCAGGGGCACCACGAGGAGGAACGGACTCACCCCCATACACTGCTTAGTCTTCTTCTGCTTATAATTTAGATAATATCTTTTGCTCTGATATTTAGTCTTATGCTTAATGTTCTTCTGCTCTTTGTTCTGCAGCCTCTTGTTCTTCTGCTTCTCGGTCTTCCAGGTTGTCGTCGTCATCTCCAGGGTCGTCATCTCCAGGGTCGTCGTCATCGGGGTCGTCGTCATCGGGGTCGTCGTCATCGGGGTCGTCGTCATCGGGGTCGTCTTCAGGGTCATCGTCTCCAGGGTCGTCGTCATCTCGGTGGTTGTCGTCTCTGGTGTCGTCATCATCTTAGGGGTGGTCTTCCGGGTCATCGTCTTTCGGGTCTTGAACTTGGAAATGTAGCAGAAGGTACAAGAAGGCTGAGAAAATGCCGAGAAACAGCTGATGGAACTGGAACTCGGATGGCTACCCGAAGGTCCAAGAGCCAATGGAACTACCGAGGACCAGCTGACGTTACTGGAACCCGGTTACTAAGCAGGAGGTACCCGTGCCTGAAAGCACTACCAAGGACCACCTGACGTTGGTGGAACTCGGATACCCAGAGGGAGGCACCTAAGCCAAAGGCTCTGCCCGGAACCAGCTGACGGTACTGGAACCAGGATGGGGAGCAGAAGGTACAAGAGCAAAAGACACTGCCGAGAACCAGCTGACGGTACTGGAACCCGGATGGGTAGCCGAAGGTCCAAGAGCCAATGGAACTACCGAGGACCAGCTGACGTTACTGGAACCCGGTTACTAAGCAGGAGGTACCCGTGCCTGAAAGCACTACCAAGGACCACCTGACGTTGGTGGAACTCGGATACCCAGAGGGAGGCACCTAAGCCAAAGGCTCTGCCCGGAACCAGCTGACGGTACTGGAACCAGGATGGGGAGCAGAAGGTACAAGAGCAAAAGACACTGCCGAGAACCAGCTGACGGTACTGGAACCCGGATGGGGACCTATTCAAGCTTGTCTTCCTAGGGCCCCAACTGGCGGTGTGTTAGAGCCCAGGGACAGCAGGAGGAGGAGCAGGGGGAGGGGAGTGTAGGCCGAAGCCTGCACAGGCGGCAGCTTTGGGTGTGTTGTGTCTGCGTGGCTTTTGCAGGACACGTTGCCGGCTATACAGCAGGGGAACAGCTGGCGGTGCTGGACCCCACTGACACATTGGCGAGGTGTTTGGCTCTGTGCAGCCAGCACTTCCGGACAGCAACTAGCGTTGTTGGAGCCCGGGCTCTGCAGGTGGAGCAGAGTGTAGGCCGAAGCCTAATTGAACCGATTTCAAAAGTCACCTTTAACCCCCCCTCAGGGGTTACAAAGTAGAAGAGCCACAGCTTATGCAGCAGCAGTGCTGCGCAAGTCAAAGGTTGCTCTTGTAATTTTTCTCCTTGCACACGCTGAATGGAACACGTATAACATTTAGCCCTTTATACAGTCAAACTGTGTAATGGAGGCGAGAGTTCCCTTTGTAATGAGACGCAGCACAGGTGTCAAGAATCCCACCTTGGTGCTGGGTGCAGCCTCCCGAGCGTTGTTATTTGCTGTACAGGAGTCTGCGCTGTCGTGTTATCCCCTGGCCTAGCGCCGTTAGCGCTGCCCATCTTCTGGCATCATGTAATGTCGGCCGGTGCGGTTCGCGATGCCCCTGAATCCCAGCCCCGCAGTGTCTTAACATTGGTAAAACACTGCGGGGCTGGGATTCAGGGCCTGGCGCAGCACATATGTTCGCCTCTCACACTCGGGTCCTTACACCCGCTTCAGACTGTGCGGCGTCATCTGATCCCTTATCGCATGCCACGGCCATGAAGCCGCACAGTCCGAAGAAGGCGGAAGGAGAGGAGGGACAGGCGAACTGATGCACTGATCCTGCCCATGAATCGCACCCTCGCAGTCCCAATAAATAAGACACCGAGGGGCGTTGTGTGGGTCAGGGCGGCCGCAGAGGCGCAGCCAGCCAAACAATGATGCCAGAAGACGGGCAGCGCTACCAAGGGGGTTGCAGCGTGTCATTACAAAGGAAAGTCACACCACCGGGACGGTTAAATGGTCACACAGAGGACACATTTCAGACGTGGTTTCAGTTCCACATGTGCGAGGAGAATACGTTTCTGAGCCACCTTGCACACATGCAGCATTACCGCTGTACAAGGTGGCTGGATAACGTAAAAACGCCTGGGGGAGGGGGGACAGGTTCCCTTCAATTTCAGTTCTTGTGTCTGCGTGGCTTTTGCAGGACACGTTGCCGGCTGCACAGCAGGGGAACAGCTGGCGGTGCTGGACCCCACTGACACATTGGCTGGTGTTTTTCTCTGTGCAGCTAGCACATCTGGGCCCCAACTGGCGGTGTGTTAGAGCCCAGGGACAGCAGGAGGAGGAGCAGGAGGAGGAGGAGCAGGGGGAGGGGAGTGTAGGCCGAAGCCTGCACAGGCGGCAGCTTTGGGTGTGTTGTGTCTGCGTGGCTTTTGCAGGACACGTTGCCGGCTACACAGCAGGGGAACAGCTGGCGGTGCTGGACCCCACTGACACATTGGCGAGGTGTTTGGCTCTGTGCAGCCAGCACTTCCGGACAGCAACTAGCGTTGTTGGAGCCCGGGCTCTGCAGGTGGAGCAGAGTGTAGGCCGAAGCCTAATTGAACCGATTTCAAAAGTCACCTTTAACCCCCCCTCAGGGGTTACAAAGTAGAAGAGCCACAGCTTATGCAGCAGCAGTGCTGCGCAAGTCAAAGGTTGCTCTTGTAATTTTTCTCCTTGCACACGCTGAATGGAACACGTATAACATTTAGCCCTTTATACAGTCAAACTGTGTAATGGAGGCGAGAGTTCCCTTTGTAATGAGACGCAGCACAGGTGTCAAGAATCCCACCTTGGTGCTGGGTGCAGCCTCCCGAGCGTTGTTATTTGCTGTACAGGAGTCTGCGCTGTCGTGTTATCCCCTGGCCTAGCGCCGTTAGCGCTGCCCATCTTCTGGCATCATGTAATGTCGGCCGGTGCGGTTCGCGATGCCCCTGAATCCCAGCCCCGCAGTGTCTTAACATTGGTAAAACACTGCGGGGCTGGGATTCAGGGCCTGGCGCAGCACATATGTTCGCCTCTCACACTCGGGTCCTTACACCCGCTTCAGACTGTGCGGCGTCATCTGATCCCTTATCGCATGCCACGGCCATGAAGCCGCACAGTCCGAAGAAGGCGGAAGGAGAGGAGGGACAGGCGAACTGATGCACTGATCCTGCCCATGAATCGCACCCTCGCAGTCCCAATAAATAAGACACCGAGGGGCGTTGTGTGGGTCAGGGCGGCCGCAGAGGCGCAGCCAGCCAAACAATGATGCCAGAAGACGGGCAGCGCTACCAAGGGGGTTGCAGCGTGTCATTACAAAGGAAAGTCACACCACCGGGACGGTTAAATGGTCACACAGAGGACACATTTCAGACGTGTTTTCAGTTCCACATGTGCGAGGAGAATACGTTTCTGAGCCACCTTGCACACATGCAGCATTACCGCTGTACAAGGTGGCTGGATAACGTAAAAACGCCTGGGGGAGGGGGGACAGGTTCCCTTCAATTTCAGTTCTTGTGTCTGCGTGGCTTTTGCAGGACACGTTGCCGGCTGCACAGCAGGGGAACAGCTGGCGGTGCTGGACCCCACTGACACATTGGCTGGTGTTTTTCTCTGTGCAGCTAGCACATCTGGGCCCCAACTGGCGGTGTGTTAGAGCCCAGGGACAGCAGGAGGAGGAGCAGGAGGAGGAGGAGCAGGGGGAGGGGAGTGTAGGCCGAAGCCTGCACAGGCGGCAGCTTTGGGTGTGTTGTGTCTGCGTGGCTTTTGCAGGACACGTTGCCGGCTACACAGCAGGGGAACAGCTGGCGGTGCTGGACCCCACTGACACATTGGCGAGGTGTTTGGCTCTGTGCAGCCAGCACTTCCGGACAGCAACTAGCGTTGTTGGAGCCCGGGCTCTGCAGGTGGAGCAGAGTGTAGGCCGAAGCCTAATTGAACCGATTTCAAAAGTCACCTTTAACCCCCCCTCAGGGGTTACAAAGTAGAAGAGCCACAGCTTATGCAGCAGCAGTGCTGCGCAAGTCAAAGGTTGCTCTTGTAATTTTTCTCCTTGCACACGCTGAATGGAACACGTATAACATTTAGCCCTTTATACAGTCAAACTGTGTAATGGAGGCGAGAGTTCCCTTTGTAATGAGACGCAGCACAGGTGTCAAGAATCCCACCTTGGTGCTGGGTGCAGCCTCCCGAGCGTTGTTATTTGCTGTACAGGAGTCTGCGCTGTCGTGTTATCCCCTGGCCTAGCGCCGTTAGCGCTGCCCATCTTCTGGCATCATGTAATGTCGGCCGGTGCGGTTCGCGATGCCCCTGAATCCCAGCCCCGCAGTGTCTTAACATTGGTAAAACACTGCGGGGCTGGGATTCAGGGCCTGGCGCAGCACATATGTTCGCCTCTCACACTCGGGTCCTTACACCCGCTTCAGACTGTGCGGCGTCATCTGATCCCTTATCGCATGCCACGGCCATGAAGCCGCACAGTCCGAAGAAGGCGGAAGGAGAGGAGGGACAGGCGAACTGATGCACTGATCCTGCCCATGAATCGCACCCTCGCAGTCCCAATAAATAAGACACCGAGGGGCGTTGTGTGGGTCAGGGCGGCCGCAGAGGCGCAGCCAGCCAAACAATGATGCCAGAAGACGGGCAGTGCTACCAAGGGGGTTGCAGCGTGTCATTACAAAGGAAAGTCACACCACCGGGACGGTTAAATGGTCACACAGAGGACACATTTCAGACGTGTTTTCAGTTCCACATGTGCGAGGAGAATACGTTTCTGAGCCACCTTGCACACATGCAGCATTACCGCTGTACAAGGTGGCTGGATAACGTAAAAACGCCTGGGGGAGGGGGGACAGGTTCCCTTCAATTTCAGTTCTTGTGTCTGCGTGGCTTTTGCAGGACACGTTGCCGGCTGCACAGCAGGGGAACAGCTGGCGGTGCTGGACCCCACTGACACATTGGCTGGTGTTTTTCTCTGTGCAGCTAGCACATCTGGGCCCCAACTGGCGGTGTGTTAGAGCCCAGGGACAGCAGGAGGAGGAGCAGGAGGAGGAGGAGCAGGGGGAGGGGAGTGTAGGCCGAAGCCTGCACAGGCGGCAGCTTTGGGTGTGTTGTGTCTGCGTGGCTTTTGCAGGACACGTTGCCGGCTACACAGCAGGGGAACAGCTGGCGGTGCTGGACCCCACTGACACATTGGCGAGGTGTTTGGCTCTGTGCAGCCAGCACTTCCGGACAGCAACTAGCGTTGTTGGAGCCCGGGCTCTGCAGGTGGAGCAGAGTGTAGGCCGAAGCCTAATTGAACCGATTTCAAAAGTCACCTTTAACCCCCCCTCAGGGGTTACAAAGTAGAAGAGCCACAGCTTATGCAGCAGCAGTGCTGCGCAAGTCAAAGGTTGCTCTTGTAATTTTTCTCCTTGCACACGCTGAATGGAACACGTATAACATTTAGCCCTTTATACAGTCAAACTGTGTAATGGAGGCGAGAGTTCCCTTTGTAATGAGACGCAGCACAGGTGTCAAGAATCCCACCTTGGTGCTGGGTGCAGCCTCCCGAGCGTTGTTATTTGCTGTACAGGAGTCTGCGCTGTCGTGTTATCCCCTGGCCTAGCGCCGTTAGCGCTGCCCATCTTCTGGCATCATGTAATGTCGGCCGGTGCGGTTCGCGATGCCCCTGAATCCCAGCCCCGCAGTGTCTTAACATTGGTAAAACACTGCGGGGCTGGGATTCAGGGCCTGGCGCAGCACATATGTTCGCCTCTCACACTCGGGTCCTTACACCCGCTTCAGACTGTGCGGCGTCATCTGATCCCTTATCGCATGCCACGGCCATGAAGCCGCACAGTCCGAAGAAGGCGGAAGGAGAGGAGGGACAGGCGAACTGATGCACTGATCCTGCCCATGAATCGCACCCTCGCAGTCCCAATAAATAAGACACCGAGGGGCGTTGTGTGGGTCAGGGCGGCCGCAGAGGCGCAGCCAGCCAAACAATGATGCCAGAAGACGGGCAGCGCTACCAAGGGGGTTGCAGCGTGTCATTACAAAGGAAAGTCACACCACCGGGACGGTTAAATGGTCACACAGAGGACACATTTCAGACGTGTTTTCAGTTCCACATGTGCGAGGAGAATACGTTTCTGAGCCACCTTGCACACATGCAGCATTACCGCTGTACAAGGTGGCTGGATAACGTAAAAACGCCTGGGGGAGGGGGGACAGGTTCCCTTCAATTTCAGTTCTTGTGTCTGCGTGGCTTTTGCAGGACACGTTGCCGGCTGCACAGCAGGGGAACAGCTGGCGGTGCTGGACCCCACTGACACATTGGCTGGTGTTTTTCTCTGTGCAGCTAGCACATCTGGGCCCCAACTGGCGGTGTGTTAGAGCCCAGGGACAGCAGGAGGAGGAGCAGGAGGAGGAGGAGCAGGGGGAGGGGAGTGTAGGCCGAAGCCTGCACAGGCGGCAGCTTTGGGTGTGTTGTGTCTGCGTGGCTTTTGCAGGACACGTTGCCGGCTACACAGCAGGGGAACAGCTGGCGGTGCTGGACCCCACTGACACATTGGCGAGGTGTTTGGCTCTGTGCAGCCAGCACTTCCGGACAGCAACTAGCGTTGTTGGAGCCCGGGCTCTGCAGGTGGAGCAGAGTGTAGGCCGAAGCCTAATTGAACCGATTTCAAAAGTCACCTTTAACCCCCCCTCAGGGGTTACAAAGTAGAAGAGCCACAGCTTATGCAGCAGCAGTGCTGCGCAAGTCAAAGGTTGCTCTTGTAATTTTTCTCCTTGCACACGCTGAATGGAACACGTATAACATTTAGCCCTTTATACAGTCAAACTGTGTAATGGAGGCGAGAGTTCCCTTTGTAATGAGACGCAGCACAGGTGTCAAGAATCCCACCTTGGTGCTGGGTGCAGCCTCCCGAGCGTTGTTATTTGCTGTACAGGAGTCTGCGCTGTCGTGTTATCCCCTGGCCTAGCGCCGTTAGCGCTGCCCATCTTCTGGCATCATGTAATGTCGGCCGGTGCGGTTCGCGATGCCCCTGAATCCCAGCCCCGCAGTGTCTTAACATTGGTAAAACACTGCGGGGCTGGGATTCAGGGCCTGGCGCAGCACATATGTTCGCCTCTCACACTCGGGTCCTTACACCCGCTTCAGACTGTGCGGCGTCATCTGATCCCTTATTGCATGCCACGGCCATGAAGCCGCACAGTCCGAAGAAGGCGGAAGGAGAGGAGGGACAGGCGAACTGATGCACTGATCCTGCCCATGAATCGCACCCTCGCAGTCCCAATAAATAAGACACCGAGGGGCGTTGTGTGGGTCAGGGCGGCCGCAGAGGCGCAGCCAGCCAAACAATGATGCCAGAAGACGGGCAGCGCTACCAAGGGGGTTGCAGCGTGTCATTACAAAGGAAAGTCACACCACCGGGACGGTTAAATGGTCACACAGAGGACACATTTCAGACGTGTTTTCAGTTCCACATGTGCGAGGAGAATACGTTTCTGAGCCACCTTGCACACATGCAGCATTACCGCTGTACAAGGTGGCTGGATAACGTAAAAACGCCTGGGGGAGGGGGGACAGGTTCCCTTCAATTTCAGTTCTTGTGTCTGCGTGGCTTTTGCAGGACACGTTGCCGGCTGCACAGCAGGGGAACAGCTGGCGGTGCTGGACCCCACTGACACATTGGCTGGTGTTTTTCTCTGTGCAGCTAGCACATCTGGGCCCCAACTGGCGGTGTGTTAGAGCCCAGGGACAGCAGGAGGAGGAGCAGGAGGAGGAGGAGCAGGGGGAGGGGAGTGTAGGCCGAAGCCTGCACAGGCGGCAGCTTTGGGTGTGTTGTGTCTGCGTGGCTTTTGCAGGACACGTTGCCGGCTACACAGCAGGGGAACAGCTGGCGGTGCTGGACCCCACTGACACATTGGCGAGGTGTTTGGCTCTGTGCAGCCAGCACTTCCGGACAGCAACTAGCGTTGTTGGAGCCCGGGCTCTGCAGGTGGAGCAGAGTGTAGGCCGAAGCCTAATTGAACCGATTTCAAAAGTCACCTTTAACCCCCCCTCAGGGGTTACAAAGTAGAAGAGCCACAGCTTATGCAGCAGCAGTGCTGCGCAAGTCAAAGGTTGCTCTTGTAATTTTTCTCCTTGCACACGCTGAATGGAACACGTATAACATTTAGCCCTTTATACAGTCAAACTGTGTAATGGAGGCGAGAGTTCCCTTTGTAATGAGACGCAGCACAGGTGTCAAGAATCCCACCTTGGTGCTGGGTGCAGCCTCCCGAGCGTTGTTATTTGCTGTACAGGAGTCTGCGCTGTCGTGTTATCCCCTGGCCTAGCGCCGTTAGCGCTGCCCATCTTCTGGCATCATGTAATGTCGGCCGGTGCGGTTCGCGATGCCCCTGAATCCCAGCCCCGCAGTGTCTTAACATTGGTAAAACACTGCGGGGCTGGGATTCAGGGCCTGGCGCAGCACATATGTTCGCCTCTCACACTCGGGTCCTTACACCCGCTTCAGACTGTGCGGCGTCATCTGATCCCTTATTGCATGCCACGGCCATGAAGCCGCACAGTCCGAAGAAGGCGGAAGGAGAGGAGGGACAGGCGAACTGATGCACTGATCCTGCCCATGAATCGCACCCTCGCAGTCCCAATAAATAAGACACCGAGGGGCGTTGTGTGGGTCAGGGCGGCCGCAGAGGCGCAGCCAGCCAAACAATGATGCCAGAAGACGGGCAGCGCTACCAAGGGGGTTGCAGCGTGTCATTACAAAGGAAAGTCACACCACCGGGACGGTTAAATGGTCACACAGAGGACACATTTCAGACGTGTTTTCAGTTCCACATGTGCGAGGAGAATACGTTTCTGAGCCACCTTGAACACATGCAGCATTACTGCTGTTCAAGGTAGCTGTAAAACATAGAAACACCTGGGGGAGGGGGGACAGGTTCCCTTCAATTTCAGTTCTTGTGTCTGCGTGGCGGTCGCAGGACACGTTGCCGGCTACACAGCAGGGGAACAGCTGGCGGTGCTGAACCCCACTGACACATTGGCTGGTGTTTTTCTCTGTGCAGCTAGCACATCTGGGCAAAAACTGGCGGTGTTAGAGCCCAGGGTCAGCAGGAGGAGCAGGGGGAGCGGAGTGTAGGCCGAAGCCTGCACTCGAGCAAGTTGAAAGGAAACCTTTAACCCCCCCCCCCCCCCCCCAGGCGTTTGTAGCTGAAAGAGCCATTGTGTACAGCACTAATGCTGGAAAAGGTAAACTTAGCTCTTTTAATTATGGTCCTTGTACATGCGGAACCTAACATTTATGAAATGTGTCTCCTCACAGCGTTAAACCGTCCGGTAGGTGGAACTTTCCTTTGTCGTGTGACGCAGCACAGCCATCATTTTTACCCCCTTGGCGCCGTGCGCCGCCTCCTCAGCGTTATTTGAATCTGTCCCGGAGCCTGCGCTGTTAGGTTAGCCCTTGGCCATGCACACATGTTGCGCTGCCCGTCTTCTGACCTCATTTGGTGTCAGGCTGGCTGCGCCTGTGCGGGTGCGCTGGCCGAGATCCCGCCTCGCAGTGTCGTCTAATGTAATCCCACCGCGGGCCTGTGATCCGTGCCCGTGCGCAGTGCATATCCTCTCCTCTCACTCCCCTCCCTACGGCTTTTTCAGACTGTGCGGTGTCACGGCCGTGGCATGCTATTAGGGACCAGCTGACATCGCACAGTCTGAAGAAGCCGTAGGGAGGGGAGTGAGAGGAGAGGATATGCACTGCGCACGGGCACGGATCACAGGCCCGCGGTGGGATTACATTAGACGACACTGCGAGGCGGGATCTCGGCCAGCGCACCCGCACAGGCGCAGCCAGCCTGACACCAAATGAGGTCAGAAGACGGGCAGCGCAACATGTGTGCATGGCCAAGGGCTAACCTAACAGCGCAGGCTCCGGGACAGATTCAAACAACGCTGAGGAGGGGGCGCACGGCGCCAAGGGGGTAAAAATGATGGCTGTGCTGCGTCACACGACAAAGGAAAGTTCCACCTACCGGACGGTTTAACGCTGTGTGGGGACACATTTCATAAGTGTTTGGTTCAGCATGTGCAAGGAGCATCACGAAAAGAGGCACTTTTTCCCTTTGCATCATTACTGCTGCACAAGGTGGCTCCTTCAGTATCAAACGCCTGGGGGGGGGGGGGGGGGGGCAGGTTCCCTTACATTTAACTTGTTGTGTCTGCGTGGCGGTCGCAGTACACGTTGCCGTATACACAGCAGGGGAACAGCTGGCGGTGCTGAACCCCACTAACACATTGGCGAGGTGTTTGGCTCTGTGCGTACAGCACTTCTGGACGGCAACTAGCGGTGTTGGAGCCCAGGGACAGGTGGAGGAGGAGGAGGTTGGAGGAGGTTGGAGGAGGTAGGAGGGATTGCCACACACACAGCAGGGGAACAGCTGACGTTACTGAACCCCAATAACAGAGGAGGGACTGTTGACTGTGCGTACAGCACTTCTGGACGGCAACTGGCGGTGTTGGAGCCCAGGGACAGATGGAGGAGGAGGAGGTTGGAGGAGGTAGGAGGAGGTAGGAGGGATTGCCACACACACAGCAGGGGAACAGCTGACGTTACTGAACCCCAATAACGGAGGAGGGACTGTTGACTGTGCGTACAGCACTTCTGGACGGCAACTGGCGGTGTTGGAGCCCAGGGACAGGTGGAGGAGGAGGAGGTTGGAGGAGGTTGGAGGAGGTAGGAGGGATTGCCACACACACAGCAGGGGAACAGCTGACGTTACTGAACCCCAATAACAGAGGAGGGACTGTTGACTGTGCGTACAGCACTTCTGGACGGCAACTGGCGGTGTTGGAGCCCAGGGACAGGTGGAGGAGGAGGAGGTTGGAGGAGGTTGGAGGAGGTAGGAGGGATTGCCACACACACAGCAGGGGAACAGCTGACGTTACTGAACCCCAATAACAGAGGAGGGACTGTTGACTGTGCGTACAGCACTTCTGGACGGCAACTGGCGGTGTTGGAGCCCAGGGACAGGTGGAGGAGGAGGAGGTTGGAGGAGGTAGGAGGAGGTAGGAGGGATTGCCACACACACAGCAGGGGAACAGCTGACGTTACTGAACCCCAATAACAGAGGAGGGACTGTTGACTGTGCGTACAGCACTTCTGGACGGCAACTGGCGGTGTTGGAGCCCAGGGACAGGTGGAGGAGGAGGAGGTTGGAGGAGGTAGGAGGAGGTAGGAGGGATTGCCACACACACAGCAGGGGAACAGCTGACGTTACTGAACCCCAATAACAGAGGAGGGACTGTTGACTGTGCGTACAGCACTTCTGGACGGCAACTGGCGGTGTTGGAGCCCAGGGACAGGTGGAGGAGGAGGAGGTTGGAGGAGGTAGGAGGAGGTAGGAGGGATTGCCACACACACAGCAGGGGAACAGCTGACGTTACTGAACCCCAATAACAGAGGAGGGACTGTTGACTGTGCGTACAGCACTTCTGGACGGCAACTGGCGGTGTTGGAGCCCAGGGACAGGTGGAGGAGGAGGAGGTTGGAGGAGGTAGGAGGAGGTAGGAGGGATTGCCACACACACAGCAGGGGAACAGCTGACGTTACTGAACCCCAATAACAGAGGAGGGACTGTTGACTGTGCGTACAGCACTTCTGGACGGCAACTGGCGGTGTTGGAGCCCAGGGACAGGTGGAGGAGGAGGAGGTTGGAGGAGGTTGGAGGAGGTAGGAGGGATTGCCACACACACAGCAGGGGAACAGCTGACGTTACTGAACCCCAATAACAGAGGAGGGACTGTTGACTGTGCGTACAGCACTTCTGGACGGCAACTGGCGGTGTTGGAGCCCAGGGACAGGTGGAGGAGGAGGAGGTTGGAGGAGGTAGGAGGAGGTAGGAGGGATTGCCACACACACAGCAGGGGAACAGCTGACGTTACTGAACCCCAATAACAGAGGAGGGACTGTTGACTGTGCGTACAGCACTTCTGGACGGCAACTGGCGGTGTTGGAGCCCAGGGACAGGTGGAGGAGGAGGAGGTTGGAGGAGGTAGGAGGAGGTAGGAGGGATTGCCACACACACAGCAGGGGAACAGCTGACGTTACTGAACCCCAATAACAGAGGAGGGACTGTTGACTGTGCGTACAGCACTTCTGGACGGCAACTGGCGGTGTTGGAGCCCAGGGACAGGTGGAGGAGGAGGAGGTTGGAGGAGGTAGGAGGAGGTAGGAGGGATTGCCACACACACAGCAGGGGAACAGCTGACGTTACTGAACCCCAATAACAGAGGAGCGACTGTTGACTGTGCGTACAGCACTTCTGGACGGCAACTAGCGGTGTTGGAGCCCAGGGGCAGGTGGAAAAGCAGAGGAACACAATGTAGGCCGAAGCCTGAGAAAGTCGAAAGGGAACCTTTAACCCCCCCCCCAAGGCGTTTGTAGCTGAAAGAGCCAGCTTGTGCAGCACAAAAGATGCAAAAGGAAAAGGTGGCTCTTTTCATCATGCTCCTTGCAAACACAGAACTAAACACTTTTAAAATGTGTCCTCTGAAGCCGTGAAACCGTCCCGGAGGTGGGACTTTCCTTCGTAATATGACGCAGCACAGCCATCATTACTACCCCCCCGCCGCCGTGCCCCGGCTCCTCAGCGTTGTTTGATTCCGTCCCGGAGCCTGCGCTGTTATGTTATCCCGTGGCCAGGCACACTTAGCGCTGCCCATCTTCTGACATCATTTGGTGTCAGGCTGGCTGCGCCTGTGCGGCCGCGCTGGCCGAGAGCCCGACTCGCAGTGTCTTCTGATGTAATCCCACTGGGGGCCTGGGATCCATGGCCATGCGCAGTGCATATCCTCGCCTCTCACTCCCCTCCCTACGCCTTCTTTTTCAGACTGTGCGGTGTCACGGCCGTGGCATGCTATTAGGGACCAGCTGACACCGAACAGTCTGAAGAAGCCATAGGGAGATGAGTGAGAGGTGGAGGTTCAGATATGCACTGCGCATGTCCATAGATCCCAGGCCCCCAGTGGGATTAAATCAGAAGACACTGCGAGGCGGGCTCTCGGCCAGCGTGGCCGCACAGGCGCAGCCAGCCTGACACCAAATGATGCCAGAAGACGGGCAGCGCTAAGTGTGCCTGGCCACGGGATAACATAACAGCGCAGGCTCCGGGACGGAATCAAACAACGCTGAGGAGCCGGGGCGCGGCGCCGGGGGGGTAGGAATGACGGCTGTGCTGCGTCATATTACGAAGGAAAGTCCCACCTCCGGGACGGTTTTACGGTATCAGTGGACACATTTTATAAGTGTTAAGTTTTGCGTGTGCAAGGAGCAAAACCAAAATAGCTACCTTTTTCCTTGTGCAGCATTACTGCTGCACAAGGTGGCTCTTTCAGTAACAAACGCCTTGGGGGGGGGGGACAGATTCCCTTACATTTCAGTTGTTGTGTCAGCGTGGCGGTCGCATGACACATTGCCGGCTACACAGCTGGGGATCAGCTGACGTTACTGAAACCCAATAACACTGGGTCGTATGTTTTGACTGTGCAGACGGCACATCTGAGCCTCAACTGGCGGTGTTGGAGCCCAGGAATTTAAGTTCAGGTGGTAGAAAGATGAACACAACAGGAGACCTGGATAACGTATACAGTGACCTAATTATTTAATCAGGAGGAGGAGTGGCAAATTCCTGCGAGATCCAGGCCTTGTTCATTTTCAGGAAAGTAAGCCGGTCAACGTTATCGGAGGATAGTCGCATGCGACGGTCAGTTAGTACACCACCTGCAGCACTAAAGACACGTTCCGATAATACACTGGCCGCAGGGCAAGACAGCACCTCCAATGCATACTGGCTTAGCTCTGGCCATGTATCCAGCTTTGAGACCCAAAACTTGAAAGGGGAAGAGCCGTCTGGGAGTACAGCAAGAGGGCAAGACATGTAGTCTGTCACCATCTGACGGAACCGTTGCCTCCTGCTGACTGGAGCCGTCTGTGATGGTGTAGACTTTTGTGGCGGGCACAGAAAACTGTGCCACAGTTCGGCCATACTGGTCTTGCCTTGGGCAGAGGCACTGCTTCTGCTCCCTCTTTGTGCAGAGCCTCCACCACTGCCTGGACGCACTGAGCTGCTTTGGAATGCACTAGCAGCACTTCTCTCAGTTGGAATGGAGAAGATGATGGAACTGACCAGTGTGTCTTGGTACTCCCGCATTTTTCGCTCCCGGTTCAACGGTGTGATGAGGCTTTCTACGTTGTCCCGGTAGCGAGGATCGAGGAGGGTGAACACCCAATAATCAGACATGTTGAGAATGTGGTCGATGCGGCGGTCGTTTCTCAGGCACTGCAGCATGTAATCCACCATGTGCTGCAGACTGCCAACTGCCCAAGAAACGCTGTCCCCAGCTGGAGGCGTGATCTCTGCCCGCTCGTCATCACCCCACCCTCGCTGTACACACTGAGTACTGGACAATTCGGGAACTCCCTCCTCTGGACGGATGTCTTCCTCCTCCATTGACTCCTCCTCATCCTCCTCACAAACTGTCCCCTGCCTACGCGTTTGTGAGGAACCACGTGGCGCTGACTGTCCAGAAGATGATGGAAGTGGTGAATCCTCATCCTCCACCTCTTCCACAACATCATCCCTTAGCGCTTGCAGTGATTTTTCAAGCAGGCAGATAAGGGGGACAGTCATGCTGACTAGTGCATCATCTGCACTCGCCATCCGCGTGGAATAATCAAAGGGACGCAAAACCTGGCAGACATCCTTCATAGTGGCCCACTCTGTGGTTGTGAAGTCTGTACGGCGCTGACTGCGACTTTTTTGCGCCTGATACAGCTGGTACTCCATTAGGCTACGTTCAAATTTGCGGCCAGCGCCGCAGCGTCGGGCGCCGCAGCGGCGCCGCATGCGTCATGCGCCCCTATATTTAACATGGGGGCGCATGGACATGCGGCGCACTTGCGTTTTGCGCCGCATGCGTCGCTGCGGCGCCCGCGTCGGGGCGCAGAGGACGCAGCAAGTTGCATTTTTGCTGCGTCCAAATTCAATGAAAAAAACGACGCATGCGGCGCAAAACGCAGCGTTGTGCATGCGTTTTGCTGCGTTTTTGTTTGCGTTGTGCGCTGCGGCGCCGACGCTGCGGCGCACAACGCAAATGTGAACGTAGCCTTACAGCTTGCTGCTGCTCACACAACCGCTCCAACATATGTAACATGGAATTCCACCTGGTAGGTAGGTCACATATGATGCGATGTTCCGGCAGGCGGTGTCGGCGCTGCAGAGCCGCAATGCGCGCTTTTGCCGTGCTGGAACGCCGCAAGTGAGCACACTCTAGGCGGACCTTGTGCAGCAGTGCATCAAGATCCGGATAGTCCCTCAAAAAACTCTGCACGACCAAATTGAGCACATGTGCCAGACATGGGATGTGAGTGAGGTTGCCGAGGCCCAGGGCTGCCACCAGATTTCGGCCATTATCACACACTACCATGCCTGGCTGGAGATTCGCTGGCTCAAACCACACATCGCTCTCCTGCTTGATGGCATTCCAGAGCTCCTGCGCTGTGTGGCTACGATTCCCCAAAAAAATTAATTTCAAGACGGCCTGTTGACGTTTGGCCACGGCTGTGCTCATGTCAGTCGTAACAGGTACACGTTCATCACGGGTCCATGTGGAGGTGGACTGTGACGGCTCCTGCAGCGATGATTCTGAGGAACTGGTGTAAGAGGAGGAGTCAATGCGTACAGAATGGATTCCTGCAATCCTTGGAGTGGGCAGGACACGTCCTGCGCCACTCGCACGGTCTGTACCCGGCTCAACGACATTAACCCAATGGGCAGTGAGGGAAAGGTATCGCCCCTGTCCATGTTGACTGGTCCACGCATCGGTGGTGAGGTGGACCTTGCTACTGACGGCGTTCAGTAGCGCGTGTTTTATGTGTCCCTCCACATGCTTGTGCAGGGCAGGGACGGCTTGCCTGCTGAAGTAAAAGCGGCTGGGCACACTGTACTGTGGGACTGCCAATGACATCAAGTCACGGAAGCTGTCAGTCTCCACCAGCCTGAATGACAGCATTTCCAGTGACAGAAGTTTGGCAATGCCTGCAGTCAGAGCCTGTGCTCGTGGGTGGTTTGACGAGAAAGGCCGCCTTTTCTCCCATGCCTGTACTACCGATGGCTGTAGACTGGGCTGGGAGTGTGTGGTTGACTGGGAAAGTGGTGCTGCGGGTGGAATGACAGCGGGTCTCTGGACAACAGGGCCAGAGGTTCTTCCACGGCGATCCTGGGAGGAAGCCGAACCAGCTGCGTGTGAGCTAGAGGAAGAGGCAACACGAGCTGAAGAGGTGGTAGCTGCCGCTGTTGGTTGGCCTAGCTCTTCAGTGTGTTTGTCTAACTCCGCCGGGTGCCTGTTGCGCACATGTTTCCACATGTTGGAGGTATTGAGGTTGGCGACTTTTTGACCTCTTTTGATTTTTTGATGACACACCTTGCATCTGACATAGCAAATGTCATCTGCAACTGTGTCAAAAAAGGACCAGGCACTGCAAGTCTTGGGAGCCCCCCTTTTGACTTTTGGAAGAGACATGCTCCTTACAGGTGCCAAAGCGGAGGCTGCAGGATCCGCAGTCTTCCCCCTCCCTCTCCCTCTTTGGGCCGTACGGGGAATCTCTTCCTCAGAGCTGCTCCCACCACCTTCCTGTCCCTGACGCCAAGATGGGTCAAGGACCTCATCATCTACACTACCCTCTGCCCCCAACTGCTCCTCCTGGGTAGTCTCAGCAGCAGAGCACGCACCAGTAAGTGGCACCTGAGTGTCATCATCAGCTGATGCGGCCTGCGAGGTGGTGACCGGAGCCACTGGCCCACCCGCCTCTTCAGAGGAAGACAGAAAAAGCTGTTGGGCATCACTGCACCCTGCCTCTTCTTCCATTTCTCCAATGCTGCTTGGCTGGCCCCCTGTTTCCAAGCCAAGAGATGATTCAGAGAACAGAAGTAGAGACTGCTCCTGTCCTGGGATCTCTGTCTGCCTGGGCAATTTTGCAGGTGGTGAAGAGACAGATGGCTGCTCTCCAGTGCTCTGTGTCTGAGAGGATGTGGCACTAATGGAAGTTGATGCATTAGCTGCCATCCATCCCACAACGGCTTCAATTTGGTCTTCACGCAGCAGCGGTGTACGGCGCTCGGCGACAAAGCTGCGCATGAACGACTGTTCCCTTGTGAAAGTGGGTGCTGATGACTCACCGGTGCCCGCAGCAGGCACAGAATCCCCACGTCCCCTCCCTGCTCCGCGCCCACGCCCACGCCCACGTGCCTTACTCACTGCCTTCTTCATCTTGGTTGACTGATAAAGATAAGCAGAAAAGTACTAACGGCTTTGTGTGCTTATTCCTGAGCAACTCCTCCTAACAGGTATAAGACACACTAATTTTCTAAAGTGTGGACTAGACTTGAATATGAGCTAATGTGGCCTACACAAATGTAAAGTGGTGTGTAACTGGTGTGTTTGGTGAACTTTATTATTTATTTATTTTTTGGGGGCTGAACTGACAACGGATAGAGCTGCAATCACACGGAGACCGTGCAGACAGCCGTAAACGGCGCTGCAAGGCCCAAAAACCCTCCTCTACTTTATCCTATGTAGTGTTTTTCCACAAATTAGCTGGAGACGGGTGGAAAGACACTAACAGGATTTTTTAAAATAAATTAGCAGCAGACTACACTACTTTGAAAAAAAAGAAAATTGATTTGGCGGTATGACGCAGTGAAAAACCCTGAGCTGCAGACAACCAGGCTACGGCTGCTCACAGACTACAGGGCGAGCTGCAGTCACACGGAGACCGTGCAGACAGCCGTAAACGGCGCTGCAAGGCCCAAAAACCCTCCTCTACTTTATCCTATGTAGTGTTTTTCCACAAATTAGCTGGAGACGGGTGGAAAGACACTAATAGGATTTTTTAAAATAAATTAGCAGCAGACTACACTACTTTGAAAAAAAAGAAAATTGATTTGGCGGTATGACGCAGTGAAAAACCCTGAGCTGCAGACAACCAGGCTACGGCTGCTCACAGACTACAGGGCGAGCTGCAGTCACACGGAGACCGTGCAGACAGCCGTAAACGGCGCTGCAAGGCCCAAAAACCCTCCTCTACTTTATCCTATGTAGTGTTTTTCCACAAATTAGCTGGAGACGGGTGGAAAGACACTAATAGGAATTTTTGGAAAAAATGTGCAGCAGCCTGCACTACTTCAAAAAAAAAAAAAAAAAGGACAGTATGAGGCAATGAACCACCCTCCCTGAACTGAATACAACCAGCTATGGATGGCCTATGTGGCTGCACTCAGACTAGAGAGTGGGCTGCACTCACACACACACACACAGAGAGACCTTGCAGATCGCTGTGAAAACAGCGCTACAAGGCAAAAGGAAGGTGAATAGTAGGTGAACACAGCGGTTGCTAAATTAGCCTTTGGAAAGCACAAAGAAGCAAATCGCTATCTCTAAACTGTCCCTCAGTCAGCAAACAGCGTCCTGTCACTAACTGAATTCACAGCAGAGTGATCGCAAAATGGCGCCAGCGACTTTTAAACTGCATCATGACATCATTTCAGCAGCCAATCACAGCCTTGCCAGTAGTTTCATGCCCTCCATGCTAAACAGGATGTGCCCACACTTGGAATCTTTCTCATTGGCTGAATTTCTGAATTTTGAATCATTGAACTTCCGATTCCGGTATCCGATACGCGCCAAGTATCGGAATCCCGGTATCGGAATTCCGATACCGCTAGTATCGGCCGATACCCGATACTTGCGGTATCGGAATGCTCAACACTAGTTATTTCACATTTTTTAGCAATTTCACCCTTTGTGATATAAAGAAGTAAAACCTGGTCATGTCACAAAACTCCTATTAGGATATGTTGAGAAAAGCATGGAAGGACAGATCTGTATAAAAAAAAATATGCATGTAGCCATGTCAACAGCTTTTACTCATTGTACGTAAAGTTCTTCATTTGCCACTTGTGTACGCCTGCAACCTCCCACCATCCCTAATTTGGGAACTACTCTACCACAACAGGAAGCTACATCCTATATTTAAAGAAGACCTGTGACCAGGTCAAAAGTTGCCAGTTTTGTACTTAATTAATTCCTGCTGCTCCCCTTTGTGGTCTGTTCTTTTTCTGAGTTCCAAAGATACAAGTGCTTTTCACAAAATTATTATCACCAAAAAGTTAATTCATTTCAGTTTCTCAATACAAAAAGTGAAACTCATATAATATATAGAGTCTTTACAAACAGATTGATCTATTTCAAGTGTTTATTTCTGTTAATGTTGATGATTATGGTTTACAGCCAAACAAAACCCAAAAGTCATTATCTCAGCAAGTTAGAATAATTAACAAAAAGCACCTGCAATGACTTCCTAAGTGTTTAAAAAGGTCCCTTAGTCTGTTTCAGTAGCTCCACAATCATGGGGAAGACTGCTGACTTGACATATGTCCAGAAGGCAGTCACTGACACACTCCACAAGGAGGGTAAGCCACAAAAGGTCATTGCTAAAGAAGCTGGCTGTTCACAGAGTGCTGCATCCAAGCATATTAATGGAAAGTTGAGTGGAAGGAAAAAGTGTGGTAGAAAAAGGTGCACAAACAACCGGGATAACCGCAGCCTGGAAAAGATTGTTAAGAAAAGGCCATTCAAAAATTGGAAGGAGATTCAGAAGGAGTGGACTGCTGCTGGAGTCATTGCTTCCGGAGGCACCACACACAGACATATCCAGGACAAGGGCTACAAGTGTCACATTCCTTGCTTCAAGTGAAATAGATCACTCTGTTTGTAATGACTCTATATAATACTTGAGTTTTACATTTTTTATTGAACTATTGAACTAAGAACTAAAATAAATAGATTTTTTGATGATATTCTAGTTTAGTAAGAAGCACTTGTATGTGCCTTTATTTACTTCAAAGATTTTAGGGTCTTTACAAGGAGGTGGGGCTCACAGGATCCTCTGGGGCATGTATTTAGCCTGTTTTACATAATTACCCTGTGAGTACCACCCCCTAATTAAACACTATAAAAATTAGCACTAAATTAAAAGGCCTATATCTCTGGAACCGTATGGCGGGTATAAGAGAAACAGAAAATGGAATACTTAGGGCAGCACCAGGAATAAAAAAAAGAAAAAATGGCAACTTTTGACCTGGTGACAGGTCATCTTTACAAGATGGGATATAGAGTGGTATGCCTCTAACATGTTCAGCCCTTATAAACATATCTTAATATTGGTTTTGCAATGATGAATTGTATATTAGGTCCTTGACAACAAAAGGCAATATATGTTTATTCTGTCACCTTCAATAGGTTGAGCTGTAAGAGGATAATTTCTACCACCTAATTTACATGTGTTGGTATAGTGGGATAGCGATTCTTGTAGGAGTCGGGAGATTGGGTATAAAATCTCAATCTCTATGCTATAATCCCAAAATTTGGGTGTCTCAAAAAAAGTTACTGCAAGTTCACCAAACAGGGAAAGTACAGTATAAGGATATGTATTAAAACCATATTCAGCCTGCATATGTGTCCATGAAACCTGACTCAAACTAAAAGGTTTCTTTGAGCATCCACTGGTTTCATGAATATTTTTTACATAAGGGTTTAATGGATGAATTATTCCATTGCACATGATTTGTTGGCATCCATCCGCCTTTGGCACATTTATTAGGAAACGTCTCCCTATATGTGCCAAACAGAGCCCAATCTCTATATTTAACTTTTCATGAGCCGGTGTAAAGCATAGATAGGCCCCAGGTCCTGGTCAGCTCCAGCCTATTTTGGGGGTATGACGGCACATAGCGAGGTGAGTCACTAGAGATAGGGACAATCCTGATAGGGTACACCTTGTCATGGTGGGATGGCTTTTTCACTTTTTCGAAAATAAAATATAAAAATATACTAAGAACCGTATGTTTTGTACATGTATCATTCCTATGCAGTCACTTACTGCAGGCAATTTATCTACACATTGTTTTTATTCTAGGGCATATTCATCCTAATCTTTCTTGGTACTTAAGACAAGTGTTCACCCAAAACCTGTCAGCAGTGATTTATTTCAGCTGTTTAATCCACAAACTGCACACGTCCCCTCCAAAAATAAATATATTTTACAGATTTGCATTGCATAACTGTGCACCCCCACTATATTCAAGACAGATAACCTTAACCCTATTCCCTATATAGTCACCTACCACTGGTTAAGCACTTTCTGTAGCTCCTCTGCAAATATCATACTTTGAGCATTAACCGCTTAATGACAAGAGATATTTTTGGTTTTGTATTTTCATTTTTTGCTCCCCTTCTTCCCAGAGCCATAACTTTTTATTTTTTGGTCAATATGGCCATGTGAGGGTTTGTTTTTTGAAGGATGAGTTGTACTTTTGAATGATACCATTGGTTTTACCTTGTCTTGTAATATAAAATGGAATCAAAAATTCCAATTCAGTGAAATTGCAAAAAAAGTGCAATCCCATACTTGTTTTTTGTTTGGCTTTTTTACTAGGTTCACTAAATGCTAAAACTGACCTGATATTATGAGTCTCCAGGTCATTACGAGTTCATAGACACCAAACATGTCTAGGCTCTTTTTTATCTAAGTGGTGAAAAAAGTTCCAAACTTTGTGGAAAAAAAAAGTGCCATTTTTTTTCCCTTAGCGTCTCCATTTTTCGTGATCTGGGGTTGGGTGAGGGCTTATTTTTTGCATGCCGAGCTGACATTTTTAATGATACCATTTTGGTGCAGATACGATCTTTTGACCGCCCATTATTGCATTTTAATGCAATGTCGCGGCAACTAAAAAACGTAATTCTGGCGTTTTGACTTTTTTCCTGCTAGGCGGTTTAGTGATCAGGTTCATCCTTTTTTTTTACAGACTGGGTGAATCTAAACACGGCGATACCAAACATGTGTATGTTTGTTTTGTTTTTCATTGTTTTATTTTGAATGGGGCGAAAGGGGGTGATTTGAACTTTTATATATTTTCAAATGTTCAAAACAGCTGGTATGTGCCGGGAAAGATGTGGGCTGACGGCCGGAGCCCACATCAAAGGGAGGGAGTCCGACATCGGCGTACTATTACGCCTGATGTCGGAAAGGGGTTAAAGGGGCAGTTCAAAACTAATACTGATTTAATCCTAAATTCCTATCTATTTAATGTATTCATTTGCTTTTCTAATATACTTTTATAAAACATTCCCTATTGTTCCCTCTTTAATTTAACTGCCTTTTTTTTACCAGCTTCCGCTTTGATGATATTTTGTTTGAGAATTCCCAGAGCATGCTGGGATACTCAAATGAAATATCATCAAGGGTGGAGGCTGTGGTCACTGCCACAGCCTCTGTCGCCACCCATAAACAGAGACGTATGCTCAATAGGATGCTGTCACAGTGAACTATTATTTTTAATGCACAGTGACAGTGTGCTCTCTTGCCAGCTCGTTGAGAAGTAATGAGCTGGCAAGAGAGCACACAGTAAGTGAACATGGCGGCAGCGTGGTGGCTCAGTGGTTAGCACTGTTGATTTGCAGCGCTGGAGTCCTGGGTTCAAATCCCACCAAGGGCAATATCTGCAAGGAGCTTGTGTTCTCCCCGTGTTTGCGTGGGTTTCCTCCGGCCACCACTCCGGTTTCCTCCCACATTCCAAAGACATACTGATAGGGAATTTAGATTGTGAGCCCTAACGGGGACAGTGATGATAATGTGTGCAAACTGTAAAGATAAAGATTGTAAGGAAATTACCCTACAAGAAGAGACAAACCCAGCCCCCAAACCCTATGTCATTTTTGGGGTCTGATCTGATCTCTGCTTTTGCTGCTCTCCGGGTTATCTCCTTAGAATGCATACTAACTGTGCGCTCTCTTGCCGGCTCGTCACTTCTCATCAGAGTCAGGGAGCGCACTGTCATTGTACATTAAAAAGAACATTGCACAGTGACAAGACCCTACTGAGCATATATTGGAATTAACAACCGATGAATGCTCAGTAATATGGGACTAACCCACAACCCTCAAATGGACGTTACTGAGGACGCTTCGCTTCAGGGTGGGGACAAATGATGCAGCAATGATTGTAGCTTCTTCTCCCTGATAAAGTCTCATTTGAGTACAGTATCTCAGCACGCACTGGGGATTCTCAAATGATGGGTCAAACATGAAGTTGGAAAAAAATAAAACAGAGAGAGTAGAGAGGGAACGATAGGGAATTTTTAATAAAAGTATATTAGAAAAGCAATTAGATTAAGACATTAAATAGATAGACATTTAGGATTAAATCAGTGTTAGTTTCATACCAACCATTTAAAAAGGACTTTTCACTGGATTTTTTTTTCTTTAAACCAATTATCTCCTCCAATTGCCACAATTCTACTGATTATGGCGTAGTATTTCTTTTTCTTCTGTTCCCCGGCGTTCCAAAGTTATGCCCTTCGAAAGGAAGATACAAATTTTTCCTTTAACCAACTGGGCGTATACCATAGAACTTCTGCTTTTTCTCTTCTGACATTGGCCAATCAAAACACAGCCACACCCAAAAGAGACATTCTATGGAATTCGCGTGTTGGACACAGGCAAAATTTGCTTCCTTACTTCCGAAGGCATAACTTTAGAACAGAGGGGCACAGAAGAATACAAAAAACTGTTCCAGAATCAGTGGAGCAGCCACAATCGGAGGAGACACTAAGTTTAAAAAGAAAAGTCTGTTGAAATATCCTCTTTTAATATATACCAGTGGTGCCACAAACCGTTTTCAACACCAGAAAATTTATCAGGATTTTCCTAATGAACTCCTTATCAACTTTTTTCACCCCAAGACAAACTTCTTAACAAGATGCAAATGGCTTGAGCTGTAAGTACTTCAGGTCAGGGATTTATTATTGCAGAACATTCACATTCCAGATGATGGACAATGAAGCAAGTCTGGACATTCCCTGACTTATCTGGACACAGGGTCCTTACCAAACCCATCAACACTTCCAAAGATCCTGCTTTGTGGATGCTTCATTACACCATAAGAATACACCATGTAATAAGATAATACATCAAGTCTTGGAATTTCATAGCGCCTCCATTTCAGAATGAATTACTTCTTTGCATTCCTGCCTACTGTATCTCCAATCATTACAGGGTAAAAGTACCAACTGCTAACAGGACAGGGTCATTAAATGCTGCTATCCCCACAGGCTATGCTGGGCTAAAAAGACTGAGGACTGGGAAAATCCATCAGAGAGGAGAGATAACTGTATCTCTAGAGAAATCACAAATACAGGTCAGGACAGTCACATTTATGAACTTAGCAAGGGTTTTACAACCGATCTGAAATGAAGGAAAACACTGGAGTAGTCTTAGACAGAGAATGATAAAAAAAAAAGATGGGAAACTATGAAATGTATTACAAACTTTACATTCTAGGGGCTTTTTTATGTTTTTCTGTGTTTTTAGCATTTTTTACATTTTATATATTGTGACATACTCTGGGTACAGTATTTTTTTCAGGTATTTTTCCATAGAAAAAATGAATATCAAAAGTGTGTGGTCAGACAAATTATTTACATTTCTTATACAACAAAAAATGAAGTGTATGGTGTTTTTTACAAGCACAAAAAATGTTTGTTTATATGGTCCAATAGTTTTTTTTTAATACAATTTTAGGGAATTGTTCAATTAGAAACATTAATTTAGACGGGACTTGTACAGACAATAAAAGGCATTACAGAATAATAATAATCACATAAATCAGATACCAAGAGGATTGAGGGCCCTGCTCGTAAGCTTACAATCTGTGAGAAAATAGGGGAGACACGAGAGGTGGATGGTAACAATTGCTTTCGTTGTTCGGACCAGCCATAGTGTAACAATCGGGTGTTCATGTAAAGCTGCATGAGGCAGTTAACAGCCTAAGTATGTAACAATACAGACACCGAGGGCTATTAACTGCATAAAGTGTATGAGAACATGATGTGAGGAACCTGATTATGGTTTAAGATTTTTGAATGGGCCACACAGGGATAGTTAGGTTAATGCGGTGAGGCGGTAGGCCAGTATGAACAAATGCGTTTTTAGGGCATGCTTAAAACTGTGGGGATTGGGGATTAATCGTATTAGCCTGGGTAGTGCATTCCAAAGAATTGGCGCAGCATGTGAAAAGTCTTGGAGACGGGAGTGGGAAGTTCTGATTATTGAGGATGTTAACCTCAGGTCATTAGCAGAACGGAGGGCACGGGTAGGGTGGTAGACTGAGACCAGGGAGGAGATGTAGGGTGGTGCTGAGCCATTGAGTGCTTTGTGGGTGAGGGTAGTAGTTTTGTACTGGATTCTGGAGTGGATGGGTAACCAGTGTAATGACTGGCAGAAGGTAGAGGCATCGGTGTAACGGTTGGTGAGGAATATGATCCTGGCTGCAGCATTCAGGACAGATTGGAGTAGGGAGAGTTTGGTAAGAGGGAGGCCGATTAGTAGAGAGTTACAATAGTCCAGACGAGAATGAATAAGAGCAACAGTGAGAGTTTTTGCAGAGTCAAAAGAAAAAAAAGGTCAAATTCTAGAAATGTTTTGAGGTGCAGATAACAAGAGCGAGCCAGTGATCGGATGTGGCGGGTGAAAGAAAGCTCAGAATCAAGTATGACCCCAAGACAGAAGGCATGTTGCTGGGGAGTAATGGTGGAGCCACACGCAGAAATGGTAATGTCGGGTATAGGTAGGTTAGTAGAGGGAGAGAACACAAGGAGTTCAGTGTTTGACAGGTTCAGTTTCAGATAGAGGGAGGATATGATGTTGGAGACAGCGGAAAGGAAATCACTGGTGTTTTGTGATAATGCAGGTGTGATATCAATAGAGGTGTATAATTGGGTGTCATCAGAGTAAAGATGGTACTGGAACCCAAATCTACTGATTGTCAAATAGGGGTATTACACAAGGAGAAGAGGAGGGGGCCTAGAACCGATCCTTGAGAATCCTCAACAATAAGGGGAAAAGGAGAGGAGTAGGAGCCAGCAAAAAATACAGTGATGGAACAGTCAGAGAGATAGGAAGAGAACCAGGAGAGAACGGTGTCCTTGAGGCTGATAGAGTGTAGCATAGTGAGGAGGAGCTGATGATCCACAGTGTTGAATGCTGTAGAGAGATCCAGAAGAATTAGCATGGAGTAGTGACCATTTAGTGACAATTTAGCTAGTAGTAGAACATTAGAGACTTTAGTGAGTGCAGTTTCAGTAGTCTGCAAAGAGTGGAAAATCAGCTTGTAGAGGGTCAAGAAGAGAGTGATCTAAGAGATAGCGGATTACACGGGAGTGGGCCAGGCGTTCCAGGAGCTTAGTAATGGATGTATGCTGGCATGTTTAAATGAGGAGGGAAAGACGCTGGAAGAGAGGGAGAGGTTGAATATTTTTGTTAGGTGAGTGGTGACAGCTGGGGAAATGGACTGGAGGAGATGTGAGGGAATAGGATCACTGGTGCAGGTAGTAGGGTGAGAAGATGCAAGGAGCCTGATCACTTCTTCTACAGTAGCAGGAATCACATGTGTGACCTCCAGCGCTGGACACATTAGGTGGACGTTCAGAGAGGGAAACAAAATAACTGGTGGCACCATAACAAGTCTGTAACAGCTATCTCTACACACAGGAGCATTTTTTAAAGATTTATTACAGAGGAAAATTGTTCTTTGCGTGCTCTAAAATGAAAATTGAACTGTGGGTTGCTTTTTTGGCAAAGGCTCAGAGCCCTCTGAAATCTAAAAATACATTTTAACTTGGTTTTGACAGCTAAAATTATTTTTGGTAAATAGTTCAAATGTAACAAGCCGTATCACAACATTACCATGGTTGGGGCTACACGGCGAATTTGAACACAACAGTTCTTGCAGTCAAAGATTCCTGTATGGTGCTGCTGAATTAAAGCATAGTGCAAATGAATGGGGTCACCTTGCCACCTGCAAGGTACCGCATGCAAGTCGCAAAAATCCAAGTGATCCCGATTATTTGCAACTAGCTTTTAGTGACACCTTGCATATCTTATTAGGGTGTAATGTAGCAGCGGCATTCAGCAATGTTTGACTGCGCGACTAATGTTAGAATATAGTCGCCATATACCGTAACCCTATCCTAAAGGAATATTCCCACTTTAGACATGTATGGCGTACCCACAGGATAGACTATAAATGCCTCATAGGTGATATTTTTATTTCTTGGACCACCGATTGTTAGGAGAACAGGGGTCCACTCTGGAGGACCATCCTCAAGTATGCTCAATAATTGCATCTTTTTCCTTTAAAGGAAACCTGACAGCTGTTACATGCTGCCCTTTTCACAGGCAGCAAGTATCAGGCACTGACTTTATAATCTCTGACAGCCCCACAAAAAAATGATTGAAACAACTGTTCAGCACATGCACTGCCAATCTGTTCATCCATTGTGCAATATACAAGTCTATGTCCATGATGGAACTCACAATCTAATGTCCCTTTAACACCAGACAGATCCCACTTTTATAACCCCATGAATTCCCAGTGTGGCAACCAACAGTCTTCTGGTCAAAGCTGATTACAAGGAATCCCACTTCTAGGCCTATGCTGTGATCAGCTGTTATATCTGCGGGGTCCTCACGGTAAATACTTACACAACCCAATGTAGTCGATGGGCTTCTTCTGATATCAATTGATGCAGGCATGCCTCCGGAGAACAATCATGCGTGACTCGGATCTTGGCTGTCGTAGTAGAGTTAGTAACAGATCATGGAACCTTCTCTCTACATAACCTTGCAAAAATCTACTATGAATGTTGGCCTTTCAAGTGTACCCCAGTAGCTTTTGTAGTGACTGGTGATCAAACATGTTGTATTTTAGCTTGCCCCATCATGCGTTGCCTCGGTAGATAAATGGACAACCATCGCCACTCCCTCCAAGGTGAAATAAAAATGCATGCTTGGCCAAAGCATGTATGCATGTTTATAACGGCTCGTGTAGAAGACTGTATTTTCGGTCCGAGGGCGATCCAATGTTTTGTCCAATGTTATTCTATGGGGCTGTGCACATGTCCGGTTTTTTCCTGGGACTGAGTCTGTCCGAGGCAGAAAATTGCAGCATCCAATATTCAGATTGCACTCGGCCATGCAAGTCAATGAGTCCGTGGAAAAAAGTCGGACATCGTCTGAGCGCAGTCTGATTTTCATGGGACTGACAGAATGGAGAAGATTGATACATTTTTTTTCCCATCTTCCACTCATCGGAGAAAATCGAATTAAACTCTGATCACAGAGTGATTAGTATAACTGGACAGATTGCCTTGGAGGGGAAAAATTACTGTTGTGAGACCCTAGCCTATGAAGGATGGAAGACATTCTGTATATACCAAACTGCTAAATATAATATACCGTATAAGATGACTTTTTAACTCCTGAAAATCTTCTCAAAAGTCTGGGGTCGTCTTATATGCCAGGTGTCGTCTTATACTGCGTGTGCGGAGCTCTGCGATCGCCGCATGTGGGGTGGGGGGCGGTCCCGATGACGACGTGCCTTAACGGGAAGGTGTGAGTGAATCTAGCCCACCCTCCTTCTTTCACCCGTCTGGCCAGCCCTTCTCTGCCACTCAAATCTTGTGAGGATGGAAGTGAATCCGCGCCTTCTCTTTCACCCATCTGGCCCACCCTTCTCTGCATTCAAATCTCGCGGGGATGTAAGTGAAGCTGCGCAGGCGCGCATGTGCTACTACACTTCCATCCCCGTGATATTTGAAAAGCAGAGAAGGGCGGGCCAGACGTGTGAAAGAGAAGGAGGTAATAGAATACAAGGGCGGGCTTGATTCACTTTCACCTTCCCGGTGAGGCACCTCATCATCGGGACCGCTTCCTGCACCATATGCGGCGACCGCAGAGCTCCGCACACGCCATATAAGATGACACCCAGCATATAAGATGACCCCCTACTTATACGGCGAGTATATCCCAAACTCTATATTTTAAATGGAAAAGATGGGGTCCTCTTATATGCCCAGTCGTCTTATACGTCGGAAAATAAGGTAAATATAAATACACATACATATACACACAGATATACACACATACTATATATGCATAAATCTAATTTAATTTATTTGCAATCATTTTACCATGTTATAACTATCAACACAACACAAGGAAAAAGTTTAATTTAAAGCAAAAAGTTTGTGGAAAGTTTATAAACACACACATACGCATTGATCGATCATAAAGAAGCATAAAGACATGAAAACTAGTATATAATGTTCTTACCTAAGGCTCGATCTCCGGGGAAGCAGCTGGGGGAGCAGCGAACAACCCCCACAATGATGATGAGCAATCCTCCAAGAAGGGGATACCTGGATCCTGCCATTCTGGGCAGGGAGTGAGCAGAATGATGTGGCACAGGCAGCAGCAGGAAGGTCTGCACCACTTCTGAGACTCTGGGCTGTATCAAGACACTTTTTTTTTCTTTCTTTCTTTCCAGGCGGCCAAATTGCTCACGTGTTACAATGAATACATCCCTGGGGTCATGTTACATTCGATGTTCTGGGGATATTCAGATTAACTAGGAGCAGGCTGCAGATCCCTAGCCAGTCTGCAAGACAATAGTTTTCCCCTTACATAGGGAATCATTAATTCCCGCCTCTTTATGAGTATTTACAAGCTGCTTGTTCTGAAGAATAGCCCAGGGATGACTATGAATTCCTCAGTACAGGAGGCAGATGTGTTTTCCTTACTATGAGAGAATGCATATGTCTCTAGCTTTTCCCTCGCTTATGGTTGCACAAGAGTAAAAATGCTCCCAGTCTATAACTAGTAACCGCAGCACCACAAAAATGCACGCGGATTCTTACTATGTACACAGCAAAGCTCGAGGCATGAGTCCGTAAAGTCTTGTAACATCCCATGCATTATAAAAAAGCATAACAGGAGTTACTCTCTTATCATTTAACCCTTTCATTCCAGTGGGGTAATAGGAGGTGCCCCACTGAGTGATGGGGCTCAGACATCCATATGCGTATATCAGAAACCATGCGCAGTATAAAGGCTACAGGTTAGATAGGGTTTTGTTACAGATTTTTACAGAGGAACCCCCAAGAGTTTTCCATAGTTTCAGACTTAAAAGGGTTATTCATTTAATTAAAAAAAAGAAAACACTTTCAGTTTGATTTACATTAATAATTATATTACTATCCAATGCTCCATCTGAACAGACATGATGTGACTTCTGCAGCCAATCACTGCCTATGGTAATGTTTTGGTCACCTCTTAAGCTAGTGTTGGTGTCATGGGTTTACCATGACAGAGGAGCTAGAAGACTTAAGCATCTGACTTCTTCTACTCCTGCACTGACTAGAAGCACTTCACCTTCATATTAAATGGTGCAGGTTTCTTTTAGCAGTGCAGGGAATAATCTGCTCAGTTAAGAGCTCTTGAAAGCTTTCCTGCATTAAGGCTCTCAGCTGTTCACTGTTAGCCACTCCCATCTCCTATATAATCTGGGTCCTGGCTAAAACTTATTGCCAGAAATAGCTTATATTGCATGGTTAGGAGATGGTGGTTTGTGGTTGTTGTTTGAGAAGGCATTTGGTGGATTTATCTGAGACTGTTGCTAGGTAGTGATGAGCGAGTATGCTCGTTGCTCGGGTTTTCCCGAGCACACACGGGTGATCTCAGAGTATTTGTTATTGCTCGGAGATTTAGTTTTCATCGCCTCAGTTGCATGATTTACGGCTGCCAGATACGCTGAATACATGTGAGGAATGCCTGTTTGTTAGGGAATTCCCACATGTATTCAGCCTGTCCAGCAGTCATAAATCATGCTGCTGAGGCGATGAAAACTAAATCTCCGAACACTAACAAATACTCAGAGACCACCCGAGCATGCTCCGGGAAACCCGAGCAACGAGTATACTCGCTCATCACTATTGCTAGGTTTTGGGTGTGTGCCAATTACCCTCCTTCTCATACTTTGGCTTTAATTTTTGGCTATGAGCTTTCAACTTACCTTGGGTGAACATACAAATTTCAGCAGGAGCATTTAAAAAGGCTGCACACTTCAAAAAATCTTGCACTAAACGGGGCATAAATTTAACAAAAAAATACCCACCTACCAACACTCCACTATACTGGTTTTGGTGTTACCTACTGGTCCCTTGACATCCTCTTGCCTTGCAAATTAGGCATTCACTGCAGCTAGTTATTAATTGATGATTGTCTGCAGTGGCCACATTCTGCCTAAGCAGAAGAGAAAGAGAAAGAAGAGAAAATAAGTATTTGAAACACTGCCGATTTTACAAGTTTTTCCACCTACAAAGAATGGAGAGGTCTGTAATTTTTACCGTAGGTACACTTCAACTGTGAGAGCCAGAATCTAAAAATAAAAACAGGAAAATCACATTATTTGATTTTTAAGTAATTAAATTACAAGAAATAAGTATGTCATTACCTACCAACCAGCAAGAATTCTGGCTCTCACACACCCTCTTAGTTTTTCTTTGAGAAGCCCTCCTACACTGCAGTCATTGCCGCTTATTAATTGCACCTGTTTGAACTCGCTATCTGTATAAAAGACACCTGTCCGCATATTCAATCAATCACAATTCAATCTTTTCCACCATGGCCAAGACCAAAGAGCTGTCTAAGGACACCTGGGACAAAACTGCAGACTTGCACAAGGGCTGCAGACTTGCACATGGGCTACAGAACACTAGGCAAGCACTTTGGTGAGAATGCCACAACTGTTTGCACAATTATTAGAAAATGGAAGAAACACAAGATGACTGTCAATCTTCCTCGGTCTAGGGCTCGATGCAGGATCTCACCACACGGGGTAAGGATGATTCTGGGAAAGGTCAGGAATCATCCCAGAACTACACGTGAGAACCTGGTCAATGACCTGTAGAGAGCTGGGACCATAGAATCAAACATTACCATTAGTAACACACTACGCTCTCATGGATTAAAATCCTGTGGACACACAAGGTCCCTGCTCACGTCAGGCCCATTTGATGATCGCCAATGACCATCTAGATGATTTAGAGGAGGCATAGGAGAAGGTCATGTGGTCAGATGAGACCAAAATAGAACTGTTTGGTATTAACTCCAATCACCGTGTTTGGAGGATGAAGAACAATGAGCACAACTCCAAGAATACAGTCCCAGCTGTGAAGCATGGTGGGAGAAATATCATACTTTTGTGGATGATTTTCTTCAAAGGGGATAGGACAACTGCACCGTATGGAAGGGAGGATGAATGAGGTCATGTATCGTGAGATTTTGGTCAACAACCTCCTTCCCTCAGTAAGAGCATTGAAGATGAGTTATGGCTGCGTCTTCCAGCATGACAATGACCCGAAATACTCAGTCAGGGCAATTAAGGAGTGGCTCCGTAAAAAGCATTTGAAGGTACTGGAGTGGTCAAGCCAGTCTCCAGACCTGAAACTAATGGAAAATCGTTAGAGGGCGCTGAAACTCAATGTTACACAGTGATAGCCCCGAAACTTGAACCATCTGGAGATGATCTGTATGGAGGAGTGGCCCAAAATCCCTGCTGCAGTGTGCAGTGGTGGACACTGACAGCTTTGGGCCCCTGTGCAAGAAATGTGTCTGGGCCCCCCTCCCTGCCCAGCATCATACCTCCCAAGTTTTGAAGATGGGAAAGAGGGAAAAAGTGTGCGGCGCGCAACGCAGCAAATTTTAGGCCACGCCTCTGGCCACACCCATTCATAACTAGTCACACCCATATCCACGTCCCAACCACATCCATTTAGCACTGCTGATCACACTGTTTTATAAAGAATAATTATAAACAAAAAAATATGGCCACACAGTGCTCCATACTGTATATTGGCTGCACATGATGCTCCATACTGTATAATGACCGCACATGATGCTCCATACTGTATAATGACCGCACATGATGCTTCATACTGTATATTGGCTGCACATGATGCTCCATACTGTATAATGACTGCACATGATGTTCCATACTGTATAATGGCCGCACATGATGCTCCATACTGTATAATGGCCGCACATGATGCTCCATAGTGTTTAAAAGTTTAAAATGGGGCCCCAAATGCTAGCATATTGCACATCATACAGAAGCATTTCAGTTGTATTTACCTGCGCTGATCTCAGGCCGCTAAATGAGTGTGATCGACAATACTGAAGTCATGGACGCTTGTTTCCCTGCCTCTTTCCACCATCTGAGAAAGAATGAAGGGGACAGAACGATCACTAATAGATCACTACAGATCACCATACAGCATCATGTTATCAGCAGCATATCTACAGTTTACACCGGCGATGTGCTGCTGAAAACAAGGATTTTTATTCCAGCATAAACAATCCAATCACCCAATGAATATGCAGCATTTTGCTTGTTTAGTATAATACACCCCATAGTCCTCCATATAGTATTATACACTTCCCATAGTCCTCCATATAGTATTATACACTTCCCATAGTCCTCCATATAGTATTATACACTTCCCATAGTCCTCCATATAGTATATAGCACTGACCACAGTAGTATACATCACTGACCACAGTAGTGTACAGCAGAGCCCACAGTAGTGTACAGCAGAGCCCACAGTAGTGTACAGCAGAGCCCACAGTAGTGTACAGCAGAGCCCACAGTAGTATACAACAGAGCCCACAGAAGTATACAGCAGAGCCCACAGTAGTATACAGCAGAGCCCACAGTAGTATACAGCAGAGCCCACAGTAGTATACAGCAGAGCCCACAGTAACAGCACAGGGCTCAGTAGTATACAGCACTGCCCACAGTAGTATACAGCAGAGCCCACAGTAGTATACAGCAGAGCCCACAGTAACAGCACAGGGCTCAGTAGTATACAGCACTGCCCACAGTAGTATACAGCAGAACCCACAATAGTATACAGCATGCCCATCCCCCCTCCCCTCCCCTCCTCTCCTGAGAATGGCCCCACAGTCCAGTAAAAAAAAACAAAAAAAAACACAAGCTCCTCACCTCTCCACACGTGCCCGCGCTGCTCCCTGCTCCTGTGTCAGTGGCTGCCGCTGCTCTGCCTGGGACACAGTGAATGCGCGCGCACCCGCTGTGTCAGAGGCAGAGTGGGGAATGATGGGAGAGGGGGTGTCGTCAGGTGACGCTCTCTCCTCCATCATTGCATTGAACTGTACCGGCAGACGCCGTTATAGTTCAATGCAGCGGGGGAGTCGGCGCTGGTGGCAGGCGGGCCCCCCTGCCTCACAGGGGCTCCATAGCGGCTGCGTGACTTGCCGCTAGCTGTGGCCCCCTGGGGGAGTGGGGGCCCCCAGGCAGCTGCCTGGTCTGCCTGCCCCTAACGCCGGCCCTGCCTGCAAGGGCCCCCCTCCACCTCCGGGCCCCGGTGCAGCTGCACCGGTTGAACCGGCGGTAGGTCCGCCCCTGGCAGTGTGTGCAAACTTGATCAAGAACTACAAGAAACGTCTGACCTCTGTAATTGCAAACAAAGGTTTCTGTACCAAATATGTTTTCCTATTGTATAAAATACTTATTTCGTGCAACAAAATGCAAATTCAGTATGTAAAAATCATACAATGTGATTTTCTAGATTTTTTTTCTGTCTCTCACAGGTGAAGTGTACCTATGATAAAAATTAGACATCTCCATTCTTTGTAGGTGGGAAAACGTGAAATATTGGCAGTGTATCAAATACTTATTTACCCCACTGCATATTCATATGTGAGCGAGCCCTAAAGGTGAAACTTAGCTCTGCTATGTTGACAGCATGCTGCAGTTCGCCAAATCTCCGCACCTCTATTAATTACAGTAGTATGTAAACACATCTGGTACTGTGGTAGTTACCTTTACTCTTAGGAAAACTTTAAAGCTAAATAAATCCATTAAAATATTTTTGAGGTTGAGACAAACAATTACGTATTTGAAGACTTGGATGATTATTAGTGTTGAGCGATACCGTCCGATATTTGAAAGTATCGGTATCGGATTGGATCGGCCAATATCCAAAAAATATCTGATATTGCCGATACCGATACCCGATACCAATACAAGTCAATGGGACACAAATATCGGAAGGTATCCTGGATGGTTCCCAGGGTCTAAAGGAGAGGAAACTCTCCTTCAGGCCCTGGGATCCATATTCATGTAAAAAATAAAGAATAAAAATAAAAAATATGGATATACTCACCCTCCGGCGGACCCTGGACCTTAGCGGTGTAACCGGCAGCCTCCGTTCCTAAGAATGCAGTGAGTGAAGGACCTTCGATGACGTCAATAAGTCAAATTTCCACAGAACCTGTTTGCTAGAAAATACTGAGCAGTTTGCTATAAAACAGGACAAGCTAAGCAGAATGATTTGTAGTTTTTTGAGAAAATCTTCAGTATAACTTGTATTCTATCCATTAAATTCAAAGCTTATGATGGGCTTAAGAGTCCAGTGGGAATCATAGAATGTTAGAGTTGGAAGAGACCTCCAGGGCCATCGTGTCCAACCCCCTGCTCAATGCAGGATTCACACCATCCCAGACAGACAAACTTGAAGGAGAACTCACCACCTCTCGTGGTGGTCTGCTCCACACATTGATCACCCTCATTTTCAAAAAGTTTTTTCTTTTTGTGTAAGATTTGTGGTGCGGCACAGAGGCACACTCCCCTATTCAGACGCTCCTGATTCATGAAAAGGAAGTCTAAGAGAATACAGGCAAGGGGTTGCTAACTACCTGTCTGTTTGGAATGCGTCGATCTCTGCTGGATCCAGGCTGTCATCAACCTCTTCTAGCGGTAAGTCTGTGGCTTTGAGTGATGGTACATGGACATATCAGCTGCTTCTCTTCTTCTCTGCTGTGTTGACATGGCATGACTGCCAATGTCCTGCTGCTAGACAACCAACTGCCCCGAGCAAGCTGTCAATCAGCATGATGTCAGCAGTCGTGCTCAGTCAACTGTGTAGCTCGGGAGAGACACTTTGTTAACTTGAAGCAGAAAAATTGCCAACAGGAGTAGTTTGTGATCAGTCTGAGCTGGCGCTGAGCAGAAAGGTACTTGCAAATGCCTGTGTAATGGGTTTAGCATGACAGAGAGGAGCCAGAAGATTGCAGTGTCTGATTTCTCCTACTCCTGCACTGTTTAGAAACACTTTGCCTTCATAGTAAATTATGCAGGTTTCTTTTAGCAGTGCAGTTGCTATTCTGCTCCATTGAGAGCTATTGGGAGCTTTCCTGCATTAAGGTTCTCAGCTGTGCACTGTTAGCCACGCCCATCTCCTACATAATCTGGACACTAGCTAGCACTCATTGCCAGAAAGGCTTATGCTGCATGAGTAGGAGATGCTGAATTGTAGTTGTTGTTTGAGAAGGTGTTTGATGGATTTATCTGAGACTGTTGCTAGGTTTTGGTTGTATGCTAATTCCACTCCTTCTCCTACATTGGTTTTACCACATCCTCCTCTCCCTGGTGTTTACCTCTGTTGTTTGTGTGAGTATATTTGTATGATTGGTATTTTTCGTTACACTACTACATAGTTACATAGTTACATAGTTATTAAGGTTGAAGGAAGACTTTAAGTCCATCTAGTTCAACCCATAGCCTAACATGCCCTAACATGTTGATCCAGGGGAAGGCAAAAAAAACCCATGTGGTAAGAATAAGCTCCACCATGGGGAAAAAAATTCCTTCCCGACCCCACATACGGCAATCAGACTAGTTCCCTGGATCAAGGAATCTAATATATATACCCTGTAACATTATACTTTTCCAGAAAGGTATCCAGTCCCCTCTTAAATTTAATTAATTAATCACTCATTACAACATCATATGGCAGAGAGTTCCATAGTCTCACTGCTCTTACAGTAAAGAATCTGCGTCTGTTATTATGCTTAAACCTTTTTTCCTCCAGACGTAGAGGATGCCCCCTTGTCCCTGTCACCGGTCTATGATTAAAAAGATCATCAGAAAGGTCTTTGTACTGTCCCCTCATATATTTATACATTAACATAAGATCACCCCTTAGCCTTCGTTTTTCCAAACTAAATAGCCCCAAGTGTAATAACCTGTCTTGGTATTGCAGACCCCCCACTCCTCTAATAACCTTGGTCGCTCTTCTCTGCACCCGCTCCAGTTCAGCTATGTCTTTCTTATACACCGGAGACCAGAACTGTGCACAGTATTCTAAGTGTGGTCGCACTAGTGACTTGTATAGAGGTAAATTATGTTCTCCTCATGAGCATCTATGCCTCTTTTAATGCATCCCATTATTTTATTTGCCTTTGTAGCAGCTGCCTGACACTGGCCACTGAACATGAGTTTGTCATCCACCCATACACCCAGGTCTTTTTCATTGACGGTTTTGCCCAGAGATTTAGAATTAAGCACATAGTTATACATCTTATTACTTCTACCCAAGTGCATGACCTTACATTTATCCCCATTAAAGCTCATTTGCCATTTATCAGCCCAAGCTCCTAGTTTACATAAATCATCCTGTAATATAAAATTGTCCTCCTCTGTATTGATTACCCTGCAGAGTTTAGTGTCATCTGCAAATATTGAAATTCTACTCTGAATGCCCCCTACAAGGTCATTAATAAATATGTTAAAAAGAAGAGGGCCCAATACTGACCCCTGTGGTACCCCACTGCTAACCGCGACCCAGTCCGAGTGTGCTCCATTAATAACCACCCTTTGTTTCCTATCCCTGAGCCAGCTCTCAATCCTTTACACATATTTTCCCCTATCCCCATTATTCTCATTTTATGTAACAACCTTTTGTGTGGCACCGTATCAAAAGCTTTTGAAAAGTCCATATACACTATATCCACTGGGCTCCCTTGGTCCAGTCCGGAACTTACCTCTTCATAGAAGCTGATCAAATTAGTCTGACATGAACGGTCCCTAGTAAACCCGTGCTGATACTGGGTCATGAGGTTATTCCTCTTCAGATACTCCAGCATAGCATCCCTTAGAATGCCCTCCAGGATTTTACCCACAGTAGAGGTTAAGCTTACTGGCCTATAATTTCCGAGTTCAGTTTTTGTCCCCTTTTTGAATATTGGCACCACATTTGCTATACGCCAGTCCTGTGGTACAGACCCTGTTATTATGGACTCTTTAAAGATTAAAAATAATGGTCTATCAATGACTTGTGCTTAATTCCTGCAGTACTCGGGGGTGTATCCCATCCGGGCCCGGAGATTTCTCAATTTTTGTGATTTTTAGACGCCTCCGTACTTCCTGCTGGGTTAAGCAGGTGACATTAAATTGGGAATTTTTATCACTAGTCATTTTGTCTGCCATGGGATTTTCTTTTGTAAATACTGATGAAAAAAAGTCATTTAGCATATTGGCTTTTTCCTCATCCTCATCGACCATTTCACCCAGACTATTTGTAAGGGGGCCAACACTATCATTTTTTAGTTTCTTACTATTTATGTAGTTAAAGAATATTTTGGGATTATTTTTACTCTCTCTGGCAATGAGTCTCTCTGTCTCAATATTTCCTGTCTTCATTTGCTTTTTACAGAATTTATTTAATTTTCTGTATTTATTTAATGCCTCCTCACTAACTACTTCCTTTAATTCTCTAAATGCTTTCTTTTTGTCCCTTATTGCGCCCCTTACAGCTCTATTTAGCCATATTGGTTTCCTCCTATTTCTAGTATGTTTATTCCCATACGGTATATACTGTGCACAGGTCCTATCCAGGATGCTAATAAACGTCTCACATTTTCTTTGTGTACTTTTATGTCTCAGGATATCGTCCCAGTTAATTTCACCAAGATCCTCTCTCATCTGTTGGAAATTTGCCCTCCTGAAGTTTAGTGTCCTTGTCACCCCTCTACTACACATCTTATTAAAGGAGACATGAAAACTTATTATTTTGTGATCACTATTCCCCAAGTGACCCCCAACCCTTATATTTAATATGCGGTCTGGCCTGTTGGTTAATATTAGGTCTAGCAGTGCCCCCCTTCTTGTTGGGTCCTGAACCAGTTGTGAAAGGTAATTGTCTCTCATAGTTGTTAAAAGCCGATTACCTTTACTGGAGCTGCAGGTTTCTGTTCCCCAATCTATTTCAGGGTAGTTGAAGTCCCCCATAATAATGACTTCTCCTTGAGTCGCAGCTTCATCTATTTGCTTTACGAGGATATTCTCCATTGCTTCCATTATTTTTGGAGATTTATAACAAACCCCTATCAGTAATTTATTATTTTTTTTCCCCCTCCCCTTATCTCCACCCACAGGGACTCTACATTTTCATTAGATTCACCTATATTATCACGCAGGATGGGTTTTAAGGTCGATTTTACATACAGACACACCCCACCCCCTCGTTTATCTGTATGGTCATTTCTGAAAAGGCTATAACCCTGCAAGTTAACAGCCTAGTCATGGCTCTCATCCAGCCACGTTTCAGATATCCCCACCATGTCATAATTATGCTCCAACAACATTAATTCGTCCATTTTGTTGGCGAGGCTTCTGGCATTAGTATACATGCACTTGATGTTCCTCTCTGTACCTCTATTCTTTCTTAAATTACTAACTGTTCTAACCCCACCCCCCATGCCACCGCCACCCCCAACTTCCTTATTTGTGCCCAGGTCTCTATCTGAACTATCTTCCCCTCCTATAAAATGAATACCCTCCCCCCCAATCCCTAGTTTAAACACTTCTCCAACCTTCTAGCCATTTTTTCCCCCAGCACAGCTGCACCTTCCCCATTGAGGTGCAGCCCATCCCTAGCGTAGAGCTTGTAGCCAACTGAGAAGTCGGCCCAGTTCTGCAGGAACCCAAACCCCTCCTTCCTACACCAATTCTTGAGCCACTCCACTCTTCCCTGAGTAGGGGGAAGGGTACAGACTGAGGGCAGATTCAGGAGCTAAGGCAATGTACGTGGCCCCGGCGTTTTCACCATCAGAAGTAATTCAGGAAACAGTGCGAGCTACGGTGCCCCTAGCATTAGGGACATGGAAGGAGCCCCTGGTCCCAGGACACCCAACAACAGAGTCAGAGCCTATAAGTTCTTAGGCCCATAAGAGCATAATAAATTAGTCTTGGTTAACCCCTTTAAAAAACTTTATATTCCAAAGACATACTGATAGGGAATATAGATTGTGAGCCCCAATGGAGACAGTGCCAATAATGTTTGTAAAGCGCTGTGGAATTAATGGCGCTATATAAATGAGTAAAATAAATAAATAAAAAACAAATAAATATAACATTACTGACACACCTCAAAAATTTGCATGGATAAAACTAACCTAGTGAAGGAGTGAATATGGGTGATGTGTTTGAGGCAGAACCTTTATAAAAAAGAGATACTGTAGAGGATGGTAGGCCTCTATTGATGGTAGCAGCCAGGGGTGTAACTACAACAGGTGCAGGGGTTACAATCACACCTGGACCCTGGAGCCTAGGGGGCCCTAAAAGTCCCTTTGGCCTGTAGAAAAAGACTATTGCTATTAAAGATTTAAAATATTTGGGGGCCCCGTTGGAGCTTTCGCATCGGGGCCCATGAGTTTCAAGTTACGCCACTGGTAGCAGCTCTTGGCTTTAGCATGGTTATCCACTACGGTATGGCAGAAGGATGCAGACATATTGACGTAAAAGTGAAGAACTTTACTTACATAGAGTAAATGAGCTTGGTGCACAGTAATTCATGGGGGAATGAACTTGATGGTTGCAAAGTTCTTGCAGGAAGCAAGAGGTTAGTTTGACAAGATATAGACAGTTCACATTTGCAACAATTGGCTCATTCCTAAGAAACTTGGTTACCACCTGCATTAATTGACACTTGAGACAAAGTGCTGGTAATCTCTTCAGCAGCTCCTGTTAGTCAGACATCTGTTCAATACATAGTAAAAAGTTTTATTTGGGTCTGAACTTGATCTCAATCATGACCTGAATCCAATGGGGATCTGAACATCATCACACGCCGTCTCCAGCTTTGTTGACCATCTTTTTCTGCCCTGTATGTTAGGGGTCGAGTTCCCGCCTCTGCACAGGGGGAATCTCCGGCCATCTCCGCTGCGGTCTCCCATTCTTCTCCTGCTGCAGTGGAGCCTGCTCAGCGGAGATGTCGGTCCCAGCGTCTCGCTCAGTCTGACTCTGTACAAAGGGTTACTGCTGCTCTTCCAGCTTCTGCCATTGAAGTCAGTGCTGGGCAGCGGCGTGCAGATGCTTCTGGGACTAAGTCCTGCTTTTCTCGTTCTGAGCATGCCCAGAGTAAGATCTCTCAGTGAAAATTGAGGGTCACATGATCAGACATTGCAGCTAAGGCCATTGGTCCTTCAGGAAGGTCCTGTAGGTGCTCACGCTCTGTGGCAGCCTCTCATTGGTCCTTCTAGGAAGGTCCTGTACGTGCTGCAACTATTTAAGGCTCGCATGGCCGCACGGCCATGCGCTAGTATTGTTCTATGTTATGTGCTTGCGCCAGTGTGGTCATGTGAGTTTGTGTTCATGGACCCGGCTGAAATAAGCCCCTAGAATGCTGGCACCTCCGGCGAGGAGATTTTGTGTGAATGTATTCAGGGACCTGGCTGAAATAAGCCCCTAGAATGCTGGCACCTCTGGCGAGGAGTTTGTGTGCATGCATGACCACTGACTGCTCTCAGTTGAGTAGTTAGCCTGTGCCACTGTGAAGTCAAACAGGGTGCAGAGCTTTGAGTTTCGGCTACTCTGTGAAGTAACAGGGTTAGCTCATACCGCCATATAGTTCCGCCGTTTGCTAGCAGCAGGTTCTCCTGCACGGTGGACCCTGGGCTGCGAACGCATCAATTATAATAAAACCTCTATATGTACTCGGTGCGTTCCGCTAGCCCTAACGCTGTATCCTGGGACGCTACCGACCGGACCACTCCTGGCTCTACATATGCAGAATTTCTCATCCCATGTTTCACTGGACTCAATGCCATTGTTCCTGGTTTCATCTAGGCACCAGACACCAACCGCAGCACAAATCATCTCAACAAGTCCTCTGGGTAGCCAATTCATGGGACATCCACATGGTATGTGATATTTATGAACTTTGGTGACTCAACATTATTTTTCATGAATCACATGTTTTGTCTAACTAGCCATGGTCTGAAATACACTAATACTGTTGTTTGATATGGTTATATACAGTTATGGTGTTTATTTATAAAATTGACCCCCTCCCCCTCACTTAAGGCAACTGCCTTCCTTATTTCTATTCTTCGTCCTACCCTTGATATATAGTATATGAGATTTGATAGGATGTACTGTAACTCCTATTACATTATGATAAATGTCCTCATTTGTGCTATTGCAACATTGGTCAGCCACATGACTTTTCAGAATCTGCTCTGATATATACTCACACTCTACCCACCAGCATACATTCTGCTGACTCTGCAAATTCGAACCCTTTTCAACCTCTAAAATTAGTTACGGGTGGAGTAGCCACACAACGTCCACATGTTGTTTCCTTGAAAAGCAACAGATGAAGCGTTTGTTTGTGGATTTTGATGTAATGTAAAACCATGTAATCAGCATTTTACTCGACCTCCTAAAACAAAGCACACATTTTCTTTCTTTTCTTTGTAGAGCAGATGTTACTAAAAGGAATATAGGTATCATTCATTGAATAGACACAGCTGGTTGAGATGAGCGAGCACTAAAAGGCTTGGGTGCTCGTTGCTTGAAGCAAGCAATTCCTAAAACTCGAATGCTCGTTTCAAGTGATGAGTGATTTGTTACATACTATTTTCAATAATCATTGTCTACCTCATTTTTCACTCTGCTGATGTACTGTGGTACTTTCCCTCACTTCATCCATATTCAGCTGTTATATTCAACCTTTAATTAAATTAAATATTACTACTTAGTATTTATTTACAAATTACATACCACTGAATTTGATAACATTTGGGCATTTTTGGGTTACAACAAGACTTCGATTCATTATGCTGCTATATAATTGATAACCATTTGTAAATTATGTTATGCCCCATCTCCCGCACTTTTTTCCTGTTGAGAGTTCTGTCTGTTATCATGTCTGCAAGTTTTTTATGAATATATCAATAAATATTTATATTTTAGTTGCACGTTTATAGGTTTCTCATGTAAAAATGTATGTTTAATTGTCACCAACGACTGTTTAAATAGGTACAGAAGCAGGATTGTTGCGCTGATGATGGCGTCATCACCGCTCACCATCTTTGTGGAGTCCACAAAGTCTTGAAGAACAGCACAAATGTCAGACATCCATGCTCACTCTTCAGTTGTTATGTGAGGAGGTTGACCAAAATACTGACGGACGTATTGGAGCTGGTATTCAACAACTGGCCTCTGCTGGTCACAAAGTCTTGTCTGCATGTGCAGTGTTGAGTGCCAGCTCATGGTCACATCGCACACCAGTCAGTGAGCTGGCACTTGCAAGCGCTGCTGCAGTTCTGCCAGAGCGGTAGCTGCTCTAGCTGACTTGTATGAACGGGCGCTGACACGGCATACCTTGACTATAAGCTCTGGCCATTCTGGGTAGGTTTCCTGAAAACACTGAACCATCAAGTTGAGTACCAGTGCCAAGCATAGTACCTGTGTGAGCTTTCTAAGTTTCATAGCTGCCAGCAGGTTACACCCATTATCATACACGGGCATGCCTGGTTGAAGACGTTCTGGTAGAAGACATGGACGCCACAATGGGAGAAACAGTGGAGGCTGGGGACCAAATTTCGATACCTGTTTCAGGACAATTTTTTTTTTAAATTTCAAATCAGCGATATTTCTCATAAACCAAGTTCTATAGTATATGTGACAATAGTAAATTTTTGAACAACCACATTTCTACACCTGTTCAAGGCCAATTTTTTTTTTTTTATTATTATTATTTCAAACCAACAAAATTTCACATAATTCCAAGTTCTACAGTATATATCACAAGTAGAGATGAGGGAACCCGTGGATGTGTATGTTCTTTAAACATACAGTAAAAAGTTGGATTTAGGCATGAACTTGATAACCCAATACAAATCAATGAGGACATGAACTTTGGTGCTTTAAAATGGCTGTTAAATGGTCTTAATCAGGCTATGGGGGGCTGAAAAAGGAAGCTAAATGAGGATAAGAGCAGAACAATTGCCCTGCAAACAAATGTAGATAGGAAAATGACTTAAGGTACCTTCACACGAAACGACTTTGTAACGATATCGCTAGCGATCCGTGACGTTGCAGCGTCCTGGCTAGCGATATCGTTTAGTTTGACACGCAGCAGCGATCAGGATCCTGCTGTGATGTCGCTGGTCGCTGAATAAAGTTCAGAACTTTATTTGGTCGTCCGATCGCCGTGTATCGTTGTGTTTGAAAGCAAAAGCAACGATACCAGCGATATTTTACACTGGTAACCAGGGTAAACATCGGGTTACTAAGCGCAGGGCCGCGCTTAGTAACCCGATGTTTACCCTGGTTACCAGCGTAAAATGTAAAAAAAACAAACAGTACATACTTACATTCGCGTCCCCTGCCGTCCGCTTCCCACACTGACTGAGCACCGCAAAGTGAAAGTGAAAGCAGAGCACAGCGGTGACGTCACCGCTGTGCCCTGCTACTGCCGGCGCTCAGTCAGTCAGTCAGTGCAGGAAGCGGAGGCCGGGGGACGCATGTAAGTATGTACTGTTTGTTTTTTTTTACATTTTACGCTGGTAACCAGGGTAAACATCGGGTTACTAAGCGCGGCCCTGCGCTTAGCAACCCGATGTTTACCCTGGTTACCCGGGGACCTCGGCATCGTTGGTCGCTGGAGAGCTTTCTGTGTGACAGCTCTCCAGCGACCAAACAGCGACGCTGCAGCGATCGGCATCGTTATCGCTATTGCTGCAGCGTCGCTCCATGTGAAGGTACCTTTAAAGTGGTTCTTTCACCATAGCAATCATGGTAAAATAAGAAGTAAATGAAAAAGATAAACATTTTATCAGTGCCCTCACAGAGACTGAGGCTTGCTACTTCCAGTCCAGTTAAAAATTTTACTCACAGAGCGTGGGCCACAGTACCCCTACATTAGCAGCTTACAGGTTTCACCCACAGAGCATGTTTCCATGTTTATCCCATAGAAGCCGATAATGAATTTCAGCCACAAACATGTTTTCAAATTTCCCTGAGAAAGCAGATTAAAAATTCCACACCCAGACAATAGGGCACAATACCCCCACAGCTCAAAAATGTCTGCTCCACTAGCATTTGTTACAAATGCTGCCGATGAGAGACTGGTCATATGGCCTTGGATCGAGCTGGCGTTCCACAGCAAGGCTTCTTACCAGATGTTAAGTTTAAAAATTTCACCCACATAGTATGTTGTTGACACATTTACCCCACGGTTTCGAAATTTGGCCCCCAGTAACGTACAAGCAGCTGCAGATAAAAAGTTTGAAGTTTGATTCTGGGTATAGCTGGGCGGTCCACCACAAGTTTGCTACTGCCAGTTCCAACCCCAAATTTGGGTCCACCTTGACGCTGGTGGGATGGCTGTTACACTTTTTTAATCAAGAACAGTGATTACTAAGTTCCCTACGTTATTTATTTGCATTATTGCTTTTACTTACTTACAGGAGGGTATATTCTCTTTTTGTTTGTATCTTAGGTTTTGTGTAAACAGACTGTTAAACAACAGTGATCGATAATGGTTTACCGATCAGAGGCAGTTTAGTGCCGCTGGTCTTTAGTGTAAACAGAGACCTTTGTATGGTGCAGATACAGAATCAATACTAGTAGCTAGTAGCTTACCGCTGATGTCTCTTCTGATTATTGACATTTTTTTGTTTCTTCCCCATTTTGTCAAACCTTCTTGTCGATGTCCTAAAGCCATATAGTGGTCATTGCAAAATTTGCAGCACTGTTCACCGCACCACTAAAAATAAAATGTTCACATCTATATTACATTAGTTTCTTGAAAAAAGAATTCCTCACCCTGTGTAATAAAATACAAACATGCATTCACCATTAATTTATAATTAGCTATTGTGTCATTGTGCAGCATCATCCAAAATACAACTTGATAATCCACCACTGTTCCCCCTCCCTCAATTCATTATAACACTCTGTGCTCTCTTTCCCACCCCCAATTCATTATATTCTTCTGTGCTCTCTCTCCCAAACCAAAATCATTAGCCAAGTCTTTGCTTTCTTCCCACCTACTCCTACCAATTCATTATACTATATATACTACTATCCTCCCACCCCCAATTCATTATCATACTGTTTAGTTTCTCCCACCCACCCCAATTCATCATCATACTCTTTTTTCTCTCCCACCCACACCAGCCAGAGCAATAACGTCATCACATTGGCTGCATCATTGAGAAGACGAGGTTGGCTTCCTGCATGCATTAAGTCCGCGTCTCTGTATTGGAGCAAAAGTCGATCCCTGCCAGTGATAAGCACGACAATGGTGGAGCAAAAAAATATTATGATGAGGGCAAAATTGTAATATATATTTTTAGAAAAATCTGCTTACTTCGCCTCTTGGGACTGATCATTACCGTAATTCTCAAAATTCTCAATTAAAATTTGTCTTTAGTGAATGCAGATTTTCCCATTACTGAGTTAGTTGACAATTGGTGCTCATAAAGTTCTATGGAGAAGAAGGAGGGAAGGGGAGGAGACACAGACATTCTGCTGCAAGTTCTCTTTAAATGACAGTTAGAATTCTTCATAGAATTTTATGAGCACCAACTGTGATCTCCTATCTCAGTAATGGGAAAATCTGTACTCGCTGAAGAAAGAATTTACTCATTAGTTGAGAATTTTCAGAATGAAAGATCAGTCCAGGAGGAGAAAAAATAACAGATTTCTCTACTAAGAAATAATACAAAGTTAATTTTTTGCACGTGTTCTATTAATTCAAAGAAAATAAATAAATAAGCGATGATTACTCTTTAACCCCTTTACAACAAATGACAGGCATAGCATGTCATGAGCAGATGTCAGTTCCCGCATCATGAAGTGCTATGCCAGTCATGGAATAAAACTGGCACACAGTGACAGTTCCGTGCTGACAGCTGTCACTGACAGTGAAGCAGCATGGGTGTGAGGACTCTTCTCTGCAGTCCTCGCACTCAGAATGCTGTCAGATGGCGTACGATCTCAATTCCAGTGTATTTTACATTTAAACAGCCAAATAGGGCTCCTTCCTTTCACACTGTGACAGTCTCCAGTGAGGAAGTGGGGACCTCAAACTATTCTTGGAACTGTGACCTTAATTATCCCTCTCCCGGGGGTACTCTTGAAGGTAGAGAGGCCTGAGTCTCTGACCTTAGTATGCTTCTGTTAAACCCTGATCTGTCCACTCCCCCACCCCATGAGGCATGGGAAAGAAATGTACGTAAACAAAAAACAAAGGCAAAACAGGGATAACAGAAAACCTCTATCATACAAAAGCACATCCAAGCAATAAAGAGGAGGATAGGGACTGGGAGTAATAAACTAAATGGGAACAGGGACAAGCAGATAATCACATACGTACTACAGCAAACTATAGAACACCTCTACAACAACTCTATTGCAACCACTTAGCTTTAGCACACAGCACAGAAAGACAAATCTTTCACCATCAGGGATAAGAAGATTTGACCAGTTTATATAGGAAAAGGTAATGACCAGATCAGAAGTAGCTGAAATAGAGCTACATGTTTCTGACAGCATAGAAGAGGTCGTTAACCTCTTCAGCACCATGGGAAACGAAATCCATTTAATATAGGACACAAATCATACCATGTCTAAAGAAGACCTGCGATTCGTTACGCGATGTGACCGTCTAACTCCAGGTCTTCCAGGGGGACGTTACACCTTCAGGGCAGGTCCCTTCTGACTCCTGTCAAGTGCCAAAATGGTAGTTTTCCCACACATATGGGGTATCTACATTCTCAGAAGAAAATGCACAACAAATTTTGATGTAAATTTTCTCCTTTTGCCCCTCCTAATATAAAAAATTTGGGGCTAAATTAAAATTTTTGCGAAAAAAGAGTAAAATGTTAATTTTTTACTTCCACATTTCTTTAATATCTGTTAAGAACCTGAAGGGTAAATAAACGTCTTGGATGTGGTTTTGAGGATTTTTACATTTTTAGAATGTGTCACTTTTGAGTGTTTTCTGTCAAATAGGCCCCTCAAAGTCACTTGAAATGTGATGTGGCCCTAAAAAAGTGCTTTGGAAATTTTGTTCGAAAAATGTGAAATTACTGATAAACTTTTAACCCTTCTAGTTTCTACGTTTTAAAAATGATGCAGATGTAAAGTAGACATATGGGAAATGTTATTTATTAACTATTTAGAAAGATATAACTATCTTATTAAAGGATATAAAAATTTAAAGTTTGAAAATTGCTAAATATTCAAATTTTGGGGTAAATTTTTCCTATTTTCATAAACAAACACAAACAATATAGACGAAAATGGACGATTACCATGAAGTATATAGCATGTCACAAAAAACAATCACCGAATCACAGCAATGTGTTAAAACATTCCTGAGTTATTACCACATAAAGTGATTCTGGTCAGATTTGGAAAATGAGGCTACATGAGCCTACATGGTGGCTCAGTTCTTAAGGGGTTAGTTTTGGCTCTGATTAAATAACTTGTCCTCATCTGACAGTTCCGCAATGTCTATTTGACAAATATTCTTCTAGACTCCTATTACACAAATGAGAAAACAATCAATAAGCAAGAAATAACAAAGAAACTAGAAGTAAAGCTAAGCTGCAATGCTCCTTACCACCACCAGGCGACCCCATTGTCACATACATGTCACCTATGCTTACATCTCTGCAGTTTATATACCTGTTACATCTGAATGCAAATCCAGCTGAACATCTATAATCCATAAAATTAATATTTGTAAATTAAAAAAAGGAGCAAAAATTTTAATATTCTCCATTTATTCTCAAACAACACTCGTAAGGAATAGATGGTGCATTGGTGACGGTGCTGGAAATGTGGGAAATCAAAAAAGTCTTTGTTGTAATCTCTGTAGGTGAGTCGTTACTGGAATAGTCATGTCAGTCTGAGATAGACAAAAAGACGGGAAAAATGAGAGACTCTAAGAGAGAGAGATAGTCTCATTTTAATCTATGCAGCGCGCTTAGCTCATCATGGCAAATTGTGACCACAGCCCTAGTTATCCACAACCATTTATAATTTCTTTCTATCCTGGAAGGAGGAGATGTCAGAGGGGGCAGGGAGGGACAATTATCAGATCACCTGGGACTGCAGTACGTTGGCCCAAATCCAGGATTGTATCCTGGACAATTGAAGATTATGGCAATGATTTGTGGGACTCTGGCCCCGTGTCCAGGTCAGTGGTACCTAGCTGCTGTTCAGATTTCTGGGATGCACGAAAGCAGATAATGATGCGGAAGTATTCAACTAAAGCTATTTATTTTCCTATCACAGAATTTAAGTTGAACGGGGTGTAATTCGGATATAAGGGTAACAAGTCACACAATGATTGTGATAATAGCAACAACAACAGTATAACTATTGTACTATCTTGTTCTATTTATCTCTTGATTAAGCAACTATTTGTTCCACCCCTCAGGGTGTCTCGGATGCAGTTACTGGCAGCTCAGCTGTCAAATCTGGTACAGGGGCGTGCAGAGCTGTCAGTGTGTCTATTGACAGTTCAACTAGCTAATCTGTGATTGGGAGGCATCATCTGTCTCAGGTGTTTACTATCCCGGTAATAGCCATTCCTACCTAACTGAGCATCTTCTCCCAGACCACAGCCAGACGCACATTCTTTTAGAATTTATTTCGTTTTGACCACGCTCCATCTTGTTGTGGTTTTTAGGCTGCTGGTCTTTTTCCTCTGGTGCTGGGTTTGTCCTAGGTCAGGTGATTGTATCACCCTTTATTACCCAGCACCTTCCTCCCAGTCCTTGCTGGACAACAGTGTTAATTCGCTAGTGTTCTGCCTAAGTGCTTTGTTAGCTTTCTGTGTTTGATATTGTGCAGTTCTGGGATTTCTAGTTCTGCCAGTTTAGTTTTAGTTTTTCCGTTCATTCCTGAAGCTTCCTCTATTTTCCTACTAGGAGGTTACCTGTTTTTGTTCCCAGTCCCTAGATCGTTCAGGGACACCCATCCCCCCTATCTGTAGGTCTTCATTTGAGTTTAGCCTAGGAAACGTCGGTGGGTCTATTCACAAGGAATAGGTCGCCCACTCCATCGCAGGGTTTCAGCCTAGTCCTAGTACAGGGTCAGCTTTTCCCCCTGCTTCGCTAGTCCTGACTTGCAGATCCGTAACACATTCATCTTGTGTGGCTTGTGCTTTGTGCTCCTTGTGCCTTGAGTTCTATATGCTTGATCTGTTGCCTGACTTTGGATTTGTTCTATCCATCCACCTGTTTAACCCCTTCAGTTCTGATCCGTTATATTCCCACTACTCTGACCTCGGTACGCTACCTGACTACGCTTTTGTCTCTTCCTTCTGTTTATGACGTACCCTCCTGGCTTCTGACCTTGGACTCCCTGACCACTCTCACTCACAGCTTAGCCGTGAGAAGTGACTAGCGTCACACTATTAATGTTTTTCTGTCTTAGCTCAATGATCGTCACTCCCAACGACAGGCTCGTTACTGTAATATGCTCTTCAAGCACTTCTGATTATTATAATGGCTCTAACTGGGGTCTCCGGCTGCAATTCTTTATAAGCGAGTCACTTAGTACCCTGTGTCTGTTTGTCACACGGGCCTGTTATGAACTATACTTTTGGGCTCTCTTGTGGTCACTCGCGGTATGGCTCTTGGATACTCTTTCCCCAGGTTGGTAGTCACCTGGTTCGTTAAGACTCTGGGTGTTTCTATTTAAACTTCCTGGAGTCTTAGTCCATTGCCTGGCATCCATGTAATCAGTCCTTGTCTGGTTGCTCTTGTCTACTGGTCCTGATTTTTGCAACATAAGCTAAGTCCTGCTTTCTTGTTTTTTTTGTTTATTTGTATTATTCTGTTTTTTGTCCAGCTTGTTCATAATGTGATTCCTGATTTTGCTGGAAGCTCTTAGGGGGCTGATATTCTCCCCCCCATACCGTTAGTCGGTACGGGGGTTCTTGGATATTCAGCGTGGATATTTTTGTAGGGTTTTTCGCTGACCACATAAGTCCGCTTTCTATATTTCTGCTATTATTTAGTGGGCCTCTCTTTGCTGAATCTAGTTCATACTTACGTTTGTCCTTTCCTCTTACCTCACCGTTATTATTTGTTGGGGGCCTGTATCTACTTTGGGGTATCTTTCTCTGGAGGCAAGTGAGGTCTGTATTTTCTCTGAAAGGGTTAGTTAGATCTCCGGCTGGCGCGAGACGTCTAGAACCAACGTAGGTACGTTCCCCGGCTGCTATTAGTTGTGGGCTAGGATCAGGTATGTGGTCAGCTCAGTTACCACCTCCCTAAGAGCTAGTTTTTATGTTTGCAGACTTTGCTGAAGACCCTGAGATCCTCTGCCATTAGGATCACAACACTGGCCGCCCTTGGTTCCTTATGAAGCATGACCCCTTTGGTGCTTGACCTGCAGTGACTAAATATCGGGTCTTGACTGGTGAAGACTGGGTTTCGGATCTTGACCAACGATGTCTGGGCCTCATGGCTTGTCTGGCGTAGTCTGAACTTTGGTGCTTGACCAACAATGTCTTGCCTGCCTAAGTCTCCAGCCACCCTTTGGTCATTCTGCCTCTGCTTTCTACCATTTCCGGACATTTATATTTGATAACTGTGCCACAGCTACCACCTGACCCTGCGTCCCCTTCAAGTTCATCCCTCCAGAAATGTTTCCTCCATCTTTTAATTCTGCCCTACTCAGTTCACTCCGCAAATGGTGACTTTTGGTCATGAGTGCCACAGAATGTTGACAAACTCCTTCTTCCGCTCCCCCCCTTACATTCCTTTCTCCTTTTAACTCACCAGTCCTCGGGTGAAGGGAGTACTTACCTGTCCTAACGTTCTTTGGGGGTGGTCCTATTGTTGCCAGTAATCGAGCACACTAATGAGTCTTTTGTATAATTTTTTTGCTATATGAACTCAGCTTGCATAAATCTGGTAGGGAGAATGCCAGCATTGGTGCATTCAGTCCTCTTGCGAGGGTTCTACAGGGGCACTCAGACATTCTGGAGCTTAATACGGAGGTTCGATTTTGGATGCATTCTTCAATTCTGCTGAAGGCGATGGTTCCACCTCTGGAAGCTCTGTGCGCACTGCAAACCACTCATCCTCATCACTGAAAGCCTTTCTAGAGACAGTATTGTACTGCATCATTGGAGATTCAACCCTTTTATCTTCTTTCTGCCTCTGCGTTCCACCACTAATACGTCCTCTTGGTCTCACTTGCTGGTGCCAACTGTCTTCCCACCATACTACTCCGGCCTTTTTTATTTGATAACCACAGCTACCACTGGACCTGCCGACCCCTTCAAGTTCATCCCTCCAGAAATATATCCTGCATCTTTCAGTTCTGCCCTACTCAGTTCACCCAGCAAATGGCGGCATTTGGTCATGATTACCATAGAATGTTGATGAACCACATCTTCTGCTCTGCACCCCCTTACATTCCTCTCTCCTTTAAGCTCACCAGTCTTCTGGTGAGGGAAGTCCTTACGTGTCTCAACATTCTTCAGGGGTTGTCTTTTGTATGATGTTTTGCCATATGAACTAGTCTTACACATATTTTTTAGGGGGAATATTGGAATTGGCACTTTCAGTCCTATGCAGCTCCTTATGCTACGGTTCTACATGAGTACTAAGAACTTTGGGAGCTTCATGAAGAGGTTCGATTTTGGGCCCATTCTTCAATTATACTGAAGGCGGTGATGATACCTCTGGAGGCACTGTGGGCACTGCAAACCACTCATCCTCATCGCTGTCAGCCTTTCCCAATGCCACATTGCGATGTTTCATTGGAAAGTCATCCCTTTTATCTTCTTTCTGCCTCTGCGTTCCACCACTAACCTGTCCTCTCAGTCTCGCTTGCTCGTCCAAACTGTATTCATGCCATAATACTCCAGTTTTTTATATTTGATAACTGCACAACAGCTACCACCTGACCTACCATCCCCTTCAAGTTTATCCCTCCAGAAATGCTTCCTCCCTTTTTTAGTTCCATGAGTGCCATAAAAAGTTGATGAACCACATCTTCTGCTCCCCACCCCCTTACAGTTGGATGAGAGGCCCATGAATCTTACATTCCAGCATCCCCATTCGCACCAATGATGTTGAGTCAGCCCTCAGAAATCAAATGTCACTCCGGAGAGGCAGGAAGGTAAAAGTTTTGCAGACATACCGTATAGGCACCAGGTACCACTGACCTGGACACTTGACCGGAATCCCGTGAATGGATACATTCATCTCTGGTTGGGACTTATGAATTGTTTTTGCCCAGTAATTCTTTTTTTTGGAACCATAACTTTTTCATTATTTCTTAAGCTTCACTGTATGACATCTTTCTTTATTGTGTCTGTACGGCTTTGTTCCCAGATTGCACAAATACTATGTTTTTGTTTTCTGCAGATGTCCGCACCATACTAAGCAATGACAATATTGTCTGGTTATTGCAAGCTTGCTGCATTTAGTACGTTTCTCCATTTATTTGATGCATTTTTTATGCAGATGTGAAGCACTGTTTTTAATGCGTTTCTTTTTTATAGTATGAGTAGGTGATATGGAGCAACGAAGCTTGCTGGAGAGAAGCCATCGCACAGAGTGAATGGAATTCCGGACACGCCCTGACCTTCCAAGACTGTGGGACTGCTTGGTCAAATTGGGAAAGTCCCACTGGATCTAGATCGATTGGGAGCGATTTTCAGCAGGTCTATAATTCTTACAGTATACTAGTATTTTGACCTGTACAGTTGTTTGGTCAGTCTGGACCCTCTCTGTCTGGCTTAATCCCTAGTTTTGTTTCTCTCTCCTCTCCAAATTGTCAGAAAATCTCCCCCTTCCCAATAATTTCCTGACTTTACATGCTCTTTGAATTGTGATCACACCATGTTACAGCAGACCTTCTGGAGAGCACTTCTGACCTTTGTGGCTTTGTGACCTTTCACTGCACCTGAATTTGCCTCACATTTGAAGGTTAGTATTTTCTCTTTTTATTCATCACAATTGTTTATTTAGCTTGTTTATGAATGAATAATGCAAAGTTTGTGGAAATAAAACAATTTTCTTATAAAAAAAAAAGATGGTGACCTCTAGGGCATATTGCGCCCTAACACATGCTCTCTCGCTTCAGATTCTCTGCAGATATGGCTGCTAAAATGTATGAGTTATCCAACCCCCTTATTAATTAAGAATCTGCTGTTAAATGATGCTGAGGAAAACCCTACACTGAGTGAAGATTTATGGGAAAAGAGTTTAATTTCATCTCAAAATGAGGTGGAAGAATGTAAAAGTGATTCAGGAACAGAGCAGGATGGTGAGGAGACTGTTACAGATGAACAACATGAAGATAACACCTATTATTTGGGAAAATATAAAAAGACCAAGTGGATGGAGCAAGAAGTCACTTACAGCGTTGACCAAAACACCAAGTGCGGCGCCCCAGGGTCCTGGTCGTTGCAGTGGTATTGTTTTCCTCTCGGGGAGAGTGATGCTACGTTTGGGACAAAGAAGGATAACTGCATCCAGGTATAACAAACATGCAACACATTTCACACTCCAGACCACCAGGGGGAGCTCCTGACCCTATTTATTAGGTCACTCGCCATATATATATAACTGGTAGTCTGTAGGGAAAGTTAGTTCAGTTCCTGGCAGAGCTCCAGACAGGAGTTCTGTTAGTTCCAGACCAGAGTCTGAGGAGGATGGAAGGTTAAAGGAGCTGTGCATGCCCTCAGAGCTGCATCTCCCAGAAAGAGAGATTGAAAGACTGAATTGTATTGCAGCGAGCGTGAAGAAAAGCAATGGAGAGGATACCAGAAGGGGACCAGCCCCGCTCAAGCTGTCTCCTTCTGAGGGGCAACATCCCGGTAGCCGGAACACCGAGGGAGTAAGAACCTCTACGCCTTATTTCAGAGACCGGCAGGACAGCTAATTGCAGGTTACCTGTCCGCATCTACACCCAAGAGGCACGGTGACACCCCACAGAACCGGGTTATCTAAGAGACCCTATAAATAGGTTCAAGTCACCAGTCATACGGGTTCTGTCCTATCCTATATGGGGGACAGAGAGAGCAAAACACCACATCTGTGAGACCCTTATGTGAAGCCTTAGGCAGTAAGGGACTACACCACCGCAGCGCAAAGGAAGGCTACTGATTTCCACCTGGACAAGGGGACTCTGGACTTGCCTCCAAACTGGCCGGACTCTGCCTGCCCGTGATCTGGTACCCTGGACTGTGGATGCTGAAGTCTTCAGTAAAGGTAAAGAGACAGTAACCTTGTGTCCTCGTTCTTCTCTGCGCCTCTCACCATACCACATCTACACACCGGGAAGCCCTGGGGACATACTTCACCTGTGGGAAGGTACACCATCTAGCTGCCATAACATCACCCCAGCGGACCCCTTAAAGCAGCGTCGGTCACACTGACCGAATACCACAGGTGGGGTCACGAACATTCCCCTTAAAGACCTTTCCCTTTTACACGGACGTCCCACAGCCACGGGCCGGGTCAGCCACCGTGACACCCCCCTGTGAACCGAAGGACCCGGTACCGAGTACCCCACGGCCCTTGGGGGGCGATCCACAAGTGTTGGTCAATGGTCATCTTTTTTGTGATGTAGAATGTGGGTGGTATCAATTCACAAGTGATTTACCTCAGCAATCAACTGGAACCTCTGGGTAGAAGAATTTACCTGAAAACATTGGCTAATGAACTGGTGAGTGGAGAGCTATGCCAAAGAAGTCTGAAGATGAGTGGAATCCTCTCTAGCTTGCATGTCGGGCTTAAAAGATTTTATCCCAAAGATGATCGAGAAAATCACCACCTCTCCCACCTCCCAAAAGCCGTAGATGCACCACCTGCACCTTTGAAACCGGTGGCAGAATGCAAAAAATGTCACAACGCAATCTGCCTGTGCCATGGAAGAATGATCTGCCTTGCTTCTCGAAGTATAACTGTGTTTCTTCTGTTGAACATGTAGCATATAACTGCATTACCATTAAGGTTTTTTTTTCCTAATTTTAATGTTTAGTAATATTTGTCATGAAAACTGGAGGCTATTTGGCGGTAGGTGAGAAATTTGGTACTTTTTGTTTTAATATGTTTATGTTACTTTTTTTTTTTGCCATCTGATTTGGTGTACTCTCTTTTAATACATCCATGAAGGTCAATTATTACTTTTAGAGTCCTGAAATTGAGATAATTAGATATTATAGGTGGTGGTATAACATGTGCCTGTCAGGGGCACTGCGCCTGAATTTGGGAGTGCCAGAGGTGCGCCTGATAAAGGGTTAAACATAATGGTGCTGTGACACTAGTCACTTCTCACGGCCAAGCCATGAGTCAGAATGGTCAAGGAGTCCAAGGTCAGAAGCCAGGAGGGTATGTCATAAACAGAAGGAAGAGGCAAAAGCGTGGTCAGGTAATGTTCTGAGGTCAGAATACCAGGAGGATAATGGATCAGAACCGAAGGGGTTAAACAGTTGGATGGTCAGAACGAAGTCCAAGGTCAGGCATCAAAAGATCAAGCATACAGAACTCAAGGCACATGAGAACAAACCTCACAAGCTGAATGTTCTTCTGGCAGTGGTCTGGGAGAAGCAGCTTAGTTAAGTAGCCTGGCAATCACCTGGGATAATGAACACTTGAAAACAGTCGACGCCTCCCAGTCTCTGATTGGATAGTCGAGCTGTCAATCAACACACTGACAGCTCAGCACACCCCTGTACCAGATTGGATGGACAAGCTGTCAATCAAATTAATAACTGCTTCAGCACACCCCTGTACCGGATTAGATGGCTGAGCTGTCAGTAACTGCATCCTAGACACACCGAGGGGTGGAACAGTGACAGGTGCTTCATAAAGCTCCTCGTTGCCATTGTAAAATCTGTCTCAGGGTCTATGATATGCCATTCATAATACTGGTTTTGTCTTACATAAAACCGGGGTGCAATTTCTACCTGTAGACAGACCCTCCATACCTGCCTATTTGGTAATATTTGGTAACAGAATAAATATTCTGGAATTGTCAGTGTGTGCATTCAGCCCTTGGAAATTTGCCTTTTTCTGTAGTTTCCCCAGCTTTGACAGACCTTTATGTATGGCATGGCAGCCAATCATGCAGTACTGGCAGGATATGTCTATTAGTTCATTATAAGCTAGGCTTTAGCCTAAAAGTACTGCATGTCTCTTCCAACTGCAGAGAAGACAGAAGGGTCGGTCTCCTGCTGATCGCTCTCACAGAGAACCACTTAGCGCATCTATGCTAAGCTCAGGGAACAATAGATGTGCTGGCAAGCGGCTGGGAGTAAGGTTATTAGGACTGAGGCCAGACATGGCATGCATTATACATGTTACAGCACAGCTTGGATTTAGAGGCACAAAGCAGCTTAAAAAGTGTTTCAAAATATGAGACAGTTCTGGAGTTGGCAGGAAAGGTGGCGATTAGAAATATTCAGAATTTATTATAAAATATAAAGACAATTAATTAGAACAATTTATTAAATAATTTTTTAGAGGGATTATTCTCTATTTGGCCTCGAGCAGATGACTGTATTATCAGTCCGAGTGTGATCCGACAAAACATCGCACTCAGGCCAATGTTATTCTATGGGGCCGCGCACATTTTCTGACTTTTTCCTTGGACAGAGACGATCCGAGGAAGAAATCACTGCATGCCCGAGTTTTATCAGATATTCGGATCATACTTGGCCACGCAAATCAATGAGTCTATGAAAACGATCAGATTGCACTTGGATGATATCTTGAATATGAAATTTTGGTCTCCATCTTCTCATCTGAGAGAATCGGATCAAACTATTCTCACAGTCTCATCAGATTCACCGATGCTCTCGGATGAGACCTGATCTTAGTTGTTTCCATTTAATTAGGATCCATCCAGGGCAGGGTTATAAAAGGCTCAGCATTCAGAGCTCTGCTAGATCTGCAGTAGAGAAAACTGTGATTCTATCACAACTGCTGTACCCAGGCAAGTGAGTGACACATCGCTGGAATCAGGGTCTATGCTTCTACATCATGTTGCTCAGTAAAAACCTGCTGACAGATTCCCTTTAAAGAAATAACCATGAGGTTTAAGAATTGCAAATCAAAATTCCATCATTGAAAATGATAGATTTACATAAGATCTTTATGAACCATGAGAGAAAAATTGAATGCTATTGTGAAATATTGGAAAATTAATGCATGGCATGGGACCCCCATACGCCTTTTGATGGAAAAGGGACAACATTACCTATTTCTATAGGAATAAACAACCCCTTTAAGAGGAACTTAAAAACATAATTTGTCTCATATCAGTTAAAAACACACACACACAAAACACTAAATATATAAAACACTCTGATAAATATGATTTTTATTTCATTACAGAAATTATAGGACAATCTGCATCACAAAAAAAATTCAGTTACATTATCTCAAAAAGAATAAATTCCTACAATTGACGTAACAAATGACCTCACTTCACCAGATTGTAGGTTTTCTGTGATAACGGATTATCAAAACTCTTTTTGACACAAAACGCCCTGGTCTAATACACACTTACGTGTAGCATCCCTCCTCCAGAAGAGACGTTCTCTGCCGCCACTGCAGCTCCTAGAATATCCGCCATGTATTTCATATTACGTCGTCATAAAAGTATCACCATTTCATTAAAAAAATAAACCTCATTACATCTGGTCGTAATATATACTTTTTTTTTTTCATTAGTTGCCTGTAAAGTTTCCTGCCTCCTATATACTGGATAGGCCGCCATTTAAAATGGACTCTACCGGCATTCATAAGATTGTAGCCAATCACTAGGAATCGATGACATCACTGAGACAAGTCCTGTTGACTTAGAGCCACTAACATGATATATTCTACTGATTGTTGTTAAGCCCCCAATATGGCTGCCTCCGCAGTTTTGTCATTGGAAATATCTACTGCATATCAATATCCGACATCAGTGCCGGAGAGACTCGGAACCTCTTCTTCCATGAAGACAAAGCTCATGTCCGAAACTGGTCTCATAATTAAAGTTGTCTCTAGAATTAGAAAGACATAGCTGGTTTCTTCCAAAAATGGTGGCACACGTGTCCATAAGTTGTGTGTCGTATTGCAACTCCGTCCCATTCCATGTCAATGTCTGACAGCGGCATTTAACAAGTGTCAGCAGGAGGGGGTTCATCATTCTACTTCCCCATCGGTGCATCATGACAGGGCACCGATGGTTTGTTATGACAGCCAGAAGTCTCGAAGACCCCCATGCTTGTGAAAGTCATGTTTAGCCGGCATTCATAGGAGATCGGGATTTTCGCTATACATAGAAATGCGGATGGATTGCTGTGTATGGCACAAGCAATCAGATGATCGCAGCTTCAAGTCCCCTAAGGGGACTAACAAATAAAGTGAAAATTTAAATTTTTTTAAAAAAAATCTGAAAAAAAATACAAAAGTTCAAATTACCCCACTTTTTGCTCATTAAAAGTAAAACAATTGATATACTGTATATATATATATATATATATATATATATATATATATATACACTCACCGGCCACTTTATTAGGTACACCATGCTAGTAACGGGTTGGACCCCTTTTGCCTTCAGAACTGCCTCAATTCTTCGTGGCATAGATTCAACAAGGTGCTGGAAGCATTCCTCAGAGATTTTGGTCCATATTGACATGATGGCATCACACAGTTGCCGCAGATTTGTCGGCTGCAAATCCCAAAGATGCTCCATACAAGGCAGGATGGATCCATGCTTTCATGTTGTTTACGCCAAATTCTGACCCTACCATCCGAATGTCGCAGCAGAAATCGAGACTCATCAGACCAAGCAACGTTTTTCCAATCTTCTACTGTCCAATTTCGATGAGCTTGTACAAATTGTAGCCTCAGTTTCCTGTTCTTAGCTGAAAGGAGTGGTACCCGGTGTGGTCTTCTGCTGCTGTAGCCCATCTGCCTCAAAGTTCGATGCACTGTGCGTTCAGAGATGCTCTTAGGCCTACCTTGGTTGTAACGGGTGGCGATTTGAGTCACTGTTGCCTTTCTATCAGCTCGAACCAGTCTGCCCATTCTCCTCTGACCTCTGGCATCAACAAGGCATTTCCGCCCACAGAACTGCCGCTCACTGGATTTTTTTTCTTTTTCGGACCATTCTCTGTAAACCCTAGAGATGGTTGTGCGTGAAAATCCCAGTAGATCAGCAGTTTCTGAAATACTCAGACCAGCCCTTCTGGCACCAACAACCATGCCACGTTCAAAGGCACTCAAATCACCTTTCTTCCCCATACTGATGCTCGGTTTGAACTGCAGGAGATTGTCTTGACCATGTCTACATGCCTAAATGCACTGAGTTGCCGCCATGTGATTGGCTGATTAGAAATTAAGTGTTAACAAGAAGTTGGACAGGTGTACCTAATAAAGTGGCCAGTGAGTGTATATATATATATATATACAGTATATTTGGTATCACTACGTTCATGAAAGTCTGATCCATCAAAATATACAATAAAATAATCTGATTGGTAAACTGTGCAAAGAGAAAAAAATCAAAACCCCAGAATTACGTTTTTTTGGCCACCGCAACATTGTAATAAAATACAATGAGGCGAAAACCCCAAAATAGTATCACTAAAAACAGTTCATGACGCAAAAACCAAACCATCACCCAGCCCCATATCCCGACATTAAAATATTACGGATTTAGGAAAATAGTGACAAAAAAAAATAAAAAAAAAGATTAAAAAAATTGAAAAACAATTTACCACTTAAGGGCTGTCCCACACGTCCAGATAATTCCGGTACCGGAATAAATCGGTACCGGAGTTATCCGTGTCCGTGTGCCTGGGAACTCACGTAGGCCATACGTGCGGCACACGTGTGCCGCCCGTATGGCGAGTGGGTACCACACGGAGCGTGTGGTACCCACGCGTGTGGTACCCTGCATCGCGGATTCATATGTTCCCTGCAGCAGCGTTTGCTGCAGAGAAAATATGAAGAATAGTGTTTAAAATAAAGATCTATGTGTCCAAAGCCCCCCCACCCCCTGTGCGCCCCCCCGCTGTTCAGAAAATACTTACCCGCCTCCCTCGCTGCTTCCTGGTCTGGCCGCGGCTTCTAGTGTATGCGGTCACGTGGGGCCGATCATTTACAGTCATGAATATGTGGCTCCACCTCCCATAGGGGCGGAGCCGACTATTCATGATTGTAAATGATCGGCCCCACGTGACCGCATACAGTGGAAGCCGCGGGGCAGAGACGAAGGAGTGACAGCCAACGTGGGAGCGGGTGAGTATTTTCAGAACAGCGGGGGGGCGCACAGGGGGTGGGGGGGCGGCGGACACATAGATCTTTATTTTAAACACTATTATTCATATTTTCTCTGCAGCAAACGCTGCTACAGGGAACATATGAATCGCGGCTTCAGCACCAGTGGGGGGGACAGCGCTTACTGTAGCGCTGTCTCCTGCACGCACACGGACCCCAGACGGAGAACGTCCGTGTGAGGTCCGTGTTTTACACGGACCCATTGACTCTATTGGGTCCGTGTAATCCGTGCGCTCCCACGAACACTGACATGTCTCCGTGTTTGGCACACGGAGACACGGTCCGCAAAAAATCAATGACATCTGAACAGATGCATTGATTTTTATGGGTCTACGTGTGTCAGTGTCTCCGGTACGTGAGGAAACTGTCAGCTCACGTACCGGAGCCACTGACGTGTGAAACCGGCCTAAGCAATAGAAAAACTATACATGTTTGGTATCTCAGAACTCGTGCTGACCTGGAGAATCATACTGCCACGTCAGTTTACTGTATAGGGATCATGTAAATGAAAAGTACAAAAAACAAAAAATATTGTGGAATTGCACTTTTGTTTGCAATTTGTACGCGAATGGAATTTTTTTCCCACTTTCTAGTGCATCGCATGAGTGATGTCATTCAACTTGACAAAAAGCAAACCTCGTTACTGCTATGTGGATGGAAAAGTAAAATGTTATGGTTCTTTAAAGAAGGTAAGAAAAAAAAAAACAAAAAAAATAGAAAACAGGCCATTTTTTTTTAATTGATGGGACTGTGTTCTTTTTTGCAGTTTTTTATATGTGATATTTTAATCACTTAGCAATGAATTTTCATGGGCAGGTGAGACAATCGAACATCAATTCTGTAATTTGGATGCAATTTTTCTTTACAGGGTTTACTGAATGGGTGAAATAATTTTATATTTTGATTCATCGGATTTTTATTAGCTGTGGTAAAACTGAATGTGCAAATATGCTTTTTTATGCTTATTTTTCCTTTTTTTATTTCTTTATTTTTGAGTGGGAAAAAGAAGGAATAATTCAAACTTTTGTATTTTTGTAACATTAATTATGTAAATTCATTTTTTTAATTTTTTTAATAAAGATCGTTTGATTGCTTGTACTATGTAATAACATCAGGATCTGCTATGAAGGCCAGCCTGTTGCTCAGATTCGCAGGAGGACTAAGATGGTGAGCCTGGCCGCCATTGCATTCCATCGAGGACCCATACTTGTGAAAGGGGGTAATAGATGTTGTACCATAATTGCGCCTCTTAAATGCTGCTGCCAGAGGTTAAGCGGTTAAATAACAGTGATCTGAGCTGCCATTTCTGAAGCAGGCTCAGCTCCTGAGCCCGCTCCATACACCAACTTTCTGACAGATAAATACATTATAAATAGGAAATGAGTTTGTGAGTTGCAATATCGATCAAACCCAACGTATGGACAACTGCAGTACAGTTTATGAAAAAAAAGCCATGTCCTAAGAATTTTGGACAATGCCCTCTGGAGATTTAACACAAAAAGGTAAGTATCCCAACACATTGGACAATGGTCATTCTGTCTGTGGATACCCAACTTCAGCAGGACTTTGGATGCATTTACACTAGCCAATTATCATGACTGATTGGTCCTAGAGATCCTAGTTTTCTGATAATCAGCCATTGTAAACAGGCCATACAACCAACGACCAAAATGGTCGTTCGTAGGGCGAAATTATTTTTAAGCAATGAGAAAAAACATTGTTCTCATCAATATATCCAAGAGTCCAAGTGCAAGCAGCCTATGTGCACAGAACGATCTATTACCGGATTAGACAGCCACCGACTGGCTTCTATGACAATTGGAGGTCATAATGGACACCATCAGGCAATGTAAATGATCTCTTACTTTTTCATCTTCATCTTATGACAGTTTGTAGGGAGCAGGTTCACTTTAAAATAAAGTTCCATCTTTAGATCTAAATTAAGAAATTGCTTTAAGGCATTATTGATAATAGGTCTTTAGCTAGAACCTTATTTCCAGATGTCAGACTGTACTTTGTCGTAGTCTTTGTTCTGCTGATAATACAGGACATGCACAGAAATTGGACCAACTTTCATCCTTTTAACCTAAGGCCATTAGTCATTAACATGTTTTTCTTTAAAACTCCCTTTAAGCAATTTTCTATATTATTCTGAAACACAGTTCCAAAGATAACGAGATTCTTCTACTAGTTAGTGCAAAATAAGAGATACAATATGTACAATAAATATTTGCTATACAGTACAAAATTTCTCTAAGGAACAATATACACAAAAATCCAAGGAAAAAAGTACAAATATGTTACTAAAATACAGCAAAATGAAGTGACGATACATTCAGTTAAACTGGATCGTTGTGAATAATTACACTTCTTTGGAGTCTAAATATATAGAAAGCCATGATGTAAGAATGATGTGGAAAGCCTGAGATACCTGATTTCTCTAGATCTACAGTTACTCGATAAAAATAAGCTGCACAAGGAACCCAAGAACGAGTACGTGGTATTATGCAGCCTATCTACTAGAGTGATTGGCAAAAAAATATATATATTATTTTCTAAGAAACATTTATTATTTATAATATATAATATACAAGACAACATAGAAGAACAGCAGAAGATCACCGAGAAGTTGAACTCTGGATTACTTCCAGAATTAAAACTTTAGGAGTTTTGAAAGGTTTTTGTTTTTAAATAGTTATGAAAATTTAGATTTCTTGCTTATATTTTCAACTAAAGATAAGTATAGATGATAAAAAAGGGAAAAAAAAACTTATATTGAAAGTGGGTCAAATAGAGCAGCCCGCTGTGCTATTGATCCGTGTGAAGAATAAATAAGAATGGTTAATTATCAGCTACAGAAAACAGATACTAGATACAGTAGAAGAAGGGTGAAAAAATTAACCTTGGGCTCCACAATGATAACCAACCAGTAGTTAATTTGAGGAATTGATGGGACGGTTTCATGAAATTTTTGTCAACCTCTTGGCCATTCGTATAATCTGCAGAGGAAAAGATGAGGGGAGCTTCAGGACTTCCAAACTCCCTCTGGATTTGATTTACAGGATGTTCTGAGAATTACTGGGAGTTTAAGGTGGTCTACTAAGGTCTAAGTTCGAATCCTAAAATATTACTATAGTTAGGTTGACACATGTCCTTTAAATTTAACTGAGGGATTGAGAGAATAAATGAAAAGATATAGGTACAATGATTGAACCAATCTGCCCTTAAAGAGTAAATGTTTCCCTCCAAATCCTGAAAATAGATCCATTTGATCAATATTCAGAACAACAATTTTATACATTTATACTTCTAAAAAAGCAAACAAATTTAGATAATTTGTTTTAAACTTTAAACCATTGTTAGTTCTCAGAGTTTGGCTGTTCGAAAGAAGCCTTGTCTCCTCTGGAGATTGAACCTTTTTTTCTCCAGAAGGAGGGAATGCCCTCTAATCTTTAGAGATTTCACATAAAACCGCTTTAGATCGTACTTTTTTGGATGGGCCATTTACGTACTTGTACAAGTTAATCATGTTCCCCCTTATTTATCTCTTCTCATTGCTAAATAAATGTAATAACTAAGATCCTCCATGCCCCCTATCAGTTTTGTGGCTCTTCTTTGTACTTTTTCTATCTCCAGGTCATCCTTTCTATGACCTGGTGCCCAGAACTGACTGAATATTCCAGATGAAGTCACGCTAACACTTTTTAAGGTGGTAATATTTATGTTCCCAGTCCCTCTAGTTCATGCCTCAATTAATATTTGACAATATCCTGATGGCTTTAAAAGTCACCGATTGACATTAAATTATGTTATTTAGTTTGTGATAAACAAGTTTATCCAGATCCTTCTCTACAAGTGACTCTCCTAGTTTCACTCCTTTTTTAGATTTTCTAGTACGGGTGATCAGATGACAAGAATATTGTTAGTACATCAGATATTGCTATTGGTGTTCTTTCTGAGCAATATCTTTAAATCATAAATGGAAGTAAAAAATGACTAGTGTAGAACATAGTACAGACGTGGTAGACTCAGACTCAAATTAAGTAAAAAATAAATGGTATAGATCGAGAGCAAAGGTGGTAAAGAGAATAGGAGGTTTTGACTATAGGATAATTAAGGAAAATGTGGTTAGACACACATATAACAGTTGGAGAAGAGGCAAACTGGCCAACCTATGCCTTGGAGACGGATCAATATTTTACATTAGAAAGCTGAAAAGTTGATGGCCTTACACATGAGAGAGCTGGAGAAGACATGATCTCATAAAAGGCTTTTCAGTCCCAGTCCTTGAGTACACTTATAGGTCATTATTTGAGGGTAGGTCATAGATTAACCACCTGTGGCAATACTTGAATACTTGATTACTTGAGGACTTGACTACAATTACACCTATGCAGAATTAAAGATATACTGAAAACATTACCTGTGTGGAGTACTTGAAGACTGGAGTTGAAAAGCACCATTCTAGTACTGTACATAAGAGAGATGGAGAAGGATTGGACTGGCACATCAGGGAGTTGGAAAAGTTGATGTCGGTTACAAAGAGAGGTCGAGAAGAAATGGTCTGTGTTACATAAAAGGGGTGAAGAAGGAGAGGTCTGGTTCATAAAGAGCTGAAGAAGTAGTGTGGTCTTGTACATAATAGACATTGAGAAAGATAAGGAGAATGAGTGGCCTGTTACATAAGAGAGAGGGAGAAAGCATGGTCTGTTAAATAAGAGAGCAGGAAGAGATGTCTACATGAGAGAGATGTAGAATGAGTGGTGTGTAACATAAGAGAGCTGGAGAAGTAGTGGTCTGTTATATAAGAGGCCTGGAGAAAGAATGGCCTTCTACATAATAAAGGAGGAGAAGGAGTGGTCTGGTTCATAAGAGAGCAGGAAAAGGAGAGGTATGTTACATAAGAGAGCTGGAGAATGAGAGGTTTGTTAAATTAGTAAGCTAAAGAAGGGTAGTCTGTAACACAAGAGAGCTGGAGGAGAGATTGGCTACATAAAAGAGCTAGAAAGGAGTGGTTTTGAATATACGAGAGGTGGAGAAGGAGTGGTCTTGCACATAAGAGAGGTGAAGAAGGAGTGGTCTTGCACATAAGAGAGGTGGAGAAGGAGTGGTCTTGCACATAGAGGTGGAGAAGAGTGGTCTTGTACTGAAGAGAACTGAAGAAGTAGTGGATGGGTACATGACAGTTGGAGGAGGGGTGGTTTTGTATACAGTGTGTATTTTCTATTTCTATCCATTTTGGAGGGTATCCATTTCCATAATACTAACAACATAGTTGTGATCAGTTCTTTATAAAATATTTTAATAAAAAAATAAATTTTGCCTGTAGCCTGACTGTACATGGACATTCGCATATAATAATGATGTAGTTATGATTATATAAAACATAATGAATCTAGTTTCCAGATTGCTCCTCAAGAGTAGGCAATCAAGTTTCTTGAAGGAATATTTCATTTCTCTGCATATTTTATCAAGTGATGATGATAGAAGACATTTTGTACATAGATGTGTGAATGCAATTACAGCGTGTTAAGAAGACTGTGAGACTGGCAAGAAACTTGGCTACTCTCTGCAAGAAACTGCCCCAATTTTTCCATAGGCCATTTTTTGTATTGCAACTTAACCCGGCTGACTTTAGGGCAGAAGTCAAATAAAATGGTTAGCTTAGGGTAGAGTTATCCTTGGCTAACATTGCAATAGTTGCCTGCCTGCTAAAGTGCAAAAAAAACCATGTAGAAATATTTAAGAGATGAGAAGGTAACCAATTATCAAATAGAAGCCTAGTCTCACAACTGAGATGAATATGTGCCGAAATATCTGTAGCCTAAAAATATCATATAACAAACCTATTTATATAAATTAGTGCTCTACAACCAGCACTTCTCCATTTTTTGCAAAACGACTGCTCTTAGTATATCCTAGAATCCCCCAACTGGGCATTTGGGGAGTTGTAGTTCCCCAACGGCCAGAGCGCTAAAAGCTGGAGCACATATAATAATGTATTATTTTGCGAGAAATTATATGGAACCCCAAAAAAACGGTACTTTTTATCTTCATTCTAGACATTTATCTCCACAATTTATGTGCACTCAAATCAATTTCTATATTCATATTAATAAATAATACATTTTAGAAATTCTATTCGAAAGGGGTTTCCACCAATTTTTCCTATGCTTTAAACGGTCTCAGCATAATTTACAAGTAAGAACGCAAGCAAGCTTGTCTACTGATCCGCTACCCCTCCTACTCTTCCATCTTCTTCTGGTAGGGGCAGGCATCAACACTATGAGAAATTAGCTGCAGCGGTTACATGGCCGTTTTAACAGGACTGGCTATATGTAAGGAGAGCGACAGAGAGACCTGGACATTTTTAGGGAGGACACAGTGGAGGATCGGTAGTGGCTATGCTTTATTTTTATACTACGGTAAACTCAACATAAAAAAGGTGTAGTCAATCCCTTTGGGTTTGTTAGCATTAATGTAGCAAACAATAGGATGCTAACCCAGATCAATTCTCTTCTATTTTGGGAGGTGACCAGGGCCGGTGATGTCACATCTACCGATATCTGCCTGTACATGTCCCAATCCAGATTCCCCAAACTTGCCGACTGTGCACACTTCATTGAAGTTATCAGTAGATATGTCGGCATCGACTCTGCTTATCTCTTGACATGGAAAAGTGTGAGTTGGATAAACCCTTTATTCAACATTAGTGAAAAGGAGACATGGACCACCTTCTTCTAAAAGACATTAAAAATTAAATCTGAATCTGATCTAATTGATCCACATTCTCTTTCCATTATGTTGATAACTTTTCTTTACTGTGTCATCTTTAGCCTCAACCTATCAAATACTGCTAACGCACAACAATAGAATTGTCCATTTTATGTGCAACGCTTGGACTCCAAGTTCTTCTTTGGACTCAGATCTAGATATTATAGATGTTGACCTGTTCCTTTAAGAAAATAATAAGCAAATAAATTTGAAAAACCCTGGTGCAGCATCCAGGTCAGTATTTCAGGTCTGCTATATGGGAGCCTTGGGAACCACCTCCTACCTACTGACTTGTCCACCTCCTCTTTTGATTAGTCGGCCAGGAATAATGTTGTGTCACGTCACACCAATGATGTTGCGCCAAGCCAGCTAATCAAAATAGGAGTCATATATGTTGTCAGGTAGGAAGTGGCTCCCAAGGCTTCAGTCTGAGTCATGGAATACTGACCTGGCCACTGAACTAGCATCCTGTGAATCAATTTTCTCATCTCTCATGAAGATGTTTCTCCATTCCCATTGTAAGATTTCTAAATCAGTTTGGATCACTTGACTAATGACTATTGTACAAAAAGTCATTGAGCCACAGCATATTTCTATCAATATTCGATTGTCCCAGCCTCCCCATCCTGAGGTATCGGGACAGAAGAACCTAAATATCGCTAGTGTTTTTAACCGATGGACCACAAGCGCCATTATCATCATCATTACCATCATCATCTTCAATAATATTATATGGATTAATATTAGACCGTACTAATTTCTCGAATGCCCCTCTTTTGGAAAGAAAAGATTCGAAATTTTAGGCGTAAAATGCAAATGTCGTCACAAAACCAGGAAAGTACTTGTCTCCAAGACTGAACTTGTAGCCAACTGGTACCATGAGTAAGCGGGCAAATAGCTGTACTGTACATGCAAAATAGAAATTTAGGAAGCACGAAGTGTGCCAATGAAAGTCTCCATTTTAATAGCTTACTTCTTTGTTTATCTGTTCTTGAAGTTATAGACCTTAAAGTGGTTGTCCAGGCAAAATACAATCCTGACCGGAGGCTTCTGTAAAAATAGCAAAATCTGTCGTACTCACTCACCTGCTGTTAACTGGATGGATAGAGTGGACGCTGCTCTGTGGTCTGCACTGGAAGGAATGACGTCACCGATCCCCTGTCATAGAGGACCGCTGCAGCCAATCACACGTCCCAGCTCTTGTGCCACTGGGAAATGGTGATGTCATCACTTCTGGTTCCATCACAGACCAAAGAGCAAACAGTAATGGATCCATAGTAATGTGTATAGGAAATTCTGTTTTTTTCTCAGAATTTGAGCCTTTGACCAAGTCTTTCTTTAGCCTGGTCAACCCCTTTCAGTCTTCAAGGCCCCTGGTCCTGCGCTCAACACAATATTTTGGTAATTCATAGTTCCATAGCTATCTATGCATGGAGCCTCATCTATGCGTGCATATATACATATCCACACACATATTTGCTTCCATTTATGCTAGTAAATGAGGATGGTGATTATGATCAGCTCACTTATATAGCACTATTGAGTACTGTCTTGCTCATCTTTTGGGTCTTCCCAACCTTGACCCTGTAAAAACACCTGATAGACACAAGACAAGGAGTATTGTCATGGGGGCAGAAGAAGAGCTGTTTGCTTTGTTTCTGTACATTTAGGCCCTTTCACAACTATAATGACACTTGATCAACTTGCATTTCATGTCAGGTGTCCTTACATCCGATGCCACATCTTTAAAAGAAAACAAGAGCTGACACTTTGCTGAGCGCTGGCTTAGTAGTGTAGGTTTCTAGGATGTCCTCCTTAGCTGGCCCTGTGCAAACAATAGTCATTTTCAGTGTCCAGCGAGCTGTTGTATCCAGATGAGGGATATAGTTCTCTCTTCAGTATCCTGTTGATGATGTTGAGCAGAACCTTCTTATATTGCTGACGGAGAAGCGAGTAGACGAAGGGATCTGCCGCAGCTTTACTGTAGGCCAGGCACTTACTTACAATACCCCAATAGCTGTTTATTTTTACATACGGGAGAAGCTCTATTAACCTGGAAGACATGAAGAACACAGGAGCTCTGATCAGACAAGTTTATATATATAGTCAGTATACAGACCCACAGTATGAGGTTCTGCTAACTATTCCCTAGAGCACTAAACATTATATACATAGTACAAAACTCACATTTTTATTACATTTAAAAGGAATCTGTCAGTATTCCCCCTCCAAACTGAATATATGGACATGTCTTTGAAATGTAAATTTATCAACCCTTTTATATCTTCTATCTGTTGCTGCAATTGCCTAAAAATTAGCATTTTAATTCTTATGCAAATGAGGTGTTAAGTGCTCTGGGTGTGACAGAGAACATAATGTGCCACTGCACCAGGTTGTTTTCCCACCCAGCACCAGCCTAATTCACAGTTTACTGTCTGAATTAATTGCCCGTTGCCTGACGTTGCAAAGACAGTGAGCTGTCAATCAAGCTAAAGAGGCTTGTGTGGTGCTGAGCAAAAAAACAACTTCCGGAAGCAGAAGCTTGGTTGGTGCCTCTTTATGGCCAGAGCACTTAATGTCTAATTTACATATGAATTATAATTTCTAGGGAATGCAGGAACAGATAAAAGATAGAAAGGTGTCAATGCATTTATATTTCAATGACCTGCCCATATATTCTTTTGGGTAGGGTTTATTCTGGAATTTCAGGTACCCGATAATAATATATATAAATAAATAAATAACATGCTAATTTCTAGAGAATGAAGCAACAGATAGAGGATACAAAAGGTGTCAATGGAGTTTTATTTCAAAAACCTTCCATATATGCTTTTTGGTACGGTTTGATCTGAAATAACAAATACCAATTAATAAACCACAAAAAGAAATAAATAAAACAAAAAATTGAATTTGACAAAAATTTTTAACTATTAAAACTGAAGTCTTCTTTTTTCAAAATGAAATACATCTAACGAAGTGTAAATGGAGATACAAATGAATAAACATTAACCTTTTTCTGCATTTTCCTTAAAGATTTATACTTCTAACAAAGCAAATTCAGTACGTTATGGTGATCCGCTAGCAAATCCTCCAGAGTCTGCAATCTACAGCATGACCACTAGGTGGGTGACACACATAGACACAATTTTATACAAGTAACTCCTAACAGAATATCGCAAAATAATTTTTTTATAGTCTGGTCATCTTACTCCTCTGGGTGTGTTGAGCTAAGAAAAAGGATAAAGATATACACTTTAGTATATGGTGAATGTCCCAATGCATCATCCATACATGCTTCATGCATGTACATGCCAATAATGTCAATTTTCATTCAATCTAATGATGACTTGTCATAATATATTGTAACATTGTGAGACATATACATTTGAATGTTAAGAAAAAGCCATACAGCGTGTCAAGGATAACAGTTGGGGGAGGGTCGTGCAGATCAAACCACTGTCACCAGTTGTCAAGGGAATGCAACTCCGCTGCCTCCAATCATCAGGGCAATTATGCAATTGACTGATGAGTGATGGATGAGGCCACAGCTGCTGCCAATACTAGGCCGGTTATTGGGGAGCTCCCAGTAAGCATATGGTGTATACACCTCCTATTCCAGCTCTTGGTGTATATATATATATATATATATATATATATATATATATATATATACGTACCCCGATACGATCACTACAAAACTCCACAACATAAAAAAAGGAACCAGTACTGGCTGCCACCATGAATCGTTCATACAGGCCAATTGGACTCTCATTACGGGTAATGTATGGCTTCAGGGGTGCGGTTTACAGAGCAAGAGGAACAGAGCTAATACATTAAATCCTGAAAGGTAGGCAGCGTTCATAAATAAATATTTTAAAATGATATAAAAAGGGAGCAAAACAATATGATACCCCACCTCTTGCCAAGTTACATAGGCAGATATGTTCCATTTTCTGGTGAAAGTTAGTGGTAGTGATAAGATGTCGTCACTAGTGATGGACGAACCCCTGATGTTCGGGATCGGCAGGTTCGGCCAAGTTTTTTGTAAAGTCCGAGTTCGGAGATTACATGAACTTGCGTCCGAACCCCGAACTTGGACTTTACATATATGGGATGGGGACGGGGATCTGTAAGAAAAAGCAGAACAATAATAATAAACATTATAATTATACTTACCTGTCCAGCGACGCATCCTCCTGTCCTGATGTCTCCGAGCCGCATCTGCTTCCGGGGGCCGCTCATTAACTGCCGGCAGTATTCACTGCACTAGGCAGTCTTCAGCTTTTTCCGGCAGTGTCCGTGCGGTGAAGGTAATGAGCGGCCCCAGAAGCAGATGCGGCCGGGAGAGAGTGGTACGGGAGGACGCGTCGCTGGACAGGTAAGTATAATTATAATGTTTATTATTAATTTTCTGCTTCTTTTTACAGCCCGAACTGGACTTGAACTGTAACACAGGTTTCTCGAGCACGCTCAGGGGTCATCTGAGTATTTTTTAGTGCTCGGAGATTTAGTTTTTCTTGCCGCACCTGAATGATTTACATCTGTTAGCCAGCATAAGTACATGTGGGGATTCCCTAGCAGCCAGACAACCCCCACATGTACTTATGCTGCTAACAGATGTAAATCATTCAGGTGCGGCAAGAAAAACTAAATCTCCAAGCACTAAAATATACTCGGCGGACCCCTGTGCGTGCTCGAGAAATCTCGAGTAACAAGTATATTCACTCATCACTAAAGGCATTCTGTTGTTCAATAAATGTAGAGAAGATAAAATTTGACCCTTTAATACTAATGTTTCACCCATTGGGAATACACAAGGGCTACAAGATGCCAACTGCATCTGGATACACACAAAGAAATGACAGGTAAAACCTTCTCATCATTCACTTGGGAACAATTAGTCACAGAACTTGCTGCGAGCATTCACCACGGTGTGTTCATACTGGCTCCGGGCGGCTCTGTAGCTGTAAGCTATTCTCCAAGCAGGGACACAGCTAACATTAAAAGCGACCACCTGTCAGATCAGGGTCTTCACACCTGCCTATCACTTTAGCCTTGATGAACATTGATTTTGAAGCACATATGTAAACTGGCCTTCTTCTTTAAAGAGGATCTGTCATTTGCCAAAAAACTTGTATTTGTTTAACCTGATGTAAATGCTGATGTTTTCCTGAATCCGGTGAGGTGTTAATATTGTTCCTGCTCCTCTCCGTTCCTGAGATAGGGTCCCTTCTTCCCTGTATATGAACCCATTCTTTTTAGTTAAGTTGGCGTGGTCCTCAAGTCTTCTCCATGGTCATATTCTTGAGGACCACACCAAATTGGCTAAGGCAAGAGGGGGCCATAAATCAGGAACGGAGAGGAGCATTAAGAAAAGAAAAAGAGTGTCGGATCCAAGAAAACAGTGGAATTTACACCAGGTAAGAACATTAATATATATTTATGGCAAGTGATGGATCCTTTTTTTTTTTTTTTTGTTCAAATAATTTTTATTATAACTTTGAAATTTAATATTAGCATGTGGAAATAATCATATAGTCAGCTCGCAGGGGAATAGGGGTAAGGAGAGGGAGGGAGGTAGGGGGGATGGGTTTGGGGAAAGGTAACCTGTGATCATACTTATTCAAATAATTTTATTATATCTTTGAAATTTAATATTAGCATGTGGAGTCAGCTCACAAGGGAATAGGGGAAGGAGAGGGAGGGAGGTGGGGGGGTGGGTTTGGGGAAAGGTAAGAACAACATTGTGGACACGCTGTCCATTTCAAACAAAATTTGATAATGATTAACAATTGTTTAACAGATTAACATATAGTAACATATAATAGCATATAATAATAGCATATAGCATATAATAAATCGTAATATCCTCACAGGTATGTAGAAGCCATCATCATCTTTCCTATTAATGCCATAGGTTGGAGTTTACCTCGACCCATTTCTTCCATTTCCTATCATGTTTCGTATAGTAATTATTTGCTATTGCAAAGTTTTCTTCGTATGTCTTGTGTAAGTTAATTTGGTCTATAATTTCAGTAAAAGCCGGTAAAATCGGATTCTTCCAATGGAAAGCTATGATTTGTTTGACCACAAGGCAGATATGGATGATAAGAGATCTCACATTTGTGTCTATTTTTTCCCAGTTCAGGGACAACAAGGCCATTGCAGGGGTAACTATAATATTACCTGTTAATAATTTGTTAATTAATTTTATGGCTTGCCTCCATAAGGGTTTTACCCAGGGGCATGACCAAAACACATGTAGCAAACTTCCACGCTCTCCACATTCTCTCCAGCATAATGGAGATCCTCCTGATGGCAGATGAGAAAGGCAAGCCGGAGTGTAGTACCATCTTGTTATTATTTTATAGTAGGCCTCTTTCAGCGTCATGCAGATGTTTGATGCATAAGTAAAGTGGATTGCATTTTCCCACTGTTCTGGAGTGAACGTTACATTCAATCCCCTTCCCATTTTATCATATGAGCTAACTTATTAAATTGTGTTTCATTGTTAAACCAGCAATATATTTGCTTGTTACTCCAAAATAAATTGTGTGTGGGTTTTTTTAGTAAATTAATAGTTGCTTCAGATATTTTTGGTTTGTTTGTAATGAATTTTTGAGCTTGGTCCTTTAGTACCATGTAAGGGAAAAAGGCTGAGGAGGGTATTTTAAATTTTTGTTTAATAGAGCTGAAGGTGAGAAATTTAACCCCATCATGGATATCATTTAATTTTTGAATCCCATTGTCTCTCCATATGGGGGAGGGGTTAATATTTTGGGTAAGCATGATAATCTCTATAGGGGTATTTTGGAGGAGGATTTTCCTGTTAGAGCCTCTCTTTCGTTTGGACAATTTATTCCAGGCATATATAATGGGAGAAAAGATAGGGTGATGGGCGTAGGCCTTATAAGGTCTGTTGAGAATATGGTCAAAAAACAATTCTTTGGGAGATTTCCTATGGTTAAGTTCAATTTCAAGGTCAAGCCAATTCGGAGGATCTTCTTTCATGAACCAATACTGGCTTTGTTTTATTAAACTCGATAGATATAAAGCTGTAATGTTTGGTAAGCCTATGCCCCCAAATTCCTTGCATTTATATAGAATGTTTGTGGAAATGCGGGCCCTTTTTTTATTCCAAATAAACGTATTTATTGTTGATTGGAAGCCAGTCAGGTAGGAAGTGTTGATTTTTAGGGGAAGTGTTCTCAGTATATAAGAGATTTTTGGGACGATAAAAATTTTAATTGCCAATACTCTGCCCCACCATGAGAGGTCTTTAGTACCGAGGAAACCTAGGTCTTTGTTTATATTTTCCAAGAGTTTGTTCAAGTTTTTCTTCATTAATGTGTCTAAGTTTTTTGAAATGATTGTACCTAGATAGTCTAGGTCTCCTTCCAACCAACTGAATGAAACTATATCTTTTATTTTCTTTGTTTCTAATTCCGTCAAGTAAAATGGCAATATTTTGGATTTATTTTCGTTTATCTTAAAAAAGGTAATAGTTGAAAAAAATTGAAGGGTTTTTTGTAGCTCCGAAACTGATTCATAGGGGTCCGTCAGGGTAAACATCATGTCGTCGGCAAAGAGCCCTATCTTATAATGGCGTGTTCGCGTTTGTAGACCTTTTATGGAATTATTTTGCCTAATTGATTGCGCCAGTGGTTCCATTGATAAAATAAAAAGCAGCGGAGATAAAGGGCACCCTTGTCGTGTACCATTTGAAATGTTAAATGGTGTAGAGGAGTAATTGTTTGCATAAATTTTGGCTGTTGGTTTTGAATAGAGTGCCATTACGCTGTTGATATATTTTTCATTAAACCCAAATTTTTGAAGTACTGATGTTAAATAAAGCCAATTTAATCGGTCAAAAGCCTTTTCGGCGTCTAGAGTAATAATTACAGATGGCACTTTAGAGGAATGAATCAATTTAATTGAGTTGATAAGTAGTGTTGAGCGATACCGTCCGATACTTGAAAGTATCGGTATCGGAAAGTATCGGCCGATACCGGCAAAGTATCGGATCCAATCCGATACCGATACCCGATACCAATACAAGTCAATGGGACTCAAGTATCGGACGGTATTCCTGATGGTTCCCAGGGTCTGAAGGAGAGGAAACTCTCCTTCAGGCCCTGGGATCCATATAAATGTGTAAAAGAAAGAATTAAAATAAAAAATATCGCTATACTCACCTGTCCGACGCAGCCTGGACCTCAGCGAGGGAACCGGCAGCGTTGTTTGTTTAAAATTCGCGCTTTTACTTGGTTACGTGAAGTCCCGGCTTGTGATTGGTCAGGGCGGCCATGTTGCCGGGACGCGGACCAATCACAGCAAGCCGTGACGAAATTACGTCACGGCTTGCTGTGATTGGTCCGCGTCCCGGCAACATGGCCGCCATTAACCAATCACAAGCCGTGACGTCACGGGAGGCTGGACACGCGCGCTTTTTAAAAAGCGCGCGTGTCCAGCCTCCAGTGACGTCCCGGCTTATGATTGGTCACGGCGCCATGTTGCCGGGACGCGGACCAATCACAGCAAGCCGTGACGAAATTACGTCACGGCTTGCTGTGATTGGTCCGCGTCCCGGCAACATGGCCGCCATTAACCAATCACAAGCCGTGACGTCACGGGAGGCTGGACACGCGCGCTTTTTAAAATGGGCGCGTGTCCAGCCTCCCGTGACGTCCCGGCTTGTGATTGGTTGCGCCGCGGTCAACCAATCACAAGCCGGGAGGCTTGTATAATACATCAGCTGAGAGGTGATACATGGGAATGTGAGACACATCCTGCAAATTCGACCAAACTTATTATGCAATAATTGATGTTTTGACAACATTGGCAGTTTCCCCTTGTTTGGTTTAGTTCATCCTCACTCATTTTGTGCGCCGCGGTCAACCAATCACAAGCCGGGAGGCTGGACACGCGCACATTTTAAAATTTTAAAATGGGCGCGTGTCCAGCCTCCCGTGACGTCCCGGCTTGTGATTGGTTGCGCCGCGGTCAACCAATCACAAGCCGGGAGGCTGGACACGCACGCATTTTAAAATTTTAAAATGCGCGCGTGTCCAGCCTCCCGGCTTGTGATTGGTTGATCGCGGCGCAACCAATCACAAGCCGGGACGTCACGGGAGGCTGGACACGCGCCCATTTTAAAATGCGCGCGTGTCCAGCCTCCCGTGACGTCACGGCTTGTGATTGGTTGCGTCTCCCATGTGACTGCGACGCAACCAATCACAAAGCCGGGACGTAATTTTAAAATCCTTAAGGACCTGAAATTACGTCACGGCTTGCTGTGATTGGTTGCGTCGCCCATGTGACTGCGACAAAACCAATCACAACGCCGGAACGTAATTTTAAAATCCTGAAGGACCTGAAATTACGTCACGGCTTGCTGTGATTGGTTGCGTCCCGGTCACATGGGCGGCACGCAACCAATCACAAGCCGGGACTCACGTAAAGGAAAGAAAAGCGCGAATTTTAAACAACGCTGCCGCTTCCCTCGGTAAGGTGCAGGCTGCGTCGGAGAGGTGAGTATAGCAATATTTTTTATTTTAATTCTCTCTTTTACACATTTTTACATTAATGTTGTTTCGATACCGATACCCGATATCACAAAAATATCGGATCTCGGTATCGGAATTCCGATACAGCAAGTATCGGCCGATACCCGATACTTGCAGTATCGGAATGCTCAACACTATTGATAAGTCTTCTAGTACCATCTGGCGCTTGACGACCTGTTATAAAACCCATTTGGTCCCCATGAACCAATAACGGCAAATAGGATTTGAGCCTATTTGCAATTAGCTTGGAGTAAATTTTCAGATCTGTATTGATTAAGGAAATTGGCCTGTAATTATTAACAAGGGTTAAGTCCGAATTGTGTTTGGGAATTAAAATAATTGTCGATTCTAACATTTCTGCTGGGAATTTACCTGAGGAACTAGCTATATTAAAAAGGTTTTGTAGATGTGGGGAGAGTAATTTGGTGAAGGTTTTATAATATTCGTTTCTGAAACCATCTGGGCCTGGCGCTTTAAAGTCCTTGAGTTGGAGGATAGTTTTTTCGATTTCTTCTTGGGAGAATGGGGATGTTAGGTTTCCTAAATCGTTGTGGGTCAATTTTGGAAGGCTAATTGAGGTCAAGAATTTTTCAATGTCAGAAATATTGGGAAGTGGGGTGGAGGGTTGGGAATGTAAATTATACAATTTGCTGTAATAATCTGCGAAGGAGTTGGCTATATCTTGGGGATGAGATACCGTTGTACCATTTTTTGTTTGTATTTTGGTGATCCTGTTTATTTGTCTTATCTTTTTTATTCTATTAGTCATGTATCGCGTTGGCTTATTAATTGAGGAATACTGCTTCATTTTGGAAATTTTGACCATGGTGTGGTATGATGAAAAAATGATTTTCTTGAGCTCCTGCCTGAGTTTTAGTAGCTCTGTTTTAATTTGAGTAGATGGGGGGGTTGAATTTAGTTGTTCGCTTTCCTTATCTTTTATTTTATTTTGAATATCCTCAATCTGGATCCTAAACATTCTTTTCCTTTTTGCAGAGATTTGGATCATGATGCCCCTTATGACCGCTTTATGGGCGCACCAATGGGTGAATGGGGTTGTTTCGATAGGTGAATTCTCTGTGAAATAATTTGTTAGTGATTTTTCTATTATTGATCTATGATCAGGGTGGTGTAATAGGTTAGCGTCACATTTCCATAGTGGATTTTTATTAATCGTGTGGCCAATTTGAATTTCCGCTGAAACTGGGGAGTGGTCCGAGAAGGTTTTCCTTTCTATAGTAATTCTATGGATCTTGGGGAGTGTAAAGATATCTGATAGGATTAAGTCAATTCGTGACGCTGATTGATGAGGGTCAGAGAAATGGGAGAATTCAATTGAAGTGGTGTTTAGGCACCGAAAGATGTCAAATAATTCATTTTGATGTATCCAATTGTCTAAAGTGTGTGGTCTGTATCTATTTGGGTTGGAGGAATCCATATTTGCATTCGGAACCATATTAAAGTCTCCCAACCAAATCATGGCACCTCTCTTGACTGATATGACTTTTTTATTTACTTTGTTCAGGAAACCTATTTGACCCGTGTTGGGGGCGTAGATATTAACGATTGTGCAAATCTGGTTATTCAGAGAACAAACAAGAATATGAAATCTCCCTTTAGCATCCTTGATCTCCTCTAGAAATTCAAATGAGATAGTTCCTTTGATGATGGTGACCACGCCAGCTTTCTTTTTTGTGTTGTCAGACTTGTAGATATGTGGGAAGTTTTTATGCGAAAATTTTGGGTTGTCTGTTTGTTTAAATTTGGATTCCTGTATACAAATTATATCAGCATGGCTTTTAATTAGTTCTCTCCAAAGGGTGTGTCTTTTGTGTGGACTATTTAAACCTCTTACGTTGTAAGATAATAATTTTAAACTCATTGTGTATAAGCAAACCTGTGAGGATTAACAAACCTATATACTTTAAATAAAAGTAAAAACAATAAACATTAAACTGAAATGTCCACTTGAAGTGGTCCACTGCGGTGAACCTGACTTCACCTGTTGGGGGGAAAAGTTCGTGTTACTAGCTCCCAAGCAACACCTTCTTGGTTGTTGAACTTATACCCATGTAACATTAACAAGAACAACCAAAGATAGGTATTAGCTTCTTATCGGGATAGTTTCCCATTTAAGTAAACAATAAACTTGATCAAAAACTCTTCATGTTTTACCATCAGAGTCAAGGCGATCCTTATGTCGTGGTTGAAGAGGAATACTGATGGAGTGCAAGAAGTCTCTGCCTTCTTCTGGAGAATTAAGAACGATAAAGTTGCCTTTGTAGTTGACTATTAACTTGAGTGGGAATCCCCACTTATAGGAGATTTCATTGTCCCTGAGAGGTATGGTAATGCTTTGAAAAGTTTTCCTCCCTTCAATCGTTTCTTTGGAGAGGTCAGCATATATTTTTAGTTTTTCAAATGGCTCAGGGAAACGTTTATTTTCTCTAAAGTCATTTTGGATTCTTTCTTTTGTTTTGAAGAAGTGCACTCTCATGAGTGTGTCTCTGGGTAGGTCTTTAGGGATGGTGGGCGGTTTTCGCAGCCTATGTATTCTGTCAATTTCTAGCTCTTGCTCCGTTAGGGAGGGAATAATTTTCCTGAATAATTTTTTGGTAAATTCCTCCAGATTTGTTTGGGCCTATGGTCTCGGGGATGCCCCTAATTTTAATATTGTTTCTGCGATTTCGATCTTCTAAATCCGCTACCTTGAGCTTCAGCTTGTGCAACTCTTTTGTTATGTCTTTGTTTATTTTAGAGGTTAGATCTGGCCTCTCTTCTATTTTTTTAATTCTGTCCTCAAACCTGTCCATCCTTTTGCTGAGGAGGGACAATGAGTCTTCTAGTAATTTATTTTGTTTATCAAATTTTTCATTCATACTATTTTCGAATTTGTCCATTTTCCCTGTCAATTTAGATATAAGAATCCCCACAGAATTCAGGTCAAATCCCTGGGTATCGTCTATGTTTGGGTTACTTATTTTTTGCTTGGATTTAGCTGGGCTCAAGTTAGGAGAGGTTTCTGAGACCTCGTCAGATGAGTCATGTGGAGTAGTGTATTTTTCGGCTATAACCTCTGGAATTTTCCTCTTTAAAGAGGTAGATGAATCCATCTCTATAATAGTAGTGGGGGAGGATTGTTTTACTTCATTGCGGTTAGAGAGTTTTTTGTGGTCTGATTCTTCCTCATCTTTTAGTGGGGACCTGGACCTATTGGAACTTGTTTTAGTTATCAAGTCTTTTGATGTATTTCGCCCTACCCCTTTAAATTTTTGGGCTTTTTGAGAATTTGATGAGGCCATGTTTGAGAATTGGGGTTTGGCCGAGGATTTACTCATAATTATCCCCGATCCGTGCTCTAGAGTTCAGATAGTAGTAAATAAGACAGTCACAGAATAGGGTAGGAGGGTTGCCCACACTCTAAATCTCCCAGCAAAGTTGGAGTTATATAGACTGATTTATATGTTGTCGTGGAAGAATTTTAGGGAGGATTAGTCAGAATTCTCTACTGGTAACTCTGAAGTAAGAGACAAAGGGTTGCTTATTAGAATAACCCTAAGAATATAATTAGGAGAGAGAAGGTACTATATAGGCAGGCAGTAGTTATGACTATGCAGAGATACTGAGGGGTGTGTAAACTAATACTATTCACCTGGGGTTGATCCTGCCAGAGAAATTAGGTTATAGCTCTTTTGCATTAAAAGCCCTTCAGGCTCCTAACTAGTCGTCAGCAGGATTAGTTGTGTTGTAGTCTCTTCTTCTTGCTAGTGGATCTGGCAGGGTCTTCAGAGCCAACGGCGTTCCAGACGTCAGTCTCTGTTAATCTCTCTACCCCCTGTGATGCAGCATCCAGCATAAGCTGGAACTCACCACCTCCAGAAATGGCGCTGAAGCAGTCCGGCCGGCTGTCTGAGTCCTCAGCTTGTGTTGCCGCGTTGTCGTCTTCCGGTGCAGGGACTTTCCCAGCCAGGAGCTGGAACTTACCGCCGATTAGATTTGCAGCTGATCGGGTCCAGCTTGTGTTGTCCGGCGCAGCTTTAACAGGAGCCGGTCGTGCGTGTCGCCTGGTCCGCCGCTGACCACCAATAAAATGGCGGCGTCTTCTGTTTTCTCCTATGATGCGAAGTCCAGGGGAGTGTCAGAGGTGGCGTGAAGCGCTGTCCGTCACTTCACCGGATCCTCCCTGAATCCTTAATTGTTCTTTTCTGCCTCCACCTTTCAGTCCAGGGAGGCTTGGTGCTGTATAGAGATGGGCAGGGTGGTAAATACTCCTAGTGTGTCAGATGACGATTTTCCAAGATGTCGCCCGGAGACCTGGTGCTTCTCTAATTAGCCGGGCCGGTGTCGGGGTGAAGGTAATACACACTGTGACCCGTTAATTCCAGGGGTTCCTCTGTTGTCAGGTGGGTTGTCACAGTACTGGGTGGAAAAGCTGAGGAATCACAGTCAATTTAACAGGGAGAAAACGAGCAGGAAAAATGGCTGAGGATTCCTGTCACAAAGATTGACAGGCCTCAAAATGCTGACAGGGATTTCTCTCAGAAGAGACAATTAAGTCACAAATTTAGGCTCTCTGTTATCCTAGAGAGATACTGGGAACATATCCTCAATTATTTTTACCAAAGGATGCTGTTTTTCCACGGTTTGAGTTGATTTCAGACGATGTCACTCAGGAGCTTAGGCACCGCACACCTTACACCATTGCTGCCTAGGCCACGCCTCCCGTAATGGATCCTTTTTAATCTGAAATCCCAACTGGGCTGTTAAACACGTCTCCTTGAAAAGAATGACAGCAGTTTCTACAATTCCAAATAAGTTCAACTATTTTAAAAGCCTTAAAAAACAACTTTCCGTTTGCTGAAGAATTGACAGGAGGCATTAGAGAGATAGTTTTCTTCAAAAGAGAGTAATGACTGTTGAAGATTCCTACTGGCGGGTTCTCTAATCTAACGAGTGCTTCCAATAGTTGGCAGCTGCTAAGAGCTATTACATAATCTGTAAGAGATGGTTCTATTGAGATCAATTTCTATCTCTGGGAGAGACCTAATTTGCATACCTTTTAAAGACCTCCTACACCAACAGTCCATCCACAAAGCTGTGTCAAGGGCTACATGATGAGTTAGTACTCACATCCGCTGTCTGTAGACAGCTTGCTTGGCTCCGATCCTAGTCATGTTGCAAGTTTTATTAGAAGGTTAGTTATTGACTTATAGCTACATCCAATAGATGGCACAATTGTGATAGTTTTCTTTCTGTCTGGCAGAACCCTGATTTTCATACCTTTTTCTTGTAGCACATGGCCAATAAGGGGATGTGTCCATGAACCGGAGTTGCTATCAGTTGGACGCTGCTTACTCATGCAGCGTTAACCCACAGTGGCCAGATGTTACAACATAGTGGATGTGATTTCTAGAAATCCCATGTCCACTATGCGTTCACAGATGCACGCGGCTCTCCTGCAGAGACGGACATGTGGCATGTCTTTCAAGACTGCAGTGTGTCAATTTCTCTTGGGCAGACGCTAGTCTCCACAAGATACATTACATCAATAGAATGTATTGGATGCAGTAAATTTGCCCACTTCAGTGAACACATGCAGATTTACCTGCATTCAATAGACAGCAGCACTTTGGACGCAGCGAACATGTGCTGCGGTCAAAGTGCTGCTAGTTCCGGATTGTGGGCATCCAGCCTAAGACCATCAAAGTGATATGTTACAGCATAAATTTGTCTTTCCACACAAAGCAACATTTCTACTTTATGCTATGTAACATTTCTAGCCTTTTTTAGCTTTTGAGCTGCTTTGGAATATGACTGGTGATAATGGGCCACAGTGGGTAATGAAAGATATGATCTAAAGCAAAGGTTATGGCCGACTTTACTCATTAGAAGATCATTACCTATAATTCAGTTAATCGATGATATCAAATCCCTTCACGTTAAAAAAAAATCACTCAACTAGATGGCATCAATGTATCTGAATCGAAACGTCCAATCCTAGACTTCATTCAATAGCTGCAGCGACCTCCACCCCTCCCTCATTTGGGCAAAAAATGGTGCTCAAAAAAGCCAAACAATACAATCCAATTAGACAAGAGCTTATACCATTACTTTTTCCCTTAATGTGAAATACTGAAGGTGTTATCTAGCCCCCTGACAATGGTCATGACAGAGAAGGGGGCTGGCTTAGTCAATAAAATGAGAAGTCAGCCAGGGCTTACTGTTCTAAGCGGAGTGGCCAATCCCCAGATGAAATAGCAATCTGATGATCAGGGAATCTGGCATAACTAAACTACATCGGTAAGTTATATAACTTACTCTTTAAAGCTCATTTATGTTTTTATAATGTGCTATATAAACTCATTAAGGCTAGCATTATAGGTACTGGGACTTGACCAGACTACTCGCACTCATACAGGTAATAGCAGTACACCGTGGTATATGCTGTTCACTAATATAGAAGGATTTCTAAAATCTCATAAAACTCTGTTGAAAAGTTTTGTGCTTTACATTGTATTTGTATATGAGGCAGTTTATACATTTTTAATAATTCACGGTTTATTACACCACTATTTTGAGGTTTCGTAAACTGTTATTATCCTATTATAACTGTTTTAATCTTCCCAGTATCCAGCATAGACTTTTCCAATATCATCAGTGAGAATAAAATTCAATAATTATAGATGTCTTCTCAAGACAAATAGCCACAAACAACATTTAAGAAGTCATTAACTAATCAATATGCTAAATCCCTAATTACAGAAGCCCCATCGGCTTACACTTTAGAATCCATATAAATTGCTAAATTATCTTTCAAGAAATGAAAGCTTGTGGAGAGAATACGGCAAACAAGGTAAAATATATGCGTGGCCTAGATTCCACAAAGGTTTGTTTGGCGATCGTATTTGCGTAGCAGTCCCTGCTATAACGTTTATGTAGATTTTACTAAAAACTGTTGTTTTAAATTTCATGGTATTATTGAGATAAATAAAACTGCCTACAGGGCACATTATTGTAAAAATAATTGGATCCTATTAACCCTTTTGATTTTACTATTTGAGATCCTTCTGATCTAAACACTCCATTAAATTTTGGAAGTTTAATTAGAACTTGCAATGGACACTCCATGTTTAGATTTTAGGCTGGAAAAGGAGTACTAGTCACCCTGCAGCAGCCGGGCGATCACATGTGCCCGCTACTAAAGGGAATTAATATTCACTGCTCTTCACTCCCATGGAAGTGGAGAGCAGTGAATATTAATTTCCCTTTAGCAGAAGGCACAGTTGTTATCCGCAACATCCATCTCTTGCCTCCTGTGACCTGCTGCTCCTCCGCTGTCGCTCCCTCTCTGTCTTGTGGGACCATCACTCAAGTAGTATTGTGAAGTGCAATGGAAATGATGCACAGTTTTCTAATTATTTTAAAAACATAAATTTGAAAATTGGGATGTGCATTTGTATTCAGCCCCCTGTAGTCTGTTACCTCTAAATAAAATCCCGAGTGACCAATTGCTTCCAGAGGTCACATAATTAGTAGATTGAGTCCCCCTGTGTGTAATTTATTCTCAGTCTAAAGGTACCTTCACACTAAACAACTTTACAACGAGAACGACAACGATCCGAGACGTTGCAGCGTCCTGGATAGCGATCTCGTTGTGTTTGACACGCAGCAGCGATCTGGATCCCGCTGTGATATCGCTGGTCGGAGCTTAAAGTCCAGAACTTTATTTGGTCGTCAGATCGGCGTGTATCGTCGTGTTTGACAGCAAAAGCAACGATGTCAGCAATGTTAAACATGGAGCTAACGACCTGTGAGAACGATAAGTGCGTCACCGCTACGTCACAGGATCGCTCCTGCATCGTTGTGGAGCTGCTGTGTTTGACATCTCTACAGCGACCTAAACAGCGACGCTGCATCGATCGGATCGTTGTCTAGATCGCTGCAGCGTCGCTGAGTGCGACGGTACCTTAACTACAGCTGTTCTGTGAAGGCCTCAGGTGTTTGTTTGTGATTCTGTGAACATTAGGGATCAAATAGCATCATGAAAGCCAAGGAATACATCAAATAGGTGTGTTCCTTGGTTCTCATGGTGCTTTTTATTCCAGTTTGTTTTCTTCAGTTTTGTTTTAGGTTTTTGCGCACTCATTGCAGGTAAGGGTGTGGCTTCCCTTTTCTTTGAGCTGGACATTGCGGTTATATAGCTTCCCACTGCTGGGTGTGCATTAGTTGAGGCCTCGGTCTTGCTCGGCCCTTATTCACATTTGCGCTACTTGACATTAGGTAAGGTTTTAATACTAGAGGATAGGATTGTACCGAGTAGGGTCACCTTGATGTGGTGGTATGGCTTTTATGTTTTTTTGATCAATCTAATGTTAACTGAGTACCCTATGTCATTTTCATGCACTATTGCTATTTATTTACTTACTGCAGGGTATTTGATCATTTTGTTTTTATCTTAGGTGTTGTCTGTTTAGTGGTCAGTGTGAACATGCGCCTTCACGTTGCATGTATACTAACTGACATTCCAGTTCATTTTTTTCAGTTTTGTTTTAGGTCAGGGATAAAGTGGTGGAGAAGAGTACAGCAGGGTAAGGTTATAAAGAAATAACCAAGGTAAGAACATCTCACAGAGCAATGGACTCATAAGGACATGGCGGTGGACGTGGTGGTGATGGCGGGCAAAACCCCAAATTCAAATGGGCATGTTTTAGCTGGCACTGTAAAGTGCTGGGGAATATGTATTCCACTATCTAGCTAACAATTTGGAATGAGGAAGGGAACTCCCAAATGTAGGAGTGAAAGCTTTCCCAAATGTACGATACAGGGCTACCTGAGGGCCCTTCACAAACTTAGATTTCACGGCACCTGCTGATCCTCTGAAATGTCAAGTGAAGGCCGTATAATGACATGGTGGTGGATGTAGTGGTGGACGAAGTCCAAAATTCAGATGGGCATGTTTTAGCTGGCACTGTAAAGTGATGGAGAACATGTATTCCACTATCTAGCTAACAATTTGGAATGAGGGAGGGACCTCCCAAATGTAAGAGTGAGAGCCCTTCCAAATGTTAAAGGAAAAAATAAAGCCAAAACGCTCCGTGTAAACATATGCTAAAGGGGAGGTATAATTTTTTAAAAAAAAATTTATTTTTATTTTGCATTATATACTTGTTACATGAAGGAAAAAATGTTTATTAGTATTTTTCAATAAAAAAAAAATAAGTTTGGTTTGGTATTTCTTATAAATCCGTAAAACCGGCGCAATAGTCTGACAACATTATTCCCAGATACCATATGTGAGCCAGAAAGGCATGCAGGCATCTTATCCATGCTGTTTTTATTTACTTTTAGCTCTTTCACATCCATTTCAGTTTTTTTCTCATGCCCCCAGACTTCTTTGTTGGGTCCAGCAGAAAAATATTTGGCTTTCCCATTGACTTACATTGGATTCGTTATTCGGTACGAATACACGTATATTAGAAACTAGATGGTGGCCCAATTCTAACGCATTGGGTATTCTAGAATATGCATGTCCATGTAGTATATTGCCCAGTCACGTAGTATATTGCCCAGTCACGTAGTATTTTGCCCAGTCAAGTAGTATAATGCTCCATGCAGTTATGGCCCCATAGATGCCCCATATAATGCTCCATGCAGTTATGGCCCCATATAATGCTCCATGCAGTTATGGCCCCATAGATGCCCCATATAATGCTCCATGCAGTTATGGCCCCATAGATGCTCCATATAATGCTCCATGCAGTTCTTTATGGCCCCATAGATGCCCCATATAATGCCCCATATATTGCTCCATGCAGTTATGGCCCCATAGATGCCCCATATAATGCTCCATGCAGTTATGGCCCCACAGATGCCCCATATAATGCTCCATGCAGTTATGGCCCCATAGATGCCCCATGTAATTCCAGCGCCCCAGAGTCCTGGTCGTTGCAGTACTGTGGCTCCACCACTATGGGGAGCTATGGTGCGTCCGATGGCACTGAAGGAGTTCATCTGATCAGGTATCAGAGACACCAATACATTTCACAGCCGGGCCTCCGGGGGGAGCTAAGGGTGCTATTCATTAGGCCACTCCCCACCATAGTAGGTAAACTGGGGGTCAGGCAGGAAGTTAGATCAGAAAGCTGACTGGGTTGGAACCAGGCAACACCTTGTGGCAGAGGGTGTTGTAGGGGAAGATACAGTAGGGTCTCTGTCAGGGGTGGGATCCTGACAGAGGCTTGGCAACGAGAACGAACGTAACGGGACCGTGCCTGCTCCGGGTAGCGGCGGTACCCAAGAAAGGATTAGAAGAGAGATAGATTGTGCTGAGTGAGAAACGGGATCACGCAAAGGAGAAATACCAGTAGGAGTCGTGCTTTAAGATCGAAGCAACATCCTACTGAGGTGCACTACCGGTGGCCGGAACGCCGAGGGAGTAGAATAACATTCAGCTTCAAGCAATACTCCAAACAGCGGCAGGACAGTCAGTCTCAGGCGGGCTGTCTAACTCAAATCACCTATGAAGTCTTGGGAGGCAATTGTGGGAGAGGGGCGTCTCTAGGGTCCCGGAAGAACTCCAGGCCTACCCGTCAAACGGGTGCCGTTCCTACCCGAACCTCAGGGAGGGACGGAGGATTAGCAGAACATCATCTAGTCGAGTTGTGAGGGAACTAAGAAACAGACACAACAGTTGTGGGGTACTTTCCGTAAGCACAGCAGGGAAGGACTACAACACATAGCGCTAGGGGGAAGGCACAGATTTCCTCCTGTGAAGAGAACTCTGGAAGTGTCATTGGACCGGCCGGACTGGCGCAGCCTGGTGAGCCGTATTCTGGACTGAGGACTCAGAGATCTTCAGTAAAGAGGTAAAGAGACTGCAACCTGGTGTCCTCGTTATTTACCGCGACCTGCACCCCACAACTGCACCGTTACAACACCACTTATTGCACCGGACGTCCCCCACTGACAGACAGGGCCACGGACCGGGTCTAGCCACCGTGACAACCCCAGAGCAGAGACTCAGAGGCCCGGCTCCAGGTACCCCTCGGCCCTGCAGCGGTGTGGGGGCGCTCCAATTTGGCGTCACGAACAGGATCTACTTAAGCCTGAAGAATCAGGTCATGTGTGCCTTGGAACTGTGATTTACTGTGCTTGGACTGTACTTTATTGCAAAGACTGTGTATTGCCACTTGCCGCCAAAAGTTCCCGCCAAAACCGCCGCCATTACAGCGCTAAGAGGAGCGCAGGAGAAGAAGAAGGGCGTGGAAGTGGGCGTAGACAAGCTGGAGAGCGCGAAAGACAATGGCCGCCCAGTCTAAGTATTCCTGCCCCTTGAGGACATGTCCGTCAGCAGCCGAGATCCGCCTCCTGATTCTCAATGGTGGGCGGAGACAGAGAAAACGAAACCGCCCACGAAGGAGAGAGCGGGAAAAGGACCAGGAAGAAGAAGCGAGCAACATGGAGGACGCCATGGCCAGCCGCCCAGAGCCGGAGCGTGGGGTCGGAGCCGAGGACTCCCCCAGCTACCCGGAGAGGCACCGCAGCCAGACCTCCACAGTTGACGCTGACCTCCTGCAGACCGGAGCGGACAAGCTGATCCACCAACCCCGGCGGATGCAGCTGAGCACTGAGGCCGGGTGGAGGAAGACCATCATCGGGAGCCTCGCCAGACGTCTGTCGGCAGCCTCGTCTGGTCCGGAGCAAGAAAGAAGTTCCAGCGCTCCGAAGCCAGAAAGCAAGGCCCTGCCGGAAAGCGAGGTACTGCAAGCAGAGATGACAGCGTCGCAGCACAAGGCCCTGCAACCAGCGCTACAGGCCGCAGTGGAGACGGAGCAGACCGGCACCGGAGGGACCGCATCTGAAGCAGGTATGAAGGACGACCCTGCCCTGACGACCGACACCACTCCAGCGACTGCTAGTGCCACAGCTGCTGACTCCGTTCCAGTGACTGATCTTGCAGCAGCCGCTACCTCTGCTGCAGCAAATGCCCCTACTCAAGCTGCGCAGACCTCCATCGCTGCGCATGATTTAACTGTACATGAGAGACGGATTAACGGCGTGTGTCCAGCACTAGGTGCAACCCTGGACTTCACCCTTCCCAGGCCAAGAGGGGTTAAGTGCCAGGTGCAGCCCTGGAAGCCGTTCAACTAAGCCTCGGAAACCTGAAACTGTAAATAGTTAACTGTTTATTTCCTTGCTGTTTTGCTGCTAAAACCCGTCCTGGGTTAACTCTTAAAGGGATCCCTTTGTTTACCCGGGATCCCTATTGCTTTTTATTTTTGCTTTCACTTTCATTTTTGCTTTTTTGTTCCACAATGTTATAAAAACTGCTGAATCATGAACAATGCATGATACAAACTTCTTGTAAATAGTTTGCACCTTCTTAAAGGTGCTCCCTACTGGTTCTATATGAAGAAAGGACACTTTGCGAAGATATTGTTTTTTTTTAAAACATCACTAGAGTCCTTATTGCAAACAGACTTGCAGCTTGAGGAGTTGCACTACCTCATAGAGACTTGGTCCCCTCTTAAAGGGGATGTTCACTGATGGTACTTAGAGAATGATGTTGCTCTAAAAAGAAAGTTAATGATGCTGCTGATATGTACAAGTTGTATGTAACTAAATTGTTGATAGAAAGAAGTGTTTAATAATGTGTTCTGAGATAAAGTAATTATTGGAAAGATGCAGTAGACCCGTAGGGGTAGACATGAAGTCCTGCACAAGTGAAAGTTAGAAGAAAGATGCAGTAGACCCGTAGGGGTAGACATAGAGTTCTGCATGATTGCTAGTAAGAAAGTAATGATGGAAGTCAAGAAAATGTTGATAACGTTGATAGAAAATGGGGATAGAAGGTAAACCCTGAGTCCTCCATAGAAAGTTAGTTTATTGTAAAGAAAGAGTTAATAATGTGTTACAGAGGACAGAAAGTGAACCCGTAGGGGTTAGGTAGTGAGTCCTCCTAGGAGCCATACGTAGATGGCTCAGTGCTTCTAAAACTGAAAGTAATGTTATGATCTATACTGTGTATAGAAGTTGAAAAGGCGGTAGGCCCTGGCTGAACGGGGCGGTCCTGTAACAGAAAGGAGAGGCAGTAGGTCTGGTGCCGATAGGACAGGCGGTCCTGCAGATTTAAAGAAGGAGAATGAAAAAGTTAAATTACCTTATAATGTGATTATAGGAAGGTCTTTAGTGGATACAGAGTGTATGTCCTTAAAGGCAACGTTAAAGTATTGTTCAGCAATTTTTGCACTTAGTAGAATACCCGGTTGGGTAAGAAGAGTTATTTATAGCATGTTGCTATGTTATTTAACCATGTTTGTAACGTTCAAGTGTCCTTACCTCCCATAAAGGGAAGCCTGTTCAAGTATACTTATTGTTATTGCACTCAACAAAATTGTATGTCTTTTTGCTAAACTTGTATTGTTGTTTTCTTCCCAGTCCCGGAGTACTGTGTTTAACCAGGGGGGAGTGCAGCGCCCCAGAGTCCTGGTCGTTGCAGTACTGTGGCTCCGCCACTATGGGGAGCTATGGTGCGTCCGATGGCACTGAAGGAGTTCATCTGATCAGGTATCACAGACACCAATACATTTCACAGCCGGGCCTCCGGGGGGAGCTAAGGGTGCTATTCATTAGGCCACTCCCCACCATAGTGGGTAAACTGGGGGTCAGGCAGGAAGTTAGATCAGAAAGCTGACTGGGTTGGAACCAGGCAACACCTTGTGGCAGAGGGTGTTGTAGGGGAAGATACAGTAGGGTCTCTGTCAGGGGTGGGATCCTGACAGAGGCTTGGCAACGAGAACGAACGTAACGGGACCGTGCCTGCTCCGGGTAGCGGCGGTACCCAAGAAAGGATTAGAAGAGAGATAGATTGTGCTGAGTGAGAAACGGGATCACGCAAAGGAGAAATACCAGTAGGAGTCGTGCTGTAAGATCGAAGCAACATCCTACTGAGGCGCACTACCGGTGGCCGGAACGCCGAGGGAGTAGAATAACATTCAGCTTCAAGCAATACTCCAAACAGTGGCAGGACAGTCAGTCTCAGGCGGGCTGTCTAACTCAAATCACCTATGAAGTCTTGGGAGGCAATTGTGGGAGAGGGGCATCTCTAGGGTCCCGGAAGAACTCCAGGCCTACCCGTCAAATGGGTGCCGTTCCTACCGAGGATTAGCAGAACATCATCTAGTCGAGTTGTGAGGGAACTAAGAAACAGACACAACAGTTGTGGGGTACTTTCCGTAAGCACAGCAGGGAAGGACTACAACACATAGCGCTAGGGGGAAGGCACAGATTTCCTCCTGTGAAGAGAACTCTGGAAGTGTCATTGGACCGGCCGGACTTGCGCAGCCTGGTGAGCCGTATTCTGGACTGAGGACTCAGAGATCTTCAGTAAAGAGGTAAAGAGACTGCAACCTGGTGTCCTCGTTATTTACAGCGACCTGCAACCCACAACTGCACCGTTACAACACCACTTATTGCACCGGACGTCCCCCACTGACAAACAGGGCCAAGGACCGGGTCTAGCCACCGTGACAACCCCAGAGCAGAGACTCAGAGGCCCGGCTCCGGGTACCCCTCGGCCCTGAGGCGGTGTGGGGGCGCTCCATAATGCTCCATGCAGTTATGGCCCCATAGATGCCCCATATAATGCTCCATGCAGTTATGGCCCCATAGATGCCCCATATAATGCTCCATGCAGTTATGGCCCCATAGATGCCCCATATAATGCCCCATGCAGTTATGGCCCCATAGATGCCCCATATAATGCTCCATGTAGTTCTTTATGGCCCCATAGATGCTCCATACAGCATTGTGCCACATGTAATGCTGCTGCAATTAAAAAAAAAAATCACATACTCACCTCTCGTCGCTGCTCCTCTGCGTCCCGTCTCTCCGCACTGACTGTTCAGGCAGAGGGCGGCGCGCACACTAATACGTCATCGCGCCCTCTGACCTGCACAGTCACTGCAAGAGGACGGGAAGACAGAGCGGCACCCGGCGGATGGAACACGGACAGGTGAATATGAAATACTCACCTGCTGCTGGCACTCCTGACGCTGTCCCATAGTACCGCAGCTTCTTCGCGCCTGGCGAGAAGGACCTGCCATGACGTCACGGTCACGTGACTTCATGGCAGGTCCTTCTCGCGCAGCCGCGCAGGGCCTGTGATGACGTCGCGGTCACATGACCGTGACGTCATGGCAGATCCTTCGCGCATACCATCCTTGCCAATGAAACCTGCCAGCGGAAGGTGAGTATATAATGATTTTTTATTTTTTTTATTATTTTTAACATTAGATTTTTTTACTATTGACGCTGCATAGGCAGCCTCAATAGTAAAAACTTGGTCACACAGGGTTAATAGCGGCGGTAACGGAGTGAGTTACCCGTGGTATAACGCGGTCCGTTATCGCTGGCATTAACTGTTATGACCCCAATGGCGAGGGTCTCAGAGGTACGTGGAAGTCTGCAGAATACAAAAATCCAGCTCATAGGGCAGTGGTAACTGGGTTGACCATATATCTACTCCTAACGCCAACACTAGAAGTAGCCGGGGATCATTCCTACGTTGATTCTAGATGACACGCTCCAGCCGGAGAATCTAGCTACCCCTAGTAGAGGAAAACAAAAGACCTTTCTTGCCTCCAGAGAAGGGGACCCCAAAGCTGGATAGAAGCCCCCCACAAATAATAACGGTGAGGTAAGAGGAAATGACAAACACAGAAATGAACCAGGTTTAGCACAGAGAGGCCCGCTTACTGATAGCAGAATAAAGAAAGGTAACTTATATGGTCAACAAAAACCCTATCAAAATCCACACTGGAAATTCAAGAACCCCCGAACCGTCTAACGGTCCGGGGGGAGAACACCAGCCCCCTAGAGCTTCCAGCAAAGGTCAGGATATAGATTTGGAACAAGCTGGACAAAAATACAAAACCAAAACAAATAGCAAAAAGCCAAAGGCAGACTTAGCTGATATAACTGGAACCAGGATCAGTAGACAAGAGCACAGCAGACTAGCTCTGATAACTACGTTGCCAGGCATTGAACTGAAGGTCTAGGGAGCTTATATAGCAACACCCCTAACTAACGACCCAGGTGCGGATAAAAGGAATGACAGAAAAACCAGAGTCAAAAAACTAGTAACCACTAGAGGGAGCAAAAAGCAAATTCACAACAGTACCCCCCCCTTAGTGAGGGGTCACCGAACCCTCACCACGACCACCAGGGCGATCAGGATGAGCGGCATGAAAGGCACGAACTAAATCGGCCGCATGAACATCAGAGGCGACCACCCAGGAATTATCCTCCTGACCATAGCCCTTCCACTTGACCAGGTACTGAAGCCTCCGCCTGGAGAGGCGAGAATCCAAGATCTTCTCCACCACGTACTCCAACTCGCCCTCAACCAACACCGGAGCAGGAGGCTCAGCAGAAGGAACTACAGGCACAATGTACCGCCGCAACAAGGACCTATGAAATACATTGTGAATAGCAAACGACACAGGAAGATCCAGACGAAAAGATACAGGATTAAGGATTTCCAATATCTTGTAAGGCCCAATAAAACGAGGTTTAAATTTGGGAGAGGAGACCTTCATAGGAACAAAGCGGGAAGAAAGCCATACCAAATCCCCAACGCGTAGTCGGGGACCCACACCGCGGCGGCGGTTGGCAAAGCGCTGAGCCCTCTCCTGTGACAACTTCAAGTTGTCCACCACATGATTCCAGATCCGCTGCAACCTATCTACCACAGAATCCACCCCAGGACAGTCAGAAGGCTCCACATGACCCGAAGAAAAGCGAGGATGGAAACCAGAGTTGCAGAAAAAAGGCGAAACCAAGGTGGCGGAACTAGCCCGATTATTAAGGGCAAACTCAGCCAACGGCAAGAATGTCACCCAATCGTCCTGATCAGCAGAGACAAAACACCTCAAATAAGCCTCCAAAGTCTGATTGGTTCGCTCCGTCTGTCCATTAGTCTGAGGATGGAAAGCAGACGAAAACGACAAATCAATGCCCATCCTACTACAAAAGGATCGCCAGAACCTAGAAACGAACTGGGATCCTCTGTCTGACACAATATTCTCAGGGATGCCGTGCAAACGAACCACGTTCTGGAAAAACACAGGAACCAGATCGGAAGAGGAAGGCAGCTTAGGCAAAGGAACCAAATGGACCATCTTGGAGAAGCGATCACATATCACCCAGATAACGGACATGCCCTGAGATAGCGGAAGATCAGAAATGAAATCCATGGAGATATGTGTCCAAGGTCTCTTCGGGACAGGCAAGGGCAAGAGCAAACCGCTGGCACGAGAACAGCAAGGCTTAGCTCGAGCACAAGTCCCACAGGACTGCACAAATGACCGCACATCCCTTGACAAGGAAGGCCACCAAAAGGACCTGGCCACCAGATCTCTGGTGCCAAAAATTCCCGGGTGACCTGCCAACACCGAGGAATGAACCTCGGAAATGACTCTGCTGGTCCATTTATCCGGGACAAACAGTCTGTCAGGTGGACAAGACTCAGGCCTATCAGCCTGAAATCTCTGCAACACACGTCGCAGATCCGGAGAAATAGCTGACAAGATAACTCCATCTTTAAGAATACCAACAGGATCAGCGACTCCAGGAGCATCAGGCACAAAGCTCCTAGAAAGAGCATCGGCCTTCACATTCTTTGAACCTGGTAAATACGAGACAACAAAATCAAAGCGGGAGAAAAACAATGACCAGCGGGCCTGTCTCGGATTAAGGCGTTTAGCAGACTCGAGATACATCAGATTTTTGTGATCAGTCAAGACCACCACACGATGCTTAGCACCCTCGAGCCAATGACGCCACTCCTCAAATGCCCATTTCATGGCCAACAACTCCCGATTGCCCACATCATAATTTCGCTCGGCAGGCGAAAACTTCCTGGAGAAAAAGGCACAAGGTTTCATAACAGAGCAACCAGGGCCTCTCTGCGACAAAACGGCCCCTGCTCCAATCTCTGAAGCATCCACCTCAACCTGAAAGGGAAGTGAGACATCGGGCTGGCACAAAACAGGCGCCGAAGTAAACCGGCGCTTCAACTCCTGGAAAGCCTCCACGGCAGCAGGAGCCCAGTTAGCTACATCGGAGCCCTTCTTGGTCATATCCGTCAACGGTTTCACAATGCTAGAAAAATTAGCGATAAAACGACGGTAGAAGTTAGCGAAACCCAAGAACTTCTGAAGACTCTTAACCGACGAGGGCTGAGTCCAATCAAGAATAGCTCGGACCTTGACTGGGTCCATCTCCACAGCAGAAGGGGAAAAAATGAACCCCAAAAAGGGAACCTTCTGTACACCAAAGAGACACTTTGAGCCCTTGACAAACAAAGAATTTTCACGCAAAATTTTAAAGACCAACCTGACCTGCTCCACATGCGAATGCCAATCATCAGAAAAAACCAAAATATCATCCAGATAAACAATCAAAAATTTATCCAGATACTTCCGGAAAATGTCATGCATAAAGGACTGAAAAACTGAAGGCGCATTGGAGAGCCCAAAAGGCATCACCAAGTACTCAAAATGACCTTCGGGCGTATTGAATGCGGTTTTCCATTCATCACCTTGCTTAATGCGCACAAGGTTGTACGCACCACGAAGGTCTATCTTGGTGAACCACTTGGCACCTTTAATCCGGGCAAACAAGTCAGACAACAGTGGTAAAGGATACTGAAATTTGACAGTGATCTTATTTAAAAGCCGATAATCAATACAAGGTCTCAAAGATCCGTCCTTTTTTGCCACAAAAAAGAATCCCGCACCAAGGGGGGAAGAAGACGGACGAATATGTCCTTTCTCCAGAGACTCCTTGATATATGAACGCATAGCGGTATGTTCAGGCACCGACAGATTAAACAGTCTTCCCTTAGGAAACTTACTGCCCGGGATCAAATCTATAGCACAGTCACAGTCCCTATGAGGAGGCAGTGCACTGGACTCAGACTCACTGAAGACATCCTGATAATCAGACAAATACTCCGGAACTTCCGAAGGCGTAGAAGAAGCAATAGACACAGGCAGGGAATCCCCATGAATACCACGACAGCCCCAACTTGAGACTGACATAGCCTTCCAGTCCAGGACTGGATTATGGGTCTGTAACCATGGCAGCCCTAAAACAACCAAATCATGCATTTTATGTAAAACCAGGAAACGTATCACCTCGCGGTGTTCAGGAGTCATGCACATGGTAACCTGTGTCCAATACTGCGGTTTATTTGCTGCCAATGGCGTAGCATCAATACCCCTAAGAGGAATAGGATTTTCTAATGGTTCAAGAGTAAAACCACAGTGCTTAGCAAATGAGAGATCCATAAGACTCAGGGCAGCACCTGAATCTACAAACGCCATGACAGGATAAGACGACAGTGAGCAAATCAAAGTTACAGACAGAATAAATTTAGGTTGCAAATTACCAACGGTGACAGGACTAACAACCTTAGCTATACGTTTAGAGCATGCTGAGATAACATGTGTAGAATCACCACAGTAGTAGCACAAGCCATTCCGGCGTCTATGAATTTTCCGCTCATTTCTAGTCAGGATTCTATCACATTGCATTAAATCAGGTGTCTGTTCAGACAACACCATGAGGGAATTTGCGGTTTTTCTATCACATTGCACCGAATTAGGTGTCTGTTCAGACAACACCATGAGGGAATTTGCGGTTTTGCGCTCCCGCAACCGCCGGTCAATTTGAATAGCCAGTGCCATAGTATCATTGAGACCTGTGGGAATGGGAAAACCCACCATAACATTCTTAATGGCTTCAGATAGGCCATTTCTAAAATTAGCGGCCAGTGCACACTCGTTCCAATGTGTCAGCACGGACCATTTCCGAAATTTTTGGCAATACACTTCAGCCTCGTCCTGCCCCTGAGACATAGCCAGCAAGGCCTTTTCTGCCTGAATCTCAAGATTGGGTTCCTCATAAAGTAAACCGAGCGCCAGAAAAAACGCATCAATATCAGCCAATGCCGGATCTCCTGGCGCCAGCGAAAAAGCCCAATCCTGAGGGTCGCCCCGTAAGAACGAAATAACTATTTTTACTTGCTGAGCAGAGTCTCCAGATGAACAGGGTCTCAGGGACAAAAACAATTTACAATTATTCACAAAATTCCTAAACTTAAACCTGTCTCCGGAAAACAGTTCAGGAATCGGTATTTTAGGTTCTGACCTAGGATTTCTGATAACATAGTCTTGTATGCCCTGCACACGAGTAGCCAGCTGGTCCACACTTGTAATCAAGGTCTGGACATTCATGTCTGCAGCAAGCATAGCCACTCTGAGGTAAAGGGGAAGAAGAAAGAAAAAAAAAAAAAACTCAGAATCTTCTTTCTTATAATCCCTCTTCTGCAACGCATTAAACATTTAATACTGGCCTGGCAAACTGTTATGACCCCAATGGCGAGGGTCTCAGAGGTACGTGGAAGTCTGCAGAATACAAAAATCCAGCTCATAGGGCAGTGGTAACTGGGTTGACCATATATCTACTCCTAACGCCAACACTAGAAGTAGCCGGGGATCATTCCTACGTTGATTCTAGATGACACGCTCCAGCCGGAGAATCTAGCTACCCCTAGTAGAGGAAAACAAAAGACCTTTCTTGCCTCCAGAGAAGGGGACCCCAAAGCTGGATAGAAGCCCCCCACAAATAATAACGGTGAGGTAAGAGGAAATGACAAACACAGAAATGAACCAGGTTTAGCACAGAGAGGCCCGCTTACTGATAGCAGAATAAAGAAAGGTAACTTATATGGTCAACAAAAACCCTATCAAAATCCACACTGGAAATTCAAGAACCCCCGAACCGTCTAACGGTCCGGGGGGAGAACACCAGCCCCCTAGAGCTTCCAGCAAAGGTCAGGATATAGATTTGGAACAAGCTGGACAAAAATACAAAACCAAAACAAATAGCAAAAAGCCAAAGGCAGACTTAGCTGATATAACTGGAACCAGGATCAGTAGACAAGAGCACAGCAGACTAGCTCTGATAACTACGTTGCCAGGCATTGAACTGAAGGTCTAGGGAGCTTATATAGCAACACCCCTAACTAACGACCCAGGTGCGGATAAAAGGAATGACAGAAAAACCAGAGTCAAAAAACTAGTAACCACTAGAGGGAGCAAAAAGCAAATTCACAACAATTAACCCTGTGTGAGCGGTGACTGCGGGAAGTATGGAGCGGGCACCGGGCACTGACTGCAGGGGAGTATGGAGGGACTAATCGGACTGTGGCCGTCGCTGATTGGTCGCGGCAGCCATGACAGGCAGCTGGCGAGACCAATCAGCGACTTGCATTCCATGACAGACAGAGGCCGCGACCAATGAATATCCATGACTGACAGAAGGACAGACAGACGGAAGTGACCCTTAGACAATTATATAGTAGATTATTCCTGCTGATTATCTCGAATCTGAATATTTCACTATTCGCTCATCACTAGTGTTATCCCCTTGGATGGTGTCTGGCTACTGCAGGGTTAACAGCAAGGCCGTCCCCAGGAAGTGGGTGTGGTGGCCCTATAGGGCAACCAGTGTGAAAGTTTTTAGGGATATAGGAAGTAAATACTCAGTTTTGAGTAGGCTGTGTGTTGGAAAGGAGATGAAAGGGAGAAGACAGAGTTATCAGTTATGGAACTACAAGGTTTATCGTGGAAAGAAGCTAGTTACAGAGTTGGCAGGACATCGCAGGCAATTGGGGACCCTTGCATAATGGAAAGCTAGTAAGTCCAGGAAATGTATGGTCCAGTGGAAAAGGGGGACCATGGGAAGAGGTAGAGCCCTGCTGTGAGTACTGAAACAGGGAGCATTATCTCAACGAGCAGCCCCTGGGACTAATATAGGTAAAGACTCAGGGTATTGGTATTATAGCAACACACATGGATCCATATGACCCTACCCCTAAGAAAACACAGGTAATTCCAACTTCTCCCCATGCCCCCTGCATTTCCTGTTGTTGGGAGCAAAATGCAAATTGTTACTCTAACAAAGGATTCAATTTATTGTGTGGAAGATGGAGAAGGAAAATGCATAATCTGTTATCCCATGCTCACCAGTGTGACCATGTATAAAATGGACATTGTTTAAAAAGACTGGTCTGGCTTATTGTTGAAAAAGGGAAAAGGGAGCAGGGTTGAACTTAGTGCATTTAAAATGAAGATGAAGGTAGCAGGTCCAGGAATAATGTCACACACCCACAACAATCAATTTCCTGTAACAGGCCCTGGTGTGGAGAGGGCTGTCCACTCACATGGCTACCACTAGGGGCCAGTTTACACTAACATGTGGAAGAAGGTGTACTGGTCAGATGAGATGCAAAATGCTATGTGTGCCAGAAAACGAACACTGCACATCACCCTGAAAACACCAGCCCCACAATCACACATGTTGGTGACAGCATCATGCTGTAGGGATACTTTGCTTCAGCAGGGAAAGGGAAAATAGTCAGAGTTGATGGAAAGATTGATGGAGTAAAATACAGGGCAATCCTGGTGGAAAAACTGTAACATATGTCGGACTGAGGTGTAGGCTCATTTTTCAGCAGGACAACCACCCTAAATATTCTGCCAGAGCTAAAATAAAATAGTTCAGACCAAAACATATTCGTGTCTGTGAATGGCCCAGTCTCAGTGCAGACCTAAATCCTATTCAAAATCTGCAGCAAGACTTGAAAATTGCAATTCACAGATGCCTCCATCCAAACTCACTGAGCCAGTGCGAGTTTGCAGAGAATTGGCAAAAATTTTTGCATTTAAATGTGCAAAGCTGGTAGAGACATACCTCAAATGATTTGCAGCAGTAATCGCAGCGAAAGGTAGTCTTACAAAGTTTTCACTCAGGGGGACTGAATACAAATGCACATTACAAATATAAGGTTCATATTTTTTAAATAATTAGAAATCCTGTCAGGGGCATGACTAAGCAACTAACTGTTTTTTTTGCTTGAGCTCCTGATCATGTAATTAGGCTTGAGCTGCAGGTAGGTGTCAGGTACCACTCCAAAGGCAGTCAATGGGACTGCTGTAGCGGTAACAGGTTCAGCTACCGCCAGAGCGGTTTAAGGCTCAGGTACCTTGACAGTGGTTAGTTACAGGTTCAGGTACCACTAGAGAGGATTCAGGTTCAGGTACCACAAGAGCAGATTCAAGTTCAGGAACCCCCGGAGCAGTTATAGGTTCAGATACCAATGGTGTGGTTTCAGGTTCAGGTACCACCAGAGCGGTTTAAGGCTCAGGTACCTTGACAGCAGTTACAGGTTCAGGTACCCCTAAAGAGGATTCAGGTTTATTTACCACAGGAGTGGATTCAAGTTCAGGAACCCTCGGAGCAGTTACAGGTTCAGCTACAAATGAGTGGTTTCAGTTTCAGGTACCACCAGAGCGGTTTCAGGTTCAGGTACCTTGACAGCAGTTTCAGGTTCAGGTATCACTGCAGTGGTTACAGGTTCATGTACCACCGCAGTGGTTTCAGGTTCAGGTACCACCAGAGCGGTTTCAGGTTCAGGTATCGCTGGAGCGGTTACAGGTACACTGTTATGACCCCAATGGCAGAGGGTCTCAGGAATAACGCTAAGTCTGTAAATACAGAAAACCAGCTCATAGGGCAGTGGTAACTGGGCTGACCATATAACTAATCCTAGCACCACAAATACCAGCAGCCAGGGAACGTTCCTACGTTGATCCTAGACGTCTCGCGCCAGCCGGAGAGCTAACTACCCCTAGAAGGGAAAAGAAAGACCTTTCTTGCCTCCAGAGGAAATACCCCAAAAGTTGGATAGAAGCCCCCCCACAAATAATAACGGTGAGGTAAGAGGAAAAGACAAACATAAGAATGAGCTAGGTATTTAGCAAAGAGAGGCCCACTAGCTAATAGCAGAATATAGAAAGATAACTTATATGGTCAGCAAAAAATCCTATCAAAAATATCCACACTGGAAATTCAAGAACCCCCGAACCGTCTAACGGCCCGGGGGGAGAACACCAGCCCCCTAGAGCTTCCAGCAAGGACAGGAATCACATTTAGTACAAGCTGGACAAAAATGATAGCAGACAAATATCCAAAAAAACAAAGAAGCAAGACTTAGCTTAATTTTGCACGAACCAGGACCAGCAAACAGGAGCAAACAGAATGTGTCTGATAACATCGATGCCAGGCACTAGACTAAGGTTCCAGGAGGTTTATATAGCAACACCCCTGAAGTAACGACCCAGCTGGGTGCAAACTGAGGGAAGGAAATCCCAGAGTCATATCACTAGTAACCACTAGAGGGAGCCAAAAAAGTCTAATTCACAACAGTACCCCCCCCTTAAGGAGGGGTCACCGAACCCTCACCAAGACCACCAGGGCGATCAGGATGAGCAGCGTGAAAGGCACGAACTAAATCGGCCGCATGCACATCAGAGGCAACCACCCAGGAATTATCCTCCTGACCATAACCCTTCCACTTGACCAAATACTGAAGCCTCCGCCTGGAGAGACGAGAATCCAAGATCTTCTCCACCACGTACTCCAACTCGCCCTCAACCAACACCGGAGCAGGAAGCTCAGCAGAAGGAACCACAGGCACAACGTAGCGTCGTAACAAAGACCTATGGAACACGTTGTGAATGGCAAACGAAACCGGAAGATCCAAGCGAAAGGACACTGGATTAAGGATTTCCAATATCTTGTAAGGACCGAGGAAGCGAGGCTTAAATTTAGGAGAGGAGACCTTCATAGGAACAAATCGAGAAGACAGCCACACCAAATCCCCAACACGAAGTCGGGGACCCACACCGCGGCGGCGGTTGGCAAAACGCTGAGCCTTCTCCTGTGACAATTTTAAGTTGTCCACCACATGATTCCAGATCTGCTGCAACCTATCCACCACAGAATCTACCCCAGGACAGTCAGAAGGCTCCACATGTCCCGAGGAAAAACGAGGATGGAAACCAGAGTTGCAGAAAAATGGCGAAACCAAAGTAGCGGAACTAGCCCGATTATTTAGGGCAAACTCAGCCAACGGCAAGAAGGTCACCCAATCATCCTGATCTGCCGAAACAAAACACCTCAAGTAAGCCTCCAGAGTCTGATTAGTTTGCTCAGTTTGTCCATTAGTCTGAGGATGAAAGGCAGACGAGAACGACAAATCAATGCCCATCCTAGCACAAAAGGATCGCCAGAACCTGGAAACAAACTGGGATCCTCTGTCAGACACAATATTCTCAGGAATGCCGTGTAAACGAACCACATTCTGAAGGAACACAGGAACCAGATCGGAAGAGGAAGGCAGCTTAGGCAAAGGCACCAAATGGACCATTTTTGAAAAGCGATCACATACGACCCAGATGACAGACATACCCCGAGACACCGGGAGATCAGAAATGAAATCCATGGAAATATGTGTCCAAGGCCTCTTCGGGACAGGCAAGGGCAAGAGCAACCCGCTGGCACGGGAACAGCAAGGCTTAGCTCGAGCACAAGTCCCACAGGACTGCACAAATGACCGTACATCCCGTGACAAGGAAGGCGACCAAAATGACCTAGCCACCAGATCTCTGGTGCCAAAAATTCCCGGATGACCTGCCAACACCGAGGAATGAACCTCGGAAATGACTCTGCTGGTCCACTTATCAGGAACAAACAGTCTGTCAGGTGGACAAGAGTCAGGTCTACCAGCTTGAAATCTCTGCAACACACGTCGCAAATCAGGAGAAATGGCTGACAAAATAACTCCTTCTTTAAGAATACCGACAGGTTCTGTGACTCCAGGAGAGTCAGGCACAAAGCTCCTTGAAAGAGCATCAGCTTTCACATTCTTTGAACCTGGTAAATACAAGACCACAAAGTCAAAACGGGAGAAAAACAATGACCAGCGGGCCTGTCTAGGATTCAAGCGTTTAGCAGACTCGAGATACATCAAATGTTTGTGATCAGTCAAGACCACCACACGATGCTTAGCACCCTCGAGCAAATGACGCCACTCCTCAAATGCCCACTTCATGGCCAGTAATTCCCGATTGCCAACATCATAATTCCGCTCAGCAGGCAAAAACTTCCTAGAGAAGAAAGCACATGGTCTCATTACCGAGCAACCAGGGCCTCTCTGTGACAAAATGGCCCCTGCCCCAATCTCAGAAGCATCCACCTCGACCTGAAAGGGAAGTGAGACATCAGGCTGGCACAAAACAGGCGCCGAAGTAAACCGGCGCTTCAACTCCTGGAACGCCTCCACGGCCGCAGGAGCCCAGTTAGCAACATCAGAACCTTTCTTGGTCATATCCGTTAAAGGTTTAACAACGCTAGAAAAATTAGCGATAAAACGACGGTAGAAGTTAGCAAAACCCAAGAACCTCTGAAGACTCTTAACTGACGTGGGTTGAGTCCACTCATGAATAGCTCGGACCTTGACTGGGTCCATCTCCACAGCAGAAGGGGAAAAAATAAACCCCAAAAAGGGAACTTTCTGTACTCCAAAGAGACACTTTGAGCCTTTAACAAACAAGGCATTCTCACGCAAAACCTGAAACACCATCCTGACCTGCTCCACATGTGAGTCCCAATCTTCAGAGAAAACCAGAATATCGTCCAGATAAACAATCATAAATTTATCCAGATACTTCCGGAAAATATCATGCATAAAGGACTGAAATACTGAGGGAGCATTAGAAAGCCCAAAAGGCATCACCAAGTACTCAAAATGACCTTCGGGCGTATTAAATGCAGTCTTCCATTCATCACCTTGCTTAATGCGCACAAGGTTGTACGCACCACGAAGATCTATCTTGGTGAACCACTTGGCACCCTTAATCCGGGCAAACAAGTCCGACAAGAGAGGCAAAGGATACTGAAATTTTACAGTGATTTTATTCAGTAGCCGATAGTCAATACAAGGTCTCAAAGATCCGTCCTTCTTGGCCACAAAAAAGAATCCCGCACCAAGAGGGGGAGAGGATGGACGGATATGCCCCTTCTCCAGAGACTCCTTGATATATGAACGCATTGCGGCATGCTCAGGTACTGACAGATTAAATAATCTTCCCTTAGGAAATTTACTACCTGGAATCAAATCTATGGCGCAGTCACAGTCCCTATGAGGAGGCAGAGCACTGGATCTGGACTCACTGAATACATCCTGATAATCAGATAAATACTCAGGAACTTCCGAAGGAGTAGAGGAAGCAATAGACACCGGCGGGGAATCAGCATGAATTCCCTGACAGCCCCAACTTGACACAGACATTGCCTTCCAATCCAAGACTGGATTGTGGGTCTGTAACCATGGCAGACCCAAAACGACCAAATCATGCATTTTATGCAGAACAAGAAAACGAATCACCTCCCGATGTTCAGGAGTCATGCACATGGTCACCTGCGTCCAAATCTGCGGTTTATTTTCCGCCAATGGCGTAGCATCAATACCTCTAAGAGGAATAGGATTTACTAACGGTTCAAGGACAAAACCACAGCGCTTGGCAAATGACAGATCCATAAGACTCAGGGCAGCACCTGAATCCACAAACGCCATAACAGGGTAAGAAGACAAAGAGCAAATTAAAGTCACAGACAAAATAAATTTAGGTTGCAAATTACCAATGGCGACAGGACTAACAACCCTTGTTAGGCGTTTAGAGCATGCTGATATAACATGTGTAGAATCACCACAGTAAAAACACAACCCATTCTGACATCTATGATTTTTCCGTTCATTTCTAGTCTGAATTCTATCACATTGCATTAAATCAGGTGTTTGTTCAGACAACACCACCAGAGGATTAGCGGTTTTGCGCTCCCGCAAACGCCGGTCAATTTGAATAGCAAGCGCCATAGAATCATTCAGACTTGTAGGAATGGGGAAACCCACCATCACATTCTTAATGGCTTCAGAAAGGCCATTTCTGAAATTTGCGGCCAGAGCACACTCATTCCACTGAGTAAGCACGGACCGTTTCCGAAATTTTTGGCAATACACTTCAGCTTCATCCTGACCCTGAGAAATAGCCAGCAAGGCTTTTTCTGCCTGAATTTCAAGATTGGGTTCCTCGTAAAGCAATCCGAGCGCCAGAAAAAACGCATCAATATTCGCCAATGCCGGATCTCCTGGCGCTAGCGAGAAAGCCCAATCCTGAGGGTCGCCCCGTAAAAAAGAAATAACAATTTTAACTTGCTGAGCTGAATCTCCAGATGAACGGGGTCTCAGAGAAAGAAACAATTTACAATTATTCTTGAAATTCCTAAACCTAAATCGGTCTCCAGAAAACAATTCCGGAATAGGTATTTTAGGTTCAGACATAGGACTACTGGTAACAAAATCTTGTATACCCTGCACACGAGCTGCCAGCTGGTCTACACTTGTAATCAAGGTCTGGACATTCATGTCTGCAGCAAGCACAAGCCATTCAAAGGTAAAGGGGAGGAAGAGAAGGGAAAAAAAAAAAACAACTCAGAATTTCCTTTCTTATTATCCCACTTCTGCAATGCTTTAAACATTCAATGTTGGCCTGGCATACTGTTATGACCCCAATGGCAGAGGGTCTCGGGAATAACGCTAAGTCTGTAAATACAGAAAATCAGCTCATAGGGCAGTGGTAACTGGGCTGACCATATAACTAATCCTAGCACCACAAATACCAGCAGCCGGGGAACGTTCCTACGTTGATCCTAGACGTCTCGCGCCAGCCGGAGAGCTAACTACCCCTAGAAGGGAAAAGAAAGACCTTTCTTGCCTCCAGAGGAAATACCCCAAAAGTTGGATAGAAGCCCCCCACAAATAATAACGGTGAGGTAAGAGGAAAAGACAAACATAAGAATGAGCTAGGTATTTAGCAAAGAGAGGCCCACTAGCTAATAGCAGAATATAGAAAGATAACTTATATGGTCAGCAAAAAATCCTATCAAAAATATCCACACTGGAAATTCAAGAACCCCCGAACCGTCTAACGGCCCGGGGGGAGAACACCAGCCCCCTAGAGCTTCCAGCAAGGACAGGAATCACATTTAGTACAAGCTGGACAAAAATGATAGCAGACAAATAACCAAAAAAACAAAGAAGCAAGACTTAGCTTAATTTTGCACGAACCAGGACCAGCAAACAGGAGCAAACAGAATGTGTCTGATAACACCGATGCCAGGCACTAGACTAAGGTTCCAGGAGGTTTATATAGCAACACCCCTGAAGTAACGACCCAGCTGGGTGCAAACTGAGGGAAGGAAATCCCAGAGTCATATCACTAGTAACCACAAGAGGGAGCCAAAAAAGTCTAATTCACAACAGTACACGTACCACCGGAGCGGTTTCAGGTTCAGGTATCACTGGAGCAGTTTCAGGTTCAGGTATCACTGGAACAGTTACTGGTTCAGCAGTAGCGTAGCTACCAGGGGGGCAGAGGGGGCGGTCGCCCCGGGCCCTGTGCTCTGAGGGGGCCCACCCGGAGCTACGCTACTGTCAGGGCCGGCGTTAGGGGCCCCTGCCTCCGGTCAATGATTATCTTTCATTTCCCCTGCGTTTGTACTGTGTATGTAGCTAAAGTAACATGCACTGTACAAACACTCACAGGGAGTCAGCAGAGAGAAGAGAAGGCCTCCAATCAGAGTGCAGGGAGTGAGTCATGTGATCGCTCTTCTGCAGTCTGTGGAGGAGAGGGGGAAGGGAGGCCACTCACCACTCACCCAATCCCGGCTGAGCGCGCTCTGCTCAAAGCTCCTGTGCTGCAGAGAAGTGATCAGCTCGAGCAGCCGGGGGCGCAGGGGGGTCTCTGCCTGTGACTGTGACCTGAGCTCACTGCCTACACATGATGTCTGCAGCATCTGACTTGGAGGAGCCTGAGGAGCAGCCCCCAGGACCAGAGGACACTCTCCACACAGCATGATGAGTATCTTGGCACATGTCATTTGCTATTTGATATGTCTGATCTGTTGCCTTGAATACATACATACAGGCACAGTATATAAAGCAATGAAGGTTCTTAAAGGGAACCTGTCACCCCGTTTTTTAAAGATGAGATAAAAATAGCGTTAAATAGGGGCAGAGCTGTGCTTTACATTAGTGTCTTTTTTGTGCCTTTATTCCCCAGCTATGCTGCCGAAATACCTTTGTAAAGTCACCATTTTGGGCTGTCACTCACGCTGGCCTGGTCAAATGGGTGTGGTGACAGCGCTGTTTCTCCCCCAGATCTTGCTTATCTGTCCGTTGGTGGTGTAGTGGTTTGCACATGTCCAGCTGCCGAATCCACTGCGCAGGTGAAGGAAAAGAGCGCGATCTGCGCTGTTACCCTGGTGATCGGTGGGGGCGGCCATCTTCCTGAGGCCGCACGTGCGCAGATGGAGTGCTTTGCTGCACGGGGCTTCAGGAAAATGGCCGCGGGATGCCGCGCGTGCGCAGATGGAGATTACGGCGGCCATTTTCCTGAAGCCCCGGGAAGCCGCGCACTCCATCTGCGCACGCGCGGCCTCAGGAAGATGGCCGCCCCCACCGATCACCAGGGGAATAGTGCAGATCGCGCTCTTTTCCTTCACCTGCGCAGTGGATTCGGCAGCTGGACATGCGCACACCACTACGCCACCAACGGACAGATAAGCAAGATCTGGGGGAAGAAACAGCGATGTCACCACGCCCATTTGTCCAGACCAGCGTGAGTGACAGCCCAAAATGGCGATTTTACAAAGGTATTTCAGCAGCATAGCTGGGGAATAAAGGCACAAAAAAGACACTAATGTAAAGCACAGCTCTGCCCCTATTTAACGCTATTTTTATCTCATCTTTAAAAAACGGGGTGACAGGTTCCCTTTAAACTTGCACGTCTTGTTTATCCTGCAATCTGGACAGACACTGAACACTGACATGTGATCGATAAGTGTCTTGCACATAATGTATTTACTGCTGATTAGCTTATGAGAAGGAGAATGATTATTTTCTTAAGTTTGCGAGTGGCTGGAATGTTGCAGGACGGCTTTTACATGTGGGAGCCTGTCATCATATAAGGTCCGGCCAGCATCTGTACGCCCTCACATAGTGTTCTAGAATGCTCTCTATGTCCCCAATCCTCTATGCAAGGCACAAAAAAGAGCTTTTATTATAATCACGGATGGCGCAGTCCGGGCGTCACAGTCTTGATCCGGCGCCGACCCTCTTCCTGTGATCGCTGTCCCTCTTCGTGTGGAAGATTCATCCTACATCATGCATTCAGTGTCCTCTATCGCACTCCCATGCAGGTGGACTTCTCTTTGCCCTGCTGAAGTCAGAGCACAGTATTGTAGTGCGCATGCGCCAGCTTTATTTCCAGGTTATCAGCGCCCTTTGGCCTTTCCCAGCACATACACACTACAGTACTTGGCTCTGCTTTCAGCAGCGCAGACAGAAGTGTGCCTGCACAGGAGCGCGATGGGTGACACGGTGTGGATGATGTAGAATGTGTCATACAGATGAAGCAGTAATGGAGGATGGCGATCTTAAGTCAAGACCAGCGATGCCTTGGTGAGAGCCATTGGTGAGTATAATGAGAGGTCATTTTTATGCCTTGCGGAGGGGATTGGGGACACATTTACAGCCTTCCTTATAGAGGCTACCTATGGGAGCTGCATAATACTATATAGTCTTCCTATGTGAAGGGCATTATACTATAGAGTCTGCCTATGGGGAGTGCATGATACTATATGGAGGCCTATGGGGAATGTATTATACCTTATTGAGGACTATCTGGTGTATTATGCTATATGGAGGCTATCTAAAAGGCCATCATTCAGTGTGGAGATTACAGCGACGGGGCCATCATACAGTGTTGGAGCCAGTTTGGGGGATATTAACGGGTCAGTATATACAGTGAGGGGGCATCATACTGTGTATAGGGGAGCTGTACAGTGGGGGAGACTCGGGACTTTATTAAATGTAAAGTGGGCACTTATTCTTACAGGGGAACTCAGGTTACTGTGACTATCAAAGGGTCACACACAGAGGGCATTATTACTTTCTAGGGGACAAAATGTGGGCACTGTTTTCTAGGGCACTTGCACCTGGCATTACTATATTATAGAGGGGTGCTTTAGAATTTAGAGGGCACCGAGAACCACACAGCAGGTGCAGTAATAGGGACACATACGGCAGCAGCGGCTCAGTATTGGGGTATCAGGGGCATTAATAGGGACACATATGGCAGCAGCGGCTCAGTATTGGGGTATCAGGTGCAGTAATAGGGACACATACGGCAGCAGCGGCTCTGTATTGGGGTATCAGGTGCAGTAGTAGGGACACATACGCCAGCAGCGGTTCAGTATTGGGGTATCAGGGGCAGTAATAGGGACACATACGGCAGCAGCGGCTCTGTATTGGGGTATCGGGGCAGTAATAGGGACACATACGGCAGCAGCGGCTCAGTATTGGGGTATCAGGGGCAGTAATAGGGGCACATACGGCAGCAGCGGCTCTGTATTGGGGTATCAGGGGCAGTAATAGGAACACATACGGCAGCAGCGGCTCAGTATTGGGGTATCAGGTGCAGTAGTAGGGACACATACGCCAGCAGCGGTTCAGTATTGGGGTATCAGGGGCAGTAATAGGGACACATACGGCAGCAGCGGCTCTGTATTGGGGTATCGGGGCAGTAATAGGGACACATATGGCAGCAGCGGCTCAGTATTGGGGTAATAGGGACACATATGGCAGCAGCGGCTCAGTATTGGGGTATCAGGGGCATTAATAGGGACACATACGGCAGCAGCGGCTCAGTATTGGGGTATCGGGCAGTAATAGGGACATATATGGCAGCAGCGGCTCTGTATTGGGGTATCGGGGCAGTAATAGGGACACATACGGCAGCAGCGGCTCTGTATTGGGGTATCGGGGCAGTAATAGGGACACATACGGCAGCAGCGGCTCAGTATTGGGGTATCAGGGGCAGTAATAGGGACACATACAGCAGCAGCGGCTCAGTATTGGGGTATCAGGTGCAGTAGTAGGGACACATACGGCAGCAGCGGCTCAGTATTGGGGTATCAGGGGCAGTAATAGGAACACATACGGCAGCAGCGGCTCAGTATTGGGGTATCGGGCAGTAATAGGGACACATACGGTAGCAGCGGCTCTGTATTGGGGTATCAGCAGAATGAGGAGTTTGTGCAGGTTGGGAATAGATGGTGATGTGATGGGGCTGGAATATGAGAAGTGAAATGTGTCTTTGTTGTATTCTCTGCAGATGAGTTGTAGCTGGAAGATGTTGTCATGTCGGTCTGGGCCAGATGGAAAAGACGGGAAAAATGAACAATTCTATCAGAAAGAACGTCAGAGGTAAGTCATTATCTGTAACTGTGCAGTGATCTGTTATATGTTCTGTAGGACTGGTATCTACCACTGACCATATGGCGGTAATATCAGTGTTGGTCTTTATATGGAGATTATTTTCAGTAACAGCGCGGTCATCTGCTGAGGTTCTCCTCCACTATTAGGGCGCATCACCGAATTGTAATGAAGGTTACCTGGTTAGGGGCCCACTCAGAAGCTTCGCCCCCCCTGGACCAAAACCCTAGCTACGCCTCTGTGGTTCAGGTATCACCGGAGCGGTTTCAGTTTCAGGTATCTCTGGAGCGATTTCTGGTTCAATTACTACAGGAGCAGTTACAGGTTCCGAAAACACAGGTAACAGGAACAGGTTTTGACAACATGGTTAACTAGAACAGGGACAAGGACCTGTCAACCTGTTGCACTAACACTAACTAACCAAAGGGGAAGCATTGCTCAGGCACCTTCCTACAGGGAAGTGTGCCTGAAATACATGATGCCTCCCAGGTATTGTCTAGAGGCATTTCCAGCATGTGTGCGCTGCCCCTTTAAGAGGTGGGGATCATGCGTGCGCATGATGCGGGGAGCACGCATGCACACAAAGAAGGGTGCGTGCATGTGCATCGAGCACAGGCCCAGGAGAGCAGGAAGCCACGGCAGAGGAAGAGCACACTGCAGAGCGGCCAGGGCGGTGAGTACGTCAGCGTCCATGCAGGGAGGAGAGAGAGGTACCATGCAGGAATGTCGGCATTGGAATTACAAAACCATATACTGTCTATTTTCCTATACATTTCACAAATACTTGTTACTTTGTGTTGGTACATCAAATAACAGCCAACTAAACTAAAATAGAAGTGTACTGTAGGAAAAATAATTCACACATCGCATGGATTTATGGAAATATGATTTGCTCTTTTCCAAAGAAGAATTTAGCTGCATTATTTTCAGGTTCAGCATACACTAAGACTGATGGGGATTAGCAGAGGCATGAAAATCACACCCACTTGTCCATGTGCCTCTCCATCATGCACTGTAATTAGTATTCACAAACACACAAAGTGATTTTCAGGTCAATTCATTACTGTGGGGTTTTAATCAGCAAAATCTGCTGTGGTAGAAAAAACATTAATCAACAAACTTGTGTGCATCTAAATGGCTTGCCAAGAAATTCTTGGCAACTTTCATCCAGATTATTGTACAAAAACATTAACTGCTCAGCAAATCCATAATGTTAATTAGCATAATATCCTGAATAATAAACTTATGGTAAATATCCTCAAAGTTTTCAAAAAGCTTTACAATTTAATAATAAAAAAAAATTGGACAGTTTGGCTTCTACAGCCTCTGCGTATCATAGTACATAGCAACCTTCTAATATGGGTTTACTGTGACTCCATTGGTAAGCTTGTCTACTGAAGGGCCTCTAACACGTAACTCTCTCTTTTCCTGAAATATGTTCTAAGCCTATTTATAACAAACTGAAAGTGGAACTTTAATGTGGCTATAAATCAGCTTAAAAAAGTTTAGAAGTGAGATAAAACTTACAAATCTTGTGTTCAGAACATACTCATTGACGGATTCACAGTAAACTCATCCCGCAGCCATCTATTATTATTATTATTATTATTATAGAGCCATTTATTCCATGGCGCTTTTCATGTGAGGAGGGGTATACATAATAAAAACAGATACAATAATCTTAAACAATACAAGTCACAACTGGTACAGGAGGAGAGAGGACCCTGCCCGCGAAGGCTCACAATCTACAAGGGATGGGTGAGGATACAATAGGTGAGGATAGAGCTGGTCGTGCAACGGTTTTGTCGATCGGCGGTTACTGCAGGTTGTTGAACTGTAATACATTGAAGATGTAGACGCTAAATGGTTAAATTGTATTATTGCAACCCAATTGTTAATGATTTTTAGCCATATTTTTAAGGATAGAGTTGAATTTTTCCATGGCACCATTTTTGGATTAACGTAAATTAAACCATTACTGGGGGAAAACAAAGACAAAAATTTGAACAATTTTTTTACATGATAAATTTGGCACTGTTTTTCAGGTGACATAAATAACCTGATAACTGTATTCTGTACAATTATAACAATACCACAATTATATTGTTCTTTTTTTCTGCTTTACAACTTTTTTTATGCTGCTGTATTCTGACAGCCATAGCTTTTATTTCTGTTGATATGGCTGCTTAAAGGGAAACTGTCACCTGAATTTGGCGGGTCCTTTTTTGGGTCACATGGGTGGTGTTTTCGGGTCTTTTATTAACCCTGTTCTTTCCCGCTGGCCGCATGCTGGTCTTGAAATTGACTTGACGTTGATTCTTTTTCCTCCTTTGTTAATGCGTGCGCAAAGCAATCTTGCCTTGCGCACGTGCAGTATGCTTTTTCCCAACTGCGGGCAAAGCCGAAAACCATTAGTCCGCATGCGCAGGCGCACTATGTCCCGGAAGTATTTCGCTGTGTTCCGGGACATAGTACCCCGGCGCATGCGCACTAATGGTGGTTTTCGGCTTTGCCCACAGTTGGGCAAAGCATACTGCGCGTGCGCAAGGCAAGATTGCTTTGCGCACGCGTTAACTAGGGAGGAAATCAAATCAACGTCAAGTCAATTTCGAGACCAGCGTGCAGCCAGCGGGAAAGAAAGGGTTAATAAAAGACCCGAAAACACCGCCCATATGACCCAAAAAAGGACCCACCAAATTCAGGTGACAGGTTCCCTTTAAGGACTTAATTTTTCTGTGGGACTAGCTGTAGTTTTCATTGGTACCAAGGAAGGGACATGAGAAAAAAAGTAATTTCTGTAGTAATTTTTCTCAAAATAATCCATTTTTTTGTGTCATATTCCGAGAGCCAATACATTTTTTATTTTATTTTGATGGAACTGTTTTTATTGCTGGAAGAAGAGCATCATTTACAAGTGTTGACATTAATTTTGCATTGTTTTTCCTTTTTTTTCCTCATTATAAAGCCTTTAGACTAATTTTTTACACTAATTTGATGGATTTGGAACCTCTGTTCTGCACTAGAATAGGGGTCAGTACACAATGGGGCAGTAAGGCTATATACTCAGCTATTGCTGAGTTTTTCGAGCTGATACCACCTATGGGCAGACAACCTTTTTAATACGATGTCGCTGGAATTTTCTTTCACAAAGCCACTTTAGGAAAAGCAAACAGATATTTTCCTGAAGCGACTCCACCAACAGTTTAGCTATCGTTTTCACATCAGCTCTGCCATCGGAAACTTTTTACTATATCTTCAATAATGAGAGCGTCGGCATTTTTGCGTTAGTTTTCACATCGGCTATACTGACGGCATCTTTTCCCTAGATCATCTCTTAAGAGAGCATGTGGCTTCCAAACGAAGAATAAACATGATGCTTTTTAACCCTAGAATGCGTGACCATAGAAATCTACACTATTACGTACCTGGGGCCTTTGAGGCCTGTTTTCAAATAACATTGAATAACTCAAAAAAAATTTTTTTTCAAAGTTATTTGAAAGTAAGCATGCATTCCCACTAGCTCTGGGGTCCGCCTGGACGGGATTTCGTAATGGATCTGACCTCCTGGTGACCCCGGCTAAGGCTGGTAGAACGCGTACCTGGGGCCTCGCAGGCCTGTCAGGTTACTTTTTTATTATTTTCTGTAAAACTACTTTAGTTACAATTTTGAAACTCTAGGTATTCCTCAGCTATATAGTTGTTAGTAATTTCCAGTTGTTCATATATGTTTATGTTATAGGCATTTCGTATAGCAACGCTTTTTTTGTGACTACCCCATATTCACGTACCTGGGGCCTTTTAGGCCTGTGTGCAAATAACATGGAATAACTCAAATAAAAATACTTTTCAAAGTTTATTTTAAATTTGCAAAGTAAGGATGCATTCCCACTAGCGCTGGGGTCCACCAGGAGGGGATCCGTAATGGATCTGACCTCCTGGTGACCTCAGCTAAGGCTGGTGGAATCCCGGCATTCCATCAGCCTTAGCTGGAGTTACCAGGAGGTCAGATCCATTATGGATCACATTCTGGTGAACCCCAGCGCTACTTGGAACATAGCCTAAGATGTGTATAATTCCAAAAAAACATTATGTACATAAAACAACAAAAATGTAACTAAACGGGCACGTCCAATATATTCACTCAGTACAATTTTTTATGATGGATACATTTTTTCTTATAAAAAGTTTTTACATAAAGTCTGTAGCAAACTTGGTGCAGGAATATTTATTTTCCACTTTACATATTCCCCCGACAATTCTTGCATATTATTTTTTCTTCAGAATGTTCCCTGCATACATTTTGTCCGCAAGTAGAACAGAAACGCTCCGATTTTCTTTCTTTCTTTGCTGGACAAATATAGCAGCGCTTTCTTTTTTTTTCTCTTTGCTCTGGCTGTTCCTGAAAGCATATTCCACATCGGATCATTGCCTCTGTAATTTGCCTTGATAAGCATTTTGTGCTGCTTCTCTCTAGCATAGTAGGCATCAAAAGTTCATAACAAAGTTCTGTCAAAAATATACGTCTATTGTCCTTCCTGTTGGCATGGAATTCTGGATTAGTTTGACAATAAACAATATAGCTATTGAGGGATGACACATCAAGGATATTGGAAAAAAGGGCAACAGGCCAACGTTTAGTCTGCCTTTTACACGAATATTCAGTAATCATTTCGTTATTATTGTCGACACCTCCTTTTGTCTTATTATAATGAAGTATAATTTCAGGTTTTTGTTTCCTGTCATTGGTGTCAATACTTTCATCGTGATGCATTGTGCTCAGTAATATCACAGATTTTTCTTTCTTGGCTTTAGGGTAAAGTACAGCCCCCCTACTCTTACCTTCAACAGATCACTTTCTTGTAAGTGCAGTAGAAGCCTCTGGTTTTGGAGCTCAGAAAGGTTCTTTGTTACAGACCAAAGAAAGCTGACTTCTTCCTCCAAAGCCTCTCCAGCAACTAGGATTTAGGACTAAAGGACCTGTACTGACATCATAATCACGTTACTTTGTGAGGGGAAACTCCCTTCAAGGATCACATTACCATGTCAGGCAGAATCCACACTCTTCCCAGCAACAGCCATCGACCAATAGTCATAAAGACTGAGTCATAAGTTCTTCCCGAACAACAGTACAGACAAAAAGACTGAGGAGTACATGTAAACCAAAGCAGGCCTCAAAGGCCCCAGGTACGTGAATCTGGGGTAGTCACAAAAAAAGCGTTGCTATACGAGATGCCTATAACATAAAAATATATGAACAACTGGATATTACTAACAACTATATACCTGAGGATTACCTTGAGTTTCAAAATTCTAACTATTGTAGTTTTACAGATAATAGAAAACAAGTAACCTAGCAGGCCTGCGAGGCCCCAGGTACGCGTTCTAGGGTTAACCGTTTCAGAGTTTTCAAACTCTGAAGCTGTTAAAAGGAGGAACAAAGGACTGAACACATTCACAGCAATATTTTTTTTTCCATAGACATGCATATGTTCATTCAAAGGGAGAAGATACAGAATAGATATTAGAAAAAAAACTTTTGGACAGTGAGGGTGATCAATGAGTGGAACAGGCTGACATGAGAGGTGGTGAGTTCTCCTTCAATGGAAGTCTTCAAACAGAGGCTGGACAGACATCTGTCTGAGATGGTTTAGTGACTCCGGCATTGAGCAGCGGGTTGGACATGATGACCCTGAAGGTCCCTTCCAACTCTATCAGTCTATGATTCTATCATTCTTTTGAATGCTTTTTTACGGAGTGAAAACTGCCTGAAAAAGACTCCATGTTCATGAATTTAGCGCAAAGTTTAAAAAATTGTATTTTTTTTCTGCCTTGAACTGTTTTTGCAACTTTTTAGTGCAAAAAAGTCCTACATTTTCCAAAATGAGGCAAAAATTGTGACAAAATACTGGTTCACTAAAAAATACACTGGAATAGGACTGAAGTGGAGTTGCGCCAAATTGTGCTGTTTTGAAAATGCTAAACTCCGCCCATAAGGCGGAATTTAAAAAAAAGGCAGGCGAGCAAATATAAAGCTGACTTCAAACAAGGCACAAAAAGAATAATGAATTGGGCGCAAGTAAAAAAAAAAACACAAAACTTTTGAGGCCGTAAGTTTTGAAGGAGTTTTGGATGAGAATCTGCTCAGTTTCAGCTACAAACTCAGCAAAAAGCCTCATTGTGCAAAATATCCTTAGACCTAAGGCCTAAAATAGAAGCATTCAATTACATCGTATTTGAAGAATTGTCTCATTGTCTTCACCGTAATTAGATTATTATTGTTTCCTTTGCCTCCTGAGATTGAAATGGCCCTTGGATTACTAAGCAATTAAAAGATACCAGTTCTACACATTTTACTCACATACAAGTATTAAAAGAAAATTAATTCTCTCTCTAAGCCTAAAAAAAGATCATTTATCTAAATATACTGCATAATTAGAATTCAGCTGCAGGAATATGAAGCCCGTCTGCCTTATAGCGCTCAGGTTTTCTTTGGGAACTGTTTGCACAAGAGTCTAAAATCAGCTCCAGTTGTAGTTTTTGATTGGCATGACATTTATTTTATATTTTGATAAATCGGACATTTCTAAACACAATGATATCAAATATTTGTATTTTTTATTTTTGAATTTTTATTTTTTTTTAAGCTTGTGTTTTTTATTTTTTTCATATTTTTTTAAACTTTTTTTAAACTTTTTTTCTGTTTTCAATAGTCTCCTTAAGAGACTTGAAGCTGCGATCATCCGATCGCCTGTGCTATACATAGCAGGGCTTAGAGTTTACGGAGAAGAAACCTGGGGAATGTACAAGATATACTGTATAGGTCCCGATACATTTTTGCTTTCACATCTTTTTTGTCTAGTTGTTTGTGTTTAGTTTTCTCCTTTTTTCCACCTTATTGTTTTAATTTGCTCCTTTCTTACATGCGTATGCGTTTGCCTGTGTTATTTTATGTTTGACATTGAAAGTTTAGGGTTTCCAGAAGTTTTCAACTGATTCATCATTTGTGACTTCCTTCTCTCCACCCGCCTCTTGAGTGATTTTATGTACACCAAGCATTTTATTTGAACAATTCTTGTGATATTTTGGGAAGTGAGTGTTTGAACTAAAATGTCGCAAAAAAGTTTAAAGAAATCATCTCTGACGTTGCACAAAATTCATGAACCATGTATGTCATTAATAAGAATTTGGCAAAAAAAAAACGGCAACTATTACTACAACACTAAAAAGGAAAGTGACTTACAGAAAGCAAACAAGGAGACAAAAAATAACACAAAAGGTCAAGAAATATTGTTATTCCTCATCTACGCACATATTTCAGCCTATTATGAAAAAGTTACGTGAAAGTAGTTGCCCTTTCAGACACTTCTTGCGCCCTTCATCTTTTTATGCTTTTACGTATTGTTACCTTTCGTCTTGGTAAACTATAAATAAATTGACAACTGGTTGCTGCCACATCCATTGGTTAAGAGGAGAACCATCAGGTTTTTATAATTGATATGGTACTATCCTGGAACTGGTCTTCAGCCTTTACGCTTACGCCCACATTTTGGTTTCTGCTGCACTGGTTACCTTTATGCTATGACATTTGATTAAATATCCAATATTTGTTTAGTAGACTTGACATGCAATGATTCAGAGAGTTTCAACACAATATATTATTTTCTAGATTTGGCCCTTCCTCTTACATTTGCATTTCCATCTCTACCGTCAAAGTCATCTCATAATAATCTTAATGGACAAGAAGCTGCACATGGAAGATTCGATGTAAGGAAACTTGGGAACAATGACTATTGATTGGAGATAAGTAATGCTTAATGAAATGAAACATCAAATTTTCTGCTACATGCAAAAAAATTCCTAGAAAATGACATAACACTGATCCAGACACTGAGGACACAAGCTAATTAAATAGAAGGACATGTGGATGACATAGCGGGGGAGTTCATAGCCTGGGCCCCATACTAGTAGACACAGCAGAGAGCTGCATATCTATAGAAGTTGGGTTTTAATTAACAGATCCATGGTAATCAGATGGTCTTCATTTAGGAGCAGAGGTTTGTTTTAGTTTTACTGAATTGGTTTGGTGTAGGAGGCAATTACTTGTGCATTAGCAGACTTGGGAAGCACATCAGGTAATTGCCAAGACGCATCTAGAACTCCTATTGTTTTAATTAGGAAGTACTAGTGTAGCCCTACAATAAGTGGTGTAGTGCAGCGGGGTTGGTGCAGTGCGACAGATAGGCAAGGAACACAAAAAGTTCAACACAAACAGTGTCTTTATTTGCAGACTCACAAACAGGTGTGTTATCCTCCGGATCGCAGAAGGGTTTCCATATACACAGTCCTTGTTCACAACCCAATGCTGTGGACAATGACACAACCGAGTCTCTTGAGTTCGTCAGGCGACTTAAAGCCCTTGGCTCTGTGTTAGCTCCACACAGACCAGGGTTGCACAGAGCCAGCTGCTCTGCAGCTTGCAAACTCCAAACTGACCCACCCAAAGCAAAACTGACAGATTGAAATGGAATCATGGCCACAGAGCCACTTCCAAAACCTTGAGTGGAGAGAGGGATTCGCCCCACTACCAAACCTGCAAATCCCTCTAAAAATAAAAGCCCTTGATGGGTTTTCCTAAGAATGTGACTGAGTCACTACTTGGACTCAATCTATTCTTTCTTTTATTTTTGCCTTGTGACTCACAGGCGTCCAGCTGTGAACACAAGGCACTCCAGCGGGTTTAATAGGATTCCGTCTGCATCCTGGGGGACACATATCGACCCTCACATATGATCCACCTCACTGCCTCACATATTGCCCACATCTGTTCAAACTTGTGGGGTTGAACACTTGTTACCATACAGGGTGCCCGCGACAGAGCATCTGCATTCCCTTGTTCCTCCCTTGCACGATGTTCCACAGTGAAATTTTGCAGAGACAAGGACCATCAGGTGACCCAAGCATTCCTCTGCTTGGCATTTCTCACCCAGACCAAGGGTGAATGATTTGTCAACAAGTGAAATGGCCGACAGCGCAAATAATAATGTATGGATTCAAACGCCCACTTAATAGCCATGCATTCCTCTACAATACGCTATAATTCTTCTATATCTGCAATATCCAGGAGGCATCTTCTACAGTATCTGCCACTTCTATTTATCACTTCCTAATTCTTATCATATGTCACTATTTTTTTCTAGCCTTCACCCCTTAGTGTCTTATAGGGAATATAGTGTAGAGCTCTATAAGCGTTCATAATATGTACTAAATACTCAGCAATGAATGGTGACCTCATAAAAGCAGGGGCGTACTGGGTCCAGGTAGGAAGGCGGCCTGCCAATGTCAACACCTGGGAGCAAGGACTGGTGAAAAGAATAGTTCTTTCTTTTTTTTTAAATGTGTTGGAAAAGAGCATCAGAACAGGGGACCCGAACTTTAGAGCTAGAGCAAATCTTTCTCTCTTTCTTGACTTCTGGAAGAAGTCTGTGTTTGGTGTTTAGCATCGGACACTAACTTTTAACTTTTAAGTCCAGTTTCGCTGATCTCTACAGGGGACATTATTAAACAAAGGAGCCCGAATGGGGGACATTATTGCATTTTTACAGATGGTGTTATGTTTCCATAAAGAATTTGTTGAAGGTTAACTTTGCCATTGGCTGCAACACAACCCCAAACCATGATTGATCCACCCCGATACTTAATGTTGGCGAGATGTTCTTTCCTGAAATTCTGTGCCCTTTTTTCTTCTAACATACCTTTGATCATTGTTCTTTTGCATACTTTGGATAGTGAATTTTATGGTGAGGACGCAGGAGAGGTTTTCTTCTGATGACTCTTCCATCAAGGTCATGTTTGTGCCAATGTCTCCGAACAGGAGAAAAATGTACCGCAACTCCAGAGTCTGTTAAATTTTTCTGAATGTCTGTTTCAAGTCTGATTCTGACTTGCCTCTCTAGCAATCCTATGAGCAGTTCTCATTGAAATTTTACTTTGTTTTCCAGACCTTATATTGACCTCCACTGATCCTGTTAACTGCCATTTCTTAATTACATTTCAAACTGTGGAAAGAGCAACTTGAAAACACTTTTCTATCTTCTTATAGCCTTCTCCTGCTTTGTGGGCCTCCACCATTTTTATTTTAGAGTGCTAGTCAGCTGCTTAGAAGAACCCATGGCTACTATTCTTTTGGCGCAAGGTTAGAGGAGGCAGGGTTTTTATAAAGCTGGGAAATTTGAATCTCCTGCCCTTTCCTAACAATGACAGTGAAGAAGCCATAACCCTAACAGGCTCATTAGGGTCTGAAACCTTGGTCAAAGTTATCTGAACATACATATCTCCAAGGGTACCTAAACTTTTGTATAGGACCATTTTCCTTTTTGTAATTTTTAAAATATAAAAAAGACAAGATTTTTTTTTGCCTAAAATAAAAAGGAAATGTGCCATCTTTAACTTTAGGCCTTTTACAGATCATTTCATCTTCAACTTGCTTAACTGTTCGCAATAACAGCAATTTTGACCAAGGATGCCCAAACTTTTACATGACAATATATATGGTATTATTATGATATTATTCTTGATATAGAGGATTTGGTTCAGAATTAGGATGGTGGTTATACTGAGACACTATGCGGTGATAATATTTGGTCATTATGGGGCGGAATTTATCCCCTTTATGTGGTTTATTATGGGTATATTGGTCTTGGTATAGAGGACCTGTTCAGTAACAATATGGAGATATTTGTTATTTTCTAACTGTATGACTTCTCTTGACATTGGTATTGTCGACCACCGTGAATAAGTGTCTCCCCAAGGGTCTCCGACCCCTTTCCTTCCCAGCATCCGAATAATGACATGAGTCTCAAGTTGGATATAATTGGCCACAGCGGCCTTTATTATAAACAAACACAACATTTAATCGTAACCTGATCTGGGGAGGGGGTCCTTGAAGCTAAAAGTCTGGTGCTAACCATATTATAAACAAGTGGACAAGAGACCAACCGTAGATTACTCTCAGCCATTACCCCACAGGCTCGAGAGCACCAAAATACCCTGAAGGGTTCCCGTTGTCCACTTCCAACTTAGGAATCTGGCCCACCGTTACCAAGATTCCCCCCAAATCACCAGACCCGCAACCAAAACTTATACCAACTGGAGAATCCATATCCCGACGGACCCCCCAGGCCAATTTAGCTCCAAATCCAAGGACCCCTCCCCCCGCCTACGGTCACTATGACCGTAAACTAAAAGCCAACTAAAATTATGGAATACACAACCTAAAGGGCGGGTGGGCGGGACTGCTCCCAGGTCCTCAGAGCGGGAAGTGACCGGCTCCTCCCCCCACTCACCCCATACCCTCTCCAGGCCAGCATTAACCCTCCCCTCAGAGTGAACTCCCCGCCCCCTTTTTCCCTGCTCCAAACCCCCTGTCATATCGGCTTCCACGTAAGCCACCTGGGGGAGGGGGTGGGGCGGCTCGCTCCAGCCTGGTCTTTATTGCTGTGTTTTCTATGACTTATATATTTAATCTATAGTCCTTTTTTATGGAGGGTGGGTACGAAAACATATGGCTTTAAGATATCTAGAATGTTAGAGGGGTCTGTTCATCTGACCCACATGTCAATGGGGGACCTTTACCAAATTCTGTACCAGGGCCCATAGGACTCTAGTTACACCACTGCATGAAAGTAAAAAATATGAATCGATAAAACTGCAAAATCTTTGGCATTTTCATATTATTGATATATCTTCCTCTATGGATCACATACATTGTTGAATATCTGATAGTAGAAACATTAGAACATACATATTACTACTTATTATTCAAAGGTAGGCCTAATCCTTCAATTTTAGTGATATTTACCTCTCATAGGTTGGTTTGATATCAACTACTCAGAATTTTTGTTGTGTCCCATTTTTTCATGCCCTTTTTTAACATTTGATCCACTTTAGTTGACTGACGACCTTTGTACTATCGATCTACATTTTATCCATATGATCAGTTGGAAACTAAAATTGTGAACCTTATTTCAGCCTTTATTATCTTATATGCAGGATATGTGGCTCCATAATAGGAATCCTGGCTGATAGGAGAATGCCCGACAATGTGAATTTTCACCGATTTTCTCATCTCCGCACATTTAATCTCTGCATTGAGCACTCATCATGGTTGTGAGACTTTTTTTTTTTATCCGAGAGGGAACCAGTAGAGTCATGGGTTTGGCAGTAGATCTTTGATATTGTGAAGATAATACTGACAGTTTATGAGAATAGTAGTCGTAGATTTACTGGATAGTGGTCACTGGGAATGTCACAACATATAGATCAATCACATGGTTGTACTATTTTAGCCAGAGGCAACAACAAATTCATGCCATCATCCATCATTCAATTATTTCCAAGTTTCTGATCTTTGGAGAGCCAACGTTTAATGAAAATAACGTTAGTTTCAAACTGATCTGATTGTGAAGAATAAACAGTGAGGAATAATAATAGAATTATTAAAAAAGTATATAAAAACATTAAATTAGCTTTCATATCCAACCTGGATATCTATTTATATATACATTAATATAATTTTATATATTACTAGAGAAGAGCAAATTGATTTGATGCAAACTGAATTTGTGTCAAACTTTTAGGCGACATTCCCACGTTGAGCTTTTGGTGAGTTTTTGATGTTGCTGATTTTCTGTAGCATTTCTGCATCTATTAAGTTAATTTGATTACTTGCTTTTTTTCACGTGTGTTTTGCTCGTTTTGACACTGCATTTTTTGCATCTTGTTGGTGTGGCATGTTTTATATAAATCTACTTTGTTTTTGATCCTTCCTAGTATTTGGTTTTGACAAAACTTCATGTGCCGATTTCATGCATTTTTAGTGCATTTCCGCTGAGGAAAACAAATCTAAGTGTGTGTGTGTGTCGCAAGCTACAGTACTGAGTTTTTGGCATTTCTTGTTCAGTCTTTTTTGGAAATAATTGCGTTCAAATTTACAAAATAAATACGTAGCACTTCTTATTAAGTGCTCTTTGGGAAAGGGGGAATTGTGGTTAAAAACAGTGAAAAACAATGTATGGGGAAAAAAGTGACAGTCGTAATGGATAGGGTAATGCAAAAAAAAATACCCCCATACTTTGGCATCTTGCAATAAGAAAGGGGAGGCCACAAGCAGCAGCACCACAACTGGCGCTAGACGTCCGGGCAGTAGTACTACAAAAAGTAGTACAAAAGTACTTTTATGGTAAGAAGTCGGTCCACTTTCCATGTTGTCACACCCTTGCCATGTTTTCGCCAGCTCATGTAAATCTCGCACACGTGCACCGCTCATTTCGGCAACGTCACTGTGCCTCTGCAGTCAGGTGTACACTTCTGGGCTTCAGAGGCGCACTACGCATTAACGGAAGTTCAGAAGAGCCGTCTAACATGGTGACGTGATAACATGGAAAGAGAGCCGACTAGTCTGGGGAACCTAATGCCCTATCGACCAGTTGAAGCCCTAATTAACATATTAAAAGCGGACCATATAAATGCTTTTTTTAAAAACATTAATTAAATTGAATAACATTATATACAGAAAATGTAGTCATATGTATGTGAATGCTGCTGGGTTCGAGGGCATGGGGGACCTGACCGGTTCCCTTTAAGGTCATATTGATACTACTAAGACTGTGTTTTTTAGTTAAATAGCAAATAAAAGGATGATTACAGTCCTAGGAGATCTCAGAGTGTTATATATGTCTTTTCAGGGCAATTGGGGCCTTTGCAGCACTTTTTGGCAAACAGATTAGCTGCAAACCAAATTTTGGGGAAAAAATTTGGTAAATCTGGCAAACTTGCAATTCTAAATATTTGCCAAAATCTAATATATATTATGTCTCTCTCTCCCTCTTCCTCTCTCTCCCTCCCCTCTCTCTTTCTCTCTCTCTCCCTCTCCTCACCGCTTCCACGGTGAAGCTGCTCCTATAACTGACATCCTGAAGATGACACCATAGTGCTGACCTGCACAACACTGTGTAGGTGTCAGCGGCTTTGGACAGAAGGACACAGCTCTGCTTATATTATAGACTAGCTGTTGTACCAGTTCTACTCCCGGGTGGCAAGCATTTTTATTGGCACCTCTCTTTCTCTCTTTGTCTACCCTCTCTATCCTCTCAACCCTCTCTCTCTCTTCACTCTCTCTCTCCCTCTTCACCCTCTCTCTCCTCACTGCCGGTGAAGCTGCTCCAACCGACATCCTGGAGATAATGACGCCGTTGTGCAGCATGCACTGACTCCTGCACATCTTCAGTTATCTACTATATAATCATCTAATTCTGTCTGCTTGTCTGTAACGGAAATCCCGCGTCGCTGATTGGTCGCACCAGCCATCCACAACCAATCAGCGACAGGTGCAGTCCAGCCGTAGTTCAGTCACATTTACTGAACAAGTTCAGTCAGTCACAGTGCCACGTAGTTCAGTCACGTTTACTGAACAAGTTCTGTCAGTCACAGTGCCACGTAGTTCAGTCACGTTTACGGAACAAGTTTTGTCAGTCACAGTGCGACATAGTTCACTCACATTTACTGAATAAGTTCTGTCAGTCACAGAGTGACGTAGTTCAGTCACGTTTACTGAACAAGTTCTGTGAGTCACAGTGCCAAGTAGTTCAGTCACGTTTACTGAACACGTTCTGTCAGTCACAGTGCGACATAGTTCACTCATGTTTACTGAAGACATTCAGTTAGTCACAGTGCAACATAGTTCAGTCAGGTTCACTGAACACGTTCTGTCAGTCAGAATATTCTAGAATACCCGATGCGTTAGAATCGGGCCACAATCTAGTATTATATAGATGTGTATCCATATATACATAAAGTAACGTATATTCAGACACATCTGTTCATGCAATGGTTTCCTTGTCCTAGTTGGAATATGCACAAATAGATACAGACTGAATGTAAGGAAACTGCAAAGGAACACACATGGAAACAATTAGTAAAGAAGCACTTGTGGAACCAACCTAAATATGTGATAGAATTTAGATTTCTAGAATAACCACCAATCCTCCTTTCTTCTACTATGAAGTCATCTTTACACCTCCTTGGCATTTTTTACAGGAGCTTCATCTGGTAGACACCTTGAATTGCCTCCAGTGACCAGGACTCTCATCCAGAGTTCATTTGTGTAATCACCAGCCTTCAGAAGGTGTTTGAGACTATCAGGTGTGTCTTTCAGAGGCAGTAATGGCACACAGCTTCATAAAGTGTTGTGCCCTATTCCACATCTTTTCAAGCCAGAATATGGCAAGAACCACTCAAAAAGAGATTTTACAGTGCATCAATACTTTAATGTCCATCAGTAATGAAAATTGCTAAAACTTTGAAGGTACCTTTAAGTGCAATCATGAAAACAGTAAATGGCTATGAAGAAACTGGGCATTATGAGGACCACCCCTGATAAACAAGACCAAGAATTAACACTGCTGTAAAGGAGAAGCTCATGAGAGCTAAATCCTTCAGAAAATGCTAATTGAAAGCACGTCATATAACAGCCCTCATAAATGATACACAGACATCAAGTTGAAGACATATCTATATGTCCTCAGGAGACTGCAAGAGGCTGCCTTTATGGTTGAATTGCTGCAAAGAAGACAATAATGAGGACCACAACTAGTTAGAAGAGGCTTGTTTTGGCCAAGCAACACATGGAAGGGACATTAGATAAGTGGAAATCTGTACTGTGGTCTGATGACGAGTACATATTTGAGATTTTTAATATCAACACAAAAAAGGTAAGGGGATGGTTTCTACATATGTGGTGCCTACTATGAATCATGAAGGACAATGACATAACACAGCATTCTGCAACTCCATGACATCCCATCGCCATACCATCTGGTTTGCACTTAGTGGAATCATCATTTGTGTTACAACTAGTGTTGAGCGATACCGTCCGATACTTGAAAGTATCGGTATCGGAAAGTATCGGCCGATACCGGCAAAGTATCGGATCCAATCCGATACCGATACCCGATACCAATACAAGTCAATGGGACTCAAGTATCGGACGGTATTCCTGATGGTTCTCAGGGTCTGAAGGAGAGGAAACTCTCCCTCAGGCCCTGGGAACCATATTAATGTGTAAAAGAAAGAATTAAAATAAAAAATATTGCTATACTCACCTCTCCGAGGGAACCGGCAGCGTTGTTTGCTTAAAATTCGCGCTTTTCTTTCCTTACGTGAAGTCCCGGCTTTGTGATTGGTTGCGTAGCAGTCACATGGGCGACGCAACCAATCACAGCAAGCCGTGACGTAATTTCAGGTCCTTAAGGATTTTAAAATTATGTCCCGGCTTTGTGATTGGTTGCGTCGCAGTCACATGGGCGACGCAACCAATCACAGCAAGCCGTGACGTAATTTCAGGCCCTTAAGGATTTTAAAATTACGTCCCGGCTTTGTGATTGGTTGCGTCGCAGTCACATGGGCGACGCAACCAATTACAAGCCGTGACGTCACGGGAGGCTGGACACGCGCGCATTTTAAAATGCGCGCTTGTCCAGCCTCCCGTGATGTCCCGGCTTGTGATTGGTTGCATCGCGGTCAACCAATCACAAGCCGGGAGGCTGGACACGCGCGCATTTTAAAATTTTAAAATGCGCGCGTGTCCAGCCTCCCGGCTTGTGATTGGTTGACCGCGATGCAACCAATCACAAGCCGGGACATCACGGGAGGCTGGACAAGCGCGCATTTTAAAATGCGCGCGTGTCCAGCCTCCCGGCTTGTGATTGGTTGACCGCGATGCAACCAATCACAAGCCGGGACATCACGGGAGGCTGGACAAGCGCGCATTTTAAAATGCGCGCGTGTCCAGCCTCCCGGCTTGTGATTGGTTGACCGCGATGCAACCAATCACAAGCCGGGACGTCACGGGAGGCTGGACACGCGCGCATTTTAAAATGCGCGCGTGTCCAGCCTCCCGTGACGTCACGGCTTGTGATTGGTTGCGTCGCTTATGTGACTGCGACGCAACCAATCACAAAGCCGGGACGTAATTTTAAAATCCTTAAGGGCCTGAAATTACGTCACGGCTTGCTGTGATTGGTTGCGTCGCCCATGTGACTGCGACGCAACCAATCACAAAGCCGGGACGTAATTTTAAAATCCTTAAGGACCTGAAATTACGTCACGGCTTGCTGTGATTGGTTGTGTCGCCCATGTGACTGCGACGCAACCAATCACAAGCCGGGACTTCACGTAAAGGAAAGAAAAGCGCGAATTTTAAACAAAGAACGCTGCCGCTTCCCTCGGTAAGGTGCAGGCTGCGTCGGAGAGGTGAGTATAGCAATATTTTTTATTTTAATTCTTTCTTTTACACATTTTTACATTAATGTTGTTTCGATACCGATACCCGATACCACAAAAGTATCGGATCTCGGTATCGGAATTCCGATACCCGCAAGTATCGGCCGATACCCGATACTTGCGGTATCGGAATGCTCAACACTAGTTACAACAGAACAATGACCCAAAACAATCATCCAGACTATGTGACCAAGAAAGAGAAGGATGGAGTGATGCGTTAGATTACATGGTCTCCACAATTACTCGTCCTCAACTCAAATTATATCGTTTGGTATGAATTGTATCGCAAACTGAACTTAAAGCAGCAGACAAGTGTTTAACACCCCTGAAACTCCTTCAAGACTAGTGGAAAGTCTTTTAGGTGACCTCCTGATGAAGCTTCTTGAGAGAGTGCCAAGGAGATATAAAATGGGAGATCAGTCTTTGAGGAATTTTAGGTCTAACAAGTATTCTGGTTTATTTTGGCCTTGCTTCATCATGTGTCTGTTTGTGGTTTTGCTGCCTTTGGTCAGAATCTACCATGTACACATTCCAATACAGGCAGATGTTTATCCATCATATAATACCAGGGAGGGAAACATCTGATTGGCTCCAACTTTATTCCACAGCAAGACAATGACCCCAAATATACTAATGTCATTTAGCGTTATCTTCAGCTTAAACGAGAACGTGGAGCCCTGGAAGTGATGATTTGGCCCCACAGAGCCCTGATCTCAACATCATTCAGTCTGCCTGAGATTACATGAAGAAACAGAAGGATTATCATAAACATCCACAGAAGATCTGTGGTTAGTTCTCCAAGATGTTTGGAACAACCTCCCTGCTGAGATCCTTCAAAAGCTGTGTACAAATGACAAGTACCTGGAAGACCAGATGCTGTTTTGTAAGCACCAAATATTGATTTAATTTACATTTCTCTTTTGTGCATTTGTAAGGCAGCCAGGGTACAGGGTGGTAGTCGTGGCACTGAGTTGTAGTGTTCCCACACACTGGTGCCTCACAAATGAAGTGTAATAATGTCCCTTCTGCAGAGTATGCAACGTGTGCAGCAGAACACTCACGTTAATTGCCGGAGTCTCCTCGCCTTCAGTCACTCCAGCTCCAGATCCATGGGTCTCACAAACAACTCTGGATTCAGTGCTCATACCCAACAGTTAAACTTAACTAATTAACAGGATTTGCATTACAGATGCGGCACAGTGCGTACATAACGACATTCCTAGGGCTCTCCCTACCTTCCTGGCAATCACTTTTCCTAGACAATCCCTGTCCCATCCTGGCAATCACTGCTCTTCCTGGACAACCTGCCCTGTCTTGGAAATCACTGCTCTTCCTGGACAATCCCCATCCGGTCTTGGCAATCACTGCTCTTCCTGGACAATCCCCGTCCCGTCTTGGCAATCACTGCTCTTCCTGGACAATCCCGGTCCTGTCTTGGCAATCACTGCTCTTCCTGGACAATCCCTGTCCCGTCTTGGCAATCACTGCTCTTCCTGGACAATCCCTGTCCTGTCTTGGCAAACACTGCTCTTCCTTACACCTTGCCCTGGGCATGGCTGCCCGGGCTCTATTGCCTAACCAGGAAGTCCGTTTGCTATATACTATTGCTCCACACTACACCCATCTGTAACTCCACCCAATCTGTACAATCCCTTATGCTAACTATACCTATTCTTAGACTCTCATTCCTTACCTCTACTGTTCCCCACTATTCTATGCTATCCCTAATATGGTACACAATACATATCAAGTGCATAAACAATACAGAAACATTACATGAACACATTAACAGTCACATACATTATGAAACAGCACACAATTAATATGAACAATGTTCAAAGAGGGGGATGCATGTCACCTCTATCACCTCCTTACACATTCACTTTGCATTTTGTTACTTCCTTCATGACCCAGCCTATTTTGACCTTAAAGGGAACCTGTCACCCCGGTTTTTCATTCGGAGATAAAAATACCGCTACATACGTGCGCAGATGGGGATCGCGGCGGCCATTTTCCTGAAGCAGAGTTCGCATCTCGGCTTCAGGAAAATGGCCGCCGCGATCTCCATCTGCGCACGCGTGGCAGCCCACGGCCATTTTCCTGAAGCCCTGGGCAGCAGAGCGCTCCAACTGCGCACGCGCGGCCACAGGAAGATGGCCGCCCCCACCGATCACCAGGGATATAGCGCAGAGCGCTCTGTTTTTCGTCACCTGCGCAGTCTCAAACCACTACGCCACTAACGGAAACCTAAGCAAGATCTGGGGGAAGAAACAGCTTTGTCACCACGCCCCTATGACCAGACCAGCATGATTGACAAGCGAAAACGGCGACTTTGGTAAGTAATTTCGGCAGCTTAGGTGGGGAATCAGGGTAGAAAAAAAACACTTTTGTAAAGCACAGCTCATGCCCTATGTAGCGGTATTTTTATCTCCGAATGAAAAACCGGGGTGACAGGTTCCCTTTAATGACCTGGCCGTTTTTTGAAATTTTGACCAGTGTCCCTTTATGAGGAAATAACTCAGGAACGCTTCAACGGATCCTAGCGGTTCTGAGATTGTTTTTTCGTGACATATTGGGCTTCATGTTAGTGGTAAATTTTGGTCGATAATTTTTGCGTTTATTTGTGAAAAAAAGGGAAATTTGGCGAAAATTTTGAAAATTTCACAATTTTCAAATTTTAAATTTTTATTCTGTTAAACGTGAGAGTTATGTGACACAAAATAGTTAATAAATAACATTACCCACATGTCTACTTTACATCAGCACAATTTTGGAAACAAAATTTTGTTTGCTAGGAAGGGTTAAAATTTGACCAGCGATTTCTCATTTTTACAACGAAATTTACAAAACCATTTTTTTTAGGGACCACCTCACATTTGAAGTCAGTATGAGGGGTCTATATGGCTGAAAATACCCAAAAGTGACACCATTCTAAAAACTGCACCCCCCAAGGTGCTCAAAACCACATTCAAAAAGTTTATTAACCCTTCAGGTGCTTCACAGCAGCAGAAGCAACAAGGAAGGAAAAAATGAACATTTAACTTTGTAGTCACAAAAATGATTTTTAGCAACAATTCTTTTATTTTCCCAAGGGTAAAAAGAGAAACTGGACCACAATCGTTATTGTAAAATTTGTCCTGAGTACGCTGATACCCCATATGGGGGGGAACCACTGTTTGGGCGCACGACAGGGCTCGGAAGGGAAGGAGCGCCATTTGACTTTTTCAATGAAAAATTGGCTCCAATCTTTAGCGGACACCATGTCGCGTTTGGAGAGCCCCCGTGTGCCTAAACATTGGAGCTCCCCCACAAGTGACCCCATTTTGGAAACTAGACTCCCCAAGGAGCTTATCTAGATGCATAGTGAGCACTTTGAACCCCCAGGTGCTTCACAAATTGATCCATAAAAATGATAAAGTACTTTTTTTCACAAGAAATTTCTTTTAGCCTCAATTTTTTCATTTTCACATGGGCAACAGGATAAAATGGATCCTAAAATGTGTTGGGCAATTTCTCCTGAGTACGCCGATACCTCATATGTGGTCACAAACAACTGTTTGTGCACACGGCAAGGCTCGGAAGGGAAGGAGCGCCATTTGACTTTTGAATGAAAAATTAGCTCCAATCGTTAGCGGACACCATGTCGTGTTTGGAGAGCCACTGTGTGCCTAAACATTGGAGCTCCCCCACATGTGACCCCATTTTGGAAACTAGACCCCTCAAGGAACTTATCTAGATGCATAGTGAGAACTTTGAACCCCCAGGTGCTTCACTGCGCATGCGCCCGCCATTTTGGAAGATGGCGGCACCCATGGAGCAGACGGACGGACACCGGGAGGCTCGGTAAGTATGAGGGGGGATCGGAGCACGGGGGGGATCGGAGCACGGGGGAGTGGGATCGGAGCACGGGGGAGCGGACAGGATGACGAGAGAGCGGACAGGCGGACGGAGGGAAGCGGAGCACAGGACGGAGGACTGGGGAGGCGATCGGTGGCGGTGGGGGGGAAGATCAGGGTTTCTGGATTGTAATATTTCACCATTTTCATAGGTGAAATATTACAAATCGCTCTGATTGGCTGTTTCACTTTCAACAGCCAATCAGAGTGATCATAGCCACGGGGTGGTGAAGCCACCCCCCCTGGGCTGAAGTACTACTCCCCCTGTCCCTGCAGATTGGGTGAAATTGGAGTTAACCCTTTCACCCGATCTGCAGGGACGTGATCCCTCCATGATGCCACATAGGTGTCACAGGTTGGATTGGCACCGACTTTCATGACGCCTACGTGGCGTCACAGGTCGGGAAGGGGTTAACACATATTTTTTTCAAGCATTCTTGTTTTCTTTGCTTATACAGCTCTAGCAAAAATTATGAGACCACCACATCAAAACCCTGTCATGGCAGCCCAATCTCCAGGCCTGAACCCCATTGAAAACCTCTGGAATGTAATCAAGAGGATGATGGATAGTCACAAGCCATCAAACAAAGAATAACTGCTTACATTTTGTGAATTGGGTGAAAGACTTGTGGAAAGCATGCCAAGACGCATGAAAGCTGTGATTAAAATCATGGTTATTTCACAAAATATTGATTTCTGAACTCTTCCTGAGTTAAAACATTAGTATTGTTGTTTCTAAATGATTATGAACTTGTTTTCTTTGCATTATTTGAGGTCTGAAAGCACTGGGGTTTTAAAAAAAAAATTGACCATTTTTCTTTTTCAGAAAAAAAAAAATATTGGTTGGAAATTCGGAGACATGTTGTCAGAAGTTTATAAAATAAAAGAACAATTTACATTTTACTCAAAAATATACCTAAAAAGAGAAAAATCAGACAAACTGAACATTTTGCAGTGGCAACATCCTATTATACAGATGAAGATAAAACAAATACAGTTACTGTGTGGTGGATATGAGTGGGGCCGGACATATCATTGGTGCGACCTGTGCAGCCGCAGAGGTAAGAGGGCCCATTTCTAAGTCCAAAGCAGGGGAACTTTTGCATTTTGATGGGTTATTGGACTGTAAAGGGTCAATATAATGCTCTCGCACAGGGGTCTCAGGGTCTCATAGTCTGAGTAAAGTTACCTGGAAAAGTGCAAATTAACTCTGCTCAAGGAAGAGGAAAGCTAGCTAGTGCCATCTACTGAAGGTATCTATGCAATAAGTCAACGTCCATGCCTAAAATGAGTCTTCCCACATGATTTCACATTTTTGCCAGAAAAGAATCCTTGCAAAAGGAACTGACGTCTATCTGCACCTATTTGATTCATTATTGACATATTCACAATGAAATAAATGCATGAGAAACTAAAAAGAAACCCTGGATAGTATGAGGCAGTGAGGGGGTCATATGCAAGGGTCGATATGTGTCCCCCCAAGATGCGGACGGAGTCCTATTAAACCCGCTGGAGTACCTTGTGTTTACCACAGGACGACGGTGAGTCACAAGGCAAAATAAAACAAAGAATAGATTGGGTCCAAGTAGTGACTCAGTCAGATTTTTAGGAAAACCCATTAAGGGCTTTTATTTTTAAAGGAATTTGCAGGTTTGGTAGTTGGGCGAATCCCTCTCTCCACTCTGGGTTTTGGAAGTGGCTCTGTGGCCAAGATTCCATTTAAATCTGTCAGTTTTGCCTTGGGTTTGTCAGTGTTGGAGTTTGCAAGCTGCAGAGCAGATGGCTCTGTGCAACCCAGGTCTGTGTGGAGCTGACACTGAGCCAGGAATTTCCAGGCAGCTGACGCACATAAAAGACACGGCTTTGCCATTGTCCACGGCAATGGGTTTTGAGTTCTGAACTGTGCTTATGGAAACCCGGCTGCAATCCAGAGGATATCACTATGTGTGAGTTCGGATAATAAAGATTTCATTTATGTTGAACTTTCTGTGGTCCCTGCCTATCTGTCGCACTGCACCAACCCCACCGCACTACAATAGCCATCATGAGAGACTTGTATTTCTACAACTTAGAGACGCAGAACCACAAACTAACTATAATAGGGTTGCCTGTCTTGGTAACTGGATGTGGCTGGAGATTCACCATGAAGCACATATCCAGAATTATGCTAATAATTATGCTAATTATGCTATCAAATTAGCTTGAAACACCACTCCAGCGGGGGGGTTTTTCACCGCTGGAGTGGCGCTTTAAAAGTAAGTTCCCTGCCCCAGGTCATATATTCACGCTTCACCATTTTTTGGCACCGCTCCAGTTCCGTGGCACAGTTTTGTAAGCTCAGCTTCTGATTGACCGGAAGTAAGAAGCTACGTCACAAGCTCTCAATGCAGGTCTATGAGAATATGAAATAGAGCTGCCGACAGGTCACTTTTCACCGGCAGGTGAGTATGAGACAGGGGGCAGGGGAATTACATATAAAGCACCGCTGCAATTATGCAATAAAAATAATTCGGGAGTGGGGCTTTAAGGAGACAAATTATTCTTTGTTTTGAAAAGTTTTTGTAAGGGGGGGTTGGAAAAGGAACTTGGGGAAGCTGGACATCTACAGTAGAAAATGTAGAAGAAGAAGTTTGTAAAGCTATTGGTTGTTGTCTGTCTTTCCATCTGCAGTATATTAAAGTGCTGGAATAAATTTAGACCTGTTGGTCACAATACTTGTCTCCTAGGCACCTTCATTCCCTATAATATGTAGAAACAGATTCTATAAAGGAAAAAAAATAACATTTTCAGAAGAGGCTTACCCATTATTTCACAAAGTGCCTGCATCCAATGCTGCTTTTAGTTACAAGCCATCTACTCATCTATTGCAGACACGACAAGTCATACTGACCTTGTGATGACGTAGGGCGCAAAGCACACCACAAAAGAGCCTATAAAAATGCTGATTTTCTTTGTAGCCCGCTGCCTTCTTCTTTTTTGCTCACTTAGACATCTCTGCTTCACACTGCAAGGTAGAAGCGCTGTATGATTACACAGGAACATCAGCCAAACTGTGGGACGTACACATATTAGGAGCAAATAATAAGCCACAATTGTGACTGTAAACCAGGAGAACATGGACACGTATTAAATTACCCAGTCATTTAGTAATACAATAAAATGTCTAATATGATAGATAGATAGATAGATAGATAGATAGATAGATAGATAGATAGATGATAGTTAGAAAGATAGATAGATAGATAGATAGATAGATAGATAGATAGATAGATGATAGATAGATAATAGATAGATAGATAGATAGATAGATAGATAGATAGATAGATAGATAGATAGATAGATGATAGTTAGAAAGATAGATAGATGATAGATAGATAATAGATAAATATAATATATAGATAGATAGATGATAGTTAGAAAGATAGATAGATAGATGATAGATAGATAATAGATAGATAGATAGATAGATAGATAGATAGATAGATAGATAGATAGATATGAGATAGATAATAGATAAATATAATATATAGATAGAAAGATAACAGATAGATAGATGATAGATAGATAGATAGTAGATAGATAGATAATAGATAGTAGATAGATAGATAATAGATAGATAATAGATAGATAAATATATAGATGATAGATAAATAGATAGATAGATAGATAGATAGAGATAGATAATAGATAAATATATAGATAATAGAAAGATATGAGATAGATAATAGATAGATAGATATATAATTGATAATAGATAGATGATAGATAATAGATAGATATTGTAGATAGATAGATAGATAGATACATGGATAATATTGATAGATAGGGAGTTAAAATGAATAGTGGTATAAGGTAATTGACTTAATAAGTCTGTCATTTGTCCTTTGTCCTTTTAAAGGACTTCTCTGTCATTCATTAAAAACATACAGTACCGTAAAGCAATATGTTGCCTCAGTATCATATTATGGCTTTACATAGGACTGCAGCAAAGCTCTGACATTACCTTAACTCACTTCATAAAGGAAGCAACTCAATGACACATCCAGCTCTGCTACTCTGCTGAGAAGGTGGATGGACGGTTTACACTTTTATGAGTGTTGCAGTTTGAAAAAAAAATAGTATAGGAAACACTATAACAATGTTCATCCCCTAATACAGAACTATAACATAAATATACTAAACTAAGACCATAAGTGATAGAAAATGTAATATATCAATATTGAACATAATACTATACTTTCTAAATAATATAATACATAATAATAATAAATATAATGTTTCCTCACTTGCTTTTGATAGAAGGAATGGATTTCCATGTATCTTAGTTATAACTGTGTCACACTTATTCTTAATACTGATCCTCAATTGTGTCTGGCTAGCTAAAATGCTCAGAGTCATTCACACACACAGAGGTAGCAGAGCTGACATTGTGTTATACATTGCACTGAAAGTAAACTCACAGCTGAGAGCAAAACTAAGGCTGGCAACCCCAAAGAGTTCTTGGAAAGTAATTCAGCTCTGCTACCTCTATCTGTGGAGACTGTACAGGAAACTATACAGAGCCCATCACAACCAGCAGTGTACACAGAACGTTCTACTACAGCGATGTGTGTGGACTGTGCGGATAGAGAACGATCCAGCATTACAGATGTGTCTGTCTTCATTAGTGTTCAGTTACACAGTTTCTGCGAATACCAATTGAATACAATCTGGTGCCATACTGTACATGAAAATGGATGCTAATTTTATAAAAAAAAACATTGTAAAACATGGGAGCCTATGGGTAGACGATGGCACAGGGCAGAGGCACCGTTCTAGTAAAATGGTATGTTTAATGTAAATATTTTGTTTTACATAGGAATCTTCGGGTGGCAGGTGGCTCATGTCAAAATCATCATCATCAATCATCATCATCATCAATCATTTATTAAAAATGGATATATTTTATGCTTATATATAGATAGATAGGTATATATATATATATATATATATATTTATATATATATATTTTTATATATATATATATATATATATATATATATATATATATATATAATCCTTTTGGTGATAAATGGCACCTGGCAGGGGATGTTTCTAATATAAAAGTATGTATATATATATATATATATATATATATATATATATATATATATATATATTTATTATTATTATTATTATTATTTTTATTTTTTTTCATGGAATTGTTTGGGTGACATATGGCACCTGGTAGAGGCATCAATCACAGACATTAACTAAAAAGGTAGATATATTTCATGTATATAGTTTTTGTGAGTGACAGATGACACTGGCACAGGCATCACACAGAGCCATTTATTAAAAAGTCATATGTATGATGTGTATAGCATTCTTTAACCTTTGGGTGACACATGACACCAGGTAGGGGCAGTATATATATATATATATATATATATATATATATATATATATATACTGTACATTATCATGGGAACCCTTGTGGGACACATGGCATCTGGCAGAGGCATCATTCTCAGCTATGTAGTATAAAATTGATATATTTCATGTACATAGTTTTTTCACCTTTAGGTGCCACCTTGGTCCTGGCAGGGGGTATTTTTATAATAAAGAAGTGTACATTTAATATATATATATTTTTTATTTTTTTATCATGGCAACCTTTGGGTGACAGATGGCACCTGGCAGAGGCATGTAATAGTAGAGAAATGTAATGTCTTTAGTTTTTTAACCTTTAGGTTGCCAGGCAGGGGCATTCATCTAATACAATAAGTTATATTTCATTTATATAATTTTTTTTTTTTATCAGGGGAACCTTTGGGTGACAGATAGCACCTGGCAGAGGCATCATTCACAGCCATATAGTAGAAAAATAGATCTGGGAGCCTATGGGTGTGGGAGGATGTCCATTCCTGTAGGGTCCAATCTTGGGGTCGGTCAGGTTTAGAGACATTTTACGGTAGGATATATAACCGGCATGCATCATATATACAATATCTGTCAAGATAGGAGAAAAATGGAGTTACCTGGGGTGGATGTCTACAAGCAATACCAGGGTTTGCATGGTAATAATGTCTATCCTCCTGCAGTGGAACCGTGCCACTTTCAGCACCTTTAAATAAGTGAAACATAATATAACCAGTGAGAGCATGAAACTGGCGGCATGGAACACGATGGTGAACGCCATGAAGCGTCTGGTCTCGGGGGCGTCTTGGACATGCAGGGTACAGGAGGCGTACATGCTACTGTAGTCTAACCAGGACAGGAAGAGAGAGACCAGGGGGAAGGTGAGCGAGTGCAGCCAGGTGTACCCCATCATGACCACTGCATCCTTGTACCTCATCTTGCTGGTGTAACTTAAGGGGAAAACCACAGCAATCCATTTGTCTATGCTGAGAGCTGCCATGCTGAGCATGGTGTTAGAAGTCAAAAAAGTTTCCAAAAATCCCAAGGCTTTACAGATGCAGTCACTGAATGGCTGTTGGTGATGTAAGATAGCCAGGAAAGTGGAGGGCATGTTGAGGATAGTCAGAAGGAGGTTGCAGAGTGAGAGGTTGACCAGAAAGATCCCAGAGACCTGCTTCCTTATCTCTGCGCTGTACAAGAAGCATATCAGCACCAGGAGGTTAGCCAGCAGGGAGACAATGAAGACTACTGTGAGTAAACCAGCCAGCAGAATCTCTGCCAAGTGCATTTCTTAGCATCTATCCATTAGCCTGATTTTTTCACAGCACTCATTGAATTAGCAGGATGAATTAGCGAGGCTGGCTTTTCTACATGCCTCCTCTGTGGGGTTAGGACAGGATGATCTGACTCCCCCAGGTTCTGTTCTTTATGATGGTGCTGCTGCTGCTGTCCAAGGTCCTGAAGATGCCAAGGAGCCCAGGTCCCATTCCACTGCTGCCTGCTGCTTGTCTCTGCTGCTGCTGCTGCTACAGCTCCTGAAATCCAAGTGAGTGCAGTCATTCCATAGATCACCCTGATAATAATAATAATAATAATAATAATAAAAGCAGTTGTTTCTTCAATGGTCTTTGCAAGAAAGCAGCCAAGCAGTTGTGAGTGAGTGGCACACCTTCTCCTCTGCCTACAAGGCTGACTCATGCGCAGGACAGCAGAGCTGACAAAGGCAAGACAGGCACATCACCATCACTCCCTGCCTGCAGGTTCCTTGCTACTTAGTCATGATGTGTGACACTGACCCTACAATGTAACAGAAGGAAAACGACACCTCATCCATTCTGCACTAGCTGGCACATTTTCTGTGTGCAATTAAGGACAGGTCCTGTGCTCCTCCGAACACTGGAACAAGTCAGATCCTGTTAAGTATTTATTTAATTCCTTGTTATAATAACCCACCACTGATACAAGTCCTCATTAGCCGCTTATTAAAAGGGTTGGTGTTTCTGTCGGACTGATCAAATGTATGGAAAGATTCATATATAAAAGATAGGATCATCATCATCAGTCGTTTCATGTGATCTTGCTCCACAGCTCAATGTCAGCACTGATTATAATAAAGAAAATCAGGTTTTCAGCCTGTAACTACAAAACTACAACCCCCAGCATGCTAGCTAGAGATCCGCAGAGGATCGAATTTGAGTAACATTTCCTGAAATTCGCCAGTACACCGGAATTGGGACACTTTCCATTTTGATTTTAGAGGATCCCAAAATAAAAACTATCTACCTCCAAACAAATAAGAAAATCATACATGTATTTTCCCCAAAAAAAAAGATTTACAGTAATGCAAAGTCGGCAAATGTTCGTTTTTTGCGTTTCTGTTTTTCGCTCCTCTTCTTCCCAGAGCCATAACTTTTATTTTTCCATCAATATGGCCGTGTGAGGGCTTGCTTTTTTGCAGGACATGTTGTACTTTTGAATGACACCATTGGTTTTACCATGTCGTGTACTCGAAAACGGGAAAAAAATTCCAAGTGCGGAATCCAGTTTTTTGGATTTTTTTTTACCATGTTCACCAAATGCTAAAATTGACCCGCCATTATCATTCTCCAGGTCGTTATGAGTTCATAGACACCAAACATGTCTAGGTTGGTTTTTAGTTAAATGGTGAAAACAAAATCCAAAGTTTGTTAAAATAAATAAATAAAAAATTGTGTCATTTTCTGAGACCTGTAGCGTCTCTAGTTTTCATGATCTGGGGTCAGGTGAGGGATTATTTTATCTGCGCCGAGCTCATGTTTTTATTGATACCATTTTGGTGTGCATATGATCTTTTGATCGCCCGTTATTGCATTTTAATGCAATGTTGTGGCGACCAAAAAAACATAATTCTGGCGTCTTGACTTTTTTTTTCTCGCTATGCCGTTTACCGATCGGATTCATTTTTTTATATATTGATAGATCAGGAGATTATAAATGAGACGATACCAAATATGTTTTTTTATTGTTTTATTTTGAACTTAGGTGAATGGGGGGTGATTTGAACTTTTATATTTTTTATTTTCTTTTATATTTCTAAAAACATTTTTTTTACTTTTTGCATGCTTCAATAATCTGGTCACCTCTGCTACACACAGACGATTATCAGATTTCCAGTATGTCGCAAAAATGCTCACTTGCTATGAGCGCTGACAGCTGGGCGCAATCCGGTACTGACAACCACCGGAGTCTCCTGCAGACCCCGGGTTGTCATGCCAACCCATCGGCGACCCCAGGTCATGTGGCAATGGCGAGATGGGCGTGATTATTGACGCACTTCCGGTGCGATCACATTAAATGCCGAAGTCAGAGATTGACAGCGGCATTTAACGGGTTAACTGCCGCGGGTAGATTGTGATTCTTCCCACGGCTGTTAGGGGCACATGTCAGCTGTTCAAAACAGCTGACATGTGGCGGGAAAGATGTGGGCTCAGCGCCAGAGCCCATATCAAAGGAAGGGACACGACATGCGCCGTACATGTACAGAGTACAGTATGTTGTGAAGGGGTTAATATTCTCACCGATTGTTGATCTCTCTGATGTCCAGCTCGGTTCCGCTCCTCATCTCAGTTACATCACTGCTCTTCAGACTCTCCAGATCACTCCCTGTACTATGCGTGAGCCGGAAGTCTCTAATACAATGTGAATGCTATACTTTTCTGATGCTCCATAGGCTTAGGCTAGGTTCACACTGCGTTAACAGCATCCCGTTCAACACATACGTTAACGGGCTGCTGTTAATGCAAGTGCCGACTTGTTACATCGCTAGCGCAGATAGAGCACCTGCTTGCTCTATCTGCGCTAGCAGTGACGGACCCGGAAACACTGCAGCCTGCGTCTCAGGGTCCGTCACTCAATGACGGCACATGACTAGCGCACGACCACTGTGGGCGTGCGCTAGCGATGCTTCCGACATAGAACTTAATGGCGTTATGCTGCAGTGTAACGTAGTCCGTCTAACGGACTGCCAAAATGAAATGTGAACCCAGCCTTATATTGTAAAAGTCACTTCCCGGTCACGTGCTTAACGTAACCCAGAGAGTCTTAAGAGCGTTGACATCTCTCAGAAGTGGAGCAAAATGGTGCTGGATCCCAGAGAAGATGGTGGTAGGTACATATATTAAGACAATAAACTACATGCACATATACACAGATTTAAGTTGAACTTGTCCTGTAAAAAAATGCTATTAACCAGCAGATCTGAGGTTAATCTGCAGGCTAATAGCGCTCTGAAGCGCCAGCACTGAAAGCCCCGCTACCGGGAGGAAATTAACTTTATTCCACCTGGCAGTCTCCGGCTTTCAGTCATTGAGGTGCGTCTTCAGTCACAGCTCAGTTCATAGTCATAAGTGGCTGTGACTGACATCCGTCTCAGCATTGATTCACTGTAGAGCTGGTTGTTAGTCAGAGCCACTGCTCCCTATGAACTGAGTGGTTACTGAAGCCACACCTCAATGACTAAAATCCGGAAGCTGCCGAGAGAAATAAAGTTAATTTCTTCCTGGCATTGATGATCTCATTTCATGGGTGCACTTCTCTAAAGAGGTTGGACAAAGAGAGTCATTATTCATCTGCACTAGTAGGAAATATGGATTCCATAGGGTGTGTATTGAAGAAATTATAACAATCAACAACTCTCACTCTTGTGGACTTAACTTATCCAGATATCACAATAAGGTACCATCACCTGTATCATCTCAATGACCACTGCAGAGGAAAATTACTATAAAGCCAGTGACAATGTCCCCAGCTGATTGCTAAAGGAGCTTTTATTTGAAAAGGCGTCCTCTTATTTTTCTCACATGTTATTAGAATTGTATGCATAGGTAAGTGCCCCAGAAAGTTTTTGGGATGGGATATTATTGTGATTATTATGAATTGATGATATGGTTATACTAGCATGTGTGATATTCTATAGTGATAAATTGGATTCTTTATAGCATTTGGCTAGATACTATGGATGAGTGAACGTGCTCGGTGATGCTCGGATTTCACTCAAGTATCTGAGTGCTTGGATGTGCTTGTCACTCGATGAGCATTGGCCGGTGCTCGGATTTGAAGCTTGAATCCCCGCCCCACTTGTTTTGGGCCTGTTACACAGCCAATAACCATAGTCATCTTGGTAGTGGCATTACTGTGATTGTCTGGCTGCATTACCTCATCAACGGTTATAAAAAGATTTGCGCCACCGTGCTCGACTCACTAACACAATTGAACAGCTCAGGGACAGTTGTTATTGGAGGGAGAGAGCAGTTATCCAGGCCTATGTGTGTACAGTTTAACTATAGTTCGGTCATGTTGATACTGTTGCTGATGCTGAACCCTCATACTCACAGTCCTTCTAAGGGGTAATCTGAGCTTTGCTATTTGCATCAGATACATTCTGCATTTAGCCTAGGGACAGTTGCAGGAGCAGTGAGAGTGTCAGAATAGAGCATCTAGGCAGGGCTTAGGTCACTGAATCTGGTGCTAAATATAAAGCTGCTACACCTGACCACATTCTTTTTATGGGGGGTGAAAAATTCACTATCTTGTCATCCATAGATTATTACGTGCTTTGTGTTACATTACGGTGCTATACAACCACTTATAACACTAAAAAAAAAGTTTAAAATATTTTCTGGATTCAATTAGTTATCCATAGAGTGTTACGTTGTTTGTTTACATTTCGGTGGCATATAACAGTCCGAGAAGGGTCAAAAATTTTTCTGGGTTCAATTAGTCATCCATACAATATTACTTGCTTTGTTTTACATTTCAGTAGTATATAATATTCTAAAAAAGCATTCAAACAATTTTCTGGATTCAATTAGTCATCCATAGAGTATTAAATGCTTTGTATTACATTTTGGTGATATATAACACTCCAAGAAAGTGTTAAAAAAAAATTGAGATTCAATTAGTCATCCATAGAGTGTTATGTGCTTTGTTTTCCATTTCAGCGGTATATAACATTCCAAAGAAGCATTCAAACATTTTTATGGACTGAATTTTTCATTCGAAGTGTATCATGTGCTTTTCTTTACATTTTGGTTTTATGTAACACTCAAAAAAAGTGTTAAAAAGTGTTGAATTTTTTATCCATAGAGTATTATGTGCTTTGTTTTATATTTTGGTGGTATATAACACTCCAGAAAAGCAATAAAAAAAATTTCTGAATTCAATTAGTCATCCATAAAGTATTACGTGCTTTGTTTTACATTTCAGTAGTATATGACACTCAAAAAAAGCATTCAACATTTTTTTTCTGGATAGAATTTGGCATCAATAATTCATTATGTACTTTGCTTTACATTATGATGGTATATCACACTCTAAAAAAGCGTTCAAAATGTTTTTCTGAATTGAATTTGTCATCCATAGAGCATTATGTGCTTTGTTTTACATTTCAGTGACATATGACATTCCAAAAATGGGTTCACCATTTTTTCTGGATTGAATTTGTCATCCATAGAATAACGTGTGATGTTTTACATTTCGGTGATATATAACACTCCAAAAAAGCTTTTAAAAAATTTTCTGGATTCAATGAGTCATCTATAGAGTATTACATTCTTTGTGTTAAATTTCAGTGCTATATAACATTCAAAAAAAGCGTAAACATTTTTTTCTGGATTCAACTAGTCAGTCATCCATGGAGTATTACGTGCTTTCTATTAAATTTCATTAGTATATAACACTCATAAAAAAGCATTCAAAAACTTTTCTGGATTGAATTTGTCATCCATAGATTGAATTTGTCATGAATACACTTTTACGTGATTTGTGTTACATTATGGTGGTATTAATCCCTTCACCCCAAAGCCTTTTTTCACCTTCCTGACCAGGCAATATTTTACAATTCTGACCAGCGTCACTTTATCACTTAATAACTCTGGAACGCTTCAATGGATCTCACTGATTCTAAGGTTGTTTTTTCATGACATATTGTACATCACGATAGTGGTAAAATTTCTTTGATATGACTTACATAAATTTGTGAAAACATCAGAAATTTGGCTAAAATTAAAAAAGTTCAGCAATTTTCAAACTTTTAACTTTTATAACCTTAAATCAGATAGTTATGTCACACAAAATAGTTAACACATAAGATTTCACACTTGTCTACTTTACATCAACACAATTTTTGAAACACAATTTTTTAAGGAAGTTATAAGGGTTAAAAGTTGACTAGCAATTTCTAATTTTTCCAACAAAATTTACAAAACCATTTTTTTAGGGACCACCTCACATTTGAAGTGACATTGAGGGGTCTATATGACAGAAAATACCCAGAAATGACACCATTCTAAAAACTGCACCCATCAAGGTGCTCAAAACCACATTCAAGATATTTATTAACCCTGCAGATGATTCACAGAAATTAATGGAATGTGGATGGAAAAAAATAACATTTACCTTTTTTTTCACCAAAACTTTACTTTAGACCCACATTTTTTTATTTTCACAAAGGTAACAGAAGAAAATGGACCGCAACATTTATTGTGCAATTTCTCCTGAGTATGCCAATGCCCTATTTGTGTAGGAAAACTACTGTTTGGGCGCACGGCATGGCTCAGAAGGGAAGCAGCGCCATTTGAATTTTTGAATGCAAAATTTGCTGGAATAATTAGCGCACGCCATGTCGCATTTGGAGAGCCCCTGATGTGCCTAAACAGTGGAAATCCCCACAAGTGGCACCATTTTGGAAGCTAGACCCCACAAGGAACTTATTTAGATGTGTGGTGAGCACCTTGAACAGCCAGGTGCTTCACAGAAGTTTATAATGTTGAGCTGTCAAAAAAAATTTCCATATATACCAAATATGTGGAAGATAACTATTAAGTGCGCAAACGGCAGGACTCGGAAGGGAAGGAGCAGCATTTGAATTTATGAATGCAAAATATCCTGGAGTAATTAGCAGACGCAATGTTGCATTTGGAGTGCCCCTGATGTGCCTAAACAGTGCAAACCCCCCACAAGTGACACCATTTTAGAAACTAGACCCCTCAAGAAACTTACCTAGATGTATGTTAGGTACCTTGAACCGCTAGGTGCTTCACAGAAGTTTATAATGTTGAGCAGTGAAAAAAAAATTCAAATTCTTCCCAACAAAATGTTTTTTTGCCCCACATTTTGCATTTTCACAAGGGTAACAGAAGAATTTGAACCCCACAATTTGTTGTGCAATTTCTCATGAGTACACCGATAGCCCAAATATGGGGAGAAACTACTGTTTGGGTGCACTGCAAGGCACAGACGGGAAGAAACGTCATTTGACTTTGGGAGTGCAAAACTGTCTGGAATAATTAGGGGACACCTTGTCGCATTTGGAGGGTCCTTGATGTACCTTAACAATGGAAACTGCCCAAAACTTACCACATTTTGAAAAAAATATACAAGCCATTAAACAGGAAAGTATGTTTCTGAACATTTTTTTCCTGTAAGCTTCAATTTTTTGTCTATTGTGAATGTTTTATTGTAATTCCTTAAAGTGGAGTAAAAGGGTGACACCATTGTTCTCAGCAGTGATCGGGGGAGTCAGAGATGCTTCCAGGATTCTTCCCCATGTTGTTCTCCTTCCATTCAACACTTTTTCCATCCATTTCAACATTCTCACTGCTCCAGACCTCCTTGTAGGGTCTGCCGGAAAAATGCTAGTCTTTCCCATTGACTCCCATTATACTTGTTACTCAAAATGAGCATCCGAGCGTTAAGAATTGATCAGTTCGAGTATCGAGCACTGGAGCCTTTTAGCGCTCGCTCATCCCTGGTGGACACATCTGAAGTTCCCAGTGTATCAAACAGACTACAATTATACTCATTACAGACTGTTCCCACTAAGCCTTGCATCCTGGAAGTAATATAGTTAAAAAATTAATTTCCATGTAAGTGCGGCAGATGTTGGGTATTAAATTGTCATTTTCACCCCCTTCCTTTCTGGGACACAAAGACAGAAGACTGGTTACAATCAGCAGAGACGTCCTATTGTAGCTTTTTGCTGACCTTATATACCATATATATTTCTAATAGTTATACACAATTTTTCCTTCTTGTCCACCAGATGCTTTTTACTGCACCAAATAATTATTATTAATATTCATTGTAGTTCAGGCAATGTAGTCATGCATCAAGATGATCAGGATGAGCAGGGATTTCTCCAGGAAGGAAAGGCCATGATATAAAAGTAAACGTGAACCTTTTACTAATTTTATGGACCCTTTATTGTTTAGCAAAGAAAGGTATGATCAGCACTTTGTACCAAGTCTTAATGTGCTAATCCAGGACATATTCATGGAAGAACTAAACTTGCTGACACTGAATCATATAATTGTGTGATGGTTTGGTTTTTGTTGCCTATCAGGAAATAAAATGTTTTTGCTACTTTAAGAGAACCTGTCACATCCCCAAATGCTATTACCCTGCACATATGGGGTTAATCTGCAGGTCTCTATAACTAAAATAAATATTTTTTATGCATGACAGATTCCCTTTAATCCTAGAACAATATAATATAGGGGCAAAGGCACTGATTCCAGCTATGTGTCACTTACTGGGCTGCTTATTGTCGTTTTTATAAATTCACTATTTTATCAGCAGGAAATTATCACTAGAGGACTAGTACACCTGCTGCAATGTAATCCTCTATATTCATGAGCTCCTCATAACCCAACCCACACCACTGATTGGCAGGTTTATGCCTATGCGCAGTGTACACAGAAAGCTGCCAATCAGTGATGTTGACGGGGTTATACAGAGAACTGGTAGATCTGCAGCAAAAAAACCTCTGATTTCACCAAAACTGTAACAAGCAGCCCAGTAAGGGATCCATTGCTGTAATCAGCATCTCTGCATTACATTGTGGTGCTCTAAGATAGGGTAGCGAAATCCTCGTGACAAAGTTCCTTTAAATGGGTTTCCAGGATTAGAAAAAAAAGCATTGCTGCTTTCCTTCCAAAACAGAACAACTCCTGAACTATGGATTGTGTAGAATTGCAACTCTGCCCAATTAACAAAATGGAGCTTAGCAGCAATACCACACACCATCTTTGGTTAGAGGAAGCACTGTTTCTTAAAGGGAATCTGTCACCAGGTTTTTGTTACCCCCCTTTTGGGAGCAGAATTAAATAGGGATAAAGACCCTGATTCCAGCGATGTGTCACTTATTGGACTGCTTGTTGCAATTTATAATAAAAACTATATTATCTTCTGCAGAGTTAGCAGTTCTCTGAATGCTGAGCCTTGTATAACCCCGCCCATATTACTGACTGGCAGCTTCCCATGTATGCTGTGTATAGGCAGAAAACTACCAATCAGTGGTGGGGGCATATTTGGACTACCTGGCTATTCCTTAGAATATAATAATAAGTCTAAAAATTATCCATTCTGTCAATATATATATATATATATATATATATATATATATAAAATATAAATTACAACTGAATGATGGTGGTCTAATCAATGAGTCAAAGCCTTTATTTTAACATTGACGAAACCTTCTGATATTGACAGATTCTGCTGACAGCCTATTGTGCATGGGAGCCCCTGACCTCACCCTACAAATGGTATTGGGGAGATAAGGACCCTGCTGGTGGCGGACATATCATTAGTGCAGTCGTACAGAGGCCCAAAAGGTAAGGGGGCCATTTCAAACTCCAAAGCAGGAGGAATTGTGCATGATGATGAGCTATTGGACAGTAAAGAGCCCATATATTGTTTTTGCACAGGAGGCCTCTTCTGTCTGTGTCCACCACTGGATCCACTGGATCCAGCATGCTAATTTCAGCGGACTGAGCAATCCTGTATATGGGAGAGTTGAGGGAGATACCTGCCTGCCAAATGATCGCCCAAACCATCTTTCCAGCTGAAGGCTTTCTAAAGTGTATGGAGGGGGGCACAACAAAAGATGGTTGTCAAAAGTGGACATCACCTTTCAATGGCTGCTATTTGAGATAGCCCACCAAACTTGGGTCTTCTACACTAGTAATCGCTTCATCAAATTATTATTAAACATCTACAGGGATCGTTGGCGGCTCTTAGTTCTTTAGAACCAACTTTATAAAATATCACTCTTTAACATAAGCAAAAAGAGCGTAACAGCAGAGCAGAAAACAAGTACAGTAGTCCTGAATCAAGAAGGAACTCAACGGAGCATTGCCGAAAATGGCTGGAAAAACAGTTCTAACATAGGGCTTCAAAGTCTAAAGACTGTGGAGTTAGGATTCAGGTAAGGGTTTTTTATTATTTTTTTGCGCTAATGGCTGAATTTGACACATTTCCTCCAGTACTTGAGATGTTCCTAATCACGGGCTCTTTGCATCATTCTTTCTGCACAAAACCCAGATAATACTCCATCTAATGTTCTTGGTTTGTGCAGCGAGCATTGGAAATCACACGAAAGGTAAAACCTTTTATTCAAAACTTCGCTGAACAATTTTTTCTCTACTCCAGAGTGATGACATTGCCCAAGGATAACACTTGTACTACTTGATTCTGAGTTTGATAAAAGCTTATTGTTTTGTTACTGAACTTTTCTCTGTATAATCTACTATATAATCGTCTAATTCTGTCTATTTGTCTGTAACGGAAATCCTGCGTCGCTGATTGGGCAAGGGATTTAAAGACCGCTTTGCTGATTTGTCGCGTCCGGCCAGCAGCGACCAATCAGCGACAGGGGCAGTCCTGCCGTGAATTGGCGCGGGATTTGTACCACACTTCGCTGATTGGTCGCACTCGGCCACTCGCGACCAATCAGCGACAGGTGAAGTCCGGCCCCGAATTGGCGCGGGATTTGAACCACACTTCGCTGATTCGTTCAGTTGTATTAAGTTCTATGAGCAATAAAATTTAATGATAATGTATATATTTTACCCGGGAAATCCTGTGTATTCATTGCATTTTTCTTAAATCTTCATAAATAAACTACATACATATTCTAGAATACCTGATGAGTTAGAATCGGGCCACCATCTAGTGGAATATATTTAGTCAAAACCGATAAAATTACAGAGTATTGTTAATAGTAGACAAAGTGGTTGTACAGGATTAGAAACACATGGCAGACTTAAAGCGAACTTGTCAGCAGGATCTAGCCCTATAAACTAAAGGCATGGCTATAATGGTGCCGTGATGCTGATTAATATGATACCTAATGTGAAGGGATTCGCTCAGTGGCTGCTGAATACTCACCTTATGAAGTTTTTTAAAAAATTACATCTTGTGGGCTCCAGTGTGCTTCAGGATGGGGTGTGGGGGCTGGGTCTTCTTCCGGTTCTCCGCCCCTTCTTCTGGTTCTCCTCTGTTTCTTGTGCAGGTCATTGATTATTCAGTGACCTGCCTCCTTTTTAAAATTCCACGCTGCCGTCGCCATCATTGTGTTGGCAGCACATACACAGCGGGAGCCGGCATCCTGTGCTCAGGGCTTCAATAAAATGGCACTGGAGGCGGCGCATACACAGATCGAGATTTTGGCTTTGAATTGAGCTGAGATCACGATCTGCGCATGCGTAGCCTCCAGCGTCATTTTATTGAAGTCCTGAGCACAGGACTTCAGCTGCGTATGCGCTGTCCACACAATGATGGCGGCAGCAAAACAGAATTATAAAAATGAGGCAAGTCACTGAATTATAAGTATATAGAAAACACCGTGTGCACAGCTATGGGGTGGTGCTAAGGTTAGATTCCCAAACCGTTAATGTAGTAAAAGTAAACCTTGCGTCTGACGTGCGGTGGATTCCGTGTCTGGCGGCGGATGTAACCGCCCTCTCTCCTTATTCTCCTTTCTCAGCTTCTACATGCCATTTAATGCCCAGCGGCAGAAGTACCCGCCTACCTACATTCTTTCAGTGCCTCGTATACCACTTAGTGCGGTCTCCCGCTTAGGTACTCTTCAACTCTTCACATACAGTCCTTTTCTGGGAATTACCGTATATACTCAAGTATAAGCCGACCCGAGTATAAGCCGACCCCCCTAATTTTGCAACAAAAAACTGGGAAAACTTATTGACTCGAGTATAAGCCTAGGGTGGAAAATGCAGCAGCTACCGGAAAATGTCAAAAATAAAAATAGATACCAATAAAAGTAAAATTAATTGAGACATCAGTAGGTTAAGTGTTTTTGAATATCCATATTGAATCAGGAGCCCCATATAATGCTCCATTCAGTTCTTTATGGCCCCATAGATGCCCCATATAATACTCCATGCAGTTCTTTATGGCCCCATAGATGCTCCATATAATGCTCCATGCAGTTCTTTATGGCCCCATGTAATGCTCCATGCAGTTCATTATGGCCCCATAGATGCCCCATATAATGCTCCATGCAGTTATGGCCTCATATAATGTCCCATATAATGCTCCATGCAGGTCTTTATGGCCCCATAGACGCTCCATACAGCATTGTGCCACATGTAATGCTGCTCCAATAAAAAAAAATTATATACTCACCTCTCGTCGCTGCCCGCTGCTCCTCAGCGTCCCGTCTCTCCGCACTGACTGTTCAGGCAGAGGGCGGCGCGCACACTCATACGTCATCGCGCCCTCTGACCTGCACAGTCACAGCAAGAGGACGGGAAGACGGAGCGGCAGCCAGCGGATGGAACGCTGACAGGTGAATATGAAATACTCACCTGCTCCTGGCGCTCCTGATGCTGTCCCTGCCTGTCTCATAGTACCGCAGCTTCTTCCTGTAATGAGCGGTCACTGATACCGTTCATTACAGTAATGATTATGCAGCTCCACCCCTATGGGAGTGGAGTCCATATTCATTACTTTAATGAGCGATACCATGTGGCCGCTGAATAGAGGAAGAGCTGTAGCGTGGGAGACCATGGGACAGGCTGGGACAGCGTTAGGAGCGCCAGGAGCAGGTGAGTATGCGACAGTCCTCTCTCCCACTCACCCGCCGACCCCACTGCCGACCATCACTCGAGTATCAGCCGAGAAGGGCACTTTCAGCCCAAAAATTTGGGCTGAAAATCTTGGCTTATACTCGAGTATATATGGTAGGTTATACACAAGCCCAGTGTATCACGTTACTGATGAAGGTCCGTGTGGACCGAAACATTTCATTCATGTGCTACAATAAATTAATTCCAATTCATTTAAGTTGAGTGCAAGGTTTACTCTTACTGAATTATCAGTGACCTGCACAAGAGGTCGCAGACTCACACTGCGCACACGCCACACACACAATGATAGCAGCAGCAGCATGGAATTTTTAAAAGGAGGCAGGTCACTAAATAATCAGTGACCTGTACAAGAAACAGAAGAGGCTGGGGGTGGGGTGTAAGCTGTGGACTGGGGTGGGCTCCTCACGATACAGCAAAGCCGTGGACAAGGAAAGCAGTAAACACTAAATCTGTCAAATTAACGTTTACTGTGAAACTCCGACTGATAATGCTTCTGTGGCACCCCAGGGGTCCGGTTACCACAGTGGCATTGCCTCCCTCACAAGGGGTGATGACATGCCTGGAAGCAGAAAGGGATTCCCTTAGCAGGTAAATTCAGCATACAACTCTTTCCTGACTCCAGACCAGAAGGGGGAGCTCTGAACCCGGTTTCAGGGTAGCTTCCCTATAAGTTCTGGCCTGGGGCAGAGTTAGTGAGTCTGAGGGAGACAGTGGAGGAGGAAGCACCAAGGACTGAGAGCAAAAGGCCGGACACCGGAGTTTGTGGTTATCTGGGGACTGCAGGCCCAGCAACTGAATCCGGAGGGCATGAGGTTGCATGTCTCCTGGCCACAACTCACCCCCGAAGGCACAGCCACAAACTAGAGCCCGGAGTCACGAGAGAGTGACACCTGTAAAAGGCTCGAGCTGCCTGCCATGCAGGTAGTGTTCCACTTAAGGAGACAGACTGAGAGAGGGACTTGCAGAGAGCTTAAGGCAGTAAGGACCTAAAGAACAGCGCAGTAAGGGAGGCCTCCAACACCACCTGCCTAGGGGATTCTGAACTGCTTCGAGGCTGCCTGGATCTCCAAGATCACCTGTCACCAGTGCCCCAGACTGTATCTGCAATTAAAGGTAAAGAAACTACAGCCATCCAATCATTCCGGCACCCCAACATCCAAAACCCCTCATAGACTGTTCTGGTAGCCCTGGGGCCCCTGCTCCACCTGTGGGGAGCCAAACCATCTCAGCTGCATTACCATCGTCCCCAGCGGTCCCTTCAAGCAGCGTTGGCCATCCCTGGCCGAGTACCAGAGGTGGCATCACGAACATTCTCTTTATTCCCTACAAACTTTATTTTCCATCATCCATCCCTATTTCATTGCGCACCCAGGGCAGTGACCGTGTCACCGCTGCTGTGACCACCCCTTTAAGAACCATCCGACCTGGTTCCGAGTACTCCACGGCCCTGGCGGGTGTTGCATTTCCATCAAACAACAAAATGTGACAGGTTAATTCACACACACCTGGACAGAACTCACTGGAACTACTGTGCTGCAGCACTCAGTAGGCACGGAAATGTTGACTATGTTACCATAATTTACCTAGTTGTGCACCCGCCTAGTGAGGCTAACAAGTATTTATCTGACCAATGAAATTAATGTCGGGTGGCCTACTGGTGATGCTGCACAGCTGCTTACAAACTTAACAAAACGACACTACACCCCCTAGGTAGAACCTAGTTATTGAATTATGCACCATTGTGTTCACTTTAAGGACCATGTAAGTGCAGTGGGCCACTCCTCGGATCACCACTGTATACTTTGGTAGATCCCCTTTAATACTGTAGCCTCTGTAAGTCACTAGTGGTTCAGCAATCTGAGTCTGATGGCACTGATGCCTTCATGTGCCTGTGCAGTGCCCCCACCGCCGCAGGGCCGAGGGGTACCCGGTACCGGGCCTCTGAGTCTCTGCTCTGGGGTTGTCACGGTGGCTAGGCCCGGTCCGTGACCCTGCTGGTGGGGAGGCGACGTACAGTGAAAGATGTAGATGGTGGTAGTGGTGCGGTGTAGTGCCGGTCGCAGTAAATAACGAGGACACCAGGTTGCATTCTCTTTACCTCTTTACTGAAGGTCTCTGGGTCCTCAGTCCAGAATACGGTTCACCAGGCTGCGCAAGTCCGGCCGGTCCAATGGCACCTCCAGAGTTCTCTTTGCAGGTGGAAATCTGTGCCTTCCTGCTAGCGCTATGTGTTGTGGTCCTCCCCTGCTGAGCTTACGGGATAGTACCCCACAACTGTTGTGTCTGTTTCTCGTGTTCCCTCACAACTCGTTCGGATGATGTTCTTCGTCTTCGTCCCTCCCTGATGTTCTGGTTAGGACGGCACCCGTATGACAAGTAGGCTCGGAGCTCTTCCGGGACCCTAGAGTCGCCCCTATCCTAGTGTGCCCCCCATGTCTTCATAGGTGATGTATGTGAGATAGCCCGCCTGTGATTGACTGTCCTGCCGTTGGTTTGAAGTATTGCTTGGAGCTAGATATATAAATACTTCCTCGGCGTTCCGGCCGCCGGTTGTGCGCCTCAGTAGGATGTTGCCTCGGTCTTACAGCACGACTCCTACTGGTATTCTCCTCTTGCTTTGATCTCGTTTCTCACTCAGCACAATATATCTCGCTTCTGATCCTTTCTTAGGGCACCGCCGCTATGCTGAGCAGGCATGGTCCCGTGACGTTCTTTCTCGTTGCCAGGCCTCTGTCAGGGTCCCAAACCTGACAGAGACCCTACTGAATCTTCCCCCCACAACACCCGCTGCCACAAGGTGTTGCCTGGTTCCAACCCAGTCAGCTTTCTCTCCTAACTTCCTGCCTGACCCCCAGTTTACCCACGATGGTGAGGAGTGGCCTAATAAATAGCACCCTTAGCTCCCCCTGGAGGCCCGCCCGACTGTGAAATGTATTGGTGTATGTGATACCTGGTCAGATGAACTCCTTCAGTGCCATCAGACGTACCATAGCTCCCCTTAGCGGCAGAGCTTCAGTACTGCAACGACCAGGACTCTGGGGCGCTGCACTCCCCCCCGGTTAAATCCAGTACTCCGGGACTGGGAAGAAAACAACAATACAGGTTAGCAAAAAGACATACAATTTTGTTGAGTGCAATAACAATAAGCATACTTGAACAGAGCTTCCCTTTATGGGAGGTGAGGACACTTGAACGTTACAAACATGGTTAAATATTATAGCAACATGCTATAAACAACTTTCTTTTACCCAACCGGGTATTCTACTTAGTGTGATTCTTTGAACAATAATTTAACATTGCCTTTAAGGACGTACACTCTGCATCCACAAAAGACCTTCTTATAATCACATTATAAGGCTGAGCAATGTTGCTACATTCTCCTACTTTACGTCTGCAGGACCGCCTGTCCCAACGGCTCCAGACCTACTGCCTCTCCTCTCTTTGCAGGACCGCCCCGTTCAGCCCGGGCCTACTGCCCTTCCACCACTATACACAGTATAGAACACGTTTTTCTTTCAGTTTGAGATCACTGAGCCATCTCTATATGGCTCCTAAGAGGACTCACCACTAACCCCTACGGGTTCACTTCCTGTCCTCATTCTTCTTTTAACATTATTGAACATTTTCTATTAAATAAAGTATTAAACTTCCTTCATTACTTTCTTACTGACATGTATGCAGGACGCTATGTCTACCCCTACGGGTCTGCTGCATCTTTCTTCTAGCTTTCACCTATGCAGGACTTGATGTCTACCCCTACAGGTCTACTGCACCTTTCCAATAATTACTTTATTTCAGAGCACATTATCAACATTTCTTATAATTGTCTAGCTGGTTACATTTAACGTTTACATATCAACTTTATTACTTTCTTTCTTCTAAGACATTATTGCCCTCTAGCTGTCTTAAGGCAATGCCACTCCTAAGTGCAACGTGTGAACATCCCCTTTAAGAGGGGACCAAGTCTTTATGAGGTAGCGCAGCTTCTTCAGCTACCAGTCCATACACAGTAAGGACTCCGGTGCGGTATCTTCGCAAAGAGTCCTTCTTGTATGTAAAACCAGTAAGGAGCACCTTTAAGAAGGTGCAACTATTTACAAAGAGTTTGTATCATGCACTGTTCATTATTCCAGCAGTTCCTTTCAACAAGAAACAAAAAGTAGAAAAACAACCCAAAAGCAATAGGGATCCCGGGTCAACAAAGGGATCCCTTGAAGAGTTAACCCTGGACGGGTTTAAAGCAGCAAGAAGCAGGGAAACAAACAGTTAACTATGTACAGTTTCAGGTTTCCGAGGTTTAGTTGGACGGCTTCCAGGGCTGCACCTGGCACTTAACCCTTTTTGGCCTGGGAAAAGTGAGGTCCAGGGTTACACCCAGTGCTGGACAAACGCCGTTAATCCGTCTTTCATGTACGGTTAAATCATGCGCAGCAATGGAGGTCTGCGCAGCTTGAGTATGGGCATTTGCTGCAGCAGAGGTAGCGGCCGCTGCAAGATCAGTCACTGGAACGGAGTCAGCAGCTGTGGCACTAGCAGTCACGGGAGTGGTGTCAGTCATCAGGGCAGGGTCGTCCTTCATACCTGCTTCAGATGCGGTCCCTCCGGTGCCGGTCTGCTCCGTTTCCGCTGGGATCTGGTACGCTGGTTGCAGGGCCTCGCGCTGCGGCATTGTCATCTCCGCTGGCAGCATCTCGCTTTCCGGCAGAGCCTTGCTTTCTGGCTTCGGAGCACTGGAACTTCTTTCTTGCTCCGGACCAGACGAGGCTGCCGACAGATGTCTGGTGAGGCTCCCGATGATGGTCTTTTTCCACCCGGCCTCAGTGCTCAGCTGCGTCCGCAGGAGTTGGTGGATCAGCTCGTCCGCTCCGGTCTGCAGGAGGTCAGCGTCAACTGTGGAGGTCTGGCTGCGGTGCCCCTCCGGGTAGCTGGGGGAGTCTTCGGCTCCGACCCCACGCTCCGGCTCCAGGTGGCTGGCCATGGCGTCCTCCATGTCGCTGACTTCTTCTTCCTGGTCCTTTTCTCGCTCTCTCCTCCGTGGGCGGTTTCGTTTTCTTTGTCTCTGCCCACCATTGAGGATCACGAGGCGGATCTCGGCTGCTGACGGACACGTCCTCAAGGGGCCGGAATATTTAGACTGGGCGGCCATTGTCTTTCGCGCTCTTCAGCTCGTTCACGCCCACTTCCACGCCCTTCTTCTTCTCCTGCGCTCTCCTTAGCGCTGTAATGGCGGCGGTTTTGGCGGGAACTTTTGGCGGCAAGTGGCAATCCACAGTCTTTGCAATAAAGTACAGTCCAAGCACAGTAAATCACAGTTCCAAGGCACACATGACCTGATTCTTCAGGCTTAAGTAGATCCTGTTCGTGACGCCAAGTTTTGCAGTGACCCCACCGCCGCAGGGCCAAGGGGTACCCGGTACCGGGCCTCTGAGTCTCTGCTCTGGAGTTGTCACGGTGGCTAGGCCCGGTCCGTGACCCTGCTGGTGGGGAGGCGACGTACAGTGAAAGATGTAGATGGTGGTAGTGGTGCGGTGTAGTGCCGGTCGCAGTAAATAACGAGGACACCAGGTTGCAGTCTCTTTACCTCTTTACTGAAGGTCTCTGGGTCCTCAGTCCAGAATACGGTTCACCAGGCTGCGCAAGTCCGGCCGGTCCAATGGCACCTCCAGAGTTCTCTTTGCAGGTGGAAATCTGTGCCTTCCTGCTAGCGCTATGTGTTGTGGTCCTCCCCTGCTGAGCTTACGGGATAGTACCCCACAACTGTTGTGTCTGTTTCTCGTGTTCCCTCACAACTCATTCGGATGATGTTCGTCTCCTCCGTCCCTCCCTGATGTTCTGGTTAGGACGGCACCCGTATGACGAGTAGGCTCGGAGCTCTTCCGGGACCCTAGAGTCGCCCCTCTCCTAGTGTGCCCCCCATGTCTTCATAGGTGATGTATGTGAGACAGCCCGCCTGTGACTGACTGTCCTGCCGTTGGTTTGAAGTATTGCTTGGAACTAGATATATAAATACTTCCTCGGCGTTCCGGCCGCCGGTTGTGCGCCTCAGTAGGATGTTGCCTCGGTCTTACAGCACGACTCCTACTGGTATTCTCCTCTTGCTTTGATCTCGTTCCTCACTCAGCACAATATATCTCGCTTCTGATCCTTTCTTAGGGCACCGTCGCTATGCTGAGCAGGCACGGTCCCGTGACGTTCTTTCTCGTTGCCAGGCCTCTGTCAGGGTCCCAAACCTGACAGAGACCCTACTGAATCTTCCCCCCACAACACCCGCTGCCACAAGGTGTTGCCTGGTTCCAACCCAGTCAGCTTTCTCTCCTAACTTCCTGCCTGACCCCCAGTTTACCCACGATGGTGGAGTGGCCTAATAAATAGCACCCTTAGCTCCCCCTGGAGGCCCGACTGTGAAATGTATTGGTGTATGTGATACCTGGTCAGATGAACTCCTTCAGTGCCATCAGACGTACCATAGCTCCCCTTAGCGGCAGAGCTTCAGTACTGCAACGACCAGGACTCTGGGGCGCTGCACCTGTATCTGCCTGTCTGAGTTTGGCGCCAAACTAACTGTGTGTGCACGCTCCCATCGTAATCATCGCGGTGGGCCTGGGCCCAGGATTTACTGACCTGTGTTTGGTCACTGTGTCGTTACAGAGATGAGCACGCCTTGACGACGGCTGTTTGATCAAGGGATGATGAGTTTCTAACCGGTGCGTGGTACCACAGCTGACTTGCTGGAGTGCCCTCCATGTGTGTCATGGATGTTGGATCCTGGGGACCTCGGCTCTGCGGATGACACACGATGGAGACGTCACATGTAGTGTTGAGCATTCCGATGCTGCAAGTATCGGGTATCGGCCGATACTTGCTGTATCGGAATTTCCGATACCGAGATCCGATATTTTTGTAATATCGGATATCGGTATCGAAACAACATTAATGTAAAAAGGTGTAAAAGAAAGAATTAAAATAAAAAAAATCGCTATACTCACCTGTCCGACGCAGCCGGGACCTCGGCGATTGTAAGCGGCAGCGTTGTTTCTTTAAAATTCGCGCTTTTACTTGCTTACGTGAATTCCCGGCTTCTGATTGGTCAGGGCGGCCATGTTGCCGGGACTCGGACCAATCACAGCAAGCCGTGACGAAATTACGTCACGGCTTGCTGTGATTGGTCCGCGTCCCGGCAACATGGCCGCCATTAACCAATCACAAGCCGTGACGTCACGGGAGGCTGGACACGCGCTTATTTTGAAAAGCGCGCGTGTCCAGCCTCCCGTGACGTCACGGCTTGTGATTGGTCACGGCGCCATATTGCCGGGATGCGGACCAATCACAGCAAGCCGTGACGAAATTACGTCACGGCTTGCTGTGATTGGTCCGCGTCCCAGGAACATGGCCGCCATTAACCAATCACAAGCCGTGACGTCACGGGAGGCTGGACACGCGCTTATTTTGAAAAGCGCGCGTGTCCAGCCTCCCGTGACGTCACGGCTTGTGATTGGTCACGGCGCCATATTGCCGGGACGCGGACCAATCACAGCAAGCCGTGACGTAATTTCGTCACGGCTTGCTGTGGTTGGTCCGAGTCCCGGCAACATGGCCGCCCTGACCAATCAGAAGCCGGGAATTCACGTAAGCAAGTAAAAGCGCGAATTTTAAAGAAACAACGCTGCCGCTTACAATCGCCGAGGTCCCGGCTGCGTCGGACAGGTGAGTATAGCGATTTTTTTTATTTTAATTCTTTATTTTACACATTTATATGGTTCCCAGGGCCTGAAGGAGAGTTTCCTCTCCTTCAGACCCTGGGAACCATCAGGAATACCGTCCGATACCTGAGTCCCATTGACTTGTATTGGTATCGGGTATCGGTATCGGATTGGATCCGATATTTTGCCGGTATCGGCCGATACTTTCCGATACCGATACTTTCAAGTATCGGACGGTATCGCTCAACACTAGTCACATGTCCTCCTCCTTCCAGATTGCACCAAGCTTTCTCAAGATGTTGACCAAACCAACCCCTTCCTGTCAGGCACTTCTTTCCAACTGCTTGCACTGCCCTCAGCCAGGGGCTCTGTCTGGTCCATGTAACATACAGTAACACCAGTCTCTGCCAACAGAATCACTGTTTTTATTTCTCCTAACAGAACTGGGATCACCACCTCAGGAATCAAAATCCTGCACAAACCAGTTTAACTCCTTAATGACCAGAGGAATTTTTGGCTTTGCATTTTCATTGTTTGCTCCCCTTCTTCATAGAGTCATAACTTTTTTATTTTTGGTCAAAATGGCCATGTCAGGGCTTGTTTTTTGCAGGACGAGTTGTATTTTTGAACGACACCATTGGTTTTAACATATCTTGTACTGGAAAACAGGGGAAAAAAATCAAAATGCGGTGAAATTGCTAAAAAAAATACAATCCCACAGTTGTTTTTTGTCTTGCTTTTTTACTATCTTCACTAAATGCTAAAACTGACCCCTCCATTGTGATTCTCCAGGTCATTACAAGTTCATAGACACCAAACATGTCTAGGTTATTTTTTATCTAAATGGTGAAAAAAAATTCCAAACTTTGTTTAAAAAAAAAAAGTGCCATTTTCCGATACTCCATTTTTCGTGATCTCGGGTTGGGTGTCGACTTATTTTTTGCGTGCTGAGCAGATGTTTTTCATGATATTTATTTGGTGCAGATAGAATCTTTTGATCTTTTGATCACCCGTTATTGCATTTTAATGCAATGTCGTAGCAACTAAAACATAATTCTGACATTTTGACTTTTTTCTCGCTACACCATTTAGCAATCAGGTTAATCGTATTTTTATTGATAGATTGGGCAATTCTGATCACCACAATACCAAATATGTGTATGTTTGATTTTTTACTGTTTTATTTTAAAGGGGGGTGATTTGAATTTTTATATTTTTTTATTTTTTAAAATATTTTTTAAAACATTTTTTAAAACTTTTTGCAGGCTTCAATAGACTACATGAGAGACTAGAAGCTGCTACAATCCGATCAGCTCTGCTACTTAATGGCGATGATCAGATCGAATGTAGCAGAATTACTCACTATGAGCGCTCATAGCAATCCGGCAGTGACAACCATAGAGGTCTGCAGGAGACCTTCGGTTGCCATGCCAACCCATCGGTGACCCACGATCACGTGACGGGGGTCACCGATGGTCGGATTTCCGGAGTGATTGCCAGAAGCACCTGTTAAATGCCGCTGTCAGAGTTTGACAGTGATATTTAATGGGTTAATAGCCGCGGGTGGATCGCGATTATACCTACGGCTGTTCCAAGCACATGTCAGCTGTTTAAAACATGTAGCTGCTTGTCTTGCCATGGCGCTTTATCTTCCTGTTCTTCCTTCCAGATCTGTTGTTGTTGCTGCCTTAGGCTTTCTCTCAGCATCTCATCTTTTGGTGCCATTTTTCTGATGTATTCCTGGAAACTCCTTGTTTCATCCTTGATGGTGGCTTGGAAGCCTCGCCAACCCTCCTTTCTGTTGGTATACAGTCTTTGGGTGTTAGACTTAGGGTGGAGACCTCCATGCATTGTGAGGAGCTTTCGAGTCTTCACATTTGCAGCTTCCATCTCTTCTTTTGGCCAGCACACTATGCCAGCAGGGTATCTGATAACTGGCAAGGCATATGTATTGATGGCACGGATTTTATTCTTCCCATTGAGCTGGCTCTTCAGGACCTGTCTTACCCTTTGATGGTATTTGGATGTTGCCGCTTTCCTTGCCTCCTCATCATGGTTACCGAAACCCTGTGGGATGCCGAGGTACTTGTAGCATGTCTGTACATCTGCTATGTGCCCTGCTGGTAATTCCACTCCATCAGTCTTGACTACCTTGCCTCTCTTTATTACCAACCGGTCGCATTTCTCCAGTCCGAAGATATATATATATATATACTAGCTGAAGAGCCCGGCGTTGCCTGGGCACAGTAAATATCTGTGGTTAGTTATAGCACCTCACTTCTCTTATTTTCCCATCACGCCTCTCATTTTCCCCATCACATCTTTCATTTTCCCCCTGACATCTCTCATTTTCTCCCTCACACCTCTCATTTTCCCCCTCACTCCTCTCATTCCCCCCTAACACTTGTCATTTCGACCTCACATCTGTCATTTTCCGATCACTCCACTATATTCCCTCACTCCTCTCATTTTGCACTCACACCTTTTCATTTTCACCTCACACCTCTCATTTTCACCTCAGTATATACATGTTTGTCATCTCCCTTATATATAGTATACACCTGTATGTCATCTCCTGTATATAGTATATACCTGTATGTCATCTCCCCTGTATATAGTATATACCTGCTGTGTGTCATCTCCCCTGTATATAGTATATACCTGTATGTCATTTCCTCCTATATATAGTATATACCTGTATGTAATCTCCTCCTGTATATAGTATATACCTGTGTGTCATTTCACCTATATATAGTATATATCTGTGTGTCATCTCCTCCTGTATATAGTATATACCTGTGTGTCATCTCACCTATATATAGTATATATCTGTGTGTCATCTCCTCCTGTATATAGTATATACCTGTATGTCATCTCCTCCTATACATAGCATATACCTGTATGTCATCTCCTCCTGTATATACTATATACCTGTAGGTAATCTGCTCCTGTTTATAGTATATACCTGTGTGTCATCTCCTCCTGTATATAGTATATACCTGTATGTCATCTCCTCCTGTATGTAGTATGTACCTGTATGTCATCTCCTCCTCTATATAGTATATACCTGTGTGTCATCTCTCTTGTATATAGTATATATCTGTGTGTCATCTCCTCCTGTATATAGTATATACCTGTGTGTCATCTCCCCTGTAAATAGTATATACCTGTGTGTCATCTCCTCCTGTATATAGTATATATCTGTATGTCATCTCCTCCTGTATTAGACCTCGTTCACACGTTATTTGCTCAGTATTTTTACCTCAGTATTTGTAAGCTAAATTGGCAGTCTGATAAATCCCCAGCCAACAGTAAGCCCACCCCCTGGCAGTATATATTAGCTCACACATACACATAATAGACTGGTCATGTGACTGACAGCTGCCGGATTCCTATATGGTACATTTGTTGCTCTTGTAGTTTGTCTGCTTATTAATCAGATTTTTATTTTTGAAGGATAATACCAGACTTGTGTTTGTTTTAGGGCGAGTTTCATGTGTCACGTTGTGTGTGTTGAGTTGCGTGTGGCGACATGCATGTAGCGACTTTTGTGAGATGAGTTTTGTGTGGCGACATGCGTGTAGCAACTTTTTGTGTGTTGAGTTGCATGTGACAGGTTAGTGTAGCAAGTTGTGTGCAGCAGGTTTTGCGCATGGCGAGTTTTGCACGTGGCGAGTTTTATGTGTGGTGCCTTTTGAGTATGTGAAAGTTTTGTGTGAGGCAACTTTTGCATGTGTTGCAACTTTTGTGCATGTGGCAATTTTTCCGCGTGTGCAAGTTTTGCGTGTGGCGAGTTTTCCATGAGGTGAGTTTTGCACGTGTGGCGAGTTTTGCATGTGGAGAGTTTTGCGCGTGGCGAGTTTTGAGCGGCGACTTTTGTGTTTCGACTTTTATGTCGCGAGGTTGGTGTATGTGTGGTGAAATGTGCGCTGAGGGTGGTATATGTGTTCGAGCACGTGGTAGTGTGTGGCGCATTTTGTGTGTGTGTTCATATCTCCGTGGTGGTGTGGTGATTATCCCATGTCGGGGCCCCACCTTAGCAACTGTACAGTATATACTCTTTGGCGCCATCGCTCTCATTCTTTAAGTCCCCCTTGTTCACATCTGGCAGCTGTAAATTTGCCTCCAACACTTTTCCTTTCACTTTTTCCCCATTATGTAGATAGCGGCAAAATTGTTTGGTGAATTGGAAAGCGCGGGGTTAAAATTTCACCTCACAACATAGCCTATGACGCTCTCGGGGTCCAGACGTGTGACTGTGCAAAATTTTGTGGCTGTAGCTGCGACGGTTCAGATGCCAATCCCGGACATACACACATACACACATACATACACACATACACACATTCAGCTTTATATATTAGATGTAGAGGCAGCACTTCATTAATGGACTAACAAAGTCCACACTTTTTGCCTATTAATGGAATGCTGCCTCTTCTTATCTTTATATAGATAAATGGATATCCGTGAGATACATAATTTTTGCCTAGCATGTGTAGCTTAGTGTACATGTATTAACCTAATAAATAAATGAAAACAATGATGTGGGGCCCCCCTATTTCTGGTAACCAGAAAAGGTAAAGTAGACAGCTATACAGTAATCACAGATGGTATAAAGCTGCCTGTGACAGTAATCACTGCCGTAATCACAGACATACTGGATGATGTTGAGATCAGGGCACTCTTTCTATTTTTTAAAATGTCCTTACTTTGCAGCATTTTTTATACAATTGCCTAAAATTTTTGCACAGTATTGTAAATTGTTCCCAATCATTTGCAGGTAACAATCGCATGTTAATTGTTGATTAGGACTGTAGAGCTCCAAAGTTGCATATGGTTATTGCTGCAACTATACTGGCCAACATAACAGCTTTGTCTTCTGGCAGCACAAAATTTTGGGCCGTTGATACAGAGAAGACGTTTATGAAATTACTCCTCACTTGTATAGATTAACTCCAGAACATTTGTGGTTTTATACCTCGATGATCCAGGGACACCATATCGAAATGCAATGCCACTCAGAAGGCTCCTAAACCATGTTGTACACCGAAACCCTTATACCATCGAGGTGTGACAAGTCCACAAGTGCCCACTGCCCAGTTGAAATATACAATGCCTAAAAGTAGTATTCAACCCCCTGCAGGTTTAGCAGGTTTAATAAGATGCAAAAAAGTTAGAGCCTTCAAACTTCAAACAAGAGCAGGATTTATTAACAGATGCATAAATCTTACAAACCAAAAAGTTTTGTTGCTCAGTTAAATTTTTATAAATTTTAAACATAAAAGTGTGGGTCAATTATTATTCAACCCCTAGGTTTAATATTTTGTGGAATAACCTTTGTTTGCAATTACAGCTAATAATCGTCTTTTATAAGACCTGATCAGGCCGGCACAGGTCTCTGGAGTTATCTTGGCCCACTCCTCCATGCAGATCTTCTCCAAGTTATCTAGGTTCTTTGGGTGTCTCATGTGGACTTTAATCTTGAGCTCCTTCCACAAGTTTTCAATTGGGTTAAGGTCAGGAGACTGACTAGGCCACTGCAACACCTTGATTTTTTGCTTGAACCAGGCCTTGGTTTTCTTGGCTGTGTGCTTTGGGTCGTTGTCTTGCTGGAAGATGAAATGACGACCCATCTTAAGATCCTTGATGGAGGAGCGGAGGTTCTTAGCCAAAATCTTCAGGTAGGCCGTGCTATCCATCTTCCCATGGATGCGGACCAGATGGCCAGGCCCATTGGCTGAGAAACAGCCCCACAGCATGATGCTGCCACCTCCATGCTTGACTGTAGGGATGGTATTCTTGGGGTCGTATGCAGTGCTATCCAGTCTCCAAACGTGACGTGTGTGGTTGGCACCAAAGACCTCGATCTTGGTCTCATCAGACCAGAGAACCTTGAACCAGTCAGTCTCAGAGTCCTCCAAGTGATCATGAGCAAACTGTAGACGAGCCTTGACATGACGCTTTGAAAGTAAAGGTACCTTACTGGCTCGTCTGGAACGGAGACCATTGCGGTGGAGTACGTTACTTATGGTATTGACTGAAACCAATGTCCCCACTGCCATAAGATCTTCCCGGAGCTCCTTCCTTGTTGTCCTTGGGTTAGCCTTGACTCTTCGGACAAGCCTGGCCTCGGCACGGGAGGATACTTTCAAAGGCTGTCCAGTAGTGTTGAGCATTCCGATACCGGGTATCGGCCGATACTTGCGGGTATTGGAATTCCGATACCGAGATCCGATACTTTTGTGGTATCGGGTATCGGTATCGAAACAACATTAATGTGTAAAAGAAAGAATTAAAATAAAAAATAGGGATATACTCACCTCTCCGACGCAGCCTGCACCTTACCGAGGGAACCGGCAGCCTTCTTTGCTTAAAATGCGCGCGTTTACTGCCTTCCGTGATGTCACGGCTTGTGATTGGTCGCGTGCCGCCCATGTGGCCGCAACGCGACCATTCACAGCAAGCCGTGACGTAATTTTCAGGTCCTGAATGCCTAATTCTAGGCATTCAGGATTTGAAAATTACGTTACGGCTTGTGATTGGTTGCGTCGCGGTCACATGGGCGACGCGACCAATCACAAGCCGTGACATCACGGAAGGCAGGAAACGCGCGCATTTTAAAATTACGTCACGGCTTGTGATTGATTGCGTGCCGCCCATGTGACCACAACGCGACCAATCACAGCAAGCCGTGACATAATTTCAGGTCCTGAATGCCTAATTCTGCATTCAGGACCTGAAAATTACGTCACGGCTTGCTGTGATTGGTCGCGTCGCGGTCACATGGGCGGCACGCAACCAATCACAAGCCGTGACGTAATTTTAAAATGGGCGCGTTTCCTGTCTCCCGTGACGTCACGGCTTGTAACGTAATTTTCAAATCCTGAATGCCTAGAATTAGGCATTCAGGACCTGAAAATTACGTCACAGCTTGCTGTGATTGGTCGCGTCGCGGCCACATGGGCAGCACGCGACCAATCACAAGCCGTGACGTCACGGGAGGCAGTAAACGCGCGCATTTTAAGCAAAGAAGACTGCCGGTTCCCTCGGTGAGGTCCAGGCTGCGTCGGACAGGTGAGTATATCAATATTTTTTTATTTTAATTCTTTCTTTTACACATTAATATGGATCCCAGGGCCTGAAGGAGAGTTTCCTCTCCTTCAGACCCTGGGAACCATCAGGGATACTGTCCGATACTTGAGTCCCATTGACTTGTATTGGTATCGGGTATCGGTATCGGATTAGTTCCGATACTTTGCCGGTATCGGCCGATACTTTCCAATACCGATACTTTCAAGTATCGGACGGTATCGCTCAACACTACTGTCCAGGCCATGGAAGGCTAACAGTAGTTCCATAAGCCTTCCACTTCCGGATGATGCTCCCAACAGTGGAGACAGGTAGGCCCAACTCCTTGGAAAGGGTTTTGTACCCCTTGCCAGCCTTGTGACCCTCCACGATCTTGTCTCTGATGGCCTTGGAATGCTCCTTTGTCTTTCCCATGTTGACCATGTATGAGTGCTGTTAACAAGTTTGGGGAGGGTCTTAAATAGTCAGAAAAGGCTGGAAAAAGAGATAATTAATCCAAACATGTGAAGCTCATTGTTCTTTGTGCCTGAACTACTTCTTAATACTTTAGGGGAACCAAACAGAATTCTGGTGGGTTGAGGGGTTGAATAATAAATGACCCTCTGAAAAGACTTTTCACAATTTAAAAAAAAAAATAAACAAAGAAATAACATTCTTTTTTGCTGCAGTGCATTTCACACTTCCAGGCTGATCTACAGTCCAAATGTCACAATGCCAAGTTAATTCTAAACCTGCTAAATCTGCAGGGGGTTGAATACTACTTGTAGGCACTGTAAAGTGTCACATATAATTTCAAAGGTTATCTAATCTTTACCATGTTCTATAAAGTAATATAACACACAACTTAGAGACCTGTCAGTTGAAAACTAAAATTGCATAGGTTGCTTTTAGTAAATGCAGAGGACTTCTTGGTCCACTGGCCATTTCTAGGTCCTTATTGACACTTCAACACCTGTCATGATAAAGAGCAAGACAAAAAGCATAATAATAACAGTCTAATACTTGTGTATAAAGATCAAATTCTGGGTGGATTACTGGGAAGATCCATTTATATGAAGGCAGCCCTAACAAGTTGGGTGTTCACAGAATCATAGAATATTAGAGTTGGAAGGGACCTTCAAGGTCATCATGTCCAACCACCTACTCAATGCAGGAATCACTAAACCATCTCAGACAGATGTCTGTCCGGCCTCTGTTTGAAGACTTCCATTGAAAGAGAACTCGCCACCTCTCGTATCAGCCTGTTCTACTCATTGATCACCCTCACTGTCAAAAAGGATTTTTTTTTTTTTGTATTGTAGGTGTTGAAGTTATACAAAGGCTAAAGAACCAGTGGATGGATGGCAATGAGCTTACGGATACCGATAATATTGGCTTCCTGAATCTTACTACAGAAAGAATAGAGCAATAAGACAGAAGAGAATTTTAAAAAAATCAATGAAAAATAATTTACCTGCTATTAATGCACAATTTTAAATCTGTCTAATTAAAATTGCAGCAAAGTCTTAAAACATAAATTACCACAATTAAATGAGTTAGACACTTTGCATAGAAACATCCTATAAAGGATAATGGAATTTAGTGATAAGAAGCGGCTAACAGATGCTTGGGGATGCCATTCCTTCTAAATGCCAATGACTAAAGATAAAATGTAATACACTAAGTACATAAGCAGAGAATGAGTGGAGAATAGGAATTATTTTATTACTTCTTTGGATTTTTGTGTACATAGACTTGAGAAAAATCCTCAAAACTAATATCAATGTTATTCTGATTGGATGGAGGTGCATCCATAGCAATGGGAAAGGGCTCCTGCTAGTGACCCTATAGCCAGAGTGATATCTAAGGTTAGTGAGGTGAAGGGGGACAATGACTCGTCTCCTAGGACACATTTGGAAAAAAATTGTGTTCCCTGGAAGCTTCGATAATACATTGCAAACCTTCTTCATAGCATTAAATGCACTTGGTTAGAGAGTTATACTGTCAGGTCTTTAAGTCATGGAAAGTCTTCAGAACCCTGCATTGGCATTTCTGATAACTGATGTGGAGAGAGAGGAAGCCTTGTCCTTTTGTCAAACTTTCTAGATGCCGAGGTTGGTGTTGAATGTGGCATCTAAGGGGGTTAAACGTGAAGTATCTGCATCCAAATAAATGAAGGGAGTGATTAAAATGTCACAATGCCCAAATAAATGACAAAACATCCTCAAAGAAGCAAACAGGAGAAAAAAGGTAAATATCAAAACTATTAATACCTACTAGATTGTTAATTGATGTAAACATTGAAATGTATTTATACAGTGTTCACATTTTACTGGGTATTATGGTTTTTATACTATGTGCTTCATCAACTAGCATATGTTCAAATGAGCAGTAGTGGAGAGTGCCAGTTAAGGTTCCCTTCACATGTCCGTTTTTACTCTCCGTGTTTTTTTTTCTGTTGGCCATTCGTATGTACGTGTGTACCAGCCATTTGAAATCCATGTGCTGTCCATGTGACACATACCAGAATAGAATGCAGGATGGAAATTACAGAATTTTGAGTGTTAAGGATGTAGTAAGATATACTGTAGATAAATAGATATAGATAGATATCTGTGATATATATAATTAGTGCCTTGCATGTGTAGTTTACTGTACATGTATTAACCTAATAAATAAAAAAATATATAAATGAAAAAAAATAGTGTGCAGTCCCCTTACCTTTGGTAACCAGCAAAGGTAAAGCAGACAGCTCTGAGCCAATATTATCAGACTGGGAAGGTCTCTGGTTATTGGGCCCTTCCCAGCCTAAAAATACAGGCCCATAGCTTCCCCAGAACTGGGGAATCACATGAGATTCTAGAAACTCTGGTACTTTGCCTTTTTGCTCTTCTTGATTGCACTGGTGCAGTGGAAATCAGGGTCATGGGGCATGGGATTTATTTAAATAAACACTCCCTAACACTATCTCTGGTTATTATTATTATTATTATTATGTATTTATATAGCACCAGTAATTCCATGGTGCTGTACATGAGAAATGGGTTATGTACAGAGTTATAGATGTCGCTTACAGTAAACAAATTTACAATGACAGACTGGTACAGAGGGGAGAGGACCCTGTCCTTGCAGACTTACATTCTATGGGATAATGGGGAGGAGACAGAAGGTCGGGGGTGGAGCAGCTCTGGTGGTGGTGAGGCAGCAGCTCTGGTGGTGGTGAGGCGGCAGCTCTGGTGGTGGTGAGGCGGCAGAATGGTTATTGCAGGCTGTAGGCTTTCCTGAAGAGATGGGTTTTCAGGTTCCATCTGAAGGATCTGAGGGTGGTGGATAATTGGACGTGTTGAGGCGTGGAATTCCAGAGGATGGGGGATATTCGGGAGAAATCTTGGAGACGATTGTGTGAGGAACGAATAAGTGTGGAGGAGAGTAGGAGGTCTTGGGAGGATCGGAGATTACGTGAGGGAAGATATTGGGAGATTAGTTCAGAGTTATAGGGAGGGGACAGGTTGTGGATGGCTTTGTAGATCAGTGTTAGTAGTTTGAACTGGATTAGTTGGGGAATTGGAAGCCAGTGGAGGGATTTGCAAAGTGGAGAAGCAGGGGAGTAGCAAGGAGAGAGGTGGATTAGCTGGGCAGCAGAGTTGAGGACAGACTGGAGCGATGCAAAAGAGTTAGCTGGGATGCCACAGAGGAGGGTGTTGCAGTCATCGAGGTGGGAGATGATGAAGGCATGCACAAGAGTTTTGGTAGATTGTGGGCTGAGTAAGGGACGGATTCTGGCAATATTTTTGAGTTGGAGGCTGTCACGGGGAGACTAGGTGGGCGAGAGCTAATAACCCGGGCCCCTGCAATATCCCTCAGACTAGGGAAATGCTGACTGACCCTCTACCTGAAGTTTACACTGATGGTGTGCATGTCCAGGCCTCGTACCTCACCCTGCCTCCTGTTACAACCCTAGGCTGAAAACCTCTGCCCTCCACCCGGTGAATGCAATACACCAATATCCACAGTTAGCACAGACAAGGATAAAGGAAAATATACAACACGTCACAGTCACTCAGGAATACACTATAAATGTGCAGGGCAAAATAAACACAAATATAGGAAGGAGTAAATAAGACAAAGGAAAATACACCACCAGCAACGATTCTCCAACAACCAGCTCTCCACTCCAGACCGAGATAACAACGCAAGACAGAAGCTATAATTGGCGACGCCCAATGATCAGGAAAGCTATTTAAAGGCAATGGGCATGGCCCAGCTTCCAATCCGAGGATCAGTTAAATTAACCCCGGAACAGCTAGACAAAATGTAGCCGACGCCAATGAGCAAATAGTGGTCAAAAGCGGAACTACCGCTGTCTGTTGGACGACCTGGTCTGAACGGCGTCCGACATGACAGTACCCCGCATTCTACGAGGGACCCCAGGGCCCTCACGGCTTATAGGACCCGGCTTGTCCGGATGGTGACGATGAAAAAACCTGACCAGCCGATCCGCATGAACGTCCGAGGCTGGTACCCAGGACCTCTCCTCAGGCCCATAACCACGCCAGTGTACCAAGTACTGTAAAGTGCGACGCACTACACGAGAGTCAACCACCTTAGAGACTTCAAATTCCAGGTTACCATCCACCAAAACTGGAGGTGGCATTAGTGCCGCGTCCACAGAACCCACCACCTTCTTCAGAAGAGACCTGTGGAACACGTTGTGTATCTTATACACCGTAGGGAGCTCCAGTCGGTACGCTACTGGGTTAATGACGGCGGTGACCCTAAATGGACCAATAAACCTTGGACCCAATTTAAGGGATGGTATCTTGAGTCTTATGTTTTTTGTGGATAACCACACCCAGTCATCCACACTCAGGTCCGGACCTGGCACACGCCTACTGTCAGCCACACATTTGTACTGGCACCCACACTCAACAGGCGCTGTTTAACTCTCCTCCAAACTGACGACAATTGTGCTCCTAACTGGTCCTCCTCCGGAACGCCGGAAGAGCCCCTCTGACTCAAAGTACAAAATTGAGGATGTAGCCCGTAAACACAAAAAAACGGAGACTCCCCAGATGACTCCTGGCGGTGATTATTGATGGCAAACTGTTGTGAATTCTGTTGTGGGTTCTGCTCTTGGGTTCCCTCCGGTGGTTATAAGTGGTAGTGCTGCTGTTTGTCCTTCACAGCAGTCATCAGGTGCGTCCACTTCGGACGGGGCTATTTAGTCTGGATTCATCCTTTAGTGAGTGCCAGTTGTTCATTGTTCTGGAGGATTCACATCCCTTCCTGGTCGCTCCTGCTTGCAGTTCATTTCTTCAAGATAAGTTCTGCTTGTTTTTCTGCCCACATGTTGTGGGCCTCATTGTTCAGTGCATTGCATGTTTTTTCTTGTCCAGCTTAATCTGTGTAAGGATTTATGCAGCCAAGCTGGAATCTCTGGAGAGGCAGATTTACCCTCTATGTCTTTAGTTGGATGTGGAGTTTTTTGTATTATCTGTGGTGGACATTTCTTAGTATTTTAATACTGACCGCATAGTTCTCTGTCCTATCTTTTCTATCTAGCTAGATTGGCCTCCTTTGCTAAATTCTGTTTTCAGCCTGTGTATGTTTCTTCCTCTCCTCTCACAGTCAATATTTGTGGGGGGCTGCCTATCCTTTGGGAATTTTCTCTGAGGCAAGATAGTTTTCCCTTTTCTATCTATAGGATTAATTAGTCCTCCGGCTGTGTCGAGGTGTCTAGGATTGGTAGGTACATCCCATGGCTACTTCTAGTTGCGGTGTTAAGTCCAGGGTCTGCGGTCAGTACAGTTACCACATTCTCCAGAGTACGTCTCATGCCGCTCCTAGGCCACCAGTTCATAACAGTACAACTGGCCGACAATGAGTTAACATCTCAAAAGAAGGGAAAGAAAGTGCTGAGCCATTTTTTATTTCTGTACTCTGTTGTGTTTTTTTTCCCTCTTTACCTCTGGGTGGCTCAGGAGTTAGGCGCTGACATGGATGTTCAGGGACTTGCTTCTCGTGTGGATCAACTGGCTGCTAGAGTACAGGGTATTTCTGATTATATCGTGCAGACTCCTGTTTTAGAGCCTAGAATTCCTACCCCTGATCTGTTTTTTGGGGACAGGTCCAAATTTTTGAGCTTTAAAAATAATTGTAAACTGTTTTTTGCTCTGAAGCCCCGTTCCTCTGGTGATCCCATCCAGCAGGTAAAAATTGTCATATCTCTGTTGCGTGGCGACCCTCAGGATTGGGCATTTTCCCTGGAATCTGCGAATCCGGCCTTGCTTAATGTAGACACCTTTTTTCAGGCGCTTGGGTTATTGTATGATGAACCTAATTCTGTGGATCATGCTGAGAAAACCTTGTTGGCCCTGTGTCAGGGTCAAGAAGTGGCAGAATCGTATTGCCAGAAATTTATAAAATGGTCTGTGCTTACTAAATGGAATGAGGATGCTTTGGCGGCAATTTTCAGAAAGGGTCTTTCTGAATCTATTAAACATGTTATGGTGGGGTTCCCCACGCCTGCAGGTCTGAGCGATTCTATGTCTCTGGCCATTCAAATTGATCGGCGCTTGCGTGAGCGCAGAGTTGTGCACACTATGGCGTTGTCTTCCGAGCGGAGTCCTGAGCCTATGCAGTGTGATAGGATTGTGTCCTGAGCTGAACGCCAAGGATTCAGATGTCAGAATAGGTTGTGCTTTTACTGCGGCGATTCTGCTCATGTTATTTCTGATTGCCCTAAGCGTGCCAAGAGAATCGCTAATTCCGTTACCATCAGTACTGTACAACCTAAATTTCTGTTATCTGTGACCCTGATCTGCTCATTATCGTCATTTTCTGTCATGGCATTTGTGGATTCAGGCGCCGCTTTAAATTTAATGGACTTAGAATTTGCCAGACGTTGTGGTTTTCCCTTACAGCCTTTGCAGAGTCCTATCCCTTTGAGGGGCATTGATGCTACACCATTGGCTAAAAATAAACCTCAGTTTTGGACACAGTTAACCATGTGCATGGCGCCAGCCCATCAATCAGGAAGATTGTCGTTTCCTGGTGTTGCATAATTTGCATGATGCTATTGTGCTGGGGTTTCCATGGTTACAGGTACATAATACGGTGTTGGATTGGAAATCTATGTCTGTGACTAGTTGGGGTTGTCAGGGGGTTCATGATGACGTTCCTCTGATGTCAATTTCTTCCTCCCCCTCTTCTGAAATTCCTGAGTTTCTGTCAGATTTCCAGGATGTTTTCGATGAGCCCAAGTCCAGTTCCCTTCCACCGCATAGGGACTGTGATTGTGCTATTGACTTGATTCCAGGCTGTAAGTTCCCTAAGGGCCGACTTTTCAACCTGTCTGTGGCTGAACATGCCGCCATGCGGAGTTATGTTAAGGAGTCTTTGGAGAAGGGGCATATTCGACCATCTTCTTCTCCATTGGGAGCAGGTTTTTTTTTTGTTGCCAAGAAGGATGGCTCCTTGAGACCCTGTATTGATTATCGCCTCTTGAATAAGATCACGGTCAAATTCCAATACAATTTGCTTTTGCTTTCTGATTTGTTTGCCAGGATTAAGGGGGCTAGTTGGTTTACTAAGATTGACCTTCGAGGGGCATATAATCTTGTTCGTATTAAGCAGGGTGACGAATGGAAAACTGCGTTTAATACGCCCGAGGGCCATTTTGAATATCTTGTGATGACATTCAGACTCTCTAATGCCCCATCTGTGTTTCAGTCCTTCATGCATGATATTTTTTGGAATTATCTTGATAAATTCATGATTGTATATTTGGATGATATTTTGATTTTTTCAGATGATTGGGAGTCTCATGTGAAACAAGTCAGGATGGTATTTCAGGTCCTTCGTGATAATGCCTTGTTTGTGAAGGGGTCTAAGTGCCCCTTTGGAGTACAGAAGGTTTCTTTTTTGGGCTTCATTTTTTCTCCATCATCTATAGAAATGGATCCAGTTAAGGTTCAGGCCATTCATGATTGGATCCAGCCCACATCCGTGAAGAGCCTTCAGAAACTTTTGGGCTTTGCTAATTTTTATCGCCGTTTCATTGCCAACTTCTCCAGTGTGGTTAAACCCCTGACCGATTTGACGAGGAAGGGCGCTGATGTAACGAATTGGTCCTCTGAGGCTGTTTCTGCCTTTCAGGAGCTTAAGCGCCGATTTACTTCTGCCCCTGTGTTGCTTCAGCCGGATGTTTCTCTTCCTTTTCAGGTGGAGGTTGACGCTTCTGAGATTGGGGCAGGGGCCGTTTTGTCTCAGAGGAATTCTGATGGTTCCTTGATGAAACCGTGTGCCTTCTTTTCTCGAAAGTTTTCGCCTGTGGAACGCAATTATGATGTCGGCAATCGTGAGTTGTTGGCTATGAAGTGGGCATTTGAGGAGTGGCGACATTGGCTTGAGGGGGCCAAGCACCGTATTGTGGTCTTGACCGATCATAAGAATCTGATTTACCTCAAGTCTGCCAAACGGCTGAATCCTAGACAGGCTCGATGGTCCCTGTTTTTCTCCCGTTTTGACTTTGTTGTCTCGTATCTTCCGGGTTCTAAGAATGTTAAGGCTGATGCCCTCTCTAGGAGTTTTTTGCCTGATTCCCCTGGGGTTCTTGAGCCGGTTGGTATTCTGAAGGAGGGGTGATTCTTTCTGCCATCTCCCCTGATTTGCGACGGGTTCTTCAGGAGTTTCAGGCTGATAAACCTGATCGCTGTCCAGCGGGGAAACTGTTTGTTCCTGACAGATGGACTAGTAAAGTGATTTCTGAGGTTCACTGTTCTGTGTTGGCTGGCCATCCTGGGATTTTTGGTACCAGAGATTTGGTTAGTAGGTCCTTTTTGTGGCCTTCTTTGTCAAAGGATGTGCGTTCTTTTGTGCAGTCCTGTGGGACTTGTGCGCGGGCCAAACCTTGCTGCTCCCGCGCCAGTGGGTTGCTTTTGCCTTTGCCAGTCCCTGAGAGGCCTTGGACGCATATTTCTATGGATTTTATTTCGGATCTTCCTGTTTCCCAGAGGATGTCGGTTATCTGGGTGGTCTGTGACCAGTTTTCTAAGATGGTTCATTTGGTACCTTTGCCTAAATTGCCTTCCTCTTCTGAGTTGGTTCCGTTGTTTTTTCAGCATGTGGTTCGTTTGCATGGCATTCCGGAGAATATTGTGTCCGATAGAGGTTCCCAGTTTGTTTCTAGGTTTTGGCGGTCCTTTTGTGCTAAGCTGGGCATTGATTTGTCTTTTTCTTCTGCATTTCATCCTCAGACAAATGGCCAAACTGAGCGAACTAACCAGACTTTGGAATCTTATTTGAGATGCTTTGTGTCTGCCGATCAGGATGATTGGATGGCTTTCTTGCCATTGGCCGAGTTTGCCCTTAATAATCGGGCTACTTCTGCTACCTTGGTTTCACCCTTCTTTTGTAATTCTGGGTTTCATCCTCATTTTTCTTCAGGGCAGGTTGAGTCTTGTGATTGCCCTGGGGTGGACTCTGTGGTTGACAGGTTGCAGCAAATTTGGGCTCATGTTGTGGACAATTTGGTGTTGTCTCAGGAGGAGACTCAGCGTTTTGCCACCATCGTCGGCGTGTGGGTTCCCGGCTTCGGGTTGGGGATTTGGTCTGGTTGTCTTCCCGTCATGTTCCTATGAAGGTTTCTTCCCCGAAGTTCAAGCCTCGGTTTATTGGTCATTATAGGATTTCTGAGATTATCAATCCAGTGTCTTTTCGTTTGGCCCTTCCAGCCTCTTTTGCCATCCATAATGTTTTTCATAGATCTTTGTTGCGGAAATATGTGGTGCCCGTGGTTCCCTCTGTTGATCCTCCTGCCCCGGTGTTGATTGATGGGGAGTTGGAGTATGTTGTGGAGAAGATCTTGGATTCTCGTTTTTCAAGACGGAGGCTTCAGTATCTTGTCACGTGGAAGGGTTATGGCCAGGAGGATAATTCTTGGGTTGTTGCCTCTGATGTTCATGCTGACGATTTGGTTCGTGCCTTCCATTTGGCTCGTCCTGATTGGCCAGGGGGCTCTGGTGAGGGTTCGGTGACTCCTCCTCAAGGCGGGGGTACTGTTGTGAATTCTGTTGTGGGTTCTGCTCTTGGGCTCCCTCCGGTGGTTATAAGTGGTAGTGCTGCTGTTTGTCCTTCACAGCAGTCATCAGGTGCGTCCACTTCGGACGGGGCTATTTAGTCTGGCTTCACCCTTTAGTGAGTGCCAGTTGTTCATTGTTCTGGAGGATTCACATCCCTTCCTGGTCGCTCCTGCTTGCAGTTCATTTCTTCAAGATAAGTTCTGCTTGTTTTTCTGCCCACATGTTGTGGGCCTCATTGTTCAGTGCATTGCATGTTTTTTCTTGTCCAGCTTAATCTGTGTAAGGATTTATGCAGCCAAGCTGGAATCTCTGGAGAGGCAGATTTACCCTCTATGTCTTTAGTTGGATGTGGAGTTTTTTGTATTATCTGTGGTGGACATTTCTTAGTATTTTAATACTGACCGCATAGTTCTCTGTCCTATCTTTTCTATCTAGCTAGATTGGCCTCCTTTGCTAAATTCTGTTTTCAGCCTGTGTATGTTTTTTCCTCTTCTCTCACAGTCAATATTTGTGGGGGCTGCCTATCCTTTGGGAATTTTCTCTGAGGCAAGATAGTTTTCCCTTTTCTATCTATAGGGTTAATTAGTCCTCCGGCTGTGTCGAGGTGTCTAGGATTGGTAGGTACATCCCACGGCTACTTCTAGTTGCGGTGTTAAGTCCAGGGTCTGCGGTCAGTACAGTGTTGTGAATTCCGCTCTTGGGCTCCCTCCGGTGGTTGTAAGTGGCACTTTTGTGAGTTCTGCTCTTGGGCTCCCTCCGGTGGTTTTAAGTGGAATGGCTGCTTCTTGGATTTAGCATCAGCAGCTGCTTCCACTGATTGTCTTTCTGGCTCGGCTATTTTAGTCTGGCCTTATCCCTCAGTCAGTGCCAGTTGTCAATTGTTCCTGCTTGGAGTCACATCTCTTTTGGATTTCCCTGACACTCTGACCAGTTCAGCAAAGATAAGTCCTTGCTTGTCCTTTTGCAGTCCACTTGTTGTGGACTTAATTGTTCTGCACATTATATGTTTTTTCTTTCTAGTCCAGCTTATCAGTATGGATCTATTCAGCTAAGCTGGAAGCTCTGGGCAGCAGATTTGCCCTCCACACCTTTAGTCAGGTGTGGAGATTTTTGCATTCTCTGCGGTGGACTTTTTCTAGTTTTTATTACTGACCGCACAGTGTTCTGTCCTGTACTATCTATCTAGCTAGAAGTGGCCTCCTTTGCTACATCTTGTTTCATTCTGCGTATGTCATTTCCCTCTCCACTCACAGTCATTATTTGTGGGGGGCTGCCTACCCTTTGGGGATTTTCTCTGAGGCAAGATAGCTTTCCTGTTTCTACCTTTAGGGGCAGTTAGTTCTCCGGCTGTGACGAGGTGTCTAGGGAGTGACAGGAACATCCCACGGCTACTTCTAGTGTTGTGTTAAGATCAGGAACTGCGGTCAGTATAGTTACCACCTGCTCAGAGCTCGTCGCATGTCGCTCCTTAACCACCAGTCCATAACAGTACAGTTACCACATTCTCCAGAGTACGTCTCATGTCGCTCCTAGGCCACCAGTTCATAACAGCAAACTCAGCCAAAGGAAGAAAGGTAGACCACTCCTCCTGGTTATCAGAGACAAAACAGCATAGGTACTGTTCCAAATTTTGGTTCATACGCTCAGTCTGACCATTTGACTGAGGATGAAACGCCGAAGAATGGGACAACTTGATCCCCAGCCGTGAGCAAAATGCTTTCCAAAATTTTGCCACAAACTGAGACCCCCTATCAGACACGATGTCAGACGGAACCCCATGAAGTCTGACCACCTCCTGCACAAATACCTGAGCCAGAGTCTTAGCGTTAGGCAATGAAGGCAAAGACACAAAGTGCGACATTTTTGAAAACCGATCAACATTCACCAAGATGACCGTGTTCCCAGCTGATGAGGGCAAATCAGTGATGAAATCCATGGAGATTTTCATCCATGGCTTACTAGGTACCTCAAGAGGAAGTAGTGTGCCAACAGGATGGGAGCGGGGCGTCCTAGCCCTAGCGCACGTGGTACAAGTTGACACGTATGAGACCACGTCCTGTCGGATCTTGGGCCACCAAAACCGACGTGAAACCAACTCCAAGGTACCTCTAACCCCTGGGTGGCCAGCCAGGACAGCATCATGATGCTCCGCCAAAACCTTTAAGCGGAGATGAAGCGGTACAAAAGATTTGTTGATGGGAAGCTCAGATGGTACCTCATCCTGAGCCTCGGCAATCTCAGCCTCAACCTCGGTAGTGAGAGCCAAAACAACAACACCCTTTTGGAGGATGGGTACTGGATCCTCCCGAGGTTCTCCCCCCGGAAAACACCTGGACAGAGCATCCGCCTTAGTGTTTTTAGACCCCGGTCTGTAAGTGACAACAAAATTGAACCGCCTGAAAAACAATGCCCAGCAAGCCTGCCTGGGGGACAGACGCTTGGCTAACTCCAAATACAGCCGATTCTTATGATCGGTAATAACCGTAACCTGATGTACCGACCCCTCCAAGAAGTGTCGCCATTCCTCACAGGCCAACTTAATAGCCAACAACTCCCTGTGCCGATATCGTAGTTACGTTCGGCGGACGACAGTTTCTTGGAGAAATAGGCGCACGGACGCAAACCACTCAAAGATGAGCCTTGAGATAGTACCTCCCCCACACCAACCTCAGGCTCATCGACTTCTACAACAAAGGGTTTTGATATGTCAGGCCGCACAAGAATGGGGGCTGAAACAAAACTGTTCTTAAGAAATTCAAATGCGCGCACAGCAGCCTCAGGCCAAACGGAGAAATTGGTACCCTTTTTAGTCATGTCAGTTAGAGATTTAGCAATGATGGAAAAATCCTTGATAAATTTCCTATAGTAGTTAGGAAACCCAAGGAAGCGCTGAAGTGCTTTCAGGTTATCAGGACGTTCCCAATGCAGCACCGCTTGCACCTTAGCGGCGTCCATTTTAAAACCAGAAGCAGACTGTTATGATCCAGTGACCTTGGAGCAGCATGAGACTTTCTCTGGAGTAGGTGGAACCTGTACTGACCACAAACCCTAAACTGACACCGCAAATAGAAGTAGCCATGGGGTGTACCTAACACATCCTAGACACCTCGACACAGCCGGAGGACTAAATACCCCTATAGATAGAAATGGGAAAACTATCTTGCCTCAGAGCAGAACCCCAAAGGATAGGCAGCCCCCCACAAATATTGACTGTGAGTAGGAGAGGAAAGACACACGCAGGCAGAAAACAGGATTTAGCAAAAGAGGCCACTCTAGCTAAATAGGAAAGGATAGGACAGAATACTAAGCGGTCAGTATTAAAACCCTAAAAATATCCACAGCAGATAATACAAAAATTCCACCATCTAACTAAAGACATGGAATGTATATCTGCATCTCCTGAGAATCCAACTTGACTGAGAAAATCCTAACACAGTCTAAGCTGGACAGAAAAAACAATAAATAGCACTGAATTGTAAAGCACACCGCATGTGTGCTGCAGAAACAATAACCAGACACTTATCTTTGCTGATTTAGCAGCAGGGCAGGAGGAACCAGACAGAGATGCAAAACCTCCATGAACAATGGACAACTGGCAAGGACTAATGAATCCTGCACACCTAAATACCCCAGTCAGAACTGCAATCAGCAGAGACACCTGACCAGGATTGCAGCTCAGGGACAACTGCATTACCACCCACAACCACCGGAGGGAACCCAAGAGCAGAATTCACAACAGCAGACACAATATAACCCAAGAACAGCAACTCTTGAACAAAAAATACACATTTCTCAAGTTTAGCATACAGCTTATTCTCTCTGAGAAGCTGTAACACCTGTCTGACATGATCTAAATGAGCATCACGGTCTCAAGAATACACGAGAATGTCATCTAGGAACACGATAACAAATTTCCTCAAAACATGCGAGAACACATCATTGATGAAATGTTGGAACACTGCAGGTGTGTTAGTCAACCCAAATGGCATCACCAAATTTTCAAAATGACCCTCAGGGGTATTAAAAGCCGTCTTCCACTCATCACCTTGACGGACTCTTATGAGGTTGTACGCCCCCCTGAGGTCAAGCTTGGTAAACCACTTAGCACCTGCCACCTGGTTGAACAAGTCTGGTATCAGTGGCATAGGGTATGGATCACGAACAGTAATCTGGTTCAACTCCCTGAAATCCAGACACGGGCGTAGTCTGCCATCTTTCGTCTTAACGAAGAAGAACCCCGCTGCCACAGGCGAGGACGAAGGCCTGATGTGCCCTTTGCTCAAACTCTCAGCAATGTAGTCTTTTAAAGCTTGCCTCTCAGGACCAGAGATGTTAAACATCCTTGCTTTCGGCAACTTGGCCCCTGGTTTAAACCTAATAGTACAGTCATAGGGGCGATGTGGTGGCAATTCTGAGCAACCCTTCTCTGATAACACATCCACGAAATCCAGCAGTGACTCAGGAATGCTAGGAGTCACAGCGGACACACATGTGGCCAGGCAATTCTCCCGGCAGAATCCGCTCCACTGGATTATGTCCTGAGTTTTCCAGTCAATCACCGGGTTGTGCATAGATAACCATGGAAAACCCAAAACCACCTGAGCAGGAAGATTCCTGAGCACCTTACAAGTAACCCGCTCGGAATGTAGAACCCCAATGTCGAGTTTCACCTCAGCCACAAATTCAGTAATCTCCTCCTGAGAGAGAGGAGCTGCATTGATGGTGACCATGCAGATAAGATGAGACAGTTTCTCAATCCTAAAACCTGCTGTGCGCGCAAACTCCTCATCAATGAGATTTGTGGCTGAACCACTATCCACAAAAACAGTAATTGGCAGCTCACTGCCAGCGATAAAAACCTTAGCAGGGAGCATGCATTGAGAAACCACCATGGAGGATATAAATAAGCTCAGATTGGTCTCCTCGACACCCTCTGAGCTCAGAAGTTTTCCGCCGTTGTGTTTTTCTTAGTCAGCAGAGGACAGATGTTAATAAAATGGCCAATTTTACCACAGTAAAAACAGGCTCCCTGCTTCCTGATCTCTGGGGCTCGACGCTTTACATGTGACACCCCTGCGATTTGCATAGACTCCGTGGGCTCACCTGCAGCAACCTCATGTGTACCTAAACCTTCACCCACAGGCGGTGTCTCATGCTCCCCCTGACGTAGATGGCGATCAATGCGGACAACCAGACTCATAGCGGAATCTAGAGAAGCAGGAGTCTCGTACATCAGAAGGGCTTTTTTAACCCTTCCAGAAACCCCATGAAAAAACTGACTCCGCAATGCTGGATCATTCCATTGGGTATCGATCGCCCAGCGGCGGAATTCAGAACAGTAATCCTCTGCTACTTGCTCCCCCTGGCGAATAGAGCGTATCTTAGATTCTGCCAGAGCCATTCTGTCAGGTTCATTGTAGATTTTCCCAAGAGAAGAAAAAAAACTCTCCACAGAGTCAAATGCAGCAGAATCAGATGGCAAAGAAAACGCCCATGCTTGGGGATCACCGCTTAAAAATGACAACACCAGGCCCACACGCTGAGCCTTATTACCCGAGGAGATCGGGCGCATACGGAAATATAGTTTGCAAGCTTCACGAAAAGAAACAAATTTACTGCGTTCCCCAGCAAATTTTTCAGGCAAAGGAAATTTAGACTCAGCAACTCTTTCTGTCGCTCTAGCTTGCACATTAGATACTGCTAGTCCCTGTTGCTGTACTGCCCCCCTAAACTCCGTGACCTGTAGGGACAGCGCCTCCAACTGGCGTGTTATGGAAGTCATGGGATCCATGACAAAACACACACACAAAAAAAAGAAACCCCTTTTTTTTTTTTTTTTTTGTTGGGCCGATTATAATGTCACGGGGAGACTAGGTGGGCAAGAGCTAATAACCCGGGCCCCTGCAATATCCCTCAGACTAGGGAAATGCTGACTGACCCTCTACCTGAAGTTTACACTGATGGTGTGCATGTCTAGGCCTCGAACCTCACCCTGCCTCCTGTTACAACCCTAGGCTGAAAACCTCTGCCCTCCACCCGGTGATTGCAATGCACCAATATCCACAGTTAGCACAGACAAGGATAAAGGAAAATATACACCAAGCCGCAGTCACTCAGGAATACACTATAAATGTGCAGGGCAAAATAAACACAAATATAGGAAGGAGAAAATAAGACAAAGGAAAATACACCACCAGCAACGATTCTCCAACAACCAGCTCTCCACTCCAGACCGAGATAACAACGCAAGACAGAACCTATAATCGGCGACTCCCAATGATCAGGAAAGCTATTTAAAGGCAATGAGCATGGCCCAGCTTTCAATCCAAGGATCAGGTTAATTAACCCTGGAACAGCTAGACAAAATCTAGCCGACGCCAATGAGCAAATAGTGGTCAAAAGCGGAACTGCCGCTGTCTGTCGGACGACCTGGTCTGAACGGCGTCTGACATGACAGAGGCGACAGGAGGAGGCAAGAGTTTGGACGTGCGAGTTTGAAGTTTGAAGGACAGGGCAGAGTCAAGTGTTACCCTGAGGCAGCGGATTTCAGGTGCGGGAGAGAGCGTGATGCCGTTTACCATAATAGATAGATCAGGTAGGGGGAATATGCGAGATGCGGGAAAGATGATGAGTTCGGTTTTGTCTACATTGAGTTTTAGGTTAACCACATTATTAAAAAACAAAATCACACTCAGGTCCACCATAGTCCAGCAAATGGAAACCTGAAAAGAACACACACACAAAACACAGAAAAATAAAACAAAGACACTTTCACTCATTCACCACTTTATAGAAAAAAAAGTTCTCACACAGGTCCAAAGTAGTTCACCAAATACAGCGAAGTCCATCAAATCCTCTGTACAAAGCCTATGGATCTTCGTTCTGACACTCCATAGTCTTTGCAAACAGCCACTGCCGTCCCGCAATACATTTCAGCTGAATGTGCGACCGAGGACGCACATCCAGTTGAAATAGGCACTGACATCAATGGGCCCCCCTCCCAGTTGCACCCTCTGTGATTACGATCGTGACACCCCTGCATATTATTATCTTACATCAACTACTGATTTTTCAAAACTACTAGTAGTAAGCCGCAGCGGTTACCTTACATTACCCTTCTCTGAGTAATGCAATAGCGCTTACATGGGAAGTTACTTACATAACGGTTTGTCAAAAATAGCACTTATATAGGAGAAGACAAAACCTGTCCTTTTGTCAGCCTTGGCTAAAGAATATGGAAAGAAAAAGATACATTTGTCCTTTAGCTAAATTCAATCTTGAACATTATCAAATCTAACTCAACTAATTTGACAGTATGGGTCATCAGGCGAATTAAGAATAGAATTAGAGGTGGCAATCGGTATAAAACCAAGATGAATCATGCGCAAATTCTGAGCCTAATAGCACTGACAAAAGAAAAAATACAATTCGATTGAATTAGTATAAACAGCAGCCAATACGCAGAATCCACAGAATCTATTGACAGGTTTTATTTTATATTATATTTTATTAGACTTTTGCCTTTTTTACTTTTGTCTTTTTTCTATTTCCATTTAATTTTTATATAAAGTAGGGGGCAAAAGTTTCAGGCAGGTGTGGATAAAATGCCGCATAGTAAGGATGCTTTCAAAAATAGAAGTGTTAATAGTTCAATTTTATCAACTAACAAAACAGAAATGTAAATCACATCAGTATTTGGTGTGACCGCCCTTTGCACTCAAAATACCATCAATTCTTCTTGAAGGAACTCAGCAGTGAGGTTGTTCCAAACATCTTGGAGAACTAACCACAGATCTTCTGTGGATGTCACTTGTGTAAATTTTTCTCTCTTCACGTAATCCCAGACCGACTGGATGATGTGAGACCAGGGCTCTGTGAGGCCAAATCATCACTTCCAGAACTCCTTATTCTTCTTTAACCTTAAGATATTTCTTAATGACATTGGCTGTATGTTGCAAATCGTTATCCTGCTGGAGAATAAAATTGGAGCTGATCAGAAACCTCCCTGATGATATCGCATGATGAATAAGTATTCGACAGCTATTTTGCTGGATTCAAAAGGGTCGAGAAGAGATTTAACCCCTTAGTGACAGAGCTAATTTGGTACTTAATGACCAAGACAATTTTTACAAATCTGACCACTGACACTGTTAGGGCTAGCGGAACGCACCTAAGAATAATATGAAAGGTATCAGGTGCGTTCGCTGCCTGGGGTTCACCATGCAGAAAAATTCCTGCTGCTCAGTAATGGCAGACACTATATGGCAGTATAACGTCATCACACACGGGTTAGCTTCACCCAGTATGAAAAAGGAGATGAACCCTGTTGCTTCACAGGGTCGCCGAACCGCAAAATGAGCACTACAACGAGATCACAGAACTCTGCCGCTAGAAGTGGGGGAAGAGTCCCTCTAGACCACTAGTGCTCGGCGCCGCTACTGCGGTGCCAGGGGGAAACAAAATAAACATTTACTACAAAAGAGTGCATACAGCCTCGCTCTGACGGACACCAATAAGAACCCTGACTAGGGCCAGGAAAGCGCACTAATTGCTCACGGCGCTGCACTGGCGGTCGCTGCTGGTCTGATGCAATAGGAATCGTGCTCTTGTGCTTGGATAGTACTGTCAGTCGCTAGGTAGCTCCAGCATTCGCGAGCATTCAACAACACTAGGAATGGGAATGATTAAGGAGAATTCACCAGAACAGGCTTACATCCACACACACACACATGATAACAGGTTTATATTAGCGCATGGCCGTGCGGCCATGCAAACCTTTTATAGCTGTAGCTCTCCGGGTCCTTCCTAGTGGTCCAATAGGAGCTGCCACAGGACCTGTGCATGAGACCCCCGACCTCCAATGAGAGGTCTTCCCTTGGGCATGCTCAGAAGAAGAAAAGCAGGACTTAGTCCGAGGGGTGCCTGCTCGCCACTGGTCAGTGCTGGTTAAAATGGCTGAACCTGGAAGGGCAGCAGTAACCAAATGCACAGTATCTGCCTGAGCCAGGTGCTGGAACCAATGTCTCTGCTGAGCAGACTCCACTGTGGCTGGAGGAGAATGGGAGACCGCAGTGGAGGTGGTTTGAGATTCCCCCTGTGCAGCGGCGGGTACTTGACACCTAACAGACGCTTTATGAAGTTATATCTCTGGAACGCTTCAAAGTGTCCCATTGATTTTGAGATTTTTTTTCGTGACATATTGTATTTCATGTTAGTGGTAAATTTTCTTCAATATAACTTGCGTTTATTTATGAAAAAAACGGAAATTTGGCAAAAATTTTGAAAATTTTGCAATTTTCAAACTTGTAATTTTTGTACACTTAAAACAAAGAGTGGTGTCACACTATATAGTTAATAAATAACATTTCCCACATGTCTACTTTAAATTAGCACAATTTTGGAAACATAATTACTTTTTGTTGGGACGTTATAAGGGTTAAAATTTGACCAGCGAGCTCTCATTTTTCACAATTTACAAAGCCATTTTTTAGGGACCACCTCACATTTGAAGTGAGTTTGGAGGGTCAACATAACAGAAAATACCCAAAAGTGACACCATTCTAAAAACTGCACCCCTCAAGGTGCACAAAACCACATTCAAGAAGTTTATTAACTCTTCAGGTGTTTCACGAGAACTAAAGCAATGTGGAAGGAAAAAATGAACATTTTTGCTTTTTTCACCCAAAAATTATTTTGTAACCAATTTATATTATTTTCACAAGAGTATCAGGTGAAAAGGGACCACAAAATTTGTGGTGCACTTTCTCCTGAGTCCGCTGATACCCCGTATGTGGAGGAAAGCCACTTTTTGGGCGCATGGCAGGGCTCAGAAGGGAGGGAACACCGTTTTACTTTTTAAACACAAAATTGACTGTAATCAATGGTGGCACCATGTTGCGTTTGGAGACCCCCTGATGTACCTAGTAACAGTGGAACCATCCAATTCTATCTCCAATCCTAACTCCAACACACCCCTAACTCTAATCCCTAACCATAACCCTAACCGCAACTCTAACCCTAACACACCCCTAACCCTAATCCCAAACCTAACCATAACCCAACCACAAACCTAACCTTAACACACCTCTAACCTTAATACTAACCCTAACCATAATCCCAACCATAACCACAACCTTACCCCTAGCCAAACCCTAACTTTAGCCCAACCCTAATTTTAGCCCAACCCTAACCCTAGCACAACCCTAACTCTAACTTTAGCCTAAGCCTAACTTTAGCCCAACCCTTACTTTAGCCCAACCCTAACTTTAGCCCAACTCTAACCCTAATGGAAAAATGGAAATAAATACATTTTTTTAATTTTATTATTTTTACCTAACTAAGGGGGTGATAAAGGGTGTTTGATTTACTATTTTTTATTTTGATCACTGAGATAGGGTCTATCATAGTGATCAAAATGAACCAATATGAAAAATTTCCCATTGCCCGCCATGTTCTTCCCGGAAGAAGATGCCGGTGGCCTGGGAAACTTCATGGGGGGGGGTTGCAGGGACACCAGAGGTACCGGGGGACCCCATTTCTTTCTCCTCTGATGTGCGATCACATCAGAGGAGAGAGAAATTAAATTAGAAATCAGACTTTTTTTTTAGGCTGCCATTATAACATTTATAACGGCGATCGCAACACTGGGGTGGGTAAAAACCAGCCAGAATCATATTCTCTGGGGTCTCAGCTACCCACGGTAGCCGAGATTCTGGAGAAATTCCAACACTGGGGGGGCACTATACACTTATTTCTCAGTACCATTAAAAAGTGGTGCTGAGGCTTAAGTACCTTTAACTGCCACCGTTAAAAGGTGTATCAGAGGTCGTTAGGGGGTTAAAATATTGAAAAAAATTAATACTCACATAGCCCTGACCTGTCTTCCTGTGCAGTCTTCACTGGACCAGTATTTTGGGGCAGGTAAATTTAGAGTCTCCTGTGCTGACTAGTCATAGTGTGCACCACTTGACGACATGATGTGCATTGTGTGATGTCATAACATTGACGTTAACGTTGCTGCCGTGACAGTCTAGGAGATATCAACTATGCCAAGTGCTGTAAAATACCAAAGATGGCCCTGTGAGTAGCACTTTGGTTACCAAACAGATTTATTTTAATGCTGCATTGATATATAGGTTGTGGTAGATCGGTTCACTTGGCTGCACATAGAGGTAGACACAGGAACACTGTTTCTTTAAATCTTACAATTTTTTTTTTTAAAGTACTGTATAAACCAATGCAATGTTAGCAAAAACAAACCCAGCCTTCCTAACCTAATAGGAAAAACAAAAACATAACATATGGCACAGTCCTTGTTGCTACGGGAATCCGCCAGCTTCAGAAACAAACAACAAAAGGTTCAGCATTGCACTTCCTGACCCACCCCTTCTGAATGCTGTAGAACGCTGGGTATTAGAGATGGGCGAACCCGAACAGTAAAGTTCGGCATCCATACAGAACATGTACTGCTAGGGCACGGACACCGAACATGAACTTCAGTAGGAAGTCTGTTTTACTGTTCGGGTTCAGCTGCCTAAACACCAGGAGTTTGTCGCACTGTCATGTACATGACAGTGTGGCAAACATCGCTTTTGATCTGTGGTAATATCATCCCCTCCGGTCAGAGAGCTGCGGTTCCCACGCAGTCAAAAGACAGCACGAGCACTCAGCTGTGATCAGAGGTATAAAGTTTACCTCCGGTCACTGGTGTCAGCTGATGGGACTACTGTTCCCATCATACGACACCTACTGCTGCTAATAACAGCGAGAGCAGGAGCTGCTGATGGAAGTATGCATTAGCTGGCTCCTGCACTGTATATAAATAATTAAAAAAAACAAAATGGCTAGGGTTCCCTCGTATTTTTGAGAACCAGCCAGGTAAAACTCACAGCTGGGGGCTGCAACCCTCAGCTGTCAGCTTCAGAAGGTCTGGTTATCAAGAACAGAGGGGTCCCACTCCCCACATCGTATTTTTTAATTATTTAAATAAATGATTAAAACAAACGGTGTGGGGTCTCCCCCATTTTTGACAACCAGTCTTGCTAAAGCAGACATCTGGGGGCTGGTATTCTTATGCTGGTAAGGGGCCATAGATATTGCCCCCCAGCCTAAAAATAGCAGCCCACAGCCACCCAGAGATGGAACAGCTATTAGATGTGCTAATTCTGGTGCTTTGCCCGGCTCTTCCCACTTGCCTTGTAGCAGTAGCTAGTGGGGCTAAGATTTGTGGGGTTGATGTCACCTTTGTATTGTCCGGTGACATCAAGCCCATGGATTAGTAATGGAGAGGCATCTATAAGACACCTATCCATTATTAATCCTATAGTTACATGGTAAATGGTGAGGTTGGTGAGAACAGACCCCTATAAATTTGTCACTAGGACCTAGAGCAGGGGTAAGGAACCTCAGATCCTCAAGCCGTTTACGGCCCTTTATGACCTTTTATCCGGCCCCCTGACAGATTTTTGAGGACACACTGCTTGGGCCGGCAGCTGTATTTTGATGGCCTTCAGCCCTTTAATTTCTCCTTGCTCAGTGAGCATGAACTACTGAACTCTGAGGCATGTGCAATGAAAGATTACATCCTGACACCAGTGCTAGCATCAGGATGTACTTTGTGGGTGGTGTTAGGGCATGATTTGTACGGCCTCCAAAGAGGCAGAAAAAGGTTCCCCATCCCTGACCTAGAGCTACAAACAATACAGGATTAAACTAAGAAACCTGCTATTAAAGGTTATCCTGGAATGAAATGTAGTCCAAATTACTAAAAATCAATACCGCTATGCTAGAACAGGGGAGCATTGCAGCTTGCTGTGCATGGGACTGCCATGCTTTGTAGTGCGCTAAATAAGGCAGGCATTTTTATTGTTATGGCTGATCTGAATATGTTCTTGGTAAATAACCTAAGGCGACCTTGTTTTTAGCCGTAGCCTTTTCATTGCCTTAAAAATAGCTGTTGACTAACTCGGCTATTTGGCATAAAGAGCAAACGGTGAATATCATCATAATTACCATGACCACATTTTACTGACGCTTGATCTCTAGCAAATGACTATAGTAGCCGTACAATGAGCGCTCATTAGGACTACTGAGCAGGTAGAGAACTATTGCTTCTCCGTCATCATATTTATTTTCTCTTAGTCATTACCGACAATGTAACTCCTGCTTACAGCTTCAATAGTAATCCAAATGAGTGACTGACAGAAGAGAAATCTCTCCTGGAAAGGTCTAATATAAGCAATTGAGGTTTGTGACCTGTGAAATGTGGAGAGCGGGGCTGATGAGCTGGCTAGATGAATTGTTGTGGAGTTTCCGTGGACGTTTGTTATGTTTCTTCCCTCTAGCACATGTTATAGTCTAGCATTTCTGCTCTGTCAGTTTTAATGAATATCATCCTGTTTCTTCAGATTCCTTCCCCCACTTTTCTCTCTATTTTAGGATTGCACCTGTAGAACTGGAGACAAGCGTGTTCACCACATATTACCTTTATCCACACATGATCGGAACAGGAAACCCATATTAGCGTGTGAGCTATCATAGAAAAATAGGCAGAAATGTTGATAGTTTATTTATATTTTTCAATACTGTCGTCCATAATTGGAAAAACAGGCGTGCTCTTACCCATAGGCTGCATTTGGTGTTATAGTTATTATTGCTATTTATTATTATAGCACCATTTATTCCATGGCGCGATACATGTGAAAAGGGGTATGGAGGAGACAGGTTGAGGGTGGGTTTGTATGTCATGGTTAGGGTTTTCAACTGGAGTCTCTGGGTAATGGGGAGCCAGTGAAGGAATTGACAGAGGGGAGAGGCCGGGGAATAGCGGGGGGACAGGTGGATTAGTCGGGCAGCAGAGTTTAGGATAGATTGGAGGGGCGTGAGAGTGTTAGAGGGGAGGCCACAGAGCAGGAGGTTGCAGTAGTCAAGGCGGGAGATGATGAGGGCATTCACTAGAGTTTTTGCAGATTCTTGGTTGAGGAATGTATGGATCCAGGAAATATTTTTGAGTAGCAGTCGGCAGGAAGTGGAAAGGTTTTGGATATGTGGATTGAAGGAGAGATCAGAGTAAAGGATTACCCCGAGGAGCGAGCTTGTGGGACTGGGGAGGGTGAGCAGCCATTTACTTTAATGGATAGGTCTGTTGGAGGAGTCGAGTAAGATGGGGGATAGATGTTGAATTCTGTTTTGTCCATGTTAAGTTTTAGAAATCTAGCAGGGATAGTTAGCGATGAGCACACATGCTCGGTAATACTCAGTTATCACTCAAGTTTCACAGTGCTTGGATGTGCTCATTAATTGCCAAGTGATGGGCGGTACTCTATTTAAAACTTGAATCCCCACCGCCACCCCTCATTCTTAGCGAATGTTACACAGCTAATAAGCATGCGGGCATTGCCTGCATGGCACTGTAATGATGTAGCCATCTTGGTTGTGGCATTACTGTGATTGGCTGGCCATGTGTCACTACTCAGTTGTCAGGTGACTCAGGACCAGCGGCTCCTACTCTCTCCCTATCACTAGGAGGCGCCCTAGCTTGCTCTATTCCTTAGGTTACTTCTGAAGGTGAAGATGCCAGGGCCACCAACCTTGCCTTATATCCTGTATTCAGCCTCTGTCTGTTACTTTCCCCCTCCCAGGGAATAAGGGAGCAACTGCACAAGGGCAACATGCACAAGGGCAACTGAAAATACAAGGCATACAAATATTCACTCACATATAACAGAGGAATGCCCCAGGGAGTGGATAATGGGGGAAAGCCAAAGTAAGAGCAGGAGAGGGAATTATCACACTTACAAACCCATGCATCAATCATAAATAAATCCATCAAACTCCTTCTCATATAACCACCAAACAACTCTCCTCCAAGCCACGCAGCATAAGCTAGCTCTGATGACGTGTTTCAGTCAGGACCCAGATTATATAGGGGATAGGAGTGGCTTACTGTGCTCAGCTGAGAACTCAAACTCCCAGAGCTCCCAACATGGCTGATTAACCTCTTTACTACCAGAGATGCATAGACACAGTTTGGATTCACAGCTACACTGATCAGTTCAAGTGTATAATGTCCATCATGCAGTTGCTGGTTGTGAACATGTGCTACATATACAGGAGAACAAGAATCAATCATGATTATATGTGCAGTGTGCGGGAGACATCATAGCAGTTGGTCTCCACCCACTAGTTCAGAGACAACGGAAATAATGCAGCTGGTGGAGAGGAAAACTAGTGAAAAATGCAGGAGATTCAGGTATCCTAGTTGCTTCCATTCTTTGTCTTCATCTGTCTCTTTTTTCACTAAAGCAGGTAGACTGAACCTTTTTATCCAGTGACTCATGACAATGGATTAGTTAAAAAAGATGAAACTATACTCAAAAAATAAACACAATTATTGTGACTTTTCATTTTCTAGACAATCAAAAAATTGTAACCTATGTTTTTGTCTTGTGTGACGTGATAATTTAGTCCAATGTGGGAGAATACAAGTGATAACCACACTAAGCAGAATTGTAGGTAATCTGTCAGCAGGTTTTCAGAGTAGAGCAGCATGATGTAGAGGCAAAGAGTTAGATTCCAGTGATACATCACTTATTGGGCTGCTTGCTGCAGCTTTGATAAAATCACAGTTTAACCTGCTGTAGATCTACCAGTTCTCTGAATGCTGAGCTCTGTATAACCCCGCCCACACCACTGACAGCTTTCTGTGTACACTGTGCATAGGCAGAAAGCTGCCAATCAGTGGTGGGAGTGGGGCTATACAGAGCTCAGCATTATGGAGGACTACATGGCAGCAGGTTTACTAGTCCTCTAGTGATAATCTCCTGTGTGCTGATAAACAGTGATTTTATCAAAACTACCACAAGCAGCCCAAGGAGAGTCACATCTCATATCAGAAGCGAATGGAAGAGAGCTGTGCATCTGCAGTCGGTTTTCTGACCCAGTTCACAAGGTAAATGCAGGTCCCAGAGGTGAGATGCACATATATCTGAGATGTATGGAAGATCCAAATGAGAATAAGACTTTAAAAATGTAACTATACTGTAATTATAAAAAAAAAAGAAAGCGTAATAAAACTAAAATTAGTTATTACAAACAGATGAACCAGATGCATTTGCTAATTCTTTCCTTGGACAGACCAGATGTAAATATCACTGCTGAAGTATTTGCACGGAAGCACAAAGTAAAATGAACTTCTAATTATCCCCCCAGGTTTGTTTACATCGCTGATGGAAGGAGCCTAGAAAATGTTATGACTCCAGGCACATCACATCTGCAATTACTGCACGTTAATTGCAATCTCAATTTCAGACTTTTTTTTAATACTCAATGCATGTAAATTGTATGAAACCTACAGATTGTGAGATAATAGAGGAGAGAAAAGATTGCTCAAAACGGCTTCCCATGAAACTTTCTTAATGTGAATTTGAATCAAATGGGATTCAAATACTGCCCCCCAGTAAAATGCTAAAAGATCAGACTTTTCTTTTTACATCGCTAGATATTCTCACATTGGATAGTCTATGGTGCTGGTTACGTGTCTATGTATTCTGGCGGACCAAGTGGTCTACACAAAATCCAAATTCATTGACATCTAAGGCCAGTTTAATAAATCCGACACTCATAGTCTAAGTTTGGAGTTGTAATATTGGGACTTGCTGTGACCCTCCTGACTCAAACTCAACAATCTCATCCAGTATATGCCTATGTGCCTTGTTCAGATGACAGTCTCAAAAAACAGGCCAGCCACGTTCATAAAATGCGGACATGATTGACTCTGTGTACTCATGGAAAAAAAGAGGCCAGCCACGTTCATAAAAAAGGGATGTGATTGTCTCCATGTACTCATCTACAGTGTGAAAAAGTGTTTGCCCAGTTCCTGATTTCATATTCTTTTGCATGTTTGTCACACTTACATGTTTCAGATCACCAAATAAATTAAAATATTAGACAAAGATAACACAAGCAATGATGGGCGAGCACTAAAATGCTCTGGTGCTTATTATTCGGGTCGAGCAAATTGGAACGCTCGGGTGCTCGACCCGAGCAACGAGCCCTATGTAAGTCTATGGGAAAACCGAGCACTTTTGCCAAGACCCGGGGGGGGGTCCTTTTAGGGTCCAAAAAACATCTGAAATCGATGGAAACTGTGCTGAAATGACACAGGAACATCATGGGAAGGACCCCTGGAAGCATTTCTGATTCCCAGGTCACAGCTGTTAACAATGCTGTCAGAGTCTTACGCCACTTTTACAGGCGCACAATAAAACATACAAAAACAAAACCAAGATGGATTTTCCTGGGAAATATGCTAAGGAACATGCTTTCCAGGGTAATGATTTGCATGTAAGGCAAAATAAATAACCCAAAACAAAAATGTTCCTCCACCACTTGGGCTAAGTTCACACGTAGCGTTTTTGATGTGTTTTTAAACGTTACCATTGCTTTCAACCAAGACAAATGCACTCACTGGGAAATGTCATTTTAACATTTTGCAACCTTTTTTGGCCATGTGGTGTGTGACACATCATCAGGCACATCCTACTTCATATGAAGGAGGGACTCTGAAAGTCTATTTTTATAGGGCCAGCAGTCGGCCCTCGCTTTTCTTAGCGGGCCATCAGCCGGCTATGCTTTGCTGTTCCCATTATTAAACAGTGGGTCCCTTATACTGTTATTGCATATAGCATAACTAAATCCCATCATGGATATAATCCTGCTCCTATGTTCGTTCATCTTGCCATAGATAAACCATGACCCATGGGCCACAAAATCACATTAGGACACTCCATACTCAGACTTTTAACCATATACACAAACGGAGTTCAAGTCCAATTTAATATATAAAAATATAACAAATTTTATTAATCTTCAATAATGATCACAATAATAATAAAATAGCATATATATACTATTATTACATGTTCAGCATAGGGAAACAGCAACGGTACCAGACCTATGTGATCACCCACTCACTGCCATTAACATCAAATAAAGTGCTCAGTGCTATAATTCCTTTGGGTGGGACCAGGACAAAAACCCCAGGATCAGACTCATAGTAACTATCTCACATCAAATGTCACGTAAATCCTGGAGCTCTTCCTTACCCATCTAGCAGGCAGCGGACGATCACACAGCACAGCATGCAGTGAGTGGCAGGGCTGCCCAAAATTTGGACCCACCCAACAACCCATTCAACAGACATCATGGATGACCAAGTGCAACCAAAATTCCCAGTATTCATTTGGTACTCCCAAACTGTTTGCTTATGCATTGAATGCAAGGCCTATTCTGCCCCAAAGTTACACACACCCCAATAAGGCTTTGAACCCACGTACTGGATGGTTGTCCTACTTGGTTGTCCAACGAACTGTGACCTCTGCTGCCAGAGTTTTCATATGGGAATTGTTCCGCAACAATGGCCCTCTGGTGCTGCAACATTTTAGCACACCTATCTGCCTCTGGAAGAAGAAAGTGAAACGTCTCCTTGTAGCGAGGGTCTAGAAGTGTCACCAACCAGTAATGAGTGTCACCGAAAATGTTCATAATGTCAGGGTCATGTGAAACGCAGCGCAACATAAAGTCAGCCATGCATGCCAGTCTGCTAACAGGCAAGACATCCGTGTGCTCACCAACAGGACGACTGACCATGCTGTCCTCCTCCTCCCTCTCCTCAGGCCATCCAAGTTGAACAGACGGTATGACAGTTGTGCTTGTAGTACCGTCTATAGCGCATGAAAGAAGCTCCTGTTCTTCCTCCTCCTCCTCTTCCCCATTGTCAACCAATCCACATTGAGATGAAATGAAGCTGGGCTGTGTGTAATCACCCTGTATGGTTCCTTGCTCCATCTCATCGTGCTCCGCCTGCAATGCATCCTCTTTCATTGTGAGCAGAGGGCTTTTCAGAATGCAGGGAAGCGGGATGGTGATGCTAATTATGGCGTCATCACCGCTCAGAATCTTGGTGGAGTACTCAAAGTTTTGGAGGATGGTACATATGTCTGGCATACATGCCCACTCCTGAGGTCTTTTGTGTGGAGTCTGAACTGAATACCGACAGCCTTGTTGATGCTGGTAGTCAACAACTGCCCTCTTCTGCTCACAAATCCTTTCCAGCATATGGTGTGAAATGTCCCCACATGTTGGAACTCTACACTGCAGTCAGTGGGCCGGAAGCTGCAAACGCTGCTGAAGCACAGCAAGGGAGGCTGAAGCTGTAGCTGACTTTCTAAAATGGGTACACACATGGCATAGTTTCACAAGCAGATCCAGCAGCTCTGGGTAGCTTTTGAGAATCAGTTAAACAACAAGGTTAAGCCCATGGGCCAGGCATGGTATGTGTGTGAGCTTGCCTTGCCTCAGAGCCGGCACCGGGTTTGGGCCATTGTCACACACGACCATGCCTGGCTGTAGGTTCAGCGGTCTCAGCCACAGATCTGCCTGCTCTTTCAGAGCTGTCCACAACTCTTTAGCATTGTGCGGTTTGTCACCTAAGCATATAAGCTTCAGCACAGCCTATTGACGCTTGGCTGAGGCAGTGCTGCAGTGCTTCCAACTTGTGACTGATATGCTCATTTCGGAGATGGAGGTTGAAGAGGTGGAGGAGGAGGTGCAGGAGCTGTAGACTGTGGGGGCAACCCTGATAGACCTAGGGCCCACAATCTTCGGCGTTGGGAGGAAGTGTTCCATCCCAAGGTCTGACTGGGTCCCGGATTCCACTATGTTAACCCAGTGTGCCATCAGTGAGATGTAGAGTCCCTGCCCACAAGGACTTGTCAACAGGTCTGTGGTTAGGTGGACTTTCCCAGTAACAGCATTGTTGAGGGCAAGGGAAATGTTGTGGGACACATGCTTGTGTACTGCCGAGACGGCACACTGGGAGAAATAGTGGCGGCTGGGGACCGAGTTCCCTGGGATGGCTGCTGCCATCATGTTGCGGAAAGCTTCCATCTCCATGAGCCTAAAAGGCAACATTTTGAGCACAAGCAGACAAGAAAAGTGTGAATTTAGTACTGTGGCCTGTGGGGTGTTGGCTGCGTGTTTCCACTTGAGTTCCAATGACTGGGCTATGGACAACTGAAGGCTGTGCTGGGACAAGGACGAAGACGTGCTTGATGATGGTGCTAGTTGAGTGTGGGCAATGACAGGTGCAGGGCAGGAGGCATCTTCGCATGCAGCATAAATAGGGGATTGGCTTGCACACACAATAGTGTAAGAAGCAGTGATGTCACCCGCAGACACTGTTCCTGGAGTCTGGGGTTCGGCCCACAAAGTCGGGTGCTTTGCTGACATGTGCCTGATCACGCTGGTGGTCAGGATGGTAGTTTTGCTACCCCTGCTTATGCAGGCATGGCAGGTGGTGCAAATGGCCTTTTTGAGGTTATTGGCAGAGTCTATAAAAAGCAATCAGATTCGGGAAGACCTAACAGTTGTACTGCAAACTTTCGTCGTGTTGGTGTTACGAGAAATGGTTGCCCGCCTTCTGTCTGCGGCCGCCACACTACTTGTTCCTGCCTGTTGGGGTGCTACTCCTCACTCCCCCTGTGTGCTGCTGTACTCACTTTGCATGTTCTCTTTCCAGGTTGGATCAGTTACTATATCATCCACCACCTCGTCTTCCACTTCCGCACCCTGGTCCTCCTCCTGACTTTCTGGCAATTGTAAACAACAACCTATATAGAAAGAAACACCAGAGATAATAATTTTTATAAACTGAGGAAAAACACTATAGAAATGAACCCTTAAAAAATTTCCTTCAGACCAGATTATATTAAATAAAATATATTTTTTATTAAAAATAAATTGCAATCACAAAAAACATCACCAAAACGTATGGAAATTTTTATTATTATTAAAATTGTATAATCTACAACAGATATTTATTTATTAAGAATATAAAACATACAACTATAGATAATATGTATCTCCTCCAATCGAGGTTTACTTAGGGATAGATAAAAAAAAATATATATAAAAATCCCGTATGTGCAAGACAGGGCAAGTCCAAACTGATCAGTATAATAAACATAAAAATATATATAATGCAGCAAATAATAATTTAATAATATAATATGTGATAAAAATCAGTCAAATAAATTTGTGAATAATATGTGTGTATATCCATATATACACACACACACCTATTGTGTGCAGCAAAATAAATCAATTCATAATAAAGTGCAATAGTGCAATAAAAAATAAATTGCATACAAAACAACCAGTGTGTCCACAAAAGTTGTGAGCCGATGAAGCAGTGAGCGAAACGGCGTTGGAGTGGTGTGTGCAGGGCAGTGGTACTCCTAACTGGTCAGTATTCATAATATATTTTGGCACATTTGGCAGCACTTTTACTGGGTAATATATAATTACTGGGTAATATATAATTATTTGTTTTTTGTTTTTGGCTCACAACTTTTGTGGACACACTGGTTGTTTTGTATGCAATTTTTTTTTTTTTGCACTATTGCACTTTATTATGAATTGATTTATTTTGCTGCACACAATAGGTGTGTGTGTGTATATATGGATATACACACATATTATTCACAAATTTATTTGACTGATTTTTATCACATATTATATTATTAAATTATTATTTGCTGCATTATATATATTTTTATGTTTATTATACTGATCAGTTTGGACTTGCCCTGTCTTGCACATACGGGATTTTTATATATATATATTTTTTTTTATCTATCCCTAAGTAAACCTCGATTGGAGGAGATACATATTATCTATAGTTGTATGTTTTATATTCTTAATAAATAAATATCTGTTGTAGATTATACAATTTTAATAATAATAAAAATTTCCATACGTTTTGGTGATGTTTTTTGTGATTGCAATTTATTTTTAATAAAAAATATATTTTATTTAATGTAATCTGGTCTGAAGGAAATTTTTTAAGGGTTCATTTCTGGCAATTGTGTCTCATCTTTGTCCACCTCTTGTGACACGTTCCCACCATCACCTTTGTGTGATCGCTGCTGCTCAAATATTTGGGCATCACTACATGCAATCTCATCTTGCCCCGCTTCAAGTGGACCGGGCGAGAGGCCTAAATCTATAAATGGAAAAGTGACCAGCTCTTAGGAGTGCCCAAGTGTGGGATCAGTGGTCTCCGGGCACTCGGCATGGTGGGAGGAAGGAGGTTCAGGATGAGGAATATGCTGTCCAAATTCACGGCTACTCAGACTTGACCATGTGGAAGACAGAGTGCTGGTGGTGGTGGCAAAGTGACTGGAAGCATTATCCGCTATCCAACCAAGAATCTTTTGACACTGCTCTGGGTTCAATAGTGTTGTTCTGCAGTCCCCTAGTAAGTCAGATAGGAAGGTTGGGTGAGAAGATGTGGGTGTTTGTTGTGGCACAATTTCAGCTGGCCCACGGCCTCTGCATGAACTTCACGTCCACTTCCCCATCCCTTGCCACGTGCCTTGCTCATTTTAAATGGACTACAATATTTTCCATGTTCACTACAAATGGTTGAATTTGGAGGGAACTTATATGTGATCCGTGTGCGGGGAAACCACAGTTTCAAACATCTGGACTGTAGATATCAATTTTTTTTAGCAAACTGTTGTCAATAACTAGAGTAAGACACAGCAAAAACAGTTGAATGGAGGCCTGAAATGCCACAGTTTGTAGCCTACAGTGTTATGGACCTGGTGGTTAGGAGCACCCGGAAAGACCTGATGGTTAAACTGTACGACAGGACAAGCTCTGGGGAGTGGGAGCTCTGCTGACCGCAAACCCTAATCCTATCAAACACACTAGAAATAGCCGTGGAGCGTACCTAACTCTGCCTAGATGCCTATTCACAGCCTAAGAGCTAACTACCCCTAAAGATAGGAAATAAAGCCTTACCTTGCCTCAGAGAAATTCCCCAAAGGAAAAGGCAGCCCCCCACAAATATTGACTGTGAGTTAAGAGGAAAGTCACAAACACAGGAATGAAACAGCAAAGGAGGCCAGTCTTCACTAAACAGACAGAGGACAGAAAAGGGATCTTTGCGGTCAGCACAAAAAACTACAAAAAACCACGCAGAGTGTGCAAAAAGACCCACGCACCGACTCACGGTGCGGAGGTGCCACTCTGCACCCCAAAGCTTCCAGCTAGCAAGGCAATATCATGTTAGCAAGCTGGACTAGAACTTAGAAAGTACTAAGAAATATATTCAGTACACAATGAACAACAAATGAACTAGCAGGGACTTAGTTTCTGCTGGAGTAGACAGGTCATCAGAAAGATCCAAGAGAGATCTGAACCAGTACTGATACACTGACAGCTGGCATGAAGTAACGATCAGAGTGGAGTTAAATAGAGAAGCCAGCCTAACAATAAACGAGGGCAGCTGAGGAAGCAACCTCAAGAACCAGCAGCTCCACTCACAGCCACCAGAGGGAGTCCATGGACAGAACTCGCCGAAGTACCATTCATGACCACAGGAGGGAGTTCGAGAAAGGAATTCACATCAGTACCCCCCCCCTTGAGGAGGGGTCACCGAACCCTCACCAGAGCCCCCAGGCCGATCAGGACGAGCCAAATGAAAGGCACGCACTAAATCGGCAGCATGGACATCGGAGGCAACAACCCAGGAATTATCCTCCTGACCATAGTCCTTCCATTTGACTAGGTACTGAAGTTTCCATCTCAAAATACGAGAATCTAAAATCTTCACCACATACTCCAACTCCCCCTCGACCAACACCGGAGCAGGAGGGTCAACGGAGGGAACCATAGGCGCCACATATCTCCGCAACAACGACCTATGGAACACATTATGGATGGCAAAAGAAACTGGAAGGGCCAAACGAAATGACACAGGATTAAGAATTTCAGAAATCTTATAAGGACCAATGAAACGAGGCTTAAACTTAGGAGAAGAAACCTTCATAGGAACATAACGAGACGACAACCAAACCAAATCCCCAACACGAAGTCGGGGACCAACACAGCGACGGCGGTTAGCGAAACGTTGAGCCTTCTCCTGGGACAATGTCAAATTGTCCACTACGTGAGTCCAAATTTGCTGCAACCTGTCCACCACAGAATCTACACCAGGACAGTCCGAAGGCTCAACCTGCCCTGAGGAAAAACGAGGATGAAAACCAGAATTACAAAAAAAAGGCAAAACCAAAGTAGCCGAACTGGCCCGATTATTAAGGGCGAACTCAGCCAATGGCAAGAAGGTCAGCCAATCATCCTGATCAGCAGAAACAAAGCATCTCAGATATGTTTCCAAAGTCTGATTGGTTCGTTCGGTTTGGCCATTTGTCTGAGGATGGAAAGCCGAAGAAAAAGACAAATCAATGCCCCTCTTAGCACAAAAGGACGGCCAAAACCTTGAAACAAACTGGGAACCTCTGTCCGACACGATGTTCTCCGGAATGCCATGCAAACGAACCACATGCTGGAAAAATAATGGAACCAAATCAGAGGAGGAAGGTAATTTAAGCAAGGGTACCAAATGGACCATCTTAGAGAAGCGATCATAAACCACCCAGATGACCGACATCCTTTGAGAGACAGGGAGATCTGAAATAAAATCCATGGAAACATGCGTCCAGGGCCTTTTCGGGACCGGCAAGGGCAAAAGTAACCCACTGGCATGAGAACAGCAGGGCTTGGCCCGAGCACAGGTCCCACAGGACTGCACAAAAGAACGCACATGCCGTGACAAGGAAGGCCACCAAAAGGACCTAGCCACCAAATCTCTGGTACCAAAAATCCCAGGATGACCAGCCAACACCGAACAATGAACCTCAGAGATAACTCTACTAGTCCATCTATCAGGGACAAACAGTTTCTCCGCTGGACAACGGTCAGGTCTATCAGCCTGAAACTCCTGCAGCACCCGCCGCAAATCAGGGGAGATGGCAGACAGAATTACCCCCTCTTTGAGAATACCAGCCGGCTCAGGAACTTCCGGAGAATCAGGCACAAAACTCCTTGAAAGGGCATCAGCCTTCACATTCTTAGAACCCGGAAGGTATGAAACCACAAAATCGAAACGGGAGAAAAACAGCGACCATCGAGCCTGTCTAGGATTCAACCGCTTGGCAGACTCGAGATAAGTCAGATTCTTGTGATCCGTTAAGACCATCACGCGATGCTTGGCTCCTTCAAGCCAATGTCGCCACTTCTCGAATGCCCACTTCATAGCCAACAACTCCCGATTGTCAACATCATAATTACGCTCAGCAGGCGAAAACTTTCTAGAAAAGAAAGCACATGGCTTCATCACAGAGCCATCAGAACTTCTTTGAGACAAAACAGCCCCTGCTCCAATCTCAGAAGCATCAACCTCGACCTGAAAAGGGAGCGAAACATCTGGCTGACACAACACAGGGGCCGAAGAGAAACGACTAGTGTTGAGCGATACCGTCCGATACTTGAAAGTATCGGTATCGGAAAGTATCGGCCGATACCGGCAAAGTATCGGATCCAATCCGATACCGATACCCGATACCAATACAAGTCAATGGGACTCAAGTATCGGACGGTATCCCTGATGGTTCCCAGGGTCTGAAGGAGAGGAAACTCTCCTTCAGGCCCTGGGAACCATATTAATGTGTAAAATAAAGAATTAAAATAAAAAATATTGCTATACTCACCTCTCAGACGCAGCCTGCACCTTACCGAGGGAACCGGCAGCGTTGTTTGCTTAAAATGCGCGCTTTTCCTTCCTTCCGTGACGTCACGGCTTCTGATTGGTCGCGTGCCGCCCATGTGGCCGCGACGCGACCAATCACAGCAAGCCGTGACGTAATTTTCAGGTCCTTCTAGGCATTCAGTATTTTAAAATTACGTTCCGGCTTTGTGATTGGTCGCGTCGCGGTCACATGGGCGACACAACCAATCACAAGCCGTGACGTCACGGGAGGCAGGAGACGCGCGCATTTTAAAATGCGCGCGTGTCCAGCCTCCCGTGACGTCACGGCTTGTGATTGGTCGCGTCGCCCATGTGGCCGCGACGCAACCAATCACAGCAAGCCGTGACGTAATTTCAGGTCCTTCAGGATTTTAAAATTACGTTCTGGCTTGTGATTGGTCGCGTCGCGGCTACATGGGCGACGCGACCAATCACAAGCCGTGACGTCACGGGAGGCTGGACACGCGCGCATTTTAAAATGCGCGCGTCTCCTGCCTCCCGTGACGTCACGGCTTGTGATTGGTCGCGTCGCCCATGTGACCGCGACACGACCAATCACAAAGCCGGAACGTAATTTTAAAATACAGAATGCCTAGAAGGACCTGAAAATTACGTCACGGCTTGCTGTGATTGGTCGCGTCGCGGCCACATGGGCGGCACGCGACCAATCAGAAGCCGTGACGTCACGGAAGGAAGGAAAAGCGCGCATTTTAAGCAAAGAAGGCTCCCGGTTCCCTCGGTGAGGTCCAGGCTGCGTCGGAGAGGTGAGTATAGCAATATTTTTTATTTTAATTCTTTATTTTACACATTAATGTTGTATTTTACACATTAATGTGGTTTCGATACCGATACCCGATACCACAAAAGTATCGGATCTCGTTATCGGAATTCCAATACCCGCAAGTATCGGCCGATACCCGATACTTGCGGTATCGGAATGCTCAACACTAGAAACGACGTTTCAACTCCTGAAAAGCCTCAACGGCCTCAGAGGACCAATTCACCACATCCGCACCTTTCTTGGTCAAATCAGTCAACGGTTTAACAACACTAGAAAAATTAGCGATGAAGCGACGGTAAAAATTAGCAAAGCCCAGGAATTTCTGATGGCCCTTCACAGATGTAGGCTGAGTCCAATCATAAATGGCCTGAACTTTAACAGGATCCATCTCGATAGTAGAAGGGGAAAAAATGAAGCCCAAAATGGAAACCTTCTGAACTCCGAAGAGACATTTAGACCCCTTCACAAACAAGGAATTAGCACGAAGGACCTGGAACACCATCCTGACCTGCTTCACATGAGACTCCCAATGATCCGAAAAGACCAAAATATCATCCAAATATACAATCATGAATCTATCCAGATACTTTCGGAAGATGTCATGCATAAAGGACTGAAACACAGATGGAGCATTAGAAAGCCCGAATGGCATCACCAGGTACTCAAAATGGCCCTTGGGCGTATTAAATGCTGTTTTCCATTCATCGCCCTGTTTAATACGCACAAGATTATATGCCCCTCGAAGATCTATCTTGGTGAACCAACTAGCCCCCTTAATCCGAGCAAACAAATCAGACAGTAGAGGCAAAGGGTACTGAAATTTGACCGTGATTTTATTGAGAAGGCGGTAATCTATACAAGGTCTCAGAGAACCATCCTTCTTGGCCACAAAAAAGAACCCTGCTCCCAACGGTGACGATGACGGGCGAATATGCCCTTTCTCCAAGGACTCCTTTATATAACTCCGCATAGCGGCGTGTTCTGGCACAGATAAATTGAAAATTCGGCCCTTAGGAAACTTACTACCAGGAATCAAATTAATAGCACAATCACAATCCCTATGAGGAGGTAGGGCACTGGATTTGGGCTCATCAAATTGACAACAATGGAACATCACCATGTACCCCTTGACAACCCCAACTGGACACAGACATTGATTTCCAATCCAATACTGGATTATGGACCTGTAGCCATGGCAAACCCACCACGACCACATCATGCAAATTATGCAACACCAAAAAGCGAATATCTTCCTGATGGGCAGGAGCCATCCACATGGTCAACTGAGTCCAGTACTGAGGCTTATTCTTGGCCAAAGGCGTAGCATCAATTCCCCTTAATGGAATAGGATACTGCAAGGGCTCCAAGAAAAAACCACAGCGCCTGGCAAACTCCAAGTCCATCAAATTCAGGGCAGTGCCTGAATCCACAAATGCCATTACAGAGTAGGATGACAAAGAGCAAATCAGAGTAACGGACAAAAGAAATTTAGGCTGTACAGTACCAATGGTGACTGACCTAGCGAACCGCTTAGTGCGGTTAGGACAATCAGAGATAGCATGAGTGGAGTCACCACAGTAAAAACACAGCCCATTCTGACATCTGTGTTCTTGCCGTTCAGCTCTGGTCAAAGTCCTATCACATCGCATAGGCTCAGGCCTCTGCTCAGAGGATACCGCCAAATGGTGCACAACTTTGCGCTCACGCAAGCGCCGATCGATCTGAATGGCCAAGGACATTGATTCATTCAGACCAGCAGGCGTGGGGAACCCCACCATAACATCCTTAAGGGCTTCAGAAAGACCCTTTCTGAAAATTGCTGCCAGGGCACACTCATTCCATTGAGTAAGCACAGACCACTTTCTAAACTTCTGGCAATATACCTCCGCTTCATCCTGACCCTGACACAAAGCCAGCAAGATTTTCTCTGCCTGATCCACAGAATTAGGTTCGTCATAAAGCAATCCAAGCACCAGAAAAAACGCATCTACATTAAGCAATGCAGGATCTCCTGGCGCAAGGGAAAATGCCCAGTCTTGAGGGTCGCCACGTAACAAAGAAATAATGATCTTTACTTGCTGAATGGGGTTACCAGAGGAGCGGGGTTTCAAAGCAAGAAACAGTTTACAATTATTTTTGAAATTCAGAAACTTAGATCTATCCCCAGAAAACAAATCAGGAATTGGAATTCTAGGCTCTAACGTCGGATTCTGAACTACATAATCTTGAATGCTTTGTACCCTTGCAGTGAGTTGATCCACACAAGAGGACAGACCTTGAATGTCCATATCCACACCTTAGTCCTGAACCACCCAGAGATTAAGGGGAAAAGAAAGACAAAACACACTGCAGAGAAAAAAAAATGGTCTCAGAACTTCTCTTATCCCTCTATTGAGATGCATTAACACTTTGTCGTCCAGCTGTACTGTTATGGACCTGGTGGTTAGGAGCACCCGGAAAGACCTGATGGTTAAACTGTACAACAGGACAAGCTCTGGGGAGTGGGAGCTCTGCTGACCGCAAACCCTAATCCTATCACACACACTAGAAATAGCCGTGGAGCGTACCTAACTCTGCCTAGACGCCTCTTCACAGCCTAAGAGCTAACTACCCCTAAAGATAGGAAATAAAGCCTTACCTTGCCTCAGAGAAATTCCCCAAAGGAAAAGGCAGCCCCCCACAAATATTGACTGTGAGTTAAGAGGAAAGTCACAAACACAGGAATGAAACAGGTTTTAGCAAAGGAGGCCAGTCTTCACTAAACAGACAGAGGACAGAAAAGGGATCTTTGCGGTCAGCACAAAAAACTACAAAAAACCACGCAGAGTGTGCAAAAAGACCCCCGCACCGACTCATGGTGCGGAGGTGCCACTCTGCACCCCAGAGCTTCCAGCTAGCAAGGCAATATCATGTTAGCAAGCTGGACTAGAACTTAGCAAGTACTAAGAAATATATTCAGTACACAATGAACAACAAATGAACTAGCAGGGACTTAGCTTCTGCTGGAGTAGACAGGTCATCAGAAAGATCCAAGAGAGATCTGAACCAGTACTGATACATTGACTGCTGGCATGAAGTAATGATCTGAGTGGAGTTAAATAGAGAAGCCAGCCTAACAATAAACGAGGGCAGCTGAGGAAGCAACCTCAAGAACCAGCAGCTCCACTCACAGCCACCAGAGGGAGTCCACGGACAGAACTCGCCGAAGTACCATTCATGACCACAGGAGGGAGTTCGAGAACGGAATTCACAACACTACAGATAGACAAGGCGTCTGACGAAGATACCACACTGTTCAATATGTGGCCTGTATTTTTTGCTTTTTAATGCAAAACAGTGTATAGAGCTAGTGTAACAGACAGCAAAAAACAGTTGAATGGAGGCCTCGAATGCCACAATTTGTACGCCACAGATAGATGAGGCATCTGACGGCGATACCACACTGGTCAATATGTCGCCTGTATTTTTTGTTTTTTAACGCAAAATAGTGTATAGAACTAGGGTAACAGAAAGCTAAAACAGTTGAATGGAGGTCTCAAATGCCACAATTTGTAGGACACAAATAGATGAGACATCTGATGGAGATACCACAGTGTTCAATATGTGTCCTGTATTTTTTGTTTTTAATGCAAAATAGAGAATATAAATTGGGTAACACACAGCAAAAACAGTTGAATTGTAGACCACAAATGCCACAATTTGTTGGCCACAGATAGATAAGGACTCTGACGGAGATAACATACCATTCAATATGTGGCCTGTATTTTTTGTTTTTTTAATGCAAAATAGTGTATAGACCTAGAGTAACAGACAGCCAAAACAGTTGAATGGAGGTTTCAAATGCCACAATTTGTAGCCAACAGATAGATGAGGCATCTGACGGAGATATCCCACTTTCAAATATCTGGCCTGTATTTTTTTTTTGCCCAGCTAAGTTGTGTCAATAAGTAGGCTAAGACACGACAAAAAAAATTCTATGGAGGCCTGAAATGGCACAATATTGAGTGCAATGATATGCTATCCCTGTGGCGGACAAAACCCATTGTAAAATATCTGCCCTGTAGCTAAATATTTTTTTGGCAGCTAAATATTTTTTGGGCAGCAAAATGGTGTCAAGAAATTATATAAGACACTCAAAAAAATTTTTTACAGTACCACAAAAATGGCAGAATTTTCTGTGCACTCAGATGTGATGGCTGGGATGGGCAAACCCGTTTAAAATAGCTAGATTTTTACCCTGTACTATGAAAAGGATCTGGCTGTTGTCTGCAATGTCAACAAGCAAATGGAGAAAAACAAAGGGGGCTCTGGATTGCTTTGGAATTAAATAAACAGGATTAGGATGCAAAAAAAATTATTTCTGGCCACTGATACCTGGGGCTATGTACAGTATATACGGTCAATATATGTAATAGGAAGCAGCAGCAGAGAGTAATGCAATGAAGTATGCAATGAAGTATGCCACATACAATGCCTGCCTGCTACTGATATCTATATACCCACAGACACTCCCTGCCTACCTAGCACTGCAATCTATAGACCCCGTAATTAGTCCTTAGAAGGACTGTTGATTAAGCTGGATTTGTGTATTCCATTATGGTATACCCACACTAACTTAAAAACCCCCAAATCTGACCCTATCTCGCCAGCAAATCTCCCTACATTGTCTGATTCCAGAAATGACTGTGCCGAGCAGGGCGGCACCATGTCTGATATAGACCTGATGATGCAGTGTGGCCAGCCAATCACTGTAATGCCACAACCAACATGGCTGCTGCATTACAATGCATTGCAGACAATCCCTGCATGTTGATTGGCACTCTAAAGAGTGCCAAACATGCAGGGCGTGGACCTGAGCTCCCGCCGAATAATCCCGGAAATGCTCGGCGCTCGCTGAGCACCGCGAGTACAGCGATGCTTAGGCGAGTACCGAGCATTACTGAGTATGCTCGCTCATCACTAAACACAAGTAAACACAAAATGTAGTTTTTAACTGAAAATCTTTATAATTAAGGGAAAAAGAAATCCAGACCTACCATGCCCTGTGCAAAAAAGTGATTGCCCCCCCCCACTTCCCCATTAAAACATAAATTAACTGTGGTTCATCACACCTCTGGGAAGATCAGTTCAAATTACCTACCCACACGCAGTTCTGATTACTGCCACACCTGTTCTCAATCAAGAAATCACTTAAACAGGACCTACCTGTCAAAGTGTAGTAGACCAAAAGATACTCAAAAGCTAAACATCATGCCGCGATCCAAAGACATTCTGAAACAAATGAGAAACAAAGTAACTGAGATCTATCAATCTGGAAAAGGTTATAAAGCCTCCAGTGAATGACAGTGAGTGTCATTATCCACAAATGGTGAAATGGCTGGCTGACCAAAATTACCCCAAAAAGCGCTGCAATGACTCATCAGAGAGGTCACAAAAGGCCCCATATGGGAGGTAACCGTAGGCACTACTATTGGAGGTGGTGCTCAAGTAGGTGCCCAAACCTTATAGTATTGTAAATAGTGTTGAGCGATACCGTCCGATACTTGAAAGTATCGGTATCGGAAAGTATCGGCCGATACCGTCACAGTATCGGAATCCAATCCGATACCGATACCCGATACCAATACAAGTCAATGGGACTCATGTATCGGACGGTATCCCTGATGGTTCCCAGGGTCTGAAGGAGAGGAAACTCTCCTTCAGGCCCTGGGAACCATATAAATGTGTAAAAGAAAGAATTAAAATAAAAAATATCGCTATACTCACCTGTCCGACGCAGCCGGGACTTCAGCGAGGGAACCGGCAGCGTTGTTTGTTTAAAAATCGCGCTATTACTTGGTTACGTGAATTCCCGGCTTGTGATTGGTCAGGTCGGCCATGTTGCCGGGACGCGGACCAATCACAGCAAGCCGTGACGAAATTACGTCACGGCTTGCTGTGATTGGTCCGCGTCCCGGCAATATGGCCGCCCTGACCAATCACAAGCCGGGACGTCACGGGAGGCTGGACACGCGCTCATTTTAAAATGGGCGCGTGTCCAGCCTCCCGTGACGTCACGGCTTGTGATTGGTTGCGCCGCGATCAACCAATCACAAGCCGGGAGGCTGGACGCGCTCATTTTGAAATGGGCGCGTGTCCAGCCTCCCGTGACGTCACGGCTTGTGATTGGTTGCGCCGCGATCAACCAATCACAAGCCGGGAGGCTGGACGCGCTCATTTTGAAATGGGCGCGTGTCCAGCCTCCCGTGACGTCACGGCTTGTGATTGGTTGCGCCGCGATCAACCAATCACAAGCCGGGAGGCTGGACGCGCTCATTTTGAAATGGGCGCGTGTCCAGCCTCCCGGCTTGTGATTGGTTGACCGCGACGCAACCAATCACAAGCCGTGACGTCACGGGAGGCTGGACACGCGCCCTTTTTAAAATGAGCGCGTTTCCAGCCTCCCGTGACGTCACGGCTTGTGATTGGTTAATGGCGGCCATGTTGCCGGGACGCGGACCAATCACAGCAAGCCGTGACGTATTTTCGTCACGGCTTGCTGTGATTGGTCCGCGGCCCGGCAACATGGCCGCCCTGACCAATCACAAGCCGGGACTTCGCGTAACCAAGTAAAAGCGGGAATTTTAAACAAACAACGCTGCCGGTTCCTGCGCTGAGGTCCCGGCTGCGTCGGACAGGTGAGTATAGCGATATTTTTTATTTTAATTCTCTATTTTACACATTTTAACATTAATGTTGTTCCGATACCCGATACCCGATACCACAAGAGTATCGGAATCCCGGTATCGGAATTCCGATACAGCAAGTATCGGCCGATACCCGATACTTGCAGCATCGGAATGCTCAACACTAATTGTAAAGTAACTTGGCACACACGTGATCAAGATGCTTGTGAAATTTAATAAAGAGAGTACATACAGACGTTTCGGTCAAAGACCTTCTTCAATGTACTAGACAAAATGATAACAAGGTGGATACAATAAATAAAGTATATACAATAAATAGATGGCGATCAGATACAAAGAAAAAAATAGATAAATAAATAATAGTAATAACTGCTTTGGTAATGGCATAAGTATGCTAATATATTATATGGTGCAGTTTGGTGAAGAAATCTACTATACATCATGCACTAGCCGTGTATACAGAGTTTTTATAAAGTGGCACACCAACTAAGGATCTAGCATAGTGAGAAAAAAAGGGGGACCTACCCTCTCTCAGAGAGTCTTATCTGGTGAGCAGACAGATGGGGTGAAAAATGACCTGCAAATATGTGTATAATATTGCATTTTTTAGAATCCCCTTACGTCTTGTAACTTATGCTAAGGACGAAGTGGGAGAGAACATACCCCTTTGTGCGTCAGTAGGTGGTGATCACCGTAGATGCGGTCACAGACCAGAGTCCGGTGCTGTGGGGTAAAAGTTATAAGCCTGTGAGTGCCTCCGATTCACAGACAGGAAGAGTGGTCCGTGAACGGACAAGTGCCCCGCTTACCTAACGTGTCACGATCTTAGACGCGGCATCCACCACTTGTCTCCGATGTGGTGATGTGCGCTGGTGGTCACCATTTAATAGTCGCGCTTGAGGACGCGCTAACCGGAAGTGCTAAGGCGGAAGTGACCTAGCAGGGTGGGTATGGCTCTATTGCGTTCCATCAGTGTTGTTGTAGGAGGGGCCGTGCGTTCCACTGCGATCATGCGTGGTGGGAAGGTGCCCTGCAGTTCTAAGTTACGTGAGCTCCTATTCCAGATAGATGAGACAAAGATCTCATTGTGAGGTGGTGACCGGTGGCCATTCATGGTGATTAGTGACATTGAAGTAGCAGGAGTGACATCCGTTCCGGATAACATTTAATATAATCGATTCTGTGAAAAGAGATATAGGTGTTAGAATATGTTATCAGCAATACATATGCAATATGCAATATGCAATAAATATATTTTCTGTAATAAAGGCAACACTATAATAACAAGGATGGCATTTATAAAGGTTACATTGAATTAAGAGGTGCTTCACAGTCTTGGGTGAATCAACTCATCCACATTTTTAAGAGAGAAAGGCTTGGATATCATAGTCTCTGTTCAGGCCCTTTGGGGTTAAAGTCTGAAGTTCGTGTATCCAAAAGGCCTCTCTCTTTTTCAGGAGGCCTATCCTATCACCCCCTCTACGTGGTGATGGAACCTGTTCAATCACCTGAAATCTTAGCTGGGCGATTGTGTGGCCCTGCGTGACAAAGTGATAAGGGATGGGTAGTAGGATATTCTTACACCTTATCGTGGATTTGTGATTGGAAATCCTCTGTTTGATAGGTTGTGTTGTTTCACCAACATAGTATAAGCCGCAGGGGCACTTGATTATGTAGATCACATATGATGAGTTGCACGTGAAAAAGCCTTTAATCGGATATTCTTTGCCATTGTGTGGGTGGTATAGGGTTGTGCCTCTTTGTATGTTGTTACATTGCATGCATTGCAGGCATGGGAATGTGCCTGTCCTTGGATTGGAAAGGAAGCGTTGTCTTGGTATAGATTGCGTGCTCCCTATGTCTGCTCTCACTAATTTGTCACGTATGTTTCGTGGTCTACGGAAGCAAGGGAGGAAAGGTTCGGAAAATTCCTTGACCTCTGGGTGTGCTGTGCCCAAAATATGCCAATGGCGTCTAATGGACTTGTGAAGTAGGTACGCTAGGGGATGGTAGTTATGAATGAAAGGGATGCGGTAATTGGTATAAACATGCGAATACCTCACGAAACAAAATCCCATCACGCCTGTTTTTTATATACTACCAAAAATCCATAAAAGTCTAACCAACCCACCCGGTAGACCCATAGTGGCCTCAACGGATTCCATTCTTTCGCCCATATCGAAATACTTAGAAAAAATTCTCACACCAATGATTAAACAAACTCCCTCCTTCCTATTAGACACGGGAGCCTTCCTCAAACTTATAGATGAACTAAAGATCATCCCACCAGAGGCCTATCTTGTCACATTTGACGTAAAGGACTTGTATACGTCCATACCACACGAGGATGGTATCAAATCAATGAGAAGGTTACTTGTGACCTCTAATTTAGACACTGATCAGATCAATCTCTGCTGTGAGCTATTGTCCTTAATACTTACTAGTAATTATTTCTTATTTGAGGACAAATTTTATTTACAAAGGAGAGGCACCGCGATGGGAAGTAACGTAGCGCCTCCGTACGCAAATTCGTACATGGCAGACTACGAAAACAGTACCATCTACGCCAATGACCTTTTCCGCACACATGCCATCGTGTGGAAAAGGTACATTGATGACATATTCTGTATCTGGAATGGCCCTCTAATCACATTAGAATCCTTCTTTGAATTCCTCAAGACCTCATGGCCTGGCCTAGACTTCACCATCACATATGATCAGACAAAAGTTAATTTTCTGGATACCACAATTCTAAAAAATGATAAAGGTGAACTCTCAACAGATTTATATATCAAACCAACGGATCGTAACAGCCTGTTACATTATGACAGCTTTCACCCCAAGAGAATGAAAGATTCCATTCCAAAATCCCAGCTCCAAAGGGTCCGTAGAATAGTCACTGATAAAGACTTACAATCTACACGACTAGAAGAAATGCGGACAAAATTTCTAGAGAGGGGTTATCCTACATACACCCTTGATGTGACCACGACAAATCCTTCACTTAACAAAAGGAAAGATACCAATTACCGCATCCCTTTCATTCATAACTACCATCCCCTAGCGTACCTACTTCACAAGTCCATTAGACGCCATTGGCATATTTTGGGCACAGCACACCCAGAGGTCAAGAAATTTTCCGAACCTTTCCTCCCTTGCTTCCATAGACTACGAAACATACGTGACAAATTAGTGAGAGCAGACATAGGGAGCACGCAATCTATACCAAGACAACGCTTCCTTTCCAATCCAAGGACAGGCACATTCCCATGCCCGCAATGCATGCAATGTAACAACATACAAAGAGGCACAACCCTATACCACCCACACAATGGCAAAGAATATCCGATTAAAGGCTTTTTCACGTGCAACTCATCATATGTGATCTACATAATCAAGTGCCCCTGCGGCTTATACTATGTTGGCGAAACAACTCAACCTATCAAACAGAGGATTTCCAAACACAAATCCACGATAAGGTGTAAGAATACCCTACTACCCATCCCTTATCACTTTGTCACGCAGGGCCACACAATCGCCCAGCTAAGATTTCAGGTGATTGAACAGGTTCCATCACCACGTAGAGGGGGTGATAGGATAGGCCTCCTGAAAAAGAGAGAGGCCTTTTGGATACACGAACTTCAGACTTTAACCCCAAAGGGCCTGAACAGAGACTATGATATCCAAGCCTTTCTCTCTTAAAAATGTGGATGAGTTGATTCACCCAAGACTGTGAAGCACCTCTTAATTCAATGTAACCTTTATAAATGCCATCCTTGTTATTATAGTGTTGCCTTTATTACAGAAAATATATTTATTGCATATTGCATATGTATTGCTGATAACATATTCTAACACCTATATCTCTTTTCACAGAATCGATTATATTAAATGTTATCCGGAACGGATGTCACTCCTGCTACTTCAATGTCACTAATCACCATGAATGGCCACCGGTCACCACCTCACAATGAGATCTTTGTCTCATCTATCTGGAATAGGAGCTCACGTAACTTAGAACTGCAGGGCACCTTCCCACCACGCATGATCGCAGTGGAACGCACGGCCCCTCCTACAACAACACTGATGGAACGCAATAGAGCCATACCCACCCTGCTAGGTCACTTCCGCCTTAGCACTTCCGGTTAGCGCGTCCTCAAGCGCGACTATTAAATGGTGACCACCAGCGCACATCACCACATCGGAGACAAGCGGTGGATGCCGCGTCTAAGATCGTGACACGTTAGGTAAGCGGGGCACTTGTCCGTTCACGGACCACTCTTCCTGTCTGTGAATCGGAGGCACTCACAGGCTTATAACTTTTACCCCACAGCACCGGACTCTGGTCTGTGACCGCATCTACGGTGATCACCACCTACTGACGCACAAAGGGGTATGTTCTCTCCCACTTCGTCCTTAGCATAAGTTACAAGACGTAAGGGGATTCTAAAAAATGCAATATTATACACATATTTGCAGGTCATTTTTCACCCCATCTGTCTGCTCACCAGATAAGACTCTCTGAGAGAGGGTAGGTCCCCCTTTTTTTCTCACTATGCTAGATCCTTAGTTGGTGTGCCACTTTATAAAAACTCTGTATACACGGCTAGTGCATGATGTATAGTAGATTTCTTCACCAAACTGCACCATATAATATATTAGCATACTTATGCCATTACCAAAGCAGTTATTACTATTATTTATTTATCTATTTTTTTCTTTGTATCTGATCGCCATCTATTTATTGTATATACTTTATTTATTGTATCCACCTTGTTATCATTTTGTCTAGTACATTGAAGAAGGTCTTTGACCGAAACGTCTGTATGTACTCTCTTTATTAAATTTCACAAGCATCTTGATCACGTGTGTGCCAAGTTACTTTACAATACTATAAGGTTTGGGCACCTACTTGAGCACCACCTCCAATAGTAGTGCCTACGGTTACCTCCCATATATCTTAAACCCTTACGTAAGAGCACACTATTTTTACGGGCATGACATCACTCACGTTTTCCTATAACGCTGAAGAAACGACTAACATTATTGCACAATCCACAACATCCACGGAATTCCTTAGAGTTCCTCCGAAAGAAAAAAGGGGGCGAGACCTAGAGAGGGAACTCAGACGGAGTACAAACTTTGAGTTGCACTGTGCAACTCTTACGGAGTACCTCAAAGTTCAGAGGATCCCCAGGGGACTTAGGGTCCCCCTCCGTCCTACCCTCTTTAGTGATTCCCCAGATTTTTGTTCACGTTTTGAAAGAATTCTAAACAAATGTTCTTTTGATCTTATGACGCTGACGCTGGAACACCTACACCAAGGGATCGCCGAGAGCAAGGAACGCATCACCAACATAGAGCAACAACTGGCAACATCTTCTACCCCAGAAGAACTACAGGACCTCAAAACTCGTATTAAGACTACTATCGAGCAACATCGACGGGACACAGAAGCAAGGAAAAGGACAAAATTCATCAGGGACGCTGAGGATTACGAACAGAACAGAATTTACAAATGACGAGACAACTCGAACTCCGGGACCTTCTCCTCACGCTCCAACTACAGATCTACGACAGACATCTCGACGTCCGGCTCGGACCAGGAGCGACGCGAAAGACCAACAGCAGGTCGTTTTTTAGGACGAGGGAGGAGACAAACAAGAAGAAGAGGACCCGCAGAGGGAAGAAACGGTCAAAGAGACATGGACTTCACGCGCATAACCCGCTCACAGGTACGAACCCCCTGGTAATCAATATTTCATCCAAATCACTAAGCATTGCAGAACATCAAATACTACAAAAAGGACTATCCTTTTGTCCAAGCTATAAGCTAAATACTTTCAACTTAGATATGGATCTACAGAGATTCTACAGATCACTTAGACTAAAACTACACTTCGCTGACTCCAACATGAATGATCGAATCCCCAGTGACACAGATGATCGACTCCTTACTTCAAGGAGTTTGGGCCTGAGGAGTAAAAGCAATTACAGACCTCCAACAGGTTCCCCAGCACTCGAAGCATTTATCTCATTTGTGGATAACTCATTTCACAAATTGAGGAATGACTTTGATAGAGGTAGATTACACTCTCCATCTAACCTCACTGCCTTGGATTACCAAGCACTCAATTCTTTACAGTCAGATAAGGAAATAATAGTGAAACCAGCGGACAAGGGGGGTGCCATAGTCGTACTAGATAAGTCCACATACAAACAAGAAGTCTACCGCCAACTTAACGATAGTTCCATCTACACACCCCTGGAGAGGGACCCAATTAACAGAATTAGGGAGGATATACAACAAACGCTCACTAAATACAAAGAATTAAAAATCTTAGACCAAAAAACATGCGAATACCTCACGAAACAAAATCCCATCACGCCTGTTTTTTATATACTACCAAAAATCCATAAAAGTCTAACCAACCCACCCGGTAGACCCATAGTGGCCTCAACGGATTCCATTCTTTCGCCCATATCGAAATACTTAGAAAAAATTCTCACACCAATGATTAAACAAACTCCCTCCTTCCTATTAGACACGGGAGCCTTCCTCAAACTTATAGATGAACTAAAGATCATCCCACCAGAGGCCTATCTTGTCACATTTGACGTAAAGGACTTGTATACGTCCATACCACACGAGGATGGTATCAAATCAATGAGAAGGTTACTTGTGACCTCTAATTTAGACACTGATCAGATCAATCTCTGCTGTGAGCTATTGTCCTTAATACTTACTAGTAATTATTTCTTATTTGAGGACAAATTTTATTTACAAAGGAGAGGCACCGCGATGGGAAGTAACGTAGCGCCTCCGTACGCAAATTCGTACATGGCAGACTACGAAAACAGTACCATCTACGCCAATGACCTTTTCCGCACACATGCCATCGTGTGGAAAAGGTACATTGATGACATATTCTGTATCTGGAATGGCCCTCTAATCACATTAGAATCCTTCTTTGAATTCCTCAAGACCTCATGGCCTGGCCTAGACTTCACCATCACATATGATCAGACAAAAGTTAATTTTCTGGATACCACAATTCTAAAAAATGATAAAGGTGAACTCTCAACAGATTTATATATCAAACCAACGGATCGTAACAGCCTGTTACATTATGACAGCTTTCACCCCAAGAGAATGAAAGATTCCATTCCAAAATCCCAGCTCCAAAGGGTCTGTAGAATAGTCACTGATAAAGACTTACAATCTACACGACTAGAAGAAATGCGGACAAAATTTCTAGAGAGGGGTTATCCTACATACACCCTTGATGTGACCACGACAAATCCTTCACTTAACAAAAGGAAAGATACCAATTACCGCATCCCTTTCATTCATAACTACCATCCCCTAGCGTACCTACTTCACAAGTCCATTAGACGCCATTGGCATATTTTGGGCACAGCACACCCAGAGGTCAAGGAATTTTCCGAACCTTTCCTCCCTTGCTTCCGTAGACCACGAAACATACGTGACAAATTAGTGAGAGCAGACATAGGGAGCACGCAATCTATACCAAGACAACGCTTCCTTTCCAATCCAAGGACAGGCACATTCCCATGCCTGCAATGCATGCAATGTAACAACATACAAAGAGGCACAACCCTATACCACCCACACAATGGCAAAGAATATCCGATTAAAGGCTTTTTCACGTGCAACTCATCATATGTGATCTACATAATCAAGTGCCCCTGCGGCTTATACTATGTTGGTGAAACAACACAACCTATCAAACAGAGGATTTCCAAACACAAATCCACGATAAGGTGTAAGAATATCCTACTACCCATCCCTTATCACTTTGTCACGCAGGGCCACACAATCGCCCAGCTAAGATTTCAGGTGATTGAACAGGTTCCATCACCACGTAGAGGGGGTGATAGGATAGGCCTCCTGAAAAAGAGAGAGGCCTTTTGGATACACGAACTTCAGACTTTAACCCCAAAGGGCCTGAACAGAGACTATGATATCCAAGCCTTTCTCTCTTAAAAATGTGGATGAGTTGATTCACCCAAGACTGTGAAGCACCTCTTAATTCAATGTAACCTTTATAAATGCCATCCTTGTTATTATAGTGTTGCCTTTATTACAGAAAATATATTTATTGCATATTGCATATTGCATATGTATTGCTGATAACATATTCTAACACCTATATCTCTTTTCACAGAATCGATTATATTAAATGTTATCCGGAACGGATGTCACTCCTGCTACCTCAATGTCACTAATCACCATGAATGGCCACCGGTCACCACCTCACAATGAGATCTTTGTCTCATCTATCTGGAATAGGAGCTCACGTAACTTAGAACTGCAGGGCACCTTCCCACCACGCATGATCGCAGTGGAACGCACGGCCCCTCCTACAACAACACTGATGGAACGCAATAGAGCCATACCCACCCTGCTAGGTCACTTCCGCCTTAGCACTTCCGGTTAGCGCGTCCTCAAGCGCGACTATTAAATGGTGACCACCAGCGCACATCACCACATCGGAGACAAGCGGTGGATGCCGCGTCTAAGATCGTGACACGTTAGGTAAGCGGGGCACTTGTCCGTTCACGGACCACTCTTCCTGTCTGTGAATCGGAGGCACTCACAGGCTTATAACTTTTACCCCACAGCACCGGACTCTGGTCTGTGACCGCATCTACGGTGATCACCACCTACTGACGCACAAAGGGGTATGTTCTCTCCCACTTCGTCCTTAGCATAAGTTACAAGACGTAAGGGGATTCTAAAAAATGCAATATTATACACATATTTGCAGGTCATTTTTCACCCCATCTGTCTGCTCACCAGATAAGACTCTCTGAGAGAGGGTAGGTCCCCCTTTTTTTCTCACTATGCTAGATCCTTAGTTGGTGTGCCACTTTATAAAAACTCTGTATACACGGCTAGTGCATGATGTATAGTAGATTTCTTCACCAAACTGCACCATATAATATATTAGCATACTTATGCCATTACCAAAGCAGTTATTACTATTATTTATTTATCTATTTTTTTCTTTGTATCTGATCGCCATCTATTTATTGTATATACTTTATTTATTGTATCCACCTTGTTATCATTTTGTCTAGTACATTGAAGAAGGTCTTTGACCGAAACGTCTGTATGTACTCTCTTTATTAAATTTCACAAGCATCTTGATCACGTGTGTGCCAAGTTACTTTACAATACAAAAGGCCCCATAACCGCATCCAAAGAACTGAAGGCCTCTGTTGCCTCAGTTAAGGTCAGTTGCATGACTCCAGAATAAGAAAGAGACTGGGCACAAATGGCCTGCAAGGCAGAGTTCCAAGATGAAAACATCTCTTGTTCAAGAACATAATGCCTTGTCTCAGTTTCGCCTGAAAACATATTGATAAACTCCAAGTCTTTTGTGAGAATACTCTGTGGACTGACGAGATAAACGTTGAACATTTTGGAAGCTGGATGCCCCAAATACATTTGCCCTTGAAGTAGCACAGCATTTCAGAAAAACATGACACCAACAGTAAGATATGGTGGTAGTAGTGGTTTGGTCTGGGGCTATTTTGCTGCTTCAGGACCTGGAACGCTTGCTGTGGTAAATGGAGCTATGAATCCTACTGTCTGTCAAAAAATCGTGAAGGAGAATGTCCAGCCATCTGTTCGTGACCTCAAGCTGAAGTGCACTTGGCTTATGCAACAGGACAATGACCAAAAACACACCAGCCAGTCCACCTCTGAATGGCTTAAGAAAAACAAAATTAAGACTTTGGAGTCGCCTCATCAAAGTCTTGACCTTAATCCACTTGAGATGCCGTGGCATGACTTTAAAAAGGCAGTTTATGCTCAGGAACCCTCCAGTGTGGCTGAATTACAACAATTCTGCAAAGATGTGTGGGCCAAAATTCCTCCAGAGAGCTGTAAAAAAACTAATTGCCAGTTATCGCAAATGATTGATTGTAGTTGATGCTGCTAAGGGTGGCCCTACCAGTTATTAAGTTTAGGGGGCAATCACTTTTTCACACAGGGCCCTGTAGGTTTGGATTTCTTTTTCCCTTAGTAATAAAGATCTTCATTTAACAAATGCATTTTGTGTTTACTTGGGTTATCTTTGCCTAAGATTTAAATTTGTTTGGTGACCTGATAAACTTAAGTGTGACAAAAATGCAAAAGAATCAGAAACTAGGAAGGGGACAAGCACTGTATAATGTGGCTGGGTGCAGGAGCGGCCTTCTTCAATAATCTGCTTAAACCTGACCATGGGCCCTAGCTGGTTCTTGTACTGTGCATGTGTGGTCCATCAGCAGAAAGACAGTATGATGACTGAAAACATAATTGTTCGAACAAGCCCTGTGGTTAATAATTTCAGGTCAGGAGAACCTCAATCAATCCAGGCATCGCAGCCCGTAATTGAACCATGAAAGTCTGACATGTCAAAGAACAGATTGCTATGCACAGATCGGCCATGAGTCTTCGAATCTTAACTGGCCAGCCTCATAGACACATATGTTACACACCTGTCCCAGGTATCCTGGCTCCACTTCTTTCCCTAGGATCCACTGCCCTCTGTTGTGCTCCATGTCAAGTTTTGTAAGTTGCCCAGCATTCCTCAATGACCTCATCTCCCTGGCCTATTTAAGGCCCACTAAGACACACATCTATGTTTTAAGATTAAAACTCTAGAGTTATATGTTTTGGTGTGCTCCACATTCTGTGCATATTGTGCTTCAACTTGCTTCTATCCCTGTTGGGTTCTACTTCATCTGTCCTACTGCTCCTGAGATTCCAGATTGTCCAAGTCCTCACGGTTCATTGTGGCCTCTTGAAAGCTACACCAACGCTAGAGGTCCATGTGCCCATCTAGACCTGAAACTTAGTTGTTCCATCTCACCAGGTGAGCTTTACACACCTAAGGCTTAAAGTTCTTGTTGGAAGATCCACAATCAATCTGCGCAACTGTAGTTTCCCTGGCAGTAGCCAATAAGCTAAACTTTGCCTCAGTTAAATTAAAGATTACCGATGGCTCTGGCTTTGTCATTTAATCTGTTTGTAGCATGGGATAGCTTAAGAATGATGTGTCTGCTCAAAGTATAGTGTTTTTATTGTTTTCAACCCCTAAAAAGAATCAAGCAACAAGTCACCATTTTGCTACATTCAAGAGTATGAAATTCGAATGTATTAAATTCCCAAAATATTTGGTTTCCGGGAAAAGCAAATTTTCTATGAAACCCGATTTGCTTTGGAATGATTTGTTTCTCTGTAGGGGACGTGTGTGATGCAGTTTATAAAAAAGGCAGCTATTTTAAGAGAACAATATACCACACATCAAATTCCGAATATTTGACTATGACCATAGACTGACTTATTTTCTTCTGCTGCTCTATAATTTACCACCATGTAAAGGTCTCGCTGTTCCTTATCCTGAGCAAGTTTTGGAGACCACACTTCAACAGCGTTAATTCCAAATTTGCTCACATTAATGTAACTTTTTCTTTTTCTTGCAAACACTTTGTGACTCAGACTTGTTACTTTGAATCTCCAATTACCTTGTGGTGTTACAATGACATTTTCACTACTGTTTTGTAGAAGATCAGTGAATCATTTTTTCCAACAGTCACAACAATTCTTTCCATGAACATGTCAGATTTCGTTGCACCATCTACGACATATAACCTTAAGGTCATCATATTCTTTTCTTCTGTGACTGTGTAATATTCAGGTAACAGCAAGAGAGAGAAAAATACCAAAAAATGAAATTATATGCCGCAGTACAATTTAATTTATACTTCACTAACGATTACTAGAATTAAATAGACTGTGGTCAAAAAAGTTACCTCCACCCATCCGCTGCGGGCCAATTACCACATGATTGTGCCACAACTGGGAGAAGATTTGACTACGTGCATCATGTGGCCAAATGTAGTCTTACCCATAGGGTTCATTCCAATGTTCACGTATGAGTCCTATCCATGTTTTTCACAGATAAAGCTTGTACCTAGTATAGTCTATGAAGCTGTTCACGTGTCCGGTTTTGTTTTGTGGACTGATTGATTTACGTTAAATCTCAAATACATACAGTATCTGATATCGATCCAAGTGTTGGATCAGAAATGGTAATGCAAATCTATGGGTCTTTGAAAAAAATTGGACAGTCCTGGGATTCCATCTGCCCATTTTTACTGACTGCTAGATAGGAGAAGGTAGAGAAACTATTGTTTTCTCATCCAAGAAAAACTGATAAAAGTTGGACTATACTCTGATGAAAGTTGGATGGCATTTTGATGAGAATCTGATAAATGATGAAACTGGGACTGTTTATCTTGTACATAAAAATCTAGATGACTGATTAAGCCCTTAGACTTGCTAACGATTATTATATCAGCTAACAAGCGGATCAGATGTGGAGAAATAACTTAAAAGTCTGCAATTCACGCCCTCTCACATCTAACCATGTGCAAGTTATAAAACTGGTGTCTTTTGATGTAGTAGATGGTATTTCCGGCCACTGTGGACAATAGAACCAACTGTCTAAACCTAACTTTTGCATTTTAAAAAACTTTTTCACATGTCAGTCATAGTTTGGAAGTTTTGGAGTCTGAAGGTGAACTTCATAAATCTTCTATAAAAACTAACCGTCTTCAGTCACCTGAGCACTTCTGCTCCTTGATTTCAGTGATTAGTGGGGGTTTCAGCATCCTGATGCCAACTAATCAAAACTTTTGACATGAATCTATGACTTGTTAAAACAATAGGTTGTGACAAAGTCACCGGTAATGTAATAGAGGGGAGATAAGTGTCACTGCGCTTAATGGCGTCAGTGATATGAAACCAGAATGTTTTCCTCCAGCACCCTATGTGCTGTGAGGGTTAAGTTAAAGTTACACAAAGGGCTGGTTTCAGGTGGACCTTCATAGAGTGGGAGGGAGGAGGTCCACTTTATCCCCGCCTGTAGAGCTGCCACCAGGACCTGTGTGATGTCATGATCATGCGGCCAGTCACATGATGGAAAGAGTCACATGGTCTGGGGTTAAATTAGTGATGGGCAGTCCAGCTCTTTTTGGTGATCCAGCTCTCTTGGCTACGCTCACCAAGAAGAGAGGGCTCTTTTGTATCCTAAATGGATCCCTATTAAATATGTGTTCACAAAACGTGAACACGTATTTAAAATGACATGCATGTGGTCGAAACTCTGCCAGCCCATGGCCAAAACCCTGCCTACTTGCAGATAGCCCATTAAATTGATGGATGGGCAGAGTTTGGGTTAGGTGGGCTGAGTTCTGTCCTCCGAACCCTGGAATTTTACATCCAGTGAGAGCCAGTCAGAGAATTCAGTGCCTCTCACTGGAGTGCCGGCTCTCATCGCTCCCATTGTTCACAGCAGGGAGCCAGTCCTTTGTACCAGATAGTTCACGAACGACCGATCACCAGTCAGAATGATGAATTGCAGAATAAAAAGTTTTCTTTTATTTTGTTTAATTTTACCTTTCTGTTGTGGAGATATCAGCAATCAAATATTTTATACCAACCAGATATATTTTTCCCTTTAGGCGTGTACTTCTACCTCCTGTATGACACTGACCAATCTTAAAGACGCAATTCTCCTCATCAAAATTGTTATCCTCTTGATATATTGCAGCCATCATCTTGTATAGCACTGTGCAAATACAATTGCTCATTTTGCCTTTCTACCCAATTAATTCTTCTGTTTTCCATAAGGTTTATAACATCACATGATTAAAAATCTGACTGCAAAAGTCTATGGCAGGGGGAGGAGGGAGTTGCTGGTCAGGAGTTGAAGAGGGGGATGATAACTGTGGGGACAAGGTACATCCTGTTTCTACCTAATGAAGAGAAAAGAGAAGAATTAGCTGGGTAGAAAAGCAAAATGAGCAATTGTAAGTGCTATATAATATGATGAATGCAATATATTAAGATGATAAAAACTTTGATGGGAGTGCTTCTTTAAGCACACAGAAATATAGAAGTGCAGAAGGATTCATGATGACAGACGTGTGGAGCTATTAACTCCAGTTAATATTTCCAGAACTTCCGTGCTGTGTAATTTAGCTTCAGTTCTTATTTAGGCTGGCAGAACCTGTGGACTCAGGTCATGTGACCCTGATGACAACATCCAGTTCCTTCTGCACTTCTATGTTGCTCAAACAAAAGAAGGACAGGCAGTAGTGATGAGCGAGTGTACTCGTTGCTCGGGTTTTCCCGAGCAAGCTCGGGTGACCTCCGAGTACTTGTTAGTGCTCGGAGATTTAGTTTTCATCGCGGCAGCTGAATGATTTACAGCTATTAGCCTGCTTGATTACATGTGGGGGTTCCCTAGCAACCAGGCAACCCCCACATGTACTCAGCCTGGCTAGTAGCTGTAAATCATTCAGCTGCTGTGATGAAAACTAAATCTCCGAACACTAACAAATACTCGGAGGACACCTGAGCGTGCTCGGGAAAACTCGAGCAACGAGTACCATTGCTCATCACTAACAGGCAGCCATAAGGTCCCATAAAATTGTATAAACTTTATTAAATACAGAATGTAATAATACTAAAATTGATAGGTGCAATCTAGGACCAATCATCTCTGCATCAACAACATATCCCATAGCTATGATGGCAAGCATCGCAAGGACTGCAAGTACATCAGGGCAAGTGCCTACATATTACAATGACTAATACTATACAAGCAGTTACAAGACAGTGGTCACGGTAAAGTACTTGATTGATGCAGAAGTGGAGGACCGTCAGCCCACCCCGAAGCGCGTTTCGGAGCACCATGCTCCTTCCTCAGGGGAGTATTAATCATTGTATTATGTAGGCACTTGCCCTGATGTACTTGCTGTCCTTGCGATACTTGCCATCATAGCTATAGGATATCTTGCTGATGCAGGGATGATTGGTCCTAGAAGCCTGTTGTTTATGTGTGGCCACTGAGTATGCACATTTTCCTGTTTTGCCATTGCACCTATCAATTTTAGTATTATTACATTTTGTACTTAATAATGTTTATGCAATTTTATGGGACCTTATGACCGCCTGTCCTTCTTTTGTTTGATATAAGTATCTGCCGTTGGTCCTGATATGGTCCTACAGATGCATGTATGTGAGTGGTATGTGACACTTGTATTTTTATATTTCTTTCTCTTTTACATGTGATATGCTTGTTACATTTGTGTTCTTCCGTGTTGCTGCCTGTTTATGATTGGTAATCAGCGCCATACATGAGGCAGAAGTGCACTTCCTTAATATCTGATAACACACACTTGGACTAAACTAAAGTTAACTCATTACGTACCACATATTTTATTGTTAATATCTCCACAATGGAGGAGCTAAATACAAAAAAAAATTCCATTCCAGAGCCATTGTTGCATTGTGTGTCAAGCTCAGCATGAAAAATTTGGTGAAAAGTCCACTTTAAATGCATCCTTACTAGTGTTGAGCATTCCGATACCGCAAGTATCGGGTATCGGCCGATATTTGCTGTATCGGAATTCCGATACCGAGATCCGATACTTTTGTGGTATCGGGTATCGGTATCGAAACAACATTAATGTGTAAAATAATGAATTAAAATAAAAAATATTGCTATACTCACCTCTCCGACGCAGCCTGGACCTCACCGAGGGAACCGGCAGCGTTGTTTGCTTAAAATGCGCGCTTTTCCTTCCTTCCGTGACGTCATGGCTTCTGATTGGTCGCGTGCCGCCCATGTGGCCGCGACGCGACCAATCACAGCAAGCCGTGACGTAATTTTCAGGTCCTTCTAGGCATTCAGTATTTTAAAATTACGTTCCGGCTTTGTGATTGGTCGCGTCGCGGTCACATGGGCGACGCGACCAATCACAAGCCGTGACGTCACGGGAGGCTGGACACGCGCGCATTTTAAAATGCGCGCTTCTCCTGCCTCCCGTGACGTCACGGCTTGTGATTGGTCGCGTCGCCCATGTGACCGCGACGCGACCAATCACAAAGCCGGAACGTAATTTTAAAATACTGAATGCCTAGAAGGACCTGAAAATTACGTCACGGCTTGCTGTGATTGGTCGCGTCGCGGCCACATGGGCGGCACGCGACCAATCAGAAGCCGTGACGTCACGGAAGGAAGGAAAAGCGCGCATTTTAAGCAAACAACGCTGACGGTTCCCTCGGTGAGGTCCAGGCTGCGTCGGAGAGGTGAGTATAGCAATATTTTTTATTTTAATTCTTTATTTTACACATTAATGTGGTTCCCAGGGCCTGAAGGAGAGTTTCCTCTCCTTCAGACCCTGGGAACCATCAGGGATACCGTCCGATACTTGAGTCCCATTGACTTGTATTGGTATCGGGTATCGGATTGGATCCGATACTTTGCCGGTATCGGCCGATACTTTCCGATACCGATACTTTCAAGTATCGGACGGTATCGCTCAACACTAATCCTTACCACAATATGCACAAAACTGTTGCACTGATTTACTGTTAGTTGTTTATTCCTTTTAATGCTCTGCCTATCCCCTAATGATTGAAGGCAGGTACACTGCTAAGGAGGTTTACTTAGATTTACTGTAGTTAGTTTAATGTTTTCTTCTGTCTTTGTTTAGCTCTCCTCGATCAGTCCTTCCAGCTTGCCATTACGCAGAGAGGAAGGAACAGTATACAGTGGGTGCAGGAAGTAATCAGACCCCTTTACATTTTTCACTCTTTGTTTCATTGCAGCCATTTGGTAAATTCAAAAAAGTTCATTTTTGTTCTCATTAATGTACACTCTGCACCCTATCTTGACTGAAAAAAAACAGAAATATAGAAATTTTTGAAAATGTATTAAAATAGAAAATAGAAAAACTGAAATATCACATGGCAGAAGCACCCTTTTGAGCTAGTACAACCATGAGTCTTCTTGGGAATGATGCAACAAGTTTTTCACCCTTGGATTTGGGGATCCTCTGCCATTCTTCCTTGCAGATCCTTCTCCAGTTCCGTCAGGTTGGATGGGGAACATTGGTGGACAGCCATTTTCAGGTCTCTCCAGAGATGCTCAATTTGGTCAAGGCTGGGCCAGTCAAAAATGGTCACAGAGTTGTTCTGAAGCCACTCCTTTGTTATTTTAGCTGTGTTCTTAGGGTCATTGTCTTGTTGAAAAGTGAACCTTCTGCCAAATCTGAGGTCTGGAGCACTCTGGAAGAGGTTTTCATCCAGGGTATCTCTGTACTTGGCCACATTCATGTTTCCTTCAATGACAACCAGTCATCCTGTTACTGCAGCTGAAAAACACCCCCATAGCATGATGCTGCCACCACCATGCTTCACTGTTGGGATTGTATTGGGCAGGTGATGAGTAGAGCCTGGTTTTCTCCACACATACCACTTAGAATTATCACCAAAAAGGTCTATTTTTGTCTCATCAGACCAGAGATTCTTATTTCTCATAGTCTGTGAGTCCTTCATGTGTGTTTTTAGCAAACTGTATGCGGTCTTTCATATGTCTTGCACTGACGAGAGGCTTCCGTCAGGCCACTCTGTCATAAAGGCCTGACTAGTGGAGAGCTGCAGTGATAGTTGACTTTGTGGAACTTTCTCCCATCTCCTTACTGCATCTCTGGAGCTTAGCCACAGTGATCTTGGGGTTCTTCTTTACCTTTCTCACCAAGGCTCTTCTCCCACAATTGCTCAGTTTGGCTGGATGGTCAAGTCTAGGAAGGCTTCTGGTGGTCCCAAACTTCTTCCAATTAAGGATTATGGAGGCCACTGTGCTCTTAGGGACCTTGAGTACTGCAGAAGTTCTGTTGTAACCTTGACCAGATCTGTGCCTTGCCACAATTCTGTCTCTGAGCTCGTTGGCCAGTTCCTTTGACCTCATGATTCTCGTCTGACATGCACTGTGAGCTGTGAGGTCTTATATAGACAGGGGTGAGTGTTTCCAAATCAAGTCCTATCAGTTTAATTAAACACAGCTGGCCTCCAATGAAGGAGTAGAACCATCTCAAGGAGGATCACAAGGAAATGGACAGCATGTGACTTAGGCTACTTTCACACTAGCGTCGGGCTCGGCCCGTCGCGGTGCATCGGGCCGAGGTCCCCGATGCTAGCGTTGTCTCCGCCGCACAACGGGGGCAGCAGATGCATTTTTCCAGCGCATCCGCTGCCCCATTGTGAGGTGCGGGGAGGTGGGGGCGGAGTTCCGGCCGGGCATGCGCGGTCGGAAAAAGCGGACCGTCGGGAGCAAAAAACGTTACATGTAACGTTTTTTGCTCCCGATGGTCCGCCACAGCACGGCGCAACCGTCGCACGACGGTTGCGACGTGTGGCAATGCGTCGCAAATGCGTCGCTAATGTTAGTCAATGCAGAAAAAACGCATCCTGCAAGCACTTTTGCAGCATGCGTTTTTAAGGCAAAACGACGCATTTGCGACGTATTGCAGTTAACGCTAGTGTGAAAGAAGCCTTAAATATGAGTGTCTGAGCAAAGGGTCTGAATACTTATGACCATGTGATATTTCAGTTTTTCTTTTTTAATAAATTTGCAAAAAATACTATATTTCTGTTTTTTCAGTCAAGATGGGGTGCAGAGTGTACATTAACCCCTTCACCCCCAAGGGTGGTTTGCACGTTAATGACGGGCCAATTTTTACAATTCTGACCACTGTCCCTTTATGAGGTTATAACTCTGGAACGCTTCAACGGATCTTGGCGATTCTGACATTGTTTTCTCGTGACATATTGTACTTCATGATAGTGGTAAAATTTCTTTGATATTACCTGCGTTTATTTGCAAAAAAAAATGGAAATTTGGCGAAAATTTTGAAAATTTTGCAATTTTCCAACTTTGAATTTTTATGCCCTTAAATCACAGAGATATGTCACACAAAATACTTAATAAGTAACATTTCCCACGTCTACTTTACATCAGCACAATTTTGGAACCAAATTTTTTTTTTTGTTAGGGAGTTATAAGGGTTAAAAGTTGACCAGCAATTTCTCATTTTTACAACACCATTTTTTTTTAGGGACCACATCTCATTTGAAGTCATTTTGAGGGGTCTATATGATAGAAAATACCCAAGTGTGACACCATTCTAAAAACTGCACCCCTCAAGGTGCTCAAAACCACATTTAAGAAGTTTATTAACCCTTCTGGTGCTTCACAGGAATTTTTGGAATGTTTAAATAAAAATGAACATTTAACTTTTTTTCACAAAAAATTTACTTCAGCTCCAATTTGTTTTATTTTACCAAGGGTAACAGGAGAAAATGGACCCCAAAAGTTGTTGTACAATTTGTCCTGAGTACGCCGATACCCCATATGTGGGGGTAAACCACTGTTTGGGCGCATGACAGAGCTCGGAAGCGAAGGAGCGCCATTTGACTTTTCAATGCAAAATTTACTGGAATTGAGATGGGACGCCATGTTGCGTTTGGGGAGCCCCTGATGTGCCTAAACATTGAAACCACCCACAAGTGACACCATTTTGGAAAGTAGACCCCCTAAGGAACTTATCTAGAGGTGTGGTGAGCACTTTGACCCACCAAGTGCTTCACAGAAGTTTATAATGCAGAACCGTAAAAATAAAAAATCATATTTTTTCACAAAAATTATTTTTCGCCCCCAATTTTTTATTTTCCCAAGGGTTAGAGAAGAAATTGGACCCCAAAAGTTGTTGTACAATTTGTCCTGAGTATGCTGATACCCCATATGTGGGGATAAACCACTGTTTGGGCGCATGGGAGACCTCGGAAGGGAAGGAGCGCCGTTTGACTTTTCAATGTAAAATTGACAGGAATTGAGATGGGACGTCATGTTGCGTTTGGAGAGCCCCTGATGTGCGTAAACATTGAAACCCCCCACAAGTGACACCATTTTGGAAAGTAGACCCCCTAAGGAACTTATCTAGAGGTGTGGTGAGCACTTTGACCCACCAAGTGCTTCACAGAAGTTTATAATGCAGAACCGTAAAAATAAAAAATCATATTTTTTCACAAAAATTATCTTTTCACCCCCAATTTTATATTTTCCCAAGGGTAAGAGAAGAAATTGGACCCCAAAAGTTGTTGTACAATTTGTCCTGAGTACGCTGATACCCCATATGTGGGGGTAAACCACTGTTTGGGCGCATGGGAGAGCTCGGAAGGGAAGTAGCACCGTTTGACTTTTCAATGCAAAATTGACAGGAATTGAGATGGGACGCCATGTTGCATTTGGAGAGCCACTGATGTGCCTAAACATTGAAACCCCCCACAAGTGACACCATTTTGGAAAGTAGACCCCCTAAGGAACTTATCTAGATGTGTTTTGAGCGCTTTGACCCACCAAGGGCTTCACAGAAGTTAATAATGCAGAGCCGTAAAAATAAAACAAAAATTTTTTCCCACAAAAATTATTTTTTTAGCCCCCAGTTTTGTATTTTCCCGAGGGTAGCAGGAGAAATTGGACCCCAAAATTTGTTGTCCAATTTGTCCTGAGTGCGCTGATACCCCATATGTGGGGGGGAACCACCGTTTGGACGCATGGAAGGGCTCGGAAGTGAAGGAGCGCCATTTGGAATGCAGACTTAGATGGAATGGTCTGCAGGCGTCACATTGCGTTTGCAGAGCCCCTAATGTACCTAAACAGTAGAAACCCCCCACAAGTGACACCATGTTGTAAAGTAGACCCCCTAAGGAACTTATCTAGATGTGTTTTGAGCGCTTTGACCCACCAAGGGCTTCACAGAAGTTAATAATGCAGAGCCGTAAAAATAAAACAAAAATTTTTTCCCACAAAAATTATTTTTTTAGCCCCCAGTTTTGTATTTTCCCGAGGGTAGCAGGAGAAATTGGACCCCAAAATTTGTTGTCCAATTTGTCCTGAGTGCGCTGATTCCCCATATGTGGGGGGGAACCACCGTTTGGACGCATGGAAGGGCTCGGAAGTGAAGGAGCTCCATTTGGAATGCAGACTTAGATGGAATGGTCTGCAGGCGTCACATTGCGTTTGCAGAGCCCCTAATGTACCTAAAAAGTAGAAACCCCCCACAAGTGACACCCTGTTGGAAAGTAGACCCCCTAAGGAACTTATCTAGATGTGTGGTGAGTGCTTTGACCCACCAAGGGCTTCACAGAAGTTTATAATGCAGAGCCGTAAAAATAAAACAAAAATTTTTTCCCACAAAAATTATTTTTCAGCCCCCAGTTTTGTATTTTCCCGAGGGTAACAGGAGAAATTGGACCCCAAAAGTTGTTGTCCAATTTGTCCTGAGTGCGCTGATACCCCATATGTGGGGGGAACCACCGTTTGGATGCATGGAAGGGCTCGGAAGTGAAGGAGTGCCATTTGGAATGCAGACTTAGATGGAATGGTCTGCAGGCGTCACATTGCGTTTGCAGAGCCCCTAATGTACCTAAACAGTAGAAACCCCCCACAAGTGACACCATGTTGGAAAGTAGACCCCCTAAGGAACTTATCTAGATGTGTGGTGAGTGCTTTGACCCACCAAGGGCTTCACAGAAGTTTATAATGCAGAGCCGTAAAAATAAAACAAAAATTTTTTCCCACAAAAATTATTTTTCAGCCCCCAGTTTTGTATTTTCCCGAGGGTAACAGGAGAAATTGGACCCCAAAAGTTGTTGTCAAATTTATCCTGAGTGCGCTGATACCCCATATGTGGGGGGAACCACCGTTTGGATGCATGGGAGGGCTCGGAAGGGAAGGAGCGCCATTTGGAATGCAGACTTAGATGGAATGGTCTGCAGGCGTCACATTGCGTTTGCAGAGCCCCTAATGTACCTAAACAGTAGAAGCCCCGCACAAGTGACCCCATTTTGAAAACTAGACCCCCCCAAGGAACTTATCTAGATGTGTTGTAAGAACTTTGAACCCCCAAGTGTTTCACTACAGTTTATAACGCAGAGCCGTGAAAATAAAAAATCTTTTTTTTTCCCACAAAAATTATTTTTTTAGCCCCCAGTTTTGTATTTTCCCGAGGGTAGCAGGAGAAATTGGACCCCAAAATTTGTTGTCCAATTTGTCCTGAGTGCACTGATACCCCATATGTGGGGGGGAACCCCTGTTTGGGCACACGGGAGAGCTCGGAAGGGAAGGAGCACTGTTTTACTTTTTCAACGCAGAATTGGCTGGAATTGAGATCGGACGCCATGTCGCGTTTGGAGAGCCCCTGATGTGCCGAAACAGTGGAAACCCCCCAATTATAACTGAAACCCTAATCCAAACACACCCCTAACCCTAATCCCAACAGTAACCCTAACCACACCTCTAACCCTGACACACCCCTAACCCTAATCCCAACCCTATTCCCAACCGTAAATGTAATCTAAACCCTAACCGTAACTTTAGCCCCAACCCTAACCCTAACTTTAGCCCCAACCCTAACTGTAGCCTTAACCCTAGCCCCAACCCTAGCCCTAACCCTAACCCTAATGGGAAAATGGAAATAAATACTTTTTTTTATTTTTCCCTAACTAAGGGGGTGATGAAGGGGGGTTTGATTTACTTTTATAGCGAGTTTTTTAGCGGATTTTTATGATTGGCAGCCGTCACACACTGAAAGACGCTTTTTATTGCAAAAAATATTTTTTGCGTTACCACATTTTGAGAGCTATAAATTTTCCATATTTTGGTCCACAGAGTCATGTGAGGTCTTGTTTTTTGCGGGACGAGTTGACGTTTTTATTGGTAACTTTTTGGGCACGTCACATTTTTTGATCGCTTTTTATTCCGATTTTTGTGAGGCAGAATGACCAAAAACCAGCTATTCATGAATTTCTTTTGGGAGAGGCGTTCATACTGTTCCGCGTTTGGTAAAATTGATAAAGCAGTTTTATTCTTCGGGTCAGTACGATTACAGCGATACCTCATTTATATTATTTTTTTATGTTTTGGCGCTTTTATACGATAAAAACTATTTTATGGAAAAAATAATTATTTTTGCATCGCTTTATTCTCAGGACTATAACTTTTTTATTTTTTTGCTGATCATGCTGTATGGCAGCTCGTTATTTGCGGGACAAGATGACGCTTTCACTGGTACCATGGTTATTTATATCTGTCTTTTTGATCGCGTGTTATTCCACTTTTTGTTCGGCGGTATGATAATAAAGCGTTGTTTTTTGCCTCTTTTTTTTTTTTTTCTTACGGTGTTTACTGAAGGGGTTAACTAGTGGGCCCGTTTTATAGGTCGGGTCGTTATGGACGCGGCAATACTAAATATGTGTACTTTTATTGTTTTTTTTTTTTTTATTTAGATAAAGAAATGTATTTATGGGAATAATATATATATTTTTTTTCATTATTTTGGAATATTTTTTTTTATTTTTTTTTTACACATTTGGAAAAAAATTTTTAAACTTTTTTACTTTTCCCCAGGGGGGGACAATACAGATCGGTGATCTGCCAGTTTGCATAGCACTCTGACAGATCACCGATCTGAGAGAAGTGCAGGCTGCTTCACAGTGCCTGCTCTGAGCAGGCTTCTGTGAAGCCACCTCCCTCCCTGCAGGACCCGGATCCGTGGCCATCTTGGATCCGGGTCTGGACCAGGCAGGGAGGGAGGTAAGACCCTCGCAGCAACGCGATCACATCGCGTTGCTGCGGGGGGCTCAGGGAAGCCTGCAGGGAGCCCCCTCCCTGCGCGATGCTTCCCTGCACCGCCGGCACATCGCGATCATGTTTGATCGCGGTGTGCCGGGGGTTAATGTGCCGGGAGTGGTCCGTGACCGCTCCTGGCACATAGTGCCGGATGTCAGCTGCGATAGTCAGCTGACACCCGGCCGCGATCGGCCGCGCTCCCCCCCGTGAGCGCCGCCGATCGCGCTGGACGTACTATCCCGTCGGTGGTCATACGGGCCCACCCCACCTCGACGGGATAGTACGTCCGATGTCAGAAAGGGGTTAATGAGAAAAAAATTTTTTTTTTTGAATTTACCAAATGGCTGCAATGAAACAAAGAGTGAAAAATTTAAAGGGGTCTGAATACTTTCCGTATCCACTGTATAAATATAAATATATATATACTGCATATCCACAGGTATTAGAGGGATCTATATCCACACTAACTTACTGCTATCCCAACTGTTTTCATTTAAGAAACTCCACATCATTCATGTATTATCATGCTGGTCGGTTTATTAGATAATTATTAAAATTAATGCTTTATCTACTTTACAGACCCCTATTTAATATGTAGTCAATTCCTTGTGTTTTTAGGTAAAACTCAATTTTTCAGTTAAGATTTATGCAAAATGTTGCACTTTAGCTTTTTGTTTCCCTGCATATTGCTAGATGCAAATAAATTGGCTGACAATCCATTAGCAAACTTGGTCTCACCAAGAGTTTTAAACTCTTATTTTTTTTCTCCTGAGCTATTCTCAGATGATTTATGACCACATAAAAGTTGAGTTGAATTTTTGTAGTCATAAATCAGCGGAAAGTAGTTAAGAAAAAAAGACTGATAAAACAGTTTTTAACTCTCCTGCCCAATATGAGTTCATTGATGGATTCTAAGTTAATTCATTCTGCAGCCAGCCATGTGCAGGAACACAAAAGGCCAGAAAAAGACAGATGGTTCAAAATGTTTAATGAAACTTAACTGCAAAAACAATGTTTAATAAAACATACATGAATTTAAGTAAAAAAAAAATCCAGAAGGCAACTCTATATGTAATATATAGTTTTATATTGAAAGAACGAGCAGATTTAAGGAAATAAGGCATTTAGCCCTGTTTAGTTTGTGGAGGAGTAGACTGGTAGTGTACTGGACCAAAAATGTCCTTGAACGAGAATGGGACACCTAAAGAATATTCGCATAAAATGTGGAGATTGAGAAAGTTTCCACCTGAGAATTACAGTGAAACTTTATTTTGAAATACTCTATTAATGCTTTCTAAGTCAATTGTAGATGGTTTATTAGGTGGTTTGTTCAGGTAAAAGATGGCTGCAAAAAGCATACAATAGCTCTCTGGAGGACTTGGAATGTACAAGCTTTACCTGGATGGCCCATTCGTAAAAATAGACTCTGTGCTCTGCTTAAAAGGGTTGTCCAGGACTAAGCTATGGATGATGTTCCCGTAAAGGAGATGTTGAGCAGACAGCTTGCTGCAGTTTCGCGCTCTCAACGCTTTCTCAAGGGAAAACTGTAAAGTATGAAACTATAGGTTCCCTAAATGATGGCATCAGCAAAATATTGAGAACTGTTGACAGGGAAAGACCTGGCATAGAGGAAAAAAGAAGAGATACTTGAGTTGGCAGCAGAGTCTATAAAATATCGGAGAGGTGTTAGTCAGCATAAGAGCATTGTTACAAGCAAGACTCCAATTACAGTCGCCGATAACCTCGCCGATAAGCAGGAAATGAGCGTTTCTAGAAATGCTCATTTCCTGATTATCAGCTTGTCTAAAAAACAGCCTGTTTAAAAGACAATAAATGAGCAAAATGCTTGTTTGTTGAGTGAAATCATTTTTAAGCTTGCTTATAAATCATCGTTCTCAGAGGCACAACGTCCTGTGTAAACAGAATATGTGCTGCTGAAAACAGTGATGTTCTATGGAAATGGGAAGTGCGGTCTAAACAAGCCAATAAATGAGCATCAATCGGTAAATATGTATCCTATTAGCAATCATTTAACATATGTTATCGGACTGTGTTATTTCAGCTCTACAGTAGTCCAACTGGGATAACTAAAAATCATTGTAATGGACAATTAAAAAAACATTTTCTTTGATGAGTTACTGGTGATGGTTCCGACTCCTGATACAAAGCTACAACTCAAATACTACAATCCGGGACGCTGAATACGTCGATGTACTCATATGTCATTGGGATCCACGTAAACTATCTGCTTCTGGATATTGTTCAGCTGGCTTCACCGAAAATACCAAAGTTGTCACATCTCTCTATAATTGGTCATGCTAAATGAGTAATATTTTTTCATAATCTCGTAACTGAACGTCTTGTGCCCTGTGATTATGATGATATAAAGTATGCATTGGTTTAAGGGAAAATGTGTTCCAGCTCTGATGTGTTATTTGGCCTTTAGGTATTTTGTTTGTTTTATCTGAAGAAAAGCTGAATATACTTATTCTTCATTAGAGAACTTATCGCTGACGTAGGCAGAATAGATCTGTGTTTGCAACTTTGCATAGTTGGAGTGCAGTTAATGAGAAGTTATAAGATTTGCTATCTGTAGACACAGTGTTTGTAGATACACTTACAAGTGATTCTCACTAAATTAGAATATGATCAAAAATTTAATTGATTTCAGTTCTTCAATATAAAAAGTGAAACTCCTATATTATATAGAGTCATTACTAACAGAGTGATCAATTTCAAGTGTTATTTTCTGTTAATGTTGATGATTATGGCTTACAGCTAATGAAAACCCAAAAGTCATTATCACAGTAAATTAGAATAAGTAACAAAAACACCTGCAAAGGCTTAATAAGCATTTAAAAAGGTCCCTTTCAGTAGGCTCTACTATCATGGGGAAGACTGCTGACTTGACAGATGTCCAGAAGGCCGTCATTGACACACTCCACAAGGAGGGTAAGCCACAAAAGGCCTACCTGATCTATCTATTATGGTAAACGGCATCCCGCTCTCTCCCGTATCTGAAATCCGCTGTCTCAGGGTAACTCTCGACTCTGCCCTGTCCTTCAAACCGCACGTCCAAACTCTTGCCACCTCCTGTCTCCTCCAACTCAAAAATATTGCCAGAATCCATCCCTTCCTCACCCCACAATCTACTAAAACTCTTGTGCATGCCCTCATCATCTCCCACCTCGATTACTGCAACACCCCCCTCTGTGGCCTCCCCCCTAACTCCCTTGCACCACTCCAGTCTGTCCTCAAATCTGCTGCCCGGCTAATCCACCTCTCTCCTCGCTACTCCCCTGCTTCTCCCCTCTGCAAATCCCTCCACTGGCTCACAATTCCCCAACAAATCCAGTTCAAGCTACTAACACTGATCTACAAAGCCATCCACAACCTGTCCCCTCCCTATATCTCTGAACTAATCTCCCACTATCTTCCCTCACGCAATCTTCGATCCTCCCAAGACCTCTTACTCTGCTCTGCACTTATTCGTTCCTCACACAACCGCCTCCAAGATTTCTCCTGAATTTCCCCCATCCTCTGGAATTCCATGCCTCAACACGTCCAATTATCCACCACCCTCAGATCCTTCAGATGGAACCTGAAAACCCATCTCTTCAGGAAAGCCTACAGCCTGCAATAACCATTCTGCCACCTCACCAACCACCCGAGCTGTCGCCTATAGATATTCTATATAAACTACACCAAGCAGTGATCCCCCGGAAGAAGGCATATAGCGCCGAAACGCGCGTTGGGGACGGTGGCACCGCAGAACTCCAGCACTCAATCAGGTAATACACTTATATCACTCCACGGCCTTATTGGTTTCAATTTGCTCTCAGCCTTAGGGGTGGTTTACAGCCCCCTTTGTTTACCTTTATTGGTTGTTTGTGACTATGCACTATCGTTTGGGAGTCTTTGAGCAGTTTTCTATTACTTTAGTCTATGCCTGACTGAGTTCTGTCTTCTGTGGTGTCATCTACTAATGGTTCACCTTGTCATATCCCTGTTTTACTTTTTGTGTTTGTTCTTGGTATATTGTTTTCAATAAACTTTTGCTACTTTTATCATTTTGTCTCGGTGTTTTGCTCTATTATGATTTACTGGACTGCGGGTTGTAGCTTCACACAGCTCAGAATTTAGAGAACTGCTACATCTACAGCAGAGAAAACAGATATTCTATATAAACTACACCAAGCAGTGTGGTAAGTGGCACATCACTAGAATCAGGCTCTCTACCCATTTATCATGATATCCAGATTACATAGCAAAAACTTGCTGACAGATTCCCTTTAATGACAAAGGCAGTCTCAGAATTATTCAGGCACTTCATACCAAGCATATTTAGTACTTAAAAGAGCCTCTTTTGCTGTTATAACCAGCTGTGAATGTGATGCATAGCCAGACACCAGCTTTTGGCAGCGTTCCTGAGGAATCTTAGCCTGTTCATCATGGGAAATAGCCTCTGATGTCATCTTTGTAATGTCAGCTGTCATCAAGCCCAGGGGTTAGTAATGGAGAGGCATATATCTGACCAACCCTGTAAGTTTAAGTTTAAGTTAAAAATCACACACTCATAGAAAAGTCCTTTAATTGAACAACACACACAGAAAAAACTCCTTTATTTGAAATTAACACTCCCCACTCTCTTTTACCCATTTATTATTGCAAAAAGAAAAAATACAGTATTCCAATCTTCACCTGTCCGCCTGTAATCCATATGTTCCACAACGTGCTCAAACTCTATTATATCTGGATGCATTGCAGAGTGGTGGCATGATGCGGCCAATCAGCCCTGCATCCAGGGGACACTGAGCTGAGCATGAGAACGCAGAGTCCAGCTTCAATACCGAGCGGAGTTCATAGCCAATGAACTCCAGTCACCTTACTAACGTCAGTGCTGAGCTCTGAAGTTACATTCTCAAGCTCAGCTCAGTGTCTCCTGGATGCATGGCTGAGCAGTCGCATCCTGTCAGCACTCAGCAATGCATGGCATGGCACCACTGGGGTTTCAGCTCTCCTACCTTCTACAAATTGGTGAGATCGTTCTTTTATTATTACTCTCCCAATCATGTGTATCCCTCTTTATCATTGTTTTTCTTTCAGTAAATGATTGACTGCTAATATTAATGCAACCAAGGCACATATTGGTTTGGGTACTTGTTATGTACCATTGGTTTTGGCTTTTTGTCAATTAACCAGGTTCCTTGGTCTAAGTGTTGGAATTCTGGACCACTGCCAGTGTTCCTATAGAAACCCCTTTTAGTACCTTTTTCTATATGGTATACTAATTTTGTACATACCTAGTGGTACTTTTTATTGACATTTGTCTTTGGTGACACCTATTTGCATATTTTTTACCAATATTTATTAAAAGTTATGTTTTAATTCCTACTTGAGCTGTGTTCCCTATCCATTCTGACCAGCATCCCTTTTTCTGCTAAAGGAAAACATCCCCACAGCATGATGCTGCCACCCCCATGCTTGATGGTGGAAATGGTGTTTTTTCAGGGTGATGTGCAATGTTAGTTTTCTGCCACATATAGCGATTTGCATTTATCTCAAAAAGTTCTAATTTGGTCTTATCTGACAAAAGCACCATCTTCCACATACTAGCTGTGCTCTTACATAGCTTTATGAACACTGCAAATTGGAGTTCTTATGGATTGGTTTAAAAAATGGCTTTCTTTTTGCCACTCTCTTCCATAAAGATCAGATTTTTGGAGTATACGACTGATAGATTTCCTGTGAACAGATCCTACCACTTGAGCTGAGTATCTCTGCAGCTCCTCCACAGTGACCATGGTCCTCTTGGCTGGGTATCTAATTAGCGCTCTCCTTGATTGGCATGTCAGTTTAGGTAGACGGCCATATCTTGGTAGTTTTGTCATACTCCTGACTTTTGTCATTTTTAGATGATGTATCGCACAGTGCTCAATGAGATGTTCAGACCATGGGCTTTTATTTTTATAACCTAACGCTGCTTTACACTTCTCCACAACGTTATCCCTGACCTGTCTGGTGTGCTCCTTGGTTTTCATGATGCTGTTTGATCTGTAATGTTCTCACAAAAAACCTCTGAGGTCTTCACTGAACAGCTGTAGTTATACTGAGAATAAATTACACACAGGTGGATTCAATCTACTAATTATGTGATTTCGGGAGGCAATTGGTCACTCAGGATTTTATTTAGGAGTATCCGACTACAGTAGGCTGAGTACAAGTGCACGTCACAACTTTCAGATTTATATTTTTAAATAATTAATAAACACTATGTATAATTTATTTTACGCTTCACAAACATTTGCTACTTTTGTATTGGTATATCACATAAAATCCCCCCAAAATACATTTAAGTTTGTGTGTGTAACATGGAAAATTAATTTGGAAAAGTTCACAGGATATGAATACTTTTTACGAGACTGTATATGGGTGGCCCATGGAGCTCCATATGCCCTCACTAACCATTCATTTCCCTTTGGTGGAGCTGTAGAGGAACTGAACATCTGCAGCTTTAAAAAAGAAAAGCATGTATTTTTGGAAAAAGAGCCCTGGACATATTTGTTTTTTGCAGTTATTTCGATATATTTGCTATTTATTTACTAAATGTTTGGCTAACAATCTGAAGATAGACCATTCTTTGAAAAGTAATTTCTTACCTATTTTACCAATAAGAGTTATTTTGCTAAGAAATGTTAGGTGTCAAAATATATGTTCTGCTATTCTCTGAAATTCCAGAGGCAATGGTACAATACATGAAATGAGGTAAATGTGTTGTGACAGCATGCTCCATTTTTAGGCCAGTCAGTACGATGCAGAAGATTAAGCTCAGGTTACTGTATGCATATAGTTTTTTCCAGGGAAATATTTTATAAAGTGGAGCAAATTTTCTGAAAATACTTTAGACTGAGGAGATGTGAATGGTAGTTATTATATTTTTATCCTGTACAATTATTATAATTATTATTACATTAAACTGGAGTATAAGTGGGTATACATGCAATATGTAGGAGAATGTACAGACTGATCATTAAACAAAGAAAACCTAAGGTAGAAACAAAATGAACACACACCCAGCGGTAAGTAAGTAAAAAGCAATAGTGCATATAAAGAACATTGGATACTTAGAAAATACTATTTTTAATTTTAAAAAAGTGTAAAAGTCATCCCAACAGCACCAAGGTGTACTCAGTCGGGATGGTCCTAATCTCTATTGTTAAAACCATGCCGATTGGGTCACCTTGCTGCTGGTGGGATGGCTTTTACACTTTTTCGTTTTTATCGAAACCAGTCTTTCCTAAGTACCCTATTTATGTACATGCACGTTTGCTTTGTACTTACTTACAGCATGACCTATGTTCATTTTGTTTCCATCTTAGGTTTTTTAAAATATAATATGAGTAAATACTTATGTGTTATTTGCAGATTTGCCCGTCCGTAGAATTGCCCAAATCTTTCACCAGGTATCACAGTAACAAACTGCATACTTTATTAAGTAGATCTCATAGACCTGATGGAACTAGTTTACTTACTTTGAAAATCCATGTCAGATTGATTTCATATTCCCATTGAAGGTTAAAACTCAATGTCCACCAAAATAAATGAATTGACAATTCATCAGTGTCCTCCTCCATGCTGCTGAATCTCTGCCCCATGAACCCTGATTGACAGCTTCTTAGTGCCTCTCCTCCCTGCTGTTGAATCTCCTCCTACCAAGCCTGATTGACAGCTCCTTAGAGTCTTCCTCTCTGCTGAGATCTCACGCTGCTCAGTACAAACTGCAGCTATGAATCAGGTTGGGTGGTAAGAAACTGAATTTAATATGACTGATGAGTTCACTCTTTCCATAGATTCATAAATTGCTTATTTTATTATCAGGAATACACAGCTATTCTCATATGGATTTTCACAATAAGTACATCAATCTTATCAGGTCTTAGAGATTTATTTAATAATGTATGTAGTTCCCATCATGAGATCATCTTTACATTTCTACACTGGGTTCTTTGCTTTCTTTTATTAGTACTGCTGTTCGGCCAGGCTACTAAGCACAGTTCTGACTAACCCTTCTTGTTAGAGGCTTCAAACATGTCCACTACAGGTTTCCTCATTACATTTTTTTAGAAAGGCCACTGGTTCATATGAAATAATAAAAAATCCTTCCCATTTGATTATTTACAGCTTTAAACCAGAGTCCTCTTCATGGAGACTTTATATCAGTCCAGAGCCTCCCTGCCTTCTTAGTATGGAGCAGTACAGGTCCATGCATCGTCAGACTATATGTGTATGGCACAATATTTCTGAGGAAGAATACCTCCATACCACAGGAGTACCTAGTGTTTCAGCTTAGGAAGGGGGGGCGAAAATCTAAGTGGGTCCCTAACCAGGTAATCCTACAGCTACAGAGGCACACCCTAAATGTATGGGGGAAAATCACCAGATGATCACACTGTGATTGAAAATTAATCTATATGCAAAAACAAACACTGATATTACTATATGGAGACCATCGAGTGGTAGATACCAGTGCTGCAATCTATATAAGAGATGACTGAACAGTTTTAGATGATGACTTACAATTACAGCTGATGTTCTTTCTTATGGAGTCGTCCAACATGACAACTTCTCCAGCCAAGACTCGTCTCCAAACCTGCACAAACTACTCATCCTGCTGATACCCCAATACTGAGCCGCTGCTGCCGTGTGTGTCCTACAGAACATACTGTGTTGTACAATAATGGCTCCTCTTTCCGCCCCACATAATAATGCCACCACTGTGCCCCTTACATAGTAATAATGATTCCTTTGTGCTTTCTAGATAGTAAAATCCCCCCCCCAAGAAAATATTAATGCCCTGTGCTAGTGCCCTCTACATTTTATTACTAGAAAGTAATAATACCCATATGCAACTTTGATGGTCACAATACTCTGAGTGCCCCTATAACAATGCTTAAGTGCCCCTTTAACATTTAATAATATCCCCTATGTCCCCTCTATGTATAACTCGACTATACACAGTATGTTGGGCCCACTGCTTCCCTATACACAATATAATGCCCCCACAGCTCCCCTATACATAGTATGATGATCCCACTGCTCCCCTATACAGGGTATGATAATAATAATCTATATAGCGCCAATATATTTCACAGCGCTTTACAATTTTTGCACACATTATCATGATGTCCCCACTGCTCCCATATACACAGTATGATGAGCCCACAGCTCCCCTTTACACAGTATGATGGGCCCGCAGCTCCCTTATACACAGTATGTTGAGCCCACAGCTCCCCTTTACACAGTATGATGAGCCAACAGCTCCCCTTTACACAGTATGATCATCTCACTGCTCCCCTATACACAGTATGATGAGCCCACAGCTCCTCCATACACAGTCTTATGCTGACAGAGCTCCACTATAGAATGAATAATATCCCTCAGAGCTCCCCTATATACAGTATAATGGGGCAACAGCTCCCCTATGCATAGTATAATGCCTCCACAGCTCCCCTATACACAATATGGTGGGCTCACAGCTCCCATATATAGAGTATGATGTTCCCCACAGCTCTCCTGTACACAGTATAATGGGCTAACCATTCCCTTATACACAGTATACTGCCCCCACAGCTCCCCTATACACAGTATGGTAGGCCCACTGGTCCATTATACACAGTATGATGGGCCTGCAGCTCCCGTACATACAGTATGATGTCCAGCAGAGTTCCCCTATACATAGAATGATGTTACCACTGCAGTGGCAGTGGCTCCCAGTGGGCCCTTTCATGTGACAGGGCCCGGGGCAACAGTCACCTCTGCCCCCTCAGTAGCTGTGCTACTGCTCCATACATATGAAGCTTTTGGAGCATGCCATTTTTTCGGTCTTGCTTGTATTGAATCTAATAGGAAAATCTTTATGTCTTGGCAAGAATTATGGGGGTTCAGTAGAGCGTTTATATCAACCCTTTTAAGTCGGTAGTCATGTTCAGCGGCACTGGACAGTAGTGACATAACTTGAAGTTCAGTGCAAAATCGTCAACAGGATTCCCAACTATCAAGGCTCTTTAATAATATTAATCTTTGTATAAGGGCCAAAGAGACCCCCTCCCTGCACTCCAGGACCAAGGTACAACTGCAACCCCTCATCTCACTATAGTTACTAACCTACTGAACAGAGTTTAGCATAATGACTTGTAAAGTTTCTCATCTCCTACAGTGGGGAAAAAAAGTATTTAGTCAGCCACCAATTGTGCAAGTTCTTCCACTTAAAAAGATGAGCGAGGCCTGTAATTGACATCATAGGTAGACCACAACTATGAGAGTCAAAATGAGAAAACAAATCCAGAAAATCACCTTGTCTGATTTGGCAAGATTTATTTTGCAAATTATGGTGGAAAATAAGTATTTGGTCACTAACAAAAGTTAATCTCAATATTTTGTTATATATCCTTTGTTGGCAATGACAGAGGTCAAACTTTTTCTGTAAGTATTCACAAGGTTGCCACACACTGTTGTTGGTATGTTGGCCCATTCCTCCATGCAGATCTCCTCTAGAGCAGTGATGTTTTGGGCCTGTCGCTGGGCGACACGGACTTTCAACTCTCTCCAAAAGTTTTCTATGGGGTTGAGATCTGGAGACTGGCTATGCCACTTCAGGACCCAGGGCCGCCATCAGGGCATTACAGCCGTGACTGGCATATGGGGCCCTGTGAGCAGAGGGGGTCCTTATCGGGCCCCGTCTCATCTGCTCACCGGGCCCCTACCGGCAGCCGCAGGCTGAATCGGGCCCTTAGCGGCGCCACAGCTGTTTAACGCTATTGACGTGCGGGCCCGCGCCTTCACGTCAATAGTTAACAGCCGCCAGCCAATCCGAGGCTGGTAGCTGACGTCAACCGCAGCATGCATGTCGCCGGCGTCTGATGTCATTGTCAGTCGCCAGCGAGTGCACGCTTCAGCTGCGTGGAGAGAGCAGGAGCGCGGCAGGTAAGCAATACTTTTTTTTTTTTTTTTTTTATTGAGAGCGGCGATCCGGGCGGCCCAGGGCAGAAAGCTGGACACAGGGGCAGAACGCTGGACACAGGGGTAGAAGGCTGGACACAGGGGCAGAAAGCTGGACACAAGGGCAGAAGGTTGGACACAGAGGTAGAAGGCTGGACACAGGGGCAGAAGGCTGGACACAGGGGCAGAAAGCTGGACGCAGGGGGAGAAGGCTGGACACAGGGGTAGAAAGCTGGACACAGGGGCAGAACGCTGGACACAGGGGCAGAAGGCTGAACACAGGGGCAGAACGCTGGACACAGGGGCAGAACGCTGGACACTGGGGCAGAACGCTGGACACTGGGGCAGAACGCTGGACACTGGGGTAGAACGCTGGACACTGGGGCAGAACGCTGGACACTGGGGCAGAAAGCTGGAAACAGCGGCAGAACGCTGGACACTGGGGCAGAACGCTGGACACTGGGGCAGAACGCTGGACACTGGGGCAGTACGCTGGATACTGGGGCAGAATGCTGGACACTGGGGCAGAAAGCTGGACACAGGGGCAGAACGCTGGACACTGGGGCAGTACGCTGGATACTGGGGCAGAATGCTGGACACTGGGGCAGAACGCTGGACACAGGGGCAGAAAGCTGGACACAGGGGCAGAAAGCTGGACACAGGGGCAGAACGCTGGACACTGGGGCAGAATGCTGGACACGGGGCAGAACGCTGGACACTGGGGCAGAACGCTGGACACTGGGGCAGAACGCTGGACACTGGGGCAGAAAGCTGGACACAGGGGCAGAAAGCTGGACACAGGGGCAGAAAGCTGGACATTGGGGCAGAATGCTGGACACGGGAGCAGAACGCTGGACACTGGGGCAGAACGCTGGACACTGGGGCAGAACACTGGAAACTGGGGCAGAAAGCTGGACACAGGGGCAGAAAGCTGGACACAGGGGCAGAAAGCTGGACATTGGGTCAGAATGCTGGACACGGGGGCAGAATGCTGGACATGGGGGCAGAATGCTGGACACAGGGGCAGACAGCTGGACACAGGGGCAGAAAGCTGGACATTGGGGCAGAATGCTGGACACGGGCAGAAAGCTGGACACGGGCAGATTGCTGGACACTGGGGCAGAACGCTGAACACAGGGGCAGAAAGCTGGACCTGGGCAGATTGCTGGACACGAGCAGAATGCTGGACACAGGGGCAGAAAGCTGGACTCAGGGGCAGAAAGCTGGACACGGGAGCAGAACGCTGGACACTGGGGCAGAACGCTGGACACTGGGGCAGAACACTGGAAACTGGGGCAGAAAGCTGGACACAGGGGCAGAAAGCTGGACACAGGGGCAGAAAGCTGGACATTGGGTCAGAATGCTGGACACGGGGGCAGAATGCTGGACATGGGGGCAGAATGCTGGACACAGGGGCAGACAGCTGGACACAGGGGCAGAAAGCTGGACATTGGGGCAGAATGCTGGACACGGGCAGAAAGCTGGACACGGGCAGATTGCTGGACACTGGGGCAGAACGCTGAACACAGGGGCAGAAAGCTGGACCTGGGCAGATTGCTGGACACGGGGGCAGACAGCTGGACACAGGGGCAGAAAGCTGGACATTGGGGCAGAATGCTGGACACGGGCAGAAAGCTGGACACGGGCAGATTGCTGGACACTGGGGCAGAACGCTGAACACAGGGGCAGAAAGCTGGACCTGGGCAGATTGCTGGACACGGGCAGAATGCTGGACACAGGGGCAGAAAGCTGGACTCAGGGGCAGAAAGCTGGACACTGGGGCAGATTGCTGGACACTGGGGCAGAATGCTGGACACAGGGGCAGAATGCTGGACACGGGGCAGAATGGAGAAACGGGGCATGATTGGAGACACAGGGGGCAGGATGACAGACATGGCGGCATGACTGGAGACACTGGGGCATTAGTGGAGACAGATGGGGCAGGATTGGAAACAGATGGGGCAGAATTGAGACACAGGGGCCATGATTGCAGAAATGGGGGCATGATTGGAGATGGGGCAGAATGGTGATATGGGCATGATTGGAGACAGATGGGGCAGGATCATGGGGCAGGATGGATACGATGGAGAAAGATGGGGCAGGATGGGGAGATCATATGGGGCAGAATTGATACTCATTAGGGCAGGATGGGAGAACATATGGCTGACGCCAGGAATGAGACACACGGGGGCTAGGATGGCAAATATTATTACCATAGGGGCTAATTAAGGGATATTATTACTGCAGTGATGTATTTATTTTATTTTTTGAGTACACTGTTTTAAATGGAGGGGCGGTCCTATTACTGTGTAGAATGATACTATGTCGCCTTCTTCATGTGGTGTAATGTAGAAGTTGGGAAAATGAAGTAATGTGTTCTGCAAGTGGAACTCGAGATAACTGTGTTCTTTCCTGCAGAGACGAGTCCTGGCTGGATGAAGTGATGGCGGTCTGTGCGGGATGAAAGATGAAGGACTTCACCTAGAGACGTCACTGGTGAGTCAGTGTGTTACCTATACACTGACACTATACACTGTATACTATATACAGAGGTCCTGTGTATAATGTCACCAGCGATCGCTGTATTACCTCTACACAGACACTGCATACTAAGAACAGATCTCCTGTGTATAATGGCACTTACGGTGATAGTATTGTGGGTTTTTTTTATTATTGATCAGTATTGTAGTATTCACTATGTGGTGGTAATATGTGGTCTGGTCATGATGTTGTGGTATTTGTTCCTTGTATTTGATATTATTCGATCACTGTGGTGGTAATATGTCATCTGGTCATGGTGTGGCGGTATTTGTGCCTTGTAGATAGTATTATAGGTCACTGTGGTGATAATATGGTGTCTGGTCATGGTGCTGTGGTATTTGTTCCTTGTATGTGGTATTATAGGTCATTTTAAAAATTGAAAAGTAAATAAAAATATACCTAAATTGTATTGCATATTTTAACAAATATTTAATAGGTTACAGTAGAGTAGGGCCTGGCCAAAAGTGTCTACCTTGTCATTTTGGTGGCTTAAAAAATCTTTTGGCCAAAACAAAAGCTGCCGGCTATATGTGTGATCTGGTGATGGGAACTGTCAATGTGTGATAGGTGAGAAGTGGAGTTTTTCCAAGAGAGAGCGGTGGGACTGTGGACTGTATGGGGCCCCGAAATTTCTAGTGGCAGCCCTGTCAGGACCTTCATATGCTTCTTATGAAGCCACTACTTTGTTGCCCTAGTGGTGCGCTTGGAATTATTATCATGCTGAAAGACCCATCCACGTTTCATCTTCAGTGCCCTTGCTGATGGAAGGAGGTTTGCACTCAAAAACTCAAGATACATGGCCCAATTCATTCTTTCATGCACACGGAGCAGTTGTCCTGGTCTCTTTGCACAGAAACAGCCCCAAAGCATGATGTTGCCACCCCCATGCTTCATAGTAGGTATGGTGTTCTTTGGATGCAATTCATCATTCTGTCGCCTCCAAACACGATGATTTTTGTTTATACCAAACAGTTCTACTTTGGTTTTCTCAGACCATATGACATTCTCCCAATACACTTCTGGATAATCCAAATGCTCTCTAGCAAATTTCAGACTGGCCTGGGCATGTACTGGCTTAACCCCTTTCTGACCTCGGACGGGATAGTACGTCCGAGGTCAGATACCCCTCTTTGATGCAGGGCTCCGGCAGTGAACCCGCATCAAAGCCGGGACATGTCAGCTGTTTTGAACAGCTGACATGTGCCCGCAATAGCAGCCGGTGAAATCGCGATTCAACTGCCACTATTAACTAGTTAAATGCCGCTGTCAAATGCAGAAATGAGCACATCGCCGACCCCCGTCACATGATCGGGGGTCAGCGAAGCTTCTGCATTGTAGCAGAGCCGATAGCGTTGTGCCAGCTTCTAGCCTCCTGTGGAGGCTATTTAAGCATGGCAAAAGTAAAAAAAACTTTAAAAAAATGTGAAAAAAATAAAAAAATATAAAAGTTTAAATCACTCCCCTTTCGCCCCATTCAAAATAAATCAATAAAAAAATTCAAACCTACACATATTTGGTATTGCCGCGTTTAGAATCACCCGATCTATCAATAAAAAAAAGGATTAACCTGATCGCTAAACAGCGTAGCGAGAAAAAAATTTGAAACGCCTGAATTACGTTTTTTTGGTCACCACGACATTGCATTAAAATGCAATAACGGGCGATCAAAAGAATGTATCTGCACCAAAATGGTATCATTAAAAACGACAGCTCAGCACACAAAAAATAAGCCCTCAACCAACCCCAGTTCATGAAAAATGGAGACGCTACGGGTATCGGAAAATGGCGCAATGTTTTGTTTTTTTAGCAAAGTTTGGAATTTTTTTTCACCACTTAGATAAAAAATAACCTAGTCATGTTAGGTGTCTATGAACTCATAATGACCTGGAGAATCATAATGGCAGGTCAGTTTTAGCATTTACTGAACCTAGCAAAAAAGCCAAACAAAAAACAAGTGTGGGACTGCACTTTTTTTGCAATTTCGCCGCACTTGGAATTTTTTTCCCATTTTCTAGTACACAACATGCTAAAACCAATGATGTCGTTCAAAAGTACAACTCGTCCAGCAAAACATAAGCCCTCACATGGCCATATTGACGGAAAAATAAAAAAGTTATGGCTCTGGGAAGGAGGGGAGCGAAAAATGAACACGGAAAAACGGAAAATCCCAAGGTCATGAAGGGGTTAAGCAGGGGGACATGTCTGGCACTGCAGGATCTGAGTCCCTGGTGGCATAGTGTGTTATTAAAATGAAAAGAATGTCCAGCTCCACCAAATCCGTAAAAAAGAGTTTTCTTTATTCACATATGTTATGATCCTTAATGGTTGAGGATCACAAATTACTCCAGCTAAGTAACAAACATAGGACAAGCTCTAGGGAGGTGGCAAACTGGACTGACCGCAAATCTGAACCTATCCAAACACACTAGAAGTAGCCGGTGAACGTGCCTAAAAATCCTAGACGTCTCGAGCCAGCCTGAGGAACTAACTACCCCTAGAGAGAAAGAAAGACCTCTCTTGCCTCCAGAGAAATAATCCCCAAAGATATAGAAGCCCCCAACAGATAATAACGGTGAGGTAAGAGGAAGGCACATACACAGGGGTGAAAGCAGATTCAGCAAATGAGGCCCACTAATACTAGATAGCAGAAAATAGTAAAGGGGTCTGTGCGGTCAGTAAAAAACCCTTACAAAATATCCACACTGAGATTTCAAGAACCCCCGCACCAACTAACGGTGTGGGGGGAGAAACTCAGTCCCCTAGAGCAACCAACAAGCGAGGAGATCACATTTTAGCAAGCTGGACAAGAAACATGATGAATGCTGATGATCAAAAAATAAACAAACAAAAACTTAGCTTGTCTTGGAGAGACTGGGAGCAAGGTAGTCACAAGGAATCTGAAGAGCACTGATAACGTTGATAGCAGGCAAGAAACAGAGTATCCAGGTGAGCTAAATAGGAAACCAACCAAGGATAACGAACCAGCTGATGCTGACACCTGCAGAAAGACAACACTACACAGTACCGCTTGTGACCACTAGAGGGAGCCCAAAAATAGAGTTCACAACAGTACCCCCCCTTGAGGAGGGGTCACCGAACCCTCATCACGACCCCCGGGGCGATCAGGATGAGCCACGTGGAAGGCACGAACCAAATCGGCCGCATGAACATCAGAGGCGACAACCCAGGAATTATCCTCCTGACCATAGCCCTTCCACTTAACCAAATACTGAAGCCTACGTCTAGAGATACGAGAATCCAAAATCTTCTCCACCACGTACTCTAATTCGCCCTCGACCAGCACCTGAGCAGGAGGCTCAACAGAAGGAACCACAGGTACCACATACCTCCGCAACAAAGACCTATGGAACACATTATGAATGGCAAACGTGTTATGATCCCAATGGTAGAGGATCTCAGGGTTCTCAGCAAAGTCTGCAAAAATAAAAAACCAGCTCTTAGGGAGGTGGTAACTGAGCTGACCGCATACCTGATCCTAGCCCACAACTAATAGCAGCCGGGGAACGTACCTACGTTGGTTCTAGACGTCTCGCGCCAGCCGGAGAACTACCTAACCCTTTCAGAGAAAATCAGACCTCACTTGCCTCAAGAGAAAGGTACCCCAAAGTAAAGACACGCCCCCAACAAATAATAACGGTGAGGTAAGAAGAAAGGACAAACGTAAGTTTGAACTAGATTCAGCAAAGAGAGGCCCACTATATAATAGCAGAAATATAGAAAGCGGACTTATGCGGTCAGCGAAAAACCCTACAAAAATATCCACGCTGAATATCCAAGAACCCCCGCACCGACTAATGGTGTGGGGGGAGAATATCAGTCCCCTTAGAGCTTCCAGCAAAATCAGGAATCACATTATGAACAAGCTGGACAAAAAACAGAACAATGCAAAGGAACAAAAATAAGAAAGCAGGACTTAGCTTATCTTGCAAAAATCAGGACCAGTAGACAGGAGCAACCAGACAAGGACTGATTACATTGATGCCAGGCAATGGACTAAGAATCCAGGGAGTTTAAATAGGAACACCCAGGGTCTAACGAACCAGGTGACTACAAACCTGGGGAAAGAAACTCCAAGTGCCATACCGCTAGTGACCACAAGAGGGAGCCAAAAAGTATAGTTCACAACAGTACCCCCCCTTTAAGGAGGGGTCACCGAACCCTCACTACGACCACCAGGGCGATCAGGATGGGCAGCGTGAAAGACACGAACCAAATCGGCCGCATGAACATCAGAAGCGACCACCCAGGAATTATCCTCCTGACCATAGCCCTTCCATTTGACCAGATACTGAAGCCTCCGTCTAGAGAGACGAGAATCTAAGATCTTCTCCACCACGTACTCCAACTCGCCCTCAACCAAGACCGGAGCAGGAGGGTCAACAGCAGGAACCACAGGCACAATGTACCGCCGCAACAAAGACCTATGGAACACATTGTGAATGGCAAACGACACAGGAAGATCCAAACGAAAAGACACCGGATTAAGGACTTCCAATATTCTGTAAGGACCGATAAAGCGAGGCTTAAACTTAGGAGAGGAAACCTTCAGAGGGACATACCGAGAAGACAACCAAACCAAATCCCCAATGCGAAGTTGGGGACCCACACCGCGGCGGCGGTTGGCAAAACGCTGAGCCTTCTCCTGTGACAACTTCAAGTTGTCCACCACATGATTCCAAGTCCGCTGCAACCTATCAACCACGGAATCCACCCCAGGACAGTCAGAAGGCTCAACATGACCTGAGGAGAAACGAGGATGAAAACCAGAGTTGCAGAAAAATGGCGAAACCAAAGTAGCGGAACTAGCCCGATTATTGAGGGCAAACTCAGCCAATGGCAAAAAGGTCACCCAATCATCTTGATCCGCAGAAACAAAACATCTCAAATAAGCCTCCAGCGTCTGATTAGTTCGCTCCGTTTGGCCATTAGTCTGAGGATGAAAGGCAGACGAGAACGACAGATCAATGCCCATCTTAGCACAAAAAGATCGCCAGAATCTGGACACAAACTGGGATCCTCTGTCAGACACGATATTCTCAGGAATGCCGTGCAAACGAACCACATTCTGAAAAAACAAAGGAACCAGATCGGAAGAGGACGGCAACTTAGGCAAGGGCACCAAATGGACCATCTTGGAAAAACGATCACACACCACCCAGATGACAGACATTCCCTGAGACACCGGAAGATCTGAAATGAAATCCATGGAAATGTGTGTCCAAGGCCTCTTCGGGACGGGCAAGGGCAAAAGCAACCTGCTGGCACGAGAACAGCAAGGTTTAGCCCGAGCACAAGTCCCACAGGACTGCACAAAAGAACGCACATCCCGTGACAAGGAAGGCCACCAAAAGGACCTAGCCACCAAATCTCTGGTACCAAAAATCCCAGGATGTCCTGCCAACACCGAGGAATGAACCTCGGAAATAACTGCTGGTCCATTTATCAGGAACAAACAGTCTGTCAGGTGGACAAGGGTCAGGTCTACCAGCCTGAAATCTCTGCAACACACGTCGCAAATCAGGAGAAATGGCCGACAAGATTACTCCCTCTTTAAGAATACCAGCCGGCTCTGAGACTCCAGGAGCGTCAGGCACAAAGCTCCTAGAGAGAGCATCAGTAGGGTTGAGCGAAACGGGTCGATCATTTTCAAAAGTCGCCGACTTTTGGCTAAGTCGGCGTCTCATGAAACCCGATCCGACCCCTGTGCTTGTCGGCCATGCGGTACGCGACTTTCGCGCCAAAGTCGCGTTTCAATGACGCGAAAAGCGCCATTTCTCAGCCAATGAAGGTGAACGCAGAGTGTGGGCAGCGTGATGACATAGATCCTGGTCCCCACCATCTTAGAGAAGGGCATTGCAGTGATTGGCTTGCTGTCTGCGGCGTCACAGGGGCTATAAAGGGGCGTTCCCGCCGACCGCCATCTTACTGCTGCTGATCTGAGCTTAGGGAGAGGTTGCTGCCGCTTCGTCAGAAGCAGGGAGAGCGTTAGGCAGGGTCCACTAACCACCAAACCGCTTGTGCTGCAGCGATTTCCACTGTCCAACACCACCTTCGGTGTGCAGGGACTGTGGAAGCTATTTTTTTTTTTTTTCCCCCTCAGCGCTGTAGCTCATTGGGCTGCCCTAGAAGGCTCCGTGATAGCTGTATTGCTGTGTGTACGCCACTGTGGAAACCAACTGCTTTTTTCAAAGCACATATCCTCTTGTTCCTTCCTTTCTGCACAGCTATCTTTTTTGTTTGTCCACACTTTTTATTTAATTTGTGCATCAGTCCACTCCTATTGCTGCCTGCCATACCTGGCTTAGATTACTGCAGGGAGATAGTAATTGTAGGACAGTCCCTGTTTTTTTTTTGTTTTTTTTGTGGGAGATTAAGATTGGCATTTCTGCTACAGTGCCATCCCTGTGTGTGCCATCTCTCACTGAGTGGGCCATAGAAAGCCTATTTATTTTTTCCGTGATTTGTGTTCTAAATTCTACCTCAACACAAAAACACTACATCAATCAGTGGGAGAAAAATATTGGCCTCAGTCAGGGCTTGTGTGCCACTGCTGTGTGTGCTATCTCTCATTCAGTGGGCTATAGAAAGCCTATTTATTTTTATTTTTTTTTTAATATTATTTGGTTTCTAAAGTCTCCCTGAAAAAAAAAAAAAAACCTAAAAAAACAGTGGGAGAGTAATATTGCCCTTTCAGCTTGTGTGCCAGTCTTGACTCCTGGGTGTGCCACCTCTCTCTCTCATTCAGTGGGCCATAGAAAGGCTATTTTTTTTTTTGGTTTTTTTAATATTATTTGGTTTCTAAAGTCTCCCTGAAAAAAAAAAAAACATAAAAAAACAGTGGGAGAGTAATATTGCCCTTTCAGCTTGTGTGCCAGTCTTGACTCCTGGGTGTGCCACCTCTCTCTCTCATTCAGTGGGCCATAGAAAGGCTATTTTTTTTTTTGGTTTTTTTAATATTATTTGGTTTCTAAAGTCTCCCTGAAAAAAAAAAAAAAACCATAAAAAAACAGTGGGAGAGTAATATTGCCCTTTCAGCTTGTGTGCCAGTCTTGACTCCTGGGTGTGCCACCTCTCTCCCTCTCATTCAGTGGGCCATAGAAAGCCTATTCATTTTTTTTAAAAAATATTATTGGGTTTCTAAAGTCTCCCTTAAAAAAAAAAAAATACATAAAAAAACAGTGGGAGAGTAATATTGCCCTTTCAGCTTGTGTGCCAGTCTTGACTCCTGAGTGTGCCACCTCTCTCTCTCATTCAGTGGGCCATAGAAAGGCTATTTTTTTTTTTGGTTTTTTTAATATTATTTGGTTTCTAAAGTCTCCCTGAAAAAAAAAAACAAAACATAAAAAAACAGTGGGAGAGTAATATTGCCCTTTCAGCTTGTGTGCCAGTCTTGACTCCTGGGTGTGCCACCTCTCTCCCTCTCATTCAGTGGGCCATAGAAAGCCTATTTATTTATTTTTTTTAAATATTATTGGGTTTCTAAAGTCTCCCTTAAAAAACAAAAAATACATAAAAAAACAGTGGGAGAGTAATATTGCCCTTTCAGCTTGTGTGCCAGTCTTGACTCCTGGGTGTGCCACCTCTCTCTCATTCAGTGGGCCATAAAAAAGCATTTTTTTTTTTTCCTTGATTTGTGTTCTAAAATCTACCTCAACACAAAAACACTACATCAATCAGTGGGAGAAAAATATTGGCCTCAGTCAGGGCTTGTGTGCCACTGCTGTGTGTGCTATCTCTCATTCAGTGGGCTATAGAAAGACTATTTATTTATTTATTTATTTTCTTATTATTTGGTTTCTAAAGTCTCCCTGAAAAAAAAAAAAAAACATAAAAAAACAGTGGGAGAGTAATATTGCCCTTTCAGCTTGTGTGCCAGTCTTGACTCCTGGGTGTGCCACCTCTCTCCCTCTCATTCAGTGGGCCATAGAAAGCCTATTTATTTTTTTTTTTTAAATATTATTGGGTTTCTAAAGTCTCCCTTAAAAAACAAAAAATACATAAAAAAACAGTGGGAGAGTAATATTGCCCTTTCAGCTTGTGTGCCAGTCTTGACTCCTGGGTGTGCCACCTCTCTCTCTCATTCAGTGGGCCATAGAAAGGCTATTTTTTTTTTTGGTTTTTTTAATATTATTTGGTTTCTAAAGTCTCCCTGAAAAAAAAAAAAAAAACATAAAAAAACAGTGGGAGAGTAATATTGCCCTTTCAGCTTGTGTGCCAGTCTTGACTCCTGGGTGTGCCACCTCTCTCCCTCTCATTCAGTGGGCCATAGAAAGCCTATTTATTTTTTTTTTTAAATATTATTGGGTTTCTAAAGTCTCCCTTAAAAAAAAAAAAACATAAAAAAACAGTGGGAGAGTAATATTGCCCTTTCAGCTTGTGTGCCAGTCTTGACTCCTGGGTGTGCCACCTCTCTCCCTCTCATTCAGTGGGCCATAGAAAGCCTATTTATTTATTTTTTTAAATATTATTGGGTTTCTAAAGTCTCCCTTAAAAAAAAAAAAAACATAAAAAAACAGTGGGAGAGTAATATTGCCCTTTCAGCTTGTGTGCCAGTCTTGACTCCTGGGTGTGCCACCTCTCTCCCTCTCATTCAGTGGGCCATAGAAAGCCTATTTTTTTTTTTTTTTAATATTATTGGGTTTCTAAAGTCTCCCTTAAAAAAAAAAAAAACATAAAAAAACAGTGGGAGAGTAATATTGCCCTTTCAGCTTGTGTGCCAGTCTTGACTCCTGGGTGTGCCACCTCTCTCCCTCTCATTCAGTGGGCCATAGAAAGCCTATTTATTTTTTTTTTTAAATATTATTGGGTTTCTAAAGTCTCCCTTAAAAAACAAAAAATACATAAAAAAACAGTGGGAGAGTAATATTGCCCTTTCAGCTTGTGTGCCAGTCTTGACTCCTGGGTGTGCCACCTCTCTCTCATTCAGTGGGCCATAGAAAGCATTTTTTTTTTTTCCTTGATTTGTGTTCTAAAATCTACCTCAACACAAAAACACTACATCAATCAGTGGGAGAAAAATATTGGCCTCAGTCAGGGCTTGTGTGCCACTGCTGTGTGTGCTATCTCTCATTCAGTGGGCTATAGAAAGACTATTTATTTATTTATTTATTTTCTTATTATTTGGTTTCTAAAGTCTCCCTGAAAAAAAAAAAAAAAACATAAAAAAACAGTGGGAGAGTAATATTGCCCTTTCAGCTTGTGTGCCAGTCTTGACTCCTGGGTGTGCCACCTCTCTCCCTCTCATTCAGTGGGCCATAGAAAGCCTATTTATTTTTTTTTTTTTTAAATATTATTGGGTTTCTAAAGTCTCCCTTAAAAAACAAAAAATACATAAAAAAACAGTGGGAGAGTAATATTGCCCTTTCAGCTTGGGTGCCAGTCTTGACTCCTGGGTGTGCCACCTCTCTCTCTCATTCAGTGGGCCATAGAAAGGCTATTTTTTTTTTTTGTTTTTTTAATATTATTTGGTTTCTAAAGTCTCCCTGAAATAAAAAAAAAACTTAAAAAAACAGTGGGAGAGTAATATTGCCCTTTCAGCTTGTGCGCCAGTCTTGACTCCTGGGTGTGCCACCTCTCTCTCTCTAATTGTGGGCCATAGAAAGCCTTTTTTTTTTTTTTTTTTTTTTTATATTATTTGGTTTCTAAAGTCTCCCTGAGAAAAAAAAATAAATAAATTAGGTGGGAGATTAATATTGACATTAGTGCTTGAGTGACAGTCCTGCGTGTGTGTCATCTCTGTGATTTTGTGCCACAGAAAACAGAGTGTGTACCATTGTGCCTGATTTTCCTTGTGGTCTCACCAACCTGTTAAGGGATATTGAAATCATACTGAAGTTATAGCTCACCGTGTAAGTTGTTTGACAGCAACAAATAAAGTTACTTTGGTTAAGATTTTAAAACAATGAGGAAGTCTGGTGCAAGAGGTCGTCGTGGGCGTTCATTGTCAGCTGGTAATGATGGTAGTGGTAGTGGAGCATCAGGTGGTCGTGGGGATAAAAATATTCCACCTAAGTCTGGAGCTGTGGAGCCAGTTTCGTCGTCAGGCTACACAAGGCCTCGAACGCTCTCTTTTCTGGGAGTAGGAAAACCGCTTTTAAAGGCGGAGCAGCAACAGCAAGTTTTGGCTTACATTGCAGACTCAGCCTCTAGCTCTTTTGCCTCCTCTTCCGAAACTGGTAAATGTAAAAGCAGCGCGTCGCTTGTGGATGTTCACGGTCAGGGACAAGTCGCTTCCTTGTCCTCCTCAGCAAAAACTACAACAAGAGAGAAGGATGCAGCAGGCGACACAACGGGTTACTCCATGGAGCTCTTTACACATACCGTCCCTGGCTTACAAAGTGAAACACTTAACAGGCCATGCCCATTACAAGTATATTCTGACATGGAGTGCACTGATGCACAGCCACAGCCAGAGTACTATGCTGCTCCTTTGACTCAGACCACCACATTGCCCTCTCAGGGTACAGATCCACAATCAGACCCTGATGAGACTATGTTGCCCCGCCACGAACGCTATACCACCGACCGACACAGTGACACAGACGAAGTTGCACACGAGCTCGAAGAGGAGGTAATAGATGACCCAGTTATTGACCCCGATTGGCAGCCATTGGGGGAACAGGGTGCAGGCGGCAGTAGTTCAGAAGCGGAGGTGGAGGAGGGGCCGCAGCAGGCATCAACATCGCAACAGGTTCCATCTGCCGGGCCCGTATCTGGCCCAAAACGCGTGTCAAAGCCAAAACCTGTTGGAGCACAGCGTTGCCATCCGGTTAAAGCTCAGTCTGCAATCCCTGAAAAGGGATCCGAGTCTAGGAAGAGTGCAGTCTGGCATTTTTTTAAACAACATCCAACTGATCAGCGCAAAGTCATCTGTCAAAAATGTTCAACTAGCTTAAGCAGAGGTCAGAATCTGAAAAGTCTAAATACTAGTTGCATGCATAGACACTTAACCACCATGCATTTTCAAGCCTGGACTAACTACCAAACGTCCCTCAAGGTTGTAGCACCCTCGGCCAATGAAGCTAGTCAGCAACGCAACATCCCTTCCGTCACTGTAAGGCCACCATTTTCCGCACCACCGGCAGTATCTGTGCAGGTTTCTTTGCCAGCCAAAAGCAGTCAGGGTCAGGGAATCACCAGTTTTGTAGGAGGAAATGTTGCATCTAGGGCACCGGCGGAAACAATACCGTCTCCAACCGTCTCTCAGTCTGCCATGTACACCGGCACACCCGAAAGTTCCACGATCTCCAGCTCTCCAGTCCAGCTCACCCTACATGAGACTCTGGTTAGAAAAAGGAAGTACTTATCCTCGCATCCGCGTACACAGTGTTTTAACGCCCACATAGCTAGACTAATCTCGTTAGAGATGATGCCCTACCGGTTAGTTGAAAGCGAAGCTTTCAAAGCCCTGATGGAGTACGCTGAACCACGATACGAGCTACCCAGTCGACACTTTTTTTCCAGAAAAGCCATCCCAGCCCTGCACCAGCATGTTAAACAGCGCATCGTCCATGCACTCAGGCAATCTGTGAGTACAAAGGTGCACCTGACTACAGATGCATGGACCAGTAGGCATGGCCAGGGACGTTATGTGTCCATCACGGCACACTGGGTGAATGTGGTGGATGCAGGGTCCACAGGCGACATCAATTTAGGGACAGTTGTGCCTAGCCCACGGTCTAGGAAACAGTTGGCTGTAGGCGTTCGCACCCCCTCCTCCTCCTCCTCCTCGTCCTCCTGCAGAAGCTACAGCTCTTCCACAGAACGCAGTCTGCCAACCACTCCATCGGCAGATGACACTGTTGCACACCAGTTGTCCCATTATGGGCCAGCTACTGCCAAGCGTCAGCAGGCTGTATTGGCTATGAAGTGCTTGGGCGACAACAGACACACCGCGGAAGTTCTGTCCGAGTTCTTGCAACAAGAAACGCAGTCGTGGCTGGGCACAGTAGATCTTGAGGCAGGCAAGGTAGTGAGTGATAACGGAAGGAATTTCATGGCTGCCATCTCCCTTTCCCAACTGAAACACATTCCTTGCCTGGCTCACACCTTAAACCTGGTGGTGCAGTGCTTATTGAAAACTTATCCTGGGTTCTCCGACCTGCTCCTCAAAGTGCGTGCACTTTGCTCACATATCCGACGTTCGCCTGTACACGCCAGCCGTATGCAGACCTATCAGCGGTCTTTGAACCTTCCCCAGCATCGCCTAATCATAGACGTTGCAACAAGGTGGAACTCAACACTGCACATGCTTCAGAGACTGTGCGAACAGAGGCGTGCTGTTATTTATTTGTGGGAGGATACACGGGCAGGCAGTAGGATGGCAGACATGGAGTTGTCAGGTGTGCAGTGGTCTAAGATACAAGACATGTGTCAAGTCCTTCAGTGTTTTGAGGAATGCACACGGCTGGTTAGTGCAGACAACGCCGTAATAAGCATGAGCATCCCCCTAATGCGTCTGCTGATGCAAAGTTTGACGCACATAAAGGAGCAGGCGTCTGCACCAGAGGAAGAGGAAAGCCTTGATGACAGTCAGCCATTGTCTGGTCAGGGCAGTGTACAGGACGAGGTAGCGGGCGAAGAGGAGGTGGAGGACGAGGAGGATGATGGGGATGAGTATATTTTTAATGCCGAACCTTTCCCGGGGGCACAGGAAATTGGTTGCGTGTCACGGCCGGGTTCTGGTTTTTTGAGGGACACAAGTGACGTAGATTTGCCTGCAACTGCCCCTCAACCAATCACAACCGGAGATTTGACAACTGGAACTTTGGCCCACATGGCGGATTATGCCTTACGTATCCTAAAAAGGGACACACGCATTACGAAAATGATGAACGATGACGATTACTGGTTGGCCTGCCTCCTTGATCCACGCTATAAAGGCAAATTGCAAAATATTATGCCACATGAGAACTTGGAACTAATATTAGCAACCAAACAATCAACTCTTGTTGACCGTTTGCTTCAGGCATTCCCAGCACACAGCGCACGTGATCGTTCTCACACGAGCTCCAGGGGGCAGCAGACTAGGAGTGTTAGGGGTGCACACATCAGAAGTGGCGTTGGACAGAGGGGTTTTCTGACCAGGTTGTGGAGTGATTTTGCTATGACCGCAGACAGGACAGGTACTGCTGCATCAATTGAAAGTGACAGGAGACAACATTTGTCCAGTATGGTTACTAACTATTTTTCATCCCTTATCGATGTTCTCCCTCAACCGTCATTCCCATTTGATTACTGGGCCTCCAAATTAGACACCTGGCCAGAATTGGCAGAATATGCATTGCAGGAGCTTGCTTGCCCGGCAGCAAGTGTCCTATCAGAAAGAGTATTCAGTGCTGCAGGTTCAATATTAACCGAAAAAAGGACTCGTCTGGCTACCCAAAATGTTGACGATCTAACATTCATTAAAATGAACCACAACTGGATTTCGAAATCTTTTGCCCCACCTTGCCCGGCCGACACCTAGCTTTCCTATGAAAAGCTCTTGCCTGTGAATTACTTTTCTAATGTCTAATTTGCTGCAGCTGATTGTACAGCATACGACATGTTTACACCTCCCTAAATGGCAAAACTCCCCACACGGGGCCGTGGTATCGCGACTTGGCGCAAGCACCCGTGAGACTGCTGTTTGTCTGAAGAGGTGGGTGTGCTCGCTTTTGGTTGACGGCATTGCTACTGGGTCCCTCATAGTACAATGTAGTGTCTCTGGCGGTGGTGGTGCGCACCCAACGTCAGACACACCGTTGTAACATGAGGGGCCCTGGGGCGGTCCCGCCGGCCTCAAGAGAGTTCCCCCCTACCCCAGCTCAAAATGTGCTCTACCACGTGCAAAATTATGTCGCACAGCTCCACCAATCTTTAGTCTATTCGCTGACATCATTCAATGTCTGGCACTGACAATACAAATTTGTAGACATCTATGATGCAACTTAAAGTAGTCTGTGTCTGTGTCCTATATTGGCACCATTAAATAGTTACTGCCAAATTACTATGTCAGAAACTCAGCAGATGAGCCCACCCCTGTACCTAAGTATGCCACCTTTTTTTTTGTTTTGGTTGTTTTGCGAGACATTAACATCTATTTATATTTTGGGAGTACTGGGACAGACACTCCTTGCACTACTCCTCCACTCACCACCAAGCTGCCCGTGTATCCATGTAAAACTGCCATGAGCCTATTGTCTGTTATTTTAGGCCTTTGAAGCCTGTCTGCGGTCCCTCCTTCCACTAGTCCTCCACTGACCAGACCACTGCTGCCCGTGTACCCCTGGAACCAATTATAAAGTGCCTACAGCCAGCCCATTTTTTTATGTTAGGCCTTTGAAGCCTGTCTGCGGTCCCTCCTTCCACTAGTCCTCCACTGGCCAGACCACTGCTGCCCGTGTACCCCTGGAACCAATTATAAAGTGCCTACAGCCAGCCCATTTTTTTATGTTAGGCCTTTGAAGCCTGTCTGCGGTCCCTCCTTCCACTAGTCCTCCACTGACCAGACCACTGCTGCCCGTGTACCCCTGGAACCAATTATAAAGTGCCTACAGCCAGCCCATTTTTTTATGTTAGGCCTTTGAAGCCTGTCTGCGGTCCCTCCTTCCACTAGTCCTCCACTGGCCAGACCACTGCTGCCCGTGTACCCCTGGAACCAATTATAAAGTGCCTACAGCCAGCCCATTTTTTTATGTTAGGCCTTTGAAGCCTGTCTGCGGTCCCTCCTTCCACTAGTCCTCCACTGACCAGACCACTGCTGCCCGTGTACCCCTGGAACCAATTATAAAGTGCCTACAGCCAGACCATTTTTTTATGTTAGGCCTTTGAAGCCTGTCTGCGGTCCCTCCTTCCACTAGTCCTCCACTGGCCAGACCACTGCTGCCCGTGTACCCCTGGAACCAATTATAAAGTGCCTACAGCCAGCCCATTTTTTTATTTTAGGCCTTTGAAGCCTGTCTGCGGTCCCTCCTTCCACTAGTCCTCCACTGGCCAGACCACTGCTGCCCGTGTACCCCTGGAACCAATTATAAAGTGCCTACAGCCAGCCCATTTTCTTATGTTAGGCCTTTGAAGCCTGTCTGCGGTCCCTACTTTAAATACTCCTCCACTCACCACCAAGCTGCCTGCCCGTGTATCCATGTAACCGCTGTAAAACTGCCATGAGCCTATTGTTTGTTATGTTAGGCCTTTGATAGCCTGTCTGCGGTCCCTACTTTAAATACTCCTCCACTCACCACCAAGCTGCCTGCCCGTCTATCCATGTAACCGCTGTAAAACTGCCATGAGCCTATTGTTTGTTATGTTAGGCCTTTGATAGCCTGTCTGCGGTCCTTACTTTAATTACTCCTCCACTCACCACCTAGCTGCCTGTGTATCCATGTAACCGATGTAAAACTGCCATGACTGCCTACTGTTTGTTATTTTAGGCCTTTGATAGCCTGTCTGCGGCCCCTACTTGCAATACTCCTCCACTGACCACAATGCTGCCTGGAGTGCCTGCCTGTGTATCCATGTAACCGATGTAAAACTGCCATGACTGCCTACTGTTTGTTATTTTAGGCCTTTGATAGCCTGTCTGCGGCCCCGACTTGCAATACTCCTCCACTGACCACAATGCTGCCTGGAGTGCCTGCCTGTGTATCCATGTAACCGATGTAAAACTGCCATGAGTGCCTACTGTTTGGTATTTTAGGCCTTTGATAGCCTGTCTGCAGCCCCTACTTGCAATACTCCTCCACTGACCACACCAATGCTGCCCGTGTACCCCTGGAACCTATTTAAAAGTTCATAGAGCCTAGTTATATATTTTATTTACTATTAATAAGGCCATGATGGACTACGCTGTACCACGCTACAAGCTAACCAGTCGACACTTCTTTTGCGAGAAAAGCCATCCCAACCCTCCACCAGCATGTAGAAGACCGCATTGTCCATGCACTCTGGCAATCTGTGAGTACAAAGGTGCACCTGACAACAGACGCATGGACCTGTAGGCATGGCCACGGAAGATTACGTGTCCATTACGGCGCAATGGGTTAATGTGGTGGATGCATGGTCCACAGGGGACAGCCTACTAAGTCTGTCTGCAGTCCCTAATTCAAATTGTCCTCCACTGTCTAAATTGGAGCTTCCACCTTCTGGCTTTCGGCCTATAGTATCAGAAATTAAACTGCATTTGGCCTTCAACTTTGGTTAGGGCCTACTAACGGCTTCTGCCCCTCCCTGGTGTTGCCCTCAACTAAATAAAGCTGAGCTTCAACCTTCCGGCTCTCATTAAGTGGTTTTTAAAAAAAAAAATGGTGGTTAGGGCCTACTAACGGCTTCTGCCCCTCCCTGGTGTTGCCCTCAACTAAATAAAGCTGAGCTTCAACCTTCTGCTCCAAATTACCATTTTAAAAAATGCAATAGGCTTTTCCGGCCTACTAAAGGTGTCTGTCTGTGTGCCCCTGCCTGGTGTTGTCCTCAACTAAATAAAGCTGAGCTTCAACCTTCTGCTCCAAATTACCATTTTAAAAAATGCAATAGGCTTTTCCGGCCTACTAAAGGTGTCTGTCTGTGTGCCCCTGCCTGGTGTTGTCCTCAACTAAATAAAGCTGAGCTTCAACCTTCTGCTCCAAATTACCATTTTAAAAAATGCAATAGGCTTTTCCGGCCTACTAAAGGTGTCTGTCTGTGTGCCCCTGCCTGGTGTTGTCCTCAACTAAATAAAGCTGAGCTTCAACCTTCTGCTCCAAATTACCATTTTAAAAAATGCAATAGGCTTTTCCGGCCTACTAAAGGTGTCTGTCTGTGTGCCCCTGCCTGGTGTTGTCCTCAACTAAATAAAGCTGAGCTTCAACCTTCCGGCTCTCATTAAGTGGTTTTTAAAAAAAAAAATGGTGGTTAGGGCCTACTAACGGCTTCTGCCCCTCCCTGGTGTTGCCCTCAACTAAATAAAGCTGAGCTTCAACCTTCCGGCTCTCATTAAGTGGTTTTTAAAAAAAAAAATGGTGGTTAGGGCCTACTAACGGCTTCTGCCCCTCCCTGGTGTTGCCCTCAACTAAATAAAGCTGAGCTTCAACCTTCTGCTCCAAATTACCATTTTAAAAAATGCAATAGGCTTTTCCGGCCTACTAAAGGTGTCTGTCTGTGTGCCCCTGCCTGGTGTTGTCCTCAACTAAATAAAGCTGAGCTTCAACCTTCTGCTCCAAATTACCATTTTAAAAAATGCAATAGGCTTTTCCGGCCTACTAAAGGTGTCTGTCTGTGTGCCCCTGCCTGGTGTTGTCCTCAACTAAATAAAGCTGAGCTTCAACCTTCCGGCTCTCATTAAGTGGTTTTTAAAAAAAAAAATGGTGGTTAGGGCCTACTAACGGCTTCTGCCCCTCCCTGGTGTTGCCCTCAACTAAATAAAGCTGAGCTTCAACCTTCTGCTCCAAATTACCATTTTAAAAAATGCAATAGGCTTTTCCGGCCTACTAAAGGTGTCTGTCTGTGTGCCCCTGCCTGGTGTTGTCCTCAACTAAATAAAGCTGAGCTTCAACCTTCTGCTCCAAATTACCATTTTAAAAAATGCAGTAGGCTTTTCCGGCCTACTAAAGGTGTCTGTCTGTGTGCCCCTGCCTGGTGTTGTCCTCAACTAAATAAAGCTGAGCTTCAACCTTCTATTCCAAATTACCATTTTAAAAAATGCAATAGGCTTTTCCGGCCTACTAAAGGTGTCTGTCTGTGTGCCCCTGCCTGGTGTTGTCCTCAACTAAATAAAGCTGAGCTTCAACCTTCTGCTCCAAATTACCATTTTAAAAAATGCAATAGGCTTTTCCGGCCTACTAAAGGTGTCTGTCTGTGTGCCCCTGCCTGGTGTTGTCCTCAACTAAATAAAGCTGAGCTTCAACCTTCTGCTCCAAATTACCATTTTAAAAAATGCAATAGGCTTTTCCGGCCTACTAAAGGTGTCTGTCTGTGTGCCCCTGCCTGGTGTTGTCCTCAACTAAATAAAGCTGAGCTTCAACCTTCCGGCTCTCATTAAGTGGTTTTTAAAAAAAAAAATGGTGGTTAGGGCCTACTAACGGCTTCTGCCCCTCCCTGGTGTTGCCCTCAACTAAATAAAGCTGAGCTTCAACCTTCCGGCTCTCATTAAGTGGTTTTTAAAAAAAAAAATGGTGGTTAGGGCCTACTAACGGCTTCTGCCCCTCCCTGGTGTTGCCCTCAACTAAATAAAGCTGAGCTTCAACCTTCTGCTCCAAATTACCATTTTAAAAAATGCAATAGGCTTTTCCGGCCTACTAAAGGTGTCTGTCTGTGTGCCCCTGCCTGGTGTTGTCCTCAACTAAATAAAGCTGAGCTTCAACCTTCTGCTCCAAATTACCATTTTAAAAAATGCAATAGGCTTTTCCGGCCTACTAAAGGTGTCTGTCTGTGTGCCCCTGCCTGGTGTTGTCCTCAACTAAATAAAGCTGAGCTTCAACCTTCTGCTCCAAATTACCATTTTAAAAAATGCAATAGGCTTTTCCGGCCTACTAAAGGTGTCTGTCTGTGTTCCCCTGCCTGGTGTTGTCCTCAACTAAATAAAGCTGAGCTTCAACCTTCTGCTCCAAATTACCATTTTAAAAAATGCAATAGGCTTTTCCGGCCTACTAAAGGTGTCTGTCTGTGTGCCCCTGCCTGGTGTTGCCCTCAACTAAATAAAGCTGAGCTTCAACCTTCTGCTCCAAATTACCATTTTAAAAAATGCAATAGGCTTTTCCGGCCTACTAAAGGTGTCTGTCTGTGTGCCCCTGCCTGGTGTTGTCCTCAACTAAATAAAGCTGAGCTTCAACCTTCTGCTCCAAATTACCATTTTAAAAAATGCAATAGGCTTTTCCGGCCTACTAAAGGTGTCTGTCTGTGTGCCCCTGCCTGGTGTTGTCCTCAACTAAATAAAGCTGAGCTTCAACCTTCTGCTCCAAATTACCATTTTAAAAAATGCAATAGGCTTTTCCGGCCTACTAAAGGTGTCTGTCTGTGTGCCCCTGCCTGGTGTTGTCCTCAACTAAATAAAGCTGAGCTTCAACCTTCTGCTCCAAATTACCATTTTAAAAAATGCAATAGGCTTTTCCGGCCTACTAAAGGTGTCTGTCTGTGTTCCCCTGCCTGGTGTTGTCCTCAACTAAATAAAGCTGAGCTTCAACCTTCTGCTCCAAATTACCATTTTAAAAAATGCAATAGGCTTTTCCGGCCTACTAAAGGTGTCTGTCTGTGTTCCCCTGCCTGGTGTTGTCCTCAACTAAATAAAGCTGAGCTTCAACCTTCTGCTCCAAATTACCATTTTAAAAAATGCAATAGGCTTTTCCGGCCTACTAAAGGTGTCTGTCTGTGTGCCCCTGCCTGGTGTTGCCCTCAACTAAATAAAGCTGAGCTTCAACCTTCTGCTCCAAATTACCATTTTAAAAAATGCAATAGGCTTTTCCGGCCTACTAAAGGTGTCTGTCTGTGTGCCCCTGCCTGGTGTTGTCCTCAACTAAATAAAGCTGAGCTTCAACCTTCTGCTCCAAATTACCATTTTAAAAAATGCAATAGGCTTTTCCGGCCTACTAAAGGTGTCTGTCTGTGTGCCCCTGCCTGGTGTTGTCCTCAACTAAATAAAGCTGAGCTTCAACCTTCTGCTCCAAATTACCATTTTAAAAAATGCAATAGGCTTTTCCGGCCTACTAAAAGTGTCTGTCTGTGTGCCCCTGCCTGGTGTTGTCCTCAACTAAATAAAGCTGAGCTTCAACCTTCTGCTCCAAATTACCATTTTAAAAAATGCAATAGGCTTTTCCGGCCTACTAAAGGTGTCTGCCCCTCCCTGGTGTTGTCCTCAACTGAACAAAGCTGAGCTTCCACATTCTGGCTTTCGCCCTATACTATCAGATATTAAACTGCATTTGGCCTACTAGTGTGGTTAGGCCCTTGAAACAGTGTCTGCTGCTCTTGGGTTTGCTACTCCACTGAACAAAGCAATGCCGCCTGTTTAGTCCTGTTACCAATTTTGAACTGCATTTAGCCTACTTTATTCTTTGGCCCTATATCTGTTTCCTCCTCATCCTGCCCATTGCCCAGCCACTGCTAAATGAGTCTGCTGGTACATTGACCTAGACCACTACATTCCCCTTGTACTCTACACAGCCAGAATCTGACCCTGCTGAAAGTAAGGTTCCCCTTCCCGCATGTTATACCACCTTACACAGGGACAAAGAGGAAGGTGCAGATGAAAGTGCAGGTTCCTTCATCAGGTGGGGGGGCATACTCGTTGGCGACGTCACTGGCACAGGGCCCCTCAGAGTACGCAAAAGTGTCGCTGCTGGTGGGAGGCGCCCCCGCCATGCAAACACACCGCCGTACTTTGAGGGGCCCTGTGCCAGTGCCAATGCGAACGAGTGGGCCCCCCCCTGCTTGCTCAGGATCACAGCACTTGCAACGTTTAAATACTTCCCTTTCCCTGCAACACCGCCGTGACGTAGTCCGCATTTCCTGGGCCCACGAAAAACTTGAGCCAGCCCTACTCCCCCCACAACTTTCCCCCAATTCCCTATGCCCAACTATTATTATACAGTTAATTAAGATTGGCAAGCTTCAGAAACAAGAATGGATGTTTTTGGCATTAAAATGGGCACTGTAGGTGTTTTCCTGGCCTCCACTCACTGCCGACTATGCTTCCCCATTGACTTGCATTGGGTTTCGTGTTTCGGTCGATCTCCGACTTTTAGCGATAATCGGCCGACTGCACTCGACTCGACTCTGGACAAAATCGGGTTTCCCAAAACCCTACTCGATCTTAAAAAAATGAAAGTCGCTCAACCCTAAGCATCAGCCTTCACATTTTTCGAACCAGGCAGGTATGAGACCACAAAGTCAAAATGGGAGAAAAACAATGACCAACGAGCCTGTCTAGGGTTCAGGCGTTTAGCAGACTCGAGATACATCAGATTTTTGTGATCAGTCAAGACCACCACACGATGCTTAGCTCCCTCGAGCCAATGACGCCACTCCTCAAATGCCCACTTCATGGCCAACAACTCCCGATTACCAACATCATAGTTCCGCTCAGCAGGCGAGAACTTCCTGGAAAAGAAAGCACATGGTCTCATCACAGAGCAACCAGAGCCTCTCTGCGACAAAACAGCCCATGCACCGATCTCAGAAGCGTCTACTTCAACCTGAAAGGGAAGTGAGACATCAGGCTGGCACAAAACAGGCGCCGAAGTAAACCGGCGCTTCAGCTCCCGGAAAGCCTCCACGGCCGCAGGAGCCCAATTAGCAACATCAGAACCTTTCTTGGTCATATCCGTCAGAGGTTTAACAACGCTAGAAAAGTTAGCAATAAAACGACGGTAGAAATTAGCAAAACCCAAAAACTTCTGAAGACTCTTAACAGACGTGGGTTGAGTCCAATCATGAATAGCTCGGACCTTGACTGGGTCCATCTCCACAGCAGAAGGGGAAAAAATAAAACCCAAAAAGGAAACCTTCTGCACTCCAAAGAGACACTTTGAGCCCTTCACAAACAAAGCATTATCGCGCAAAACCTGAAACACCATCCTGACCTGCTTTACATGAGAATGCCAATCATCAGAAAAAACTAAAATGTCATCCAGATAAACAATCATAAATTTATCTAGATACTTCCGGAAGATGTCATGCATAAAGGACTGAAACACTGAAGGGGCATTAGAGAGCCCAAAAGGCATCACCAAGTACTCAAAATGACCTTCGGGCGTATTAAATGCAGTTTTCCATTCATCTCCCTGCTTAATACGCACAAGGTTGTACGCACCACGAAGATCTATCTTGGTGAACCAACAGGCACCCTTAATCCGAGCAAACAAGTCCGACAATAGTGGCAAAGGATATTGAAATTTAACCGTGATTTTATTCAGAAGCCGATAGTCTATACAAGGTCTCAAAGACCCGTCTTTCTTGGCCACAAAAAAGAATCCCGCACCAAGAGGGGAAGAGGATGGACGAATATGTCCTTTCTCCAAAGACTCCTTTATATAAGAACGCATCGCGGCATGCTCATGTACCGACAGATTAAATAATCGCCCCTTAGGAAACTTACTACCAGGAATCAAATCTATAGCGCAGTCACAGTCCCTATGAGGAGGAAGTGCACTGGACCTGGACTCACTGAATACATCCTGATAGTCAGACAAATACTCAGGAACTTCTGAAGGAGTGGAGGAAGCAATAGACACCGACAGGGAATCGCAATGAATTCCCTGACAACCCCAGCTTGACACAGACATAGCCCTCCAATCCAAAACTGGATTATGGGCCTGTAACCATGGCAGACCCAAAACGACCAAATCATGCATCTTATGCAGAACAAGAAAACGAATCACCTCCCGATGTTCAGGAGTCATGCACATGGTCACTTGTGTCCAATACTGCGGTTTATTCTCTGCCAATGGCGTAGCATCAATTCCTCTAAGAGGAATAGGATTTTCTAAAGGCTCCAGGACAAAACCACAGCGCTTGGCAAACGACAAGTCCATAAGACTCAGGGCAGCGCCTGAATCCACAAACGCCATAACAGGGTAGGAAGACAATGAACAAATTAAAGTCACAGACAAAATAAATTTAGGCTGCAAGTTACCAATGGCGACAGGACTAACAAACTTTGTTAGGCGTTTAGAGCATGCTGATATAACATGTGTAGAATCACCACAGTAAAAACACAACCCATTCTGACGTCTATGATTTTGCCGTTGAGTTCTAGTCTGAATTCTATCACATTGCATTAAGTCCGGTGTCTGTTCAGACAACACCGCCAGAGGATTAGTGGATTTGCGCTCCCGCAAACGCCGATCAATCTGAATGGCCAGTGTCATAGAATCATTCAGACTTGTAGGAATGGGGAAGCCCACCATCACATTCTTAATGGTTTCAGAAAGGCCATTTCTGAAATTTGCGGCCAGAGCGCACTCATTCCACTGAGTAAGCACGGACCATTTCCGAAATTTTTGGCAATACACTTCAGCTTCATCCTGGCCCTGAGAGATAGCCAGCAAAGCCTTCTCTGCCTGAATTTCAAGATTGGGCTCCTCATAAAGCAATCCGAGCACCAGAAAAAACGCATCAATATTTGCCAATGCCGGATCTCCTGGCGCCAATGAGAAAGCCCAATCCTAAGGGTCGCCCCGCAAGAAGGAGATAACAATTTTAACTTGCTGAGCTGAGTCTCCAGACGAACGAGGTCTCAAAGATAGAAACAATTTACAATTATTCCTAAAATTCCTAAATTTAAATCGATCTCCAGAGAACAGCTCAGAAATAGGTATCTTAGGCTGTGACATAGGACTGCTAATAACAAAATCCTGAATGCCCTGCACACGTGCAGCAAGCTGATCCACACTAGTAATCAGAGTCTGAACATTCATGTCTGCAGCAGAGCTTCAAGCCACTCAGAGATAAAGGGGAAGAAGAAAAAAAAAAAAAAACTCAGAACTTCTTTTCTTTTAATCCCACTTCTGCAATGCATTAACTATTCACTCGGCCTGGCATTCTGTTATGATCCCAATGGTAGAGGATCTCAGGGTTCTCAGCAAAGTCTGCAAAAATAAAAAAACAGCTCTTAGGGAGGTGGTAACTGAGCTGACCGCATACCTGATCCTAGCCCACAACTAATAGCAGCCGGGGAACGTACCTACGTTGGTTCTAGACGTCTCGCGCCAGCCGGAGAACTACCTAACCCTTTCAGAGAAAATCAGACCTCACTTGCCTCAAGAGAAAGGTACCCCAAAGTAAAGACACGCCCCCAACAAATAATAATGGTGAGGTAAGAAGAAAGGACAAACGTAAGTATGAACTAGATTCAGCAAAGAGAGGCCCACTATATAATAGCAGATAGAAAGCGGACTTATGCGGTCAGCGAAAAACCCTACAAAAATATCCACGCTGAATATCCAAGAACCCCCGCACCGACTAACGGTGTGGGGGGAGAATATCAGTCCCCTTAGAGCTTCCAGCAAAATCAGGAATCACATTATGAACAAGCTGGACAAAAAACAGAACAATGCAAAGGAACAAAAATAAGAAAGCAGGACTTAGCTTATCTTGCAAAAATCAGGACCAGTAGACAGGAGCAACCAGACAAGGACTGATTACATTGATGCCAGGCAATGGACTAAGAATCCAGGGAGTTTAAATAGGAACACCCAGGGTCTAACGAACCAGGTGACTACAAACCTGGGGAAAGAAACTCCAAGTGCCATACCGCTAGTGACCACAAGAGGGAGCCAAAAAGTATAGTTCACAACACAAACGATGCTGGGAGATCCAAACAAAAAGACACCGGGTTAAAGATTTCCAAGATCTTATAAGGACCGATGAAGCGAGGCTTGAATTTAGGAGAGGAGACCTTCATAGGAACATACCGAGAAGACAGCCACACCAAATCCCCAACACGAAGTCGGGGACCCACACCGCGGCGGCGGTTGGCAAAGCGCTGAGCCTTCTCCTGTGACAACCTCAAATTGTCCACCACATGGTTCCAAATCTGCTGCAACCTATCCACCACAGAATCCACCCCAGGACAGTCAGAAGGCTCAACCGAGGAAAAACGAGGATGGAAACCAGAATTGCAGAAAAAAGGCGAAACCAAAGTAGCAGAACTAGCCCGATTATTAAGGGCAAACTCGGCCAATGGCAAAAAAGTCACCCAATCATCCTGATCAGCAGAAACAAAACATCTCAAATAAGTTTCCAACGTCTGATTAGTTCGCTCGGTTTGGCCATTAGTCTGAGGATGGAAGGCCGAAGAAAAAGACAAATCAATGCCCATCTTAGCACAAAAAGTCCGCCAAAACCTGGACACAAACTGGGATCCTCTATCAGACACAATATTTTCAGGAATGCCATGCAAGCGAACCACATTCTGAAAAAATAGAGGAACCAAATCGGAGGAAGAAGGCAACTTAGGCAAGGGCACCAAATGGACCATCTTGGAAAAACGATCACACACCACCCAGATGACAGACATTTTCTGAGATACAGGAAGATCCGAAATAAAATCCATGGAAATGTGCGTCCAAGGCCTTTTCGGAATAGGCAAAGGCAAAAGCAAACCGCTGGCATGAGAACAGCAAGGCTTAGCCCGAGCACAAATCCCACAAGACTGCACAAAGGAACGCACATCCCGCGACAAGGAAGGCTACCAGAAGGACCTAGCCACCAAATCTCTGGTACCAAAAATCCCAGGATGACCCGCCAACACCGAAGAATGAACCTCGGAAATAACTCTGCTGGTCCATCTATCCGGGACAAACAGTCTCTCTGGTGGACAACGGTCAGGTCTATCCGCCTGAAATTTCTGCAGCACCCGTCGCAAATCAGGGGAAATGGCAGACAAAATCACTCCCTCTCTGAGAATACCAGCCGGCTCAGAAACTCCCGGCGAGTCAGGCACAAAACTCCTAGAAAGTGCATCAGCTTTCACATTCTTCGAACCAGGCAGGTATGAGACCACGAAGTTGAAACGGGAGAAAAACAATGAACAACGAGCCTGTCTAGGATTCAGGCGCTTGGCAGATTCAAGGTAAATCAGATTTTTGTGATCAGTCAAGACCACCACACGATGTTTAGCTCCTTCGAGCCAATGTCGCCACTCCTCAAATGCCCACTTCATAGCCAACAACTCCCGATTACCAACATCATAATTCCGCTCGGCAGGCGAAAACTTTTTGAAAAGAAAGCACATGGCTTCATCACAGAGCCATCAGAGCTTCTCTGCGACAAAACAGCCCCTGCTCCAATCTCAGAAGCATCAACCTCGACCTGGAAGGGGAGAGAGACATCTGGCTGACATAAGACTGGAGCTGAAGAAAATCGGTGCTTCAGCTCCCGAAAGGCCTCCACGGCCGCAGGAGACCAATTAGTCACATCAGAACCCTTCTTGGTCAAATCCGTCAAAGGTTTAACCACGCTAGAAAAATTAGCGATGAAACGACGGTAAAAATTAGCAAAACCCAAGAACTTCTGAAGACTCTTAACAGACGTGGGCTGAGTCCAGTCATGAATAGCCTGGACCTTGACTGGGTCCATCTCCACAGTAGAAGGAGAAAAAATAAAACCCAAAAAGGAGACCTTCTGTACTCGGAAGAGGCATTTTGAGCCCTTTACAAATAAAGCATTAGCACGCAGGACCTGAAACACCATCCTGACCTGCTTCACATGGGACTCCCAATCATCAGAAAAGACCAAAATGTCATCCAGATAAACAATCATAAATTTATCCAGATATTCTCGGAAGATGTCATGCATGAAGGATTGAAACACAGAAGGAGCATTAGAGAGTCCAAAAGGCATCACCAAGTACTCAAAATGGCCTTCGGGTGTATTAAATGCTGTTTTCCATTCATCTCCCTGCTTAATGCGCACAAGGTTATACGCACCACGGAGATCTATCTTGGTGAACCAACTGGCATCCTTAATCCGAGCAAACAAATCAGACAATAGTGGTAAAGGATACTGAAATTTGACTGTGATTTTATTCAGAAGACGATAATCTATACAAGGTCTCAAAGAACCATCCTTCTTGGCCACAAAAAAAAATCCTGCACCAAGAGGGGAAGAGGATGGGCGAATATGTCCCTTCTCCAAAGACTCCTTTATATAACTCCGCATCGCGGCATGCTCTGGTATAGACAAATTAAAAAGTCGTCCCTTAGGGAATTTACTACCAGGAATTAAATTTATAGCACAGTCACAATCCCTATGAGGGGGCAGGGCACTGGACCTGGGCTCATCAAATACATCCTGGTAGTCAGACAAAAACTCAGGGACCTCAGAAGGAGTGGAAGAAGCAATAGACACCAACGGAGCATCGCCATGAATTCCCTGACAATCCCAACTTGACACAGACATAGCTTTCCAATCTAAAACTGGATTATGAGCCTGCAGCCATGGCAGACCCAAAACGACAACATCATGCAAATTATGCAGAACAAGGAAGCGAATCACCTCCTGATGTACGGGAGTCATGCACATGGTCATTTGCGTCCAATACTGAGGCTTATTCTCAGCCAATGGCGTAGCATCAATTCCCCTCAGAGGAATAGGAAATTCCAAAGGCTCCAGGACAAAACCACAGCGCCTGGCAAACGACAAATCCATCAGATTCAGGGCAGCACCCGAATCCACAAAAGCCATAACCGGGTAGGACGACAAAGAACAAATCAAAGTAACAGACAAAATAAATTTAGGCTGTATAGTACCAATGGTGACAGGTTTGGGGTTTTTTTTTAAGCGTTTAGAGCATGCTGAGATAACATGAGTAGAATCACCACAGTAAAAGCACAACCCATTTTGACGTCTATGACTTTGTCGCTCAATTCTGGTCAGAGTTCGGTCACATTGCATAGACTCAGGTCTCTGTTCAGAAAATACCGCCAAAGGATGAGCAGATTTGCGCTCCCGCAAACGCCGATCAACCTGAATGGCTAAAGCCATAGAATCACTCAGAATTGTAGGAGTGGGAAACCCCACCATAACATTCTTAACGGCCTCAGAAAGACCTTCTCTGAAATTTGCAGCCAGGGCACTCTCATTCCATTGAGTAAGCACCGACCATTTCCGAAATTTTTGACAATACACCTCTGCTTCATCCTGACCTTGAGAGATAGCCAGCAACGCTTTTTCTGCCTGATTCTCAAGATTAGGCTCCTCATAAAGCAGTCCAAGAGCCAGAAAAAATGCATCTACATTAAGCAATGCAGGATCTCCTGGCGCCAGAGAGAAGGCCCAATCTTGAGGGTCGCCACGCAACAAGGAGATAACAATTTTAACTTGCTGAGCGGAATCACCAGAGGAACGAGGTCTCAGAGATAGAAATAACTTACAATTATTCTTAATATTTAGAAACCTAGATCTATCTCCAGAAAACAACTCGGGAATGGGTATCTTTGGTTCTGACATAGGGCTATGAATAACAAAATCCTGAATACTTTGCACCCGTGCAGTAAGATGATCCACACTAGAAATCAGAGTCTGAACATTCATGTCTGCAGCTGAGCTCAAAACCACCCAGAGTTCAAGGGGATGAAAGAAGCTAAACAGACTGCAGCAGAGGAAAAGCGGGAGGAGAGAAGAAAAAAAAATGTACTCAGGTCTTCTTTTTATCCCACTTCTGCGATGCATGAAACACTTTTTGGCCTGCTATACTGTTATGATCCTTAATGGTTGAGGATCACAAATTACTCCAGCTAAGTAACAAACATAGGACAAGCTCTAGGGAGGTGGCAAACTTGACTGACCGCAAATCTGAACCTATCCAAACACACTAGAAGTAGCCGGTGAACGTGCCTAAAAATCCTAGACGTCTCGAGCCAGCCTGAGGAACTAACTACCCCTAGAGAGAAAGAAAGACCTCTCTTGCCTCCAGAGAAATAATCCCCAAAGATATAGAAGCCCCCAACAGATAATAACGGTGAGGTAAGAGGAAGGCACATACACCGAGGTGAAAGCAGATTCAGCAAATGAGGCCCACTAATACTAGATAGCAGAAAATAGTAAAGGGGTCTGTGCGGTCAGTAAAAAACCCTTACAAAATATCCACACTGAGATTTCAAGAACCCCCGCACCAACTAACGGTGTGGGGGGAGAAACTCAGTCCCCTAGAGCAACCAACAAGCGAGGAGATCACATTTTAGCAAGCTGGACAAGAAACATGATGAATGCTGATGATCAAAAAATAAACAAACAAAAACTTAGCTTGTCTTGGAGAGACTGGGAGCAAGGTAGTCACAAGGAATCTGAAGAGCACTGATAACATTGATAGCAGGCAAGAAACAGAGTATCCAGGTGAGCTAAATAGGAAACCAACCAAGGATAACGAACCAGCTGATGCTGCCAACCTGCAGAAAGACAACACTAAACAGTACCGCTTGTGACCACTAGAGGGAGCCCAAAAATAGAGTTCACAACACACATACTATTGAGCATAGAGGATACAGACTTCAGCACAAGCCATATGGGCAAGAATCTCAACGCGTTTCTGGAGACTAAGCTCCCTTAATCATGACCAATCATGATAGTGTGTTATTGATGTTAGCCTTTGTTACGGTGGTCCAAGCTCTATGCAGGTCATTCACAAGGTCCCCCCGTGTGGTTCTGGGATTTTTGCACACCGTTCTTGTGATCATTTTAACCCCGCGGGGTGAGATCTTGCATGAAGCCCCAGATCGAAGGAGATTATCAGTGGTCTTGTATGTCTTCCATTATCTTATTATTGGTCCCACAGCAAGCCGCTTGCCTACTGCAGATTCAGTCTTCCCAGCATGGCTCAGGGCTATAATTTTGTTTCTGGTGTCCTTCAACAGCTCTTTAGTCTTCACAATAGTGGAGTTTGGAGTGTGACTGAGGTTGTGGACAGGTGTCTTTTATACTGATAGCAAGTTCAAACAGGTGCCATTGCTACACTTAATGAGCGGAGGACAGAGGAGCCTCTTAAAGAAGAAGTTACACGTCTGTAAGAGCCAGAAATCTTGCATATTTTTAGGTGACTAAATTCTAATTTTCCAAAATCAATCTTGCCGTATCAGGTTAGGTTATTTTCTGAATTTGTTTTCTCATTTTGACTCTCATAGTTGTGCTCTACTTATGATGTTAATTACAGGCCTCTCTCATCTTTTTAAGTGGGAGAAAATAATAACATTTCTGAAGACCCTAGTGAGGGGAGCACTTACCCCCTCGCTCCTCCTCTCTCACAAGGAATTGCAGTAGCAAAAAGGACTTAAAATCCATAAATCTCTTTTAGAAGTAGAATTACAGAGTTTAAAATATGGGAAATGAGAAAGACTGAGATGTTTACTTTGGAGAGGAAGCGAAGTGGCAAATCTGATTAAAATTCCATTTGAAGCCCAGACTCCAGGCAGCGCCCAGGTGACTGAATGATAATATCTTTTGTAAAAGAATGAGATTTATAGAATGGACAGGTAATCGGAATGGTCTTTCCAGAGGGTTGGATAGCAAGAGAGACATGGGTTTACACATAAATAGAGAAGTGAAAAAGCCCCTTTTGTCCACAGGAAATATATTGTTCCCTTTAGGGGAAATGTTATACATGGACCGTAGACTTATGTCTCCAACATTATGACTATTGGGGCTGCTATAGATCCGATAGTCATAGGAAATACTTTTTCAGCTTTAGGACGAATCGGAGAAGAAGATACATATTTTTTCATAACTGTAAACCATGCCTATAAGCGACAAATCAATAGTGGACAGATCATTGACAACAGCCATGTCATTTTCCTCTCGGTAATGGTAAAATCACAATAAATAATACGGTGGCAATCTCAAACTTCTGCATTTATCAGGAGTAAAGTTATTATATAAGTTGGGAATTTCATAAAATTCTTAAGGGTTGAGGACATCCCACAACCCGGCCCACGTGAGGTCATCACGAGGAGATGTATGGATGAAACTGAAGTGCTGATCAAAGCAAATTATAATCTGTGTTCAGTAGGGTTGAGCGACTTTCATTTTTTTAAGATCGAGTAGGGTTTTGGGAAACCCGATTTTGTCCAGAGTCGAGTCGAGTGCAGTCGGCCGATTATCGCTAAAAGTCGGGGATCGACCGAAACACGAAACCCAATGCAAGTCAATGGGGAAGCATAGTCGGCAGTGAGTGGAGGCCAGGAAAACACCTACAGTGCCCATTTTAATGCCAAAAACATCCATTCTTGTTTCTGAAGCTTGCCAATCTTAATTAACTGTATAATAATAGTTGGGCATAGGGAATTGGGGGAAAGTTGTGGGGGGAGTAGGGCTGGCTCAAGTTTTTCGTGGGCCCAGGAAATGCGGACTACGTCACGGCGGTGTTGCAGGGAAAGGTAAATATTTAAACGTTGCAAGTGCTGTGATCCTGAGCAAGCAGGGGGGGGCCCACTCGTTCGCATTGGCACTGGCACAGGGCCCCTCAAAGTACGGCGGTGTGTTTGCATGGCGGGGGCGCCTCCCACCAGCAGCGACACTTTTGCGTACTCTGAGGGGCCCTGTGCCAGTGATGTCGCCAACGAGTATGCCCCCCCACCTGATGAAGGAACCTGCACTTTCATCTGCACCTTCCTCTTTGTCCTTGTGTAAGGTGGTATAACATGCGGGAAGGGGAACCTTACTTTCAGCAGGGTCAGATTTTGGCTGTGTAGAGTACAAGGGGAATGTAGTGGTCTAGGTCAATGTACCAGCAGACTCATTTAGCAGTGGCTGGGCAATGGGCAGGATGAGGAGGAAACAGATATAGGGCCAAAGAATAAAGTAGGCTAAATGCAGTTCAAAATTGGTAACAGGACTAAACAGGCGGCATTGCTTTGTTCAGTGGAGTAGCAAACCCAAGAGCAGCAGACACTGTTTCAAGGGCCTAACCACACTAGTAGGCCAAATGCAGTTTAATATCTGATAGTATAGGGCGAAAGCCAGAATGTGGAAGCTCAGCTTTGTTCAGTTGAGGACAACACCAGGGAGGGGCAGACACCTTTAGTAGGCCGGAAAAGCCTATTGCATTTTTTAAAATGGTAATTTGGAGCAGAAGGTTGAAGCTTAGCTTTATTTAGTTGAGGACAACACCAGGCAGGGGCACACAGACAGACACCTTTAGTAGGCCGGAAAAGCCTATTGCATTTTTTAAAATGGTAATTTGGAGCAGAAGGTTGAAGCTCAGCTTTATTTAGTTGAGGACAACACCAGGGAGGGGCAGAAGCCGTTAGTAGGCCCTAACCACCATTTTTTTTTTAAAAAACCACTTAATGAGAGCCGGAAGGTTGAAGCTCAGCTTTATTTAGTTGAGGACAACACCAGGCAGGGGCACACAGACAGACACCTTTAGTAGGCCGGAAAAGCCTATTGCATTTTTTAAAATGGTAATTTGGAGCAGAAGGTTGAAGCTCAGCTTTATTTAGTTGAGGGCAACACCAGGGAGGGGCAGAAGCCGTTAGTAGGCCCTAACCACCATTTTTTTTTTAAAAAACCACTTAATGAGAGCCGGAAGGTTGAAGCTCAGCTTTATTTAGTTGAGGACAACACCAGGCAGGGGCACACAGACAGACACCTTTAGTAGGCCGGAAAAGCCTATTGCATTTTTTAAAATGGTAATTTGGAGCAGAAGGTTGAAGCTCAGCTTTATTTAGTTGAAGCCGGAGTTTAGAAAAAGCCGGAGAGCCGGCTTTATTTAGTTGAGGACAACACCAGGCAGGGGCACACAGACAGACACCTTTAGTAGGCCGGAAAAGCCTATTGCATTTTTTAAAATGGTAATTTGGAGCAGAAGGTTGAAGCTCAGCTTTATTTAGTTGAGGGCAACACCAGGGAGGGGCAGAAGCCGTTAGTAGGCCCTAACCACCATTTTTTTTTTAAAAAACCACTTAATGAGAGCCGGAAGGTTGAAGCTCAGCTTTATTTAGTTGAGGACAACACCAGGCAGGGGCACACAGACAGACACCTTTAGTAGGCCGGAAAAGCCTATTGCATTTTTTAAAATGGTAATTTGGAGCAGAAGGTTGAAGCTCAGCTTTATTTAGTTGAGGGCAACACCAGGGAGGGGCAGAAGCCGTTAGTAGGCCCTAACCACCATTTTTTTTTTTAAAAACCACTTAATGAGAGCCGGAAGGTTGAAGCTCAGCTTTATTTAGTTGAGGACAACACCAGGCAGGGGCACACAGACAGACACCTTTAGTAGGCCGGAAAAGCCTATTGCATTTTTTAAAATGGTAATTTGGAGCAGAAGGTTGAAGCTCAGCTTTATTTAGTTGAGGGCAACACCAGGGAGGGGCAGAAGCCGTTAGTAGGCCCTAACCACCATTTTTTTTTTTAAAAACCACTTAATGAGAGCCGGAAGGTTGAAGCTCAGCTTTATTTAGTTGAGGACAACACCAGGCAGGGGCACACAGACAGACACCTTTAGTAGGCCGGAAAAGCCTATTGCATTTTTTAAAATGGTAATTTGGAGCAGAAGGTTGAAGCTCAGCTTTATTTAGTTGAGGGCAACACCAGGGAGGGGCAGAAGCCGTTAGTAGGCCCTAACCACCATTTTTTTTTTTAAAAAACCACTTAATGAGAGCCGGAAGGTTGAAGCTCAGCTTTATTTAGTTGAGGACAACACCAGGCAGGGGCACACAGACAGACACCTTTAGTAGGCCGGAAAAGCCTATTGCATTTTTTAAAATGGTAATTTGGAGCAGAAGGTTGAAGCTCAGCTTTATTTAGTTGAGGACAACACCAGGGAGGGGCAGAAGCCGTTAGTAGGCCCTAACCACCATTTTTTTTTTAAAAAAACCACTTAATGAGAGCCGGAAGGTTGAAGCTCAGCTTTATTTAGTTGAGGACAACACCAGGCAGGGGCACACAGACAGACACCTTTAGTAGGCCGGAAAAGCCTATTGCATTTTTTAAAATGGTAATTTGGAGCAGAAGGTTGAAGCTCAGCTTTATTTAGTTGAGGGCAACACCAGGGAGGGGCAGAAGCCGTTAGTAGGCCCTAACCACCATTTTTTTTTTTTTAAACCACTTAATGAGAGCCGGAAGGTTGAAGCTCAGCTTTATTTAGTTGAGGACAACACCAGGCAGGGGCACACAGACAGACACCTTTAGTAGGCCGGAAAAGCCTATTGCATTTTTTAAAATGGTAATTTGGAGCAGAAGGTTGAAGCTCAGCTTTATTTAGTTGAGGGCAACACCAGGGAGGGGCAGAAGCCGTTAGTAGGCCCTAACCACCATTTTTTTTTTAAAAACCACTTAATGAGAGCCGGAAGGTTGAAGCTCAGCTTTATTTAGTTGAGGACAACACCAGGCAGGGGCACACAGACAGACACCTTTAGTAGGCCGGAAAAGCCTATTGCATTTTTTAAAATGGTAATTTGGAGCAGAAGGTTGAAGCTCAGCTTTATTTAGTTGAGGGCAACACCAGGGAGGGGCAGAAGCCGTTAGTAGGCCCTAACGACCATTTTTTTTTTTTAAAACCACTTAATGAGAGCCAGAAGGTTGAAGCTCAGCTTTATTTAGTTGAGGACAACACCAGGCAGGGGCACACAGACAGACACCTTTAGTAGGCCGGAAAAGCCTATTGCATTTTTTAAAATGGTAATTTGGAGCAGAAGGTTGAAGCTCAGCTTTATTTAGTTGAGGGCAACACCAGGGAGGGGCAGAAGCCGTTAGTAGGCCCTAACCACCATTTTTTTTTTTAAAAACCACTTAATGAGAGCCGGAAGGTTGAAGCTCAGCTTTATTTAGTTGAGGACAACACCAGGCAGGGGCACACAGACAGACACCTTTAGTAGGCCGGAAAAGCCTATTGCATTTTTTAAAATGGTAATTTGGAGCAGAAGGTTGAAGCTCAGCTTTATTTAGTTGAGGACAACACCAGGGAGGGGCAGAAGCCGTTAGTAGGCCCTAACCAAAGTTGAAGGCCAAATGAAGTTTAATTTCTGATACTATAAGCCGAAAGCCAGAAGGTGGAAGCTCCGATTTAGACAGTGGAGGACAATTTGAATTAGGGACTGCAGACAGACTTAGTAGGCTGTCCCCTGTGGACCATGCATCCACCACATTAACCCATTGCGCCGTAATGGACACATAATCTTCCGTGGCCATGCCTACAGGTCCATGCGTCTGTTGTCAGGTGCACCTTTGTACTCACAGATTGCCAGAGTGCATGGACAATGCGGTCTTCTACATGCTGGTGGAGGGTTGGGATGGCTTTTCTCGCAAAAGAAGTGTCGACTGGTTAGCTTGTAGCGTGGTACAGCGTAGTCCATCATGGCCTTATTAATAGTAAATAAAATATATAACTAGGCTCTATGAACTTTTAAATAGGTTCCAGGGGTACACGGGCAGCATTGGTGTGGTCAGTGGAGGAGTATTGCAAGTAGGGGCCGCAGACAGGCTATCAAAGGCCTAAAATAACAAACAGTAGGCAGTCATGGCAGTTTTACATCGGTTACATGGATACACAGGCAGGCACTCCAGGCAGCATTGTGGTCAGTGGAGGAGTATTGCAAGTAGGGGCCGCAGACAGGCTATCAAAGGCCTAAAATAACAAACAGTAGGCAGTCATGGCAGTTTTACATCGGTTACATGGATACACAGGCAGGCACTCCAGGCAGCATTGTGGTCAGTGGAGGAGTATTGCAAGTAGGGGCCGCAGACAGGCTATCAAAGGCCTAAAATAACAAACAGTAGGCAGTCATGGCAGTTTTACATCGGTTACATGGATACACAGGCAGGCACTCCAGGCAGCATTGTGGTCAGTGGAGGAGTATTGCAAGTAGGGGCCGCAGACAGGCTATCAAAGGCCTAAAATAACAAACAATAGGCTCATTGCAGTTTTACAGCGGTTACATGGATACACAGGCAGCTAGGTGGTGAGTGGAGGAGTATTTAAAGTAAGGACCGCAGACAGGCTATCAAAGGCCTAACATAACAAACAATAGGCTCATGGCAGTTTTACAGCGGTTACATGGATAGACGGGCAGGCAGCTTGGTGGTGAGTGGAGGAGTATTTAAAGTAGGGACCGCAGACAGGCTGTCAAAGGCCTAACATAACAAACAATAGGCTCATGGCAGTTTTACAGCGGTTACATGGATACACGGGCAGGCAGCTTGGTGGTCAGTGGAGGAGTATTTAAAGTAGGGACCGCAGACAGGCTTCAAAGGCCTAACATAAGAAAATGGGCTGGCTGTAGGCACTTTATAATTGGTTCCAGGGGTACACGGGCAGCAGTGGTCTGGCCAGTGGAGGACTAGTGGAAGGAGGGACCGCAGACAGGCTTCAAAGGCCTAACATAAAAAAATGGGCTGGCTGTAGGCACTTTATAATTGGTTCCAGGGGTACACGGGCAGCAGTGGTCTGGCCAGTGGAGGACTAGTGGAAGGAGGGACCGCAGACAGGCTTCAAAGGCCTAACATAAAAAAATGGGCTGGCTGTAGGCACTTTATAATTGGTTCCAGGGGTACACGGGCAGCAGTGGTCTGGCCAGTGGAGGACTAGTGGAAGGAGGGACCGCAGACAGGCTTCAAAGGCCTAACATAAAAAAATGGGCTGGCTGTAGGCACTTTATAATTGGTTCCAGGGGTACACGGGCAGCAGTGGTCTGGCCAGTGGAGGACTAGTGGAAGGAGGGACCGCAGACAGGCTTCAAAGGCCTAACATAAAAAAATGGGCTGGCTGTAGGCACTTTATAATTGGTTCCAGGGGTACACGGGCAGCAGTGGTCTGGCCAGTGGAGGACTAGTGGAAGGAGGGACCGCAGACAGGCTTCAAAGGCCTAACATAAAAAAATGGGCTGGCTGTAGGCACTTTATAATTGGTTCCAGGGGTACACGGGCAGCAGTGGTCTGGCCAGTGGAGGACTAGTGGAAGGAGGGACCGCAGACAGGCTTCAAAGGCCTAACATAAAAAAATGGGCTGGCTGTAGGCACTTTATAATTGGTTCCAGGGGTACACGGGCAGCAGTGGTCTGGCCAGTGGAGGACTAGTGGAAGGAGGGACCGCAGACAGGCTTCAAAGGCCTAACATAAAAAAATGGGCTGGCTGTAGGCACTTTATAATTGGTTCCAGGGGTACACGGGCAGCAGTGGTCTGGTCAGTGGAGGACTAGTGGAAGGAGGGACCGCAGACAGGCTTCAAAGGCCTAACATAAAAAAATGGGCTGGCTGTAGGCACTTTATAATTGGTTCCAGGGGTACACGGGCAGCAGTGGTCTGGCCAGTGGAGGACTAGTGGAAGGAGGGACCGCAGACAGGCTTCAAAGGCCTAAAATAACAAACAATAGGCTCATGGCAGTTTTACAGCGGTTACATGGATACACGGGCAGCTTGGTGGTGAGTGGAGGAGTAGTGCAAGGAGTGTCTGTCCCAGTACTCCCAAAATATAAATAGATGTTAATGTCTCGCAAAACAACCAAAACAAAAAAAAAGGTGGCATACTTAGGTACAGGGGGTGGGCTCATCTGCTGAGTTTCTGACATAGTAATTTGGCAGTAACTATTTAATGGTGCCAATATAGGACACAGACACAGACTACTTTAAGTTGCATCATAGATGTCTACAAATTTGTATTGTCAGTGCCAGACATTGAATGATGTCAGCGAATAGACTAAAGATTGGTGGAGCTGTGCGACATAATTTTGCACGTGGTAGAGCACATTTTGAGCTGGGGTAGGGGGGAACTTCTTGAGGCCGGCGGGACCGCCCCAGGGCCCCTCATGTTACAACGGTGTGTCTGACGTTGGGTGCGCACCACCACCGCCAGAGACACTACATTGTACTATGAGGGACCCAGTAGCAATGCCGTCAACCAAAAGCGAGCACACCCACCTCTTCAGACAAACAGCAGTCTCACGGGTGCTTGCGCCAAGTCGCGATACCACGGCCCCGTGTGGGGAGTTTTGCCATTTAGGGAGGTGTAAACATGTCGTATGCTGTACAATCAGCTGCAGCAAATTAGACATTAGAAAAGTAATTCACAGGCAAGAGCTTTTCATAGGAAAGCTAGGTGTCGGCCGGGCAAGGTGGGGCAAAAGATTTCGAAATCCAGTTGTGGTTCATTTTAATGAATGTTAGATCGTCAACATTTTGGGTAGCCAGACGAGTCCTTTTTTCGGTTAATATTGAACCTGCAGCACTGAATACTCTTTCTGATAGGACACTTGCTGCCGGGCAAGCAAGCTCCTGCAATGCATATTCTGCCAATTCTGGCCAGGTGTCTAATTTGGAGGCCCAGTAATCAAATGGGAATGACGGTTGAGGGAGAACATCGATAAGGGATGAAAAATAGTTAGTAACCATACTGGACAAATGTTGTCTCCTGTCACTTTCAATTGATGCAGCAGTACCTGTCCTGTCTGCGGTCATAGCAAAATCACTCCACAACCTGGTCAGAAAACCCCTCTGTCCAACGCCACTTCTGATGTGTGCACCCCTAACACTCCTAGTCTGCTGCCCCCTGGAGCTCGTGTGAGAACGATCACGTGCGCTGTGTGCTGGGAATGCCTGAAGCAAACGGTCAACAAGAGTTGATTGTTTGGTTGCTAATATTAGTTCCAAGTTCTCATGTGGCATAATATTTTGCAATTTGCCTTTATAGCGTGGATCAAGGAGGCAGGCCAACCAGTAATCGTCATCGTTCATCATTTTCGTAATGCATGTGTCCCTTTTTAGGATACGTAAGGCATAATCCGCCATGTGGGCCAAAGTTCCAGTTGTCAAATCTCCGGTTGTGATTGGTTGAGGGGCAGTTGCAGGCAAATCTACGTCACTTGTGTCCCTCAAAAAACCAGAACCCGGCCGTGACACGCAACCAAGTTCCTGTGCCCCCGGGAAAGGTTCGGCATTAAAAATATACTCATCCCCATCATCCTCCTCGTCCTCCACCTCCTCTTCGCCCGCTACCTCGTCCTGTACACTGCCCTGACCAGACAATGGCTGACTGTCATCAAGGCTTTCCTCTTCCTCTGGTGCAGACGCCTGCTCCTTTATGTGCGTCAAACTTTGCATCAGCAGACGCATTAGGGGGATGCTCATGCTTATTACGGCGTTGTCTGCACTAACCAGCCGTGTGCATTCCTCAAAACACTGAAGGACTTGACACATGTCTTGTATCTTAGACCACTGCACACCTGACAACTCCATGTCTGCCATCCTACTGCCTGCCCGTGTATCCTCCCACAAATAAATAACAGCACGCCTCTGTTCGCACAGTCTCTGAAGCATGTGCAGTGTTGAGTTCCACCTTGTTGCAACGTCTATGATTAGGCGATGCTGGGGAAGGTTCAAAGACCGCTGATAGGTCTGCATACGGCTGGCGTGTACAGGCGAACGTCGGATATGTGAGCAAAGTGCACGCACTTTGAGGAGCAGGTCGGAGAACCCAGGATAAGTTTTCAATAAGCACTGCACCACCAGGTTTAAGGTGTGAGCCAGGCAAGGAATGTGTTTCAGTTGGGAAAGGGAGATGGCAGCCATGAAATTCCTTCCGTTATCACTCACTACCTTGCCTGCCTCAAGATCTACTGTGCCCAGCCACGACTGCGTTTCTTGTTGCAAGAACTCGGATAGAACTTCCGCGGTGTGTCTGTTGTCGCCCAAACACTTCATAGCCAATACAGCCTGCTGACGCTTGGCAGTAGCTGGCCCATAATGGGACAACTGGTGTGCAACAGTGTCATCTGCCGATGGAGTGGTTGGCAGACTGCGTTCTGTGGAAGAGCTGTAGCTTCTGCAGGAGGACGAGGAGGAGGAGGAGGAGGGGGTGCGAACGCCTACAGCCAACTGTTTCCTAGACCGTGGGCTAGGCACAACTGTCCCTAAATTGATGTCGCCTGTGGACCCTGCATCCACCACATTCACCCAGTGTGCTGTGATGGACACATAACGTCCCTGGCCATGCCTACTGGTCCATGCATCTAAAGAATTAGAACACAGTAACACCAAAAATATCAAAGATATATCTCATATATTATTTCCAATAGTGAAATCACCAGTATTTGAGTATACTGTGTAAGTTGGTGACAACCGCCACCTCGTGAGAGAGAAAAGCCCAGACACCCTTCTATGGATTACCAGAAAGTCTCAAAACAAGGAACTATATTTAAAATATATCTTTATTCAAGCCAAGTATATAGGAGTAGCAACATATAATAAAATACATAAAAATTGCATTAATAATAAAATCAATCAATGGATCCAACCACAGGACAAAGATAAGTGCATATAATATGCCGGCCAAGGTAAAAATATATATATATAAATCCTGATCCTCACTGCTCAAAAAACCAAACCTAAAAAAGTGCAAGATGTGCTATAATCATATATTAATCACACAATAAATCACATAAATAGTGTAGTGCACTTACTCTGCAGCATTATGCTGAAAGTGCAATAGTGCTTAAAAATATCTGTGCAAAATAACAGCAGTAGGAAAAGAAAGTGCAATGTGCCACAGTCCTCAGCTCAATCAATACCATGTGAGGACAATAATATGTGCTGTGAGCTTGGAGGGGGACTATAAAGATATAACCAAATTATACCTTATCGGATGGCCAAGTCCTGGGTAGACGCACCCCAGGACTTGGCCATCCGATAAGGTATAATTTGGTTATATTTTTAAGCACTATTGCACTTTCAGCATAATGCTGCAGAGTAAGTGCACTACACTATTTATGTGATTTATTGTGTGATTAATATATGATTATAGCACATCTTGCACTTTTTTAGGTTTGGTTTTTTGAGCAGTGAGGATCAGGATTTATATATATATATTTTTACCTTGGCCGGCATATTATATGCACTTATCTTTGTCCTGTGGTTGGATCCATTGATTGATTTTATTATTAATGCAATTTTTATGTATTTTATTATATGTTGCTACTCCTATATACTTGGCTTGAATAAAGATATATTTTAAATATAGTTCCTTGTTTTGAGACTTTCTGGTAATCCATAGAAGGGTGTCTGGGCTTTTCTCTGGTCCATGCATCTGTAGTCAGGTGCACCTTTGTACTCACAGATTGCCTGAGTGCATGGACGATGCGCTGTTTAACATGCTGGTGCAGGGCTGGGATGGCTTTTCTGGAAAAAAAGTGTCGACTGGGTAGCTCGTATCGTGGTTCAGCGTACTCCATCAGGGCTTTGAAAGCTTCGCTTTCAACTAACCGGTAGGGCATCATCTCTAACGAGATTAGTCTAGCTATGTGGGCGTTAAAACCCTGTGTACGCGGATGCGAGGATAAGTACTTCCTTTTTCTAACCAGAGTCTCATGTAGGGTGAGCTGGACTGGAGAGCTGGAGATCGTGGAACTTTCGGGTGTGCCGGTGTACATGGCAGACTGAGAGACGGTTGGAGACGGTATTGTTTCCGCCGGTGCCCTAGATGCAATATTTCCTCCTACAAAACTGGTGGTTCCCTGACCCTGACTGCTTTTGGCTGGCAAAGAAACCTGCACAGATACTGCCGGTGGTGCGGAAAATGGTGGCCTTACAGTGACGGAAGGGATGTTGCGTTGCTGACTAGCTTCATTGGCCGAGGGTGCTACAACCTTAAGGGACGTTTGGTAGTTAGTCCAGGCTTGAAAATGCATGGTGGTTAAGTGTCTATGCATGCAACTAGTATTTAGACTTTTCAGATTCTGACCTCTGCTTAAGCTAGTTGAACATTTTTGACAGATGACTTTGCGCTGATCAGTTGGATGTTGTTTAAAAAAATGCCAGACTGCACTCTTCCTAGACTCGGATCCCTTTTCAGGGATTGCAGACTGAGCTTTAACCGGATGGCCACGCTGTCCTCCAACAGGTTTTGGCTTTGACACGCGTTTTGGGCCAGATACGGGCCCGGCAGATGGAACCTGTTGCGATGTTGATGCCTGCTGCGGCCCCTCCTCCACCTCCGCTTCTGAACTACTGCCGCCTGCACCCTGTTCCCCCAATGGCTGCCAATCGGGGTCAATAACTGGGTCATCTATTACCTCCTCTTCGAGCTCGTGTGCAACTTCGTCTGTGTCACTGTGTCGGTCGGTGGTATAGCGTTCGTGGCGGGGCAACATAGTCTCATCAGGGTCTGATTGTGGATCTGTACCCTGAGAGGGCAATGTGGTGGTCTGAGTCAAAGGAGCAGCATAGTACTCTGGCTGTGGCTGTGCATCAGTGCACTCCATGTCAGAATATACTTGTAATGGGCATGGCCTGTTAAATGTTTCACTTTCTAAGCCAGGGACGGTATGTGTAAAGAGCTCCATGGAGTGACCCGTTGTGTCGCCTGCTGCATCCTTCTCTCTTGTTGTAGTTTTTGCTGAGGAGGACAAGGAAGCGACTTGTCCCTGACCGTGAACATCCACAAGCGACGCGCTGCTTTTACATTTACCAGTTTCGGAAGAGGAGGCAAAAGAGCTAGAGGCGGAGTCTGCAATGTAAGCCAAAACTTGCTGTTGCTGCTCCGCCTTTAAAAGCGGTTTTCCTACTCCCAGAAAAGAGAGCGTTCGAGGCCTTGTGTAGCCTGACGACGAAACTGGCTCCACAGCTCCAGACTTAGGTGGAATATTTTTATCCCCACGACCACCTGATGCTCCACTACCACTACCATCATTACCAGCTGACAATGAACGCCCACGACGACCTCTTGCACCAGACTTCCTCATTGTTTTAAAATCTTAACCAAAGTAACTTTATTTGTTGCTGTCAAACAACTTACACGGTGAGCTATAACTTCAGTATGATTTCAATATCCCTTAACAGGTTGGTGAGACCACAAGGAAAATCAGGCACAATGTTACACACTCTGTTTTCTGTGGCACAAAATCACAGAGATGACACACACGCAGGACTGTCACTCAAGCACTAATGTCAATATTAATCTCCCACCTAATTTATTTTTTTTTTTTTCTCAGGGAGACTTTAGAAACCAAATAATATTAAAAAAACCAAAAAAATAAATAGCCTTTCTATGGCCCACTGAATGAGAGAGAGAGGTGGCACACCCAGGAGTCAAGACTGGCACACAAGCTGAAAGGGCAATATTACTCTCCCACTGTTTTTTTAAGTTTTTTATTTTTTATTTTCAGGGAGACTTTAGAAACCAAATAATATTAAAAAAACCAAAAAAATAAATAGCCTTTCTATGGCCCACTGAATGAGAGAGAGAGGTGGCACACCCAGGAGTCAAGACTGGCACACAAGCTGAAAGGGCAATATTACTCTCCCACTGTTTTTTTATGTATTTTTTGTTTTTTAAGGGAGACTTTAGAAACCAAATAATATTTAAAAAAAAACAAAAAAAAAAAGGCTTCCTATGGCCCACAATTAGAGAGAGAGAGGTGGCACACCCAGGAGTCAAGACTGGCGCACAAGCTGAAAGGGCAATATTACTCTCCCACTGTTTTTTTATGTTTTTTTTTTTTTTTCAGGGAGACTTTAGAAACCAAATAATATTAAAAAAACCAAAAAAATAAATAGCCTTTCTATGGCCCACTGAATGAGAGGGAGAGAGGTGGCACACCCAGGAGTCAAGACTGGCACACAAGCTGAAAGGGCAATATTACTCTCCCACTGTTTTTTTATGTATTTTTTGTTTTTTAAGGGAGACTTTAGAAACCCAATAATATTTAAAAAAAAAAATAAATAGGCTTTCTATGGCCCACTGAATGAGAGGGAGAGAGGTGGCACACCCAGGAGTCAAGACTGGCACACAAGCTGAAAGGGCAATATTACTCTCCCACTGTTTTTTTAGGTTTTTTGTTTTTTTTCAGGGAGACTTTAGAAACCAAATAATATTAAAAAAAAAAAAAAATAGCCTTTCTATGGCCCACTGAATGAGAGATAGCACACACAGCAGTGGCACACAAGCCCTGACTGAGGCCAATATTTTTCTCCCACTGATTGATGTAGTGTTTTTGTGTTGAGGTAGAATTTAGAACACAAATCACGGAAAAAATAAATAGGCTTTCTATGGCCCACTCAGTGAGAGATGGCACACACAGGGATGGCACTGTAGCAGAAATGCCAATCTTAATCTCCCACAAAAAAAACAAAAAAAAAACAGGGACTGTCCTACAATTACTATCTCCCTGCAGTAATCTAAGCCAGGTATGGCAGGCAGCAATAGGAGTGGACTGATGCACAAATTAAATAAAAAGTGTGGACAAACAAAAAAGATAGCTGTGCAGAAAGGAAGGAACAAGAGGATATGTGCTTTGAAAAAAGCAGTTGGTTTCCACAGTGGCGTACACACAGCAATACAGCTATCACGGAGCCTTCTAGGGCAGCCCAATGAGCTACAGCGCTGAGGGAAAAAAAAAAAAAAAATAGCTTCCACAGTCCCTGCACACCGAAGGTGGTGTTGGACAGTGGAAATCGCTGCAGCACAAGCGGTTTGGTGGTTAGTGGACCCTGCCTAACGCTCTCCCTGCTTCTGACGAAGCGGCAGCAACCTGTCCCTAAGCTCAGATCAGCAGCAGTAAGATGGCGGTCGGCGGGAACGCCCCTTTATAGCCCCTGTGACGCCGCAGACAGCAAGCCAATCACTGCAATGCCCTTCTCTAAGATGGTGGGGACCAGGATCTATGTCATCACGCTGCCCACACTCTGCGTTCACCTTCATTGGCTGAGAAATGGCGCTTTTCGCGTCATTGAAACGCGACTTTGGCGCGAAAGTCGCGTACCGCATGGCCGACAAGCACAGGGGTCGGATCGGGTTTCATGAGACGCCGACTTAGCCAAAAGTCGGCGACTTTTGAAAATGATCGACCCGTTTCGCTCAACCCTAGTGTTCAGTGCTGAGGAAGATGCATACCAGTGTAGGCTTGATTCCATTAACCAGACATTTTCAATTAGTAGTAAGTTCTTTTGTTAATCCTGTTATATTTTATGGAATTGTATATGCTGTATTGCTTTGTCCCCTTGGTAAATTCTTTTGTATATTTTTTTATAAACACTGCCTATTGTACTGGATTAAATATAAAATGTTCCTTTTGTTCTGTAACCCACACCTCAAAGCCATATGCTTCCAGAACCAGGCCTCCAGTCAGACTATAAAACTCAACCAGTGGTGGCAGTGAGTAGTCTGGGTTATTGTGGAGTTTGCAGTGACTGTATCAAGGGTAAATACATATATTTCATGCTTCGGGAATCAACGGTGTATATACCATATGCTCATTACAGTTTCCTGATAACCGGCCTATTAGTGGAAACAGCCTGCGGCTTCCTCCTAAAATCGTCAGTCAATTGCATAATTGTCTGGATTATAGAGGGCAGCAGAGAGCTGTTCACTCCAATAACAGTGGGTGGATCTTCGCGACCTCTCAGGCTGCAATCTTTGACAGCGTGGATTTGGTGTTATTATTATTATTTATTGTTATAGCGCCATTTATTCCATGGCGCTTTACATGTAAGGAGGGGTATACATAATAAAAACAAGTACAATAATCTTAAACAATACAAGTCATAACGGGTACAGGAGGAGAGAGGACCCTGCCGTAAAGGCTCACAATCTACAAGGGATGGGTGAGAATACAGTAGGTGAGGATAGAGCTGGTCATGCAGCAGTTTGGTCGATTGGTGGTTACTGCAGGTTATAGGCTTGTCGGAACAGGTAGGTCTTCAGGCTCTTTTTGAAGGTTTCAATGGTAGGCGAGAGTCTGATGTGTTGTGGTAGAGGGTTCCAGAGTAGGGGTGATGTGCGAGAGAATCTTTTATGCGACTGTGGGAAGAGGAGATAAGAGGGGAGTAGAGAAAGAGATCTTGTGAAGATCGGAGGTTGCGTGTAGGTAAGTACTGGGAGACGAGGTCACAGATGTATGGAGGAGACAGGTTGTGGATGGCTTTGTACATCATGGTTATGGTTTTGTACTGGAGTCTCTGGGCAATGGGGAGCCAGTGAAGGGATTGACAGAGGGGAGAAGCTGGGGAATAGCGGGGGGACAGGTGGATTAGTCGGGCAGCAGAGTTTAGAATAGATTGGAGGGGTGCGAGAGTGTTCGAGGGGAGGCCACAGAGCAGGAGGTTGCCGTAGTCAAGGCAAGAGATGATGAGGGCATGGACTAGGGTTTTTGCAGATTCTTGGTTGAGGAATGAACGGATTCGTGAAATATTTTTGAGTTGAAGTCGGCAGGAAGTGGAAAGGGCTTGGATATGTGGTTTGAAGGAGAGATCAGTGTCAAGGATTACCCCGAGGCAGCGAGCTTGTGGGACTGGGGAGAGTGGGCAGCCATTTACTGTAGTGGTTAGGTTCGTTGGGGGGGTCACGTGAGGTGGGGGAAAGATGATGAATTCTGTTTTGTCCATGTTAAGTTTCAGAAATCTAGCGGAGAAGAAGGATGAAATAGTGGACAGACATTGATGGATTCTAGTTAGTAGGGAGGTGATATCTGGTCCAGAGATGTAGATCTGTGTGTCATCAGCATAGAGATGATTTATCCTAATCCTTTCTCTTTTGGTCTACACCTCCTACTAATCCTTTGATTTCCACTCTATTGGTTTGTGAGTGTATTCGTATGATTGTAGTTTTCATTTATCTCTGTCTGTTTACCCCTGTCAGGTTACTGTTTTCCAATACACTTCGGCCTCATACTTCCCTGGGTGGGGGAGGGAACAGATAAGGATAAAGTTAGGAGCATAGCAAGGTACCCCGGCGTCTCCACCATCCAAGGTAATCTGGGGTGACAAGAATTGCGTAGGGTACCCCTAGTTCGAGAGATTTGATAGGTGCCTACAGTCCCTTGTCAATACATGACACCTTATAAATTAGCATTTTGCTTGATTGCCAGGTCATTAGCAGCCTGTTTACACTGCAAGGTTTTTTGGAAGCAATAATTCAATTTGGAACTCATCAACAATAGATGGCATAAAATATTCTCTTTTTTTTAGCTACATTTAGAGAGTTTTGCCAAGAGTTCGCTAACCTACAGTATGACTCAAAGGAGGAAGAATAACCTAAAATAAAAGAGCTTATACCAGTATTACCATTCTCATTGAAATCAATAAATCATCCGTGTAATGTATGGACTTGCAGTTTTTTCCTTAATGGAAGAGATCTATTTGGACCTCTGTCCTGGCCAACAGATGAGGCCTTGAATTTAAAAAAAAAAAAATCACAGTAGACTCTTAACCCCTTCGTGCCATGCGCCGTAGTACGGCGCTGCGGAAACTGCAATTGTGCCAGCCGCAGTACTAGTACGGCGCACCGATCACCACGGTCTCGCGCTGAGCGCCGCGGTGATTGGGTGCGGGTGTCAGCTGTATGTGACAGCTGACATCCCGCCGCAATGCCCGATCGCGGGCATTTAACCCCTCTGATGCCGCTGTCAGTAGTGACAGTGGCATAGAGGGGGATCGCGCTGGGACAGGGGCTTCCTGCGCGCTCCCATGAGAATAACGCGATATGATCACGTTATTCTCATGGTCTCCATGGAGACCCCCGGATCCAAAATAGCCGCGGGGGTCCTTCAGTGAGGTGGCTTGCGAGCGCCTGCATAGAGCAGGCGTCCGCAAGCTTCCTGCACTGTGTCAGATCGCTGATCTGACACAGTGCTATGCAAAGTGTCAGATCTGCGATCTGACATGATACAGTGATGTCCCACCCTGGGACAATATTCTAAAGTAAAAAAATGTGTAAAAATATATTTTTTTTTAAATCCCCAAATAATAAAAAAAATATATAAACATATTTTTCCAATAAATCCATTTATTTATGTAAATAAAAAAAAAACAATAAAAGTGCACATATTTGGTATTGCCACGTCCATAACGACTCGCTCTATAAAACTATCCCACTAGTTAACCCCTTCAGTGAACACCGTAAAAAAAAAAAAAAAGAGGCAAAAAACAATGCTTTATTATCATACTGCCGAACAAAAAGTGCAATAAACCGAGATCAAAAACACGGATGTAAATAAAAATGGTACCACTGAAAACTTCATCTTGTCCCACAAAAAACAAGCCACCACACAGCTCCATCAGCAGAAAAATAAAAAAGTTATAGCTCTCAGAATAAAGCGATGCAAAAATAATTATTTTTTCTATAAAATAGTTTTTATTGTGTAAAAGTGCCAAAACATGAAAAAAAAGATATAAGTGAGGTATCGCTGTAATACCGCAGCGTTTGCATGCTTTTTTGCATGTGTTTGCGCTTTTTATGCGCATGTGTTCGATATTTCCAGCTGGGCGTGTCTCAATGGGCATGTCTCAAAACAGTTCCTGGACATGCGCAGTACAAAGTACGCAAGCGCATCGAACGCATGCGTACGCAAGCGTTCCCATAGACAGTAATGCATTTTTTGTACGCACTCATGCACATGTCTGTGCATATTTGGCAGATTTTTGATGCCTCCAAAAATGCAACATGGTGCGTTTGCTGCGCCCAGCTGCACACCGTGAAAAAACGCATGCGTACACAAAAGCATGCGAACGCATATTCATGCGTACACCATGTTAGAGATAGGTACGCATGACGCATGCGGATCTATGCGGATCGTACGCTGCGCACACAGACGCAAATGTGAAACCAGCCTTAGTGTGTGACAGCAGCCAAACATAAAAACCCGCTATGAATAGTAAATCAAACCCCCTTTATCACCCCCTTAGTTAGGGGGAAATAGTAAAATTAACCTCTTATTGACAGCCAATACGTCTTTTAACTGACCTGAGATATTAGGAAATAGCATCCCCATACAGGTGACAATCCAGCAGCTGTCGGCTGTGCACTATAGCTGACAAATTGCTGTATTAGCCATGATCAGTGTTTGCACCATCCAAATCTGTTTAACCCCTTAGATGCTGCTGTCAATAGTGACTACTACATCATTATAAATGGTTAACAGAGTGTGGGGGCTTCTCCCTCTTTATCCCAATTGGTGCCCTCAGATCATGATTGTTTGGTCCTGAAGTTTGCCATGGCAATTCATGACCAAATAGCGGCCTTAGAGTCTGCCGGCTATAGTAATCTGTTCAGAAGTTAGAGGCATTTAGGTGGTAAAAATACACATTTTAATTTCTGTCATGCCACTTGTTAATTCCTGAAAAGCACCTGAAGGGTTAATAAACTACCTGACTGCAGTTTTTAATATGGCAGGGGGTGCTGTTTTTAAAATGGTATCACTTTTGGGGGGTTTCCCAATATATGGGACCCCTAAAGGCACTTCAAACATGGATTGGTCCCTAAAAAAATAAATTTTGTAAATTTCCTTGAAAAAATGAAAAATTACTGCTACATTTTTAAACCTCCTAAAATGCTAATAAAATAAAAGAACATTTTATAAATGGTGCTGATGTAAAGCTGACATGTGGGAAATGTTATTTATTAATGTTTTGTTATGGTATGACTATCTTGATTAAAGGGATAATCATTCAAAGTTTGAAAATTGCAAATTTTTTAACATTTTTCTCAAATTTCTGATATATTTTTATAAATAAACACAAAACATATCAATCTAAATTGACCATTATCATAAAGTATAATGTGTCATAAAAAACAGTCTCAAAATCACTGGGATTTGTTGAAGTGTTCCAGAGTTATTACCACAGAAATTGATACTGGTCAGATTTCAAAAATTTGGCTCCATCACTAAGGGGCTAAAAAAATGTATTTATTTCCATTTTCCCATTAGGGTTAGGGCTAAAGTTAGGGTTGGGGCTAAAGTTAGGGTTAGGGTGGGGGCTAAAGTTAGGGTTAGGGTTGGGGCTAAAGTTAGGGTTGGGGCTAAAGTTAGGGTTAGGGTTGGGGCTAAAGTTAGGGTTAGGGTTGGGGCTAGAGTTGGGGCTAGGGTTTGGATTACGTTTATGGTTGGGATTAGGGTTAGGGGTGTGTCAGGGTTAGGGGTGTGGTTAGGGTTGGGATTAGGGTTAGGGGCATGTTTGGGTTAGGGGTGTGGTTAGGGTTGGGTTTAGGGGTGTGTTGGGGTTAGGGTTGGAGTTAGAATTGGGAGGTTTCCACTGTTTAGGCACATCAGGGGCTCTCCAAAAGTGACATGGCGTCCGATCTCAATTCCAGCCAATTTTGCATTGAAAAGTCAAACGGCGCTCCTTCCCTTCCTAGCTCTGCCATGTGCCCAAACAGTGGTTTACCCCCATACACGGGGTATCAGCATACTCAGGACAAATTGCACAACAACTTTTGGGGTCCAATTTGTCCTGTTACCCTTGGGAAAATAAAAAATTTGGGGCAAAAAGGTCATTTTTGTGAAAAAAAATGATTTTTTTTTTACGGCTCTACATTATAAGCTTCTGTGAAGTACTTGGGGGTTCAAAGTGCTCACCACACATCTAGATGAGTTCCCTAGGGGGTCTACTTTCCAAAATGGTGTCACTTTTGGGGAGTTTCCACTGTTTAGGCACATCAGGGGCTCTCCAAAAGCGACATGGCGTCCGATCTCAATTCCAGCCAATTTTGCATTGAAAAGTCAAACGGCGCTCCTTCCCTTCCTAGCTCTGCCATGCACCCAAACAGTGGTTTACCCCCACACACGGGGTATCAGCATACTCAGGACAAATTGCACAACAACTTTTGTGGTCCAATTTGTCCTGTTACCCTTGGGAAAAAAAATTGGGGGTGAAAATATCATTTTTTGTGCAAAAATATGATTTTTTTTTACGGCTCTACATTATAAACTTCTGTGAAGCACTTGGAGGTTCAAAGTGCTCACCACACATCTAGATTAGTTCCTTACGGGGTCTACTTTCCAAAATGGTGTCACTTGTGGGGGGTTTCCACTGTTTAGGCACATCAGGGGCTCTCCAAACGTGACATGGTGTCCGATCTCACTTCCAGCAAATTTTGCATTGAAAAGTCAAATAGCGCTCCTTCCCTTCCGAGCTCTGCCATGTGCCCAAACAATGGTTTACCTCAACAAGTGGGGTATTGGCGTACTCAGGACAAATTGTACAACGACTTTTGTGGTCCAATTTCTCCTGTTACCCTTGGTAAAATAAAACAAATTGGATCTGAATTAAAAATTTTGTGAAAAAAAGTTAAATGTTCAATTTTTTTTAAACATTACAAAAATTCCTGTGAAGCACCTGAAGGGTTAATAAACTTTTTGAATGTGGTTTTTAGTACCTTGAGGGGTGCAGTTTTTAGAATGGTGTCGCTTTTGGCATTTTCTGTCATATAGACCCCTCAAAGTCACTTCAAGTGTGAGGTGGTCCCTTAAAAAAATAGTTTTGCAAATTTTGTTGTAAAAATGAGAAATCGCTGGTCAATTTTTAACCCTTATAACTTCCTAACAAAAAAATTATGTTTCCAAAATTGTGGTATTGTAAAGCAGACATGTGGGTAATGTTATTTATTAACTATTTTGTATGATATGACTCTCTAATTTAAGGGCATAAAAACTGAAAGTTTATAAATTGATAAAATTTCAACATTTTTGCCAAATTTCCATTTTTTTCACAAATAAACACAAGTCAAATCGAAGAAGTTTTACCACTATCATAAAGTACAATATGTCACGAGAAAACAGTCTCAGAATCACCAGGATCCGTTGAAGCGTTTCAGAGTTATGACCTCATAAAGTGACAGTGGTCAGAATTGTAAAAATTGTCCCGGTCACTTGGGTAAAAACAGGCTTTGGGGTAAAGGGGTTAAAGGGGTTGTCCAGCCTGAACCTTCATAACATGAGCACTGCGCGCTGTGAGGATTCTCCAAAGTCGGTGGGCTCTTGACCAAAGTATGAAATTTTCATACATTCAGTCACATGCAAACTAGACTTGCGTGGCCTCTGTCAATGCAAGTGCACTCAAGAAGGCCAGACAAGTCTAGTTGGAATGTGGCATGAAGTATGCAAATGCCGGTAATGGAGAATCCTCACAATGTGCAGTGTGCGCGATGTAAGCATTCACAAGTCTGGAGTAACATAGAGTAGTACAATCGTCCTGAGAGGTTCCCTTTAACAATAGACTCGTATTTGGTCTATAATATCTGCACTTTGTATTACGAGTGAGAACATTTCACTCTACCAATTCAATTATGCCTAATATAGAAATGCATCAAATTCATAAACTTGGCTTTGAGCTTTAGGAAAAACTCACTTTCTACAATGGACTTTAAAGAGATGCTAATTTCGAGACACTTGACAGATTCTTTCAATTTATCGCTGTAGGTTGTAATATTAAAAGTGACCTTTACATACAAAGATGGATTTTCCAAAGCGCTCGTTCTTGTAATTTGTCGCTATTCTACTCTTTAGGATACAATGATATCTCCTTTGAACTCACAAAAAAGCTGATGCTTGATAAGGCATCTTTAAATGACTGATGGAAAAAAAAGGAAGCAAAATTATTATTTTTTGAATAGCAACTAGGTGAACAAATGCTAATTCAGCTGCAAAATATGTATGCATTAAAGGGAATGTGTCATAAAAAATGATTTATGATTTCTATCAGGTTTTTTTTATTCAACATTTTCATTATTATTCATTTATTCAACATTATTGTGATTGGTGAACCCTGTGAGGCAGCTGTATAGTGGGTGACCTGTCATTATAATCCTGACTGTGAAGATAAGAAACCTGCTGAAAACTCTTCCTGAAAGGACCGGAAGTGCAAGTTTAAATTGGCCCCAGTGGCCAGCATGAAAAAGGTAAGAGTGCTGTTTTTTTTCTTGTAAAGAAAGATCGCGATATGAAAAAAGAACTAATTGGCAAAAAAGTCTTAAAGATACAAGTAATACAAAAACCTGATTTAAACAATAAGTCATTACTCATTTTCTGATGGCACATTCTTCCTCAGAATGGTGTGAAAAATTGAGGAATATCACAGTGCCGAATGGCAAAATCTACATCAGGAGGATCTATCTGCTAATCTTTTAACAAATACTATTTTGGTAATCTTCTATTAAGTGGAAAGTGGAGTGGATTTTAGCTGTTAAGGGTAAGCAGAGCTGATACATACTGCCCAATCAAGGGGCAGAATGTTTCAGGCACTGGCTGTACAATCTCAGCCACGTATATTTGACTTTCAGAGAAAAACATGCTTTAATGGCTGCCAAGGACTGATCTGCATAGAAGACTAGTTGGAAAGTCTTGACCTTGGCAGTTATTCCCTGCCTGCTCCCCTTTAGTGACAGGTCTCTCCCATGTATAGGAAGAAACCTGTCACTCCAGGTGAGCAGATGGTGAGAACCCACCCGGAACCCACCTATCCGACTGGTCATCCATGCAACTCTGTCCCCGGCGGATATTAAACTGTGTTTTTCTCTGAAACTGCAGAATTTCGTATATCTGGCTGAGATCATGCAATCAGTGTGGATCAGGAAGTGCTTTCCATCTCTCCTCTGCTTTCATTAGCCGCCAGCACATTCTGGATACTGGACTGTGACGTGTGGTGAAACTCTGCCCACAGCCCAGTCAATAAGCAGGGGTGTGCGGCGACTGGGTCACGCAAGGGTGATGCAAGTGATTTTGGAACTTGACGTCAGCAGCTGCAGCCAGGGTCACGTGATACAGAGAGAGCGGTCAATGATAGCGCCGCTCACAGGCACAGATGACAGCAAAAGGTATTTCCAAAAATACTTTTTTACAAGGTGTAAATCGGTGGGGGATTTATACAATATAGTGGACAACCCCTTTAAGTCAAAATTAATTTTGTCGCCTTTATTAGTGCATAAAGGCAACCCATTGAAGATAAGCTGTAGCAGACAGAAATCATTCCCATCACCATATCACCTGTGCTACACTTTTTCAGTATTCTCTTTATCCTGTAAGTTCATACTTGCCAACTTTTCATTGATGTCTGGGAGACCTCCCATACTCTGGAAAGGCTTGGCAAATCTCCTTGCTTAGGAAACCTAAAGCTCAGCTGTATTGTTTCTCCTTGATAAGTTCCCGATGGTGTAGGTAGCCTTACAGGCAATGCGACTTGGGAAAAAATAGCTTGTTGTAAAGATTTCACTTAGTTTGAGCTTATTAGGATGCCACGGTAGTAGAAAGTCAGATCAGGACAAATCTTCCTATTTATATACTTCACAATCAACTTTAATGCCCCAATTCTTTAAAAGAAACCTGTTAGCTACTTCATGCTGCCCAAACCACAAGCAGCTTGAATCAAAGCCTGGTGCCACGATTGCAGCTATGTATATTTTTCTTGAAGATTCGGCCAGATACTTTTCAGGAGACTAGATGAGACTAGTACGGCACCACCCCCAAACAGCTTTTCTCAGCGCTGCATCGTGAGACTTTTTCTCACAGTGCTAGCGGTGATCTCACTGAGGTCACCGCAGTTCATCAGCCTTGCTCATAGCAAAGTGAACTGTGAACGTGGAGCGCCCCCAGTAGGGCTATGGGGTACTCGGTACCGGGTCCTTCGGTTCTCAGTAGAGATGTCACGGTGGCTGCCCCGGTCCGTGGCCCTAGGGACGTCCGTTGTAAATTGGGGAAACTGTTATGATCCTTGTGGCTTAGGATCACAAATCTGACCAGCTAAGTAGGAACATAGAACGAGCTCTGGGGATGTGGTAACTAGACTGACCGCAATGCTGATCCTAACTGCACACACTATAAGCAGCCGTGGAACGTACCTAGAAATCCTAGACGTCTTTTCACAGCCTGAGAAACTAACTACCCCTTGAGGGAAACAAAGCCTCACTTGCCTCAGAGAAATAATCCCAAAGTATAGAACAGCCCCCCCACAAATAATAACGGTGAGTAAAGGAGAAGGCACAAACGCAGTAATGAAAACAGATTCAGCAAAGGAGGCCCGCTAATCATTAGATAGACAGAGGACAGCAAAGAGTCTATGCGGTCAGTAAAAAACCCTATCCAAAAATATCCACGCTGAGGATGCAAGAACCCCCACACCAACTAACGATGTGGGGGGAGCACCTCAGCACCCCAGAACTAACCAGCGAGCAAAAAATCACATAAAAGCAAGCTGGACTGAACTCATAATATACTGAGAAATGTTTTCAAGGAAATCATGAGCAAATAAACAAGCAAACTTAGCTTCTCCTAGAAGAAGACTGGTCACAAGGAATATTCAGGAGAGCAATGAATCAGGACTGAATACACCGACAGCAGGCAACAAGTAAAGGTCCAGCTGGCTTAAATAGGCCCCGCTTAGCAGCAAAAATGAAACAGCTGAACCAGCCAAGACCAGCCATATAGCTAAAGGCCACCAGAGGGAGCCCAAGAACAAATTCACAACAGAGCCCAAGAACAAATTCACAACAGGAAACGTCTTTAAAGGGATAGTGTTCGTGACGCCACCTGTGGTATTCGGTCAGGATGACCGACGCTGCTTAGGAGTCTGCTGGGGATGATGTGATGGCAGCTAGATGGTGTACCTTCCCACAGGTGAAGTGTATCCCCAGGGCTTCCCAGAGTGTAGAGGGTGGATGGTGTGAGGCGCAGTGAAGAACAAGGACACAAGGTTGCAGTCTCTTTACCTTTACTGAAGGCTTCAGCATCCACAGTCCAGGGTATGGGCCACAGGGTAGGCAGAGTCCGGCCGGTCTGAAGGCAAATCCAGAGTCCCCTTATCCAGGTGGAAATCAGTAGCCTTCCTCTAGCGCCTGGATGTTGTAGTACCACCCTGCTGAGCTTCTCAGTAAGGTCCTTACAACTATTGTAGATGTAATGTCTCTTTCTCTCTGTCCCCCTGATGGATAGATAGGACAAACCCATATGACTGATGGCCTGAGGCTTTTTACAGGGACTCTAGCACACCCCAGCCCCCACAGTTGCCACCGTGCCTCCTGGGTATAAGGTCGGGCAGCTAACGTGGAATTAACTGTCCTGCCGGTCTCTGAAGTAAAGCGTAGAGATCCTCACTCCCTCGGTGTTCCGGCTACTGGATTCTGCGCCTCAGAAGGAGGCAGCCATTTGCAGGGCAGAACTCCTTCTGGTTTCCTCTCCTTTTGCTATGACTTCATTTCTCACCCTCTGCAACGCAAATCCCTTCAATGTCTCTTTCCTAGGATGCTGCTGCACGTAGGGCAGGCGCAGCTCTGTAGCCTTCTGTTCTGGCCTCTGACAGGATCCCACTCCTGTCAGGGACCCACTACCTGAGCGGAGCCCAGATAGCAGCTCACTAGGTCCAGCCCAGCCAGCGTCCGCCAGACTGGTGCGGACTGGGTGAAGCCCAGCTCGCTTCTCTCTCTCTTCCTATCCAGACTGCCAGTTTTACCTAATTGTGAGGCGTGCCCTAATAGATAGGAGCATAGCTCCCCCTGGTGGACTGGAGTGTGAAGTGTGTTGTGTGGTTTGTGATACCTGGTAAAGAGATCTCCTTTATTGCCTTGAGACGTAGCATCACTCCCCCTGGTGGAAGAACGACATTACTGCAACGACCAGAACTCTGGGGCGCTGCAAACGCAGCCTGAGTGACGTGCGGTAACCTCGATGGCGTCACCGCTAGTAACTGATGCAGTGGCTCATTCTCCTGCTGTTTTCAGTCTGGATAGTTGCATCTTGGCACCATCCAGGTTGAAAACCAGTTATCGCAGTCATGGATTACATTGTTGGATAGACAGGTGACAGTTGTTTTTTTTTTTTACAGGAGACCAGGGCTTCAATGGAATGAGCGTTATGTGAGTATTTTTGTAGTTTAATATTTCCTGTTTTTTTTACAGGGGACCAGAATTTCAATGTAATGGGCGTAAGGTGAGTATAACTGATGGTTATTGTTAACAAACCATGCATGATAAAGCTGACAACTGAGGCTTGCAGCTCCCAGCTGTCAGTTGTGCCATGCTGTTTATAAAAAATAGAAAGACCGAACAACATTTATTTTATTTATTTATAGAGCAGGCACCGGCTGATGAATACACCCAATAGCCGGGCCTGCTCTCACTGTTATTAGCAGAAGCAGGCGTATGTTGATCGGAGCAGCACTCACATCAGTCGACACCTCTGTGACCAGAGGTAAACTCTTACTGCTGGTGCTCTGACCGGCGGTAATGATCTTACTGCCGAATGGAGCAACTGGAGTTTCTCGTGCTGTCATGCAGATGACAGCGTGGGAAACACCTGACGTTTGGGATGCCGAACACGAACAGTAACACGCATTTCCTGGAGAAGTCCGTGTTTGGGGTCCGTACCCAGCAGTAGGTGTTCGATACGGACCTCACACTTTACTGTTCGGGTTCACTCATCGCTAGTGATAACGTCATTGTGTCGGTGCCGGCTGAGGCACGTCACAGAAAAGACGACAGAAGCTGTAGCGTATGGGAGCCAGAAGTATGAATAATAGATACCAAATGAATAATCCAAATGGAAAGATATAAGCAATATCCAAGGACAAGATGAAGGTTAGGGTCGAAATAGGAGTGGAGATCAGAATCACAATGCACAGGAACAGATGTCAAGCAAAGGTTAATACACTGATCTGTAGACAAGGCATGGCAGCGAGGTTCAAAAATGGTTTTGATTGGAGATGGAGGTGTCTATTGTTTTAGCAACTGAAGATGGTAGGTTTTTGAAGCCAATGATGGTATTTGAGCACCATTTTACTCCCTTTTCCATACAACTATATAAATAATATACTTTTGTAATTAAAAGAATTGACTTTTCATACATTTACCCTATAAACTTTATTGTTTTTCCTTTTACATGATGTACAATTCAAGCTATAAATATCATGTTACATATTACGGCCCATCTATACCCACCGATACAATTAATAATGTGAATTTAGCCTTCATTCTGATACTTAAACCTGCTGGATCACCTGCTGTGTTCACAGTCTTCTGGATACTTCCCTGTAAAGGCCTGACCTACTTTTGATCCATTTAATATACTGTATGCTAAGTTTGCTCTTTCTCTTCTTCTCTCTCTCTGGCCGGAGGCATTATCTTCCCTGTATAATAAACTTTATCTGTCATTTATCAGCCCATACTTTCAATACAGTATGGCCGATTGCTTCTGCAATTATATCTTCTTGGATTACAAAAGGCGCTGAAATTAGTTTATAAGGGAGTATGTTATTTGAATGCGATTCTTTTTGTGCCGGGCGAATATGTGCTTTCAGAATGTAATGTACAAGCGTCTTTAGAAAAAAAGAAGGTTCTGAGGATTTCTTGAAGTGATTAAAAATCGGTTTTATTATTAATATACTCTAAAACTACATAGAAATATAGATGGATACTTTGGTAGCATGGTTTACAGTTAGAACAGTCAGATTGTGGAATGCCCGACCACAAGAGGTAGTAATGGCAGACACTATAACAGCTTTTAAAAAAAGGGCTGGACAATTTCCTTGAAACACATAACATTGCGGGGTACAGTTAAATTAGTGACGAAATGTACAATTAGTGGAGAAAGGTTAAACTTGATGGACCCAGATCTTTTTTCAACCTATGTAACTATGATGGACAAAGCACCGTTTTTGTCACCTTGGTCCAACCCACACCAATAGAAACGCAGTGAAGGCATAGTTTAGAATCCAGTATTGAAGCTTAGAAATTAAAGAGTGTTATGTAGTAAAGATGTTCAAATATAGAGACAGTGATGAGGAACATGATAGATAGATAGATAGATAGATAGATAGATAGATAGATAGATAGATAGACATGAGTTAAGATAGATAGATATTAATATGTCAGTGGCTATATAATCAGTGTTTTTTTAACTTTTTTTTTATTGTTAAATAAATTAATTTAAAAAAATAGCTCTCTCATAATTTTCATAACCAGCAGAGGGAAAGCCGACAGCTGGGGTCTGTTATTAATTATTTGAAAAAGGGGTCATTAGCCCTAATATTCCCAGGCTATTAATAAAAGCTCATAGTTGTTTACTTAGCCTTACTTAGCAAAGGCTAAACAGACAGCTGTGGGCTGATATTAATAGCCTGGGAAGGGGCCATGGATATTGGTCCCCTTCCCAGACTAATAACATCAGCCCTCGGTGGCCCCAAAAATGGCACATCAATTATATGTGCCAAATCTGGCACTTAGCCTCACTTTTCCAAGTTGCCCTGATGTGGTGCCAAGTGGGGTAATAGGGTTGGAGTTGATGTCAGCTCTTTTATGGCTGCTGAAAACAAGCACAGGGATTAGTAATGGAGAGGCATCTATAAGATGCCCCCATTACTAAATCCATACTCACATGGTAAAAAATACACAGCCAGAATAAAGTCCTGTAATTGAAAGAAAAACACAGACTCCTTTATTTGAAATAAACACTCCCCACACTCTTTTACCTATTAGTGTAAAATTAAAAATAAAAAAACATATTCCTCTCCTGTCCAATGATAATCCATTTGTCCCACGCCATAATCCATCTTTCCTTCATCTGGATGCCTTGCTGAACGGCGACGACATGATGCGACCTTTCAGCCTGGCATCCAGGCCACAATGAGCTGAGTGTCAGAGCACAACGTCAGTGACCCATGGTGACATCGTTGAGGTTACTGAAACTGTGGTTCCTACAGGCAGCTTATTGTGAGCGGCCCGATGAACTGATGAACTGCGGTGACCTCAATGAGATCATCACTAGCACCGTGAGAAAATTTTCATGGTGCTAGCGGTGACGTGTTGAAGGTTACCACAATTCATCAGCCGGCTCACATTGAACTGAGCAAGGAAACAGCAGGCAGTGATCGGCGGTAATCTCTATGACGTTACCGTTTGACACTCAAGCTGCACCGCAAGCTCATCTCAGTGTGTCCTAGATTCATGGCTGAGAAGTCACATCATGCCACTGCTCAGCTATGTAATCCAGACGGATTTCTTTGTGGGAAAAATGGATTGTCGTCAGACAGGTGAGGAATATGTTTTTCTTATTATTTTTATTTTTACAATAATAAATGTGAAAATGAGGGTGTAATGTGCTTATTTCAATTAAAAGACTTTACTCTGGCTGTGCATTTTTTACAATATGACTATGGGGTTAGTATTCAGGGAGTCTTATAGATGCATCAGAATCACTAACCCTTGGGCTTGATGTCATCTGACAATGCAAAGTTGACATCAACCCAACCTAATATCCCACTTGCCACTGCACCATGGTAAGTGGGAAGAGCAAGACTAAGTGCCAGAACTGGCGCATCTTATGGATGCACCATTTCTGAGGCAGCTAAAGGCTGATATTGGTAGCCTCGGAGGGGTTAATATCCCTGGCCACTTCCCAGGCTATTAATATCAACCCACAGCTCTCTGTTTAGCCTTTGCTCATTAGAATTTATAGGGGTCCCTATGTCATTTTTTTTTCTGTGGTCCCCTGTGAATTAACCAGTAAAGGCTAAGCAAACAGCTGTGAGCTATTATTAATAGCCTGGGAATATATTTGGGATATTGTCCACTTTCCCAGATAAGTAACATCTGCCCGTAGCTGTGGGCTTTCCCTCTGCTGGTTATCGAAATCACAAGGGAGTTCAATTTTTTATTTAATTCTTTATTGTACACACGATGTATGCAGCGAGTGCTGATGTCAACTCCCATTATTGTCGCCTGGTCTCTCTGAGCTCAGGGAGACCAGGCGACAATGATCAGAGCTGTGTTCAACACCCAGTGCTTGGAAAAAGTACAAACTGTATGGCTTTTCCCAGGTGCCGCTACGTGTCACACGGATGACACACAGATGTCATCCGTGTGTCATTAGTGTGCACATGTGCGGCACGCATTTTACCGTGGTGCTGGTAAAAAATGGACACATCTGAGGCAGCTGACCTGCCAATCCCACCCAGCTCTTTCAGTTGCTCATAAATCCCAGACCCATAAATCCGGGCCTATTAATAAAACCTCTCAGCACTGCGTGTGCTGGAGCACGTTTTCTGGGTTTCACATCACCCAGCCTCTCAGTGACACAAGCATACCATTCAGGACTTGTCTGGTTGCAACCTTACGGGACATAAGAATGGCAAGGCCAATTTCCCATTAAAAATAATGGTGGCTTTCCATGTCAAAAGCAACCGATGTGAGAGTATCCTAAAAATAAGGTTTACTTTAGAAAATATTCAAAAATAAAAAAATAAACATTATTTATCCCACGAAGTCCAAGCAGCTGATAGACTTTGCCAGTCAATGTCTACTTTCAAGAAGCAATAACATTCTGTTTATACGGTTGACCACTGCAGCCAATTACTGTCCCATACATGTGCAGATCGTCTTCGTACCAGGTGCACTAAATCACCAGAGCTGCAGTGTAGGGGGATTTAATAGCCCAGCAGTGGTTGTTGTTTTTTATAACATTTCCTGCAGTCAGGATTATTTCTTACAAAATTCGGATATTTAAAAAGTGAACAGCTTCACATACTCCACACTAAAGGTTTAGATGTGAGGGACATGCCCTGACGAGTCTTTTGGAATTGTAGTTCATGAAACATGCAGTATCCCTGCTTTACATCTCAACAGGTTTATGTTTTTTTTTTATCGATTGTACAGGAAAAAACAGCCGCGAAACATAACAGTTTAATCTATGGGTGGTATCTGGTCATGAATCTCAGTCCCAATACCACACCCAGCCTATGGTACTATATTTTTTAATATATCACAACCTCTCTAAAGGAGTTGACCCAAATTTCAATATTGATGAACTATTCTTTAGATATCAGATTGATGGTGGTCTGTTAAACACCATTCCAGTGTATCCCAGGCTCTGCTTCCATCCCCTCAGTCTGCTGCTCTATGTTGTGCTCCACGTTGGGTTTGCAGACAGTATAGTGTGGCACAGTGACTTCATCTCCCCAATCATTCTTAAACCCATTAGGACACAAACCTGTCTCTTAGCATTGACTTTTGTTTGGTCTACCCCACCTTGTGTGCACATGGTGCTTTAACTTTCTTCAGTCACTACTGGGTTCCACTTCACCCATCCTGCTCTTCCCAAGATTCCTGACTATGCCAAGTACTCTCTTCCCATGTGCTTTCTTGCTTACCTCATCAACATCTAGGGTGCATGTATCCACTTGGACCTGAAGCTTAAAAGATCCACCTCACCAGGTAAGCCTAAACAGGTCCAATACCTTTTAGTTGCTGCTAGCAGATCCCGCAGCCACCAGATGTACGCAATGCGTGGAGATGGAAAGCCCAGAATGGTACACTGTGTAGTGGCCGTTCCCACATTCGGCAGCTTAATACTTATTGAAGTGAATGGGAGCTGTTGTGGATTCTGTTTGTGGGCTCCCTCTGGTGGTTACTGCTGGTACTGGGTGACTTTGGTGGGTTGCGGCCTTTGGTTTCCACCTGTCCATCAGTGGCTGGGTGTTTCCTATTTTACCTGGCCTTTCTGTCATTTCCCTTGCCGGCTATCAATGTATTCAGATGTGCTCTGTTTGGTTCCTGCCTACCTGCTCCCAGATCTTTCAGGATAAGCTAAGTGCTGATTTTCAGTTGTTTGGTTTTTTGTCCAGCTTGCTTATTATGTCTCTATGCTAGCTGGTAGCTCTAGTGGACTGAGGTTCTCCCCATGTGCCATGAGTTGGCACATGGGTTCTTGTAATCTCAGGATGGTTTTTTTGATTAGGGTTTTTTGCTGACCGCTCAGTCCCCTTTTGTATCGTTCTGCTTTCTAGTTTACAGCGGGCCTCAATTTGCTAAAACTATATATATCATCTCTATGTGTGTGCCTTCCTCTCATTTCACCGTCAATACATGTGGGGGGCAACTATATCTTTTGGGGTTCATTCCGCTGGAGGCAAGTGAGGTCTTTATTTTCTCTGCAGTGCTAGTTAGCTCTTAGGCTGGTGCGTGGCGTCTAGAACCAACGTAGGCACGCTCCCTGGCTATCTCTAGTTGCGTTTGTCAGGCGTAGGGCAGCGGTCAGCCCAGGTTCCATCACCCTAGAGCTCGTCCGTAATATATTTGTACTTTGCTTGTCCTGTGCTATCCCTAGCCATTGGGATTCATGACAGTATAGCCGGCCCACAAAGTGTTAATATTTTGGGCTGAAGCAGGAGAAATAGAAGTGTTTAAGGGAAATTTTTTTTTTTTTTTCCCTTCAGAGTTTTGCTGCCTAGCCCTTAATTGCTGTCTAGCTGCTTCTTACCTCCTCTTAACCCTTGAATGGCTCTGATCTTAGCTGTTTAACATCGATGTCCAGAGTTTGGCTTCCAGCCTGAGTAATCTCGCGGCAAAAGTTCAAAACATACAGGATTTTGTTGTTCACACTCCCATGTCTGAACCTAAAATTCCTATTCCAGAGTTCTTTTCTGGAGATAGATCTACCTTCCTGAATTTCAGGAACAATTGTAAATTGTTTCTTTCTTTAAAATCTCGCTCCTCTGGAGACCCTGCTCAACAGGTCAAGATTGTAATATCTTTCCTGCGGGGCGACCCTCAGAATTGGGCATTTGCATTGGCACCAGGGGATCCTGCATTGCTCAGTGTGGATGCGTTTTTTCTGGCATTGGGATTGCTCTATGAGGAACCTAACCTGGAGATTCAGGCTGAAAAGGCTTTATTAGCCCTCTCTCAGGGGCATGATGAAGCGGAGATATATTGTCAGAAGTTTCGGAAATGGTCGGTGCTTACTCAGTGGAATGAGTGCGCCCTGGCTGCAAACTTCAGAAATGGTCTTTCTGAGGCCATTAAGGATATTATGGTGGGGTTCCCTACGCCTACAGGTCTGAATGAGTCTATGGCTATGGCCATTCAGATTGATTGGCGTTTACGGGAGCGCAAACCCGTGCACCAGTTGGCGGTGTCTTCTGAACAGGCACCTGAGACTATGCAATGTGATAGAATTCAGTCCAGAAGTGAACGGCAAAATTATAGGCGGAAAAATGGATTGTGTTTCTATTGTGGTGATTCAGCTCATGTTATATCAGCATGCTCTAAACGCACAAAAAGGGTTGATAAATCTTTTGCCATTGGTACTCTGCAGCCTAAGTTCATTTTGTCTGTGACTCTGATTTTTTCCACTGTCTTCCATTTCCGTCGATGCCTATGTGGATTCAGGCGCTGCCCTGAGTCTTATGGATTGGTCATTTGCTAAACGCTGCGGTTTTAGTCTGGAACCTCTGGAAGTTCCTATTCCTCTGAAGGGAATTGACTCTACACCATTGGCTATGAATAAACCGCAGTATTGGACACAAGTGACCATGCGCATGACTCCCGTTCATCAGGAGGTGATTCGCTTCCTTGTACTTTATAATTTACATGATGTACTAGTGCTTGGTCTGCCATGGTTACAAACTCATAATCCTGTCCTGGACTGGAAAACAATGTCTGTGTTAAGCTGGGGATGTCAGGGGGTTCATGATGATGCACCTCCGATTTCTATCGCTTCATCTACTCCTTCTGAGATCCCTGCGTTTTTGTCTGACTATAGGGATGTTTTTGAGGAGCCTAAGCTCAATTCGCTCCCTCCGCATAGAGATTGTGACTGTGCTATAGAATTGATTCCTGGCAGTAAGTTCCCTAAGGGTCGTTTATTTAATCTGTCACTGCCAGAGCATACTGCTATGCGGAATTATATTAAGGAGTCCTTGGAAAAGGGACATATTCGTCCATCTTCGTCCCCTCTGGGAGCAGGGTTTTTTTTTGTGGCAAAAAAAGATGGTTCCCTGAGGCCTTGTATAGATTATCGCCTTCTGAATAAGATTACAGTCAAGTATCAGTATCCATTGCCATTATTGACTGATTTGTTTGCTCGCATTAAGGGGGCTAGGTGGTTCACTAAGATAGATCTTCGCGGTGCGTATAATTTGGTGCGGATAAAACAGGGTGATGAGTGGAAAACCGCATTTAATACGCCTGAGGGCCATTTTGAGTATTTGGTAATGCCTTTTGGACTCTCCAATGCTCCGTCAGTCTTTCAGTCCTTTATGCACAATATTTTCCGTGAATATCTGGATAAGTTTATGATTGTGTATTTGGATGATATTTTGGTGTTTTCTGATGACTGGGAGTCTCATGTTCTACAGGTCAGGAAGGTGTTTCAGGTTCTGCGGGCCAATTCTCTGTTTGTGAAGGGCTCAAAGTGTCTCTTCGGAGTCCAGAAGATTTCTTTTCTGGGGTACATTTTTTCTCCTTCTACTATTGAGATGGATCCCGTCAAGGTTCAGGCGATTTGTGACTGGACACAACCTACATCTGTTAAGAGCCTTCAGAAGTTCTTGGGGTTTGCTAATTTTTATCGTCGGTTCATTGCTAATTTTTCCAGTATTGTTAAACCTTTGACTGATTTGACTAAAAAGGGTGCTGATGTTGCTGATTGGTCTCCTGCGGCCGTGGAGGCCTTTCAGGAACTTAAGCGCCGGTTTTCTTCTGCTCCTGTGTTGTGTCAACCAGATGTTTCACTTCCTTTTCAGGTTGAGGTTGATGCTTCCGAGATTGGAGCGGGGGCGGTTTTGTCACAGAGAAGTTCTAATGGCTCGGTGATGAAGCCATGTGCATTCTTCTCTAGAAAATTCTCGCCCGCCGAGCGCAATTATGATGTGGGTAATCGGGAGCTTTTGGCCATGAAGTGGGCATTTGAGGAGTGGCGTCATTGGCTTGAGGGTGCTAAACATCGTGTGGTGGTCTTGACTGATCACAAGAATCTCATTTACCTTGAGTCTGCCAGGCGTTTGAATCCTAGACAGGCTCGTTGGTCGTTGTTTTTTTCTCGTTTCAATTTCGTGGTTTCATACCTGCCAGGTTCAAAGAATGTGAAGGCAGATGCTCTTTCCAGGAGTTTTGTGCCTGACTCTCCTGGAGACTCTGGGCCTACTGGTATCCTTAGGGATGGGGTAATATTGTCCGCCGTATCCCCAGACTTGCGACGTGCATTGCAGGAGTTTCAGGTGGATAAACCGGATCGTTGTCCACCAGAAAGACTGTTTGTTCCGGATGATTGGACCAGTAGAGTCATCTCCGAGGTCCATTCTTCTGTGTTGGCTGGTCATCCTGGAATATTTGGTACTAGAGACTTGGTGGCCAGGTCTTTTTGGTGGCCTTCCTTGTCTAGGGATGTGCGTACCTTTGTGCAGTCTTGTGAAGTGTGTGCTCGAGCTAAGCCTTGCTGTTCTCGGGCCAGTGGGTTGTTGTTATCCTTGCCCATCCCGAAGAGGCCTTAGACGCACATTTCCATGGATTTTATTTCTGATCTCCCGGTTTCACAGAAAATGTCCGTTATCTGGGTTGTGTGTGACCGCTTTTCTAAGATGGTTCATTTGGTGCCCTTGCCTAAGTTGCCTTCCTCCTCTGAGTTGGTCCCTTTATTTTTTCAGAACGTGGTTCGTTTGCATGGGATTCCGGAGAATATCGTTTCTGACAGGGGATCCCAGTTTGTGTCTAGATTTTGGCGGACGTTTTGTGCCAAGATGGGCATTGATTTGTCTTTCTCGTCTGCATTCCATCCTCAGACGAATGGCCAGACGGAGCGAACTAATCAGACCTTGGAAACTTATTTGAGGTGTTTTGTTTCTGCTGATCAAGATGACTGGGTTGCTTTTTTGCCACTGGCCGAATTTGCTCTTAATAATCGGGCTAGTTCGGCCACGTTGATCTCTCCTTTTTTTTGTAATTCGGGGTTTCATCCTCGTTTTTCCTCTGGTCAGGTGGAGCCTTCGGATTGTCCTGGAGTGGACGTGGTGGTGGACAGGCTACATCAGATTTGGAATCAGGTGGTGGACAATTTGAAGTTATCTCAGGAGAAGACTCAGCAGTTTGCTAATCACCGTCGCCGCGTGGGTCCCCGACTTCTTGTTGGGGATTTGGTGTGGTTGTCTTCTCGTTTTGTCCCTATGAAGGTCTCTTCTCCTAAGTTCAAGCCTCGGTTCATCGGTCCTTATAGGATCTCGGAGATTCTTAACCCTGTATCTTTTCGTTTGGATCTCCCAGCATCGTTTGCTATTCATAATGTGTTCCATCGGTCGTTGTTGCGGAGGTATGAGGTGCCCGTTGTTCCTTCGGTTGAGCCTCCTGCTCCGGTGCTGGTGGAGGGAGAATTGGAGTATGTTGTTGAGAAGATCTTGGATTCTCGTGTTTCCAGACGCAAACTCCAGTATTTGGTTAAGTGGAAGGGTTATGGTCAGGAGGATAATTCCTGGGTGGTCGCCTCCGATGTTCATGCGACTGATTTGGTCCGCGCCTTCCATAGAGCTCACCCTGATCGCCCTGGGGGTTCTCGTGAGGGTTCGGTGACCCCTCCTCAAGGGGGGGGTACTGTTGTGGATTCTGTTTGTGGGCTCCCTCTGGTGGTTACTGCTGGTACTGGGTGACTTTGGTGGGTTGCGGCCTTTGGTTTCCACCTGTCCATCAGTGGCTGGGTGTTTCCTATTTTACCTGGCCTTTCTGTCATTTCCCTTGCCGGGTATCAATGTATTCAGATGTGCTCTGTTTGGTTCCTGCCTACCTGCTCCCAGATCTTTCAGGATAAGCTAAGTGCTGATTTTCAGTTGTTTGGTTTTTTGTCCAGCTTGCTTATTATGTCTCTATGCTAGCTCGTAGCTCTAGTGGACTGAGGTTCTCCCCATGTGCCATGAGTTGGCACATGGGTTCTTGTAATCTCAGGATGGTTTTTTTGATTAGGGTTTTTTGCTGACCGCTCAGTCCCCTTTTGTATCGTTCTGCTTTCTAGTTTACAGCGGGCCTCAATTTGCTAAAACTATATATATCATCTCTATGTGTGTGCCTTCCTCTCATTTCACCGTCAATACATGTGGGGGGCAACTATATCTTTTGGGGTTCATTCCGCTGGAGGCAAGTGAGGTCTTTATTTTCTCTGCAGTGCTAGTTAGCTCTTAGGCTGGTGCGTGGCGTCTAGAACCAACGTAGGCACGCTCCCTGGCTATCTCTAGTTGCGTTTGTCAGGCGTAGGGCAGCGGTCAGCCCAGGTTCCATCACCCTAGAGCTCGTCCGTAATATATTTGTACTTTGCTTGTCCTGTGCTATCCCTAGCCATTGGGATTCATGACAGGGAGCTGAAATATCCAAGAATGGTCAGTACAGAGATTACAAAGCTGTGCTGTCCCGGATAAATATACTGTGTACTTTCAGCAGCAGTTAATGGGGGTGCTGGGTGTTGGAATGACACCAATCTGATATTGATGTCCTATACTTTAAAATTATAGGCCACACAGCACAGTTATTGGGGATCAATAAACGACTTTTTTGAGGCTTAACATGTACTTTCCAGGTAGATTGCATTAAGGGAATCTACCATGTTTAAAATTGTATCAGATCTGCAGACAGGATGTTATTGAGCCGGAGGACCTGATCAGTATGATAGACAATTTGGGGGGGGGCAGTTTCAGTAAAACTTGTATTTTTGTTCCACTGAAATCCCTGGTGTTCTTATTCATATGAGTTCAGTGTGCGGTTCTTCCCTGTATACCTGACATACATAGACAACAGTCAATCACTGAGTAGGACCGCCCACTGGACTCATACATACAAACACCAGGGATTTCAATGAATAAATATACCGTAAGTTGTACTGAATCTTTTCCAACAAACCTATATATCATTCTGCTCTGCTATTCCTTCCCTATACCATGATGTCCACGGATTGACTGTACATAGTGACAAGTTCCCTATAAAGCACTGTATATTAGGATGTCAATACTTAGCTAGATTATATATATGACAAAGCCCTCGTAATAACTTCCTCTTGCTATAAGAATCATACTCAGGACAGAACAATGATCCCGTTATCAATATAATCATTTATTTATAAAGAACCCACTTATTATCCACTGGAGATTAGTACATACGAGGCTGAAAGCCGGGACAGATCCTTTGACAGAGCTGACATTTTAGATGACATGCTGTATAAAAATGAACAACGCTTTAAGGCAGCAATCAGACATACCGGCTCTATATATTAAATATACAGCAGTAAGAAAAATCTGTCTCCAATCTTCAGGCCATTCAGGAGGAACAGAACAGCAACAATCAAAATTACCCGGCTGTGTACAGGACAGAAAAAGCAACAAGGAATAATGCATGAGACATTAATTTTAAATGGCTTGAATGTAAATGGTCTAGTGAAATTCAGTCGGCTCTATAACAACAGTTATCTAGAAGCTTATAACTTCACAATAGACATATATTCAATGTTCCTACAGCAGTAAACACAATTACTCCACTAACTTAACGGCATGCATTTTTTTTCCAACTTCGGTAATTTTCTAAAAGTCATGTTAATAAAAAAAACTACTTCAATTTAAAGAGTCTGCATAAGTACATGTAAAGGAAACCTGTCGGGACTAGAGATGAGTGAACCTGAACTTAAGAGTTTGGCGTTCGTACTGGACGGGTAGACTTTCCCTGGAAGTTCATTGCAATGTTCGGGGTTCCAGGGCAAGAGAGACAGCGAGAGACCACTCATCCCGAGTCAGGATACCTTTACTACCAAAAAATAGTGGGATGGTTGTTTATGTCCTAGTTAAAGATGAGCGATTTTCCCAGGAATAACAATTTGCAGAACAGTTATTCAATAATGTCCGTTATTACGCTTTGTGGTCTCTACAGGCCCCAAAGTATAATACAGTAAATCATGAACAGAGATGCGGCACTCACTCAGATGCAGTAAAAACTGAAGTCCTTTATTTTACCATGATGAGGTTAAAAAACAAGATCCATAGGAACAGCAGGTGTGTCCCCTGGTGCCATTCATTCTCTACTCCTCCTTGGAACATAAAACCGTAAATGCACTATGTAAAAAAAAATTATTCTCACCTTCCCGTTCATCTTTCTGGATTCTCAACTCCTTACCGTCATGCCTCCGACTCTCACAGCATCTTCTTATCAGTTACACGATTGCTGAAATTCCTTTCACGCAGGCGCGTGAAAGGTCATGATGTTATAATGTCAAGGCCGATTTGTGCAGAACCATAACAGGCCTCATTAGAGTCGGAAGTCCTGGCCTATCGTGAGAGAGGATTTCAGCATTCGCCCTGACGACCATACAAGGACTAGAAAGGTGAGTGTGAGGAGAAGAGGGTCCAGAAAGGTGAGTGGTGAGGTGAGTACAAGGATTTATTTTGTAACCTTTTGATGATACTTACAATGGTCCTTTATGGTTCATTAAATTGAGAGCATGCTGAATCTGCGCGGAAGCTAATCTCAAAAAATTTGCATTTTTCTGAATTTTTTTAATATATGAGTAGAATTCAATTCATCTCAAACATATTCTTTCATTTCTAGTCCTATTTTTAATTTTTTTTAACAGCTTTCGGCTTGATCTTGTGCCATGGCAAGTTGATGGATGAGCGAGCTATAAGAAGATCAATCTTATGCAACCCATCAGGGTTTTCATGGCCTTTTCTTGAAAGTATCAAACGATCAAGTTGCTGGTCTTCCTCTTTGCCTTGTTCCTTCTATTTTTCCCACCATGATGTCCTTCTCCAGTGATTGCTCTCTTTGTATGATGTGTCAAAAGTAAGCAAGTCATAGCTTGATGATTTTTGCTTCAAGTGATATGTCTGGATTGATTTGTTCCAAAATTGATTTAATTGTACTTGTCATCCATGGTTTTGATAGCATACATCTCCAGCACCACATTTCTAATGTGTTTATTCTTCGTCTGTCTTGTTACTTAATTGTACAAATTTCACATCCGTATGTTATCACAGAAAAGACCAAACTATGTATGAGCCATGCACATATAGGCAGAGGCTTGTTACTGTCAGCGGGCAGGTAGAAGTCACCGGGGACCCGGCTGTATGACCTAGCGCTGCTCGGTCCCGGTAGCTATTAAAAGTATGTTTTTCTCTGAAATGCCGCAGTGTTTCAGAGACAAACATACCTGGCTGAGCTAGGACAGCCAGTGGCTGATACATGCTGCCCATGGCTTGAAGAGCATGTATCAGCTGACAAGTTGCGTTTAAGGTGACTGTGAAGGCCTCTCCAGTAACTGCTAAGAATACTTCTGAAACCAAGCCTTGGTGAACTTTGAGGTATGATTGGGATCATTGTGATGTTGGAAAGTCCAATTACACCCAAGCTTCAGCTTACTCATAGAAGCCTAGACATTTTCTCTTTGGATTTCCTGATCCCTGACTGAATCCATCTTGCAATCCTTAAATTGCAGGTTTCCAGTGCCAGATGAAGAAAAGCAGCCCCAGAGCATCACTGAACCACTGCCATACTTCACTGTAGGAATTTCCAAGCCACTGTCATGCTTCACTATAGGCATCACCAAACCACCCTCATGCTTCACTACAGTCATCACTAAACCACCAACATGATTCACTGTAGGCAGGGTGATCTTTTCCATATATACTTCATTTTTCCTCATCCAAACATACTGCTGATGTTTAGGACTGAAAACTTCTAGTTTTGTGTTATCCTTCCACAGAACAGACTTTAGTAACATTTTTTGTTTAATTTATATGGTTTTGAACATACTGGAGCCAGATTTTCTTGTGCCTTTGGTTCAATAAAGGTGTATGTCTTGTAGTTTGGGCAAGGAGACATTCAGCTTTTAGTATGTGCCAAATTGAAACCTCAGTACATGTTGCTACAAAATCTTGCTGCAGTCTTTGGCAGTCACTTAAGCATTTTTGACCAACTGCCTCCTCAGTAATTTGGTGGTAGCTAGTGATAGTTTCCTCTTTCTGTCACACCCAGAGTGGAGACAGAGTTCCTTAGAAACTAACAGTTATTTTCAGTTTTTTCCCTGAATCAACAATTTATATGAAAATAATACACAATGTTATATATCTTATGAGAGAAATCCACTTATTTCTTCTCCTGGACCGATCATTCATTCTCAAATATTCTCAATTCGAGGGTATAATCTGCCTTCAGTTTTTTATATTACTGAGATAGGAGATGGCAGTTGGTGCTTTCAAAGTTCTTTTGAAGATGATGTAGAATGCATGTTCCTCCCCCTCCATAGATACTTTATGAGCACCAGCTGTCATCTCCTATCTCAGTAATGGGAAAATAGTCAGTTACTTTTTGAACTTGCATATAAAGCACTGCAGAATATGATAGAGCTATACAGTATAAGCAATGCACAATAATAAATAAACTTGCGAGCTATACTTCCAACTATATCATTAGAAATGTGAGGACTAGTGTTTATTTCAAATAAAGGACTTTGTGATTATTTATTTGAATTAAAGGGCTTTTCTCTGTCTTTTTTACATTTGACTAGACTATGAGGTTAGTAATGGGGGTGTCTTATAGATGCCTTTCCATTACTAAGCTTGATGTCACTGGCCATAAAACAGCTGACATTAACCCCAACCCTATTACTACACTTGCCACTACACCAGGGGAGAAGAGTGGTGTTTAAGCGCCAGATTTTGCACACCTTATGGATGCACCATTTGTGAGGTGCCTGAGGGCTGATGTTCTAAGCCTTGGAGGGGGGCCAATATCTCTGGCCCCTTCCCAGGTTATAAATATAAGCCCACAGCTGTCTGTTTAGCCTTTGCTTGTTAGAAATTATAGGGGGACCCCATGTCATCTTTTTTGGAAGGTCCTCCGCAAATTATTCAGTAAAGGCTAAACAAACAGCTATGAGATGTTATTAATAGCCTGGGAATGTTTTGGTATATTGGTCCCCTTTTCCAGATTATTAACATCAGCCCCCAGTGGTCGGCTTTTCTTCTGCTGATTATGAAATTTACAGGGGACCCACCCCCCATCCATGATTATGGGGAACCTGGCAACAATGATGATAACTGGCTTCAGCACTATGAACAGCACTAACTGTACTGATTTTCCAGGACATCGCTAATATCAGGACGTGTGAAGGGGGCTTTAGCGAGCGCAGACCCATGAGACAGGAATCTGTACACCTTTTTAAGACCTTCTAGTTTTATATCCTTTCTCATATAGATCATACCTCTTGAACATGACACAAGAGGACTTGTAGGCACTAGTGTTGAGCAATACCGTCCGATACTTGAAAGTATCGGTATCGGAAAATGAAAGGTAGGGACTCATGTTCATCCACATTATAGCATATTTACAGTACTAAGAACTGATATCGGTGTTTACTCGTCGTTTTCATTTGTCAAAATGATGTTGTGTTTGAAGAAGAACTCCAGTAACAAGACATGAAGTCTCCTACCCAGATGCATGCCCATTCTGTGAAAATGATGTGTGCGGACATGTGTATATCATACTAGACATTGACGAGTAAACTTTTTTTAATAATTTTGGAACATTATGGAACTTTGCAAATCATGTTATTAGTGGATCTGTATGCAATTCTGCAAAAAAAAAAAGATGAAACATCAATAAGTATTCAATAGAGGACAACAGGTAAACCAGAAACAGGGTAGTGGGAGCAAAGGCTTACATCTAGTCCTATCCCAAAGGAGAGCTACTGCAGCACAAATTACTGAAAAAGTTAAAAAAAAATAACTAAACTTTCATTTGTTTTTAATCATTCTTTCCAGCATGGAAAGTTATGAAACTTTGCACTTCACTTTATTAAGGGATTTGTCTTCATTCCTGTAGAAAAAGATTACATGTAAGTGGCTTCCATAGCTTTGTTTTTCCCCTATTTGCCTGCCTTTAGTTGCACTTATATTAGAATGTAGTCATTTGAAGTACAGATGCCTTCAGAGAAATTTTCAGCTCAGCATCTGTGTCTCACAAGGTCTGTGTTCATGTGTTGAGTTTTTGCTTTGTTTTTTTGCGGCATTTTTATGGAAATTTAAAAAAAAAACCACACAGATACAGGAGGTGAGAAACCCATTTATTTTTGTGATTTTCCTAACTTTAAACCATAATGTCTTGGTATCCTCAGCTGAGCTTGGGGTTAGTATTAGTACAGTTTATGTAAATTAGTGAAATGTGTGAAAGTAAACAATGTCCTACCAAGTTATTGCCCAACCAATGTGTGCAAGTAAGCTATGCCCTGCCCTACCAACTCAATGCCTGACCAAAGTGTGCAAGTAAGCTATGCCTTGCCCTACCAACTCAATGCCCGACCAAAGTGTGCAAGTAAGCTATGCCTTGCCCTACCAACTCAATGCCCAACCAATGTGTGCAAGTAAGCTATGCCCTGCCCTAGCAACTCAATGACCGACCAATGTGTGCAAGTAAGCTATGCCCTTCCCTACCAACTCAATGGCCGACCAATATGTGCAAGTAAGCTATGCCCTGCCCTACCAACTCAATGCCCGACCAATGTGTGCAAGTAAGCTATGCCCTGCCCTACCAACTCAATGCCTGACCAAAGTGTGCAAGTAAGCTATGCCTTGCCCTACCAACTCAGTGCCCGACCAAAGTGTGCAAGTAAGCTATGCCTTGCGCTACCAACTCAATGCCCGACCAATGTGTGCAAGTAAGCTATGCCTTGCCCTACCAACTCAATGCCCGACCAAAGTGTGCAAGTAAGCTATGCCTTGCCCTACCAACTCAATGCCCAACCAATGTGTGCAAGTAAGCTATGCCCTGCCCTAGCAACTCAATGACCGACCAATCTGTGCAAGTAAGCTATGTCCTGGCCTACCAACTCAATGCCCGACCAATGTGTTAAGTAATGCCTGCCAATTCAAGTGCCCCTATTGTTTTTACATTTGAAATTGTGTATTTTTTCAATAACTCGTGTAACCTTATTTCAGGGCTGCACTTCATACATGAATCCAGAGTTTTTGATTAAAATAGTCACCATGTTTTTAGACATAAAATCTTTTTCCTTAAATAATTTGATCAAATTGCCCTTTTTTTCCAAATTTTTTTAGGATATATTCACACTGGGTGTGTTTCCTGCGTTTTTCTCTTACTCCCATGACGGCACCACGGAGAGAGGGATCCGCCCTCAGGGACAGGAAACCCACAGGTTAAAAAGGCGGGACCTCTCCTCTACCTCAGTTCGGTTTCCTGTCCCTGACGGGGAATCCACAGTTACCTGACGTCGTGGGATACCGGGGACCATCTGGCCGAATTCAGGCAGCAGGGGGCCCTGCCGCGGTCGTAGGTGGAGGTTCTCCCTGAAGGCACAATCCGGGGTCGGCGGGCCTTGTATGAATGTGCAGGGAAGAGGCAGTGAAGAGGACACCAGTCTGCCTCTTTCCTTCAGCAGCAGCAGCAGCCGGTAATGGGTAGCGGCGGCTACCTGGTATGTTACCGCCGGCTTAGGGCCCTGGGGGTGGCGGTGGTCACCAGCAGGAAGCGCCAAACAGGAGACAGCAGCGGCAGCTGCTGCAAGGCTTCCGTCCCTCCTGGGAGCACGCGCGCATGGGGATGGAGAAGAAGAGCGCTATGGGCGAAGCCGCTGATCAACAAATTTCACAATGTGTGAAAAAAAAAGCTAGCAGAGGAAACTGCAATCCCCGCAGAAGAAACGCCCGCAGCAGCGCCATCACCCGCAGCGGAGACCGCAACAGCAGGGCGAACCTGTTCAATGCCACAACTCGGGATCTTTACGCAGCAGAGGCTCCAGCAGATCCGGGAGAAAATCAACGGTTCAAATGGAGGAGGCTTCCCCAAACACCAGAACCGGTATCTCTCCCACATTAGGAGGGTAAGTGACCTCCGTGAATGTATGTATTCCAAATAGGGATTCATTGTGGAAAGGCACATCGAAAATCAAACATAAAGTGTGCCCACTTTGCTCCACAAATTTACCCGCTACCTGGGTAAAGAAACTCTATGCGACATGCATAGAGAACACCATAAGTGAAGAAACCCCAAGATTCACTTCTGATCTTAAGTACTTAATTAATCAAGTGAAAGATGCGCTGAAAAGCGTAAAGAACCGTAAAAAGAAACGCAAGGCCAGACATAAATCCCCGGAGTCTAGCATTAATTATAGTTCAGATAGCTCTACGTCCCCCTCATCATCCTCTGCATCCCCAGAGAGCGAACAAAACTGTTTTCCTATAGAGGAAATGGATGTTCTAGTCAAAATGGTTACAACAACCATGGGACTGGCGGACACTCACTCTAAAAAATGGTACAAGACCTTATGTTTGGCGGACTAGAACAAAGGAAACGCAGGGCGTTTCCGTTAAACGAAAGAATTCAGGCCCTAATAAAAAAGGAGTGATAAAGGCCAGATAAAAAAGTCCTGTTAACACCTAAGAGAAAATACCCATTTGACCAAAATTAGATGTCGCAATTACGAAGGCCTCTAAAAAAAAAAAAAAAATAAAAATTTTGCATTGCCCTTTGAAGGCATAGGAACTCTCAAAGACCCTATGGATAAGAGGGCCGACATCTTCTTAAAAAGGCTCCTGGGAAGCAGCTAGGGGGGTTAGGGGTTAGGGGGGTAGGGGGGATAGCTGCTACATGTACGGCCAGAGCATGACTAGATCACCTGGAGACCCAATTAAAAGATAAGACTTCAAGAGAATCTATATTAGACTCTGTCAGTAATGAGGGGAGCCGCGGCATGTATAGCGGACGCCTCCATAAATTCAGTGAGACTGACAGCAAGATCAGCCTCATTCTCAAACGCAGCAAAAAGAGCGCTTTGACTGAAGTGCTGGCCAGGTGATCTACAAACTAAGGCCAAGCTATGCTCCATACCATGTCAGGGCGAATTTTTATTCGGGCACCCTGGATGATAATCTTGAAAAAGCTGTAGACAAGAGAAGAAAAGAAAAGAGAAAAAAAAATGCCTTCCCAGGTTTTCCCAATCAGTCTTATAGACCAGTGATTTTCAACCTTTTTTGAGCCGCGGCACACTTTTTATACTTAAAAAATCCCGAGGCACACCACCAACCAAAATGGCACAAAATGGTGCGTCCAGGTTTGAGATGAAAGTCTGCAGTCATTCTATGTGACTGCAGGCTTCTGAATTCTCACAGCGCAAGCACTGCACACTTTCAGGATTCTCCCTTGCCGGTGGCCAGAGTGGACGGTCATGACAGCACAAGTATGTGATTTGGATACTTCTGGTCACATTCTAACTAGACGTGTCCGGCCTCAGTCAATTCATTTTCATTGAATGAGGCCACACATGTCTAGTCAGCACGTGACCGCATGTATGTAAATCACCAACATCAGAGAATTATGATAGCAGTGTGCACTGTGAGAATTCAGAAGTCTGCAGTCACATAGTATGACTGCAGACTCATCACAACCTTGGACATCCCCTTTAATGTTCCTAACAAATAAAAATGAGAATTAGTATCACAAAAAAAACACATTTACATCCATGTACCTGATAGATGACGTTGTTTGTGGAGTCGCCTCTTTCTTTTCATCTTCACCTTGTCCAGATGCCATGATGACTCTTCTCATCCACCGGCAGAGCTCGTTTCTGCAGACTTCCATCTTCTCCTGTCTTCTGCAGCACATCCCGACACAACACCCTTAAAGATAGCAGTGTTATTATAATGCTCCGGAATAACAATATCTGCCCTAGGCTGAGCCTCTGAGTAAATAATTGCCCCTCACTTTATTCCCAGCACATAATATGACCCTCACTGTCCCTCTTATGGTACATGCCATCCACACTACCCTCTCTCTCTTTTCCATACTTCACACTGCCTTCTCATACGGTGTCCCTCATAGAGAGCCCAGTCTCTCTACTGTGCCCCTTCATTACACTCCTCCTACTTGGCATACTGTCTCCTCCTGGCTGTTACCCTCACACTACTCAGTATCTATTATGTGTCCACTCACACTTTCATCCCCCCATACTGTCTGCACACATTTCTAATAGCCTCCTCCTGTACATCCCCCCCCTGCTAACATACCCCTTTGCTCTCTCCATATTTCCTCCTCACACATTCCCCCCTCACACATTCCCCCGACTCCCCATACTGTCCTCACACATCCCATCACCGTTGCTCCCAGTACTGTCAGCACACATTTTTCCCCTCGCTACTGTGTCCACCCCCATCTCCCCACTCACCCCCACAGAATATATCCACTGCCCTTCCGATAGAATAAATCCATCCCCTTCCACAGAATAAATGCACCCTGCCCCACACATGCTAAATAAATTCCAGCCCCCCCCCCACGTACACACTGAATAAATCCCCCACACACACTAAATAAATCCCCCCCACACTGAATAAATCTCCCCCCCACACTGAATAAATCCCCCCACACTTAATAAATCCCCCCACATACTCCCCATAAACCCACCCCACGCTGAATCTTCGGTGTCTTCAGCTCCACAGCACAGGAGCACTTACCACCAAGTCTCTTCTTTCTCCTGCGCGCCGGATAGTGACGTCAACAGCGTGATCACATGACTTGATCACGCTGCTGGCGTCGCTCTGACCCGGCAGTCAGAGCCTCAATTGTACTCGCAGCTGGTAGATGTCTGCGAGTACAATTGATCTGCGGGAGCCGGCGCGCTGCAGCTTCTCTGTGCCGGCTGTCAGCTTGACAGTCGGCACAGAGAACAGCTGACTCCCGTTCCCCGCGGCACACCCGACCATGTGTCGTGGCACACTAGTGTGCCGCGGCACACTGGTTGAAAAACACTGTTATAGACGACCCTTTTGAGGTAGAGGATGGGAGGATAAGAAATTTAAAGGCAGAGGCTTCATGTTTAACAAACAGGATGATAAGAAGCTGCCCCAATGAAGGTGCGCCTCAGGTAGGAGGGAGACTGACATACTTTCTGCAAGCCTGGGGGAGAAAAAAAAAAAAAAAAATCAGTAAGCACGTGAACTTTAAACATAATCAAGACGGGTCTGAAGTTGAATTTCCATACGATGCCACATCATCAAATTGTCGCAACACCACAGAGGAAATCAGAGATCAAACAGCTGGCCATTCAAAAGGAAGTCTACAGTCTCCTTTTAAAGAACGTCCTACAGGAGGTCCCACAGCAGGAGGAGACAACAGGTTTCCACTCCCCTCTTTTTCTACGGACAAAGCCAGATGGAACTTTCAGGACAATAATAAACCTGAAGAACTTAAACAAATACCTTATGATAGACAGCTTCAAGATGGAAGCAATAAAATCATGTGTCAGAACCCTTCATCCATCTTGCTTTATGACTGTAATAGACCTAAAAGACGCATACTACCATGTGCCGATCCATCCGGATCACCGAAAATATCTCAGAGTGGCGGTTAGTGATGCAAGGGGAACTGAGGCATTATCAATTCAAAGCTCTCCCCTTTGGTCTTGCCATAGCCCCGAGGGTGTTTACAAAATTAATGGCAGAAGTGATGGCTCACATAAGGGAACAAGATGGGTTAATTGTTCCTTATCTGGACGACCTCCTAGTGATGGGCAGATCCTCTCTCCATTGCAGTCAGCAGTTGGACAAAGTGACGACAGCCCTATCAAATCTGGGTTGGTTATTGAACCTAGAGATATCCAAAATTATCCCAACACAAGTACAGCAGTACTTAGGGATAATAATAGACTCAACAAAACGAGAGTCGTCTCACAGAGTTAAAAATTTCCAACATGACACAACTAGTGGAGCACTTAAGACATTCTCCAGTCATTTCTTTAAGGAAAGCAATGTCCATATTAGGATCGATGACAGCCTGCATTCCAGCGGTCCAGTGGGCTCAGTATCATTCCAGAGATCTCCAGTGGGAAATCCCGCCTAGAAGGAGATTTAGAAAAACGCTTGAAAATCTCCTTGCAAACAATGACTTCCCTAGCCTGGTGGATAGACTCGACCAATCTCGCCAGGGGGGTTCCATGGATATGGCCGGTCTCAGTAACCCTCACCACAGATGCAATTCCATGGGGTTGGGGAGCTCGCTTAAAAGATCAAATTGCCCAGGGCCCACGGTCAGAAGGGGAAAAGCTCTTCACTTCAAACATGAAAGAGCTTTTGGCAGTAAATACGCGCTAGACCATTTCTTAGTTTCCCTCCGTTCCCATCACGTAAGGGTACTGACTGACAACAGGATGGTAGTGGCGTATTTGAATCACCAGGGGGGTACGAGGTTCCAATCCCTGATGGAAGTGACAAAATCCATTCTGTTACAAGCAGAATCCAACCTATCCTCCCTAACAGCCCTTCATATCAAAGGGACAGAAAATCAGACAGCAGATTTCTTAGCAGAACACAGCTAAAGCAGGGGGAATAGGAATTAAACCAGCAAATATTCAACCACATAGTGGACCGGTGGGGGACCCCGGATATAGGTCTATTCGAGAACAGTCAAAACCGGAAAACAGAGACCTTCCGTCCAATAGATCCACGGGGGAATCCAGTGACCCTAGATGCCTTTCTAATTCCCTGGAATTTCCAAATAGCATACGCCTTTCCCCCGATAGCATTAATTCCATTAGTCCTGAGGAAAATCCAGGACAACAGAGCAAAGATGATCATGATTGCCCCGTTTTGGCCAAAAAGAACGCGGTTCCCATGGTTACGCCTAATGTCGGTAACAGACCCTTGGGTCCTCCCAGATAGCCCGAATCTTCTGCGCCCGGGGCCAATAAACCATCCACAAGTAAAAAACTTGCATATGGCAGCCTGGAATTTGAGAGGGAACTTTTGACCAGGAAAGGGTTTTCTCCAAATTTAGTCTGAACTCTGTTAACCAGTAGGAATCCAGTAACTACCAGAGCGTATGGCAAAGTCTGGAAAAGATTCCTCTCTAATTCAGGTATCAGCTTATCGGGAGAGACCCCAGTTCAGGAAATACTAGAATTCCTCCAAAAAGGATTAGAGAAAGGCTTGGCAACGAGCACCCTAAAAGTTTAAGTCGCAGCATTGGGCGCCCTTTATAACTGTGACTTGGAAGGGAACCACTGGATTAAAAGGTTTGTTAAAGCTTTAACTAGATATAGGCCAGTCGTACATCATACTACGCCTCCCTGGGATCTGAACCTAGTACCTTCTGCACTAACCAAAGCGCCTTTTGAACCCTTATCACAGGCTTCCTTAAAAATAGTTTCCCTGAAAACCTCCCTACTGGTAGCACTAACCTCGGCTTGCAGGATCAGTGACTAACAGGCTCTATCAGCTTATCCGCCTCTAACCCAAATAAAAAAGGACCGTGTAGTCTTTAGAACTGATCCATCCTGCCTTCCTAAAGTGGCATCACGCTTCCATAGATCCCAGGAGATATCCTTACCATGCTTTTGTCCAAACCCCAAAAATAAAAAGGGAAAAAACCTTGCACACACTAGATGTGAAGAGATGTCTCACCCAATATATATCAGCCACGAGGGAGTGTAGGAAAGGGAGGTCTCTGTTTGTCTATTTTCAGGGGCCAAACAAAGGACACAAAGCATCAAAAGCCACGTTGGCAAGATGGATAAGGGACGCCATTGCCTGTCATACGCCTCATCCAAGGAAGCCATTCCAGAAGGAATTAAGGCTCATTCAACCAGATTGGTGGCGACCTCTTGGACAGAGCGAGCTGGAGCATCACTTGACCAGATATGTAGAGCAGCCACTTGGTCCTCTTCCTCTACTTTCTTTAAGCACTACCAGCTTGACCTATCTTCCTCTTCAGACTTAACCTTCGGGAGAAGGGTTCTGGAGGCAGTAATCCCACCCTAAAACTCACATCCTATGAAATTCTCTCCGTGGTGCCGTCATGGGAGTAAGAGAATATCGTAGTTACTCACCGATAACGGTATTTCTCTGATCCCATGATGGCACCTGTATATTCCCTCCCTTCACATATGGGTGTGCACACTACTAGTTAGCCGTTAATGCTTAGCCACGCGGTGCGGAAAAGGAAAAAAAAAAAAAAAAAAAAAAAAAAATTTTTTTAATAATAATATAATGATGATAAACGATGACTTGAAAGACTTTCTGTGTGTGTAAATAACTACTTAAGTTACAGCTGAAGTCCTGTCAAGGCTCTATAAAACAAACTGAGGTGGAGGAGAGGTCCCGCCTTTTTAACCTGTGGGTTTCCTGTCCCTGAGGGCGGATCCCTCTCTCCGTGGTGCCGTCATGGGATCAGAGAAATACCGTTATCGGTGAGTAACTACGATATTTTATATGTTTTTGATTCTAATTTTCAGGTGCGTTTTTCAGTACCAGCTATGTCTATAAGATTTCAGGAATGTCATGCACACAACTTGTTTTTCTTGTCATCAGTATCTCGTGCTTTGCATGTTTTTTTGGACATAGCGCATGTGACTTCTTTCAGTGTTTTTTCATTTTTTTTTAGTTTTTCACCCATTGAATCGAATGGGAAAAAATGCATGAAAAAACGCACCGACACAGCACCAAAAATGCCGCAAAAAAGCATCAAAACCTGCATTTTTGCCGCAGCTTCTTTACTGTCAAGCACTCAGGTTTTGCTGCAGAAAAACAAAACAAAACAAAAACATCCACTGGTGGCTAGTGTTGAGCGATACCGTCCGATACTTGAAAGTATCGGTAAGTATCGGCCGATACCGGCAAAGTATCGGATCTAATCCGATACCGATACCCGATACCAATACAAATCAATGGGACTCAAGTATTGGACGGTATCCTGATGGTTCCCAGGGTCTGAAGGAGAGGAAACTCTCCTTCAGGCCCTGGGAACCATATTAATGTGTAAAATAAAGAATTAAAATAAAAAATATTGATATACTCACCTCTCCGACGCAGCCTGGACATCACCGCTGGTAACCGGCAGCCTGCTTTGTTTAAAATGAGAGCTTTCAGTACCTTCCATGACGTCACGGCTTCTGATTGGTCGCGTGCCGCTCATGTGACCGCCACGCGACCAATCAGAAGCCGTGACGTCATCCCTCAGGTCCTAAATGCCTAGAATTAGGCATTTAGGACCTGAGAATTACTTCACGGCTTGTGATTGGTCGCGTGGTGGTCACATGGGCGGCACGCGACCAATCAGAAGCCGTGACGTCACGGAAGGCACTAAACGAGCGCATTTTAAGCAAAGAAGGCTGCCGGTTCCCTCGGTAAGGTGCAGGCTGCGTCGGAGAGGTGAGTATATCAATATTTTTTATTTTAATTCTTTATTTTACACATTATATTGATCCCGATACCGATTCCCGATACAACAAAAGTATCGGATCTTGGTATTGGAATTCCGATACCGCAAATATCGGCCGATACCCAATACTTGCGGTATCGAAATGCTCAACACAACCAGTGGTGGCCTAACACAGTGTACTTTTCTTGCTTGCAAGACGGAAACAAAAATGAACTTTGATATCTTGAAAAATGCAAAGAAAAAATGAATCTAAAACGCAACAATAATGCATAAAAAAGGTAGCAAAACCTGTGTTTCGGTTGCAGATTTTTTTTACTGCAAAAAGATTTGGTTTTCGCTGCATAAAAAAAGCAGCAAAAAAGCAATGCATGAACACAGACTAAATCTGGTGATAAGCTGGTGCAGGAGGTTGTTCTGATGAGCCAAACACTCAAACGATTGGACAGGTGCTGCTGACTAGTGATGATGAGCGAGTGTACTCGTTGCTCGGATTTTCCAGAGCACGCTCGGGTGACCTCCGAGAATTTGTTAGTGTTCGGAGACTTAGTTTTCATCACGTCAGCTGAATGATTTACAGCTATTAGCCAGGCTGAGTACATGCGGGGATTGCCTGGTTGCTAGGTAATCCCCACATGTAATCAAGCTGGCTAATAGCTGTAAATCATGCTGCTGAGGCGATCAAAACTTAATCTCCGAGCAGTCATAAATACTCGGAGACCACCCGAGCAAGGAGTGCACTCGCTCATCACTAGTGCTGACCCATCACTGCCATCATCTTTACTCCAGATGATATGTTCTGATATCAATCCAGCTGAAGGCAAGAAAATAGACTGGGGAAAAGAAGAAGAAAAGCTGAGGGTTGGAAATTACTTATGCAGCGCCCCAGAGTCCTGGTCGTTGCAGTAATGTCATTCTTCCACCAGGGGGAGTGATATTACGTCTGATGGCAATAAAGGAGATCTTCTTACCAGGTACCACAAACCATACACCACACTTCACACTCCAGACCACCAGGGGGAACCTTGCTCCTATCTACTAGGGCACTCCTCACAGAAGGGTAAAACTGGTGGGCTGGATAGAAAGTTAGAGAGAAGCTGACTGGGCTTTGCCCAGGCAACACCTGTCAGGCAGACAGGGGGAAAGGAGGAACATCGGAGCTGCAGACAGAGGGTCCCTGACAGGGGTGGGATCCTGTCAGAGGCCTAGCTAGACAGGTGCGCCTGCTCCACGTGCGGCAGCATCCTAAGAAAGGACACGAAGAAAATTGTGTTGTAGAGGGTGAGAAACGAAGTCATAGCACAAGGAGAAAACACCAGAGGGAGTTCTGCCCTGTAAAGGCTGCCTCCTTCTGAGGCGCGAAGCCAGTGGCCGGAACACTGAGGGAGCAACCGTCTCCAAGCCTTGCTCCAGAGACCGGCAGGACAGTCAATTCCAAGTTGGCTGCTCGACCTTAATACCTAGGAAGACACGGTGGCAACTTGTGGGGGTCGGGGCGTCTCTAGGGTCCCTATAAACAAGCCTCAGGCCATCAGTCATATGGGTTTGTCCTATCCATACCATCTGGGGGACAGAGAGGAAAAAATAACATCTAGAACATCTACAACAGTTGTGAGGACCTTACCGAGAAGCTCAGCAGGGAGGTACTACAATACACAGGTGCTAGAGGAAGGCTACTGATTTCCACCTGGATAAGGGGACTCTGGATTTGCCTTCAGACCGGCTGGACTCTGCCTACCCTGTGTAGAAAAAGGAAGCAGCATCCGTTCCAGGTGAAGAAAATATAAAGATTCTTTATTCTGCCATAGTCACACACAACGTTTCGGCCATGTTGGCCTTTATCAAGTACTTGATAAAGGCCAACATGGCCGAAACGTTGTATGTGACTATGGCAGAATAAAGAATCTTTATATTTTCTTCACCTGGAACGGATGCTGCTTCCTTTTTCTACATTTGTGAGTATTTTCCAAATTGGATCCTTGGACTTTGGAGCGTGCAGCCGAATACTTCGGTGCTGCTGGTTGTGTTTTTTTTTTTTTTTTTTTTTATATCTGCCTACCCTGTGGTCTGTGCCCTGGACTGTGGATGTTGAAGTCTTCAGTAAAGGTAAAGAGACTGCAACCTTGTGTCCTCGTTATTCACTGCGCCTTACATCGTCCACCATCACCATCTACACTTCTGGGAAGCCCTGGGGATACACTTCACCTGTGGGAAGGTATACCATCTGGCTGCCATAACATCACCCCAGTGGACCCCTAAGCAGCATCGGTCACCCTGACCGAATACCACAGGTGGCGTCACGAACACTACCCCTTTAAAGACCTTTCCCAAAACCATAAAAACTACTCCTTTCTTTATCGGACGTCCCACGAAGGGCCACGGACCGGGTCGGGCCACCGTGACATCCCCCGAACCGAAAGGACCCGGTGCCGAGTACCCCATTGCCCTCGCGTGGGGGCGATCCACTTACATGGAAGTTTTTTAACGGGATTAAAAACATATCTTCTAATTAAGTGATTTGTACATGTTTTGCAAGTTTCTATTCTGGATTACATTATTAAAAACAAATGAAGGTTTAGGTAGTATTTAACCTATTCAGCAGTTGGTCTACAGTAGGTCTTCATTGGAATATTACTAGATGGGGTAGCCTTCACTCCCACTATCTTGCTATTGGTGCACCGGTTGTCATCTCTTGAACACTTATTGATGGTCTATCCTTGAGCTGGGCCATCAATGTGTGCTTGGCGGGATTCCATAAGAACAACTTGTTATCACCTACCAACAGAATTGATGATAATAACTAGTCTTTTGAAATTTTAAATTGCCAAATTTGTTGAATTTTCCTGAAAAAAAATTGATTTACGGTGAATCGAATCACAAGTAATACAAAGTTACCAATTACCCTGAAAAATGTGTAATGGAACTATGCTCATTAACTCACATACTTATCCTTCTTCATTGCTGTGCTGTCACACACTGCATATACAGTTTGTTCTTCAGATTTATCACAAATTGATTGCTGCATTTCCTTTGTCTGCTTTTTCACAGGCCATGGTAGTATCTCCTGATTGTGTCATTGTCTGATGTGATAGCGTTAAAGGCATTATGGTGAAGTCCATCTTAGGTCAAGTGATCCCTCTTTGGCTGATGCAATCTTTTAAAAAGGTGGCAGTCTGTTTAGACCATTGGCATGAAGCTGTTCACAAATTGTTCAAATTCATTGGGTTCAGCGAATTTAAAAAAAATTGGAACATAGAGATAATCCAGGAAAAATGCAATTTTTCTTGGATTATTCCTATGGTTCAGTGCTGTTGGAACTCTGTTGGGGGACGTTCCACACTCTGCCCAGTCAGCTGCAATCCACATTCAAGATCACATATTGAATCTTATTCTAGAGTTAAGCCTCTTTAGCACAACATTTTTAAGTGAGCACATAAATATTATCTCTCACCTTTCTAATTGAGCAACCTAACACTACTTTTAGATAGTGCTCCAGTTTATTCCTTTTTCCCTAAGGAAATACTTATTTTTAAAAATTTGGAACAAATTTGATTTTCAACTAATCGATTTGCTCATCACCAGTGATAACTATTAGTGATGAGCGAGTGTACTCGTTGCTCGGGTTTTCCAGAGCACGCTTGGGTGACCTCCGAGTATTTGTTAGTGTTCGGAGATTTAGTTTTCATTGCCACAGCTGAATGATTTACAGCTGCTGGACAGCTTGAATACATGAGGGGATTCCCTAGCAACCAGGCAACCCCCACATGTACTTAGGCTGGCTAGTAGCTGTAAATCATTCAGCTGTGGCGATGAAAACTAAATCTCTGAACACTACCAAATACTTGGATGTCACCGGAGCTTGCTCGGGAAAACCCGAGCAATGAGTATACTCGCTCATCACTAATAACTAACTGATCTGCAGCCGGTTGATGACCTCCACCAATCAATAGAACAAGCTGACAGTTGTGCATGTGCACTGCCACGCCATTCGTTCTCCATGGACTACCAGTCATGACTTAGTGCTGTAATCAGATATCCCCAGCAGGTTTGTAGTGCTTGGTTAAGTTTTAACGTAGTTGTCTAGATGTCATGCTATGACGGTCTTAGGTAGGGAGGGGGGCCTCAAATGGTCACTGAAACTGGGACCTTAACTATCCCTAACCTGGGGGTACTCTTGATGGTAGAGAGGCCTGAGTCTCAGACCTCACTATGCTCCTGTTAATCCATGGTCTGTCCCCTCACCCACCCCATGGAGCCTGAAATGTAATGTGAACAGGACACGCCAGACTAAACATGGATAACATAAACACTCTATCATACCAAAGCACCATGCAACAATAGGAAGGAGGATAGGGTCAGGGGGGAATAAACTAACCGGGAAACAGGGACCAGGAGATTACCACACACGTACAACAGAACACTAAGCTTAAGCACAGGAAGACGAACCTCCAATAGCAATAACGAACTCCTATTCAGCACACCACCAAGAGCAAAGAAGAAGAGCTTTCAGTGTTGTGAAATTGGATTCTGGGCTCCCCCGGTGGCCACTTGTGGAATTGTACTTGTGTGCATCATCCCCTCTGTTCACCTGCTCCTATCAGGATGTGGGAGTCGCTATATAACCTTGCTCCTCTGTCAGTTTCATGCCGGTCAACAATGTAATCAGAAGCCTTCTGTGCATGTTCCTGCTACTAGACAACTCCTAGCTAAGTTGGACTTTTGTCCTTGTGTGTTTTTGCATTTTGTTCCTGTTCACAGCTGCAGTTTCGTTACTGTGTCTGGAAAGCTCTTGTGAGCGGAAATTGCCACTCTGGTGTTATGAGTTAATGCTAGAGTCTTAAAGTAATTTCTGGATGGTGTTTTGATAGGGTTTTCTGCTGACCATGAAAGTGCCCTTTCTGTCTTCATGCTATCTAGTAAGCGGACCTCGATTTTGCTAAACCTATTTTCATACTACGTTTGTCATTTCATCTAAAATCACCGCCAATATATGTGGGGGCCTCTGTCTGCCTTTTGGGAAAATTTCTCTAGAGGTGAGCCAGGACTGTCTTTTCCTCTGCTAGGATTAGGTAGTTCTCCGGCTGGTGCTGGGCATCTAGGGATAAAAAACGTAGGCATGCTACCCGGCCACTTCTAGTTGTGCGGCAGGTTTAGTTCATGGTCAGTATAGTTTCCATCTTCCAAGAGCTAGTTCTCATATATGCTGGGCTATGTTCTCTCGCCATTGAGAATCACGACAGTTTGACCGGCCCAAAAAAGGGTTAAATTACTGGCTGAGAAAGGAGAGAAAAAAGAAGTCTGCTACAATTTTTTTTTTTTTTTTTTCCTCTAGTTCTAAGTGTGCTCTTAATTGAATCACTTGCTAGTTTGCCTATGCTGCAGCCTTCCTCTCTTTCTCTCCTTCTAATCCTTGAATGGCTCTGTGTTCACCTGTTTCAAATGGATCTTCAGAGTGTAGCTACAGGTTTGAATAATCTCGCCACAAAGGTACAAAATTTGCAAGATTTTGTTGTTCATGCACCTATGTCTGAGCCTAGAATTCCTTTGCCTGAATTCTTCTCGGGGAATAGATCTCACTTTCAAAATTTTAAAAATAATTGCAAATTGTTTTTGTCCCTGAAGTCTCGCTCTGCCGGAGACCCTGCACAGCAGGTCAGGATTGTAATTTCCTTGCTCCGGGGCGACCCTCAGGACTGGGCTTTTGCATTGGCACCAGGGGATCCTGCGTTGCTCAATGTGGATGCGTTTTTTCTGGCCTTGGGGTTGCTTTATGAGGAACCTCATTTAGAGCTTCAGGCGGAAAAGGCCTTGATGTCCTTGTCTCAGGGGCAAGATGAAGCTGAAATATACTGCCAAAAATTCCGCAAATGGTCTGTGCTTACTCAGTGGAATGAGTGCGCCCTGGCGGCGATTTTCAGAGAAGGTCTCTCTGATGCCATTAAGGATGTTATGGTGGGGTTCCCTGTGCCTGCGAGTCTGAATGAGTCCATGACGATGGCTATTCAGATCGATAGGCGTCTGCGGGAGCGCAAACCTGTGCACCATTTGGCGGTGTCTACTGAGAAAACGCCAGAAAATATGCAATGTGATAGAATTCTGTCCAGAAGCGAGCGGCAGAATTTTAGACGAAAAAATGGGTTGTGCTTCTATTGTGGTGATTCAACTCATGTTATATCAGCATGCTTTAAGCGTACTAAGAAGCCTGACAAGTCTGTTTCAATTAGCACTTTACAGTCTAAGTTTATTCTATCTGTGACCCTGATTTGTTCTTTGTCATCTATTACCGCGGACGCCTATGTCGACTCTGGCGCTGCTTTGAGTCTTATGGATTGGTCCTTTGCCAAACGCTGTGGGTATGATTTGGAGCCATTGGAGGCTCCGATACCTCTGAAAGGGATTGACTCCACCCCATTGGCTAGTAATAAACCACAATACTGGACACAAGTGACTATGCGTGTTAATCCGGATCACCAGGAGGTTATTCGCTTTCTGGTGCTGTATAATCTACATGATGTTTTGGTGCTGGGATTGCCATGGCTGCAATCTCATAACCCAGTCCTCGACTGGAGAGCTATGTCTGTGTTAAGCTGGGGATGTAAAGGAACTCATGGGGACGTACCTTTGGTTTCCATTTCATCATCTATTCCCTCTGAGATTCCTGAATTCTTGTCTGACTTTCGTGACGTTTTTGAAGAACCCAAGGTTGGTTCACTACCTCCGCACCGGGAGTGCGATTGTGCCATAGACTTGATCCCGGGTAGTAAATACCCTAAGGGTCGTTTATTTAATCTGTCTGTGCCTGAACACGCGGCTATGCGAGAATATATAAAGGAGTCCTTGGAAAAGGGACATATTCGTCCTTCGTCATCTCCCTTAGGAGCCGGGTTTTTCTTTGTGTCTAAGAAAGACGGCTCTTTGAGGCCGTGTATTGATTGTCGACTTTTGAATAAAATCACGGTTAAATATCAATATCCGTTACCACTGCTTACTGATTTGTTTGCTCGTATAAAGGGGGCCAAGTGGTTCTCTAAGATTGATCTCCGTGGGGCGTATAATTTGGTGTGAATCAAGCAGGGGGATGAGTGGAAAACCGCATTTAATACGCCCGAGGGCCATTTTGAGTATTTGGTGATGCCTTTTGGTCTTTCAAATGCCCCTTCAGTCTTCCAGTCCTTTATGCATGACATTTTCCGCGATTATTTGGATAAATTTATGATTGTGTATCTGGATGATATTCTGATTTTTTCGGATGACTGGGACTCTCATGTCCAGCAGGTCAGGAGGGTTTTTCAGGTTTTGCGGTCTAATTCCTTGTGTGTGAAGGGTTCTAAGTGTGTTTTTGGGGTTCAAAAGATTTCCTTCTTGGGATACATTTTTTCCCCCTCTTCCATCGAGATGGATCCTGTCAAGGTTCAGGCTATTGGTGATTGGACGCAACCCTCTTCTCTTAAGAGTCTTCAGAAATTTTTGGGCTTTGCTAACTTTTATCGTCGATTTATTGCTGGTTTTTCTGATGTTGTAAAACCATTGACTGATTTGACTAAGAAGGGTGCTGATGTTGCTGATTGGTCCCCTGATGCTGTGGAGGCCTTTCGGGAGCTCAAGCGCCGCTTTTCTTCCGCCCCAGTGTTGCGTCAGCCTGATGTTGCTCTTCCTTTTCAGGTTGAGGTCGACGCTTCTGAAATCGGAGCTGGGGCGGTGTTGTCGCAGAGAAGTTCCGACTGCTCCGTGATGAGACCTTGTGCCTTTTTTTCCCGTAAATTTTCGCCCGCCGAGCGGAATTATGATATTGGGAATCGGGAGCTTTTGGCCATGAAGTGGGCTTTTGAGGAGTGGCGTCACTGGCTTGAGGGGGCCAGACATCAGGTGGTGGTATTGACTGACCACAAAAATTTAATTTACCTTGAGTCTGCCAGGCGCCTGAATCCTAGACAGGCGCGCTGGTCGTTGTTTTTCTCTCGGTTTAATTTTGTGGTGTCTTACCTACCGGGTTCTAAGAATGTTAAGGCGGATGCCCTTTCTAGGAGTTTTGAGCCTGACTCCCCTGGTAATTCTGAGCCCACAGGTATCCTTAAAGATGGAGTGATATTGTCTGCCGTTTCTCCAGACCTGCGGCGGGCCTTGCAGGAGTTTCAGGCGGATAGACCTGATCGTTGCCCACCTGGTAGACTGTTCCTGATGATTGGACCAGTAGAGTCATCTCTGAGGTTCATTCTTCTGCGTTGGCGGGTCATCCTGGAATCTTTGGTACCAGGGATTTGGTGGCAAGGTCCTTCTGGTGGCCTTCCTTGTCACGAGATGTGCGAGGCTTTGTGCAGTCTTGTGACGTTTGTGCTCGGGCCAAGCCTTGTTGTTCTCGGGCTAGTGGATTGTTGTTGCCCTTGCCTGTCCCGAAGAGGCCTTGGACGCACATCTCGATGGATTTTATTTCGGATCTGCCTGTTTCTCAGAAGATGTCTGTCATCTGGGTGGTGTGTGACCGTTTCTCTAAAATGGTCCATCTGGTTCCCTTGCCTAAGTTACCTTCTTCTTCCGAGTTGGTTCCTCTGTTTTTTCAAAATGTTGTTCGTTTGCATGGTATTCCGGAGAATATCGTTTCTGACAGAGGGACCCAATTCGTGTCTAGATTTTGGCGGGCATTCTGTGCTAGGATGGGCATAGATTTGTCTTTTTCGTCTGCTTTCCATCCTCAGACTAATGGCCAGACCGAGCGGACTAATCAGACCTTGGAGACATATTTGAGGTGTTTTGTGTCTGCGGATCAGGATGATTGGGTTGCTTTTTTGCCTTTGGCGGAGTTCGCCCTCAATAATCGGGCCAGCTCTGCCACCTTGGTGTCCCCGTTTTTCTGTAATTCGGGGTTTCATCCTCGATTTTCCTCCGGTCAAGTGGAATCTTCGGATTGTCCTGGAGTGGATGCTGTGGTGGAGAGGTTGCATCAGATTTGGGGGCAGGTGGTGGACAATTTGAAGTTGTCCCAGGAGAAGACTCAGCTTTTTGCCAACCGCCGTCGTCGTGTTGGTCCTCGGCTTTGTGTTGGGGACTTGGTGTGGTTGTCTTCTCGTTTTGTCCCTATGAGGGTTTCTTCTCCTAAGTTTAAGCCTCGGTTCATCGGCCCGTAGAAGATATTGGAGATTCTTAACCCTGTGTCCTTCCGTTTGGACCTCCCTGCATCCTTTTCGATTCATAATGTTTTTCATCGGTCATTGTTGCGCAGGTATGAGGTACCGGCTGTGCCTTCCGTTGAGCCTCCTGCTCCGGTGTTGGTTGAGGGTGAGTTGGAGTACGTTGTGGAAAAGATCTTAGACTCTCGTGTTTCCAGACGGAAACTCCAGTATCTGGTCAAATGGAAGGGATACGGTCAGGAGGATAATTCTTGGGTCACTGCCTCTGATGTTCATGCCTCCGATCTTGTCCGTGCCTTTCATAGGGCTCATCCTGATCGCCCTGGTGGTTCTGGTGAGGGTTCGGTGCCCCCTCCTTGAGGGGGGGGGTACTGTTGTGAAATTGGATTCTGGGCTCCCCCGGTGGCCACTTGTGGAATTGTACTTGTGTGCATCATCCCCTCTGTTCACCTGCTCCTATCAGGATGTGGGAGTCGCTATATAACCTTGCTCCTCTGTCAGTTTCATGCCGGTCAACAATGTAATCAGAAGCCTTCTGTGCATGTTCCTGCTACTAGACAACTCCTAGCTAAGTTGGACTTTTGTCCTTGTGTGTTTTTGCATTTTGTTCCTGTTCACAGCTGCTGTTTCGTTACTGTGTCTGGAAAGCTCTTGTGAGCGGAAATTGCCACTCTGGTGTTATGAGTTAATGCTAGAGTCTTAAAGTAATTTCTGGATGGTGTTTTGATAGGGTTTTCTGCTGACCATGAAAGTGCCCTTTCTGTCTTCATGCTATCTAGTAAGCGGACCTCGATTTTGCTAAACCTATTTTCATACTACGTTTGTCATTTCATCTAAAATCACCGCCAATATATGTGGGGGCCTCTGTCTGCCTTTTGGGAAAATTTCTCTAGAGGTGAGCCAGGACTGTCTTTTCCTCTGCTAGGATTAGGTAGTTCTCCGGCTGGCGCTGGGCATCTAGGGATAAAAAACGTAGGCATGCTACCCGGCCACTTCTAGTTGTGCGGCAGGTTTAGTTCATGGTCAGTATAGTTTCCATCTTCCAAGAGCTAGTTCTCATATATGCTGGGCTATGTTCTCTCGCCATTGAGAATCACGACATTTCAGGGTATGTGCACACGTCCGGATTTCTTGCAGAAATTTCCTGAAGAAAACCGGAAATTTTCTGCAAGAAATCCGCATTTTTTTTTTTTGCATTTTTTCCCGTTTTTTTGCGTTTTTTTTAGCATTCTGCAAGCGTAATTAGCTTGCAGAATGCTAAAGTTTTCCAAGCGATCTGTAGCATCGCTTGGAAAACTGACTGACAGGTTGGTCACACTTGTCAAACATAGTGTTTGACAAGTGTGACCAACTTTTTACTATAGATGCTGCCTATGCAGCATCTATAGTAAAAGAGAGAATGTTTAAAAATAATAAAAAAATAAAAAAAATGCTTATACTCACCTGCAGACCTCAGCGGCGTCTGTTCCGTATAGATGGTATGTGCGCGCAGGACCTTCCATGACGTCGCGGTCATGTGAGCGGTCACATGACCGGTCTCGACCAATCACAGGACCGTGACGTTATCGCAGGTCCTTCACCGCACACCAGCTAGAGGAACCAAAGCGGCAGCATGCACCTGAGAGGCGGGAAGACATCGAGGGTGAGTATATCACTATTTTTTATTTTAATTCTTATTTTTTGACCACTTATATGGTGCCCAGTGCGTGGAGGAGAGTCTCCTCTCCTCCACCCTGGGTACCAACCGCACATAATCTGCTTACTTCCCGCATGGTGTGCACAGCCCCGTGCGGGAAGTAAGCAGATCAATGGACTCCTAGGTGTGCGGAATCCCCGCAATTCCGCATTTTTAATGAACATGTTGCTTTTTTTTCCGCCATGCGATTTTTTCGCGGAAAAAATCGCAACATTTGCACAAAAAATGTGGAATACACTGTAAATAATAGGAGGCATAGGTTAGCGTTTTTTTCGCGTTTTTATAGCGAAAAAACGCGAAAAAAACGCGAAAAATCCTGAACGTGTGCACATGGCCTCACTGGCAAGACAGAGAGGGTCTGGCCAAGTTTTATAGGAAGAGATAACAACCAGATCAGAAGCAGCTGAAATGGAGCTGCATGTTTCTGACCAGCACACAAAGGGTCATTAACCTCTTCAGCACCAAAGGGAACCAAATTAATTTAATAAGGGATCCAAATATACAGGCTAAATAGAAGATCTGCAATTCAAAATAATGATCTTCCAACCTGGGTGATCTTCTACCTCCAGATCTCCCAGGTTGGCGACACACTCGTGACACTAGATGTGAGATGAAAGTCTTTCTATGCGACTGTAGACTGACAAATTGTGACAGCATCTGGAGAAGCATTTGACTCCAGTATGCTCCCTCATCAATGCTACCCAAAGTGTCACGAATTGCAGCTGGAGCAAATAGGGATCTGATTCTGGTTGTCGGACCTCCACAGATCTAAAGGTACCGTCATACTAAGCGACGCTGCAGCGATAGCGACAACGATGCCGATCGCTGCAGCGTCGCTGTTTGATCGCTGGAGAGCTGTCACACAGACCGCTCTCCAGTGACCAACGATGCCGAGGCCCCCAGGTAACCAGGGTAAACATCGGGTTGCTAAGCGCAGGGCCGCGCTTAGTAACCCGATGTTTACCCTGGTTACCAGCGTAAAATGTTAAAAAAACAAACAGTACATACTTACATTCGCGTCCCCCGGCGTCCGCTTCCTGCACTGTGTGAGCGCCGGCCCTAACAGCAGAGCGGTGACGTCACCGCTGTGCTGTACTTTCACTTTCACTTTACGGCGCTCAGTCAGTGTGGGAAGCGGACGCCGGGGGATGCGAAGGTGAGTATGTAGTGTTTGTTTTTTTTACATTTTACACTGGTAACCAGGGTAAACATCGGGTTACTAAGCGCGGCCCTGCGCTTAGTAACCCGATATTTACCCTGGTTACCATTGTAAAACATCGCTGGTATCGTTGCTTTTGGTGTCAAACACGACGATACACGCCGGTCTGACGACCAAATAAAGTTCTGAACTTTGTTCAACGACCAGCGATATCACAGCAGGATCCTGATCGCTGCTGCGTGTCAAACTAAACGATATCGCTAGCCAGGACGCTGCAACGTCACGGATTGCTAGCGATATCGTTTAGTGTGACGGTACCTTTAGTAATAAATAAGCTCTTTGACGATCACTCTTTATAAACATTTCTTGGTCAGGCCATTGCTTTTCTTTTCTTGCCAGTGTCTCTAACAAATAATCATTACAAATTTTAGATATCCTTAACTTGTTCGACTCAAAGTCCTCTAGAACAATTCTTTTGGCTATAGAACTCCTTATTCTGCAGGGAAATGTATAGATCTGCATCTTTATAACTTTCATGCTGTGTGGAGTCGATATAATTACTTTTCAGTTGCAAATAATATTTAAATGGAGATTAGAAATGGAGAAATTCAGTCGCCTGAGAGCACTTTTCAGATCATGTTATATATAATTAATGACACCGCTCCCTGCGGACCCAGTGGTTATTAGACTGTAATGGAATGTAAATTAACACTTTAAAGCACAGGAGATGGGGCTACATATCGATATCAGTAGGCAGCTCCGAGCAGTATAATGTGTGACTATTCATAAAACTATTAAACAATGTAAAAGTCAAATGCAATAATAGGAGCTGGTCCCTAACTACATTAGTGTCATCTCCATTGTGAGAGATTTGACACGAAGTACCACATTTCAGTGTTTTACCCAATTATAGGGAATTTATCAGATTGCTATGAACCAGATTATCTGACTTTACGCTAATAGTGCTAAATGAACAGAGCTGAGGATATTCTTGTACTTTCATAGTGTTTTTACAATATTAAAGCTTTTTTTGCGAAGCAATTTTAAGTTAATGAAGTTTTCTGGTTATAGGTAAATGAAGCTGGATCCCTTCTTCCCTTATCTTGTTAGAAACTGATGCTGAAGGGTAATTTCTCCATCCGGTGTAATATGGGTCTTCAATGTGCGTTTTGCTCTCGCTATTGTGATCTCTTACCCTGTCAACTCTCTTTCCTAAATTTGCTCTGATATAGTCCAACCTTGTAACCTTGTAATGTGGTGCGGGGTGGTAACCGTGGGCAAAGCACTCGTGCTCTTCCTCCCGACACGCTATAGGAAAATGGGGGTCCTGGCTGGGTGTGTGGATTTTAGCTGCACTCATGTGGATGGCATGATGAGGGTGACTTCAGTTAGCCAGGACCCGATGTTGTAAAGTTCAATGAGGGAGACCACCACTCAAAACTAAACTGTCCTTTACTGAACAATAACGTAGGGAAGAGTATGTACAGTGGATGGCGGGTGCAAATCTTCATGGACGTTTCTCCTTACACAAAGAACATCTTCATACACATTATGTCTTTACTTCCTAAACTCAGTTCTGCCTCAAGTTAGTTCCTCTTCCTTCACCACAACACAGCATAGCACTTCGGAAGCTCCCCGTGTCCCCAATAATGGAAATGCTTCACACTAGACTCTATATGTCTTCCTGAATCCTGACATGAAGAGTTCTCTCTGTCCCTTCATTTTAGCCCCTTCCACTGTGGGCTAGTCCTAACTGTTAACCCTAACTGTCCCAACTAACTCCCTGTGACTGAGCCGAACACAACCTATCACTGATAACGCACATTACTAAACACATTGCACTTCAAAATACATTGCAACAATGCACATGTCTTCAAGAGGGAATGCAGACAGAACATCCATCTTACAACCTGCCCACTTTGAAGACATTATTGTTTCCATCCTTTTTCATAGTCCTATTTGCTATTTACAACCCTTCTTCCCGTCTCACTGATACATACCTTATATGACCTCATCCTTTGCGGGCTCTGCTTAGGCTCCTGCTTATTTACACTCTGATATAGTACAGACTTTGTAACCTTTTGGCCTGAAGGCTTGGTTGCTTTTATGCCATTTCATACTCCTCTTTGCTGTGTACATCCTCCTCCCCAACACTGATATACAGTTTGTATGATCTCTCCACCTCCCCCTCCAAACTCTGCTGACTCTCCTTATCTACAGGGTGGGCCATTTATATGGATACACCTAAGTAAAATGGGAATGATTGGTGATATCAACTTCCTGCTCCTGTTTGTGGCACATTAATTTATGGGGGGGACTTTTCAAGATTGGTGATGACCATGGCAGCCATTTTGAAGTCGGCCATTTTGGATCCAACTTTATTTTTTACAATGGGAAGAGGGTCATGTGACATATCAAACTTATTGAGAATTTCACAAGAAAAAAATGGTGTGCTTGTTTTAACATAACTTTATTCTTTGATGAGTTATTTACAAGTTTATGACCACTTATAAAATGGGTTCAAAGTGCTGCCTATTGTGTTGGATTGTCAATGCAACCCTCTTGTCCCACTCTTGACACACTGAGGCTATGTGCACACGTTCAGGTTTTTTCGCGTTTTTTTCGCATTTTTTCACGCTAAAAACGCTATAAAAACTCATTCAAAATGCATGCATTATGCATTCTATCATTTAGAATGCATTCTTTATGTTTTGTGCACATGGATGCGTTTTTTCCACGAAAAAAACGCATCGCGGTACAAAAATGAGCATGTTCATTAATTTTGTGGATTTTCTGCATTTTTCCCGCAATTCTATGCATCTGGGAAAAAACACACAAAGCACAAAAAACGCATCAAAAACGCGTTAAAAAACGTGAAAAAAACGCATGCGGATTTCTGGCAGAAATTTCCGTTTTTTTGTCAGGAAAATTTCTGCAAGAAATCCTGACGTGTGCACATACCCTGATAGTAACACCGCAGAAGAAATGCTAGCACAGGCTTCCAGCATCTGTTGTTTCAGATGCTGAACATCTCGTATCTTCAAAGCATAGACAATTGCCTTCAGATGACCCCAAAGATAAAAGTCTAAGGGGGTCTGATCAGGAAACCTTTGTGGCCATTCAACTGGCTCACGAAGGCAAATCTACTATCCAGGAAACTGTTAATGTAGGAATACTCGGACCTGATACCCATAATGTGGTGGTGCACCTGCAGTGCCCCAGAGTCCTGGTCGTTGCAGTGCTGATGCTCCGCCACTAAGGGGAGTGATGGTACGTCAGGAGTTCACCTGACCAGGTATCACAGTCACACAGTACATTTCACACTCTGGCCTCCAGGGGGAGCAAAGGGTTCTATGTATCAGGCCACTCCTCACAATCTGGTAAAACTGGGGGTTGGATAGGAAGTTAGGGAGAAGCTGACTGGGTTGGATCCAGGCAACATCCTGTGGCAGAGGGTGTTGCGGGGGAAGATTCAGGGGGGTCTCTGTCAGGGGTGGGATCCTGACAGTGGCCTAGCGAAAAGGACAGAACGTTACGGAGCCGCGCCTGCACCCGTTGCGGTGGCATCCTAAGAAAGGACACGAAGCGAGGTTTATTGTGGAGAAGTGAGAAACGAGATCACAGCACAAAGGAGAATAGAACAAGTAGGAGTCGTGCCCTAAGATCGTGGCAACATCCTACTGAGGCGCGTAGCCGGTGGCCTGAATGCCGAGGAAGTATTGGGCTCCAAGCATTACTTCAAACAGCGGCAGGACAGTTAATTATAGGTTGGCTGTCTCACCTAAATCACCTAAGCAGACATAGGAGGCAATTGTGGGAGAGGGGCATCTCTAGGGTCCCAGAATAACTCCAGGCCTACCCGTCATACGGGTGCGTCCTAGCCATATCATCTGGGGGACGGAGAAGAACATCAGAACAGAAACGATAGTTGTGAGAAAGAACATCAGAAACAGACACAACAGTTGTGAGGACTATCCCGTGGTGCTCAGCAGGGAAGTACTACAACACCCAGGCGCTAGAAGGTAGGCACTGATTTCCACCTGCAAAGGGAACTCTGGATGTGCCTTCGGACCGGCCGGTCTCAGCCAGCCCTGTTAGCAGTGCTCTGGATTGCGGATCCCAAAGCCTTCAGTAAAGAGGTAAAGAGACTGCAACCCTGTGTCCTCGTTATTCATCGCACCTTGCACCACGCACCATCATCACACCTTTCATTGGACGCCCCTTAGCAGGGTCACGGACCGGGTCTAGCCACCGTGACAACCCCTGGACCGACACAGAGACCCGGTACCGAGTACCCCGCGGCCCTGCGTCTGGGGGCGCTCCACACCATCTTGGGTGTCAGGTCTGAGCATTGTAACTCTCTACTAATCGGCCTCCCTCTTACCAAACTCTCCCCGCTACAATCTATTCTGAATGCTGCAGCCAGAATCATTTTCTTCACTAACCGTTATACCGATGCCTTTACTTTGTGCCAGTCATTACACTGATTACCCATCCACTCCAGAATCCAGTACAAAACTATTAGGCTGCCGTCACACTAGCAGTATTTGGTCAATATTTTACATCAGTATTTGTAAGCCAAAACCAGGAGTGGAACAAATAGAGGAAAAGTATAATAAAAACATATGCACCACTTCTGCATTTATCACCCACTCCTGGTTTTGGCTTACAAATACTGATGTAAAATACTGACCAAATACTGCTAGTGTGATGGCAGCCTTACCCTGATCAACAAAGCACTCCATGGTTCAGCACCACCCTACATCTCCTCCCTCGTCTCAGTCTACCACCCTACCAATGCTCTCCATTCTGCTAATGACCTGAGGTTAACATCTTCAATAATGAGAACCTCCCACTCCTGTCTCCAAGACTTTTCACATGCTTCACCAATTCTTTGGAATGCACTACCCAGGTTAATACGATTAATCACCACAGTTTTAAGCGTGCCCTAAAAATGCATTTGTTCAGACTGGCCGACCGCCTCAACACATTAACCTAACTATCCCTGTGTGGCCCATTAAAAAAAAAAAAAACTGTAATCAGGTTCCTCGCATCATGTTCTCATACACTTTATGCAGTTAATAGCCTCTGTGTCTGTACTGTTACATATTAAGGCAATTAACTGGTTCATGCAGCTTTACATGAACAACCGATCCTTACACTATGGCTGGTCCGAACAACGAAAGCAATTGTTACCATCCACCTCTCGTGTCTCCCATTTTCCTCATAGATTGTAACCTTGCGAGCAGGGCCCTCATTCCTCTTGGTATCTGTGTTTTGAACTGTGATTTCTGTTATGCTGTAATGTCTATTGTCTGTACAAGTCCCCTCTATAATTTGTAAAGTACTGCGAAATATGTTGGCGCTGGATAAATAAAATTATTATTATTATGATTATTATTAACTCTCGTTATGCAGTGGCCCCTAATTTAGATGTTCATGTGTGTGTCCATCTATTCCAATAAACTCCTCCTGGCACCCAGTCCTGGAGTTTAGGGGGTCCCAAAAGATCCTTTTGGCCCCTTGGAAACACCAATACTAGACTTTGGGGGCCCTGTTGAACATTTTGCGTTGGGGCTCATAAGCTTCCAGTTATGACACTGGTTAACCATAAACCTAAATTAAATGATGACATCATGCAGTAGGTTATAATGTCTCCTGTGTGTAAGGTGATGATGTCACAGATATGACCTATGATATAAGGTCTTGTTAGGAATCCATCTTGAAAGTAAAATTTATATTCTCAGAGGGTACATTGGTCTTGATTGTAGTCCTATCAAAGCATAAGCTCCTTTTTGATTGTACGATTTTGACTGTAGCAAAAAATCACTAAGAACATGGGAGTAGTAGCCATTAGTGATGAGCGAGCACTAAAATGCTCGGGTGCTCGTTGCTCGGGTCGTGCAAATTGGAATACTCGGGTACTCGGCTAGAACAGCGAGCCCAATGTAAGCCTATGGGGATTTTTACCGCCATCACCCCCGGGGGTCCTCTTAAGGTCTAAAAACGTCGGAAAATGATGTAAACACTGCTCAAATGACACAGGAACCTCACGGGGATCGCCCCTGGAAGCATTCCTGACTCCTAGTTCACAGCTTTAATCATTTTTTCTGAGATTCATGACATTTTTCCCGGTGCCACAAAAAACACATGAAAACGAAAGCAAAACTGGTTTTGCTGGGAAATATGTGAAGGTACATCCTTTGCAGGTTAATGACTTGCCTGTAAGGCCAAATATTTAACCACAGACCGAAAATGTCCTCTCCCACTTAGGCTTAGTTCAGACGCTGCGTTTTTGAAGCGTTTTTCAACTTTAACATTGATTTCAACCATTACAAATGCATCCACTGGGAAATGTCATTGTAACATTTAACACCCCTAGCTGGCCATGTGGTGTGTGACACATAAGCAGACCTATCTTGTTTCATCTACGAAGGAAGGACTCTTAAAGTCACAGAGCCTATTTTTACTGGTGCATCAGGCGGCATTAATCTTCTTATAGGGCCATTATGAAACAGTGGGTCTCCTAAACTGTTGTAGCCTAGGCTGTGAGTGGATGGGCTGCCAAGAATTATGACGCACCCCAATACCCCTGTCATAAGAAGTCCAGGAGGGACTCCTGAAAAAGAGTTGCATTGAATGCAAGGCCTGCCCTGCTACCAATTTATGTGCACCCCAATAAGCCTTGGAACCCACATACTGGATGTGCCCATGAAAATCCGCTTCACAATATGCATTTTGTGCTCCATACTCCTTGGTTTTATACATTGGCGGCAAGGCCAGCCTTCCAGCACAGTCAGTCATATGCACCCCATTAGGTCTTGCCACCTACATAGTGGATGTGCCCATGAAAATCCACTTCACAATATGCATTTTGTGCTCCATACTCCTTGGTTTTATAAATTGGCGGCAAGGCCAGCCTTGCTGCATAGTCAATAGATCAATGGTTGCACTCAACTGTACTTAAGCAAGGAAATGTGCAATACATGAAATGTGAATAGCTTAATGGCTTGTGAAATCTGTGAAAAAACACATGAGATGCTTAGCACAAGATTTGGCCAAAAAATGTGAGCCCATCCACCAAATGTCAAGGTAATCTCAGATCGGATGGGTACCTGACCTGACTGCCTAGTGTGAACACTTACCTATGACTTGAACGCCCCGCCCTTCACCATGTTATGATTTTAATTACATGCAAACACAGTTGGTTCTGAGCTTCCTATAAATGCAGGCTTTACCATGTTATTAGCCATAGGTAAGTGTTCACACTAGGCAGTTAGGTCAGGTACCCATCCGATCTGAGATTACCTTGACGTTTGGTGGATGGGCTCACATTTTTTGGCCAAATCTTGTGCTAAGCATCTCATGTGTTTTTTCATAGATTTCACAAGCCATTAAGCTATTCACATTTCATCTATCGCACATTTCCTTGCTTAAGTACAGTAGATTGCAGCCATTGATCTATTTGCTATGTAAGACTTTTTTGGTTATGCACCAGTTCAGACTAGATTGCTGTTCAGTCAGTTTACCTATATTTGCTGCATAGTCAGTCATATGCACCCCATTAGACCTTGGAACCCACATAGTGGATGGGCCCATGAAAATCCACTTCACAATATGCATTTTGTGCTCCATACTCCTTGGTTTTATACATTGGCGGCAAGGCCAGCCTTGCTGCATAGTCAGTCATATGCACCCCATTAGCCCCTGGAACCTACATAGTGGATGGGCCCATGAAAATCCACTGCACAATATGCATTTTGTGCTCCATACTCCTTGGTTTTATACATTGGCGGCAAGGCCAGCCCTGCTGCATAGTCAGTCATATGCAACCCATTAGGCCTTGGAACCCACATACTGGATGGGCCCAGGAAAATTCACTCATATTTTTTAATGGTATGATGGTTCCCTCTTTGCACAATTATTTACAGGAGAATTTTGCAATTTTAGTTGACATGTTTTTAACACTAACGTTCAGATACAGCTTTAAAAAGGCAAATACTTGCAATACAAGACAATTTTATTGCAAACTACAAAATTCAAGGAATAGTATGATTGAATAGTGTGAGTGCGTACACTTTTATATGTGTTAACATACACAGGTTAATAAGTACATATAAGGATTAAATAAATGTGATATTACTTATATATATAGGGATTAACTACATACAGTATAGTTAGATCATCACCAAGAGGCTTTTAAACATCATCCGTCTGGAATATCAGAGAAGCAACACCAAGAGAGAGAACCCTTGGGCGATTACCTACACTGCATGGGCATCCCCAATTATGCAGGTATCAGCACACTGAACATGTAGAGGTACCCCAGTTTTGGCATCTGTCTTAGTCATGTTTCTCTGGTCTTATATAGTGAATAACACTATGTAGTAACTCTAGTTTCACCCACACCTTCAAGTGGCCACTTTTCAAGGTTGGATGAAACTGAGATATCATGAAGTCATCAGATGAGGGGTCATAAACCCCTAGAAAATAAAAGCTACAAGGATTTAGATCAAACCACCGCCGGCATAGTTTTAATGTTTTACAATGACAAACAGCAAACATATAGAGCCTTAGAACTGTTTGTGAAGTGACTAAACAAACATTTATCAAGATTGTGTTACTATGAGCATTGTCTGTCACATCTATAAATGTTTTACAAGAAATGCAGTTATGTGATTGTCTGAATGCATTCGGTATACAGTATTTCAATCTTGTTTACAAATCGCCATTTGTATATTCTCTATTTGCACATTTGAGGCAGACAAAGTTAAGGCTCGCAATTAAAGAAACAAATATAGTGGACAAAGCTATATTTTAATGAACTACTGAGGCAAAGTAACAGCATTGCTTTATCAAATTTATATGAAGTGTATTGTGTCCAATGTTAGCAAATAGGCAACACAAAAAGGAGCTTTTCAAGTCAGCTCTTTAAGGTACACAAATGTTATGAAGTGTTTTCCAACAAGGATGTGGTTTCACCAATGGGGGGTACCTTTTGTAAAAATAGACTAGTGCCATCAAAGCCCCCCTTGACCAATCTTCACCGACCTATAACAGTACAAAGCACGTTCACCCTGGTGATTTAGTGGCAGTTAAACAAGAGACATTGCAGGAGTCAGAGTTAAGAAGTAGGCCCAATGGAATGCCATGCCCAATTCCCCAATGTGGGGTCCCCTTTTGGACTGATTAAAATAGTGCCATCACAGCCCACTACATCTAAATGCCCCATACAGACCACGTTCACCCTGGTCATCTAGTGGCAGTTAAAGGACACATTGTAGGAGACAGACTTAAGAAGTAGGCCCAATGTAATGTAATGCCCAATTCCCCAATGTGGGGTCCTGTTTTTACAAAATGAAATAGTGCCTTCACAGCCCCCATGCCCCAAAATCACTGGCCTATAACAGTACTGAGCACGTGCACCCTGGTCATGTTGTCGGACATAAGGAAGAGAGATTGCAGGAGATAGAGTTAAGAATTAGGGCTAATGTAGTGGTGTGGGTCTCTGAGACTTTTAATGCAGTGCATGATCTTCCATCGCATGCCCCTAGCCCAAACTTCAAAGGCCTATAACAGTACTGAGCACGTTCACCCTGGTGATCTAGTGTCAGGTACATTTTAGATTGCAGGAGACCGAGTTAAGAAGTCGGCCCAATGTAATGTCATGCCCAATTTTCCAATGTAAAATCCTTTTTTTTTAAAGAAAAGAGTGCCATCACAGGCCCCTTGGCCAACATGCACTGTACAGAGCACATTCACCCTGGTGATCTACTGGCAGGTACAGGACAGATTGCAGGAGACCGAGTTAAGAAGTAGGCCCAAAGAAATGTCATGCCCAATTCTCCAATGTGTAGTCCTTTTTTAAAAAAATAAAAGAGTGCCATCACAGCACCCTTGGCCAAAATGCAACATACAGACCACATTCACCGTGGTGATATAGTGGTTCTGGATGATGAGGATGAGGAAAAGGAGGAGGATAAAAACAAACAGACCAAATCTGGAAGCGTATACCCATGTGTGGTTGTGAACTGGTGCATGAGAATACACCTCCCCAAAACAGAGAATGTATTTGAGGTTATGTTTCGCTGATTTCACTTGGTGGTGTACAGAATTCTTTCCCAATCCAGGCCTTGTTCATTTTGATAAGAGTCAGCCTGTCAGCATTTTCAGTTGACAGCCGGATGCCCTTATCTGTTATAATTCCACCAGCGGCACTAAAAACCCTCTCTGACAGAACACTAGCAGCAGGGCAGGCCAGGACCTCCAAGGCGTAGAGAGCCAGTTCATGCCACGTGTACAGCTTGGATACCCAATAATTAAAAGGTACAGAGGAATCATGGAGGACGTTTGTACGATCTCACTCACCATCTTCCCAAACATTGCACTTCTTGTGACAGCACCCCTTGCCTCTGTGCTGCCACGATGGGAGGATCTCAGAAAACTGTCCCAGAACTTGGCCATTGTTCCCCTGCCTGAGCTGGATTGTACTTCTGTCTCTCGCGCTTGGAGTCTTTGGTTGTTCAACAAACTCTGACGTCTGCTGCCAGCGTTCTCACATGGGAATTTTTTAAGTAATTCCGCAACAAGCGCCCTGTTGTACTGCAACATTTTAGTACACCTCTCTGCCTCAGGCAGAAGAAATTGAAAGTTCTCCTTGTAGCGTGGATCTAGAAGTGTCACCAACCAATGAGTGTCACCCAAAATTTTGATAATCTGAGGATCACGTGAAATGCAGCGCAACATAAAGTCAGGCCATGCGTGCCAGACTGCTAACAGGAAAGACTTCCGTGTCTTCACCAACAGGACGACTGACCATGCTGTCCTCCTCCTCCTCATCCTCATCCTCCTCCTCCCTGTACTCAGTCCATCCCCGCTGAACAGACGCTAATACAGATGTGTATGTAGTACCGTCTATAGTGCATAAAAGTAACTCCTGTTCTTCCTTCTCCTCCTCCTCATTGCCTACCAATCCATGTTGAGAAGACATGAGGCTTGGCTGAGTGTAATCCCCCTGTATGTTTCTTTGCTCCATGTCCTCGTGCTCCGCCTGCAATGCATCCTCTTTGATTGTGAGCAGAGAGTTTTTCAGAATGCTGAGAAGCGGAATGGTGATGCTAATTATGGTGTCATCGCCGCTCACCATCTTGGTGCAGTTCTCAAAGTTTTGGAGGATGTTACATATGTCTGACATCCATGTCCACTCCTGAGGTCTTATGTGTGGAGTCTGACCTGAAATTTGATAGCCTTGTTGATGTTGGTAGTCAACAATGGCCCTCTTGTGCTCACAAATCCTTTTCCAACGTAAGCAGCGTAGAGTTCCAGCACGTGGGGACATCACACAACAGTCGGTAAGCTGGAAGCTGAAACCGCTGCTGTAGCATGGCAAGGGCGGCTGAAGCTGTAGCTGACTTTCTAAAATGGGCAGACAGACAGCATACTTTCACTAGCTGATACAGCAGCTCCGGGTAGCCTTTCAGAAAACGTTGAACCACGAGATTAAACACATGGGCCAAGCAAGGTACGTGTGTGAGCTCACCTTGCCTCAGAGCTGCCACCAGGTTATGGCCATTGTCACACATGACCATGCCTGGCTGTAGGTTCAGTGGTGTCATCCAAACATCTGACTGCTCTTTCAGCGCTGTCCACAACTCTTCTGCATTGTGCAGTTTGTTAGCTTCAGCACAGCATGTTGCCGCTTGGCTGAGGCAGTGCTGCAGTGCTTCCAGCTTCTGACTGATGTGTTGATTTCAGACATGGAGGATGAAGAGGAGGAGGAGGTGCAGGATCTGTAGACTGTGGGGGCAACCTTGATTGACGTAAGGCCAGCAATCCTCGGCGTGGGGAGGATGTGTTCCATCCCAAGGTCTGACTGGGTCCCGGCTTCCACTATGTTAACCCAGTGTAATAATTATAGGGGATAACTCAGGAGACTCTTTGCATGGAACAAGACAACTACAGGACACAGTTTTATAAGTGGCAAAGTCTATATTGTCACACGGTGATTCAAACAGGTGCAGAGAGAAACTCAAGTCCACAACACTTGGTGAAAATAATAAACGCAGCTTAGCAGTCTATAGGAAACTTCAGAGAAACAAGCGAACAAGCAGAAAGTCTATGAAGTACAGTTATACTTGAGGATACTTGACATGAATAAATCATTGACTTAGTCCAGACAAAGATAGATATGCTTATATGCAGCTCAAATATATCTTAGCTCAACCAGGGAGGCCTGGTTAATAGTCTCAGGTTATTGCAGCAGCAGCAGCAGCTTACATGTCCAGCAAATGCAGATCAAGTAAACACGAGCAGCAGATGAAGGAGGATTACTGGAAACTTGTGCATGCAGCAGGAACTCAGAAACTCAGAGCAGAGTAGCAGGATCACCACACAGGTTCACAGGAGCAGGTGTATAGCCAGGGAGTAATCAGAGGTCAGGAGCTGGATGCAAGGCAGAATAATCTAGCACAGACTGAAGGCTGGGGTGGAGTTTTATAGCAGGAAGACAAGTGCACATGAGACCAAAGACGCCATGTTGGAAAAGGGCAGTGACACCCAGTGTGCCGTCATTGAGATGTACCATCCCTGCCCACAAGCACTTGTCCACGTGTCCGTGGTTAGGTGGACTTTCCCGGTAACAGCATTGTTGATGGCACGGGTAATTTTGTGGGACACATGCTGGTGTAATGCTGGTACGGCACACCAGGAGAAATAGTGGCAACTGAGGACCGAGTACCTTGAGACGGCTGCCGCCATCAGGTTGCGGAAAGCTTCCATCTCAACAAGCCTAAAAGGCAGCATTTCTAGTGCAATCAGAATGGAAATATTAGAATTGAGGACTGTGGCCTGTGGGGTGTTGGCTGGGTATTACCGCTTGCGTTCCAAAGACTGTTATAGACAACTGAAGCCTGTGCTGGGACAAGGACGTAGATGGGCTTGATGATGCAGGGCTAGAGGCATCTTCACATGCACTATGTACTGGGGATTGGCTTCTACACAAAACAGTGGAAGAAGCAGTGGTGTGACCAGCAGGCAGTGGTCCTGGAGCCTGGGGTTCGGCCCACAAAGTCAGGTGCTTTGCTTGCATGTGCCTGATCATGCTGGTGTTGGTCAGGTTGGTTGTTTTGCTACCCCTGCTGATGCGGGCATGGCAGGTGCTGCAAATGGCCTGTTTGTGGTTATCGGCAGAGCTTTAAAAAATTGCCAGACTCGGGAAGATCTCACAGGTGGAATGCAACTTCACTCATGTTGGTGTTACGGGGAACGGATGCACGCCTTCTGTCTGCGGCCACCACACTGCTTCTTCCTACCTGTTGGGATATGCCTCCTTCCCCATTTGTGCTGCTGTCCTCGCTATGCATGTCCTCCTGCCAGCTTGGGTCAGTCACTATGTCATCCACCACCTCGTCTTCCACATCCGCACCCTGCTCCTCCTCCTGACTTTCTGGCAATTGTGTCTCATCATTGTCCACCTCTTGTGACACTTTCCCACCATCGCCTTCGTGTGACCGGGGATGGTCAAAGCTTTGGGCAGCTCTACATGCAATCTCATCTTTCCCCACTTCAAGTTGACCAGCAGAGATTTTTGAATCTTGAAATGGAAAACTGAACAGCTCTTCAGAGTGTCCAAGTGTGGGATCAGTTGTGTCAGGACACTCGGCATGGTGGGAGGAAGGAGGATCAGGGTGAGGAATATCCTGGCCACACTCACGGCTACTCAGACTTGACCGTGTGGAAGACAAGGTGGTGGTGGTCGCTAAGTGACTGGAAGTATTATCCGCTATCCAACCAACAACCGTTTCACACTGCTCTGGCTTCAATAGTGGTGTGCTGCGGTCCCCTAGAAACTGGGACAGTAAGGTCGAGCGAGAAGATGTGGGTCTTTGTTGTTGCCCACTTTCACCTTGCCCACGGCCTCATCCTCTGGATGCACCATCAGCATCACGTCCACTTCCCCATCCCTTGCCCCTTGAGTATCACACAGCCACAAAGTAAGTACACCGGCCTCCAATGGCAAAACTTGGAGCAGAGATATATGACGGCTGTAACAGAAATACCACACTGGCAAATCTGTGGCCTTTCAAATTTTTTTTAGGCTGAATAGCACTGTATAGAATTTGAGTATCACACAGCCACAAAGTAAGTACACCAGCCTCCAATGGCAAAACTTGGAGCAGAGATATACAGTATGACGGCTGTAACAGAAATACCACACTGGCAAATCTGTGGTCTTTCAAATTTTTTTGGGGGGGCTAAACAGCGCTGTATAGAATTTGAGTATCACACAGCCACAAAGTAAGTACACCGGCCTCCAATGCCCAAACTTAGAGCACAGAGATATATGAGGCCTTTTTCGGTGAATTTAAAACACCAAAAAAAAAAAAAAAAAGGGGCACAAGGGTAGCACACAACTATGCTACGTATGCCTGGCAAACCATAATTTTTCAACAGGCCTCAGTCTGACAGAACAGACTGTATATTTTTTTTTTAGGGGGGGATTTTTTGCAAAAAAAAAATAGGGCATATAGACAGTAAATAAGCTGCAGCAGCAGGCAGTTATGGAGCTTTGGGAAGGATGCAGTGGGAGCAATGGACGCACATACAGTGCCTGCAGGCCTTGCACTGATATGCTATGCCCTGCCTGCCTAGCGCTGCAATATCGGGACCCACGAATTAGCCCTAAAAAGGACTGTTGGTTTCTCAGGAGTTGTGGATTTAACAGTTGCAGACCTACACTAGCTATAAAAACCACGATTCTGACCCTATTTCGGCATCTGCTCTCCCTACTCTTGCTGAAACAGGAACAGAATGTGGCGAGCAGGGCGGCGCCAGGTCTCTTACACTCGGGATGATGCTGTGCGGCCCAGCCAATCATTGCCCGACCACAACAAAGATGGCTGTGGCGTTTCATGGCCTGGCAGACAATCCCTGCACCGTGACGGGGTCTCTAAAGTCCGCCAAAAAAGCGGGGTGGAGACTGCAGTTACCGCCGAATAATCCCGGAAATGCTCGCTGCTCGGCGGGTACCCCGAGTTCCCCGATACTCGGGCAAGTTACGAATAGTGACGAGCACGTTCGCTCATCACTAGTAGCCATAGGTATGCAAAACTATATTTTATTAAATTCACAAAAAATTAAGAATTTTAAAAACACAATAAAAGAAATATCACACATAGGCGTAACCACACCATGTACCACAAAGATAAATGCAGCTAAATTGGCAAAGACATGTAATTATGGTTGGAAAAATTATTTATTATCAATTATCTACTATATAATTGTCTAAGGGTCACTTCCGTATGTCCTTCTGTCTGTCACGGATATTCATTGGTTGCGGCCTCTGTCTGTCATGGAAATCCAAGTCGCTGATTGTTCATGGCAAAACGCCCACGACCATTGCCACGACCAATCAGCGATGGCAGCGAAATGGCCGTTGCTTTACTGCCCTGCAGTCAGCGCTGAGCGCTCACACAGGGTTAATGCCAGCGTTAACGGACCACGGTGTAATGCACTGCGTTAACGCAGCTATTAACCCTGTGTGACCAACTTTTTACTATTGATGCTGCGTAGGCAGCATCAATAGTAAAAAGATCTAATGTTACAAATAATAATAATAAAACAAAAAAAAGGTTATTCTCACCATCCGACGTCGCGTGCTGTCCTCGGCAGTGCAAGCGGCAGGTTCCGGTGCCAAGGATGCTATGCAAGAAGGACCTGCCATGACGTCACAGTCATGTGACCGCGACGTCATCACAGGTCCTGCGCTCATACCAACCCTGGGACCGGAAGCTGCCGCGTGCACCGCACAGCGGCGCCAGGACTTCAAGGGGCCTTCGGAAGGTGAGTATGTGTATATTTTTTATTTTAAGTCTTTTTTAACCACGCATATAGTCCCCACATTGCTATATACTGCATGGGCTCTGTTATATACTACATCTCTGTGCTATATACTATGTAGCTGGGCAATATACAATGTGACTGTGCAATATACTACGTGGTTGTGCAATATACTACGTGCTCTGTGTTATATACTACGTAGCTGTGCAATATACTATGTGGCTGTGTCGGTTCTGTTATATACTACGTCGACTGTGCAATATACCACGTGGCTCTGTTATATACTACCTGGCTGTGCAATATACTACGTAGCTATGCAATATACTACGTGCCTCTACAATATACTACGTGGCTATGTTATTTACTACGTGGCTCTGCTATATACTACGTTGCTGACCAATATACTGATAGCTGTGCAATACACTACGTGACTGTGTTATATACTACGTGGCTATGTTGAATATTATGTGGTTCTGCTATATACCACGTGGCTGACCAATATACTACGTGGCTATGTTGTATATTATGTGGCTCTGCTATATACCACGTGGCTGACCAATATACTACGTGCCTGTGCAATACATTATGTGGCTATGTTATATACTACGTCGGTTGTGTTATATACTACGTCACTGTGCAATATCGTACATAGCCTGTGCTATATACTACCTACATATTCTAGAATACGCGATACGTTAGAATCGGGCCACCATCTAGTTTATTCATATAGTTTTTAGCTCCTATCCCTCCATTTAGTGGCAATATCTAATAGTGAAATATATTTTTTATTATCGTATATAGGATTTCCATCTGCAATATTGTTATTTAACTTTGGTAATATTACTACTAGTGTTGAGCGATACCTTCCGATATTCGAAAGTGTCGGTATCGGATTGGATCGGCCGATACCGGCAAAATATCGGATCTCGCCGATACCCGATACCAATACAAGTCAATGGGACACAAATATCGGAAGGTATCCTGGATGGTTCCCAGGGTCTGAAGGAGAGGAAACTCTCCTTCAGGCCCTGGGATCCATATTCATGTAAAAAATAAAGAATAAAAATAAAAAATATGGATATACTCACCCCTCCGGCGGACCCTGGACCTTAGCGATGTAACCGGCAGCCTCCGTTCCTAAGAATGCAGAGTGAAGGACCTTCGATGACGTTGCGGCTTGTGATTGGTCGCGTGACCGCTCATGTGACCGCTCACGCGACCAATCACAAGCCGCGACGTCATCGCAGGTCCTACACTCACTGCATTCTTAGGAACGGAGGCTGCCGGTTACACCGCTAAGGTCCAGGGTCCGCCGGAGGGGTCAGTATATCCATATTTTTTATTCTTTATTTTTACATGAATATGGATCCCAGGGCCTGAAGGAGAGTCTCCTCTCCTCCAGACCCTGGGAACCATACACTGGGAACTTCCGATTCCGATTTCCGATATCACAAAAATATCGGAACTCGGTATCGGAATTCCGATACAGCAAATATCGGCCGATATCCGATATTTGCAGTATCGGAATGCTCAACACTAATTACTACTTTTTATGTGTAAACAATTTTTCTACCATAAATACATGACTATGAGAATATAGCTGCATTTACCCTTGTGGTACATGGTGTGGTTATGCCTATGTCTGATATTTTCATTTATAGTGTTTTTAATATTCTTCAATTTTTGTGAATTTAATAAAAATATAATTTTGCGTACCTGGCTGCTACTCCCATGTGCTTAGTTTTTTTTTATCCTTTTTGATGGTACATGCATATCTTTACAGTTAGGTCAATTTAATAAATCATGGGATGCATATAAGTTAATGAGTAACCATTTTTTATTTATTTATTTTTTTCATAAATTGATAGTACATGTGAAAATAATAAAAGTTTGCAATTTATCATATCTTATCAGTGAAATCGGCTTCTTTCTCTTCCTGAACTTAAAATTCTCAATTTAGAGATAAAATGTGTCTTCCGTGAGCACAGACTTTACCATTACTGAAATACAAGATGGCGGTTAGTGCTTATAAAGTTCTATGGAGAACTGTAAGTGTTGTTTCAGGAGATCTTGCAGGAAAATATCTATGTCTGCCTCCAGCTCCTCTTTCCTCTTCTCACCATAGGTGAAAGGAGTAGATTTCTCTGCTAATTTATTTAATACAAAGTTGCTTTTTTTATGCATGCTATTAATTAATAGAATAAAAATTAAAATGGGTATTCTTTAAACGCAATCTGTCAGCAGGATTTCACTCCCCAAAATATTTATGTGCACATGACTTTCAAAGACAAGTCCAGCAATAACTTTAAATGACTAGTCCATTCCTCCGTTACTGGAAAATCAGTATTGATATGAAGTGAGGCTGAAGAGCTATTGCAGATCTGAAACCTCTGTCACTCCAGCTCTACTCCCTGCCCAGCGCCGCCTCCTCTTGCTTGACTGACAGCCTCTTTGCTGTGTGACTTCAGGCAGGGAAGCTGTCAATCAAGCAGGAGGAAGCGGCACATATAAACAGTTTGGGGTGTAAAAACCGCGCTGCTTCTCTTCAATTCTTTGGCGCATTTTCAAATTTTCCAACTTTTTCAGACTAAACAAATACAAAACAAATTTTAGAATACCGGCAATATTAGCCTATGAGCACGGGGGCTTGGTGGTTAGCAATGGTTGATGTCTGTACAACGCTGTGGTATATGATTGCGCTATATAAGCGAGTAACATAAATGAATGACCTTAATCCCCTATTATGTATGTGGAATGCAATGTAAGCCTTATGAGATTTATTATGGATGATACTGTATGATCTGGAGCTCATTTAGTAATTATCATCACACCACAAAAAAACATTAAATTAATAATTATGTTTTATTACGATTTATATTAATTCACAAGTATATACTTGAGGTGAAAGATTATTACTGTATGTAATTACTGTTCTTTACAACTGTTTTTTACATCACTACTGCCCAAAGGAAACAAACTACATAGGAAATGGGAGTTGTGGATGAGATGGAAAAATTATTTTATGTATTCACATGTATATGTTTTTTGTATTTTTTCCATAACATAAATCATACAACAATTGATTTTATATTACCTTTTTATTGGTTGACACTTTGTTATTCATATGTTTGCTTTATTATTATTATTATTATTATTTTTATTTTTTTTTAATTATTTTTATTATATATTTTTCATCATGTCTTTGTCACTTAGTACAATCCTTTTGTGATCCTCTTAGCTACCAGTGCTGCTATACACAATTTTGCTGCTAAGTGGTAGACAGCTTCTGTGGTCTCTTTTTAGTTAATTATGCTGCTATACTCTTCTGCTATAATTGCATATAATTTTTTAGCATATCTTACCTGGTGTGGTGGTCTTTAATATACCTTAAATATTTTAAATCATTTTACTATTTGTACAATCATGTGTTACTACTCGTGCGTGCACCTCTTTTGTTTGTAGTGCTATATACAGCTCTGGCAAAAATTAGGAGACCACTGCAAAATGGTCAGTTTGTCCGATTTTTCTCTTTATAGGTATATTTTTGAGTAAAATGTAAATTGTTCTTTTACTCTATAAACTTCTGACAACATGTCTCGAAATTTCCAAGCAATACATTTTGTATTTTTTTCTGACAAGGAAAAATGGTCAAAATTTTTTAAAAATTGCAGCGTTTTCAGACCTCAAATAATGCAAAGAAAACAAGTTCATAATCATTTAGAAACAACAATACTAATGTTTTAACTCAGGAAGAGTTCAGAAATCAATGTTTTGTGGAATAACCATGATTTCTAATCACAGCTTTCAGGCGTCTTGGCATGCTTTCCACCAGTCTTTCACAGTGCTTCTGACGCAAAAATGTAACCCCTTAGGCTTCTTTCACACATCCGTCGGTACGGGCCCATCGCAATGCGTCGGGCCGACATACCGACAGGCGCTGTGAAATAACTGCAAGACGTGGGCAGCGGATGCAGTTTTACAATGCATCCTCTGCCCATTCTGCAGTCCGGGGAGGAGGGGGCGGATGCTACGCACAAAAAAAGTTACATGGAACTTTTTTTGTGCCGACGGTCCGCCAAAACACGACACATCCGTCGCTAATGCAAGTCTATGGAGGAAAGACGTATCCTACGGGCAATTTTACAGGATGCGTTTTTTCTCCAAAACGACGCATTGCAACGTACGTCACACGACGCAAGTGTGGAAGTAGCCATAGTGACAGAGCCAGTTTGCAGCTTAATGACCAGGCCAATTTTTACAATTCTGACCACTGTCACTTTCTGAAGTTATAACTCTGGAACGCCTTAACGGATCACACTGTTTCTGAGAAAGTTTTTTTGTGACACATTGTACTTCATGTTAGTGGTAAAATGTTTTTGATATTACTTGCGTTTATTTATGAAAAGACGGAAATATGGCGAAAATTTTTAAAATGTTGCAATTTTCAAACTTTCAATTTTTATGCCCTTAAATCAGAGAGATACAGTACAGACCAAAAGTGTGGGCACACCTTCTCATTTAAAGATTTTTCTGTATTTTCATGACTATGAAAATTGTAAATTCACACTGAAGGCATCAAAACTATGAATTAACACATGTGGAATTATATACTTAACAAAAAAGTGTGAAACAAGTGAAATTATGTCTTATATTCTAGGTTCTTCAAAGTAGCCACCTTTTGCTTTGATGACTGCTTTGCACACTCTTGGCATTCTCTTGATGAGCTTCAAGAGGTAGTCACCGGGAATGGTCTTCCAACAATCTTGAAGGAGTTCCCAGAGATGCTAGGCACTTGTTGGCCCTTTGGCCTTCACTCTGCGGTCCAGCTCACCCCAAACCATCTCGATTGGGTTCAGGTCTGGTGACTGTGGAGGCCAGGTCATCTGGCGTAGCACCCCATCACTCTCCTTCTTGTTCAAATAGCCCTTACACAGCCTGGAGATGTGTTTGGGGTCATTGTCCTGTTGAAAAATGAATGATGGTCAAACTAAATGCAAACCGGATGGAATAGCATGCCGCTGCAAGATGCTGTGGTAGCCATGCTGGTTCAGTATGCCTTCAATTTTGAATAAATCCCCAACCAGCAACGCACCCCCACACAATCACACCTCCTCCATGCTTCTCGGTGGGAACCAGGCATGTAGAGTCCATCCGTTCACCTTTTGTGCGTCGCACAAAGACACGGTTGTTGGAACCAAAGATCTCAAATTTGGACTCATCAGACCAAAGCACAGATTTCCACTGGTCTAATGTCCATTCCTTGTGTTCTTTAGCCCAAACAAGTCTCTTCTGCTTGTTGCCTGTCCTTAGCAGTGGTTTCCTAGCAGCTATTTTACCATGAAGACCTGCTGCACAAAGTCTCCTCTTAACAGTTGTTGTAGAGATGTGTCTGCTGCTAGAACTCTGTGTGGCATTGACCTGGTCTCTAATCTGAGCTGCTGTTAACCTGCGATTTCTGAGGCTGGTGACTTGGATAAGCTTGTCCTCAGAAGCAGAGGTGACTCTTGGTCTTCCTTTTCTGGGTCGTTCCTCATGTAAGCCAGTTTCTTTGTAGCGCTTGATGGTTTTTGCCACTGCACTTGGGGACACTTTCAAAGTTTTCCCAATTTTTCGGACTGACAGACCTTCATTTCTTAAAGGAAAAATGGCCACTTGTTTTTCTTTACTTTGCTTTTTTCTTGCAATAATACAAATTCTAACAGTCTATTCAGTAGGACTATCAGCTGTGTATCCACCAGACTTCTGCACAACACAACTGATGGTCCCAACACCATTTATAAGGCAAGAAATCCCACTTATTAAACCTGACAGGGCACACCTGTGAAGTGAAAACCATTCCTGGTGACTACCTCTTGAAGCTCATCGAGAGAATGCCAAGAGTGTGCAAAGCAGTCATCAAAGCAAAAGGTGGCTACTTTGAAGAACCTAGAATATAAGACATAATTTCAGTTGTTTCACACTTTTTTATGAAGTATATAATTCCACATGTGTTAATTCATAGTTTTGATGCCTTCAGTGTGAATGTACAATTTTCATAGTCATGAAAAATCTATAAATGAGAAGGTGCCCAAACTTTTGGTCTGTACTGTATGTCACACAAAATAGTTAATAAATAACATTACATGTCTAAATAAGGGGGTGATAAAGGAGGGGTTTATTTACAATTTTTTTTATTTTGATCACTGTGATAGGGTCTATCACAGTGACCAAAATGAACCAATAGGAAAAATCTTCCAATTGCTGCCGGGTGCCAGCCGGCAGATCTCGGTCGGGCGCATTGCACATGCACCAACCATTTTCTTACCAGAAGAAGTCGCCAGTGGCCGTGCGGGGAAGCAGGAGGACCCAGGGACACCGGAAGACACTGGTAAGTAGCGAGGGCGGTCAGGGACCCTATTTCCCTATCCTCTGATGTGCAATCACATCGGAGGACAGAGAGATCAAATGGCAAGTCACGCTATTGTTTTGGCGGTCGGCGCTATACGGTTAATAACGGCAATCGCAACCCGGGGTCGGTAAAAACCAATCCGAATCATGTTCCGGAGGTAGCTGAGACCCTGGAGAAAATCCGACTCTGGGGGGCGCTATGCACGTTTTCCACAGTGCCGTTAATTAACGTGTATAAGACTTATCAAATCATTTTCTATTACTAGTGATAAACATCCATTGCTGTGTTCAGTACATGTGTTTAAATAGACAATTAATATAATATATATATGAAAACCAAAAAATAGTTTAGAAAACGGGTATAAGTTTTAGCTTGGTATACACAGGGTTATGGACACAGGGACTCTTGTCTAGTACGATCTTACAGGTAGTGATAACTAGTGTTGAGCGATACCGTCTGATACTTGAAAGTATCGGTATCGGAACGTATCGGCCGATACCGGCAAAGTATCGGATCCAATCCGATACCGATACCCGATACCAATACAAGTCAATGGGACTCATGTATCGGACGGTATCCCTGATGGTTCCCAGGGTCTGAAGGAGAGGAAACTCTCCTTCAGGCCCTGGGAACCATATTAATGTGTAAAAGAAAGAATTAAAATAAAAAATATTGCTATACTCACCTCTCCGACGCAGCCTGCACCTTACCGAGGGAAGCGGCAGCGTTCTTTGTTTAAAATGCGCGCTTTTCTTTCCTTTACTGAAGTCCCGGCTTGTGATTGGTCGCGTGCCGACCATGTGGCCGGGACGCAACCAATCACAGCAAGCCGTGACGTAATTTCAGGTCCTTCAGGATTTTAAAATTACGTTCCGGCGTTGTGATTGGTTGCGTCGCAGTCACATGGGCAACGCAACCAATCACAGCAAGCCGTGACGTAATTTCAGGTCCTTAAGGATTTTAAAATTACGTCCCGGCTTTGTGATTGGTTGCGTCGCAGTCACATGGGAGACGCAACCAATCACAAGCCGTGACGTCACGGGAGGCTGGACACGCGCGCATTTTAAAATGGGCACGTGTCCAGCCTCTCGTGACGTCACGGCTTGTGATTGGTTGCGTCGCGATCAACCAATCACAAGCCGGGAGGCTGGACACGCGCGCATTTTAAAATTTTAAAATTTTAAAATGCGCGCGTGTCCAGCCTCCCGGCTTGTGATTGGTTGACCGCGACGCAACCAATCACAAGCCGGGACGTCACGGGAGGCTGGACACGCGCCCATTTTAAAATGCGCGCGTGTCCAGCCTCCCGTGACGTCACAGCTTGTGATTGGTTGCGTCTCCCATGTGACTGCGACGCAACCAATCACAAAGCCGGGACGTAATTTTAAAATCCTTAAGGACCTGAAATTACGTCACGGCTTGCTGTGATTGGTTGCGTTGCCCATGTGACTGCGACGCAACCAATCACAACGCCGGAACGTAATTTTAAAATCCTGAAGGACCTGAAATTACGTCACGGCTTGCTGTGATTGGTTGCGTCCCGGCCACATGGTCGGCACGCGACCAATCACAAGCCGGGACTTCAGTAAAGGAAAGAAAAGCGCGCATTTTAAACAAAGAACGCTGCCGCTTCCCTCGGTAAGGTGCAGGCTGCGTCGGAGAGGTGAGTATAGCAATATTTTTTATTTTAATTCTTTCTTTTACACATTTTTACATTAATGTTGTTTCGATACCGATACCCGATACCACAAAAATATCGGATCTCGGTATCGGAATTCCGATACAGCAAGTATCGGCCGATACCCGATACTTGCAGTATCGGAATGCTCAACACTAGTGATAACCTAATTCAGCACATGCCAATATATAAGAGGGGTCTCGTAGTTTTATTTTATTTTCAATGTTGCACTTGTACCATAGTATGACATTATATTACAGTGCATGCTCGAATAATGTAAGCTGTTGTGAATTTGGATTCTGGGCTCCCCCGGTGGCCGCTTGTGGAATTGGACTTGTCATCCTCTTTCCTGTTTCACCTGATTCCATCAGTAGTGGGTGTCGCTATTTAAGCTCATTTCTCTGGTGGTTTCTTGCCGGTCAACAATGTTATCTGATGCCTCTCAGTGCTTGTTCCTGCTTCTAGACAACTACTAGATAAGTTGGACTTTTGTCCATGTTTTGTTTTGCCTATTTGTTCCAGTTCACAGCTGAAGTTTTGTTACTGTGTCTGGAAAGCTCTCGTTGATCAGGGATTGCTACTCTGGCGTTATGAGTTAATGCCAGAGTTTAAGGTAATCTCTGGATGGTGTTTTGTTAGTGTTTTTCTGCTGACCATGAAAGTATACTATCTGTCTTCTGCTATCTAGTAAGCGGACCTCAAATTTGCTAAGACTATTTTCCTGCTGCGTTTGTTGTTTCATCTGAACTCACCGTCATTATATGTGGGGGGCTACTGTCTTCTTTGGAATATTTCTCTAGAGGTGAGCCAGGTCTTATATTTCCCTCTGCTAGCTATTTAGGTCTTAGGCCAGAGCTGGGCATCTAGCGATAAATAGGAAATGCTACCTGGCTATTTCTAGTTGCGCGGCAGGCTTAGTTCATGGTCAGTATAGTTCCATCTTCCGAGAGCTTGTCCCTCTATAGGCTTGCTATGATCTCTGCCTGCAGAGATCATGACAGTTTGACCGGCCAATAAAGTGTTAAAGACCCAGGTTGAGAAAGGAGAGTTATAAGAAGTCTGCTGGAATTTTTTTTTTTTTTTTCCTCCAGTCTGCCTTGCTGCAGTCTTTTTTCTCTCTCTCCTCCTAATCTCTGTATGCTCTGTGTGCACCTGACAATAATGGATCTCCAGAGTGTAACTGCGGGTTTGAATAATCTCATCACGAAAGTACAAAATTTACAAGATTTTGTGGTACATGCTCCGGTATCTGAGCCGAGAATTCCTTTGCCGGAGTTCTTCACAGGGAATAGAGCTAGCTTCCAGAATTTCCGAAATAATTGTAAGCTTTATTTGTCCCTGAAGTCTCGTTCAGCTGGAGACCCTGCTCAGCAGGTTAGGATTGTGATTTCCTTGCTCAGGGGTGACCCTCAAGATTGGGCCTTCTCATTGCCAGCAGGGGATCCTGCGTTACGCGATGTGGATGCGTTTTTTCTGGCCTTGGGCTTGCTTTATGAGGAACCTCATTTGGAACTTCAGGCAGAAAAAACTTTGATGGCACTATCTCAGGGGCAAGACGAAGCTGAAGTTTTCTGCCAAAAATTCCGTAAATGGTCTGTGCTTACTCAGTGGAATGAGTGCGCCTTGGCGGCAACTTTCAGAGAAGGTCTCTCTGATGCCGTTAAGGATGTTATGGTGGGGTTCCCTTTGCCTGCAGGTCTGAATGAGTCCATGACAATGGCTATTCAGATTGATAGGCGTCTGCGGGAGCGCAAACCGGTGCACCATCTGGCGGTGTCTATGGAAAAGACGCCAGAAAGTATGCAGTGTGATAGAATTCTGTCCAGGAGCGAGCGACAGAATTTTAGACGGAAGAATGGATTGTGTTTCTATTGTGGGGATTCTACTCATGTTATATCGGCATGCTCTAGGCGTACAAAGAAGCTTGATAAGTCTGTTTCCATTGGCACCATTCAGTCTAAGTTTATTTTGTCTGTAACCCTGATTTGCTCTTTGTCATCCATTGCCACGGACGCCTATGTTGACTCTGGCGCCGCTCTGAGTCTTATGGATTGGTCCTTTGCCAATCGTTGTGGTTTTGATTTAGAGCCTTTGGAGACTCTTATTCCTCTGAAGGGGATTGACTCCACCCCATTGGCTAATAATAAACCACAATACTGGACACAAGTAACCATGCGTATCAATCCGGATCACCAGGAGATTATTCGTTTCCTGGTGCTGTATAATTTACATGACGATTTGGTACTGGGATTGCCATGGTTGCAGTCTCACAACCCAGTCTTGGACTGGAGAGCAATGTCTGTGTTGAGCTGGGGATGTAAGGGTATTCATGGGGACGTACCTTTGGTTTCTATTTCGTCGTCCATTCCCTCTGAAGTCCCTGAGTTCCTCTCTGATTATCAAGACGTCTTTGACGAACCCAAGCTTGGGTCGTTACCTCCGCACCGTGAGTGCGATTGTGCCATAGATTTGATACCGGGTTGTAAATATCCAAAGGGTCGTTTGTTTAGTTTGTCTGTGCCGGAACATGCTGCTATGCGGGAATATATAAAGGAGTCTTTGGAAAAGGGACATATTCGTCCATCTTCTTCTCCCTTGGGAGCTGGGTTTTTCTTTGTCTCAAAAAAAGACGGCTCTTTGAGACCATGTATTGATTATCGGCTTCTGAATAAGATCACTGTTAAGTATCAATACCCATTGCCATTGCTTACTGATTTGTTTGCTCGTATAGAGGGTGCTAGGTGGTTCTCTAAAATTGATCTTCGTGGGGCGTATAATTTGGTGCGGATCAGGCAGGGGGATGAGTGGAAGACCGCATTTAATACGCCCGAGGGCCACTTTGAGTATTTGGTCATGCCTTTTGGTCTTTCTAATGCCCCTTCAGTTTTCCAGTCTTTTATGCATGATATTTTCCGCGATTTTCTGGATAAATTTATGATAATATATCTGGATGATATTCTGATTTTTTCTGATGACTGGGACTCTCATGTCCAGCAGGTCAGGAGAGTTTTTCAGGTTCTGCGGTCTAATTCTTTATGTGTGAAGGGGTCTAAGTGCGTTTTTGGGGTCCAGAAAATTTCCTTTTTGGGGTATATTTTTTCTCCCTCTTCCATTGAGATGGATCCCGTCAAGGTGCAAGCTATTTGTGACTGGACTCAGCCCTCCTCTCTTAAGGGTCTTCAGAGATTTTTGGGCTTTGCCAACTTTTACCGCCGATTTATTGCTGGTTTTTCGGATGTCGTTAAACCACTGACTGATTTGACCAGACAAGGCGCTGATGTTGCTAATTGGTCCCCTCATGCTGTAGAGGCCTTTCAGGAGCTTAAGCGCCGTTTTGCCTCTGCCCCTGTGTTGCGTCAGCCTGATGTGAATCTGCCTTTTCAGGTTGAGGTTGACGCTTCGGAGATCGGAGCTGGGGCAGTGTTGTCGCAGAAAGGTTCCGACTGCTCCGTCATTAGGCCTTGTGCCTTCTTTTCTCGCAAATTTTCGCCCGCAGAGCGGAATTATGATGTTGGGAATCGGGAGCTTTTGGCCATGAAGTGGGCGTTTGAGGAGTGGCGCCATTGGCTCGAGGGGGCTAGGCATCAGGTGGTGGTATTGACTGACCACAAAAATTTGATTTATCTTGAGACTGCCAGACGCCTGAATCCTAGACAGGCGCGCTGGTCTTTATTTTTTTCTCGCTTTAATTTTGTGGTGTCATACCTACCGGGTTCTAAGAATGTTAAGGCAGATGCCCTTTCTAGGAGTTTTGACCCGGACTCTCCTGGTAATTCTGAACCCACAGGTATCCTTAGGGAGGGAGTAATTTTGTCGGCCGTTTCTCCTGATCTGCGGCGGTCCTTGCAAGAGTTTCAGGCGGATAGACCGGATCGTTGTCCGCCTGATAGACTGTTTGTTCCGGATGATTGGACCAGCAGAGTCATCTCTGAGGTACATTCTTCTGCATTGGCAGGTCATCCCGGAATTTTTGGTACCAGGGATTTGGTGGCAAGATCCTTCTGGTGGCCTTCTCTGTCACGAGATGTGCGAGTCTTTGTGCAGTCATGTGACGTTTGTGCTCGGGCCAAGTCTTGTAGTTCTCGGGCTAGCGGACTGCTGTTGCCCTTGCCTATTCCTAAGAGGCCTTGGACACACATCTCGATGGATTTTATTTCAGATCTGCCTGTTTCCCAGAAGATGTCTGTCATCTGGGTGGTCTGTGACCGTTTCTCTAAAATGGTCCATTTGGTTCCTCTGCCCAAGTTGCCTTCTTCTTCTGAGTTGGTTCCTCTGTTTTTTCAGAATGTTGTCCGATTGCACGGTATTCCTGAGAATATTGTTTCTGACAGAGGTACCCAATTTGTGTCTAGATTTTGGCGGGCATTCTGTGCTAGGATGGGCATAGATTTGTCTTTTTCATCTGCTTTTCACCCTCAGACTAATGGCCAGACCGAGCGGACTAATCAGACCCTTGAGACATATCTGAGGTGTTTTGTCTCTGCTGACCAGGATGATTGGGTTGCTTTTTTGCCATTGGCAGAGTTCGCCCTCAATAATCGGGCCAGTTCTTCCACCTTGGTGTCCCCGTTTTTCTGTAATTCGGGGTTTCACCCTCGATTTTCCTCCGGTCAGGTGGAATCCTCGGATTGTCCTGGAGTGGATGCGGTGGTGGAGAGATTGCATCACATCTGGGGGCAGGTTATGGACAATTTGAAGTTGTCCCAGGAGAAGACTCAGCGTTTTGCCAACCGTCATCGTCGTGTTGGTTCTCGGCTTTGTGTTGGAGATTTAGTGTGGTTGTCTTCTCGTTTTGTCCCTATGAGGGTCTCTTCTCCTAAGTTTAAACCTCGGTTCATCGGCCCTTATAGAATATTGGAGATTCTTAATCCTGTTTCTTTCCGTTTGGACCTCCCTGCGTCCTTTTCCATTCATAACGTTTTTCATCGGTCGTTATTGCGCAGGTATGAGGTACCTGTTGTACCTTCAGTTGAGCCTCCTGCTCCGGTGTTGGTTGAGGGTGAGTTGGAGTACGTTGTGGAGAAAATTTTGGACTCTCGTGTTTCCAGACGGAAACTCCAGTATCTGGTCAACTGGAAGGGTTACGGCCAGGAGGATAATTCTTGGGTCAATGCATCTGATGTTCATGCTTCTGATCTTGTTCGTGCCTTCCATAGGGCTCATCCTGGTCGCCCTGGTGGATCTGGTGAGGGTTCGGTGCCCCCTCCTTGAGGGGGGGGTACTGTTGTGAATTTGGATTCTGGGCTCCCCCGGTGGCCGCTTGTGGAATTGGACTTGTCATCCTCTTTCCTGTTTCACCTGATTCCATCAGTAGTGGGTGTCGCTATTTAAGCTCATTTCTCTGGTGGTTTCTTGCCGGTCAACAATGTTATCTGATGCCTCTCAGTGCTTGTTCCTGCTTCTAGACAACTACTAGATAAGTTGGACTTTTGTCCATGTTTTGTTTTGCCTATTTGTTCCAGTTCACAGCTGAAGTTTTGTTACTGTGTCTGGAAAGCTCTCGTTGATCAGGGATTGCTACTCTGGCGTTATGAGTTAATGCCAGAGTTTAAGGTAATCTCTGGATGGTGTTTTGTTAGTGTTTTTCTGCTGACCATGAAAGTATACTATCTGTCTTCTGCTATCTAGTAAGCGGACCTCAAATTTGCTAAGACTATTTTCCTGCTGCGTTTGTTGTTTCATCTGAACTCACCGTCATTATATGTGGGGGGCTACTGTCTTCTTTGGAATATTTCTCTAGAGGTGAGCCAGGTCTTATATTTCCCTCTGCTAGCTATTTAGGTCTTAGGCCAGAGCTGGGCATCTAGCGATAAATAGGAAATGCTACCTGGCTATTTCTAGTTGCGCGGCAGGCTTAGTTCATGGTCAGTATAGTTCCATCTTCCGAGAGCTTGTCCCTCTATAGGCTTGCTATGATCTCTGCCTGCAGAGATCATGACAGTAAGCAAACCAACATGAACCTGTGGTGCAACCTGTACCACTGCACAAGGGTTCAAGAGGTAAGAGGCCTACTTCCCCCTTGAAAACATGTATAATTATGTAGTACTAGATGGTGGCCCGATTCTAGAGCATCGGGTATTCTAGAATATGTATGTATGTATGTACGTCGCGCTGTGAGTGGGGGATAAATTCTGCGCCAATATCGCTGATTGTTCGTGGCCAGCCGGGAGCGACCAATCAGCAAAGCGTGGTTGAAATCCCGCACCAATTGTGGCCGGACTGCATTTTGCTGATTGGTCGCGGTTGGCCGGGCACAACTAATCACCGCTGATTGGTCGCGGCTGGCCACGTAGTATATAGCACAGCAACGTAGTATATAACACAGACAGCCATGTAGTATATAGCACAACCAGCCAAGTAGTATATGGCACAGCCACGTAGTATATAACACAGCCACGTACTATATAACACAGACAGACACGTAGTATATAGGACAGCCACGTAGTATATAGCAGCCACATAGTATATAGCAGCCACATAGTATATAGCACAGCTCATGTAACACAGACAACCACGTAGTATATAGTACAGCCACATAGTATATAGCAGCCACATAGTATATAGCAGCCACGTAGTATATAACACAGCCCACGCAGTATATAACACAGGCCATGTAATATACAACACAGCCCATGCAGTATATAACACAGGCCACATAGTATATAGCACAGCTCATGCAGTATATAACACTGCCCATGCAGTATATAGCAGCCAGGGAGTATATTACACAGCCCACGAAATAGATAGCACAGCCCACGTAGTATATAACATAGCCCACATAGAATATAACACATGCCACACAGTATATAACACAGGTCACACAGTATATAACACAGCCCATGTAGTATATAGCACAGCCCACGTAATATATAGCACAGCCCACGTAGTAGGTTACACAGCCCACGTAGTATATAACACAGGCCACGCAGTATATAACGCAGCCCACATAGTATATAACACAGGCCACGCAGTATATAACACAGCCCACTCAGTATATAACACAGCCCACGCAGTATATAACACAGCCCACATAGTATATAGCAGTGTGGGCACCATATCCCTGTTAAAAACAAATTAAAGTAAAAAATAGTTATATACTCACCCTCCGGCATCCAACAAAGCTGTCCCGATGCGTGTGATGCTGCCACCAGCTTCAGTAGCCAGTGATGCATTGCGAAATTACCCAGATGACTTAGTGGTCTCGCGAGACTGCTAAGTCATCTGAGTAATTTCGCAATGCATCACTGGGAACGGAAGCTGGTGGCAGCATCGCGTACATCGGTGGACATCGGAAGGTGAGAATAGCACAATTTTTTAAATTATTTTTAACATTATATATTTTTACTATTGATGCTGCATAGGCAGCATCAATAGTAAAAAGTTGGTCCGGGATGGGGTGACACACTGGCACTGACTGGAGGGAAGTAGGGAGGGGGCACTAACTGGAGGAGAATAGGGAGGGGCCAATTCACGGCTTGACTAAGCCTGTCGCTGATTGGTCGCGGCCTGCTGGCCGCAACCAATCAGCGATGCGGGATTTCCGTTACAGACAAACAGACAGAAAGGCAGACAGACATTACCCATTAGACGATTATATAGATAGATGAGGAGCTATTGGACTCCAAAGATCCCTTATATTGTTCTTGCATATGGACCCTTTTCTATCTGTGCCCACCAGTGGATATCTTTGTGTAAAATTTTGGAGGTGTCTGTGGGAATTTTTGCTCCTTAATCCAGAATAGGATTTGTGTGATCAGACACTGATGTTACAGAAGTCGAGCTGACAATCTCTGTTCAATTTAATTCCAAAAGTGTTGGATGGGGTTGAGATCCAGGCTCTGTGCAGATGTTCATGTTCTTCCACACTTAGCTCTCCCAAGGATGCCTTCATGGACCTTGTGCTCTTGGCACAGCAATGGGGAACAGAAGGGCCTTCTCAAATTGTTCCTACAAAGTTGGAAGCCATAATTGTCTAAAATGTCTTGTGCTCAAGTATTAAGAATTCCCTTCGCTGGAACTAGTAGGCTAAGTTTGACCCTGAAAAACAATCACATAGCATTATCCTTCCTCCACCAAACTTCACAAATTTCCCCTGCTTCAGAGTCCATTGACCTTGTGCTTTACATCACTCCATCCAAAGCTTGGCATTGTGATTGTTAAAACCTGTGTAGAGTTGTTCACCCTTAGAAACACATGACATAAAGCTCCGGAGTAGTTTTTGTGCCTATGTTAATGCCAGAGGAGGTTTTGACTCAGTTTTGGAGTCATCAGAACGTTGGTGACTTTTTTGCCCTTTACTCCTCAGCACTCTGTGACCCCGATTTGTAATGTTACATGGTCTCCATTTTGCAGGTGAGTTGCTCTGGTCCCTTTTTCTCTTTCTTTCTCAGTCTCTTTCTTTACCACCAACAATCAAGAACAAGATCCATATAAGGTTTTTTCTCAACATTTGGTTCATGTTTTTCTTCTTTCTTACTTAGTTGCATTTAATTCCGTGACCAAAAAAAAAAATAGTGTCATTGTAATAAAAGAAGATAAAAATAGACTTTGCTAAATCTATAATTGAATCCTTCACTGTTAAAAACCCATTATGCAATCAAATCACAGTTCATTTAGCAGCCTCATAAGGGGATTAATGATGAACTGATTATTATCTACACATCTGTGCCTGGAAATTAGTGGGACATCTCAGGGGCAGATCTTAGAATGGTGTAATAGTTTAGGCAGGCAAAATATGCATTTGTCAAGTGATAAGAGTCCAATAGGCGAGAGTCTAAATTGTGCTAATACAACAGTACGCTGTGTGATTCGCAAGGTTAGTTCCCTAAGGTGTACATTTAGCAATTTTTAGAAAAATTAATGCATACCATTTTTTAAGAAAATATGTATCAATTTTTAGTTATCCTCTTCATTTCATTCTGTTCACCAAATCCATTTACCCATTGAAATATGAACTTCTTTCCATAAGTGACAACCGCCAGCTATAAACATAACAGACCCATTGTTAGAAAAGTGAAGCAAGATCATCAACTTTAATAAAAATAAAAAAAAACCTTTGATTTTGCAATACTCTGTTGGGAGATGTTTATGTTGTGTGTGCAAATTGCCGCTTCTGAGAAAAAGAGGGCTTAACTCTATAGCGCTACCTGTTGGAAGTAGCGATCCTACAAGTCACAGTCAACCCTCTAACGAGTCGTGCAATATGACTTAGGATAAAAGCCAAATCAGTATCTCAATTCGCAGACACGGTGTTTCGGGCTGTTGGCCCTCGTCAGTGCGAAGCATGAGAACTGATTTGGCTAGGTGAGAGGCTCTGGACTGGCGTCTAAGGGGTATCGTTTCTCCTTATGGAGAGTGACATACCATCTCTGGCTTGTCAAGGTAAGGAGGCTTATTTGCCGTACAATGCTCCTCTGGGAAATTAAATATGCAAATTGCCTCTTCTGAGAAAAAGAGGACTTAACTCTATAGCGCCACCTGTTGGAAGTAACGATCCTACAAGTCACAATCAACCCTCTAACGAGTCGTGCAATATGACTTAGGATAAAAGCCAAATCAGTATCTCAATTCCCAGACACGGTGTTTCGGGCTGTTGGCCCTCGTCAGTGCGAAGCATGAGAACTGACTTGGCTAGGTGAGAGGCTCTGGACTGGGGTCTAAGGGGTATCGTTTCTCCTTATGGAGAGTGACATACCATCTCTGCCTTGTCAAGGTAAGGAGGCTTATTTGCCGTACAATGCTCCTCTGGGAAATTAAATATGCAAATTGCCTCTTCTGAGAAAAAGAGGACTTAACTCTATAGCGCCACCTGTTGGAAATAGCGATCCTACAAGTCACAATCAACCCTCTAACGAGTCGTGCAATATGACTTAGGATAAAAGCCAAATCAGTATCTCAATTCGCAGACACGGTGTTTCGGGCTGTTGGCCCCCTCGTCAGTGCGAAGCATGAGAACTGATTTGGCAAGGTGAGAGGCTCTGGACTGGGGTCTAAGGGGTATCGTTTCTCCTTATGGAGAGTGACATACCATCTCTGGCTTGTCAAGGTAAGGAGGCTTATTTGCCGTACAATGCTCCTCTGGGAAATTAAATATGCAAATTGCCTCTTCTGAGAAAAAGAGGACTTAACTCTATAGCGCCACCCGTTGGAAGTAGCGATCCTACAAGTCACAATCAACCCTCTAACGAGTCGTGCAATATGACTTAGGATAAAAGCCAAATCAGTATCTCAATTTGCAGACACGGTGTTTCGGGCTGTTGGCCCTCGTCAGTGCAAAGCATGAGAACTGATTTGGCTAGGTGAGAGGCTCTGGACTGGGGTCTAAGGGGTATCGTTTCTCCTTATGGAGAGTGACATACCATCTCTGGCTTGTCAAGGTAAGGAGGCTTATTTGCCGTACGTTGTGTGTGTCACTATGTGGCCACTGTGAGATAGTGCTTACTGCATGTGTTTGGGGGACACTCGCTTAGTCACACAGGCACGTTTTTCTCACAAAAACAGTCCATGCGGTTTATCATGGCATCATAAACCGGGTTATGCACAATTCATTATTCACTTCATAGAACACAATAGGCCCCAACCGGTGACATTAAGTTGCAGCTTTAACTCAGATATTTTATATACGGCTTAAACTCACAGTTCAGACACTACACCCCCCAGCCCTCCTTGACTAGTTCCCGGGGGTGTCCGTACGCCATATCAATATCCCTAGTCATATAGCGCACACGACATTGATTCGCAGTCTCTAAACATGCTAGACCTTACTTCGTCCAGAGACCACACAGTTCATTACTGACCCCCTGTCAGTTCACACAATTCCCCATACTCTGCGTTACCTTCCAGGAGCTTCTGCTCCACACGCTGACTCCTGTCAGTCCTCTCTCCTCAGGGAAGCTGCCGACCTGGGATCACCATCCCGAACAATGCCTTGCTCACTAGGCCACCTGACAGTCCAGATCCTCAGACGGACTGTAGCTCCCCCAGTGCAGTGCCGTTGCAGACTCTGCCTCCACTCCTTCCCATGTGCTCTTCAGGAATCCTACTCCCAGGACTTCCAACACAGGCCACTCAGTGCACTATTCAGGATGTCCGTCCCCACCTGGGACTGTCCAATACACAAGTCTCTAAGTGCGCTTAACAGGGATCCGATCCTATTCCCAGGATCTCCCAAGACACCAGTCTTCAGATCCACTGCCTCACACTGCGCTATTCAGGGATCCAGTCCACACACAGGACCTCCCAACACAAAAGCCGTCCAGGATCTCACACAGTCTCCATTACAGAGATCACTACACCACCATTTGACCACACCATGGTCACATTATGTAGTTGTAACCACTCCCATAGATGGGTGGTGTGTGAGTGGCTAGTCCAACCCACCCAGCTCTCAAACTAGCCCAGTAAGCTTCCCTTGACTATTATACAAACACTTGTGAGACTACAGGTCCCAGAACAACAACATTACTTAAGGCTTACGGCGCAGACTCCCTCTGCGACACATATCGGCCATTTACAATTCTGACAGTCACTGATTCACCATCATTATAACCACAGATACGCCTCCATGCATATCCTGAGGAGCACACACAGTGCCCCCTAGCTGTAACAGGGGTCACTGCATCACACCACCCAGTGGTTTGTGGTGTTGATTGCAGCCTTTCCAAATACTTATTGAATTTACTGTGCATAAGTTTCTGGAGCTTCTGGGATCCTCAACGTTTCATTTACGGGCTGATATGATCTTGTCTGTTCAACTTATGGTGAAGCACCAGCCCAGCAAATCTTAAGCCGAGCCTGGGATCCCAAAGGATAAGTATATTCACCCTGGCTCTGTCCAAAGCCAAAGAGCACTGACCGGGGCTGTGGACCAGGGTTGCATTAAGCTATCCACTCATTTCAAGGGGTCATACCAAATATTGATGTAATTTCAATATCTTTTTTATTCATTCACTTTGTATTTTGTTAATTGATAAAAATAAACTATTAACTGTTTCTGAAAAGCCTCCTTACAATGCAGCATTTTTGCACACCTGCCTAGAACTTTTGCACAGTACTGTATATCATGACATACAGCTCTGGCAAAAATTAAGTGACCACTACATCAAATTCCTGTCATGGGCAGCCCAATCTCCAGACCTGAACCCCATTGAAAACCTCTGGAATGTAATCAAGAGGATGATGGATAGTCACAAGCCATCAAACAAAGAAAAACTGTTTACATTTTTGCTCCAGAAGCAGTATGAAAGACTGGTAGAAAGCATGCCAAGACGCATGAAAGCTGTGATTAAAAATCATGGTTATTCCACAAAATATTGATTTCTGAACTCCTCCTGAGTTAAAACATTAGTATTGTTGCTTCTAAATGATTATGAACTTGTTTTCTTTGCATTATTTGAGGTTTGAAAGCACTGGGCGATTTTTTTTATTTGGATCATTTCTCCTTTTCAGAAAAAAAAAATATATTGCTTGGAAATTCGGAGACATGTTGTCAGAAGTTTATAGAATAAAAGAACAATTTACATTTTACTCAAAAATATACCTATAAAGAGAAAAATCAGAGAAGCTTAACATTTTGTAGTGGTCTCTTAATTTTTGCCATAGCTGTATATGCATCGGGAGTAAGGAGAGCTGCTACACATTGCTGAAAAAGAGCTGGGTTCATCACACCATGAGGGGCTTTTGGCTCAGTGTACTAAATAACTGTGGAGAGCTTTCATTATCGTCATCAATTGCTCCAGTAAAAGACCTGAGGTCTGGACATTGTTTATCGAAACAGACTGATTCTGCCTCCCTTCCACAACTTTCCCCTTTTTTTTCTGCTAAGGATGTTCTGACTGTTGGCAAGACCACCGTGACAGTTGGCCGCCATTACGCTCCGGTTCGGTGGAGGACGATCCAGACAATTAGACCTAGTAGGAAATTCGGACTTGTGTTGTGTGAGTGGATGACTTTGAAAGGAAATTGTAATGACTTAGCTCCTATCCAAAATTGGGATTTCCTGATCAGACTTTATCATGGCCTCAGATGCACTCTGTGGTGGAAACCCCTCTGTAGGAAGAGCTTTAGAAGGAAATTAAAAGTTTTCACACATTTGCCAGTTTTGATCAAATCAGGGCATTGATCAATCAGAGACAAGAACACACAGTCAGTGTCTGTCTGTGTACAAGACTTTTTTGAAATTTCATTGCCCAGTCATGAGTTTTTATTATGCCCATAGAAGAAAGGGGAATGGGAACTTATTTAAGTTTGGAGACATAAAGGTCATAAAACTTGGATTGAGCTGAAATTCCGCTCTCCATGCCTTCAGCAAACAAAGATAAAGACAGATTTTAAACACAGATAACCTTAAACAGAGACTGTGCCCTGTGTCATTGCTTTTATGAATAACATTTATAAAGCTAATACAAAATACAAAGTTATCAAAGATATATAGATATATAAATTGCTTAAATGATAATCAAATCAAGGTATAAAATAATAATCATAGCAACTTGATTACTCAAAGATCCACTACAATCGCAGCATAGGGAGATATAAGTTGCTCTTTTTATTTGTCACTTAGTTAAAGGTCTATAGTGTAAAACATCAGACATATTAGTATAGTTTACATGTTTTGAGCATTACCAACGTTCTTACTTTCCATGCGTTCAAACAAAGGAAGTGATCTGGTCATTTCTTGTATATTAACACATGCTATACGTAAGAGCGTTGCTCACACTTGATGAATTACCATATAATCCACTAATCCATTCATTGTTTTGCACTATTGAGTTTTAATGAAGTGACAAATAAAAGGAACAACTTTTATGTCCTAATGTTGGGCTTGTAATGGATTTTTGAGTATATGACTTCTTTTCCATTTTTTTTTAAAGGAGAATAAGAGCCTTAATGATATTTAATATTTTAGACAAAAATACTCTTTAAATCTTTAATTTAAGTCAGATAATTTTTAGTCCATGACAAATAGCAGTTTCTTCAAAAATTAATATGTTGGAAACATCAGAGCTTTCTAAAGCCCAAATTTAAGACTTAAAGGAAAGGTGCCGCAGTTTATTTTTTGTATTAAAAATGATTGTTTATATAAACAATTATTTTTAATACAAATTTACATTTTTTAACTTTAACATTTTTTTTATTATTAATTTTTTTTTCAGCCACTGGGCGCCGCCATTTTGCTTTGCAGGAGTGTAAGTGAAGCTGCACGTCACTTACACTCTGCATTTATGGCAGCCCAGGGCATAGAGATCTGCAGTCGGGAGCCGACTCTATACCTACCTACCATTATTATCTGCTCCCTGCTGTGCTCTGGCCACGCCCCCTAAGCCGTCCACACCACAGTAGAGGCAGGAGACCAGCGCCATCTTCCTGGAGCTCACACTGCAGCTGTGAGCTCCAGCTTACCAGGATAATCACAGGAGCCCTGCAGTCATAGGAGGAGGAGGAGGAGGAGGAGGAGACCAAGGACGGGAGGGAGAAGGACTCAGCCGGGAGCCGTGAAGTAAGTATCAGTGGGGAGGGGGGAGAGGGAATCTAATCCTCTCCTTTGTGGTGCTGACTGAGCAGTTATCTCCTCCCATGTGTGTTACTGTGCTGTGTATCTACTCCTCTCCTGTGTGATACTGTCTGCTTAGCCATGCATCTAATCATCTCCTGTGTGATACTAACTGAGCTGTGTATCTAATCCTCTCCTGTGTGATACTGTGTGCTGAGCCATGCATCTAATCCTATACTGTGTGATACTATGCTGGGCCATGTATCTAATCCTCTCCTGTGTGATACTATGTTGAGCCGTGTATCTAATCCTATCCTGTGTGATACTGTGTGCTGAGCCATGCATCTAATCCTGTACTGTGTGATACTATGCTGAGCCGTGTATCTAATCCTATCCTGTGTGATACTATGCTGAGCCGTGTATCTAATCCTATCCTGTATGATACTGTCTGCTGCGCCGTGTATCTAATCCTATCCTGTGTGATACTATGCTGAGCCGTGTATCTAATCCTATCCTGTATGATACTGTCTGCTGAGCCGTGTACCTAATCCTATCCTGTGTGATACTGTGTGCTGAGCCATGCATCTAATCCTATACTGTGTGATACTATGCTGAGCCGTGTATCTAATCCTATCCTGTGTGATACTATGCTGAGCCGTGTATCTAATCCTATCCTGTATGATACTGTCTGCTGAGCCATGTACCTAATCCTATCCTGTGTGATACTGTGTGCTGAGCCATGCATCTAATCCTAAACTGTGTGATACTATGCTGAGCCGTGTATCTAATCCTCTCCTGTGTGATACTATGTTGAGCCATGTATCTAATCCTATCCTGTGTGATACTGTGTGCTGAGCCATGCATCTAATCCTATACTGTGTGATACTATGCTGAGCCGTGTATCTAATCCTATCCTGTGTGATACTATGCTGAGCCGTGTATCTAATCCTATCCTGTATGATACTGTCTGCTGCGCCGTGTATCTAATCCTATCCTGTGTGATACTATGCTGAGCCGTGTATCTAATCCTATCCTGTGTGATACTATGCTGAGCCGTGTATCTAATCCTATCCTGTGTGATACTATGCTGAGCCGTGTATCTAATCCTATCCTGTATGATACTGTCTGCTGAGCCGTGTACCTAATCCTATCCTGTGTGATACTGTGTGCTGAGCCATGCATCTAATCCTATACTGTGTGATACTATGCTGAGCCGTGTATCTAATCCTCTCCTGTGTGATACTATGTTGAGCCGTGTATCTAATCCTATCCTGTGTGATACTGTGTGCTGAGCCATGCATCTAATCCTATACTGTGTGATACTATGCTGAGCCGTGTATCTAATCCTATCCTGTGTGATACTATGCTGAGCCGTGTATCTAATCCTATCCTGTATGATACTGTCTGCTGCGCCGTGTATCTAATCCTATCCTGTGTGATACTGTCTGCTGCGCCGTGTATCTAATCCTATCCTGTATGATACTATGCTGAACCGTGTATCTAATCCTATACTGTGTGATACTGTATGCTGACCTGTGTATCTAATCCTATACTGTGCTGACCTGTGTATCTAATCTGCTCCTGTGTGATACTGTCTGCTGAGGCTACTTTCACACTACCGTCAGTACGGGGCCGTCGCAAACCGTTGGCCCAACGTACCGACGGATGTTGTGCTAAATTTAGCACAACGTGGGCAGCGGATGCAGTCTTACGACGCATCCGCTACCCAGTGTGATGAGCGGGGAGGAGGGTGCGGAGTTCCGGCCGCACATGAGCGGGCAGAAAAAGCGGAACCGACGGACAAAAAAAGTTACATGGAACTTTTTTTTGCGCGTCGCGGCCGTCGAAACACAACGCATTCGTCGCACGACGGATGCGACGTGTGGCCATACGTCGCAATGTGTCGCTAATGTAAGTCTATGGGGAAAAAGCACATCCTGCGGGCAACTTTGCAGGATGCGTTTTTTCTCCAAAACGAAGCATTGTGACGTATCCCTAAAGACGAAAGTGTGAAAGTAGCCTGAGCCGTGTATCTAATCCGCTCCTGTGTGATACTGTCTGCTGAGCCATGTATCTAATCCTATCCTGTGTGATACTGTCTGGTGAACAGTGTATCTAATCCTCTCCTATGCACTCCTCTCCCCCCTGCATGTCTTTCCCCATTGCACACACAACTCAATGCGTGCGATAACAGGAGCTGCAGGGGTCATGCTGTATTATGGCATTATGTGAGATCTATATGACGGTATTATGTGATCTGTATGGTGGTATTATGCTTTATCAGTATTGTGAGAATTATATGGTGGTATTGTGTGTGATCTATAAGGCGGTATTATGTGAGATCTATATGGCGGCATTGTGACAAGTATGTGGCGGTATTGTGTGATCTATATGGCGGTATTATGTGAGAACACTATGGAGGTATTATGTGTGATCTATATGGCGGTATGTGAGAACACTGGCGGTATTATGTGTGGTCTATATGGTGGTATTATGTGAGAACTGTATGACAGTATTGTGTGATCTATTTGATGGTATTGTGTGTGATCTATATGGCGGTATTATGTGTGATCTATATGGCGGTATTATGTGAGAACACTATGGCGTCGTTATTTGCGATCTATATGATGGTATTATGTGAGAACTATAGGACAGCATTATGTGTGATCTATATGGCGGTATTATGTGTGATCTATATGGCGGTATTATGTGAGAACACTATGGCAGTATTATCTTCAGAAAGCGGACCATTATAGGGTGGTTCTGGCTGAGCATCTGCACGCGGGTCTGGGGTAATAGAGGGGGCAGCATGACCTCCAGTTAGGTGCAGTCAGGGGAAGGCTGGTGAGGCAGCTGAAGAGGAGTCTCATTTTTATCGTTACTATATGGCTACATTTCCTTCCCAGCGTCACCCCAGACTGCGCCTGTCGCCTCGCTTTCACACATCGCCAGGACAGGATGGAGAAGACAGGATCTGAGGAGGGGAATGGGGTCTGCATGCAAAGTCTGGATCAGAACAGGCCATCAATCCACAGAAATGTTTCCTGGATTTCTGAGGAGACGGTCCATCCATGTGTATAAAAGACAGTGCTCTGTGTACAATCCCTGGCTGCTCCGCGCACTAAACAGGGTGCCCCCCATAGAGCAACACACTGCTCTCCTGAAATACTCTGCGCTGCTGTCACCCTGCTCCCTCCACCACATATCTCCCAGAATCCTTGCTGCCTGCCATCCTCTGTGACTGTCTGCTTGTCAGTATAAGGGTATGACTCCACGGTACGGATGGGCGGCGGTATCGCCGCAGCGGCGAAGCCGCTCGGCGCTAAGCCCCGCCCCCTTAATGGGACGCGATCATGCCGGATGTGTTAACTCTTCACATCCGGGATCATCGCTCTCTCCCATAGGGCCCTGTGATATGCCTTGCGGGGACGCTGCGTCCCCGCAAGGTTTACGGGCATGCTGCGATCTGAAAAGACGCGCAGCATGTCCGTAGTCGCAGGGCCGCCGCGTGCGGGTTTCCACGCATAGTGGAGACGGGATTTCATCAAATCCCCTCCACTATGCTGGAACATCTGGACGCTGCTTGTTTGACGCTGCAGCGCTGCGCAGCGTCAAACAAGCAGCGTTTCCTGAACGTGGAAACATACCCTAAGGCTGCTTTCACACTAGCGTCAGTACGGGCCAGTCGCGCTGCGTCGGCCCGACGTACCGACACATGCTGTGAAAGAAATGCCCGACGTGGGCAGTGGAAGCAGTCTTACGACGCTTCCGCTGCCCCATTGTAAGGTCCGGGGAGGAGAGGGCGGAGTTTCGGCCACACATGCGCAGTCGAAAATGTTGGACTCGACGCACAAAAAAAGTTACATGTAACATTTTTTTGTGGCGGCGGTCCGCCAAAACACGACGCAACCGTCGCACGACGGTTGCGACGTGTGGCAATACATCGCAATGCGTCGGTAATGTTAGTCTATGGTGAAAAAACGAATCCTGCAGACAACTTTGCAGGATGCGTTTTTTTTCTCCTGAATGACGCATTGCGACGTATTGCAAACAACGCTAGTGTGAAAGTAGCCTAAGGCTGCGGTCACACATTCAGTATTTGGTCAGTATTTTACCTCAGTATTTGTAAGCCAAAACCAGGAGTGGGTGATAAATGCAGAAGTGGTGCATATGTTTCTGTTATACTTTTCCTCTAATTGCTCCACTCCTGGTTTTGGCTTACAAATACTGAGGTAAAATACTGACCAAATACTGCTAGTGTGACGGCAGCCTTAGTCTGCAGTCACCAACAAAATGGCTGCTCACTGGATTCCTGAATATCATCCGCTCTTATCCCTTAGCAGACACCCAGAAGGGAAGGAGAGGAGTGACATCACACACACGTCAGCAGACTCCGCCCATAATTACTGCAGTGCAGTAATGTGAGCTAGTTGTACACTAGGTTTTTCTGAAATTTCAGCAGCTGCTCCCCCTAGTGTTTAACACTAGAAGTCCCGGGAATTTCAAGATCCCCCCCTGAAGTCCTGAGAGAGGGTCAAATGACCCTCAGTCCATATTGACACCTTAATTAGCATCCTTTTGTTTGTAAATGTGCTCTTGCCTGAGGAATCTGCAGGGGGGATTATCTAAGATAAGAGTGTGTAAACAGAAGAATGCAAGCTATTCCTGAGTGTGGGGGTTGCTTGTGAGAATGTGAGCTTCTCCTGAGTGTCTGCCCCCCCCCAGCTGCATTGCATTAGCAAATTTGCATGCAGCTTTATGTGCTGTGGGGGAGAAACCTATTTTGTTCACAGGAAAGAAAATGGAGAGAAGGCACACCATTGAAGAGGCATTGGAACTGATTCTGAGCAACATAAACCCTTCTGACTCAGATGGAGAAGACATAGTCCTTCAACCGGATTCGGACTCTGAGCTGTCTTCAGGTTAGGCTGGCTTCACACTCCCTTTTTTGCCTGTTCATTTGGCTCCTATGTTTTGCAGGGGTTGGTGCAGATAAGGGTCGGTGACTTCCGTGTGCACGGACCACGGAGGAAAGTGAAAAGCCTAAAAATAAAGAATTTCATATTCACCTCAGTCCAGCGCTGACAGTTCCTCTCACTTCCGGTGCTGCTCATTAGGCTTATGAATATTCACTTCACTGAGCCCAAGAGTGAACCGGAAGTGAGAGGAGAAGAGGCGCTGGAGGGAGGTGAGTATGTGGTGACAGCAGACAGCACTATCTGTGGATTCACGGATAGCACACGGACATCACCCACGGTGCATGTGGGCCAAAAGGGATCCTGTTCTGCTTGTTTCAAAAACAGACAGAACAGGATGCCAAAAAAGGCAGTGTGTTACCTATTTTATTTCCTGACTATCTTTTTTATTTTGAACCAAAACAAAATGCTTATTTGAAATTATTTATCTTGCAGATGAGGAGACTCCGCCTCTACCAAAAAAGAGAGCTCGGTTGGCGAGTGAGCCGACAGAGACCGCAAAAGATGGCACAGTGTGGCATGAAGTACAAGTGGGGAAACATCTCCATTTGACCCCAATAGAACCGTACCCTACAGATGGAGAGCCAAGTGCTAAGGCCAGACGAAGTGTCCAGAGTCGCCTTCAGAGCTTCCTCTGTTTTATCAGTCTTGACATGCTTCGTAGCATTGAAGAATGGACTACTCAACATGCACGTCACACGGAGCAGGTGGATTGGTTCATGGGTCTCCCGGAACTAATGGCATTTATTTCAGTCATTATCTTGCGGGGGGTGACCAAGGTTCCATCACTACGTGACAGCTGGTCAGCAAACCTGGGAAACCCAAGGATCATTGCCACTATGACCCGAAACCGCTTTCAAGACATCATGCAACACCTACGCTTTGATGACATGTTCACGCGCAGTGAGCGAGTGGAGACCGATAAGTTTGCTGCAATCTCCGATGTGTGGAGATCGTTTGTCACCAACTGCATCGCATCCTACAACCCTGGTCGACACATCACTATTGATGAACAGCTTTTCCCGTCAAAGACTCGCTGCTGTTTTCTGCAATACATTGCAACAAAACCAGACAAGTTTGGCATCAAGTTTTGGGTGGCTTGCGACTTGAAATCAAAGTACATCTGTAATGTCCACCCATATCTTGGCAAGGATCCCAGTCGTCCCAGCGGGGAGAGACTGTCCGAAACTGTAGTGATGAGACTGATGGAACCATTCATGGAAAAGGGCAGAACTGTAACCACGGACAATTTCTTTACATCATTGTCACTTGCACAACGACTGCTTAGCCGGGAAACCACTATCCTTGGCACAGTAAACAAGAGTCGCCGGGAAATTCCTCAATCCGCTAGACAGATGGACCGCACTGAATTCACCACTCAGGTGTTTTCAACCACTGGTGCCACACTGACAGTGTATGCACCCAAACGAAAGAAGGCCGTCTACATTCTCAGCAGCATGCACAGCGTGGTTGAGACTGAGGATACCAACAAAAGGAAGCCAAACACGGTCACACAATACAACCACACAAAGTGCGGTGTGGATGTAATGGACCAAATGGTGCGGGAGTACAGCGTGCGTGCAGGAACACGGAGATGGCCAGTCGCCGTGTTCTACAACATGATTGACATGGCAGCACTCAATGCTCATGTTCTTTATCAGGCATGCACTGGGGTGCGGGAGAGACGGGTGGACTTCCTGGTTGAGCTTGCAAAAGAGTTAGGTGGCCGTCATGTGACTGAAAAGAAGGCACGCAAGGAGAAACTCCTTTGGCAACTTCCTTCCACACCCAGCCCTGGCAAAAGGGTGAAGTGTCAGGTCAAACATCGATGCACGAACAATTGTGCAACTGAGAGATGTGTTGACTGCTACAAATACACGTGTGGCAAATGTACCAGGGACATACCCAGGTAGTGCCAGGTATGTTCCGACATGTTCAGACAGACTGCTGAGTGAGTGCTGAAATGCTAGTCACACAAGGACATGCCACTCACACACACACAGCCCCCCACTGCAGCCTATTGAAAATATGTGTGGAATTGTTTTAATCCTTGTATTTTTTTAACATTTTTATAACAAAAATAAAAAGCATCCTTTACCCTTTCCCCCCTCCCCTCTTCCCACTCCTCCACCAACATCCCTCCCTGTTGTATAATTTGATTATATTGTTTTCTTGTTCACTGTTTTATCGCATTTGTTTGGCAATGCCGCTTATACACTGCTCATCTTGAAAATGTGACTATTTGTTTGATGTTGGTGTGAAATAACCCTTTAGTGAAAAAAAAATCTTATTGGTTTTTAAAAAAAAATAAAAAGCATCGAAACAAATAACAGTTGTTCTTTTGTATATTTTTCACACTAAAATTTCAGTCCTCTTGTGCGAATTTTTTTCGCGCCAAATTTGCACAAGAATGAACATGCTGCGATTTTTTTTCGCTAGTGTGATTGAGGCCTAAAGGTACAGTTACATGTTATGATCTCGTTGACGATATCGTTTGAAAACCTCACGTGGTCACGTCGTTCATGCGATGTCGTTTTCACATCGTTGCGTGTAACGTGAAGATATCGGACGAACACATCGTTGGATCGCTGATCGCAGATTTGAGGTCAGGATCTTAAATCTGATGATCCTCGTCCAATTATGTGTCAGAAGATGTGCAGCATCTTTCAGTGTAACGCTGAGATGAACGATGTCGGTCTAAATTCTCCTATTCCTGCCATTGTGAAAAATCGTTCTGCAAACGTTTGCAATGAGGCTAACGCGGAGCCAAAATTTACATCGTTAACAAGATAGTTGTATGTGACGCCTCTTGGACGATGTGAAACTGATTGCACGAACGATGTGATCACGTGACATTTCTAACTATATCGTCGACGAGATCGTAACATGTAACGGTACCTTTGACAGCTGCGGATCCGCAGCAGTTTCCCCTGAGTTTACAGTACAATGTAAACTTATGGGAAACAAAAAACGCTGTGCACATGCTGCGGAAAAATCCGCGCGGAAACGCTGCGGATTACATTCCGCAGCATGTCACTTCTTTTCTGCGGATTTTCACCTGCTCCAATAGGAAACTGCAGATGAAAATCCGCAGAAGAAACCACAGTAAAAAACGCGATAAATCCGCAGTAAAAACCGCAACGGGTTTTCACTGCGGATTTTGGAATTCCGCTGCGGAAAAATCCGCAGTGGAATCCGCAAAGTGTGCACATAGCCTAAAGGTACCTTCACACTAAACGATATCGCTAGCGATCCGTGACGTTGCAGCGTCCTGGCTAGCGATATCGTTGTGTTTGACATGCAGCAGCGATCTGGATCCTGCTGTGATATCGCTGGTCGTTGCTGAAAGTTCAGAACTTTATTTGGTCGTCAGATCAGCGTGTATCGTCGTATTTGACACCAAAAGCAACGACGCCAGCGATGTTTTACAATGGTAACCAGGGTAAATATCGGGTTACTAAGCGCAGGGCCGCGCTTAGTAACCCGATGTTTACCCTGGTTACCAGTGTAAAATGTAAAAAAAACAAACCGTACATACTCACCTTCACGTCCCCTGCCATCCGCTTCCCGGTGCCGGCCGTAAAGTAAAAGCAGAGCACAGCAGTGATGTCACCGCTCTGCTGTTAGGGCCGGCACTCAGTCAGTGCAGGGAAGCGGACGCCGGGGGATGCGAATGTGAGTATGTACTGTTTGTTTTTTTTACATTTTACACTGGTAACCAGGGTAAACATCGGGTTACTAAGCGCGGCCCTGCGCTTAGCAACCCGATGTTTATCCTGGTTACCCGGGGACCTCGGCATAGTTGGTCGCTGGAGAGCCGTCTGTGTGACAGCTCTCCAGCGACCACACAACGACCAAACAGCGACGCTGCATCGATCGACATCGTTGTCTGTACCGCTGCAGCGTCGCTGAGTGTGAAGGTACCTTTAGACACAAATGCTTCTGGTCATTACTCACAGCTGTACCTTGCTCTAAAATTTCTAATTCTCTATTTAAAATATATAAAAAATGATTCATTGTTTCAGCGCTTTTTTGCTAAAATAAAATTAAATACAATATGTATAGTCTTTATATTATCAAATACAATAAACTGAACAGAACTAACTTGAAACTTGAAACTACATGGGTAAACTCGATGGAAAACAGCAAACAACCTCCTGTGGTGCAACAGTAATGGCCTTAATTACAGAACAAAAGACAGTGAATAGAGATAAGATAAGCTATAGATAAAATCCTTTAGGTCATTTGACCCTTCTCTGGGTTTCAAAGGTAGAAATGTCAAATGACCCGTCTCTGGGACTTCTAGTGTTAAAAGTGGAAATTCCAAAACTTTTCAAATTATTTTTCATATTTTACTAAATTATAAACAAATGATAATATTTTTTAAGAAAATGTAAACATTAATTCTTTACATTTTTACAATTGCTGCAAAAAAAATTTTTTTGATGGCACCTTCCCTTTAAGTCCCGAAATTTCAGCCATAGTTCAAAATAATTTCATGTAGAACTGTATGACATACCGTGCTACATATACAGTAAATAAACACTGGATCTATTACTTTCTAAAATAAATTCTACGTACAGTTCTACACAAACTTTTTAATGAATGATATCATGCTTTTAGGGATTCCACTCATTCTGGCAGCAGTTAATGTAGAGTAAAGGTACAGGCATTATTGATTCTGGTGCAAAGTATTTTGGAAGTTTATTAACCGTAATAAACTTCAGCAAAGTCCACACAAACAGAAAATAGCTCTTTTCTGGGCCCAAAGGTAACAGAAAATAAATACACAGCACAGGCTCACCCGTTTAGCTAAATGTTCTCCATTCTCAGTCTCTGGCAGAGTCTGAGCAATACAACCAAGATCCTTCCTCCTCCACACACAAACACTAATGAGACAGCCTGGCTGCTTTATATAGGCTGTTCCATACCTAAGGGTGGAGATATGCAAACAGCCAGTCCCACTTATCTCTTTGACTGCTCCTAAACCTGGCCCTTCTTACGTCCTATTAACACTCTCAGCACTGGAGCCTGTTTTTTGGGTGTACATCACTGAGGCTAATCACCTCGATGACACATATCTCCCCTCAAAGACCTGCCCATATATTCATAGTGTACAAGGAATTGTTTGGTTATATCAGTAAAGAAGATAAAAATATTAGTTGGTGATAGAAGTCAAAGAGGCCTACCAAACAATAAAGTATAAAATACCCTAATCACTTGTATGACTAGCACTGTGTCTGTGAATTCTATTTTGTTATCCAGTAGCCACGGAACTTGCTCTAAAACCTGACAAAATCCCAGATGTGTGAACATCACCTTACTTTTTATCTAATTTATTCTACTGCATCTATAATAATTGTCTACAGATATGCGCTAGCACTACAGAAATATTGTAAAGATTGCAAAGCTTTCTGGTTGGCAATAAGTGATACTGTCTCGTATGCATTGTTTGGAAAGGAATGGGGTAACTGGCACTTATTGGGGGATGGACGCTCAGTGGCTACTATGGAGCCAGGTGGCACAATAATGCTATCACGGAATGAGAAGGGCTCCATGAGAAACACCACAGATGAACAATCACAACTTCATTCCTGTACTGATTTCTCCTTCAATAGTCCTTGAGAGATCTCTTTTCCAGTGTTGAAAAGTATATGATTTCTTCATCCTCCCTGCAGAACCTGCTCTCTGCTACCTCTACACACACGTATGTAGCTTGTAGACATCATCTCCTCCCCACTGCGGCCAACCAGAATGGTTTTCTCCCTTTGTATACTTTGTCCCACCATGTACAACCTTCTACCTTCTGGTAGAGTATGTCTAATACTTAGAGGTGAGGGTTTGGTTCCTAAGAGCCACTTTGTGATATTGCATTGGGGTAGTGGTGATAAATTTTAGAGAGGTAAAATTGATGCAAGTACAGTATGGGTGGCAAACTATGTATGGCACTGCATCGAAGACATATTCTGCCTGGCACTGAATGGGGCAAACTGTGGCAACAAATGGAAGAATGGTACATTGAGCCTGGGACTGTATTGGGGGCCTCATTGCTGGGCACCGTTTGGGACATGCTGTGTTGATGGCAGTGTATGTAGGGCACATTCTGTTAGGCATAGTGATTAGCTCAACAACCCTCATTCTGAATAAGAAAATACGATTTTGGCGATCATTAGGAGGCTGTGGTTATAGGACCACAGATTCTTTTGAGTGCCTACAAGTTTTCTTATAAATTAGAGGTACATCATCCCTTATATTCTTGCACTTATATAGATATATTGCCCTTATTGTCCATTGTACCTCAGGCACCTGCAGTCTATCATGCCGAATAAAAGCTACGCCGCTCTTTAGGAAAGAAACATCTTTTCACAAACAGGAACAATTTTCTGAACAGCTGTTACCCAGAAAACAGTAAGTTATTTATACAGCATTAATAGAACCATTGCAAGGCCCATTAAGTATTTTATTTGAGAACAGAGGGTCTCCACGGTGCACTTTTGCGGCCCACTCACATCTCCGCTGTTGTTGCAGTTCTCCCTATAGGTGATCTTCCCTACTGCTCTTTGACATATAGGAACTACTTGTAATTGGCATTTTCCATCATTCAACTGTACCCTGAGCAGCGCCCTGCTGACATTCATCAGATGGCGACAGTTCAGTCATTAGGAAATTAAAAGTAATAAAATGCATGTACAGTTTACCGATAGTTGAATTCTGTTGTTATAAAGGGTAAACGTGACCCCGATAATACAATCGTTGTCATGTGTAATTCACTGTTGTGTATGTAATACATTGGGAAAATATACCTCTCTGAAACTCGATGAACCTTTTATAATGACCCTGTATTTATGCTTATGGAGTCAGTCAGATGTGATGATGTGATCGTCTCCTGAAGTGTAATCGTCATATCAGTACACTTTTTCAAAATGTCTGTAATTTTGATAACTCACAGTGATCGCTGAAACAAATAAGCAGCTGAACACCATGCCTCTTTAACCCCTTAATGATCGGAGCTTTTTTCGATTTTATGTTTTCGTTTTTAGCTCCCCTCCTTCCCAGAGACATAACTTTTTTATTTTCCTGTCAATATGGCCATGTGAGGGCTTATTTTTGGAGGGACAAATTGTACTTTTCAGAGACACTATTGGTTTTAGCATGTCATGTACTAGAAAATGGAAAACAAATTCCAAGTGCGGTGAAATTGCAAAAAAAAGTGCAATCCCAAACTTGTTTTTTGTTTGGCTTTTTTGCTAGGTTCACTAAATGCTAACACTGACCTGCCATTGTGATTCTGCAGATCATTACAAGTTCATAGACACCAAACATGTCTAGGTTCTTTTTTATCTAAGTGGTGAAACATATTCCAAACTTTGCTAAAAATATATATATATATTGCACAATTTTCGGTTAGCCGTAGTGTCTCTGCAGCGCCCCAGAGTCCTGGTCGTTGCAGTAATGTCACTCTCCCACCAGGGGGAGTGATATTACGTCTGATGGTACTAAAGGAGTTCACCTGACCAGGTATCACAAGTCACACACTACACTTCACACTCCAGTCCACCAGGGGGAGCAAAGGTTCTATCTATTAGGCCACTCCTCACACACGGGTAAAACTGGTGGGTTGGATAGGAAGTCAGAGAGAAGCTGCCTGGGTTTGACCCAGAGAGGACCTGTCAGGCAGACAGGGGGAGAAGGAGGAACATCTGAGCTGCAGACAGAGGGTCCCTGTCAGGGGTGGGATCCTGACAGAGACATAGCAAGAGATAGAACGTTACGGAGCTGCGCCTGCACCCATTGTGGCAGCATCCTAAGAAAGGACATGAAGTGAGGTGTATTGTGGAGAGTGAGAAACGAAGTCACAGCACAAGGAGATAATTCCGGGAGGAGTTCTGCCCCAAGATCGACAGCCTCCTTCTGAGGCGCGTAGCCGGTGGCCGGAACACCGAGGGGGTAATAGGCTCTACGCATTACTTCAGAGACCGGCAGGACAGTCAATTCCAAGTTGGTTGCCCGACCTTAATACCTAAGAAGACACAGAGGCAAATTGTGGGAGAGGGGCGTCTCTAGGGTCCCTATAAATAAGCTCCAGGCCTACCCTGTCATATGGGTTGTCCTATCCATACCATCTGGGGGACAGAGAGAGAGAGAACATCAGAAACATCCACGAAAGTTGTGAGGACTATCCCGTGGTGCTCAGCAGGGAGGTACTACAACACACAGGCGCTAGTAGGAAGGCTACTGATTTCCACCTGGATAAGGGAACTCTGGATGTGCCTTCGGACCGGCCAGACTCAGCCAGCCCTGTGATCTGTGCATTGGACTGTGGACGCTGAAGTCTTCAGTGAAAGGTAAAGAGACTGCTACCTTGTGTCCTCGTTATTCACTGCGCCTTACATCGTCCACCATCACCACCTACACATCTGGGAAGCCCTGGGGACATACTTCACCTGTGGGAAGGTATACCATCTAGCTGCCATTCCATCACCCCAGCGGACCCCTAAGTAGCGTCGGTCACCCTGACCGAATACCACAGTTGGTGTCACGAACACCAGACAAACTACACCTTTAATTGGGCGCTCCTCAGAAGGGCCACAGACCGGGTCGGGCCACCGTGACATCCCCAGAACCGAGAGAGATAGACCCGGTACCGAGTACCCCATTGCCCTTAACATGGGGGCGATCCATCTCCATTTTTCATGATCTGGGGTTGGGCGAGGGCTTATTTTTTGCGTGCTGAGCTGACATTTTGTAATGACACCATTTTGGTGCAGATACATTCTTTTGAATGTCCGTTATTGCATTTTAATGCTATGTCGCAGCGACTAAAAAAACGTAATTCTGACGTTTTAACTTTTTTTCTCGGTACGTCATTTATCAGTCAGGTTAATCCTTTCTTTTATTTATTGTTTCAGCAATTCTGAACACGGCGATACCAAATATGTGTAGACTTGATTTTTTTTTTTATTGTTTCATTTTGAATGGGGCAAAAGGGGGGTGATTTAAACTTTTATTTTTTTTATTTTTTTCATATTTTGAAAAACATTTTTTTTTTAATTTTGGCATGCTTCAATGGAAGGCTAGAAGCTGCCACAACTCGATTGCCTCTGCTACATAGAGGCAATGCTCAGATCGCCCCTATGTAGTAGAATTGCAGCATTACCATAAATGCCGACCACAGGGTGGCGCTCATAGCAATCCGGCATCAACAGAGAAGGAGGAGGGAGTTAGAGTTGTGCAGCCGGCCATGGAGCTCCGGGAATGCTCCCACTTCCGAGGTGTGCACCTCGCCCAGCACTTTATTACACCCTGAAGCCCGGTGAGCAGAAGAACAAGAGGGGGGTTCCGACTGGTCCGGGCACCTCCTCTGTACTTCAGCTCACCCACACACGTTGTAGACAGCTGCAGTTAAATGTCTGGATTTTAGGGAAGTTTCTTTAGTATTTTGAAAAAAGAATTATTCCCCCTTCAAAGAAACGATTGCAAAAGAAATGAAAAACTCAGTACAGTTGCTTGTGACAGGTAAGTACACTGTTTGACATTATTTCAGATGTCACGACTCTGTTGTCAGGTGTTGCGAGACCAAGGATTCCTTCCTTGTCCCTACTGCTAGGGTGCCCTAGCTCACTCTGCTCCCAGGATTACTTCTGATGGTGAAGATGCTGGGGCCACGTACCTTGCCTTAGCTCCTTAATTTGCCCTCAGTACTCTTTACCCTTTCCCCACCCAGGGAAGAGGGGAGTAGTATTGTGCCATAATACACCAACCAGACTAGCAAGGTAAATCAAAAAATACCAAACATACAAATATACTCACACATACAACACAGGAATGCATTGGGGGGTGGAGTATGGGCTTAAACCAAAGTGCTTCTAATCAGTGCAGGCGTAGGAAAAATCAGACGCTGTGGTGTTCTGGCTCCTCTCTGTCGCAGTATTCCAGTGAATTTTTTTCTGTAAAAACTATTGTGTTGTCTTGTTCTGATTTTTTATTGATTTAAGAAGGAATAAAGAGGTGTAATTGTAAATCAAATGCAGCAGGACAGATGCCAACTACATAATAACAGTGGTCTATCACTGCTGCCACCTTTCCTATTATCATTAATGTTATTTATTTTTAACCCCTTAGTGACAGCCAATACGTCTTTTAACTGACCTGAGATATAAGAGAATAGCCTTCCCATACAGGTGACAATCCAGCAGCTGTCGGCTGTCCACTATAGCTGACAACTTGCTGCATCAGCCATCATCAGTGTTTGCACCGTCCATATCTGTTTAACCCCTTAGATGCTGCTGTCAATAGTGACTACATCATTATAAATGGTTAACAGAGCGTGGGGCTCCCTCTTTATCCAAATTGGTTCCCTCAGATCATGATTTTGTGGTCCTGATGTTTGCCATGGCAATTCATGACCAAATAGTGGCCTAAGAATCTAATGGCTGTAGTAATATGTTCAGAAGTTAGAGACATTTAGGTGATAAAAATACACATTTTCATTTCTGTCATGCCACTTTGCATTAATTCCTTTAACGCACCTGAACACTTAATAAACTACCTGACTACAGTTTTCAATACGTCAGGGGGTGCTGATTTAAAAATGGTATCACGTTTGGGGGTTTCCCAATATATGAGACCCCTAAAGTCACTTCAAACATGGATAAGTCTCTAAAAAAATAAATTTTGTAAATTTTCTTGAAAAAATGAAAAATTGCTGCTACATTTTTAATCCTCCTAAAATGCTACCAAAATAAAATAACATTTTACAAATGGTGCTGATGTAAAGCAGACATGTGGGAAATGTTATTTATTAATGGTTTGCTGTGGTATGGACATCTGGATTAAAGGGATAATCATTCAAATTTTGAAAATCGCTAATTTTTTAACATTTTTCTCACATTTTTGATATTTTTTATAAATAAACACAAAACATATTGACCGAAATTTACTATTATCATAAAGTATAATGTGTCACAAGAAAACATTCTCAAAATCACTGGGATTTGTTGAAGCATTGCAGAGTTATTAGCACATAAAGTGACACTGGTCAGATTTCAAAAATTTGGCTCCGTCACTAAGGGGTTAAAGCACAATTGGCTCCAAGGTTCTCTAATATCTGGACTGGACTTTAATGCACATCAAAATGATTCTATAATCTCAAGTACAGTATGTACTATGAATTCAAAATAAAAAAAACAGTGCTTTCAGACCTCAAATAATGCAAAGAAAACAAGTTCATAATCATTTAGACGCAACAATACTAATATTTTAATTCAGGAAGGGTTCAGAAATCAATATTTTGTGGAATGACCATGATTTTTAATCACAACTTTCATGCGTCTTGGCATGTTTGCCACAAGTCTTTCACACTGCTTCTGGCGCAAAAATGTAAGCAGCTCTTCTTTGTTTGACTTGCGACTATCCATCATCCTCCTGATTACATTCCAAAGGTTTTCAATGGGGTTCAGGTCTGGATCTGGAGATTGGGCTGCCCATGACAGGGTAGCAGTCCACAGTCCAGGGTACCAGGAACAGGTGATGATCTAGTCCGGCCGGCCTGGAGGCAAAGGTGATCCCTCTCCCAGGTGAGGTATGTAAGCCTTCCTACTCGCCTTCGTATGCGAGGTCCCTGCTGCCTGTAGCTTGCTAGCAAAGTCCTCTCCTGTCCTGGGACAGTTACCTGTATGATGGGCAGTGTGAGCCTTTTCATAGGGTCTCCATCACGACCTGTGCTTTTAATGTACTACTGCACCTTCAGGTGTGGGTGCGGGCAAATTACATAAAGTCCTATGCCCTCCGGTTCTGCCGTGTGACCTGGAGTACAACACAGCCTTGGGCTCCCGGTGCCCGGTCACAGTTCCCCTCTGAGCCCCTTTTCTTCTCCTGTGCTTCTTTCCTCTTATGCTTCACTACATTCAACCCCTCGGGTTCACTTCCTTTCCTAGAGCTGCAGCTCAGTCCTGGCTACATGGCTCCGCTGTCTGCTCTCCACTCCTCTCCCTTCACTGTCTGCTCCAGACCGAACTAACTCCTCCTCCAGACCAGAACACTTAAAGCTGGGGAAGCTTCCCTGAATCCGGATTCAGAGCTCCCTCTTCTGGCCTGGATTCGGAATGTGTTGAATGTGGGTGCATTACCTGGTAAAGAGAATCCTCCTTGCCTCCAAGTGTGATATCGCCCTCCCCAAAAGGAAGGCAATATCACTGTAACAACCGGTTACCTGGGTGTTACAGACACAAGCCCTGACAGGACCCACGAACGTGTAACTAAATGCAATGTGAAAGTACCATTACTGGTTTTACACCTGCACTCGATGCCTTTATTGTCAATCCGAACAATTAATTCAGTGTAATTGAAAGAAGGGCAGCAATCCTGGAAAGTAGTTTGCTACAAGTAAACCTAAAAGACATTAATAAGACAAGGTTAAGTGTTGTATAGTGTAAAACACCAGCTCCAACAAATTCAAAAAGGATAGGCAATGAAATATTGAATGCTCGTCTAGTGTCCATATTCGGCAGTGTGACAAAGTCACTGGCAAGGCACTGAAGGGGAGATATGTGTCACTGAAGTTGCTAGCTTCAGTGAAATGAACTTAGGAAAATGCACCAGCACACTAAATGCTGAGAAGGGTTAATTGGCCATGTTAAGGGGTAGGTTTTAGTGAACAGCTGTTCACCATACCTCCACTCCAGGGAGGAATCCAGAAGGTAAATACACAGTTTTCTGGCTCATTCAGCATTGGGTGTGCCTGGAGATGAGAGCTTCAGCTCTGTGTTTTGTGATAAGGAAAGCTGAACCTTCTCATGTTTGTTTTAAAAGCGGGAAAATCCCAGCAGAAACACAAGCTATGTCATATCTTATGTTTTGTTTTCTGTTAAGCCTGAAAAGCCAGGTTTATTTTGCTACCTCTGTACTGGTTTATGCAGTACATTTAATAAACCAGTGGAATATTTAAAGAGGAAGCGTTCCTGTGTCTACCTCCGTGTGCAGCCGAGTGTGCCGATCGACCACAGTGGCTATAGACAGAGCCATGAGATTATTGTTAACAACTCAAGCTGTCTTTGTTAAAGGGGTATTCCAGTCTAATTTATAGGATGGGTAATAAACGTTTGATTGTTGGGGCTGGGGCACCCACACTACTAGTAATTGGCCTGGAAGTGCATTGGAGTATGTCAATGCTCCCTCATTGCTCTTCCAATCAAATTTGCATATTGCTCAAAGCTTGATTTTTCAGCACTGACACATCGGATTACTATAAAACATGTATCATTTTTATTGTTTTCCTGGTAGCTATACTGCTCAAAAATCCCATTACAGGAAACGTATTCCCTCAGAAATTGCTATTCACCTGCAGATATAGGGTCAATCTGCACGTAAATGGTATTACAATGCAGCCTGGCCTCCTCACTGAATGGGCGACTACCGTGATTCATTAACTTATATCCTTTTGAGAGGCGACAGCTTTCAGTAATAGGGGCGTATATGGAGTAGGTACAGTCAGTCTTCGTGAACAGTGCAGTAGTCATGCCATTCCTACTAAGACCCCATGACCGCTGCAGCCAATCATGGGCTCAGCAGAGATGGCAGCATGGTCAGCACAAGATTCGACCATTATAGAGAGATCATATTGGGCTATGGAATTTTGGACATGAGTGTAAGTTATTTCATTATTTTAATGCATTCTCTTCTTTGCGCTACTTTTTAAATTAATGGGCAAAACTCATTGAAATGTTTTACATTATTACTATTTTTGAGATTTCGCTAATTATTTTTCCAGATTTTGCAGGATGATATATTGCAGGAGTAATTGAGGTTATGTTTCCAAAGAAATGGCCAATTGTACTGTTGTTGCAGAACATCATAACTTTGATACCATATTAGCATATGTTCTTGCCGGTGTGACCTGGATTTTAATTTGTGGACAATATAGCCGTAAATCTTGCATCTTCAGAAAAGTACTGGATCTCCCTTTCTTCTGCAACACACCAGAATACTGCATTTTTTCAGTGCACTTACTCTAAGGACTCGTGCACATTATAGTTTTCACAGATAGCACTCACCCCCATGTTATTCTTACGGGATGTGCAAATGTCCAATTTTTACCTCAGACCAAATTGGACTGAAGAAAAAGTCGCAGCATGCAAAAGTTGCATCTGATTTGGATCGCACTCTACCATTCACGTCTATGGATCCGTGGAAAAAAATCGGTCTGACAGAATGGAGAAATTTTTTTTTTTTTTTTCTTCTACACATCCAATAAAATCAGATCACATTATGATAACACTTTGATCAGAGTGTGATCAATGGCCGAGTGGCCGAGTGCAATTTGAGACACATTGTGGACAGCCCCATAGAATAACCATTGGATGGTGAAGTATTTCTAACTAGTGCAGGAGTTAGTAAATCCAGACATCACAACCTGGCCACTATCTGTCACGGTATCCCCGTGACAATACCCTCCCTTCTAAGAGGAACTTCCAGAAGCCCAGGGCCGGGTGTGCTGAGTGAAAAGACCGGACCAACCTGATTTCATGAATGTCAGATGCTGGTAATCTTGTAATATAAGAACCAGTTCACAATTATCTCCTCCCCCAAGGAAAAAAAAAAAAGAGATAAGGAATCCACCTTAATGTTCTTATCCCCGGCCTCTATGTCATGGAAAAGTTGAATCTGGTGAAGAATAATAACCATCTTGCCTATCTAGGTGTCAGACGCTTTGCAGACTCCAAATATAAAAGATTTTTTTGATCAGTGATTAGCCATGACCGGATGTACTGCCTCCTCCAAAAACTATCGCCACTCTTCAAAATACCCACTTTATTGCCAAGAGTGTTGTGACCCCAATGGCGAGGGTTTCAGAGAAACAAGTAAGTCTGCGACGTACAAAAATCCAGCTCATAGGGCAGTGGTAACTGGGTTGACCATATATCTACTCCTAATGCCAACACTAGCAGTAGCCGGGGAACATGCCTACGTTGGTTGCTAGATGTCTCGCGCCAGCCGGAGGACTAACTACCCCTAGAAGAGGAAAACAAAGACCTCTCTTGCCTCCAGAGAATAGACCCCAAAAGTAGGATAGTAGCCCCCCACAAATAATAACGGTGAGGTAAGAGGAAATGACAAACACAGAGATGAACTAGATTTTAGCAAAGAGAGGCCCACTTTACTAATAGCAGAATGTAGTAAGATAACTTATATGGTCAACAAAAACCCTATCAAAATCCACGCTGGAGATTCAAGAACCCCCGAACCGTCTAACGGCCCGGGGGGAGAACACCAGCCACCCTAGAGCTTCCAGCAAGGTCAGGAAACAAATAATATGCAAGCTGGACAAAAATGCAAACAAAAACAAATAGCAAAAAGCAAGAAAGCAGACTTAGCTTAATCAAGCAGGAACCAGGATCAGTAGACAAGAGCACTACAGATTAGCTCTGATATCAACGTTGCCAGGCATTGAACTGAAGGTCCAGGGAGCTTATATAGCAACACCCCTGACCTAACGACCCAAGGGATGAATGACATACCCAGAGTCAAATCACTAGTAGCCACTAGAGGGAGCCAAAAGATAAATTCACAACACAAGAGTTCCCTATTACCAATTTCATAGTTTTTCTCAGCATGCGACAGTTTCTTCTTTGAAAAGTATGCACATTTACATGGTGATGCATGTGACAATACAGCCCCAACCCTCACTTCAGACACGGTAACTTCTACAATGAATTGCTGAATGACGACAGGTTGTATAAGATTCGGCGCAAAATCAAGACATTTTGATAAAGCATGAAATGCCTCACTGGCCAGACTGGAAGATTTGTAAAAGTCAGTACCTTTCCTGGTGATATCTGACAGAAATTTGGCCACTACTGAAAAGTTCTTGATGAACTTACCGTAGTAATTGGTGAAATCTAAAAACTTTTGTAAAGCTTTTAAGCCTACCGCCCGTACTTTCGCCCGATCAATGCGAAAACCGGAGGAAGACAAGTAATAACCCAGAAAAGGGATCTCCTGAACTGAGAACATACAATAAATTATTTGACAAACCGGAAAAATGTATCTGTCTTTAAGACCTGCTTGACATTTTCCTGATGTGACTCGAGGTAAGTCAAATAATTCAACATGTCATCAAGATATGCCACCAGAAATCTACCTGCAAGGAGACAAAAAATGTTTTTAAAACATAGATTACAAAATGTTGAAAGACGACGGAAGCATTAGTCAACCCAAATGGCATCACTAGATTTTCATAGAGTCCCATAGATGTGTTAAAGGCTGTCTTTCATTCATCCCCCTCCTTAATTCGAAATTACATGCCCCCCTGAGATCTAGTTTAGAAAACCATTTTGCCCCAATGATCTGATTAAAAAGGTCTAGTATGAGAGGGTTAGAATATGGATACAGGACAATGATCTGATTAAGTTTGAGGAAATCTCAGCGGCGTAACTTCTATCTTTTTTCTTTACAAAGAAACATACAGCTGCAACAGGAGATGAGGAAAGTCTGATATGACCTTTTGCCAGACTTTCTGCGATATAGTCCTTTATTGCCTGCCTCTCCGGACCAGAAATATTATATAATCTGCTATTAGACAACTTAGCCCCAGCAGTAAGGTTAACAGCGCAATCATAAGGACGATGAGGAAATTCTTGACACCCCTGTTCCAAAAACACATCCCCGAAGTCAGACAGGTATTCCGACAAAGACCAGGTATCCACTCTGGCTAACCTGATGCCCAAGCAGTGTCCTTGACAGTATTCGCTCCACCTAACCACCTTCCAATTCTACCAGTCCACTACAGGATTGTGCAGCATAAGCCAAAGTAGTCCAAGTTCCACAAGAGAGGGAAAACCCTCTAGCACATAACAATCGATTAATTTCGAGTGCATGGCACCTACCTGCAAATGTATCACTCGAACGTCATGCGTAAAATAGCCCTGGATCAAGGGTGTAGAGTCAATGGCGATTATGGGTTTAGGTCTAGACAATTTGTGGCTTGAGACTCTAGTCCTGGACGAACCTGGCGTACATCAGATTAAACCACACCCCACTGTCAATAAAGGCTGAAATAACCACCTTACTTTTGCTAAAATGGATTTATGACCTACCCAGAGAGGAAATATGTACATCCAGGTTGATTACCTCCCCACAACCTGGGCTCCTTAGATTTCTGACAAGTGTTTGTGGTTATGTACCCACAAAATGGCTGTTCCCACCACAAGAAAACACACTCTTCATTTATACCGAACTGCAGGGGGACCAGTAAAATGAGTCATCCACTCCAGCTGCATGGGTATTTCAGTTGACTTGGCCCTAGGTTCTCTTGAATCCAGACCCCCTGAATATTGGGGTATCTCTTTATGCCTCTGGAGAAGACAGCGGTCCAAACAGATAGCCAGAAACATGGCCTCCTCCAGGGAATTTGGGGTTTCATACAGGGCAAAGGCATCTTTTACCCTCACAGAAAGCCCCTGACAGAACTCACTACAGCGCGTGGGGTCATTTCACTGAGTATACGTGAGCCACCTATGGAATTCGGAGCAATACTCCTCTACTGGCCGGTTTCCCTGCTGAAGATGATGTAGTTTAGATTCGGCCAGGGAGACATGGTCGGGGTTGTCGTATATATTAGAGCCAGTGCCTAAAAAAATCCTCAACAGTCCGTAGCCACTAAGAGTCAGATGGGAGAGAAAATGCCCGGGCGTGGGGGTCAACCTGGAGGTTAGAAATTATGATCCCCACCCGTTGCTCCTCAATACCTGAGGACTTAGGAAATAATTTAAAATAGAGTCTACAGGCCTCCCTTAAAACAACGAACTTATCCCGATCCCCTGATAACCTATCCTGTAGAGCGATCTTCGCCCTACCAGCGGTTGCCCGAGAGCTGCGGGCCCTAAGCCTGAAGTGTTTGGGTGTAATACTGCTCCTTGAAAGAAAACTTGAGAGAAACTGCCTACTGTTCACTTTTCCTTTTTTTATGTTAAAATTACCTTGTTCTAAATTTTTCAATAGGAGTCACAAAGCTTTGAAATATTGAAATAACTTTTAGCCACCTGTTAATTTCCCCAACAAATCAAGCATTTGTGGTTCATATGGACTTTCTGAACCAGGGCATTCTAACCATGCACCTATGATTGCTGCAGCAAATCATTGACCTCAGTCGTAACAGGGTCAGCACTGGATTGAGAGTATCCCTCCCTCAAAACTAATGATGTCCCATCAACAGATACAGTAGTAAGGCTGAGAAAGTCAGAGACCCACGTGACTGTTTGACTTGAAGTAATCACAACCAGATCATAACAATGTAGTTCAGGTCCATCACAGCTCTCTAGAAGACCGGGATGGAGACGCTTTTACTAATTTCAGTATATTACTAATAAAGAGGAGAATTCTAACATAGTACTACCCCTTTAAGTTTGTTTACTTTTAATATGTCACTATAAAGTGCCAGAGGGTGGTAGACATGGGCAAGCTGCTGCACCTTAACACCCTGGCACTTTACAGAATAAGCATGTCCCAGTCCCAATGTGCTATTGTGGCACCCCAGGAGTCCGGTTGCCACAATGGCATTGCCTTCCTCACGGGGTGGTGATGTCATGCCTGGCGGTAAGAAGGGATCCACTTAGCAGGTAACACAAACATACTACATCTTCCTAACTCCAGACTAGAAGGGGGAGCTCTGAACCCGGTTTCAGGGTAGCTTCCCTATAAGTTCTGGTCTAGAGGTGGGGTTAGAGAGTTCTGTGTGAGACAGTGAAGGGAGAGGAAGCATGTGAGGAGATTGGCTGGAAGTGGAGCTGTGATTAAGCTCTTCCCAGCATTAAGCGCAAGAGAAACTGGACTCCGGAGTCCATGGTTGCATGGGTACTAAAAGGCCCAGCAACTAGAACCGGAGGGCAGGAGATTGTAAATCTCCTGTCCCATCTTACACCTGGAGGTACCACAGCAAGTCAGGAACCAGGGATTGCCAGTGAGAAGACAGTGCCCATGAAAGGTTCATGCTGTCAATCATACAGGTTAGGAGTAACAGACACTGATAGGAACTTGTGTAAAGATTCAGACAGCAAGAGACAGAGAATACAGTGCAAAAGGAAGGCCTCCAAACCCACCTGGCTAGGTGGATCCCAAATTACTCCCAGGCTGCCCCGACCCCATCAACACCTGTTACCTGTGCCCCGGACGGCACCTGCACTTCACCAGTAAAAGGTAAAGGAAACTGCAATACCTGTATCCTCCAATTATTTCTAGCACCCTCAGTCCTGCATCCCACCAACTATCATCCCTTACCAACTGCACCGGTAGCCCTGGGGACTAAGCTCTACCTGTGGGGAGCTATACCAACTTTGCTGCAAGACGATCAGCCCCAGTGGTCCCCTTTAAGCAGCGGCGGCCATCCCTGACCGAGTACCTCAGGTGGCGTCACGAACCTTTCCCCTTAGACTTTATTGTCCACTAAACTTCATCCACTTTAATTGGCTGCCCAGGGCCACGGACCGGGTCACTGCTTCCGTGACCACTCCTTTAAGTACCACCAGACCCAGTACCGAGTGCCCCACAGTCCTAGCGGGTGCTCCACTCCCTGACGAAGCGGTAGCGAAACGTGTGTTGGAGTGGTGTGAGCAGGGGACGGTGGAGCTCCTCACTGGTGAGCATTGTGGCATTATGTGATTTACCTCTTATTCTTTTATACCCCAGTGTTGGTGGCTCTTTTGATCACTTGATCACGGCTATTTTGTTCTTATTTGGTTGCATATGTTTCAGGCATTTATAATACACTTCTTGCACATTGTTGCACTTATTTGTATTCAGCGTTTTTCTTTATTATATATATTTTTTTCACTCTTTTACCACTATTGATTTTTATGATTGAGCTATTTTTTACATTTTTATGAATTTATATATTCATTATATTGATTATTAAATTGCACCCTTATTTGGTTTGCCATCATTTATCTTATTTATTTTCTATGCTGGTGGTATTGTGATAACAGTCAGTACAATTCTATACCCATTGCCACGTGGTTTGTTTGCTCCCTGTCCCCTGCTGGACACATCTATTCTCATATATTTTTATATATATATATTTTCTTACGATTATTATATCTGTCCACGTATTGGATTTTTTTCAATAGGACATAATGTGATTTTAATTATACTTTTAATAAAATATTCTTGCATTGTCATCTGTTAATTATAGTTATTGATATTTTTGTGTATAATCATGATCTGATTATTTATGAAATAAAAATTTATTGACATTTTTCATTTTTTTCTTTTGGATACTTTTGTTGGGTAATAACTTGATCTTCAGGAGCCTCCACACATATATCAGGGGACACCCAGTTCATTTCAACACACAGTAGTTTACTGGACAGTTCAAGTTCATCAGATTGTAGCACACAGTATTGGGCACAACACTTTTCTTTTCTTCTTACCTTGATACAGCACATTTTCAGCATTACTTCCTCCTGGACTATCCTTATGTTTACCGATTCTGTCAGCCCCAGGGATTTCCCATCTAGTTTCACAGTATACCCATGATCCATTACCTTCTCTACCCACGGTTCAATGTCCATCTTCTCCTGTATGCCAGAGGATGAGGCACTCTTTGTAGCACCTATATCAAGCCTTGAGATTCGGATGCTGCAGGAATGTCGGCATGGAATTTTTGTAAGGCCTCCCACTGCCCATAACAATAGATTCTCACTCATGCTCTTAGACCACTGCACCTTAAACTTGACCTTGGTTAACAAGCTTCCTAATCTGACAGTCTATAAGGAAGAGGCCCTTTTTTTACTTTGACTTTCCTCTCCCACTATGGGCTAGTCAAAAACTTTACGTCTGTCCCTTATGAACACTATGCATTATATTTTTATACACTGAGCACAATATGCTTACAATACTTATTAAAGTCTATCTTATCCTATACTTATTCCGCACTGCACACTACCTTCATTAGTTCATATAACTGCCTAATACATTTCAAAACCACAGGACATAGTTTATATGTAAAGTGGCACAGAACAGTAGTCATGACCGATCTTTTGTCCGGTTTCACTCTGGCACTTTAAAGGCAAATGGTTTCCCAGTCCCAGTGTGCTGTAGGGTGTGGAAGCATCACACTCACTTGTAGGCCACAGGCCTCCGCGGCCCCAGATTTCCATCATCAAGAGCCGCCGCAAATAATTCAGAGGACACCAATATCTTTACAACAGTCAAATGTTTACTGCCCAGTTCAAGTTCATCAGGTGGGCACATGTGGGATAGGGCACAGTAATTCACGTTTCCTTAGCGCAACTCCTCTTCAGTTCTGGATATAGAAAAAATACCAGCTTCAAAATAACACTGTACCCATCCAATTGTAATAATAAATTGTTTTAAAAAAGAAAAACCTGAGTCATGATTATACAACAGTTATAAAGATTTTATTATTACAAGAAAATTACCAATAATAAACATATACTGTACATTAAATGTAAAAATTTGTGTGGGTACGAAAAGGTTTTGATCCATAGGTGAGATGAAAGAACAGTGGCCGGAAGCCAGGTCAGGATTGCATAAGAAGAATGATGCAAACCACCAATGAATTGTAACAAGCTACGAGAGAGATATCAACTTCATTTGGCATTCTCATGTCAAATTGTTCCATTTGCTACACCGTACCAAATTGTGGCAAGGGAACAATCTAGCGGAGACGCTATGATGTGGAGACGCTATGATGCGGAGTCTATTTCGGAGTGAAAAGAACGGTTTATTACCCATTTAGTGAGAGACTCTGCTGGACTGCGGCCACGTTTCCTTCCTCCTTAGTGCAACTCATCTTCAGTTCTGTCACTAGCTCGTCCTGGACTACCTCCAAGCTGACCGATTCTTTCAGTTCCAAGGATTTCCCGTCCACCTTGGCTGTGCACTCGACTGGCCATCACCTTCTGTTTATGCGGGTCCCTGTCTATCTTTCACTGTACACCAGAAGACACTATGTGTCTGGAAGCCCCTATGCCAGATCTTAGGTTCCAGATATAACTGGAACAACCTCTTGGATCCCAGTAATGCCTCCCACTGCCTGGAACAAGCGACACATGCTGCCCCTAGCAACTCACCACACCTGAACTTGACATTCACAATGCTCTTCACTAGCTCTCTCTGGACCCACACTATCAGGGAGTGTCCTCTTTTTTATTAACACTAGTGCCCAACTACTAGGCTAGTTCTTTCATTAACATAACACATAAGATGCACCTCACTTCTACATATAAAGCCGCATGACTGTATTCACATAGGGCTTTTGTTGTCTTCAGAGGCAGAAACAGAGTAAGACTGTCCACATCACTACACTTACTTCACACTACACTGTATATACAGCTCTGGCAAAAATTAAGAAACCACTGCAAAATGGTCAGTTTGTCTGATTTTTCTCTTTATAGGTATATTTTTGAGTAAAATGTAAATTGTTCTTTTATTCTATAAACTACTGACAACATGTCTCCGAAATTCCAAGCAATACATTTTGTATTTTTTTCTGAAAAGGAGAAATGGTCAAAATAACAAAAAAAAAATGCATCGCTGCAGACCTCAAATAATGCAAAAGTTCATAATCATTTAGAAACAACAATACTAATGTTTTAACTCAGGAAGAGTTCAGAAATCAATATTTTGTGGAATAACCATGATTTTTAATCACAGCTTTCATGAGTCTTGGCATGCTTTCCACCAGTCTTTCACACGGCTCCTGGCGCAAAAATGTAAGCAGTTCTTCTTTGTTTGATGGCTTGTGACTATCCATCATCCTCCTGATTATATTCCAGAAGTTTTCAATGGGGTTCAGGTCTGGAGATTGGGCTGCCCATGACAGGGTTTTGATGTGGTGGTCTCTTAATTTTTGCCAGAGCTGTATATATAAAATGCATGACATTATTCATATGGCACAATTGGTGTATTCAGAGGTAGGAATGCAATGGCATAATCCACCATTCTTACATCACCACCACAGGTTTCATGTCATTACAGTGAAGATGAGCAAATTGATTCAATGCAAATCAAACTTGTTTCGAGTTTTAGGAAATTCACTGGACCTCCAGTTTTTGAACAATTTCTCATTCGATTTGCATAAATAGTCATAAAAATGTTTGCCACCATTTTACACAGTGCAGAAAATTTCATAAGCCAAAGAAGGCGAAAGTGACCTTGTGGCCATAATTTAACATTAGCAATCAGAAGAGACTATCATAGCCTGTATAAAAGTCAAGGCAGGGAATGCAACAGGCCTTTTGGGGTGAATTAAAACAGTGAGAGGATGTCACGTCACAGCTCAGCAATAGAAATGGTGAAAGAAAGCCATTAAACACTGACTAAACCTTACATATAGTGTTTGACAGCACAGCACTGACAAAAATGTTATCATCTATTTACCGATACACATAAATGTTGAGGTCACTTTGACATCGCTTAGGCTGTGCTTACATTAAAGAACATCGAAGGGGTTCAATACAAAACTAGGAAACCATAGGAGTATTATAAACATCAAACGGAGGATTTGTAGTACTTGCGATTCATGGAAAATCAATTTGTCACGCATAGAATATACATAAGGATATGCATTATACTGTTTTTCATTGCCCAGATACATTGACACAAATTGATGAAATTTCGTATGTGTTATTTTTTCAGCACATTTGAACCCTCTAACATCAGTAGAATGACGTAGGTAAATGATACCTGTGTTATTTCTGCATAAGAATACGGGGTCAGTACAAAGATTTGCCTAATAAGCTTTACACACATAACTGTGAAGGTGACAAGGAACATTCTGATGAGAAGGAAGACAGAAGCTGCACAGACAAGGACACTCAGATTATTTATGGTCTTTGGTCATAAATCAGAGGAACTAAAAAAGGTCAGATTACAACTCCCTGTCAGACTACCATAGCGAACTGACTGACAGATTCTCAGCTAAGGCCGGCGTCACACTGGCGTATTGCTTCCGATGTGAGAGCATTGGATGCGATATGCTAATGACACTCGGCTCCTGCTCGTAGCAGAGCAGGAGCCGAGTGTCATGCGTCTGTGCTCCGATTCTCTCGCATAGGGAGGATCGGAGCACAGCTGCGGAGGAGGCGGAGAAATGAATTTCTCCATCTCCTCCATTGCTGGGGTCCACTTATAACGCACAGCACTCGGATGATATCCGAGTGATGTGCGCTGTCTCACTCGCACCCATAGGCTTACATGGGTGCGAGTGAGCCGAGATTTTTCCTCGGTCCGAGACAATCGCAGCATGCTGCAATTGTCTCGGACCGAGGAAAACGGCCGACAAAAAGTCGGCTGGTGGGAGCTGCCCCATAGCTGAACATTGGTCCGAGTGCAATGCGATTTTTTATTGCATTGCACTCGGCCCTTTAAAACACCAGTGTGACGCCGGCCTAAATCATTCTGCAGCCAGCAATAGAGCAACACAGAGGCTATACAAGGCAAATGACGCAACATTTTCAAGGAAGCCCAATTTAAAAAAATATATATTTTTGCCTAAAAAACATGAATTTTGGTAAGATTTTTTTTACATCATATTTTTATTCCTGTTTCTGGCTCTGCTCATCATCTGGAGGCCAAATGAATGTCTTTTGGTGTCAACCACACAGACAGACATTAGATTTAATTTAATAATATTAATGCTAAATAATGATAATTTAAATAATAACATACTATATAATAATTACTACTACTAATAATAATGATAATAAATAAGAATAGTATATAATATATAATAAATACTACTACTAACAATCTACTATATAATTGTCTAAGGGTCACTTCCGTCTGTCTTTCTGTCTGTTTGTCTGTCTGTAATGGAAATCCCGAGTCGCTGATTGATCGCAGCCACCAGGCCGCGACCAATCAGCGACGGGCACAGTCCGGCCGAGAATTAGTCCCTCCCTACTTCCGTCCAGTCAGTGCCTGGCGCCCGCTCCATGCTCCCCTCCAATCAGCGCTCACACAGGTTTAATGGCAGCGTTAACGGACTGCGTTATGCCACGGGTAACGCACTCCATTAACGCTGCTATTAACCCTGTGTGACCAACTTTTTACTATTGATGCTGCCTATGCAGCATCAATAGTAAAAAGATATAATGTTAAAAATAATAAAAAATCATTATATACTCACCTTCTGTCAGCCCCCCGGATCCAACCCAGGCCTTTCCCGCTCCTCGCGACGCCCGCATCCATGCATTGCGGTCTCGCTAGATGATGACGTAGCAGTCTTGCGAGACCGCTACGTCATCATCTCGCGAGACCACAATGCACTCTTGGCAGCATCGGGCACAGTCCGGCTGCGAAATAGCTGCTCCCTACTCCCCTGCAGTCAGTGCCCACTCCATACTCCCCCCTGTCAGCGACCGCCGCCCACATAGCGTTGTAGCAGTCCGTTAAACCGACTGCGTTACACCGCATAACGTGGTGTAACGCAGTCTGTTATCGCTGCTATTAACCCTATGTGACAAACTTTTTACTATTGATGCTGCCTATGCAGCATCAATAGTAAAAAGATATAATGTTAAAAATAATTTAAAAAAAATTTAAAAATCGTGATGTTCTCACCTTCCATCGCCTCCGCAGCAGCTTTTCCTGCAGCTCGCAATGCTCCGGTCCCACCGCCAGCCGGCGCAACCAATCAGCGACATTGGCGTTGGATTTAAATCACGCTTAGCTGATTGCTCTGGTCCAGTTGGTGCGACTAATCAGCGTCATTGGCGCGGGATTTAAATCACGCTTCGCTGAGTGGTCGCACCGGCTGGGCGCGACATTGCCGCGGGATTTAAATTACGCTTCGCTGATTGGTCGCGGCCAGCCGGGGCGACCAATCAGCGTCATTGGCGCGGGATTTACTATTGATGCTGCTTATGCAGCATCAATAGTAAAAAGATATAATGTTAAAAATAATAAAAAAAAATAAAAAATGGTGCTATTCTCACCTTCCGACGTCCACCGATACACGCGAGCGGCGAGTCTGCCGCCAGCTTCCATTCCCAGAGATGCATTGCGAAATTACCCAGATGACTTAGAGGTCTCGCGAGACTGCTAAAACATCTGGGTAATTTCGCAATGCATCTCTGGGAACGGAGCTGACGGCAGCCTCGCCGTTCGCACGCATCAGTGGACGCCGGAAGGTGAGTAAATAACTATTTTTTATTTTAATTCTTTTTTTAACAGACATATGGTGCCCACACTGCTGTATACTACGTGGGCTATGTTATATACTGCGTGACTGATATATACTACGTGGGCAGTGTTATATACTGTGTGGGCTGTGTTATATACTATGTGGTTGCTATATACTGCGTGGCCTGTGCAATATACTATGTGGATGCTATATACTACGTGGCTGTGCTATATACTACGTGGCTGTGCTATATTCTACGTGGCTGCTATATACTACATGGCTGTGCTATATACTACGTGGCTGCTATATATTACGTGGCTGTCTGTTATATAGTACGTGGGCTGTGTTATATACTATGTGGCTGTGCTATATACTATGTGGCTGTGCTATAGACTACGTGGCTGTATTATATACTATGTGGCTCTGCTATATACTACATGGCTGTGCTATGTACTACGTGTCTGTGCTATATACTACATGGCTGCTATATACTATGTGGCTGCTATATACTATGTGACTGTGCTATATACTATGTGGCTGTGCTATATACTATGTGTCTGTGCTATATACTACGTGGCTGTGCTATATACTACGGCACGTGCTATATACTACGTGGCTGTGCTATATACTACGTGGCTGTGCTATATACTACGTGGCTGTGCTATATACTATGTGGCTGTGCTATATACTATGTGGCTGTGCTATATACTATGTGGCTGTGCTATATACTATGTGGCTGCTATATACTATGTGGCTGCTATATACTATGTGGCTGCTATATACTATGTGGCTGCTATATAATATGTGGCTGCTATATACTACGTGGCTGTGCTATATACTACGTGGCTGTGCTATATACTACGGGATGTGCTATATACTACGTGGATGCTATATACTACGTGGCTGTGCTATATACTACGTGGCTGTGCTATACACTACATACTACATGGCTTTGCTATATACTACGTGGCTGTGCTATATACTACGTGGCTGTGTTATATACTACATGGCTGTACTATATCCTGCACCCCTGACATCCTGCGACCAATCAGCGACAGATGCAGTCCAGCCGCGAATTGACGTGGGATTTAAACCACGCTTCACTGATTGGTCGCGCCCGGCCGGCCGTAACCAATCAGCGATATTGGCGCGGTATTTAAACACCGCTTTGGTCATTGGTCGTACCCAGCTGGCTGTGACCAATCAGCGATATTGGCGTGGGATTTAAACACCGCTTCAGTGATTGGTCGCGGCCGGCCATGAGCTACCAATCAGCGATATTGGTGCGGTATTTAAACACCGCTTCAGTCATTGGTCGTGCCCGGCCGGCCGTGACAAATCGGGGACAGGCGCAGTCTGGCCGCGATTTTGCGCCAGATTTGAACCACGCTTCGCTGATCGCCCAGCCAGGCGCGACCAATCAGCGATATTGGCGCGGAATTTAACTCCCACTCACAGTGCGATGTACATACATATTCTAGAATACCCAATGCGTTAGAATCGGGCCACCATCTAGTAATAATAATAATTAATAAGAAATAAGAATAGTATATAATAAATGCTACTACACTACTATTACTACTACTACTACTACTACTACTACTACTACTAATAATAGTAGATTTTATGTTATTTATATTTATCTAAATAGCAAAGCCACTAAAGACTCAAGGTCTCCAAAAATTCAATTTAAATTTTGCACCTGTGTTGCTAACATCTTGCTTTATGGGCTGGCTAGACCCTGCAGCGCATTTGTTCCAAGACCTGGGCATTTATTTATATTTAGGTGTTTCCAGAGGATTATCTGGTGGTTTCATATGGAAGAAGAGGGGGTGAAAAGTCTCCAAGGGGGTCCCAAGCAATACATGATTGAATCCACTTAAAAAGGCGCCACAAAATCATCGCTAAAAATAACATAATGCACAGCAATGTAAAAGCAACATTGCTGTGCACATGTTCAGGTTTTTTTATGCTTATTCTTTGGAAGCTGCTCGCTAATTGTATTTTAAATGATAGAAATAAGATGTTACAAAAATTATGGCGAAATCACCAACTGAACCACTCCAGGAAAAAAAGACTAATGTCTCTTTCTGGAGGGTGCACTGAGATCTTAAAGACGTTTTGTGCATACGCCTTAAAAAAATCTGAGAAAAAAATCTTCCAATTCATTTACCGTAAATGAGAATTGCACTTTGTGGATTACTTTGCAGAATTTTCTTTTCATTTGACATGAAAAGTTGATGTAGAAAAATAAATTTAAACAAATCCAGTGTGTTTTATTTTTTTACAGCAAAACATGCAAGGAAGGAAGGAAGGGAGAGTGAATGCTTCTTATGGGGTTTGTAATGTATTTTCACAGACATGTACTTACAGATCATATTTTATGTTGTAAAGCACACTGAGGAAACTTGCAATGAGATGAAACATTTAAGGTTAAAAACGCTACAGCTCAGCAATGATGCAAAAAAATGTGTGCACAGCTTGGCTGAATGTTGTTATGTATTCACTCCTCCGCATACGCCCCCACAAGGTCACTGGTTAGGAAATGCCATTCTTTCCTCCAGAGTCTTTGTTTACACTGTATGAATCCTTTTCTCGATATGCGCGGATCTTAAAAACTTGCTAAAAGATTAACTCACCTACGACAACGCTTTCATGTGACATTTTATTTCAAAATATTTAGTAAGCCTCTCCATTACCGCACACCCATAGAAAGAACGCGCTGAAGGAGTCTCTCGGAATATCTGTACAATATGGTAATTGTTCTACAGGCAGGAAAATGTCTGAAGGCAAGAAAATCCGTGCAATTTAAATATGTAATTGGCTTTACTCTTACAGTATAAAGTGCAGCAAAATGCAGCTTATTTGCTATTTATAATGTTTTTGGAGAGACAAAAACAAGGACATGAGATCAGAAATATCACAAAAGCTCTTTGAAAATAACTTAAAAGGATTATTTATGGAATTGATGAAAGATTGTTCTCCTCCTCCCCTCTCACAGCATGAGTCTAACAACAGAGTGAGACATAAGGTCTGCAGATTCACCTCCTCCTCCCCTCTCACAGCAGGAGTCTACCCACACAGTGAGACATAGAGACTGAAGCTTCATCCCCCTCCTCCCCTCACAAAGCCTTAAGGTACCTTCACACTAAGCGACTTTGCAGCGAGAACGACGACGATCCGTGACGTTGCAGCGTCCTGGATAGCGATCTCGTTGTGTTTGACACGCAGAAGCGATCTGGATCCCGCTGTGATATCGTTGGTCGGAGCTAGAAGTCCAGAACTTTATTTCGTCGCTGATCACCCGCTGTCATCGCTGTATCGGCGTGTGTGACACCGATCCAGCGATGTGTTCACTTGTAACCAGGGTAAAGATGTTTACCCTGGTTACCCGGGTGCTGCAGGGGGACTTCGGCATCGTTGAAGACAGTTTCAACGATGCTGAAGTCGTTCCCGTGATCGTTGGTCGCTGGAGAGAGCTGTCTGTGTGACAGCTCCCCAGCGACCACAGAACGACTTACCAACGATCGCATCGCTGGTCGTGATCATTGGTAAGTCGTTTAGTGTAACGGTACCTTTAGTCTAACAATAGATTAAGACAAAGGGACTGAAGCTTCATCCCCCTCCTCCCCTCACACAGCATTAGTCTAAAGGTACCTTCACACGAAACGACTTTACAACGAGAACGACAACGATCCGTGACGTTGCAGCGTCCTGGATAGCGATATCGTTGTGTTTGACACGCAGCAGCGATCTGGATCCTGCTGTGATATCGCTGGTCGTTGAATAAAGTTCAGAACTTTCTTTGGTCGTCAGACCGGCGTGTATCGTCGTGTTTGACACCAAAAGCAACGATACCAGTGATGTTTTACGCTGGTAACCAGGGTAAATATCGGGTTACTAAGCGCAGGGCTGCGCTTAGTAATCCGATGTTTACCCTGCTTACCAGCATAAAAGTAAAAAAAACAAACAGTACATACTCACCTGCGCGTCCCCTGCCGTCCGCTTCCTGCTCTGACTGAGCGCCGGCCCTAAAGTGAAAGTAAAAGCACAGCGGTGACGTCACCGCTCTGCTGTTAGGGCCGGCACTCACACAGTACAGGAAGCGGACGCCGGGGGACGCGCAGGTGAGCATGTACTGTTTGTTATTTTTACTTTTACGCTGGTAACCAGGGTAAACATCGGGTTACTAAGCGCGGCCCTGCGCTTAGCAACCCGATGTTTACCCTGGTTACCCGGGGACCTCGGCATCGTTGGTCGCTGGAGAGCGGTCTGTGTGACAGCTCTCCAGTGACCAAACAGCGACGCTGCAGCGATCGGCATCGTTGTCGCTATCGCTGCAGCGTTGCTTCATGTGAAGGTACCTTAACAATAGATTAAGACAAAGGGACTGAAGCTTCATACCCCTCCTCCCCTCACACAGCATTAGTCTAACAATAGATTAAGACAAAGGGACTGAAGCTTCATACCCCTCTACTCCTCACACAGCATGAGTCTAACCACAGAATGAGACATAGGGACTGAAGCTTCATCCTCCCTCCTCCCCTCACACAGAATGAGCCTAAACTCAGAGTTAGACATAGGGACTGAAGTTTCATCTCCCTCCTCCCCCTAACATCATAGGATCTGCAGATTCACCATCTTCCTCCCTTCTCACAGCATGAGTCTACCCACACAGTGAGACTTAGGGACTGAAGCCTCATGCCCCTCCTCCCCAAACACAGCATGAGTTTAGCCAGAGTGATACATAAGGATTGAAGCTTCATCCCCCTCCTCCCCTCACACAGCAGGAGTCTACCCACACAGACAGAGGGACTGAAGCTTCATCCCCCTCCTCTCCTCACACAGCATGAGTCTAGCCAGAGTGATACATGAGGACTGAAGCTTCATCCCCCTCCTGCCCTCACACAGCCTGAGTCTACCCACACAGTGAGACAGAGGGACTGAAGCTTCATCCCCCTCCTCTCCTCACACAGCCTGTGTCTACCCACACAGTGAGACAGAGGGACAGAAGTTTCATCCCCCTCCTCCCCTCACACAGCAGGAGTCTAACCACAGAGTGCTATATAGGAACTGCAGCTTCATCTTCCTCCTCCCCTCTCACAGTATGAGTCTAGCAGCAGAGTAAAGGTACGTGACGTTGCAGCGTCCTGGATAGCGATATCGTTCTGTTTGACACGCAGCAGCAATCTGGATCCCGCTGTGATATCGCTGGTCGGAACTAGAAGTCCAGAACTTTATTTGGTCGTCAGATCGGCGTGTATCGTCGTGTTTGACAGCAAAAGCAACGATGCCAGCAATGTTTCTTCATGGAGTGAACTGGAGCGAACAACCAGCGAGAACGATAAGTACGTCACTGGATCGCTCCTGCATCGTTCTGCTGTTGCCGGTGTCTGACGTCTCCTAGCGACCTAAACAGCGACGCTGCAGCGATCGGCTCGTTGTCTATATCGCTGCAGCGTCGCTTAATGTGACGGTACCTTAAGACATAGGACCGGCAGCTTCACCCTCCTCCTCCTCTTTCACAGCATGATGATCAACTATGTTAAGGAATCAGATGTCCTTGATTAGCGTTTTTTATTTTCAATGCGTTTGGAAGTAGCACACTTCTTCATGAGGACAAAACACGCCCCTCTGACTCTTCCCTTAAAGAAATAGTAGAACACCACTTTAATGAGCAAATTAGACACTGCAGTATCTATAAAGTAAAGGTAGTATTTAGGCTTTCCTTTACATGCTGTATTCCTGGTCACAACTGTGAGAAGTGCAGAGGATTTTCCCATTTTTCTGCAGGATGCAGCCAGGCCCTTTAGTGTTGGTTGGGAGAATTCGAGAGCCGGTCCCTATGAGGTGTGCTTATATGGTGCTGGGCAGCCCTCCTGATATAATAGTATGGGCATCAACAACAGGCTGTAAGCCAGACACTATGCATCTCACATATCTGTGTGACTGGCACCCTAAGCAAATTTTACTTATGTACATTTTTAATTCTAGGCAACCATCCTCTCCATGAACTGGTAGGTTTGTTAATGGTTTAATTAGTATTTTGCACCAGTACTGCCCCCACCTTTATCATAGGGGTCTCCTTCAACTTGATGGCACATTGGTAATCTGACCTGATTTTGGTAAGGCTATTTCTTTTTTCTGATGTTTTGTGAATGTGCAGCTCCCCAGAGTCCTGGTCGTTGCAGTATTGTCGCTCTGCCACCAGGGGGAGTGATGTTATGTCTGATGGCACTAAAGGAGTTCACCTAACCAGGTATCACAGTCACACACTACACTTCACACTCCGGCCACCAGGGGGAGCAAAAGGTTCTATGTATTAGGCCACTCCTCACACTCGGGTAAAACTGGGGGTTGGATAGGAAGTTAGAGGAGAACGCTACTGGGTGAGACCCAGGAAAGACCTGTCAGGCAGACAGGGAGAGAAGGAGGAACATCTGAGCTGCAGACAGAGGTCCCTGTCAGGGGTGGGATCCTGGCAGAGACTTAGCGAGAGATAGAACGTTACGGAGCTGCGCCTGCACCTCATTGCGGCAGCATCCTAAGAAAGGACAAGAAGCGGAGTATATTGTGGAGAAGTGAGAAACGAGATCACAGCACAAGGAGATAACACCGGGAGGAGTTCTGCCTTTAGAACGGCAACATCCTTCTGAGGCGCGTAGCCGGCGGCCAGAACGCCGAGGGAATAATAGGCTCTACGCATTACTTCAAACTACGGCAGGACAGTTAATTCCAAGTTGGCTGTCCAACCTTTAACCTAATGAAGACAACGGAGGCAAATTGTGGGAGAGGGGCATCTCTAGGGTCCCTATAAAATAGCTCCAGGCCTTCCCCGTCATACGGGTCGTCCTATCCATATCATCTGGGGGACGTAGAGAGAGAATATCAGAAACATACACGACAGTTGTGAGGACTATCCCATGGTGCTCAGCAGGGAAGTACTACAACACACAGGCGCAAGTAGGAAGGCTACTGATTTCCACCTGCAAAGGGAACTCTGGATGTGCCTTTGGAATGGCCAGATTCAGCCAGCCCTGTTAGCAGTGCTCTGGATTGTGGACGCTGAAGTCTACAGTAAAAGGTAAAGAGACTGCAACCCTGTGTCCTCGTTATTTACTGTGACCTACACCATCACCATCTACCTTACTGGGAAGCCCTGGGGACACACTTCACCTGTGGGAAGGTATTCCATCTAGCTGCCATAACATCACCCCAGCGGACCCCTAAGCAGCATCGGTCACCCTGACCGAACACCACAGGTGGCGTCATGAACACTTGACAAACTCATCACCCCTTTTAATTGGACGCCCCTTAGCAGGGCCACGGACCGGGTCGGGCCACCGTGACATCCCCAGAACCGAGACAGAAGGGACCTGGTACCGAGTACCCCACTGCCCTGCGCCTGGGGGTAATCCAACTTTGGCGCCACGAACAGAATCTACTTAAGCCCGAGAATCGGGTCATGTGTGCCTTGGAACTGTGTCTGAATTGTGCTTGAACTGTGACTTATTGTGAAGACTGTGTATTGCCACTTGCCACCAAAAATTCCCGCCAAAACCGCCGCCATTACAGCGCAGGAGAAGAAGAAGGGCGTGGAGTTGTGGGCGTGAACAAACTGAGCAGCGCGAAGAACAATAACTGCCCAGTCTAAATATGTCTGTACCCTGAGGACGTGTCCGTCAGCGGCCGAGATCCACCTCCTGATCCTCCAGGGGGGAGGAGGCCTGAAAGACGGGGCCACCCTCGGAAGAGAGCGCGGGAAAAAGACCGAGAGGAGGGGACGAACATGGCGACCCCCAGGCAGCCACGTGGGGACATTCCGGCCCGACGTGGGGCCTCACCACCAAAAACGGACCCGGATCCACCGTTGCCGAGGGGACTGACCTTCGCAGAGCTGCCCATGGGGAGGCCCAGCAGCCAGTCGCCTCTCTGTCGAGAGGCCCACCCTCATGTGGGTTCTCGACTTGGCCACCCTGCGGAGATCCGCCTGTCCCCCGTGTCCCCCTCTTCACCCGCTCCGGCCACGGGGGACCCAAGGACCCCACCACCGGGTCGTGAGTCGCAGGAACGGGATCTGAAGATTCTGCCCTGGAAGGGACACCGGTGGCGCCTGGTGGCTGCGTGGAAAAAGGAGGCCCGACAGACGGCCTCGATCGACCTGAAGGACGACTTGAACGACTCCTCGCCGAGATGGGGAGTCGTTGTGGCCTTCAATCTCCAGGAAGGGGATCGATACAAGAAATTGGACTACCCGTGAGGGTCCACGTCAACCGAGATGAGGTGGAACCCTGCAACACAGAGGATGACGCGGACCGCGATCTGCGCCCTGGAGATGGGAGATGCCGAGACCTATGATCGTATCGGAAGGGGGCTAGCTGGTGGGCTCGGGACGTTCAGCGGTGCGCCGCTCTCCTGGCAATGCCGGAAGCCCAGGAGACCGGGCCTGCAACAGATGCGACCGCTGCTCCCGACCAAGCTGTGCGGACCCCTGTGTGGAACTCGGACTCCACCCTTTCCCGGCCAGGGAGGATGGTGTGCAGGGTAAGGCCTTTGCTGTTACCTAAGTGAACCTCGGAAACCTGAGTATGTAAATAGTTAACTGTTTGTTTTCCTGTTTTGCTACTAAACCCGTCTAGGGTTCATTCTTAAAGGGATCCCTTTGTTGACCCGGGATCCCTATTGTTTCCAGTTTGCACAAGTTCATCATTGTTCTAAAAAGACTGCCGAATCATGGACGGTGAATGGTTCACAGACTGTCGCTGTATATAGTTTGCACCTTCTTAAAGGTGCTCCCTACTGGTTTTACAAAAAGAAGAGCTTTTTGAAGAGACTGTTCCTGATTACAGCGCGGAAGTTCTTACTTTAAACAGACTTGCAAATTGATGATTTGCACTACCTCAAAAGAGATTTGGTTTCCCCTTAAAGGGAATGTTCCATTGTTGCACTTAGTTTAAAACATGATAATGTTGCCTTAGATAGAAAGATAGTGATAAGGAATAGAAATGTTGATAATGTTCTTTGAATAAAACTGAAGTTAAAGTAATATTAGAATTTTATGAGAGAAAAGCTGAGGAAAGATGCAGTAGGCCCGGAGGGGTAGACAGATAGTCCTGCATACGTGGAAGTAAAAGAGAAAAATAAAGAAAATGTTAATTTGTACTTGTGAGTTTTACAGAATGCCTTTAGTGGGTATACACCCTTAAAGGAAAAGTACTGCTTTGTGTTTGCACTTCATAGATAGTATGCCCAGCTGGGTAATAATAGTTATTTATAGCTAGTTATTTAATAAGTGTTATTTAAAATCTTAAGCACAATGTAAATATGTTCTTATTGTAACGTTCAAGTGTTCTCACCTTCCATAAAGGGAAGCACTGTTAAATTTACTTGTTTACAGCATTCCAAAAATTTTGTATGTCTTTTGCTAACATGTATTGTTGTTCTTCTTTTCCCAGTCTGGGAGTACTAGATTTAACGGGGGGAAAGTGCAGCGCCCCAGAGTCCTGGTCATTGCAGTAATGTCACTCTGCCACTAAGAGGAGTGATGTTACGTCTGATGGCACTAAAGGAGTTAACCTGACCAGGTATCACAGTCACACACTACACTTCACACTATGGCCACCAGGGGGAGCAAAAGGTTCTATGTATTAGGCCACTCCTCACACTCGGGTAAAACTGGGGGTTGGATAGGAAGTTAGAGGAGAACGCTACTGGGTGAGACCCAGGAAAGACCTGTCAGGCAGACAGGGAGAGAAGGAGGAACATCTGAGCTGCAGACAGGGGTGGGATCCTGGCAGAGACTTAGCGAGAGATAGAACGTTACGGAGCTGCGCCTGCACCTCATTGCAGCAGCATCCTAAGAAAGGACAAGAAGCAGAGTATATTGTGGAGAAGTGAGAAACGAGATCACAGCACAAGGAGATAACACCAGGAGGAGTTCTGCCTTTAGATTGGCAACATCCTTCTGAGGCGCGTAGCCGGCGGCCGGAACGCCGAGGGAGTAATAGGCTCTACGCATTACTTCAAACTACGGCAGGACAGTTAATTCCAAGTTGGCCGTCCAACCTTTAATCTAATGAAGACAACGGAGGCAAATTGTGGGAGAGGGGCGTCTCTAGGGTCCCTATAAAATAGCTCCAGGCCTACCCCGTCATACAGGTCATCCTATCCATATCATCTGGGGGACGTAGAGAGAGAATATCAGAAACATACACGACAGTTGTGAGGACTATCCCGTGGTGCTCAGCAGGGAAGTACTACAACACACATGCGCAAGTAGGAAGGCTACTGATTTCCACCTGCAAAGGGAACTCTGGATGTGCCTTCGGACCAGCCGGACTCAGCCAGCCCTGTGAACAGTGCTCTGGACTGTGGATGCTGAAGTCTACAGTAAAAGGTAAAGAGACTGCAACCCTGTGTCCTCGTTATTTACTGCGACCTACACCATCATCATCTACCTTACTGGGAAGCCCTGGGGACACACTTCACCTGTGGGAAGGTATTCCATCTAGCTGCCATAGCATCACCCCAGCAGACCCCTAAGCAGCGTCGGTCACCCTGACCAAACACCACAGGTGGCGTCACGAACACTTGACAAACTCATCACCCCTTTTAATTGGACGCCCCTTAGCAGGGCCACGGACCGGGTCGGGCCACCGTGATATCCCCAGAACCGAGACAGAAGGGACCCGGTACCGAGTACCCCACTGCCCTGCGCCTGGGGGCAATCCAACTTTGTCTTTTTTCTGTGAGTCGGAGTGCTGAGGAAGCAGATAAATCCAATCTACTAGCGCAAGATGGCTGAAGACATGGATCATAAAAGTAGTACATGGTAGGTGGGGCTCTGGAACTTCAAGTTAAATCTTTGCCAATAACTACATACACTAACCAATGGAGGAGTGGATTTTTGACACTCTGCTAGTCTCCCAGGGCACATACCAACTGTTCTCCTGCAATTAGTATTTCTATCCAGCCCACAATTTATTGTCTTATTATGATTGATCAAAAAAGCAATTTAGAAGAAATGGGCTTGAGCTTCCTTAAAGATGAAAAGAAAACAATGCTTCAATTAAATAACTAATTAAAAGATTTCTGCAGACAATTGCTCCAAAAATGGTAACACTTCATTCTTTGATACTTTGATAACGATGAAGCTCTAAACATATCTTGCTTAAGAACCTTTTTATCTAAAATCAGGAGAGACAACTTGGCAGTTTGACTCAGCTCTTCACATGTTTTTCTATTTTGATCATTGGTGTTATATGCATTTTTCTTTCACTGAGCACAATGAAGGACGTAACACATATCCCGTACTCTGCCAATATTACTCTCCCATTGCTAAATCTGCATATTACACTGCAATAAATAACAGCAAAAACAGTAATAGTAAGAACAATAAGCTTTTTGTTAATGAATAGTAATAATACTGATAGACAGGATTTATTTGTTTGACTTTTAGAAAAACAAAACTGGCAAATGAACAAAACTATGCACATTTACAACTCATTGATGAAATTAGCAGCAGTCGATTACTCAGTTATTACATGCTCTACACAACTGATTTTAAAGAACTGAAAATGAGTCACACCAATATTCCCTATAGCTCGTCCATCTGCTGGTGAATTATGTTTTACTTTACATTAAAAATGTGAATAATATGATAATTGCTACCGTTCATTATTAAACCATGTTTTTAAAATATAATTACTAGAGATGATCAAATCTTTTAAAATTCAAACTCAACAGCTTTGGCAATTGTATAAGATTCTGAGGTCTCCTATCTAATCTCGATTAATCTCTTTAATGCAAACACAGCCTTAGTAATATCAAAGTGACATCGCCATAAAATAGGATGGTGTCATGATCTCCATGGCCAGAGAACTAGCATAAGCCTCTATAGGAACAAGCTCTTGGAAGATGTAACTGTACTGACCATGAACTAAACCTACCGCATCATCTAGAAGTAGCCAGGTAGCATGTCCTACTTTTTATCCCTATATGCCCAGCGCCGGCCGGAGAACTAAATAATGCTAGCAGAGGGAAATATAAGACCTGACTCACCTCTAGAGAAATGCCCAAAAAGGAGACAGAAGCCCCCCACATATATTGGCGGTGATATGAGATGAAACAACAAACGCAGCAGGAAAATAGTTTTAGCAAATTTGAGGTCCGCTTTCTAGATAGCAGAAGACAGAAAGCATACTTTCATGGTCAGTAGAAAACCCTAACAAAACACATCCAGAAATTACTTTAGGACTCTGGCATTAACTCATAACACCAGAGTGGCAATTCCTGATCAACAAGAGCTTTCCAGACACAGTAACGAAACTGCAGCTGTGAACTGGAACCAAAATACAAAAACAAAACATGGACGAATGTCCAACTTATCTAGTAGATGTCTGGGAGCAGGAACAAGCACAGAGAGGCTTCTGATAACATTGTTGACCGGCAAGCATCTAACAGAGAAGCCAGGTTATATAGCGACACCCAGATCTAATCAGAACAGGTGAACAGGGAAGATGATGTCACAAGTTCAATTCCACCAGTAGCCACCGGGGGAGCCCAGAATCCAAATTCACAACAGTACCCCCCCCTCAAGGAGGGGGCACCGAACCCTCACCAGAACCACCAGGGCGATCAGGATGGGCCCTATGAAAGGCACGAACCAGATCAGAGGCATGAACATCAGATGCAGTGACCCAAGAATTATCCTCCTGGCCGTATCCCTTCCACTTGACCAGATACTGGAGTCTCCGTCTGGAAATACGGGAGTCTAGGATTTTTTCCACAACGTACTCCAACTCACCCTCAACCAACACCGGAGCAGGAGGCTCAACGGAAGGCACAACCGGTGCCTCATACCTGCGCAATAACGACCGATGAAAAACGTTATGAATAGAAAAGGATGCAGGGAGGTCCAAACGGAAGGAAACAGGGTTAAGAATCTCCAATATTTTATACGGACCGATGAACCGAGGCTTAAACTTAGGAGATGAGACCCTCATAGGGACAAAACGAGAAGACAACCACACCAAATCTCCAACACAAAGCCGAGGACCAACACGACGGTGACGGTTGGCAAAAAGCTGAGTCTTCTCCTGGGACAACTTTAAATTGTCCATCACCTGCCCCCAGATATGATGCAATCTCTCCACCACCGCATCCACTCCAGGACAATCCGAGGATTCCATCTGACCGGAGGAAAATCGAGGGTGGAACCCCGAATTACAGAAAAACGGGGACACCAAAGTGGCAGAGCTGGCCCGATTATTGAGGGCGAACTCCGCCAATGGCAAAAAAGCAACCCAATCATCCTGGTCAGCAGACACAAAACACCTCAGATATGTCTCCAGGGTCTGATTAGTCCGCTCGGTCTGGCCATTAGTCTGAGGGTGAAAAGCAGATGAAAAAGACAAATCTATGCCCATCCTAGCACAGAATGCCCGCCAAAATCTAGACACAAATTGGGTTCCTCTGTCAGAAACGATATTCTCAGGAATACCATGCAAACGAACAACATTTTGAAAAAACAGGGGCACCAACTCGGAAGAAGAAGGCAATTTGGGCAGGGGAACCAAATGGACCATCTTAGAAAAACGGTCACACACCACCCAGATGACAGACATCTTCTGAGAAACAGGCAGATCTGAAATAAAATCCATCGAGATGTGTGTCCAAGGCCTCTTAGGAATAGGCAAGGGCAACAATAATCCACTAGCCCGAGAACAACAAGGCTTGGCCCGAGCACAAACGTCACAAGACTGCACAAAGCCTCGCACATCTCGTGACAGGGAAGGCCACCAGAAGGATCTTGCCACCAAATCCCTGGTACCAAAAATTCCAGGATGACCTGCCAATGCAGAAGAATGTACCTCAGAGATGACTCTACTGGTCCAATCATCAGGAACAAACAACCTATCAGGCGGACAACGATCCGGTCTATCCGCCTGAAACTCCTGCAAGGCCCGCCGCAGGTCTGGAGAAACGGCTGACAAGATAACTCCCTCCTTAAGAATACCTGTGGGGTCAGAGTTGCCGGGTGAATCAGGCTCAAAACTCCTAGAAAGGGCATCCGCCTTAACATTCTTAGAACCCGGTAGGTACGATACCACAAAATTAAACCGAGAGAAAAATAATGACCAGCGCGCCTGTCTAGGATTCAGGCGCCTGGCGGTCTCAAGATAGATCAAATTTTTGTGGTCAGTCAATACCACCACCTGATGTCTGGCCCCCTCGAGCCAATGGCGCCACTCCTCAAACGCCCACTTCATGGCCAAAAGCTCCCGATTCCCAACATCATAATTCCGCTCAGCGGGCGAAAATTTACGGGAAAAGAAGGCACAAGGCCTCATCACGGCGCAGTCAGAACTTTTCTGCGACAACACTGCCCCAGCCCCGATCTCAGAAGCGTCGACCTCAACCTGAAAAGGAAGAGTCACATCAGGCTGACGCAACACAGGGGCAGAAGAAAAACGGCGCTTAAGCTCCTGAAAGGCCTCCACAGCATCAGGGGACCAATTAGCAACATCAGCACCCTGTCTAGTCAAATCGGTCAATGGCTTAACGACATCCGAAAAACCAGAAATAAATCGACGATAAAAGTTGGCAAAGCCCAAAAATTTCTGAAGACTTTTAAGAGAAGAGGGCTGCGTCCAATCACAAATAGCTTGAACCTTGACAGGATCCATCTCAATGGAAGAGGGAGAAAAAATATATCCCAAAAAGGAAATTCTCTGAACCCCAAAAACGCACTTAGAACCCTTGACACACAGAGAATTAGACCGCAAAACCTGAAAAACCCTCTTAACTTGCCGGACATGAGAGTCCCAATCATCCGAAAAAATCAGAATATCATCCAGATACACTATCATAAATTTATCCAAAAAATCGCGGAAAATATCATGCATAAAGGACTGGAAGACTGAAGGGGCATTAGAAAGACCAAAAGGCATCACCAAATACTCAAAGTGGCCCTCGGGCGTATTAAATGCGGTTTTCCACTCATCCCCCTGCCTGATCCGCACCAAATTATACGCCCCACGGAGATCAATCTTAGAGAACCACTTGGCCCCCTTTATGCGAGCAAACAAATCAGTCAGCAACGGCAATGGGTATTGATATTTAACCGTGATTTTATTCAAAAGCCGATAATCAATACATGGTCTCAAAGAGCCGTCTTTTTTTGACACAAAGAAAAAACCGGCTCCTAAGGGAGATGACGATGGACGAATATGTCCCTTTTCCAAGGACTCCTTTATATATTCTCGCATAGCAGTATGTTCAGGCACAGACAGATTAAATAAACGACCCTTTGGGTATTTACTACCCGGAATTAAATCTATAGCACAATCGCACTCACGGTGCGGAGGTAGCGAACCCAGCTTGGGTTCTTCAAAGACGTCACGATAATCAGACAGGAACTCAGGGATTTCAGAGGGAATAGATGATGAAATAGACACCAAAGGTACGTCCCCATGAGTCCCCTTACATCCCCAGCTCAACACAGACATAGCTCTCCAGTCAAGGACTGGGTTGTGAGACTGCAGCCATGGCAATCCTAGCACCAAATCATCATGTAGATTATACAGCACCAGAAAACGAATAGTCTCCTGGTGATCCGGATTAATACACATAGTCACTTGTGTCCAGTATTGTGGTTTATTATTAGCCAATGGGGTGGAGTCAATCCCCTTCAGAGGAATAAGAGTCTCCAAAGGCTCTAAATCATACCCACAACGATTGGCAAAGGACCAACCCATAAGACTCAAAGCGGCGCCAGAGTCGATATAGGCGTCCGTAGTAATAGATGACAAAGAGCAAATCAGGGTCACAGACAAAATAAATTTAGACTGTAAAGTGCCAATGGGAACGGATTTATCAAGCTTTTTAGTACGCTTAGAGCATGCTGATATAACATGAGTAGAATCCCCACAATAGAAACACAACCCATTTTTCCGTCTAAAATTCTGCCGCTCGCTTCTGGACAGAATTCTATCACACTGCATGTTTTCTGGCGTCTTCTCAGTGGACACCGCCAGATGGTGCACTGGTTTGCGCTCCCGCAGACGCCTATCGATCTGAATGGCCATCGTCATGGACTCATTCAGACTTGCAGGCACAGGGAACCCCACCATAACATCCTTAATGGCATCAGAAAGACCCTCTCTGAAAGTAGCCGCCAAGGCACACTCATTCCACTGAGTAAGCACAGACCATTTACGGAATCTTTGGCAGTAAATTTCAGCTTCATCTTGCCCCTGCGATAGGGACATCAAAGTTTTTTCTGCCTGAAGTTCCAAATGAGGTTCCTCATAAAGCAAGCCCAAGGCCAGAAAAAACGCATCCACATTGCGCAACGCAGGATCCCCTGGTGCCAATGCAAAAGCCCAATCTTGAGGGTCGCCGCGGAGCAAGGAAATCACAATCCCAACCTGCTGTGCAGGGTCTCCAGCAGAACGAGATTTCAGGGACAAAAATAACTTACAATTATTTCTAAAATTCTGAAAGCTAGATCTATTCCCTGAGAAGAATTCCGGCAAAGGAATTCTCGGCTCTGATACCGGAGCATGAACAACAAAATCTTGCAAACTTTGTACTTTCGTGGCGAGATTATTCAAACCTGCAGTTACACTCTGTAGATCCATTATAGACAGGTGAACATAGAGCCATTCAAAGATTAGAAGGAGAGAGAAAAAAAAGAAAGACTGCAGCATAGACAGACTGGCAAGTGATCCAATTAAGAGCACACTAACTACTAGAGAAAAAAAAAAAAAAAAAAAAAAAAAAAAACTCTCAGCAGACTTCTTATTTCTCTCCTTTCTCAGCCAAGGATTTTAACCCTTTAGTGGGCCGGTCAAACTGTCATGATCTCCATGGCCAGAGAACTAGCATAAGCCTCTATAGGAACAAGCTCTTGGAAGATGTAACTGTACTGACCATGAACTAAACCTACCGCATCATCTAGAAGTAGCCAGGTAGCATGTCCTACTTTTTATCCCTATATGCCCAGCGCCGGCCGGAGAACTAAATAATGCTAGCAGAGGGAAATATAAGACCTGACTCACCTCTAGAGAAATGCCCAAAAAGGAGACAGAAGCCCCCCACATATATTGGCGGTGATATGAGATGAAACAACAAACGCAGCAGGAAAATAGTTTTAGCAAATTTGAGGTCCGCTTTCTAGATAGCAGAAGACAGAAAGCATACTTTCATGGTCAGTAGAAAACCCTAACAAAACACATCCAGAAATTACTTTAGGACTCTGGCATTAACTCATAACACCAGAGTGGCAATTCCTGATCAACAAGAGCTTTCCAGACACAGTAACGAAACTGCAGCTGTGAACTGGAACCAAAATACAAAAACAAAACATGGACGAATGTCCAACTTATCTAGTAGATGTCTGGGAGCAGGAACAAGCACAGAGAGGCTTCTGATAACATTGTTGACCGGCAAGCATCTAACAGAGAAGCCAGGTTATATAGCGACACCCAGATCTAATCAGAACAGGTGAACAGGGAAGATGATGTCACAAGTTCAATTCCACCAGTAGCCACCGGGGGAGCCCAGAATCCAAATTCACAACAGGATGGTAACCCTACAGTAACACACAGCCTATTTAATAATACAGTGTGCTGAGAGACTTTTCATGTTTTTTAATATATAAAAAATGCTCCAAAATGTTCCGTTACTAGTGATGAGCGAATATACTCGTTATTGAGATTTCTTGAGCATGCTCGGGGGTCCTCCAAGTATTTGTTAGTCCTCGGAGATTTAGTTTTTCTTGCCGCAGCTGAATGATTTACATCTGTTAGCCAGCATAAGTACATGTGGGGGTTGCCTAGTTGCTAGGGAACCCCCACATGTAATCAAGCTGGCTAACAGATGTAAATCATTCAGCTGAGGTGAGGAAAACTAAATCTCCAAGCACTAAAAAATACTCGGAGACCACCGAGCATGCTCGAGAAATCTCGAGTAACAAGTATATTCGCTCATCACTATCCGTTAGTTATTTGTGATGAGGCAGGCAGTTCTATCGACAACACTGACTCAAACTGATGATGTCATTGTCAGAGGTAACATCACCATGCTGTGACTGAGACAAGTGATTTGCTTTATATCCCATAATGCTCTTTCCTTTTTCATAAGGCTAGATTCACACACAGGTTTAACATGAGTTTACTGCAAGTTGTCCTGACACAAACTCAGCAGTCTCAAAGACTTCTATGAGGTCGTGCTGAGTTCAGAACAGGAGACCTGTAGCTACTCTGTGCATCAAAGTCTATGCTCGAACACACAGACAAGTAAATCTAGCCTTGCTAATATGCTTGCTCGGGGCAAAGGAGGGGAATGTTGTCCTACATTTGGTAGTTCAGTTTTACTACCAGATGATGGGTGGCTGAGATGACAAAATGTGGCAGCAGGCCACAGTACATGTACAGTTATCAAATTGTACTAATAAGGCCAGTTTCACACGTCAGTGCCTCTGGTACGTGTAGTGACAGTTTTCTCACTTTCTGGAGACACACACGTAGACCCATTTAAATGAATGGGTCTATGCACATATCAGCATGTTTTGATGGACCGTGTGTCCATGTGCAAAACACGCAGACATGTCAGGTTTTACCCGGACACACATCCCGCCAAACATCCCGCACCCATGCACACGGACAACAGTGTCCTCCGTGTGCACAGATGGCCGTGGGGGAAGCAGTGCTACTGTAAGCCGCTGTTCCCCTGCGTGTGGTGCTGAACCTGGCTTTTATCCATTGTCCCCTGCTCTACCGGCGAGCAGCGTGAGCAGGGGACAATGAATAAAAGAAAAAACTGACGTGGGGTCCCCCTATATTTTACAACCAACCAGGCAAAACTCACAGGTGCGGGCTACTATTCTCAGACTGGTAAGGGGCCATGGATATGGGCCCCCCAGCCTAAAAAAAGCAGCCTGCAGCTGCCCAGAAAAGGCGCATCTATTAGATGCACCAATTCTGGAGCTTTGCCTGGTTCTTCCCACTTGCCCTGTAATGGTGGCAAGTTGGGTAATGAGGGATTAATCTCACCTTGCTATTGTAAGGTGACATTTAGCCAGCTTAGTAATGGAGAGGTGTCAATAAGACACCTCTCCATTACTAATCCTATAGTTGTTAAAGGGTTAGTCAAACACCACACAGTAAGAAAAAAGTATTTTAATGAAATAAAACAATATACACATTTTTCCATCTTAATTAGTCTGCCATTCCAAGCAAAGCCCTTGATTTCCTGGAAAAAAGTCAAAATAATAAACCAACAATATACCATACCTGTCTGGCGTACAGTCAGTCCCACGCCGTAATCCATATCTAGGGGCATTTACAGTTTACAAGCGGAAGTGCTGCTAATGAGACCACTCCCGGCTGTAAACTACTGGTGAATGAGTGAAATGCTGGGAGCAGAGCTTCAGTGACTAGTGGTGATGTCACCAAAGCTGCGCTCCCTGGCGGCCTGAACTAAAATTAACTCTTCAGCTGATCTAGTCAGAAAAAAAACGAACAACAAATTGTACAGTGCATTTTCTCCTGTTACACTTGTGAAAATGCAAAATTTGGGGCTAAAAATCATGTTTGTGGGAAAAATTAGATTTTTTTTTATTTTCCCAGCTCAACGGCTCAACATTATAAGCTTCTGCAAAGCACCTGGGGTGCAAGGTGTTCCCTACACATCTACAGGTGCTTCTCCCAAATTAGAATATCATCAAAAAGTTAATTGATTTCAGTTCATCAATACAAAAAGTTAAACTCATATATTATGTAGAGTCATTACAAACAGAGTGAACTGTTTCAAGTGTTTATTTCTGTTAATGTTGATGATTATGACTTACAGCTAGTGTTGAGCGATACCTTCCGATACTTGAAAGTATCGGTATCGGATAGTATCGGCCGATACCCGAAAAATATCGGATATCGCCGATACCGATACCCGATACCAATACAAGTCAATGGGACACAAGTATCGGAAGGTATCCTGGATGGTTCCCAGGGTCTGAAGGAGAGGAAACTCTCCTTCAGGCCCTGGGATCCATATTCATGTAAAAAATAAAGAATTAAAATAAAGAATATGGATATACTCACCCGTCCGGCGGCCCCTGGACCTTACCGATGTAACCGTCAGCCTCCGTTCCTAAGAATGAGGAGTTTAGGACCTGAGATGACGTCGCGGCTTGTGATTGGTTCACGTGACCGCTCATGTGACCGCTCACGCGACCAATCACAAGCCGCGACGTCATTCTTAGGAACGGAGGCTGCCGGTTACATCGGTAAGGTCCAGGGGCCGCCGGACGGGTGAGTATATCCATATTCTTTATTTTAATTCTTTACTTTTTACATGAATATGGATCCCAGGGCCTGAAGGAGAGTCTCCTCTCCTCCAGACCCTGGGAACCATACACTGGGAACTTCCGATTCCGATTTCCGATATCACAAAAATATCGGAACTCGGTATCGGAATTCCGATACCGCAAATATCGTCCGATACCCGATACTTGCGGTATCGGAATGCTCAACACTACTTACAGCCAAAGAAAACCCAGAAGTCATTATCTCAGTAAATTAGAATAATTAACAAAAAACACGTGCAAAGGTTTCCTAAGCGTTTAAAAAGGTCCCTTGGTCTGTTTCAGTAGGCTCAACAAAAAAAAACTAATTTTGGGGTCCATTTTTATCCCGTTAACCTTGCAGAAATAAAAAAAATTGGGTCTAAAATAAAATTGCTGTGAAAAAGGTTAAATGTTAATTTTTCCTTCTACATTCCATAAATTCATGTGAAGCACCAGAAGGGTTAATTCATTTCTTGAATCTGGTTTTGAAAATTTGAGGGGTGCAGTTTTTAGAATGGTGTCACATTTGGGTATTTTCTGTCATACAGGCCCCTCAAAATGACTTCAAATGTGATGTGGTTCCCTAAACAAAATGGTTTTGTAAATTTTGTTGGAAAAATGAGAAATCGCTGGTCAAATTTTAACCTTTATAACTTCCTAAGAAAAAAAATGTTTAAAAAATTGTGCTGATGTATATTAGACATGTGGGAAATGTTATGTGTTAACTATTTTGTGTGACATAAGTCTTTGAGTTAAGAGCATAAAAATGAAAAGTTTGAAAATAAAATTGTAACATTTTAAACATTTTTGCCAAATTTAATTTTATTTCACAAATAAATGCAAGTCATATCAAATAAATGTTACCACTATTATGAAGTACAATATGTCATGAAGAAACAGTCTCAGAATCAGTGGGATCCGTTAAAGTGTTTCACAGTTATTACCACAGAAAGGGACGCTGGTAAGAATTGTAAAATTTCGCTTGGCTATGAAAGTGAAAACATGCTTGGGGTTAAATGGTTTAAGCCACTGTGTGCTTTCTAGTAGTGTTCTGCCATTTGTACATCAAATAAATCATTTTTAAGGGTTGCTTTTTTTGCTTTATTAGTGTTGAAAATAAATAATTGGATCACCCATCTCGTTGCCATTTATAGGCAAAGGAAATAATTTTTCAGTACTGCTTTTTTTCTATTAGTCTGAGAAATAAATAATTTGCATCAGACATCTCCTTGCCGTTTGTTGGCCAAATAAATATTTTTTTACGGACCACTGTGTGTTTTCTATTAGCCTGACAAGCAAATAATTAGCATGAGCCATCTCATTTCCATTTGTATGCCAAAGAAATCATTTTTCAGGTGTGTCAAATAAATAAATCTACACTTTGCCATCTCTTTGCAAGTAGTGTAAAAAAAAAACACTTCCAAAAATGAGAAGAGCGTGTTCAAGGGGTGCTGGTGTAGCTGTTGCTGATTTGGTGGTGTAGTTGCTGCATGGAGAGGATATGGTTTTTCTGTAGCTTATACGTGCCCAAATACAACACCTACCTCTGGTGCAAGCAGGCAACAGGATATTATGCGTTCTTTCGTAGGCCTGAATACCGCTGCATGAATGATGAGCTCACAATATGTTGAAACGGTGTTAGATTGGATGGCTGAGAGTGGCTCCAGTCCCTTCGCATTATCTTCCACCCAGAACACTGCAAAAAGTGCACAGTTGGCACTTGAGTACCATGGTCATTCGGCTTCCACCTCACCCCCTTTCAAATCAGCCAAGCAGTCTGAGCCACAAATCATGCAACAGTCTCTTCTGCATTCTGATGACTCTGCTGGCTGGGGTTCCATGGCCCATCCATCTGGCCCTGCCCCAGAAGTGGAAGAGACTGAGTGTTAGGTTGGAGGATGAGTATGTGGGAGTGCTAGTGTGACACCCCAGGGTCCTGGTTGTCACAGTGGTGTTGCTTTCCTCACGGGGAGAGTGATGTCACACTTGGAAGTGAGGGAAGAACTTCTTTATCAGGTAATCAAAAACATACAACATGTTCACACTCCAAGCCAGATTGGGGAGCTCTCATCCAGCTTGTGGGTGGCTCCCCTATATATATATATATATTCTGGTCTGGAGGGAAAGTGAGTTTAGTGAGTCTGTCACAGAGACAGAGAAGAGAGCAGTCAGAAGGACTGATGGGGCCATGCAGCTACGAGGGTGCTGCAGCTCCTAGAGAAAGAGAAAGATGAACGGATTGTAGAGAGCATGTAGGAGAAGTAAAGCACAGGAGAGTAAGAACTGGGGACAATAGCTGCGACTGAGCTACGTCCCTGCAGAGAGCAGACACCGGTAGCCAGAAGAACAAGGTTGTTAGGGACTCCAAGACTCACAGCAGAAACCGGCAGGGCAGCTGGACTACATGTCACCTGTCCACCCTAACACCTGGAAACACAGTGGCGCATAGAGCCTGGGTCGTGATAGAGACCCTGTAAAAAGGCTTGAGCCATCTGTCATACGGGTTAGTGTCCCACCTTTAGGGTCAAGCCTCAAATGGGCAGAGCACCTTTTTGTGCCCTCCTGCGTCGTACACTCCCACGATGGGCCGGACTCCACCTTAGACCACAGGTAGCCTCCGTGCTTTGAACAAATATTTTTTCAAGGTAAATATTTCAGGCCCCCTGGACCCTTCGCCAACAGAATTGAGGTGGTGCCCAAAGGGGCTATGACTGACAGTAGCAAGCTTCGCGGTGGACCGCCAACTCGATCCAAGATCACACTTCCCTCTTTTTATTGTCAGCTGCAGTACTGTACGCTACTGGATCTGAAATTTTGAATCAGTGGGGTAGTAGTGAAAACTTGCTCTGTGGGTGAAATTTGTAATCAGCTTCTGTGGGGGTACTGTGCCCATGCTCTGGGGGTGAAATTTGAAAGCTGCTTCTGTAGGGATAATCTGCCCCATGCTTTGTGGAAAACATTTTTAACTGGACTGGCGTTAGCATGCCTCAGTCTCTATGACGACACTGTTAAAATTCTTATGTTATTCATTTACGTCCTATTTTAACCTGATTACTATAGTAACAGAACCCCTTTAAGTCATTTCCCTCTCCACATTTGTTTGCAGGGCAGTTGTCCTTCTCTTACCCCCATTTGCTTCCTTTTGTAGCCCCATAGCTCTTACTCAGACTATTTTCCATAACTGAAGTTCGGATCTCCATGGATTCATTTGGGTTTGGGTTCTGGGGTTAAGTTCGGGTCCAGAATCGGAATTTTTAAAAAGTCCGACCGAACCCGGCAAATCCGAACATGTCGTGATGATAAACTGCATTTAAATTTATCAGAATTTAGAGCTCGTAATGATATTTGTGGAAATGTAATGGTGGAGACATCTGTATGTCACTCCATTCCTATAATAACCTTTGTCCTGGTAGGGCACAGGTTCGAGGTAAACCATCATGGTAGATTCCAAAAGGCCTTTTTCCTTACATTTTCCCAACATCTTTTGGAGGACCTAACTCTTACCATAAATATGTTGTCTTTTTACCAGGTGTAAATGCCACTGTAAATACCCTGAATTTGGTGTTGTTTTTCTTTTGTTCCTCTACCTCTCCATACCAGAGATATTGTCCCATCTTTCCTGTATGCAAATCTAGTTTTCTTAGCCAACTGGGTATGGTCTGTAAGAAAATGTCAACAAATAAGTGTTGAGTGCCACACCCCCATGGCTAAGAAGAATAGATACCTATACAGAGAGAAAGGTATTATATCTCAGGAATGGAGAAGCTCGGAGCAAAAGGAAAACAACTTTGGATTCAGGAGAACAGGTGCATTTTCATTAGTTTAAAAAAAAAATTGTATTTATGGAAAATGACAGATCTTTAAGAATGTAGCTGAAGAAACAAGATGGGAGTTTGTTACGTTCATGGATGACTAAATTCTTTAAGATCTCACCTGATAACTGCTATCATACAAGTATCTAAATTTGGGTAGTACTCTTGCCTTATTTAGAAAGAGCAAAACTTAAAATAAACCAAATACATCATTAACATCCCAGATCATACACTGATGGCTAATATTAAGCCTTTGTTCTTGTAGCCGACTTCTCACATTGCTCTGCGAAATATCACAGTTCCCATAATTAAAGAGTTAACACTACAAATAGTGTCCGTGCGTACTGTAATGAGCGCGTCTGTGCGTCAGTCCATTGAGATGAGCGTATCGGCACGTCTCACGTGTTTATTAGGCTGAGTAGAAATGTGCTAATCTATTTCCGCACAGATATAAAGAGGTTCTGATGAGCAGTGCCATTTCCCATTAGCTTAGTTCACGAAGTGCTGACATCACACAGAGCACTCCAGAAAACGTCGCCAAACGAGTCCGAGCAAAGGAAATCACAGTCTCTATTCAGACTTGATTAAAACTTAAGGAATTCAGCATCGGGTGAAGGTTTATTTTTGTCATCAGCACAACATATGGCTTTTCTGAACTAGATGCTGCTGACCTACTTTCTGCAAGATATTCTAATCTCGTTATCGTTCCCTGAAAAAAAAAACATAAAAGAAAAACAGACAAGTATATTAATAATTTTAGATAGTAACAAAGTTATAAGAACAAAATATGCTAAAAAAAGTTAAATATCTTGTCTGAGGATTGTGAAAAGTTGGAAAATCTCAATGATATTGTGTGACAGTTTTATTTAGGCATTGTATGGCAGCATTGTATGGACATTGTATGGCAGCATTGTTTGGACATTGTATGGCAGTATTGTTTGGCCATTGTATGGCAGCATTGTTTGGACATTGTATGGCAGCATTGTTTGGCCATTGTATGGCAGCATTGTTTGGACATTGTATGGCAGCATTGCTTGGACATTGTATGGCAGCATTGTTTGGACATTGTATGGCAGCAGTGTTTGGACATTGTATGGCAGTATTGTTTGGACACTGTATGGCAGTATTGTTTGGACATTGTACGGCAGTATTGTTTGGCCATTGTATGGCAGCATTGTTTGGACATTGTATGGCAGCATTGTTTGGACATTGTATGGCAGCATTGTTTGGACATTGTATGGCAGCATTGCTTGGACATTGTATGGCAGCATTGTTTGGACATTGTATGGCAGCAGTGTTTGGACATTGTATGGCAGTATTGTTTGGACATTGTATGGCAGCATTGCTTGGACATTGTATGGCAGCATTGCTTGGACATTGTATGGCAGCATTGTTTGGACATTGTATGGCAGTATTGTTTGGACATTGTACGGCAGTATTGTTTGGCCATTGTATGGCAGCATTGTTTGGACATTGTATGGCAGCATTGTTTGGACATTGTATGGCAGCATTGTTTGGACATTGTATGGCAGCATTGCTTGGACATTGTATGGCAGCATTGTTTGGACATTGTATGGCAGCATTATTTCAGTGTTATATGGCACAGTTATTCCTCCTGCATATTTGAGCATTGAATGACAGCATTATTAGAGGATAGTATAGCAGTAATATTTTAGTTAAACATCCATATTAGCTCTGTCTAATTAGATGGCCCTGGTTCTATAGCTTTTCTTCCTTCGAGAGAGTTAATTAGCATGGTTTTTCCCATGTGGTATGGCAATAAGACTCCATACATAACTAGTCTTCTTATGCGGAGCCCAATGCTTGGTCACCGAATGGCAGCATTATGTGTGTGATTGGAGAGTTTGAGACAAGTTGGTTGGGGCTATCACATGAAGCCAAGCTTAACTCATCCCTTAGATGATGGAAGAACTTCCAGCTGCCCTCATACACCAGTAAAGTAATTAATATCAAAATATCAATCTTTGCTAATTATCTTTGCCCTGCGTTTATATTATACAGCTGAAACCTGTCATATCCTGGCATCCACCCTGACGTGTTTCTCTTTGTCCGGCATCATCAGGGGTATGAGGCTAGTGCTCAGCTTGGTGTCCATCAATGCCGCTTATGACTTCCATTTTGATGCAAAGTATATCATTCTCTCCATCCAATTAGTAAATTGCGTTTAAGCAGGAACATCCATAGAAATCATTGAGCCTTATGGCAAAGGTCCAATTTGGCAGATTTTTGGCCCTTGGCTTCCATTACAACAATGAAGAAAAAAGGTTAAATAAGGAGTGGTACTAGCTGATTAGATGTTATGGTCATTGTTCACCACAGCATTGAAGGGATTAATCTGCTGAGATCAGAGACAGGGCCGATTATAGCAGTTATCAGCAGGTGCCTGCTGTATAAAATAATTCGCACCCACCATGTAGGGAGCAGGATCAGCACAGGAGTCCATTGCTTGTACTCACTGTCATAAATGGTGGTTATAGTAAGAAGGGGGTGAATATCAGATGGGGTGTGGGGTACTTTAGCATCGAGCCTTTAATGGTCACTTCGACTGCGTCTGTTCTGTCGCTGCACTCAAAATATTGTCTCCAATTCTATTGTGACCCTAAATGCATCACGTTAATGTTCCAGCTAATCAGTTCAGTTAGAGAGTTAGTCATCAAGGGTTGAACAATGTCAAATACAAAAATGTGAATAACATTTTTTATTTAAATTACTGGGGTTCCTGTTTTATGTGTTGGGTAGTCATTCAGAGAATCAAATTTAAAAGAAAGAAGATTTTTTTAATTTTCACTATACATCTAAAAATATTTTTCATTTCTTATCCTATACCATTTATTAGATGTGTTTCCGTTATCCAACACATTAGACCTTCCGTACTTTGCAGTTTTAACGATCCTTCTTCTAAATGATTATCATGATGCCATTCTTTAGCTCTAATTTCACACACAAAAAACCCCCACTCCTTTTCTGTACGGAATATATTGGCGTTCTTGCTGCCTGAAAGGAGTCATCAACTGCGCAGAAAGTTTTATCTCCAATGTCACCATAACCTGTCTGCACCTGATAAGAGTCTCAGATAAAAATATGAATTTCTGCTATCTTCTCTGATTTCACAGCACATTACAAAGGCATCTTCCCTCGTGCAAGGAATCACAGATAATATCCCATCAAATACGTTCATTTCCAAACTTATAGATTTATATTAGAAGATTTCACGCAGTTCTACATAAACTGATAGGTAGAAAATCCATATCTTCAAGCTTCAGACATTATTATTTTTTTTAAAGTGTTTTTGAGATGTTTAAAGAATTGTATGTATTGAATCTCAACCATTGTCAATAATTGATAATTGCCAAGAAACTTAATGGGCAATGAAATGATTCAAAGCATTCTGAATCTAAGGCAACCTGTACATAGTCCCTCGCCGCGTCGTCTGCCTTTACTAACATGTGCCAGAATGGCTGGTGGTAAAAAGTTCACCAATACCAGTGAGGTCTTGTGCATAGCACACCGATACAGATAAACTCAATGGCGGAGCAGGGAGAAATGGTCTCTCTGCACTGCCGCTCTCCGTACTGATTCCACAGGTTGCATTAGGCCTGCGTTCTACAGAGCGGTAGGCCCAAGGCGGAGCCATGTGATGATGTCATCGCGCCCTGTCAGGCACAATACGCCAGAGTCCCGGCATGATGACCTCACCGCATCAGACAGCCTGGGACATGCTGCTGTCTGCTGGACTCGCTGGGATTGGTGAATGAATAATGTTTATTTTTTTATTTTAAGATTGTGTCATTATGTTTGTGGCCTATTAAGGGGGGCCATAATAACAACATGGGGACTACTAAGAGTGCCATAATAGCAGTGTCTGGGCTACGAAGGAGTCCGTAAACAGTATGGGTTTACTAAGGGAGGCCATAATAACAGTGTGGAAGATACCAAGGGAGACATCATACAACATGGGCTAATAAGAGGGTCATGGTACAGCATTGGGGATACTAAGGGGCAATCATGCAGCGTGGGGGCTACTAAAGGTGCCATTATACAGTGTGGGGGCTACTAAGGGGGGCATCATACAGTGTGGGGGCTAGTAAAGGGGCTCTCAAACATAGTGGAGTCTACTAAAGGATCCATCATACCTCATGTAGCTACTAAGTGGGCAATCATACATAGTGGGGGCTACCAAGGGGGCCCTCATACATAGAGAGTTACTATGGGGGCCATGATACAGCATAGGGGCTACTAATGGGCTGTCATTGGACATTGTTTGCAGATTGGTCACAATTCTGGTTGCTATTGTCTGAACTTGCTCCAGTGTGTACATGTCTTTTTTTCAATGTAGTGCCCAGAACTGGGCACAGTATTCCAGATAAGGCCTGACCAAGGAGGAGTAGAGGGGGATAATTACTTCACGTGATCTAGACTCTATCCTTCTGTTAATGCATCCCAGAACTGTGTTTGCCTTTTTTGCTGCTGCATCACTCAGTTGACTCATGTGCAGTCTGTGATCTATTAGTACACCTATGTCTTTTTCGCATGTGCTGTGGCTTAGCCCTATTCCTCCCATTCTGTATATGCTTTTTTCATTTTTTTGCCCAGATGTAGAAATTTGCACTTCTCTCTGTTAAAAACCATTCTGATTGTTGCTGCCCAGTTCCAGATTGCTTAGATCTTTATGAATCCTCTTTCTGTTCTCTAGTATTAGCTATCCCTCCTAGCTTTGTGTCATCAGAAAATGTAATCAGTTTACCATCAATTCCTTCATCTAAGTCATTGATAAGGAAGTTGAACAACACAGGGCCCAGGATAGAGTCTTGAGACATTCTTCCAACTGGATGTGGAGCCATTTATGGCCACTCTGTGGGTCCGATCACTAAGACAGTTATGAATCCACCTAAAAGTTGCCTTGTCCATTCCATAGTTGGTCATTTTTTCAATAAGGATAATATGAGATACCCTGTCAAATGCTTTGCTTAACTCAAGATATACTATATAATATACTGCATTTTACCGTGATCCACCCAGTCAGTGATTCTGCCATAGAAGGAAATTAAGTTAGTCTGACATGACCTATTAGTTACAAACCCATGCTGACTTTGGTTAATCACTTCATTCTTATCCAGGTACTTACTTACATCATGTTTAATAATTTGGTATAAAGGTCAGACTCACCGGTCTATAGTCCTCTGGTTCCACCTTCTTCCCCTTTTTGTAGATAGGGACAACATTTACTCTTCTCCAGTCTTCTGTGACTTATCCTGTTCTTCATGACTTTTCAAAGATTTTGAAGAGTAGTAAATAATTTCCAATGCTATCTCCTTCAGTATCCTAGTGTCATGACTCTGGGCTACATGATCCAGGCTCCATCCTGGTCAGGTCAGGGTTAATGCTAGCTGCCTCTCTCTGGTTCTGGGTCGGCTATTTAATGCTGATGGTCTTGGGTCAGGTGTCAGTGATACTTCCTTGTACTCGGTTAGTGGTTGCTGACCCAGGTTACTCATCTGTAATCATTGTTCCTCTGTGCGTGTGAGCTTTGTTGTGTTTGACCCGGGTCTGTCTCCCGACTTCTGCCTCTGTTTTCTGCTCAGCGCTTATCTGTCTTTTCTGGTACTCTGACCCCTTGGCTCGTCTCAGTTTCCTCTTCTGTCTTGTCCCTGGTACCTCGCTCTCGTCTGACTCTTGACCATCGACTCCCCACTGACTACATTATTGTTCTCTGCCCTGAGCCCTGCGCTCTCGGCTTATTTCCCATCATCTTGTGCAGTGGCTCCAACCCTCTTCGATCACATGACTGTCTAGTCTCAGGTCCCGTGCTTACTGCGTGTCTTAGTTCCTGTGCGCACTGCGTCTCCTTCAATAGTATATGTTAGAGAAAACAGATATAAAACAGGAATTTAAAAGTTCGGTCTTCTCAGCCTCTTTTTTTTTTACCACTTTACCATTTTCATACTATAAAAATCCTGTAGAATCTTTGACTTTTATTTTCTTTTACTTTTGACATGATATCATGACTAAGACTTAGGTAGAAACGTGTCGATCTTTCCTATTTGTGTACCAGTGCCCGACAATATGTGTCTGTCATTTATTTTAAAAACTTTCCAATAAAAGTTATTTTTTAGCCACCTCCGCCCATTGCTGGATCTTCCCTTTTTGCTCTTTCACTGAATTTGTGGCTGCTCACCTCGATCCCTGCAGGGTGTTGGTCGGGAGGAATTACACATTACACACACACTGGTAAGCTGACTATCCTTTTTATTCCCGATAGAACTCATAAACAACCGGAATATGGAACAGTATGCACCAGCGGACTCCCTCTAGGCCAGTCTGTCTTCAGCTCCATACTCTCCAAAATGTTAGGTTCACTTGTGACTTGACTCCACCTCACTTAAACATAGAAAACGATATCAGTGCATGGGTAACGGCATACAAAAATCTTTATAAGAATTGAGGGAGGAGGTAGGGACAATCATTCAGCAGGTAATGGTGAAGTGGCTGCAAAAACCCAGGAAGGGGAATTTATCCTGGTATGTACCACATTACTACAAACCCAGCAGGGGGCCAGGCATAATGTGGGAAAGCAAAAACTCTATAACTCAGAGGGATGGGGAGAAATGCACTGGTAGAAAGCCTGTGAACAAAATTCACATTTCTAAAAATTAACCCCACGACACCAGACATGGAGGAGTTAAGGGGAGAGCAAATGTAAAGGAGACAGGGGAGAAACTGCTCGTAGCCCAAATACTCCAGTGTCTCAGCAATCAAGGACCCCTTCCCTATGCGATTTCTGGTCCACAGAACCACTGGGTTCTGAGAAACGGTGTAGCTTGAACCAAGCCTGTTCTGGTAGCCATTTTGGAGCTACAAGGAGACTGTGAACAGTGCACGTGAGACACCAACGCTCTGCTCACTCCATAACTAGAGTCCAAACCTACTCTGATATTAACATCAGCACAAAAACTGTATCCCTGCCGGGAGCTTCATGGCTGAGCAGCTGCATACCGCCTTATATCACAAAGCACAATGCCGAGCATCGGATGGAGTGGTGTAAAGCCGCCATCACTGGAGTGGTGGATTCGTGTTATGTGGAGTGATGGATCACTCTTCTCTATCTGGCATCTGATGGATGAGTCTGGGTTTGGCGAATGCCAGGTTTGGTGAATGTTACCCACCTGACTGAATTGTGCCAGCTGTACAGTTTGGGGGAGGAGGGATAATATTATGGCTTGTTTTTCATAGTGAAGGGAAATCCTAATTGTAGCTTCCAACTTTGTGGGAACTGTTTAGCAATGTCCTTTTCTGTTCATCCATCCATGACTGCTCCCTGATGCACAAAGCAAGGTCCATAAAGGCATGATTTGGGGGAGTTTGGTGTGGAAGAACATAACCAGAGTCCTGACCTCAATCTCATCCAGCACCTTTGGGCCAAACTAGAACAGACACTGTGAGCCTGAATCCCAATCACAAATGCACTTCTGGTTGAATGGGCAAAAAGTACAGACCTGTTTGGCCAACTTAGATGGCACAGATCACTGAGCTCAGCAACTGGCTGCAGTTTTCACTTGTACTATATCTGTGACATCACCGCTGCAGTCAATCAACAAAAACTGGTGCAGCAGCATAGAGGCGTCATTGAAGCAGGAGAGTTTGAGTATATTCTGAGTTTGCAATTTTCAGGGAGCACAAAGCCTATACACATAAAAAATGTTTACCATTGAACACCTTTAATATTGATTTCAATTAATATACACTATATAGTAAGCTCCTTCTACTGGTATCTTCAGGCAGTCATTTTTAAAACTGTATAATAATAATAATAATTTTTATTTATATAGCGCCAACATATTCCGCAGCGCTTTACAGTTAAGCGGGGACATGTACAGACAATAAATTCAATACAAGTTAAGACAATTTAAACAGTGACATTAGGGGTGAGGTTCCTGCTCGCAAGCTTACAATCTACAAGGAAATGGGGGGGACACAATAGGTGAAAAGTGCTTGATATTTCAGGTCTGGCAATTATAATACATAGGGATTTTCATATAAAGCTGCATGATCCGGTCATCAGCCCGTGTGTTTAAGTGCAATAGTCAAGTATCAAGTGCAGTTATCGTGTGCATGGAGGGTGTGGAGACAGATGAATAGTAGGGTGCAGATTCAGAGTAATATTTGGAAGGAGGGAACAGGGCAAAGTTAGTTTACTGAGTAGTTGATGTGGTAGGCTTGTTAGAATAGATGGGTTTTTAGAGCGCGCTTGAATTGGTTGGGACTAGGTATCAGTCTGACCGTCTGGGGAAGTGCATTCCAGAGAACTGGCGCAGCACGAGAGAAGTCTTGGAGACGGAGTTGTGAGGTTCGGATTACGGGGGATGTTAGTCTTAGGTCATTTGTAGAACGGAGGGCACGTGTAGGGCGATAGACAGAGATGAGAGAGGAGATATAAGGTGGTGCAGAACTGTGGAGAGCTTTGTGGGTGAGAGAGATGAGTTTATACTGGACCCTAGAGCGAATGGGTAGCCAGTGTAATGACTTATGTACAGACATTTATAGTTTTGTATCAAAGAATGGAGTCCATGTATTATAAAGTTATTTTACAAAATTATTGAGTCTAGAATTTTGGATCTCTTTAAAGGGAATCTGCCAGCAGGTTTTTGCTATGTAATATGAGAACAGTATGATGTAGGAGCAGATGCTCTGATTCCAGCGATGCGTCACTTATTGGTGCTTGTGTTGCTCTTTCAATAAAAACAGTGTTTTATGAGCAGAACTTTAAAACACTACAGGACTAGGTGTCTTGTGCCTCCATGTCAACTTATTTTATGCAAACCCACCCCCATCGCTGATAAACAGCTTTCTGTCTATGCACAGTGCACACATAAAGCGGCCAATCAGTGATGTGGGCGGGGTTATACACAGAAAGCTGCCAATCAGTGATGTTGGCGGGGTTATACAAGGCTCAGCATTCAGAGCACTGCCATATCTGGAGCAAAGAAAACTGTGATCCTATCACAACTGCTGCACACAGTAAGTGATACATCGCCGGAATCAGATTTTCTGCCCCTACATCATGCTGCTCTCAGATTACATAGCAAAACCTACCAACAGATTTCCTTTAAAACATTGAACTTCTGTACAACATACAATATATAATTTAAAAAAATACTGTTTGAGAAGCCAAGATGTAGGAAAGCAGTGTGGCCAACCAATAAAAAATAAAGTTTCTGTTTTTTTCCAATGCAACAAATAATTGGTTCTGATGGGCACAGATTTGTCTGTATTTTTGTCATGATTGTCTGTGCACGGAGATGCACAGATATAAACAAAAATCTCCCTGGATGAGTCACCATGCACTGTGTTTCCAAGGCCGATCTTACTTTTTAATATTAGTACTTGTGTGTTCAGAACAGAATCTATTAAAGCAGAAAGGTACGTTTTATAATATGTTTTTTGTCTCACCCCCAGATTGAAATAGATTGCGGATTTTGGAGCACAGACTGCATTTTGGGGAAAATAGTATGTCAGTAGGAAACATAGTTATAGTAAACAAAAATGTTATTAGAAGTAAATAAAATAATATAAAGTATTTGCTGAGGACAGAGCGATCAGTCTGGAAGGAGTTATGTATCTGAAAATGCTAAATTGTCAAGAATATTTGGGAACTCTATTGTGACTTCTAAAACTAACACTGTAATAGCCATAGCCATGCACCGCATTAATACAAGACCTCTAAAATGAGGTGAGCCTGTGGATAACTTTTAGAAATAGCTCAGTAAAAACTAACCAGTGAAATTTGCTAAGCCGACATCAGGATGCATCCACGCCATTTATGTCGTGTGACAAGGTCAATGGTGCTGTATGTGAGGGGAGATATGGGTCACAAAGGTTACTATCCTGCGTGATGTGAAAGCCATAAGTTTTACTCCAGCTCGACAGGTGCTGAGAGTAAGTCAGTCGTTCCTAGGGTCTGGCTTTTAGGTGAGTAGGCAAGAATTAGGCGGGATGCCTACTCACCATATCTCCACCTTCAGGGTGTGGCTGGAGAAAGCTACCGGTAAATGTCCAGCCAGTTTTTTTTTCTCTGTCCATTGTATGGAGGAAGGAAGCCTCCAGACTGAAGCTCCTGCGTGAGCTTCCGTATGTGTTGTCCCAGAAGGAGGAAGCTGTACTGGGAAGGACTTTATATGAACTTTTTACTTTCATTTTGAGCCCCATTGACCCAGAGACTTTAACCAAACATGTTCCTGTGTCTACCTCAGGGAGCAGCTAAGTGAGCCGACCTTCCACAGTAGGTATACTCATTTACTTTGGATCGTGAGTGGCCACTGAACACGCTGTGCAAAAAGCCCAGCTGCTACTACTGAAGTTCAAAATTATTCAACTACTTCATGACAAGTGACACTGTTTAGTACTTAGTAGAGGAAAGATATATATCTTTGTACCGTGTTAGCCAGTAGATAGAAACATTTTTAGAATCGAGAGTCCTCAGTGGTTGATACCTTTCATTGGCTAACTGGAAAGATGGTAGCAAACTGCAAGCTTTCGAGACTACTCAGGACTCTTCATCAGGCAGGCTGAGGAAGATTAGCATCGAAACGCGCCTCAAGGGGCACACTGGACTGTTTTTTGAACTTCAGGTATGACTGCCCCTAGCTCTTCTCCTCTCATACTATATTCTTTATGCAGATGAGTTTTTCTTACGCTATGGTGTGCACTCTTTGTTCCGGATTTCCTCTTTGGCTTGCTTATTTATCTTTTACAATACACTTGTGAGTTATTATGCCCAAAAAAAGAGTTAGGCTGCCGTCACACTAGCAGTATTTGGTCAGGATTTTTCATCAGTATTTGTAGCCAAAACCAGGAGCGGGTGATAAATGCAGAAGTGGTGCATATGTTTCTATTATACTTTCCCTCTGATTGTTCCTCTCCTGGTTTTGGCTTCTAAATACTGATGTAAAATACTGACCAAATACTGCTAGTGTGACGGCAGCCTTAATCTGGAACAAATTTTAACAGTGTCTGGAGTCTTTTATTCATTCTTTTGTGTCTTATAATTTATCATATAGCGCAATTATTCTTACACTATGCACTTTATTCATTAATGAGTGCTATTTTTGGTATATCCTTTTTATATATTTCTTAATGGAAAGAATGTTTTGGAATTTGATTTTTGATATTTACTTTCCCCGGACACAGGTGTCAATAATTTGTCCAGTGTTTTGCTTTTTCCATTTCTGTATGGTTCGTCTTCATCTCCAACAACTTTTTTATGAATTGGTTTTTAATTGTGAATTTAAATAAAGATCATGTTATTTTATGATTCATGTCTGGAGGACTTTTGTTCTTTCATATTTGACTCACTTAATCAGTCAGACTCTAACCTCTACAACCTGGCCAAAACCAAAGAGCTTTATAAGGATGTCATGGACAAGATGATAGACCTGCACAAAGCTGGAATGGGCTACAAAGCCATAAGTAAAACCCTGGGTGAGGAGACAACTGTTGGTGCAATAGTAAGAAAATGGAAGAAATGCAAAATGACTGTTAATTGACGTTGATCTTGGGTACCATGCAAAATCTCACCTCGAGGGGTATCCTTGTTAATGAGGAAGGTGAGAGATCAGCCTAAAACTACATGGGGGGAATTTATTAATGATCTCAAGGCAGCTAGGACCACAGTCACCAAGAAAACCACGGCTAACACACTATGCCATAAAGGTTTAAAATCCTGCAGTGCCCTCAAGGTCCCCCTGCTCAAGAAGGCACATGTGCAGGGCCACCTGAAGTTTGCCAATGAACACCTGGATGATTCTGTGAGTGATTGGGAGAAGGTGCTGCGGTCAGATGAGACAAAAATAGAGCTCTTTGGCATTAACTCAACTCGCCGTGTTTGGAGGAAGAGAAATGCTGCCTATGACCCAAAGAACACCATCTCCACTGTCAAGCATGGAGGTGGAAACATTATGTTTTGGGGGTGTTTCTCTGCTAAGGGCACAGGACTACTTCACATCATTGGGAGAATAGATGGAGCCATGTACCGTAAAATCCTGAGTGACCAACTCCCTCCCTTCACCAGGACATAAAAAATGGGTCATGGCCGGGTCTTCCAGCAAGACAATGACCCAAAACATACAGCCAAGGCAACAAAAGAGAGGCTCAAAAAGAAGCACATTAAGGTCATGGAGTGGCTTAGCCGGTTTCCAGACCTTAATCCCATAGAAAACTTCTTAACGATTTAGAGATGATCTGCAAACGTCTGACTGCTGCGCTTGCCAACAAGGGTTTTGCCACCAAGTATTAAGTCTTGTTTGCCAGAGTGATCAAATACTTATTTCTCGCTGCAAAATGCAAATAAATTTATATAAATTTATACAATTTTATTTTCTGGAATTTATTTTTTTGATATTCTATCTCTCAATGTTAAAATTAACTGACCCTTAAAATTATAGCCTGTTCATGTGTTTGTCAGTGGACAAACTTACAAAATCAGCAAGGGGTCAAATACTTATTTCCCCACTGTATATATTTCTTTTACATCCAAATTAAAAATTCTCACCACCACCACATACCATCCGTTTACACCTAGCCATATAAGTTAAGGTCACGTGGACATTAACCCCTTTCTGACATCTGACGTACTATCCCGTCAAGGTGGGGTGGGCCCGTATGACCACCGACGGGATAGTACGTCATCACCGATCAGCGGCGCTCACGGGGGGAGCGCGGCCGATCGCGGCCGGGTGTCAGCTGCATATCGCAGCTGACATCCGGCACTATGTGCCAGGAGCGGTCACGGACCGCCCCCAGCACATTAACCCCCGGCACACCGCGATCAAACATGATCGCGGTGTACCGGCGGTATAGGGAAGCATCGCGCAGGGAGGGGGCTCCCTGCGGGCTTCCCTGAGACCCCCGGAGCAACGCGATGTGATCGCGTTGCTCTGAGGGTCTCCTACCTCCCTCCTCGCCGCAGGTCCCGGATCCAAGATGGCCGCGGCATCCGGGTCCTGCAGGGAGGGAGGTGGCTTACCGAGTGTCTGCTCAGAGCAGACACTTGGTAAGCCTGCAGCCCTGCACAGCAGATCGCAGATCTGGCAGAGTGCTGTGCACACTGCCAGATCAATGATCTGTGATGTCCCCCCCTGGGACAAAGTAAAAAAGTTTAAAAAAATTCCCCACATGTGTGTAAAAAAAAAAAAAAAAAAATATCCTAAATAAAGAAAAAAATATATATATATTATTCCCATAAATACATTACTTTAGCTAAATAAAATAAAAAAAACAATAAAAGTACACATATTTAGTATCGCCGCGTCCGTAATGACCCAACCTATAAAACTGCCCCACTAGTTAACCCCTTCAGTAAACACCGTAAGAAAAGAAAAAAAAAAACGAGGCAAAAAACAGCGCTTTATTATCATACCGCCAAACAAAAAGTGGAATAACACGCGATCAAAAAGACTGATATAAATAACCATGGTACCGCTGAAAACGTCATCTTGTCCCGCAAAAAACGAGCTGCCATACAGCATCATCAGCAAAAAAATAAAAAAGTTATAGTCCTGAGAATAAAGCAATACCAAAATAATTATTTTTTCTATAAAATAGTTTTTATCTTATAAAAGCGCCAAAACATAAAAAAATGATATAAATGAGATATCGCTGTAATCGTACTGACCCGACGAATAAAACTGCTTTATCAATTTTACCAAACGCGGAACGGTATAAACGCCTCCCCCAAAAGAAATTCATGAATAGCTGGTTTTTGATCACTCTGCCTCACAAAAATCGGAATAAAAAGCGATCAAAAAATGTCACGTGTCCGAAAATGTTACCAATAGTGTTGAGCGATACTTTCCGATATCGGAAAGTATCGGAATCGGAAAGTATCGGCCGATACCGTCACAGTATCGGAATCCAATCCGATACCGATACCCGATCCCAATGCAAGTCAATGGGACGAAAATATCGGAATTAAAATAAACCCTTTATACACTTGTAGGTTCATTCTACATGAAGGAAAACAACTAAGAATAATGTAGGATGTATTGGGGGACGTGGCGGAGACATTAAAGGCACAGAGGTTTAGCCCAATCTAATAGAATAGCAGGATTTTTTTTTTTTTTTTATGACGTTCGGCGTTAGAAAGAATTTGACTATGTTATTTTTTTTTTTTATGTCAGATATTGATGTTTCACTACTTCCACGCCCTTCACCTTCTTTTTTACTTCTCCCACGCTTTCTTCTTCATTATCCTCATCATCAGCTTCTTTGACATCAACTTCTTCACCTTCTTCATCTTCTTCTTCATCTTCTACCTATTATTTTTTGGGTTACATTGTTCATATTCTTTTTATTTTACTATTATCTTCATCATATTCTACTTCTTCATCATATTCTTATTTGTGACAGGCATTCCCGTAGTTGTTATCTATAAAAGTTTGAAGATTACACCTTCCGTTCTGCCTGTCACAAAACAGTTACATTTGTCCGCGTTCAGTTTGGCCTGCAGCATCAGGCTTTATCCAGGGGCACCACGAGGAGGAACGGACTCACCCCCATACACTGCTTAGTCTTCTTCTGCTTATAATTTACATAATATTTTTTGCTCTGATATTTTGTGTTATGCTTAATGTCCTTCTGCTCTTTGTTCTGCAGCCTCTTGTTCTTCTGCTTCTCGGTCTTCCAGGTCGTCGTCGTCTCCAGGGTCGTCGTCTCCGGGGTCGTCGTCATCGGGGTCGTCTCCGGGGTCGTCGTCATCGGGGTGGTCTTCAGGGTCATCGTCTCCAGGGTCGTCGTCATCACGGTGGTTGTCGTCTCTGGTGTCGTCGTCATCTTAGGGGTGGTCTTCCGGGTCATCGTGTTTAGTCTCTTGAACTTGGAAATGCAGCAGAAGGTACAAGAAGGCTGAGAGAATGCCGAGAACCAGCTGATGGAACTGGAGCTCAGATGGCTACCCGAAGGTCCAAGAGCCAATGGAACGACCGAGGACCAGCTGACGTTACTGGAACCCGGTTACTAAGCAGGAGGTACCCGTGCTGAAAGCACTACCAAGGACCACCTGACGTTGGTGGAACTCAGATACCCAGAGGGAGGCACCTAAGCCAAAGGCTCTGCCCGGAACCAGCTGACGGTACTGGAACCAGGATGGGGAGCAGAAGGTACAAGAGCAAAAGACACTGCCGAGAACCAGCTGACGGTGCTGGAACCCGGATGGGTAGCCGAAGGTCCAAGAGCCAATGGAACTACCGAGGACCAGCTGACGTTACTGGAACCCGGTTACTAAGCAGGAGGTACCCGTGCCTGAAAGCACTACCAAGGACCACCTGACGTTGGTGGAACTCGGATACCAAAGGGAGGCACCTAAGCCAAAGGCTCTGCCCGGAACCAGCTGACGGTACTGGAACCAGGATGGGGAGCAGAAGGTACAAGAGCAAGTGTCTGCGTGGCTTTTGCAGGACACGATGCCGGCTGCACAGCAGGGGAACAGCTGGCGGTGCTGAACCCCACTGACACATTGGCTGGTGTTTTTCTCTGTGCAGCTAGCACATCTGGGCCCCAACTGGCGGTGTGTTAGAGCCCAGGGACAGCAGGAGAAGGAGGAGGAGCAGGAGCAGGGGGAGGGGAGTGTAGGCCGAAGCCTGCACTGGCGGCAGCTTTGGGTGTGTTGTGTCTGCGTGGCGGTCGCAGGACACGTTGCCGGCTACACAGCAGGGGAACAGCTGGCGGTGCTGGACCCCACTGACACATTGGCGAGGTGTTTGGCTCTGTGCAGCCAGCACTTCCGGACAGCAACGAGCGGTGTTGTAGCCCGGGCTCTGCAGGGGGAGCAGAGTGTAGGCCGAAGCCTACTTGAACCAATTTCAAAGGTAACCTTTAACCCCCCCTCAGGGGTTACAAAGTAGAAGAGCCACAGCTTATGCAGCAGTAGTGCTGCGCAAGTCAAAGGTTGCTCTTGTAATTTTTCTCCTTGCACACGCTGAATGGAACACGTATAACATTTAGCCCTTTATACAGTCAAACTGTGTAATGGAGGCGAGAGTTCCCTTTGTAATGAGACGCAGCACAGATGTCAAGAATCCCACCTTGGTGCTGGGTGCAGCCTCCTGAGCGTTGTTATTTGCTGTACAGGAGTCTGCGCTGTCGTGTTATCCCCTGGCCTAGCGCCGTTAGCGCTGCCCATCTTCTGACATCATTTAATGTCGGCCGTTGCGGTTCGCGATGACCATGAATCCCAGCCCCGCAGTGTCTTAACATTGTTAAAACACTGCGGGGCTGGGATTCAGGGCCTGGCGCAGCACATATGTTCGCCTCTCACACGCGGGTCCTTACACCCGCTTCAGACTGTGCGGCGTCATCTGATCCCTTATCGCATGCCACGGCCATGAAGCCGCACAGTCTGAAGAAGGCGGAAGGAGAGGAGGGACAGGCGAACTGATGCACTGATCCTGCCCATCAATCACACCCTCGCAGTCCCAATAAATAAGACACCGAGGGGCGTTGTGTGGGTCAGGGCGGCCGCAGAGGCGCAGCCAGCCAAACAATGATGCCAGAAGACGGGCAGCGCTACCAAGGGGGTTGCAGCGTGTCATTACAAAGGAAAGTCACACCCCCGGGACGGTTAAATGGTCACACAGAGGACACATTTCAGACGTGTTTTCAGTTCCACATGTGCGAGGAGAATACGTTTATGAGCCACCTTGCACACATGCAGCATTACCGCTGTACAAGGTGGCTGGATAACGTAAAAACGCCTGGGGGAGGGGGGACAGGTTCCCTTCAATTTCAGTTCTTGTGTCTGCGTGGCTTTTGCAGGACACGTTGCCGGCTGCACAGCAGGGGAACAGCTGGCGGTGCTGGACCCCACTGACACATTGGCTGGTGTTTTTCTCTGTGCAGCTAGCACATCTGGGCAAAAACTGGCGGTGTGTTAGAGCCCAGGGACAGCAGGAGGAGGAGCAGGAGGAGGAGGAGCAGGGGGAGGGGAGTGTAGGCCGAAGCCTGCACAGGCGGCAGCTTTGGGTGTGTTGTGTCTGCGTGGCTTTTGCAGGACACGTTGCCGGCTACACAGCAGGGGAACAGCTGGCGGTGCTGGACCCCACTGACACATTGGCGAGGTGTTTGGCTCTGTGCAGCCAGCACTTCCGGACAGCAACTAGCGTTGTTGGAGCCCGGGCTCTGCAGGGGGAGCAGAGTGTAGGCCGAAGCCTAATTGAACCGATTTCAAAAGTCACCTTTAACCCCCCCTCAGGGGTTACAAAGTAGAAGAGCCACAGCTTATGCAGCAGTAGTGCTGCGCAAGTCAAAGGTTGCTCTTGTAATTTTTCTCCTTGCACACGCTGAATGGAACACGTATAACATTTAGCCCTTTATACAGTCAAACTGTGTAATGGAGGCGAGAGTTCCCTTTGTAATGAGACGCAGCACAGATGTCAAGAATCCCACCTTGGTGCTGGGTGCAGCCTCCTGAGCGTTGTTATTTGCTGTACAGGAGTCTGCGCTGTCGTGTTATCCCCTGGCCTAGCGCCGTTAGCGCTGCCCATCTTCTGACATCATTTAATGTCGGCCGTTGCGGTTCGCGATGACCATGAATCCCAGCCCCGCAGTGTCTTAACATTGTTAAAACACTGCGGGGCTGGGATTCAGGGCCTGGCGCAGCACATATGTTCGCCTCTCACACGCGGGTCCTTACACCCGCTTCAGACTGTGCGGCGTCATCTGATCCCTTATCGCATGCCACGGCCATGAAGCCGCACAGTCTGAAGAAGGCGGAAGGAGAGGAGGGACAGGCGAACTGATGCACTGATCCTGCCCATCAATCACACCCTCGCAGTCCCAATAAATAAGACACCGAGGGGCGTTGTGTGGGTCAGGGCGGCCGCAGAGGCGCAGCCAGCCAAACAATGATGCCAGAAGACGGGCAGCGCTACCAAGGGGGTTGCAGCGTGTCATTACAAAGGAAAGTCACACCCCCGGGACGGTTAAATGGTCACACAGAGGACACATTTCAGACGTGTTTTCAGTTCCACATGTGCGAGGAGAATACGTTTATGAGCCACCTTGCACACATGCAGCATTACCGCTGTACAAGGTGGCTGGATAACGTAAAAACGCCTGGGGGAGGGGGGACAGGTTCCCTTCAATTTCAGTTCTTGTGTCTGCGTGGCTTTTGCAGGACACGTTGCCGGCTGCACAGCAGGGGAACAGCTGGCGGTGCTGGACCCCACTGACACATTGGCTGGTGTTTTTCTCTGTGCAGCTAGCACATCTGGGCAAAAACTGGCGGTGTGTTAGAGCCCAGGGACAGCAGGAGGAGGAGCAGGAGGAGGAGGAGCAGGGGGAGGGGAGTGTAGGCCGAAGCCTGCACAGGCGGCAGCTTTGGGTGTGTTGTGTCTGCGTGGCTTTTGCAGGACACGTTGCCGGCTACACAGCAGGGGAACAGCTGGCGGTGCTGGACCCCACTGACACATTGGCGAGGTGTTTGGCTCTGTGCAGCCAGCACTTCCGGACAGCAACTAGCGTTGTTGGAGCCCGGGCTCTGCAGGGGGAGCAGAGTGTAGGCCGAAGCCTAATTGAACCGATTTCAAAAGTCACCTTTAACCCCCCCTCAGGGGTTACAAAGTAGAAGAGCCACAGCTTATGCAGCAGTAGTGCTGCGCAAGTCAAAGGTTGCTCTTGTAATTTTTCTCCTTGCACACGCTGAATGGAACACGTATAACATTTAGCCCTTTATACAGTCAAACTGTGTAATGGAGGCGAGAGTTCCCTTTGTAATGAGACGCAGCACAGATGTCAAGAATCCCACCTTGGTGCTGGGTGCAGCCTCCTGAGCGTTGTTATTTGCTGTACAGGAGTCTGCGCTGTCGTGTTATCCCCTGGCCTAGCGCCGTTAGCGCTGCCCATCTTCTGACATCATTTAATGTCGGCCGTTGCGGTTCGCGATGACCATGAATCCCAGCCCCGCAGTGTCTTAACATTGTTAAAACACTGCGGGGCTGGGATTCAGGGCCTGGCGCAGCACATATGTTCGCCTCTCACACGCGGGTCCTTACACCCGCTTCAGACTGTGCGGCGTCATCTGATCCCTTATCGCATGCCACGGCCATGAAGCCGCACAGTCTGAAGAAGGCGGAAGGAGAGGAGGGACAGGCGAACTGATGCACTGATCCTGCCCATCAATCACACCCTCGCAGTCCCAATAAATAAGACACCGAGGGGCGTTGTGTGGGTCAGGGCGGCCGCAGAGGCGCAGCCAGCCAAACAATGATGCCAGAAGACGGGCAGCGCTACCAAGGGGGTTGCAGCGTGTCATTACAAAGGAAAGTCACACCCCCGGGACGGTTAAATGGTCACACAGAGGACACATTTCAGACGTGTTTTCAGTTCCACATGTGCGAGGAGAATACGTTTATGAGCCACCTTGCACACATGCAGCATTACCGCTGTACAAGGTGGCTGGATAACGTAAAAACGCCTGGGGGAGGGGGGACAGGTTCCCTTCAATTTCAGTTCTTGTGTCTGCGTGGCTTTTGCAGGACACGTTGCCGGCTGCACAGCAGGGGAACAGCTGGCGGTGCTGGACCCCACTGACACATTGGCTGGTGTTTTTCTCTGTGCAGCTAGCACATCTGGGCAAAAACTGGCGGTGTGTTAGAGCCCAGGGACAGCAGGAGGAGGAGCAGGAGGAGGAGGAGCAGGGGGAGGGGAGTGTAGGCCGAAGCCTGCACAGGCGGCAGCTTTGGGTGTGTTGTGTCTGCGTGGCTTTTGCAGGACACGTTGCCGGCTACACAGCAGGGGAACAGCTGGCGGTGCTGGACCCCACTGACACATTGGCGAGGTGTTTGGCTCTGTGCAGCCAGCACTTCCGGACAGCAACTAGCGTTGTTGGAGCCCGGGCTCTGCAGGTGGAGCAGAGTGTAGGCCGAAGCCTAATTGAACCGATTTCAAAAGTCACCTTTAACCCCCCCTCAGGGGTTACAAAGTAGAAGAGCCACAGCTTATGCAGCAGTAGTGCTGCGCAAGTCAAAGGTTGCTCTTGTAATTTTTCTCCTTGCACACGCTGAATGGAACACGTATAACATTTAGCCCTTTATACAGTCAAACTGTGTAATGGAGGCGAGAGTTCCCTTTGTAATGAGACGCAGCACAGATGTCAAGAATCCCACCTTGGTGCTGGGTGCAGCCTCCTGAGCGTTGTTATTTGCTGTACAGGAGTCTGCGCTGTCGTGTTATCCCCTGGCCTAGCGCCGTTAGCGCTGCCCATCTTCTGACATCATTTAATGTCGGCCGTTGCGGTTCGCGATGACCATGAATCCCAGCCCCGCAGTGTCTTAACATTGTTAAAACACTGCGGGGCTGGGATTCAGGGCCTGGCGCAGCACATATGTTCGCCTCTCACACGCGGGTCCTTACACCCGCTTCAGACTGTGCGGCGTCATCTGATCCCTTATCGCATGCCACGGCCATGAAGCCGCACAGTCTGAAGAAGGCGGAAGGAGAGGAGGGACAGGCGAACTGATGCACTGATCCTGCCCATCAATCACACCCTCGCAGTCCCAATAAATAAGACACCGAGGGGCGTTGTGTGGGTCAGGGCGGCCGCAGAGGCGCAGCCAGCCAAACAATGATGCCAGAAGACGGGCAGCGCTACCAAGGGGGTTGCAGCGTGTCATTACAAAGGAAAGTCACACCCCCGGGACGGTTAAATGGTCACACAGAGGACACATTTCAGACGTGTTTTCAGTTCCACATGTGCGAGGAGAATACGTTTATGAGCCACCTTGCACACATGCAGCATTACCGCTGTACAAGGTGGCTGGATAACGTAAAAACGCCTGGGGGAGGGGGGACAGGTTCCCTTCAATTTCAGTTCTTGTGTCTGCGTGGCTTTTGCAGGACACGTTGCCGGCTGCACAGCAGGGGAACAGCTGGCGGTGCTGGACCCCACTGACACATTGGCTGGTGTTTTTCTCTGTGCAGCTAGCACATCTGGGCAAAAACTGGCGGTGTGTTAGAGCCCAGGGACAGCAGGAGGAGGAGCAGGAGGAGGAGGAGCAGGGGGAGGGGAGTGTAGGCCGAAGCCTGCACAGGCGGCAGCTTTGGGTGTGTTGTGTCTGCGTGGCTTTTGCAGGACACGTTGCCGGCTACACAGCAGGGGAACAGCTGGCGGTGCTGGACCCCACTGACACATTGGCGAGGTGTTTGGCTCTGTGCAGCCAGCACTTCCGGACAGCAACTAGCGTTGTTGGAGCCCGGGCTCTGCAGGGGGAGCAGAGTGTAGGCCGAAGCCTAATTGAACCGATTTCAAAAGTCACCTTTAACCCCCCCTCAGGGGTTACAAAGTAGAAGAGCCACAGCTTATGCAGCAGTAGTGCTGCGCAAGTCAAAGGTTGCTCTTGTAATTTTTCTCCTTGCACACGCTGAATGGAACACGTATAACATTTAGCCCTTTATACAGTCAAACTGTGTAATGGAGGCGAGAGTTCCCTTTGTAATGAGACGCAGCACAGATGTCAAGAATCCCACCTTGGTGCTGGGTGCAGCCTCCTGAGCGTTGTTATTTGCTGTACAGGAGTCTGCGCTGTCGTGTTATCCCCTGGCCTAGCGCCGTTAGCGCTGCCCATCTTCTGACATCATTTAATGTCGGCCGTTGCGGTTCGCGATGACCATGAATCCCAGCCCCGCAGTGTCTTAACATTGTTAAAACACTGCGGGGCTGGGATTCAGGGCCTGGCGCAGCACATATGTTCGCCTCTCACACGCGGGTCCTTACACCCGCTTCAGACTGTGCGGCGTCATCTGATCCCTTATCGCATGCCACGGCCATGAAGCCGCACAGTCTGAAGAAGGCGGAAGGAGAGGAGGGACAGGCGAACTGATGCACTGATCCTGCCCATCAATCACACCCTCGCAGTCCCAATAAATAAGACACCGAGGGGCGTTGTGTGGGTCAGGGCGGCCGCAGAGGCGCAGCCAGCCAAACAATGATGCCAGAAGACGGGCAGCGCTACCAAGGGGGTTGCAGCGTGTCATTACAAAGGAAAGTCACACCCCCGGGACGGTTAAATGGTCACACAGAGGACACATTTCAGACGTGTTTTCAGTTCCACATGTGCGAGGAGAATACGTTTATGAGCCACCTTGCACACATGCAGCATTACCGCTGTACAAGGTGGCTGGATAACGTAAAAACGCCTGGGGGAGGGGGGACAGGTTCCCTTCAATTTCAGTTCTTGTGTCTGCGTGGCTTTTGCAGGACACGTTGCCGGCTGCACAGCAGGGGAACAGCTGGCGGTGCTGGACCCCACTGACACATTGGCTGGTGTTTTTCTCTGTGCAGCTAGCACATCTGGGCAAAAACTGGCGGTGTGTTAGAGCCCAGGGACAGCAGGAGGAGGAGCAGGAGGAGGAGGAGCAGGGGGAGGGGAGTGTAGGCCGAAGCCTGCACAGGCGGCAGCTTTGGGTGTGTTGTGTCTGCGTGGCTTTTGCAGGACACGTTGCCGGCTACACAGCAGGGGAACAGCTGGCGGTGCTGGACCCCACTGACACATTGGCGAGGTGTTTGGCTCTGTGCAGCCAGCACTTCCGGACAGCAACTAGCGTTGTTGGAGCCCGGGCTCTGCAGGTGGAGCAGAGTGTAGGCCGAAGCCTAATTGAACCGATTTCAAAAGTCACCTTTAACCCCCCCTCAGGGGTTACAAAGTAGAAGAGCCACAGCTTATGCAGCAGTAGTGCTGCGCAAGTCAAAGGTTGCTCTTGTAATTTTTCTCCTTGCACACGCTGAATGGAACACGTATAACATTTAGCCCTTTATACAGTCAAACTGTGTAATGGAGGCGAGAGTTCCCTTTGTAATGAGACGCAGCACAGATGTCAAGAATCCCACCTTGGTGCTGGGTGCAGCCTCCTGAGCGTTGTTATTTGCTGTACAGGAGTCTGCGCTGTCGTGTTATCCCCTGGCCTAGCGCCGTTAGCGCTGCCCATCTTCTGACATCATTTAATGTCGGCCGTTGCGGTTCGCGATGACCATGAATCCCAGCCCCGCAGTGTCTTAACATTGTTAAAACACTGCGGGGCTGGGATTCAGGGCCTGGCGCAGCACATATGTTCGCCTCTCACACGCGGGTCCTTACACCCGCTTCAGACTGTGCGGCGTCATCTGATCCCTTATCGCATGCCACGGCCATGAAGCCGCACAGTCTGAAGAAGGCGGAAGGAGAGGAGGGACAGGCGAACTGATGCACTGATCCTGCCCATCAATCACACCCTCGCAGTCCCAATAAATAAGACACCGAGGGGCGTTGTGTGGGTCAGGGCGGCCGCAGAGGCGCAGCCAGCCAAACAATGATGCCAGAAGACGGGCAGCGCTACCAAGGGGGTTGCAGCGTGTCATTACAAAGGAAAGTCACACCCCCGGGACGGTTAAATGGTCACACAGAGGACACATTTCAGACGTGTTTTCAGTTCCACATGTGCGAGGAGAATACGTTTATGAGCCACCTTGCACACATGCAGCATTACCGCTGTACAAGGTGGCTGGATAACGTAAAAACGCCTGGGGGAGGGGGGACAGGTTCCCTTCAATTTCAGTTCTTGTGTCTGCGTGGCTTTTGCAGGACACGTTGCCGGCTGCACAGCAGGGGAACAGCTGGCGGTGCTGGACCCCACTGACACATTGGCTGGTGTTTTTCTCTGTGCAGCTAGCACATCTGGGCAAAAACTGGCGGTGTGTTAGAGCCCAGGGACAGCAGGAGGAGGAGCAGGAGGAGGAGGAGCAGGGGGAGGGGAGTGTAGGCCGAAGCCTGCACAGGCGGCAGCTTTGGGTGTGTTGTGTCTGCGTGGCTTTTGCAGGACACGTTGCCGGCTACACAGCAGGGGAACAGCTGGCGGTGCTGGACCCCACTGACACATTGGCGAGGTGTTTGGCTCTGTGCAGCCAGCACTTCCGGACAGCAACTAGCGTTGTTGGAGCCCGGGCTCTGCAGGTGGAGCAGAGTGTAGGCCGAAGCCTAATTGAACCGATTTCAAAAGTCACCTTTAACCCCCCCTCAGGGGTTACAAAGTAGAAGAGCCACAGCTTATGCAGCAGTAGTGCTGCGCAAGTCAAAGGTTGCTCTTGTAATTTTTCTCCTTGCACACGCTGAATGGAACACGTATAACATTTAGCCCTTTATACAGTCAAACTGTGTAATGGAGGCGAGAGTTCCCTTTGTAATGAGACGCAGCACAGATGTCAAGAATCCCACCTTGGTGCTGGGTGCAGCCTCCTGAGCGTTGTTATTTGCTGTACAGGAGTCTGCGCTGTCGTGTTATCCCCTGGCCTAGCGCCGTTAGCGCTGCCCATCTTCTGACATCATTTAATGTCGGCCGTTGCGGTTCGCGATGACCATGAATCCCAGCCCCGCAGTGTCTTAACATTGTTAAAACACTGCGGGGCTGGGATTCAGGGCCTGGCGCAGCACATATGTTCGCCTCTCACACGCGGGTCCTTACACCCGCTTCAGACTGTGCGGCGTCATCTGATCCCTTATCGCATGCCACGGCCATGAAGCCGCACAGTCTGAAGAAGGCGGAAGGAGAGGAGGGACAGGCGAACTGATGCACTGATCCTGCCCATCAATCACACCCTCGCAGTCCCAATAAATAAGACACCGAGGGGCGTTGTGTGGGTCAGGGCGGCCGCAGAGGCGCAGCCAGCCAAACAATGATGCCAGAAGACGGGCAGCGCTACCAAGGAGCTTGTTGCGTGTGTCAATACAAAGTCAAATCACACCTGAGGGACGTTTTAATGGTCACAGAGGACACATTTTAGACGTGTTCACTTCAACATGGGCAAGGAGAATAAGTTTCTGAGCCACCTTGAACACATGCAGCATTACTGCTGTTCAAGGTAGCTGTAAAACATAGAAACACCTGGGGGAGGGGGGACAGGTTCCCTTCAATTTCAGTTCTTGTGTCTGCGTGGCGGTCGCAGGACACGTTGCCGGCTACACAGCAGGGGAACAGCTGGCGGTGCTGAACCCCACTGACACATTGGCTGGTGTTTTTCTCTGTGCAGCTAGCACATCTGGGCAAAAACTGGCGGTGTTAGAGCCCAGGGTCAGCAGGAGGAGCAGGGGGAGCGGAGTGTAGGCCGAAGCCTGCACTCGAGCAAGTTGAAAGGAAACCTTTAACACCCCCCCCCCCAGGCGTTTGTAGCTGAAAGAGCCATTGTGTACAGCACTAATGCTGGAAAAGGTAAACTTAGCTCTTTTAATTATGGTCCTTGTACATGCGGAACCAAACATTTATGAAATGTGTCTCCTCACAGCGTTAAACCGTCCGGTAGGTGGAACTTTCCTTTGTCGTGTGACGCAGCACAGCCATCATTTTTACCCCCTTGGTGCCGTGCGCCCACTCCTCAGCGTTGTTTGAATCTGTCCCGGAGCCTGCGCTGTTAGGTTAGCCCTTGGCCATGCACACATGTTGCGCTGCCCGTCTTCTGACCTCATTTGGTGTCAGGCTGGCTGCGCCTGTGCGGGTGCGCTGGCCGAGATCCCGCCTCGCAGTGTCGTCTAATGTAATCCCACCGCGGGCCTGTGATCCGTGCCCGTGCGCAGTGCATATCCTGTCCTCTCACTCCCCTCCCTACGGCTTTTTCAGACTGTGCGTTGTCACGGCCGTGGCATGCTATTAGGGACCAGCTGACATCGCACAGTCTGAAGAAGCCGTAGGGAGGGGAGTGAGAGGAGAGGATATGCACTGCGCACGGGCACGGATCACAGGCCCGCGGTGGGATTACATTAGACGACATTGCGAGGCGGGATCTCGACCAGCGCACCCGCACAGGCGCAGCCAGCCTGACACCAAATGAGGTCAGAAGACGGGCAGCGCAACATGTGTGCATGGCCAAGGGCTAACCTAACAGCGCAGGCTCCGGGACAGATTCAAACAACGCTGAGGAGTGGGCGCACGGCGCCAAGGGGGTAAAAATGATGGCTGTGCTGCGTCACACGACAAAGGAAAGTTCCACCTACCGGACGGTTTAACGCTGTGTGGGGACACATTTCATAAGTGTTAGGTTCAGCATGTGCAAGGAGCATCACGAAAAGAGGCACTTTTTCCCTTTGCATTATTACTGCTGCACAAGGTGGCTCCTTCAGTAACAAACGCCTGGGGGGGGGGGGGGTCAGGTTCCCTTACATTTAACTTGTTGTGTCTGCGTGGCGGTCGCAGTACACGTTGCCGTATACACAGCAGGGGAACAGCTGGCGGTGCTGAACCCCACTAACACATTGGCGAGGTGTTTGGCTCTGTGCGTACAGCACTTCTGGACGGCAACTAGCGGTGTTGGAGCCCAGGGACAGGTGGAGGAGGAGGAGGTTGGAGGAGGTTGGAGGAGGTAGGAGGGATTGCCACACACACAGCAGGGGAACAGCTGACGTTACTGAACCCCAATAACAGAGGAGGGACTGTTGACTGTGCGTACAGCACTTCTGGACGGCAACTGGCGGTGTTGGAGCCCAGGGACAGGTGGAGGAGGTAGGAGGAGGTAGGAGGGATTGCCACACACACAGCAGGGGAACAGCTGACGTTACTGAACCCCAATAACAGAGGAGGGACTGTTGACTGTGCGTACAGCACTTCTGGACGGCAACTGGCGGTGTTGGAGCCCAGGGACAGGTGGAGGAGGAGGAGGTAGGAGGAGGTTGGAGGAGGTAGGAGGGATTGCCACACACACAGCAGGGGAACAGCTGACGTTACTGAACCCCAATAACAGAGGAGCGACTGTTGACTGTGCGTACAGCACTTCTGGACGGCAACTAGCGGTGTTGGAGCCCAGGGACAGGTGGAGGAGTAGGAGGAGGTTGGAGGAGGTTGGAGGAGGTAGGAGGGATTGCCACACACACAGCAGGGGAACAGCTGACGTTACTGAACCCCAATAACAGAGGAGGGACTGTTGACTGTGCGTACAGCACTTCTGGACGGCAACTGGCGGTGTTGGAGCCCAGGGACAGGTGGAGGAGGAAGGAGGAGGTAGGAGGGATTGCCACACACACAGCAGGGGAACAGCTGACGTTACTGAACCCCAATAACAGAGGAGGGACTGTTGACTGTGCGTACAGCACTTCTGGACGGCAACTGGCGGTGTTGGAGCCCAGGGACAGGTGGAGGAGGAAGGAGGAGGTAGGAGGGATTGCCACACACACAGCAGGGGAACAGCTGACGTTACTGAACCCCAATAACAGAGGAGGGACTGTTGACTGTGCGTACAGCACTTCTGGACGGCAACTAGCGGTGTTGGAGCCCAGGGACAGGTGGAGGAGGAGGAGGTTGGAGGAGGTTGGAGGAGGTAGGAGGGATTGCCACACACACAGCAGGGGAACAGCTGACGTTACTGAACCCCAATAACAGAGGAGGGACTGTTGACTGTGCGTACAGCACTTCTGGACGGCAACTGGCGGTGTTGGAGCCCAGGGACAGGTGGAGGAGGAGGAGGTAGGAGGAGGTTGGAGGAGGTAGGAGGGATTGCCACACACACAGCAGGGGAACAGCTGACGTTACTGAACCCCAATAACAGAGGAGCGACTGTTGACTGTGCGTACAGCACTTCTGGACGGCAACTGGCGGTGTTGGAGCCCAGGGACAGGTGGAGGAGGAAGGAGGAGGTAGGAGGGATTGCCACACACACAGCAGGGGAACAGCTGACGTTACTGAACCCCAATAACAGAGGAGGGACTGTTGACTGTGCGTACAGCACTTCTGGACGGCAACTGGCGGTGTTGGAGCCCAGGGACAGGTGGAGGAGGAGGAGGTAGGAGGAGGTAGGAGGGATTGCCACACACACAGCAGGGGAACAGCTGACGTTACTGAACCCCAATAACAGAGGAGGGACTGTTGACTGTGCGTACAGCACTTCTGGACGGCAACTGGCGGTGTTGGAGCCCAGGGACAGGTGGAGGAGGAGGTAGGAGGAGGTTGGAGGAGGTAGGAGGGATTGCCACACACACAGCAGGGGAACAGCTGACGTTACTGAACCCCAATAACAGAGGAGGGACTGTTGACTGTGCGTACAGCACTTCTGGACGGCAACTGGCGGTGTTGGAGCCCAGGGACAGGTGGAGGAGGAGGAGGTAGGAGGAGGTTGGAGGAGGTAGGAGGGATTGCCACACACACAGCAGGGGAACAGCTGACGTTACTGAACCCCAATAACAGAGGAGCGACTGTTGACTGTGCGTACAGCACTTCTGGACGGCAACTAGCGGTGTTGGAGCCCAGGGACAGGTGGAGGAGGAGGAGTTTGGATGAGGTTGGAGGAGGTTGGAGGGATTGCCACACACACAGCAGGGGAACAGCTGACGTTACTGAACCCCAATAACAGAGGAGGGACTGTTGACTGTGCGTACAGCACTTCTGGACGGCAACTGGCGGTGTTGGAGCCCAGGGACAGGTGGAGGAGGAGGTAGGAGGAGGTTGGAGGAGGTAGGAGGGATTGCCACACACACAGCAGGGGAACAGCTGACGTTACTGAACCCCAATAACAGAGGAGGGACTGTTGACTGTGCGTACAGCACTTCTGGACGGCAACTGGCGGTGTTGGAGCCCAGGGACAGGTGGAGGAGGAGGAGGTAGGAGGAGGTTGGAGGAGGTAGGAGGGATTGCCACACACACAGCAGGGGAACAGCTGACGTTACTGAACCCCAATAACAGAGGAGCGACTGTTGACTGTGCGTACAGCACTTCTGGACGGCAACTAGCGGTGTTGGAGCCCAGGGACAGGTGGAGGAGGAGGAGTTTGGATGAGGTTGGAGGAGGTTGGAGGGATTGCCACACACACAGCAGGGGAACAGCTGACGTTACTGAACCCCAATAACAGAGGAGCGACTGTTGACTGTGCGTACAGCACTACCAGGCAACAACTAGCGGTGTTGGAGCCCAGGGACAGCAGTAGAAGCAGAGGAACACAATGTAGGCCGAAGCCTGATTGGAGAAAGGGAACCTTTAACCCCCCCCCCCAAGGCATTTGTAGCTGAAAGAGCCAGCTTGTGCAGCTCAAAAGATGCAAAAGGAAAAGGTGGCTCTTTTAATTATGCTCCTTGCAAGCACAGAACTAAACACTTATAAAATGTGTCCCCTGAAACCGTGAAACTGTCCCGGAGGTGGGACTTTCCTTCGTAATATGACGCAGCACAGCTGTCATTCCTACCCCCTCGGCGCCGTGCCCCGGCTCCTCATCGTTGTTTGATTCCGTCCCGGAGCCTGCGCTGTTAGGTTATCCCTTGGCCAGGCACACTTAGCGCTGCCCATCTTCTGACATCATTTGGTGTCAGGCTGGCTGCGCTTGTGCGGCCGCGCTGTCCGAGAGCCCGCCTCGCAGTGTGGTCTAATGTAATCCCACCGCGGGCCTGGGATCAGTGGCCATGCGCAGTGCATATCCTCGCCTCTCGCTCCCCTCCCTACGGCTTTTTCAGACTGTGCGCTGCCACGGCCGTGGCATGCTATTACGGATCAGCTGGCACCGCACAGTCTGAAGAAGCCGTAGGGAGTGGAGCGAGAGGCGAGGATATGCACTGCGCATGGCCACTGATCCCAGGCCCGCGGTGGGATTACATTAGACCACACTGCGAGGCGGGCTCTCGGACAGCGCGGCCGCACAGGCGCAGCCAGCCTGACACCAAATGATGTCAGAAGATGGGCAGCGCTAAGTGTGCCTGGCCAAGGGATAACATAACAGCGCAGGCTCCGGGACGGAATCAAACAACGATGAGGAGCCGGGGCACGGCGCCGAGGGGGTAGGAATGACAGCTGTGCTGCGTCATATTACGAAGGAAAGTCCCACCTCCGGGACGGTTTTACGGTATCAGTGGACACATTTTATAAGTGTTAAGTTCTGCGTGTGCAAGGAGCATAATGAAAATAGCTACCTTTTCCTTGTGCAGCATTACTGCTGCACAAGGTGGCTCTTTCAGTAACAAACGCCTTGGGGGGGGGGGGGGACAGGTTCCCTTACATTTCAGTTGTGTCAGCGTGGCGGTCGCAGGACACATTGCCGGCTACACAGCTGGGGATCAGCTGACGTTACTGAAACCCAATAACACTGGGTCGTATGTTTTGACTGTGCAGATGGCACTTCTGAGCCTCAACTGGCGTTGTTGGAGCCCAGGAATGTAAGTTCAGGTGGTTGAAAGATGAACACAACAGGAGACCTGGATAACGTATACAGTGACCTAATTATTTAATCAGGAGGAGGAGTGGCAAATTCCTGCGAGATCCAGGCCTTGTTCATTTTCAGGAAAGTAAGCCGGTCAACGTTATCGGAGGATAGTCGCATGCGACGGTCAGTTAGTACACCACCTGCAGCACTAAAGACACGTTCCGATAATACACTGGCCGCAGGGCAAGACAGCACCTCCAATGCATACTGGCTTAGCTCTGGCCATGTATCCAGCTTTGAGACCCAAAACTTGAAAGGGGAAGAGCCGTCTGGGAGTACAGCAAGAGGGCAAGACATGTAGTCTGTCACCATCTGACGGAACCGTTGCCTCCTGCTGACTGGAGCCGTCTGTGATGGTGTAGACTTTTGTGGGGGGCACACAAAACTGTGCCACAGTTGGGCCATACTGGTCTTGCCTTGGGCAGAGGCACTGCTTCTGCTCCCTCTTTGTGCAGAGCCTCCACCACTGCCTGGACGCACTGAGCTGCTTTGGAATGCACTAGCAGCACTTCTCTCAGTTGGAATGGAGAAGATGATGGAACTGACCAGTGTGTCTTGGTACTCCCGCATTTTTCGCTCCCGGTTCAACGGTGTGATGAGGCTTTCTACGTTGTCCCGGTAGCGAGGATCGAGGAGGGTGAACACCCAGTAATCAGACATGTTGAGAATGTGGTCGATGCGGCGGTCGTTTCTCAGGCACTGCAGCATGTAATCCACCATGTGCTGCAGACTGCCAACTGCCCAAGAAACGCTGTCCCCAGCTGGAGGCGTGATCTCTGCCCGCTCGTCATCACCCCACCCTCGCTGTACACACTGAGTACTGGACAATTGTGTAACTCCCTCCTCTGGACGGATGTCTTCCTCCTCCATTGACTCCTCCTCATCCTCCTCACAAACTGTCCCCTGCCTACGCGTTTGTGAGGAACCACGTGGCGCTGACTGTCCAGAAGATGATGGAAGTGGTGAATCCTCATCCTCCACCTCTTCCACAACATCATCCCTTAGCGCTTGCAGTGATTTTTCAAGCAGGCAGATAAGGGGGACAGTCATGCTGACTAGTGCATCATCTGCACTCGCCATCCGCGTGGAATAATCGAAGGGACGCAAAACCTGGCAGACATCCTTCATAGTGGCCCACTCTGTGGTTGTGAAGTCTGTACGGCGCTGACTGCGACTTTTGTGCGCCTGATACAGCTGGTACTCCATTACAGCTTGCTGCTGCTCACACAACCGCTCCAACATATGTAACGTGGAATTCCACCTGGTAGGTAGGTCACATATGATGCGATGTTCCGGCAGGCGGTGTCGGCGCTGCAGAGCCGCAATGCGCGCTTTTGCCGTGCTGGAACGCCGCAAGTGAGCACACTCTAGGCGGACCTTGTGCAGCAGTGCATCAAGATCCGGATAGTCCCTCAAAAAACTCTGCACGACCAAATTGAGCACATGTGCCAGACATGGGATGTGAGTGAGGTTGCCGAGGCCCAGGGCTGCCACCAGATTTCGGCCATTATCACACACTACCATGCCTGGCTGGAGATTCGCTGGCTCAAACCACACATCGCTCTCCTGCTTGATGGCATTCCAGAGCTCCTGCGCTGTGTGGCTACGATTCCCCAAAAAAATTAATTTCAAGACGGCCTGTTGACGTTTGGCCACGGCTGTGCTCATGTCGGTCGTAACAGGTACACGTTCATCACGGGTCCATGTGGAGGTGGACTGTGACGGCTCCTGCAGCGATGATTCTGAGGAACTGGTGTAAGAGGAGGAGTCAATGCGTACAGAATGGATTCCTGCAATCCTTGGAGTGGGCAGGACACGTCCTGCGCCACTCGCACGGTCTGTACCCGGCTCAACTACATTAACCCAATGGGCAGTGAGGGAAAGGTATCGCCCCTGTCCATGTTGACTGGTCCACGCATCGGTGGTGAGGTGGACCTTGCTACTGACGGCGTTCAGTAGCGCGTGTTTTATGTGTCCCTCCACATGCTTGTGCAGGGCAGGGACGGCTTGCCTGCTGAAGTAAAAGCGGCTGGGCACACTGTACTGTGGGACTGCCAATGACATCAAGTCACGGAAGCTGTCAGTCTCCACCAGCCTGAATGACAGCATTTCCAGTGACAGAAGTTTGGCAATGCCTGCAGTCAGAGCCTGTGCTCGTGGGTGGTTTGACGAGAAAGGCCGCCTTTTCTCCCATGCCTGTACTACCGATGGCTGTAGACTGGGCTGGGAGTGTGTGGTTGACTGGGAAAGTGGTGCTGCGGGTGGAATTACAGCGGGTCTCTGGACAACAGGGCCAGAGGTTCTTCCACGGCGATCCTGGGAGGAAGCCGAACCAGCTGCGTGTGAGCTAGAGGAAGAGGCAACACGAGCTGAAGAGGTGGTAGCTGCCGCTGTTGGTTGGCCTAGCTCTTCAGTGTGTTTGTCTAACTCCGCCGGGTGCCTGTTGCGCACATGTTTCCACATGTTGGAGGTATTGAGGTTGGCGACTTTTTGACCTCTTTTGATTTTTTGATGACACACCTTGCATCTGACATAGCAAATGTCATCTGCAACTGTGTCAAAAAAGGACCAGGCACTGCAAGTCTTGGGAGCCCCCCTTTTGACTTTTGGAAGAGACATGCTCCTTACGGGTGCCAAAGCGGAGGCTGCAGGATCCGCAGTCTTCCCCCTCCCTCTCCCTCTTTGGACCGTACGGGGAATCTCTTCCTCAGAGCTGCTCCCACCACCTTCCTGTCCCTGACGCCAAGATGGGTCAAGGACCTCGTCATCCACACTACCCTCTGCCCCCAACTGCTCCTCCCGGGTAGTCTCAGCAGCAGAGCACGCACCAGTAAGTGGCACCTGAGTGTCATCATCAGCTGATGCGGCCTGCGATGTGGTGAACGGAGCCACTGGCCCACCCGCCTCTTCAGAGGAAGACAGAAAAAGCTGTTGGGCATCACTGCACCCTGCCTCTTCTTCCATTTCTCCAATGCTGCTTGGCTGGCCCCCTGTTTCCAAGCCAAGAGATTCAGAGAACAGAAGTAGAGACGGCTCCTGTCCTGGGCTCTCTGTCTGCCTGGGCAATTTGGCAGGTGGTGAAGAGACAGATGGCTGCTCTCCAGTGCTCTGTGTCTGAGAGGATGTGGCACTAATGGAAGTTGATGCATTAGCTGCCATCCATCCCACAACGGCTTCAATTTGGTCTTCACGCAGCAGCGGTGTACGGCGCTCGGCGACAAAGCTGCGCATGAACGACTGTTCCCTCGTGAAAGTGGGTGCTGATGAGTCACCGGTGCCCGCAGCGGGCACAGAATCCCCACGTCCCCTCCCTGCTCCGCGCCCACGCCCACGTGCCTTACTCACTGCCTTCTTCATCGTGGTTGACTGATAAAGAAAAGCAGAAAAGTACTAACGGCTTTGTGTGCTTATTCCTGAAAAACTCCTCCTAACAGGTATAAGAAACACTAATTAGCTAAAGTGTGGACTAGACTTTAATATGAGTTAATGTGGCCTACACAAATGTAAAGTGGTGTAACTGGTGTGTTTGGTGAACTTTATTATTTATTTCTTTTTTGGGGGCTGAACTGACAACGGATAGAGCTGCAGTCACACGGAGACCGTGCAGACAGACGTTAACGGCGCTGTAAGGCCCAAAAACCCTCCTCTACTTTATCCTATGTAGTGTTTTTCCACAAATTAGCTGGAGACGGGTGGAAAGACACTAATAGGATTTTTTTAAATTAATTAGCAGCAGACTACAGTACTTGAAAAAAAATTAAAATTGATTTGGCGGTATGACGCAGTTAACAACCCTGAGCTGGAGACAACCAAGCTACGGCTGCTCACAGACTACAGGGCGAGCTGCAGTCACACGGAGACCGTGCAGACAGCCGTAAACGGCGCTGCAAGGCCCAAAAACCCTCCTCTACTTTATCCTATGTAGTGTTTTTCCACAAATTAGCTGGAGACGGGTGGAAAGACACTAATAGGATTTTTTTAAATTAATTAGCAGCAGACTACAGTACTTGAAAAAAAATTAAAATTGATTTGGCGGTATGACGCAGTGAACAACCCTGAGCTGGAGACAACCAGGCTATAGCTGCTCACAGACTACAGGGCGAGCTGCAGTCACACGGAGACCGTGCAGACAGCCGTAAACGGCGCTGCAAGGCCCAAAAACCCTCCTCTACTTTATCCTATGTAGTGTTTTTCCACAAATTAGCTGGAGACGGGTGGAAAGACACTAATAGGATTTTTTTAAATTAATTAACAGCAGACTACAGTACTTGAAAAAAAATTAAAATTGATTTGGCGGTATGACGCAGTGAACAACCCTGAGCTGGAGACAACCAAGCTACGGCTGCTCACAGACTACAGGGCGAGCTGCAGTCACACGGAGACCGTGCAGACAGCCGTAAACGGCGCTGCAAGGCCCAAAAACCCTCCTCTACTTTATCCTATGTAGTGTTTTTCCACAAATTAGATGGAGACGGGTGGAAAGACACTAATAGGAATTATTTGAAAAAATGTGCAGCAGCCTGCACTACTTCAAAAAAAAAAAAAAAAAAGGACAGTATGAGGCAATGAACCACCCTCCCTGAACTGAATACAACCAGCTATGGATGGCCTATGTGGCTGCACTCAGACTAGAGAGTGGGCTGCACTCACACACACACACACAGAGAGACCTTGCAGATCGCTGTGAAAACAGCGCTACAAGGCAAAAGCAAGGTGAATAGTAGGTGAACACAGCGGTTGCTAAATTAGCCTTTGGAAAGCACAAAGAAGCAAATCGCTATCTCTAAACTGTCCCTCAGTCAGCAAACAGCGTCCTGTCACTAACTGAATTCACAGCAGAGTGATCGCAAAATGGCGCCAGCGACTTTTAAACTGCATCATGACATCATTTCAGCAGCCAATCACAGCCTTGCCAGTACTTTCATGCCCTCCATGCTAAACAGGATGTGCCCACACTTGGAATCTTTCTCATTGGCTGAATTTCTGAATTTTGAATCATGGAACTTCCGATTCCGGTATCCGATACGCGCCAAGTATCGGAATCCCGGTATCGGAATTCCGATACCGCTAGTATCGGCCGATACCCGATACTTGCGGTATCGGAATGCTCAACACTAGTTACCAATAAAAACGTCAACTCGTCCCGCAAAAAACAAGATGTCACATGACTCTGTGGACTCAAATATGGAAAAATTACAGCTCTCAAAATGTGGTAACGCAAAAAATATTTTTTGCAATGAAAAGCGTCTTTCAGTGTGTGACAGCTGCCAATCATAAAAATCCGCTAAATAACCCGCTATAAAAGTAAATCAAACCCCCCTTCATCACCCCCTTAGTTAGGGAAAAATACAAAAATTAAAAAATGTATTTATTTCCATTTTCCCATTAGGGTTAGGGCTAGAGTTAGGACTAGAGTTAGGGCTAGGGTTAGGGTTAGGGCAAGGGTTAGGGCTAGGGTTGGGGCTAGGGTTAGGGCTAGGGTTGGGGCTAGGGTTAGGGCTATGGTTAGGGTTGGGGCTAGGGTTGGGGCTAGGGTTAGGGCTAGGGTTAGGGCTAGGGTTAGGGCTAGTGTTACGGCTAGTGTTAGGGCTAGTGATAGGGCTAGGGTTATTGCTAGGGTTAGGGTTAGGGTTAGGGCTAGGGTTGGGGCTAGGGTTGGGGCTACAGTTAGGGTTGGGGCTAAAGATAGGGTTAGGGTTTGGATTACATTTACGGTTGGGAATAGGGTTGGGTGTGTCTGGGTTAGAGGAGTGGTTAGGGTTACTGTTGGGATTAGGGTAAGGGGTGTGTTTGGATTAGGGTTTCAGTTATGATTGGGGGGTTTCCACTGTTTAGGCACATCAGGGGCTCTCCAAACGGGACATGGCATCCGATCTGAATTCCAGCCAATTCTGCGTTGAAAAAGGAAAACAGTGCTCCTTCCCTTCAGAGCTCTCCCGTGTGCCCAAACAGGGGTTTACCCCAACATATGGGGTATCAGCGTACTCAGGACAAATTGGACATCATCTTTTGGGGTCCAATTTATCCTGCTACCCTTGGGAAAATACAAAACTGGGGGCCAAAAAATAAGTTTTGTGGGAAAAAAAAGATTTTTTATTTTCACGGCTCTGCGTTGTAAACTGTAGTGAAACACTTGGGGGTTCAAAGTTCTCACAACACATCTAGATAAGTTCCTTGGGGGGTCTAGTTTCCAATATGGGGTCACTTGTGGGGGGTTTGTACTGTTTGGGTACATCAGGGGCTCTGCAAATGCAACGTGACGCCTGCAGACCAATCCATTTAAGTCTGCATTCCAAATGGCGCTCCTTCCCTTCCGAGCTCTGTCATGCGCCCAAACAGTGATTCCCCCCCACATATGGGGTATCAGCGTACTCAGGACAAATTGGACAACAATGTTTGGGGTCCAATTTATCCTGATACCCTTGTGAAAATACAAAACTGGGGGCTAAAAATCATTTTTGTGAAAAAAAAAATAATTTTTATTTTCACGGCTCTGCGTTATAAACTGTAGTGAAACACTTGGGGGTTCAAAGGTATCAAAACACATCTAGATAAGTTCCTTAGGGGGTCTACTTTCCAAAATGGTGTCACTTGTGGGGTTTTTTAATGTTTAGGCACATCAGGGGCTCTCCAAACGCAACATGGCATCCCATCTTAATTCCAGTCAATTTTGCATTGAAAAGTAAAATAGCGCTCCTTCCCTTCCGAGCTCTGCTATGCACCCAAACAGTGGTTTACCCCCACATATGGGGTATCGTCGTACTCAGGACAAATTGCACAACAACTTTTGTGGTCTAATTTCTTCTCTTACCCTTGGGAAAATAAAAAATTGGGGGCGAAAAGATCATTTTTGTGAAAAAATATGATTTTTTATTTTTACGGCTCTGCATTATAAACTTCTGTGAAGCACTTGTTGGGTCAAAGTGCTCAACACACATCTAGATAAGTTCCTTAAGGGGTCTACTTTCCAAAATGGTGTCAGTTGTGGGGGGTTTCAATGTTTAGGCACATCAGGGGCTCTCCAAACGCAACATGGCGTCCCATCTCAATTCCAGTCAATTTTGCATTGAAAAGTCAAATGGCGCTCCTTCCCTTCCGAGCTCTGCCCTGCGCCCAAACAATGGTTTACACCCACATATGGGGTATCAGCGTACTCAGGACAAATTGCACAACAATTTTTGGGGTCCAATTTCTTCTCTTACCCTTGGGGAAAATAAAAAATTGGGGGCGAAAAATCATTTTTGTGAAAAAATATGATTTTTTTATTTTTACGGCTCTGCATTATAAACTTCTGTGAAGCACTTGTTGGGTCAAAGTGCTCACCACACATCTAGATAAGATCCTTAGGGGGTCTACTTTCCAAAATGGTGTCACTTGTGGGGGGTTTCAATGTTTACGCACATCAGGGGCTCTCCAAATGCAACATGGCGTCCCATCTCAATTCCAGTCAATTTTGCATTGAAAAGTCAAATGGCGCTCCTTTCCTTCCGAGCTCTGCCATGCGCCCAAACAGTGGTTTACCCCCACATTTGGGGTATCAGCGTACTCAGGACAAATTGTACAACAAATTTTGGGGTCTATTTTCTCCTGTTACCCTTGGTAAAATAAAACAAATTGGAGCTGAAATAAATTTTGTGTGAAAAAAAGTTAAATGTTTATTTTTATTTAAACATTCCAAAAATTCCTGTGAAACACCTGAAGGGTTAATAAACTTCTTGAAAGTGGTTTTGAGTACCTTGAGGGGTGCAGTTTTTAGAATGGTGTCACACTTGGGTATTTTCTATCATATAGACCCCTCAAAATGACTTCAAATGAGATGTGGTCCCTAAAAAAAATGTTGTTGTAAAAATGAGAAATTGCTGGTCAACTTTTAACCCTTATAACTCCGTCACAAAAAAAAATTTTGGTTCCAAAATTGTGCTGATGTAAAGTAGACATGTGGGAAATGTTACTTATTAAGTATTTTGCGTGACATATGTCTGTGATTTAAGGGCATAAAAATTCAAATTTGCAAAAATTGCGAAATTTTCAAAATTTTCGCCAAATATTCATTTTTTTCACAAATAAATGCAAGTTATACCGAAGAAATTTTACCACTATCATGAAGTACAATATGTCTCGAGAAAACAATGTCAGAATCGCCAAGATCCGTTGAAGCGTTCCAGAGTTATAACCTCATAAAGGGACAGTGGTCAGAATTGTAAAAATTGGCCCGGTCATTAACGTGCAAACCACCCTTGGGGGTGAAGGGGTTAACAAAGGTTGTGTTGGCATTACATAGCCCAAAGTGGGTTCAATACAATTTAAGAAATGATTGACAAGAAGATTTAAACAGTGCAGATCGAGGATAGGATGTCACAAACTTTTTCATCTTGTTTCCATTTAGGCTACCAATAGAAATGAGAAAAGGGTTTTACAGATCATTTTACTTGTGATTGACCAGAGGCAATAGAAGAATGGGCCCACGTTAAGACCTTCTGATAAATTGATTTAGATATGAGACAACATCCTTTAGAAAGATAATTACTAGAAAGAGAAAAAGAAGAAAAAATACATTCAGGCTCATATGTGAAGGAAGTTCTACTGAGGCATCACATGGCTCAAGGACCTGTAAAGGTAATCATCACTGTGTTTTTTCCAGGATGTATGATAGGCGACGAGGATGAAGATAAACCACAATAAGAAAAATGTCCATCGAGCTTGTCGGTGGTTAAGCCTATGGGCTGACTGACGATACTGTATATTTTTAGGGTGCGTATGGATGATGATTGGGAATTTAGCTTCTTTAAATAGATGTCATCGTTCCTCAGGAGCTAATTTTTATGATAGTTTTCTATCACCAATGGAGTAATTCTGCTCTGAGGGAGAAAATATCCTGAAGAAAAAACCTGCAGAGTTAATTTCTAAATGCTGAAAAATTCTGTGAGAGAACTGCTCCTACTGCTCCTTGTATCTTATTTCAAGAACGTAAACTTCTCGTATTTCATTAGTTAGACACACATCCTCCATCTATGGCAGAACTACAATGAAGGAGAAATAATATAATCTGGTTGGAAAGCGGAGTCTATCATAAACATAACTCTGTTTGCAAATTTCAAAAGATATGGAGTCCTTGGTTGGATACTCCAGGGATGTGTTGTGAATTCCGCTCTTGGGCTCCCTCCGGTGGTTGTAAGTGGCACTTTTGTGAGTTCTGCTCTTGGGCTCCCTCCGGTGGTTTTAAGTGGTACTGCTGCTCCTTGGATTTAGTAGTCAGCAGCTGCTTCCACTGATTGTCTTTCTGGCTCGGCTATTTAGCCTGGTTCTATCCTTCAGCCTGTGCCAGTTGTCAATGGTTCCTGGTTGGATTCACATCTCTGCTTGGATTTCCCTGATATTCTGACCAGTTCAGCAAAGATAAGTCCTTGCTTTGTTCTTTTGCAGTCCACTTGTTGTGGACTTAATCTTTCTGCACTTTCTTTCTTTCTGCACTTTCTATGTTTTTTCTAGTCCAGCTTGTCAGTATGGATTTATTCAGTTAAGCTGGAAGCTCTGGGAAGCAGATTTACCCTCCACACCTTTAGTCAGGTGTGGAGATTTTTGTAAACTCTGTGGTGGATTTTTCTAGTTTTTAATACTGACCGCACAGTATTCTGTCCTGTTTTATCTATCTAGCTAGACTGGCCTCCTTTGCTACATCCTGGTTTCATTCTGCGTATGTCATTTCCCTCTCCACTCACAGTCAATATTTGTGGGGGGCTGTCCTATCCTTTGGGGATTTTCTCTGAGGCAAGATAGCTTTCCTGTTTCTATCTTTAGGGGTAGTTAGTCCTCCGGCTGTGACGAGGTGTCTAGGGAGTGACAGGAACATCCCACGGCTACTTCTAGTGTTGTGTTAAGCTCAGGAACTGCGGTCAGTACAGGTACCACCTCCTCCAAAGCACGTCCCATGTTGCTCCTAAACCACCAGCTCATAACAGGGATGCCCGCAACTCTTCAAATTAGAGATAGAATATTTATGATACTATCCCTTAATTGTTAGTTCTCTTTTTTTCCTTCTTCTCCCCCTTTGTACTAATTTTATTCTCCGTTATCCTAGAACTGATCTGAAAATGAAAATGGTCCTCTCTGGAATGTTGGGATTTGGGTTTAGAGTGGGTTAGGGAATTGAAGTTGAGTTACTTTGTTTATGCATGAAAGAGGGCCAGGGTCGTAGTCGTGGCTGAGGAAATTAGGGCATCTGTGCCTTGGCCTCCCATCACATGAAAACAGTGTCCAATACTTTGCATACCTGTGGCTTCACTCTCTGCACTGTCAGGGTCCCTTTTGCTCTCTGTAGGCTCCATTTAAATGGCTTTGCACAGATTGAGACACAGTCCTTTTAAAATTTCAAATAAACAACTTTACTATTCTCTTTACGTAGCTCATCCATATTCTTCACAGCATTTACAACAGGATTCACATTACACATTTCTTCTTTCCCTGCACTTTCCTTCCTGTTAAACAGCACACACACAGGTCGGACCGTACAACACGGTTCCTTAAAGACACAAAAGAGCACAATGAGGTCAAAAATACTCTGTTGTAAAAAAAATCACAGTAATAAGCAAGTGCTAGTCAAAAAATGTAAAGAAAACAGGGTATTTAGTTGATACACGGTTCCTTAGCGTCCTCCAAATTCAGCTCTGCTACGGTTAGAACTTCCTTAGTCTGTTTCGCCCCAGACAAGAGAATATCTGCCTCCGAAGTCAGTTGCCACTTGGCGAGCGACCTGCCCATCAGTACTGTACTTTGTGGTGAATCAGCATACTCTTGGTCCAAGCTCACTGCATCTGAGACTCCCTCAGCTGTTTCGCACCGATACTGAGGGCATCTGCCCAAGCTATACGCTGCCACATCATAGAGCTACCAGTGTCCCCGTCCTGTCACTGTTTCTGTCTTCATTCTCCTTTCCTGTTGCTGTACTGGCCTACTGCTGATCAGGCCTGGTGCTGTGGATGGCTGGACTTCTCCCTTGGTGAACATTGTGTGGCCACTGCTATCATCCCTGGTCACTTAAGCCAGTGCTGGTGGTTTGGGCACCCTAACTGACCCCTCCTGTACTATAATTCTTCTACTATAATGCCCCATCTAGTGGCCAGAAACGAGTACTACGTTTTCCCTATTTAACAGGTACACACAATAGCAAATATATACATTACATTATGCTCATAGCAGCATTGTTAAATATTCACAGTAGGGGAAAGCAATGTACACATACTTCACATTAATTGCAACAGTATCAACACAAGAGAAGGGAGTTGAGTATTACATGGTCGCAGTACACCTCTAACATATGTATGGAATTGTTATGTCATTTATGTTACTTGAAAGATGGAAAATTTGTATTTGTAGTTTTTCAATAAAAATTATTTGATTTAAAGCAAAGACACAAGAACAGCCTGTTAACATCTGCATAGTGTAGAACCATAGAAGTAGAAAAAGCAAAGATTGACGTTGCTTGAAAGCTTGAATAGCAGAATCTAACAAGTTTTGAGATTTAGCATCCTCCCTAGTGAGAAAAAAGTTACCATTTGAGATTCATTTTTAATGAAATGCTGGTAATAGTTTGCAAAGCCAAAGAACCTTAATAGGGTTTCAAGGAAAAAGGTTTCAAGGTTTTTGCTAATCCAGAATAACAGACACTTTCTCCGTGTCCATATGCAGACCTCTAACAGAGAAGAGGTATTTGAGAAACAACAATTCATGAATCTTAAAGAGACATTTTTCTATCTTGACAAAAGGTTTAGAAAAGGTATCTTTGTGATATGAATAAGGGAAATTGGAGTTGTTGGAATCAGAGTAGAGGTGGTTGAGGTTTTGGGTCAGATAACCAATCATGGAGGATGTAGAATTATGCCCCAGAAGTCCCAAGAGCACCTAAGTATTAGAAAGTGGCAAAAGTAAAAAAAAAAATGTCCTTGTCGTATAGTGCTCCAACTTGAAGAGTCACCTTCTCAGTCCAAAACTGGGTGAGACCATCAACAATTGCTGAACCATCTGATCAGATAAGATTCAGAAGAATCTGCAGAGAAACAAATTGAGTTTTCAGCCAACTGGCTAATGAGAGGTCGATAAAATTCTCTGCAGCTCTGGAATCAATGGAGGATTGTCATGTGAATTCAGATCAACTGAAAATTATAAATGCAAGCATAATGAGCTTATCTTTGAAGGAGCATATTTTCAGCCACAAGGAAATCTCTCCTCCTTCTTTTTGAGTTTTACATTTTCCTGTTGAGTTTAGAAAAGTCTAGCAGATACTGATCCTTTTTACTGCAATATAGGCAAAAAAAAATCTTGAGTAAGGTGATAGGATCAGGTCAGAAGAAAAGACATTGGACAGAAAATTCAAAGTGTACAGTTCATTGCTTAATCCCTTCATGACCATTGACGTATATTTATGGCAAAGGTTGTATCCCTGCCTTTGATAGGGGCTCGCATTCCAATCCCACATATTTCCCTACACATTATGACTGATTTAATCAGTCATCATGTGCCTTTAACAGATGCGAGAGGAGCGGTGCTCTGCCCACGGCCGTTAACCAGTTTAATCCCGATGTCAATCGCTGACAATGGGATTTAACACGCCTTGACAGAAAGCGCATCATAAATCCCATCCATCCGCACCCCAGTCACATGATCGTGGGGCGCCAAAGGATTGTCATGACTGCCGAGGGTCGTCTGATGAACCCCGGGCCTGTCTCCTCATAGGAGAACGTGATTTCTGCTAAACCACTGCTAAAATATATTAATCCAATTAGTAAATAGCGTGGCGAAAAAATAAAAAAAGCCATAATTGTGTGTTTTTGGCCACTGCAAAACTGAAATAACATGCAGTAAAAAAAATGAAAACGCTATGGGTCTAGAGCAAATTTTTTTTCCTTCAAATTTCCGAATTTTTTTTCATCACTTGAAAAAAATATAAATATTTGGTATCTGCATACTCTTAGTGACATGGATAATTATATTGCCATGTCAGGTTTACAATATAGTGAATATAGTACAGTAAATAAAAAAACTAAAAAACAATTGTGGAATTGCCTTTTTGTTTGCAGTTTCAACGTACTTGGGATTTTTTTCCCACTTGCCAGTGCATGACATGATTAAATGAATGATGTCATTCAAAAGAACAACTCGTCCTGCAGAAAAAAAAGCCCTCATACGGCTATGAGGATGGAAAATACAAAACTTATAGCTCTTGGAATAGGGGGAGGGAAAAACGAAATCGCAAAAATGGAAAATCGCAAAAATGGAAAATCACAAGGTCATGAAGGGGTTAACGTTTTCGACAGTCCTTGGGATCTTCATCAACGTGAGCAGGAGTACAGTCATGGCCATAAGTTTTGAGACTGATACAAATTTGATTTTCACAATGTTTGTTGCTTCAGTATTTTTAGATCTTTGAATCAGATGCTTTCTATAGTTACTGAAGCACAATTATTAAGCATTTCATAAATGCTTACCCTTTTATTTGGCAAGTTCATAAAGTTTATGCAAAGACTCAATATTTGCAGTGATGATGACTCTTTATTTTTCATAACTTCTGCAATTCACCCTGGCATACTGGATCAGCCTCTGTGCCAAATCCTGACAAACAGCAACCCACTCTTGCCTAATCAGTGCATGGAGTTTTTCATAATCTCTGTATTTTTGTTTGTCCACTCATATTTTGAGGTTATCAATGGTAGGAGAAAATAAGATTGCAGGAATTGAAGGGATTGGATGGCAGAGGACTGGGATAAAGTCTTTATTTTCTGATGAAGCTCCTTTCAGACTGGGACATCTGTAAGAATGATTGTCCACAAAAGAAAAGGTGAGCAAAGCCATGAGTCCTGTGTCTGCCAACACTAAAGCATCATGAGAACATTTGTCTGGAGTTGCTTTTCATCCATGTCGTGGACTCACTCACAATTTTGCGTGAGAACATTGCCATGGAAAAAGAATGGAATCTAAACATCCTCCAAGAGCAGCTTCTTCCAACCATACAGGAGATATTTGTAGATGAACAATGCGCTTTCCAGCATGATGCAGTGCAATGTTACAAGGAAAAAGTAGTAACTTAGTGGTTAGGTGAACAAAATATTGAAATTTTGGATCCATGACCAGGAAACGGCCCAGATATCAATCCCATTGAGAATCTTTGGTCAGTTCTCAAAAAATGGTTGGAAAAACAAAAACACATAAATTGTGATAAACTCCAGGCATTGATTAGGCAAGATTGGTCAGTCATCAATTAGAATTTGACCAAGAAGGGGATATCCAGCTGCCAGGGTAAAGGACAGAAGTCTTGACAAATAGGAGACAACGCTTTAAATGTTGAGTGTTTCCATAAACTTGATGTATTTGAAAAATGGTCTTTTAAATCAGTTGCCCACATATTCTGTTAAGGTTTCACTTGGACAGCAGGATTCTCTAAACTATTGGTCAGGTTGAGCAGCATAAACTAAAAGCAATGATATAGCAAAGCTGAAAATCCTGGACAACACATAGAACAGTGTGGACCAGTAGAGCTGGATATGCAGGAAGGAGGTGGATGCAGAAGAAGATGCAGCACAGTTAAAAGTGTAGATGGAGCGAGAACTGCAGAGTAGGAGATATGACAGCAGGAAGATAGCTGAGATGTGTCGGACATCAGAAACTTGGCACAGCAAAGATGAAGAACTCGCAGCATTAGGATGGCTGAGATGAGATATTTAATAGTTAACTGGACACAGCAAAATTAGAGATGCCTGGTGTCTTGTTGCAACAGGATTGAAGGTGTGACCAACACCTGAAATAGTCATGATGGATGTCAAGTACCTTGTTGCAGATGACGAGTTGAAAGTGTGAACACCGCTATGATTTGCAGAGACAAATTTGTTATTAAATAAATTTTTGCAGCAAAGTGGAAGGTCCGAACAACACTTAAAGCAGCAGAACTAGGCTTGGAAATAATAGCTTGTTGCAGAATAGCAGTCTAAAGCACGCTGAACTGATATTAATTCACAATCACACACTCAGTTTGAGTTGAGTCAGGTTGAAAATGTGGCTTGACTCCAGACAGACACTTGGTAGGAGAATATTGTACAACCTGAATACTCAATCAGCACATAACTGCCTGAGCATGGCTTTGGCTTATGACATGAGAGGTGCTGGCTAGGTTACTATAGTAACCAAGGGCAGACTAGGACAGAGAGATTAGGCCATAGGAGATGGGAGCAAAGCCTGGCGCTGAAGCCAGGACACCTAACTCTGAACTGCAAGATATACACTTCTGCTGACCTAAAAAAACAAAAAAGTTTGCTCGAACATACTCAAAACTATACAAATTTGCCACAGTAGGTTAGCGATTCTGTTCTGTTGAACGATAATGCAAAACTGCAACTTTTAAGGCCTTTATTTTCAGCAGTATGTCTGGATGAGAAAAAACAAAGCACATGCTGAAAAAATAAAGCTGCTGATAGTAAAGCATGGCGGTAGCTCTGTGATGCCCTACTGCTACTTTGTGTTTTCTGGCACTGAAAATCTTCACATCTGGAGGGGAAGATAGATTCAATCAAGTGTCAGGAGATCCTAAAAGAAAATGTCATGCCTTTTGTGAGAAAGCTGAAGATTTGGCATTATTAAAATTTCCAACAGAACAATGATCCCAAACATATCTCAAAGTCCACCATGGCTTGGAATCAGAAAAAGTCCTGGATGTTTTTGAAATGTCAATCACACTCTTTTGACTTGAACACTTAAACCTCATAGAAAATCTATGGTGGGATTTGAAAAAGGAGGTTACAGCACACAAACCCAAGAATATTAGTGAACTGGGTCCATTGTCCATATGGCATGGGCTAGTACTCCTCAAGAGGATATGCATCACATTTACAGCGGGTCATAATAGTGAAGGGTGTTGTATGAGTGAGCACTAAAATGCTCAAATCTTTGTTACTTGAATTGAGCAATTTCTAATGTTCAAATACTCGTCTCGAGTAACGAGTATAATAGGAGTCAATGGGAAATCCTACCATTTTTCAGGCAGACCCTACATGGAAGTCTGGGGGAAAATAAAAATGTTGAAATGGAAAAAGTGCTGAATGGAAGGAGAGCAGCATGGGGAAGAACCCTGGAAGCATCTCTGACTCCCAGATCACTTCTGAGAACAATGGTGTCACACTTTCACTGCAATTTAAGAACTGACAATAAAATATTAAAAATCAAAGAGAAATTGGCGTTTACAGGAAAAAATGTTAAGAAACATTATTTTCTGTGTAAAGATTTGTATATAAGACATAATTTAAAAATTATTTTAAAAATAAAATGATTTAAGTAAACCAAAACTTGAATTATTTATTAAAAAATTGGAAATTTCAGTGCAATTTATGAAGGAAGCAAGAACTGCCAAAAATTGGATGGAAGAGGTTCTCATTCTGTTCAAATTGTCATGTATTGGTACTCCTAAACAAATAGTCTTTGCACTAAGTGCAAAGGCTGCCAAAAATTACAATCAGGGTCATCCATATACCTTTGAAGGCACTAACTATAGCACCCCATTCAAACATTGTGAACAAAGTGTAGTTGGTACTTTCATACTCATAAAATCTGTGCAGACAGTGCAAAGCCTGCCAAAAATTTCAAGCAGGGACATCCATACACCCTTCAAGGCACCAACTGGAGTGCCTCATAAAAAAATAAAGAAAGTGTAGTTGTGGAATGCTTACAATCATATAGGCTTTGCACAAAGTGCAAAGTCAGCAAAAAGTTAAAAGGAGGGTAATTCAGTCATCCATACACTCTTGAAAGCAACAACTGGTGGGCTTAATTCAAATATATTGAAAGTGTAGTTTATGTACCACAACACCCATAAAGGATTTGCACGAAGTGCAAACCCAGGAAAAAATTATAGGTAGGGTCATCCAGTCATCCATAGACCCTTGACAGCAACAAGTGGTGAGCCACATTCAAAAATTGAACATTAAAAACACTTTATGTGCTAATGTCATCTAGTGGTGTGGAAATTGGGGTTAGTCCAGGCTTTGTAAATTTTTATCACAGTGAGCTTGTCATCATTTTCTATTGATAGCCAAAAGCACCTGTCTGTTATGACCCCCCCCCCCGCAGCATTTAAAACACGCTCAAACAAGATGCTAGAGGCAGAGAAGCACAATATCTCCAAGGCATAGAGGGACAGCTCATTCTAGAGGTCCAGCTTTGAGACCCAATAGTTGAAATTCGCAGAGGAATTAGGAAGTTTGATGGTTTTGTCGGCCAGGTATTGTGTGACTATCTTTAAAAAATTTTCTCAACTTGTCAAAAATATCCAGTCATCAGGTAATGGACGCTGGGAGGGTGTCAAGAAATTGGCCCAGGCCTTTAATAGTGTGCTACTGCCTTTACTGTACCTAATGTGTGTTTCATTTGTCTCTCCTCCATGGCTGGGCAATTGCTGCTAGTGTTGAGTGATGACATACCATGACCAGAAGCTCTGGAAACTCTGTGAAGGCCTCAGAATTTGCATAGACAGGTGCAGGGTGGGAGGCTTCTGTGCAGTGCCATGGACAGGGGATTGAGAAGCACCTAGCACAAGGGAAGAGTCAGCTGTGTCACCGCTGGCACCAATCGTGGACCCAGGCATTTGGCCCACCGAGTCGAGTGCTTAGATGACATGTGTCTGATCATGCTGGTGGTGGTTAGGCTCTTAGTGGTCAGGCCCCTGCTGATCTAGACATTTCTCAGAACTCTATTTAAAAAAATCCAACACTGGGGAACACCTAAGGCCGGGGTCAGGCCTAACGTATAAAATTACAGTCCATTTTTTACGGCTGAGATACGCAGAAAAGTTCCTGAACAGTGATCTGTATTCAATGCGAGGATGCGATTTTTTTCTCCAACAAAATATCCATGTGTCATCCGTATGGCATCCGTACGGCGAGATTTTCTCGCCGGCTTGCAAAATGGACATATAATGAATCCATGGCCTTAAATATTTGTGAAAACATATATACAGTCTCTCTCTCTCTCTCTCTCTCTCTCTCTCTCTCTCTATATATATATATATATATATATATATATATCAGTGAGACACATATATATATATATATATTTATATTTAATACAGAGCTAGATAGCATAAAAGCCGGTAATTCAATTGCCGGCTTTTGCTAACTCCTTACCAAATCCAACGGGATATGAGACATGGTTTACATACATCAAACCATTTCATATCCATTATATTTTCACATATTCCTCACTAATAATGTTAGCAGTTTGTGTGTGCAAAATTTTGGAGCTCTAGGTGTTAAAATGAAGGGTTAAATCACGGAAAAAACTGGCGTGGGCTCCTGTGCAATTTTCTCCTCCAGAGTGGGAAAGCTAGTGACTGAGGGCAGATATTAATAGCCTAGAGAGGGACCATGGTTATTGGCCCCCCTGGCTGAAAACATCTGCCCCCAGCCACCCCAGAAAAGGCACATCTGGAAGATGCGCCTATTCTGGCACTTGGCCACTCTCTTCCCACTCCCCTGTAGTGATGGGATATGGGGTAATAAGGGGTTAATGTCACCTTGCTAATGTAAGGTGACATTAAGCCAGATTAATAATGGAGAGGCGTCAATTATGACACCTATCCATTATTAATCCAATAGTACTAAATGGTTAATAAAACACACACACATTAAGAACAAAGTATTTTAATGAAATAAATGGGGTTTTATTATCTTTATTGTACGCTCAATCCAACTGACGACCCTCGTTCTTCTGAAAAAAAAGGAAAATAAAAAAGCTCCTGAAAATGTCCTGGGGATAAATGCAGAATGCATCTGATCCAAACAGCAAAGCATAAGATTAGCCCTCAGAAGGACTGTTAGTATGATGGTTCAGCATCAGCACCAGCATTCTGATTAGTTAAACTGTGCATACACAGGCCTGAATAACTCCTCTCTCCCTCCAATCAGAACTGTCCCTGAGCTGTGCAATGAGCGTGGTTTCGCCTTTCCTTTTATAACCTCTGATGAGGTAATACAGCCAATCAATCACAGTAATGCCACTACCAAGATGACTATGGCATTACCATGACTGGCAGGCAACCCTACGTGCTTATTGTCTGTGCAACAGATGCCAACATGCATGGTGGGGATTCGATCTTTAAATCCGAGCACCAGCCACTGCTCATCTAGAAACAAGCACATCCGAGCACCCAAATACTCGAGTGATATCTGATTATCACCGAGCACGTTCGCTCATCCCTATTGCTGAACTAAATACTAAAGATGCTTGTCAGGAAAGGGTATAAGACTGCAGGACCCAGTACCTGTGGCATTTTGTGATGAATTTGGAGAAGCCACATTTTATATTAGTTGAGTTGAGCAAATTACATTGTTCCTGTTTGATTGGTTTATTGCCAACAGCAATAAGTTTAATTTTGTTAACAAACTTGATTTACAATGGGGTTGAATAATTGTAAATGCCGCTGTAATTCTTAATCGCCTTCCTGGATCTTAGGAATCTGATATGGATGACAATTAGAAATCCCTGAGATAAATGAGACATCTAAAATGAATAACCAGTTCACATAGCGAGCAGAGGGAAGAGGAAGATGGAAAAGTAATGTCTTGCAGAGATAAGAAGATTGAAATCTGCAATCGAGTCAATTATTTATATGGTGAAGTTAACCAAAATGAAGCATAGACAATTTTTACGGAAAAAAAATATTCTTGTGTAGGAGCTTTTTAATTATCCTGATTAGTAAATTGGTGCATTTAACGACTAAAAAACACGAGTGCATTAGAAATACATGGAAATGTGTCAACAGGGCACATTGTTCTAGAGGATGAGAGTCGTGGGCATAATGACTTGGAGGTATTAGCTTAAAAGGGATTACTAAGGATAAGGAAAATTATTCTTCTGTGTCATTCATGATTCATATCCACAGGGGAAAGTCAATTAATCCTTAACTTTATCACTGCTGTAAATACAGGGGTAATTTAATTATCTATTGTGAAATGGGATTTCCTGATCTGGAACTGTTACGGCACAAAGTAGACGACATAGAAAATACAGTACATTCTGCCCTATCTCTATCAAGAAACAGCTCAAAGAGGACTTTCCATCTCTCCTGATAGATCTGTTAATGCCATGTTCATACGTTCAGTATTTGGTCAGTATTTCACATCAGTATTTGTAAGCCAAAATCAGGAGAGGAACAATCAGAGGAAAAGTAGAATAGAAACACATCACCACTTCTGTATTTATCACCCACTCCTGGTTTTGGCTTACAAATACTGATGTGAAATACTGACAAAATACTGAACGTGTGAACATGGTCTTATAGTAAGAACTGGCAATACTCATGAAAAAACATAATGCTGTAACATTTCTCCATTGTGCCATTCCTCTGTTATGCCTCCGGAAATTCTGACTGGCTTTATTAATATGTGCTGATGGTAACAGACTTTTTGGCATGGAAGCATATTGGAGTGTTTGGCCATGCTATGGGTGCACCGAGCACCAACACTTGGCTTGAAAAGTTATTTTGTGCCTCACAGACTCCTCTTAAGTCTTAGTAAGACCTACGTATGAGACACATGCTTAGTGACTGTGCAAACATTGCAGTTTTGTCGTGCTTTTTTTCTGTGCAGAATTGTCACCAGGATTTCCTAGCAGCAGCAAAGTGAATGTGATTTTTGAAGTCTCATGTACATGTTGCTTCTTTTTTTCTTGCTGATTTAAATATCTTTCAGTGTTTCTTCTCATTTCACCCATACTAATTCAGGGGAAAAATGTGGCACCCCAGGAGTCCGGTTGCCATAGTGGCATTGCCTCCCTCACCAGGGGTGATGTCATGCCTGGGAGCAAAGAGGCGTTCCTTTACCAGGTAACTTCAGCATACAACACCTTCCAGACTCCAGACCAGAAGGGGGAGCTCTAACACCTGTTTTAGGGAAGCTTCCCTATAAATCCTGGCCTGGAGGCATGGTAAGTGAAGGAGAGTGAGTGTTAGTTTGGGGAGCAGACAGTGAAGGAGGAAGAGGCAAGTGAGGAGAACCTGAGGGATTGGAGCTGCGAATGAGCTCACCCAGGACTGAGTGCCAAAGACCGGACACCGGAGTCCGTGGTGGTGTGGAGGCTGCAGACCCAGCAACTAAAACCGGAGGGCAGGAGATTGCAGGTCTGCTGGCCACAGCTGACACACTGAGGTACAGCAGCATACGAAAGCCCGGAGTCACCATGAGGGAGTGACACCTGGAACAGGCTCAAGCTGCCTGCCATGCGGGGAAATGTTCCATTTCATGGACCAACTGTAACAGGGACTTGAGGGGAGCTTAAGGCACCAAGGACCTAGGGAGCAGCGCAGAGGGAAGGCCTCCAAATCCACTTGACTAGATGGACCCTGAAATGCTTCCAGGCTGCCTGGATCTCCATGACCACCTGTCACTAGTGCCCTGGACTGCATCTGCCATTAAAGGTAAAAGAAACTACAGTCACTGTGTCCTCCAGTCCTTTCCCGCACCATCAGTCCTGCACCACAACAGCCACGATCCCTGATAGACTGTACTCATTGCCCTGGGCCCTTGCCCCACCTGTGGGGAGCAGAATCATCTCAGATACAACGCCATCAGCCCCAGCGGTCCCCCATTGCCGAACACCACAGGTGGCGTCATGTGAAATCCCCTACAAACATTCCCTCATCACTTTTATTGCACTCCCAGGGCCACGGACCGCGTCACTGTTGCCATGACCACCCCTTTAAGAATCATCTGACCTGGTTTCAAGCACCCCATGGCCCTAGCTGGCATTACAAAAAAGTATCAAGAATATATGAACAAAACATCTCAACAAAGCATTTATTAATGCTGCATTTTTCCTGGCAACACATAAGTACTTGTAGCAGATTTGCAGCAGATTTTTCTGCTGCAAATGCTGATTGTGTGCACATATTCTTAAAGTGGATATGGCCCACTGGACAGCCGCATCTCTAGTACAAGTGTATGGAGTGAGGACGCGCCCACTTGTTGGGTTTTGGCCAGGAGTATGCATATTCCATACATCACCGCCGCTCCTGGCACAGAAACCTTGGAAATCCTGACAGCGCGCAATGTGTGCCCTGGGGAGAGTCAGAAGTCTGCAGTCACACAGAGTGACCAAAGACTTGTCATTCTAGACCGGACAACCTCTTTAACTGATATAATCTACCCTACAAGCATTGCTTCTCTGGCAAAATACATTTCCACATGCTGCACTATGCGGTGGCACACAGAGTGCCTATTATTTCGTAACGCAGAAACAGTGTTGGTATGTATGAACCTTACACAGTTAGATCTGTAGAAACATGCAGAATAACGCCTTAAAGGGAGTACAAAATGACTATTCAAAGCAAGCACAGGTGCCCAAAACATCCCTGGAGCATCTGAGCAGTTCTGGTGTAATCGTACTCAGGGTGGTAGCTGTAGGCAAGTGTCATGTGTCCAACACCCTGCCACATTACAGACAACAGTGGGTTCTGCCTGGGGGTTAGTATTATGAGGGCCTTGTGCCCGTGCAGGCCGCCAGTAGTTGATGGTATTGGCTGGCCAAGACCACAGGTTCTATAGATTAATAAAGGAGACTTCCGTTAAACATGGGACTTTACTGAACTGGAGCATGCTCTAGGGACGGACATCGCCTATGCACACAGCGCTGCCTGCTTTATTTCTTCTCGCACACTTTGTAGCCCGACACAAGGGTATGTTCAAAAAAGGTCTTTACTGACCAAAACATCACGTATGATACACAATATCTATAAGGACCACTATAATAAAAGTCTAAATCTTTCACTATACTCACTTCAGAGTTCTGGATTCTTCTTAGAGCCATGCTACCTCATTCTTCTGTGGTCTCCTTTTCTTTCGTTCACCTAATCGGCAGCACTGCACACTAACTCTAACTCCTCTCACTCTCACTAACTTCAGGAAGCAGGCCCCTTGCCCTAGCACCAAGCCCTGCCCATGTGGGCTGGTCCCAAGATTAACTCTCTCCCTGACCCTGCATTCCGTTGCTGGGGAAGCGTACCCTTTCACCTACATTCAATGCAAACACTACCTTATGTCCTAAGTCCTAACCTATGTCTTTCATGCATCACATCACTATACATTATAATTAGTGTTGAGCATTCCGATACCGCAAGTATCGGGTATCGGCCGATACTTGCGGTATCGGAATTCCGATACCGGGATTCCGATACTTGCCGCGTATCGGATACCGGAATCGGAAGTTCCAAGATTCAAAATGCAGAAATTCAGCCAATGAGAATGATTCCAAGTGTGGGCACATCCTGTTTAGCATGGACGGCATGAAACTACTGGCAAGGCTGTGATTGGCTGCTGAAATGATGTCATGATGCAGTTTAAAAGTCGCTGGCGCCATTTTGCGATCACTCTGCTGTGAATTCAGTTAGTGACAGGACGCTGTTTGCTGACTGAGGGACAGTTTAGAGATAGCGATTTGCTTCTTTGTGCTTTCCAAAGGCTAATTTAGCAACCGCTGTGTTCACCTACTATTCACCTTGCTTTTGCCTTGTAGCGCTGTTTTCACAGCGATCTGCAAGGTCTGTGTGTGTGTGTGTGTGAGTGCAGCCCACTCTCTAGTCTGAGTGCAGCCACATAGACCATCCATAGCTGGTTGTATTCAGTTCAGGGAGGGTGGTTCATTGCCTCATACTGTTCTTTTTTTTTTTTTTTTTCAAGTAGTGTAGTCGGCTGCTAATTTATTCAAAAAAATCCTATTAGTGTCTTTCCACCCGTCTCCAGCTAATTTGTGGAAAAACACTACATAGGATAACGTAGAGGAGGGTTTTTGGGCCTTGCAGCGCCGTTTACGGCTGTCTGCACGGTCTCCGTGTGACTGCAGCTCGCCCTGTAGTCTGTGAGCAGCCATAGCCTGGTTGTCTCCAGCTCAGGGTTGTTCACTGCGTCATACCGCCAAATCAATTTTCATTTAGTTTTAAGTAGTGCAGGCTGCTGCACATTTTTTCCAAAAATTCCTATTAGTGTCTTTCCACCCGTCTCCAGCTAACTTGTGGAAAAACACTACATAGGATAACGTAGAGGAGGGTTTTTGGGCCTTGCAGCGCCGTTTACGGCTGTCTGCACGGTCTCCGTGTGACTGCAGCTCGCCCTGTAGTCTGTGAGCAGCCATAGCCTGGTTGTCTCCAGCTCAGGGTTGTTCACTGCGTCATACCGCCAAATCAATTTTCATTTAGTTTTAAGTAGTGCAGGCTGCTGCACATTTTTTCCAAAAATTCCTATTAGTGTCTTTCCACCCGTCTCCAGCTAATTTGTGGAAAAACACTACATAGGATAACGTAGAGGAGGGTTTTTGGGCCTTGCAGCGCCGTTTACGGCTGTCTGCACGGTCTCCGTGTGACTGCAGCTCGCCCTGTAGTCTGTGAGCAGCCATAGCCTGGTTGTCTCCAGCTCAGGGTTGTTCACTGCGTCATACCGCCAAATCAATTTTCATTTAGTTTTAAGTAGTGCAGGCTGCTGCACATTTTTTCAAAAAAATCCTATTAGTGTCTTTCCACCCGTCTCCAGCTAACTTGTGGAAAAACACTACATAGGATAACGTAGAGGAGGGTTTTTGGGTCTTGCAGCGCCGTTTACGTCTGTCTGCACGGTCTCCGTGTGACTGCAGCTCTATCCGTTGTCAGTTCAGCCCCCCAAAAAAATAAATAAATAATAAAGTTCACCAAACACACCAGTTACACCACTTTACATTTGTGTAGGCCACATTAGCTCATATTAAAGTCTAGTCCACACTTTAGAAAATTAGTGTTTCTTATACCTGTTAGGAGGAGTTGCTCAGGAATAAGCACACAAAGCCGTTAGTACTTTTCTGCTTATCTTTATCAGTCAACCAAGATGAAGAAGGCAGTGAGTAAGGCACGTGGGCGTGGGCGCGGAGCAGGGAGGGGACGTGGGGATTCTGTGCCTGCTGCGGGCACCGGTGACTCATCAGCACCCACTTTCACCAGGCAACAGTCGTTCATGCGCAGCTTTGTGTCAGAGCGCCGTACACCGCTGCTGCGTGAAGACCAAATTGAAGCCGTTGTCGGATGGATGGCAGCTAATGCATCAACTTCAATTAGTGCCACATCCTCTCAGACACAGAGCACTGGAGAGCAGCCATCTGTCTCTTCACCACCTGCCAAATTGCCCAGGCAGACAGAGAGCCCAGGACAGGAGCCGTCTCTACTTCTGTTCTCTGAATCTCTTGGCTTGGAAACAGGGGGCCAGCCAAGCAGCATTGGAGAAATGGAAGAAGAGGCAGGGTGCAGTGATGCCCAACAGCTTTTTCTCTCTTCCTCTGAAGAGGCGGGTGGGCCAGTGGCTCCGGTCACCACATCGCAGGCCGCATCAGCTGATGATGACACTCAGGTGCCACTTACTGGTGCGTGCTCTGCTGCTGAGACTACCCAGGAGGAGCAGTTGGGGGCAGAGGGTAGTGTAGATGATGAGGTCCTTGACCCATCTTGGCGTGAGGGACAGGAAGGTGGTGGGAGCAGCTCTGAGGAAGAGATTCCCCGTACGGCCCAAAGAGGGAGAGGGAGGGGGAAGACTGCGGATCCTGCAGCCTCCGCTTTGGCACCCGTTAGGAGCATGTCTCTTCCAAAAGCCAAAAAGGGCGCTCCCAAGACTTGCAGTGCCTGGTCCTTTTTTGACACAGTTGCAGATGACATTTGCTATGTCAGATGCAAGGTGTGTCATCAAAAAGTCAAAAGAGGTCGAAATGTCAGCAACCTCAATACCTCCAACATGTGGAAACATGTGCGCAACAGGCACCCGGCGGAGTTAGAAAAACACACTGAAGAGGTAGGCCAACCAACAGCGGCAGCTACCACCTCTTCAGCTCATGTTGCCTCTTCCTCTAGCTCACACGCAGCTGGTTCGGCTTCCTCCCAGGATCGCCGTGGAAGAACCTCTGGCCCTGTTGTCCAGAGACCCGCTGTAATTCCACCCGCAGCACCACTTTCCCAGTCATCCACACACTCCCAGCCCAGTCTACAGCCATCGGTAGTACAGGCATGGGAGAAAAGGCGGCCTTTCTCGTCAAACCACCCACGAGCACAGGCTCTGACTGCAGGCATTGCCAAACTTCTGTCACTGGAAATGCTGTCATTCAGGCTGGTGGAGACTGACAGCTTCCGTGACTTGATGTCATTGGCAGTCCCACAGTACAATGTGCCCAGCTGCTTTTACTTCAGCAGGCAAGCCGTCCCTGCCCTGCACAAGCATATGGAGGGACACATAAAACACGCGCTACTGAACGCCGTCAGTAGCAAGGTCCACCTCACCACCGATGCGTGGACCAGTCAACATGGACAGGGGCGATACCTTTCCCTCACTGCCCATTGGGTTAATGTCGTTGAGCCGGGTACAGACCGTGCGAGTGGCGCAGGACGTGTCCTGCCCACTCCAAGGATTGCAGGAATCCATTCTGTACGCATTGACTCCTCCTCTTACACCAGTTCCTCAGAATCATCGCTGCAGGAGCCGTCACAGTCCACCTCCACATGGACCCATGATGAACGTGTACCTGTTACGACCGACATGAGCACAGCCGTGGCCAAACGTCAACAGGCCGTCTTGAAATTAATTTTTTTGGGGAATCGTAGCCACACAGCGCAGGAGCTCTGGAATGCCATCAAGCAGGAGAGCGATGTGTGGTTTGTGCCTGCGAATCTCCAGCCAGGCATGGTAGTGTGTGATAATGGCCGAAATCTGGTGGCAGCTCTGGGCCTCGGCAACCTCACTCACATCCCATGTCTGGCACATGTGCTCAATTTGGTCATGCAGAGCTTTTTGAGGGACTATCCGGATCTTGATGCACTGCTGCACAAGGTCCGCCTAGAGTGTGCTCACTTGCGGCGTTCCAGCACGGCAAAAGCGCGGCTCTGCAGCGCCGACACCGCCTGCCGGAACATCGCATCATATGTGACCTACCTACCAGGTGGAATTCCATGTTACATATGTTGGAGCGGTTGTGTGAGCAGCAGCAAGCTGTAATGGAGTACCAGCTGCTTCAGGCGCAAAGAAGTCGCACTCAGCGCCGTACAGACTTCACAACCACAGAGTGGGCCACTATGAATGACGTCTGCCAGGTTTTGCGTCCCTTTGATTATTCCACGCGGATGGCGAGTGCAGATGATGCACTAGTCAGCATGACTGTCCCCCTTATCTGCCTGCTTGAAAAATCACTGCAAGCGCTAAGGGATGATGTTGTGGAAGAGGTGGAGGATGAGGATTCACCATTTCCATCATCTTCTGGACAGTCAGCGCCACGTGGTTCCTCACAAACGCGTAGGCAGGGGACAGTTTGTGAGGAGGATGAGGAGGAGTCAATGGAGGAGGAAGACATCCGTCCAGAGGAGGGAGTTACCGAATTGTCCAGTACTCAGTGTGTACAGCGAGGGTGGGGTGATGACGAGCGGGCAGATATCACGCCTCCAGCAGGGGACAGCGTTTCTTGGGCAGTTGGCAGTCTGCAGCACATGGTGGATTACATGCTGCAGTGCCTGAGAAACGACCGCCGCATCGCCCACATTCTCAACATGTCTGATTATTGGGTGTTCACCCTCCTCGATCCTCGCTACCGGGACAACGTAGAAAGCCTCATCACACCGTTGAACCGGGAGCGAAAAATGCGGGAGTACCAAGACACACTGGTCAATTCCATCATCTTCTCCATTCCAACTGAGAGAAGTGCTGCTAGTGCATTCCAAAGCAGCTCAGTGCGTCCAGGCAGTGGTGGAGGCTCTGCACAAAGAGGGAGCAGAAGCAGTGCCTCTGCCCAAGGCAAGACCAGTATGGCCCAACTGTGGCACAGTTTTCTGTGCCCCCCACAAAAGTCTACACCATCACAGACGGCTCCAGTCAGCAGGAGGCAACGGTTCCGTCAGATGGTGACAGACTACATGTCTTGCCCTCTTGCTGTACTCCCAGACGGCTCTTCCCCTTTCAAGTTTTGGGTCTCAAAGCTGGATACATGGCCAGAGCTAAGCCAGTATGCATTGGAGGTGCTGTCTTGCCCTGCGGCCAGTGTATTATCGGAACGTGTCTTTAGTGCTGCAGGTGGTGTACTAACTGACCGTCGCATGCGACTATCCTCCGATAACGTTGACCGGCTTACTTTCCTGAAAATGAACAAGGCCTGGATCTCGCAGGAATTTGCCACTCCTCCTCCTGATTAAATAATTAGGTCACTGTATACGTTATCCAGGTCTCCTGTTGTGTTCATCTTTCTACCACCTGAACTTAAATTCCTGGGCTCCAACACCGCCAGTTGAGGCTCAGAAGTGCCGTCTGCACAGTCAAAACATACGACCCAGTGTTATTGGGTTTCAGTAACGTCAGCTGATCCCCAGCTGTGTAGCCGGCAATGTGTCATGCAACCGCCACGCTGACACAACAACTGAAATGTAAGGGAATCTGTCCCCCCCCCCCCAAGGCGTTTGTTACTGAAAGAGCCTCCTTGTGCAGCAGTAATGCTGCACAAGGAAAAGGTAGCTATTTTGGTTTAGCTCCTTGCACACGCAGAACTTAACACTTATAAAATGTGTCCACTGATACCGTAAAACCGTCCCGGAGGTGGGACTTTCCCTCGTAATATGACGCAGCACAGCCGTCATTCCTCCCCCCCCCCGGCGCCGCGCCCCTGCTCCTCAGCGTTGTTTGATTCCGTCCCGGAGCCTGCGCTGTTATGTTATCCCGTGGCCAGGCACACTTAGCGCTGCCCGTCTTCTGGCATCATTTGGTGTCAGGATGGCTGCGCCTGTGCGGCCGCGCTGGCCGAGAGCCCGCCTCGCAGTGTCTTCTGATTTAATCCCACTGGGGGCCTGGGATCCATGGACATGCGCAGTGCATATCTGAACCTCCACCTCTCACTCATCTCCCTATGGCTTCTTCAGACTGTTTGGTGTCAGCTGGTCCCTAATAGCATGCCACGGCCGTGACACCGCACAGTCTGAAGAAGCCGTAGGGAGGGGAGTGAGAGGCGAGGATATGCACTGCGCATGGCCACGGATCCCAGGCCTGCGGTGGGATTACATTAGACGACACTGCGAGGCGGGCTCTCGGCCAGTGCGGCCGCACAGGCGCAGCCAGCCTGACACCAAATGATGTCAGAAGATGGGCAGCGCTAAGTGTGCCTGGCCAAGGGATAACATAACAGCGCAGGCTCCGGGACGGAATCAAACTACGCTGAGGAGCCGGGGCACGGCGCCCGGGGGGGAGGAATGACGGCTGTGCTGCGTCATATTACGAAGGAAAGTCCCACCTCCGGGACGGTTTCACGGTTTCAGGGGACACATTTTATAAGTGTTTAGTTCTGTGTTTGCAAGGAGCATGATGAAAAGAGCCACCTTTTCCTTTTGCATCTTTTGTGCTGCACAAGCTGGCTCTTTCAGCTACAAACGCCTTGGGGGGGGTTAAAGGTTCCCTTTCGACTTTCTCAGGCTTCGGCCTACATTGTGTTCCTCTGCTTTTCCACCTGTCCCTGGGCTCCAACACCGCCAGTTGCCGTCCAGAAGTGCTGTCCGCACAGTCCCAACAGTCCCTCCTCTGTTATTGGGGTTCAGTAACGTCAGCTGTTCCCCTGCTGTGTGTGTGGCAATCCCTCCTACCTCCTCCTCCTCCACCTGTCCCTGGGCTCCAACACCGCCAGTTGCCGTCCAGAAGTGCTGTCCGCACAGTCCCAACAGTCCCTCCTCTGTTATTGGGGTTCAGTAACGTCAGCTGTTCCCCTGCTGTGTGTGTGGCAATCCCTCCTACCTCCTCCTCCTCCACCTGTCCCTGGGCTCCAACACCGCCAGTTGCCGTCCAGAAGTGCTGTCCGCACAGTCCCAACAGTCCCTCCTCTGTTATTGGGGTTCAGTAACGTCAGCTGTTCCCCTGCTGTGTGTGTGGCAATCCCTCCTATCTCCTCCACCTCCTCCTCCACCTGTCCCTGGGCTCCAACACCGCTAGTTGTTGCCTGGTAGTGCTGTACGCACAGTCAACAGTCCCTCCTCTGTTATTGGGGTTCAGTAACGTCAGCTGTTCCCCTGCTGTGTGTGTGGCAATCCCTCCTACCTCCTCCTACCTCCTCCTCCTCCACCTGTCCCTGGGCTCCAACACCGCCAGTTGCCGTCCAGAAGTGCTGTCCGCACAGTCCCAACAGTCCCTCCTCTGTTATTGGGGTTCAGTAACGTCAGCTGTTCCCCTGCTGTGTGTGTGGCAATCCCTCCTATCTCCTCCACCTCCTCCTCCACCTGTCCCTGGGCTCCAACACCGCTAGTTGTTGCCTGGTAGTGCTGTACGCACAGTCAACAGTCCCTCCTCTGTTATTGGGGTTCAGTAACGTCAGCTGTTCCCCTGCTGTGTGTGTGGCAATCCCTCCTACCTCCTCCTCCTCCACCTGTCCCTGGGCTCCAACACCGCCAGTTGCCGTCCAGAAGTGCTGTACGCACAGTCAACAGTCCCTCCTCTGTTATTGGGGTTCAGTAACGTCAGCTGTTCCCCTGCTGTGTGTGTGGCAATCCCTCCTACCTCCTCCTCCTCCACCTGTCCCTGGGCTCCAACACCGCCAGTTGCCGTCCAGAAGTGCTGTCCGCACAGTCCCAACAGTCCCTCCTCTGTTATTGGGGTTCAGTAACGTCAGCTGTTCCCCTGCTGTGTGTGTGGCAATCCCTCCTACCTCCTCCTCCTCCACCTGTCCCTGGGCTCCAACACCGCCAGTTGCCGTCCAGAAGTGCTGTCCGCACAGTCCCAACAGTCCCTCCTCTGTTATTGGGGTTCAGTAACGTCAGCTGTTCCCCTGCTGTGTGTGTGGCAATCCCTCCTATCTCCTCCACCTCCTCCTCCACCTGTCCCTGGGCTCCAACACCGCTAGTTGTTGCCTGGTAGTGCTGTACGCACAGTTAACAGTCCCTTCTCTGTTATTGGGGTTCAGTAACGTCAGCTGTTCCCCTGCTGTGTGTGTGGCAATCCCTCCTACCTCCTCCTCCTCCACCTGTCCCTGGGCTCCAACACCGCCAGTTGCCGTCCAGAAGTGCTGTACGCACAGTCAACAGTCCCTCCTCTGTTATTGGGGTTCAGTAACGTCAGCTGTTCCCCTGCTGTGTGTGTGGCAATCCCTCCTACCTCCTCCTCCTCCACCTGTCCCTGGGCTCCAACACCGCCAGTTGCCGTCCAGAAGTGCTGTCCGCACAGTCCCAACAGTCCCTCCTCTGTTATTGGGGTTCAGTAACGTCAGCTGTTCCCCTGCTGTGTGTGTGGCAATCCCTCCTACCTCCTCCTCCTCCACCTGTCCCTGGGCTCCAACACCGCCAGTTGCCGTCCAGAAGTGCTGTCCGCACAGTCCCAACAGTCCCTCCTCTGTTATTGGGGTTCAGTAACGTCAGCTGTTCCCCTGCTGTGTGTGTGGCAATCCCTCCTATCTCCTCCACCTCCTCCTCCACCTGTCCCTGGGCTCCAACACCGCTAGTTGTTGCCTGGTAGTGCTGTACGCACAGTCAACAGTCCTTCCTCTGTTATTGGGGTTCAGTAACGTCAGCTGTTCCCCTGCTGTGTGTGTGGCAATCCCTCCTACCTCCTCCTCCTCCACCTGTCCCTGGGCTCCAACACCGCCATTTGCCGTCCAGAAGTGCTGTACGCACAGTCAACAGTCCCTCCTCTGTTATTGGGGTTCAGTAACGTCAGCTGTTCCCCTGCTGTGTGTGTGGCAATCCCTCCTACCTCCTCCTCCTCCACCTGTCCCTGGGCTCCAACACCGCCAGTTGCCGTCCAGAAGTGCTGTCCGCACAGTCCCAACAGTCCCTCCTCTGTTATTGGGGTTCAGTAACGTCAGCTGTTCCCCTGCTGTGTGTGTGGCAATCCCTCCTACCTCCTCCTCCTCCACCTGTCCCTGGGCTCCAACACCGCCAGTTGCCGTCCAGAAGTGCTGTCCGCACAGTCCCAACAGTCCCTCCTCTGTTATTGGGGTTCAGTAACGTCAGCTGTTCCCCTGCTGTGTGTGTGGCAATCCCTCCTATCTCCTCCACCTCCTCCTCCACCTGTCCCTGGGCTCCAACACCGCTAGTTGTTGCCTGGTAGTGCTGTACGCACAGTCAACAGTCCCTCCTCTGTTATTGGGGTTCAGTAACGTCAGCTGTTCCCCTGCTGTGTGTGTGGCAATCCCTCCTACCTCCTCCTACCTCCTCCTCCTCCACCTGTCCCTGGGCTCCAACACCGCCAGTTGCCGTCCAGAAGTGCTGTCCGCACAGTCCCAACAGTCCCTCCTCTGTTATTGGGGTTCAGTAACGTCAGCTGTTCCCCTGCTGTGTGTGTGGCAATCCCTCCTATCTCCTCCACCTCCTCCTCCACCTGTCCCTGGGCTCCAACACCGCTAGTTGTTGCCTGGTAGTGCTGTACGCACAGTCAACAGTCCCTCCTCTGTTATTGGGGTTCAGTAACGTCAGCTGTTCCCCTGCTGTGTGTGTGGCAATCCCTCCTACCTCCTCCTCCACCTGTCCCTGGGCTCCAACACCGCCAGTTGCCGTCCAGAAGTGCTGTACGCACAGTCAACAGTCCCTCCTCTGTTATTGGGGTTCAGTAACGTCAGCTGTTCCCCTGCTGTGTGTGTGGCAATCCCTCCTACCTCCTCCTCCTCCACCTGTCCCTGGGCTCCAACACCGCCAGTTGCCGTCCAGAAGTGCTGTCCGCACAGTCCCAACAGTCCCTCCTCTGTTATTGGGGTTCAGTAACGTCAGCTGTTCCCCTGCTGTGTGTGTGGCAATCCCTCCTACCTCCTCCTCCTCCACCTGTCCCTGGGCTCCAACACCGCCAGTTGCCGTCCAGAAGTGCTGTCCGCACAGTCCCAACAGTCCCTCCTCTGTTATTGGGGTTCAGTAACGTCAGCTGTTCCCCTGCTGTGTGTGTGGCAATCCCTCCTATCTCCTCCACCTCCTCCTCCACCTGTCCCTGGGCTCCAACACCGCTAGTTGTTGCCTGGTAGTGCTGTACGCACAGTCAACAGTCCCTCCTCTGTTATTGGGGTTCAGTAACGTCAGCTGTTCCCCTGCTGTGTGTGTGGCAATCCCTCCTATCTCCTCCACCTCCTCCTCCACCTGTCCCTGGGCTCCAACACCGCTAGTTGTTGCCTGGTAGTGCTGTACGCACAGTCAACAGTCCCTCCTCTGTTATTGGGGTTCAGTAACGTCAGCTGTTCCCCTGCTGTGTGTGTGGCAATCCCTCCTACCTCCTCCTCCTCCACCTGTCCCTGGGCTCCAACACCGCTAGTTGCCGTCCAGAAGTGCTGTCCGCACAGAGCCAAACACCTCGACAATGTGTTAGTGGGGTTCAGTAACGTCAGCTGTTCCCCTGCTGTGTATACGGCAACGTGTACTGCTACCGCCACGCAGGCACAACAAGTTAAATTTAAGGGAACCTGTCCCCCCCCCCCCAGGCGTTTGTTACTGAAGGAGCCACCTTGTGCAGCAGTAATGATGCAAAGGGAAAAAGTGCCTCATTTCGTGGTGCTCCTTGCACATGCTGAACCTAACACTTATGAAAAGTGTCCCCTCCTACCGTGATACCGTACGGTTGGTGGAACTTTCCTTTGTGATGTGACGCAGCACAGCCATCATTCTTACCCCCTTGGCGCCGTGCGCCGCCTCCTCAGCGTTGTTTGAATCAGTCCCGGAGCCTGCGCTGTTAGGTTAGCCCTTGGCCAGGCACACATTTTGCGCTGCCCGTCTTCTGACATCATTTGGTGTCAGGCTGGCTGCGCCTGTGCGGCCGCGCTGGCTAAGATCCCGCCTCGTAGTGTCTTCTGATTTCATCCCACTGGGTGCCTGAGATCCATGGACATGCGCAGTGCATATCTGAACCTCCACCTCTCACTCATCTCCCTACGGCTTCTTCAAACTGTGCGGTGTCAGCTGGTCCCTAATAGCATGCCACGGCCGTGACACCGCACAGTCTGAAGAAGCCGTAGGGAGGGGAGTGAGAGGCGAGGATATGCACTGCGCATGGCCACGGATCTCAGGCCCCCAGTGGGATTAAATCAGAAGACAGTACGAGGCGGGATCTCGGCCAGCGCGGCCGCACAGGCGCAGCCAGCCTGACACCAAATGATGTCAGAAGACGGGCAGCGCAAAATGTGTGCATGGCCAAGGGCTAACCTAACAGCGCAGGCTCCGGGACTGATTCAAACAACGCTGAGGAGGCGGCGCACGGCGCCAAGGGGGTAAGAATGACGGCTGTGCTGCGTCACATCACAAAGGAAAGTTCCCCCTACCGGACGGTATCACGGTAGGACGGGACACTTTTCATAAGTGTTAGGTTCAGCATGTGCAAGGACCATAATTAAAAGAGCTAAGTTTACCTTTTCCAGCATTAGAGCTGTACACGATGGCTCTTTCAGCTACAAACGCCTGGGGGGGGGTTAAAGTTTCCCTTTCAACTTGCTCCAGTGCAGGCTTCGGCCTACACTCTGCTCCCTCTCCTCCTCCTGCTGACCCTGGGCTCCAACACCGCCAGTTAGGGCCCGGTACTGCTAGCTGCACAGAGAAAAACACCAGCCAATGTGTCAGTGGGGTTCAGCACCGCCAGCTGTTCCCCTGCTGTGTAGCCGGCATCGTGTCCTGCAAAAGCCATGCAGACACAAGAACTGAAATTGAAGGAAACCTGTCCCCCCTCCCCCAGGTGTTTCTACGTTTTACAGCCACCTTGTACGACAGTAATGCTGCATGTGTGCAAGGTGGCTCAGAAACTTAGTCTCCTTGCCCATGGGGAACTGAACACGTCTAAAATGAGTCCTCTGCGACCATTAAAACGTCCCTCAGGTGTGATTTTCCTTTGTATTGACACGCAACAAGCTCCTTGGTAGCGCTGCCCGTCTTCTGGCATCATTGTTTGGCTGCCTGCGCCTCTGCGGCCGCCTTGCCCCACACAACGCCCCTCGGTGTCTTATTTATTTGGACTGCGAGGGTGTGATTGATGGGCATGAACGGTGCATTTCTTCGCCTGTCTCTCATCTCCTTCCGCCTTCTTCGGACTGTGCGGCTTCATGGCCGTGGCATGCGATAAGGGATCAGCTGACGCCGCATAGTCTGAAGCGGGTGTAAGAAACCAAGCGAGAGGCGAACATATGTACTGCACCAGGCCATGAATCCCAGCCCCGCAGTGTTTTAACAATGTTAAGACACTGCGGGGCTGGGATTCATGGTCATCGCAAACCGCACCGGCCGACATTACATGATGTCAGAGGATGGGCAGCGCTAACAGCGCAAGGCCAAGGGATAACACGACAGCGCAGACTCCTGTGCAACAAATAACGATGCTCAGGAGGCCGCGCCAAGCACCAAGGTGGCATTTTTGCCAGCTGTACTGCGTCTCTTTACGAAGGGAACTCACGCCTCAAAATCAGTTTGACTGTGTAAGGGCCTAAATGTTATACGTGTTCCTTTCAGCGTGTGCAAGGAGCAAAATTAAAAGAGCAACCTTTGACTTGTGCAGCATTACTGCTGCATAAGCTGTGGCTCTTCTACTTTGTAACACCTGAGTGGGGGTTAAAGGTTTACTTTAAAATTGGTTCAATTAGGCTTCGGCCTACACTCTGCTCCCCCTGCAGAGCCCTGGCTCCAACACCGCCAGTTGGGGCCCGGTACTGCTAGCTGCACAGAGAAAAACACCAGCCAATGTGTCAGTGGGGTCCAGCACCGCCAGCTGTTCCCCTGCTGTGTAGCCGGCAACGTGTCCTGCGACCGCCACGCAGGCACAACAGACCCAAAGCTGCCGCCACTGCAGGCTTCGGCCTACACTCCCCTCCCCCTTGCTCCTCCTCCTGCTCCTCCTCCTGCTGACCCCGGGCTCTAACACCGCCAGTTGGGGCCCGGTACTGCTAGCTGCACAGAGAAAAACACCAGCCAATGTGTCAGTGGGGTCCAGCACCGCCAGCTGTTCCCCTGCTGTGTAGCCGGCAACGTGTCCTGCAAAAGCCACGCAGACACAAGAACTGAAATTGAAGGGAACCTGTCCCCCCTCCCCCAGGCGTTTGTACGTTTTACAGCCACCTCGTACAGCAGTAATGCTGCATGTGTGCAAGGTGGCTCATAAACGTATTCTCCTCGCACATGTGGAACTGAAAACACGTCTAAAATGTGTCCTCTGTGTGACCATTTAACCGTCCCGGTGGTGTGACTTTCCTTTGTAATGACACGCTGCAACCCCCTTGGTAGCGCTGCCCGTCTTCTGGCATCATTCTTTGGCTGCCTGCGCCTCTGCGGCCGCCCTGACCCACACAATGCCCCTCGGTGTCTTATTTCTTGGGACTGCGAGGGTGTGATTGATGGGCAGGAGCGGTGCATATCTTCGCCTGTCCCTCATCTCCTTCCGCCTTCTTCAGACTGTGTGGCTTCATGGCCGCGGCATGCGATAAGGGATCAGCTGACGCCGCACAGTCTGAAGCGGGTGTAAGGACCCGAGTGTCAGAGGCGAACATATGTGCTGCGCCAGGCCATGAATCCCAGCCCCGCAGTGTTTTAACAATGTTAAGACACTGCGGGGCTGGGATTCATGGTCATCGCGAACCGCACCGGCCGACATTACATGAGGTCAGAAGATGGGCAGCGCTAACAGCGCTAGGTCGGGGGATAACACGACAGCGCAGACTCCTGTACAGCAAATAACAACGCTCAGGAGGCTGCACCCAGCACCAAGGTGGGATTCTTGACATCTGTGCTGCGTCTCATTACGAAGGGAACTCGCGCCTCCAACACAGTTTGACTGTATAAAGGGCTAAATGTTATACGTGTTTCATTCGGCGTGTGCAAGGAGAAAAATTGAAAGAGCAACCTTTGACTTGTGCGGCACTACTGCTGCCTAAGCTGTGGCTCTTCTAGTTTGTAACCCCTGAGGGGGGGTTAAAGGTTACCTTTGAAATCGGTTCAATTAGGCTTCGGCCTACACTCTGCTCCACCGGCAGAGCCCGGGCTCCAACAACGCTAGTTGCTGTCCGGAAGTGCTGGCTGCACAGAGCCAAACACCTCGCCAATGTGTCAGTGGGGTCCAGCACCGCCAGCTGTTCCCCTGCTGTGTAGCCGGCAACGTGTCCTGCGACCGCCACGCAGGCACAACAGACCCAAATGTTGTGAAATTGGATTTTGGTCTCCCCCTGTGGCCACTGGTGGAATTGAACTGGTGTGCATCATCCTCTCTGTTCACCTGTTCCCATCAGGATGTGGGAGTCGCTATTTAGCCTTGCTCCTCTGTCACTTCCATGCCGGTCAACATTGTAATCAGAAGCCTTTCTGTGCATGTTCCTGCTGCTAGACAACTCCCAGCTAAGTTGGACTTTAGTCCTTGTTTGTTTTTGCATTTTGTTCCAGTTCACAGCTGTAGTTTCGTTTCTGTGTCTGGAAAGCTCTTGTGATCTGAAATTGCCACTCTGATGTTATGAGTTAATACTAGAGTCTTAAAGTAATTTCAGGATGGTGTTTTGATAGGGTTTTCAACTGACCATGAAAGTGCCCTTTCTGTCTTCCTGCTATCTAGTAAGCGGACCTCAATTTTGCTAAACCTATTTTCATACTACGTTTGTCATTTCATCTAAAATCACCGCCAATATTTGTGGGGGCCTCTGTCTGCCTTTCGGGGAAATTTCTCTAGAGGTGAGCCAGGACTATATTTTCCTCTGCCAGGATTAGTTAGTCCTCCGGCCGGCGCTGGGCGTCTAGGGATAAAACGCAGGCTACGCTACCCGGCTACTGTTAGTTGTGCGGCAGGTTTAGTTCATGTTCAGTTTAGTTTCCATCCTTCCAAGAGCTAGTTCTTATGTTTGCTGGGCTATGTTCTCTTGCCATTGAGAACCATAACAGTTTGACCGGCCCTAAAGGGTTAAATTAATTGACAGAGAAAGGAGAGAAAAGAGAAGTCTGCTGAAGATTTTTTTTTTTTTTTTTTCAGTTCTGAGTGTGCTTGTAATTGAATCTCTTGCAAGTCTGCCTATATTGCAGCCTTCCTCTCTCTCTCTCCTTCTAATCCTGGAATGGCTCTGTGTTCACCTGTTTAAAATGGATATTCAGAGTTTAGCTGCAGGTTTGAATAATCTCACCATGAAAGTTCAAAATTTACAAGATTTTGTTGTTCATGTTCCTATATCTGAACCTAGAATTCCTTTGCCTGAATTTTTCTCGGGGAATAGATCTTGCTTTCAAAATTTCAAAAATAATTGCAAGTTGTTTTTGTCCCTGAAATCTCGCTCTGCTGGAGATCCTGCTCAGCAGGTCAGGATTGTGATTTCCTTGCTCCGGGGCGACCCTCAGGATTGGGCTTTTGCATTGGCTCCAGGGGATCCTGCGTTGCTCAATGTGGATGCGTTTTTTCTGGCTTTGGGGTTGCTTTATGAGGAACCTCAGTTAGAACTTCAGGCGGAAAAGGCCTTGATGTCCCTATCTCAGGGGCAAGACGAAGCTGAAATATACTGCCAGAAATTCCGTAAATGGGCTGTGCTTACTCAGTGGAATGAGTGCGCCCTGGCGGCGAATTTCAGAGAGGGTCTCTCTGATGCCATTAAGGATGTTATGGTGGGGTTCCCTGTGCCTGCGGGTCTGAATGAGTCCATGACAATGGCTATCCAGATCGATAGGCGTCTGCGGGAGCGCAAACCTGTGCACCATTTGGCGGTGTCTACTGAGAAGACGCCAGAGAATATGCAATGTGATAGAATTCTGTCCAGAAGTGAACGGCAGAATTTTAGACGAAAAAATGGGTTGTGCTTCTATTGCGGTGATTCAACTCATGTTATATCAGCATGCTCTAAGCGTACTAAGAAGCTTGATAAGTCTGTTTCAATTGGCACTTTACAGTCTAAGTTTATTCTTTCTGTGACCCTGATTTGTTCTTTATCATCTATTACCGCGGATGCCTATGTCGACTCTGGCGCCGCTTTGAGTCTTATGGATTGGTCCTTTGCCAAACGCTGTGGGTATGATTTGGAGCCTCTTGAAACTCCTATACCCCTGAAGGGGATTGACTCCACCCCATTGGCTAGCAATAAACCACAATACTGGACACAAGTAACTATGTGGATTAATCCGGATCACCAGGAGATTATTCGCTTTCTTGTGCTGTATAACCTACATGATGTGTTGGTGCTTGGATTGCCATGGCTGCAATCTCATAACCCAGTCCTTGACTGGAAAGCTATGTCTGTGTTAAGCTGGGGATGTAAGGGGACGCATGGGGACGTACCTGTGGTTTCCATTTCATCATCTATTCCCTCTGAGATTCCTGAATTCTTGACTGAATATCGTGACGTTTTTGAAGAACCTAAGCTTGGTTCATTACCTCCGCACCGGGAGTGCGATTGTGCCATAGATTTGATTCCGGGTAGTAAATACCCTAAGGGTCGTTTATTTAATCTGTCTGTGCCTGAGCATGCTGCTATGCGAGAATATATAAAGGAGTCCTTGGAAAAGGGACATATTCGTCCTTCGTCATCTCCCTTAGGAGCCGGTTTTTTCTTTGTGGCTAAGAAAGATGGCTCTTTGAGGCCGTGCATTGATTATCGGCTTTTGAATAAAATCACGGTTAAATATCAATATCCGTTGCCACTGCTGACTGATTTGTTTGCTCGCATAAAGGGGGCCAAGTGGTTCTCTAAGATAGATCTCCGTGGGGCGTATAATTTGGTGCGAATTAAGCAGGGGGATGAGTGGAAAACCGCATTTAATACGCCCGAGGGCCACTTTGAGTATTTGGTGATGCCTTTTGGTCTTTCAAATGCCCCTTCAGTCTTTCAGTCCTTTATGCATGACATTTTCCGTGATTATTTGGATAAATTTATGATTGTGTATCTGGATGATATTTTGATTTTTTCGGATGACTGGGACTCTCATGTCCAGCAGGTCAGGAGGGTTTTTCAGGTTTTGCGGTCTAATTCCTTGTGTGTGAAGGGTTCTAAGTGCGTTTTTGGGGTTCAAAAGATTTCCTTTTTGGGATATATTTTTTCTCCCTCTTCCATCGAGATGGATCCTGTCAAGGTTCAGGCTATTTGTGATTGGACGCAACCCTCTTCTCTTAAGAGTCTTCAGAAATTTTTGGGCTTTGCTAACTTTTATCGTCGATTTATTGCTGGTTTTTCTGATGTTGTTAAGCCATTGACTGATTTGACTAAGAAGGGTGCTGATGTTGCTGATTGGTCCCCTGCTGCTGTGGAGGCCTTTCGGGAGCTTAAGCGCCGCTTTTCTTCCGCCCCTGTGTTGCGTCAGCCTGATGTTGCTCTTCCTTTTCAGGTTGAGGTCGACGCTTCTGAAATCGGAGCTGGGGCGGTTTTGTCGCAGAGAAGTTCCGATTGCTCCGTGATGAGACCTTGTGCTTTTTTCTCGCGTAAATTTTCGCCCGCCGAGCGGAATTATGATGTTGGGAATCGGGAGCTTTTGGCCATGAGGTGGGCTTTTGAGGAGTGGCGTCATTGGCTTGAGGGGGCTAGACATCAGGTGGTGGTATTGACTGACCACAAAAATCTAATCTATCTTGAGTCCGCCAGACGCCTGAATCCTAGACAGGCGCGCTGGTCGTTGTTTTTCTCTCGGTTTAATTTTGTGGTGTCCTACCTGCCGGGTTCTAAGAATGTTAAGGCGGATGCCCTTTCTAGGAGTTTTGAGCCTGACTCCCCTGGTAATTCTGAACCTACAGGTATCCTTAAGGATGGAGTGATATTGTCTGCCGTTTCTCCAGACCTGCGGCGGGCCTTGCAGGAGTTTCAGGCGGATAGACCTGATCGTTGCCCACCTGGTAGACTGTTTGTTCCTGATGATTGGACCAGTAAAGTCATTTCTGAGGTTCATTCTTCTGCGTTGGCAGGTCATCCTGGAATCTTTGGTACCAGGGATTTGGTGGCAAGGTCCTTCTGGTGGCCTTCCCTGTCTCGAGATGTGCGAGGCTTCGTGCAGTCTTGTGACGTTTGCGCTCGGGCCAAGCCTTGTTGTTCTCGGGCTAGTGGATTGTTGTTGCCCTTGCCTATCCCGAAGAGGCCCTGGACGCACATCTCGATGGATTTTATTTCGGATCTTCCTGTTTCTCAGAAGATGTCTGTCATCTGGGTGGTGTGTGATCGTTTCTCTAAGATGGTCCATTTGGTTCCCCTGCCTAAGTTGCCTTCTTCTTCCGAGTTGGTTCCTCTGTTTTTTCAAAATGTGGTCCGTTTGCATGGTATTCCGGAGAATATCGTTTCTGACAGAGGTACCCAATTCGTGTCTAGATTTTGGCGAGCATTCTGTGCTAGGATGGGCATAGATTTGTCTTTCTCGTCTGCTTTCCATCCTCAGACTAATGGCCAGACCGAGCGGACGAATCAGACCTTGGAGACATATTTGAGGTGTTTTGTGTCTGCAGATCAGGATGATTGGGTTGCTTTTTTGCCTTTAGCGGAGTTTGCCCTCAATAATCGGGCCAGCTCTGCCACCTTGGTGTCTCCCTTTTTCTGTAATTCGGGGTTTCATCCTCGATTTTCTTCTGGTCAGGTGGAATCTTCGGATTGTCCTGGAGTGGATGCTGTGGTGGAGAGGTTGCATCAGATTTGGGGGCAGGTAGTGGACAATTTGAAGTTGTCTCAGGAGAAGACTCAGCTTTTTGCCAACCGCCGGCGTCGGGTTGGTCCTCGGCTTTGTGTTGGGGACTTGGTGTGGTTGTCTTCTCGTTTTGTCCCTATGAGGGTTTCTTCTCCCAAGTTTAAGCCTCGGTTCATCGGCCCGTACAAGATATTGGAGATTCTTAACCCTGTGTCCTTCCGTTTGGACCTCCCTGCATCTTTTTCTATTCATAATGTGTTTCATCGGTCATTATTGCGCAGGTATGAGGTACCGGTTGTGCCTTCCGTTGAGCCTCCTGCTCCGGTGTTGGTTGAGGGCGAGTTGGAGTACGTTGTGGAAAAAATCTTGGACTCCCGTGTTTCCAGACGGAAACTCCAGTATCTGGTCAAATGGAAGGGATACGGTCAGGAGGATAATTCTTGGGTGACTGCCTCTGATGTTCATGCCTCCGATTTGGTCCGTGCCTTTCATAGGGCTCATCCTGATCGCCCTGGTGGTTCTGGTGAGGGTTCGGTGCCCCCTCCTTGAGGGGGGGGTACTGTTGTGAAATTGGATTTTGGGCTCCCCCTGTGGCCACTGGTGGAATTGAACTGGTGTGCATCATCCTCTCTGTTCACCTGTTCCCATCAGGATGTGGGAGTCGCTATTTAGCCTTGCTCCTCTGTCACTTCCATGCCGGTCAACATTGTAATCAGAAGCCTTTCTGTGCATGTTCCTGCTGCTAGACAACTCCCAGCTAAGTTGGACTTTAGTCCTTGTTTGTTTTTGCATTTTGTTCCAGTTCACAGCTGTAGTTTCGTTTCTGTGTCTGGAAAGCTCTTGTGATCTGAAATTGCCACTCTGATGTTATGAGTTAATACTAGAGTCTTAAAGTAATTTCAGGATGGTGTTTTGATAGGGTTTTCAACTGACCATGAAAGTGCCCTTTCTGTCTTCCTGCTATCTAGTAAGCGGACCTCAATTTTGCTAAACCTATTTTCATACTACGTTTGTCATTTCATCTAAAATCACCGCCAATATTTGTGGGGGCCTCTGTCTGCCTTTCGGGGAAATTTCTCTAGAGGTGAGCCAGGACTATATTTTCCTCTGCCAGGATTAGTTAGTCCTCCGGCCGGCGCTGGGCGTCTAGGGATAAAACGCAGGCTACGCTACCCGGCTACTGTTAGTTGTGCGGCAGGTTTAGTTCATGGTCAGTTTAGTTTCCATCCTTCCAAGAGCTAGTTCTTATGTTTGCTGGGCTATGTTCTCTTGCCATTGAGAACCATAACACCCAAAGCTGCCGCCACTGCAGGCTTCGGCCTACACTCCCCTCCCCCTTGCTCCTCCTCCTGCTCCTCCTCCTGCTGACCCCGGGCTCTAACACCGCCAGTTGGGGCCCGGTACTGCTAGCTGCACAGAGAAAAACACCAGCCAATGTGTCAGTGGGGTCCAGCACCGCCAGCTGTTCCCCTGCTGTGTAGCCGGCAACGTGTCCTGCAAAAGCCACGCAGACACAAGAACTGAAATTGAAGGGAACCTGTCCCCCCTCCCCCAGGCGTTTGTACGTTTTACAGCCACCTCGTACAGCGGTAATGCTGCATGTGTGCAAGGTGGCTCATAAACGTATTCTCCTCGCACATGTGGAACTGAAAACACGTCTAAAATGTGTCCTCTGTGTGACCATTTAACCGTCCCGGTGGTGTGACTTTCCTTTGTAATGACACGCTGCAACCCCCTTGGTAGCGCTGCCCGTCTTCTGGCATCATTCTTTGGCTGCCTGCGCCTCTGCGGCCGCCCTGACCCACACAACGCCCCTCGGTGTCTTATTTCTTGGGACTGCGAGGGTGTGATTGATGGGCAGGAGCGGTGCATATCTTCGCCTGTCCCTCATCTCCTTCCGCCTTCTTCAGACTGTGCGGCTTCATGGCCGCGGCATGCGATAAGGGATCAGCTGACGCCGCACAGTCTGAAGCGGGTGTAAGGACCCGAGTGTCAGAGGCGAACATATGTGCTGCGCCAGGCCATGAATCCCAGCCCCGCAGTGTTTTAACAATGTTAAGACACTGCGGGGCTGGGATTCATGGTCATCGCGAACCGCACCGGCCGACATTACATGAGGTCAGAAGATGGGCAGCGCTAACAGCGCTAGGCCGGGGGATAACACGACAGCGCAGACTCCTGTACAGCAAATAACAACGCTCAGGAGGCTGCACCCAGCACCAAGGTGGGATTCTTGACATCTGTGCTGCGTCTCATTACGAAGGGAACTCGCGCCTCCAACACAGTTTGACTGTATAAAGGGCTAAATGTTATACGTGTTTCATTCGGCGTGTGCAAGGAGAAAAATTAAAAGAGCAACCTTTGACTTGTGCGGCACTACTGCTGCCTAAGCTGTGGCTCTTCTAGTTTGTAACCCCTGAGGGGGGGTTAAAGGTTACCTTTGAAATCGGTTCAATTAGGCTTCGGCCTACACTCTGCTCCACCGGCAGAGCCCGGGCTCCAACAACGCTAGTTGCTGTCCGGAAGTGCTGGCTGCACAGAGCCAAACACCTCGCCAATGTGTCAGTGGGGTCCAGCACCGCCAGCTGTTCCCCTGCTGTGTAGCCGGCAACGTGTCCTGCGACCGCCACGCAGGCATAACAGACCCAAAGCTGCCGCCACTGCAGGCTTCGGCCTACACTCCCCTCCCCCTTGCTCCTCCTCCTGCTCCTCCTCCTGCTGACCCCGGGCTCTAACACCACCAGTTGGGGCCCGGTACTGCTAGCTGCACAGAGAAAAACACCAGCCAATGTGTCAGTGGGGTCCAGCACCGCCAGCTGTTCCCCTGCTGTGTAGCCGGCAACGTGTCCTGCAAAAGCCACGCAGACACAAGAACTGAAATTGAAGGGAACCTGTCCCCCCTCCCCCAGGCGTTTGTACGTTTTACAGCCACCTCGTACAGCGGTAATGCTGCATGTGTGCAAGGTGGCTCATAAACGTATTCTCCTCGCACATGTGGAACTGAAAACACGTCTAAAATGTGTCCTCTGTGTGACCATTTAACTGTCCCGGTGGTGTGACTTTCCTTTGTAATGACACGCTGCAACCCCCTTGGTAGCGCTGCCCGTCTTCTGGCATCATTCTTTGGCTGCCTGCGCCTCTGCGGCCGCCCTGACCCACACAACGCCCCTCGGTGTCTTATTTCTTGGGACTGCGAGGGTGTGATTGATGGGCAGGAGCGGTGCATATCTTCGCCTGTCCCTCATCTCCTTCCGCCTTCTTCAGACTGTGCGGCTTCAAGGCCGCGGCATGCGATAAGGGATCAGCTGACGCCGCACAGTCTGAAGCGGGTGTAAGGACCCGAGTGTCAGAGGCGAACATATGTGCTGCGCCAGGCCATGAATCCCAGCCCCGCAGTGTTTTAACAATGTTAAGACACTGCGGGGCTGGGATTCATGGTCATCGCGAACCGCACCGGCCGACATTACATGAGGTCAGAAGATGGGCAGCGCTAACAGCGCTAGGCCGGGGGATAACACGACAGCGCAGACTCCTGTACAGCAAATAACAACGCTCAGGAGGCTGCACCCAGCACCAAGGTGGGATTCTTGACATCTGTGCTGCGTCTCATTACGAAGGGAACTCGCGCCTCCAACACAGTTTGACTGTATAAAGGGCTAAATGTTATACGTGTTTCATTCGGCGTGTGCAAGGAGAAAAATTAAAAGAGCAACCTTTGACTTGTGCGGCACTACTGCTGCCTAAGCTGTGGCTCTTCTAGTTTGTAACCCCTGAGGGGGGGTTAAAGGTTACCTTTGAAATCGGTTCAATTAGGCTTCGGCCTACACTCTGCTCCACCGGCAGAGCCCGGGCTCCAACAACGCTAGTTGCTGTCCGGAAGTGCTGGCTGCACAGAGCCAAACACCTCGCCAATGTGTCAGTGGGGTCCAGCACCGCCAGCTGTTCCCCTGCTGTGTAGCCGGCAACGTGTCCTGCGACCGCCACGCAGGCATAACAGACCCAAAGCTGCCGCCACTGCAGGCTTCGGCCTACACTCCCCTCCCCCTTGCTCCTCCTCCTGCTCCTCCTCCTGCTGACCCCGGGCTCTAACACCACCAGTTGGGGCCCGGTACTGCTAGCTGCACAGAGAAAAACACCAGCCAATGTGTCAGTGGGGTCCAGCACCGCCAGCTGTTCCCCTGCTGTGTAGCCGGCAACGTGTCCTGCAAAAGCCACGCAGACACAAGAACTGAAATTGAAGGGAACCTGTCCCCCCTCCCCCAGGCGTTTGTACGTTTTACAGCCACCTCGTACAGCGGTAATGCTGCATGTGTGCAAGGTGGCTCATAAACGTATTCTCCTCGCACATGTGGAACTGAAAACACGTCTAAAATGTGTCCTCTGTGTGACCATTTAACCGTCCCGGTGGTGTGACTTTCCTTTGTAATGACACGCTGCAACCCCCTTGGTAGCGCTGCCCGTCTTCTGGCATCATTCTTTGGCTGCCTGCGCCTCTGCGGCCGCCCTGACCCACACAACGCCCCTCGGTGTCTTATTTCTTGGGACTGCGAGGGTGTGATTGATGGGCAGGAGCGGTGCATATCTTCGCCTGTCCCTCATCTCCTTCCGCCTTCTTCAGACTGTGCGGCTTCAAGGCCGCGGCATGCGATAAGGGATCAGCTGACGCCGCACAGTCTGAAGCGGGTGTAAGGACCCGAGTGTCAGAGGCGAACATATGTGCTGCGCCAGGCCATGAATCCCAGCCCCGCAGTGTTTTAACAATGTTAAGACACTGCGGGGCTGGGATTCATGGTCATCGCGAACCGCACCGGCCGACATTACATGAGGTCAGAAGATGGGCAGCGCTAACAGCGCTAGGCCGGGGGATAACATGACAGCGCAGACTCCTGTACAGCAAATAACAACGCTCAGGAGGCTGCACCCAGCACCAAGGTGGGATTCTTGACATCTGTGCTGCGTCTCATTACGAAGGGAACTCACGCCTCCAATACAGTTTGACTGTATAAAGGGCTAAATGTTATACGTGTTTCATTCGGCGTGTGCAAGGAGAAAAATTAAAAGAGCAACCTTTGACTTGTGCGGCACTACTGCTGCCTAAGCTGTGGCTCTTCTAGTTTGTAACCCCTGAGGGGGGGTTAAAGGTTACCTTTCAAATCGGTTCAATTAGGCTTCGGCCTACACTCTGCTCCACCGGCAGAGCCCGGGCTCCAACAATGCTAGTTGCTGTCCGGAAGTGCTGGCTGCACAGAGCCAAACACCTCGCCAATGTGTCAGTGGGGTCCAGCACCGCCAGCTGTTCCCCTGCTGTGTAGCCGGCAACGTGTCCTGCGACCGCCACGCAGGCACAACAGACCCAAAGCTGCCGCCACTGCAGGCTTCGGCCTACACTCTGCTCCATCTCCTCCTCCTGCTGACCCCGGGCTCTAACACCGCCAGTTGGGGCCCGGTACTGCTAGCTGCACAGAGAAAAACACCAGCCAATGTGTCAGTGGGGTCCAGCACCGCCAGCTGTTCCCCTGCTGTGCAGCCGGCATCGTGTCCTGCAAAAGCCACGCAGACACTTGCTCTTGTACCTTCTGCTCCCCATCCTGGTTCCAGTACCGTCAGCTGGTTCTGGGCAGAGCCTTTGGCTTAGGTGCCTCCCTCTGGGTATCCGAGTTCCACCAACGTCAGGTGGTCCTTGGTAGTGCTTTCAGGCACGGGTACCTCCTGCTTAGTAACCGGGTTCCAGTAACGTCAGCTGGTCCTCAGTAGTTCCATTGGCTCTTGGACCTTCGGCTACCCATCCGGGTTCCAGCACCGTCAGCTGGTTCTCGGCAGTGTCTTTTGCTCTTGTACCTTCTGCTCCCCATCCTGGTTCCAGTACCGTCAGCTGGTTCCGGGCAGAGCCTTTGGCTTAGGTGCCTCCCTCTGGGTATCCGAGTTCCACCAACGTCAGGTGGTCCTTGGTAGTGCTTTCAGGCACGGGTACCTCCTGCTTAGTAACCGGGTTCCAGTAACGTCAGCTGGTCCTCGGTAGTTCCATTGGCTCTTGGACCTTCGGGTAGCCATCCGAGTTCCAGTTCCATCAGCTGGTTCTCGGCATTTTCTCAGCCTTCTTGTACCTTCTGCTACATTTCCAAGTTCAAGAGACTAAACACGATGACCCGGAAGACCACCCCTAAGATGACGACGACACCAGAGACGACAACCACCGTGATGACGACGACCCTGGAGACGATGACCCTGAAGACCACCCCGATGACGACGACCCAGGAGACGACGACCCTGGAGACGACGACGACCTGGAAGACCGAGAAGCAGAAGAACAAGAGGCTGCAGAACAAAGAGCAGAAGAACATTAAGCATAACACTAAATATCAGAGCAAAAAATATTATCTAAATTATAAGCAGAAGAAGACTAAGCAGTGTATGGGGGTGAGTCCGTTCCTCCTCGTGGTGCCCCTGGATAAAGCCTGATGCTGCAGGCCAAACTGAACGCGGACAAATGTAACTCTTTTGTGACAGGCAGAACGAAAGGTGTAATCTTCAAACTTTTATAGATAACAACTACGGGAATGCCTGTCACAAATAAGAATATGATGAAGAAGTAGAAAATGATGAAGATAATAGTAAAATAAAAAGAATATGAACAATGTAACCAAAAAAAATAATAGGTAGAAGATGAAGAAGAAGATGAATAAGGTGAAGATAGTTGATGTCAAAGAAGCTGATGATGAGGATAATGAAGAAGAAAGTGTGGGAGAAGTAAAAAAGAAGGTGAAGGGCGTGGAAGTAGTGAAACATCAATATCTGACAAAATAAAAAAAAAATTAACATAGTCAAAATCTTTCTACCGCCGAACGTCATAAAAAAAAAACAAAATCCTGCTATTCTATTACATTGGGCTAAACCTCTGTGCCTTTAATGTCTCCGCCACGTCCCCCAATACATCCTACATTATTCTTAGTTGTTTTCCTTCATGTAGAATGAACCTACAAGTTTATAAAGGGTTTTTTTTAATTCCGATATTTTCGTCCCATTGACTTGCATTGGGATCGGGTATCGGTATCGGATTAGATCCGATATTTTGACGGTATCGGCCGATACTTTCCGATACCGATACTTTCCGATATCGGAAAGTATCGCTCAACACTAATTATAATACTTTACATCATCATATTACCTACATTGCCTATAACACTGCTACACACTATGGATTACATTACTATCAATACTTATCACACTCTAAATATATATCGCAATATATGTAAAAGATGCATAACACTAACACAATTGATGTCTTCAGAGTAAGTCATTGTTCACACATCTTACACAGGCTCCTTCCCACCTACTTGATTTCCATCTATATCCAGCCCTCTTCCATAATTGACAGCTCTGCTTTTACAGGAGCCAGAGAAGAGCAGATATAGATTGGAAAACCAGTAAGTAGGGTTCACCTAACTGCTTGGCCACACCTTGGGTGCAATGAGCTTGGTGTGAACAGTCATGCCTGTTTGATAAATACATGACTCTTCTGTAAAATACCATTCTAAAGCATAATTTCTTAGAATTCTATGTTGCACTATCCTTCTGTCAACCCTCCTAGAAATGTAGACATTTTTTGGGTGTTAGTATTCTCCTTGTTAAAAAGACTTATGTCTGTGCTTGATGTGAAGAGTCTTTTGTTTGCTAAAAGATGTCCTTTAATAAAGAGGTACTGTCATCTTCTACTAGATCCACCTATGCAAGGTTGAACAGCACCTATCAGGCTTTTACAGTATGCCATATCCTGCACACATACCATATGTGATGAACGTAACCATTAATATTCTATCCAATATCTACGAAAAGTTGGGTGTCAACTTTGGCAAAAGATATTGGTGCAATATTATTATGTTTAGGAAAATTGATATTAGAAAACCAAGAGAACAGGTATAGACTTTATTTTATACTCCTTTATGCAATTTTTCTTTTTTAAGAATACGTCAGCTGGGTTTAGGTTTGAAGCCACCACACAACCCGTTACCTAGGATGGTGACAGGTTCACAATGATGATCTTCAACACCGGAGTGGAGGTGCTGTTCTTACCAAGACAAGCCAGGCATTTCCCCTCCTGACTTCATTGATATTTTACAGGCTGGATATGTAGCACATGCACAGTTGAGGGAGGAGTACCGGCTTCTGCTTTACCTGCGCAATGTGCATGTGCCAAATCCTGCAGAAGATGAGTACGGTTTCAACCAACTCTATCGGTGACGTTTCATCTTTAGTAATGCACTGCATTGTAGTCATTAGATGAAACCATGTGAAAGCGCTATAGATACATCTTCAAAGAGGTATAGCTGGCTTGTCAAAACGAAGAGAATTGGTGGAAGTGTACCACTATGGAATTATAGAACCTGTAGTTACCAGTGGAGAGTATAATAATTCTTGTAATGCCCCTTGAAAACCACCCTAAATAAGAACTGAGAATCAATAAGTCATTGTTAAGGAGCCCATGACCCTTATAACCCTGGGGCTTAATATTTTTCATTTAGGATGTCATCTTGAAGTAAAAGTTGCTTTAAATTCCACAGAGCTGGATAGAATAGAAATTTCCCTCATGTTTAAATAATTGTCATACATTTATAAGTAATTCAAGAGGAAGAAGAAATTGTTTCTTTGGGGCAAATTAACAGCCGGATGGCAGAGCGGCTATTTTTAGAACCATATTCACATGCGAGAATATTATGAGATGGTGGAACATATATAGAAATAGAAATTTACATTTAGCAGATATTTTCGTTATAGCGTTACATTTAATTTACAGGATGGTAAATAAATGCTAACGCGAAATAACGTTACCGATAATTATTGACTATACAAAACTACCGAAAAAACGAAAAAAACAAAAGGTTCTAAATTTTGTTAAAGAATAGAAATTTCATGTATTAGCACACATTATGGTGCATTACACACTAAGAACCTATGTATGACATGGGCCGTACCCCATTGAGAGTTGTTGCCTAATTCATTGCCCTATTTGAATTTCTCATAGGCGAATTTGTGCAGGACTCTAACACAGCATTTTGTTCATCACCAAATTGCTCCTGGATGGTTCAGAGAAGTTGCTCTTGGAGGATGTTTAGATCCCATTCTTTATTCATGACAGTGTTCTTAGGCAAAATTGCGAAGCAGCCCAATCCATGGATGAAAAGTCCCCAGACATGAAGGGTCTCTAAAATACTATATTGTTGTTATGACACAACGCAGGTAACTCATGACAATGTTCACCTTTTCTATTCTGGACAATCACTCTTCCAGATGTTCCAGAGAGTCTGAAAGTGGCTTCATTGGTGAGAATAAGTTCTCATGAAGTACAAGTAGGAAAGGTGAGTGTTACCATTAGTCCTGTGTCATATAAGCTGTAAATCCTCCTGAGCTCATCCACAGAGTGGGCCCAATTTTGTCTAAAAGCACTGCCATGAATAAAGAATGGGATCCAAACTTTCTCCAAGAGCAACTTCTCCCAACCATCCAGGGGCAATTTGGTGATGATGACCAATGCTTTTCCTAGCACAATGGAGACCATGTCACAAGGCAAAAGTGATAACTAAGTGGCTTGGTGAACAAAACAGTGATATTTTGGATCCATGGGTAAGAAACTCTCCCGATCTCAATCCCATGATGGACCTGTGCTCAAACTTCAAAAAGTGGGTGGTGGAACAAAAACACAAAAATTATGATAAACTCTAAGCAATGATTAGGCAAGAATAGGTTGTCATCAGTCAGGATTTGGACTAGTAGATGATATCCAGCTGCCATGGCAAAGGGCAGAAGTCCTGACATATAAGGAAGAACACTGTAAATATCGAGTCTTGCATAAACGTGATGTATTTGTTAGTACACATTGAACGACTTATAAAATTCTTGTAAAAGATCGAAAAACATTGTCTCCGTAAACTTTCTAAAAGCTAAAATTTGTGTCATTCTTAGTTACATGTCTTTCTTTTCCCCCCCTGACATTAATGATGGTTCCTTCATTGAATAAGTTCAAAACAGACCTGGATATCTTTCTTGAATGTAACATTACAAGTTATGGATACTAGATTTGTAGAGATGGGATGCTGATCCAAGATTTCTATATTGTGTTTAAGTTTTTGGCTATTTTTGGGGTCAACCAGTTAAGATCATAAATTGGGACTTGATGTCCTTGTTATATGTGCAATGTAGAGCAGCAAGTTCAAAACAAAAACGTGTTTAATGTCCAAAAACTCACACAGTGCACAGCACGCTGTATCCTCCGGATCACAGCCGGGAAAACAAAAGACAGTCCGTGACCGGTTGCCGTGAGCGTCCACACTGACTTGTACGCAGGGGTGCCAGACTCTTTGGCTCCTCTTGACCCTGTGTTGCCTCACACAGGGAGTGCTCTGCAGACAACTGCTCTATCTGCTTGCAAGACCAAAACTGACACACCTCTTCCTATACTACAGGGCTTTTAATCACTGCTTCATCATTTGTAATCACATCCACACCTGTGACTGCAAGTCCCCCTCATTCTCACTATGCCTCCGTGCACATTCTGGAGAGCATAAACAGCGCCCCCTAGCTGTAACAGGGGTCACTGCCTCACATATCCTCCCCCCTGTTCATACCTGTGGATTTGAACATTTGTTACCCCATATGGGCACGAGACAGGGCATCTGCATGCCCCTGTGACATCCCCATCCGGCACTTCACTAAGAAACCAAAGTAGGTACCGGAACCATCGATTGGCGCATGCATCCTTCCCCACTGCGTTTCTCCTCCATACTTCATTACGGGACCACCAACCCCGTTCTCCATTGCAGAAGCCAATTTTTCTGATTAACTGTAGATTTGGGCCAGTTTTGAGTGACCTCGAACTTGTTTATTTTGAGCTTACTAACCTTGCAGGTCATCCTGTCACCTAAGTACCGGCCTTTGGGCCCTTGGTACTGTTTACTCCGTACCCTTACCTGTGCCCCGGTGACTATGTCATGCTGAAACACCGCAGACTGCGCCGGTAACTCCAAGCATATGTCTGTATGACGTTTTTATACCTGCGTCTCCGTGCGGGACCCTAAATCTGAGCTATCCCAAACTTACCAGGGAACACCTCCAGCTCAGGTTTCAATGGGGTCCACACGGCCTCTACTGCCACAACCTCTAGGGGGAGCCCATCGGGATTACACTCGAACCTTAAATTGGCGACCCCTGTGGCAGACATCTTAGCATCTTCGGGTTCTGCGCCTGAAACAACATTTTCAGTTTCTGCTGCCATTACCTCTAGGGGGAGCCTATCAGGATTGCACTCTGTCCCTAGGTTGGCGACCCCTATGGCAGGTATCTCACCACCTTTGGGTTCTGCACCAGGCACAACATTTTCCATGAGAGGGTTGACCCTGGTCTTCCACAGGAACCAAAACAGGGGCAAGTCTCTCCCCAACACAGTCCCATATGGAAGGGTATTTGCCACTTCCATCACCTGTTTACAGTCCCGACACAGCATGGAAAAATTAGCCTCTGTGATCGGGTACTCCCGGATTTCCCCATGGATACCCATCACCTCCACTTTCTGTCCTTTGGGGTTGTCACCGGCAACAAGAGACCTATGGACCAAAGTCACATTACTCTTCGTGTCCAGGAGAGCCTCTGTTTGGTTCCTGGTCATGAGCACCTGGCACAATCGTGATTTGTTGCCAACACTGCTTGCAGTGATGGTACATACTGGCTGGGCACACATAGACTCATGGCGAGTGTTCCCGCAGTCCATGGGCTCAGATGTCACCGAACAGTTACTAGCCCCATGCCTGGGATCTAGTGCAACATTCTGAGTGGGTTTATACCACTCAATCAACTCTATCAGCAATTCCAGGGTGCCTAGGTCCCATAGCCCGACCCAACGCTGCATGGCGGCCGGCAGAGCCCTCACCATCCAGTCAGCCACAATTCTCTCCATCATCTCGAATGGTGAAAAAACTCAGGCTGGAGCCATTCCTCCACCAACTGCAACAAGTCATTTGCCTGAGACCTGGTGGATAGAGACTCTACATAGGACCACTGGTACACCCAATGATCACCCCTCACCTTAGGGGTCTCTTCATGACTCTGCTGACTGCCCCTCATTTTAGGGGTCTCCTCTTTACCATGCTGAGGCTCTGCTAGCTTCCACTGTAGCACCTCTTGCTTCTACAACTGCAGCTCCTGCTGCTGCATAACCTCTTGCTGCGACTGTTGAAACTGCAGCGCCTCTTGCTGAAAACTTTGCTGACTGAGCGCCAACTGCTCCAAAAGTTCCTCCATTTCTCCAGCAAACTTGCACAACATTCTACAGCACTCTCTGGGGTATGTCTCAGTTCACATTGCCCGCATTCTCCACCATATGTAGAGCAGTGGTGTGTCCGCTGCACAGTGATGAGGCAGTGACCCAAACAAGTTCATAACAAAAACGTGTTTAATGTCCAAAAACTCACACAGTGCATAGCATGCTGTATCCTCCGGATCACAGCCGAGAAAACAAAAGACAGTCTGGGACCGGTTGCCGTGAGCATCCACACTGCCTTGTACGCAGGGGTGCCAGACTCTTTGGCTCCTCTTGACCCTGTGTTGCCTCACACAGGGCGTGCTCTGCAGACAACTGCTCTCCCTATACTACACCTCTCCCTATACTACAGAGCTTTTAATCAGTCACTGCTTCACCATTTGTAATCACAGCTACACCGGTTGTTAGGTGTTGAGTTCCTGCCACTACACAGGGGGAATCTCGAGCCACCTCCACTGCGGTCTCCCATTCTCCTTTAGCCGCAGTGGAGCCTGCTCAGCGGAGACGTCAGTCCCAGCATCTGGCTCAGGCAGATACTGTGCGCTTGGTTGCTGCTGCCCTTCCAGGCTCAGCCATTGTAGCCAGTACTAGTCAGCGGCGAGCAGACGCTTCTGGGACTAAGTTCTACTTTTCTCCTTCTGAGCATGCCCAAATGAAGACTTCTTATTGGAGGTTGGGGGTCACACGCTCAGGTCCTGTAGCAACTCCCATTGGTCCTCTAGGAAGGTCCTTGTCTGCTGCAGCTATAAAAGGTTCGCATGGCCGCACGGCCATGCGCTAGTATCAGCTTATGTTATGAGCTTTGCTATTTGGTGGTCATGTCTGCTTGTGGTCAGGTTCGGCATAAATAAGCCCCTAAAATACCGGCACCTCCGGTGAGGAGTTTTGTGTGTTTGAATTTAGGGCAGGCGTATAGCCACTAGAATTCCGGCTCCACCGGAGATTAGTTGTTTGTGTGTTAAGCTGACTGCATGACCACTAATTGCTTTCTGCTCTGTTGGGTAGCTGTGATTCTCTGTGAGGTTAACAGGGCACAGTGTTTTCCTATTTAGGTGACTGTGAAGTAACAGAGTTCACTTATACCACCATATAGTGCCGCCAATTGCTAGCAGCAGGTTCCTCTCCTGCATGGTAGAACCCGGGCTGCGCACGCACCTTTAATAACATATATATATTTGGTGCGTTCTGCCAACCCTAACACCTGTGACTGCAATTCCCTCTCATGGCCTCACTACGCCTCCATGCGCATTCTGGAGTGTGCAAACAGCGCCCCCTAGCTGTAACAGGGGTCACTTCCTCACAGCAAGAATAATTGTAAATTTAAAAAACTGTAAGATGCAGTTATTGCTGATCAAGGGGGTCATACTAAATACTCAAAGTAACAGATCACATACTTTTAACACTCACAGACGTGATATTGGATCATTTTCCTTAATAAATAAATGACTAATTTGTTTGATTTGATTCTCTTTCTCTACTTTTAGGACTTCTGTGAAAATCTGACGTAGTTTTAGATCAAATTTATGCAGAAATGGAAAAGTCTGAAGGGTTCACAAACTTTTAAGCACCCCTGCATATCTATGCACTATCACAATGCAATACTATTGTTATTAGTTTATTAACTATCAGCAATTTAGTGTCGATAAATGCAAAGCCTGTTCTGCTATACTGGTTCTGATTATAACTAAAGAGAATGCAATATGTTTTTATTTGATTTGCAATCTTTTGGAAAAAGAAAAAATAATTTCCTATAAACATTTATGCCTGTCGTAATCTGTGAACTTCAATACAGAGAAAATATTATTATTTTATTTCTGCACAATAGTTATTCTTCACAGATAAATTCAATTTCCTCATTTTCCTCTAAGTTATTGTGTTCTAGTCCTAAATTACTATTCAGTTTTGTTGTGGAAGAAGCCAATGTCATCTAAAAAAAATAATAATTCTCTGAGAGAAGTAAAGAAAATCTTTTATTGGGGACTGAAACTCTATGATTGGGACAGGTAAATTTGTTGTAGAGGACATTGATATTGATGACCTACCTTTAGAATAGTTGTGAGGGGTCATAGAGGCCCACCTCGATCCGTGCCGCCGTCACAAAAAGGGAGTATAGAGGTCTTCATAGTAACCTGCTCTTTCAGTGTAACAAGCAATATCAGACATGTGCCGCCACATGTAATCATCAAGCCTATACGTCTGATTTGTGCAGAAGATGTATTCTTTAACCCCTCTGTGACCTTAGACGTACTATCCCGTCGAGGTGACCTGGGCCTATCTGACCCTCGACGGGATAGTACGTCATAGCCGATCGGCCGCGCTCACGGGGGGAGCGCGGCCGATCGCGGCCGGGTGTCAGCTGCATATCGCAGCTGACATCCGGCACTATGTGCCAGGAGCGGTCACGGACCGCCCCCGGCACATTAACCCCCGGCACACCGCGATCAAACATGATCGCGGTGTACCGGCGGTATAGGGAAGCATCGCGCAGGGAGGGGGCTCCCTGCGTGCTTCCCTGAGACCCCCGGAGCAACGCGATGTGATCGCGTTGCTCTGAGGGTCTCCTACCTCCCTCCTCGCCGCAGGTCCCGGATCCAAGATGGCCGCGGCATCCGGGTCCTGCAGGGAGGGAGGTGGCTTACCGAGTGTCTGCTCAGAGCAGACACTTGGTAAGCCTGCAGCCCTGCACAGCAGATCGCAGATCTGGCAGAGTGCTGTGCACACTGCCAGATCAATGATCTGTGATGTCCCCCCCTGGGACAAAGTAAAAAAGTTAAAAAAAAAATCCCCACATGTGTGTAAAAAAAAAATAAAAAAAATATCCTAAATAAAGAAAAAAAAAAAAAAATTATTCCCATAAATACATTTCTTTAGCTAAATAAAATAAAAAAAACAATAAAAGTACACATATTTAGTATCGCCGCGTCTGTAACGACCCAACCTATAAAACTGCCCCACTAGTTAACCCCTTCAGTAAACACCGTAAGAAAAAAAAAAAAAAACGAGGCAAAAAACAACGCTTTATTACCATACCGCCGAACAAAAAGTGGAATAACACGCGATCAAAAAGACTGATATAAATAACCATGGTACCGCTGAAAACTTCATCTTGTCTCGCAAAAAACGAGCCACCATACAGCATCATCAGCAAAAAAATAAAAAAGTTATAGTCCTGAGAATAAAGCGATACCAAAATAATTATTTTTTCTATAAAATAGTTTTTATCGTATAAAAGCGCCAAAACATAAAAAAATGATATAAATGAGATATCGCTGTAATCGTACTGACCCGACGAATAAAACTGCTTTATCAATTTTACCAAACGCGGAACGGTATAAACGCCTCCCCTAAAAGAAATTCATGAATAGCTGGTTTTTGATCACTCTGCCTCACAAAAATCGGAATAAAAAGCGATCAAAAAATGTCACATGTCCGAAAATGTTACCAATAAAAACGTCAACGCGTCCCACAAAAAACAAGATCTCACATAACTCTGTGGACTCAAATATGGAAAAATTACAGCTCTCAAAATGTGGTAACGCAAAAAATATTTTTCGCAATGAAAAGCGTCTTTCAGTGTGTGACAGCTGCCAATCATAAAAATCCGCTAAATAACCCGCTATAAAAGTAAATCAAACCCCCCTTCATCACCCCCTTAGTTAGGGAAAAATAAAAAAATTAAAAAATGTATTTATTTCCATTTTCCCATTAGGGTTAGGGTTAGGGCTAGAGTTAGGACTAGAGTTAGGGCTAGGGTTAGGGTTAGGGCAAGGCTTAGGGCTAGGGTTAGGGTTAGGGTTGGGGCTAGGGTTAGGGCTAGAGTTAGGACTAGAGTTAGGGCTAGGGTTAGGGTTAGGGCAAGGGTTAGGACTAGGGTTAGGGCTAGGGTTGGGGCTAGGGTTAGGGCTAGGGTTGGGGATAGGGTTAGGGCTAGGGTTAGGGCTAGTGTTACGGCTAGTGTTAGGGCTAGTGATAGGGCTAGGGTTATTGCTAGGGTTAGGGCTAGGGTTAGGGTTGGGGCTAGGGTTGGAGCTACAGTTAGGGTTGGGGCTAAAGATAGGGTTAGGGTTTGGATTACATTTACGGTTGGGAATAGGGTTGGGTGTGTCTGGGTTAGAGGAGTGGTTAGGGTTACCGTTGGGATTAGGGTTAGGGATGTGTTTGGATTAGGGTTTCAGTTATAATTGGGGGGTTTCCACTGTTTAGGCACATCAGGGGCTCTCCAAACGGGACATGGCATCCGATCTGAATTCCAGCCAATTCTGAGTTGAAAAAGGAAAACAGTGCTCCTTCCCTTCAGAGCTCTCCCGTGTGCCCAAACAGGAGTTTACCCCAACATATTGGGGTATCAGCGTACTCAGGACAAATTGGACATCATCTTTTGGGGTCCAATTTCTCCTGCTACCCTTGGGAAAATACAAAACTGGGGGCCAAAAAATAAGTTTTGTGGGAAAAAAAAGATTTTTTATTTTCACGGCTCTGCGTTGTAAACTGTAGTGAAACACTTGGGGGTTCAAAGTTCTCACAACACATAGATAAGTTCCTTGGGGGGTCTAGTTTCCGATATGGGGTCACTTGTGGGGGGTTTGTACTGTTTGGGTACATCAGGGGCTCTGCAAATGCAACGTGACACCTGCAGACCAATCCATTTAAGTCTGCATTCCAAATGACGCTCCTTCCCTTCCGAGCTCTGTCATGCACCCAAACAGTGGTTCCCCCCCACATATGGGGTATCAACGTACTCAGGACAAATTGGACAACAACTTTTGGAGCCCAATTTATCCTGATACTCTTGTGAAAATACAAAACTGGGGGCTAAAATATCATTTTTGTGAAAAAAAAAAGGAATTTTTATTTTCACGGCTCTGCGTTATAAACTGTAGTGAAACACTTGGGGGTTCAAAGTTCTCACAACACATCTAGATAAGTTCCTTGGGGGGTCTAGTTTCCAATATGGGGTCACTTGTGGGGGGTTTGTACTGTGTGGGTACATCAGGGGCTCTGCAAATGCAACGTGACGCCTGCAGACCAATCCATTTAAGTCTGCATTCCAAATGGCGCTCCTTCCCTTCCGAGCTCTGTCATGCGCCCAAACAGTGGTTCCCCCCCACATATGGGGTATCAGCGTACTCAGGACAAATTGGACAACAAAGTTTGGGGTCCAATTTATCCTGATACCCTTGTGAAAATACAAAACTGGGGGCTAAAAATCATTTTTGTGAAAAAAAAAAAAGGAATTTTTATTTTCACGGCTCTGCGTTATAAACTGTAGTGAAACACTTGGGGGTTCAAAGCTATCAAAACACATCTAGATAAGTTCCTTAGGGGGTCTACTTTCCAAAATGGTGTCACTTGTGGGGGTTTTTAATGTTTAGGCACATCAGGGGCTCTCCAAACGCAACATGGCATCCCATCTTAATTCCAGTCAATTTTGCATTGAAAAGTAAAATAGCGCTCCTTCCCTTCCGAGCTCTGCTATGCGCCCAAACAGTGGTTTACCCCCACATATGGGGTATCGTCGTACTCAGGACAAATTGCACAACAACTTTTGTGGTCTAATTTCTTCTCTTACCCTTGGGGAAATAAAAAAATGGGGGCGAAAAGATCATTTTTGTGAAAAAATATGATTTTTATTTTTACGGCTCTGCATTATAAACTTCTGTGAAGCACTTGTTGGGTCAAAGTGCTCAACACACATCTAGATAAGTTCCTTAAGGGGTCTACTTTCCAAAATGGTGTCACTTGTGGGGGGTTTCAATGTTTAGGCACATCAGGGGCTCTCCAAACGCAACATGGCGTCCCATCTCAATTCCAGTCAATTTTGCATTGAAAAGTCAAATGGCGCTCCTTCCCTTCCGAGCTCTGCCCTGCGCCCAAACAATGGTTTACACCCACATATGGGGTATCAGCGTACTCAGGACAAATTGCACAACAATTTTTGGGGTCCAATTTCTTCTCTTACCCTTGGGAAAATAAAAAATTGGGGGCGAAAAGATCATTTTTGTGAAAAAATATGATTTTTTATTTTTATGGCTCTGCATTATAAACTTCTGTGAAGCATTTGTTGGGTCAAAGTGCTCACCACACATCTAGATAAGATCCTTAGGGGGTCTACTTTCCAAAATGGTGTTACTTGTGGGGGGTTTCAATGTTTACGCACATCAGGGGCTCTCCAAATGCAACATGGCGTCCCATCTCAATTCCAGTCAATTTTGCATTGAAAAGTCAAATGGCGCTCCTTTCCTTCCGAGCTCTGCCCTGCGCCCAAACAATGGTTTACACCCACACATGGGGTATCAGCGTACTCAGGACGAATTGTACAACAAATTTTGGGGTCTATTTTCTCCTGTTACCCTTGGTAAAATAAAACAAATTGGAGCTGAAACAAATTTTGAGTGAAAAAAAGTGAAATGTTTATTTTTATTTAAACATTCCAAAAATTCCTGTGAAACACCTGAAGGGTTAATAAACTTCTTGAAAGTGGTTTTGAGTACCTTGAGGGGTGCAGTTTTTAGAATGGTGTCACACTTGGGTATTTTCTATCATATAGACCCCTCAAAATGACTTAAAATGAGATGTGGTCCCTAAAAAAAAATGGTGTTGTAAAAATGAGAAATTGCTGGTCAACTTTTAACCCTTATAACTCCGTCACCCAAAAAAATTTTGGTTCCAAAATTGTGCTGATGTAAAGTAGACATGTGGGAAATGTTACTTATTAAGTATTTTGCGTGACATATGTCTGTGATTTAAGGGCATAAAAATTCAAAGTTGGAAAATTGCGAAATTTTCAAAATTTTCGCCAAATATTCGTTTTTTTCACAAATAAACGCAAGTTATATCGAAGAAATTTTACCACTATCATGAAGTACAATATGTCACGAGAAAACAATGTCAGAATCGCCAAGATCCGTTGAAGCGTTCCAGAGTTATGACCTCATAAAGGGACAGTGGTCAGAATTGTAAAAATTGGCCCGGTCATTAACGTGCAAACCACCCTTGGGGGTGAAGGGGTTAAGTGCCATTCCTGCTACTGGATGTACATTTGTTTTAACAGTTCATAAGAGGTTATTTTTCGTACTCTTGTCTCTCACATTCACCTTTACTTCATCAGGTCCCGGCCTGACATGTCAAGGGGCAGTATGTGGTCTGCATTTATGTCTACCAAAGGTAACAACACACACACAAAGCCAGGAGAGCCCTATTATGTAATGTTTGGGGATGTGGAAGCAACTCTCTGCCAAAGTATCTCTGACCATTACTTTCAAGAAAATAAAGGACAACACTGTCTGCAGTAAAGGACATTGCTGTACATAATAAAGAGAACACAGCATGTAATAAGGGATGATGCTTTAGATAATAATAGAGGTCACTGTGTGTAATATGAGACAAGACTATACATAACAAGGGAGGACACTGTATCTAATATGGGATGTGTCTAACCATAATAAGTGAGGGCACTATGTAATAAGGATGTTGCTAACATATTAAGGGGAGGCAATAAGTAATAAGGGATGTTGCTAAAATAAAGGAGGACTCTATTTAATGAGGAATTACTTTATACATAATAAGAGAGGACATTGTGTCTAATACGGCAACGCATTAAACTTGAAAAGGAAGCAAACTGTGCGTAATAAGGGACGGTTCTATACTTTATAAGGGAAGACAATCTATTTATATAATTGCCTTAAATTGTCTGTCATCCACTTCGTCTGGACTTCCTCGAATCCCACATTCCACTGCGCTGCACCGGAAGTACGCCGACCGCCATATTGGAATACCCAAGTGATGGGTATTCCAATATGGCACCTGCTGGTGGTACCAGGCCCTTGCGCTGTACCACCAGTCCGCTGCTGGGACTCCCCCACCACAAGAACCCCACGCCACAAAGACAGACCCCTCCCCTCCGCTGGGATCCAGGCCACCGCTGGTATCCAGGCCACCGCTGGGATCCTGACCACTGCTGGGTTCCAGACCACCACTGGGATCCCGGCCTCCGATGGAATCCAGACCACCACTGGGATCCAGGAAGAGGAGAGAGAGAGAGAAGACAAGGGGGATAGCACATGGGGTAGACAGCTCAAAGAAGAGAGAACATGAGAGACAGGAAGGAGAGAGACAGTGCACAGGGCAGAGACAGGTCAGAGGAGAGAGCACAGACAGGAAAACTCAGCACATGGTGGAAAGAGAGAGTGGATAGGTGGGTGAGCACTTGGGGATGAGATTCTCAGTGCTGCAAAGCCTGCCCCCATCGGGACATCACCACCCTCCCAATGCGATAGCATCGGGCCTCCAACTAGTGTATAATAAGGAGTGCAGCTATACATAGAAAGACTGTGAAGCTGTTGCTCAGGTGCCGGCCATGCCATTAATCAATGTCATTCATCGTGTGACTGTGACATCACTGAATGGCCACTGTGTGCGCTGTTGTTTAGGGGAGGGAGTATTTTTCTCACAACATTGACCATTGTGTCATTGGTCACATGATCGCATACACGGCAGCCTTACCTATATCAACCTATATCACTGGCCACATGACTGCGGTGTAATTGGTCACATGAATAGTTTTTTTGGCGCTACTATTGGTGAAATGTTTTTTATGCATTCTATTGGTTGATGGGTGGGCCTTCTGTGGATGACGTCTGACATCACTTCTGCCCTTCAGATGATGCTCCATCATCTATCACATGTGTAACAACTTAATCTTATTACCAACAGTTTCTGATTGGTCGTCGTAGCTTGATGAAGCTGATGAAGATACTGTAGATGTCGGGTGCTGTTCTTCCATTGACTGGTGAGACTCTCTTATGCCACTGTGCATGCTTACACCCCCTATCTATGGAACTTATATTTATCCTACTCCATGATAACTTAACATACTGAACTCCTTTCACATATACACTTTATGTTACTTTATATACATCTGTAATATTAGGATTACACTTTGTATGCGTTATCATACTATTGTATGTAACATTCTTTTTTGCTAAGTATTTGCTATATAGTATTACGCTTATAGTTATTATGCACCCAAATCTGTATCTTATGCTCATCAGCTTTGATTATCTTCTATCGTACACTTTTAAATAAAATGATCAATAAAATGTATCTTTTATCCTGATCTTACTGTCCCTTGCACTTATTTTTTATAGGTTTTTCTTACACAAAATAAGGCACGTTTTTTCATAAACAAGACTGTTACCATTGGTATAGAAATAACGGGAGTGAAAGATCTCCTGCATGACAGACCCCCTTTAAACCAGATGGGGTGTATAGACTATATATTGTCCCTCTGAAAGAAATCAGCTGGCCACTGACAGATACAATTAATGACTCTGCTTTGCCATTTTATGCATGATTTATTTCTTACATCTGTCCTTTGCCTAAGTGTCTTAAATTAAATTGAATTACAATTTTCCCTCAGTTGCAGCTTTTATTACTTTTTTTTCTTAAACACGGCAAGTTCCCAGAATTTTATAGAAATTCTCAGCACTTTGTTCACACATTTTTAAAAAGACCTGGTAGTCTGACTTCCCGAAGAACTGAAGATTATTTTAATTGAAGTTCTCAGCAGTCCACACAATAGAAAGAGGTAGAAAAGGCAGATTCTAGTATTTTTCGGGACAGATTGGTATTTTTTATTCAGAGCATTAATATTAGAACCAGCGAAGGAATACTCTCACGAAGCAAATAACCTACCTTATAGTACAAATGGGAGATGCCCACTCTTGTCTTCATCTTTAAAGAGGGTCTGTCACTAGGTCAACAGTGGGCAGTTTTTGTTCTTTGCCGCTTCTCCCCTGAGAATAATGTTTTTGTTTTATTTTTAAATCTACCATATGGTTCCAGACATAAAGTCCTTTTTATTTACTGATAATTTTTATGGTCTTTATGGTCTTTACTGTTGTTCACAGTAAACTTATACAGTGCAGCCTTTAGACATGCCCCTGAGGATCCTGTCAGCCACGCCCCCTTGGAAGAGCATAAATATTTGCACGAAATAAAAAGACCCATATCTCTGGAACTGTGTGACGGATTTAAAAAAAACAAAAACAGGTATCTTTAGGGAAATAGCAAAATTAAAATAAGAAGTGGACACTTTTGACTTGGTGGCAGGTTTTCTTTAATTTTGCATTTTTCAGATCATAATAGGGTTCAAATCAAACATATACAGTACTTTAACCCCTTTACCCTCGAAGGTGGTTTGCACGTTAATGATCGGACCAATTTTTACAATTCTGACCACTGTCACTTTATGAGGTAATAACTCTGGAACGTTTCAACGGATCCCAGTGATTCTGAGATTATTTCTTTGATATGACTTGCATTTATTTGTGAAAAAAAACAGAAATTTGGCAAACATTTTGAGAATTCAGCAATTTTCCAAATTTGAATTTTCATGCCCTTAAATCACACATATGTCACATAAAATAGTTAATAAGTAACATTACCCACATGCCTACTTTACATTAGTACAATTTTGGAACCAATTTTTGTTTTGTTAGGAAGTTATAAGGGTTAAAAGTTGACCAGCAATTTCTCATTTTTACAACATAATTTACAAAACCATTTTTTAATGCAGGTAACGAGTTGGTTAGGAGCGTCTAACTGATTTGTAGGAGCCAGAACTCTTAATAGTTGGTAGGGGATCAAATACTCATTCCTCACTGCAAAATGCAAATAAATTTATATAATTTATACAAAGTGAATTTCTGGATTTTATTTTTGATATTCTACCTCTCAATGTTAAGATTAACCTACCCGTAAAATTATAGACTGTTCATGTCTTTGTCAGTGGGTAAACTTACAAAATCAGCAAGGGATCAAATACTAATTTCCCCCACTGTAGTTGTGGGGTTGATGTCAGCTTTGCAATATCGGCTGACATCAAGCCCAGGGGTTAGTAATGGAGAGGCATCTATAAGACACCCCTATTACTAACCCCCATAGTCAAGTGTATTAAAAACAAACACATAGTAAAGTTCTTTGTTTGAAATAAAAATTCCCTGACCCTCTTTTCCCCGTTTATTAAAATTCAAAGAAAAATAAAAAATCAAAGAAATCCACACCTGTCCGCCAATAATCAATTTGTCCCACCACAAGGCAGACACAGCTACATCTGGACTCTTTGTTCAGTGGTGACACAAAAAGTAACCTCTCAACCCGATATCCAGGAAGCCTGAGCTGCACGTGAAGAATACAGCTTCAGTGCCAAGATCTGACATCAGGAAGGTGACTGGAGTTCATAGCCCATGAATTCTGGTCACCTCACTGTCATCAACACTCGGTGATTGAACAAGAAAAGGAAGTCAGATATTCTCTATGACAGCATTAGGCAGTCAGTCATGGAGGTGGCAGCGTCACTGGTTCAGTCACTGCCCTGAGTATACAGAGCAGCCGCTGACTGACAGCCGGCCTCAATGCAGAGCCAGTGTCAGTCAGGACCGGGGTGTATTCTCAGAGCTGTGACTAAACCAGCGCCGCCCCCGCCTCCATCACTGAATACCGAATGCTGGCGGCAAAAATATCTGACTTCCTTTTCTTGTTCAAAGCAGCGAGTGTTGACGACAGTGAGGTGACCGTAGTTCATGGGCTATAAACTCCGGTCACCTTCCCGACGTCAGAGCTCGGCACTGAAGCTGTGTTCTTCACAGGCAGCTCAGGGATCCCTGGATGCCAGGCTGAGCAGACACATTTTAAATAAAGGTCATTTTCTCCCCTCTGCATTTGGCTATGTGCAGGTTCCTGACAGCATTGTTAGCCTGCAGATTAATTAGCAAATTAGTTTTTTCAATAAACAAACTTAAAGCTGGAAAGGACCGAGTTCCCAGGATTTTGATAGATAGGGTGTACTCTACTCTACCTGTGTGATTAGTAGTTACTCAGGCCGCTACCAATTATTCTTCGGTGCATATCACTCACCTGTTGCTCTGACACTTAACCTGCTCTCCGCCATTTATATGCAATTACTTTGGCCCTTTGGGCACATGTGCAGTAAGGGGGTAATGTGTGTTTCCTCTTTTCCTCTTTTTTATACTTTTTGTGACAGGTTTTGTTACATGTTGTGTGTCTGTTTTTAATATTTTGCTCTAACAGCATATTAAATGTTGTGTTTTAATCCCAGCATTGCTATACCTATTTAACCTGCAGATTAACTGTATATCTGCAGGTTAACTGCATTATCCCTGGTGACAGGTTCCCTTTAAGTTGGAATTCATTCCATTTTGGCATAACCTTGAGGAAGGCGTAGCCAAAATGCGTTGGTTGGAGACCACTGGAGAAACCACTAGCATTTTATGATGTTTAACCCCTTAATGACAGCCAATACGTCTTTTAACTGACCTGAGATATAAGAGAATAGCGTGCCCATACAGGTGACAATCCAGCAGCTGTCGGCTGTACACTATAGCTGACAACTTGCTGTATCAGCCACGATTACTGTTTGCACCATCCAAATCTGTTTAACCCCTTAGATGCTGCTGTCAATAGTGACTACATCATTATAAATGGTTAACAGAGTGTAGGGGCTTCCTCTTTATCCCTATCGGTGCCCTCAGATCATGATTGTGTGGTCCCGATGTTTGCCATGGCAATTCATGACCAAATAGCGGCCTTAGAGTCAGACGGCTGTTGTAACCTGTTCAGAAGTTAGCGGCATTTAGGTGGTAAAAATACACATTTTCATTTCTGTCATACCACTTTGCACGAATTCCTGTAAAGCACCTGAAGGGTTAATAAACTACCTGACTGCAGTTTTCAATATGTCAGGGGATACTGTTTTTAAAATGGTATAACTTTTGGGGGTTTCCCAATATATGAGACCCCTAAAGTCACTTCAAACATGGATAGGTCCCTAAAAAAAAAAAAATTTAGTAAATTTCCTTGAAAAAGTGAAAAATTGCTGCTACATTTTTAAACCTCCTAAAATGCTAACAAAATAAAATAACATTTTACAAATGGTCCTGATGTAAAGCCGACATGTGGAAAATGTTATTTATTAATGGTTTGCTGTGGTATGACCACCTGGATTAAAGGGATAAACTTTCAAATTTCGAAAATTGCAAATTTTTTAACATTTTTCTCAAATTTTTGATATTTTTTATAAATAAATACAAAACATATTGACCTAAATTTACCATTATCATAAAGTATAATGTGTCATGAAAAAATAATCTCAAAATCACTGGGATTTGTTGAAGCGTTGCAGAGTTATTACCACATAAAGTGACACTGGTCAGATTTCAAAAATTTGGCTCCGTCACTAAAGGGTTAAATAAATTCTGCAGTTTTATTCATTTGATTATTGGCGAAGGCTTACACACAGCTTCATTACACTGTGAATCTGGTGAGCTGACTCTCCTGTCTTCCCTTTTCGTTTCCATATATATTTAGATTGTCAAAACAACACCATTTCCATGCACCACAGGGATCTCTCTTTTCTTACATTTGTCTATTGAATATTTGGGATACAACATGGACCAGTCAGTAACATCTATAAAGGATGTCATCCTAACAAGGCCATATATAAAAATTTCTAATGCAAAACCTATGGTTATTCATTATACAGTTTTCATTCAGTCTTTTCGGATCTATTTATTTCAAAGGTGAAATCCAGAAGACCTTGTGTTTAGATAGTCCTTAGTTCTTCTTGATCTGTACCTACTTACTTTTCTAATACTAACCTTTGGAGATCAAACACTCCGGTTTCTTCATGTGCCTAGTGACAAAAGTTTTCACAAATTTCTTCTATGACTTTTTATCTATTTTTTTCTGTTTCGCTTTCATTATTTGGTCAGAAGTCCTTATTGCTGACCAATGTTCATTTAAAAAGTAGCGCATACTGTACATTTTAATGTGGGAATCAGCATTTTTTCCAAGTTTCCCCGCTGCAGCTTCTATCTATAATTTTTGTTCTCTCTGAACTAGTGTGTTTAGACCAATTGTCCTAATGGCTCCATATACAGTACACAGAGATATAAGAGATTCCCGCTTTCTTGCTTTTACTTAGCACATGCTGAGAGCAGCAACAGAATTGTGTATTTAGTACAGTACATTGCAGTATACACTGAGCAGTGTGTCTGTGAATCCAGCACTGGGTTGAAATAAAAACACTTACTAAAAAATAGCACCACAATCTGTGTCTATCTGTAATCTCACTCTGCTGATCCATAATTCACTCCATAGACAAATTCTTCAATTCATAGACATAAAAAAATAACTGTTCATAATCTGATCTCTAAATGAGCTGGAAATCTGACCAAAATGGATTTTAGCTGTTTTTTAGAGTAATTTTTTTGGTTAAAAAGGCAGAGAGAAGGAGAAGAAGTGGATAACGTACAGTTGGGGAAACAAGTATTTGATACACTGCCGATTTTGCAAGATTTCCCATCAGCAAAGAATGGAGAGGTCAGTATTTTTTATCATAGTTACACTTCAACTGTGAGAGACATAATCCTAAAAAGATCCTGAAAATCACATTGTATGTTTTTTTCATAAATAATTAGCATTTTATTGCATGAAATAAGTATTTGATACAATAGCAAAACAGAACTTAATATTTGGTGCAGAAACCTTTGTTTGCAATTACAGAGGTCAGATGTTTCCTGTAATTCTTGACCAAGTTTGCACGCACTGCAGCAGGGATTTTGGCTCACTCCTCCATACAGATCTTCTCCAGATCTTTCAGGTTTCATTGCTGTCATGGGGCAACTGAGTTTTAGCTCCCACCAAAGATTTTCTATTGGGTTCACATCTGAAGACTGGCTAGACCACTCCAGGACATTCAAATGCTTCTTATGGAGCCATTCCTTAGTTGCCTTGGCTGTGTGTTTTGGGTCCTTGAAATGCTGGAAGACCCAGCCATGACTCATCTTCAATACTCTTACCGAAGGAAGGAGGTTGTTTGCCAAAATCTCATGATAGATGACCCGATCCATCCTCCCTTTAATACAGTGCAGTCATCCTGTCTCCTTTGCAGAAAAGCACCCACAAAGTATGATGTTTCCCCTACCATGCTTCACGGTTGGGATGGTGCTCTTGGGGTTGTACTCATCCTTCTTCTTCCTCCAAACACAGCGAGTGGAGTTGATACCAAAAAGTTTTATTTTAGTCCCATATGTCCACATGATCTTCTCCCATGCTCCCTCTGGATCATCCAGATAGTCATTGGTAAACTTCAAATAAGCCTGGACATGTGCTGACGTGAGCAGGGGGACCTTGCGTGCCCTGCAGGATTTTACCGAGGTGTCAGGACTCTGAACATTTTTTACCTTTTGTGCATTACTGCCCTTTTTCAAGATGGCATCTTTGGTCTCATGTGTACTGTGTCTCCTGCTATAAAACTCCACCCCAGCCTTCAGTCTGTGCTAGAGTATTCTGCCTTGCATCCAGCTCCTGACCTCTGATTACTCCCTGGCTATACACCTGCTCCTGTGAACCTATGAGGTGATCCTGCTACTCTGCTCTGAGTTCCTGCTGCATACACAAGTTTCCAGTAATCCTCCTTCATCTGCTGTTCGTGTTTACTTCCATCTGCATTTGCTGGTCATGTAAGCTGTTGCTGCTTTGCAATAACCTGAGACTATTAACCAGGCCTCCCTGGTTGAGCTAAGATATGATTTGAACTGCCTAATAAGCATATCTATCTGTGCCTGGACTAAGACAAGGATTTATTCGTGTCAAGTATCCTCAAGAATAACTGTGCTTCATAGACTTTCTGCTTGATTGCATTTTCCTCTGAAGTTTCCTATAGACTGCTAAGCTGCGTTTATTATTTGCACCAAGTGTTGTGGACTTAGGTTTCTCTCTGCACCTGTTTGAATCACCGTGTGATACTATAGACTTTACCACTTATAAAACTGTGTCCTGTAGTTGTCTTGTTCCACGCAAAGAGTCTCCTGAGTTATCCCCTATAAGTATTACAGAATACTCTAGCCTAAAAAGAAAAAAAAAAAAAGGAGACTGCTGGAACAATGACTGCAGAAAGAAAATTAGAGCAGGTGTTTTCCATAATTAGATCACTGCAGAAAGATGTGGAAGGTCTGCAAAAGTTGTTTGGAAGCTTTGAACACAATCATAAAGTGTTTGGACAAACTTTGCAGGACTTGAGCAACCGCATGGCAGCCCAGGAAAACAAACTTGCTGGCATAGAGTCCCAGTATGGACGGGCTTTTCAGGACATAAGCACGCAAATAGCTGCACAAGTGACTTTACCCTCTGGGCAACCGCCACCAGCTGGCCCACCTAAGTTGCCCCCATTCAGATTTAATGGTGATCGCGACAAATTTCGTGGCTTTGTGAATCAATGTATGCTATATTTTGATGTGCATGCTGACTGTTTTCCTACTGATAGATCCAAAGTATTGTGTGTAATAATGCTACTGACCTCACGAGCGCTCGCCTGGGCGAATCCGATGATTGAGTCTCGTGACCCACGGTTAAATGACTTGGATGATTTCTTGGCCGCTATGGCATTAATGTTTGATGACCGTAATCGCCGTGCAACCACTGAATCTGCTTTGTTGTCTTTACGCCAGGCTAAACGTTCTGTTATTGAGTATGCCACTGAATTCAGGAGATTGGCGGTAGATACCAATTGGGACAGTTATGCACAATTGCCTATTTTTAAAAGGGGTCTGTCTAGTATTGTAAAAGATGAACTAGCCCGCTCTGAGTCACCAGAAGAGCTAGAGACATTTATACAGCATTGTGTGCGCATAGACATTCGCCTTACTGAGCGTAGGCAGGAGAAATTTGCTGCATATAACCGTGTTTCTAACTTTTCCCTTCCTTCCAAAGAGCCTGCAGGTAAAATCTCTCGAGAGGTGGAGGAAGTGCTCATGGAAATTGATTCCGTTCAGAGGCGCGAGATCAATGAGCGCCGGGAGTATCGCCTGCGTGAAAGTCTATGTTTCTACTGCGGCCAGTCTGACCACTTCTTGATCAATTGTCCTAATTGTCCTAGATGGCCTAACAAGGTGCTAGCAGCAATAGGGGAGTATGACAATTGTGATGATGAATCTGACATCTCTGAATGTAGCCTGCCTTTAAACGCTGTATTCCATTCTCTTTCTATGACTTCTTCCCCCAAGGAGCTGAAGGAAAAGAACTCTCACTGTTCTCTCCCTATTAAGATCCTGTGTTCAGGACAGTGGATTTCCAGTTGAGCTATGATTGACGCTGGTGCAGGTGGCAATTTCATGGATATCGCATGTGCCAAGTAACATGGTATTAAAATTCAGCAAAGAGCCTCTCCAATTACCATGGAAACAGTGGATGGGTCACCTTTAATCTCTGGGCCTGTGGATCAGGAGACAGTACCCCTTGAAATTTTGTTGGAGCCTAAGCATCAGGAGCAACTTTCTTTCTTGCTAATTTCTTCTCCTCATTTTCCTGTGATTTTAGGCATTCCTTGGTTGCGTTCTCAGATCCCAATTATCAACTGGGAGACCAAGGAGATTATCTTCCCAACAAGGAGCAACTCAGCGTTAACAGAAGCTGTCCCTGAGTCCACGGCTACGGAACCACATGTACAGGTATTTTCTTTACCTCCAGCTTATAAAGAGTTCTCTGACATCTGTGACAAGAAGAATGCAGATCAGCTTCCTCCACACAGGCATTATGACTGTCCCATTGAGCTGCTTCCCGGGGCAGCCATTCCTTTTGGTAACGTATACCCTTTGGCGGCACCTGAGCTTCAAGCCTCAAAAGAGTATATTGATGAAAATCTGGCCAAAGGCTTCATATGTCCTTCTTCCTCACCAGCAGGGGCACCTATCTTTTTTGTAAAGAAGAAGGATGGGACCCTGAGACCCTGTGTTGACTATCGAGAACTCAATAAGGTAACCGTATGAAACCGTTACCCTTTGCCTCTGATTCCCGAATTACTAGAAAGAGTCCGCCATGCTAAGGTGTTCTCTAAACTGGATCTTCGTGGGGCTTATAATTTGGTGCGTATTCGTTCAGGGGATGAGTGGAAGACAGCATTCAGATACCGGTATGGACGCTTTGAATCTCTTGTGATGCCTTTCGGGCTTTGTAACGCCCCTGCAACATTTCAACACCTTGCTAATGACATTTTCAGAGATTTATTGGACCAGTTTGCAGTTATCTATTTGGACGATATACTAATCTTTTCTGACTCTCTACAGGAACATGAAGAACATGTCAAAACTGTTTTAAGACGTCTGAAAGAGAACCATCTGTATATTAAGCCGGAGAAATGCGAGTTCCATCGTTCTGAGATACAGTTCTTAGGTTATATCATCTCTCCCCAGGGACTGAACATGGAAACTGGTAAGATTCAGGCTATCCTTGACTGGCCGGTACCCAAGAACGTTAAGGAGGTCCAACGTTTTATTGGTTTAGCAAATTTATACAGACGCTTCATTCGAAATTTTTCTGATATTGTCCGTCCCATTACTTCCTTGACAAAGAAGGAAAAGCCCTTTAAGTGATCATCACAGGCTCAAGAAGCTTTTGATCGGCTTAAAGTCTGTTTCACATCAGCACCGCTGTTGATACACCCAGATTCAACACTTCCTTTCATTGTGGAGGTGGACGCTTCTGATAATGCTTTGGGGGCTATTCTCTCCCAAAGAACTGGAGAGAAGGGTCTGCTACATCCTTGTGCTTTCTTTTCCCGTAGACTAACCTCAGCAGAGAAGAATTATGACGTGGGAGACAAGGAATTGCTGGCTATTATTGCGGCTTTCAAAGAATGGAGGCATCATCTGCAAGGAGCTGCACAACAGATCATAGTGCTAACTGTCCATCGCTATCTAGAGTTCCTTAGATCCGCTAGATGTCTTTCTCCTTGTCAGGCTCGTTGGATCTTATTTTTAAATCAATTTAACTTTGTTATCTCGTACCGTCCAGGTTCTCGTAATGGAAAGGCTGATGCCTTATCCCGAATCCATGCTGGGGATTCCGTACCTGGAGCCCCGTCCAAGACCATTCTATCTGATACCAATTTCATCGGAGTTATTCACGATCAGGACTTGTGGAAGGAGTGCAGGGAGGCCTATGACGGTGATTTATTTCTGGCCAACCCACCTGTGGATATTAATCTTGTCTTTAAGGGTGGCATGTGGTTCAGAGAACGACGTATCTACGTCCCGGAGGTCATCTGTCTGCAGATCCTCAAGTTGGTACATGACTCCAAGTTGGCTGGTCACAGGGGGGTACAGAAGACACAAGAGTTCCTGAGCCAATTCTTCTGGTGGCCAACTTGCCTGAAGGATACCAAGGACTATGTTCTCTCTTGCGAGGTATGTGCTCATTACAAGACTCCTCATGTGGCACATACGGGTCTTCTACAACCATTACCTGTTCCATACCACCTTTTGGGGTCTATGTCAATGGACTTTATTGTGGAGCTGCCTACATCGGGGGGCATGAATACAATCATGGTGGTAGTTGATCGCCTGACTAAAGCTGCTCATTTTGTTCCGTGCACAGGCCTCCCCTCAGCTAAAGATACAGTGAACTTGGTTATACAGAATGTCTTTCGGTTGCATGGGGTTCCGGATGAGATCATCTCTGACCGTGGAGTACAGTTCACTTCAAGATTCTGGAAGGGGTTTTGCTCTGCACTCAACATTAATGTCTGTCTCTCTTCTGCTTACCATCCCCAGACAAATGGTCAGACTGAGCGTTCCAACCAGACGCTGGAACAATATCTAAGATGTTATGTCAGCCATCTCCAGGATGATTGGTTGGAGTTGTTGCCGTTAGCCGAATTTTCATATAATAACTCTCAGAGCGCCTCCACTAAATTTACACCTTTCTTTGCCAATCTGGGTTATCATCCGTGTATTTTACCTAGTTCTCCAATTAATTCTCCGGTTCCGGCAGTGGAGGAAAGGCTGACTGCGATGAGACAGAATCTGGAGGTTCTGAAGGAATCCCTGACCACAGCTCAAGAACGTTATAAGAGATCGGCTGATAGATTCCGTAAACCTGCACCCATGTTCAAGGTAGGAGATTCCGTGTGGTTAGCAACTAAGAATCTGAAGTTAAACGTTCCTTCACAAAAACTTGGACAGAAATTCATTGGCCCTTTCATGATCAACGGTATTGTGAGCTCTGTGGCCTGCTGGCTAAAGCTGCCTAGGACAATGAAGGTACACCCAGTTTTTCATGTATTTTTACTAAAGCCTGTATCTCCTAGTACCTTCCAGGGACATGTTGTGCCACCTCCGCAGCCTGTGGTGATTGATGGGAAAGAACAATTTGTGGTGGAGGAAATTTTTGATTCCAGGATTAGCAGGAATCGGCTCCAATATCTGATAAGATGGCAGAGAAATCCCCCTGAGGAAGACTCTTGGGAACCTGTGGAAAACATTAATGCCCAACAGAAGATTTCTCGTTTTCATCAGAGATTCCCTGAGAAACCAGGTCAAGGATCGTCTTGAGGCCGCTTCTAAGGAGGGAGTAATGTCAGGACTCTGAACATTATTTACTTTTTGTGCATTACTGCCCTTTTTCAAGATGGCGTCTTTAGTCTCATGTGCACTGTGTCTCCTGCTATAAAACTCCACCCCAGCCTTCAGTCTGTGCTAGAGTATTCTGCCTTGCATCCAGCTCCTGACCTCTGATTACTCCCTGGCTATAAACCTGCTCCTGTGAACCTGTGTGGTGATCCTGCTACTCTGTCCTGAGTTCCTGCTGCATACACAAGTTTCCAGTAATCCTCCTTCATCTGCTATTCATGTTTACTTCCATCTGCATTTGCTGGACATGTAAGCTGTTGCTTCTGCTGCAATAACCTGAGACTATTAACCAGGTCTCCCTGGTTGAGCTAAGATATGATTTGAACTGCCTAATAAGGATATCTATCTATGCCTGGACTAAGACAAGGATTTATTCGTGTCAAGTATCCTCAAGAATAACTGTGCTTCATAGACTTTCTGCGTGATTGCATTTTCCTCTGAAGTTTCCTATAGACTGCTAAGCTGCGTTTATTATTTGCACCAAGTGTTGTGGACTTAGGTTTTTCTCTGCACCTGTTTGAATCACCATGTGATAATATAGACTTTACCACTTATAAAACTGTGTCCTGTAGTTGTCTTGTTCCACGCAAAGAGTCTCCTGAGTTATCCCCTATAAGTATTACACGAGGAAGATTGACAGTCATCTTGTGTTTTATCCATTTTCTAACAATTGTGCCAACAGTTGTTGCCTTCTCACCAAGCTGCTTCTCTATTGTCCTGTAGCCCATCCCAGCCTTGAGCAGGCCTACAATTTTGTCTCTGGGGGTCGATAGGCAGCTCTTTGGTTCTGGCAATGGTTGATAGGTTAGAGTGTGATTGAGTGTGTGGACAGGTATCTTTTATACAGTTAACGAGTTCAAACAGGTTAAATTTTATACTGGTAATGAGTGCAAATTAGGAAGGCTTTTTAAAGAAAAACTAACAGTTCTGTGAGTGCCAGAATTCTTGCTGGTTAGTAGGTAATCAAAAATTTCATGTAATAAAATGCAGCTGAATTATTTAAAAGTCATACAATGTGATTTTCTGATTTTAATTTTTAGATTCTGTCTTTCACAGTTGAAGTGTACCTGCGATAAAAATTGCAGACCTCTCCATTCTTTGTAGGAGGGAAAATTTGCAAAATCGACAGTGTATCAAATACTTACTTTCCCCACTGTATATATAAAATATACACAATATTCTTTCTTTTGCAAAAACGAAATATTTTATAATATAAAGTTGCCAAAATTGAGATATTGCATTTGCTGCCTCTTGTCACTGTGTGCAGAATGGGAGGTTTAGAAAGCTGATTATTGTCATTCATCACAAGTTTCAATGTGAAAGTTTCTTGGCTACTTAGGAGAAGATAATGACTTATTTGCGGAGACATGTACTGTATCATGAGTCCGCTCCAGTCTATAAAAATTAAATGGCAAAGACAGCTTAGAAATTCCTTGTGTCTTTTTATAGCTCTATATCGCCGCAGAGCCTTATAAATATTTGAAATGGAACATTGTCTATGGATATGAGGAACTCATTCTGACAAACGCTATGGCCGATGTTACCAGGAACACCATTGATTTTTGCATACATAGGACCTGATTTATTATTGCATTTTTTTGTTTGTACCAAATTTATCTTTCCGTTTGTGCCTTTTTTAAAGGTTATTTTATATGTGTTCACATGTTTGGGTTTTTTGTTTTATAGTTTACCACTGTGGGTATGGTTTAGGGCTTCCAGACATGTTTTCTTGATTTATCATTTGCAACTTTTCAAAGAATCCCAAAATTTGTCACAAATGTTCTCAAATACCCCCTGGAGTAATTTAATGCACAACAACATTTTTTTTATAATTTTTGTGACATTTTGGAAAACATACAACTTTTGATCTACATTTTTGGTTAAAGACATTAAAAAAAAATTTTGTATGAATTTGGCACAAAAAACGTCAGCGAACACCACAATCCAAAAAAAAATGATACAAAAACCCTGTAAATGATGAATCAGGGCCATAGAACATAGTCTAGCAATGAAGATTAGCTAAGGATAGGCTTTATATAGTGGATTGGTTGAGGTTCCACTGCTGAGTAGAGAAGATAAGCGGATAAGACAAAATTTGAATTTTTTAAATTATTCTCTGCAAATTTCATGTCCACTATGACATTCTTTTCAGGCTCCAGAGCATAACAATAGTAATATGTAAAGAAATACTTACCGTATATACTCGAGAATAAGCTGAACCAAGTATAAGCCGAGGCACCTAAACTTGCCACGAAAAACTGGGAAAACTTATTGACTCAAGTATAACCCAGGTATGCATTGTCCCCTCATCCCTATCCTGGCATGTATGGCTCCCCATCGCTGTCCTTGTACGCATGGCTCTCCGTCCCTGTGTGCATGGCTCCTTATCTCCTATCCCTGTATGCATGGTTCCTATAAAAAAAAACACACATCCTACTTACCTTCCCTGCGTGCCCTCGCTGCATCTTGTTCCGGCACCAGCAGCTCTTCCAGCTGAGCGATCACTTGTCCCCACTCATAATGACGGAGCCAAATTTTTTAAATCTGGCCAGTGTCACTTTATGTGGTAATAACTCTGCAACGATTCAACAAATCCCAGTGATTTTTAGATTGTTTTTTCATGACACATTATACTTTATGATAATGGTAAATTTAGGTCAATATGTTTTGTGTTTATTTATAAAAAAATATCAAAAATTTGAGAAAAATGTAAAAAAATTTGCAATTTCGAAATTTGAATGTTTATCCCTTTAATCCAGATGGTCATACCACAGCAAACCATTAACCCCTTCACCCCCAAGGGTGGTTTGCACGTTAATGACCGGGCCAATTTTTACAATTCTGACCACTGTCCATTTATGAGGTTATAACTCTGGAACGCTTCAACGGATCTTGGCGATTCTGACACTGTTTTCTCGTGACATATTGTACTTCATGATAGTGGTAAAATTTCTTCGATATAACTTACGTTTATTTGTGAAAAAAACGAATATTTGGCGAAAATTTTGAAAATTTTGCAATTTTCCAACTTTGAATTTTTACGCCCTTAAATCACAGACATATCTCACGCAAAATACTTAATAAGTAACATTTCCCACATGTCTACTTTACATCAGCACAATTTTGGAACCAAAATTTTTTTTTTGTGATGGAGTTATAAGGGTTAAAAGTTGACCAGCAATTTCTCATTTTTACAACACCATTTTTTTTTTAGGGACAACATCTCATTTGAAGTCATTTTGAGGGGTCTATATGATAGAAAATACCCAAGTGTGACACCATTCTAAAAACTGCACCCCTCAAGGTACTCAAAACCACTTTCAAGAAGTTTATTAACCCTTCAGGTGTTTCACAGGAATTTTTGGAATGTTTAAATAAAAATAAACATTTAACTTTTTTTCACACAAAATTTATTTCAGCTCCAATTTGTTTTATTTTACCAAGGGTAACAGGAGAAAATAGACCCCAAAATTTGTTGTACAATTTGTCCTGAGTACGCTGATACCCCATATGTGGGGGTAAACCACTGTTTGGGCGCATGGCAGAGCTCGGAAGGAAAGGAGCGCCATTTGACTTTTCAATGCAAAATTGACTGGAATTGAAATGGGACGCCATGTTGCATTTGGAGAGCCCCTGATGTGCCTAAACATTGAAACCCCCCACAAGTGACACCATTTTGGAAAGTAGACCCCCTAAGGATCTTATCTAGATGTGTGGTGAGCACTTTGACCCAACAAGTGCTTCACAGAAGTTTATAATGCAGAGCCGTAAAAATAAAAAATCATATTTTTTCACAAAAATGATCTTTTCGCCCCCAATTTTTTATTTTCCCAAGGGTAAGAGAAGAAATTAGACCCCAAAAATTGTTGTGCAATTTGTCCTGAGTACGCTGATACCCCATATGTGGGTGTAAACCATTGTTTGGGCGCAGGGCAGAGCTCGGAAGGGAAGGAGCGCCATTTGACTTTTCAATGCAAAATTGACTGGAATTGAGATGGGACGCCATGTTGTGTTTGGAGAGCCCCTGATGTGCCTAAACATTGAAACCCCCCACAAGTGACACCATTTTGGAAAGTAGACCCCCTAAGGATCTTATCTAGATGTGTGGTGAGCACTTTGACCCAACAAGTGCTTCACAGAAGTTTATAATGCAGAGCCGTAAAAATAAAAAATCATATTTTTTCACAAAAATGATCTTTTCGCCCCCAATTTTTTATTTCCCCAAGGGTAAGAGAAGAAATTAGACCACAAAAGTTGTTGTGCAATTTGTCCTGAGTATGACGATACCCCATATGTGGGGGTAAACCACTGTTTGGGCGCATAGCAGAGCTCGGAAGGGAAGGAGCGCTATTTTACTTTTCAATGCAAAATTGACTGGAATTAAGATGGGATGCCATGTTGCGTTTGGAGAGCCCCTGATGTGCCTAAACATTAAAAACCCCCACAAGTGACACCATTTTGGAAAGTAGACCCCCGAAGGAACTTATCTAGATGTGTTTTGAGAGCTTTGAACCCCCAAGTGTTTCACTACAGTTTATAACGCAGAGCCGTGAAAATAAAAATTCTTTTTTTTTTCACAAAAATGATTTTTTAGCCCCCAGTTTTGTATTTTCACAAGGGTATCAGGATAAATTGGACCCCAAACATTGTTGTCCAATTTGTCCTGAGTACGCTGATACCCCATATGTGGGGGGCAACCACTGTTTGGGCGCATGACAGAGCTCGGAAGGGAAGGAGCACCATTGGGAATGCAGACTTAAATGGATTGGTCTGCAGGCGTCACGTTGCATTTGCAGAGCCCCTGATGTACCCAAACAGTACAAACCCCCCACAAGTGACCCCATATTGTAAACTAGACCCCCCAAGAAACTGATCTAGATGTGTTGTGAGAACTTTGAACCCCCAAGTGTTTCACTACAGTTTATAACGCAGAGCCGTGAAAATAAAAATTCTTTTTTTTTTTCACAAAAATGATTTTTTAGCCCCCAGTTTTGTATTTTCACAAGGGTATCAGGATAAATTGGACCCCAAAAGTTGTTGTCCAATTTGTCCTGAGTACGCTGATACCCCATATGTGGGGGGGAAGCACTGTTTGGGCGCATGACAGAGCTCGGAAGGGAAGGAGCGCCATTTGGAATGCAGACTTAAATGGATTGGTCTGCAGGCGTCACGTTGCATTTGCAGAGCCCCTGATGTACCCAAACAGTACAAACCCCCCACAAGTGACCCCATATCGGAAACTAGACCCCCCAAGGAACTTATCTAGATGTGTTGTGAGAACTTTGAACCCCCAAGTGTTTTACTACAGTTTACAACGCAGAGCCGTGAAAATAAAAAATCCTTTTTTTCCCACAAAACTTATTTTTTGGCCCCCAGTTTTGTATTTTCCCAAGGGTAGCAGGAGAAATTGGACCCCAAAAGATGATGTCCAATTTGTCCTGAGTACACTGATACCCCATATGTTTGGGTAAACTCCTGTTTGGGCACACGGGAGAGCTCTGAAGGGAAGGAGCACTGTTTTCCTTTTTCAACGCAGAATTGGCTGGAATTCAGATCGGATGCCATGTCCCGTTTGGAGAGCCCCTGATGTGCCTAAACAGTGGAAACCCCCCAATTATAACTGAAACCCTAATCCAAACACACCCCTTACCCTAATCCCAACAGTAACCCTAACCACTCCTCTAACCCAGACACACCCAACCCTATTCCCAACCGTAAATGTAATCCAAACCCTAACCCTATCTTTAGCCCCAACCCTAACTGTAGCCCCAACCCTAGCCCCAACCCTAACCCTAGCCCTAACCCTAGCAATAACCCTAGCCCTATCACTAGCCCTAACACTAGCCGTAACACTAGCCCTAACCCTAGCCCTAACTCTAACCCTAGCCCTAACCCTAGCCCCAACTCTAACCCTAGCCCTAACCCTAGCCCCAACCCTAGCCCCAACCCTAGCCCTAACCCTAGCCCTAACCCTAACCCTAGTCCTAACCCTTGCCCTAACCCTAACCCTAACCCTAGCCCTAACTCTAGTCCTAACTCTAGCCCTAACCCTAACCCTAACCCTAATGGGAAAATGGAAATAAATACATTTTTTAATTTTTTTATTTTTCCCAAACTAAGGGGGTGATGAAGGGGGGTTTGATTTACTTTTATAGCGGGTTTTTTAGCGGATTTTTATGATTGGCAGCCGTCACACACTGAAAGACGCTTTTCATTGCAAAAAATATTTTTTGCGTTACCACATTTTGAGAGCTGTAATTTTTCCATATTTGAGTCCACAGAGTCATGTGAGATCTTATTTTTTGCGGGACGAGTTGACGTTTTTATTGGTAACATTTTCGGACACGTGGCATTTTTTGATCGCTTTTTATTCCGATTTTTGTGAGGCAGAGTGATCAAAAACCAGCTATTCATGAATTTCTTTTGGGGGAGGCGTTTATACCGTTCCGCGTTTGGTAAAATTTATAAAGCAGTTTTATTCGTCGGGTCAGTACGATTACAGCAATATCTCATTTATATCATTTTTTTTATGTTTTGGCGCTTTTATACGATAAAAACTATTTTATAGAAAAAATAATTATTTTGGTATCGCTTTATTCTCAGGACTATAACTTTTTTATTTTTTTGCTGATGATGCTGTATGGCGGCTTGTTTTTTGCGGGACAAGATGACGTTTTCAGCAGTACCATGGTTATTTATGTCAGTCTTTTTATCGCGTGTTATTCCACTTTTTATTCGGCGGTATGATAATTAAGCATTGTTTTTTGCCTCGTTTTTTTTTTTTTCTTACGGTGTTTACTGAAGGGGTTAACTAGTGGGGCAGTTTTATAAGTTGGGTCGTTACGGACGCGGCGATACTAAATATGTGTACTTTTATTGTTTTTTTATTTTATTTAGCTAAAGAAATGTATTTATGGGAATAATATTTTTTTTTTTTCTTTATTTAGGATATTTTTTTTATTTTTTTTTTACACACATGTGGGGAATTTTTTTTTTACTTTTTTACTTTGTCCCAGGGGTAGACATTACAGATCATTGATCTGACAGTGTGCACAGCACTCTGTCAGATCGACGATCTGCTGTGTAGGGCTGCAGGCTTACCAAGTGTCTGCTCTGAGCAGGCACTCGGTAAGCCACCTCCCTCCCTGCAGGACCCGGATGCCGCGGCCATCTTGGATCCGGGACCTGCAGCGAGGAGGGAGGTAGGAGACCCTCGGAGCAATGCGATCACATCGCGTTGCTACGGGGGTCTCAGGGAAGCCCGCAGGGAGCCCCCTCCCTGCGCGATGCTTCCCTATACCGCCGGTACACCGCGATCATGTTTGATCGCGGTGTGCCGGGGGTTAATGTGCCGGGGGCGGTCCGTGACCGCTCCTGGCACATAGTGCCGGATGTCAGCTGCGATATGCAGCTGACACCCGGCCGCGATCGGCCGCGCTCCCCCCGTGAGCACGGCCGATCGCATATGACGTACTATCCCGTCGGTGGTCATACGGGCCCACCCCACCTCGACGGGATAGTACGTCTGATGTCAGAAAGGGGTTAATAAATAACATGTCCCACATGTCGGCTTTACATCAGGACCATTTGTAAAATGTTATTTTATTTTGTTAGCATTTTAGGAGGTTAAAAAATGTAGCAGCAATTTTTAATTTTTTCAAGGAAATTCACTAAATTAATTTTTTTAGGGACCTATCCATGTTTGAAGTGACTTTAGGGGTCTCATATATTGGGAAACTCCGAAACGTGATACCATTTTAAAAACAGTACCCCCTGACATATTGAAAACTGCAGTCAGGTAGTTTATTAACCCTTCTGATGCTTTACAGGAATTAATGCAAAGTGGTATGACAGAAATGAAAATGTGTATTTTTACCACCTAAATGTCTCTAACTTCTGAACAGGTTACTACAGCCGTCAGCCTCTAAGGCCGCTATTTGGTCATGAATTGCCATGGCAAACATCAGGACCACACAATCATTATCCGAGGGCACCAATTTGGATAAAGAGGAAGCCCCCACACTCTGTTAACCATTTATAATGATGAAGTCACTATTGACAGCAGCAGCTAAGGGGTTAAACAGATTTGGATGGTGCAAACACTGATTGTGGCTGATACAGCAAGTTGTCAGCTATAGTGTACAGCCGACAGCTGCTGGATTGTCACCTGCATGTGGAGGCTATTCTCTTATATCTCAGGTCAGTTAAAAGACGTATTGGCTGTCATTAAGGGGTTAAGGTAATGAATATTCACTCCACGCCTATGGGAGTGGAGAGACGTGAATATTCATTACCTTAATGAGACAAGTGATTGCTCTGCCAGAAGAGCTGCTGGCGCCGGTTGGAACGAGATGCAGCAAGGGTTCACAGGGAAGGTACCTTAAGTAGGATGTATGCTGGAAGCCGGCAGCTGCGTCTGTAACTGCATGCTATAAGAGATATGAATATTTACTGCTAGCAGTGGGCACATGCTTTAGCTGCAGCTGCCAACTCCTGCTTCTGTGACTCGCTGCTCCGCCCATCCCCCTCCCCACCATCTTCTGCTCCCCAGATCAACACCTGCTCCTGGACCTGGAGAGGCTTAAAGCCACAGTGTCTTGCACCAACTGTGAAATTTGGTGGAGGATCGGTGATGATCTGGGGATGCTTCAGAAAGGCTGGAATTGGGCAGGTTGTTCTTTGCAAGGGAGGTATGAATCAAGCCGCATACAAGGTTATCCTGGAAAAACAGTTGATTCTTTCTGCTCAGGCAATGTTCCCCAACAATGAGGTCTGGTTTTTCCAGCAGCACAATGCACCATGCCACACAGCTAGGTCAATCAAGGTGTGGATGAAGGACCACCACATCAAATCCCTGTCATTGCCATCCCAATCTCCAGACCTGAACCCCATTGAAAACCTCTGGAATCGCAATCAAGAGGAAGATGGATAGTCACAAGCCATCAAACAAAGACAAACTGCTTAAATTTTTGTACTAGAAGTGGCATAAGGTCACCCAAAAGCAGTGTGAAAGACGTGTGGAAAGCATGTCAAGACGCATGAAAGCTGTGATTAAAAATCATGGTTATTCCACAAAATATTGATTTCTGAACTCTTCCTGAGTTAAAATACTCGTATTGTTGTTTCTAAATGATTATGAACTTGTTTTGGGGTTGGTTTTTTTTGCATTATTTGAGATTTGCAGCAATGCATTTTTTTGTTATTTTGACCTTTTCTCATTTTCAGAAAATAAATACAAAATTTATTGCTTGGAACTTCGAAGACATGTCAATAGTTTATAGAATAAAAGATCAATTTACATTTTACTCAAAAAAATACCTATAAAGAGAAAAATCAGACAAACTGAACATTTTGAAAATATTACTGATGACACAAGATTTATAAAACCAAATATTTTATTGTATAATATAAAGACACCAAACAAAACAAAACACAGAAATCCGGAGGAGGCACAAAATATAATTCACAGAAATAATTGGTGCAAAGGCAATTTACTACAAAATATATAATATAATAATTAATAAGGCTCTTGCCTCCAATTCATATGTCCATACAAACATGAGCCGCGGTAAGACCCAACCAGCAATAAAATCAATGCCAATAGTGCATTCAAACCTCGTGGATTTATTATCCACTTCTCTAGGTAATCTAAATATAAGGTGCACAGTGCATAATGCTAATGGCACTTACTGCCAATGTAAAATGATGTAGGGTATAGTCCCTGTGCAGTACCTATCTCACGATCTCTAGAAGATACAATTAGTTTAAGGTGCAAAGTGCATATGATGGACCTTACCGGTGCTCATGTTGGCGTTCCTGTGCCTCAACCCCGCACTCCAACGCGAGTTTCGCACGTCGCTTCTTCACTCCCTGAACTAATTGTATCTTATAGAGATCGTGAGATAGGCACTGCACAGGGACTATACCCTACATCATTTTACATTGGCAGTAAGTGCCATTAGCATTATGCACTGTGCACCTTATATTTAGATTACCTAGAGAAGTGGATAATAAATCCACGAGGTTTGAATGCACTATTGGCATTGATTTTATTGCTGGTTGGTTCTTACCGTGGCTCATGTTTGTATGGACATATGAATTGGAGGCAAGAGCCTTATTAATTATTATATTATATATTTTGTAGTAAATTGCCTTTGCACCAATTATTTCTGTGAATTATATTTTGTTCCTCCTCCGGATTTCTGTGTTTTGTTTTGTTTGGTGTCTTTATATTATACAATAAAATATTTGGTTTTATAAATCTTGTGTCATCAGTAATATTTTCAGGTAGTTTTTTTGGTTATATGCTTGTGTTTCTTCTTGGAATGTAAAGAATATTGGGTTAGAATTTTCTCCTTTGTTTTTTGGTAAACTGAACATTTTGCCGTGGTCTCTTAATTTTTACCAGAGCTGTATTTTGATCCATCAAGTATTACATGCTTTCAGGTCCTTTTTTTGTGTTATATAACACACCCAAAAATCGTTGAAATATTTTCCTGGGCTACATCTCTCAGCCATACACAATTCCGTAGTGTGCAGTAAATATGTGTGATCTCTAGAACTGCTAAAAAGCTTTTAAAAAATTTGTAGGCCTCCAATTCTCAGATATACAGAGTGTTAGAGTTGGTGGATTGCACTAAATAAAATATTAATTAAAGTGCAATCGCAACCTGTGGTCCACCATGCCGAGATGTATAAGTGCTGCTAGTGTGAACAATGACGGAACAAAACACACTGTGTTAACTCCACATAGTATGAACAGGATGCAGGATACCTAGCTCTGTTAACTTCACAGAGAGGTAGAGCTCCGAGTTTGCTAAGTACTATATCCTGTTAAGGTCACAGGGAAGCTAGCACGTGGATTGAGCTTGCTCTACAACTCAACTGTGCTAACCACACACATGAATGAAGCAGATGCAAAGCCAAAAGAAAGAACTCATATGATGCTAGGTATAGAACCCTGTAGCCTTTGTAGAGAAGTATAACATAAGGGTTCAGCTTACTCTTTTACTGAACTCTGCCAATCGTGCACATGTACGAAACAGATGCTAAGCCAAGCAGCTAGTTACCCCAGTCCTGTCACTACTGAACCTGTGTCTGACCGGCACCCTAAGCATGTAGCAGACCAGAGACTCAGGTGTTGAGCCAAGGGAACAAAACCGCATAAGTGTGCAACCTGCCTGCCAAAGTATACAGTCTCTGAGCAAAGACAGACACACACACGCAGACAGAGCGGTAGAGCAGCCACCCACACACACCAAACATAAATGATACTAGCGCACCTGCGTGAACCGCTAGGCTCCACCCCAAACACTCACGCCAAGCCGGCCATGACATCGCCCGTGGGCCAATCCGGAGCTGACACATAACCAGAGCAGCTAACGTCTGACCACCAATGAGAAGATGCCACATCACAAACATGCTCAGTAAGGTGATCTCTGGACTTCGACTCCAGAGCTCAAGGTTGCACCTGTAAAACACTGGTTACCCTAGACTTGGCTGGACAGCCAGCAGTAACCAAGCGTATAACATGAGCCTGAGCAAGATGCTGGGACCGACATCTGTGCTGAGCAGCAATCGCAGTGGCCGGACTTGAATGGGAGACCACAGTACCAGATAAGGCTTGGGATCTATCCCGCACAGTGGGAGAATCCTGATGCCTAACACAGAGTTACATGGTCTGTGAACATTTTTGTGATCTGTAAACCTGCTAAAAAACTTTTTAAAATTTTGTAGACCTCCATTTCTCAGACATACAGTGTTACTTTGTCTATGAACATTTCACATATCTCAGTGAACAAAAGAAGAGATGGGTGAACCCGAACAGTAAAGTTCAACATCCGTACCGAACATCTACTATTCAGGCATAGACATCGAATACAGACTTCACCAAGAACAGACTTCACCAAGAAGTCCATATTACTGTTAGGGCTCAACCCCTCGAACACCTGGTATTTGTCGCTCTGTCCTGTCTATGACAGCGTGGCAAACACTGCTTGGGGTAAAATCATCACCGTCAGTGAGACAGCGGCAGTTCCCTTGCTGTCAAAAGACAGTGTGAACCGGCTACCGCTAACCACAAAAAAGAGAAAGTACATGCATCCAAAATTGGGATCACCACACTAGTAATTTTGGTATAAACATAACAATTTTTATTGAAAACACCACACAAAAGCCATATTAAAAACATTTTTAAAAAACCCAGACAGGGTAGAGAATTACGGTCCAGATAAACCTGAGTTAAATACTCAAAAAGGACACTTCACAGTCAAATCCATTAATATATTTGTCAAATAAGTCAGATTTTACAATGATATTGAATAGACACTATACGCATGCTGTTATCCAGTTCAAACAACAATATACAACAGCAGAACACTAATGGAGTGACAGGTTAAATATACTATCAGCACAATTAGCTGTCCCATACTAATACACACAAGTAAGGAGAGACCTATTTGCCCATAGGGCACAAAACGATCCAGTGCTCAGGGAATAAAAACCTTCAGGAGGCTGCACCAAAGGTCCCCATATCTTACCCTGATGCTGCCAAATAAGTAACCCCTAAGTAAATGACATGGCAGACTGTGCCAGTGTTGAGACCCACGCGTATCGACGCCTATACACTGTGTCCCAAATTATTATGCACAAAGAGTGATAAGGTTAGAATTTTTTTGTTTGTCATTTAAACTCATTGATGGTGATGTGTGTCAGGGCTCTTTATATCACTGAAAGCAATTGCAGATACCTGTGCAAATTAGTTTGGCAGGTGTGTCCAAATAAAGGCAAGACTACTTAAGAAGGCTGTTCCACATTATTAAGCAGCCTACATTTTTTGCCCAAATGGGAAAGAAAAAGGATGTGTCGGCTGCTGAGAAGCAACAAATTGTGGAGTATTTAGGTCAAGGCATGACTACAATCAACATTGCCAAGACACTTCATCATGATCATCGCACAATCAAGAAGTATGTAGCTGATTCCCAGCACACACGTGTGCGTGCTGATAAAGAAAAATTGAGGACTCTTTCCAACAGGCAATTGCATAAGGTTAAAAGAGCAGCTGCAAAAATGCCTTGTCATAGCAGCAGACAAGTTTTTGAAGCTGCTGGTGCCTCCAACATCCCCAGAACAACAAGATGCAGGGTCCCTCAGAGGTGCGTAAGCCATCCTGTCGACCACCTCTATCCACTGCACACAAGCAGAAACAGCTCCAGTGGGCCAAACGATACATGAAGACTGGCTTCCGAACTGTTTTGTTCACTGATGAGTGCCGTGCAACGCTCGATGGTCCAGATGAATGGAGTGGAGGATGGCTGGTTGATGGACACCCCATGAAAACACGGCTAAGGCGCCAACAAGGAGGAGGTGGAGTAATGTTTTGGGCTGGAATCATGGGGAGAGAGATTGTTGGCCCCTTTATGATCCCTGAAGGGGTAAAGATGAACTCCATAATCTATGTGGAGTTTCTAAAACAACACTTCCTGCCATGGTTCAAGAGGAAGAACCGTGCTTTCCGCAGCAAGATCATTTTCATGCATGATAATGCACCGTCTCATGCTGCAAAAAACACATCTGCATCTCTGGCTGCTATGGGCATAAAAGAGGACAAACTTATGGTGTGGCCACCATCTTCCCCTGACCTCAACCCCATTGAGAACCTCTGGAGCATCATCAAAAGGAGTGTCTATGATGGCGGGAGGCAGTTCACATCTAAGCAACAGCTCTGGGAGGGTATTCTGTCCACATGCAAAACAATTGAAGCAGAAACCATCCAAAAACTGACAAATTCAATGGACGAGAGAGTTCAGAAGCTTCTTTCGAACAAGGGGTCCTACGTGCAAATGTAACATCACCTAGAATAAAGTTTTCACTTGAAAACTGTTTGATTCCATTTTGTAAGCTGATAATGCTTATAACTTCACAATTGACCATTTTTTGTTCAAAATAAAAAAAAGGTTGAAAACTCTGCTGTGCATAATAATTTGGAGCATGCATTTTGAGTGTTTATTTTTTTTTTTAAGATTCTGTTTTCATAGGCAGTTTGTTCCAAAACATTATATATACTAGAATAGTAGATGACTGGAAAATAACAATGACTGCAATTCACATAGGTAATTTAGAGAAAATATGAGGAAATATTATTTGCATAATAATTTGGAACACAGTGTAGTGTCTTCCTCAAGGTCAGCAGCGGCTAATAAGAGTAAGATCAGGAGCAGCTGATGGAAGTATTCATCAGCGACGCCTGCGCTATAAATAAATAAATATATATATATATTTTTTAAACGGCGTAGGTTCTCCTGTATTTTTTATAACCAGACAGGCAAAACTCACAGCTGGGAGCTGCAAACCGCAGTGTTAGCAAGGCTGGATATCAAGAATAGAAGGGCCCCACACCATATTTTTTAATTAATTAATTAAATAAATAATTTTAAAAAATGGTGTGAGGCCCCCCATATTTGACAACCAGTCTGGCTCAAGTAGATCGCTGGGGGCTAGTATTCTCAGGCTGGTAAGCGGCCATGGATATTGCCCCCCCCGGCCTAAAAATAGCAGCCCACAGCCACCCAGAAAGGCGCATCTATTAGATGTGCCAATTCTAGTGCTTTGCCCGGCTCTTCCCCTTTGACATGTAGCAGTGGCACTTTTCCCATCCATTTGAACATTTTTACTGTCCCCCAGACTTCTTTGTAGGGTTTTCTGGAAAAAAGCTCTTCTTTCCCATTGACTTCCATTATATTCATTACTTGAAACAATCATGCGAGAATTAGGAATTGCTTGGTTCGAACAACGAGCACCAGAGAATTTTAGTGCTCTCTCATCCCTATTTGTCATACTTGTTATTGTTTTTTATAATGTATGTTTGAGATAGGTCTAGTTGATCAAAACGCCACATTTATATGCACAGCATTGGCTTGGCTGTAAACAATAAATTCAACATTTTCTTTGATTTCGGAGTGCCAGATTCTTCTCTATATATACCACGGAGCTGGACCCTATCTGAGCACCCCCCGAATTTTGGAGTGCCGTACTTTCCTACACTATACATGGAAAAATAAAAAAAAGTTATGGTTCTTGGAAGAAGGAGAAAAAAAACTAATTGCAAAAGCGAAAATTGGTTAAGCATTATGCAGCTTGTGTCTCTTAAAAGTTGGAATCACGGTAAGAGACAAAAATAAAGATAATTTTTTATTTTGAGCAACATTTATGATCCATTTGCACTATTTTAAAGATCTTGGCACAAAAAAAAACACATTAAGGAATATCACCAAACAAATATAGAAAAGTGATTTTAAAAAACAAATGATGAATCGGCCCCCAGATTCTATTCTCAGAGCCGAAGTTATGTTACAACATAATGGCTGGAATATTGTGTGCTGCTTTGGAGCAGATTTTCCTAAATATAATATTTCATATGAGGATATGTGCATTAACCCGTAGCCAAATTAAAGGTCCACAACTTAAAGATAAAAAAAACCTTTCCATCCTTCTGGACACTTCTGAGACCTACAGAGTGCATCTTGAAGAGCAGAAGAACAGTCAAGGTCAATTCAAAGTTCTTAAAAGTAGGTTAAGCTAAGTGAGGACTGCGAAGAAAATTATTTTAATTAAACCAATAAACATATATCACTCAATAACTGCATTGCGTTACAATGCAGGGAAGAGATTTTAAGAGGCAAATTGAATAAGTGTTTGTGACGATGACCTTATTTCATGAAGGCACAGATCGGAGGGGGTCATCCTACGGTAATAAATCAGATTGACGATTCCATAAAAATTTGGCTGCTTCTGTCATTTTTGGGTGGCTGGCTACATTAAAATATGTTTGCAGAAAAAGGAATGACAATCCCATAGGTCTTCACAATATGTCACTTGGGATCTAATTACCCCAGAGCTGCTGATTATGGAAAGCTGCCTAGCTCAGGCCGCAGAGAAATGTGGTTGTCTTGGAGAAAATATAAAAAATACATGGACGCAATTACAGTGTCCTCCTGTCTGTGAACCGAGGGAGAGAGGAACCAGGCCAGGAATCCGAAATAGACAGCGTTGGATAATAACTCATACATTCTACAGTTTAAAGAAATTTACAGTTTTAAGAAATTTAAAGGGAACCTGACATAAAAATGCTACCTGATCTGCAGGCGGGATGTTATTCAGCCGGAGGTACTGATCAGACTGATAGACTTTTTTTGTGGGAAAAGTTTCCGCAAAACTTACATTTTACTCATTGAAATTCCCGGAGTTTGTTTCATATGAGTCCAGTGACCCTTTCAGTGATTGACAGATTTCTTTGTGTAACAGAAACAGCTGTCAGTCACTGAGAAAGGACCTCCCACTGGACTCATATGGAAACAGACACCAGGGATTTCAAGGAATAAATACAGGTTATACTAAATCTTTTCCAACAAACCTATATATCACTATGCTCAGCTTCTTCTCTATAAACCATGCTGTCTGCAGGTCAAACGGTATGTACAATGTTGACATACACTTATATACTATGGGCCCCCTATAGTATGCTAATTATAACAGGCTGGAAAATGCTTCTATATAATGCACATATCCTATCTAACTCCTGGGGAAAGCAAGACACTACTGTACATTCCCCAAGATTGTACGGGACAGCATTTCTACACCTACTACACTAGCAATGTGAGCAGATTATTTTTACCTCTTCACCCTGGTAGCACCAGTATTAGATCAGAAAGTCAAGGTGAACAGCAGTGTGAGTAGCCTCTTCTTACCTCAGAACCCCTAGTATCTCCAGTATTAGATCAGATAGACAGGATGGACAGCAATGTGAGGGACTAGTGTTGAGCGACACCTTCCGATACTCAAAGGTATCGGTATTGGATGGGATCGGCCGATATCCAAAAAATATCGGATATCGCCAATACCGATACCCGATACCAATGCAAGTCAATGGGACACAAGTATCGGAAGCTATCCTGGATGGTTCCCAGGGTCTGAAGGAGAGGAAACTCTCCTTCAGGCCCTGGGATCCATATTCATGTAAAAAATAAAGAATTAAAATAAAAAATATGGATATACTCACCCCTCCGGCGGCCCCTGGACCTTACCGATGTAACCGGCAGCCTCCGTTCCTAAGAATGAGGAGTTTAGGACCTTCGATGATGTCGCGGCTTGTGATTGGTCGCGTGACCGCTCATGTGACCGCACACGCGACCAATCACAAGCCGCGACGTCATCGCAGGTACTAAACTCCTCATTCTTAGGAACGGAGGCTGCCGGTTACATCGGTAAGGTCCAGGGGACGCCGGAGGGGTGAGTATATCCATATTTTTTATTTTAATTCTTTATTTTTTACATGAATATGGATCCCAGGGCCTGAAGGAGAGTCTCCTCTCCTCCAGACCCTGGGAACCATACACTGGAAACTTCCGATTCCGATTTCCGATATCACAAAAATATCGGAACTCGGTATCGGAATTCCGATACAGCAAATATCGGCCGATACCCGATACTTGCGGTATCGGAATGCTCAACACTATGAGGGACCTCTTTTACTTCAGCACCCCTGGCATCTGCAGTATTATATCAGAAAAACGGTGGACAGCAGTGTGAGCAGTCTCTTCTTACCTCAACACACTTGGTATCTCCAGTATTAGATCAGAAAAATAGGGTGGAAATCAGAGTGATCTGCCTCTTCTTACCTCAACACCCCTGTATCTCCAGAATTAGATCAGATAGGATAGACAGCATGGTCAGCAGCCTCTTACTACCTCAACACCCAAGCTATCTCCAGTATTAGACCAGAAAGATTAGATGGACAACAGTTTGGGCAGCCTCGTCTTACCTCACAACTCTTGGTATCTCCAGTAGGGTTGAGCGAAAAGGATCGTTCATCTTCATAAGTCGCCGACTTTTGGCAAAGTCGGCGTCTCATGAAACCGAGCCGATCCCTGTGTGGGGTCTGCCATGCGGTACGCAACTTTCGCACCAAAGTCGCGTTTCGATGACGCTAAAAGCACCATTTCTCAGCCAATGAAGGTGGACGCAGAGTGTGGGCAGCGTGATGACATAGTTCTCAGTCCCCACCATCTTAGAGAAGGGCATTGCAGTGATTGGCTTGCTTTCTGCGGCGTCACAGGGGCTATAAAGGGGCGTTCCCGCCGACCGCCATCTTAATGCTGCTGCTCTGAGCGTAGGGAGAGGTTGCTGCCGCTTCTTCAGAAGCAGGGATAGTGATAGGCAGGGTACATAAAGCTACAAACCGCTTGTGCTGTAGCGATTTCCACTGTCCAACACCACCTTTTGTTTGCAGGGACAGTGGAAGCTAAATTTTTTTTTCCTCAGCGCTGTCGCTCATTGGGCTGCCCTAGAAGGCTCCCTGACCCTGATAGCTGCGTTGCTGTGTGTGTACGATGCTGTGTAAACCAACTGTTTTTTTCAAAGCACAAATCCTGTTTTTCCTTCCTTTCTGCACAGCTATCTTGTGTTTGTCCACACTTTTGTGTGCAGCAGCCCTTTTTATAGCTGCCTGCCATACTTTTCTGAGATTACTGCAGGGAGATAAATATTGGCAAGTCTGCCTCTGTGCCATTGCTGTGGGTGGCATCTCTCTCTCATTGTGTGCCACCGGAAAACACTGTGTGATAATTGGCCATTTTTTTTGTTTTTGGGTACATTCTCCCTTTTCAAAAAAAAAATAATTAGTGGGAGATAAATATTGGCAAGTCTGCTTCAGTGCCAGTCCTGTGTGTGGCATCTGTCTCTCATTGTGTGCCACCGAAAAACACTGTGTGATACTTGGCCATTTTTTTTTTTTTTTCTAAATTCTCCCTTTTCAAAAAAAAAAATTAGTGGGAGATAAATATTGGCAAGTCTGCCTCCATGCCATTGCTGTGGGTGGCATCTCTCTCTCATTGTGTGCCACCGAAAAACACTGTGTGATACTTGGCCATTTTTTTTTTTTCTAAATTCTCCCTTTTCAAAAAAAAAAATTAGTGGGAGATAAATATTGGCAAGTCTGCCTCCGTGCCAGTCCTGTGTGTGGCATCTGTCTCTCATTGTGTGCCACCGAAAAACACTGTGATACTTGGCCATTTTTTTTTTTTTTTTGCTAAATTCTCCCTTTCCAAAAAAAAAAATTAGTGGGAGATAAATATTGTCAAGTCTGCCTCCGTGCCATTGCTGTGGGTGGCATCTCTCTCTCATTGTGTGCCACCGGAAAACACTGTGTGATAATTGCCCATTTTTTTTGTTTTTGGGTACATTCTCCCTTTTCAAAAAAAAATAATTAGTGGGAGATAAATATTGGCAAGTCTGCCTCCGTGCCAGTCCTGTGTGTGGCATCTGTCTCTCATTGTGTGCCACCGAAAAACACTGTGATACTTGGCCATTTTTTTTTTTTTGCTAAATTCTCCCTTTCCAAAAAAAAAATTAGTGGGAGATAAATATTGGCAAGTCTGCCTCCGTGCCATTGCTGTGGGTGGCATCTCTCTCTCATTGTGTGCCACCGGAAAACACTGTGTGATAATTGCCCTTTTTTTTGTTTTTGGGTACATTCTCCCTTTTCAAAAAAAAATAATTAGTGGGAGATAAATATTGGCAAGTCTGCCTCCGTGCCAGTCCTGTGTGTGGCATCTGTCTCTCATTGTGTGCCACCGAAAAACACTGTGTGATACTTGGCCATTTTTTTTTTTTCTAAATTCTCCCTTTTAAAAAAAAAAATTAGTGGGAGATAAATATTGGCAAGTCTGCCTCCGTGCCATTGCTGTGGGTGGCATCTCTCTCTCATTGTGTGCCACCGGAAAACACTGTGTGATAATTGGCCATTTTTTTTGTTTTTGGGTACACTCTCCCTTTTCAAAAAAAAATAATTAGTGGGAGATAAATATTGGCAAGTCTGCCTCCGTGCCAGTCCTGTGTGTGGCATCTGTCTCTCATTGTGTGCCACCGAAAAACACTGTGTGATACTTGTCCATTTTTTTTTTTTTTCTAAATTCTCCCTTTTCAAAAAAAAAATTAGTGGGAGATAAATATTGGCAAGTCTGCCTCCATGCCATTGCTGTAGGTGGCATCTCTCTCTCATTGTGTGCCACCGAAAAACACTGTGTGATACTTGGCCATTTTTTTTTTTCTAAATTCTCCCTTTTCAAAAAAAAAAAATTAGTGGGAGATAAATATTGGCAAGTCTGCCTCCGTGCCAGTCCTGTGTGTGGCATCTGTCTCTCATTGTGTGCCACCGAAAAACACTGTGATACTTGGCCATTTTTTTTTTTTTTGCTAAATTCTCCCTTTCCAAAAAAAAAAATTAGTGGGAGATAAATATTGGCAAGTCTGCCTCCGTGCCATTGCTGTGGGTGGCATCTCTCTCTCATTGTGTGCCACCGGAAAACACTGTGTGATAATTGCCCATTTTTTTTGTTTTTGGGTACATTCTCCCTTTTCAAAAAAAAATAATTAGTGGGAGATAAATATTGGCAAGTCTGCCTCCGTGCCAGTCCTGTGTGTGGCATCTGTCTCTCATTGTGTGCCACCGAAAAACACTGTGATACTTGGCCATTTTTTTTTTTTTTTGCTAAATTCTCCCTTTCCAAAAAAAAAAATTAGTGGGAGATAAATATTGGCAAGTCTGCCTCCGTGCCATTGCTGTGGGTGGCATCTCTCTCTCATTGTGTGCCACCGGAAAACACTGTGTGATAATTGCCCATTTTTTTTGTTTTTGGGTACACTCTCCCTTTTCAAAAAAAAATAATTAGTGGAAGATAAATATTGGCAAGTCTGCCTCCGTGCCAGTCCTGTGTGTGGCATCTGTCTCTCATTGTGTGCCACCGAAAAACACTGTGTGATACTTGGCCATTTTTTTTTTTTTCTAAATTCTCCCTTTTCAAAAAAAAAAAAATTAGTGGGAGATAAATATTGGCAAGTCTTCCTCCGTGCCAGTCCTGTGTGTGGCATCTGTCTCTCATTGTGTGCCACCGAAAAACACTGTGTGATACTTGGCCATTTTTTTTTTTTTCTATATTCTCCCTTTTCAAAAAAAAAAAATTAGTGGGAGATAAATATTGGCAAGTCTGCCTCCGTGCCATTGCTGTGGGTGGCATCTCTCTCTCATTGTGTGCCACCGGAAAACACTGTGTGATAATTGGCCATTTTTTTGTTTTTGGGTACACTCTCCCTTTTCAAAAAAAAATAATTAGTGGGAGATAAATATTGGCAAGTCTGCCTCCGTGCCAGTCCTGTGTGTGGCATCTGTCTCTCATTGTGTGCCACCGAAAAACACTGTGTGATACTTGGCCATTTTTTTTTTTTCTAAGTTCTCCCTTTTCAAAAAAAAAAATTAGTGGGAGATAAATATTGGCAAGTCTGCCTCTGTGCCATTGCTGTGGGTGGCATCTCTCTCTCATTGTGTGCCACCGAAAAACACTGTGTGATACTTGGCCATTTTTTTTTTTTTTCTAAATTCTCCCTTTTCAAAAAAAAAAAAAATTAGTGGGAGATAAATATTGGCAAGTCTGCCTCCGTGCCATTGCTGTGGGTGGCATCTCTCTCTCACTGTGTGCCACCGAAAAACACTGTGTGATACTTGGCCATTTTTTTGTTTTTGGGGTACATTCTCCCTTTTAAAAAAAAAATAATTAGTGGGAGATAAATATTGGCAAGTCTGCCTCCGTGCCAGTCCTGTGTGTGGCATCTGTCTTTCATTGTGTGCCACCGAAAACCAGTGTGTGATACTTGGCCATTTTTTTTGTTTTTGGGTACATTCTCCCTTTTCAAAAAAAAATAATTAGTGGGAGATAAATATTGGCAAGTCTGCCTCCGTGCCATTGCTGTGGGTGGCATCTCTCTCTCATTGTGTGCCACCGAAAACCACTGTGTAATACTTGGCCATTTTTTTGTTTTTGGGGTACATTCTCCCTTTTCAAAAAAAAATAATTAGTGGGAGATAAATATTGGCAAGTCTGCCTCCGTGCCAGTCCTGTGTGTGGCATCTGTCTTTCATTGTGTGCCACGGAAAACCAGTGTGTGATAATTGGCCATTTTTTTTGTTTTTGGGTACATTCTCCCTTTTCAAAAAAAAATAATTAGTGGGAGATAAATATTGGCAAGCCTGCCTCCGTGCCATTGCTGTGGGTGGCATCTCTCTCTCATTGTGTGCCACCGAAAAACACTGTGTGATACTAGGCCATTTTTTTTTTTTCTAAATTCTCCCTTTTCAAAAAAAAAAAATTAGTGGGAGATAAATATTGGCAAGTCTGCACCCGTGCCAGTCCTGTGTGTGGCATCTGTCTCTCATTGTGTGTCACTGAAAAACACTGTGTGATACTTGGCCATTTTTTTTGTTTTTGGGTACATTCTCCCTTTTCAAAAAAAAATAATTAGTGGGAGATAAATATTGGCAAGTCTGCCTCCGTGCCATTGCTGTGGGTGGCATCTCTCTCTCATTGTGTGCCACCGAAAACCACTGTGTAATACTTGGCCATTTTTTTGTTATTGGGGTACATTCTCCCTTTTCAAAAAAAAATAATTAGTGGGAGATAAATATTGGCAAGTCTGCCTCCGTGCCAGTCCTGTGTGTGTCATCTGTCTTTCATTGTGTGCCACCGAAAACCAGTGTGTGATACTTGGCCATTTTTTTTGTTTTTGGGGACATTCTCCCTTTTCAAAAAAAAATAATTAGTGGGAGATAAATATTGGCAAGTCTGCTTGAGTGCTGCTCCTGTGTGTGCCATCTCTCTCAAATTATTGGGGCACAGAAAACCTAGTGTGTAACATTGGGCCTGATTTTCCTTTCAGTGTCAGGCACCTATAAAGGTATATATAAATCTTACAGAAGTTTGAGTTCACCTTATAAGTTGTTTTACAGTAACAAATAGCGTTACTTTGGTTACGTTTTGCAAACAATGAGGAAGTCTAGTGGAAGAGGTCGTGGCCATGGGCGGTCATTGTCAGCTGGTAATGATGGTAGTGGTGGTGGAGCATCAGATGGTCGTGGTAAAAGCAGTACAGCACCTAAGTCTCGAGTTGTTGAGCCAAAAACGTCGTCTGCCTACACAAGGCCTCGAACGCTCTCTTTTCTGGGAGTAGGAAAACCACTTTTGAAGCCGGAGCAGGAGGAGCAAGTATTGGCTTTCATTGCTCACTCTGCCTCTAGCTCTTTCGCCTCCTCCTCGGAAAGTGCCAAATGTCAGAGCAGTGCATCATCAGTGGATGCTCCCGGTCAGGAACAAGTCGCTTCCTTGTGTCCTTCACCCAGAACAACAGTGAAGGATGCGTCAGTCGACACAACAGGTTACTCCATGGAGCTCTTTCCACATACCGTTCCTGGGTTAGACAGTGAAACAGTTAACAGGCCATGCCCATTAGAAGTTGAATTGGACATGGAGTGCACAGATGCACAGCCACAGCCAGATTACTATGCTGTTCCTTTGACTCAGACCAGAACATTGCCCTCGCAGTGTACTGAGGCAGAATCAAACCCAGCGGAGACTATGGTGCCCCGTCACGAACGCTATACCACCGGCTTACACGGTGACACAGACGAAGTTGCACACGACATAGAAGAGGAGGTCATAGATGACCCAGTTGTTGACCCCGATTGGCAGCCATTGGGGGAACAGGGTGCAGGCGGCAGTAGTTCAGAAGCGGAGGAGGAGGAGCCGCAGCAGGCATCAACATCACAACAGGTTCCATCTACCGGGCCCGTATCTGGCCAAAAACGCGTGGCAAAACCAAAACCTGTTGGAGGACAGCGTGGCCATCTGGTTAAAGAAGCTCAGTCTGCAATGCCTGAAAAGTTATCCGATAGTAGAAAGAGTGCAGTCTGGCATTTTTTTTAAACAACATCCAAATGATCAGCGCAAAGTCATCTGTCAAAAATGTTCAACTACCTTAAGCAGAGGTCAGAATCTTAAAAGTCTAAATACAAGTTGCATGCATATACATTTATCCACCATGCATTTGCAAGCCTGGAATAACTACCAAATGTCCCTAAAGGTTGCAGCACCCTCGGCCAATGAAGCTAGTCAGCAACGCTACATCCCTTCCCTCACTGTAAACCCACCATTTCCCGCACCACCGGCAGTATCTGTGCAGCTTTCGTCGCCAGGCCAAAGCAGTCAGGGAATCACCAGGTTTGCAGTAGGAAATACTGCATGTAGGGCACCGGCAAGAATACCATCTCCAACCCTCTCTCACTCACCCATGTCCACTGGCACCACCGCTAGTTCCACGATCTCCAGCTCTCCAGTCCAGCTCACCCTACATGAGACTCTTGTTAGGAAAAGGAAGTACTCATCCTCGCATCCGCGTACACAGGGTTTGAACGCCCACATTGCTAGACTAATCTCATTAGAGATGATGCCCTACCGGTTAGCTGAAAGCGAAGCTTTCAGAGCGCTGATGGACTACGCTGTACCACGCTACGAGCTACCCAGTCGGCACTTCGTTTCTAGAAAAGCCATCCCAGCCCTCCAACAGCATGTTAAAGACCGCATCGTCCATGCACTCAGGCAGTCTGTGACTACAAAGGTGCACCTGACAACAGATGCATGGACCAGTAGGCATGGCCAGGGACGTTACGTGTCCATCACGGCACACTGGGTGAATGTGGTGGATGCAGGGTCCACAGGGGACAGCAATATTGGGACAGTTTTGCCTAGTCCACGGTCAAGGAAAGAGTTGGCTGTAGGCGTTCGCCCCCCCTCCTCCTCTTCCTCCTCCTCATGCAGAAGCGAGAGCTCGTCCACACACCGCAGTCGCACATCCACTCCATCCGCAGCTGCCACTGTTGCACACCAGGTGTGCCATTATGGGACAGCTAGTGGCAAGCATCAGCAGGCTGTATTGGCAATGAAGTGTTTGGGCGACAACAGACACACCGCGGAAGTTCTGTCCGAGTTCTTGCAGAATGAATCTCAGTCATGGCTGGGCACTGTACATCTTGAGCCGGGCAAGGTTGTGAGTGATAACGGAAGGAATTTCATGGCTGCCATAGCCCTTTCCCAACTGAAACACATTCCTTGCCTGGCTCACACCTTAAACCTGGTGGTGCAGTGCTTCCTGAAAAGTTACTCGGGGCTACCCGACCTGCTCCTCAAAGTGCGCAGACTTTGCTCGCATATCCGCCGTTCGCCCGTACACTCCAGCCGTATGCAGAACTATCAGCGGTCTTTGAACCTTCCCCAGCATCGCCTAATCATCGACATTTCAACAAGGTGGAACTCCACACTGCACATGCTTCAGAGACTGTGCGAACAGAGGCGTGCTGTTATGTTTTTGTGGGAGGATACACATACACGGGCAGGCAGTTGGATGGCAGACATGGAGTTGTCAGGTGTGCAGTGGTCGAAGCTACAAGACCTGTGTCAAGTCCTTCAGTGTTTTGAGGAATGCACACGGCTGGTTAGTGCAGACAACGCCATAATAAGCATGAGCATCCCCCTAATGCGTCTGCTGATGCAAAGTTTGACGCACATAAAGGAGCAGGCGTCTGCAGCCGAGGAAGAGGAAAGCCTTGATGACAGTCAGCCATTGTCTGGTCAGGGCCGTGTAGAGGACGCGGTAGCGGGTGAAGAGGAGGAGGAGGACGAGGAGGATGATGGGGATGAGTACTTTTTGAATGAGGAAGCTTCTCCTGGGCCAACAGAAATTAGTGGCGTTGCAAGGCCGGGTTCTGTTTTTTTAAGGGAAACAAGTGATGTAGATTTGCCTGTAACAGCCCCTCCAACCAGCACAACCGCAGATTTGACAACTGGAACTTTGGCCCACATGGCGGATTATGCCTTACGTATCCTCAAAAGGGACACACGCATTATTAAAATTATGAGCGATGACGATTATTGGTTGGCCTGCATCCTTGACCCTCGCTATAAAGGCAAATTGCAAAATATTATGCCACATGAGAACCTCGAACAAATATTAGCAACCAAACAAGCTACTCTTGTAGACCATTTGATTCAGGCATTCCCAGCACACAGCGCCGGTGATGGTTCTCAGTCTCACACAAGCTGCAGGGGGCTACATGGCAGAGGTGTTAGAGGTGCACAGATCAGAAGTGGCGTTGGACAGAGGGGTTTTCTGACCAGGTTGTGGAGTGATTTCGCAATGACCACAGACACGACAGGTACTGCAGCATCTATTCAAAGTGACAGGAGACAACATTTGTCCAGTATGGTTACTAACTATTTTTCTTCCCTTATCGATGTTCTCCCTCAACCGTCATTCCCATTTGATTACTGGGCATCAAAATTAGACACCTGGCCTGAATTGGCAGAATATGCGGTGCAGGAGCTTGCTTGCCCAGCAGCTAGTGTGCTATCAGAAAGAGTATTCAGTGCTGCTGGTTCAATATTAACCGAAAAAAGGACTCGTCTGGCTACCCAAAATGTGGATGATCTCACCTTCATTAAAATGAACCACTCCTGGATTTCAAATTATTTTGCCCCACCTTTCCCGGCTGACACCTAGCTTTCCTATAAAAAGGTCTTGCTTGTGGACTGGTCTTACTGAGTGTTCCAGTCTGTTAATTTGCAGCAGCTGTTTGTCCAGCATACGACATGTTTACACCTCCCCCAATGGGAAAAATCCCCCCACGGGGCCGTTGTCTTGCCACTTGGCGCAAGCACCCGTTACAGTGCTGATTGTCTGAAGAGGTGGGTGTGCCTGCTTTTGTTCGAAGGCACTGCCACTGGGTCCCTCATAGTACAATGTAGTGTCTCTGGCGGTGGTGGTGCGCACCCAACGTCAGACACACCGTTGTAACATGAGGGGCCCTGGGGCGGTACCGCCGGCCACAAGAGAGTTTCCCCCCCAGCTCAAATTGTGCTTTACCACGTGCAAAATTATCTAGCACAGCTCCACCAATGTTTAGTCTATGCACTGACATCATTCAATGCCTGGCACTGACAAACAATACCAATTTGTTTGCATCTATGATGCTAGTTAAAGTAGTCTGGGTCAGTGTCCTATATTGACACCAGTAAATACTAATTTACTGCCAAATTACTTTGTCATAAACTCTGCAGATGAGCCCACCCCTGTACCTAAGCATGCCACCCTTTTTTTACTGTATATAGTTGTTTTGCGAGACATTAACATCTATTTATTTTTTTGGAGTACTAACTGTGTCAGACACTCCTTGCAATACTCCTCCACTGACTACAATGCTGCCTGCCTGTGTATCCATGTAACCGATGTAAAACTGCCATGAGCCTATTGTTTGTTATTTTAGGCCTTTGATAGCCTGTCTGCGGTCCCTACTTGCATTACTCCTCCACTGACCACACCAATGCTGCCCATTTACCCCTGGAACCTATTTTACAGTGCATAGAGCCTATTTTTTTATTTTATTTAATATTAATAAAGCCATGATGGACTACGCTGTACCACGCTATGGGCTACCCAGTTGACATTTCTTTTGCGAGAAAAGCCATCCCAGCCCTCCACCAGCATGTAAAAGACCGCATTGTCCATGCATGTCAATCTGTGAGTCCAAAGGTATACCTGACAACAGACACATGGACCTGTAGGCATGGCCACGGAAGGTTACGTGTCCTTTGTGGCGCAATGGGTTAATGTATTGGATGCATGGTCCACACAGGGGACAGCCTGGTAAGTCTGTCTGCAGTCCCTAATTCAAGTTGTCCTCAAATGAATAAATCTGAGCTTCAACCTTCTGGCTCTCATTAAGTGCTGTTTTTTTTTTAAAAATGGTGTTTAGGGCCTACTAACGGTGTCTGCCCTTGCCTGGTGTTTGTCCTCAACTGAATAAAGCTGAGCTTCTACCTTCTGGCTCTCATTAAGTGCTGTTTTTTTTAAAAAAATTGGTGTTTAGGGCCTACTAACGGTGTCTGCCCCTGCCTGGTGTTTGTCCTCAACTGAATACAGCTGAGCTTCAACCTTCTGGCTTTCGGCCTATAGTATCAGATATTAAACTGCATTTGGCCTTCAACTTTGGTTACGGCCTACTAACGGTGTCTGCCCCTCCCTGGTGTTGCCCTCAACTGAATACAGCTGAGCTTCAACCTTCTGGCTTTCGGCCTATAGTATCAGATATTAAACTGCATTTGGCCTTCAACTTTGGTTACGGCCTACTAACGGTGTCTGCCCCTCCCTGGTGTTGACCTCAACTGAATACAGCTGAGCTTCAACCTTCTGGCTCTAATATATATATATATATATATATTTATTTATTTTTTTAAGTGCTGGTTGGGGCCTAATAGCTCTGTTTGCTGCTCCCTGGTGTTTTCCCTCAACTGAATACAGCTGAGCTTCAACCTTCTGGCTTTCGGCCTATAGTATCAGATATTAAACTGCATTTGGCCTTCAACTTTGGTTACGGCCTACTAACGGTGTCTGCCCCTCCCTGGTGTTGACCTCAACTGAATACAGCTGAGCTTCAACCTTCTGGCTCTAATATATATATATATATATTTTTTTTTATTTTTTTTTAAGTGCTGGTTGGGGCCTAATAGCTCTGTTTGCTGCTCCCTGGTGTTTTCCCTCAACTGAATACAGCTGAGCTTCAACCTTCTGGCTTTCGGCCTATAGTATCAGATATTAAACTGCATTTGGCCTTCAACTTTGGTTACGGCCTATGTTATGGTTCTCAATGGCAAGAGAACATAGCCCAGCAAACATACGAACTAGCTCTTGGAAGGATGGAAACTAAACTGACCATGAACTAAACCTGCCGCACAACTAACAATAGCCGGGTAGCGTAGCCTGCGTTTATTCCTAGACGCCCAGCGCCGGCCGGAGGACTAACTAATCCTGGCAGAGGAAAATATAGTCCTGGCTCACCTCTAGAGAAATTTCCCCGAAAGGCAGACAGAGGCCCCCACAAATATTGGCGGTGATTTTAGATGAAATGACAAACGTAGTATGAAAATAGGTTTAGCAAAATTGAGGTCCGCTTACTAGATAGCAGGAAGACAGAAAGGGCACTTTCATGGTCAGCTGAAAACCCTATCAAAATACCATCCTGAAATTACTTTAAGACTCTAGTATTAACTCATAACATCAGAGTGGCAATTTCAGATCACAAGAGCTTTCCAGACACAGAAACGAAACTACAGCTGTGAACTGGAACAAAATGCAAAAACAAACAAGGACTAAGTCCAACTTAGCTGGGAGTTGTCTAGCAGCAGGAACATGAACAGAAAGGCTTCTGATTACAATGTTGACCGGCATGGAAGTGACAGAGGAGCAAGGCTAAATAGCGACTCCCACATCCTGATGGAAACAGGTGAACAGAGAGGATGATGCACACCAGTTCAATTCCACCAGTGGCCACCGGGGGAGCCCAAAATCCAATTTCACAACAGTACCCCCCCCTCAAGGAGGGGGCACCGAACCCTCACCAGAACCACCAGGGCGATCAGGATGAGCCCTATGAAAGGCACGGACCAAATCGGAGGCATGAACATCAGAGGCAGTCACCCAAGAATTATCCTCCTGACCGTATCCCTTCCATTTGACCAGATACTGGAGTTTCCGTCTGGAAACACGGGAGTCCAAGATTTTTTCCACAATGTACTCCAACTCGCCCTCAACCAACACCGGAGCAGGAGGCTCAACGGAAGGCACAACCGGTACCTCATACCTGCGCAATAATGACCGATGAAAAACATTATGAATAGAAAAAGATGCAGGGAGGTCCAAACGGAAGGACACAGGGTTAAGAATCTCCAATATCTTGTACGGGCCGATGAACCGAGGCTTAAACTTGGGAGAAGAAACCCTCATAGGGACAAAACGAGAAGACAACCACACCAAGTCCCCAACACAAAGCCGAGGACCAACCCGACGCCGGCGGTTGGCAAAAAGCTGAGTCTTCCCCTGGGACAACTTCAAATTGTCCACTACCTGCCCCCAAATCTGATGCAACCTCTCCACCACAGCATCCACTCCAGGACAATCCGAAGATTCCACCTGACCAGAAGAAAATCGAGGATGAAACCCCGAATTACAGAAAAAGGGAGACACCAAGGTGGCAGAACTGGCCCGATTATTGAGGGCAAACTCCGCTAAAGGCAAAAAAGCAACCCAATCATCCTGATCTGCAGACACAAAACACCTCAAATATGTCTCCAAGGTCTGATTCGTCCGCTCGGTCTGGCCATTAGTCTGAGGATGGAAAGCAGACGAGAAAGACAAATCTATGCCCATCCTAGCACAGAATGCTCGCCAAAATCTAGACACGAATTGGGTACCTCTGTCAGAAACGATATTCTCCGGAATACCATGCAAACGGACCACATTTTGAAAAAACAGAGGAACCAACTTGGAAGAAGAAGGCAACTTAGGCAGGGGAACCAAATGGACCATCTTAGAGAAACGATCACACACCACCCAGATGACAGACATCTTCTGAGAAACAGGAAGATCCGAAATAAAATCCATCGAGATGTGCGTCCAGGGCCTCTTCGGGATAGGCAAGGGCAACAACAATCCACTAGCCCGAGAACAACAAGGCTTGGCCCGAGCACAAACGTCACAAGACTGCACGAAGCCTCGCACATCTCGAGACAGGGAAGGCCACCAGAAGGACCTTGCCACCAAATCCCTGGTACCAAAGATTCCAGGATGACCTGCCAACGCAGAAGAATGAACCTCAGAAATGACTTTACTGGTCCAATCATCAGGAACAAACAGTCTACCAGGTGGGCAACGATCAGGTCTATCCGCCTGAAACTCCTGCAAGGCCCGCCGCAGGTCTGGAGAAACGGCAGACAATATCACTCCATCCTTAAGGATACCTGTAGGTTCAGAATTACCAGGGGAGTCAGGCTCAAAACTCCTAGAAAGGGCATCCGCCTTAACATTCTTAGACCCCGGCAGGTAGGACACCACAAAATTAAACCGAGAGAAAAACAACGACCAGCGCGCCTGTCTAGGATTCAGGCGTCTGGCGGACTCAAGATAAATTAGATTTTTGTGGTCAGTCAATACCACCACCTGATGTCTAGCCCCCTCAAGCCAATGACGCCACTCCTCGAAAGCCCACTTCATGGCCAAAAGCTCCCGATTCCCAACATCATAATTCCGCTCGGCGGGCGAAAATTTACGCGAGAAAAAAGCACAAGGTCTCATCACGGAGCAATCGGAACTTCTCTGCGACAAAACCGCCCCAGCTCCGATTTCAGAAGCGTCGACCTCAACCTGAAAAGGAAGAGCAACATCAGGCTGACGCAACACAGGGGCGGAAGAAAAGCGGCGCTTAAGCTCCCGAAAGGCCTCCACAGCAGCAGGGGACCAATAAGCAACATCAGCACCCTTCTTAGTCAAATCAGTCAATGGTTTAACAACATCAGAAAAACCAGCAATAAATCGACGATAAAAGTTAGCAAAGCCCAAAAATTTCTGAAGACTCTTAAGAGAAGAGGGTTGCGTCCAATCACAAATAGCCTGAACCTTGACAGGATCCATCTCGATGGAAGAGGGGGAAAAAATATATCCCAAAAAGGAAATCTTTTGAACCCCAAAAACGCACTTAGAACCCTTCACACACAAGGAATTAGACCGCAAAACCTGAAAAACCCTCCTGACCTGCTGGACATGAGAGTCCCAGTCATCCGAAAAAATCAAAATATCATCCAGATACACAATCATAAATTTATCCAAATAATCACGGAAAATGTCATGCATAAAGGACTGAAAGACTGAAGGGGCATTTGAAAGACCAAAAGGCATCACCAAATACTCAAAGTGGCCCTCGGGCGTATTAAATGCGGTTTTCCACTCATCCCCCTGCTTAATTCGCACCAAATTATACGCCCCACGAAGATCTATCTTAGAGAACCACTTGGCCCCCTTTATGCGAGCAAACAAATCAGTCAGCAGTGGCAACGGATATTGATATTTAACCGTGATTTTATTCAAAAGCCGATAATCAATGCACGGCCTCAAAGAGCCATCTTTCTTAGCCACAAAGAAAAAACCGGCTCCTAAGGGAGATGACGAAGGACGAATATGTCCCTTTTCCAAGGACTCCTTTATATATTCTCGCATAGCAGCATGTTCAGGCACAGATAGATTAAATAAACGACCCTTAGGGTATTTACTACCCGGAATCAAATCTATGGCACAATCGCACTCCCGGTGCGGAGGTAATGAACCAAGCTTAGGTTCTTCAAAAACGTCACGATATTCAGTCAAGAATTCAGGAATCTCAGAGGGAATAGATGATGAAATGGAAACCACAGGTATGTCCCCATGCGTCCCCTTACATCCCCAGCTTAACACAGACATAGCTTTCCAGTCAAGGACTGGGTTATGAGATTGCAGCCATGGCAATCCAAGCACCAACACATCATGTAGGTTATACAGCACAAGAAAGCGAATAATCTCCTGGTGATCCGGATTAATCCGCATAGTTACTTGTGTCCAGTATTGTGGTTTATTGCTAGCCAATGGGGTGGAGTCAATCCCCTTCAGGGGTATAGGAGTTTCAAGAGGCTCCAAATCATACCCACAGCGTTTGGCAAAGGACCAATCCATAAGACTCAAAGCGGCGCCAGAGTCGACATAGGCATCCGCGGTAATAGATGATAAAGAACAAATCAGGGTCACAGATAGAATAAACTTAGACTGTAAAGTGCCAATTGAAACAGACTTATCAAGCTTCTTAGTACGCTTAGAGCATGCTGATATAACATGAGTTGAATCACCGCAATAGAAGCACAACCCATTTTTTCGTCTAAAATTCTGCCGTTCACTTCTGGACAGAATTCTATCACATTGCATATTCTCTGGCGTCTTCTCAGTAGACACCGCCAAATGGTGCACAGGTTTGCGCTCCCGCAGACGCCTATCGATCTGGATAGCCATTGTCATGGACTCATTCAGACCCGCAGGCACAGGGAACCCCACCATAACATCCTTAATGGCATCAGAGAGACCCTCTCTGAAATTCGCCGCCAGGGCGCACTCATTCCACTGAGCAAGCACAGCCCATTTACGGAATTTCTGGCAGTATATTTCAGCTTCGTCTTGCCCCTGAGATAAGGACATCAAGGCCTTTTCCGCCTGAAGTTCTAACTGAGGTTCCTCATAAAGCAACCCCAAGGCCAGAAAAAACGCATCCACATTGAGCAACGCAGGATCCCCTGGAGCCAATGCAAAAGCCCAATCCTGAGGGTCGCCCCGGAGCAAAGAAATCACAATCCTGACCTGCTGAGCAGGATCTCCAGCAGAGCGAGATTTCAGGGACAAAAACAACTTGCAATTATTTTTGAAATTTTGAAAGCAAGATCTATTCCCCGAGAAAAATTCAGGCAAAGGAATTCTAGGTTCAGATATAGGAACATGAACAACAAAATCTTGTAAGTTTTGAACTTTCGTGGTGAGAGTATTCAAACCTGCAGCTAAACTCTGAATATCCATTTTAAACAGGTGAACACAGAGCCATTCCAGGATTAGAAGGAGAGAGAGAGAGAGAAAGGCTGCAATATAGGCAGACTTGCAAGAGATTCAATTACAAGCACACTCAGAACTGAGAAAAAAAAAAAAAAAATCTTCAGCAGACTTCTCTTTTCTCTCCTTTCTCTGTCAATTAATTTAACCCTTTTAGGCCGGTCAAACTGTTATGGTTCTCAATGGCAAGAGAACATAGCCCAGCAAACATACGAACTAGCTCTTGGAAGGATGGAAACTAAACTGACCATGAACTAAACCTGCCGCACAACTAACAGTAGCCGGGTAGCGTAGCCTGCGTTTATTCCTAGACGCCCAGCGCCGGCCGGAGGACTAACTAATCCTGGCAGAGGAAAATATAGTCCTGGCTCACCTCTAGAGAAATTTCCCCGAAAGGCAGACAGAGGCCCCCACAAATATTGGCGGTAGTGTTGAGCGATACTTTCCGATATCGGAAAGTATCGGTATCGGAAAGTATCGGCCGATACCGTCACAGTATCGGAATCCAATCCGATACCGATACCCGATCCCAATGCAAGTCAATGGGACGAAAATATCGGAATTAAAATAAACCCTTTATACACTTGTAGGTTCATTCTACATGAAGGAAAACAACTAAAAATATTGTAGGATGTATTGGGGGATGTGGCGGAGATATTAAAGGGACAGAGGTTTAGCCCAATGTAATAGAATAGCAGGATTTTTTTTTTTTTTTTATGAAGTTCGGCGTTAGAAAGAATTTGACTATGTTTTTTTTTTTTTTTTTATGTCAGATATTGATGTTTCACTACTTCCACGCCCTTCACCTTCTTTTTTACTTCTCCCACGCTTTCTTCTTAATTATCCTCATCATCAGCTTCTTTGACATCAACTTCTTCACCTTATTCATCTTCTTCTTCATCTTCTACCTATTATTTTTTGGGTTACATTGTTCATATTCTTTTTATTTTACTATTATCTTCATCATATTCAACTTCTTCATCATATTCTTATTTGTGACAGGCATTCCCGTAGTTGTTATCTATAAAAGTTTGAAGATTACACCTTCCGTTCTGCCTGTCACAAAACAGTTACATTTGTCCGCGTTCAGTTTGGCCTGCAGCATCAGGCTTTATCCAGGGGCACCACGAGGAGGAACGGACTCACCCCCATACACTGCTTAGTCTTCTTCTGCTTATAATTTACATAATATTTTTTGCTCTGATATTTTGTGTTATGCTTAATGTCCTTCTGCTCTTTGTTCTGCAGCCTCTTGTTCTTCTGCTTCTCGGTCTTCCAGGTCGTCGTCGTCTCCAGGGTCGTCGTCTCCGGGGTCGTCGTCATCGGGGTGGTCTTCAGGGTCGTCGTCTCCGGGGTCGTCGTCATCGGGGTGGTCTTCGGGGTCATCGTCTCCAGGGTCGTCGTCATCACGGTGGTTGTCGTCTCTGGTGTCGTCGTCATCTTAGGGGTGGTCTTCTGGGTCATTGTGTTTAGTCTCTTGAACTTGGAAATGTAGCAGAAGGTACAAGAAGGCTGAGAAAATGCCGAGAACCAGCTGATGGAACTGGAACTCGGATGGCTACCCGAAGGTCCAAGAGCCAATGGAACTACCGAGGACCAGCTGACGTTACTGGAACCCGGTTACTAAGCAGGAGGTACCTGTGCTGAAAGCACTACCAAGGACCACCTGACGTTGGTGGAACTCGGATACCCAGAGGGAGGCACCTAAGCCAAAGGCTCTGCCCGGAACCAGCTGACGGTACTGGAACCAGGATGGGGAGCAGAAGGTACAAGAGCAAAAGACACTGCCGAGAACCAGCTGACGGTGCTGGAACCCGGATGGGTAGCCGAAGGTCCAAGAGCCAATGGAACTACCAAGGACCAGCTGACGTTACTGGAACCCGGTTACTAAGCAGGAGGTACCCGTGCCTGAAAGCACTACCAAGGACCACCTGACGTTGGTGGAACTCGGATACCAAAGGGAGGCACCTAAGCCAAAGGCTCTGCCCGGAACCAGCTGACGGTACTGGAACCAGGATGGGGAGCAGAAGGTACAAGAGCAAGTGTCTGCGTGGCTTTTGCAGGACACGATGCCGGCTGCACAGCAGGGGAACAGCTGGCGGTGCTGGACCCCACTGACACATTGGCGAGGTGTTTTTCTCTGTGCAGCTAGCACATCTGGGCCCCAACTGGCGGTGTGTTAGAGCCCAGGGTCAGCAGGAGGAGGAGCAGGAGGAGGAGGAGCAGGGGGAGGGGAGTGTAGGCCGAAGCCTGCACTGGCGGCAGCTTTGGGTCTGTTGTGTCTGCGTGGCTTTTGCAGGACACGTTGCCGGCTACACAGCAGGGGAACAGCTGGCGGTGCTGGACCCCACTGACACATTGGCGAGGTGTTTGGCTCTGTGCAGCCAGCACTTCCGGACAGCAACTAGCGTTGTTGGAGCCCGGGCTCTGCAGGTGGAGCAGAGTGTAGGCCGAAGCCTAATTGAACCGATTTCAAAAGTCACCTTTAACCCCCCCTCAGGGGTTACAAAGTAGAAGAGCCACAGCTTATGCAGCAGCAGTGCTGCGCAAGTCAAAGGTTGCTCTTGTAATTTTTCTCCTTGCACACGCTGAATGGAACACGTATAACATTCAGCCCTTTATACAGTCAAACTGTGTAATGGAGGCGCGAGTTCCCTTTGTAATGAGACGCAGCACAGGTGTCAAGAATCCCACCTTGGTGCTGGGTGCAGCCTCCCGAGCGTTGTTATTTGCTGTACAGGAGTCTGCGCTGTCGTGTTATCCCCTGGCCTAGCGCCGTTAGCGCTGCCCATCTTCTGGCATCATGTAATGTCGGCCGGTGCGGTTCGCGATGACCATGAATCCCAGCCCCGCAGTGTCTTAACATTGTTAAAACACTGCGGGGCTGGGATTCAGGGCCTGGCGCAGCACATATGTTGGCCTCTCACACTCGGGTCCTTACACCCGCTTCAGACTGTGCGGCGTCATCTGATCCCTTATCGCATGCCACGGCCATGAAGCCGCACAGTCCGAAGAAGGCGGAAGGAGAGGAGGGACAGGCGAACTGATGCACTGATCCTGCCCATGAATCACACCCTCGCAGTCCCAATAAATAAGACACCGAGGGGCGTTGTGTGGGTCAGGGCGGCCGCAGAGGCGCAGCCAGCCAAACAATGATGCCAGAAGACGGGCAGCGCTACCAAGGGGGTTGCAGCGTGTCATTACAAAGGAAAGTCACACCACCGGGACGGTTAACTGGTCACACAGAGGACACATTTCAGACGTGTTTTCAGTTCCACATGTGCGAGGAGAATACGTTTCTGAGCCACCTTGCACACATGCAGCATTACCGCTGTACAAGGTGGCTGGATAACGTAAAAACGCCTGGGGGAGGGGGGACAGGTTCCCTTCAATTTCAGTTCTTGTGTCTGCGTGGCTTTTGCAGGACACGATGCCGGCTGCACAGCAGGGGAACAGCTGGCGGTGCTGGACCCCACTGACACATTGGCGAGGTGTTTTTCTCTGTGCAGCTAGCACATCTGGGCCCCAACTGGCGGTGTGTTAGAGCCCAGGGTCAGCAGGAGGAGGAGCAGGAGGAGGAGGAGCAGGGGGAGGGGAGTGTAGGCCGAAGCCTGCACTGGCGGCAGCTTTGGGTCTGTTGTGTCTGCGTGGCTTTTGCAGGACACGTTGCCGGCTACACAGCAGGGGAACAGCTGGCGGTGCTGGACCCCACTGACACATTGGCGAGGTGTTTGGCTCTGTGCAGCCAGCACTTCCGGACAGCAACTAGCGTTGTTGGAGCCCGGGCTCTGCAGGTGGAGCAGAGTGTAGGCCGAAGCCTAATTGAACCGATTTCAAAAGTCACCTTTAACCCCCCCTCAGGGGTTACAAAGTAGAAGAGCCACAGCTTATGCAGCAGCAGTGCTGCGCAAGTCAAAGGTTGCTCTTGTAATTTTTCTCCTTGCACACGCTGAATGGAACACGTATAACATTCAGCCCTTTATACAGTCAAACTGTGTAATGGAGGCGCGAGTTCCCTTTGTAATGAGACGCAGCACAGGTGTCAAGAATCCCACCTTGGTGCTGGGTGCAGCCTCCCGAGCGTTGTTATTTGCTGTACAGGAGTCTGCGCTGTCGTGTTATCCCCTGGCCTAGCGCCGTTAGCGCTGCCCATCTTCTGGCATCATGTAATGTCGGCCGGTGCGGTTCGCGATGACCATGAATCCCAGCCCCGCAGTGTCTTAACATTGTTAAAACACTGCGGGGCTGGGATTCAGGGCCTGGCGCAGCACATATGTTGGCCTCTCACACTCGGGTCCTTACACCCGCTTCAGACTGTGCGGCGTCATCTGATCCCTTATCGCATGCCACGGCCATGAAGCCGCACAGTCCGAAGAAGGCGGAAGGAGAGGAGGGACAGGCGAACTGATGCACTGATCCTGCCCATGAATCACACCCTCGCAGTCCCAATAAATAAGACACCGAGGGGCGTTGTGTGGGTCAGGGCGGCCGCAGAGGCGCAGCCAGCCAAACAATGATGCCAGAAGACGGGCAGCGCTACCAAGGGGGTTGCAGCGTGTCATTACAAAGGAAAGTCACACCACCGGGACGGTTAACTGGTCACACAGAGGACACATTTCAGACGTGTTTTCAGTTCCACATGTGCGAGGAGAATACGTTTCTGAGCCACCTTGCACACATGCAGCATTACCGCTGTACAAGGTGGCTGGATAACGTAAAAACGCCTGGGGGAGGGGGGACAGGTTCCCTTCAATTTCAGTTCTTGTGTCTGCGTGGCTTTTGCAGGACACGATGCCGGCTGCACAGCAGGGGAACAGCTGGCGGTGCTGGACCCCACTGACACATTGGCGAGGTGTTTTTCTCTGTGCAGCTAGCACATCTGGGCCCCAACTGGCGGTGTGTTAGAGCCCAGGGTCAGCAGGAGGAGGAGCAGGAGGAGGAGGAGCAGGGGGAGGGGAGTGTAGGCCGAAGCCTGCACTGGCGGCAGCTTTGGGTCTGTTGTGTCTGCGTGGCTTTTGCGGGACACGTTGCCGGCTACACAGCAGGGGAACAGCTGGCGGTGCTGGACCCCACTGACACATTGGCGAGGTGTTTGGCTCTGTGCAGCCAGCACTTCCGGACAGCAACTAGCGTTGTTGGAGCCCGGGCTCTGCAGGTGGAGCAGAGTGTAGGCCGAAGCCTAATTGAACCGATTTCAAAAGTCACCTTTAACCCCCCCTCAGGGGTTACAAAGTAGAAGAGCCACAGCTTATGCAGCAGCAGTGCTGCGCAAGTCAAAGGTTGCTCTTGTAATTTTTCTCCTTGCACACGCTGAATGGAACACGTATAACATTCAGCCCTTTATACAGTCAAACTGTGTAATGGAGGCGCGAGTTCCCTTTGTAATGAGACGCAGCACAGGTGTCAAGAATCCCACCTTGGTGCTGGGTGCAGCCTCCCGAGCGTTGTTATTTGCTGTACAGGAGTCTGCGCTGTCGTGTTATCCCCTGGCCTAGCGCCGTTAGCGCTGCCCATCTTCTGGCATCATGTAATGTCGGCCGGTGCGGTTCGCGATGACCATGAATCCCAGCCCCGCAGTGTCTTAACATTGTTAAAACACTGCGGGGCTGGGATTCAGGGCCTGGCGCAGCACATATGTTGGCCTCTCACACTCGGGTCCTTACACCCGCTTCAGACTGTGCGGCGTCATCTGATCCCTTATCGCATGCCACGGCCATGAAGCCGCACAGTCCGAAGAAGGCGGAAGGAGAGGAGGGACAGGCGAACTGATGCACTGATCCTGCCCATGAATCACACCCTCGCAGTCCCAATAAATAAGACACCGAGGGGCGTTGTGTGGGTCAGGGCGGCCGCAGAGGCGCAGCCAGCCAAACAATGATGCCAGAAGACGGGCAGCGCTACCAAGGGGGTTGCAGCGTGTCATTACAAAGGAAAGTCACACCACCGGGACGGTTAACTGGTCACACAGAGGACACATTTCAGACGTGTTTTCAGTTCCACATGTGCGAGGAGAATACGTTTCTGAGCCACCTTGCACACATGCAGCATTACCGCTGTACAAGGTGGCTGGATAACGTAAAAACGCCTGGGGGAGGGGGGACAGGTTCCCTTCAATTTCAGTTCTTGTGTCTGCGTGGCTTTTGCAGGACACGATGCCGGCTGCACAGCAGGGGAACAGCTGGCGGTGCTGGACCCCACTGACACATTGGCGAGGTGTTTTTCTCTGTGCAGCTAGCACATCTGGGCCCCAACTGGCGGTGTGTTAGAGCCCAGGGTCAGCAGGAGGAGGAGCAGGAGGAGGAGGAGCAGGGGGAGGGGAGTGTAGGCCGAAGCCTGCACTGGCGGCAGCTTTGGGTCTGTTGTGTCTGCGTGGCTTTTGCAGGACACGTTGCCGGCTACACAGCAGGGGAACAGCTGGCGGTGCTGGACCCCACTGACACATTGGCGAGGTGTTTGGCTCTGTGCAGCCAGCACTTCCGGACAGCAACTAGCGTTGTTGGAGCCCGGGCTCTGCAGGTGGAGCAGAGTGTAGGCCGAAGCCTAATTGAACCGATTTCAAAAGTCACCTTTAACCCCCCCTCAGGGGTTACAAAGTAGAAGAGCCACAGCTTATGCAGCAGCAGTGCTGCGCAAGTCAAAGGTTGCTCTTGTAATTTTTCTCCTTGCACACGCTGAATGGAACACGTATAACATTCAGCCCTTTATACAGTCAAACTGTGTAATGGAGGCGCGAGTTCCCTTTGTAATGAGACGCAGCACAGGTGTCAAGAATCCCACCTTGGTGCTGGGTGCAGCCTCCCGAGCGTTGTTATTTGCTGTACAGGAGTCTGCGCTGTCGTGTTATCCCCTGGCCTAGCGCCGTTAGCGCTGCCCATCTTCTGGCATCATGTAATGTCGGCCGGTGCGGTTCGCGATGACCATGAATCCCAGCCCCGCAGTGTCTTAACATTGTTAAAACACTGCGGGGCTGGGATTCAGGGCCTGGCGCAGCACATATGTTGGCCTCTCACACTCGGGTCCTTACACCCGCTTCAGACTGTGCGGCGTCATCTGATCCCTTATCGCATGCCACGGCCATGAAGCCGCACAGTCCGAAGAAGGCGGAAGGAGAGGAGGGACAGGCGAACTGATGCACTGATCCTGCCCATGAATCACACCCTCGCAGTCCCAATAAATAAGACACCGAGGGGCGTTGTGTGGGTCAGGGCGGCCGCAGAGGCGCAGCCAGCCAAACAATGATGCCAGAAGACGGGCAGCGCTACCAAGGGGGTTGCAGCGTGTCATTACAAAGGAAAGTCACACCACCGGGACGGTTAACTGGTCACACAGAGGACACATTTCAGACGTGTTTTCAGTTCCACATGTGCGAGGAGAATACGTTTCTGAGCCACCTTGCACACATGCAGCATTACCGCTGTACAAGGTGGCTGGATAACGTAAAAACGCCTGGGGGAGGGGGGACAGGTTCCCTTCAATTTCAGTTCTTGTGTCTGCGTGGCTTTTGCAGGACACGTTGCCGGCTGCACAGCAGGGGAACAGCTGGCGGTGCTGGACCCCACTGACACATTGGCGAGGTGTTTTTCTCTGTGCAGCTAGCACATCTGGGCCCCAACTGGCGGTGTGTTAGAGCCCAGGGACAGCAGGAGGAGGAGCAGGAGGAGGAGGAGCAGGGGGAGGGGAGTGTAGGCCGAAGCCTGCACTGGCGGCAGCTTTGGGTCTGTTGTGTCTGCGTGGCTTTTGCAGGACACGTTGCCGGCTACACAGCAGGGGAACAGCTGGCGGTGCTGGACCCCACTGACACATTGGCGAGGTGTTTTTCTCTGTGCAGCTAGCACATCTGGGCCCCAACTGGCGGTGTGTTAGAGCCCAGGGACAGCAGGAGGAGCAGGGGGAGCGGAGTGTAGGCCGAAGCCTGCACTGGAGCAAGTTGAAAGGAAACCTTTAACCCCCCCCCCCAGGCGTTTGTAGCTGGAAGAGCCATCGTGTACAGCACTAATGCTGGAAAAGGTAAACTTAGCTCTTTTAATTATGGTCCTTGCAGATGCTGAACCTAACACTTATGAAATGTGTCCCCTCACAGCGTTCAACCGTCCGGTCGGTGGAACTTTCCTTTGTCATGTGACGCAGCACAGCCGTCATTTTTACCCCCTTGTCGCCGTGCGCCGCCTCCTCAGCGTTGTTTGAATCTGTCCCGGAGCCTGCGCTGTTAGGTTACCCCTTGGCCATGCACACATTTTGCGCTGCCCGTCTTCTGACATCATTTGCTGTCAGGCTGGCTGCGCCTGTGCGGGTGCGCTGTCCGAGATTCAGCCTCGCGGTGTCGTCTAATGTAATCCCACCGCGGGCCTGGGATCCGTGTCCATGCGCAGTGCATATCCTCGCCTCTCACTCCCCTCCCTACGGCTTCTAAAGACTGTGCGGTGTCACGGCCGTGGCATGCTATTAGGGACCAGCTGACACCGAACAGTCATTAGAAGCCGTAGGGAGGGGAGTGAGAGGCGAGGATATGCACTGCGCATGGACACGGATCCCAGGCCCGCGGTGGGATTACATTAGACGACACCGCGAGGCTGAATCTCGGACAGCGCACCCGCACAGGCGCAGCCAGCCTGACAGCAAATGATGTCAGAAGACGGGCAGCGCAAAATGTGTGCATGGCCAAGGGGTAACCTAACAGCGCAGGCTCCGGGACAGATTCAAACAACGCTGAGGAGGCGGCGCACGGCGACAAGGGGGTAAAAATGACGGCTGTGCTGCGTCACATGACAAAGGAAAGTTCCACCTACCGGACGGTTGAACGCTGTGAGGGGACACATTTCATAAGTGTTAGGTTCAGCATATGCAAGGAGCACCACGAAAAGAGGCACTTTTTCCCTTTGCATCATTACTGCTGCACAAGGTGGCTCCTTCAGTAACAAACGCATGGGGGGGGGGGGGACAGGTTCCCTTAAATTTAACTTGTTGTGCCTGCGTGGTGGTCGCAGTACACGTTGCCGTATACACAGCAGGGGAACAGCTGGCGGTGCTGAACCCCACTAACACATAGGCGAGGTGTTTGGCTCTGTGCGTACAGCACTTCTGGACGGCAACTGGCGGTGTTGGAGCCCAGGGACAGGTGGAGGAGGAGGAGGTTGGAGGAGGTAGGAGGGATTGCCACACACACAGCAGGGGAACAGCTGACGTTACTGAACCCCAATAACAGAGGAGGGACTGTTGACTGTGCGTACAGCACTTCTGGACGGCAACTGGCGGTGTTGGAGCCCAGGGACAGGTGGAGGAGGAGGAGGTTGGAGGAGGTTGGAGGAGGTAGGAGGGATTGCCACACACACAGCAGGGGAACAGCTGACGTTACTGAACCCCAATAACAGAGGAGGGACTGTTGACTGTGCGTACAGCACTTCTGGACGGCAACTGGCGGTGTTGGAGCCCAGGGACAGGTGGAGGAGGAGGAGGTTGGAGGAGGTTGGAGGAGGTAGGAGGGATTGCCACACACACAGCAGGGGAACAGCTGACGTTACTGAACCCCAATAACAGAGGAGGGACTGTTGACTGTGCGTACAGCACTTCTGGACGGCAACTGGCGGTGTTGGAGCCCAGGGACAGGTGGAGGAGGAGGAGGTTGGAGGAGGTTGGAGGAGGTAGGAGGGATTGCCACACACACAGCAGGGGAACAGCTGACGTTACTGAACCCCAATAACAGAGGAGGGACTGTTGACTGTGCGTACAGCACTTCTGGACGGCAACTGGCGGTGTTGGAGCCCAGGGACAGGTGGAGGAGGAGGAGGTTGGAGGAGGTTGGAGGGATTGCCACACACACAGCAGGGGAACAGCTGACGTTACTGAACCCCAATAACAGAGGAGGGACTGTTGACTGTGCGTACAGCACTTCTGGACGGCAACTGGCGGTGTTGGAGCCCAGGGACAGGTGGAGGAGGAGGAGGTTGGAGGAGGTTGGAGGAGGTAGGAGGGATTGCCACACACACAGCAGGGGAACAGCTGACGTTACTGAACCCCAATAACAGAGGAGGGACTGTTGACTGTGCGTACAGCACTTCTGGACGGCAACTGGCGGTGTTGGAGCCCAGGGACAGGTGGAGGAGGAGGAGGTTGGAGGAGGTTGGAGGAGGTAGGAGGGATTGCCACACACACAGCAGGGGAACAGCTGACGTTACTGAACCCCAATAACAGAGGAGGGACTGTTGACTGTGCGTACAGCACTTCTGGACGGCAACTGGCGGTGTTGGAGCCCAGGGACAGGTGGAGGAGGAGGAGGTTGGAGGAGGTTGGAGGAGGTAGGAGGGATTGCCACACACACAGCAGGGGAACAGCTGACGTTACTGAACCCCAATAACAGAGGAGGGACTGTTGACTGTGCGTACAGCACTTCTGGACGGCAACTGGCGGTGTTGGAGCCCAGGGACAGGTGGAGGAGGAGGAGGTTGGAGGAGGTTGGAGGAGGTAGGAGGGATTGCCACACACACAGCAGGGGAACAGCTGACGTTACTGAACCCCAATAACAGAGGAGGGACTGTTGACTGTGCGTACAGCACTTCTGGACGGCAACTGGCGGTGTTGGAGCCCAGGGACAGGTGGAGGAGGAGGAGGTTGGAGGAGGTTGGAGGGATTGCCACACACACAGCAGGGGAACAGCTGACGTTACTGAACCCCAATAACAGAGGAGGGACTGTTGACTGTGCGTACAGCACTTCTGGACGGCAACTGGCGGTGTTGGAGCCCAGGGACAGGTGGAGGAGGAGGAGGTTGGAGGAGGTTGGAGGAGGTAGGAGGGATTGCCACACACACAGCAGGGGAACAGCTGACGTTACTGAACCCCAATAACAGAGGAGGGACTGTTGACTGTGCGTACAGCACTTCTGGACGGCAACTGGCGGTGTTGGAGCCCAGGGACAGGTGGAGGAGGAGGAGGTTGGAGGAGGTTGGAGGAGGTAGGAGGGATTGCCACACACACAGCAGGGGAACAGCTGACGTTACTGAACCCCAATAACAGAGGAGGGACTGTTGACTGTGCGTACAGCACTTCTGGACGGCAACTGGCGGTGTTGGAGCCCAGGGACAGGTGGAGGAGGAGGAGGTTGGAGGAGGTTGGAGGGATTGCCACACACACAGCAGGGGAACAGCTGACGTTACTGAACCCCAATAACAGAGGAGGGACTGTTGACTGTGCGTACAGCACTTCTGGACGGCAACTGGCGGTGTTGGAGCCCAGGGACAGGTGGAGGAGGAGGAGGTTGGAGGAGGTTGGAGGAGGTAGGAGGGATTGCCACACACACAGCAGGGGAACAGCTGACGTTACTGAACCCCAATAACAGAGGAGGGACTGTTGACTGTGCGTACAGCACTTCTGGACGGCAACTGGCGGTGTTGGAGCCCAGGGACAGGTGGAGGAGGAGGAGGTTGGAGGAGGTTGGAGGAGGTAGGAGGGATTGCCACACACACAGCAGGGGAACAGCTGACGTTACTGAACCCCAATAACAGAGGAGGGACTGTTGACTGTGCGTACAGCACTTCTGGACGGCAACTGGCGGTGTTGGAGCCCAGGGACAGGTGGAGGAGGAGGAGGTTTGAGGAGGTAGGAGGGATTGCCACACACACAGCAGGGGAACAGCTGACGTTACTGAACCCCAATAACAGAGGAGGGACTGTTGACTGTGCGTACAGCACTTCTGGACGGCAACTGGCGGTGTTGGAGCCCAGGGACAGGTGGAGGAGGAGGAGGTTGGAGGAGGTAGGAGGGATTGCCACACACACAGCAGGGGAACAGCTGACGTTACTGAACCCCAATAACAGAGGAGGGACTGTTGACTGTGCGTACAGCACTTCTGGACGGCAACTGGCGGTGTTGGAGCCCAGGGACAGGTGGAGGAGGAGGAGGTTGGAGGAGGTTGGAGGAGGTAGGAGGGATTGCCACACACACAGCAGGGGAACAGCTGACGTTACTGAACCCCAATAACAGAGGAGGGACTGTTGACTGTGCGTACAGCACTTCTGGACGGCAACTGGCGGTGTTGGAGCCCAGGGACAGGTGGAGGAGGAGGAGGTTGGAGGAGGTTGGAGGAGGTAGGAGGGATTGCCACACACACAGCAGGGGAACAGCTGACGTTACTGAACCCCAATAACAGAGGAGGGACTGTTGACTGTGCGTACAGCACTTCTGGACGGCAACTGGCGGTGTTGGAGCCCAGGGACAGGTGGAGGAGGAGGAGGTTGGAGGAGGTAGGAGGGATTGCCACACACACAGCAGGGGAACAGCTGACGTTACTGAACCCCAATAACAGAGGAGCGACTGTTGACTGTGCGTACAGCACTTCTGGACGGCAACTAGCGGTGTTGGAGCCCAGGGGCAGGTGGAAAAGCAGAGGAACACAATGTAGGCCGAAGCCTGAGAAAGTCGAAAGGGAACCTTTAACCCCCCCCCCAAGGCGTTTGTAGCTGAAAGAGCCAGCTTGTGCAGCACAAAAGATGCAAAAGGAAAAGGTGGCTCTTTTCATCATGCTCCTTGCAAACACAGAACTAAACACTTATAAAATGTGTCCCCTGAAGCCGTGAAACCGTCCCGGAGGTGGGACTTTCCTTCGTAATATGACGCAGCACAGCCATCATTACTACCCCCCCGCCGCCGTGCCCCGGCTCCTCAGCGTTGTTTGATTCCGTCCCGGAGCCTGCGCTGTTATGTTATCCCGTGGCCAGGCACACTTAGCGCTGCCCATCTTCTGACATCATTTGGTGTCAGGCTGGCTGCGCCTGTGCGGCCGCGCTGGCCGAGAGCCCGCCTCGCAGTGTCTTCTGATGTAATCCCACTGGGGGCCTGGGATCCATGGCCATGCGCAGTGCATATCCTCGCCTCTCACTCCCCTCCCTACGGCTTCTTTTTCAGACTGTGCGGTGTCACGGCCGTGGCATGCTATTAGGGACCAGCTGACACCGAACAGTCTGAAGAAGCCATAGGGAGATGAGTGAGAGGTGGAGGTTCAGATATGCACTGCGCATGTCCATAGATCCCAGGCCCCCAGTGGGATTAAATCAGAAGACACTGCGAGGCGGGCTCTCGGCCAGCGTGGCCGCACAGGCGCAGCCAGCCTGACACCAAATGATGCCAGAAGACGGGCAGCGCTAAGTGTGCCTGGCCACAGGATAACATAACAGCGCAGGCTCCGGGACGGAATCAAACAACGCTGAGGAGCCGGGGCGCGGCGCCGGGGGGGTAGGAATGACGGCTGTGCTGCGTCCTATTACGAAGGAAAGTCCCACCTCCGGGACGGTTTTACGGTATCAGTGGACACATTTTATAAGTGTTAAGTTTTGCGTGTGCAAGGAGCAAAACCAAAATAGCTACCTTTTTCCTTGTGCAGCATTACTGCTGCACAAGGTGGCTCTTTCAGTAACAAACGCCTTGGGGGGGGGGGACAGATTCCCTTACATTTCAGTTGTTGTGTCAGCGTGGCGGTCGCATGACACATTGCCGGCTACACAGCTGGGGATCAGCTGACGTTACTGAAACCCAATAACACTGGGTCGTATGTTTTGACTGTGCAGACGGCACGTCTGAGCCTCAACTGGCGGTGTTGGAGCCCAGGAATTTAAGTTCAGGTGGTAGAAAGATGAACACAACAGGAGACCTGGATAACGTATACAGTGACCTAATTATTTAATCAGGAGGAGGAGTGGCAAATTCCTGCGAGATCCAGGCCTTGTTCATTTTCAGAAAAGTAAGCCGGTCAACGTTATCGGAGGATAGTCGCATGCGACGGTCAGTTAGTACACCACCTGCAGCACTAAAGACACGTTCCGATAATACACTGGCCGCAGGGCAAGACAGCACCTCCAATGCATACTGGCTTAGCTCTGGCCATGTATCCAGCTTTGAGACCCAAAACTTGAAAGGGGAAGAGCCGTCTGGGAGTACAGCAAGAGGGCAAGACATGTAGTCTGTCACCATCTGACGGAACCGTTGCCTCCTGCTGACTGGAGCCGTCTGTGATGGTGTAGACTTTTGTGGGGGGCACACAAAACTGTGCCACAGTTGGGCCATACTGGTCTTGCCTTGGGCAGAGGCACTGCTTCTGCTCCCTCTTTGTGCAGAGCCTCCACCACTGCCTGGACGCACTGAGCTGCTTTGGAATGCAGTAGCAGCACTTCTCTCAGTTGGAATGGAGAAGATGATGGAACTGACCAGTGTGTCTTGGTACTCCCGCATTTTTCGCTCCCGGTTCAACGGTGTGATGAGGCTTTCTACGTTGTCCCGGTAGCGAGGATCGAGGAGGGTGAACACCCAATAATCAGACATGTTGAGAATGTGGGCGATGCGGCGGTCGTTTCTCAGGCACTGCAGCATGTAATCCACCATGTGCTGCAGACTGCCAACTGCCCAAGAAACGCTGTCCCCAGCTGGAGGCGTGATCTCTGCCCGCTCGTCATCACCCCACCCTCGCTGTACACACTGAGTACTGGACAATTGTGTAACTCCCTCCTCTGGACGGATGTCTTCCTCCTCCATTGACTCCTCCTCATCCTCCTCACAAACTGTCCCCTGCCTACGCGTTTGTGAGGAACCACGTGGCGCTGACTGTCCAGAAGATGATGGAAGTGGTGAATCCTCATCCTCCACCTCTTCCACAACATCATCCCTTAGCGCTTGCAGTGATTTTTCAAGCAGGCAGATAAGGGGGACAGTCATGCTGACTAGTGCATCATCTGCACTCGCCATCCGCGTGGAATAATCAAAGGGACGCAAAACCTGGCAGACATCCTTCATAGTGGCCCACTCTGTGGTTGTGAAGTCTGTACGGCGCTGACTGCGACTTTTTTGCGCCTGATACAGCTGGTACTCCATTACAGCTTGCTGCTGCTCACACAACCGCTCCAACATATGTAACGTGGAATTCCACCTGGTAGGTAGGTCACATATGATGCGATGTTCCGGCAGGCGGTGTCGGCGCTGCAGAGCCGCAATGCGCGCTTTTGCCGTGCTGGAACGCCGCAAGTGAGCACACTCTAGGCGGACCTTGTGCAGCAGTGCATCAAGATCCGGATAGTCCCTCAAAAAACTCTGCACGACCAAATTGAGCACATGTGCCAGACATGGGATGTGAGTGAGGTTGCCGAGGCCCAGGGCTGCCACCAGATTTCGGCCATTATCACACACTACCATGCCTGGCTGGAGATTCGCTGGCTCAAACCACACATCGCTCTCCTGCTTGATGGCATTCCAGAGCTCCTGCGCTGTGTGGCTACGATTCCCCAAAAAAATTAATTTCAAGACGGCCTGTTGACGTTTGGCCACGGCTGTGCTCATGTCGGTCGTAACAGGTACACGTTCATCACGGGTCCATGTGGAGGTGGACTGTGACGGCTCCTGCAGCGATGATTCTGAGGAACTGGTGTAAGAGGAGGAGTCAATGCGTACAGAATGGATTCCTGCAATCCTTGGAGTGGGCAGGACACGTCCTGCGCCACTCGCACGGTCTGTACCCGGCTCAACTACATTAACCCAATGGGCAGTGAGGGAAAGGTATCGCCCCTGTCCATGTTGACTGGTCCACGCATCGGTGGTGAGGTGGACCTTGCTACTGACGGCGTTCAGTAGCGCGTGTTTTATGTGTCCCTCCACATGCTTGTGCAGGGCAGGGACGGCTTGCCTGCTGAAGTAAAAGCGGCTGGGCACATTGTACTGTGGGACTGCCAATGACATCAAGTCACGGAAGCTGTCAGTCTCCACCAGCCTGAATGACAGCATTTCCAGTGACAGAAGTTTGGCAATGCCTGCAGTCAGAGCCTGTGCTCGTGGGTGGTTTGACGAGAAAGGCCGCCTTTTCTCCCATGCCTGTACTACCGATGGCTGTAGACTGGGCTGGGAGTGTGTGGATGACTGGGAAAGTGGTGCTGCGGGTGGAATGACAGCGGGTCTCTGGACAACAGGGCCAGAGGTTCTTCCACGGCGATCCTGGGAGGAAGCCGAACCAGCTGCGTGTGAGCTAGAGGAAGAGGCAACACGAGCTGAAGAGGTGGTAGCTGCCGCTGTTGGTTGGCCTAGCTCTTCAGTGTGTTTGTCTAACTCCGCCGGGTGCCTGTTGCGCACATGTTTCCACATGTTGGAGGTATTGAGGTTGGCGACTTTTTGACCTCTTTTGATTTTTTGATGACACACCTTGCATCTGACATAGCAAATGTCATCTGCAACTGGGTCAAAAAAGGACCAGGCACTGCAAGTCTTGGGAGCCCCCCTTTTGACTTTTGGAAGAGACATGCTCCTTACGGGTGCCAAAGCGGAGGCTGCAGGATCCGCAGTCTTCCCCCTCCCTCTCCCTCTTTGGGCCGTACGGGGAATCTCTTCCTCAGAGCTGCTCCCACCACCTTCCTGTCCCTGACGCCAAGATGGGTCAAGGACCTCATCATCTACACTACCCTCTGCCCCCAACTGCTCCTCCTGGGTAGTCTCAGCAGCAGAGCACGCACCAGTAAGTGGCACCTGAGTGTCATCATCAGCTGATGCGGCCTGCGAGGTGGTGACCGGAGCCACTGGCCCACCCGCCTCTTCAGAGGAAGACAGAAAAAGCGGTTGGGCATCACTGCACCCTGCCTCTTCTTCCATTTCTCCAATGCTGCTTGGCTGGCCCCCTGTTTCCAAGCCAAGAGATGATTCAGAGAACAGAAGTAGAGACTGCTCCTGTCCTGGGATCTCTGTCTGCCTGGGCAATTTTGCAGGTGGTGAAGAGACAGATGGCTGCTCTCCAGTGCTCTGTGTCTGAGAGGATGTGGCACTAATGGAAGTTGATGCATTAGCTGCCATCCATCCCACAACGGCTTCAATTTGGTCTTGACGCAGCAGCGGTGTACGGCGCTCGGCGACAAAGCTGCGCATGAACGACTGTTCCCTTGTGAAAGTGGGTGCTGATGACTCACCGGTGCCCGCAGCAGGCACAGAATCCCCACGTCCCCTCCCTGCTCCGCGCCCACGCCCACGCCCACGTGCCTTACTCACTGCCTTCTTCATCTTGGTTGACTGATAAAGATAAGCAGAAAAGTACTAACGGATTTGTGTGCTTATTCCTGAGCAACTCCTCCTAACAGGTATAAGACACACTAATTTTCTAAAGTGTGGACTAGACTTGAATATGAGCTAATGTGGCCTACACAAATGTAAAGTGGTGTAACTGGTGTGTTTGGTGAACTTTATTATTTATTTTTTTGGGGCTGAACTGACAACGGATAGAGCTGCAGTCACACGGAGACCGTGCAGACAGACGTAAACGGCGCTGCAAGGCCCAAAAACCCTCCTCTACTTTATCCTATGTAGTGTTTTTCCACAAATTAGCTGGAGACGGGTGGAAAGACACTAATAGGATTTTTTTAAATTAATTAGCAGCAGACTACACTACTTGAAAACAAAATGAAAATTGATTTGGCGGTATGACGCAGTGAACAACCCTGAGCTGGAGACAACCAAGCTACGGCTGCTCACAGACTACAGGGCGAGCTGCAGTCACACGGAGACCGTGCAGACAGCCGTAAACGGCGCTGCAAGGCCCAAAAACCCTCCTGTCATGATCTCTGCAGACAGAGATCATAGCAAGCCTATAGAGGGACAAGCTCTCGGAAGATGGAACTATACTGACCATGAACTAAGCCTGCCGCGCAACTAGAAATAGCCAGGTAGCATTTCCTATTTATCGCTAGATGCCCAGCTCTGGCCTAAGACCTAAATAGCTAGCAGAGGGAAATATAAGACCTGGCTCACCTCTAGAGAAATATTCCAAAGAAGACAGTAGCCCCCCACATATAATGACGGTGAGTTCAGATGAAACAACAAACGCAGCAGGAAAATAGTCTTAGCAAATTTGAGGTCCGCTTACTAGATAGCAGAAGACAGATAGTATACTTTCATGGTCAGCAGAAAAACACTAACAAAACACCATCCAGAGATTACCTTAAACTCTGGCATTAACTCATAACGCCAGAGTAGCAATCCCTGATCAACGAGAGCTTTCCAGACACAGTAACAAAACTTCAGCTGTGAACTGGAACAAATAGGCAAAACAAAACATGGACAAAAGTCCAACTTATCTAGAAGTTGTCTAGAAGCAGGAACAAGCACCGAGAGGCATCAGATAACATTGTTGACCGGCAAGAAACCACCAGAGAAATGAGCTTAAATAGCGACACCCACTACTGATGGAACCAGGTGAAACAGGAAAGAGGATGACAAGTCCAATTCCACAAGCGGCCACCGGGGGAGCCCAGAATCCAAATTCACAACAGTACCCCCCCCTCAAGGAGGGGGCACCGAACCCTCACCAGATCCACCAGGGCGACCAGGATGAGCCCTATGGAAGGCACGAACAAGATCAGAAGCATGAACATCAGATGCATTGACCCAAGAATTATCCTCCTGGCCGTAACCCTTCCAGTTAACCAGATACTGGAGTCTCCGTCTGGAAACACGAGAGTCCAAAATTTTCTCCACAACGTACTCCAACTCACCCTCAACCAACACCGGAGCAGGAGGCTCAACTGAAGGTACAACAGGTACCTCATACCTGCGCAATAACGACCGATGAAAAACGTTATGAATGGAAAAGGACGCAGGGAGGTCCAAACGGAAAGAAACAGGATTAAGAATCTCCAATATTCTATAAGGGCCGATGAACCGAGGTTTAAACTTAGGAGAAGAGACCCTCATAGGGACAAAACGAGAAGACAACCACACCAAATCTCCAACACAAAGCCGAGAACCAACACGACGATGACGGTTGGCAAAACGCTGAGTCTTCTCCTGGGACAACTTCAAATTGTCCATAACCTGCCCCCAGATGTGATGCAATCTCTCCACCACCGCATCCACTCCAGGACAATCCGAGGATTCCACCTGACCGGAGGAAAATCGAGGGTGAAACCCCGAATTACAGAAAAACGGGGACACCAAGGTGGAAGAGCTGGCCCGATTATTGAGGGCGAACTCTGCCAATGGCAAAAAAGCAACCCAATCATCCTGGTCAGCAGAGACAAAACACCTCAGATATGTCTCCAGGGTCTGATTAGTCCGCTCGGTCTGGCCATTAGTCTGAGGGTGAAAAGCAGATGAAAAAGACAAATCTATGCCCATCCTAGCACAGAATGCCCGCCAAAATCTAGACACAAATTGGGTACCTCTGTCGGAAACAATATTCTCAGGAATACCGTGCAATCGGACAACATTCTGAAAAAACAGAGGAACCAACTCAGAAGAAGAAGGCAACTTGGGCAGAGGAACCAAATGGACCATTTTAGAGAAACGGTCACAGACCACCCAGATGACAGACATCTTCTGGGAAACAGGCAGATCTGAAATAAAATCCATCGAGATGTGTGTCCAAGGCCTCTTAGGAATAGGCAAGGGCAACAGCAGTCCGCTAGCCCGAGAACTACAAGACTTGGCCCGAGCACAAACGTCACATGACTGCACAAAAACTCGCACATCTCGTGACAGGGAAGGCCACCAGAAGGATCTTGCCACCAAATCCCTGGTACCAAAAATTCCGGGATGACCTGCCAATGCAGAAGAATGTACCTCAGAGATGACTCTGCTGGTCCAATCATCCGGAACAAACAGTCTATCAGGCGGACAACGATCCGGTCTATCCGCCTGAAACTCTTGCAAGGACCGCCGCAGATCAGGAGAAACGGCCGACAAAATTACTCCCTCCCTAAGGATACCTGTGGGTTCAGAATTACCAGGAGAGTCCGGGTCAAAACTCCTAGAAAGGGCATCTGCCTTAACATTCTTAGAACCCGGTAGGTATGACACCACAAAATTAAAGCGAGAAAAAAATAAAGACCAGCGCGCCTGTCTAGGATTCAGGCGTCTGGCAGTCTCAAGATAAATCAAATTTTTGTGGTCAGTCAATACCACCACCTGATGCCTAGCCCCCTCAAGCCAATGGCGCCACTCCTCAAACGCCCACTTCATGGCCAAAAGCTCCCGATTCCCAACATCATAATTCCGCTCTGCGGGCGAAAATTTGCGAGAAAAGAAGGCACAAGGCCTAATGACGGAGCAGTCGGAACCTTTCTGCGACAACACTGCCCCAGCTCCGATCTCCGAAGCGTCAACCTCAACCTGAAAAGGCAGATTCACATCAGGCTGACGCAACACAGGGGCAGAGGCAAAACGGCGCTTAAGCTCCTGAAAGGCCTCTACAGCATGAGGGGACCAATTAGCAACATCAGCGCCTTGTCTGGTCAAATCAGTCAGTGGTTTAACGACATCCGAAAAACCAGCAATAAATCGGCGGTAAAAGTTGGCAAAGCCCAAAAATCTCTGAAGACCCTTAAGAGAGGAGGGCTGAGTCCAGTCACAAATAGCTTGCACCTTGACGGGATCCATCTCAATGGAAGAGGGAGAAAAAATATACCCCAAAAAGGAAATTTTCTGGACCCCAAAAACACACTTAGACCCCTTCACACATAAAGAATTAGACCGCAGAACCTGAAAAACTCTCCTGACCTGCTGGACATGAGAGTCCCAGTCATCAGAAAAAATCAGAATATCATCCAGATATATTATCATAAATTTATCCAGAAAATCGCGGAAAATATCATGCATAAAAGACTGGAAAACTGAAGGGGCATTAGAAAGACCAAAAGGCATGACCAAATACTCAAAGTGGCCCTCGGGCGTATTAAATGCGGTCTTCCACTCATCCCCCTGCCTGATCCGCACCAAATTATACGCCCCACGAAGATCAATTTTAGAGAACCACTTAGCACCCTCTATACGAGCAAACAAATCAGTAAGCAATGGCAATGGGTATTGATACTTAACAGTGATCTTATTCAGAAGCCGATAATCAATACATGGTCTCAAAGAGCCGTCTTTTTTTGAGACAAAGAAAAACCCAGCTCCCAAGGGAGAAGAAGATGGACGAATATGTCCCTTTTCCAGAGACTCCTTTATATATTCCCGCATAGCAGCATGTTCCGGCACAGACAGATTAAACAAACGACCCTTTGGATATTTACAACCCGGTATCAAATCTATGGCACAATCGCACTCACGGTGCGGAGGTAACGACCCAAGCTTGGGTTCGTCAAAGACGTCTTGATAATCAGAGAGGAACTCAGGGACTTCAGAGGGAATGGACGACGAAATAGAAACCAAAGGTAAGTCCCCATGAATACCCTTACATCCCCAGCTCAACACAGACATTGCTCTCCAGTCCAAGACTGGGTTGTGAGACTGCAACCATGGCAATCCCAGTACCAAATCGTCATGTAAATTATACAGCACCAGGAAACGAATAATCTCCTGGTGATCCGGATTGATACGCATGGTTACTTGTGTCCAGTATTGTGGTTTATTATTAGCCAATGGGGTGGAGTCAATCCCCTTCAGAGGAATAAGAGTCTCCAAAGGCTCTAAATCAAAACCACAACGATTGGCAAAGGACCAATCCATAAGACTCAGAGCGGCGCCAGAGTCAACATAGGCGTCCGTGGCAATGGATGACAAAGAGCAAATCAGGGTTACAGACAAAATAAACTTAGACTGAATGGTGCTAATGGAAACAGACTTATCAAGCTTCTTTGTACGCCTAGAGCATGCTGATATAACATGAGTAGAATCCCCACAATAGAAACACAATCCATTCTTCCGTCTAAAATTCTGTCGCTCGCTCCTGGACAGAATTCTATCACACTGCATACTTTCTGGCGTCTTTTCCATAGACACCGCCAGATGGTGCACAGGTTTGCGCTCCCGCAGACGCCTATCAATCTGAATAGCCATTGTCATGGACTCATTCAGACCTGCAGGCACAGGGAACCCCACCATAACATCCTTAACGGCATCAGAGAGACCCTCTCTGAAAGTTGCCGCCAAGGCGCACTCATTCCACTGAGTAAGCACAGACCATTTACGGAATTTTTGGCAGAAAACTTCAGCTTCGTCTTGCCCCTGAGATAGTGCCATCAAAGTTTTTTCTGCCTGAAGTTCCAAATGAGGTTCCTCATAAAGCAAGCCCAAGGCCAGAAAAAACGCATCCACATCGCGTAACGCAGGATCCCCTGCTGGCAATGAGAAGGCCCAATCTTGAGGGTCACCCCTGAGCAAGGAAATCACAATCCTAACCTGCTGAGCAGGGTCTCCAGCTGAACGAGACTTCAGGGACAAATAAAGCTTACAATTATTTCGGAAATTCTGGAAGCTAGCTCTATTCCCTGTAAAGAACTCCGGCAAAGGAATTCTCGGCTCAGATACCGGAGCATGTACCACAAAATCTTGTAAATTTTGTACTTTCGTGATGAGATTATTCAAACCCACAGTTACACTCTGGAGATCCATTATTGTCAGGTGCACACAGAGCCATACAGAGATTAGGAGGAGAGAGAGAAAAAAGACTGCAGCAAGGCAGACTGGAGGGAAAAAAAAAAAAAAAAAAAAAAAAAAAAAAATTCCAGCAGACTTCTTATAACTCTCCTTTCTCAACCTGGGTCTTTAACACTTTATGGGCCGGTCAAACTGTCATGATCTCTGCAGACAGAGATCATAGCAAGCCTATAGAGGGACAAGCTCTCGGAAGATGGAACTATACTGACCATGAACTAAGCCTGCCGCGCAACTAGAAATAGCCAGGTAGCATTTCCTATTTATCGCTAGATGCCCAGCTCTGGCCTAAGACCTAAATAGCTAGCAGAGGGAAATATAAGACCTGGCTCACCTCTAGAGAAATATTCCAAAGAAGACAGTAGCCCCCCACATATAATGACGGTGAGTTCAGATGAAACAACAAACGCAGCAGGAAAATAGTCTTAGCAAATTTGAGGTCCGCTTACTAGATAGCAGAAGACAGATAGTATACTTTCATGGTCAGCAGAAAAACACTAACAAAACACCATCCAGAGATTACCTTAAACTCTGGCATTAACTCATAACGCCAGAGTAGCAATCCCTGATCAACGAGAGCTTTCCAGACACAGTAACAAAACTTCAGCTGTGAACTGGAACAAATAGGCAAAACAAAACATGGACAAAAGTCCAACTTATCTAGAAGTTGTCTAGAAGCAGGAACAAGCACCGAGAGGCATCAGATAACATTGTTGACCGGCAAGAAACCACCAGAGAAATGAGCTTAAATAGCGACACCCACTACTGATGGAACCAGGTGAAACAGGAAAGAGGATGACAAGTCCAATTCCACAAGCGGCCACCGGGGGAGCCCAGAATCCAAATTCACAACACCCTCCTCTACTTTATCCTATGTAGTGTTTTTCCACAAATTAGCTGGAGACGGGTGGAAAGACACTAATAGGATTTTTTTAAATTAATTAGCAGCAGACTACACTACTTGAAAACAAAATGAAAATTGATTTGGCGGTATGACGCAGTGAACAACCCTGAGCTGGAGACAACCAAGCTACGGCTGCTCACAGACTACAGGGCGAGCTGCAGTCACACGGAGACCGTGCAGACAGCCGTAAACGGCGCTGCAAGGCCCAAAAACCCTCCTCTACTTTATCCTATGTAGTGTTTTTCCACAAATTAGCTGGAGACGGGTGGAAAGACACTAATAGGAATTTTTGGAAAAAATGTGCAGCAGCCTGCACTACTTCAAAAAAAAAAAAAAAAAAAGAACAGTATGAGGCAATGAACCACCCTCCCTGAACTGAATACAACCAGCTATGGATGGCCTATGTGGCTGCACTCAGACTAGAGAGTGGGCTGCACTCACACACACACACACACAGAGACCTTGCAGATCGCTGCGAAAACAGCGCTACAAGGCAAAAGGAAGGTGAATAGTAGGTGAACACAGCGGTTGCTAAATTAGCCTTTGGAAAGCACAAAGAAGCAAATCGCTATCTCTAAACTGTCCCTCAGTCAGCAAACAGCGTCCTGTCACTAACTGAATTCACAGCAGAGTGATCGCAAAATGGCGCCAGCGACTTTTAAACTGCATCATGACATCATTTCAGCAGCCAATCACAGCCATGCCAGTAGTTTCATGCCCTCCATGCTGAACAGGATGTGCCCACACTTGAAATCATTCTCATTGGCTGAATTTCTGCATTTTGAATCTGGGAACTTCCGATTCCGGTATCCGATACGCGGCAAGTATCGGAATCCCGGTATCGGAATTCCGATACCGCTAGTATCGGCCGATACCCGATACTTGCGGTATCGGAATGCTCAACACTAATTGGCGGTGATTTTAGATGAAATGACAAACGTAGTATGAAAATAGGTTTAGCAAAATTGAGGTCCGCTTACTAGATAGCAGGAAGACAGAAAGGGCACTTTCATGGTCAGCTGAAAACCCTATCAAAATACCATCCTGAAATTACTTTAAGACTCTAGTATTAACTCATAACATCAGAGTGGCAATTTCAGATCACAAGAGCTTTCCAGACACAGAAACGAAACTACAGCTGTGAACTGGAACAAAATGCAAAAACAAACAAGGACTAAGTCCAACTTAGCTGGGAGTTGTCTAGCAGCAGGAACATGAACAGAAAGGCTTCTGATTACAATGTTGACCGGCATGGAAGTGACAGAGGAGCAAGGCTAAATAGCGACTCCCACATCCTGATGGAAACAGGTGAACAGAGAGGATGATGCACACCAGTTCAATTCCACCAGTGGCCACCGGGGGAGCCCAAAATCCAATTTCACAACAGGCCTACTAACGGTGTCTGCCCCTCCCTGGTGTTGACCTCAACTGAATACAGCTGAGCTTCAACCTTCTGGCTTTCGGCCTATAGTATCAGATATTAAACTGCATTTGACCTTCAACTTTGGTTACGGCCTACTAACGGTGTCTGCCCCTCCCTGGTGTTGAGTCTGACCTCAACTGAATACAGCTGAGCTTCAACCTTCTGGCTCTCATTAAGTGCTGTGTTTTTAAAAATTGGTGGTTAGGGCCTACTAACGGTGTCTGCCCCTCCATGTTGTTTGTCCTCAACTGAATAAAGCTGAGCTTCAACCTTCTGGCTTTTGGCCTACAGTAGCAGATATTAAACTGCATTTGGCCTACTAGTGTGGTTGGGCCCTTAAAACAGTGTCTGCTGCTCTTGGGTTTGCTACTCCACTGAACAAAGCAATGCCGCCTGTTTAGTCCTGTTACCAATTTTGAACTGCATTTAGCCTACTTTATTCTTTGGCCCTATATCTGTTTCCTCCTCATCCTGCCCATTGCCCAGCCACTGCTAGATGAGTCTGCTAGTACATTGACCTAGACCACTACATTCCCCTTGCACTCTACACAGCCAGAATCTGACCCTGCTGAAAGTAAGGTTCCCCTTCCCGCATGTTATACCACCTTACACAGGGACAAAGAGGAAGGTGCAGATGAAAGTGCAGGTTCCTTCATCAGGTGGGGGGGCATACTCGTTGACGACGTCACTGGCACAGGGCCCCTCAGAGTACGCAAAAGTGTCGCTGCTGGTGGGAGGCGCCCCCGCCATGCAAACACACCGCTGTACTTTGAGGGGCCCTGTGCCAGTGCCAATGCGAACGAGTGGCCCCCCCCTGCTTGCTCAGGATCACAGCACTTGCAACGTTGAAATACTTACCTCTCCCTGCTCCACCGCCGTGACGTAGTCCACATTTCCTGGGCCCACTAAAGCCTTGAACCAGCCCTACCCCCCACAACTTTTGCCAAATGACCCCCAATTTCCTATGCCCAACTATTATTATAAAGTTAATTAAGATTGACAAGCTTCAGAAACAAGAATGGATGTTTTTGGCATTAAAATGGGCACTGTAGGTGTTTTCCTGGCCTCCACTCACTGCTGACTATGCTTCCCCATTGACTTGCATTGGGTTTCGTGTTTCGGTCGATCCCCGACTTTTACCGATAATCGGCCGACTGCACTCGACTCGACTCTGGACAAAGTCGGATTTCACAAAACCCGACTCGATCTTAAAAAAATGAAAGTCGCTCAACCCTAATCTCCAATATTAGGTGAGAAAGACAGGGAGGACAACAATATGAGAACCCTCTTTGTATCTTAGCACACTGGTATCTCTAGTAATAGATCAGGTAGAAATGATGGAAAACAACTTCCTACAATAATTTGAGGGAGGAGGAGCTTCCTTCTGAATTAAAATGGTTAAACAGCAGTAATCAGAGCCAGCTTCAGTTGTTGCTGTTAGCAGCCGACACCCACTGAATATACAGCGGGCTTAGCTCCAGGTGATCGCTCCACGTACTCTCACCTGACTATCCTATTCCAGAAAGCTGTTAAAACAATGAGTGTTGGTTTGCAGGCAGTGTTAATGTAGATTTTGGCACATAGTACACATTGTAATCCATGTAACACAGAATAAACAGAAGGCATAATATACAAAAAAATTGGTAAAAGCAAAACGGTCTTTGTTGCCCATAGCAACCAATCACTGCTCAGATTTCATTTTTGAAACAACACTGGTAAAATTAAATCTGCACTGTGATTGGTTGATAATGACAACAAAGACAGTTTTTATTTCTGACAATTTTGATAAAGCTGCTAAAATTATATACAGATCCCTACCATGAATAACGAAATGCATATACCTCAGTTTGATAACTATGCCCAAAGAGTGTACATATCCTAGAGGCTGCAGTGGGGATCTTGGATAGAGGAGGCTCAATCTAATTACTGACTGATTTTCATCAGTGTTTTGGATTAGATTAGATCAGTGTTAATGTAGCGCCCCAGAGTCCTGGTCGTTGCAGTGCTGTGGCTTCGCCGCTAAGGGGAGCCATGGTACGTTCGATGGCACCGAAGGAGTTCCTCCAATCAGGTATCACAGACACCAATATGTTTCACAGCTGGGCCTCCGGGGGGAGCTAAGGGTGCTATTCATTAGGCCACTCCCCACCATAGTGGGTAAACTGGGGGTCAGGCAGGAAGTTAGGAGAGAACGCTGACGGGATTGAACGGAGCAACACCCTGTGGCAGGGGGTGTTGTGAAGGGAGAGACTGTAGGGTCTCTGCCAGGGGTGGGATCCTGGCAGAGGCTTGGCATTGAAAGAACGTAACGGGTCCGCGCAGGCTCCTGGAAGCGGCGGGACTCAAGAAAGGACTAGAAGCGAGATAGATTGTGCTGAGTGAGAAACGAGATCAAGCGGAAGGAGCATACCAGCAGGGGTTTTGTTGAAAGAGGCAGCACCCTGCTGAGGCGCAATACCGGTGGCCGGAACGCCGAGGGAGTGGATTAGAATACAGCTTCAAGCCATACTCCAAACAGCGGCAGGACAGTCGGTCTCAGGCGGGCTGTCTACCACATATCACCTATGAAGTCTTGGGGGGCAATTGCGGGAGAGGGGCGACTCTAGGGTCCCGGAAGAACTCCAGGCCTACCTGACAAACGGGTGCCATTCCAACCTGAATACAGGGAAGGGGTGGATTACAGAGGAACATCAAATCGAGTTGTGAGGGAACTTAAGAAACAGACACAACCGTTGTGGGGTTACTTTCCGTGAGCACAGCAGGGAAGGACTACAACACATAGGGCTAGAAGGAAGGCACAGATTTCCACCTGAGAGGAGAACTCTGGAGGTGCCATTGGACCGGCCGGACTTGCGTAGCCTGGTGAACCGTGTTCTGGACTGAGGACTCAGAGATCTCCAGTAAAGAGGTAAAGAGACTGCAACCTGGTGTCCTCGTTATTTACTGCGACCTGCACCCCCACAACTACACCGCTACATCGCTACCATTACTACCACCTACTACACTGGACGTCCCCCACTGACGGACAGGGCCACGGACCGGGTCTAGCCACCGTGACAACCCCAGGACTGAAACTCAGAGGCCCGGCTCCGGGTACCCCCTCGGCCCTGCGGCGGTGCGGGGGCGCCGCAGACTTGGCGTCACGAACAGGATCTACTTAAGCCTGAAGAATCAGGTCATGTGTGCCTAGAGACTGTGATTTGTTGTGCTTGGACTGTACTTTATTACAAAGACTGTGCTGCGCCAGTTGCCGCCAAAATCCGCCGCCATTGCAGCGCTGAGGAAAGCGCAGGAAGAGAAGAGGGGCGTGGAGTGGGCGTAGACGAGCTGGAGAGCGCGAAGAATAATGGCCGCCCAGTCTAAATATTTCTGTGCAGTGAGGACGTGTCCGTCAGCAGCAGAGATCCGCCTCCTAATCCTTAATGGGGGGCGGAGGCAGAGAAAACGAAACTGCTCACGCAGGAGAGAGCGGGAAAAAGACCAGGAAGTGACCCACGTGGAGGACGCTATGGCCAGCAGCTCCGAACCCGACAGCGGGGTTGAAGTGGAAGTCTCCCCTGACTACCCGGATGAGCCCAGCAGCCTGTCCTCCGTGGATAACACCAAATTCCTGAGAGCCGAGATGGAGGATTTATATAACCAGCTCCTCCAACTGCATGTAAGAGTCCAGGCCCCGCATCAGGTGGGACCGGCAGTGGATTCCCGGACATCGGAAGAACCAGCGGGACCTGTTACGGAAAGTGGAATCGTACCAGTGGGTGAGTCCGCCGATCCTGCCCCACCAGCAGAGGGTGTGTTAGTGGGTCCCGTAGCAGCACCACCTCTCCCGGGGACCCATAGACTTCAGCGCCTGTTACCATGGGAGGAAGCCACGGGCATGGAACACCGTATGCGAGCCCCAATCACCCCTACTCCCTTGCCGTGTGAGGTCAGCGCGGAGCGCACGGTGTGCCGCTGGGTGAACCCTGGATCCAATCTCATGGGGTTCCCTGGGGTGGAGACCCAGAAGGGAGAAATGGTACAGGCCCTAAGCTGGGAAGAATACCAGATCCAGCTAGAACAGCGGTGGCGAGAGGAAGAGGAAACACATCAGGCTAAACGGGAGGCCTACCATCAAAAAGATTTGGCGGTCAAGGACCGGGCCCGTAAGGACCCCACCACTCACCAGGCCCCGCGCAGGCAGGGCATCATCACCATCTTTAAACTCCAAAAAGGCTGGGGCTTCATTAAAGAACCGGGGCTATACGCGGAGGTCTTTGTTAACCGACGGGATGTCGAGTCACACCTTAGAGAGGGTCACCCCGATCGAGACCTCTATCCGGGAGACAGTGTTACCTACACCCGGCATCTTGGGGAAAAGGGGTGGTTCGCTCTGAACGTCTACAAGAAAGAGAAACCAGCCCCTGTGGCCAAAGTGCCGCCGTGTGACCGATCTATAACCACCCTGGTCGGCCCCACCTGCCTGACCACAGAACTTGCGATCTGCCACCCGATCGCCGCCACTACCGTCGTGCCTAAGGAGGTGCCCCTTCGAGTGACTGATGTTCCGGATGTACCAGCACAGAGAGAAGTGGGGACACAGACCTTGATCGCCGCGCATGACCTGGTCGTGCAACAGACCCGAACCCATGGGGTGTATCTGGCAGCGGGAGTGGACCTGAAACCTGAATTGCAGGGGTCCGCCCGCCAGGTGGCGCCTCATGGACTGAAAGAAGAGTAAGATTTCGCTTTGTGAAAATGTAAATAGTTACTGTTTGTTCTTTTGAGTTGCTGCTAAACCTGTCTAGGGTTAATGGATCCCTTTGTTGACCCGGGATCCTCTTTGTTTGTTTTTCTTTTTCTTGAAGTTTTTGCACCAAGTTACACAAACTGTGAAATCATGGACTGTGCATGATTCGAACTTTCTTTTGTAAATAGTTTGCACCTTCTTAAAGGTGCTCCCTACTGGTTTTAGCCAAAGACACTTTGCGAAGATATTTGCCCTATTGGTTTGAGCCAAAGACACTTTGTGAAGACACCTTTCCTACCGGTTCTAGTTAAAGACACTTTGCGAAGATACCATACCGGAACCTTTGCGTGGGCTGGTAGGCTGAGAAGACGAGCTACCTCAGAAAGACTTGGTCCCCTCTTAAAGGGGATGTGTGAAATTGAACTTGAGAAAGATACTGTTGCAGAACAGTAATGTGATAATGAAGCTTGAAAAAGAAATGTAACTGTTTTACATGCAAAGTTATATGTGTTTAAATTGTTTGAATTGTGAAATCTGAAAATAATGTTTTGCAGAAAGAAAAGATGCAGAGAACCCGTAGGGGTTAGAGAGTGAGTCCTTAAAGGAGCCGAGTAGAGCTGGCTCAGAGTTCTTTAAACGAAAGGAATGTTATGTCTATACTATGTATAGTAGCGAAAGGCAGTAGGCCCTGGCTGAACGGGGCGGTCCTGTAAAAGAAAGGAGAGGCAGTAGGTCTGGTGCCATAGGGACAGGCGGTCCTGCAGGTTCAAAGTAGGAGAATGTGAAGTTACCTTACCCTGTAATGTGATTATAGGAAGGCCTTTGGTAAACTAAGAGTGTATGTTTCTTAAAGGCAATGTTAATTTATTGTTCCAGAATTTGCACTAAGTAGAATACCCGGTTGGGTAACAGGAGTTATGCATAGCCTGTAATTTATAATGTTGACCATGTTTGTAACGTTAAAAGTGTCCTCACCTCCCATAAAGGGAAGCCTGTTCAAGTATACTTATCGTTTTGCACTCAACAAAATTGTATGTCTTTTTGCTAATCTGTATTGTTGTTTTTCTTCCCAGTCCCGGAGTACTGTGTTTAACCAGGGGGGAGTGCAGCGCCCCAGAGTCCTGGTCGTTGCAGTGCTGTGGCTTCGCCGCTAAGGGGAGCCATGGTACGTTCGATGGCACCGAAGGAGTTCCTCCAATCAGGTATCACAGACACCAATATGTTTCACAGCTGGGCCTCCGGGGGGAGCTAAGGGTGCTATTCATTAGGCCACTCCCCACCATAGTGGGTAAACTGGGGGTCAGGCAGGAAGTTAGGAGAGAACGCTGACGGGATTGAACGGAGCAACACCCTGTGGCAGGGGGTGTTGTGAAGGGAGAGACTGTAGGGTCTCTGCCAGGGGTGGGATCCTGGCAGAGGCTTGGCATTGAAAGAACGTAACGGGTCCGCGCAGGCTCCTGGAAGCGGCGGGACTCAAGAAAGGACTAGAAGCGAGATAGATTGTGCTGAGTGAGAAACGAGATCAAGCGGAAGGAGCATACCAGCAGGGGTTTTGTTGAAAGAGGCAGCACCCTGCTGAGGCGCAATACCGGTGGCCGGAACGCCGAGGGAGTGGATTAGAATACAGCTTCAAGCCATACTCCAAACAGCGGCAGGACAGTCGGTCTCAGGCGGGCTGTCTACCACATATCACCTATGAAGTCTTGGGGGGCAATTGCGGGAGAGGGGCGACTCTAGGGTCCCGGAAGAACTCCAGGCCTACCTGACAAACGGGTGCCATTCCAACCTGAATACAGGGAAGGGGTGGATTACAGAGGAACATCAAATCGAGTTGTGAGGGAACTTAAGAAACAGACACAACCGTTGTGGGGTTACTTTCCGTGAGCACAGCAGGGAAGGACTACAACACATAGCGCTAGAAGGAAGGCACAGATTTCCACCTGAGAGGAGAACTCTGGAGGTGCCATTGGACCGGCCGGACTTGCGTAGCCTGGTGAACCGTGTTCTGGACTGAGGACTCAGAGATCTCCAGTAAAGAGGTAAAGAGACTGCAACCTGGTGTCCTCGTTATTTACTGCGACCTGCACCCCCACAACTACACCGCTACATCGCTACCATTACTACCACCTACTACACTGGACGTCCCCCACTGACGGACAGGGCCACGGACCGGGTCTAGCCACCGTGACAACCCCAGGACTGAAACTCAGAGGCCCGGCTCCGGGTACCCCCTCGGCCCTGCGGCGGTGCGGGGGCGCCGCATTAAGTCTATGTGTCAGTTTTTACAATCAAGTTTTTTCTCGCATGCAAAAAAAAACATTGATGTAGATATCGTAAGCTTCCAAGTAGCAGTGATGGACATACCATTGATACAACCTGTGCAGCCACGTAGGAGCCCAAGTGGTAAATGGGCCACATCTACCTCCAAAGCTGATGAAATTGTACATTATGATGAGCTATTGGACTACAAAGGGCCCAAATATTGTCCATGCACAGGGGCCATCTTTTGTCTGTCTGCTCCTGTCTAGTGCTGTCTGAATTTTTTCACAGACCATCAATTTACATTGCCTAGTTCTACCCGTGACTCGGATCAAAATTGGGCATGTCTCCAAGTCCTATCTGTTAAAAATTCATGCCTGAATGAGCCCTAAGTTGCTTTGGTCCCCATTGTAATAGGTGGTGAGAACCTGATTTCTACCCATTCTCAGAAGCATAGATACTGGGAGAAGGCAGAGGGGGCAGCTTCCCTGGGCCCTGTGCTCCGAAGGGCACACGCAGCTATGCTCCTGTTAACTGTATGGGTGTGTACAGCTTGCCCATACAGTTAAACTCTGCAACAGAGCAGGGAGACTCGATCACAGCCAACCAGCCGCTATCGGGCCTGTGAGCCAATAGGGGAGGCAGCTGCTAGATGGCGATTCAGTTGAAAGCAATGATAAGAGAGGGAGCATCATACATTAATCCCCCTCTGCATCTGACATCACTGACACAGACAGTGACAGCGGGTACGATGATATCATTACTCAGCGCCCCCTGTTCTGAGATGTGCAGGCGCTCGGAGCAGCGGGAGAACGAGGAGGAGAGGTAAGTATTGTATTTGCGTATTTATTTGTTATGTGGAGTACATTATACTGTATGCAGGAGTGCATTACACTATAGAGGCCTATGGGGGTGCATTACACTATATAGAGTCTCCCTATGGGGAGTGCATTATACTATATAGAGACTGTCTATGGAGAGTGCATCATACTGTATAGATACTTATTGGGAGTGCATTATACTATATAGAGTCTGCCTACAGTGGTGTATTATACTATATAGAGGTCCATGGGGAGTGTATTATACTGTATACAGGCCTGTGAGGAGTGCATTATACTATATAGAGTCTGCCTATGAGGGTTAATTATACTATATTGAGACATATGGAGAGCGTATTATACTATAGAGGCCTGTGGGAAGTGCATTATACTATAGAGGCCAGTGGGACGTGCATTACACTATATATATAGGCATATGGGGAGTGCATTTTACTATAGAGGCCTGTGGTAAGTGCATTATACTATGTGTAGGTACATGGGTAATGCATTATACTATATAGAGGCCTATGAGGAGTGCATTATACTATATAAAGGCCTATGAGGAATGCATTATGCTATAGAGGCCTATAGGGAGTGCATTATACTATTTGGAGGCCTATGAGGAGTGCAGTTTGCTATATAGAGACCTATGGTGAGTGCATTATATAATATGGAGGCTATTTGGGGGCCATCATACAGTGTGGAGATTTCAGTGAGGGGGCCATCATACAGTGTGGGAGATAATGTAGGGTCTTTTCACAGTGTGGGGTCCATCATACAATGTTGGAGCCATCAAACATTTTTGGCACTACTAAGGAGTCAGTGTACTGTGTGGGGGTTGCTGTACAGTGAGGGGCATTATAATATGTATAAGAAAGCATCGTACTGTGTATAGGGAATATGTACAGGGGGAGACTCGGAATATTATTAATTGTTAAATGGGCACTTATTGCTATAGGGGGACTCAGTTTATCATGACTGTCAAAGGGGCACTGTTTTCTAGGGCACTTGTACACGCCATTTTTATATTCTAGAGGGATGTTTTACCATTTAGAGGGCAATCAGTACCACACAGTAGGTACAGTAATAGGGAAACATATGGCAGCAGAGGTTCAGCATTGGGATATCAGCAGGTTGAGGAGTTTGTGCAGGTTGGGAATAGATGATGAGGACGGTACATGAAATGTGAGAAGTCAAATGTTGCTTTGTTGTAATCTCTGCAGCCGAGTCCTGGCTGGAGAAGTGGCGTGTCCGTCTGGGACAGATGGAAAAGATGAGAAAAGTAAATGATTCCATTAGAAAGAACATCAGCTGTAAATCACTATCTGTAAATGTACTGTAATCTATTACAGTTCTGGAGGACTGTTATCTACAACTATATGGCGGTAATATTAATGTTAGTCTTTGTATAAAGATTATTTTCAGTAACAGCCCAGTCATCTGCTGAGGTTCTCCTACATCCACTATTAAGATGTGCCACCATAGCTGTAATCATGGTTACCTGCTTAGGGACCTACTCAGAAGTTTCGCCCCCGCGAACCAAAACCCTAGCTACGCCTCTACATTGTCAGCAAAAACGGAATTGTAAAATGTACTGGAGTAGTGGAAATGTGACCGACCACTATGGTTCTTGATTTTATGATTCTTGTTAAAGTGTAAAGCAGCCCAAGCTGGCAAATATCAATCTCAGAAGGAGACCTCTAGCACCTCAAATTTTCATGGTGCAAAGACCCATCCTATTCTTAGAGAAGACTGTACCTTTACATACAAACTCCCTGATATATACCCGTCGCTGCTTGTGTATCCACAGCTCTTCACTTGCATGCAGTAACTAATTCTGAATGTCAAGAAACTCGTCACTCACCTAATTATTTCCTTTATCGAAAGAACACAACATTGAACCACATTTCCTTCTGTACTCGACAAAAAAACAGAACAAAGAAAAAAAAACAAATAACTCCCCCTCTCCGTCCTATCTGGATGGGCACGGCGTGCAATGTTTGTGTTAGGTAATTAGTATATGCAATAACATAATGTCACTTCAGCAAGATTGACTGAGCTGATCCAAATTCATCCTTGTGTAAATATGCTTAATTAATTATATTTTTTTCTTGATTTTCTTTCTGATTGAATTCAATTATTGCTATTAAAATTAACTCAGCAGAAAAAGTTCTAATGAATACAGCGATGCATATTGGGTAAAGATAAGGGAGATATTCAATCTGCTATTTGGTTTTATGAGGGTATTCTTGCTGAGTCCAATTTTTTAAAATTGTTTTTTGAAATGATCAAGCACTAAAATGCTTGGATGTTCATTACTCAAACTTAGAAATTCTAATGCTAGGATGCTCGATTTCAGTAACAAATATAATGAGAGGCAATGAGAAATCCGAGCATTTTTCTGGCAGACCCTACAAGGAGGTCTTGGGGCAGTGGAAGTGTTAAAATGGATGGAAGAATCTCTGAATGGAAGGAGAACAGCATGGGGAAGAACCCTTGAAGCATCTCTGACTCTCAGATTGCTACTGAGAACAGTGGTGTCACACTTTTACTCCACTTTAAGGACTGACAATAAAACATTCAAAATCGATGAGAAATTGGAGTTTATAGGAAAAAATGTTAAAAACTTTTTTATCGTGTATAATGACTTATATATAAGGCAACATGTAAAAAAGATTAAAAAATATATAATTTAAGCAATTAAAAATTGATTTTATTATTAAAAAATTTGAAATTTCAGTGTAATTTATGAAGGAAGCAGGAACTGCCAAAAATTATATATATATATATATATAAAAATAATCCGCGCTGGGTTCTCCAGTTTTGTGACCCCTAGATACCTCCGAAAAACAATAAGTATTTGCACCTTTTATATGACTTTAAAAAACTATTAAAAAATAAGTTTGTGCTGTGTTTTAAAATAGCTCCACCATGGAGCACGACATTACCATAAGGAAATTCTAAGCGAGATAATAAATTGATTTTTTACCTGATGCGGTCTAGTCGATAATGTCCACAGTTCCTTTTAGTCAGTCTTTGTAAAAGTCCAAATGTGGAAAAATGCGGCTTCGGTGGAGTTTTTTTCTCTTTTGCTTTCACGTGAGCGGGCTCCAGGCAGTGCCCCGGCCGGCGGCAAACAGCCCTATGCTCGCTCACTGCTAGCAGCAACTATGCGCTGTTGTGCAGCTCTCGGTTCTCTGCCTCTGCAGGACCTTGCGTGACGTCACGGTCATGTGATTGCTCACGTGACTTGCTACAGATAGCACGGTGGACCAATTTCCAAATGCAATGTAAAAAATCAATTTATTATCTCGCTTAGAATTTCCTTATGGTAATGTCGTGCTCCATGGTGGAGCTATTTTAAAACACAGCACAAACCTATTTTTTAATAGTTTTTTAAAGTCATATAAAAGGTGCAAACACTTATTGTTTTTCGGAGGTATCTAGGGGTCACAAAACTGAACCCAGCGCGGATTATTTTTATATATATACCTGTTTATAGCTACTAATACAGAAGGGTGGCACTGTATTTATATCCGCTGCAGGATTCACAGTTTCTGAAGCGCTACTGGTGTGCTTAATTTTATCCCTTTCTTTAAAAATTAGATATGCATGGGGTATTAAATACACCATGTATTATAAAAAAAGGAGTGCCTCATACGCATTCTGTTAAAATTTTAATGTAGTGGTACTCGTAGACTCTGTGTAAATCCTGTCAAAAATTATAAGAAGGGTCATCCATATACCCTTGAAGGCACCAACTGTAGTACCTCATTCAAATATTGTGAAGAAAGAGTACTTGTGTTACTCCTACACTCATAAAAGCTCTGCACACAGAGCAAAGCCTACCAATAATTACAAGCAGGGTCATCCATACACCCTTGAAGGAACCAACTGGAGTGGCTCATAAAAAAAATCAAGAAAATGAAGTTCTGGCACTTCTACACTCAAAAGCTTTGCACAAAATGCAAAGCAAGGAAAGAATTATAAGTAACGTCATCCACAGACACTAGAAGGCAAAAACTGAAGGGCCTCATTCAAATATTGACATTAAAAACACTTTATATGCTGCTGTCATCTGGTGGTATGGAAAAATAAGGGCTAATTCAGGCTTTGTTCATTTTAATGATAGTGAGCCTGTCAGCATTCTGTGTTGACAAATGAAAGGGCCTACCTGATATAATACCTCAGGAGGCACTAAAAACCCACTCAGACAAGATGCTAGAGGCAGGGCAGCAAAACACCTCCAAAGCGTACAAGAACAGCTCATGCCAGGTGTCCAGCTTTGAGACCCAATAGTTGAAAGTCACAGAGGAATTATGGATCACGCTTTTTTTTGCTTGACCATCTTTAAAACCGTTTCCTTCTTTGTCAAAAATACTCGGTCATCAGAGCATGGACGCTGGCAGGCTGTCATTAAATTGGCCCAGGCCTTTGACAATGTATTCTTGTTTCTGCTGCATCTGGTGTGTGTTTCTCTCACATTTTTTCCTTGGTTTGGCAAGGAAGCTTGCCCCCTGCCGATAGCGTTGTCTGATGGGAATTTTTTCGACATATTTTCCACGATGGCTTTCTGGTATAGTACCCTTTTAGAAGACCTCTCCAACTCAGGAAGAAGAGATGCAAAGTTCTCCTTGTAGCATGGGTATACCAGGGTGTACAACCAGTGCTTTTTTTTGCCAAGTTGAATGTAATGCAAGGGTCATGGAAAAGGCAGCGGTACATAAAGTCTACTTCCATGCAGGAAAGACGGGACGAAGCTTGTGTGGATACTTGCCTCTTTTGCACAAACATAAAGTCCGAAACCTGTCAGACGTGTGCATGGGATGTTTGCCCTTTGACATGTATGTTTTTAACTTTTTACAAACAATGGATTAAAAGACAACATTTGAATTTTTATGGAAATCACCTGGTGCTGTTTTTTCCCTTTTTGCCTCCACAGTGTTCTCCCAGTGTGCCATCAGGGAAATGTAGCATCTCTGGCCAAATCAGGGTATAACAGGGTCAGCTGCTCGAGCCAGAGACTGGAAGTATAACTGACACTGCTTGCAGGTTACAGAGAACTGAAATAGCCAGACAGATATCAAAACGAGGTCGGGAAGATTAACCTCTGCATGACCATCCCGGGGTAAGAATAATCAGAAACAAACCCCAGACTGGATCATGACAGTACCCTCCTCTCAATGGGGTGCCATTGGACCCCCAGGTTTCTCCAGATACCGAGCATGAAAGGCCCAGACCAACCAATCTGCATGGACCAAGCGCCGGTACCCAAGTCCGGCTCTCCGGACCATAACCCTTTCAATGGACCAGACACTGAAGTGAACAGTGGTGCATCCGAGAATCCACGATCCCTTCCACCTCATACTCAGTCTGATCATCCACCAAAACAGGAGGCGGATGAGATGGAGAGTCCCCTGAGGAAGGCACCCAAGGTTTCAAAAGAACCTTATGGAACACATTGGGGATCCGCAGCAACGGGGGCAAGCACAGGCAAAAGGTAACAGGATTAACTACCTCCAAAATTTCGTGAGATCCAATAAACTTGGGGCCCAACTTAGCAGAAAGAATCCTCAAACCTTATATTCTTTGTGGATAACAATACCTTATCCCCCACCTGAAATTTGGGCCCATCAACCGTCATTTATCACCAAAAAATTTATACTTGCCCTGAGCCTACCCAATGCCCCTTTTGACCTCTTCCCAGACCTCCCCCAACCGATGAATGGCAACTTCAGCTCCTGGACACCCCAAATCAACCGCGAAAATTCACCAAAATGAGGGTCAAGACCATAATTGCAAAAGAACAGGGACGTACCAGTGGACTGATTAATACAATTATTAAATGCGAATTCTGCCAATGGTAATGAAGAGCACCAATCATCCTGATGAGACGTGGCAAGGCACTGCAAAATCTGCTCCAAAGACAGATTGGTCCTCTCAGTCTGACTGTTGGTCTCCGGATGTTAGGCTGAAGAAAAGGTCACACTGATTCCCAGCCTTTTACAGAGTCCTCCAGAATTTAGACACAAATTGCACCTATCAGAGACAACATTCACAGGCACACCATTTAATCGCACATGCTCGATGAGAAGTTTCAACAAAGTTTCCGCATTAGACAGCCCTGTCAATGGTACAAAATGCGCTTGTTTGCTGAACCTATCCACCACCACCCAAACCACAGTTTTGCCATTAGAAGGAGGAAGATCTGTGATAAAATCCATGGACAGATGGGTCCAAGGTTTATCTGGAATTGGCAATGGCACCAATTCCTCGGCCGGCCAGTTATGGGAGGTTTTTGTGCGGGCACATGTCTCACAGGAGGATACAAATACAGCGACATGAGAAGCCAATGAAGACCACCAAAACAGCCCAGCGATGGCTTTGCACATGGCCGAGATTCCCGGATGCCCACTAAAAGCCGAGTCGTGGAATTCCCAGAGCACCCTTAACCGATACTGGACAGGCACAAAAAACTTATTATCTGGCGTGGATGGAGGAGCAAGAGACTGGGCCTTCTGAATCTCCCACTCTAACGCCAAGGAAACTAAATCCACAATCACCCTGTGCAGGAGAATGGAGGAAGAAAGCTCAGGACGAGATATTGGATCAAAGCTGCGAGATAAGGCATCCGCCTTGACATTCTTGGACCCCAGCAAAAAAGTGATGGAAAACTGACGTAGAGAAAAAAAAGTGACCACCTAGCCTGCCTCGGGGTTAAACGTTTGGCAGACTCAATGTAAGACAGGTTTTTTGGTCAGTGATGACTGTGATTCGATGGACAGCCCCCTCCAAAAAATGCTTCCATTCTCCAAAAGCCAATTTAATGGCTAGTAACTCTCAGTTACCCATACCGTAATTCCTTTCAGCAGAGGAAAACATTTTAGAAAAGAAGGCACAGGGTCTTAAATTGGTTAATGTGGTGGGCCTCTGGGACAACACTGCCCCCACTCCCACTTCCGAGGCGTCCACCTCCATGATAAATGGCTCAGACATATCAGGTTGAATCAGTACAGGGGCAGACATAAAACATTCTTTTACAGAAGAAAATGCAGTTAAAGCTGGAGCAGACCAGTTTTTTATATCAACCCCATTGCGAGTTAAATCAGTGAGGGTTTTAACCACCTGAGAAAACCCCTTGATGAATTTTCTATAGTAATTGTAAGACCCCAAAATCTCTGAAGACCCTTGAGATCTTTGGGTTGCACCCAATCAACAATAGCTTGTACCTTTCTAGTGTCCATGCGAAACACCTCAGCAGACAAAATATATCCTAGAAAGGACAATTCTTGCACAAAAAATGAGCACTTCCCCAGTTTAGCAAAGAGAGAGTTCTCCCTGAGCCTCTGGAGGACAGCACAGAGATGACCAATATGTTTCATTTTATCAGCAGAATATAAAAGGATGTCACCCAGATACACCACCATGAAGCGCCCAATGATATCTGAAAAAACATGATTAATGAAATTCTGAAATACTGTTGGCATGTTAGTCAGCCAAAGGGCATAACCAGGTTCTCAAACAAACCCTCAGAGGTGAGGAAAGCCATTTTCCACTCATCCGCCTCCCATATGCAGATGAGATTATATGCTCCCCTGAGGTCCAACTTAGAGAACCATTTGGCCCCAGAAAATTGATTGTACAAATCAGAAATAAGTGGGAGTGGGTGAGTATTCCTTAAAGTGATCTTGTTCAATTCTTGAAAATCAAGGCATGGGCATGAACCACCATCTTTTTTCTTCACAAAAAAGAATCCCACCACCACAGGAGAAACAGAGGGGCGAATGTGCCATTTATGAAGACTTTCAGAGATATACTCCTTCATAGCCACCCACTCAGGGCTGGAGAGATTGTATAAATGGGCCTTGGGCAGCTTGGCACCAGGGACGAGATTAACAGCACAATCGAATGGGGGGTGTGGTTGTAGAACCTCAGCCTCCTTTTCGGAGAATACATCCTCAATATCTTCCAGGTACTCCGGAATACCCTCCAGACTGACGGATGACACAGACACATTAACAAGGCAACCTTTAGAACAATTAGGACCCCAATTAACAATGCCTCGAGATTCCCAATCAATGATCGGGTTATGTAACAGTAACCAGGGAAACCCAATACCAGTCCCGCAGGTAGATTGTCCATAATAAAACATGTAATACATACTTGATGACAGGATCCCAGCTTAAGGATAAACTCCTCGGAGATAAACTTAACAACATTCTTAGTGAGGGGTGCTTTATCAATGGCCACGATATTAATGGGCGTTTCCAACCTGACTGTCTCTAACTTATATTTGGCCACCAAATCAGAGTCAATCAAGTTCAAAGATGACCCACAATCCACAAACACTGAAGTGGAGGTACAACCATTCTTGACACAAAGTTCTTCTTCCAACAGTAGTTTAGAAAGTGAGGAATAAGGTACCTGAGAGTCTGGGCAACCTCCTTGACAGTTACCCAGACTTAAGGTACCATCACATTTAGCGACGCTGCAGCGATCAAGACAACGATGCCGATCGCTGCTGCGTCGCTGTTTCGTTGCTGTTTGGTCGCTGGAGAGCTGTCACACAGAGAGCTCTCCAGCGATCAAAGATGCCGGTCCCCAGGTAACCAGGGTAAACATCGGGTTACTAAGCGCAGGGCCGCGCTTAGTAACCCGATGTTTACCCTGGTTACAAGTGTAAATGTAAAAAAAAAAAACACTACATACTTACGTTCCGGTGTCTGTGGCGTCCCCCGGCGTCCGATTCCCTGCACTGTGTCAGAGCCGGCCGTAAAGCACAGCGGTGACGTCACCGCTGTGCTCTGCTTTACGGCCAGCCGGCGCGGACACAGTGCAGGACAGCAGAACGCCGGAGGACGCCACAGACACCGGAATGTAAGTATGTAGTGGTTTTTTTTTTTAAGAGGGTATATGTACCAAAAAGCGCTAACACACCTTTGAGACCTGCAGCTGATAGTTGCACAGTACTACCAACTGTGTCAATATAAGTAATTCAATAAAAAAGAAAATACTATCTGCGCTGGAGTCAAAAGGTAAGGGGACCGTGTGTGAACAATGACTCATAAACCAAATTAAATTAAACTGCTGCAAATGAATATATTAAAAACATATGTATAATGACCTGGTGATGAAAGAAGGAACCAGAAGATACGACCGCTAGTATGGTTGTCTTTCTCCGCTGTGTCTTGGTGGTATTCTGTTCGTTCATATAGTCCAGGATCAATATAGTTTGTTTTGCAGGCTTGGCAACAAAATCTTTTAGATGTACGAAGCGCAGATACTGTCCCGGCCGGTGACAGAAAATCACGCGCTCGTTATCTCTGTGCAGTCTCTGCACGCTGCTCGGCTGGGCTGATAGGTGCACTGCTGGCCGCAGGACCTTCCGTGACGTCACGTACACGTGATAACTCACGTGACAGCCTATGGAGAGTGTGGGGAGCCAATTCCTACGCGTTTCGGAGCAAAAGAACGTGCTCCTTCCTCAGGGATTTTTTTTTTTTTACATTTACACTGGTAACCAGGGTAAACATCGGGTTACTAAGCGCGGCCCTGCGCTTAGTAACTCGATGTTTACCCTGGTTACAAGTGAAGACATCGCTGAATCAGCGTCACACACGCCGACTCCAGCGACGAAATAAAGTTCTGGATTTTCTGCTCGGACCAACGATGTCACAGCAGGATCCAGATCGCTGCTGCATGTCAAACACAACGATATCGCTATCCAGGACGCTGCAACGTCACGGATCGATAGTGATATCGCTGTTAAGTTGGTCAGTGTGAAGGTACCTTTAGACGTTTCCCAGCACCTTGGGAGTAGGAGGACAGAGGGGAGTCCTTTTCCAGTGTCCCGGACCACCACAGTAGAAGCAGAGTCTCGCATCACATTGTCGTCTCCTCTCCCTTTCCTTGACGGTTGTGACCCCCACCTCCATGGGCTCAGACTGAAGTGTAGCATCAGGGTTACTCGGAAGCAAAGGACCTTCTCGCTGCATGACACCCCCTCCCTTTGTCTTCGATCCATCTGGATGGCCTGAGTCATAGCCCCCTCCAAAGAACTAGGTGGTGGATGGAGAGCCAGAGCATCCTTCAAATGGTCAGACAGTCCCCTCCAGTACTGGCACCTGAGTGCAGAGTCATTCCATGAGACCTCTGGGGACTAATGTCTAAACTCCGAGCAATACGACTTGGCTGAGAGCTTTCCTTGAGTAAGACCCATGATAGTATCCTCTGCCTCCCTGACACTGTCTGGTTCGTCATAGATGAGTGCTAGGGCCTCAAAAAAACCTATCCACTGACATCCGTTCAGGGGCTGTAGGAGACAATGAGAAAACCCAAGATTGGGGACCTTCCCTGAGGAAATAATTATTCCCTCCCGCTGATTCTCATCCCCAGAAGATCAAAGTCTCAGTGAAAACAACAATTTGTAACCCTCCCTGAACGTACAAAACTTATCCTTTTCACCAGCAAAGGTGTCACGGTGCTTGACCGAGGGTTCAGGAGAGTGCAAAGCGACATCTACAGAATCGGCAGGCCTGCTAACAACATGGGGGGTGGTACCCTGCACCGTCTTAACCGTCTCCGTCAACTCTTTCTGCAATTGAGTGTGGGACATGGCCAGGGCTCTATGCTCCACCTACAATTCCTGCATCATCTGCGTCAAACTGGACACCTGGTCAGCCAGATTGCGCAGCAGATCCATAGCCAAAGAAAATATGTAGACTCACAGAGAAACCACAGAGCAGCAGGCAGGAGCCACTAGGAAATGCTGAGTCAGCAACAGAGAGGGAACAAAGTACCAGAGGTCACAGCAATACACCTGGTCAGAAACAAGCCTAGGAAGTCAGAGCCGGTCTGGAGCAGGAAAGCCAGAGACAGAAGACAAAAGAACAGATCAGGGGCAAGCCGAGTCAAATACCAAGAGGTCACAACACAGAGAGCGAGTAGTATGACGAGCGAAGTCACAGGGGAATCAGGAACAAGACCTAGGTAAATGGGCACAGGACAAATCAGGGTATAACAGGGTCAGCTGCTCAAGCCAGAGACTGGAACTATAACTGACACTGCTTGTAGGTAACAGCGGACTGAAATAGCCAGACAGATACCAAAACGAGGTCGGGAAGATTAACCTCCACATGACCATCCCAGAGAAAGAATAATCAGAAACAAACCCTTGACGGGATCATGACAAAACCAAGTTCTAGAGTATGTATTACAATAGTCAATTTTTGAACAACTGAATTTCTACACCTATAGCAGGCCAATTTTTGGTTTCATTTCAAACCAGCGAAATTTCACGCAAACCAAGTTCTACAGTTTATATGATAACTAGCCCACCTTTTTTCCTCCATCATTTTACATTTCTTAACTGCAGTTTGCAAGAAATGAAACATATATCACTGAAAGGATTGCTAAGTAAAAGAAAACTGTGTGAAAAAAATATCTTTGTTGCAAAAAATAAAAAACTAAAAATCTTGATGGTAATAGTCAATTTTTGAACAACCAAATTTCTACACCTGTAGAAGGTCAATTTTTGCTTATTTTTCAAACCAACGAAATTTCACACAAAAGAAGTTCTAGAGCATATGTGACAATAGTCAATTTTGGAACAACCAAATTTCTACACATGAAGGAGGCCAATTTTGGTTTTTATTTCAAACCAGCGAAATTTCATAGAAACCAAGTTCTAGCGTATATAACACAATAGTCAATTTTTGAACAACCAATTTCAATTTTTTGAGTGTTATATAACACCGAAATGTACCGTGAAGCACGTAATTCTCTTTGGGTGAGTAATTGAATCCAGAAAAATGTTTCAGGATTTAGAGTGTTATGTGCCACTGAAATGTACAGTACCACAGAACACGTAATAGTATATGGATGAGTGATTAAATACAGAAAAAAAATTCACTGCTTTTTTGGACTGTTATGTAACACCAAAATGTACCACAGAACAAGTAATAAAATATGGATGAGTTTGAATTTCGAAAAATGATTCAACGCTTTTGGACTGTTATATAACGCCGTAATGTACCACAGAGCACATAATATTCTAAGGATGAGTAAGTAAATACATAAAAATGTTTCACCTCTTTTTTTGAGTGTTATATAACACAGAAATGTACCACAAAGCACGTAATACTCTGTGGATGACAATTTTTCCACCTAAAACAAAACTGTGGTCAACTGTCGTAGCTTTATATTATCAATGGACTGTAAAGTCCAAATCCCTGCCTAGAGACTGTATTCAGCTACTCTCCCTGCTCCTGCAACTCTCTCTACCTCTAGAGCTAAATGCGGAATGTATCTGATACAAGCAGCAAAGCACAAAATTAGCCCTTACAAGGACTGTGAGTATGATGGTTCAGGTTCAGCACCAGTATCAACACTACAGGACTCGGATTTGTTAAACTGTGCACACACAGGCCTGGACAACACTCCCTCCCTCCAATACAAAGTGTCACAGACCTGTGCAATAGCGTCAGTGTGCCGAGCCAGGTGGCTCCTATCCTTTTATAACCCCTAAATGATGTCATACGGCCAGCCAATCACAGTAATGCCATAACCAAGATGGCTACGGCATTGCAGTGACTCACAGGCAATCCCCACATGCTTATTGGTTGTGTAACATACAAGGCTGGGATTAGAGTTTTAAATCAAGCACCAGCTATGCATCTGAGCACTCAGATACTTGCGTAATATCAGAGTATCACCGAGCATATTCACTCATCCCTATTTGCTTTGCAAGAATCTAGCAAAATGGCAGCCAATGGGTGAGCAGCGGCGGTAGCATGCCAGTTGAGGTCTGACACTAGAATAAGTCAGGATATTATTTTCTTATTTTTTTATACCTCATTCCCTCCCCTTCTTTTAATAAAGTTTGGGGTCTGGAGAAACTTTAGAGCATAATAAAAATCTTTTGGAGGCACTTCCAAATTTAGTCAGACCGAAATTAATCTGCCAGCCAAATTGAGTGAATCGGCCCAAAATCAAAATGCTCGATTGACTGCCTTACAGTAGCACCTTACAATGAAGGTTTTAGTGTTGTGAATTTACCTTTTGGCTCCCTCTAGTGGCTACTAGTGTTTTTACTCTGGGTATGTCTATTGTCATGATCTCAATGGCAAGAGAACATAGCATAAACATATATAGGAACTAGCTCTTGGAAGATGGGAACTGAGCTGACCATGAACTAAACCTAACGCACAACTAGCAGTGGCCGGGTAGCATGCCTACGTTGATTCTAGATGCCCAGCACCAGCCGGAGGACTAAATAAAGCTAGCAGAGGAAAATATTAGTCCTAGCTCACCTCTAGAGAAATACCCCGAAAGGAGACAGAGGCCCCCCACATGTATTGGCGGTGAGTTGAGATGAAATAACAAACGTAGTATGAAAATAGGTTTAGCAAATTTGAGGTCCACTTACTACATAGCAGAAGACAGAAAGGACACTTTCATGGTCAGCTGAAAACCCTATCAAAAACACCATCCAGAAATTACTTTAAAACTCTGGCATTAACTCATAACACCAGAGTGGCAATTCCTGTTCACAAGAGCTTTCCAGACACAGTAACGAAACTACAGCTGTGAACTGGAACAAAAATGCAAAAACAAACATGGACAAGAGTCCAACTTATCTAGTAGTTGTCTAGGAGCAGGAACAAGCACAGAGAGGCTTCTGATAACATTGTTGACCGGCAAGCAACTAACAGAGCAGCAAGATTATATAGCGACTCCCACATCTTGATGGGAACAGGTGAACAGAGAAGATGAAGACACCAGTTCAATTCCACCAGTAGCCACCGGGGGAGCCCAGAATCCAAATTCACAACAGTACCCCCCCCTCAAGGAGGGGGCACCGAACCCTCACCAGAACCACCAGGGCGATCAGGATGGGCCCTATGAAAGGCACGAACCAGATCGGAGGCATGAACATCAGATGCATTCACCCAAGAATTATCCTCCTGGCCGTATCCCTTCCACTTGACCAGATACTGGAGTCTCCGTCTGGAAACACGAGAGTCTAAGATTTTCTCCACAACGTACTCCAACTCACCCTCAACCAACACCGGAGCAGGAGGCTCAACGGAAGGCACAACCGGTACCTCATACCTGCGCAATAATGACCGATGAAAAACGTTATGAATAGAAAAGGATGCAGGGAGGTCCAAACGGAAGGAAACAGGGTTAAGAATCTCCAATATCTTATACGGGCCGATAAACCGAGGCTTAAACTTAGGAGAAGAGACCCTCATAGGGACAAAACGAGAAGACAACCACACCAAATCCCCAACAGAAAGCCGAGGACCAACACGACGGTGGCGGTTGGCAAAAAGCTGAGTCTTCTCCTGGGACAACCTCAAATTGTCCACCACCTGCCCCCAGATCTGATGCAATCTCTCCACCACAGCATCCACTCCAGGACAATCCGAAGATTCCACCTGACCAGAGGAAAATCGAGGATGAAACCCCGAATTACAGAAAAACGGGGACACCAAAGTGGCAGAGCTGGCCCGATTATTGAGAGCGAACTCCGCCAATGGCAAAAAAGCAACCCAATCATCCTGGTCAGCAGACACAAAACACCTCAGATATGTCTCCAGGGTCTGATTAATCCGCTCGGTCTGGCCATTCGTCTGAGGATGGAAAGCGGACGAAAAAGATAAATCTATGCCCATCCTAGCACAGAATGCCCGCCAAAATCTAGACACGAATTGGGTCCCTCTGTCAGAAACGATATTCTCAGGAATACCATGCAAACGAACAACATTTTGAAAAAACAGAGGAACCAACTCGGAAGAAGAAGGTAACTTGGGCAGAGGAACCAAATGGACCATCTTAGAAAAACGGTCACACACCACCCAGATGACAGACATCTTCTGAGAAACAGGCAGATCTGAAATAAAATCCATCGAGATGTGCGTCCAAGGCCTCTTAGGAATAGGCAAGGGCAACAATAATCCACTAGCCCGAGAACAACAAGGCTTGGCCCGAGCACAAACGTCACAAGACTGCACAAAGCCTCGCACATCTCGTGACAGGGAAGGCCACCAGAAGGACCTTGCCACCAAATCCCTGGTACCAAAAATGCCAGGATGACCTGCCAACGCAGAAGAATGAACCTCAGAGATGACTCTACTGGTCCAATCATCAGGAACAAACAGTTTATCAGGTGGGCAACGATCAGGTCTATCCGCCTGAAACTCCTGCAAGGCCCGCCGCAGGTCTGGAGAAACGGCTGACAATACCACTCCATCCTTAAGGATACCTGTGGGCTCAGAGTTACCAGGCGAGTCAGGCTCAAAACTCCTAGAAAGGGCATCCGCCTTAACATTCTTAGAACCCGGTAGGTATGACACCACAAAATTAAACCGAGAGAAAAATAATGACCAGCGCGCCTGTCTAGGATTCAGGCGCCTGGCGGTCTCAAGATAAATCAAATTTTTGTGGTCAGTCAATACCACCACCTGATGTCTAGCCCCCTCAAGCCAATGGCGCCACTCCTCAAAAGCCCACTTCATGGCCAAAAGCTCCCGATTCCCAACATCATAATTCCGCTCAGCGGGCGAAAATTTACGGGAAAAGAAGGCACAAGGCCTCATCACGGAGCAGTCAGAACTTTTCTGCGACAACACTGCCCCAGCTCCGATCTCAGAAGCGTCGACCTCAACCTGAAAAGGTAGAGCAACATCAGGCTGACGCAACACAGGGGCAGAGGAAAAACGGCGCTTAAGCTCCCGAAAGTCCTCCACAGCATCAGGGGACCAATCAGCAACATCAGCACCCTTCTTAGTCAAATCGGTCAATGGCTTAGCAATATCCGAAAAACCAGCAATAAATCGACGATAAAAGTTAGCAAAGCCCAAAAATTTCTGAAGACTCTTAAGAGAAGAGGGCTGCGTCCAATCACAAATAGCTTGAACCTTGACAGGATCCATTTCGATGGAAGAGGGGGAAAAAATATATCCCAAAAAGGAAATCCTCTGTACCCCAAAAACACACTTAGAACCCTTCACACACAAAGAATTAGACCGCAAAACCTGAAAAACCCTCCTGACTTGCTGGACATGAGAGTCCCAGTCATCCGAAAAAATCAGAATATCATCCAGATACACAATCATAAATTTATCCAAATAATCGCGAAAAATATCATGCATAAAGGACTGGAAAACTGACGGAGCATTAGAAAGACCAAAAGGCATCACTAAATACTCAAAGTGGCCCTCGGGCGTATTAAATGCGGTTTTCCACTCATCCCCCTGCCTGATTCGCACCAAATTATACGCCCCACGAAGGTCAATCTTAGAGAACCACTTGGCCCCCTTTATGCGAGCAAACAAATCAGTCAGCAACGGCAATGGGTATTGATATTTAACAGTGATTTTATTCAAAAGCCGATAATCAATACATGGTCTCAAAGAGCCGTCTTTTTTTGACACAAAGAAAAAACCGGCTCCTAAGGGAGATGACGATGGACGAATATGTCCCTTTTCCAAGGACTCCTTTATATATTCTCGCATAGCAGCATGTTCAGGCACAGACAGATTAAATAAACGACCCTTTGGGTATTTACTACCCGGGATTAAATCTATGGCACAATCGCACTCTCGGTGCGGAGGTAACGAACCAAGCTTGGATTCTTCAAAGACGTCACGATAGTCAGACAGGAACTCAGGAATTTCAGAGGGAATGGATGATGAAATGGAAACCACAGGTACATCCCCATGAGCCCCCTTACATCCCCAGCTCAACACAGACATAGCTCTCCAGTCGAGGACTGGGTTGTGAGATTGCAGCCAAGGCAATCCTAGCACCAAATCATCATGTAGATTATACAGCACCAGAAAGCGAATAATCTCCTGGTGATCCGGATTAATACGCATAGTTACTTGTGTCCAGTATTGTGGTTTATTATTAGCCAATGGGGTGGAGTCAATCCCCTTCAGAGGAATAGGAGTCTCCAAAGGCTCTAAATCATACCCACAGCGTTTGGCAAAGGACCAATCCATAAGACTCAAAGCGGCGCCAGAGTCGACATAGGCGTCCGTGGTAATAGATGACAAAGAGCAAATCAGGGTCACAGATAGAATAAATTTAGACGGTAAGGTGCAAATGGAAACAGATTTACCAAGCTTTTTAGTGCGCTTAGAGCATGCTGATATAACATGAGTAGAATCACCACAATAGAAACACAACCCATTTTTCCGTCTAAAATTCTGCCGCTCGCTTCGGGACAGAATTCTATCACACTGCATACTCTCTGGCGACTTCTCAGTGGACACCGCCAGATGGTGCACTGGTTTGCGCTCCCGCAAACGCCTATCGATCTGAATAGCCATTGTCATGGACTCATTCAGACCCGCAGGCACAGGGAACCCCACCATAACATCCTTAATGGCATCAGAGAGACCCTCTCTGAAAGTCGCCGCCAGGGCGCACTCATTCCACTGAGTAAGCACAGACCATTTACGGAATCTTTGGCAGTAAATTTCCGCTTCATCTTGCCCCTGAGATAGGGACATCAAAGTTTTTTCTGCCTGAAGCTCCAAATGAGGTTCGTCATAAAGCAACCCCAAGGCCAGAAAAAACGCATCCACATTGAGCAACGCAGGATCCCCTGGTGTCAATGAAAAAGCCCAGTCTTGAGGGTCGCCCCGGAGCAAGGAAATCACAATCCTGACCTGCTGTGCAGGGTCTCCGGCAGAGCGAGATTTCAGGGACAAAAATAATTTGCAATTATTTCGAAAATTCTGAAACCCGGATCTATTCCCCGAGAAAAATTCCGGCAAAGGAATTCTCGGCTCAGATACAGGTGCATGACAAACAAAATCTTGCAAATTTTGTACCTTCGTGGCGAGATTATTCAAACCTGCAGTTACACTCTGAAGATCCATTACAAACAGGTGGACACAGAGCCATTCAAGGGTTAAGAGGAGGTAAGAAGCAGCTAGACAGCAATTAAGGGCTAGGCAGCAAAACTCTGAGGGGAAAAAAAAAAAAAAAAAATTTCCCTTCAACACTTCTTTTTCTCCTGCTTCAGCCCAAACAATTAACACTTTGATGGCCGGTCAAACTGTCATGATCTCAATGGCAAGAGAACATAGCATAAACATATATAGGAACTAGCTCTTGGAAGATGGGAACTGAGCTGACCATGAACTAAACCTAACGCACAACTAGCAGTGGCCGGGTAGCATGCCTACGTTGATTCTAGATGCCCAGCACCAGCCGGAGGACTAAATAAAGCTAGCAGAGGAAAATATTAGTCCTAGCTCACCTCTAGAGAAATACCCCGAAAGGAGACAGAGGCCCCCCACATGTATTGGCGGTGAGTTGAGATGAAATAACAAACGTAGTATGAAAATAGGTTTAGCAAATTTGAGGTCCACTTACTACATAGCAGAAGACAGAAAGGACACTTTCATGGTCAGCTGAAAACCCTATCAAAAACACCATCCAGAAATTACTTTAAAACTCTGGCATTAACTCATAACACCAGAGTGGCAATTCCTGTTCACAAGAGCTTTCCAGACACAGTAACGAAACTACAGCTGTGAACTGGAACAAAAATGCAAAAACAAACATGGACAAGAGTCCAACTTATCTAGTAGTTGTCTAGGAGCAGGAACAAGCACAGAGAGGCTTCTGATAACATTGTTGACCGGCAAGCAACTAACAGAGCAGCAAGATTATATAGCGACTCCCACATCTTGATGGGAACAGGTGAACAGAGAAGATGAAGACACCAGTTCAATTCCACCAGTAGCCACCGGGGGAGCCCAGAATCCAAATTCACAACAGTCTATCATCCCTTGTATGCTCACCTGGGTCGTTAGGTCAGGGGTGTTGCTATATTAGCTCCCTGGACCTTCAGTTCAATGCCTGGCAACGTTGATATCAGAGCTAATCTGTAGTGCTCTTGTCTACTGATCCTGGTTCCTGCTTGATTAAGCTAAGTCTGCTTTCTTGCTTTTTGCTATTGTTTTTGTTTGCATTTTTGTCCAGCTTGTACATAATCTGTATCCTTTCCTTGCTGGAAGCTCTAGGGAGGCTGGAGTTCTCCCCCCGGGCCGTTAGACGGTTCGGGGGTTCTTGAATCTCCAGTGTGGATTTTTGTAGGGTTTTTGTTGACCATATAAGTTATCTTACTACATTCTGCTATTAGTGAGTGGGCCTCTCTTTGCTAAACCTAGTTCATCTCTGTGTTTGTCATTTCCTCTTACCTCACCGTTATTATTTGTGGGGGGCTTAGGAGTAGATATATGGTCAACCCAGTTACCACTGCCCTATGAGCTGGATTTTTGTACTTCGCAGACTTGCTGATATCTCTGAGACCCTCGCCATTGGGGTCATAACAGTTTGCCAGGCCAGTATTAAATGTTAAATGCATTGCAGAAGCGGGATTATAAGAAAGAAAGTTCTGAGTTTTTTTTTCTCTCTCTCATTTTTTTTTCTTTTCCCCTTTACCTCTGAGTGGCTTGTGATTGCTGCAGACATGAATGTCCAGACCTTGATTACAAGTGTGGACCAGCTTGCTGCTCGTGTGCAGGGCATACAAGATTATGTTACCAGAAATCCTATGTCAGAACCTAAGATACCGATTCCTGAACTGTTTTCCGGAGACCGATTTAAGTTTAGAAATTTCAGGAATAATTGTAAATTGTTTTTGTCCCTGAGACCCTGTTCCTCTGGAGACTCCGCTCAGCAAGTGAAAATTGTTATTTCTTTTTTACGGGGTGACCCTCAGGATTGGGCTTTCTCGCTGGCGCCAGGAGATCCGGCATTGGCTGATATTGATGCGTTTTTTCTGGCGCTCGGTTTGCTTTATGAGGAACCCAGTCTTGAGATTCAGGCAGAAAAAGCCTTGCTGGCTATGTCTCAGGGCCAGGACGAGGCTGAAGTGTATTGCCAAAAATTTCGGAAATGGTCCGTGCTTACCCAGTGGAACGAGTGTGCATTGGCTGCAAATTTTAGAAATGGTCTTTCTGAAGCCATTAAGAATGTGATGGTGGGTTTTCCCATTCCCACAGGTCTGAATGATTCTATGGCCCTGGCTATTCAAATTGACCGGCGGTTGCGGGAGCGCAAAACCGCAAATTCCCTCATGGTGTTGTCTGAACAGGCACCTGAATTAATGCAATGTGATAGAATCCTGACTAGAAATGAGCGGAAAATTCATAGACGCCAGAATGGCTTGTGTTACTACTGTGGTGATTCTACACATGTTATCTCAGCATGCTCTAAACGTCTTACTAAGGTTGTTAGTCCGGTCGTCATTGGTAATTTGCAACCTAAATTTATTCTATCTGTAACTTTGATTTGCTCACTGTCATCGTATCCTGTCATGGCGTTTGTGGACTCAGGTGCGGCCCTGAGCCTTATGGATCTGTCATTTGCCAAGCGCTGCGGATTTGTTCTTGAGCCATTGGAAAATCCTATCCCTCTTAGGGGTATTGATTCTACGCCATTGGCAAAAAATAAACCGCAGTTTTGGACACAGGTTACCATGTGCATGACTCCCGAACATCGGGAGGTAATACTTTTTCTTGTTCTGCATAAAATGCATGATTTGGTTGTTTTGGGTTTGCCATGGTTACAGACCCATAATCCAGTCTTGGACTGGAAGGCAATGTCGGTGTCAAGTTGGGGCTGCCATGGAATTCATGGAGATTCCCTGCCCTTGTCTATTGCTTCTTCTACGCCTTCGGAAGTTCCGGCGTATTTGTCTGATTATCAGGATGTCTTCAGCGAGTCTAAGTCCAGTGCATTGCCTCCTCATAGGGAATGTGACTGTGCAATAGATTTGATCCCTGGCAGTAAGTTTCCTAAGGGGAGACTGTTTAATCTGTCGGTACCTGAACATACCGCGATGCGTTCATATATCAAGGAGTCTCTTGAGAAGGGGCATATCTGTCCTTCTTCTTCCCCTCTTGGTGCGGGATTCTTTTTTGTGGCCAAAAAGGACGGATCTTTGAGGCCTTGTATTGACTATCGGCTTTTAAATAAGATCACTGTCAAATTTCAGTATCCTTTGCCGTTGTTGTCAGATTTGTTTGCCCGGATTAAAGGTGCCAAGTGGTTCACCAAGATAGACCTTTGTGGTGCGTACAACCTTGTGCGCATTAGGCAGGGCGATGAATGGAAAACCGCATTCAATACGCCCGAAGGTCATTTTGAGTACTTGGTGATGCCATTTGGGCTCTCTAATGCACCTTCAGTTTTTCAGTCCTTCATGCATGACATTTTCCGGAAGTATCTGGATAAATTTTTGATTGTTTATCTGGATGATATTCTGTTTTTTTCTGATGATTGGGACTCGCATGTGGAGCAGGTCAGGATGGTTTTTGAGATTTTGCGTGAAAATTCTTTGTTTGTAAAAGGCTCAAAGTGTCTCTTTGGTGTACAGAAGGTTCCCTTTTTGGGGCTCATTTTTTCCCCTTCTGCTGTGGAGATGGATCCAGTCAAGGTCCGAGCTATTCATGATTGGACTCAACCCTCGTCAGTTAAGAGTCTTCAGAAGTTCTTGGGTTTTGCTAACTTCTACCGTCATTTTATCGCAAATTTCTCTAGCGTTGTTAAACCGCTGACGGATATGACCAAGAAAGGCTCTGATGTAGCTAACTGGGCTCCTGCTGCCGTGGAGGCTTTCCAGGAGTTGAAACGCCGGTTTACTTCGGCGCCTGTTTTGTGCCAGCCTGATGTCTCACTTCCCTTTTAGGTTGAGGTGGATGCTTCGGAGATTGGGGCAGGGGCCGTTTTGTCGCAGAGAGGCCCTGGTTGCTCTACTATGAGACCTTGTGCCTTTTTCTCTAGGAAGTTTTCGCCGGCAGAGCGAAATTATAATGTGGGCAATCGGGAGTTATTGGCCATGAAGTGGGCATTTGAGGAGTGGCGTCATTGGCTCGAGGGTGCTAAGCATCGGGTGGTGGTCTTGACTGATCACAAAAATTTGATGTATCTCGAGTCTGCTAAACGCCTGAATCCTAGACAGGCCCGCTGGTCATTGTTTTTCTCCCGTTTTGACTTTGTGGTCTCGTATTTACCAGGTTCTAAGAATGTGAAGGCCGATGCTCTGTCTAGGAGCTTTGTGCCTGATGCTCCTGGAGTCGCTGAACCTGAGGGTATTCTTAAGGAAGGAGTTATCTTGTCAGTGATTTCTCCAGATCTGCGACGTGTGTTGCAGAGATTTCAGGCTGGTAGGCCTGACTCTTGTCCACCTGACAGATTGTTTGTGCCTGCTAAATGGACCAGCAGAGTCATTTCCGAGGTTCATTCCTCAGTGTTGGCAGGGCACCCGGGAATTTTTGGCACCAGAGATCTGGTGGCCAGGTCCTTTTGGTGGCCTTCCTTGTCAAGGGATGTGCGGTCATTTGTGCAGTCCTGCGGTACTTGTGCTCGAGCTAAGCCTTGCTGTTCTCGTGCCAGCGGGTTGCTCTTGCCCTTGCCTGTCCCGAAGAGACCTTGGACACACATCTCTATGGATTTCATTTCGGATCTCCCGGTGTCTAAAGGCATGTCTGTCATCTGGGTGATATGTGATCGTTTCTCCAAGATGGTCCATCTGGTTCCTTTGCCTAAGCTGCCTTCCTCTGCTGATCTGGTTCCTGTGTTCTTCCAGAACGTGGTTCGTTTGCACGGCATTCCTGAGAATATTGTGTCGGACAGAGGATCCCAGTTTGTTTCCAGGTTCTGGCGATCCTTTTGTGGTAGGATGGGCATTGATTTGTCGTTTTCGTCCGCTTTTCATCCACAGACTAACGGACAAACGGAACGAACTAATCAGACTCTGGAGGCGTATTTGAGGTGTTTTGTCTCTTCTGATCAGGATGATTGGGTGACCTTCTTGCCGTTGGCTGAATTTGCCCTTAATAATCGGGCTAGTTCTGCCACCTTGGTTTCGCCATTTTTCTGCAACTCCGGTTTCCATCCTCGTTTTTCCTCGGGACATGTGGAGCCTTCTGACTGTCCTGGAGTGGATTCTGTGGTGGATAGGTTGCAGCGGATCTGGAATCATGTGGTGGACAACTTGAAGTTGTCACAGGAGAAGGCTCAGCGTTTTGCCAATCGCCGCCGCGGTGTGGGTCCCCGACTTCGTGTTGGGGATTTGGTATGGCTGTCTTCTCGATTTGTTCCTATGAAGGTCTCCTCTCCCAAATTTAAGCCTCGATTCATTGGTCCTTACAAGATATTGGAGATCCTTAATCCTGTATCCTTTCGCCTGGATCTTCCGGTGTCGTTTGCCATTCACAACGTATTTCATAGGTCCTTGTTGCGGCGGTACGTTGTGCCTGTGGTTCCTTCTGCTGAGCCTCCTGCTCCGGTGTTGGTTGAGGGCGAGTTGGAGTACGTGGTGGAGAAGATCTTAGATTCTCGTCTCTCCAGGCGGAGGCTTCAGTACCTGGTCAAGTGGAAGGGCTATGGTCAGGAGGATAATTCCTGGGTGGTCGCCTCTGATGTGCATGCGGCCGATTTAGTTCGCGCCTTTCACGCCGCTCATCCTGATCGCCCTGGTGATCTTGGTGAGGGTTCGGTGACCCCTCACTAAGGGGGGGGTACTGTTGTGAATTTACCTTTTGGCTCCCTCTAGTGGCTACTAGTGTTTTTACTCTGGGTATGTCTATCATCCCTTGTATGCTCACCTGGGTCGTTAGGTCAGGGGTGTTGCTATATTAGCTCCCTGGACCTTCAGTTCAATGCCTGGCAACGTTGATATCAGAGCTAATCTGTAGTGCTCTTGTCTACTGATCCTGGTTCCTGCTTGATTAAGCTAAGTCTGCTTTCTTGCTTTTTGCTATTGTTTTTGTTTGCATTTTTGTCCAGCTTGTACATAATCTGTATCCTTTCCTTGCTGGAAGCTCTAGGGAGGCTGGAGTTCTCCCCCCGGGCCGTTAGACGGTTCGCTGGTTCTTGAATCTCCAGTGTGGATTTTTGTAGGGTTTTTGTTGACCATATAAGTTATCTTACTACATTCTGCTATTAGTAAGTGGGCCTCTCTTTGCTAAACCTAGTTCATCTCTGTGTTTGTCATTTCCTCTTACCTCACCGTTATTATTTGTGGGGGGCTTGTATCCAACTTTTGGGGTCTATTCTCTGGAGGCAAGAGAGGTCTTTGTTTTCCTCTTCTAGGGGTAGTTAGTCCTCCGGCTGGCGCGAGACATCTAGCGACCAACGTAGGCATGTTCCCCGGCTACTTCTAGTGTTGGCGTTAGGAGTAGATATATGGTCAACCCAGTTACCACTGCCCTATGAGCTGGATTTTTGTACTTCGCAGACTTGCTGATATCTCTGAGACCCTCGCCATTGGGGTCATAACATTTTAGGTGTACATAACTGTGAAACTTCTTTGCTGGTGGCTGTGAGTCAAATGGTACAATATATTTTTGTGAATTTTAGCGTTGTAGTGTAATGGGGTTGTGTTTATTCTTGCTTGCCTTAAAGGTGCACTAAGCTTAGCAATTAAAGCGAATCTGTAAGCAGGTTTTTGCTATGCAATCTGAGAGCAGCATAAATAGGGGCAGAAACCCGGACACTTACTTATCTGTGTTTTGCTGTTTCAGTACAATCAGTGTTTTATAAGCAGGAGATTATCATTGCAGGACTAGGTGTCTTGTGCCTCCTGGTCAATCCACACCCCCAGCACTGGTTAACCTCTTTCTGTCAATACACCGTGTACACAAAAAGCTGCCAATCAGTGATGTGGGCGGAGTTATACAGGGACCAACATTCCAAGCACTGCTAGTTCTGCAGCAGAGAAAAGTGTGATTGTATCACAACTGCTGCACCCAGTAAACTAAGTGACAGATCGCTGGAACTAGGGTCTCTAACACTAGATCAAGCTGCTCTCAGATTACGTAGCAAAATAAGACTGCTCACTGATTTTCTGTAATGTTAAAATCATACAAGAAATATACTATAGTTGCCCTCCCTGTTAGCCTGCAGCATCTATTGCTTGTTCCTAAAACAGTCAATCTTGTAAATATCAAGCCAGGAACACAATGTTTAATCTCCTCTGATCAGAGCCATCTTTGACTAGAGACTAGATTAAGCCAAACCCATTTAGCCAAAGGAAAGGGCTGAATTATCTTTTACCCTACTATATACAAAATAAAGGGGGGAGGATCCTGCTGCAGCAAGTTGTCTTACAGCACTACACAGAACAGTGAGGAGCATGATAGGGAATATGGCTGATCTGAGACACAGAGTTTCTTTATACTGTATATTTCTAAGCTTTCATTATAACACAAGACACAGTCAAAGAGAAGGGGGAAATTAAGTGGAGGACGTTATGCCATATTTCTTTGCATTTTCTGTGTTTAATATTCTTTTAAACAGGGCAGAATAGTACGGTGACAGATTTTCATTCATATTATTATATTGTTAATTAAGAGACATTTTAAAAAATATCCAACATCATGATTCTTCTTTTTTTTTCTCATTTTAGCACTGACTTTCTCTTCTTAGCAGATAAATCTTCCTGAAAGACCATTTAATTAACATTTATGTTTATTGAACATGAATTCAGAGCCAAAAAAACTCCAGGCCCCCAAATCATCTGTTCTTGTGTTCTCTCCATCTGTGTGTTATAAAAATGAGAAAATATTTGAGTTCTATAACAAAAACAGTGATTTTGTTTCCCATCCTTCAATAAGTTAGAGACTAACCGTAGTTTTAATTTTTATTTCATAAATCAATAGTACACATAAAATAAGGAACTTTGTAATAAATCTTATCAGAGAAATCTGCTTTGTTCTCCTCCTGGACTGGTCATTTATTCTCAATTCATGGGAAAAATCTGTAAAATCTGTATGCAGTGAAGACAGATATTCCCTTTACTGAAATAGGAGATGGCAATTGGTGCTATTCAAATTCCATGGAGAAGGTATCTTAGAAAATGGCATATTTTTACATTTACTATTGATTTATGAGAAAAAAAATTAAATGATGGCTACTTTTTAAATGTATCACTTACTGATCAGGGAATGCTGGGGGTTGTAGTTATACAACAGCTGGACCACCACAGATTGATGACCACTGTCCTGCATGATAAAGTATATTACATTATTAACCCCAGTTACATTGCAGTTCCTTTCATTATGTGACATTCATGAGTTAGCCCAAAAGATTCTTAAAGAGTCATTTATAGGTTAAGGGATAAGTTGCTGATTGATGAGGGTCTGACTGCTTGAACCCCCAGCGAACCTGAAAACAGAATTCTCCATCAGAAATGGTTCAGAGGTGCGTATGCTCAACCTCCACTCCTTTCATCGACTACTGGACTGCCAAAGAAAATCGAGTGCAATGCTTTGCTAAGCATACGCTCCTTCACTCCATTCAAAATGATGATCTTCCAGCAAACTCCCATCAATCAGCTAGTCATCCCCTTTCCAATGCTATTTTGGGCATAACCCTTTAAAGTTCATATTTTAATGAGCCCTCTTGCAATCTGTGTGCCCTCCTTATATGACTATTTTGCATGGGAGCCATATACAGTGGTCAGAATCCCTTTACTGGGGGAATCAGTTGCAATAGTTCAAACAAGAGGTTTTTCAAAATATTGCATCTGGAACTCTGTAGAAGTAAATAGGAATATCAGAAACAGTGTAGCATAGCAAGAGGGTCAACGCTTTTTTCTGCAAGTCCTGAGTTACGATGCATGGTGGCTCAGTGGTTAGCACTGTTGCTTTTCAACGCTGAGGTCCGGGGTTCAAATCCCACCAAGGATGACATCTTCAAGCAGTTTTCTATGTTCTGCCCGTGTTTGCGTGGGTTTCCTCCAGATTCTCTGGTTTCCTCTCAAACTGCAAAGACATACTGAGAGTGAATTTAGATTGACACAAGTCAGGTGGTTCATGCAGTGTTTTCAAAGGGAAACAATCCATACTAATGGTGTGGAATCCTGGTACCTGAATACTCAGGTGGTAAACTGCTGCCTGAGCTGGCCTATAAAGCCAGGGGAAATTATGTTGGAGGTACACGTCAGGATGCCATGGAACCCTTATGCATCAAGGAAAAAAAGAGATATGATGGCAGGAAGAGGACACTGTGCCCTGCACTGGATCCAAGAGAGGTGAGTAACAGATGCAATTCAAAAAAAGCCCCTGAGGCCCAATAAAAGAAACCTATAACAGGGCCACCAACCTGACATGTGCCATCTTGAACTGTTGTCTTACATGGCAGCTGGACCATTAAGTCATCTCAGGAACTAGTGTTCAGGCATAAGAGTTGTCTCTTCACTTTCCTTTAATCCATGTTCTACTTTCTTTTAGGACCCATAATTCCCTTGTAGTTGCGCTTTAAATAACTGCAGTGAGATAACTTTACTGCTTGTTTGTTTCCGACACATGAAGTACACATCCCCCTGATTGCTGCTTCCTTGATTACAACTTAAAATGTTCTGGTTTAATCAACATAATCATTTACAGCAGAAAACTTCCCTCAATAAAAAGTGAGGTTCATTTTCCCAAATTGCAATTTTCAAGTTCTCCTTTTATCTCGGCAATTGACAAAAGACGGCATTTCACGATGGCGAGAAGCGTTGCCATATTTACTGCTTATTTCATACAGTCTATATCTACGAAAATGATTTCTATTCTGATTAATCCAGTTCAGGGTATTTATTTGCGTTCAGGTATTTCTGTATTTGTTCGTGTTTGTCATAAATGTAGAAAATGGATGCCAAATAATTATATGGGAAATGTGCCCATTACAATCTCTCTCCTTCCTCCATAATTTGACTGTTATCCATAAATATTTCACTCCATAGAAGATTGTTTCCTTGGTTTTTTTTAATATTTAGAAATAAAATAAATGTTAAATATGATGGACTATATCCTGTTAATGCATGAAAATAAATGAGGGCGACAAGTTTGCAAAATCTCAGCTTGTTACTTTCCTCACCAAAAGTTAAACCTACATTGTTGAAATCAGTAGATGATGACTAACAGACCCTCTTGTTCTTCACACATAGATCCAATCCAAATGGCTTCCATTGAGGCTGTGGGTTAGGATTTTTCTATCTATAGTACCATATATGCCATTACCCTGCAACAAACTAATCTGTCCACGCTATCTCAACGGTTACGTTAGAGGACGTCTGGTCATCATCATAAGTTAGAGGACGTCTGGTCATCATCATAAGTTAGAGGACGTCTGGTCATCATCATAAGTTAGAGGACGTCTGGTCATCATCATAAGTTAGAGGACGTCTGGTCATCATCATAAGTTAGAGGACGTCTGGTCATCATCATAAGTTAGAGGACGTCTGGTCATCATCATAAGTTAGAGGACGTCTGGTCATCATCATAAGTTAGAGGACGTCTGGTCATCATCATAAGTTAGAGGACGTCTGGTCATCATCATAAGTTAGAGGACGTCTGGTCATCATCATAAGTTAGAGGACGTCTGGTCATCATCATAAGTTAGAGGATGTCCTGTTCACTGGTTGCTAGACGCTCATAATAGTGGAGTATCATAGGCTGGAAATAAGCTCCCAGTTTGCTCCTTTGTGCTGACTCTATGCACTAGTTTAAGGTCCGTGCTTCCTCATCTCTTTGTTCCTAACAAGGACAACGATGGGAATGTTACAATTATGGGCAGGAACATTGATCGTAGTGGGGTCAGTACCTCCTGTGACACAAAGAGTAATCTGTGTCACCTGAAGATGAACTATTACATTCAAGTGGAATTGAATTCTACTCGAATTTTGTGAAAAACATCTGTAGTACAACACCCCTTTAAGTCGTCTCCGTGGGCAGGGTTTCTGGTTTTTCTCACCTCAGTATGGAACATTCAATACCTCCATTCAAAATCTACTGGGAGCAGTAGGGGGATGCTGGAGGGTCTTCATTTTTTATTAGGGATCGACTCTGGAATCTCCTGTCCACACTCCGTACATGCTCACAAGAGATGAGATTAAAACTCAACAGGTTTATTGTACAGGGATTAGATCATCTAAAATGCAGAGGGCATAACAAGGAACAGAAAACAAATTATATATCACAAAAACACATCAGATATTTGATACTCTTTAAGGTAAAGGATGCAATTTGCAGCATGCCTGGATGTTATTATAGCACAGCGCAATCCCTATTGGTACAATAGTACAGGTATCACACCATAAATTCCCCAATTATTATTATTATTTATTATTATAGCGCCATTTATTCCATAGCACTTTACATGTGAGGAGGAGTAACCGTAATAAAAACAAGTACAATAATCTTGAACAATACAAGTCACAACTGGTACAGGAGGAGAGAGGACCCTGCCCGCGAGGGCTCACAATCTACAAGGGATGGGTGAGGATACAATAGGTGAGGATAGAGCTGGTCATGCAGTGGTTTGGTTGATCGGTGGTTACTGCAGGTGGTAGGCTTGTTGGAAGAGGTAGGTCTTTTTGAAGGTTTCGATGGTAGGCGAGAGTCTGATATGTTGTAGAGAGTTCCAGAGAGGGGATATGCTGCTAGCCCACAGTTAAGGATGACATTTTCCCTTTAAGTGACAGCAGGCACACTCCTAACTAACAGCACTTAACCCTCAAATGGCTGCAGCAGTGCAAGTAATACAGTCCAACATTGAGGCCTGGTTGCTGCAGATGTTGGCGCCCTTACAGGAACAATTGGCACACTTAAAATCTCAATAACAGCAAAATTTTCTTCCTGGATGGTCCTCTTTTAAACACCTTGCACATTGAACCACAATACTCCCTTAGCAAGTATTTATGTTATAAACTCCTCAGCACTGGAACCACAAGTACCAGCAGTAGCTACTCACTCCTTGGTGTAGCAGATCTGATGTCACACAGGAATCCAACTTGGGGTTTTAGGGTCCAGATGCCAGGAGAAAAATAGCAAAAAAGGCAGAGATCTTACCTGCCTAGGCCTCCAAACAAATGCACTATCAGGATGCAGTGGACCCATGTGGTTAAGATGGTGGCAACACAGGTGGAGAAATACCGATGAAGCAGCCACTCACAACCTACCAAACTAATGGAGGGGGTGGCTGCTTGGCATATGACTGCTCATAAGAGACTTGTATGTGGCGCTGTTCACACAATGGGAATGCACAGCATCTAGGTTAACAGCCTATTAGTGATGCCCTTCTATTAGCTGTGAGTGGCTGCCTCATGGGTATTTCTGCACCTGTGTTGCCGCCATCTTAACCACATGGGTCCACTGCATCCTGATAGTGCATTTGTTTGGAGGCCTAAGCAGGTAAGCATCTCTGCCTTTTTTGCTATTTTTCTGAATTTTTGGAGGATCTCTGAATCCTCTTTTTGTGCTAGCATTGGTCCAGATGCCAGGAGAACAAGGAATGGATTGCGGGATCTTTCTCTGGATTAGGCCAGGTGGCAGTGATCACCTTCTGGTAAGGGCAATGATGGGGTGGTGGGGGAGAAAGCAATGATAGAGGTGGTGGAAAGGGCAATGATGGGCGTGGTTGGGGAGAAAGCAACGATAGGGGTGGTGGAGAGGGCAATGATGGGAGTGGTTGGGGAGAAAGCAATGATAGAGGTGGTGGAAAGGGCAATGATGGGAGTGGTTGGGGAGAAAGCAATAATAGAGGTGGTGGAAAGGGCAATGATGGGCGTGGTTGGAGAGAAAGCAATGATAGAGGTGGTGGAAAGGGCAATGATGGGAGTGGTTGGGGAGAAAGCAATGATAGAGGTGGTGGAAAGGGCAATGATGGGGGTGGTGGGGGAGAAGCCAATGAAGGAGAAAATAATAAGTGTTTTTCTTCCAAAGCTTTCCTTTTTCTGTGTTCTCAAGACTTCTCAATATATTACTTGATTACATGTTGAATTTGGCCCATGTACACTGCATAATTTCTTTATTTGGGAAGAACTGTATATGGCACACCATAATGGGAGCAGTTATTAAAAATATTGCACATAGCACAATCAAATCCTTTGATCGCACTGAGCTCTAATCTATTATCTTGTGGTAATTTCTCCTTGAACGTATGTGATCCCCAGCTTGAGCTTAGCCTTGTTTATATGGACAAAGATGGCTGATAATGAATGCAAATATAATGATATAAAGCTACATCTAACAGGCAGCCATCATAAAACTACTGCTGCTCCGTGCTGTGCATCCCCCACATCTTAAAGACCAGTTTTACATTATTGCTTTGAAAATTATTATGTATAATGAGCACATGTTGGATACTGAGCCGGCACTTTAATTAAAGATACATGGATATAAATAATTACTTTAAAGGACCGGCTAAGTAGGTTAACTGTGTGATTTTTCTCATGGAGCCATTATACTTTTATAGTTTTATAATTAGGTGGGCACGGATAATGCCAGGGTCTGATTTATGCTTCCCATGAGTACAATGGCTAATGTGACATATATAGCACATAACTGCGGTAAACTGGACTGCCTGTCTTCCATTGGGAAATGTACGGCTACAAATAAGTGAAGGAAAATTGGTGAAGTATGTGGTGAGTGCAATTATGTTTAAGAGGTAATCCTGCTTGATCAGAATGGAGGCCATCTTCTGTATATATTCAAGGTGGTGCAAGATGGGAGTCTGTTTTCAATTTCGTCCCAAATGTGTGTATTCTGTGGATATCCTATAAATATCCTTAATAGTGATGAGTGGACCTGTGAATGTTCGGGTTCATTGGGTTCAGTCGATCTTGACTACGAACCCCATACCCGAGGTGGCTGCAAAATTAAGCAAAATGGGCTAAGAGCAGCACAATTGCCTTGCAAACAAATGTGGATATGAAAATTATTTAAAATAATGGAATAAGAAAAATAATTATAATAATCTTGAACCAGGAGGCAGAAGTCCAAGTGGAGGAGGGGGAGGTGGACGTGGCGGAAGAGGAAGTAGCCAACACTGTTTTGTGGGGGGGTTTGTTTGTTTTTTTCAGGGAAATGACTTTAAATAACATAGAATAAAAAAAAATTAAACAATCTTGGACCACTTGGTGGAGATCTAAATGGCAGAAGAGGTTGAAGAGGAGGTGGAGATGGCAGTGTAGGTGGAAGAGACAGAGGAGGAAGTAGCCAACACGATTTTTGTTTTTATCTTTCTTTGCTTCTGGTTTTTGTTTTTAATTTAATTTTTTTTTTGTTTTTGGTTGCTTTTTTTTAATTTGGGGAGGCCCAAAAACATTGGGAATGGCAAATAGAATGGAAAAACTGCGGTGGAGTTTAACAATGGCAGATGCGACTGGTATAGTTCTTTAGTAAATCAAAGGTATGGACAAATTCTGTGAGATCAACTCCTGGTTCATTTTAATGAATGTGAGCTAGCCCATGTTGGCTGTGGTCAGGCGAATGTGGCTGTCTGTGATCTCACCTACTGCTGCGCTAAATATACACTCCAACAGTACACTTGCCACAGGGCAGGCCAGCACCTCTAAGGTGTAAAGCGCAAACTTAGGCCATGTGTCCAATTTGGAGACCCAAAAGTTAAATGGGGCAGACCCATCCCTCAGTACGTAGAGGCATCTGAACGCATACTCTTACACCATGTTGTTGAAATGCTGCCTCCTACTAATACGGACAGTTTCAGATGGAGGTCCCGGATGATGTGGAGTGCTGAGGAAGGTTTTCCACACTTCAGCCATCCGAGGTGGTGTCGGTGACTTAGCTGCATTGGTGACTTCCTCCTCTTCCTCTGCCTTCTGCTTCCACTGAGCACACACTGTCATGCGCTTGTATTCCCGCATTATATGATGCCGCTCCAGTGAGGGAAGTAAGGATGGTACAATGTCCTTGTAGCATAGATCCAGAAGGTTTGCTATGCAGTAATCAGCACTGGTAAAAATCTGAACAACTCGGTGGTCACTGCACAAGCCCAGCAGCATGTATTGGCTCATATGTGCAAGGATACCCAGAGGCAACAACAAACTGTTTTCAGTGGAAGGTGTATCGTCTGGAACTTTTGAATCCCCCAGCTACACTCCGGTGATGCCCATGAGCTGCTTTCAGTGCCACCCTGCTGTGAACATTGTTCCTCCTCATTCTTATAAACTGTCCCCTGGCTGGACAGGTGTGTAACTGGCCACTGTTAGTACAGGAACTCACCCTCTGAGCCATATGTGGATGACTAGCCTGTTAATGGTGTGAGTGGTGATTGTTCCTCTTCTCTTCCTCCTTTGCCAGCACCTCATCCATCATTGCCTAAAGTGTTTTTTCAAGTAGGCATAGAAGTTGAATAGTAACCCTGATGATGGCTTCATCTGCCCTGACCATGTTGGTGGAGTACTCTAAGCAGCACAACATGGCACACACACCCTGAATGGAGGCGCATTCGGTGGTGAAGTGATGTTGTTCCACAGAGCGACTCACCAGTGCATGCTGCAGCTGAAACTCCGCTATTGCATGCTGATGCTTACACAGCCTCTCCAGCATAAGCAAGGTGGAGGTCCAACTTGTGGCACGGTCGCATATGACGCAGTGAGAGGGAAGGTAGAAGTGGCACTTCAGCGCAGACAGGCGAGCAGCAGCAGGGTAAGAAGGCTGAAAGTGCTCACAGACTGCCCGCACTTTCAGCAACAGCTCTGTTATACCAGTGTAATCTTTAATGAAGCTCTGGACCACCAAATTCAGCACATGTGCCAGGTAAGGGATGTGCATCAAACCAGATAGGTCCAGAGCTGCTACAAGATTTCGCCTGTTATCGCACACCACCAGACCAGGATTGAGGTTCAGTGGCACCAACCACTCATTGGTCTGTTGTTCGATTCCTGTCCACAGCTCATGCGTGGTGTGAGAATTTTTCCCCAAAACAAATGAGTTTCAGAACAGCTTGCTGTTGTTTCCACTTGGCTGTGCTGCATTTGGTGGTGCAGGTATTGTAATGACCAGATAAGGCGGCAATGGAGCAAGAGGAGCAGGAGGAGGAGGAAACATGGACAGAGAAATGTCCAGCAATCCTTCATGGAGGTAGGACATGTGCAAGAATGCTTCCAAAGACAGGCTCAGATGCCACTACATTTACCCATTGGGCAGTTAGGGAGATATAACGTCCCCGTCTGTGCTTACTGGTCCATGTATCGGTGATTATATGAACCTTGCCACTGATAGAGTTGCGCAGTGCACACCTGAACTTGCAGTGCGTGTACAGGGCAGGGATAGCCCCATTCGGCATGAATATGGCACATTTGGATTCGTGATCGGAAATACGAGCAAAACTTTAGAAAATCGGTACAAATCAGTAACATTCAGTAAAAAGTGCTGGAAAATTTTTGCATTACCACAAAAGGATTTTCAGCACTTTTGCAATGATAATGGTGGTGTATCATGAGAGTTTTGCATGTGTTTGATGAGGGGTGGGGGTTTGCAGAGCTAAGAGGTAAGGCATTCTTGAAAACTTTTTTTTTCCATAACTTTATGTGTGCATATTGCGGCTAGCCAATCAGGGTGCAGGAAATATCCACAATGTCCTGACACCAGGTTTTGTGTCATTGGCTGCTGAAATCACATGTCCCTCCATATAAAGAGCAAACATCTTGTTTTAGTGCCATTTTGACACTGTAACAGTGCAGCGAGGCTGCTCCTGATGCTGGCACTGTTAGCAGCAAGATTGAGCTTGTTAGCTAGGCGATTGTATATCAGTCAGATAGTGTAGCTAGCTATTGTCCAGCGTGGCTGTTAAATTTACCTTCCAGCATTTTTTTTGGCCATTACTGAGGTTTACTGACAAAGCCAGCAGGGCACATGTGCTACACGTCTGTTGTGCACTGCTTCTATTGTGCTCCATGCACGTGCATAGCATTCTAAATAATATTTTTTCACTAGCTAAATGTGAAACAGCCTGCTGTATCCCACCTTGTCATTTAGTGCAGTGGTGAAATTAAACTGTCTGCAGACCTAATGCCACATTAAAAGAAATTATAATTTTTCAGTTGCAAAAAGTTAAACAGCCAGCCGTCTCACACTTTGTCATTTTGTTTGGTTGAAATTAAGCAGTCTGCAGCTCTCACGCACATAACCAAAAATGTTATTCTGTTGCTAAACGTCATACAGTACGGGACCTGACTTTATAGTTTGTAGCATCTAGTGTGTTATAGAGGCCTGACCCAGAGGGCACTAAAAATTATTGTGTTCCTAACATCATACAGTAGGGGATATCTGACTTTCAAATTGTTTGTAGCAAATCTTCTTTGTCATACAGGCCTCATCTACGCTCAAACAATTCTTTCTTCTGTGACTAACACATCATGCCATATTTCACCTTGGAATTTACTGCAGCTGAAATTCAGCTGTTTGCAGAGGTGGTGCAGAGTTTAAAAAAATCAATTTTTTTGTTGCTAATACTGTGCTCCTACCACACTATCTGAACAACATGCCTTGGAAAAAGCGAGGCTGTGATGGAAGAAGAATTAGGCTTGGTGTTCAAGGTGTACGTGGGGTAGGTAGTAAGGTGTTGTGAACTCTATTTCTGGGCTCCCTCTTGTGGTTACAAGTGGTACTGTGTGAGTGCTGTCTTTCTGCAGGTTTGTGACTGGCATCAGCTGTCTCGTTATCTGTGGGCTGGTTTTCTATTTAAGCTCACTTGGACTCTCAGTCTATGCCTGCTGTCAATCTGTTCAGTGCTATTCTGATTCCTTCTGACTACCTTGCTCCCAGTCACTTCAAGAGAAGCTAAGTTTCCGTTTTGTTCATTTTTTGATCATCTGTGTTCTATATTTTTCTTATCCAGCTTGCTAATATGTGATTTCCCAGCTTGCTGGTAGCTCTGGGGGGCTGAGTTTCTCCCCCCACACCGTTAGTTGGTGTGGGGGTCCTTGAATTCTCAGCGTGGATATTTTGGTAGGGTTTTTTACTGACCGCACAATTCGCTATCTGTCTTCTGCTATCTAGTATTAGCGGGCCTCATTTGCTGAATCTGTTTTCATTGCTACGTGTGTCTTTTCTCCTTACCTCACCGTTATTATTTGTTGGGGGCTTCCTATATCTTTGGGGGTATTTCTCTTGAGGCAAGTGAGGTCTTGCTTTCTCTTTAGGGGTAGTCAGTTTCTCAGGCTGCGTCGAGACGTCCAGGATTTTAGGCACGTTCACCGGCTACCTTTAGTGTGTTTGGATAGGATCAGGTTTTGCGGTCAGTCCAGTTACCCCCTCCCTAGAGCTCGTGTCTATGTTTAGTTACTTAGCTAGTATTTCCTGTTATCCCCAGCCACTGGGATCATAACAGTAAGGTTAGTGAAAGCACTTGTGAACCAACGACGTCACTTCCTATGCAAAGACATCTGACAACTTCTGTTACTGGATGGGCTACTCCACGCATGAGGAACGCCTTGTTGATGAGGCCCAGAAAGAGCATGTGCTCAAGTGGATGGCAAGCACAGCTTCAAGTGGCCTCTCCTCCTCTTCCTCCACCTCAACATCACACCCAGTACAGTTCACATAGGTGACACATAAATTCCCCTTGCTTCCCCTCGTGTCCCAACGCTCCAAATGTACAACTGACTGTATGGAACCACAGATGGGTGAGTCTGAAAAGCTGTTCACACATTCTATGCCAAGGTTATCAGAAGTGTACTCAAAAGCTTCACAGAGTCAAGAAGAGTAAATCTGCACCGATGCCCAAAATTTTTTTCACCTTGGATCTTTGGCAGGACAAAGTAGGGTTCAAACAACATCCTGACCCTCTTCATCAGACGATGACCCCTGGGGGTGAGGTGATACTGATGAGACACAGATATCTGAGGCTCACATGGACTGTACTGTGCTGTCAGGGCACGAAGAGGAGAAGGTGACTCCAAGGACAAGGAATGTGATAACACAGAGGATGATGATGATGGGGTGTTAGAACCCTGTTGGCATGAACATAGAGGCACACAGCTGAGTATGTCATTTGAGGAGGCAGACAAGGAGGTTACTTTGCACTGTACGTTGCAGACACATAGTGATGCAGCCACAATGAGCAATGCATCCTCAGTCACAGCTGTGGCTGTGACCAGCAGCATCTGCAGGTCTGCAGCTCACATGGGTGGCAAGGGTTGCCTAGTCTGGGCCTTTTTTTGACACAGCAAAGGATGAGCAAACTCACGTAATCTGCCAACTTTGCAAAAAATAACTGATTAGTAAAAAAGTGCAAAAATTTGAATACTACATGTATGAACCTTCACATGCGAAATCAACATGAGTTACTCTGGGAATCCCTCTGTGCAAAATATGTGGACCAGGGGACCTCAACAACATCAGCCGCCCCATCAATCGCATCTGCTTCTTCATCCTCCTCCTCTGTTACTGCAGAACCTTGGGTTCTTTACCTGCTCCAATCATGCTGACTGAGAGCCCGCTGTCAGCTGTAATGGAAGTGGACATGCCTGCTGTTTTTTAACCGATCTCAAAGAACGAGCACACCACAACTTTATCAATCCACCGTAACATCTCTGCCTGCACCTCTCTCACGGTCCAGCAGTTTGTCTGGTTCACCGTACTCTGACCTCTCTCTATTCCGGTCCTCTATATGATGGAGCAGTCTTTGAATAGCCTGCGGGAGGAGATGGTGGTCCCAGAAGAAGAGGAGGAAGCAGGGTAGGATGCAGAAGGGATAACATTGTCTCTAAGTTCCAGACTGTCATAACACAGGTGGGTGCCAAGGAAAGGTGGATTACTGCGATCGAGGTGGGCTGGTGATGACAGACAAACTGTTATCGAAGGTTCAAGATTCGAGGAACAAATGGAAGAAGAGGAGATGGGTGAGCAACTGTCAGATGAAGAGGATAATCCTCCCCTCTCTGTTGTTTGTGGTTGGTGGGAGGGGCGGAGGAAACAAACATCATTGTTACCCAGCCACCAACATAGCATGGGCTTGGATCTCATGGTAGGGCCCGATATATGAGTGCCTTCTTGCTGCACTATCTGCAACATGATCTACGTAAAGTTATGATTTGGAATACTGCTAACTACTGGGTTGCCACTCTGTTAGATCCACATTATAAAACCAAATTTTGCCAGATGCTTCCCGCCCTGGAAATGGTCCCGTGAATGCTGGAGTATCGAAATATGTTTTTACACAACCTTAAGAGAGCTTTTCCCCAAGATAGCAGTGAAGCACACGGTTCACATCACAGCTTTAGACTTTCAACCTCCAACATGTCAATTTGTCAACATCAAAACAGTAGCAGTAGTGTAAGTGGAAGAAGCAATTTCTGTGAGTCCTTTGACACTTTTTTTAGATTGGCTCGTACACCAGCACAACAGAGTCCATGTCTTACACGTGGTGAACGAATGGAGAGGATGGTGCAGGAGTATTTAGAACTGAATATCAATAACATCAGGAAGGGTTTGGACCCTTTCACATTTTGGTCTTCCAAAATGGATGAGTGGCCTGAGCTCGCGTGACACTCCTTGGAGGTTTTATCGTGCCCGGCAGCCAGCGTTCTCTCAGAATGTGTCTTCAGTGCTGCTGGTGGTATCCAGACAGATAAGCGCAGCCAGCTGTCCCCTGAAAGTATAGATTGCCTAACTTTCATCAAGATGAACAAGTCATAGATCTCAAAGGACATTTGCACCCCAATCACAGACTGTACAGACTATGTGATATTGCATTTTTTAGTGTAATGGATTAATGTCACATAACTGCACTCTATGATATCTTTAGTGTGGCTTATGTGCCTGCTGTGGCTGCTGCTGCTGATGTTAACACAAATTTGTGGAAATATGAACAGTCATGGTTGGTCTACATCTGCTGGGTTGGCTGTAGTGGAAGTCGTGTCGGTCCCAATTATACTATTTTTATTCTCGTGACTTTTATTCCACTTCGGTGATGTCAGGCCCTCATTTTTTAAAAAGTGAAAACTCGAGGTTGGGTGTCCATCTGCTGGATTGGGCGTAGTGGAAGACTTGTCGGTCCCTATTATACTATTTGTACTGTGGTGAAATTGATGTCACTTTGGCATTGTCTGCCAATCATTTTTGGAAATGTGAACACTCTTGGTTGGGTGTCCATCTGCTGGATTGGGTGTAGTGGAAGACTTGTCGGTCCCTAATATAATATTTCTACTCTTGTGAAATTGATGCCACTTCTGTGATTTAAGGCCCTCATTTGTTTAAATGTGAACACTCCTACTTGGGTGTCCATCTTCTGGTTTGGGTGTAGTGGAAGACCTGTCGGTCCCCATTATACTATTTCTACTGTGGTGAAATTGATGCCACTATGGTTTTGTCTGCCAATAATCTCCTGGTTGGGTGTCCATCTGCTGGATTGGGCATCATGGAAGACCTGTCAGTCCTTATTATACTATTTCTACTGTGGTGGTATTGATGCCATTTTGGTATTGTATGCCAATAATTTTTGGAAGTGTGAACGTAGTAGTATTGGATGTAGTGGAAGACCTGCCGGTCTCTATTATACTTTCTATACTGTGGTGAAATTGAGGCCACTTTGGTGATGTCTGCCAATAATTTTTGGAAATGTGAACAGTACATTCCTGGTTGGGTGTCCATCTGCTGGATTGGGTGTAGTGGAAGACTTGTTGGTCCATATAATACTATCTGTACTGTGGTGAACTTGATGCCACTTTGGTAGTGTCTGCCACTAATTTTTGAAAATGTGTTGATTCCTAGTTGGGTCTCCTTCATGCGTGTTGCCTGTAGCAGTAGGCCTCCGAGACCGTCAGGCCTCCACTTCCTTGGAGTGAGGAACTGAGGACTAGGATGTATTAGGTCAATGTTAGAGATGAGCGAGTGTACTCGTTGCTAAGTACATGTGAGGGTTGCCTGGTTGATAGGGAATCCCCACATGTAATCAAGCAGGCTAGTAGCTGTAAATCATTCAGCTGGCGTGATGAAAACTAAATCTCCGAGCAGTCATAAATACTCGGAGGTCACCCGAGCGTGCTCAGGAAAACCTGAGCAATGAGTACACTCGCTCATCACTAGTCACTGTGCATTAGGCTGTATTAGGTCACTGTGCACGGGGCTATATTACAGGTACTCTGCACCAGGCTGTATTAGGTCACTGGGTACCAGACTGTATTAGATCACTGTGCATCAGTCTGTATTCGGTCACTGTGGACAAAGCTGTATTATGGGTACTCTGCACAAGGCTATATTAGGTCACTGTGCATCAGGCTGTATTAGGCTACTGTGCAAAAGGCTGTACTGCAGGTACTCTGCATCAGGCTGTATCGGGTTACTGAGAACTAGGATGTATTAGGTCACTGTGCACCAGACTGTATTAGGACACTGTGCATTAGGCCGAATTAGGTCACTGAGCACCAGACTGTATTAGGTCACTATGGACAAGACTGTGTTAGGTCAATCTGCACTAGGCTCTGTTTGGGTACCAGGCTCAGAACAGAATGTCAGCAACACACGTGATCCGGCATTTATACAGACTAGGTCACGTGGTGCGCCAGCCAATTACAGCCATGCCAAGTATTGGCATAGCTGTGATGGCTCCGGGAGTGCCCTTAGCCTAAAATCTTGTTGATTGGCTGCCAATCTTTATTTGGCATTCAAACCCGAACAGTACAATGGACTTCTGGGAAAAAGCCTGTGTTCAGAGTACAGCATCAGACACTAGGTGTCCAGTACGAAGCCAAAACTTTACAATTCAGGTTTGGAATCTCTAGTCCTTAATAAATGTCCAGCTATGAAGTCAAACATTCAGGACCAAGGGTGTGCATGTACGTGGGGGTGGGTAGGGGCATTATGAGACTCCTACTATGGGCATTAAAAAGCCATGTTCTCTTTAATGTAGAGTGATATTTTATCAATGGTTTATATATTACGAGGTTCAGTATAGACACATAATGGTCTATGGGCACCATTGATCTTGAGATCTTAGGCCGACTTTGCATTTATTCCATCATGGCTAGAAAGGTATCAAAACATACAGGGACCATGAACAAGGCAAAACTATATAACTATATAACTCCTTTAATTTTTAGTACCTTGTTTTAACCATGATGAAATAAACATTAAGGCCCCAATCATAAAACATCATCATAACACCAAAAACAGCATAACATCAAATAAATGGCGTAAAAGCTTCCAAAAGCAGCAGAATTTTGGAGCTGCGACAAATTTTGTGACTTTTGGTGTTTGCACAGTAGATTCTCTTAGATCTACTGAAATAGGCATAGCTGGGGCGAGGGGGCCGTGATGCCGGAGCTCATCTTATTCTTGACCAGCTGTGTCAAAGACTGCTGTTATATTTCTGGTTTAGCACACTGAGGTGCATGTTACTCATCAGACGCTCCAGATTCATGAAGAAGAGTGCCACTACTCATGAATCAGGACACCGCCACACCCCGTCACCAAGACCAGCAGGAAAATTTTCAGTCTTAAAGAATTGGGGAATAAAATCTGCATTGATGGACGCCAAGTATGAACTTTCTATACTCATCCCCCATACGTTAAAACTGGTACACATGCCAGTCTAATATGTGCAGGAACTGTCCTGATCACACTCTTTTTCAGTGGGTGATTCATCTTAATCAACATTCTTCCAGCACTGTACACTGTAGGTTAGTGTATCTTTCACTTGTCCAGCATTGATCCTCTTATCCTCCAAGCACATATATTGTAATTTCAGGAAAATACTGATGTAAATATATAGATTGCCCTTTGACTCTCTTGCTTTTTCATTTTGCTGAAATCCAATATAAGGTTTTAAAATAGGGATTTATACTTTATTATTTTTTCTTATATATTTTATTTTTTAATACATTTTTTAATGTAACTATTTTATGACATTACACTGACCCTGCCATATGCCTATCCCTAGCCCTAACTCAAACTATAGTCCTATTTCTAACCCTAAACTTAACCCTAGCCTTACACCTAACTCTATCCTATCAAACCATAGTCATATTCCTCACCCTAACCTAGCCTTACATTTAACCCTAGACTTAACCTAAACCATAGTCCTATTCCTAACCCTAGCCTTTGTTACAGCTAGAAAACTGTAAAGACAAAAATATTAACAGACCCCAACTAAATTGCTCCAAAGTGAAAAACACTATGTTAGTTACCGTGGGTAGATTATCTCTCCTGCCTTTTGTTATTAGCACATTACTTTTTAATATGCCGTAATTTCACTCAATCTTTCAGAAAAACTAATCAGGTTAGATTGCTGCTCTGCACCGACGTAGGCGGTGTAATTCCATCAATTTTACTGCAAAGCTTTCTTTATAAAATAAATGTGTATGGTAAAACTGAAAGGAATAAATATATATATAATCTATATTTAAAAGCAAAACATATAATTACAGACTTAATAAACATATCTCCTGTAAACCCTTGTGGGTAAGTTAACTCGGTGTTCTCTATATAGAATGAGTCATATCTCTTTAACTTTGATTTCTTATTTAAAGATAATTTATTTACAAGTTTCCTTATAGCTTAAAAACAAAAGAATAACAAGTTTAAAACATAAGCAATTTGGGAGAGTAACTAGAAAAACATTGTCAAATTATTTTCTAATATGAAATTGTGCAGAACATATAATTTTCCAATTACAGAAGGATTTTAGTCATTGACAGCTTGGATTTTTTTAAAATTTTTATGCGATGTTAAAAAAAATGCGAAGGTTACAAGTAAGATTCTGTTCATGTCAGATTGTAAAGAGGTTACAAAAACTGGGACATTTATGGCATATAGAAAGGACATGGCATAAATGCCTGAGAGAATGTCCAAGCATGTCCAAGAGTCGGGGCCATATCTTTCTCAAGAACAGAGCCCTGGTGCATTGTCAGGAATAAGGAGATAACCACACATATGCAACTCCAAGAGGTAACATGTTTACTTGCTGAGATCACCAAGTCAGTGTCAGGAGACTTATAGGCTATGTAAATTGTCTCTTCAAAGAAACAGCTGGCAGGAATTCTAGAACCACCTATTGGATGTAGCAAACCTAAAGGCCCGTTTATGATCCTTGTCACATGACTTGGAAAAAAGCCAAAGCTAGATGATAGCATATGACTGCAAAAGCAAATATGGTTTTAGAGTGTATGAAAAGAGAGACCCTATTAACCCTGTGTGTCCCCAACTTTTTACTATTGATGCTGCCTATGCAGCATCAATAGTAAGAAGATCTAATGTTAAAAATAATAAAAAAACAAAAAACCTGCTATTCTCACCTTCCGTCGCCCGACGATGCGCTCGCGCCTGCCGCCAGCTTCCGTTCCCAGAAAAGCATTGCGAAATTATCCAGAAGACTTAGCGGTCTCACAAGACCGCTAAATCATCTGGGTAATTTTGCAATGCATCCTGGGAACAAAAGATGGCGGCAGCCGCACGCGCAGCGGCACAGCTTTGCTGGACCCTGGCAGGTGAGTATATAACTATTTTTTATTTTAATTACATGGTGAGTGGCCGGGCCCGGGCATAGTGATCTATGTGTACGGTGGCCCCAGCTGTGCGGAGTAGTCGTGTATCATATGAAGCTGTATGGGACTATTTACTTCTATGGCCAGTGTTAGATACTATGTGGGCTGTGCTATATATTACGTGGCTGTGTTATATATTACGTGGCCAGTGTTATATACTACGTGGCCTGTATATACTGCGTGGCTGCTATATACTGCGTGGACTGTGTTATATACTACGTGGGCTGTGTTATTTACTGCGTGGCCTGTATTAACGCATCAGGTATTCTACAATATGTATGTATGTATGTATGTATATAGCAGCCACATAGTATATAGCACAGGCCACATAGTACTCCTATATACTACGTGGCCTGTGCTATATACTATGTGGCTGCTATATACATACATACATATTCTAGAATACCCGTTGCGTTAGAATCGGGCCACCATCTAGTATTTTATATGGATGGACAGTGTGGAGGCCATGCATCATAAGAGGGACAGTGTGGGTCAGTTTTTGTGCAAGGATCACAGCGTTAGGCTTATTTAAGGCACAGCATGGGTTGTTTTTATTCAGGAGCAATATAATGACACTGTTATTTTTAGGGGCACTGTGTCGGGATGTGCTGCAGAAGACTAGAGAAGATAGAGATCTGCAGCAACGAGCTGTAGATGGGAAAAATCATCATGGTACCAGGATACCTAGATCTAAAAGTGGCTTAATATATTAGCTAAGTGCAGGTTTGAAATGACTGCTGATAAAGCTGATTGTCAGTCGTTTAATAGACACTCCATTACTGCACTTTCATGTGCACATTACAATCTTTACATGATCGTCCTGGGCACATAGAGTAGCATTTTCGTGGCAGCATGTGTTCACAGGACAGTGTGCTATCAAAAAAGATGATTTTTAAAGGGCATCTGTCAACCCCCAAATGGCAATAAATATTTATTTAGGGAACGTAGCCCATATAAAAGTCACACCAGGCACATACAGTTTAATCTAATAATGAAAAATCATCTTGTATTTTTTATGCAAATAAGGGCGCATTGGTGTTCCTTAGGCGTGGCCTATGCCTTGGTGCACCAATACACCCTTCTATTTTCATATTAAGGCCAGTCCCCTGTCTTGATTGACAGCTCTCCATTGCTAAGAGTGAGCGCTGCCTAAAATCAGTATGTTTCAAGTCTCAGTGTGGTCGTGCTCACTATGTGGCTGCAGGTGTGCTCTTATTTCTGGTTCCTGCCTGTCCTCGGCTGCCGCTCAAGCTTCAATGAGGAGGAAGAGGGGTGTTTCAGTGAACAGACAGCATGTACACGTCACATGGTCCTGTCCTCCATGAAGTCACTTGCTACACTTGCAGGTGCATTGAGTCGCGACCACGGACAGGCAGGATCCACCCAACAGAGCACTTCCATTGTGTGCGCCCTGTCACTTAGAGCACTATCTGTTTTCAATGAACCGCTGTCAAGGGACTAGCTTTAATATACAAATATTAGGGCATCAGTGCACCAAGGCATAGGCTATGCCAGGGGTGCATTGCAGCACCCTCCTTTGCATACTAAATAAATGTTGGTTTTCAGCAAATGTTAAGTTAAACTGGGCACACCTGGTACGATTGTATGAGCTACAGTCACTATTATAAATGTTTATGCTGTTTAATTGGCATTTTGTGGGTAATAGACTTCCTTTAAGTAAGCTTAAAAATGTCACCCTACGAACAAATGTTTTGCTCCTGCATTATGTGATTGACAGATTAGATAGACCGATAATCGGCTGCACTGTAAATGCCCTTTAAAGAGTAAATGTTTAAGAGATAATTTTACAGATTTTTGGTTTATTAATTCTGAGCTCATCTGTGGGGAATATCTTCCCGAGTCCCTCACCAAATGCTCAAAATACCTCTTAGAAAAGCACAGGTCATGAGACAGGAGAGCACACAGAGCATAAAGTCATTGTCCTCTCATCCTGAGCTGTGCCCTTAGAGGTCTGTAAATTCATCTCAACTAAATAAGGAGGGTGCATATTAACTGCTGGGTACCATCTAGTGGTGTGTTCCATAATTGTTCGGCGACCCGCCCCATTCACCTCTCAGTTTGGTCATTATGCCTAATGCATCCCATAACCTTTCTTTCCAACAACCCCCCAACACCTGCCGTAGAGGAGCGTAAGTTGCTACCTTGGTGTTCACTGGAGCCTCTAGTGGTGAGATCAAGCTTGTGCAGCCGGTAGCTGCCAGGTGCCACTCCAGGGCGACGTCTAGCTGCTGACCACAAAGGGCAGAGACGTTACTTCAGATTCTGAATGTGGCTGGAAGGCCACTTGGGAGTTGTTCTCACTGTGCGGACAGGACGGCCACTTGGATAGGTTCTCACTGTTGAGGCAGGATGGCCATTGGGACAGGTTCAGATAGGATGGCCACTGGGACAGGTTTACACTGTGCAGACAGTGGGGTCACTGAGACAGGATAAGGCTAAGCCAACAGGATGGCCACAAGAAGATGTTCAGACTCTGCAGTCTCAGGATAGCAGACTGGACGTCTACAGGAACAGGTACAAACTGTGCAGTCTCTGGATAGAAGACAGATGGCCACAGGGACAGGTATAGACACACTAGTCTAAGAAAACAGTTCAGGTATGCCAATGCGTTTTCAGGCCTGGGTATTCAGCCCTTGGGTGGCAGGAACAAGGACCAACTATACTGGACTGATGGGAAACAGGATACGGGAACCAGTTAAACAGACGAAAGATGGGAGACCTGGCAACATATAGTTGCACACACTAGCCACCTAACACTAACTATAGCAGTTGCTCAGACACCTTCCAATTGTGGAGGGTGCCTTTTGTACAAGATGTCTCACAGAAATTGGCTGGGAGACACCTTGGAGGTACTCACATTACCCAAATGCCTCCCAACTGTCAGCTGGAGGCATTTGCCGTGTGTGTGTACGCTGCCCCTTTAAGAACAGGAAAGAGCATGTGCTGCCAGGACACAGAGCGACGTGCACAGCAGAAAGGAGGAGGCAGGAGATAGGAACACACCTTGAACTATGCCGAGTGTGGTGAGTAAGCCGGCGTCTCGGCATGAAGGGGGAACAGGACACCATGCAGAGGTGCCGGTACTAGCGCTACACCTGTCCATATATAAATCCCTGTCAGCCCCTGCCCTTCATCTTTGTACTTGAGATGTGTAGACGTGTGTGACTCACTGTAAAGTGTACCCCCAGTCGTCCTACTCAGAGTCCATGGCTGGAGCCGATGAGGCCTTAATTTCTCTCCTCAGGGAGAGACCTTCAATATATGGGTGCTTGGAGGGTGGGGGATTCAGATGTGACCGCAGTTCTAAAAGCATAGAAAAATTGGCCCCCAGCGTACCAGCTGCGATGCTGGCTCCTAAAGCCTCTCCACCCCCTATGGCTGGCATACATAAAGATGTTGTATTCTGTGGGATTAGCCCACTGGAATCTCACCTAGATGATGAGGTAAAGAATAAAATATGAGGTAATCAGTATGTGGACATTTGGCCCCTTGTAACAGCAGAGTAACACACTGTTGACCAAGAGTGCCATTCAAGCGATAGGTGTGTTTATGACCGCAGGGCTAAGGATGCAAAAATGATGAACAACTGGTTGCAAGCTTTTGCAATTATTGACTGTATTATGGACCAAAAGCACCCTGAACGTTCTTCTGAGCTTTTTATTTATATGGAATCTATTTATAACGTTTGTAAATCCTACGGCGGATCGGGTTGGTGGTGGTACAATGAGAAATTCCGCAGGCGTTTGTCATTGCAGCCTGAGCTGGGTTGGAGTGTCAAGGCCATGAACGTCTGGCTTCGCCTCATGATAGCACAAAGGGCTCAGCCATTTCCAGGCATGGCCACTGGTGCCAGGTCCTCAGGGGCTTCAGGGTGAGTGGCCTGGGAGCCTGCTGGCTGTTCAATGAAGGTTATTATAAATTTGCTGGTCTCTGCAAGTACACATACAAATGTTCAGCTTACGGAGGAAATCACCCTGCAGTCTGCTGCCCCTAACCAGCAATTAAGTTCCTACCCAAGCAGTCAGATATACCTGACTCTAAAGATCTCGGTGAGAATACTTGCAATGGGTCCTTGGCTGGACATTTACCCCAATAAACAGGCAGCGGAGTAATTGTGTTCAGGTTTTACGTAGGGGTGTTTATTACGTCCCCATTTTTCGTTGATAACCTCAGGTCAACTAGAGAATATCCGGATGTGCTTAGGGACAAGCTAAATAAAGAGGTTGCTTTGGGCAGAATTGAAGGCCCCTTTCTTTCACCCTTTTTTATAATATGAGAATTTCCCCCTTATGTGTGGTCTCCCCCAAACAAACAGGAAAATTCTGTTTAATTTATCACCTCTCTCACCCAATAGGTTTATCAGTGAATGATGGTATTGTGAAGGGACAAATTAAGAAAGATTCTCCATTTTGTGCTTTTCGACTCCATTTTGTTGTTTTGATATAAATTTTGTTAGTAGGCTAAAGTTTGCAGCTGTTATGAGACCTTGATTGTTGCAATCTAAACAGAACATGAGACTGAGGGTGCATTGTTCTACGAGACTTTGATGTCCAGACTGTTCCTGTATTCTTATAGGTTTAGAACTGTGAGCGTGTTCTTATGCTGATTGGTTGAAGTATAATTTCTATGACTATGAAAAGTCATACACAATAAACGGAGGCCAGAGAGATCAGCTTGATCCCCCCCAAACAGAGACACACGTCTCCGCCTGGTCATTTTCAGTTGCCGGCAACGCCTTGTAGATTAATTTGGAAATCACTGAGTTAACCATGAAGGATCACTTTAGATCCTCCCTCAACAGTATTTCTCTTTGTTTTTTATTTTTCCTGACTTCCTGGTCAGGAAGTCAGGTCATGGGGCAAAGTCAGACATAGAATCCGCCTTCTGCGTCCTTACAGTCCATCCTGAATGTTATCATTTCCTGGGTTGCCAGATGGAAGACCTTTTTTATTTTGACACCTGCCTTCCTATGGGGTGTTCCATATCGTCCCACTACGTTGAGAGATTCAGTTTTTCCTTGAATGGGTGACACGATTATAATTCGGTAGCAGTTCAATTATCCATTACCTCGACAACTTCCTCTTTTTGGCCCCAGGTGATGGTGACCAATGCCATCATATGTTGTCTACATTTTGTTGTTTTCTAAAAAGATTTGGGATTGCGTTATCAGCTAAAAAAAACTGAGAGTCCTGCTATAACACTTTCCTTTTTGGGCATTGGAAATAAACATGGTTAATATGGTTTTCCTCTTGGAAAAATTAGGGGACCTCTTTATAGGTTTTTTTTTCACTCTCAAAAGTCACCTTAAAACAATTGCAGTCACTTTTGGGTCTCCTTGTCTTTGCCTGCTGGGTAATGCCCATGGGACCAGTTTTTTCACAGATTTGGAGGGTGCCCCATGCCTGGGATACCTATGGGAACTTGTGAACCTCAGCTGATGTCGCTTGTAAGCAATTTGGTAACTCTGGCAACTTGGCAGTGGCATGGTCATGGTAAGGAATGACAGGAGTCGTTGTCTGTGGCAGCTGACAGCAGCATAGAATCAATGGAATCCTCCCGCCTTGAGTGTACGGTTAGATGTTTGTTAAAAATGAGAATTTCCAGGGTTTCAAGATTAGATGCCCAGCGTAAAAGCTGTCTGGGGTGGCATTTTATTTAAACTATTGGGTTGAGGTGACATCACCAAAGGATTTTTGATAAAACAAGCCCTGAAGGGTTGGAGGAAGCTACACATTTGAGCCAAGTCCCCTCTTCTGATTTCATAGTTTGCTGTCACTAGTAACAGCTACTCACAGTGTCTGCTCTTTGAAATACGAGGCGGTTTTGTTTTTAACTGCCTTGAGCTTAGCATTCTTTTGTGCTTTGCGTATCAGTGAATTAGCCCCGTTTCCAAATCACGGCGGCTCCGGCGTCTTCATCATCAGAAGTAATCTGAGGAGAAGAGGGATAGCTGGGGTGCCCCTAGCTTTAGGGATAGAGAAGAAGCCCCTAGTCCTGGGATATCCTGCAATAGTGCACTGACACCTTGGTCTGACTTACCTGTTGGGGCTGTGACAACTTAAAGTGCTTAGGGCAGCATTAACACTAAATACGACCCTGTAGATAGGAAACATAAACATGAAGAAAAGACAGAGGGGAAAAGAAGCTTTATAAACGAAGTTGGCAGTGGAGGTGCTGGAATTGAGAGAGTGGAATTAGGATATATTAATAAATATTATATATTTTCATTTAGAAAACATTTGAATAACTATTTTCTATAGACAAACTCTTTGCTCATACCATTTCCATTAGTTAATGACGCCTAATGGCCAGTAACATCTGTCCTGCAGAACAGTCAATGTAATTTGATGAAAAGCGCAAGAAATGTTTACTACATTCAATACTAATATTTACTAATTTTCAAAGTAATTAATTGAGTTATGAAAAGACTTGGCAACTGGCAAGTCTTTTTATAACTCTATAAAGCTTGGGAACCTACTTGAGCACCACAGAAATAGTTGTGCCAATGATACGCTATCCTAATCACAGTAATTAATTGAGATCTTATTATTAGCTTTAATTTTAGAAATTCTGTTTTACAAATGCAATAATTTGTACTTCTTTTATTGTAGAAGTTTAGAGATTTACTGTTTCTTTAATTCTCCTCCATCCTGAAAAGCTCTTTACACTTTGTACCGTGAGTGCTCCACATGCTATTGTCTGCAGTCATTTTAAAGGCAATAAAATACATCTTTGTACCTTACTTTGCTGTTTCTATGCAATTTTATGTTTCACAAAAATAACAATTTCTGGATTAAAGAATGTTAATACAAAAAAGGAAGAAAGGCGCACGTTTGCTGAAATCAAGTGTAACAAAACAGAAAAAAACTAAACTAAGAAAAAACAAAATTGTTATCAATGGCAATTGATATGTAGTGATGGGGGAACCTTTGGATGTTCGGGTCCAGTGGGTTAGGTCGAACATTTAGAAAAAGTTTTGTTCCAGTACCAGGACAGTAACCGAACCTGGATCCCATTCAGATTATTTGCTATGCTGTCATCTGCATGACAGCGTGGCAAACACTGCCTCTGATCGGCGATAAGATTGTTACCAGTTGTCAGAGAGCTGCGGTTTCCAAGCTATCAGATGACAGTGTGAGCCAGCAGCTGTGACCAGAGGTAAAAAATTTACTTCCGGTCACAGGCGTCGGCTGATGGGAGTAGTATTCCCATCAGCCTACACCTGCTGCCACTAATAACAGCAAGAGCAAGCACAACTGATAGGAGTATTCATCAGCCGGCGCCTGTGCTATAAACAAATATATTTTTTTTTAAGTTGTTGTTGGGTCTTTGTATTTTTCATAGCTGTCTGCTGTCTGCTTTAGCTTGGCTGGTTGTGAAAAATGGGCGGAACACCACCCCATTTTTTTAAACTATTTATTTAAATAATGTAAAAAAAAACTGTGTGGGACCCCTCTATTCTTGATAACCAGCCATGATAAAGCTGACAGTTGAGGGCTGCAGCCTGCAGCTGTCGGTTTTGCCTGCAATGGTTATCAAAAATAGAGGAGGCCCCAAGTCATTTTTTTTGTAATTATTTATAGCGCAGGATGATGAATACTCCCATCAGCGGCACCTGCTCTTGCTGTTATCAGAGACAGCACGTGTACGCCGATGAGAGTAGTACTCTCTCATCAGCCGATGCCTGTGACCGGCAGTAATTTTTTTATCAACGGTTACAGCTGCAGGCGCATGTTGTGATCTGACAGCATGGGAACCGCAGCTCTCTAACTCACCTACTGCCGATCAGAGCCACCGATGTTTCTCACGCTGTCACACAGATGACAGCGTGGGAAACAGCCAATGTTCAGGGTGCTGAACCCAAACAGTAACATGGACTTCCTGGAGAAGTCCATGTTTGGGGTCCGTTAACAGAGACACTAGGTGTTCGGTACAGACCCCGGACTTTACTGTTGGGGTTCGCCCATTTCTAGACATAATGTAATATATGATCCGGTGATAAGGCATCCTCTGTACAATCAAACCTAGAGCTAATGCTATTGACAGGGCTGAGTTATGAGTAGTAGAGATGAGTGAACTGATTTGATACAAATCAAAGTTGTTGTGTTTTCTGAAATGTCTAGGTCCCAGTGAATTTGATTATCATCTTCAAAAAATCCCTTTGCCATTTTACAAGATGCAGAATATTGCATCAGCCACCGAAGGCTGACATGACCTGAGCCAGCTTCCTCATATTACTTTATAGCTAATACATCATATGATATAGCACAGCTAATTAGGATGGTCTATCATATTCTGTATAAAAGCCTATGCTGGGAATGCAACAGCCTTTTAAGGATGATTCAGGATAGTCAGAGGTCACAACAAAGAAATAGTGATAGGAATAGAAGCCCTAAAAGATTGGACAAATTCTACATAAATTAATGTGCTGTATAACTGCAGCAATGAAGATCAGTATAGTAGTCTGCAAATAATATAGTTTCAATTGAAAGGGGGAGATAGACATAGGAGAGTTGCTAGCAGCGAGGTCAGACTCAGCACGATTGATAAGTGATATAGTGTAGTAGGTCTGTCAGCTTGTCTTTCTCCATTTGTATTGCACATTTTTTTTCAATTCTTCATGCACTAGAAAGCAGCAAGACAAAACAATTATTTCTAAAAAAAAAATAAAAATAAAGCCTCAGGTCTCTGATTCAATAAGACTGCTGTTATTCATGTAAGTATGAATAAATGGAGCCACTGGACTAAGATGAGCCTAATTAATTAAGATGCACATTACACTTAATGAATTAAGGATATCTTACAAGTGTTGTGCGCCTCAGGCACTAAAATGGCAGAACTTTTCATGAATTAGACAGCTGTGCTTAGCTGTGCCTCCATCTCGCCCATTCTCTACACATTTTGGTGGAGCTAACTTGGACAGAAAACATCAAAAAATCACCAAAATATTAATGCATAATTCCTGAGTTGTGCAAACATTTTGTAACATTGAAATAGTTTTACTCAAGAAAACTCTCAAAAACATCTTCATGAATCGGGGCCTATGTGTCAGAGAAAGTGTGCTTGTCAAGAGCGACTGAGCATTCTGAGATTTGACCTTCCTTCAAGCAACCTTTTCTGTGAAGTGGGAAATAATTGTTTTTTTTAAAGACAAGAGATGACATTTAGCTGTGATTGTCTACCTCACAAAGTGTGCGTATCACAAACAAATTTTTTTTGCACACCTGTGTTACTAGTCAAATAGCAAGTGTTCACTCCACAAATATACAGAAAAGATTCAAACAGCTCTAATAATTAAATAAATTATTAATTAAAGAAGCTCAAAGGACAATCCTGATTAGTCGTATCCCACGGGTATCCCACAATTTTTTTTAAATGAACTGTTTCATTTTTCACGCAAATTAATCAAAAGTGGACCTTAGGAGGGTTTGCCAGATCTATGGATGAAATGTCAGCATACTGGGATGACACCAATAAGTGCCGCTATGGCTAATGTATAGTGGAAGCCTTTGTTATATTGGAACTTCTCAATTAACCCCTTAATGACTGAGCCAATTTTGACCTTAATGACCAGGCCAAATTTACAATTCTGACCAGTTTTACTTTATGTGGTTCTAACTCTGGAACGCTTCAATGTATCCGACTGATTCTGAGACAGTTTTTTCATGACATTGTACTTCATGATAGTGGTAAAATTTCTTCGATATGACTTGTGTTTATTTGTGAAAAAAACTGAAATTTGGCCAAATTTTTGAAAACTTAGCAATTTTCAAAATTCTAATTGTTATGTCCTGAAATAAGAGAGATGTGTCACACAAAATAGTTAATAAATAACATTTTCCCATGTCAACTTTACATCAGCACAATGTTTGAAACAATTTTTTTTTGTTAGGATGTTAGAAGGGTTAAAAGTTGACCGGCGATTTCTCTTTTTTTAACAAAATTGGCAAAACCATTTTTTTAAGGGACCACATCACATCTGAAGTGAGTTTCAGGGGCATATATGATAGAAAGTACCCAAAAGTGACACCAGTCTAAAAACTGAACCCGTCAAGGTCCTCAAAACCACATTCAAGAAGTTTATTAGCCCTTAAGGTACTTCACAAGAACTGAAGCAGTGTGGAAGGAAAAAATTAACATTTAATTTTTTTAACAAAAAATTTACTTTAGACCCAAACCTTTTTTATTTTCACAACAGTAGAAAATGCACCCCAAAAATGTTTTCCTGACTATGCTGATTCCTTATTTGTGGGGGAAATCTACTGTTTGGGCACACAGCAGAGCTCGAAAGTGTAGGAGCGCGATTTGACTTTTTGAATGTAAATTTTGCTAGAAAAATTAGCGTCGTGTTTGGAGATCCCCTGATGTGACTAAAGAGTGGAATCCTGCCACAAGTGACCCTATTTTAGAAACCACACCCCTCAAGGATTTTATCCACGGGTATAGTGAGCATTTTGAATCCACAGGTACGACACAGAATTTGATAACATTAGGTTGTCATATTGAATATATCGCCATTAGTGTTGAGCGCACATGCTCTCTACTCCAGTTTGTATCAGGAGCTTGGATGTGCACTGAGTATCATGAGTTCTTGAGTGATTTGCTCAAATCCCTGCTCCGCATCTTTTGCGGCACCCGATGCAAACTCGAGTAGCGAGCACTTTCTTTCAACACTAGCAGTCATGTTGTCATTTTTTTACTTTAAAAAAACAATTTTAACTCCAACCTTAACCCTAGCACAACCTTAACCCTAATTTTTTTATAATCATTTTTATCTAACTAAGGGGATGACAAAGGGGGATTTCATTTACTATTTTTTTTCTTTTGATCACTTGATAGGTTCTATCACAGTGATCAAAAGGAACCAAAAGGAAAAATTTTATATTGTGCCTGGTACCGGTCAGCAGAACTCGACGCAGTGTACCCGCCATTTTTTTTTTCAGGAAGACGATGCGGAGGGACAGATCAGGAAGGCCAGGGGATGGTGGAGGAATCAGGGAGTCTCGGGGGGCATCATTTCTCTCTCTTCTGACAAATATATAATGTCAGAAGAGAGAGAAATCATTGTAAGAGCGGGCACACTTTTTTTGTGATCGGGGACCAGAAAATCCGGCCCTGATCATGTTCTCCAAGGTCTCAGCTATCCAAGACCCTGGAGATTTTCCAACTCTGGGGGGTGTAACACTGAGGTTACTCAAAGGTCCCTGTTTGACATGAGAAGAGAGAACTCTGGGCCTATTGATTCTATAGGAAATGCAGGACATTGCCATTGGATGTCCATGCCAGATTCGTAGTCTAGAATCATCAATACATTTCCATAAAACATTGCATATACTGTATATTATTAATATAAGTAAAACCAAGCAGAAAGTAATTGCATGGTTGAGCTAAGGTTAGACTTCCGACAATATATTATTTATTTTCTTCTCATTATAATGACATAATTCACTTATAAAGAGGCATCATGGGCCTCAGAATCAATGCAGTGTGAAATACATGCTCCATTATTTTACACTAATAAATTATTTCTGTACCATAAAATAATGATAGTAAACAGCTCTAAAACATTGATAATGTGTTGGAGCAAAACCTTGAAATATGAGGTTGTCATAGAGAGAATCTGCTGTTACTTTGGAAGTTCATTGAATTCTATAAGACATTGAATAATGGATGGCCATCGGTGTAAAAGGTGCACGCAAAGGCTCACTTTATACATTACCTTTCTGTGGTATACTCAGTAGAAATATAAAAACATGCTGTACAGTTTATTCATTTTATATATATATATATACATACAGGATGGTCCATGTATATGGATACACCTAAAAATGGGAATGGTTGGTGATATCAACTTACGTTAAAACCAAGCACACCATTGGTTTTCTTGTGAAATTCTCAATAAGTTTGATGAGTCACATGACCCTCTTCCCATTGGAAAAAAATAAAGTTGGATCCAAAATGGCCGACTTCAAAATGGCCGCCATGGTCACCACCCATCTTGAAAAGTTTTCCCCCTCCCATATACTAATGTGCCACAAACTGGAAGTTGATATCACCAACCATTCGCATTTTTACGTGTATCCATATACATGGCCCTGTATATACTGTATATACCTCCAGACACTAGGAAAAACATTCATTGGTGAATTGCTATGAGGAAGGTGTGCTGAGCTGAAAGTTATAAAGAGCGCTGGGATGAGTGAGGGATATTGGAATCCATTTCCGCTCATGGAGTAAGTACAGCTTTGTCTTGGTTTGCTCATCCAAAAACTCATCCCTGCTTGGTCGGCTGGCGCACCTGTTTTATCATTGCGATTAGGGATGAGCGAGCATATTCGTTAGGATTCCGTCCTTGGCGAGTAATGCGGTACTCGCGGTACTCGAATCCTAGCGAGTATTTCACTACTCGCCTCGCAATATTCGTATCTTCCGCCCAGCATTAGCCAATCACAGTAATGCCGCAGGCTTCTCAGTTGTGGGCGGCATTACTGTGTTTGGCTAGCTGCACAGCATCATAGATGAGTCATCATAGTAAGCTATGACTCCTAGGCTCTATACAAGCCCTGCAGGCGCCATTTTCTGCACATTGCATCCGGAACACAGCTATTGCTAGCATAGGGAGAATGTGAGCAGCTGCTAGGGAGAGTTGTGCTTTTGGAAATCATCCAGAAATCATCTAAAAAAAACACAAAAGCTCTAGTGAGAGCTATTCTAGTAGTAGGTGACTGTAGTAGTACAGGGAGACAGGCAGGAGAGTTACAGTACATACATAGTACCTCAATATCTCTGCTCTTGCTGAAAGTACTGTATAAGGTCAGAGAGTAGTGACAGTTTTCCCAGCTATTTTTGGGGTCACATTTACCCCTGCATGCCAATTTTTGTGCTGTTTACACACCGAATAGCACGCACGTTACTGCATAACTGACACGCAGCCAGCTCCGTTGTCTTCTGTGGTGACTGTCGAGCAAAATATTTGGCGTTAAATTCATTTCACTTTTTTTGCCTTTACGGTGCTGTTGGATGTTTTGATCTCCCCAAGGTCATTCATCCTTATGTTTATAGCCTTTTCACTAGGCACTGCTCCTAATAGCCAGTTTCCTACTCCACACTGATGAGGGGCAAATACCCCGAAACAGCTGTCTGTGGATGGATACCATGTTTTGGCATAGGTGGTTTTCCTTTATTGGATGCTGCCCTTCCCGTGGTTGTTCCTTCCTGGTGAAAGACCTGGCTATTCATTGCTTGCGTTGGGAAACACGTGATGGTGTCTCCGCAGCTTTTCTACATGTATTTGCATATTTCCCATAAGGGATGGGGGCAGTGTTCTGGATCACTGCGTTGAGAAACACGTGATGGTGTCTCCGTGGTGTTGGATGTTTTGGTCTCCCTGAGGTCAATCATCCTTATGTTTACGGTGCTATTTGTACACCAAATAGCACACACGTTACTGCACAACTGACACGCAGCCAGCTCCGTTGTCTTCTGTGGTAACTGTGGAGTAAAATATTCGGCTTTAAACTCAGTTCAATTTTTTTGCCCTTCCGGTGCTGTTTGTAAAACACAAAGCAGTACTAGGCTGTAGTGCTACCTTCCACAAAGCAAACTGTTCCTTGTTCCCCAATATCTGCATCTGAACTTCTGAAACTATGTCACAAAAAACCCAAATTCCCAAAAAGCCTGTTGTGAAGGAACAGGGACGTGGACGTGGGCGTGGGGTTGTCAGTGGTGCCCAACAGCGCACTGAGATAGGGAGACAGTAGAAGGTTGATGCATCTATGTTCCTGTCGAAAATTCCCGGTCTGGAACGTAAATGTGTCTGGAAGCCAGAAGAGCAAGAGCAGATACTGTCTTGGATGGCAGATAAGGCCTCAATGAAATTTTCTAGTAGCACCCAATCCTCCACGACCACACAGTCTGCTGTCAATACACAGAATACTGGGTGTTTTGGAAACACTATGGCTATGCCTGCACATTGGGCACTGGAACTACCGTGCTAGTAGTCTAGTGTCATAATTGTCTGGCTCTTGAGGCATCCTTCATGCGTCAACCATGATACAGCCCCTAGGGCTAATTTTTTGAAGACACTATGCCTGCACATTGTGCAGTGGCAGTAGAACAACAAGGACAGTAGTCCAACCTTTAGAATTGTGAACCCCTTGTGATGATGATGGGTGGCTTCTTCCTGCGTTAACCAACACACAGCTTTTTAACACCTGCTTTGAAACAATCATTCACCCATTTCAGCCTTTTCCTCAGGCCCCCCGAGCGCTTTGTAGGGTCCAGCATAAAATTACTCGCATTTCCCATTGACTTGCATTGGACTAGCTACTCGTTACACATACTATAGTATTAAGACCTACTCGTTACGAGATTAGCGAGTCCGAATATTTCACTACTCGCTCATCCCTATTTGCGGTATATGCCAGTCCATAATCATTTGCGGGACTTTGGGAATGTTAACTTTCTGAGCAATTGTCATTTAGAGCCACGAGATATAGATGAGTTGCTGTTGTAATGCTTTATAATTTATAGCAGGTGCACAGATAGAAGATAGGTCCTCTCTACTAAAGATAAAAGAGAGGGAATTGGGTCATAACTTGCCTATTGCTGAGCAGTTAACCACTCAGACCCATAGTAATCTGGAGTACTGGGATCTGCAATCTGAGGGTTAGAGCCCAGTACTTTGGATTATTATGGGTCCAAGATTGAGACTCTGCAGCCTGGTCTTGAATGGAGCATAGGTGCACATACTCAACCTACTCTCCATTCATCATCTATGCAACTGCCAGAAAAAGTCAAGCTCTGTACTCTGCTATTCACGGCAGTCCCATTGATAATAAATTGAGTGGAGCATGTGCACTTACACTCCATTCAGGATGTAGAGTCCATTGTCAGGGATCCAAAAGTTCATACTCTGAATCTCTAGTGGTCCCAGTAGTTCGATCCTCAGTGATAAGGCTGTTTAAAGGGAACCTGTCACCACGTTTTTGGAAGATGGGATAAAAATAGCGTTAAATAGGGGCAGAGGTGGGCATTACATTAGTGTGTTTGTTATGCGTTTATTACCCACCTAAGTTGCCAAAATACCTTTGCAAAGTCTCCGTTTTCGCCTGTCAATCAGGCTGGTCTGGTCAAAAGGGCGTTGTCTTCCCCCAGATTTTGCGTAGTTTTCCGTTGGTGGCGTAGTGGTGTGCGCATGCCCAAAGTCCTGAATCCTCTGCCATGGGATTTAAAAGAGCGCGCTGTTCGTTTTCATTGGTGATCGGTGGGCGCGGCCATCTTCCTTTGGCCGCGCGTGCGCAGAAGCGGCGCTCTGCTGGCCGCGGCTTCAGGAAAATGGCCGCGGGATGCCCTAATTTTGATAACCAGCCAGACAAAACTCACAGCTGGGGGCTGCAACCCCCAGCTGTCAACTTCAGCAAGGCTAGTTGTCAAGAACAGAGGGGTCCTCACGCTTTTTTTTTAAATTATTTAAATAAATAATTTTAAAAAAACGCTGTGTGGTCCCCCCCATTTTTGACAACCAGCCTTGATAGATCTATAGATAGATAGATAGATCTATAGATATATACATAGATACTGTATATCTATAGATAATACCAAGCCCGATGTTTAATAATAAACATAATAAAATGGTACATAAAGAGTTAGGCCGGGATCACACATGCGAGAAACTTAAACGAGTCTCGCATCTTAATACCCGGCACTGCCACCGGCAATCGGGAGGGGAGCATGCGGCTGCATGTTTTTCTATGCAGCCACACGCCCCTGCTTCCGAGTGACGGAGCAGTGCCTGGCATTAAGATGCGAGATTCGTCCGAGTTTCTCACATGTGTGATCTCGGCCTTAAACAAAGACACACACACATGAAATCTGCATTAGGCCAGGTTCACACTTGCGAGAAACTCTCATGAGTCTCGCACCACAATACCCAGCACTGCCACCGGCACTCGGGTTGGAGTTTGTGGCTGCATGTATTTCTATGCAGCTGAACGCTCCGGTCCCGAGTGCTGGCGGCAGTGCCGGGTATTGAGGTGCGAGACTCGTGTGAGTTTCTTGCATGTGTGATCCTGGCCTTAAATAAAAACACACACACAAGAAATCTGCATTAGGCCGGGGTCATACTTGCGAGAAACTCGCATGAGTCTCGCACCTCTATACTCGGCACTGCCACCGGCACTGTGGATTGGAGTGTGTGGCTGCATGTATTTCTATGCAGCTGAATGGTCCTGAGTGCCGGCGGCAGTGCCAGGTATTGAGGTGCGAGACTCGTGCGAGTTTCTCGCAAGTGTGACCTCGGCTTTAAACGCAATGTTTAAGCTGTTGAAAAAAAATGGTGTGGGCTCCTGCGCAATTTTCTGCACCAGAGAGGGAAAGCCAGCGACTGGGGGACCGATGTTTATAGCCTGGGAAGGAGTTAATACCCATGGAGCTTCCCAGGCTATGAATATCAGCCTGCAGCTGTATATTTAGCCTTTACTGGCTATTAAAATAGGGGGACCCCCCAAAAAATGATGTGGGGTCCCCCTATAATTTATAGCCAGAAAGGCTACACAGACAGCTGCTGGCTGATATTCATAGACTAGGAAGGGACCATGGATATTGTTCCCCCCGGCTACAAATACCAGCTCCCAGCCACCCCAGAAATGGCGCATGTGTAATATGCGCCAATTCCAGCACTTAGCCTCTCTCTTCCCACTGCCTTGTAGCAGTGGCATATGGGGTAATAAGGGGTTAATGTCACCTTTGTAAGGTGACATTAAGCCGGATTAGTAATGGAGAGGTGTCAGTAAGATGCCTACCATTACTAATCCTATAGTTGGTAAAGGGTTAATAAAACACACACATGCAGAATAAAGTATTTTAATTAGATAAAACACCACACAGTATTGACATCTTTATTGTATGCGTATTCTTGCGACGCCCTCGTTCTCCTGGAAAAAAAAAAAAAAATAACAAACCAACAGTATATTCCCTGTGTCTGACGTAGTCCATTTAATAACGAGTGTCCCACGACGAGTCCAGCTCTGCTACATCTGGATGCCTGACAGCTAGACATAGCAGACCTTGTAGATGACCACCAGAGATAACTCTCCAGCGATCACCTACACTGCAGTGTTCTCACAATCAGCTGACCGTGAGAACCAGCCTAGTGACCAGAGATAACCCCCGGTCACGTGCACGGCAGTTCTCACGGTAAGCTAAGTTATCGCGAGAACTGCAGTGGACGCGGACTTCCGGCGGTGGGACAGGTAATACCGTATGTAAATTAGAAGACATGCATAGTAATCTGCGTTTACGCAGTTACTACGCATGTGACTAATCATTAGATGCGGTTCTACTGCATCTAATGATAGTCTACGCAAAATTTACAGTGCAGTGACAGAGCGTGGCCGCATTGTAAACAGAAATGCTGCGTTCTGGAGAGATGCGCCGCATGTACATTTATGCGGGTCTGCCGCCTGCATCTTTTAACGCATAGTGGAGATGGGATTTCATGAAATCCCCTCCACTATGCTGTAACATCTGGATGATGCGTGTTTGACCCTGCGGTTCTATGCAGCGTCAAACAAGCAGCGTTTCCTGACCGTGGAAACATACCCTAAGAGTACATGCACACAGAGTTTTTTCGGGACTTTCTTGGCCTAGTTCCTCTTCAAAACCCAGTTCAAAAATGCCCTAAAGACTCTTCCCATTCATTTCTATTGTAAAAACACTTTGCTTTTCACATGTTCATCACTATTTTTGCACTTCAACAAATGTCTGGTTGAAAAAATAAGAAAGTGCGTGTTGCTTCTTTAAATGGTTCCTGCTGAAACCAACTCCAATCTAGATACTGTTCAATCAAAAGGCTGTAAAAACATTTCAAATGAATGTTAATCTACAATACCGTTCAAAAGTTTAGGGTCACCCAGACAATTTTGTGTTTTCCATGAAAACTCATACTTTTATGAATCAAATGAGTTGCTAAATTAATTTTAAATCTAGTCCAGACATTGACAAGGTTCGAAAAAAAGATTTTTTATTTGAAATAATAATTTTCTCCTTCAAACTTTGCTTTCGTCAAAGAATTCTCCCTTTGCAGCAATTCCAGCATTGCAGACCTTTGGCATTCTAGCAGTTAATTTGCTGAGGTAATCTGGAGAAATGTCACCCCATGCTTCCAGAAGCCCCTCCCACAAGTTGGTTTGGTTTGATGGGCACTTTTTGGTACCATACGATCAAGCTGCTCCCACAACAGCTCAATGGGGTTGAGATCTGGTGACTGCGCTGGCCACTCCATTACAGATAGAATACCAGCTGCCTGCTTCTTCCCTAAATAGTTCTTGCATAATTTGGAGGTGTGCTTTGGGTCATTGTCCTGTTGTAGGATGAAATTGGCTCCAATCAAGCGCTGTCCACAGGGTATGGCATGGCATTGCAAAATGGTGATAGCCTTCCTTATTCTAAATCCCTTTTACCTTGTACAAATCTCCCACTTTACCAGCACCAAAGCAACCCCAGACCATCACATTACCTCCACCATGCTTGACAGATGGCGTCAGGCACTCTTCCGGCATCTTTTCAGTTGTTCTGCATCTCACAAATGTTCATCTGTGTGATCCAAACACCTCAATCTTGGATTCGTCTGTTCATAACACTTTTTTCCAATCTTCCTCTGTCCAATGTCAGTGTTCTTTTGCTCATATAAATCTTTTCCTTTTTAGCCAGTCACAGATATGGCTTTTTCTTTGCCACTCTGCCCTGAAGGCCAGCATCCCAGAGTCGCCTCTGCACTGTAGATGTTGACACTGGTGTTTTGCATGTACTATTTAACCCCTTTCTGACATTAGACGTACTATCCCGTAGAGGTGGGGTGGGCCCGTATGACCACCGACGGGATAGTACGTCATATGCGATCGGCCGCGCCCGATCGCGGCCGGGTGTCAGCTGACTATCGCAGCTGACATCCGGCACTATGTGCCAGGAGCAGTCACGGACTGCCCCCGGCACATTAACCCCCGGCACACTGCAATCAAACATGATCGCAGTGTTCCGGCGGTATAGGGAAGCATCGCGCAGGGAGGGGGCTCCCTGCGTGCTTCCCTAAGACCCCTGGAGCAACGGGATGTGATCACATTGCCTCGAGGGTCTCTTACCTCCTTCTCGCTGCAGCAGGCCCGGATCCAAAATGGCCGCTGCATCAGGGTCCTGCAGGGAGGTGGGCTCACAGCGCCTGCTCAGAGAAGGCGCCGGGAAGCCTGGAGCTGTGCACGTCAGATCGCTGATCTGACACAGGGCACATCAAAGTGCCCCCCCCCCCGGGCAATGTTATAGTGTAAAAAAAATATTCATATGTGTAAAATATATCTATATATATATATATATATTGTTCCTATAAATACATTTCTTTATCTAAATTAAAAAAAACAATAAAAGTACACATATTAAGTATCGCCACATCCATAACGACCCGACCTATAAAACTGTCCCACTAGTTAACCCCTTCAGTGAACACCGTAAAAAAAAAAAAAAACCGAGGCAAAAAACAACGCTTTATTATCATACCGCCAAACAAAAAGTGGAATAACACACGATCAAAAAGACGTATATAAATAACCATGGTACCGCTGAAAACGTCATCTTGTCCCTCAAAAAAAAAATAAAAAAGTTGTAGTCCTCAGAATAAAGCGATGCAAAAATAATTATTTTCTCTATAAAATAGTTTTTATCGTATAAAAGCGCCAAAACATAAAAAAATGATGTAAAAGTGAGGTATCGCTGTAATCGTACTGACCCGAAGAATAAAACTGCTTTATCCATTTTACCAAACGCGGAACGGTATAAACGCCTCCCCCAAAAGAATTTCATGAATAGCTGGTTTTTGGTCATTCTGCCTCACAAAAATCGGTATAAAAAGCGATCCAAAAATGTCACATGCCTGAAAGTGTTACCAATAAAAACGACAACTCGTCTCGCAAAAAACAAGACCTCACATGACCCTGTGGACCAAAATATGGAAAAATTATAGCTCTCAAAATGTGGTAACGCAAAAAATATTTTTTGCAATAAAAAGCGTCTTTCAGTGTGTATCGGCTGCCAATCATAAAAATCCACTAAAAACCCCGCTATAAAAGTAAATCAAACCACCCTTCATCACCCCCTTAGTTAGGAAAAAAATAAAAAATAAAAAAATGTATTTATTTCCATTTTCCCATTAGGGTTAGGGTTAGGGCTAGGGTTAGGGTTAGGGCTAGGGTTAGGGCTAGGGTTAGAGTTAGGGCTAGGGTTAGGGCTAGAGTTAGGGCTAGGGTTAGGGCTTGGGTTAGGCCTAGGGTTAGGGTTAGGGCTAGGGTTAGGGCTAGGGTTAGGGTTAGGGCTAGGGTTAGGGTTGGGGCTGGGGTTAAGGCTACAGTAAGGGTTGGGGCTAAAGTTAGGGTTAGGGTTTGGATTACATTTACGGTTGGGAATAGGGTTGGGATTAGGGTTAGGGGTGTGTCAGGGTTAGGGGTGTGGTTAGGGTTACCATTGGGATTAGGGTTAGGGATGTGTTTGGATTAGGGTTTCAGTTATAATTGGGGGGATTCCACTATTTAGGCACATCAGGGGCTCTCCAAACGTGACATGGTGTCCAATCTCAATTCCAGCCAATTCTGCGTTGAAAAAGTAAAACAGTGCTCCTTCGCTTCCGAGCTCTCCCGTGCGCCCAAACAGGGGTTTACCCCAACATATGGGGTATCAGCGTACTCAGAACACATTGGAGAACAACTTTTGGGGTCCAATTTCTCCTGTTACCCTTGGGAAAATACAAAATTGGGGGCTAAAAAATTTTTGTGGAAAAAAAAGATTTTTTATTTTCATGGCTCTGCGTTATAAACTGTAGTGAAACACTTGGGGGTTCAAAGTTCTCACAACACATCTGAATAAGTTCCTTGGGGGGACTAGTTTCCAATATGGGGTCACTTGTGGGGGGTTTCTACTGTTTAGGTACATTAGGGGCTCTGCAAATGCAATGTGACGCCTGCAGACCAATCCATCTAAGTCTGCATTCCAAATGACGCTCCTTCCCTTCCGAGCTCTGCCATGCGCTCAAACGGTGGTTCCCCTTCACATATGGGGTATCAGCGTACTCACGACAAATTGGACAACAACTTTTTTGGTCCAATGTCAACTGTTACCCTTGGAAAAATACAAAACTGTGGCCTAAAAAATAATTTTTGTGGAAAAAAAAGATTTTTTATATTCACGGCTCTGCGTTATAAACTGTAGTGAAACATTTGGGGGTTCAAAGTTCTCACAACACATCTAGATGAGTTCCTTAGGGGGTCTACTTTCCGAAATGGTGTCACTTGTGGGGGGTTTCAATGTTTAGGCACATCGGTGGCTCTCCAAACGCAACATGGCATCCCATCTCAATTCCTGTCAATTTTGCATTGAAAAGTCAAACGGCACTCCTTCCGTTCCGAGCTTTCCCATGCGCCCAAACAGTGGTTTACCCCCACATATGGGGTATCAGCATACTCAGGACAAATTGGACAACAACTTTTGGGGTCCAATTTTTTCTCTTACCCCTGGGAAAATAAAAAATTGGGGGTGAAAAGATCATTTTTGTGAAAAAATATGATTTTTTATTTTTACGGCTGTGTATTATAAACTTCTGTGAATCAATTAAAGGGTCAAAGTGCTCACCACACATCTAGATAAGTTCCTTAGGTGGTCTACTTTCCAAAATGGTGTCACTTGTGGGGGGTTTCAATGTTTAGGCACATCAGGGGCTCTCCAAACGCAACATGGCATCCCATCTCAATTCCAGTCAATTTTGCATTGAAAAGTAAAATGGCGATCCTTCCCTTCCGAGCTCTGCCATGCGCCCAAACAGTGGTTTACCCCCACATATGTGGTATCGGCGTACTCAAGACAAAATGTACAACAACTTTTGAAGTCCATGTTATCCTGTTACCCTTGGTAAAATAAAACAAATTGGAGCTGAAATAAATTTTGTGTGAAAAAAAGTGAAATGTTCATTTTTATTTAAACATTCCAAAAATTCCTGTGAAACACCTGAAGGGTTAATAAACTTCTTGAATGTGGTTTTGAGCACCTTGAGGGGTGCAGTTTTTAGAATGGTGTCACACTTGGTTATTTTCTATAATATAGACCTCTCAAAATAACTTCAAATGAGATGTGGTCCCTAAAAAAAATGGTGTTGTAAAAATGAGAAATTGCTGGTCAACTTTTAACCCTTATAACTCCCTAACAAAAAAAATTTTGGTTCCAAAATTTTGCTGATGTAAAGTAGACATGTGGGAAATGTTACTTATTAAGTATTTTGTGTGACATATCTCTGTGATTTAATTGCATAAAAATTAAAAGTTGGAAAATTGCGAAATTTTCAACATTTTCGCCAAATTTCCGTTTTTTTCACAAATAAACACAGGTAATATCAAAGAAATTTTACCACTATCATGAAGTACAATATGTCACGAGAAAACAGTGTCAGACTCACCGGGATCCGTTGAAGCGTTCCAGAGTTATAACCTCATAAAGGGACAGTGGTCAGAATTGTAAAAATTGGCCTGGTCATTAACGTGCAAACCACCCTTGGGGGTTAAGGGGTTAATGAAGCTGCCAGTTGAGGACCTGTGAGGCATCGATTTCTCAAACTACAGACTCTAATGTACTTGTCTTGTTGCTCAGTTGTGCAGCGGGGCCTCCCACTTCTCTTTCTACTCTGGTTAGAGCCTGTTTGTGCTCTCCTCTGAAGGGAGTACACTCCCTGACAGAAGTTATCCATGTTATGTAAATAAAAACTTATAACCTGACGTTAAATTCATCCATTGGTTGTATAAATTATTCTTTTGAAAGCTGAAACCTCCAAATTGTGGTTTAGGTTAAGAAAATAAATTGGCATCAATGCAGAAATATTGATCAGTTAATGGACACAGAATGGTCAGATTTTGGCAAGACAAAAGTTTTGTCACCCACAGAAAGTAATGTGATATTCAAACAAATAATTAACTTAAAATACAAATATATGTTGCATAACATTGGTGAATGAAGCTGTGGTGCTATTAGAGTCATATTTAATATTTTGTGTGACTTCCATGAGCTTGAATGACTGCATCCATGCGGTTCAACAATGATTCATACAATTTGTTAATGAAGTCATCAGGAGTAGCAAAACATGCAGTCTTACATGCTTCCAGAGGTCATCTAGATTCATTGGTTCTGTCTTCCAAGCTTCCTCTTTCATCCTACCTCAAACATGCTCTATGATGGTCATGTCTGGTGACTGGGCTGGCCAGTTCTTGAGCACCTTGATCTTTTTTGCCTGGAGGAACTTTGCTGTAGAGATGGATGTATGAGATGGAGCCAGGGGCGGACTGGCCCGGGTTGCAGGAATGCATATGCCCCCCGGGCCGGTGCCTGAGCAGCTGCACAGGGCCGCTGGAGGACCGGCAGCGATTTTAATATATAGCGCATCTCGCCAGCCGGCCCTTTAAATCTTGTCAGTCAGGTCCTATGTGCGCGCATTGCCCGTGCTGAGAAGTGCCGCGGCGGCCCGGGTAATTAGTGCACGAGCACGGCCGCTGTTATGGTTCTCAATGGCAAGAGAACATAGCCCAGCAAACATAAGAACTAGCTCTTGGAAGGATGGAAACTAAACTGACCATGAACTAAACCTGCCGCACAACTAACAGTAGCCGGGTAGCGTAGCCTGCGTTTTATCCCTAGACGCCCAGCGCCGGCCGGAGGACTAACTAATCCTGGCAGAGGAAAATATAGTCCTGGCTCACCTCTAGAGAAATTTCCCCGAAAGGCAGACAGAGGCCCCCACAAATATTGGCGGTGATTTTAGATGAAATGACAAACGTAGTATGAAAATAGGTTTAGCAAAATTGAGGTCCGCTTACTAGATAGCAGGAAGACAGAAAGGGCACTTTCATGGTCAGCTGAAAACCCTATCAAAACACCATCCTGAAATTACTTTAAGACTCTAGTATTAACTCATAACATCAGAGTGGCAATTTCAGATCACAAGAGCTTTCCAGACACAGAAACGAAACTACAGCTGTGAACTGGAACAAAATGCAAAAACAAACAAGGACTAAAGTCCAACTTAGCTGGGAGTTGTCTAGCAGCAGGAACATGCACAGAAAGGCTTCTGATTACAATGTTGACCGGCATGGAAGTGACAGAGGAGCAAGGCTAAATAGCGACTCCCACATCCTGATGGAAACAGGTGAACAGAGAGGATGATGCACACCAGTTCAATTCCACCAGTGGCCACAGGGGGAGCCCAAAATCCAATTTCACAACAGTACCCCCCCCTCAAGGAGGGGGCACCGAACCCTCACCAGAACCACCAGGGCGATCAGGATGAGCCCTATGAAAGGCACGGACCAAATCGGAGGCATGAACATCAGAGGCAGTCACCCAAGAATTATCCTCCTGACCGTATCCCTTCCATTTGACCAGATACTGGAGTTTCCGTCTGGAAACACGGGAGTCCAAGATTTTTTCCACAACGTACTCCAACTCGCCCTCAACCAACACCGGAGCAGGAGGCTCAACGGAAGGCACAACCGGTACCTCATACCTGCGCAATAATGACTGATGAAAAACATTATGAATAGAAAAAGATGCAGGGAGGTCCAAACGGAAGGACACAGGGTTAAGAATCTCCAATATCTTGTACGGGCCGATGAACCGAGGCTTAAACTTGGGAGAAGAAACCCTCATAGGGACAAAACGAGAAGACAACCACACCAAGTCCCCAACACAAAGCCGAGGACCAACCCAACGCCGGCGGTTGGCAAAAAGCTGAGTCTTCTCCTGGGACAACTTCAAATTGTCCACTACCTGCCCCCAAATCTGATGCAACCTCTCCACCACAGCATCCACTCCAGGACAATCCGAAGATTCCACCTGACCAGAAGAAAATCGAGGATGAAACCCCGAATTACAGAAAAAGGGAGACACCAAGGTGGCAGAGCTGGCCCGATTATTGAGGGCAAACTCCGCTAAAGGCAAAAAAGCAACCCAATCATCCTGATCTGCAGACACAAAACACCTCAAATATGTCTCCAAGGTCTGATTCGTCCGCTCGGTCTGGCCATTAGTCTGAGGATGGAAAGCAGACGAGAAAGACAAATCTATGCCCATCCTAGCACAGAATGCTCGCCAAAATCTAGACACGAATTGGGTACCTCTGTCAGAAACGATATTCTCCGGAATACCATGCAAACGGACCACATTTTGAAAAAACAGAGGAACCAACTCGGAAGAAGAAGGCAACTTAGGCAGGGGAACCAAATGGACCATCTTAGAGAAACGATCACACACCACCCAGATGACAGACATCTTCTGAGAAACAGGAAGATCCGAAATAAAATCCATCGAGATGTGCGTCCAGGGCCTCTTCGGGATAGGCAAGGGCAACAACAATCCACTAGCCCGAGAACAACAAGGCTTGGCCCGAGCGCAAACGTCACAAGACTGCACGAAGCCTCGCACATCTCGAGACAGGGAAGGCCACCAGAAGGACCTTGCCACCAAATCCCTGGTACCAAAGATTCCAGGATGACCTGCCAACGCAGAAGAATGAACCTCAGAAATGACTTTACTGGTCCAATCATCAGGAACAAACAGTCTACCAGGTGGGCAACGATCAGGTCTATCCGCCTGAAACTCCTGCAAGGCCCGCCGCAGGTCTGGAGAAACGGCAGACAATATCACTCCATACTTAACGATACCTGTAGGTTCAGAATTACCAGGGGAGTCAGGCTCAAAACTCCTAGAAAGGGCATCCGCCTTAACATTCTTAGAACCCGGCAGGTAGGACACCACAAAATTAAACCGAGAGAAAAACAACGACCAGCGCGCCTGTCTAGGATTCAGGCGTCTGGCGGACTCAAGATAAATTAGATTTTTGTGGTCAGTCAATACCACCACCTGATGTCTAGCCCCCTCAAGCCAATGACGCCACTCCTCAAAAGCCCACTTCATGGCCAAAAGTTCCCGATTCCCAACATCATAATTCCGCTCGGCGGGCGAAAATTTACGCGAGAAAAAAGCACAAGGTCTCATCACGGAGCAATCGGAACTTCTCTGCGACAAAACCACCCCAGCTCCGATTTCAGAAGCGTCGACCTCAACCTGAAAAGGAAGAGCAACATCAGGCTGACGCAACACAGGGGCGGAAGAAAAGCGGCGCTTAAGCTCCCGAAAGGCCTCCACAGCAGCAGGGGACCAATCAGCAACATCAGCACCCTTCTTAGTCAAATCAGTCAATGGCTTAACAACATCAGAAAAACCAGCAATAAATCGACGATAAAAGTTAGCAAAGCCCAAAAATTTCTGAAGACTCTTAAGAGAAGAGGGTTGCGTCCAATCACAAATAGCCTGGACCTTGACAGGATCCATCTCGATGGAAGAGGGGGAAAAAATATATCCCAAAAAGGAAATCTTTTGAACCCCAAAAACGCACTTAGAACCCTTCACACACAAGGAATTAGACCGCAAAACCTGAAAAACCCTCCTGACCTGCTGGACATGAGAGTCCCAGTCATCCGAAAAAATCAAAATATCATCCAGATACACAATCATAAATTTATCCAAATAATCACGGAAAATGTCATGCATAAAGGACTGAAAGACTGAAGGGGCATTTGAAAGACCAAAAGGCATCACCAAATACTCAAAGTGGCCCTCGGGCGTATTAAATGCGGTTTTCCACTCATCCCCCTGCTTAATTCGCACCAAATTATACGCCCCACGGAGATCTATCTTAGAGAACCACTTGGCCCCCTTTATGCGAGCAAACAAATCAGTCAGCAGTGGCAACGGATATTGATATTTAACCGTGATTTTATTCAAAAGCCGATAATCAATGCACGGCCTCAAAGAGCCATCTTTCTTAGCCACAAAGAAAAAGCCGGCTCCTAAGGGAGATGACGAAGGACGAATATGTCCCTTTTCCAAGGACTCCTTTATATATTCTCGCATAGCAGCATGCTCAGGCACAGACAGATTAAATAAACGACCCTTAGGGTATTTACTACCCGGAATCAAATCTATGGCACAATCGCACTCCCGGTGCGGAGGTAATGAACCAAGCTTAGGTTCTTCAAAAACGTCACGATATTCAGTCAAGAATTCAGGAATCTCAGAGGGAATAGATGATGAAATGGAAACCACAGGTACGTCCCCATGCGTCCCCTTACATCCCCAGCTTAACACAGACATAGCTTTCCAGTCAAGGACTGGGTTATGAGATTGCAGCCATGGCAATCCAAGCACCAACACATCATGTAGGTTATACAGCACAAGAAAGCGAATAATCTCCTGGTGATCCGGATTAATCCGCATAGTTACTTGTGTCCAGTATTGTGGTTTATTGCTAGCCAATGGGGTGGAGTCAATCCCCTTCAGGGGTATAGGAGTTTCAAGAGGCTCCAAATCATACCCACAGCGTTTGGCAAAGGACCAATCCATAAGACTCAAAGCGGCGCCAGAGTCGACATAGGCATCCGCGGTAATAGATGATAAAGAACAAATCAGGGTCACAGAAAGAATAAACTTAGACTGTAAAGTGCCAATTGAAACAGACTTATCAAGCTTCTTAGTACGCTTAGAGCATGCTGATATAACATGAGTTGAATCACCGCAATAGAAGCACAACCCATTTTTTTGTCTAAAATTCTGCCGTTCACTTCTGGACAGAATTCTATCACATTGCATATTCTCTGGCGTCTTCTCAGTAGACACCGCCAAATGGTGCACAGGCTTGCGCTCCCGCAGACGCCTATCGATCTGGATAGCCATTGTCATGGACTCATTCAGACCCGCAGGCACAGGGAACCCCACCATAACATCCTTAATGGCATCAGAGAGACCCTCTCTGAAATTCGCCGCCAGGGCGCACTCATTCCACTGAGTAAGCACAGCCCATTTACGGAATTTCTGGCAGTATATTTCAGCTTCGTCTTGCCCCTGAGATAGGGACATCAAGGCCTTTTCCGCCTGAAGTTCTAACTGAGGTTCCTCATAAAGCAACCCCAAGGCCAGAAAAAACGCATCCACATTGAGCAACGCAGGATCCCCTGGAGCCAATGCAAAAGCCCAATCCTGAGGGTCGCCCCGGAGCAAGGAAATCACAATCCTGACCTGCTGAGCAGGATCTCCAGCAGAGCGAGATTTCAGGGACAAAAACAACTTGCAATTATTTTTGAAATTTTGAAAGCAAGATCTATTCCCCGAGAAAAATTCAGGCAAAGGAATTCTAGGTTCAGATATAGGAACATGAACAACAAAATCTTGTAAATTTTGAACTTTCGTGGTGAGATTATTCAAACCTGCAGCTAAACTCTGAATATCCATTTTAAACAGGTGAACACAGAGCCATTCCAGGATTAGAAGGAGAGAGAGAGAGAAAGGCTGCAATATAGGCAGACTTGCAAGAGATTCAATTACAAGCACACTCAGAACTGAGAAAAAAAAAAAAAAAAAAACAAATCTTCAGCAGACTTCTCTTTTCTCTCCTTTCTCTGTCAATTAATTTAACCCTTTTTGGGCCGGTCAAACTGTTATGGTTCTCAATGGCAAGAGAACATAGCCCAGCAAACATAAGAACTAGCTCTTGGAAGGATGGAAACTAAACTGACCATGAACTAAACCTGCCGCACAACTAACAGTAGCCGGGTAGCGTAGCCTGCGTTTTATCCCTAGACGCCCAGCGCCGGCCGGAGGACTAACTAATCCTGGCAGAGGAAAATATAGTCCTGGCTCACCTCTAGAGAAATTTCCCCGAAAGGCAGACAGAGGCCCCCACAAATATTGGCGGTGATTTTAGATGAAATGACAAACATAGTATGAAAATAGGTTTAGCAAAATTGAGGTCCGCTTACTAGATAGCAGGAAGACAGAAAGGGCACTTTCATGGTCAGCTGAAAACCCTATCAAAACACCATCCTGAAATTACTTTAAGACTCTAGTATTAACTCATAACATCAGAGTGGCAATTTCAGATCACAAGAGCTTTCCAGACACAGAAACGAAACTACAGCTGTGAACTGGAACAAAATGCAAAAACAAACAAGGACTAAAGTCCAACTTAGCTGGGAGTTGTCTAGCAGCAGGAACATGCACAGAAAGGCTTCTGATTACAATGTTGACCGGCATGGAAGTGACAGAGGAGCAAGGCTAAATAGCGACTCCCACATCCTGATGGAAACAGGTGAACAGAGAGGATGATGCACACCAGTTCAATTCCACCAGTGGCCACAGGGGGAGCCCAAAATCCAATTTCACAACAGGCCGCATTGCTAGTTCCTGCGCGTGCTCGTCTGCTGCCCGTGCCAGCGCGGGCAAGCAGGAGACCACGCGCGCACATGGAGAGATTTGAAAAGTCCGGCGCGCATAGAGGGCGCCTCCACCTGACTGTGTGTGTGACGCTGGCCGGCCTGCACCAGCGTCAGAGAAGACTGTTCTCCTCACCAATGCCTGGGATCCTCTCCTCTTCACCGCCTATGCTGGACAGGACCCGACCCACTTCAGCTCTTCATCCTCCCGACCTCCCCCCCCCATCTCAGGGACCTGGGTGAGTCCCAAGATGAATTTTTTTAATGTATATACAGCAGTTGCACCTATATAATGTGTATAGACTGCTATATATACACATTATATAGGTGATGCTGCTGTGTATAATCACTATACCACCTATATGATGTATGTATAGCAGTCTATATCTTATATAGGGGACACTGCTACTGATGAGTATATACCTTATATAGGAGACACTGCGGGGTGTGTATGTATGTATATATATATGTACATGTATACACAGCAGTATCACCTATCTAACGTATATACATCAGTAGCAGTATTGCCTATATAAGATATAGACTGCTATACGTACATTATATAGGTGGTATAGTGATTATATACAGCAGTATCACCTATATAATGTGTATAGGCTGCTATATATACATTATATAGGTGATACTGCTGTATATAGTCACTATACCACCTATATAATGTACGTATAGCAGTCTATATCTTAAATAGGTGAGACAGCTACTGATGTGTATATACCTTATATAGGTGACACTGCGGGGGGGGGTGTATATATCACACCACTGTATACACAGCAGTATCACCTATATAACGTATACACACATCAGTAGCAGTATTGCCCATATAAGATACAGACTGCTATACATACATTATATAGGTGATACTGGCTGCTACTCCTGTATATAATCACAGTATCACCTATATAATGTATATACGGCAGGCTATATACATTATATAGGCAATACTGCTACTGATGTGTATATACGTTATATAGGTGATACTGCTGAGTATATACTGTATCGTTATATAGGCGATACTGGTGTGTATATATATACACACACACACACGTACATATATACACAGCAGTATCACCTATATATAATGTATATACACACCAGTAGCAGCATTGCCTATATAATCTATATAGACTGCTGTATATACACTATATAGGTGATACTATCATACACAGCAGTAGCAGTATTGCCTATATAATATGTATCCAACATTTGCAGTATCACCTGTATAATGTTGACTACTGCATATACGTTATATAGGTGATACTGCTGTGTACAGTCGCACTATATATGTGTGTGTGTGTGTGTGTGTATATATATATATATATATATATATATAGCAGTTTCACCTAAATAATGTGTGTACAGCAGTCACAGTATCACATACAATATATAGGTGATACTACAACTATACACATCAGTCGCAGTATCAACTATATATTGTATATACAGTAGTTTCAATGTGATATATATTCAGCAGTCGCGGTGTCTCTTATGTGATGTATGCATCATAATGTATGCATCATAATATAGTATAATGGTGTCTTAATTATAATATATTGAGAGAGAGGGAGAGATGTTTATATGGTGTAGAGATGTTTATATAGTGTGGTGCTATGTATATAGTGTGGAATTCACACTATATATACACTGCTGCCACATCTCTACACTATATAATATATACACCGCTCTATATTCCTTAACACGATATATAATATGCAGCTGTGTATATAATAGATTGTAGTATACTGTATATACTCGTGTATAAGCCGAGGTTTTCAGCATATTTTTTTTAGTGCTGAAAACGCCCCCCCCTCGGCTTATACACGAGTCATTGTCACAGAAAGACGGAGGGGGAGCAGCGGGTCATAGAGGCAGGAGCCGGCGGCTGAGGCTAAAGTCTGTGCCGCTGCTAAAGAGAAATGAATATTCACTGCGCTGGCAGTGAATATTCATTTCTCTGAGGGCAGTCTCACACGTCCAGATAATTCCGGTACCGGAGTAATCCGTGTCCGTGTGCCCGTGAGCTCACGTAGGCCATACGTGCGGCACACGTGTGCCGCCCGTGTGGCGAGTGGGTACCACACGGAGCGTGCAGGAGACAGCGCTAAAGTTTAGCGCTTTCCCCTGCATCGTGCTGAAGCTGCGATTCATATCCTCTCTGCAGCAGCGTTTGCTGCAGAGAAGATATGAATAATAGTGTTTAAAATAAAGATCTATGTGTCCACCGCCCCCCCACCCCCTATGCGCCCCCCCGCTGGTCAGAAAATACTCACCCGCGTCCCACGTTGGCTGTCGGTGCTTCCTGGCCGGCGCCGCGGCTTCCACTGTATGCGGTCACGTGGGGCGGCCGATTACAGTCATGAATAGGCGGCTCCACCTCCCATAGGGGTGGAGCCGACTATTCATGATTTTAAATGAGCGGCCCCACGTGACCGCATACAGTAGAAGCCGCAGGGCAGAGAGGAAGGAGCGACAGCCAACGAGGGAAGCGGGTGAGTATTTTCTGACCAGCGGGGGGCGCACACATAGATCTTTAATTTAAACACTATTATTCATACAGTATCTTCTCTGCAGCAAAGGCTGATGCAGAGAAGATATGAATCGCGGCTTCAGCACCATGTGGGGGGGACAGCGCTTACTGTAGCGCTGTCTCCTGCACGCCACAGGGACTGCACACGGAGAACGTCCGTGTGAGGTTCGTGTTTTACACGGACCCATTGACTTTAATGGGTCCGTGTAATACGTGCGCTCCCACGAACACTGACATGTCTCCGTGTTTGGCACACGGAGACACGGTCCGCAAAAAATCAATGACATCTGCACAGATGCATTGATTTTAATGGGTCTACGTGTGTCAGTGTCTCCGGTACGTGAGGAAACTGTCACCTCACGTACTGGAGACACTGACGTGTGAAACCGGCCTCACAGTGTGCACAGCCACAGCCGCCGGCTTCCAGCACACATCCTACTTACCTTCCCTGCGCGCCCTCACTGAATCTCGTTCCGGGGCCAGCAGCTCTTCAGGCCGAGAGATCACGTGTCCTCCGCTCATTAAAGTAATGAGTATTCACCCCTCTCCACTCCCATAGGTGTGGGTAAATATTCATTACCTTAATGAGTGGGGGACATGTGATCGCCCAGCCATAGGAGCTGCTGGCACCAGAACGAGATGCTGCGAGGGCATGCAGGGAAGGTAAGTAGGAAGTGTTTTTTTTTTATAGGAACCATGCATACAAGGACGGGGGTAAGGAGCCATGCATACAAGCACAGGGATAAGGAGCCAGGCATACAAGGTCGGGGATGAGGAGCCATGCATACAAGGACGGGGATGAGGAGCCATGCATACAAAGACGGGGATAAGGAGCAATGTATACAAGGATGGGGATAAGGAGCCATGCAAACAAGGACGGGGATAAGGAGCCATGCAAACAAGGACAGGGATAAGGAGCCATGCATACAAGGACGGGGATGAGGAGCTATGAATACAAGGACGGGGATGAGGAGCTATGCATACAAGGACAGGGATAAGGAGCTATGCATACAAGGACAGGGATAAGGAGCTATGCATACAAGGACAGGGATAAGGAGCCAGGCATACAAGGTCGGGGATGAGGAGCCATGCATACAAGGATGGGGATGAGGAGCCATGCATACAAAGACGGGGATAAGGAGCAATGTATACAAGGACGGGGATAAGGAGCCATGCAAACAAGGACGGGGATAAGGAGCCATGCAAACAAGGACAGGGATAGGGAGCCATGCATACAAGGATGGGGATGAGGAGCTATGAATACAAGGACAGGGATAAGGAGCCATGCACACAAGGACGGGGATAAGGAGCCATGCACACAAGGACAGGGGAGCCATGCAGACAAGGATGGGGATGAGCAGCTATGCATACAAGGACAGGGATAAGGAGCTATGCATACAAGGACAGGGATAAGGAGCTATGCATACAAGGACAGGGATAAGGAGCCAGGGATACAAGGTCGGGGATGAGGAGCCATGCATACAAGGACGGGGATGAGGAGCCATGCATACAAAGATGGGGATGAGGAGCCATGCATACAAGGACGGGGATAAGGAGCCATGCAAACAAGGACGGGATAAGGAGCCATGCAAACAAGGACGGGGATAAAGAGCCATGCAAACAAGGACAGGGATAAGGAGCCATGCAAACAAGGACAGGGATAAGGAGCCATGCATACAAGGACGGGGATGAGGAGCTATGAATACAAGGACAGGGATAAGGAGCCATGCACACAAGGACGGGGATAAGGAGCCATGCACACAAGGACGGGGATAAGGAGCCATGCATACAAGGACGGGGATGTGGGGACAATGTATACCCGGCTTATACTCGAGTCAATACGTTTTTGCAGTTTTTTGTGGCAAAATTAGGTGCCTCGGCTTATACTCGGGTTGACTTATACTCGAGTACATACGGTATATTGGGAGCTGTGTATACTTCTACTGTCCTGCATAAATGGTGTAATTCTCAGTATCTATTCTTACTATGTATGTGTGTGTATCTATATATCTATCTATCATTCCAATTAATTGTGAGAAAACTAGCGGACTCTTTATTAGTCCATGTGGCAACGTTTCAGATCCATAACTGAACATTTCTCTGATATGGAAGTGAAATGTTGCCACATGGACTAATAAAGAGTATAAAAAAAAATCGGTTCCATTTTCTTCCACAAAAGTGGTACGATTTTCTTCTCACATCCGATGCCATATTCTACTGTGATTCCACCCTAATGAGTACCTGTATTAAGCCCACGTTCACACTATCCGTATTTGGTCAGTATTTTACATCAGTATTTGTAGCCAAAACCAGGAGTGGAACAATCAGAGGGAAAGTATAATAGAAACATATGCACCACATATCACCCACTCCTGGTTTTGGCTACAAATACGGATAAAAAATACTGACCAAATACTAAACATGTGGCCTTATTCTGTAAATATACACTGCACAGTACCACTCCTCCTGTATATATACACTGCACAGTACCACTTCTCCTGTCCTGTATATATACACTGCACAGTACCACTCCTCCTGTCCTGTATATATACACTGCACAGTACCACTCCTCCTGTATATATACACTGCACAGTACCACTTCTCCTGTCCTGTATATATACACTGCACAGTACCACTCCTCCTGTCCTGTATATATACACTGCACAGTACCACTCCTCCTGTATATATACACTGCACAGCACCTCTCCTCCTGTCCTGTATATATACACTGCACAGTACCACTCCTCCTGTATATATACACTGCACAGCACCACTCCTCCTGTCCTGTATATATACAGTGCACAGTACCACTCCTCCTGTATATATACACTGCACAGTACCACTCCTTCTGTACTGTATATATACACTGTACAGTACCACTCCTCCTGTATATATACACTGCACAGCACCACTCCTCCTGTCCTGTATATATACACTGCACAGTACTACTACTCCTGTATATATACACTGCACAGTACCACTCCTCCTGTCCTGTATATATACACTGCACAGTACTACTCCTCCTGTATATATATACACTGCACAGTACCACTCCTCCTGTATATATACACTGCAGAGTATCGCTCCTCCTGTCCTGTATATATCCACTGCACAGCACCACTCCTCCTGTATATATACACTGCACAGTACCACTCCTCCTGTATATATACACTGCACAGTACCACTCCTCCTGTCCTGTATATATACACTGCACAGTACCACTCCTCCTGTATATATATACACTGCACAGTACCACTCCTCCTGTATATATACACTGCACAGTACCACTCCTCCTGTATATATATACACTGCACAGTACCACTCCTCCTGTATATATACACTGCACAGTACCACTCCTCCTGTATATATACACTGCACAGTACCACTCCTCCTGTATATATACACTGCACAGTATCGCTCCTCCTGTCCTGTATATATCCACTGCACAGCACCACTCCTCCTGTATATATACACTGCACAGTACCACTCCTCCTGTATATATACACTGCACAGTACCACTCCTCCTGTCCTGTATATATACACTGCACAGTACCACTCCTCCTGTATATATATACACTGCACAGTACCACTCCTCCTGTATATACACTCACCGGCCACTTTATTAGGTACAGCTGTCCAACTTCTTGTTAACACTTAATTTCTAATCAGCCAATCACATGGCGGCAACTCAGTGCATTTAGGCATGTAGACATGGTCAAGACAATCTCCTGCAGTTCAAACCGAGCATCAGTATGGGGAAGAAAGGTGATTTGAGTGCCTTTGAACGTGGCATGGTTGTTGGTGCCAGAAGGGCTGGTCTGAGTATTTCAGAAACTGCTGATCTACTGGGATTTTCACGCACAACCATCTCTAGGGTTTACAGAGAATGGTCCGAAAAAGAAAAAAAATCCAGTGAGCGGCAGTTCTGTGGGCGGAAATGCCTTGTTGATGCCAGAGGTCAGAGGAGAATGGGCAGACTGGTTCGAGCTGATAGAAAGGCAACAGTGACTCAAATCGCCACCCGTTACAACCAAGGTAGGCCTAAGAGCATCTCTGAACGCACAGTGCGTCGAACTTTGAGGCAGATGGGCTACAGCAGCAGAAGACCACACCGGGTACCACTCCTTTCAGCTAAGAACAGGAAACTGAGGCTACAATTTGTACAAGCTCATCGAAATTGGACAGTAGAAGATTGGAAAAACGTTGCTTGGTCTGATGAGTCTCGATTTCTGCTGCGACATTCGGATGGTAGGGTCAGAATTTGGCGTAAACAACATGAAAGCATGGATCCATCCTGCCTTGTATGGAGCATCTTTGGGATGTGCAGCCGACAAATCTGCGGCAACTGTGTGATGCCATCATGTCAATATGGACCAAAATCTCTGAGGAATGCTTCCAGCACCTTGTTGAATCTATGCCACGAAGAATTGAGGCAGTTCTGAAGGCAAAAGGGGGTCCAACCCGTTACTAGCATGGTGTACCTAATAAAGTGGCCGGTGAGTGTATATATACACTGCACAGTACCACTCCTCCTGTATATATACACTGCACAGTACCACTCCTCCTGTCCTGTATATATCCACTGCACAGCACCACTCCTCCTGTATATATACACTGCACAGTACCACTCCTTCTGTCCTGTATATATACACTGCACAGTACCACTCCTCCTGTATATATACTGCACAGTACCACTCCTCCTGTATATATACACTGCACAGTATCGCTCCTCCTGTCCTGTATATATCCACTGCACAGCACCACTCCTCCTGTATATATACACTGCACAGTACCACTCCTTCTGTCCTGTATATATACACTGCACAGTACCACTCCTCCTGTATATATACTGCACAGTACCGCTCCTCCTGTATATATACACTGCACAGTACCACTCCTCCTGTCCTCTATATATGCACTGCACAGTACCACTCCTCCTGTATATATATACACTGCACAGTACCACCTCTCCTGTCCTGTATATATACACTGCACAGTACCACTCCTCCTGTCCTGTGTATATACACTGCACAGTACCACTCCTCCTGTCCTGTATATATACACTGCACAGTACCACTCCTCCTGTCCTGTATATATACACTGCACAGTACCACTCCTCCTGTCCTGTATATATACACTGCACAGTACCACTCCTCCTGTCCTGTATATATACACTGCACAGTACCACTCCTTCTGTCCTGTATATATACACTGCACAGTACCACTCCTTCTGTCCTGTATATATACATTGCACAGTACCACTCCTCCTGTCCTGTATATATACACTGCACAGTACCACTCCTCCTGTCCTGTATATATACACTGCACAGTACCACCTCTCCTGTCCTGTATATATACACTGCACAGTACCACTCCTCCTGTCCTGTATATATACACTGCACAGTACCACTCCTCCTGTCCTGTGTATATACACTGCACAGTACCACTCCTCCTGTCCTGTATATATACACTGCACAGTACCACTCCTCCTGTCCTGTATATATACACTGCACAGTACCACTCCTCCTGTCCTGTATATATACACTGCACAGTACCACTCCTCCTGTCCTGTATATATACACTGCACAGTACCACTCCTCCTGTATATATCCACTGCACAGTACCACTCCTTCTGTCCTGTATATATACACTGCACAGTACCACTCCTCCTCCTGTCCTGTATATATACACTGCACAGTACCACTCCTCCTGTCCTGTATATATACACTGCACAGTACCACTCCTCCTGTCCTGTATATATACACTGCACAGTACCACTCCTTCTGTCCTGTATATATACACTGCACAGTACCACTCCTTCTGTCCTGTATATATACATTGCACAGTACCACTCCTCCTGTCCTGTATATATACACTGCACAGTACCACTCCTCCTGTCCTGTATATATACACTGCACAGTACCACCTCTCCTGTCCTGTATATATACACTGCACAGTACCACTCCTCCTGTCCTGTATATATACACTGCACAGTACCACTCCTCCTGTCCTGTGTATATACACTGCACAGTACCACTCCTCCTGTCCTGTATATATACACTGCACAGTACCACTCCTCCTGTCCTGTATATATATACTGCACAGTACCACTCCTCCTGTCCTGTATATATACACTGCACAGTACCACTCCTCCTGTCCTGTATATATACACTGCACAGTACCACTCCTCCTGTCCTGTGTATATACACTGCACAGTACCACTCCTCCTGTCCTGTATATATACACTGCACAGTACCACTCCTCCTGTCCTGTATATATACACTGCACAGTACCACTCCTCCTGTCCTGTATATATACACTGCACAGTACCACTCCTTCTGTCCTGTATATATACACTGCACAGTACCACTCCTTCTGTCCTGTATATATACATTGCACAGTACCACTCCTCCTGTCCTGTATATATACACTGCACAGTACCACCTCTCCTGTCCTGTATATATACACTGCACAGTACCACTCCTCCTGTCCTGTGTATATACACTGCACAGTACCACTCCTCCTGTCCTGTATATATACACTGCACAGTACCACTCCTCCTGTCCTGTATATATACACTGCACAGTACCACTCCTCCTGTCCTGTATATATACACTGCACAGTACCACTCCTCCTGTCCTGTATATATACACTGCACAGTACCACTCCTTCTGTCCTGTATATATACACTGCACAGTACCACTCCTTCTGTCCTGTATATATACATTGCACAGTACCACTCCTCCTGTCCTGTATATATACACTGCACAGTACCACTCCTCCTGTCCTGTATATATACACTGCACAGTACCACCTCTCCTGTCCTGTATATATACACTGCACAGTACCACTCCTCCTGTCCTGTATATATACACTGCACAGTACCACTCCTCCTGTCCTGTGTATATACACTGCACAGTACCACTCCTCCTGTCCTGTATATATACACTGCACAGTACCACTCCTCCTGTCCTGTATATATACACTGCACAGTACCACTCCTCCTGTCCTGTATATATACACTGCACAGTACCACTCCTCCTGTCCTGTATATATACACTGCACAGTACCACTCCTCCTGTCCTGTATATATACACTGCACAGTACCACTCCTCCTGTATATATCCACTGCACAGTACCACTCCTTCTGTCCTGTATATATACACTGCACAGTACCACTCCTCCTCCTGTCCTGTATATATACACTGCACAGTACCACTCCTCCTGTATATATCCACTGCACAGTACCACTCCTTCTGTCCTGTATATATACACTGCACAGTACCACTCCTCCTCCTGTCCTGTATATATCCACTGCACAGTACCACTCCTTCTGTCCTGTATATATACACTGCACAGTACCACTCCTCCTCCTGTCCTGTATATATACACTGCACAGTACCACTCCTCCTGTCCTGTATATATACACTGCACAGTACCACTCCTCCTGTATATATACACTGCACAGTACCACCTCTCCTGTCCTGTATATATACACTGCACAGTACCACTCCTCCTGTCCTGTATATATACACTGCATGGTGCCATTTCTCCTGTTCGGTTGTCAGAGAGGCGACATTGGTCTTTGGGAAGGTCAATACTGGTTTATTATTTTCAGTTTTTTTATAGGAAAATTTTAAAAAATATTGGAAAATCCATTTAAATGGATTATCCCAAGTAATCTCCTATGCCAAGATCTTGGAATCGCCGGGGTCCAACCGCTGAGACCCCCATGATCCCGAGAGCTGGAGCTCTAAAGAGCACCATGTAAATGGACCTGTGGTCGATCATGCGCACTTCGGCGCCATTCACATGTGGCTCTTCAAATAACTCCTTTACGAGGATTGTTGAAGGGCAGAACAAAGTATAGCAAAATTCACTGATTGGGGGTGGGGAGTGTTTGAGTATGTGGACTGGTGGGGTTTTTTGTGGCAGGGCTGCTTTTTTGTCCCTGTCCGGCCCTGCGTGTGTGACTATACAGTGGGGCTGTGTGTGTGATTATACAGTGGGGCTGTGCGTGTATATGTCACTATACAGTGGGGCTGTGCGTGTGTGTCACTATACAGTGGGGCTGTGCGTGTGTGTCACTATACAGTGGGGCTGTGCGTGTGTGTCACTATACAGTGGGGCTGTGCGTGTATATGTCACTATACAGTGGGGCTGTGCGTGTGTGTCACTATCAGGGGCTGGCTGGCAAATTTTAGCCTGGGGGGCAAGCACACAGCAGTGGCCCATGAGTAGCGGCCCATCCTTAAAGGGGTTGTCGGATCTTAAGCTACATGTCTAGTCACTATGTGTGAATCCTCACATCGTGCGCACTGTGCGCTGTGAGGATTCTCCGCTGCCTGCGCCGGGAACAAGTGGTCTTGTGACTGCAATATATAATATGACACACGCACAGTCCCACTGTAAAATTGACACGCACAGCCCCACTGTATAGTGACATACACGCACAGCCCCACTGTATAGTGACACACACGCACAGCCCCACTGTATAGTGACATATACACGCACAGCCCCACTGTATAGTGACATATACACGCACAGCCCCACTGTATAATCACACACACAGCCCCACTGTATAGTCACACACGCAGGGCCGGACAGGGACAAAAAAGCAGCCCTGCCACAAAAAACCCCACCAGTCCACATACTCAAACACTCCCCACCCCCAATCAGTGAATTTTGCTATACTTTGTTCTGCCCTTCAACAATCCTCGTAAAGGAGTTATTTGAAGAGCCACATGTGAATGGCGCCGAAGTGCGCATGATCGACCACAGGTCCATTTACATGGTGCTCTTTAGAGCTCCAGCTCTCGGGATCATGGGGGTCTCAGCGGTTGGACCCCGGCGATTCCAAGATCTTGGCATAGGAGATTACTTGGGATAATCCATTTAAATGGATTTTCCAATATTTTTTAAAATTTTCCTATAAAAAAACTGAAAATAATAAACCAGTATTGACCTTCCCAAAGACCAATGTCGCCTCTCTGACAACCGAACAGGAGAAATGGCACCATGCAGTGTATATATACAGGACAGGAGGAGTGGTACTGTGCAGTGTATATATACAGGACAGGAGAAGTGGTACTGTGCAGTGTATATATACAGGAGGAGTGGTACTGTGCAGTGTATATATATATAGGACAGGAGGAGTGGTACTGTGCAGTGTATATATACAGGACAGGAGAAGTGGTACTGTGCAGTGTATATATACAGGAGGAGTGGTACTGTGCAGTGTATATATACAGGACAGGAGGAGTGGTACTGTGCAGTGTATATATACAGGACAGGAGAAGTGGTACTGTGCAGTGTATATATACAGGAGGAGTGGTACTGTGCAGTGTATATTTACAGAATAAGGCCACATGTTCAGTATTTTGTCAGTATTTTTTATCCGTATTTGTAGCCAAAACCAGGAGTGGGTGATATGTGGTGCATATGTTTCTATTATACTTTCCCTCTGATTGTTCCACTCCTGGTTTTGGCTACAAATACTGATGTAAAATACTGACCAAATACGGATAGTGTGAACGTGGGCTTAATACAGGTACTCATTAGGGTGGAATCACAGTAGAATATGGCATCGGATGTGAGAAGAAAATCGTACCACTTTTGTGGAAGAAAATGGAACCGATTTTTTTTTATACTCTTTATTAGTCCATGTGGCAACATTTCACTTCCATATCAGAGAAATGTTCAGTTATGGATCTGAAACGTTGCCACATGGACTAATAAAGAGTCCGCTAGTTTTCTCACAATTATTTGGAATGATAGATAGATATATAGATACACACACATACATAGTAAGAATAGATACTGAGAATTACACCATTTATGCAGGACAGTAGAAGTATACACAGCTCCCAATATACCGTATGTACTCGAGTATAAGTCAACCCGAGTATAAGCCGAGGCACCTAATTTTGCCACAAAAAACTGCAAAAACGTATTGACTCGAGTATAAGCCGGGTATACATTGTCCCCACATCCCCGTCCTTGTATGCATGGCTCCTTATCCCCGTCCTTGTGTGCATGGCTCCTTATCCCCGTCCTTGTGTGCATGGCTCCTTATCCCTGTCCTTGTATTCATAGCTCCTCATCCCCGTCCTTGTATGCATGGCTCCTTATCCCTGTCCTTGTTTGCATGGCTCCTTATCCCTGTCCTTGTTTGCATGGCTCTTTATCCCCGTCCTTGTTTGCATGGCTCCTTATCCCGTCCTTGTTTGCATGGCTCCTTATCCCCGTCCTTGTATGCATGGCTCCTCATCCCCATCTTTGTATGCATGGCTCCTCATCCCCGTCCTTGTATGCATGGCTCCTCATCCCCGACCTTGTATCCCTGGCTCCTTATCCCTGTCCTTGTATGCATAGCTCCTTATCCCTGTCCTTGTATGCATAGCTCCTTATCCCTGTCCTTGTATGCATAGCTGCTCATCCCCATCCTTGTCTGCATGGCTCCCCTGTCCTTGTGTGCATGGCTCCTTATCCCCGTCCTTGTGTGCATGGCTCCTTATCCCTGTCCTTGTATTCATAGCTCCTCATCCCCATCCTTGTATGCATGGCTCCTTATCCCTGTCCTTGTTTGCATGGCTCCTTATCCCCGTCCTTGTTTGCATGGCTCCTTATCCCCGTCCTTGTATACATTGCTCCTTATCCCCGTCTTTGTATGCATGGCTCCTCATCCCCGACCTTGTATGCCTGGCTCCTTATCCCTGTCCTTGTATGCATAGCTCCTTATCCCTGTCCTTGTATGCATAGCTGCTTATCCCTGTCCTTGTATGCATAGCTCCTCATCCCCGTCCTTGTATGCATAGCTCCTTATCCCCGACCTTGTATGCCTGGCTCCTTATCCCTGTGCTTGTATGCATGGCTCCTTACCCCCGTCCTTGTATGCATGGTTCCTATAAAAAAAAAAACACTTCCTACTTACCTTCCCTGCATGCCCTCGCAGCATCTCGTTCTGGTGCCAGCAGCTCCTATGGCTGGGCGATCACATGTCCCCCACTCATTAAGGTAATGAATATTTACCCACACCTATGGGAGTGGAGAGGGGTGAATACTCATTACTTTAATGAGCGGAGGACACGTGATCTCTCGGCCTGAAGAGCTGCTGGCCCCGGAACGAGATTCAGTGAGGGCACGCAGGGAAGGTAAGTAGGATGTGTGCTGGAAGCCGGCGGCTGTGGCTGTGCATACTGTGAGGCCGGTTTCACACGTCAGTGTCTCCAGTACGTGAGGTGACAGTTTCCTCACGTACCGGAGACGCTGACACACGTAGACCCATTAAAATCAATGCATCTGTGCAGATGTCATTGATTTTTTGCGGACCGTGTCTCCGTGTGCCAAACACGGAGACATGTCAGTGTTCGTGGGAGCGCACGTATTACACGGACCCATTAAAGTCAATGGGTCCGTGTAAAACACGAACCTCACACGGACGTTCTCCGTGTGCAGTCCCTGTGGCGTGCAGGAGACAGCGCTACAGTAAGCGCTGTCCCCCCCACATGGTGCTGAAGCCGCGATTCATATCTTCTCTGCATCAGCCTTTGCTGCAGAGAAGATACTGTATGAATAATAGTGTTTAAATTAAAGATCTATGTGTGCGCCCCCCGCTGGTCAGAAAATACTCACCCGCTTCCCTCGTTGGCTGTCGCTCCTTCCTCTCTGCCCTGCGGCTTCTACTGTATGCGGTCACGTGGGGCCGCTCATTTAAAATCATGAATAGTCGGCTCCACCCCTATGGGAGGTGGAGCCGCCTATTCATGACTGTAATCGGCCGCCCCACGTGACCGCATACAGTGGAAGCCGCGGCGCCGGCCAGGAAGCACCGACAGCCAACGTGGGACGCGGGTGAGTATTTTCTGACCAGCGGGGGGGCGCATAGGGGGTGGGGGGGCGGTGGACACATAGATCTTTATTTTAAACACTATTATTCATATCTTCTCTGCAGCAAACGCTGCTGCAGAGAGGATATGAATCGCAGCTTCAGCACGATGCAGGGGAAAGCGCTAAACTTTAGCGCTGTCTCCTGCACGCTCCGTGTGGTACCCACTCGCCACACGGGCGGCACACGTGTGCCGCACGTATGGCCTACGTGAGCTCACGGGCACACGGACACGGATTACTCCGGTACCGGAATTATCTGGACGTGTGAGACTGCCCTCAGAGAAATGAATATTCACTGCCAGCGCAGTGAATATTCATTTCTCTTTAGCAGCGGCACAGACTTTAGCCTCAGCCGCCGGCTCCTGCCTCTATGACCCGCTGCTCCCCCTCCGTCTTTCTGTGACAATGACTCGTGTATAAGCCGAGGGGGGGGCGTTTTCAGCACTAAAAAAAATATGCTGAAAACCTCGGCTTATACACGAGTATATACAGTATACTACAATCTATTATATACACAGCTGCATATTATATATCGTGTTAAGGAATATAGAGCGGTGTATATATTATATAGTGTAGAGATGTGGCAGCAGTGTATATATAGTGTGAATTCCACACTATATACATAGCACCACACTATATAAACATCTCTACACCATATAAACATCTCTCCCTCTCTCTCAATATATTATAATTAAGACACCATTATACTATATTATGATGCATACATTATGATGCATACATCACATAAGAGACACCGCGACTGCTGAATATATATCACATTGAAACTACTGTATATACAATATATAGTTGATACTGCGACTGATGTGTATAGTTGTAGTATCACCTATATATTGTATGTGATACTGTGACTGCTGTACACACATTATTTAGGTGAAACTGCTATATATATATATATATATATATATATACACACACACACACACACACATATATAGTGCGACTGTACACAGCAGTATCACCTATATAACGTATATGCAGTAGTCAACATTATACAGGTGATACTGCAAATGTTGGATACATATTATATAGGCAATACTGCTACTGCTGTGTATGATAGTATCACCTATATAGTGTATATACAGCAGTCTATATAGATTATATAGGCAATGCTGCTACTGGTGTGTATATACATTATATATAGGTGATACTGCTGTGTATATATGTACGTGTGTGTGTGTGTGTATATATATACACACCAGTATCGCCTATATAACGATACAGTATATACTCAGCAGTATCACCTATATAACGTATATACACATCAGTAGCAGTATTGCCTATATAATGTATATAGCCTGCCGTATATACATTATATAGGTGATACTGTGATTATATACAGGAGTAGCAGCCAGTATCACCTATATAATGTATGTATAGCAGTCTGTATCTTATATGGGCAATACTGCTACTGATGTGTGTATACGTTATATAGGTGATACTGCTGTGTATACAGTGGTGTGATATATACACCCCCCCCCGCAGTGTCACCTATATAAGGTATATACACATCAGTAGCTGTCTCACCTATTTAAGATATAGACTGCTATACGTACATTATATAGGTGGTATAGTGACTATATACAGCAGTATCACCTATATAATGTATATATAGCAGCCTATACACATTATATAGGTGATACTGCTGTATATAATCACTATACCACCTATATAATGTACGTATAGCAGTCTATATCTTATATAGGCAATACTGCTACTGATGTATATACGTTAGATAGGTGATACTGCTGTGTATACATGTACATATATATATACATACATACACACCCCGCAGTGTCTCCTATATAAGGTATATACTCATCAGTAGCAGTGTCCCCTATATAAGATATAGACTGCTATACATACATCATATAGGTGGTATAGTGATTATACACAGCAGCATCACCTATATAATGTGTATATATAGCAGTCTATACACATTATATAGGTGCAACTGCTGTATATACATTAAAAAAATTCATCTTGGGACTCACCCAGGTCCCTGAGATGGGGGGGGGAGGTCGGGAGGATGAAGAGCTGAAGTGGGTCGGGTCCTGTCCAGCATAGGCGGTGAAGAGGAGAGGATCCCAGGCATTGGTGAGGAGAACAGTCTTCTCTGACGCTGGTGCAGGCCGGCCAGCGTCACACACACAGTCAGGTGGAGGCACCCTCTATGCACGCCGGACTTTTCAAATCTCTCCATGTGCGCGCGTGGTCTCCTGCTTGCCCGCGCTGGCACGGGCAGCAGACGAGCACGCGCAGGAACTAGCAATGCGGCCGTGCTCGTGCACTAATTACCCGGGCCGCCGCGGCACTTCTCAGCACGGGCAATGCGCGCACATAGGACCTGACTGACAAGATTTAAAGGGCCGGCTGGCGAGATGCGCTATATATTAAAATCGCTGCCGGTCCTCCAGCGGCCCTGTGCAGCTGCTCAGGCACCGGCCCGGGGGGCATATGCATTCCTGCAACCCGGGCCAGTCCGCCCCTGGTCACTATACAGTGGGGCTGTGCGTGTATGTCACTATACAGTGGGGCTGTGCGTGTCAATTTTACAGTGGGACTGTGCGTGTGTCATATTATATATTGCAGTCACAAGACCACTTGTTCCCGGCGCAGGCAGCGGAGAATCGTCACAGCGCACAGTGCGCACGATAGGATTCACACATAGTGACTAGACATGTAGCTTAAGATCCGACAACCCCTTTAAGGATGGGCCGCTACTCATGGGCCACTGCTGTGTGCTTGCCCCCCAGGCTAAAATTTGCCAGCCAGCCCCTGGATGGAGCACCATCCTACTGCAGAATTTGACCCCTTTTATTATTTGGAATATAAGAGGTAGCTAATACTTCTTGATATTTTAGGCTATTGATATTGCCTTCCACCTTGCAAATGTTTTGCACCCCCCCATACTGAATGTAACCCCAGACTATGGTCTTTCCACCACCCAATTTAACTCTATTTTGGGTGTATTTTGGATCCATACGGGATCCAGTAGGTCTCCTGCAGTATTTGTGGCGGCTGTGGTGTAATTCTACTGAAGATTCATCAGAGAAATCCACCTTCTGCCACTTTTCCAGCATCCATCTGTTTAGCAGGCTGTGGGACTTTGCAAATGCAACACGTTTTTTTATTACAGTTTAACAATAGAGATAAGTATTGAAAGCCATAAAGTACTGAAGAAATTGTACATTTGGGCCCCAATTTATCAAGACATCGATTTTCACATTGGTCTTGATTAGGAGGTGTGTTGGAGTCAGACCAGGGCCGTATTTGCCACTAGGCACGTGAGGGCACGTGCCTAGGGCGGGGACACTGCAGGGGGCGGCACCTGAGCAAGGTTTGGTGTTTGTTTTTTTTAAAGCTGGGTCACCTCCCGACCCGCCCCCCCGCCTCCCCCGCCTTCCCCCTTGAAGACGATACTCACCTGCTCCAGCGATGCCTGGTCTCGGCATCTGGAGCTCGTCCTGAATGAGCGGTCAGGTGATACTGCTCTGCTAATTAAGGTCATGAATATGCGCATATTCATGACCTTAATTAGCAGAGCGGTATCACCTGACCGCTCACGCAGGAAGAAGGTGCAGCGCGCCGGGAGTCGGGACAGCCAGAGGGACGTCGCGGCCGTTCGGTGAGCAACAGGTGAGTATGACTGAGGGATGGGGGGACAGGGGAGGGGGAAGAAGGAGGACGGTAAGCCGCGCCATTCAAGATGGGGGGTGGGATATGAGCCATGCATACAGGGGGGGGGGAATATGAGCCATGCATACAGGGGGGGGGAATATGAGCCGTGCATACAGGGGGGGGGGGAATATGAGCCATGCATACAGGGGGGGGGAATATGAGCCATGCATACGGGGGGGGGGGTTAATATGAGCCATGCATACAGAAGGGGGGTTAATATGAGCCATGCATACAGAAGGGGGGTTAATATGAGCCATGCATACAGAAGGGGGGTTAATATGAGCCATGCATACAGAAGAGGGGTTAATATGAGCCATGCATACAGTAGGGGGGTTAATATGAGCCATGCATATAGAAGGGGGGTTAATATGAGCCATGCATACAGAAGAGGGGTTAATATGAGCCATGCATACAGAAGAGGGGTTAATATGAGTCATGCATACAGAAGGGGGTTTAATATGAGCCATGCATACAAAGGGGGGGGGAATATGAGCCATGCATACAGGGGGGGGGAATATGAGCCATGCATACAGAGGGGGGGTTAATATGAGCCATGCATACAGAGGGGGGGTTAATATGAGCCATGCATACAGAAGGGGGGTTAATATGAGCCATGCATACAGGGGTGGGGGTGGGGGGTTAATATGAGCCATGCATACAGGGGAGGGGGAATGTGAGCCATGCATACAGAGGGGGGGTTAATATGAGCCATGCATACAGAGGGGGGGTTAATATGAGCCATGCATACAGAAGGGGGGTTAATATGAGCCATGCATACAGAAGGGGGGTTATGCATACAGAAGGGGGGTTAATATGAGCCATGCATACAGAAGGGGGGTTAATATGAGCCATGCATACAGAAGAGGGGTTAATATGAGCCATGCATACAGAAGAGGGGTTAATATGAGCCATGCATACAGAAGGGGGGTTAATATGAGCCATGCATACAGAAGGGGGGTTAATATGAGCCATGCATACAGAAGGGGGGTTAATATGAGCCATGCATACAGAAGGGGGGTTAATATGAACCATGCATACAGTAGGGGGGTGAATATGAGCCATGCATACAGGGGGGGGGGATATGAGCCATGCATACGGGGGGGGGGTTGGGAATATGAGCCATGCATACAGGAGGGGGGGGTCATTATACAGTATGGAGAACTGTGTGTGGCCATAATACAGTATTGAGCATCACGTGTAGCAGTTATACAGGATGGAGCATCATGTGTGGCCATTATACAGTATGGAGCATCATGTGTGGCCATTATACAGTATGGAGCATCATGTGTGGCCATTATACAGTGTGGAGCATCATGTGTGGCCGTTATACAGTATGGAGCATCATGTGTGGCCAATGGCCATTATACAGTATTGAGCATCATGTGTGGCCGTTATACAGTATGGAGCATCATGTGTGGCCATTATACAGTATGGAGCATCATGTGTGGCCATTATACAGTGTGGAGCATCATGTGTGGCCGTTATACAGTATGGAGCATCATGTGTGGCCGTTATACAGTATGGAGCACTGTGGCCATATTTTTTCGGTTATAATTATTGTATATAAAACAGTGTGATCAGCAGTGCTAAATGGCTGTGGTTGGAACATGGATATGGGTGTGACTAGTTGTGAAATGGGTGTGGTCAGAGGCGTGGCCTAAAATTTGCCGTTGGGAGGAGTTGGGAGGTATGGTACCGCATTTGCCAGATCATGGCAAAGTGCAGCAAATTCCATAGGGAATGAATGAGGCCGAACGCAGTGTTGCTGTAAGTGATCCGTTACGCGGCACATGCAGAAAAACTGCCGGATCTGCTGCAAAAGGCGACTTTCACATCAGCGATTTTTGCCAAAGTCACTGCCGATAGTGTCATACTCACCAAAGGGGGAGGCAGCACTAAAAGTGCCTAGGGCAGCAGAAACCCTAAATACGGCCCTGAGTCAGACGCTCCTGATTTATTAAGAGGTGCACTCATCTTAATGACTAAGAGCATGTGACAAGTGGTGTGCCACAAATTCTCACTCAGTCTGTGTTGTCACATACCCACCGCGTCCAAGCCCTGCCCATTTTGGCAAATTTGGGATAAACTGTTTTTAAAATGCCAAAACTGCCTCAAAATCTTTGCGCAATTCCGAGTTGCACAAACATTTTGTGACTTATCAAAACCTTTTATGGTAGAATTCTGGCATAAAAGCTTTCATGAACAGGGGACATAGCATGTGACAGCACCACAATGAAAAACAGCTCCCATTTGTGAAGCCATAGCAATACAGTATATATTTTGGTCACTTTGACATAACTTTGGATGCGCTTACCATATGTAAAGGAGCTATGCAGGACTATATTCATAGGTAGGTAATAGCTAACTGCCTGCCTGTTCAGCCCAGTGCAGATCTATGCCGGCACATAGTAGTCACTGACCATGCCTGCCGGTGATTATACGGCTTCCTATGACACCACATCTCTTCTGCTCTGCTCTGCTGATGGGGCGTGACTGCTGATATCACACTGATTGATACTGGGCTCCCCGCTGCCTAACTGCAGGAAGCCGGATGTCAATCAGCATGACGTCGACAGAGCAGTCCGGAAGAAGAAGAGCTGTTCTGCTGATGTTGGGCTGCCGAATCACTGGCAGGACTGGTCAATGACCGCTCTGATACGGCGCCGGATAGAACAGGCAGTTAATTGCTAACTAATTAGCAACTACTTGTCTGTTAGTTTTTTTGACTCATACTAGTAAAGTAATTTAATCCAGGAGAACCCCTTTAATAGCTTAAAAGGGTTGAGATACCATCCTAGGAGGCTTCAGAGTATTATACACATCTTTTCAGGGCATTTGGAGGATTTTAAATTTGCTGCAAATCAATTTGCAGTAAATTAAATGTTGGGCAAAAATTTGGCAAGGCTGGTGAATGTGAATACAAAAATTGCTGGGTTTTTTAGTGTTTTAGTGTGCATCATAAGAGGTTTACGTTTCTTGTGGGGTACAAGGCCATGCTTTTCTAAAGTTTTTTTGTGGAATGACAGGTACGTTTAAACACATCTTTAGGATTTCAGTGCCGCTAGAATTCACACAAAGCTTCATATTCCTATTTTTTTTTCTCACTGATCTTTTGGAACTACCCACACAAACCGTATTCCAGAAATACTTCTTTGTTTTCTCCTGAGTGTGTGGTACGTAGACCCGTGTCCCAGAGACTGCCTGTCAACCGACTATGAGCCGTACAATTACACAGCACATTAGGAAAGTGACAAGACGCTTTTCAGTACCTGACAGTCCTAGATTGCTCTATGAATCATCACATACTGCTGGAAAAATGATGTTCAAAGGAAACGGTAATGGCGTCTTCTCTGCACCAAGTCTCCTGCATTCTAGGGTTTCTGCCAAATACACTGTAACTGCAGCTTCACAAGCTCTTGCTTTGTAGTCAAACGCTAATTACGCCACAAAGCGAATCAAACATTGCTTCTTCTGCCTGTTTCTTGCTCATTAGAACAAAACATATTGTCATCTTACGCCTTGTAGCATTGCGGTTCTTAATTTGCAGATGAAGACACAAGTGCTAATACGGCTGCAAGATCTAGTCCTGAATTTTTACCGCTAATGGATCATCATTGTAAAATCGCTTTTAACATTTGTTGAAGGGATCCTGTCAGATCGGATAATGCAATTAACCTGCAAATAAAAGGTTAATCGTCAGGTTCAATAAGAGTGCGTGCACACATTCAGAAAAAATTGCTGACAAACCTGAAGTGTTAGCAGGAAAAAAAGTTGCGTAAAATATGCACTTTTTTGCTGCCTTTTTGTTTTGTTGTGGTTTTTTCCCCATTCATTTGAATGGGTGAAAAACTCTGCAAAAACACTGAAAAATTTAAAAGCCACAGTTCTGGAGCATGACGTTTCAGAAATTTCACTCACTGTGCTGGGACTGCAAAAATGTGCTGAAAAAAATGGTAAAAATGGAGCGTGTTAACATAATAGAAAGGTGTCTTACCACCGTTCTGAACGTGCTGCACCAGGGACAAAATCAGCCTCTGGCACTGGCCGGCTTTCAGTCACATTTTCAGTTACCGCCCAGTACATTGTGAGCGGCAACTGTACGCACACATTGATTAACAATGCAGCGCATCAGTGCAGCGACTGCTGTCAGTCAATGTGATCGGGGCATGCTTACAGCTCACTATTTACTGAAGATATGGCGGCCATGCTTCTATGACTGAAAACCGGCAGCTCCTGGTAGGAATAAAATTAATTTTCTCCAAAATGACACACTTTCTGTAAGGCAACCAGTCACCTTCCTAGCGCTATTAGCCTGCAGATTAACTCTATATCTGCAGGTTAATAGTGTTATCTGATGTGACAGGTTCCCTTTAATTAATGTACAATGGCATATTATAATAAAACAACATCTATACTATTGTTACCATGCTGAGAAGCTCCGTGTTGGTGGGACCAAAATGTGATTAAAAGATTTGGTCTAAAACTATAATTAAAAATTAGAAGAAGACCCAGAGTCCTGGTCGTTGCAGTAATGTCGCTCTGCCACAAGGGGGAGTGATGGTACGTCTGATGGCACTAAAGGAGTTCACCTGACCAGGTATCACAGTCACACACTACACTTCACACTCCGGCCACCAGGGGGAGCAAAAGGTTCTATGTATTAGGCCACTCCTCACACTCTGGTAAAACTGAGAGTCGGATAGGAAGTTAGAGAAGAAGCTGACTGGGTTTTGCCCAGGTAACATCTAGTGAGAGAGAGAGTTGCTTGGGAAGACTCAGGGAGGTCCCTGTCAGGGGTGGGATCCTGGCAGTGGCCTAGCATGAGACAGATCGTTACGGAGCCGTGCCTGCACCTCATTGCGGCGGCATCCTAAGAAAGGACACGAAGCAAAGTGTATTGTGGAGAAGTGAGAAACGAGATCACAGCACAAAGGCGATAGAACCAGTAGGAGTCGGGCCCCAAGATCGGCAACATCCTTCTGAGGTGCGTAGCCGGCGGCCGGAACGCCGAGGAAGTAATAGGCTCTACGCATTACTTTGAACTACGGCAGGGCAGTTAACTCTAGGTTGGCTGCCTCACCTTTACACCTAATGAAGACAATGGAGGCAATTGTGGGAGAGGGGCGTCTCTAGGGTCCCTATAAAATAACTCCAGGCCTACCCCGTCATACGGGTGTGTCCTATCCATATCATCTGGGGGACGGACAGAGAGAACAGAAACATACACGACAGTTGTTAGGACTATCCCGTGGTGCTCAGCAGGGAGGTACTACAACACCCAGGCGCTAGTAGGTAGGCACTGATTTCCACTTGCAAAGGGAACTCTGGATGTGCCTTCGGACCGGCCAGTCTCAGCCAGCCCTGTTAGCAGTGCTCTGGAATGTGGATGCCGAAGCCTTCAGTAAAAAGTTAGAGACTGCAACCCTGTGTCCTCGTCATTTACTGCGACCTACACCATTACCATCTACTCATCAAGGGAAGCCCTGGGGACATACTTCACCTGTGGGAAGTTACAACATCTAGCTGCCATTCCATCACCCCAGCGGACCCCTAGCAGCGTCGGTCACCCTGACCGAATACCACAGGTGGCGTCACGAACACTTGACAAACTCTCACCTACACCTTTATTTGGGCGCCCCTTAGCAGGGCCACAGACCGGGTCGGGCCACTGTGACACCCCTAGAACCGAGACCGAGGGACCCGGTACCGAGTACCCCGCTGCCCTGCGTTTGGGGGATGCTCTATTGCGGTTGTGTTGGAGGAAATGCATAGCGCTTTACAGTACCAGCAAAGTGTACACGTTGCTTATTTGCAGCTTAGTACTGGGGATAAGTGTCAGGCTGATGAGCATAAATGGCCATTTCTTTTCCTTTTTGTTATAGAGAACTTTTCACAGAATTTCTTAATTTATTCGGTGCACCTCCTCGTGGGTGTGTAGCACAGAACTTCTCTCTGTGGTATACGTCAAGATAGTTGAAGGAAAAATTAACCATGATTAAAACTATATGCCGAAAACTGTAGGTTGCGGTATTTTCATTTGGCGTCTGGCCTGCTATTGTTCTATCCATTTTTATGATTTCCTAAATAAAAAGATTTTTACTCACCTAAGGATTCTTTGCTCTTCTACTAATTACAGTTTCCTCTTTTATTATGTATCACACCATCCCTTATTATATAGCATCTTCTGTTCTTATATACAGCACCGGCCCTTACATAGTGTTTCCTGGTTATTTTTGTTAATCACAACGCCCTCAATTTATTACATAGAGTCTACTCTTGTCAGATATAAAATGACTGCTGTTGGAGCAGCAGCACCTGACCAGACCACCAGTCCATCAGCTCCTTCATCAATAAAGAAGCTTTCCCATGTTCCATTAGCCGTCATTGCATTATATTATCTAACAAGAGAGGACACTATGTAATAAAAAACAGGGCGCTATAAATAGAAAAAAAAAGATGCAATTTATTCTACAGACCAAATCAGTCTGAGGAAAACGTCACAAACAGCTATGAGTGACTCTGGAATTCAGATCATGGACACTCCTTCAAATCTATGGATTTGAAAACTTGGATGTCAACCAAGTGTAAACAGGTTGTTTGGATGCAAAATCCCAGACAATGAGGAAACAGTGGCACTAAACCTACGCTTTTAATCTGACTAACACAGAAAGAAAATCTATCTATAAGTACATCAATGTAGATGTTGCCACAAATAGAGGGGCATCCAGACACATTTCTTGGACAGTGGCCCCAAGCTGTCAGTGTTCGCCCCTGCAGTTACCTTATGTTGGGACTTTAGTACTTCAGTCTCCCAGATTTTTCCTCTCTTGACGAGTGATCGGCAGCCTTATTTGACTGCACAATTATCGAGAAACGAACATTCCTAAGAACACTGGGTCATCATAATTGTGCAGCATAAATGGACCTTTAGTCCCACTGGTGGATCGTCCAACAATCTGTTACTGGCTGTGATAACTACGTTATAGTTACCACAATATTTGATATATTTTATTGCTATTTTGCATCAACTTTTTTCTATAATTGACTATTGTCAAAAGACCCCAATTCTTACTAGTTAGCACCCAAAACAAAAGTTTACATCAATCATGCGGAGATTGAGATTAAACTGATTCACGCGCACTTAGAGAGTAATGACCGGTCCGTCCTGATTTGTTCTCTAATGAACAGAACATAATACTTTATTCTTCAGGTAATACATTTTTTTCTTCAGGATGGTAAATCCATTGTGCGCGAGTTCTGGAAGCAGCTCCGGAGATGTACCGCTACATAATGAGCTGCTAACACGTAGCCTTTGTGACCGATCACACACATATCTGCTTCCTTCCAGGTGGGCAGGGAGGTAAATTGGTCAGAGTACAAATTTGGCATGTTCTGTAGTAAAACACTGACGAGCTTGAGTTCTGCGGAGATAATTTAGAACTTGGAACAGGAGAATGAACAACGCTTGTTTCAGACTAAATATGGTAGTTTTCAGTTTCCGATGGACTGTAATCACTTAAAATTCAGACATTAAATCATTTATTAGTCCATCCTTAAAACATAAAAACTTGTATACATTTACATATGTGACAGGTTGTTTTAAAGAGAACCTGTCATCTGATTGATGCTGCCTGAAGCACATACTTTGAAATCCTGTGACCGGGTCTGTGCTCTTTGGCTGATTAGTCTGAGTCGGGTACTTGGTGATTTCTCTCCACCACAAACCTTTTCATTGACAGGCCTCTTCCTATGCATACATACTGGGAATAAGTAAACTTGGCACTCAACTTGATGAAGATGAAGATATTTTAATTCAATCCAAAACAGTATAGTAAATAAGAAGGTGGATGCGGCGTCTGGAGAGGATCTCCTTCATACGCACCCTTTATGGTGTCCAATCTTTTCACTGGAACCTTCAGATAGACACATTGTCTTGAACACCCCCTGAATGCAGGGCATAGATATAAGTGACATGGCTTATTATGCTGCCTTTGTAGACTAACATCAACACAGCAGTCGGTAACTGATGAAGGTCAATTCGACCGAGACGTCTTATTTACTACACTGTTTTGGATTGTATTAAAATATCTTCATCTTCATCAAGTTGAGTGCCAAGTTTACTTATTACTTATTGAAGATTTGGGAACTTGCTTGGGAACCTACTACAGTAGTGCTTATGGTCTTATTCCTATAATACATACTGGGAATGACCTGTCAGTTATGCGGAGTGAGGAGGCGAAAAGTCGCAACACATGGTCCCTGATCGGGTTTTCAAAGTATGTTTCCTGTAGCAGCATTTCAGAGTAAATGCACCATAGTGTAGCCAGTGTGTGAATCATGCTGCCCATTGGTCAGACAGAATTAAATGGGTTGTCCACTACTAGGACAACTGTAACACCCCATGAAACCGGTTGTTACAGTGGTGTTGCCTTCCTTTCGGGGAGGGTGATACCATGCCTGGAAGCGAGGAAGATCCCTTTAACAGGTGGTACTTACATGAAACATGTTCTGATTCCAGGCCAGAAGGGGGAGCTCTAGACCCAGTTTCAGGGGAGCTTCCCTAGATATATATTCTGGCTTGGAGGAGGAGTTAGTCAGTTTTCGGAGGGAGATTGTGGCAGACAGTTAGAGAGGACAGTCTGGGAGAGGAGAGAAGGGAGTAAGCAGAAAAGCTGGGCCATGCAGCTACGTAATGCTGCAGCTCCAGGCCAGAGAAGAGAAGCAGACAGTGTTGCATTTGTAGAACGTGCCAGAGCGAAGAAGCACAGGATAATTAAGGAGCTGGAAGGGAGCTGAGACTGAGCTCCTTCCACGCTGGAGAGCAGGAACCAGACACCGGGAGCCTGAGGCTGTGTGGAACTGTATGTCCCACAGCAGAACCGGAGGGCAGAAGATTTTAGGTCGACTGTCCGCACTCACACCCGAAGGTACAGCAACATACAGAGCCTGGAGTCATCTAAGAGACTCCTGTAAAAAGGCTTGTGTTGCCTACCATGCAGGTGCTCTCTTAGGACAGGGAAAGAGAGGACCTTGTGTGGAGCCTTAGCCAGCAATGGACACGCTTTACAGCGCAAAAAGGAAAGCTTACAACCTTACCTGAAAGGGGGATCTATAATCGCTTCCAGGCTGATTGGACCTCACATACGCCTGTTACCGGTACCCTGGACTGTGGCCATGAATCACCAGTAAACAGGTAAAGAGACTGCAACCTTGTGTCCTCTGATTATTTCTGGCACCACACCATCTTTGCCAAATACACCGGGAGCCCTGGGGACCCAGCTTCATCTGTGGGAAGCCATACTATCCTTGCTGCAGTGTCATCACTCCCCAGAGGACCCATTTAAGCAGCGTCGGCCACCTCTGACCGAATACCACAGGTGGCATCATGAACATTCTTATTTCTAATAACCCCTTTAAAGACCTTCCCCTTTAATTTGGATGCCCAGGGCCACGGACCGGGTCGCTGCCACCATGACCAACCATTTAATGACGACCGGACCCGGTACCGAGTAACCCCTAGGCCCTGGCGGGTGCTCCACAACCCCTTCTTGATCAAAATGGTTGGCTCCCATAAAATAATAAAGCCTATACTCACCTCCTGTGCCGGCGCCGTTCCCGCGGTGTCGGCACTCACTCTTGCATGGCTCCAGAGCGGCTGTTGTGACACGTGACGCTGGCGTCACTGTCTTCACCTTCGGACAAATTGAACATGAATAGGAAGTCCAGGCTGCAGCTAATCTTGGACTGCCTCTTCATGCTCAATTCAGGCAGGGACGGTGATGTTGGCGCTGATTGGGCGCCGGCATCGCGTGTCACAACAATAGTATGGATTCCTCAGGACCACGAGTGACAGCACAGAGAGAATGGTGCCAGCACAGGAGGTGAGTCTAGGTTTTATTATTTTATGGGGACCAAGCAAGGGGTATGATAAGAAGTTGTCAAAGTAGTGGACAACTTCATTAATCAGATGACAGGTTCCCTTTAATTCATGATCGCTCTACATTTCATTCGGGTGGTTGGGGCACCGGACATTGTTCTTACAGAAAGTTGCCTCTCTAAATATTTAATTTATTTTCAGTCTCTACTGTGGGGGCAGAAACTCTAGCAGTGAGCACTGTCTATGAGAGGATTTCTCTGTTTAAAGGGGTATCCTGGGGGAAAAAATGTTTAACTGAAAATTCTTAGGTCTTTTAAAAAAAAAACAGGTGATACACATTCTCCCATCTGAAAATTTGATAAGTGAAAGTAGGGAACCTGCAGGAGAGATGAGGAAGATATTATTTCTTGTTTTAAGGCCTCATTCACACATCAATTATATAATTGCTATAATTTTTATTCCTGCAATAGTATTATTCTGTGTAGGTATAATGTGGTGGTATTTCTTTATGGATTTGTATATTCTTGCACATTACAAAAAAATAAGATGTGAAATTTTGAGTATAGATAGTATTGCTAAAAATGTGATGTAATAGAGTAAACAAAGTAGCATAATACACACGTATAATAAACACATTTTTAAAACCCTTATGTTGAGCCAGCATCTAACTGCAGCGTCTGGAGCGGAATTTTGTTTGCTGATCTCAACCATTTAGATGGCGATTTTTGATCTGTGATGTCATCTGTATGCAATCAGTATGGCATCCTTATGGCACTCATTTTTATACATTCGTTAAAAAAAATGTATAAAAACATTTAACATTGTTAAAGGGTATATCCAGAGCTTTGGGAAAAACAATGTGCCTATGTAATAACAGGCAGGTAGTTGCCTTCGCCATTGTTCACCGGCACAGAGCAGTCACAGGCCACTCCTGCCAGCGATCCGGCTGCTTCTGCTGATGTCACTTCAAGAGATCAGCGGCTTCTTTTCCTCTCTATGTTGACAGGGCATGACTTCTGACGTCATGCAGGTTGACAGTTGGCTCTCCCAGTTAGGCAGTGGGGATTCGGCTGTCAATCAGCATGACGTGAGAAGTCACACCCTGTCAACAGAGCGGAAAAGAAGCCGCTGATCTGTTGAAGTGACATCAGCAGAAGCAGCTGAACCGCTCCCAGTAGTCTGACTGCTCTGTGCCGGGCAGAATGGCGCCAGGCATAACAGGTAGGTAGGTAACAACAGCTAGCCTGTTGTGCTTAGGCCCATTTTTTGTTGTTCACAAAGTCCTGAATATCCCTTTTAATAATGTCAATATATCCATAAAAATCAGATGTTATGCAGTTAATCCGTATGGGTCATGATATTTTTGTGTATCCATAGACTTGAATGTAGTAGAGCTGGGACAACGATAAATAATACAGCAGAGCTTAAACAACGGCAACTGATGTAGTAGAGCTGGAAAAGTGGCAACTAATTTAGCAGACTTGTAGCAGTGGAAAACCTGACACAAAATAGTGGCAAGATGACAATTACCATAATTGACAGGAGTTTTATATCATATTATATAAAGGATTACACCAGTTGTTTTGTAAAACTATAAATGGAATTCACTAAATGCATACCAGCAACATGTGCACATTCTGTAGAGCACATCTGCTAACATTTTGTTCATTTAAATCCCTGGCGTTTGTATCTTTTGAGTACAGTGGGCGGGCCTACTAGTGATTGACAGGCTTCCCTGTATGACTGTGCATGCAGAAAGAGCTGTCAGTCACTAGCAGGACCGTCCACTGGACTCATATGATACAAACACCAGAAATTTCAATGAATCAAATATAAGTTATACTTAATATTTCCAAACAAACCTACATATCATTCTGCTCAGCTTCTCCTTCTCTATACTATACTGAATGCAAGTATTTATGAAGTGTAAATTAAATGATACATGGTTTTCTACATATTTTGATAAATATAAATCTGAAAATTGTGATGTGCATCCTGAAAGACCAACTGCCTTCAGAAGTCATATAATTAGTAAATTGTGTCCACCTGTGTGTAATTTATTCCCAGTATAACTATAGCTGTTCTGTGAAGGCCTGTGAAGTGGTCTGTTTAAGAATATTAGGAATTAAACAGCATCATGATAACCAAGGAACACACCAGACAAGATAAGGATAAAGTTGTGGAGAAGAGTAGGGTTGAGAGAAACGGATCGGTCATTTTCATAAGTCGCCGACTTTTGGCAAAGTCGGGTTTCATGAAACCCGACCCGATCCCAGAGTGGGATCGGCCATGCGGTACACGATCTTTGCGCCAAAGTCGCGTTTCATATGACGCTTAAAGCGCCATTTCTCAGCCAATGAAAGTGCACGCAGAGTGTGGGCAGCGTGATGACATAGGTCCTGGTCCCCACCATCTTAGAGAAGGGCATGGCAGTGATTGGCTTGCTTTCTGCGGCGTCACAGGGGCTATAAAGGGCGTTCCCGCCGACCGCCATCTTACTGCTGCTGATCTGAGCATAGGGAGAGGATGCTGCCGCTTCGTTGGAAGCAGGGATAGCGTTAGGCAGGGTAAATTAACCCCCAAACCGCTTGTGCTGTAGCGATTTCCACTGTCCAACACCACCTTTTCTTTGCAGGGAAAGTGGTGGCAAGATTTCTGTGCAACAGCTCTGTAGCTTATAAGGCTCCCTGATCGCTGCGTTGCTGTGTGTACGCCGCTGTGCAAACCAACTGCTTTTTTAAAAGCAAAAATCCTGTTGCTCCTTCCTTTCTGCACAGCTATCTTGTTTGTTTGTCCTCATTTTTTGTGTGCAGCAGTCCTTTTTATTGCTGCCTGCCATACTTTTCAGAGACTATTGTAGGGAGATAGTAATTGTAGTACAGTCCCTTTTTTTTTTAATATCTTCCAGCCACTTTCAGCCCCTGAATCTGTGTAGTGTAAAACAGTGGGCCTGTATTTTTCTGCCCTGTCCCACACCTAAGAAGGGAGATTTATATTGACAATCAGTGCATCTGTGCCAGTGCTGTCTGTGGTATCTGTCATTCATTTTGTGCCACGGAAACTATACTGTGATATAGTGGGCCTGATTAAATCACTTGTCTCCCATAAAAAATAAAGGGAGAATAATCTTGCCAAATCTGTGCATCTGTGCCAGTGCTGTCTGTGGTATCTGTCATTCATTTTGTGCCACAGAAACTATACTGTGATATAGTGGGCCTGATTAAATCACTTGTCTCCCATATCACAAAAAAAAAAATTAAAATAAAGGGAGAATAATCTTGCTAAATCTGTGCATCTGTGCCAGTGCTGTCTGTGGTATCTGTCATTCATTTTGTGCCACAGAAAATATACTGTGATATAATGGGCCTGATTAAATCACTTGTCTCCCATATCACAAAAAAAAAATTAAAATAAAGGGAGAATAATATTTCCAAAACTGTGAATCTGTGCCAGTGCTGTCTGTGCTATATGTCATTCATTTTGTGCCACAGAAAATATACTGTGATATAGTGGGCCTGATTAAATCACTTGTCTCCCATATAAATAAAAAAAATTAAAATAAAGGGAGAATAATATTGCCAAATCTGTGCATCTGTGCCAGTGCTGTCTGTGGTATCTGGAAGTCATTTTGTGCCACAGAAACTATTATGTGATATAGTGGGCCTGATTTTTCCCTGCATTCTCCCACACATAAAGAGGGAGATTTCTATTGCCAGTGTGTGCATCTGCGTCACTCCTGTTAGTGGCATATCTGCCAGCCTCTTTCTGCCAATCAAACTGTGTAGTGTAATCCAGTGGGCCTGATTTTTCCCTGCATTCTCCCACACATAAAGAGGGAGATTTCTATTGCCAGTGTGTGCATCTGCGTCACTCCTGTTAGTGGCATATCTGCCAGCCTCTTTCTGCCAATCAAACTGTGTAGTGTAATCCAGTTGGCCTGATTTTTCCCTGCATTCTCCCACACATAAAGAGGGAGATTTCTATTGCCAGTTTGTGCATCTGCGTCACTCCTGTTAGTGGCATATCTGCCAGCCTCTTTCTGCCAATCAAACTGTGTAGTGTAATCCTTGTGGGCCTGATTTTTCCCTGCATTCTCCCACACATAAAGAGGGAGATTTCTATTGCCAGTGTGTGCATCTGCGTGCGTCAGTCCTGTTCGTGGCATATCTGCCAGCCTCTTTCTGCCAATCAAACTGTGTAGTGTAATACAGTGGGCCTGATTTTTTCCTGCATTCTCCCACACATAAAAAAGGGAGATTTAAATTCACAACAAGTTTACATACACCTTCTACCTGGTTGTACAGGACCACATAACGGTTGTTAGTTTGGTTTCATTTTTCCAAGAATGAGGAAGTCTGGTGGAAGAGGTCGTGGCCGTGGGCGGTCATTGCCAGCTGGTAATGATGGTAGTGGTGGTGGTCGTGGAGCATCAGGTGGTCGTGGGAAAAGCAATATAGACCCTAAGTCTCGAGTTGTTGAGCCCGCATCATCGTCTGGCTACACAAGGCCTCGAACGCTCCCTTTTCTGGGAGTAGGAAAACCGCTTTTAAAGCCGGAGCAGCAGGAACAAGTTTTGTCTTTCCTTGCTGACTCTGCCTCTAGCTCTTTCGCCTCCTCCTCGGAAAGTGCAAAATGTAAAAGCAGCGCGTCGTCAGTGGATGTTCCTGGTCAGGGACAAGTCGCTTCCTTGTGTTCTTCACCCAGAGCAACAGAGAAGGATGCGTCAGGCGACACAACAGGTTACTCCATGGAGCTCTTTACACATACCGTTCCTGGGTTAGAAAGGGAAATTGTTAACAGGCCATGCCCATTACAAGATGAATCGGACATGGAGTGCACAGATGCACAGCCACAGCCAGATTATTATGCTGTTCCTTTGACTCAGATCAGAACATTGCCCTCGCAGTGTACTGATCCAGAATCTGACCCTGATGAGACTATTAAGCCCCGTCACGAACGCTATAGCACCGGCTTACACGGTGACCCAGAGGAAGGTGCCCAGGACATAGAAGAGGAGGTCATAGATGACACAGTTGTTGACCCCGATTGGCAGCCATTGGGGGAACAGGGTGCAGGTGGCAGTAGCTCTGAAGCGGAGGAGGAGGAGCCGCAGCAGGCATCAACATCGCAACAGGTTCCATCTGGCAGGCCCGTATCTGGTCAAAAACGTGTGGCAAAAACAAAACCAGTTGTAGGACAGCGTGGCCATCCGGTTAAAGTAGCTCAGTGTGCAATGCCTGAAAAGGTATCCGATAGTAGGAAGAGTGCAGTCTGGCATTTTTTTAACCAAGATCCAAATGATCAGTGCAAAGTCATCTGTAAGAAATGCTCAAGGACCTTCAGCAGAGGTCAGAATGTTAAAAATCTAAATACAAGTTGCATGCGTAGACATTTAACCACCATGCACTTGCAAGCCTGGACTAACTGCCAAACATCCCTTAACGTTGTAGCACCCTCTCACAATGAAGCTAGTCAGCAATACTACATCCCTTCCCTCACTGTAAGCCCACCGTTTACCACACCACATGCAGTAAATGTGTCGGTTTCGTCGCAAGGCCAAAACAGTCAGGGAATCACCAGGTTTGTGGTAGGAAACACTGTATGTAGGGCAACAGCAAGAATACCATCACCAACCCTCTCTCAGTCTGCCATGTCCACCGGCACCCCCGCTAGTTCCACCGTATGCAGCTCTCCAGTCCAGCTCACCCTACATGAGACTCTCGTTAGGAAAAGGAAGTACTCATCCTCGCATCCGCATACACAGGGTTTGAACGCCCACATTGCTAGACTAATCTCGTTAGAGATGATGCCCTACTGGTTAGTTGAAACCGAAGCTTTCAAAGCCCTGATGGACTACGCTGTACCACGCTACAAGCTGCCCAGTCGACACTTCTTTTCGAGAAAAGCCATCCCAGCCCTCCACCAGCATGTAAAAGACCGCATTGTCCATGCACTCAGGCAATCTGTGAGTAGAAAGGTGCACCTGACAACAGATGCATGGACCAGTAGGCATGGCCAGGGGCGTTACGTCTCCATCACGGCACACTGGGTTAATGTGGTGGATGCAGGGTCCACAGGGGACAGCAATATTGGGACAGTTCTTCCTAGCCCACGGTCTAGGAAACAGTTGGCTGTAGGCGTTCGTCCCCCCTCCTCCTCCTCGTCCTCCAGCAGAAGCGAGAGCTCGTCCACAGACCGCAGTCGCACGACCACTCCATCCGCAGCTGGCACTGTTGCACACGAGGTGTCCCATTATGGAACAGCTAGTGGCAAGCGTCAGCAGGCTGTATTGGCAATGAAGTGTTTGGGCGACAAAAGACACACCGCGGAAGTTCTGTCCGAGTTCTTGCAGCAAGAAACTCAGTCATGGCTGGGCACTGTACATCTTGAGGCAGGCAAGGTAGTGAGTGATAACGGAAGGAATTTTATGGCTGCCATAGCCCTTTCACAACTGAAACACATTCCTTGCCTGGCTCACACCTTAAACCTGGTGGTGCAGTGCTTTCTGAAAAGTTATCCGGGGTTACACGACCTGCTCCTGAAAGTGCGCAGACTTTGCTCGCACATCTGCCGTTCGCCCGTACACTCCAGCTGTATGCAGAACCATCAGCGGTCTTTGAAACTTCCCCAGCATCGCCTAATCATCGACGTTGCAACAAGGTGGAACTCCACACTGCACATGCTTCAGAGACTGTGCGAACAGAGGCATGCTGTTATGTATTTGTGGGAGGATACACATACACGGGTAGGCAGTTGGATGGCAGACATGGAGTTGTCAGGTGTGCAGTGGTCGAAGCTACAAGACCTGTGTCAAGTCCTTCAGTGTTTTGAGGAATGCACATGGCTGGTTAGTGCAGACAACGCCATAATAAGCATGAGCATCCCCCTAATGCGCCTGCTGATGCAAAGTTTGAAGCACATAAAGGAGCAGGCGTCTGCAGCCGAGGACGAGGGAAGCCTAGATGACAGTCAGCCATTGTCAGCTCAGGGAAGTCTACAGGACGAGGTGGGGGCGAAGAGGAGGAGGACGAGGAGGATGATGGGGATGAGTATTTTTTTGGATGAGGAAGCTTCTCAGGGGGCAATAGAAACTGCTGTCGTTGCAAGGCCGGGTTCAGGTTTTTTGAGGGAGACAAGTGACGTTGATTTGCCCGAAAGTGCTCCTCAACCCAGCACATGCACTGATTTGACAACTGGAACATTGGCCCACATGGCGGATTATGCCTTGCGTATCCTCAAAAGGGACCCACGCAATATAAAAATGACAACCGATGACGATTACTGGTTGGCCTGCCTCCTTGATCCTCGCTATAAAGGCAAATTGCAAAATATCATGCCACATAAGAACTTCGAACAAATATTGGCAACCAAACAAGCTACTCTTGTAGACCGTTTGATTCAGGCATTCCCAGCACACTGCACCAGTGATGGTTCTCACACGAGCTGCAGGGGGCAACAGGGCAGAGGTGTTAGAGGTGTACAAATCAGAAGTGGCGTAGGACAGAGGGGTTTTCTGACCAGGTTGTGGAGTGATTTTGCAATGACCGCAGACACGACAGGTACTGCAGCATCAATTCAAAGTGACAGGAGACAACATTTGTCCAGTATGGTTACTAACTATTTTTCCTCCATTATCGATGTTCTCCCTCAACCGTCATTCCCCTTTGATTACTGGGCATCCAAAATAGACACCTGGCCTGAATTGGCCGAATATGCATTGCAGGAGCTTGCTTGCCCAGCTGCTAGTGTGCTATCAGAAAGAGTCTTCAGTGCTGCTGGTTCAATACTGACTGAAAAAAGGACTCGTCTGGCTACCCAAAATGTTGATGATCTAACCTTCATTAAAATGAACCACTCATGGATTTCTAATTATTTTGCCCCACCTTTCCCGGCTGACACCTAGCTTTCCTGAAAAAAGGTCTTGCTTTGGGACTGGTGCTACTGACTGTTCCAATCTCTTAATTTGCAGCTGCTGTTTGTACAGCATACGACATGTTTACACCTCCCTAAATGGCCTAACTCCCCCCACAGGGCCGTGGTCTCGCCACTTGGCGCAAGCACCCGTCAGAGTGCCGTTTGTCTGAAGAGGTGGGTGTGCCCACTTTTGGTCGACGGCACTACCACTTGCAAAATTATCTCTCGCTGCTCCACCACTGTTTAGTCTATGCGCTGAAATCCTTCAATGCCTGGCACTGACGATAACCATTTTTTTGACATGTATGATGCTATTTAAAATAGGCAGGGGCCCTGTCCTACATTTACAGCAGTAAATACTTTGCGCCAAATTACAATGTCTGAAAGTCAGCATAGGAGCCCACCCCTGTACCTAAGTATGGCACTTTTTTTTTGCGAGACATTAACATCTATTTAGTTTTTTGGAGTACTTACTGTCTGAGGTCCCTCCTTCCAACTGTCCTCCGTCGAGCACACCAATGCTGTCTGTGTACCCCTGGCACATAATGGAAGCTGCATAGAGCCTATTTTGTTATTTTAGGCCTACTAAGTCTGTCTGCGGTCCCTCCTTCCAATTGTCCTCCACTGAGCACACCAATGCTGCCTGTGTACCCCTGCCACATAATGGAAGCTGCATAGAGCCTATTTTGTTATTTTAGGCCTACTAAGTCTGTCTGCGGTCCCTCCTTCAAATTGTCCTCCACTGAGCACACCAATGCTGCCTGTGTACCCCTGCCACATAATGGAAGCTGCATAGAGCCTATTTTGTTATTTTAGGCCTACTAAGTCTGTCTGCGGTCCCTCCTTCCAATTGTCCTCCACTCAGCACACCAATGCTGCCTGTGTACCCCTGCCACATAATGGAAGCTGCATAGAGCCTATTTTGTTTTTTTAGGCCTACTAAGTCTGTCTGCGGTCCTTCCTTCCAATTGTCCTCCACTGAGCACACCAATGCTGCCTGTGTACCCCTGCCACATAATGGAAGCTGCATAGAGCCTATTTTGTTATTTTAGGCCTACTAAGTCTGTCTGCGGTCCCTCCTTCCAATTGTCCTCCACTCAGCACACCAATGCTGCCTGTGTACCCCTGCCACATAATGGAAGTTGCATAGAGCCTATTTTTTTTTTTTAGGCCTACTAAGTCTGTCTGCGGTCCCTCCTTCCAATTGTCCTCCACTGAGCACACCAATGCTGCCTGTGTACCCCTGCCACATAATGGAAGCTGCATAGAGCCTATTTTGTTATTTTAGGCCTACTAAGTCTGTCTGCGGTCCCTCCTTCAAATTGTCCTCCACTGAGCACACCAATGCTGCCTGTGTACCCCTGCCACATAATGGAAGCTGCATAGAGCCTACTTTGTTATTTTAGGCCTACTAAGTCTGTCTGCGGTCCCTCCTTCCAATTGTCCTCCACTGAGCACACCAATGCTGCCTGTGTACCCCTGCCACATAATGGAAGCTGCATAGAGCCTATTTTGTTATTTTAGGCCTACTAAGTCTGTCTGCGGTCCCTCCTTCCAATTGTCCTCCGCTGAGCACACCAATGCTGCCTGTGTACCCCTGTAGCCTAATTTAAACCACATCGAGCCTGCTTTATTATTTTATGCCTAGGAAGTCTGTCTGTGGTCCCTCCTTGAAATCGTCCTCCGCTGACCTCAACAATGCTGCCTGTGTACCCCTGTAGCCTACTTTAAACTGCATAGAGCCTACTTTCTATTGTAGGCCTACTACATGTGTCTGTCTCGGCCAGTCCACTCCTTGCAGTTGTCCTCCACTGAACAAAGCTATGCCGCCTGTGTACTCCTGTGACCAATTGTGAACTACATGTATCCTACTTACTTTTTTTGTGCCTAGTAACTGTGTAAGCCTGTCATAACAGTTGTCCTCCACCACAGAACCCAGCTATGCCACTTGTGTACTCCTTTTACCAATTTTGACCTTAATATAGCCTTAATTTTTATTTTAGGCCTACTTCCTGTGTCAGAGCCACTAATTACACATGCCCTCCTCCGCTGAACCACGCTATGCTGCAAGTGTACTCCACTTACCAATTTTAAACTGCATTTTGCCCAATTACTTATTTAGGCCTACTTATTGTGTTTGTCTCCCATTTCAGTTGTCCTCCACTGTACAAAGCTGAGCTTCAATCTTCAGGCTCTCATTAAGTAGTTGTTGTTAAGATAACAGTGCAGTTGGCCTACTATTTCGGTTGGCAATATTTCCAAAACTGTGCATCTGTGCCAGTGCTGTCTGTGCTATATGTCATTCATTTTGTGCCACAGAAAATATACTGTGATATAGTGGGCCTGATTAAATCACTTATCTCCCATATAAATAAAAAAAATTAAAATAAAGGGAGAATAATATTGCCAAATCTGTGCATCTGTGCCAGTGCTGTCTGTGGTATCTGGCAGTCATTTTGTGCCACAGAAACTATTATGTGATATAGTGGGCCTGATTTTTCCCTGCATTCTCCCACACATAAAGAGGGAGATTTCTATTGCCAGTGTGTGCATCTGCGTCACTCCTGTTAGTGGCATATCTGCCAGCCTCTTTCTGCCAATCAAACTGTGTAGTGTAATCCAGTGGGCCTGATTTTTCCCTGCATTCTCCCACACATAAAGAGGGAGATTTCTATTGCCAGTGTGTGCATCTGCGTCACTCCTGTTAGTGGCATATCTGCCAGCCTCTTTCTGCCAATCAAACTGTGTAGTGTAATCCAGTTGGCCTGATTTTTCCCTGCATTCTCCCACACATAAAGAGGGAGATTTCTATTGCCAGTTTGTGCATCTGCGTCACTCCTGTTAGTGGCATATCTGCCAGCCTCTTTCTGCCAATCAAACTGTGTAGTGTAATCCTTGTGGGCCTGATTTTTCCCTGCATTCTCCCACACATAAAGAGGGAGATTTCTATTGCCAGTGTGTGCATCTGCGTGCGTCAGTCCTGTTCGTGGCATATCTGCCAGCCTCTTTCTGCCAATCAAACTGTGTAGTGTAATACAGTGGGCCTGATTTTTTCCTGCATTCTCCCACACATAAAAAAGGGAGATTTAAATTCACAACAAGTTTACATACACCTTCTACCTGGTTGTACAGGACCACATAACGGTTGTTAGTTTGGTTTCATTTTTCCAAGAATGAGGAAGTCTGGTGGAAGAGGTCGTGGCCGTGGGCGGTCATTGCCAGCTGGTAATGATGGTAGTGGTGGTGGTCGTGGAGCATCAGGTGGTCGTGGGAAAAGCAATATAGACCCTAAGTCTCGAGTTGTTGAGCCCGCATCATCGTCTGGCTACACAAGGCCTCGAACGCTCCCTTTTCTGGGAGTAGGAAAACCGCTTTTAAAGCCGGAGCAGCAGGAACAAGTTTTGTCTTTCCTTGCTGACTCTGCCTCTAGCTCTTTCGCCTCCTCCTCGGAAAGTGCAAAATGTAAAAGCAGCGCGTCGTCAGTGGATGTTCCTGGTCAGGGACAAGTCGCTTCCTTGTGTTCTTCACCCAGAGCAACAGAGAAGGATGCGTCAGGCGACACAACAGGTTACTCCATGGAGCTCTTTACACATACCGTTCCTGGGTTAGAAAGGGAAATTGTTAACAGGCCATGCCCATTACAAGATGAATCGGACATGGAGTGCACAGATGCACAGCCACAGCCAGATTATTATGCTGTTCCTTTGACTCAGATCAGAACATTGCCCTCGCAGTGTACTGATCCAGAATCTGACCCTGATGAGACTATTAAGCCCCGTCACGAACGCTATAGCACCGGCTTACACGGTGACCCAGAGGAAGGTGCCCAGGACATAGAAGAGGAGGTCATAGATGACACAGTTGTTGACCCCGATTGGCAGCCATTGGGGGAACAGGGTGCAGGTGGCAGTAGCTCTGAAGCGGAGGAGGAGGAGCCGCAGCAGGCATCAACATCGCAACAGGTTCCATCTGGCAGGCCCGTATCTGGTCAAAAACGTGTGGCAAAAACAAAACCAGTTGTAGGACAGCGTGGCCATCCGGTTAAAGTAGCTCAGTGTGCAATGCCTGAAAAGGTATCCGATAGTAGGAAGAGTGCAGTCTGGCATTTTTTTAACCAAGATCCAAATGATCAGTGCAAAGTCATCTGTAAGAAATGCTCAAGGACCTTCAGCAGAGGTCAGAATGTTAAAAATCTAAATACAAGTTGCATGCGTAGACATTTAACCACCATGCACTTGCAAGCCTGGACTAACTGCCAAACATCCCTTAACGTTGTAGCACCCTCTCACAATGAAGCTAGTCAGCAATACTACATCCCTTCCCTCACTGTAAGCCCACCGTTTACCACACCACATGCAGTAAATGTGTCGGTTTCGTCGCAAGGCCAAAACAGTCAGGGAATCACCAGGTTTGTGGTAGGAAACACTGTATGTAGGGCAACAGCAAGAATACCATCACCAACCCTCTCTCAGTCTGCCATGTCCACCGGCACCCCCGCTAGTTCCACCGTATGCAGCTCTCCAGTCCAGCTCACCCTACATGAGACTCTCGTTAGGAAAAGGAAGTACTCATCCTCGCATCCGCGTACACAGGGTTTGAACGCCCACATTGCTAGACTAATCTCGTTAGAGATGATGCCCTACTGGTTAGTTGAAACCGAAGCTTTCAAAGCCCTGATGGACTACGCTGTACCACGCTACAAGCTGCCCAGTCGACACTTCTTTTCGAGAAAAGCCATTCCAGCCCTCCACCAGCATGTAAAAGACCGCATTGTCCATGCACTCAGGCAATCTGTGAGTAGAAAGGTGCACCTGACAACAGATGCATGGACCAGTAGGCATGGCCAGGGGCGTTACGTCTCCATCACGGCACACTGGGTTAATGTGGTGGATGCAGGGTCCACAGGGGACAGCAATATTGGGACAGTTCTTCCTAGCCCACGGTCTAGGAAACAGTTGGCTGTAGGCGTTCGTCCCCCCTCCTCCTCCTCGTCCTCCAGCAGAAGCGAGAGCTCGTCCACAGACCGCAGTCGCACGACCACTCCATCCGCAGCTGGCACTGTTGCACACGAGGTGTCCCATTATGGAACAGCTAGTGGCAAGCGTCAGCAGGCTGTATTGGCAATGAAGTGTTTGGGCGACAACAGACACACCGCGGAAGTTCTGTCCGAGTTCTTGCAGCAAGAAACTCAGTCATGGCTGGGCACTGTACATCTTGAGGCAGGCAAGGTAGTGAGTGATAACGGAAGGAATTTTATGGCTGCCATAGCCCTTTCACAACTGAAACACATTCCTTGCCTGGCTCACACCTTAAACCTGGTGGTGCAGTGCTTTCTGAAAAGTTATCCGGGGTTACACGACCTGCTCCTGAAAGTGCGCAGACTTTGCTCGCACATCTGCCGTTCGCCCGTACACTCCAGCTGTATGCAGAACCATCAGCGGTCTTTGAAACTTCCCCAGTATCGCCTAATCATCGACGTTGCAACAAGGTGGAACTCCACACTGCACATGCTTCAGAGACTGTGCGAACAGAGGCGTGCTGTTATGTATTTGTGGGAGGATACACATACACGGGTAGGCAGTTGGATGGCAGACATGGAGTTGTCAGGTGTGCAGTGGTCGAAGCTACAAGACCTGTGTCAAGTCCTTCAGTGTTTTGAGGAATGCACATGGCTGGTTAGTGCAGACAACGCCATAATAAGCATGAGCATCCCCCTAATGCGCCTGCTGATGCAAAGTTTGAAGCACATAAAGGAGCAGGCGTCTGCAGCCGAGGACGAGGGAAGCCTAGATGACAGTCAGCCATTGTCAGCTCAGGGAAGTCTACAGGACGAGGTGGGGGCGAAGAGGAGGAGGACGAGGAGGATGATGGGGATGAGTATTTTTTTGGATGAGGAAGCTTCTCAGGGGGCAATAGAAACTGCTGTCGTTGCAAGGCCGGGTTCAGGTTTTTTGAGGGAGACAAGTGACGTTGATTTGCCCGAAAGTGCTCCTCAACCCAGCACATGCACTGATTTGACAACTGGAACATTGGCCCACATGGCGGATTATGCCTTGCGTATCCTCAAAAGGGACCCACGCAATATAAAAATGACGACCGATGACGATTACTGGTTGGCCTGCCTCCTTGATCCTCGCTATAAAGGCAAATTGCAAAATATCATGCCACATGAGAACCTCGAACAAATATTGGCAACCAAACAAGCTACTCTTGTAGACCGTTTGATTCAGGCATTCCCAGCACACTGCACCAGTGATGGTTCTCACACGAGCTGCAGGGGGCAACAGGGCAGAGGTGTTAGAGGTGTACAAATCAGAAGTGGCGTAGGACAGAGGGGTTTTCTGACCAGGTTGTGGAGTGATTTTGCAATGACCGCAGACACGACAGGTACTGCAGCATCAATTCAAAGTGACAGGAGACAACATTTGTCCAGTATGGTTACTAACTATTTTTCCTCCATTATCGATGTTCTCCCTCAACCGTCATTCCCCTTTGATTACTGGGCATCCAAAATAGACACCTGGCCTGAATTGGCCGAATATGCATTGCAGGAGCTTGCTTGCCCAGCAGCTAGTGTGCTATCAGAAAGAGTATTCAGTGCTGCTGGTTCAATACTGACTGAAAAAAGGACTCGTCTGGCTACCCAAAATGTTGATGATCTAACCTTCATTAAAATGAACCACTCATGGATTTCTAATTATTTTGCCCCACCTTTCCCGGCTGACACCTAGCTTTCCTGAAAAAAGGTCTTGCTTTGGGACTGGTGTTACTGACTGTTCCAATCTCTTAATTTGCAGCTGCTGTTTGTACAGCATACGACATGTTTACACCTCCCTAAATGGCCTAACTCCCCCCACGGGGCCGTGGTCTCGCCACTTGGCGCAAGCACCCGTCAGAGTGCCGTTTGTCTGAAGAGGTGGGTGTGCCCACTTTTGGTCGACGGCACTACCACTTGCAAAATTATCTCTCGCTGCTCCACCACTGTTTAGTCTATGCGCTGAAATCCTTCAATGCCTGGCACTGACGATAACCATTTTTTTGACATGTATGATGCTATTTAAAATAGGCAGGGGCCCTGTCCTACATTTACAGCAGTAAATACTTTGCGCCAAATTACAATGTCTGAAAGTCAGCATAGGAGCCCACCCCTGTACCTAAGTATGGCACTTTTTTTTTGCGAGACATTAACATCTATTTAGTTTTTTGGAGTACTTACTGTCTGAGGTCCCTCCTTCCAACTGTCCTCCGTCGAGCACACCAATGCTGTCTGTGTACCCCTGGCACATAATGGAAGCTGCATAGAGCCTATTTTGTTATTTTAGGCCTACTAAGTCTGTCTGCGGTCCCTCCTTCAAATTGTCCTCCACTGAGCACACCAATGCTGCCTGTGTACCCCTGCCACATAATGGAAGCTGCATAGAGCCTATTTTGTTATTTTAGGCCTACTAAGTCTGTCTGCGGTCCCTCCTTCCAATTGTCCTCCACTCAGCACACCAATGCTGCCTGTGTACCCCTGCCACATAATGGAAGCTGCATAGAGCCTATTTTGTTTTTTTAGGCCTACTAAGTCTGTCTGCGGTCCTTCCTTCCAATTGTCCTCCACTGAGCACACCAATGCTGCCTGTGTACCCCTGCCACATAATGGAAGCTGTATAGAGCCTATTTTGTTATTTTAGGCCTACTAAGTCTGACTGCGGTCCCTCTTTCAAATTGTCCTCCACTGAGCACACCAATGCTGCCTGTGTACCCCTGCCACATAATGGAAGCTGCATAGAGCCTATTTTGTTATTTTAGGCCTACTAAGTCTGTCTGCGGTCCCTCCTTCCAATTGTCCTCCACTCAGCACACCAATGCTGCCTGTGTACCCCTGCCACATAATGGAAGTTGCATAGAGCCTATTTTTTTTTTTAGGCCTACTAAGTCTGTCTGCGGTCCCTCCTTCCAATTGTCCTCCACTGAGCACACCAATGCTGCCTGTGTACCCCTGCCACATAATGGAAGCTGCATAGAGCCTATTTTGTTATTTTAGGCCTACTAAGTCTGTCTGCGGTCCCTCCTTCAAATTGTCCTCCACTGAGCACACCAATGCTGCCTGTGTACCCCTGCCACATAATGGAAGCTGCATAGAGCCTACTTTGTTATTTTAGGCCTACTAAGTCTGTCTGCGGTCCCTCCTTCCAATTGTCCTCCACTGAGCACACCAATGCTGCCTGTGTACCCCTGCCACATAATGGAAGCTGCATAGAGCCTATTTTGTTATTTTAGGCCTACTAAGTCTGTCTGCGGTCCCTCCTTCCAATTGTCCTCCGCTGAGCACACCAATGCTGCCTGTGTACCCCTGTAGCCTAATTTAAACCACATCGAGCCTGCTTTATTATTTTATGCCTAGGAAGTCTGTCTGTGGTCCCTCCTTGAAATCGTCCTCCGCTGACCTCAACAATGCTGCCTGTGTACCCCTGTAGCCTACTTTAAACTGCATAGAGCCTACTTTCTATTGTAGGCCTACTACATGTGTCTGTCTCGGCCAGTCCACTCCTTGCAGTTGTCCTCCACTGAACAAAGCTATGCCGCCTGTGTACTCCTGTGACCAATTGTGAACTACATGTATCCTACTTACTTTTTTTGTGCCTAGTAACTGTGTAAGCCTGTCATAACAGTTGTCCTCCACCACAGAACCCAGCTATGCCACTTGTGTACTCCTTTTACCAATTTTGACCTTAATATAGCCTTAATTTTTATTTTAGGCCTACTTCCTGTGTCAGAGCCACTAATTACACATGCCCTCCTCCGCTGAACCACGCTATGCTGCAAGTGTACTCCACTTACCAATTTTAAACTGCATTTTGCCCAATTACTTATTTAGGCCTACTTATTGTGTTTGTCTCCCATTTCAGTTGTCCTCCACTGTACAAAGCTGAGCTTCAATCTTCAGGCTCTCATTAAGTAGTTGTTGTTAAGATAACAGTGCAGTTGGCCTACTATTTCGGTTGGGGCCTACTAACGGTGTCTGCCGCTCCCTGTTGTTGTCCTTCACTGTACAAAGCTGAGCTTCAATCTTCAGGCTCTCATTAAGTAGTTGTTGTTAATATGTGTGGTTGGGGCCTACTAATGGTGTCTGCCGCTCCAAGGTGTTCTCCATTTTTACTTGCCTGAGCTTCAATCTTCAGGCTCTCATTAAGTAGTTGTTGTTAATATGTGTGGTTGGGGCCTACTAACGGTGTCTGCCGCTCCCTGGTGTTGTTCTCCACTGTACAAAGCTGAGATTCAATCTTCAGGCTCTCATTAAGTAGTTGTTGTTAATATGTGTGGTTGGGGCCTACTAACGGTGTCTGCCGTTCCCTGGTGTTGTTCTCCACTGTACAAAGCTGAGCTTCAATCTTCAGGCTCTCATTAAGTAGTTGTTGTTAAGATAACAGTGCAGTTGGCCTACTATTTTCTTTGGGGCCTACTAATGGTGTCTGCCGCTCCCTTGTGTTGTCCTTCACTGTACAAAGCTGAGATTCAATCTTCAGGCTCTCATTAAGTAGTTGTTGTTAATATGTGTGGTTGGGGCCTACTAACGGTGTCTGCCGCTCCCTGGTGTTGTTCTCCACTGTACAAAGCTGAGATTCAATCTTCAGGCTCTCATTAAGTAGTTGTTGTTAATATGTGTGGTTGGGGTCTACTAACGGTGTCTGCCGCTCCCTGGTGTTGTTCTCCACTGTACAAAGCTGAGCTTCAATCTTCAGGCTCTCATTAAGTAGTTGTTGTTAAGATAACAGTGCAGTTGGCCTACTATTTTCTTTGGGGCCTACTAATGGTGTCTGCCGCTCCCTTGTGTTGTCCTTCACTGTACAAAGCTGAGATTCAATCTTCAGGCTCTCATTAAGTAGTTGTTGTTAATGTGTGGTTGGGGCCTACTAACGGTGTCTGCCGCTCCAAGGTGTTCTCCAGGTTTACTTGCCTGAGCTTCAATCTTCAGGCTCTCATTAAGTAGTTGTTGTTAATATGTGTGGTTGGGGCCTACTAACGGTGTCTGCCGCTCCCTGGTGTTGTTCTCCACTGTACAAAGCTGAGATTCAATCTTCAGGCTCTCATTAAGTAGTTGTTGTTAATATGTGTGGTTGGGGCCTACTAATGGTGTCTGCCGCTCCCTGGTGTTGTTCTCCACTGTACAAAGCTGAGCTTCAATCTTCAGGCTCTCATTAAGTAGTTGTTGTTAAGATAACAGTGCAGTTGGCCTACTATTTTCTTTGGGGCCTACTAATGGTGTCTGCCGCTCCCTTGTGTTGTCCTTCACTGTACAAAGCTGAGCTTCAATCTTCAGGCTCTCATTAAGTAGTTGTTGTTAATATGTGTGGTTGGGGCCTACTAACGGTGTCTGCCGCTCCCTGATGTTGTTCTCCACTGTACAAAGCTGAGCTTCAATCTTCAGGCTCTCATTAAGTAGTTGTTGTTAATATGTGTGGTTGGGGCCTACTAACGGTGTCTGCCGCTCCCTGGTGTTGTTCTCCACTGTACAAAGCTGAGCTTCAATCTTCAGGCTCTCATTAAGTAGTTGTTGTTAAGATAACAGTGCAGTTGGCCTACTATTTTGTTTGGGGCCTACTAAAGGTACCTTCACACTTAGCGACGCTGCAGCAATACAGACAATGATGCCGATCGCTGCAGCGTCGCTGTTTGGTCGCTGGAGAGCTGTCACACAGACCGCTCTTCAGCGACCAACGATGCCGAGGTCCCTGGGTAACCAGGGTAAACATCGGGTTGCTAAGCGCAGGGCCGCGCTTAGTAACCCGATGTTTACCCTGGTTACCAGTATAAAATGTAAAAAAACAAACAGTACATACTCACCTTCGCGTCCCCCGGCGTCCGCTTCCTGCACTGACTGAGCGCTGGCCCTAACAGCAGAGCGGTGACGTCACCGCTGTGCTGTGCTTTCACTTTAGGGCCGGCGCTCAGTCAGTGCAGGAAGCGGACGCCGGGGGACGCGAAGGTGAGTATGTACTGTTTGTTTTTTTACATTTTACACTGGTAACCAGGGTAAACATCAGGTTACTAAGCACGGCCCTGCGCTTAGTAACCCGATATTTACCCTGGTTACCATTGTAAAACATCGCTGGTATCGTTGCTTTTGCTGTCAAACACAACGATACACGGCGATCTGACGACCAAATAAAGTTCTGAACTTTAATCAACGACCAGCGATATCACAGAAGGATCCTGATCGCTGCTGCATGTCAAACACAACGATATCGCTAGCCAGGACGCTGCAACGTCACGGATCGCTAGCGATATCGTTTAGTGTGAAGGTACCTTTACGGTGTGTGCCGCTCCAGGGTGTTCTCCAGGTTTACTTGCCTGAGCTTCAATCTTCAGGCTCTCATTAGGTAGTTGTTGTTAATATAACACTGCAGTTGGCCTACTAGTGTGGTTGGGGCCTGCTAACGGTGTCTGCCACTGCTTTCTGTTCTCCACTGAACAGAGCTGAGCTTCAATCTTCAGGCTCTCATTAAGTTGTTGTTTATATAACACTGCAGTTGGCCTACTATTTTGGTTGGGCCTAGTAACGGTGTCTGCCACACCTTGGTGTTGTCCTGTGTTATTTTCCAGAGCTTCAATCTTCAGGCTTTCGGGCTAGATTTGTAATATTAAACTGCATTGGGCATACTAGAGTGGTTGGGCCCTTAAAACGGTGTCTGCCGCTCCTGGGTTTTCTCCTGTTTTGTTTTCCCGAGCTTCAATCTTCAGGCTTTTGGCCTTTATTTGTAATATTAAACTGCATTGGGCCTACTACTGTGGTTGGGCCCTTAAAACGGTGTCTGCCGCTCCTGGGTTTTCTACTCCACTGAACAAACCAATGCCGCCTGGTTAGTCCTGTTACCAATTTTGAACTGCATTTAGCCCACTTTATTATTTGGGCCTATATCTGTGTTTCCTCCTCATCCTGCCCATTGCCCAGCCAGTGCTAGATGAGTCTTGTGGTACATTGACCCAGACCACTACATTCCCCTTGCATGCTACACAGCCACAATCTGACCCTGCTGAAAGTCAGGTTTCCCTTCCCGCATACTATACCACCTTACACAGGGACAAAGAGGAAGGTGCAGATGAAAGTGCAGGTTCCTTCATCAGGTGGGGGGGCATACTCGTTGGTGACGTCACTGGCACAGGGCCCCTCTGAGTACGCAAAAGTGTCGCTGCTGGTGGGAGGCGCCCCCGCCGTTCAAACAAACCGCCGTACTTTGAGGGGCCCTGTGCCAGTGCCAATGCGAACGAGTGGGCCCCCCCTGCTTGCTCAGGATCACAGCACTTGCAAAGTGGAAATACTTACCTCTCACTGCTCCACCGCCGTGACGTAGTCCACGTTTCCTGGGCCCACTAAAAACTTGAACCAGCCCTACCCCCCACAACTTTAGCCAAATGACCCCCAATTTCCAATGCCCAACTATTATTATAAAGTTAATTAAGATTGACAAGCTTCAGAAACAAGAATGGATGTTTTTGCCATTAAAATGGGCACTGTAGGTGTTTTCCAAGCCCCCACTCACTGCCGACTATGCTTCCCCATTGACTTGCATTGGGTTTCGTGTTTCGGTCGATCCCCGACTTTTCGCGATAATCGGCCGATTGTGCAGCGCCCCAGAGTCCTGGTCGTTGCAGTAATGTCGCTCCGCCACTAAGGGGGGTGATGTTACGTCTGACTGCACTAAAGGAGTTCACCTGATCAGGTAACACTCACACTACACTTCACACTCCAGCCACCAGGGGGAATGGTTCTATCTAGTAGGCCACTCCTCACACTCTGGTAAAACTGGGGGTTGGACAGGAAGACAGAGAGAAGCAACTGGGAAGAGCTAGAGAGAGGACCTGTCAGGGATGGGATCCTGACAGATTCCTAAGAAAGGACAAGAAGCGAGGTTTATTGTGCTGAGTGAGAAAAGCAGGAATACAGCAAAGAGGCAATAGGACCAGAAGGAGTTGTGCTGTAAGACCGAGGCAACATCCTTCTGAAGCGCAAACAGTCACGGTGGCCGGAACGCCGAGAAAGTAAGAGACTTTAAGTATTACTTCAAACCACGGCAGGGCAGCTAATTATAGGTTGGCTGCCTCACTAAAACACCTAAGCAGACAACGGAGGCAGCTGTGGGAGAGGGGCGACTCTAGAGTCCCGGAAGAACTCCAGGCCTACCCCGTCATACGGGTGCGTCCTAGCCACATCATCTGGGGGACAGAGAGAACTAACATCAGAGACAGACAGACTAAGTTGTGAGGACTATCCTGGGGTGTTCAGCAAGGAAGGACTACAACACACAGGCGCTAGAAGGTAGACACTGATTCCCACCTGAAAAGGGAGCTCCGGATGTGCCGTTGGACCGGCCGGTCTCAGCCAGCCCTGTTTACAGTGGTCTGGAATGGGTACCTCCAAACCTTCAGTAAAGAAAAGGTAAAGAGACTGCAACCTGGTGTCCTCGTTATTTACTGCACCTCACTGCCACCACCATCCACACCTTTCATTGGGCGCCCCTCAGCAGGGTCACGGATCGGGCCTAGCCACCGTGACAACCCCAGAGCAGAGACTCAGAGGCCCGGGTACCCCTCGGCCCTGCGGCAGTGGGGGCGCTGCAATTGCACTCGACTCGACTTTTGAGATAGTCGGGTTTCGCAAAACCCGACTCGACCCCAAAAAAAGTCGCTCAACCCTAGAGAAGAGTAATGCAGAGTTAGATTATAAAAAAAATAGTCCAAGCTTTGAACATCTTACGGAGCATCCATCATCCAAAATTGGAAGTAGTATGGCACAACTGCAAATCTGCCCAGATGTGGCTGTCCATCAAAATGGACATCCCAAGCAAAGAGAACACTAATTATACAAGCAGCCAAGAGGCCAATGGTCACTTTAGATGAGTTGCAGAAATCCACAGCTTAGGTGGAAGAATCTGTCCACAGGACAACTATTAGTTATATACACCACAAATCTGGTCTTTTTGGAAGAGTGGCAAGAAGAAAGCCATTTTTGAAAGCAAGCCATAAGATGTCACATTTACAGTTTGCAAAAAGCCATGTAGAGGACACAGCTAGCATGCGGAAAAATGTGGTCATGGTAGAGCTTTACATGATAAATGAAATGTGCTGTTTGTAGGAAAACTAACACTGCAGATCACTGTGAAAATACCATCCCCACCATCAAACATGGTGGTGGTAGCATCATGCTGTGGGGATCCTTTTATTCAGCAGGGACAGGGAAACTGGTCAGAGTTAATGGGCAGATGGATGGAGCTAAATACAGGGCAATCCTGGAAGAAAACCTATTAGAGGCTACAAAAGACATGAGACTGGGGAATGGGTATGCCTTCCAGGAAGTCCCAAAACATATTGCCAGAGCTACAGTATAATGGATTGCTTAGATCAAAGCATATTCATGTTTGTGAAAAACCCATTGAGAATCTGTGATGAGGCTTGAAAATCGCTGCTCACAGACGTCTCCATCCAATCTCACTGAGCCAGAGCAAGCGTGCAGAGAAGAATGGGCAAAAAATGTAGCCTCTAGATGTGCAAAGCTCATAGAGACATACATTAAAAACTTGCAGCAGTAATTGCAGTGAAAGATGGTCCTACAAAGTATTGATTTAGGGGGAATGAATGCAAATGCAAGTCACAATTTTCAGATTTATACTTTTAAAATAATTAGAAAACCATGTATCATTTAATTTACACTTCACCAATTCTTACTATTTTGTGTTGGTATCACATAAAAAAAAATAAAATACATTTACATTTTTGGGTGTAATGTGAACAAATGTGTCTTTTGTCACAGTCCGAAAACACGCGTCGGGGTGTCCGCCGCACCAAAACCTGCCTCCGCTCTTTGATCAGGTACCATATATACATCTTTACCATTATATTGTGCCACAGTGCCCTCTGGCTGCATTGACATCCTTTGCCCTATTATATCTACTTCACTCTCCCCTCTTAGCAGTGGGAAACATAATACAATATATGGTGCTTGATTATTTCATTGCATTACAGTCTCCTATGGCTACCTTTTTGCTGCATTATTGCAGATTGCCCACTTGTACTCTATTTTCACCAGTGTGGATTAGCATTTTTTCTGCTTTATTCTAAAGGTTTATTGCACTACTGCACTTTAGTGGCTTATTGCACTATGTTTGCACTACATTTTCCAGTATTTTTTGCTTTTACCCAGGCTTGATATGCTTGACTTCATTATTTAAATACGTGTTCATTCATTTGTAGAGCACCCACTTATTCTTTGTATTTGAATATTATTTTTATGGGGCATTGAAATTATATAATATGTACACTTGGTGGGCTATACGATTATTTTTTGGACACACATTTTTTCAATACTTAGCCAATTACATTCCAACCACTTTTCGGGCATCTTGCAATATACTGTCATTTACATCTCAACTACTGGACATCTATACATTATTACCTTTTGTGCACATTGCACTTTAAGATATATGGGCTTTGGACTAGAATTTGATTTATGATATATGGGTTTTTGATTATAATATGGCATATGTGGAAAATTAATATACAGTATAGACCAAAAGTTTGGACACACCTTCTTATTTAAAGATTTTTCTGTATTTTCATGACTATGAAAATTGTACATTCACACTGAAGGCATCAAAACTGTGAATAAACACATGTAGAATTATATACTTAGCAAAAAAGTGTGAAACAACTGAAATTATGTCTTATATTCTAGGTTCCTCAAAGTAGCCACCTTTTGTTTTGATGACTGCTTTGCACACTCTTGGCAATCTCTTGATGAGCTTCAAGAGGTAGTCACCGGGAATGGTTTTAACTTCACAGGTGTGCCCTGTCAGGTTGAATAAGTGGGATTTCTTGCCTTATAACTGGTGTTGGGACCATCAGTTGTATTGTGCAGAGGTCTGGTGAATACACAGCTGATAGTCCTACTGAATAGACAGTTAGAATTTGTATTATGGCAAGAAAAAAGCAGCTAAGTAAAGAAAAACGAGTGGCCACCATTACTTTAAGAAATGAAGGACAGTCAGTCCGAAAACGTCCCCAAGTGCAGTGGCAAAAACCATCAAGCGCTACAAAGAAACTGGCTCACATGAGGACCGCCCCAGGAAAGGAAGACCAAAAGTCACCTCTGCTTCTGAGGATGTTTATCCGAGTCACCAGCCTCACAAGCCGCAGATTAACAGCAGCTCAGATTAGAGACCAGGTCAATGCCACACAGAGTTCTAGCAGCAGACACATCTCTACAACAACTGTTAAGAGGAGACTTTGTGCAGCAGGCCTTCATGGTAAAATAGCTGCTAGGAAACCACTGCTAAGGACAGGCAACAAGCAGGAGAGACTTGTTTTGGCTAAAGAACACAAGGAATGGAGATTAGACCAGTGGAAATCTGTGCTTTGGTCTGATGAGTCCAAATTTGAGATCTTTGGTTCCAACCTCCGTGTCTTTGTGCGACACAGTAAGGGTGAACGGATGGATTCTACATGCCTGGTTCTCATCGTGAAGCATGGTGGAGGAGGTGTGATGGTGTGGGGATGCTTTGCTGGTGACACTGCTGGGGATTTATTCAAAATTGAAGGCATACTGAACCAGCATGGCTACCACAGCATCTTGCAGCGGCATGCTATTCCATCCGGTTTGCGTTTAGTTGGACCATCATTTATTTTTCAACAGGACAATGACCCCAAACACACCTCCATGCTGTGTAAGGGCTATTTGACCAAGAAGGAGAGCGATGGGGTGCTACACCAGATGACCTGGCCTCCACAGTCACCAGACCTGAACCCAATCGAGATGGTTTAGGGTGAGCTGGACAGCAGAGTGAAGGTAAAAGGGCCAACAAGTGCTAAGCATCTCTGGGAATTCCTTCAAAATTGTTAGAAGACCATTCCCAGTGACTACCTCTTGAAGCTCATCAATAGAATGCCAAGAGTGTGCAAAGCAGTCATCAAAGCAAAAGGTGGCTACTTTGAAGAACCTAGAATATAAGACATAATTTCAGTTGTTTCACACTCTTTTGTTAAGTATATAACTCCTCATGTGTTAATTCATAGTTTTGATGCCTTCAGTGTGAATGTCCAATTTTCATAGTCATGAAAATACAGAAAAATCTTTAAATGAGAAGGTGTGTCCAAACTTTTGGTCTGTACTGTATATTCCTTTGTTACCTCTGAGTTGGTTTTTAACATTGATTTTATTTTGATATATTACCATTTTCTTATTTTGTAATGTGCAGACACCTCTTGTATGCGGTGCTACTTCTTTGCAATTTGTTAATAAAGGTATTTAATTTACATATATCTTCTCGTCCCATATTACTCTGATCACAAGTTCGGTTCTTCTTTTTCTCGGTTTTCCTTAGTACGACATATCTTCAGCTCTACCACTTTTTCGTCCTGGACTATCCCTAAGCCAACTGACTCTGTCAGCTTCAAGAATTTCCTGTCCACCTTAGAAGTGTACTCGGGATCAGTCACCTGCCCTTCACATGATTCCACTGACCTCAAGATGTCAAAAGACGAGGCCCTCTCCTTGGTACCTGGCCCAAGCCCTAGGCTCCAGACATTGCAGGAATGTCCACAAGGGATATCAGCACGGCCGACCGCTGCCTTGAACGATTGGCCCCTGTCGACCCCAGCAGCCCACTCCATCTGACCTTCAACTTGGGAGGGTATCTCCCTCTCTCCTGACACAACCAGGAAGTGCCCAGTTGAGAGACACACATCACTATTCATATTACATATGAAACTGCAGAATAATGTACACAAAGCGCGATTGTTGTCTTCAGAGATAGAAACGCAGAAGAATCCATCATCATTACAGAGCAGTGGCTTCTTTTCCCATTCTGCTATGTTGACAGGGTGGGACTTCCGATGTCATGCAGATTGACAGTGGAATCCTCCAGTTAAGCATTGGGAATCTGGCTGTCAATCAGAATGATGTCGAAAGTCACGACCCATCAACAGAGTGAAGCGGAAAAGAAGCCGCTGCTCTGTCAACATGATGTTAGCAGAAGCAGCTGAATCGATGGCAGGAGTAGTCTGTGACCGCTCTGTGTCAGCGAAGAATGGCATTGAGCAAAACAGGCAGCTAAGTAGCAGGTAACTACCTGTCTGTTAGTGCTTAGGCACACTTGTTGTTTTTCACAAAGTCCTGAATATCCTATTTAATAATGACATTGTATGGAGTTGATACTAGGGCATAGGCCTACCTACATCTACCTACACCTAGAGTTAGTACAAGATCTATCTTCACCTTCTGCCATTCCTGGACCTGCTAATGTTATGGGAGTATATTATGTATCACTGTGTACGTAGACAGAACAACTTTTAGTCTAAGGTTTCATGTCAGCTCAGTACTTAGTCTTAGTGATATTATAATACAATTGCAGAATTATTCCAGCCACCCTGTAACTTCCATGTGTCTTTATAGTGCAATAAATTCTAGATTTATGTTGGCTTGTATTTTAATATTAAATACTTGATCTTGGAGTGTATGGATGGTAGAGGATCAGTATATCATGTACCAGCTGAATTCCGCATGGCTGCAAGTTAAAACACATCTAGGATTTTGGAGCATAATCCGTTCTTCACGCCTAGTAATAGAAATTGCAGTCACAGTAGGCTATGTTTTGATGATTGCTATGGACATTGGTTCATGGCATATAATAATGAAATAGGAGCAAGTAATTAACCTGTGTGAAAAGTAATTTCATGATAGTAATTTAGCTTCCTTGTAACTGGCCCAGGCCACCAGCCAAGTGGTTAGTAGGAAGGTCCATGACTCATTTACTTCTATCCCTTACTTCTTTGTCGAAGACTACAACCTCAAATTCGACCTGTCGATAATCTTTACATTCCCCACACTGAGGATAAATTATCCTAGTGGTCCTTTGGGGGTGTTGCTTATAAGGTAATTATGCATAACATCCTAAAGACATGCCCCCAGAGATTCCTGTGTGCCACACCTATTTGAAAAACTGGAACTGTATGGAACACAAGCAAATAAAAGACGGATTACTCAGGATCATCAGAAATAAAACAAGAGCAAAAACTGTCCATGGTATTCAACTATCAAGAGCTGACATAACCCAGAAGTCCTTGTGTCTTAAGCATGGGAGGTCCTAATTGGCATCATCCCTGCCAATTCTCAACTTGTGACACGTCTTAATACCATGCTTGTAAGTCAGCATGTACAAAGATATTCTAGGCATGTGTGCCTAAGCCCCAAATTCTGATAAATGGCATGTGACCACGAGGCAGACCAAGTTTCTTTCTCCCTTACTACTACTACTGATGGGTTGATCAGTTCAGTACTGTGTGAAGTTCTGTTTTGTAATCTGATTGTCAAATTAGCATCTTGGGAAAATTAGTAAATCAGCTCCATAAGATTTAACTCTCATTTGAATTTTTTCTCATTAACATTAATCAGCTAAAATTGTCTTGCAAATTGCTGTCAATTTAACTAATCAGAGAGAATTCTTAGAATCATAATGACGAAAATTTTCTCAGTGTATTCTACTCTGCTGGCCAAATAACAAAAATATGTACTATGGATTATAGCGTTGTGCACTTGTATACATACGGTATCGGGGTTTCTTGTAATGAAGGGTTCAACACTAAGTCTCCATTGCTGCTTCCAGTTATTGTCTACAGTGGTGATGTCATATCGACAGTTCTTCAGCGAATAAATGAGTTCAGCATCTCTGCCTGAGTAAGCAAAAAGCATTTTTCAGCCATGGGACAGAAGTTTTCTGAAAACCCTTCAAAATAATACATTTACATAGTCCAAATAGGTCTTTTTTAATAAAATCTTCTGCACAAAGCAGCTGAGACCCTAAGTGGCTCATGACCGCCACTGTGCAGATCTCATACTTATGGTCTCGTGACGATGGCTGGAATCGGCAAGTGGAGCCGAATTTTCACTGTGTGTACATCACACACCATTAGGATTCAGCAAATTAGCTGAAAATTTCCTCATGATGGCTTGTGACTATCCATCATCCTCTTGATTACATTCCAGAGGTTTTAAATGGGGTTCAGGTCTGGAGATTGGGCTGCCCATGACAGGGTTTTGATGTGGTGGTCTCTTAATTTTTGCCAGAGCTGTATGTTTGCCCTGGCTGCTTCAACTCTATCCCTGTCAATAATGTACAGACAGTACTGGTTCCCAGTCTCTCCATTTATATAATAAAGCACATGTAGTATTATCTTCCCATATTACACTGGAAATAATGTATTTACACTGGTAAGTTTTGCTGTAAACTATGTAAGCACAGACAGTACTACTGCCATGTCTCTCTTACTCTGTAAATAGTGTAAGAGTGCTGCCCCTCAGTATATCCTTGCAAATAATGTAAGGACAGAAAGACCTGTGTCATAGTGCAGCGCCCCAGAGTCCTGGTCGTTGCAGTAGCATGGTTCAGCCACTAAGGGGGGCCATGCTGCGTTCGATGGCACGGAAGGAGTTCTCTGAGCAGGTATCACAGTCACCAATACATTTCACAGCTGGGCCTCCGGGGGGAGCTAAGGGTGCTATTCATTAGGCCACTCCCCACCATAGTGGGTAAACTGGGGGTCAGGCAGGAAGTTAGAGAGAACGCTGACGGGATTGAACGGAGCAACACCTGGTGGCAGAGGGTGTTGTGAAGGGAGAGACTGTAGGGTCTCTGCCAGGGGTGGGATCCTGGCAGAGGCTTGGCATGGAAAGAACGTAAAGGGACCGTGCCTGCTCAGCATAGCGGCGGTGCCCAAGGAAGGACTAAGAAGCGAGATAGATTGTGCTGAGTGAGAAACGAAATCAAGCGAAAGGAGATACCAGTGAGGGTTGTGCTGAAAGAGGCAGCACCTTACTGAGGCGCACTACCGGTGGCCGGAACGCCGAGGAGGTAAAGAGTTTCAAGCCATACCTCAGACCTACGGCAGGGCAGTTAGCTTGAGGCGGACTGTCTCACGCATCACCCAGGAAGGCAAAGGGGGGTACCAACAGGAGAGGGGCGCAGATAGAGTCCCGGAAGATCTCCGAGCCTCCCCGTCATACGGGTGCGTTCCTACCATAGTATCTGGAGGGACGAGGAAGATCATTGCGAATTAAGTTGTTGTGAGGGAACACGAGAAACAGACACAACAGTTGTGGGGTACTTTCCGTAAGCACAGCAGGGAAGGACTGCAACACATAGCGCTAGAAGGAAGGCACCGATTTCCACCTGCAAGGAGAGCTCTGGAAGTGCCATTGGACCGGCCGGACTTGCGCAGCCTGGTGAGCCGTATTCCGGACTGAGGACCCAGAGAGCTTCAGTAAAGAGGTAAAGAGACTGCAACCTGGTGTCCTCGTTATTTACCGCGACCTGCACCCCACAACTGCACCGCTACAACATCACTTATTGCACCGGACGTCCCCCACTGACAGACAGGGCCACGGACCGGGTCTAGCCACCGTGACAACCCCAGGACTGAGACCTAGAGGCCCGGCTCCGGGTACCCCTCGGCCCTGCGGCGGTGTGGGGGCGCTCCAACTTGGCGTCACGAACAGGATCTACTTAAGCCTGAAGAATCAGGTCATGTGTGCCTAGAGACTGTGATTTATTGTGTGTGGACTGAACTTTATTGCAAGACTGTGTGCTGTGCCAGTTGCCGCCAAAATCCGCCGCCATTGCAGCGCTGAGGAGAGCGCAGGAAGAGAAGAAGGGCGTGGAGTGGGCGTAGACAAGCTGGAGAGCGCGAAGAATAATGGCCGCCCAGTCTAAATATTTCTGTGCAGTGAGGACGTGTCCGTCAGCAGCAGAGATCCGCCTCCTGATCCTTAATGGGGGGCGGAGGCAGAGAAAACGAAACTGCTCACGCAGGAGAGAGCGGGAAAAAGACCAGGAAGCGACCCACGTGGAGGACGCTATGGCCAGCAGCTCCGAACCCGACAGCGGGGTTGAAGTGGAAGTCTCCCCTGACTACCCGGACGAGCCCAGCAGCCTGTCCTCTGTGGATAACACCAAATTCCTGAGAGCCGAGATGGAGGATTTATATACCCGGCTCCTCCAACTGCATGTAAGAGTCCAGGCCCCGCATCAGGCGGTGCCGGCAGCGGGTTCCCGGACATCGGAGGAACCAGCGGGACCTGTTGCGGAAAGTGGATTCGTACCGGTGGGTGAGTCCCCCGGTCCTGCCCCACCAGCCGAGGGTGTGTTAGTGGGTCCCGTAGCAGCACCGCCTCTCCCGGGGACCCATAGACTTCAGCGCCTGTTACCATGGGAGGAAGCCACGGGCATGGAACACCGTATGCGAGCCCCTATCACCCCTACTCCCTTGCCGTGTGAGGTCAGTGCGGAGCGCACGGTGTGCCGCTGGGTGAACCCTGGATCCAATCTCATGGGGTTCCCCGGGGTGGAGACCCAGAAGGGAGAAATGGTACAGGCCCTAAGCTGGGAAGAATATCAGACCCAGCTGGAATAGCGGTGGCAAGAGGAAGAGAGAATACATCAGGCCAAACGGGAGGCCTACCATCAAAAAGATTTGGCGGTTAAGGATCGGGCCCGCAAGGACCCCACCACCCATCAGGCCCCGCGCAGGCAGGGCATTGTCACCATCTTCAAGCTCCGAGGAGGCTGGGGCTTTATCAAGGAACCGGGGCTGTATGCGGAGGTCTTTGTCAATCGCCGGGATGTGGAGTCGCACCTCAGAGAAGGTCACCCGGATCGGGACCTCTACCCGGGGGACAGCGTTACCTACACCCGGCACTTTGGAGAGAAGGGGTGGTTTGCTCTGAATGTGTATAAGCAGGAGAGGCCAGCCCCTGTAGCCAAGGTGTCACCGTGTGATCGATCTGAAGCCACTCCGGTCGCCTCCACCTGCCTGGCTGCGGAACCTGGAGCCCGCAGGTTGATCACCGCCACCACAGCAGTGGCCAAGGGAGTGCCTCTTCGGGTGGTTGAGACTCCTGAGGAGCCAGCGCAGAGAGCAGTGGGAACCCAGACCTTCATCGCTGCGCACGATCTGGTCATACAACAGACCCGAACACATGGGGTGTACCTGGCAGTAGGAGTGGATCTGAACCCTGAACTGCAGGGATCCACCTGCCGGGTGGCGCCTCGTGGAAAGTTTTGAAAGTACTATCATTGGATGGAAAATGTAAATAGTTAACTGTTCATTCCTTTAACTGTTCCTGTTTGCTGCTAAACCCGTCTAGGGTTAAAGGTGACCCCTTTGTTGACCCGGGGTCACTGTTGTTTTCCTGAAGTTTATACAGTTTTAAAAAAAAAAAAAAAAAGAGAACTGCAGAAATCATGAACTGCGCATGATTCAAACTTTCCCTTGTAAATAGTTTGCACTTTCTTAAAGGTGCTCCCTACTGGTTTTAGTCAAAAGACACTTTGCGAAGAAACCGTTCCTACTGGTCCTAGTTAAAGACACTTTGTGAAGATACCGGACCGGAACTTTGCATGAGACTGGTAGGCTGAGAAGACGAGCTACCTCAGAGAGACCTGGTCCCCTCTTAAAGGGGATGTGAAGAATTGTACTTGAAAGCGATACTGTTACGGAACAGTAATGTGGTAATGATGCCTTGAAAAGAAAATGTAACTGTTTTACATGCCGAGTTATATGTGTTGAATTTGTTAAAATGTGAAATTTGAATAATGTTTTGAAGACAGGAAAGATGCAGAGAGCCCGTAGGGGTAGAAGTAGAGGTCTGCATAGTTGAAAGTAAGAGAAGTAATAATGAGGGTGAGGATAGAAGGTAAACCCTGCGTCCCCATTGAAAAGTTACTTTGTTGCTAAGGACAGAGAGTGAACCCGTAGGGGTTAGAGAGTGAGTCCTTAAAGGGGCCGAGTAGAGCTGGCTCAGAGTTCTTCAACCGAAAGGAATGTTATGTCTATACTGTGTATAGTAGCGAAAGGCAGTAGGCCCTGGCTGAACAGGGCGGTCCTGTAGAAGAAAGGAGAGGCAGTAGGTCTGGTGCCGTAGGGACAGGCGGTCCTGCAGGTTCACAAGAAGGAGAATGTAAAGTTGAAATGCCTTATAATGTGATTATAGGAAGGCCTTTGATAGACTAAGAGTGTGAGTTTCTTAAAGGCAATGTTAAGTTATTATTTCAGAAATTGCACTAAATAGAATACCCGGTTGGGTAACAGAAGTTATTTATACTCTGTAAATTATAAGGTTAATTATGTTTGTAACGTTACAAGTGTCCTCACCTCCCATAAAGGGAAGCCTACTTAAGTATACTTATTGTTATTTGCACTCAACAAAATTGTATGTCTTTTTGCTAACCTGTATTGTTGTTTTTCTTCCCAGTCCCGGAGTACTGTGTTTAACCAGGGGGGAGTGCAGCGCCCCAGAGTCCTGGTCGTTGCAGTAGCATGGTTCAGCCACTAAGGGGGGCCATGGTGCGTTCGATGGCACGGAAGGAGTTCTCTGAGCAGGTATCACAGTCACCAATACATTTCACAGCTGGGCCTCTGGGGGGAGCTAAGGGTGCTATTCATTAGGCCACTCCCCACCATAGTGGGTAAACTGGGGGTCAGGCAGGAAGTTAGAGAGAACGCTGACGGGATTGAACGGAGCAACACCTGGTGGCAGAGGGTGTTGTGAAGGGAGAGACTGTAGGGTCTCTGCCAGGGGTGGGATCCTGGCAGAGGCTTGGCATGGAAAGAACGTAAAGGGACCGTGCCTGCTCAGCATAGCGGCGGTGCCCAAGGAAGGACTAAGAAGCGAGATAGATTGTGCTGAGTGAGAAACGAAATCAAGCGAAAGGAGATACCAGTGAGGGTTGTGCTGAAAGAGGCAGCACCTTACTGAGGCGCACTACCGGTGGCCGGAACGCCGAGGAGGTAAAGAGTTTCAAGCCATACCTCAGACCTACGGCAGGGCAGTTAGCTTGAGGCGGACTGTCTCACGCATCACCCAGGAAGGCAAAGGGGGGTACCAACAGGAGAGGGGCGCAGATAGAGTCCCGGAAGATCTCCGAGCCTCCCCGTCATACGGGTGCGTTCCTACCATAGTAGCTGGAGGGACGAGGAAGATCATTGCGAATTAAGTTGTTGTGAGGGAACACGAGAAACAGACACAACAGTTGTGGGGTACTTTCCGTAAGCACAGCAGGGAAGGACTGCAACACATAGCGCTAGAAGGAAGGCACCGATTTCCACCTGCAAGGAGAGCTCTGGAAGTGCCATTGGACCGGCCGGACTTGCGCAGCCTGGTGAGCCGTATTCCGGACTGAGGACCCAGAGAGCTTCAGTAAAGAGGTAAAGAGACTGCAACCTGGTGTCCTCGTTATTTACCGCGACCTGCACCCCACAACTGCACCGCTACAACATCACTTATTGCACCGGACGTCCCCCACTGACAGACAGGGCCACGGACCGGGTCTAGCCACCGTGACAACCCCAGGACTGAGACCTAGAGGCCCGGCTCCGGGTACCCCTCGGCCCTGCGGCGGTGTGGGGGCGCTCCAACAGTCTATCCCTATAAATAATGTAAGTACAGTTAGTACTGTCTGCCTTTAAAATCCATGGAATAATATATTTGCAGGTGATACTACCTTATGAATTTTCACTGTAAGTTATTTAAGCAAAGATACCACAGTGCTTTCGTATCGTTCACTCTCTAAAAATATTAGTGCTGAGAGTACTGCTTCCACATAACTTCCGATAAATAATGTAAGGTAAGTACAAAAAGTTCTGCCTTAGTTTCCTTCAGTAGAAATAGTGTAAGTAGGGGTAATATGTGTATTCCAGTAAATAAAGTGGGTGTAGATAGTACTGCTTCTTTGTCTCTTGTGGTACTTGATGTAAGTAGTGATTGTGAGTCACCGGCCAGGGCCGTGGGGTACTCGGCACCGGGTCCGGTACTCAAAGGGGGATGTCACGGTGGCGGCGACCCGGTCCGTGGCCCTGGGCGCCCATGTTAAACGGAATGTCCTTAAAGGGGTTTTAAATAAAGTTTATGTTCGTGATGCCACCTGTGGTATTCGGTCAGTGGGGACCGACGCTGCTTAAAGGGGTCCACTGGGGTGATGTTATGGCAGCTAGATGGTATAACTTCCCACAGGTGGAGTATGGACCCAGGGAACCCGGTATGTAGGTGAAGATGGTAAATGCAGTAGAGAAAGAGAACTTAGGTTTACAGTCTCTTTACCTGGTTTACTAGAGACTTCAGGTATCCACAGTCCAGATCACAGGTATAGGCAGGGTCCGGCCGCTTTGGAAGCAAGTTCAGATTTCCCTTTACCAGGTGGAGATGAAAGCCTTACTCATAGCGCTGTGGTATTGTAGTCCCTTACTGCCTATGGCTTCTAGCAAGGTCCTCACATTTCTTCTCGGTCCTCCATAAAGGTGGGACACAAACCCATATGACAGGTGGCTCGAGCCTTTTTACAGGGTCTCTATAACGACCCGGGCTCTATGTGCCACTGTGTGTCCTGGTTATTAGGGCAGACAGGTGACATGTAGTCCAGCTGTCCTGCTGGTTTCTGCTGTGCCTCTTAGAGTCCGATACAACCTCGGTCTTCCGGCTACCGGTATCTGTGCTCTGCCAAGGAGATAGCCCAGTCACGGCTATCCTTCCCAGATGTCACTCTCCTGTGTTACGCTCTCTACAATCTGTTCTTTCCTTCTTTATTCTCTTTCTCCAGGAGCTGCAGCAACTCTGGCTGCACTGCCCCTTCAGTCTTTCCGACACTCACTGTCCAACTGCTCTCTCTTCTGTCCTTCTGACAGACTGCTCACTGACTTCCCCTCTAGCCAGAATATATGTCAAGGGAAGTTCCCCAGAAAAAAATGTGTTCTGAGCTCCCCCTTCTAGCCTGGAGAGCGAACATGTTGCACGTTTGTGTTTACCGGATAGAAGAGATCTTCCCTTACTTCCAAGCGTGACATCACTCTCCTCGTGAGGAAAGCAATGCCACTGTAACAACCAGGACCCTGGGGTGTTACAAGTGTGCCACCTCCTTGTCTCACCTCATTTTCTGTTCCTGTATGTAGTTTAAGATAAAACGTCCTCATTGTCTCTTCCAATAAATAATGTAAATGCATATTGCACTGGTTCTTTGTGTATCACAGTAATTAATGTAGTTAAAAATAGTACTGCCTCCTAGTCTCTTCCGTATTACATGCAGTACATATACTACTAACTCCTTGTCTTATTACATGTAGTAAATATACCCCTAACTCCTTGTCTCCTAGTAAATAATGTGAGTACAGAGAGTACTAACTTCCTATGTCTCCTAGGAAATATTGTAGGTGTAGACAGTACTTACCCCTTGTCTCTCCTTGTGCTTAATGTAAGTAGCTATCGTACTACCTCCCAGTATCACATTGAAAATAACATAAGTACAGATAGTACTGCCTCCTTTTCTCTTCCATCATTTAAGGTAAGTGAAGATAATACTACCTCATGATATATTCCTGTAAATAATGTAAATAATTATAGCTCTGCCTCTTTTTGTTTCCAAGTAAACAATGTAGTTACAGATAGTACTGCATCCTTGTCTCTTCAAGTATTATATGTAGTAAACAAAATAGTGCTTTCTTGTCTCTCCTTGTAAATAATGTGAATACAGATAGTACTGACTGCCTGTTTCTCCCAGTAAGTATTGTAGGCAAAGATAGAATTGCTTCCTTGTTTCTACCTGTATTTAACTTAAGTACAGATAGTACTGCCCCCTTGTCTCTACTTGTAAATATAGTAAGTACAAATATCTTATACATTGTCTATTAAGAATTTAGACACATGCTTCCCTTTCTCTTCTTGCTGTAATTGTTGTTATGCAAATAATTTTTCAAGTACTGACTTCCTAGTGAGCTTGTGGATAGCTATTGAATCAAGTGCGGACTTGTAATCTGCCCAGCTAGGAAGATTCCCGGTGGGTCATTACAGGATGTGCGCTGGTGGCCATGTGAAATGTGATAATGGGAGCAATTTTTTTTTTTTTTAATGTATGGGACCAGTCTGCAAAGGCAGAAAAATAACGGATCCTGATAGTCTGATAGGAGGTCTAATCTTAGTGGGGCATTCCAGTTCCCTTCTCAAGTCTAATTTATTGATACCACCCGGGCCATCACGCATGACCACTTTAGGTATGTCCCTGAATCAGAAGATTTTTACCGTATATTATGAGGAAAATGCTTTTTTCTAACTCTTCATTTGGTGTCTACTGCTGATAAAGACTTGATGAATGTTGCCTGAAGACATGAGTGTTTTTTTGTTCGTGACTGCTTGCCCAGCAGGTCTATCAACACTCGGTATCACATAGCGTCTTGGATAACTTGTCAAGGAGCAGGGTCTTCACGAACGGCACAGAAATATTGTTTTCCTCTAAATAAACTCTGCCCAGCAAAGTGGCAGTAATTAAATGTAGGTATTATTGAAGACTCAGTTATATAATGTTACAGATTACCGGGATGGAAGGACCATAATCGAGGCAGGATGGCTGCAGTAGAAATCACACAATAAGGTCAACGAATCAACTGCCTGGAAACTTTTTTAGATGTGTTCTCTCAGAAGTGATACTTTTTTTTTTGCTTTTTTCTATAGTCGTATATTGTGAATAATCTGATATTTAAAAGCAAAGTAAAACTCTGTTTGGTGATTCACTCACTACTTTTCCCGGAAAAATTGCTATGACTTCTAAGAGAGACAGTCGACCGTACTGGAATTTACACTCTACATTCTTTGGTTCATGAGAAGTGAGAGAGCAATGAGCCACAATGATGAGAAACATCCTCGCACCAAGTGGTCTCACGGATTTGTTGCCTGCTAGTTGTCTCCATTACGAGAAACTGCCGACACGCAGAAAGGTGTGCAGATAGTCTGTGTGGCGGTTGCATTTCACTCCAGCTGAATTCCTTCTTCATTTGTTAGCAATGTACAGACACAGGTTGGAGGAACGAGTATTAATTGTGAAAACATATTGGAAAACTCCTTAAAGAGGCGCCAAAGTGAGTTTCTACAGAAGTTTGGAGGTCAAAATCCGCCATCCAAACTGTGTATTCTATCATTGGTGTATAAGCTGGAACACACAGGAACATTACTGGATAGGCATGATGGAGGAGGTCCCCAAAAAAAGTCTGAGGAATCAATTCAAGATGTGAAATGGCGACTTCTGGCATCTCCACATAAATTACTGCACAGGCTTTCCCAGTGGACAGTCATGTCATATTCACGTGTCAACAAGCGGCCCAGAAAGGACGTGTTTGCCCGTACAGAGTCACTGTACTGATTTTACACCTCTGGATATTTCTTTGTGCTCATTTGAAAGGTTGGATGAAGAGTAAGAAGCCATGAACATTACAGGCACTCCGAGAGAATATACAGTGAGAAATTCAGGCTGTTACCCCAGTCGTCCTGAGTAATAAATTCAACAATATGGAAGCCACATGCAGGAATTTAACCCTACTGTGTCCTGCTGAGAATAAGTTCCCCGGCCTATCCAATGCGAGCAGACTCCATATAAGGCAGATGCCCCTCCTCTCTTTGCTTGAACATTTGGTTCCTACCCCATTTGTTCACATGCATGCTTCTTGTTACCGACCCGACAAGTTTTCCGTCCTGACCCTAGCTATTCCTACTGATCATATACTGCCTGCCCTGAGCATGGACTGTCTGACCACGTTTTGTCTTTTCCCTCAAGTATCGCATACCTGTGCATCTGACCCTCCAGTCAGCTGCTGCAGACCCAATGACTGCTCTGGAGTGGTAACTGGCGACTACCGGCGGCCAAGCCCAACACCACCAGAGGCCCTAGTGAATACCAGATAGTCGCTTAGGCTTCTTTCACATTTCCGTTGGTACGGAGCCGTCACGAAGCGTCGGTCCGACGTACCGACGGAAGTGTGTCACATTTCCGTCAGACTGCAGGGTGAGGAAAGATCGTGAGAGCGATATTTCCTGCTGGGCATGTGCAGTCTGAAATACTGGATGTGACCTACAGAAAAACGTTCCCTTGAACGTTTTTCTGTAACGATGGTCCGCCAAAACCCGACGCAACCAGTGCACGACAGACGCAACGTGTGGCCATACGTCGCGATCCATCGGCAATACAAGTCTATGGGAAAAAAATGTATCTTGCGGGCAAATTTGCAGGATGCGTTTTTTACCCAAAACGACGCATTGTGACGGATTAAAAAAACAGAAATGTGAAAGTAGACTTAGTCACGCCACTCCAGGGTAAGTAGGACCCATGGCGCAATAGGTCCATACCCACCAGTGCTACAGCTACAAATATTTTGTCTATTTTGCACAAAGTTTGGGATGGCCTGAAACGCGCCCTAGTACTGTATTGAATTTTATCCGGAAATAAGTAATCGCAGTATTGAAGCTACGCGAGTGTGAGGAATTCTCTGATGTTCGCCGTTCGATCCTTTCCATGAGCACCACTGAGACAGCAGAGTGCCGATTGTTCTCTAAAATATCCAGTGTGGTCCATAGAAAAGAGCAGTGGGCAACAAATCTAAGCTAACTACTATAAAGGATGGGGTTTGGCATATCCCTAGAGAAAATTTATACACAAATACAGCAGAGAGGAGACATCTGGTATAATCCCAATTGTGACTCAGATTGCATTGGGATATTTTAACTTAAAACAAAGTTAAAGGCAATTTATTGCTGAATTATCTTAGTTTTGTCTATAAACAAGCAAGGAATCTCATACATTTAGTAGTCCCGACAATACAGCAAATTATGGAGTGTAAAGGAACTGAAAAGGCAGAAAATCCAGGTCCCCTTGTCCAAGTTTTTACCATCCACACTTAGCAAAGCTTTAGATGAAATGCGATGGGAGAGCATTAATACTCAGACACTGGTCTTTAGATTTATATGATTTTGGATTATCCTTTCGGTGCACCTAATTCTCTTCAAGCAATCAGTTTCCTTTTGTTATAATATTTTTTTGATTTCTACCCTTTATTGTGCTGTTGATTACCTTATTTATTTTACTTACCTTATTTTGCAGACTATAAGACTCCAATTTTTTCCCCAAAATTTGGGAGCACATCTTATAGTCCAAAGGTAGTTTATAAAGGGAAGTTTATTTTCCTTCTCAAAATTTGTGGTGCGTCTTATAGCCCAGTGTGTCTTACAGTCCTCAAAATACGGTATACAGTGCCATTACCTCCACACCACTTATGAGACACAACTAACTGCCTCCTTTTCTGACTGTGCATTCCCCCGTAAGTCTAAGACAGCTTTTGATTGGTGCTGGATCCTACCTGCCCTTTAGATTTGTAGGCTTTTTACAGCTTTTTACCTGGGAGAGGTGCAGCACCCCAGGTAACCGGTTGTTGCAGTGATGTTGCCTTCCTTTTGGCGAGGGTGATGTGATGCTTGGAGGCAAGGGAGATTCTTTCTATCAGGTAAGGCACTCGCATTCAACATATTCCAAATCCAGGCCAGAAGGGGGAGCTCAGGCACATATTCAGGAGGCTTCCCTTAGCTATAAGTTTCCTGGTCTGGAGAAGGAGTAGACATAGGGGCCGAGCAGCCATGAGGGAGCTGCTACCCCTGGAAAGAGCGAGAATTTGAAGGGGAGTTGAATAGTGGAGGAGCTTAGAGGGAAGATGCACAGAGGAGGAATAGGCTCAGGAGGGGAACAGCGGAAGGACACCCTAGGAGCCAGAGCGCAGAAGCCGGGTACCAGGAGCCCGAGGTCATGTAGTTCTCCAGGACGCACGGCAGAACCAGAGGGCATAGGACTGTATGTCAATTGCCTGCATCAAGTCTGAGGTGAAGCAGTGACCTTAGAGCCCGGGTCATGATAGAGATCCTATAAACAGGCTCGAACTGCCTATCGTACAGACATCTGTCTTAGGACAGGAGAGAGGGGACTTGGAATTATCTTCAAGGGGCAGGACCTAACCAACTAAATAGCGCAAGTAGTAGAGGCTTACGGACCTCACCTGGGAGAGGGATCTCCTATTGCCTCTAAGCCGGCCGGACCACAGCTTCCCTGCACTTGGTACCCTGAACTGAGGACTGCTACTACCATCAGTAAACCAGGTAAAGACTGCAAACCTGTGTCCTCGCTCTTTTCCATACCATTCACCACACCATCGGTGCCATACACTTGGGAAGCCCTGGGGACCCCGCTTCACCTGTGGGAAGCGTCAACCATCTTGCTGCATACCATCACCCTAGAGGACCCCTTTAAGCAGCATCGGTCCCCATTGACCGAACACCACAGGTGGCGTCACAAACAATAGACATTATTCACAATACCCCTTAAAAGACCTTTCCCCTTTAATTGGGCGCCCAGGGCCACAGACCTGGTTGCAGCCACCGTGACATCCCCTTTAACACCGGACCCGGCACCGAGTACCCCGCTGCCCTGGTAGGGCGATCCAGAGGCATGTTTAATAATTATTAGTTTGAGGCTCCCATCATAGAAAGGTTGCCTTGTTGTGGCTGGTGGGCTCTCATGAATTGGCCAATTTGTGCGCCAAGTACCTTCAGCATATTCTACATAGCAGTAATGCAGTCCAAATTTAATTAATTCAATCTTTGCATATCTTAGCGCTTACCCAGGCTGCTGTAATCATTTGTTTGTGAATTATGCAGGCATAGCAGCTTGCACCTGCTCACAGTTGCTTTATTCGGTTCCGAGGTGCTGGTCAGTTTTTTTTTTTATTTATAAAAGGTTAGAAACCAATTAAACAGCCTAAAAGTCAACACAATGTTCCTTTTATGATTTGCAATGTAAGTGACACGCTCAGAGCCGAAAGCTGTAAAATTTCTTTTATTTCCCTCAAAAACCAAACATGTAACCTCCTGTGCACATTCCTAGTATTTATTGTGTGTTCTCAGGGAAATCATATGTAATTGCTTAACCACCAATTACAGTATTTAATAGGCTCAGGAAAAAGTGAAGAGGAAGGGATTGTGCATTAGCGGCTACGAAAGTCACAAAATGCCGCATGTGGAGTTTTGCTTAGCAGACGTCAGTCAAGTTGGCGGCTCAGTGGCAGAGGCTCCTATTAACCTGCACCAACAAGCCAGAACGACGGGCATTATAAAACTTAGGAACGCTGCAATGTTTCTTCTACTTTCGTCTACAGGTGCCAAAACACTGAAAGAAAATAACAGGGGCTCATAGGTAACATGGAGCCAGAAAGTAAAAGGAGACAAATTTCAAGAGAGGAACAAATATAAAAATACAATTAACTCTAGTTATTGCACTGGCAGGTTATCACTTTATGTAATTATTAGATTCCTACAAAACACAGATAACATAAAAGCCAACATATGGGACAATTTCACCTATATCACGCTCCTTTCCCATAACTTCAGTTGTGGCTCATACTAATCTGCGAGGAAAACGGACGAGTGCAATCCGATAAAAAATTGGATTGTACTCTGCCCAAAGTTAATCTATGAGTCACAGGTCATCTGCAATTTTTTTCTCAGCTGAAATCAGACTGAGAAAACAATAGCAGCATGCTGCAATGGTACTCGTATTTTGGACGAGACTCGTCAATGCAAGTCAATGCGTGCGAGAGAAGAATCATACAGCACTTGGACCGTGCTAGTGCCCTCCGATTTTTACACACCAATGTCCTTTGAAAAACTGGCAATTCATCTGCCACGTACAGTAAAATCACAGCGTGACCCGACAAAATAAAATAAATATATACAAGTGTTCTCACAAAATTAGAATATAATTAAAAAGCTCTGGGGAAGAGCTATCTTTCAGGCACTGTCCTCCCCATAGCCTGGAAGAGGTCATTTACAGTGCTTCTCACAAAATTAGAATATCATCAAAAAGTTAATTGATTTCAGCTCTCCAATACAAAAAAGTGAATCTCATATTATCTAGAGTCATTACAGAGTGATCTATTTCAAGTGTTTATTTCTGTTAATGTTGATGATTATGGCTTACAGCCAATGAAAACTCCAAAGTCATTATCTCAGTAAATAAGAATAATTAGCAAAAACACCTGCAAAGGGTCCTAAGCATTTAAAAAGATCCCTTAGTCTGTTTCAGTAGGCTCTACAATCATGGGGAAGACTGCTGAGTTGACAGATGTCCAGAAGGCAGTCACTGACACACTCCACAAGGAGGGTAAGCCACAAAAAGTCATTGCTAAAGAAGCTGGCTGTTCACAGAGTGCTGTATCCAAGCATATTAATGGAAAGTTGAGTGGAAGGAAACAGTGTGGTAGAAAAAGCTGCACAAGCAATTGGGATAACCGCAGCCTTGAAAAGATTGTTAAGAAAAGGCTATTCAAAAATTTGAGGGAGATTCAAAAGGAGTGGACTGCTGCTGGAGTCATTGCTTCAAGAGCCACCACACACAGACGTATCCAGGACATGGGCTACAAGTGTCGCATTCCTTGTGTCAGGCCACTCATGACCAATAGACGCCAGAAGCATCTTACCTGGGCCAAGGAGAAGAACGGGACTGTTGCTCAGTGGTCCAAGGTGTTGTTTTCAGATGAAAGTAAATTTTTAATTTCATTTGGAAATCGAGATCCAAGAGTCTGGAGGAAGAGTGGAGAGGCCACAATCCAAGCTGCTTGAGGTCTAGTGTGATATTTCCACAATCAGTGATGGTTTGGGGAGCCATGTCATCTGCTGGTGTAGGTCTACTGTGTTTTATCAAGGCCAAAGTCAGCACAGCCGTCTACCAGGACATTTTAGAGCACTTTGTGTTTCCCTCTGCTGACAAGCTTTTTGGAGATGGAAATTTCATTCTCCAGCAGGACAATACAGAAGAGCTGAAGGCTGCTATCAAAGCAACCTGGGCTTCCATAACACCTCAGCAGTGCCACAGGCTGATCGCCTCCATGCCATGCCGCATTGATGTAGTAATTGATTCAAAAGGAGCCCCGACCAAGTATTGACTGCATTTACTGAATATACATTTCAGTAGGACAACATTTCAGATTTTAAAATAACTTTTCAAGCTGGTGTTATAAAGTATTCTAATTTACTGAGATAATAACTTTTGGGTTTTCATTGGCAGTAAGCCATAATCATCAACATTAACAGAAATAAAGACTTGAAATAGATCACTCTGTCTGTAATGACTCTATATAATATAGGAGTTTCACTTTTTGTATTGAACAACTGAAATAAATTAACTTTTTGATGATATTCTAATTTTGTGAGAAGCACTTGTATATAAAGTGATAAAAGATGATTTCTCAGAAACAACACTTATGAGACATACATGGAGGACTGTTTTCAGCATTCTGTAACCTGTATGCCCATATTAATACTTTAGATAAGTCAAATGTGGTGACATATTCCCTTTAAGAAAGCACAAGAAAAGGAAATCAATGCAGAGTAGAAGTTGTGTTTGAGGAAAAAACAAGGATAGTGTTGTGTCCATTGACTCCTGACACGTTTCTGGCTACTAAGACGCCATTAAGCATAGGAAAGCATGTGAGGTAAATGAGCAAGTATATATAGCGCCAAGGAATCAACCACCATTGAAAAAAATAGATTACACTGGAAAACCGCAGCTGTGTTCATTCCCATATGTTCATATGTTAATACAATGGAAGAAGAGTACCGCACCTATGTTAGTGCAATTAGAGAAAAATGGTACCATACATGAATATTAGTATATCATAAAAAATAGCACAATCATGATATTGAATGATTTATGTAAACCAGAAGCACAAACCCCAGAACATATGCATTAAGATGTTACATAGCATACAACCTAACATTGTTTTTTTTGTCACTATTGTGGGTGAACTAAAATTTTATTCGATTTTTTTCATCTGTAGTGCAGATGCATGAAACTAAGTAAAAACAGCAGCACCCTGAATACACACATAACTCACTTCCAGCCTATATTACTGGGAGAGAAAATCCCTCAAGAAAAAATTCTAAAACTCAGATCTGGCTGCAAACTGTAAATCAAGGAATTTGAAAATGAATGAAGGAATGAAAATTGCAGACTGCCACTTAGTTCAATTTTATTAACTAAAGGAAACCACTAACATTTACAAACATAATTTTTCTATGTCAAACATGTTCATCATCTATACAGCTGTTGTCCCAAATTTGCAAGTTATCATTTATTCACAGGCAGGTGATAGCAAGTGGATCACTTGGAGTCTTAACGCAACACAGAAAACAGGGCCCTACTTGAATAGGTCAATGGGTGTGCAAGCTTGCCACCAGTCTACTAATTGTCTAAGACCGTGATCCCGAACTCCAATCCTAAAGAGCAGGTACGGACTGGGGATGAAATTCAGCCCTGGCATTTGAAATCACACAGGCCCATGGTGTCCCCGTCCCGAATAACTAGATGGGATATATTACTAATATTGCCCTGGATGGAGGAAAGGAAGAATTACTACAAGACCAATATTTCTAATTATACCCACGGCATGCTGAGGTAAGTGACGGAGTGACTGGCTTTGTGCTCCATCACAACTGTTAACAGTATGGGTGTCTTTAGAACATTGATTCTGTTAACAAAGTAGCACACAAGGCAGCCCACAACCAGACCGGCCCTTCTGGCATTTGCCAGAATTGCCAAATGGCCAGTCCGGCCCTGCTAAAGAGTCACCAACAGATCATGTTTTCAGGATTTCCTTAATATTGTACATATGATGGAATTATCAAATTATCACCTGGGTACTACTAAGGAGATGCTAAAAACATGATCTGTTGGTGGCTCTTGAGGATTGGAGTTGGGGAGCACTGGTCTAAGAGAAAGCCACAAGTCTGATAGATAATCAATGGAGAAGTGTTGTCCATGAGCAGAAGGATCGGCGTTAGGGGCAGGCAGACCAGGCAGCTGCCTGAGGCCCCCACTCCCCCAGTGGCCCCCAGCTAGCAGCAAATCACACAGCCACTATGGGGCTCCTGTGAGGCAGGGGGGCCCGCCTGCCGCCAGTGCCCACTCCCCCACCGCATTGAACTATACCGGCGTCTGCCAATACAGTTCATAGCAATGATGGAGGAGACAGTGTCACATGATGCTGCCTCTCCCATCATTCCCCGCTCTGCCTCTGACACTGTGGGTGTGCGCATTCACACACTCACTGTGTGCCAGGCAGTGCAGCGGCAGCCGCCGACACAGGAGCAGGGAGAAGACAGCACGGGCACGAGAAGAGGTGAGGAGCTTGTGTTTTGTTTTGTTTTTTTACTGGACTGTGGGGCCATTCTCGGGAAAGGAGGGGAGGGAAGGGGGATGTGGGCTGTGCTGTATACTACTGTGTGGACTGTGCTGTATACTACTGTGTGGGCTGTGCTGTATACTACTGTGTGGGCAGTGCTGTATACTACTGTGTGGGATGTGCTGTATACTACTGTGTGGACAGTGCTGTATACTACTGTGTAGGAAGTGCTGTATACTACTGTGTGGGCAGTGCTGTATACTACTGTGTGGGATGTGCTGTATACTACTATGTGGGCTGTGCTGCATACTACTGTGTGGGCTGTGCTATTTACTACTGTGTGGGCTGTGCTGTATACTACTGTGTGGGCTGTGCTGTATACTACTGTGTGGGCTGTGCTGTATACTACTGTGTGGGCTGTGCTGTATACTACTGTGTGGGCAGTGCTGTATACTACTGTGTGGGCTGTGCTGTATACTACTGTGTGGGCAGTGCTGTATACTACTGTGTGGGATGTGTTGTATACTACTGTGTGGGCAGTGCTGTATACTACTGTGTGGGCAGTGCTGTATACTACTGTGTGGGCAGTGCTGTATACTACTGTGTGGGCTGTGCTGTATACTACTGTGTGGGCTTTGCTGTATACTACTGTGTGGGCTGTGCTGTATACTACTGTGTGGGCAGTGCTGTATACTACTGTGTGGGATGTGCTGTATACTACTGTGTGGGCAGTGCTGTACACTACTGTGTGGGATGTGTCATGAATCCCCAATGGCTAGGGATAGCACAGGACAAACAAAGTACAAATAAATAACGGACGAGCTCTAGGGTGATGGAACCTGGGCTGACCGCTGCCCTACGCCTGACAAACGCAACTAGAGATAGCCAGGGAGCGTGCCTACGTTGGTTCTAGACGCCACGCACCAGCCTAAGAGCTAACTAGTACTGCAGAGAAAATAAGACCTCACTTGCCTCCAGAGGAATGAACCCCAAAAGATATAGTTGCCCCCTCACATGTATTGACGGTGAAATGAGAGGAAGGCACACACATAGAGATGATATATATATAGCTTTAGCAAATTGAGGCCCGCTGTAAACTAGAAAGCAGAAAGATACAAAAGGGGACTGAGCGGTCAGCAAAAAACCCTAATCAAAAATACCATCCTGAGATTACAAGAACCCATGTGCCAACTCATGGCACATGGGGAGAACCTCAGTCCACTAGAGCTACCAGCTAGCATAGAGACATAATAAGCAAGCTGGACAAAAAACCAAACAACTGAAAATCAGCACTTAGCTTATCCTGAAAGATCTGGGAGCAGGTAGGCAGAAACCAAACAGAGCACATCTGAATACATTGATAGCCGGCAAGGGAATGACAGAAAGGCCAGGTAAAATAGGAAACACCCAGCCTCTGATGGACAGGTGGAAACCAAAGGCCGCAACCCACCAAAGTCACCCAGTACCAGCAGCAACCACCAGAGGGAGCCCACAAACAGAATCCACAACAGTACCCCCCCCCTTGAGGAGGGGTCACCGAACCCTCACGAGAACCCCCAGGGCGATCAGGGTGAGCTCTATGGAAGGCGCGGACCAAATCAGTCGCATGAACATCGGAGGCGACCACCCAGGAATTATCCTCCTGACCATAACCCTTCCACTTAACCAAATACTGGAGTTTGCGTCTGGAAACACGAGAATCCAAGATCTTCTCAACAACATACTCCAATTCTCCCTCCACCAGCACCGGAGCAGGAGGCTCAACCGAAGGAACAACGGGTACCTCATACCTCCGCAACAACGACCGATGGAACACATTATGAATAGCAAACGATGCTGGGAGATCCAAACGAAAAGATACAGGGTTAAGAATCTCCGAGATCCTATAAGGACCGATGAACCGAGGCTTGAACTTAGGAGAAGAGACCTTCATAGGGACAAAACGAGAAGACAACCACACCAAATCCCCAACAAGAAGTCGGGGACCCACGCGGCGACGGCGATTAGCAAACTGCTGAGTCTTCTCCTGAGATAACTTCAAATTGTCCACCACCTGATTCCAAATCTGATGTAGCCTGTCCACCACCATGTCCACTCCAGGACAATCCGAAGACTCCACCTGACCAGAGGAAAAACGAGGATGAATGTTGTGAAATTGGATTCTGGGCTCCCCCGGTGGCCACTTGTGGAATTGTACTTGTGTGCATCATCCCCTCTGTTCACCTGCTCCTATCTGGATGTGGGAGTCGCTATATAACCTTGCTCCTCTGTCAGTTTCATGCCGGTCAACAATGTAATCAGAAGCCTTTCTGTGCATGTTCCTGCTACTAGACAACTCCCAGCTAAGTTGGACTTTTGTCCTTGTGTGTTTTTGCATTTTGTTCCTGTTCACAGCTGCTGTTTCGTTACTGTGTCTGGAAAGCTCTTGTGAGCGGAAATTGCCACTCTGGTGTTATGAGTTAATGCTAGAGTCTTAAAGTAATTTCTGGATGGTGTTTTGATAGAGTTTTCTGCTGACCATGAAAGTGCCCTTTCTGTCTTCTTGCTATCTAGTAAGCGGACCTCGATTTTTGCTAAACCTATTTTCATACTACGTTTGTCATTTCATCTAAAATCACCGCCAATATATGTGGGGGCCTCTGTCTGCCTTTTGGGAAAATTTCTCTAGAGGTGAGCCAGGACTGTCTTTTCCTCTGCTAGGATTAGGTAGTTCTCCGGCTGGCGCTGGGCATCTAGGGATAAAAAAACGTAGGCATGCTACCCGGCCACTTCTAGTTGTGCGGCAGGTTTAGTTCATGGTCAGTATAGTTTCCATCTTCCAAGAGCTAGTTCTCATATATGCTGGGCTATGTTCTCTCGCCATTGAGAATCATGACAGTTTGACCGGCCCAAAAAAAAAGGGTTAAATTACTGGCTGAGAAAGGAGAGAAAAAAGAAGTCTGCTACAATTTTTTTTTTTTTTTTTTTTTTTTTTCCCTCTAGTTCTGAGTGTGCTCTTAATTGAATCACTTGCTAGTCTGCCTATACTGCAGCCTTCCTCTCTTTCTCTCCTTCTAATCCTTGAATGGCTCTGTGTTCACCTGTTTCAAATGGATCTTCAGAGTGTAGCTACAGGTTTGAATAATCTCGCCACAAAGGTACAAAATTTGCAAGATTTTGTTGTTCATGCACCTATGTCTGAGCCTAGAATTCCTTTGCCTGAATTCTTCTCGGGGAATAGATCTCACTTTCAAAATTTTAAAAATAATTGCAAATTGTTTTTGTCCCTGAAGTCTCGCTCTGCCGGAGACCCTGCACAGCAGGTCAGGATTGTAATTTCCTTGCTCCGGGGCGACCCTCAAGACTGGGCTTTTGCATTGGCACCAGGGGATCCTGCGTTGCTCAATGTGGATGCGTTTTTTCTGGCCTTGGGGTTGCTTTATGAGGAACCTCATTTAGAGCTTCAGGCGGAAAAGGCCTTGATGTCCTTGTCTCAGGGGCAAGATGAAGCTGAAATATACTGCCAAAAATTCCGCAAATGGTCTGTGCTTACTCAGTGGAATGAGTGCGCCCTGGCGGCGATTTTCAGAGAAGGTCTCTCTGATGCCATTAAGGATGTTATGGTGGGGTTCCCTGTGCCTGCGAGTCTGAATGAGTCCATGACGATGGCTATTCAGATCGATAGGCGTCTGCGGGAGCGCAAACCTGTGCACCATTTGGCGGTGTCTACTGAGAAAACGCCAGAAAATATGCAATGTGATAGAATTCTGTCCAGAAGCGAGCGGCAGAATTTTAGACGAAAAAATGGGTTGTGCTTCTATTGTGGTGATTCAACTCATGTTATATCAGCATGCTTTAAGCGTACTAAGAAGCCTGACAAGTCTGTTTCAATTGGCACTTTACAGTCTAAGTTTATTCTATCTGTGACCCTGATTTGTTCTTTGTCATCTATTACCGCGGACGCCTATGTCGACTCTGGCGCTGCTTTGAGTCTTATGGATTGGTCCTTTGCCAAACGCTGTGGGTATGATTTGGAGCCATTGGAGGCTCCGATACCTCTGAAAGGGATTGACTCCACCCCATTGGCTAGTAATAAACCACAATACTGGACACAAGTGACTATGCGTGTTAATCCGGATCACCAGGAGGTTATTCGCTTTCTGGTGCTGTATAATCTACATGATGTTTTGGTGCTGGGATTGCCATGGCTGCAATCTCATAACCCAGTCCTCGACTGGAGAGCTATGTCTGTGTTAAGCTGGGGATGTAAAGGAACTCATGGGGATGTACCTTTGGTTTCCATTTCATCATCTATTCCCTCTGAGATTCCTGAATTCTTGTCTGACTTTCGTGACGTTTTTGAAGAACCCAAGGTTGGTTCACTACCTCCGCACCGGGAGTGCGATTGTGCCATAGACTTGATCCCGGGTAGTAAATACCCTAAGGGTCGTTTATTTAATCTGTCTGTGCCTGAACACGCGGCTATGCGAGAATATATAAAGGAGTCCTTGGAAAAGGGACATATTCGTCCTTCGTCATCTCCCTTAGGAGCCGGTTTTTTCTTTGTGTCTAAGAAAGACGGCTCTTTGAGGCCGTGTATTGATTATCGACTTTTGAATAAAATCACGGTTAAATATCAATATCCGTTACCACTGCTTACTGATTTGTTTGCTCGTATAAAGGGGGCCAAGTGGTTCTCTAAGATTGATCTCCGTGGGGCGTATAATTTGGTGCGAATCAAGCAGGGGGATGAGTGGAAAACCGCATTTAATACGCCCGAGGGCCATTTTGAGTATTTGGTGATGCCTTTTGGTCTTTCAAATGCCCCTTCAGTCTTCCAGTCCTTTATGCATGACATTTTCCGCGATTATTTGGATAAATTTATGATTGTGTATCTGGATGATATTCTGATTTTTTCGGATGACTGGGACTCTCATGTCCAGCAGGTCAGGAGGGTTTTTCAGGTTTTGCGGTCTAATTCCTTGTGTGTGAAGGGTTCTAAGTGTGTTTTTGGGGTTCAAAAGATTTCCTTCTTGGGATACATTTTTTCCCCCTCTTCCATCGAGATGGATCCTGTCAAGGTTCAGGCTATTGGTGATTGGACGCAACCCTCTTCTCTTAAGAGTCTTCAGAAATTTTTGGGCTTTGCTAACTTTTATCGTCGATTTATTGCTGGTTTTTCTGATGTTGTAAAACCATTGACTGATTTGACTAAGAAGGGTGCTGATGTTGCTGATTGGTCCCCTGATGCTGTGGAGGCCTTTCGGGAGCTCAAGCGCCGCTTTTCTTCCGCCCCAGTGTTGCGTCAGCCTGATGTTGCTCTTCCTTTTCAGGTTGAGGTCGACGCTTCTGAAATCGGAGCTGGGGCGGTGTTGTCGCAGAGAAGTTCCGACTGCTCCGTGATGAGACCTTGTGCTTTTTTTTCCCGTAAATTTTCGCCCGCCGAGCGGAATTATGATATTGGGAATCGGGAGCTTTTGGCCATGAAGTGGGCTTTTGAGGAGTGGCGTCACTGGCTTGAGGGGGCCAGACATCAGGTGGTGGTATTGACTGACCACAAAAATTTAATTTACCTTGAGTCTGCCAGGCGCCTGAATCCTAGACAGGCGCGCTGGTCGTTGTTTTTCTCTCGGTTTAATTTTGTGGTGTCTTACCTACCGGGTTCTAAGAATGTTAAGGCGGATGCCCTTTCTAGGAGTTTTGAGCCTGACTCCCCTGGTAATTCTGAGCCCACAGGTATCCTTAAAGATGGAGTGATATTGTCTGCCGTTTCTCCAGACCTGCGGCGGGCCTTGCAGGAGTTTCAGGCGGATAGACCTGATCGTTGCCCACCTGGTAGACTGTTTGTTCCTGATGATTGGACCAGTAGAGTCATCTCTGAGGTTCATTCTTCTGCGTTGGCAGGTCATCCTGGAATCTTTGGTACCAGGGATTTGGTGGCAAGGTCCTTCTGGTGGCCTTCCCTGTCACGAGATGTGCGAGGCTTTGTGCAGTCTTGTGACGTTTGTGCTCGGGCCAAGCCTTGTTGTTCTCGGGCTAGTGGATTGTTGTTACCCTTGCCTATCCCGAAGAGGCCTTGGACGCACATCTTGATGGATTTTATTTCGGATCTGCCTGTTTCTCATAAGATGTCTGTCATCTGGGTGGTGTGTGACCGTTTCTCTAAGATGGTCCATCTGGTTCCCTTGCCTAAGTTGCCTTCTTCTTCCGAGTTGGTTCCTCTGTTTTTTCAAAATGTTGTTCGTTTGCATGGTATTCCGGAGAATATCGTTTCTGACAGAGGGACCCAATTCGTGTCTAGATTTTGGCGGGCATTCTGTGCTAGGATGGGCATAGATTTGTCTTTTTCGTCTGCTTTCCATCCTCAGACTAATGGCCAGACCGAGCGGACTAATCAGACCTTGGAGACATATTTGAGGTGTTTTGTGTCTGCGGATCAGGATGATTGGGTTGCTTTTTTGCCTTTGGCGGAGTTCGCCCTCAATAATCGGGCCAGCTCTGCCACCTTGGTGTCCCCGTTTTTCTGTAATTCGGGGTTTCATCCTCGATTTTCCTCCGGTCAAGTGGAATCTTCGGATTGTCCTGGAGTGGATGCTGTGGTGGAGAGGTTGCATCAGATTTGGGGGCAGGTGGTGGACAATTTGAAGTTGTCCCAGGAGAAGACTCAGCTTTTTGCCAACCGCCGTCGTCGTGTTGGTCCTCGGCTTTGTGTTGGGGACTTGGTGTGGTTGTCTTCTCGTTTTGTCCCTATGAGGGTTTCTTCTCCTAAGTTTAAGCCTCGGTTCATCGGCCCGTACAAGATATTGGAGATTCTTAACCCTGTGTCCTTCCGTTTGGACCTCCCTGCATCCTTTTCGATTCATAATGTTTTTCATCGGTCATTGTTGCGCAGGTATGAGGTACCGGCTGTGCCTTCCGTTGAGCCTCCTGCTCCGGTGTTGGTTGAGGGTGAGTTGGAGTACGTTGTGGAAAAGATCTTGGACTCTCGTGTTTCCAGACGGAAACTCCAGTATCTGGTCAAATGGAAGGGATACGGTCAGGAGGATAATTCTTGGGTCACTGCCTCTGATGTTCATGCCTCCGATCTTGTCCGTGCCTTTCATAGGGCTCATCCTGATCGCCCTGGTGGTTCTGGTGAGGGTTCGGTGCCCCCTCCTTGAGGGGGGGGTACTGTTGTGAAATTGGATTCTGGGCTCCCCCGGTGGCCACTTGTGGAATTGTACTTGTGTGCATCATCCCCTCTGTTCACCTGCTCCTATCTGGATGTGGGAGTCGCTATATAACCTTGCTCCTCTGTCAGTTTCATGCCGGTCAACAATGTAATCAGAAGCCTTTCTGTGCATGTTCCTGCTACTAGACAACTCCCAGCTAAGTTGGACTTTTGTCCTTGTGTGTTTTTGCATTTTGTTCCTGTTCACAGCTGCTGTTTCGTTACTGTGTCTGGAAAGCTCTTGTGAGCGGAAATTGCCACTCTGGTGTTATGAGTTAATGCTAGAGTCTTAAAGTAATTTCTGGATGGTGTTTTGATAGAGTTTTCTGCTGACCATGAAAGTGCCCTTTCTGTCTTCTTGCTATCTAGTAAGCGGACCTCGATTTTTGCTAAACCTATTTTCATACTACGTTTGTCATTTCATCTAAAATCACCGCCAATATATGTGGGGGCCTCTGTCTGCCTTTTGGGAAAATTTCTCTAGAGGTGAGCCAGGACTGTCTTTTCCTCTGCTAGGATTAGGTAGTTCTCCGGCTGGCGCTGGGCATCTAGGGATAAAAAAACGTAGGCATGCTACCCGGCCACTTCTAGTTGTGCGGCAGGTTTAGTTCATGGTCAGTATAGTTTCCATCTTCCAAGAGCTAGTTCTCATATATGCTGGGCTATGTTCTCTCGCCATTGAGAATCATGACAGATGAAACCCCGAATTACAAAAAAAAAGGAGAGACCAACGTGGCAGAACTAGCCCGATTATTAAGAGCAAATTCGGCCAGTGGCAAAAAAGCAACCCAGTCATCTTGATCAGCAGAAACAAAACACCTCAAATAAGTTTCCAAGGTCTGATTAGTTCGCTCCGTCTGGCCATTCGTCTGAGGATGGAATGCAGACGAAAAAGACAAATCAATGCCCATCTTGGCACAAAACGTCCGCCAAAATCTAGACACAAACTGGGATCCCCTGTCAGAAACGATATTCTCCGGAATCCCATGCAAACGAACCACGTTCTGAAAAAATAACGGGACCAACTCAGAAGAGGAGGGCAACTTAGGCAAGGGCACCAAATGAACCATCTTAGAAAAGCGGTCACACACAACCCAGATAACGGACATTTTCTGTGAAACCGGGAGATCAGAAATAAAATCCATGGAAATGTGCGTCCAAGGCCTCTTCGGGATGGGCAAGGATAACAACAACCCACTGGCCCGAGAACAGCAAGGCTTAGCTCGAGCACACACTTCACAAGACTGCACAAAGGTACGCACATCCCTAGACAAGGAAGGCCACCAAAAAGACCTGGCCACCAAGTCTCTAGTACCAAATATTCCAGGATGACCAGCCAACACAGAAGAATGGACCTCGGAGATGACTCTACTGGTCCAATCATTCGGGACAAACAGTCTTTCTGGTGGACAACGATCCGGTTTATCCACCTGAAACTCCTGCAATGCACGTCGCAAGTCTGGGGATACGGCGGACAATATTACCCCATCCCTAAGGATACCAGTAGGCCCAGAGTCTCCAGGAGAGTCAGGCACAAAACTCCTGGAAAGAGCATCTGCCTTTACATTCTTTGAACCTGGCAGGTATGAAACCACGAAATTGAAACGAGAAAAAAACAACGACCAACGAGCCTGTCTAGGATTCAAACGCCTGGCAGACTCAAGGTAAATGAGATTCTTGTGATCAGTCAAGACCACCACACGATGTTTAGCACCCTCAAGCCAATGACGCCACTCCTCAAATGCCCACTTCATGGCCAAAAGCTCCCGATTACCCACATCATAATTGCGCTCGGCGGGCGAGAATTTTCTAGAGAAGAATGCACATGGCTTCATCACCGAGCCATTAGAACTTCTCTGCGACAAAACCGCCCCCGCTCCAATCTCGGAAGCATCAACCTCAACCTGAAAAGGAAGTGAAACATCTGGTTGACACAACACAGGAGCAGAAGAAAACCGGCGCTTAAGTTCCTGAAAGGCCTCCACAGCCGCAGGAGACCAATCAGCAACATCAGCACCCTTTTTAGTCAAATCAGTCAAAGGTTTAACAATACTGGAAAAATTAGCAATGAACCGACGATAAAAATTAGCAAACCCCAAGAACTTCTGAAGGCTCTTAACAGATGTAGGTTGTGTCCAGTCACAAATAGCCTGAACCTTGACGGGATCCATCTCAATAGTAGAAGGAGAAAAAATGTACCCCAAAAAAGAAATCTTCTGGACTCCGAAGAGACACTTTGAGCCCTTCACAAACAGAGAATTGGCCCGCAGAACCTGAAACACCTTCCTGACCTGTAGAACATGAGACTCCCAGTCATCAGAAAACACCAAAATATCATCCAAATACACAATCATAAACTTATCCAGATATTCACGGAAAATATTGTGCATAAACGACTGAAAGACTGACGGAGCATTGGAGAGTCCAAAAGGCATTACCAAATACTCAAAATGGCCCTCAGGCGTATTAAATGCGGTTTTCCACTCATCACCCTGTTTTATCCGCACCAGATTATACGCACCGCGAAGATCTATCTTAGTGAACCACCTAGCCCCCTTAATGCGAGCAAACAAATCAGTTAATAATGGCAATGGATACTGATATTTGACTGTAATCTTATTCAAAAGGCGATAATCTATACAAGGCCTCAGGGAACCATCTTTTTTTGCCACGAAAAAAAAACCTGCTCCCAGAGGGGACGAAGATGGACGAATATGTCCCTTTTCCAAGGACTCCTTAATATAATTCCGCATAGCAGTATGCTCTGGCAGTGACAGATTAAATAAACGACCCTTAGGGAACTTACTGCCAGGAATCAATTCTATAGCACAGTCACACTCTCTATGAGGAGGGAGCGAATTGAGCTTAGGCTCCTCAAAAACATCCCTATAGTCAGACAAAAACGCAGGGATCTCAGAAGGAGTAGATGAAGCAATTGAAATCGGAGGTGCATCACCATGAACCCCCTGACATCCCCAGCTTAACACAGACATTGTTTTCCAGTCCAGGACAGGATTATGAGTTTGTAACCATGGCAGACCAAGCACTAGTACATCATGTAAATTATACAGTACAAGGAAGCGAATCACCTCCTGATGAACGGGAGTCATGCGCATGGTCACTTGTGTCCAGTACTGCGGTTTATTCATAGCCAATGGTGTAGAGTCAATTCCCTTCAGAGGAATAGGAACTTCCAGAGGCTCCAGACTAAAACCGCAGCGTTTAGCAAATGACCAATCCATAAGACTCAGGGCAGCGCCCGAATCCACATAGGCATCGACGGAAATGGACGACAGTGAAAAAATCAGAGTCACAGACAAAATGAACTTAGGCTGCAGAGTACCAATGGCAAAAGACTTATCAACCCTTTTTGTGCGTTTAGAGCATGCTGATATAACATGAGCTGAATCACCACAATAAAAACACAATCCATTTTTCCGCCTATAACTTTGCCGTTCACTTCTGGACTGAATTCTATCACATTGCATAGTCTCAGGTGCCTGTTCAGAAGACACCGCCAACTGGTGCACGGGTTTGCGCTCCCGTAAACGCCGATCAATCTGAATGGCCATAGCCATAGACTCATTCAGACCTGTAGGCGTAGGGAACCCCACCATAATATCCTTAATGGCCTCAGAAAGACCATTTCTGAAGTTTGCAGCCAGGGCGCACTCATTCCACTGAGTAAGCACCGACCATTTCCGAAATTTTTGACAATATATTTCTGCTTCATCATGCCCCTGAGAGAGGGCTAATAAAGCCTTTTCAGCCTGAATCTCCAGGTTAGGTTCCTCATAGAGCAATCCCAATGCCAGAAAAAACGCATCCACACTGAGCAATGCAGGATCCCCTGGTGCCAATGCAAATGCCCAATTCTGAGGGTCGCCCCGCAGGAAAGATATTACAATCTTGACCTGTTGAGCAGGGTCTCCAGAGGAGCGAGATTTTAAAGAAAGAAACAATTTACAATTGTTCCTGAAATTCAGGAAGGTAGATCTATCTCCAGAAAAGAACTCTGGAATAGGAATTCTAGGTTCAGACATGGGAGTGTGAACAACAAAATCCTGTATGTTTTGAACTTTTGCCGCGAGATTACTCAGGCTGGAAGCCAAACTCTGGACATCCATGTTTAACAGCTAAGATCAGAGCCATTCAAGGGTTAAGAGGAGGTAAGAAGCAGCTAGACAGCAATTAAGGGCTAGGCAGCAAAACTCTGAAGGGAAAAAAAAAAAAAAAAAAATTTCCCTTAAACACTTCTATTTCTCCTGCTTCAGCCCAAAATATTAACACTTTGTGGGCCGGCTATACTGTCATGAATCCCCAATGGCTAGGGATAGCACAGGACAAACAAAGTACAAATAAATAACGGACGAGCTCTAGGGTGATGGAACCTGGGCTGACCGCTGCCCTACGCCTGACAAACGCAACTAGAGATAGCCAGGGAGCGTGCCTACGTTGGTTCTAGACGCCACGCACCAGCCTAAGAGCTAACTAGTACTGCAGAGAAAATAAGACCTCACTTGCCTCCAGAGGAATGAACCCCAAAAGATATAGTTGCCCCCTCACATGTATTGACGGTGAAGTGAGAGGAAGGCACACACATAGAGATGATATATATATAGCTTTAGCAAATTGAGGCCCGCTGTAAACTAGAAAGCAGAAAGATACAAAAGGGGACTGAGCGGTCAGCAAAAAACCCTAATCAAAAATACCATCCTGAGATTACAAGAACCCATGTGCCAACTCATGGCACATGGGGAGAACCTCAGTCCACTAGAGCTACCAGCTAGCATAGAGACATAATAAGCAAGCTGGACAAAAAACCAAACAACTGAAAATCAGCACTTAGCTTATCCTGAAAGATCTGGGAGCAGGTAGGCAGAAACCAAACAGAGCACATCTGAATACATTGATAGCCGGCAAGGGAATGACAGAAAGGCCAGGTAAAATAGGAAACACCCAGCCTCTGATGGACAGGTGGAAACCAAAGGCCGCAACCCACCAAAGTCACCCAGTACCAGCAGCAACCACCAGAGGGAGCCCACAAACAGAATCCACAACAGGGATGTGCTGCATACTACTGTGTGGGCAGTGATGTATACTACTGTGTGGGAAGTGATGTATACTACTGTGTGGGCAGTGCTGTATACTACTGTGTGGGAAGTGCTGTATACTACTGTGTGGGCAGTGCTGTATACTACTGTGTGGGATGTGCTGTATACTACTGTGTGGGCTGTGCTGCATACTACTGTGTGGGCTGTGCTATATAATACTGTGTGGGCTGTGCTGTATACTACTGGGTGGGCTGTATACTACTGTGTGGGATGTGCTGTATACTACTGTGTGGGCAGTGTTGTATACTACTGTGTGGGATGTGCTGTATACTACTGTGTGGGCAGTGCTGTATACTACTGTGTGGGCTGTGCTGTATACTACTGTGTGGGCTGTGCTGTATACTACTGTGTGGGATGTGCTGTATACTACTGTGTGGGCAGTGCTGTATACTACTGTGTGGGATGTGCTGTATACTACTATGTGGGCTGTGCTGCATACTACTGTGTGGGCTGTGCTATATACTACTGTGTGGGATGTGCTGTATACTACTGTGTGGGCTCTGCTGGATACTACTGTGTGGGCTGTGCTGTATACTACTGTGTGGGCAGTGCTGTATACTACTCTGTGGGATGTGCTGTATACTACTGTGTGGGCAGTGCTGTATACTACTGTGTGGGCAGTGCTGTATACTACTGTGTGGGCAGTGCTGTATACTACTGTGTGGGCTGTGCTGTATACTACTGTGTGGGCTGTGCTGTATACTACTGTGTGGGCTGTTCTATATACTACTGTGTGGGCTGTGCTATATACTACTGTGTGGGCTGTGCTATATACTACTGTGTGGGATGTGCTATATACTGTTATGATCTGGTGACCTTGGAGCCGCATGAGAGACTTTCTCAGGAGTAGGTGGTACCTGTACTGACCGCAAACCCTAAACTAACACCGCAACTAGAAGTAGCCGTGGGGTGTACCTAACACATCCTAGACACCTCGACACAGCCGGAGGACTAAATACCCCAATAGATGGAAAAGGGAATTCTATCTTGCCTCAGAGCAGAACCCCAAAGGATAGGCAGCCCCCCACAAATATTGACTGTGAGTATAAGAGGAAAAACACACACAGGCAGAAAAACAGGATTTAGCAAAAGAGGCACTTCTAGCTAAATAGAAAAGGATAGGAAAGAATTCTAAGCGGTCAGTATTAAAATCCTAAAAATATCCACAGCAGATAATACAAATATTCTACATCTAACTAAAGACATAGAAAGTATATCTGCATCTCCTGAGAATCCAGCAGGACTGAAAAATCCAAACAAAGTCTAAGCTGGACAAAAACACAATTAATTGCACTGAATTGCAAAGCACACTGCATGTGTGCACAGAGACAAAAAACAGACACTTATCTTAGCTGAATTGGCAGCAGGGAAGAGGAGCCAGAGAGAGATGCAATCCCTCCAAGTACAATGGACAACTGGCATGGACTCATGGATCCTGCACACCTAAATACCTAATAGAGCGGCAATCAGCAGAAACACCTGTCCGGATTACAACCCCAAGACAACTGCACTACCACCAACAACCACCGGAGGGAGCCCAAGAGCAGAATTCACAACAATATACTATGTGGCTGTGCTATATACTACTATGTGAGCTGTGCTATATACTACTATGTGGGCTGTGCTATATGCTATGGGGGTATATTATATTCTATGGGGTAGGCTGTGTTATATACTATGTGGGTGTTATATATTTGGGGGTACATTATACATTATATTCTATGGAGGAGGCTGTGTTATATACTATGGGGGGCCGCATTAAATTCTGTGGGGGGCTATATTAGATTTTATGAGGGATGATTGCACCATACTCTTTGATGGGGCTACATTATATTCTATGGGGAGGTGGGCTGTATTATATCCTGTTCGGGGCTACATTATATTCTATGGGGGGCTGTATTATATTTATATTCTATGAGGGGTGATTGCATCATACTCTATGAGTGGGCTACATTATACTATATGGGGGCTGCATTATATTCTATGGGGAGGTTACATTATACTCTGTGGGGTGGTTGCATTATGCTCTATGGGGTGGCTGCATTATACTATATGTGAGCTGAATTATACTGTATCGAGAACTATGGGGAATACATTATACTATATGAAGAACTATGGGGTGCATTATACTATGGAAAGTGAATTGTACTCCATGGATGACTATGGCGGTGCATTATACTATATGGAGCACTGTGAGGAGTGTATTATGCTACATGGAGGACTGAGGAGTATATTTTAATATATGGAGGACTGAGGAATGTATCATACTATATGGAGGACTATGGGGCACATTATATGACATGGAGGACTATGGGGTGTGCATTTTACAATATGGAGGACTGTGGTGCACATTATAATATATGGAGGACTATGGGGTGTATTATACTAAACAAGCAAAATGCTGCATATTCATTGTGTGATTGGATTATGTCAGAATAAAAATCATTGTTCTCAGCAGGACATCGCCGGTGTAAACTGTAGATATGCTGCTGATAACATGATACTGTATGGTGATCTGTTAGTGATCTATTAGTGATAGTTATGTCCCCATCATTCTTTCTCAGATGGTGGAAAGAAGCCGGGAAACAAGCGTCCAACGACTTCAGTATTGTCGATCACACTCGTTTAGCGGCCTGAATTCAGCTCTTGTAAATACAACCGAAATGCTTTTGTGTGATGTGCAATATGTTAGCATTTGGGGCCCCATTTTAAACTTTGCCTAGGGCCCCACTTTGCCTAAAACCGGCCCTAATGAGCAGCAATTGCTCCATCCAAACGGGGCAGTTCAGAATCCCATTTTCATGATCATTGTAGTTTCCAGGGTGCAGGGGCCCATGTTGATCAGGAAAATATCACCTATCCTGGCTATAACTTGGTAAGTTAGGGCAACTCCCTTTTAGTTTGGGAACTAGACTAAATAACGTATGTGAGATAGGATTGCTATAGTAAAGCCTAAGCAATGTCAATATAAATGTAGTAGGAATGATAACACAGAGAGAGATGAAGCAAGGTCAGAAAATTCAGAAAATATCAATGGGTATGTGACAGGGTCACTGGCACAGTGTATGAGGGAAGATATTTGTCAATGCACATAATGACGTTAGTGATGTGAAACCAAAATATTTTCCTCCAGCACACTACGTGCCGTGAAGGTTAAATTAAAGTTGCATACATGGGCTGGTTTTGGTGGACACCTATAGAGTGGATGGGAAGGTGTCCCACCATATCTCCACCTGCAGAATCGACACCGGCAGGTGTACTGACAGGATCTGGGATGATGTCACGGTCATGTGATCATCACATGGTCTGGCTTAAATAGCTTGACTTGAGACTAAGTGTGTGTTGTGTGTTGGGAGAGGAGGAACTCCCACATGGCTCCAGGAGGAGCTGAGGACTTTGTGTGTTACCTACAGGTGAATCCTGTTTGGAAAGGACTCTTTTGGACTTTAGCTTTGCTTTGTTTTTCCATTAGTCTATGTTTACTTTATTCAACCCTGCTATGGTTTATGCTGTGCTTTATTAAACCAGCAGGTGATTTACCTCAAGAAGCGTTTCAAAGTTTACCTTTGCAAGCAGCCAAGAGAGCCAACCCCTCACAGGGTGTCAAGCAGAGTCAGAGAGTAATAATGCAGGTATGCAGTTCTGCGGTGGCAGTCAGGAGAGAAGATAGCCCCTTTGGCCCTTATGAAAAGACCAATGTTACGAAAGACTTACAATATTTAGGGGCCCCATTGGAGCTTTTTCATTGGGGCTCACAAGACTCAAGTTACTGCAAGAATGCAGTATGAATACTTTCACATGAGTTAATTATCTGTGGAAAAGCTGTCACCTATTTTCACTTTTTACACAAGAGTCAATCAGGTGGACATCAGTTCCAAAAGGAGTCTCTCTCTTTGGAGGACTCAGCTTATCCTTTCCTTACACAAACAACTAAGGCCATGTGCACACGTTCAGTATTTTTCGCGTTTTTTTCGCGTTTTTTCGCTATAAAAACGTGATAAAAACGCGAAAAAAAACGCTAACATATGCCTCCCATTATTTTCAGTGTATTCCGCATTTTTTGTGCAAATGTAGCCTTTTTTTCCGCGAAAAAATCGCATCGCGGAAAAAAAAGCAACATGTTCATTAAGGGTATGTGCACACGTTGCGGATTTCTTGCAGAAATTTCCTGAAGAAAACCGGAAGTTTTCTGCAAGAAATCCGCATTTTTTTTTTGCATTTTTTTTTCCGTTTTTTTTGCGTTTTTTTAGCATTCTGCAAGCGTAATTAGCTTGCAGAATGCTAAAGTTTTCCAAGCGATCTGTAGCATCGCTTGGAAAACTGACTGACAAGTTGGTCACACTTGTCAAACATAGCGTTTGACAAGTGTGACCAACTTGTTACTATAGATGCTGCTTTTGCAGCATCTATAGTAAAAGATAGAACGTTTAAAAATAATAAAAAAAATTAAAAAAAATGCTTATACTCACCCGCAGACATCAGATCTCCTCACCGGCGTCCGTTCCTATAGGTTGATGTGTGCGCGCAGGGCCTTCCATGACGTCACGGTCACGTGAGCGGTCTCGGCCAATCACAGGACAGTGACGTCATTCGGCAAGGTCCTTCACCGCACACCAGCTACAGGAACCGAAGCCAGCGTGCAGCGGTGAGGCGGGAACACTTCGGGGGCCATCAGAGGGTGAGTATAGGACTATTTTTTATTTTAATTCTTATTTTTTGACCAATTATATGGTGCCCAGTGCGTGGAGGAGAGTCTCCTCTCCTCCACCCTGGGTACCAACCGCACATAATCTGCTTACTTCCCGCATGGTGTGCACAGCCCCGTGCGGGAAGTAAGCAGATCAATGGACCCCTAGGTGTGCGGAATCCCCTGCAATTCCGCATTTTAATGAACATGTTGCTTTTTTTTCCGCGATGCGATTTTTTCGCGGAAAAAAAGGCTACATTTGCACAAAAAATGCGGAATACACTGAAAATAATGGGAGGCATATGTTAGCGTTTTTTTCGCGTTTTTATCACGTTTTTATAGCGAAAAAACGCGAAAAAAACGCGAAAAATACTGAACGTGTGCACATGGCCTAAAATGCGGAATTGCAGGGGATTCCGCACACCTAGGGGTCCATTGATCTGCTTACTTCCCGCACGGGGCTGTGCCCACGATGCGGGAAGTAAGCAGATTATGTGCGGTTGGTACCCAGGGTGGAGGAGAGGAGACTCTCCTCCACGCACTGGGCACCATATAATTGGTAAAAAAATAAGAATTAAAATAAAAAATAGTCCTATACTCACCCTCTGATGGCCCCCGAAGTGTTCCCGCCTCTGTGCTGCACGCTGGCTTCGGTTCCTGTAGCTGGCGTGCGGTGAAGGACCTTGCCGAATGACGTCACTGTCCTGTGATTGGCCGAGACCGCTCACGTGACCGTGACGTCATGGAAGGCCCTGCGCGCACACATCAGCTATAGGAACGGACGCCGGTGAGGAGATCTGATGTCTGCGGGTGAGTATAAGCATTTTTTTTATTTTTTTTATTATTTTTAAACGTTCTATCTTTTACTATAGATGCTGCAAAAGCAGCATCTATAGTAACAAGTTGGTCACACTTGTCAAACGCTATGTTTGACAAGTGTGACCAACTTGTCAGTCAGTTTTCCAAGCGATGCTACAGATCGCTTGGAAAACTTTAGCATTCTGCAAGCTAATTACGCTTGCAGAATGCTAAAAAAACGCAAAAAAACCGAAAAAAAAAACGCAAAAAAAAATGCGGATTTCTTGCAGAAAATTTCCGGTTTTCTTCAGGAAATTTCTGCAAGAAATCCGCAACGTGTGCACATACCCTAATAGGGTATGTGCACACGTCAGGATTTTGTCAGGATTTTGTCAGGATTTTGTCAGGATTTTTCATCAGGATTTGTAGCCAAAACCAGGAGTGGAACAATTAGAGGAAAAGTATAATAGAAACATATGCACCACTTCTGCATTTATCACCCACTCCTGGTTTTGGCTACAAAACCTGATGAAAAATCCTGACAAAATCTTGACAAAATCCTGACGTGTGCACATACCCATACATTGAATTGTAATATCTCATTTTTTCTGTGGTGGCGTTGCAGGGTATTAAATACTTGCTGACAGCTTCCTGAAAAGATTACAGCTGATTACTAATCATTACACAGCATGTTATTAGTGGTTCACCCTTTTTAATATACTGGGTGTACCGGGACTTGTGGGATCCGTAGTCATGCTGATCCTTATTTCTATATGCATACTTGCTTATTATTTGCTTTGTGGGTATTGTTCAAAAACAAAGCTCATTAGTCAGAAAAGTCTCTAATGGGACTAATTAGTCAGAAAATCGTCCATATTTGCATATTAACACAATTATTTTGATGTGTTCACTTTCTCATAGAAAAGCTAGCAAAATTTATACAATAAAGGGATACACAACCTAAATTATTTTTCCTGCTTGCCTCTTATCTTCCATTTTAGGCTGGGTGAAGGCTGAACACATTATTCTTCACTTACACTTATAAGTCCGTAAAATTCCTGCTACCATCATCATTATTTTGTTGAACCCCCATATATCTTACACTCGAGTGGGGGAACGGGGTGCTTATACTCTTTTGCAACTTAAAACTAAAAATCAATTGGTGCCTTCAAGCCCCCAAATTAAAGAAACTATATAGTCGAATTTAAGTAGTTCTCCACATTTAACTTTTTTAGGCTTGATCTATGTAAAAATAACAAAAGAAGTCTTACTTACCTCAACTTATCCAATGCTGGAAGCACTGATGTTCCTTCTTATTGATGCACAGAGCCCCTACAGGATGGGACCACATGGGGCTGGCCGTTCAAATATTTCTTATCTATGCCAGCTCCCCTCTTGGTCTCTACTATCTTGGCAATAAGCCAAAAAGCAAAGGATGGGCTGTAGTGGCTTAACAAGAGTCTGATGGGCCCTGATGCGAGATTTTGACCGTGGCCTTCACCCATCCTAAATAAATATTATATATATTTATACGTCCTCCATACTGGTATATATGTCTCTCATCCTGGTATATATATCGCCCATTCTGCTGTGTGTCCCTTACCTTGGGGCCCATCCTGGTATATATCCCCCATCTCAGGTGCAGACACTGACACCTTGGGGCCCCTGTGCAGCAAATATGTCTGGGCCTCCCTCATTTTATGGCGACAAAGCTGCATATATTATATATATATATATATATATATATATATATATATATATATACAGTTAGGTCCATATATATTTGGACAGAGACAACATTTTTCTCATTTTGGTTATAGACATTACCACAATGAATTTTAAACAAAACAATTCAGATGCAGTTGAAGTTCAGACTTTCAGCTTTCATTTGAGGGTATCCACATTAAAATTGGATGAAGGGTTTAGGAGTTTCAGCTCCTTAACATGTGCCACCCTGTTTTTAAAGGGACCAAAAGTAATTGGACAGATTCAATAATTTTAAATAAAATGTTCATTTCTAGTACTTGGTTGAAAACCCTTTGTTGGCAATGACTGCCTGAAGTCTTGAACTCATGGACATCACCAGACGCTGTGTTTCCTCCTTTTTGATGCTCTGCCAGGCCTTCACTGCGGTGGTTTTCAGTTGCTGTTTGTTTGTGGGCCTTTCTGTCTGAAGTTCAGTCTTTAACAAGTGAAATGCATGCTCAATTGGGTTGAGATCAGGTGACTGACTTGGCCATTCAAGAATATTCCACTTCTTTGCTTTAATAGACTCCTGGGTTGCTTTGGCTTTATGTTTTGGGTCATTGTCCATCTGTAGTATGAAACGACGACCAATCAGTTTTGCTGCATTTGGCTGGATCTGAGCACACAGTATGGCTCTGAATACCTCAGAATTCATTCGGCTGCTTCTGTCCTGTGTCACATCATCAACAAACACTAGTGACCCAGTGCCACTGGCAGCCATGCATGCCCAAGCCATCACACTGCCTCCGCCGTGTTTTACAGATGATGTGGTATGCTTTGGATCATGAGCTGTACCAAGCCTTCGCCATACTTTTCTCTTTTCATCATTCTGGTAGAGGTTGATCTTGGTTTCATCTGTCCAAAGAATGTTCTTCCAGAACTGTGCTGGCTTTTTTAGATGTTTTATAGCAAAGTCCAGTCTAGCCTTTTTATTCTTGACACTTATGAGTGGCTTGCACCGTGCAGTGAACCCTCTGTATTTACTTTCATGCAGTCTTCTCTTTATGATAGATTTGGATATTGATACGCCGACCTCCGGGAGAGTGTTGGTCACTTGGTTGGCTGTTGTGAAGGGGTTTCTCTTCACCATGGAGATTATTCTGCGATCACCCACCACTGTTGTCTTCCGTGGGCGCCCAGGTCTTTTTGCATTGATGAGATCACCAGTGCTTTCTTTCCTTCTCAGGATGTACCAAACTGTACATTTTGCCACTCCTAATATTGTAGCAATTTCTCGGATGGGTTTTTTCTCTGTTTTCACAGCTTAAGAATGGCTTGTTTCACCTTCATGGAGAGCACTTTTGACCGCATGTTTACTTCATAGGAAAACCTTCCAAATGCAAGCACCACACCTCAAATCAACTCCAGGCCTTTTATCTGCTTAGTTGAGAATGACATAATGAAGGGATTGCCCACACCTGTCCATGAAATAGCCTTGGAGTCAATTGTCCAATTACTTTTGGTCCCTTTAAAAAACAGGGTGGCACAGGTTAAGGAGCTGAAACTCCTAAACTCTTCATCCAATTTTAATATGGATACCCTCAAATGAAAGCTAAAAGTCTGAACTTCAACTGCATCTGAATTGTTTTGTTTAAAATTAAATTGTGGTAATGTCTATAACCAAAATGAGAAAAATGTTGTCTCTGTCCAAATATATATGGACCTAACTGTATATATATATATATATATATATATATATATATATATATATACCACCGTTCCAAAGTTTAGGGTCACCCAGACAATGTTGTGTTTTCCATGAAAACTCATACTTTTATTAATCAAATGAGTTGCCAAATGAATTGAAAATCTAGTCCAGGCATTGACAAGGTTTGAAAAAAAGATTTTTATTTGAAATAATAATTTTCTCCTTCAAACTTTGCTTTCGCCAAAGAATGCTCCCTTTGCAGCAATTACAGCATTGCAGACCTTTGGCATTCTAGCAGTTAATTTGCTGAGGTAATCTGGAGAAATTTCACCCCATGCATCCAGATGCCCCTCTCACAAGTTGGTTTGGCTTGATGGGCACTTTTTGCACCATACGGTCAAGCTGCTCCAACAACAGCTCAATGGGGTTGAGATCTGGTGACTGCGCTGGCCACTCCATTACAGATAGAATACCAGCTGCCTGCTTCTTCCCTAAATAGTTCTTGCATAATTTGGAGGTGTGCTTTGGGTCATTGTCCTGTTGTAGGATGCAATTGGCTCCAATCAAGCGCTGTCCACAGGGTATGGCATGGCTTTGCAAAATGGAGTGATAGCTTTCCTTATTCAAAATAACCAAAGCAACGCCAGACCATCACATTACCTCCACCATGCTTGACAGATGATGTCAGGCACTCTTCCAGCATCTTTTCAATTGTTCTGCGTCTCACAAATGATCTTCTGTGTGATCCAAACACATCAAACTTGGATTCGCCAGTCCATAACACTTTTTTCCAATCTTCCTCTGTCCAATGTCTATGTTCTTTGCCCATATTAATCTTTTCCTTTTATTAGCCAGTCTCAGATATGGCTTTTTCTTTGCCAGTCTGCCCTGTTATGGACCTGGTGGTTAGGAGCACCCGAAATTACCTGATGGTTAAAATGGAAAACCTGGGACAAGCTCTGAGGAAGTGGTAACTCTACTGACCGCAATCCCTAATCCTATCACACACACTAGAAATAGCCGTGGAGCGTACCTAACTCTCAATAGATGCCTCTTCACAGCCTAAGAGCTAACTACCCCTAAAGATAGAAATAGCAGCCTACCTTGCCTCAGAGAAATTCCCCAAAGTAAAGGTAGCCCCCCACAAATATTGACTGTGAGTTAAGAGGGAAGTAACAAACACAGGAATGAAACAGATTTTAGCAAAGGAGGCCGAATCTTCTCTAGATAGACAGAGGATAGGAAAGGGAACTATGCGGTCAGTATTAAAAACTACAAAAACCACGCAGAGTGTGCAAAAAGACCTCCACACCGACTCACGGTGTGGAGGTGCAGCTCTGCACCCCCAGAGCTTCCAGCTAGCAAGAAAATATAATAGCAAGCTGGACTAGAAACATAGCATGTACTGAGAAATATATTCAAAAACCAATGAACAGCAAATGGACTAGCGAGGACTTAGCTTCTGCTGGAGTAGACAGGTCATCTGAGAAATCCAAGAGAGATCTGAACCAGTACTGAGACATTGACAGCTGGCATGAACTAACGACCTGGGCAGAGTTAAATAGGGAAGCCAGCAGCAGCAATAAATGAGGGCAGCTGAGAAAGCCAAGCTCAAATATCAGCAGTTCCACTGAAAGCCACCAGAGGGTGTCCAAGGACAGAACTCACCAAAGTACCATTCACGACCACAGGAGGGAGCCCGAGAACGGAATTCATAACAGTACCCCCCCCCCCTTGAGGAGGGGTCACTGAACCCTCACCAGAGCCCCCAGGCCAATCAGGACGAGCCAAATGAAAGGCACGAACCAAATCGGCAGCATGGACATCGGAGGCAACAACCCAGGAATTATCCTCCTGACCATAGCCCTTCCATTTAACCAGGTACTGAAGCTTCCGTCTCGAAATACGAGAATCTAAAATCTTCTCCACCACATACTCCAACTCCCCCTCAACCAACACCGGAGCAGGAGGATCAACGGAAGGAACCATAGGCGCCACATATCTCCGCAACAACGACCTATGGAACACATTATGGATGGCAAAAGAAGCTGGAAGGGCCAAACGAAACGACACAGGATTGATAATTTCAGAAATCTTATAAGGACCAATGAAATGAGGCTTACACTTAGGAGAAGAAACCTTCATAGGAACATAACGAGAAGACAACCAAACCAAATCCCCAACACGAAGTCGGGGACCAACACAGCGACGGCGGTTAGCAAAACGTTGCGCCTTCTCCTGAGACAACGTCAAATTGTCCACCACGTGAGTCCAAATTTGCTGCAACCTGTCCACTACAGAATCCACACCAGGACAGTGAGAAGGCTCAACCTGCCCTGAAGAAAAACGAGGATGAAAACCAGAATTACAAAAAAAAGGGGAAACCAAAGTAGCAGAACTAGCCCGATTATTAAGGGCGAACTCGGCCAATGGCAAGAAGGTCACCCAATCATCCTGATCAGCAGAGACAAAGCATCTCAGATAGGTCTCCAAGGTCTGATTAGTTCGTTCGGTTTGGCCATTTGTCTGAGGATGGAACGCTGAAGAAAAAGACAAATCAATGCCCATCTTAGCACAAAAGGACCGCCAAAACCTAGAAACAAACTGGGAACCTCTGTCCGACACAATGTTCTCCGGAATGCCATGCAAACGAACCACATGCTGAAAAAATAATGGAACCAAATCAGAGGAGGAAGGCAATTTAGGCAAGGGTACCAAATGGACCATCTTAGAAAACCGATCACAAACCACCCAGATGACAGACATCCTTTGAGAGACAGGAAGATCAGAAATAAAATCCATGGAAACATGCGTCCAGGGCCTCTTCGGGACAGGCAAAGGCAAAAGCAACCCACTGGCACGAGAACAGCAAGGTTTGGCCCGAGCACAAGTCCCACAGGACTGCACAAAAGAACGCACATCCCGTGACAAGGAAGGCCACCAAAAGGACCTAGCAACCAAATCTCTGGTACCAAAAATCCCAGGATGACCAGCCAATACTGAACAATGAACCTCAGAAATAACCCTACTAGTCCATCTATCAGGGACAAACAGTTTCTCCACTGGACAGCGGTCAGGTCTATCAGCCTGAAACTCCTGCAGCACCCGCCGCAAATCAGGGGAGATGGCAGACAAAATCACCCCCTCTTTGAGAATACCAGCCGGCTCAGAGACTCCCGGAGAATCAGGCAAAAAACTCCTAGAAAGGGCATCAGCCTTCACATTCTTAGATCCCGGAAGGTATGAGACCACAAAATCGAAACGGGAGAAAAACAGTGACCATCGAGCCTGTCTAGGATTCAACCGCTTGGCGGACTCGAGGTAAGTCAGATTCTTGTGATCAGTCAGGACCACCACGCGATGTTTGGCTCCCTCAAGCCAATGTCGCCACTCCTCAAATGCCCACTTCATAGCCAACAACTCCCGATTGCCGACATCATAATTACGCTCAGCAGGCGAAAACTTTCTAGAAAAGAAAGCACACGGCTTCATCAAAGAGCCATCAGAACTTCTCTGAGACAAAACAGCCCCTGCCCCAATCTCAGAAGCATCAACCTCGACCTGAAAAGGGAGCAAAACATCTGGCTGACGCAACACCGGGGCCGAAGTAAAACGACGTTTAAGCTCCTGAAAAGCCTCAACGGCCGCAGGGGACCAGTTCACCACATCAGCACCTTTCTTCGTCAAATCAGTCAAAGGCTTAACCACACTAGAAAAATTAGCGATGAAGCGACGGTAAAAATTAGCAAAGCCCAGGAACTTCTGAAGACTCTTCACAGATGTAGGTTGAGTCCAATCATAAATGGCCTGAACTTTAACAGGGTCCATCTCGATAGTAGAAGGGGAAAAAATGAAGCCCAAAAAGGAAACCTTCTGAACTCCAAAGAGGCATTTAGACCCCTTCACAAACAACGCATTAGCACGAAGGACCTGAAACACCATCCAGACCTGCCTCACATGGGACTCCCAATCATCCGAAAAGACCAAAATATCATCCAAATATACAATCATGAACCTATCCAAATACTTCCGGAAGATGTCGTGCATAAAGGACTGAAACACAGATGGGGCATTAGAAAGCCCGAATGGCATCACCAGGTACTCAAAATGGCCCTCGGGCGTATTAAATGCTGTTTTCCATTCATCGCCCTGTTTAATACGCACAAGATTATATGCCCCTCGAAGGTCAATCTTGGTAAACCAACTAGCCCCCTTAATCCGAGCAAACAAATCAGACAACAGAGGCAAAGGGTACTGAAATTTGACCGTGATTTTATTGAGAAGGCGGTAATCTATACAGGGTCTCAGAGAGCCATCCTTCTTGGCCACAAAAAAGAACCCTGCTACCAACGGTGACGAAGACGGGCGAATATGTCCTTTCTCCAAGGCCTCCTTTACATAACTCCACATAGCGGCATGTTCTGGCACAGATAAATTAAACAGTCGGCCCTTAGGGAACTTACTACCAGGAATCAAATTAATAGCGCAATCACAGTCCCTATGAGGAGGTAGGGCACTGGACTTGGGCTCATCAAATACATCCTGGTAATCCGACAAAAACTCAGGAACTTCAGAAGGAGTGGAAGAAGAAATTGACATCAAAGGAACATCACTATGTATCCCTTGACAACCCCAAATAGACACAGACATTGATTTCCAATCCAGTACTGGATTATGACCCTATAACCATGGCAAACCCAACACGACAACATCATGCAAATTATGCAACACCAAAAAACGAATATTTTCCTGATGTGCGGGAGCCATGCACATGGTCAGCTGAGTCCAGTACTGAGGTTTATTCTTGGCCAATGGCGTAGCATCAATCCCCCTTAAAGGAATAGGAATCTGCAAAGGCTCCAAGAAAAAACCACAGTGCCTGGCAAACTCCAAGTCCATCAAATTCAGAGCAGCGCCCGAATCCACAAATGCCATAACAGAGTAGGACGACAATGAGCAAATCAGAGTAACAGATAAGAGAAATTTAGGCTGCACAGTACTAATGGTGACAGACCTAGCGAACCTCTTAGTGCGCTTAGGACAATCAGAGATAGCATGAGAGGAGTCACCACAGTAAAAACACAGCCCATTCTGACGTCTGTGTTCTTGCCGTTCAGCTCTGGTCAAAGTCCTATCACATTGCATAGGCTCAGGCCTCTGCTCAGAGGACACCGCCAAATGGTGCACAACTTTGCGCTCGCGCAAACGCCGATCAATCTGAATGGCTAAAGACATTGATTCATTCAGACCAGCAGGCGTGGGGAACCCCACCATAACATCCTTAAGGGCTTCAGAAAGACCCTTTCTGAAAATTGCTGCCAGGGCACACTCATTCCATTGTGTAAGCACAGACCACTTTCTAAACTTCTGGCAATATACTTCTGCTTCATCCTGACCCTGACATAGAGTCAGCAAGATCTTTTCTGCCTGATCCACAGAATTAGGTTCGTCATAAAGCAATCCAAGCCCTAGAAAAAATGCATCTACATTAAGCAATGCAGGATTTCCTGGCTCAAGGGAGAATGCCCAGTCTTGCGGGTCACCACGCAACAAAGAAATAACAATCTTTACTTGCTGAATGGGGTCACCAGAGGAGCGGGGTTTCAGAGCAAGAAACAGTCTGCAATTATTTTTGAAATTCAAAAATTTAGATCTATCCCCAGAAAACAAATCAGGAATTGGAATTCTAGGCTCTAACCTCGGATTCTGAACTACATAATCTTGAATACTCTGTACCCTAGCAGTGAGTTAATCCACACAAGAGGACAAACCCTGAATATCCATATCTACACCTGAGTCCTGAACCACCCAGGGGTTAAGGGGAAAAGAAAGACAAAACAAGCAGCAAAGAAAAAAAAATTGACTCAGAACTTCTCTTTTCCCTCTTTTGAGATGCATTAACACTTTGTGGGCCAGCTGTACTGTTATGGACCTGGTGGTTAGGAGCACCCGAAATGACCTGATGGTTAAAATGGAAAACCTGGGACAAGCTCTGAGGAAGTGGTAACTCTACTGACCGCAATCCCTAATCCTATCACACACACTAGAAATAGCCGTGGAGCGTACCTAACTCTCCCTAGACGCCTCTTCACAGCCTAAGAGCTAACTACCCCTAAAGATAGAAATAGCAGCCTACCTTGCCTCAGAGAAATTCCCCAAAGTAAAGGTAGCCCCCAACAAATATTGACTGTGAGTTAAGAGGGAAGTAACAAACACAGGAATGAAACAGATTTTAGCAAAGGAGGCCGAATCTTCTCTAGATAGACAGAGGATAGGAAAGGGAACTATGCGGTCAGTATTAAAAACTACAAAAACCACGCAGAGTGTGCAAAAAAAGTTTGGGCACCCCTATTAATCTTAAGCTTAATGTTTTATAAAAATTGTTTTTTTTGCAACAGCTATTTCAGTTTCATATATCTAATAACTGTTGGACACAGTAATGTTTCTGCCTTGAAATGAGGTTTATTGTACTAACAGAAAATGTGAAATCTGCAAACAAAATTTGACAGGTGCATAAGTATGGGCACCCTTATCATTTTCTTGTTTTAAATACTCCTACCTACTTTTCACTGACTTACTAAAGCACTTTTTTTGGTTTTGTAACCTCATTGAGCTTTGAACTTCATAGCCAGGTGTATGCAATCATGAGAAAAGCTACTTAAAGTGGCCACTTGCAAGTTGTTCTCCTGTTTGAATCTCCTCCGAAGAGTGGCATCATGGGCTCCTCAAAACAACTGTCAAATGATCTGAAAACAAAGATTATTCAACATAGTTGTTCAGGGGAAGGATACAAAAGCTGTCTCAGAGATTTAACCTGTCAATTTCCACTGTGAGGAACATAGTAAGGAAATGGAAGAACACAGGTACAGTTCTTGTTAAGACCAGAAGTGGCAGGCCAAGAAAAACATCAGAAAGGCAGAGAAGAAGAATGGTGAGATCAGTCAAGGACAATCCTCAGGCCACCTCCAGAGATCTGAAGCATCAACTTGCTGCAGATGGTGTCACTGTGCCACGACTCTTGGGACGATGATCATCACGGCCCTAAAAATAACAAGGTCACATACATTGTATACATTCATGTGTCTCCTCCGCACTGCGCACCTGAGTACATATATGTACACCACCATTAACATACTATTAGCCACGAACCAATCAAAATATAAAGTGTTTAGCAGCACTGTGTCCCCCATTAACTATAACCTCCACTACCCAATAAATATAAATTATTCAGTCTGTGACTGTCCCCAATTACCTGTAAGGCTATGTGCACATGGAAAATATGCAAGGTTTTACAGTACAAGCAAAGTGAATGAGATCCCTGAAATCTCATGCACACGTTGCTTATTTTTTCCTTGCAGATTTACATCTGCGTGAACTGTACCGCTGCTTCCCAGGCGTCGGTATGTGTGGTATCGATGCCGCACACGGTTGCCACACGTATGCCACAAGCATTACACACATGTGTGAGGTCAGCGCGAGTGCAGTGGGAAATTGTGCTGATGTCAGAAAGGTGAAGTGAGTTCATTGGCTGTGAACTTGCAGGACTTGTCTGATGGCACCGTGAGCAGGAGAACTTTCCCACGCTCGTGGTGCCATCAGACAGGGAATAGGAGTTCACAGGGAGACACTGAGCACACACTGCTCAGTGTTTCTGCTGGATGGCAGGCTGTATGGTCACATCGTGATGCACCCTTCCATCTAGATGTAGCAGAGATAAACCCATCTTAGGACAAATGGATTATCATCATCTCTGTGGAAAGGTGAGGAATATTGTTATTTGTTTTTTTAACTTTTTTGCAGACGACAATGGCGTCAGTGGAATGGGCGAGGTCGTAAGTATAGTTTAATTAATGTTTATTAAAGGAGTCTGCGTCATTCTTTATTCTGGGTGTCTGTGTTTTTATACGATATGGCTATGGGGTTAGTAATGGGGGCATCTTATTGACGCCTCTCCATTACTAACCTTCAGACTTGATGCCACCTGACAATACAAAGGTGACATCAACCCCCCAACTATCACCCCACTTGCCACCGCTACAGGGCAAGTGGGAAGAGCAAGGCTAAGTGCCAGAATTGGCACATCTTAGAGATGCACCTTTTCTGGGAGAGCAGAGAGCTGATGTTTTAAGCCAGATGGGGGGCCAGTATCCATGGTCCCTTACTAGGCTATTAATATCAGCCCGTGTCTGCATAGCCTTTGCTGGTTATTAATTATAGGGGGACCCTGCATCTTTTTTTAGGGTCTCCCATTTTAATAGTCAGTAATGGCTAAATATACAGTTATGAGCTGATGTTATTAGCCTGGGCAGCTCCATAGGTATTACCTCCTTCCCAGGCTATAAACATCGACCCCCAGCCATCGGCTTTCTCTCTGCTGGTTAAGAAAATTACGTGGGAGCCCTTTGCCTTTTTTTTCAGAAAAAAAATATTTCATTAATTAAATACATGTACAGCAAGCTGCAGACACACAGTACTAATTGTATTTGTCACCGACATCTGTATATCTACCTATTCTATGTGTATTTACTGTATGTAATCTATCTATTCTATGCTGTCGGCTCCTGCTGAATTGCCGGCTTTTCTTCTATCTATCTATGTAATATATATACATATATATATTCTATATATATATATATATGTATTGTATGTGTATATATCTATTCTATCTATTCTATTAAAACCTGTCTCTCTGTGATTTTACTGTATCTGGCAGAAGAATTGCCGGCTTTTCAAAGGACACCGGTGCGTAAAAATCAGACATCACTCGCATGGTCTGAGTGCCGTGCATTTTTTTCTCGCACCCATAGGCTTGCATTTGCAAGTCTCGGCCTAGTTTCTGTGCCAATCACAGCATGCTTCAATTTTACACGCATGTCAAATACGCCTGAGAAAATAAACGGTGATGTGAGCTGCCCCATAGATTAACACTGAGTGCTATGCGATGTTTTCTCGCATAGTACTCGGCCGTATTCTACGGTAGTACAACTCCGGCCTTACTGCTATGATCAGAACTATTCTCCTTCTGTCACGTGGTGGTGGTGATGACATTTCTGTGCAAACAGGATAAATGTCAGAATAATGTTCTCGGTCGCCTATGATATCAGAAGTTTAACATTTGCTCGGAGAATTGAAAATGTTACAAGTGAGAGTGCAAGGTGGCATATTGGTTTATAATAAGGTGCTCCCCTTTTAGAATGACGCAGCCCTTTGAGAATAAACAAATAAATGTTATTCTTCTTACATTGGCATGACCATTTTCTGAGACGTCGTTGACCAGAGTTGGGGACACTGAGATACTCCAACAGGTCACCCAGAGCTAGGTTACGCACAAAGTGACCATCGACTGTTGTGCATCAGGCCATACTGCTGTGGGTGCCTTGGAAGCTACCCCGTGCCACAGCCTGCCTCAGCTAGAAGGAACTCATAAGGTTTCACTAGACACTATGTTGCGAGAATGAAACTCTGCCTTGTCTTCCAAAAACCATTTGGGCTTGAGACTGCCACTCTCAACTATACCAGCCCACTCACACTAATGGACCTGTCACTTGCCATAAATAAGTAATTTTTTTACCTGGTCTAAATGCAGCCAAAGATGAAAATGTGTATCTTTTATTCTCAACCAAAGATGGGCTGACTCTGTACTGACGCACAATGAAGTCAGTGATAGTCATCTTGATACAGCTACAAGGAGTGCCAATCCATATCTCAATCATACAAGTCTGTTCAACAATCAAGTTCAAGAGGAAATCAGCAAGATGCCAAAACAAGACTCTCATTATCATGGGAGAGTTTATTGCCAAAGTGGATCATTGTTGGAAACTTTGGACTTGGTGAATGAAATGAGCTGGAAGAACATTCTTTGACACCTTGTTCCAAAATCACAAACGGAGACTCTACACATCGACATCACTGAATAAGGCCTATAAAAATCAGATTGACTACATATCTACATATGTGTTTGCTAAATATGGAGGTTGTCAATTATTATTGTGAAAACAAGGCCAGGAGCTGGAGCTGATCATGAACTTTTGACATCAAACATTAGAGTCAAGCTGCCCAAATGGACTAGACAACAGACCATTTCCAACTTCAATTTCAACACACCTGAAGTTTTTTGGAACGGTTTGCACAACCGATTTACATCACTGGTCATGAATGAAAGAAAGCCTGAGAAATTATGGACACATATAAAGACTATTATTACTGAAGAGGCCAGTATGACAATAAACAAGTGGGAGAAGAGACCACAACAGCAATGGTTAACAGAAGACACTGTAGAGATAATCGAAGGAAGACAAATGCAAAAGGCAAAAGGTAATAAGCTGGACACAGACAACATCAGTAAAAGACTAAAGAGAGCCATTCGAGCAAACAAAGAACATTTTTACTAAAAGATGTGTGCAGAGATAGAAAGAGGACATCTGAGGGGCAAGTCCAGGAAGGCATATCTAAAGATCAAGGACATACAACAAAAGTTTCAACCAAGAGTGAGCATGTTGAAAGATGCCAACAGGAACAAACTAACTCACTGGTCCCTCCATGCCTCACTGTCATCTGTCTTCTCTGCATCTTTCGATCACCGCCGCTCATGCTGAAATTCCCAGACCTCTCACACTAAGATGGGATTTCACTCTCTGATGAGGTAGGTCTCAGTGCACTTCATGACCTTGCATGTGCCTGCACTGAACCCTCCCAGGCTTCATCGGTGCCGGAAATCCCAGCCTAGCACAAGAAGTCTGGGGATTTCAGATCGAGTGGCTGTGAGCATAATTTTAGGGGAGTACCGGACTGATGACAGTGAAGAGTAGCGGTACCAAAGAGGTGAGCGGAAAGGTGAGTGTAAGTATTTTATTTCTATTTTTTACATCTTACTTTTATTATGCTATGAGGTCAGTACAGATCCCAGAGCATAATAAGGGATATTAATTTCTCAGGAAATTTGCATGAACAGGTGAATTTGAAATTTGCCTGATCCACTCATCTCTAGTCCCGATAATTATACCGATAGGGGCTGCAAAGGTCACAATTATATCTGGACCCTGGTCCTCAATGTCCTCTCTTCCACATAAGAGGACATCTGTATTCCTGTATTATAAATGGCAAGTGCCAAGTCCTATTACAGTTTTGGTGTTGGTGCAGTCAGGTTATGCCTCTCACGTACTTTTGTTTTACTGGACAGATTTGCCTTTGAGTCCTCTAAGCTTCTGAAGAAGCAAACATATCTCCCGTAAGCAGAAATACTTTAAATAATTGCATACGTCAATCCATTTTTAGAACTGTACAGTACCTTTTTGTATCACTCAGTGCCATATTTCAAATCTTCTTCTTGTCCCCCTCCCTCCTCCTCTAAATGTTTCCATATATTTCTTTATCATATCATTCTGAGACTGATAGAGGACTCTCAATGCATTTGTCGGCTTTCCTACATAAATCTAGATTTTTATCCGCCGAGCACACTTTGTGAGTCGCAGTGATAGACGACTAAAAACAAAGAATGTATATTTAATAAGTATTTACGGCTGTGTCGTTCTAATGGATACAATTACTTGCTGTGCCTTTCCCCTCCGATCCTTCCTGTGTTAGAGATATATTCGGAGGAGGTTAAATCCTTCAGCGCTCCAGAGGCTGTCTTTGCTTTAGGCCTTGATATTGCTAAAAGGACAACGCATGCAATATTTACCGTCTGCAGAAAGCTTTTCTCCGATTTATTTTTAATGCCGTTTATTTTGGTTTTGTTATGTTGGGTGATTTACGGTCAGAGTCAAAAGTGACTCCCTATTTTAAAGTTTAGTGAGGCACTTAGGATGAATTTAGCACTGGGGCTATTGAATGTTCTTTTATTAAATGCTACACAGTGTATGAATTAAGCAAAAGAGCTGAAAAAAAAGCATAGATGAAGTAGATACTGTTTACCTGCAGATGCCGAACCATGAGAGGCAAGTAATTTGTGCCCTGTAGTACTTCCTTGCACCAATCCAATATAGAACCCATTATCCCCCAAGTCTGTGTATTGATATAATTTTTTTCAACTTTTTGCAAAAGTTTAAAAAGTTGTACATTGTTATATTTTTTTATTTTTGAGTTTTATTACTGTTTTTCTATTAAAAAAAAGTTTTCCCACAGTCCTATTCCTACACATAAGCCTAACCTTTACCCTAAGCTTAACCTAGTTTAAAGCCCAGCTTTAAAGGGAACCTGTCACCCCCTCACCGGCATCAGGGGCTTATCTACAGCATTCAGTAATGTTGTAGGTAAGCCCCCGATGTTACCTGAAAGAGGAGAAAAAGACGTTAGATTATACTCACCCAGTACTGAGGGCAGAGCAAAGTACTGCAGTGCGCAGGTGCCGGCCTCTCTGACCTTTCCGGCGCCTGCGCACTTCAGTACTTTGCTCTGCCCTCAAGAGGGCAGACAAAGTACGCCTGCGCGAGAGCCGCGGCGTAAAGACCCGAAGAGGACGTCATGGAATGAAGATGGGAGGCGCCGGAGCGGACCGGAGACACCCATCCGACCTGACCGCACCGGGACCGCCCCTGGGTGAGTATAATCTAACGTCTTTTTCTCCTCTTTCAGGTAACATCGGGGGCTTATCTACAGCATTACAGAATGCTGTAGATAAGCCCCTGATGCCGGTGAGCTTACCTCACCAGCCATTTTGGGGGTGACAGGTTCCCTTTAACGCTCACCTGATCTAAAACCTTAACAATAACCCTAGTTAGGGCAGGTTCAGACAAGCATATTTTCTGTCCAAGCGCAATTCAACAAAACATCAGATCGCACTCAGACCAATGTTATTCTATGGGGTCATGTACATTCAATTTTTTCCTTGGAACAAGTCAACATCCATGGCCTTTCCCAGCCTATTAATATCAGCCTGCAGCTGTTTGCTTAGCCTTTGCTGGTTATTTAAAATAGGGGGACCCCAAGTCATTTTTTGGGGGTCAACCCTTTTTAACCCCTTAATCCCATATGACGTACTATCCCGTCGAGGTGACCTGGGACTTCATTCCCAGTGACAGGATAGTATGTCATATGCGATCGGCCGTGCTCATGGGGGAGCGCGGCCGATCACGGCCGGATGTCAGCCGGCAAAGATGATCTCAGTGTTCTGACGGTATAGGGAAGCATCACGCAGGGAGGGGGCTCCCTGCGTGCTTCCCTGAGAACCTCGGAGCAACGCAATTACATCACGTTGCTCCGAGGGTCTCCTACCTCCTCCCCCCTGCAGGCCCAGATCCAAAATGGCCGCGGGGCTACTTCTGTGTCCTGCAGGGAGGTGGCTTGCAAGCGCCTGCTCAAAGCAGGCGCTTGCAAGCGTCCCTGCAGTGCCTGTCAGATCGCTGATCTGACACAGTGTCTTCAAAGTGTCAGATCAGCGATCTGACCCTATAACATGATGCCCCCCCCCCCAGGGCAATGTTATGAAGTAAAAAAAAAATATTCACACATGTAAAAAAAAAAAAATTCCTAAATAAAGAAAAAAATATATATATTGTTCCCATAAATACATTTCTGTACCTAAAAAAACAAAACAAAACAATAAAAGTACACATATTTAGCATCACCGCGTCCGTAACGGCCCGACCTATAAAACTGTCCCACTAGTTAACCCCTTCAGTGATCACCGTAAAAAAAAAAAAAAAACACGAGGCAAAAAACAACACTTTATTATCATATTCCAAAAAGTGGAATAACACGAGATCAAAAAGACGTATGTAAATAACCTTGGTACCGCTGAAAATGTCATCTTGTCCCGCAAAAAACGACCTGCCATACAGCATCATCAGCGAAAAAATAAAAAAGTTATAGTCCTCAGAATAAAGCGATGCAAAAATAATTATTTTTTCTATAAAATAGTTTTTATCATATAAAAGCGCCAAAACAGAAAAAAAGATATAAATGAGGTATCGCTGTAATTGTACTATCCCGAAGAATAGAACTGCTTTATCAATTTTACCAAACGTGGAACGGTATAAACGCACCCCCCAAAAAGAAATTCATGAATAGCTGGTTTTTGGTCATTCTGCTTCACAAAAATCTGAATAAAAAGCGATCAAAAAATGTCACATGCCCGAAAATGGTGCCAATAAAAACGTCAACTCGTCCCAGAAAAAACAAGTCCTCACATGTCTCTGTGGACCAAAATGTTGAAAAATTATAGCTCTCAAAATGTGGAGATGCAAAAACTATTTTTTGCAATAAAAAGCATCTTTTAGTGTGTGACGGCTTCCAATCACAAAAATCCAGTAAAAAACTTGCTATAAAAGTAAACCAAACCCCCCTTCATGACCCCTTTAATTAGGGAAAAATAATAAAATAAAAAAATGTATTTATTTCCATTTTCCCATTAGGGTTAGGGTTGGGGTTAGGGTTGGGGATAGGGTTAGGGTTGGGGTTAGGGTTAGAGTAAGGGCTAGGGTTGGGGCTAGGGTTAGGGTTAGGGTTGGGGCTAGGGTTGGGGCTAGGGGTAGGGTTGGGGCTAGGGTTAGGGTTGGGGTTAGGGATACAGTTAGGGTTGGGGCTAAAGTTAGGGTTAGGGTTGGGGCTAAAGTTAGGGTTAGGGTTGGGGCTAAAGTTAGGGTTAGGGTTTGGATTACATTTACGGTTGGGATTAGGGTTAGGGGTGTGTCAGGGTTAGGGGTGTGGTTAGGGTTATGGTTGGGATTAGGGCTAGGGGTGTGTTGGAGTTGGGATTAGGGTTAGGGGTCTGTTGGGGTTAGGGGTGTGGTTGGGGTTAGGGTTAGGGGCATGTTTGGGTTAGGGGTGTGGTTAGGGTTATGAGTAGAGTTGGGATTAGGGTTGGGGTGTGTTTGGGTTAGGGTTTCAGTTAGAATTGGGGGCTTCCACTGTTTAGGCACATCAAGGGCTCTTCAAACGCGACATGGCATCCAATCTTAATTCCAGCCAATTCTGCGTTGAAAAAGTAAAACAATGCTCCTCTTCTGAGCTCTCCCGTGCACCCAAGCAGGGGTTTACCCTAACATACTTATCTCAGGACAAATTAGACAACAACTTTTGGGGTCCAATTTCTCTTGTTACCCTTGGGAAAGTAAAAATTTGGGGGGTTAAAAAAACATTTTTGTGGGAAAAAAATTATTTTTTATTTTCACGGCTCTGCGTTATAAACTGTAGTGAAACACTTGGGGGTTCAAAGTTCTCACAACACATCTAGATAAGTTCTTTTGGGGGTCTAGTTTCCAATATGGGGTCACTTGTGAGGGGTTTCTACTGTTTAGGTACATTAGGGGCTCTGCAAACGCAATGTGACGCCTGCAGACCATTCCATCTAAGTCTGCATTCCAAACGGCGCTCCTTCCCTTCCGAGCTCTGCCATGTGCCCAAACAGTGGTTTCCCCCCACATATAGGGTATCAGCCTACTCAGGACAAATTGGACAACAACTTTTTGAGGTCCAATTTCTCCTTTTACGCTTGGGAAAATACAAAACTGCAGGCTAAAAAATAATTTTTGTGAAAAAAAAAGAATTTTTATTTTCACGGCTCTGCGTTATAAACTGTAGTGAAACACTTGGGGGTTCAAAGCTCTTACAACACAGCTAGATAAGTTCCTTAGGGGGTGTACTTTCCAAAATGGTGTCACTTGTGGGGGGTTTCAATGTTTAGGCACATCAGGGGCTCTCCAAACGCAACATGGCGTCCCATCTCAATTCCAGTCAATTTTGCGTTGAAAAGTAAAATAGCGCTCCTTCCCTTCCGAGCTCTGCTATGCGCCCAAACAGTGGTTTACCCCCACATATGGGGTATCAGCGTACTCAGGACAAATTGTACAACAACTTTTGTGGTCCAATTTCTTCTCTTACCCTTGGGAAAATAAAAAATTGGGGGCAAAAAGATCATTTTTGTAAAAAAATATGATTTTTTATTTTTATGGCTCTGCATTATAAACTTCTGTGAAGCACTTGGTGGGTCAAAGTGCTCACCATACATCTAGATAAGTTCCTTAGGGGGTCTACTTTCCAAAATGGTGTCACTAGTGGGGGGTTTCAATGTTTAGGCACTTCAGGGGCTCTCCAAACGCAACATGGCATCCCATCTCAATTCCAGTCAATTTTTCATTGAAAAGTCAAACGGCGCTCCTTCCCTTCCGAGGCTTATATGCCCAGGAGCTGATTAAATATCCAACAACACTGGTGCTTAAGCTTAAGGTGCAGCCATCCAGCACCTTCATTACCAGATTGGTCAGAAGCAAGTCAGCGTCAGCAGCTACCGGATGAAGGCTATATTTAACAGTGGACATGGCAGGAAAGATAGGCAGGTCGCTTGCCATATGGCAGATGATTGTGTGGGTTGATGCCCTTGGAGCTGGGGTAAAGCAGCTGTTGAGAGAACCCCTACATGAGGCAAAGAATCTGGACAGGGAGGACACTGAAATGCCATATGAGACGGTAGGACCCAAGCTCGAGCCGTGTGCGGAGGGAAAGCTGAAGTGACGTATATTGTAAAACCCAATGTATCTGTTGTAATGAAAATGGATGAGCTGCAGACGAACGAGAGTAAACTGTTGTGTTTGAAGTTAAACTTGGACTGTGTCTCAGTTATTCACAAAGGGAACGGAGCAGTCTGTCTGGAGCTGAACCGAAGATGGGCCTGTGCAGAGCATGGAACAGCAGGTGAGCTGTTAAAGGGACATGATGTTTATGTAGAGGGAGGCCAGGGCCTGAAAAGCCCGAGTAACTCAGCCAGGACTACAGCCCTGGCCGACCTTTACATAACTACAGTTTAGCATTTACCCTACTTCCCAAGATGGCAAACATTGATAGAGGAACAGGGTGCAGTTACAAAACTAGTCAAACCTAAGGTGTAATCAAGCCTTGGAGACTTACAAAATCGATCGACTTCCTGTACTTCCAATATCTCCCTGGGTCTGTCATTTGACTCATGAAGAGGTTTGGAAGACCTTATCCATTGGCCCCTCCATTAGCATTCACTGAGCAGCCCAAATTTGCACAGGTAGTGTTCTTTCTCTCCTCTAAATTCAACTAGGCCTAAATGTGGGATCAAAATCTGCTTAGTTCCACTATTGATAGTCAATTTCTCCTTCCATGGAGAATCTCACTCCACTTAGATACAAAACTCATAGCTTAGCTACACAGCACTTGCTGAAGCATAAACCAAGGAGCCCAAAAATCTCCAAACACTCTAGTTTAACCTCATTTTATATGAGCGCCATTGATCTGCATGGTGACATATTGTATTTCTTAGTACATGATTCATCCGATCAGCATCTCTCCACATTGTCCTGCCGCTTTTTAGGCTAATTACCACTCGGAGGACACACACCATCACACAGCAGGCCGCAGTAATGGCTCCCTTACTTCACACTGATTTTGTAAAATGTTCAAAGCCTTTGAGATTTTGTTTTATGTTTCTGGTCCGGAGAGATCATAGTGCGATATTCTGTTTCATGTAAACTAGAGCTTCAAATCTTTGCAGTTATACAATACATAATATGGAAATTAATCCTTTCGGCTGGAAGATGATGAATAGTGGAAAATATTTGGGATTAAACCAATTGTTATAAGAACCGGAGTATAAATCAAGATTGTCAACCAAGAGCAAAAATTGTGCCCCTAAAATATAACTTTTTTTCAGTAAAGGTAAAATTACCCATAGGTTAGGGTCAAAGAGATAAAATAACACAATCTTATCCCAGATAGGAAAGATAAACTGGGGGGGGGTGAACTCTCCCTACCTTACGCTACCTTACCGCGGAGGAAGGCAGCCTAAGTTCGACATGGTACCCCACTCAACATCGGCTCTCCCTTGTGACCCTAGAGGAAGGAACTAACAGAAAACCATCACCAACACCAATAACAATAAAGTGCTATAGTGCAATAACGTGCAAAAATTGATCTATATCAATGATCTATGCATCTTCTCAGAGAGACTAAAAATGATGGCTCTCAGTATGGAGTACTTTCTGTGCCAACAATCAGACAAAAAAGAACCAGTTTAGTTTATGGCAGAAAGTATCCTAGAAAAAAATTGGTGATTTGGGTAGACAGTACCGATAGTAAACCAGAATTAGGGAACTGACCCACTTAGTTTCAGAGTCACCAAAGATCAAAAATGGGTTCCTTGCTCATAAAAAATAATCAACATTATGGCTAGTTAGCAGCACCAAAATGATGTATGAATATGGATAACGAAAAACCCATTAAAGCATGTGTGAAATAGATACAGATAATATTAATTAACCTATGAATTTCATGGCAGTGGTCAAAAGCAGACCAAAAGCAGACAGTAATAGAGGATGTACTCATCCTATCTATCCCATCCTGACGAGTTTCCCCCAGGAGGATAGACCAGGGATTATCAGGGGAAGAAAGGGCTTGTAAATGGAAAGCAACTACAATGAGCAATGTCCCACAATGACCGCTTGAAATGAAGGGTTACACATGTCTCACCGTCATCTCCTATTTGTATAATCCCACCAATACCAGAAATAGTCTCCGGAAGATTTGTGGAAAGCAAATGCGCTCCATGGGGGCTAACAGACATCACAGGAAATGACCTAGTCAAAGATGTCCTAGTGGTGGAACGCAATGTGCTCCACACATTGTTAGCCGCCGCGGATCACCACAAGTGACCTAATAGGGGGCGGTACCAAAGAAAACATACGGCTATAGTGGAACGCATTGCATTCCACACATGCTCCAAAGTGCTATGGTTAGTGTTAGGAGATTATGTATATTGTGTTATTGTGATAAAAGTCGGTCATAATAACACAATGCCCAGGGATAAGGCAACTCATACTGTATAAATCATGAATACCTTATTAATTAGAAATTAATGCGCGCTTCCGGCAAGCGTGGCGGAAATCCTGCCCATTGGTGACCCCGTCACGTGATCGCGGGTCACCGATGGGTTGGCATGACAACTTGAGGTCTCCGGCAGACCTCTATGGTTGTCACTGCCGGACTGCTATGAGCACCAGCCGGTGGACGGCGCTCATAGCAAGTCAGCAATTCGGCTACATACAGGCGATCTGATCATCACCTGTATGTAGCAGAGAGGCAATCGGGTTATGGCAGCTTCTAGTCTCTCATGGAGACTATTGAAGCATGCCAAAAAGTAAAAAAAAGTTTTTAAAATTATAAAAAAATATATAAAAGTTCAAATCACCCACCTTTTGCCCCATTCAAAATAAAACATCAAACATACACACATTTGGTATTGCCGCATTCAGAATCACCAGTCTATCAATATAAAAAAAGAATTAACCCAATCGTCAAACAGAGTAATGAGAAAAAAAGTCAAAACGCCACAATTACATTCTTTTTGGTCGCCACAACATTGCATTAAAATGCAATAACAGGTGATCAAAAGATCATATCTGTACCAAAATTATATCATTAAAAATGTCAGCTCCGCATGCAAAAAATAAGCCCTCACCCGACCCGAGATCACGAAAATTGTAGACACTATTGGTATCGGAAAATGGCGCAAATTTTTCTTTTGTTTTAACAAACTTTTGGATTTTTTTTCACCACTTAAGTAAAAAAGAACCTATGCATGTCTGTTGTCTATGAACTTCTAATGACCTGGAGAATCATAATGGCAGGTCAGTTTTAGAATTTAGCGAACATGGTAAAAAAACAAAAAACACAACTGTGGGATTGCACTTTTTTTGCAAGTTCACTTCACTTGGAATTTTTACAGTACATTACATGTTGAAACCAATGCTGTTGTTCAAAAGTACAACTTGTCCCGCAAAAAACAAGCCCTAACATGGCCATTTTGACCAAAAAATAAAAATGCTATGGCTCTGGGAAAAAAGGGAGCAAAAAATAAAAATGCAAAACCAAAAATACCTCTGGTAGTTAAGATGTTAAAAATAACAAACACAGTTATACTCAATATCCAAGAAGTATCGTTTCTCCTTGCGGAGATTGACATGCTAAGCATGGCAAGATGAGGAGACTTAAAGCCACAATGCTCCTCTGGGAAATATGCTAATTCTGCAAATTGTCTCTTCAGAGAGGAAGATGTTGTGAATTCTGCTTTTGGGCTCCCTTCGGTGGTTGTAGGTGGTAATGCAGTTGTCCCTGAGTTGCAATCCTGGTCAGGTGTATCTGCTGATTGCAGTTCTGACTGGGGTATTTAGCTGTGCAGGATTCATTAGTCCTTGCCAGTTGTCAATTGTTGCTGGGAGGTGTCTGACCTCTGCCTGGTTCCTCCTGCCTTCCTGCCAAATCAGCAAAGATAAGTGTCTGTTTTTTTTTTTTTCCCGTGACACACATGCTGTGTGTTTCACAATTCAGTGCTATTCCTTGTGTTTTCTTGTCCAGCTTAGATTGTGTCGGTATTTTCTCAGTCTTGCTGGATTCTCTGGAGTGGCAGATATACATTCCATGTCTTTAGTTAGATTGTTGAACTTTTTGTATTATCTGCTGTGGATATTTTTGGAAGGGTTATAATACTGACCGCCTAGTAATCTGTCCTATCCTTTCCTATTTAGCTAGAGTGGCCTCTTTTGCTAAATCCTGTTTTCTACCTGCGTTGTTGTGAAATTGGATTCTGGGCTCCCCCGGTGGCCACTTGTGGAATTTAACTTGTGTGCATCATCCCCTCTGTTCACCTGCTCCTATCAGGATGTGGGAGTCGCTATATAACCTTGCTCCTCTGTCAGTTTCATGCCGGTCAACAATGTAATCAGTAGCCTTTCTGTGCATGTTCCTGCTACTAGACAACTCCCAGCTAAGTTGGACTTTTGTCCTTGTGTGTTTTTGCATTTTGTTCCTGTTCACAGCTGCTGTTTCGTTACTGTGTCTGGAAAGCTCTTGTGAGCGGAAATTGCCACTCTGGTGTTATGAGTTAATGCTAGAGTCTTAAAGTAATTTCTGGATGGTGTTTTGATAGGGTTTTCTGCTGACCATGAAAGTGCCCTTTCTGTCTTCATGCTATCTAGTAAGCGGACCTCGATTTTGCTAAACCTATTTTCATACTACGTTTGTCATTTCATCTTAAATCACCGCCAATATATGTGGGGGCCTCTGTCTGCCTTTTGGGAAAATTTCTCTAGAGGTGAGCCAGGACTGTCTTTTCCTCTGCTAGGATTAGGTAGTTCTCCGGCTGGCGCTGGGCATCTAGGGATAAAAAAACGTAGGCATGCTACCCGGCCACTTCTAGTTGTGCGGCAGGTTTAGTTCATGGTCAGTATAGTTTCCATCTTCCAAGAGCTAGTTCTCATATATGCTGGGCTATGTTCTCTCGCCATTGAGAATCATGACAGTTTGACCGGCCCAAAAAAGGGTTAAATTACTGGCTGAGAAAGGAGAGAAAAAAGAAGTCTGCTACAATTTTTTTTTTTTCCCTCTAGTTCTGAGTGTGCTCTTAATTGAATCACTTGCTAGTCTGCCTATACTGCAGCCTTCCTCTCTTCCTCTCCTTCTAATCCTTGAATGGCTCTGTGTTCACCTGTTTCAAATGGATCTTCAGAGTGTAGCTACAGGTTTGAATAATCTCGCCACAAAGGTACAAAATTTGCAAGATTTTGTTGTTCATGCACCTATGTCTGAGCCTAGAATTCCTTTGCCTGAATTCTTCTCGGGGAATAGATCTCACTTTCAAAATTTTAAAAATAATTGCAAATTGTTTTTGTCCCTGAAGTCTCGCTCTGCCGGAGACCCTGCACAGCAGGTCAGGATTGTAATTTCCTTGCTCCGGGGCGACCCTCAAGACTGGGCTTTTGCATTGGCACCAGGGGATCCTGCGTTGCTCAATGTGGATGCGTTTTTTCTGGCCTTGGGGTTGCTTTATGAGGAACCTCATTTAGAGCTTCAGGAGGAAAAGGCCTTGATGTCCTTGTCTCAGGGGCAAGATGAAGCTGAAATATACTGCCAAAAATTCCGCAAATGGTCTGTGCTTACTCAGTGGAATGAGTGCGCCCTGGCGGCGATTTTCAGAGAAGGTCTCTCTGATGCCATTAAGGATGTTATGGTGGGGTTCCCTGTGCCTGCGAGTCTGAATGAGTCCATGACGATGGCTATTCAGATCGATAGGCGTCTGCGGGAGCGCAAACCTGTGCACCATTTGGCGGTGTCTACTGAGAAAACGCCAGAAAATATGCAATGTGATAGAATTCTGTCCAGAAGCGAGCGGCAGAATTTTAGACGAAAAAATGGGTTGTGCTTCTATTGTGGTGATTCAACTCATGTTATATCAGCATGCTTTAAGCGTACTAAGAAGCCTGACAAGTCTGTTTCAATTAGCACTTTACAGTCTAAGTTTATTCTATCTGTGACCCTGATTTGTTCTTTGTCATCTATTACCGCGGACGCCTATGTCGACTCTGGCGCTGCTTTGAGTCTTATGGATTGGTCCTTTGCCAAACGCTGTGGGTATGATTTGGAGCCATTGGAGGCTCCGATACCTCTGAAAGGGATTGACTCCACCCCATTGGCTAGTAATAAACCACAATACTGGACACAAGTGACTATGCGTGTTAATCCGGATCACCAGGAGGTTATTCGCTTTCTGGTGCTGTATAATCTACATGATGTTTTGGTGCTGGGATTGCCATGGCTGCAATCTCATAACCCAGTCCTCGACTGGAGAGCTATGTCTGTGTTAAGCTGGGGATGTAAAGGAACTCATGGGGACGTACCTTTGGTTTCCATTTCATCATCTATTCCCTCTGAGATTCCTGAATTCTTGTCTGACTTTCGTGACGTTTTTGAAGAACCCAAGGTTGGTTCACTACCTCCGCACCGGGAGTGCGATTGTGCCATAGACTTGATCCCGGGTAGTAAATACCCTAAGGGTCGTTTATTTAATCTGTCTGTGCCTGAACACGCTGCTATGCGAGAATATATAAAGGAGTCCTTGGAAAAGGGACATATTCGTCCTTCGTCATCTCCCTTAGGAGCCGGTTTTTTCTTTGTGTCTAAGAAAGACGGCTCTTTGAGGCCGTGTATTGATTATCGACTTTTGAATAAAATCACGGTTAAATATCAATATCCGTTACCACTGCTTACTGATTTGTTTGCTCGTATAAAGGGGGCCAAGTGGTTCTCTAAGATTGATCTCCGTGGGGCGTATAATTTGGTGCGAATCAAGCAGGGGGATGAGTGGAAAACCGCATTTAATACGCCCGAGGGCCATTTTGAGTATTTGGTGATGCCTTTTGGTCTTTCAAATGCCCCTTCAGTCTTCCAGTCCTTTATGCATGACATTTTCCGCGATTATTTGGATAAATTTATGATTGTGTATCTGGATGATATTCTGATTTTTTCGGATGACTGGGACTCTCATGTCCAGCAGGTCAGGAGGGTTTTTCAGGTTTTGCGGTCTAATTCCTTGTGTGTGAAGGGTTCTAAGTGTGTTTTTGGGGTTCAGAAGATTTCCTTCTTGGGATACATTTTTTCCCCCTCTTCCATCGAGATGGATCCTGTCAAGGTTCAGGCTATTGGTGATTGGACGCAACCCTCTTCTCTTAAGAGTCTTCAGAAATTTTTGGGCTTTGCTAACTTTTATCGTCGATTTATTGCTGGTTTTTCTGATGTTGTAAAACCATTGACTGATTTGACTAAGAAGGGTGCTGATGTTGCTGATTGGTCCCCTGATGCTGTGGAGGCCTTTCGGGAGCTCAAGCGCCGCTTTTCTTCCGCCCCAGTGTTGCGTCAGCCTGATGTTGCTCTTCCTTTTCAGGTTGAGGTCGACGCTTCTGAAATCGGAGCTGGGGCGGTGTTGTCGCAGAGAAGTTCCGACTGCTCCGTGATGAGACCTTGTGCTTTTTTTTCCCGTAAGTTTTCGCCCGCCGAGCGGAATTATGATATTGGGAATCGGGAGCTTTTGGCCATGAAGTGGGCTTTTGAGGAGTGGCGTCACTGGCTTGAGGGGGCCAGACATCAGGTGGTGGTATTGACTGACCACAAAAATTTAATTTACCTTGAGTCTGCCAGGCGCCTGAATCCTAGACAAGCGCGCTGGTCGTTGTTTTTCTCTCGGTTTAATTTTGTGGTGTCTTACCTACCGGGTTCTAAGAATGTTAAGGCGGATGCCCTTTCTAGGAGTTTTGAGCCTGACTCCCCTGGTAATTCTGAGCCCACAGGTATCCTTAAAGATGGAGTGATATTGTCTGCCGTTTCTCCAGACCTGCGGCGGGCCTTGCAGGAGTTTCAGGCGGATAGACCTGATCGTTGCCCACCTGGTAGACTGTTTGTTCCTGATGATTGGACCAGTAGAGTCATCTCTGAGGTTCATTCTTCTGCGTTGGCAGGTCATCCTGGAATCTTTGGTACCAGGGATTTGGTGGCAAGGTCCTTCTGGTGGCCTTCCCTGTCACGAGATGTGCGAGGCTTTGTGCAGTCTTGTGACGTTTGTGCTCGGGCCAAGCCTTGTTGTTCTCGGGCTAGTGGATTGTTGTTACCCTTGCCTATCCCGAAGAGGCCTTGGACGCACATTTCGATGGATTTTATTTCGGATCTGCCTGTTTCTCAGAAGATGTCTGTCATCTGGGTGGTGTGTGACCGTTTCTCTAAGATGGTCCATCTGGTTCCCTTGCCTAAGTTGCCTTCTTCTTCCGAGTTGGTTCCTCTGTTTTTTCAAAATGTTGTTCGTTTGCATGGTATTCCGGAGAATATCGTTTCTGACAGAGGGACCCAATTCGTGTCTAGATTTTGGCGGGCATTCTGTGCTAGGATGGGCATAGATTTGTCTTTTTCGTCTGCTTTCCATCCTCAGACTAATGGCCAGACCGAGCGGACTAATCAGACCTTGGAGACATATTTGAGGTGTTTTGTGTCTGCGGATCAGGATGATTGGGTTGCTTTTTTGCCTTTGGCGGAGTTCGCCCTCAATAATCGGGCCAGCTCTGCCACCTTGGTGTCCCCGTTTTTCTGTAATTTGGGGTTTCATCCTCGATTTTCCTCCGGTCAAGTGGAATCTTCGGATTGTCCTGGAGTGGATGCTGTGGTGGAGAGGTTGCATCAGATTTGGGGGCAGGTGGTGGACAATTTGAAGTTGTCCCAGGAGAAGACTCAGCTTTTTGCCAACCGCCGTCGTCGTGTTGGTCCTCGGCTTTGTGTTGGGGACTTGGTGTGGTTGTCTTCTCGTTTTGTCCCTATGAGGGTTTCTTCTCCTAAGTTTAAGCCTCGGTTCATCGGCCCGTACAAGATATTGGAGATTCTTAACCCTGTGTCCTTCCGTTTGGACCTCCCTGCATCCTTTTCGATTCATAATGTTTTTCATCGGTCATTGTTGCGCAGGTATGAGGTACCAGCTGTGCCTTCCGTTGAGCCTCCTGCTCCGGTGTTGGTTGAGGGTGAGTTGGAGTACGTTGTGGAAAAGATCTTGGACTCTCGTGTTTCCAGACGGAAACTCCAGTATCTGGTCAAATGGAAGGGATACGGTCAGGAGGATAATTCTTGGGTCACTGCCTCTGATGTTCATGCCTCCGATCTTGTCCGTGCCTTTCATAGGGCTCATCCTGATCGCCCTGGTGGTTCTGGTGAGGGTTCGGTGCCCCCTCCTTGAGGGGGGGGTACTGTTGTGAAATTGGATTCTGGGCTCCCCCGGTGGCCACTTGTGGAATTTAACTTGTGTGCATCATCCCCTTTGTTCACCTGCTCCTATCAGGATGTGGGAGTCGCTATATAACCTTGCTCCTCTGTCAGTTTCATGCCGGTCAACAATGTAATCAGTAGCCTTTCTGTGCATGTTCCTGCTACTAGACAACTCCCAGCTAAGTTGGACTTTTGTCCTTGTGTGTTTTTGCATTTTGTTCCTGTTCACAGCTGCTGTTTCGTTACTGTGTCTGAAAAGCTCTTGTGAGCGGAAATTGCCACTCTGGTGTTATGAGTTAATGCTAGAGTCTTAACCCCTTCGTGACATGCGCCGTACTAGTACGGCGCTGCCGGCACTGCATTAGTGCCAGCCGCAGTACTAGTACGGCGCCCCGATCACCGCGGTCTCACGCTGAGCGCCGCGGTGATCGGGTGCGGGTGTCAGCTGTATATGACAGCTGACACCCCGCAGCAATGCCCACGATCGGCGCTGTCGCCGATCGCGGGCATTTAACCCCTCTGATGCCGCTGTCAATAGTGACAGCGGCATAGAGGGGGATCGCGCAGGGACGGGGGCTCCCTGCGCTCTCCCACCGGAGCAGCACGATGAGATCGCACTGCTCCGGTGACCTGGAAGGAGTCCCCGGATCCAAGATGGCCGCGGGACTCCTTCCGGGTCATAAGATGACCCTGCTTGCCGGCGTCTGCTGAGAATCCTCATAGCAGGCGCCGGCAAGCCTGTGGAACGTGCCTGTCACATCGGTGATCAGACCGAGTGCTATGCACACGGTCTGATCACCGATCTGTGATGTCCCCTCCTGGGACAAAGTAAAAAAGTAAAAAAAAAATTTTTCCAAATGTGTAAAAAAAAAAAAAAAAAAAAAATTCCTAAATAAAGAAAAAAAAAATATATATATTCCCATAAATACATTTCTTTATCTAAATAAAAAAAACACCACACAATAAAAGTACACATATTTAGTATCGCCGCGTCCGTAACAACCCCACCTATAAAACTATATCACTAGTTAACCCCTTCAGTGAACACCGTAAAAAAAAAAAAAAAAAAACGAGGCAAAAAACAACGCTTTATTCTCATACCGCCAAACAAAAAGTGGAATAACACGCGATCAAAAAGACGGATATAAATAACCATGGTACCGCTGAAAACGTCATCTTGTCCCGCAAAAAAAAAGCCGCCATACAGCATCATCAGCAGAAAAATAAAAAAGTTATAGCTCTCAGAATAAAGCGATGCAAAAACAATTATTTTTTTATATAAAATAGTTTTTATTGTGTAAAAGCGCCAAAACATAAAAAAATTACATAAATGAGGTATCGCTGTAATCGTACTGACCCGAAGAATAAAACTGCTTTATCCTTTTTACCAAACGCGGAACGGTATAAACGCCCCCCCTAAAAGAATTTCAGGAATTGCTGGTTTTTGTTCATTCCGCCTCCCAAAAATCGGAATAAAAAGCGATCAAAAAATGTCATGTACCCGAAAATGGTACCAGCAAAAACGTCAACTCGTCCCGCAAAAAACAAGATCTCACATGACTCTGTGGACCAAAATATGGAAAAATTATAGCTCTCAAAATGTGGTGATGCAAAAACTATTGTTTGCAATAAAAAGCGTCTTTTAGTGTGTGACGGCTGCCAACCATAAAAATCCGCCCAAAAAACGCTATATAAGTAAATCAAATCCCCCTTCATCACCCCCTTAGTTAGGAAAAATAATAAAATTTTAAAAAATATATTTATTTCCATTTTCCCGTTAGGCTACTTTCACACTAGCGTCGGTACGGGGCCGTCGCGCTGCGTCGGCCCGACATACCGACGCATACTGTGCAAGCGCCGCACAACGGGGGCAGCGGATGCTGTTTTTCCACGCATCCGCTGCCCCATTGTGAGGTGCGGGGAGGTGGGGGCGGAGTTCCAGCCGCGCATGCGCGGTCGGAAATGGTGGACCATCGGCACAAAAAAAGTTACATGTAACGTTTGTTGCTGCCGGCTGTCCGCCACAACACGACGCAACCGTCGCACGACGCTTGCGACGTGTGTCAATACGTCGCTAATGTTAGTCTATGGGGAAAAAACGCATCCTGCAGATGACTTTGCAGGATGCGTTTTTTCACCAAAACGACGCATTGCGACGTATGCAAAAAAACGCTAGTGTGAAAGTAGCGCTAGGGTTAGGACTAGGGTTAGGGTTGGGGTTAGGGTTTCAGTTAGAATTGGGGAGTTTTCACTGTTTAGGCACATCAGGGGCTCTCCAAACGCGACATGGCGTCCGATCTCAACGCGTTTGTTTGCGTTAAAAACGCATGCGTTTTTATAGAAAAAAAACAGAACACACTGAAAAGTCACCCACCACCATCAAGGTGATAAAGGGATCCAAACCCTAACCCTACCCCTAAACTCATCCCTAACCGTTTAATGAACATTTTCTGACAGTCATAGTGCCACGTATTTCAGTGCCACGTATTTCAGTGCCACGTATTTCAGTGCCACGTATTTCAGTGCCACGATATTTCAGTGCCACGATATTTCAGTGCCACGATATTTCAGTGCCACGATATTTAAGTGCCACGTATTTAAGTGCCACGGTATTTCAGTGAAATACGTGGCACTGAAATATCGTGGCATTTACGTGAAATACGTGGCACTTAAATACGTGGCACTTAAATACGTGGCACTTAAATACGTGGCACTTAAATACGTGGCACTTAAATACGTGGCACTTAAATACGTGGCACTTAAATATCGTGGCATGTACATGATATACGTGGCACTTATATACGTGGCCACTGAAATATCGTGGCACTTATATACGTATATACGTATATACGTATATAAACGTATTTCAGTGCCACGTATTTCAGTGCCACGTATTTCAGGTTAGGGGTAGGGGTAGGGTTAGGGGTAGGGTTAGGGTTTTTTGGTTTTTTCTTGTTTTCTTGTGTTTTTCTATAAAAACGCATGCGTCTAAAAAAACGCATGCGTTTTACCGCGATTACATGCGTTTTTTCACACATGCATTTTTAAAAAAAACGCAAGTGTGAAACCAGCCTTATCCTTGGAAAAATAAAAACATGGGGGCTAAAATATAATTTTCGTGGAAAAAAATATATTTTTTATTTTCGCGGCTCTGCGTTATAAACTGTAGTGAAGCACTTGGGGGTTCAAAGTTCTCACAACACATCTAGATAAGTTCCGTGGGGGGTCTAGTTTCCAATATGGGGTCACTTGTGGGGGGTTTCTACTGTTTAGGTACATCAGGGGCTCTGCAAATGCAACATGACACCTGCAGACCAATCCATCTAAGTCTGCATTTCAAACGGCGCTCCTTCCCTTCCGAGCTCTGCCGTGCGCCCAAACAGTGGTTTATCCCCATATATGAAGTATCAGCGTACTCAGGACAAATTGGACAACAACTTTTGTTGTCCAATTTCTCCTGTTACCCTTGGGAAAATAAAAATGTGGGGGCTAAAATATAATTTTCGTGGAAAAAAAAAATTTTTTTATTTTCATGGCTCTGCGTGATAAACTGTAGTGAAACACTTGTTGGTTCAAAGTTCTCACAACACATCTAGATAAGTTCCGTGGGGGGTCTAGTTTCCAATATGGGGTCACTTGTGGGGGGTTTCTACTGTTTAGGTACATCAGGGGCTCTGCAAATGCAACATGACACCTGCAGACCAATCCATCTAAGTCTGCATTTCAAACGGCGCTCCTTCCCTTCCGAGCTCTGCCGTGCGCCCAAACAGTGGTTCCCCCCAATGTATGGGGTATCAGCGTACTCAGGACAAATTGGACAATAACTTTTGTGGTCCAATTTCTCCTGTTACCCTTGGGGGAAAAAAAATTGCGGGCTAAAACATCATTTTGTGGAAAGAAAAAATGATTTTTTGATTTTCACAGCGCTACATTCTAAACTTTAGTGAAACAACTGGGGGTTAAAAGTGCTCACCACACATCTAAATAAGTTCCTTAGGGGGTCTTCTTTCCAAAATGGTGTCACTTGTGGGGGTTTCCACTGTTTAGGCACGTCAGGGGCTCTCCAAACACGACATGGGTTCCGATCTCAATTCCAGCCAATTTTGCATTGAAAAGTCAAATGGCGCTCCTTCCCTTCCGAGCTCTGCCATGCGCCCAAACAGTGGTTTATCCCCATATATGAAGTATCAGCGTACTCAGGACAAATTGCACAACAACTTTTGGCATCCAATTTATCCTGCTACCCTTGGGAAAATAAAAAATTTGGGGCAAAAAGATCATTTTTTGTGAAAATTAATATTAATTTTTTTTACGGCTCTACATTATAAACTTCTGTGAAGCACTTGGAGGTTCAAAGTGCTCACCACACATCTAGATAAGTTCCTTAGGGGGTCTTCTTTCCAAAATGGTGTCACTTGTGGGGGTTTCCACTGTTTAGGCACGTCAGGGGCTCTCCAAACACGACATGGGTTCCGATCTCAATTCCAGCCAATTTTGCATTGAAAAGTCAAATGGCGCTCCTTCCCTTCCGAGCTCTGCCATGCGCCCAAACAGTGGTTTATCCCCATATATGAAGTATCAGCGTACTCAGGACAAATTGCACAACAACTTTTGGCATCCAATTTATCCTGCTACCCTTGGGAAAATAAAAAATTTGGGGCAAAAAGATCTTTTTTTGTGAAAATTAATATTAATTTTTTTTTACGGCTCTACATTATAAACTTCTGTGAAGCACTTGGAGGTTCAAAGTGCTCACCACACATCTAGATAAGTTCCTTAGGGGGTCTTCTTTCCAAAATGGTGTCACTTGTGGGGGTTTCCACTGTTTAGGCACGTCAGGGGCTCTCCAAACACGACATGGGTTCCGATCTCAATTCCAGCCAATTTTGCATTGAAAAGTCAAATGGCGCTCCTTCCCTTCCGAGCTCTGCCATGCGCCCAAACAGTGGTTTACCCCCACATATGGGGTATCAGCGTACTCAGGACAAATTGCACAACAACTTTTGGGGTCCAATTTATCCTGCTACCCTTGGGAAAATAAAAAATTTGGGGCAAAAAGATCATTTTTTGTGAAAATTAATATTAATTTTTTTTACGGCTCTACATTATAAACTTCTGTGAAGCACTTGGAGGTTCAAAGTGCTCACCACACATCTAGATTAGTTCCTTAGAGGGTCTACTTTCCAAAATGGTGTCACTTGTGGGGGTTTCCACTGTTTAGGCACGTCAGGGGCTCTCCAATCGCGACATGGGCTCCGATCTCAATTCCAGCAAATCTTGCATTGAAAAGTCAAATGGCGCTCCTTCCCTTCCGAGCTCTGCCATGTGCCCAATCAATGGTTTACCCCAACATGTGGGGTATCGGCGTACTCAGGACAAATTGTACAACGACTTTTTTGGTCCAATTTCTCCTGTTACCCTTGGTAAAATAAAACAAATTGGATCTGAAGTAAAAATTTTGTGAAAAAAAAGTTAAATGTTCAATTTTTTTTAAACATTCCAAAAATTCCTGTGAAGCACCTGAAGGGTTAATAAACTTTTTGAATGTGGTATAGAGTACCTTGAGGGGTGCAGTTTTTAGAATGGTGTCACTTTTGGACATTTTCTGTCATATAGACCCCTCAAAGTCACTTCAAGTGTGAGGTGGTCCGTAAAAAAAATGGTTTTGCAAATTTTGTTGCAAAAATGAGAAATCGCTGGTCAACTTTTAACCCTTATAACTCCCTAACAAAAAAAAATAATGTTTCCAAAATTGTGCTGATGTAAAGCAGACATGTGGGAAATGTTGTTTATTAACTATATTATGTGATATAACTCTCTAATTTAAGGGCATAAAAACGAAAAATTTAAAAATTGCTAAATTTTCATAATTTTCGACAAATTTCTGTTTTTTTCACAAATAAATGCAAGTCATATCAAAGAAGTTTTACCACTATCATAAAGTACAATATGTCACGAGAAAACAATCTCAGAATCACCAGGATCCGTTGAAGCGTTTCAGAGTTATGACCTCATAAAGTGACAGTGGTCAGAATTGTAAAAATTGGCCGTGTCACTTAGGTGAAAACAGGCTTTGGGGTGAAGGGGTTAAAGTAATTTCTGGATGGTGTTTTGATAGGGTTTTCTGCTGACCATGAAAGTGCCCTTTCTGTCTTCATGCTATCTAGTAAGCGGACCTCGATTTTGCTAAACCTATTTTCATACTACGTTTGTCATTTCATCTTAAATCACCGCCAATATATGTGGGGGCCTCTGTCTGCCTTTTGGGAAAATTTCTCTAGAGGTGAGCCAGGACTGTCTTTTCCTCTGCTAGGATTAGGTAGTTCTCCGGCTGGCGCTGGGCATCTAGGGATAAAAAAACGTAGGCATGCTACCCGGCCACTTCTAGTTGTGCGGCAGGTTTAGTTCATGGTCAGTATAGTTTCCATCTTCCAAGAGCTAGTTCTCATATATGCTGGGCTATGTTCTCTCGCCATTGAGAATCATGACACTGCGTGTGTCTAATCTTCTCCTTTTCACAGTCATTATTCATGGGGGGCTGCCTATCCTTTGGGGGTCTGCTCTGAGGCAAGATAGCATTCCTATTTCCATCTATAGGGGTATTTAGTCCTCCGGCTGTGTCGAGGTGTCTAGGGTTGTTAGGCACACCCCACGGCTACTTCTAGTTGCGGTGTTAGTTCAGGATTTGCGGTCAGTACAGGTTCCACCGACTCCAGAGAAAGTTTCATGCGGCTCCAAGGTCACCGGATCATAACAGGAAGAGAACTAGAACTCTACTGCCACGTATTGGAAGGTAGCAATCCTCCAAGTCAATGTCGACCCTTTAACGAGCCTTGTCACATGACCTAGGATAATAGCCAAACCAGAATCTCAATTTTCAGACACTGTGTTTCGGGGTATTGCCCTTCATGAGCGTAAAGTGGAGATCTGGTTGGCTCTGTGAGAGGCGTACACAGATGGGGGGTGTATGGGCAGCCAGACCCGCCTATCTCTCTGGCTGCCCATAAAACCTGGCCCAGATGCACCAAACTATTCTTTTAGTGATATGTGTACTTGAACAATACTCCAAGATTGCATAACAGATGACAACCATCTGTGTGATACATACCTCAAACCAACTATGTGTCCGGTAGCTGCCTTACTCTCTATACTTACAGTACAGACCAAAAGTTTGGACACACCTTCTCATTCAAAGATTTTTCTGTATTTTCATGACTATGAAAATTGTACATTCACACTGAAGGCATCAAACCATCAAAACTATGAATTAACACGTGGAATTATATACTTAACAAAAAAGTATGAAACAACCGAAAATATGTCTTATATTCTAGGTTCTTCAAAGTAGCCACCTTTACTTTGATGACTGCTTTGCACACTCTTGGCATTCTCTTGATGAGCTTCAAGCGGTAGTCACCGGGAATGGTCTTCCAACAATCTTGAAGGAGCTCCCAAGGAGTTCCCCAACAGTGTCACCAGCAAAGCACCCCCACACCATCACACCTCCTCCTCCATGCTTCACGGTGGGAACCAGGCATGTAGAGTCCATCCGTTCACCTTATCTGCGTTACACAAAGACACGGTGGTTGGAACCAAAGATCTCAAATTTGGATTCATTAGACCAAAGCACAGATTTCCACTGGTCTAATGTCCATTCCTTGTGTTCTTTAGCCCAAACAAGTCTCTTCTGCTTGTTGCCTGTCCTTAGCAGTGGTTTCCTAGCAGCTATTTTACCATGAAGGCCTGCTGCACAAAGTCTCCTCTTAACAGTTGTTGTAGAGATGTGTCTGCTGCTAGAACTCTGTGTGGCATTGACCTGGTCTCTAATCTGAGCTGCTGTTAACCTGCGATTTCTGAGGCTTGTGACTCGGATAAACTTATCCACAGAAGCAGAGGTGACTCTTGGTCTTCCTTTCCTGGGACGGTCCTCATGTGAGCCAGTTTCTTTGTAGCGCTTGATGGTTGTGCCACTGTACTTGGGGACACTTTCAAAGTTTTCCCAATTTTTCGGACTGACTGACCTTCATTTCTTAAAGTAATGATGGCCACTCGTTTTTCTTTACTTAGCTGCTTTTTCTTGCCATATAATACAAATTCTAACAGTCTATTCAGTAGGACTATCAGCTGTGTATCCACCACACTTCTGCACAACACAACTGATGGTCCCAACACCATTTATAAGGCCAGAAATCCCACTTATTAAATCTGACAGGGCACAACTGTGAAGTGAAAACCATTCCCGGTGACTACCTCTTGAAGCAAATCAAGAGAATGCCAAGAGTGTGCAAAGCAGTCATCAAAGCGAAAGGTGGCTACTTTGAAGAACCTAGAATATAAGACATAACGTCATTTGTTTCACACTTTTTTGTTAAGTCTATAATTCCACATGTGTTAATTCATAGTTATGATGCCTTCAGTGTGAATGTACAATTTTCATAGTCATGAAAATACAGAAAAATCTTTAAATGAGAAGGTGTGTCCAAACTTTTGGTCTGTACTGTATATACTTTACCAAAGTAAACACTGGGTACATTTAAAAAAAATGCCACCCAACACTTCTCATTCACGGTTTGCGAGAAATATTTAATTAGTTATGCTTAGTGTTGAGCGATACTTTCCGATATCGGAAAGTATCGGTATCGGAAAGTATCGGCCGATACCGTCAAAATATCGGATCCAATCCGATACCGATACCCGATCCCAATGCAAGTCAATGGGACGAAAATATCGGAATTAAAATAAACCCTTTATACACTTGTAGGTTCATTCTACATGAAGGAAAACAACTAAGAATAATGTAGGATGTATTGGGGGACGTGGCGGAGACATTAAAGGCACAGAGGTTTAGCCCAATGTAATAGAATAGCAGGATTTTTTTTTTTTGGATGACGTTCGGCGTTAGAAAGAATTTGACTATGTTAATTTTTTTTTTTTTTTTATGCCACATATTGATGTTTCACTACTTCAACGCCCTTCACCTTCTTTTTTTCTTCTCCCACGCTTTCTTCTTCATTATCCTCATCATCAGCTTCTTTGACATCAACTTCTTCACCTTATTCATCTTCTTCTTCATCTTCTACCTATTATTTTTTGGGTTACATTGTTCATATTCTTTTTATTTTACTATTATCTTCATCATATTCTACTTCTTCATCATATTCTTATTTGTGACAGGCATTCCTGTAGTTGTTATCTATAAAAGTTTGAAGATTACACCTTCCGTTCTGCCTGTCACAAAACAGTTACATTTGTCCGCGTTCAGTTTGGCCTGCAGCATCAGGCTTTATCCAGGGGCACCACGAGGAGGAACGGACTCACCCCCATACACTGCTTAGTCTTCTTCTGCTTATAATTTAGATAATATTTTTTGCTCTGATATTTTGTGTTATGCTTAATGTTCTTCTGCTCTTTGTTCTGCAGCCTCTTGTTCTTCTGCTTCTCGGTCTTCCAGGTCGTCGTCGTCTCCAGGGTCGTCGTCTCCTGGGTCGTCGTCTCCCGGGTCGTCGTCATCGGGGTGGTCTTCAGGGTCGTCGTCTCCGGGGTCGTCGTCATCACGGTGGTCTTCAGGGTCATCGTCTCCAGGGTCGTCGTCATCACGGTGGTTGTCGTCTCTGGTGTCGTCGTCATCTTAGGGGTGTTCTTCCGGGTCATCGTGTTTAGTCTCTTGAACTTGGAAATGTAGCAGAAGGTACAAGAAGGCTGAGAAAATGCCGAGAACCAGCTGATGGAACTGGAACTCGGATGGCTACCCAAAGGTCCAAGAGCCAATGGAACTACCGAGGACCAGCTGACGTTACTGGAACCCGGTTACTAAGCAGGAGGTACCCGTGCCTGAAAGCACTACCAAGGACCACCTGACGTTGGTGGAACTCGGATACCCAGAGGGAGGCACCTAAGCCAAAGGCTCTGCCCGGAACCAGCTGACGGTACTGGAACCAGGATGGGGAGCAGAAGGTACAAGAGCAAGTGTCTGCGTGGCTTTTGCAGGACACGATGCCGGCTGCACAGCAGGGGAACAGCTGGCGGTGCTGAACCCCACTGACACATTGGCGAGGTGTTTTTCTCTGTGCAGCTAGCAGTACCGGGCCCCATACAGTCAAACTGTGTTGGAGGCGCGAGTTCCCTTTGTAATGAGACGCAGCACAGATGTCAAGAATCCCACCTTGGTGCTGGGTGCAGCCTCCTGAGCGTTGTTATTTGCTGTACAGGAGTCTGCGCTGTCGTGTTATCCCCTGGCCTAGCGCTGTTAGCGCTGCCCATCTTCTGACCTCATTTAATGTTGGCTGGTGCGGTTCGCGATGCCCATGAATCACAGCCCCGCAGTGTATTGACATAGTTAAAACACTGCGGGGCTGGGATTCATGGCCTGGCGCAGTACATATGTTCGCCTCTCGCTTGGGTTCTTACACCTGCTTCAGACTATGTGGCGTCAGCTGATCCCTTATCGCATGCCACGGCCATGAAGCCGCAGTCTGAAGAAGGCGGAAGGAGATGAGGGACAGGCGAACTGATGCACTGCTCATGCCCATCAAACACACCCTCGCAGTCCCAAGAAATAAGACACCGAGGGGCGTTGTGTGGGTCAGGGCGGCCGCAGAGGCGCAGGCAGCCAAACAATGATGCCAGAAGACGGGCAGCGCTACCAAGGGGGTTGCAGCGTGTCATTACAAAGGAAAGTCACACCACCGGGACGGTTAAATGGTCACACAGAGGACACATTTTAGACGTGTTTTCCGTTCCACATGTGCGAGGAGAATACGTTTATGAGCCACCTTGCACACGTGCAGCATTACCGCTGTACAAGGTGGCCTTAAAAACGTACAAACGCCTGGGGGAGGGGGGACAGGTTCCCTTCAATTTCAGTTCTGGTGTCTGCGTGGCTTTTGCAGGACACGATGCCGGCTGCACAGCAGGGGAACAGCTGGCGGTGCTGAACCCCACTGACACATTGGCGAGGTGTTTTTCTCTGTGCAGCTAGCAGTACCGGGCCCCAACTGGCGGTGTTGGAGCCCGGGGTCAGCAGGAGGAGGAGAGGGAGCAGAGTGTAGGCCGAAGCCTGCACTGGCGGCAGCTTTGGGTCTGTTGTGCCTGCGTGGCTGTTGCAGGACACGTTGCCGGCTGCACAGCAGGGGAACAGCTGGCGGTGCTGAACCCCACTGACACATTGGCGAGGTGTTTTTCTCTGTGCAGCTAGCAGTACCGGGCCCCAACTGGCGGTGTTGGAGCCCGGGCTCTGCAGGGGGAGCAGAGTGTAGGCCGAAGCCTAATCGAACCAATTTCAAAGGTAACCTTTAACCCCCCCTCAGGGGTTACAAAGTAGAAGAGCCACAGCTTATGCAGCAGTAGTGGTGCACAAGTCAAAGGTTGCTCTTTTAATTTGGCTCCTTGCACATGCTGAATGGAACACGTATAACATTTAGCCCTTTATACAGTCAAACTGTGTTGGAGGCGCGAGTTCCCTTTGTAATGAGACGCAGCACAGATGTCAAGAATCCCACCTTGGTGCTGGGTGCAGCCTCCTGAGCGTTGTTATTTGCTGTACAGGAGTCTGCGCTGTCGTGTTATCCCCTGGCCTAGCGCTGTTAGCGCTGCCCATCTTCTGACCTCATTTAATGTTGGCTGGTGCGGTTCGCGATGCCCATGAATCACAGCCCCGCAGTGTATTGACATAGTTAAAACACTGCGGGGCTGGGATTCATGGCCTGGCGCAGTACATATGTTCGCCTCTCGCTTGGGTTCTTACACCTGCTTCAGACTATGTGGCGTCAGCTGATCCCTTATCGCATGCCACGGCCATGAAGCCGCACAGTCTGAAGAAGGCGGAAGGAGATGAGGGACAGGCGAACTGATGCACTGCTCATGCCCATCAAACACACCCTCGCAGTCCCAAGAAATAAGACACCGAGGGGCGTTGTGTGGGTCAGGGCGGCCGCAGAGGCGCAGGCAGCCAAACAATGATGCCAGAAGACGGGCAGCGCTACCAAGGGGGTTGCAGCGTGTCATTACAAAGGAAAGTCACACCACCGGGACGGTTAAATGGTCACACAGAGGACACATTTTAGACGTGTTTTCCGTTCCACATGTGCGAGGAGAATACGTTTATGAGCCACCTTGCACACATGCAGCATTACCGCTGTACAAGGTGGCCTTAAAAACGTACAAACGCCTGGGGGAGGGGGGACAGGTTCCCTTCAATTTCAGTTCTGGTGTCTGCGTGGCTTTTGCAGGACACGATGCCGGCTGCACAGCAGGGGAACAGCTGGCGGTGCTGAACCCCACTGACACATTGGCGAGGTGTTTTTCTCTGTGCAGCTAGCAGTACCGGGCCCCAACTGGCGGTGTTGGAGCCCGGGGTCAGCAGGAGGAGGAGAGGGAGCAGAGTGTAGGCCGAAGCCTGCACTGGCGGCAGCTTTGGGTCTGTTGTGCCTGCGTGGCTGTTGCAGGACACGTTGCCGGCTGCACAGCAGGGGAACAGCTGGCGGTGCTGAACCCCACTGACACATTGGCGAGGTGTTTTTCTCTGTGCAGCTAGCAGTACCGGGCCCCAACTGGCGGTGTTGGAGCCCGGGCTCTGCAGGGGGAGCAGAGTGTAGGCCGAAGCCTAATCGAACCAATTTCAAAGGTAACCTTTAACCCCCCCTCAGGGGTTACAAAGTAGAAGAGCCACAGCTTATGCAGCAGTAGTGGTGCACAAGTCAAAGGTTGCTCTTTTAATTTGGCTCCTTGCACACGCTGAATGGAACACGTATAACATTTAGCCCTTTATACAGTCAAACTGTGTTGGAGGCGCGAGTTCCCTTTGTAATGAGACGCAGCACAGATGTCAAGAATCCCACCTTGGTGCTGGGTGCAGCCTCCTGAGCGTTGTTATTTGCTGTACAGGAGTCTGCGCTGTCGTGTTATCCCCTGGCCTAGCGCTGTTAGCGCTGCCCATCTTCTGACCTCATTTAATGTTGGCTGGTGCGGTTCGCGATGCCCATGAATCACAGCCCCGCAGTGTATTGACATAGTTAAAACACTGCGGGGCTGGGATTCATGGCCTGGCGCAGTACATATGTTCGCCTCTCGCTTGGGTTCTTACACCTGCTTCAGACTATGTGGCGTCAGCTGATCCCTTATCGCATGCCACGGCCATGAAGCCGCACAGTCTGAAGAAGGCGGAAGGAGATGAGGGACAGGCGAACTGATGCACTGCTCATGCCCATCAAACACACCCTCGCAGTCCCAAGAAATAAGACACCGAGGGGCGTTGTGTGGGTCAGGGCGGCCGCAGAGGCGCAGGCAGCCAAACAATGATGCCAGAAGACGGGCAGCGCTACCAAGGGGGTTGCAGCGTGTCATTACAAAGGAAAGTCACACCACCGGGACGGTTAAATGGTCACACAGAGGACACATTTTAGACGTGTTTTCCGTTCCACATGTGCGAGGAGAATACGTTTATGAGCCACCTTGCACACATGCAGCATTACCGCTGTACAAGGTGGCCTTAAAAACGTACAAACGCCTGGGGGAGGGGGGACAGGTTCCCTTCAATTTCAGTTCTGGTGTCTGCGTGGCTTTTGCAGGACACGATGCCGGCTGCACAGCAGGGGAACAGCTGGCGGTGCTGAACCCCACTGACACATTGGCGAGGTGTTTTTCTCTGTGCAGCTAGCAGTACCGGGCCCCACCTGGCGGTGTTGGAGCCCGGGGTCAGCAGGAGGAGGAGAGGGAGCAGAGTGTAGGCCGAAGCCTGCACTGGCGGCAGCTTTGGGTCTGTTGTGCCTGCGTGGCTGTTGCAGGACACGTTGCCGGCTGCACAGCAGGGGAACAGCTGGCGGTGCTGAACCCCACTGACACATTGGCGAGGTGTTTTTCTCTGTGCAGCTAGCAGTACCGGGCCCCAACTGGCGGTGTTGGAGCCCGGGCTCTGCAGGGGGAGCAGAGTGTAGGCCGAAGCCTAATCGAACCAATTTCAAAGGTAACCTTTAACCCCCTCAGGGGTTACAAAGTAGAAGAGCCACAGCTTATGCAGCAGTAGTGGTGCACAAGTCAAAGGTTGCTCTTTTAATTTGGCTCCTTGCACACGCTGAATGGAACACGTATAACATTTAGCCCTTTATACAGTCAAACTGTGTTGGAGGCGCGAGTTCCCTTTGTAATGAGACGCAGCACAGATGTCAAGAATCCCACCTTGGTGCTGGGTGCAGCCTCCTGAGCGTTGTTATTTGCTGTACAGGAGTCTGCGCTGTCGTGTTATCCCCTGGCCTAGCGCTGTTAGCGCTGCCCATCTTCTGACCTCATTTAATGTTGGCTGGTGCGGTTCGCGATGCCCATGAATCACAGCCCCGCAGTGTATTGACATAGTTAAAACACTGCGGGGCTGGGATTCATGGCCTGGCGCAGTACATATGTTCGCCTCTCGCTTGGGTTCTTACACCTGCTTCAGACTATGTGGCGTCAGCTGATCCCTTATCGCATGCCACGGCCATGAAGCCGCACAGTCTGAAGAAGGCGGAAGGAGATGAGGGACAGGCGAACTGATGCACTGCTCATGCCCATCAAACACACCCTCGCAGTCCCAAGAAATAAGACACCGAGGGGCGTTGTGTGGGTCAGGGCGGCCGCAGAGGCGCAGGCAGCCAAACAATGATGCCAGAAGACGGGCAGCGCTACCAAGGGGGTTGCAGCGTGTCATTACAAAGGAAAGTCACACCACCGGGACGGTTAAATGGTCACACAGAGGACACATTTTAGACGTGTTTTCCGTTCCACATGTGCGAGGAGAATACGTTTATGAGCCACCTTGCACACATGCAGCATTACCGCTGTACAAGGTGGCCTTAAAAACGTACAAACGCCTGGGGGAGGGGGGACAGGTTCCCTTCAATTTCAGTTCTGGTGTCTGCGTGGCTTTTGCAGGACACGATGCCGGCTGCACAGCAGGGGAACAGCTGGCGGTGCTGAACCCCACTGACACATTGGCGAGGTGTTTTTCTCTGTGCAGCTAGCACATCTGGGCCCCAACTGGCGGTGTTAGAGCCCAGGGTCAGCAGGAGGAGCAGGGGGAGCGGAGTGTAGGCCGAAGCCTGCACTGGAGCAAGTTGAAAGGAAACCTTTAACCCCCCCCCCAGGCGTTTGTAGCTGGAAGAGCCATCGTGTACAGCACTAATGCTGGAAAAGGTAAACTTAGCTCTTTTAATTATGGTCCTTGCAGATGCTGAACCTAACACTTATGAAATGTGTCCCCTCACAGCGTTCAACCGTCCGGTAGGTGGAACTTTCCTTTGTCATGTGACGCAGCACAGCCGTCATTTTTACCCCCTTGTCGCCGTCCGCCGCCTCCTCAGCGTTGTTTGAATCTGTCCCGGAGCCTGCGCTGTTAGGTTACCCCTTGGCCATGCACACATTTTGCGCTGCCCGTCTTCTGACATCATTTGCTGTCAGGCTGGCTGCGCCTGTGCGGGTGCGCTGTCCGAGATTCAGCCTCGCGGTGTCGTCTAATGTAATCCCACCGCGGGCCTGGGATCCGTGTCCATGCGCAGTGCATATCCTCGCCTCTCACTCCCCTCCCTACGGCTTCTTAAGACTGTGCGGTGTCACGGCCGTGGCATGCTATTAGGGATCAGCTGACACCGAACAGTCTTTAGAAGCCGTAGGGAGGGGAGTGAGAGGCGAGGATATGCACTGCGCATGGACACGGATCCCAGGCCCGCGGTGGGATTACATTAGACGACACCGCGAGGCTGAATCTCGGACAGCGCACCCGCACAGGCGCAGCCAGCCTGACAGCAAATGATGTCAGAAGACGGGCAGCGCAAAATGTGTGCATGGCCAAGGGGTAACCTAACAGCGCAGGCTCCGGGACAGATTCAAACAACGCTGAGGAGGCGGCGCACGGCGACAAGGGGGTAAAAATGACGGCTGTGCTGCGTCACATGACAAAGGAAAGTTCCACCTACCGGACGGTTGAACGCTGTGAGGGGACACATTTCATAAGTGTTAGGTTCAGCATCTGCAAGGAGCACCACGAAAAGAGGCACTTTTTCCCTTTGCATCATTACTGCTGCACAAGGTGGCTCCTTCAGTAACAAACGCCTGGGGGGGGGGGGGACAGGTTCCCTTAAATTTAACTTGTTGTGCCTGCGTGGCGGTCGCAGTACACGTTGCCGTATACACAGCAGGGGAACAGCTGGCGGTGCTGAACCCCACTAACACATTGGCGAGGTGTTTGGCTCTGTGCGTACAGCACTTCTGGACGGCAACTGGCGGTGTTGGAGCCCAGGGACAGGTGGAGGAGGAGGAGGTTGGAGGAGGTAGGAGGGATTGCCACACACACAGCAGGGGAACAGCTGACGTTACTGAACCCCAATAACAGAGGAGGGACTGTTGACTGTGCGTACAGCACTTCTGGACGGCAACTGGCGGTGTTGAAGCCCAGGGGCAGGTGGAGGAGGAGGAGGTTGGAGGAGGTAGGAGGGATTGCCACACACACAGCAGGGGAACAGCTGACGTTACTGAACCCCAATAACAGAGGAGGGACTGTTGACTGTGCGTACAGCACTTCTGGACGGCAACTGGCGGTGTTGAAGCCCAGGGACAGGTGGAGGAGGAGGAGGTTGGAGGAGGTAGGAGGGATTGCCACACACACAGCAGGGGAACAGCTGACGTTACTGAACCCCAATAACAGAGGAGGGACTGTTGACTGTGCGTACAGCACTTCTGGACGGCAACTGGCGGTGTTGGAGCCCAGGGACAGGTGGAGGAGGAGGAGGTTGGAGGAGGTAGGAGGGATTGCCACACACACAGCAGGGGAACAGCTGACGTTACTGAACCCCAATAACAGAGGAGGGACTGTTGACTGTGCGTACAGCACTTCTGGACGGCAACTGGCGGTGTTGAAGCCCAGGGGCAGGTGGAGGAGGAGGAGGTTGGAGGAGGTAGGAGGGATTGCCACACACACAGCAGGGGAACAGCTGACGTTACTGAACCCCAATAACAGAGGAGGGACTGTTGACTGTGCGTACAGCACTTCCGGACGGCAACTGGCGGTGTTGAAGCCCAGGGACAGGTGGAGGAGGAGGAGGTTGGAGGAGGTAGGAGGGATTGCCACACACACAGCAGGGGAACAGCTGACGTTACTGAACCCCAATAACAGAGGAGGGACTGTTGACTGTGCGTACAGCACTTCTGGACGGCAACTGGCGGTGTTGAAGCCCAGGGGCAGGTGGAGGAGGAGGAGGTTGGAGGAGGTAGGAGGGATTGCCACACACACAGCAGGGGAACAGCTGACGTTACTGAACCCCAATAACAGAGGAGGGACTGTTGACTGTGCGTACAGCACTTCTGGACGGCAACTGGCGGTGTTGGAGCCCAGGGACAGGTGGAGGAGGAGGAGGTTGGAGGAGGTAGGAGGGATTGCCACACACACAGCAGGGGAACAGCTGACGTTACTGAACCCCAATAACAGAGGAGGGACTGTTGACTGTGCGTACAGCACTTCTGGACGGCAACTGGCGGTGTTGAAGCCCAGGGACAGGTGGAGGAGGAGGAGGTTGGAGGAGGTAGGAGGGATTGCCACACACACAGCAGGGGAACAGCTGACGTTACTGAACCCCAATAACAGAGGAGGGACTGTTGACTGTGCGTACAGCACTTCTGGACGGCAACTGGCGGTGTTGAAGCCCAGGGGCAGGTGGAGGAGGAGGAGGTTGGAGGAGGTAGGAGGGATTGCCACACACACAGCAGGGGAACAGCTGACGTTACTGAACCCCAATAACAGAGGAGGGACTGTTGACTGTGCGTACAGCACTTCTGGACGGCAACTGGCGGTGTTGAAGCCCAGGGACAGGTGGAGGAGGAGGAGGTTGGAGGAGGTAGGAGGGATTGCCACACACACAGCAGGGGAACAGCTGACGTTACTGAACCCCAATAACAGAGGAGGGACTGTTGACTGTGCGTACAGCACTTCTGGACGGCAACTGGCGGTGTTGGAGCCCAGGGACAGGTGGAGGAGGAGGAGGTTGGAGGAGGTAGGAGGGATTGCCACACACACAGCAGGGGAACAGCTGACGTTACTGAACCCCAATAACAGAGGAGGGACTGTTGACTGTGCGTACAGCACTTCTGGACGGCAACTGGCGGTGTTGGAGCCCAGGGACAGGTGGAAAAGCAGAGGAACACAATGTAGGCCGAAGCCTGAGAAAGTCGAAAGGGAACCTTTAACCCCCCCCAAGGCGTTTGTAGCTGAAAGAGCCAGCTTGTGCAGCACAAAAGATGCAAAAGGAAAAGGTGGCTCTTTTCATCATGCTCCTTGCAAACACAGAACTAAACACTTATAAAATGTGTCCCCTGCAACCGTAAAACCGTCCCGGAGGTGGGACTTTCCTTCGTAATGTGACGCAGCACAGCCGTCATTCCTACCCCCCCGGCGCCGCGCACCGGCTCCTCAGCGTTGTTTTATTCCGTCCCGGAGCCTGCGCTGTTATGTTATCCCGTGGCCAGGCACACTTAGCGCTGCCCGTCTTCTGGCATCATTTGGTGTCAGGATGGCTGCGCCTGTGCGGCCGCGCTGGCAGAGAGCCCGCCTCGCAGTGTCTTCTGATTTAATCCCACTGGGGGCCTGGGATCCATGGACATGCGCAGTGCATATCCTCGCCTCTCACTCCCCTCCCTACGGCTTCTTAAGACTGTGCGGTGTCACGGCCGTGGCATGCTATTAGGGACCAGCTGACACCGAACAGTCTGAAGAAGCCATAGGGAAATGAGTGAGAGGTGGAGGTTCAGATATGCACTGCGCATGTCCATGGATCCCAGGCCCCCAGTGGGATTAAATCAGAAGACACTGCGAGGCGGGCTCTCTGCCAGCACGGCCGCACAGGCGCAGCCATCCTGACACCAAATGATGCCAGAAGACGGGCAGCGCTAAGTGTGCCTGGCCACGGGATAACATAACAGCGCAGGCTCCGGGACGGAATAAAACAACGCTGAGGAGCCGGTGCGCGGCGCCGTGGGGGTAGGAATGACGGCTGTGCTGCGTCACATTACGAAGGAAAGTCCCACCTCCGGGACGGTTTTACGGTATCAGTGGACACATTTTATAAGTGTTAAGTTCTGCGTGTGCAAGGAGCTAAACAAAAATAGCTACCTTTTCCTTGTGCAGCATTACTGCTGCACAAGGTGGCTCTTTCAGTAACAAACGCCTTGGGGGGGGGGGACAGATTCCCTTACATTTCAGTTGTTGTGTCAGCGTGGCGGTCGCATGACACATTGCCGGCTACACAGCTGGGGATCAGCTGACGTTACTGAAACCCAATAACACTGGGTCGTATGTTTTGACTGTGCAGACGGCACTTCTGAGCCTCAACTGGCGGTGTTGGAGCACAGGAATTTAAGTTCAGGTGGTAGAAAGATGAACGCAACAGGAGACCTGGATAACGTATACAGTGACCTAATTATTTAATCAGGAGGAGGAGTGGCAAATTCCTGCGAGATCCAGGCCTTGTTCATTTTCAGGAAAGTAAGCCGGTCAACGTTATCGGAGGATAGTCGCATGCGACGGTCAGTTAGTACACCACCTGCAGCACTAAAGACACGTTCCGATAATACACTGGCCGCAGGGCAAGACAGCACCTCCAATGCATACTGGCTTAGCTCTGGCCATGTATCCAGCTTTGAGACCCAAAACTTGAAAGGGGAAGAGCCGTCTGGGAGTACAGCAAGAGGGCAAGACATGTAGTCTGTCACCATCTGACGGAACCGTTGCCTCCTGCTGACTGGAGCCGTCTGTGATGGTGTAGACTTTTGTGGGGGGCACAGAAAACTGTGCCACAGTTGGGCCATACTGGTCTTGCCTTGGGCAGAGGCACTGCTTCTGCTCCCTCTTTGTGCAGAGCCTCCTCCACTGCCTGGACGCACTGAGCTGCTTTGTAATGCACTAGCAGCACTTCTCTCAGTTGGAATGGAGAAGATGATGGAATTGACCAGTGTGTCTTGGTACTCCCGCATTTTTCGCTCCCGGTTCAACGGTGTGATGAGGCTTTCTACGTTGTCCCGGTAGCGAGGATCGAGGAGGGTGAACACCCAATAATCAGACATGTTGAGAATGTGGGCGATGCGGCGGTCGTTTCTCAGGCACTGCAGCATGTAATCCACCATGTGCTGCAGACTGCCAACTGCCCAAGAAACGCTGTCCCCTGCTGGAGGCGTGATCTCTGCCTGCTCGTCATCACCCCACCCTCGCTGTACACACTGAGTACTGGACAATTCGGTAACTCCCTCCTCTGGACGGACGTCTTCCTCCTCCATTGACTCCTCCTCATCCTCCTCACAAACTGTCCCCTGCCTACGCGTTTGTGAGGAACCACGTGGCGCTGACTGTCCAGAAGATGATGGAAATGGTGAATCCTCATCCTCCACCTCTTCCACAACATCATCCCTTAGCGCTTGCAGTGATTTTTCAAGCAGGCAGATAAGGGGGACAGTCATGCTGACTAGTGCATCATCTGCACTCGCCATCCGCATGGAATAATCAAAGGGACGCAAAACCTGGCAGACGTCATTCATAGTGGCCCACTCTGTGGTTGTGAAGTCTGTACGGCGCTGACTGCGACTTTTTTGCGCCTCAAGCAGCTGGTACTCCATTACAGCTTGCTGCTGCTCACACAACCGCTCCAACATATGTAACGTGGAATTCCACCTGGTAGGTAGGTCACATATGATGCGATGTTCCGGCAGGCAGTGTCGGCGCTGCAGAGCCGCAATGCGCGCTTTTGCCGTGCTGGAACGCCGCAAGTGAGCACACTCTAGGCGGACCTTGTGCAGCAGTGCATCAAGATCCGGATAGTCCCTCAAAAAGCTCTGCACGACCAAATTGAGCACATGTGCCAGACATGGGATGTGAGTGAGGTTGCCGAGGCCCAGAGCTGCCACCAGATTTCGGCCATTATCACACACTACCATGCCTGGCTGGAGATTCGCTGGCACAAACCACACATCGCTCTCCTGCTTGATGGCATTCCAGAGCTCCTGCGCTGTGTGGCTACGATTCCCCAAAAAAATTAATTTCAACACGGCCTGTTGACGTTTGGCCACGGCTGTGCTCATGTCGGTCGTAACAGGTACACGTTCATCACGGGTCCATGTGGAGGTGGACTGTGACGGCTCCTGCAGCGATGATTCTGAGGAACTGGTGTAAGAGGAGGAGTCAATGCGTACAGAATGGATTCCTGCAATCCTTGGAGTGGGCAGGACACGTCCTGCGCCACTCGCACGGTCTGTACCTGGCTCAACGACATTAACCCAATGGGCAGTGAGGGAAAGGTATCGCCCCTGTCCATGTTGACTGGTCCACGCATCGGTGGTGAGGTGGACCTTGCTACTGACGGCGTTCAGAAGCGCGTGTTTTATGTGTCCCTCCACATGCTTGTGCAGGGCAGGGACGGCTTGCCTGCTGAAGTAAAAGCGGCTGGGCACATTGTACTGTGGGACTGCCAATGACATCAAGTCACGGAAGCTGTCAGTCTCCACCAGCCTGAATGACAGCATTTCCAGTGACAGCAGTTTGGCAATGCCTGCAGTCAGAGCCTGTGCTCGTGGGTGGTTTGACGAGAAAGGCCGCCTTTTCTCCCATGCCTGTACTACCGATGGCTGTAGACTGGGCTGGGAGTGTGTGGATGACTGGGAAAGTGGTGCTGCGGGTGGAATTACAGCGGGTCTCTGGACAACAGGGCCAGAGGTTCTTCCACGGCGATCCTGGGAGGAAGCCGAACCAGCTGCGTGTGAGCTAGAGGAAGAGGCAACACGAGCTGAAGAGGTGGTAGCTGCCGCTGTTGGTTGGCCTACCTCTTCAGTGTGTTTTTCTAACTCCGCCGGGTGCCTGTTGCGCACATGTTTCCACATGTTGGAGGTATTGAGGTTGCTGACATTTTTCCCTCTTTTGACTTTTTGATGACACACGTTGCATCTGACATAGCAAATGTCATCTGCAACTGTGTCAAAAAAGGACCAGGCACTGCAAGTCTTGGGAGCGCCCTTTTTGGCTTTTGGAAGAGACATGCTCCTAACGGGTGCCAAAGCGGAGGCTGCAGGATCCGCAGTCTTCCCCCTCCCTCTCCCTCTTTGGGCCGTACGGGGAATCTCTTCCTCAGAGCTGCTCCCACCACCTTCCTGTCCCTCACGCCAAGATGGGTCGAGGACCTCATCATCTACACTACCCTCTGCCCCCAACTGCTCCTCCTGGGTAGTCTCAGCAGCAGAGCACGCACCAGTAAGTGGCACCTGAGTGTCATCATCAGCTGATGCGGCCTGCGATGTGGTGACCGGAGCCACTGGCCCACCCGCCTCTTCAGAGGAAGACAGAAAAAGCTGTTGGGCATCACTGCACCCTGCCTCTTCTTCCATTTCTCCAATGCTGCTTGGCTGGCCCCCTGTTTCCAAGCCAAGAGATTCAGAGAACAGAAGTAGAGACGGCTCCTGTCCTGGGCTCTCTGTCTGCCTGGGCAATTTGGCAGGTGGTGAAGAGACAGATGGCTGCTCTCCAGTGCTCTGTGTCTGAGAGGATGTGGCACTAATGGAAGTTGATGCATTAGCTGCCATCCATCCGACAACAGCTTCAATTTGGTCTTGACGCAGCAGCGGTGTACGGCGCTCTGACACAAAGCTGCGCATGAACGACTGTTGCCTGGTGAAAGTGGGTGCTGATGAGTCACCGGTGCCCGCAGCAGGCACAGAATCCCCACGTCCCCTCCCTGCTCCGCGCCCACGCCCACGCCCACGTGCCTTACTCACTGCCTTCTTCATCTTGGTTGACTGATAAAGATAAGCAGAAAAGTACTAACGGATTTGTGTGCTTATTCCTGAGCAACTCCTCCTAACAGGTATAAGAAACACTAATTTTCTAAAGTGTGGACTAGACTTTAATATGAGCTAATGTGGCCTACAGAAATGTAAAGTGGTGTAACTGGTGTGTTTGGTGAACTTTATTATTTATTTCTTTTTTGGGGGCTGAACTGACAACAGATAGAGCTGCAGTCACACAGAGACCGTGCAGACAGACGTAAACGGCGCTGCAAGGCCCAAAAACCCTCCTCTACTTTATCCTATGTAGTGTTTTTCCACAAATTAGCTGGAGACGGGTGGAAAGACACTAATAGGATTTTTTTAAATTAATTAGCAGCAGACTACACTACTTGAAAAAAAATTAAAATTGATTTGGCGGTATGACGCAGTGAACAACCCTGAGCTGGAGACAACCAGGCTACGGCTGCTCACAGACTACAGGGCGAGCTGCAATCACACGGAGACCGTGCAGACAGCCGTAAACGGCGCTGCAAGGCCCAAAAACCCTCCTCTACTTTATCCTATGTAGTGTTTTTCCACAAATTAGCTGGAGACGGGTGGAAAGACACTAATAGGATTATTTTAAATTAATTAGCAGCAGACTACACTACTTGAAAAAAAATTAAAATTGATTTGGCGGTATGACGCAGTGAACAACCCTGAGCTGGAGACAACCAGGCTACGGCTGCTCACAGACTACAGGGCGAGCTGCAGTCACACGGAGACCGTGCAGACAGCCGTAAACGGCGCTGCAAGGCCCAAAAACCCTCCTCTACTTTATCCTATGTAGTGTTTTTCCACAAATTAGCTGGAGACGGGTGGAAAGACACTAATAGGATTTTTTTGAATAAATTAGCAGCAGACTACACTACTTGAAAAAAAAAAAAAAAAAAAAAAAAACAGTATGAGGCAATGAACCACCCTCCCTGAACTGAATACAACCAGCTATGGATGGCCTATGTGGCTGCACTCAGACTAGAGAGTGGGCTGCACTCACACACACACACACACACAGACCTTGCAGATCGCTGTGAAAACAGCGCTACAAGGCAAAAGCAAGGTGAATAGTAGGTGAACACAGCGGTTGCTAAATTAGCCTTTGGAAAGCACAAAGAAGCAAATCGCTATCTCTAAACTGTCCCTCAGTCAGCAAACAGCGTCCTGTCACTAACTGAATTCACAGCAGAGTGATCGCAAAATGGCGCCAGCGACTTTTAAACTGCATCATGACATCATTTCAGCAGCCAATCACAGCCTTGCCAGTAGTTTCATGCCCTCCATGCTAAACAGGATGTGCCCACACTTGGAATCATTCTCATTGGCTGAATTTCGGAATTTTGAATCTGGGAACTTCCGATTCCGGTATCCGATACGCGGCAAGTATCGGAATCCCGGTATCGGAATTCCGATACCGCAAGTATCGGCCGATACCCGATACTTGCGGTATCGGAATGCTCAACACTAGTTATGCTTATAATTAGACGTCTAACCAAAGAAGAACCTGAAATGCAACAAACTTAAATAGAAATGTTGAGGATGAAAGTTTCACATATAACCTTTTGATCTGAGTAGACCAAAAATGTGCTATGATCCAGTTCCAGTCATCAGGAGACACCTGTTAGTGAACAAATATCCTGATTAGGTGGAGAAGGTGATTGCATCTGCAAATGCTCATGTTTTCAATCCTTTATTAGAACCCCACCATATGTAATCAGAGAGCACTTCTCCTCCTTGATTTGTATGGGGGTGATAACATGAAGGAAAGTTCCTGTGCCTCCTCAGAAGCCCTGCCTGTTCCACCATAATATCTAAGCTCTATCTCTTATATTTAATATTACTTTTAATTCTCAACATGGTTGAAGTCCTAACAACACACTGTATTATAAAAAGTCGCTGTCACTGTCAGCAAACAGGGTTAATATTCACTTTTTAAAAACAACACTTTCCCTTTCACATTGATAGTTTCATGCATTAAATGCCATAAGTGGCGGGTACATGTCTGGGTAATGTTTGCCGGTATTTATTGCACTGGATTTCTCTCCCATCATCTGAAGATTGTTATGAAGCGCTGTTTAATGTCTCTTATCAGAACAAATCAGATTTGTGGCTTTTGACCTTTCGAAACTAAATGTAAGATTTGGTTCTTTATTAAGTACGTGCGCAGGAGTGAGATTTCTGGTTCCTTCTTCAGCATTCCAGGATTAGACAAAAAGAGGGATCGATTGACTGAGACGCTGTGTAATCCTGAATCAATCAATGCCTGGCAGTAGAGTATTCTCAGACAGGAATCTTTATCTGGAAAGTGCGCACTAACACTGCTGAAACAATTATCTACCAATCACAGACTAAAGCAGCAGCTGTAACTACATAACACTAGAACATTTATTATTATTATTTTTTTTTTAACTTTTGAGTCTCTTGATAATACATTAAAAAGTACCCACCATTTCATTCCTGGAGCCCCAGAGACAGCAGCCATGAAGTAAAATAGCTTTGTGACGACTGTCACACGTCTTATTGTGCAAACTTCATCATCTTTCTACTTTGCTCACATCTTATTAAAATTGAATGTATTATTGTAGCATTGTAGTAATTTCTTCATCCTGAACTTCCTGATTCTGTGAGAAAGTCTGAGTCCTGTTTCCTCCTCCACCTTATAGACAAAGTTTTTGAGCCCTTCATTCGCTGCACATGCATAGAGAAAGCCTGTGAGCCCTGCTCTCTCAGAAAGAAAGCCTGGGAGCCCTGCTCTCTCAGAAAGAAAGCCTGTGAGTCCTGCTCTCTCAGAAAGAAAGCCTGTGAGTCCTGCTCTCTCAGAAAGACTGTGAGTCCTACTCTCTCAGAAAGAAAGCATTTGAGTCCTGCTCTCTCATAAAGAAAGCCTGTGAGCCCTGCTCTCTCAGAAAGAAAGCCTGTGAGTCATGCTCTCTCAGAAAGAAAGTCTGTGAGTCCTGATTACCCTGCCCCTTCAGAAACAAAAGCATGTAAGTCCTGCTTTCCCTGCTTACTCATACTAAAAGCTTGTGAGTCCTGCTCTCTCAGAAAGAAATCCTGTGGGTCCTGCTCTCTCAGAAAAAAAGCATTTGAGTCCTGCTCTCTCAGAAAGAAAGCATTTGAGTCCTGCTCTCTCAGAAAGAAAGCCTGTGAGTCATGCTCTCTCAGAAAGAAAGCCTGTGGGTCCTGCTCTCTCAGAAAGAAAGCCTGTGAGTCATGCTCTCTCAGAAAGAAAGTGTGTGAGTCCTACTCTCTCTCAGAAAGAAAGCCTGTGAGTCCTGCTCTCTCAGAAAGAAAGCCTGTGAGACCTGCTCTCTCAGAAAGAAAGCCTGTGAATCCTGCTCTCTCAGAAAGAAAGCCTGTGAGTCCTGCTCTCTCTCAGAAAGAAAGCCTGTGGGTCCTGCTCTCTCAGAAAGAAAGCCTGTGAGTCATGCTCTCTCAGAAAGAAAGCATGTGGGTCCTGCTCTCTCAGAAAGAAAGCCTGAGGGTCCTGCTCTCTCAGAAAGAAAGCCTGTGGGTCCTGCTCTCTAAGAAATAAAGCATTTGAGTCCTGCTCTCTCAGAAAGAAAGCCTGTGAGTCCTGCTCTCTCTCAGAAAGAAAGCCTGTGAGTCCTGCTCTCTCTCAGAAAGAAAGCCTGTGGGTCCTGCTCTCTCAGAAAGCCTGTGAGTCCTGCTCTCTCTCCGAAAGAAAGCCTGTGGGTCCTGCTCTCTCAGAAAGAAAGCCTGTGGGTCCTGCTCTCTCAGAAAGAGCATTTGAGTCCTGCTCTCTCAGAAAGAAAGCCTGTGAGTCCTGATTACCCTGCCCCTTCAGAAAGAAAGCATGTAAGTCCAGCTTTCCCTGCTTACTCAAACTAAACACTTGTGAGTCCTGCTTTCCCCGCCCAGTCATTGAGAAAGCCTGTGGGTTTTGCTTTTCCTACCCTATCATAAAAAAACTGTGAATCCTGCTTTCCCCAATGACTCATCTAGAAAGCCTGTGCGTTCTGCTTATACCTTCTCCTTGTAGACAAAGCCAGTGCAACTTGAAAGCAGGATTCACAGACTTTTCTATGCAGAGGTAGAGGAAATGAAACTTTCTTTTACTAGAGGGTGAGCCAAACTGGACAAACATGATTTCTATTTGAATAGAAGGGAAAACAAGACCCTCAGACTATCATTGTGCATACTGACTTGACAGTATTTAAAGAGGACCTTTCGTTGCAGAACTATTAACAATCAAAATATTTGGCACATAATGAGTTAACTATAGTTAAGCCAAAGTGGGTGTTATTAGATAGTTTTCACTGGTGGCATGTTCTCCCTCTTTGATTTGCTATCTGATAACACTCACTTGGACTTAACAAAAGTTAACTTATTAAGTGCCAATATTTAGACCAGAGTGACCCTCGCAAAGTTTGATGCCACATCAACACTATGTGATGTCTCTTTAGCCCCCTCTATACACAGCATGATGGCCCACAGCCCCCAATACATAGTGTGATGGCCTCCACAGCCCCTTAATGCACAGTGTGAGGTCCCCACAATTCCTTATACAGAGTGTTATGGCACACAGCCCCCTATACATAGTATGTCCCCCAGCCTCTCTGTACACAGTGATGGCCAACAGCCCCCCTATACACAGTATGATGGCACTCATAGCTTCCTATAACAGTATGATGCCCCCTAGCTCCGTATGCACGTATGCACAGTATGATGTCCCCACAGCTCCTCTATACAGAATATGATGTCCCCAAAACTCACTGTATACAGTATAATGTCCCCTACAGCTCACTATTTACAGTATGGTGACCCCCCCCAAAGACCCTATGCACAATATTATGGCTTCCACATCCCCCTAGATGCAGTACGATGGCCCAACAGCCCCTATATATGTAGTATAATGCTTCCACAGCTCCACTGCACACATCATGATGGCCCCCACAGCATCCAATATACAGTATAAGGCCCTTACAGCTCCCTATATACAGTGTGATGGTCTCCTCAGCTCACTATATATAGTATAAGGCCCTCGCAGGACCAAACTGTGTAGTAAGCGGTCCCCTCAGCCCCTCTATACATAGTATGATGGCCTCTACACATCTCCAAATACAGTATGATGTTCCCACTACTCCCAATGCACAGTATGATGGCCCCACAAATCCCTATATACAGTATTATGGCCCCCACAGTTAATTATATACAGCATTAAGGCCCCCACAGCACCCTATATAAAGTATCATGTTCCCTACAGCTCCTTATATACAGTATGATGACTTCCACACCCTATATACATTATGATGTCCTAACAGTTCCTCCATACATAGTATGATGGACCCCACAACTCCCCCACACACAGCAAGATGGTCCCCACAACTCCCCCACACACAGCAAGATGGTCCCCACAACTCCCTACAGTGGGAAAAAAAGTATTTAGTCAGCCACCAATTGTGCAGGTTCTTCCACTTAAAAAGATGAGAGAGGCCTGTAATTGACATCATAGGTAGACACAACTATGAGAGTCAAAATGAGAAAACAAATCCAGAAAATCACCTTGTGTGATTTGGCAAGATTTATTTTGTAAATTATGGTGGAAAATAAGTATTTGGTCACTAACAAAAGTTCATCTCAATATTTTGTTAGATATCCTTTGTTGGCAATGACAGAGGTCAGACATTTTCTGTAAGTCTTCACAAGGTTAGCACACACTGTTGGTGGTATGTTGGCCCATTCCTCCATGCAGATCTCCTCTAGAGCAGTGATGTTTTGGTTCTGTCGCTGGGCAACACAGACTTTCATCTCCCTGCAAAGGTTTTCTATGGGGTTGAGATCTGGTGACTGGCTAGGCCACTCCAGGACCTTCATATGCTTCTTATGAAGCCACTCGTTCGTTGCCCTGGTGGTGTGCTTGGGATCATTATCATGCTGAAAGACCTATCCACGTTTCATCTTCAATGCCCTTGCTGATGGAAGGAGGTTTGTGCGGCGCCCCAGGTTCCTGGTCGTCGCAGTGGTATTGCTTTCCTCTCGGGGAGAGTGAAGCTACGTTTGGAGGCAAAGAAGGATAACTGCATCCAGGTATCACAAACATGCAACACATTTCACACTCCAGGCCACCAGGGGGAGCTCCTGACCTTATTTATTAGGTCACTCCCCATATATATATAACTGGTAGTCTGCAGGGAGAGTTAGGGTACGTTCACACAGGACTTTTTTGCTGCTTTTTTTTGCTGCTTTTTTTTATGCTAATTTAGGTGCGTTTTTTTTGGTGCGTATTTGGTGCGTTTTTTGGGTACGTTCACACAGGACTTTTTTGCTGCAGATTTTTGCTGCAGTTTTTTGCTGCAGATTTTTGCTGCAGTTTTTTTTTTATGCCAATTTTCAGCTGCTAGGACACCTCACAATGGCTCTTCACACCTCACAATGGCTCTTCACACCTTACTACCAGGAACTCCCTCACAATAGATCACAATCAGGACACCTCACAATGGCTCTTCACACCTCACAATGGCTCACAATGGCTCTTCACACCTCACTAACCACACCCCTAAGCTCTTGGCTGTGAGATCCCTTCCTGCTGGCCATGATTTTCTGCACCAAAAACGCAGCAAATAATGCTACATGCGTTTTTGCAGCGTTTTTTTCATCACCCATTCAAGTCAATGGGTGAAAAAACGCAGCAAAAACGCAGCAAAAACGCTGAAAGAAGTGACATGCCCTATGTCCAAAAAAAGCAGCAAAGCAGAAAATACTGATCAAACAAAAAACCAACGTGTGTGCATGAGATTTCTGAAATCTCATAGGCTTTAATGGTACTGTAAAAAGCAGCTGAAAATTAGCATAAAAAAAGCAGCAAAAAAGTCCTGTGTGAACGTACCCTTAGTCAGTTTCAGACAGGAGTCAGTTCCTGACAGAGCTCCAGTCAGGAGTTCTGTTAGAACTTTCCAGACCAGAGTCTGAGGAGGATGGAAGGTTAAAGGAGCTGTGCATTCCCTCAGAGCTGCAGCTCCCAGAAAGAGACATTGAAAGGCAGAATTGTATTGCAGCGAGCGTGAAGGAAGTCGAAGCAAAGGAGAGGATACCAGAAGGGGACCAGCCCCGCTCAAACTGTCTTTTTCTGAGGTGCAAAATCCCGGTAGACGAAATGCTGAGGGAGTAAGGACCTCTATGCCTTATTTCAGAGACGGGCAGGACAGCTAATTGCAGGTTACCTGTCCGCACCTACACCCAGGAGGCACGGTGACACCTACAGAGCTGGGTTATCTAAGAGACCCTATAAACAGGCTCAAGTCACCAGTCAGCGGGTATTGTCCTATCCTATATGGGGGACAGAGAGAGCAAAACATCGCATCTGTGAGACCCTTATGTGAAGCCATAGGCAGTAAGGGACTACACCACCACAGCAGAAAAGGAAGGCTACTGATTTCCACCTGGATAAGGGAATTCTGGACTTGCCTCCTAACCGGCCGAACATTGCCTGCCCTGTGGTCTGGTGCCCTGAACTGTGGATGCTGAAGTCTTCAGTAAAGGTAAAGAGACTGCAACCTTGTGTCCTTGTTCTTCACTGCGCCATTCATCACTCACGACCTATACACTGGGAAGCCCTGGGGATACACTTCACCTGTGGGAAGGTATACCATCTAGCTGCCATAACATCACCCAAGCGGACCCCTTAAAGCAGCGTCGGTCACCCTGACCGAATACCACAGGTGGCGTCACGAACATTCGCCCTTAAAGACCTTTCCCTTTTACACGGATGTCCCAGGGCCACGGACTGGGTCAGCCACTATGACATCCCCCTGTGAACCGAAGGACCCGGTACCGAGTACCCACTGCCCTTGGGGGGCGATTCATTTGCACTCAAGATCACACAATACATGGCCCCATTTATTCTTTCATGTACACAGATTAGTCGTCCTGGTCCCTTTGCAGAGAAACAGCCCCAAAACATTATGTTGCCACCCCCATGCTTCACAGTAGGCATGGTGTTCTTTGGATGCAACTCAGCATTCTGTCTCCTCCAAACACGAGTTTTGTTTCTACCAAACAATTCTACTTTTGTTTCATCAGACCATATGACATTCTCCCAATACTCTTCTGGATAATCCAAATGCTCTCTAGCAAACTTAAGAGGGGCCCGGACATGTACTGGCTTAAGCAGGGGGGCACGTCTGCCACTGCAGGATCTGAGTCCCTGGCGGCGTAGTGTGTTACTGATGGTAGCCTTTGTTACGGTAGTCCCAGCTGTATGCAGGTCATTCACTAGGTCCCCCCGTGTGGTTCTGGGATTTTTGCTCACCGTGATCTTGTGATCATTTTAAACCCACGGTGTGAGATCTTGCATGGATCCCCAGATTGAGGGAGATTATCAGTGGTCTTGTATGTCTTCCATTTTCTTATTATTGCTCCCACAGTTGATTTCATCACACCAAGCTGCTTGCCTATTGCAGATTCAGATTTCTCAACCTGGTGCAGGGCTGCAATTTTGTTTCTGGTTTCCTTCGACAGCTCTTTGGTCTTCACCATAGTGGACTTTGGAGTGTGAGTGTTTGAGGTTGTGGACAGGTGTCTTTTATACTGATAAGTTCAAACAGGTAATGAGTGGAGGACAGAGGAACATCTTAAAGAAGAAGTTACAGGTCTGTGAGAGACAGAAATCTTGCATGTTTTAGGTGACCAAATACTTATTTTCCACCATAATTTGCAAAATAAATCTTACCAAATCAGACAAGGTGATTTTCTGGATTTTTTTTTCTCATTTTGACTCTCATAGTTGTGGTCTCCCTATGATGTCAATTACAGGCCTCTCTCATCTATTTAAGTGGGAGAACTTGCACAATTGGTGGCTGACTAAATACTTTTTTCTCCACTGCATGTACTGTGTGATGGACCCCACAGCCAGTGCCAGACCTCCCAACCATCCCATATCCAGTGGGGCAGACTGTCAAAATTGGGACTTTTGACAGTCTGTCCCGCTGTCACAGGTGGGATCTTACTTTTCCCAGCACTAAAGAGCCACATACCTCCACTCACAGAGCCGCACACCACATATAGCTGCTCTGTGTGCACAGGACCTGTGATGAGGTCACAGGAGGGGAGGAGTCAGAGGTCACATGATCAGGGGCCTCAGTGTATGCATGACTCTGCTGTGCTGATTGTCATGGTGCTGGATCAGGGTAAGTTTATGTGTGGGGTCAGGTAGAGTGTGGATGTAGCGGAGCCGTGTGTGTACGGGGTATATGGAGTGCAGCCGTGTGTGTACGAGGTGTACGGAGCGGAGCCAGGTGTGTACGAGGTGTACGGAGTGGAGCCGCATGTGTACGAGGTGTACGGAGCGCAGCCACGTGTGTAGAAGGTGTACGGATCGGAGCCGCGTGTGTACGAGGTGCGAGATGTACGGAGCGGAGCCACGTGTGTACGAGGTGTACGGATCAGAGCCGCGTGTGTATGGAGTGGAGCTGCGTGTGTACGGAGTGGAGCTGCGTGTGTATGAGGTGTATGGAGTGGAGCTGCATGTGTACGAGGTGTATGGAGCAGAGCCGCGTGTGTATAAGGTGCACGGAGCAGAGCCATGTGTGGGTACAGAGCGGAGTCGCGTGTGCATAACTCCCAACCGTCTCGCATCCAGCGGGACAGTACCAATTTTGAGACTCTGTCCTGGCCGGGATCCTCCTTTTCCCGCATGGCCTAGCTGTCAGATCGGAGCAGATATTGCTCCTCGCTCTGACACTGACTGGCACAGGAGACAAAGAGAGGTCTTTATCAGTGGCGTACCAGAGTTGCAGCGACGTGAGCAGTCAGCGGCGCGGCTGGATGACATCATTCAGCGCCGTGGGAGAGGAAGCTGCCGGTGAGAGGTGTGTGTGTGTAGATGTGTGTGTGTGTGGTTATAGAGAAGGCAATGATGGGGGTTGGGGAGAAGGCAATGATGGGGTGGGGTAACTATGTGTGGCCATTATACTGTAAGCAGCATCATGTGGGGCCATTATACTGTATGCAGCATCACGTGGGGCCATTATACTGTACCCAGCATCACGTGGGGCCATTATACTGTACCCAGCATCATGTGGGGCCATTATACTGTATGGAGCATTTTGTGGGGTCATTATACTGTATGCAGCATCATGTAGGGCCATTATACTGTGCCCAGCCCCAGCATCATGTGGGGCCATTAAACTGTACCCAGCATCATGTGGAGCCATTATACAGTACACAGCATCATGTGGGGCCATTATACTGTATGGAGCATCATGTGGGGTCATTTTACTGTACAAAGCATTGCATGAGGCCATTATACAGTATGGAGCATCACGTGAGGCCATTATACAGTATTGAGCATCATGTGTGACCATTATACAGTATGGAGCACTGTGTGGCCATTATGCAGTATTGAGCATCACGTGTGGCCATTATACAGTATGGAGCGCTGTGGGGCCATTATACAGTATTGAGCATCATATGTGGCCATTATACAGTATGGAGGACTGTGGGGGCCATTATACAGTATTAAGCATTATGTGTGGCCATTTTACAGTATGGAGCACTGTGTGGCCATTATAAAGTATGGAGCACTGTGGGGCCATTATACAGTATTGAGTATCATGTGTGGCCATTTTACAGTATGGAGCACTGTGTGGCCATTACCGTATACAGTATGGAGCACTGTGTGGCCATTATACAGTATTGAGCATCATGTGTGGCAATTATACAGTATGGAGCACTGTGTGGCCATTATACAGTATGGAGCATCATGTGTGGCCCTTATACTGTATGGAGCACTGTGTGGCCATTCTACAGTATTGAGCATCATGTGTGGTCATTATACAGAATGGAGCATCATATGTGCCCATTATACAGTATGGAGCACTGTGGGCCATTATACAGTATTGAGCATCATGTGTGGCCATTATACAATATAGAGCACTGTGTGGCCATTATACAGTATGGAGCACTGTGGGGCCATTATACAGTATTAAGCATCATGTGTGGCCATTATATAGTATGGAGTACTGTGTGGCCATTATACAGTATTAAGCATCATGTGTGGCCATTATACAGTATGGAGCACTGTCTGGCCATTATACAGTATTGAGCATCTTGTGTGGCTATTATACAGTATGGAGCATCATGTGTGGCCATTATACAGTATGGAGCACTGTGTGGTCATTATACAGTATGGCGCATCATGTGTGGCCATTATGCAGTATGGAGCACTGTGTGGCCATTATATAGTATTGAGCATCATGTGTGGCCAATATACAGTATGGAGCACTGTGTGGTCATTATACAGTATGGAGCATCATGTGTGGCCATTATACAGTATGGAGCACTGTGGGGCCATTATACAGTATTGAGCATCATGTGTGGCCATTATACAGTATGGAGCACTGTGTGGCCATTATACAGTATGGAGCATCATGTGTGGCCATTATACAGTATGGAGCACTGTGTGGCCATTATATAGTATTGAGCATCATGTGTGGCCATTACACAGTATGGAGCACTGTGTGGTCATTATACAGTATGGAGCATCATGTGTGGCCATTATACAGTATGGAGCACTGTGGGGCCATTATACAGTATTGAGCATCATGTGTGGCCATTATACAGTATGGAGCACTGAGTGGCCATTATACAGTATGGAGCATCATGTGTAGCCATTATACAGTCAGTATGCAGCACTGTGGGGCCATTATACAGTATTGAACATCATGTGTGGCCATTATACAGTATGGAGCATCATATGTGGCCATTATACAGTATGGAGCACTGTGTGGCCATTATACAGTATGGAGCATCATGTGTGGCCATTATACAGTATGGAGCACTGTGTGTCCATTATACAGTATGGAGCATCATGTGTGTCCATTATACAGTCAGTATGGAGCACTGTGGGGCCATTATACAGTATTGAGCATCATGTGTGGCCATTATACAGTATGGAGCATCATGTGTGGCCATTATACAGTATGGAGCACTGTGCGGCCATTATACAGTATGGAGCATCATGTGGGGCCATTATACAGTATGGAGCACTGTATGGCCATTATACAGTATTGAGCATCATGTGTGGTCATTTTACAGTATGGAGCATCATATGTGGCTATTATACAGTATGGAGCATCATGTGTGGCCATAAAACAGAATGGAGCATCATATGGGGCCATTATACAGTATGGAGCACTGTGGGGCCATTATACAGTATGAAGCACTGTGTGACCATTGTACAGTATTGAGCATCATGTGTGGCCATTATACAGTATGGAGCACTGTGTGGTCATTATACAGTATTGAGCATTATGTGTGGCCCTTTTACAGTATGGAGCACAGTGTGGCCATTATACATTATGGAGCATCATATGTGGCCATTATACAGTATGGAGCACTGTGTGGCCATATTTTTTGTTTATAATTATTGTTTATGAAACAGTGTGGTCAGCAGTGCTAAATGGGTGTGGTTGGGGCGTGGAATTGGGTGTGACTAGTTGTGAAGTCAGGCATGGCCTAAAATTTGCGGCGCAAACTCTGTCCTTCTTTCCCTTCTTCAAAAGTTGGGAGGTATGGTAACACCCTCACAGCTCCTAATACACAGTATGATAGCTAGAACAGTTTCCTATATACAGTATGAGTCCCCCATAGCTCCCTATATACAATCGGATGCCCCCCACAACTCCCTATATAGAGTATGATGGTTCCCACAGCTCCAGATACAAAGTATGATGCCTCCAAAGCCCACTTTATACAGTACTAGAAATAGGCCTGATTAACATCTGTGCATGCTTAGTGGTGCAGCAGACATGTCTCACACTGTTTGTGCTTTCCAACATACCGTATTTTTCGGGTTATAAGACGGTCCGGATTATAAGACGCACCCCAAATTTTGAGGAGAAAAATAAGAAAAAAAAATTTCAAAATAAAATGGTGGTGCTTCTTATAATACTTGCATCTTAATGCTTACTGGGGGTGGCTGGAGGAGGCAGGAGTGGGGTGATGCTGCAGGCCGCAGGCAGGGATGAGTGGGGGCTCCGATGTGCGGTGCACTGCTGCGGGGGTCTTGTGCAGCTGCCGGGTGTCTCCGAGTGCCTGGCGGTTGCTGACCGGTGCTGAGGGTGTCTCCGGTGCCCAGCGGTGCTGCGTGGGTGTCCGGCGCTGCCCAGGGCTCTGCCGACATTTTGCGACAGGCCAGAGCCCCGGCACTTCCATGGTTCCGTGTGCGGTGGTCTCCGGGAATATGGCCACTGCTGGGGGCGGCGCATGCGCAGATGGTGATCTCAGGACCAAGATCTCGAGAGATGAGATCTCAGCACTGAAATCTCATCTCTCAAGATCTTGGTCCCGAGATCACATCTGCACATGCGCTGCCCCCCGGCTGCAGCCATATTCCAGGAGGAAGTGCCGAGGCTCTGACCTGACGCAAAATGTCGGCAGAGGCCCGGGCAGCGCCAGACACCCAGGCAGCACCGCTGGGCACTGGAGACACCTGCAGCACCAGCCAGCAACCGCTGAACACCCTGTATGTCACTTGCGCAGGCGCCTTATGAGATTCGGGGACAGCGGCCGGAAGTTCCAACTGGCGATTATTATATAGGATGGTTTCCCAACAGCCCCTATATATGCAGTATGGTGGATCTCATTTCCCCTATACACAGTATGATGGCCCCCACAGATCTTCTATATACAGTATAAGGCACCACAGTTCCTTATGTACAGCATGATGTCCATACAGGAACCTACAGTATGATGTCCCTCACAGCTCCCTATATAGGGTATGATTATTCCCACAGCTCCATATACAAAGTATGATGGCCCACACAGCTCCCTATGCACAGTAGTATGATGGCTCCACAGCTCTCTTTATACAGTATGGTTTCCCAACAACTCCTCCATATGCAGTATGATGAACCTCACTGCCACCTATACACAGTATGATGGCCCCTACAGATCTTCTCCATACAGTATAAGGCCTCACAATTCCATATGTACAGCATGATTTCCAAACAGCAACCTACAGTATATACAGCATGATGTCCCCGACAGCTCCATATATATATACTGCTATGGCAAAAATTAAGAGACCACTGCAAAATGTTGTTTTTCTGATTTTCCTCTTTATGTAAATTGTTCTTTTATTCTATAAACTTCTGACAACATGTCTCCGAAGTTCCAAGCAATAAATTTTGTACTTTTTTCTGACAAAGAAAAATGGTCAAAATTTAAAAAAAAAACCCCAGTGCTTTCAGACCTCAAATAATTCATAATCATTTAGAAACAGCAATGCTACAATTTTAACTCAGGAAGAGCTCAGAAATCAATATTTTGTGGAATAACCATGATTTTTAATCACAGCTTTCATGCGTCTTGGCATGCTTTCCACCAGTCTTTCACACTGCTCCTGACACAAAAATTTAAGCAGTTCTTCTTTGTTTGATGGCTTGTGACTATCCATCATCCTCTTGATTACATTCCAGATGTTTTCAATGGGGTTCAGCTCTGGAGATTGGGCTGCCCATGACAGGGTTTTGATGTGGTGGTCTCTTAATTTTTGCTAGAGCTGTATATATAGATATTTATTATGAGGCGACCACAGCTCCCCTATATACAGTATAATGTCACAGACAGCTCCCCATACACAGTGTGGGCCTCCCCAAAGCTCCCCCATATATAATTTGATGTCCCCCACATTTCTCTTTAAACAGAATGGGGCCAACAACGCTCCTTATATACAAAATGGGGCCCACTCACCTCCTATTAGAAATGAGTCAACCCGAACGTCAAAATTCGGTGTTCATTCAAATTTTAGAGCACTTCATGCTTCCCTCTGCCGACAAGCTTTTTGGAGATGGAAATGTCATTTTCCAGCAGGACTTGGCACCTGTCCACACTGCCAAAAGTACCAATACCTGGTTTACAAACAACAGTATCACTGTGCTTGATTGTCCAGCAAACTCGCCTGACCTTAACCCCATACAGAATCTACGGGGTATTGTAAAGAGGAAGATGAGACACCAGACCCAACAATGCAGATGAGCTGAAGACTGCTATCAAAGCAACCTGGGCTTCCATAACACCTCAGCAGCGCCACAGGCTGATCGCCTCCATGCCACGCTGCATTGATGCAGTAATTGATGTAAAAGGAGCCCTGACCAAGTATTGAGTGCATTTACTGAACATACATTTCAGTAGGGCAACATTTCGGATTTTAAAATTATTTTTCAAGCTGGTGTTATAAAGTATTCTAATTTACTGAGATATGAGATAATGACTTTTTGGTTTCAGCTGACATGTACCGGGAAAGATGTGGGCTCAGCGCCGGAGCCCACATCAAAGAGAGGGAGTCCAACATCGGAAAGGGGTTAAAGAGTAACCATAGTTTTAATTTTTATTTTATAAATGAACAGTGCATATGAAAATATGCAACTTTGTAACAGGGGCGTAGCTAGAGCTTTTGCCGCCCGGGGCTGTTCCCGAGTTTGGCGCCCCCCCCCCCAAACCCCCCCCCGGCTCAATACACCCAAAGGTTGCCAAAAATAGTCAGGATCAGGACAACACGCATGATCGGGACTGCAATAAAAAACAAGTTCTGCTTACCTGACCGCGCTCCTGCTCTCTCCACGCAGCTGAAGCGTGCACTCGCCGGCGACTGACAATGACGTCAGACGCCGGCGACATGCACGCTGGGACCAGGGGTGGATTAAGGGTAGCCAGGGCCCCGGGCTGTTCAGACACTGTGGCCCCCCGGTCATGTGACGGGGGTCATGTGACGGGGGTCATGTGACGGGGGGTCATGTGACGGGGGTCATGTTATACCCGAACCAGATTATTCCAGAAAAATGGTCAGGCCCTACTCTACTGTAACCTATTAAATATTTGTTAAAATCTGCAATACAATTTAGGTATATTTTGACCAATAATATCACATACAAGGAACAAATACCACCGCGCCATGACCAGACCACAAATTACAACCACAGTGATCGAATAATATCACATACAAGGAACAAATACCACCGCACCGTGTCAAGACCACATATTACCACCACTTGGTGACCAAATAGCACATTCAAGGGACAAATACCACAGCACCATTTCCAGACCACATATTACCACCACATAGTGACTGAATACTACAATACTGATCAGTAATTTAAAAAAAAACAAAAAAAAAACACAATACTATCACCATAAGTGCCAGTATTCACAGGAGATCTGTACTTAGTATGCAGTGTATGTGTAGAGGTAATACAGAGATCACTGGTGACATTATACACAGGAGCTCTGTATATAATGTATAGGTAATACAGTGATCACTGGTGACATTGTACACAGGACCTCTGTATATAGTATACAGTGTATAGTGTCAGTGTATAGGTAACACTGACTCACCAGTGACGTCTCTAGGTGAAGTCCTTCATTTTTCATCCCGCACAGACCGCCATCATTTCATCCAGCCAGGACTCGTTTCTGCAGGAAATAACACAGTTATCTCGAGCTCTGCTTGCAGAACACGTTACTTAATTTTTCACAACTTCTACATTACACCACATGGAGAAAAAAAGGCGATATGGTGTCACTCTACACAGTAACAGGACCGCCCCCCATTTAAAACAGTATACTCAAAAAATAAAATAAATACATCACTGCAGTAATAATATCCCTTAATTAGCCCCTATGGTAATAATATTCCCCATCCTGGCCCCGTATGTCTCATTCCTGGCTCCAGCCATATGTTCTTCCATCCTGCACTCATGAGTATCCATTCTACACCATATGATCTCCCCATCCTGCCCCATCTGTCTCCATCGTATCCATCCTGCCCCATGATCCAATCCTGCCCCATGTCTTTCATTCTGCCCCGTGTCTCCAATCATGCCCCATGTCTACATTCTGCCCATGCCTCCAGTCCTGCCCCCAGTGTCTCCAACATTGCCCCAGTGTCTCCAGCAATCATCTGCCCCAGTGTGTCCTCCAGCATTGCCCCCAGTGTGTCCAGCAATCTGCCCCAGTGTCTCCAGCATTGCCCCAGTGTCTCCAGCGATCATCTGCCCCAGTGTGTCCTCCAGCATTGCCCCCAGTGTGTCCAGCAATCTGCCCCAGTGTCTCCAGCATTGCCCCAGTGTGTCCAGCAATCTGCCCCAGTGTCTCCAGCATTGCCCCAGAGTCTCCAGCAATCATCTGCCCCAGTGTGTCCTCCAGCATTGCCCCCAGTGTGTCCAGCAATCTGCCCCAGTATCTCCAGCATTGCCCCAGTGTCTCCAGCATTGCCCCAGTGTCTCCAGCATTGCCCCCAGTGTGTCCAGCAATCTGCCCCAGTGTCTCCAGCATTGCCCCAGTGTCTCCAGCATTTCCCCAGTGTGTCCACCGTTAGCTTATCAAAAAACAAAACAAAAACAAACAAACAGAGTCTCCTCACCTGACCAGCGCTCCAGGCGGCGAGCTCCCTTCAGCAGCGCACACTCGCCGGCGACTGACAATGACGTCAGACGCCGGCGACGTGTGCGCTGCGGCCGACTTCAGCTGCCAGCCTCCAATTGGCTGGCGGCTATTGTTAACTATTGACGTGCGGGCGCGGGCCCGCACGTCAATAGCGTTAAACAGCTGCAGCGCCGGCCGCGGCCCGGTGACCCACCGCCCCCGCATTGTGCCGCCCGGGGCGGCCCGCCCCCCCCCCCTTCCTACGCCACTGCTTTGTAATATATCTTATCAGAGAAATCTATTTCTTTCACCTAATTCATTTTCAAAATGGGTAAAATCTGTATTCGGAGATAATTTTCTAGATTATTGAGATAAGAGAGGACAGTTGGCACCGATAAGATTCTATGTAGATGGGAGGAGGGAGGAGCTCTGCCTCTAGCTCCTCCCCTCACCATAGAATCTCATCGGTACCAACTGTCATCACTTATCTCAGTGAAATAAAGAATCAGTACTCACCGAATACAGATTTTATTCATGATTTGAGAATGAAACATCAGTCAAGGATGAGAAAAAAGCAGAATTCTCTGATAAGATATATTACAAAGTTTCTTATTTTCATATATACTATTGATTTATGAGTTGAAAATTAAAGCATCGGGTTACACTTTAAATAAAGGGTGTTGAAAGGGAGTAGATGGGACATCCGAACAAGAGAGACCACTGTGTATTAAAACACGATGCAAAATATACTTCTTGACGTAAAAATGATTTTAAAATATACTAAAAAATAAAATTAAAATAAATGCAAATAATGTAATTTACCCAGCATGCCTCTGACAGCTTTAAAAACAAATTAAAGTTTGCTAAATCAATTCCAGGTTGTCGCATAATTGACAGGCAGAGTTGACAAATGGCAATTTACTCTTAACATATGCCGTGCAATTAGATCCCCCCGCAGCGGACGTATATCTTGTTTAAATGCCAAACGCCGACATTTAAAGTTTAGCATTGATTTCTAGCCCGAATCCATACGTAGTAATATTATTATTATTAATTACATTGAAGAAGTCATTTTAGCTGGAGTTTAGACACAGCGGAATAAATTCCCCAAAACACTTATAATAAAATGACAATCTGTATTAAGTGGGTGCGAGTGAGACTCGGTAATAGTACAAGTTGTCTGGAGACAGAACTGTGAAATAACAGAAACCGTATCAAACCGGTGACATGTTGTCAGAGGATCGGAAACTATTATTTTATGCAAAACGTAGGCAGCGCACATCCAATTTTACTGTCATTCCACGGTTGTCGAATGACAAGATTTATTATAAAACACTGAAAAAAAATAAGAATATCATATAATGTAGAGCTGAGCAATAAAGGGGTTGTCTCCTTCTTGCATAAATGAATAGTAGAACCAAGTGCATGACATTTCTGATTTATCTTATCTACTTTCTCCACTTATGAGCCACTTTCCCTCCTGCTTCCTGGATTCATGATTCTCTATCAATAACAGGGAAAATTTGGCCTGCTCAAAGCAAGACAGACTGCTAGATTACTAAAAAACAAAAAAATCAGATTACTGCTGCCTATCGATGTCTCCGGAGAGGGGAGTCATAAATACAAACAATCAAGTTATTGGTCAGTAAAATTATAAAATTAATACTGAAGGAAAAAGGACACAGAAAAAATATTAAGGGTATGTGCACACGTTCAGGATTTTTCAAGTTTTTTTCGCTATAATAAAAATGCATAAAAGCGCATACATATGCATCCCATCATTTAGAATGCATTCTGCAATTTTTGTGCACATGATGCGTTTTTTTCCGCGAAAAAAGCACATCGCGGTAAAAAAAAAAGCAGCATGTTCATTAATTTTGCTGATTTTTCGTGTTTTCCCCCCTATTTAATGCATTGGGAAAGCTCCCGAAAAAAACACGCAAAAAACGCGTAAAAAACGCATGTGGATTTCAGGCAGAAATGTCCGGTTTTTGTCAGGAAATTTCTGCAAGAAATCCTGAACGTGTGCACATACCCTAAAGGGAATCTGTCACTAGGTTTTCACTATGTAATCTTAGATCAGCATGATGTAGGGGAGAGACCCTGATTCCGGCGAAGTAGCACTTACTAGGATGTATTTTGCTGTTTCAATACCATCAGTGTTTTATTAGTAGGAGATTATCAGTACAGGACTAGCTGTCTCAGGCCGGCGTCACACTGGCGTGTTTTACGGACGTATGAGAGGCGCAGAAAATACGGATTGCATATGGTACCATGATTCTCTATGGCTCAGCTCCTATCTGCTGTATTTTACTGATCCGTATTATACGGTCTTGTACGGCCGTAGAAAATCGCAGCATGCTGCGTTTGTCAGCGTATTGCGCAAAAAATCCACCAATGAAAGTCTATGGGGGCGAGGAAAATACGGATTACATACGGACCATGCATGTGACTTGCGAGAAATACGCAGCGGTGTTCTATAGAAAAGCCGGTAATTCAGTGCGGTGTACAGTAAAATCACACTGACAGAATAGAATAGAATAGGTAGAATAAATGTCTACATATAGAATAGGTATATGTCAGAATGTCAGTGAGACACATATATATTTATATTTAATTCAGCGCAAGATAGCATAAAAGTCGGTAATTCAATTGCCGGCTTTTGCTATCTCGTTCACAAACCCGACAGGATATGAGACATGGATTACATACAGTAAACCATCTCATATCCCTTCTTTATTACATATTCCTCTTTAGTAATGTAACAAGTGTCTTTGTGTAAAATTTTGGGGCTCTAGCTATTAAATTAAAGTGTTAAATCCCGGAAAAAATTGGCGTGGGCTCCCGCGCAATTTTCTCCGCCAGAGTGAGAAAGCCAGTGACTGAGGGCAGATATTAATAGCCTAGAGAGGGACCATGGTTATAGGACCCCACCCCCCGGCTAAAAACATCTGCCCCCAGCCACCCCAGAAAAGGCACATCTGGAAGGCTTCTTTTACACTTGCTGTGGTTTTGTGTCCCATTTTTGCGGCCCCGATAGATTTCTATGCGGCAGCAAAAACGGGTCGCCATAATTCGACGGAGCGCCGTATGCTGCATGGACGTGAGGGCTGTATTTACGCCTGTGAAAAAATATCGAGCCTGCTCGATATTTTTCACAGCTTACGGACAATGGGAGATGGGAGAATCAATGGGGCCACTAAAACAACGGAAGCTTGTTTTTGAGGTGCACTGTGTTCTCCGTATTTGCAGAACGCCATTTTTTTCCCCTACTTTTTCCCTACTATTCGAAAAAAGAAAAATGGCTATCCGCAAGATTTTCAAGGTCCATTTTTGCAGCAGACCGTGAAAATTAAGGCAATACAGTCCGCAAAAACAAGGCTAATGTAAAAGAAGCCTAATGACTATGTAATGTCTTCTATAGTTCTGCTTTCTAGAAAGTGTGTATCTCATCCCAGAGATGGATTCACAGCTATACCTCTCAGTTATGGCTATTTTAACTCCTCCATTCTGATGCTTTCTGGTGTGTATCTCATCTTAGAAATGGATTCACATATATACTTCTCAGTTACATTATGAATATTTAATATTCTCCTTGCTGTTGTTTTCTAGTAAGTGTGTATCTCATCCCAGACATGGATTCACAGCTACACTTCTCAGTTATGGCTATGTAATGTTTTCTATAGTTCTGCTTTCTAGAAAGCGTGTATCTCATCCCAGATGAATTGCAGCAATATTTCTTAGTAATGGCTATTTAATGTATTCTATGCTGCTCCTTCTGAACATACAGTGGGGCAAAAAAGTATTTAGTCAGTCAGCAATAGTGCAAGTTCCACCACTTAAAAAGATGAGAGGCGTCTGTAATTTACATCATAGGTAGACCTCAACTATGGGAGACAAACTGAGAAAAAAAAATCCAGAAAATCACATTTTCTGTTTTTTTATCATTTTATTTGCATATTATGGTGGAAAATAAGTATTTGGTCAGAAACAAAATTTCATCTCAATACTTTGTAATATACCCTTTGTTGGCAATGACAGAGGTCAAACGTTTTCTGTAAGTCTTCACAAGGTTGCCACACACTGTTGTTGGTATGTTGGCCCATTCCTCCATGCAGATCTCCTCTAGAGCAGTGATGTTTTTGGCTTTTTGCTTGGCAACACGGACTTTCAACTCCCTCAAAAGGTTTTCTATAGGGTTGAGATCTGGAGACTGGCTAGGCCTCTCCAGGACCTTGAAATGCTTCTTACGAAGCCACTCCTTCGTTGCCCTGGCGGTGTGCTTTGGATCATTGTCATGTTGAAAGACCCAGCCACGTTTCATCTTCAATACCCTTGCTGATGGAAGGAGGTTTGCACTCAAAATCTCACGATACATGGCCCCATTCATTCTTTCATGTACCCGGATCAGTCGTCCTGGCCCCTTTGCAGAGAAACAGACCCAAAGCATGATGTTTCCACCACCATGCTTTACAGTAGGTATGGTGTTGGATGGATGCAACTCAGTATTCTTTTTCCTCCAAACACGACAAGTTGTGTTTCTACCAAACCGTTCCAGTTTGGTTTCATCAGACCATAGGACATTCTCCCAAAACTCCTCTGGATCATCCAAATGCTCTCTAGCAAACTTCAGACGGGCCCGGACATGTACTGGCTTAAGCAGTGGGACACGTCTGGCACTGCAGGATCTGAGTCCATGGTGGCGTAGTGTGTTACTTATGGTAGGCCTTGTTACATTGGTCCCAGCTCTCTGCAGTTCATTCACTAGGTCCCCCCGCGTGGTTCTGGGATTTTTGCTCACCGTTCTTGTGATCATTCTGACCCCACGGGGTGGGATTTTGCGTGGAGCCCCAGATCGATGGAGATTATCAGTGGTCTTGAATGTCTTCCATTTTCTAATTATTGCTCCCACTGTTGATTTCTTCACTCCAAGCTGGTTGGCTATTGCAGATTCAGTCTTCCCAGCCTGGTGCAGGGCTACAATTTTGTTTCTGGTGTCCTTTGACAGCTCTTTGGTCTTCACCATAGTGGAGTTTGGAGTCAGACTGTTTGAGGGTGTGCACAGGTGTCTTTTTATACTGATAACAAGTTTAAACAGGTGCCATTACTACAGGTAATGAGTGGAGGAAAGAGGAGACTCTTAAAGAAGAAGTTACAGGTCTGCGAGAGACAGAAATCTTGATTGTTTTTTTCTGACCAAATACTTATTTTCCACCATAATATGCAAATAAAATGATAAAAAAACAGACAATGTGATTTTCTGGATTTTTTTTTCTCAGTTTGTCTCCCATAGTTGAGGTGTACCTATGATGTAAATTACAGACGCCTCTCATCTTTTTAAGTGGTGGAACTTGCACTATTGCTGACTGACTAAATACTTTTTTGCCCCACTGTATGCTACATAAAGACAGGAGAACATAACCTAGAATAAAAGCAAAATGAATAAATACCCTGCAGTAAGTAAATAGTAATAGTACATGTAAATAATATAGTGTACTTAGTTGACACTCAGTCTGCCAAGTCATTGACATGTACTATTACTATTTATTTACTGCAGGGTATTTATTCATTTTGTTTTTATTCTAAGGTATGTTTGTTAATGGCATCTAACACATTACACTTATATCGACATGTGTTCCAGCTCATTTCTTTGACACTGACAGGAGAACAGGAATTTCTTACTTTATTGTATATAGTGCTTTTACAAATGAGGCAATGGGACTGAATGGAAAACTGAAATTTAGTGGTTATAAAACATGTGTCCCAAAGTATTTCTGAGTATTTCTAGGGAAAATCAGTGGTGTCTTCTCCTTCCCGACGCCTCCTTGTCAGAATAAAGGACGATCCGGAGCCCTATAATTGATGTGATGTGTATCTGCGGGAACACCTCTGGGATTATTATTTCCATTGAAAGGTGTAAGGTCACAGCAGAGGGGAATGTGAATAGCAGAGCAGAGGCTGAAACATGCTCATTTAGTCCATGAGCCGGGCCAGATATCGGTACCACCCGGAGTGACTAATTTTCTTTGGTATTTTTAGGTAGATGCATGTCTGTAGTTTATTTTTTGATATGATAGCCCTTACATATACGTAGCTTATTAACCCCTTCAGCCCTAGGCCTATTTGTACCCAAGTGCCTAAGCCAATCTGACCTGTGCCACTTCATGGGCTAATAACTTTGGAACGCTTTCACCTATCCAAGCCATTCTGAGATTGTTTTCTCGTGACATATTGTACTTCACGTCAGTGCTAAATGGGAGTCAATATATTTTACCTTTCTATATAAAAAAATGCTAAATATTCGGAAATTTTGGAAAAATCGGCAATTTTTTAACTTTGAAATTCTCTGCTTTTTACAAAAATACTGATACCCCCCATAATAGTTATTAATTTACACTCCCCACATGTTTACTTCATATTGGCATCATTTTGAAAATGAAACCTTATTGTTTTACGACGTAATAGGGCTTATAGTTTTATGCGCAATTTTTCACATTTACAGCAAAACCCACTTTTCAAAGGACCAAGTCACTTCTGAAGTCACTTTAAGGGGCTTACATAACAGAAACCACCCATAAATTACCCCATTTTGCAAACTACACCCCTCAAGCTGTTCAAAACTCATTTTTAAAAACTGTTAACCCTTTAGGTGTTCCACAGGAATTTTAGCAGAATGAAGGCGAAATTTCAAAATTTCATTTTTTTTCCAGATATTACATTGTAATCCAATTTTACCTGCAACCTAGCAAGGGTTAACGGCAAACCCAAACTTGGTTACCCTAATTCTGCAGTTTATAGAAACACCCCACATGTACTCGTAAACTAAAGTATGGGCACACAGCACAGCTCAACACGGAAGGAGCGCTATGTGGTTTTTGGGTGGCGGATTCACTGGAAGAAATCTAGGGGGCCATGTCACATTTGAAGGCTGCCTGAGGTACCCCCACAGTGGAAACCCCAAAAAGTGACCCTATTTTGGAAACTACACCCCCAAGGAATCTTTTAGGGGGTATAGTGACCACTTTGACCCAACCAGTGTTTCACAGTAGTTGGAAACACTTGGTTGAGAAAATGGAAAAAGTGCATTTTTTACATGAAGGTGTCATTTTAGGCTCATTTTTTTATTTTTAAGAGGTGTACCAGCAAAAAATGCACCCCACTATTTGTTCACCAATCTCTCCCGAACACAACAACACCCGATATGTTGTCGTACACTGCAGTATTGGGGAACGGCAGGCCTCGGAAGGGAAGGAGCGCCAAATGACTTTTGGAGTGCAAATTTTACTGGAAGAAATCTAGGGGGCTATGTCACATTTGAAGACACCCTGAGGTGCCCCAACACACGCACACACACTGACACATACACGTTCTGTGCTGAACAGGACTCTCCGGTCTTCTCTGCAGAGCTCCTATCTCCCTCTGTAGAGGCTGACACCTCCCAGGCTTGTGACTGATCACATGGCCGTGACATCACCACAGGTCCTGTAGTCCTGTACTGTGTGCTGCTGCTGGTAAGGAACTTGTGGAGAGAGGGGGAACAGTCACCTAGCACCAGCGCTCCCAGCTCTAAGAACGAGCGCCTCATGAAGGTGGGCCCCTGCCTCCTCCTTCCCTGCGCGGCGGCCTTTCCCCCCGGCGGCTGTATTCGGCGTATAAGACAACCGCCCTCTTGGAGCCATGTTTTTCATGGCTAAAAAGTCGTCTTATACGCCAGGAAATACGGTAAATAAAATTTTAATGTTTTTCTTTGTGTTTGCAGGTGTTTACTGACTATCTAACGGCATGATGGAAGTACCAGCAAGGAAGAAATCACGGATCGACTGTATCATACACTGCTCTAATGATGACAGCGATGATCTGGCGTCCCTTAAGGATTTGGACTCCTGGAAAACATTGCTTAGGGCTGCAGAGATCAGGCAGCATGAATCAGTCCTGGTAGCAGCTAAGGGCCTTGAAGAAGGAGAAATACCACACATACAATATCACCGTAAATGTCGTAGTATCTTTACAATGAAGAAGTCACTGGATTCTATCCTTGGCAAGGGTGTCAATGTCGAAACAGCAAGCAAAATCTCCATGAGGAAGCTACCGAGGGGTGCCCCCAGTGATAGCAGGGTGTATGCCAAAGTATGTATCTTCTGTGAGAAGTCAAGCAAGTACCTAAAAGGAAAACAAACAAGGGAGCCAATTGTCCAGTGTGTTGAGCTACGAGCAGATGAGACGATCCGCAGAGCAGCGATAAGGAAAGGCACACAGAGAATACTTGGTTTACTTAGCAGAGACCTTGTTGCTGCAGAGGGGCACTACCACAAGTCGTGCTACAAACTATTCACAAAAGATGATTCCCAAGTGGCCTGTAGGTCTAGTGCAGCTGAAAATCAGGTCGAAAGCGAGGAAGTACGCTACGAAGAGGCAGAGAAAGAGGCCCTTGAAGAACTCTTCTTGTATATAAGGACTAAATTGTTCCCAAACCCAGAAGTACTGCCTATGATAAACCTCACATCTAGGCTTGAGAGATTAATGATATCCCGTGGTATCATCCAACTGAAACCATCGACAAAGAAACATGTTCGACGAAAACTTGAAACAGAGATTGGGGAATCACTCCGCTTTCTCTCAGATGAGAAAGGTAAGCTTCTAGTCTATCCATGTAGCCTATCAATGGACGACCTTGTCCGGCAAGTACACAGCATGACAAAAGATCTGCAAGAAGCAAGAGCTGCTAACTCTGGAGATATCGTAACCAAAGCAGCAATGCAGCTAAGGAATGAGATCAAGAAGCAAGATGTGAGTCAGCCATGGCCTCCCAATACAGATCAGAATGTCGTTCCTGCATTAGTCACTCAATTCCTGCAAACCCTGCTTACAGGAGATTGTGAGTGCCAAACTACCTGTGAAAGAGCTCAACGTCTTGCCACATCCTTCGGCAGTGACTTGGTTTTTGCTGTTACCAATGGAAAGACAAAGCCACCAAAGCACGTACTGCTATCCTTTGCAGTTAAGTCTTTGACCGGCAATACAGAACTGATTCGAACTCTGAATCGTCTTGGCCACTGTGTGTCATATTCAATGGCTGAGGAGATCGATACAGCCCTTTGTATCCAGAAGTTGGAATGTTCAAAGGATGACATCCCAATGCCAGCAAGTATCTACCCAGGTGTGTTCACAACCCTGGCCTGGGATAACATTGACAGACTTGAGGAGACACTAAGTGGAGCAGGTACATCTCATAGAGTCAATGGCATTGCTGTTCAGTCCAATGTTGCATGCTCTGTGACAAAGAAAGTCCTGCCAGATGTAACCAAGTCGAAGAAAAGAAGCATAACTCTGACAGAATTAATGCTACCGATATACAATGTTGGGCAGCGGGGAGAGCCACCCAGGATTGAGACTTCGAATGTTAACACTACCAAGGAGGTCCAGGATTCAAAAACCAAAAACCATATCTGGCTTCTGGCTAGAATGTCAGACCATGAGGATCAGACCACCAGCAGTTGGACTGGGTTCAACATAAAAATCCGCAGCGACATTGTAGTGGCCCAGGACACTGTAAGCTACCTGCCCACTATCAATGCTCCTGCAACAGCCATGTCCACTGTGAATGAAGTCTTGGAGCAAACACATGCCATCATGCAGACCCTGAAGCTTAACAGAATTGTGTGTGTGTTTGATCAAGCACTCTATGCCAAAGCTGCCGAGGTTATCTGGAAACAGGAGAAGTTCAAGAACATTATAATTAGAATGGGTGTCTTCCACACAATCTGTAATCTCCTCTCTATCATAGGGAACAGATTTCAGGATGCAGGCCTTAGAGATCTGTGTGTTGAATCCGGTGTAATCGCTGAAGGATCAGTGTCTGGAGTGATGGACGGCCGGAGGTACAACAGAGCAGTGAGACTACACAAGCTGGTCTATGAAGCACTTATGAGGCTTGCATGGAAAAACTTCCTTCCATGGCTAGAAGAAAACCATGCAAGGGACCTTCACCATCTGGATGAAACACTGAAGAACATCACAAACTTTCGCATCAGTGTGTCGCAGGGATCCTTCGAAAAGCTCTTGGATAATGAATCTTGCACACTTACCCTGAAGCTCTTTCAAGTTTATCTTGAGACCCTCAGAAATGAACAACTCTCAGCATTCTGGATGTCATACTTGGACATGGTCGAGACCATGCTGGCCCTGGTTCGAGCTTCAAGAGAAGGCAACTGGATGCTTCACCTAGGAGCAATCCGACAGATGATACCATGGTGTTTTGCCTATGACAAGGTCAACTATGCCCGATACCTAACCTATTACTATGCCACAATGTCTCGGCTGCCCATAGAACACCCAGAGGTCCATGAATACTTCATGCAAGGTGGCTTTTCGGTCCAGATCGGTAGCAAGAATCCTTTTGGACGAATTCCTGTGGACCAGACCATTGAAGAGACAATCAACAAAGACACCCAGACACCAGGGGGCACAAAAGGCTTCAGCCTCAAAGTTGGAGCTGTTTCCAGGTTCTACCTGACATCAGAGTACCGCAGTATGTACTTGAGGCAGCTGAGGGCCCTGGTAGGCCAACAATATACTGACTTCAGCCATTCAGACCTACAGGTGTCTAGGATTAGAAGAGATGAAGCCGATGTCCAATCTTTCGTTCAACTGCTGGAGACAGGTTGGGTGAACCCCTTCAACAAAGAGCATAATGGTGAACTTATCAGTTTGTCAACAGCGACTGTAGCACCACCAGATGTAGCCAAAGACCTTCAAGGGGCATACAGTATAGGAGAGGATGCATATCAAACATTCAAGGATGAGCGTTTGGGTACCGATAAGCCAACTACATTGTTTCATGACAAGATGACGAAGAACAAACTTAAAACGTTCTCTAACATCCAAATGAAGACACGCAGACAAGGTCTTGGCAAGGAGGTAATTTTGAAGGCTGACAGAAACCTATTTGGCCAGATGATACTTGTAGCTGAGAACAGAAAGCTACAAATGAGTGATGTCTTGACTCATCCCCTGGGTCCATTGCCATGGGCACTTGCCAATGGTGATGGGTCTATCCGCAAGACCAACAAGGCTGCCCTCGCAAGGGAGTTGGAGAGGAATGCTCGTCCTGCAGAAGTGATCCCCGAGCCCTCTGCAACCATCATTGATGGGATGAGCCTGGTTCAGAAACTGAAGGGAAACAATGCAACATTTGGCCAGCTAGCAGGCACAGCAATGAGTCGCGCTATCCATGAGGGTGCTAAGAGCAAGCGCATTGATATTGTCTTTGACGTCTACAAGGAGACATCCATCAAAGATACAGAAAGAGTCAACAGATATGAAGGCACAGGGATCCATTTCAAGAACATTCAACATGGGCACAACATCCAGCAGTGGAAAAAGCTTCTAAGTAGTTCCTCCAACAAGGCAAGTCTCATAAAGTTTCTGGTAGAAGAATGGAAGGCGAAACACCACAGGGAGAAGCTTGAGGAGAAGGAGCTGTATGTCACATGTGAGCAGCTCTGCTTTAAGATCACCAAAGAACAGTGGGAAGAGGCTGCTGACCTTAAGTCAAATCAAGAAGAAGCAGACACACGCCTCCTTCTCCATGCTCTTCATGCAGCAGAATCTGGTTACAAGTCGGTCATCATCACTTCGGAGGATACTGATGTCATGGTCCTGTGTCTGGGCATGTGCCACAAAATCCCATCCCACCTGTTCCAGAAATGCGGTACACAGAACCGGACAAGATTCCTGGATATCACCACTCTGAGCCGAACATTGGGAGGCAGCGTATGTGATTCATTGATTGGTATGCATGCATTTACAGGCTGTGACACCGTCAGTGCATTCGCTGGCCGTGGGAAGATGACGACACTCAAGCAGTTGAAGATGAACAAGACATACCAGGATGCCTTTCAGGAAGTTGGTCGTTCATGGGAAGTGTCTACCGAACTTTTTGAGAAGTTACAGGAAATCACCTGCCACATGTACCTGCCAACTACCCAAACAACTGAGGTAAACAGGCTCCGTTATCAGCTGTTCTGTGCCAGACGTGGAGTGGTAGAGTCAAGTCAACTCCCTCCTTGCCAGGACTGCCTTTTCATGCATGCACTGCGTGCAAACTACCAGGCTGCGATCTGGAGGAGAAGTCTGCAGAGCCAGCCATGGGTTGCAAACCCAACAGACTGCGGTTGGATGATAGATAACGACGGAAAGCTTGTTGTCAAGTGGATGCAAGGGGCACCAGCACCAGAAGCTATTATACAGCTACTGTCCTGCAAGTGTGTGCGGTCATGTGAACTTCCTCAGTGTACTTGCCTCAGCAATGGCCTGAAGTGCACAGACATGTGCAGATTACAGACATGCCAGAACAAGGGTACTGAAGACGAGCCAGTAGAACAACAGTCAGATTCAGAGTCCGATGTTGAAGATATTATGGAGTAACATATATATATATATATATATATATATATATATATATATATATATATATATATATATATATATATGCACATGACATGTTCAGTGTGTATTTACATAACTTGGATTAAATTTTGTTACAAATACTACATCTAGTCACTCCGGGTGGTACCGATAACGTCATATTTGGTTCTTGGCTCATGCTAAAATTCCTGTGGAACACCTAAAGGGTTAACAGTTTTTAAAAATGAGTTTTGAACAGCTTGAGGGGTGTAGTTTGCAAAATGGGGTAATTTATGGGTGGTTTCTGTTATGTAAGCCCCTTAAAGTGACTTCAGAAGTGACTTGGTCCTTTGAAAAGTGGGTTTTGCTGTAAATGTGAAAAATTGCGCATAAAACTATAAGCCCTATTACGTCGTAAAACAATAAGGTTTCATTTTCAAAATGATGCCAATATGAAGTAAACATGTGGGGAGTGTAAATTAATAACTATTATGGGGGGTATCAGTATTTTTGTAAAAAGCAGAGAATTTCAAAGTTAAAAAATTGCCGATTTTTCCAAAATTTCCGAATATTTAGCATTTTTTTATATAGAAAGGTAAAATATATTGACTCCCATTTAGCACTGACGTGAAGTACAATATGTCACGAGAAAACAATCTCAGAATGGCTTGGATAGGTGAAAGCGTTCCAAAGTTATTAGCCCATGAAGTGGCACAGGTCAGATTGGCTTAGGCACTTGGGTACAAATAGGCCTAGGGCTGAAGGGGTTAATAAGCTACGTATATGTAAGGGCTATCATATCAAAAAATAAACTACAGACATGCATCTACCTAAAAATACCAAAGAGAATTAGTCACTCCGCTTGGTACCGATATCGTCAAATTTGGTTCTTGGCTCATGGACTAATTGTACATGGATTGTGGCAAGGAACAATTCATTAAGGCCACAGACGTTCTCAATTTATTTCTAGCACTGATCTATGATTTCTTCGCACAGGGCCGACGCTGCTACATGCTACATTTACTCTCAATTTCGGAGAATTGATGGTGACGCAGTAAGTAAATAGCAGGTGTATTCGGCACTACCACACTCAGGGACGGAGATAGATGAAGAGACGCTATAGACTGCATATAAATGCCATATACCACACTGCTTCCTGGAAATGACACATTGCCCCCAATATCAGAAGCGCCAGGATCCATCTAACTTCTGCTTGCAAGTACATGTAGATGTGTAGTTGAGATGAGCTTGTTATTTGAGACCACATACTGATGTGGCAGAGATGAATTTGTCCTTTAATCCACATTTGATATCAGGGGCGGACACAGACAGCTTGGGGCCCCTTTGCAGGAAATGTGTCTGGGCCCCCCTCCTTTTAAGGCAACAAAGCTATATATGCAGTATATATATATATATATATATATATATATATATATATATATATATATATATATATATATATATATATATATATATATACTGTATATATATATATATGTATGTATATATATATACACTCACTGGCCACTTTATTAGGTACACCTGTCCAACTTCTTGTTAACACTTAATTTCTAATCAGCCAATCACATGGCGGCAACTCAGTGCATTTAGGCATGTAGACATGGTCAAGACAATCTCCTGCAGTTCAAACCGAGCATCAGTATGGGGAAGAAAGGTGATTTGAGTGCCTTTGAACGTGGCATGGTTGTTGGTGCCAGAAGGGCTGGTCTGAGTATTTCAGAAACTGCTGATCTACTGGGATTTTCACGCACAACCATCTCTAGGGTTTACAGAGAATGGTCCGAAAAAGAAAAAAAATCCAGTGAGCGGCAGTTCTGTGGGCGGAAATGCCTTGTTGATGCCAGAGGTCAGAGGAGAATGGGCAGACTGGTTCGAGCTGATAGAAAGGCAACAGTGACTCAAATCGCCACCCGTTACAACCAAGGTAGGCCTAAGAGCATCTCTGAACGCACAGTGCGTCGAACTTTGAGGCAGATGGGCTACAGCAGCAGAAGACCACACCGGGTACCACTCCTTTCAGCTAAGAACAGGAAACTGAGGCTACAATTTGTACAAGCTCATCGAAATTGGACAGTAGAAGATTGGAAAAACGTTGCTTGGTCTGATGAGTCTCGATTTCTGCTGCGACATTCGGATGGTAGGGTCAGAATTTGGCGTAAACAACATGAAAGCATGGATCCATCCTGCCTTGTATGGAGCATCTTTGGGATGTGCAGCCGACAAATCTGCGGCAACTGTGTGATGCCATCATGTCAATATGGACCAAAATCTCTGAGGAATGCTTCCAGCACCTTGTTGAATCTATGCCACGAAGAATTGAGGCAGTTCTGAAGGCAAAAGGGGTCCAACCCGTTACTAGCATGGTGTACCTAATAAAGTGGCCGGTGAGTGTATATACTGTATATATATACACATACATACACACATACTAAGGGACTGTGCTATACATAAGTGAGTACACTATATACTAAGGGACTGTGTTAGACATAATAATCGATAATAACGTCTTCCTCCACTTCCCCGTGGCTAAATCTATTATGAATCCCCTTTCTTCTCATCCCAATCCCCCACACCCCCATCCCAATATTGCCCTCTCCCCCACCCCCATGATTGCCCTCTTCACCACCTCCATTATTACTTTCTCCCCACCATCCCATTATTGCCCATTCACCACCTCCATCATTTCCTCCTCCCCCACAACCCATATCATTGCCCTCTCTGTCAACCCAATCATTGCCTTCTGCCCCATCATCCCCATCATTGCCCTTTCCTCCACCTACACACACACAGCACTATTCACCTCTCTGCATTCACACGCACACACACCTCACCTTTGTGCACAGTATCCTGAAGCCCCACCATCGCCTGCAGCTTCCTGTCTCGCACAGCCACTGCGCTGAATGATGATATCATTTAGCCGCTGCGGTGTGAGACAGGAAGCGCAGGTGCAGCGCCCCAGAGTTCTGGTCGTTGCAGTAATGTCGCTCTGCCACTAAGGGGAGTGATGTTACGTCTGATTGCACTAAAGGAGTTCACCTGACCAGGTATCACAGTCACACACTACACTTCACACTCTGGCCACCAGGGGGAGCAAAGGGTTCTATGTATTAGGCCACTCCTCACACTCTGGTAAAACTGGGGGTTGGATAGGAAGTTAGGGAGAAGCTGACTGGGTTTTGCCCAGGCAACACCTAGCGAGAGAGGGAGTTCCTGGGAAGATTCAGGGGGGTCTCTGTCAGGGGTGGGATCCTGGCAGTGACCTAGCGAAAAGGACAGAACGTTACGGAGCCGCGCCTGCACCCGTTGCGGTGGCATCCTAAGAAAGGACACAAAGCAAGGTTTATTGTGGAGAAGTGAGAAACGAGATCACAGCACAAAGGAGAATAGAACCAGTAGGAGTCGTGCCCCGAGATCGGCAACATCCTACTGAGGCGCGTAGCCGGTGGCCGGAATGCCGAGGAAGTATTGGGCTCCAACATTACTTCAAACAGCGGCAGGACAGTTAACTTTAGGTTGGCTGCCTCACCTAAATCACCTAATGAAGACAACGGAGGCAATTGTGGGAGAGGGGCATCTCTAGGGTCCCTATAAAATAACTCCAGGCCTACCCCGTCATACGGGTGCGTCCTATCCAAACCATCTGGGGGACGGAGAGAAAGAACAGAAACATACACGACAGTCGTGAGGACTATCCCGTGGTGCTCAGCAGGGAAGTCCTACAACACACAGGCACTAGTAGGTAGGCGCTGATTTCCACCTGCAAAGGGATCTCTGGATGTGTCTTCGGACCGGCCGGTCTCAGCCAGCCCTGTTAGCAGTGCTTTGGATTGCGGATCTCGAAGCCTTCAGTAAAGAGGTAAAGAGGCTGCAACCCTGTGTCCTCGTTATTCATCGCACCTTGCACCACGTACCATCATCACACCTTTCATTGGATGCCCCTTAGCAGGGTCACGGACCGGGTCTAGCCACCGTGACAACCCCAGGACCGAGACAGAGAGGCCCTGCATCTGGGGGCGCTCCACAGGCAGGAAGCAGGATGGATCCATTCCCTGCAGCTCTGCTGCCATTTTCTCTTGCAGGCCGCAGAGCTGCAGGGCTTGCTCCCTGCCCGCCGCACATGAGGGCAATCTGGCCAGGGGCCCCCCGAAGCCTTAGGGCCGGATAAACTGGACAGATTGCCCTTAATATTAGCAGTCCTGCCGGCAGTGCGGTTTTAGCCAAAGTGGGGCCCTAGGCAAAGTTTAAAATGGGGCCCCAAATGCTGACATATTGCACATCACACAGAAGCATTTCGGTTGTATTTACATGCGTTGAGTTCAGGCCACTAAATGAGTGTGATCGACAATATTGAAATTGTTCAACGCTTGTTTACCGGCCTCTTTACACCAACTGAGAAAGAATGATGGGATCAGAATGATCACTAATAGATCACTAACAGATCACCATACAGCATCATGTTATCAGCAGCACATCTACAGTTTACACCGGCGATGTGCTACTGAGAACAAGGATTTTTGTTCCGGCATAAACAATCGAATCACTTTATGAATATGCAGCATTTTGCTTGTTTAGTATAATACACCCCATAGTCCTCCACATATAATAATGTGCACCACAGTCCTCCATATTGTAAAATGCACACCCCATAGTCCTCCATATAATATAATGTGTACTACAGTCCTCCATATTGTAAAATGCACACCCCATAGTCCTCCATATAATATGCACCCTAGTCCTCCATATATTATAATACACTCCTCAGTCCTCATATAGTATTATACACTTCCCATAGTCCTCCACATAGTATAATACACTTCTCATAGTCCTCCATACATTAAAATACACTGCTCAGCCCTCCACATAGTATAATACACTCCTCATAGTGCTCCATATAGTATAATGCACCGCCATAGTCATCCATGTTGTACAATTCACTTCCCATAGTGTAATGCACCACATAGTTCTTTATATAGTATAATGTATTCTCCATAGTCCTCGATATAGTATAATGCAGCCCACATATAGTATAATGCAGCCACCCCATAGAGCATAATGCAACCACCCCAGAGTATAATGTATCCCCCCATAAAATATAATGAAGCCCCCCTCATATAGTATAATGTAGCCCCTCATAGAGTATGATGCAATCACCCCTCATAGAATATAAATATAATACAGCTCCCCAAAGAATATAATGTAGCCCCAAATAGAATATAATACAGCCCACCTTCCCATAGAATATAATGTAGCCCCGTCAAAGAGTATGATGCAATCCTCCCTCATAAAATCTAATACAGCCCCCTATAGAATATAATGTAGCCCCCCATAGAATACAGCCTCCCCCATAGAATATAATGTACCCCTATAGTATATAACACAGCCTCCCCAATAGAATATAATGTATAATGTACTTACTACCCAAAGTATATAACACAGCCTCCCCCATAGAATATAATATACCCCCTATAATATATAACACAGCCTCCCAAATGGAATATAATATACCCCAATAGTATATAACACAGCCACATAGTATATAACACAGCCTCCCCCATGCAATATAATATAGCCCCCAATAATATATAGCACAGCCCGCATAGTATATAGCACAACCCGCATAGTATACAGCACAGCCCGCATAGTATATAGCACAGCCCATGTAGTATATAGCACAGCTTGTGTAGAATATAGCACAGCCCGCATAGTATATAACACAGCCCGCGTAGTATATAGCACAGCCCGTGTAGTATATAACACAGCCTGCATAGTATATAACACAGTCCACGTAGTATATAGCATAGCCCACATAGTTTATAACACAGCCCATGTAGTATATAGCACAGCCCGCGTAGTATATAACACAGCCACATAGTATATAACACAGCCCACGTAGTATATAGCACAGCCACATAGTATGCTACACAGATTGCGTAGTATATAGCACAGCCACGTAGTATATAACACAGCCCACGTAGTATATAACACAGTCCGCGTAGTATATAGCACAGCCCGCGTAGTATATAGTACAGCCTGCATAGTATATAACACAGCCACGTAGTATATAGCAGTGCTACATAGTATATAACACAGCCCACATAGTATATAAGACAGCCACATAGTATATAACAGCCCACGTAGTATATAGTACAGCCACGTAGTATGTAACACAGCCTGCGTAGTATATAGCACAGCCACGTGGTATGTAACACAGCCTGCATCTCCCCCGAAAATGGCCCCACAGTCCAGTAGTCACTGTTATAGTAAAAAAAAAATTCCTCACACTGCCTGGCACACAGTGAGTGCGCGATGACGTCATCGTGCACCCGCAGTGTCAGAGGCAGAGCGGGGAATGATGGGAGAGGGAACGTCAGCTGACGCTCTCTCCTCTGTCATTGCATTGAACTGCACCAGATCTCTGATCTCTGATCGCAGCTGTTTAACAGATTCGACGCCACTGGCAATCACTAACAGAAGCGTTTAAATACTTTGATTGATGGTGCACCAGATCCCGTTGGCTGGTGCTTCATAGAAGATCATTTTTATTACATACTGCAGTACTCTGTGGTATTGCAGTAGATAAAACAATCAAATGATCAAAGGTTTGCAAGGAACTTAAAAAAATAAGGCAAAAAATAAAAATAAATAAATAAAAGGGTTAGGTAAAAAAACATCAAAATGATCCCTGTTACTCAGTTTAAAAACAAAAGAATAATAAACAAAAATCTACCGTTTACTGTAGGATAACAACCTAAAAAAGGCATATGGTATGGCAAAATGGAAGTTTTTCGGTCTCCACACCTCCTTAAAAAAATGCAATAACAAAAGCTCTAAAAAAAACAATCCTTCCAGTACGTCTCTTGATGGATAAATAGTTGGTGATATGAACCCCAAAATATTTTTTTTCAAATTTCTACTTTTTTTTCTTAGCCACTAAAATTTCTATGTAAAAATTATGCAAGTTTAGTGTGATATTTCAGTTTTTCTTTTTTAATAACTTTGCAAAAATGACTACATTTCTGGGTTTTTTTTCAGTCAAGATGGGGTGCAGAGTGTACATTAATGAGAAAAAAAATGAACTTTTTTGAATTTACCAAATGGCTGCAATTAAACAAAGAGTGAAAAATGTAAAGGGGTCTGAATTAGTGATGAGCGAGTGCACTCATTGCTCGGGTTTTCCCGAGTATTTGTAACTGCTTGGAGATTTAGTTTTTGTTGACTCAGCTGCATGATTTACAGCTGCTAGCCAGCCTGAGTACATGTGGGGGTTGCCTGGTTGTTAGAGAATCTCCACATGTAGTCAAGCTGTCTATCAGCTGTAAACCATTCAGCTGTGGCAACGAAAACTAAATCTCCGAACACTAACAAATACTCGGAGACCACCCGAGCAACGAGTACACTCGCTCATCACTAGTCTGAATACTTTCCGTACCCACTGTATATATCATCAATATATTCAAGGCAATGTAATCCATTTTTTCTAGTTTCTAAGACACTGACATGTCCATCTGCCTTAACTTCCTATTAATAAATGTATGTACCCCCCCCCCCCCCCCCCGGAGGCCTCCGAATATAAATTTGATGGCTCTCTGATGTAACATTAATTATAAGTAACTTATTTGTATTAAACGTGTCCTCGTATTTAGTCTAGTCTGCTGCTACCTTGTAATTATAAAAATCTGCATGGAATTAAATAGCGCGAGGTGAGAGGACACGGGCGGACTGTGAATATTGATTTTGATGAGCCTTGTTCTGCTGGAGAACTGGCAGTGCTATAGATTGTCCAAAAACGAGAATGTCCCCTCATGTCCCCCACCGCGACATAGCAAATCCTGTAACTAATAAATGTTTGTTTCAGGAGATTAAGGTGAAAGCTATAGTGACTAGCGGGGAAGAAATTAATTATATCTTCAAATCACACGGTGGAGACGAGAGATGCTACAGAAATAAGCATTTAACTAGGGCACTGTCTGCTCACCAAACACTTCGGATCACATGGCTGGTGCGGATAGCATTGCTCAAATACAGGATAAAGTAGGGCAGCCGCGTCTAATTAACAAACACTATATTTTCCATTTATGTTAGAAATCTTGACTAAAGGGGACCTCTACATATATTTAATATATCCTGCAATTATACTCACTTTCAGTATACATTAGATCGCACATTGTTTAAGAATATATTAGTACCTTTCATAGTCTTGATGATCTAGAGTGGTTTAGCAGCTCATGCCTTATATCGCTGGTGGTTAAGGGTGAAAAAGGGGTTAAATGTGATATAATGTATATATTATCCATAGTCTTTAGTAGCTATAACTAATAACTAATATCTCTGGTGGTCTAGGGTACATATGTGTTAACTAATATACCTGGTGGTCTAGTGTACATATCTATTGATAACTAATATAACTGGTGGTCTAGGGTATCTATGGGTTAAAAATTAATATCTCTGGTGGTCTAGGGTATCTATGTGTTAATAACTAATATACCTGGTGGTCTAGGGTATCTATGGGTTAATATCTAATATCTCTTGTGGTCTAGGGTAGCTATGGGTTAATAGCTAATATCTGTGTCAGTCTAGGGTAGCTAAGGATTAATAACTGAGGTCTGTCCAAGGAGGAGTAGAGAGTGATAATTACTTCACATGATCTAGACTTTATGCTTCTCTTAATACATCCTAGAACTGTGTTTGCCTTTTTTTTGCTGCTGCATCACACTGTTGAGTCATGTACAGTCTGTGATCTATTAGTATACGCAAGTCTTTTTCCCACGTGCTGTTGCTTAGTTCTATTCTTCCCATTCTGTATATGTAATTTTTTTGTCTTTCTTGCCCATATGTAGAATCTTGCATTTCCCCCTGTTAAATACCATTCTATTAGTCGCTGTTCATCGTTCAAGCGTATCTAGATCCTTCTGAATTTTTTCTGTCTTTTCTAGTGTTAGCTATCCCTCCTAGCTTTGCATCGTCTGCAAATTTGATTAGTTTACCTTCAGTTCCCTTATCTAGACACTGGGGCCAGGACAGAGCCTTGTGGTACCCCTCTTCTAATTGGATATGCAACCATTTATAACCACTCTTTGAGTACAAACACCGAGCCAGTTATGAATCCACCTATGTAGCCTTGTCAATCCCATACTTTGCCATTTTTTCAATAAGGATAATATGAGATACTTTACCAAATGCTTTGCTGAAGTCAAGATATACTATATCTACCCAGTCAGTGATTCCATCATAGAAGGAAATTAGATTAGTCTGGCATGACATGCTTGCTACTAACCCATGCTGGCTCCGGTAAATTACTGTATTCTTATCCAATTACTTGCATACATGATGTTTAGTAATTTGGTAAAAGATCTTTCCTTGTATAGAAGTAAGACTAACTGGCCTGTAATTTCCTGGCTCCATCTTCTTTCCTTTTTTGAAGATAGGGACTGTTACACCCAAAAGTGGCTCAAGTGGAATTGTGGACCCACTGTGCCAGGCCTGCCTAGGAAGGAGCGTAGCTAAGCGGTTACCAGGTGTAGACTGGAGCTCCTGATGGTGGAGATATACTTGGCTGCAGGTAGTCGCCAGGTACCACTCCTAGGCAGATTCTGCAGTACTGAAGATGCTGACACGGACTAGGACTATGTTCAGATACACTGGTCTAGGATACTGGATCAGGGACTAGCCGCCTAAGGAACAGGAGAAAATTTTCAGGCACTGGCTCCACTGAGACCAGGGGATTTCGGGAAAAGGACTGGCCATACCATGATCAGGTGACCCTGGATTCAGGACTGACCACACCAGGACCAGCGGATAAAGTTCAGGCACTGGCCTCTCTGGGACCAAGGGATTCGGGTTCAGAACACTGATCAAAACAGTACCAAGGATTTGGATTCAGGACACTGGCCGCAATGGGACCAGGGGACAATGTTCATACACTGTCCACACCAGGACCAGGGGACTTTGGGAACAGAACTGGCCACACCAGGACCAGAGGACCTCACAACTGCCCTGGTAGAACACCAACTATCTAATGACTAAACTCGTGGCTTGGTGACCCCTTAAGGGAGAGGGAGCATTTTAAACAGGATGACTTCCAGTGATAGGCTGAAATCCAGCAAGTGTACTAATTAAGCTAAATGCCTCTCAGTTAGAAGCTGAAGGCATTTACTATATGCACACATTGCCCCTTCAAACTGCGGCGCACACTACAACAGGAAGCTGTAGCACACCGGGGAACCACAACGCAGGGCCAGGGCAATTAGTATACTGGCGTCCCTGCATGGAGAGGGGCACCATTCATGACGCTACAGGGACAACATTTGCCCTTCTCCAATCTTCTGGAACTTCTTATGTTCTCCAGGATTACTAAAAAATTCTGGCTAGTGGTTTTGCAATTTCCTCTGCTAACTCTTTCAGAACCTTAGGATATAAATCATCTGGACCAGGAGATTTAAATTTATGTAAATTAAATAATTGTTCCCTCAACATCTCTCTGGTTATATATAGTGTGGATTCTTTTATTCTTTTGATAGCACCGTAAAGATCAGTTGATGTTACATTTACTTGCAGCGCCCCAGAGTCCTGGTCGTTGCAGTACTGTGGCTCCGCCACTAAGGGGAGCTATGGTATGTCTGATGGCACTGAAGGAGTTCATCTGATCAGGTATCACAGACACCAATACATTTCACCGCCGGGCCTCCAGGGGGAGCTAAGGGTTCTATTTACTAGGCCACTCTCCACACACTGGTAAAACTGGGGGTCAGGCAGGAAGTTAGACAGAAAGCTGACTGGATGGGAACCAGGCAACACCTTGTGGCAGAGGGTGTTGTGGGAGAAGATTCAGTAGGGTCCCTGTCAGGGGTGGGATCCTGACAGGGGCTTGGCAACTTGAGCGAACGTAACGGGACCGTGCCTGCACAGTATAGTGGCGGTGCCCAAGAAGGGACTGGAAGCGAGATAGATTGTGCTGAGTGATAAACGAGATCAAAGCAAGAAGGAGAATACCAGTAGGAGTCGTGCTGTAAGACCGAGGCAACATCCTACTGAGGCGCAAACAACCGGTGGCCGGAACGCCGAAGGAAGTATTTCTACATACAGCTTCAGGCAATACTTCGAACCTACGGCAGGACAGTCAGTCTCAGGCGGGCTGTCTCACCTAAATCACCTATGCAGTCTTGGGGGGCAACTTGTGGAGAGGGGCGACTCTAGGGTCCCGGAAGAGCTCCGAGCCTACCCGTCAAACGGGTGCCGTCCTAACCGTAACATCAGGGAGGGACGGAGGATTAGAAGAACATCATCTAATCGAGTTGTGAGGGAACTTAAGAAACAGACACAACAGTTGTGGGGACTTTCCGTAAGCACAGCAGGGAAGGACCGCAACACATAGCGCTAGAAGGAAGGCACAGATTTCCACCTGTTAAGAGAACTCTGGAGGTGCCATTGGACCGGCCGGACTTGCGCAGCCTGGTTACCCGGACTCCAGACTGAGGACTCAGAGATCTTCAGTAAAGAGGTAAAGAGACAGCAACCTGGTGTCCTTGTTATTTACTGCACCGCACCACTACAACCTCACCACTATCTACATCTAGCATTCACTGTACGTCGCCTCCCCACCAGCAGGGCCACGGACCGAGCCTAGCCGCCGTGACAACCCCGGAGCAGAGACTCAGAGGCCCGGTATCGGGTACCCCTCGGCCCTGCGGCGGTGGGGGCGCTGCATACTTTCTTAGAGAACACAGATGCATAATAAGAATTTAGAAGTTCGGCCTTCTCAACATCATCTTTGACCACTTCACCCATTTCATCCTGTAAAAATCCTATGGTATCTTTGAATTTTCTTACCATTTTCTTATCATTACTTGATATTTAATATCACTTGTGATCTAAGGTAGCTATGGGTAACACCTTATATTCATATTGGTGTTAGTAGCTGTGGGTTAATATTTAATATCCCTGGAGGTTTAGGGTAGCTATGGGTTAATATGTAATATCCCTGCTAGTCTAGCCTAGCTGTGGGTTAATATGTCTAAAATCCCTGGTGATGTATCCAAACTCTGAGTTAATATCTAATATCCCTGGTAGAATAACCTAACTATGGGTTAATATCTCTTATCACTGGTTGTCTTAGGTATATATGGTTAGTAACTAATATCCCTGGTGGTATAGGGTAGCTTAGGTGGTTTGGTGTAGCTGTGAGTTAGTATCTAATAGCCCTGGTAGAGTAGGGTAGATTTGCATAAATATCTAATTTTACTGTTGATCTAAAGAAGTTATGGGTTAATATCTCATATCCGTGGTGGTGTGGTCAGCTGTGTGTTAACACCTAATATTACTTGTGGTATATGGTAGTTATGGTAGCTGTGGGTGAATAGTTAATATCCATAATGGTGTAAGGTAGCTTTGATATCCTAAAATATAGACAGAATTTAAAGTGAGAGATAGATGGACAAATGGAAGATAGATATGAGGTAAACAGATAAAATTGGGAGACAAAATCTCGACACCTGAGATCTCGGGATGAGATCTCCTTGCCGAGATCTCAATCTGAGCATGTGCCGCCCCCAGTGGCTATTTTCCCAGAGGTTACCGTAGTAATGGATGTGCAGGGGGCTCCGGGCTTTTACAAAATGCCGGCGTAGCCCATCGCAACACAGAACACCGCCGAACCTGTCGCACCAGCCTGGGATGGGATTTCCCGGAGGCCACTGTATCACAGAAATGGATGCGAGGGGGTTCCAGGCTTTCAGAAATATCAGCGGAGCCCCCGCTGAGTCTGGGACGGGCGTCAAATCGCCAAACCACCGAACACCCTGTGACCAAGCTCCACCAGCGCTACCACTCCCCCCCTGTAAGCTGAATTCGGACTGTAAGATGAACCCCCCATTTGACACATTAATTTTTTTCCCCTATCTTCCTTCTGAAAATTTGGGGTGCGCCTTATGGTCCGATGCATTTTATAGCCCAAAAAAATACGGTACACAAAATTTGCAAAGTTCATATACACACGTGGTCAAAAATTGTAGGTACCCCTCATGTAATGACAGAAATACCCACAATAGTCACAGAAATAACTTGAATCTGACAAAAGTAATAATAAATAAAAAATGAAAGTCAGACATTGCTTTTCAACCATGCTTCCACAGATTTAAAAAAAAAAATAAAACTCATGAAATAGGCCTGGACATGAAATGATGAAATGATGGTACCCTTAACTTAATATTTTGCTGCACATCCTTTTGAGGAAATCACTGCAAACCATTCCTGTAACTGTCAATGAGACTTCTGTACTAGTGATGAGTGAGTGTACTCGTTGCTCGGGTTTTCCAGAGCATGCTCGGGTGATCTCCGAGTATTTGTAACTGCTCAGAGATTTAGTTTTCCTTGTTGCAGCTGGGTGATTTGTGGCTACTAGACAGTACACTCGAGCACACTCGCTCATCACTATTCTGCACCTCTCTACATTTTGGCCCACTCCTCAAGAGCAAACTGCTCCAGTTGTCTCATGTTTGAAGGTTGCCTTTTCCAGACGTCGTGTTTCAGCTCTTTCCAAAGATGCTCAATAGGATTTAGTTCAGGGCTCATAGAAGGCCACTTCAGAATAGTCCAATGTTTTCCTCTTAGCCATTCTTGGGTGTTTTTAGCTGTGTGTTTTGGGTCATTATGCTGTCGCAAGACCCATGATCTGTGACTGAGACCAAGCTTTCTAACACTGGGCTGCACATTTTCTCTAGAATCCCTTGATAGTCTTCAGATTTCATTGTACCCTGCACAGATTATTATTATTATTATTATTTATTTAGCACTGAATCCATGGTGCTGTACATAAGAAGGGGTTACATCAAAATACAAATATCACTTACAGAAAACAAACTGACAACGACAGACTGGTACAGAGGGAAGAGGACCCTGCCCTTGCGGGCTTACATTCTACAGATGCCAGATGCAGTAAAGCAGCCCCAGAACATAACAGAGCCTCCTCCATGTTTCACAGAAGGTACAGTGTTTTTTTTCTTGATATGCTTCATTTTTCCGTCTTTGAATATAGAGCTGATGTGACTTGCCAAAAAGGTCCATTTTTGTCTCATCTGTCCATAGGACATTCTCCCAGAATCTTTGTGGCTTGTCAGCACGTAGTTTAGCAAATTCCAGTCTGGCTTTTTTATGATTTTTTTCAACAATGGTGTCCTCTTTGGTCGTCTCCTATGAAGTCCACTTTGGCTCATACAATGACAAATGATGTGATCTGACACTGATGTTCCTTGAGCTTGAAGTTCACCTTTAATCTGTTTAGTAGTTTTTCTGGGCTCTTTTGTTACCATTCGTATTATCCGTCTCTTTGATTTGTCATCAATTTTCCTCCTGCGGCCACGTCAGGGAGGTTGGCTACAGTCCCATGGATCTTACATTTCTGAATAATACGTGCAACTGTAGTCACAGGAACATCAAGTTGCTTGGAGATGGTCTTATAACTTTTACCTTTAACATGTTTGTCTATAATTTTCTTTCTAATCTCCTGAGACAACTCTTTCCTTCGCTTCCTCTGGTCCATGTTGAGTGTGATACACACCATGTCACCAAACAGCACAGTGAGTATCTGTAGCCCTATATACAGGCCACTCACTGATTCCAAGATTGTAGACACCTGTGATGCTAGTTAGTGGACACACCGTCATTTAACATGTCCCTTTTGTCACATTATTTTCAGGGATACCATCATTTCTGTCCAGGCCTATTTCATGAGTTTTATTTTTTTTTTTTTTAATTCTGTGAAAGCATGGTTGAAAAGCAATGTCTGACGTTCATTTGTTCATTTTCATATTTTTTTATTATTACTTTTGTCAGATTCAAGTTATTTCTGTGACCATTGTGGGTTTTTCTGTCATTAAACGAGGGGTACCAACAATTTTGACCACGTGTGTATAAAGTGCATTAAAATATGAATGGTCTGTGTAACAAGATCAAATCACACTTAGAACGAAACGTCGCAATCATATTTGGTCAATAAAGCATTTACTCTTTTGACCATGGAGTGATGCCTCCATTCTTCTAGATAGGTAATATAACAATGTTACTCACTTGGGAGCAATCTGAAGTATCACGGGAAGCGTTTATTTTTAAAGTCTGGCTGGTTTATTTCTGTCATGTCGGACGCTGTTCAGACCAGGTCGTCCGACAGACAGCGGTAATTCCGCTTTTGACCACTATTTGCTCATTGGCGTCTGCTAGATTTTATCTAGCTGTTCCGGGGTTAATTTACCTAATCCTCGGATTAAAAGCTGGGCCATTCCCATTGCCTTTAAATAGTTCTCCTGATCATTGGGCGTCGCCGATTATAGCTTCTGTCTTGTGTGTTGTTATCTCGGTCTGGAGAGGAGAGCTGGTGGTTGGAGATTCGTTGCTCGTGGTGTATATTCCTTTGTCTTATTTATTCCTTCCAATATTTGTATTTATTTTGCCCTGCACATTTATAGTGTATTCCTGAGTGTCTGCTGCGTGGTGTATATTTTCCTTTATCCTTGTCTGTGCTTACTGTGGGTATTGGAGTATTACCTCTTCACTGGGTGGTGGGCGGAGGTTTCAGCCTAGGGCTGAGCTCAGGAGACAGGGTGAGGTTCGAGGCCTGGACATGCACACCATCAGTGTAAACTCCAGGTAGAGGGTCAGTCAGGATTTCCCTAGTCTGAGGGAAATTGCAGGCGCCCGGGTTATTAGCTCTCGCTCACCTAGTCCCCCCGTGACATTATAATCGGCCCAACAGCAAAAAAAAAAAGGGGTTTCTTTTCTTTTTTTTGTGTTTTGTCATGGATCCCATGACTTCCATAACCCGCCAGTTGGAGGCGCTGTCCCTTCAGGTCACTGAGTTGAGGGGGCAGTACAGCAACAGGGACTAGCAGTGTCTAATGTGCAAACTGGAGCGACAGGAAGAGTTGCTGAGCCTAAATTTCCTTTGCCTGAAAAATTTGCTGGGGAACGCAGTGAATTTGTTTCTTTTCATGAAGCTTGCAAAATATATTTCCGTATGCACCCGATATCTTCGGGTAATGAGGCTCAGCATGTGGGCCTGGTGTTGTCATTGTTAAGTGGGGATCCCCAAGCATGGGCGTTTTCTTTGCCATCTGATTCTGCTGCATTTGACTCTCTGGAGAGTTTTTTTTCCTCTCTTGGAAAAATCTATGATGAACCTGACAGAATGGCTCTAGCAGAATCTAAGATACGCTCTATTCGCCAGGGGGAGCGAGTTGCAGAGGATTACTGTTCTGAATTTCGTCGCTGGGCGATCGATACACAATGGAATGATCCAGCATTGCGGAGTCAGTTTATACATGGGGTTTCTGGAAGGGTTAAAAAGCCCTTCTGATGTACGAGATTCCTGCTTCTCTAGATTCCGCCATGAGTCTGGTTGTCCGCATTGATCGCCGTTTGCGTCAGGGGGAGCATGAGACACCGCCTATGGGAGAGGGTTTAGGTTCACGTGAGGTTGCTGCAGGTGAGCCCACGGAGCCTATGCAAATCGCAGGGGTGTCACATGTCAAGCGTCGAGCCCCTGAGCTCAGGAAGCAGGGAGCCTCTTTTTACTGTGGTAAAACTGGTCATTTTATTAACATCTGTCCTCTGCTGCCTAAGAAAAACGCAACGGCGGAAAACTTCTAAGCTCAGAGGGTGTGGAGGAGACCAATCTGAGCTTATGTATATCCTCCATGGTGGTTTCTCAATGCATGCTCCCTGCTAAGGTTTTTATTGCTGTTAGTGAGCTGCCAATTACTGTTTTTGTGGATAGTGGTTCAGCCACAAATCTCATTGATGAGGAGTTTGCGCGCACAGCAGGTTTTAGGATTGAAAAACTGTCTCATCCTATCCGCGTGGTCACCATCAATGCTGCTCCTCTCTCTCAGGGGGAGATTACTGAATTTGTGGCTGAGGTGAAACTCCACATTGGAGTTCTACATTCCGAACGGGTTACATGTAAGGTGTTCAGGAATCTTCCTGCTCAGGTGGTTTGGGGTTTTCCTTGGTTGTCTATGCACAACCCGGTAATTGACTGGAAAACTCAGGACATAATTCGGTGGAGCGAGTTCTGCCAGGAGAATTGCCTGGCCACATGTGTGGCTGCGGTGACTTCAAGCGTTCCGGAGTCACTTCAGGATTTTGTGGATGTGTTCTCTGAGAAGGATTGTTCAGAGGTGCCGCCACATCGTCCTTATGACTGTTCTATCAGGTTTAAACCAGCGGCCAAATTGCCTAAAGCAAGGATGTTTAACATCTCCGGTCCGGAGAGACAAGCGTTAAAAGATTACATTGCTGAAAGCTTGAGCAAAGGGCACATCAGGCCGTCATCCTCGCCGGTGGCAGCAGGGTTCTTCTTTATGAAGAAGAAATATGGCGGATTACGCCCGTGTTTGGATTTCAGGGAGTTGAACCAGATTACGGTTTGTGATCCATACCCTATGCCTCTGATACCAGATTTGTTCAACCAGGTGGCAGGTGCTAAGTGGTTTACCAAGGTTGACCTCAGGGGGGCGTACAACCTCATAAGAGTCCGTCAAGGTGATGAGTGGAAGACGGCTTTTAATACCCCTGAGGGTCATTTTGAAAATTTGGTGATGCCGATTGGTTTGACTAACGCACCTGCAGTGTTCCAACATATCATCAATGATGTGTTCTCGCATGTTTTGGGGAAATTCGTTATCGTGTACCTAGATGACATTCTCATATATTCTTGCGACCGTGATGCTCATTTAGATCATGTCAGGCAGGTGTTACAGCTTCTCAGAGAGAATAAGCTGTATGCTAAACTTGAAAAATGTGTATTTTCTGTTCAAGAGTTGCCCTTCTTGGGTTATATTGTGTCTGCTTCTGGTTTTAAAATGGACGCCGCTAAGGTGCAGGCGGTGCTGCATTGGGAACGTCCTGATAACCTGAAAGCACTTCAGCGGTTCCTTGGGTTTTCTAACTACTATAGGAAATTTATCAAGGATTTTTCCATCATTGCTAAACCGCTAACTGACATGACTAAAAAGGGTACCAATTTCTCCGTCTGGCCTGAGGCTGCTGTGCGCACATTTGAATTTCTTAAGAACAGTTTTGTTTCAGCCCCCATTCTTGTGCAGCCAGACGTATCTAAACCCTTTGTTGTGGAAGTTAATGCGTCTGAGGTTGGTGTGGGGGCGGTACTATCTCAAGGCTCATCTTTGAGTGGTTTACGTCCGTGCGCCTATTTCTCCAAGAAACTGTCGTCCGCCGAACGTAACTACGATATCGGCAACAGGGAGTTGTTGGCAATTAAGTTGGCCTTTGAGGAATGGCGACACTTCTTGGAGGGGTCGGTGTTATGATCCTTAATGGCTGAGGATCACAGATCTGGCCAGCTAAGTAACTGAACATAGGACGAGCTCTAGGGAGGTGGTAACTGGACTGACCGCAATCCTGATCCTATCCAATACACACTAAAAGTAGCCGTGGAACGTTTCCTGAAATCCTAGACGTCTCTTCACGGCCTGAGAAACTAGCTACCCCTAAAGAGAGAAAGCAAAGACCTCACTTGCCTCAGAGAAAATACCCCAAAGATATAGAAAGCCCCCCACAAATAATAACGGTGAGTTAAGGGGAAAATACAAACGTAGAAATGAAACAGATTTAGCAAATGAGGCCCGCTAATCACTAGATAGCAGAAGATAGATAGGAAACTGTGTGGTCAGTAAAAAACCCTATCCAAAATATCCACGCTGAGAGTTCAAGAACCCTCGCACCAACTAACGGTGTGAGGGGAGAAACTCAGCCCCCTAGAGCTACCAGCAAGCAAGGAAATCACATATTAGCAAGCTGGACAGAACTCATCATAAACAAAGAAACATATTGAACACAGATGAGCAAAAAATGAACAAACAGAAACTTAGCTTCTCTTGGAGAGACTGATAACGAATGTAGTCAGGAGAAATCAGAATAGCACTGAATACATTGACAGCAGGCAACAACTGAAAGTCCAGGTGAGCTAAATAGGGAACCAACTAGCAGATGACGAGACAGCTGATCCCAGCCACAGACCCGCAGAATGACAAAAAGAGCCACCAGAGGGAGCCCAAAGACAGCACTCACTCAGTACCACTCGTGACCACAAGAGGGAGCCCAAGAACAGAGTTCACAACAGTACCCCCCCCTTGAGGAGGGGTCACCGAACCCTCATCAAAACCCCCAGGGCGATCAGGATGAGCCACATGGAAGGCATGAACCAAATCGGCCGCATGAACATCAGAGGCGACCACCCAGGAATTATCCTCCTGACCATAGCCCTTCCACTTAACCAAATACTGAAGCCTCCGTCTAGAAATACGAGAATCCAAGATCTTCTCCACCACATACTCCAATTCTCCCTCAAGCAGCACCAGAGCAGGAGGCTCAACAGAAGGAACCACGGGCACCACATACCTCCGCAACAAAGACCTATGGAACACATTATGAATTGTAAACGATGCTGGGAGGTCCAAACGAAATGACACAGGGTTAAGGATTTCCAAAATCTTATAAGGACCAATGAAACGAGGCTTGAACTTAGGAGAGGAGACCTTCATAGGAACATAAAGAGAAGACAGCCACACCAAATCCCCAACACGAAGTCGGGGACCCATACAGTGACGGCAGTTGGCAAAGCGCTGAGCCTTCTCCTGTGACAACTTCAATTTGTCCACCACATGGTTCCAAATCTGCTGCAACCTATCCACCACAGAATCCACCCCAGGACAGTCAGAAGACTCCACCTGACCCGAGGAAAAACGAGGATGAAAACCAGAATTACAAAAAAACGGCGAAATCAAAGTAGCAGAACTAGCCCGATTATTAAGGGCAAATTCGGCCAATGGTAAAAAAGTAACCCAATCATCCTGATCAGCAGAAACAAAACATCTCAAATAAGTTTCCAAGGTCTGATTAGTTCGCTCGGTTTGGCCATTCGTCTGAGGGTGGAAGGCCGACGAAAAAGACAAATCAATGCCCATCTTAGCACAGAAGGTCCGCCAAAATCTGGACACAAACTGGGATCCTCTGTCAGACACAATGTTTTCCGGGATACCGTGCAAACGAACCACATTCTGAAAAAACAGAGGAACCAAATTGGAGGAGGAAGGCAACTTAGGCAAGGGCACCAAATGGACCATTTTAGAAAAACGATCACACACCACCCAGATGACAGACATTCTCTGAGAGACTGGAAGATCCGAAATAAAATCCATGGAAATGTGCGTCCAAGGCCTCTTCGGGACAGGCAAAGGCAAGAGCAATCCACTGGCACGAGAACAGCAAGGCTTAGCCTGAGCACAAATCCCACAGGACTGCACAAAGGAACGCACATCCCATGACAAGGAAGGCCACCAGAAGGACCTAGCCACCAAATCTCTGGTACCAAAAATCCCAGGATGACCCGCTAACACCGAAGAATGAACCTCGGAAATAACTCTGCTGGTCCATCTCTCTGGGACAAACAGTCTCTCTGGTGGACAACGGTCAGGTCTATCCGCCTGAAATTCCTGCAGCACTCGTCGCAAATCTGGGGAAATGGCTGACAAAATCACTCCCTCTCTGAGGATACCAGCCGGCTCTGAAACTCCAGGAGAGTCAGGCACAAAACTCCTAGAAAGAGCATCAGCCTTCACGTTCTTCGAACCAGGCAGGTACGAGACCACAAAATCGAAACGGGAGAAAAACAACGACCAACGAGCCTGTCTAGGGTTCAGCCGCTGGCAGACTCGAGATAAATCAGATTTTAGTGATCAGTCAAGACCACCACACGATGCTTAGCCCCCTCGAGCCAATGTCGCCACTCCTCAAATGCCCACTTCATTGCCAACAACTCCCGATTACCAACATCATAATTCCGCTCGGCAGGCGAAAACTTCCTCGAAAAGAAAGCACAAGGCTTCATCACAGAGCCATCAGAGCTTCTCTGCGACAAAACAGCCCCTGCTCCAATCTCAGAAGCATCAACCTCGACCTGAAAAGGAAGAGAGATATCTGGCTGACATAAGACTGGAGCCGAAGAAAACCGGCGCTTCAGCTCCCGAAAGGCCTCCACGGCCGCAGGAGACCAATTAGTCACATCAAAACCCTTCTTGGTCAAATCCGTCAAGGGCTTAACCACGCCAGAAAAATTAGCGATGAAGCGACGGTAAAAATTAGCAAAACCCAAGAACTTCTGCAGACTCTTAACAGATGAAGGCTGAGTCCAGTCATGAATAACTGACAGTAGAAAGAACGCCACAGCACTCACCAGGCTTGCAGTTCAAGTTTCCTTTATTGAATGACACACAAAGGCATCTTCACGGCACGGGTCTGCTTGAGAGTCCTGTGAGAATTCTTGTCAGTCGCTGCTATATCGCATGTAATTATCGTTACTCACTATTGAGATGATTCACGCTTTCGTCATGACTTCTATGTTTAGAAGTATTATGTTTTTCTCGAAAATTTCTCCTTGCACAGTTTGTAATTATGAGTTATGTATTACTGACGCTAGTTTTTAAATTGTTTTTAGTAGCACTGTGCACTTTTATGCCTGATTGGAGGTGGACGCTGGAGGAGGGTTGTCTTTACTCACCTTCTTATTGCAGCATCACTTCCTCTCAAGTAGACCCTTGGAAGCGCTCCTCTTTAGCGCGAAATGGCCGTCGTCGTTCCATCTGTGATGTTCCTGCACTCTCCCTACACTCCCATGCCGTGAAGATGCCTTTGTGTGTCATTCAATAAACAAAACTTGAACTGCAAGCCTGGTGAGTGCTGTGGCGTTCTTTCTACTGTCAGTTGTTTTATAATAGACTTTATATCCACGCAAGCACCTCCACATTGGTTTCAGACTCCCAGCTGATCAGCGCCACGAGCACTGAGAGCTCTAAGATTTGAGGCAGTGCGGCTTTTTTTGCTCTTATACATTGCCAGTCATGAATAGCCTGGACCTTAACTGGGTCCATCTCAATAGTAGAAGGAGAAAAAATAAAACCCAAAAAGGAAACCTTCTGGACTCCGAAGAGACATTTTGAGCCCTTCACAAATAAAGCATTGGCACGCAGGACCTGAAATACCATCCTGACCTGCTTCACATGGGACTCCCAATCATCAGAAAAGACCAAATTGTCATCCAGATACACAATCATAAATTTATCCAGATATTCTCGGAAGATGTCATGCATGAAGGACTGAAGCACAGAAGGAGCATTAGACAGTCCAAAAGGCATCACCAAGTACTCAAAATGGCCTTCGGGCGTATTAAATGCAGTTTTCCATTCATCACCCTGCTTAATACGCACAAGGTTATACGCACCACGAAGATCTATCTTGGTGAACCAACTAGACCCCCTAATCCGAGCAAACAGATCAGACAATAATGGCAAAGGATACTGAAATTTGACCGTGATTTTATTTAGAAGGCGATAATCTATACAAGGTCTCAGAGAACCATCCTTCTTGGCCACAAAAAAGAATCCTGCACCAAGACGGGAGGAGGACGGGTGAATATGTCCCTTCTCCAAAGACTCCTTTATATAACTCCGCATCGCGGCATGCTCTGGCACAGACAAATTAAAAAGTCGTCCCTTAGGGAACTTACTACCAGGAATCAAATTTATAGCACAATCACAATCCCTATGAGGAGGTAGGGCACTGGATCTGGGCTCATCAAATACATCCTGGTAGTCCGACAAAAACTCAGGGACTTCAGAAGGAGTGGAAGAAGCAATCGACACCAAAGGTGCGTCGCCATGAACTCCCTGGCAACCCCAACTTGACACAGACATAGCTTTCCAATCCAGGACTGGATTGTGAGTCTGCAACCATGGCAGACCCAACACGACAACATCATGCAAATTATGCAGCACAAGAAAGCGAATCACCTCCTGATGTACAGGAGCCATGCACATGGTCACTTGAGTCCAGTACTGAGGTTTATTCTTAGCCAATGGTGTAGCATCAATTCCCCTTAGTGGAATAGGGATTTTTAAAGGCTCCAAAATAAAACCACAGCGCCTGGCAAATGACAAATCCATCAGATTCAGGGCAGCACCTGAATCCACAAAAGCCATAACCGAGTAGGATGACAGAGAGCAAATTAAAGTAACAGACAAAATGAATTTAGGCTGTATAGTACCAACGGTGACAGATTCAGCGATTTTTTTTTAAGCGCTTAGAGCATGCTGAGATAACATGAGCAGAATCACCACAGTAAAAGCACAACCCATTTTGACGTCTATGATTTTGCCGTTCAATTCTGGTCAGAATTCTGTCACATTGCATAGACTCAGGTTTCTGTTCAGAAAACACCGCCAGATGGTGCGCAGATTTGCGATCCCGCAAACGCCGATCAATCTGAATGGCCAAAGCCATTGACTCATTCAGACCTGCAGGCGTGGGGAATCCCACCATGACATTCTTAATGGTTTCAGAAAGACCTTTTCTGAAATTTGCAGACAAAGCACACTCATTCCATTGAGTAAGCACCGACCATTTCCTAAATTTTTGATAATACACCTCTGCTTCATCCTGACCCTGAAAAAGAGCCAGTAAAGCCTTTTCTGCCTGGTTCTCAAGATTAGGTTCCTCATAAAGCACTCCAAGCGCCAGAAAAAACGCATCCACATTCAGCAATGCAGGGTCTCCTGGCGCCAGGGAGAATGCCCAATCTTGAGGGTTACCACGTACTAAGGAGATAATTATTTTAACTTGCTGAGCGGAATCACCAGAGAAACGAGGTCTCAAAGAAAGAAATAATTTACAATTATTCTTAAAATTCAGAAACCTAGATCTATCTCCAGAAAACAACTCAGGAATGGGAATTTTTGGCTCTGACATAGGACTGTGAACAACAAAATCCTGAATGCTTTGAACCCTTGCAGCAAGATGATCCATACTAGAAGTCAGACTCTGAATATCCATATCTGCAGCTGAACTCAGAGCCACCCAGAGATTAAGGGGAAGAGAGAAGCTGGACAAACTGCAGCAAAGAAAAAAAAAAATATGCACTCCGGACTTCTCCTATCCCGCTTCTGCGATGCATTAAACACTTCGGGCCTGCTGTACTGTTATGATCCTTAGTGGCTGAGGATCACAGATCTGACCAGCTAAGTAACTGAACATAGGACGAGCTCTAGGGAGGTGGTAACTGGACTGACCGCAATCCTGATCCTATCCAATACACACTAAAAGTAGCCGTGGAACGTTTCCTGAAATCCTAGACGTCTCTTCACGGCCTGAGAAACTAGCTACCCCTAAAGAGAGAAAGCAAAGACCTCACTTGCCTCAGAGAAAATACCCCAAAGATATAGAATGCCCCCCACAAATAATAATGGTGAGTTAAGGGGAAAATACAAACGTAGAAATGAAACAGATTTAGCAAATGAGGCCCGCTAATCACTAGATAGCAGAAGATAGATAGGAAACTGTGCGGTCAGTAAAAAACCCTATCCAAAATATCCACGCTGAGAGTTCAAGAACCCCCGCACCAACTAACGGTGTGAGGGGAGAAACTCAGCCCCCTAGAGCTACCAGCAAGCAAGGAAATCACATATTAGCAAGCTGGACAGAACTCATCATAAACAAAGAAACATATTGAACACAGATGAGCAAAAAATGAACAAACAGAAACTTAGCTTCTCTTGGAGAGACTGATAAGGAATGTAGTCAGGAGAAATCAGAATAGCACTGAATACATTGACAGCAGGCAACAACTGAAAGTCCAAGTGAGCTAAATAGGGAACCAACTAGCAGATGACGAGACAGCTGATCCCAGCCACAGACCCGCAGAATGACAAAAAGAGCCACCAGAGGGAGCCCAAAGACAGCACTCACTCAGTACCACAAGAGGGAGCCCAAGAACAGAGTTCACAACAGATCGGTACATCAGGTAACTGTTATTACCGATCATAAGAATCTGCTGTATTTGGAGTCAGCCAAGCGTCTGTCCCCCAGGCAGGCTCGCTGGGCATTGTTTTTCACGCGGTTCAATTTTGTGGTCACTTACAGACCTGGGTCTAAAAACACTAAGGCGGATGCTCTGTTCAGGTGTTTTCCGGGGGGAGAACCTCGGGAGGATCCAGTACCCATCCTCCAAGAGGGTGTTGTGGTTTCGGCTCTCACTACCGAGGTTGAGGCTGAGATTGCCGAGGCTCAGGAAGAGGTACCATCTGAGCTTCCCGTCAACAAATCTTTTGTACCGCTTCATCTCCACCAAAAGGTTTTGGCGGAGCATCATGATGCTGTCCTGGCTGGTCACCCAGGGGTTAGAGGTACCTTGGAATTGGTGTCACGTCGGTTTTGGTGGCCCAAGATCTGACAGGACGTGGTCTCATACGTGTCAGCTTGTACCACGTGCGCTAGGGCTAAGATGCCTCGCTCCCGTCTTGTTGGCACACTGCTGCCTCTTGAGGTACCTAGTAAGCCTTGGACAGAAATTTCCATGGATTTCATCACTGATTTGCCCTCATCAGCTGGGAACACGGTCATCTTGGTGATTGTTGATTGGTTTTCTAAAATGTCGCACTTTGTGTCTTTGCCTTCGTTGCCTAACGCTAAGACTCTGGCTCAGGTATTTGTGCAGGAGGTGGTCAGACTTCATGGGGTTCCGTCTGACATCGTATCTGATAGGGGGTCTCAGTTTGTGGCAAAATTTTGGAGAGCATTTTGCTCATGGCTGGGGATCAATTTATCTCATTCTTCGGCGTTTCATCCTCAGTCAAATGGTCAGACTGAGCATATGAACCAAAATTTGGAACAGTACTTACGCTGCTTTGTCTCTGATAACCAGGAGGAGTGGTCTACCTTTCTTCCTTTGGCCGAGTTTGCCATCAATAATCACCGCCAGGAGTCATCTGGGGAGTCTCCGTTTTTTTGTGTTTACGGGCTACATCCTCAATTTTGTACCTTGAGTCAGAGGGGCTCTTCCGGCGTTCTGGAGGAGGACCAGTTAGGAACACAATTGTCATCAGTCTGGAGGAGAGTTAAACAGCGCCTGTTGAGTGTGGGTGCTAGGTACAAACGTGTGGCTGACAGTAGGCGTGTGCCAGGACCGGACCTGAGTGTGGATGACTGGGTGTGGTTATCCACAAAAAACATAAGACTCAAAATACCATCCCTTAAATTTTGTCCACGGTTTATTGGTCCATTTAGGGTCACCGCCGTCATTAACCCAGTAGCGTACCGACTGGAGCTCCCTACAGTGTATAAGATACACAACGTGTTCCACAGGTCTCTTCTAAAGAAGGTGGTGGGTTCTGTGGACGCGGCGCCTATGCCACCTCCAGTCTTGGTGGATGGTAATTTGGAGTTTGAAGTCTCCAAGGTGGTTGACTCTCGTGTAGTGCGTCGCACTTTACAGTACTTGGTACACTGGTGTGTTTATGGGCCTGAGGAGAGGTCCTGGGTACCAGCCTCGGACGTTCATGCTGACCGGCTGGTCAGGTTGTTTCACCGCCGTCTGTTGTGAATTCTGCTCTTGGGCTCCCTCCGGTGGTTGCTGGTGGTAGTGCAGTTGTCTCTGGGTTGTAATCCAGGGCAGGTGTTTCTGCTGATTGCAGCTCTACTAGGTATTTAGGTGTGCAGGATCCATTAGTCCCTGCCAGTTGTCCATTGTTCTTGGAGGGATTGCATCTCTGTCTGGCTCCTCATGCCCTGCTGTCAATTCAGCTAAGATAAGTGTCTGTTTTTTTGTCTCTGTAGCACACATTCTGTGTGCTTTACATTTCAGTGCAATTTATTGTGTTTTTGTCCAGCTTAGACTTTGTTTGGATTTTTCAGTCATGCTGGATTCTCTGGAGATGCAGATATACATTCTATGTCTTTAGTTAGATGTAGAATATTTTGTATTATCTGCTGTGGATATTTTTAGGGTTTTAATACTGACCGCTTAGAATTCTGTCCTATCCTTTTCTATTTAGCTAGAAGTGCCTCTTTTGCTAAATCCTGCTTTCTGCCTGCGTGTGTCGTTCCTCTTATCCTCACAGTCAATATTTGTGGGGGGCTGCCTATCCTTTGGGGTTCTGCTCTGAGGCAAGATAGAATTCCCATTTCCATCTATAGGGGTATTTAGTCCTCCGGCTGTGTCGAGGTGTCTAGGACGTGTTAGGTACACCCCATGGCTACTTCTAGTTGCGGTGTCAGTTTAGGGTTGCGGTCAGTACAGGTACCACCTACTCCAGAGAACGTCTCATGCGGCTCCAGGGTCACCGGATCATAACAGCCGTCATCCGGACAAGCCGGGTCCTATAAGCCGTGAGGGCCCTGGGGTCCCTCGTAGAAGGTGGGGTACTGTCATGTCGGACGCTGTTCAGACCAGGTCGTCCGACAGACAGCGGTAATTCCGCTTTTGACCACTATTTGCTCATTGGCATCTGCTAGATTTTATCTAGCTGTTCCGGGGTTAATTTACCTAATCCTCGAATTGGAAGCTGGGCCATTCCCATTGCCTTTAAATAGTTCTCCTGATCATTGGGCGTCGCCGATTATAGCTTCTGTCTTGTGCGTTGTTATCTCGGTCTGGAGTGGAGAGCTGGTGGTTGGAGATTCGTTGCTGGTGGTGTATATTCCTTTGTCTTATTTACTCCTTCCAATATTTGTATTTATTTTGCCCTGCACATTTATAGTGTATTCCTGAGTGACTGCGGCGTGGTGTATATTTTCCTTTATCCTTGTCTGTGCTTACTGTGGGTATTGGAGTATTACCTCTTCACTGGGTGGTGGGCAGAGGTTTCAGCCTAGGGCTGAGCTCAGGAGACAGGGTGAGGTTCGAGGCCTGGACATGCACACCATCAGTGTAAACTCCAGGTAGAGGGTCAGTCAGGATTTCCCTAGTCTGAGGGAAATTGCAGGGGCCCGGGTTATTAGCTCTCGCTCACCTAGTCCCCCCGTGACAATTTCAGTCCTCGGAAACCACATCACTGGAAGCTCAAATACAGCCCTTGTCTGGCATAAAGTAAAACATAAAACAAAAAGTCCATACAACAGTGTTGGGTTAAAGTCCAGCTTTTTAGACATATAGCAAAGGCATTCAATCCAGGAGATCTGCACACCTCCATACACTCAGACATCTGTGAGACAAACAGGTGGAGATATGGTGAGCAGCCATTCAGCTGCTCATAACCAGCCTGTCATGTCCGAATAACCCCTTTTTGTCTTATATGTACTAAAGCATTACTCCAGGTTAATCCCCCATCCATGATGTGTCTAACAACCACCTTACAATACATAGATAGACATAAATAGATAATTAATACATATGAGATAGATAGATACGGGTGCATCTCTCAAAATTAGAATATCATAAAAAGTTAATTTATTTCAGTTATTCAATATAAAAAGTGAAACTCATATATTAGATAGAGTCATTACAAACCCCTCAGCAGTGCCACAGGCTGATCGTCTCCATGCCACACCGCACTGATGCAGTAATTGATGCAAAAGGAGCCTGACCAAGTATTGAGTGCATTTACTGAACATACATTTCAGTAGGCCAACATTTCGGATTTTAAAATAATTTTTCAAGCTGGTGTTATGAAGTATTCTAACCCCTTCATGACCTTGCCGTTTTTTGCAATTCTGACCAGTGTCCCTTTATGAGGTAATAATTCAGGAACGCTTCAACGGATCCTAGCGATTCTGAGATTATTTTTTCGTGACATATTGGGCTTCATGTTAGTGGTAAATTTAGGTCGATAATTTCTGAGTTTATTTGTGAAAAAAATGGAAATTTGGCAAAAATTTTGAAAATTTCGCAATTTTCACATTTTGAATTTTTATTCTGTTAAACTAGAGAGTTATGTGACCCAAAATAGTTAATAAATAACATTTCCCACATGTCTACTTTACATTAGCACAATTTTGGAAACAAATTTTTTTTTGCTAGGAAGTTATAAGGGTTAAAATTTGACCAGTGATTTCTCATTTTTACAACAAAATTTACAAAACCATTTTTTTTAGGGACCACCTCACATTTGAAGTCAGTTTGAGGGTTCTATATGGCTGAAAATACCCCAAAGTGACACCATTCTAAAAACTGCACCCCTCAAGGTGCTCAAAACCACATTCAAGAAGTTTATTAACCCTTCAGGTGTTTCACAGCAGCAGAAGCAACATGGAAGTAAAAAATGAACATTTAACTTTTTAGTCACAAAAATGATCTTTTAGCGAAATTTTTTTAATTTTCCCAAGGGTAAAAGGAGAAACTGGACCACGAACGTTGTTGTCCAATTTGTTCTGAGTACGCTGATACCTCATATGTGGGGGTAAACCACTGTTTGGGCGCACGGCAGGGCTCGGAAGGGAAGGAGCGCCATTTGACTTTTTCAATGAAAAATTATCTCCATCGCTAGCAGACACCATGTCACGTTTGGAGAGCCCCTGTGTGCCTAAACATTGGAGCTCCCCCACAAGTGACCCCATTTTGGAAACTAGACCCCCCAAGGAACTTATCTAGAAGCATAGTGAGCACTTTAAACTCTCAGGTGCTTCACAAATTGATCCGTAAAAATGAAAAAGTACTTTTTTTTCACACAAAATTTATTTTAGCCTCAATTTTTTCATTTTCACATGGGCAACAGGATAAAATGGATCCTAAAATTTGTTGGGCAATTTCTCCTGAGTACGCCGATACCTCATATGTGGGGGTAAACCACTGTTTGGGTGCACGGCAAGGCTCGGAAGGGGAGGCGTGCCATTTGACTTTTTGAATGGAAAATTAGCTCCAATCATTAGCGGACACCATGTCGCGTTTGGAGAGCCCCTGTGTGCCTAAACATTGGAGCTCCCCTACAAGTGACCCCATTTTGGAAACTAGACCCCCCCAAGGAACTTATCTAGATGCATAGTGAGCACTTATAACCCCCAGGTGCTTTACAGAAGTTTATAACGCAGAGCCGTGAAAATAAAAAATAATTTTTCTTTCCTCAAAAATGATTTTTAGCCCAGAATTTTTTATTTTCCCAAGGGTAATAGGAGAAATTGGACCCCAAATGTTGTCCAGTTTGTCCTGAGTACGATGATACCCCATATGTGGGGGTAAACCACTGTTTGGGCGCACCGCAGGGCTCGGAAGGGAAGGCACGCCATTTAGCTTTTTGAATGGAAAATTAGCTCCAATCATTAGCGGACACCATGTCGCGTTTGGAGAGCCCCTGTGTGCCTAAACATTGGAGCTCCCGCACAAGTGACCCCATTTTGGAAACTAGACCTCCGAAGGAACTAATCTAGATGTGTGGTGAGCACTTTGAACCCCCAAGTGCTTCACAGAAGTGTATAACGCAGAGCCATGAAAATAAAAAATAATTTTTCTTTTCTCAAAAATGATTTTTTAGCCCACATTTTTTTATTTTCCCAAGGGTAACAGAAGAAATTGGACCCCAAAAGTTGTTGTCCAGTTTCTCCTGAGTACGCTGATACCCCATATGTGGGGGTAAACCACTGTTTTGGCACACGTCGGGGTTTGGAAGGGAAGTAGTGACGTTTTAAAATGCAGACTTTGATGGAATGCTCTGCGGGCGTCAGGTTGCGTTTCCAGAGCCCCTGATGTGCTTAAACAGTAGGAACTCCCCACAAGTGACTCCATTTTGGAAACTAGACCCCCAAGGGAACTTATCTAGATGTGTGGTGAGCACTTTGAACCCCCAAGTGCTTCACAGAAGTTTATAACGCAGAGCCGTGAAATTAATAAATGTGTTTCCTTTCCTCAAAAATATTTTTTTAGCCCAGAATTTTTTATTTTTGCAAGGGTAACAGGAGAAATTTGACCCCAAAAGTTGTTTTCCAGTTTCTCCTGAGTACGCTGATACCCCATATGTGGGGGTAAACCACTGTTTGGGCACATGCCGGGGCTCGGAAGGGAAGTAGTGACGTTTTGAAATGCAGACTTTGATGGAATGGTCTGCGGGCATCATGTTACGTTTGCACAGCCCCTGATATGCCTAAACAGTAGAAACCCCCCACAAGTGACCCCATTTTGGAAACTAGACCCCCCAAGGAACTTATCTAGATGTGTGGTGAGCACGTTCAACCCCCAAGTGCTTCACAGACGTTTACAATGCAGAGCCGTGAAAATAAAAAAATCATTTTTCTTTCCTCAGAAAAGATGTTTTAGCAAGCAATTTTTTATTTTCACAAGGGTAACAGGAGAAATTGGACCCCAATATTTGTTGCCCAGTTTGTTGTGAGTACGCTGATACCCCATATGTGGGGGTAAACCACTGTTTGGGCACACGACAGGGCTCGGAAGGGAAGTAGTGACATTTGAAATGCAGACTTTGATGGAATGGTCTGCGGGCGTCACATTGCATTTGCAGAGCCCCTGATGTGCCTAAACAGTAGAAACACCCCACAAGTGACCCCATTTTGGAAACTATACCCCCCAAGGAACTTATCTAGATGTGTGGTGAGCACGTTCAACCCCCAAGTGCTTCACAGAAGTTTATAACGCAGAGCCATGAAAATAAAAAATAATTGTTCTTTCCTCAAAAATTATGTTTTAGCAAGTAATTTTTTTATTTTTGCAAGGGTATCAGGAGAAATTGGACCCCAACAGTTGTTGCCCAGTTTGTCCTGAGTACGCTGGTACCCCAAATGTGGGGGTAAACCACTGTTTGGGCGCACGTCAGGGCTTGGAAGGGAGGGAGCACCATTTGACTTTTTGAACGCAAGATTGGCTGGAATCAATGGTGGCGCCATGTTGCGTTTGGAGACCCCTGATGTGCCTAAACAGTGGAAACCCCTCAATTCTAACTTCAACACTAACCCCAACACACCCCTAATCCTAATCCCAACTGTAGCCATAACCCTAATCACAACCCTAACCCCAACACACCCCTAACCACAGCCCTAACCCCAACACACCCGTAACCCTAATTCCAATCCTAATCCTAACCCTAATCCCAACCCTAACCCTAATCCCAACCCTAACCACAACTGCAACCCCAACACACCCCTAACCCTATCCGTAACCCTAACCACAAGCCTAATCTTAACCCTATTTCTAACCCTAGCCCTAATTCCAACCCTAACTCTAATTCCAACCCTAACTCTAAGGCTATGTGCCCACGTTGCGGATTCGTGTGAGATTTTCCGCACGATTTTTGAAAAATCTGCAGGTAAAAGGCACTGCGTTTTACCTGCGGATTTACAGCAGATTTCCAGTGTTTTTTTTGTGCGGATTTCACCTGCGGATTCCTATTGAGGAACAGGTGTAAAACGCTGCGGAATCTGCACAAAGAATTGACATGCTGCGGAAAATACAACGCAGCGTTTCTGCACGGAATTTTCCGCACCATGGGCACAGCGGATTTGGTTTTCCATAGGTGTACATGGTACTGTAAACCTGATGTAAAACTGCTACGAATTCGCAGCGGCCAATCCGCTGCGGAACCGCGGCCAATCCGCTGCGGATCTGCGGCCAATCCGCTGCGGATCCGCGGCCAATCCGCTGCGGATCCGCGGCCAATCCGCTGCGGATCCGCAGCCAAATCCGCACTGTGTGCACATGCCATAACCCTAACCCTACCCCTAACCCTACCCCTAACCCTAACCCTACCCCTAGTTCTAACCCTAGTTCTAACCCTAACCCTAGTGGAAAAAGAAAAAAAAGTATTTTCTTTATTTTATTATTGTCCCTACCTATGGGGGTGATAAAGGGGGGGGTTTATTTATTATTTTTTTTATTTTGATCGCTGTGATAGAACCTACCACAGCGATCAAAATGTACTTGTAACGAATCTGCCAGCCGGCAGATTCGGCGGGCGCACTGAGTATGCGCCCGGCCATGGCTGGATTGCAATATTTCATCATTTTCATAGGTGAAATATTGCAAATTGCTCTGATTGGCTGTTGCACTTTCAACAGCCAATCAGAGCGATCGTAGCCACGTGGGGGCAAAGCCACCCCCCCTAGGCTGAAGTACAACTCCCCCTCTCCCTGCAGATCGGGTAAAATAGGAGTTAACCCTTTCACCCGATCTGCAGGGATGCGATCATTCCATGACGCCACATAGGCGTCATGGGTCGGGAAGGGGCTAATTTATTGAGATAATGACTTTTGGGTTTTCATTGGCTGTAAGCCATAATCATCAACATTAACAGAAATAAACACTTGAAATAGATCATTCTGTTTGTAATGACTCTATATAATATATAAGTTTCATTTTTTGCATTGAAAAACTGAAATAAATTATCTATTTGATGATATTCTAATTTTTTGAGATGCACCTGTAGATAAATACATAAATAGAAATAATTAGATAGAATTTGTGTTCAAAATTGCTGAACATTTTAATTTTTTTTATATTTTTTTGTAACCTGCATTGCAAACATGAAGAATGCTAATAACTTCACAAGAATCTCTTTTTTACACTAATGAAAAAGAAAAATGGCAAAAAAAAGCCTGAAAATAAAGAAAAGTGAAATAAGAATGTAAAAAAGAAGAAGCAAGAATTCTTTTTATGATAATCACAAGAAAACCCTGCTACAAATTAATGTCAGAAATACCAGCAAAGGAAAAATGCTATCTAAAATTGCAATCAAGTCATTTGAGTGAAAATTAGAATATTATAACTGAAGGAAAAGGATACAGAAAATTCTTAAGATGTTAAAATGACACTAAGGCTGGGTTCTTAGAAGGTCACAATGCTACCCCTTTTACCACCCCCCAAATAAATATACCTCAAACAAGGAGTACATAGAAATCATCGGGTCCCATAGAAGAAGTTCTAGTTGCCCACTCCCCAACAATAAAATATATATTTGTCGGGGTCACAGAAGAGCATATCTCACCACTTTGCAGCCTTTACAAAGTAATTTTCCTCCTACTGGAGCCTTAGATTCCCCTTCATCGCCCCCAGAAGGTAAAATGCCAATAGAAGTGCCGCACAAACACTATGATAACCCCAGAGTGAATTCCTCCACAGTATCCTCCACACGTACAGCATGATGACCGTACTGTACCCCATTTCAATTCCCCTGGGAAAGTGTGGTGACCCCAACACAATATGATCCCCCAACTGTGATCCGCAGACAGCCCTCCATGCAGTATAATGGGCCTACAAACAGTATAATAGCCCCACACTTCACCGTATAATGGACCCCACCAGCCCTCCAAAAAGTATGACGGCCTCCACACAGCACTCCACACAGTGACAGACCCCACACAAACCTTCACACTGTATAATTGCTTGTATACAGTATAATGGCCCCACATTCGCTTCCATAAATTATAAAGGCTTCAACATAGCCCTCCAAATATTTTAATTGCTCCCACATAGCTCTACAAATATTATAATGTTCCTGACACAGCCCTCCAAATATAATACTAGCCCCCACATAAGAATCCGATAGTATAATGAGCCTCATAGTACTTCATATAGTATACTGCACTCCACTATAGTCCTACACATAGTGAAATGCACTCCCCAAAACCCTCCATATAGTATGATGCAATCCCCATAGTCCTCCATATAGTACAATACACTCCCCATAGTCCACCATATAATGATGTACTCCCCATTGTCCTCCATAAAGTATGATGCACGCCCCATAGACCTTCATATAGTATAATGCAGTTCCCATAGTGCTCCATATAGTATAATGCACTCCACCAGTCCGCCATATAGTATAACGCACTCCACCATACTCCTCCATATAGTATAATGCACTCCCCATAGTCCTCCATATAATGTAATGCACTCTCCATAGTCCTCCGTAGTAGTATTATTATTTATTATTACATTGCCATTTATTCCATAGCACTTTACATGTGAGGAGGGGTATACATAATAAAAGACAAGTACAATAATCTTAATCAATACAAGTCACTACTGGTACATTAGGATAGAGGACCCTGCCCACGAGGGCTCACAATCTACAAGGGATGGGTGAGAATACAGTAGGCGAGGGTAGAGCTGGTCGTGCAGCGGTTTGGTCGATCGGTGGTTACTGCAGGTTGTAGGCTTGTCGGAAGAGGTAGGTCTTGAGGTTCTTTTAGAAGGTTTCCACAGTAGGCGAGAGTCTAATGTGTTGGGGTAGAAATTTCCAGAGTGTGGAGGATGCACGGGAGAAATCTTGTATGCAATTGTGGGAAGAGGAGAAAAGAGGGGAGTAGAGAAGGAGATCTTGTGAGGATCGGAGGTTGCATGCAGGTACCGTATATACTCGAGTATAAGCTTAGATTTTGAGCCCATGAAAGTGCCCCTCTCGGCTTATACTCGAGTGATTGTCGGCGGGGGAGGGGGAGCAGCAGCTGTCACATAATCACCTGCTCCAGGCACGGTCCCTGCATCTCCGATGGTCTCCGGGTGCCGGCAGCTCTTCCTGTGTTCAGCGGTCACGTGGTACAGCTCATTAAAGTAATGAATATGGACTCCACTCCCAAAGGGGTGGAGCTGCATATTCATTACTTTAATGAGCAGTACCAGTGACCGCTGAACAGAGGAAGAAGCTGCCGGCGCCCTGAGACCATCTGTCAGTGCAAAGCAGGGACCGCGCCGGGATGAGTAAAACAGGGGAGGGTGAGCATTTCATATTCACCTGTCCCCGTTCCACCGCCGGGTGCCGCTCCGTCTTCTGCGTCTTCTGGCTGTGATTGTTCAGGTCAGAGGGCACGATGACATGTTAGTGTGCGCGCCGCCCTGTGCCTGAACAGTCACTGTGGATAGACGGGACGCTGAGGAGCAGCAGGCAGCAACGAGAGGTACGTCTTTTTTTTTTATTGCAGCAGCAGATATACAGTATGGATAATCATATCCGCATAAACTGCATCTTATGGGGCCATAATCAACTTTAATGCAGCATTACATGGGGCATATTTTCTATGGAGCATCTTATGGGGCCATAATCAACCTTTATGCAGCATTACATGTGGCATATTTTCTATGGAGCATCTTATGAGGCCATTATTAACCTTTATGCAGCATTGCATGGGGCAAATGTTTCTATGGAGCATCTTATGGGGCCATTATTAACCTTTGTGCAGCATTATATGGGGTATATTTTTGTATGAAGCATCTTATGGGGCCCATCATAAACTGTATGGAGCATTATATGGGGCGTATTTTGTATGGAGCATCTTATGGGGCCCATCAGGAACTGTATGTAGCATTATATGAGGCTCCAGATTTAATATGGATATTCAAAAACACTTAACCTACTGATGTCTGAATTTTAATTTTATTGGTATCTATTTTTTTTTAAATTTACCTGTAGCTGCTGCATTTCTTACCCTAGGCTTATACTCGAGTCATTAAGTTTTCCCATTTTTTTTGTGGCAAAATTAGGTGTCTCGGCTTATACTCAGGTCGGCTTAAACTTGAGTATATACGATAAGTACTGGGAGACGAGGTCACAGATGTATGGAGGAGACAGGTTGTGGATGGCATTGTATGTCATGGTTAGGGTTTTGAACTGGAGTCATTGGGTAATGGGGAGCCAGTGTAGGGATTGACAGAGGGGAATAGCAGGGGGGCAGGTGGATTAGTCGGGCAGAATTTAGAATAGATTGGAGGGGTGTGAGAGTGTTAGAGGGGAGGCCACAGAGCAGGAGGTTGCAGTCGTCAAGGCGGGAGATGATGAGGGCATGGACTAGGGTTTTTGCAGATTCTTGGTTGAGGAATGTACGGATACGGGAAATATTTTTGAGTTGGAGTCGGCGGGAAGTGGAAAGGGCTTGGATATGTAGTTTGAAGGAGAGATCAATGTCAATGATTACCCCAAGGCAGTGAGCTTGTGGGTTTGGGAGAAGTGCACAGCCATTTACTTTAATGGATAGGTCTGTTGGGGAGTCAAGTGAGATGGAGGAAAGATGCTGAATTCTGTTTTGTCCATATTAAGTTTTAGAAATCTAGCGGAGAAGGATTAAATAGCAGACAGACATTGTGGGATTCTGGCTAGTAGGGTGGTGATATCTGGTCCAGAGATGTAGATCTGTGTGTTGTCGGCATAGAGATGATACTGAAAACCATGAGACTCTATGAGCTGTCCAATGCCAAAAGTATAGATGGAGAAGAGCAGAGACCCTAAGATTGAACCTTGTGGGACTCCGACAGATAGGGGGTGAGGTGAGGAGGTGGTGTGCGAGTGGGAGACGCTGCGGTCTGTTAGGTATGATGAAATCCAAGATAGGGCCAAGTCAGTGGTGCCAAGAGATGAGAGGGTCTGTAATGGTCCACTGTGTCAAAGGCAGAGGACAGGTCTAGGAGGAGGAGGACAGAGTAGTACCGCTTGGCTTTGGCAGTTCATAGGTCATTGGTGACTTTAGTTAGGGGAGTTTCAGTGGAGTGATGTGGCCGGAAGTCAGATTTAAAGGGTTCAAAGAGGGAGCAGGAAGAGAGGTTGGATGACAGTTCAAGATGGACGTGTTGTTCCAGTAGTTTTGAGTCACAGGGGAGAAGTGATATGGGGTGATAGCTAGATGCAGAGGATGAGTCAAGAGAGGGCTTTTTGAGAATAGGTGTGATTGAGGCATGTTTAAAGCTTGAGGGGAAAACACCAGTTATTAATGATAGGTTGAAGAGATGGGTTAGGGTTGGAATGAAGACTGTGGTGAGGTTTGGGATGAAGTGGGATGGGACCGGGTCAAGTGCACAGGTGGTGAGATGTGATCTTGGGAGTAGAGTGGAGAATCGATCTTCTATAATGGTGGAGAAGTTAGTTTTGGAGGAGGGCTGAGCAGTTAGGAGGAAGGGCTCTGGGTTTGTCGACCAAAACGGTCTCTGATGTTATCAATCTTCTGCTTGAATAATGAGGCAAAGTCTTCTGCCGAGATGAGTGGAGAGGGAGGGGTTGCTGGGGGATGGAAGAGAGAATTGAAAGTATTGAATAACTGTTTAGGGTTGTGAGACAGGGAGGATATGAGATGAGAAGTAGGTTTGTTTTGCTGCAGCGAGTGTGGCCTTGAAAATAGTGAGGGACTGTCTGAATGCGATGAAGTGCTCATTGGAGTGGGATATTTTCCATCTCCACTCAGCAACCCTGGTAGCCCGTCTCAGTTCTTTGGTCAGGCTGGTGTGCCAGGGCTGTCTGATGAATTTGCAAGCTTTGGTATGTCTGAGAGGGGTGACCGATTCCAGAACTACATCTATTGTAATGTTATATAGAACGGCAGTGGCATCCGCATTGTTTAGGAAACTTATGTCTGTGAGAGGGAGGAGGGATACAGAGAGTGAGTGTAGATTGAGGTGTTTAAGATTTCTGTGAGGGTGTGAAAGTTTGTTGGGTGGGGATTGTGGATATGGAGTGGAGAGGGAAGAGAATGTGAGTAGGTTGTGGTCAGAAAGAGAGAGATGTGAGTTAGTTTAGATAGGGAGCAGAGGTCCAATGTGTGGCCATCTTTGTGAGTGGCTGCAGAAAACCATTGAGCAAGGCCGAAGGAGGTAGTGAGAGATAGAAGTTTAGTGGCAGCTGAGAGGGAAGTGTCATTGGGGATGTTGAAGTCGCCCATGATGATAGTGGGGATGTCCGCGGAAAGGAAATGAAGTAGCCAGGTGGTGAAGTGGTCAAGGAAGGTGGTAGCTGGCCCTGTGGGGCGGTAAAAGACAGCCAATTGGAGGTTAGAGGGGGAATAGATGCACACAGAGTGCACCTCAAAGGAAGGGAAGGTAACAGTGTGTGGCATTGGGATTGGGGTGAAGGAGCAGTTGTCTGACAGGAGAAAACCAACTCTTCCACCATGCTTTCTGCTGGGGTGGTGCATGTGAGAAAGGTGGAATCCACCATACAAGAGTGCAGCAGGAAAGGATGTGTCCGAGGGGGTGAGCCAGGTTTCAATGATGGTGAGGAAGGAAAGTTTATGAGTAATGAAAAGATCATGGATGTAGGAAAGTTTGTTGCAGACAGAGCGAGCGTTCCATAGAGCTCCTCTTAGTGGGACTGGGGAAGCGGGGGCTGGGTGAATGGGTATAAAGTTAGAGAGGTTATGGAAAATTGTGATAGAGCGTGTATGGGAGGTAGAAATGACTGTTTGAATGTTGCGAGGAGGACTAGGATTTGGAGCAATATCACTGGCAGTGAGGAGGAGCAGAAAAAGTGTGTTTGGAGACAGAGGTTTGTATGTTAAGAAACCGTTCAGAGAAGGAGGTGAGATGGATGGGGCGGATTGAAGAAGAGATGAACAGTTCCTTACTAGGTGTAGAAATTAGGGGGTTAATAGAAAGTGAAGGATTATAGGGGTGAAAGTGAAAACAAACAGAAACATTGTTTACAGTGACTGTATCCAGTTACCTCCAGTTTCCTTCTGGTTCAACTCTGGAATTAATTCTGAGCATCACACTTCTATAATACACTTATGTGATACACGGGACAGATTGATGTCTTGGCAGACTTATGCTATACTATATATGTGCAACAAAGTGCATTCATCTTGGTCAGATAATTAAAAGAGCCAGATGTATACGATCAAGGCAGAGTAAGCAAGGTCATAAATAACATTGGGGGTATTGCAGGGGCCAGTTGAAAAAAAATACCAAGTTTTTGCTACAGGCTGAGATAGGAAAGTTCAGTGTGGAAAGCTGGATGACATACCTGTAGGGAGAATAGATGAATATACATGCTAATTAAAGTGTGATGATGTCAGATGGCAGGGTACAATCTGTATGCATCATTCTGGAATTAATTCTGAGCATCACACTTCTATGACACACTTATGTGATACACGGGGCAGACTGACGTATAACGCACTTCCCATAGTCCTACATATGGTATAATGCACTCCCCACAGTCTTCCATATAGTATAATTCTCTCCATTGTCCTCCATATAGTATAATGCACTCCACAAAGTCCTCCATAAAGTATAATGTACTCCCTGTAGTCCTCCATTCAGGATGTATGCAGTGATTAAAAAAAACAAAAAAACACAATACTCACCCTCCTCCTCGTTCCCCCGCTGCTCCATTCTCTGCAGCGAGCATTCTGAAGCGTCACATATCTAAGTGCAGCGGGCCGCCATATGGTGACGTCAGACACAGTGGGAGAATGATGGAAGAGAGAGCGTCAGGTGGATGCCGATTCAGTGGAACGTGCTATGACGGGCGGAGGGAGGAGGGCCTGTGTGGTGAGGTCTTTGGGACCCTCAGGCATTGGGTCACGATCACATAGGTAACACCACTGACTGTAGCATAGAAAAATATCTTTCAGAGACAAAAGCCACAAACTGTTGCAATGTAGAATGATGGAAGAAACCTCAGTTCTCTCTTGTTTTACCCAACGAAAGCTGATTAAAAAATATTAATAAAAAATAAAAAAAGCAAAAAATAAAAAAGCATAAAAGTAACATTTCCTTATAGTGGTTAAAAAAACACACACACAAATTCACATTGAAATAATCATAACAACCTGCAAGATAAATGTATTACATTAAGCTGTTTTGCCAATGGCATCAAAATATATATGAAATGTTAGTAGAAAAATGATAATATTATATATACAATATAAAACATTAAAAAAAGATAGAAGACTTCCAATTTTTGCACCGCTACTGGGGCTTTTCTAGACTCAAGCTCCCTGTTCTTTCAGGAAATTCACATTTACATTTGCAGCAATAGACTGACTCAGACCCCATCTTTTGTATTGAAGCATCTAAAGAGCGTGTGCAGAGGTCATTGTGCAGGAAAGAGGAAGAGGCAAGCTGTGACTTAGCTTGATGTGATTGGTGGAGCCTGTGTTCTCAGCTGTATATTGAGATGTCACCTGTCATTTGTAATCATGGCTGTAATGATTGAGACTTCTAAAAAGTCTTCTGTGAAGACCATAAAGTATGAGTCTAGAATAACCACATTGATTTGTGTGAAAGCTACAAGATTTCTATTTTTTAACATTTTTAATGCAGATTGTGATTTGCATAATAAAACACCATTTTACAATTGCAAGATTTAAACAATAGGTAATTTTCTGATTTCTGGCAAAAATTACGAGACCACTGCAAAATGTTCAGTTTGTCTGATTTTTCTCTTTATAGGTATATTTTTGAGTAAAATATACATTTTTCATTTATTCTATAAACTACTGACAACATGTCTCCGAATTTCCAAGCAATAAATTTTGTATTTATTTTCTGAAAATGAGAAATGGCTCAAAATACCCAAAAAATGCATTGCTTGCAGACCCCAAATAATGCAAAGAAAACAATTTCAGAATCATTTAGAAACAACAATACTAATGTTTTAACTCAGGAAGAGCTCAGAAATCAATATTCTGTGGAATAACCATGATTTTTAATCACAGCTTTCATGCGTCTTGGCATGCTTTCCACCAGTCTTTCACACTGCTTCTGGCGCAAAAATGTAAGCAGTTCTTCTTTGTTTGATGGCTTGTGACTATCCATCATCCTCTTGATTACTTTCCAGAGGTTTTCAATGGGGTTCAGGTCTGGAGATTGGGCTGCCCATGATAGGGTTTTGATGTGGTGGTCCCTTAATTTTTGCCAGAGCTGTATATTAAAAAAAATAACGAAGGTTGGAGTCAGCGTCTAGCTGACCTTATAATTTGTGGATACCGTTTAGAAAGTGCTCCTCTCTCTTTCTGAAGGACCTGTCCTGTCTTGCAACACACAACCAATTGATTAGGTATGGTCCATAGAAAAAATGTAAACGAACACTCAATGGATTAGTGATGACGAGCGAACGTGCTCCAATAAGGTGTTATTTGAGCATGATTGGGTGCTAACCAAGTGTCTTCGGTGTGCTTGAAAAATATGATCGATTCCCCACGTCTCCATGTCTCGTGGCTGTTAGACAGCCGCAATCCATGCAAGGATTGTCTGTTGGTTAGGCAGTTCCCTCCATGTGTTGCAACTGTCGAACAGCCGCGAGACATGCAGCCTCGGAGACTCGAATATATATTTTAAACATGCCGAAAACACTCGGTTAGCACACAAGCATACTCAAATGTTCACTCATCACTAAAAGGAATCCTTCTAAAAAGCCAGGATTCTACAGAGCAGACAATCCCCTTACAATCAAATATGGTCAGGTCTTCGAAGGGATATTATTACACATCTATCCCAGATATCCCAGGTTCCACTTCCTTCTCCATCGTCCACTAACCTCTGCTGTGCGCCACTTTGGGTTTTGCAATTTGCCCTCGGTTGATCTCCTTAAACCTATTTAAGACCCATTGATACACACCTGTATCTTGGGATTGAGAATCTAGTGTTCTTTGTTTGGTACTCTTGTGTTTCAACTTGCATCCATTCCTGCTGGGTTCCACTCCATCTGTCTGCCAGCTACTAGTCCCCAAGCATCCTTCGGAAGCTGCACTAACGCCTGGGGTCCGTGTGCCCACCCGAACCAGAGGATTAGCAGATCCACCTCACTTGGTGAGCCATTGCAGATATAAATGTCAAAAGTTTCCAAAAAATGGGAAGAAATTTCACAGGTCTTTTAAAGTTTTTGTGTAAATCATCTTACACTCGTATGCGGTCATGCTTCACAGAATGATGACACAATACGGTGTTCATTCCTATCAATGATGAAGGGAACAGGAAAAAGTTTTCTCCAAAAGTTAAACTTCACACCAGAGAACGTCAGTGACTGATCCGACAAAATCAAGTGCGATGTGACAACGACACAAAGTTATCATACGTCCACATCTAAGTCCAGAAATTATTTATGATGGTAACATTTGGATGAAAGTGATGAGGCAGAGGACATGTTCTCCTCAACCTCTGGATACCAACAGGGAAGTCAATTTAATTGGAAGAGATTTGTTGAGTAGAGTGTCACCGGCGGTGACATGAGGTGGGGGGTAATCATCGCTTCCTCCTGATGACATTGCTTTATGGATTGATGCGTTTGTGGCAGAGAAAGAAACAGAGACCTTCAGCCACTTATCAATTATACATAAAGCGAGGAAGAAAAAGTTTCTGACAGCTGAAAGATCATGAATAGATTTCTTGTTTCAAAAACACATTGGTCTTGACGATATGGAAAGAACAGGCATGGTGTAGATTTCGTCAAGGAGAAAAGATCATTCTTAAGGGACTTTTAGAAACGATTGAGACTGTTTGATTAAAAATTTAATAAAAAAAGTCCCAATATAAGAAAAGTCAATAGGGAAGAGCATACCGGTCCACGGCAAAGCGAAGCTTCCTGAAATTTGTTGGTCATATTGAATTCAAACAATTTGTGATTTAATTTGCGAGGATTGCCAAGAAGAGAAAAAAAATGACCGGCACCGTGATATATATTGCTGAAGATTGAATCAGCCAGACAGCACGCTGACAAAAGACATGGATGAGTGGGCTACACTACTTAAGCCTTGACTATCATATTACATGGTCTAGAAGCCAATAGTGGAGAATGGGTTAATCCTGCGCTTTCTGGATATAGGATCTGTTTATGACTGAGCCCTAATACTGATATGTAAGAAAACTTGGCACTCAGAATAGATGTGATTAAATAAATTATTTAATATTGAAATCAACAATCAAGGCTCACTAAAGTTCCGGTCTATATTAGACCTTCCTCAGTGCCGATTGTCCAAGAGAAAAGATATCAGATTATTTGTTTGAACCAGCGGTGGAGGCCGTGTTCAGAACTTCCTAGTTGACCTTGGGGATTAAATGCAATCTGGTATCTTTTCAATTGGACAATAGGCACTGTGGAAGGTCTAATGTAGACCGAAACGTTGGTGAACCTTTATTGTTGGATTACATATCAAATCATTTATTTAATTTCATCTACTCTGGGTGCCATGTTTTCTTACGTATCATTGAAGGGGACTGGATCTTACTTGTGAACCATTCTACAGTAGTGCCGTGGTCATCTCAATACTGCTGAGCTCTAACACTCACACGAGGAAGAACAAACCAGAGGAGATGTTAAACCTGCACACGAGAGGTTCATATACAGACTAGTCAATCACTAGCCAGACCCTGATTTGTCCCTGACCATGGAGATTGACACAATAAAAAATGATGCCCCTAATCAACGTTGGCTGACCCGAGTGTCCTCAACTGCACCTTCAACTATACAGAGTATAACCCAAAACCACAACAACACAATGTGGTACGCACAAAGGGTGAGACATCAGACTGAAGAGGTGATTTCTTTTTTTATTCTTGACATACTGCAAAGATGGCTATTTAATAACTAGTTTTGCTACTGAAGAAAAATCCTGAAACCAAGGCTTGTGTGACAAAAAAGAGTGTTTCCTGTCTTATGAGATGAACACGCCATAGGCAATATATGCAGCGCCCCAGAGTCCTGGTCGTTGCAGTACTGTGGCTCCGCCGCTAAGGGGGGCTATGGTACGTCTGATGGCACTGAAGGAATTCATCTGACCAGGTATCACATACACCAATACATTTCACAGTCGGGCCTCCAGGGGGAGCTAAGGGTGCTATTTATTAGGCCACTCCTCACCGTGTGAGTAAACTGGGGGTCAGGCAGGAAGTTAGTGAGAAAAGCTGACTGGGTTGGAACCAGGCAACACCTTGTGGCAGGGGGTGTTGTGGGGGAAGATTCGGTAGGGTCCCTGTCAGGTTTGGGACCCTGACAGAGGCCTGGCAAACAGGGAGAACGTCACGGGACCGTGCCTGCTCAGCATAGCGGCGGTGCCCTAAGAAAGGATCAGAAGCGAGATATATTGTGCTGAGTGAGAAACGAGATCAAAGCAAGAAGGAGAATACCAGTAGGAGTCGTGCTGTAAGACCGAGGCAACATCCTACTGAGGCGCACAGCCGGCGGCCGGAACGCCGAGGAAGTATTTCTATATCTAGCTCCAAGCAATACTTCAAACCAACGACAGGACAGTCAGTCATAGGCGGGCTGTCTCACATATATCACCTATGAAGACATGAGGGGCACACTAGGAGAGGGGCGACTCTAGAGTCCCGGAAGAGCTCCGAGCCTACTCGTCATACGGGTGCCGTCCCAACCATAACACCGGGAGGGACGGAGGAGAAGAACATCATCCGAACGAGTTGTGAGGGAACACGAGAAACAGACACAACAGTTGTGGGGACTATCCCGTAAGCACAGCAGGGGAGGACCACAACACATAGCGCTAGCAGGAAGGCACAGATTTCCACCTGCAAAGAGAACTCTGGAGGTGCCATTGGACCGGCCGGACTTGCGCAGCCTGGTGAACTCTATTCCGGACTGAGGACCCAGAGACCTTCAGTAAAGAGGTAAAGAGACTGCAACTTGGTGTCCTCGTTATTTACTGCACCGCACTACCACCACCATCCACATCTATTACTGTACGCCCCTCAGCAGGGTCACGGACCGGGCCTAGCCACCGTGACAACCCCAGAGCAGAGACTCAGAGGCTCGGTACCGGGTACCCCTCGGCCCTGCGACAGTGGGGGCGCTACATATACACTGCTCAAAAAAAATAAAGGGAACACAAACAACAGAATGTAACTCCAAGTAAGGCTACGTTCACATTCGCGGCTAGCGCCGCAGCGTCGGGCACCGCAGCGGCGCCGCATGCATCATGCGCCCCTATATTTAACATGGGGGCGCATGGACATGCGGTGCACTTGCTTTTTGCGCCGCATGCGTCCCTGCGGCGCCCGCGTCGGGGCGCAGAGGACGCAGCAAGTTGCATTTTTGCTGCGTCCAAAATCAATGGAAAAAAGGACGCATGCGGCGCAAAAAGCAGCGTTGTGCATGTGTTCACATTTGCGCTGTGCGTTGCGGCGGCGACGCTGCGGCGCACACCGCAAATGTGAACGTAGCCTAAATCAAACTTCTGTGAAATCAAACTGTCCACTTAGGAAGCAACAATGATTGACAATCAATTTCACATGCTGTTGTGCAAATGGAATAGACAACAGATGGAAATTATTGGCAATTATCCAGACACCCTCAATAAAGGAGTGGTTCTGCAGGTGGGGACATCTCAGTACCAATGCTTTCTGGCTGATGTTTTGGTCACTTTTGAATGCTGGTTGTGCTTTCACACTCGTGGTAGCATGAGACGCTACCAGGAGACAGGCCAGTATACCAGGAGACGTAGAGGGGATCGTAGGAGGACAACAACCCAGCAACAGGACCGCTACCTCCACCTTTGTGCAAGGAAGAACAGAACTGCCAGAGCCCTGCACAATGACTTTCAGCAGGCCACAAATGTGCATGTGTCTGCACAAACGGTTAGAAACCGACTACATGAGGATGGTCTGATGGCCCGATGTCCACAGATGGGGTTTGTGCTTACAGCCCAGCGCCGTGCAGGACACTTGGCATTTGCCACAGAACACCAGGATTGGTAAATTCGCCACTGGCGCCCTGTGCTCTTCACAGATGAAAGCAGGTTCACACTGAGCACGTGACAGACGTGACAGAGTCTGGAGATGCCGTGGAGAGTGATCTGCTGCCTGCAACATCCTTCAGCATGACCGGTTTGGCAGTGGGTCAGTAATGGTGTTGGGTGGCATTTCTTTGGAGGGCTGCACAGCCCTCACCAAAGGTAGCCTGACTGCCATTAGGTACCGAGATGAGATCCTCAGACCCCTTGTGAGACCATATGCTGGTGCGGTTGGCCCTGGGTTCCACCTAATGCAGGACAATGCCAGACCTCATGTGGCTGGAGTGTGTCAACAGTTCCTGCAAGATGAAGGCACTGAAGCTATGGACTGGCTCACTCGTTCCCCAGACCTGAATCTGATAGAGCACATCTAGGAAATCATGTCTCGCTCCATCCACCAACGTCACATTGCACCACACTGTCCAGGAGTTGGGGGATGCTTTAGTCCAGGTCTGGGAGGAGATCCCTCAGTAGACCATCCGCCGCCTCATCAGGAGCATGCCCAGGCATTGTAGGGAGGTCATACAGGCATGTGGAGGCCACACACACTACTGAGCATCTTTTCCTTTTCATGAGGCATTTCCACTGGAGTTGGATCAGCCTGTAATTTGATTTTCCACTTTGATTCTGAGTATCATTCCAAATCCAGACCTCCGTGGGATATTCATTTTGATTTACATTGGTAATTGTTATGTTTTATTGGTATGAACACATTCCACTATGCAAATAATAAAAATTTGCAACTGGAATATTTCATTCATTCATTTTAGTGTTCGCTTCATTTTTTTTGAGCAGTGTATATTTTTTGCATTTCTTTTGAGTTGTTTTGGGAATTTTCCTGTTTAAAAGAAAAATCCCCATATTATAGAAACATAAACACAACTGTCTACCTCTAGTGTGCATGTTGTGAATAAAAAAAAAATAAGTTACTTTTTTATTTGCACATAAACTTGTTCTAATAGTCCAAAATTATATACCGGAGTACAGTGGTCTTTTGCATGTGCCTGCTTTTGTGATGTAAACCTACTTAACTTTTCTTTCCCCATTTTATTTGGTGAATGCTTAGGATTGTTTTTTTTTTTGTTTTTTTAAATCTTCAAAAATTAAAATGTGCAATTATTTTTAAATACCTTAAAAAGTCCAATTTAGCAACTGTATACCCCACGATGTTCCTGCATGTTCCTTGTCATGAACCTACATATAGCCACTTTGCAAGGAACCATTTTCAGACTATTGTGCATTTTGCTCAAGTTACGCATTTTTTTAACCCCTTCCTCCAAAATAGTACACAAAAAATGATAAAATACCCCCTAAAATGTACATTTTTGCATAAGTATTTTGCTAGTCCAAATCAACAACTATACATACTGCTGACTGTTGCCACAACTTCCTTTTTGTGTGTATCTACCAACCACCGTAACATTCTTGGTTACATATTTTTGTCAAGGAAGGGGGGGGGGGATTAATGATGATAAATCTATATACTTTTTATGCATTGTACAGACATTTTACTTTTTTTCATACCAGTTTTAATATTCCTACACCTCACAACTACACTGGGGGCTGATGCAGCATTTTGATGACGTGTTCCTACCTCCTGGCATTAGTTATGTACCGTACTTGTTTTTGGACTGGGGCAATTAATCTGCTTAACCAAAGATCTTAAAATAATGACACTAAATTGAGACATTTAAATTGGTAGGTCTGGGTTGAATAACTTGTTTAAATTGTCATACCAATATTACAGACAGGCTGGTGCTGCATTAGCCTTTTGGTCTTCACATGTACCCTTCTAGCATTTCTGGTTGACCCCATATTTTAACAAGTAAACATTATACTTATGTTTAAAATGTATGGAAAATGAAAACTGTCACTGGGAACAGAAGTGGTAATAAGACAACAAACAAAAACAATACAATGGCAAACAATTGTGGGAGCTATTAGCAGCAGAAACACTGGCACTGCTGGACCCAGCTGTCTCTCCAATAGTAGTAGCAAACGCAGGTCACAATTGCCCTCCTCTGCCCCTGATAAATAAATATATATATATATATATATTTATTGTAGAGGATGGAGTGTGTAAAGGATAACATTACTTGCCTTAGCAGGATGATGTTACCTCTGACAGTGACACAGTTTGAGCTAGTGTTCTAAAGTCAGAATCTCAATTTGCAGACAGTGTTTCAGGGTATTGCCTCTCGTCAATGCAACGTATGAGAACTGATTTGGCTAGGTGAGAGGCTCTGGACTGAAGTCTAAGGCTACTTTCACACTAGTCTGTCGGTACGGGCTGTCGCCATGCGTCGGCCAGACGTACGTTGTGAAATAAATGCACAACGGGGGCAGTGGATGCAGTTTTTCAACGCATCCGCTGCCCCATTGTAATATCCGGGGAGGAGGGGGTGAAGTTCCGGCCGCGCATGCGCGGTCGAAAATGGCGGACGCGACGCACAAAAAAAGTTACATGGAACTTTTTTTGTGCCGACGGTCCGCCAAAACACGACGCATCCATCGCACGACGGATGCGACGTGTGGCAATCCGTCGCTAATGCAAGTCTATGGAGAAAAAACGCATCCTGCGGGCAACTTTGCAGGATGCGTTTTTTCTCCAAAACGACGCATTGAGACGTATGTCACACAACGCTAATGTGAAAGTAGCCTTACAGGTAACCTTTCTTCTAGTGGAGAGTGACATACTGGCTCTTGCCGGTATGCCACCAAACCCAACTTGCTTCCAACAGATGTCGCTATAGAGTACAAGTCCTCTTCCTCTATGAAGTGGCAATTTGTATATTAAATTTCCCAGAGGAGCCTTGCACGCCTGGTATGTCATTCTCCACAAGGAGAAATGTTACCCCTTAGACCTCAGACCAGAACCTCTCATCTAGCCAAATCAGTTCTCGTGCTTTGCACTGACGAGGGAGTGAAATGCAAACATTTTTCAAAACAAGTCATGGTGTTCCGTGCATCAAGTTTTTGTTTCGGCTCAGCTTCCTTGTAATTTTTGAATTGTGTGAACTTGAAATCTGATTTTAAATCATCAGGGTGATCATCCATATACAAACATCATGTGCTTCGGAATACAATGGTCCTTTTTTCAGAGGATCAATGTTTAAAGGACGGACGCTATTGATTAGGTAAAGAGTTTTCAACCAAGTAATACATGCCCAGGAGGAATAACAGGACAATGAGAATTCTGAAAACTAGCTCCTTATTGAAAAGTAAATGCTTTGTAGGACGGTTATTGTGTAGAACTTTCCTAGTAACATGAATAAAACCAATCCGAGGTATAAAAGACATCCCCGACTAGGACATCTGGAAGTGCTCACGTAAAATGTGCAGGAGAACGTGCGACATGAAGGTTAAATGCTCGGATTGTTCCAGTCCCCAGCCTAATTGTTTAAACGCGGCTTCTCGCAGGGTGCAGTAGGCTATATTTCACCACGCATCTTTTTGTTCTTCGACAATAGAGAAGAATTTAATATCCGACAGTCACTTTATCCTCATACTTCAACCAAACACAATTATAACATAAGATCCTAATTATAAAAAAAATCAAATTCATTCACTCCTATTAAGTTTCGATGGAAAAAGAGCAAAAATAAAAATAAAATTTTTTTTTACAAATAAGTAAAAAACAGAAAATAAATTACAGCAATTGAAAAAATGTTCAGAACAGAACATTTAATTAAAAGAAAAAATAAATAAATGGAAACAGAGAAAAGACTACATTTAAAATGGAGCATTGTCATTGTCTATGTTTTTTGGGAAAACAAGACGGCCGCAGTTCTTCAGCTCCATGCGCGTAAGGGCAATGGATGGCGGCACGCGGGCAGCCACTGGGATGGTTGCTATAGAACCAGCAGAGTCGCGTCTTTAACGCGTCGGCCGAGAGTTTGCGTTTGGCTTCTGTCCTGCGTTTATCGGAAGCGGTTTGTGTCTCTTGGGTCCAATCTCGAATGGAAACCATTGAATTCATCACTAAGGGCAAAAAAAAAAAAAAAGGTCATCAACAACTCCAGAGATCAACATTCATCTAGGAAAAGGTTTCAAATATATCAGTAGATGGTAAACAAGCGTTATGGACACCTGCGGGTAGATTTTTTTTTTTGTGAAATGTATAAAATTGGGGTTAAAAATAATTTTTGCAATTAGGTTATATTAAAAAAATGTTGCACCATTTTGCTCTTACAGAGATTCTCTACTTCCTTGCACATTGCTGGCTGCAGAATGAGTTAACCGAAAATCCGTCAGTGAGATCACTTTAAAAAAAAGCAGTGTGCAACTCTTATTTGAATGACTGTTCAAACCAAGCACACTTGGCATAGCCAAACAGCTCAGAGCACCTTCCCATCTACACCCCCCCATCTTTGCCCCTCCTCTATTTTGATTGACAGCTCAGACTTCATGGAGTTAGAGAAGTGTGGAGATGGATGTCAAACAAGTACCATATATACTCGAGTATAAGCCGAGATTTTCAGCCCAAATTTTTGGATGCCGTACTAATCTGCGCGCCGCCCTCTGCCTGAACAGTCAGTGCGGAGAGACGCAGCAGCAGCATTATATATTGCACAGATTTATGTGGAGCATCTATGGGGCCATACTGAACGGTGCAGAGCATTATATATGGCACAGCTTTATAAGGAGCATCTATGGGGCCATACTGAACGGTGCAGAGCATTATATATGTGGCACAGCTTTATATAGAGCATCTATGGGGCCATAATGAACGGTGCAGAGCATTGTATATGGCACAGCTTTATATAGAGCATCTATGGGGCCATAATGAACGGTGCAGAGCATTATATATGGCACAGCTTTATATGGAGCATCTATGGGGCCATAATGAACGGTGCAGAGCATTATATATGGCACAGCTTTATATAGAGCATCTATGGGGCCATAATGAACGGTGCAGAGCATTGTATATGGCACAGCTTTATATGGAGCATCTATGGGACCATAATGAACGGTGCAGAGCATTATATATGGCACAGCTTTATATAGAGCATCTATGGGGCCATAATGAACGGTGCAGAGCATTATATATGGCACAGCTTTATATGGAGCATCTATGGGGCCATAATGAACGGTGCAGAGCATTATATATGGCACAGCTTTATAAGGAGCATCTATGGGGCCATAATGAACGGTGCAGAGCATTATATATGGCACAGCTTTATAAGGAGCATCTATGGGGCCATAATGAACGGTGCAGAGCATTATATATGGCACAGCTTTATAAAGAGCATCTATGGGGCCATAATGAACGGTGCAGAGCATTATATATGGCACAGCTATCTATGGGGCCATAATGAACGGTGCAGAGCATTATATATGTGGCACAGCTTTATATGGAGCATCTATGGGGCCATAATGAACGGTGCAGAGCATTATATATGGCACAGCTTTATGTGGAGCATCTATGGGACCATAATGAACGGTGCAGAGCATTATATATGGCACAGCTTTATGTGGAGCATCTATGGGGCCATAATGAACGGTGCAGAGCATTCTATATGGGGCACAGCTTTATGTGGAGCATCTATGGGGCCATAATGAACGGTGCAGAGCATTATATATGGCACAGCTTTATATAGAGCATCTATGGGGCCATAATGAACGGTATGGAGAATGTATTTTTAATTTTTGAAATTCACCGGTAGCTGCTGCATTTTCCACCCTAGGCTTATACTCGAGTCAATAAGTTTTCCCAGTTTTTTGTGGCAAAATTAGGGGGGTCGGCTTATACTCGGGTCGGCTTATACTCGAGTATATACGGTAGATGGGAAAATGCACTGAACTGTTTGGTAGTGGGGAATGAGAGGAGTGAGGGGGAAAATGAGAGGCGTGATGGGAAAATAAGGCTACTTTCACACTAGCGTCGTACTCGGCCCATCGCAGAGCGTCGGGCCGACATACCGACGCTAGTGTTGCATACGCCGCACAACGGGGGCAGCGGATGCATTTTTCCAGCACATCCGCCGCCCCATTGTGAGGTGCGGGGAGGTGGGGGCGGAGTTCCAGCCGCGCATGCGCGGTCGGAAATGGCGGTCCGTTGGCAGCAAAAAACGTTACATGTAACGTTTTTTTGCATCCGACGGTCCGCCAAAACACGGTGCAACCGTCGCACGACGGTTGCGACGTGTGGCAATGCGTCGCAAATGCGTCGCTAATGTTAGTCAATGGTGAAAAAACGCATCCTGCAAGCACTTTTGCAGGATGCGTTTTTTCGCTAAAACGACGCATTGCGACGTATTGCAAAAAACGCTAGTGTGAAAGTAGCCTAAGAGAAGTGAGGTGCTATAACTAACTACAGATATTTACTATGCCCAGGCGGGCTCTTCAGCTAGTATATATATATAGCATCCTATTACACTAAGGTTTCTGAAAAAGGACAACCCCTTTAACATTAACACAGCACCGCATATAGTTTGACTGTGCCCTGAATAGTTAAAAAATATTTATTCTATATCACATTGGATTTTGCCGCCATGCAACACACACACCAGCTCCTGACCAGTATCTTAATATGGAGGCTTTGAAGGACTCCACATTAGTCATCCATAGGATTACATGGGTTCCATATAAAGTGGTTCTACGCCCCTGTGCTCCCAAAGCAGGAGGTGACTGAACTTGGACGCAGCCCTAGAGGCGATAATGTATTAATGTTACCTTGAAAGACCTGGTGATTGTTCCTGAGCAGGGTCTGCAGACCTCCGCACTCATTCTTCAGTCTCTGTAATGTCTCCTTTTCAAGGACGTCCGCTACTTCCCGCAATGGAAGACTTCCTATAATGGATACGAGAAACATCAAAACTGGCATCCTGGTGCTCCAAGTAATAGACCTGCATGTCCTCTACACGTGCCGCGCTGCTGCCATATGCCAGAACATGCAACCAAAAGCAGGAGCCCAAGATGCTAGTCCTGTCCTGAGGAAATGGACTGCACAACCTTCCTTTTTGTGGCCCTAGATAACGGGGCCGAATTTACAGGGTCGTAATCTAGGTCGAATGTTTCCTAAGGAGCCTCAAAGAAATGTAACCCCCAGGTGCGACTAATACTAATGCTTTAGGACATTATTGTCATCATGTGAGCGTAATAGGCTTCACTAACAACATCTTAGAGCCCTATGTTCGGTCTTTACACTAGAAAAAGCCTGAGCTCCTTCCTGTAATAATTTCCCTAGTTCTGGGCTCCTTCCTGTAATAATGTCCCTCGTTCTGGGTTCCTTCCTGTAATAATGTCCCTCGTTCTGGGCTCCTTCCTGTAATAATGTCCCTCGTTCTGGGTCCTTTCCTGTAAGGTCCCTCGTTCTGGGTTCCTTCCTGTAATAATGTCCCTCTTTCTGGGTCCTTTCCTGTAAGGTCCCTCGTTCTGGGTTCCTTCCTGTAGCAATGTCCCTCGTTCTGGGTCCTTTCCTGTAATAGTGTCCCTCGTTCTGGGCTCCTTCCTGTAATAATGTCCCTCGTTCTGGGCTCTTTCCTGTAATAATGTCCCTCGTTCTGGGTCCTTTCCTCTAAGGTCCCTCGTTCTGGGTTCCTTCCTGTAGCAATGTCCCTCGTTCTGGGTCCTTTCCTGTAATAGTGTCCCACGTTCTGGGCTCCTTCCTGTAATAATGTCCCTCGTTCTGGGCTCTTTCCTGTAATAATGTCCCTCGTTCTGGGTTCCTTCCTGTAATAATGTCCCTCGTTCTGGGTTCCTTCCTGTAATAATGTCCCTCGTTCTGGGTTCCTTCCTGTAATAATGTCCCTCATTCTGGGTTCCTTCCTGTAATAATGTCCCTCATTCTGGGCTCCTTCCTGTAATAGTGTCCCTCGTTCTGGGCTCCTTCCTGTAATAATGTCCCTCATTCTGGGCTCTTTCCTGTAATAATGTCCCTCGTTCTGGGTCCTTTCCTCTAAGGTCCCTCGTTCTGGGTTCCTTCCTGTAGCAATGTCCCTCGTTCTGGGTCCTTTCCTGTAATAGTGTCCCACGTTCTGGGCTCCTTCCTGTAATAATGTCCCTCGTTCTGGGCTCTTTCCTGTAATAATGTCCCTCGTTCTGGGTTCCTTCCTGTAATAATGTCCCTCGTTCTGGGTCCTTTCCTGTAAGGTCCCTCGTTCTGGGTTCCTTCCTGTAATAATGTCCCTCTTTCTGGGTCCTTTCCTGTAAGGTCCCTCGTTCTGGGTTCCTTCCTGTAGCAATGTCCCTCGTTCTGGGTCCTTTCCTGTAATAATGTCCCTCGTTCTGGGCTCTTTCCTGTAATAATGTCCCTCGTTCTGGGTTCCTTCCTGTAATAATGTCCCTCGTTCTGGGCTCCTTCCTGTAATAGTGTCCCTCATTCTGGGTTCCTTCCTGTAATAATGTCCCTCATTCTGGGTTCCTTCCTGTAATAATGTCCCTCATTCTGGGCTCCTTCCTGTAATAGTGTCCCTCATTCTGGGCTCCTTCCTGTAATAGTGTCCCTCGTTCTGGGCTCCTTCCTGTAATAATGTCCCTCGTTCTGGGTTCCTTCCTGTAGCAATGTCCCTCGTTCTGGGTCCTTTCCTGTAATAGTGTCCCTCGTTCTGGGCTCCTTCCTGTAATAATGTCCCTCGTTCTGGGTCCTTCCCTCTAAGGTCCCTCGTTCTAGGTCAGTATCAGAGATCGGTGGCAGTGCAGGCTACCCCCTTAGTGGCTGGAACTAAATACCTACGTGGACTGGGCACCAAACCTTCAAACACCACGTAGTGGCTGTTCTCAGGTACTGCAGGAAGGAAGTATATTCACTATATTACTGGATTAGTATAAACCACGACATACAAAAAACTAATACCATAAAAATATAAATTCCAGATAATTTAAAAAATAACAATTACCAGCAACCAGGCACTATATCCGATTCTTATGTCATGGTTACACAGATATTCCCATATGCCTCCTGAGGGACTGTATCATGGGAGGCAAAATCTGAATGCAGATCAGTTAAACCAGTATTGACTGGGGTTATCATCTTGCTGTTTTTTTGACTTATCAGGGGCACAGTGCAATAGGGCTTATTTTTACATGGGCTCAATCTTTTGTTAAAGGGCATATTGCAAGTTCTGGGGTCTTCAATGTTTCCAGAGTGGCATGCTAAGGGCAACACTATAAAATCACCCCATATTAAATGGTGATTACTAAATTGTGTGCTGCACCATTACCATTACACTAAATTATTGTACTAGACATTTCGGTTTGGTGGCGGTTTTTTGAGATTTCCTTGTTAGTTGTATACTGTTCAGACACTATATGACATTGTGTATGGTATCATTTTTGTAGCGGTATTATCCGGAAATCCCCTATTGGTGTATTAACTAGGGACTCCTAGGGATAGGAGGGTAAGCCGCTGAGGAGCGGGGGGCCGACCTCCGCAGATAGGTAGGGTTCAGCTAGGGGTGGAAAGGGTGAAATAGGCACACTCATACCCCAACCTACCTTTGATTACATTTGGTCTAGTATGGTGGGTCAATACAAGTGACCTGGTGTTGTGTTAGTATTTTTTTTAGGTTTAGTTTGTTTTGTTTTTTTTAATTATCTGGAATAAAATTAATATTTTTATGGTATTAGTTTTTTTGTAAGTCTCAGGTACTGCAGCTCACAACACATTCACTTCAAAAGACCCGAGGACTGGTGACTACACGCATACGGTCCTATGGTGAACTGTTCTGGCTCCATACAACGCTATGTACAGCTACAGTATTTTTCGGACTACAAAACGCATTTTCTTTTTTTTGTAACAAGAAAAACTCTTTAAAAAGTGTGTGCGTATTATAGTCCGGAGGCAGCTTCCTGTAATGGAGAACGCAGACACCACGAACGGCCCTCTCTCCTCCTGTCTGAAACTGATCTAAGTGATCGGTGTAGAGCAGGAGAGGAAGCTTATGGCACTGAAGGGAGGCTGCAGGAGCTAAGCAGCTGAAGGACCTTCTGCACCAATAATTCCAGGACTTCTCAGGTCATGTGCTCAACTCCTGCAGCCTCCACACAGGTCCCGATAAGGAACTGCAGGATGTGGTAATGTAAAATGTGTGCGTGCGCAAGTATACGAGCATGCAGCAGAGCTGTGTGTATGTAAATGTGCATGCAGCAGAGCTGTGTGTATGTATATGTGCATGTAGCAGAGCTGTGTGTATGTATATGTGCATGTAGCAGAGCTGTGTGTATGTATATGTGCATGTAGCAGAGCTGCGTGTATGTATATGTGCATATAGCAGAGCTGTGTGTATGTATATGTGCATGTAGCAGAGCTGTGTGTACGTATATGTGCATGTAGCAGAGCTGTGTGTACGTATATGTGCATATAGCAGAGCTGTATTTATATGTGCATGTAGCAGAGCTGTGTGTATGTATATGTGCATGTAGCAGAGCTGCGTGTATGTATATGTGCATATAGCAGAGCTGTGTGTATGTATATGTGCATGTAGCAGAGCTGCGTGTATGTATATGTGCATATAGCAGAGGTGTGTGTATGTATATGTGCATGTAGCAGAGCTGTGTGTACGTATATGTGCATGTAGCAGAGCTGTGTGTACGTATATGTGCATATAGCAGAGCTGTATTTATATGTGCATGTAGCAGAGCTGTGTGTATGTATATGTGCATGTAGCAGAGCTGCGTGTATGTATATGTGCATATAGCAGAGCTGTGTGTACGTATATGTGCATGTAGCAGAGCTGTGTGTACGTATATGTGCATGTAGCAGAGCTGTGTGTACGTATATGTGCATATAGCAGAGCTGTATTTATATGTGAATGTAGCAGAGCTGTGTTGTGTGTATAACACTGCAGAGAGACATCAACAATAGATTTATTACCTCCCTATTCTACCCTAGTACATTAACCCTTTCACGACATGCGCCGTACATGTACTGCGCATGTCGTGTCTCCCCCTTTGATGTGGGCTCCGGCGGTGAGCCCACATCAAAGTCGCGACATGTCAGCTGTTTTGTACAGCTGACATGTGCGCACAATAGCGGCGGGTGAAATCGCTATTCACCCGCCGCTATTAACCTGTTAAATGCCGCTGTCAAACGCAGACAGCGGCATTTAACCGGCGCTTCCGGCCGGGCGGCCGGAATTGACGTCATCGCCGACCCCTGTCACATGATAGGGGGTCGGCGATGTATCAGGATGGTAACCATAGAGGTCCTTGAGACCTCTATGGTTACTGATGCCGGCCTGCTGTGAGCGCCCCCCTGTGGTCGGCGCTCACAGCCCACCTGCAATTCAGCTACATAGCAGCGATCTCATGATTGCTGCTATGTAGCTGAGCCAATCGAGTGGTGCCAGCTTCTAGCCTCCCATGGAGGCTATTGAAGCATGGCACAAGTAAAAAAAAGTTTTTAAAAATATGAAAAAAATATAAAAAATATAAAAGTTTAAATCACCCCCCTTTCGCCCCATCCTAAATAAAACAATAAAAAAACAAAAAAAATCAAACCTACACGTATTTGGTATTGCCGCGTTCAGAATCGCCCGATCTGTCAATAAAAAAAAGCATTAACCTGATTGCTAAACAGCGTAGTGAAAAAAAAATTAGAAACCCCAGAATTACGTTTTTTTTTTGGTCGCCGCAACATTGCATTAAAATGCAATAACGGGCGATCAAAAGAACGTATCTGCACAAAAGTGATATTATTAAAAACGTCAGCTCGGCACGCAAAAAATAAGCCCTCACCCTACCCCAGATCACGAAAAATGGAGACGCTTCGGGTATCGGAAAATGGCATTTTTTTTTATTTTTTTTTAAGCAAAGTTTTGAATTTTTTTCACCACTTGGATAAAAAATAACTTAGACATGTTAGGTGTCTATGAACTCGTAATGACCTAGAGAATCACAATGGCAGGTCAGTTTTAGCATTTAGTGAACCTAGCAAAAAAGCCAAACAAAAAACAAGTGTGCGATTGCACTTTTTTGCAATTTCACCGCACTTGGAATTTTTTTCCCGTTTTCTAGTAAAAGACATGGTAAAACCAATGGTGTCGTTCAAAAGTACAACTCGTCCCGCAAAAAATAAGCCCTCACATGACCATATTGACAGAAAAATAAAAAAGTTATGGCTCTGGGAAGGAGGGAAGTGAAAAATGAAAAAGCAAAAACGAAAAAGGGCAGCGACTTGAAGGGGTTAACATTAGCGGTAATGAACTCTCCACTTTACACTGCCAGGGGCGATTTAATTAATAGGAAAAAGTGTTTTTCCTCTTTTCTGCTGTCTAAACCTGGGGTGCATCTTGTGGTAAGAGGTGACGCATAGTCCAAAAAATATATATTTAAAAAAAGTGATGATACTTACGGCCATTGTTCCAGGTTTGCTCGGCTCCTCCGTCTGTAGACCGGTTGTCCTTATCTTCTAGTAATAACTGTGCGACCTGCAGCACCACCTTATCAGTGAAGTCTCGGGGGAGTAGGGCGCAGTTCCTGACTTGTTCCACTTTGTCTCTGGGCCTGAAACCCGATATCCAGTTAGCAGGTTCTGGCTGTAGGCAATGCTCAGTGCGGTCCGATGTAATGGAATCGTGTGCAGAGTCCGTGTTATGTTCACAGGTCCCAGGAGCTGCTGCACATGCTATAGAGTCAGCCACATGACTGGAGATGTACTGAGCCCTCCGGGCATCGGCCTGTGGCTCCTCAGCAGGAGAGTAACCCCGAGACTTCCCTATAAGGCACACCTGGAATTAGGTCATCAGAAAGGAAATTACATTTCATTATTTACCTTGTACCATTACATCCTGTATTATACCCCAGAGCTGCACTCACTATTCTGCTGGTGCTGTCACTGTGTACATACAGTAGGTACGGAAAGTATTCAGACCCCTTTAAATTTTTCACTCTGTTTCATTGCAGCCATTTGGTAAATTCAAATAAGTTCATTTTTTCTCATTAATGTACATTCTACACCCCGTCTTGACTGAAAATAAAAAACAGAAATGTAGTAATTTTTACATATTTATTAAAAAAGAAAAACTGAAATATCACATTGTCAGAAGTGTTCAGACCCTTTTGCTCAGACACTCATTTAAGTCACATGCTGTCCATTTCCTTGTGATCCTCCTTGAGATGGTTCTACTCCTTCATTGGAGTCCAACTGTGTAATTAAACTGATAGGACTTGATTTGGAAAGGCGCACACCTGTCTATATAAGACCTCACAGCTCACAGTGCATGTCAGACCGAATGAGAATCATGAGGTCAAAGTGTGAAGGAAGAAATTAAGAAAGATTCTCCATTTTGTGCTTTTCGACTCCATTTTGTTGTTTTGATATAAATTTTGTTAGTAGGCTAAAGTTTACAGCTGTTATGAGACCTTGATTGTTGCAATCTAAACAAAACATGAGACTGAGGGTGTATTGTTCTACACAACTTTGACGCACAGACTGTTCCTGCATTCTTATAGGTTAAGAACCGTGAGCGTGTTCTTATGCTGATTGGTTGAAGTATAATTTCTATGACTATGATAAGTCATACAGAATAAACGGGGGCCAGAGAGATCAGCTTGATCCCCCCCAAACAGAGACACACGTCTCCGTCTGGTAATTTTCAGTTGCCGGCAACACCTTGTATATTAATTTGGAAATCACTGAGTTAACCGTGAAGGATCACTTTAGATCCTCCCTCAACAGTTGGCGCCCGAAACGTGGGGCCCCAAGCAGGAACGCCTCTGCCCCCCGGAGGACAACAAGACAAAGGACCCTCGGACCGGACACAGGCACTGGAAAATTGGGACTGATCATCCCCCACAACAACCACGGTAAGTTGGCAGTTATACTGTCCAGACTGACCGTTTGGTGTGGTTTTCCTGTGTTTGTTGCTGCAAAGAGGATCTGAGGTTTGTCCCCGAAGGTGGGATGATTTTTGGGTGGAATCATATAGAGGTGTAGTTCCGTCGGGAGCCCAGTGTTCGAACCGTACCTCATAAGGGACGGACACCCCAGATTGACCAGTGATGTAATTCTCATTATAGTCAAAATATCCTGAATTCCTGATCACTGTTAGAATCAGGCGCGGTGAGGTGATCGAAGATGGGTAGGATGCGTAACTCAGGAATATATAGGTATACAGTATGTATATTTCCAGAGGTGTCCGGAGGGAAAGTCTGAGACGCCCTCCTCCTTTCGCTGAGTACCGCGATTTGCGCGGTGAGGTGATCGAAGATGGGTAGGATGCGTAACTCAGGAATATATAGGTATACAGTATGTGTATTTCCAGAGGTGTCCGGAGGGCTAGTTTACTGGGGGCAGATTTATTATCACAGTTCCGCTCCAGAATATAATTCCAAGATGATGGTCAGCTGGTACTTACGTTATACAGGGTGGAGCGCGGTAATTTGCTGATTTGGGAATGAAATAAAAAAATTATGATCATTAGAAAAATTTATTTTATATTTTAATTATACTGAACAGTAATGGAATTTTTAAATTACATGTTTTTAAATAGTGTATCTGGCAAATGTCGACCTTCGCTATCCACACACTGCTGCATACGTTTTCTGAAGTTTTCATGAACTCTAACAAGCATGTCCACTGGTATTCTGCCAATTTCAGCTTCAATATTGTTCCTTAGGTCTTCCAAGGTGTTGGGACGGTTGATATACACCTTAGACTTCAGGTAACCCCAAAGGAAAAAATTGCATGGGGCTAAATCTGGTGAGCGTGCTGGCCAGTTCACATCTCCCCTCAAAGAGATAAGCCGTCCAGGAAACATTTGCCTCAAACAATTCATGGTAACCCTCGCTGTGTGTGCAGTGGCACCATCCTGTTGGAACCATGTATCCTCTAGTTCCATTGCCTCAAGAGCCGGCTGAAAATAATCCTGTATCATAGACAAGTACCGTTCGGAGTTCACAGTTATGGCACGACCGTTATCCTGAAAAAAGTAAAGACCAATGATGCCTACTCGTGATATGGCGCACCACACAGTGACGCGGTCCGAATGCAGAGGTCTCTCGTGAACTTCTCTGGGGTTTGTTTCACTCCAGTAACGTATATTTTGTTTGTTTACACACCCACTGAGGTGAAAATGTGCCCCATCAGAAAAAAACACAATTGCGTCACGGGGTATCGTTGCTAACATGTCTTCACAAGAGGTCCGCCGTGTCAAATAGTCCCGTGCTGACAATTGTTGGACCACGCACATTTATACGGGTGAAAATTCAGTTCATCATGAAGAATCCGGTGGAGAGAACGTCTTGAAATGCCAAGAGCAAATGATTGCTTCCGAGCAGAGCGTTTCGGAGATTGCAGTACTGCTGCTCTAACTCTCTCGATGTTTTGTGGTGTTGTAATCCTTCTCTCAGGTCCCCTTCGTACACATGACACATTCCCTGCTGTTCTGAATGCATTCACCCAATTTATAATTGATTGCCGTCCAGGAACACGTCCGCGTGGAGGAACAGCGAATTGTAAACGAAAAGCACGCTGCACTGCAATGATCGAGTGGGCATTTGAAAAATACGCTTCAACACAAAATGACCTCTCCTCACGTGTCCACTGCATGATGGCAACTGAAAGGCGGAGGAATACAAATCTCCCATCAGCCACTGTAAGCCACACCCACTCTCCCCTCTCTTCGACCGACAGTGCCGCCACAGCATGCAGTGCAAAAAAGCAAATTACCGCGCTCCACACTGTATAACCCCTATGCAGATGAACACAATGAGATGTGTATCCTACATGCCTTTCCTACGGTTATGATGGCCCTGATAGGCCCAGATCCACCCCCAATAATGCCTGTAGAACCAGTAAAAGTGTTTCTCAAACTTGGTGCCCCTTTTCCCAAAGTCTATCAATACCCTTTGAAACATGATCAGGAGCGGTGCCTCAAGGAGCAAATACAAACATTACTCGATAATGGTGCCCTGATACCCTGTGTTTCCCCATGTAACACGCCCTTGTTTCCCGTTAAGAAAAGCCCCCACCCGGCCAACCCCCTGTGTACCGGCTGGTACAAGATCTACGGGCAGTTAATGCAGCTACTGTTCTGGAAACTCCGGTGCCTAAGGCTACGTTCACATTTGCGGTCAGCACCGCAGCGTCGGGCGCCGCAGCGTCGCCGCATGCGTCATGCGCCCCTATATTTAACATGAGGGCGCATGGACATGCGTCGCACTTGCGTTTTGCGCCGCATGCGTCACTGCGGCGCCCGCGTCCGGGCGCAGAGGACGCAGCAAGTTGCATTTTTGCTGCGTCCAAAATCAATGAAAAAAAGGACGCATGCGGCGCAAACCGCAGCGTTGTGCATGCGTTTTGCTGCGTTTTTGTTTGCGTTGTGCGTTGCGGCGCCGACGCTGCGGCGCACAACGCAAATGTGAACGTAGCCTAATCCACATACTCTTTTGTCCCAGATATCTCAGGATGCTGCTTGGTTCACAGTCATCGACCTCGCCGATGCCTTGCCAGTTTCTGTTTGCATTCACTTATCAGGGACGACAATTGACGTGGACAGTTATGCCACAAGGGGCCCAAAACAGTCCCAATCAGTTTGCAAAAAATATATGTGGCTGATCTTTTGTTGTGTGCACGAACAGAGAAGGAAGCCATTGTTGCCACTGTTAGCCTCCTCAGGTATCTGGCAGATCTCAACTGTCGGGTTTCGGCCTCGAAAATTCGGTTCTGCCTTGGTCAAGTGATATTTTTGGGTCACTGTCTCCTTCAGGGTGTCAGACACCTCTCAAAAGAAAGAAAAATAGCCGTCAGCTGCCTTCCTTTTCCAAAAGATGAGACTGAACTCCAGCGTTTTCTTGGACTATGTACTTTTTGTCGTCAGTGGATACCGGACGCAACCCGCATAATGCAATCTCTCTATAATGCCCTGAAAGACGGTTCAAGATATGCTGATGATTTTGGCAGATTCCACACCGGATACGCTGTTACTACGGAAGATGCTGTAGTGCACGGAGCTGCACTCCCTCCCTCACTGTCAGCACAAGAAGTAGAACTTCAGGCTCTGTCTACTGCATGTGTTCTGGCCAAAGACAGGCGGGCTAATATATACACAGACTCACAGTATGAATATGGTATTGCTCATGATTTCGGAGCCCTATGGGCCAATCGAGGGTTTATTTCTACTGCTGGGACTCCAGTGAAGAATGCTGAAGCTGTTAAAACTTTCATGGACTCAATCAAATTACCTACCCAGGTGGCCATTATCAAAATTAAGGAGCACGGTCCTAGGAAAAGTCCACACACTGTTGGTAACACTTTTGCGGATATGGAAGCAAAAAGCTGCTGCTTTCCTAACCGTTGAACAGACCATTTACTAGCTATGGTGACCACACGCTCTCAGCGTAAACAGTTACAAGAAACACTGACTCTACAGGAACCTGATGATCGACGCCAGACTGAAATTTTCTGTCGGACCCCGTGAGACCGCTGAATGAAGAGAATGTCCCCAAAGGAAGAAGTGAAGCAGTGGAAGGCTGATGGAATATGTATGGACCATGGTCTGTGGAAAAAGGACCAACTTGTGTGTCTCCCTAAGCGGATGTACCCTGCTATTGCCATGTGGGCACATGGGCCCACACATTGAGGAAAAAATGTACAAAAATTCTACTGGGCTCCAGGTATTTCTACCGTCCTGACAGCACTCAACCGTGCATGTAACATCTGTCAGACCTGCAATCCTGGTCAACTTCAACGTGTACCCCCAAAGCACCTTGCTAAGCCTGACTATCCTTTCCAAAGGCTCCAAGTGGACCATATCACGTTGCCTAAGTCTGGAAGGTATGAATATTGTCTGATGGTTGTTCATATGTTCTCCAGTTGGCCGGAAGCATTCCCCGTTACCAACATGACTGCAAAAACCACAGCGAAGAAACTGGTGATGGAAGTCATATGCAGATATAGTGTTCCAGAAGTCGTCTCATGTGTATCAGGAGGTTTTGATAATGCTTGGATCCACTGTAGCCCTCCATACTCTGTACTATCCACAATCCAGTGGGAAAGTTGAGAGGCTGAACAGCACACTGAAGGGACAATTGACCAAAATGATGCAGGAGACTACGGCTCCATGGCCAGAGCTCCTACCCATTGTACTGTACCACATTCGTACTACCCCTAAGGCAAAACATGGCCTGTCCCCATATGAGATATTATTTGGTGCTAGGCCCCCAGTTGCAAATTTCCAGCCTCAGTAGTTATCAGAAGAAACTGACCGTGCTGTTCAATATGTTATTCAGCTTAGTAAAAATCTTGCTAACACCCATGTTTTAGTTTTTTTCTTGCCTTCCAGATTCAGCAGAAACCGACACTTGTCACAATTTAAAGTTTGGTGGTTTCGTGGTCGTGAAAAGCCATGTCAGAAAATATGGACTAGAACCCTTGTATGACGGTCCCTACCAAGTCCTCCTCATCACTCCTATGTCACTAAAGCTGGAAGGAAGGTCGACGTGGATCTACGCATCGCACTGCAAGCTGGTCGAACACACTAGTAGCAAATAAGGGGACATTATGTTGTGATTTTTCGTATTTCCATATAATAATATTGGTAACTAGGGTTGAGCGAAACGGGTCGATCATTTTCAAAAGTCGCCGACTTTTGGCTAAGTCGGCGTCTCATGAAACCCGATCCGACCCCTGTGCTTGTCGGCCATGCGGTACGCGACTTTCGCGCCAAAGTCGCGTTTCAATGACGCGAAAAGCGCCATTTCTCAGCCAATGAAGGTGAACGCAGAGTGTGGGCAGCGTGATGACATAGATCCTGGTCCCCACCATCTTAGAGAAGGGCATTGCAGTGATTGGCTTGCTGTCTGCGGCGTCACAGGGGCTATAAAGGGGCGTTCCCGCCGACCGCCATCTTACTGCTGCTGATCTGAGCTTAGGGACAGGTTGCTGCCGCTTCGTCAGAAGCAGGGAGAGCGTTAGGCAGGGTCCACTAACCACCAAACCGCTTGTGCTGCAGCGATTTCCACTGTCCAACACCACCTTCGGTGTGCAGGAACAGTGGAAGCTATTTTTTTTTTTTTTTTCCCCTCAGCGCTGTAGCTCATTGGGCTGCCCTAGAAGGCTCCGTGATAGCTGTATTGCTGTGTGTACGCCACTGTGCAAACCAACTGCTTTTTTCAAAGCACATATCCTCTTGTTCCTTCCTTTCTGCACAGCTATCTTTTTTGTTTGTCCACACTTTTTATTTAATTTGTGCATCAGTCCACTCCTATTGCTGCCTGCCATACCTGGCTTAGATTACTGCAGGGAGATAGTAATTGTAGGACAGTCCCTGTTTTTTTTTTGTTTTTTTTGTGGGAGATTAAGATTGGCATTTCTGCTACAGTGCCATCCCTGTGTGTGCCATCTCTCACTGAGTGGGCCATAGAAAGCCTATTTATTTTTTCCGTGATTTGTGTTCTAAATTCTACCTCAACACAAAAACACTACATCAATCAGTGGGAGAAAAATATTGGCCTCAGTCAGGGCTTGTGTGCCACTCCTGTGTGTGCCATCTCTCATTCAGTGGGCCATACAAAGCCTATTTATTTTTTTGTTTTTTTTTAATATTATTGGGTTTCTAAAGTCTCCGTGAAAAAAAAAAAATACATAAAAAAACAGTGGGAGAGTAATATTGCCCTTTCAGCTTGTGTGCCAGTCTTGACTCCTGGGTGTGCCACCTCTCTCTCTCATTCAGTGGGCCATAGAAAGGCTATTTTTTTTTTTGGTTTTTTTAATATTATTTGGTTTCTAAAGTCTCCCTGAAAAAAAAAAAAAAAACATAAAAAAACAGTGGGAGAGTAATATTGCCCTTTCAGCTTGTGTGCCAGTCTTGACTCCTGGGTGTGCCACCTCTCTCCCTCTCATTCAGTGGGCCATAGAAAGCCTATTTATTTTTTTTTTTAAATATTATTGGGTTTCTAAAGTCTCCCTTAAAAAACAAAAAATACATAAAAAAACAGTGGGAGAGTAATATTGCCCTTTCAGCTTGTGTGCCAGTCTTGACTCCTGGGTGTGCCACCTCTCTCCCTCTCATTCAGTGGGCCATAGAAAGCCTATTTATTTTTTTTAAAAAATATTATTGGGTTTCTAAAGTCTCCCTTAAAAAACAAAAAATACATAAAAAAACAGTGGGAGAGTAATATTGCCCTTTCAGCTTGTGTGCCAGTCTTGACTCCTGGGTGTGCCACCTCTCTCCCTCTCATTCAGTGGGCCATAGAAAGCCTATTTATTTTTTTTTTTAAATATTATTGGGTTTCTAAAGTCTCCCTTAAAAAACAAAAAATACATAAAAAAACAGTGGGAGAGTAATATTGCCCTTTCAGCTTGTGTGCCAGTCTTGACTCCTGGGTGTGCCACCTCTCTCTCTCATTCAGTGGGCCATAGAAAGGCTATTTTTTTTTTTGGTTTTTTTAATATTATTTGGTTTCTAAAGTCTCCCTGAAAAAAAAAAAAAAAACATAAAAAAACAGTGGGAGAGTAATATTGCCCTTTCAGCTTGTGTGCCAGTCTTGACTCCTGGGTGTGCCACCTCTCTCCCTCTCATTCAGTGGGCCATAGAAAGCCTATTTATTTTTTTTTTTAAATATTATTGGGTTTCTAAAGTCTCCCTTAAAAAACAAAAAATACATAAAAAAACAGTGGGAGAGTAATATTGCCCTTTCAGCTTGTGTGCCAGTCTTGACTCCTGGGTGTGCCACCTCTCTCTCTCATTCAGTGGGCCATAGAAAGGCTATTTTTTTTTTTGGTTTTTTTAATATTATTTGGTTTCTAAAGTCTCCCTGAAAAAAAAAAAAAAAACATAAAAAAACAGTGGGAGAGTAATATTGCCCTTTCAGCTTGTGTGCCAGTCTTGACTCCTGGGTGTGCCACCTCTCTCCCTCTCATTCAGTGGGCCATAGAAAGCCTATTTATTTATTTTTTTAAATATTATTGGGTTTCTAAACTCTCCCTTAAAAAACAAAAAATACATAAAAAAACAGTGGGAGAGTAATATTGCCCTTTCAGCTTGTGTGCCAGTCTTGACTCCTGGGTGTGCCACCTCTCTCCCTCTCATTCAGTGGGCCATAGAAAGCCTATTTATTTTTTTTTTAAAATATTATTGGGTTTCTAAAGTCTCCCTTAAAAAAAAAAAAATACATAAAAAAACAGTGGGAGAGTAATATTGCCCTTTCAGCTTGTGTGCCAGTCTTGACTCCTGGGTGTGCCACCTCTCTCTCTCATTCAGTGGGCCATAGAAAGGCTATTTTTTTTTTTGGTTTTTTTAATATTATTTGGTTTCTAAAGTCTCCCTGAAAAAAAAAAAAAAAACATAAAAAAACAGTGGGAGAGTAATATTGCCCTTTCAGCTTGTGTGCCAGTCTTGACTCCTGGGTGTGCCACCTCTCTCTCTCATTCAGTGGGCCATAGAAAGGCTATTTTTTTTTTTGTTTTTTTTAATATTATTTGGTTTCTAAAGTCTCCCTGAAAAAAACAAAAAAAACATAAAAAAACAGTGGGAGAGTAATATTGCCCTTTCAGCTTGTGCGCCAGTCTTGACTCCTGGGTGTGCCACCTCTCTCTCTCTAATTGTGGGCCATAGAAAGCCTTTTTTTTTTTTTTTTTTTTTTAATATTATTTGGTTTCTAAAGTCTCCCTGAGAAAAAAAAATAAATAAATTAGGTGGGAGATTAATATTGACATTAGTGCTTGAGTGACAGTCCTGCGTGTGTGTCATCTCTGTGATTTTGTGCCACAGAAAACAGAGTGTGTAACATTGTGCCTGATTTTCCTTGTGGTCTCACCAACCTGTTAAGGGATATTGAAATCATACTGAAGTTATAGCTCACCATGTAAGTTGTTTGACAGCAACAAATAAAGTTACTTTGGTTAAGATTTTAAAACAATGAGGAAGTCTGGTGCAAGAGGTCGTCGTGGGCGTTCATTGTCAGCTGGTAATGATGGTAGTGGTAGTGGAGCATCAGGTGGTCGTGGGGATAAAAATATTCCACCTAAGTCTGGAGCTGTGGAGCCAGTTTCGTCGTCAGGCTACACAAGGCCTCGAACGCTCTCTTTTCTGGGAGTAGGAAAACCGCTTTTAAAGGCGGAGCAGCAACAGCAAGTTTTGGCTTACATTGCAGACTCAGCCTCTAGCTCTTTTGCCTCCTCTTCCGAAACTGGTAAATGTAAAAGCAGCGTGTCGCTTGTGGATGTTCATGGTCAGGGACAAGTCGCTTCCTTGTCCTCCTCAGCAAAAACTACAACAAGAGAGAAGGATGCAGCAGGCGACACAACGGGTCACTCCATGGAGCTCTTTACACATACCGTCCCTGGCTTAGAAAGTGAAACATTTAACAGGCCATGCCCATTACAAGTATATTCTGACATGGAGTGCACTGATGCACAGCCACAGCCAGAGTACTATGCTGCTCCTTTGACTCAGACCACCACATTGCCCTCTCAGGGTACAGATCCACAATCAGACCCTGATGAGACTATGTTGCCCCGCCACGAACGCTATACCACCGACCGACACAGTGACACAGACGAAGTTGCACACGAGCTCGAAGAGGAGGTAATAGATGACCCAGTTATTGACCCCGATTGGCAGCCATTGGGGGAACAGGGTGCAGGCGGCAGTAGTTCAGAAGCGGAGGTGGAGGAGGGGCCACAGCAGGCATCAACATCGCAACAGGTTCCATCTGCCGGGCCCGTATCTGGCCCAAAACGCGTGTCAAAGCCAAAACCTGTTGGAGCACAGCGTTGCCATCCGGTTAAAGCTCAGTCTGCAATCCCTGAAAAGGGATCCGAGTCTAGGAAGAGTGCAGTCTGGCATTTTTTTAAACAACATCCAACAGATCAGCGCAAAGTCATTTGTCAAAAATGTTCAACTAGCTTAAGCAGAGGTCAGAATCTGAAAAGTCTAAATACTAGTTGCATGCATAGACACTTAACCACCATGCATTTTCAAGCCTGGACTAACTACCAAACGTCCCTCAAGGTTGTAGCACCCTCGGCCAATGAAGCTAGTCAGCAACGCAACATCCCTTCCGTCACTGTAAGGCCACCATTTTCTGCACCACCGGCAGTATCTGTGCAGGTTTCTTTGCCAGCCAAAAGCAGTCAGGGTCAGGGAACCACCAGTTTTGTAGGAGGAAATATTGCATCTAGGGCACCGGCGGAAACAATACCGTCTCCAACCGTCTCTCAGTCTGCCATGTACACCGGCACACCCGAAAGTTCCACGATCTCCAGCTCTCCAGTCCAGCTCACCCTACATGAGACTCTGGTTAGAAAAAGGAAGTACTTATCCTCGCATCCGCGTACACAGGGTTTTAACGCCCACATAGCTAGACTAATCTCGTTAGAGATGATGCCCTACCGGTTAGTTGAAAGCGAAGCTTTCAAAGCCCTGATGGAGTACGCTGAACCACGATACGAGCTACCCAGTCGACACTTTTTTTCCAGAAAAGCCATCCCAGCCCTGCACCAGCATGTTAAACAGCGCATCGTCCATGCACTCAGGCAATCTGTGAGTACAAAGGTGCACCTGACTACAGATGCATGGACCAGTAGGCATGGCCAGGGACGTTATGTGTCCATCACGGCACACTGGGTGAATGTGGTGGATGCAGGGTCCACAGGCGACATCAATTTAGGGACAGTTGTGCCTAGCCCACGGTCTAGGAAACAGTTGGCTGTAGGCGTTCGCACCCCCTCCTCCTCCTCCTCCTCGTCCTCCTGCAGAAGCTACAGCTCTTCCACAGAACGCAGTCTGCCAACCACTCCATCGGCAGATGACACTGTTGCACACCAGTTGTCCCATTATGGGCCAGCTACTGCCAAGCGTCAGCAGGCTGTATTGGCTATGAAGTGCTTGGGCGACAACAGACACACCGCGGAAGTTCTGTCCGAGTTCTTGCAACAAGAAACGCAGTCGTGGCTGGGCACAGTAGATCTTGAGGCAGGCAAAGTAGTGAGTGATAACGGAAGGAATTTCATGGCTGCCATCTCCCTTTCCCAACTGAAACACATTCCTTGCCTGGCTCACACCTTAAACCTGGTGGTGCAGTGCTTATTGAAAACTTATCCTGGGTTCTCCGACCTGCTCCTCAAAGTGCGTGCACTTTGCTCACATATCCGACGTTCGCCTGTACACGCCAGCCGTATGCAGACCTATCAGCGGTCTTTGAACCTTCCCCAGCATCGCCTAATCATAGACGTTGCAACAAGGTGGAACTCAACACTGCACATGCTTCAGAGACTGTGCGAACAGAGGCGTGCTGTTATTTATTTGTGGGAGGATACACGGGCAGGCAGTAGGATGGCAGACATGGAGTTGTCAGGTGTGCAGTGGTCTAAGATACAAGACATGTGTCAAGTCCTTCAGTGTTTTGAGGAATGCACACGGCTGGTTAGTGCAGACAACGCCGTAATAAGCATGAGCATCCCCCTAATGCGTCTGCTGATGCAAAGTTTGACGCACATAAAGGAGCAGGCGTCTGCACCAGAGGAAGAGGAAAGCCTTGATGACAGTCAGCCATTGTCTGGTCAGGGCAGTGTACAGGACGAGGTAGCGGGCGAAGAGGAGGTGGAGGACGAGGAGGATGATGGGGATGAGTATATTTTTAATGCCGAACCTTTCCCGGGGGCACAGGAAATTGGTTGCGTGTCACGGCCGGGTTCTGGTTTTTTGAGGGACACAAGTGACGTAGATTTGCCTGCAACTGCCCCTCAACCAATCACAACCGGAGATTTGACAACTGGAACTTTGGCCCACATGGCGGATTATGCCTTACGTATCCTAAAAAGGGACACACGCATTACGAAAATGATGAACGATGACGATTACTGGTTGGCCTGCCTCCTTGATCCACGCTATAAAGGCAAATTGCAAAATATTATGCCACATGAGAACTTGGAACTAATATTAGCAACCAAACAATCAACTTTTGTTGACCGTTTGCTTCAGGCATTCCCAGCACACAGCGCACGTGATCGTTCTCACACGAGCTCCAGGGGGCAGCAGACTAGGAGTGTTAGGGGTGCACACATCAGAAGTGGCGTTGGACAGAGGGGTTTTCTGACCAGGTTGTGGAGTGATTTTGCTATGACCGCAGACAGGACAGGTACTGCTGCATCAATTGAAAGTGACAGGAGACAACATTTGTCCAGTATGGTTACTAACTATTTTTCATCCCTTATCGATGTTCTCCCTCAACCGTCATTCCCATTTGATTACTGGGCCTCCAAATTAGACACCTGGCCAGAATTGGCAGAATATGCATTGCAGGAGCTTGCTTGCCCGGCAGCAAGTGTCCTATCAGAAAGAGTATTCAGTGCTGCAGGTTCAATATTAACCGAAAAAAGGACTCGTCTGGCTACCCAAAATGTTGACGATCTAACATTCATTAAAATGAACCACAACTGGATTTCGAAATCTTTTGCCCCACCTTGCCCGGCCGACACCTAGCTTTCCTATGAAAGGCTCTTGCCTGTGAATTACTTTTCTAATGTCTAATTTGCTGCAGCTGATTGTACAGCATACGACATGTTTACACCTCCCTAAATGGCCAAACTCCCCACACGGGGCCGTGGTATCGCGACTTGGCGCAAGCACCCGTGAGACTGCTGTTTGTCTGAAGAGGTGGGTGTGCTCGCTTTTGGTTGACGGCATTGCTACTGGGTCCCTCATAGTACAATGTAGTGTCTCTGGCGGTGGTGGTGCGCACCCAACGTCAGACACACCGTTGTAACATGAGGGGCCCTGGGGCGGTCCCGCCGGCCTCTAGAGAGTTCCCCCCTACCCCAGCTCAAAATGTGCTCTACCACATGCAAAATTATGTCGCACAGCTCCACCAATCTTTAGTCTATTCGCTGACATCATTCAATGTCTGGCACTGACAATACACATTTGTAGACATCTATGATGCAACTTAAAGTAGTCTGTGTCTGTGTCCTATATTGGCACCATTAAATAGTTACTGCCAAATTACTATGTCAGAAACTCAGCAGATGAGCCCACCCCTGTACCTAAGTATGCCACCTTTTTTTTTGTTTTGGTTGTTTTGCGAGACATTAACATCTATTTATATTTTGGGAGTACTGGGACAGACACTCCTTGCACTACTCCTCCACTCACCACCAAGCTGCCCGTGTATCCATGTAACCGCTGTAAAACTGCCATGAGCCTATTGTTTGTTATTTTAGGCCTTTGAAGCCTGTCTGCGGTCCCTCCTTCCACTAGTCCTCCACTGACCAGACCACTGCTGCCCGTGTACCCCTGGAACCAATTATAAAGTGCCTACAGCCAGCCCATTTTTTTATGTTAGGCCTTTGAAGCCTGTCTGCGGTCCCTCCTTCCACTAGTCCTCCACTGACCAGACCACTGCTGCCCGTGTACCCCTGGAACCAATTATAAAGTGCCTACAGCCAGCCCATTTTTTTATGTTAGGCCTTTGAAGCCTGTCTGCGGTCCCTCCTTCCACTAGTCCTCCACTGGCCAGACCACTGCTGCCCGTGTACCCCTGGAACCAATTATAAAGTGCCTACAGCCAGCCCATTTTTTTATGTTAGGCCTTTGAAGCCTGTCTGCGGTCCCTCCTTCCACTAGTCCTCCACTGGCCAGACCACTGCTGCCCGTGTACCCCTGGAACCAATTATAAAGTGCCTACAGCCAGCCCATTTTTTTATGTTAGGCCTTTGAAGCCTGTCTGCGGTCCCTCCTTCCACTAGTCCTCCACTGGCCAGACCACTGCTGCCCGTGTACCCCTGGAACCAATTATAAAGTGCCTACAGCCAGCCCATTTTTTTATGTTAGGCCTTTGAAGCCTGTCTGCGGTCCCTCCTTCCACTAGTCCTCCACTGACCAGACCACTGCTGCCCGTGTACCCCTGGAACCAATTATAAAGTGCCTACAGCCAGCCCATTTTTTTATGTTAGGCCTTTGAAGCCTGTCTGCGGTCCCTCCTTCCACTAGTCCTCCACTGACCAGACCACTGCTGCCCGTGTACCCCTGGAACCAATTATAAAGTGCCTACAGCCAGCCCATTTTTTTATGTTAGGCCTTTGAAGCCTGTCTGCGGTCCCTCCTTCCACTAGTCCTCCACTGGCCAGACCACTGCTGCCCGTGTACCCCTGGAACCAATTATAAAGTGCCTACAGCCAGCCCATTTTTTTATGTTAGGCCTTTGAAGCCTGTCTGCGGTCCCTCCTTCCACTAGTCCTCCACTGGCCAGACCACTGCTGCCCGTGTACCCCTGGAACCAATTATAAAGTGCCTACAGCCAGCCCATTTTTTTATGTTAGGCCTTTGAAGCCTGTCTGCGGTCCCTCCTTCCACTAGTCCTCCACTGGCCAGACCACTGCTGCCCGTGTACCCCTGGAACCAATTATAAAGTGCCTACAGCCAGCCCATTTTTTTATGTTAGGCCTTTGAAGCCTGTCTGCGGTCCCTCCTTCCACTAGTCCTCCACTGACCAGACCACTGCTGCCCGTGTACCCCTGGAACCAATTATAAAGTGCCTACAGCCAGCCCATTTTTTTATGTTAGGCCTTTGAAGCCTGTCTGCGGTCCCTCCTTCCACTAGTCCTCCACTGGCCAGACCACTGCTGCCCGTGTACCCCTGGAACCAATTATAAAGTGCCTACAGCCAGCCCATTTTTTTATGTTAGGCCTTTGAAGCCTGTCTGCGGTCCCTCCTTCCACTAGTCCTCCACTGGCCAGACCACTGCTGCCCGTGTACCCCTGGAACCAATTATAAAGTGCCTACAGCCAGCCCATTTTTTTATGTTAGGCCTTTGAAGCCTGTCTGCGGTCCCTCCTTCCACTAGTCCTCCACTGACCAGACCACTGCTGCCCGTGTACCCCTGGAACCAATTATAAAGTGCCTACAGCCAGCCCATTTTTTTATGTTAGGCCTTTGAAGCCTGTCTGCGGTCCCTCCTTCCACTAGTCCTCCACTGGCCAGACCACTGCTGCCCGTGTACCCCTGGAACCAATTATAAAGTGCCTACAGCCAGCCCATTTTTTTATGTTAGGCCTTTGAAGCCTGTCTGCGGTCCCTCCTTCCACTAGTCCTCCACTGGCCAGACCACTGCTGCCCGTGTACCCCTGGAACCAATTATAAAGTGCCTACAGCCAGCCCATTTTTTTATGTTAGGCCTTTGAAGCCTGTCTGCGGTCCCTCCTTCCACTAGTCCTCCACTGGCCAGACCACTGCTGCCCGTGTACCCCTGGAACCAATTATAAAGTGCCTACAGCCAGCCCATTTTTTTATGTTAGGCCTTTGAAGCCTGTCTGCGGTCCCTCCTTCCACTAGTCCTCCACTGACCAGACCACTGCTGCCCGTGTACCCCTGGAACCAATTATAAAGTGCCTACAGCCAGCCCATTTTTTTATGTTAGGCCTTTGAAGCCTGTCTGCGGTCCCTCCTTCCACTAGTCCTCCACTGACCAGACCACTGCTGCCCGTGTACCCCTGGAACCAATTATAAAGTGCCTACAGCCAGCCCATTTTTTTATGTTAGGCCTTTGAAGCCTGTCTGCGGTCCCTCCTTCCACTAGTCCTCCACTGGCCAGACCACTGCTGCCCGTGTACCCCTGGAACCAATTATAAAGTACCTACAGCCAGCCCATTTTTTTATGTTAGGCCTTTGAAGCCTGTCTGCGGTCCCTCCTTCCACTAGTCCTCCACTGGCCAGACCACTGCTGCCCGTGTACCCCTGGAACCAATTATAAAGTGCCTACAGCCAGCCCATTTTTTTATGTTAGGCCTTTGAAGCCTGTCTGCGGTCCCTCCTTCCACTAGTCCTCCACTGACCAGACCACTGCTGCCCGTGTACCCCTGGAACCAATTATAAAGTGCCTACAGCCAGCCCATTTTTTTATGTTAGGCCTTTGAAGCCTGTCTGCGGTCCCTCCTTCCACTAGTCCTCCACTGGCCAGACCACTGCTGCCCGTGTACCCCTGGAACCAATTATAAAGTGCCTACAGCCAGCCCATTTTTTTATGTTAGGCCTTTGAAGCCTGTCTGCGGTCCCTCCTTCCACTAGTCCTCCACTGGCCAGACCACTGCTGCCCGTGTACCCCTGGAACCAATTATAAAGTGCCTACAGCCAGCCCATTTTTTTATGTTAGGCCTTTGAAGCCTGTCTGCGGTCCCTCCTTCCACTAGTCCTCCACTGGCCAGACCACTGCTGCCCGTGTACCCCTGGAACCAATTATAAAGTGCCTACAGCCAGCCCATTTTTTTATGTTAGGCCTTTGAAGCCTGTCTGCGGTCCCTCCTTCCACTAGTCCTCCACTGACCAGACCACTGCTGCCCGTGTACCCCTGGAACCAATTATAAAGTGCCTACAGCCAGCCCATTTTCTTATGTTAGGCCTTTGAAGCCTGTCTGCGGTCCCTACTTTAAATACTCCTCCACTCACCACCAAGCTGCCTGCCCGTCTATCCATGTAACCGCTGTAAAACTGCAATGAGCCTATTGTTTGTTATTTTAGGCCTTTGATAGCCTGTCTGCGGCCCCTACTTGCAATACTCCTCCACTGACCACAATGCTGCCTGGAGTGCCTGCCTGTGTATCCATGTAACCGATGTAAAACTGCCATGACTGCCTACTGTTTGTTATTTAAGGCCTTTGATAGCCTGTCTGCGGCCCCTACTTGCAATACTCCTCCACTGACCACAATGCTGCCTGGATTGCCTGCCTGTGTATCCATGTAACCGATGTAAAACTGCCATGACTGCCTACTGTTTGTTATTTTAGGCCTTTGATAGCCTGTCTGCGGCCCCTACTTGCAATACTCCTCCACTGACCACAATGCTGCCTGGAGTGCCTGCCTGTGTATCCATGTAACCGATGTAAAACTGCCATGACTGCCTACTGTTTGTTATTTTAGGCCTTTGATAGCCTGTCTGCGGCCCCTACTTGCAATACTCCTCCACTGACCACAATGCTGCCTGGATTGCCTGCCTGTGTATCCATGTAACCGATGTAAAACTGCCATGACTGCCTACTGTTTGTTATTTTAGGCCTTTGATAGCCTGTCTGCGGCCCCTACTTGCAATACTCCTCCACTGACCACAATGCTGCCTGGAGTGCCTGCCTGTGTATCCATGTAACCGATGTAAAACTGCCATGACTGCCTACTGTTTGTTATTTTAGGCCTTTGATAGCCTGTCTGCGGCCCCTACTTGCAATACTCCTCCACTGACCACAATGCTGCCTGGAGTGCCTGCCTGTGTATCCATGTAACCGATGTAAAACTGCCATGACTGCCTACTGTTTGTTATTTTAGGCCTTTGATAGCCTGTCTGCGGCCCCTACTTGCAATACTCCTCCACTGACCACAATGCTGCCTGGATTGCCTGCCTGTGTATCCATGTAACCGATGTAAAACTGCCATGACTGCCTACTGTTTGTTATTTTAGGCCTTTGATAGCCTGTCTGCGGCCCCTACTTGCAATACTCCTCCACTGACCACAATGCTGCCTGGAGTGCCTGCCTGTGTATCCATGTAACCGATGTAAAACTGCCATGAGTGCCTACTGTTTGGTATTTTAGGCCTTTGATAGCCTGTCTGCAGCCCCTACTTGCAATACTCCTCCACTGACCACACCAATGCTGCCCGTGTACCCCTGGAACCTATTTAAAAGTTCATAGAGCCTAGTTATATATTTTATTTACTATTAATAAGGCCATGATGGACTACGCTGTACCACGCTACAAGCTAACCAGTCGACACTTCTTTTGCGAGAAAAGCCATCCCAACCCTCCACCAGCATGTAGAAGACCGCATTGTCCATGCACTCTGGCAATCTGTGAGTACAAAGGTGCACCTGACAACAGACGCATGGACCTGTAGGCATGGCCACGGAAGATTACGTGTCCATTACGGCGCAATGGGTTAATGTGTTGGATGCATGGTCCACAGGGGACAGCCTACTAAGTCTGTCTGCAGTCCCTAATTCAAATTGTCCTCCACTGTCTAAATCGGAGATTCCACCTTCTGGCTTTCGGCCTATAGTATCAGAAATTAAACTGCATTTGGCCTTCAACTTTGGTTAGGGCCTACTAACGGCTTCTGCCCCTCCCTGGTGTTGCCCTCAACTAAATAAAGCTGAGCTTCAACCTTCTGCTCCAAATTACCATTTTAAAAAATGCAATAGGCTTTTCCGGCCTACTAAAGGTGTCTGTCTGTGTGCCCCTGCCTGGTGTTGTCCTCAACTAAATAAAGCTGAGCTTCAACCTTCTGCTCCAAATTACCATTTTAAAAAATGCAATAGGCTTTTCCGGCCTACTAAAGGTGTCTGTCTGTGTGCCCCTGCCTGGTGTTGCCCTCAACTAAATAAAGCTGAGCTTCAACCTTCTGCTCCAAATTACCATTTTAAAAAATGCAATAGGCTTTTCCGGCCTACTAAAGGTGTCTGTCTGTGTGCCCCTGCCTGGTGTTGTCCTCAACTAAATAAAGCTGAGCTTCAACCTTCTGCTCCAAATTACCATTTTAAAAAATGCAATAGGCTTTTCCGGCCTACTAAAGGTGTCTGTCTGTGTGCCCCTGCCTGGTGTTGTCCTCAACTGAATAAAGCTGAGCTTCAACCTTCCGGCTCTCATTAAGTGGTTTTTAAAAAACAAAATGGTGGTTAGGGCCTACTAACGGCTTCTGCCCCTCCCTGGTGTTGCCCTCAACTAAATAAAGCTGAGCTGCAACCTTCTGCTCCAAATTACCATTTTAAAAAATGCAATAGGCTTTTCCGGCCTACTAAAGGTGTCTGTCTGTGTGCCCCTGCCTGGTGTTGTCCTCAACTAAATAAAGCTGAGCTTCAACCTTCTGCTCCAAATTACCATTTTAAAAAATGCAATAGGCTTTTCCAGCCTACTAAAGGTGTCTGTCTGTGTGCCCCTGCCTGGTGTTGTCCTCAACTAAATAAAGCTGAGCTTCAACCTTCTGCTCCAAATTACCATTTTAAAAAATGCAATAGGCTTTTCCGGCCTACTAAAGGTGTCTGCCCCTCCCTGGTGTTGTCCTCAACTGAACAAAGCTGAGCTTCCACATTCTGGCTTTCGCCCTATACTATCAGATATTAAACTGCATTTGGCCTACTAGTGTGGTTAGGCCCTTGAAACAGTGTCTGCTGCTCTTGGGTTTGCTACTCCACTGAACAAAGCAATGCCGCCTGTTTAGTCCTGTTACCAATTTTGAACTGCATTTAACCTACTTTATTCTTTGGCCCTATATCTGTTTCCTCCTCATCCTGCCCATTGCCCAGCCACTGCTAAATGAGTCTGCTGGTACATTGACCTAGACCACTACATTCCCCTTGTACTCTACACAGGCAGAATCTGACCCTGCTGAAAGTAAGGTTCCCCTTCCCGCATGTTATACCACCTTACACAGGGACAAAGAGGAAGGTGCAGATGAAAGTGCAGGTTCCTTCATCAGGTGGGGGGGCATACTCGTTGGCGACGTCACTGGCACAGGGCCCCTCAGAGTACGCAAAAGTGTCGCTGCTGGTGGGAGGCGCCCCCGCCATGCAAACACACCGCCGTACTTTGAGGGGCCCTGTGCCAGTGCCAATGCGAACGAGTGGGCCCCCCCTGCTTGCTCAGGATCACAGCACTTGCAACGTTTAAATACTTACCTTTCCCTGCAACACCGCCGTGACGTAGTCCGCATTTCCTGGGCCCACGAAAAACTTGAGCCAGCCCTACTCCCCCCACAACTTTCCCCCAATTCCCTATGCCCAACTATTATTATACAGTTAATTAAGATTGGCAAGCTTCAGAAACAAGAATGGATGTTTTTGGCATTAAAATGGGCACTGTAGGTGTTTTCCTGGCCTCCACTCACTGCCGACTATGCTTCCCCATTGACTTGCATTGGGTTTCGTGTTTCGGTCGATCCCCGACTTTTAGCGATAATCGGCCGACTGCACTCGACTCGACTCTGGACAAAATCGGGTTTCCCAAAACCCTACTCGATCTTAAAAAAATGAAAGTCGCTCAACCCTATTGGTAACCGCATGGGACAGCCCAAATTCCCCAACTTTCTTGAATAATAAGTTTGTACAATATCATGAAAGATTAGTAGTACAGATGGGTATAGCCAATAAAATTGTCAGTTATATCTCCATTTACCCTATGATTACACAAATGTGGGATAAATTGCTTAGGGCCACAGGCCACAGATTATTTAGATGATCAAATTTGGGATATATTGGATATACTTAATACTACTGTTGCTGTCCAAAACCAACTTATCATAGTCACTAATCAACATACTGTAGTACTGGATTACTTAACAGCAGCACAGGGTGGTATGTGTCAGGTTATTGGACCCGCATGCTGTCATTACATAGATCCCAATAGCACTATGAAGTTAAAGTTAAAGGATATTCAAAGACTCAGAGATCAATATAATAAAGGCAATGACCGTAATAAGGACAGTTGGTGGGCAGACACCTTCTCCTTTCTTAATCCAGCCAATTGGTTTAAGGGATTTGGGGGCTGGATAGCTGGAATCTTTCAAAGTTTGTTATATATTGTTGCCTTTATCCTTGTCATGTATGTAATACTAAAACTTGTTCTTTGGTGTATTTCTGTGTGTATTAGGAAATTCTGCACTAAGACAACTAATGATGAAACCAAAAGCGTTGCCACCCCTGCTCTTCTCTACACCGATTTCACAAAGTTACCTGATGAAGATGTTGAAGCCAAGCGCATGGCTATCTTCAAAAGATCCCCACTACTGTTATCAATAATTGTTATTCGTAAATTCTAGTATACAGGGGGGACGGGTACGCCGCAACAGCCATGACTGGTAACATGGCACCAGCCATGTGAAGACCAGTACCCCTCGAGCTTATAGCTTGGGATAGTACCTCTGATGCTGGACATTAACAAAATTTATCTAGGGGGGAATGTGAAGGAAGAAATTAAGAAAGATTCTCCATTTTGTGCTTTTCGACTCCATTTTGTTGTTTTGATATAAATTTTGTTAGTAGGCTAAAGTTTACAGCTGTTATGAGACCTTGATTGTTGCAATCTAAACAAAACATGAGACTGAGGGTGTATTGTTCTACACAACTTTGACGCACAGACTGTTCCTGCATTCTTATAGGTTAAGAACTGTGAGCGTGTTCTTATGCTGATTGGTTGAAGTATAATTTCTATGACTATGATAAGTCATACAGAATAAACGGGGGCCAGAGAGATCAGCTTGATCCCCCCCAAACAGAGACACACGTCTCCGTCTGGTCATTTTCAGTTGCCGGCAACACCTTGTATATTAATTTGGAAATCACTGAGTTAACCGTGAAGGATCACTTTAGATCCTCCCTCAACAAAAGGAACTGGCCAAGGAGCTCAGAGACAGAATTGTGGCAAGGCACAGATCTGGCCAGGGTTACAACAGAATTTCTGCAGTACTCAAGATTACTAAGAGAACAGTGGCCTCCATAATCCTTAAATGAAAGAAGTTTAGGACCACCAGAAGTCTTTCTAGACCTGGCCGTCCAGCCAAACTGAGCAATCGTGGGAGAAGAGCCTTGGTGAGAGAGGTAAAGAAGAACCCCAAGATCACTGTGGCTGAGCTCCAGAGATGCAGTAGGGAGATGGGAGAAAGTTCCACAAAGTCAACTATCACTGCAGCCCTCCACCAGTCGGGACTTTATGGCAGAGTCGCCCGACAGAAGTCTCTCCTCAGTGCAAGACATATGAAAGCCCGCATAGAGTTTGCTAAAAAACACATGAAGGACTCCCAGACTATGAGAAATAAGATTCTCTGGTCTGATGAGACGAAGATAGACCTTTTTCGTGATAATTCTAAGTGGTATGTGTGGAGAAAACCAGGCACTGCTCATCACCTGCCCAATACAATCCCAACAGTGAAACATGGTGGTGGCAGCATCATGCTATGTGGGTGTTCTTCAGCTTCAGGGACAGGACGACTGGTTGCCATTGAAGGAAACATGAATGCGGCCAAGTACAGAGATATCCTGTGTGAAAACCTCTCCCAGAGTGCTCTGGACCTCAGACTTGGCCGATGGTTCACCTTCCAACAAGACAATGACCCTAAGCACACAGCTAAAATAACAAAAGAGTGGCTTCAGAACAACTCTGACCATTCTTGACTGGCCCAGCCAGAGACCTGACCTAAACCCAACTGAGCATCTCTGGAGAGACCTGAAAATGGCTGTCCACCAACGTTCACCATCCAACCTGACGGAACTGGAGAGGATTTGCAAGGAAGAATGGCAGAGGATCCCAAATCCAGGTGTGAAAAACTTGTTGCATCATTCCCAAGAAGACTCATGGCTGCACTAGCTCAAAAGGTGCTTCTACTCAATACTGAGCAAAGGGGCTGAAGACTTATGACCATGTGATATTTCAGCTTTACTTTTTTAATAAATGTTCATAAATTACTACATTTCTGGGGTTTTTTTCAGTCAAGATGGGGTGCAGAGTGTACATTAATGAGAAAAAAATAAACTTTTTTGAATTTACCAAATGGCTGCAATGAGGCAAAGAGTGAAAAATTTAAAGGGGTCTGAATACTTTCCATACCCACTGTACAGTACATTACTGATCCTAAGTTACATCCTGTATTATCCTCCAGAGCTGCACGCACTATTCTGCTGGTGGCATCACTGTACATACATTCAGGATCAGAAATGTAATGTATCTACACAGTGACTGCACCAGCAGAATAGTGAGTGCAGCTCTGGGGTATAATACAGGATGTAACTCAGGATCAGTACAGGATCAGTAATGTATGTACAAAGCAACTGCACCAGCAGAATAGTGAATGCAGCTCTGGAGTATAATACAGGATATAACTCAGGATCAGTAATGTAATGTATGTACACAGCGACTGCACCAGCAGAATAGTGAGTGCAGCTCTGCAGTATAATACAGGATGTAACTCAGGATCAGTAATGTAATGTATGTACACAGTGACTGCACCAGCAGAATAGTGAGAGCAGCTCTGGAGTATAATACAGGATGTAACTCAGGATCAGTAATGTATGTACACAGTGACTGCACCAGCAGAATAGTGAGTGCAGCTCTGGAGTATAATACAGGATGTAACTCAGGATCAGTAATGTAATGTATGTACACAGTGACTGCACCAGCAGAATAGTGAGTGCAGCTCTGGAGTATAATACAGGATGTAACTCAGGATCAGTAATGTAATGTATGTACACAGTGACTGCACCAGCAGAATAGTGAGTGCAGCTCTGGAGTATAATACAGGATGTAACTCAGGATCAGTAATGTAATGTATGTACACAGTGACTGCACCAGCAGAATAGTGAGTGAAGCTCTGGGGGATAATACAGGATCAGTATGGAATGTATGAGGGCGGCACTCACTCTTTTAGTTGATGGGATTCTCAGACAATCCTCTTCCACAATGAATCCGCACTGAACGCCGACTTCAGTGACAAAATCCAGGTATTCTCTGTACTGAGTCTTGTTACTGGATTTCCTGTTGTATTTTCCATAGAAGTTGAAGAAGCAGCAGGGCAACACAAAGAAGCGGCAGGAGTAGGATGATCTGGGGGAGAAGACGTGGATGAAGGCAAGAAACAAGCAGGCACCCTGTCCGCTGATGCTTCCTGCTGGAGGAGGCGTGTGAGGTCACCCAGCGAGCGGCTCCTCACACAGGAAACCACCTACAGTGAGAGCAAATCTAAAGGTACCTTCACACTAAATGATATCGCTAGCGATCCGTGACGTTGCAGCGTCCTGGCTAGCGATATCGTTGTGTTTGACACGCAGCAGCGATCAGGATCCTGCTGTGATGTCGCTGGTCGTTGATTAAAGTTCAGAACTTTATTTGGTCGTCCGATCGCCGTGTATCGTTGTGTTTGACAGCAAAAGCAACGATACCAGCGATGTTGTACAATGGTAACCAGGGTAAATATCGGGTTACTAAGCGCAGGGCCGCGCTTAGTAACCCGATGTTTACCCTGGTTACCAGTGTAAAATGTAAAAAAACAAACAGTACATACTCACCTTCGCGTCCCCCGCCGTCCGCTTCCTGCACTGACTGAGCGACGGCCGTAAAGTGAAAGCACAGCACAGCGGTGACGTCACCGCTCTGCTGTTAGGGCCGGCGCTCACACAGAGCAGGAAGCGGACGCCGGGGGACGCGAAGGTGAGTATGTACTGTTTGTTTTTTTACATTTTACACTGGTAACCAGGGTAAACATCGGGTTACTAAGCGCGGCCCTGCGCTTAGCAACCCGATGTTTACCCTGGTTACCCAGGGACCTCGGCATCGTTGGTCGCTGGAGAGCTGTCTGTGTGACAGCTCCCCAGCGACCAAACAGCGACGCTGCAGCGATCGGCATCGTTGTCTGTATCGCTGCAGCGTCGCTTAAGTGTGACGGTACCTTAAGAGTGTGTGCAGTCCTCAGGGACACTGGAGTCCCAGGTCACGGACATTTATAGAGGCCGTACAAAAGACAAAGGAGTACACCCCCTTAAGATTTTAACCAATAACTCCCTAAAAACAGCAACAATTTCATAACTTTGACGAGACTGAGTTCCATGGAGCATTTTTTAATCCCTAACATGAAGGCAAGGCGAATAATATAACTCTTGTAAAATATTCTGTTTTACGCACATTAGTTGATGCAAAAATGAGTACACCCCACATCAAAGACCACTACACCTAGGATTTTGTATGACCTCCATGACTGTAAAGATCAGCACTTTTATAATTATTTATTTATAAAGCAGCTTTATTTAACCTCTTCAACCCTGGGCGAGTTTCCTTTTTTCCCCTCCCCTTTTTCCCAGAGCAATAACCTTTTGTATTTTTCCTTCATCAATGGCCATATAAGGGCTTGTATTTTGGGGGACAAGTTGTACTTTTGAATGATTAAATGACACCATTGTTTTTAGCAGTTGTAACCATGGCTAAATTTTCAATATTTTTAGCCAAATTTCCATTTTTTTCACAAATAAACGCAAAAATTATCGACCTAAATTTACCACTAACGTGAAGCCTAATATGTCCCGAAAAAACAAACTCCGAACCGCTAGGATCTGTTGAAGCGTTCCTGAGTTATTACCTCATAAAGGGACACTGGTCAGAATTGCAAAAAATGGCGAGGTCATTAAGGTCAAAATAGGCTGGGTCATGAAGGGGTTAAATTAGTCCTAATAGTACAATGCACTGTAATAATGAAGTATTGCACTGTATTTTATGACCAATGATCTCCTAGACAACCGCTGATTGGCAGGGACAGAGGGTAAGGTGTTGGGATTGGCGCTACCGCCGGTTGCAGCAGTTACAGCTGGGTGCCTGCTGTGTTGCACTGCTGACACCTGTGCTGTACGGAGCAGGCTCAGCTCTCGAGCCCGATCCATACAAGCAATACCTACATCTGCTGTACACAAACAGCAGATGTCGCTAAGGTTTTAAAGATGCACATCAGGGGCACCAACAATGTCTGAGGCCCATAAAGCCAGGTATGATGGCTGGTTACAGAGAACAGTAGCGGCACAGCATATACGCAGAAGACAGGCCGGACATGTCGCTGGTTTCATTACCGAGCAGCGATTACAGGAAGCCACGGCGTGAGCTCATCAGAATGGTTCCCGATTATCCAATCAGTGTCTGGAAATAAGTAATTATCACTGGGCGTAATAGCGGATTCCTGGGGAAAGTAGGAATAAAAAATTACTATCACCACATTCTGAAATTTTGAGGGCACACGTATAAAGAAAATCAAGGTTATTTACTACGGGATGTTGGAAAAAACATGAAGCAATAATCCAATTTGTGGCACGGGTGTTTTTTTCCCCCAACATGGAAAATCTGCTACGTTAGTTAAAGCAAAGTGGATGAGATGTCTAGAAAACGTAGCCCCTCTAGGTGTTAGAAAAAGGGGAAGAGTTTGTAGAATTTTTTTTATACATTTTTTAATCACTGTAAGCTTTTATGAGGAGCCCCAAAAATAAAAAAAAATTGTGTAAAAATCGCGTTTTTAAATGCAGAATCGCTGGACTCCGGCACCAAGAACAATGATTAGAAAAGAATCAAAACTGCACAAAAATACAGTTAAAAAAAGCAAGAAAAATCTAATAAAAAAAGAAAGAGAAAGGATGCAATAAAAAGCAGATTGGTAATGAGTATTATATGGTGGGGACACCTGCGATACCGGGGTCTGTATCCAGTCTGCAGCGGACACTAGTGCAGTCAGTCACGGAGGAATAGAAGCACGGATAATGTGACACACACTTTAGTCTCTTGGGGGCGAATACTAGTATTTATGGTTTTAAAATTATTTTTTTATTATTTTTTTTAATGTATGCACAGATTAATTAAAGGAGTTAAAACAAAATATTGCCTAACCACAGGATAGGAGATCAGAAGGACATTATAGGAGTCCGCAAAACCCAACTGAATGACTCTACTGCTTATCAAAAACTAAATATGTATTTTGTGAATGAAGAAAAAAAAAATCAAGTGAAGCAAAATATTTCCTAATTGTAAAATGCTGCAATTTTTTTTTTTTTTTTTTTAACCGCAAGAGATCTCATGAGGGGCAGACGGTTGCCACATTTACCATGTACACTCGTCCTGCTGATCGCGGGGCACCAAGAGTGATCAGGTGAGGGGCACAACTGAGGAGCGGCAGGTACATGCTAATGGTGGCGTTCAGAGGTAACATCCCATCTCTGCCTTTTAATCAACAGCATTAAAGGGGTATTCCATTGCCATGATACCGATGACCAGTCCTATCGATACAGGCAATCTTAAAACCTCTTTAAAAAAGCCACTATTACTTGAATACATTTTTATTTTTTACCTGATGTAAATGCCGCTGTTCTCCTGAATCCGGCGGAGTTTTTCTTTTTTTCCTGCGCCTCTCGGTTCCTGAGATATGATCCCTCTTCTGTGTGTATAAATCTAATCTTGTTAGTCAAATGGGCGTGATCCTATGAAGGACCACTCCCACTTGGCAACAAGACTAGATTTATGTATAGGGAAAAAGAGGGCCATATCTCAGGAATGGAAAGGCGCAGGAAAAAAAGAAAAACGACGCCGGATTCAGGAGCACGGCGGCATTTACACCAGGTAAAAAGAAATACATATTTATGGAAAGTGACAGGTTTTATTTAAAGGCAGAGACTGTGACAACACATCCTGAAAACAAAAAGCCTCATACAGCCCCAAAAAGCAAAGAACAAAAATCTGAAAAAGATGGCTGTGATCCTCAAGACTAACATTGGCCCGTCCCTCAAGGGGTTAAATGGATTATCCCTTGAAAGCAAATATCCATTAAAATAATACCAGGCTTTGTGTGTAAGAGAGAAGCGGGCGATTTCTCATGCGTTGGCGAACGTGTAGGTCTCCCGCCGTCATGTGCCTACTCCTCGAGGTGGAGAATAATACCCCGCGGCCCCCCGCTGGCATCCCCCGGGGCCCCCGCTAATTGCTGAGCAGTAAAAGGTTTCGCAGAGGTAAATGTAATTGATGTAATGGCTCTCGCCAGAGACGAATGTCACTAATCTATCGGGGAGCGGGTCTTCGAGAATAAATTAGCCGAGGTCAATTAAAAAGGGGAAAATAAGAAGCGACGCACATCTCGTGTATAGAGATCACACTGCTCACCTCCAGGACGGTTTGTGGCCCGTACATAGCCCAGATTTTTCTCCTGCGGACATCTATGCCTCGACCTGGGTACTTTATTTTGTAAAAATATAAGAGACAAAAATAAAATACATTATTTAATTCCTTGTAATGTTTTCCATTGCTGCAGCTCCTGTGTTTATTGACATACTCTATGACTAAGGACGCGGTTAGAGCGGTTTCTGTACCACTATTCACAAATGGACTTTTAAAGATATAGATTTATAATAATGCTTGAAGATTTTTTTATCTTTGGATGTACTCATCCACTTATTTCTCAATATTGTACATGGACATTCCTGTGACGCAGTTTTTCAGTGAAATATAGAAACTCCACAGTATGACAACTTCTCATTTAAAGCAAATCTGTCACCAGATTACAATCAGTGTCTCTCTTCCATGATGCTGCAGAATCTCCACCTGCTAACCTGGTTTACAGCTCCTCAGTATCCCTCCTCCTGCAGAATCTCCACAGCTCCTCAGTATCCCTCCTCCTGCAGAATCTCCACAGCTCCTCAGTGTCCCTCCTCTCTGCTGCAGAATCTCCACAGCTCCTCAGTGTCCCTCCTCTCTGCTGCTGCAGAATCTCCACAGCTCCTCAGTGTCCCTCCTCTCTGCTGCTGCAGAATCTCTATAGCTCCTCAGTGTCTCTCCTCTCTGCTGCTGCAGAATCTCTACAGCTCCTCAGTGTCCCTCCTCTCTGCTGCTGCATAATCTCTACAGCTCCTCAGTGTCCCTCCTCCCTGCTGCTGCAGAATCTCCACAGCTCCTCAGTGTCCCTGCTTTCTGCTGCTGCAGAATCTCTATAGCTCCTCAGTGTCCCTCCTCTCTGCTGCTGCAGAATCTCTACAGCTCCTCAGTGTCCCTCCTCCCTGCTGCAGAATCTCTACAGCTCCTCAGTATCCCTCCTCTCTGCTGCTGCAGAATCTCTACAGCTCCTCAGTGTCCCTCCTCCCTGCTGCAGAATCTCCACAGCTCTTCAGTGTCCCTCCTCTCTGCTGCTGCAGAATCTCTACAGCTCCTCAGTGTCCCTCCTCTCTGCTGCAGAATCTCCACAGCTCCTCAGTGTTCCTCCTCTCTGCTGCTGCAGAATCTCTACAGCTCCTCAGTGTCCCTCCACCTGCAGAATCTCTACAGCCCCTCAGTGTCCCTGCTCTCTGCTGCTGCAGAATCTCTACAGCTCCTCAGTGTCCCTCCTCTCTGCTGCAGAATCTCCACAGCTCCTCAGTGTTCCTCCTCTCTGCTGCTGCAGAATCTCTACAGCTCCTCAGTGTCCCTCCACCTGCAGAATCTCTACAGCCCCTCAGTGTCCCTGCTCTCTGCTGCTGCAGAATCTCCACCTGCTGGCCTGGTTTACAGCTCCTCAGTGTCCCTCCTCTCTGCTGCTGCAGAATCTCCACCTGCTGGCCTGGTTTACAGCTCCTCAGTGTCCCTCCTCTCTGCTGCTGCAGAATCTCCACCTGCTGGCCTGGTTTACAGCTCCTCAGTGTCCCTCCTCTCTGCTGCTGCAGAATCTCCACCTGCTGGCCTGGTTTACAGCTCCTCAGTGTCCCTCCTCTCTGCTGCTGCAGAATCTCCACCTGCTGGCCTGGTTTACAGCTCCTCAGTGTCCCTCCTACTGCAGAATTTCCGCTCATGTGGCATGACTGACAACTCCACCAGTGTCCCTTTTCCCTGCTGCTACAGAGTAACCCCCTGTCTAGTAAAGGAAGTCAAGTCCCAGGACTCAGGTGTTGGCTAATTGCTTTTTTATGTCAATGCATAAAACCAAGTAGGCCTTTCAGCCCATCCCAGGCTTTTTTCAATAACACGATTTACTCCGCATTGACTTTCCAGGAGCACACAGAGTGCCGACCCATCTTCCACTATAACCACCTGCACAGGTTTATTGAGAGCTCCATATTTGTTTTCCCCCTCCTCCATCTGCTGAATCTCCACTTGCTTAGCATATGTGACAGATCCATCAATGTCCCTCCTCCCTGCTGCTGCAGATTCTCCACCTATGCCCTCCTCCCTGCTGCTGCTCAGATCTCACATTGCCAGGTACAACCTGCAGCTGTCAAGTGGGTGAGACTGAATATACTTATACTTATCAGTATTCTGTGGCTGCCAGATGAGCGCTGCCTTCTGCCTGCCCTATCCTGATTACTTGGCCTGGTGCAACATCCTTGTTGTGGTGTGACACATGACAGTGCAAGGCCAGCTAATCAAAAGAGGAGCCAGGGATGGTGACAGACAGGTAGGAGGCAGCTCACACGGTTCCTGCTTGGCAGCCACAGAACACTGATGCAGTCGCAGGACTGGGGTCCTATGAATCAATTCGATCATCTCCATTAGTCTGATTTTTATTAACTAAGTTTCAGTCTGCAGTCTTCATTCCATCATCCATACTCAGGACTCCCAATATTATTTCCAGACGGACCCAAATTTCAGATTTTTATGTTGTGGGATGGTCTATCCCAGTAATATAGGCTGGACGGCAGATCTGCGTGCTGCTAACTTCATTGCTTATCCCAGCACAGCTTCTATCCTGCACATATTTCCTCTTCATGTGCTTTCCTCCTTTTCTATAGCCCGTTTTCTCAAACTATACATGCTTTCTTCTCTCTTCACCAGAGATGTGTACCATCCTCTCCCTGCTGCTACCCCTAGCACGGAGAGAAGGGAAGAAGAGGGGAGAGAGTGCGTCCGCACCAGGACCTATGGCGGATTTGTATCATTTTGCAGTTCACTCAGATGAAGAAAGGAATTACAGCAGCAAAATGGTAGAAAATGTTTACTGAAGACTAATTAGAAAGTTGCTTAATTTTACAATTAGGAATCAAAACATAAAAGATTTTGTATAAAGGCGTACATAGGCTTTAAAGCTCAAACCTTCCTCACTGGCTTAGATAGAGTTAACCTAATTGCCCGCCATGTTATACACTGAAGTCCAGACTTTTACTAGAGCAATAACATGGGTACTGGGTAACTCATATGTGGCAAGAATTAATCAAGAAATGGGGTCAACTCTTCACAATGACCTTTATTAATTACAGATACAAGATAAAAGAACATTTACAATGAAAGGCAACAAAATGGTGATGTGGAGCAAGAGACCTAATAGCCATAAAAAAAACACAATTATTTATATTTACCCCTTCATTGCTTAAAATATGCACCAGGAGCCCATTTCCACATCCCAGGTCCACAAAGGATTGCTTCTCAGTAAGTCCTTTTTGCAGTCGCTCTTCTTCCCAAAGAACCTAAAATCAGAAGTCACAAATAAAATAAAAAAAAAAAATCTTTGCTAGAAAAAAAAAAGTAAAAACAAATCTGATTATAAACTATCTTCATATTGCAGGATACCAACCCCTATGAAGAAACGTTCAGACGAGTATCCCAATCTATAATTGTCTAAGGTCCACTTCCATCTGTTTGTCTGTCTGTAACCGAAATCCCGCATCGCTGATTGGTCGTGGCCGGCCGGGCGCGACCAATCAGCGACATTGGCGACGCACTGTGTTTAAATCCCGTGCCAATCAGTGAAGCATGGTTCAAATCCGGCGCCAATTCGCGGCCGGACTGCGCCTGTCGCTGATTGTTCGCGGCCGCGACCAATTAGTGAAGCCAGGGCCAGCTCCAGGTTTTTGAGGGCCCCAGGCGAAAGAGTCTGACAGCCCACGTAGCATATAGCACAGCCCACGTAGTATATAGCACAGCCCACGTAGTATATAGCACAGCCCACGTAGTATATAGCACAGCCCACGTAGTATATAGCACAGCCCACGTAGCATATAGCTCAGCTACGTAGTATATCACAGCCCACGTAGTATATAGCACAACTGGCCGCGACCAATCAGCGATATTGGGGCGGAATTTAAACACCGCTTCCCTTTTTCTACTATTGATGCTGCCTATGCAGCATCAATAGTAAAAACATATAATGTTAAAATAATAATAAAAAAAATAAAATCATTTTATTCTTACCTTCCGGCATCCGCAGCAGCCTTTTCCGCTCCTTGCGACGCTCCAATCCCAAGAACGCATTGCGGCAATGACTCCAGATGACTTAGCGGTCTCGCGAGGAGCATCGCTAAAGGCCTGGGCTGGATTCGGGAGCCACCAGAAGGTGAGTATATAACTTTTTTATTTTAATTATTTTTTTGACCGGGATATGGTGCCCACATTGCTATCCACTGCGTGGGCCCTGCTATCCACTGCGTGGGCCCTGCTATCCACTGCGTGGGCCGTGCTATATGCTGCGTGGGCCGTGCTATATGCTACGTGGGCCGTGCTATATGCTACGTGGGCCGTGCTATATGCTACGTGGGCCGTGCTATATGCTACGTGGGCCGTGCTATATGCTACGTGGGCCGTGCTATATGCTACGTGGGCCGTGCTATATGCTACGTGGGCCGTGCTATATGCTACGTGGGCCGTGCTATATGCTACGTGGGCCGTGCTATATGCTACGTGGGCCGTGCTATATGCTACGTGGGCCGTGCTATATGCTACGTGGGCCGTGCTATATGCTACGTGGGCCGTGCTATATGCTACGTGGGCCGTGCTATATGCTACGTGGGCCGTGCTATATGCTACGTGGGCCGTGCTATATGCTACGTGGGCCGTGCTATATGCTACGTGGGCCGTGCTATATGCTACGTGGGCCGTGCTATCCGCTGCGTGGGCCGTGCTATATGCTACGTGGGCCGTGCTATATGCTACGTGGGCCGTGCTATATGCTACGTGGGCCGTGCTATATGCTACGTGGGCCGTGCTATATGCTGCGTGGGCCGTGCTATATGCTGCGTGGGCCGTGCTATATGCTGCGTGGGCCGTGCTATATGCTACGTGGGCCGTGCTATATGCTACGTGGGCCGTGCTATATGCTACGTGGGCTGTCACTCATTCGCCCGGGGCCCTCAAAAACCTGGAGCTCACCCTGGCTTCACTAATTGGTCACGCCCGGCTGCGAACAATCAGAGACAGACGCAGTCCGGCCACGATTTCACGCGGGATTTGAACCACGCTTCACTAATTGGTCGTGCCCGGCCGGCCGAATCCTGTGTATTCATTGCATTATTCTGAAATTTTCAGAAATAAACTACATACATATTCTAGAATACCCAATGCGTTAGAATCGGGCCACCATCTAGTATTATATATGTCCCATGTGCTTTCCTCCTTGTCTACAGTCTGTTTTCTCTGCCTTCCCCGATACTGTACATGCTTTCTTCCCTCTCACCAGAGATCTATGTACAACCTTCTCCATGCTGCTATCTCTAACACTGAGAGAAGGGAAGATGAGGGCAGAGAGCAACAGAACCAGGATCCCAAAGTCATCGCTGGAGAAAAGGAGGCCATCAGATCGGGAATAAAATACAGAAGATTGGGTGGTCCACTGAACAGAGGCATAAAATAGTGAGCGGAATTCTCGCACACTGCCCCTAGTGGTGGAGGTGGTATTTTTGTTTTAATACAGTATATATTTTTGTCCCATAAACTATTTTTTTTTTTAATATCTAAGTCACCTTAGTGGAGGCAGCTTTTTTTTTTTTTTTTTTTTTTTTTTTTTTTAAGCTTATCTCTTGTCCCCTAGTTTTAGCTGGAGGTATTATTTCCAATCTATATCAGTTTCCCCTAATGCTGAGGGGAGTTGTGTTTTGGTTAAAAAGATATATCTACCTCCCCCTAGTGGTGGCAGAACATTAATACATGTTTATCTTAATACATATTTATCTCCTCCTAGTGGTGGCTAGAGGTATTGTTTATTATACCTATTTCCCCCTAGTGGTGGCTGCAAGTAGAGATATCTGCATTAAAAAAAAAAAAAAAAAAAGCCCCAACCATTATAATGAGAATAAAGAAATTAGTACATCATTTTGGCAGTGATTATAAAATCTGGAGATTCCCTAAGTTTCATTACATATTATCTGGCCAGTTTCGTCACTTTCTGCTCCAGGAGCTCAGTAATGATTCCTACAGAACAACTTTTTTTTTTTTTTTTTTTTTAATTTCCATCTGTAAATTGATTTCACTCTGTGCTGGATACACATTTCCCACGTGTTCCCCTATTTAAAGCCAACGTGATTCTGGCAGAGAAATTGGCCACGCAAGACCTAAAAACCGGGTCATATAACAGCTGGGAGTTTTATTAGGGCAATTACAAAGACTTACTAACAAGTATGTTGCAATGGCGACATCTTCATATACAAACTTCTCTGGATCGGTCACTTCAGGCCAGACCTTCGGGTGGAAGAAAAAAAAAAAAAAAACATATGAAAATAAATTATTAATTAAAAACTAAATTTTCTGGCTCCTTCCCTGAGAAGTAGACAGAAAGCCATCGGCTGTGCAGAGCCAGTTGTGGGGAGTGACTGAGCATGTGTGACCACTGGCGCTCGGCTCGTTAGGTGGACGTGCACACTGGTATACATTATGAACAGTAGGTGGCGCCATTGCTATGTAAGAAAAAGTAATAATTAATTATGGGATCAGGGGGGGATTTAACCGCATAAAAATGGTTCATTTTTTAGAATCTATACATTGAAAATTATATTTAATGGTGGGACAACCCCTTTAAGTCTTCGAGGAGGAGCAGAACCTACAGAAGTGGTATTAGAAGTCACGAAGGTTACCGGCTTACAGACCGATTTCCTTACCGGAAGTAGGTTATTGTACCCTGGCCCTGATGACTCGAATTCTCATGTGCCATTTCAAGAACATTCGCACAGGAGCTCCATTACCGCTACCCACAAAATGATCCCAGAGCTATCTGTTGTCCTGTGTGGTATGAAAATTTTTCTAGCTATCTACTTCGGCCAATCAGAGGTGACCAAAGAGATCACATGGCATGAAGTTCTGCCCATGAGGATCCAGCCGGAAACAGATGTAAAATAGAATATGGGCCCTGGGGAGTAAGGAGCGGGAGAACGTCTGCCTCTCTTTAGATGAGATGGTTTTGACATTAAATGTAGGATTTTCTAGGGCATCTAAGGCCGGAATGTGAGGTCGGGAAACAATTCACTGTTCTGATTAGATTTTAGAGTGTGACGCGGCAGTGATGGATGAGCGCCGGCTACCTTCACCATATCTCTGTACTTCTCCTTCAGCCTCCGATACTGCCTGCTATATTTATCCACGGCAATGAGGGATAGGGTGCTCTTAAAGTCACTCTTCTTGTCCTCCGTGGACCACTTCGCCAGCCGAGACAGCAGCTCATCTTTCATCCAGGAGATTTTAGGGTATATAACGCCATCCGATTCCCAGCCGTCCGCGTATACAGCGAGCAGGGAGAGTGACCTGGAAAACACGGACTGGACCAGTTATGCAGCAAAAAGGATTTGGAGGTTTTCAGGTACTTTAACCCCTTAATGGCAAGGGTAATTTTAACTTCTGCAACTCTTTTTCTTCTTGCAAGAGCCAACATTTGTTTATTTTACCATCATATCTTTTTTGAGGGGGGGGGGGGTTGTTTTAACAGCAGTGCAGTAAGAATGACTAGGGCAGGCAGGATAGCTACAGTGATACCAAACTAGTATAACAAATAATATTTTTTAACTTAAAAGAATTGTGGAAGTTTGTAAAAAAAAATTTAATAACACACACACATATATTATATATATATATATATAATTTATTTATTTATTATTTTTTTTAAATTCATGACCGAAAGGATGGGCTCCCTTGAAATTGTACCGGAAAATGAAGTATTTTTCCCAGAAAATTATTATAGTGACATGTTTTGTTATACACATGTTTATTTCCTTTGTATGTACTGGGAGAACATTAAAAAAAAACAGAAAAAAAGAGCAAATTGGACATCATTTCACACAAAAAAACAAACAAAAATGGTAAATGGTCCGGACAAAATTGTGGGTCAATAACTTTGTTTCAAACATGTGATGCTCATTCAAACTCACCTGTGGCAAGTAACAGGTGACGGCAATATGAAAATCACACCTGAAACCAGATAAAAAGGGGAGAAGTCCTTTGTCCACAGTGCGCAACATAATGAAGTTTACAATCCATGGCACTGTAGCTAATCTCCCTAGATGTGGACAGCAAAGAAATTGATGAAAGGTTGTAACGTAGAATAGCCCGGATGGTGGATAAGCAGTCCCAATCATGTTCCAAGGAAATTCAAGCTGTCCTGCAGGGTCAGGGTGCATCAGTGTCAGAGCAAATTATCCATCGACATTTGAATGAAAAGAAACACTATGGCAGGAAACCCAGGAGGACCCCTCTGCTGACACAGACATAAAAAAGCTAAATTGCAGTTTGCCAAAATGTATGCGAGTGGTCAAAAAAACCTACTGACAATGTATCTTGTGGACAGATGAGACCAAGATAAAGCTTTTTGGTAAAGCACATCATACTGGTTTACCAAAAACGGATTAAGGCCTACAAAGAAAAGAACACAGTACCTACAGTCAAATATGGTGGAGATTCAAAGATGTTTTGGGGTTATCATGAAATCTGAAAATGACCAAAGGATTTTGGGTCACACTATAGTGCACATCCATTTTTGAAGCCACTGCTGCCAGATCCCAAATGGTCCCGATAAGCCCCTATACTGGGAAGGGGGCGAAACGCGTAGGGATGGAGATATGGGACATATTAAGTCACGTATTCAGATAAGTAATCTATTTTTGATCATAGCTGACTGTGCCCGGCACTCCATGGCAGGAGTATGTTAAGCGCCATAATGTGCAGCGCGGTAGCCATGAGAGACCAGTGATACGGCTTAATGTCTATGAGGCTTTTCTGTATGTTTGCTATATTGGTATGCAGACATGGGATTCATTATGCTATATAGATTTAGTTGAACAATCAATTGTGGTTGCAGTAACTTATTGCTGGTAGTCCTTGACAGGATTTGTGTCTAAAAAAAGTGTGAGAAATTGCAATATGGCGGTTATGAGTAACCAGTGATAACTTTCATCTATCTGAAGCCTCTGTTTATGTCTGCTATGGTTATTACCAATTTATTCTATAAGCTAATGATGGCAGCAGTATAATGTAATTTGCACAAGAGCACCTTACATTATTATGGTCTCCAACTACTAAACTCTGGGAGACTTCTGCTCATCTGTACCCTTTAGTAAATTATCTCCTATATTCTACAGACTGTGGAGGCAATTATCAAGTTTTGACAATACACAAAAACAACCTAGATCAGATTTTTGGCCTCTAAATGTACAGAGTGAGTCTATAGGGTACACATTACTGGGCATCATTCTGTGCATGTATCCAAGTCACTGCAGCAATAGATTGTGTGCTGCTTTTAGATTTTATATCTTTTCACATTCACAGCGTGATCTAGGTTCTAGTTGTGTGTATGGTGTTTGGGGTTTTGGGCGTGGGTAGTTGTTAGGGCCCGATTAGGGCAAGGAGGGACAGCCGTCGCTGAGTGGGGGCGCCACATCGAATTTTAAGGTGCCAACCTCCGCTGCCAGGAAGGTGTGAGTTCCATTAGGGTGAACAATAGGAACTCAGTCAGGAATACATCTCTTCATGAAAAGAGTTCCTGCGGTATCTCGGCTGTTACCTATACCCCACACAGACCTAGGGTTTATGGTGTTGGTAGTTATTATGGGTTTAATCATCTATGAGATTTTACATAGGATTCATTAAAAGCTATTTTTTAAGGGTATTTTTTCTTCTTTTGGTTGCTAGATCATAATATAGTGCCCAGTGTCCATAATATAGTGCCCAGTGTCAGAGAGCTAGGTTTGCATCGTAGGTTTGATCACTGCAGGACAATGACCCCAAACACACTTCAAGAAGCCCCCAGAAGCGGATGGAAACAAAGCACAGGAGAGTTCGGCAGTGGCCAGCAATGAGTACGGATCTAAAGCCCATGGAACAAAAAAGGAAATAAATAGTTGCAATAATTTTCTGGATTTTATTTTTTTTCATTTTTTTTTCAGGTGGACTTGAACTTGTGATCGTTTGACTGCTTGTACTACAAGGGCCTTCAGCAGGCCACCCCATGTCACCCCGCGAAAGCTTTTATTGTATCGTGCCACTTAAATACTAGTCTGAGATCGACTGCGGCATTTAAGTGGTTAAACAGCAGCCACCAGAGTTTGCTCTGACCGTTGCCATTACAGGGCAGCATCCAGGCTGTATAAAACAGTCAGCACCTGCATTGTACGGAGCAGGCCCAGCTACAGCACGCTCTGTACTCCTGCACCCCCCATAGCATGTACTACTAACCCATCCTTAGGATAGGACATGCATATTAGACCAGTGGCGGCCTTGACTCCCAGCACTGCTGCCGATCAGCTCATAGATGGACCAGTGATTGCAGCCTCCCCTTCACTGTTTACCATACACAGCGCCATTCATTGTGTAGTGGTTATTGTGGGTACTGCAGCCGCCCTTCTACCAGCTCATCAGCACAGGTGCAAGAAGTCAGCCATCGATCAGTGTGATTTTGATGACCCTCACAATATCATCAACCCCAAAAAATGTAATACGTCCCATATCCCATGCATATCTGAATTGGGGGCAAACACGTGTCCTAACACGGGAGGCGGCCGTACTCCCACCTCAGACATTTACAGCATTTTCCCAGGATGTCAAAACTATCGGACAGACTGAAGGGCGACCTCGGGGGAAGTTCTCCAACCACTGTCCCGCCCATGAGGAAGGAAAAGAAAAAAGAGGAGGATCACGTTACAGTTCCGGCGCTGGCTGGAAGTACACCGCGTTCACCGCTTGATTTGCACAGCTCTGTGCACTGTATAGTGGCCATTCGTGGACATTACAGCTTAACTCTTATTTAAAGGGGTTGTCCACCTCTGAAGGCCTTTTTTTCCTCTTTATTTAAATGCAAGGCATTAGGTCTAAAAATCATTTCTGCAATCGGCTTTCATTACAAACTTTGCACCATTTCACTCCCATGGCCTCTGTGTTTAGGGAACAGGGAGTTAGAAAGGTGAAAAAAAAATAAAATAAAGAGCCCAAGAGGAAAGTGAAAAATGCAAAATTTCTCATTTTTAATACAGACTGTGGTATGAAATAAAAAGCAAGCAAACAAAAAAAAAAAAAAAAAAACACATTTAAAACAAACAGAATTTTCTTATGCAAATCAATGCAAAATAAAATAAGACAGGAGGCGAAATGAAGACATGGATGCGGAGTAGTGAGCGCCGCCGGATCGCCATTAATGAGAGGGTGTCGCCGGCCACCGGAGCTTTCCACCACCGCCGACGGGCCTGGCGCTAATGTAAACCGCTCACCATTCGTCAGCCTCCACGTGTGCCAGACGGATCTGATAGATGTTGTTCCTCCTGACCTGGAAGTGTCCGCGGCTCGGCTCCTCCAAAGGCACAAAAGTCACAGCGCGGCCGGAGACGTCTGCGGAGGGATTCAGGAGACACGGAGCGTTACTCTCTGGCGGCGCGGAGCACAACATTCTCACTATTTCTATTAACGACTTGTTAATAGACGTCAGCGGTGGTCATGTGAGGGGGCTCCGAGCCCCCCATTTACCCAATATTAGCAGGCCCGCTCACATCGCTCTGCCTGTGAATGAGGTACATGAGATTTTGCATTTTTTATATACGTGTCCTTGTTATTGCCATTCCAATTGGCTGATCATATGATCTCTGTATAAGTATGGGGGGTGTACTTTGTTTTCTAGGGCTTCATAAAGACTAGTGATGAGCGAACATGCTTGGATAAGGTGTTATCTGAGCATGCTCGGGTGCTAACCGAGTGACCTTGACGTGCTCAAATAATATATTCGAGTCCTCACAGCCACATGTCTCATGGCTGGTTGACAGCCGCAACATATGTGTTTGTTAGACAATCCCTGAATGTGTTGAGGCAGTCGAACAACCGCGAGACATGCAGCTGCGGGGACTCAGACATATTATTCCAGCATGTCGAGGTCAGCACCCGAGCATGCTCAGATAACACCTTATTCCAGCACGGTCGCTCATCACTAATAGTGAGCTATCTATAGAATTTTTATGTGAAAACAAGATTGTTGGGATTAGTTACAAAACTCGGCTCATCAACAAAGACCAATTCCTTAAAAGATTCTTTATTAAATATATTTTTTATACAAAGATCAAAAAAACAAAAAAAATGTGAAAAAACCAGACAAACAAAAAAAAAAATATATAGAAAAAACCAAAAGTGAAAAAAAATACCAAAAAGTCAGTTGCTGGTCTGTATCCTGAAATTAAACCAGCAGGGCTACTATTAGACCTATTTGGCCGTACAATCGCCCTAACTGGTCTCCTGCCTATCAGTGGAGGTTGGCACCCTCTTGAAACGCAAATAGCGCCCCCACTCAGCGGCGGCTAGCCCTCAATTCCCTATACATCCCTGTAATAGGACAAAAATTACAACCATGATATACCAACGTAACAAGAGATAGATGCCCTAGTAATAAAAAAACGTATAATGCAGAGAATCTATATATGGGCCTAACCAGCAATTAGCCACCGTATCAAAAAACATTGATTACCAACCAATTTGCCTAATGAATTTTTTAGAATACCTAGGAGAGAGGGGGGGGATATGATATAATTAACTGACCCTCCACAGTGCCTATTTGGCAGAATCCCTCCCTGGCTGCGGAGGTTGGCACCCTATATAATGCGCAATGTGGCGCCCCCGCTCAACGAAGGCTGACCCTCTCTCTCCCTAACGATCTCTCCCCTAATACACCTACCATAAAAATGAAATATGGGGATAAGAAAGAGGTTATAGGGAAGAATAATCTTGATAAATTATTTAGGCAGGAAACATTCATCTTTCAAATGTAATAAGATCAGGTGCCATTAGCTTGAGTTAGATATAGGCAGGCTCCAGTGCAATATTTGTTGCTCCTGCATTTACCCTTTATGGATCGCAGATAAATAGTGGCTGAAACTGATGTCAGATTTCTACTGCATTATGCCCAAACAAATCAGCCATGTTTGCCCATTCACAAAACAGGTCATAGACAAAATCACCTTCTATTGCACTATGCCCACACAGATCAGCAAACCGATAATTTTCTATATAAAACTTAGCTTGAACATGTTAGATCCGCATTGCCTCAACGCGTTTCTCTCCCGTGATAAGAGTTCCTCAGGAGGACACCGGCAACCTGCAACCAGATAACATCTATGATGTTCTCAATGAACACTAACGTTACCATGGGCCTCCAGACTTGTCTCCCATTGAGCACCTCTGGATCATCAATGCACGAACATTGCACAGGAGCTGCCAGCAGCGGATCTTGATGATTTGTCCAAATACATAGGAGCTGCCAGCAGCGGATCTTGATGATTTGTCCAAATGCATAGGAGCTGCCGGCAGTGGATTTTTATGATTTGTCCAAATGCAAAGGAGCTGCCAGCAGTGGATCTTTATGATTTGTCCAAATGCAAAGGAGCTGCCAGCAGCGGATCTTGATGATTTGCTCAATTGCGCAGGGAGCTGCCAGCAGCAGATCTTGATGACTTGTCTAAATGCAAAGGACCTGCCAGCAGCGGATCTTGATGACTTGCCCAAGTGCATTCAGTGCAGCAGAACATTCCTCAGGTGACCATTAATATCCTCAGTGATAGCAGCCGAGGTGCGGGGATTTCTGCACGTGTCGCTCATACTCCATACTTCAAGACGTTTTGAAAATGTTGTTTCTACATTTTTTTTTCCCATCATTTGCAGATCAGTGACACCTCCATCCTGTGATTTCCATAATTCGATCACTTTCCTTCTTGGTGTTACAATGTCAATGTGGAGGGGTGTACAAAAAACCAAGCCCCCCATCCAATGAGCTAATAAGGAGGGCAGCCCCTCAGAGCTACTCATCCCATCTTCCACTAGTCTCACTCCTCGCTGTGCACAATGGATCTGTAGAGAGCACAGCCCATCAGTCCGCTCTGTGTAGAATTACTACTGATTCCTGTCACCACATATCTGCTAACAACACAATGGAAATAAAGCAGGAATTACAGCAACACAAGAATGAAAGAGAGCCCTTATACGGATTGTAAAGGTAATCTGTCAGCAGCTGTTTGCTATGTAATCTGAGAGCAGCATGATGTAGGTGCAGAGACTGATTCCAGCGATGTGTTACTTACTGGGCTGTGTGCTGTTTCAATACAATCAGTGTTTTATCATCAGAAGATTATCACCAGAGGTCTGGTGTCATGCACATGCCAGTCAAGCCAATCTGTATAACTCACCCTCATCACTGATTGGCAGCTTGCTGCCTATGCACAGTGTACACAGGAAGCTGCCAATCAGTGGTGTTAGTGGGGTTATACAGGGCTCAGCATTCTGAGCTCTGCTAAATCTGCAGCAGAGAAAACGGAGTTCATTAAAATTTCAGCAAGCAGCCCAGTAAGTGACATCGCTGGAATCAGGGTCTCTGCTCCGACATCATGCTGCTCTTGGATCACATGGCAAAACCTGTTGACAGGCTCTCTATAAACCAGTGATCACTTGATCGTCTAAGTAACACTGGAATATTCAGTCTTCTGTATAATTATTACCGGTCCCCTATAACGCCCAGGCACAGGTGACCTAACATGACAGGCATCGGGGCCGTGGCATCAAGTCAGCAAACTGCGCTGCATAGGAGGGGGTGTGTGTGGAGGGAGACCCTAAAGAATCCCCCGGTCCTGACCACTTATATGCTACACTCACGATTGAAAGTGGTGGCATCTACCAGGTGAAACTGCTCCAGTCACTCCTAAGTGTCGGCTGTATAACACCGCCAGCACCCGCTGCACCTAGTGATGGGGCTACTCTGCTGCACCCGGGGCAGGACTGGGGGACAGATTTGTAAACTAAAGGTGTGATTTTTACTGGGGCTTAGTATCAGATTACTTTTAAAATGGGCAGCACGGTGGCTCAGTGGTTAGCACTGTGCTATATTGTAGGGCAGTACTGTGGCTTACTGGTTAGCGCTGTGCTATATATAGGGCAGCACGGTGGCTCAGTGGTTAGCACTGTGCTATATTGTAGGGCGGTACGGTGGCTTAGTGGTTAGCGCTGTGCTATATATATAGGGCAGCACGGTGGCTCAGTGGTTAACGCTGTGCTATATATAGGGCAGCTCAGTGGTTAGCGCTGTGCTGTATATAGGGCAGCACGGTGGCTCAGTGGTTAGCGCTGTGCTATATAAAGGGCAGCACGGTGGCTCAGTGGTTAGCGCTGTGCTATATAAAGGGCAGCACGGTGGCTCAGTGGTTAGCACTGTACTATATATAGGGCAGTACGGTGGCTCAGTGGTTAGCGCTGTGCTATATAAGGGGCAGCAAGGTGGCTCAGTGGTTAGCGCTGTGCTATATATAGGGCAGCACGGTGGCTCAGTGGGTAGTGCTGTGCTATATAAAGGGCAGCACAGTGGCTCAGTGGTTAGCACTGTACTATACATAGGGCAGCACGGTGGCTCAACGGTTAGCCCTGTACTATATATAGGGCAGCACGGTGGCTCAGTGGTTAGCACTGCACTATATACAGGGTAGCACGGTGGCTCAGTGGTTACCACTACTATATATAGGGTAGCACGGTGGTTCAGTGGTTAGCACTGCACTATATACAGGGTAGCACGGTGGCTCAGTGGTTACCACTACTATATATAGGGTAGCACGGTGGTTCAGTGGTTAGCACTGTACTATATACAGGGTAGCACGGTGGCTCAGTGGTTACCACTACTATATATAGGGCAGCACGGTGGCTCAGGTAAAATAAAATGTTTTTGGAGGTCGATGGATTCTGTTAAAGAAAAAAAAAGTATCAGCTCATCGGGAAGAGATTAAAGGGAAGGTGCCACCAGTTTTCTTGTAGTTTTTTTGTGTGAAATTAAGCTTAAAATAGTAATTTAAATGTACGGTATTAATGCAATGTTTGCAAACATTTCTATATGAAAAATGTTATGTATTTTCTTACAAACATATATGTTTACCACTAGGTGGAGAATTCTCCGTTTTAGACCTCAAGCAGCTATAGTGAGACTTACCAGCTTTACTGTTAAGGTATGTGTCCACGGTCAGTAAACGCTGCTTGTTTGACGCTGCGCAGCGTCCAGATGTTCCAGCATAGTGGAGGGGATTTTATGAAATCCCGTGTCCACTATGCGTGGAAACACGCATCCGACTTCCCTGCGACTCCGCACATGCTGCGCGTCTTTTCAGATCGCAGCATGTCCGTGCTACCTGCGGCGACGCTGCGTTGCCGCAAGTAATATCACAGGGCGCTATGCGAGGGTGCGATGATCCCGGATGTGTACAGTTAACACATCCGGCATCATCGCGTCCCAGAAAGGGGGCGGGGCTTAGCGCCGAGCGGCTTCGCCGCTCCGGCGATACCGCCGGCCATCCTGACCGTGGACACGTACCCTAAGGCTGCTTTCATACGTCTGTTTTTCACAGTCAGGCGCAATGCGGCGAATTTTGAAAAAAATGGATCTGCTAATGATGCCGCCGGATCCGTTTTTTCCCATACTTGTACTAGCGCCGGATTGCCTTATGTTTCGTCCGTTTTTCGCCGGATTTTCTCTCTCTCTAAATTGGGGCAGTAACTGCTGACATCACCATTTCCCTCCCCTTTTGGGTGGTCTAATATCCCTGAGACAGAATGACGAGTAGCATCGCAGGGCAGCGCCATTTTGTGGGTGACTGCCCTGTGATCTGCTATCACCAGCAGTTACTGTCTCTCTCACCCAGATTACATGATTCTCTCACCCCCCTCCACAACGCCTGGCCATTCACTGCAGACCCCAGCTCCTTATCTTACTGAGGGATTAATCACAGCTCCTGCTCCATAATGCTAACTGCACACTGTTCCTCCTTGATGTCTCTGCTTTTCTCCTCCATTTTACTCCCATCAGCCATAGGATCTGTTCTGCTGGAAGCAGCACTGCTTATGTTAGCAGATCCGAGGGCTCCATGTATATGGCAGCAGAACACTCCCACTACTGTGAATTGTGCAGCCCACAGAGGCGTGCCCAGTTCACAGCAGTGACAGTTCTATTACAATAGATAGGGTCAAAATCCTCTGTTATCTCCTATGACCATGGGGTGCTGAATTATGACACTCAAAGTGTCGTGCTGCTACTGTGAAAGCAAGCTGTCAGCCCCCAAGTGCCTTCTTTAAACTCCTATAACAAACAAAATGTTTCAAATGCAATCAAAACTTGGTTATAGCAGCATGCTATGCTACATTACATTGATTTATTACTGATCTATAAACGCGGTACCTTCCCCTTAAGCAATGTACAAACAGGACATTGCCTTTTATAAGTTGCTGTCTATTCCTGGGCGCATTTACTCTTTTATTTTAGTTATCAGTTGGAGTCTCAGCACACAGACAATAAAGAATAAGACTTCAATAATGTGCCAAGAGTTTCCTAAAAGGAAAGAGCTGTCCGAAATGTGCCTGTGCTGTCTTTGTGTTAGGCCATGTTCACACGGTCAGTATGTGTAAGCCAAAACCAGGAGAGGAAATTAATATTAGTAAACTTGCAATTTTCACATTGGGGCTTTTTTTCACCCAGATTTCCTGTCTTTTCAGGAAGTTTCCAGCAGGCTCCTTATCCTCAGAGGCAGCAGTACAATGACAGGTGACGCCTCTGCACACAGCTGATAACGCAGGATCCACCAATCACAAGAGGCGATGTCACCGCTCACCTCCTCCCATCACAATGACCTTTGCACACACACATTAGATGCTTCAATACAACATGGAGTCGGTGTCCGACCATTGCTACTAATGTACTTGTTTCAATAAGCGTCTAATGCGCGTGTGCAGATGTCACCGTGAAGGCAGAGAGTGATAGGTGGACCCGGTGTTATCAGCGGTGTTATTACCGGTCACTGGAGCCCTGTCTGCGATGATAATGAACCTCCTGAGAGGACAAGCCCCGCGTGCTGGAGTGAAAATGAGAAGATTTATAACAAACATTGTACAATGGAAAAGATGCTAAAATACAGGAACCCCCGAATCCTGCTGTGACCAGAGTCGGAGGACACGTTCCCTTTAATGCCAGTGGTCACCTGTGAGGAGCAGCTCGGTGCCGGGCTCGCCGCTCTTGGGGATGACGCTCCGCAGTGTGACCGCGCCGCCCTCACAGCCCCTGATCCCGGCCAGCACGTCCTCGTCTCCTCCCGGGCACTGCAGCTCCGCCAGCAGCCTCCGCACGGCGGCCTCCTCCTCCTCCGGGCCCCGCTTCACACAGGATCCGCACAGTCTCTTATTCAGCACCTGCGGTTTCTCCACCCACACCGCCACCGCCGCCCAGAACCCCGCGGGCAGCGCGGAGCCCGGGTCCCGCACACAGAGCCTCGCCAGCTCCGGCATCTCACCGCTACCACGCGTGCGCGGCGCCTAGTGATGACGTCACCGCCACAGCGCACGAGACTATTCCTTCTGTTTCCCCAATGCTATCAGTCTTCATAAAAATGGCGGCGACTGTTTTATCCTCTAGAACCAAGAGCCATGAGTTTTTTCCATAAATCGGTGTGGCGCATGATGATGACACAATCATGGTGCCAGTACTAGCCGCCATATTGCTTACTGGCAATGTGTGACTAGACTAGGTAATGAAGTGATGTCTTATTAATTACCTTAACGGCGGCCATCTTGGTTGTGGGCAAAAAGTCTGATTCGTTCTATATATGACCAAAGTGTTATATTCAGGATATTTCATGCTCGTTCCCACCTTTCCCCTGATAAATATATATTCTGTGAACTCCGAACCACAAGTCTCCTCGGCTTTAGAGATTTTCAGCAATACATTTTGCCCATAAGAAAGATGGCGGAAAAGACTTCCTCTTCCTAAGATTGGAGCTGTACCTCCTGGGAGTGGGGCCAGTTTCTGGCTGTCAATTGTGGACTCTGCTGTGCACAATCTGGGAGGTCGTGGCTGGTAACGGTGAGCTGTTGAGAGGCTTATTATGGCTGCAGGGGGTGTCAGCAGCCCATTGAGTTCTGATGTGTGCAGCTGTGGTTGTACCACAAGTCTCAGCATGTCACAGGGGGAGAACTCACTGGTGCAAAAAAAAAAGGAAGCAACCAATCACAGCGCAGCTTTCTGGTTTATTATCTGCTGTTGGAATATGAAAGCTGGCGCTTGGTTGCTATGGGCGACAAGGCCGACGTTACTTTTAGACCGGTTAGATGCATGTGGGTCAGTGTTGCAGAAAATAGCGGGGAAGGGGCTGAGGAATGATTGGAGAGCGCGGGGGACGCCAATGGTGAATTATAGGAGGGGCCGCAAATGTGATCCAGGGACGGACGGCGACGTCTGGGGCGTGCAGAACCAGGGGGCGAAACGGTGCGCTGCGCCTCGTGGCGACACCCAGGGTGCTCCCAGCGCGCTCATTAGCATATTAAACTTCCGGGAGGCAGCGGTCAGAGCACGAAGGGTTTGTTCACATGTAACGTTTTTACTTGCGTTTTTTTGCATTTATTTGAATGGGTGAAAAACGCTGGAAGAATTGACAGGCTGCGGATTTATAAAAAAAAAAAAAAGACCCAGCAGCTGAAAAACACAGCAAAAAAAAAAACCCCGTACGAATAAATGCTTTAAAATCTCATTCACTTTGCTACTCCTGTAAAATGCAGCGTTTTTGAGGCGTAAACAAACGTTCTAAAGAAAAGACACGTGTGATCAAAACTCAAAGGTGTGATTATTTTTTTTATGGACTATAAAGTGACATGTAAAAGTTTGGGCACCCCTGGTCAAAATGACTGTCATTGTGAACAGTTAAGGAAGTTGAAGATGAAATGATCTCTAAAAGGCCTGAAGTTAAAGATGGGACCTTTCCTTTGTATTTTAGGAAATATATATATATATATATATTTCCATCTATTTTGTCATTTTATTTTTATTTTTCATTTTAAATAATGCAAAAAGGAAAATGGGCCGTTGCAATAGTTTGGGCACCCTGCATGGTTAGTACCTAGTATCTCCCTTTTTTGCAAGTGTCACATCTTGTAAATGCTTTTTGTAGCCAGACAAGAGTCTTTCATTTCTTGTTTGAGGGATTTTCATGAATTCTTCCTTGGAACATTCTTCCAGTTCTGCGAGATTCCTGTGTCGTCTTGCATCCGGCTGCTATTTTGTGGTCTAGCCACAGATTTTCGATGATGTTCAGATCAGGGGACTGTGAGGGCCATTGTAAAACCGCCAGCTTGCACCTTTTGAGGTCGTCTATTGTGGATTTTGACGTCTGTTTGGGATCATTTTCCATTTGTTGAAGCCATCATCTTTCCATCTTCAGCTTTCTTACAGATGGTGTTATGTTTGCATCAAGAACTTGTTGAAATATCATTCAATCCATTCTTCCATCTACTCGTGAAATGTTTCCTGTGCCATTGGCTACAACACAATCCCAAAGCATGATTGATCCACACCCATGCTTAACCCCTTAAGCCCCGAGGGTGGTCTGCACGTTAATGACGGGCGAATTTTTACAATTCCGACCACTGTCCCTTTATGAGGTTATAACTCTGGAACGCTTCAACGGATCTCGGCGATTCTGACATTGTTTTCTCGTAACATATTGTACTTCATAATAGTGGTAAAATTTCTTTGATATTACCTGCGTTTATTTGTGAAAAAAACGGAAGTTTGGTGAAAATTTTGAACATTTCGCAATTTTCCAACTTTGAATTTTTATGCAATTAAATCACAGAGATATGTCACGCAAAATACTTAATAGGTAACATTTCCCTCATGTCTACTTTACATCAGCACAATTTTGGAACCAAATTTTTTTTTTGTTAGGGAGTTATAAGGGTTAAAAGTTGACCAGCAATTTCTCATTTTTACAACACCATTTTTTTTTAGGGACCACATCTCATTTGAAGTCATTTTGAGGGGTCTATATGATAGAAAATAACCAAGTGTGACACCATTCTAAAAACTGCATCCCTCAAGGTGCTCAAAACCACATTCAAGAAGTTTATTAACCCTTCAGGTGTTTCACAGGAATTTTTGGAATGTTTAAATAAAAATGAACATTTAACTTTTTTTTTCACAAAAAATTTACTTCAGCTCCAATTTGTTTTATTTTACCAAGGGTAACAGGAGAAAATGGTCCCCAAAAGTTGTTGTCCAATTTTTCCTGAGTACGCTGATACCCCATGTGTGGGGGTAAACCACTGTTTGGGCGCCGTTTGGGCGCAGGGAAGGAGCGCCGTTTGACTTTTCAATGCAAAATTGACAGGAATTGAGATGGGACGCCATGTTGCGTTTGGAGAAACCCCTGATGTGCCTAAACATTGAAACCCCCCACAAGTGACACCATTTTGAAAAGTAGACCCCCTAAGGAACTCATCTAGATGTGTTGTGAGAGCTTTGAACCCCCAAGTATTTCACTACAGTTTATAACGCAGAGCCGTGAAAATAAAAAATCCTTTTTTTTCCACGAAAATTATTTTTTAGCCCCCAGTTTTGTATTTTTCCAAGGGTAACAGTTGAAATTAGACCCCAAAAGTTGTTGTCCAATTTGTCCTGAGTACGCTGATACCCCATATGTGGGGGGGGGAACCACCGTTTGGGCGCATGGCAGAGCTCGGAAGGGAAGGAGCGCCATTTGGAATGCAGACTTAGATGGATTGGTCTGCAGGCGTCACGTTGCGTTTGCAGACCCCTAATGTACCTAAACAGTAGAAACCCCCCACAAGTGACCACATACTGGAAATATTTTTTGCGTTACCACATTTTGAGAGCTATAATTTTTCCATATTTTGGTCCACAGAGTCATGTGAGGTCTTGTTTTTTGCGGGACGAGTTGACGTTTTTATTGGTAACATTTTCAGGCACGTGACATTTTTTTATCGCTTTTTATTCCGATTTTTGTGAGGCAGAATGACCAAAAACCAGCTATTCATGAATTTCTTTTGGGGGAGGCGTTTATACCGTTCCGCGTTTGGTAAAATGGATAAAGCAGTTTTATTCTTCGGGTCAGTACGATTACAGCGATACCTCATTTATATCATTTTTTTATGTTTGGCGCTTTTATACGATAAAAACTATTTTATAGAAAAAATAATTATTTTTGCATCGCTTTATTCTGAGGACTATAACTTTTTTATTTTTCCTTTGATGACGCTGTAGGGTGATCACATCGCGTTGCTCCAGGGGTCTCAGGGAAGCAGGCAGGGAGCCCCCTCCCTTCGCGATGCTTCCCTATACCGCCGGAACACTGCGATCAAGTTTGATCACAGTGTGCCGGGGGTTAATGTGCTGGGGGCTGTCCGTGACCGCTCCTGGCACATAGTGCCGGATGTCAGCTGCGATAGTCAGCTGACACTCGGCCGCGCTCCCCCCGTGAGTGCGGCCGATTGCATATGACGTACTATCCCGTCACTGCGAATTAAGTCCCAGGTCACCTTGACGGGATAGTACGTCATATGGGATTAAGGGGTTAATGGGTGGTGAGATGTTCTTTTCCTGAAATTCTGTGCCCTTTTTTCTCCACACATACGTTTGATCATTGTGGCCAAAGAGTTCTATTTTATCCTCATCGGTCCACAGGACTTGTTTCCAAAATGCATCAGGCTTGTTTAGATTTTCTTTTACATACTTTTGATGCTGAATTTTATGGTGAGGACACAGGACAGGTTTTCTTCTGATGACTCTTTGATGAAAGCCATCATTATGCAGGTGTCTCTGAACAGTAGAACAATGTACCACAACTCCAGAGTCTGTTAAATCAGTCTTGTGGTTGTTGTTTAATCTTTATTTTCAGATTTTAGTTAATGATATGCTCGTGCTCTGGGGCGGCCTGTGGGGATCGTCATGTGGTGCTCTGATTAGGTATTCATGTGTATGGCTTCGGAAAGGTCACTGATCCCTCACTGACCCACCCCCTAGTTTACATAATGAATATTATATATATATTTTGGAAAACAAAATCCCCTTCTTCAGGCAGGTGCTGGTGCCTGTGCTGCAGCATGACCACATGTGTAATGTGTTTATAATTCATTTGTTTGAGCTTATCCTGAGGCATCCGCATACATCCGCATGGCCTACGTACCCAATGTTAAAAATAGGGTACGCAGGACGCATGCAGACGTTGGCGGAGCTGAAGGAAGAGGCGCAGCAGTGGGCGGGGCTTCATGGAGGAAGAAGGCTGACGTCCACAGTCCTGCCTGCGCACTGCAGTACTTTGCTCTGCCCTCAACAGGGCAGACAAAGTACGCCTGCGCCGGAGCTGCGGCATGAAGACAAAAAAGAGGACGTCATCGTAAGAAGATGGGAGGCCCCGGACCGGACCGCGACACCCATCGGACCGGACCGCAGCGGGACCGCCCCTGGGTGAGTATAATCTAACCTGTTTTTCTCATCTTTCAGGTAACATCGAGGGCTTATCTACAGTATTACAGAATGCATTACAGAATGCTGTAGATAAGCCCCTGATGCCGGTGGGCTTAGCTCACCTTCGATTTTGGGGGTGACAGGTTCCCTTTAATCTTTTGTTCTTTGTCATGTGTTCTTTTGTGAATAAAATACAGCTATAGGAGATTTACAAACCATTGTTTTCTTCTTTTCTCCACATTTTACACTGCGTCCCAACTTTTTTGGAGTTGAGGTTGCAGATATACAAAAAAAAATATTTTGTCTTTTAACACCTTTCCGACATCAGACATAATAGTACGCCGATGTCGGACTCCCTCCCTTTGATGTGGGCTCCGGCGGTGAGCCCACATCTTTCTTGGCACATGTCAGCTGTTTTGAACAGCTGACATGTGCCTCTAATAGCCGCGGGTGGAATCGTGATCCACCTGCGGCTGTTAACTAGTTAAATGCTGCTGTTAATCTCTGACAGCAGCATTTAACTCACGCTTCCGGCAAGCACACCGCAAATCCCGCCCATTAGCGCCCATGTCACATGATCATGGGTCGCCGATGTGTTGGCATGACAACCAGCGGTCTCCAGCAGACCACTATGGTTGTCAGTGCCGGATTGCTATGAGGCACTGCCCGGTGCTCATAGCAAGTGAGCAATTCTGCTACATACAGGCGAGATCTGATCATCTCCTGTATGTAGCAGAGGCGATCGGGTTATGGCAGCTTCTTGTTTTCCATGGAGACTAAGGAAGCATGTAAAAAATAAAATGTCTCTGAAAATACGAATTAAAAAAAATATAAAAGTTCAAATCACCCCCCTTTTGCACCATTCAAAATAAAACAATAAGAAAAAATCAAACAAACACATATTTGCTATCATCGAGTTCAGAATCGCCAGATCTATCAATATAAAAAAATAATTAACCCGACGGCTAAATGGTTTAACGAGAAAAAAAGTTAAAATGCCAAAATTACGTTTTTTAGTCGCCGCAACATTGCATTAAAATGCATTAATGGGCTATGAAAAGATCGTATCTGCAGCAAAATGGTATCATTAAAAACGCCAGCTCAGCACACAAAAAATAAGCCCTCATCCAACCCTAGATCACGAAAAATGGAGACGCTACGGGTATCGGAAAATGGCGTAATTTTTTTTTTTTAACAAACTTTGGAATTTGTTTTCACCACTTAGATAAATAAGAACCTAGACATGTTTGGTGTCTATGAACTCGTACTGACCTGGGGAATAATAATGGCGGGTCAGATATAGCATTTAGTGAACATGGTTTAAAAAAAAAAAAAAAGACTACTGTGGGATTGCACTTTTTTTGTAATTTCACCGCACTTGGAATTTTTTTCCAGTTTACGATATTTTAAACCCAATGGTTTAGTTCAAAAGTACAACTCGTCCCGCAAAAAACAAGCCCTCACATGGCCATATTGACGGAAAAAAAAAAGTTATGGCTCTGGGAAGAAGGGGAGCAAAAAAAAAACGAAAACGCGAAAACGAAAATACCTCCGGGGGTTAAAGGGTTAAAGTGGACGACCCCTCTAAAATCCACCGTGTTACCCTAAACCCGCTGTATACATTCCTCCATGAGTGTCACAGCCCAGGGTAGGACAGGACAAGACTGAGAAGGACTTTCGTACCTCCGCACTGCAGAGTCCCAAGTCCGGCTATCTTATCGATGCAATCAGGGTCAGCAAATAATACCGTAGTAACATATTACTGTGGTTACATAGGATCCCAGCTGGAGACGTCGCCTCATCCATAATCTGCCGCACGTAGTCTGCGGGGTCCGGATTACTCTCCTCTTATTAGTAAGTGCGATGCTGCCTGTAGCTAAGGGTTGGGTGGTTTTCATATGTATAATAATAGGAGTAATGGGGGTAATACATGACTTATTGAGCCTTTGGGGGCGTCTTTAATGGGTGACCATGTGGATAGACAAAATGTGGAGAAGCAAAGACTCGTAGATGGGGTTAGGCTTTGCTCACAGACTTAGGAACAGAGAGATGATAATCAGGCCGGGGATTGACTTTAACGGGGTCTATTGGATTTTCTATCATGGTCGCTGTCATTTCGTTGGGAAAGGAGGGAGAAGATGCATATCAAAGCATTTAAAGGGAATCTGTCAGCAGGATTGTGCACAGTAACCTACAGACAGTGTCAGGTTGGCGCCGTTATACTGATTACAATGATACCTGGTGATGAAATCCGTCTTGTGGTTCTTGTTTAATCTTTACTTTCAGTTTTTATTTAATGATAGGCTCGTGGTTCAGGGCAGCTTGTGTGGGGGTCTTCATGTGGTGCTCTGCTTATACTGTATATTCATAATGCAGCCTGCTGACAGGTCACTGATCCCTCATTCACCGGCACCGTAGTTTACAAATTTCCTCCTCCAAGATGGCACTGCCTGCGCAGTAGCAGCTATTGGATCGCTGATAGCTTGATATCTCATTCGGTGTATGTTAGGCCTCTTAGTGGGATCGAAGGGGAAACGTCTGTCCTTAGAACCTTTTAAAGAAAAATTTAAATCACAGTATAAGAGGTGACATGTCTGACATGCCAGCGTAAGGAGACTTATAGGCCATGCAATGCTCCTGTAACGTAGGAGAGTAATATGAAATTGTATTATTACTGATCACTGCACTGTGCAATATCACTCCGGCTATCTGGAGACCTGAGACTTCTTAGGGGTATTCCTGTTTTCTAATATGATGGTGTATCTCTAGGATGTGCCGTCACTCTACTGTGTGGTCAACGTAGTCTGACTTCTTGATCCCCAGTGATCCTGAGAAAATGGAAATTCAGCACTAATTTAGCCCTGCATCCTTTCACTCTATTTCCCTGCCCAGCGGTGCTCATGCAGGGTACACAGCAAACAGGACGCAGCATATAATCTCACTACTGATTGGGTCTTTGTGGTCGGGCCCCCACCAATCTGCTGGTCGGATACCAGCCGGAACAAGTGATTACCTGACCCCTCTTCTGGAGATAGATGGGACCCGACCCCCTCAAACATTTATGGCATGTTTGATGGGGTGGGGTGAGACAGGTCTCTCGTGAAACTACCCCTTTACCTTCACGGCCATAGTGAATCCTGTAAATGGACCCTTAGGTGGCTGAGAATATTCGGCCATTTTCACATTATAACCAGATATTGTTTTTTAGGTGTCTGGCATGAATGCTGGAGGCAAAGCTGTTTTTTTAGATTTATGTCTCCATGATTGAGGCAGGTAGCCGTTATTGTGGCTCCCAAATAAATATGAGCCAGCCACAGCCAGAATTTCTGATATTCGAACATCTGAATACAGATTTAATGAGTTTTACTGCATTGTTAGCTGTCCTGTGATGTGGGGCACGGCCGGTGACAACAGACGCGTTTGCTCCATGGTACGATATATGGTTTTATCCAGCAGATTGAGAACGATCGCTGCCAAGATGACCGATGCCAAAGAGGCCACGTCCCAGGGTGAGCTGCTGCCCGATTTACCCAATGGCCCACTTGCTGAGTACCGCAGGAAGGCTTCCTTCTGCTGGAAGGAGATGGTAATATTTCTGGATGACGAAGACATCGTTGCGTTTAAGGTACGAGTGCTATGTACAAAAGCAGCGGCCTCCGAGCTGGGGGGCTTCAGAGACTCCGGCTGAGGAACCTTGTAAATTAATGTGTAATCAAGCCGGCTCCTGACCAGAAATGGTTCGGCTGGTCCAGGATGAGCCTGTATGTCTGCACCGGGTACACTATGGAGGACCTGTCCGCAGGATATTCCACCCCCCACTATGAGAGTAAAGCCCCTTCATTGCTTATTACAGTCATACATTACTAGTAGAATTTCATTGGGGCATTCTTGAGAAATCGACTCTTGACATTTTTATTTCATCAGGGCAGATGCCTCACTCCCCAGCTCTGCTGTAATTCACCGGCTGCTTCTGATCATTGACCGACAAGTCACCCTTCCCTCGGTGACCTGCCTTCTCTGTTCAGGCACCGTCATTGCCCGGGTTTGCTTCATCAGAAGAGACATCGCCTGCGCAGTGAGCGCCTGTTGGCGTTGCGAGATCAATGTACCGGCTCCCGCGACGACATTGGGAGCAATGATGGCTCCTGCGGGAAAAGTGACCTGTCAATCAACAACCGGTGGTGGGCGGCGAAGTACAGCAGAACTGAGGAGCGAAGTACCCGCCCCGATGCGCTGGAGAATAAAACTTTAACAGTAGATTTCTCAAAAATACCCCAGAGAAATTCTACAAGCAAAGTATAAATGGAGTAAAAATTTTAGCGGCTTTACACTCATGCCTTTAGTTAGGGGTTAAATATCCTGATGACAGGTCCTGTTTTTTTATGCTGTAAAAAAAAAAAACGTAAAATTGAATTATTTGATTTTTATCACTTTATAGGAAATCTGTAAACTTTTCATCCAGTTTTCCTATCTTATAAAGAGATGTCATATTGGTCGGAGGGGCCTTTTCTTTTTCATCAGTGAATGGCCTCGAGTGGGATCTGAACAACCCTGAAAAAAAGAGAAGGCGCAGCTGTTTTTAGCGCTGCGCCGCCTTCAGCACACAATGGCGCCCACTACCAGGCGGTGCAGCCTGTTCTGGTGAATGGTGCTTGTTGTAGTTTGCCCGGTACGCCATATCCATACTCAAAAGTCCAGTGGTAGATATGTAAGGAATTTTCGACAGCCTTTTCATTTTATTAATTTTGTATTTTTTTTTTATTCTGCTTCAGAAAAAGATCTTCACCACACTTGAGAATGATCCACTATTCTACCGCCAACCCGGGGAAGATCTGCCCCTGGAGAAGTACAGAGAGCTGACGTTTCTACGGTGCAAGAAGATATTTGAATACGACTTCTTAACTTTTGACGCGACCATGGAAAAGCCTCAAAAGCTACTAATCCTTATTAACTGCCTGGGCATGTATGACTGGTCCCTGGCTGCTAAATATTTCCTGAACACACAGGTGAGTCCAAAGGCTCCTCCACTAAATGCCAAGAGGTAAGAAAAAAGCAAATCTAAGGAGAGAGTCTGGGTATGGACAATGAAAAGCCAACGTACACGCTTCGACATTTTTCGCTTCCTCTTCAGTCACAAAGTGTGAGTCCCGATCACAACCCTCAGTGGTGACAATCTGGACATTTATTTAAAAGAAAAAATTCACCATATCCAACAGGAAATTGTCTCCCAGTCCCCAATATCATGGCTCCTCTGCCTTTCCTCACTTCATCAAGTTCAGTTTCCGTTTTTGAAGCAGTCACCCAGCTTCTCGTCCTACTACCTGCACCACTGACCCTATTCCCTCTCATCTCCTTCATACCTTCTCCCCGGATGTCACCACCCACCTAACTAAAATATGTAACCTCTCTCTTTCGTCCATTTTCTTTCCGTCCTCCTTCAAACATCACTTTACTGAAAGAAAACATCCCTCGACCAGAACTACTCCATTAACTACATACCTGTCTCTAATATTCTCGTTATCTCTACACTCTTGGGTCACTTGGTCCCCTGCCATCTAAACCGCTTTCAGATAACTTCTTGACCTTTTGCGATCTGGTTTTCAATGCTTAAACTCAACAGAAACTGCCCTTACTAAAGTTTCTAATGATCTACTAACAGCTAAATCTAATGGTCACTGTTCTCTGCTCATCCTCCTAGATCTCTCTGTAGCATTCGACACTGTGGAGCACCTGCTCCTCCTACCTAACTATGCTCTGCTCTGTCGGGCTCATGGAACACTTCTCTCCTGGTCCTCCTCCAACCTTTCTGACCGCTCCTTTACTGTACTTTTTGTTGGCCCCTCTTCACCTTACTGTTAGGGTTCCTCAAGGTTCAGTCCTAGGCCCCCTCCTCTGCTCTTTTTATACTGCCCCATTGAACAAACTATCAGTAGATTCGATTTTCATACTGTATGTTGCTGACTCCAAATTATACACCTGTTCTCCTGACATCACACCTGCATAGTTACAAAATACCAGTGATTGTGTTTCTGCTGTCTCTAACACGATGTCCTTCCTCTATCTGAAACTGAATCTGTGTGTGTTTCCTTCTCCCACTAACTTGTCTATACCTGATATTGCCATTTCCGTCTGTGGTTCCACCATAACTCCTACGCAGCATGCTTGCTCTCTGTCTTGGGGGTCATATTTGACTCAGATCTTTCCTTCGATCCCTACACCCAATCACTCATTCACTCATGTACTTGTGCTGCAAAATCATCCCTGGAACCAATATTTTCTTACCTTTTACAATGCAAAAACTCTTACTGATGCTCTGAATCACTCATGCTCTATATTCTAAACCTCCAACTCACATCTCCAGGACTTCTCTTGTGCTGCTCCAATTATCTGAAGTGCACTACCCCAGACAATCTGATTAATTCTCAATATCCACAATTTTAAATTAGGTCTGAAAACACATTTCTTTTGACTCACCTATCATCTCACCTCGCTAATTCAGCCAAGTAATAGGGATGAGCGAGCACTAAAATGCTCTGATGCTCATTAGTCGAACCGATTCCTAAACCTCGGATGCTCGTTTCGAGTAACAAGTATACTGGGAGTCAATGGGAAATCCAAGGATTTTTCTGGCAGACCCTACAAGGAGGTCTTCGGGCAGTTTAAATGGATTGAAAAAGTGCTGAATCTCTGACATCTCTGACTCCCAGATCGCTGCTGAGAATAATGGTGTCACACTTATACTTCACTTTAAGGACTGACAAAAAAAACATTCAGAAATTGGAGTTTACATGAAAAAAAATGTTAAGAAACATTCTTTCCTGTATAATGACTTGCATATAACATTTTAAAAAGGATTTAAAAAAACTAAAAATTTAAGTAAACCAAAATTGAAAGTTTTATTAAAAAATTGATATACAGATTGCCTCTTCAGAGAGAAGGAGGACTTGATTTCTACAGCGCCACCTGTTGCAAGTAGCGATCCTACAAGTCATAATCAACCCTTAACGAGTCGTGTAATATGACTTTGGATAAAAGCCAAATCAGAATCTCAATTTGCGGACACAGTGTTTCGGGCTATTGGTCCTCGTCAGTGCAAAGTATAAGATCTGGTTTGGCTAGGGAGAGACTATGGACTGGAGTTGACAAGCCACAGCTGGTATGTCACTCCACAAAGAGAAACCTTACCTCTTAGACCCCATGAAAAAATTGTAAATTTCAGTGTAATGTACGAAGGAAGCAAGAACCGCCAAAAATCAGATGGAAGAAAGACACCCTGTATTAGACATAAAGGAGGGCCTCTTACACATTTTGATCAAATTGTCATGTAGTGATACTCCTAGGCTCATAGAGGCTATGCACTAAGTGAAAATCCTGCCACAAATTACAAACAGGGTCATCCATATACCCTTTAAGACACCAACTGTACTGCCTCATTCAAGTATTGTGAACAAAGTGTAGTTGTGGTACTCCTTCACTCATAAAAGATCTGCACACAGTGCAAAGTGTGCCAAAAATTACAAGCAGGGTCATCCATACACCCTTGAAGGCACCAACTGGAGGGCCTCATTCAAATATTAAGAATGGGCACATTTTTATCAGTGAGCCTGTCAGCATTTTTTGTTGACAGGCGAAAGTGCCTGTCTTTTAGGTCCCTCCACCCCGGAGGTACTAAAAACCCGCTCAGGCAAGACACTAGCGGAAAGGCAGCACAATACCTCCAAGGCGTAGAGGACAGCTCATGCAAGGTGTCCAGCTTTGAGTCCCGATAGTTGAAGGTGGCAGAGAAATAAGGGAGTACTCTGGTTTTGTCAGCCAGATATTGCTTGACCATCTTTAAAAACGTTTCCCTCCTTGTCAAAAATACTCGGTCATCAGGGTATGGACACTTGGATGGTGTCATGAAATTGGCCCAGGCCTGCCCTGCCTCTGCTGTGCCTAGTGTGTGTCTCCCTCACCTTTCCTCCTTGGTTGGGCAAGGAAGCTTGCCCCCAGCCGCTAGCGTTGTCTGATGGGATTTATTTTCAAATTTTCCACAATGGCCTTCTGGTATAGCACCATTTTAGTAGACCTCTCCGCCTCAGAAAGGAAAGATACAAGGTTCTCCTTGTAGCATGGGTCTAGCAGGGTGAACAACCAGTACTCTTTTTTTGGCCAAGATGAATATAACGGGAGGGTCACAGGAAAGGGAGCGGTATATAAAGTTGGCCACATGTGCTAAGCTCCCTACAGCCAACACTTCCCTGTCTGCACCATGATGATAACTCTTCATCTCCTCCTCTCTCTTCCTTCTCAGCTCATCCATGTAGGAGAGACGGGACAAAGCTTCTGTGGGTACTAGTCTCGGTTTGCTTTAAACCAGCTCCTGTTCCTCCACCTGCTCATTGTTACCCAATCCACACTGAGGCAGGGCAGTGTCTCCCGGTCTCATATCTTCCTCCATCCCCACCTGGTCCGTATGCAAAGCTTCACGTTTAATTGTCAGCATCTACTGTTGGAGTAGGAACAGAAGCTGGATAATTGCGCTCATGATGGCGTCATCGCCGCTTACCATCTTTGTGGAGTTCTCAATGTCTTGTAGAACTGCACAAATATCAGGCATCCATGCCCACTCTTCAGTTGTTATTTGCAGAGACTGACCAGAATACCGACGGGTGTGTTGCAGCTGGTATTCAGCAACTGGACTCTGCTGCTCAGAAAGTCTTGCCAGCATTTGCTATGTGGAGTTCCAGCGCTTGGTGACATTGCACACCAGTCGGTGAGCTCACATTTGCATGCCCTTCTGCAGCATTACCAGAGTGGCGGAAATGGGCACTGATGCAGCGTACCTTGACCAGAAGCTCTGGAAATTCTGGGTAGGTTTTCAGAAACCGCTGAACTACCAAGATAAGCACGTGGGCCAGGCATGGTACGAGTGTGAGCTTGCCAGTCTTCACAGCCACCACCAGGTTACGGCCATTGTCACTCACAACCATGCCTGATTGTAGGTTCAGCCGCAAGAGCCACAGATCTGTCTGGTCTGTTATCCCTTTCAATATTTTCTGCCGTGTGTGGTTTTGTCTTCTAGACAAATTAATTTCAGCAAAGCCTGTTGCCGCTTCCCTGAGGCGGTGCTGCAGAGCTTCTGGCTGATGTTTACGATGTGCTTTGAGATACCACATCGGAGATGGAGAGGTGCAAGAACTGCTCTGTGAGGTAAGGGAGACCCTGATAGAAGAAGGACCAGCAATCCTTGGTGTCCGTAGCACATGTGCCGTGCAGGTTGGGACTCGAGCCCTACCTCCACAATGTTCACAGAGTGTGCCGTCAGGGATATGCAGCCTTCCTGGCCAGAAGCACTTGTCCACGTGTCGGTCGTTAAGTGGACAATCCTAGTCACCACGTTGGTAAGGCCATGGGTGATGTTCCTGGACACATGCTGGTACAAGGCAGGGGCTTTCCACCAGGAGAAATAGTGGCGGCTGGGGACAAAGTACCGAGGGACCGATGCCACCTTAAGTCAGGTGAAATCCTCTTAGTCTACAAGCCTAAACGGCAACATTTCCACTTCAACCAGCCTGGAAATGTGCACGTTCAGCATTTGGGCCTGTGGGTGGCTGGAAAGTTTCTCTTTCATTCCAAGGCCTGAGGTAAGGACACCCGAACGCTCTGCTGGGAGAAAGATTTGGAAGTAACTGATGATGGTGCCTCAGAATGAGCAAGTACAGGTGCAGGGCGGTCTCATCATCATCTATCTCCTTAGAGAAAATTTTCCGTTCTCCACCGTCATCTTCTTGTGACCATGGCTGCGCTAAGTTTTGTGCATCACTAAACAGAATGTCCTCCTGTTCCTCTTGGAAATTGCAGGTTGAGAGGCCATAATCAAGAAATTAGGATGTAAAGAGCTTCTCGGAGTGTCCTAATGTGGGATCACTGGTTCTCCTGTGAAATAATATCGTGGGAGGAAGGAGAATCAGGGTGAGGATTAAGTGATCCAGTATCTTGGGTGGTGAGACTTGATCGTGTTGAAGACTGAGTGGTGCTGTCATTATCTGCTATCCTACCAGCTACCTGTTCGCACTGGTGTACCTTCAGAAGTGGTGTCCCGTGCCTCCCTGCAGAGTGTGCGTGGATGGGCTTGTGCTCCAGTGACTGGTGCAGTCGCACCTTCCCCACGTCCTCTGCTTCTGCGTTCACTATCAGCCGCACTTCCACTTCCCCGACTCTTACGCATTTTCTCTTACACACACCTTACGCATTTTCTAATTGCTAAGTCACTGGAAAACAAGTTTCCTTGATTTATTGAAACTACATTTTTTTAATAAAAACAAATAAAGTTTGGTCACCTGTATCAGGCCAAGCGGTTTGAAAAAAAAAAAAATGGTGACCTGCAGCAGCTGTATATTTAGCAATGGACTGCAAAGCCCTAAGCCCTGCCTAGAGGCTGTATTCAGCCTCTCTCCCTGCTCCAGCAATTGTCCCTAGGCTAAATGCAGATGTATCGCATAGAAACAGCAAAGCACAAGAATAGCCCTTGGAAGGACTTTTAGTAAGATGGCTCAGCAAAATATCACCACTAAAGGACTCTGATTCCTAAAACTGTGCACACACAGGCCTGGATACCTGCTCTCTCCCTCCAGTAAGAACTGTCCTGAGCTGTGCAGTGGCGTCAGTGAGCCGAGCGTGACGGTGCCTGTCCTGACTGACTATTGCAGCTTTGTATTCTCTTATTTATGACCATACATGACAAGCATTTTTTACCTTTTGTGTCCCCCCTGTTTCCTCCTAGATTGTAAGCTTACGATCAGGGACCTCACCCCTCTTGATTTGTTGATTAAAGGGAACCTGTCACCACGTTTTTGGAAGATGGGATAAAAATAGCGTTAAATAGGGGCAGAGGTGGGCATTACATTAGTGTGTTTGTTATGCGTTTATTACCCACCTAAGTTGCCGAAATACCTTTGCAAAGTCTCCGTTTTCGCCTGTCAATCAGGCTGGTCTGGTCAAAAGGGCGTTGTCTTCCCCCAGATTTTGCGTAGTTTTCCGTTGGTGGCGTAGTGGTGTGCGCATGCCCAAGGTCCCGAATCCTCTGCCAGGGGATTTAAAAGAGCGCGCTGTTCGTTTTCATTGGTGATCGGTGGGCGCGGCCATCTTCCTTTGGCCGCACGTGCGCAGAAGCGGCGCTCTGTTGGCCGCGGCTTCAGGAAAATGGCCGCCGCGATATCCATCTGCGCACGCGCGGCATCCCGCGGCCATTTTCCTGAAGCCGCGGCCTGCAGAGCGCCGCTTCTGCGCACGCGCGGCCAAAGGAAGATGGCCGCGCCCACCGATCACCAATGAAAACGAACAGCGCGCTCTTTTAAATCCCCTGGCAGAGGATTCGGGATCTTGGGCATGCGCACACCACTACGCCACCAACGGAAAACTACGCAAAATCTGGGGGAAGACAAGACGCCCTTTTGACCAGACCAGCCTGATTGACAGGCGAAAACGGAGACTTTGCAAAGGTATTTCGGCAACTTAGGTGGGTAATAAACGCATAACAAACACACTAATGTAATGCCCACCTCTGCCCCTATTTAACGCTATTTTTATCCCATCTTCCAAAAACATGGTGACAGGTTCCCTTTAATGTCTTCTCTTCTCGTAGCGGCTGAGGATTGTTAGGTTTGATAGGTGTTTTTCCATGTTATCACCACCATGGGCCCGTTTATTTTTCACTTAAATGTAATAAACGATCCCTTTAATTTCATGTAAATATGGCTTCCATATGTGTAGTACACCAGGATGAGAGGAGCCACTGCTATTAGATCACCCACGCTGTCCAGGCTACACAAAGCCACACATGGTGCACGTCATATAACCTTGCGACTGAGCTTTTACCAGCCAGTCTGACATTTTAAAAGGTTTTTCCAGCTTAAGGGTGCAAGTCTAAAGTCAAGCTTGCTTACTTCGAGGATTCTCCTGTGCTGGTGGCAGGCGCATGACTTCAAGTACATGATTTCCATACATGCGGTCACACGCCGACTAGACGTGCATAGCCTGGGCACATCTAGTTAGAATGTGGCTGGAAATATGCAAATGACATTGCTGTGAGGATTCACATAGAGTGACTTCAGACTAAGGCCGAACAACCCCTTTTAATGATCTATCCGTAGGGTAAGATTAGTGGGGTTCCATTTCCCAGCACCCCCTATAATCCGTCGTTATCAGCTCCGGTGGCAGACAGATGTAAATGTTCACTTTGTAGTGGCTGCTCCCAGGTACTACAGTGCAGATCCTATTGACTTCTACGGGGGGCTGCACAGTATTTGGCGCTGTGGTCTTCTGGCTCCGCTTACATCCAGCTGCCACCATAGCTGATGACAGCTGATCGGTGGGTGTGCCGGATGTCGGACCCCCACCAATATGGGCATGCATAGGTCATCAGTCATACAGTCCTGAGCAGCCACTTTATTATGATTCTCAGATCTAAGCTTTTACCCTTCTTGTTCTGACCGGGGCACGTCATCGCTTCTCTCTCATGCACAAAGGAAGAGGAAAGTAGAAGGTTTGGGAACATGAAGCGATTCAGCAAAGTATCAGAGATACATGTACTTAGAAGGGTCTTCTGTAATAAATGGTCCCAGTACCTATATACGGTATATGGAGCGAGGCCATAGCGTTCCTTAGTACATTACTCCGGCCGTGTGTGTGTATATATAGCTATGCAGTTCGGCTCCCATCACCACATAATTGTTTTTTCCATTTCCCAGGTCTTCGCCGGCGCTGTTGGTAATGCGGGCTCGGAGAGGCACGAGACGTTTCTAAGTCAGACGCGAAGCATGGAGGTAGGTCCGCGATGTGTGACCGGGGATAGGAAATCACCCACATAATGGCGCCATCACACAATAGATTTATAGAGAGAGGTTGCACTGAGCTCCGCGAACGTATCGCAGTTATTATACCTTTACCGGGTGCCGTGGAGTGCACAGAAAGAGGCGGCCGAATATACCGACACCGGGTCACAATATTAATGCACAGGGACAAGGCGTGTAATGCCGCAGATTACAGATGATCGCTAACAACCTGCACTCCTCTCTCCTCCTGTACTTGTGTGTGCCTTGTTTTACTCATGTTTATCGTGCTTGTCTATATTTGCCCCGTTCACATGGAATAAATGGCGCTGTAAAAATGTATAATAATAATAATCGTCTTAAAGCAGATTCATCAGATTTCACCATGCATTATGAAAAAAAAAACAGATTTTTTCGATCTGATGAGGCTGGTGGAATTATTTTGAAAATGAACAGCAGAATGGCTGTACAGTAGTGATGAGCGAACGTGCCCGGATAAGGTGTGATCGGAGCATGCTTGGGTGCTCACCGAGGGTCTTCGGCGTTCTCGAAAAGTATGTTCGGGCCCCGTGGCTGTTTGACAGCTGCAACTTATGCAGGGATTACCTAACAAACGAGAAATCCCTGCATGTGTTGTGGCTGTCGAACAGACATGCAGCCGCGGGGAGTCGAACATAGTAGTCGAGCACGACGAAGACACTCTTAGCACCCGAGCATGCTCAGATAACACCTTATCCCGGCACGTTCGCTCATCACTACTGTACAGTCCTTTGTGAAAGTTTTCCTTTTTCGCTGCTGTTCGGATGGGCATTTGTTTGCCATAGTGACCCACACCTCGTTGTCACAGACTTCAAAAAACAAAACGATATAAGTGACCGTACAAACCTAAATGTCACTTCTCGTTGCAGATATCGATGTTTACAGCGCATTAAACATTTCACTTGATTCTTAAATGCAGGAAAGGTTCCCCCGCACAGTCTATAAATGTACACTCAGGTCCGTGGTCGCCTCTTACGTTGGGCGCCTCGGTTGGCGTCACGTGCGCTGTGACAATGCCGTTTTCTTCCTGTAGATTTTCGGCTGCTTTGCACTCACAGAACTAAGTCATGGCAGTAATACAAAGGCGGTTCGGACAACTGCGACCTACGATGCTTCCACTAAGGTAAGAAGAGAGCGGACGGCGTCCGATTAACTTAAGAAAACTCTGTATCTTTCTCCGGTAAAACCTAAGATTTCTGGCGTCTGATATTGAAATAAACCCAGTTAGTTTCAGACTCACGACTGATAAGATATGGTAACGTAGGCCGACTAAGCCTTGCTCGTACCCTTCCCGTCATAGGACGCACCCCTACATACAGTGTCAAGTCACCTTCCTTTATACAGACCCAGGAGTTGAGCCTGCGCCATTCTCGGAGATCATGGATTTGTTACATACCCATCATCTGCCTCTAATTGCAGCAAGTGCAGCCGACCTCTGCCTGCTGCTGTTAACCACTTACATGCTGCTGTCAGTCTTGGACAGAGCATTTAAAGCAAGCAAATGGGGGGGTGATGACATGATAACGGTGTGCCAATGGTTTACTATGGCAGCAGGAGGTAAGGTGAAAGCCCCCATGCCTACCAATTACAGTGCTCTTGCTAAGACCAGTCTGTGGTTGGTGTTCATAAGAGACTATGATTTGTACTATATACCGTATTGCAGTGTATAGTATAAGCGTAAGTATATGGGATGATCGCATTTTCAGGTTCCCTAAGGGGACTAAAATATACAGCAAAAAAACCTCTAAAAAATGTTTTTAAGAGTTTGCATCGCCCCTCTACCTTCCCCCATTAAAAATAAAGACATTGATAGTAAAATTTAAATGTAAACTTATTTGGTATTGCTGCGTCCATAACAGTTCAATCTATCAAAGTATAAACCTATTAAAGTAAATCAGTAAATGCCACAAAGAGAAAAATAAAGGCTCCAAAATTCAAGTTTTTGGGTTGCCACACAAATAAGTTATACAATTGCTTTTTTACCTTTATTTATCGTATCTACCCCAAAATGCTATCCGTAGAAACCGCCACTGGAGGTCTCCTTTCTGTATAACTTGCTTTCCGCTGCCTGTTGTCAAGCGTCATCCTTTTCCAGCAGCAGAGACACCGGACGGATCACAGAAGGTGGCGGACGAGCTTTGTCTCTCTGCTCCTGCCTGCAAACTGCATATTGGCGTAACAGAGAGGCGAGTTTTCAATTCATGCCAAGCATAAGAGATATTTTTTCGACTGCCACAGTCGGACATTTCAGTGTTCTTAGACACAATTGTGATGAAAAGTCCCCACACATGAATGTTCTCAGGGGGCATTACTGTTGGCATGACACAGGACTCATGGTAGCACTCACCTTTTCTTCTCCGGACAATCATCCTTCCAAATATCCCAAACAGTCTGAAGGGGGCTTCATACTAGAAAATAACTTTACCCCGATCCTCTGTAGTCCAATCCCTGTACTTTCTACAAAGTTATTTTCTCTGATGATGTCTCCTTCAGACTTTTTTGGGACATCTGGAAAAAAGATTGTCCGGAGAAGAAAAGGTGAGCGATGCCATTACTCGTGTGTTCTTCCAACATTAAAGACTCCTGAGACCCCTCATGTGTGGGGGGCTTTTCATCCATGGATGCCATGAATAAAGAAAGGGATCTAAACTTCTCCCAACGATCCAGGAGTAGTTTGGTGATGAGCAATGATATTCTCAGCATGATGGAGACCATGTCACCAGGCAAAAGTGATAACGAAGTGGCTAGGTGAGCAAAACATTGACATTTTGGAAACTCCCCATGTCTTAATCCTAGTGAGAACCTTAAAAAGCAGGAGGACAAAGACCCAGAGCTTCTGAGGAACATCAAGCTCTGATTAGACACAAATGGTCGGTCATCAGTCAGGATTTGGCCCAGAAGTTGATATCCAGCTGCCAGGGCGAAGGACGGACATCTTGGAAAATAAGGGACAACTCCGTAACTATTGAGTCTTTCCATGAAGTTGATGTATTTATCAATTAAAGTTTAAACGCTCCTGAAATCCTGACGATTGCACTCCAGTAACCATAAAGATATGTGACAAAAAGATCACAAAAAACGCTGAAGCAGCAAAATATGTGAAAACTGGTGTATACAACAGCTGCAGGCTTATGTTACAGGCACCTCGCCGGGCGGACAGCAGGTGGCGCTGCGTTCATTGTCCGAGCGCTGAAATCTGCAGCCATTGTAATGGGGATTGTTCATTTATTTCCAGGATTTCATCCTCAACTCTCCAGACTTCGAGGCTGCAAAATTCTGGGTGGGAAACATGGGAAAAAACGCCACCCACGCCGTCGTGTACGCCCAGCTGTACACGACGGACGGACGCTGTCACGGACTGCACTCCTTCGTGGTACAGGTAAGAAATGTTTATTAGGGACAGGGGAGATATAAATCGTCAAAAGATGGAAAATAAAACAAGACATATATAAAAATATTTAAAATAAAACTAATAAGCAAATAATATTTATTTATTATTTTATCAGTTATTTCTATGATTAACACACTAACTAAAGTATTCCAGGAAGATGGTGGAAAAAAAGCCTCGTTATTACATCCGTGATATATATTTTATAACCTGATACTTTGAGGAAATCGTTATGATCAAGTAATAAGATCATTGAATGTTTATAATGTTTCGCCCCTTCCATTAGGAATTACATTTTTTACACTAATTTCTAACATAAATTGTCATTATTTTATTTATTTATTTATTTTTGTTTAGATTCGGAATCCCAAAACTCTTCTTCCTATGCCCGGAGTGATGGTGGGTGACATTGGCAAGAAACTTGGCCAGAATGGCTTAGATAATGGGTGAGTGGCATCTTACATAGGTTCGTTAAAGGGACAATCTCTGCTTGTTGGAAAGCGTCATGCAACCATCTTGTTTTCAGAGGTTTTTCTATCATCTTGATGGGGTAAAAATTGACAAAAAAAAAAATGTATAAAAAAAGCAACTTTGTCATTTACCTCTAATTAAAAATTCTATTAATTCTCAACAATGGAGGGATTTTAATAGTAATGCGCAAACGTGCTCGGTTGAAATGTTATGTGAGCATGCTCGGGAGCTAACCGAGTGTCTTCAAAAAATATGTTTGAGTCTGAACTGTCAATCTTCAGAAAGAAGATGATAAAATGCCTTTAAGAATCCCACAGTGCTCGTGTCTGTAATGCAGGATAGGACGTTCTTCCACTATTCTTCCACTTGATTCTACTTTTTTGACTACTATTTCATCATGTGTATATGAAGTTTAGCCACCAGGTGGCGATACCCCATCATAGCCTAGATAGCATAGCCAATGGAATTTTTGCAGACCACAACTATTCACTCTTGCTTCTTTTAAAGGAACCCATCATCAGTTTTTCCAAATACAATCATGGCCAAAAGTGTTGGCAACCCTTGAAATTGAATTATTTCTCCCAGAAAATTATTGCAATTATAGGTTTTGTTATACATATGTTTATTTCCTTTGTTTGTATTGAACAACACACAAAAAAAAAACAGAAAAAAGGGCAGATTGGATATAATTTCACCCAAAACCCCAAAAATGGGCCGGACAAATTGTTGGCACCATTCCAAAATTGTGGATAAACACCTTTGTTTCAAGCATTTGATGCTCGTTCGAACTCACCTGTGGCAAGTAACAGGTGTGGGCAATAGGAAAATCACACCTGAAACCAGATAATAAGGGGAGAAGTTGACTCAATCTTTGCATTGTGTGTCTGTGTGCCACACTAAGCATGGAGAACAAAAAGAGGAGAAGAGAACTGTCTGAGGACTAGAGAACAAAAATTTTTGCGCATTCTCAAGGTTACAAGTCCATCTCCAGAGAACTTGATGTTCCTTTGTCCACGGCGCGTAACATAATCAAGGAGTTTACAATCAGTGGTGGAGCAGCTGCAGTCAGCGCTCAGTATACGGCTATAAGCAGTCCCTGGCAGTCTGCTTGATGGCTTTCTCTGTAGAGGAAGCGCTTCAATCACAGCCACCCCTCACAATGCCGTGAAAGATGACTAGCCGATCCAGATACATGACAGGTTCCCTTTAAGGAGACCAGATGTGTATGGCGTCGAAAAACATGCAAATTAGCGATTAGAAAACAATCTCGCTAGATGCGGAGGTGAGCAAGTAACTTTTTTAAATTTATTTTTCCTTGCGTCATTTATTCCATTTTTTTAGACACATTGCACTTTACTGGATGATGAGCTATCATGATCTGGATCCATAACTGACGTACGGCTTGTTCACATACTGTGCTTTTTTCAGGGCTGTGGAGTCGGTAAGCCAAACCTTCGACTCTGACTCCGATTCCTCAGTTTCCATGAGACCGACTTCAACTCCACCAAAATGGGCTCCAACTCAACGACTCCGACTCCACATCCCTGTCAGGGCTATGGAGTCAGTAAGCCAACCTTCCGGCTCCGACTCCTTAATTTCCATGACTCCGACTGCACCAAAATGGGTTCCGATGCCACGACTCCGACTCCACATCCCTGACAGGGCTATGGAGTCAGTAAGCCAACCTTCCGGCTCCGACTCCTCAATTTCCATTTCTCCGACTACACCAAAATGGGCTCCGATGCCACGACTCCGACTCCACAACCCTGACAGGGCTATGGAGTCAGTAAGCCAACCTTCCGGCTCCAACTCCTCAATTTCCATTTCTCCGACTCCACCAAAATGGGCTCCGGTGCCACGACTCCGACTCCACATCCCTGTCAGGGCTATGGAGTCAGTTAGCCAACCTTCCGGCTCCGACTCCTTAATTTCCATGACTCTGACTCCACCAAAATGGGCTCCGATGCCACGACTCCGACTCCACATCCCTGACAGGGCTATGGAGTCAGTAAGCCAACCTTCCGGCTCCGACTCCTCAATTTCCATTTCTCCGACTACACCAAAATGGGTTCTGATGCCACGACTCCGACTCCACATCCCTGACAGGGCTATGGAGTCAGTAAGCCAACCTTCCGGCTCCAACTCCTCAATTTCCATTTCTCCGACTCCACCAAAATGGGCTCCGGCGCCACGACTCCGACTCCACATCCCTGTCAGGGCTATGGAGTCAGTTAGCCAACCTTCCGGCTCCGACTCCTTAATTTCCATGACTCTGACTCCACCAAAATGGGCTCCGATGCCACGACTCCGACTCCACATCCCTGACAGGGCTATGGAGTCAGTAAGCCAACCTTCCGGCTCCGACTCCTTAATTTCCATGACTCTGACTCCACCAAAATGGGCTCCGATGCCACGACTCCGACTCCACATCCCTGACAGGGCTATGGAGTCAGTAAGCCAACCTTCCGGCTCCGACTCCTTAATTTCCATGACTCCGACTCCACCAAAATGGACTCCGACTGACTGCACAGCCCTGGCTTTTTTACCACTTTTTTTGCTGCCAAAAAAAAGTAAAAGTGTTCCAGCGCCTGCAAAGCGAGTGAGATTTCTGAAACCTCATGCACACGCTGCTAATAATTTCTTTGCAGATTTGAAGCATCAGAGCAGCCTTTCAAGTCTGTCGCACGTCACCACTGTCAGCGTTCTTGCAGCGAATTTCACCCTTTCAAATAATTGGGGTAATAAAGAACGCAAAGCGCACGTATCTTACTTAATGTTCGTATATAACCTTGCTATAAAAAAAAAAAAACCCACTAAACTCACGTGTTCTGTGTTCTCCCAATTTCTGGCATAAAACCACTTTAAATTTTGCTAAATTCTTTGCACATTTTGAAGCCGCACAAAAATGGTAGTGCCTTATCATTTCCACATTGTTCTCAGCCAACCTCTCCAACTTTTAGAAAAGTTTAAGTAGTTGGGGGAGGATAGAACTTTACACAAGCGATTCTGACAAATCATCACCGCTGCACGGTAGCGTAAGTTACAAAGGAAAGGTGCTCCAGCCCGACTTACATTTCTGGCGGAGGTGCACGGCGGTCCAACCATGCACCAGATTCATTAAAGATTTAAACATTTTACTCCAGTGCTCCCACCATTAAGACTGACGTACAAAACACAAGTCCTCGTGTGTTCTTGTAGGACAGAACATAAATCTGCACACGATGGAACCTCGCAGCGTCCCGAGAAACAGAAGAAGACGTCTGAATTTTCTGTGGTTTATTTGCATTTCACGGAGCTGAACCTTTCCACGCCCGTTCATGTCATCCGCCAAGTGTATGGGAACGTGCCCTGCAGTCGTCGCTCAGTATTGTTCTAATTATCTGCTCGTTACTTCATCTGAAAAGCACCCAGAATATTTTAAGACCTGTTATGTCAGATGGAGCAGGTTAAGAGGCTGCTCATAATGATTTCAGCATTGTACGCAAAGCATAATCCTAAAAAAGCACTGTATAGCGTTGCGTGGTCACCAACGAATCAACAGTTTGCATAAATGAATAGTACAAGCGAACATAAGGAACTTCGTAATACATCTTATCCGAGAATTCAGCTTCTTTATCCACTTATGAGCCACTTCCCTCCACCTCCTTAACTCGTCTGTCACTCTAATATACTCCTATAATCTGTCTTTAGAGAGGAGAAATGTTTGACCTTGTGGATAGTGTCATACCGGCTCTGGCATGCCAAGGTGAGGAGGCTTTGCCGCCATGCAGTGTTCCTCTGGGAAATGTAATATATCAATTGCCTCTTCGGAAAGGAAGAGGACGTGAACTCAATAGTGCCATCAGTTACTCACCAGAACTCTATGGTGCTATAGAGTTCAAGTCCTCTTCCTTTCTGAAGAGGCAATTTGCATATTTTAGAGAGGAGACAGATTTTCAAATCACTGAAGGATCGCATTACAGCCTATATGTATCTGGAGGGAGGAGCTTATAAAGAAAGATGGTGGTTCTGCTGCTGTCTAGTCTGTTTAGACAAAGGAATCTACATACTGCTGCATAAGGCATATACATTTTAGAAGAAAGCGTACAATGACACAACATGTGGCCTAGAATTCCCCAATGTCATTACTGCCATTACTGCTTTTAGCCTATCACAGTCTCCTGCGGCTTTTCCAATTAGTCTCCCTGGACTCCATCCATAATTAATAATGTCACGGAGGTCATTTTATAGTTTTATACCTTTATTCTGGGGAGAGCCTCAGCTTTTTAAAACAGTGAGTTGATTGTCCAAAATGGCTGTTAGCTACAACATGGCTGTTCATAATTAGGACTGATCATTCACATACAGCTACACTGCTCAGTACTGCTGGATAGTATTCTCCATTCTGCTGCTGCTTCTTTATAGAGACAGGGGATCAGAAATCCCTCATTTCTGGGTGTACTGCCTATTTAGCGACAACTCACAAGTTTACAGAAGCCTATTGGTATCTGTAGAGAGGAGGGAGGAACAGATAGAGAGAAATATACAGACGTTGCTTCTGTTTAGTAAGTGTTTATCTCACCACAGTGCTGGATTCACAGCCACAATGCTCATGACTGCTGGATAATGTTCTCCATTCTGCTGCTGCTGCTTTTCCATAGAGACAGGAGAGCAGAATTCCCTCCTGTCTGTCTCTAAATGTGCAGTACACACAATCTAGAAACTCGGAGAGAACTGTAAACCAGGGAGAGAGACGCAGACTTTCAACTCGCTGAAAGATCAAATTACGGCAGTCTTTTGAATTCGGTAGAGAAGGAACAAGCTGATAGCGTTGTACAGACAGTGCTGCTGTCTAGAAAGTGTTTATCTCACCCCAGTTCTGGATTCACAGGTATGCCGCCTAGTACTACTGTATAATTTTACCCATGCTGCTTCTGTCTGTGTTGCAGAGAGACAGGAGAGCAGATATCCCTCATATACCACATATTTAGAGACTACCCACTAGCTCAGAGATAACTAAAACATTAGAGAGTGAGCCTGGAGAGGTGGAAACCTAGGAAAATAGTTTTGATTAAACATCTACTATCTGGTGTGCTGGTGTTTTCGTATAAGGACGGCTCATAGCAATGCAGGGATTGTGCTGTGTAAAAAAAAAAAAAAAAAAAGAGAAACCTCTCTTGTTCAACTACAACCATCTTGGAGTGTTCCTTCTTCCAGGGTCTGGGATCGGGATCTGTGCAAAAAGTCTCAGCAACTGTTGGCTCATAGCCCATCTTAATGTGGTGCTATGGGACATTGAGAAGCTACTCCCTGCCACAGTCAGCCCCATGTACGAGCAGTTTGCAGCAGTCTCTTAGTACGGGAATCGTCCTGCGGCTCCTTACTGCTATGTCACAATGTTCCAATGACTCCAGCCTTAAAAGTCCAGCCCTCAAGCCAAAAGTAGGAAGATAAAGACTTGGACTAGAACTTTATGAGTAGGTTACAGACTCTTTGAAGAACCACTTAATCCCATCTGCAGCATTATAACAGTACCTTTATGCTATAAGGGGCTGGATAACGCTTGTACGTTCTACTTTGCTTTGTACATAACCTCATATATACAGTATTAGACCAAACATAGCCTCCTAAATACAGTATGAACCCCTATATACAGTATGAACCCCTATATACAGTATGAACCCCCACATAGCCTCCTATATACAGTGTGAGCCCACACATAACCTTCTATGTGCTGTACAGTATGAGCCCCCACATAGCCTCCTATATACAGTGTGAGCCCACACATAACCTTCTATGTGCTGTACAGTATAAGCCCCCACATAGCTTCCTATATACAGTGTGAGCCCACACATAACCTATGTGCTGTACAGTATGAGCCCCCACATAGCCTCCTATATACAGTGTAATAACACATAACCTTCTATGTGCTGTACAGTATGAGCCCCCACATAGCCTCCTATATACAGTGTGAGCCCACACATAACCTATGTGCTGTACAGTATGAGCCCCCACATAGCCTCCTATATACAGTGTGAGCCCACACATAACCTTCTATGTGCTGTACAGTATAAGCCCCCACATAGCTTCCTATATACAGTGTGAGCCCACACATAACCTATGTGCTGTACAGTATGAGCCCCCACATAGCCTCCTATATACAGTGTAATAACACATAACCTTCTATGTGCTGTACAGTATGAGCCCCCACATAGCCTCCTATATACAGTGTGAGCCCACACATAACCTATGTGCTGTACAGTATGAGCCCCCACATAGCCTCCTATATACAGTGTAATAACACATAACCTTCTATGTGCTGTACAGTATGAACCCCCACATAGCCTCCTATATACAGTGTGAGCCCACACATAACCTTCTATGTGCTGTACAGTATGAGCCCCCACATAGCCTCCTATATACAGTGTGAGCCCACACATAACCTTCTATGTGCTGTACAGTATAAGCCCCCACATAGCCTCCTATATACAGTGTAATAACACATAACCTTCTATGTGCTGTACAGTATGAGCCCCCACATAGCCTCCTATATACAGTGTGAGCCCACACATAACCTATGTGCTGTACAGTATGAGCCCCCACATAGCCTCCTATATACAGTGTAATAACACATAACCTTCTATGTGCTGTACAGTATGAACCCCCACATAGCCTCCTATATACAGTGTGAGCCCACACATAACCTTCTATGTGCTGTACAGTATGAGCCCCCACATAGCCTCCTATATACAGTGTGAGCCCACACATAACCTTCTATGTGCTGTACAGTATGAGCCCCCACATAGCCTCCTATATACAGTGTGAGCCCACACATAACCTATGTGCTGTACAGTATGAGCCCCCACATAGCCTCCTATATACAGTGTAATAACACATAACCTTCTATGTGCTGTACAGTATGAACCCCCACATAGCCTCCTATATACAGTGTGAGCCCACACATAACCTTCTATGTGCTGTACAGTATGAGCCCCCACATAGCCTCCTATATACAGTGTAATAACACATAACCTTCTATGTGCTGTACAGTATGAGCCCCCACATAGCCTCCTATATACAGTGTGAGCCCACACATAACCTATGTGCTGTACAGTATGAGCCCCCACATAGCCTCCTATATACAGTGTAATAACACATAACCTTCTATGTGCTGTACAGTATGAACCCCCACATAGCCTCCTATATACAGTGTGAGCCCACACATAACCTTCTATGTGCTGTACAGTATGAGCCCCCACATAGCCTCCTATATACAGTGTAATAACACATAACCTTCTATGTGCTGTACAGTATGAGCCCCCACATAGCCTCCTATATACAGTGTGAGTATTGATAAATTTGGCTCATCTTTTGAGCTTCTGTGCGCCATAGACAAAAATATACTCTAGTCATGGAATGAAATAAATAATTGTTGTTCTGTCTGATACTGCTAAGCCCCACCCACTTGGCAGAGCTTGTTTAAAATCCCCAAAAATTTGCGAATTGAGGGACTGTGCCTTTTGCATAAATTGTTCAACATGTTCAAACTCTTTGATGAATCAAAAGGTTTTAGTATTGAAGATGTTGTCCATTACTTTTATCATTGATGACCTATCCTTAAGATAGGCGATCAATGTCTGATGGGTCATCCGACAACCCGGCACCCCCGCCGATCAGCTGTTCTCGGTGTTGGCCGCAGCGGTCCCCAAAATGCTCAATTGCAGAGCCACTATCAGTAGACGGAGCAGCTCACGGGGTCTGAATACTTTTTCTAGACACTGTACATCATAATGGGAAATGGATGGTAATATAAACAGTTGTTTTACAGTCTGACATGTTGTAAGGTATTAGTCGTGTATCTTATAGAATCGCGTATATAGGTCAGGAATGAGGGCAGTGTTTTGGGCGGTTCAATTAAGGAATCGCAATTTTGCTTGCCTTTGTTTATAGGAACTTTCGTATCGGCTTCCTTGTATGATAGATCTCTGCTCGGGTGGTTACCCATAATGTATCCATAGTTTCATTCATTTTGCGGCTCACATAAATATTTATGGCAGCAGTAAATATTCGGCAGAGTTTAGTAACACACCAACGCCAAGATAAAACAAACCTTCAGCTTTTACTAGAAATGAGAGCTCAAAATAAATCCCAGAAACTTCGCCAACTTTTTTTTGTTGTACTGTGCAATACTTTTCTCGTACACGCCTGGCTGTCGGACTTCTCCTTTATATAAATAATGTTTGTCTCGCTGGAAAGAGAAGCTTGGAGACCTTAATGAGGAAATCTTTAAAGACTATGGATAACTTTGACATAGAAAAAAAAAAGATTTTTTTTACGTATATAACTGCTTACCTTTAGTTAATACAATCACGCTATGTTTCGGTCTGCCAGGTTCATTCCTCCAAGTTCAGATATTGTGGGACTGTCTCTCACTGCAATATAGGCTGGATGTGAGCTCTGTGTGTATCTGGCTTCTATCCTGCACTTATTTCCTCCTGATCTGCAGCCTTTAATCTCTGCCTCCCTGAAACACTAAGCATGTTTTCTCCCCTCACAAAACTGTAGATCTGTGTATAACCCCTTCCTCCTGCTATCTCAAACAGTGAGAAAAGGGAGAGGGAGCAGAAAGAACTGTAAGGATGGATTTGTATCAGTTTTTTAGAAAAGCCCTACCCTAGATACAGGACAGGTAGACCAGTTGTAATGAAAAGTATTTAGGCTACATTCACATTAGCATATACACCAAGAGAGAAATACTCATTCCCAAAAATGGGTTAAAAATACATTTTTATTACAAAATTTCATAAATACATAATGTTCAAAGTAATACAATACACATAACAATATGTCATAGAGGGGAATATACAGGGACAGAGATACAAGTGGGGGACCTGGAAATAGCAGAGCAGCATGCAGACAACATCATAATCCTCATGTAAATCATCAGCTATCAAAGGGATATACTGTGTATAGAAGTGTCAGATATCAAGTAGTATATATAAAGTGCTTGTGCAAAAAACATATGTAAAGGCAAAACAAATATATAAGACTCTCATAGTATATCCCTCCAAGATAGTAGAGAGCAAAGTAAAGTGCAGTGTCATATAATCCAGACCAAAGGTCCTGTGAATGTTGTCAGATCACGAATAGTAAATGACAAAGTCAGATTAAGCAAAGCATATTTACCTTTAGGGTATAGGTATCCAGGTGCCCACCATACCCGACGCACGTTTCGCTCTGGGAGCTTCGTCCAAGGGTGTACATTCACATTAGCATTCAAAAATAGGATCAGAGTAATAATAATAATTTTATATAGCGCCAACATATTCCGCAGCACTTTACAATTATTTGTGCAGACAATAGACATTACAGCATAACAAAAATCACAGTTCAAAAACAGATACCAGGAGGAGTGAGGGCCCTGCTCGCAAGCTTACAAACTATGAGGAAAAGGGGAGACACGAGAGGTGGATGGTAACAATTGCTTTCATTGTTCGGACCAGCCATAGTGTAAAGATCGGGTGTTCGTTTAAAGCTGCATGAACCAGTTAACTGCCTAAATATGTAACAGTACAGACACAGAGGGCTATTAAATGCATAGAGCGTATGATGAGAACATAATGCGAGAAACCTGGAAGCTAAGTCATCTGGGTAATTTCACAATGCATCTCTGGGAAAGGAAGCTGGCGGCAGCCGCTCGCGCATCGAGACAGCTTCGATGGACGACGGAGGGTGAGTATATAACGATTTTTTATTTTAATAATTTTTTTTAACAGGGATATGGTGCCCACACTGCTATATACTGCGTGGGCTGTGTTATATACTGCGTGGGCTGTGTTATATACTGCGTGGGCTGTGTTATATACTGCGTGGGCTGTGTTATATACTGCGTGGGCTGTGTTATATATTACGTGGGCTGTGTTATATACTGTGTGGGCTGTGTTATATACTGCGTGGGCTGTGTTATATACTGCGTGGGTTGTGTTATATACTGCGTGGGCTGTGTTATATACTGCGTGGGCTGTGTTATATACTGCGTGGGCTGTGTTATATACTGCGTGGGCTGTGTTATATACTGCGTAGCCTGTGTTATATACTGCGTGGCCTGTGCTATGCATTACGTGGGCTGTGTTATAAACTACGTGGCTGTGTTGTATACTGCGTGGCTGCTATATACTACGTGGCTCCTATATACTACGTGGCCTGTGCTATATATTATGTGGCTGCTATATACATACATACATACATACATACATACATACATACATATTCTAGAATACCTGATGCGTTAGAATCGGGCCACCATCTACTGTAGTGTTTCTATAAGTGTGGAAAGTGGGGGTGACTTGAGCGGGATGGCAGTTCTTGATAGAGAATGAAAGAATGTTGTGGTCAGAGAGTGGGAGAGGGGAGTTTGTGAAATCGTCCAGAGTAAAGGAATGCAGTAAAGAAACACATTCTTCTTATGATGGATGCAAATGACACCAGACGGACCAGATTCGCTATAATATAATCTGCTTTCTCCACGTATGAGCCACTTCTTGTCCTCCCTCTGATGCCTAAACTCATTATTCGCTCTGAAATAGATTTAAAATGTCATGCCTAAAGGAAGGCATATTGCTAGGTTTACTGAGTGATCAAGTTACTGCTGCCTACTGATGTCTATGGAGAGGGAAAGAAGGAGGCGCAAAGCAGGAGAGAGAGGCAGAGAGGCATATAGCAATAGCACAGTTTAATCCCCTTTTTGCCCAAGGCTTGGAGAGATGGTCATTATTCCCACTTTTTTTTTCAATCACTCCTCCCCAGACCTTTGTATAATGACGACAAAACGACCTTTTAAACCACCTGTTCGGGCACGGAACCTTTATGACATACTCTTGTTTTTCTCATACCTCTTACTGATTGAACCCCCCGACCAACCTGCCCCTCATTTTCAAACTCAATGGGGAAGGTGACTTTTTCCCTCTGATTTTCTAAAATTAATGAAGTAATTCTGATGGAGGAACTCTCCTCTACTGTCAGTAATCGATATGAGCATTTTTATAGGACTATGTTTTACTGGCTGAAATTTAGAACCTTTAATGAATATCGGGCCCTGATTGGGAAAAGCTGACGACCGATTACTCACCCACCACACCCTCCCCTACCTTCCTTTATTCCTTTTGTCCCTACTACTCGGCTTAATCCTCACATTCCTCCCCCTTCTTCCTTTCATTTCTCTTTCTTTTTTATCTTATTTTTTGTTATTAGGGAAAGGCTCATCCGGCACTACAATGTTTTTTTAGCTCTACTGTTTTGGAAGGATTTCATGTTTTCAATGCTCAAGCAATACTTTGTGTTCTGTATGACCATTTTATTTTGTTATTGTTTCTACTGTTCTACTGCAGCACATGTGTGCCTTATGACTGTTATTATTCCTTAAAAATTTTTTGAGAAATAAAGATAATATTTTTTTAAAAAAGAAAGAAATGGCACAGTTGCTCACTAGTAAGGATTTATCTCACCACGGAGCTGGAATCACAGCTACACCGTTAAGTACTGGTGTAAAATGTCCTCCTTTCTGTCACTGGTTCTGCAAATGTGCTACATAGAAATGGCAGAGCAGGAATCTCCTCTGTCTCCAAGTGGGAGACATCATAGCAGCTGTTCTCCCCCCACTAGCTCAAAGACGACTGTAAATTAGAAAGAAAGATGGAAGAGGGGAAAAAAGGGTGAGAAATGCAGGACATACTTCATATAATGGTCAGAAATAGTATTTTTCCTCACTCGCACACGACTGCTTATTCGGAAGTCGCCTGAAACAGCAGGCATGCTTTTAACTTTATGGCTACCAATACATAGTGTACATAGTATATGTTTATTTAGTTATTCCTTTTTATATTTTTACAGATTTGCAATGTTTCACAATGTTCGGGTTCCCCATGAAAACCTTTTAAACCGTACCGGCGACATTTCCTCCAGTGGAAACTACACAAGTGTATACAAGGTACTCTATATATATATATATATATATATATATATATATATATATATATATATATATATATATATATATATATATATATATAAAATATACCTTTATTTTTGGTGCTTATCTTTTAGTGAATACCGTATATACTCGAGTATAAGCCGACCCGAGTATAAGCCGAGACCCCTAATTTTGCCACAAAAAACTGGGAAAACTTAATGATTCGAGTATAAGCCTAGGGTGGAAAATGCAGCAGCTACCCATAAATGTCAAAAATAAAAATAGATACAAATAAAATAAAGTTAAATTAATTGAGACATCAGTAGGTTAAGTGTTTTTGAATATCCATATTGAATCAGAAGCCCCATAAGATGCTTCATACAAAATACGCCCCATATAATGCTCCATACAGTTTATGATGGGCCCCATAAGATGCTCCATATTAAAATATGCCCCATATAATGCTGCACAAATGCTGATTATGGCCCCATAAGATGTTCTATACAGACATTTGCCCCATATAATGCTGCACAAACGTTGATAATGGCCCCATAAGATGCTCCATGTAGACATTTGCCCCATATAGTGCTGCACAAACATTGATTATAGCACCATAAGATGCTCCATGTAGACATTTGCCCCATATGCTGTTGCTGCGATTAAAAAAAAAAATCACATACTCACCTCTCGTCGCTCAGGCCCCCAGCACTTGCTTTAGTCACCTTTCCTCGTTCCACCGCCGGGCGCCGCTGTGTCTTCCCCATTCTCCGCACTGACTCTCAGGCAGAGGGCGCGCACTAACCACGTCATTTCACCCTCTGACCTGAGCGTCACAGGCAGATGATGCGGAAGACGGCGCTCGGCGGTGGAACGAGGACAGGTGAATATCTCCGTGCTCCCCATTATACTCACCCTCTCCCGGCGAGGTCCCTAGCAGCTTCTCTGATGGTCTTCTCCGGGCGTGGCAGCTCTTCCAGCTTTGAGCGGTCACATGGTACCGCTCATTACAGTAATAAATATGCAGCTCCACTCCTATGGGAGTGGAGTCGTGTCCATATTCATTACTGTAATGAGGGGTACCATGTGACCGCTCAAAGCTGTAAGAGTTGCCGGCACCTGGAGACCATCGGACATGCAGGGACCGCGCCAGGAGCAGGTGAGTATATGACAGCCGCCGCTCCCCCTCCCCCGCCGACCCCCCAGGGACAATGACTCAAGTATAAGCTCAGAGGGGCACTTTCAGCCTAAAAAAATGGGCTGAAAATCTCGGCTTATACTCGAGTATATACGGTACTTATATTTTGTATGAAATAACAATGCTGAAGAATCTTTTTCTGGGACTCTGCATGTTGCCTTTCTCAGTCCTTCCCAGAAATGTATGGATGACTTGCCAGAATATGTGGGGACACCTCAACAGGTGTAAAGATGCTCCAGAATTGTTATTTTAGGAAGGAAGTCATTCTCTTGAACAGACTTGGAACTGAAAGTAGTAGAATTATACCCATACAAAATGCTAATTATGCAAATTGTCTCTTCAGAGAGGAAGATTACTAGAAATCTAGCGCCATCTATAGGAAGTAGCAATCCTAACAGTCAATGTCGACCCTTTAACGAGCCTTGTCACATGACTTAGGATAATAGCCAAACGAGAATCTCAATTTGCAGACACTGTGTTTCTGGGAATTGTCTCTTCAGAGAGGAAGATTACTAGAACTCTAGTGCCACCTATTGGAAGTAGCAATCCTAAAAGTCTATGTCGACCCTTTTTCCTCTCTGAAGACACAATTTGCATAATTAGCATATTTCCCAGAGGAGCATTGCAGCTTTAAGTCTCCTCATCTTGGCATGCTTAGCATGTCAATCTCCGCAAGGAGAAACGATACCCAAAGAAAATGTATTTATTTATTTATTTTTTTAAATCTATCTTTGTCTTAACAGCTTTTACTTAAAAAACTAACTCCAAAAAATAAACCACTGTCATTGTAGATTGCAAACTGATTCAAGTTTCAAATTTTGATCTTGTGGGAGTGTTTCTCCCAGCAATATAGGCTGGATGGGAGGTCTGTGTCTATCCAGAGCGCTGCTGTCTTCATTAACATCTTCCCAGCTTCTGTTTTCATGTGCTTTCCTACAGCACGTTTTCTCTGCCCTCCCTCAGACCATACATGCTTTCTCCACTACTTTATTTTTGGGGATTATTTTATATCATTGTAGATCTTTACTGTGACTTATCCATATTATTTTTGGGGGGTAATTTTTTTTTTTTTTTTCCTCTAGGACCCAAAGCAGCGTCTTGGTGCTTCTCTCGGCACTCTGTCCAGCGGGAGAGTTTCAATCATTGGCATGGTAGTCACAAACTTGAAGCTTGCCATCACTATTGCTGTCCGTTTCTCTGCTACACGCCGTCAGTTTGGACCTACTGAAAATGAAGAGATCCCAGTTCTTGAATATCAGCTGCAGGTACATGTAGTCTCTGTTTTATAGGTTTATGATATCCTGACCATCAGCATTTGTCTCCTCGTTCACTTCTTGAGTACTTAAAGTTGTATAGAGACCTTATTCTGCTACGTTACAATTTTTGTTCTAAAGCCGAGCAATGAATAACTAAGCAGAGCATATAACTAAGCGTATAACTACGCGCCAGAGCGGTTTATGTAGCATATCCTATTATATTTGGGTGGAGGTGTTCCTGACGGATCCTAAATATTTATTTAACTTGCCATGTGTCACATCACTCACAAACGTATTTTTCAAATGTACAAATCCTTAAATATCTCACGTTCGATTTTATGCCTTAGAATAATGAGGACGACCTTTAGACAAGAGGGAAAACCGATACTGATGGTGGAAAAACACGGATCAGGTTTATGCAGCGATTCAAATTGTGTAGTTTTACTGCATGGTTGGGCGAAATTTCCTGAAAGTTTGGATTACACCAGAAATAAGACTCGATTGCATGAGAATGTACAGCTGAAAATGAAGTCAGTCAGCTGTGATAAAGGCGTACATAAAAAAGTAATGCTGTGTATCGGTTGTGGAGTTGTAGGAGACCTCAGCTTCTTATGGCTCTATCAATATTTAAAAGTTGGACATGGGGGGGAAAATTGATTTTCACATGTGGCAGTGCATGTTTATTAAATGTATGCACACAGGACCCGATTCATCAATTGTGGATTTCATTTTAGTGACTTTTCTTTTCTTGTCTTGTGATATTCGTCAATGGTTTTTGCACCAAATTTTTCAGAATAGCACACATGGTTCATCAATTTTGCACAATTTGCTCTTTATTTTTTACTACAACCTTCTAAGGCATGTTTTCCACTGAAATGTCGCAAATGTACCGTATATACTCGAGTAACTTTGCCACAAAAAACTAGGAAAACTTAATGACTCGAGTATAAGCCTAGGGTGGAAAATGCAGCAACCGGTAAATTTCAAAAATAACTATAGATACCAATAAAAGTAAAATTAATTGAGACATCAGTAGGTTAAGTGTTTTTGAATATCCATATTGAATCTGGAGCCTCATATAATGCTCCATACAGTTCATGATGGGCCCCATAAGATGCTCCATACAAAATACGCCCCATATAATGCTGCATAAAGTTTATGATGGGCCCCATAAGATGCTCCATATTAAAATATGCCCCATATAATGCTGCACAAAGGTTAACAAGGGCCCCATAATATGCTCCATAGACACATTTGCCCCATATAATGCTGCTCAAATGCTGATTATGGTCCCATAAGATGCTCCATAGAGTAATATGCTGTTGCTGCAATTAAAAAAAAAAAATGGCATACTCACCTCTCGTCGCTCAGGCCCCCAGCACTTGCTATATTCACATGTCCTTGTTCCACCGCTGGGCTCCATCTTCAGGGTCCTCTGCACTGACGTTCAGGCAGAGTGTGCGCACTAACCACGTCATCGCGCCTTCTGACCTGAGCGTCACTGCAGAGGACGCGGAAGACTGAGCCTGGCGGTGGAACGAGGACAGGTGAATATCGCGCAATGCTGCTCAACCTCCCCATTATACTCACCTCCCAGCGTGGTCCCTGGCAGCTTCCCTGATGGTCTTCTCCGGGTGCTGATAGCTTCTTCGAGCGTTGAGCGGTCACCGGTTCCGCTCATTGCAGTAATTAATATGCGGCTCCACCCCTATGGGAGTGGAGTCGCATCCATATTCATTACTGTAATGAGCGGTACCATGTGACCGCTCAACGCTGGAAGAAGCTGTCAGCGCCCGGAGACCATCAGAGATGCAGGGACCTCACCAGGAGCAGGTGAGTATGATGTCACAGCTGCTGCTCCGCCTCCCCCGTCGACCCCCCTGGGACAATGACTCGAGTATAAGCCGAGAGGAGCACTTTCAGCCTAAAAAATGGGCTGAAAATCTCGGCTTATACTCGAGTATGTACGGTAATAAAAAAAAATCTCATGTCTACGTAAATCATTCCAGAGGAAAGCTGGACTACATTTATTTAAAATGTAGTGATGATATTATTATTATTATTATTATTATTATTATTATTTATTTTTATTTTTTTTAAAGTCACAATTGATGAATCAGCAGAAAACCCCAAAACGATTTAAATACCAAAAACAAGACCAAAAAAAGTGCAAATGCAATAATGAATCAGGTCTCAAGTTTCAGTCTTCATTCCTTAATGCTTCATTTATTTTCTGAACCCTTAATATGCAATTTGCAGACTAAAGCAAGTTTCCTAATTTTCACTTACAGAAGTGTCATCCTCAGTAATACAGGCTGGATGTGAGCCCTGTGTTTATCCAGGGTGCTGCTGTCTTCATTAGCTCACATATCAGTCCAACTGCTACTGTGCATATAACTTCCCCTTCCCTTCCTACAGCTCGTTTTCTCTGCCCTTCCTGAGACTTTACAAGCTTTCTACCCTTTCCACACTGTGGAGATCGGTATACAGTCCACTTCCCTGCTGCTATCTCTAACACTGAGAAAAGGAGAGAACAGAAGGAGCTTTCAGAACCAGGAAATAGAACTTAGATGGATTTTTAACATTTTTGAAAATCTTTCAGCTAGATAATATAGCTAGACATAGAAACTTTGCATGAATATGGTAGAAATTTTTTTTTTTAATGAAGACCATTCAGAAAATTGTATCTTAACATTTAAGAAACAAATGAACAATAAAAAAACAACTCTCTGCGAAATTGTTCATAGCCTTTATTGTTGAGGGTCACACGCTGTATATAGTCATTAGTCATATGAAAAAGTTTGTGCACCCCTATTAATCTTAAGCTAAATGTTTTATAAAAATTGTTTTTTTGCAACAGCTATTCCAGTTTCATATATCTAATAACTGTTGGACACAGTAATGTTTCTGCCTTGAAATGAGGTTTATTGTACTAACAGAAAATGTGCAATCTGCATTCAGACAAAATTTGACAGGTGCATAAGTATGGGCACCCTTATCATTTTCTTGTTTTAAATACTCCTACCTACTTTTTACTGACTTACTAAAGCACTTTTTTTGGTTTTGTAACCTCATTGAGCTTTGAACTTCATAGCTAGGTGTATGCAATCATGAGAAAAGCTACTTAAAGTGGCCACTTGCAAGTTGTTCTCCTGTTTGAATCTCCTCTGAAGAGTGGCATCATGGGCTCCTCAAAACAACTGTCAAATGATCTGAAAACAAAGATTATTCAACATAGTTGTTCAGGGGAAGGATACAAAAAGCTGTCTCAGAGATTTAACCTGTCAATTTCCACTGTGAGGAACATAGTAAGGAAATGGAAGAACACAGGTACAGTTCTTGTTAAGGCCAGAAGTGGCAGGCCATCAAAAACATCAGAAAGGCAGAGAAGAAGAATGGTGAGATCAGTCAAGGACCACCTCCAGAGAGCTGCAGCATCAACTTGCTGCAGATGGTGTCACTGTGCATCGGTCAACTATACAACGCACTGTGTTTTTTTGCCACCATGCATAACGCCTTTTTGTATAACCAAACAACTCAATCTTGGTTTCATCAGTCCACAGGACCTTCTTCCAAAATGAAATTTGCTTCTCCAAATGTGCTTTTGCATACCTCAGCCGACTCTGTTTGTGGCGTGCTTGCAGAAACGGCTTCTTTCGCATCACTCTCCCATACAGCTTCTCCTTGTGCAAAGTACGTTGTATAGTTGACCGATGCACAGTGACACCATCTGCAGCAAGTTGATGCTGCAGCTCTCTGGAGGTGGCCTGAGGATTGTCCTTGACTGATCTCACCATTCTTCTTCTCTGCCTTTCTGATGTTTTTCTTGGCCTGCCACTTCTGGCCTTAACAAGAACTGTACCTGTGTTCTTCCATTTCCTTACTATGTTCCTCACAGGCGAAATTGACAGGTTAAACCTCTGAGACAGCTTTTTGTATCCTTCCCCCTGAACAACTATGTTGAATAATCTTTGTTTTCAGATCATTTGACAGTTGTTTTGAGGAGCCCATGATGCCACTCTTCAGAGGAGATTCAAACAGGAGAACAACTTGCAAGTGGCCACTTTAAGTAGCTTTTCTCATGATTGCATACACCTGGCTATGAAGTTCAAAGCTCAATGAGGTTACAAAACCAAAAAAAGTGCTTTAGTAAGTCAGCAAAAAGTAGGTAGGAGTATTTAAAACAAGAAAATGATAAGGGTGCCCATACTTATGCACCTGTCAAATTTTGTTTGAATGCAGATTGCACATTTTCTGTTAGTACAATAAACCTCATTTCAAGGCAGAAACATTACTGTGTCCAACAGTTATTAGATATATGAAACTGAAATAGCTGTTGCAAAAAAAAAACAATTTTTATAAAACATTTAGCTTAAGATTAATAGGGGTGCCCAAACTTTTTCATATGACTGTATATCTGCCATGTCTGTTTTTGTATAGCTAAGCTAGGTAGTGACATGGCCCAATATGAGGAGATCAGAGGATTTGAGCTATAGGTGATGTAGCAAGTAATCCACTCCACCGAGAAGTTAACTACGTTCTGGATTTGTGTGTGTTTTTCATTGTTTTTTTCCCCCTTTTTCAGCAATGGAGGCTGATTCCTTATCTAGCCGCAGCTTACGTTTTAGACTACTTCTCCAAGAGTTTCTTTTTAAACTTGGTCGAACTTCAGATTGGGATTCTCATGAAGGATCGGAGCCCGAGACAGGTGCGTACTGCTATTGTGAGAGTCATTAAAGGTGATGGCATGTTCCTACATTCTGCCGGAGAAGTGACCTTCCCCGAAATCCTTCCTACCGCCTTGTGCCCTCATGTATTCCTCCTCCTTTCCTTCCAAGAGTCAACTTTCTTATTTCTCCATTGTTTTAGCCATACAAGGGCTTGATTTTTGCAGGAACCTACTGTAGTTTTGAATGATACCATTCATTTTTCCATACAATGGTAAAAAAAAAAAATAAGGTTACTTTTATGATTTGTTTTTTAGTGGTGAAAAAAAGAAAAAATGGTTTCTGTCGCAATATTCTGAGAGTCGTACCTTTTTTTTTTTGGTTTCCCTTGATGGAGCTGTGTGAGGGCTTGTTTTTTGCGTGTCGAGCTGATGTTTTCATTAGCACTATTTTGGCAGATTGGTGACCTATTTGTCAGTGTCTTTCTCCTCTCATCTCATCGAGAAAGCACATGAACGCTCATGTGTATGGTGGAGTTGGGAGAGATAACGTGCTGCTTAACAAAAGTTTCTCATGTGCATGACCGGCTATAGACTTTTACTGAATCCTTGAGCTTTTGTACTGAGTCAACCATTACCACATCATGTCGCAGAGAGTTCCATAATGTCTTTGCTGTTGCAGTTAAGAATCCATAGTCTAACTGCTCACACAGTACAGAATTCATTCTCACTGCTAATATAGTACAAAATCCATAGTCTTAATGCTCTTACAGTAAAGAATCCATAATCTCACTGCTCACACAGTATAGAATCCATAGTTTCACTGCTCGCACAGTAGAGAATCTGTAGTCTTGCTACATCCACAGTGAAAAATCCATAGACTCCATGCTCACACAGTAAAGAATCCATAGACTCACTGCTCGCACAGTAAAGAATCCATAGACTCACTGCTCGCACAGTAAAGAATCCATAGACTCACTGCTCGCACAGTAAAGAATCCATAGACTCACTGCTCGCACAGTAAAGAATGCATAGACTCACTGCTCACACAGTATAGAATCCATAGTTTCACTGCTCACACAGTAGAGAATCTGTAGTCTTGCTACTTCCACAGTGAAAATTCCATAGTCACTGCTCACACAGTAAAGAATCCATAGACTCACTGCTCGCACAGTAAAGAATCCATAGACTCACTGCTCACACAGTATAGAATCCATAGTTTCACTGCTCACACAGTAGAGAATCTGTAGTCTTGCTACATCCACAGTGAAAAATCCATAGACTCCATGCTCACACAGTAAAGAATCCATAGACTCACTGCTCGCACAGTAAAGAATGCATAGACTCACTGCTCGCACAGTAAAGAATGCATAGACTCACTGCTCACACAGTATAGAATCCATAGATTCACTGCTCACACAGTAAAGAATGCATAGACTCACTGCTCACACAGTATAGAATCCATAGATTCACTGCTCACACAGTAGAGAATCTGTAGTCTTGCTACTTCCACAGTGAAAATTCCATAGTCACTGCTCACACAGTAAAGAATCCATAGACTCACTGCTCACACAGTAAAGAATCCATAGACTCCATGCTCACACAGTAAAGAATCCATAGACTCACTGCTCGCACAGTAAAGAATCCATAGACTCACTGCTCGCACAGTAAAGAATCCATAGTCTCACTGCTCGCACAGTAAAGAATCCATAGACTCACTTCTCACACAGTAAAGAATCCATAGACTCACTGCTCGCACAGTAAAGAATCCATAGTCTCACTTCTCACACAGTAAAGAATCCATAGACTCACTGCTCGCACAGTAAAGAATCCATAGACTCACTGCTCGCACAGTAAAGAATCCATAGACTCACTGCTCGCACAGTAAAGAATCCATAGACTCACTGCTCGCACAGTAAAGAATCCATAGTCTCACTGCTCGCACAGTAAAGAATCACGGTCTGTGATGAGATTTCCACCTTAGTTCCTGTAGACATAGAGGATGCCCCCTTGTCATCGTTGCAGGTGTAGGTGTGTAGATTATTGTACAGATCTTTGTACTGTTCCATCATATATTTGTACAGCATAATAAAATCGTTTTTAAATCTTGCGTTTTCCAGACCAAATAACCTCAGCTTTGATAACCCTGTCTTGCTATTGCAGTCCATTAAAGCAATTTCATAATGTGAGAATACTCCTTTAATTAGTTTGCTTTAATTAGACAGCATGAAAATAAGCAGATTTGCACTTGACTTTCTCATTCTATCTTCTGGCTTCCATGGAGCTCGGCCCCTAGTGCCTGCCCAGTGCTTGGCTGAGAGTGCTCAGTAGTTACATTCCAGGACAGGGGTTAACTCCTAGCATTCCAGTCACCTCTCTCCATTAATTTCTATACTGCAGTTAGCTGTTCACCTCGCTCCCTCTCAGCTCCTGACGTGCTGCTGTTATAGATCTTGTAAAATCAACAGCTTACAGCTTTTAGACAGGTCTCGTAATCCCAGTTCTTGACTCTCCTGTCCAGAGCGGTGCGCTTGTACCAGATGCCTTGTTATCGCCATGATAACCGTGTAGACAGAACAAACCACTGATAGCGGAATGTGTTACAGCAGGACATGTGCTGAGTGTTATCGTTCTTCTAATAGTGCATTCACCAGAGCTGTCACTCAAGAAGAAGGAGAGCCAGCCCTGCCGGAAACCAGGGAGTCCGGAGACTGCAGAGCTCTGAGCTGCCACAGTTTGAGACTACTCCCTTGATAACCTTGGTCGCTCTTCTCTGCACCCGCTGTACTTCAGCTCTGTCCTTCTTATATACTGGAGCCCAAAATTGTGCTCAGTATTCTAAGTGTGGCCACACTAGTGACCTATATAGAGGCAAAACTATGTTCTTCTCCCGAGCTTCTGTGCCTCTTTTACTGTATTCCATGATTGTATTTGCTTGGCCAGCAGCCGCCTGGCACTGGTCACAAAAGTGGAGTTTTTTTCCGTTACAGTTTGATTGCTCTGTCCACAATTGTACGTCTTGTCTTCCTCGGCCCCAGTTCACACTACCTTACATTTTTCTGTACATTAGACTTCAGCTGGTTTTTCAAGTGAGCCTTGGACTTTAAAGGGGTTCTCCCATCTCCAAGATGCTAACAACATGTAGTAGGTGTAATAGCCATAATATCAGTAAATACCTCCAATTAGAAAGGTAGTATAGTTCTCCTCATTAGCTATGTCACTTACCCCATGTACAAGGCTTTGCTGTAGCATAGGTGTCCATGGTTACGACCACTCATAAAGTGACAGTCAGCTGTTGATGGTTGTAACCATAACTATCTAAGCTCCTGCAATGCCTGCACATGAGGTGACTACAGCCGGTAGACGGTGTTTGCCTGCAGAAATCCATGTACAGGGAGGTGTCATGTGACTGCCGGACCAGTGGCCAGATTACAGCTGCTATCCGCTTACAAGTTACTATTACAGGCTTACACATGCAAAAGTAAAGTTACCAGAATATTCTTCTTGGTTTGCTAAAAATAGTCATCTGGGTAATTAAGATATAAACCGGTTTCTTCACAATGACCTTTTCATAATCATCCGGTATGTGCCAAGAACAAACCCCGGGCTATGTGACCGCGTCCTCCTCCCGTCCACACGGCACTGTGTCCTCCTCCCATGCATACGGCACCACGTCCTCCTCTTATCCATACGGCACCGCATCCTCCTCCCACCCATACGGCACCGCGTCCTCCTCCTGTCTATACGGCACCACGTCCTCCTCCCGTCCATATGGCAGCGCATCCTCCTCCCGTCCATATGGCACCACGTCCTCCCGTCCATATGGCACCACGTCCTCCCATCATCCATAGTGCACCGCCGTCCTCCTCCCATCCATACGGCACCGTGTCCTCCTCCCATGATCCATAGTGCACCGCGTCCTCCTCCCATCCATACGGCACCGTGTCCTCCTCCCATGATCCATAGTGCACCGTGTCCACCTCCCATCCATACGGCACCGTGTCCTCCTGCCATCATACATAGTGCACAGTGTCCTCCTCCCATCCATACGGCACCGTGTCCTCCTCCCATCATCCATAGTGCACCGCATCATCCTCCCATCCATACGGCACCGTGTCCTCCTCCCATCATCCATAGTGCACCATGTCCTCCTCCCATCCATACGGCACCGTGTCCTCCTCCCATCATCCATAGTGCACCATGTCCTCCTCCCATCCATACGGCACCATGTCCTCCTCCCATCATCCATAGTGCACCGCGTCCTCCTCCTATCCATACGGCACCGTGTCCTCCTCCCATCATCCATAGTGCACCATGTCCTCCTCCCATCCATACGGCACCATGTCCTCCTCCCATCATCCATAGTGCACTGCCGTCCTCCTCCCATCCATACGGCACCGTGTCCTCCTCCCATGATCCATAGTGCACCATGTCCTCCTCCCATCCATACGGCACCATGTCCTCCTCCCATCATCCATAGTGCACCGCCGTCCTCCTCCCATCCATACGGCACCGTGTCCTCCTCCCATCATCCATAGTGCACCATGTCCTCCCATCCATACGGCACCATGTCCTCCTCCCATCATCCATAGTGCACCGCCGTCCTCCTCCCATCATCCATAGTGCACCGCCGTCCTCCTCCCATCCATACGGCACCGTGTCCTCCTCCCATGATCCATAGTGCACCATGTCCTCCTCCCATCCATACGGCACCATGTCCTCCTCCCATCATCCATAGTGCACCGCCGTCCTCCTCCCATCCATACGGCACCGTGTCCTCCTCCCATGATCCATAGTGCACCATGTCCTCCTCCCATCCATATCCGATAATGTTCTGTGTAATCCCAGTTCTTGTTCCCAGTTGGTGCCGCTCTGACCTCTTTATCTCCAGTCCATGAGCCACTTCTCTTATTACTGTACAGACATGCCAGAAAGGGAACTGATAGCCATTCTTAAGAAATTCTTTTTCCATACAAAATTATTTCCATCACTTTCTTATTTTACTTTTTTTTTCTATTTTTTTTACTTAAATTTTTCTAGTTTCCAAGTTGAAAGTAAAAATAAAATCTGGAAATATAAATAGAAACGAGAAACCGAGTATGATCTTCTATAAATATTTCCAGATTTTATTTTGTTTATTTTAGACTTTATTTTCCATATTAAAAAAAAAAAACATATTTCTGTTCTAGTTGACTTCAGGCTTTGTTGACACCAAAATAATCAGGAGCCATCAATAATACTCCTGCTACAATGGTCCATGATCAAGGAGAACTCTGATCCCAACCATTAACCCCTGAAGTGCCTGTCAGGAGCAAACACGGCATCTAAGCGGTTAGGGGGTCCTTGTGCTAACCAGTGCTCCCTATGGCGAGGTGCAGAGGGATTGCTCCGGTAGTTTGGACCCTAACAATGACATTCAAATCTGATAGGCAAAAATTCAGCATTACATTGTATTGTACAAGTGATCCAATGTCTTTTTTTACCTTCTAGGCTAAAAATCATTTTATGCAATTGGGTTTTATTGAAACTGTTTGATCTATCTTTTGGCTTTTACAGGTTCTTTGTTTGCCTATAGATTCAACTTTGTCATAAATCAGCAGAGAGTAGATGAAAGGGTTACAACCTTTCCCATCAGTGTGAGCTCACTGCCGGATTCTCAGTTAACTCATTCTGCAGCCAGCAACAGAGAAAAGTTTATAGAAAGCAAACGGTGCAATATGTTTAATGAAACCCAATTGCAAAAATGATTTTTAGCCCCAATTACATGCATTTAGATGTAATAATAATGTCTATAAAATATATATATATATATTTTTTATGTTTTTTTTTTTTTTTTTTTTTTTAGGCTGAACTTGGCAAAGAAATCCATGCTTTGTCCAGTGCCGGTAAACCACTGGCCTCCTGGACGGCACAGCACGGCGCTCAGGAATGCCGAGAGGCGTGTGGAGGTCATGGTTTTCTTGCCAGTAAGTGACCAGAAAAGTGAATTACTGTCATAAGAGCGGACATGATTAGATCTCGGGATGGGGGTTATTACGCCTCACAGATTATCAGTCATAGTTCAGAAAAATTCCAAGATGTAATTAGGGATTACTGGATGCGTGTGCTCCTGACGGGCAGGTGACGCCGACTGATAAGACACGGGCTTTGTCTGAAGAAAGTCACATCCAATTATAAGCGCCAGCTGCAGGGAAGATTCCGATAAACTCCCTCTTAATAACTTTGTTTTGATCAAAAACTTTTAACCTGAACTTTGAATATAAAATGTATCTTGGTTGTAACTTTAAAGAGTAACCGTCATTTTAATTTTTATTTCATAAATCAATAGTACACACGAAAGTAAGAGAGCAATCTGCTTCTTTCTCCTCCTGGACTGATCTTTAACTCTCAATTCCGGGTTTGGTGAAGAGAGACTTTCCCATTCCTGAGATAGAAGATGACAGTTGGTGCTTTTAGAATTCTATGTAAGGAGGGAGGAGCTAGAGGCCGACACTTCTCCATAGAACTTCATGGGCACCAACTGCCATCTCCTATCTCAGTAATGGGAAAGTCTGTATTCACTGATGGCAGATTTTACCCGCGAATTGAGAATTTTGAGAATGAAAGATTCGTCCTGGGGGAAGAAAGAAGCGGATTTCTCTGATACGATATATTTCAAAGCTTATTATTGATTTATGAAAAAAATAAAACAACATTTTTTTTCTTTTAATTTGGAAAGTCCGTCCCAGTAATTGACAGTAACATTAAACATATCAGATCGGTGGGAGGTCCAGCATCTTCACCGATCAGCAGAATTTGGATGTAGCAGAATACCACCGCTCCCGGATCCTGAAGATCCGCCTCTATTCATATGGGACACTTCTACAATCATTTTATATTTTACTGTATCTGATGCACCTAATGTAAAAGCAATACAACTTTTGTTAAAAAGAAAACTATCATCTGACTACATAAAGCTTGTTTGTAGTCTGTAACCATGGAGACACAATCCATAACCGTTTATTTTTCTGTTTGCAGTGAATCGTTTAGGTGACATCCGCAATGACAACGATCCAAACTGCACGTACGAAGGAGACAATAATGTCCTACTTCAACAAACCAGCAACTATCTACTGGGTCTCGTCCACTCTATACATGAAGGTCAGTGTCCACATCCCAGTGCATCCACAACTTCAGCACTGCTACATCCTTATACCGGTTCTTTGTATAAAGGAAGTATGTCAGCCCCCAATTAACTACGCCGATATATGGGGGACTTGGCCTCTTTTAAAATTAACAAAATTCATAAGTAAATCATCTTTGTTGCAGCCGCTCACTACACTGGAGTGGTGCACACAACTCTTTGCTGCAGCCGCTCACTACACTGGAGTGGTGCACACAACTCTTTGCTGCAGCCGCTCACTACACTGGAGTGATGCACACAACTCTTTGCTGCAGCCGCTCACTACACTGGAGTGGTGCACACAACTCTTTGCTGCAGCCGCTCACTACACTGGAGTGGTGCACACAACTCTTTGCTGCAGCCGCTCACTACACTGGAGTGATGCACACAACTCTTTGCTGCAGCCGCTCACTACACTGGAGTGGTGCACACAACTCTTTGCTGCAGCCGCTCACTACACTGGAGTGATGCACACAACTCTTTGCTGCAGCCGCTCACTACACTGGAGTGATGCACACAACTCTTTGCTGCAGCCGCTCACTACACTGGAGTGGTGCACACAACCCTTTGTTGCAGCCACTCTCTACACTGGAGTGGTGCACAAAGCCCTTTGTTGCAGCCGCTCTCTACACTGGAGTGATGCACACAGGCCTTTGTTGCAGCCGCTCACTACACTGGAGTGGTGCACACAACCCTTTGTTGCAGCCACTCTCTACACTGGAGTGGTGCACAAAGCCCTTTGTTGCAGCCGCTCTCTACACTGGAGTGATGCACACAGGCCTTTGTTGCAGCCGCTCTCTACACTGGAGTGATGCACACAGCCTTTTGTTGCAGCCGCTCTCTACACTGGAGTGATGCACACAGCCCTTTGTTGCATCCGCTCTCTACACTGGAGTGGTGCACACAGCCCTTTGTTGCAGTTTCTCTCTACACTGGAGTGGTGCACACAGCCCTTTGTTGCAGTTTCTCTCTACACTGGAGTGGTGCACACAGCCCTTTGTTGCAGTTTCTCTCTACACTGGAGTGGTGCACACAGCCCTCTCTTTGCTGTGGCTACTCACTATAAAGGAGCTGCGTACTCAGACCACTCTCATGAGAGCGCTCTAACAAGTGGCCTCTGCAGAAATGAGAAAGGTCTATGTGCTCTTCGCCCCAGAGTAGAGTAGAGGTGACAGCGGCCTGTGGGTGTTCGCTTGCGCAAGCTCTGATCCGCACTAACAGTTGGCGCATGTACACAGTCTTCTCTCCAGAAAGCACTCGTTATGGGCACACTAGCGCTGTCACTTTTCTAACTGGGAGAACTAATGGAATATGGCTGTATTCTCCTGGCCGCTCTTCTTTCACCCAATCAATACTCAGACACATAATTCTCACAATTTCTTAAATGCTAGAATATCTCCCTGCTCCAAGCGCTCATGTTCTTCCAGGATTTATGAGAGAACCTACAAGAAGATGGTCTTGTGTGAAACATTGCTCCCTGGGGCATGGTAAGAACATGGCTAAGTCCCCGTCACATCTTACATTTTCCAACTACAGCTGGTAGCTTCTTGTAATGATGGATTTTTATGGACTTTTGTCTTCTCTAGTGGAGCACTTTGTGGACTCCATACTTCACGGCTGGGTTTACTTTCTAATTATTGATTATTTTTTAGCAGATCCTGTCTCTTGCGAATCTCCTCTGGGCTCCATACATTTCCTCAATGATTACAAGACAATCATGAAACAGAAGTTTACTGCCAGCACCGTCAGAGACTGCCTGGACTCTGCAGGTAATGGGGAGGCGAAGGATTGGAGTAAAGGGGTTAAAACGGGTCAGCTCTGTAGATGAGAGAAGCCAGGCTCATTAACTTACAAATTAAGTTGTCCTAACCCTAATCCTAAGGCTATGTGCACACTTTGCAATTTTCCCGTGTTTTTTTCGTGGTGAAAACGCTTACAAAACGCATCCCATTATTTTGAATGGAATTCAGCATTGTTGTGCCCATGCTGTTGTTTTGTTCCGCGAAAAAAAACGCATCGCGAAAAAAACACAGCATGTTCATTAATTTTATGGAATTTCGGCGATTTTGCCGCTATATAATTGTATTGGGACGCTCCGGGAAAAAAAAACGTGAGCGGATTTCCTGCGAAAGGAGTCCGGTTTTGATCAGGAAAATTCTGCCTACATTCTGCAACGTGGGCACTTAGCCAGATCACTCCAACGTGCCGGCCACTTGGGTAACTTGCCTGTTGTCAAGTGTAATCGGCCTCTAGTAGCAGAGATGCAGAATGATTACAGGATGTGGGGCAGGTCTTTGTCTCTCTGCTTCTATTCTCCTGTGTATCGGACTGTATATGGGCACAACAGGGAGGCTGGCTTTCAGTTTGGGGCTATTGGCCAACGGCAGGAGCCATTTGTGAGGGAAAGGATGTTCCAGTTCCTATAGTGTTGGCAGAATGCTGCTGAAAAGTAACCACCCACTACAGAGGACTGTATGGCAAGTTACGGAGCGTAAGAGTTGGGACAGTTCCTGGACATACTAGACTGATACGTTCATCAAAAGTAGTATTACCATGTTGAAGGACATCAGCAAATTTTTTTTTTTTTTTCTGCAGGTTATGTGTGAAAAGACAGGCACACCTTAAAATGTGCTATTACTTCAATATGACCTCCAGCCTTAAATGGGTTGTTTAGTTTGGCACGCAAGTCTGCAGTCACTCTATGTCACTGCACACTTGTGAATCCTCACATTGCGCACAATGCATGCTGTCAGGATTCTCCAGTGCCGGCGATACCCCCGGTATGGTGATCGGCCTCGCCAGCACACGGAGGATTGCTGTATGTGTCCAGGAGGAGTCCTGCGTCCTGTGTTTCCCTTGCAGTGATATCACTAGAAGTGTCTCTAGAATCGGGGTCATGTTGTGTGAGAATTCTCCGGGGTTTTTATAAACTCCACACCCTGATCGTCGATGGGTTTTTTTCTCCACCATTTCCACAGCCGGTGCCTGCAGTTCCTTCTCGTGTCATCTGTTGTTCGGCATAACGAGCAGATTTATACAATTAGATTACCCTGTATAGCTTCTGTAATTGGAGCGTTCTTAGAGGAATCTTCATGACCTCGTGAGATAATGTCTTCAGAGCCCTCGGCGCTCCCATCTTATTTCTCGGAGAAGACACTGTCGTTCCACTGCCGATTTTGTGATTTCACACGCAGTTGATTACACTCAAGGACCGAATATGTAACACATGATCATGCCGACTAGAAATCGAGGAACGACCCGGTATGACGGCCATATGCATTTATGCACTTGGTGAACATATATGCATCTGATGGGACATCCTCTTTAATATCGGACAGTAGCCCCCTAATGTTTATTCATTTTTGGATTCTCAGGAGGAGTCGCACTGACATATTTTTTCTGGATTGCAAGGAAATTTAAAAAAAAAAAAAATATATATATATATATATATATATATATATATATATATATATATATATATATATATATATATATATATATATATATATATATATATATATATGGGACTGTCTAGTCAAAAATGACTTAGAAGTTTGGGTGCAATAAGCTCTTGTGCATCGGGGTAGGACTGTGGTGGGGTCTTCGTGCTTTGCTCCCTCCGCTGCCTCCCATATCTTTTTTTTTTTTTTTACGCCGGCACCATCCTAAGATTGAGATCTTGGCTCATAATTGGTTAGGACAGCGCTGGCGCAAAATTTCAAACAGTAAGAAGATGGGAACACCAGAGGCAGCGGAGGGGCCATGGCAGAGCCGAAGACCCTACCCCCATCCCGCCCCACAGTACTGCCCAAAGCACTTATTGCCCCCAAACTTCTAATAATAATTAAACAACAACCTGGCTGCTGACTCCTACACTGAAGGTGCCTATAAAATCAGTATATTATATTATATATTATGCCCATACCTTTAATTTAACATGTGTGATCCTGATGACAGGTTCTCTTTAATAGCAGAGTTGTATGCGATCAGATCAGCAGACAGATGGTCAGTGGCAGAGATGGGTGTAATCAGCAATTGAATGGTTAACCACAGGCGGCAGTGAATAACAGGCACACTGGCCAATTGCTTGCAGAAAAGATTATACACTGGTGCAGCAACTTTATAGTGTGAACAGCACCAGTATCAGCAGAGAAGAGTTTGTTATGCATACATCAGACAAATGGTTAACCACTGATGTGATTTGAGGGCTGAATGCAGATACTGTAGATGATAAGCAAGAGTTTGCAGATGACTAGCCAGCTGAGAAAAATGGATGGTGAAACAAAACTCAGAAAGTAAACATGATAGCTTAATACAAAGCTACTGAATACTCAGACTGCACATAGAGCAGCTGTCTTAATTGGCTTTAAAGAGAATCTGTCAGCATTATTTCACACCCTAAACTATTTATATGCACCTGTAGCTTTTCAAATACAATTCCAGCAATACCTTTATATGACCAGTCCATTCCTCTGTTACTGAGAAATCAGTTTTCTTAATTGATATGCATATGTGGCTGAGTACTTATTTGTAGATCTGAAACTTCCGTCACTCCAGCTCTATTCCCCATCTAATGTCACCTCTTCCTACTTTCCGTATATATACTCGTGTATAAGCTGAGATTTTCAGCACATTTTTTGTGCTGAAAACGCCTCCCTCGGCATATATACGAGTCATGGTCCTGAAAGCCGGATGGGGAGCGGGGAGCCGGCGGCTGTAGCACAGTGACAGCTGCAGCCGCCGGCTTCCAGAAGACAACAATACTCACCCTCCGTTGCTGCATCTTCGTCCCTGCATCTCTGTCCCAGCGCTGGCGGCTCTTTCCTGTTCCTGTGCTCAGCAGTCACGTGGTACTGCTCATTAAGGTAATGAATATAGACACGACCCCACTCCCATAGGCGTGGAGCGCATATTCATGACCTTAATGAGCGGTACCCCGTGACTGCTCAGCACAGGAAGAACTGCCGCGCCAGGAACCTGACTTGTAAAGGATCCCTCACACAGAGTATAGATAACTGTCTGCTGAAATCCTTTGAATGCTGATCTGACCGAGCGTTCATGTGTTTTTAATGGAGAGAGAAGAGTAAGTTACTGCCATACTACACTCATCTCCTTTGAGAACAAAGAGTTCAAGGGTTACAGTCACATTGCCCATGCTGTTCTTCCTGACACCTTCTGTCCCAAGAGAGTCCGGAGGCCCACTCTATACCGTGGGGAAAATAAGTATATGATACACTTCCGATATTGCAAGTTTTCCCACCTACAAAGAATGGAGAGGTCTACATTTTTTATCATAGGTACACTTCACCTGTGAGAGACAGAATCTAGAAATAAAATCAGTAAAATTTGATTGTATGATTTCTTTTTAAAGAATTAACTTGCATTTTATTGCATGAAATAAGTATTTGATCACCTACCAACTAGCAAGAATTCTGGCTCTCACAGACCTGTTAGTTTTTCTTTAAGAAGTCCTCCTACTCTGCACTCATTGCCGATATTAATTGCTTCTGTTAGAACTCGTTAGCTGTATAAAAGACACCTGTCCACACAATCACACTCCGACCTCTCCACCTTGGCCAATACCAAAGAGCTGTCTAAGGACACCGGGACAAAATTGTAGACGTGCACAAGGCTGGGATGGGCTACAGGACGATAGGCAAGCAGCTTGGTGAGAAGGGAACAACTGTAGGCATAGCATAATAATTACAGTAGAAAATGGAAGAAACACAAGATGACTGTCAATATTCCTCGGTCTGGGGCTCCATGCAGGATCTCGCCTTGTGAGGTAAGGATGATTCTGAGAAAGATCAGGAATTAGCCCAGAACTACATGGGAGGATCTGGTTAATGACCTGAAGAGAGTTGGGAACACAGTCTCAAACATTACCGTTAGTAACACACTACGCCGTCATGGATTAAAATCCTGCAGGGCACACATTGTCTCCCTGCTCACGCAAGTACATGTCCAGGCCCGTTTGAAGTTCGCAATGACAATCTGGATAATCCAGAGGAGGCATTGGAGAAGGTCAGGTGATCAGATGAGACCAAAATATAACTTTTTGATATCAACTCCACTCGCTGTGTTTGGAGGAAGAAGAAGGATGAATACAACCCCAAGAACATCATCCCAACTGTGAAGCATGATGGGGAAACATCATACTTTTCGGGGGTTATCTACAAAGGGAAACAGGATGACTGCACTGTATTGAGAGTAAAATAGATAACGTTGTGTACCGCAAGATTTTGGCCAACAACCTCCTTCCCTCAGTAAGAGCATTGAATATCGGTCTTCCAGCATGACAGTTACCCAAAACACACAGCCAGGGCAACTAAGGAGTGGCTATGTTAGAAGCATTTCAAGGTCCTGGAGTGGCCCAGCCAGTCTCCAGACCTGAACCCAATAGAAAATCTTTGGATGGAGCTGAAACTCAATGTGACAGTTCCAAAACCTGAAAGAACTGGAGAAGATCTGTATGGAGGAGTGGGCCAAAATCCCTGCTGCAGTGTGTGCAAACTTGGTCAAAAACTACAGGAAATTTCTGACCTCTGTAATTGCAAACAAAGGTTTCTGTACCAAATACTAAGTTTCCATTGTATAAAAAAACGTATTTCATGCAATAAAATGCCAATTAATTATATAAAAATCATACAATGTGATTTTCTGGATGTTTTATTTTAAGATTCTGTTTCTCACAGTTGAAGTTTACCTATGATAAACTTTGTCAGTGTATCAGATTCTTAATTTCCCCACTGTATGTATATAATCAATTTTAATCAAATGTGTCTTATGGCCTTAACTGAGTTCTGACACAACCCTGCCCTACAATATTAATAACATATAATATTAATAACATTATTATTTATTCTATTGTTTTCAATATGGATCTAAATGCACAATGATAATAATGTTCAGAATTTTCTGTCTTTTAAAACTGACTATATGATGATGCATGTACAATCATGTTATGCTGATTAGACGCAGTCCCTATACAGCAAGTAGCTGATACTGTATACGGACGCCCCAATATTCCCAGCCGATATGGGACTGGCTACCATTCACTAATGGAAAACATGTTCATACTTAATTTATATTTCTCCAGAATAAGATGCTGGATAATAAGTTGTGGTGAGACCCCCGTCTTACATAAGTTTTATCTCCAGGGAACCGTACTATCGTCTATTACTGTTCCAAGCATTGTTACGGTCTGGTCCCTCCTTCTACATGATGTCTGCCCAGATTTCCCAATATTTGCCGTCATCCCCCCTATGATATAAATAAGAGCCGTCTGCGTCCTACATGAGACCCTTTGATGGTCGCCCCATTTACGCCCCGGCGCACAGCGGAGACACCGTGATAAACGCTTTCTTACAGCACTTGGGAAGATTACACAACACATCACTTTGAGGCAAACAATGGAAGTGAAGCGGAGAACAGCTGTGAGTCATGGGAACCAGGACCGTACAGAACGCCAGATGCTCCTTATCTCCCTCCCGGGTCAATGTTTGGGTGTTTTTCTTTCTTTTCCTGGAATTTCTTTCTATACAGGCTGCAGTTTGCAGTATAGAGGGCTTGGTTTTCTCACCTTCTCCTATATGTAGCAGCTTTGTGGTGTTCCGTGGTGTTAACAATTTTTTTTGTGCTATTCGATTGTGTTTCTTTTTTTACGCAAATGCTACTCAAAAAATTGCACACTAAGAGTCAATCTATTACATATCCTCTCCAATATCAGTAGGGCCGCCAATCTATTTCCCCAGAAGTTGCTGCAAGATTGACCTGAGTACTTTCCCATTATACGGACGCCATTGCCATCACTATTTTCTTTTGCTTCTCCCCGCTATCTCCGACAGATCCATTTTAACCCCTTTACTGACTGCCCTGAGCCCAGCAGGTCTGCCACTAATAACTGTTCCTTTTGATTGTTGTTTTTTTGTTCCCTACCCCCCTACTATAGACCCCGCACACACTTCTGATTGGCCACTTCCTGTGCATACTATACTGTACATTGTCATCAACTGCCAATCAGTGGCGGGGGTGTAGCTAAACAGATTATCTGGACTGCTTGGCACATAACATCTAGTCCTGCAGTGATAATCTACTGCTGATAAAACACTGATTGTATTGAAGCTACTGAGCAAGTGACACATTCTTGGAATCAGGCTCTCTGCCCCAACATCATGCTCCTCACATTACTTAGAGGAAAAGCCTGCCGGCATTGTGACGGAGGTGGGTGTGGACCCACTGTTCCATTGTCCGGGCTTACCCTGTAGGGGCGTGACTAAGTGACTACCTTGTTTTTACTGGAGCCATTGATGGTGAGGATAGGCTTGGACAATTAGGGTAGTCACCAGGTGCCATTCCAGGGCAGTGTCTGGACCTGTAGTAGCTAACCTATGGGTCAAGGTAGAAATGTGAAGCACAAAGGATGGAGACTGATAAGTGGTAAGACAGCCAGAGGTCGGGGCGGGCAGCACAGGATCAGAATACGAAGCCGGGGTAGGGAGCGCAGAGATCAGACAAAGCAAGTAAACTAGCCAGAAGAGCCAAAACTAACAGGCACCTAGACAATTTATAAGAGACAAACTGACACTAGGAACCTATGTTTAAGCAAGATTTGGAGGGAGGGGCTGGCTGCCTAATATATCCCCTGCTGGCAGGGCCAGGGAAGCAAAACTTTGCAGGACACTGCTGGTTAAATTCCTACAGAGTCTGGCTGTACCTCCCTATAGCCAAGTGGAGATTCTTCAGCCAAATAAGGATGCAGTAGTGCTGGGAGTATTGCAAGAGGCAGTTCAATGCAATGGCCTGATACTAGGAGGAGCAGAGCGGTGAACGCATTGAGTAGGACGGCACTGAGAACACATGCGAGTTACCGGTGTTACAGACAGATTCCCTTTACAGACAGAATCTTGCCTGTAAAGATGATGGAGTCCAAATAACGAAAAGAGAGAACCATGGCCTCCCTCCTCCAAAGCTTAGGGAAACCCATCTATGCTCCTGCTGTTGCCCAAGCTCCTCCTGGATCTCAAAATACAAGGTTTAGCTCATTCTACAGGAGAATAGAGTTGCAGGTTTGTATGAGAAGAACTTTGACCGAAAAACACCCCTCCACCTAGATGTGTTGTAGGGAATCTCATAAGGGCACTGCACCCTGAGAAATCCTTGTAAAGTTACTGAACAGTGAACACCTAAAAGTAAAGGGCCAATTATTGCCCAATGTCTGGAGGTGCACATACCCTGAAAATGTTAGTTAAAGGGATTGTCCCTTCAGGACACTCACTGTCACTATGCCCTAATTGCCATAGTCTGAGCATAAAGCTACTCCGGAGAGAAAGTTTTGCTCTTTGGGAATTCACTCCATCATATACCAAATAGACACCCCCTGGCATACCCAGAGACCACACGTTATTACCTTTCCAATTTTTTTCTTTTGCTTGGGAAAATCACCTTCTAAGGCTAGGTTCACATTGCGTTAATGGGTTAACGCTAACGGACTGCGTTGCACGGCGAAATTGACGCAATTAACGCCGTGCAACGGGTCTGTTAGCGCACCCATTGACAGCAATGTGATTTCTGCCTGTAGCGCATCGCTAGCGCATGCCATTTTCGGCATGCGCTAGCGATGTGCCTTTCTTTTGTGATGGACCTCGGACGCTGCTTGCAGTGACCGAGGTGCGTCCGAGGTCCAGTCCTCGCTAGCGCAGATCGGGGATCTGCGCTTGCGGGGACGGCGAACGCGGACCCTAGAGAAACATTGCGTTAGCGCAATCCGCTAGCGCTATGCGCTTAACGGATTGCCCTAACGCAATGTGAACCTAGCCTTACCAAGGTGTCCAGCTCAACACTCAGGAGGCTGCGTTACAAAGGAGTGCTGTCCATTTTATTTATTTATTTTTTTAATAAGACTAGGAACCCCTGTATAAATATTGGGCAACGATAACAATCGACAAAAACCTCCATTCGCCTTTTTTGTGTTAGGAGCTGGGATATAAGAATATCTCGTTCCCGTAAACAGTATTCAGTCACTGTAAGAATAACAACATAGAAGCCGGTGACGCTGAGCCCCATCTATCACAGGCAGGTCAGAGTCTTTTTTTTTTTTTTTGTTCTGTTTAGTCATCCTTTCTTCTTGTGGATTTTGATGACTGGATCGTGTCTTTCAAGGAGTGTAATAACACGTCTGCCATGAGCCATAGTGAAAAAATTTGACTTTGTGCAGGAAAAGTCTTTTCTTTGTACGTTATAGTCCCTTGTGTCTATATATTGAGGCCCGAGGCCAATTTATCTTTGTGGTTAGACTTGTTTTTATGCTTTTAATGGTACTGTTAATGGGAGAGGTCATTCTGGGGCCTCTACGGGTCGGAGATATACATGATGAGCATATGCTACCGAGTACAAAAGAAGACTGAAACTGCACGATGTGCATTTTTAGCGGTGGTCCACTGTATATGAAAGCCTAGTTTGCTGTCCAACTATTCACATACCACCCCGAATGTGGCCAAAAATTACTATGTATCATATATTTATTTTTGATGGATGTCTTTGTATGAAATAGTTTTGAAAAAGAAAAGCTATACTGACCCAACAGATGCCAAGAGAACACTTTTGCCATCTTTTGGGTAAAATAGGCTTTATAGATATGAGCAGTTGGGAGACTGAGGTGATCATTGCTTTGTTCACATTTCTGGTACAGAATGCAGACAGTCGAGGCAATTAGTCCACTCACCGAAATAGCTAAGTCATTTTAATACACTAGAACAGGGGTCTCCAACTTTTGTCTCGCAGCCCGCTCATGTTTGGCTCGTGGCCAGCTCATGTGTGGCTCGCAGCCAGCTCATGTGTGGCTCGCAGCCAGCTCATGTGTGGCTCGCGGCCCACTCATGCGTGGCTCGGGGCCAGCTCATGTTTGGCTCGCGGCCAGCTCATGTGTGGCTCGCAGCCAGCTCATGTGTGGCTCGCAGCCAGCTCATGTGTGGCTCGCAGCCAGCTCATGTGTGGCTCGCGGCCAGCTCATGTGTGGCTCGGGGCCAGCTCATGGGTGGCTCGGGGCCAGCTCATGCGTGGCTCGCGGCCAGCTCATGCGTGGCTCGCGGCCAGCTCATGCGTGGCTCGCGGCCAGCTCATGCGTGGCTCGCGGCCAGCTCATGCGTGGCTCGCGGCCAGCTCATGCGTGGCTCGCGGCCAGCTCATGCGTGGCTCGCGGCCAGCTCATGCGTGGCTCGCGGCCAGCTCATGCGTGGCTCGCGGCCAGCTCATGCGTGGCTCGCGGCCAGCTCATGTGTGGCTCGCAGCTCCCTGACATGTGGCTTGCAGCCTCCTGATGTATGGCTTGCTGCTTTCTGACAACTTGTTGCATTCTTATCAGGACTAGCGACTATATTTTATTTCGATACCGGAAGGAAAGATCGGTCAGTACTCGCTAAGATTGCAGGGTGGATTAGGAGGAGCCATGAAAAGGCTTTAGAGCCACTGCGGCTGCCTCCTCTTCCAAGCTGGTGACATCATCTAGTCAGTTGTTTCAGTTCTATTGTTTCTCCCAACCGCTGTCCTCTTCCTAGATTCTTGCTTTTCGCTGCTCGCTTCTCGTTGCTCCTTGGCTTCCCAATAATTTCCTTCAGATATCACTCACTCACTGGGGGGTTAGATACGCAGCTTCCCTTTAAGTATGAGATCATCATTCTTCTGTCACAAATATACTGGTCCAGACATGGCCACAAAGCACCTAAAGCTGAGCAGCCGCACATCTGCAGCATCTATGGCCAGCTGTCTGTAGTCAGAATTGGTCCAAATATATCAGAATTGTCCTTTAGAGGAATTCTACTTTGGAAGGAAATGCAAACAGTTTTTCCCAGGCTTTCACTATATTGATGGCCCAGCATCTGACACTTTGGACCCCACCAATCGGCTGTTTTTTAGCTCCGACGGCGGCCAAATGTAAACGATATACAGAGCCAAAACGGCACTGCTCGATACACCTCATAATGGCCATTGCAGGTACTGCACATCAGCTCCCATTCGCATCAATAGTGGCTGAGGTTTAGTATTGGATAGCGATGACTACACAGTGTACAGAGCCGTACTGTTCCGACTCCATACAATGTACATATCTGAATTCTGATCAGTGGGGGGTGCAGGGTGTTGATTTTATATTCAGACTGCGGTATAAATCGAAATAAGATCAGAACGCAATGCTCGGACTGGTCAGCGGGTCTCCCAACCCGTACTTGACAGCTTCATAGACATTTATGAAGCTGTCACACCCTGGTTGGCAGAGCCGCCTGCCTGTCCGAGCATTGTGCTCCGATCACAGTCTAATTTACTTACTAATTTACTAGGCATGCGTCCTAAGCGTACTGTATGTCATCAATATAGTATGCTTGGAAAATCTCTTTAAAGGGAACCTGTCACCCCCAAAATCGAAGGTGAGCTAAGCCCGCCAGCATCAGGGGCTTATCTACAGCATTCTGGAATGCTGTAGATAAGCCCCCGATGTATCCTAAAAGATGAGAAAAAGAGGTTAGATTATACTCACCTGGGGGGGCGGTCCGATCCAATGGGCATCGCGGTCCGGTCCGGGGCCTCCTATCTTCATCAGATGACGTCCTCTTCTTGTCTTCACGCTCCGGCGCAGGCGTACTTTGTCTGCCCTATTGAGGACAGAGCAAAGTACTGCAGTGCGCAGGTGCCGGGCCTCTCTGACCTTTCCTGGCGCCTGTGCACTGCAGTACTTTGCTCTGCCCTCAACAGGGCAGACTAAGTACGCTGGAGCCGCAGCGTGAAGACAAGAAAAGGACGTCACCGTAAGAAGATAGGAGGCCCCGAACCGTGACGTCCATCGGAGCGGACCGCAGCGGGACCGCCCCTGGGTCAGTATAATCTAACCTCTTTTTCTCATCTTTCAGGATACATCGGGGGCTTATCTACAGCATTCCAGAATGCTGTAGATAAGCCCCTGATGCTGGTGGGCTTAGCTCGACTTCGATTTTGGGGGTGACAGGTTCCCTTTAAGGAAAAAAAAAAAAAAAAAAGTCTCTTACAGTAACTTGAACTGCTATCCTTATCCCCAAAAGACAAGCCAAAAATGTAGAAAAGAACCTTGCTCCATTGCCAGATTTTCAAGAATGTCTCAGTACCTACCTGTTATTCACCTCTAAATGTAGTAAAGGTTTGGAATAACTTTAATTACTCACCGTTAGTGATGAGCGAGTATACTCTTTGCTCAGGTGATCTCCGAGTATTTTTTAGTGCTCAGAGATTTAGTTTTCATCACCGCAGTTGAATGATTTACAGCTATTAGCCAGCTTGATTACATGTGGGGATTCCCTAGCAACCAGGCAACCCCCACATGTACTCAGCCTGGCTAGTAGCTGTAAATCATTCAGCTGAGGTGATTAAAACTAAATCTCCGAACACTAACAAATATTCGGAGATCACCCGAGCAACGAGTATACTCGCTCATCACTACTCACCATCCTTTATCTCACTTTTATAAATAATGTGATTGACAATTTGCAAATCACTTTATTTATAAACCAGATGGAGGCCCGATGCTATCGCATCGGGAGGGCGGTAATGGCACGATGGGAGCAGGCTTTGCAGCATTGAGAATCTCCCCCCCCCCCCCATGTGCTGACTTCTCCCATCTGTGCTCTCTTCTCTGACCTGTCTACCCCATGTGCTATCCCCCTTGTCTGCTGTGTCCTTCCTGTGCTGTGTTCTCCCCTCAAAGACAATACTGACATTACAGCAGGAGATCGCAGAGGATACATTTTGTGAGGTAAAATATTGTTTAAAAACAGTCAGTGAAATATTTTACCTGATAAAATGAATCCACTGTGATCTCCTGCTGTAATATCAGTATTGTCTTTTGCTTCCTCCCTTGCCCAGGACATGTTGTATGCTCCGTACATGGTACATGTGTGCGTGTGGTGCGTATGGCATATACAGTGTGTATTTGTGTGTGTGTGGTGCGAACGGCGTATACAGTGTGTGTGTGTGTGTGTGTGGTACCATTCAAGAGTCTGGTACCACCAGCAGTTTCCATACTGAGACACCCATCACTTGGGTGTCCCAATATGGCAATCGGTGAACTTCCGGCGCTTGGAATTCTGGGATCCAGACACATCTGGACGGAACAGGATGTGAAGACATTACAAGGTAAGTATATATATATATATATATATATATATATATATATATATTAAGATTATGTTGTCTTTAAAAAAAAAAAACATGAAAAGTAGGTATCATACTTTGGTTTATGGGAAGTGAGGTGGGCTTCTAGTTCAGGGCGGGCAGGCCATTAGATGATGACAGGAGCAATATGTACTGGGAAGTCGGGGAAAGGAAGTTCTAGCTCCTATAGTTCTGACAGATTTCTGGTGAAATTGAATCAACCATGAGAAAGAGTGTGTCAGGACTCTGAACATTTTTTATTACCTTTTGTGCATTACTGCCCTTTTCCAAGATGGCATCTTTGGTCTCATGTGCACTGTGTCTTCCTGCTATAAAACTCCACCCCAGCCTTCAGTCTGTGCTAGAGTGTTCTGCCTTGCATCCAGCTCCTGACCTCTGGTTACTCCCTGGCTATACACCTGCTCCAGTGAACCTGTGGTGATCCTGCTACTCTGCTCTGAGTTCCTGCTGCATACATCAGTTCCAGTAATCCTCCTTCATCTGCTGCTCGTGTTTACTTCCATCTGCATTTGCTGGACATGTAAGCTGTTGCTGCTCTGCAAAAACCTGAGACTATTACCCAGGCCTCCCTGGTTGAGCTAAGATATTACTTGAACTGCCTTATAAGCATATCTATCTGTGTTTTGGACTAAGCAAGGACTTATTCGTGTCAAGTATCCTCAAGAATAATTGTGCTTCATAGACTTTCTGCGTGATAGACTGCTAAGCTGCATTTAATATTTACTCCAGCGTAGGCAGGAGAAGTTTGCTGCATTTAACCGTATTTCTAACTTTTCCCTTCCTTCCAAAGAGCCTGCAGGTAGGTAAAACGTCTCGGGAGGTGGAGGAGGTGCCCGTGCAAATTGATTCCGTTCAGAGGCGCCAGATCAATGAGCGCCAGGAGCATCGCCTTCGTGAAAGTCTATGTTTCTACTGCGGCCAGTCTGACCACTTCTTGATCAATTGTCCTGAGTGTCCTAGACAGCCTAACAAGGTGCTAGCAGCAGTAGGGGAGTATGACAACTGTGATGATGAATCTGACATCTCTGAATGTAGCCTGCCTTTAAACGCTGTATTCCATTCACTTTCTATGACTTCACCCCCCAAGGAGCTTAAGGAAAAGAACTCTCACTGTTCTCTCCCTATTAAGATCCTGTGTCCAGGACAGTGGATTTCCAGTGCAGCTATGATTGACTCTGGTGCAGGTGGCAATTTCATGGATATCGCATTTGCCAAGGAACATGGTATTGAAATTCAGCAAAGAGCCTCTCCAATTACCATGGAAACAGTGGATGGGTCACCTTTAATCTCTGGGCCTGTGGATCAGGAGACCGTACCCCTTGAAATTTTGTTGGAGCCTAATCATCAGGAGCAAGTTTCTTTCTTGCTAATTTCTTCTCCTCATTTTCCTGTGATTTTAGGCATTCCTTGGTTGTGTTCTCAGAACCCAATTATCAACTGGGAGACCAAGGAGATTATCTTTCCAACAAGGAGCAACTCAGCGTTAACAGAAGCTGTCCCTGAGTCCACGGCTACGGAACCACATGTACAGGTATTTTCTTTACCTCCAGCATATAAAGAGTTCTCTGACATCTGTGACAAGAAGAATGCAGATCAGCTTCCTCCACACAGGCATTATGACTGTCCTATTGAGTTGCTTCCTGGGGCAGCTATTCCTTTTGGTAACGTATACCCTTTGGCGGCACCTGAGCTTCAAGCCTTAAAGGAGTAAATTGATGAAAATCTGGCCAAAGGCTTCATACGTCCTTCTTCCTCACCAGCAGGGGCACCTATCTTTTTTGTAAAGAAGGATGGGACCCTGAGACCCTGTGTTGACTATCGGAAACTCAATAAGGTAACCGTACAAAACCGTTACCCTTTGCCTCTGATTCCCGAATTACTGGAAAGAGTCCGCCATGCTAAGGTGTTCTCTAAACTGGATCTTCGTGGGGCTTATAATTTGGTGCGTATTTGTCCAGGGGATGAGTGGAAGACAGCATTCAGATGCCGGTATGGACACTTTGAATCTCTTGTGGTGCCCTTCGGGCTTTGTAACACCCCTGCAACGTTTCAACACCTTGCTAATGACATTTTCAGAGATTTGTTGGACCAGTTTGTAGTGATCTATTTGGACGATATACTAATCTTTTCTGACTCTCTACAGGAACATGAAGAACATGTCAAAACTGTTTTAAGACGTCTGAAAGAGAACCATCTGTATATTAAGCCGGAGAAATGCGAGTTCCATCGTTCTGAGATACAGTTCTCAGGTTATATCATCTCTCCCCAGGGGCTGAACATGGAATCTGGTAAGATTCAGGCTATCCTTGACTGGCCGGTACCCAAGAACGTTAAGGAGGTCCAACGTTTTATTGGTTTTGCAAATTTCTACAGACGCTTCATTTGAAATTTTTCTGAGATTGTCCGTCCCATTACTTCCTTGACAAAGAAGGAAAAGCCCTTTAAGTGGTCATCACAGGCTCAAGAAGCTTTTTATCGGCTTAAGATCTGTTTCACATCAGCACCGCTGTTGATACACCCAGATCCAATACTTGCTTTCATTGTGGAGGTGGACGCTTCTGATAATTCTTTGGGCTATTCTCTCCCAAAGAACTGGAGAGAAGGGTCTGCTACATCCTTGTGCTTCTTTTTCCCGTAGACTAACCTCAGCAGAGAAGAATTACGACGTGGGAGACAAGGAATTGCTGGCTATTATTGCGGCTTTCAAAGAATGGAGGCATCATCTGCAAGAAGCTGCACAACAGATCATAGTACTAACTGACCATCGCAATTTAGAGTTCCTTAGATCCGCTAGATGTCTTTCTCCTCGTCAGGCTCGTTGGAACTTATTTTTAAATCAATTTAACTTTATCTCGTACAGTCCAGGTTCTCGTAATGGGAAGGCTGATGCTTTATCCCGAATCCATGCTGTGGATTCCGTACTTGGAGCCCCGTCCAAGACCATTCTATCTGATGCCAATTTCATCGGAGTTATCCACGATCAGGACTTGTGGAAGGAGTGCAGGGAGGCCTATGACGGTGATGTATTTCTGGCCAACCCACCTGTGGATATTAATCTTGTCTTTAAGGGTGGCATGTGGTTCAGAGATTGACGTATCTACGTCCCTGAGGTCATCCGTCTGCAGATCCTCAAGTTGGTACATGACTCCAAGTTGGCTGGTCACAGGGGGGTACAGAAGACACAAGAGTTCCTGAGCCGATTCTTCTGGTGGCCAACTTGCCTGAAGGATACCAAGGACTATGTTCTCTCTTGCGAGGTATGTGCCTGTTACAAGACTCCTCATGTGGCACCTACGGGTCTTCTACAACCATTACCTGTTCCGTCCTGCCCTTGGGGGTCTATATCAATGGACTTTATTGTGGAGCTGCCTACATCGGGGGGCATGAATACAATCATGGTGGTAGTTGATCGCCTGACTAAAGCTGCTCATTTCGTTCCGTGCACCGGCCTCCCCTCAGCTAAAGATACAGTGAACTTGGTTATACAGAATGTCTTTCGGTTGCATGGGGTTCCGGATGAGATCATCTCTGACCGTGGAGTGCAGTTCACTTCAAGATTCTGGAAGGGGTTTTGCTCTGCACTCAATATTAATGTCTGTCTCTCTTCCGCTTACCATCCCCAGACAAATGGTCAGACTGAGCGTACCAACCAGACTCTGGAACAATATCTAAGATGCTATGTCAGCCATCTCCAGGATGATTGGTTGGAGTTGTTGCCATTAGCCGAATTTTCATATAACAATTCTCAGAGCACCTCCACTAAATTTACACCTTTCTTTGTCAATCTGGGTTATCATCCGTGTATCTTACCTAGGTCTCCAATTAATTCTCCGGTTCCGGCAGTAGAGGAAAGGCTGACTGCGAGGAGACAAAATCTGGAGGTTCTGAAGGAATCCCTGACCACAGCTCAAGAACGTTATAAGAGATCAGCTGATAGATTCCGTAAACCTGTACCCATGTTCAAGGTAGGAGATTCCGTGTGGTTAGCAACTAAGAATCTGAAGTTAAACGTTCCTTCACAAAAACTTGGACAGAAATTCATTGGCCCTTTCAAGATCAACGGTATTGTGAACTCTGTGGCCTGCCGGCTGAAGCTGCCTAGGACAATGAAGGTACACCCAGTTTTTCATGTATCTTTACTAAAGCCTGTATCTCCTAATACCTTCCAGGGACGTGTTGTGCCACCTCCGTTGCCTGTGGTGATTGATGTACAATTTGTGGTGGAGGAAATTGTTGATTCCAGGATTCGCAGGAATCGGCTCCAATATCTGATAAGATCCCTGAGGAAGACTCTTGGGAACCTGTGGAAAACATCAATGCCCAACAGAAGATTTCTCGTTTTCATCAGCGATTCCCTGAGAAACCAGGTCCAGGATCGTCCTGAGGCTGCTTCTAAGGAAGGAGTAATATCAGGACTCTGAACATTTTTTATTACCTTTTGTGCATTACTGCCCTTTTCCAAGATGGCGTCTTTGGTCTCATGTGCACTGTGTCTTCCTGCTATAAAACTCCACCCCAGCCTTCAGTCTGTGCTAGAGTATTCTGCCTTGCATCCAGCTCCTGACCTCTGGTTACTCCCTGGCTATATACCTGCTCCTGTGAACCTGTGGGGTTATCCTGCTACTCTGCTCTGAGTTCCTGCTGCATACATCAGTTCCAGTAATCCTCCTTCATCTGCTGCTCGTGTTTACTTCCATCTGCATTTGCTGGACATGTAAGCTGTTGCTGCTCTGCTTAAATCTGAGACTAATAACCAGGCCTCCCTGGTTGAGCTAAGATATTATTTGAACTGCCTTATAAGCATATCTACCTGTGTTTGGACTAAGCAAGGACTTATTCGTGTCAAGTATCCTCAAGAATAATTGTGCTTCATAGACTTTCTGTGTGATTGCATTTTCCTCTGAAGTTTCCTATAGACTGCTAAGCTGCATTTAATATTTACTCCAAGTGTTGTGGACTTGAGTTTCTCTCTGCACCTGTTTGAATCACCGTGTGATAATATAGACTTTACCACTTATAAAACTGTGTCCTATAGTTGTCTTGTTCCACGCAAAGAGTCTCCTGAGTTATCCCCTATAATTATTACAGAGTGGATGACAAATTACACAGCATGAGAATCAGTAGAGTTCATGGACATATTAGACTGGTATGTATACCAAAGCGGTTTTATCTTGTTGTGGGGTTTGATAGCAGCAATGTCTTGTGTGAAATGACACGTATACCTTAAGTAAAAAAAGAACAAAGTTATAAAGCGAGGTGCACTTTATTTTTTCATTTTTTTTAGAATGTTTGAATTTCATTCTTTTTAACCAAGTGAGCAGTAAATGTTGGATCAAGCGTCTGGATTCTGGATAACTGGTTTTGCAAAAATGTATACTGTGTTTTCAATCCAAAATGCCGCAGATTACCAGCCAATCTATAAACCATAAAGCGCTTTCAATACCTTAATATAAAAGGGAATTATTGTAATATTTTGCCCGGTCTCTCTTTTTTTTTCTTTTTTTTTTTATTATTATTATTGTGAATATATATTGGAAGCTGTAAATTAAAATTAACATTTGTTGAAGCTGAAAAACACAACTTACTACAGACGTACTGTATACGCCAAAGGCCGGGCGTAATATCAGCTTGGTGTCTGAGCCAGTGTTACTAGCAATGTGCTCTTCCTGGTTCTTTGCCAAGTGACATATTAGGATCATGAGTATCCTCTGTGTACTAGCGTGCATATCTTAGGTCCCTGGATCTTTTGCCATATGATATCTTCGGATCATGAGTATCCCCTGTGTACGAGCTTGCATATCTTAGGTCCCTGGATCTTTTGCCATGTGATATCTTCAGATCATGAGTATCCTCTGTGTACGAGCGTACATATCTTAGGTCCTTAGATCTTTTCCAAGGGAGATCTTTGAATCTTGAGTATCCTCTGTGTACTAGCATGCATATCTTAGGTTTCTAGATCATTGCCACGTGACTTCTTTGGATCATGAGTATCCATCAATTAAATCCTTTGTGTACGAGTGTGCGTGAGTGGTCGACCGAAAAAGCTATGAGCCAAAGATGGGCAAAACGATTTGTGGGACCTTGGTCCAATGGCCATATCGGTAACCCGCCTGATGGGTAACCCTGCAAACCACCTCCTATTTGCCAGCACCACGTTGCTAACCTAGCGTGACGTCATTCATGCATCATGCCGCAACGTAACATTGCGCCAGGCCTATAAATCAGAAGTGGCACCTGGGATTAAAGTTGGTAGTAGGAGGTCTGAAGGGCGGCCATGCAGCCTCTCATGGACTACGAACATTTCTGCTGGACAATGGTCCTGCAAATGTATTCTCTCATCTCTACTGTTGTATAGTCGGCTATCTCAAGTGTATGGCCACTTTTAAGGTGTATTTACAGTGAAAGATTATGTTGTACCATTTCACAATAATCTTTCAGTGTAAACCGGCTACTGATCACATGCTGAAATGATCACGCTCGTTCATCGGGTGAAATTATATTTTGGCATGTGCCAAATATCATCGTTCTCGGCAGCACATTGTACTATGTAAACAGGATTCACGCTGCCGAGAACAGCGGCAGCCTATGCACACTGAACAATTTATTACAGATCATTCAGTGCACATCGTTTAGCACGGTCAGCCTGTGTAACCAGACTATTAAATGACCACCAACAGGTAAATATTTTCCGATCCACCTTCGTTTTGTACCATCAGTTGGTCCGCATATACGCACCTTTAGTCTCTTCTCCCACTTTGTGTTGCAAAAATACGATGTGAACAAAGCCCTACCAACTTTGAAAACTTAGACATTCTTGGGAGAAGTGCAATCTATCACAATGCAAATTGGTAACACCCCAATCCCTCCAGATTGTGTGACAGACTTCCAAAAAGTGCGACTATTGGAACGTAGTAATGAGTTTAGGCAAAGGGAGTTAAGAAAACAAAGAGTGGTACCATAGCATTACAGACATCTGGTGTAGAGAATTGCGACATCATTTTTTTTTTTTTGTGGCTGTGAGATAAGATTTACAATGGACCTGTCAATATTGCAGACTATATAACCAGCTCCACACTTATGGGGTCAGTACCCTGAACCAGAAGGGTGTACATGGATGTCTTGTGATGGCCAATATCTCAAGTCATGCTGCAAGGCTTGTGAAAGGATCTGACATTGACTATTTGGGTGGCTTTAGTGAGATGGTGGGTGAGATTTGCTGTCCTTTTTAAGGAGAACTCATCTGCCTTGTTTTCCCATAGGACATTGCTGGTCCCCCAATGTAGTGCCTGTTTACACCAATGTGTGTCAAGAGCAGCTCATTCGGCCATCCAAAACCTTCTCTACCCTGATGAGGGGCAAGTCCCCAGCAGTCTGTAGATGGATCTCTGGCTTGGCTTATATGCCTCGACATGTTGAAAGCCTCTATAAAGGGTTGCACATTGACTACCTCCATACGTGGCAGTAACAAGATACTTTTCTTTCCTTTTTGTGGATAGAATTAGTCTGCTTTCCTATGTAAGTAGAGACATCCATATGATACCCCAATAGCCCCCACAAAAGCACCAAATTAAAGATTGGAAAAAACACTTTCTAGCTCGTTGTGTCAGTCATCTGCTCTCTACAGGTGTGACCGCACTTAATCTTATCATCTCCACAGATCCCCTTATAATCCCAAGTTTTGTGGGACTGTGTCGTACATTGTTGAACTGTCTTCGTTCTGCCTATTGTGGTCACGTCTTGTTTCCTGTCCCTGCTCTAATCGGTAATATTATTATTATATCCTCATTAGACTGGTTGTGTGCTAAGCTACTGTTTTGTTAGACTTTTTTCCCACCAAAATGACAATTTCGGCTTGAAATTGCTCTTTCTAGTGTTTTTCATACATGAAGTTGCAACCATAGTTGGCCATTTTGAAAATTATGAAGAATTCCTTTGGTCACTTAGTCACAAATGCATGCACAGACTGTTCCCTGCTGTCTCCTGTCCCTCTCCTTTCTCCAATAAGTATTAATAGGCACTACATGCTCCCATGATATCCTCGTAATAATATGGATTGACCTTGAAAAAATATATATATATGTATAAAAGACTTATGTCAAAAGGTGCAAAATTATTTGTATTAGTCCATAAGTACACATAATCAAGACAATAATAATGTGAACAAATCCATACACCAAATTACATACGGTAGAAACAGGTGGGCAGCAGTACAACCATGGAGCAACGGAGGGCATACAATATAAGAGAACAAGTAAGGAGACCCTAAACACCCGGGTCAAAATTTATGTCACAGTATATATTGCTGAATGCAAAAAATGAGGTTACTCCACAAAAAGTTCCTAAAGGGGGAAAAGAGGTAGTGACATGTGGTTTGGCAAATCCCAATCCTTTTAATCAGTCTAATCGGTATATAGGCATGGGAGTATTGCCAAGCACTTTGTCATCCCAAAACAATTACTAAACACCACTTGTGCATATAATGGGATGATGGAAAAGCCTCTTACCCATAATTAATATGCCTGACCATTGCACCAAAGCCCTGACGTGCGTTTCGCTATTGCTTCTTCAGGGGGCAATTGCTACTGCGCAGTGAAATCCCATAAAGGAGATCCCGCGTTACACCAGTTCTCCACCCCCTCCCTTCTCACCGTTGGTGGGTGTCGTAAAGACTTATCTTCCACCCGTTGTAAAGTGAATGCACTTTAAATGGGAAATCCCAAGGGAAAATCCATTTTATACTTGTGGTGCTCTGCACCCTAGGCTTTCCGTAGATTTTCATTGATTTGATTGGCCTTGTCTTTGGATTATGATGTGGCGAGCAGTGACAAAGAAAGACACTCGGTAATTCCGTCAACAAGAGAAGGTCTGAGATCAGTCCTACAATGTTTTTATGTTAGAGAATCACTTTTGGGTAGGTCTTTCTTAAACTTGGCTTCTTTAATGGCATATTTTATCATTGGTGAAAGCTACATGTGGCCATTGATTTCTCCTGCGGGGAAAACTCTACAATTCTCTGGTGCCTATCTCAGATTTGAGTCCTCAGGGCTGGAACCAGTTTTGCCAGATTTCCACATTGGCTCATACAGGAGGCGCCACGTGTGTAACTCCAGTCTTAGACTTCATTCATTCTCGGGCAGCTTTTGGAAAGAGTTGTCCAGGTGGGATGACCCCTTCACGAGTCTCAATCGCTGACCATTCTACAGTTTGCCAGTGTACGGCAAGGTAATTCCCCCAGTCTAGATGTCCTTACACCGATAAATCTGACTGGGGAAAGGCGAGAGACGACTATCACGGCAGCACGATTGTTCGCCCATGTTGGGTAGCACTAGTTAGCCTCCATTATTTGGGGAATCTCTCTTACAAATCAGCCATAATGAACTATTGGTACCAATTCCCAGTATTAATCACACTGTAATGGGAATGTGGAGTTGTGCTCGTCGGGCACTAATAGCATAGTAATGATTCTAGCAGGCAGCTTATGAGAAGTTCTGGAGAGAAGACCTTGTCCTTTTCATGTAAACATTCAGGATCCTCCATAGGCGTAATGACCTCAGACTTAGTAACGCAGATTCTGTTATTTCCACAACACGACTTTACCAAGGACTTTGTGAGCTTGTGTAATGCTGAGACCAGAGATGACAGCCGCATGTAATGAGCTTTTTCTACACGCTTCATGCAGTCAACGGATTGTATTCAGTTATGCTAAGTAATGTCGCATTCCCCTGATTAGCACAATGTCCTCGGCCCGTCCTTGGTATGTTGTTTTGATGGAAACACTGAGACGTTACAACAGTTTAATGCTGTTTGAATGCTTGTATTATAAAACGTTGGGTGCGCGGAGTCCTAAATGACATCAGTGGAACAGGCCTAGCAGGAAAATGCTCTGACTATTATATATAGTTCAGACTATTATAAATCAAGACTATTACATATAGTTTTGATTTGCCCTTTGTTTAACCGAAATTTGAATCAGGAAACGGGCGCACGGCATCTACAGGTTTTCTCTCAGGAACCCAGCTGCAGTTATTGTACAGATCATTTTATGGTAATGCATTGAAGGGGTTGTCAAGTCATCATCTATCAGTGGGATAAGTGATAACTTACTGATTGGTAGGTTTCCCACCGCTGGGCGCTGCACCAATCCGCAGATGCTGGAATTTTGATCCCCAACAGCGGGACTCTTTTTTTTCTTTTTTTTTTAGTCTTTGTTGCAAATTGGCACAACACGTTGGACGCCCGACCCCCGCTCCATTCATTCTCTATGGGGCTGGCGGAAAAAGTCAGGCACAGAGCTTAGCAGCTCAGTATGGAATGAATGGAGCAGCGGTGTATCCCACTCATTGCCTCTCCATTCTAGCAGAGATAAAATGTCTCCGTGCTGCCGATCAGTGCTGGTCGACGTGGTCAGACATCTACAGATCAACAATCCATTAGATTGTTTTCACGATACAACCCCTTGTACCGAGAATCTGTCACCAGATTTCACAGTACAAAGTGTACACATAATTATAAAGATCTCTTAGACCTGAAGAAGCCAGTGTACTAACTTTTGAAATCCACGTAGGATTGGCTGTATTATTTCTTCCAAAAGTTTTCCTGCCTATTATTGATCCCATAAACACAGGGCAATTTTTTCGATTTTATTCTTCCTCTCCTCTTCCTCCCCTTTTTCCTCCACCTTCCTCCAAGAGTTATAATTTTTTTATGTTTCTATCAACATAGTCATACAATGGCTAGTACAATTACAGAAATATTAAAAATAAGCGTTTTTATATTTCATATGCGGCATGGTGGCCCAGGGGTTTGCACCGTTGGCTTGCAGCTCTTGGCTTCTGGATTTGGGTAATATCTACATGAAGTTTCTATTTTTTCCCTATGTGCTTTGGTTTTTTTTTCCATTCTCCCAAAATCATATTCCTTGGTTAGTCTGGAATTTCGATCATGAGCCCAAAATGGGGAGAGCGACTGATGGGATAGGCCAGAAAGCCAAAATATTCTAAAAATGACCTTCTTCTTACAATTTGTCACCCGGACAGAGTATGGCATTTGTGGTTGTCCTCTATCTGCTCCTGGGGGGACGTGCCCTGCTGTTTTCTACGTCCGGCCTCTAGGAATATTTACCTGCAGTCACTTTGTTAACTAGTAGACTTTGTTCTTGTCCTTCAGTCACCCTGGATGCCTACAAGTGGTTGGTCTGCTACCTCCTAAGAGAAAGTCATCATAAACTCCAGCAAGAGAAGCAAAGAGCCGCCAATGATTTTGATGCCAGAAATAACAGCCAGGTACAGTGTAATGCTGACAGTCTAAACCCGGGATGTCAAACTCAACTACACAGAGGGATAAAAATTATAAGCTTGGACTAAAGTCGCCTGCCAACCTTGATATTTATAAAAAAAAAAAAAAAACTGGGGAAGTTTTTCCTTATCTTTAAATATAACCATGAACCTTTTCATATGGAGACAAACTGAAAAGGACTGTCCCACAAACAAAGTAGATTTGAATTAATAGATCTTAGAATAAAATATTGGAATAATATAATATGCTAGGTAAGAGGAGTAACAAGCATAAGGCCCAATGGTCTAATGTAAATAAGTAATAACAAAGGATAAAAAACCTTGAATAGTACAGATAATAAATTATGGTGCCGACAATAGTGTCCCCAAATACAGTATGAGACCCCCAGAGTAAACTGTTCCACAATTCCCTATACACGCATGGCATGATGACCCTACTGTGCCCCACCTCAACTCCTCCAGCAAAGTATCGTGACCCCATCACAGTATGATCTCCCAACTGTAATACCCACAAAGCCATTCACACAGTATAATGGGCCCTGCATTGCCTTCCACACAGTATAATGGCCCACATACTCCTCCATACAGTATAATGGGCCCTGCATTGCCTTCCATACAGTATAAAGTTCCCACATTCTCCTCCATACAGTATAATGTGCCCACATACTCCTCCATACAGTATAATGTGCCCACATACTTCTCCATACAGTATAATGTGCCCACATATTCCTCCATACAGTATAATGGGCCCACACAGCCATTCACACAGTATAATTGGCCCACATACTCCTCCATACAGTATAATGTGCCCACACAGCCATTCACACAGTATAATGGGCCCACATATTCCTCCATACAGTATAATGTGCCCACACAGCCATTCACACAGTATAATGTGCCCACATACTCCTCCATACAGTGTAATGGGCCCACACAGCCATTCACACAGTATAATGGGCCCACATACTCCTCCATACAGTATAATGGGCCCTGCATTGCCTTCTATACAGTATAATGTGCCCACATACTCCTCCATACAGTATAATGGGCCCACACAGCCATTCACACAGTATAATGGGCCCACACAGCCATTCACACAGTATAATGGGCCCACACAGCCATTCACACAGTATAATGGGCTCACATACTCCTCCATACAGTATAATGGGCCCTGCATTGCCTTCCACACAGTATAATGTGCCCACATACTCCTCCATACAGTATAATGGGCCCACATACACCTCCATATAGTATAATGGGCCCTGCATTGCCTTCCACACAGTATAATGTGCCCACATACTCCTCCATACAGTATAATGTGCCCACATACTCCTCCATACAGTATAATGGGCCCTGCATTGCCTTCCATATAGTATAATGTGCATGCTTCCCTACTTTTGACCACACTGTTCACAACATCTCTGTTCAGTGATGTCACTATGCACATTATCCATGTACTGTGCTGTCACTGTGCACATTATCTCTGTACTGTGCTGTCACTGTGCACATTATCCCTGTACTGTGACATCACTGTGCACATTATCCCTGTACTGTGACATCACTGTGCACATTATCCCTGTACTGTGACATCACTGTGCACATTATCCCTGTACTGTGACGTCACTGTGCACATTATCCCTGTACTATGACATCACTGTGCACATTATCCCTGTACTGTGATGTCACTGTGTACGTTATCCCTGTACTGTGAGATCACTGTGCACATTTTCTCTGTACTGTACGGTCACTGTGTGCATTATCCCTGTACTGTGACATCACTGTGCACATTTTCTCTGTACTGTACGGTCACTGTGTGCATTATCCCTGTACTGTGACATCACTGTGTGCATTATCCCTGTACTGTGATGTCACTGTGCGCATTATCCCTGTACTGTGACATCACTGTGCACATTTTCTTTGTACTGTACGGTCACTGTGTGCATTATCCCTGTACTGTGACATCACTGTGCGCATTATCCCTGTATTGTGACATCACTGTGCGCATTATCCCTGTACTGTGACATCACTGTGCGCATTATCCCTGTACTGTGACATCACTGTGCACATTATCCCTGTACTGTGACATCACTGTGCGCATTATCCCTGTACTGTGACATCACTGTGCACATTATCCCTGTACTGTGACGTCACTGTGCACATTATCCCTGTACTGTGATGTCACTGTGTGCATTATCCCTATACTGTGACGTCACTGTGCACATTATCCCTGTACTGTGATGTCACTGTGTGCATTATCCCTATACTGTGACATCACTGCGCACATTATCCCTGTACTGTGATGTCACTGTGCACATTATCCCTGTACTGTTATGTATTACTAGATGGTGGCCGGATTCTAACGTATCGGGTATTCTAGAATATGTAGGTAGTATATAGCACAGGCTACGTACTATATTGCACAGTGACGTAGTATATAACACAACCGACGTAGTATATAACATAGCTACGTAGTATATAACAGAGCTACGTAGTATGTAACAAATCGTACGTAGTATATAGCAGAGTTACGTAGTATATAACACAGCCACGTAGTGTATTGCACAGGTATGTAGTATATTGGTCTGCCACGTAGTATATAGCAGAGCCACGTAGTATATAACATAGCCACGTAGTATATTGTAGAGCCACGTAGTATATTGCACAGCCACGTAGAATATAACAGTCACGTAGTGTATTGCATAGCTACGTAGTGTGTTGCACAGCTATGTAGTATATTGGTCAGCGACGTAGTATGTAGCAGAGCCACGTATTATATAACATAGCCACGTAGTATATTGTAGAGGCACGTAGTATATTGCATAGCTACGTAGTATATTGCACAGCCACGTAGTATATAACCGAGCCACGTAGTATATTGCACAATCAACGTAGTATATAACAGAACCGACACAGCCACATAGTATATTGCACAGCTACGTAGTATATAACACAGAGCACGTAGTATATTGCACAGCCACGTAGTATATTGGACAGTCACGTTGTATATTGCACAGTCACGTTGTATATTGCCCAGCTACATAGTATATAGCATAGAGATGTAGTATACAACAGAGCCCACGCAGTATGTAACACAGCCCACGTAGTATATAGCAATGTGGCCACTATATGCGTGGTTAGAAAAGACTTAAAATAAAAAATAAACATATACTTACCTTCCGAAGGTCCCTTGAAGTCCTGGCGCCTGTGTGCGGTGCACGGGGCAGCTTCCGGTCCCAGGGTTGGTATGAGCGCAGAACCTGTGATGACGTCGCGGTCACATGACCGTGACATCATGGCAGGTCCTTCTCGCATAGCATCCTTGGAACCGGAACCTACCGCTTGCCGAGGACCGCACGCGACGTCAGAGGGTGAGAATAACCTTTTTTTATTATTATTTGTAACATTAGATCTTTTTACTATTGATGCTGCATAGGCAGCATCAATAGTAAAAAGTTGGTCACACAGGGTTAATAGCTGCGTTAACGGAGTGCATTACACCGCGGCATAACACGGTCCGTTAACGCTGCCATTAACCCTGTGTGAGGGCTGACTAGAGGGGATTATGGAGCGGACACTGACTGCGGGGAGGAAGGAGCGGCCATTTTGCCACCGGACTGTGCTCGTCGCTGATTGGTCGTGGCTGTTTTGCCGCAACCAATCAGCGACTTGGATTTCCATGACAGACAGAGGCCACGACCAATGAATATCCGTGACAGCCAGACAGACAGAAGGAAAGAAAAACAGAAGTGACCCTTAGACAATTATAGTAGACTAGATTGTGGCCCGATTCTAACGCATCGGGTATTCTAGAATATGCATGTCCCCGTAGTATATGGACAATGATGATTCCAGAATTCGCGGCAGACTGTGCCCGTAGCTGATTGGTCGAGGCATCCTTTATGACATCATTGTCGCCATGGCAACCATTATGACATCTACGTCGATACTGTGCCCGTCGCTGATTGCTCGAGGCCTTGCGGCCTCGACCAATCAAAGACGCGGGATTTGCAGGACACACAGAAAAACCCTTAGACAATTCTATATATAGATTATTTTACTATGACATCACTGTGTGCACTCTTCCCGCCATGTGATATCCTTTTGTATGTCCTCACTGTATTAGTTGCATTTTCCTGCATGTTTTCATTTGGAGATATGGATTGCTAAATAAATGTAAGTGTCCTTTGTCAGCCATAACATGTTTTCTCTTATCTTGAAGGCATACTACTGTCGCTCCTTGGCCTTGGCATTTATTGAACACACAGTTCTCCAGAGATACTATGATTACATCCATGACCCAAGCACGCCCGGCTCACTGCAGCCCGTCCTGAAGAAGCTGTGCTGCCTTTATGGACTGTGGTCCCTGAGCAAACACATCGCCGTGCTCTACCAAGGTGAGGACCTCCTCCGTGCACCGCGCCTGCAAAGTACATGTCCACATACGCTCTCCTGAATTAAAGGGGTTGTCCTCCTATATCGACATATGCAGATAATAGAGGCCCCCGATAAGGACGCGCTCTTCTATTATCCTGTCTGTACAATGCGCGGTTCATGATGGAGTGCGTTACTAGATACATCACAAAGGTCACCAGTAACGGCACGGCGTACATGCAACCGCAGGATGTTGTGAGCAAAGACCGTGGAGATTTCTGCAAAGAGAGGCTCAGTAATACATTTTACATCTGCAGATGGCACTTTCATCATTTATGCAAAACGTTGCGGCTTAGACATAATAATGGCCGTCCTCACTTAGGGGGAAGTAGCTTCCACCATAGCAATGTATAACAACAGCGGTCTGGGGTGTCCTTTCTTATTTACGAATACAATGGGCATCCACAGAATGGGGAATTTTTCTGTTAACATTTATCAGCAAAAGTGGCGAGAAGGTTCCATAGTGCTCCCTGGAAGGAGCCATCTTTCTGGCAAAAGTCAGATCTGAACTTCCAGGTTGGGCACATACCCCCGGTGGTCCTCCTCGCTGTGTGTTATCGGGAGGTCTCGCTCTTTGCTCCCAGCCCAGCGCTGTCACATTCTATACTAAACAGTTATTAGACAGTAACCGCTCTCATGATATTATCGTCTGGTAACTGGATAGAACAGTACATGGCAGAGCGGGGTTAGCGCAAAGCAGCCATATGTACAGTACATTACCCTTCTGCTCTGACATCACTATGTGCATTACTCCTCTGCTCTGACATCGCTATGTGCATTACTCATCTGCTGTGACGTCACTATCTGCATTACTATCTGCATCAATATCTGCATTACTCCTCTGCTGCGGGATCACTATGTACATTACTCCTCTGCTCTGACATCACTATATACATTACTCCTCTGCTGTGACATCACTATATACATTACTCCTCTGCTCTGACATCACTATGTACATTACTCCTCTGCTCTGACATCACTATGTACATTACTCCTCTACTGTGACATCACTATGTGCATTGCTCCTCTACTGTGACATCACTATATACATTACTCCTCTGCTCTGACATCACTATGTACATTACTCCTCTGCTCTGACATCACTATATACATTACTCCTCTGCTGTGACATCACTATATACATTACTCCTCTGCTCTGACATCAGTATGTGCATTACTCCTCTGCTCTGACATCACTATATACATTACTCCTCTGCTGTGACATCACTATATACATTACTCCTCTACTGTGACATCACTATGTACATTACTCCTCTGCTCTGACATCACTATATACATTACTCCTCTACTGTGACATCACTATGTACATTACTCCTCTGCTCTGACATCACTATGTACATTACTCCTCTGCTCTGACATCAGTATGTGCATTACTCCTCTGCTCTGACATCACTATATACATTACTCCTCTGCTGTGACATCACTATATACATTACTCCTCTGCTCTGACATCACTATATACATTACTCCTCTGCTCTGACATCACTATATACATTACTCCTCTGCTGTGACATCACTATATACATTACTCCTCTGCTCTGACATCACTATATACATTACTCCTCTGCTCTGACATCACTATATACATTACTCCTCTGCTGTGACATCACTATATACATTACTCCTCTGCTCTGACATCACTATGTACATTACTCCTCTGCTCTGACATCACTATATACATTACTCCTCTGCTGTGACATCACTATATACATTACTCCTCTGCTCTGACATCACTATGTACATTACTCCTCTGCTCTGACATCACTATGTACATTACTCCTCTACTGTGACATCACTATGTGCATTGCTCCTCTACTGTGACATCACTATATACATTACTCCTCTGCTGTGACATCACTATATACATTACTCCTCTGCTCTGACATCACTATATACATTACTCCTCTGCTGTGACATCACTATGTGCATTACTCCTCTGCTGTGACATCACTATGTACATTACTCCTCTACTCTGACATCACTATATACATTACTCCTCTGCTCTGACATCACTATATACATTACTCCTCTGCTGTGACATCACTATATACATTACTCCTCTGCTCTGACATCACTATGTACATTACTCCTCTGCTCTGACATCACTATGTACATTACTCCTCTGCTGTGACATCACTATGTACATTACTCCTCTGCTCTGACATCACTATATACATTACTCCTCTGCTGTGACATCACTATATACATTACTCCTCTGCTCTGACATCACTATGTACATTACTCCTCTGCTCTGACATCACTATATACATTACTCCTCTGCTGTGACATCACTATATACATTACTCCTCTGCTGTGACATCACTATATACATTACTCCTCTGCTCTGACATCACTATATACATTACTCCTCTGCTCTGACATCACTATGTACATTACTCCTCTACTCTGACATCACTATGTACATTACTCCTCTGCTCTGACATCACTATGTACATTACTCCTCTGCTGTGACATCACTATGTACATTACTCCTCTGCTCTGACATCACTATGTACATTACTCCTCTGCTGTGACATCACTATGTACATTACTCCTCTGCTCTGACATCACTATGTACATTACTCCTCTGCTCTGACATCACTATGTACATTACTCCTCTGCTCTGACATCACTATGTACATTACTCCTCTGCTCTGACATCACTATGTACATTACTCCTCTGCTCTGACATCACTATATACATTACTCCTCTGCTCTGACATCACTATGTACATTACTCCTCTGCTCTGACATCACTATGTACATTACTCCTCTGCTCTGACATCACTTTATACATTACTCCTCTGCTCTGACATCACTATGTACATTACTCCTCTGCTCTGACATCACTATATACATTACTCCTCTACTGTGACATCACTATATACATTACTCCTCTGCTGTGACATCACTATGTACATTACTCCTCTGCTCTGACATCACTATATGCATTACTCCTCTGCTCTGACATCACTATATACATTACTCCTTTGCTCTGACATCACTATATACATTACTCCTCTGCTCTGACATCACTATATACATTACTCCTCTGCTCTGACATCACTATATACATTACTCCTCTGCTCTGACATCACTATATACATTACTCCTCTGCTCTGACATCACTATTTACATTACTCCTCTGCTCTGACATCACTATATACATTACTCCTCTACTCTGACATCACTATATACATTACTCCTCTGCTCTGACATCACTATGTACATTACTCCTCTGCTGTGACATCACTATGTACATTACTCCTCTGCTCTGACATCAGTATGTGCATTACTCCTCTGCTCTGACATCACTATGTACATTACTCCTCTGCTCTGACATCACTATGTGCATTACTCCTCTGTTGTGACATCACTATGTGCATTACTCTTCTGCTGTGACATCACTGTGTGCATTACTCCTCTGCTGTGACATCACTGTTTGTATTATTTTTCCTCTGTGACATCACTGTGTACGTTATCCTTCTGCTGTGACATCACTATTTGCTTTATTTCTGTATTGTGACATCACTTGGTGCTTAGCAGTCTAGTTTGACGTCACTGTTTTGCAATCCAATTATTAATCATAAAGTGAATATCTCTTTATTATCCTCTTAATTCCTGCTGCTGTTTTGCAGGTGGATACTTCTCCGGCGAACTACACGGCAGAATCGTGCAGGACGCAATTCTGGACCTATGCGCTCAGGTTGTATATATATATCGGTGCTGAAAGGTTCACGTCTTGCACATTTTTGGATAAGTCGCCCGTCTCACGCTTTTTGCAATAAGAACCACCTGAACTACTCATGCATCCCAAATATTCTCTCTGATAATGTGGGGGCGCTGGGGTACAAGGGTTCAAGTCATAAAACTTTAGATGACATTAAAGGGGTTCTCCAGTGATAACTTATCACCGATCCACAAGATAGGAGACCACTTATTGATGGATGGGTGGACGGCAGTAGAGACCGGCACCAATCGGCAGAACAGAGAGCTTTTATTCCCAATAAGTCACTTTTATCCCCATTAGACTAGCTCGGCATGTCAAACCCCCAACTACCGCTCTTCCATTTATTTTCTATGGGACTTCTGAAAAACAGAGCGCAGCAGCCCTATAGGGAATGAATGCAGCGGTGGTCGATCATGCGCACTGCTGTTCCATTCTAGTGGGGATAAAAGTGCTCTGTTCCTATCAGTGCAGGTCCCAGGAGTCAGACCCCCGCCGATCCACAAGGTACCACCTAAACTGTGAATCGGTGATAATTTTGTATTCCTTTACAGGGACTTTGTCAGCAGAGAATGACTGTTCAAGCCAAGCACAGGCGCTTGGTGCTTCATGGCGTGGTCAAACAATTATGTACACCTCCCCACCTGCTTGTTTTCCCTCTATCTCCGTCCTTCCTTCTTCTTTGGTTGACCGCTCTGGCTTTATAGAGAAGGGTGGAGATAGATGGAAAACACACAGGCGGAATGGCGCTCTTAAATGACTGCCCCCTATGGTGCACCGAGCGCCTGTGCTTGGTATGAACAGTCATTCTGTGCTGACAGAGTCCCTTTAAGTTTATGACTTGGAGCATTTGTGGCTGGTAGATAAACACTGACCATAGAGGGTGCACGTGGTACCTAGTTCCCACCAGACTGTCCCACGTTTCCATATATTCTAGATCTTCGGGATCCATATAGATCATCTCATTTTGTCGGAGTTAATCTCCCCACCAACGCTGAGCCTTTTTTAAATGCTCTAATTCCAAATGTTTCCAAAAAAAGTTGATTTATTTACTTTTTTCTGGCAGCTAAAACAGCCATAGCCAGAAACTGGAGGGCGCTCTCGGTGCTTCTGGACCTCATTAAAAACTAACTAGGAAGGAGAATAGTAAATGATAGACGTACGAGCTTCCTACTGACTGCCAAAGAAGTCACACCGTCTGGCAGCCATGGTTTCTTGTTTGGCAGGTCCGTCACAGTGACTATGAAGTTGTTCTCTTGCACCATATGGTTTAAGTATACTACAGAATCTCTCCTCTTATAGGCAATGTTCCAAAGTCTCATATGTTTGAATGTTTACCCCAGGTATTCAACCCGGGAGGCCGGGACCCAGCATGGCTAAAAAATCAGAAAAAAAATATACTGGCCTGCTGACACTTTTTTGTGCCATTCTAGGTCTCCTGCTGGTCTCTGTGCCTTCTCTTCTGTCGAGTACATAACGTGACCTCTGCAGCCAATCAATGGCTACAGCAGAGAACGTCACCCCACTGCTGAGGCCAATGATTGGCCAGAACAGTCATTTGATTTCTCCAACTAATGAAAAGGCTTGGAGACTGGTGGAGGACCAGTGGATCACTACGGAGGGAGATCAGTGGAGCACTATGGAGGGGGATCAATGGAGCACTACAGAAGGGGATCAGTGGAGCACTACGGCAGGGGATCAGTGGAGCACTACAGAAGGGGATCAGTGGAGCACTACAGAAGGGGATCAGTGGAGCACTATAGAGTGGAATCAGTGGAGCACTACAGAGTGGGATCAGTGGTGCACTACAACATGGGATCAGTGGAGCACTATTGCGGGGGATCAGTGGAGCACTATGGCGGGGGATCAGTGGAGCACTATGGCGGGGGATCAGTGGAGCACTATGGCGGGGAATCAGTGGATCACTATGGCGTGGAATCAGTGGAGCGCTATGGCAGTGGATCACTATGGCGGGGGATCAGTGGAGCACTATGGCGGGGGATCAGTGGAGCACTATGGCGGGGGATCACTATGGCGGGGAATCAGTGGAGCACTATGGCAGTGGATCACTATGGCGGGGGATCAGTTGAGCACTATGGCGGGGAATCAGTGGATCACTATGGCGGGGAATCAGTGGAGCACTATGGCAGTGGATCACTATGGCGGTGGATCAGTGGAGCACTATGGCGGGGGATCAGTGGAGCACTGTGGTGGGGGATCAGTGGAGCACTGTGGCGGGGGATCAGTGGAGCACTATGGCGGGGAATCAGTGGATCACTATGGCGGGGAATCAGTGGAGCACTATGGCAGGCAGTGGATCACTATGGCGGGGGATCAGTGGAGCACTATGGCGGGGGATCAGTGGAGCACTATGGCGGGGGATCACTATGGCGGGGAATCAGTGGAGCACTATGGCGGGGAATCAGTGGAGCACTATGGCGGGGAATCAGTGGAGCACTATGGCGGGGGATCACTATGGCGGTGGATCAGTGGAGCACTATGGCGGGGGATCAGTGGAGCACTATGGCGGGGAATCAGTGGATCACTATGGCAGGGAATCAGTGGAGCACTATGGCAGTGATCACTATGGCGGTGGATCAGTGGAGCACTATGGCGGGGGATCAGTGGAGCACTGTGGTGGGGGATCAGTGGAGCACTGTGGCAGGGGATCAGTGGAGCACTATGGCGGGGAATCAGTGGATCACTGGCGGGGAATCAGTGGAGCACTATGGCAGTGGATCACTATGGCGGTGGATCAGTGGAGCACTATGGCGGGGGATCAGTGGAGCACTGTGGTGGGGGATCAGTGGAGCACTGTGGCGGGGGATCAGTGGAGCACTATGGGGGGGAATCAGTGGATCACTATGGCGGGGAATCAGTGGAGCACTATGGCGTGGAATCAGTGGAGCGCTATGGCGGGGGATCAGTGGAGCACTATGGCGGGGAATCAGTGGATCACTATGGCGGGGAATCAGTGGAGCACTATGGCAGTGGATCACTATGGCGGTGGATCAGTGGAGCACTATGGCGGGGGATCAGTGGAGCACTGTGGTGGGGGATCAGTGGAGCACTGTGGCGGGGGATCAGTGGAGCACTATGGCGGGGGATCAGTGGAGCACTATGGCGGGGGATCAGTGGAGCACTGTGGCGGGGGATCAGTGGAGCACTATGGCCGGAGATCAGTGGAGCACTACGGAGGTAAATCAGTGGATCGCTATGGAGGGGGATCAGTGGGTATGTATTTTTTTATGTTTTCGAAAGATAAAACAAATGCTAGATAAATCCTTTAAGAATTGTTAATGAATATGGCTGTCAATTGTCAGTGGCTTATCCTGTATTTTTTCCTTACTGGAAACATTTTTTAAATACATTTTGATACAATTTTTTTTGGGGGGAAAGTAATGGCTGCGCCTAAACAGTGAAAATACCCAGATCCATGGGTACTTAGTATCCATATGGTGCAACAGAAATTAGATCCAGTCTTAGGTTCTTTGTTTTTAACTGCCAGGAATACTCCATCTACATAAAGAGTATCCGTCGTTTTAATTTTTGTTTCAGAATACGATAGTTCAGATGAGAAGAAGAAACTTTGTGATATATTTTACATGAGAAATCTACTTCTTCCTCCTCCTGGCCTGATCATTTAGGCAGAAGAGATGACAGTTGGTGCTCATAAAGTTCTATGTAGAAATGTAACTGTCTCTTCAGGAGAACTTGCGGCAGAATGTGTCCTCCTCTAGCTTCTCCCTAGAGTACGAGAACCAGCTGCCATCTCCTATCTCAGAAATAAGGAAATCTCTCTGCACTGAATACACATTTTACACATTTTACCCATAAATTGAGAATTTTGAGAATGAAAGCTCAGTCCAGGAGGAGAAAGAAGCAGATTTCTCTGATAAGATATATTACGAAGTTGCTTATTTTCATGTTTACTATTGATTTATGTAATAAAAATTCCAACAGCCGTTACTTCTTAAAGGCGCAGAGATGGTGAAGTGACGAGAAAGCAGATATCGTACAGCATGCCAGTTAGTTCAGATTTGATCTTTCTTTTTTTTAAAACTTTGTATGAAAAATTAAGGCGGGACAGCTTGGATACATGGTATGTCTCAGTGACAAGCCTCTTCGAAGTGTGGCCCTTGAGGTGATCAGCTGATCATCTTGGGTCCTACTTTTGGCACCGCTGGCAGCTGATAGTGCCCTACAAAACTGGAAGGGAACAGTGGTATTACCTGGCCGCATTTCAGAAGGATGGCATCATTGAATACAAGGATGATTCGAGTCCCCCAAGAGATGATCATATAGCCGGACCACCCTAGAAGCTGAGTTTTTCTTACATCAGGTAGAAACGTCCAGCTTTGATAACCTCTCAGTTGCACATTCTAGTTTCTCCACCATTTTTACGACCTCTGCTTGCTGTCAGTAAATAAGCCTGAAGTTCTGCTCCCCGTGTGTCACATGCACAGCTTCACATGGTAATAGTGAATCACGCAAGAGCAAATCGGGGCAAAGTGCCGAAGGGCTGAATACACCCTACGCCCGCCATCCCACGCCCAACGTATGCACGAATACAAAGGTGGAGGACAGAGACTCTGTCTTCTACCAATCAGCGTGTATGACTGAGACAACAGACGTGATGACGTCACTACGTCTCGTCTGCTGTGCGTAGTGTTGGTGCATACAGCAAACGCAGGGGCAAAGCGTTGGGGGAATGGGTGTGGGGAATGCCTGTATATAGGGGGCTATGTGAGGGCGCATACTGTATATAAAGGGCTATGTGGGGCCTCACACGCTATATAGGGGCTATGTGAGGGCTCATACTGTACGTAAAGGGCTATGTGGGGGCCTCACACGCTATATAGGGGCTATGTGAGGGCTCATACTGTACGTAAAGGGCTATGTGGGGGCCTCACACGCTATATAGGGGCTATGTGAGGGCTCACACTGTATATAAAGGGCTATGTGGGGGCTCACACTGTACATAGGGGCTATGTGGGGCTCATATTGTATATGAAAGGCTATGTGGGTGCCCATATTGTATATAGGAGTCTATGTGGGGGCTCACACTCTATATAGAAGTCGATGTAGGGGTTCATTCTGTATACAAGGGGCTATGTGGGGTCTCATACTTTATATAGGGAGGCTATGTGGTAGCTCATACTGTATATAAAGGGCTATGTGGGGGCTCACACTGTATATAGGGGCTATGTGAGGGCTCATATTGTATATAAAGGGCAATATGGGTGCCCATATTGTATATAGGAGTCTATGTGGGGGCTCACACTGTATATAGAAGTCTATGTGGGGGTTCATTCTGTATATAAGGGGCTATGTGAGGACTCATACTTTATATAGGGAGGCTATGTGGGAGCTCATACTGTATATAAAGGGCTATTTGGGGGCTCTTACTGTATATAGAGGGTACTATGTGGAAACTTACATTGTATAAGAGTATGTGCACACGTTGCGGATTTTGCTGCTGATCCCCAGCAGATTGGCCGCTGCGAATTCGCAGCAGTTTTCCCTGAGTTTACAGTACCATGTAAACCTATGGAAAACAAAATCTGCAGTGCACATGCTGCGGAAAAAACCATGCGGAAACGTAGCATTGTTTATTCTGCAGCATGTCAAATCTTTGTGCGGATTCCACAGCGGTTTACACCTGCTCCATAATAGGAATCCACAGGTGTAAAACCGCAGGTGGAATCCGCACAAAAACCGCAAAAAAAACTCTGTAAATCCGCAGTAATTATGCAGGAAGTCCGCAGTGCGGTTTACCTGTGGGTTTACCAAAATCAGTCTGGAAAAATCCGCAGAGTAATCCGCAGCGTGTGCACATACCCTCAAAGGGGCTATGTAGGGGCTAGTACTGTATACAGTGGGGCTATGTGGGGGCTTCAAACTGTATATGGGAGGCTATATGAGGGCTCTTACTGAATATAGTGAGGTCTCATACTGTATATAGGAGGCTATGTGAGGGCTCATACTGTATATACGGAGTCTATCTGGGGGCTCATAATGTATATAGGGGTGCATACTGTATATAGGAGCAATGTGGGGTCTCATACTGTATATAGTTGGGCTTTGTGGGGGCTCATACTGTAAATCTGTAAATAGGGGCTGTGTGGGACTCATACTGTATATAGTGAGGCTATGTGGGGTCTCATAGTATATATAGGAGGTGCATACTGTATATAAAGAGCAATGTGGGGTTTCTTACTGTATACAGTTGGGCTTTGTTGGGCTCATACTGTATATAGGGCTCATACTGTATATAGGGGATATGGGGGCTCATACTATATATAGGGGATGTTGATATACTTAATTCTGCTCAATACTTAGTGATGCAATTAATATAAAAGAATAATTAATGTCAAATTAATGTTCAGCAGAATTAATTTCAGCCTATTGTTTCGGCCTCCGCCATAGTCACGGTCTCTCATATCGCCTGTTAGGAAAATGAATTGCCCACCCTTGTGCTAGAGCGTTTCCTGACTGAAAGCTCCAAGTCTTTGCCGAGACTGATACATTGTAACGAGCTCAGCTATGTGAGTAAGGCAAAGTCAGGAGTGAATATCAACCTCAATTTCTATTCACTGACAGCCAGCACAGTTTAGAAAATGTGGAGGAATTAAGGAACAATGGACTGGAATCATCCAGAGGTTTTTGCCAGTTTTCTGGTTTAAAACGTTGCAAAATTTTTTGCGCAGCTGGAAGTTACCCAGAAAGTTTTTGACTTTTGGTGTCTTTTTTACGACAGTCCTAGCCAAACTTTTTGAAAAGTAGGTAGAACTCAGACAGTGCCCAGCAAGTTCATCATTTATGCTACAAAAGTGATATAATTTACGACATGAGGGTACGTACACCGATCCATGCTCGGCGCACACTTCGCACAATAGATAAAAGATGCGCCACATTTAATAAAGTGGCGCACGCCTTGTATTGAATTTGACGCAGCGCTCCCGTCTTTAAGGCTGGCGTACAAAGCGCCACTTTTATGAATGGGGGCCAATGTATATGAGACCACCGATAAGGAGTCGGACACAAGGAGTTAAATCGCATCTCCAACTCTGCTCCATTTGTTAGCCTGTCCCGCTGCTCGTTAGCCGGTTTTCTCCATCATCATCTGTTTTTCTCCGTTTCTCATTTATGTTTTTCTCGGCCCCTCGAGACTGAATATATTTTGCCAGAAGCCGGTTTATTGCATGGTGCGGATTACACGGCAGCGGCAGTTCTGTGCCGCAGATCACATGGAACTCCGCTGCTGCCGTGTAAAGGTTAATGAGACGCACAGAGATTTTGCAATAAATGAAAAAAAAATTTCAATGGCGGCTCCAGGACAATAAAACCCGAATCCTGCGCTCCCCTAAACAGCGTGACCACTCGCATTACACTCCTCCGTGTAATCTGCAGCGAGCGTTCACGTCTCTGTTTTGCTCATGTTACTATGGAAAGTGATGACCGCTGCCAACATTTTTCTTCTTACAACGCAGCTGAAGGACGACGCCGTGTCTCTCGTGGACGCCATTGCACCTCCAGATTTCATCTTGAACTCCCCCATCGCCAAAGCAGACGGAGAGGTAAATCCACAGCAGACGAAATAAGTTCTTTGCTATAAAATGTCAATATAGTTCATCCATTTTTCTAGAATTGTTCTCGTTTGGATGCCGTAGTGCAGGTCCAGATGTAGTAGAGCTGTGTTTCTCATTTAAAGGGATGTTTGCGCCGTAGACATTTCTGATTTATCCACATCTGTGGGGCCGGCACCGATCTCCAGCAAGGAGACTTCCCCCCGTCTTACTGAAATGGCTTTGTTTTTTCTGTCACTCCTATAGAAGAGAGCCACGATGTGTAGCCACATATTTATTCCCCCGGCAGCAGGTGGACGGCTGATCATATGCGAAAAATGTTGTACAGAAGGCCCCATACACATCAGAGTAAGGGAAGAGTCAGACGACCATAAATCTCGGACGGGGATTGCAAAGTAATGCTCGGACTGGCCGGCGGCTCCACCAACCCGAGCATGGCAGCATGTATTTCTATGCAGCTGTCAAGCTCAAGTCGGGAGAGCCGCCGGCCAGTCCGAGCATTGCGTTGCAATCCCCGTCCGAGATTTATGGTCGTCTGACTCTTCCCTAACTTGGCTGACTCCAATGATATTGCCGCGCTTGGCCAACAGTCTAATGTTGACTCTCCCCTCACAGATGATGTTGGGGCAGATAAAGATCTGGCATGTCCAGTTTTGTACTGCCAATCCTTTTATTCTCGGCAAGATAACCCAGAAGCTATCCTATGTTTGGAGAAGTCAGGGGAGAAAGATGTCGGACTAACCATCGTTGTGTACGAGGGACCTTTAGAATTCCCCATCATTAATAGTTATCACCAATCTACAGAATAGTAGGTAACTTACAGATCAGGGGGTTTCTGACCTCTGGGATTCCCTGTGATCCAGAGATCTGAGCTGTGAAATGCCCCTTTAGAGTGGAGCGGAGGTCACACGCGTGCAGCACCGCTCCATTCATTGTCTATATGGGATCGCCGGAGATCGCCGAGTTCCTTTTTTTATCCAGCAGGGAGCGGTGGCGTCCATGTCTGCCCATTTCTACATTCCAATGGGGTATTGCAGAGCCCTGTTCTAGGCAATAGAGGGGGGGTCTCAGTAGTCAGACCCCCACCGGTCCCTTCAGGTTGTCGTGCCGCAGGCGCCATATTCACTCATTCCCTGCAATGTAGTGGCACAACATTGCGACTTTTTGAACCACTGGGTCCACAAGAGCGTATTTTGCTCTGGAGGACCCAGCATCTTTAGGTATTACAAAGACAACAGCCAATTGGTTTTCTATAGAAATTGTGTAATGCTTCATATCTCCTGTGGGGGAGCTGTAGAGAAATAGAACAGTCGATGCTGTGCTACTGCATAGATTATAGCTGATCGCTCAGCGGCAGGACATCCTGTCATCATCCTATTGTCGGGGATCCTTGTAAGAAGTTGATGAAATGCGCGTTATTGTGCCTCCTTAGGCTTCTTTCACACTTCAGTTGTTAGGCGTCAGTCAGCTCCGACATAGTGACGGATCCATCACAATTGTTGAGAAAACGGTTCTAACGGATCCGTTTTTTTGATGGATCCGTTACTTGGGGGTTGTCTGGGAAAAGTATCTACTTTTTGGAGCATGCGCAATTCAAAAAGCAGATTGGGGCGACGGATCCGCCAAATGACGGTCGCGACGGATCCGTCGCCCATAGGCCCCCATTCTATGGAATGGCGGACGCAACGGACCCGCCGCGAACCGCCATTTCGGCGCAGACAAAAAACTTTATAATGTCCGTCTATGTCTAGATGACGTCCGCCAAATCTCGACGGATCAGTCATATGGCGGATGGAACGGACGACCATCCATCACAATCCGTCGCTAATGTATGTCTATGGGAAAATAGCGGATCCGCCAAAAAAAATGGCGGATCCGCTATTTGAGGAAAAAGGCGGTTTTCAGTCTGACGCCAAAAGACTGAAGTGTGAAAGAGGCCTTAGGAGCCAGCAGAGGGACCGGAGACAAGATGATATGTTACTGCGGTGTGAACAATTAATAGCATAGTTCATGATTGGAAAACTATTACTGCTTTCTTCTTGAAACAGCGCCACACATGTCCATGTCTGGTATTACACTTCAGTGACGTGAACGTGACTGAGCTGTAATACCACAAGCAACCTGTGGACCGGTGTGGCACTGTTTTTAGAAGTAAGCAGCATCCATGTTTTTCCAATCCTTGAAACTACCTTTTAAAAGGGATGTCTTGACAAAATGTGCTCTCAGTTATGTAGTAAAGGGTGGGATATGAGGCTCCCATTATGTGGCAGGTTGACCATCAGTTACCACCTCTAACGGGCGTTACGTTCTTACAGCTGTACAAGAACCTGTGGTCTGCGGTGCTACAAGGAGAGAAGGTCTTGGAGCGCGCCTCGTGGTGGCCCGAATTTTGCACCAACAAGCCCGTGATAGAGAAGCCGAGATCCCATCTCTGAAGTCGCTCGCAGATTCATGTCTCCACCTGCCACATCCGTATATGATGAGAATCCCTGATGCTACAAGGAATAATGAACTGATATGACAATGGAAGGGGACAAGATTCCCACTGGATGGTCATTTACAAAACATTTTCCTGCCGAGTTGGTGGGTAAAGCGCAGGTTTCTGGCCAAACTTAGTGCCCAAACCAAGAGCCGCATATAACCCAGAGCACCTGTTTCTGACGCCATTTATGTTTGGCGGCATTTAGACAAAACATGGGCCATGCGGCTAGGATGACTAGTCCAAGAGGCGGGTGCTACTGTACTTCTTCCCGCCACACTCCTCTAGATTGTGCCGCGGACCAGGACAGGAAGAACCACCAGGGACCGGCCTTTTGGACCGGTCATTATAGTCACATCATCTCCTGCCATTAGCTGACCGGTTCGCTTTAACCCAATGTTGGTGCCATTGTATTGCCAAATTTTGATTTTCCATCCATCATCCATTTAGCTACACATAGATAAAATTTAGATTTTTTTTTTAGGCAGCAGATGACTAATACTATAACACAACCAGGTGCTGTGACTCACATGGCCTCTAATACTCTAATATCCAGCCTTAAAGGGGCCATCCAGCTTTAACCTACAAGTGTGCAGTCACTCTACGTGACTGTAGACTTGTGAATCTTCACATCACGCACTGCGGTACTGGGAACGGTGATCACATGACTGCAAGTATTCGATATGTATACTTCCAGCCACAATCCGACTAGACTGTTGAGCAAGGCCGTGCACGTCTAGTCGGAATGTGGCCGAGGGTATGCATATCACATAATTATGGTCACATTCTGTCGTTTTTGGCACCAGAGAATCTTCACAGCGCACGGTGTGCAGAATATGAGGATTCACATAGAGTGGCTGCAGACTTGTAATTTAAGACCAGACAACCCCTTTAAATGTTCCCTGCACATCCAGACGAATTGATGTAATTTAGTAGATAATGTGCTAAATAGGCAATCTGCAAATTCCTTAATTCAAATATTATAATGTCTTACCCCCTAAAAGTCCCTACAAAGTGCCATCCACTCGTCGGTCTTCCATCTGTGTCACTTGTTGTCCGCCATCTTTTCTAGCAGCAGAGACACAAAGATAGAATATAGGAAGTCAGGGCTCGTTTTTTGTCTTTCTGCTTCTGCTCTCCTGTCTATTAAAGCGAATACAGGTGTAACAGAGAGGCGGGCATTTAGTTAAGGGCTGGTAAGATATTGGATATTGGCAAATGCAGTGAATACTGGGAAGTGAGAGGAAAGGATGTTCTAAAACCTGCAGTGCTGGCAGGATGCCGAGGAACATTAATTGCATAGTGAGAGTAGATAGTAACAATTTGAACAGTTCCTTACCATATTAGACAGTCTTACCTTGATGACAGCAAGAAGGTGTTTTTCTACAGGTATTGTATGAAAGAGTAACACATATTCATACACAATCAACCTGTTAGGCTCAATCACCATAAACTAAAAGTTACTGATAAATGATATACCTGAATGCCCAGAAAAGGTCAGGCTTCTGAAATGTTTCACCACTCCTCCACGGGGCTCTGACTTTATACAGAGGTGTATAAAAAGACAGAAAACAATTACGCCATGTCCTAGCAGGCACAGTATCTTTGGGGGTATTCTCTACTACTTTTAGGGGGCAACATCTCCAGTATATCATAGAATGTTAGAATTGGGAGGGACCTCCAGGGTCATCATGTCCAACCCCCTGCTCAAAGCAGGATTCACTAAATCATCCCAGACAGATGTCTGTCCAGCCTCTGTTTGAAGACTTCCATTGAAGGAGAACTCACCGCCTCTCGTGGCAGCCTGTTCCACTCATTGACCACCCTCACTGTCATATACCCCAGAGAACACCAAATGGCAGCACTGGTAGTACAGAGACGCACAGAGTATGCCGCCTACCCAGTGTACCCCGTCTACGCACAGATCTCCTATTGAATCCACCATGTACAAATGACGTCCATAGGGTCCCGGGCCCGACACCTTTCCAAAAAGTGGTTTTCCTCATTGAATAAACATTCAGACTGTCAGAGCCCATTAAATCTGAAAAACTTGGTCCCTCGTAATTATGGAGGATTTCCAAAAAGCCTTCAACAGAATAAGCACAATTATAGTCTAATGACCGACATACAGCACAGGACGTATGTTTTCCACCGAATGTTATACCAGATAATGGGAATAACCTGACATTGAACTGATTTATTTATTTTTTTTAACCTTTTCAGCCTTTAAAGGAAATGTCATCAGAAAATATTATATGTATTTTAAATATATATAATATAATGTTTTCATCATTATCTAAGAACTGTGTGCAGAATTACCAGGCAGTGAGTATTTTGACCTCGGACCTACTGCCTGAGTCTAGAAGACTCTTTCTTAGGTCAGTGGTGCAGGAAAAAGTCTGCATCTTTCAGGAAAAACCATGATACTTATACGGGACAAGTCTCCATTGCTCGGCCAATAAAAATGAAAGAATTACCTGCCCCTTCCTCACCGGGCCTAAACCCTGGTCAGAACTTGTGGGCCCTTCCTGATACAGGAAGCACTGACCTCTGTGTCTATGGTAGATTAGACTTCCATACCCGCGTTATCTGCAGGGGAGCGGTAGTATTTTATGACAAATTAATTCGACGCATGGAAGAGTCATCATGTCCACCATGGTGCAGCACACCCTAATCACCGGACCCCCATCCAATATGGCTTATTTATATAGAAAACCCCTCTAAATCACTGAAATAGCTGATAAAACGTCAACTGAAAAGCTGGTGGTGCGTAACCAGAAGTCTGCTCTCCTATTAGCCAAAATGGTACATCCAGGGGCATTTGTCCAGTAGCCAAAATGATACATATGGGGGCGTTTGGCTGGTAGACACACTCAAACAATACGCCAAACACAGGCTTTGCAGGAAGGCATCCGACATCTTTTCTGCCCCTAAGGTTCGTGATTGGCGGCATCAATTCCAACCTGTAACAGGATATTTCGTAGTTTTGCCACCCCCCTTTGTATATGTAGTGTCACTGTGCAGTGCTTGTAATTTAGCAGTAGATCCTCCCTGGAGTAATACCCCCCTATTATTACGACATTCCTGGCCATCCGTCCAGCAATCTGCTGCTAATCCAGTGTCCTAATCCCGCCACCGTGAACGCTCCTCCATTGTTTTCTAGACATTGACGATGATTACATTTCATTCCTGAATAAATTTGTACCATTTATAATGAAACTGATTTGTATGTTTTGTCTTGTTTTTCCCGCTCTTGTTCAGATATGTTTTCTTAGTCCCAGTTTGGTTTCTCTATCACATAGACATTTCGGCTAGGACAGGCCAGTGATTCTCAGTTGTAGGACACGTTGCGTTTTCAGCATTTTTGACAAGACATAAAGGATTTTCATGGACAACCTGTGTTCCGTAGATGTAAAGGTTGTCAATAATGGCCTTAGACTTTACATCAAAGGTGGTTTACATATGGAATCGGTGGTCTTCACTCTTGGCTCTGTCAAGAGAGTTTTGGTTCCATTACAAGGATCTCATCGGTAACCACTAGTAACTAGACATAGCCTCATTGGAATCAACAAGTGTGAATTGGTTAAGAGACTGAAGGACAAGAGGCCAGATGAGGCCTAATGGCTAGAGAATGGACAGAATAACCAAGAACCCCCAGGCAATGATAACCGGACATGTGATGGACCACCACGCTCCTACAAGTCCTCAAATGTTCTCCCATCATCGTGGTGAACACTGATTGAACAGTGAGGACTCTCCAGACGAAACTGGCCTTCTTTTACCATAATATGATAAAGCATGAAGATCTTCCCTCTGTTACACCACTTGGAAACATGCTAAGGAATATGTTCACGTCACGTTTCTGGAACACATTCATACATTGTGGTAAGTTGGAAACTCTCGGCCCATGAGCTGAACGTGGTCATAGAATCTCATTGACCGAGATGGAGGCCAAAAGCGATGGCCTCCGTTGTACAGGGAAGGGCAGCAGACTGCACTTTCCATAAAACATGATTCCATGTGGTCTATGATTTTTTTTTTTTTACTTTATTATACATTATTGACTTACTGTCGCTAGTGACTGTGATATATGTTGGCAATACTCCAGATATATCCCGAGGCATAGCTGTGATGTGAACAGAGCCTTAGAAAAATTCCAGAGTATCTGCCATGTTTTTTCCGTGTATCTGGCACCTATATTTTACCATGTGTCTAGCACGTTTTTTGTACATTTCCGAAAAAGACTAATATAACCAAGATGGAGGTCAGCTAGTGTCCACAGTGACTAATGGCTCCATTGTGGATCTGTCTGGCTGCACGTTGGAATATAATTTTTCTGGGATTTTGACAGTCACCCCGACGTACTGTCAGGCGAATTGCTTTGGATGAGTGTGAAGGTTTATCTTTAGGAAATCAAGATCAGATCTGTTGTGTCCAACCCCCGGTATCTCCTGCAAACCTGTGTTTTGAGAGCAATGGAGAGACAACCACCTTATTCTTCGCTAGAACATTATAAACCCGAAACACCCAGCAAGAGTTAATAAAAATGAGTTACGTCAAACACTGCTGGGAAAGAGGTTGTATATGGAAAAGTGAGCACGTCTTCTCAGTCATACGCCTAAATGTGCATAGTAAATTGGGGAGGGACCCCACCTGTTTTGAAAATGAAATGAACAGCTGTAGTGCTGTACCACCTTGTTTTCCTCTGCACTGTGCCCCCCTCCACCCGTGGGCATACAGCAATGCGGGCAATGTGGGCTCAATTCTACCCCAGCACCGTCTCCTTTTCTGAAAATTTGTCAATGTCTGTAAGGTGTGTGTATTCTTTTGTGTTTATATTTCTTCTATGTGTAGTGGAACAACACAAAAAAAAAAAACAAATAAAAAAGGCAAATTGCACATCATTTCACACAAAACCCCAAAATGGGCCAGAGAAAATTGTTGGTGCCTTTCCAAAATTGTGGATAAACAATTTTGTTTCAAGCATGTGAGGCTCATTCAAACTCACCTGTGGCAAGTAACGTGTGGGTAATAGGAAAACCACACCTGAAACCAGATAAAGTGGAGAAGACACATTCTTTGCATTGTGTCTGTGTGTGACACACTAAGCATGGAGAACAGAAAGCGGAGAAGAGAACTGTCTGAGGACTTGAGAACCAACATTTTTTAAAAATAACAATCTCAAGGTTACAAGTCCATCTCCAGAGATCTTGTTGTTCCTTTGTCCACGGTGCACAACAGAATCAATCCATGGCACTGTAGCTAATTAGCTAATTCCCTAATTAGCTAATCTACCTTTACATGGACGGCAGAGAAAAATTGATGAAAGGTTGCAACGCAGGATAGTCAGCATGGTGGATAAGCAGCCCTAATCAAGTTCCATAGAAATTCAAGCTGTCCTGCAGGCTCAGGGGATTATCTGTCAACATTTGAATTAAATTAAACACTATGGCAGGAGGACCCCACTGCTGACACAGAGTAATAAAAAAGCTAGACTGCAGTTTGCCAAAATGTAAGTAACTAAGACAAAATCCTTATGGGAAAGTGTCTTGTGGATAGATGAGACCGAGATAGAGCTTTTTGGTAAAGCACATCATTCTACTGTTTATCGAAAATGGATTGAGGCCTACAAAGTAAAGAACACAGGACCTACAGTCAAATATGGTGAAGGTTCAAAGATGTTTTGGGGTTGTTTTCCTGCCTTTGGCACAGGGTGCCTTGACTGTGTACAAGGCATGATCAAATCTGAAGATTACCAATGGATTTTGGGTCGCAATGTAGCCCAGTGTAAGAAAGCTGTGTTTGCATCCTAGGTCATGGGTCTTCCAACAGGACAATGATCTCAAACATACTTCAAGAAGCACCCAGAAATGTATGGAAACTAAGCGTTGGAGAGTTCTGAACTGACCACCAGTAATAAGTCCAGATCTAAATCCAAATGATCACCTGTGGAGTGATCTTCAAATTGGGAGAAGGTGCTGTCAAATATGAGAGACCTGGAGCAGTTTGCAAAAGAAGAGTGGTCAAAAACTCCAGTTGAGAGGTGCAAGAAGCTTGTCGATGGTTATAGGAAGTGATTGATTGCAGTTATTTATTCCAAAGAGTGAGGTAAGGCCAGTACCTGTAACCGCTCATATACAGCATTCTAACATGCTGTATATATGCCCCCAATCCGTCCTGAAAGACCAGAAAAAAACTTTTTCTTATACATTATATTATTATACAGAGCTGTCTGATGGGTGTCTCTGGGCTTGATCCGGCGCCTCTCTTCTTGCTATGCCATCCTCCTCTGCTTTGTGTGGCTGATGCGTCCTACATCATCCACACAGTGACGAGCATTGCTCTCCTGCACAGGCGTACTTCTCTCTGCCGTGTCCAGGGCAGAGTAATGTACTGCAGTGCGCATGTACCCGCGCTCTTTGGCTGTTTCCTGCGCATGCGCACTGCAGTACTTTTCCCTTGACAGGGCAGAGAGAAGAACGCCTGCGCAGGAGTGTAATGCTGTATTATGAGGGCTTAGGCTACGTTCACATTTGCGTTGCGTCGGGCGCAGCCGTGGCGACGCATGCGTCATGCGCCCCTATATTTAACATTGGGGGCACATGGACATGCATTGTCTAGCGTTTTGTGACGCATGCGTCATTTTTGGCGCAACTGTCAGGGCGCAGACAACGCTGCATGATGCAGTTTTTTGGCGTCAAAAAAATGAACGCATGCGTCACAAAACGCTGCGTTATGCATGCGTTGGGCATGCGTTGTGCACTGCGTCGCCGACGCTGCACACAACAACGCAAATGTGAACATAGCCTTACAGGTACTGGCCTTATCTCATATTGGAAAAATATGGTGACAGGTTCCCATTAATTTGAAAGGTGCCAACAATTTTTTTCTGGCCCATTTTTGGGGTTTTGTGTGAAATTATGTCCAATTTTCTTTTTTTTTCTCTGTGTGTATTGGAAGAACACAAATAAAACAAAGGTAATAACCATTTGTATAACAAAATGTGTGTAATTGTAATTTATTTTCTGGGAGAAATACTTCATTTTCTGGAACAATTTGAAGGGTGCCAACACTTTTGGCCATAACTGTATAAAAAAACTGAGAGATTCCAGCACCGTGTCTCCTCCGATGCACCAGAGAAGTGAATAGAGTGAAGCTGCAGTACCACATCCAACCTATGGACAGGAGTGGTGCTGTTTTAAGAAGAAAGTAGTCATGTTTCTGATTCTTTACAGTCCCATTATTTCACGTTTTGGTTGATGTCTGGACAGGTTCCAGATGTTGAATCAGGCGGGGCTGACTAATCTCTGTCTACTGCTGAGCCCAGTGGGGTTGTGCCAGGTGTCACATCATCCATGTTACTATCAATGCCCTGATGAACGGTGCGAGTCAGGCTGAGATTTAACTCCGCAGACTCGTCCCGTGCCATGAGTCATAGAGGAATGTCGTGATGGCTCTGAATTCTGTTCGCTTCTATTAACTCCTAATTACATTTTCATTTTCAGTGAAGTCTCAGTGACCCGGTATCAAAATGTCTTATATTTGAGGGATTGTCACTAAAACATGAAGGTGCAAGTATAATGGTTTGGGGATAAAATCCTAGAATGTTTGAGTTGGAAGGGATCTCCAAGGTCACCGTGACCAACCCCCTGATCAATGCAGGATTCACTAAACCATCTCAGACAGATGTCTGTCCAGCCTCTGAAGACTTCCATTGAAGGACAACTCACCACCTCTCTTGGCAGCTTGTTCCACTCAATGATCACCCGCACTGGTAAAAAGTTTTTTCTACTATCTAATCTGTATTTTTTCCCTTTCAATTTCATTCCATTGCGTCTCATGTTTCCATTAACAAATCAGAATAATGATGATCCCTCTACACTGTGACATCCCTTCAGATATATGGAGCGGGACTATGGAGTTGGGCCCATTTATCGCATACCAAGCACCATGGACCAGATAGAATATATCAGAATATTGGAAGATGTAATGTTGCCCTATGCTGAAGAAGAAATGCCCTTTAAATGTGTGTTTCAGCAGAACAATGACGCTAAACACACCAGCAAGCGAGCAACACCCTGGTTCCAGACCAACAAAAATGATGTTATGAAGTTGACAGACCAATCCTTTTACCTTAATTCGATTGAGAATTTGTGGCGTGATATAAAAAATGCTGGTTTTGATGCAAAACCTAAGAATGCAAAAGAACTGTGGAATGGAGTCCAGACAGCTTGGGCTGGAATATCTGTTTGTAGGTGTCAGATGATAGTTGACTCCATGCCATACAGATGTAAAGCAGTTATCGGAACTAAAGGTTATACAACTTAATATTAGTTCAGTGATTAACCGAAACTAAGTCTTAGTATCTTCCTTATAACTATGGGTGCCTAATGAGGATTTTTCCAACAGCACGGTGGATCAGGATTGACAAAAATAATTGTTTTTTTTTGTGTCTTGCAATTGTTAGTCTCTCCGTAATCATGATGGTGACGGGTCAGCAGAAACGCCTTAGACGGCCCTTTCCGAATTATAAACTCACTCTTCTCTTTCCACTAAACAATTGGAATTGTTCTTGGAATTGTTTATAAAAATGTCAACATCAGATATGTGGTTCTCAGTAAAATAAATTCTCTGAATATATTAAAGTTTCACATCGCTATCGTAAAACCCTTTTTCCTCATTACCTCGAAAGCCAAACTGGCAAGAAATTGACAATGATTTTTTTATCCAAATGTTATAGATCTAAAATGTGCTTATATGGAAGGTTAGTAGTTTCGGATGGGGGTTGGCGAATCGTGGAAATTGGCAAAATAGCAATTTATGCAAATAATGGTATGACTATTTTTATCGCAGCAAAGGACTTTACAATTCTCTAATCCTATAATTTGGAACAGCTCTTCTAAAACTGTGAGGTTTCCCAAAGGTTTTCAGGACTCTGAAATGTCCCAACATTCAGCATGATGGTCTTACTGGTTCTGCACGTGGTGTTTTTGTTCTGGTACAAGCGTTATATATCATGCACACAGCCTAGTACTAGCTGGTGGCACAGTTGCTGACATTATGGGCATTGTGTCTGATATAGGAAGACTGTAGCTCACAGTGGGGGAATGTTGGCTATGACTGTGGTTACCACCATTATCGATGAGAAGTTCATTGTAGAACAACATTCATTCCATATCTACATGACCACTTCTGAAGTTGGGTGTTGGTAAAGTACAGGTGTCACTATGGTTTGGCTGGTGAAGCCCCAGTAGAAATCATTCTATCATATGTACATCTTAGATGGGTTCTCCCACTTCACAGGAGCAGTTCCCTTCCTGGTGGACCCAAGCCATCCTTGTATTACATAGACAACCATTTATCTGAAAGTCCAATTATACACTGCTCCAAAAAATAAAGGGAACACTAAAATACCACATCCTAGATATCTCTGAATGAAATATTCCAGTTGCAAATTTTTATTCATTGCATAGTGGAATGTGTTCATAACAATAAAACATAACAATTATCAATGTAAATCAAAACGAATATCCCATGAAGGTCTGGATTTGGAATGATACTCAAAGTCAAAGTGGAAAATCAAATCACAGGCTGATCCAAGTTCAGTGGAAATGCCTCATGGCAAGGAAAAGATGCTCAGTATTGTGTGTGGCCTCCACGTGCCTGTATGACCTCCCAACTGTACAACGCATGGGCATGCTCCTGATGAGGCGGCGGATGGTCTCCTGAGGGATCTCCTCCCAAACCTGGACTAAAGCATCCACCAACTCCTGGACAGTCTATGGTGCAACGTGACGTTGGTGGATGGAGCGAGACATGATGTCCCAGATTTGTTCAATCGGATTCAGGTCTGGGGAACGGGCGGGCCAGTCCATAGCTTCAATGCCTTCATCTTGCAGGAACTGCTGACACACTCCAGCCACATGAGGTCTGGCATTGTGCAGCATTAGGAGGAACCCAGGGCCAACTGCACCAGCATATGGTCTCACAAGGGGTCTGAGGATCTCATCTCGGTACCTAATGGCAGTCAGGCTTCCTCTGGAGAGCACATGGAGGGCTGTGCGGCCCTCCAAAGAAATGCCACCCCACACCATTACTGACCCACTGCCAAACTGGTCATGCTGAAGGATGTTGCAGGCAGCAGATCGCTCTCCACGGCATCTCCAGACTCTGTCACGTCTGTCACTTGTGCTCAGTGTGAACCTGCTTTCATCTGTGAAGAGCACAGGACACCAGTGGCGAATATGCCAATCCTGATGTTCTGTGGCAAATGCCAAGCGTCCTGCACGGTGTTGGGCTGTGAGCACAACCCCCATCTGTGGACGTCGGGCACTCAGACCATCCTCATGGAGTCGGTTTCTAACCGTTTGTGCAGACGCATGCACATTTGTGGCCTGCTGGAGGTCATTTTGCTGTCACTATTGACAGAGGCATCATAGAAGTTAAACACCGGCAATCGCTGCTAGCACCGATTGTGAGTGATGCTGCATGGTGTCAGCTGAGAGTCGCATTTAACAGCAGCGGCGTTCATCATGAGCCCGTGCCTTCATGGCGCTGTGTATATACGGCAATTTGCGGGAACACAGCTCCCGCAGTGTTGTGTATATATATGGCGTATGTTGGGAAGGGGTTAAAGTATGTTTTTCTCTTAAACGACGCGGCGTTGCAAAGTCAAACATACATGGCTGAAAACATACAACCAATGTCTGAAACATTGGGCTTCCTGTATCAGTTGTCAGGTTCCCTTTAAATCACAATTTTTTTTAATTAAATATATATTTTAAACATTTTTGGCAGTGTTTTTTTTTTTATCACAATGTGACTTTTTAACTTCCTTTAGATTCAGAAAATCCACATGTACATTACAATCAATGATCAGACTCGCACCCTATGAAGCATCTAATGAGCGTGTCCATTGATCAAGTGAAGGGAGGGGGATCAAGGGAAGCTGTGACATCGCCTATTGGGATTGGTGGATCAGCTGTGTATAGAGGTGTCACCTGTTGCCGTAATCCTGCCTCTGCTGATAATGAGACAGCTGAAAACTCTTCCTACAGGAAGTAGAAGTCTAAAAAAGCCTCAGTGATCAGTGTGAAAAATGACAAGATTATTTATGTATTTATTTATTTTTTTAATACAGATCATGATATAGAAAAATTAAAAAGAAAACAAACCTGGCTTAAATACCGGGCCACTTTCTGGTGACACATTCCCTTTTAATGACTAATAAAGCTTTGTTTATTTTGCATGATAAAATCTGTTCTTTTGCCTGTAGTTTGGGCTGTTGAGATGTCTTTGACCTCCTAATTCATGTCTGAAGTGCAGATGTTTGCACAGCTGGGTCACAGAGCAGCTGCAGACAAACACTTGGCCTGCCGGTAATTATCTCCAGGCTTTAACCATTTGTGCCAAACTGGTTGTGAAATTACCTCTCGGTGCCTTCATTTAGTGCTGCACATCTGTATCCTTTCTTGCTAAATGTGGCTTGCAGTTCTTGATAGGTAGCTTGTTCGGACAGATTCCAAACACAATGGGCGCCATGTAACAGGATCGAGACACAGAACAGAGCGGCTCTACCTGCCTTATCCAAGTAGGAAGTCACAGTATTAGGCCTCGTTCACACATTTGGTCAGTATTTTACCTCAGTATTTTACCTCCGTATTTGTAGCCAAAACCAGGAGTGGAACAATCAGAGGAAAAGTATAATAGGAACATATGCACCACTTCTGTATTTATCACCCACTCCTAGATTTGGCTTACGAATTCTGAGGTAAAAAACTCACCAAATACTGAACGTGTGAACGTGACCTTAGTCCAAACATAGTCAGAAGCTGGATTACATCTCTTACATGGTACCTAAAGGTTTATTCCCCAAACCGTAGGTTATCACTTATCCAATTGATAGGGGATAACTTACCCAGTCGCTGGGGGGTCCGAAATGCGTTTTGCAGAGCCTCATATTGAATGTGGTGTTTTTGCATCTGCTGGACCTCTGCTCCATTCATTATCTTTGGGGCTGATGAAACTAGCCGAACCCCCCAGTGATTAGTAAGTTATCCCCGATCCTATGGATAAGGGTATGACTTGCGGTTTGGGGAATAACCCGCTAAATAGCTGTTGGTCTCCCACATACATACTGTGAACGGAGGTGGCATAACCCCTCAATTTTCACGGAAACACAAGTCAGTCTTGTTAAATCGCATTTATCTATAAATAGATGGCATGAAATGTTGTGCGCGTCCTTCATATTTTGGGCTGTTTTCACACTTGCTGACAGTTTCTGTGAAAATAACCATCAGGTTTGACATAAATAATCAATAGCTAAAATACACGGTCCTTTTTTTAAAAAAATTTTACTAATTTGGTTTGGTTCCCACAATACTCCAGAAGTCACTTTAAAGCCGGGGTAACACCAGCATATGGCATCAGATGCGATATGGTAGTGACCCTCGGCTCCTGCACGGCTGCGAGCGGGACCTGAGTGTCAGTGCTCTGTGCTCCGAGCCTCTCGCATGAGAGAATCGCGGCACAGGTGCAAAGGAGACGGAGAAAGTAATTTCTCCATCGCCTGTCTCAGCGAATATCGGACTGCTCTGGGAAGACATTCCGATGTTTCACTCGCACCCATAGACTTGTATGGGTGCGAGTGAGTCGAATCTCACTGCCAATCGCAGCATGCTGCCATTGTTCTCTCATGCCGGAATGAGAAAATAATTGCAGATCTCAGCTGCCCCAAGTGCTATCTGATAAAACACTGGATAGCACTCGGCCATGTTATCTGCTCGTGTGAGTGGGGCCTAATATTACAACTACTCTCTCCGAGTAAGTGAACTTTTTCCTCGTGCAATATAGGACATGTGTGGTCTAGGCGATATAGATGTCTCAACGCTTCTCTCCTCCTCTCTATGCAGTTTTACATTTAAACAGAAAAAGATAGAAACTTCAGCTGCATCTCCCTCCTCCCTAATAAGTAGATGTCTCCCCACTTCCCTCCTCCTCTCCCACAGCATGCTGTTTCACAGAGAAGAGAGAAAGAGATACTTCAGCTGCACTCTCTCCTCCATAATAAGGCTGGCTAGATGTCTCCTAACTTCTCTCCTCTTTGACAGCATGCTGTTTCACAGGCATTGGGAAAAGAGAAACTTCAGCTGCATCTCCCTCCTCTGTATTAAGGCAAAGTAGATGTCTACCCAATTGTCTCCTACTTCACAGCATGTATTAGCACGAAGAGGAAAGAGTAACTGCAGCTGCATCCTCCTCCTTCCTAATAAGACCACTTCCCTCCTCTTTTCTCATTGCATGCAGTTTCACTGTCACGGGTGAAAGAGGAAGTTCAGCTGCATCCCCCTCCTCCCCTCTAATAAGACTAAGTAAACAGAGGTCTTCCCTCTCCTCCTATCTCACAGAATGCGTTTTCACATTTCGCTCGATGCGATCTGATAAAGTTACCGGAGTTCATAGTCGATGAACTCCGGTCACCTCATGTCATGTTCCATTACCAATGGTGAATTTTGCTATTTATTCTCAGCATGCCGGTACAATGCAATAGTTTCTGTATTATAGATCTTTCAGGACCTTATAATGGAGTCATCTGACATTGGTAAAGTATTTGATTGGTCCTGACAAACTATATAACCTACATGCTGATAGATTTAGTTTAGCTGGAGATAAAGATCTATTCATAGATCGAAACGCGTCGCTAGACCTTCTCTGCCTTGTGTGCATCCACATGATTAGAGAATTTTTGCCAAATTTTATGATTTTAATGGAAGAATAAGGATTTCAAATTTTAAAGGAGCTGGAACACCTATTTTCTCTTTTCTACTCACATAGAATGACTGCAGACTTCACCCCCAAGCCTGGACAACGCTTTTAAGTATTCTGCCAATGAATGCGCTTTTTTATTTTTAGAAAAATCACACAAAACGTTTATTTTTGCACATCAGCTTTATTTTTACAGCAGGGATGTACAAGCAAAAAAAAAAACAATATATGACGGGCATGATATATTATAAAAAAGCCTTCTGTCAGAAATCACAGGTGAGTAATCTATTGGTCTTTTTCATAAAAAGTCATTTTTCTGTGCGTCAATAAGGCATTAATTCTATAAGAATTACCAAACATGTCCCAGAATTAACAGATTCTGAGGTAATTTTCCAATGCCTACAGTCAGAAAGATAATAATGTCTCTTCTTTTGGATTATCTCATAATGGGACCTAAAAGGGAATGTGTCACCAGGTGTGGCTATGTAATGAAAAAGCAGCATGATGTAGAGGTTGAGACCTTGATTCCAGCTATGTGTCACTTATTAGTCTGCTTGATGTTATTTTTATTAAGTCACAGTTTTCTCTGCTTCAGATCTACCAATTATCTGAATGCTGGGCTCAGTATAACCCTGCCCACATCACTGGCAGTTTTTTGGATACACTTTGCATAGGCAGAAAGCTGGCCAATCAGTGCTGGGTTACACAGAGTAAGAGGACTACATGGCATGAGACAACCAGTCCTTTAGTGATAATCTCCTGCTGATAAACTAATTTTATTAAAGCTGCGACAAGCAGAATAAGTGACACAGCATGGAAATCAGGGTCTCTGCCCCTACATCATGCTGCTTTCAGATTACATAGCAAAAACCTGTTGACAGAGTTCCTTTATGTAAACACATAACTCATAAAATATAACAAGGTCTCACTGCTATATCTATGAATGATACACTTCTGAGTGCCTGTCGCCACCACTAGGGGGAGCTACTTATAAGTGTAATTCATTCATTTAGGCATCTGCTCATTTTGAATTTTTTCCTGTAAACCCATATATCAATCTGCTCAGCTCCTCGAGCTCTATAACCTGCTACCATCAGATCTCATTATGACAGGTTCCTCTGAAAAATGGGTAAACATTGTATATCAAGCACTGCAAAATATTCACAATTCGTTGCCAAAATCTAATTTTTTGTATATTATTAATTTTTCTACATAGCCTATTGGAAGCAACTATATATTTCGAGTTTTGCCTTATAAATACCAGTTGGCAATTGGCTCTCATATCAAAATTGAGTTTATCCGTGAAGACAATGGGGCTGATTCATCAAGGCTTTAACGCCACAAAAATGGCGTGAAATCTTTGAAAAGTCACATTTTTTTAGACTTTTGGTGTTTTTACGCCACTTTGGATTAGTTCCGCTAAAATGGATGGAGGTGGGAAGAGACATGATGGTCCAATTCATGAAAAGTGACGGTGGTTTTTTTTACCCCAGGAATGCCACTCCAGTCTCTGACTAGAGTAGCATCTGTACGGCGACACACAGAGAGCCACGTCACTCACAAGAGCCAGCAAATTTATGAAGTGGTGTGTGCATCTTAATTCCATGCCTCTTCTACTCCATCAAGACTGACGTGGTGCATACATGAGCTACAGCAGCCATGATGAATCGGCCCCAATGGGTGTCATTTCATTTAAGTCTATGACAAACACATTCTGCCATTTTCCAAGAAATCAAATTTGGCAAAACCATTAGCGGCACTATTGCCGCACTGAAGTCTACACAATTCTAATAAAATTCTACACAATTTGCATTTGACTGCTAAGACCACTAGCACTAGAAAATTGCCAACCCCCAAATCGTTATAGAACCTCAAAATGATATCCTGTGCGGTTGACCATTCAATTGAGATCATCATCCAAATCACTAAAATTGACAAATCTCCGGGCCCGGATGGGATACACCCCCGAGTACTGCAGGAATTAAGTACAGTCATTGATAGACCATTATTTTTAATCTTTAAAGAGTCCATAATAACAGGGTCTGTACCACAGGACTGGCGTATAGCAAATGTGGTGCCAATATTCAAAAAGGGGACAAAAACTGAACTCGGTAATTATAGGCCAGTAAGCTTAACCTCTACTGTGGGTAAAATCCTGGAGGGCATTCTAAGGGATGCTATACTGGAGTATCTGAAGAGGAATAACCTCATGACCCAGTATCAGCACGGGTTTACTAGGGACCGCTCATGTCAGACTAATTTGATCAGCTTCTATGAAGAGGTAAGTTCCGGACTGGACCAAGGGAACCCAGTAGATGTAGTGTATATGGACTTTTCAAAAGCTTTTGATATGGTGCCACACAAAAGGTTGATACATAAAATGAGAATAATGGGGATAGGGGAAAATATGTGCAAGTGGGTTGAGAGCTGGCTCAGGGATAGGAAACAAAGGGTGGTTATTAATGGAGCACACTCGGACTGGGTCACGGTTAGTAGTGGGGTACCACAGGGGTCAGTATTGGGCCCTCTTCTTTTTAACATATTTATTAATGACCTTGTAGGGGGCATTCAGAGTAGAATTTCAATATTTGCAGATGACACTAAACTCTGCAGGGTAATCAATACAGGGGAGGACAATTTTATATTACAGGATGATTTGTGTAAACTAGAAGCTTGGGCTGATAAATGGCAAATGAGCTTTAATGGGGATAAATGTAAGGTCATGCACTTGGGTAGAAGTAATAAGATGTATAACTATGTGCTTAATTCTAAAATTCTGGGCAAAACCATCAATGAAAAAGACCTGGGTGTATGGGTGGATGACAGACTCATATTCAGTGGCCAGTGTCAGGCAGCTGCTACAAAGGCAAATAAAATAATGGGATGCATTAAAAGAGGCATAGATGCTCATGAGGAGAACATAATTTTACCTCTATACAAGTCACTAGTGCGACCACACTTAGAATACTGTGCACAGTTCTGGTCTCCGGTGTATAAGAAAGACATAGCTGAACTAGAGCGGGTGCAGAGAAGAGCGACCAAGGTTATTAGAGGACTGGGGGGTCTGCAATACCAAGATAGGTTATAACACTTGGGGCTGTTTAGTTTGGAAAAACGAAGGCTAAGGGGTGATCTTATGTTAATGTATAAATATATGAGGGGACAGTACAAAGACCTTTCTGATGATCTTTTTAATCATAGACCTGAGACAGGGACAAGGGGGCATCCTCTACGTCTGGAGGAAAGAAGGTTTAAGCCTAATAACAGACGCGGATTCTTTACTGTAAGAGCAGTGAGACTATGGAACTCTCTGCCGTATGATGTTGTAATGAGTGATTCATTACTTAAATTTAAGAGGGGACTGGATACGTTTCTGGAAAAGTATAATGTTACAGGGTATATATATTAGATTCCTTGATAAGGCGTTGATCCAGGGAACTAGTCTGATTGCCGTATGTGGGGTCGGGAAGGAATTTTTTTCCCCATGGTGGAGCTTACTGTTTGCCACATGGGTTTTTTTTGCCTTCCCCTGGATCAACATGTTAGGGCATGTTAGGCTAGGCTATGGGTTGAACTAGATGGACTTAAAGTCTTCCTTCAACCTTAATAACTATGTAACTATGTAAATATGGCACCTAGGGAGGGTGGGGTCTAAAGGGGTCGTTCAGAAATGGAATAACATGGCTGCTTTCTTTCAAAAACAGCGCCACATCTTTTCGCAATTTGCCTGTGGTATTACAGCTCGGTCCTCAGTCACACATCCTGTGGACAATTGTGGTGCTGTTTTAGGCAGAAAGGTTAATTTAACACAATACAACCCTGTTTTTTCTTACAATCCTCCATAATCAACCTATATCCCCAGACGAGGTAGACATACCAGGAGTGCAAAGCCGAAAGCACTTCAATCCCATAAGACAGGGTTACACTCGTTCCCATCCATTTCTTGCCCTTACTGGTGGATCATACACGTCTTACCCTTACTGGTGGATCATCCACGTCTTACCCTTACTGGTGGATCATCCACGTCTTACCCTTACTGGTGGATCATCCACATCTTACCCTTACTGGTGGATCATCCACGTCTTACCCTTACTGGTGGATCATCCACGTCTTGCCCTTACTGGTGGATCATCCACGTCTTGCCCTTACTGGTGGATCATCCACGTCTTGCCCTAACTGGTGGATCATCCACTTCTTACCCTTACTGGTGGATCATCCACATCTTAGGTGGATCATCCACGTCTTACCCTTACTGGTGGATCATCCACGTCTTACCCTTACTGGTGGATCATCCACATCTTACCTTTACTGGTGGATCATCCACGTCTTACCCTTACTGGTGGATGATCCACGTCTTACCCTTACTGGTGGATCATCCACGTCTTACCCTTACTGATGGATCATCCACATCTTACCCTTACTGGTGGATCATTCACGTCTTACCCTTACTGGTGGATTATCCACATCTTACCCTTACTGGTGGATCATCCACGTCATACCCTTACTGGTGGATCATCCACATCTTACCCTTACTGTTGGATCATCCACGTCTTACCCTAACTGGTGGATCATCCACGTCTTACCCTTACTGGTGGATCATCCACGTCTTGCCCTTACTGGTGGATCATCCACGTCTTGCCCTTACTGGTGGATCATCCACGTCTTGCCCTTACTGGTGGATCATCCACGTCTTGCCCTTACTGGTGGATCATCCACGTCTTACCCTTACTGGTGGATCATACACGTCTTACCCTTACTGGTGGATCATCCACGTCTTACCTTTACTGGTGGATGATCCACGTCTTACCCTTACTGGTGGATGATCCACGTCTTACCCTTACTGGTGGATCATCCACGTCTTACCCTTACTGATGGATCATTCACGTCTTACCCTTACTGGTGGATCATTCACGTCTTACCCTTACTGGTGGATTATCCACATCTTACCCTTACTGGTGGATCATCCACGTCTTACCCTTACTGGTGGATCATCCACATCTTACCCTTACTGTTGGATCATCCACGTTTTACCCTTACTGTTGGATCATCCACATCTTACCCTAACTGGTGGATCATTCACTTCTTACCCTTACTGGTGGATCGGCAAATTTTTTGATTTTGCTTCATGCTAAAGAGTCGGAAAAGGGGATAAAAAATGCTAAATACTTATATTCCGCTAACCCCAGCCCACAACTGTTCAGCCGCTCAACCCCTCCACTCTCCGGTCTGACATGTCCCTATGTGCTCAACCAGGCCTCATAACCTCATGACGTTGCCCCACCTCATCATGACGTGTTTGTATCACTGACAAAGGCCTCTTGTGGCACAAACAAATGGTCACAGTCTGCACAGCGGTTTCCACTCACCACCTTTGCATACACGTAAGGATAAAAATGTCTTTAAAGCGTGACAGCTCTGTGGCAATGGTTGTCCACTGACACTTCTAGCCCTCCGGTGTATTGCTCTCAATAATTCTAGTGAAATATTAAATGTAATACCATAGTGCAGTAGGCTTCCCTCTTGGGCAGATCTGGGCAATCGCAGATCGAGAATGCTGAAGGGCTGAAAACAGTGGCCCACAGGCTGCACCAGATATCATGGCTATAGACAGCGGTGAATACATAGGTGGAGGACAGAGCTGCCGACCCCTTCTTCCACCAATAAGCATGTGAAGCTGAGATAATAGATGCAATTATGTTACTACATCGCATCTGCTGTGCAAAGAGTCAGTGCGCAGGGGGAACAGGAGCGAGGTAAGTATGTGTTTTATTTTTTTCTAAGTGTATGGAATGTATTTGGCATGTGTCTCTGTATATAGGGGTTATGTGAGGGCTAATACTGTATTTAGGGGACTATGTGGGGGCTCATACTGTATATAGGGGTTATATGGGGGCTCATGCTGTACGTAGGTGGCACATGCTGTATATAGGGGATTATGTAAGGGCTAATACTGTATTTAGGGGACTATGTGGGGGCTCAAGCTGTACATAGAGGGCTATGTGGGGGCACATACTTTATATAGGGGGCATACAATGTATATACAGGGCTATGTGGGGGCTCCTACTCTATGTAAGAGCTATGTGAGGCTCACGCTGTATATGAAGGGCTATGTGGAGGTTCATGCTCTATGTAGAGGATATGTGGGTGCTCATACTGTACATAGGGGCTATGTGGGTGCTCATACTGTATATAGGTGGGTTATGTGGGAGCTCATGGTATATAGGGGGCTATGTGGGGGATCAAACTGTATAGGGAGACTATGTACAGGCCTACACTGTGTATTGTGGGACTGTGTGGGACTCATCCTTTACACAGGGGGACTGTCAGGGGGCTCATAATGTATATAAGGGGGCTGTGTATGGTTTTATACAGTATATAGGGGAAATTCAGCATACTTAATTCTGCTCAGTATTAAGTGATACAATTAATATTAATATAAAATGATTATAGTTAATATGTTAATTGAGGAGACTTAATTTCAGCTTATTGGTTCGGCCTCGACAACAGTCACGGTCTCTCATGTGCCCCTCCACCCCCCTGGAAAATGAATTGCCCACCCCTGCTCTTGGATAATCAACGGGTTATTTATTCTTATGTATTTATAAACAATGATAAAAGGTGTCGTTATATTAAAGTATAGAGTCCTAGTGGCACGTCATTCTCCTGCCCAACCCTAGACTTCATGGCTTCTTCTGGGGCATGTCCTCAGAAAAACTTTGAAAGCGAAACTGAGGGTCCAGCAGGAGTCTGGCATACCACTAGGACTCTATAATTTTATATAATTTTTTGTTTGTTTTTTATAATTGTGAGTATATAAGAATAAATAACCCGTCAATTAATCCAAGTGTGATATCTGCTCCACTATGGTAATACACTTAATATTTCCTTAGGATTATCAAGACTGTATTTTTCTTAAGATTCACTGGATAACTACAAGCTCCAGTGGACACCTAGTGCAAAAGAGCTGCCCAACTTTGGAGACCTTTTTATTCTTACGAAAGTGGTGAGGGGAAACGACTGTTCAGACTGACCATTTGTTGGTGCAATGTGAGCCATGGAAGTATGAACTTGATCGTTCAGTGAAGACAGAAATGTATACAGATTTGAGCAGTTTTTCAAAGGAAAGGAAAAGAATAAGACTGTAGTAAGAGTTATTACAAAGTTTCTGATCTTTGCTTGCACTGTTGATTTATGAAAAAAAAATATAATGCTGAAAAAATGTTATTTAAATGCTTTTTTGGCTAAATATTATTTTTTTTTGTTTTAAAAAACATTTTTGACCATACAGTTTCTACAGCCTCTATGTTTCACTGTACATAACAGAATGTGTTAAAAGTGCTTTGATAACTAAGTTGGTTCGGACAGCAGGGAATGATATCCTTATTTTCACTTTCCTTGAAGATTTTCTAAGCTGATTTATAACCAGTGGAAAGTTTAGACTTTATATTAGTCATAATGCAGGGAGAACAGTTACAGAACTTGCCCTCAGAACAAGTTCATTTGTTGGATTCACTGGTTGGTTACTCATTCAGCAGTCTACTATGTACATAGATACATAGAGGCTGTAGAAGCCAAACAATCAAAGATATTTAATGAAACCCTAATATAAAATATAATATTTTTAACCCAAAATACTTTCACTTGAGTAAAAAAAAAAAAAAAAAGATCCCTAAAGGGGTTTTTATATTCTTTGGGAAAACAATGGGTCCCATGGTGCAGTTGCTCACATTGCACATATGGTATGTCTGCTTCTGGGCTGGATAGTGAGTCCCTAGGGGATTGTCTGTCTCATATGACCCATGGAACTAGTTAACAATTGCTGAAGGCAGAAAATGCACAGAAGTCCTTTGGTGCCATAAATTGTAAAGAAACTCAGTAACCAGTGGGGTGCATGCCCCATATACTGTATTTATTTCCTGCACATTTCAGAATAAATAATCTCACAATGCCCATTTACTGGGAAATTTGTCACCAGGTTTTGGCCACTTTATCTGAAAGCAGAATAGTATAGGGACAGAGACCCTGAATCCAGCGATGTGTCGTTTACTGGGCTGCTTGCTGTAGCTTTCAGAAAATCAATGTTTTATCACTAGAGGACTAATACACTTGCTACCAGGTAGTCTAACCCCGCCCTCACCACTGATTGGCAGATTTCTGCCTATGTACTTTGTACACTGCCAATCAGTGGTGGGGTTGGGCTTATACAGAATTCTGCAGAACACTGGTAGATCTCCAGCAGAAAAGCAATTTTATCAAAACTATGGCAAGTAGCCCAGTAACTGATATATCAATGGAATCAGGGTCTCTGCCCCTACATTATCCTGCTCTTAGATGGGTTAACAAAACCTGATGATAATATTCCCTTTAAAAAGTGTGTACTCACCTTTAAACATTATTTCGTACATACCTTGTACTAATCCTGGATTATACTCCAGAGCTGCATTCACAATTCTGCAGCCTACAGTGCTAAAGTCTCTCAGCATTCTCTGCCACCATTATGCCTACACAGGTCTTTCTGTCCCGCTGTATTATAGGACCTGAGCTAAGCCACTAGGGGATATCTGACATCAAGATTACCAATAACAGCCAACAAAATTGTGAGTGCAGCTCTGAAGCATAAAATAGACTGTAATTCACTAGATGAGTAATTCAATGTATTTCCACAGTTATTCCATGTGTTATGAATATCATCTCTATATAGGAAGGCATACATTGCATGTGGTTACGTTACCATGTTGGCCAATTATTTTGTACTACGGCATTTATATGACAATACTACTCTATTTGCCTAAGGAAAGTCACGTGCAGCAGAAAAGTTGTGAAGCTCCTCAGTTGTCTCGGTACCTTATATTTTACCAATGCTCAGCATTTTTGGTGCTGACCTGCAAGTTCTTTGTTCTTTAGTACAGTACAAACATGGATCATATAAGCATTGTTGTCCTCCAGAATGCAAGTCCTCATTAACTCACTGAAGCGACCACGTAAAATTGCCTAGAAAATGGTCTTTTAATGGGTGGTCTTCTAAAAAAAAAAAAGATGAATAGTCTATGATGGGTAATGAGGTGGTCTTCTCAAAAAGGTAATCGCTTTCCTTGATTACCTTGTTCAAGCTTTATTTTGTGAGAAATATCCTGGTAGGACTCTGGTGGCCACCTCGTTTTAGAAGTCTTCTTTGGCTGAAACCTGAGATCTTTCGAAGGATGTTTCTGAATAGTCTATGGATCTGGAGTCGTCTGGAAAAAAGGACGGTCTTCTGAAAGAGAATCTTTTGGAGACAAATCTCTGTGTATCGCTTTCCTTGCATACCTTATACAAGCCGTATTTTGCAAGAAACCTCATGACAAGTCTTTGGTGGCAGTCTCAATTATGAAGTCTTATGTGAAAGTCTGAGATCTTTCTGAAGGTGTTAATGAAGATTCTGTGGACTTGGACTTTGCAGAGCTCCATGTCTTTGGTTGTACCTAGTTTTGTAGATGAGTCTTTTTTATGGTTTTTAATTACTTTGAGATGTCAGGTTCTAAGTTAAATAGTAGGTCATCGTTCCCTCTTCGAACTTCGAGTAGTAAAGGCGATTCATTCATTACGGCCTCGTGCAAGTCACCAGATGTCAGCAGTGGTCGTCCGTTGACCTTCACAATGATGTCTCCATCTTTAATTCCACCTCTGTGGATTTACAATAAAACAATAAGACCAGAATCTTTGGAGTTTAAAACTGATTTCTACCCAAAACTGAAAAATTCTTGGGTCTAATACTATATGTTTGACCAGTAAGATGACTTTTGGGAAAAGTCTTAGGCAGGTTCTACACATTAGTCTTCTACAAGACCTATACTCCCCAGTGGTCTTACCTATTACATCTTAGGCCATGTTTGGAGGTGTAATGTCACCTATGTAAATATTGAGGTGGTGGTGGTGCAATAAAAAGGTAATGGTTCATCGGTGGATGTTTTGCGGAACCTTTAGCTTAATTTAGCACTTACCTCTGAGACGGTGAATTGGGCAAAACTTCATGAACATATATGCCGCTGCTCACATCTGGAAAATCTGGATTATTCAACTTCAGTTCCTCCACAAGTCTAGAACCAAATGAAATAATGCACCTCTATCAATCAAGAAAAAAAAATAATCAAGTACAAATAATTTGTACTTACTATTTATTGGGTATAAGGCAAGGGGGTGATTTAATTGTCCCAGAAACAAGGCAAATAAACCAGATTTCGTAACGCAAACTGAATACATTATTGATTAGATTTCTTACCCTTAATGAGGCTGGTGTACTTACTTTGAAAATTCAGGTCACAGTGGCTGTTCAATCCTTATGTTAGAGTGAGAGACCTTCATGAGTTCATGTATATTTACTCAACCTTACCAACAGCTGCAGCTTGTACTGACCTAGGTCATATTTCTGCAGCAGCAAAGAGGAGGGTCAATGAGGAGCTGTCAATCAGGCAAGGTGGCAGGAGATTAAGTTTAATACTTATACAGTCATTCTGACATGGCTGATCAAAGTAAGTACACCCGCATCATCAGGTCTTAGAGCTTGAATTAATGTTTGCAGTCTGTACTATAAAATCTGATGATGACGGATCTTCTTTAATAGTGTTTCATATGGTGACACAAGAAATAATATGGTTTCCAATGCATTGATGGTGTAGTAGAGGTGAACATTGGGATTACTAAAAATGTTAGGTGGACATAGAGACTAATAGTGGTTAATAAGAGGAGACCAGAAGAGATTCATTGGAGGACATAGGGATCAATGGAATTGAATGAAATAAGTCAACAAAGTCATAATAATGGTTCATGGGGGAATAAAGAGAAACTCATAGAGTTTCATAAGAACTAATAAAGATTCATAATGGGGACAGAGTAATCCTGTTTCATATAGGACACGAGTAATTAAAGTTTTACATACTTTAATAATAGAAATAGATATGAGTACACAAAGTGGTGCTTGAAAGTGTGTGAACCTTTCAGAATGTTGACCTAAATCTACGTTAGATTTTCACAAAAGTCCAAAAAGTAGAGAAACAGAATCAAATCCAAAATATTACGCTGTCATTTTTTTATTGAGGAAAAAAATCCAATATCATATGTCTGCGAGAGGCAAAAGAATGTGAACCTTTAGGATTATCAGATAATTTGAAGGTGATATTATAGTCTGGTGTTTTCAGTCAATGGGATGACAATCAAGTGTGAGAGGACGACCTGTTTTATCTAAAGAACAGAGATCTATCATGGTTTGATCTTCAAAACATGTTTGTGAAAGTGTATCATGGCACAAACAAAGGAGATTTCTGATGGTCCCAGAAAGAGTTGTTTATGCTTCATCGGGCTTGAATCTCTAAAGAGTTTAGACTCCAACCAATCCAGAGACAGATTGTGTATAAATAGAGGAAATTTAAGACAATTATCACCTTCTCCAGGAGCGGTCGACCAACAAAGATCACTGCAAGATCAAGCTGTATAAATATCCATGAGGTCACAAAGGAACCCAAGGTAACATCTAAGCAACTAAAGGCCTCTCACATTAGCTTTAATATTCTTGATTCCAACATAAGGACTCTAAGCAGCAAAAGTATGCATGGCAGGCCTGTGAGGAGAAAGTAACTGCTCTCCAAAAAGAATATTGCTGCTAGTCTACAGTTTTTTATTATATTATTATTATAATTATTATACATTTTTATAGCGCCATTTATTCCATGGCGCTTTACATGTGAGCAGGGCAAATATAGACAAGTAAAATAAACATGAGTAAAACAAGGCACACACAAGTACAGGAGGAGAGAGGACCCTGCCCGCGAGGGCTCACAGTCTACAGGGGATAGGTGAGGATACACTAGGAGAGGGTAGAGCTGGTCATGCGGCGGTTCAGTAGACTGAGGATCACTGCAGCTTGTAGGCTTGTCGGAAGAGGTGGGTCTTCAGGTTCCTTTTGAAGGTTTCCATGGTAGGCGAGAGCCTGATGTGTTGGGGTAGAGAGTTCCAGAGTATAGGAGAAGCACGGAAGAAGTCTTGGATGCAGTTGTGGGAGGAAGAGATGAGAGAGGAGTAGAGAAGATCATGAGACAATCGAAGATTGCGTGTAGGTAAGTACCGGGAGACCATGTCACAGATGTGTGGAGGAGACAGGTTGTGAATGGCTTTGTATGTCATTGTTAGTGTTTTGAACTGTAGCCTCTGGGCAATAGGAAGCCAATAAAGGGCCTGGCAGAGAGGAGAGGCTGGGGAATAACGGGGAGACAGGTGGATTAGTTGGGCAGCAGAGTTTAGGATGGATTGGAGTGGTGCCAGAGTGCTAGAGGAGAGGCCAGAGAGTAGGAGGTTGCAGTAGTCGAGGCGGGATATGATAAGAACATGTACTAGTGTTTTTGTGGTTTCATAGTCAAGGAATGCACAGATCTGGGAAATGTTTTTGAGTTGGAATCGGCAGGAGGAGGCAAGGGCTTGGATATGTGGCTTGAAAGAGAGAGTAGAGTCAAGGATCACCCCGAGGCACCGAGCGTGCGGGACCGGGGAGAGTGAGCAGCAATGGATATTGATGGATAGGTCGGGTGGAGGGGTAGAGTGAGGTGGGGGAAAGATGATGAATTCTGTTTTGTCCGTGTTCAGTTTTAGAAAGCGAGCAGAAAAGAAAGATGAAATAGCAGACAGACAGTGTGGGATTTTGGTGAGTAAGAGGTCAGGTCCAGATAGGTAGATCTGTGTGTCATCAGTGTAGAGATGATATTGTAAACCGTGGGATACTATGATCTGTCCCAGGCCGAAGGTGTAGATGGAGAAGAGTAGGGGTCGTAGAACTGAGCCTTGGGGAACACCAACAGACAGGGGGCGAGATGAGGAGGTGGTGTGGGAGAGGGAGACACTGAATGTCCAGTCTGTTAGATATGATGAGATCCAGGATAGGGCCAAGTCTGTGATGCCAAGAGATGAGAGAATCTGTAACAGGAGGGCGTGGTCCACAGTGTCGAAGGCAGAAGACAGGTCCAGGAGGAGGAAGACATAGTAGTGTCGCTTGCTCTTGGCGGTTAGTAGGCCGTTGGTATAGTTTGCTATATATCACCTGGACAAGCTGGTAGGTTATTGGAACAATGTTTTGTGAATGTATGAGCTTTTTGGTTTGAATGAGAAGAGTTATGTTTGGAGAAAGAAAACCACTCAATTACAACATAAAAACCTCATAAAATCTGTTAAACACAGTGATGGTGGTATCATAGTTTGGGCTTGTTCTGTGGTATCTGGGCTAGGATGGCTGCCATTTATTGATGGAACAATGAATTCTGAATTTTATTGGCAAATTCTAAAGTAAAATGTTAGGACAGCTGGCTATAAGCTGCATCTCAAGAGAATGTGGGTCATGCAGGTAAACAACAATTCAAAGCACTCAAGTCGTTCTACAAAAGAATGGTTATAGAAGAATGAAGGTGAAGTTTTGGAATGCCCAAGTCAAAGACTTGCCCTTAATCCTATCGAAATGTTGTGGAAGGAGCTGAATGGAGAGTTCATGGGAGAAAACCAACCAACATAACAGAGTTGAAGCTGTTTTGTAGGGAGGAATAAGCTACAATTTCTCCAAGCCGATGTGCAGGACTAAACCACAATTACCCGAAATGTTTAGAAGAAGAGATCATACCAGATACTGCAAGCAAAGGTTCACAGGTACTTTTGCCCTTCATAGACATGTGATACTGCATCATTTTCCGCATTAAAAAAAAAGTCTTAATACTTTTGACTTTTTTTTTATTTGGTTCTGTTTATTTACTTTTAGGACTTGTGTGAAAATCTAATTTAGTTTTAGCTCATGTTTATACAGAAATGGAGAATTCTGAAGGGTTCACAAACATTTAAGCACCAATGTAGGAAAACTCGTCATTTTGGACATGCCTGTGCCCTCCTTAAAGGGGTTGTTCGGTCTAAAATGAAAAGTCTGCAGTCGCTCTGCAGTCACTCCTTTAAATCTTTTATTCATTTCTGTGGTGATAAAATAAGTTGCTTTTACTTCTATCTAAATATTTTCAGATTCTAAGTCCACAGTTTATACGCAACAAGTCAAACTCGGTTCATGTTCGCTGCCAAAAGCTTTCAGTCCTCGGAGTTTGCACACGCAGGCTCGGGCCAGAAATGAGTTTTTGTAATAATTTCAGGCTCCACAGCTACAACTCTTCCTTAGCAGATAATAAAAAAAATGTTTTTGGCAAGAATACAAGTCTGTGTTACTTACGCAGGAGTTATAGTCAGCATCTTTATCCCGATGAAACGCTTCTTTCCGTCTGAAGAAACAAACATTGTCAAGACAGTCACAGACGGATCAGTTTGGAATGTAGTAAAAAAAAAATTAAAAAAAAATCTTTCTTTCACCCTTCCTAAAGGTCAGACTTCTCGCCTCAGAGATTATACAGATAGAGATAGGAAAGTGAGGGAAAGCTACAAGACTGTACAGAATATCAAGTGACGGATTTACAATGCAGACCCTGACTGGTACTATGTCGCAGAAGAGCTTTATAAACATCGCATGTCTGCGCAATACTTTTATTTTTATAGAATCGGCAGTGCATTTTTACAACCAAAACCAAAATTAAAACTTATTTTTGATATATAGATTAAATGAACCACTCTGTTTACGTCTCCTGTAAACTTAAAGGGGTTGTCCACTACTCAGACAACTCCGTCTCAATCCCTATGTTTACCCCCCAGTGAAATAATAACACTTATACTCTTCTCTGGTGCCGGCGCCGTTCCGAGTAGTGGACAACCCCTTTAATATAAGTGTCCATTCTAGATACCATTTATTTATTTTTTTAATCTATGTAAGCCATAATCATGTATTAGTTCATTTTTCTTTTTTAGATTTTCTATAGCGATTAAAACCCACGTAAAAACCAGAGCTCCCTATCCCCTCCACAGATGTGAAATTAACCCCTTATTGACATGCATGTCACATGTTGGGTACCAATGTCTTATAGGGATGGTCCCATTTCAACAAACTTCATCCCACTAGGGGAGGAAACAGACAAGTATAATTTTGGCAACAACATTTTTTATTTCACCACTGGTATATACAGTTGTGCTCAAAAGTTTACATACCCAGGTAGAATTTTTGCTTTGTTGGCATTTTTTCAGAGAATATGAATGATAATACCAAAACTTTTTCTCCACTCATGGTTAGTGGTTGGATGAAGCCATTTATTCTCAGTCTACTGTGTTTTCTCTTTTTAAATCATAATGACAACCCAAAACATCCAAATGACCCTGATCAAAAGTTCACATACCCTGGTGATTTTGGCCTGATAACCTGCACAGAAGTTGACACAAATGGGTTTGAATGGCTACTAAAGGTAACATCCTCACCTGTGACCTGTTTGCTTGTAATCAGTGTGTGTGCATAAAAGCTGAGTGAGTTTCTGGGATCCAGACAGACTCTTGCATCTTTCATCCAGCCACTGACGTTTCTGGATTGTGAGTCATGGGTAAAAGAATTGTCAACAGATCTATGGGAAAAGGTAGTTGAACTGTGTAAAACAGGAAAGGGATACAAAAAGATATCTGAAGAATTGATAATGCCAGTCAGCAGCGTTCAAACTGTGATTAACAAACGGAAAATCGGGCTCTGTAAAAACAAAACCACGGGGAGGTAGACCAACAAAAATGTCGTCCAGAGCTGCCAGGAAAATTGTTCGCGGTGCAAAGAAAAACCCACAAACAACATCATCTGAAATATTGGACTCTCTGAAAACTAGCGGTGTGGCTGTTTCAAGATGCACAATAACGAGGCACCTGAAGAAAAATGGGCTGCATGGACAAGTCACCAGAAGAAAGCCATTACTGCACAAATGCCACAAAGTATCTCACCTACAATACGCAAGACAGCACAGAGACAAGACTCAAAACTTCTGGAACAAGGTAATTTGGAGTGATGAGACCAAAATTTACCTTTTTGGTCAGAACCATAAATGTTACATTTGGAGAGAGGTCAGCAAGACCTATGATAAAAGAAATACCATTCCTACTGTAAAGCATGGAGGTGGATCACTGATGTTTTGGGGATGTGTGAGCTCAAAAGGCACAGGAAATTTGGTCAAAGTTGAAGGAAAGATGAATGTAGCACGTTATCAGCAAATACTGCTGCGCATAGGACGTACTTAGACGTTCCAACATGACAATTTAAAACACAAGGCCAAGTCGACCTGTCATTGGCTACAGCAGAACAAAGAGAAGGTTCTGGAGTGGCCATCTCAGTCTCCTGACCTCAATATCATTGAGCCACTCTGGGGAGAGCGCAGTTCATGCTAGACAGCCCAGGAATTTACAGGAACTGGAGTTCTTTTGCCAAGATGGGTGGGCAGCTTTACCATCTGAGAAAATAAAGAACCTCCTCCACAACTACCACAAAAGACTTCAAGCTGTTATTGATGTTAGAGGGGGCAATACACGGTATTAAGAAATGAGGTATGTGAACTTTTGATCAGGGTCATTTGGATGTTTTGAGTTGTCATTATGATTTCAAAAGAGAAAACACAGTAGTTTGACAATAAATGGCTTCACCCATCCACTAACCATGAGTGGAGAAAAAGTTTTGGTGTTATCATTCATATTCTCTGAAAAAAGGCCAACAAAGCAAAAATTCTGCCGGGGTATGTAAACTTTTGAGCACAACTGTACATACATTAGTGATCACCATTAGTGAAATGTTCACTTTAGGTACCTTACCATCACCAGGGCCAGCTGCTGAATCTCTGCCACTGCTCCGGTCTTTGATGCTTGTCTGCAGTGGTGATGTCGATTGGCTGCAGCCAATCACTGAGCTCAGCGACTAAGCTGATATAAACTATGGGATACGCTGAGCTTAGTGATTGGTTGCAGCAATGTCAGAGTGATGTAATTGCTGCATCCACAGACACTGCGGTAGTGGAGGTGACACTGCGTTGGACCAGGGGATGGTAAGCAATACTTTCTTTTTACATGTAACTTTGCCTGTGGGCAGTAATTTGTTGACGGGAGACAACCCCTTTAAGTGGGCACAGCACACAGTCCCTATGTTATACAGGTAGAACCTTCCTATGATTAGACCCCCAACAGTGGATTGGTCACGTGTGGATGAGTTCTCATGGAAGCCAAAGGACCCCTGTGTTTGCCATCATTGTACTCCTGCATACGAGTGTACTATGAATATCAAAAACACTGCCCAGCACCTCCTAACAGAACAAGGCAGTGTGAACAGGTGCGAGCTGAGACAACCAAGTCAAAAATGCTAAGAAATTGCTATAATATGTGAACATTGAATAAATCAAATTGAAACTGAATTACTGCTATAGAAAATACATTAAAATGAAGGTACTTAGTGCAAAAATTGGGCAATACGTAAGAGCCCACCAGCCACTCCTAACAGAACAAGAATTTATTAGAGCTGGACACTACCTGCTCTTAAAATTGTGGCTTTTAGCCTTGGACAGGCATCATATTAGGTTAGGGTCCCAACAAAGAGGTACACCTTGGCGTATGCTGTTGGGCTCTCTCGAATTGGCCAATTTGTGCGCTAAGTACCTTCATTTTTAACATATTTTCTATAGCAGTAATGCAGTATCAATCTCACATGTTCGATGTTCGCATATTATAGCAGTTCAGAGAACGGCTGCGCTGATAAGATATATTACAGACGTTTCTTATTTTCATACGATCCGTTGATTTATTGGGGAAAAATATTAAAAGAACAGTTACTGTTTAAAATTATAATGTGCAGAAATACAGATGTAGTGCAGTGAAGTGTCGCAGTGATCGAATAGTTCCAAGATCAGGGATTACAATTATTTTAAAATTATATTCAATAATCTATAAAAAGAAAATAATGAAAAAAATCAAATATACTTTTTCCAATCTGTTAAAAAATCTAATAAATTAATAAAATAAACATGGGTAAGCTATTTCTTAATATATCTTACTAGCTATTGAACCCGTTCTACGCCCGGGTGGCGAGCATTCCTGTCATGTGCTGCTCCATCCTGCATCCCCATCCTGTCATGTGCTCCCATCCTGCGTCCCCATCCTGTCATGTGCTGCTCCATCCTGCATCCCCATCCTGTCATGTGCTCCCATCCTGCGCCCCCATCCTGTCATATGCTGCTCCATTCTACACCCCCATCCTGTCATGTGTGTGCCCCCATCCTGTCATGTGCTGCTCCCATCCTGCACCCCCATCCTGTCATGTGCTGCTCCCATCGTGCGCAATCATTCTGTCATGTGCTGCTCGCATCCTGTGCCCCCATTCTGTCATGTGCTGCTCCCATCCTGTGCCCCCATTCTGTTGTAATGTGCTGCACCCATTCTGCCTGTTCCTGTTTCCATTCTGCCATATGTTGCTCCCATCTTTCTCTCTCCGGCTCTACTGCCCGAGTGCGGCTGTGCTGAGTTCGGGCGGCTGTGCTGAGTGCGGGCGGCTGTGCTGAGTGCGGGCGGCTGTGCGTGGCGGTGGTGAGTGCGGGCGGCTGTGCGTGGCGGTGGTGAGTGCGGGCGGCTGTGCGTGGCGGTGGTGAGTGCGGGCGGCTGTGCGTGGCGGTGGTGAGTGCGGGCGGCTGTGCGTGGCTGTGGTGACTGCGGGCGGCTGTGCGTGGCGGTGGTGACTGCGGGCAGCTGTGCGTGGCGGTGGTGAGTGCGGGCGGCTGTGCATGGCGGTGGTGACTGCGGGCGGCTGTGCGTGGCGGTGGTGACTGCGGGCGGCTGTGCGTGGCGGTGGTGAGTGCGGGCGGCTGTGCGTGGCTGTGGTGAGTGCGGGCGGCTGTGCGTGGCTGTGGTGAGTGCGGGCGGCTGTGCGTGGCTGTGGTGAGTGCGGGCGGCTGTGCGTGGCGGTGGTGACTGCAGGCGGCTGTGCGTGGCGGTGCTGAGTGCGGGCGGCTGTGCGTGGCGGTGGTGACGGCGGCTGTGCGTGGCGTGCTGAGTCCGGGCGGCTGTGCGTGGCGGTGGTGAGTGCGGGCGGCTGTGCGTGGTGGTGCTGAGAGTGCGGGCGGCTGTGCTGGGGGCCTGAGCAGGCGGGGACACCGGCGCGCTGTGGGGGTCAGGTGCCGGAGTCGCCGCTAGCTCAGGCCCCCGGCACTTGCTATATTTACCTGTCCCCCGTTCCACCGCTCCGTCTTCCGGGTCCTCTCAGCTGTGACTGTTCAGTCAGAGGGCGGCAGGCATTAACTGAACTGAACGTCACAGGCGTCCGCGCTTTCCGGCGCCATTTTCTTGAAGACACGCAGTGTGTCTTCAAGAAAATGGCGTCGGAAAGCGCGGACTGCGCAGGCGCCGATTCCGGGAGCAGGGGGACATTCATGGCCCGGAATCGCGTCGGTGGAACGGGACAGGAAAGTATTGCATACTCACCCTCCCGGCACGTCCCTGCTTCTCCATTGGAGATCGTGGTGTGCGTTCAGTGCTTACGCATACCGCGATCTCCTGGGAGTGTCACTCTGTGGGGTCCAGACTGCGCCTGCGCTTACGCAGTCTATAAAGGCTTCGGACAGAGTGACGCTCCCAGCGTTATATTATAGATCAGAGAAATGTGTTACTTTCTCCTCTTTCTCTCTCAATTCATATGAAAAATCTCTACAATGTGTATTCGGAAAGATTCCATTACTGAGATATACGACAGTTGGTGCTTTTAACATTCTATGGAGAGGGAGGAAGCTAGAGGAAGACACAGACATTCTGCTGCAAGTTCTCCTGAAACCACTGTTACATTTCTCCATAGAACTTTATGAGCACCAACTGTCATCTCCTATCTCAGTAACTAGAAAGTCTGTATTCACTGAAGACACATTTTACCAGTGAATTGAGACTGAAAGATCAGTCCTGGGGGAGAAAGAAGTGGATTTTTCTAATAAGATATATTACAAAGGTTTCTACATTCACGTGTACTTTTGATTCATGAAGAAAATGGATGGTTATTCTTTAAAGATATATTAAGAAATAATGAGGCAGTAGGGACCTAAAATGATATCATAAGAAAAGATGGAGATTCACTTAAAAATCATTTCCCATTTTTCTATTGCTCTTTTTTTTTTTTTCCTTACCTTTAATTTTCTTGTCGTGAAAGTCGGTCATGAACTTGGTGATGCGATCGGATGGGATCGCAAATGAGATTCCAGCGGCCACTTTCAGGGTATTGATTCCAATCACTTCTCCGTCCTTGATGAAGCAACATAATACAACTACAATTAGAAGATTTGCACTGATTTTATGTTGCTTTTTTATTTAATTCCTAGGAGTTTTATATCTAGATGAGCACCACATCGAATGTGGGGAAGATGTAGTTTATTTAGTCCAGGACTGTGTAACTGTATTTCTAGAAAAATAAAACTGAGGCCGCCGTCACACATGCGAGTTTTACGGACGTAAGAGAGCAGAAACTACGTGCGTAAAACTCGCATAACATACGGCACAATACTTCTCAATGGGTCTCGTCCTATCAGCCGTATATATTACGGATCCGTAATATACGGCGTTCTACGGCCGTACAAAATCGCAGCATGCTGCGTTTGTCAGCGTATTGCGCAAACAAATCGCCAATGAAAGTCTATGGGGGCGAGAAAAATACAGATTCCACACGGACCAGCAGTGTGACTTGCGAGAAATACGCAGCGGTGTTAGTGAAAAGTCGGTAATTCAATTGCCGGCTTTTCATTTCTCCTGCACAAACCCGACAGGATATGAGACATGATTACATACAGTAAACCATCTCATATCCCCTTTTTTTTGCATATTCCACACTACTAATGTTAGTAGTGTGTATGTGCAAAATTTCAGCGCTGTAGCTGCTAAAATAAAGGGTTAAATAGCGGAAAAAATTGGCGTGGGCTCCCGCGCAATTTTCTCCGCCAGAGTGGTAAAGCCAGGGACTGAGGGCAGATATTAATAGCCAGGAGAGGGTCCATGGTTATTGCCCCCCCCGTGGCTAAAAAACATCTGCCCCCAGCCACCCCAGAAAAGGCACATCTGGAAGATGCGCCTATTCTGGCACTTGACCACTCTCTTCCCACTCCCTGTAGCGGTGGGATATGGGGTAATGAAGGGTTAATGCCACCTTGCTATTGTAAGGTGACATTAAGCCAGATTAGTAAAGGAGAGGCGTCAATTATGACACCTATCTATTATTAATCCAATAGTACGAAATGGTTAATAAAACACACACACATTATTAAAAAGTATTTTAATGAAATAAACACACAGGTTGTTTTAATATTTTATTGCTCTCTCAATCCATTTGCAAACCCTCGCTTGGCAAAATAATAAACGCACAAGATACATACCCTCAGATGAACCGTCACGTCCCACGAGGTAATCCATCTGAAGGGGTTAATTATTTTACAGCCATGAGCTGTGCTAATGCACTCGCTCATGTCTGTAATCCCCGGGGAATGAAGGAAATCTGAGTGATCTGTACTTACATTGAGTTGCGGTGATGCGCCCTCTGGTGGATGAACTCATGAACTGCAGCCTAGGAAAAGTTCCCACGGTCGAGTTCATATGAGTTCATCCACCAGAGGGCGCCTCACCGCAACTCAATGTAAGTACAGATCACTCAGATTTCCTTCATTCCCCGGGGATTACAACCACAAGCGAGTGCATTAGCGCAGCTCATGGCTGTAAAATAATTAACCCCTTCAGATGGATTACCTCGTTGGACGTGACAGGTCATCGGAAGGTATGTATCTTGTGGGTTTATTATTTTGCCAAGCGAGGGTGTTATGATGGATTGAGAGAACAATAAAATACTAAAACAAGCTGTGAGTTTATTTCATTAAAATCATTTTTAATAATGTGTGTGTGTGTGTTTTTTAACCCTTTCAGACAATTGGATTAATAATGGATAGGTGTCATAATTGACGCCTCTCCATTATTAATCTGGCTTAATGTCACCTTACAATAGCAAGGTGGCATTAACCCTTCTTTACCCCATATCCCACCGCTACACGGGAGTGGGAAGAGAGTGGCCAAGTGCCAGAATAGGCGCATCTTCCAGATGTGCCTTTTCTGGGGTGGCTGGGGGCAGATGTTTTTAGCCACGGGGGGGCCAATAACCATGGACCCTCTCCTGGCTATTAATATCTGCCGTCAGTCACTGGCTTTACCATTCTGGTGGAGAAAATTGCGCGGGAGCCCACGCCAATTTTTTCCGCCATTTAACCCTTTATTATCGCAGCTACAGCACCCACATTTTGCACATACACACTACTAACATTAGTAGTGTGGAATATGCAAAAAAAAGGGGATATGAGATGGTTTACTGTATGAAAACCATGTCTCATATCCTGTCGGGTTTAGGCAGGAGAAATGAGAAGCCAGCAATTGAATTACCGGCTTTTCACATATATCGCGCTGAATGAAATATAAATACAGAATATATATATATGTGTCTCAATGACATATACACTCACTGGCCACTTTATTAGGTACACCTGTCCAACTTCTTGTTAACACTTAATTTCTAATCAGCCAATCACATGGCGGCAACTCAGTGCATTTAGGCATGTAGACATGGTCAAGACAATCTCCTGCAGTTCAAACCGAGCATCAGTATGGGGAAGAAAGGTGATTTGAGTGCCTTTGAACGTGGCATGGTTGTTGGTGCCAGAAGGGCTGGTCTGAGTATTTCAGAAACTGCTGATCTACTGGGATTTTCACGCACAACCATCTCTAGGGTTTACAGAGAATGGTCCGAAAAAGAAAAAAAATCCAGTGAGCGGCAGTTCTGTGGGCGGAAATGCCTTGTTGATGCCAGAGGTCAGAGGAGAATGGGCAGACTGGTTCGAGCTGATAGAAAGGCAACAGTGACTCAAATCGCCACCCGTTACAACCAAGGTAGGCCTAAGAGCATCTCTGAACGCACAGTGCGTCGAACTTTGAGGCAGATGGGCTACAGCAGCATAAGACCACACCGGGTACCACTCCTTTCAGCTAAGAACAGGAAACTGAGGCTACAATTTGTACAAGCTCATCGAAATTGGACAGTAGAAGATTGGAAAAACGTTGCTTGGTCTGATGAGTCTCGATTTCTGCTGCGACATTCGGATGGTAGGGTCAGAATTTGGCGTAAACAACATGAAAGCATGGATCCATCCTGCCTTGTATGGAGCATCTTTGGGATGTGCAGCCGACAAATCTGCGGCAACTGTGTGATGCCATCATGTCAATATGGACCAAAATCTCTGAGGAATGCTTCCAGCACCTTGTTGAATCTATGCCACGAAGAATTGAGGCAGTTCTGAAGGCAAAAGGGGGTCCAACCCGTTACTAGCATGGTGTACCTAATAAAGTGGCCGGTGAGTGTATATATATATATATACTGTATATATGTTTTACCGAACATTTGAGCACATAAATCCATTAGATGTCGGTTTTGCAAGCCTGCGCGAAAATCTCGCAGTACGGATGCCATACGGATTACATACGGAGGATGCCATGCGCAAAATACGCTGACACACCCTGACTACGGATCACTATTTTGGGAACATTTCTCCGTATTACGGCCGTAAAAAACGGACCGTATTGGCTTACGCTGAGTGTGACGCCGGCCTGAAGGTTTCCCAAATTTGCATTGCGGCTTTAAGTCTCCTCATCTCGACATGCTTAACATGTCACTCGATACTTCTTGGATCCCAAATTTGCCTTGAAATTGTAATTTTATTCTTTTAGGGAAGTGTAAAGTACCAAAGCATGAGCCAAATTTCAATAAATTATATCAAACTTTATTTAAAATATTACACATCTTCTAATATAATCCCGAAAATCTGAGTCTAAAGGAGGTTGATCTGCTTGCGTCGTCCCTGGTAGCTGGGTGTATCATAGGGTCACTGGGCCTCATAGGAACCAGTCAGAACATGTCTTGAATAAAAGCTGGGGCCTCCAACAACAAGTCATCCGAAGCGGACGATTTTGTTGTTATCAGCCAACAGTCTAATGAATTTGGGGGCCTCGCTACTCTCCGATATTGGAGGACAGAAGGATCCAGCACATGGGATTGCAGTGGCTGATAGCTATTTCTCCCTGATGTCAAAAGTGTCAGATGAGGGATCGTTCGCCCAAAAGCTAACACGTATTGTTTTTTTTTCTTATTCTGGTAATATGTGAACCAGTGACTCAGTAAGGAAGTGGAGATGTTGTGGATATCACTTGAAGGATCTGTGCTGAAATAATGCATTTTGTGGTTTTGCATATTTACTGTATTGCATGCTTGGTGATTTACATCATTATGTAGTAAAATGCTGATCGAGCTATATATTCTAACCAGCAACAGGTAGTAAGTAGGTTTAGATAGAGTTAAGGGTTGGGTCTAGCACAGGATGGGAGGATCTGCATGAGGAGAAAGGAGAGGACTTCCTGGTAATTATTTAGATAGGGTCCAGCTTCCAGCAGTACCAGACCTAAGGTCTGAAAGCTGGCAGATCCACATGTAATGTTTGTGTAGCAAGAGGGAGACGTGAGGAGCAGATAGTAAAACTCTGAGGAGAGAAGTGGAAACAAGCCGAATTGGAGCCAGGAGGCCAAACAGAGGGAGAAAGAAAAAAAAGAATATTGAGGCCTGGAACAGGAAGGCCATTTGGATAGCATGCATTTTTGATATGGAAAGGTAATGGAACGGAAAAGGGAACGGAAAACAAGAAGGGAATATGCACCGTGTGTTAGATACTAAAGGAAGTAAGTCAGTAATAAAGGAAGTAAGCAGTCGCCATACTGGCACATAAACTGTCCTATGGAGAGAAGGACGCAATACTACGGGATGGAGTCTAAGACTCTTCCTGACTGGACTTTAGTGATGTTGTTGAGGAAGATGGAAGCTGCCAAGATAGTTTGCTGGGCTGTACTAGGAGACAGAGGCACTGAGAAGAGCAGAGGAATTTCAGCAAGGAAGGAAAGGTGTGTGATGTTGCATATTGCTAAAGGAACGTCCATGAAGGTGTATACCTACTGTCCGCTGTGTATAGTTCTTATTCAGTTACTCTTCAGCAACAAGAAGTTTTGAACTGTGGTCTCCCTCATTTAACACCTGGACCTGGCCAGCCAAATACAGAGGCACCATGCAGTCTGCAGAGGCATATCGCCAAACGAACACAAGTCCACACACCCAGCCATGACCCTCATTTTCATGTAGCGAGCTGAGGCGTTTAAGACGAGTACCACGGCTCCTGCCCCAAGGTATGTTACAACCCTATTATAATACCACTCAACTTTAAAAATTTTATACAAATGATTGGTCATGTTGGATAAAACAAGAATCATGGTAAAAATTACAGTCGAATCCAAACCCTAAACTCGGAGGCGCTCAAAAGATCTGTCTGCCCGATATGGGTGTTTAGGATTTAAGGTCATGTTTCAGGCTTTGCATAAGGGCTGAAGAACTTCAAGTTACACCTGCTGGTGGCAGGTCTCTCGGGGCATAACTATAAAGGGTGCAATGGTGGAGGTCGCACCTGGGCCCTGAAGCCTAAGGAGGTCCAAAGGCTCATTTGGTCTATATTCCTACGGCCTATGTTCCTTTACCTATCGTAGATGCAATAACATGAAGATATAATACTTACCAAGTTCACCAGAGGACCCCCAGAATTTCCATACTAAGAAAAAAAGATTTAACTGTTAAAAATATGAAGAATATGGTAAAACCAAAAGATAAATTGTCAACCATGCTTCTTAGACGTGCCATGAAATCGGGACTGGTGGTTACAAAAAAAATAAAAAACTGTCCCACTTTCTTGCATAAAACACTGATTATTTTATACGTTGGTGTTATCCTACCCTAACAGTCAAAGGAGGTCGCAGGTAAGAAATCATTAGATCTGAAGTCGCAATGTTTCACTGCAATTTCAATGTCATGTAGCAAATGTCTCCCTGCAGCCTCAGCATTTTGCTAGGTGGAAACATGGCCGTAGGCTCCTGACTTGTGCGACACGTCTATATCATAGTACACCAAACAATGGCTACAGTAGTCAAGATCCTGAAAAAACCTCATCTATCTAGAAGTGAAGATGTAGACTTACGTTAATGATGGCGTCTGTCTGCACATAGTCCATATCGGAGTCCCTCAGGCCGAGTTCTCTTCCGTCTCTCTGAGCCGTGCTGACGATTCCCGTTGTCACGGTGTTCTGTAAGGCAAATGGACTTCCGATAGCCACCACAAATTCTCCAGGTCTCAGATCCGCCGAGTGTCCCAACAACAAGACTGGTAACTTTTTCTAGACAAAAAGAAAAAGCAAAAGTTATATACAAGAACAGAAACATTGTTACCATCCACCTCTCGTGTCTCCCCTTTTCCTCATAGATTGTAAGCTTGCGAGCAGCAGGGCCCTCATTCCTCCTGGTATCTGTTTTGAACTGTGATTTCTGTTATGCTGTAATGTCTGTTGTCTGTATAAGTCCCCTCTATAAGTTGTAAAGCGCTGCGGAATATGTTGGCGCTATATAAATAAAATTATTATTATTATTATAAACATACACGTACGAGTGACTGATGTACTTCCACTGCCTAATCTAAGGTTCCCCGGGGACTTTCCATCCCAACTAGTGGTATCTGAGAGTGATTTTCACTACTGGTCAAGGCTCCCTTGTCAACCATTATAATAGCTAGTCAGAAATTTCCTTAAGGGTTTACGGAATACATTTTGGATAAATGGCTAATTTGTGCAGGTCCCATCTCTAGGAGAATGGGGGTCTCCATAAGCTTTGCCACTGCTACACTGAAATATACCGAGAGTAATCTGGTGACCTTACATTCCTCCTATAGGTCTGGATCCTAGAGGTTGGTATTTATGGCATTTCCTCAGAATATGCTTTAAGCAAGGCTCAGTTAGAGGGAGGCTAATGGGGCATTTACCATGGGACAAGTGGGGTATTTATATACAGGGTGAGGGAGTGCATTGGACCTTTAAAGGAAAGTTGAGCTATAGCTTTGTTTTAAGAAAGCCCTTTTCTCAGTTCAAACCTATTTGCCCCTTCTGGCCATGGGTTCAATGGCCAACTAGAGCAACAAAGCTTTGTACTGTTGGCCCAGGATCTCGGGGAGATGACTCCTTTAATTAGCAAAAGTGACGCGCTCAATGATAAGACCTTACATACTTACTTTTGAGTAAATCTTGATTGTGGCAATATCTGATTTTTTATCGATATCTTTGATTGTTGCCTCGTAGGTGTCGCCATTATGGAGTTGCACTTTTAGGTGCTGTCGCCCAGAGACGGCGTTGCTGCTCGTCACTACGTGAGCGTTGGTTACAATTAATCCCATATCCGAGATGATAAATCCTGATCCACTGGACAGGGGAACGTTACGGCCAAATAGCGGGTGTCTATGAAAATAATGGGGAAAGTGGGTTCATCCAGGATGCATCACTTATGGTCAACATTACATAGAAAATTGATTCTTCCAAGTCATTACTCTTAGAGGAAGATAAGGTCTACAGGAGAAATGACCGATAACTTCAAAACCCCCTTAAGAACCAAAAATAGCTGCTGGAAAATGTGGAGGATAAGGATGATTTATAAGTTCTTGGTTTGCAGCAGAGCTTGAATGTTTCTTATGTCTTATACTTGCTACAGACATGGCTTCAAGATTTGTGGAATATGGAAAAAATGTGAAGAATTTTAAAGCTCATGGTGAAGGAACAGTCTCCTCCTTCGAATACACATGTGGCAAGCAATTGGAGGTATTCTGCAAAAATGTCTTTATACAGTTGCATACTGTCCCTCCACCTCCGCTCCCGAAAAAAAAAAAGGAAAGCAGAGCGAATCCTGTTATAGCCCTAAGTAGATCAAAATAATGGCATGTGGACAGGGCCCTAAAAGAACATCAAACTACTGTTCCCATAATCAATCCAACTATTTATGTGGCTATAGGGTATCTGACTCCTTTACATTTTTTAACATGCAGCACTGTTCTCACAAAACAATATGAATGAACTAGTCACTGCCTCCTGCAAGACCAACACACTCATCTCTTGCTGCTATCACCATTCTAAGAATCTTCTATTGTGGTCTATATCCATTTATTTTATGCCATTATCTCTGTGCCATCCAGCCTTATATCCTCGTTAACATAATCATATGGGTGGATAGGTCACTGCCCCTGACAAAATCAACACATTTCTTTCCTGCTGCTGTGATGTTTTCCATCATATGATATTTGATGGAAATTATATACAACCCCTGGCAAAAATTATGGAATCACCGGCCTTGGAGGATGTTCATTCAGTTGTTTAATTTTGTAGAAAAAAAGCAGATCACAGACATGGCACAAAACTAAAGTCATTTCAAATGGCAAATTTCTGGCATTAAGAAACACTAAAAGAAATCAAGAACAAAAAATGCGGTAGTCAGTAATGGTTACTTTTTTTAACCAAGCATAGGGGAAAAATTATGGAATCACTCAATTCTGAGGGAAAAATTATGTAATCACCCTGTAAATTTTCATACCCAAAAATAACACCTGCATCAAATTAGATCTGCTCGTTAGTCTGCATATAAAAAGGAGTGATCACACCTTGGAGAGCTGTTGCACCAAGTGGACTGACATGAATCATGGCTCCAACACGAGAGATGTCAATTAAAACAAAGGAGAGGATTATCAAACTCTTAAAAGAGGGTAAATCATCACCCAATGTTGCAAAAGATGTTGGTTGTTCACAGTCAGCTGTGTCTAAAATCTGGACCAAATATAAACAACATGGGAAGGTTGTTAAAGGCAAACATACTGGTAGACCAAGGAAGACATCAAAGCGAAAGACCGGAAACTTAAAGCAATATGTCTCCAAAACAGGAAATGCACAACAAAACAAATGAGGAATGAATGGGTGGAAACTGGAGTCAACGTCTGTGACCGAACTGTAAGAAACCGCCTAAAGGAAATGGGATTTACATACAGAAAAGCTAAATGAAAGCCATCATTAACACCTAAACAGAAAAAAACAAGGTTACAATGGGCTAAGGAAAAGCAATCGTGGACGGTGGATGACTGGATGAAAGTCATATTCAGTGAGGAATCACGAATCTGCATTGGGCAAGGTGATGATGCTGGAACTTTTGTTTGGTGCCGTTACAATGAGACTTATAAAGATGACTGCCTGAAGAGAACATGCAAATTTCCACAGTCATTGATGATATGGGGCTGCATGTCAGGTAAAGGTACTGGGGAGATGGCTGTCATTACATCTTCAATAAATGCACAAGTTTATGTTGATATTTTAGACACTTCTCTTATCCCATCAATTGAAAAGATGTTTGGGGATGATGAAATCATTTTTCAAGATGATAATGCATCCTGCCATAGAGCAAAAACTGTGAAAACATTCCTTTAAAAAAGACACATAAGGTCAATGTCATGGCCTGCAAATAGTCCGACTCAATCCAATTGAAAATCTTTGTTGGAAGATGAAGAAAATGGTCCATGACAAGGCTCCAACCTGCGATGGTGATCTGGCAACAGCAATCAGAGAAAGTTGGAGCCAGATTGATGAAGAGACTGCAAGCTGTAATAAAAGCTAGAGGTGGTGCAACAAAATACTAGTGATGTGTTGGAAGGTTTTTTTGTTTGTTAATTTTTCATGATTCCATAATTTTTTCCTCAGAATTGAGTGATTCCATAATTTTTTTCCTATGCTTGGTTAAAGTAACCATTACTGACTACCACATTTTTTGTTAATGATTTCTATTACTGTTTCTTAAAGCCAGAAAGTTGCCATTTGAAATGACTTTAGTTTTGTGCCATGTCTGTGATCTGCTTTTTTTCTACAAAACTAAACAACTGAATGAACATCCTCCAAGGCCGGTGATTCCATAATTTTTGCCAGGGGTTGTAGATCTATTTTACTTCTTGACATTGTATTTTGTTTATCCAGCTCTGTGACCTTAGCAATAACCTTCATAGTAAAATCAGGAGTAAACAAGTCACTGCCTCCCACAAAATAAATACACTTTTTGTGCTGCAATCATATTTCTCATAATGTATCAGTATGAAATGTATCTATATATTTTATGTCATTATCTCTTTCAGTCCCATCCTGTCTTATATCCTCATTAATATAATCATATGAGTAGAATGGTCACTGCCTCCATCAAAATCAACTAACTCCTTTCCTACAGCTGTTATAATTTCCACCATCTATCACTGACAGTTGATGGAATTTTACTAACCTACTTCGCACTTTGTTCAGGCCCACGGGCCACATCCAGCCCTCTGGCTGTTCCAGTTCACGCAGGGGACCAAGATAGATCTGGGGTCTCGTACTGACAGTATGGAATGTGTCTATTTAGGTTACATTGTGACACTGTATTTGACCCATCCAGCCATTTATTTCCATTATCATAATGCCATGGGTGGCAGGTCACTGCCTCCCACAAAATTAAACACACTTTATTCTGCTGTTGTCATAATTTCCATGATCTATCAGTGTGGTATATATCCTACCTATATCCACAATGACACTGTGTGACCCACCCAGTTCTGTGTTTCCAATAACATGCTATCATCAGTGGAGGGGTCACTGCCTCCAAAAAAAGCAACACATTTTTTCTGCTGTTGTCATAATTCCCTTGATTTATTAGTGTGGTTATTTTCAACTCCTTTATGACATTGTATTGGTGGTGTCCAGTCTTATATCTTCATTAACATAATTATATCTTTTTAAATGGACAGGTCATTGCTCCCAACAAATTCAACATAGTCTTCTCCTGCTTAAACCCATAATCTATCAATGTGGTCTACGTTAGTCTAAAGGCCGCCAATCTCATTAGATGAAAGTCAGCCATACCCGTCCCAGGACCTACTGACCATCAGATGTACATGGATGGAGGGGATGGGGGGTTTCCGACTCTCTCAAAAATTATCTGATGGGAAGGATCAGGTAGTTGAAATTTCAATTCTACCTTTTTTTATTTTTTTTTTAGGGGAGATGAGCCCCTACCGGTTGTGTTGAGAGTCAGGAGACATAGCTCATCTGACAGCTATCTTATGTGTATGTCCAACATAATGATAAGATTGGACAGGTCACTGCTTATCACAAGGACAAACTCCTCTTCTCCTGCTGCTGTCATTTCTTTGATTAAATAATTTTGTCTATGGATGAAACTAGTTAGAAGATTTAATTAACATATTCTATGAACAGTATTTATCTTCTTCTCCGCACATAGGCCCTTAGGTATAGGTATAAATTTTGTCTACACTTTTCTCGTGCTGGTGTTGAGTCATTTCAGGACAGAGGATTTCTAGGCTCACACGTATGAATGATGGAGCCGTGCAAACTCTATGGTAAGCACTTAAGAATTTTTATAGCTGCGAGGAGCCTTCATTTACTTTGGCACAACCACGTTCCCCAGATTACAAATTACTTACTGCCTTTTTTTACTTTAGTCTATATTCAACACCAGAAGCAAGCAGCAATTTTCGTGATTTAGAGAGAGGTTGTCCTGCTTGTGGCTGCCGTCCTAATGCCAGATAATCATATTATTTCACCACTGCGGTGCAGACATGAGGTGCCCCTGCCAAGCAGCAAAATAATCCGGCTCTAAGCTGCTTTTTAAGAAACACTTCAATGATCCAACTGGACGCAACGCTGGGCAGACGCTACTTGTGATGACCATTGGGCACCAGCGGTCATCGATTTCACTGGAAGCTCCAGATGTAGGACATGTAACAAAATGCAGCTCCGATATCTGTACAATAACGAGGCCCGCACCGGTGTGTTCACCAGGATAGATTTATATCCTTTCCTTCGGAAGTGAACAATAATAAAAAAGCCCAAAAAGTACAAAAATAAATTCTCATTAATTTGTATGGGAGAAAGCTGCAGTACCACTCACGGTCACTACTCAACGTATGGCGCTGTACCGCTTCTATCGCGCAACGCTTCCTTCAATCAGTGGATCAGTGGAAGCGTTTATCTGATATCGATGACATTTCCTAAGGATAGGTCAACCTTTTCTTTTTTTTTTTTTTTTTCATGCCTTAGTTTTCTCTTCCTCTTTTTCCAAAAGTCATAAACATTTTTTTCTTAATTTTTGCCTCCACATAACTGCATTATGAGGGCTTTGCTTGGTTACGACTTGTAGTTTTGAATTACACCATTCATTTTATCATACCGTGTACTGAAAAAGGTAGAAAAATTCCGAGTTGAGTGAAATAATAATAATTAAAAAAACTAATTTCACCTTTGTTTTTTTTTTACTTTTTAACAGCATTCATTCTGCAGTAAAAATGTAAAAACCTGGCAGCATACATGATTCTTCAGGTCAGTACGATTATGGTGATAGCAAGCCTGCAAGGTATTTTTTTTATATTTTAGTGGTTAAAAAAATTCAGAACAAATTTGGGTTATGTCGCCTTTTTCTCAGACCTGCAACTACTTTTTTTTTTCCAATTTTTCATCAGCTTGTTCATTAATATAATGATAGATTGGACTTAGACAATACCAAATATGTTTTTTTATTTTTAGAATTTGGAAATGGAAGGTGATTTAAATTTTCTTGAATTTTTGTAATATTCTTTCAAATATTTTTTTCATTAAATTTTTACTATAATGGCTTGGCCTCCCAAGAGCACCTGGACTTCCTTGTAGCATATGCAGCATTGCTACAATATATTGCAAAATTAGTGCACCAAGATGGCAGCAAAAGGGGCTTTCAGTAGCCTACCGGCTACCCATCGGCTCTGCCAAGTCTCATCACATAGGTATTGGAAGGCTAAGAAAACCTCTATACCTCACCCTGGCGTCTACTATGGGTTGTGAGGCTGTAGAAGCCAAAAGGACCAAATTTTGTAATGAAACCTGATAGTAAAAATGATTTTTACTCAAAAATTCATGCAATTAAGTCAAATATAAGTCCATATATTTTCCAATATCATAGTTGGCTCATAGGCCTGTTATACAGCCAAATCAGATGCTTTGCTTTGCACTGATGAGGGGGCAACACCCAGAAACACGTGTCTGGGAACTGAGGTTCTAGTTTGGCTTTTATCCTAAGTCATATGTCAAGGCTCGGTAAAGGGTCAATATTGGTTTTTAGGGTTGCTACTACCAATAGATGGCATTAGATTTCATAGCCTATTCCTCTCTGAAGAGGCTATTTGAATATTTATTTTCCCAAAGGAGCATTGCATGTCCTATAAGTCTCCTTTCCCAGGCATGTTAAGCTTGATACTCTCAACAAGGAGAACTGTTACCCCTTATACCTCAGTCAGAGGCTTCTCATACAGCCAAATCAAATCTCATGCTTTGCACTGAAGCGAGGCAACACTCCGAAACACAGGTCTGTAAATTGATATACTGGTTTGGCTTTAATCCTACATCATATGGCAAGGCTCGTTAAAAGGTCGATATTGACTATGTGGTATTGCTACCTCTAACAGGTGGCACTACAATTTAAGGCCTCTTCCTTTCTGAAGAGGCAATATGCATACTTCAATTCCCAGTGGACCATTGCATGGCCTATAAGTCTCCTTACACTGGCTTGTCAAACATGTCACTCTCCACAGGAGAAACGTTACCTCTTTCCTCAGATGCAATTTTTTTCCCCCAAAGTTGTTATATCTGTGTAAAGTTTACTGAGTCATTGAAAGTAACGTTGATAATGACAGGGCCCTATAGTAAAGATCAGATTGGGTGCCTTATGGTGTTTTTTTGTTTCTCTCTACCCATGGTCCAGTTTCCCCCATCCTATAGAATCATAGAATGGTAGAGTCGGAAGGGACCTCAAGGGTCATCGTATCCAACTCCCTGCTCAAGGCAGGATTCACATACAGATACCAACAAACCTGTTACTCTAGAAGGGTAGTTACATAGTTATTATTAAGGTTGAAGGAAGACTTTAAGTCCATCTAGTTCAACCCATAGCCTTACCTAACATGCCCTAACATGTTGATCCAGAGGAAGGCAAAAAAAAACCCATGTGGCAAAGAGGAAGCTCCACACTGAGGAAAAAAATTCCTTCCCGACCCCACATACGGCAATCAGACTAGTTCCCTGGATCAACGCCCTATCAAGGAATCTAGTATATATACCCTGTAACATTATACTTTTCAAGAAAGGTATCCAGTCCCCTCTTAAATTTAATTAATGAATCACTCATTACAACATCATACGGCAGAGAGTTCCATAGTCTCACTGCTCTTACAGTAAAGAATCCGCGTCTGTTATTATGCTTAAACCTTCTTTCCTCCAGACGTAGAGGATGCCCCCTTGTCCCGGTCTCAGGTCTATGATTAAAAAGATCATCACAAAGGTCTTTGTACTGTCCCCTCATATATTTATACATTAACTTAAGATCACCCCTTAGTCTTCGTTTTTCCAAACTAAACAGCCCCAAGTGTAATAAGCTATCTTGGTATGGCAGACCCCCCAGTCCTCTAATAACCTTGGTCGCTCTTCTCTGCACCCGCTCCAGTTCAGCTATGTCTTTCTTATACACCGGAGACCAGAACTGTGCACAGTATTCTAAGTGTGGTCGCACTAGTGACTTGTATAGAGGTAAAATTATGTTCTCCTCATGTGCATCTATGCCTCTTTTAATACATCCCATTATTTTATTTGCCTTTGTAGCAGCTGCCTGACACTGGCCACTGAATATGAGTTTGTCATCCACCCATACACCCAGGTCTTTTTCATTGACGGTTTTGCCCAGAGTTTTAGAATTAAGCACATAGTTATACACAGGGGCGGACACAAGCAGCAATGGGCCCTTGTGCAGGAAATACGTCGAGGCCCCCCTCATGCATGTACACTGTGTATAAAATGCCTATCATAACATATGCGTATACACAGCAGAAGATACACACACACACACACACACACACACACACACACTAGCCCTATATACATAGCAGCACACACACACACACACACACTAGCCCTATATACACACAGCAGTATACACACACACTAGCCCTATATACACACAGCAGTATACACACACTAGCCCTATATACACACACTAGCCCTATATACACGCACTAGCCCTATATACACGCACTAGCCCTATATACACGCACACAGCAGTATACACACACACACTAGCCCTATATACACGCAGACAGCAGTACACACACACACACACACACACACACACACTAGCCCTATATACACACATAGCAGTATACACACACAGCAGTATACACACACACTAGCCCTATATACACACACAGCAGTACACACACACACACACACTAGCCCTATATACACACACAGCAGTACACACACACTAGCCCTATATACACACACACAGCAGTATACACACACACTAGCTCTATATACACACACACACAGCAGTATACACACACACACTAGCCCTATATACACGCACACAGCAGTATACACACACACTAGCCCTATATACACACACAGCAGTACACACACACACACTAGCCCTATACACACACACACTAGCCCTATATACACGCACACAGCAGTATACACACACAGCAGTATACACACACACTAGCCCTATATACACACACAGCAGTACACACACACACACTAGCCCTATATACACACACACTAGCCCTATATACACGCACACAGCAGTATACACACAAACACTAGCCCTATATACACACAGAGCAGTATACACACAGCAGTACATACACACACACACTAGACAGACCAACATACATCACATGGACTGTGTACCTACAGAGAGTGCAGTTGCAGGGAGCTGGTCCGTCCCAGAAGAACACAGGAAATGAGCAGGGGAGACATGGAGCCTGTCCACTGCTCTCAGCCTTACAGACTCCCGGCGGGCCGGCCCTTCACCTACCTAGAGTAGTGATACCCCCTCCCCATATTTTCATGTGTATCCCAGTCCCGCGGATCACTGAGGCTCTGGGAAGAGTGCGCACGTGCACAGCAGCAGTCACAAGCAGAGCCACAGCTTCAGTGACTCGAGGGACCCTCACTCCTCTCTTCCTGCATCTGCCGTCACCGCGAAGCACCAGTGACAGCCGGACAGCAGCGAAATGTATGCTTACAGGTGAGGTCAGGAAGGGGGCCCCTTTTGACCGTCATATCACATGTGCACAGCAGAGCGGGCCCCCTGCTTCTCCTGTTAGCAATAATACTGCCGCTGGCTGTCATTCACCTCATTGCTTTGTATCTCCGTCGGGGCCCCCTCCCACTCTGGGCCCCGGTGCAGTTGCACCGGTTGAACCGGCGGTATGTCCGCCCCTGGTTATACATCTTATTACTTCTACCCAAGTGCATGACCTTACATTTATCCCCATTAAAGCTCATTTGCCATTTATCACCCAAGCTTCTAGTTTACATAAATCATCCTGTAATATAAAATTGTCCTCCCCTGTATTGATTACCCTGCAGAGTTTAGTGTCATCTGCCAAATATTGAAATTCTACTCTGAATGCCCCCTACAAGGCCATTAATAAATATGTTAAAAAGAAGAGGGCCCAATACTGACCCCTGTGGTGCCCCACTGCTAACTGCGACCCAGTCCGAGTGTGCTCGATTAATAACCACTAGGGTTGAGCGAAACGGATCGTTCATTTTCATAAGTCGCCGACTTTTGGTAAAGTCGGCGTCTCATGAAACCCGACCCGATCCATGTGTGGGGTCGGCCATGCGGTACGCGATCTTGGCGCCAAAGTCGCGTTTCGTATGACGCGTGTAGCGCCATTTTTTCAGCCAATGAAGGAGTGTGGGCAGAGTGATGACATAGGGGTTAGGGCGTGCACGCCTATCATCATTTTATCGCTTGTGCGCACTAGCGATTTGGAATGTGTAAAACGAAATTTTCTGTGCTGGGACAGAGGGGAGAGAGAGAGAGAGAGAGGGAGAGGGAGAGGGAGAGGGAGAGAAAAAAAAACAAAAAACCCATTGACGTGCATAGGGTTTCGTGTTCCGGCCGATCCTCGACTTTGCGCAGTAATCGGCCGATTTCGCCCGACTCGACTTTTCCAACAGTCGGGTTTCGCGAAACATGACTCGACCCTAAAAAAGTCAAGGTCGCTCAACCCTAATAACCACCCTTTGTTTCCTATCCCTGAGCCAGCTCTTAACCCACTTACACATATTTTCCCCTATCCCCATTACTCTCATTTTATGTAACAACCTTTTGTGTGGCACCGTATCAAAAGCTTTTGAAAAGTCCATATACACTACATCTACTGGGTTCCCTTGGTCCAGTCCGGAACTTACCTCTTCATAGAAGCTGATCAAATTAGTCTGACATGAACGGTCCCTAGTAAACCCGTGCTGATACTGGGTCATGAGGTTATTCCTCTTCAGATACTCCAGCATAGCATCCCTTAGAATGCCCTCCAGGATTTTACCCACAGTAGAGGTTAAGCTTACTGGCCTATAATTTCCGAGTTCAGTTTTTGTTCCCTTTTTGAATATTGGCACCACATTTGCTATACGCCAGTCCTGTGGTACAGACCCTGTTATTATGGACTCTTTAAAGATTAAAAATAATGGTCTATCAATGACTGTACTTAATTCCTGCAGTACTCGGGGGTGTATCCCATCCGGGCCCGGAGATTTGTCAATTTTTGTGATTTTTAGACGCCGCCGTACTTCCTGATGGGTTAAGCAGGTGACACTTAATTGGGAATTTTTGTTATCACTGATCATATTGTCTGCCATGGGATTTTCTTGTGTAAATACTGATGAAAAAAAGTCATTTAGCATATTGGCTTTTTCCTCATCCACCATTTTCCCCAGACTATTTTTAAGGGGGCCAACACTTTCATTTTTTAGTTTCTTACTATTTATGTAGTTAAAGAATATTTTTGGATTATTTTTACTCTCTTTGGCAATGAGTCTCTCTGTCTCAATCTTTGCTGCCTTGATTTGCTTTTTACAGAATTTATTTAATTTTCTGTATTTATTTAATGCCTCATCACTACCTACTTCCTTTAATTCTCTAAATGCTTTCTTTTTGTCCCTTATTGCGCCCCTTACAGCTCTATTTAGCCATATTGGTTTCCTCCTATTTCTAGTATGTTTATTCCCATACGGTATATACTGTGCACAGGTCCTATCCAGGATGCTAATAAATGTCTCCCATTTTCTTTGTGTATTTTTATGTCTCCGGATATCGTCCCAGTTAATTGCACCAAGATCCTCTCTCATCCGTTGGAAATTTGCCCTCCTGAAATTTAGTGTCCTTGTAACCCCCCTACTACCCATCTTATTAAAGGATACATGAAAACGTATTATTTTGTGATCACTATTCCCCAAGTGACCCCCAACCCTTATATTTGCTATGCGGTCTGGCCTGTTGGTGCCCCCCACCATGTCATAATTATGCTCCAACAACATAAATTCTAATTCCTCCAGTTTGTTGGCGAGGCTTCTGGCATTAGTATACATGCACTTGATGTTCCTCTCTGTACCTCTATTCTTTCTTAAATTATTAACTGTTCTAACCCCACCCCCCATGCCACCATCACCCCCAACTCCCTTATTTGTGCCCAGGTCTCTATCTGCACTATCTTCCCCTCCTATAAAATGAATACCCTCCCCCCAATCCCTAGTTTAAACACTCCTCCAACCTTCTAGCCATTTTCTCCCCCAGCACAGCTGCACCTTCCCCATTGAGGTGCAGCCCGTCCCTAGCGTAGAGCCTGTAGCCAACTGAGAAGTCGGCCCAGTTCTGCAGGAACCCAAACCCCTCCTTCCTACACCAATTCTTGAGCCACTTATTAACCTCCCTAATCTCCCGTTGCCTCTCTGGCGTGGCACGTGGTACAGGCAGTATTTCGGAAAATACCACGTTGGAGGTCCTTGCTTTCAGCTTGCAGCCTAATTCCCTGAAATCGTTTATAAGGACCTTCCACCTACCTCTAACTTTGTCATTTGTGCCAATGTGCACCATGACCACTGGGTCCTCACCAGCCCCTCCCAGTAATCTGTCCACCCGATCAGCGATGTGTCGGACTCGAGCGCCAGGTAGGCAGCACACCGTTCGACGATCCCTGTCTTTGTGACAGTTTGCCCTATCTGTTTCCCTAATAATTGAGTCCCCCACTACCAGCACCTGTCTGGCCTGCCCTGCTCTCCTATTTCCCTCCTTACTGGAGCAGTCACTCCTCCAGCTTTCAAAGGACATGCCTGGCTGCAGCAGTGCTACCCCTGTACTGGCACCCCCCTCATCTGCCAACTTAGCAAACTGTCACCCAGCTTGCTACTTCACTGTCCTGCAGCTCCATCCTACCATCCCCCCCTTAACTATCCCATTGAGCATCTGCTCAGTGAGCAGAAGACTCCTCTCCATATTGTCTATGGATCTCAGTGTTGCCAGCTGCACATTTAGATTCAGAATCTGGGTTTCCAAATGCACAACGTGCTCACATCTCGCACAGCAGTATGCACCCTCGACAGGCTGATCAAGGACTGCATACCTTGATACCTTGTAGGTCCACCACACCAAGCCGAAAAAAAAAAGAATGGACCAACCATGTCTGAGGTACTGTCTCCAAGGCTCCCGTAAAAGTCTGGCACTTGGGTACGTACGCCCTTTCATCAGCAAAAGCAGAGTAGATGACGTTACCTGACGAAAAGCTCAATGTGCACCACGGCCGGAGCAATCTTTTCCACCACATCAGCAATGAAGTTAAATTTGTACCTCGGACTGTTGGGATGTTGGTGACCTATACTGGCAGAAAAAATTGGGTATGTTAGTCAGAACATTCCTGGGTGAAGTCTCCTCTACGCAGACAGGATTATGTTTAATTACAGCCTTTCGTCTTTCTGGATAAGACGTCTTCTAAACCCCAGATCCAGTCATAACCTTGGCTGACCCCATTCTTCTTCAAGTTCGCGAAAGACAGAACAACATTGGGGGATCTATAAATAAAGATCATGGACTTCATCTTTCCCACCGGGGACATGTTTTAAGTTGCAGGGGGTTTTTTTTGTGACACCAGACGCAATAACTACATTGGGGGTTACCACAGATCCTAATCTGTTCCACCTGGTGCTACAACGTTCCAGACTGGGGATACTTCTTTCCTTGTCTCGAGACTAGCTACGTTTGCTTGAGGATGACCACATGAAAGGGTCCACTTGAGAACATTTGGCGTTTATGTAACAAGAGTAGAGCAGGAAGGTTTCATGTGGTCCGAAACCACAAACATCGTCCCACAACATGGAAAATTTACAGACAATGCGAGACTTTTAAATATTTACATTTTACACGACCGCTCGGTGTAAACTCCAACTTTGGCGCACATCAAAAAACTTTCTAAAATATTCACAAACAGAATCCGAAATGTCAAGAAGCTTATTATGGAAGAAGAAGGGAAGATTCAGATCAGAAAATATGAGAAGAATTTTCCTATGTAAGTTTTGGGATGAATTATGGCATCTGCCTTAGCCTCAAACACGTAGGTCTCCTGTATGTCTTCTTTTTTTAGGTGCATAGAAGGGGCGCCCCAGCATAGGATAGCCATAGACTTAACGACTATTGGGCTTATTTTCAGGTGATAACAATGTGTCCTTATTTTGCTAAAACTGTAGTTTCACCCATCGAATGGTCGCTTAAGTTCATTTTTTAGAAAATGTTAACAACATTTTCAGAATTGAGAGTCCTCAGTGGTTGATACCTTTTAATGGCTAACTGAAAAGATGGTAACAAATTGCAAGCTTTCGAGACTACATACGTCTCTTCATCAGGCAAAGACTAAAACAAATTCTGAAGAATCACATATTTATGCACAACATAGTATAGAGAAAAAAAAAAAAGGGGAAAAAAACCATAGATAAGCTAGGTGACATGAAGCAGAATTACCATGGGTGATAAACAGTTACGTCCATAAATATTGGGCCAATTCTTAGATAAGGAATGTTTTATTGTCCTCTGATTGGGGTCTGGTTCTGTTGTGATGACCCCACATGGTCTGATGGGCAAGTTCCTTAGTTGATGTAAAAAGACATAAATCCATGCGACACATTCATTCCTGCAGTAAGAGTGTCAAAGGTCGTCATCAGTTTATATTCCCAGACTCTCCTGTCTTTCTGCGATTTGAAGTTACCTTTAAGTACAAGTAATTTCATGTCCATAATGTTATGATTTAACAAATGTTATGATGTAACAAAATTTTCAGAATTTGAAAGAACTAGGACCATATATTAGATTAACAAGCACTAAGTTTTTATGTTCCCTTACACATTTATAGCCACGTTTAGGGGCACTTTTACTTTTAACTTAAATACATGTATTTTTGGGTTTAAATATATATATTTTTCAATATGGCCTCATTAAAAAGTTTACACCGTTTGCCTCCTTGAGCCTCTGTGATGTATTGTTTGTTGCTGGCTGTAGAAGGAGTGAACTGAGAATCCATCAGTGAGCACCCTGACTGTAAATGATGCTGTCCGGAGAGTCGGTGCACACAGCACAGACCGGAGCAGAACCTGGGGGAGCGGGAGCGACCGAAGGGGTTTTTGTGTCAATTTGTATGGAAAGTGTGTCTGTGTATAGGGGGAGTGAATATGTTGGGGCTCAAACTGTATATAGGTGGGCTGTGTATGGACTCATACTGTATGTCGGGGGATTGTGTGGTGTCCTACTGTATATAGGGGATGTAGGTGCTCATTCTCTATATAGGGAAGCTGTGTGGTGTCCTACTGTATAAAGGGGCTGTGTGTGGGCTCATACTGTATAAAGGGGGCTCATTCTGTTTTATAGGGGTTCTGTGTGTTGACCCATACTGTATATAGGGATGCTGTGTGGTGTCCTACTGTATAAAGGGGCTGTGTGTGGGCTCATACTGTATAAAGGGGGCTCATTCTGTTTTATAGGGGTTCTGTGTGTTGACCCATACTGTATATAGGGAAGCTGTGTGGTGTCCTACTGTATAAAGGGGCTGTGTGTGGGCTCATACTGTATATAGGGGGCTCATTCTGTATATAGGGGTTCTGTGTGTTGACCCATACTGTATATAGGGGCTCATTCTGTATATAGGGATGCTGTTTGGTATCCTACTGTATATAGGGGCTGTATGTGGGCTCATACTGTATATAGGGGGCTCATTCTGTATATAGGGAGGCTGTGTGGTATCCTACTGTATAAAGGGGCTGTGTGTGGGCTCATACTGTATATAGGGGGCTCATACTCTATATAGGGAGGCTGTGTGGTATCCTACTGTATAAAGGGGCTGTGCGTGGGCTCATACTGTATATAGGGGGCTCATTCTGTATATAGGGATGCTGTGTGGTGTCCTACTGTATAAAGGGGCTGTGTGTGGGCTCATACTGTATATAGGGGGCTCATTCTGTATATAGGGATGCTGTGTGGTGTCCTACTGTATAAAGGGGCTGTGTGTGGGCTCATACTGTATATAGGGGGCTCATTCTGTATATAGGGGAGACTGTGTGGTGTCCTACTGTATATAGGGGCTGTGTGTGGGCTCATACTGTATATAGGGGGCTCATTCTGTATATAGGGATGCTGTGTGTTGACCCATACTATATAAAGGGGGCTCATTCTGTATATAGGGGATGCTGTGTGGTATCCTACTGTATAAAGGGTCTGTGTGTGGGCTCATACTGTATATAGGGGGCTCATTCTGTATAGAGGGGATGCTGTGTGGTATCCTACTGTATATAGGGGCTGTATGTGGGCCCATACTGTATATAGGGGGCTCATTCTGTATATAGGGGCTGTGTGGTGTCCTACTGTATATAGGGGCTGTGTGTGGGCTTATACTGTATATAGGGGGCTCATTCTGTATATAGGGGATGCTGTGTGGTGTCCTACTGTATATAGGGGCTGTGTGTGGGCTCATACTGTATATAGGGGGCTCATTCTGTATATAGGGGCTGTGTGGTGTCCTACTGTATATAGGGGCTGTGTGTGGGCTCATACTGTATATAGGGGGCTCATTCTGTATATAGGGATGCTGTGTGGTGTCCTACTGTATAAAGGGTCTGTATGTGGGCTCATACTGTATATAGGGGGCTCATTCTGTATATAGGGGATGCTGTGTGGTATCCTACTGTATATAGGGGCTGTGTGTGAGCTGATATAGTGTGCTCTGATCTGAAAATAAAATGATTCTGAAAAGATAATTGTTATTTTCAGGGTTTTTTTTTCATATCTTATTTTATAATATTTAACAATAGGTTCACCAATGGTGGAAGCGACATTATAATTCTTCTCCATGATTTTACTCATTTTCCGTGATGAATTTTGCCTACGGGACATTTGAAGAAAGAATTAAAGAAACTATTTGATCGCCTCGTATGTAAGTGAAGAAATATTTGCCGACCATTCAGCCTGCTGACATCCGACAGACCACCTATGTAAACCTTCCTGCTCACCCGTTTCAGCACGGACCACTGGCTGCAGATAAACAGAGCGCAGCGTCTAGAGCCGCGTCTGCGGCCGGGCCGGGCTCAGGATGGGTCTCAGTCCTTCTCCATCCTCACCTCGTTCTATGGCATCTTTTCACATGTTATGGCTATAAAATTCTGCTTTCTGGGCCTCAGTGCATAAGTAAATAAGCGTCCGGCTGCCGGCGATAACGGGGCGGCTGCAGATGTGAGGCGGTGACTACAGGAGGCGACTGCTCGTCTCATCCCGCGTACAGCAGGGACGTCTCAGGAAGATTCTTGTCTATTTTTTTATTTCACCTCTGAGAGATCCCAGAGCTTACAGGAAAGACTTTGTGTAAGAGCCCATTATCCCTTTCTCGCAAACTGTTGCTTTATTAAACATTGGATCATCTAACCGGCAATGCGATGACTATCGAAATTGCACTATCCTAAAATAATGTTTTAGCCCCACCAAAATTTTCTCCAAAATTCTCCCATCTGTCTGACTTGCTTCCAGTGCCTATTGTCAAGTGTAATCCACCTCTAACAGCAGAGCCGCCGAGCTCACCTCTCTGTCAGAATGCTTACAAGCAAAACTGAGCAGGCTAATCACTAGACAATGGCAATGGAAAAGGAGGAAGTTCCAGCTCTCATAGTGCTGGCAGAATGTCAATGAAAAGAAACCACCCACTCAAAAATAGTGGATGGCAAACTAAAGGGAATCTGTCACTGAAAGCAGCACTCCATCCACATCACTGATTGGCAGCGTTCTGCCTATGCACAGTGTACACAGAAAGCTGCCAATCAGAGATGTGGGTGGGGTTATACAGAGCTTAGCATTCAGAGAACTGCAGCAGATAAAAGAGTAGTCTTTATCAAAATGACAGAAAGCAGCCTAGTAAGTGATACATCATTGGAATCAGTGTCTCTGTCTCAAATAGGGTAGCAAAACCCTGACGGATTCATTTTTAAGATGGGAAATGATTTCCCATTTTGCCTCAAACAGCAAAACAGACATAATTCCCCTGATCTATTTTCTATGGACACGCTTGTACAATCATCACTCTTACATTAGTGAATGTTTCGGGGGGCTATTTAGTGTGGTAGAGGGGTTAAACGCTGCGACCTCCAAAGCTTTGGTATACCCAATTCTTATGGAAATGGAACAGAGAAACAGACAATGCTTCTTCTACAGTAATCAATATTGTCATTATATCTCTGCAGGAGCGCACCGCTCCACTGCCTCCCGACTTCCTTCTACTAGGGGGCCGCTGTGCTACAGAAGATTGGCTGAGCCTCTGCAGCATTGGGGGACTTCAGAGCAGAACTCTTTGCTTAGGAAACAGGCCAACTCTGGTAGACCGTAATGGTGGCCGGTAACCTAAACTATAAATTCATACATGGGTGTTCTAAATCTGCGCAGCACCTCAATGTTGGAAACCATGGAGCAATAACATGGCCACAATGATCAAACTAAGATCAGCAAGAGCTTACCCATCAAGTCCCAGCAGAAGACCATGGGGGCTGCCAGAACCTCTAGGACAGGGGTTCCCAATCTGCTGCTCAAGATGCCCATGAGCCAGTGAATTTTGGCTCATGGATGTCTCCCAGCTCAGTGTATTAACACCAGGTGGCTATGGAGAGAAGGTCTCCAGATGATGGCTTTTGTGACTATCCCTGCACAGAAGAGCTGATCTGGATGTGCAAATACTTTCCTTGGGGGCTTAGAAATCTCTTCTTAGTATGGTCAACTTGATGGGAAAAACCTAAATGGAGGTAAGGTGGGAATTCCTGCTTGTCATATATTGCCTTTTTCAATCAGAATGTGGCTCTCAAAATCAGAAAGCTTGGGGGGCCCACTGTTCTAGGAGATGGCCGGATGATAGACTGTCAAAACCGTACAACATCTTCAAAGAATATCTTTGTCCAAGACATTTCTATCACGAGAGGTGGAAGTATGAAGCATTTGTCCTGAATTCCATAATATCTACACAAAGGAACCCTTAGTTCAGGAGCAGAAACATTGCTCCTCCTGGTCTTCCTATAGAATTGTTCATGTAATCAACCTATACCTGAGAGTATGATCCATGAACTTTCAGCAGGTCTTCCACTGGTCCACCATCCTGAGGAAAGGTTAGGAACATACAAAAAACTGTACTCCTTCTCCGCGAGCCTAGGGACTATATGGACTTACAATTATGAATCTATCAGTGGGGCTATGGTCTGTAGACCTGACTTGTATGTGAAGGCATCTCAAGCATTTGGCCACGGTTGCTCTGCCCCTGCCTCTAAGAACTGACAAAGAAGTTTATTTAGTCAACCAAGTAGTCCATGACTTGTGAAAACAGGAAGATGGCAGCAATGAAAGGATTACACTGATTACTCTAGGAGGAGTAATGAAGTGAAGCATCTTCTGAAACCACATTCCAAACTTTATGGTAGAACTGGCCAAATAGAGGACACAATACAGTTGGGGAAAATGTCCAGTTAGGAGCATTTCCACCAAAAGACAAAACTAATGTGAAAATCATAAGATACAGTCATGCCTGAAAGTTTTGACACCCTTCCTTGAAATTGTTCCAGAAAATTAAGTATTTGTCCAAGAAAATTATTGCAATTACACCTATTTGTTATTCACATGTTTATTTCCTTTGTGTGTATTGGAACAACACAAAAAAATACAGAAAAAAGGGCAAATTGGACATAATTTCACACAAAATCCCAAAAATGGGCCAGAGAAATTCTTCACACCCTTTATAATAAATAACTGCAATCAATCGCTTCCTATAACCATCAACAAGCTTCTTACACCTCTCAACTGGAGTTTTGAACCAATCTTCTTTTGCAAACGTCTTCAGGTCTCTCACGTGAAGGCACCTTCCCCCAACATCAATTTGAGGATCTCTCCACAGGTGTTCAATGGGATTTAGATCCGGACTCATTGTTGCCACTCTCCAGTGTTTTTTTCATCCATTTCTGGGTGCTTCTTGAAGTATGTTTGGGGTCATTGTCCTGCTGGAAGACCCATGACCTAGGACGCAAACCCAGCTTTCTGACACTGGGCACTACATTGCGATCCAAAATCTTCAGATTTCATAATGCCTTGCACACAGTCAAGGCACACAGTGGCAGAGGTAGCAAAACAACTCCAAAACATCTTTGAACCTCCACCATATTTGACTGTAGGTACTATGCTCTATTCTTTGTGGGCCTCATTTCTTTTTCGGCAAACAGTAGAATGATGTTGCTAAATCTTGGTCTTATCTGTATACTATTTCACAGAAAAAAGAGTTACTTTTTGGGGGTATAATTAATCATTCACAGAAAGAAACCCCCAATATGTCTACTATGCACATAAAATATACCTTTTATTATATTAGTTTAAAGTTACTTCATAACCAGTGCATAAACCAAAACCATCACCATCTAAAATTATGCAATAGAAAAGGCCAGGGCGGTGCCTAGCCCTGTACTATACTGCCTATATTCTTGAATATTGGAGGATTTTTCCTCTTTTTGTGCCTATACCCTACCTACCAGCGGAGGTTGGCACCCTAGACCCTGCGCAAGTGGCGCCCCCGCTCACCGTCGGCTGTCCCTTCTAGTCTACAGTAACCCTACAAGATGGGGTAGAAAGGAGACAGTTCCATACACACAGTGTGCCCAAATGATGTAATTAGGGTCCTATATATTCACAAGAGATAGACTGGAACCAGTAACCCTATATTGACCCTGCCTGTCAGCGGAGGGCTTTGGATGCCCTATCAGATAAGAAGGATCTTGTGTTTAAATCATCCGACAAGGGGGGTAACCTGGTGATTCTTGATCATACTGGTTATAAGGAGATATGCCTTAGAATATTGATGGATGTGTCAACATACGGGTTGCTACGGAATGATCCAAATGAGAGGTTTAATGCTGAGTTGGGCGGTATACTTATGGAAGCCTTGACCTCTGGTTTGATATAAAAAAATTAAAAAGACTTTATGATGAAAAAAACACCAATTATACCTGTTTTTTACGCACTACCCAAGGTGAATAAAGGTTTGTCACCTTTAAAAGGACGACCGATAGTCTCAGGAAACGATTCTATCATACAGAACTGCGGTGTATACATTGATAAGGTTTTGAGGTAGTTCGTAACAGCTTTACCATCTTACATACGTGATACGTCAGATTTATTGTTAAAGATTGAAGATGTTGTGGTTGGTAAAGATACTTTATTGGCGTCAACTGACGTCGAAGCACTATATAGTAGCATCCCGCATGTTATGCGATTACGAGCTGTTGATTTTTTCTTAAAATCCAGGGGCACTCAATTCGTTGAACACAATTGTTTTATATTGTTATATTATATATATATATATGTTATATTTATATATTGTTTTATATTGCATCTCTTACAGTTCATACTGACCCACAATTATTTTCTTTTTGAAGTTCTACCACCAGCTCAGGGGCACAGCAATGGGTAGTCCCTGTGCTCCAACATATTCTACGGGACAGCCGTCGGTGAGCGGGGGGGCGCCACTTGCGCAGGTTCTAGGGTGCCAACCTCCGCTGGTAGGTAGGGTATAGGCAGTATAGTACAGGGATAGGCACCGCCCTGGCCTTTTCAATTTTTTCTCTGCCTTCCACATCCAGAGAGATTCGCTACAGTGCCATGGGTTGTAAACTTCTTATGTTGCGCATCGTGGACAAAGGAACATCAAGATCTCTGGAGATGGATTTGTAACCTTAAGATTGTTGACATTGTTCAACAATTTTAGTTCTCAAGTCCTCAGACAGTTCTCTTTTCCTCTTTCTGTTTTCCATAATTAGTGTGGCACGCACAGACACACAATGCAAAAATTGAGTCAACGTCTCTTCTTTTTTATCTGGTATCAGGTGTGATGTACACATTGCCCACACCTGTTACTTGCCACAGGTGAGTTTGAACGAGCATCACATGCTTGAAACAAAGTTGTTTACCCACAATTTTGGAAAGGTGCCAACAATTTTCTCTGGCCCATTTTGGGGGTTTTGTGTGAAATTATGTCCCATTTGCATTTTTTTTTACTTTCTTTTTTTGTGTTGATCCAATACAAACAAAGGAAATAAACATGTGTATAACAAGATATTTGTAATTGCAATACATTGGGAGAAATACTTCATTTTCTGGAACAATTTCAAGAGTACCAACACTTTTGGCCATGACTGTATACCCTTATCTGGCAAAACTAGGGTGGTCATACACCTTTACACATTCTCCTAACCTACCTTAGAGGAACTAGCACATTTTTAATTTTGGCATCAACTTTGAGCCCAGATGCCCAGCGTGTGCCACGTTTTGGCTGGTGAGGACCAAGTACAAAAAGCTTGAGATCCTACTGTATCTGGCATTAGCTCAGAACTAAACTGATCACAAACTCAGTGAAGGTCCGAAAAAATATATTAGGGGGTCTCCGTTCCCTTAAAGGGATTTCCCTTTTCAGATCAGAGGTATCGGCTTCCAGAAACCTCACTAATGTCACCAGAGCAATAGACATTCTTGCTGAGTGGTGCTATGTTCTGGCTCATGTAGTGACGGCACTAGAGGATATTCATAAATCCTCTACACAGAGGAACAAAGCAGGGTCTCTAGTGCCACCTATTGGAAACAGCAATATCAACCCTTTAGAGGGAATATGTCACCAGGTTTTTGCTCCCCCATCTGGGAGCAGCATAATATAGGGGCAGAGACCCTGATTCCAGTGATGTATCACTTACTAGGCTGCTTGCTGTCACTTTGTTTTTTTATTTGCTGCAGTCCTCGGAATGCTGAGCTCTGTATAACTCCGCCCACGCCACTGATTGGCAGCTTTCTGTGTACACTCTGCATAGCCAGAAAGCTGCCAGTCATTGGTGGGGGGGCGGGGTTATACAGAGCAGGAGGACTAGATGGTACGAGACAACTTGTCCTGATAAAATCACTGTTTTATCAACAGGAGATTATCAAAACTACAGCAAGCAGCCCAGTAAGTGATGCAGCACTGGAATCAGGTTCTCCGTCTCTACATCATACTGCTCTCAGATTAGGCAGAAAAACCAGGGGACAGATTCCCTTTAAGGAACCTTGCCACATGAGAAGATATAAAGCCAAAACAGAGGTCCCATATGCATGTAACTGGGGATTCTTGCCCTTCTTCAGTGCGAAATTAGGAAAAACTGGCTAGGTGAGAGGTGGTGTCTAAGGAGTAAGGTTTCTTCTTACAAAGTTATAAATGTCCAGTTTTTTCTCTTATTTTATTCCCTCTGTTTCTGAGTATTCCTTTTTTAATGCACTATTTATTTACAGAGATCTGGGCTTTTTTTATTTAGTGCTATTTTTTATTGTTTTTACTAAGTGGACGATTCTCAAGGGATCCTCTGGGGCGTGTCTTTTTTGCCCCGTGAGCACCACCCCCTTGGTTCCGACCATAAAAATTAGCTCTAAGAGGAAAAAAATGCCCATATTTCTGGAACCATATGATGCATTTAAAAAAAAAATAGGCACAGGGAGCAATGGGAATAAAATAATTGAAAAAAATGGCCACTTTTAACAGGTCCTCCTTAAGGAGACCGCTGTCTTAGGAGGAATCTCATTATATGACACATCCCATAGAAGCTGAATCTTCACGGCCGTACAAGGTGACAAACATGGTGCAACCTCAAAGTTTGCCTATATGGGAAGAAGTCATAATCGACTATGACAAAATAACAAAAATCAGATGCTGCTAAGGGAGGATTCTTAATGTGCGGAGAACGAAGCCCCGGAGAGGAGACTCGGAGGAATACCGCACTTCCTGAGCCTCCTAGATGTCAGAGATTACAGCTGCAAAGGGGGGAAATAAGGGGGGAATTTTATTTCGGGAAGGTTTTATCCGTTGACGGATATATACACCTCCATGTCCCCAGATCAGTGGGGGTCTGACACCCTCTACCAAGCACAAGTTATCAGCTCTAATGGTGGCTGGATGTAAAAGTGTATGGAGCAAAACAGAACAGCACCTGGATAGCGCTCTCTAGTGGTCACTTCCAGATACTGCAGATCATCTACCATTCTCTAGAGATGCTGAACTGCAGTACCCAGGAGTGTCCACTAATCAATGTATGGCGCTGTGCTGACTTCATACACAGCGGATGAGTGGAGGTGGCAGATGTAAGACCCCCCACTTATGTGATATTGATCTCCTATCTCACGGATATATGATCAATATCAAAGGAGAGGACAACCCCTTTAAGTGTTGGATCTTCAGGAATAGAGGCAATGGCGTTTCCTAGATTCATTGTTATTATGTTCTAGTGATCAGAATGGTCACAGCAGACATTAGTGGTGGTGGTTTATGCTATTATGCCACCAATGTCTATGATATGACAATCCCTTTAAGGGGAGCGTGTCACTAAATATTCTAAAGGCCCTCATACACATTACATTAATGTTGGGCGCTGATTATGGAAGGACTAATATGTATGGGGGTTCCCAACACTCTCCAACAGATGATGATGGATTAGAGAAGGATCTGAGATGTTGAATATCAATGGCCGATGCCTTTATCCTCAAGGACAAGGTGCTGGGCATTATTAGAGGCCCATTATTAAGTGCTCATTATTAGTGGTCCATTACTAGAGCCCCATTATTAGAGGCCCATTATTAAGTGCTCATTATTATAGGTTCATTATAAGAGGCCCATTATTAGTGGTCCATTTTTAGAGGCCCATTATTAGTGGCCCATTATTATAGGTCCATAATAAGGGGTCCATTATTAGTGGCCCATTATTAAGTGCTCATTATTAGTGGTCCATTATTAGAGGCCCATTATTAGTGGCCCATTATTATAGGTCCATAATAAGGGGTCCATTATTAGTGGCCCATTATTAGTGGCCCATTATTAGAGGTCCATTATTAGTGGCTCATTATTAGTGGTCCATTATTAGTGGCTCATTATTAGTGGTCCATTATTAGAGGTCCATTATTAGTGGCTCATTATTAGAGGTCCATTATTAGTGGCCCATTATTAGAGGTCCATTATTAAGTGCTCATTATTATAGGTTCATTATAAGAGGCCCATTATTAGTGGCCCATTATTAAGTGCTCATTATTAGTGGTCCATTTTTAGAGGCCCATTATTAGAGACTAATTACTAGTGGTCCATTATTAAGTGCTCATTATTATAGGTCCATTATGTGGGGTCCATTATTAGAGGCCCATTATTAGAGGCCCATTATTAAGTGCTCATTATTAGCGGTCCATTATTAGGGGCCCATTATTAGTGGCCCATTATTAGAGGTCCATTATTAGAGGTCCATTATTAGTGGCTCATTATTAGTGGTCCATTATTAGTGGTCCATTATTAGTGGCTCATTATTAGTGGTCCATTATTAGAGGTCCATTATTAGTGGCTCATTATTAGTGGTCCATTATTAGTGGTCCATTATTAGTGGCTCATTATTAGTGGTCCATTATTAGAGGTCCATTATTAGTGGCTCATTATTAGTGGTCCATTATTAGAGGTCCATTATTAGTGGCTCATTATTAGTGGTCCATTATTAGTGGCTCATTATTAGTGGTCCATTATTAGAGGTCCATTATTAGTGGCTCATTATTAGTGGTCCATTATTAGAGGTCCATTATTAGAGGTCCATTATTAGAGGCCCATTATTAAGTGCCCATTATTAGTGGCCCCTCATACTGACCATCCACTGACTTCCTTATCTGGATTGGTGACTGATTCCTTCTAACCACTGTGTAATCCGAGGTTCTGCTACTTTCTATGTTTAATTTCCTTCCTATTTTCCCAAATATTTCCTTGCTTTCTGTAAACAGAAACATCATCTACATCCAGGAGCAGAAAACCTGCAGACCGGAGATTTCTCAATGGCATCCGCTGTGTATCACACGTTGTCTACACTGATACATTGATGCAAAGTAAAGGAACACGATAGAGGTTTACGTCTAAATAAACTTTTAAAAACTATAATAAAGCCCTGTTCACACTGAGCTTTGGGGATTTCTACTGAGATCTCACTAAAAACAGGATTCAAACTAACCACCTACTGTGTTTCTGTGATTGTCTAAATAGATGGATAATTTCAGTAAAAAAAACTACAAAAAAAAACAGAGTTAAAATGAACGCTGTGCGTTTCACTGCAGGCTATGGCCCCATCAGGGTTCCCCTGAATCCTGTGGCATAAATGCAATGTGAACAAGGCGTAAGGCTGTATTCACAGAAACCATGATGCAGCGCTGGATGTCAAAGGGGTAACCTCTCTCCTTGTGGAGAGTGACATGCCAGTGTACGGAGACTTATAGGCCATGCAATGCTCCGCTGGGAAATTAAATTTGCTGTCATGCCAGTGTAAGGAGACTTATAGGCCATGCAATGCTCTGCTGCTGAATTAAACTTACCGATCTGCCAGTGTAAGGATTGTTATAGGCCATATACAATGCTCCTTTGGGAAATTACATTTGCTGCCATGCCTCTCTAAGGGCTTGTTCACACGATGCGGTTTTCGCTGCGGATCCGCATCCTTTTTCCATGCAGGGTACAGTACAATGTTACCCTATGGAAAAAGAAAACCGCTGTTCCCACGTTCCTTTTTTCCGCTGGAAAATCCGCGCTGATTTTCTGCGGAAAAAAAGAAGTACCATGTCAATTCTTTCTGCGGATTCCGCTGCGGGTTTCCACCTGCACCAATAGGAAAATGCAGCTGGAAACCCGCAGTGGAATCCGCAATAGAAAAAGGACTGAAAACCGTAGTGAAAACCACCGCAGGTTTTGCACTGCGGTTTTCCCAAATCAGGACCTGAAAATTCCGCAGCGAAAAAAGGATCGTGTGAACATAGCCTAAGGAGACTTATACGTCATGCAATACTCCACTGGGAAATTAAATTTGCTGCCACGCCAGTGTAAGGAGACTTATGTGTCATGCAATGTTCCTCTCGAAAATTAAATTTGCTGACATGCCACTGTAAGGAGACTTATAAGCCATACAATGCTCCTTTCGAAAATTAATTAATGCCAGTGTAAGGAGACTTACTGTGCAATGCTCCTCTGGGAACCGAAACTTGTAGTGCTGAATGTGTTCCTGGAAGCAACTAGCTGATCCCATTTACTTTCGGAAGTCCGTCACTACGTTACAAATACGCGCATATTACCCTGTTCTTCCTTCTGAAGCCGCCATGGAGCCTCCTGTGTGAACAGGGCCCAAGACCGGCACATTATTTTATAGCCCCGGAGTGTGAACACTAATGCCCCCATACACTGACAGCAAGCAGAGGGCTAAGGAATGAATTCACACAAGTTGGAAAAAGTTCATTGTAACTGGAAGACCCCCGTAATGTCACCTCCTCTTACCATCTGCCCTACACTCCGACCAGTTATTGGCCCCCAGTAGTCACTGACTAGTCATGATAGTTCAGCAGCGGCCATACAATGTACAGTGCCCGCTCCCATGACAAGCTGGGAGTTGTAGTTCTACTGGAGATGGTAGTAGTTATTACTGCTGCATGTAGCCCCTCCTTACCCGATTGGCAGGGTCCCTTGTGCACCTGCAGCACCGGTGAGTGCCCCTGCTGCAGCGCCCTCCTGCTGGCGATCTTCAGCTGGCACAGGTTGTGGTAGGTCTGCCCGTCGTTGGCACACACCTCATAGTCGTGCTTGCACTGGCAGGTGCCCTTCAGCCCTCTCTTGCCGGGGGGCGGCTTGCACTGCAGGGTGTCGCCGCATGGGGGGTCTCCCTCCCGGCCGCAGAGCTCTCCTTCCCCCGCTGCGCAGATCAGGCAGCAGTTGCAGCGGTCCGGCACATACCCGCTGGGGCACACCGGGCTGGGGCAGCGGGACACCTCACAGCGGGACGGGCAGGCGGAGGAGCCCAGGAGCAGGGGGAGCAGCAGCAGCAGTGATCGGCAGCAGCCTGGCATCCTGAGCGGAGGATGATGAGGGCAGTGACTGAGCCTGTGTTATATGGGAGGGGATGTGTGCACTGGAGGATGGGGATGTGTGCACTGGAGGCTGGGGGTGTTACTGCGGGGAAGGCTCAGCCCCCAGCACCGCTGCCACCTACCAGCCTGGGCCAGTGGGCATGTGCCGGACTGTGGGGGAAACTGCTCAACCAGCACTTCCATAAGAAGTCAGGAAATGGCTGAGGTTGGGGGTCTGGAGCTGCCAGGACACAGGATGACTGATCCACACCACAATCCTGCAGCCATTTCTACATTATCATATTTCGGGATTGTAATATAAGCAATTGCCCAATATGATGTGAGGAGCCAAAAGTTTGGAAACACATTTTTTTTCCCATTTGTACAGACCAATTAAAGTCAATAATTCATTAGGAGATGCTCGGAAATGCGTTGAACACCCCAAGAAATAAAACTGTTACGGTCTCATTCACGCGTCAATATTTTATCAAGAATATTTGTAGGCTAAACCAGGAATGGAACTCAGGGAGAAAACCTATAATTGTGAGATTGACATCTGTTCTGTGTTTTGTTTTCCAATGTTTTTTATTATATGTTTTTAGTAATATAACAAATTACAATATTTAAAGGGATAAAAGATAAAGACAAAAAAAAGGTGGGAAAAGGTTCAGGGTAAATAAGGGGAAAGGGAGGGAAACTAATAGGGAATATAGGAAAGGGGGAAAAGGAAGAATTAAAGGGATAGATGGAAAATATAAAAGAGAGACGCGTACAGACTGAGAAAATGAGCGGGAAAGCGAAAATAAATAAATGATTACTCCTGTAATTTTCTGATTAGGATAATGAATAATAATGAATAATGATAATGAATAATAATAATGATAATAATAATAATGAACACTTGTTTCCTTTCTTCATAGGGAGGTTTTTCTTGTAGCTATTGTTCTGTGTTGTGGAGACGCTCCTAGCTTATACTGATCAGAAATACTAAACACTGAAAAAAGATGATACTAAGTCCAAGAAGTATCAAACTATAAACATCTTTATTATTAAAAACATCATCCGACATAGGTGAAGGAAGTGAAATACAGAGCCGCAATTGAAAGAATGCTGTACAAAAACGAGAGGCGCGTGCCCAGGAACTCAAATTATCAGTAACCCAAATCTCTAGTCTCTCATAGGTGTCCCAGTGTGAACGTATTCGCTATACAATCTATGATGTCCAATCAGTGTCACAATCTGGACATATCCTATATAGAGATCTGGAGAGACATAATCAACACAGTGGATAGCAATATACATCATCACATCTCCTTTGGCTAAAATCGCCCTGGAGTATCTAATAACAAAATAACATAATGCAGAAAGCTATTTACCCGTCAGAGTGCGGTAAAGATGTCCGGGGGGACGTGCCTCCGCCCCGATGCGCGTTTCGGAGAACTACCTTCGTCAGGGGGCATTCAATTCTAATACCCGAGGGGTTTAAAAAAGTTTGAACCCAGAAGAGTATCGCATGCTGACGTGCGTTGCCATGACCACCGCGACGTCGGCGAGCGTCCCAACTCACCAGCGGGAGGAGAGCAACCACGGGGGCCCCACGTGATCGCAAACCACCCGACCGAGGCAAGGCAGCACGCGAGCGCAGCAGGGCAGGAGAACACACATACAGCCAAGAAATAACCTAATCATGGATATACACACAGTCCCTATACGTGCGTAATACAATGAACGGAGGCATAATCATGATACAGTAACCAACAGCGTAGCAGTCATGGTCACAAGAACATACCGTATACATAATACACATCGTTTTTAAACCATATATATTTAAAGGAATCAAGGTATAATGATTGTCCCATTAAATTCAAAGTGGTATATACCTTCTTTTTAGGGGTCCATAGTAGAGCAAGATTGCTGAGCACATAGGGTAAGGAATCATATTAATAAATATTAACTAATTATAAAGGTGGTAGGGGATGAAATATGTCATTATTACAAATACACATCCAGAAACCTATACCTTCTTAATGTACCAGCAGACATTGCTCCACATGGACACCCACGCAAAGAAATCATAATGTAATGAGTATACTGACATATATATATCTGTATATCATAACATGCATCCATCGGGAGGCGTTGCATAATTGGAGCTTCAAGTAACACTACAGAGGAACCTCAGCCCAATAGAGTGGTCCAAAGATCTCTACATCCGTAAAACAACAGGTTCCTATATAGTAATGTCCAGTCTAGTTTCTTGTTCAGAATTAGTAGCGTTTCTTGAGTCACCGAGGACATCCAATTGAACTCTCTTCCATACTGTGGTAACAATCCATGATGAAAAGGAAGAAGAAGGACAGAGTTGCATGAAGAGTGGCACCAACGGTCATACCATCACCACCGAGATAAATATCATATGTAATACTAAAACAGGAATAAAAATGGTTAAAAACAACACAGCACTCTACAAAAAGAGGCTCAAAAGCACAGCAAAACCAGCGATCATAGAAACGGGGCATAGCTAATGTTATCACTTAATCCCACTGGATGAACGGTGTTAAGGGTCCAAATCCATCTAGATTCGATCTGGGCAAGTCGTTGAAAGGTACAGTACCACCACCCCGAATACCCACCTCTAGCACTTCCGGGTTTAAACCTTTTTAAACCACTCGCGTATTAGAATTGAATGCCCCCTGACGAAGGTAGTTCTCCGAAACGCGCGTCGGGGCGGAGGCACGTCCCCCCGGACATCTTGACTGCACTCTGACGGTAAATAGCTTTCTGCATTATGCTATTTTGTTATTAGATACTCCAGGGCGATTTTAGCCAAAGGAGATGTGATGATGTATATTGCTATCCACTGTGTTGATTATGTCTCTCCAGATCTCTATATAGGATATGTCCAGATTGTGACACTGAATGGACATCATAGATTGTATAGCGAATACGTTCACACTGGGACACCTATGAGAGACTAGAGATTTGGGTTACTGATAATTTGAGTTCCTGGGCACGCGCCTCCCGTTTTTGTACAGCATTCTTTCAATTGCGTCTCTGTATTTCACTTCCTTCACCTATGTCGGATGATGTTTTTAATAATAAAGATGTTTATAGTTTGATACTTCTTGGACTTAGTGTCATCTTTTTTCAGTGTTTGCTATTTAATCATGATGATAGGTCAGATAGTCTTTTTGTACATGGGTACTGGTTACTAAACTAATTATATATACCACTAGATGGTGGCCCGATTCTAATGCATCGGGTATTCTAGAATATGTATGTCCACGTAGTATATTGCCCAGCCACGTAGTATATTGCCCAGTGACGTAGTATATTGCCCAGCGACGTAGTATATTGCCCAGTGTTGTAGTATATTGCCCAGTGTCGTAGTATATTGCCCAGTGAGGTAGTATATTGCCCAGTTACGTAGTATATTGCCCAGTTACGTAGTATATTGCCCAGTGACGTAGTATATTGCCCAGTGACGTAGTATATTGCCCAGTGACGTAGTATATTGCCCAGTGACGTAGTATATTGCCCAGTGACGTAGTATATTGCCCAGTGACGTAGTATATTGCCCAGCGATGTAGTATATTGCCCAGTGACGTAGTATATTGCCCAGCCACGTAGTATATTGCCCAGGGACGTAGCATATTGCCCAGTGACGTAGTATATTGCCCAGTTACGTAGTATATTGCCCAGTGACGTAGTATATTGCCCAGTGGCGTAGTATATTGCCCAGTGACGCAGTATATTGCCCAGTGACGTAGTATATTGCCCAGTGACATAGTATATTGCACAGCGACGTAGCATACAGCACAGAGCCACGTAGTATATTGCCCAGTTACGTATGTCACAGGTTAAAAAATAAACATATACTCACCTTCCGAGGATACCCTTGTAGTTCTGTCGCCTGTTCGGTGCAGGCGGCAGCTTCCGGTCCCAGGGTGTGATGACGTCGCGGTCACATGACCGTGACATCATGGCAGGTCCTTCTCGCAGACCATCCTTGCCACCGGAACCTGCCGCTTGCATGGACCGGTCACCGGAGCGTCGCGAGGAGCGGGAAAGGCGGCGGAAGGTGAGTATATAATGATTTTTTATTTTTTTATTATTTTTAACATTAGATGTTTTTACTATTGAGGCTGCATAGGCAGCCTCAATAGTAAAAACTTGGTCACACAGGGTTAATAGCGGCGGGCGGTAACGGAGTGAGTTACCATCGGCATAACGCGGTCCGTTACCACTGGCATTAACCCTGTGTGAGCCGTGACTGCGGGGAGTATGGAGCGGGCGCCGGGCACTGACTGCAGGGGAGTAGGGAGGGACTAATCGGACTGTGCCCGTCGCTGATTGGTCGCGGCAGCCATGACAGGCAGCTGGCGAGACCAATCAGCGACTTGGATTCCATGACAGACAGAGGCCGCGACCAATGAATATCCGTGACAGACAGACAGAAAGACAGAAGTGACCCTTAGAGAATTATGTCGTAGATGCAGAAATGCCATATAGGTTGCTATCTGATCAGAAATACTGATGTGTGAATGAAGACCAAGGTTTAATTCACGTGTCCGTTTTTCTTGTACAAGTGCTATACAAATTTTTCATGGACAAAACTTGTATCGTAACGTGTATGGGGTCACTCACGTGCCCATGATTTTTTGCGGAACTTATGTTCCATGTAGAATTACGGAACCATGTTTGATTTTGATTCGAGTGTCATGTCTGAAATAGCAATGCAAGTCTATGGGTCCGTGAAAAAATCAGACTGCAATGAGAGGCAGAGAAAAGTCTCCTCACCTTGGCACGTCAGGCTTGACATGTCACTCTCTGCAAGGTGAAACTTTACCCCTTAGCTCCCGGTCAGATGCCTCTCACTCAGCCCAACCAGAAGTTACATAAACTTTCTTTTTTTCTTGGTTTCTCATCCGAGAAAAACTAATGATACTCTGACCAAACTCTGATGGTAAAAATTGAAACTGACCAAGCTCTGTTGTAACGCTTATTATAAAAAAACACTGATGAAAATTGGACTGAATTTCTCAAGTGAAAAATCAATTATGTGTGAATAAGGCACATCTGATATGAGACACACAGGGAGGACCTTTTTCAGCAGTCTATAAGCTGTATGCCAATATTAGTAGTTTAGATAGAATTAATGTGACAGATTCCCTTTAAAATACCTTGTATATCACTTTCTCTCTTTCTGGAAATTCCTGCAGCTCTTTTAATGTTGCTGTCGGCCTCTTGGCAACCTCCTGGACCAATTTTCAACTTGGGTCTTCATTAATTTTTGAGGTACGTCCTTTAACCTATATGCAGATATTAGTAGTTTAGATGGATTTAATGTGATGACAGATTCCCCTTAGAATACCTTGAATTTCACTTTCCCTCTCTGTATAAATTCCTGCAGCTCCTTTAATGTTGCCGTCAGCCTCTTTTTACGCTCCTGGACCAATTTTCAACTTGTGTCTTCATTCATTTTTGAGGTACGTCCACTTTTAGGTAATGTCAATGTTGTACCAAATTTGAGCCACTTCTTGATGATCGTCTTGACAGCGTTCCACGGTATATGTAATGCCCTGGAAATTTTTTTGCACCCTTCTCCTCACTGGTAACTTTCAATAATGAGATCCCTTTGCTGTGTTGTAAGATGTTTACAGACTATGGCTCTTGCTGTAAAATGCAACTAAGAAAATGTCAGGAAAATCCTCCGAGAATGGTAAAACTTTATATAGGACTAATCATAATCCCTGTAAATGATGGCAGCTGTGCACTGACTACTATGTAAGATGAATAAATGCAAATTTTCTCGTCAGAGAGGAAGAGGACCAGAACTCTAGTGCCACCTATTGGGAGTAGCAATACTACAAGTCAATATCGACCATCAAACAAGACTTGCCACAGGACATAGGTTAAAAGCCAAACCAGAATCTCAATTTGCAGACACTGTGTTTCAGGGTACTACTCCTCATCAGTGCAAAGTGTGAGATCTGGCTTGGCTGGGTGAGAAGCGTTGGACCGGGATCCAAGGGGTAAAGTTTAATCTTGCAGAGATTGACATGCCAAGCCTGACGTGCCAAGGTGAGGAGACTTTTCTCTGCAAGGGGAAACGTTACCCCTTGGGTCTTAGTCAGATGCCTCTCACTCAGCCAAACCAAATCTAACGGTTTGCACTGACGAGGGGGCATTACCTTGAAATCCAGTGTCTGCAAATTGAGATTTTGGCTTTGGCTTTTATCCTAAGTCATGTGACAAGGCTCGTTAGAGGGTCGATGTTAACTGTTGATTCCAATAGGAGGCGCTAGAGTTCTAGTTCTCATTCTCTCTGAAGAGACAATTTTCATATTTCCTAGAGGAGCATTGCATGACTTAAAAGTCTCCTAACCTTGGCATGTCACTCTCCGCAAGGAGAAACGTTAATGCTTGGATCCCGCTGTACAGTACAGTTATAAAAGGGTGTTCACACTTATGGAATAAAATTATTTTAGTTTTTTTATTTTTATTTCTCCCTCAAAATTATTTTAGGATTTTTTTTTTTTCAAATGAATTGTACAGATTATGGGTGACATTAAAAATGGAAAAAACTCAAACATATTATTCGAGCATGCCGAGATCACTCTGTTAGCACAAAAGCATGCTCAGATAACACCTTATCCCAGCACATACGTCACAGTCATGGATCGTGTGTATGAAGCGGATTTAGGAGCTGACCCCACTCCATACTGGGTAGATGCCACCTGAGTGACATGGCCAAGCATCTGCCTGTAGAAGCAATGATCAGAGTTAGCTCAGATCACTGCTGTTTAACCATTTAAATGCCGTTGTCAACTACTATGACATTTAACTGGCTAGTGTGGTGATTAAGCGATCTAGGAGTCTCGATGAGTTACCACCACGGCAGTCAGGGACGGTGAATGCCCCCGATCACTGCCATGTTGGTGGTCCTATGGACTTGATAGGAGGATGTTATTTTAACTAAACAAGCTAATTAAAGCTAATAAATAGCTAATATCAAACGATCACAAGTGCAAATAAAAAAATAATGTTTTAAATACTTAAAAAATATTCAATTTTTGTAGGAATCTGTTACCAGATTTCTGCTCCCTAATCTGAGTACAGTATAATGTAGAAACAGAGACCCTGATTCCAGCTATGTTATGACCCCAATGGCGAGGGTCTCAGAGGAACGTGGAAGTCTGCAGAATACAAAAATCCAGCTCATAGGGCAGTGGTAACTGGGTTGACCATATATCTACTCCTAACGCCAACACTAGAAGTAGCCGGGGATCATTCCTACGTTGATTCTAGATGACACGCGCCAGCCGGAGAATCTAGCTACCCCTAGTAGAGGAAAACAAAGACCTTTCTTGCCTCCAGAGAAGGGGACCCCAAAGCTGGATAGAAGCCCCCCACAAATAATGACGGTGAGGTAAGAGGAAATGACAAACACAGAAATGAACCAGGTTTAGCACAGAGAGGCCCGCTTACTGATAGCAGAATAAAGAAAGGTAACTTATATGGTCAACAAAAACCCTATCAAAATCCACACTGGAAATTCAAGAACCCCCGAACCGTCTAACGGTCCGGGGGGAGAACACCAGCCCCCTAGAGCTTCCAGCAAAGGTCAGGATATAGATTTGGAACAAGCTGGACAAAAATACAAAACCAAAACAAATAGCAAAAAGCAAAAGGCAGACTTAGCTGATATAACTGGAACCAGGATCAGTAGACAAGAGCACAGCAGACTAGCTCTGATAACTACGTTGCCAGGCATTGAACTGAAGGTCCAGGGAGCTTATATAGCAACACCCCTAACTAACGACCCAGGTGCGGATAAAAGGAATGACAGAAAAACCAGAGTCAAAAAACTAGTAACCACTAGAGGGAGCAAAAAGCAAATTCACAACAGTACCCCCCCCCTTAGTGAGGGGTCACCGAACCCTCACCACGACCACCAGGGCGATCAGGATGAGCGGCATGAAAGGCACGAACTAAATCGGCCGCATGAACATCAGAGGCGACCACCCAGGAATTATCCTCCTGACCATAGCCCTTCCACTTGACCAGGTACTGAAGCCTCCGCCTGGAGAGGCGAGAATCCAAGATCTTCTCCACCACGTACTCCAACTCGCCCTCAACCAACACCGGAGCAGGAGGCTCAGCAGAAGGAACTACAGGCACAATGTACCGCCGCAACAAGGACCTATGAAATACATTGTGAATAGCAAACGACACAGGAAGATCCAGACGAAAAGATACAGGATTAAGGATTTCCAATATCTTGTAAGGCCCAATAAAACGAGGTTTAAATTTGGGAGAGGAGACCTTCATAGGAACAAAGCGGGAAGAAAGCCACACCAAATCCCCAACGCGTAGTCGGGGACCCACACCGCGGCGGCGGTTGGCAAAGCGCTGAGCCTTCTCCTGTGACAACTTCAAGTTGTCCACCACATGATTCCAGATCTGCTGCAACCTATCCACCACAGAATCCACCCCAGGACAGTCAGAAGGCTCCACATGACCCGAAGAAAAGCGAGGATGGAAACCAGAGTTGCAGAAAAAAGGCGAAACCAAGGTGGCGGAACTAGCCCGATTATTAAGGGCAAACTCAGCCAACGGCAAGAATGTCACCCAATCGTCCTGATCAGCAGAGACAAAACACCTCAAATAAGCCTCCAAAGTCTGATTGGTTCGCTCCGTCTGTCCATTAGTCTGAGGATGGAAAGCAGACGAAAACGACAAATCAATGCCCATCCTACTACAAAAGGATCGCCAGAACCTGGAAACAAACTGGGATCCTCTGTCTGACACAATATTCTCAGGGATGCCGTGCAAACGAACCACGTTCTGGAAAAACACAGGAACCAGATCGGAAGAGGAAGGCAGCTTAGGCAAAGGAACCAAATGGACCATCTTGGAGAAGCGATCACATATCACCCAGATAACGGACATGCCCTGAGATAGCGGAAGATCAGAAATGAAATCCATGGAGATATGTGTCCAAGGTCTCTTCGGGACAGGCAAGGGCAAGAGCAAACCGCTGGCACGAGAACAGCAAGGCTTAGCTCGAGCACAAGTCCCACAGGACTGCACAAATGACCGCACATCCCTTGACAAGGAAGGCCACCAAAAGGACCTGGCCACCAGATCTCTGGTGCCAAAAATTCCCGGGTGACCTGCCAACACCGAGGAATGAACCTCGGAAATGACTCTGCTGGTCCACTTATCCGGGACAAACAGTCTGTCAGGTGGACAAGACTCAGGCCTATCAGCCTGAAATCTCTGCAACACACGTCGCAGATCCGGAGAAATAGCTGACAAGATAACTCCATCTTTAAGAATACCAACAGGATCAGCGACTCCAGGAGCATCAGGCACAAAGCTCCTAGAAAGAGCATCGGCCTTCACATTCTTTGAACCTGGTAAATACGAGACAACAAAATCAAAGCGGGAGAAAAACAATGACCAGCGGGCCTGTCTCGGATTAATGCGCTTAGCAGACTCGAGATACATCAGATTTTTGTGATCAGTCAAGACCACCACACGATGCTTAGCACCCTCGAGCCAATGACGCCACTCCTCAAATGCCCATTTCATGGCCAACAACTCCCGATTGCCCACATCATAATTTCGCTCGGCAGGCGAAAATTTCCTAGAGAAAAAGGCACAAGGCTTCATAACAGAGCAACCAGGGCCTCTCTGCGACAAAACGGCCCCTGCCCCAATCTCCGAAGCATCCACCTCAACCTGAAAGGGAAGTGAGACGTCAGGCTGGCACAAAACAGGCGCCGAAGTAAACCGGCGTTTCAACTCCTGGAAAGCCTCCACGGCAGCAGGAGCCCAGTTAGCTACATCGGAGCCCTTCTTGGTCATATCCGGCAAAGGTTTCACAATGCTAGAAAAATTAGCGATAAAACGACGGTAGAAGTTAGCGAAGCCCAAGAACTTCTGAAGACTCTTAACTGACGAGGGCTGAGTCCAATCAAGAATAGCTCGGACCTTGACTGGGTCCATCTCCACAGCAGAAGGGGAAAAAATGAACCCCAAAAAGGGAACCTTCTGTACACCAAAGAGACACTTTGAGCCCTTGACAAACAAAGAATTTTCACGCAAAATTTTAAAGACCAACCTGACCTGCTCCACATGCGAATCCCAATTATCAGAAAAAAACAAAATATCATCCAGATAAACAATCAAAAATTTATCCAGATACTTCCGGAAAATGTCATGCATAAAGGACTGAAAAACTGAAGGCGCATTGGAGAGCCCAAAAGGCATCACCAAGTACTCAAAATGACCTTCGGGCGTATTGAATGCGGTTTTCCATTCATCACCTTGCTTAATGCGCACAAGGTTGTACGCACCACGAAGGTCTATCTTGGTGAACCACTTGGCACCCTTAATCCGGGCAAACAAGTCAGACAACAGCGGTAAAGGATACTGAAATTTGACAGTGATCTTATTTAAAAGCCGATAATCAATACAAGGTCTCAAAGATCCGTCCTTTTTTGCCACAAAAAAGAATCCCGCACCAAGAGGGGAAGAAGACGGACGAATATGTCCTTTTTCCAGAGACTCCTTGATATATGAACGCATAGCGGTATGTTCAGGTACCGACAGATTAAACAGTCTTCCCTTAGGAAATTTACTGCCTGGGATCAAATCTATAGCACAGTCACAGTCCCTATGAGGAGGCAGTGCACTGGACTCAGACTCACTGAAGACATCCTGATAATCAGACAAATACTCCGGAACTTCCGAAGGCGTAGAAGAAGCAATAGACACAGGCAGGGAATCCTCATGAATACCACGACAGCCCCAACTTGAGACTGACATAGCCTTCCAGTCCAGGACTGGATTATGGGTCTGTAACCATGGCAGCCCTAAAACGATCAAATCATGCATTTTATGTAAAACCAGGAAACGTATCACCTCGCGGTGTTCAGGAGTCATGCACATGGTAACCTGAGTCCAATACTGCGGTTTATTTGCTGCCAATGGCGTAGCATCAATACCCCTAAGAGGAATAGGATTTTCTAATGGTTCAAGAGTAAATCCACAGCGCTTAGCAAATGAGAGATCCATGAGACTCAGGGCAGCACCTGAATCTACAAACGCCATGACAGGATAAGATGACAGTGAGCAAATCAAAGTTACAGACAGAATAAATTTAGGTTGCAAATTACCAACGGTGACAGGACTAACAACCTTAGCTATACGTTTAGAGCATGCTGAGATAACATGTGTAGAATCACCACAGTAGTAGCACAAGCCATTCCGGCGTCTATGAATTTTCCGCTCATTTCTAGTCAGGATTCTATCACATTGCATTAAATCAGGTGTCTGTTCAGACAACACCATGAGGGAATTTGCGGTTTTTCTATCACATTGCACCGAATTAGGTGTCTGTTCAGACAACACCATGAGGGAATTTGCGGTTTTGCGCTCCCGCAACCGCCGGTCAATTTGAATAGCCAGTGCCATAGTATCATTCAGACCTGTGGGAATGGGAAAACCCACCATAACATTCTTAATGGCTTCAGAAAGGCCATTTCTAAAATTAGCGGCCAGTGCACACTCGTTCCAATGTGTCAGCACGGACCATTTCCGAAATTTTTGGCAATACACTTCAGCCTCGTCCTGCCCCTGAGACATAGACAGCAAGGCCTTTTCTGCCTGAATCTCAAGATTGGGTTCCTCATAAAGTAAACCGAGCGCCAGAAAAAACGCATCAAGATCAGCCAATGCCGGATCTCCTGGCGCCAGCGAAAAAGCCCAATCCTGAGGGTCGCCCCGTAAGAACGAAATAACAATTTTTACTTGCTGAGCAGAATCTCCTGATGAACAGGGTCTCAGGGACAAAAACAATTTACAATTATTCACGAAATTCCTAAACTTAAACCTGTCTCCGGAAAACAGTTCAGGAATCGGTATTTTAGGTTCTGACCTAGGATTTCTGATAACATAGTCTTGTATGCCCTGCACACGAGTAGCCAGCTGGTCCACACTTGTAATCAAGGTCTGGACATTCATGTCTGCAGCAAGCATAGCCACTCTGAGGTAAAGGGGAAGGAGAAAAAAAAAACTCAGAGTCTTCTTTCTTATAATCCCTCTTCTGCAATGCATTAAACATTTAATACTGGCCTGGCAAACTGTTATGACCCCAATGGCGAGGGTCTCAGAGGAACGTGGAAGTCTGCAGAATACAAAAATCCAGCTCATAGGGCAGTGGTAACTGGGTTGACCATATATCTACTCCTAACGCCAACACTAGAAGTAGCCGGGGATCATTCCTACGTTGATTCTAGATGACACGCGCCAGCCGGAGAATCTAGCTACCCCTAGTAGAGGAAAACAAAGACCTTTCTTGCCTCCAGAGAAGGGGACCCCAAAGCTGGATAGAAGCCCCCCACAAATAATGACGGTGAGGTAAGAGGAAATGACAAACACAGAAATGAACCAGGTTTAGCACAGAGAGGCCCGCTTACTGATAGCAGAATAAAGAAAGGTAACTTATATGGTCAACAAAAACCCTATCAAAATCCACACTGGAAATTCAAGAACCCCCGAACCGTCTAACGGTCCGGGGGGAGAACACCAGCCCCCTAGAGCTTCCAGCAAAGGTCAGGATATAGATTTGGAACAAGCTGGACAAAAATACAAAACCAAAACAAATAGCAAAAAGCAAAAGGCAGACTTAGCTGATATAACTGGAACCAGGATCAGTAGACAAGAGCACAGCAGACTAGCTCTGATAACTACGTTGCCAGGCATTGAACTGAAGGTCCAGGGAGCTTATATAGCAACACCCCTAACTAACGACCCAGGTGCGGATAAAAGGAATGACAGAAAAACCAGAGTCAAAAAACTAGTAACCACTAGAGGGAGCAAAAAGCAAATTCACAACAAGCTATGTGTCCCTTACTGGGCTGCTTGTTGTAGTTTTTTTTTTTTTTTTAATAAAATCATTGTTTCATCAGCAGGAGATTATCACTAGAGGACTGGTAAACCTGCTGCCATGTAGTCCAACCACACCCCCATCACTAATTGGCATCTTCCTGCCTATGCACAGTGTACACACAAAGCTTCCAATCAGTGATGTGGGTGGGAATATACAGAGCTCAGCATTAGAGCACTGCCAGATATGTAGTGGATAAAACAGGTTTTAATCAAAACTGTAGCAAGCAGCCCAGTAAGTGATAAATCACTGCAATCAGGGTCTCTCCCTCTACATCATGCTGCTTTCAGATTGGGTAGCAAAAAATTCCCTTTACATCACTCCCATTTTCCCAGTTTAATATTAAAGAATTACAAACATGAAAAAAAATTTTTTTCCCAAAACATATTATTGCTATGTCCTTAAAAGTCCGATTTATCAAAATATACAATTATTTAAACCATATTTTAAATGCATACATACATAACACCATACATACATGCATACCATACATACATTACACCATTACACCATACATTAAATGCAATATTTGTGTTTTTTAGTTGTCAAACTTACTTAAAACAATGCAATAAAAAGCGATCAAAATGTTGTATGGGGTCAATAAAAACATCAATTCAGGAAAAAAAAAAAACCCGACCCAAGTCTATCAATGGAAAAATAAAGTTACGGGCCTCAGAAAACGACAACATAAAGCATATTTTTTTGTGTTTTTTTTTAATAAATATACAAATTTGCTATTGCCATAATCATACAGAACCATACTGAGGTGTTACTTATACTGCACAATAAATGTCTTAAAAAATGGCACAATTGCTTGTTTTTCACCCCAGACTGAACTATTTTGGCATTTTTCAGTACATAATATGTTAAAAGGAAAAGTGACCTAAAAAACTGCTCATCCAGCAAAAACAAACCCTCATTTGACTAATCTCTGTTGACGGAATGTACTGTATAAAAAAAAAGTTGTGACTTTTGGAAGACGGGAAAGAAACAACAAAAAGGCAAAAATGACAAAAAAAAAGAAGAAATAAAATAAACAAAGAAATAATAATTGTCCAGTCCCGAAGGGGTTAAGATTAATAGTGAATCGATAAACATTGGGATCCCCTAGAAGTCAATATGTGCAAACGTGATATTCTAAAAAAAGAGAACCCTCTGAATCAGTTTTTCTCTTCCTCATCATGTACCCCTCCACAAGTGTCCGTACCTCCCAATGACAACACTTTTTTGCACTTTTGTACATGACGTTTGATATAAAATTGATGCAACGCCCGAAACCGGATTCCCCCTAGTTCTAGATCATCGAAACTTTGCATTTGTGAAATCCTTTCTCCCGCTGTTGACTGGGAGAACATTTCTTTGGAAGGTCTCCACCATGACATAACCTTCCCTGACCATGATGACACAGTGGAGCTTGGACCGTCGATAAGTACCACGTGCACTGAGGGTGGGGGGCTCCTGTCCTCATGTTGTCCCTCCCAAACTGACTTTTGCCTTGTGATGCCTCATTTAGTCACATCCAATGGAGACAAATCATCAATAAAATGTTGTTGTGAAGGCATCACTTACTCATTTGTAAAAGTGAAGTTAAAAAAGAAGTGATACGTTTTTCTGCACAGTCAATAAGCGACTAAAACTCATTTATATCTTCACAGTAAATTAGTTGCTCGTTAATTCAAATGATTCAAACTCCGACCCTCTAGCATGACAGGCAGCAGCTTCAGCAATGAGCCAAGACTGCACTGAAAGAAAAATAGAAGAATATTCTCTGCCCAAGCATCAAAACGATTCTCTTCTTCAATCTTGGCACAATAATATACTGATAAATATAGATATATCTTTACATATCAGTAAAAACAATGAATGAATGGCTGTGTAAAGCAGAAGACACAGAATAGGAGGAATGAGGAGAGTCGGTGAACGATATAACTTTTGTTTAAATGCAACTATAATTTACAGCAACCTTGGACAGTTAGTAATGGCATTGTTTAGGCCCTGGAAACGAGAAATGCCTTATCGTGGCTTCCAGGTACACATGAATTGGCCAATTTATGAGCTAAACTTTCTCAATTTTTCATATTTCCTTTTCCAGATTTTTCAAATTTTTCATATTTCTAATGCAGTAATGCAATTCAATTTTCATATTTGCATGCTATGGCGCTACAGTGTGCAGCCTTTTTGTTTGAGAGTGTATGTGTTGGTGACTCTAGGTTCAGCACCTGATCACACTTAGTCTGTTTGGATGTGACGGTCACTTTTTTGAAGTTAGTGATAGTAAGGCCAGATTCACACTAAACGTCTAAAAAAAATCTGTCTGATTCTCACTGCCGCGCGAGAGTTTTACGAATACAATCCGATTTTTCACACCTAGCATCCGATTTACATCCGATTGCAGTGCGCTTTTAACATGAGCTTTTACATACAGCAATTCTCTATGTCATTTACACATAGTTTTCAAAAACTTTCTTCAAAACACACACATATATATATATACTAGCTGTACTACCCGGCTTCGCCCGGGTTAATGACTGCTGTTAGCAAAATAGAATGTGTTAACAAAAATTTATTCTGCACACAAAAACCACAAAACAAATAGATAGAAATGTAATTATTAAAAGGCAAAAACTAAGCAAATAGAAGCATTTCACAACATATATTAGCTTTGTTATACTGAGAATGTCTTTGTTGCCTATATTAACCAATCAGAGCTCAGGTTAATTAACTGTAGCAAAATAGAAGCTGAGCTGTGATTGGTTGCTATTGCCAGCCTGATAAATCCCCAGCCAACAGGAAGCCCTCCCCCCTGGCAGTATATATTAGCTCACACATACACATAATAGACAGGTCATGTGACTGACAGCTGCCGTATTTCCTATATGGTACATTTGTTGCTCTTGTAGTTTGCTTATTAATCAGATTTTTATTTTTGAAGGACAATACCAGACTTGTGTGTGTTTTAGGGCGAGTTTTATGTGTCAAGTTGTGTGTGTTGAGTTGCGTGTGGCGACATGCATGTAGCGACTTTTGTGAGATGAGTTTTGTGTGGCGACATGCGTGTAGCAACATTTTGTGTGTTGAGTTGCATGTGACAGGTTAGTGTAGCAAGTTGTGTGCAGCAAGATTTGTGCATGGCGAGTTTTGCGCGTGGCGAGTTTTATGTGTGGTGCATTTTGAGTATGTGCAAGTTTTGTGTGAGGCAACTTTTGCATGTGGTGCAACTTTTGTACATGTGGCAATTTTTCTGTGTGTGCAAGTTTTGCATGAGGTGAGTTTTCCATGAGGTGAGTTTTGCACGTGTGGCGAGTTTTGCGTGAGCCTAGTTTTGCATATGGCGAGTTTTGCATGTAGCGAGTTTTGAGTGGTGACTTTTGTGTTTCGACTTTTATGTGGCGAGGTTGGTGTGTGTGTGTGGTGAAATGTGTGCTGAGGGTGGTATATGTGTTCAAGCACGTGGTAGTGTGTGGCGCATTTTGTGTTTGTGTTCATATCCCCGTGTGTGGTGAGTATCCCATGTCGGGGCCCCACCTTAGCAACTGTACGGTATATACTCTTTGTCGCCATCGCTCTCATTCTTTAAGTCCTCATTGTTCACATCTGGCAGCTGTCAATTTTCCTCCAACACTTTTCCCTTCACTTTTTCCCCATTATGTAGATAGGAGCAAAATTGTTTGGTGAATTGGAACGCGCGGGGTTAAAATTTCACCTCACAACATAGCCTATGACGCTCTCGGGGTCCAGACGTGTGACTGTGCAAAATTTTGTGGCTGTAGCTGCGACGGTACAGATGCCAATCCCGGACATACACACATACATACATACACACATTCAGCTTTATATATTAGATATACCTGTATGTAATCTCCTGTATATAGTATATACCTGTGTGTCATCTCACCTATATATAGTATATATCTGTGTGTCATCTCCTGTATATAGTATATACCTGTATGTCATCTCCTCCTATACATAGCATATACCTGTGTCATCTCCTCCTGTATATACTATATACCTGTAGGTAATCTGCTCCTGTATATAGTATATACCTGTGTGTCATCTCCTCCTGTATATAGTATATACCTGTATGTCATCTCCTCCTGTATGTAGTATGTACCTGTATGTCATCTCCTCCTCTATATAGTATATACCTGTGTGTCATCTCTCCTGTATATAGTATATATCTGTGTGTCATCTCCTCCTGTATATAGTATATACCTGTGTGTCATCTCCCCTGTAAATAGTATATACCTGTGTGTCATCTCCTGTATATAGTATATAGCTGTATGCCATCTCCTCCTGTATTAGCCCTCGTTCACACGTTATTTGGTCAGTATTTTTACCTCAGTATTTGTAAGCTAAAATGGCAGCCTGATAAATCCCCAGCCAACAGTAAGCCCACCCCCTGGCAGTATATATTAGCTCACACATACACATAATAGACTGGTCATGTGACTGACAGCTGCCGGATTCCTATATGGTACATTTGTTGCTCTTGTAGTTTGTCTGCTTATTAATCAGATTTTTATTTTTGAAGGATACCAGACTTGTGTGTGTTTTAGGGCGAGTTTCGTGTGTCAAGTTGTGTGTGTTGAGTTGCGTGTGGCGACATGCATGTAGGGACTTTTGTGAGATGAGTTTTGTGTGGCGACATGCGTGTAGCAACTTTTTGTGTGTCGAGTTGCATGTGACAGGTTAGTGTAGCAAGTTGTGTGCAGCAAGTTTTGCGCATGGCGAGTTTTGCGCGTGGCGAGTTTTATGTGTGGTGCCTTTTGAGTATGTGCAAGTTTTGTGTGAGGCAACTTTTGCATGTGTTGCAACTTTTGTGCATGTGGCAATTTTTCTGCGTGTGGCAATTTTTCTGCGTGTGCAAGTTTTGCGTGTGGCGAGTTTTGCACGTGTGGCGAGTTTTGCATGTGGAGAGTTTTGCGCGTGGCGAGTTTTGAGCGGCGACTTTTGTGTTTCTACTTTTATGTGGCGAGGTTGGTGTATGTGTGGTGAAATGTGCACTGAGGGTGGTATATGTGTTCGAGCACGTGGTAGTGTGTGGCGCATTTTATGTGTGTGTTCATATCCCCGTGGTGGTGTGATTATCCCATGTTGGGGCCCCACCTTAGCAACTGTACAGTATATACTCTTTGGTGCCATCGCTGTCATTCTTTAAGTCCCCCTTGTTCACATCTGGCAGCTGTTAATTTGCCTCCAACACTTTTCCTTTCATTTTTTCCCCATTATGTAGACAGGGGCAAAATTGTTTGGTGACTTGGAAAGCGCGGGGTTAAAATTTCACCTCACAATATAGCTTTGACGCTCTCAGGGTCCAGACGTGTGACTGTGCAAAATTTTGTGCCTGTAGCTGCGACGCCTCCAACACTTTTCCTTTCACTTTTTCCCCATTATGTAGATAGGGGCAAAATTGTTTGGTGAATTGGAAAGCGCGGGGTTAAAATTTCACCTCACAACATAGCCTATGACGCTCTCGGGGTCCAGACGTGTGACTGTGCAAAATTTTGTGGCTGTAGCTGCTACGGTTCAGATGCCAATCCCGGACATACATACATACATACATACATACACACACACACACATTCAGCTTTATATATTAGATATACAGGTGCTTCTCACAAAATTAGAATATCATCATAAAGTTAGTTTATTGCAGTTCTTCAATACAAAAAGTGAAACTCACATATTATATAGAGTCATTACAAACAGAGTGATCTATTTCAAGTGTTTATTTCTGTTAATGTTGATGGTTATGGCTTACAGCACTCACTCTGTAAATGCCAAGACATATAGTTAATGGAAATAGCAACAAGTGTTACCTTGCCATGGTTGATGGGCTCAAATGAATTGGCCAATTTATGCGCTAAAAACCTTTGCTTTTTTTGTAAGTACATTTTGCTGAGGGACAATGAGGTTGGAAGTTGTTATTTACATTGACACTATATGTCTTGGCATTCACAGAGTGCTTTGCTCTGGGGTGGGGGGGGAGTATGGGAGAATACTGAGAGGTGTCAAACATGGAAGCTCGGCTCCTGTACCCTGAGTTTCAAGGAACTAGCAGATAGTTTGTGACTAGGCAGAATATTTCCGATTGACTGTATAAAGGGGTAGACACAGTATATCTGAAATGCATGAGCCTTAGCCCACCATCCAACCACAAACAGTAATTTTTTAAATTGTCCAATCCAGGTGATACTGGAAATGTGAGCCTATGGTCAGGACTATAAAAAGCTGGGAGGCACAAAAGAAGTTATTCACATGTGGGGGCTGCGTATGCTAATGTTATCCTTAACTCATTTCTCCTTCCTTCAAGGAAACAGAAGATAACTGTAGGCGGAAATGTTTAGATATTTCTGTTATTTCTCCATTTTTATTTTATAACTGTTTTGCATATTTGTGTGTCGTTTTATTTTTATCTTTTTATATCTTTTATTGTAAGCACTGTATATTTTTATATTAAAGCTTAAAATCTTTAATACGTTTGATCCTTGCATGCTCTAAAGAATCCGTAGCTTTCAGAAAGCATGTGAACTTTGGATTGTCAGACAGAAATATATTTTGGGGACTCAATGAAAGAAAGGAAATGCAGCACCCCCGGTAAGAAGTAGGTGCCTGGATAGGATCCCAATCCGTAATACTAAAGTAGTAAGAAAGATCCATCATGCTGAGGTCAGTATGGTGAAAACACATGAGTGTAATAATTATAGGGGATAACTCAGGAGACTCTTTGCGTGGAACAAGACAACTACAGGACACAGTTTTATAAGTGGTAAAGTCTATATTATCACACGATGATTCAAACAGGTGCAGAGAGAAACTCAAGTCCACAACACTTGATCTAAATACTAAACACAGCTTAGCAGTCTATAGGAAACTTCAGAGGAACATGCAATCAAGCAGAAAGTCTATGAAGCACAGTTATTCTTGAGGATACTTGACACGAATAAATCCTTGTCTTAGTCCAAACACAGATAGATAAGCTTATAAGGCAGTTCAAATAATATCTTAGCTCAACCAGGGAGGCCTGGTTAATAGTCTCAGGTTTTTGCAGAGCAGCAAACGCTTACATGTCCAGCAAATGCAGATGGAAGTAAATATGAGCAGCAGATGAAGGAGGATTACTGGAACTGGTGTATGCAGCAGTAACTCAGAGCAGAGTAGCAGGATCACCACACAGATTCACAGGAGCAGGTATATAGCCAGGGAGTAATCAGAGGTCAGGAGCTGGATGCAAGGCAGAATACTCTAGCACAGACTGAAGGCTGGGGTGGAGTTTTATAGCAGGAAGACACAGTGCACATGAGACCAAAGACGCCATCTTGGAAAAGGGCAGTAATGCACAAAAGGTAAAAAATGTTCAGAGTCCTAACATTACTCCCTCCTTAGAAGCGGCATCAGGACGATCCTGGACCTGGTTTCTCAGGGAATCTCTGATGAAAACGAGAAATCTTCTGTTGGGCATTGATGTTTTCCACAGGTTCCCAAGAGTCTTCCTCAGGGGGATATCCCTGCCATCTTATCAGATATTGGAGCCGATTCCTGCAAATCCTGGAATCAATAATTTCCTCCACCACAAATTGTTCTTGCCCATCAATCACCACAGGCTGTGGAGGTGGCACAACACGTCCCTGGAAGGTATTAGGAGATACAGGCTTTAGTAAAGATACATGAAAAACTGGGTGTACCTTCATAGTCCTAGGCAGCTTCAGCCGGCAGGCCACAGAGCTCACAGTACCGTTGATCTTGAAAGGGCCAATGAATTTCTGTCCAAGTTTTTGTGAAGGAACGTTTAACTTCAGATTCTTAGTTGCTAACCACACGGAATCTCCTACCTTGAACATGGGTGCAGGTTTACGGAATCTATCAGCCGATCTCTTATAACGTTCTTGAGCTGTGGTCAGGGATTCCTTCAGAACCTCCAGATTTTGTCTCATCGCAGTCAGCCTTTCCTCCACTGCCGGAACCGGAGAATTAATTGGAGACCTAGGTAAAATACACGGATGATAACCCAGATTGGCAAAGAAAGGTGTAAATTTAGTGGAGGTGCTCTGAGAATTATTATATGAAAATTCGGCTAACGGCAGCAACTCCAACCAATCATCCTGGAGATGGCTGACATAGCATCTTAGATATTGTTCCAGCGTCTGGTTGGTACACTCAGTCTGACCATTTGTCTGGGGATGGTAAGCGGAAGAGAGACAGACATTAATATTGAGTGCAGAGCAAAACCCCTTCCAGAATCTTGAAGTGAACTGTACTCCATGGTCAGAGATGATCTCATCCGGAACCCCATGCAACCGAAAGACATTCTGTATAACCAAGTTCACTGTCTCTTTAGCTGAGAGGAGGCCGGTGCATGGAACAAAATGAGCAGCTTTAGTCAGGTGATCAACTACCACCATGATTGTATTCATGCCCCCCGATGTAGGCAGCTCCACAATAAAGTCCATTGATATAGACCCCCAAGGGTGGGACGGAACAGGTAATGGTTGTAGAAGATCCGTAGGTGCCACATGAGGAGTCTTGTAACGGGCACATACCTCGCAAGAGAGAACATAGTCCTTGGTATCCTTCAGGCAAGTTGGCCACCAGAAGAATCGGCTCAGGAACTCTTGTGTCTTCTGTACCCCCCTGTGACCAGCCAATTTGGAGTCATGTACCAACTTGAGGATCTACAGGCGGACGACCTCAGGGACGTAGATACGTTGATCTCTGAACCACATGCCACCCTTAAAGACAAGATTAATATCCACAGGTGGGCTGGCCAGAAATACATCACTGTCATAGGCCTCCCTGCACTCCTTCCACAAGTCCTGATCGTGGATAACTCCGATGAAATTGGCATCAGATAGAATGGTCTTGGATGGGGCTCCAGGTACGGAATCCGCAGCATGGATTCGGGATAAAGCATCAGCCTTCCCATTACGAGAACCTGGACGGTACAAGATAACAAAGTTAAACTGATTTAAAAATAAGTTCCAACGAGCCTGACAAGGAGAAAGACATCTAGCGGATTTAAGGAACTCTAAATTGCGATGGTCAGTTAGCACTATGATCTGTTGTGCAGCTCCTTGCAGATGATGCCTCCATTCTTTGAAAGCCGCAATAATAGCCAGCAATTCCTTGTCTCCCACGTCGTAATTCTTCTCTGCTGAGGTTAGTCTACGGGAAAAGAAAGCACAAGGATGTAGCAGACCCTTCTCTCCAGTTCTTTGGGAGAGAATAGCCCCCAAAGCATTATCAGAAGCGTCCACCTCAACAATGAATGAAAGTGTTGGATCTGGGTGTATCAACAGCGGTGCTGATGTGAAACAGATCTTAAGCCGATCAAAAGCTTCTTGAGCCTGTGATGACCACTTAAAGGGCTTTTCCTTCTTTGTCAAGGAAGTAATGGGACGGACAATATCAGAAAAATTTCGAATGAAGCTTCTGTAGAAATTTGCAAAACCAATAAAACGTTGGACCTCCTTAACGTTCTTGGGTACCGGCCAGTCAAGGATAGCCTGAATCTTACCAGATTCCATGTTCAGCCCCTGGGGAGAGATGATATAACCTAAGAACTGTATCTCAGAACGATGGAACTCGCATTTCTCCAGCTTAATATACAGATGGTTCTCTTTCAGACGTCTTAAAACAGTTTTGACATGTTCTTCATGTTCCTGTAGAGAGTCAGAAAAGATTAGTATATCGTCCAAATAGATCACCACAAACTGGTCCAACAAATCTCTGAAAATGTCATTAGCAAGGTGTTGAAACATTGCAGGGGCGTTACAAAGCCCGAAGGGCATCACAAGAGATTCAAAGTGTCCATACCGGCATCTGAATGCTGTCTTCCACTCATCCCCTGGACGAATATGCACCAAATTATAAGCCCCACGAAAATCCAGTTTAGAGAACACCTTAGCATGGCGGACTCTTTCCAGTAATTCGGGAATCAGAGGCAAAGGGTAACGGTTTCGTACGGTTACCTTATTGAGTTCCCGATAGTCAACATAGGGTCTCAGGGTCCCATCCTTCTTTTTTACAAAAAATATACGTGCCCCTGCAGGTGAGGAAGAAGGACGTATGAAGCCTTTGGCCAGATTTTCATCAATATACTCCTTTAAGGCTTGAAGCTCAGGTGCCGCCAAAGGGTATACGTTACCAAAAGGAATAGCTGCCCCAGGAAGCAGCTCAATGGGACAGTCATAAGGCCTGTGTGGAGGAAGCTGATCTGCATTCTTCTTGTCACAGATGTCAGAGAACTCTTTATATGCTGGAGGTAAAGAAAATACCTGTACATGTGGTTCCGTAGCCGTGGACTCCGGGACAGCTTCTGTTAACGCTGAGTTGCTCCTTGTTGGAAAGGTAATCTCCTTGGTCTCCCAGTTGATAATTGGGTTCTGAGAACGCAACCAAGGAATGCCTAAAATCACAGGAAAATGAGGAGAAGAAATTAGCAAGAAAGAAAGTTGCTCCTGATGATTAGGCTCCAACACAATTTCAAGGGGTACGGTCTCCTGATCCACAGGCCCAGAGATTAAAGGTGACCCATCCACTGTTTCCATGGTAATTGGAGAGGCTCTTTGCTGAATTTCAATACCATTTTCCTTGGCAAATGCGATATCCATGAAATTGCCACCTGCACCAGAGTCAATCATAGCTGCACTGGAAATCCACTGTCCTGAACACAGGATCTTAATAGGGAGAGAACAGTGAGAGTTCTTTTCCTTCAGCTCCTTGGGGGGTGAAGTCATAGAAAGTGAATGGAATACAGCGTTTAAAGGCAGGCTACATTCAGAGATGTCAGATTCATCATCACAGTTGTCATACTCCCCTACTGCTGCTAGCACCTTGTTAGGCCGTCTAGGACACTTAGGACAATTGATCAAGAAGTGGTCAGACTGGCCGCAGTAGAAACAGACTTTCACGAAGGCGATGCTCCCGGCGCTCATTGATCTCGCGCCTCTGAACAGAATCAATTTGCATGGGCACCTCCTTCACCTCCCGAGAGGTTTTACCTGCAGGCTCTTTGGAAGGAAGGGAAAAGTTAGAAATACGGTTAAAAGCAGCAAATTTCTCCTGCCTACGCTCAGTAAGGCGAATGTCTATGCGCACACAATGCTGTATAAATGTCTCTAGCTCTTGTGGTGACTCAGAGCGAGCTAGTTCATCTTTTATAATACTAGACAGACCCCTTTTAAAAATAGGCGATTGTGCATAACTGTCCCAATTGGTATCTACCGCTAATCTCCTGAATTCAGTGGCATACTCAATAACAGAACGTTTAGCCTGGCGTAAAGACAACAAAGCAGATTCAGCGGTTGCACGGCGATTAGGGTCATCAAACATTAATGCCATAGCGGCCAAGAAATCATGTAAGTTATTTAACCGTGGGTCACGAGACTCAATCATCGGATTTGCCCAGGCGAGCGCTCGTGAGGTCAGTAGCATTATTACACAATACTTTGGATCTATCAGTAGGAAAACGGTGAGCATGCACATCAAAATATAGCAGACATTGATTCACAAAGCCACGAAATTTGTCGCGATCACCATTAAATCTGAATGGGGGCAACTTAAGTGGGCTAGCTGGTGGCGGTTGCCCAGAGAGCAGTAGCGTAGCTACCAGGGGGGCAGAGGGGGCGGTCGCCCCGGGCCCTGTGCTCTGAGGGGGCCCACCCGGAGCTACGCTACTGTCAGGGCCGGCGTTAGGGGCCCCTGCCTCCGGTCAATGATTATCTTTCATTTCCCCTGCGTTTGTACTGTGTATGTAGCTAAAGTAACATGCACGGTACAAACACTCACAGGGAGTCAGCAGAGAGAAGAGAAGGCCTCCAATCAGAGTGCAGGGAGTGAGTCATGTGATCGCTCTTCTGCAGTCTGTGGAGGAGAGGGGGAAGGGAGGCCACTCACCCAATCCCGGCTGAGCGCGCTCTGCTTGAAAGCTCCTGTGCTGCAGAGAAGTGATCAGCTCCAGCAGCAGCAGCAGCCGGGGACGCAGGGGGTCTCTGCCTGTGACTGTGAGCTGAGCTCACTGCCTGCACATGATGTCTGCAGCATCTAACTTGGAGGAGCCTGAGGAGCAGCCCCCAGGACCAGAGGACACTCTCCACACAGCATGATGAGTATCTTGGTACATGTCATTTGCTATTTGATATGTCTGATCTGTTGCCTTGAATACATACATACAGGCACAGTATATAAAGCAATGAAGGTTCTTAAAGGGAACCTGTCACCCCGTTTTTTAAAGATGAGATAAAAATAGCGTTAAATAGGGGCAGAGGTGGGCGTTACATTAGTGTCTTTTTTGTGCCTTTATTCCCCAGCTATGCTGCCGAAATACCTTTGTAAAGTCACCATTTTGGGCTGTCACTCACACTGGTCTGGTCAAATGGGCGTGGTGACATCGCTGTTTCTTCCCCCAGATCTTGCTTATCTGTCCGTTGGTGGTGTAGTGGTTTGCACATGTCCAGCTGCCGAATCCACTGCGCAGGTGAAGGAAAAGAGCGCGATCTGCGCTGTTACCCTGGTGATCGGTGGGGGCGGCCATCTTCCTGAGGCCACACGTGCGCAGATGGAGTGCTTTGCTGCACGGGGCTTCAGGAAAATGGCCACGGGATGCCGCGCGTGCGCAGATGGAGGTCGCGGCGGCCATTTTCCTGAAGCCCCGGGAAGCCGCGCACTCCATCTGCGCACTCGCGGCCTCAGGAAGATGGCCGCCCCCACCGATCACCAGGGGAATAGTGCAGATCGCGCTCTTTTCCTTCACCTGCGCAGTGGATTCGGCAGCTGGACATGCGCACACCACTACGCCACCAACGGACAGATAAGCAAGATCTGGGGGAAGAAACAGCGATGTCACCACGCCCATTTGTCCAGACCAGCGTGAGTGACAGCCCAAAATGGCGACTTTACAAAGGTATTTCGGCAGCATAGCTGGGGAATAAAGGCACAAAAAAGACACTAATGTAAAGCACAGCTCTGCCCCTATTTAACGCTATTTTTATCTCATCTTTAAAAAACGGGGTGACGGGTTCCCTTTAAACTTGTACGTCTTGTTTATCCTGCAATCTGGACAGACACTGAACACTGACATGTGATCGATAAGTGTCTTGCACATAATGTATTTACTGCTGATTAGCTTATGAGAAGGAGAATGATTATTTTCTTAAGTTTGCGAGCGGCTGGAATCTTGCAGGACGGCTTTTACATGTGGGAGCCTGTCACCATATAAGCTCCGGCCAGCATCTGTACGCCCTCACATAGTGTTCTAGAATGCTCTCTATGTCCCCAATCCTCTATGCAAGGCACAAAAAAGAGCTTTTATTATAATCGCGGATGGCGCAGTCCGGGCGTCACAGTCTTGATCCGGCGCCGACCCTCTTCCTGTGATCGCTGTCCCTCTTCGTGTGGAAGATGCGTCCTACATCATGCATTCAGTGTCCTCTATCACACTCCCATGCAGGTGGACTTCTCTTTGCCCTGCTGAAGTCAGAGCACAGTATTGTAGTGCGCATGCGCCAGCTTTATTTCCAGGTTATCAGCGCCCTTTGGCCTTTCCCAGCACATACGCACTACAGTACTTGGCTCTGCTTTCAGCAGCGCAGACAGAAGTGTGCCTGCACAGGAGCGCGATGGGTGACACGGTGTGGATGACGTAGAATGTGTCATACAGATGAAGCAGTAATGGAGGATGGCGATCTTAAGTCAAGACCAGCGATGCCTTGGTGAGAGCCATTGGTGAGTATAATGAGAGGTCATTTTTATGCCTTGCGGAGGGGATTGGGGACACATTTACAGCCTTCCTTATAGAGGCTGCCTATGGGAGCTGCATAATACTATATAGTCTTCCTATGTGAAGGGCATTATACTATAGAGTCTGCCTATGGGGAGTGCATGATACTATATGGAGGCCTATGGGGAATGTATTATACCTTATTGAGGACTATCTGTTGTATTATGCTATATGGAGGCTATCTAGAGGGCCATCATTCAGTGTGGAGATTACAGCGACGGGGCCATCATACAGTGTTGGAGCCAGTTTGGGGGATATTAACGGGTCAGTATATACAGTGAGGGGGCATCATACTGTGTATAGGGGAGCTGTACAGTGGGGGAGACTCGGGACTTTATTAAATGTAAAGTGGGCACTTATTCTTACAGGGGAACTCAGGTTACTGTGACTATCAAAGGGTCACACACAGAGGGCATTATTACTTTCTAGGGGACAAAATGTGGGCACTGTTTTCTAGGGCACTTGCACCTGGCATTACTATATTATAGAGGGGTGCTTTAGAATTTAGAGGGCACAGAGAACCACACAGCAGGTGCAGTAATAGGGACACATACGGCAGCAGCGGCTCAGTATTGGGGTATCGGGCATTAATAGGGACACGTACGGCAGCAGCGGCTCAGTATTGGGGTATCAGCAGAATGAGGAGTTTGTGCAGGTTGGGAATAGATGGTGATGTGATGGGGCTGGAATATGAGAAGTGAAATGTGTCTTTGTTGTATTCTCTGCAGATGAGTTGTAGCTGGAAGATGTTGTCATGTCGGTCTGGGCCAGATGGAAAAGACGGGAAAAATGAAAAATTCTATCAGAAAGAACGTCAGCGGTAAGTCATTATCTGTAACTGTGCAGTGATCTGTTATATGTTCTGTAGGACTGGTATCTACCACTGACCATATGGCGGTAATATCAGTGTTGGTCTTTATATGGAGATTATTTTCAGTAACAGCGCGGCCATCTGCTGAGGTCCTCCTCCACTATTAGGGCGCATCACCGAATTGTAATGAAGGTTACCTGGTTAGGGGCCCACTCAGAAGCTTCGCCCCCCCTGGACCAAAACCCTAGCTACGCCTCTGCCAGAGAGTAAAGTCACTTGTGCAGCTATTTGCGTGCTTATGTCCTGAAAAGCCCGTCCATACTGGGACTCTATGCCAGCAAGTTTGTTTTCCTGGGCTGCCATGCGGTTGCTTAAGTCCTGCAAAGTTTGTCCAAACACTTGTTGATTGTGTTCAAAGCTTCCAAACTTCTTTTGCAGACCTTCCACATCTTTCTGCAGTGATCTAATTATGGAAAACACCTGCTCTAGTCTGCTTTCTGCAGTCATTGTACCAGCAGTCTCCTTTTTTTTCTGGCTAGAGTATCCTGTAATAATTATAGGGGATAACTCAGGAGACTCTTTGCATGGAACAAGACAACTACAGGACACAGTTTTATAAGTGGTAAAGTCTATATTATCACACGGTGATTCAAACAGGTGCAGAGAGAAACTCAAGTCCACAACACTTGGTGTAAATATTAAATGCAGCTTAGCAGTCTATAGGAAACTTCAGAGGAACATGCAATCAAGCAGAAAGTCTATGAAGCACAGTTATTCTTGAGGATACTTGACACGAATAAGTCCTTGCTTAGTCCAAAACACAGATAGATATGCTTATAAGGCAGTTCAAATAATCTTAGCTCAACCAGGGAGGCCTGGTTAATAGTCTCAGGTTTTTGCAGAACAGCAAACGCTTACATGTCCAGCAAATGCAGATGGAAGCAAACACGAGCAGCAGATGAAGGAGGATTACTGGAACTGGTGTATGCAGCAGGAACTCAGAGCAGAGTAGCAGGATCACCACACAGGTTCACAGGAGCAGGTATATAGCCAGGGAGTAATCAGAGGTCAGGAGCTGGATGCAAGGCAGAATACTCTAGCAAAGACTGAAGGCTGGGGTGGAGTTTTATAGCAGGAAGACACAGTGCACATGAGACCAAAGACGCCATCTTGGAAAAGGGCAGTAATGCACAAAAGGTAAAAAATGTTCAGAGTCCTGACAATGAGACTTTTAACCCAATGTTTATACCGGGTCTTAATTTACAAATATTTGCGTGGTGGGCACTTAGGGGGATTACTACCATAAAACACCTCTGTAACCCATTCAACGTTTTGATGGATGGAGCAGAATTCATAAAGAAGTTTGAAACCCCGATTAGAGAAACAATGCGTATCAATCAAGTTATGCACTTTGCTAGTAACCTAATTCAAGCTAGACATCCCGTTCATGTTTCAGGCTTTGAGCAGAGGTGTATTTCTGATCCAATGGGTAGGGGAACGATATTCTTTCTATATTCCGTCATAAACCCACCTCATGATCAAGAAAAATGAAGATTTATGAAACAGTGGGAGGAGGAGATGGGTTTCGAACTACCAGTGGAGGGCTGGAGGATGTGCTGTGACACGTTGTCCAGGGGCAGTCACCAATCTTCATTGGTGGAGACCTCGGTAAAAGTTCTCCACAGGACCTATTTGGTACCAAGAAAACTTCATAACATATACCCGAATGTATCAAATTTATGCTTCCGAGGCTGTAGCCTACCCGGGGATATGAAACACTTATGGTGGACGTGTCCAGGGGTATCTTACCTTTGGCAAAAGATAAATCTCCTAGTAGATCAATTAACTGGAAAAAAAAACTAATTTGGATGCCTCTGTGTTACTCCTCGGGGCAAGACACCCATCTCTTCCTAAAAGTCTTTTTAAGTTGGTTACTTTCCTCTCTATGGCTACCAAGATACATATCGCCTCGAGATGGAAAAATTATCACTACAATCGGTTAAGAATAGGATGAACCGAATTATGCTCTATGAACGCATTGAGGCTACTAGAAATGATGTGTGGGATCAGTTCTTTAAAATTTGGAGCCCCTGGATGGATTTGCATCCTAATTTACATTTGAATCAGACTCTGCGATTGTCCCCATAGAGCTACGGTAGATTCTGCGGGGAAAATAATCGGTAAAAATCAAGCTGTAAATGCATTACTTCCCTCTCCTATTGTTTTTTCCTCATGTTGTTTCCGTTATGTCTTCCCCCATGTTAATGTTAAATCTATGTATTATTCAAATTACTCAGTTGATAACTCCCCTGCGAGGGAGCACAATTAGATTTTGTACTGTATCTGTTATTGTTGAAATCTCAATAAAAAACTTTTGAAACTAAAACACATGAGACTTTTATTACGGTAGTCCTAATGGAACGCCCGTCAGGGCCTAAGGGTACTCGTTAGTGGGTCCGGTACTTAAAGGGGAATGTCACGGTGGCGGCGACCTGGTCCGTGACCCTGGGCACCCATGTTAAAGGGAATGTCTTTAAAGGGGTTTTGAATAAAGTTTGTGTTCGTGACACCACCTGTGGTATTCGGTCAATAGAGACTGACGCTGCTTAAAGGGGTCCACTGGGGTGATGTTAAGGCAGCTGAGATGGTATAACTTCCCACAGGTGAAGGTGGGTCCCCAGGGCTTCTGATATGTAGGTGAAGATGGTGAATGGTGCTGTAAAGAATGGAGGACACAGGTTTGCAATCTCTTTACCTGGTTTACTGGAGACTTCAGGTATCCACAGTCCAGGCCACCAGATCACAGGCACAGGCAGGGTCCGGCTGGCTTGAAGGCTAATTCATATTACCCTTTACCAGGTGGAGATGAAAGCCTTCCTCATAGCGTGGTGGTGTTGTAGTCCCTTACTGCCTATGGCTTCTAGCAAGGTCCTCACAGTTCCTCTCTGTCCTCCATAAAGGTGGGGCACAAACCCATACGACAGGTGGCTCGAGCCTTTTTATAGGGTCTCTATCATGACCCGGGCTCTATGCGCCACTGTGTCTTCTGGGTATTAGGGCGGACAGATAACGTATAGTCCAGCTGTCCTTCCGGTTTCTGCTGTGCCTCTTATAGTCCAACACAACCTCGGTCTTCCGGATACCGGTGTCTGCACTCTGCCAGGGAGGTAGCCCAGTCGCAGCTGTCCTCCCCAAATGTCACTCTCCTGTGCTTTGCCTTCCTGCACGCTCACTAAACGCTGTTATTTCCTTCTGTATATCACCATCCAGGAGCTGCAGCACCTCTGGCTGCACGGCCTCTCACACGTCTCTCTGCCTCAGACTGCTCCAGTCTGCTGTGTGGCACGAACTGACTAGCTTTCCCTCCAGACCAGAATTTATATAAAGGGGAGCCACCCATAAGCAGGATCAGAGCTCCCCCTTCTGGCCTGGATTGTGAACATGTTGTGTGCTTTGTGATTACCTGATAAAAGGAATCCTACATCTCTTCCAAGCGTGACATCACTCCCCCCATGAGGAAAGCAATGCCACTGTAACAATCAGGACCCTGGGGTGTCACAGTAATAGATACTGTGTATCATACAGTATGTGACGTTTCGGTCAATGGAGACCTTTATCAAATCACACCCCAACACAGTCAGCACACTCCAATTTCTTAACGCACTGCCACCACTCATCAAACACACGGGGTGATGAGTCCCCAACATATATGTGACGTTTCGGTCAATGGAGACCTTTAGCAAACATACACATGTGTATCAAGCCACAGGGTGTGGGAGAAGATCTAGAGGAGGCAGCACTGCGTGTATAAGCCTCGTCTTCTCCCACATCCTGTGGCCTGATTCACGTGTGTATTTGATAAAGGTCTCCATTGACCGAAACGTTACATACTGTACATGTTGGGGACTCATCACCCCGTGTGTTTAATGAGTGCGTTAAGAAATTGGGGTGTGCTGATGTGATTTATACTCACTTTATAGCAATCCGATAAAAAATCCAGTTACGCCCGGAGCAATGTTATTCAGGAAACCGTGCAGATCTGTGTATTTTTCTCAGCTGTATACGGCATGAGAAAAAAATTTGCAGTATTCTGTGATTTCACTACAAAATCACACAGTGCGAGAAAACAATATCATGCCATACGGACTATCAGAGTGACATCTGATTTTTACTGATACATTACAATTCTGGAGCATAGGAGACTGTAAATAGTCCTGTAAAAGATCAATAGCTGCTGAATAAAAAAAGGGAATTGTATACGGACAGCACACGGATGACAAGTTGAGAAAAAAATCATCCTACTCTCCTGAATGAGAATGGGACCAATTTTAAACACGCTAGTGTGAGTGAACCCTTACCACATTTACACGGTCAGTATTTTGTCAGTATTTTACCTCAGTATGTGTAAGCAGGGGCGGATTATCAGAGGGTCAATATGGGCGGTAGCCCAGGGCCCAGTGGTGTGGGGGGGCCCTGGGCTACTGCACAGATTGACCCTCTGATAATCCTCCCGAGTGTGACTGTGAATGCCCGCCGGCATTTATGTGCCCCCGGACCCGGTGGGCAGAGAGAGGGGGCCCGCATCGGGCCCCTTCTCATCTGCTCACCGGGCCCCTTCCGGCGCTGCGGCGGTTTCCTATTCAGTCGCCGGCGAGTGTGCGCTGCTGGAGGGAGCTCGCCGCCTGGAGCGCTGGTCAGGTGAGGAGACTCTGTTTGGTTTTTTTTGTTTTGTTTTGTTTTTTGATAAGCTAACGGTGGACACACTGGGGGCAATGCTGGAGGACACACTGGGGAAATGCTGGAGACACTGGGGGCAATGCTGGAGACACTGGGGCAGATTGCTGGAGACACTGGGGCAATGCTGGAGACACTGGGGCAGATTGCTGGACACACTGGGGGCAATGCTGGAGGACACACTGGGGCAATGCTGGAGACACTGGGGCAGATTGCTGGAGACACTGGGGCAATGCTGGAGACACTGGGGTAGATTGCTGGACACACTGGGGGCAATGCTGGAGACACTGGGGTAGATTGCTGGAGACACTGGGGCAATGCTGGAGACACTGGGGCAGATTGCTGGAGACACGGGGGCAATGCTGGAGACACTGGGGCAGATTGCTGGACACACTGGGGCAATGCTGGAGGACACACTGGGGCAGATTGCTGGAGACACTGGGGCAATGCTGGAGACACTGGGGCAGATTGCTGGACACACTGGGGGCAATGGTGGAGGACACTCTGGTGCAATGCTGGAGACACTGGGGCAGATTGCTGGAGACACTGGGGCAATGCTGGAGACACTGGGGCAGATTGCTAGAGACACTGGGGCAATGCTGGAGACACTGGGGCAGATTGCTGGACACACTGGGGCAATGCTGGAGGACACACTGGGGCAGATTGATGGAGTCACTGGGGCAATGCTGGAGACACTGGGGCAGATTGCTGGACACACTGGGGGCAATGCTGGAGGACACACTGGGGCAATGCTGGAGACACTGGGGCAGATTGCTGGACACACTGGGGGCAATGCTGGAGACACTGGGGCAGATTGCTGGACACACTGGGGCAATGCTGGAGGACACACTGGGGCAATGCTGGAGACACTGGGGCAGATTGCTGGACACACTGGGGGCAATGCTGGAGACACTGGGGCAGATTGCTGGACACACTGGGGCAATGCTGGAGGACACACTGGGGCAGATTGCTGGAGACACTGGGGCAATGCTGGAGACACTGGGGCAGATTGCTGGACACACTGGGGGCAATGGTGGAGGACACTCTGGGGCAATGCTGGAGACACAGGGGCAGATTGCTGGAGACACTGGGGCAATGCTGGAGACACTGGGGCAATGCTGGAGACACTGGGGCAGATTGCTAGAGACACTGGGGCAATGCTGGAGACACTGGGGCAGATTGCTGGACACACTGGGGGCAATGCTGGAGGACACACTGGGGCAGATTGATGGAGTCACTGGGGCAATGCTGGAGACACTGGGGCAGATTGCTGGACACACTGGGGGCAATGCTGGAGGACACACTGGGGCAATGCTGGAGACACTGGGGCAGATTGCTGGACACACTGGGGCAATGCTGGAGACACTGGGGCAGATTGCTGGACACACTGGGGCAATGCTGGAGGACACACTGGGGCAGATTGCTGGAGACACTGGGGCAATGCTGGAGACACTGGGGCAGATTGCTGGACACACTGGGGGCAATGCTGGAGGACACACTGGGGCAGATGATTGCTGGAGACACTGGGGCAATGCTGGAGACACTGGGGCAATGCTGGAGACACTGGGGCAGATTGCTGGACACACTGGGGCAATGCTGGAGGACACACTGGGGCAGATTGCTGGAGACACTGGGGCAATGCTGGAGACACTGGGGCAATGCTGGAGGACACACTGGGGCAATGCTTGAGGACACACTGGGGTAATGCTGGAGGACACACTGGGGCAGATTTCTGGAGACACTGTGGCAATGCTGGAGACACTGGGGCAATGCTGGAGACACTGGGGCAGACTGCTGGACACACTGGGGCAATGCTGGAGGACACACTGGGGCAGACTGCTGGACACACTGGGGCAGATGATTGCTGGAGACCCTGGGGCAATGCTGGAGACACTGGGGCAATGCTGGAGACACTGGAGCAATGCTGGACATACTGGGGCAGATTGCTGGACACACTGGGGGTAATATGCTGGAGACACTGGGGCAGATTGCTGGACACACTGGGGCAATGCTGGATACTCTGGGGCAATATGCTGGACATACTGGGGCAGATTGTTGAACACACTGTCTGGGGGCAATGCTGGATACACTGGGGCAATGCTGGAGACACTGGGGCAATGCTGGACAATTGGACATACTGGGGCAGATTGCTGGACACACTGGTGGTAATATGCTGGACACACTGGGGCAATGCTGGACATACTGGGGCAGATTGCTGGACACACTAGTGGTAATATGCTGGACACACTGGGGCAGATTGCTGGACACACTGGGGCAGATTGCTGGACACACTGGGGGCAATGCTGGACACACTAGGGGCAATATGCTGGAGTCAGACACTGGGGCAGATTGCTGGAGACACTGTCTGGGGGCAATGCTGGACACACTGGGGCAGATTGCTGGACACTGGGGCAATATGCTGGACATACTGGGGCAGATTGCTGGACACACTGGGGGTAATATGCTGGACACACTGGGGATAATATGCTGGACACACTGGGGCAGATTGCTGGACACACTGGGGGCAGGACTGGAGGCATGGGCAGAATGTAGACACGGGGCATGATTGGAGACACGGGGCAGAATGAAAGACATGGGGCAGGATTGGATCATGGGGCAGGATGGATACGATGGAGACAGATGGGGCAGGATGTAGAGATCATATGGTGTAGAATGGATACTCATGAGTGCAGGATGCGAGAACATATGGCTGACGCCAGGAATGAGACACACGGGGGCCAGGATGGGGAATATTATTACCATAGGGGCTAATTAAGGGATTATTACTGCAGTGATGTATTTATTTTATTTTTTGAGTATACTGTTTTAAATGGGGGGCGGTCCTGTTACTGTGCAGAGTGACACTATATCGCCTTTTTTCTCCATCTGGTGTAATGTAGAAGTTGTGAAAAATTAAGTAATGTGTTCTGCAAGCAGAGCTCGAGATAACTGTGTTATTTCCTGCAGAAACGAGTCCTGGCTGGAAGAAATGATGGCGGTCTGTGCTGGATGAAAGATGAAGGACTTCACCTAGAGACGTCACTGGTGAGTCAGTGTTACCTATACACTGACACTATACACTGTATACTATATACAGAGGTCCTGTGTATAATGTCACCAGTGATCTCTGTATTACCTCTACACAGACACTGCATACTAAGTACAGATCTCCTGTGAATACTGGCACTTATGGTGATAGTATTGTGTTTTTTTGTGTTTTTTTTTTTTAATTACTGATCAGTATTGTAGTATTCAGTCACTATGTGGTGGTAATATGTGGTCTGGAAATGGTGTTGTGGTATTTGTCCCTTGAATGTGCTATTTGGTCACCAAGTGGTGGTAATATGTGGTCTTGACATGGTGCGGTGGTATTTGTTCCTTGTATGTGATATTATTCGATCACTGTGGTTGTAATTTGTGGTCTGGTCATGGCGCGGTGGTATTTGTTCCTTGTATGTGATATTATTGGTCAAAATATACCTAAATTGTATTGCAGATTTTAACAAATATTTAATAGGTTACAGTAGAGTAGGGCCCGGCCATTTTTCTGGAATAATCTGGTTCGGGTATAACATGACCCCCGTCACATGACCCCCATCACATGACCCCCATCACATGACCCCCGTCACATGACCGGGGGGAGCCCACAGTGTCTGAACAGCCCGGGGCCCTGGCTACCCTTAATCCACCCCTGTGTGTAAGCCAAGACCAGGAGTGGAACAATCAGAGGAAACGCATAATAGAAACACGTCACCACTTCTGTATTTATCACCCACTCCTGGTTTTGGCTTACAAACACTGATGTAAAATACTGACCAAATACTGAACATGTGAACGTGGCCTTAGGCTGACACGTCCTGTTCTGCAGAGGTGACTTCTCAGTGGTCTCATGAAGCAGGATTATAAAGGCTGACAACATCTATACATAAAATTGTAAGAAGGTTGAAAATGACAGTTCTGCTAACCCCACACAAGACTGACTGATCCTTCAATTTGTGAGTTTTTTGCCCCCTCCTGGTTTTATGTTCTCTGCACTTTTTTTGTGTATTAACTGTTCATTTTCATTAGTATGATATGTGTATGTGCTGACATTGCAGCAGCCCAGTCAATGTGTGATGTTTTATGATGTTTGAGAAAAGCTGGGCAGACAGTGTGAGTGACAGGTATTTAACCCCTTATTGACCGCTAATACTTCTTTTAACTGCCCTGAGTTGTAAGAGAATAGCCTCCCCATACAGGTGACAATCCAGCATCTGTTGGTTGTGCACTATTGCTGACAACTTGCTGCATCAGGCACGATCGATCGGTGTTTGCACCGTCCAAATCTGTTTAACCCTTTAGATGCTGCTGTCAATAGTAACTACATCATAAATGGTTAACAGAGTGTGGGGGCTTCCCCTTTATCCCAATTCGCACCCTGAGATCATGATTGTGTGGTCCTGAAGTTTGCCATGGCAGTTCATGACCAAATAGCGGTCTTAGAGTCTGCCGGCTATAGTAATCTGTTCAGAAGTTAGAGGCATTAAGGTGGTAAAAATGCACATTTTCATTTCTGTCATGTCACTTTGCATTAATTCCTGAAAAGCACCTGAAGGGTTAATAAACTACCTGACTGCAGTTTTCAATATGTCAGGGGGTGCGGTTTTTAAAATGGTGTCACTTTTCGGGGTTTCCCAATATATGGGACCCTAAAGTTACTTCAAACCTAGATGAGTCCCTAAAAAATATATTTTGTAAATTTCTTTGAAAAAATTAAAAATGACTGCTACATTTTTAAACCTCCTAAAATGCTAACAAAATAAAAGAACATTTTACAAATGGTGCTGATGTAAAGCCGACATGTGGGAAATATTATTTATTAATGTTTTGCTGTAGTATGACTATCTGTATTTAAGAGATAATCATTCAAAGTTTGAAAATTGCTAATTTTTTTAAATTTTTCTCAAATTTCTGATATTTTTTATAAATAAACACAAAATATATCGACCTAAATTTATCATTACCATAAAGTATAATGTGTCACGAAAAAAACAATCTCAAAATCCCTTGGATTTGTGGAAGCGCTCCAGAGTTATTACCACATAAAGTGACACTGGTCATATTTAAAAAATTGGCTCCGTCACTAAGGGGTTAAGGGTTGGCTTCCCTCCAGCCTGGGTCAGTCATAGAGGGTATGTGGGATGGATAGGAACTACGCTGCTTATTCGAGCACGTGACTTGTAAATGGGAAGAGAGCACATCTGAAGTGGTGTGTCACCCCAAATTACAGAAGAGATAGTGCCTGTATGTCCCTGGCAGAGGAGGTACTTAAGCATTGGCTTCCCTCCAGCCCTGGTCAGTTGCAGAGGGTATGTGGGATGGATAGGAACTGCACTGCTTATTCGAGCACGTGACTTGTAAATGGGAAGAGAGCACATCTGAAGTGGCGTGTCACCCCAAATTACAGAAGGGATAGTGCCTGTATGTCCCTGGCAGAGAAGGCATTTAAGGGTTGGCTTCCCTCCATTCTGGGTCAGCTGCACAGGGCATGTGGAGTGGATAGGAACTACACTGCTTATTAGAACATGTGACCTGTAAATGGGAAGAGAGCACATCTGAAGTGGCGTGTCACCCCAAATTACAGAGGGTAGAAAGATTACCTCTATAAGCCTATGTTCACACATTGCACTTTTGCTGTGTTTTTTTTTAATGCAAATTTTAAGCTGCGTTTTACTGTACCAGCAAAAGCTATGAGATTTGAGAAATCACATGGACACACATTGATTTTTTTCCTCACTGAATTGGAAAACTGCTGCATTTTTGAAAACTTCAGCATGTCACTTATTTCAGAGTTTTTTCAGCATTTTTGCACCCATAGAAAGCAATGGGTAAGTGCATCAAAAAATGTATGTATCAGGTTTTGCTGCATTTGTGGTGCAAAAACCTAATGAAGTTGCATCATGCTTTTTTTCTATGCGCTAAACTTTATCAGCATGCACAAGAGACAAAGGTACCATGACAAAAACGCAGAAAAATAAAATGCCGCAAATACACCTCAAAAAACGCAGCAAAACCTGTTTTTTGTAAGCAACTTCTTTACTGCAAAGAGAGCAGGTTTTGGCTGCAGAAAAAAAACGGAGCAAAAATGCAGCGTGTGAACATAGCCTTAATGTCCCAGGCAGAGGATGTTGTGCCCTCCCTTAAGGAGAGAAAGAAGAGTCCACCCAGAAAGGGAGGGTGAAGAGCTTAAAGAAGGTTTTATGCTGGAAAAAAATAACCCTCCTCTCCTCAATGGTCTCTGAAGCTATGTAGTATAAAGCAGAGATGAGCGTCATTAGAAACACTTTCAGATCTCCTCTCATGCCAGTCAGTGAAGGAAGGAGGGATAATGTGGTGAGTATAACAAACACTTCCAGATCTCATCTTGGCAGTAAGTGTGGGGAAAGGAGAGTACAGAGAAGCTGAATGTGATTGCCAACACTTCTAGATCTCCTTCCATGATAGTATCAATGTGTGGGAGGGGCAGAGCTCATGCACTGTGAGAGGAGAGCTGCAGAATGTAGACATGTTTGTACTAATACTTAGTTCTGCACACTGACTGCCCTAGGAGACTATCTGGAAGTGTTTGTAATCACACTCAGCTCTAATCTATATTACAGAGTAGATGCAGAGATCAGGGTGTGTTCTTTTCGCCTGAGGCTTCCTGCTTACGATTGGCCAATGTCATGCTGAGGAAGAAGTACACGCCCCCAGAGATGAATTTCTGGTAACGCCCAGTTGGGTTTTTCATAAAATAAAAACTTAAACTTTACAAGCTAATGTCTCCTTAATGGTAAGGAGTAATAAAAAAATAAAAATTGTGTTTTACTCAGCTCTGTAGCCACTGTCCCCTGCTGTGGCCAGTTTAACATGCACAAACTGGTAAAAGGTCCTCTTTAACAGCAGCTCAGGCAAGATGGCTGCTCCAATAATCCTGTACAGAATATAGAGTAAGAAATTCTGTACCAGATTTCATGATATCACAATGTCATTTTTAACAGGTCTAGATGGAAATCTTCTAAATTAACTTAGTAAGTTTTAATAGATCACAAAAAATGCTGTATTGCCAATCCACCTCTGCTACATCTGCAAATATCAGCCTGCAATGAACTGCAGCCAATGCATCCGTAAACTAATCATCTCCAAAACTATAGTCCTTAAGGAATCACATAAGCCTTCCCTGAATGAATATACAGGGTGGGCCATGTATATGGATACACCTAAATAAAGTGGGAATGGTTGGTGATATCAACTTCCTGTTTGTGGCACATTGGTATATGGGAGAGGGAAAACTTTTGAAGATGCGTGGTGACCATGGTGGCCATTTTGAAGTTGGCCATTTTGGAGCCAACTTTATTTTTTCCAATGGGAAGACGGTCATGTGACACATCAAACTTATTGAGAATTTCACAAGAAAAACAATGGTGTGCTTGGTTCTAACGTAACTTTATTCTTTCATGAGTTATTTACAAGTTTCTCATTGTTTACAGCCATTGACATGTCGCAGAGGATAACACGTGAGGAGCTGATAGAAATTGTGTTGATGTCTGGTGCAGTGAATCATTTGGCTAATCCCGGCGGCAGATGCACGACATGTCTACAGGCAGAGGAAGCCAGTCACATTAAAGGGGTTTTCCCACGAACGAAAGTTCATTTAAAAAATTGACTGTGTCTGACCGTGTACGGAGCGTACCACATCTTCTAGGCAGGGGAGGAAGCAAAAGATAATACTGACATTACAGCAGGGTGGATTCATTTTGTAAGGTGAAATATTTCAATGACTTTTAAAAAAATATTTTACCTCACAAAATGTATCCTCTGCGATCTCCTGCTGTAATGTCAGTATTGTCTTTTGCTTCCTCTCCTGCCCAGGAGCTGTGGTATGTTCTGTACAGTTCATGGGAAAACCCCTTTAAAAAGCAAATATCAACGCCAACATGGCTTCTCATAAAAAAGTACGCCATTAACAATGAAAGGAAAGCAGCAAAGGCACAACGTCGAAGAAAACAAAGGGCAAATGAGACTCTTGAAGAGCAACAGCATCGCTGGGACGAAAACAATGCATATAAGCGTAGGCGTCAAGCACATGAGTCCCCTGATACAAAAGTCGTGACATTACCGCCCTACCGATGCGATAGCATCGGACCCCCATCTAGTATAAATATACAAGCATATGTATACATTGGGAGGTTTTTTTTAACTTAAATGCATGTATTTTGGGCTAAAATATTTTTTTGCAGCTGAGTTTTATGAAGATTTTTGCACGTATTCAGGAATTTTGTTTCCCTGTAAATTGCTGGTTGCACAATGAGTTATCTGAGAATCCATCAGTGAGCTTGTTCTGATGGGAGTTTGTAACTCTTTTACTGTTGATTTGTGATCGTACCAAATTTCAGCTCAACTTTAATGTGATTTGTTATTATAAAAAATGTCAAATTTTTTATCAAACCCAGTTGCAAAAATTATTTTAGCCCAAAATACCTGCATTTAAATAATAAAAAAAAAATAAAAAAATTAATAATAATTGTTGCCAAAGGTGTCCAATTACTTTAAGTTTTACTGGACTGGTGAAATAGGTTATTGAGTAGCAGTAATGGATATCCGAGCACGTTCGGTGAGGTAGTATAAGGTCAAAGTACTGAAAAAAAGCACTTTGAAACTAAGCAGCAGCCATGGTATTCATTATTACTGTGGTTAATTGAATTCTTATTAATTCTGTACACACGGCGATACACCGGGACAGGTTATCCTGGCCAAGTATGGCTCCCTACTTGGATGACATCGCTGTGTCCACACTATTATTCTTTATGGCCTCACCACTAAATGGGAACATGCTGGGATTATAGAGGAATGTGAGTCCATGGCCAAACAAAACAAGCCGAAGCGAAGGAGCGCTGCAGAACACAGCGCCCATGATGGGATCTGGACTTTAAACCTTTCTACACAATTTAACCATTTTAGTCCCTTACGCCTCGCTATCAATAATGTAGTTATTGTGGAAGAAACACATTAGCCTCCTCTTTTATAAATATTAATAATAATGCACGTTTCATTCTGCAGTGAAGTCTCCATTGTTGGCCTTGAAGGCGACATTCATCGAGTTGGCTCGTTTCCTAATTTTGGCTCCTGCTTAGTGTAAGGTTTCGCGTAAAGCATGTAAGTATAACAAGTTTATTCATTCGTCCAAGTAACTTAAAATAATTGGTGCTTTATACGTCACATATTATCCGGGCCACTATTACTCGAGAAGGTGCCCAAAGCTGATGCTGCCCTTAGTGTTATTCTGGCTGTTACTCACCTCTGCTGGATCCAGCGCCGAACTCTGCTTCTTCCTCCGTCCTCTGCTGCCAGTTCGCATTGCCCTTCTGTGTGTTATTTTCTTATGGCAACATGGCACTCTCCTGTGACGTCACTCTTCCAACTCTGCTGCTGACTCAGGTCTCCTCCACCAGTTCCTCACCGTTGAGTCAATTCTTCTACATTCGCCGTGCCAGCTCTGCCACATTGAGCTCTTCCTAGCCAAACTCTCTTACACCTCTTCCTTTCTGTTAAAAGGGTTGTCCACTACTTGGTCAACCCCTTCTTAATGAGTATTTTCCACCATGTAATATAATCACAGCCTGCACTAACTACTGGCGATGGCGCCGTTCCAGCAGTGTTGGAGCTAGTCTCTGGAGGCTCACGTGATATCACCTGAACCCAGTCACTAATGGGCCACTTTTCCTTCACTCCCTTTGGACAAAACCGACACCTGGAAGAAGTTAGAGAACAGCAGCAGTTCTCACTTTCTCCGGTTGTTAGTTTTCATCCAAACGAGTGAAGTGGCCCATTGGGCTGCAGGGTTTACATGACATAACGTCTCTGGAGAACTGGCACCGACATTGCTTGAACGGCACTGTGTTGAGCACAGGCTGTTTTTACTTTACACGGGGAGTATGGTAATTGAAAAGGGGTTGTCCGAGTAGTGTCTATTCTTCTTCATCACTCTCTGTCATTCTTATGCTGCTACTCCAGTCACCAGTGTTTCCGTTCGGCCACTTCTACCACCGTGGTCCAGCTTGATTGCCCTGCTGCAACCAGCACCACGTGTTCGTGCTTTATAAAAAAGTGCTCGATGGCACAATGGACTTCATGGATCCAACTCTTCCGGTGAGATATAACAACTTTGCACCAGTAACTATACCATGCTTGGTGCCACAATAATAGTGATGGATATTGGCCATTTAGGAGCATACAGTTGCAGCGCCCCCACTGCCGCAGGGCCGAGGGGTACCCGGGGCCGGGCCTCTGAGTCTCTGCTCTGGGGTTGTCACGGTGGCTAGACCCGGTCCGTGACCCTGCCGTGGGGCGCCCAATAATAGGTGGAGGTATGGTGACGATGTTATGGTGCGGTGAAGTGCCGGTCGCAGTAAATAACGAGGACACCAGGTTGCAGTCTCTTTACCTCTTTACTGAAGGCTTCTAGATCCTCAGTCCGGAATACGGTTAACCGGGCTGCGCAAGTCCGGCCGGTCCGATGGCACCTCCAGAGTTCCCTTTGCAGGTGGAAATCTGTGCCTACCTTCTAGCGCTTGTGTGTTGTGGTCCTCCCCTGCTGAGCACCCCGGGGTAGTCCCCACAACTGTTGTGTCTGTTTCTCGTGTTCCCTCACAACTCGATTCTGATGTTCTTCTTCTTCTCGTCCCCCAGATCTTATGGTAGGACGCACCCGTATCACGGGTAGGCTCGGAGCTCTTCCGGGACCCTAGAGTCGCCCCTCTCCAACGTTGCCCCCTATGTCTTCCTAGGTGATTTAGGTGAGACAGCCAGCCTATAGCTCACTGTCCTGCCGTAGGTTTGAAGTAATGCTTAGAGTTCTATACTTCCTCGGCGTTCCGGCCACCGGTTATTTGCGCCTCAATAGGATGTTGCCTCGGTCTTACAGCACGACTCCTACAGGTATTTCTCTGTTGCGTTGATCTCGTTTCTCACTCAGCACAATAAACCTCGCTTCTTATCCTTTCTTTGGAGTACCGCCGCAATATCGTGCAGGCACGGTCTCGTAACGTTCTCTCTGGTTGCCAGGCCTCTGTCAGGATCCCACCCCTGACAGGGACCCTACCGAATCTTCCCCTACAACACCCTCTGCCACAAGGTGTTGCCTGGTTCCAACCCAGTCAGCTTTCTGATCTAACTTCCTGCCTAACCCCCAGTTTTACCAGACTGTGAGGAGTGGCCTAATACATAGAACCCTTAGCTCCCCCTGGAGGCCAGACTGTGAAATGTATTGGTGTATGTGATACCTGGTCAGATGAACTCCTTCAGTGCCATCAGACGTACCATAGCCCCCCTTAGTGGCGGAGCAACAGTACTGCAACGACCAGGACTCTGGGGCGCTGCACTCCCCCCCGGTTAAATCCAGTACTCCTGGACTGGGAAGAAAACAACAATACATGTCAGCAAAAAGACATACAATTTTGAAAATGCAAGTACTAGTCAACTTTTTTTAACAGAGCTTCCCTTTATGGGAGGTGAGGACACTTGAACGTTACAAACATGGTTAAATACTTTTAAATAACTTTCTATGGATAACTTTTCTTACCCAACGGGTATTCTACTAAGTGCAAAATTTTTGAACAATAATTTAACTTTGCCTTTAAGGACGTACTCGCTGAATCCACTAAAGACCTTCTTATAAAACACTATAAGGCTAATCAACTTTTCTGCATTCTCCTTCTTTAAGTCTGCAGGACCGCCTGTCCTAACTGCTCCAGGCCTGCTGCCTCTCCTTTCTGTTACAGGACCGCCCCTTTCCGCCCGGGCCTTCTGCCTTTCCGCTACTATACACAGTATAGAACATATCATCCATCTTTCAGTTCAAGATTACTGATCCATCTCTGTATGGCTCCTAGGAGGACTCACTGACTAACCCCGTACGGGTTCACTTTCTGTCCTCATTCTTCTATCAACATTATCAAACATTTCTTACAATCAACTGGTCAGTTACATTTAACTTTTTCTTTCAAGACATTATTGCCATTTTTACCATCTTTAAGGCAACACTGTTCGTAAGTGCAACATGTGAACATTCCCTTTAAGAGGGAACCAAGTCTCTATGAGGTAGTGCAACTTCTCAAGCTGCAAGTCTGTTCGCAGTAAGGACTCCGATGCTGTTTCCAGGAACAGTTTCTTCGCAAAGAGTCCTTTCTTTATGTAAAACCAGTAGAGAGCACCTTTAAGAAGGTGCAAACTATGTACAAAGAGTTTGTAATCATGCATTGTTCATGATTCAGCAGTTCTTGATAACTGGGACAACAGTAGAAAACAAACAAAAAGCAATAGGGATCCCGGGTCAACAAAGGGATCCCTTTAAGAATAACCCTAGACGGGTTTTAGCAGCAAAACAGCAGAAACAGTTAACTATTTACATTCAATAAAGCATTCTTGCTTACTCATTTTCTGGTTGCGCAGGGGACGGTCTCCTTCCAGGCCTCACCTGGCCAACGGGTCGCGTTGGTGTAACAAGGACCGGTCCCGGCTCCAGCAATGACAGGATCCCTCGTCGGGATGCCCTCCTTATTCCTGGGCAAGCGCGACCCAGGGGCACGCGGTGAGCCTGGGCTTCCGGAGGTTCCACGGAGACAGGTTCCATCGCCTTCTCTGCAGGGGGCATCGTCCTCAGATGTCCCGGTAGCGGCCTGGAGTGCGATACACCGCTGGACGCCCCGAGCTATCCAGCCGACCTCCCTCCTCCACCGGGTGTAGGTTACTGCGTCGCCAGGCTCCAGGTCGGAATCGTACCTTCCCCCGCAGGGTTCCACTTCTTCTCGGTCGACACGGACCTGTAGCGGCTCCCCGATCTCTTGAATAACTCCCCTTCCTTTCTGGGAGTTGAAGGACACCACAACACCCCAGTGTGACGGTGGAGTCTCCGCGACGCTCGTCAGATCGACTGGGGGCGCCGGTTGGGGTCTGTTCCTCCATGCTGTCATCAGGCGCCGCAGGTGTTCCGCCTCCGGCAGGATCCTCAGGCCCTGTGCCTGCAGCTCACACTCCGCCGCGGCCGGGATGAAGGAAGCTGTTATGATCCTTAATGGTTGAGGATCACAAATTACTCCAGCTAAGTAACTAACATAGGACAAGCTCTAGGGAGGTGGCAAACTGGACTGACCGCAAATCTGAACCTATCCAAACACACTAGAAGTAGCCGGTGAACGTGCCTAAAAATCCTAGACGTCTCGAGCCAGCCTGAGGAACTAACTACCCCTGGAGAGAAAGAAAGACCTCTCTTGCCTCCAGAGAAATAATCCCCAAAGATATAGAAGCCCCCAACAAATAATAACGGTGAGGTAAGAGGAAGGCACATACACAGGGATGAAAGCAGATTCAGCAAATGAGGCCCACTAATACTAGATAGCAGAAAATAGTAAAGGGGTCTGTGCGGTCAGTAAAAAACCCTTACAAAATATCCACACTGAGATTTCAAGAACCCCCGCACCAACTAACGGTGTGGGGGGAGAAACTCAGTCCCCTAGAGCAACCATCAAGCGAGGAGATCACATTTTAGCAAGCTGGACAAGAAACAAGATGAATGCTGATGATCAAAAAATAAACGAACAAAAACTTAGCTTGTCTTGGAGAGACTGGGAGCAAGGTAGTCACAAGGAATCTGAAGAGCACTGATTACATTGATAGCAGGCAAGGAACTGAGTATCCAGGTGAGCTAAATAGGAAACCAACCAAGGATAACGAACCAGCTGATACTGCCAACCTACAGAAAGACAACACTACGCAGTACCGCTTGTGACCACTAGAGGGAGCCCAAAAATAGAGTTCACAACAGTACCCCCCCCTTGAGGAGGGGTCACCGAACCCTCATCAAGACCCCCAGGGCGATCAGGATGAGCCACGTGGAAGGCACGAACCAAATCGGCCGCATGAACATCAGAGGCGACAACCCAGGAATTATCCTCCTGACCATAGCCCTTCCACTTAACCAAATACTGAAGCCTCCGTCTAGAGATACGAGAATCCAAAATCTTCTCCACCACATACTCTAATTCGCCCTCGACCAGCACCGGAGCAGGAGGCTCAACAGAAGGAACCACAGGTACCACATACCTCCGCAACAAAGACCTATGGAACACATTATGAATGGCAAACGATGCTGGGAGATCCAAACGAAAAGACACCGGGTTAAGGATTTCCAAGATCTTATAAGGACCGATGAAGCGAGGCTTGAATTTAGGAGCGGAGACCTTCATAGGAACATACCGAGAAGACAGCCACACCAAATCCCCAACACGAAGTCGGGGACCCACACCGCGGCGGCGGTTGGCAAAAGCGCTGAGCCTTCTCCTGTGACAACCTCAAATTGTCCACCACATGGTTCCAAATCTGCTGCAACCTATCCACCACAGAATCCACCCCAGGACAGTCAGAAGGCTCAACCTGAGGAAAAACGAGGATGGAAACCAGAATTGCAGAAAAAAGGCGAAACCAAAGTAGCAGAACTAGCCCGATTATTAAGAGCAAACTCGGCCAATGGCAAAAAAGTCACCCAATCATCCTGATCAGCAGAAACAAAACATCTCAAATAAGTTTCCAACGTCTGATTAGTTCGCTCGGTTTGGCCATTAGTCTGAGGATGGAAGGCCGATGAAAAAGACAAATCAATGCCCATCTTAGCACAAAAAGTCCGCCAAAACCTGGACACAAACTGGGATCCTCTATCAGACACAATATTTTCAGGAATGCCATGCAAGCGAACCACATTCTGAAAAAATAGAGGAACCAAATCGGAGGAAGAAGGCAACTTAGGCAAGGGCACCAAATGGACCATCTTGGAAAAACGATCACACACCACCCAGATGACAGACATTTTCTGAGATACTGGAAGATCCGAAATAAAATCCATGGAAATGTGCGTCCAAGGCCTTTTCGGAATAGGCAAAGGCAAAAGCAAACCGCTGGCACGAGAACAGCAAGGCTTAGCCCGAGCACAAATCCCACAAGACTGCACAAAGGAACGCACATCCCGCGACAAGGAAGGCCACCAGAAGGACCTAGCCACCAAATCTCTGGTACCAAAAATCCCAGAATGACCCGCCAACACCGAAGAATGAACCTCGGAAATAACTCTGCTGGTCCATCTATCCGGGACAAACAGTCTCTCTGGTGGACAACGGTCAGGTCTATCCACCTGAAATTTCTGCAGCACCCGTCGCAAATCTGGGGAAATGGCAGACAAAATCACTCCCTCTCTGAGAATACCAGCCGGCTCAGAAACTCCCGGAGAGTCAGGCACAAAACTCCTAGAAAGTGCATCAGCTTTCACATTCTTCGAACCAGGCAGGTATGAGACCACGAAGTTGAAACGGGAGAAAAACAACGACCAACGAGCCTGTCTAGGATTCAGGCGCTTGGCAGATTCAAGGTAAATCAGATTTTTGGGATCCGTCAAGACCACCACACGATGTTTAGCTCCTTCGAGCCAATGTCGCCACTCCTCAAATGCCCACTTCATAGCCAACAACTCCCGATTACCAACATCATAATTCCGCTCGGCAGGAGAAAACTTTCTTGAAAAGAAAGCACATGGCTTCATCACAGAGCCATCAGAGCTTCTCTGCGACAAAACAGCCCCTGCTCCAATCTCAGAAGCATCAACCTCGACCTGGAAGGGGAGAGAGACATCTGGCTGACATAAGACTGGAGCTGAAGAAAATCGGTGCTTCAGCTCCCGAAAGGCCTCCACGGCCGCAGGAGACCAATTAGTCACATCAGAACCCTTCTTGGTCAAATCCGTCAAAGGTTTAACCACGCTAGAAAAATTAGCGATGAAACGACGGTAAAAATTAGCAAAACCCAAGAACTTCTGAAGACTCTTAACAGACGTGGGCTGAGTCCAGTCATGAATAGCCTGGACCTTGACTGGGTCCATCTCCACAGTAGAAGGAGAAAAAATAAAACCCAAAAAGGAGACCTTCTGTACTCCGAAGAGGCATTTTGAGCCCTTCACAAATAAAGCATTAGCACGCAGGACCTGAAACACCATCCTGACCTGCTTCACATGGGACTCCCAATCATCAGAAAAGACCAAAATGTCATCCAGATAAACAATCATAAATTTATCCAGATATTCTCGGAAGATGTCATGCATGAAGGATTGAAACACAGAAGGAGCATTAGAGAGTCCAAAAGGCATCACCAAGTACTCAAAATGGCCTTCGGGTGTATTAAATGCTGTTTTCCATTCATCTCCCTGCTTAATCGGCACAAGGTTATACGCACCACGGAGATCTATCTTGGTGAACCAACTGGCACCCTTAATCCGAGCAAACAAATCAGACAATAGTGGTAAAGGATACTGAAATTTGACTGTGATTTTATTCAGAAGACGATAATCTATACAAGGTCTCAAAGAACCGTCCTTCTTGGCCACAAAAAAAAATCCTGCACCAAGAGGGGAAGAGGATGGGCGAATATGTCCCTTCTCCAAAGACTCCTTTATATAACTCCGCATCGCGGCATGCTCTGGTATAGACAAATTAAAAAGTCGTCCCTTAGGGAATTTACTACCAGGAATTAAATTTATAGCACAGTCACAATCCCTATGAGGGGGCAGGGCACTGGACCTGGGCTCATCAAATACATCCTGGTAGTCAGACAAAAACTCAGGGACCTCAGAAGGAGTGGAAGAAGCAATAGACACCAACGGAGCATCGCCATGAATACCCTGACAACCCCAACTTGACACAGACATAGCTTTCCAATCTAAAACTGGATTATGAGCCTGCAGCCATGGCAGACCCAAAACGACAACATCATGCAAATTATGCAGAACAAGGAAGCGAATCACCTCCTGATGTACGGGAGTCATGCACATGGTCATTTGCGTCCAATACTGAAGCTTATTCTCAGCCAATGGCGTAGCATCAATTCCCCTCAGAGGAATAGGAAATTCCAAAGGCTCCAGGAGACAAAACCACAGCGCCTGGCAAACGACAAATCCATCAGATTCAGGGCAGCACCTGAATCCACAAAAGCCATAACCGGGTAGGACGACAAAGAACAAATCAAAGTAACAGACAAAATAAATTTAGGCTGTATAGTACCAATGGTGACAGGTTTAGCGATTTTTTTTAAGCGTTTAGAGCATGCTGAGATAACATGAGTAGAATCACCACAGTAAAAGCACAACCCATTTTGACGTCTATGACTTTGTCGCTCAATTCTGGTCAGAGTTCGGTCACATTGCATAGACTCAGGTCTCTGTTCAGAAAATACCGCCAAAGGATGAGCAGATTTGCGCTCCCGCAAACGCCGATCAACCTGAATGGCTAAAGCCATAGAATTAATCAGACTTGTAGGGGTGGGAAACCCCACCATAACATTCTTAACGGCCTCAGAAAGACCTTCTCTGAAATTTGCAGCCAGGGCACACTCATTCCATTGAGTAAGCACCGACCATTTCCGAACTTTTTGACAATACACCTCTGCTTCATCCTGACCTTGAGAGATAGCCAGCAACGCTTTTTCTGCCTGATTCTCAAAACTAGGCTCCTCATAAAGCAGTCCAAGAGCCAGAAAAAATGCATCTACATTAAGCAATGCAGGATCTCCTGGCGCCAGAGAGAAAGCCCAATCTTGAGGGTCGCCACGCAACAAGGAGATAACAGTTTTAACTTGCTGAGCGGAATCACCAGAGGAACGAGGTCTCAGAGATAGAAATAACTTACAATTATTCTTAAAATTTAGAAACCTAGATCTATCTCCAGAAAACAACTCGGGAATGGGTATCTTTGGTTCTGACATAGGGCTATGAGTAACAAAATCCTGAATACTTTGCACCCGTGCAGCAAGATGATCCACACTAGAAGTCAGAGTCTGAACATTCATGTCTGCAGCTGAGCTCAAAACCACCCAGAGTTCAAGGGGATGAAAGAAGCTAAACAGACTGCAGCAAAGGAAAAGCGGGAGGGGGGAAAAAAAAAAAAGTACTCAGGTCTTCTTTTTATCCCACTTCTGCGATGCATTAAACACTTTTTGGCCTGCTATACTGTTATGATCCTTAATGGTTGAGGATCACAAATTACTCCAGCTAAGTAACTAACATAGGACAAGCTCTAGGGAGGTGGCAAACTGGACTGACCGCAAATCTGAACCTATCCAAACACACTAGAAGTAGCCGGTGAACGTGCCTAAAAATCCTAGACGTCTCGAGCCAGCCTGAGGAACTAACTACCCCTAGAGAGAAAGAAAGACCTCTCTTGCCTCCAGAGAAATAATCCCCAAAGATATAGAAGCCCCCAACAAATAATAACAGTGAGGTAAGAGGAAGGCACATACACAGGGGTGAAAGCAGATTCAGCAAATGAGGCCCACTAATACTAGATAGCAGAAAATAGTAAAGGGGTCTGTGCGGTCAGTAAAAAACCCTTACAAAATATCCACACTGAGATTTCAAGAACCCCCGCACCAACTAACGGTGTGGGGGGAGAAACTCAGTCCCCTAGAGCAACCAGCAAGCGAGGAGATCACATTTTAGCAAGCTGGACAAGAAACAAGATGAATGCTGATGATCAAAAAATAAACAAACAAAAACTTAGCTTGTCTTGGAGAGACTGGGAGCAAGGTAGTCACAAGGAATCTGAAGAGCACTGATTACATTGATAGCAGGCAAGGAACTGAGTATCCAGGTGAGCTAAATAGGAAACCAACCAAGGATAACGAACCAGCTGATACTGCCAACCTACAGAAAGACAACACTACACAGTACCGCTTGTGACCACTAGAGGGAGCCCAAAAATAGAGTTCACAACAGTACCCCCCGCTTGAGGAGGGGTCACCGAACCCTCATCAAGACCCCCCAGGGCGATCAGGATGAGCCACGTGGAAGGCACGAACCAAATCGGCCGCATGAACATCAGAGGCGACAACCCAGGAATTATCCTCCTGACCATAGCCCTTCCACTTAACCAAATACTGAAGCCTCCGTCTAGAGATACGAGAATCCAAAATCTTCTCCACCACATACTCTAATTCGCCCTCGACCAGCACCGGAGCAGGAGGCTCAACAGAAGGAACCACAGGTACCACATACCTCCGCAACAAAGACCTATGGAACACATTATGAATGGCAAACGATGCTGGGAGATCCAAACGAAAAGACACCGGGTTAAGGATTTCCAAGATCTTATAAGGACCGATGAAGCGAGGCTTGAATTTAGGAGAGGAGACATTCATAGGAACATACCGAGAAGACAGCCACACCAAATCCCCAACACTAAGTCGGGGACCCACACCGCGGCGGCGGTTGGCAAAGCGCTGAGTCTTCTCCTGTGACAACCTCAAATTGTCCACCACATGGTTCCAAATCTGCTGCAACCTATCCACCACAGAATCCACCCCAGGACAGTCAGAAGGCTCAACCTGACCCGAGGAAAAACGAGGATGGAAACCAGAATTGCAGAAAAAAGGCAAAACCAAAGTAGCAGAACTAGCCCGATTATTAAGGGCAAACTCAGCCAATGGCAAAAAAGTCACCCAATCATCCTGATCAGCAGAAACAAAACATCTCAAATAAGTTTCCAACGTCTGATTAGTTCGCTCGGTTTGGCCATTAGTCTGAGGATGGAAGGCTGACGAAAAAGACAAATCAATGCCCATCTTAGCACAAAAAGTCCGCCAAAACCTGGACACAAACTGGGATCCTCTATCAGACACAATATTTTCAGGAATGCCATGCAAGCGAACCACATTCTGAAAAAATAGAGGAACCAAATCGGAGGAAGAAGGCAACTTAGGCAAGGGCACCAAATGGACCATCTTGGAAAAACGATCACACACCACCCAGATGACAGACATTTTCTGAGATACTGGAAGATCCGAAATAAAATCCATGGAAATGTGCGTCCAAGGCCTTTTCGGAATAGGCAAAGGCAAAAGCAAACCGCTGGCACGAGAACAGCAAGGCTTAGCCCGAGCACAAATCCCACAAGACTGCACAAAGGAACGCACATCCCGCGACAAGGAAGGCCACCAGAAGGACCTAGCCATCAAATCTCTGGTACCAAAAATCCCAGGATGACCCGCCAACACCGAAGAATGAACCTCGGAAATAACTCTGCTGGTCCATCTATCCGGGACAAACAGTCTCTCTGGTGGACAACGGTCAGGTCTATCCGCCTGAAATTTCTGCAGCACCCGTCGCAAATCTGGGGAAATGGCAGACAAAATCACTCCCTCTCTGAGAATACCAGCCGGCTCAGAAACTCCCGGAGAGTCAGGCACAAAACTCCTAGAAAGTGCATCAGCTTTCACATTCTTCGAACCAGGCAGGTATGAGACCACGAAGTTGAAACGGGAGAAAAACAACGACCAACGAGCCTGTCTAGGATTCAGGCGCTTGGCAGATTCAAGGTAAATCAGATTTTTGGGATCCGTCAAGACCACCACACGATGTTTAGCTCCTTCGAGCCAATGTCGCCACTCCTCAAATGCCCACTTCATAGCCAACAACTCCCGATTACCAACATCATAATTCCGCTCGGCAGGTGAAAACTTTCTTGAAAAGAAAGCACATGGCTTCATCACAGAGCCATCAGAGCTTCTCTGCGACAAAACAGCCCCTGCTCCAATCTCAGAAGCATCAACCTCGACTTGGAAGGGGAGAGAGACATCTGGCTGACATAAGACTGGAGCTGAAGAAAATCGGTGCTTCAGCTCCCGAAAGGCCTCCACGGCCGCAGGAGACCAATTAGTCACATCAGAACCCTTCTTGGTCAAATCCGTCAAAGGTTTAACCACGCTAGAAAAATTAGCGATGAAACGACGGTAAAAATTAGCAAAACCCAAGAACTTCTGAAGACTCTTAACAGACGTGGGCTGAGTTCAGTCATGAATAGCCTGGACCTTGACTGGGTCCATCTCCACAGTAGAAGGAGAAAAAATAAAACCCAAAAAGGAGACCTTCTGTACTCCGAAGAGGCATTTTGAGCCCTTCACAAATAAAGCATTAGCACGCAGGACCTGAAACACCATCCTGACCTGCTTCACATGGGACTCCCAATCATCAGAAAAGACCAAAATGTCATCCAGATAAACAATCATAAATTTATCCAGATATTCTCGGAAGATGTCATGCATGAAGGATTGAAACACAGAAGGAGCATTAGAGAGTCCAAAAGGCATCACCAAGTACTCAAAATGGCCTTCGGGTGTATTAAATGCTGTTTTCCATTCATCTCCCTGCTTAATGCGCACAAGGTTATACGCACCACGGAGATCTATCTTGGTGAACCAACTGGCACCCTTAATCCGAGCAAACAAATCAGACAATAGTGGTAAAGGATACTGAAATTTGACTGTGATTTTATTCAGAAGACGATAATCTATACAAGGTCTCAAAGAACCGTCCTTCTTGGCCACAAAAAAAAATCCTGCACCAAGAGGGGAAGAGGATGGGCGAATATGTCCCTTCTCCAAAGACTCCTTTATATAACTCCGCATCGCGGCATGCTCTGGTATAGACAAATTAAAAAGTCGTCCCTTAGGGAATTTACTACCAGGAATTAAATTTATAGCACAGTCACAATCCCTATGAGGGGGCAGGGCACTGGACCTGGGCTCATCAAATACATCCTGGTAGTCAGACAAAAACTCAGGGACCTCAGAAGGAGTGGAAGAAGCAATAGACACCAACGGAGCATCGCCATGAATTCCCTGACAACCCCAACTTGACACAGACATAGCTTTCCAATCTAAAACTTGATTATGAGCCTGCAGCCATGGCAGACCCAAAACGACAACATCATGCAAATTATGCAGAACAAGGAAGCGAATCACCTCCTGATGTACGGGAGTCATGCACATGGTCATTTGCGTCCAATACTGAGGCTTATTCTCAGCCAATGGCGTAGCATCAATTCCCCTCAGAGGAATAGGAAATTCCAAAGGCTCCAGGACAAAACCACAGCGCCTGGCAAACGACAAATCCATCAGATTCAGGGCAGCACCTGAATCCACAAAAGCCATAACCGGGTAGGACGACAAAGAACAAATCAAAGTAACAGACAAAATAAATTTAGGCTGTATAGTACCAATGGTGACAGGTTTAGCGATGTTTTTTAAGCGTTTAGAGCATGCTGAGATAACATGAGTAGAATCACCACAGTAAAAGCACAACCCATTTTGACGTCTATGACTTTGTCGCTCAATTCTGGTCAGAGTTCGGTCACATTGCATAGACTCAGGTCTCTGTTCAGAAAATACCACCAAAGGATGAGCAGATTTGCGCTCCCGCAAACGCCGATCAACCTGAATGGCTAAAGCCATAGAATTAATCAGACTTGTAGGGGTGGGAAACCCCACCATAACATTCTTAACGGCCTCAGAAAGACCTTCTCTGAAATTTGCAGCCAGGGCACACTCATTCCATTGAGTAAGCACCGACCATTTCCGAACTTTTTGACAATACACCTCTGCTTCATCCTGACCTTGAGAGATAGCCAGCAACGCTTTTTCTGCCTGATTCTCAAAACTAGGCTCCTCATAAAGCAGTCCAAGAGCCAGAAAAAATGCATCTACATTAAGCAATGCAGGATCTCCTGGCGCCAGAGAGAAAGCCCAATCTTGAGGGTCGCCACGCAACAAGGAGATAACAGTTTTAACTTGCTGAGCGGAATCACCAGAGGAACGAGGTCTCAGAGATAGAAATAACTTACAATTATTCTTAAAATTTAGAAACCTAGATCTATCTCCAGAAAACAACTCGGGAATGGGTATCTTTGGTTCTGACATAGGGCTATGAATAACAAAATCCTGAATACTTGCACCCGTGCAGCAAGATGATCCACACTAGAAGTCAGAGTCTGAACATTCATGTCTGCAGCTGAGCTCAAAACCACCCAGAGTTCAAGGGGATGAAAGAAGCTAAACAGACTGCAGCAAAGGAAAAGCGGGAGGGGGAAAAAAAAAAAAAAAAAATGTACTCAGGTCTTCTTTTTATCCCACTTCTGCGATGCATTAAACACTTTTTGGCCTGCTATACTGTTATGATCCTTAATGGTTGAGGATCACAAATTACTCCAGCTAAGTAACTAACATAGGACAAGCTCTAGGGAGGTGGCAAACTGGACTGACCGCAAATCTGAACCTATCCAAACACACTAGAAGTAGCCGGTGAACGTGCCTAAACATCCTAGACGTCTCGAGCCAGCCTGAGGAACTAACTACCCCTAGAGAGAAAGAAAGACCTCTCTTGCCTCCAGAGAAATAATCCCCAAAGATATAGAAGCCCCCAACAAATAATAACGGTGAGTTAAGAGGAAGGCACATACACAGGGGTGAAAGCAGATTCAGCAAATGAGGCCCACTAATACTAGATAGCAGAAAATAGTAAAGGGGTCTGTGCGGTCAGTAAAAAACCCTTACAAAATATCCACACTGAGATTTCAAGAACCCCCACACCAACTAACGGTGTGGGGGGAGAAACTCAGTCCCCTAGAGCAACCAGCAAGCGAGGAGATCACATTTTAGCAATCTGGACAAGAAACAAGATGAATGCTAATGATCAAAAAATAAACAAACAAAAACTTAGCTTGTCTTGGAGAGACTGGGAGCAAGGTAGTCACAAGGAATCTGAAGAGCACTGATTACATTGATAGCAGGCAAGGAACTGAGTATCCAGGTGAGCTAAATAGGAAACCAACCAAGGATAACGAACCAGCTGATACTGCCAACCTACAGAAAGACAACACTACACAGTACCGCTTGTGACCACTAGAGGGAGCCCAAAAATAGAGTTCACAACAGGAAGCAGGGGACACCGGAGACAGGCGAACCTCTGTGGGTTGGCCCAGCCGAGCGATCACACGGGCATCGGCTTCCAGGCGGTAGGCTATCTGCCGGGCCTCGGCTGCAGCCGCACACTCCTCGGACGGCGGCCTGGGGGGTCGGCCTATCGGTAGCTCCGCAAGGGTCAGTTCCCGCAACGATGGTTTATCCGGGGCTGTGTCGGGTTGTACAGCCTCATGCTGAGTCGGGTCATTCCCACGCGGTGCTCCCGGCGTCGCCATCTTTGCTTCCTCCCCAGTGTCCTCTTCCCGCGGTCTCTTTCGTGGGCGGCCCCGTCTCCATGGTCTCCACCCTCCAAAGAGAATGAGGAGGCGGACCTCGGCTGCTGACGGACACGTCCTCAGGACACAGAAATATTTAGACTGGGCGGCCATTGTCCTTCGCGCTCTCCAGCTTGTCTACGCCCACTCCACACCCTTCTTCTTCTCCTGCGCTCTCCTCAGGGCGCTGTAATTGCGGATTTTGGCGGTAAACGGCAATACACAGTCCTTGCAATAAAGCACAGTCCAAGCACAGTACATCACAGTTCCAAGGCACACATGACCTGATTCTTCAGGCTTAAGTAGATCCTGTTCGTGACGCCAAGTTTGCAGCGCCCCCACTGCCGCAGGGCCGAGGGGTACCCGGAGCCGGGCCTCTGAGTCTCTGCTCTGGGGTTGTCACGGTGGCTAGACCCGGTCCGTGACCCTGCCGTGGGGCGCCCAATAATAGGTGGAGGTATGGTGACGATGTTATGGTGCGGTGACGTGCCGGTCGCAGTAAATAACGAGGACACCAGGTTGCAGTCTCTTTACCTCTTTACTGAAGGCTTCTAGATCCTCAGTCCGGAATACGGTTAACCGGGCTGCGCAAGTCCGGCCGGTCCGATGGCACCTCCAGAGTTCCCTTTGCAGGTGGAAATCTGTGCCTACCTTCTAGCGCTTGTGTGTTGTGGTCCTCCCCTGCTGAGCACCCCGGGGTAGTCCCCACAACTGTTGTGTCTGTTTCTCGTGTTCCCTCACAACTCGATTCTGATGTTCTTCTTCTTCTCGTCCCCCAGATCTTATGGTAGGACGCACCCGTATCACGGGTAGGCTCGGAGCTCTTCCGGGACCCTAGAGTCGCCCCTCTCCAACGTTGCCCCCTATGTCTTCCTAGGTGATTTAGGTGAGACAGCCAGCCTATAGCTCACTGTCCTGCCGTAGGTTTGAAGTAATGCTTAGAGTTCTATACTTCCTCGGCGTTCCGGCCACCGGTTATTTGCGCCTCAATAGGATGTTGCCTCGGTCTTACAGCACGACTCCTACTGGTATTTCTCTGTTGCGTTGATCTTGTTTCTCACTCAGCACAATAAACCTCGCTTCTTATCCTTTCTTTGGAGTACCGCCGCAATATCGTGCAGGCACGGTCCCGTAACGTTCTCTCTGGTTGCCAGGCCTCTGTCAGGATCCCACCCCTGACAGGGACCCTACCGAATCTTCCGCTACAACACCCTCTGCCACAAGGTGTTGCCTGGTTCCAACTCAGTCAGCTTTCTGATCTAACTTCCTGCCTAACCCCCAGTTTTACCAGACTGTGAGGAGTGGCCTAATACATAGAACCCTTAGCTCCCCCTGGAGGCCAGACTGTGAAATGTATTGGTGTATGTGATACCTGGTCAGATGAACTCCTTCAGTGCCATCAGACGTACCATAGCCCCCCTTAGTGGCGGAGCAACAGTACTGCAACGACCAGGACTCTGGGGCGCTGCACAGTTATCGAAGTAATAATGATATACAGTGTCATCACCACAGTACAATGCCACAATAATACACTGCATAGTGCCTAGGTAGCAGTGCTGCACACTGACAACAGGGTATTGTGCAATACAGCCACTGCATAGTGTAAAACTAATACCCTCCTCTCTTCCATTACATCCGATGAATTCCTCGTGGGCTCTTTTGTAGTATTGGCGACATCCCAGTGTCCTTCGTCATACAATAATATGATATTGTCAATATCATATCAACCTGTTCAAAATATTTATAGGAGGATTGATGTCCAGTGTCTGCCACAAACAATCACTAAAAGACCAAAGCCAAATTGACGTTTTTTGCCATAAAAAATAACATAAATTGAATGCTAATGTACAAGTACCAAAAAATGGCTCTTCCATATAATTTATATCATCCCACAAAAAAACATAAACAGAATGTAGAGAAGGAACATTAAAAAAAAGTTCTTATGTCCAAAGCTCTCTCTGTTTTCATGGGGTTAAGAAACACCAGCACTGAAACAAAGAACATTCGGACCGATCCCTCCTTGTAATTTAAGATAAAGATGTAATAACATTTACTCCTATTTTGAGATAAAACAGATAAAAACGTTTATAGATGAATCTGCCCAGAGATCACAATTCCTGCCAAGGGCTCAATTTCTGTCAAAGAGAGATGAAAATGTTTATAGCAAAAGTTAATGGACACGCCGTCTTTTCCATCCCGTGTGCGATATTTATCAGGTTCTTGTTACAGAGATGGATGTTCCCACATGTGTCCTGCTGGATCCCTGCCCTGTGGGACTAAACCGTAGAATATTTAATATATTGTATTCCTATGGCTTCAGTCACTTCCATTCTTCCAGCTGGATAACTCTTGTTCAAATTTCCTATTATTAGGTTTCCTCTGTCTAATACAGGTGGTACCACACTTAAGACCCCTTACCCCGAGCAGAGAGAAACCACATCAAGCATCTTCTGGTCGTGTGGAGTCACTGTGACCATGTTCATGTGACCATCTTCAATCATTAATATGAAAAGTTGACCATAGCATAGGAACTGTGTGGCTGGCCACATTCTCCACTGACTCAACAATTGCGACTTTTCCTAGTTCCTTCCAAAGGGCCACTTTTTTTCCCTTGTTTGAACCTGATATAATGGTTCGCATTTCGCAATCAGAAGCACCAAACCTATACATAGCTCTCCCTCATCATGCTGTCAAAGGTAAGGACTCCACACACCCTCTGAAGGTACCAATATCACGGTGTGACTGTTGGATAATTGATGTGCATCCATATTGACCCTTAGGCAAGGGGTCCCTGGCTATCCCTGTCCCAGGATTACTTCTGAAGGTGGAGATGCCTGAGCCTCGTTCCTTCCTATGCTCCTGAGTAGTATTAATCTGTACCATGTATTGGGAAATACAAAATAAGACAGCCAGGGCAGAAACGGAAGGACAATCATACAATACTCTCAGAGAAATATACAGAAGAATATAAAGTATACAGCCCGAGACATATAATAACCAGTAAAGACTACGCAAACAGCTATGAGCTGATATTAATAGCTTAGGAACCTTTAGGGGTTTTGGCCTGTATCCAGAATATTAACAGCAGCCCCCAGCCATCGGTTTTCCCTCAGCTGGTTATAAAAATTAAGGGGGATGTCACATCGTTTTTTCATTTACACTGTCACACATATGACAGTGAGGGAAACGCCTGATTTTCAAGCCCCCCATTCATTTAAATGGGGTCCAGGTTAGGGTACCGTTTGGGTACCAAAACCGAACTTTTTTAAAAGTTTGTTCCAACCCTCAGAACAAACATCCATGGGTTTGCCCATCACTAGTTTCTATATGTGATCAGGATCCAAGGTTTCCCAACATAGCATTGCTCAGAGTATCACAGTGCATGTACCAGCTTCTGTCCATGGTACATTCTAGTGTCATCTCTTCCCAGGTGAGTGACGCACATGCATCCAGCCATCCACATAATGTAAAGGAAAACATGATTCCTCAGTCCAATAGCATTTCATCATTTTGTGCTACTGTAGCTTTTCCGTGTGACTGGACCAGACGGGCTAGCATTCACCCTCCCATGCACATCAATGAAGATTGGATGCCTAAGACCTCATTGCCAGTTCTCCAGTTTTCCTTTCTTGGACCACTTTGGGTAGATACGAACTACTACATATCAGGAACACCTGTCATCTTGGAGATACATCTAGGCATCACAATTTGACCCTTCTCAATCTTTTTTCCTACTTCCAACACATCAACTTCAAGTACTGAATGTTCACTTCATTGAATTATTCTACTTCTCAAAAACCTCTTTAACAGGAAAGTCAGTGATTTAGGGGCGGATTACAGAACGAGCACATGTGTCTCAATATCCACCACAGTTGGTAATGAGGGGGCCTCCACCACCGTTCCTGCCCAGGCTCATTCTTCAGATCTACTTGTTAAAATGATCACAAGATTGAGAGAACCAGATAACCACTTCCTACAGGGGCCAGCATGAGTAAATCCCATTATCATACCCACCCCCAAGGAGCCAAAGAGAACTTTCAGGACACCAAGATAGCTAAAACACTAGTCCACTGTGAATCGGTTTCCAGATATAAGATGGTGACCATCAAAGAAAGGGACTTTAGATTCTGATAATCTGGTTTGGGGATTTTATCAGTTACTTGAACTTTCCTTAAGAGCATTAATAGAGCAATAACTGCCCGCCATGCCCAAGTTATGGCAATAAGCCGGTTGACAGCCCATCAGAAGTGCCTTTTTCCTTCCATGTAGAAGTGGGAGGCATCGGATAACTATTTTAATGGAATAATCAGGCTTCCAATCAGCAGAAAACTGTCTGAGCTTTCAGTGTGAGCTTTGGGCTATGAAATCCCTTGCAGATGTCACCACTTCATGACATAATAAATACTAGGAGTGGACTCCAACTGTATCTACCAGTAAATATTCCAATCATACATGTGTTTTCTACATCATGGCTCAAATTAGGAGGCTCCTGTGCCTCATCCATGAAGCTGGGTTTAAAGTTAGGAAGAAAGTTTACGTAGTACGGAAACAATGAGTCACTCTCCAGTGCTCCATGGATGAAGAAATGAGAAGGTTCAGATCATCTGGTCGGAGGTTTTATGAGGTTTTTATTCTATGAAGAACCAAGCAGGTTGTAACGAGTACAGATGATATATCATGGCCTTTCATGGACATAGTCTATCTGCTGACTGCCTATAGACACAGGCTACGGGCAGACATACCAGCCTAGTGAATGAACGAACAACATTGGCCTCTTTTCACAGCAATGTTCACCAAAGTTGTAAAAAGAAAAAAAGAAAGTCCACAAGAGTAAGATAATTTTCCTATGGTATCATCACTCCATAACAGCTGGATAAAGTCATTGTTAACCCTTCCGGCTTTGCCCAATTTTTGTTTTTGCATTTTTATTTTCTTCCAAAAGACGTAACTTTTTTTATTTTTTCATCCACTTAGTCGTATGTTTGTCTGAAGGCCGAGTTTTGAATGACATCATTCCCTGTGCTAAAAACAAGAAAAAAATTCCAAAAGAGGTGAATTAGGAAAAGATGTAGTTCCATCATTGGTTTTTCGGCTTTGTTTAAGACATTCAGGGTGCAGTAAAAATGACCTGGAAAAATGATGCTTCAGGTCACTATGATTATAGATTACTTGTATAGTATTAAGTTGTTAAAAAAAATTCTGAACTTTGTAAAAAAAAAAAAAAAAATTGACATTTTATGAGATCTATAACTTTTTTATTTTTCGGCTAATGCAATATTGCCGAGGCTTGCTAATTGTGTTGCGAGCTGATGCTTTCATTGTCACTATTTTGGGATGTTTTGATTGCTTTTTATTGCATTTTTGTTGTGAGTTTTCTTATGAGAAACAGCAATTCTAACTGTTTTCTTTTTTTGCTTAAATCATTTTGTACTTTGATAGATCTCACTTTTATGGACCTGGCAACACCAAGTATTTAGTTTTTTAACTGGGAAAAGAGGAATGATTTACATTTTTAAGTTTTTCACTATTGCAGTATTTAGTTAAATTAAAGGGGTTGTCCAGGCTTGGGGTTCAAGTCTGCAGTCACTATCATCAACTGTGGAAAGGCTGCAGGCTTCACAGATTCGTCAGACGGAGTTCCTTCTGATGCAACGCTGCAGCCCATCAGCCCATCTCACGTCACATAAAAAGGAGTTCAAGGAAATACAGCGCCGGTCCTGGAGGGGAGTATATGTTTTTAACTCCTTTAAACTTCCCCCACCAAAAAGATTTTTTATGACTTATTTTAAGAGACACAAAGTTGTAAAATAAAAAACAGATAACTAAAAAAACGAAAAAAAAGTGAAAAACAGACACAAATTTCCTTTTTTTTTTTCTTTACAAAAATAAAGGTAAAAGACATAAAATGTCTAAATGAGTAAAGACATTAGAGATTTTAAAACCACAACAAGAACTAAAGGAAAATAACAATGTTCCTGGTCATGAAAGTGTGAAAATGGCGCGATCTTGATCTGGTTATAGGGTAAATAAATCGTACGACTATGTGCTTGGTTCAGGCAGATCTGTCCTGTTTTCTATTTCCTCAGCCCTATTCCCTGCATGAAATTAGGATGACATCAGACACAATGACTGAAAATAATGGACTGAAAAGTTGTATTTTCCGCCTCGTGTTTGTCTTGGCTGTTAGGGCTCTACTAGTGCGTATGTGAGGGTGTGGAGCAGAGCAAGAGAAAACAACAACTGTCTTCACACTATGGGCTCATTTATCAAAAATGTTTACTGGAGACTAATTTTCATAAAGCTTTATTTGGAAGGAACATATGTCCCTAAATCCCTGGCTGTCTGTCACTTCTAAGTATGTACTCCCCAACGTCTTTACAGTGGTTAGTCGCTACCTGCTAATACTGGTCTGCTCTTCCGTTGGTGAACCTGTGTAACTTTTTGGGAAAACCTCACAACTCATGATCCACTAAGCACAAAGAAACAAAAGATATATATAAGGTAGGTTGAAGTGTCCCCTTCCTTTCAGGTAGCTTTTCAGACTAAGCTGTCAAGTGTGTATATGGCGAATAACACTCTTTCTGCCCATTACATGACTTGTATTTTGCATTTTCACCTGTTTTCCCCTCTGCAGACGCTATCTCCAGTTTTCAGTTGTCTCTGAGCTACTGGGTAGAGACTAGCTGCTATTATGTTTCTTATACACAGCACACACAGACATGAGAGATTCCTGCTCTCCAATGTCTATGTAGCATTTGTGGCACCCCAGGAGTCCGGTTGCCACAGTGGCATTGCCTCCCTCTCAGGGGGTGATACCATGCCTGGAACCAAGAAGGGATTCCCTTAGCAGGAACGCTGGCATACAGCACCTTTCCTGACTCCAGACCAGAAGGGGGAGCTCTAAACCTGATTTCAGGGTAGCTTCCCTATAAGTTCTGGCCTGGAGGCGGGGTTAGGGAGTTCAGTGAGAGACAGTGGAGGGTGAGGAAGCATGTGAGGAGAGCCTGGGAGTGGAGCTGCGACTGAGCTCACCCCAGGATTGAGTGCAACAGAGTGGGCACCGGAGTCCGTGGTTGTGTGGGAACTACATGCCCTGCAGCCAAATCCGGAGGACAGGAGATTGTAGGTCTCTTGGCCACAACTGACACCCGAAGGCACAGCCGCATATCAGAGCCCGGAGTCACCACGAGGGAGTGAAACCTGGAAAAGGCTCAAGCCGCCTGCCATGTGGGTAGCGTTTCACTAAGTGGACAGACTGAGAGAGGGACTTGAGGAGAACTACAAGCATCAGGAACCCAGAGAATAGCGCAGTAGGGAGGCTTCCAACACCACCAGGCTAGGGGAATTCTGAACTGCTTCCAGGCTGCTCGGATCTCCAATACTACCTTTTACCTGTGCTCTGGACTACACCTACCATTAAAGGTAAAGAAACTACAGTCCCTGTGTCCTCCAATCATTCTTGCACCCAAATCTTCACAACCCCATAGACTGTTCTGGTGGCCCTGGGGCCCCGTTCCACCTGTGGGGAGTCAAACCATCTCAGCTGCAACATCACCGGCCCCAGCAGCGTCGGCCATCTCTAGCCGAACACCACAGGTGGCATCATGAATAATCCCCTACAAAAATTTCCCTTATCCCTTTTATTGCCTGCCGAGGGCCACGGACTGGGTCACTGCTGCCGTGACCACCCCTTTAAGAGCCGTCCGACCCGGTTCCGAGTACCCCACGGCCCTAGCAGGTGTTGCACACATGTTTAGAATCAGCAGCATGGAGGACTTACAACACTATTAAATAGTGTAAGGATCTGCGCCAGGGCTGGATGTCATCACCTGGGCAAGTGCCGAGGTCCTGAGCAAGTGGGGGAGTTCATTCACCTTCAAGAACACTGGCGTGCTATGGGGCCAAGGAGTCGGGGGAGCCCAGTGCCAGTGACCACGAGTGAGCCCTCCCGCTTGCACTATTTGCCTCTCCCTGTTCCTCTGCAGCTCCGGTGTCTTCCGCGTTTGTGACGCTTCTGGGCAGAAGGCATGGGCGTGATGATTTCACTACTGTACGCCCTCCGCTCTGAGTAGTCACAGTGCGAGACCCAGAAGATGGTGAAGCTGAGGAATCCAGACCTGTGGCCAGCAAGGAGAGGTCAATATTTGATTTTTTTATGTTTTTATGTATGGAGCAATATAGGGGGTCCATTCTGTATGGAGTGCAGTGCCCCAGAGTCCTGGTCGTTGCAGTACTGTGGCTCCGCCACGATGGGGAGCTATGGTGCGTCTGATGGCACTGAAAGAGTTCATCTGATCAGGTATCACAGACACCAATACATTTCACAGCTGGGCCTCCGGGGGGAGCTAAGGGTGCTATTCATTAGGCCACTCCCCACCATAGTGGGTAAACTGGGGGTCAGGCAGGAAGTTAGATCAGAAAGCTGACTGGGTTGGAACCAGGCAACACCTTGTGGCAGAGGGTGTTGTAGGGGAAGATACAGTAGGGTCTCTGTCAGGGGTGGGATCCTGACAGAGGCTTGGCAACGAGAACGAACGTAACGGGACCGTGCCTGCTCCGGGTAGCGGCGGTGCCCAAGAAAGGATTAGAAGAGAGATAGATTGTGCTGAGTGAGAAACGGGATCACGCAAAGGAGAAATACCAGTAGGAGTCGTGCTGTAAGACCGAAGCAACATCCTACTGAGGCGCACAACCGGTGGCCGGAACGCCGAGGGAGTAGAATAACATTCAGCTTCAAGCAATACTCCAAACAGCGGCAGGACAGTCAGTCTTAGGCGGGCTGTCTAACTCAAATCACCTATGAAGTCTTGGGAAGCAATTGCGGGAGAGGGGCGTCTCTAGGGTCCCGGAAGAACTCCAGGCCTACCCGTCAAACGGGTGCCGTTCCTACCCGAACCTCAGGGAGGGACGGAGGATTAGCAAAACATCATCTAGTCGAGTTGTGAGGGAACTTAAGAAACAGACACAACAGTTGTGGGGTACTTTCCGTAAGCACAGCAGGGAAGGACTACAACACATAGCGCTAGGGGGAAGGCACAGATTTCCTCCTGTGAAGAGAACTCTGGAAGTGTCATTGGACCGGCCGGACTTGCGCAGCCTGGTGAACCGTATTCTGGACTGAGGAATCAGAGATCTTCAGTAAAGAGTAGTGTTGAGCATTCCGATACTGCAAGTATCGGGTATCGGCCGATACTTGCTGTATCGGAATTTCCGATACCGAGATCCGATACTTTTGTGGTATCGGGTATCGGGTATCGCAACAACATTAATGTAATAATGTGTAAAAAAGAAAATTAAAATAAAAAATATCGCTATACTCACCTGTCCGACGCAGCCGGGACCTCAGCGAGGGAACCGGCAGCGTTGTTTGTTTAAATTTCGCGCTTTTACTTGGTTACGTGAAGTCCCGGCTTGTGATTGGTCAGGGCGGCCATGTTGCCGGGACGCGGACCAATCACAGCAAGCCGTGACGAAATTACGTCACGGCTTGCTGTGATTGGTCCGCGTCCCGGCAACATGGCCGCCATTAACCAATCACAAGCCGTGACGTCACGGGAGGCTGGACATGCGCGTATTTTGAAAAGCGCGCGTGTCCAGCCTCCAGTGACGTCCCGGCAACATGGCCGCCATTAACCAATCACAAGCCGGGACGTCACGGGAGGCTGGACATGCGCGTATTTTGAAAAGCGCGCGTGTCCAGCCTCCCGTGACGTCACGGCTTGTGATTGGTTAATGGCGGCCATGTTGCCGGGACGCGGACCAATCACAGCAAGCCGTGACGTAATTTCGTCACGGCTTGCTGTGATTGGTCCGCGTCCCGGCAACATGGCGCCGTGACCAATCATAAGCCGGGACGTCACTGGAGGCTGGACACGCGCGCTTTTCAAAATACGCGCATGTCCAGCCTCCCGTGACGTCACGGCTTGTGATTGGTTAATGGCGGCCATGTTGCCGGGACGCGGACCAATCACAGCAAGCCGTGACGTAATTTCGTCACGGCTTGCTGTGATTGGTCCGCGTCCCGGCAACATGGCCGCCCTGACCAATCACAAGCCGGGACCTCACGTAACCAAGTAAAAGCGCGAATTTTAAACAAACAACGCTGCCGGTTCCCTCGCTGAGGTCCAGGCTGCGTCGGACAGGTGAGTATAGCAATATTTTTTATTTTAATTCTTTCTTTTACACATTAATATGGTTCCCAGGGCCTGAAGGAGAGTTTCCTCTCCTTCAGACCCTGGGAACCATCAGGAATACCGTCCGATACCTGAGTCCCATTGACTTGTATTGGTATCGGGTATCGGTATCGGATTGGATCCGATACTTTGCCGGTATCGGCCGATACTTTCCGATACCGATACTTTCAAGTATCGGACGGTATCGCTCAACACTAGTAAAGAGGTAAAGAGACTGCAACCTGGTGTCCTCGTTATTTACCGCGACCTGCACCCCACAACTGCACCGTTACACCACCACCTATTACACCGGACGTCCCCCACTGACAGACAGGGCCACGGACCGGGCCTAGCCACCGTGACAACCCCAGAACTGGACAGAGACTGCCAGAGGCCCGGCTCCGGGTGCCCCTCGGCCCTGCGGCGGTGTGGGGGCGCTCCAAACTTGGCGTCACGAACAGGATCTACTTAAGCCTGAAGAATCAGGTCATGTGTGCCTTGGAACTGTGATTTGTTGTGCTTGGACTGTACTTTATTGAATGGACTGTGCTGTGCTGTTAACCGCCAAAACCGCCGCCATTGCAGCGCTGAGGAGAGGCGCAGGAGAAGAAGAGGGGCGTGGAGTAGGCGTAGACAAGCTGGAGAGCGCGAAAGACAATGGCCGCCCAGTCTAAGTATTTCTGTGCAGTGAGGACGTGTCCGTCAGCAGCGGAGATCCGCCTCCTTATCCTCAATGGGGGGTGGAGGCAGAGAAAACGAAACCGCCCACGAAGGAGAGAGCGGGAAAAGGACCAGGAAGAAGGAGCGAGCAACATGGAGGCCGCCATGGCCAGCCGCCCGGAGCCGGAGCGTGGGGTCGGAGCCGAGGACTCCCCCAGCTACCCGGAGAGGCACCGCTGCCAGACCTCCACAGTTGACGCTGACCTCCTGCAGACCGGAGCGGACGGGCTGATCCATCAACCCCGGCGGATGCAGCTGAGCACTGAGGCCGGGTGGAAGAAGACCATCATCGGGAGCCTCGCCAGACGTCTGTCGGCAGCCTCGTCTGGTCCGGAGCAAGAAAGAAGTTCCAGCGCTCCGAAGCCAGAAAGCAAGGCCCTGCCGGAAAGCGAGGTGCTGCAAGCAGAGATGACAGCGTCGCAGCACAAGGCCCCGCAGCCAGCGTTCCAGACCCCAGCGGAGACGGAGCAGACCGGCACCGGAGGAACCGCATCTGAAGCAGGTAGGAAGAGCCACCCTGCCCTGACGACCGACACCACTCCAGTGACTGCTAGTGCCACAGCTGCTGACTCCGTTCCAGTGACTGATCTTGCAGCAGCCTCTACCTCTGCTGCAGCAGATGCCCATACTCAAGCTGCGCAGACCTCCATCGCTGCGCATGATTTAATCGTACATGAAAGACGGATTAACGGCGTTTGTCCAGCACTGGGTGTAACCCTGGACCTCACTTTGCCCAGGCCAAGAAGGGTTAAGTGCCAGGTGCAGCCCTGGAAGCCGTCCAACTAAGCCTCGGAAACCTGAAACTGTAAATAGTTAACCGTTTATTTCCTTGCTATTTTGCTGCTAAAACCCGTCCTGGGTTAACTCTTAAAGGGATCCCTTTGTTTACCCGGGATCCCTATTGCTTTTTATTTTTGCTTTCACTTTCATTTTTGCTTTTTTGTTCCACAATGTTATAAGAACTGCCGTAATCATGAACAGTGCATGATACAAACTTCCTGTATATAGTTTGCACCTTCTTAAAGGCGCTTCCTACTGGTCTTACTTGGAAAGAGACTCTTTGCGAAGATACCGTACCGGAACCTTTGCTGAGCATGGACTGGTAGTAGGAGAAGACAAACTACCTCAGAAAGACTTGATCCCCTCTTAAAGGGGATGCCAAAAGTGTACTTATGAGTGATACTGTTTTAGAACAGTAATGTGATGACAATGCTTAAAGTAGAAAAATGATAATGCTTACATGTAAAAGTTATATGTATTTGATTGGTTAAATGTAAAGAAATGCAGATGATGTTCCAGAAAGAAAGATGCAGAAGGCCCGTAGGGGTAGACATAGTGTCCTGCATAGTCGGTAGTAGGAAAGTAAAGATGGGATTTAATGTTCTAGAAAATGTTTGATAATGTTGATAAGCAATGGGGATAGAAGGTAAACCCTGAGTCCTCCATAGAAAGTTAGTTATTGTAAAAGGAAGAGTTAATAATGTAATACCGAGGACAGAGAGTGAACCCGTAGGGGTTAGATGGTAGGTCCTCTTAGGAGCCATACGTAGATGGCTCAGTGCTTCTAAAATTGAAAGTAATGTTATGATCTATACTGTGTATAGAAGTAGAAAAGGCAGTAGGTCCTGGCTGAACGGGACGGTCCTGTAACAGAAAGGAGAGGCAGTAGGTCTGGTGCCGATAGGACAGGCGGTCCTGCAGATTTAAAGAAGGAGAATGAAAAAGTTAAATTACCTTATAATGTGATTATAGGAAGGTCTTTAGTGGGTAAAGAGTGTATGTCCTTAAAGGCAACGTTAAAGTATTGTTCAACAATTTTTGCACTTAGTAGAATACCCGGTTGGGTAAGAAGAGTTATTTATAGCATGTTGCTATGTTATTTAACCATGTTTGTAACGTTCAAGTGTCCTTACCTCCCATAAAGGGAAGCCTGTTCAAGTATACTTATTGTTATTGCACTCAACAAAATTGTATGTCTTTTTGCTAAACTTGTATTGTTGTTTTCTTCCCAGTCCCGGAGTACTGTGTTTAACCAGGGGGGAGTGCAGCGCCCCAGAGTCCTGGTCGTTGCAGTACTGTGGCTCCGCCACTATGGGGAGCTATGGTGCATCCGATGGCACTGAAAGAGTTCATCTGATCAGGTATCATAGACACCAATACATTTCACAGCTGGGCCTCCGGGGGGAGCTAAGGGTGCTATTCATTAGGCCACTCCCCACCATAGTGGGTAAACTGGGGGTCAGGCAGGAAGTTAGATCAGAAAGCTGACTGGGTTGGAACCAGGCAACACCCTGTGGCAGAGGGTGTTGTAGGGGAAGATACAGTAGGGTCTCTGTCAGGGGTGGGATCCTGACAGAGGCTTGGCAACGAGAACGAACGTAACGGGACCGTGCCTGCTCCGGGTAGCGGCGGTGCCCAAGAAAGGATTAGAAGAGAGATAGATTGTGCTGAGTGAGAAACGGGATCACGCAAAGGAGAAATACCAGTAGGAGTCGTGCTGTAAGACCGAAGCAACATCCTACTGAGGCGCACAACCGGTGGCCGGAACGCCGAGGGAGTAGAATAACATTCAGCTTCAAGCAATACTCCAAACAGCGGCAGGACAGTCAGTCTTAGGCGGGCTGTCTAACTCAAATCACCTATGAAGTCTTGGGAAGCAATTGCGGGAGAGGGGCGTCTCTAGGGTCCCGGAAGAACTCCAGGCCTACCCGTCAAACGGGTGCCGTTCCTACCCGAACCTCAGGGAGGGACGGAGGATTAGCAGAACATCATCTAGTCGAGTTGTGAGGGAACTTAAGAAACAGACACAACAGTTGTGGGGTACTTTCCGTAAGCACAGCAGGGAAGGACTACAACACATAGCGCTAGGGGGAAGGCACAGATTTCCTCCTGTGAAGAGAACTCTGGAAGTGTCATTGGACCGGCCGGACTTGCGCAGCCTGGTGAGCCGTATTCTGGACTGAGGACTCAGAGATCTTCAGTAAAGAGGTAAAGAGACTGCAACCTGGTGTCCTCGTTATTTACCGCGACCTGCACCCCACAACTGCACCGTTACACCACCACCTATTGCACCGGACGTCCCCCACTGACAGACAGGGCCACGGACCGGGTCTAGCCACCGTGACAACCCCAGAACTGGACAGAGACTGCCAGAGGCCCGGCTCCGGGTGCCCCTCGGCCCTGCGGCGGTGTGGGGGCGCTCCAGGAGCATGACATGGGGCCCATTATGTTGTATAGAGCATTGTATGGGGCCCATTATTCTGCATGGAGCAATATTTGTGGACTGTTCTGTTTGGAGCAGTATATGGGGCCCATTAATCTGTATGGAGCATTATATGTGGTCTCTTATTTTGTATGTCCTGTCCAAGTGCTATCCGACCAAAGATCAGATCGCACTTTTACCAATGATATTCTATGGGGCAGTGCATGTGTACAATTTTTTTTCTCAGAAAGAGTGTCACGAGTGTGTCACGTCCTCCTGGGAGATCTGGGGTTAGAAGATCACTTCCTATTGTGAATCGCAGATCTTCCATTTATCCTTTGGTGCTGAAGAGGTTAACGACTCTTTCTATGCTGGTCAGAAACTTGTAGCTCCATTTTCAGCTGCTTCTGATCTGGTCATTACCTCTCCCTATAAAACCTGGCAAAATCCTATGTGCCTTGCCAGTGAAAGCTTTGCTTCCTAGCTCCTTGGAGACGCTGTGCTGAATAGGAGACCATTTTTGCACTGGAGATTGTTGCGTCCTGTTTTGGGGTATATGCTTTCCTCATTGTCCTATTTCCATTTGGTTGGTACATTCCTATCCTTCCCTATATACCTCTTTACCTTTGGTGTGTGTATGTTTGTTGCTTTCTGTTATCCCTGTTTTGTTTTGACAGTATGTCTTACTAGCTGAAGAGCCCGGCGTTGCCTGGGCATAGTAAATATCTGGGGTTAGTTATAGCACCTCATTTCTCTTATTTTCCCATCACGCCTCTCATTTTCCCCCTCACATCTCTCATTTTCTCTCTTACACCTCTCATTTTCCCCCTCACTCCTCTTATTTTCCCCCTCACTCCTCTCATTCCCCCCTAACACTTGTCATTTCGACCTCACATCTGTCATTTTCCGATTACTCCACTATTTTCCCTCACTCCTCTCATTTTGCACTCACACCTTTTCATTTTCACCTCACCTCTCATTTTCCCCTCAGTATATACATGTTTGTCATCTCCCTTATATATAGTATACACCTGTATGTCATCTCCTGTATATAGTATATACCTGTATGTCATCTCCCCTGTAAATAGTATATACCTGCTGTATGTCATCTCCTCCTGTATATTGTATATACCTATGTGTCATCTCCTCCTGTATATAGTATATACCAGTGTGTCATCTCCTCCTGCATATAGTATATACCTGTGTGTCATCTCCTCCTGTATATAGTATATACCTGTGTGTCATCTCCTCCTATATATAGTATATACCTGTATGTCATCTCCTGTATATAGTATATACCTGTATGTCATCTCCCCTGTATATAGTATATACCTGCTGTATGTCATCTCCTCCTCTATATACCTATGTGTCATCTCCTCTTTTATATAGTATTTACCTGTATGTCATCTCCTCCTGTATATAGTATATATGTGTGTCATCTCCTCCTGTATATAGTATATACCTGTAAGTCATCTCCTCCTGTATATAGTATATACCTGTGTGTCATCTGCTCCTGTATATAGTATATACCTGTATGTCATCTCCTGTATATAGTATATACCTGTGTGTCATCTGCTCCTGTATATAGTATATACCTGTATGTCATCTCCTCCAGTATATAGTATATACCTGTGTGTCATCTCCTCCTGTATATAGTATATACCTGTGTCATCTCCCCTGTATATAGTATATACCTGTGTGTCATCTCCTCCTGTATATAGTATGTACCTGTATGTCATCTCCTCCTGTATATAGTATGTACCTGTGTGTCATCTTCTCCTGTATATAGTATATATCTGTGTCATCTCCTCCTGTATATAGTATATACATGTGTCATCTCCCCTGTATATAGTATTGTCATGATCTCAATGGCAAGAGAACATAGCATAAGCATATATAGGAACTAGCTCTTGGAAGATGGGAACTGAGCTGACCATGAACTAAACCTAACGCACAACTAGCAGTGGCCGGGTAGCATGCCTACGTTGATTCTAGATGCCCAGCACCAGCCGGAGGACTAAATAAAGCTAGCAGAGGAAAATATTAGTCCTAGCTCACCTCTAGAGAAATACCCCGAAAGGAGACAGAGGCCCCCCCACATGTATTGGCGGTGAGTTGAGATGAAATAACAAACGTAGTATGAAAATAGGTTTAGCAAATTTGAGGTCCACTTACTACATAGCAGAAGACAGAAAGGACACTTTCATGGTCAGCTGAAAACCCTATCAAAAACACCATCCAGAAATTACTTTAAAACTCTGGCATTAACTCATAACACCAGAGTGGCAATTCCTGTTCACAAGAGCTTTCCAGACACAGTAACGAAACTACAGCTGTGAACTGGAACAAAAATGCAAAAACAAACATGGACAAGAGTCCAACTTATCTAGTAGTTGTCTAGGAGCAGGAACAAGCACAGAGAGGCTTCTGATAACATTGTTGACCGGCAAGCAACTAACAGAGCAGCAAGGTTATATAGCGACTCCCACATCTTGATGGGAACAGGTGAACAGAGAAGATGAAGACACCAGTTCAATTCCACCAGTAGCCACCGGGGGAGCCCAGAATCCAAATTCACAACAGTACCCCCCCCTCAAGGAGGGGGCACCGAACCCTCACCAGAACCACCAGGGCGATCAGGATGGGCCCTATGAAAGGCACGAACCAGATCGGAGGCATGAACATCAGATGCATTCACCCAAGAATTATCCTCCTGGCCGTATCCCTTCCACTTGACCAGATACTGGAGTCTCCGTCTGGAAACACGAGAGTCTAAGATTTTCTCCACAACGTACTCCAACTCACCCTCAACCAACACCGGAGCAGGAGGCTCAACGGAAGGCACAACCGGTACCTCATACCTGCGCAATAATGACCGATGAAAAACGTTATGAATAGAAAAGGATGCAGGGAGGTCCAAACGGAAGGAAACAGGGTTAAGAATCTCCAATATCTTATACGGGCCGATAAACCGAGGCTTAAACTTAGGAGAAGAGACCCTCATAGGGACAAAACGAGAAGACAACCACACCAAATCCCCAACAGAAAGCCGAGGACCAACACGACGGTGGCGGTTGGCAAAAAGCTGAGTCTTCTCCTGGGACAACCTCAAATTGTCCACCACCTGCCCCCAGATCTGATGCAATCTCTCCACCACAGCATCCACTCCAGGACAATCCGAAGATTCCACCTGACCAGAGGAAAATCGAGGATGAAACCCCGAATTACAGAAAAACGGGGACACCAAAGTGGCAGAGCTGGCCCGATTATTGAGAGCGAACTCCGCCAATGGCAAAAAAGCAACCCAATCATCCTGGTCAGCAGACACAAAACACCTCAGATATGTCTCCAGGGTCTGATTAATCCGCTCGGTCTGGCCATTCGTCTGAGGATGGAAAGCGGACGAAAAAGATAAATCTATGCCCATCCTAGCACAGAATGCCCGCCAAAATCTAGACACGAATTGGGTCCCTCTGTCAGAAACGATATTCTCAGGAATACCATGCAAACGAACAACATTTTGAAAAAACAGAGGAACCAACTCGGAAGAAGAAGGCAACTTGGGCAGAGGAACCAAATGGACCATCTTAGAGAAACGGTCACACACCACCCAGATGACAGACATCTTCTGAGAAACAGGCAGATCTGAAATAAAATCCATCGAGATGTGCGTCCAAGGCCTCTTAGGAATAGGCAAGGGCAACAATAATCCACTAGCCCGAGAACAACAAGGCTTGGCCCGAGCACAAACATCACAAGACTGCACAAAGCCTCGCACATCTCGTGACAGGGAAGGCCACCAGAAGGACCTTGCCACCAAATCCCTGGTACCAAAAATGCCAGGATGACCTGCCAACGCAGAAGAATGAACCTCAGAGATGACTCTACTGGTCCAATCATCAGGAACAAACAGTTTATCATGTGGGCAACGATCAGGTCTATCCGCCTGAAACTCCTGCAAGGCCCGCCGCAGGTCTGGAGAAACGGCTGACAATACCACTCCATCCCTAAGGATACCTGTGGGCTCAGAGTTACCAGGCGAGTCAGGCTCAAAACTCCTAGAAAGGGCATCCGCCTTAACATTCTTAGAACCCGGTAGGTATGACACCACAAAATTAAACCGAGAGAAAAATAATGACCAGCGCGCCTGTCTAGGATTCAGGCGCCTGGCGGTCTCAAGATAAATCAAATTTTTGTGGTCAGTCAATACCACCACCTGATGTCTGGCCCCCTCAAGCCAATGGCGCCACTCCTCAAAAGCCCACTTCATGGCCAAAAGCTCCCGATTCCCAACATCATAATTCCGCTCAGCGGGCGAAAATTTACGGGAAAAGAAGGCACAAGGCCTCATCACGGAGCAGTCAGAACTTTTCTGCGACAACACTGCCCCAGCTCCGATCTCAGAAGCGTCGACCTCAACCTGAAAAGGTAGAGCAACATCAGGCTGACGCAACACAGGGGCAGAGGAAAAACGGCGCTTAAGCTCCCGAAAGGCCTCCACAGCATCAGGGGACCAATCAGCAACATCAGCACCCTTCTTAGTCAAATCGGTCAATGGCTTAGCAATATCCGAAAAACCAGCAATAAATCGACGATAAAAGTTAGCAAAGCCCAAAAATTTCTGAAGACTCTTAAGAGAAGAGGGCTGCGTCCAATCACAAATAGCTTGAACCTTGACAGGATCCATTTCAATGGAAGAGGGGGAAAAAATATATCCCAAAAAGGAAATCCTCTGTACCCCAAAAACACACTTAGAACCCTTCACACACAAAGAATTAGACCGCAAAACCTGAAAAACCCTCCTGACTTGCTGGACATGAGAGTCCCAGTCATCCGAAAAAATCAGAATATCATCCAGATACACAATCATAAATTTATCCAAATAATCGCGAAAAATATCATGCATAAAGGACTGGAAAACTGACGGAGCATTAGAAAGACCAAAAGGCATCACTAAATACTCAAAGTGGCCCTCGGGCGTATTAAATACGGTTTTCCACTCATCCCCCTGCCTGATTCGCACCAAATTATACGCCCCACGAAGGTCAATCTTAGAGAACCACTTGGCCCCCTTTATGCGAGCAAACAAATCAGTCAGCAACGGCAATGGGTATTGATATTTAACAGTGATTTTATTCAAAAGCCGATAATCAATACATGGTCTCAAAGAGCCGTCTTTTTTTGACACAAAGAAAAAAACGGCTCCTAAGGGAGATGACGATGGACGAATATGTCCCTTTTCCAAGGACTCCTTTATATATTCTCGCATAGCAGCATGTTCAGGCACAGACAGATTAAATAAACGACCCTTTGGGTATTTACTACCCGGGATTAAATCTATGGCACAATCGCACTCTCGGTGCGGAGGTAACGAACCAAGCTTGGATTCTTCAAAGACGTCACGATAGTCAGACAGGAACTCAGGAATTTCAGAGGGAATGGATGATGAAATGGAAACCACAGGTACATCCCCATGAGCCCCCTTACATCCCCAGCTCAACACAGACATAGCTCTCCAGTCGAGGACTGGGTTGTGAGATTGCAGCCAAGGCAATCCTAGCACCAAATCATCATGTAGATTATACAGCACCAGAAAGCGAATAATCTCCTGGTGATCCGGATTAATACGCATAGTTACTTGTGTCCAGTATTGTGGTTTATTATTAGCCAATGGGGTGGAGTCAATCCCCTTCAGAGGAATAGGAGTCTCCAAAGGCTCTAAATCATACCCACAGCGTTTGGCAAAGGACCAATCCATAAGACTCAAAGCGGCGCCAGAGTCGACATAGGCGTCCGTGGTAATAGATGACAAAGAGCAAATCAGGGTCACAGATAGAATAAATTTAGACGGTAAGGTGCAAATGGAAACAGATTTACCAAGCTTTTTAGTGCGCTTAGAGCATGCTGATATAACATGAGTAGAATCACCACAATAGAAACACAACCCATTTTTCCGTCTAAAATTCTGCCGCTCGCTTCGGGACAGAATTCTATCACACTGCATACTCTCTGGCGACTTCTCAGTGGACACCGCCAGATGGTGCACTGGTTTGCGCTCCCGTAAACGCCTATCGATCTGAATAGCCATTGTCATGGACTCATTCAGACCCGCAGGCACAGGGAACCCCACCATAACGTCCTTAATGGCATCAGAGAGACCCTCTCTGAAAGTCGCCGCCAGGGCGCACTCATTCCACTGAGTAAGCACAGACCATTTACGGAATCTTTGGCAGTAAATTTCCGCTTCATCTTGCCCCTGAGATAGGGACATCAAAGTTTTTTCTGCCTGAAGCTCCAAATGAGGTTCGTCATAAAGCAACCCCAAGGCCAGAAAAAACGCATCCACATTGAGCAACGCAGGATCCCCTGGTGTCAATGAAAAAGCCCAGTCTTGAGGGTCGCCCCGGAGCAAGGAAATCACAATCCTGACCTGCTGTGCAGGGTCTCCGGCAGAGCGAGATTTCAGGGACAAAAATAATTTGCAATTATTTCGAAAATTCTGAAACCCGGATCTATTCCCCGAGAAAAATTCCGGCAAAGGAATTCTCGGCTCAGATACAGGTGCATGACAAACAAAATCTTGCAAATTTTGTACCTTCGTGGCGAGATTATTCAAACCTGCAGTTACACTCTGAAGATCCATTACAAACAGGTGGACACAGAGCCATTCAAGGGTTAAGAGGAGGTAAGAAGCAGCTAGACAGCAATTAAGGGCTAGGCAGCAAAACTCTGAGGGGAAAAAAAAAAAAAATTTCCCTTCAACACTTCTTTTTCTCCTGCTTCAGCCCAAACAATTAACACTTTGATGGCCGGTCAAACTGTCATGATCTCAATGGCAAGAGAACATAGCATAAGCATATATAGGAACTAGCTCTTGGAAGATGGGAACTGAGCTGACCATGAACTAAACCTAACGCACAACTAGCAGTGGCCGGGTAGCATGCCTACGTTGATTCTAGATGCCCAGCACCAGCCGGAGGACTAAATAAAGCTAGCAGAGGAAAATATTAGTCCTAGCTCACCTCTAGAGAAATACCCCGAAAGGAGACAGAGGCCCCCCCACATGTATTGGCGGTGAGTTGAGATGAAATAACAAACGTAGTATGAAAATAGGTTTAGCAAATTTGAGGTCCACTTACTACATAGCAGAAGACAGAAAGGACACTTTCATGGTCAGCTGAAAACCCTATCAAAAACACCATCCAGAAATTACTTTAAAACTCTGGCATTAACTCATAACACCAGAGTGGCAATTCCTGTTCACAAGAGCTTTCCAGACACAGTAACGAAACTACAGCTGTGAACTGGAACAAAAATGCAAAAACAAACATGGACAAGAGTCCAACTTATCTAGTAGTTGTCTAGGAGCAGGAACAAGCACAGAGAGGCTTCTGATAACATTGTTGACCGGCAAGCAACTAACAGAGCAGCAAGGTTATATAGCGACTCCCACATCTTGATGGGAACAGGTGAACAGAGAAGATGAAGACACCAGTTCAATTCCACCAGTAGCCACCGGGGGAGCCCAGAATCCAAATTCACAACATAGTATATACCTGTGTGTCATCTCCTCCTGTATATAGTATGTACCTGTATGTCATCTCCTCCTGTATATAGTATGTACCTGTGTGTCATCTTCTCCTGTATATAGTATATATCTGTGTCATCTCCCCTGTACATAGTATGTACCTGTATGTCATCTCCTCCTGTATATAGTATGTACCTGTATGTCATCTCCTCCTGTATATAGTATATACCTGTAAGTCATCTCCTCCTGTATATAGTATATACCTGTGTGTCATCTGCTCCTGTATATAATATATACCTGTATGTCATCTCCTGTATATAGTATATACCTGTGTGTCATCTGCTCCTGTATATAGTATATACCTGTATGTCATCTCCTCCTGTATATAGTATATACCTGTGTGTCATCTCCTCCTGTATATAGTATATACCTGTGTGTCATCTGCGCCTGTATATAGTATATATCAGTGTCATCTCCTCCTGTATATAGTATATACATGTGTCATCTCCCCTGTATATAGTATATACCTGTGTGTCATCTCCTCCTGTATATAGTATGTACCTGTGTCATCTCCCCTGTATATAGTATATACCTGTGTCATCTCCCCTGTATATAGTATATACCTGTGTGTCATCTCCCCTGTATATAGTATGTACCTGTATGTCATCTCCCCTGTATATAGTATATACCAGTGTGTCATCTCCTCCTGTATATAGTATATACCTGTGTGTCATCTCCCCTGTATATAGTATGTACCTGTATGTCATCTCCTCCTCTATATAGTATATACCTGTGTGTCATCTCTCCTGTATATAGTATATACCTGTGTGTCATCTCCCCTGTATATAGTATATATGTGTGTTTCATCTGCTCCTGTATATAGTATATTCCTGTGTGTCATCTCCCCTGTATATAGTATGTACCTGTATGTCATCTCCTCCTGTATTAGACCTCGTTCACACGTTATTTGGTCAGTATTTTTACCTCAGTATTTGTAAGCTAAATTGGCAGCCTGATAAATCCCCAGCCAACAGTAAGCCCACCCCCTGGCAGTATATATTAGCTCACACATACACATAATAGACAGGTCATGTGACTGACAGCTGCCGTATTTCCTATATGGTACATTTGTTGCTCTTGTAGTTTGTCTGCTTATTAATCAGATTTTTATTTTTGAAGGATAATACCAGACTTGTGTGTGTTTTAGGGCGAGTTTCATGTGTCACGTTGTGTGTGTTGAGTTGCGTGTGGCGACATGCATGTAGCGACTTTTGTGAGATGAGTTTTGTGTGGCAACATGCGTGTAGCAACTTTTTGTGTGTCGAGTTGCATGTGACAGGTTAGTGCAGCAAGTTGTGTGCAGCAAGTTTTACGCACGGCGAGTTTTGCCCGTGGCGAGTTTTGAACATGGTGCGTTTTGAGTATGTGCAAGTTTTGTGTGAGGCAACTTTTGCATGTGTTGCAACTTTTGTGCATGTGGCAATTTTTCCGCGTGTGCAAGTTTTGCGTGTGGTGAGTTTTCCATGAGGTGAGTTTTGCACGTGTGGTGAGTTTTGCGTGAGCCTAGTTTTGCATGTGGCGAGTTTTGCGCGTGGCGAATTTTGAGCGGCGACTTTTGTGTTTCGACTTTTATGTGGCGAGGTTGGTGTGTGTGTGGTGAAATGTGTGCTGAGGGTGGTATATGTGTTCAAGCACGTGGTGGTGTGTGGCGCATTTTGTGTTTGTGTTCATATCCCCGTGGTGGTGTGGTGAGTATCCCATTTCGAGGCCCCACCGTAGCAACTGTACAGTATATACTCTTTGGCGCCATCGCTCTCATGCTTTAAGTCCCCCTTGTTCACATCTGGCAGCTGTCAATTTGCCTCCAACACTTTTCCTTTCATTTTTTCCCCATTATGTAGATAGGGGCAAAATTGTTTGGTGAATTGGAATGTGCGGGGTTAAAATTTCACCTCACAACATAGCCTATGACGCTCTCAGGCTCCAGACGTGTGACTGTGCAACATTTTGTGGCTGTAGCTGCGACGGTGCAGATGCCAGGGATTTACAGGAGCATAGTAAGGTTGGAGACTCGGGCCTGTCTACCTTCAAGAGTACCCTAGGAACAGGAATAGTTAGGGTCCTAGTTCCACGGAAAGTTTGAAGCCCCCCTTCCCAACCAAAGTCCCCCATTGCGTGACATAGTGCCTGATCAAATCTTCGGATCGCACTCAGCCATGCAAGTCAATGACTGCGTGGACACCATCGGACTGCACTCGTATGACATCTGAGTACAGTCCGATTTCCATGCACTGACACAACGGGGAAGATGGAGAATTTTTTCTCTCCATCTTCTCAGCCTAGAGAATCGGATAACACTATGATCACACTCTCACCAAACTCTGATCAGCGTATAATGAGATTGTAATTTGCTTAATCGGTCCAATTCTCTCGGATGAGAAAGCATACGGTCTTCTGAACCTGTCCTAAAACATCCCAATTACCAAAACCTTGCCCAGAATGCTGCAAAACAAATAAAAAGTCAAACAAAACCAACTACTGAAAAAAACAAAAAAGGTGTAAAATAAATGATAAATGAAGCGAAAAATAAAAAAAGTAATTGTTGCAACTATTTAGCCCCTATTTATTAATATAATTTTGTAGTAAGCGTCTTGAATGTGCTTCACTTATTAAGAGTCGTGCGCCTCTAGCTAATTTGGTGCATCTTTCATCTGCTGTGTGCTACCGCCATAAACGTATGCCAGGCAGGGGCTGCTGTACAATTCTGTTGTCATTTACGCCAGATACGTTGCTTGTCCCTCATCTAATGCAATTTTTCCTCTGCGCTCCCTCTCCCTTCTTGATGGATTTTTTTGCTACATGAAATCGCCAAATTTTGAATAAATGACAAGTTTTTATTGCAGCTGGATTTCTTTCCTCTTTTCAAGTATCTGTCAAATGTCTGGTCAGGACGCACATTCGCACTCCATTTTATTGAACCACTGCAGGTGACCTGGCAAAATCCACTTTTCTGTCATTTACGACACTTTGTATGTTTGTCGTGGTTGGCCATGCCTCATCCCATTTGAACAAGGCAAACATGCCAAAAAAAAAAATATCAAAAATTTGAATTGTGCAAAAATTTTCAGACCCTTCAAAAGACTTTTGCCAAAATTTAAGATGGAAGGTTTTGGTGAATCAGGGTCTTTAACTCTAGAAAAAAAGGCACAAAAGCCGTGATGAGTCGTCTCCATAGTGTTGGTGCAATTAGTCATAACTTGCATAATAATGTACATAATTTATATTGATGCAAAAGAGCAGAAAAACAAAATCCATCATGTGACATTAGTCAGTGCTTCTACATCTGTGTGACTGGTTCTAATAGTGCGGCTGTCAAAATATAATGGGCTTAAATGCTTCCAAATGCGAATCGCATCTGTGTAAATGTATTTTTGTTCCATCTTAAAATTCCATGTAACTAATTTTTACATTCTGGAAATCTCAATACCATTACTGCCCCCTGGAGGGCAAACATTGTAATTGTAGTGCAGTAAGACATTCCATTTACGGTGGGGTATGTACTTTCTTATAAAAATACATCCACATCACGGCGGGAGATGTGATGTATAAACTGCACACTGTCACTTAGTGCAAAAGAGAATTACTAGCAAGGCCGGAGATAACATATGTGCAAACTGTGCAGCTGCCATGGGGTCCTGCAGACAGAGGGGCCCATCATCAAATTAAAAAAAGCAAATAAGGCACTCCCCACTGTTTAAAGAGTGTTGGAAAATCTGACAATTATTAGCGCATTCACCCCAAAGCCTATTTCCACCTTCCTGACCAGTGACTTTGAGGTGCCTATATGTCAGAAAATACACAAAAGTGACACCATTCTAAAAACTGCACCCCACAAGGTGCTCAAAACACATTCAAGAAGTTTATTAACCTTTCAGGTTCACACAGGAATTAATGGAATGAGGAAGGAAAAAATGAATTTTTACCTTTTTTTTTCACAAAAGTTTTACTTCAGTCCCAATTTTTTTTATTTTCACAAAAGTAAGAGGAGAAAATGAACCCAAAAAGTTATTTTCCAATTCCTCCTGAACATGTTGATACCCCATACGTGGGGAAAAACTACTGTTTGGATGAACGGCAGAGCTCAGAAGGAAAGGAGCGCCCTTTGACTTTTTGAAAGCAAAATTTGCTGGAATCATTAGTGGATGCCTTGTTGGATTTGGAGAGCCCCTGATGTACCTAAAGAGCGGAAACCCCTCACAAGTGCCCCCATTTTGGAAATTAGAGCCCCCAAAAAACCTATCTAGATGTACGGTGAGCACCTTGAACCCCAAGGTGCTTCACAGATGTTTATAACATTGAGCCATGAAAATAAAAATCACATTTTTCCCACAAAAATGATTTTTAGCTCCAATTTTTTTTATTTTCATAAGGGTAACAGGAGAAAATGCATACTCAATTTGTTGTGCAATTTCTCCTGAGTATGCCAATATCCACTATGTGGAGGAAAACTACTGTTTGTGCATATGGCAGGGCTCTAAAAGGAACGAGCACCTTTTGACTTTCTGAATGCAAAATTTCCTGGAATCATTAGAGGACACCATGTTGCATTTGGATAGTCCCTGATGTGCCTAACCAGTGTAATCACTCCACAAGTGATCCCATTTTGGAAACCATACCCCTCAAAGAACTTATCTAGGTGCATGGTGACCACCTTGAACCCCCAGGTGCATTATAGAAGTTTATAACGTTGAGCGATGAAAATAAAAAACCACATGTTCCCCTCAAAAATGTTAATTTACCCCAATTTTTTTTTCCGTAAGGGTAATGGAGAAAATGGACTCCATAATTTGTTGTGCAATTTCTCCTGAGTACGAAGATGCCCCATATGTGGTGGAAAAATACTGTTTTGGCGCACAGCAAGGCTCAGAAAGGATGGAGTGATATTTTGGAACGCAGATTTTGTTGGAATGTTCTCTGGGTGTCATGTCTTGTTTGGAGTGCATCTGATGTGCCTAAACAGTGGAAACCCCAAGTGACACCATTTTGGAACTAGACCCCTAAAAGAATTTATCTAGATGTTTGGTGAGCATGTTAGACCCAACAATATTGGCATCTTTCAATAGAGAGCAGAGCATCCTTGAATCCATGGTGCCATCAGTGAAATGTAGACTTCCGACACCAGTGGCACTCATGTAGCTCCACATAAGGACACTTCCACCACTATGCTTCACTGTAGGCACCATGCATTTTTCTACATACATTTTTCTAGATGCATGGTGCCTTCAGTGAAGCATGATGTGTCAGTGTTCTTACATGAGGCTGCAAGAACGCTGCTGGTGTTGGGGAGCTATATTTCATTGATGGTACCATGAATTCACAAATGTACTGCTCTATATCGAAAGAGAAGGTGCATCACTCAATGCCCTTGGTAGATATGCACTTTTCCAACATGACAATGATCCAAAACACACATCTGCAGCATTTCATCCAGCATCCAGGCTCTAAAAGAGGCTGCTCTTGAAAAATGGAAAAAGATAGCTGTAGCAATATGTCACCAATTTGTTAATTCCATGCCTAGAAGAATTGGTGCTGTACTTAAAAATCATGGCTGTTGTACAAAATACTAGATGCAGTAGTTTTTGATGTGGGGTGTACTCATTTTTGTACCAACTAATTTGCATAAAACAACAAGATATTTTACTGAAAGTTATAGTATTAACCTTACTTTCATGTTATGGGTTAAAAAAAATTTGCTATCAAAGTCAGTCTTGTCAATTATGAAAATTGTTCTTTTGTTCAGTCAGATATTGATTCAAATCTTACTTCTGAAAGGGGGTGTACTCATTTATGCTGAGCACTGTATATACGTCCCATCCACTTTGCTGCAACTGGAAGACGCTGCATTTTTTTTTTGGGCTCATGGAAACATACAGCGGAAAAAGTGCACCAAATACTCATTGTAGGAACTTGGACTTACGGGGAGGTTCCAATCCTACGGTTTCTTCAGGACGGTTGTACAGGGAGACGTCTGACATCTTCGTAACACCAAATAACCCAAGGGGTAAATAGATCCCATATTAAGGCATGTTAAAACATGACTTTTATTAATTTTCAATTTAAAAATGGTCACTAAAGTATTAATAAAATTATTGCTAGAATGCTCCTATATTATATTCCAACCTCTCGAACGCTAGTGCAATAATTCTTTCATACTGGTCTATCACGGCTTCAGTCCGTGATCATATAGTAAACAGATGAGTATCAATATTATTGCTATTGCTACCTATCAGAATCATTCAATCTAGCTAAAAATCATTCATAGCCTCCCCAACAAGTTTCGCCTGAACAGGCTTCCACAGGGGGCTAGGGCTAGAATGCTATGTTGGACCTTTTTGAACCTTTGTTCCGTCCTCATTTGTCGTTACTGAGAACTGACATCTGACATCTGAGACAAACAGAGCGGTTTTAGTAATTGGCTTTAATACAGAATAAAACATATTGCAGAATTTACACAAGGAAATGATAAAAGTCGTCTTTTCATTGAAGCCTTTCAGTGGCTGTGAGTCCGCACTAGATTTTGGCATTTCTGCCCAGGAGACAGGTTTATCCTTCGTACATTCAGCTCGGTGGCGAAGGTCCGTGCTTTCTGATAAAAGTAAAGTGATTTTTCTCGGTCAACTAGAAAATTATGGTAGATGACGGCAAGTCGGGTATAAATCTTCAACTGCGATTTCTTGTTGCCTAAATCCATTGCAGCGGCCAGGGCGAGGTGATAGTATCCAGCGGCGTCATAGGGATCCTGCAATATAGGGTTAGTAATGGTCACATCTCGACTCTGTGCCAAAGAGGAGCATTCACATCTAGGCAGGTATAGGAATGCTCCTGGTAAGGTCTGTAGGGGGCAGTATTATGTCAGATGACGCTGGAGTGCTTCTATCGGCTTCTGGTGTTAGAAAACCCCTGTCCCCAGTTCATCTAAAAAAACAAACTGTGCTTTACTCACTCTCCCCAAGTGCAGCGCCGAATCTCTGCTGCTGCGGCTGGTGTACGTTATTGTCTGTAGAAGTGACAGCGCTGCAGCTAATCATTGGGCTCACTGACATTGCCTATGCTGATGGCACAAGGACTGATTGGTTACAGTGCTGCGAAAATGACGTAATCGTTGCAGACAATAACACACTGAGAGCAGCAGCGGGGACTCTGGTCTGGACCCCGGGAGAGTGAGTATGGCACAGTTTTTTTTTAACAAACTGCAGCGATAAAAGCCTCATTTTATTCCTCTCTGCAGCCACTATTCCATGAAGCGGCCTGTTCATCATGCTCATACGTGTGAAAGATCCACTCTAACCCCTTCATGACATATGACGTACAGTGGCTTGCACAAGTGTTCACCCCCTTGCCATTTTACCTATTTTTTTTACGTTACAATCTGTGTTTAAATATTTTTGTAATCAGATTTGTGTGCGATGCATCAGCACTAAATAGTCTAACTTTGTGAAGTGAAATCAGAAAAATATAGGCATAAATTACATTTATGGGATCAAATAACGAAAAACTAGCATTTGCATATGTGTTCACCCCTTTTGCTATGAAGCCTCTGGTGCAAGCAATTATCTTCATAAGTCCCATGCTTAGCGACAGGATGTCCCCCCGTGTGCAATCTATGTGTCACATGTCTGTCAGTATATACTTTACCTTTTCTGTAAGGCCTCAGAGGCTGCAACACCATTAACAAGAGGCACCACTAACCAAACAACACCATGTAGGAAGAGGCACCACTAACCAAACAACACCATGTAGGAAGAGGCACCACTAACCAAACAACACCATGGAGACCAAAGAGATCTCAAAACAAGGCAGGGACAAAGTAATTGAGAAGAACAAGTCATGGCTGAGTTTTAAAAAATATCCCAACCTCTGATGATCCCCCGGAGCTCCATCAAATCCAGTATCATCAAATGGAAACAACATGGTACCACAACAAACCTGCCAAGAGAGGTCTGCCACCAAAAGACTCAGCCCAGGCAAGGATGGCATTAATCAGAGAGGCAGCACACAGACCAAAGGTAACCCTGAAGGAGCTGCAGAGTTCCCAAGCAGAGACTGGAGTATGTGTCCATACGACCATAATCAACCATACAATCCATAGAGGTGGACATGTGAAAGACTCCCAAAATGTATGGAGGAAGGTGCTGTGGTCATATCAGACTAAAATTGAACTTTTTGGCCACAAAGGTAAACTCTATTTTTGGTGCCAAACCAACAAGGCTCATCACCCCGAGAATGCCATCCCTACAGTGAAACATGGTGGTGGCAGCATCATGCTGTGGGGATGTCTTTTGGCAGCAGGGACATGGAAAGTCTTGAGCAAAACCTGTTTCAGTCTGTCAGTGATTTGAGACTGGGACCGAGGTTCATCTTCCAACAAAACAATGACCCAAAGCATACTGGTAAGTCAAAACATGAGTGGTTTAAGAGGAAACATGTAAATGTTTTGGAGCGGACTAGTCAAAGCCCAGACCTTAATCCAATTGAGAATCTGTGGTCAGATATGAAGATTGCTGTTCACCAGAGGAAACCATCTAACTTGAAGAAACTGGAGCAGTTTTGCCTTGAGGAATGGGCAAAAATCTCAGTGGCCAGATGTGAAAATCTCATAGAGACTTATTCAAATGACTTTAATTGCTGTAAAATGGTGGCTCTACAAAGTATTGATTTTAAGGGGGTGAATAGTTATACACACACTGAAGTTTTCCATTATTTTGTCCTATTTGTTGTTTGCTTCACAGTAAAAAAAAACAAATGTTCTTTACGTGAACTAATGTAAACCCTCAAAAAAAATCTAAAATTGTAAATTGAATTGAAATTGATTTGAAATGTTAAAAAAATTGAAAAATGTGAAATTCCAGGTTATGGGGTAGCAAAACACGAAAAATGCCAAGGGGGTGAATACTTATGAAAGTCACTGTACATTTATGTCATATGTTGTGTCCCTGACTTTGATGCGGGCACACTTACCGAGCCTGTATCTTTCCTGCAGATGATGATTGATTTAGTCAGCCATCATGTGGCTTTAACAGCTCCATTCTCGGCTGGTAACCTGTTAAATGTTGCTGTCAATCTCTGATCGCGGTGGCTTGTCATGACAGTCGAGGCTCTGCTGAACGCCCTGTGTCATTGCAATGCCCCTGTGAAAGTCAGCGTTTAGCTGGAGTTAGTAGGAGATCGGGATTTTCACTATACATAGCTGTGTTTGTTCACTGCTATGTATAGAACAAGCGATCAGACGATTTCAGCTTTGAGTCCCTAAAGGAGACTATTAAATACAGTAAAAAGTTAAAAAAATGTTTTTAAAAATATGAAAAAATAAAAAAAAATCACAAAAGGTCAAATCGCCCCCTTTTGCCGCATTAAAAATACAATTATTTTTTTTTTAAATTAAAAAATACACTTTAAGTAAATTAATGTGATCAGTAAACATCATAACGGGAAAGAAAATCGAAATGCCAGAAATATGTTTTTTGGCAGCAACATTGCAATAAAATGCGATCAAAACATCCTATCTACCCCAAAATGGTATCAGTAGAAATGGTACCTTGGCGCCTAAAAAAAATAAGCCCTCACACAGCCCCATATCTCGAAAATTGAAAGCGCTCAGAGGCTCGGAAAATGGTGACACAAGCCAAAATGTTTCCTTTTACAAATTTCCAAATTTTGCTTTATCGTATAGTGAACATGGTAAATTAAAAAAAAAAACAATGACTGCACTTTTGCTTTTTGCAATTTTGCAATTTCAAAGCACTTGGATTTTTTTCCCCACCTTCCATTTGCGTCACATGAAAAAAATAAATGGTGTTATTTGAAAGTGCAGCTTGTCCCGCAAAAAACAAACAAGCCCTCACACGGTTATGTGGACAGAAAGATAACAAAAAGTTATGGATCTTGGAAGTAGGGGAGGAAAAAAAATGGAAAATCGCAAGGTCATGAAGGGGTTAAGTAAGGAAAAATTGATTGTCCCCAAAAGGTGGACAACGCCTTGGTGCACAGTCCTGCCCAGGAACACTCCTATATTGAGCTGGACTGCCCGTTTTGGGTTGACTTTCTACAAAACCCTCTCGTTTTGGTCCGAGAAGCCCTAAAAGTTTGTTTCCAAAACGTTCAGACATTCATGTATAGTTCAGGATAATTAGTGACTATGCGGTTTAGTGCTGAGTATACGGTAAGGGCAGCCTCCTCCGTGCCTTATTTGGTTGATAACAGAGAACAATAGATTGCATTAACCTTCACAGGAACCTTGGAGAATAGCAGAGTAAGGGTACCGTCTCACATGACGATTTACCAACGATCACGACCAGCGATACGACCTGGCCGTGATCGTTGGTAAGTCGTTGTGTGGTCGCTGGGGAGCTGTCACACAGACCGCTCTCCAGCGACCAACGATGCCGAGGTTCGCTGGTAACCAGGGTAAACATCGGGTTACTAAGCGCAGGGCCGCGCTTAGTAACCCGATGTTTACCGTGGTTACCAGCATAAAAGAAAAAAAAAACAAACAGTACATACTCACCATCTGATGTCCGTCAGGTCCCTTGCCGTCCGCTTCCCGCTCTGACTGAGTGCCGCCGTACAGTGAGAGCAGAGCGCAGCAGTGACGTCACCGCTGTGATCTGCTCTCACTTTCCGGCCGGCAGACAGTCAGAGCGGGAAGCGGACGGCAAGGGACCTGACGGACATCAGATGGTGAGTATGTACGGTTTGTTTTTTTTTTACTTTTACGCTGGTAACCACGGTAAACATCGGTTACTAAGCGCGGCCCTGCGCTTAGTAACCCGATGTTTACCCTGGTTACCAGCGAATGCATCGCTGGATCGCTGTCACACACAACGATCCAGCGATGACAGCGGGAGATCCAGCGACGAAAGAAAGTTTCAAACGATCTGCTACGACGTACGATTCTCAGCAGGGTCCCTGATCGCTGCTGCGTGTCAGACACTGCGAGATCGTAACGATATCGCTAGAACGTCACGAATCGTGCCGTCGTAGCGATGAAAATGCCACTGTGTGACGGTACCCTTAGTCCTCATTTCTTAGGGTCCTCACCTTCAGGTCGTAGAATATGATGTCTCCTAAGACCAGGTACACCTTCATGTAGTACACGGACTCCTCTTCTAGCTCTAGGGGCGACGAGCAGAGAGACAAAGCCTTCAGATAGAAATGTTCAGCGAGTTCCGACTGATTCAGATGGCTGTAAATTCCGGCTAGTCGGTGATATGAGACCCGTTCATTCAGCTGATTCCCTGTAATGGCAGATATCATCACTCATAGAATTAGTCATCCAGGAATTATAATTAGAGATCTAAAATCTATCTATATAATCGTCTAAGGGTCACTTCCGTCTCTTTGTCTGTCACGGAAATCCCGCGTCGGCCGGCCGGCCTCGACCAATCAGCGACGGGCACAGTCCGGCCGCAAATTCGCCCTTCCCTACTCCCCTCCAGTCAGTGCCCCCATAGTGGTTTAGCAGTCCGTTAACGCTGCTATTAACCCTGTGTGACCAACTTTTTACTATTGTTGCTGCCTATGCATCATCAATAGTAAAAAGATCTAATGTTAAAAATAATTAAAAAAATAAAAAACATTATATTCTCACCTTCCAGCGCCTTTCTCGCTCCTCGCGACGCTCCGGTCCCAAGAATGCATTGCGGCAATGACCGGAGATGACGTAGTGGTCTCGCGAGATGATAACATAGCGGTCTCGCGGGACCGCTACATGATCATGTGTTATTGCCACAATGCATTCTTGGGATTGGAGCGTCGCGACAAGCATCGCTAAAGGCCCGGGCTGAATCCGGGGGCCGCGGGAAGGTGAGTATATAACTATTTTTTATTTTAATTCTTTTTTTTAACAAGGAAATGGTGCCCACATTGCTATATACTACGTGGCTGTGTTAGATACTACGTGGGCTGTGTTATATACTACGTAGGCTGTGTTATATACTGCATGGGCTGTGTTATATACTGCGTGGGCTGTGTTGTATACTACGTCTCTGTGCTATATACTGCATGGGCTGTGCTATATACTACATGGCTGGGCAATATACTACATGGCTGGGCAATATATTATGTGGCTGTGCTATATACTACATGACTGTGCTATATACTACGTGGCTGTGCAATATACTGCGTGGCTGGGCAATATACTACGAGGGCTGTGCTATATACTACGTTGCTGTGCTATATACTATGTGGCTGTGCAATATACTACGTGGCTGGGCAATATACTACGTGGCTGTGCTATATACTACGTGGCTGTGTTATATACTATGTGGGCTGTGCTATATACTAAGTGGGCTGTGTTATATACTACATGGGCTGTGCTATATACTAAGTGGCTGTGTTATATACTACGTGGGCTGTGTTATATACTATGTGGGCTGTGCTATATACTAAGTAGGCTGTGTTATATACTACATGGGCTGTGCTATATACTAAGTGGCTGTGTTATATACTACGTGGGCTGTGTTATATACTGCGTAGGCTGTGCTATATACTAAGTGGTCTGTGTTATATACTACGTGGGCTGTTATATACTATGTGGGCTGTTATATACTAAGTGGGTTGTGTTATATACTATGTGGACTGTGTTAGATACTGCATGGGCTGTGCTATATACTGCGTGGGCTGTGCTATATTCTAGAATACCCGATGAGTTAGAATCGGGCCACCATCTAGTTTTTTAATAAAAACATGTTTGCTTTCTTCTATAAACAGCGCCAAACCTGTGTTCAGGTAATTTCTGGTATTGCAGCTCAGTTCTATTGAAATGGGAATACCGCACCCATCCTGTGGTAGTGGAGGTGCTGTTTTCAGAAGATAGCAGCTATATTATACAACGCCTTTGACTGTAAGGGTTGTTTTTTTTTACTTAAATGTATGTAATCTTTGGCTGAAAAATCATTTTTCCTATCAGGTTTAATTAATATTTTGCACCATTTGCCTTTTATAACCTCTGTGTTACACATTCTATTACTAGGCTGCAGAATGAGTTATCTGAGAATCTGACAGTGAGCTCATTCTGATGATACAATGGGAGCGTTTCTAACTCATTTATCTGTCTTTTTCTGAGCTCATTTCAGCTGCTTTATAACCACAGACCACATCAAAGTGGAACGTGCAGGGAAACAAAGAGACCACAAGAGTCAAACTATGCAAAATTGTTAATGAAACCCTATTGTAAAAATGATTTTTGGCACCAAATTCATACATTTAAGTAAAAAAAATGGTCCCCCAGAACTGAACAACATCTTGAATCTTGGTAATATTGGAATTTATCATACATCAACCTGCTGGGACAAAGTACCCATAATATATTAAGAGGTGCAAACCCTTTAATAAATTTGGCGCATCTGTGGACTGTTTACGTGGTAGAAAAAGTAAAAGTATGCCAGATATACCAGTTTTCACATAGACTGCTAACTTTTTAGAAAAGTGTCGTAAAAGGGCAAAAAGTAATTATTTTTTATTATATTATTATTATATATATGTTTTAATTTTTATACACTATATTATTATGATTTTATTATTTTTTGGACATATATGCCTCATGCGAAATAATGGGAATTTTTGACACAAGAGAACCGAGGCAAGATACAGTGTATATTTGTTCCAGGTGTCTTTCTATCCACCTAAAGACCACCTGTCACTTTCCATAAATATGTCATTTGTTTTACCTGGTGTAAATGCCGCTGTTCTCCTGATTCTGGTGATATTTTTCTTTTTTTTCTACTCCTCTCCATTCATGAGATACGGCCTCCTTTTCCCTGTATGTAAATCTAATCTTTTTAGCCAAAAGGGCAGGGCACTGAAGAACATGCCCACACAGTAGAGTTCAGTGCCACACCCACTTGTCACAAGACCACTTGGTAACAAATCGGGAATACGGAGCCATATCTCAGGAATAGAAAGTCACAGAAACAAAAAAAAAGTGACCCCAGATTCAGGAGAACAGCGGCATTTACGTCAGGTGACTTTCTTTGTTTATACCCTCTCTATAGTTATTCCTCCCGCCTATCCCATACACATGTACGCTCAATTTGGCTGAGTATGGATGTGTTTTCAATGGGCAAAGGGGAGTAGGCCGCTTCCAGGTACTTCCTTATCTTTCTAGAAAATAAAAGGATCAGGCATGTTAAAATTCAACATGCCCAATCTTTCTTACTTTAACATCATCTGTTGGTAGAGAATTGTTTAGGCCACCACGCTTGTGATTTTTACCTAAATTGACGCTCAGGACCAGAGCCATTTTTGCATGTTCCAGGGCTTCCTCGTAGCTTTTCACACTCATAAGTATCTCTGTGAGTTTATTACACAGCCGCAGTTCAGCCGTCACATTCTCTGTCTTCACAGCAAGCGGCAGAGCGCAGTCCTGAAAGGTAAGGAACATACAACGGGCCCAATTCATTATTGCATTTGCACCTTTTGTATGGTTTAGTTTTTGCTGTTTTTCACCTTTTTTATTTAATTTGTACCTTTTTTATGGTTTAGTTTTTGCTGTTTTTTGCTTTTTTATTTAATTTGCACCTTTTTTATGGTTTAGTTTTTGCTGTTTTTCGCTTTTTTTATTTAATTTGTGCCTTTTTTTGAAGTCTAATTTGTGTTCACCTGTTTGTTTGTTTTTAATGCTCATCATTGTGAGTGGGGTTCCTGTTTTTCCAGATATTTCATCAATTGCAACTTTTTCTGTTTTAACCCTTTACTAAAACTTTTAGCAAACATATTTCAGTCTCTCCCTGAAGCTATCTTATATACGACTGAAATTCTTGGAGCTAATTTTGCATAATTTTAGCTGAACTCGCAATCTTTTTGCTCTAAAAAGGCAAAAGAAATGAGCAATTTTTTTATTTTGCGCAAAATTCTAAAATTTGCGCCATTTTCGAGACTTTGTCATAAAAAAAGTCAATAAACACCATGAGACCAAGACAGAAAAAAGTGACCTTTGGGTACATTTTTGTATCCACTGAAATGCATGCATTTGGGGCTAAAAAAAAAATTTCCATTAAAAAATGTTGCACCACTTGACTTTTGTGGGCTGTTTCCCTGCATGTTCCATTTTGATGTGGTCTGTGGTCATAAATCAGCTGAGAGGAGCTCAGAGAAAGATAGATAAGAGTTATAAACTCCCTATCAGATCATCATAAGGAGCTGACTGACAGATTCTCAGCTAACTCATTCTGCAGCAGCAATAGACAGTGTAATAGAAACCAAATGGGGCAACATTTTTAATGAAACCCAATTGCAAAAATTATTTTTAGCCTCAATTACATCCACCTAAGTAAAAAATAAAAATTCTCCCCAAAGGTGAACAACCCCTTTAATTGTATTAATTTTACACGTGTGCCTTTAGTGTTTGATGTTTTTAAAAGAAGAATAAATGAATCATTTCTCCCTTGTATCCTATGGTAGCTCAATATTCACCTGTATTGAAACCAGTGGGAAAAAAATGCTTCCATTGCTTTATAGTAAAGAGATGACATAGAAAAGGTTCTGGCACCTCCTGCTGGTCAGAGACTCTCATTGCAAGAAAAAATATGTAAAACGCAACAATCATCATAATGGCAATTATGTATAAGCGGAATAAAGTTTATTATAATCAGAAAAGTCTTTTGGTTATGCCATAAATAACTTAGGGACTCATACTGGGTAACTTTTAGCATCCAGGAAAGGATAAATGTTGTGGCACTGATTGCTCCAGTTTTGTAGTTTACACCCCTCCATACCCTTCTCCGGCCACTCTGTGTCCCCCCTTGTTCTGAAAGCCCCCAGAACTCTCCAGTAGAGACACCGGCCCTGTGACCCAGAGTGCGTCATAAAGTCAAGTGATCTGTTCTCCTTGGATCTGTTTCAATGTGGATCCACTTCAAGATGGGACAATGAAGTGATCGAGGTGGTTTAGAATGAGGCCTGAACATCAATGCTGAGACTAACTGGGGTCAGAATTTCAATAAACTGCCAACCTTGTATACAAAGAATGGTGTGATAGAGGAAAACATTCAGCAAAAGTGAAGAAAAGGGTCAGAGAAAGATGACAGGAGCTTTAAAGGGGTTTAACGGTTTCAGTTTGCTAAAAAAAAACAACCTAAAAAAATGTGCATTACTCACCCTCCCCAGGTCCCGCACTCAGCGTCCACCGCTGCTCCTAGTATCTGTTACTGTCTGCAGGGCTAGTGTGATGTCAGCTGCACTGAAGCCAATAACTGAGCGCAGCAGTTTTGTACGTGTTGACAGTACGAGTCGCTGAGCTCATTGATTGTCAGCAGCGCTGTCTATGTGATATCAGCGCTGCAGACTATAACGGACACCGGGAGCAGCGGTGGAGACTCAGCGCTGGACCCAGGGGGGGTGGGAAAGGCTCAGTTTGTTTAAGAATAAACAAAAGCCAGGGGAGTGTTTATGTTCAAGAGATGCTATAAATGTCAGAGCACAGAACAAATCCCACCCAGGACAATACCTGCAATCGGGAGTATAGATTGTGGGGACAGTGGTAATAATGTCTGTAAAGTGCTGTCAAATATGATAGTCCTATGTATGAATGTAAAATAAATGGTGATTCCAGCTTGTTCAGCTATTTTCTACAACTTCCAAGAGGGTCCACATAAAAAAGTATCATATCTCTCAATATTGGTCTGGAAAAGAAATATCCCACCTGTACAATACATCACAGACCAATAGGGCAGAACATATAGTATATTGTACTCGCCCTGTAGAAGGTCGTTGCCTTATTTCGGTCTCTGGCGCCATTGAAGAATATATCCCCGCTGGCTTCATACAGCTGCATGCCGAGATGTGGATCCCCCGTACAAAGAGCAACGTTCTGCGCCACCTGGAATGGAGAATATTAGAATCATAGAATGTTAGAGTTGTGAGGGACCTCCAGGGTCATCGTGTCCAACCCCCTTCTCAATGCAGGAGTCACTAAACCATCTCAGACAGATGTCTGTCCAGCCTCGGTTTGAAGACATCCATTGAAGGAGAACTTACCACCTCTCGTGACAGCCTGTTCGACTCATTGATCGCCCTCACTGGCAAAAATATTTTTCTATTATCTAATCTGTATCTTCTCCCTTTCAGTTTCATTCCATTGCTTCTTGTGTTTCCATTTTCAAGTGAGAATAATGATGATCCCTCTACACTGTGACAGCCCTACAGATATTTGTAGACAGCTATTAAGTCTCCTCTTAGCCTTCTTTTTTTGCAAGCTAAACATTCCCAGATCCTTTAACCGTTCCTCGTAGGACATACTTTGCAGTCCGCTCACCATCCTGGTAGCTCTTCTCTGAACTTGCTCCAGTTTTTCAATGTCTTTTTTTTAATATGATGCCCAGAACTAGACACAGAATTCCAGATGAGGCCTGACCAAGGAGGAGTAGAGGGGGATAATAACTTCACGTGAGCTAAACTCTATGTTTCTCTTAATGCATCCTAGAAGTTTGTTTGCCTTTTTTGCTGCTGCATCACACTGTTGGCTCATGTGCAATCTGTGATCTATTAGTATACCCAAGTCTTTTTCACAAATGCTGATGCTTAGTTCTATTCCTCCCATTCTGTAGATGTAATTTTCATTTACCTTGCCCAGTTGTAGAATCTTTCATTTCTTCCTGTTAAATTCCATTCTATTAGTCGCTGCCCATTGTTCAAGCTTATCTAGAACCTTCTGAAACCTTTCTCTTAACTTCTCTAGTGTTAGCTATCCCTTAGTGTTAGCTATCCATCCTAACTTTGCATCGTCTGCAAATTTGATCAGTGTACCTTCAGTTCCGTTATCTAGATCATTTATAAAAATGTTGAACAACACTGGAGCCAGGACAGAGCCTTGTGGTACCCCACTTGAAACACTTCTCCAATTGAATGTGCAACCATTTATTACCACTCTTTGAGTAAGATTACTGAGCCAGTTATGAATCCACCTAACTCTAGCCTTATCAATCCCATACTTGGTCATTTTTTCCAATAAGGATAGTATGAGATACTTTGTAAAATGCTTTGCTGAAATTGAGATAGACTATATCTACCACATTTCCCTGATCCACCCAGTCAGTGATTCCATCGTAGAAAGAAATTAGATCAGTCTGGCATGACTTGTTTACTACAAACCCATGCTGGCTCTGGCTTAATACTGTATTCTTATCCAAGTACTTACATACATGCTGGTTAATAATTTGTTCAAAGATCTTTCCTGGTATAGAAGTAAGTCTCACTGGCCTGTAATTTCCTGGCTCCATCGTCTTTCCTTTTTTGAAGATAAGGACATTTGCTGTACTGTATGAATGCTGTAGATAAGCCCCTGATGGCGGTGGCCTTAGCTAATAGGCGAAAAATGGGGCAACAGATCCCCTTTAAAATTCATTTAAATTAGCTAAGTGTTCCCTCACCATCTCTCTGTTCATGGATAGAGTGGATTATTTTATTCCTTTGTTAGCACTATGAAGATCAGTTGATGTTACATTTGCTTTCTTAGAGAACACAGATGCAAAATAGGAATTTGAAAGTTCAGCCTTCTCAACATCATTTTTGACCACTTCACCCTTTTCATCCTGTAAAAATTCTATAGCATCTTTGACTTTTCTTTTGACATATTTGTGTATTAGTATGTTGCAAATATATGAGCCAAGAACTTAAAAGTACCCAGAAGAAGTATATTAGGTTACTTTCTATGAAAATCAGGGACTAAAGCATTAAAGGGGTCCAGGTTAGGGGAAAGAAATTAAGTAACAGCTTGAGGTCCTCCGATTGTGGCCTATCATATGAGATAGATCAGAGAGCACAGCTGATTCTGACAAACGTGAACAGTCCTTGTATTACAAGGACGGTCATTCATCTAAAAGACAGCCATGTAATACTACCTATCTCCTCCAGCAAAATCAACGATTTGGAGGGAACAAGCCGGGATCAGTTGATTCTACTAGGTGTCACCAGGCTTAGAGGGGCTGTCTCGGACTAGAATATTAATGATGTGTCATAATGATAGTGGCAGTTCTTGAGTTCTGAAGCTCAGCTCCTATTCACTTCAGTAGGAGCTGAGCTGCAGTACCCAAGATTAGCCACTACACAGTGTATGGCTCTGTGGTGTACTGGCACCTTACACTTTTTATAACCAGTGACTGCAGGATCTGCAAACAGCTGAACCCTAGGGGTGTGGGTGCCTGATACCACCATTCTAAAACTGATGACCTATCCCCAGGATACGTCATCAATATTGTATAGCTGGACTACTTCTATGCTGGACTACTTCTATAATCATTGGATGCCAGGAATGTGGGCATTAGCCACCTACTGGAATAATATCACTACCATATTTCCAAGGATATACCCAAAATTCAGATTGATATTACATTTCTATGATTTCCCAAGGCCGAAAATCCCCTTGAAACCCCAGAAGCAATTATGTCCTCTGATTATAGATGCGGGTCATAATTAATATTGCACCATGTGATGTCCCCGGTATGGACTAGAGACGTCCAGCCTCGCTAGGGCGATGATCTTCTTGCGTATATATTAGCACCTCTTTCTGGTCTCCCTATAGACTTCCTGACATCTTACTAATTTATTATCGATGCTGCCAAGAGTCCAGTGATATCAGATTTCTATTTTTCTGATCCATAACCTGATCCATAACATGGAGGAGCAATATTCTGTGAATGGTAATCAGCGTTAAACCCCCCGGTGTCATATACAAGTACCTGAATATATAGATCCACCAGCTCGTTCTGTTCCAGGATGTAATAAATCTTCCCAGCCATTAACCAAGCGCGGGCTTCTCTCTCTTTCGATTGAAGATCAATAAAAATGCCCAGACTTCTTTTGGTATATTCCAGTGCCGATCTACAGGCTCTAGACCGACGACAGGTGCAGATGTTCAGGAGCAGATCCCCAAAGATCAATCAACTAAATGTCAACATGTTGTAAGGGGGATTATTAGGGCAGCAACAGTTTTAGGTAAATTATTTCATATCTAGTAATGAGCTTTTCCGCATTCTTATGGATCAACCAGGGGAAGCAAAATTGTAAGATTTTCCTCCTTACCTAAATCTTATCAATATCCTTACCCCTTGTAGAATTTGATAGACCAATGTAAATGTAAAATTGCTCATTAAATGGGTTTTACTAATCTAAGACAGGGTTTATTCTCATTCTACCGTAATAAAAATGTGTCACCATTTAAACTAATGAAAAGTAGATCGTTCTGTTGATTTTTTTGGTTTGTTTTTTGGCTACTCAAAGAATGACATCAGGAAAACTCTACTACCACTGCTGTATAGTTGTAGACTATATTCACATGGGTTGACTTTGTCATGAATTTAGGCTCGTATTCTGTGCAAAAAAAAAAAATCCATGCCAAATCTGATGACAATCTGCATACCATACCAGTGATTAGGGTTTTCACATTCACATTCAGGGTATGTGCACACGTTCAGGAATTTTCACTTTTTTTCGTGTTTTTTTCACGATAAAACGCTATAAAAACACATAAAAAACGCATACATATGCATCCAATCATTTAGAATGCATTCCGCAATTTTTGTGCACATGATGCATTTTTTTCCGCAAAAAAAAAATGAACATGTTCATTAATTTTGAGGATTTTTCGTGTTTTTCCCGCTATTTTATGCATTGGGGAAAAAACGCAAAAAAAAGCACAAAAAACGTGAAAAAAAAGCATGCGGATTTCTGTCAGAAATGTCCGTTTTTTGTCAGGAAATTTCTGCAAGAAATCCTGACGTGTGCACATACCCCATCGGTCATGACCCGCGGTCATGTGACACGGGCGCCGATGGGAGGTGGCAATGACGCGCTTTCTGCGTGTGCATGTTAAATGTCACTGTCAGCGTTTTACAGCGGCATTTAACATGTTAACAGCTGCGAGTGGATCGCGATTCCACCCGCGGCTGTTCCGGGAACATGTCAGCTGATCAGATCAGCTGTCATGTACAGGAAAAGGTGCGGGCTCATTGCCGGATCCCGCACTAAACAGGGGGAGGTGTCCAATGACTGACTGTGTCCGTCATTGAACGTTAAGGGGTTAAAATGCACAGATGCAAATGTGCATTTCTGTGCTTTTTTCCTCTTTACCTTTATTTGCATTGTTTATTTGTGTCCATGATGTCAGTATGGGCGATGCCCATCATAGATGTTATATCTTTTAGTAATTGCAGATGTTACATATTGGACTTTAGATGCTATAAATTGATAAGATTAATTCAGGATGTTGGCGTGCACCAGACAAAGCCAATCAGGCGAAACTTGAGTTGGGTTAGTGTGCAATACACACAGCTTGTATTAAGTGCTGGACAGTACTTTTCACTGTTTTTATTGATTGGAATTTAATGACATGAGCTGGACAAAGCCGATCCGGTGAAACCTGAGTTGGGCAAGTGTAGAATACACAGTTTGTATATTGTTACTGACCTGGCTTGTGTACTCCTTTTGTCAGACCTCTCCTCCACTCCTGATCCCAGCTTTGTATTCTGAACCTGTGCTGCATGCCCCGACACCGGATCTACTGACCATGTCTCTACCCTAATAGCTCAAGCCTATCCTCACCATCAGAAGCTCTAATGAAGACCAGGTAGCCACTAAGCCATGCCCCTCCAGGGTAAGCCCGGCCAGTGACACATTCCACACTCAATGTCGTCACAATAGTTGTTGGACCACGATTGGCCAAAGCATTGCTCGGATGACAATCTTCTAATGTGTATGAGGGGCTTAACTTGAAGATTTCTTTTGCTGGAGGTCCCAACAGCAGAACATTTTGTGATTAGCGTATTGTCAGGGATCCCTTCTATTAAGTAATGATTGCCTCCTTTAAAAGAGCTTTAAAACTTGGAATCCTTCCTCTCTTCAACTAGATGATCAAAGGCCACTTCCACAATTGGAGAAAATGAGGAAGACGTCTCGCTGAACACAAGTGTCCACAGACTTCTTACAATTTATTGTGGCATTACCAATATTGATTCATGTCCTTCTTCAGAAGCACAGATCATCACAATAGCATGGATCATAAAATATACTGATTTCTACCTTTACCGCCCCTCTTACCTTTCTGTACCTAATGATAGATACAGCTGGCTGATTGTTTCAAGCACTTGACCCTCCAAAACTTTGTCAGATAGTTTCTTTGCTAAGGACAGCTGGTATTCATTATAAATAATACACTGAGCCTCATTTACTGCAAGTGTCTTGTAAAAATGACAGAGGAGCTGGACGGCATGGAGCTGGCCTGTCCAAAAAAAGGGTAAAGAATGCTTTTATTTCATTTGCATCTAAAAAAGTCTACATCAGTGTAAAATAGTTGCATTGTTCTTTAGTATTCAAAGGGAAGAGTCTTCATAAGATTTAGCCATTTAAAGGATTTTCCCACTAACTAATGTGCAGCTGCTGATACCCCCTCTGATCACTAGAATTGGGACCCTCAAGCCTCTTTCCCTCCACCTTCACCCCTTGTAATAATAGCAAAAATTTGTTGCGAGCCTATTATAATACCTATGGGTATTCTAATCAAATAAATATAAATATAGAAGTAATCATACCACCCATAGTATCAAATAAGGACTAAATCCGGACCAACTGCAATATATAAACTATAAAAAGAGGGAAAGAGCACAAAAGACATAGTCCTGAAGTCCAAAAAAGTATAGTCAATTTACAAAAATCTTTATTAGTAATCAGGAACAGGTAAAAGGGGGCTAAATGTACACACAAAACCAGCATCCATGCAAAGAGTCGGTGGAGCCATACTGAAGATAAATGAGTAATGCAACATAATAGAGTTCTATTGAATAAAGCATATAATACAGCAAATAGTTAATATGACAAGAGTCCCAGGATGCAAACAATGTTACAAAATGTTATAAAAGTTCACACAGATAACTTACAGAGTGTGCTCCCTGAGGAAGGAGTTTTTTCTCCGAAACGCGCGTCGGGGTGGGCTGGTGGACCACGTGGGTCCCATTATCGCACTCTGTAAGCTATCTGTGTGAACTTTTATAATACTTTGCAACATTGTAAGGGGTATAACCCTTGTAATGAGCAGAAGCTTTAATGGAACAGGCATGGTACCAACTCATTCAATTTCTATGGGATCATTCAATTCAAAGCTGTCCTCACTTCGAGGGAGTGCAACGAAGAAGAATAAAAGATTCGGAACCCCATTTCCAGTGGGTGATCACAACAGTGGATCCCTTTGTAATTAGAAATATATCACTTAACGTTATAGTTAAATGCACACTTAATATACTCTACCTTCCAAATGATCCGATTCCATTGCAACAAGGAGTGCCCATTCATAATAACATCTTCCGTTTTCTTTATCTCCTCCAGTGATGTAGTGGCTTCCAAGCATTATTAAGACATATATAAAATTGGCACCATTTTCAAAAATTGAAAGCCCAGAATAAAGGGTCATTGATTTTTGCAAAAACATTTCTGCCAAAATCCGAGCTTTTAAGTGCAAAAATAAGATCCCGAAGTTAGCCAGCACGGCTGCCTGGTTCTGCAAATTATCCAGCTCTCTTGAGATCTGTAGAGCCGTGCTGTAGTGTCTAGCTGCTTCTTCAATTTTATCTCCTCTTCTTAGAGCAATACCAAGAAGGTTATGGGCAATCCCAAACTGGTGTTGAGTACAGGAAGATAAGGACACCACTCTGCTCAATAAATCAAGAGCTACGTCATTCTCTCTGTCAAGCAAGTAGAGCCAAGCAAGTGACACCAATATATCCGCCCTGTACGTTGCATCCATGGGGAAAGCTTCCATTGCCTTCATGATATAGGAACGAGCTTCTTTGTACAATTTTTGCCTTGAGCACATGTCCGATAAGCTCAGATAGATGAAACAGCACAGCTTCCGGTCTTGGTCAGTGACCACTGATTTAAGGGCTTGTCTTAAGTGATATGCAACTTGAGATGGAAATATCTGCCCTTTCCTTCTCACTCCGTGAGGACTAGAAGTATTTTCTGTGATTACACTAATCCTTTTTAAAGAGTCCATGATGCTACAAGAAGTCGGAGAAGCTACTTTAACGCAGCTTAAGGTCAAGTTTGGCAAACACTTTTTAGTATAGATATCGGCCAACTGGAAGTAGTATCCTGACGAAGACCTCTTAGTGTAGTCCATTGAGTTGTCCAAGGTTTGTAGCCTCTCAATAAATGGCAAAGCTTCATTGTGTTGCCTCAAGTCAATGAAAGTCTTGACCAGAAGCTGACACACTTTGATCTCAGTCTTCTGGTCTTGGCTCAGTATTGCCTTCTTCATGGCATACTTCAGAAACGAGGACTCCATGTCAGTGATGCTTATGTAGTTTTGTAATCCTAGGAGTAACGCTGAAGACTTGTCGATCATTTGACAACATTTTTCCTTCGATTTTTGCTTTAAGTAAATGGCGTTGAGGTTCATGTAGACAGTGGTAAACAGAAAGATATCAGAGAAATCCCCATTAATAACTCCCATGGCTTCTTCCAAGTAAACCCGAGCTTGGGAAAACTTGTTCTTCTTGGTACAGAGCCTGCCAAGAAGAAAGCAAATTCTTGCCTGAGCCCATTTCATACAAGACTTCTTAGCTGCTCCTCGTGCTATACTAAGGTACCGAACCAACTCTTCTTCTTCACTGTATCCATGAAATGAAGTTTGTAGGAAAGTGTATGCGACATCATAAAGTTTTTGGAAACTTGGTTGATACTGTTCACTGTTCAAAAATAAGAGCAAAGGTTGTAAGGAGTCATGATTCTCCTCTTCTGCATGAATGTAGAAGATGGGTTCCTCATATTCATCAAGCGGGGTCTGGCTAGGGGAAGGAATGGAGCTCGTATCTTGAAAGTCACTGGAGGTATCCAAACAAGGTGGGCAAGTGACAGAACTGCTCATGAATGTCTCCAACTTTTCTTTTAAGTTGCTGGTGTCACAACTTGTTATTCCATGTAAATTTTCTTAAAGAAACAAAATCAAAATTAGTATTGCAAATACGGTATGTAAATTATGTCACCAGTAACTACTCACTTTCTTTATAGTATCTGAAAAGGTTTACAGTTTTTTTCTTTAAATTTTGTTAAAGTTTTGCTTTATAATACACATTTTGGAGACCGTAAGATAAATCATAGTTCTAGTCCTTTTCAGCATTTCAACCTTCCCCAACTGCCAGGAACAAAAATGAAAAGATAAGTGTTTAAACAAGATGGAACTATATTTCTTTCTTTAGATGTGCTATCTAACAGTATGCACCAAGCTCTGTAGCTCCCTCTAGTGGTGACTGTAGTCACTGAGAATCAGCCAAGCATTCAAGTAACAACTTAAGATGATATCAAGCTCATCTTTTTTTCTGGACAACTTTGGTAAAATTGTGTAAGCATGTCTCCTTTCTGACAGACAACAATCTTCAACACCTTGCTTAAGCCCCTGAATGTACCTCTGAATATTGGGGCTATGTGTTACGGTAAGAAAAAGTTATAGGAGATTCCAGAGGGCTTCTCGAAGAAACCAGAAGATTTATCAACTCTTTTAGGAGTCCGGTAGAGACTCCCAGAATTTACAGGAGTGTCAGTAAGTATGGCCTTAAAGGGGCTATCTATGCAAAATGAAAATTTTCTTGATGGCTTGCTATGTTAAAAAATAGCAAACAAAGTGATATCCACCTTCTGTGACTTGTCTGGATGCAGCGCTGGCAGCTCCTTGGCCCGTCTTTAGCCAGAAGTTAGTTGTCACCATTTAAGCAACAGTAGGACCTTATCGGCCTATGATTGGTCGCAAGTCAGGTGACTTTTACATCACATGATCGGTGATGTCTCTCTTCCAGAGTGGCCTGTGCTGGATCCAGGTGAATGTTATTTTTTAACATATATGAAGCCACAAGGAAAATATAATTTTTGCCCAGGGAACCCCATTAACTGTTATCATCAGTCATATGAGGCAGCCGAGCTTTCGGGCCTGCTCTGTGTGACAATCAACCTTACATCTCTATCGCTCCACCTTTGAATAAAATATTATCAGGTTCTGTGGATGTACAAATCGACTAAACATGACCACCAGGATAATATTACTTATTTCAATTATTAATTTTTATAAACTTACCTTTATTTTGGCAAATTTCTGATTCTTCAAACTGGTCTGTTATAAAAGATAATCGAAAGAAGACAGGTGTTTTTTTTTTATTTCATCGTATACCGTAATTTTCATAACTTCCTATACAATATGCATATATTAACTTTTAGTATTTCTTTCCCTCTCCTCATATACATGACAACTGTCCCAAATTTTCTAGGATTTTCCTGATTTTTGCAGAAAATTTGCAGTGTAATGGGCTGAAAAATTAAACCCTTCCCACATATGGGAGTTTTTCGACCGGACTGGAGCAATCAAAGTTGGGACCTGAGGGCAGGACTAAAACTTCCTAAAACTTTCAACAACGATGTTGGTAAGCATGTGAAACCAATTCGGCAGTCACGATACAGTTGGATCTTTCCTTAAAAATATTAGATGTATGAAATCACATTCGGGTAACAGTCACTTTAACCGCTTCTCAATGTACCATAGGATACTAGCATTTTCTCTATAAGCTACAATATTGCAGTATTTAGAACAGGGGATCAAAAATTTCAGGTTCAAGGTCCCAAAGAGGACTAAAAAAAGTGAAAAAAACCCCCAGTATTCAAATACCCCCCATTACCTGTTTTTAAAAATATAGAAATAATAATTTAAAAAAATAGTATTACTGAATTTGTAAAAGTCCAATCTATCAGAATATAAAGTTTATGAACCTGTGCGGAAAAAAAAGCAAAATGCCAGAATTTACGTTATTTATTGTCATCATCCCTTTTCCACAAAAGATGCAATGGAAAAAAACAATACAGTGTTATTATATAAATCCCAACACATGGTGCTTAAAATGTCAACTAGCCACACAAAAAACCAGGCCCTCACAGAGCTCCATTGATGGAAAAAAATGTTACGGGTCTCAAAAAAATGGCGACACAAGCAACGTATTTTTTAACCACTTCAAAAAATATATATACAAGTTTAATCATACTGACCCATAGACTCATTTTTGGGAGGTCATTTTTACTACACCCCAGATGAAGCAGGTGCGAAACATGGGTCTATCCTGCGTGGGTTCAGATATTATGAATATTTAGTCTTTGATCTTCAGGTATCTCTCTGCTCAATTGTGGATTATTATGCACCAAGATTTTTTGACTTTTTTTCTCATTGAATAGTAGTCATGATCTGTTGCTGGTCACCCAATTGTGTGTTTTCTTCGTCTAATGTACTTGTTGAATTTTTTTGAGATTTTAACCTGAATTAGAACAAAATATGTTTATCTATTTCGGATAAATACCTGTCCTGCATTTCTATTATCTGGGTTTAGTTACACAATCAGCGCTGTATGTTTTTTCATCATTTCACCACACTGGTAGTTTTGGATTCCACCATTCATTCTACCATAGAATGTATTGAAAAATAGAGAAAAAAAATTCAAACTGCAAAAAACAAGCCCTTACATGAAAAACAAAAACACAAATGGCTCTTGGAAAAAGATGAGGAAAGAAAATGAGCCTGAGTCGATCTTTAGAAGAGTAAATAATAATTATACGCCACGTGGCAGCTACAGACGGACAATACACAGCTCCCTATTGCAGGGCATCATGCTTGTATAGTCTACAGGGTGGGCCATTTAAATGGATACGCCTAAATAAAATGAGAATGGTTGGTGATTTCAACTTCCTGTTTGTGGCACATTAGTATATGGGAGGAGGAGCATTTTTCAAGATGGGTGGTGACCATGGCAGTCATTTTGAAGTTGGCCATTTTGGATCCAACTTTATTTTTTTCAATGGAACGAGGGTCATGTGACATCAAATTTATTGAGAATTTCACAAGAAAAACAATGGTGTGCTTGGTTTTAACATAACTGTATTCTTTCATGAGTTATTTACAAATTTATGACCACTTATATAATGTGTTCAAAGTGCTGCCCATAGTGTTGGATTGTCAATGCAACCCTCTTCTCCCACTCTTGACACACGGATAGCAACACCGCATCTCGTATCATAAAGCAATTGTCTATGCTGTGAAGATACGAGATGTGCAGCATCTGAAACAACGGATACTGGAAGCCTGTGCTAGCATTTCTTCTGAGGTGCTGCTATCAGTGTGTCAAGAGTGGGAGAAGAGGGTTGCATTGACAATCCAAAACAATCGGCAGCACTTTGAACACATTTTATAAGTGGTCATAAACTTTTAAATAACTCATGAAAGAATAAAGTTACGTTAAAATCAAGTACACCATTGTTTTTCTTGTGAAATTCTCAATAAGTTTGCTGTGCCACATGACCATCTTCCCATTGAAAAAATAAAGTTGGATCAAAAATGGCCAACTTCAAAATGGCCGCCATGGTCACCACCCATGTTGAAAGTTTTCCCCTCCCATATACCAATGTGCCACAAACAGGAAGTTGATATCACCAACCATTCCCATTTTATTTAGGTGTATCCATATAAATGGCCCACCCTGTATAAAGAAAGCAATGTTCTTAGAATCTGCCGCACTCTGCCAAATTACCGCATCTCCAAGGCTTACCGAGCTTGTACAAGTGGTAGACATCAGAATGGGATAATCTTTGCAATAAGGTCTTTGCTGCCTCAAAGTCAAAGTCTTCTTCTGCACTGTTTTTGCTCAGTCCACTGTCATTTATGGGGAAGTATGTGCTGTTCTGTCTGGATAATAAGACAGCATTAGGTTCACCATATTCACAAATCAGATGTACAGTATCCAATGGACTATTCTTATAGAGCCCTATTATTTCTAAAGAATAAGAACAAATGACTGTGTATCTGATATTATAAAACAAATGCCCCCATCTCCCTCCTAATGAGCGAATCACCACAACACGTAGACATAGCAGTGGCTCTTAGCACCCCCTCTTCCTCATGGACACCCTGATGATCGTTTGCTCTCAGCTTCCCATCTTTTGTAGTAGGGAAGGACAGCATGACCCTGGGATGCAGTACAGTTTCCAAATGTTGGTGCAGTAAGACCCAAGTTATAAAAAAACAGTTTAGCAATTTTCTTACCCATTTTCTGACATATAAGGTTTCATATTGCAGGTTCTTACAAATCCAACACTTCCAGTGGTAACATTTCTTCCCACAAACCACTCCATGCATTCAATATACGTAGTGATGATTTCCACCATGTCTCCACTCTGATACTCGATCTCATCAGGGGCATCACTTTCATGATTAACTATGGCTTCTACCCAACCTGTGTATACTAACCCAGGACATGAAAAAAATCACTTTAAATGATTCAATAATAAATTAATGACATGGACATAAAAAAATGTGCTGCCCCTAAGACTGTTTTTCTTTTAAACCAATCCTAATGAACAAAGTGATGGAGAAAATTGGTATTTGACAATTATTAAAAGGAACCTGTCACCAGTTTTTTTTTAAATTTATGAACCAATATCACCACCTTCCTCAACAACTGACTGCTGTGAACTCTGTTGTGAATTTGGATTCTGGGCTCCCCCGGTGGCTACTGGTGGAATTGAACTTGTGACATCATCTTCCCTGTTCACCTGTTCTGATTAGATCTGGGTGTCGCTATATAACCTGGCTTCTCTGTTAGATGCTTGCCGGTCAACAATGTTATCAGAAGCCTCTCTGTGCTTGTTCCTGCTCCTAGACATCTACTAGATAAGTTGGACATTCGTCCATGTTTTGTTTTTGTATTTTGGTTCCAGTTCACAGCTGCAGTTTCGTTACTGTGTCTGGAAAGCTCTTGTTGATCAGGAATTGCCACTCTGGTATTATGAGTTAATGCCAGAGTCCTAAAGTAATTTCTGGATGTGTTTTGTTAGGGTTTTCTACTGACCATGAAAGTATGCTTTCTGTCTTCTGCTATCTAGAAAGCGGACCTCAAATTTGCTAAAACTATTTTCCTGCTGCGTTTGTTGTTTCATCTCATATCACCGCCAATATATGTGGGGGGCCTCTGTCTCCTTTTTGGGCATTTCTCTAGAGGTGAGTCAGGTCTTATATTTCCCTCTGCTAGCATTATTTAGTTCTCCGGCCGGCGCTGGGCATATAGGGATAAAAAGTAGGACATGCTACCTGGCTACTTCTAGATGATGCGGTAGGTTTAGTTCATGGTCAGTATAGTTACATCTTCCAAGAGCTTGTTCCTATAGAGGCTTATGCTAGTTCTCTGGCCATGGAGATCATGACAGTTTGACCGGCCCACTAAAGGGTTAAAATCCTTGGCTGAGAAAGGAGAGAAATAAGAAGTCTGCTGAGAGTTTTTTTTTTTTTTTTTTTTTCTGTGCTCTTAATTGGATCACTTGCCAGTCTGTCTATGCTGCAGTCTTTCTTTTTTTTCTCTCTCCTTATAATCTTTGAATGGCTTTGTGTTCACCTGTTAATAATGGATCTTCAGAGTGTAACTGCAGGTTTGAATAATCTCACCACGAAAGTACAAAATTTGCAAGATTTTATTATTCATGCTCCGGTATCTGAGCCGAGAATTCCTTTGCCGGAATTCTTCTCAGGGAATAGATCTAGCTTTCAGAATTTTAGAAATAATTGTAAGCTATTTTTGTCCCTGAAATCTCGTTCTGCTGGAGACCCTGCACAGCAGGTTGGGATTGTGATTTCCTTGCTCCGCGGCGATCCTCAAGACTGGGCTTTTGCATTGGCACCAGGGGATCCTGCGTTGCGCAATGTGGATGCGTTTTTTTTGGCCTTGGGCTTGCTGTATGAGGAACCTCATTTGGAACTTCAGGCAGAAAAAACTTTGATGTCCCTATCGCAGGGGCAAGATGAAGCTGAAATTTACTGCCAAAGATTCCGTAAATGGTCTGTGCTTACTCAGTGGAATGAGTGTGCCTTGGCGGCTACTTTCAGAGAGGGTCTCTCTGATGCCATTAAGGATGTTATGGTGGGGTTCCCTGTGCCTGCGGGTCTGAATGAGTCCATGACAATGGCCATTCAGATCGATAGGCGTCTGCGGGAGCGCAAACCAGTGCACCATCTGGCGGTGTCCACTGAGAAGACGCCAGAAAGCATGCAGTGTGATAGAATTCTGTCCAGAAGCGAGCGGCAGAATTTTAGACGGAAAAATGGGTTGTGTTTCTATTGTGGGGATTCTACTCATGTTATATCAGCATGCTCTAAACGTACTAAAAAGCTTGATAAATCTGTTTCCATTGGCACTTTACAGTCTAAATTTATTTTGTCTGTGACCCTGATTTGCTCTTTGTCATCTATTACTACTGACGCCTATATCGACTCTGGCGCCGCTTTGAGTCTTATGGATTGGTCCTTTGCCAATCGTTGTGGGTATGATTTAGAGCCTTTGGAAACTCTTATTCCTCTGAAGGGGATTGACTCCACCCCATTGGCTAATAATAAACCACAATACTGGACACAAGTGACTATGTGTATTAATCCGGATCACCAGGAGACTATTCGTTTTCTAGTGCTGTATAATCTACATGAGGATTTGGTGCTGGGATTGCCATGGCTGCAGTCTCACAACCCAGTCCTTGACTGGAGAGCTATGTCTGTGTTGAGCTGGGGATGTAAGGGGACTCATGGGGACGTACCTTTGGTGTCCATTTCATCATCTATCCCCTCTGAAATCCCTGAGTTCCTGTCTGACTATCGTGACGTCTTTGAAGAACCCAAGCTTGGTTCACTACCTCCGCACCGTGAGTGCGATTGTGCTATAGATTTAATTCCGGGTAGTAAATACCCAAAGGGTCGTTTATTTAATCTGTCTGTGCCTGAACATACTGCTATGCGAGAATATATAAAGGAGTCCTTGGAAAAGGGACATATTCGTCCATCGTCATCTCCCTTAGGAGCCGGTTTTTTCTTTGTGTCAAAAAAAGACGGCTCTTTGAGACCATGTATTGATTATCGGCTTTTGAATAAAATCACGGTTAAATATCAATACCCATTGCCGTTGCTGACTGATTTGTTTGCTCGCATAAAGGGGGCCAAGTGGTTCTCTAAGATTGATCTCCGTGGGGCGTATAATTTGGTGCGGATCAGGCAGGGGGATGAGTGGAAAACCGCATTTAATACGCCCGAGGGCCACTTTGAGTATTTGGTGATGCCTTTTGGTCTTTCTAATGCCCCTTCAGTCTTCCAGTCCTTTATGCATGATATTTTCCGCGATTTTTTGGATAAATTTATGATAGTGTATCTGGATGATATTCTGATTTTTTCGGATGACTGGGACTCTCATGTCCGGCAAGTTAAGAGGGTTTTTCAGGTTTTGCGGTCTAATTCTCTGTGTGTCAAGGGTTCTAAGTGCGTTTTTGGGGTTCAGAGAATTTCCTTTTTGGGATATATTTTTTCTCCCTCTTCCATTGAGATGGATCCTGTTAAGGTTCAAGCTATTTGTGATTGGACGCAGCCCTCTTCTCTTAAAAGTCTTCAGAAATTTTTGGGCTTTGCCAACTTTTATCGTCGATTTATTTCTGGTTTTTCGGATGTCGTTAAGCCATTGACCGATTTGACTAGACAGGGTGCTGATGTTGCTAATTGGTCCCCTGATGCTGTGGAGGCCTTTCAGGAGCTTAAGCGCTGTTTTTCTTCTGCCCCTGTGTTGCGTCAGCCTGATGTGACTCTTCCTTTTCAGGTTGAGGTCGACGCTTCTGAGATCGGAGCTGGGGCAGTGTTGTCGCAGAAAAGTTCTGACTGCGCCGTGATGAGGCCTTGTGCCTTCTTTTCCCGTAAATTTTCGCCCGCTGAGCGGAATTATGATGTTGGGAATCGGGAGCTTTTGGCCATGAAGTGGGCGTTTGAGGAGTGGCGCCATTGGCTCGAGGGGGCCAGACATCAGGTGGTGGTATTGACTGACCACAAAAATTTGATTTATCTTGAGACCGCCAGGCGCCTGAATCCTAGACAGGCGCGCTGGTCATTATTTTTTTCTCGGTTTAATTTTGTGGTATCGTACCTACCAGGTTCTAAGAATGTTAAGGCGGATGCCCTTTCTAGGAGTTTTGAGCCTGATTCACCTGGCAACTCTGACCCCACAGGTATTCTTAAGGAGGGAGTTATCTTGTCTGCCGTTTCTCCAGACCTGCGGCGGGCCTTGCAGGAGTTTCAGGCGGATAGACCGGATCGTTGTCCGCCTGATAGGCTGTTTGTTCCTGATGATTGGACCAGTAAAGTCATCTCTGAGGTGCATTCTTCTGCGTTGGCAGGTCATCCTGGAATTTTTGGTACCAGGGATTTGGTGGCAAGATCCTTCTGGTGGCCTTCCCTGTCACGAGATGTGCGAGGCTTTGTGCAGTCTTGTGACGTTTGTGCTCGGGCCAAGCCTTGTTGTTCTCGGGCTAGTGGATTATTGTTGCCCTTGCCTATTCCTAAGAGGCCTTGGACACACATCTCGATGGATTTTATTTCAGATCTGCCTGTTTCTCAGAAGATGTCTGTCATCTGGGTGGTGTGTGACCGTTTTTCTAAGATGGTTCATTTGGTTCCCCTGCCCAAATTGCCTTCTTCTTCCGAGTTGGTGCCCCTGTTTTTTCAAAATGTTGTTCGTTTGCATGGTATTCCTGAGAATATCGTTTCTGACAGAGGAACCCAATTTGTGTCTAGATTTTGGCGGGCATTTTGTGCTAGGATGGGCATAGATTTGTCTTTTTCGTCTGCTTTTCACCCTCAGACTAATGGCCAGACCGAGCGGACTAATCAGACCCTGGAGACATATCTGAGGTGTTTTGTGTCTGCTGACCAGGATGATTGGGTTGCTTTTTTGCCATTGGCGGAGTTCGCCCTCAATAATCGGGCCAGCTCTGCCACCTTGGTTTCCCCGTTTTTCTGTAATTCGGGGTTCCATCCTCGATTTTCCTCCGGTCAGATGGAATCCTCGGATTGTCCTGGAGTGGATGCGGTGGTGGAGAGATTGCATCATATCTGGGGGCAGGTGATGGACAATTTAAAGTTGTCCCAGGAGAAGACTCAGCTTTTTGCCAACCGTCACCGTCGTGTTGGTCCTCGGCTTTGTGTTGGAGATTTGGTGTGGTTGTCTTCTCGTTTTGTCCCTATGAGGGTCTCATCTCCTAAGTTTAAGCCTCGGTTCATCGGTCCGTATAAAATATTGGAGATTCTTAACCCTGTTTCCTTCCGTTTGGACCTCCCTGCATCCTTTTCTATTCATAACGTTTTTCATCGGTCGTTATTGCGCAGGTATGAGGCACCGGTTGTGCCTTCCGTTGAGCCTCCTGCTCCGGTGTTGGTTGAGGGTGAGTTGGAGTACGTTGTGGAAAAAATCCTAGACTCCCGTGTTTCCAGACGGAGACTCCAGTATCTGGTCAAGTGGAAGGGATATGGCCAGGAGGATAATTCTTGGGTCACTGCATCTGATGTTCATGCCTCTGATCTGGTTCGTGCCTTTCATAGGGCCCATCCTGATCGCCCTGGTGGTTCTGGTGAGGGTTCGGTGCCCCCTCCTTGAGGGGGGGGTACTGTTGTGAATTTGGATTCTGGGCTCCCCCGGTGGCTACTGGTGGAATTGAACTTGTGACATCATCTTCCCTGTTCACCTGTTCTGATTAGATCTGGGTGTCGCTATATAACCTGGCTTCTCTGTTAGATGCTTGCCGGTCAACAATGTTATCAGAAGCCTCTCTGTGCTTGTTCCTGCTCCTAGACATCTACTAGATAAGTTGGACATTCGTCCATGTTTTGTTTTTGTATTTTGGTTCCAGTTCACAGCTGCAGTTTCGTTACTGTGTCTGGAAAGCTCTTGTTGATCAGGAATTGCCACTCTGGTATTATGAGTTAATGCCAGAGTCCTAAAGTAATTTCTGGATGTGTTTTGTTAGGGTTTTCTACTGACCATGAAAGTATGCTTTCTGTCTTCTGCTATCTAGAAAGCGGACCTCAAATTTGCTAAAACTATTTTCCTGCTGCGTTTGTTGTTTCATCTCATATCACCGCCAATATATGTGGGGGGCCTCTGTCTCCTTTTTGGGCATTTCTCTAGAGGTGAGTCAGGTCTTATATTTCCCTCTGCTAGCATTATTTAGTTCTCCGGCCGGCGCTGGGCATATAGGGATAAAAAGTAGGACATGCTACCTGGCTACTTCTAGATGATGCGGTAGGTTTAGTTCATGGTCAGTATAGTTACATCTTCCAAGAGCTTGTTCCTATAGAGGCTTATGCTAGTTCTCTGGCCATGGAGATCATGACAGAACTCCCAATGATCCCAAGAATGGCACCCGATCTGAATGGAGCGGAGGACAAGCATGCGCACCGCTCCTCCATTCACTGTCTATGGGACTGCTGGAGACAGCATATCACAGCCCTATAGACGATGAATGGGGCAGAGGTGCGCATGCTCAACCTCCCAGTAAGATGTCCCCTACCCTGTGAATAATGAATAACTTGCAAACTTACTACATTAGCGTTAAGTCAATTACAATAAGCAGCTATTCAGACAAAAGTCATATTCTATCAACTTACCAGTCTGATTTCCTGACCCAGAATCAGCTTTGTCCATTAGGTCAGAATTTACATTTGTTTTCAGGAACCACCTAAAAAATTATCAAAAAAAGAGCTTCAAAGTCATTGCCTTAGCTAAGCTTTGCTTTACCATGAGGTTAAATTTAGAAGATTAGCCTTGTATCTAAATAAGCGATCCAAGACAAAGCGGCACATAATTACCCCACCCCCGAGGAGCCAGTTACCCTGTTAACCCCCAGATACACCCCTGCATAAGGTGCTTTGTATAACTGTAACTCAATTAAACAGTATAGATGGGTAGAATTCAACATTTATGAATATTTTAGAATTAAATGAATGAATGAAAAAAGCAGCTACCTACTGATGGAATGGACAAAGCGGCTCTGTGACAGTCCTTGGGCTCAATGGATCCGTCTCTGTCCAAGCCGTACTTGGACCATCAGCAGCAACACTGGTCTGAATTATCTGCACAGTACCATCGACAACCACAGCCTGCTGTATAGAGTTGTCAGAACAGAGGACAAAGTACATCCCTATGTAACGAGAGGTTTAATATGCAAGGTCAGATCACTTTTTCTACATATCCACATTATAATTCTTGCCTATACTGGCTGGTTTAATAGTAGTTAGTGCTTGTGTGAAAGAAAAAAAAAGTTCCACATTTTGTATGAAAGAAATACAAACTAGTTATTACTTTCTTTCCTGCACTTCTATTGGCAGATCACACAAAAGTGCAGGAGACAAGAAAGAGGTCAAGCGGAAAACGTCCACCTCGATAATTACAGAGATCACTCACCCCCATTTACAATGGCTGATAATCTGCCCAATGTTCAGTCCCGATCATTGGCCATTTACACATTTTACTGATCGACCAACAATTTATAAAAATGCTTATTTATTGGTAGATTGGATAATTTATAAGGGCCCTAAAATATTCGTTCTCAGGATCAGCTTCCTCGGTATAAACAAGGGATGGGGATGCGCTGCCAACAATGTGCAAATGCTACAGAGAGCATTGCATTGACCTTTAAAGGCTATAAACATCTTTGAAATCAAGTTTCAGTTTTCTTCTTTGAGCGTCTCTCCCGGTAATTTAGGCTGGATGAAGTCTGTGTGAATCCAGATTGCTGCAGTGTTGATCAACTTGTATAATCAGCACAGCTTCCATCCTGCACATATTTCCTCTTCATGCGCTTTCCTCTTTTGTCATCACCTATTACCTATACTTCAACCCTCATCCACTGCAGATCAGTATACAAATCCAACCCCATCCTGCAGGTATTTCTAAGGCATGGTAAAGCAGAAAGTCATCAGAAGCTGAAGCATTTGTGCAAAAGCATTCAGTTACATAACGGACATACAGACACCCTAAAGCTGCAAAATGGTGGAACATTTTTAATGAAGACTATTTAGAAAAAAGAGGAAGTTATCACCAGTTGGCACCAGGTTCCTGAGGAGGTAAAAATCCTCGAGTGACTACAAAAGACCTGCAGCAAGATTTGTGCAAGTAGACACTGATTTAATCATTCATTATACAAACTAAAAGGTTTAATATTACATAGAAGCATAATTACATTTGTGTTCTCTAGTCAGGTAATTATTGAATGTCGCTGTACTGTGGGGCCTAGATTCAATGTTAATAGTGGGCCCTTGCCACCGTAGTCCAACACTGCTGCTATGTAGTTACACTAAGAATATGTAGAAGACAATGTTCAGCACTTTTAATGAAATTCTATTGTAAAAATGATTTACAAACTAAAATGCATGCTGTAACGCTGGTGGGTGTGGACTCAGTGTGCTACGGGCCGGGATTACTATGGAGGCGCGTAATAAAATGTCTACTGGGTCTTCACAAGGGCCTCTAATGGTGAAGATAGGCTGGGCTGCTCGTAGACAACAGGCACCACTCCAGGGCAGCCTGCGGGACTGCAGCAGCTGAGCCAATGGTCAGAGGCATGGGTATAAGGTAGAGGGCGGCGAGACACAAGCATAGTTGGACGGTCCAAGGAATGGAGCAGGCAGCAAGAGTACACAATACAAAGCTGAAGTCATTTATGGGAAAGTCAAACAAAGCTGGTAAACAGGCCGGATCGATAACGGGAGACAGAATAATGCATAAAAAGGTGCAAGCAGGCTAGAAACTAATGTTCGAGCAAGGAATGGTGGGAGGAGCTGACTAATATAGACACAGCATAGGGCAGGGAACTTAATGTTTGCAGGACACAGCAGGAATGAATTGCTGCAGAGACCGGCCACACACCCTTAAAGCCAAATGGAAACACATGCAGATGCAACAGTGCTGAGGAGTGCTGCAAGAGGCAAACCCAGCAAGACGGCCTGACACGAGGAGAAGCAGAGCAGTGACCACGATGAGTAGGGTGGCACTGAGGAGAAATGCAAGTTACAGCCGTGACACATGCAGTCATTAATGTCCCCAAAGGTGTTTACATCCTGAAAAATCTTACCAACCTTCCTCCATTAAAAGGCTTTTGTAAATAAGACTTAGTGACCCTTCATTTAACAAGACTTGAATTCCAACATCTTCTTCTTCTGGAGAAGTCAGCCAAAAAGACTGGTCTAAAAATATGTTCTCCATGCAGTGATCCAGGAATCCTGTAAGGAAAAATGAGCAGCTTTACTATGATTGTAATCTACTATATAATTGTCTAAGGGTCACTTCCGTCTTTCTGTCTGTCCTTCTGTCTGTCTGTCTGCCTGTCACGGATATTCATTGGTCGCGGCCTCTGTCTGTCATGGAAATCCAAGTTGCTGATTGGTCGCCTGAAAACGGCCAAGACCAATCAGCGACGGGCACAGTCCGGCGGCAAAATGGCCGCTCCTTACTCCCCACAGTCAGTGCCCGCACCATACTCCCCCCCAGTCAGCGCTCACACAGGGTTAATGGCAGTGGTAACGGACCGCATTATGCCGCGGTGTAACGCACTCCGTTAACGCTGCTATTAACTCTGTGTGACCAACTTTTTACTATTGATGCTGCCTATGCGGCATCAATAGTAAAAAGATCTAATGTTAACAATAATAAAAAAAATAAAAAATAGTTATATACTCACCGTCCGTCGGCACCCTGATCAGGAACAGGCCTTTCCCGCTCCTCGCGACGCTCCGGTGACCGCTCCATGCATTGCGGTCTTGCGAGATGATGATGTAGTGGTCTCGCGAGACCGCTACGTCATCATCTCGCAAGACCACAATGCACTCTTGGGACCGGAGCGCGCGAGGAGCATCGGTAAACGCTTTGCCTGGATCCGGGGCCAATGGAAGGTGAGTATATAACTATTTTTGATTTTATTTCTTTTTTTTAACAGGGATATGATGCCCACATTGCTATATACTGCGTGAGCTGTGCAATATACTACGTGGGCTGTGCAATGTACTGCGTGGGCTGTGCAATATACTACGTGGGCTGTGCAATATACTGCTTGGGCTGTGCAATATACTGCGTGGGCTGTGCTATATACTGCGTGGGCTGTGCTATATACTGCGTGGGTTGTGCTATATACTGCGTGGGCTGTGCAATATACTACGTGGGCTGTGCAATATATTACGTGGGCTGTGCAATGTACTACATGAGGCTGTGCAATTTACTACGTGGGCTGTGCAATATACTACGTGGCCTGTGTTATACACTATGTGGGCTGTGTTATACACTACGTGGGCTGTGTTACACACTACGTGGGCTGTGTTATATACTGCGTGCATGGGCTGTTATATACTACGTGAGCTGTGTTATATGCTACGTGGGCTGTTATAAACTACGTGGTTGTGTTATATGCTATGTGGGCTGTTATACACTCCATGGGCTGTGCTATATACTACGTGGCTGTGCTATATAATCCGTGGGCTGTGTTACATACTACGTGGCTGTGCTATGTTCTCCGTGGGCTGTGCTATATACTCTGTGGGCTGTGCTATATACTACGTGGCTGTGCAATATACTACGCGGCTGTGCAATATACTACGTGGCTGTGCTATTTACTACGTGGGCTGTTATATACTACGTGGCTGTGCTATATACTACGTGGCCGCAAACAATCAGCGACAGGCACAGTCCGGCCACGAATTGGCGTGGGATTTGAACCACGCTTCGCTAATTGGTCGCGGCCGGCCGAATCCTATGTATTCAATGTATTATTCTAAAATCTTCATAAATAAACTACATACATATTCTAGAATACCCGATGTGTTAGAATCGGGCCACCATCTAGTAAAATATATTATGCTTACTTATATAGCACCATCATATTCCATAGCATTTTACAGATATTGTCATCACTGTCCCCATTGGGGCTCACAATCTAAACTCTTTATCATTATGTCTGTGGAGTGTGGGAGGAAACCAGAGAACCAGAGCAAGCACAGTGAGAACATGCAAACTTCTTGCTGGGATTTGAACCCAGGATCCCAGTTCTGCAAAGCATGAGTGCTAACCACTGACCCACTCTGCTGCACAACAATATTATTCATTAGTGCACCTTGGTGATCTATAGGTTGGCGCTATTGTTTTGCAACACTGGGTCCAAGTCCAACAAGGTCAAAAGTTGCATAAAAATTGTATGATGTTGCATGTTTCCATGGATCTAATTTCTTTCCACACTTCAAAAAGCATAGCAATGACTTGAGTTATTGACTTCCTATAAAATCAGCCCTAGTGTGTATGAAATAGAGAAATTAGATTATGAGCCCCATTGGGGATTTGGAGTGATGTGAGAAGTGAAAGTTTTTGTTCTGTGCTGCCAAACAAAAATAACGCAAAAAGCAAAAATTGAATGGTGCATTTTATAGAAGCCAGAAAAGAAAATATGACAAGTTTAGTAAAAGGGAGAATGTTTTTAAAGGTGCGAAAAACTAATGTACATGTCTACAACCAAACTTAACAAGCTTAGAAAGGTAGCAAGTGCACAAATTTTATAAATTATATATATATATATATATATATAAAATATATAAGAATAAAAAAGTTACTATTGTATTTCAGTATTATCTTGATTCTTACTTTTGGATTCTTTGGGAAGTACACAATAAGCTTCGGTCATTGGAACTCTATGAAACTGACGCTAATACAGTAAGTGTATAAGTACTTAAGTGAGTTTTTCCCCATAAACGTCATATATTATATGTATTATGTATACCCACAAGATAAATGATAAATGTAATGAGCATGTGCAATCACGGCTCTCTCACTGTCTATAGGAGAGGTAATTGCACATGCTCACTACCATTCCATTCATACAGATAGCCTTGGGCCACCTGTTTTCAGGACTGGTGAGGGTATAAGCAGCAAGACCCACAACGATCACACATTTATCATCTATTCTGCAGATAGTGAGAATTATTGTTTCCGGAGAACAACTTTACGAAAAACGATATGGTGAACTCAATATTAGAAGATGCAATATTTCTTACAGACAAATACATTTGTAATTTATCATGCGTCAAGGCACAAATTTTTCTTGTTGGACTGGTATACATTCCTCAACAATGAACTTGCAACCCAAAGATGGAAAAGTTGTAGAATTATGGAAATCACAGGATGGATAAAAATGTTAATGATATGCAAATGATGAAAACATGGAAGCTACATTTTCAAAACATCTTGATTTATTCAGTATGAGTGCCACACTTTTACACGCTTCGTCTGTATCAATGAGGCTACTAATGGCTGTGTGAAAGATGTTCTGCCATACTGAATGTATTTGGGGCAAATCTTCAAGATCTCCTTCTGGCAGCTCCTTTGCAATTGCCAACCAATGATGTCCCATATATGCTCGATGGGAGACAAGTCCGGAGACTCTGCAGGCCATGATAGCACATTGAGGCTTGTAGACTTCTCATAGTAGCATGAGAAACGTGGCCTGGTGGTGTTAAAAAACAACTTCTGGGGCACTTTGTAGAAATGTCCGTACCACTAGTTCCATCACTCAGTCAATATAATGTCGATCTGTCAGTGAACCTGGAACGAAGACTAGAGGTGTCCGGCTACTGTACATTATGCCACCCCGCACCATAATCCCGTGAGTAAGACTGGTATGATGTTCCCTTGTGAAGGCTTAATCATTGTGTTACCCTCATGGTCTCCAGATCAATCTGTGGCTATCACTGCATCCAATACAAAAGCGGGACTCATCAATAAAGAGGATACGCCTTCAATCCATGCACCATGATAGCCTTTGAGAGTGGTGGCATGAAGTCAATGGAACATCTGAAGCTGGACGTCTTGTTCGTAGCCCAATGTAGTGCTAATGGTTTCTTTGTGGTTGAGTAGATACTGCTTTAAGTCTTACGCTTGGTATGTGACGTCTAATTTAAACTGCAGTACAGAATGGATCAATCATGGAACCAGTAGTACGACCATTTCTCTAAAGTGTCCCTGGATCCCTGGAGCTGTCAGGAGACATGTTGCTCTTACTACTATGAGCAACCTGTGTGGCCTAAATGTGCCACCATTGCCTGCAGTGTCTCTGAAGTTGTCCTCCATCGAGCACACCTGGAATGTTATTGGTTGGCAATTGCACAGGGAGCTGCCAGTAGCGGCTCTTGATGATTTGCCCAAGTTCATTGGGAGCAGCAAAACATTCCTCCTACAATCATCTGATATCAGCTAAGGTGTATAAGTGCGGGGATTTCTGTGCTCGAGATGTTTTGAAAACTATGCTCCATTTTTTCATCATTTGCATATCTTTAACATATCTATCCATCCTGTAATTTCCATAATTCCACGACTTTTCCTTCTTTCTGTGGCAATTTCAATGTTGAGGAGTGTACACAGTAATTCAGCAAAGAAAAACCTCAACATATTTATTTTTTTTAGTTGGAGCCACAATAGAGGCTAAGTAGAGCCCAACAGAATAATAAAGGTGCCTACAGACCCATAATACTGCCATGCACATAAACCCAAAGGGATCACATCCAAGAAATACAAAACTATTTTGTCTTAATTTGCATAATAAAAATTCATAACATTTTTCATTTACCAAGGGAATAGTAGGTAGAAAATTTCCATATCTCCTCAAACGTTCTGAATGTCACAGTTATTAAGTCTTTATCACTCTCAATAGACAGCAGTCGAGCCGACAGCTCCTAAAAAACAGCAAGACATTTTATTATAGACTTTATTTAAAAAAAGAAAAACTGTGTAAAAATAGATGATAAATGATCCTATTTATTAATATCATATTCCAAGCTTGGATGGAATATTAGTAAGGTAGTTTTCATTATCTTGCCCTTCTCTGAGCAGCACAGTCGTTTACAGGCTGCCATGGCTTTCTGTGGTTGGAATAACTAATGTGAACAGTTCTAATTCTAATAACTCCTCTCCACTTACAGACATTTTCCTTACAACCAGCAGCCTATATGTCCCTCCATAACAAGGAGTTCTTGATGCTGGTCTCTGAACTTCAAATTTCCCAAGTAATCTTTTATTTGTATGTTTTGCATTCACATCTACTAGTCTGCATTATAGGGGTGGTCCAAAACTGATACAGATTTTCATCCTAAGTATCACTCTATTGTAATAATATAATAGTTTTTCTAATATGGTTTATGTAAAAAAAAAAAGTCCTTACCCTTCTCTCTCTAATCTAACTGTTTGTTTTTTTACCTATTTCCATTTTGATGATGTTTCATTTAAGAATCCCCAGTGCATGTTGAGTTATTCAAACTGGATGTCATCAGGGGCTGTGGTTACTGCCACAGTCTCTATCTCACCCTGAAATGAAGCATCATTAGTGACATTCGCTGGGGCTGGGATAGTCCCTGCTTTACTGCGCATGTGTCAGTTGTCAATTACTACATATGCTCAATACGAGCTTCTTCCTTACTATGCAATATGCTTCTCAGTGCACAGTGACAGTGCACTCCCTCGCTTGCTCTAATTAGAAGTGACGAGCTGGCAAGGGAGCGCACTGTCAGTGCACATTGTAAAGAGATAACCCGGCGTGCAGAGACCAGCCTCTCCCCCGCAAGTTAGGTCTGCTTCAGGTCGGGTCTAGATTACAAAGAGAAGGGCAGGGAATTTTTAATTAAACCATATAGGAAAAACTATCATTTTTTTTAAATAGAGAAAATCAATATTACTTTTTGTGCTCCCCTTTAACTAGTGCTGTAGATATAGGCACAAGTGAAGGCTGCAAAAAGATAGACCTTCTTTCTGATAGCATTTTTCTAACCTAATTTCAGTTACTTACTGTATATTATACGTGTGCCGAGCACATTTTCAGTTGTGGCAGCTGTCATTGTGTCTATCTTTTCAAATCGTTGGGAAGGAGGATGTAGAAGCCTCCATCAAATGTCAGAACTTACACAGAAGACTGCAGCCACATCCTTGCTATCATTCTCCAGTAGACGGAGTCTGTTCCTGAGCTCTGCTTGGAGTTGGGAATCAGGGACACCTCCTCGGACCATAACAAGATGGATGTTGAGATCTGTGAGACAAGAGTATGGGTTATTTCAACAGCAACGTAGGCTGACTTCGAAAATGGGGTGCCGCTGATGGCTGAAAATACTTGGGATCCTTTTCCTGTTCTGAGTATGCCTCTCTACTCCTCTTGGGTGTGGTATTGGTGCTATTTTTGGTACCAGTACCTTCGTAGTGTTTAGATTTGTTTTGTCATATGTTTTTTTAGGGATATTTATGGATATTGCATACAGACGTAAAATTTGGTGGGAAATGAAGCCAGGCTCAATAAGGAATACCATCTGCCAGAATAAAAATCCCCACCACAGTGCATTAGTTTGACACACCTCTTGTTAATATACAGTTGTGCCCAAAAGATTACATACCATGGCAGAATTTTTTCTTTCTTGGCCTTTTTTCAGAGAATATGCATGATAACACCAAAACTTTTTCTCCACTCATGGTTAGTGGTTGGGTGAAGCCATTTATCGTCAAACTACTGTGTTTTCTCTTTTTAAATCATAACAACAACCCAAAACATCCGAACAACCCTGATCAAAAGTTCACACACCCCGTTTCTTAATACTGTATATTGCCCCCCCCCCTAGCATCAATGACAGCTTGAAGTCTTTTGTGTAAGTTGTGGATGAGGGTCTTTATTTTCTCAGATGGTAAAGCTGCCCACTCTTTTTGGCATAAAGCCTCCAGTTCCTGCAAATTCCTGGGCTGTCTAGCATGAACTGTGCGGCTTGAGATCTCCCCAGAGTGGCTCAATCATATTGAGGTCAGGAGACTGAGATGGCCACTCCAGAACCTTCACTTTGTTCTGCTGCAGCCAATGTCAGATCGGCTTGGCCTTGTGTTTTGGATCATTGTCATGTTGCAACGTCCAAGTACATGTACATTACTCTTTTATACACATGGAAGGATTATATTCTATCACTTGAGTCGTCTTGGGCTTTTCATGGTCATTCTTCTCTAATCTTAGTTTTCTCAGTCTGTTGCGCCTTTATAAATGAGTTTCTCACCAGTCCTAAGAAATGACCGTCTCCCTCTATCACCCACTCTCTTTTTAACTCTTGGCTGGTACTTCCCCACCTTATACCAATCCAGCAACTTCTAAAAATTAACAATCAGTCTCTCACCATTCATCAACTCCTTCCTAATTACCGGTTGTTGGCTTAAATGTAATGCCCAAGTGTAGGACTGGTGCTTATCTTACAGGAATGGCATTTTCCTCAGTAGGTACCGAGTCAAAAGACACCATTTGGTCAACAAAACAACCAGACGCTTTAAATGTTTCCACATGAAGGCATATGCTTAAGTGTTTCAACAGTAGGAATCAAGAAGGCGTCATTCACATAGATGGCAAATAAGAGGTTGTGGTGGCTTTCCTCTGCTCAGCTTTCTCTCTGGTCAGTGTGCCAACCTCTGACAACAGGAAGGGAAAGGATCATAGGAACAGTGTCAAGGAGAGATCCTATACTTGGTGTCCATTAATAAAGGGAATTTGTCACTAGGATTTTGGGCATTGGCCACACTGGGACCAGGGGCAATGTTCAAGCCCTGGCCGCAGCAGGACCAGGGGTTCAGGTCCAGGATACTGGCCGCAGGGGCATCAGGGATTTAGGCACAGGACACTGGCTGCACTGGGACCAGAGGACCTCACAACTTCACTGGTAGAACACCAACTACCTAATGACTTATCTCATGGCTTGGCGACTCCCTAAGGGAGAGGGAGTCTTTATACAAGATGCCTCCAAGCTATTGAACACATTACCAGGTAGTCCTCGACTTACGACGTTGATCCGTTCTTACACGGCGTTGTAAACCGAATTTCGATGTAAGTTGGATCATACGTTCATACAGTACTGTACCATAATAACAGTACAGTACTGCAAACACTTAGCCTATCCAAACACCTATCCAAACACAGTACCCTACATAATTAGGGTGTTATGGCGTGCAGGAGACTCGTTTTCCTCTTATAACCGGGTACAGTGTACAGTACTGGACTCTATTCTTCCGCTGCTGCACGTAGTTGCAGTAGTTCGACTTAGGCTACTTTCACACTAGCGTTAACTGCAATACGTCGCAAATGCGTCGTTTTGCCGAAAAAACACATCCTGCAAAAGTGCTTGCAGGATGCGTTTTTTCTGCATTGACTAACATTAGTGACGCATTTGCGACGCATTGACACACGTCGCAACCGTTGTACGACGGTTGCGCCGTGTTGTGGCGGACCGTCGGGAGCAAAAAACGTTACATGTAACGTTTTTTGCTCCCGACGGTCCGCTTTTTCCGACCGCGCATGCGCGGCCGGAACTCCGCCCCCACCTCCCCGCACTTCCCCGCACCTCACAATGGGGCAGCGGATGCGCTGGAAAAATGCATCCGCTGCCCCCGTTGTGCGGCGGAGACAACGCTAGCGTCGGGGACCTCGGCCCGACGCACTGCGACGGACCGAGCCTGACGCTAGTGTGAAAGAAGTCTTAAGACGCAAAACCGTGTAAGTCGGAATGAGGCGTCGTATAAAGCGTTGTAACCACGAAACGATGTAACTCGAGACCGTTGTAACCCGAGGACTAACTGTATCCTAAATGCTTCTCAGCAACAGGGAAGCAGTACGCACGCTGGGAACCGAACCGAGGGGCTGGGGCGGTGAGTGAGCCGGCATCCCCGTATTGAGGGTGAAGGGGACACCATGCAGGGACGCCGGCACTAACACTACAAGATCCATCAGTTCTTTGAATGCTGAGCCCTTTATAACCCCGCACCCACCACTGATTGGCAGCTTTCTGTGTACACTCTCTATAGGCAGAAAGCTACTAATTCAGTGCTGCGACTTTTTCTCTGGATCTGAGACGGGTTCTCTTGGCAGTTAAAACGCTGCATTCAAAACTCATGTTTTTTGGTGTTTTTTGGCGTTTTCTGTAGCAGTTTTTTGGGTGCGGATTACATGTGTGCCTAATATATAAATAATAAGTTAACATTAATAAATAATGTTTAATAAAGTTAGTTTAATTTACTAAAATACACACCGAAAAATATTGCAAAAAAAGATACGAAAAACAGCGTTGATGATTTTTACAGCTTTTTTTTCTGCAAAAATGCAGAAAGAATTGATATGTTGCAGATTTAAAAAACAGCTCTGCAGTTCTCAAATTCAGTCAGGTAAAAAAACAAGCCTGTGGGTGGGATTTGTGAAATCTTATAGCTTTTGTCGATACTGTAAAACACAGCTTATAATTTGTATAAAAAAAAGCTGCATGTGAACATAGCCTTAGTGCTAGTATGAATTTTTATACACGTGAAGTCCGCCTATATCAATGAATATTTAGTCTAAAAGGATTTTGAGGGTGACAGACTCTTTAAGATATACATAGCTGTTACAGTATAAAGAATAAAAGTGCATGAGTCAGTATTAACACTTACTAATTAGTGATGAGCGAATTTGTACAGAAAATTATCGCATAAATTTGGCATTTCCACAAAAGTATTTTCAGCACTTTTGCAACCATAATGGTGGTGTATCATGAGTGTTTGGCACGTGTTTGATGAGGGGAGGGGGTTTGCAGAGCTCAGAGGTCCGGCATTCTTGTAAACTTTTTTTCCCCCCTAACTTGTGTGCACATTGCGGCTAGCCAATCAGGGCGCAGGACACAACGGCTTGTATCATTGGCTGCTGAAATCACATGTCCCTCTCCATATGAAGAGCGGACATCTTGTTTTAGGCCATTTTGACACTGTAACAGCGCAGAGAGGCTGTTCCTGATGCTGGCACTGTTATCAACAAGATTGAGCTAGTTAGCTAGGTGGTTGTATATCAGTCAGATAGTGTAGATGGTTAGTGTCCAGTGTGGCTGTTAAATTTACCTTCCAGCTATTTTTTTTTTGTCATTACTGAGGTCCACAAACAAAGCCAGCAGGCCACATGTCCTACAAGTGTGTTGTGCACTGCTTCTATTGTGCTCCCTGCACCAGTATAGCATTCTAATTAATATTTTTTCACTAGCTAAATGTGAAACAGCCTACTGCATCCCACCTCATCATTTAATGCTGTGGTGATATGAAACTGTCTGCAGACCTAACGCACATTAAAAAAAAATTATAATTTTTCAGTTGCAAAAAGTTAGACAGCCCGCCATATCACACTTTGTCATTTTGTTGGGTTGAAATTAAGCTGTCTGCAGATCTCACGCACATACCCAAAATTTATTTTCTGTCTCTAAACATCATGCAGTAGGGGATCTGCATAGTTTAGCACAAAGGTGTCCACTAAAGTAAACTTATAGCACTTCAAATCAAACATAAACAACAATTCTGGTATCTAATAATGCCAGAAACAGAAGCGACCCAAATAATAAAGTACTGAAGCTTTATTAATAATTCATTAAAAATTCATAACAATATCATACAGATCAATTATATGATATCTTAGTATGAGATTTTGTGGGAATTACCGTATATACTCGAGTATAAGCCGACCCGAGTATAAGCCAAGACACCAAATTTTGCCACAAAAAACTGGGAAAACTTATTGACTCGAGTATAAGCCTAGGGTGGAAAATGCAGCAGCTACTGGTAAATTTAAAAAATAAAAATAGATACCAATAAAAGTAAAATTAATTGAGACATCAGTAGTTTAAGTGTTTTTGAATATCCATATTGAATCAGGAGCCCCATATAATGCTCCATGCAGTTTATGATGGCCCCATAAGATGCTCCATATTAAAATATGCCCCATGTAATGCTGCACAAAGGTTAATAATGGCCCCATAAGATGCTCCATAGAAACATTTGCCCCATATAATGCTGTATAAAGGTTGAATATGGCCCCATAAGATGCTCCATACATTATGCCCCATAAGATGCTCCATAGATTATGCCCCATATGCTGTTGCTGAGATTAAAATAAAAAAAATCACATACTCACCTCTCGTCGCTCAGACCCCCGGCATTTGCGATATTCACCTGTCCCCGTTCCACCGCTGCGCGTTGCTCTCTGACTGTTCAGACAGAGGGTGCACACTAAACACGTCATCGCGCCCTCTGACCTGAACAGTCACAGGCAGAGGACGCGGAAGATGGAGCGGCGCCCCGCGGTGGAAAGGGGTCAGGTGAATATCGGAATGCTCACCGTCCCCCGTTATACTTACCTGCTCCCGGCGCGGTCCCTGGCAGCTTCTCACTGTCAGATGGTCTCCAGGAGCTGGAAGCTTATTCCTATGTTCAGCTGTCACGTACCGCTCATTAAAGTAATGAATATGCGTCCATATTTATTACTTTAATGAGCGGTACCACGTGACCTCTGAACACAGGAAGAGCTGCCGGCACCCGGAGACCATCGAACATGCAGGGACTGCGCCAGGAGCAGGTGAGTATGTGACAGCCACCGCTCCCCCTCCCCCGCCGACCCCCTGGGACAACGACTCGAGTATAAGCCGAGAGGGGCACTTTCAGCCAAAAAAAAGGGCTGGAAATCTCAGCTCATACTCAAGTATATACAGTATTTGTTTTCCCCTTTTTTTCTTTGAAGTATACTCTGTCAGTGGTTACATTGTAATTCTCTGCCACCTATATACAGCTCTGGCAAAAATTAAGAGACCACCACATCAATACCCTGTCATGGGCAGCCCAATCTCCAGACCTGAACCCCATTGAAAACCTCTGGAATGTAATCAAGAGGAAGATGGATAGTCACAAGCCATCAAACAAAGAAGAACTGCTTACATTTTTGCACCAGAAGCAGTGTGAAAGACTGGTGGAAAGCATGCCAAGACGCATGAAAGCTGTGATTAAAAATCATAGTTATTCCACAAAATATTGATTTCTGAACTCTTCCTGAGTTAAAACATTAGTATTGTTGTTTCTAAATGATTATGAACTTGTTTTCTTAGCATTATTTGACGTCTGAAAGCACTGTTTGTTTGTTTTTTATTTTGACTTTTTTTTGTCAGAAAAAAATACAAAATTTATTGCTTGGAAATTCAGAGACAAGTTGTCAGTAGTTTATAGAATAAAAGAACAATTTACATTTTACTCAAAAATATACCTATAAAGAGAAAAATCAGAGAAACTGAATATTTTGCAGTGGTCTCATAATTTTTTTCCAGGGCTGTATGTGCCCTAATCTTGAGCTAATTACTTTTCAATATAATGGAGCATATTGCTGTACCCCTGTATGTGATGCTCCCTTATGAGGCACTCTGCTGTTATTATTATTATTTTTTGTATTGGTATTCAGCGTCTCCCACTCGCATACCACCTCCTCACCTCCCCCCTATCTGTCGGAGTCTCGCAAGGTTCAGTGCTAGGGCCTCTGCTCTTCTCCACCTATACCTTTGGCCATGGACAGCTCATAGAGTCCCATGGCTTTCAGTATCATCTCTATGCCGATGACACACAGATCTACATCTCTGGACCAGATATCACAACCCTACTATCCAGAATCCCTCAATGTCTGTCTGCTATTTCATCCTTCTTCTCCGCTAGATTTCTAAAGCTTAATATGGACAAAACAGAATTCATCATCTTTCCCCCATCTCACGCGACCCCCCCCCCCCCCAACAGACCTTTCCATTAAAGCAAATGGCTGCCCACTTTCCCCAATCCCAAAAGCTCGCTGCCTCGGGGTAATCCTTGCCACTGTTCTCTCCTTCAAACCACATATCCAAGCCCTTTCCACTTCCTGCCGACTCCAACTCAAAAATATTTCTCGGATCCGTACATTCCTCATCCAAGAATCTACAAAAATCCTAGTCCATGCCCTCATCATCTCCCACCTTGACTACTGCAACCTCCTGCTCTGTGGCCTCCCCTCTAACACTCTCGCACCCCTCCAATGTATTCTAACCTCTGCTGCCCGACTAGTCCACTTGTCCCCCCCGCTATTCCCCAGCCTCTCCGATCTGTCAATACCTGCACTGGCTCCTCTTTACCCAGACTCCAGTTCAAAACCCTAACCATGACATACAAATCCATCCACAACCTGTCTCCTCCATACATCTGTGACCTCGTCTCCTGGTACTTACCTGCACGCAACCTCCGATCCTCACAAGATCTCCTTTTTTACTCCCCTTTTATCTCCTTTTCCCACAATCGTTTACAAGATTTCTCCCACGCATCCCCCATACTCTGGAACTATCTACCCCAACACATCAAAGTCTCGCCTACAGTGGAAACCTTCAAAAAGAACCTGAAGACCAACCTCTTCCGACAAGCCTACAACCTGTAGTAACCACCGATCCACCAAACCGCTGCATGACCAGTTCTACCCTCACCTACTGTATCCTCACCCATCCCTTGTAGGTTGTGAGCCCTCGCGGGCAGGGTCCTCTCTCCTTATGTACCAGTCGTGACTTGTATTGACTAAGATTATTGTACTTGTCTTTTATTATGTATCCCCCTCCTCACATGTAAAGCGCCATGGAATAAATGGCACTATAATAATAATAATCTGATGAAGCCGTGCTTACACTGCGATACATGTGGGGTTAGGGTTGGCACTCATCCTCCTGCTTGCTCCCATTGACTGCCCTCCAGGGCTCTGATGGTAATGTTACGGTCCCTTTGGCAATGTTCTTATTGCTAGTTGGGTGCTCATTTTACTGCACTAGCAGCATTTTACTGCACTAGCAGCATCCATTAAGACTCAGGTACACCCTCCTGAGCTATTGTTCTGGTGGGGTTGCCATTTGCAGGGCATTATACAATCATATGCACCTGGCCTCACCTGAAGGGTTTTACCCCTTGAACCAACCACATCCTTTTATTCTATATCTATGTCCACTAACATTGTTGTTGCATAGCTGTTGGTGTGTGGCCTTATATTTTTTCGTTGGGATGGCAGTGACTTGCTGGGAGCATGCTGTTTCAGTGTCATACATTTACTTATTTTCTTTGGGATTGACATTGTAATATTCATCTTGATCTTGCCTATTATCTGCATATTTACATGCTGTATTAACAGTAGTTTTGCTGACATTATTTTCATGGGTTTGGAGTGATGGGACCCCCATGGTTTTACTTGTGTTTTAATATTTTTGTATACTGTGTGCCAATAAAGTTTTTTTGTTATTGTGATATGATCAATAGTATGCACATCCTTCAGTGACACGGTAGAATTCCACTCTGCACATGTTGCAGCGACTGTGGCAGCAGAAATGAGCCCTGACGCGGTATGTCATGTCGTATAGCCTGGGCCAACGCAGCATGGACGTGGAGCATATCACGTTTATGGAGTGGGCACAGATTAAGGACCTCTGCACTCTTCTGCACAGTTTCTACAGTAAATGGCCACCAAGATGGTTAGCGCTCATGACGCCGTCATCAGCATCACAATTCCGGTCATCTGTATGCTGGAGCAGACTTTGAATAGCCTGCGGGAGGAGATGGTGGCCCCTGAGGAAGAGGAGGAGGCTGCGGAAGGGATAACATTGTCTCTAAGTTCCAGACTGGTGTTATACAGGCGGGTGCCACTGGAGGGTGGATTACTGCGATTGAGGGAGGCTGGTGATAACAGACAAACTGTTATCAAAGGTGCAAGATCCGAGTAACAAATGGAGGAGAAAGAGGTGATGGGCGAGCAACTGTCAGATAAAGAGAATTATCCTCCCCTCTCTGTTGTTCATGGTTGACTGGATGTGATGGAGGAAACGAGTCTCATTGTTACCCAGCCACCAACACAACAGCTTGGACTTCATAGTAGAGCCCCATATATGTTTGCCTTCTTGCTTCACTATCTGCAACATGATCCCCGTATAGTTATAAATAGGAATACTGCTGAATACTGGGTTGCCACTCTGTTAGATCCACGTTATCAAGCCAAATTTTGCCAGATGATTCCCACCCTGGAAAGGGACTCGCGAATGCTGGAGTATCGAAACACGCTTTTACACAACCTTAAGAGAGGTTTTCCCCAAGACAGCAGTGAAGCACACAGTTCGCATCACAGCTCTAGACTTCCAACCTCCGGCCCATCAATTCCTCAACGCCAAAGCATTAGTAGCAGCAGTGGTGGAAGTGAAAGAAACAATTCCTGTGAGTCCTTTGACACTTTTTTTAGACCAGCTCGTGCACCAGCACAACAGAGTTCAAGTCTTACACGTGGTGACTGAATGACGAGGATGGTGAATGAGTATCTAGAACTGAATATCAATAACATCAGGGAGGGTTTGGACCCTTTCACATTTTAATCTTCCAAAATGGATGAGTGGCCTGAGCTAGCCTCACACGCCTTGGAGGTTTTATCGTGCCTGGCAGCCAGCGTTCTCTCAGAAAGTGTCTTCAGCGCTGCTTGTATTGTCCTGATGGATAAGCGCTGCCGGCTAAACCCTGAAAGTGTAGACCGCCTCACTTTCATCAAGATGAACAAGTCATGGATCTCCAAAGACTTTTGCACCCCAATCGCAGACTGTACAGACTAAGTGATATTGCATTTTTTTAGTGTGATGCATTGATGTCATGTAACTACACTCTGTGATATCTTTAGTGTGGCTTCTGTGCCTGCTGTGGCTGCTGCTGCTGTTAACACAAATTTGTGGAAATCTGAACAGTCATGATTGGTGTACATCTGCTGGGTTGGCTGTAGTGGAAGACGTGTCGGTCCCAATAATACTATTTCTATTCTCGTGACATTTATTCCACTTCTGTGGTGTAAGGCCCTCATTTTTAAAAATGTGAAAACTCATGGTTGGGTGTCCATCTGCTGGATTGGGTGTAGTGGAGACCTGTCAGTCCCTATTATACTATTTCTGCTGTGGTGAAATTGATGTTACTTCTGTGGTGTAAGCCCCTCATTTGTTTAAATTTGAACACTCGGGTCTCCATCTGTTGGACTGGGCGTAGTGGAAGACCTGTTGGTCCCTATTATACTATCTATACATCTATACTGTGGTGAAATTGATGCCACGTTGGTGGTGTCTGCCAATAATTTTTGTAAATGTGTAGACTCCTGGTTGGGTCTCCTTCATGTGTGTTGCCTGTAGCAGTAGGCCTCCGAGACCATCAGGCCTCCACTTCCTTGGACTCAACAACCCGTGTTACTATCCTTAAATTTTTCTGACAATGGTAGTCTACGAAACTGATATTTGTGCCACCTGAGTGTGGCTCAGCATGAAAGCAGGTAGAGCTGTTGCATTTGGTATCAGGGCTCCCAGCAAAGGAGGCCTACACTGATCCCTCACCCACCTCTTCTTACTGTGACACTCAATTGAAAACTGTAAATGCCGTCCCAGACCCAGTACCTCATGCCTGGCTGATTGCTGCAGTGCCATGCTACTGTGGGTGAATTGAGGCCCTTTCCTGGTGTCTGTCCATCATTCGATGTGTTTAGGCAGCATTTGGGGCAGTTATAAGGTGTTGTGCATGCGTTTGTTTTTGCCTCCCATTGACATGAATGGCGTTCGGTTATGTTCGGCGAATATTCGACAAATTAATCGGTGAATATTACAAATTTGGCGATCGTAATCTAACCAAACATTGAAATATTCACTCATCACTATTACTAATGTGTTAACTTGTGTAAATTAACCCAAACAACTGCCGATGCGCATTTGACCCTGGCTACCAATGTGTCAACATGTGTGACTAAACACCAGCGCATCCTGCTGTGTGTTTCACTGTACATGGAGATGGGTTGAGTTCTATCTTGTTAACTCCTTGGTAGTCAGGGTTTAAAGACGCTTCAGGGCTCTGGAGTCTTATAGACGTTAGACTGTTTTTCATGAATAGATAGATGCATTGGACAGTTACTAATTTCTTACAGAAGTAGACCATAATTTCAATTATATTGGGTGGCTGATTGATTTTTTTTACTCTGTACTGGATTTTCTAACATGTGTATTATCTTTTAACTACTTTGTGTTTTTTTTTGGAAATTAAGTAGTTGTATTAGTTCTTCTATGTCCCTTATATTACATTATATAATGATAAAATTCTGTGGTTGGATCAGACCTTTTGGTTTAGAACATTCCATTATAGCAGTATTATAGAAAATACAGTGGCATGGTCTACTAGGATATTACATTAGTCAGCGGGTTATATTGTTTATCGGTCTCACGGACTGTTGTGTCATATCAAAACCTGTGAAATATATTCATATCCTGGCCAGTTTCCTTCCCTCAGAGGTAAATCGCAAAAAAAACACTTCCTTTTCTGTACAAATTAGTTCCCCTAATCTCACGGGATGTAGCTGAGCAGATTTGCTATCACAGAAGAGCTGAGCATGAAGGATCGTTAGCTCCCGAGAGGGATTTATAAGGGGGCAGAGGCAGCACTCGAATCCAGGACCCGGTGCCCGTAGGAGTCCAAAGATCACTGTGCCACATAAGACCTTATTATTACAGTATAAATGATACATGGTAGGTGGCAGTGACCAATAGAAGGGGCTTATATAAGAAAAATGAGATGACTAAATATAATCAGATCCCAATATTAAGATCAGACCCCAGACCAGAGCCCTTATATTAAAAGCAGCCGCCAGACCAAGCCCATATTCTCAGGCTTTCATACTTCAGACCAGATGTCTTAAATTAATTCAGACCTAAATATTATTAGACCCCCAAACCTGATAATTAGTCTCTGACCCTCTTAGAATTATTGTCTGGTGCCATGGCATTGTATCAGTACCAATACAGTGTATAGTGTGATAGATTGTAGCATTAAATACACTTCAGGAATCCTCAGACAAGTGGTGTGGCACTCAGGAAACTACAACTGTCAGCATTCCCTGGCAGATGATGCTGAGAGTTGTCGTTTCCCAGCAGCTTTGGATCCATCGGTAACCTCTTACTATGGAGCCCATGTGCCCATCGGAAAGTAGTTTGTCACACTGGAACAAAATCACTTCGAGCTGAGTTCTGCATTGTACAGAATTGACATTCAGTTTAGTGTTAGCCTTCATGTTTTGATGAGGAAGTCTTTACCTGACATAAAGCTTTCCGTTTGATCGGGGATTTTTTCAGATCTTTCTATAAAGCAGTCATTAATATGGATGAAATCTGGAACTGAAGAGGCAGCTGTAAAGAAACATGGTAGACTTGGTAACATATCTTCTAAGACAGTGGAATACTAATTTCTCAATATCTTCCCACATGTAATCTCCGGTCCTCCCAAGACCTCCTTCTTTCCTCCACATTCGCACATTCCTCACCACCAAGGTGTCTCCATCCTTTGGACTTCTGTGCCCTAACACCGTCTTATTATTATCCACCACAATCGGAACTTTCAGACAGAACTTGGAAAAACATCTCTTCAAGAAAGCCTGAAATGATCGCGCTGCCAGGTTACCACCACCACCGATGAAACTGGCGCAATCCCCCAACCTACTGTCTCCTTCTCCATTGTCTTGTAGACCGTAAGCCCGCAAGGGCAGGATCATCTCCCCTCTGTACCAGTCTGTCATCGCTGTTTTGTCCATTGTAATTTATATTTGTGTTTTGTATGTAAGCCCCTTTTCTCCTGTACAGAACTATGGAATCAATGGTGCTCTAAAAAATAATAATAATCTGATGAGACGCATCAGGCCCAATTCATTATTGCACTTGTGCTTTTTCTTGTCTACTTTTTAGTTTTAATTTGTGCCTTTTTTAAAGTGTTTTTTAAATTTGGGGTCGCCTGTTTTTTAATGTGGACAGATTTGGGGATTTTCAGGAGTTTTCAGCAGGTAAAATTATACAAGACAATTTTTGGGTGCAAATGTGCTCCTGTTACCCTGTGGGAGTGATTTCATGTATGTTTGAACATTTTTACAAATTTTGCAACATTTTTGCAGAACATATGACCGTTTGTGCTTAGAAAAGACACGAAAACTGTTAAAGACAAAAATTAAAGCATTTTTCTATTTGGAGCAAAATTCATGAACCACGGGCACCAACTTGTAAGTATTGTGAAGAAAAATTATTCATAAATGTAACAAGACAAAAAGAATACTGACTTCAACCTCAACCCCTGTATTGGGCCCATAGAGTTAATATCTGGAAGTAGGGAAGGGATATGTGTTATACTGTACACTTATCATACGCTGGAGTGCCAATATGTGTTATCACCATGACCTCTAATTGTGAGCGTGGTTCTGTCCAATTTCTGAATCCCCACATTGACCAATTTACAGTAATTCTCTTTCCCATGGGTTAGTTACACAACAATCTTTGAAGGGGATTTTCACCACTTTATACAGTCGGTAAGGAAAGTATTCAGAATTCTTTACATTTTTCACTCTTTGTTTCATTGCAGCCATTTGGTAAATTCAAAAAAGTTCATTTTTTTCTCATTAATTTACACTCTGCACCCCATCTTGGCTGAAAACCCCCCCAGAAATGTAGTAATTTTTGCAAATTTAATAAAAAAGAAAAACTGAAATATCACATGGTCATAAGTATTCAGACCCTTTGCTCAGAAACACTCATATTTAGGTAACATGCTGTTCATTTCCTTGTGATCCTCCTTGAGATGGTTCTATTCCTTCATTGGAGTCCAGCTGTGTTTAACTAAACTGATAGGACTTGATTTGGAAAGGCGCACACCTGTCTATATAAGACCTCACAGCTCACAGTGCATGTCAGTCCAAATGAGAATCATGAGGTCAAAGGAACTGGCCAAGGAGCTCAGAGACAGAATTATGGCAAGGCACAGATCTGGCCAAGGATACAAAATAATTTCTGCAGTACTCAAGGTTCCTAAGACCACAGTGGCCTCAATAATCCTTAAATGGAAGACGTTTGGGACCACCAGAAGTCTTCCTAGTCCTGGCCGTCCAGCCAAACTGAGCAATCATGGGAGAAGAGCCTTGGTGAGTGAGGTAAAGAAGAACCCCAAGATCACTGTGGCTGAGCTCCAGAGATGCAGTAGGGAGATGGGAGAATGTTCCACAGCCAAACTGAGCAATCGTGGGACAAGAGCCTTGGTGAGAGAGGTAAAGAAGAACCCCAAGATCACTGTGGCTGAGCTCCAGAGATGCAGTATGGAGATGGGAGAAAGTTCCACAAGGTCAAATATCACTGCAGCCCTCCACTAGTCGGGCCTTTATGGCAGAGTGGCCCAACGGAAGCCTCTCCTCAGTGCAAGACATATGAAAGCCCGCATAGAGTTTGCTAAAAAACACATGAAGGACTCCCAGACTATAAGGAATAAGATTCTCTAGTCGGATGAGATGAACATAGACATTTTTGCTGATAATTCTAAGCGGTATGGCTGGAGAAAACCAGGCACTGCTCATGACCTACCCAATACAATCCCAACAGTGAAACATGGTGGTGTCAGCATCATGCTATGGGGGTGTTTTTCAGCTGCAGGGACAGGACGACTGGTTGTCATTGAAGGGAACATGAATGCGGCCAAGTACAGAGATATCCTGGATGAAAACCTCTTCCAGAGTTCTCTGAACCTGAGATTTGGCTGAAGATTCACCTTCCAACAAGACAATGACCCTAAGCGCACAGCTAAAATAACAAAGGAGTGGCTTCAGAACAACTCTGTGACCATTCCTGACTGGCCCAGCCAGAGCCCTGACCTAAACTCAATTGAGCATCTCTGGAGAGACCTGAAAATGGCTGTCCACCAACGTTCACCATCCAACCTGACGGAACTGGAGAGGATCTACAAGGAAGAATGGCAGAGGATCCCCAAATCCAGGTGTGAAAAACTTGTTGCATCATTCCCAAGAAGACTCACGGCTGTACTAGCTCAAAAGGGGCTTCTGCTCAATACTGAGCAAAGGGTCTGAATATTTATGACCATGTGATATTTTAGATTTTCTTTTTTAATACATTTTCAAAAATTACTACATTTCTGGGGCGTTTTCAGTCAAGATGGGGTGCAGAGTGTACATTAATGAGGAAAACAAATTAACTTTTTTGAATTTACCAAATGGCTGCAATGAAACAAAGAGTGAAACATTTAAAGGGGTCTGAATACTTTCCGTACCCACTGTAATTAATGACAAATCTCTTCTAATCACCGCTACTCCACTGAATCTGGAACAGTATTTCTTTTTTTTTTCTGTGCTCCTCCATTCCAAAATTATGCCTCCTGGAAATAAGTTTTAATTTTCAGCCCAGCTTTCGGCATTTGCTTTTTCTCATCTGACCCTGGCCAATCATAACAGGGCCACACCCACAAGAGAAGGTCTGTGGTACACGCCCAGTTGCTTCAGGGGACATTTTTCATCTATATTTCAGGGGGCATAACTTTGGAAAGGAGGGGCACAGAAGAAAAAGAAAAACTGTTCCAGAATTAGCAGAACAATGACAATTGGATGAGGTACTCAGTTAAAATAAAAAAAAAATAGTGAAATTTCCTCATTAATTTGTCTGTCAGCAATAGGCAGAGAAACACAGAGGGCCTTACTCAATATCGCATTTGTGTCTTATTTATCTTGCTTTCATTGATTTTTGCTTATTTTGATTTGTACCAAATTTTTCTTTTAGGTTACACCTCTTTAAAGTCTATCTTATGTGTTTGCTTGTTTTTTTTTTTCTTTTATGTTGGACAATGATCTCCTGGATTTTGCTTTCGACATTGTTTGCAGTTGATTTATCAATCGCAACCTTTTTTTTAAAAAAAAAAACTTACAAAATGTTTGTGCCAACATACTCCAGCCCCATAGCCCCCCTGAGTAATTTTATGTGCGTCTGAAATAATTTGTGCAAGTTTTTCAACATTTTAGCGGAACAGGTAACTTTTTGCTCTTAATCAGTGCAAAAAAAAGGTAAAAGACAAAAATTAAAAGCATTTAAGCATTTTTTATTTCTGTGCCCTACTGATGAATTTGGCACAAAAAAGCATCAAAGAATACCAGAAGACAAAACCCCACAAATAATGAATCAGGACCAGAGGCTATAGAATGGAAATGGTGCAATATTTATAATGAAACTCGATAGCAAAAGTACATGCATTCAAGTAATAAAAAAGTGCTTCTCTAATATAATGTATTTAGAAAGTTACTAAAAAAAATACAGAATTGTATATGAAAGATGGTGCTCGAAGGTGAATATAAACACATTACCAGGGTCATAAATGCATCATCTAATAATAAGTTCTAGAATATTTAGACTGAATTTGTTTCTTCAAGTCACAAAGTTATGACGTTTTCTCACCAGGATTTAAAAAAAAAAAAAAACAAGTTCCATTAAAGTGAAGCTAAGCAGATGTTATAGTCTGGCAGCGATGTGGAATATGCTGTTACTATAGGACAGAAGCCAACACTATCTGCCCTATCTGCGTGGCCCATAATGATGATTCCATAAAATCTCCCAGTAACGTAATCATGAACCGGTTGCCTTCATTGTTCATATTAATAGAATATATAGAAAAAATACATTCCCACAATTTACCCCAAACTGCAGATTTCTGGGGTGAAGCCTCCTGGTATAGGAGCTATTCCTGAAAGTCTAAATGTTATGTATCCATGAAAACAAATTGAAGGTCCCATTAGTGGTTGCAATAAGGTGGCCATTATGGAGGATCTAGAGGGGTTACACTATGGAGTAAGCTCCCATGAGCAATCAGTGGGATCGCCAAGACCACAAATGATCAGAAAATCAGAGTGCTTGGCACAGAGACATTCATCCAAGTGTGGCTGTTACTGGTACTGCAGCTCCATTGATTGAGGGAGCATGAAAAATACCCCAAAGCAATGGGGGAACATGTAGGCTAATATGTCACCTCTACTTAACACTGCTTTGGAGGGGACTAAGGAGACCCTCTATACAATGCAGGTGCCAGCTGTGTTATATAGCTGGCACCAGACAGCGACAATGCAAAATTTTAACCTTTAAAATACTGAATTTTGGCTGGACTTCATAAGAGATGGTTAATGTCACAATCCACTGCTACAGTATTACAGTGTATTGCAAAGGTGATCAAGATATTGCAGATTCAAGGGGGCTAAAGAAAAACATGAGAAAAATATTAGTGAAAAATATAAAATATACCAGCAGTATGTGTAAAAAAAATACATATATGTATACAGACGTGGACAGAATAGTTGGTACACTTCTGTTATATTAAGAAAAACTCAAATTGCTCACTGAAATAGCTTGACACGTCCAAAGGTAATTTTCAAATGATGATACCCCTAAAAAGATTGAAAATAATTTGACCATAGAGACATGTTAAACTAATAAAGGTACCGTCACACTAAACGATATCGCTAGCGATCCGTGACGTTGCAGCGTCCTCGCTAGCGATATCGTTTAGTTTGACACGCAGCAGCGATCAGGATCCTGCTGTGATGTCGCTGGTCGCTGAATAAAGTCCAGAACTTTATTTGGTCGTCCGATCGCCGTGTATCGTTGTGTTTGACACCAAAAGCAACGATACCAGCGATGTTTTACACTTGTAACCAGGGTAAACATCGGGTTACCAAGCGCAGGGCCGCGCTTAGTAACCCGATGTTTACCCTGGTTACCAGCGTAAAAGTAAAAAAAACAAACAGTACATACTCACCCAGCGTCATACCTCCCCCAGCGTCTGCTTCCTGACACTGACTGAGCGCCGGCCCTAAAGTGAAAGTGAAAGCCGCTGTGCTGTTAGGGCCGGAGCTCAGTCAGTGTCAGGAAGCAGAAGCTGGGGGACGCTGGGTGAGTATGTACTGTTTGTTTTTTTTACTTTTACGCTGGTAACCAGGGTAAACATCGGGTTACTAAGCGCGGCCCTGCGCTTAGCAACCCGATGTTTACCCTGGTTACCCGGGGACCTCGGCATCGTTGGTCGCTGGAGAGCGGTCTGTGTGACAGCTCTCCAGCGATCAGACAGCGACGCTGCAGCGATCAACATCGTTGTCGCTATCGCTGCAGCGTCGCTTAATGTGACGGTACCTTAAGGTTTATCCTGTAATTAGGATTGCAGGTGTTTACAAACTTGCAATCAGTCAGTCTGCCTATTTAAATGGTGAAAAGTGGTTGCTGTGCTGATTGGTATCATGGAGGGTACCACACTGAACATGGAGCAAAGAAATTGACAAACTAATAAAATATAACAATATTGATCAACTGATCCACAGAGTAAACAAAAAAAATAAAAAAACTGAATTGCGCTTTTTTGGTTGCAATACTTCCTGTCACGCTTCCGCCGCTCATTGAATGATTGTTTTGCTGTTCTATGGAAACTGGGTCATGCTGAGTTGTCAGCGCTTTGATTGACAGCTTGGCTGTCCAATCTTGTGATTGGTATGCTGAGCTGCTGGTGCTTGGATTAACAGCTCTGCTGTCCAAACTGAGATTGGGAGGAGCGGGACTTTCTCCAGGTGTTCTCTGTTCTGGAGATTGTCCAAGTTATTTAACTGAGCTGTTTGCCTCTGATTTCTGACGCATTTTGTGCTTCCTGGTAAGTGTTTGCCTAATTCTGTTGTTTTGAGTTCTGCTCTTCCGCTGCCTGACTCTTGGACCTTGTTCTGACTATCCCTTTCTCTTGTCCTTTTGCCTTTATCTGCTATCTTCTGGTATTTTGACCCCAGACCGTGACCTGACTTATGTCTTTATGTAATATACGAGAAAAAGAAGAAGCAACACTCACCCGTTTTCTTCTAGTGTGGAAATTCTTTAATCCAAACGCAATGGTCATTCACACAACAGTGCGGTACAGGTTAGGGCATTGGTGAAGAGAGGGAGCGAGTGAAGACGAGACGAACGACGGCCGTTTCGCGCACAAGCGCTTCTACGGGTCCATGTGAGTTGTGCAGGTAACGTCATTTCCTTTTATAGGCGTGCGGCGTACCACATATAATACATATAAATTAAGTAATTAAAAACAACAACACTTTCTCTAGTTTTTTGCGGATTAGATGAAAATCGACATGTCCAGTTTATCATTAGGCCCCCACGGGCCTTGCGCATTGGTTTTGAGGATCCATCTCGCTTCACACTGAAGGAGTAATTTATTATGATCGCCGCCTTGCTGCGGAAACTTAACCACTTCTAGTCCAGCAAAGCGTAGCGAATTAGGATCCCCCCCATGCGCCTCATGTATGTGTTTGACTAAACGAACACGGCCCTTTCCCGTGAGCACAGAATTAAAATGCTCACGGAAACGAACCATAAGGGGCCTAATTGTTTTCCCTATATAAAACCGGTTACACGGACAAGTAATTACATACACTAAAAATTTGGTTTTACAAGTAACAAAATCCTTGACCGTATGCATTAAGGTACCCACTTTAAGGGGATTCGTGGTTTTGTGTAAATGGCACATACTGCAATTGCCGCATTTAAAATTACCGTGCAGGCGGGATTTTTTTATCCAATCATTCTCGTTTGTAGAAATACGATTATTTACCACAAGATCTCCTATATTTACCGACCGTTTGTATGCAAACCGCGGGCGGCATTCAGTCAGATTCCAAAAGTCAGTGACTGAATCTGAATCTGACTGAATCTGAATCTGAATCTGACTGAATGCCGCCCGCGGTTTGCATACAAACGGTCGGTAAATATAGGAGATCTTGTGGTAAAAAATCGTATTTCTACAAACGAGAATGATTGGATAAAAAAATCCCGCCCGCACGGTAATTTTAAATGCGGCAATTGCAGTATGTGCCATTTACACAAAACCACGAATCCCCTTAAAGTGGGTACCTTAATGCATACGGTCAAGGATTTTGTTACTTGTAAAACCAAATTTTTAGTGTATGTAATTACTTGTCCGTGTAACCGGTTTTATATAGGGAAAACAATTAGGCCCCTTATGGTTCGTTTCCGTGAGCATTTTAATTCTGTGCTCACGGGAAAGGGCCGTGTTCGTTTAGTCAAACACATACATGAGGCGCATGGGGGGGATCCTAATTCGCTACGCTTTGCTGGACTAGAAGTGGTTAAGTTTCCGCAGCAAGGCGGCGATCATAATAAATTACTCCTTCAGTGTGAAGCGAGATGGATCCTCAAAACCAATGCGCAAGGCCCGTGGGGGCTTAATGATAAACTGGACATGTCGATTTTCATCTAATCCGCAAAAAACTAGAGAAAGTGTTGTTGTTTTTAATTACTTAATTTATATGTATTACATGTGGTACGCCGCACGCCTATAAAAGGAAATGACGTTACCTGCACAACTCACATGGACCCGTAGAAGCGCTTGTGCGCGAAACGGCCGTCGTTCGTCTCGTCTTCACTCGCTCCCTCTCTTCACCAATGCCCTAACCTGTACCGCACTGTTGTGTGAATGACCATTGCATTTGGATTAAAGAATTTCCACACTAGAAGAAAACGGGTGAGTGTTGCTTCTTCTTTTTCTCGTATATTACATTTGGATGTGTTGCCACCCACTGAATAGCACCTCCCCATCTTCTATACAAGCAATATCCATTTCACCTTTATGACGGATGTCCGCAGCTGTGGTGTCTTAATGTGAGTACTTTCAGTGCCAGCTAGCTCTCTTTTTTTCTTTGCAAATATATTTTGTGACTTATGTCTTTGTCTTTTCCCTTGGTTTTCTACGTGCTCTCTTGGCACTGACCCCAGAATGTTTGACTTCTCTGCCTCACAGACTGTTTGTGAATAGTGACTAGTGTCACATTTACCTCCAAAAATGCAATAAAAAGTCAATAAAACATACACACAGAAAAAAATGCAAAGTTACAAGTCACAGAAAATGGTGACAGAAACCAAACTTTTTTTTTTTTTTTTACAAAGTTTGGAATTTTTTTAAGCACTATAATGAAAAACTATACTAGTTGGGTATCTCCGTGATTGCACTGACATGAAAAATCACGCTGCCAGGTTATGTTTATTGCATAGCTAACATGAAAATCCAAAAAACAAAGTTGAGGTTTTTTTCCTGGTTTTCAGCCTATTAATGGTGTCGATAAGAGCTATAACTTGTCCTGTAAAAAATACGCCTTCACATGGCCATGCCAAGATAGGATAAAATAAAAAAAGTTATGGCTCTTGGAAAAAAAGGGAGAAAAAAACAATTCCCTCACCCTCACACCACCACCCCCTCCCACTCACACCGCCACTCCTCTCCAAAAAAAAATGGAGGAGATGGAGACATTTTTTCCCCATCTTCTCCTCATCCAAGAAAATCAGATCCTACTCTGATCACACTCTCATCAGAGTGTGATTTGATGAGAGAAAATACACTTGTGTGACCCTAGCCTTAGGTCATCCAGAAACCAGGAACAGACAACTCAGCTGAGCACTACTGAGACCAAGAAGAGCATAGGGGAACAAGAAGTAGAGTTAAGGTTTTGACGGAAGAGTTTCTGTAGACATGCACAGTTCCTTGTTCAAGATTTTGCCATGTTCAGGGTAGAGAAATTACCTAAAAAAGGATATTATTTTGTAAGAAACAAATTACATGCTCCGAAGTATAAGGTCTAATTTTTCCTTTCTATTAATGTATTTTAAGCTATGTTTGCGAACAAATTAGGCAAACAAGCCTCCAGAGAAACAATTTGAGGTAATCCCACTCTCGTGCAAGATTAACACCCGTCACCGGCGTTGCTGCGGAGCGTAGCAGTGGTCACTCTTTCTTTTCCGACAAAGTTTGGAAGGCAGCTGCTGGAACTCAACTGCTGGCCAATCTCCTAGAACAAATTTAGTTTGCAGATCATAGATGCAAAGTCCTCAGACAGTTCTCTTTTCCTCTTTCTGTTCTCCATGCTTAAAGACACACAATGGAAAGATTGAGTAAACTTCTCCCCTTTTTATCTGGTTTCAGGTGTGATTTTCTTATTGCCCACACCTGTTACTTGCCACAGGTGAGTTTGAATGAGCCTCACATTTGTGAAACAAACTTGTTTACCCACATTTTTGGAAAAGTGCCAACTATTTTTGTCAGGACCATTTTTTTTTTTTGAGAAGTTGCCTAATTTGCCTTTTTTTACTCTATTTTTTCAATGATGCTTCGCTCCCCCCTCTGCTGTCAAAGGCACATGACGGCTGTTTAAGTCAGCCATCATGAGCGAAAAAAGATGCGGGCTCAGCGTAAATATACATCTTCTGTCATGAAGGAGTTAATTACTTGGCATACTTGGAATCCTGAAGTGGCTAAAAGACTCTCCAAAGCCTGAAAATATGAACAGCAAGTAATTTTTAAACAGATATTAATATATTAATTTTGTTAGCATTTTTTAGGTGTTTTTTTTTTCTAGTGTTTTTTTTTCTAGTGTTTTCTGCACTAAACAGTTTTTAAAAAAATGTATACGTCTTTAAAAGAGTAGCTGAAAATGGAGTTTTACAAAAAATGCTCCATGGGGGAAAATGTATGCAAATGAGCTGTCTTGCAAAACAGCTCAATAAAGGTCTATCATTGACTAATAGGGTAGAAACTTTTCCTAGATGGTAAGTGCCTGATCATTTCACATAAACTACAGTGAAGTTGACAAATATTTTTCAAAGTTTTTTTTTGGGTGTGGATCCTCTCCAAAATCCTTCCTAATACATGCTTGGAAAACCTTTCTAATTAATTTCTACTGGAAAAACACTTTGTCATTCATTGTTTTCTGTTTGTTTGATTACCGTACTTTTCGAAAAACGCCTGGTGGAAATAAAAGAGAGTTTATGCCACTTTTTTGAAGTGGATCATGAAGAAAACGGCTCCAAAGTAGACACTGTGCAATCGAGTAGAAGACAGGAAGACATCCAGCATCCGCCATGGAAAGCATTATAAAAACATAAAAACATAATTTATGAGTAACTGTTAAAATATCAAAAGAAAAAAAATAAACACATTAAGTCTACGCATTTTGAACACAAAGCTGTAATTAAAAGCCTTAGTGCTCGAAACGCGTAGGCCTAGTGTGTTTGTGTTTAATTTTTCCCTTTTGAGATTTTATTAGTTACCAATAAATAATGTTTTCATAGTACTTTCCATTACGGTTGCTGGATGTCTTATTGCCTTCTAGCCAGAAGTCGGTCCATGGTCTTTTCTTTGACTGTTGTGAGACAATGAGGGGAATCATATATGAGGGTCATTCTGTGTCCCCCAGGATGCGGATAGAGACATATTGAACCCGCTGGAGCGCATTGTGACTACAGCAACATCTGTGATTACAAGGCAGAATAAAAGTGAGTGTGGTTTTGGTCAAAGTAGTTGACCAAGTCAGATTTTAGGAAAACCTGACATGTGCTTTTTTTTTTTTTTTTAATATTTTGCAGGTTTGGTAGTGGGGCGAATCTCTTCCTCCACTCCGGGTTTTGAGCGTGGCACATGTCCATGTGTTTTGGTTTTGCAAGCTGCAAAGCAGGAGGCTCTGTTCAACCCAGGCCTGTGTGAGGTTGAACACCGAGCCAGGGACTTCAAAGCTGCTGACGCACCCAAGAGGTATACGGCGGTGCAGTTGGCTTGGACATGGACTGTTTTGATCACTCTGCTGCGAATCGGAGGATATCGCTTACCTGATTTTTGTGAGTTTTTGGAATAAAGACGTTTTAAGTTGAACTTTCGTGGGTCACTGTCTCTGTTACACTGTGCAACCAACGCTGAACCCCACCCCCCCATAAAAAATGGTTTCCTGAAATGGTTTCTGTATGGAAAAACCTGTTGTTTCTGAATGTTTTTTTGAGCACTGCATGACCATGTCATAGTACATCATCTAATGGAGCAACGCTCTGTAGATTTGTCTGTTGGATATCAGAGGGATAGTGAGGCCCCATAGATTTCTATGGGTTCAGTATGAGGCAGAGATAACGGTCGTGCACACAACATAGGCTGCTGTCACACTATTGGAATACATTTCAGTGTCTGTATTTCGAGCGCATCACCCATGGATCTGCTGATCCGAGCTCAAATCACAAAGAAGTTGATTGCTAGATTACGTCCAATCTTTCAGGACACTAACAATAATTATTGGGTGTTAAGCCCATATTCTTACCGTTGGGTCCAAGGGATGATATCACTTTTTTCATAGATGCAACAATGGACCTAGAGCTGGGGACGGCCGCTCTAAGTCCGGACTCCTGACTTCCTCCATTTGTGTGTTCTTCTAAATTTTCTTGATTCTTATCTTCTGGAGGTGATTGGTTTGCAGGTGCCACCACCGCTTCTTTGTCCTCTAACTCATCTTCTGCAATTGGGTGCAGTCTGTGAACTTTTGAATAGGTGGGGACGGTGTGTACATCATCAGGATCCATCATCTCGTCCTGCCTTATGATATCTGCATTGTATTAATAAACCGCCCTGACCTGTAGAAATAAAAATTGTTCCATACATTAGATCAGGGATCGTGAACTATTTCTGCAAATAATGAACTAGGTAATGGATCACATAGAAATATGTGTAGATACCTGACGAGATCTTTGGGTGCCAATCAATAGCATTCTCCATACCATGTTACCTCCGATCCCTACTGGGAAAATCTGATAAGGTCAATGACCATGACTGACGTTATTAAAAAAGTTACTATTGCAGGTCCAGAAATTGCATAGATGATATATTTAGAAGTCTGTTCTGTATAGGAACTGTCCTAAACAGCAAGAAACGCTCCTATTATTGCACTTTATTATTAGACCCCAGACTCTTTGTAGTCCGGCAAAAAAAGGACTGTTGACAAGTACGGAGCATATCCAATAACTTAGTCATGATTTTCTCCTTGTCTTATTAATTTGGATTGGTAGCAGAATTATGCTGATGAGAGCTCCTTCCCTATAGGTGTGTTATTAGTTCTGTCTCTATAAGAAATGTTCATACATGTTACTAGTACTGACTCTATAGGAATATGTATCATACTGTCTCTATAGGAGTGTTAAAAGCACGGTGTCTATAGGAATGTTACTAGCAATATCTCTATAGGAATGTTACTAGTGCTGCATCTATAGGAATGTTACTAGTACTGTATCTATAAAAAATGTTCCTATATGTTACTAGTACTGTCTGTATAGGAATATGTATCATATTGTCTCTATAGGAGTGTTACTAGTGCTGCATCTATAGGAATGTTACTAGTGCTGCATCTATAGGAATGTTACTAGTGCTGCATCTATAGGAATGTTACTAGTGCTGTATCTATAGGAATGTTACTAGTGCTGTATCTAAAGGGATGTTACTAGTACTGTATCTATAAAAAAATTTCCTATAAGTGACTAGTACTGTCTGTATAGGAATATGTATCATATTGTCTCTATAGGAGTGTTACTAGTGCTGCATCTATAGGAATGTTACTAGTACTGTCTCTATAAGAAATGTTCCTATATGTTACTAGCACTGTATCTATAGGAATGTTACTAGTGCTGTATTTATAGGAATGTTACTAGTGCTGCATCCTATAGGAATATTACTAATGTGTTTTTATGGGAATGTTACTAGTACTGTCTCTATAAAAAATGTTCCTATATGTTACTAGTACTGTCTGTATAGGAGTATGTATCATATTGTCTCTATAGGAGTGTTACTAGTGCTGCATCTATAGGAATGTTACTAGTACTGTCTCTATAAGAAAAGTTCCTATATGTTACTAGTACTGTGTCTATAGGAATGTTACTAGTGCTGTATTTATAGGAATGTTACTAGTACTGTCTCTATAAGAAAAGTTCATATATGTTATTACTAGTATTGTCTCTTTGTAGTACAGTATCTATAGGAATGTTACTAGTACTGTATCTATAGGAATGTTACTAGTACTGTGTCTATAGGAATGTTACTAGTGCTGTATTTATTGGAATATTACTAGTACTGTCTCTATAAGAAAAGTTCCTATATGTTACTAGTACTGTCTCTATAGAAGTATGTATCATACTGTCTCTATAGGAGTGTTACTAGTGTTGTATTTATAGGAATGTTACTAGTGCTGTATCTATAGGAATTCTTCTATTTATTATTATAGCGCCATTTATTCCATGGCACGTTACATGTGAGGAGGGGTATATGCAGCGCCCCAGAGTCCTGGTCGTTGCAGTACTGTGGCTCCGCCGCTAAGGGGGGCTATGGTACGTCTGATGGCACTGAAGGAGTTCATCTGACCAGGTATCACATACACCAATACATTTCACAGTCTGGCCTCCAGGGGGAGCTAAGGGTACTATTCATTAGGCCACTCCTCACAGTCTGGTAAAACTGGGGGTTAGGCAGGAAGTTAGAGAGAACGCTGACTGGGTTGGAACCAGGCAACACCTTGTGGCAGAGGGTGTTGTAGGGGAAGATTCGGTAGGGTCCCTGTCAGGGGTGGGATCCTGACAGAGGCCTGGCAGTCAGAGAGAAAGCTACGGGACCGCGCCTGCACTTCATAGCGGCGGTGCCCTAAGAAAGGACAAGAAGCGAGATTTATTGTGCTGAGTGAGAAACGAGATCAACGCAACAGGGAGAAATACCAGTAGGAGTCGTGCTGTTAGACCGAGGCAACATCCTACTGAGGCGTAAATAACCGGTGGCCGGAACGCCGAGGAAGTACAGAGCTCTAGGCATTACTTCAAACCAACGGCAGGACAGAGAGCTATAGGCTGGCTGTCTCACCTACATCACCTACGCAGACATAGGGGGCAACCTTTGGAGAGGGGCGACTCTAGGGTCCCGGAAGAGCTCCGAGCCTTCCCGTCATACGGGTGCGTCCTACCATAAGATCTGGGGGACGAGAATAAGAAGAACATCAGAATTGAGTTGTTGTGAGGGAACACGAGGAACAGACACAACAGTTGTGGGGACTATCCCGTAAGCACAGCAGGGAAGGACCACAACACACAAGCGCTAGAAGGAAGGCACAGATTTCCACCTGCAACTGGAACTCTGGAGGTGCCATCGGACCGGCCGGACTTGCGCAGCCCGGTTAACCGTATTCCGGACTGAGGACCCAGAAGCCTTCAGTAAAGAGGTAAAGAGACTGCAACCTTGTGTCCTCGTTATTAACTGCGACCGGCACTACACCGCACCACTACCACCATCCACATCTATTACTGTACGCCCCTCAGCAGGGTCACGGACCGGGTCTAGCCACCGTGACAACCCCAGAGCAGAGACTCAGAGGCCCGGTACCGGGTACCCCTCGGCCCTGCGGCAGTGGGGGCGCTACATATACATAATAAAAAACAAGTACAATAATCTTAATCAATACAAGTCACGACATAAGGAGAGAGGACCCTGCCCGCGAGGGCTCACAATCTACAAGGGATGGGTGAGAATACAGTAGGCGAGGGTAGAGCTGGTCGTGCAGCGGTTTGGTGGATCAGTGGTTACTGCAGGTTGTAGGCTTGTCGGAAGAGAGGTAGGTGCAGCTCCGCAGAGTCCTGGTCGTTGCAGTAATGTCATTCTTCCACCAGGGGGAGTGATGTTACGTCCGAAGGTAATAAAGGAGATCTCTTGCCAGGTATCACAAAACACACAACAAACATTTGGCAGAAGCTGGCTGGAGCGAGCTCCAGCCAGATCCAGACTTTGGTCTGAGGAGGACGAGGGTCCACGGAGCTGCGCCTGCCCCACGTGTGGCAGCATCCTAAGAAAGAGACATTAAAAGAGAAGTGTATTGCAGAGGGTGAGAAACTAAGTCATAGCAAAAGGAGAGGAAACCAGAAGGAGTTCTGCCCTGTGAAAGGCTGCCTCCTTCTGAGGCGCAAGAATCCGGTGGCCAGAATACCGAGGGAGTAAGGATTTCTACGCTTTACTTCAGAGACTGGCAGGACAGTTAATTCCACGTTGGCTGCCCGACCTTATACCCAGGAGGCATGGTGGCAACTTGTGGGGGCTGGGGCGTGGTAGGGTCCCTGTAAAAAGCGTCAGGCCACCAGTCATACGGGTTTTGTCCTATCCTATCCATCAGGGGGACAGAGAGAAAGAGACTAAACATCTCCAATAGTTGTGAGGACCTTACCGAGAAGTTCAGCAGGGAGGTACTACAACACCCAGGCGCTAGAGGAAGGCTATTGATTTCCACCTGGATAAGGGGACTCTGGATTTGCCTTCAGACCGGCCGGACTCAGCCTGCCCCTTGATCTGTACCCTGGACTGTGGACACTGAAGCCTTCAGTAAAGGTAAAGAGACTGCAACTTGGTGTCCTCGTTATTCACTGCGCCTCACACCATTCACCATCTACACTCTGGGAAGCCCTGGGGATACACTTCACCTGTGGGAAGGTATACCATCAAGCTGCCATAACATCACCCCAGCGGACCCCTAAGCAGCGTCGGTCACCCTGACCGAATACCACAGGTGGCGTCACAAACATTATCCTTTAAAGACCCTTCCCCCATTTACAATGGACGTTCCCCTAGGGCCACGGACCGGGTCAGCCTCCGTGACATCCCCGCCGAGAGAGAACCGAAGCACCCGGTGCCGAGTACCCCATGGTCCTATGGGGGCGCTCCGTAGGTCTTCAGGTTCTTTTTGAAGGTTTCCACGGTAGGCGAGAGTCTGATATGTTGTGGTAGAGATTTCCACAGTATGGGGGATGCGCGAGAGAAATCTTGTATGCGATTGTGGGAAGAGGAGATAAGAGGGGAGTATAGAGGGAGAACTTGTGAGGATTGGAGGTTGCATGCAGGTAAGTACCGGGAGATGAGGTCAGAGATGTATGAAGGAGACAGGTTGTGGATGGCTTTGAATGTCATGGCTAGGGTTTTGAACTGGAGTCGTTGGGTAATGGGAAGCCAGTGGAGGGATTGACAGAGGGGAGAGGCCAGGGAATGGCGGGTGGATTAGACGGGCAGCAGAGTTTAGGATACATTGGAGACGTGTGAAAGTGTTAGAGGGGAGGCCACAGAGCAGGAGGTTGCAGTAGTCTAGGAGGTAGATAATGAGGGCATGGGCTTGGGTTTTTGAAGATTTGATTTGAAAACAATGGCAGCACGATAGGGTGTCACACGGGTATGTGAATGCTGCCTACAGCTGCAGTCTGCTCATTGTGACATTTTAGGCAGCGATTAGTGATTTTACAGAAATGATGGCAGTCGCCACAACGATGAGACAATCCTTCTCATGAAGAATATAGAAGACTATAGGGGTTATGACACTCCTTCCCTTCCCCAGCGCTCTGCTGGTCAAATGTCTCGTGCCCACGGTTTATTTTCTGAGCACATTCTGGCACTCAGTACAAAATAAAACAAACAGGGAGTGCGGACACATTGCCACATATTAATCTCACATCGGCGGCGACTCGCTAACGTTCTCTTCCTGCAGTTACTCTTTAACTTTTGTGTTTGCTTTTCAGTGACGACCTGCAGAGCGACGAATCATTCAGATCCATTTACTGTATGTTTTTATGTTGTGACATCGAACGGATGATTTATTGGTGATGGGAATTTTGCGGAATTTTTTTGCAAAAAAAAAAAAATTCAAGAACTAAATGCATTTTCTGAATTCCAGATAATCACAATGTAGTAAATGCAAATTAAAGCTCTACAGTCGTATCGTTAGGATCATGAAAATACCCCCGAGCTTTCGCTTCTGACATGGTGATACCACACTTGGAAAGGGTTTTTGAAATTAAGTGGCAAAAATTAAAAAAAATCACAGATTTGTAAAAAGAAAAAAAAAATTGGTTTGTGGGCTTGTTTGTTTTTTTTTTCATTGCAGGCTGGCTTTTTAATTATTACAATTTTAGGGTATAAATGACGTTTTGATGACTAAAAAATGGAAACTCTGGCATTTCAATTTTTTTTTATTTAAATGCTTTAAGCTGTTTACTGTACTGGTGAATAAATTTTTATGTGATACGTTTTTAGGGATGTAGTAATACAATATCTTTTTTTAAAAACTGACAAAAGGGGATGATTTAAGTTTTTTTTTTTTTTTATATATTTTAAACTTTTTTACTTTATTTATTAGTCTCCTTAGAGATTGGCAACATTCATCAGTACACATAACCTTGTGGTTTATAGATAATTTAGTAACAAAGAGTGTATAATTGAAGGAGAAAGGTTGAACTTGACGGACCGGAGTCATTTTTTTTTTTAACCTAGGTAACAATTAGACTATGTTCACACTTTGCATTTTGCTGTTTGTTTTTTTTTACCGTACTGCTTTGAGTTTTAGGCTATGTGCGCACTTTCCGGGTTTTTTGCATTTTTTCGGCGGTTCTCCGCTGCAAAAACGCTTAAAAGACGCTTACATTAAGCACCCTATCAATTTTAATGCATTCCGCAATTTTTGTGCCCATGTTGCTATTTTTTCCGCAGAAAAAATGCATCGCGGAAAAAAACGCAGCATGTTCATTAATTTTTCAGATTTTTCGCTATATCATTGCATTGGGAACCTCAGTAAAATCAGCGAAAAATCGGCAAAAAAATGCGCGAAAAAAACGCAAGTGGATTTCCTGTGAAAGTAGTCCAGATTTGCTCAGGAAAATTCTGCAAACTTTCCTGAACGTGTGCACATAGCCTCACAGTACCACCAAAGGTTATGGGATTTTAGAGATCTCATGCACACACATTGTTTTTGTTTCCTGACTGATTTGGAAAACTACACCATGTCATTTCTTTCAGTGTTTTTGCAGCGTTTTCTTTTTTCTCCACCCATAGAAAGCAATGAGTAAGTGCAAAAACGTAGATATTAGGTTTTGGTGCAAAAACCTTAAAGACGTTGCATCATGATTTTTTGGGAGACACTAAACTTTATCAACATGCACAAGAGACAACAAAAACGCAGCAAATACGAAGCTAAATCTGCTTTTTTTTTGTAGCAGCTTTTTCCATCAGAAAAAAATGCAACGTGTGAACATAAACATAACAGCAGAAGTGATCAGCGCTAGCTCTGGTCGCTGTTCTTCGGTTACGTTCCTATGATGAGTTTTTGGCGTTGCAGATTTTCTGCACCTTTTAAGTTACCGGTAAACTGGGAACTTGCATTTTTTATCTGACAGTGCATGACTTATAGCCTGGTGCTGTACTGATGATGGGGGGCCTCGCGATCCCAATCACCACCGATCAAGACCTCTGAATTTTTTTTAAAGGGACAGTTACACTTTAAAACCAAAACAGAACATAGTGCATGTCATAACATTCAGCGTTGTGTATCTAATGAACTATTTGAGTAAAAAGAATACGTTAAACTTACCTGCAGTCCTATGTAAAACCACAGCATATAATGTCGTAACAAACCCAAACCTGCTACATCTGACAAACTCAGCTCTGCTGCATCTGTATTTAAAGATCCGGTTCAGTCTAATATAGTGTGAATATGTCTTACCTCTGCAGTTTCGTTCTTGCTCTCCGACGGACTAGCATGAGAGCAGCTCCCCAGCACAGCTCTGTGTACAGGACTGCAGGAACTGCCTCTGATACATCCCTTCCTGTGTGACCTCTTTACCTTTCCTGTTGACTGAACTACCCGGAGCGGAGCTCGGACTCTGAACTAACAAAGAGTTGACCATTAACAATGTCTCCAGATGACCATGGCGTCTACACAATATTGCATTATAAACAGTGGCGTAACTACAAAGTTATGGGCCCCGGTGCGAACTTTCTTATGGCGCCCCCACTCATGCCAAAATATATAGGTGAATTAGAAATGGTGACAGGCACGAACGAACACGATCTGCGTTAGCAATACATGCAACATTACAAGAGTGAAGTTCACGGTCTGTATACAGACCACAACCTCCAGCCTCGCGGATGGTATCCCGATCCGAACTCACACCCTCGTGTGTCTATGGTAATACGCTCCTGTAAACCCAGCCTGACAGGGACGACCCCTTATAAATGGAAGTGTGCCCCTCTAAACCCTGCAATCACCTGATGGGGAAAGTCACATCCTGACAAGTAATACTGGCAATTCTCCAACCCTAAGTGGTGCTTTTCCAGAGCTGGGACATGGGAGTTCAATACTAGAACACGTCAACTATGGTTCCCGTCCCACCTCAAGGAAGTATGGCAGACAGGGGTGATAAGACTATTAGAAAAACTACTGCCGCACACACGAGGGTACATACTGGCGGAAGTGTGAGGGCATTAGTGCTCGTGTATGGACGTGTCATAGGCAAGAGAGAAGAAAGCTTGGTCCACCTTAGCTTCTGGCAATGTTTTACCTCAGCTCACATTTGGGCCATACCATTGTAAAACAGTTAGACACATTTACCCACTGAACTTACTATTCATAAGGAACTGCTGTCTACCCCTTAGTTGCCCACTGTATATAGTCCGTGTGGGGATGTGGGCTACAGAACAACACAGGGCGATGGCACTGCTACCTGAACCCTTCAGCTGCCCTACAATATGCAGGGAGTAAAACCAGTACAACGTATGGCAGCCTCCATGCAGAGCTGTCCAGGGCCGGACTGGGACAAAAAAGCAGCCCTGCCACACAAACCCCACCAGCCCACATACTATAACACTCCCCCATACCCGATCAGTGGATTTTGCTATACTGTGTTGTGCCCTTCAACACACCTCTTAAAGGCGTTCCTTGAAGAGCCATGTGTGAATGCCGGCACAGTGCGCATGATCAACAACCTCTTAATAGCGCCAGTTCTCGAGATCATGGGGGTCCCAGCGGTCGGACCCCAGCGACTACAAAGTTCTCGGGATAGGGGATTACTTAGCATACTCCATTTAAATGGGTTTTCCAATATATATATTTTATCTTCCAATAGTATTCCTGAAAATAATAAACCAATATTAACCCTCCCAAAGACCAATGTCGCCTCTCCAAGAACAGGACAGGAGGAGTGGTACTGTGCTGTGTATATATACAGGACAGGAGGAGTGGTACTGTGCTGTGTATATATACAGGACAGGAGAAGTGGTGCTGTGCAGTGTATATATACAGGACAGGAGGAGTGGTACTGTGCAGTGTATATATACAGGACAGGAGGAGTGGTACTGTGCAGTGTATATATACAGGACAGGAGGAGTGGTACTGTGCAGTGTATATACAGGACAGGAGGAGTGGTACTGTGCAGTATATACAGGACAGGAGAAGTGGTACTGTGCAGTGTATATATACAGGACAGGAGAAGTGGTACTGTGCAGTGTATATATACAGGACAGGAGGAGTGGTACTGTGCAGTGTATACATACAGGACAGGAGGAGTGGTACTGTGCAGTGTATATACACAGGACAGGAGGAGTGGTACTGTGCAGTGTATATATACAGGACAGGAGGAGTGGTACTGTGCAGTGTATATATACAGGACAGAAGAAGTGGTACTGGAACGCCTCCACGCATAGGGCAATGGGGATACTCGGTATCGGGTCCTTCGCTGCTCTGGGGATGTCACGGTGGCCCGACCCGGTCCGTGGCCCTACTGAGGGGACGTCCACTTGAAGGGTTAGTTTGTACGGTGTTCGTGATGCTACCTGTGGTATTCGGTCAGGATGACCGACGCTGCTTAGGGGTCCGCTGGGGTGATGGAATGGCAGCTAGATGGTATACCTTCCCACAGGTGAAGTATGTTCCCAGGGCTTCCCAGTAAGGTAGATGGTGATGGTGTAGGTCGCGGTAAATAACGAGGACACAAGGTTGCAGTCTCTTTACCTTTTTACTGTAGACTTCAGCGTCCACAGTCCAGAGCACTGTTCACAGGGCTGGCTGAATCCAGCCGGTCCGAAGGCACATCCAGAGTTCCCTTTGCAGGTGGAAATCAGTAGCCTTCCTACTAGCGCCTGTGTGTTGTAGTACCTCCCTGCTGAGCACCACGGGATAGTCCTCACAACGCTCGTGTATATTTCTGATATTCTCTCTCCGTTCCCCAGATGGTATGGATAGGACGACCCGTATGACGGGGTAGGCCTGGAGCTATTTTATAGGGACCCTAGAGACGCCCCTCTCCCACAATTTGCCTCCGTTGTCTTCATTAGGTATTAAGGTTGGGCAGCCAACTTGGAATTAACTGCCCTGCCATAGTTCAAAGTAATGCGTAGAGCCAATTACTCCCTCGGTGTTCCGGCCACCGGCTACGCACCTCAGAAGGAGGCCGCCGATCTCGGGCAGACCCTCCTCCCGGTGTTATGTCCTTGTGCTGTGATCTTGTTTCTCACTCTCCACCATATACTTCGCTTTGTGTCCTTTCTTAGGATGCTGCCGCAATGAAGTGCAGGCGCAGCTCCGTAACGTTCTAACTCTCGCTCTGTCTCTGCCAGGATCCCACCCCTGACAGGGACCTCTGTATGCAGCTCGAATGTTCCTCCTTCTCCTCCTGTCTGCCTGACATGTCTTTCCTGGGTCAAACCCAGTAGCCTTCTGCCTAACTTCCTATCCAACCCACCAGTTTTACCCGAGTGTGAGGAGTGGCCTAATACATAGCACCTTTGCTCCCCCTGGTGGACTGGAGTGTGAAGAGTAGTGTGTGACTGTCAGGACTCTAAACATTTTTTACCTTTTGTGCATTACTGTCCTTTTCCAACATGGCATCTTTGGTCTCATGTGCACTTGTCTTCCTCCTATAAAACTCCACCCCAGCCTTCAGTCTGTGCTAGATTATTCTCCTTTGCATCCAGCTCCTGATTACTCCCTGGCCTTGCACCTGCACCTGCTCCTGTGAACCTGTGTTGGAGATCCTGCCACTCTGCTCTGAGTTCCTGCTGCATACACCAGTGTTCAGTAATCCTCCTTCATCTGCTGCTCGTGTTACTTCCATCTGCATTTGCTGGACATGTACTGTAAGCTGTTTCTGCTCTGCAAAGCCTGAGACTATTAACCAGGCCTCCCTGGTTGAGCTAAGATATAATTTGAACTGCCTAATAGCATATCTATCTGTGTCTGGACTAAGTCAAGGATCTATTCATGTCAAGTATCCTCGGGAATAACTGTGCTTCATAGACTTTCTGCTTGATTCCTCTGAAGTTTCCTATTGACTGCTAAGCTGCGTTTATTATTTGCACCAAGTGTTGTGGACTTGAGTTTCTCTCTGCACCTGTTTGAATCACCGTGTGATAATATAGACTTTTACCACTTATAAAACTGTGTCCTGTTGTCTTGTTCCACGCAAAGAGTCTCCTGAATTATCCCCTATAATTATTACATGATAATCTAGCCATAAAAAAAAAGGAGACTGCTGGAACAATGACTGCAGAGAGCAGATTAGAGCAGGTGTTTTTCATAATTAGATCACTGCAGAAAGATGTGGAAGGTCTGCAAAAGAAGTTTGGAAGCTTTGAACACAATCAACAAGTGTTTGGACAAACTTTGCAGGACTTAGGGTACCGTCACACAGTGGCATTTTCATCGCTACGACGGCATGATTCGTGACGTTCTAGCGATATCGTTACGATCTCGCAGTGTCTGACACGCTACTGCGATCAGGGACCCTGCTGAGAATCGTACGTCGTAGCAGATCGTTTGAAACTTTCTTTCGTCGCTGGATCTCCCGCTGTCATCGCTGGATCATTGTGTGTGACAGCGATCCAGCGATGCGTTCGCTGGTAACCAGGGTAAACATCGGGTTACTAAGCGCAGGGCCGCGCTTAGTAACCCGATGTTTACCGTGGTTACCAGCGTAAAAGTGAAAAAAAACAAACCGTACATACTCACCATCTGATGTCCGTCAGGTCCCTTGCCGTCTGCTTCCCGCTCTGACTGTCTGCCGGCCGGAAAGTGAGAGCAGATCACAGCGGTGACGTCACCGCTGCGCTCTGCTCTCACTGTACGGCGGCACTCAGTCAGAGCAGGAAGCAGACGGCAAGGGACCTGACGGACATCAGATGGTGAGTATGTACAGGTTTTTTTTTTTCACTTTTACGCTGGTAACCACGGTAAACCCCTGCGCTTAGTAACCCGATGTTTACCCTGGTTACCCGGGGACTTCGGCATCGCTCCAGCGCTGTGATTGCAAAGTGTGACTGCAGTCTACGACGCTGGAGCGATAATTATACGACGCTGCGACGTCACGGATCGTGCCGTCGTAGCGTCCAAAGTGTCACTGTGTGACAATACCCTTAAGCAAACGCATGGCAGCCCAGGAAAACAAACTTGCTGGCATAGAGTCCCAGTATGAACGGGCTTTTCAGGACATAAGCACGCAAATAGCTGCACAAGTGACTTTACCCTCTGGGCAACCGCCACCAGCTAGCCCACCTAAGTTGCTCCATTCAGATTTAATGGTGATCGCGACAAATTTCGTGGCTTTGTGAATCAATGTATGCTATATTTTGATGTGCATGCTGACTGTTTTCCTACTGATAGATCCAAGATGTGTGTAATAAAGCTACTGACCTCACGAGCGCTCGCCTGGGCGAATCCGATGATTGAGTCTCGTGACCCACGGTTAAATGACTTGGATGATTTCTTGGCCGCTATGGCATTAATGTTTGATGATCCTAATCACCGTGCAACCGCTGAATCTGCTTTGTTGTCTTTACGCCAGGCTAAGCGTTCTGTTATTGAGTATGCCACTGAATTCAGGAGATTGGCGGTAGATACCAATTGGGACAGTTATGCACAATTGCCTATTTTTAACCCCTTAGTGACAGAGCCAATTTGGTACTTAATGACCAGGCCAATTTGTACAATTCTGACCACTGTCACTTTATGAGGTTATAACTCTGGAACACTTCAACGGATCCTGCTGATTCTGAGAATGTTTTTTCGTGACATATTGTACTTTATGATAGTGGTAACATTTCTTCGATATTACTTGCGATTATTTATGAAAAAAATGGAAATATGGCAAAAAAAAATAAAATTTTGCAATTTTCAAACTTTGTATTTTTATGCCCTTAAATCAGAGAGATATGTCACAAAAAAAGTTAATAAATAATAAATAACATTTCCCACATGTCTACTTTACATCAGCACAATTTTGGAAACAACATTTTTTGTTGTTACGGAGTTATAAGGGTTAAAAGTTGACCAGCAATTTCTCATTTTTACAACACCATTTTTTTTAGAGACATCACATTTGAAGTCATTTTGAGGGGTCTATATGATAGAAAATAACCAAGTGTGACACGATTCTAAAAACTACACCCCTCAAGGTGCTCAAAACCACATTCAAGAAGTTTATTAACCCTTTACGTGCTTTACAGGAACTGAAACAATGTGGAAGGCAAAAATGAACATTTAACTTTTTTTTGCAAACATTTTACTTCAGAACCATTTTTTTTTATTCTCACAAGTGTAAAAACAGAAAGTTAACCATAAATGTTGTTGTGCAATTTCTCCTGAATACGCCGATACCCCATATGTGGGGGTAAACCATTGTTTGGGCGCACCGCAGAGCTTGGAAGAGAAGGAGCGCCGTTTTACTTTTTCCATGTAGAATTGGCTGGAATTGAGATTGGACGCCATGTCGCGTTTGGAGAGCCCCTGATGTGCCTAAACAGTGGAATCCCCCCACAAGTGACACCATTTTGGAAACTAGACCCCTTAAGGAACTTATCTAGATGTGTAGTGAGCACTTTAGGCTATGTCTCCACGGTCCGTCTGGGGGCCGGTATCGGCGCAGCGGCGAAGCCGCTCGGCGATAAGCCCCGCCCCCTTAATGGGACGCGATGGTGCCGGATGTGTACAGTACACATCCGGGATCATCACACCCCTCGCCATAGGGCCCTGTGATATGCCTTGCGGGGACGCTGCGTCCCCGCAAGGTGTACGGACATGCTGCGTTCTGAAAAGACGCGCAGCATGTCCGGAGTCGCAGGGCCGCCGCGTGCGGGTTTCCACGCATAGTGGAGACGGGATTTCATAAAATCCCCTCCACTATGCTGGAACATCTGGACGCTGCTTGTTTGACGCTGCAGCGTCAAACAAGCAGCGTTTACTGACCGTGGAAACATACCCTTAAACCCCCAGGTGCTTCACGGAAGTTTATAGTGTAGAGCCGTGAAAATAAAAAGTCGCACTTTTTCTACAAAAATGATATTTTTTGCCCCCAAATTTTTATTTTGACAAGGGTAACAGGAGAAATTAGACCTCAAAATTTGTTTTGCAATTTCTCCTGAGTACATCGATACCCCATATGTTGGGGTAAACCACTGTTTGGGCGCACTGCAGAGCTTGGAAGAGAAGCAGCGCCGTTTTACTTTTTCGATGTAGAATTGGCTGGAATTGAGATCGGACGCCATGTCGCGTTTGGAAAGCCCCTGATGTGTCTAAACAGTAGAAACCCCCCACAAGTGACCCCATTTTGGAAACTAGACCACTTAAGGAACTTATCTAGATGTGTGGTGAGCACTTACTTTAAACCCCCAAGTGCTTCACAGAAATTTATAAAGTGGAGCCGTGAAAATAAAAAAAAATTTTCCCTCAAAAATGATTTTTTAGTCTGCAATTTTTTATTTTCTCAAGGGTAACAAGAGAAATTGGACCCCAAAATTTATTGTGCAATTTATGCTGAGTAGGCTGATACTCCATATGTTGGGGTAAACCACTGTTTGGGCACATGGCAGAGCTCGGAAGGGAAGGAGCGCTGTTTTGGAATGCAGACTTTGATAGAATGGTCTGCGGGCGTTATGTTGCGTTTGCAGAGCCCCTGATGTACCTAAACAGTAGAAACCCCCCACAAGTGACCCCATTTTGGAAATAAGACCCTGCAAGGAACTTATCTAGATGTGTGGTGAGAACTTTGAATGCCCAACTGCTTCACAGAAGTTTATAATGCAGAGTCGTGAAAATAAAAAATATTTTTTTTTCCACAAAAAAGATTTTTAAGCCCCCAAGTTTTTATTTTCATAAGGGTACAAGAGAAATTGGACCCCAATAGTTGTTGTCCAATTTGTCCTGAGTACACTGATACCCCATGTGTGGGGGGGACCACTGTTTGGGTGCACGGCAGAGCTCGGAAGGGAAGGAGCGCCGTTTTGGAATGCAGACTTTGATAGAATGGTCTGCGGGCGTTATGTTGCGTTTGCAGAGCCCCCGATGTTCCTAAACAGTAGAAACCCCACACAAGTGACCCCATTTTGGAAATTAGACCCCCCAAGGAACTTATCTAGATGTGTGGTGAGAACTTTGAATGCCCAAGTGCTTCACAGAAGTTTATAATGCAGAGTCGTGAAAATAAAAATAAAACATTTTTTCCACAAAAAGATTTTTAAGCCCCCACATTTTTATTTTGACAAGGGTAACAAGAGAAATTGGACCCCAAAAGTTGTTGTCCAATTTGTCCTGTGTACACTGATACCCCATGTGTGTGGGGAACCACTGTTTGAGCGCATGGCAGAGCTCGGAAGGGAAGGAACGCCATTTTGGAATGCAGACTTTGATAGAATGGTCTGCGGGCATTATGTTGCGTTTGCAGAGACCCTGATGTACCTAAATAGTAGAAACCCCCCACAAGTGACCCCAGTTTGGAAACTAGAGCCCCCAAGGAACTTATCTAGATGTGTGGTGAGAAGTTTGAATGCCCAAGTGCTTCACAGACGTTTATAATGCAGAGTTGTGAAAATAAAAAATAATTTTTTTTTCCACAAAAAAGATTTTTTAGCCCCCAAGTTTTTATTTTCACAAGGGTAACAGGAGAAATTGGACCCCAAAAGCTGTTGTCCAATTTATCCCGAGTACGCTGATGCCCCATATGTGGGGGTAAACCACTGTTTGGGAGCACGGCAGAGCTCGGAAGGGAGGGAGCACCATTTGACTTTTTGAGTGCAAAATTGGCTGTGACGTTTAGAGACCCCCTGATGTACCTAAACAGTGAAAACCCCCCAAATCTAACTCCAACCCTAACCCCAACACACCCCTAAGGCTTCTCTCACACTTCAGTTGTTTGGCGTCAGTCAGCTCTGACATAGTGACGGATCGACGGATCCGTCACAATTGTTGAGAAAACGGTTCTAACGGATCCGTTTTTTTGACGGATCCGTTACTTGGGGGTTGTCTGGGAAAAGTATCTACTTTTTGGAGCATGCGCAATTGAAAAAGTGGATTGGGGCGACGGATCCGCCAAAATGACGGTATCCATCGCGAACCGTCATTTCGGCGCAGACAAAAAAACGTTACAATGGCCGTCAATGTTTAGATGACGTCCGCCAAATCTCGCCGGATCCGTCGCATGGTGGATGGTACAGACGACCATCCGCCACAATCCGTCGCTAATGCATGTCTATGGGAAAATAGCGGATCCGCCAAAAAAATGGCGGATCCGCTATTTGACGAAAATGGCGGTTTCAGACTGACGCCAAAAGACTGAAGTGTGAAAGAGGCCTAACCCTAATGCCAACCCGATCCATAATCCTAATCACAACCCTAAGGATAATTGCAACCCTAACCCCAAAACAACCATAACTAGTGTTGAGCGATACCGTCCGATACTTGAAAGTATCGGTATCGGAAAGTATCGGCCGATACCGGCAAAGTATCGGATCCAATCCGATACCGATACCCGATACCAATACAAGTCAATGGGACTCAAGTATCGGACGGTATTCCTGATGGTTCCCAGGGTCTGAAGGAGAGGAAACTCTCCTTCAGGCCCTGGGAACCATATTAATGTGTAAAAGAAAGAATTAAAATAAAAAATATTGCTATACTCACCTCTCCGAGGGAACCGGCAGCGTTGTTTGCTTAAAATTCGCGCTTTTCTTTCCTTACGTGAAGTCCCGGCTTTGTGATTGGTTGCGTCGCAGTCACATGGGCGACGCAACCAATCACAGCAAGCCGTGACGTAATTTCAGGCCCTTAAGGATTTTAAAATTACGTCCCGGCTTTGTGATTGGTTGCGTCGCAGTCACATGGGCGACGCAACCAATCACAAGCCGTGACGTCACGGGAGGCTGGACACGCGCGCATTTTAAAATGCACGCTTGTCCAGCCTCCCGTGACGTCCCGGCTTGTGATTGGTTGCGTCGCGGTCAACCAATCACAAGCCGGGAGGCTGGACACGCGCGCATTTTAAAATGCGCGCTTGTCCAGCCTCCCGTGACGTCCCGGCTTGTGATTGGTTGCGTCGCGGTCAACCAATCACAAGCCGGGAGGCTGGACACGCGCGCATTTTAAAATGCGCGCGTGTCCAGCCTCCCGTGACGTCACGGCTTGTGATTGGTTGCGTCGCCCATGTGACTGCGACGCAACCAATCACAAAGCCGGGACGTAATTTTAAAATCCTTAAGGACCTGAAATTACGTCACGGCTTGCTGTGATTGGTTGCGTCGCCCATGTGACTGCGACGCAACCAATCACAAGCCGGGACTTCACGTAAAGGAAAGAAAAGCGCGAATTTTAAACAAAGAACGCTGCCGCTTCCCTCGGTAAGGTGCAGGCTGCGTCGGAGAGGTGAGTATAGCAATATTTTTTATTTTAATTCTCTCTTTTACACATTTTTACATTAATGTTGTTTCGATACCGATACCCGATACCACAAAAGTATCGGATCTCGGTATCGGAATTCCGATACCCGCAAGTATCGGCCGATACCCGATACTTGCGGTATCGGAATGCTCAACACTAACCATAACCCTAATCAGAACCCTAAATCCAACACACCCCTCAACCCTAACTTCAAACCTAACCCTAATCCCAATACACCCCTAATCCCAACCCTAACCTTAACTCTAATCCCACACCTAACCCTAATCCCAAACGTAACCCTAATGCCAACCCTAATCCCAACTCTAACCCTAACTTTAGCCGCAACCCTAGTCCTAACTTTAGCCCCAACCCTATCCCTAACTTTAGCCCCAACCCTAACTCTAGCCCTAACCCTAAATTTAGCCCCAGTCCTAACCCTAAATTTAGCGCCAACCCTAACCCTAAATTTAGCCCCAACCCTAACCCTATATTTAGCACTAACCCTAACCCTAGCCCTAACCCTAACCCTAACCCTAATTTTAGCCCCAACTCCTCTCTCCTGCCGGCCGGCAGATGGCAGCAGAGAGCGGGTGCACTGCGCATGCGCCCGCCATTTTCTTTCCATAGGAAGAAGCCGGCGGGCAGGAGGGGATGCAGGAGGACCCAGGGACACCGGTAAGTATGATAGGGTCCCCGAATTCCCCTATTTCTCTGTCCTCTGATGTGCGATCACATCAGAGGACAGAGATTTACCGATCGCTTTTTTTTTTTGCGGTCGCCGGTAAACAGTTAATTACCGTCGATCGCAAAACAGGGGTCAGTAAAAAACGACCCCGATCATGTTCTTTGGGGTCTCAGCTACCCCCAGCAGCCGAGACTCCAAAGATCTCTCGGGTGCCGGCCGGCGGGCGCACTGCGCATGCACCCGCCATTTTTTTGCCGGAAGAAGATGGCAGCGCCCATCGGGAGCCACGAGGAGCACCGGGGGAGACAGGTGAGTATCGGGGGGCAATCGGGGACCCCATTTCTCTGTCCTCTGATGTGCAATCACATCGGAGGACAAAGAAATTAAATGGGAAATCGCGTTTTTTTTTTGCGACCGCCGGTAAACGGTTAATTACCGGCGATCGCAACTCTGGGGTCGGTAAAAAAAAACCGAATCATGTTCTCAGGGGTCTCGGCTACCCCCGGCAACCGAGACCCCAAAGAAAATCTGACTCTGGGGGCCGCTATTCACTTTTTCCACAGCGCCGTTAATTAACGGCGCTGTGGTTTAAGTACCCTTAGCGGCCGCCGTTAAAAGGCATATTGGCGGTCTTTAAGGGGTTAAAAGGGGTCTGTCTAGTATTATAAAAGATGAACTAGCTCGCTCAGAGTCACCACAAAAACTAGAGACATTTATACAGCATTGTGTGTGCATAGACATTCGCCTTACTGAGCGTAGGCAGGAGAAATTTGCTGCATATAACCGTATTTCTAACTTTTCCCTTCCTTCCAAAGAGCCTGCAGGTAAAACATCTCGGGAAGTGGAGGAGGTGCCCATGCAAATTGATTCCGTTCAGAGACGCGAGATCAATGAGCGCTGGGAGCATCGCCTTCATGAAAGTCAATGTTTCTACTGCAGCCAGTCTGACCACTTCTTGATCAATTGTCCTAAGTATCCTAGACGGCCTAACAAGGTGCTAGCAGCAATAGGGGAGTATGACAACTGTGATGATGAATCTGACATCTCTGAATGTAGCCTGCCTTTAAACGCTGTATTCCATTCACTTTCTATGACTTCACCCCCCAAGGAGCTGAAGGAAAAGAACTCTCACTATTCTCTCCCTATTAAGATCCTGTGTTCAGGAAAGTGGATTTCCAGTTCAGCTATGATTGACTCTGGTGCAGGTGGCAATTTCATGGATATCGCATTTGCCAAGGAACATGGTATTAAAATTCAGCAAAGAGCCTCTCCAATTACCATGGAAACAGTGGATGGGCCACCTTTAATCTCTCGGCCTGTGGATCAGGAGACTGTACCCCTTGAAATTTTGTTGGAGCCTAATCATCCGGGGCAACTTTCTTTCTTGCTAATTTCTTCTCCTCATTTTCCTGTGATTTTAGGCATTCCTTGGTTGCGTTTTCAGAACCCAATTATCAACTGGGAGACAAAGGAGATTATCTTTCCAACAAGGAGCAACTCAGCGTTAACAGAAGCTGTCCCTGAGTCCACGGCTACGGAACCACATGTACAGGTATCTTCTTTACCTCCAGCATATAAAGAGTTCTCTGACCTCTGTGACAAGAAGAATGCAGATCAACTTCCTCCACACAGGCATTATGACTGTTCCATTGAGTTGCTTCCTGGGGCAAATATTCCTTTTGGTCACGTATACCCTTTGGCGGCACCTGAGCTTCAAGCCTTAAAGGAGTATATTGATGAAAATCTGGCCAAAGGCTTCATACGTCCTTCTTCCTCACCAGCAGGGGCACCCATTTTTTTTGTAAAGAAGAAGGATGGGACCCTGTGACCCTGTGTTGACTATCGGGAACTGTTGTGAATTAGACTTTTTTGGCTCCCTCTTGTGGTTACTAGTGATATGACTCTGGGATTTCCTTCCCTCAGTTTGCACCCAGCTGGGTCGTTACTTCAGGGGTGTTGCTATATAAACCTCCTGGAACCTTAGTCCAGTGCCTGGCATCGGTGTTATCAGACACATTCTGTTTGCTCCTGTTTGCTGGTCCTGGTTCGTGCAAAATTAAGCTAAGTCTTGCTTCTTTGTTTTTTGGGTTATTTGTTTGCTATCATTTTTGTCCAGCTTGTACTAAATGTGATTCCTGACCTTGCTGGAAGCTCTAGGGGGCTGGTGTTCTCCCCCCGGGCCGTTAGACGGTTCAGGGGTTCTTGAATTTCCAGTGTGGATATTTTTGATAGGATTTTTTGCTGACCATATAAGTTATCTTTCTATATTCTGCTATTAGCTAGTGGGCCTCTCTTTGCTAAATACCTAGCTCATTCTTATGTTTGTCTTTTCCTCTTACCTCACCGTTATTATTTGTGGGGGGCTTCTATCCAACTTTTGGGGTATTTCCTCTGGAGGCAAGAAAGGTCTTTCTTTTCCCTTCTAGGGGTAGTTAGCTCTCCGGCTGGCGCGAGACGTCTAGGATCAACGTAGGAACGTTCCCCGGCTGCTGGTATTTGTGGTGCTAGGATTAGTTATATGGTCAGCCCAGTTACCACTGCCCTATGAGCTGGTTTTCTATATTTACAGACTTAGCATTATTCCTGAGACCCTCTGCCATTGGGGTCATAACAGTATGCCAGGCCAACATTGAATGTTTAAAGCATTGCAGAAGTGGGATAATAAGAAAGGAAATTCTGAGTTTTTTTTTTTTTCTCTTTCCTTCTCTTTCTCCCCTTTACCTTTGAGTGGCTTGTGCTTGCTGCAGACATGAATGTCCAGACCTTGATTACAAGTGTAGACCAGCTGGCAGCTCGTGTGCAGGGTATACAAGATTTTGTTACCTGTAGTCCTATGTCTGAACCTAAAATACCTATTCCGGAATTGTTTTCTGGAGACCGATTTAGGTTTAGGAATTTCAAGAATAATTGTAAATTGTTTCTTTCTCTGAAACCTTGTTCATCTGGAGATTCAGCTCAGCAAGTTAAAATTGTTATTTCTTTTTTGCGGGGCGACCCTCAGGATTGGGCTTTCTCGCTAGTGCCAGGAGATCCGGCATTGGCGAATATTGATGCATTTTTTCTGGCGCTCGGATTGCTTTACGAGGAACCCAATCTTGAAATTCAGGCAGAAAAAGCCTTGCTGGCTATTTCTCAGGGTCAGGATGAAGCTGAAGTGTATTGCCAAAAATTTCGGAAATGGTCCGTGCTTACTCAGTGGAATGAGTGTGCTCTGGCCGCAAATTTCAGAAATGGCCTTTCTGAAGCCATTAAGAATGTGATGGTGGGTTTCCCCATTCCTACAAGTCTGAATGATTCTATGGCGCTTGCTATTCAAATTGACCGGCGTTTGCGGGAGCGCAAAACCGCTAATCCTCTGGTGGTGTTGTCTGAACAAACACCTGATTTAATTCAATGTGATAGAATTCAGACTAGAAATGAACGGAAAAATCATAGACGTCAGAATGGGTTGTGTTTTTACTGTGGTGATTCTACACATGTTATATCAGCATGCTCTAAACGCCTAACAAGGGTTGTTAGTCCTGTCGCCATTGGTAATTTGCAACCTAAATTTATTTTGTCTGTGACTTTAATTTGCTCTTTGTCTTCTTACCCTGTTATGGCGTTTGTGGATTCAGGCGCTGCCCTGAGTCTTATGGATCTGTCATTTGCCAAGCGCTGTGGTTTTGTTCTTGAACCGTTAGTAAATCCTATTCCTCTTAGAGGTATTGATGCTACGCCATTGGCGGAAAATAAACCGCAGTTTTGGACGCAGGTGACCATGTGCATGACTCCTGAACATCGGGAGGTGATTCGTTTTCTTGTTCTGCATAAAATGCATGATTTGGTCGTTTTGGGTCTGCCATGGTTACAGACCCACAATCCAGTCTTGGATTGGAAGGCAATGTCTGTGTCAAGTTGGGGCTGTCAGGGAATTCATGCTGATTCCCCGCCGGTGTCTATTGCTTCCTCTACTCCTTCGGAAGTTCCTGAGTATTTGTCTGATTATCAGGATGTATTCAGTGAGTCCAGATCCAGTGCTCTGCCTCCTCACAGGGACTGTGACTGCGCCATAGATTTGATTCCAGGTAGTAAATTTCCTAAGGGAAGATTATTTAATCTGTCAGTACCTGAGCATGCCGCAATGCGTTCATATATCAAGGAGTCTCTGGAGAAGGGGCATATCCATCCATCCTCTTCCCCTCTTGGTGCGGGATTCTTTTTTGTGGCCAAGAAGGATGGATCTTTGAGACCTTGTATTGACTATCGGCTTCTGAATAAAATCACTGTAAAATTTCAGTATCCTTTGCCTCTCTTGTCGGACTTGTTTGCCCGGATTAAGGGTGCCAAGTGGTTCACCAAGATAGATCTTCGTGGTGCGTACAACCTTGTGCGCATTAAGCAAGGTGATGAATGGAAGACTGCATTTAATACGCCCGAAGGTCATTTTGAGTACTTGGTGATGCCTTTTGGGCTTTCTAATGCTCCCTCGGTATTTCAGTCCTTTATGCATGATATTTTCCGGAAATATCTGGATAAATTTATGATTGTTTATCTGGACGATATTCTGGTTTTCTCTGAAGATTGGGACTCACATGTGGAGCAGGTCAGGATGGTGTTTCAGTTTTTGCGTGAGAATGCCTTGTTTGTTAAAGGCTCAAAGTGTCTCTTTGGAGTACAGAAAGTTCCCTTTTTGGGGTTTATTTTTTCCCTTTCTGCTGTGGAGATGGACCCAGTCAAGGTCCGAGCTATTCATGAGTGGACTCAACCCACGTCAGTTAAGAGTCTTCAGAAGTTCTTGGGTTTTGCTAACTTCTACAGTCGTTTTATCGCTAATTTTTCTAGCGTTGTTAAACCTTTGATGGATATGACCAAGAAAGGTTCTGATGTTGCTAACTGGGCTCCTGCAGCCGTGGAGGCGTTCCAGGAGTTGAAGCGCCGGTTTACTTCGGCGCCTGTTTTGTGCCAGCCTGATGTCTCACTTCCCTTTCAGGTCGAGGTGGATGCTTCTGAGATTGGGGCAGGGGCCGTTTTGTCACAGAGAGGCCCTGGTTGCTCGGTAATGAGACCATGTGCTTTCTTCTCTAGGAAGTTTTCGCCTGCTGAGCGGAATTATGATCTTGGCAATCGGGAATTACTGGCCATGAAGTGGGCATTTGAGGAGTGGCGTCATTGGCTCGAGGGTGCTAAGCATCGTGTGGTGGTCTTGACTGATCACAAAAATTTGATGTATCTCGAGTCTGCTAAACGCTTGAATCCTAGACAGGCCCGCTGGTCATTGTTTTTCTCCCGTTTTGACTTTGTGGTCTCGTATTTACCAGGTTCAAAGAATGTGAAAGCTGATGCTCTTTCAAGGAGCTTTGTGCCTGACTCTCCTGGAGTCACAGAACCTGTTGGTATTCTTAAAGAAGGAGTTATTTTGTCAGCCATTTCTCCTGATTTGTGACGTGTGTTGCAGAGATTTCAAGCTGGTAGACCTGACTCTTGTCCACCTGACAGACTGTTTGTTCCTGATAAGTGGACCAGCAGAGTCATTTCCGAGGTTCATTCCTCGGTGTTGGCAGGTCATCCGGGAATTTTTGGCACCAGAGATCTGGTGGCTAGGTCATTTTGGTGGCCTTCCTTGTCACGGGATGTACGGTCATTTGTGCAGTCCTGTGGGACTTGTGCTCGAGCTAAGCCTTGCTGCTCCCGTGCCAGCGGGTTGCTCTTGCCCTTGCCTGTCCCGAAGAGGCCTTGGACACATATTTCCATGGATTTCATTTCTGATCTCCCGGTGTCTCGGGGTATGTCTGTCATCTGGGTGGTATGTGATCGCTTTTCAAAAATGGTCCATTTGGTGCCTTTGCCTAAGCTGCCTTCCTCTTCCGATCTGGTTCCTGTGTTCCTTCAGAATGTGGTTCGTTTACACGGCATTCCTGAGAATATTGTGTCTGACAGAGGATCCCAGTTTGTTTCCAGGTTCTGGCGATCCTTTTGTGCTAGGATGGGCATTGATTTGTCGTTCTCGTCTGCCTTTCATCCTCAGACTAATGGACAAACTGAGCGAACTAATCAGACTCTGGAGGCTTACTTGAGGTGTTTTGTTTCGGCAGATCAGGATGATTGGGTGACCTTCTTGCCGTTGGCTGAGTTTGCCCTAAATAATCGGGCTAGTTCAGCTACTTTGGTTTCGCCATTTTTCTGCAACTCTGGTTTCCATCCTCGTTTTTCCTCGGGACATGTGGAGCCTTCTGACTGTCCTGGGGTAGATTCTGTGGTGGATAGGTTGCAGCAGATCTGGAATCATGTGGTGGACAACTTGAAATTGTCACAGGAGAAGGCTCAGCGTTTTGCCAACCGCCGCCGCGGTGTGGGTCCCCGACTTCGTGTTGGGGATTTGGTGTGGCTGTCTTCTCGATTTGTTCCTATGAAGGTCTCCTCTCCTAAATTTAAGCCTCGCTTCATCGGTCCTTACAAGATATTGGAAATCCTTAATCCAGTGTCCTTTCGCTTGGATCTTCCGGTTTCGTTTGCCATTCACAACGTGTTCCATAGGTCTTTGTTGCGACGCTACGTTGTGCCTGTGGTTCCTTCTGCTGAGCCTCCTGCTCCGGTGTTGGTTGAGGGCGAGTTGGAGTACGTGGTGGAGAAGATCTTGGATTCTCGTCTCTCCAGGCGGAGGCTTCAGTATTTGGTCAAGTGGAAGGGTTATGGTCAGGAGGATAATTCCTGGGTGGTTGCCTCTGATGTGCATGCGGCCGATTTAGTTCGTGCCTTTCACGCTGCTCATCCTGATCGCCCTGGTGGTCTTGGTGAGGGTTCGGTGACCCCTCCTTAAGGGGGGGGTACTGTTGTGAATTAGACTTTTTTGGCTCCCTCTTGTGGTTACTAGTGATATGACTCTGGAATTTCCTTCCCTCAGTTTGCACCCAGCTGGGTCGTTACTTCAGGGGTGTTGCTATATAAACCTCCTGGAACCTTAGTCCAGTGCCTGGCATCGGTGTTATCAGACACATTCTGTTTGCTCCTGTTTGCTGGTCCTGGTTCGTGCAAAATTAAGCTAAGTCTTGCTTCTTTGTTTTTTGGGTTATTTGTTTGCTATCATTTTTGTCCAGCTTGTACTAAATGTGATTCCTGACTTTGCTGGAAGCTCTAGGGGGCTGGTGTTCTCCCCCCGGGCCGTTAGACGGTTCGGGGGTTCTTGAATTTCCAGTGTGGATATTTTTGATAGGATTTTTTGCTGACCATATAAGTTATCTTTCTATATTCTGCTATTAGCTAGTGGGCCTCTCTTTGCTAAATACCTAGCTCATTCTTATGTTTGTCTTTTCCTCTTACCTCACCGTTATTATTTGTGGGGGGCTTCTATCCAACTTTTGGGGTATTTCCTCTGGAGGCAAGAAAGGTCTTTCTTTTCCCTTCTAGGGGTAGATAGCTCTCCAGCTGGCGCGAGACGTCTAGGATCAACGTAGGAACGTTCCCCGGCTGCTGGTATTTGTGGTGCTAGGATTAGTTATATGGTCAGCCCAGTTACCACTGCCCTATGAGCTGGTTTTCTATATTTACAGACTTAGCATTATTCCTGAGACCCTCTGCCATTGGGGTCATAACAGGGAACTCAATAAGGTAACCGTACGAAACCGTCACCCTTTGCCTCTGATTCTCGAATTACTGGAAAGAGTCCGCCATGCTAAGGTGGTCTCTAAGCTGGATCTTCATGAGGCTTATAATTTGGTGCGTATTCGTCCAGGGGATGAGTGGAAGACAGCATTCAGATGCCGGTATGGACACTTTGAATCTCTTGTGATGCCCTTCGGGCTTTGTAACGCCCCTGCAGCATTTCAACACCTTGTTAATGACATCTTCAGAGATTTGTTGGACCAGTTTGTGGTGATCTATTTGGACGATATACTAATCTTTTCTGACTCTCTACAGGAACATGAAGAACATGTCAAAACTGTTTTAAGATGTCTGAAAGAGAACCAACTGTATATGAAGCCGGAGAAATGCGAGTTCCATCATTCTGAGATACAGTTCTTGGGTTACATCATCTCTCCCCAGGGGCTGAACATGAAATCTGGTAACATTCAGGCTATCCTTGACTGGCCGGCACCCAAGAACGTTAAGGAGGTCCAACGTTTTATTGGTTTTGCAAATTTCTACAGACGCTTCATTCAAAATTTTTCTGATATTGTCCGTCCCATTACTTCCTTGACAAAGAAGGAAAAGCCCTTTAAGTGGTCATCACAGGCTCAAGAAGCTTTTGATCAGCTGAAGATCTGTTTCACATCAGCACCGCTGTTGATACAGCCAGATCCAACACATCCTTTCATTGTGGAGGTGGACGCTTCTGATAATGCTTTGGGGGCTATTCTCTCCCAAAGAACTGGAGAGAAGGGTCTGCTACATCCTTGTGCTTTCTTTTCCCATAGACTAACCTCAGCAGAGAAGAATTACGACGTGGGAGACAAGGAATTGCTGGCTATTATTGCGGCTTTCAAAGAATGGAGGCATCATCTGCAAGGAGCTGCACAACAGATCATAGTGCTAACTGGCCATCGCAATCTAGAGTTCCTTAGATCCGCTAGATGTCTTTCTCCTCGTCAGGCTCGTTGGAACTTATTCTTAAATCAATTTAACTTTGTTATCTCGTACCGTCCAGGTTCTCGTAATGGGAAGGCTGATGCTTTATCCCGAATCCATGCTGCGGATTCCGTACCTGGAGCCCCGTCCAAGACCATTCTATCTGATGCCAATTTCATTGGAGTTATCCACGATCAGGACTTGTGGAAGGAGTGCAGGGAGGCCTATGAAGGTGATGTATTTCTGGCCAACCCACCTGTGGATATTAATCTTGTCTTTAAGGGTGGCATGTGGTTCAGAGATCGACGTATCTACGTCCCGGAGGTCGTCCGTCTGCAGATCCTCAGGTACATGACTCCAAGTTGGCTGGTCTCAGGGGGATACAGAAGACAGAAGAGTTCCTGAGCCGATTCTTCTGGTGGCCAACTTGCCTGAAGGATACCAAGGACTATGTTCTCTCTTGCGAGGTATGTGCCCATTACAAGACTCCTCATGTGGTACCTACGGGTCTTCTACAACCATTACCTGTTCCATCCCGCCCTTGGGGGTCTATATCAATGGACTTTATTGTGGAGCTGCCTACATCGGGGGGCATGAATACAATCATGGTGGTAGTTGATCGCCTGACTAAAGCAGCTCATTTTGTTCCGTGCACCGGCCTCCCCTCTGCTAAAGATACAGTGAACTTGGTTATGCAGAATGTCTTTCGGTTGCATGGGGTGCCGGATGAGATCATCTCTGACCGTGGAGTGTAATAGAGTGCAGGGTTGCGTATGTCACCACGGAACAGACAGACCAACTGTTGAAGGGGATTTATTAACAGGGGTAAAATTCTCCTCGCAGGGAGTAAATGGGGTTAATAGAGTCAAGTAAAACAGTAAACAGTTAAGCAGAATCAAAGGGTTAACGAGTGTTCTTGTAACTTATCAGCCCAGGGAGGTCCTGACTGGAGGGTCCTTTTCCCAATGTGGATACAGTCACCAGCAGGGCTTGAGATCCTGAAGTCTCTTCTGTGTTTCCTGGAAAGTCCGGGGTTAAGTCTCTCTGCAATCTGTTCGTCGCAAAGTGAAAGTGAAACCAGGAAATAGCACAATCTCGTCGCTGTTGCAAGAGCCTCTATGCACCAGGCTGACAGTGTCCCTGTATTAACGCTGTCACACACACTCTGGGTAGTTACTTATCACACTCAGGGATTCTTTGCTTGTCACTGCGGTCACCAGGAATTCTTTGCTTGTCACTGCGGTCACCAGAGCTGCACAGTCACTGTCTCTGATTCTGGAGGCTTCCAAATCTACACCCCCACATCCAGCCTTCACTCTGGTGGGTATCTGTTGTGAAATTGGATTCTGGGCTCCCCCGGTGGCCACTTGTGGAATTGTACTTGTGTGCATCATCCCCTCTGTTCACCTGCTCCTATCAGGATGTGGGAGTCGCTATATAACCTTGCTCCTCTGTCAGTTTCATGCCGGTCAGCAATGTAATCAGAAGCCTTCTGTGCATGTTCCTGCTACTAGACAACTCCTAGCTAAGTTGGACTTTTGTCCTTGTGTGTTTTTGCATTTTGTTCCTGTTCACTGCTGCTGTTTCGTTACTGTGTCTGGAAAGCTCTTGTGAGCGGAAATTGCCACTCTGGTGTTATGAGTTAATGCTAGAGTCTTAAAGTAATTTCTGGATGGTGTTTTGATAGGGTTTTCTGCTGACCATGAAAGTGCCCTTTCTGTCTTCATGCTATCTAGTAAGCGGACCTCGATTTTGCTAAACCTATTTTCATACTACGTTTGTCATTTCATCTAAAATCACCGCCAATATATGTGGGGGGCCTCTGTCTGCCTTTTGGGAAAATTTCTCTAGAGGTGAGCCAGGACTGTCTTTTCCTCTGCTAGGATTAGGTAGTTCTCCGGCTGGCGCTGGGCATCTAGGGATAAAAAACGTAGGCATGCTACCCGGCCACTTCTAGTTGTGCGGCAGGTTTAGTTCATGGTCAGTATAGTTTCCATCTTCCAAGAGCTAGTTCTCATATATGCTGGGCTATGTTCTCTCGCCATTGAGAATCATGGCAGGTATCTCAGCCTCAGTGCCCTCACGGGGAGCACTACTTTTAGGGGAGCGCGGTGCTGCAGCCTGCCCTCTCTTTGGCGCGCTGCCTTCTCTCTGCTCTCCCGCTCTTTTCTGACCACACCTCTCTTTTCCCAGCAGTCCCCTGGTCCCCTCTGTCCAGGGCAGAAAGTCTTCCCCCCAGCAACCCAGCTGTCTGACTGAGTGGTTCCAGGCAAGGAGCAGGGAAAGCAAGCTCCTTACATTCCCCCTCTCTTAAAGCTCGCCATTCCTCGGGCGAGGACTCTTCGTGCTTCTCTTTGTTCTTTGGAGGGAAGTCAGATACCAGCGATTCTCACATCTTCTTCTGCCTTTCTTCTTGTACATACTCCCGGACTAAATGGTCTAGGAGCTGCTCATCAGTCAGGTTGAGATACGCCTTCTCTGCTTCATCAACTACTGCTGTCTTCTTCTTTTTCTTCTTCTTCTTCTTCTTAGCTTTTCCGCTAGTAGATGTCTGCGTAGATGATTCTTCTTCCTCTTTGTCGTTATCGGAAACTTTAGGGACTTCTTGTTCGGGCTCCTCAGTTTGGGGGCTTAGTACAAGCAATTCTTCTCCATGGCTCCCCCTCTCTTTGACAGGAGCATTCTCGTCGAAGCTTGAGTCAGATGAATTAAGACCATGCAGGCCGGCCTCTTTGTCATCTGCGCCGGACTCTGCGGGCATCATTTCCCAGGGCTTCTCAGCCACACGCCCTGTCTCACACAGCTGCTCCATTTCCCTTGTCCGATCAGGAACTGGTGAGCTGACAGCCAGCACATTCTTCACCTCAGGGGACGACATCAGTGGTTCCTCCTTCTCATCGGCTCGGACGCTGAAAACGAGTGTCGCAGGAACACTTGGCACTTTCTCTCCTTCTTCAGGAACTCGTTCTGGACAGGGTAGTAAAGCACTTTGGTGGTCTTCTCGAGTGAACGTCACTTTCTTTCCTCCGGACTGAATCTCACCAACAAAACCTTCAGACCCAGGCTGTAGATCCACCAGGTTCGCCTTTACACGTTGGGACAGCACAGTCATTTCACCAGAGATGCTTGACACCTCCTCCACCTCTCCTTGGCGTCCGACATGGTGGTGCTGTCTTGTCCTAGGTGGAACTCTTCTCTTCCAGCCGTACCATTCCCTCCAGGGGCGACGTTCCTTCCAGTTAGCAGGACCCTCAGAGGGGTGAGCGGATCTCTGCCACCGCTCTTCTCGGGTAGGGCAATTTCTGAACATGTGTCCCACCTTTCTGCATGTCCAGCACTCACGTCTGCGTCTGTCTGGAGGGCGCTTCAGTCTAGATCGTCGACCTCGGCAGGGGACATCTTTCATCTGTGGTTGCTCTTCACCCCAGGATACGGAGTTACACTCTGGGGTCACCACCGAAACCGACTTCATGCTGCGTACCTCTCCTCTAACTCTTTCTGGCGGCTTCCGCATGTTATCTCGGGATAGGCCGCTGGTCCCCAGAACGGCAGTAATGGCTTTCCCCAGACTCTCGATCTCCTCCCAGATTCTTCTTATCTTCAGCTGGGAATTTCGGGTCCACATCGCCTCCTCTTCATTTTGACTGGGTGCGCCGCAGTTGTAGCATCTAGGCAATCTTCTTCGCCGAGCGGCACTAGTCTCACTTTGGAGGGCGGTCTCTCTTTTTCACACCGGAGGGCTGTACTCTGCAGCAGGGATCTTCTTATATTCAGCCACCTCCTTCTTCAAGTCTTCTACCCATTGAGGGGCTGTTACCTCCCTGCTCCATACCTTTCCCACTGGCACTACCACCCCTTGCTCTTGCTCGCGTGCCTCACTCCCGACCTCAGAGAAAGTCATGTCTGGCTTTACACGCATGCGCTCTCGCAGGGCCTGTTTCATCAATACATCTCGCAAGCCTGTCACCAGTTGGTCTCACAGTACAACGTCAATTGGCCCCACACCTATGCCGTCCTTCCGTATAATGGCAGTCTGAAGCTCCTGCAGTGCGTTCATATATTGCGTCACGGTCTCCCCCTCTCTTTGTACCCAGCGGAACAGTCGCATACACAGCTCCCTTACGTCAGTGGGGTCCCCATGCGTCTCCTCAAGTATACGTAATACTTTGTCCAGGGTATCTCTCGCCTGGGGGGGTCTGAGCATAACAGAGTCCCGTGCATCCCCCTCTAGGGCCATCACAGCTATTTCCGCCTGCAGAGCTTGTGTCATAGGATGCATCCACATCATCCCTCGGATGCGCTCCGTCCAACCCCACAACATGACATTACTCCCTGAAAATTTTGGCAAGTTAGCTAACATTGCTCCCAGGGAGATGCTAGACCTGGGGCCTCCCTCAACTGCTTGGTCTGCCCCTTCCGTGCTACCGTGTGACATCCTGCCGACTACGCCAAGTGTAATAGAGTGCAGGGTTGCGTATGTCACCACGGAACAGACAGACCAACTGTTGAAGGGGATTTATTAACAGGGGTAAAATTCTCCTCGCAGGGAGTAAACGGGGTTAATAGAGTCAAGTAAAACAGTAAACAGTTAAGCGGAATCAAAGGGTTAACGAGTGTTCTTGTAACTTATCAGCCCAGGGAGGTCCTGACTGGAGGGTCCTTTTCCCAATGTGGATACAGTCACCAGCAGGGCTTGAGATCCTGAAGTCTCTTCTGTGTTTCCTGGAAAGTCCGGGGTTAAGTCTCTCTGCAATCTGTTCTTCGCAAAGTGAAAGTGAAACCAGGAAATAGCACAGTCTCGTTGCTGTTGCAACAGCCTCTATGCACCAGGCTGACAGTGTCCCTGTATTAACGCTGTCACACACACTCTGGGTAGTTACTTATCACACTCAGGGATTCTTTGCTTGTCACTGCGGTCACCAGGAATTCTTTGCTTGTCACTGCGGTCACCAGAGCTGCACCATACCTCCCAACTTTTGAAGATGGGAAAGAGGGACAAAGTTTGCGGCGCGCTTCGCGCGCCGCGGCAAATTTTAGGCCACGCCTCTGACCACACCCATTCATAATTAGTCACACCCATATCCACATCCCAACCACACCCATTTAGCACTGCCGATCACACTGTTTCATATACAATAATTATAAACAAAAAAATATGGCCACCCAGTGCCCCATACTGTATAATGGCCACACATGATGCTCCATACTGTACGATGACCACACATGACGCTCCATAATATATAATGACCACACATGACGCTCCATAATATATAATGAACACACATGACGCTCCATACTGTATAATGAACACACATGATGCTCCATACTGTATGACCGCACATGATGCTCCATAGTGTATAATGACCGCACATGATGCTCCATACTGTATGACCGCACATGATGCTCCATACTGTATAATGAACACACATGATGCTCCATACTGTATAATGACCGCACATGATGCTCCATACTGTATGACCGCAAATGATGCTCCATACTGTATAATGACCGCACATGATGCTCCAGACTGTATAATGACCGCACATGATGCTCCAGACTGTATAATGACCGCACATGATGCTCCAGACTGTATAATGACCGCACATGATGCTCCAGACTGTATAATGACCGCACATGATGCTCCAGACTGTATAATGACCGCACATGATGCTCCAGACTGTATAATGACCGCACATGATGCTCCATACTGTATAATGACCGCACATGATGCTCCATACTGTATAATGACCGCACATGATGCTCCATACTGTATAATGGCCGCACATGATGCTCCATACTGTCTAATGACCGCACATGATGCTCCATACTGTATAATGACCGCACATGATGCTCCATATTGTATAATGACCACACATGATGCTCCATACTGTATAATGACATACAGGCACGCAGCTCACACACAGGCACGCAGCTCACACGCACGCAGCTCACAAACACATGCAGCTTTGACACAAATGCATCACACACGCAGCCATCACACACACACGCAGCCATCACACACACACACGCAGCCATCACACACACACACGCAGCCATCACACACACACACACACGCAGCCATCACACACACATGCAGCCATCACACACACACGCAGACATCACACACACACGCAGCCATCACACACACACACACACACGCAGCCATCACACACACACACACACACGCAGCCATCACACACACGCAGCCATCACACACACGCAGCCATCACACACACGCAGCCATCACACACACGCAGCCATCACACACACGCAGCCATCACACACACACGCAGCCATCACACACACACACAGCCATCACACACACACACACAGCCATCACACACACACACACGCGCAGCCATCACACATGCAGCCATCACACACGCAGCCATCACACACACACAGCCATCACACACACACGCAGCCATCACACACACACACACGCAGCCATCACACACACACACGCAGCCATCACACACACACACGCAGCCATCACACACACACACAGCCATCACACACACACCCAGCCATCACACACACACACGCAGCCATCACACACACACACGCAGCCATCACACACACACACACGCAGCCATCACACACACACGCAGCCATCACACACACACAGCCATCACACACACACACACGCAGCCATCACACACACACGCAGCCATCACACACACACGCAGCCATCACACACACACACGCAGCCATCACACACACACACGCAGCCATCACACACACACACACGCAGCCATCACACACACACACACGCAGCCATCACACACACACACACGCAGCCATCACACACACGCAGCCATCACACACACACAGCCATCACACACACACGCAGCCATCACACACACACAGCCATCACACACACACAGCCATCACACACACACACGCAGCCATCACACACACACACACGCAGCCATCACACACACACAGCCATCACACACACACAGCCATCACACACACACAGCCATCACACACACACAGCCATCACACACACACACCCAGCCATCACACACACACGCAGCCATCACACACACACACGCAGCCATCACACACATCACACACACACAATCTCCTCTGTGATGCAGGGGCGGCTGATGTCCATGTGCAGCTCTCTGCTGAAGTCTTCAGTCTCCTGCTCACAGCTCTGCACTATCCCGGCACCTCCCCCGTCTCTCCTTCTCTGCCGGGATAGCAGCTAAGAGCAGAAGCCGGAGCTCCGTGCACACACAGCCAGAGGTAGTGAATCGCTGACCTTTCTTCTTGATTGCTGCAGGCTCTCTCCTTCAGCGTGGCAGCGCCGCACAGGGGGCGGGAGGGGGGGGGGGTGTTGCGCGGGCGGTCAGGAGGCAGCTTTTATAAAAAAAAAAAAAAAACAGGCTCTCTCTACGTCCCGGAAGTGGGCGGGGCTTCACCGGCGGCCGCAAATTCGGGATTTTAAATGCCCGAAGCGGGACAGCGGGACCCCGGTGCCAAAGCGGGACTGTCCCGCTGAAATCGGGACGGTTGGGAGGTATGGCTGCACAGTCACTGTCTCTGATTCTGGAGGCTTCCAAATCTACACCCCCACATCCAGCCTTCACTCTGGTGGGTATCTCAGCCTCAGTGCCCTCACGGGGAGCACTACTTTTAGGGGAGCGCGGCGCTGCAGCCTGCCCTCTCTTTGGCGCCCTGCCTTCTCTCTGCTCTCCCGCTCTTTTCTGACCACACCTCTCTTTTCCCAGCAGTCCCCTGGTCCCCTCTGTCCAGGGCAGAAAGTCTTCCCCCCAGCAACCCAGCTGTCTGACTGAGTGGTTCCAGGCAAGGAGCAGGGAAAGCAACCTCCTTACAGAGTACAGTTCACTTCAAGATTCTAGAAGGGGTTTTGCTCTGCACTCAATATTAATGTCTGTCTCTCTTCCGCTTACCATCCCCAGACAAATGGTCAGACTGAGCGTACCAACCAGACGCTGGAACAATATCTAAGATGCTATGTCAGCCATCTCCAGGATGATTGGTTGGAGTTGTTGCCGTTAGCCGAATTTTCATATAATAATTCTCAGAGCGCCTCCACTAAATTTACACCTTTCTTTGCCAATCTGGGTTATCATCCGTGTATTTTACCTAGGTCTCCAATTAATTCTCCGGTTTCAGCAGTGGAGGAAAGGCTGACTGTGATGAGACAAAAGCTGGAGGTTCTGAAGGAATCCCTGACCACGGCTCAAGAACGTTATAAGAGAACGGCTGATGGATTCCGTAAACCTGCACCCATGTTCAAGGTAGGAGATTCCGTGTGGTTAGCAACTAAGAATCTGAAGTTGAATGTTCCTTCACAAAAATTTGGACAGAAATTCATTGGCCCTTTCAAGATCAACGGTATCGTTAGCTCTGTGGCCTGCCGGCTGAAGCTACCTAGGACTATGAAGGTACACCCAGTTTTTCATGTATCTTTACTAAAGCCTGTATCTCCTAATACCTTCCAGGGACGTGTTGTGCCACCTCTGCAACCTGTGGTGATTGATGGGCAAGAACAATTCGTGGTGGAGGAAATTATTGATTCCAGGATTCGCAGGAATCGGCTCCAATATCTGATAAGATGGCAGGGATATCCCCCTGAGGAAGACCCTTGGGAACCTGTGGAAAACACCAATGCCCAACAGAAGATTTCTCGTTTTCATCAGAGATTCCCTGAGAAACCAGGTCCAGGATCGTCCTGAGGCCGCTTCTAAGGAGGGAGTAATGTCAGGACTCTGAACATTTTTTACCTTTTGTGCATTACTGCCCTTTTCCAACATGGCGTCTTTGGTCTCATGTGCACTTGTCTTCCTGCTATAAAACTCCACCCCAGTCTTCAGTCTGTGCTAGATTATTCTGCTTTGCATCCAGCTCCTGATTACTCCCTGGCCTTGCACCTGCACCTGCTCCTGTGAACCTGTGTTGGAGATCCTGCCACTCTGCTCTGAGTTCCTGCTGCATACACCAGTGTTCAGTAATCCTCCTTCATCTGCAGCTCGTGTTACTTCCATCTGCATTTGCTGGACATGTAAGCTGTTTCTGCTCTGCAAAACCTGAGACTATTAACCAGGCCTCCCTGGTTGAGCTAAGATGATTTGAACTGCCTAATAGCATATCTATCTGTGTCTGGACTAAGTCAAGGATCTATTCGTGTCAAGTTTCCTCAAGAATAACTGTGCTTCATAGACTTTCTGTTTGTTTGCATCTACCTCTGAAGTTTCCTATTGACTGCTAAGCTGCATTTATTATTTGCACCAAGTGTTGTGGACTTGAGTTTCTCTCTGCACCTGCTTGAATCACCGTGTGATAATATAGACTTTACCACTTATAAAACTGTGTCCTGTAGTTGTCTTGTTCCACGCAAAGAGTCTCCTGAATTATCCCCTATAATTATTACAATAAGTGTTTGTAGTATAAGGTGCGGCCACCTTTAGAATAAATAAGGATATACATATAAGGCTGCATGAATCGGCCACCGGCCAGTATCTGTATATGTACTGAATTTTATCAGCTAAGAAAATACATAGTTAAGTTTGATAAATGTGGAACAAAATGTAACCTAACCTAAAAGTTTATTTATTTATTTATTTATTTTAATTAATAATAGGATAGAAAGATGCAGGAGGGGTAAAACTAGGAACAGAATCAATAGACACAATCATAGTCAAGGAGTCAGCCGGGGTCAGATACCAGGTGATCATCATTAAAAGCCCGGTCAGGCGAGCAGTAGGATTACCGCGGAGCCTGGTGACTAGGGTGATATCGTAACATGGCCGGGTCTAGATGTAAGTCAGAAGGCCACAGGTAGCTGGTGAAGGTCCTTCTGTACAGGTCCAGCTGTGATGGTGGATCTGCTGGACTTCAGGGCGCGGGATGCTTAGGTTTCCCGTCCTTTAGATGGTTCTAGGGCAACAGTGGCAACAAGCAAATATGCGAGCAGCCCTGGATAATCCGCGCCGGCAGGATGATAAGATCCGGCGGAGGATGGAACCTATGAGAAGAGGAATAAATATAATGTAAGTGATGGGACTCCATATGACATGATACTACTGTGCGGTCACTGTGGCCGGACGGCAGAGGAATATTATCACACAGAGATCAGGGATCATTGTCAGCCATCATACATGTGATAATCCCATCACTGACAGATTACGTCGGCTTCACATGAATGATTCTCACTGACATCACACAACATGGAGCTGATTCTCACACTTACCTCGTCTGTTTTTCCCCTTTTTTCCATTTTCTGATTTTTCTTTTTCTATGCTCAGATTTATTGTTGATTTTGTTTCCTCCTGAGCTGGAAATTCTGATCAGAAAGTAAAAAAAAACCCCTCAGTAATGTCATATCTTAATTGGGATCTGCTTTGTCTCCTGAATTTAGTAGGATTGTTCTAGTCCTGTCTCCTTTAGTCCTGATACTCTGGTATTATATCATAATAGGGCAGAATACGTCCTATATAATGTACATAGAATGTAAGTCCGCAAGGACAGGGTCCTCTCCCCTCTGTACCAGTGTGTCACTGTAAACCTGTTTACTGTAAATGATATCTATAACTCTGTATGTAACCCCTTTCTCATGTGCAGCACCATGGAATTAAAGGTGCTATATAAAAAAATAATAATAATAATAATCCCATCTGAGGGGCATTAGATGTGTCACTGAAATAGAGCTGTAAACGCCCTGTGTGCCGCCATATGGTGCATCACTGATGAGCGATATTCTAATATAGGAGACGATGTCTCTTTATGATGATTTAGGTTATTGGACGCTACAACATATCTCACAGAATCCATAAAAAAAATTGTACAAAATTAGTGATATAGAGATACAGTATAGGCCCATGGGCAACATAATTGGGATCCATAGAAACACCAGAAAAGTCCTGGAGCACTAGTCCAATATAAAATATCAACATTTATTTATTCAAAAAGTACAAATACCAATATATTTTAAAAAGACTAATACCATTCATTGTAAAAGTAAGAACCAGGTGATAATGGAGGGCATAATGAGAACAAAAAGAACCAGCTCATCCATAGATCAAATGAAGTAGATATGAGGAATACATGCTAGATGATTTGTTAATATGTTCATACAAGAAGTCCCCGAAGTAAAGTGCAAGAGCTTTTAGCAGTTTCTGATATAGTAGGTGCAGCATGATGTTGCTGAGGGGCATATTGTATGCTTAATCAAATACAAGTTAACAAACAGGTGAAAAGTAAATAACCCACTCAACCAATAATATACATTTACTGCAAATGACTATTAAATCACATGATCCAGGTTCTTACCCATAATGATCCAGTGAGCAGCCCCTACGCGCGTTTCGCGTGGTATTCCTGGGGGGGGGCTGTGGATCTATGGATGAGCTTGTTTTTTTTTTTGTTCTCATTGTGCCCTCCATTATCACCTGGTTCTTAGTTTTACATTGAATGTCCTTAAGGTACCTTCACACTAAGCGACTTTGCAGCGAGAACGACGACGATCCGTGACGTTGCAGCGTCCTGGATAGCGATCTCGTTGTGTTTGACATGCAGCAGCGATCTGGATCCCGCTGTGATATCGCTGGTCAGAGCTAGAAGTCCAGAACTTTATTTTGTCGCTTGATCACCCGCTGTCATTGCTGTATCGGCGTGTGTGACGCCGATACAGCGATGTGTTCACTTGTAACCAGGGTAAACATCGGGTTACTAAGTGCAGGGCCGCTCTTAGTAACCTGATATTTACCCTGGTTACCATTGTAAAAGTAAAAAAAAAACACTACATACTCACCTTCTGATGTCTGTCACGTCCCCCGGCGTCCGCAGGATTACGCGCTGCTGCCGAGAACTTCCTGCACTGAATGTGTCAGCGCCGGCAGTAGCAGAGCACAGCGGTGACGTCACCGCTGTGCTCTGCTTTACTGCCGGCGCTGACACATTCAGTCAGTGCAGGAAGCTCTGAGCAGCAGGGCGTAACACTGGACGCCGGGGGACGTGACAGACATCAGAATGTGAGTATGTGCTGTTTTTTTTTTTTACTTTTACAATGGTAACCAGGGTAAATATCGGGTTACTAAGCGCGGCCCTGCGCTTAGTAACCCGATATTTACCCTGGTTACCCGGGTGCTGCAGGGGGACTTCGGCATCGTTGAAGACAGTTTCAGACAGTCGTTCCCCCGATCGTTGGTCGCTGGAGAGAGCTGTCTGGGTGACAGCTCCCCAGCGACCTAAACAGCGACGTTGCAGCGATCGGCTCGTTGTCTATATCGCTGCAGCGTCGCTGAGTGTGACGGTACCTATAGTCTTTTTGACCTATGTTGGTATTTGTACTTTTTGAATAAATAAATTTTGACATTTTATCTTGGACTAGTGATCCAGCTCTTTTTTGGTGGTCTATTGCAAGTTATGGAGTGTCCCTAATATACTAGGTCTGTCAAAACTCTGTTTTGTGGAGTCTAAATTTAGTGGTTTGTGCTACTATGTTTTCTGCTTTAGTATTATTGTTTTCACAATTGGGATCCATGAAACTTGAATAACATAGGAGTCCTATTACAGATAAACCAGGTGGAAATATTTGAGCCTTGAAGTCAACATCCACATTGTTGGTGCTGCAGATATGGACATACCTGATAGTGAAGACGAGGATGGTAAGATGGTAATAGCGTCGTCTCTGTCATTTACAGAAACAGAATCTTTTTGCCTGTTTGGAAGAAGAAAAACATATAAATCACAAATAAACACAGTATAAAAGCGGTTGACTCACTATAAGAACACCAACTATAAGGCCTAATAGGACGTATGACTGCCATAGTGGGGAAGGTCTTCTACTCAAAACTAACTTTTACAGGACAGAGTGGAAAACAACTACCAAGAATGTCTGGCATGGTATACTACATCTCTTCTATAATGACAGCAGCACTAAAATTGCATAACCATCCACAACTATGGGCAGTTATCACCAGCAGTTACTAAGGCCAAAAGCACAATGACCTCTAACCATGGGATGGTGGATGCTGCATTTGATATTATGGTATTTATGTCCTATGTTTGCTGTTGCACATATATCAGTCTGGAGCTCCCAGTAATGGCCCCATAATCTACTCACATTTCTGAGATATTTGTACTGGATTCTGGGGTACAATCTGGAGAAGACTTGGGATTCTCATTAATCTTCATCCTGATAATGGTGGTACAGAGCTACATGCGGAAGAAATAAGATATGAAATAATTGTATGTCTACCTTTATAAGTCTTTTTATACATATTTGGGATTTATTAATCACATACTTACTTTAGCAAGCCTTTCCGAAGATGATGTAAAATTGTTGAAGTCAAGGTTCTCATTGTCCTCACTTGTGGCCTTCTCATCCTCTGAGACCAGATCTTTTTCTGCATTAGCATGGTCTGCAAGGCATAGGTAATGAAGTGTTATTAGAGCTTGTCAGTAAAACACAGTCACCATTTATTAATGGAAACCGATTTTCACAAAATAAGGAAGAGGAGACAAACAGACACTTAGTCTAGATGATGTCTCCTTCTACTTACTGATAAATAAGCTGGTGTCCACATCTGATGCAAGCTGAGGAACGTACACCGGCTTTTGATTTGGAAGGGTATCAAAGTCTAAGTCACTAAGAAATGGATGACCCTTGATCTCAAATGCTCCTCCTGGATAAAGGAATACAAAAGTGATGCGGACATTGTCAGAGACAGCTTCATATCGGAACAGTTTATCTTACTTTGAGCTAATTACACAACTGAGCAGACATGTAGAAAATAGACTGAAAATCTTAGTATGGAGAACTATAAATGGAGAAGCTGATAGAGAAGTAATGATCATCATGGACATGAGTGATATGTCCTCAGGGTAATAAGGGAATATTAATTATTGTATCTGTTACCTGTCCCAAGTCTATCCACAGGATTTGTTCTGAGCAGCTGAGTGATGAGGTCCTGAGCATCGGGTGGAGTAGTTTGATGACTATCCCAAATTATGTCTCCTGTTATATAGAAAATTACAGAACATAAAACCTCTTTACTGGACTGTAAGATAAAGCAAAGGAAGTAACTAAACTAAGAGAACCAGTAAAAGTAATGATCAGATTATTCTACTTACCAGTGACCACATTTTCATAAAGCTCAGATAGGGAATCTTCATCAAATGGTGCATATCCCTGGAAAAATTCATATAATATGATGCCCATTGCCCACCAGTCAACAGGTCTTCCATAGCCTTGCTTTAGGATGACCTCAGGGGCTTTGTAATCAGGGGTGCCACTTGTCTGGAAACCAACAGAAAATAGGATGAGAATCGATTAAACGATTATCACAAGTTCTTGACATAAAAACAGAATTACAGAAATACAAAAAAATCATTGGAAAAGTTCTCTAAAAATGGGAAGAGAAAATAAAATTATAAGATTTGTATAGAACAAGTTCTTGTAGGTAATGCTGACCTCGCAGTCCAGGAACTCTCTGGAGATGTCCTCTGCTGAGCGCTTGTAGGTATTGGTGTTTGGTATCATGGCACCAAGCTTTGAAAGTCCAAAGTCGGTAATTTTAATATGTCCAGTAGATGTTATCAGGAGGCTGTGAAAGAGAAGATGATTTTAGCTTCATAGACCATGAGATAATAAATGATGACTTTCCCTCTTTATTACTGTAAGGGGCACTTACTTTTCCGGCTTCAGGTCTCTGTGCACCACACCGTAACTATGCAGGTATTCCACACCAAGAACCGCTTCTGCAAAGTACATGCGGGCCAAGGGGACAGAGAAAGGACCCATGGTGCTTAAAAGGGTCTCACAGTCTCCACCTATAGAAGAAAGGAAATAAGACCGGTGAGGGGTTTATACAGCAGATCACCATGATGTACAGTGAGAAGTGAGGCAAATTTTAGGCCGCGCCTCTGACCACACCCATTCATAATTAGTCACACCCATATCCACGTCCTAACCACACCCATTTAGCAATGCTGATCACACTGTTTCATATACAATAATTATAAACAAAAAAATATGGCCACACAGTGCTCCATACTGTATAATGACCACACATGATGCCCCATACTGTATAATGGCCACACATGACGCTCCATACTGTATAATGACCGCATGCATACTGTATAATGGCCGCACATGATGCTCCATACTGTATAATGACCGCACATGATGCCCCATACTGTATAATGACCACACATGAGGCTGCCTACTGTATAATGACCGCACATGATGCTCCATACTGTATAATGACCGCACATGATGCTCCATACTGTATAATGGCCCCACATGATGCTCCATACTGTATAATAACCACACATGATTCTCCATACTGTATAATGACCACACATGATGCTCCATACTGTCTAATGACCGCACATGATGCTCAATACTGTATAATGACCGCACATGATGCTCCATACTGTATAATGGCCCCACATGATTCTCCATACTGTATAATGACCACACATGATGCTCCATACTGTCTAATGACTGCACATGATGCTCCATACTGTATAATGACCGCACATGATGCTCCATACTGTATACTGGCCGCACATGATGCTCCATACTGTATAATGACCGCACATGATGCTCCATACTGTATAATGACCGCACATGATGCTGCATATTGTATAATGACCGCACATGATGCTCCATACTGTATACTGGCCGCACATGATGCTCCATAATGTATACTGGCCGCACATGATGCTCCATACTGTATAATGACCGCACATGATGCTCCATACTGTATAATGACCGCACATGATGCTGCATACTGTATAATGACCTCACATGATGCTCCATACTGTATACTGGCTGCACATGATGCTCCATACTGTATAATGACCGCACATGATGCTGCATACTGTACAATGACTGCACATGATGCTCCATACTGTATAATGACCACACATGATGCTGCATACTGTATAATGACCGCACATGATGCTCCATACTGTATAATGACCGCACATGATGCTCCATACTGTCTAATGACCGCACATGATGCTCCATACTGTATAATGACTGCACATGATGCTCCATACTGTATAATGACCGCACATGATGCTCCATACTGTCTAATGACCGCACATGATGCTGCATACTGTATAATGGCCACAGTTCTCCATACTGTATAATGACATACAGGCACACAGCTCACACACACGGCTCACACACACCTCACACACATGCAACATCACACACACATGCAGTATCACACATACACACGCAGCATCACAAACGCAGCTCACAAACACATGCAGCTTTGACACAAATGCATCACACACGCAGCCATCACACACACACACGCAGCCATCACACACACACACACGCAGGCAGCCATCACACACACACACGCAGCCATCACACACACACGCAGCCATCACACACACCCGCAGCCATCACACACACGCAGCCATCACACACACGCAGCCATCACACACACACACCCATCACACACACGCAGCGAAGCGCGCCGCAGCAAATTTTAGGCCACACCTCTGACCACACCCATTCATAATTAGTCACACCCATATCCACTTCCCAACCGCACCCATTTAGCACTGCTGATCACACTGTTTCATATACAATAATTATAAACAAAAAAATATGGCCACACAGTGCTCCATACTGTATAATGACCACACATGATGCCCCATACTGTATAATGGCCACACATGACGCTCCATACTGTATAATGACCACACATGAGGCTGCCTACTGTATAATAACCGCACATGATGCTCCATACTGTATAATGACCGCACATGATGCTCCATACTGTATAATGGCCCCACATGATTCTCCATACTGTATAATGACCACACATGATTCTCCATACTGTATAATGACCACACATGATGCTCCATACTGTCTAATGACCGCACATGATGCTCAATACTGTATAATGACCGCACATGATGCTCCATACTGTATAATGGCCCCACATGATTCTCCATACTGTATAATGACCACACATGATGCTCCATACTGTCTAATGACCGCACATGATGCTCCATGCTGTATAATGACCGCACATGATGCTCCATACTGTATACAGGCCGCACATGATGCTCCATACTGTATAATGACCACACATGATGCTCCATACTGTATAATGACCGCACATGATGTTGCATATTGTATAATGACCACACATGATGCTCCTTACTGTATACTGGCCGCACATGATGCTCCATAATGTACACTGGCCGCACATGATGCTCCATACTGTATAATGACCGCACATGATGCTCCATACTGTATAATGACCGCACATGATGCTGCATACTGTATAATGACCGCACATGATGCTCCATACTGTATACTGGCTGCACATGATGCTCCATACTGTATGATGACCGCACATGATGCTGCATACTGTATAATGACCGCACATGATGCTCAATACTGTATACTGGCTGCACATGATGCTCCATACTGTATGATGACCGCACATGATGCTGCATACTGTATAATGACTGCACATGATGCTCTATACTGTTTAATGACCGCACATGATGCTGCATACTGTATAATGACCGCACATGATGCTCCATACTGTATAATGACCGCACATGATGCTCCATACTGTCTAATGACTGCACATGATGCTCCATACTGTATAATGACTGCACATGATGCTCCATACTGTATAATGACCGCACATGATGCTGCATACTGTATAATGGTCACAGTTCTCCATACTGTATAATGACATACAGGCACGCAGCTCACACACACGCTCACACACACGGCTCACACACACCTCACACACATGCAGCATCACACACACATGCAGTATCACACATACACACGCAGCATCACAAACGCAGCTCACAAACACATGCAGCTTTGACACAAATGCATCACACACACAGCCATCACACACACGCAGCCATCACACACACACACGCAGCCATCACACACACACACGCAGCCATCACACACCCACGCAGCCATCACACGCACACGCAGCCATCACACACAGGCAGCCATCACACACACACGCAGCCATCACACACACGCAGCCATTACACACACACACACCCATCACACACACGCAGCCATCACATACACACCAGATACCTCATACACACATGACACACATGCAGCATCTCACACACAGACATGCAGCATCTCACACACACACACATGCAGCATCTCACACACACACACACACACATGCAGCAGCAGCATCACACACACACACACACACACTCTCCTCTGTGGTGCAGGGGCGGCTGATCTGTCCATGTGCAGCTCTTCAGTTTCTCCTGCTGCTCACAGCTCTGCACTGTCCCGGCACCTCCCCGTCTCTCCTTCTCTGTGCGGGGATACTAGGTAAGAGCAGGAGAAGCCAGAGCTCCGTGCACACACAGGAGGTAGTGAGTTGCTGACCTTTCATGTTGATTGCTGCTGGCTCTCTGCCTCAGCATGGCAGCGCAGCGCCGCACAGGGGGCGGGGAGGGGGAAGGGGGGGCAGGGTCGCTCGGGAGGTGACCCACCCTGCTTTTATGAAAAAAAAAAAACAGCCACAAACCTAAGTTACTCAGGTGCCACCCCCTGCATTGTCCCCGCCCTAGGCACGTAGTGCGGGACAACTAATGTCCCTCCCGGGATCCCGGGGCTGACTGTCAAAATCAGGACAGTCCCGCGTGATCCGGGACGGTTGGGAGGTATGGGCATGGGGTGAATATAATACAATATACGTGTCCTACCTCCTACATACTCCATGACCATACACAGGTGAGATCTAGTAGGGAAGGAGCAGAGCATGGAGACCACAAAGGGACAATCTGCGAATGTTAGGATGTCCCTCTCCAGATAGGCCCTTCCCACTCTCTGTGGAGTATCCAGGTTCCGCTTGGCCAATTTCTTCATTGCAAAGATCTTTTGAGAGGCTTTATGGTGCACTAAGTAGACAGACCTGGAGAGAAAGAGAATCCATGGTTTATAATGAACCCGTATAAACAGTCTGTATATACAAGTCATTACATGATCTTCTGTACTAATGTTTAATACCAGCAGTCCGGCCATCACTAGAAATCCACATCTAGAAATACATAAAAGAGCTCCACATAGATGATGGGAGGTCTGCACAATGCCCCGTCTGCCAGACCCTCACCCAGGTCACATTATAGATGAGAGAATCTACAGAAATTCATCTTGGGCAGATTCGCTATAACCGACCAGTAGATACGATTCAGTCCAAATAAAAATTGGTTTAAATTGAAAATGCTCCAATTGTTGTAAGTGTAATGTATTATGTCATCCCTTTCCTTACAGACTGATTTGTTACAGATCAGTTCGCTCAGATTATATAACGGAGATGAATAGTGACATTAGATGTGGACAGTGATGTGGACTCAGATCGTTTCCCTATGACAACACTGAATGGCAGAGCACAGAGGCAGAAGCATTGTCATAGGGAACCCTGAGAAATGGGGACTATGGGAACAGAAATCTCACCCAAAAGTTCCACTGCTGATCAGTTTAGATGTCTCATAGTCGCTCATACGCGGCTCTCCTGCCGGGATCAATGATCTGATCAAGTCCTAGAAAAGAATAAGAGAAAATACTAAGATATAAGATATAGAAGCTGCAGGAAAACATCTCAGGAGGTAAAAACTTCTATTCCTGTATTATGTCCCCGCTGATTTACACTGATCCGACTTAGGGGACGATACAAGCCAGATGCATGGATGTAATATAAGGGGGATCCTCTATTCACCAGTATTATTGTAATGTGCTGGCTAAAACGGGAGATCACACAGGGGAGAACCTACAGGGAATCTATCATCAGGTTTGTGCTATGTAATCTGGGAGCAGTTATGATTTAGGAGCAGAGACCCTGATTCCAGCAATGTGTTACTTACTAGGCTTTGTGTTGTTGTTTTAATAAAATCAGTATTTGATCAGCAGGAGATTATCACTAGGACTATGTGTCTCGTGTCATGTAGTCCTATTGCTCTGTATACCCACCACCACCACTGAATAGCAGTTTTCTGCCTATGCACAGTGTACACAGAAAGCTTCCAATCAGTGGTGTGGGCGGTGTTATACAAGGCTCAGGATTCAGAGCTCTGCTAGATCTGCAGCAGAGAAAACAGGGATATTATCACATCTGCTGCCCTCAGTAAAGTAAGTGAAATATCACTGGAATCAGGGTCTGTGTCCCTACATTATGCTTCAGCATAAACATTGTGACAGATTCCATTTAACCCCTTCACCCCCGGAACTTTTCCATTTTTTCGTTTTCGTTTTTCGCTCTCCTCCTTCCCAGAGCCATAACTTTTTTACTTTTTTGTCAATATGGCCATGTGAGGGCTTATTTTTTGCGGGACGAGATGTACTTTTGAATGATACCATTGGTTTTACCATGCCGTGTAACAGAAAACGGGAAAAAAATTCCAAGTGTGATGAAATTGCAAACAATTGTTTTTTGTTTGGCTTATTTGCTAGGCTCATCAAATGCTAAAACTGACCTGCCATTATGGTTCTCCAGGTCATTACGAGTTCACAGACACCTAACATGTCTAGGTTATTTTTTATCTAAGTGGTGGAAAAAAATTCCAAATTTTGCAAAAAAAAAAACAACTTTTTTATATTTTTTACTTTTTTTATATTTTTAAACACTTTTTTTAAATTTTGGCATGCTTCAATAGCCTCCATAGGAGGCTAGAAGCATGCACAATTCAATTGGCTCTGCTACATAGAGGTGAAATACAGATCACCTCTATGTAGCAGAAATCCAGGTGTACTTTGAACGCCGACCACAGGGTGGCGCTCAAAGCAATCGGCCATCAACAACCATAGAGGTCTCAAGGATCATGTGACGGGGGTCAGCGGTGGGGGCACTTCCGGCCGCGCTGCCGGGAGCGCTTGACGGCGGCATTTAACTAGTTAATGGGCGCGAGCGGATCGCGATTCCGTTCGCGCTCATTGCGCGCACATGTCAGCTGTACAAAACAGCTGACATATCGCGGCTTTGAGGTGGGCTCACCGCCGAAGCCCACCTCAAAGCAGGGGATCTGCCAGCTGACGTACTATTCCGTCAGCTGGCAGAAAGGGGTTAATATAAATGCTATTATCTAACCCCATAGTGTCACCTACACTTAGAACAGAGCCGTCCCATGATTATATGGGGGATAACACTGGACGGGTCACTCACACCCCATGATGTGGTGATACACAGACACCCCTATATCTCTATGATACTTACACCGGCAGATTCTTGGATCTCCGGGATCTCACAGTTTCCACTGTCGGGATTCGCCAGCGCTGATGGTTCTAAAATAGTGATGAAGAAATAAAATGTATTAGACGATATCAATCCTACATACATAATCCCGCAATATAATGGAGAAATGACAAGACATCTGTAAATGGGATTAATCCTCGTTATATGAGGATTCTACATATGAGAACGTACGGAGCATCCACAGATAAATGTAATGTAAATGGTGCAGGACCCCCAATCATCATATGAATGCGGAGCCCCCCCACCCTCGCTGCACATGTGAGTGATGGGCAGAGAGCTGAAGCATAGCAGCCATATGCAAATTATCCTGGGAGTGATTTGGGGGGGTGTCACTGAACTCGGATTTCTTCTTCCCGCCCCCAGTGCACTTCCATCCTGATTTCTTATGGCTTCTACATTACATTTCTCCTGACTGGCACATTGGATTCAGTAAACAAATACTTTTTATTAGGGGAGAACGTCCTATACAGTCATACCACCCCTTCTATATGTAACATGTGCTGCCAGGTTCAAAGAAAAACAGACTAGGTCCTATATATGGGGATCACCACAATACGAATATGGCATAAATGTGAACACAGCTTTATTGAGTAACACAAAAAAGTGACATAAACACTTACAATTAAAAACATTTAAAAAGCATGATTATGCTATACACAACAGCCCCTAATACGGCAGTAACCCACATAGGACTCGACAGTATAACCTTATATATAGTATGTTCTCACAAAGACCAACCTGGCCATACAGTGATGAATGTAGGCCATAATACCTTGGCACTCCCCTGGATAATATACAATTGTACAAACTATTGATAACAAATGAAAAAGACATGCATATGACAATAGAAAATGTGAAGCTGACACCAACACATAAATTCCTGCACCCTAGGTCCAGAATAAAGGACCAAACCGCACAAACCTGCCTAGCAATAAAAAACAGATGTGCATATGGACGAATATACTACAAGGTAGCAGGGACTGTTAGGCTAGGTTCACATTGCGTTAGGGCAATCCGTTTAGCGCTAGCGCTAGCGGATTGTGCTAACGCAATATTTATTTAGGGGCCGTGTTAGGGGTCGCGTTAACGTCCCCGCTCTTGCAGATCCCCGATCTGCGAGAGCGGGGAACGGACCTCGGGCGCGCCGCGGACGCTGCAAGCAGCGTCCGGGGCGCGACACAGAAGAACGGCACATCGTTAGCGTGAGCCGAAAAAGGCACGCGCTAACGATGCGCTACAGGGAAACTTCACATTGCTGTCAATGGGTGCGCTAACGGACCCGTTGCACGGCGTTAATTGCGACATTTTCGCCGTGCAACGCTGTCCGTTAGCGTGCACACATTAACGCAATGTGAACCTAGCCTTAACAAGCAGAGCAGTCACTTGTAATATGCAAACCACAATCCGCCACAAAAATGCTGAGAGAGTAACACAAGGACCTCTCATGAGAGTCTCCTGACGAAGCCACCCTGTGTGGTGGCGACACGCGTTGGGTCTCTTAGTAGCCCACGTTAGGACTCTCATGAGAGGTTCTACAGGCTTAGGCAGGACATGCCTTTGGGTACTATACATTGATTGCCTCTCTTTCATATGTGGCCTCTATATTTTCCTTGTGTTACTCTCAGCATTTTTGTGTTTTTTATTGCTAGGCAGGTTTGTGCGGTTTGGTCCTTTATTCTGGACCTAGGGTGCAGGGATTTATGTGTTGGTGTCAGCTTCACATTTTCTATTGTCATATGCATATCTTTTTCATTTGTTATCAATAGTTTGTACAATTGTATATTATCCAGGGGAGTGCCAAGGTATTATGGCCTACATGCATCACTGTATGGCCAGGTTGGTCTTTGTGAGAACATACTATATATAAGGTTATACTGTCGAGTCCTATGTGGGTTACTGCCGTATTAGGGGCTGTTGTGTATAGCATAATCATGCTTTTTAAATGTTTTTAATTGTAAGTGTTTATGTCACTTTTTTGTGTTACTCAATAAAGCTGTGTTCACATTTATGCCATATTCGTATTGTGGTGATCCCCATATATAGGACCTAGTCTGTTTTTCTTTGAGCATGTTCATTATTGTGTAGGTCCTGGTGGCATCCCACTGACCGTGGTGCCCCCTCATAACTAATTTATGTGCTGCCAGGTTCCCATTACATGGAGCAGAGAGTGAATCTGCCATTATTCCCTGCTCCGTGTAATCTCCGGATATTCCCTGTAGTGATCGGCTCACCTGTCATCAGATCGCTGCTCGGCTCCGGCTGACTCCTATCAGGGTCAGAGGTTTCCGGGGGGGTCACATACTCCCCACTTTCGTCATCGCCTTCTGGTGTTTCCTAATAGATATAATATAGAAAATTAATATGTGGAAGATTTACAGATACAGCAATTGTGACTCGACAAATCACGCGCCGTCATGAGAACTTTTCTCAGAAACTTCTCTCACTTATGTGGATTAAGATGAGGTAATATTGAAAAATCTCACGATCGGTGTCAGATTTTATTTTCTGCACCGTGATATCCCAGAGCTGCGCTCTCCGCGCTCTTTACACCATGGAAACATCTTGTGCCTCATTCATTACAGTAATGGGTAGAATTGCTTTACACTGCAGCTCCTCTCCACAAGTCCACATTAATATACTGTATAATGGACTTGTATGCAGAACATTTCTGTAATGACGTCTATTATCTCAGCTGCAGCATTTACAAGCAGGAAAACTCTGATAGAGCGAGAAAGAAGGGAAAATACCGACTTCCCCCACTGAGCTGTGACTACCTCAGCAGAATACAGACTGTCCTCACAGAGGAGGGAGCAGCACAGACAGGCGGCCATAAAACCTCCTGTGCCTGCCGGGGACTGACAGGGAGGCCTGTAAGATCTAACCCCAGGTCTTCTGATACCTGACCGGTGATCTGGAGAAGATCAGAAAACAAGGACGTGTGATAGAGAAGATGATGGCTCCTTACCGGGCGTTCTGACGAGCGGGCCGGACCTTCCAGGACACACAGGACTTTTTCGGCCAGTTGTTTCATAAAAGCCAAATCTCCATATTGAGATCTATTTTCAGCCTATAAAGAAGAAAAGAAACAAAAATTATGATATGAGAAAAGTCCCAATGGAGGCGGCCATTGTATGTGACGTCTGCTCCTCTCTGCAGATACAATGGCTCCATATCTGGGGACTCCTATATAGGAGGAAAGAAGAAGCTTCCATCCCACCATTATTATCTATGATTATGGAGACGTTTTGTGCGGAGCGTCCGCCATTTACCTGGTGTAGTAATGTCTTGATGTTGTGACGTAAATCAGTCAGATACTCTGACGTTAGTTGACCTTGTCGGTTTTTGGTCAGGCAGTCCTTTACTAGCTGCACCACCAGCCGGTGAGTGAAGCAGAGGACGCCATCGGGTGGTAGAAGCTCAATGTCAGGGTGATTGATGATAAGAATCTCCCACAAAGCTTGTACTTGAAAATGATTCAGACGTAATTCAGCCATAGTGAAAAATTGCAACTGCTCTCTGTCACTAAGGAACCAAAAATGGCACCGGTGATTCCGTGTACATTGTAGAAGTAGGGAATGTCGTCTGTGATGTCACAATAGCCGGGAATCACCAGTGATGTCATAATGGCTGATCATCACCAGTGATGTCATCGTGGCCAAGCAGCACCAGTGATGTCATCACGGAATCTTGTGATAGAATCTTCAAGGATCGGCTGTGCACAAATAGATGCTGCCTGGCAATATTTTGGGTTCGCTCACACCTGTCTATAAATAATTGGTCCCATTCTTATCCAGGACAGTGGGATGAGTTTTTCTCTCTTGTGCTGTCCGTGTAGAATCCATTATTTTATTCTGCAACTATTAATCTTTTCCAGGACCATTTACAGCTTCATATGCTACAGAATTGTAATGTCTCCGAAAAACTCGGTTGTCAGTAAGGCATGTGACTATTTTCTGGCACTGCCCAATTTTGGACTGAAATCACAGCATGCTGCTTTTTTTCTCATGCCAAATACGTGCTGTGTTTTTTCGCGCATTTTTATCATTCACTTGAATGGGCAAAGACTGAAAGACTTGACATAACACTGATTAAAAAAAAAAAGCACTGACATTTCAGAAATCACATTCTCTAGACTGGTTCTATAAAATGCAGCATTTTTTGGCACCGAAAAAAAAAACCCTTAAGAAACAGCACTTGTGGAATCACCCTAAAGATATCCTCAGTAGTGATGGGTGCATGTGCTCTGATAATGCAGTATCCGAGCATGTTCGTGTATTGAGCGAGTTTCTTCGGCGTGCCTGAAAAATATGTTTGAGTCCCCGCGGCATCTCGAGCAAAGTTTTCTGGCACTCCGAAAAGTTTGATTAGCACTCGAGCATGCTGGGTTAACACCTTATCCGAGTCTGCTCGCTCATCACTAATCCTCAGTCATGAATTAATCGGGTCTTCTGCACCCTGTCAGTGCATTTGTTTGGAGGCCTGAGCAGTTAATCATTTCTGCTTCTTTTGTTTGCAATTTTTTCAAATGAATGGAAATACTGTATATATTTATTACCTCACATGTCTTTTTTTTCTTCATAAAACATTTAACTCATTGGTTGCAGAGTTTACTATTAACAACTGTGACAAATTTAGAAGAATTAATGAGCAATGACCCAAGTAATAAATCATTAAAAATCATGACATCGTTAACATTGATCATTGTCTTCAGAAAGTTTCATCCTTTACTTAAACAGTAAAATGCCCCACTTTTATGTCCCTATTATGGGCGTAATGTATGAAGCACATGAAAGAGAAAGAGAAAGCAGGAAATATATACATATTCTTTTTTAACATTAGTTTTAATTTATATATATATATATATATATATATATATATATATAATACATATATATACTATATATATAATACATATATATACTCTATATATATATATATATATATATATATATATACAGGTGCTTCTCACAAAATTTCGAATAACATTAAAAAGTTAATTTATTTCAGTTCTTCAATACAAAAAGTGAATCTCATATTATATAGAGTCATTACACACAGGCTGACTCTTATTAAAATGAACAAGGGCTGGATTCGGAAAGACTTCTGTACACCACCAAGTGAAAACAGCGAAACATAACCTGAAATACATTCTTTCTTTTGGGGAGGTGTATTCCCATGCACCTCTTCACAACCACACATGGGTATACGCTTCCAGATGTGATCTGTTTGTTGTTATCCTCCTCCTTATCGTCATCCTCATCATCCAGAACCACTAGATGACTAGGGTGAACATACTCTGTACTGTTATAGGCCGGTGAATTTTGGGCACGGGGGCTGTGAAGGCACTATTTTATTTAGTAAAAACAGGACCCCACATTGGGGAATTGGGCATTACATTACACTGGGCCTACTTCTTAAGTCTGTCTCCTGCAATGTGCCCTTTAACTGCCACTAGATGACCAGGGTGAATGTGTTCAGTACTGTTATAGGCCAGTGAATTTTGGGCGAGGGGCCTGCGATGGCACTAGTCTATTTTTAAAAAAGGTAACCCCATTGGGGAATTGGTTGGCAGCTCATGCACTGCATTACAAGTCTCAGAGACACACACCACTACATTGGGCCTACTTCTTAACTCTGTCTCCTGCAATGTGTCCTTTAACTGCCACTGGATGACCAGGTTGAATTTGCTCTGTATGGTGCATTTTGGGCAAGGGGGCTATGATGGCACTCTTTTATTTTGTAAAAAAGGACCTCACGTTGGGGAATTGGGCATGACATTACATTGGGCCTGCTTCTTCATTCTGTCTCCTGCAATGTGTCCTTTACCTGCAACTAGATCACTAGGGTGAACGTGCTCTGTACGGTGCATTTTGGGCAAGGGGGCTGTGATGGCACTCTTTTATTTTGTTAAAAAAGGACCCCACATTGGGGAATTGGGCATGACATTACATTGGGCCTACTTCTTAAGTCTGTCTCCTGGAATGTGTCCTTTAACTGCCACTAGATGACCAAGGTGAACGTGCTCATTACTGTTATAGGCCGGTGAATTTTGGGCAAGGGGCCTGCGATGGCACTAGTCTAATTTTTAAAAAGGTACCCCATTGAGGAATTGTTTGGCAGCTCATGCACTCCCTTTTAAGTCTCAGTGACCCACACCACTACATTAGGCTTTCTTCTTAACTCTGTCTCCTGCAATGTCTCTTGTTTAACTGCCACTAGATCACCAGTGTTAATGTGCTTTGCACTGTTATAGGCCGGTGAAGTTTGGGCAAGGGGCCTGCGATGGCACTAGTCTATTTTTTAAAAAAGGAACCCCTATTGGGGAATTGATTGGCAGATCATGGCCTGCATTACAAGTCTCAGAGACACACACCACTACATTGGGCCTAATTCTTAACTGTGTCTCGTGCAATGTCTCTTTTTTAACTGCCACTAGATCACCAGGGTGAACGTGCTTTGTACTGTTATAGGCCGGTGAAGTTTGGGCAAGGAGGGCTGTGATGGCAATAGTATATTTTTAAAAAGGTACCCCACATTGGTGAAACCACATCCTTGTTGGCACAGACTTCATAACATTTGTGTACCTAAAAGAGCTCCCTAAAAAAGCTCCTTTTTGTGTTGCCTGGTTGCTCACATTGCACACAATACACTTCATATAAATTTGATAAAGCAATGCTGTTAGTTTGTGTCAGTAGTTCATTAAAAATATAGCTTTGTCCACTATATTAGTTTTTCTCCTTGAGAGCCATAACTTTGGCTGCCTCAAATGTACAAATGGGGAATATACAAATGGCGATTTGTAAAAAAAATTAAAATACTGAATACCGAATGCATTCAGACAATCATATAGCTGCATTTCTTGTAACACATTTACAGATGTGACAGACAATGCTCATAATGACACAATCTTGATAAATGTTTGTTTGTTTATTCACTTCACAAACAGTTCTAAGCCTCTATATTTTTGCTGTTTGTCATTGTAAAACATTAAGGTTTACTGAAACTATGCCTGTGGTGGTTTGATCTAAATCCTTGTGGCTTTTATTTTCTAGGGGTGTATGGCCCCTCGTCTGATGACTCCATGATATCTCAGTTTCATCCAACCTTGAAAAGTGGCCACTTGAAGGTCTGGGTGAAACTAGAGTTACTACATAGTGTAAATCACTATATAAGACCAGAGAAACATGACTAAGACAGATGCCAAAACTGGGGTACCTGTACATGTACAGTGTGCTGATACCTGCATAATTGGGGATGCCCATGCAGTGTAGGTAATCTCCCAGGAGTTCTCTGTCTTGGTGTTGCTTCTCTGATATTCTAGACGGATGATGTTTTAAAGCCTCTTGGTGATGATCTAAGTATACTGTATGTAGTTAATCTTCATATATACATAATCACTATATTTATGTAATCCTTATATGTACTTATTAACCTTTGCTTGTTAACATATACAAATGTGCACACACTCACACTATTCAATCACACTATTCCCTGAATTTTTTAGTTTGCAAAAAAATTGCATTGTATTGCAAGTATTAGCCTATTTTAAAGCCGTATCTGAACCTTAGTGTTAAAAACATGGCAAATAAAATTGCCAAATTCTCCTGTAAATAATTCTGCAAAGAAGGAGCCAGCATACCATTAAAAAATATGAGTAGATTTTCATGGGTCCATCCAGTATGTGGGTTCAAAGGCGTAATGGGGTGCATATGACTGACTATGCAGCAGGGCTGGCCTTGCTGCCAATGTGTAAAACAAAGAAGTACGGGAGTACAAAATGCATACTGTGAAGTGGATTTTCCTGGGCCCATCCAGTATGTGGATTCCAAGGCGTAATGGGGTGCATATGACTATGCAGCAGGGCTTGCCTTCCTGCCAATGTGTAAAACCAAGGAGTACGGAGTACAAAATGCATATTGTGAAGTGGTTTTCAGGGGCCCATCCAGTATGTGGGTTCAAAGGCTTATTGGGGTGCATATGATTTGCTAGCAGGGCAGACCTTGAATTCAATGCAACACTTTTTCAAGAGTCCCTCCTAGACATCTTATGACAGGGGTATTGTGGTGCGTCATAATTCTTGGCAGCCCATCCACTCACAGCATAGGCTACAACAGCTTAGGAGACCCACTGTTTAATAAAGGCCCTTTAAAAAGATTAATGCCGCTTGATGCACCATTAAAAATAGGCTCTGTGACTTTAAGAGTCCCTCCTTCATAAATGAAACAAGATGGGTCTGCTTATGTGTCACACACCACATGGCCAGCTAGGGATGTTAAATTTTACAATGACATTTCCCAGTGAATGCATTTGTATTGGTTGAAAGCAATGTTAAAATTGAAAAACGCTTAAAAAACGCTGCGCCTGAACTAAGCCTAAGTGGGGGAGGAAATTTTTGGTCTTGGGTTAAATATTTGGCCTTACAGGCAAGTCATTAACCTGCAAAGGATGTACCTTGACATACAATATTTCCCAGCAAAACCCGTTTTGTTTTAGTTTTAATGTGTTTTTTGTGGCACAGGGAAAAATGCCATGAATCTCGGAAAAAATTGATTAAAGCTGTGAACTAGGAGTCAGGAATGCTTCCAGGGGCGATCCCTATGATGTCCCTGTGTCATTTGAGCAGTGTTTCCATCATTTTCAGATGTTTTTAGACCTTAAAAGGACCCCCGGGGGGGATCGCGGTACTACTCAGGTCTCCCATACACTTACATTGGGCTCGTTGTTCTGGCCGAATACCCGAGTATTCCAATCTGCTCGACCCGAGCAACGAGCACCCGAGCATTTTATTGCTCGCTCATCACTAATGGGAATAGATCTCACAAAAAAATGACACTGGATTTGAGGTTATGTTTCGCTGCTATCATTCGGTGGTGTAGAGAAGTCTGGCCCAATACAGTGCTTGTTCATTTTTATAAGAGTCAGCCTGTCAGCATGTTCAGTTGACAGGCGGATTAGCTTATCAGTTATAATTCCACCAGTGGCACTAAAAACCCGCTCTGACAAAACGCTAGCGGCACGGCAGGCCAGGACCTCCAAGACATAGAGAGCCAGTTCATTCCACATGTCCAGCTTGGATACCAAATAAGTAAAAGGCACAGAGGAAACATGAAGGATGTTGATGTGGTCAGCAAGGTACTTCCTCAGCATCTTCCAAAACTTTGCCAGAGTTCTCCTGCCTCTGCTGGATTGGAGTTGTGTCTCTCTCTCGCCTGTACTCTTTGGTTGTCCAACGAACTGTGACCTCTGACGCCAGCTTTTTCAGATGGAAATTTTTTTAATAATTCCGCAACAATGGCCTTCTGGTACTGCACCATTTTAGTACACCTGTCTGCCTCTGGAAGAAGAGATTGAAAGTTCTCCTTGTTGCGTGGGTCTAGAAGTGTCAACAATCAGTAATGACTGTCACCCAAAATTTTGAGAATACAAGGGTCACTCCTCATCTATAAGATGCGCCAATTCTGGCACTTAGCCTTGCTCTTCTCACTTGCCCTGATGCTGTGGCAAGTGGGATAATAGTTGGAAAGGTTGATGTCACCTTTGTATTGTCAGGTGACATCAAGCCCAGAGGTTAGTAATGGAGAGGCATCTATAAGATGCCCCCATTACTAGCCCAATAGTCATATTGTATAGAAACACACACAGAATAAAGTCCTTTAAAGGGAACCTGTCACCCCCAAAATCGAAAAAGAACTATGCCTACCGGGGCATCAGGGGCTTATCTACAGCATTCTGGAATGCTGTAGATAAGCCCCCGATGTATCCTCAAAGATGAGAAAAAGAGATTAGATTATACTCACCCAGGGGCGGTCCTGCTGCAGTCCGGGTCCGATGAGCGTCGCGGTCCGGTCCGAGGCCTCCCATCTTCTTACAATGACGTCATCTTCTTGTATTCACGCTGTGGCTCCGGCGCAGGCGTACTTTGTCTGCCCTGTTGAGGGTAGAGCAAAGTACTGCAGTGTGCAGGTGCCAGGAAAGGTCAGAGAGGCCCGGAGCCGCAGCGAGAAGACAAGAAGAGGACGTCATCCTATGAAGATAGGAGGCCCCGTACTGGACCACGACGCCCATCGAACACGGACTGCAGCAGGACCGCCTGTGGGTGAGTATAATCTAACCTCTTTTTCTCATCTTTCAGGATACAATGGGGGCTTATCTACAGCATTACAGAATGCTGTAGATAAGCCCCTGATGCCGGTGGGCTTACCTCATCTTCGATTTTGGGGGTGACAGGTTCCCTTTAATTGACAGAATGAGACAGACTCCTTTAATAAATCTTAACTAAACCATCCATGCGATATCGCCCATTCCAGTGATGCCATTGTCCCCTGCAAGAGAATTAACAAACAACAATATTCCTCACCTATCCGTTGAGAAGATAGCCTGTAAAGGCTCTACTTATCCAGTGAAGGTTAAGTATACAGCTGTGAGCTGATAATAATAGCCTGGGAAGCTCCAGGGGTATTACCCCCTTCCCAGGTTATAAACATCTGTGTTTTTGCATGCTTTTTTTTTTACAGTTGCATCAGTTTAATGGGAATAGGGTTTGGTGTCAGCAGCTGTCAATGACACCAAGCCCTTAGTAATGAAAAGATGTCAGCCAGACACCCTCATTACTAAGCTGGTAAGTACACACACACACACTAACCAGCCTATCTAGGAGCATTGACAGACTGAACATACATGGGCTGTAACCAAACAGCAACTGTTAATTTAAAAAAACGAAAAAAAAAAATTGCGTGGGCTCCCGCGTAATTTTCATAACCAGCAGAGGGAAAGCCGATGTCTGATGGCTGATGTTAATATTCTGGGAAGAGCCAATAGCCATAAAGGTTCCCAGGCAATTAATATCAGCTCACAGCTGTTTGTTTAGCCTTTACTGGCTAGTTTACAGTGGGACACCAGAGAAAATTGACATAGGGTCCCCCTTTAAAATCTAACTAGCAAAGATTAGGCAGACAGCTGGGGGCTGATATTAATAGCCTAGGAAGGGGCCATGGATATTGGTCCCCTCCCAGACTAAAAACATCAGCTGTCTGTGGATCGCCCCCAGTGTAGGGCAATGGGGTACTCGGTACCGGGTCTCTCTGTCTTGGTTCTGGGGATGTCACGGTGGCCCGACCCGGTCCGTGGCCCTTCTGAGGGGCGCCCAATTAAAGGTGAAGTCTGTCTGGTGTTCGTGACGCCACCTGTGGTTTTCGGTCAGGGTAACCAACGCTGCTAGGGGTCCGCTGGGGTGATGGAATGGCAGCTAGATGGTATACCTTCCCACAGGTGAAGTATGTCCCCAGGGCTTCCCAGAAGTGTAGGTGATGGTGGTGGACGTTGTAAGGTGCAATGAATAACACGGACACAAAGGTTGCAGTCTATTTACCTTTTACTGAAGGCTTCAGCATCTACAGTCCAGAGCACTGTTCACAGGGCAGGCTGAGTCCGGCCGGTCTGAAGGCACATCCAGAGTTCCCTTATCCAGGTAGAAATCAGTAGCCTTCCTACTAGCGCCTGTGTGTTGTAGTACCTCCCTACTGAGCACCACGGGATAGTCCTCACAACTTTCGTGGATGTTTCTGATCTTTTCTCTCTGTCCCCCAGATGGTATGGATAGGACAACCCATATGACGAGGTAGGCCTGGAGCTATTTTATAGGGACCCTAGCGTTGCCCCTCTCCCACAATTTTGCCTCCGTGTCTTCTTAGGTATTAAGGTTGGGCAGCCAACTTGGAATTAACTGTCCTGCTGATTTCTGAAGTAATGCGTAGAGCCTATTACTCCCCCGGTGTTCTGGCCACCGGCTACGCGCCTCAGAAGGAGGCTGCCAATTTTGGGGCAGGTCTCCTCCCGGTATTATCTCCTTGTGCTGTGACTTAGTTTCTCACTCTCCACAATACTCTTCGCTTCGTGTCCTTTCTTAAGATGCTGCCACAATGGGTGCAGGCGCAGCTCCGTAACATTCTATTTCGTGCTTGGTCTCTGTCAGGATCCCACCCCTGACAGGGACCTTCTGTCTGCAGCTCAGATGTTCCTCCTTCTCCCCCTGTCTGCCTGACAGGTCCTCTCTGGGTCAAACCCAGGTAGCTTCTCTCTAACTTCCTATCCAACCCACCAGTTTTACCCGTCTGTGAGGAGTGGCCTAGTAGATAGTACCTTTGCTCCCCCTGGTGGACTAGAGTGTGAAGTGTAGTGTGTGACTGTGATACCTGGTCAGGTGAACTCCTTTAGTACCATCAGACGTAATATCACTCCCCCTGGTGGAAGAGCGACATTACTGCAACGGCCAGGACTCTGGGGCGCTGCATCTGCAGCCCCAAAAAAGCACATCTATAAGATGCGCCAAATGAGGCAGGTAGCAAGAGGGGTAATGGTGGGGCTGTTGATGTCACCTTTATATTGTCAGGTGACATCAAGCCCACAGGTTATTAATGGAGAAGAGTCTATTATTATTATTATTATTACTATTAATAATAATATTTATTTATATAGCACCATTAATTCCATGGTGCTGTGCATTAGACGGAGTTACATCAAAATAAAATACAAATATCACTTACAGTAAGCAATACTAAAATTGACAGACTGATACAGAGGGGAGAGGAGTTACATTGCGGACTTACATTCTGCAGGATTATGGGGAAGGAGACAGTAGGTCGGGGGTTGCAGAAGCTCCAATGGTGTTGAGGTGGCCATGTGGTCATTACAGGTTGTAAGCTTCTTTGAAGAGATGGGTTTTCAGGTTCCGCTTGAAGGATCCAAATGTGGTGGATAACCAGACGTGTTGGGGCACAGAATTCCAGATGATGGGGGATTTTCGGGAGAAGTCTTGGAGGCGACTGGGTGAGGAGCGAATAAGCGTGGAGGAGAGAAGGAGTTCTTGGGAGGACCAGAGATAACGTGAGGGAAGATATTGAGAGATTAGTTCAGAAATGTACGGAGGAGAAAGGTTATGGATGGCTTTATAGGTCAGTTTTAATAGTTTAAACTGGATTCGCTTGGAAATTGGGAGCCAGTGAAGTGATTTGCAAAGAGGGAAAGCAGGAGTGTAGTGAGGAGAGAGATTAATTAGTCAGGCAGCAGAGTTAAGGATGGACTGGATAGGTGCGAGAGTGTTAGAAGGTAGAGGAGGATGTTGCAATAGTCGAGGCAAGAGATGATTAGAGCATGCACAAGCATTTTGAGTAGAGTGAGGGTTGAAGAAAGGATGGATTCTGGAAATATTTTTGAGCTGGAGGTGACAGGAGGGGGCGAGAGCTTTGATGTGCAGTTTAAAGGACAGGACAGAGTCAAGGGTTAAGGTACCGTCACATTAAGCGACGCTGCAGCGATAGCGACAACGATGCCGATCGCTGCAGCGTTGCTGTTTGGTCGCTGGAGAGCTGTCACACAGACCGCTCTCCAGCGACCAACGATGCCGAGGTCCCCGGGTAACCAGGGTAAACATCGGGTTGCTAAGCGCAGGGCCGCGCTTAGTAACCCGATGTTTACCCTGGTTACCAGCGTAAAATGTAAAAAAACAAACACTACATACTTACATGCGTCCCCCGGCGTCCGCTTCCTGCAGTGACTGAGCGCCGGCAGTAGCAGGGCACAGCGGTGACGTCACCGCTGTGCTGTGCTTTCACTTTCACTTTACGGCGCTCAGTCAGTGTGGGAAGCGTACGCCGGGGGACGCATGTAAGTATGTACTGTTTTTTTTTTTTTACATTTTACGCTGGTAACCAGGGTAAACATCGGGTTACTAAGCGCGGCCCTGCGCTTAGTAACCCGATGTTTACCCTGGTTACCAGTGTAAAATATCGCTGGTATCGTTGCTTTTGCTGTCAAACACAACGATACACGGCGATCGGACGACCAAATAAAGTTCTGAACTTTATTCAGCGACCAGCGACATCACAGCAGGATCCTGATCGCTGCTGCGTGTCAAACTAAACGATATCGCTAGCCAGGACGCTGCAACGTCACGGATCGCTAGCGATATCGTTTAGTGTGACGGTACCTTTACTCCGAGGCAGCGGATTACTGGGACAGGAGAAAGTGTGAATTCATTTATTGTGATAGGTAAATCAGGTAGGGAGAGTATGCGAGATAGAGGAAAGATAATTAGTTCCTATTTGTCCACAATGAGTTTGAGGAAGGGAGAGGAGAAGATGGAAGATATGGCTGATAGACCCTCTGGAATTCTGGAGAGCAAAGAGGTGACATCTAGACCAGAAAGGTAGATCTGAGTGTCATCAGCATATAGAAGGTACTGGAAGCCATAGGACTTTATGAGTTGTCCCAGGCCAAGTGTATAGATTGAGAAGAGATAGGGTCCTAGGATAGAGCCTTGATGGACACCAACAGAGAGGGGGCGAGATGAAGAGTAGGAAACGCTAATTTGCGGTTGGTAAGGTATGAGGAGATTTGACACCAAAGCAAGAGAGGATCTGTAGTAGGAGGCAGTGATCAACTGTGTCGAAGGCAGAGGACAGGTCTAGAAGGAGGAGTATAGAGAATTGTCTGTTAGCTTTGGCTGTAAACAAGTACAGTAGTTCGTAAGTTTGGTCAGGGCAGTCTCAGACGAATGGTGGGGACGGAAGCCAGATTGTAGGTTGTCGAAGAGCAAGTTAGATGCAAGGTGAGAGGAAAGTTCAGTGTGGACGTGCTGCTCAAGGAGTTTGGAAGCAAATGGGAGCAAAAATATGGTGAGATAGCTGGACATATTGTCAAGGGATAGCTTTTTGAGGATATGTGTGATTGTGGCTTGTTTGAAAGCAGAGGGGAAGTTACCAGAAGGCACCAGAAGTTAGTGAAAGATATAAGATGCTCCCAAAACTAACCCCATAGTGATATTATAAAAACACACAGAATAAAGTCCTTTAATTGAAATAATGACACAGTCCTTTATTGAATCTAAATTAAACCATACTCACCAAATGCCTAATCCATTGAAGCCAACATTTCCTGTAACAAAAATAATATAATGAACCACAATATTCCTCACCTGTACGCTGAGAAGATAATAATCCATGATAACCTGCAATGATCTTGATGACTTTGAGAGTAGTCACTGATGTGACTGCTCTGAAGGACAGCTGGCTACACACTGACACAGGAGGTAATCGCTCCTGCAGTGTATAGCACTGAGCTGTGGTGAGAAGGTTCACCAGAGTTCATCAGTTGATCAGCTCCAGTGATCTCACTTATGGAACCACCAGTGCATGAGCAAGTTCACCGGAGTTCATCAGCTGATGAACTCATGTGACCTCTCTCACAGCAGCTCACTGTGGGAGAGATGACACTCCTGTCAGTGTATCGCCGGCAGCCAGCTAGAGCAGTCACATCTCCCGAAGTGACTGTTCTACACGTGAGTTTGCTGTGGGACACTCAGGATTTCGTGGACTACGGCAGACAGGAAAGTATATGGTGTTTATGATTTTTGATTTTATATAGTAGACAACGGCATCGAAAGAATTGGGCATTAAGGTGAGTGTATGTTTTTTTTATTTACATTTTTCATTGGAGACAAGGGCATTGGGGATTTGGTGATAGGTGAGTATAAAGTGTTTCTTATTTTTATTTGAATATATTTAATTATTTCACAGGTGTGTTTTTTTTTAAGTTTGAGCACAGGCGCGGCTGATGAGCGACTACTCCCATCAGCAGCTCCTGATATCACTGTTATCAGTGACAGCAAACGTAGCCCGATTGGAGGAGCAGTCTTTCATCAGCCAGCGCCTGTTGACCTGCGGTAAGCTTTTTACCGTGGGTCATCACTGCAGATCACAGTATCTCTGTGAGGTCACATCGACATCTGACAGTGTGACGCTGCAGCTCTCTGATGGCAGTAATGATCTACTGGCAGAAACATTACTACCTTTCAGAACCGCCACGCCGGTGTTGCCTACATTGTCACACAGCGTGGCAAACACCACTGTTTGTGCTGTGTATGCATTTGTTTTTGCCTCCCATTGACTCCATTCGGCTACATATGGCAATTAAATTGGTAAATATTACAAATTCGGTGATTGTGATCCGAACTGAATATTCACTCATCTCTAGTCATCTGTTAACAGAAATATAAGGGGCTCACACATTACTAGTAGTACAAAGGCTCTGGAAAAGCACTATGGCTCTTTGCTCCCCAAAAGAAATTCAGCAAATTCTGCACTCCCAAATCCATATGCCACCTCCTTTCTGAGCCCAGTGTGCCTAAACCACAAATAGCATCCACATGTTTGGCATTTCTGTAGCGATGACCCCGCCTAATTTACAGGTGCATGAGCTGGACACTACCAAGTACTGGTGACTACAACGTACTGGTTAGGCTACGTTCACATTTACGTTGCGTCGGGCGCAGGTTCGGCGATGCATAGCGGCGCATGCATCATGCGCCCCTATATTTAAAAAGGGGGCGCATGGACATGTGTTGTCTTGCGTTTTGTGACGCATACGTCATTTTTGGCGCAAGCATCAGGGCACACAGGACGCTGCATGTTGCATTTTTTTTGCACCGAAAATCATGCCAAAATTGGGCGCATGCATCAAAAAAGCTGCGTTTTGTATGCGTTTTGCATGCGTTGTGCATTGCGTCGCCGACGCTGCTCCGCACAACACAAATGTGAACATAGCCTTACTGCATCATACTGGAAACTGCAACGTACTGGGCACTACAATGGCAGTTTGCAATTTTCACTAAGCAACATCCACTGCTGCTTTTTCTGGAAGACACCCATGGAGTCAAAATCATCACTGCACGTGTAGATAACTTCCCAAAGGTATGGGATCATTTCATCTTCTAGCACTTATGAGCTTTGTATAAGGAGTCCACAAACTATTCTAGAAAATCTGTGCTCCAGGAGAAAAATAGCACTCCTTCTCTCCTGAGTCTTGCTGTGTCTATGCAGCACCCCAGAGTCCTGGTTGTTGCAGTACTGTGGCTCCGCCACTATGGGGAGCTATGGTACGTCTGATTGCACTAAAGGAGTTTCTCTGACCAGGTAACACCTCACTACACTTCACACTCCGGCCACCAGGGGGGGTGGTCCTATCTAGTAGGCCACTCCTCACACTATGGTAAAACTGGGGGTTGGACAGGAAGACAGGGAGAAGTAGCTGGGAAGAGCTAGTGAGAGGACCTGTCAGGGATGGGATCCTGGCAGACTCCTCAGAGCAGAACTAACCAGTGCGCAACGGGAATACAGTAAAGAGGAATTGGGACCAGAAGGGGTCATGCTGTTAGACTGAGGCAACATCCTTCTGAGGCGCAAACAGTCGGTGGCCGGAACGCCGAGCAAGTAAGAGACTTTAAGTACACTGCAAACCACGGCCGGACAGCCAATTACAGGTTGACTGTCCCACTTAACACCTAAGCAGACAACGGAGGCAGCTGCGGGAGAGGGGCGACTCTAGGGTCCCGGAAGAACTCCAGGCCTACCCCGTCATACGGGTGCGTCCTACCATATCATCTGGAGGACGGAGAGAACGAACAGTAGAGACAGACAGAAACAGTTGTGAGGACTATCCCGGGAGCTCAGCAGGGAAGGACTACAACACACAGCGCTAGAAGGTAGGCACTGATTCCCACCTGTAAAGAGAACTCCTGATGTGCCTTTGGACCGGCCGGTCTCTGACAACCCAGTTAACAGCGCTCTGGACTGAGGACTCTAAAGCCTTCAGTAAAGAGGTAAAGAGACTGCAACCTGGTGTCCTCGTTATTTACCGCGACCTGCACCCCACAACTGCACCGCTACACCACCACTTATCGCACCGGACGTCCCCCACTGACGGACAGGGCCACGGACCGGGTCTAGCCACCGTGACAACCCCAGAACTGAGACTCAGAGAGGCCCGACTCCGGGTACCCCCCGGCCCTGCGGCGGTGTGGGGGCGCTCCAACTAAGCAATACTGTGCAGACACATATGGGGTATTTCCACATTCCGCAGAAATTATAGGACACATTTTGCTGCCATTTTTACCCATTTCCAAGTGTGAAAATGTAAAATCTGGGGCTAAAACAAAATTTTGGCACCGGGAAAAACCTTTAGGAGTAATGTTACAAACCAAGAATACAAAATCCGTCATTTTATAAACCGCCGCTCAAAGGGGATTGTTTATAAAGCAACCTGCCCCTGTGGTATGGAATATGTCGATAAAACCATTCGCGAGTTCAGGAGACGGGTTGGGGAACACTTGAGGGACATTGCCCTTAAGAGGGATACACCCATGGCAAGACACATGGCTACTAACCATAATGGGGATACGTCTGGTTTGAAATTTATTGGAATCGACAAGGTAGAGGCACCAAAAAGGGGTGGCAACTGGGACAGGAAGATACTACAATGCGAGACGAGATTAATATATCGTCTAAGAACACAACAACCCTGGGGTCTAAATGAGACCCTAACCTATAGCTGTTTCCTTTGAATAGGGACAGTTCAGGGACAGCCGCCGTGGAATTGGGGCACCATTCGTTTTCTTAGGGTGCCAACCCCCATGGTCAGGTAGTTTTGAGAGTAGACCTGTGAAGAAGGTTGCAATTGTTTTGTGTCTTCCTGTCTGCGGGAGCCCCCTCTCTATATATATCATACACTCTGATTTCTCTCCCCCCCTTTTTCTTTTCCTGCACTTAGTTAGTCTTTTTAAGATAGGGTATATTAGGGATTTTAGGGATAGCCGCCGTGGAGTTGGGGGCGCCACCTATCGTTTGTCTATCCTAGGGCGCCAACCCCCACTGTTAAATAGGGATTATTGGATAATGGAATAGGTTCAGCTAGTTTCATCATTATCCCCTCCCCACCAAGTCTCTAGATGTCGGCGGCTCCTATATCCCCTTTGTTTGATTGTAATGAAGTAATTACTGTAAATTGTTTAAAATCTGATGACTCCGTTTTTTTCTATTATTCAGCCCCATTATCAAAAAAAATTCTTGTAGTCTACCTCTAGAGTGTATTTGAGGGACTGAGGAAATGAATGTCATTTTTTAGCTTGCTCTTAGTATATAATTTTCGATTACCTGTTAAAAAATGTATTTGTTCTTTCCGTTTAGTCATTTTCTCAGCATGCTTTCAGCATATAATTTTTGATCACCTGTTAAAATGTATTTGTTTTTTTCCGTTTATTCATGGCATTAGGAGATTTATGGGATGTCCAATATGGGATTGGCATTATAGGGTGGGTATTTGTTTACCTGGAATCATAACTACCAAATGTCCCAGCAATATATCCTCCTTCCTGTGAAAAGAAGTTGTAGGATTTGATAGCATTTATTTTTTTTCCCCCTGTGGAAGGTTGAAAAGATAAGTCGGAGAACCTGTTACCTGTGGGGTACAGATTCCTTTTATTTTGCTTGTAAAACAACTTTGGGGCACTTTGTATACACATGCCCCCTGTCTTTCTTTGCTTAATGCCACTTCATGTATTTTTTCCGTACCGGAAATGACGCTGGACTTTTTGATCCCGCCCTAAAGTGACCAATGCGTGTCAGCGTGCGTTCCACGCTGATGTACTCCCGGATGGGAGTGTACCGGGGAACCGCGTGACATGCTGACTCTGCACAACTGGAATTTGAATGTGCGTCTCACCGATGCGTTCCAGCTTAAGGACGCACCGGATGTGACGTTACATGGCGCCTTATTTAAGGATATTTGTTTGCATGCGGGACGCCCGCTCCTTCACTTTGGTGTGTGATGGATACCACACACTGGGTCCACACTTTGTAATGACCGGCTTCTCCCCTGATGATCAAGCCAAGAGAAACGCGTTGGGAGATATACGTGGTGGGGAATGATTTGACTATGATCCTGTATAGGCCTGAATAACGGGATATTGTATGGACACTTGGGTGTGATTGTTCCTCTTTATTATTTCAGGCAACAAGTTGCAAATGAGTGTTTGCCCGTTTCTTTCTGTCCAATGTGAAATGTATCATAGGATGACAGCAAGACGGTTGTTTATTGGCGCCTAATGGTTTTGTTCTATGGCGGTTTATGTACAATTCTTTTTAAAAGAAGGGGGTTGTGTTTTCCACCATGCTATATGGAATTGTGGCGCTCCACATGAGCACTGACTGATACGTGATTTGTGCGTTGCTTCAATTGTTTTGTGTTTTGGTGATTTTACGGTCCTTGGGACTTTTTATAATTGTTACAGCTTATATTAAATGTTATGTTTTAAACTTGTTACAAATTTACCTTGCTGCATACAACTTTTTCTTGATTGGTAGACCATTTGTCTTTTTCATGTACTAAGAAAAGATTGCAAAATAAATTTTGGGATTCATTTTCTCATTAAACTTGTGAAAATAAAAAATTTGGGGCTAAAAGAACATTTTTCTGGGAATAATGAGATTTTTTTTATTTTTATGGCTCAATATGCACATTTAGATACATTTCTTGAGTGGTCTAGTTTTCAAAACTGGGTCATTTGTGTGGGGTTTCCACTATTTAGGCACATCAAGGGCTCTACAAACACAACATAACACCTGCAGAACATTCCATCAAAATCTGCATTCCAAAATGTCACTCTATCCTTTTTCAGCCCTGTCATGCACCCAAGCAGTAGTTTCCTCCCACATATCAAATATCTGTGTACTCAGAAGAAATTGCACAACACATTTTTGAGTCCATTTTGTCCTGTTACCCTTTTGAAAACAAAAAAATTGGGGCTAAAAAACATTTTGTGGGGGATATGTATTTTTTTTTTATTTCCATGGCTCAATGTTATAAACTTCTATGAAGCACCTGGGGGTTCAAGGTACTCACCATACATCTAGATAAGTTCCTTGAGGGATCTAGTTTCTAAAGTGGGGTCACTTGTGGGGAGTTTCCACTCTTAAGGTACATCAGGGGCTCTCCAAATTTGACATGGCACCCACTAATGAATCCAGCAAATTTTACATTCAAAAAGTCAAATGACATTCCTTCCATTCCTGTTGTGAATTCCGTTCTCGAACTCCCTCCTGTGGTCATGAATGGTACTTCAGTGAGTTCTGTCCGTGGACTCCCTCTGGTGGCTGTGAGTGGAGCTGCTGGTTCTGAGATTCCTTCCCCAGCTGCCCTCGTTTGGGGCTAGGCTGGATTCTCTATTTAACTCCACTCAGATCGTTACTCCTTGCCAGCTGTCAATGTTCTAGTACTGGTTCAGATCTCTCCTGGATCTTTCTGAGGACCTGTCTACTCCAGCAGAAGCTAAGTTCCTGCTTGTTCATTTGTTACATATGGTTTTTCTTGCTATGTTTTAGTCCAGCTTGCTATTATGAAACTGCCTGGCTAGTTGGAAGCTCTGGGGGTGCAGAGCGGCACCACCACACCGTGAGTCGGTGCGGGGGTATTTTTTGCACACTCTGCGTGGTTTTTTGCAGTTTTTTGTGTTGACCGCAAAGTTCCCTTTTCTGTCCTCAATCTGTTTAGTTAGACTGGCCTTCTTTGCTAAAACTTATTTCATCCTGTGTTTGTGATTTCCTCTTAACTCACAGTCAATACTTGTGGGGGGCTGCTTTTACCTTTGGGGAAATTTCTCTGAGGCAAGTGAGGCTTTGTTTCCTTTCTTTAGGGGTAGTTAGCTCTTAGGCTGTGAAGAGGCGTCTAGGCAGAGTCAGGTACGCTCCATGGCTATTGCTAGTTGTGTTGATAGGAGTAGGGTTTGCGGTCAGCAGAGTTTCCATTTCCCCAGAGCTCGTTCCTATTCCATGTGTAACTATCAGGTCATTCCGGGTGCACCTAACCACCAGGTCCATAACAGTACAGCTGGCCCACAAAGTGTTAATGCATCTCAATAGAGGGAAAAGAGAAGTTCTGAGTAGGGTTGAGCGACTTTCATTTTTTTAAGATCGAGTCTGGTTTTGTGAAACCCGATTTAGTCCAGAGTCGAGTCGAGTGAAGTCGGCCGATTATCGCTAAAAGTCGGGGATCGACCGAAACACGAAACCCAATGCAAGTCAATGGGGAAGCATAGCCGGCAGTGAGTGGAGGCCAGGAAAACACCTACAGTGCACATTTTACTGCCAAAAACATCCATTCTTGTTTTCTGAAGCTTGTCAATCTTAATTAACTTTATAATAATAGTTGGGCACTGGAAATTGGGGGTCATTTGGCAAAAGTTGTGGGGGTAGGGCTGGTTCAAGGTTTTAGTGGGCCCAGGAAACATGGACTACGTCATGGCGGTGGAGCAGGGAGAGGTAAGTATTTCAACGTTGCAAGTGCTGTGATCCTGAGCAAGCAGGGGGGGCCCACTCGTTCGCATTGGCACTGGCACAGGGCCCCTCAAAGTACGGCGGTGTGTTTGCATGGCGGGGGCGCCTCCCACCAGCAGCGACACTTTTGCGTACTCTGAGTGGCCCTGTGCCAGTGACGTCGCCAACGAGTATGCCCCCCCACCTGATGAAGGAACCTGCACTTTCATCTGCACCTTCCTCTTTGTCCCTGTGTAAGGTGGTATAATATGCGGGAAGGGGAACCTTACTTTCAGCAGGGTCAGATTCTGGCTGTGTAGAGTACAAGGGGAATGTAGTGGTCTAGGTCAATGTACCAGCAGACTCATCTAGCAGTGGCTGGGCAATGGGCAGGATGATGAGGAAACAGATATAGGGCCAAAGAATAAAGTAGGCTAAATGCAGATCAAAATTGGTAACAGGACTAAACAGGCGGCATTGCTTTGTTCAGTGGAGTAGCAAACCCAAGAGCAGCAGACACTGTTTCAAGGGCCTAACCACACTAGTAGGCCAAATGCAGTTTAATATCTGATAGTATAGGCCGAAAGCCAGAATGTGGAAGCTCAGCTTTGTTCAGTTGAGGACAACACCAGGGAGGGGCAGACACCGTTAGTAGGCCCTAACCACCATTTTGTTTTTTAAAAAACACTTAATGAGAGCCAGAAGGTTGAAGCTCAGCTTTATTCAGTTGAGGGCAACACCAGGGAGGGGCAGACACCGTTAGTAGGCCCTAAACACCATTTTGTTTTTTAAAAAACACTTAATGAGAGCCAGAAGGTTGAAGCTCAGCTTTATTCAGTTGAGGGCAACACCAGGCAGGGGCAGACACCGTTAGTAGGCCGGAACCACCATTTTGTTTTTTAAAAAACACTTAATGAGAGCCAGAAGGTTGAATGTTATGACCCCAATGGCGAGGGTCTCAGAGGAACGTGGAAGTCTGCAGAATACAAAAATCCAGCTCATAGGGCAGTGGTAGCTGGGTTGACCATATATCTACTCCTAACGCCAACACTAGAAGTAGCCGGGGATCATTCCTACGTTGATTCTAGATGACACGCTCCAGCCGGAGAATCTAGCTACCCCTAGTAGAGGAAAACAAAAGACCTTTCTTGCCTCCAGAGAAGGGGACCCCAAAGCTGGATAGAAGCCCCCCACAAATAATAACGGTGAGGTAAGAGGAAATGACAAACACAGAAATGAACCAGGTTTAGCACAGAGAGGCCCGCTTACTGATAGCAGAATAAAGAAAGGTAACTTATATGGTCAACAAAAACCCTATCAAAATCCACACTGGAAATTCAAGAACCCCCGAACCGTCTAACGGTCCGGGGGGAGAACACCAGCCCCCTAGAGCTTCCAGCAAAGGTCAGGATATATATTTGGAACAAGCTGGACAAAAATACAAAACCAAAACAAAATAGCAAAAAGCAAAAAGCGGACTTAGCTGATATAACTGGAACCAGGATCAGTAGACAAGAGCACAGCAGACTAGCTCTGACAACTACGTTGCCAGGCATTGAACTGAAGGTCCAGGGAGCTTAAATAGCAACACCCTTAACTAACGACCCAGGTGCGGATAAAAGGAATGACAGAAAAACCAGAGTCAAAAAAACTAGTAACCACTAGAGGGAGCAAAAAGTAAATTCACAACAGTACCCCCCCCTTAGTGAGGGGTCACCGAACCCTCACCACGACCACCAGGGCGATCAGGATGAGCGGCATGAAAGGCACGAACTAAATCGGCCGCATGAACATCAGAGGCGACCACCCAGGAATTATCCTCCTGACCATAGCCCTTCCACTTGACCAGGTACTGAAGCCTCCGCCTGGAGAGGCGAGAATCCAAGATCTTCTCCACCACGTACTCCAACTCGCCCTCAACCAACACCGGAGCAGGAGGCTCAGCAGAAGGAACTATAGGCACAATGTACCGCCGCAACAAGGACCTATGAAATACATTGTGAATAGCAAACGACACAGGAAGATCCAGACGAAAAGATACAGGATTAAGGATTTCCAATATCTTGTAAGGCCCAATAAAACGAGGTTTAAATTTGGGAGAGGAGACCTTCATAGGAACAAAGCGGGAAGAAAGCCATACCAAATCCCCAACGCGTAGTCGGGGACCCACACCGCGGTGGCGGTTGGCAAAGCGCTGAGCCCTCTCCTGTGACAACTTCAAGTTGTCCACCACATGATTCCAGATCCGCTGCAACCTATCCACCACAGAATCCACCCCAGGACAGTCAGAAGGCTCCACATGACCCGAAGAAAAGCGAGGATGGAAACCAGAGTTGCAGAAAAAAGGCGAAACCAAGGTGGCGGAACTAGCCCGATTATTAAGGGCAAACTCAGCCAACGGCAAGAATGTCACCCAATCGTCCTGATCAGCAGAGACAAAACACCTCAAATAAGCCTCCAAAGTCTGATTGGTTCGCTCCGTCTGTCCATTAGTCTGAGGATGGAAAGCAGACGAAAACGACAAATCAATGCCCATCCTACTACAAAAGGATCGCCAGAATCTGGAAACGAACTGGGATCCTCTGTCTGACACAATATTCTCAGGGATGCCGTGCAAACGAACCACGTTCTGGAAAAACACAGGAACCAGATCGGAAGAGGAAGGCAGCTTAGGCAAAGGAACCAAATGGACCATCTTTGAGAAGCGATCACATATCACCCAGATAACGGACATGCCCTGGGATAGCGGAAGATCAGAAATGAAATCCATGGAGATATGTGTCCAAGGTCTCTTCGGGACAGGCAAGGGCAAGAGCAAACCGCTGGCACGAGAACAGCAAGGCTTAGCTCGAGCACAAGTCCCACAGGACTGCACAAATGACCGCACATCCCTTGACAAGGAGGGCCACCAAAAGGACCTGGCCACCAGATCTCTGGTGCCAAAAATTCCCGGGTGACCTGCCAACACCGAGGAATGAACCTCGGAAATGACTCTGCTGGTCCACTTATCCGGGACAAACAGTCTGTCAGGTGGACAAGACTCAGGCCTATCAGCCTGAAATCTCTGCAACACACGTCGCAGATCCGGAGAAATAGCTGACAAGATAACTCCATCTTTAAGAATACCAACAGGATCAGCGACTCCAGGAGCATCAGGCACAAAGCTCCTAGAAAGAGCATCGGCCTTCACATTCTTTGAACCTGGTAAATACGAGACAACAAAATCAAAGCGGGAGAAAAACAATGACCAGCGGGCCTGTCTCGGATTAAGGCGTTTAGCAGACTCGAGATACATCAGATTTTTGTGATCAGTCAAGACCACCACACGATGCTTAGCACCCTCGAGCCAATGACGCCACTCCTCAAATGCCCATTTCATGGCCAACAACTCCCGATTGCCCACATCATAATTTCGCTCGGCAGGCGAAAACTTCCTAGAGAAAAAGGCACAAGGTTTCATAACAGAGCAACCAGGGCCTCTCTGCGACAAAACGGCCCCTGCTCCAATCTCTGAAGCATCCACCTCAACCTGAAAGGGAAGTGAGACATCGGGCTGGCACAAAACAGGCGCCGAAGTAAACCGGCGTTTCAACTCCTGGAAAGCCTCCACGGCAGCAGGAGCCCAGTTAGCTACATCGGAGCCCTTCTTGGTCATATCCGTCAAAGGTTTCACAATGCTAGAAAAATTAGCGATAAAACGACGGTAGAAGTTAGCGAAACCCAAGAACTTCTGTAGACTCTTAACTGACGAGGGCTGAGTCCAATCAAGAATAGCTCGGACCTTGACTGGGTCCATCTCCACAGCAGAAGGGGAAAAAATGAACCCCAAAAAGGCAACCTTCTGTACACCAAAGAGACACTTTGAGCCCTTGACAAACAAAGAATTTTCACGCAAAATTTTAAAGACCAACCTGACCTGCTCCACATGCGAATCCCAATTATCAGAAAAAAACAAAATATCATCCAGATAAACAATCAAAAATTTATCCAGATACTTCCGGAAAATGTCATGCATAAAGGACTGAAAAACTGAAGGCGCATTGGAGAGCCCAAAAGGCATCACCAAGTACTCAAAATGACCTTCGGGCGTATTGAATGCGGTTTTCCATTCATCACCTTGCTTAATGCGCACAAGGTTGTACGCACCACGAAGATCTATCTTGGTGAACCACTTGGCACCTTTAATCCGGGCAAACAAGTCAGACAACAGCGGTAAAGGATACTGAAATTTGACAGTGATCTTATTTAAAAGCCGATAATCAATACAAGGTCTCAAAGATCCGTCCTTTTTTGCCACAAAAAAGAATCCCGCACCAAGAGGGGAAGAAGACGGACGAATATGTCCTTTCTCTAGAGACTCCTTGATATATGAACGCATAGCGGTATGTTCAGGTACCGACAGATTAAACAGTCTTCCCTTAGGAAATTTACTGCCTGGGATCAAATCTATAGCACAGTCACAGTCCCTATGAGGAGGCAGTGCACTGGACTCAGACTCACTGAAGACATCCTGATAATCAGACAAATACTCCGGAACTTCCGAAGGCGTAGAAGAAGCAATAGACACAGGCAGGGAATCCCCATGAATACCACGACAGCCCCAACTTGAGACTGACATAGCCTTCCAGTCCAGGACTGGATTATGGGTCTGTAACCATGGCAGCCCTAAAACGACCAAATCATGCATTTTATGTAAAACCAGGAAACGTATCACCTCGCGGTGTTCAGGAGTCATGCACATGGTAACCTGTGTCCAATACTGCGGTTTATTTGCTGCCAATGGCGTAGCATCAATACCCCTAAGAGGAATAGGATTTTCTAATGGTTCAAGAGTAAAACCACAGTGCTTAGCAAATGACAGATCCATAAGACTCAGGGCAGCACCTGAATCTACAAACGCCATGACAGGAAAAGACGACAGTGAGCAAATCAAAGTTACAGACAGAATAAATTTAGGTTGCAAATTACCAACAGTGACAGGACTAACAACCTTAGCTATACGTTTAGAGCATGCTGAGATAATATGTGTAGAATCACCACAGTAGTAGCACAAGCCATTCCGGCGTCTATGAATTTTCCGCTCATTTCTAGTCAGGATTCTATCACATTGCATTAAATCAGGTGTCTGTTCAGACAACACCATGAGGGAATTTGCGATTTTTCTATCACATTGCACCGAATTAGGTGTCTGTTCAGACAACACCATGAGGGAATTTGCGGTTTTGCGCTCCCGCAACCGCCGGTCAATTTGAATAGCCAGTGCCATAGTATCATTCAGACCTGTGGGAATAGGAAAACCCACCATAACATTCTTAATGGCTTCAGAAAGGCCATTTCTAAAATTAGCGGCCAGTGCACACTCGTTCCAATGTGTCAGCACGGACCATTTCCGAAATTTTTGGCAGTACACTTCAGCCTCGTCCTGCCCCTGAGACATAGCCAGCAAGGCCTTTTCTGCCTGAATCTCAAGATTGGGTTCCTCATAAAGTAAACCGAGCGCCAGAAAAAACGCATTAATATCAGCCAATGCCGGATCTCCTGGCGCCAGCGAAAAAGCCCAATCCTGAGGGTCGCCCAGTAAGAACGAAATAACAATTTTTACTTGCTGAGCAGAGTCTCCAGATGAACAGGGTCTCAGGGACAAAAACAATTTACAATTATTCACAAAATTCCTAAACTTAAACCTGTCTCCGGAAAACAGTTCAGGAATCGGTATTTTAGGTTCTGACCTAGGATTACTGATAACATAGTCTTGTATGCCCTGCACACGAGTAGCCAGCTGGTCCACACTTGTAATCAAGGTCTGGACATTCATGTCTGCAGCAAGCATAGCCACTCTGAGGTAAAGGGGAAGAAGAAAAAAAAAAAAACTCAGAATCTTCTTTCTTATAATCCCTCTTCTGCAATGCATTAAACATTTAATACTGGCCTGGCAAACTGTTATGACCCCAATGGCGAGGGTCTCAGAGGAACGTGGAAGTCTGCAGAATACAAAAATCCAGCTCATAGGGCAGTGGTAGCTGGGTTGACCATATATCTACTCCTAACGCCAACACTAGAAGTAGCCGGGGATCATTCCTACGTTGATTCTAGATGACACGCTCCAGCCGGAGAATCTAGCTACCCCTAGTAGAGGAAAACAAAAGACCTTTCTTGCCTCCAGAGAAGGGGACCCCAAAGCTGGATAGAAGCCCCCCACAAATAATAACGGTGAGGTAAGAGGAAATTACAAACACAGAAATGAACCAGGTTTAGCACAGAGAGGCCCGCTTACTGATAGCAGAATAAAGAAAGGTAACTTATATGGTCAACAAAAACCCTATCAAAATCCACACTGGAAATTCAAGAACCCCCGAACCGTCTAACGGTCCGGGGGGAGAACACCAGCCCCCTAGAGCTTCCAGCAAAGGTCAGGATATATATTTGGAACAAGCTGGACAAAAATACAAAACCAAAACAAAATAGCAAAAAGCAAAAAGCGGACTTAGCTGATATAACTGGAACCAGGATCAGTAGACAAGAGCACAGCAGACTAGCTCTGACAACTACGTTGCCAGGCATTGAACTGAAGGTCCAGGGAGCTTAAATAGCAACACCCTTAACTAACGACCCAGGTGCGGATAAAAGGAATGACAGAAAAACCAGAGTCAAAAAAACTAGTAACCACTAGAGGGAGCAAAAAGTAAATTCACAACAGTTGAAGCTCAGCTTTATTCAGTTGAGGGCAACACCAGGGAGGGGCAGAAGCCGTTAGTAGGCCCTAACCACCATTTTGTTTTTTAAAAAACACTTAATGAGAGCCAGAAGGTTGAAGCTCAGCTTTATTCAGTTGAGGGCAACACCAGGCACGGGCAGACACCGTTAGTAGGCCGGAACCAGCAATGTGTTTAAAAACAGCAGTTAATCAGAGCCGGAAGGTAGAAGCTCAGCTTTATTCAGTTGAGGGCAACACCAGGGAGGGGCAGAAGCCGTTAGTAGGCCCTAACCACCATTTTGTTTTTTAAAAAACACTTAATGAGAGCCAGAAGGTTGAAGCTCAGCTTTATTCAGTTGAGGGCAACACCAGGCAGGGGCAGACACCGTTAGTAGGCCGGAACCACCATTTTGTTTTTTAAAAAACACTTAATGAGAGCCAGAAGGTTGAAGCTCAGCTTTATTCAGTTGAGGGCAACACCAGGCAGGGGCAGACACCGTTAGTAGGCCGGAACCAGCAATGTGTTTAAAAACAGCAGTTAATCAGAGCCGGAAGGTAGAAGCTCAGCTTTATTCAGTTGAGGGCAACACCAGGGAGGGGCAGAAGCCGTTAGTAGGCCCTAACCACCATTTTGTTTTTTAAAAAACACTTAATGAGAGCCAGAAGGTTGAAGCTCAGCTTTATTCAGTTGAGGGCAACACCAGGCAGGGGCAGACACGGTTAGTAGGCCGGAACCAGCAATGTGTTTAAAAACAGCAGTTAATCAGAGCCGGAAGGTAGAAGCTCAGCTTTATTCAGTTGAGGGCAACACCAGGGAGGGGCAGACACCGTTAGTAGGCCGGAACCAGCAATGTGTTTAAAAACAGCAGTTAATCAGAGCCGGAAGGTAGAAGCTCAGCTTTATTCAGTTGAGGGCAACACCAGGGAGGGGCAGAAGCCGTTAGTAGGCCCTAACCACCATTTTGTTTTTTTAAAAAACACTTAATGAGAGCCAGAAGGTTGAAGCTCAGCTTTATTCAGTTGAGGGCAACACCAGGCAGGGGCAGACACCGTTAGTAGGCCGGAACCAGCAATGTGTTTAAAAACAGCAGTTAATCAGAGCCGGAAGGTAGAAGCTCAGCTTTATTCAGTTGAGGGCAACACCAGGGAGGGGCAGAAGCCGTTAGTAGGCCCTAACCACCATTTTGTTTTTTAAAAAACACTTAATGAGAGCCAGAAGGTTGAAGCTCAGCTTTATTCAGTTGAGGGCAACACCAGGCAGGGGCAGACACCGTTAGTAGGCCGGAACCAGCAATGTGTTTAAAAACAGCAGTTAATCAGAGCCAGAAGTTTGAAGCTCAGCTTTATTCAGTTGAGGGCAACACCAGGCAGGGGCAGACACCGTTAGTAGGCCGGAACCAGCAATGTGTTTAAAAACAGCAGTTAATCAGAGCCAGAAGGTTGAAGCTCAGCTTTATTCAGTTGAGGGCAACACCAGGCAGGGGCAGACACCGTTAGTAGGCCGGAACCACCATTTTGTTTTTTAAAAAACACTTAATGAGAGCCAGAAGGTTGAAGCTCAGCTTTATTCAGTTGAGGGCAACACCAGGCAGGGGCAGACACCGTTAGTAGGCCGGAACCAGCAATGTGTTTAAAAACAGCAGTTAATCAGAGCCGGAAGGTAGAAGCTCAGCTTTATTCAGTTGAGGGCAACACCAGGGAGGGGCAGAAGCCGTTAGTAGGCCCTAACCACCATTTTATTTTTTAAAAAACACTTAATGAGAGCCAGAAGGTTGAAGCTCAGCTTTATTCAGTTGAGGGCAACACCAGGCAGGGGCAGACACCGTTAGTAGGCCGGAACCACCATTTTGTTTTTTAAAAAACACTTAATGAGAGCCAGAAGGTTGAAGCTCAGCTTTATTCAGTTGAGGGCAACACCAGGCAGGGGCAGACACCGTTAGTAGGCCGGAACCAGCAATGTGTTTAAAAACAGCAGTTAATCAGAGCCGGAAGGTAGAAGCTCAGCTTTATTCAGTTGAGGGCAACACCAGGGAGGGGCAGAAGCCGTTAGTAGGCCCTAACCACCATTTTGTTTTTTAAAAAACACTTAATGAGAGCCAGAAGGTAGAAGCTCAGCTTTATTCAGTTGAGGACAACTTGAATTAGGGACTGCATACAGACTTAGCAGGCTGTCCCCTGTGTGGACCATGCATCCAATACATTAACCCATTGAGCCACAAAGGACACGTAACCTTCCGTGGCCATGCCTACAGGTCCATGTGTCTGTTGTCAGGTGTACCTTTGTCAGTGTAGGCCTATTGGAAGGAGGGACCGCAGACAGGCTTCGAAGGCCTAACACAATAAAATGGGCTGGCTGTAGGCACTTTAAAATTGGTTCCAGGGGTACACGGGCAGCAGTGGTCTGGTCAGTGGAGGCCTAGTGGAAGGAGGGACCGCAGACAGGCTTCGAAGGCCTAAAATAACAAACAATAGGCTCATGGCAGTTTTACAGCGGTTACATGGATACACGGGCAGGCAGCTTGGTGGTGAGTGGAGGAGTATTTAAAGTAGGGACCGCAGACAGGCTATCAAAGGCCTAAAATAACAAACAATAGGCTCATGGCAGTTTTACAGCGGTTACATGGATACACGGGCAGGCAGCTGGTGATGAGTGGAGGAGTATTTAAAGTAGGGACCGCAGACAGGCTATCAAAGGCCTAAAATAACAAACAATAGGCTCATGGCAGTTTTACAGCGGTTACATGGATACACGGGCAGGCAGCTGGTGATGAGTGGAGGAGTATTTAAAGTAGGGACCGCAGACAGGCTATCAAAGGCCTAAAATAACAAACAATAGGCTCATGGCAGTTTTACAGCGGTTACATGGATACACGGGCAGGCAGCTGGTGATGAGTGGAGGAGTATTTAAAGTAGGGACCGCAGACAGGCTATCAAAGGCCTAAAATAACAAACAATAGGCTCATGGCAGTTTTACAGCGGTTACATGGATACACGGGCAGGCAGCTGGTGATGAGTGGAGGAGTATTTAAAGTAGGGACCGCAGACAGGCTATCAAAGGCCTAAAATAACAAACAATAGGCTCATGGCAGTTTTACAGCGGTTACATGGATACACGGGCAGGCAGCTGGTGATGAGTGGAGGAGTATTTAAAGTAGGGACCGCAGACAGGCTATCAAAGGCCTAAAATAACAAACAATAGGCTCATGGCAGTTTTACAGCGGTTACATGGATACACGGGCAGGCAGCTGGTGATGAGTGGAGGAGTATTTAAAGTAGGGACCGCAGACAGGCTATCAAAGGCCTAAAATAACAAACAATAGGCTCATGGCAGTTTTACAGCGGTTACATGGATACACGGGCAGGCAGCTGGTGATGAGTGGAGGAGTATTTAAAGTAGGGACCGCAGACAGGCTATCAAAGGCCTAAAATAACAAACAATAGGCTCATGGCAGTTTTACAGCGGTTACATGGATACACGGGCAGGCAGCTGGTGATGAGTGGAGGAGTATTTAAAGTAGGGACCGCAGACAGGCTATCAAAGGCCTAAAATAACAAACAATAGGCTCATGGCAGCTTTACAGCGGTTACATGGATACACAGGCAGCTTGGTGGTGAGTGGAGGAGTAGTGCAAGGAGTGTCTGTCCCAGTACTCCCAAAATATAAATAGATGTTAATGTCTCGCAAAACAACCAAAACAAAAAAAAAGGTGGCATACTTAGGTACAGGGGTGGGCTCATCTACTGAGTTTCTGACATAGTAATTTGGCAGTAACTATTTAATGGTGCCAATATAGGACACAGACACAGACTACTTTAAGTTGCATCATAGATGTCTACAAATTTGTATTGTCAGTGCCAGACATTGAATGATGTCAGCGAATAGACTAAAGATTGGTGGAGCTGTGCGACATAATTTTGCACGTGGTAGAGCACATTTTGAGCTGGGGTAGGGGGGAACTCTCTTGAGGCCGGCGGGACCGCCCCAGGGCCCCTCATGTTACAACGGTGTGTCTGACGTTGGGTGCGCACCACCACCGCCAGAGACACTACATTGTACTATGAGGGACCCAGTAGCAATGCCGTCAACCAAAAGCGAGCACACCCACCTCTTCAGACAAACAGCAGTCTCACGGGTGCTTGCGCCAAGTCGCGATACCACGGCCCCGTGTGGGGAGTTTTGCCATTTAGGGAGGTGTAAACATGTCGTATGCTGTACAATCAGCTGCAGCAAATTAGACATTAGAAAAGTAATTCACAGGCAAGAGCTTTTCATAGGAAAGCTAGGTGTCGGCCGGGCAAGGTGGGGCAAAAGATTTCGAAATCCAGTTGTGGTTCATTTTAATGAATGTTAGATCGTCAACATTTTGGGTAGCCAGACGAGTCCTTTTTTCGGTTAATATTGAACCTGCAGCACTGAATACTCTTTCTGATAGGACACTTGCTGCCGGGCAAGCAAGCTCCTGCAATGCATATTCTGCCAATTCTGGCCAGGTGTCTAATTTGGAGGCCCAGTAATCAAATGGGAGTGACGGTTGAGGGAGAACATCGATAAGGGATGAAAAATAGTTAGTAACCATACTGGACAAATGTTGTCTCCTGTCACTTTCAATTGATGCAGCAGTACCTGTCCTGTCTGCGGTCATAGCAAAATCACTCCACAACCTGGTCAGAAAACCCCTCTGTCCAACGCCACTTGTGATGTGTGCACCCCTAACACTCCTAGTCTGCTGCCCCCTGGAGCTCGTGTGAGAACGATCACGTGCGCTGTGTGCTGGGAATGCCTGAAGCAAACGGTCAACAAGAGTTGATTGTTTGGTTGCTAATATTAGTTCCAAGTTCTCATGTGGCATAATATTTTGCAATTTGCCTTTATAGCGTGGATCAAGGAGGCAGGCCAACCAGTAATCGTCATCGTTCATCATTTTCGTAATGCGTGTGTCCCTTTTTAGGATACGTAAGGCATAATCCGCCATGTGGGCCAAAGTTCCAGTTGTCAAATCTCCGGTTGTGATTGGTTGAGGGGCAGTTGCAGGCAAATCTACGTCACTTGTGTCCCTCAAAAAACCAGAACCCGGCCGTGACACGCAACCAATTTCCTGTGCCCCCGGGAAAGGTTCGGCATTAAAAATATACTCATCCCCATCATCCTCCTCGTCCTCCACCTCCTCTTCGCCCACTACCTCGTCCTGTACACTGCCCTGACCAGACAATGGCTGACTGTCATCAAGGCTTTCCTCTTCCTCTGGTGCAGACGCCTGCTCCTTTATGTGCATCAAACTTTGCATCAGCAGACGCATTAGGGGGATGCTCATGCTTATTACGGCGTTGTCTGTACTAACCAGCCGTGTGCATTCCTCAAAACACTGAAGGACTTGACACATGTCTTGTATCTTAGACCACTGCACACCTGACAACTCCATGTCTGCCATCCTACTGCCTGCCCGTGTATCCTCCCACAAATAAATAACAGCACGCCTCTGTTCGCACAGTCTCTGAAGCATGTGCAGTGTTGAGTTCCACCTTGTTGCAACGTCTATGATTAGGCGATGCTGGGGAAGGTTCAAAGACCGCTGATAGGTCTGCATACGGCTGGCGTGTACAGGCGAACGTCGGATATGTGAGCAAAGTGCACGCACTTTGAGGAGCAGGTCGGAGAACCCAGGATAAGTTTTCAATAAGCACTGCACCACCAGGTTTAAGGTGTGAGCCAGGCAAGGAATGTGTTTCAGTTGGGAAAGGGAGATGGCAGCCATGAAATTCCTTCCGTTATCACTCACTACCTTGCCTGCCTCAAGATCTACTGTGCCCAGCCACGACTGCGTTTCTTGTTGCAAGAACTTGGACAGAACTTCCGCGGTGTGTCTGTTGTCGCCCAAACACTTCATAGCCAATACAGCCTGCTGACGCTTGGCAGTAGCTGGCCCATAATGGGACAACTGGTGTGCAACAGTGTCATCTGCCGATGGAGTGGTTGGCAGACTGCGTTCTGTGGAAGAGCTGTAGCTTCTGCAGGAGGACGAGGAGGAGGAGGAGGGGGTGCGAACGCCTACAGCCAACTGTTTCCTAGACCGTGGGCTAGGCACAACTGTCCCTAAATTGATGTCGCCTGTGGACCCTGCATCCACCACATTCACCCAGTGTGCCGTGATGGACACATAACGTCCCTGGCCATGCCTACTGGTCCATGCATCTGTAGTCAGGTGCACCTTTGTACTCACAGATTGCCTGAGTGCATGGACGATGCGCTGTTTAACATGCTGGTGCAGGGCTGGGATGGCTTTTCTGGAAAAAAAGTGTCGACTGGGTAGCTCGTATCGTGGTTCAGCGTACTCCATCAGGGCTTTGAAAGCTTCGCTTTCAACTAACCGGTAGGGCATCATCTCTAACGAGATTAGTCTAGCTATGTGGGCGTTAAAACCCTGTGTACGCGGATGCGAGGATAAGTACTTCCTTTTTCTAACCAGAGTCTCATGTAGGGTGAGCTGGACTGGAGAGCTGGAGATCGTGGAACTTTCGGGTGTGCCGGTGTACATGGCAGACTGAGAGACGGTTGGAGACGGTATTGTTTCCGCCGGTGCCCTAGATGCAATATTTCCTCCTACAAAACTGGTGGTTCCCTGACCCTGACTGCTTTTAGCTGGCAAAGAAACCTGCACAGATACTGCCGGTGGTGCGGAAAATGGTGGCCTTACAGTGACGGAAGGGATGTTGCGTTGCTGACTAGCTTCATTGGCCGAGGGTGCTACAACCTTAAGGGACGTTTGGTAGTTAGTCCAGGCTTGAAAATGCATGGTGGTTAAGTGTCTATGCATGCAACTAGTATTTAGACTTTTCAGATTCTGACCTCTGCTTAAGCTAGTTGAACATTTTTGACAGATGACTTTGCGCTGATCAGTTGGATGTTGTTTAAAAAAATGCCAGACTGCACTCTTCCTAGACTCGGATCCCTTTTCAGGGATTGCAGACTGAGCTTTAACCGGATGGCCACGCTGTCCTCCAACAGGTTTTGGCTTTGACACGCGTTTTGGGCCAGATACGGGCCCGGCAGATGGAACCTGTTGCGATGTTGATGCCTGCTGCGGCCCCTCCTCCACCTCCGCTTCTGAACTACTGCCGCCTGCACCCTGTTCCCCCAATGGCTGCCAATCGGGGTCAATAACTGGGTCATCTATTACCTCCTCTTCGAGCTCGTGTGCAACTTCGTCTGTGTCACTGTGTCGGTCGGTGGTATAGCGTTCGTGGCGGGGCAACATAGTCTCATCAGGGGCTGATTGTGGATCTGTACCCTGAGAGGGCAATGTGGTGGTCTGAGTCAAAGGAGCAGCATAGTACTCTGGCTGTGGCTGTGCATCAGTGCACTCCATGTCAGAATCTACTTGTAATGGGCATGGCCTGTTAAATGTTTCACTTTCTAAGCCAGGGACGGTATGTGTAAAGAGCTCCATAGGGGTGACCCGTTGTGTCGCCTGCTGCATCCTTCTCTCTTGTTGTAGTTTTTGCTGAGGAGGACAAGGAAGCGACTTGTCCCTGACCGTGAACATCCACAAGCGACGCGCTGCTTTTACATTTACCAGTTTCGGAAGAGGAGGCAAAAGAGCTAGAGGCTGAGTCTGCAATGTAAGCCAAAACTTGCTGTTGCTGCTCCGCCTTTAAAAGCGGTTTTCCTACTCCCAGAAAAGAGAGCGTTCGAGGCCTTGTGTAGCCTGACGACGAAACTGGCTCCACAGCTCCAGACTTAGGTGGAATATTTTTATCCCCACGATCACCTGATGCTCCACTACCACTACCATCATTACCAGCTGACAATGAACGCCCACGATGACCTCTTGCACCAGACTTCCTCATTGTTTTAAAATCTTAGCCAAAGTAACTTTATTTGTTGCTGTCAAACAACTTACACGGTGAGCTATAACTTCAGTATGATTTCAATATCCCTTAACAGGTTGGTGAGACCACAAGGAAAATCAGGCACAATGTTACACACTCTGTTTTCTGTGGCACAAAATCACAGAGATGACACACACGCAGGACTGTCACTCAAGCACTAATGTCAATATTAATCTCCCACCTAATTTATTTTTTTTTTTTTCTCAGGGAGACTTTAGAAACCAAATAATATTAAAAAAAAAACAAAAAAAAAAAGGCTTTCTATGGCCCACAATTAGAGAGAGAGAGGTGGCACACCCAGGAGTCAAGACTGGCGCACAAGCTGAAAGGGCAATATTACTCTCCCACTGTTTTTTTAAGTTTTTTTTTTTGTTATTTTCAGGGAGACTTTAGAAACCAAATAATATTAAAAAAACCAAAAAAATAAATAGCCTTTCTATGGCCCACTGAATGAGAGAGAGAGGTGGCACACCCAGGAGTCAAGACTGGCACACAAGCTGAAAGGGCAATATTACTCTCCCACTGTTTTTTTATGTATTTTTTGTTTTTTAAGGGAGACTTTAGAAACCAAATAATATTTTAAAAAAAACAAAAAAAAAAAGGCTTTCTATGGCCCACAATTAGAGAGAGAGAGGTGGCACACCCAGGAGTCAAGACTGGCGCACAAGCTGAAAGGGCAATATTACTCTCCCACTGTTTTTTTAAGTTTTTTTTTTTTTTATTTTCAGGGAGACTTTAGAAACCAAATAATATTAAAAAAACAAAAAAAATAAATAGCCTTTCTATGGCCCACTGAATGAGAGAGAGAGGTGGCACACCCAGGAGTCAAGACTGGCACACAAGCTGAAAGGGCAATATTACTCTCCCACTGTTTTTTTATGTTTTTTTTTTTTTCAGGGAGACTTTAGAAACCAAATAATATTAAAAAAACCAAAAAAATAAATAGCCTTTCTATGGCCCACTGAATGAGAGAGAGAGGTGGCACACCCAGGAGTCAAGACTGGCACACAAGCTGAAAGGGCAATATTACTCTCCCACTGTTTTTTTATGTATTTTTTGTTTTTTAAGGGAGACTTTAGAAACCAAATAATATTAAAAAAAAAACAACAAAAAAAAGGCTTTCTATGGCCCACAATTAGAGAGAGAGAGGTGGCACACCCAGGAGTCAAGACTGGCGCACAAGCTGAAAGGGCAATATTACTCTCCCACTGTTTTTTTAAGTTTTTTTTTTTTTATTTTCAGGGAGACTTTAGAAACCAAATAATATTAAAAAAACCAAAAAAATAAATAGCCTTTCTATGGCCCACTGAATGAGAGAGAGAGGTGGCACACCCAGGAGTCAAGACTGGCACACAAGCTGAAAGGGCAATATTACTCTCCCACTGTTTTTTTATGTTTTTTTATTTTTTTTTTCAGGGAGACTTTAGAAACCAAATAATATTAAAAAAACCAAAAAAATAAATAGCCTTTCTATGGCCCACTGAATGAGAGAGAGAGGTGGCACACCCAGGAGTCAAGACTGGCGCACAAGCTGAAAGGGCAATATTACTCTCCCACTGTTTTTTTATGTATTTTTTGTTTTTTAAGGGAGACTTTAGAAACCAAATAATATTAAAAAAAAAACAAAAAAAAAAAGGCTTTCTATGGCCCACAATTAGAGAGAGAGAGGTGGCACACCCAGGAGTCAAGACTGGCGCACAAGCTGAAAGGGCAATATTACTCTCCCACTGTTTTTTTAAGTTTTTTTTTTTTTATTTTCAGGGAGACTTTAGAAACCAAATAATATTAAAAAAACAAAAAAAATAAATAGCCTTTCTATGGCCCACTGAATGAGAGAGAGAGGTGGCACACCCAGGAGTCAAGACTGGCACACAAGCTGAAAGGGCAATATTACTCTCCCACTGTTTTTTTATGTATTTTTTGTTTTTTAAGGGAGACTTTAGAAACCAAATAATATTTAAAAAAAAACAAAAAAAAAAAGGCTTTCTATGGCCCACAATTAGAGAGAGAGAGGTGGCACACCCAGGAGTCAAGACTGGCGCACAAGCTGAAAGGGCAATATTACTCTCCCACTGTTTTTTTAAGTTTTTTTTTATTTATTTTCAGGGAGACTTTAGAAACCAAATAATATTAAAAAAACCAAAAAAATAAATAGCCTTTCTATGGCCCACTGAATGAGAGAGAGAGGTGGCACACCCAGGAGTCAAGACTGGCACACAAGCTGAAAGGGCAATATTACTCTCCCACTGTTTTTTTATGTATTTTTTGTTTTTTAAGGGAGACTTTAGAAACCAAATAATATTTAAAAAAAAACAAAAAAAAAAAGGCTTTCTATGGCCCACAATTAGAGAGAGAGAGGTGGCACACCCAGGAGTCAAGACTGGCGCACAAGCTGAAAGGGCAATATTACTCTCCCACTGTTTTTTTAAGTTTTTTTTTTTTATTTTCAGGGAGACTTTAGAAACCAAATAATATTAAAAAAACCAAAAAAATAAATAGCCTTTCTATGGCCCACTGAATGAGAGAGAGAGGTGGCACACCCAGGAGTCAAGACTGGCACACAAGCTGAAAGGGCAATATTACTCTCCCACTGTTTTTTTATGTTTTTTTTTTTTTCAGGGAGACTTTAGAAACCAAATAATATTAAAAAAACCAAAAAAATAAATAGCCTTTCTATGGCCCACTGAATGAGAGAGAGAGGTGGCACACCCAGGAGTCAAGACTGGCACACAAGCTGAAAGGGCAATATTACTCTCCCACTGTTTTTTTATGTATTTTTTGTTTTTTAAGGGAGACTTTAGAAACCAAATAATATTAAAAAAAAAACAAAAAAAAAAGGCTTTCTATGGCCCACAATTAGAGAGAGAGAGGTGGCACACCCAGGAGTCAAGACTGGCGCACAAGCTGAAAGGGCAATATTACTCTCCCACTGTTTTTTTAAGTTTTTTTTTTTTATTTTCAGGGAGACTTTAGAAACCAAATAATATTAAAAAAACCAAAAAAATAAATAGCCTTTCTATGGCCCACTGAATGAGAGAGAGAGGTGGCACACCCAGGAGTCAAGACTGGCACACAAGCTGAAAGGGCAATATTACTCTCCCACTGTTTTTTTATGTTTTTTTTTTTTTTCAGGGAGACTTTAGAAACCAAATAATATTAAAAAAACCAAAAAAATAAATAGCCTTTCTATGGCCCACTGAATGAGAGAGAGAGGTGGCACACCCAGGAGTCAAGACTGGCACACAAGCTGAAAGGGCAATATTACTCTCCCACTGTTTTTTTATGTATTTTTTGTTTTTTAAGGGAGACTTTAGAAACCAAATAATATTAAAAAAAAAACAAAAAAAAAAAGGCTTTCTATGGCCCACAATTAGAGAGAGAGAGGTGGCACACCCAGGAGTCAAGACTGGCGCACAAGCTGAAAGGGCAATATTACTCTCCCACTGTTTTTTTAAGTTTTTTTTTTTTATTTTCAGGGAGACTTTAGAAACCAAATAATATTAAAAAAACCAAAAAAATAAATAGCCTTTCTATGGCCCACTGAATGAGAGAGAGAGGTGGCACACCCAGGAGTCAAGACTGGCACACAAGCTGAAAGGGCAATATTACTCTCCCACTGTTTTTTAATGTATTTTTTGTTTTTTAAGGGAGACTTTAGAAACCCAATAATATTTAAAAAAAAAAAAAAAAAAGGCTTTCTATGGCCCACTGAATGAAAGGGAGAGAGGTGGCACACCCAGGAGTCAAGACTGGCACACAAGCTGAAAGGGCAATATTACTCTCCCACTGTTTTTTTATTTTTTTATTTTTTTTTCAGGGAGACTTTAGAAACCAAATAATAAGAAAAAAAATAAATAAATAAATAGGCTTTCTATAGCCCACTGAATAAGAGATAGCACACACAGCAGTGGCACACAAGCCCTGACTGAGGCCAATATTTTTCTACCACTGATTGATGTAGTGTTTTTGTGTTGAGGTAGAATTTAGAACACAAATCACGGAAAAAATAAATAGGCTTTCTATGGCCCACTCAGTGAGAGATGGCACACACAGGGATGGCACTGTAGCAGAAATGCCAATCTTAATCTCCCACAAAAAAAAAAAAAAAAAAAGCAGGGACTGTCCTACAATTACTATCTCCCTGCAGTAATCTAAGCCAGGTATGGCAGGCAGCAATAGGAGTGGACTGATGCACAAATTAAATAAAAAGTGTGGACAAACAAAAAAGATAGCTGTGCAGAAAGGAACAAGAGGATATGTGCTTTGAAAAAAGCAGTTGGTTTCCACAGTGGCGTACACACAGCAATACAGCTATCACGGAGCCTTCTAGGGCAGCCCAATGAGCTACAGCGCTGAGGAAAAAAAAAAAAAAAATAGCTTCCACTGTTCCTGCACACCGAAGGTGGTGTTGGACAGTGGAAATCGCTACAGCACAAGCGGTTTGGTGGTTAGTGGACCCTGCCTAACGCTCTCCCTGCTTCTGACGAAGCGGCAGCAACCTCTCCCTAAGCTCAGATCAGCAGCAGTAAGATGGCGGTCGGCGGGAACGCCCCTTTATAGCCCCTGTGACGCCGCAGACAGCAAGCCAATCACTGCAATGCCCTTCTCTAAGATGGTGGGGACCAGGATCTATGTCATCACGCTGCCCACACTCTGCGTTCACCTTCATTGGCTGAGAAATGGCGCTTTTCGCGTCATTGAAACGCGACTTTGGCGCGAAAGTCGCGTACCGCATGGCCGACAAGCACAGGGGTCGGATCGGGTTTCATGAGACGCCGACTTAGCCAAAAGTCGGCGACTTTTGAAAATGATCGACCCGTTTCGCTCAACCCTAGTTCTGAGACCATTTTTTTTTTTTTCTCTGCAGTGTGTTTTGCCTTTCTTTTCCCCTTAAACTCTGGGTGGTTCAGAACTCAGGTGTGGATATGGACATTCAAGATCTGTCCTCTAGTGTAGATCAACTCGCTGCAAGGGTACAAAACATTCAAGATTATGTAGTTCAGAATCCTATGTTGGAGCCTAGAATTCCAATTCCTGATTTGTTTTCCGGGGATAGATCTAAATTTCTGAATTTCAAAAACAATTGTAAACTGTTTCTTGCTCTGAAGCCCCGCTCTTCTGGTGACCCTATTCAGCAAGTAAGAATCATTGTTTCTTTGTTGCGTGGCGACCCTCAAGACTGGGCATTCGCCCTGGCGCCAGGAGATCCTGCATTGCGTAATGTAGATGCGTTTTTTCTGGCGCTGGGATTGCTTTATGATGAACCGAATTCTGTGGATCAGGCAGAGAAAATTTTGCTGGCTTTGTGTCAGGGTCAGGATGAAGCGGAGGTATACTGCCAGAAGTTCAGAAAGTGGTCTGTACTTACTCAGTGGAATGAGTGTGCCCTGGCAGCAATTTTCAGAAAGGGTCTTTCTGAAGCCCTTAAGGATGTTATGGTGGGGTTCCCCACGCCTGCTGGTCTGAATGAATCAATGTCCTTGGCCATACAGATTGATCGGCGCTTACGTGAGCGCAAAACTGTGCACCATTTGGCGGTATCCTCTGAGCAGAGGCCTGAGCCTATGCAATGTGATAGGACTTTGACCAGAGCTGAACGGCAAGAACATAGACGTCAGAATGGGCTGTGTTTTTACTGTGGTGACTCCACTCATGCCATCTCTGATTGTCCTAAGCGCACTAAGCGGTTCGCTAGGTCCGTCACCATTGGTACTGTACAGCCTAAATTTCTTTTGTCCGTTACTCTGATTTTCTCTTTGTCATCCTATTCTGTTATGGCATTTGTGGATTCAGGCGCTGCCCTGAATTTGTTGGACTTAGAGTTTGCCAGGCGCTGTGGTTTTTCTTGGAGCCCTTGCAGCATCCCATTCCTTTGAGGGGAATTGATGCTACGCCTTTGGCCAAGAATAAGCCTCAGTACTGGACCCAGTTGACCATGTGCATGGCTCCTGCGCATCAGGAGGATATTCGCTTTCTGGTGTTGCATAATCTGCATGATGTGGTCGTGTTGGGTTTGCCATGGCTGCAGGTCCATAATCCAGTATTGGATTGGAAATCAATGTTGGTGTCCAGTTGGGGTTGTCAAGGGGTACATGGGGATGTTCCGTTGTTGTCGATTTCTTCCTCCACTCCTTCTGAAGTCCCTGAGTTTTTGTCGGATTACCGGGATGTATTTGATGAGCCCAAGTCTAGTACCCTACCTCCTCATAGGGATTGTGATTGAGCTATTAATTTGATTCCTGGTAGCAAGTTCCCTAAGGGACGACTTTTCAATTTGTCTGTGCCAGAACACGCCGCTATGCGGAGTTATATAATGGAGTCCTTGGAGAAAGGGCATATTCGCCCGTCGTCGTCTCCATTGGGAGCAGGGTTCTTTTTTGTGGCCAAGAAGGATGGTTCTCTGAGACCTTGTATAGATTACCGCCTTCTTAATAAAATCACGGTCAAATTTCAGTACCCTTTGCCTCTACTGTCTGATTTATTTGCTCGGATTAAGGGGGCTAGTTGGTTCACCAAGATAGACCTTCGAGGGGCGTATAATCTCGTGCATATTAAACAGGGCGATGAATGGAAAACAGCATTTAATACGCCCGAGGGCCATTTTGAGTACCTGGTGATTCCATTCGGGCTCTCTAATGCCCCATCTGTGTTTCAGTCCTTTATGCATGACATCTTCCGAAAGTATCTGGATAGATTCATGATCGTATATTTGGATGATATTTTGGTCTTTTCGGATGATTGGGAGTCCCATGTGAAGCAGGTCAGAATGCTGTTCCAGGTCCTTCGTGCTAATTCCTTGTTTGTGAAGGGATCTGTGTCTCTTTGGAGTTCAGAAGGTTTCCTTTTTGGGCTTCATTTTTTCCCCTTCTACTATCGAGATGGATCCTGTTAAAGTCCAAGCTATTTATGATTGGACTCGGCCTACATCTGTGAAGAGCCTTCAGAAATTTCTGGGCTTTGCCAATTTTTACCGTCGCTTCATCGCTAATTTTTCTGGTGTCGTTAAACCGTTGACTGATTTGACCAAGAAGGGTGCTGATGTGGTGAATTGGTCCTCTGCGGGGACTTTGAGGCTTTTCAGGAGTTGAAACGTCGTTTCTCTTCGGCTCCTGTGTTGTGTCAGCCAGATGTTTCGCTCCCTTTTCAGGTCGAGGTTGATGCTTCTGAAATTGGAGCAGGGGCTGTTTTGTCTCAGAGAAGTTCTGATTGCTCTGTAATGAAGCCATGCGCTTTCTTTTCGAGAAAGTTTTCACCTGCTGAGCGTAATTATGATGTTGGCAATCGGGAGTTGTTGGCTATGAAGTGGGCATTCAAGGAGTGGCGACATTGGCTTGAAGGAGCCAAGCATCGCGTGGTGGTCTTGACAGATCACAAGAATCTGACTTATCTCGAGTCTGCCAAGCGGTTGAATCCTAGACAGGCTCGTTGGTCGCTGTTTTTCTCCCATTTCAATTTTGTGGTTTCGTACCTTCCGGGTTCTAAGAATGTGAAGGCTGATGCCCTTTCAAGGAGTTTTGTGCCTGATTCTACTGGGGTTCCTGAGCCGGCTGGTATTCTCAGAGAGGGGGTAGTTCTGTCTGCCATCTCCCCTGATTTGCGGCGGGTGCTGCAGGAGTTCCAGGCTGATAGACCTGACCGTTGTCCAGCGGAGAAACTGTTTGTCCCTGATAGATGGACTAATAGAGTTATCTCTGAGGTTCATTGTTCGGTGTTGGCTGGTCATCCTGGGATTTTTGGTACCAGAGATTTGGTGGCTAAGTCCTTTTGGTGGCCTTCCTTGTCGCGGGATGTGCGTTCTTTTGTGCAGTCTTGTGGGACTTGTGCTCGGGCTAAGCCCTGCTGTTCTCGTGCCAGTAGGTTACTTTTGCCCTTGCTGGTCCCGAAAAGGCCCTGGACGCATGTTTCCATGGATTTTATTTCAGATCTTCCTGTTTCTCAAAGGATGTCGGTCATCTGGGTGGTTTGTGATCGCTTCTCTAAAATGGTCCATTTGGTACCCTTGCCTAAATTGCCTTCTTCCTCTGATCCATTATTTTTCCAACATGTGGTTCGTTTGCATGGCATTCCGGAGAACATCGTGTCTGACAGAGGTTCCCAGTTTGTTTCAAGGTTTTGGCGGTCCTTTTGTGCTAAGATGGGCATTGATTTGTCTTTTTCTTCGGCTTTCCATCCTCAGACAAATGGCCAAACCGAGCGAACCAATCAGACTTTGGAAACTTATCTGAGATGCTTTGTTTCTGCGGATCAGGATGATTGGGTGACCTTCTTGCCATTGGCTGAGTTCGCCCTTAATAACCGGGCCAGTTCGGCTACTTTGGTTTCGCCTTTTTTTTATAATTCTGGTTTTCATCCTCGTTTTTCTTCAGGGTAGGTTGAGCCTTCGGACTCTCCTGGTGTGGATTCTGTGGTGGACAGGTTGCAACAAATTTGGACTCATGTGGTGAACAATTTGACTTTGTCCCAAGAGAAGGCTCAACGTTTCGCTAACCGCCGTCGCCGTATTGGTCCCCGACTTCGTGTTGAGGATTTGGTTTGGTTATCATCTCGTTGTGTTCCTATGAAGGTTTCTTCTCCTAAGTTTGGGCCTCGTTTCATTGGTCCTTATAAGATTTCTGAAATTCTTAATCCTGTATCGTTTCGTTTGGCCCTTCCTGCTTCTTTTGCCATCCATAATGTGTTCCATAGGTCGTTGCTGCAGAGATATGTGGCGCCTATGGTTCCCTCCGTTGATCCTCCTGCTCCGGTGTTGGTTGAGGGGGAGTTGGAGTATGTGGTGGAGAAGATTTTGGATTCTCGTATTTCGAGACGAAAACTTCAGTACTTGGTCAAATGGAAGGGCTATGGTCAGGAGGATAATTCCTGGGTTGTTGCCTCTGATGTCCATGCTGCCGATTTAGTTCGTGCCTTTCATTTGGCTTGTCCTGATCGGCCTGGGGGCTCTGGTGAGGGTTCGGGGACCCCTCCTCAAGGGGGGGGTACTGTTGTGAATTCCGTTCTCGAACTCCCTCCTGTGGTCATGAATGGTACTTCGGTGAGTTCTGTCCGTGGACTCCCTCTGGTGGCTGCGAGTGGAGCTGCTGGTTCTGAGATTCCTTCCCCAGCTGCCCTCGTTTGGGGCTAGGCTGGATTCTCTATTTAACTCCACTCAGATCGTTACTCCTTGCCAGCTGTCAATGTTCTAGTACTGGTTCAGATCTCTCCTGGATCTTTCTGAGGACCTGTCTACTCCAGCAGAAGCTAAGTTCCTGCTTGTTCATTTGTTACATATGGTTTTTCTTGCTATGTTTTAGTCCAGCTTGCTATCATGAAACTGCCTGGCTAGTTGGAAGCTCTGGGGGTGCAGAGCGGCACCACCGCACCGTGAGTCGGTGCGGGGGTATTTTTTGCACACTCTGCGTGGTTTTTTGCAGTTTTTTGTGTTGACCGCAAAGTTCCCTTTTCTGTCCTCAATCTGTTTAGTTAGACTGGCCTCCTTTGCTAAAACCTATTTCATCCTGTGTTTGTGATTTCCTCTTAACTCACAGTCAATACTTGTGGGGGGCTGCTTTTACCTTTGGGGAAATTTCTCTGAGGCAAGTGAGGCTTTGTTTCCTTTCTTTAGGGGTAGTTAGCTCTTAGGCTGTGAAGAGGCGTCTAGGCAGAGTCAGGTACGCTCCACGGCTATTGCTAGTTGTGTTGATAGGAGTAGGGTTTGCGGTCAGCAGAGTTTCCATTTCCCCAGAGCTCGTTCCTATTCCGTGTGTAACTATCAGGTCATTCCGGGTGCACCTAACAACCAGGTCCATAACACATTCCATGCTCTGCCATTCGCACAAACAGGAGTTTTCCTTCACATTTTGTATATCAAGAGTAATTACACAAGTTTTATGATGCATTTTCTCCTGTTACCCTTGAAAAATATAAATAATTGGGGCTAAAAGAACATTTTTGTGAGAAAAATTTGATTTTTTTTCACAGCTCATTATAATAAACTTCCCTGAAGGGTCCAGTTTCCAAAATGGGGTCACTTGAGGGAGTTTATCCAAACGCGAATGGCATCCGCTAATTGTTCCAGCAAATTTTGCATTCAAAAGTCAAATGGCACTCCTTCCCTTCTGAGCCCTGCCATGCACCAAAACAGTAGTTTTCCCTCAGATATGGGGTATCGCCATACTCAGGAGAAATTGCACAACAAATTGTATGGTGCAATTTTTCCTGTTACTCTTGTTAAAATGCAAAATTAGGAGCTAAAAAAACACTTTTGTGAAACGTGATTTTTTTTTAATTTTCATGGCTCAACGTTATAAACTTCCGCAAAGCACCTGGGGGTTCATGGTACTCACCACACATCTATTTAAGTTCCCTGAGGGGTCAAGTTTCCAAAATGGTGTCACTTGTGACAGACTTCAACTGTTTAGATGCAACAGGGGCTCTCCAAATGCGATATGGCATCCGCTAATTAGTCCAGCAAATTTTACATTCAAATAGTCAAATGGAGCACCTTCCCCTCCAAGCTCGGCTGTATGCCCAAACAGTGGTTCTCCCCCATATATATGATATCAACGTACTCAGGAGAAATTTCACAACAAATTTTGTTTCCATTTGTTCCTCTTACCCTTGTAAAAATAAGAAAATTTGAGTCTAAAGTTAAATTTTTGATAAAAAAAAGTAAAATGTTCCACATTGCAATTAATTCCTGTGAAGCCCCCGAAAGAATAATAAACTTCTTGAATATGGTTTTGAACAACTTGAAGAGTGCAGTTTTCAGAATTGTGTCACTTTTGGTTATGTTCTATCATATAGACCCCTCAAAGTCACTTCAAATGTGATGTGGACCCTTAAAAAAATAGTTCTTTAAATTTTGTTGGAAAAATTAGAAATCTAGAGTTGTATTTGCACTGTGAATCCTCCCATGTGTGTACCAGTGCTACTTACCATCTATCCAAAAAATGAGAAATCATTGGTCTACTTTTATCCCTTCTAAATTCCTGACAAAAAAATTGTTTCAAAAAAGCTAATGTTAAGTAGACATGTGGTAAATGTTATTTATTAACTATTTTGTGCGAGTTAACTCTCTGATTTAATAGCATAAAAAATAAGTTTCAAAATTGCTAAATTTTCACCAAATTTCCGATATTTTCACAAATAAGTGCATATCATGTCAAACAAATATTATCACTATCATGAAGTACAATACCACATGAGAAAACATTCACAGAATCAGTGGGATCCATTGAAGAGTTTAAGAGTTATAACCACATAAATTGACACTGCTCAGAATTATAAAATGTGGCCTGGTCAGGAAGGTGAAAACAGGATTCGGGGTGAAGGTGTTCGAGGCGTCGTCTGAAACAACATTTTATTTTCATCCTAAAATTTATCTAATTAATGCTATAATGTAATCTTTTATTTCTAATAAGCTTTCATCAAATGCTCTACACTTCGCTCACTACACTATCTAACTGCTTTATTTTTATTTTTTTAGTACTTCCTCTTTGATGACGCTTTTCTTGAGAATCCCAAAGCGTCATCAGGGGGAGAAGCTGTGGTCACTGCTGGAGACTCTGCCCCTCCCTGAAGTGAAGTGTGTGATGCAGCGGTAGCGCCATATGCAGTGAAACGGCAGTGATCCAAGCAAGTTCAAACAAAATGTTCCTTTAATGTGTTACTTCACACAGTCCATTAGAAATATACAAGACATGGCTTCTTCATACAGTCCATCTACTATATAATTGTCTAAGGGGTACTTCCGTCTTTCTGTCTGTCCTTCTTTCTGTCTTTCTGTCACAGATATTCATTGGTCGCGGCCTCTGTCTCTCATGGAATCCAAGTCACTGATTGGTCTCGCCAGCTGCCTGTCATGGCTGCCGCGACCAATCAGCAATGGCCACAGTCCGATTAGTCCCTCCCTACTCCCCTGCAGTGAGTGCCCGGCGCCCGCTCCATACTCCCCGCAGTCACGGCTCACACAGGGTTAATGCCAGCGGTAACGGACCGCATTATGCCGTAGGTAACTCACTCCGTTACCGCCACTATTAACCCTGTGTGACCAAGCTTTTACTATTGAGGCTGCCTATGCAGCCTCAATAGTAAAAACATCTAATGTTAAAAATAATTTAAAAAAATAACAAATCATTATATACTCACCTTCCGCCGCCTTTCCGATGCTCCGGTGACCGTTCCATGCAAGCGGCACGTTCCGGTGGCAAGGATGGTCTGCGAGAAGGACCTGCCGTGACGTCACGGTCATGTGACTGCGACACGGTCATGTGACCGCGACGTCATCACAGGTCCTGCGTGTGGGAAGGAGGCGACAGAACTACAAGGGGCCCTCGCGGAAGGTAAGTATATATTTATTTTTTATTTTTTATCCTGTGACATACGTGGCTGGCCAATATACTACGTGGCTCTGTGCTGTATACTACGTCACTGGGCAATATACTACGTGGCTCTGTGCTGTATACTACTTCGCTGGGCAATATACTGCGTGGCTCTGTGCTGTATACTACGTCACTGGGCAATATTCTACATAGCTCTGCTGTATACTACGTCACTGGGCAATATACTATGTGGCTGGGCAATATACTACGTGGCTGAGCAATATAGTATGTCACTGGGCAATATACTACGTGGCTCTGCTGTATACTACATCACTGGGCAATATACTACGTAACTGGGCAATATACTACGTCACTGGGCAATATACTACGTGGATGGGCAATATACTACGTCACTGTGCAATATACTACGTAACTGGGCAATATACTACGCAACTGGGCAATATACTACGTGGCTGGGCTATATACTACATGGCTGGACAATATACTACGTGGGCTGTGCAATATACTACGCGGACATGCATATTCTAGAATACACGATGCGATAGAATTGGGCCACCATCTAGTTAGAAATAAACGGCTTTAGTTTGCAGTCAATAAACAAGCCAGACTTCCCTCTGTCCAGTTTCCCTGGGCGAACGCATGCCGGTACCAAGTCTCTTTACTCACGCCGTGCACCACATGCTATCCTCCGGATTGCAGCCTGGTAGACATAAGACAGAAGGTAACACCAAAACACAAAAAATTGGACCAAGGAAAGTGACAGGGAATAATTATCACAAAATTAATCTTTATTTTGTAGCAACAGTGACAATCATAAAATGTTTAAAAAAATATATATTATAATCATATATAGTACAATACAAGAATGTGCACAGATTTAAGCCGCATATAATAGAGCAAGCCACTAAATATAGGAGATACTAATAAGAAGCAATCTATGACTAGTATTATCCTCAGATAGATAAAATTATATATGTAAGGCACCAGCGAACCATCATTAAAACACTCAAGGTGTAAACCAAGGAAAATATATATGTGAATGTAAAAAAGTGCTATGTGCAATAACCAAATCCCACCAGAAGGTGGTGCTATAGGACAAATCAAGACAAATGAGATGGAAGAAAAAAGTGCTATGTGCAATGACTCATAACCATCACAAAGGGCATGGGCTCAGTAAGGTGCCAAGTGAAGTGCTATATGCAATGATTAATCACTTATCACAAGGGGCATCTCAGTATAAAGGCCAAACAAAGTGCTCAGTGCTGTATTAGGAGATATGCCAGATTACTTACAATTTATCAAAGGAAAGTTCCTAGGCTGCCAGCGGCTAATTGTGTGCACCCCGACGCGCGTTTCGGACGCACAGTCCTTCGTCAGGGGGTATAGCCCGGGATGCAGGGTGTCAGTCACCTTGGTTCCTCTTGCGCCTGTGTTGCTCCTCACAGAAAGAGCTTTGCAGACAACTGCTCTGTCTGCTTCCAAACCAACACTGACACACCTCCCCCTCTACTACAGGGCTTTTTAATCAGTCACTGCTTCACCATTCTAATCACAGCCACACCTGTGACTGCCATACGTTCTCATGGCCTCACTACGCCTCCGTGCACATTCTGGAGAGCACAAACAGCACCCTCTAGCTGTACCAGGGGTCACTGCCTCACAAGTGTCATCAGTGACATCTGTTTTAGCAGCTGAGCTAGTTCATGCTCTACTCAACATGTCTGAGGTGGCCAGAGTGGTAGTCATAGCGAAGGGCTGCTGTCTCGGCACACCCTGGCACCCCACAAAGAAAACATAATTTTCAGTCAGTTGTGTGATTTGTATGTAATGCAAGTCACTCACTTTTGGATTGGAGATCTCCTTAGGTTGCATGGACCCTGTTCCAGATGTCACCACACACTGACTGACAGAGTCTGAGTCCATTTTTAACAACTCAGCTTTACTAAACAGGTTCAGTTCAGTCACAGACACTGCACAGAAATTCCCACTGGTCACAGATACTTTACGCTGTGCTGCCCTTTGCTTTCCTGGCAATCTTTGTTCCTGAAACATACCCTCCAGAACCACAGCTTCCCGACTAGCCAGACTAGTTATTGCTTGGAGGTCCCCGCACATTTTCCCCTGTGTGGGCAAAATAAAGGATGGCTGTTCTAAACCTTTTCCAGACCATAGGAGTCGGACGTTCTGGGATGTCCCACTGAACCTAGTGGCTGCCGTTCTCATGTTGCTCCTGTTTCCTCATACTCGTGTGACTTCCAGCCCTAAGACCCTGAACTGTTGGTCTCTCCTTGAACTAGTTTCTGTAACAACCTCACCAAACTCCATCCAGCTCTCTAACTGACTAAAATAAGGAAGTGTCTCAACTATCACGACCTACCCCTCCCAACTTGGAAATCCCCTATTTTCTCAACTACTTCTTCTATGAACTTATCTAATTTCCTAATCTGCAGGGCCCTCCACTGTACTAAACCCTATACTAACTGTTATTACTCTAGATAAATCCTAAACTTGTGCTATAATGTCTTATCTCTGTCTCTAGTTCCATAAATTATACATTACACAATAAAGCCATAAACTATACATTACACAATAAGGCATTATCACAGAACACACCATCTTACACATAAAATGTACCTGTTTTATTAGGAAGGGATGCAGGGCATAACTTGAACCCAGCAAACCATTACACATGAATCAGTTGTCTTTTTCGACAGATGTTCAGTAGATTCCTGTCAATGTAAACTGTTCTTCTCTGCACACAGTGACAATGCGCTCTCTCATCAGTTCTGATCAGAAGTAACAAGCCGGCTGCAGAGCGCACTGTCATTGTGCAGTCAGTAAAGAATGAGCAAATTACATCACTTGCAGGGGCGGGACTGGTCTATAATTGCTCACTTTCTCCATACACTATGGAATGACTGTGCGCTCTGTCGCTGGCTCAACACTGTTGATCAGAGCTGGAGAGAGAGAAATGGGGTTTTTTTGCTAGTTTTTTTCAAATTTTTTTGGGGCGCTTAGAATCAGGGAGTCAATCCCACCTTCAAGACAGAGGTTGAGCTATTTGATGCACAAGGATGTTATGATAGATAACAGCTCTGTTCTTTTTTTAAAAAAATATCAATTATATCCACAGTTTGATGGTGCCAGTATAACAACCTAGCTAGGACAACTACGTGTAGGAATAAGGCCATAGACAAAAGGTTCACAGTAAACGATGAGTATCGGGCACATTCACAGCCTCTTGACACATAATGACCACACTCTATGGAGAGTCATTGAAAAGAAAATGAGGAAAACATGGACTATAACATTTTAAGTGATCAATATCATACTACCTAAAAATATAGGTATGTTACATAATAATAATAATTAATAATAAAATAATTTAACTACATTTACAACATTTACAAGTCATAAGTAAAATGTTGGACACAAAAGTTAAAGGGAAGCTGTCACCCCCAAAAATCGTATATGAGCTAAGGCCACCGGCATCAGGGGCTTATCTGCAGCATTCTGCAATGCATTCTGTAATGCTGTAGATAAGCCCCCGATGTATCCTGAAAGATGAGAAAAACAGGTTACATTATACTCACCCAGGGGCGGTCCGGTCCGGTACGATGGGCATCCCGGTCTGGTCCGGGCCTCCCATCTTCATACGATGACGTCCTGTTGTCTTCCTGCTGCGGCTGCGACGCAGGCGTACTTTGTCTGCCATGTTGATGGCAGAGCAAAGTACTGCAGTGCGCAGGTGCCGGGAAAGGTCAGAGAGGCCCGGCGCCTGCGCACTGCAGTACTTTGCTCTGCCCTCAACAGGACAGACAAAGTACGCCTGCGCCGAAGCCGCGGGAGGAAGACAAGAAAAGGACGTCATCGTATGAAGCTAGGAGGTGCTGGACCCGGACCACGACGCCTATCGGACTGGACCGCAGCAGGACCGCCCTTGTGTGAGTATACTCTAACCTGTTTTTCTTACCTTTCAGGTTACATCGGGGGCTTATCTACAGCATTACAGAATGCTGTAGATAAGCCCCTGATGCCGGTGGCCGCAGCTCATTTATAATTTTTGGGGTGACAGGTTCCCTTTAATAAGTGTTTGTAGTATAAGGTCGGCCACCTTTACAATAAATAAGGATATACATATAAGGCTGCATGAATCGGCCACCGGCCAGTATCTGTATATGTACTGAATTTTATCCGATAACAAAATATATAGTTAAGTTTGATAAATGTGGAAAAAAATGTAAGCAAAACCTTAAAGTTTTTTTTTTAATTTATTTATTTTAATTAATAATAGGATAGAAAGATGAGGGAGGGGTAAAACTAGGAACAGAATCAAGAAACACAATCATAGTCTGGGAGTCAGCCGGGGTCAAATACCATGTGATCAGTAAAAGCCCGGTCAGGCGAGCAGTAGGATTACCGCGGAGCCTGGTGACTATGGTGATATCGTAACATGTCCGGGTCTAGATGTAAGTCAGAAGGCCACAGGTAGCTGGTGAAGGTCCTTCTGTACTGGTCCAGCAGTGATGGTGGATCTGCTGGACTCCAGGGCGCTGGATGCTTAGGTTTCCCGTCCTTTAGATGGTTCTAGGGCAACAGTGGCAACAAGCAAATATGCGAGCAGCCCTGGATAATCCACGCCGGCAGGATGATAAGAACCGGCGGAGGATGGAACCTATGAGAAGAGGAATAAATATAATGTAAGTGATGGGACTCCATACGACATGATACTACTGTGCGGTCACTGTGGCCGGACGGCAGAGGAATATTATCACACAGAGGTCAGGGATCATTGTCAGCCATCATACATGTGATAATAACTGACAGATCACATCTGCTCCACATGAATGATTCTCACTGACATCACACAACATGGAGCTGATTTTCACACTTACCTCGTCTCTTTTTCCCCTTTTTTCCATTTTCTGATTTTTCTTCTTCTTTACTCAGATTTATTGTAGATTTTGTTTCCCCCTGAGCTAGAAAGCAAAAAAAAAAAAAAACCTCAGAAACGCAGTAACGTCATATCCTAATGGGATCTGCTTTGTCTCATCTATATAGTAGGATTGTTCTAGTCTTGTCTCCTACAGTCCTGATAATCTGGTATTATATAATAGGGCAGAATAAGTCCTATATAATGTACATAATCCCATCTGAGGGGCATTAGATTTGTCACTGATATAGAGCAGTAAGCGCCCCATGTGCCGCCATATGGTGCATCACTGATGAGCGATATTCTAATATAGGAGACGATGTCTCCTTATGATGATTTAGGTTATTGGACGCTACAACATATCTCACAGAATCCATGAAAAAAAATGTACAAAATTAGTGAAATAGAGATACAGTATGGGCCCATGGGCAACATAATTGGGATCCATAGAAACACCAGAAAAGAGCTGGAGCACTAGTCCAATATAAAATATCAACATTTATTTCTTCAAAAAGTACAAATACCAACATACAGTGGGGCAAAAAAGTATTTAGTCATTCAGCAATAGTGCAAGTTCCACCACTTAAAAAGATGAGAGGCGTCTGTAATTTACATCATAGGCAGACCTCAACTATGGGAGACAAACTGAGAAAAAAAAATCCAGAAAATCACATTGTCTGTTTTTTTTTATCATTTTATTTGCATTTTATGGTGGAAAATAAGTATTTGGTCAGAAACAAACAATCAAGATTTCTGGCTTTCACAGACCTGTAACTTCTTCTTTAAGAGTCTCCTCTTTCCTCCACTCATTACCTGTAGTAATGGCACCTGTTTAAACTTGTTATCAGTATAAAAAGACACCTGTGCACACCCTCAAACAGTCTGACTCCAAACTCCACTATGGTGAAGACCAAAGAGCTGTCAAAGGACACCAGAAACAAAATTGTAGCCCTGCACCAGGCTGGGAAGACTGAATCTGCAATAGCCAACCAGCTTGGAGTGAAGAAATCAACAGTGGGAGCAATAATTAGAAAATGAAAGACATTCAAGACCACTGATAATCTCCCTCGATCTGGGGCTCCACGCAAAATCCCACCCCGTGGGGTCAGAATGATCACAAGAACGGTGAGCAAAAATCCCAGAACCACGCGGGGGGACCTAGTGAATGAACTGCAGAGAGCTGGGACCAATGTAACAAGGCCTACCATAAGTAACACACTACGCCACCATGGACTCAGATCCTGCAGTGCCAGACGTGTCCCACTGCTTAAGCCAGTACATGTCCGGGCCCGTCTGAAGTTTGCTAGAGAGCATTTGGATGATCCAGAGGAGTTTTGGGAGAATGTCCTATGGTCTGATGAAACCAAACTGGAACTGTTTGGTAGAAACACAACTTGTCGTGTTTGGAGGAAAAAGAATACTGAGTTGCATCCATCAAACACCATACCTACTGTAAAGCATGGTGGTGGAAACATCATGCTTTGGGGCTGTTTCTCTGCAAAGGGGCCAGGACGACTGATCCGGGTACATGAAAGAATGAATGGGGCCATGTATCGTGAGATTTTGTGTGCAAACCTCCTTCCATCAGCAAGGGCATTGAAGATGAAACGTGGCTGGGTCTTTCAACATGACAATGATCCAAAGCACACCGCCAGGGCAACGAAGGAGTGGCTTCGTAAGAAGCATTTCAAGGTCCTGGAGTGGCCTAGCCAGTCTCCAGATCTCAACCCTATAGAAAACCTTTGGAGGGAGTTGAAAGTCCGTGTTGCCAAGCGAAAAGCCAAAAACATCACTGCTCTAGAGGAGATCTGCATGGAGGAATGGGCCAACATACCAACAACAGTGTGTGGCAACCTTGTGAAGACTTACAGAAAATGTTTGACCTCTGTCATTGCCAACAAAGGATATATTACAAAGTATTGAGATGAAATTTTGTTTCTGACCAAATACTTATTTTCCACCATAATATGCAAATAAAATGATAAAAAAACAGACAATGTGATTTTCTGGATTTTTTTTTCTCAGTTTGTCTCCCATAGTTGAGGTCTACCTATGATGTAAATTACAGACGCCTCTCATCTTTTTAAGTGGTGGAACTGGCACTATTGCTGACTGACTAAATACTTTTTTGCCCCACTGTAGGTTAAAAAGACTAAGGACATTCAATGTAAAAGTAAGAACCAGGTGATAATCGAGGGCATAATGAGAACCAAAAGAACCAGCTCATCCATAGATCAAATGAAGTGGATATGAGGAATACATACTTAATGATTTGTTAATATGTTCATACAAGAAGTCCCCGAAGTAAAGTGCAAGTAAAGTTCCTGATACAGTAGGTGCAGCATGACGCTGCTGAGGGGCATATTGTATGCTTAATCAGGTACAAGTTAACAAACTGGTGAAAAGTAGATAACCCACTCAACCAATAACATACATTTACTGCTAATGACTATTAAATCACATGATCCAGGTTCTTACCCATAAGTATCCCACTTGAATGAGCCAGTGAGCAGCCCCTACGCGCGTTTCACGTGGGATACCTGGGGGGGCTGTGGATCTATGGATGAGCTGGTTCTTTTTGTTCTCATTATGCCCTCCATTATCACCTGGTTCTTAGTTTTACGTTGAATGTCCTTAGTCTTTTTGACCTATGTTGGTATTTGTACTTTTTGAATAAATACATTTTGACATTTTATCTTGGACTAGTGCTCCAGCTTTTTTCTGGTGTTTCTATTGCAAGTTATGGAGTGTCCTTAATATACTGGGTCTGTCAAAACTCTGTTTTGTGGAGCCTAAATTTAGTGGTTTGTGCTACTATGTTTTCTGCTTTAGCATTATTGTTTTCACAATTGGGATCCATGAAACTTGAATAACATAGGAGACCTATTACAGATAAACCAGGTAGAAATATTTGAGCCTTGAAGTCAACATCCACATTGTTGGTGCTGCAGACATGGACATACCTGAAATTGGAGACGAGGATGGTAAGATGCTAATAGTGCCGTCGCTGTCAGCTACAGAAACAGATTCTTTTTGCCTGTTTGGAAGAAGAAAAACATGTAAATCACAAATAAACTGTATAAAAGGGTTTTTCTCACTATAAGAACACCAACTATAAGGCCTAATAGGACATATGACTGCCATAGTGGGGAAGGTCTTGTACTGAAAACTAACTTTTACAGAGCAGAGTGGAAAACAACTACCAAGAATGTCTGGCATGTTATACTATATCTCTTCTATAATGACAGCAGCACTAAAATTGCATAACCGTCCACAATTATGGGCAGTTATCACTAGCAGTTACTACGGCCAAAAGCACAATGACCTCAAACCATGGGATGGTGGATGCTGCATTTGATATTATTGTATTTCTGTCCTATGTTTGGTGTTGCACATATATCAGTCTGGAGCTCCCAGTAATGGCCCCATATACTTACATTTCTGACATATCTGTGCTGGATTCTAGGGTACAATCTGTAGAAGACTTGGAATTCTCATTAATCTTCATCCTGGTAACGGTGGCACGGAGCTACATACGGAAGCAATAAGATATGAAATAATTGTATGTCTACCTTTATAAGTATTTTATATACATATTTGGGATTTATTAATCACATACTTACTTTAGCAAGCCTTTCAGTAGATGATGTAAAATTGTTGAAGTCAAGGTTATCATTGTCCTCACTTGTGCCCTTCTCATCCTCTGAGACCAGATCATTTTCCATATTAGAATGGTCTGCAAGACATAGGTAATGAAGTTTTATTAGAGGTTGTCAGTACAACACAGTCACCATTTATTAATTTGAACCAATTGTCACAAAATAAGGAAGACGAGACCAACAGACACTTAGTCTAGATGATGTCTCCTTTTGCTTACTGATAAATAAGCTGGTGTCCACATCTGATGCAAGCCGAGGAATGTACAGCGGCTTTTGACTTAGAAGGGTATCAAAGTCTAAGTCACTAAGGAATGGATGATCCTTGATCTCAAATGCTCCTCCTGGATAAAGGAAAACAAAAGTGATGCGGACATTGTCAGAGACAGCTTCATATCGGAACAGTTTATCTTAATTTGAACTAATTACACAACTGAGCAGACATGTAGGAAATAGACTGAAAATCTTAGTATGAAGAACTATAAATGGAGAAGCTGATAGTGAAGTAATGATCCTCATGGACATGAGTGATATGTCCTCAGTGTAATAAGGGAATATTAATATTATTGTATCTGTTACCTGTCCCAAGTCTATTCACAGGATTTGTTCTGAGCAGCTGAGTGATGAGGTCCTGAAAATCGGGTGGAGTAGTTTTATGACTATTCCAAATTATATCTCCTGTTATATAGAAAATTACAGAACATAAAACATCTTTACTGGACTGTAAGATAAAGCAAAGGAAGTAACTAAACCAAGAGAACCAGTCAAAGCATTGATCAGTTTATTCTACTTACCAGTGACCACATTTTCATAAAACTCAGATAGGGTATCTCCTTCAAATGGTACAGATCCCAGGACAAATTCATGTAATATGATGCCCATTGCCCACCAGTCAACAGGTCTTCCATAGCCTTGCGTCAGGATGACCTCAGGGGCTTTGTAATCAGGGGTGCCAGACGCCTGGAAACCAACATAAAATAGGATGAGAATCGATGAAACGATTATCACAAGTTCTTGACGTAAAAACAGAATTACAGAAATACAAAAAAATCTGTGGAAAAGCTCTCTAAAAATGAAGAACGTAGGGAAGAGAAAATGGAGTTATGAGATTTGTAGAGAACAAGTTAAGTTCCTGTAGGTAATGCTGACCTCACAGTCCAGGAACTCTCTGGAGATGTCGTCTGCTGAGCGCTTGTAGATGTTGGTGTTTGGTATCATGACACCTATTTTTGAAAGTCCAAAGTCGGTTATTTTAATGTGTCCAGTAGATGTTATCAGGAGGCTGTGAAAGAGAAGATGATTTTAGCTTCATAGACTATGAGATAATAAATTATAACTTTACCCCCCTTTGTAATACTACAGATATACACTTACTTTGCCGGCTTCAGGTCTCTGTGCACCACACCGTAACTATGCAGGTATTCCACACCAAGAACTGCTTCTGCAAAGTACATGCGGGCCAAGGGGACAGAGAAAGCACGCTTGGTGCTTAAAAGGGTCTCACAGTCTCCACCTATAGAAGAAAGGAAATATGACCGGTGAGGAGTTTATACAGCAGATCACCATGATGTATGATGAGAAGTGAGCGGAAACATTGGGGCAGGAGACAATATATAAAGATATAATATACATAATATTAGTCTGAGGTCATGATGAAATTGTTGTCCAAGTAACTAATAACAAAAAGTGATGTCAGGTATCGTCTACGGCTGGACATACTGACGTGCTCAGTGCGAACATACAGGGAGATCACACAGATCAATGACTTCCCGGGCACCATGGTAATAGATTACCTATAGTAAATGCTCTGTGAGGATGTAACTGTCCGTGGGGGCAAGTCTTAATGATAGGAGAGGTGATAATATGTCAGCAGACATGGGGTGAATATAATATAATGTACATGTCCTACCTCTTATATACTCCATGACCATACACAGGTGAGATCTAGTAGGGAAGGAGCAGAGCATGGAGACCACAAAGGGACAATCTGCGAATGTTAGGATGTCTCTCTCCAGATAGGCATCTTCCACCTCTTCTGGAGTATTCAGGTCCTGCTTGGCCATTTTCTTCATTGCAAAGATCTTTTGAGAGTCTTTATGGCGCACTAAGTGGATGGACCTGGAGAGAAAGAGAATCCATGGTTTATAATGAACCCTTATAAACAGTCTGTATATACAAGTCATTACATGATCTTCGGTACTAATGTTTGATACCAGCAGTCCGGCCATCACTAGAAATCCACATCTAGAAATACATAAAAGAGCTCCACATAGATGATGGGAGGTCTGCACAATGCCCTGTCTACCAGACCCACACCCAGGTCACATTATAGGTGAGAGAATCTACAGAAATTCATCTTGGGCAGATTCGCTATAACCGACCAGTAGATACGATTCAGTCCAAATAAAAATTGGTCTAAATTGAAAATGCTCCAATTGTTGTAAGTGTAATGTATTATGTCATCCCTTTCCTTACAGACTGATTTGTTACAGATTATATAACAGAGCTGAATAGTGACATTAGATGTGGACAGTGATGTGGACTCAGATCGTTTCCCTATGATAACACTGAATGGCAGAGCACAGAGGCAGAAGCATTGTCATAGGGAACCCTGAGAAATGGGGATAATGGGAACAGAAATCTCACCCAAAAGCTCCACGGCTGATCAGTTTAGATGTCTCATAGTCGCTCATACGCGGCTCTCCTGCCGGGATCAATGATCTGATCAAGTCCTAGAAAAGAATAAGAGAAAATACTAAGATATAGAAGCTGCAGGAAAACATCTCAGGACTCAGGAGGTAAAAACTTCTCCCGTATTTTGTCCCCGCTGATTTAGGCCGGCGTCACACTCAGCGTAGGGAAATACAGTCCATATTTTACATGCGTAATACGCAGAAATTATCCCAAAACAGTGATCCGTATGTCATCCGTAGGTAGGGTGTGGCAGCGTATTTTACGTATGTAATCCGCATGGCATCCGTACGGCGAGATTTTCTCGCCGGCTTGCAAAATGGACATAGAATGGATCCACGGGCTCAAGTATTCGTGAAAACATATATACAGTCTCTATATATATATGTATATGTAATCATGTCTCATATCCTGTCGGGTTTGATAAGGAGATAACAAAAGCCGGCAATTGAATTACCTGCTTTTCTGCTATCTAGCGCTGTATGAAATATAAATATATATATATATATAAATATATGTATCTCACTGACATATATATATATATATATATATATATATCCTTATACGATGTATAGACATGAATTTTATCTGTTCTATTCTAACCTGTCAGTGTGATTTTACTGTACACCGCACTAAATTACCGGCTTTTCTATAGAACACCGGTGCATATTTCTCGCAAGTCACACTGATGGTCCGTGTGTAATCCGTATTTTTCTTGCCCCCATAGACTTTCATTGGTGGATTTTTTGCGCAATACGCTGACAAACGCAGCAAGCTGCGATTTTCTACGCCCGTAAAATACTGCTGAGAAATATACGGCAGATAGAAGCTGCCCCATAGAGAATCATTGGTCCGTGGGCAATGCGTAGTTTTTGTGCCTCTCATACGTCCGTAAAACTCGCTAGTGTGACGCCGGCCTTATTGTAAAGTGCTGGATATTACAGGAGATCACACAGGGGAGAACTTACAGGGAATCTGTCATCAGGTTTGTGCTATGTAATCTGGGAGCAGTTATGATTTCGGGGCAGAGACCCTGATTCCAGTAATGTGTTACTTACTAGGCTTTGTGTTGTTGTTTTAATAAAATCAGTATTTGGTCAGCAGGAGATTTTCACTTGGACTATGGGTCTCGTGCCATGTAGTCCTATTGCTCTGTATACCCACCACCACCACCACTGAATAGCAGTTTCTTCCTATGCACAGTACAAACAGAAAGCTGCCAATCAGTGGTGTGGGCGGTGTTATACAAGGCTCAGCATTCAGAGCTCTGCCAGATCTGCAGCAGAGAAAACAGGGATATTGTCATATCTGCTGCCCCCAGTAAAGTAAGTGATATATCACTGGTATCAGGGTCTCTGTCCCTACATTATGCTACAGCATAAACATGGTGACAGATTCTATTTAATATAAATGCTATTATCTAACACCATAGTGTCATCTTAACTTAGAACAGAGCCGTCCCATGATTATATGGGGGATAACACTGGACGGGTCACTCACACCCCATGATCTGGTGATACACAGACACCCCTATATCTCTATGATACTTACACCGGCGGATTCTTGGATCTTCGGGATCTCGCAGATCACACTGTCGGGATTCGCCAGCGCTGATGGTTCTAAAATAGTGATAAAGAGATGAAGAAATAAAATGTATTAGACGATATCAATCCTACATACATAATACCGCAATATAACGGAGAAATGACGAGACATCTGTAAATGGGATTAATGGTCGTTATATGGGGATTCTACATATGAGAATACATAGATAAATGTAATGTAAATGGTGCAGGACCCCCAATCATCACAGGAATGAGGAGCCCCCCACCCTCGCTGCACCTGTGAGTGATGGGCAGAGAGGTGAAGCATAGCAGCCATATGCAAATTTTCCTGGAAGTGCATTGGGGGTGTGTCATTGCACTCGGATTTCTTCTTCCCGCCCCCAGTGCACTTCCATCCTGATTGCTTATGGCTTCTACGTTACATTTCTCCTGATTGGCACATTGGATTCAGTAAACAAATACTTTTTATTAGGGGAGAACGTCCTATACAGTCATACCACCCCTTCTATATGTAACATGTGCTGCCAGGTTCCCATTACATGGAGCAGAGAGTAAGGCTGTGTGCCCACTTCGCGTTTTTTTTAGCTTTTTTTTGTGGTTTTTCACTATAAAAATGCTATAAAACCACGAGAAAAAAACTCCCATTAAGCATCCTATTTAATAGAATGCAATCCGCATTTTTTGTGCATATGCTGCGTTTTTTTCTGGAGCGGAAACACATTCCAGAAAAAAAACGCAGCATGTTCATTAATTTGCGGCCTTCGGAAGGTGAGAATAACCATTTTTTTATTTTTTTTATTAGTTTTAACATTATATCTTTTTACTATTGATGCTGCATAGGCAGCATCAATAGTAAAAATTTGGTCACACTTGTCAAACACTATGTTTGTGTGACCAACCTGTCAATCAGTTTTCCAAGCGATGCTACAGATCGCTTGGAAAACGCTAGCATTCTGCAAGCTAATTATGCTTGTAAAACGCTAGTGTTTAGTGGGAATATGCATGCCAATATCGCATGCGATATACCCGCGGCAGGAGTTGCAGAATTTCCGCGGAAATTCTGCGACGTGTGCACTTAGCCGTAATCTGCCATTATTCCCTGGTCTATGTAATCTCCGGATATTCCCTGTAGTGATCGGCTCACCTGTCATCAGATCGCTGCTCGGCTCCGGCTGACTCCTATTAGAGTCAGAGGTTTCCGGGGGGGTCACATACTCCCCACTTTCTTCATCGCCTTCTGGTGTTTCCTAATAGATATAATATAGAAAATTAATGTGTGGAAGATTTACAGATGCATCAATTGTGACTCCACAAATCACGCGCCGTCATGAGAACTTTTCTCAGAAACTTCTGTCACTTATGTGGATTAACATGAGTTAATATTGAAAAATCTCACGTTCGGTGTCAGATTTTATTTTCTGCACCGTGATATCCCAGAGCTGCGCTCTCCACGCTCTTTACACCATGGAAACATCTTGTGCTTCATTCATTACAGTAATGGGTAGAATTGCTTTACACTGCAGCTCCTCTCCACAAGTCCACATTAATATACTGTATAATGGACTTGTATGCAGAACATTTCTTCACTTAGAACAGAGCCGCCCTATGGTTATATGGGGGCTAACACTGGACAGGCCACTCACACCCCATGATGTGGTGATACACAGACACCCCTATATCTCTATGATACTTACACCGGCGGATTCTTGTTTCTCCGGGATCTCACAGTTTCCACTGTCGGGATTCGGCAGCGCTGATGGTTCTAAAATAGTGATAAAGTGATGAAGAAATAAATTATATTACACAATATCAATCCTACATACATAATCCCGCAATATAACGGAGAAATGGCGAGACGTCTGTAAATGGGATTAATACATGGAGCAGAGAGTGAATCTGCCATTATTCCCTGCTCCGTGTAATCTCCGGATATTCCCTGTAGTGATCGGCTCACCTGTCATCAGATCGCTGCTCAGCTCCGGCTGACTCCTATCAGGGTCAGAGGTTTCCGGGGTCACATACTCCCCACTTTCGTCATCGCCTTCTGGTGTTTCCTAATAGATATAATATAGAAAATTAATATGTGGAAGATTTACAGATGCATCAATTGTGACTCCACAAATCACGCGCCGTCATGAGAACTTTTCTCAGAAACTTCTCTTATGTGGATTAAGATGAGGTAATATTGAAAAATGTCACGTTCGGTGTCAGATTTTATTTTCTGCACCGTGATATCCCAGAGCTGCGCTATTCGCGCTCTTTACACCATGGAAACATCTTGTGCTTCATTCATTACAGTAATGGGTAGAATTGCTTTACACTGCAGCTCCTCTCCACAAGTCCACATTAATATACTGGATAAGGGACTTGTATGCAGAACATTTCTGTAATGACGTTTGTTATCTCAACAGCAGCATTTTTCAAGCAGGAAGACTCTGATAGAGTGAGAAAGAAGGGAAAATACCGACTTCCCCACTGAGCTGTGACTACCTCAGCAGAATACAGACTGTCCTCACAGAGGAGGGAGCAGCACAGACAGGCGGCCATAAAACCTCCTGTGCCTGCCGGGGACTGACAGGGAGGCCTGTAAGATCTAACCCCAGATCTTCTGATACCTGACCGGTGATCTGGAGAAGATCAGAAAACAAGGACGTGTGACAGAGAAGATGATGGCTCCTTACCGGGCGTTCTGACGAGCGGGCCGGACCTTCCAGTACACACAGGACTTTTTCGGCCAGTTGTTTAATAAAAGCCAAATCTCCATATTGAGATCTTTTTTCAGCCTATAAAGAAGAAAAAAACAAAAAGGAAAATTATGATATGAGAAAAGTCACAATGGAGGCGGCCATTGTATGTGACGTCTGCTTCTCTCTGCAGATACAATGGCTCCATATCTGGGGACTCCTATATAGGAGGAAAGAAGAAGCTTCCATCCCACCATTATTATCTATGATTATGGAGACGTTTTGTGCGGAGCGTCCGCCATTTACCTGGTGTAGTAATGTCTTGATGTTGTGACGTAAATCAGTCAGATACTCTGACGTTAGTTGACCTTGTCGGTTTTTGGTCAGGCAGTCCTTTACTAGCTGCACCACCAGCCGGTGAGTGAAGCAGAGGATGCCATCGGGTGGTAGAAGCTCAATGTCAGGGTGATTGATGATAAGAATCTCCCACAAAGCTTGTACTTGAAAATCATTCAGACGTAATTCAGCCATAGTGAAAAATTGCAACTGCTCTCTGTCACTAAGGAACCAAAAATGGCACCGGTGATTCCGTGTACATTGTAGAAGTAGGGAACATCGTCTGTGATGTCACAATAGCCAGGAATCACCAGTGATGTCATAATGGCTGATCATCACCAGTGATGTCATCGTGGCCAAGCAGCACCAGTGATGTCATCACGGAATCTTGTGATAGAATCTTCAAGGATCGGCTGTGCACAAATAGATGCTGCCTGGCAATATTTCAGGTTCGCTCACACTTGTCTATAAATAATTGGTCCCATTCTCATCCAGGACAGTGGGATGAGTTTTTCTCACTTGTGCTGTCTGTGTAGAATCCATTATTTTATTCCACAGCTATTAATCTTTTACGGGACCATTTACAGCTTCATAGGCTGCAGAATGGTAATGTCTCCTTAATAAAGCTCTGTTGTCAGTAAGGCGACTGTTTTCTGTTTTCTGAAATCACAGCATGCTGCTTTTTTTTCTCATGCCAAATACACGTTTTGCTGTGTTTTTTCGTGCGTTTTTATTATTCACTTGAATGGGGCAAAAAATGAAAGACTTGACAAACCACTGATTTAAAAAAAAAAAAACACTGACATTTCAGAAATCACATTCTCTAGACTGGTTCTGTAAAATGAATCCCATAGTCCTATTGAAATGACGGCTAGGTCACTCCAAAGAAGTATAATAAACATAGTCTATTGTGAAAGTAATGCCACAAAAGACAGAAGTGAAATAAAGTAAGGGAAATTCAATATAAAAATTAATAAATTTTATTTGTACAATATAAAAAATATTACAAAGATTGCAACTATAAAACAGACGGGTATGGGACCTCCAAAAGAAAGGGGAAAGAGGACCAGCAACAATAAAGCAATCAAATAAATGACAAATAATGAGTCTATTATGGAATGATAAAGTGCACTGTGGTATTAATCAGTCTATTAGAAATTTAATATCCTCATTTTTAATCCACCCAGATTTTAAATAATAATTACTAAGGTGCAGTGCAAGTTCAGCCGGGGCAATTACTTTACTAACCGTGCTGCGCAGTGAGGCTATGTGCACATGATGTGGATTTAGTGCGGATCCGCAGCGGATTTTTCCATGCAGAAACGCTGCAGATCCGCACTGTGATTTACAGTACAATGTAAATCAATGTTAAAAAAAAAAAAAAGCTGTGCAGATGGTGCGGAAAAATCTACGCGGAAACGCTGCGGATTTAAAAGAAGTGCATGATGTCACTTCTTTCGTGCGGATCTGCAGCGTTTCTGCACCCTTCCATTATAGAAATCCGCAGTGGTTAAAACCGCAGAAAATCCGCATCAATTCCGCATAAAAACTGCACAAAATCGGCATAAAATCCGTGGCAAATCTGCACCTGCGGTTTCTGCCAGGAGATGCGGATTTTGTGCAGAAAAATCTGCACCCCATTCCTCAACGTGTGCACATAGCCTGAAAGTACACTAATTGCACAGAGCTAGTTTTTAATCCATCCAGAGTTTAAGTAATATTTACTGCCATATAGTGCATATTCAGCTGGGGCAATTACTTTGCTGACCGTGCTGAGCAGTTAGAATTATACTAATTGCACAAAATAAAGCCAGTAAGGGAGGAGAAGAAAAGTTAGATACTCAAAAGTAGGCAAAAATTCCATGGATCTATGGGGTCAACAATTTTCCATTATCAGTATTTGCCAGCACATTTGTTCCTAAAATCTGAATAAAAAAAATATGTAATGCAATGATATCCTTCAGAAATGACAAATATTCTCCATGTTACACTGGACAACAAATTTTTTGTAAACTTTTACTTTCTTGATAATTTGATGTGATTATAATAAATCCATTTGAGCTAAGCAGGAATATAATTTCAGATAGTCTGCATCACTTACAAACTTTGAGAAATATGAGATTAAGTTTTACAGATCATGAAGCATTAGTTCAAATGGACCAAAAGTGTTTTTTTGCCGATTTTCATTTGTACTCATCATCTGGTGCATCCCGTATTAGTGTCCAGCAATAGTCAGCTAGCATTCAATGTAATTTGGTGTTGGATTGTTGCCAAAAAAATTCTGGAAACATCCTTGAATGATTTCCAAACAATTTTCTCATTCCCCTCCAGCAGCTCTTCGAATTTCTTGTCATTCAGGATGTATCGGATTTGTGGTCCAACAAAAATGACTTCCTTAATCTTAGCATCGGTTATTCTTGGGAACATTTGTCTCAAATAATGAAAACCTTTTTGCTTTCACAAAATTTTTAATGGGCCCGAGCTTTGTAACGTGCAGGCAGAAATATCATTGCTTGGTCCACAAGTGCTTTATGTTTTTCTGCCCGTGAGTCAATCGATTACGGATTATCCACTTCCTTCTACAGGGTGGGCCATTTATATGGAAACACCTAAATAAAATGGGAATGGTTGGTGATATCAACTTCCTGTTTGTGGCAGGGGAGGGGGTAACCTTTTCAAGATGGGTGGTGACCAAGGTGGCCATTTTGAAGTTGGCCATTTTGGATCCAACTTTATTTTTTCAATGGAAAGAGGGACATGTGACATCAAACTTATTGAGAATTTCCTTAAAAATCAATGGTGTGCTTGGTTTTAACGTAACTTTATGCTGCCCATCTCGTATCTTCACAGCATAGACAATTGCCTTCAGATGACCCCAAAGATAAAAGTCTAATAGGGTCAGATTGGGAGACCTTGGTGGCCAGTCAACTGGCCCACGACGACCAATCCACTTTCCAGGAAACTGTTAAGTTATACACTGAAGATGGCATGTTCCCTGAGTTTTTCCAGCAAGATGGTGCACCACCACATTATGTGTGTCAGGTCCGAGTATTCCTACATGAACAGTTTCCTGGAAAGTGGATTGTCCGTCATGGGCCAGTGGAATGGACACCAAGGTCTCCCGATCTGACCCCATTGGACTTTTATGTTTGGGGTCATCTGAAGGCAATTGTCTATGCTGTGAAGACACGAGATGTGCAGCATCTGAAACAACGGATACTGGAAGCCTGTGCTAGCATTTCTTCTGCGGTGTTGCTATCAGTGTGTCAAGAGTGGGAGAAGAGGGTTGCATTGACAATCCAACACAATGGGCAGCACTTTGAACACATTTTATAAGTGGTCATAAACTCATGAAAGAATAAAGTAATGTTAAAACCAAGCACACCATTGTTTTTTGTGTAATTGCCAATAAGTTTGATGTGTCACTTGACCCTCTTCCCATTGCAAAAAATTAAGTTGGATCCAAAATGGCCAACTTCAAAAAGGCCACCATGGTCACCACCCATCTTGAAAAGTTTTTCCCCTCCCATATACTAATGTGCCACAAACAGGAAGTTGATATCACCAACCATTCCCAGTTTATTTAGGTGTATCAGAGAGGGACATTTAGCAGATGCCCAAGGCTGCAGGGTGTAGGCCCAACTCTCACTCGATTTACAGGACTCGGGCCCAGTGTCCAGGTCAATGTGGCTGGACGGCAGGCCCATGAATCTCCAGTGTCCATGCCGCAGCTGTTGAATAGCTCAGGCTGGTGCGATGTCATCTGTGCGTCATGCTCATCTCTAGTTGGGACCTGTGGATTTATTTTTTGTTCATGCATTCATAGTTGTAGCATCCTCATCTTTCTTATCCTTATTTAGCTTCATTATCTGGCTTTTTTGTGTTTTTCTGCAAGTGTCTGCACCAAACTATACAATAACAATCTTCTCTGATTATTGCATTTTCTCCATTATTTTGATGCTATTTTGGCGCAAATGTAAGTAAGTGCTTTAATGTGTTATTTATATTACAGAAAACTTTTCATTAAAATTGTGTTTTTTACATGCATTTTTTTTAGACTCCACATATAGTATACCCCTCAAGAGAAAAAGGCACCAAAACCGCACAGCTCAGAAGCATCTTTAGATGCAGAGTGTGCGCAGTTCTCATGAAATCACCTCCGGTTCGCTTGAACAGTGAAATACAGGAGACTTTTTGCACAAAAAACAGCAGTAAAAACGCAGCATTTACACTACATGTGAAAATGGCCTAAGTGTTCAAGCAAAGTGGATGTGATTTAATGAAAACTCCACCCTTGATGCATCTAAAGACGCTGTTGTACTGTACGGTTTTGCTCTATAGGCTTCAGTGTATAGCTTGAAAAAAAGTTAAAAAAAAGTAATTGAATTTTTAAGAGCAACGTCAAAGCTTTTATTTTAAAAAGCTTCACAAACACTTCAAATCTGTATGAAAACGTATCAAACAATGGAGAAAACGCATAAAAGCAAAGCAGAAAACACGCAAAAATCAGAGAAAATTATTATTGCTTTGTGTGACACGTAGGACCCAGCATTTCTGAGAACGCCTTGTCGTTGACTGCTAGGCATGCATGAATTGGCCAAATTATGTGCTAAGCGTCTCAGTTTTTTCCTAGTATCCAAAAGCAGTATTGCTATTCATATTTCATATATTTCATGTTGATATGCTTTAGCACTACAGAGTGCAACTTTTTTGTTTATTGCCATTTTTTATGGGACACCAAACATGTGTGTTATTTGCTGATTTGTGATGCTTATTGTTTTTTAAAAGTGCAGTCAAGATGACATTATTGTAATTGTGTTTCATTATTTTTTAGTAATTTTCTAGGAAGAAAAACAATCAGACTTTTATTTTCCCTATAGAATACAGGAACATAGAAATACACTTCTATATGCAATGTATCTCTATGAACCAGTAAAATCTGCCCATTGGGTCAAGGGCTGTTATGCAGCTTCAAGAATCCAAATTCCTCCTTTACTTGTAGGCTGTGGCTCATAGCTCTAGCTACTGCCTACAAAAATAGAGGTTTTGGATTTGACTTCCAGAGAAATCAGATCACAAGAAAAGAAGAGAATCGTTTATTTAATTATTTTAAGTGCAAAGATATTCTGGACCCACCCCATAGGAGCAGTTATGGAAACAGTAGAGAGAAGACATTGCACAGAGAGAGTGAGAGGCAGTCGGAACAAAGCCCTGCCGTGTCAGGATAGTTCCACTGAATCCAGGATGGATGGGACCTACAGTGGGTACGGAAAGTATTCAGACCCCTTTACATTTTTCACTCTTTGTTTCATTGCAGCCATTTTCCAGCCAGGATTCAAATCTTTTCTATGAATCCTGGGCCAATACTCCGCCCTTTTCTCCCTAACAACATGGTTGAATTGGATAGTGTAAAGTGTTTTACGCACCAGAAATAGTGGTCACAGACTTTTGGAAAATTTGTTAAATCTCCCACGTATACGGTGCGTTGTGGAAGGAACACAAAGGTGGCTTAGTTTAAAAAAAATAAATAACTCAAATTGGCAAATATGGATTAAATGAATATGTCAGCAGGATTTCATACCCCAAAACTATTTATATGCATATATAGCCCTTACAAAGACAAGTCTAGCAACACCAATTTGCCTGACAGCCTGTAAGTTGTGCGTCTTCGGGCAAAGGAGCTGTCAGTCAAGCAAAAGGTGGTAATGCTGGGCGGGGAATAGAGCTGAAGTGACAGAGGCTTTAGATCTCCAACTATCTCTTCAGCCTCATTTACATATCAATTCATACCTTGACTTCTCAGTAATGGAGGAACGGACTGATCATGTATTGCTGGTCTTGTCTTTGGAAGAGCTATATACACTGCTCAAAAAAATAAAGGGAACACTAAAATACCACATCCTAGATATCTCTGAATGAAATATTCCAGTGCAAAATTGTATTCATTGCATAGTGGAATGTGTTCATAACAATAAAACATAACAATTATCAATGTAAATCAAAATGAATATCCCATAGAGGTCTGGATTTGGAATGATACTCAAAATCAAAGTGGAAAATCAAATTACAGGCTGATCCAACCTCAGTGGAAGTGCTTCATGACAAGGAAAGGAAAATATGCTCAGTAGTGTGTGTGGCCTCCACGTGCCTGTATGACCTCCCTACTGTACAATGCCTGGGCATGCTCCTGATGAGGCGGCAGATGGTCCTCTGAGGGATCTCCTCCCAGACCTGGACTAAAGCATCCGCCAACTCCTGGACAGTCTGTGGTGGAACGTGAAGTTGATGGATGGAACGAGACATGATGTCCCAGATGTGCTCAATTGGATTCAGGTCTGGGGAATGGACGGGCCAGTCCATAGCTTCAATACCTTCATCTTGCAGGAACTGCTGACACACTCCAGCCATATGAGTTCTGGCATTGTCCTGCATTAGGAGGAACCCAGGGCCAACCGTACCAGCATATGGTGTCACAAGCGGTCTGAGGATCTCATCTCGGTACCTAATGGCAGTCAGGCTACCTCTGGTGAGCACATGGAAGGCTGTGCGGCCCTCCAAAGAAATGCCACCCCAGAACACTACTGACCCACTGCCAAACCGGTCATGCTGAAGGATGTTGCAGGCAGCAGATCATTCTCTACAGCATCTCCAGACTGTCACGTCTGTCACATGTGCTCAGTATAAACCTGCTTTCATCTGTGAAGAGCACAGGGCGCCAGTGGCGACTTTGCCAATCCTGGTGTTCTGTGGCAAATGCCAAATGTCCTGCACAGTGTTGGGCTGTGAGCACAACCCCCATCTGTGGACGTCGGGCACTCAGACCAGCCTCATGGAGTCGGTTTGTAACCTTTTGTGCAGACACATGCACATTTGTGGCCTGCTGGAGGTCATTTTGCAGGGCTCTGGCAGTGCTCCACCTGTTCTTCCTTGCACAAAGGCGGAGGTAGCGGTCCTGCTGCTGGGTTTTTGCCTTCCTACAACCCCCTCCACGTCTCCTGGTGTACTGGCCTGTCTCCTGGTAGCTCCTCCAGCCTCTCGACATTATGCTGACAGAAACAGCAAACCTTCTTGCCACAGCTCGCATTGATGTGTCATCCTGGATGAGCTGCACTACCTGAGCCACTTGTGTGGGTTGTACAGTCCGTATTATGCTACCACGAGTGTGAAAGCACAACCAACATTCAGAAGTGACCAAAACATCAGTCAGAAAGCATTGGTACTGAGATGTGGTCTGTGGTCCCCACCTGCAGAACGACTCATTTATTGAGGGTGTCTGGATAATTGCCAATAATTTCCACCTGTTGTCTATTCCATTTGCACAACAGCATGTGAAATTGATTGTCAATCAGTGTTGCTTCCTAAGTGGACAGTTTGATTTCACAGAAGATTGATTTACTTGGAGTTACAGTGCCTACAAGTAGTATTCAACCCCCTGCAGATTTAGCAGGTTTACACATTTGGAATTAACTTGGCATTGTGACATTTGGACTGTAGATCAGCCTGGAAGTGTGAAATGCACTGCAGCAAAAAAGAATGTTATTTCTTTGCTTATTTTTTTTTTTAAATTGTGAAAAAAATTTTCAGAGGGTCATTTATTATTCAACCCCTCAACCCACCAGAATTCTGTTTGGTTCCCCTAAAAAATTAAGAAGTAGTTCAGGCACAAAGAACAATGAGCTTCACATGTTTGGAATAATTATCTCTTTTTCCAGCCTTTTCTGACTATTTAAGACCCTCCCCAAACTTGGGAACAGCACTCATACATGGTCAACATGGGAAAGACAAAGGAGCATTCCAAGGCCATCAGAGACAAGATCGTGGAGGTTCACAAGGCTGGCAAGGGGTACAAAACCCTTTCCAAGGAGTTGGGCCTACCTGTCTCCACTGTTGGGAGCATCATCCGGAAGTGGAAGGCTTATGGAACTACTGTTAGCCTTCCACGGCCTGGACAGCCTTTGAAAGTTTCCTCCCGTGCCGAGGCCAGGCTTGTCCGAAGAGTCAAGGCTAACCCAAGGACAACAAGGAAGGAGCTCCGGGAAGATCTCATGGCAGTCGGGACATTGGTTTCAGTCAATACCATAAGTAATGTACTCCACCGCAATGGTCTCCGTTCAAGACGAGCCCGTAAGGTACCTTTACTTTCAAAGCGTCATGTCAAGGCTCGTCTACAGTTTGCTCATGATCACTTGGAGGACTCTGAGACTGACTGGTTCAAGGTTCTCTGGTCTGATGAGACCAAGATCGAGATCTTTGGTGCCAACCACACACGTGACGTTTGGAGACTGGATGGCACTGCATACGACCCCAAGAATACCATCCCTACAGTCAAGCATGGTGGTGGCAGCATCATGCTGTGGGGCTTTTTCTCAGCCAAGGGGCCTGGCCATCTGGTCCGCATCCATGGAAAGATGGATAGCACGGCCTACCTGGAGATTTTGGCCAAGAACCTCCGCTCCTCCATCAAGGATCTTAAGGTGGGTCGTCATTTCATCTTCCAACAAGACAACGACCCAAAGCACACAGCCAAGAAAACCAAGGCCTGGTTCAAGAGGCAAAAAATCAAGGTGTTGCAGTGGCCTAGTCAGTCTCCTGACCTTAACCCAATTGAAAACTTGTGGAAGGAGCTCAAGATTAAAGTCCACATGAGACACCCAAAGAACCTAGATAACTTGGAGAAGATCTGCATGGAGGAGTGGGCCAAGATAACTCCAGAGACCTGTGCCGGCCTGATCAGGTCTTATAAAAGACGATTATTAGCTGTAATTGCAAACAAAGGTTATTCCACAAAATATTAAACCTAGGGGTTGATTAATAATTGCCCCACACTTTTATGTTTAAAATTTATAAAAATTTAACTGAGCAACAAAACTTTTTGGTTTGTAAGATTTATGCATCTGTTAATAAATCCTGCTCTTGTTTGAAGTTTGAAGGCTCTAACTTATTTGCATCTTATTAAACCTGCTAAATCTTCAGGGGGTTGAATACTACTTTTAGGCACTGTATATTCTGTTGTTTAAGTGTTCTCTTTATTTTTTTGAGCAGTGTATAAATAGTTTAAGAGTGAAATCCTGCTGACAAATTCCTTTAAAGAGGTTTCCTGACTAACAGATGCCAGATTCAAGCATAACCTATAATTACCACAACAGTATGGACAGGCGATAAAATGCTTAGAATTTCTATCTAATTCAATGCTATAGAAGGAGAAAATTTGCCAGATCATGACTTTTTATCAATCATCTCTATTCTGCAGATTCCTAACATCCAGACATTGTTCTCAGAGCTCCAAACTCAGCAAATAAACCACGTGGTTCCTGAAAAGAACTTTTCAATCCTGGAAATGTCTTGGTCTTTCCATAAACAGGAAAAGAAGTCATCGCTGTCACATTCTTCCAATAACACTGGGATCAGCAGCTTAAATAACATAGGCCATAACAATCTGTCAACAGGAGATAAAACTGAAAACTACAATCCGAGAACTAACTGCGCACATTGATGTGGACAGTGAGGATTCTTATCTATAGAATGACTCAATAAAGGCCCCATCTCACATAGCGATTTAACAACGATCACGACCAGCGATACGACCTGGCCGTGATCGTTGGTAAGTCGTTGTGTGGTCGCTGGGGAGCTGTCACACAGACAGCTCTCCAGCGACCAACGATCAGGGGAACGACTTCGGCATCGTTGAAACTGTCTTCAATGATGCCGAAGTCCCCCTGCAGCACCCGGGTAACCAGGGTAAACATCGGGTTACTAAGCGCAGGGCCGCGCTTAGTAACCCGATGTTTACCCTGGTTACCAAAAAAACAAACACTACATACTCACCATCTGATGTCCGTCAGGTCCCTCGCCGTCTGCTTCCTGCTCTGACTGAGTGCCGCCGTACAGTGAGAGCAGAGCGCAGGGGTGACGTCACTGCTGTGCTGTGCTCTCACTGTACGGCGGCACTCAGTCAGAGCAGGAAGCGGACGGCGAGGGACCTGACGGACATCAGATGGTGAGTATGTACTGTTTGTTATTTTTTACATTTACGATGGTAACCAGGGTAAACATCAGGTTACTAAGCGCGGCCCTGCACTTAGTAACCCGATGTTTACCCTGGTTACCAGCGAAGACATCGCTGAATCCGTGTCACACACACCGATTCAGCGATGTCAGCAGGACCTCAATGACCAAAAAAAGGTCCAGGCCATTCCGACACGACCAGCGATCTCACAGCAGGGGCCTGGTCGCTGGTACGTGTCACACATAGCGAGATCGCTACTGAGGTCGCTGTTGCGTCACAAAACTTGTGACTTAGCAGCGATCTCGCTAGCGATCTCGCTATGTGAGACGGGGCCTTAACAGTGAGCAACCTCAGAGGAGTAAAGTAAAAATTATAATCCAGGACTTGATGACCTATCCTTATCATTGATTGACCCACACCAATCAATGGAAGCTTGGTGGAGGTCTGACATCTGGCACCCACCACCGATCAGCTGTTTACAACTCTCACTTCATTTAGCTAAAAACAATGTTCAGAGTCGGGGAAATCGAAGCTCCTTAACGTAGTACACATGTAGCAGCCATCCACGGGTCATGCAGCAAAGCTTGTGTTCCCTTCAATAGGAGCTGAGCTGCAGACGCATAATGACCCTCTAAAAACTTGGAGAGAGTACCTCATAATGACTCTAAAAATTTGAAGAGCACTTCATGATGACACTCTAAAAATTTGGACAGAGTGCCTCATAATGACCCTCTAAAAGTTTTGTGAAAGTGGCTCATACTGACCCTCTAAACATTTGGACAGAGCTCCTCATAATGGCCTTCTAAGAATTTTGTAACTGGGACGCATAATGACGCTCTGAAAATTTGGAAAGAGCATTGCATAATGACCCTCTAAAAATTTTAAGACAATGACACATGATGACACTCTAAAAATGTGAAGAGAACAATGCATAATGGCCCACTATAAATTTGGAGAGCGCGCCTCATAATGACTCTAAATATTTAGAGAAAGATACGCATGAAAATTTGGAGACAGTGACGCATAAGGACTCTCTAAAATTTTGGAGAGAGTGATGCATAATGACTTTCTAAAAATTTGAAGTGAGCGCCTCATGATGACCCTCTAAAAATTTATAGAAAGGGCAGCATGATGAACTTGCTGATGTGCTGGAGGAGGAGATGGAGAAAAAAAAAGAAGAATCCATGAATCGGATACTTTTTTTGGCTGAGAAGGAGTGCATGGGAATACACCATAAATAAGGACCATTTGAATTGACTTTTTGTTCCGCTGCTGTCATCCGGTGGGGTCGAGAAGTCTGGGCAAATCTACGCCATGAATATTTTGAGCAATTACTGCAGGAATACCCTGTACAAATTTTCAATGACGGACTCATGATGACACTAAACATTTTAAGCAAGGCCTGCAGGATGACTCTGACCCTACATTTGAATTGGTTTTACTGTACGTTACGCTGTTGTCTTCCAGTGGGATAGTGGGGTTGAGAAGTCTGGGCCAATACAGGCCTAGTAAATTTTGAGCGAGGACCGCAGGATGACCCTGTAAAAATTAGTGAGGGCCACAGGATGACCTTACTTTTTGAATTGGCTTTGTATTCCACTGCTGTCATCCGATGGGGTTGAAAAGTCTGGGCCAATCAAGGCATTGTAAAATTTTGAGCTAGGGTCGAAGGATTATCCTGTAAAAATTCAAATGAGGGACGCATGTGCAGCGCCCCAGAGTCCTGGTCGTTGCAGTGATGTCGCTCTGCCACTAAGGGGAGTGGTGTTACGTCTGATTGCACTAAAGGAGTTTCTCTGACCAGGTAACACTCACACTACACTTCACACTCCGGCCACCAGGAGGGGTGGTTCTATCTAGTAGGCCACTCCTCACACTCTGGTAAAACTGGGGGTTGGACAGGAAGACAGAGAGAGAAGTAACTGGGAAGAGCTAGTGAGAGGACCTGTCAGGGATGGGATCCTGGCAGACTCCTAAGAGCAGAACTAACCAGTGAACAACGGGAATACAGAAAAGAGGCATTAGGACCAGAAGGAGTCGTGCTGTTAGACCGAGGCAACATCCTTCTGAGGCGCAAACAGTCGGTGGCCGGAACGCCGAGCAAGTAAGAGACTCTAAGTACTACTGCAAACCACGGCCGGGCAGCCAATTATAGGTTGGCTGTCTCACACAAATCACCTAAGCAGACAACGGAGGCAGCTGTGGGAGAGGGGCGACTCTAGGGTCCCGGAAGAACTCCAGGCCTACCCCGTCATACGGGTGCGTCCTACCATATCACCTGGGGGACGGAGAGAACGAACATCAGAGACAGACAGAATCAGTTGTGAGGACTATCCCGGGAGCTCAGCAGGGAAGGACTACAACACACAGCGCTAGAAGGTAGACACTGATTCCCACCTGTAAAGAGAATTCCTGATGTGCCTTTGGACCGGCCGGTCTCTGACAGCCCTGTTGACAGCGCTCTGGACTGAGGATTCTAAAACCTTCAGTAAAGAGGTAAAGAGACTGCAACCTGGTGTCCTCGTTATTTATTGCGACCGGCACTTCACAACTTCACCATCATTCACCACTCTTTTACCGGACGTCCCCCTGACAGGCAGGGCCACGGACCGGGCTTAGCCGCCGTGACAACCCCCCCCCAGAACAGAGACTCTGAGGCCCGGTGCCAGGTACCCCTCGGCCCTGCGGCAGTGGGGGCGCTCCAACTTGGCGTCACGAACAGGATCTACTTAAGCCTGAAGAATCAGGTCATGTGTGCCTTGGAACTGTGATTTATTGTGCTTGGACTGTGTATTGCCATTTACCGCCAAAATTCGCCATTGCCGCGCACGGAGGGAGGAGCCTTAGCTTCGTGGGCGGAACCGGCCAAAAGAAGCGCGGAACGGAAAGTGCGGTAAGGCGCCAATCCCGGAAGAGGAACTCCGATTTCCAGCAGGTTAGTGGGAGGAAGGGACAGCCATGTCCGAGTCAGGAGGAGAAGAGGTGGCGGCTGCAGCCGCGGACGCAGGGGCAGCTCCGGTCCCCGCAGCGGGCGAAGCCGCGGCCCTAATACCACCACTGGCGGCTTCGGAGCTTGTTCCCCCCATCAGCCAGGCGGACACCGCTGCTACCACAAAGGCCATAATGCCCTTCTCTATGCCATACCTGCCCGGAGCGACCTGGCTCCCGCTATACTCTGGGGAGTCACATACATTCACTGACTTTAAAGAAGGGCTCTGCAGCCTGCTCGAGTTCTATCCCCTGACCGAGCCTCAGAAGGTTCATATGATAATCGGCCAACTCTTTGGAGCAGCTCTGAGAGAAGTTAAGTCCTGGCCCGCCGCAGATAAGGGAACGGCACAGCAGATTTTTGCAAAGCTTAAAGCCACCTTCGATACCCGTACAGCTACAGAAATTAAATTGACTTTCTATGGATGCAAACAGAGACCGCAGGATAGCTTACGGGACTATGCCCTTAATCTCCAGGAGGCGATGCGGGCCATTAAGCAGAGTGACCCCGACAGCATGCAGGATGAGGATAAACTCCTGAAGGAGCGGTTCATTGAGGGGCTCCTGTGCAGTCACCAACGGGGCCAATTGTACTTCTTGGCCATGCAAAATCCAGACTTGACTTTTGCGCAATTCAAGGATAAAGCTATCCAGGCATTGCAGGAGCGACAGCCTAGCCGTGCAGCACCTCTCAGGCGCCCCGCTCTCACATACCACCAGGAGGTGGCGTCGGATGTTCCAGTCGCCGCCGAGGCCGATGCCCAGAGCCTAGAAGACGATTCCCCTGCAGGACTCCGCCTCCAGATGCAGGAGCTGACCAAGAGCGTTGCTGCCCTGGCCCGGACCGTACAGTCCCTACAGGAGGCCCCCAAGGAGAAGATCCAGCTGGCCTCCAGACCGGAGGATGTTCCTTGGATGCGACAGAGGAGGACTCCGCCGACCAGAGGCCGGGCCGACGATCGCTTCCATCAGGATGGACGACCCATCTGCCGCCGCTGTCATCAGGTGGGCCACCTTGCAAGGTACTGTCCTTTAAACGAGCAACCCCTGGGGCAAAGGGCCAACCCCCAGGAGTAGGACGGTCAGGCCCGCAGCACTGGAGAACCAAATACATTGGAGGACGACCAGTTCTCCCCGTAGTGGTTGATGGGATCCCCTTGAACGCTTTGCTGGACACCAGTTCTCAGGTGACGACTATACCTTACGTGCTTTATAAACGGTATTGGGAGGACACCGATATTACTCGTGGCCCTGACGATGATTTCACCATAATAGCCAGTAATGGTCAGCCGTTACCACAAGTGGGGTATAAGGAAGTCACCATCAAAGTGGGGCGGGTGGAATTGAAAGCCCAAGGGATTGTGATTGTTGATATTGATCGTCGAGAATGTAATCCCATGATGACTCTTGGTACTAATGTTATAGAAAATTGTCTTGCAGAAGTTATTGTTTTGTTGCAACAGGTGGCAGAAACTGCTGGTCACAGTGAGCAACGTGCCCTGCAGAAGGAAATCAGAGCTCTGATGCAGAGACAGCAGGTAGAGCTGACTGGTGGTGAGATTGGTCGTGTCACTGTGAGTGATTCAAACCCCATCGCGATACCCCCCCGGAGTGAAATGTTAATATGGTGTCGGGCAGCCATAGGCCTCAGGGGAAAGGACTACCAGGCCTTGGTAGAACCCGTATATTCAGACAATAGGCCTACTATTCTAACCGCCAGGGGGGTGGTTGACGTTCGCCAGGGGAGGGTGCCTGTACGTGTCCTCAATTGTGGGGAGGAAGAAGTTCACCTCCCCAAGTATGCCACACTCGCCAAATTGTTCACTGTTAATAATAGTGTGATACAGACACCTGAACCCTTGGTCCCGTCAAACGTGGCAGGGGACAACGCTTCTGCAGAGCACTCGAAAGACTGGTGTCAGGAATTGCATGTGGGCACTGATTCTACCCCATTCCATCAAAAACAGGGGGCCTACAGGGTGGTACACGAGTACGAGCAGGTATTCAGCAAACACCCCTTAGATTTCGGGCAGGTGAAAGGGATCCAACATCATATCCCCACGGGAGATCACCGACCCATAAAAGAGAGATATCGTCCTGTACCCCCAGCTCATTACCAGTGTGCCAAAGACATGTTGCGGGAAATGAAGGAGGCTGGGGTGGTGAGAGACAGCTGTAGCCCCTGGGCAGCTCCGTTAGTCCTTGTTAAAAAGAAAGATGGTACAATGAGGATGTGTGTTGATTACAGGCAGTTGAATCGCATTACACATAAGGACGCATACCCACTGCCCAGGATAGAGGAGTCTCTGGCTGCTTTAAAATCTGCTAACTATTTCTCTACCTTAGATCTCACCAGTGGGTACTGGCAGGTTCCTGTGGCGGAGGCGGACAAAGAGAAGACGGCCTTCATGACACCAATGGGTCTCTGCGAATTCAATTACATGCCCTTCGGATTGTGCAATGCTCCAGGGACGTTCCAGAGGATGATGGAGTGCTGCCTGGGACACATGAACTTTGAAACCGTGCTGCTGTATTTGGATGATGTTATTGTTTTCTCTAAGACCTACGAAGACCATCTGAAGCACCTGGCCGAGGTGTTTGAAGCTCTGTCCAACTTTGGCTTAAAGGTGAAACCGTCCAAGTGTCATCTGCTGAAACCTAAAGTGCAGTACCTGGGCCATGTGGTGAGCGCTGAAGGAGTGGCCCCAGACCCAGACAAGGTCACGGTGATCAAGGACTGGCCGAAGCCCAGTGACCTCCACGAAGTCCGGCAGTTCCTCGGGCTGGTCGGCTATTACCGGAGGTTCATCAAGGACTTCACCAAGAAGGCCGCACCCTTGCAAAACCTGTTGGTGGGACAACCAAAGAAGACTAAGGGGAGGAACACCCCATTTGACTGGAATGAGGAGCTGGAGGGATCCTTTACTTGTTTGAAGTCGGCACTGACGGGTGAAGAGGTACTGGCCTACCCCGAATACGACCAACCGTTTGTGCTGTACACGGATGCCAGCAATGTGGGATTGGGAGCCGTGCTGTCCCAGGTCCAGAAAGGCAAAGAGAGGGTGATCGCTTACGCCAGCAGAAAACTCCGTCCCACGGAAAGAAACCCTGACAACTACAGTTCCTTTAAGCTGGAATTCCTTGCCATCGTCTGGGCAGTAACAGAGAGGTTTAAACACTACCTGGCCTCTGCGAAATTCACCGTCTTCACGGACAACAATCCGCTAACGCATCTGGACACTGCCAAACTCGGGGCCTTGGAACAGAGGTGGATGGCCCGGCTGTCCAACTATGATTTCACCATCAAGTACCGGGCAGGACACAAGAATGCTAATGCGGATGCCTTGCCCCGAATGCCCAATTTGCCAGAAACGGGAGAAGACCCGGAGGCACTTGAAGAGGTGGAGCTGCCTGCCTTCCATCGCCCCAAAGCCACTCAGAACTCTCATCATGTGAAGAACAGGCACAAGAACCAACCGGATGCCGCGCTGAATCCCCTGCCCCATCACGGATGGGCGGAAACCCAGGATGGTGACCCCGCGGTCCGTCGGGTGAAAGAGCTCTTGACGCAGGCAGGGTTGCACCCTGGCCCAGATGATCCACAGGAGACCCAACAGCTGTGGAAGGGGAGAAGCAAATTGTTTATCCATGATGGCAAGCTGTGCCGGAGGAGCATCGACCCACGTACTCATGAATTGGTGTGGCAGATAGTGGTGCCAAGGCGAGATGCGCCCATGGTTCTGGGAGCCTACCACGATGGAGCCGGACACTTCGGATGGAGGAAGCTAGAGAGACTACTCCGAGGGAGGTTCTATTGGATTGGCATGAAGAGAGCCATTGAGAAGTGGTGTCGGGAGTGTGGTCCATGTAGTCTACGCAGGAAGGACCGTGGTAGTCGACGGGCTCCCCTGCGGCCTATCATCACCAAACGGCCGCTCGAACTGGTCGCACTGGATCATGTGAAACTGACACCTAGCCGGTCAGGCTATATCTATGCCCTTACCATCGTAGATCACTACTCCAGATTTTTGGTGGTCGTACCTGTTAAGGATCTAACGGCTAGGACTGCCGCCAAAGCCTTCCAGCAGTACTTTTGTCGGCCCCACGGCTACCCGGAGAAGGTACTGACCGATCAGGGACCAGCATTCGAAGCAGAAGTGTTCCAAGAGTTCTGCCAACTGTACGGGTGTAAGAAGATCAGAACCACCCCATACCATCCTCAAACCAATGGGATGTGCGAAAAGATGAACCAAGTGGTGATCGACTTATTGAAGACCTTACCCGTGGAGGAACGGAACATGTGGCCGACCAAGTTGCCTGACTTGGTGGATATGTACAACCACATCCCAGTAAATTCCACCAATTGCACTCCAGCGTACCTGATGCGAGGAAGGTCTAGCCAGTTACCTGTTGATCTGGACATGGGGGTCCTAGTCCCCGAAGATACCTCGTCGGATGCAGATTGGGATGCAGAAAGGCAGCGAAGGTACCGCCAAGTACAGGAGTGCGTGGAAAGAAGTCTTGCCCAGGCTAGGCAGAAACAAGAAAGGGACTACAACCAGCGTGCTCCTGCGATTCCCCTGTCCCCTGGTGAGCAAGTACTCAAGCGAAAGAGGAGACTAAACAAGCTCGATGGGAAGCGGAACCGTATACCATCCTGCCATCCGATTTCGACAACACGAAGGTCTGTCTCATCAGCAAGGACGGAGGGGAGACCTCGACAGCGATATCCAGGGATCACCTTAAGGTCTGCCCCGATAAGTTGAGAGAGAGGGACGCGGCCCCAGAAATCTCCCCACCGGTGGAAAAGGAGAAGATGATCCACACCGTCCTTGGAGACTTTCCCCAGTCCTGGACTCAGATAAATCACGCCGTCGTGGTACCTGTTCTAACATTCCAACAGCCGGACCCACCAGAAACAATGGTAGTACCCGACCATCCGGCCCCGCAACCTCAACAAGCCCTACCTGAAGATGCTGTGCCGACCGCTGAACTGGCAGATCCTCCCTCTGCTATCGGTGAGCCTGCCGTACCCACTGTTGCTAGCAGCAGCCCTGAGAGCTCTAGCCTGCCAGCGCTACCCAGACTCACTAGAAGTGTAGCCAGAAGACAGTGCACTACACCAGCGGTAGCAAGTATAGCGGGCCCTGTTAGGTCAATAGCAACCCCTGCGCTGCGAAGGTCCATGCGCAGCACTCAGAATCAAACTCCCCTCCGCTACAAAACTTGGAGGTATTAATAAGGGCTGCTATTTAGTTGAAAATGTTTGTGTACATATCTTTTGTTACAGGTTGTAAAATGGACAATAGAGTAATGGACGGTGAATTGCTCAAAAACTTTCCAAAGGGGGGGACCCCTTTGTTTACCCGGGGTCCCCGCTGTTTCAATCATTGAACTGAGAGTCATAAACTGTGCATGACCTAACTTTTCCAACGTTCAAGAGTCCTCACCTCCCATAAAGGGAAGCACTGTTATGTTTAATTGTTTATGCTATTTCAAAATTTTGTGTGTTTTCTGTTAACATGTATTGTTGTTTTTGTTTTCCCAGTCCGGGAGTACTGGATTTAACCGGGGGGGAGTGCAGCGCCCCAGAGTCCTGGTCGTTGCAGTGATGTCGCTCTGCCACTAAGGGGAGTGATGTTACGTCTGATTGCACTAAAGGAGTTTCTCTGATCAGGTAACACTCGCACTACACTTCACACTCCGGCCACCAGGAGGGGTGGTTCTATCTAGTAGGCCACTCCTCACACTCTGGTAAAACTGGGGGTTGGACAGGAAGACAGAGAGAGAAGTAACTGGGAAGAGCTAGTGAGAGGACCTGTCAGGGATGGGATCCTGGCAGACTCCGAAGAGCAGAACTAACCAGTGAACATCGGGAATACAGAAAAGAGGCATTAGGACCAGAAGGAGTCGTGCTGTTAGACCGAGGCAACATCCTTCTGAGGCGCAAACAGTCGGTGGCCGGAACGCCGAGCAAGTAAGAGACTCTAAGTACTACTGCAAACCACGGCCGGGCAGCCAATTATAGGTTGGCTGTCTCACACAAATCACCTAAGCAGACAACGGAGGCAGCTGTGGGAGAGGGGCGACTCGAGGGTCCCGGAAGAACTCCAGGCCTACCCCGTCATACGGGTGCGTCCTACCATATCACCTGGGGGACGGAGAGAACGAACATCAGAGACAGACAGAATCAGTTGTGAGGACTATCCCGGGAGCTCAGCAGGGAAGGACTACAACACACAGCGCTAGAAGGTAGACACTGATTCCCACCTGTAAAGAGAATTCCTGATGTGCCTTTGGACCGGCCGGTCTCTGACAGCCCTGTTGACAGCGCTCTGGACTGAGGATTCTAAAACCTTCGGTAAAGAGACTGCAACCTGGTGTCCTCGTTATTTATTGCGACCGGCACTTCACAACTTCACCATCATTCACCACTCTTTTACCGGACGTCCCCCTGACTGACAGGGCCACGGACCGGGCTTAGCCGCCGTGACAACCCCCCAGAACAGAGACTCTGAGGCCCGGTGCCGGGTACCCCTCGGCCCTGCGGCAGTGGGGGCGCTCCAACTGTTGACCCTATGAAGATTTTGAGTGAGGGCCACCTAATGAACCTATAAAGATTTTGAGTGAGGGTCAAAGATTCTGAGTGAGGCCACCTGGTGACCCTGTTGATATAGTGGAGGAGGAGGACAAAAAAAGAATAAACCATGAACCTTATACCTTTTTGGGTGGGAAGTGGTGCATAGGAATACACCTTAAAAAATTGAACATTTGAATTGGCTTTATGATCCGCTGCTGTCATTCAGTGGGGTTGAGAAGTCTGGGCCAATCCAGCCCTTGTTCATTTTGATAAGAATCAGCCTGTCAGCATTGCGAGTTGACAGGCAGCGCTAAAATCCCGCTCTGACAAAATGCTAGAGGCAGGGAAGCCAGCACCTCCAAGGCATAGTTGGACAGTACAAACTATGTGTCAAGCTTAGATACCCAATATTTGTACAGCATCGAGGAATCACGGAGGACGCTGGTATGGTACTGCTTCACGATCTTCCAAAACTTTTCCCTCCTTGTCAGACTATCTCGCACATCAGGGGCTGGCTGGGTCTAATAAAACAGTCCCAGACCTTTAATACTGTTGAGAAACTGTGGGGTGATAATAATGAGTGGGAGTCCAAAGATAACTGAAAATACCAACAGAAATTAAACTACCCAAATGAAATCATAATAATATCAATCTGTATTAAATATAACAATTAAAACACATGCAATTAAAAGCTAGAAAAAAGCGGGTATGTGTGTACAGTGAATAAAGCGGCAATTAATCATATGTAGAACTTTTTACGTTCAACATTACAATCTTAGTGGAGTATCAATCCACTATGTATTCCATGGGAATACACAATAACAAAGCTTCTTATCAGCTGAAAGTATAATGGATAAAAAAACCTTTGGTATATGGTGTAATATCTCCACCTAGTATCAATAGCAGCATATAAAAAAAGGGCTACCTATAGTGGGATTATAGCAGCCAGTTTTCAACACAGTACTTCAACCGTAGTACAAGGTGTAACAGATCCACCTAGAGGCTATGGACTGAGATTGAAGCACTCAAGAAAAAAAAGTGGTTATCCATCTAAATCATAAAGTACTTATTATGAAGTATAAAGCGATAGAGTTCATGGATAGAATATCTATAATACTATTATATAGAAAGATAAAGTGCAGATTGCAAGGTATTACTATGCTGACACATGGAACCAAATACAAGCTAAATGGAATACAAAGTAAAGCAAAGTATGCAATGACTAAAGAAATAATAATTACCACAGATCCCTCTTACACATGTGTAACACCCGTCAGGTACTCAAAACCGGGTAGGACGGTTCTTAAAGGGGTGGTCACGGCAGCAGTGACCTGGTCCGTGGACCCAGGGCGTGCAATTAAAAGGGATGTGGGAATGTTTATAGGGGATTGTTCGTGACGCCACCTGTGGTATTTGGCTATAGATAGCCGATGCTGCTTAAAGGGACTGCTGGGGCCGATGGTGATGCAGCTAGGATGGTCCTGCTCTCCACAGGTGGAGCAGGACCCCAGGGCTACCAGAACAGTCTATGGTTGGTTGTGGACGTTGGGATGCAGGAAGGCTTGGAGGACACAGGGACTGTAGTTTCTTTAACTTTAATTGTAGGTGCTGTCCGGAGCACAGATACAGGTGGTATTGGAAATCCAGGTAGCCTGGAAGCAGTTCAGAATTCCCCTAGCCAGGTGGGGTTGGGAGCCTCCGTACTGCGCTGTTCTTTAGGTTCTTGATGCCATAAGCTCTCTTCAAGTCCCTCTCTCAGTCTGTCCTTTTGGTGGAACACTACCCGCATGGCAGGGAGCTTGAGCCTTTTCCTGATGTCACTCCCTCGTGGTGAGTCCGGGCTCTCTAGTTTGCTGCTGTGCCTTCGGGCATCAGATGTGGCCAGGAGACCTGCAATCCCCTGTTCTCTGGATTCAGTTGCTGGGCATGCAGTTCCCACACAACCACGGACTCCGGTGTCCGGTCTGTTGCGCACAGTCCTGGGGGAGCTCAGTCGCAGCTCCCATCCCCAGCTTCTCCGCACTTGCTTCCTCTGCTTTCACTGTCTCTGACTGACTAACTAACCCCGCATCCAGACCAGAACTTATCAGGGAAGCTCCCCTGAAAATGGGTTTAGAGCTCCCCCTTCTGGTCTGGAGTCAGGAAAGTGTTGCATGCTAGTGTTACCGGTTAAGAGGATCCCTTCTTGCTTCCAGGTATGGCATCACCCCTGTGAGGGAGGCCTTGCCACTGTGACATCCGGACTCCTGGGGTGTCGCACACTTTTCACCAATTGTCTTCCTCAGAAAGGATATCAATGTAATATTGTTGCCGTGCCTGTGTTGGGCCTGGGGTGTGTCTCCCCCATCTCTCCTCCTTAGGTGCCCAAGGAACTATGATCTCTGCCACCAGCGTTGTCACATGGGAAATTTTTTTACTAGTTGTTCGACTAGGGCCTTCTGGAATTGTATTGAACCATTTTACAAGCCCTCTCCGCTGCAGGAAAGAAAGATGAAAAGTTCTCCTTGTAACGTGGGTCAAGAAAGGTGAACAACCAGTAACCAGTGTTGGGCAAAATGTGTATAATATGGGGATCACAAGAAAGGTAGTAGGACATAAAGTCAAGTGTGCCAGACTGCCAACAGCCAAGAATTCCCTGTCTCCAGCAAGAGGATGACTCTCCATCTCTTCCTCCTCCCTCTCCTCAGCCCATACACGCTGAACAGAAAGGATAAAGCTGGCGTGGTAGTACCCTCTGTAATGCAGGCAACCATCTCCTGTAACTCCTCCTCCTCCACAGACTCCTCCATCTCATTTTCACAAAATCCACGCTGAGGAGATGAGATGAGGCTGGGTTGGATAGTATCACCCTGTGTACTTTCTTCCTCATCTCCACATGGTCCACATGCAAAGCTTCCTTTTTAATTGTGAGCTGCAAGTGTTTGAGTAGACACAGAAGTAGGATGGTAACTCTGATTATGGTGTCATTGCTGCTCACCATCTTGGTTGATTTCTCAAAGTTTTGTGGAACTTCACAAATGATGTCAGTCATCCATGCTCACTCGTTGTTTCTTATGTGAGGAAGCTGACCAGAATACCAACAGGCATGGTGTAGCTGGTATTCAGCTACTACCCTCTGCTGCTCACAAAGCCTTGCCAACATATACAGTGGAGTTCCAGCACATGTCATGTCACACACCAGTCGGTGAGCTGGCACTTGCAAGTGGTGCTTCAGTACTGCGAGATTGGCCGCAGCTGTAGCTGACTTGCGAAAATGGGCGCACACATGGTGTACCTTCACAAGTAGCTCAGGCAAATCTGGGTAGGTTTTCAGGAACCACTAAACCACAAAGTTTAGCACGTGTGCCAGGCATGGAATATGTGAGGTTGCCAAGCTTCAGAGTGCCACCAAGTCATGACCATTATCACACACAACTATGCCTGGTTTTAGGTTCAGCAGCAAGAGACACAAATCTGTCTGGTCTGTTATAGCTTTCAACAACTGAGCGGCGGTGTGATGTCTATCACCTAAACAAATTAGTTTCAGCAGAGCCTTTTCCCGCTTCACTGAAGCATTGCTGCAGTGCCTACAGCTTGAAACTGAAATGAATGACTTGCTAACAGATGACAATTTGGAGTTGAAAGATGAGGAATATGATGGGGTGCAGGAACTGGTGCAGGATGTGGAGGAAACCCTGATGGAACTAGGGCCCACAATCCTTGGTGTCGGTAGAACGTGTATCATTCCATGGTGTGACTCAGTCCCTGCCTCCACAATGTTCATGCAGTGTGCTGTCAGGGAAATGTAGCATTCCTAGAAAAAAGCACTTGTTCATGTGTTGGCTGTTAAGTGGACATTCCTAGTAACTGTGTTGGTCAAGGCACGGGTGATATTATTGGACACGTGCTCGCATAAGGCGGAGACAGCACACTGGGAAAAAAAGTGGAGGCTGGGGACCGAGTACCAAGAGACGGGCCTGCCACCATGAGGTTACGGTAAGACTCAGTGTCCACAAGCCTAAATGGCAACATTTCCTGGGCAAGCTGTCTAGTAATGTGTCAGTTTAATGTTTGGACCTGGGGGTGGCTGGATATTTTCTTTTACATTCTAACGCCTGGGGTGTGGACATCTGAACACTGCGCTGGGACAAGGAATTGGACATGGTTGCTGATGGTGCTTGCAAATGTGCGACAACAGGTGCAGGGCTGGATGTATCCATGCTAGTGTCCTGGACAGGGGTTTGGCAAGCACGTACCACAGGGAAAGAGGCAGTGCTGTCACTCGTAGGCACTGATTGTGGACCAGTTCACCTAGTCGGGTGCTTTGATGACATGTGCCTGAGCATGTTGGTGCTGGTCAGGCTGGTAGCGGTCTGACCCCTGATGATCTTGGTAAGTCACAGGTTGCAAATGAAGATTCTTTTATCGTCTGCACTTTCTTGAAAAAAGTGCCAGCCTGGGGAACACCTACCCTTGATTTGGGAAATTGCCTCTCCCTCTGGCCACGTCACTGTTTCTTCCTGCGTGTTGTGGTGCTGCGGATCCCTCCTCTTCTGCGCTGGTGCCCTCGCTCTGTATGGCACGTTTGTAGGTTGGTCAATGTCTTCAATATATTCCACTTTTGCACTCTGGTCTTCCTGACTTGTTGACTTAACAACATAACCTATTGGCAACTGTGACTCATCATCATCTACCTTTTGAGACACTATTTGCTGTTCCCCACCATCGTCTGACCATGGCTGCTTCAATATTTGGGCATCACTACACACCATCTCCTCGTGTCCCTCTTGAAACGTGTAGGGCGTGAGGCCAGAATCAATGAATGGAGATGTAAAGAGCACCTCCAAGTGTCTAAGTGTAGTATTACTTGTCTCCTGGGACTCGCTAAGGTGGAAGGAAGGAGGATCAGTGTGAGGATTATGTGGCTCAGACTCTTGGGTAGTGAGACTGGACCATGTGGAAGGCAGGGTGGTGCTGGGAAACAGACTGGAAGAATTATCTGACATCCAACTGATCACCTGTCCACTCTGTTCTGGTTTAAAAAGTGGTGTCTCAATTCCCACTTTCACCTGTCTCACGACCCCGGCTTCTGTGTGCACCATCCTCAGAACATCCACTTTAAAAAGATAAACTTTATTGAAAATTATATATAGTCAGACAAAAGCCATTAAAACAAGGCTGAAAGACAATATACTGTAGAGCTATATCACTGGTAAGTATGAATAAATTATTTGTGTCTCTCATAAAGTGTTCACTAAACAGTACACAGGAAACATATATTAGATATATATGTCCATATAGGTCCATATGGAAAAAGTGTGCTTTTATATTGATGGAAAATCATTAAAAATGTATGAGATAGATGTCTATCAACCAATCTTAGAACAATGTCTCCACCTAGTGGAATCACATGAAAATCAGATGCAATCAAATGAAACATATAACAATAAAACAGCATTCACAAACATGTATCCAACAATATTAAATACATAAATATTAACCCCTTTATGACCTTGGATGTATAGGTAAGTACAAGTTCGCATTGCCACCCCGTTAGCTACAGGCTCTGGAGATGAGCCCGGAACTTCTCCAGCACATAGCAGCTGATTTCATCAGCTGACATGTGCCCTAAAAGCCACGGGTGGAATCACGATCCACCCACAGATGTTAACATGGTAAATGCAATCTCTGACAGTGGCATTTAACATGATCGCTCCGGAAGTGCATCATAAACTACACCCATTGGCGCCCGTGTCACATGATCACGGGTCGTCAAAGGATTGGCATGACAACTGGGGGTCTACAGAAGACCCCTTTGGTTGTCACTGCTGGCTAGTTATGAGTGCTGCCCAGTGGCAGATAATCATTTTAGCTATATACAGCAGGGCTGAAGCCCTGCTATGTGTATCACAAGCGATACAGAACATTGCAGCTTCTAGTCTCCCAAGGAGACTATTGAAGCTAGTAAAGGTAAAAAAAAGTTTAAAAAATAAATATAAAAGTTTCAATCACCTCCCATTCAAAATAAAACAATTAAAAATAAAAAATACACGTATTTTGTATTGCCGAGTTCAAAATCGCCCGATCTATCAATACATAAAATTAATTAATCCAATTGGTAAAAGGCGTAACGAGAAAAGAAAAGAAAAACTCCAGAATTACATTTGTTTGGTCAGCGCAACATTGCATCACAATGCAATAACGGGCGAACAAAAGATCATATCTACACCAATATGGAATCAATAAAAACGTGAGCTTGGCAAGCAAAAATAAGCCCTCAAAAAGCCTCAGAACATGAAAAATGAAAACACTATAGGTCTGGGAAAATTACAACTTTTTTTTTTTGTTTTACACCACCTAAATAAAAAAGAATCTATACAGGTCCTTCTCAAAAAATTAGCATATAGTGTTAAATTTCATTATTTACCATAATGTAATGATTACAATTAAACTTTCATATATTATAGATTCATTATCCACCAACTGAAATTTGTCAGGTCTTTTATTGTTTTAATACTGATGATTTTGGCCTACAACTCCTGATAACCCAAAAAACCTGTCTCAATAAATTAGCATATCAAGAAAAGGTTCTCTAAACGACCTATTACCCTAATCTTCTGAATCAACTAATTAACTCTAAACACATGCAAAAGATACCTGAGGCTTTTAAAAACTCCCTGCCTGGTTCATTACTCAAAACCCCCATCATGGGTAAGACTAGCGACCTGACAGATGTCAAGAAGGCCATCATTGACACCCTCAAGCAAGAGGGTAAGACCCAGAAAGAAATTTCTCAACAAATCGGCTGTTCCCAGAGTGCTGTATCAAGGCACCTCAATGGTAAGTCTGTTGGAAGGAAACAATGTGGCAGAAAACGCTGTACAACGAGAAGAGGTGACAGGACCCTGAGGAAGATTGTGGAGAAGGACCGATTCCAGACCTTGGGGAACCTGAGGAAGCAGTGGACTGAGTCTGGTGTGGAAACATCCAGAGCCACCGTGTACAGGCGTGTGCAGGAAATGGGCTACAGGTGCCGCATTCCCCAGGTAAAGCCACTTTTGAACCATAAACAGCGGCAGAAGCGCCTGACCTGGGCTACAGAGAAGCAGCACTGGACTGTTGCTAAGTGGTCCCAAGTACTTTTTTCTGATGAAAGCAAATTTTGCATGTCATTCGGAAATCAAGGTGCCAGAGTCTGGAGGAAGACTGGGGAGAAGGAAATGCCAAAATGCCTGAAGTCCAGTGTCAAGTACCCAGTCAGTGATGGTGTGGGGTGCCATGTCAGCTGCTGGTGGTTGTCCACTGTGTTTCATCAAGGGCAGGGTCAATGCAGCTAGCTATCAGGAGATTTTGGAGCACTTCATGCTTCCTGGCACCTGCTCACAGTGCCAAAACCACTGGTAAATGGTTTACTGACCATGGTATTACTGTGCTCAATTGGCCTGCCAACTCTCCTGACCTGAACCCCATAGAGAATCTGTGGGATATTGTGAAGAGAAAGTTGAGAGACGCAAGACCCAACACTCTGGATGAGCTTAAGGCCGCTATTGAAGCATCCTGGGCCTCCATAACATCTCAGCAGTGTCACAGGCTGATTGCCTCCATGCCACGCCGCATTGAAGCAGTCATTTCTGCCAAAGGATTCCCGACCAAGTATTGAGTACATAACTGAACATTATTATTTGATGGTTTTTTTGTTTGTTATTAAAAAACACTTTTATTTGATTGGACGGTTGAAATATGCTAATTTATTGAGACAGGTTTTTTGGGTTATCAGGAGTTGTAGGCCAAAATCATCAGTATTAAAACAATAAAAGACCTGACAAATTTCAGTTGGTGGATAATGAATCTATAATATATGAAAGTTTAATTGTAATCATTACATTATGGTAAATAATGAAATTTAACACTATATGCTAATTTTTTGAGAAGGATCTGTACATGTTTGGTATCTACCAACACGTAATAACATGGAGAATCATAATAGCAGGTTAGTTTTAGCATTTAGGGTAAGTTTACACAGGGCGTTTTTGCTGCGTTTTTTTGCTGCTTTTTTATGCTTTTTTATGCTCAGAAGACAACGGGAGCGCACAGCTGTGATCGGAGGTGTAAACTTCACCTCCGATCACTGTTGTCACTGTTGTCAGCTGATGGGACTATTGCCCCCATCATCTGACACCTACAACCGATAATTGCCATGACAGCAGGAGCGGCAGATGGGAGTTTTCTTTATTTTTGATAACCAACCTTGCTAACACTGACAGCTGAGGGTTGCAGCCTCCAGCTGTCAGTTTTGACTGGCTGGTTATCAAAATGACAGGGGAACCCACACCGTTTTTTTTTGTTATTTATTTAGAGTGTAGGCACCACATATGGGGTATCGGCATACTCAGGACAAATTGGACAACAACTTTTGCTGTCTAATTTCTCCTTTGACCCTTGTGAAATAAAAAAAATTGAAAGCTAAAAAAATCATTTCTGTGGGAAAATTTTTATTTTTTTTATTTTATGGCTCTATATTATAAACCTTAGTGAAACAATTGGGGGTTCAAAGTGCTCACCACACATCTAGATAAGTTCCTTGGGATCTAGCTTCCAAAATGGTGTCAATTGTGGGGGTTTTCCAGTGTTTAGGCACATCAGGGGCTCTCAAAACGCGACATGGCGTCCGATCTCATTTCCAGCCAATTCTGCAATGAAAAGTCAAATGGCGCTCCTTCCCTTCCGAGCTCTGCCGTGCGCCCAAACAGTGGTTTACCCCCACATATGGGGAATTGGAGAAATTGCACAACATATTTTGTGGTTCATTTTCTCTTTTTTACATTTGTGAAAATCAGAGGCGTAGCTAGGGTTTTGGTTCAGGGGGGCGAAACTTCTGAGTGGTCCCCTAACCAGGTAACCTTGATTACAACTGGGTGACGCACCCTAATAGTGGAGGAGAACCTCAGCAGATGACCGCCCTGTTACTGAAGATAATCTAATATATAAAGCTGAATGTGTGTATGTATGTGTGTATGTATGTCCGGGATTGGCATCTGAACCGTCGCAGCTACAGCCACAAAATTTTGCACAGTCACACGTCTGGACCCCGAGAGCGTCATAGGCTATGTTTGTGAGGTGAAATTTTAACCCTGCGCTTTCCAATTCACCAAACAATTTTGCCCCTATCTACATAATGGGGAAAAAGTGAAAGGAAAAGTGTTGGAGGCGTCGAAGCTACAGGCACAAAATTTTGCAAAGTCACACGTCTGGACCCCGAGAGCGTCAAAGCTATGACTAACCTGTCACATGCAACTCGACACACAAAAAGTTGCTACACGCATGTCGCCACACAAAACTCATCTCACACAACTTGACACACGAAACTTGCCCTAAAACACACACAAGTCTGGTATTATCCTTCAAAAATAAAAATCTGATTAATAAGCAGACAAACTACAAGAGCAACAAATGTACCATATAGGAATCCGGCAGCTGTCAGTCACATGACCAGTCTATTATGTGTATGTGTGAGCTAATATATACTGCCAGGGGGTGGGCTTACTGTTGGCTGGGGATTTATCAGGCTGCCAATTTAGCTTACAAATACTGAGGTAAAAATACTGACCAAATAACGTGTGAACGAGGTCTAATACAGGAGGAGATGACATACAGATATATACTATATACAGGAGGAGATGACACACAGGTATATACTATTTACAGGGGAGATGACACACAGGTATATACTATATACAGGAGAGATGACACACAGATATATACTATATACAGGAGAGATGACACACAGGTATATACTATATAGAGGAGGAGATGACATACAGGTACATACTACATACAGGAGGAGATGACATACAGGTATATACTATATACAGGAGGAGATTACCTACAGGTATATAGTATATACAGGAGGAGATGACATACAGGTATATGCTATGTATAGGAGGAGATGACATACAGGTATATACTATATACAGGAGGAGATGACACACAGATATATACTATATATAGGTGAGATGACACACAGGTATATACTATATACAGGAGGAGATTACATACAGGTATATACTATATATAGGAGGAGATGACATACTGGTATATACTATATACAGGGGAGATGACACAGCAGGTATATACTATATACAGGGGAGATGACATACAGGTATATACTATATACAGGAGATGACATACAGGTGTATACTATATATAAGGGAGATGACAAACATGTATATACTGAGGTGAAAATGAGAGGTGTGAGGTGAAAATGAAAAGGTGTGAGTGCAAAATGAGAGGAGTGAGGGAAAATAGTGGAGTGATCGGAAAATGACAGATGTGAGGTCGAAATGACAAGTGTTAGGGGGGAATGAGAGGAGTGAGGGGGAAAATAAGAGGAGTGAGGGGGAAAATGAGAGGTGTGAGGGAGAAAATGAGAGATGTGAGGGGGAAAATGAAAGATGTGATGGGGAAAATGAGAGGCGTGATGGGAAAATAAGAGAAGTGAGGTGCTATAACTGGTGCTATAACTAACCACAGATATTTACTATGCCCAGGCAACGCTGGGCTCTTCAGCTAGTCTAATATATAAAGCTGAATGTGTGTATGTATGTGTGTATGTATGTCCGGGATTGGCATCTGAACCGTCGCAGCTACAGCCACAAAATTTTGCACAGTCACACATCTGGACCCCGAGAGCGTCATAGGCTATGTTGTGAGGTGAAATTTTAACCCCGCGCTTTCCAATTCACCAAACAATTTTGCCCCTATCTACATAATGGGGAAAAAGTGAAAGGAAAAGTGTTGGAGGCGTCGCAGCTACAGGCACCAAATTTTGCACAGTCACACGTCTGGACCCCGAGAGCGTCAAAGCTATGTTGTGAGGTGAAATTTTAACCCCGCGCTTTCCAATTCACCAAACAATTTTGCCCCTATCTACATAATGGGGAAAAAGTGAAAGGAAAAGTGTTGGAGGCAAATTAACAGCTGCCAGATGTGAACAAGGGGGACTTAAAGAATGAGAGTGATGGCGCCAAAGAGTATATACTGTACAGTTGCTAAGGTGGGGCCCCGACATGGGATAATCAACACACCACCATGGGGATATGAACACACACACAAAATGCACCACACACTACCACGTGCTCGAACACATATACCACCCTCAGCGCACATTTCACCACACATACACCAACCTCGCCACATAAAAGTTGAAACACAAAAGTCGCAGCTCAAAACTCGCCACGCGCAAAACTCTCCACATGCAAAACTCGCCACACGTGCAAAACTCACCTCATAGAAAACTCGCCACACGCAAAACTTGCACACGCGGAAAATTTGCCACATGCACAAAAGTTGCAACACATGCAAAAGTTGCCTCACACAAAACTTGCACATACTCAAAAGGCACCACACATAAAACTCGCCACGCGCAAAACTCGCCATGCGCAAAACTTGCTGCACACAACTTGCTACACTAACCTGTCACATGCAACTCGACACACAAAAAGTTGCTACACGCATGTCGCCACACAAAACTCATCTCACAAAAGTCGCTACATGCATGTCGCCACACGCAACTCAACACACACAACTTGACACACGAAACTCGCCCTAAAACACACACAAGTCTGGTATTATCCTTCAAAAATCAAAATCTGATTAATAAGCTGACAAACTACAAGAGCAACAAATGTACCATATAGGAATCCGGCAGCTGTCAGTCACATGACCAGTCTATTATGTGTATGTGTGAGCTAATATATACTGCCAGGGGGTGGGCTTACTGTTGGCTGGGGATTTATCAGGCTGCCAATTTAGCTTACAAATACTGAGGTAAAAATACTGACCAAATAACGTGTGAACAAGGTCTAATACAGGAGGAGATGACATACAGATATATACTATATACAGGAGGAGATGACACACAGGTATATACTATTTACAGGGGAGATGACACACAGGTATATACTATATGCAGGAGGAGATGACACACAGATATATACTATATACAGGAGAGATGACACACAGGTATATACTATATAGAGGAGGAGATGACATACAGGTACATACTACATACAGCAGGAGATGACATACAGGTATATACTATATACAGAAGGAGATGACACACAGGTATATACTATATACAGGAGCAGATTACCTACAGGTATATAGTATATACAGGAGAAGATGACATACAGGTATATGCTATGTATAGGAGGAGATGACATACAGGTATATACTATATACAGGAGGAGATGACACACAGATATATACTATATATAGGTGAGATGACACACAGGTATATACTATATACAGGAGATTACATACAGGTATATACTATATATAGGAGGAGATGACATACAGGTATATACTATATACAGGGGAGATGACACACAGCAGGTATATACTATATACAGGGGAGATGACATACAGGTATATACTATATACAGGAGATGACATACAGGTGTATACTATATATAAGGGAGATGACAAACCTGTATATACTGAGGTGAAAATGAGAGGTGTGAGGTGAAAATGAAAAGGTGTGAGTGCAAAATGAGAGGAGTGAGGGAAAATAGTGGAGTGATCGGAAAATGACAGATGTGAGGTCGAAATGACAAGTGTTAGGGGGGAATGAGAGGAGTGAGGGGGAAAATAAGAGGAGTGAGGGGGAAAATGAGAGGTGTGAGGGAGAAAATGAGAGATGTGAGGGGGAAAATGAAAGATGTGATGGGGAAAATGAGAGGCGTGATGGGAAAATAAGAGAAGTGAGGTGCTATAACTAACCACAGATATTTACTATGCCCAGGCAACGCCGGGCTCTTCAGCTAGCTTAGATTTACAATCTCCATGCTTTTCTCATGGTCAACTTTATGTGGCCTGTTCAAGAGTTGGAACAGCCAAAAATCTGTTTGTCTTTGCACCTGAAGGAAAAACTAAGAATGTCGTTTATCAAAAGGCTCTCGAATAAGTAGTAGAAGATTACTTCACATTACTTGGCCAATTTAGTTAAATCTGTGTGGAATATCTCTGGTGTTGAAATATATGTTGTAAAATGCTTCTATTAGCTTAGTTTTTGCCTTTTAATAATTACATTTCTATCTATTTGTTTTGTGGTTTTTTTGTGCAGAATAAATTTTTGTTAACACATTCTATTTTGCTAACAGCAGTTATTACCCCGGGCGAAGCCAGGTAGTACAGCTAGTCTCTATATAAAGACCAACATGGATATTACCGCCATATGGTCAGTGGTAGATACCAGCCCTGCAGAACATATAAGAGATCACAGCACAGTTACAAATAATGACTTACCGCTGACGTTCTTTCTGATGGAGTCGTTTTTTTTTCCCATCTTTTCCATCTGGCCCAGACCGACATGACAACTTCTCCACCCAGGACTCGTCTGCAGAGATTACAACAAAGACATATTTCACTTCTCATATTCCAGCCATCACCATCTATTCCCAACCTGCACAAACCCCTTATCCTGCTGATATCCCAATACTGAGCCGCTGCTGCCGTATGTGTCCATATTACTGAACCTGATACCCCAATACTGAGCCGCTGCTGCCATGTGTGTCCATATTACTGTACCTGATACCACAATACTGAGCCGCTGCTGCCATATGTGTCCCTATTACTGCCCCTGATAGCCCAATACTGAGCCTCTGCTGCCGTATGTGACCCTATTACTGCACCTGATGCCCCAATACTGAGCCGCTGCTGCCATATGTGTCCCTATTACTGCCCCTGATACCCCAATACTGAGCCGCTGCTGCCATATGTGACCCTATTACTGCACCTGATATCCCAATACTGAGCCACTGCTGCCGTGTATGTCCCTATTACTGTCCCTGATACCCCAATACTGAGCCTCTGCTGCTGTATGTGACCCTATTACTGCACCTGATGCCCCAATACTGAGCCGCTGCTGCCATATGTGTCCCTATTACTGCCCCTGATACCCCAATACTGAGCCTCTGCTGCCGTATGTGACCCTATTACTGCACCTGATACCCCAATACTGAGCCGCTGCAGCCGTATGTGTCCCTATTACTGCCCCTGATACCCCAATACTGAGCCTCTGCTGCCGTATGTGACCCTATTACTGCACCTCCTGTGTGGCTCTCTGTGCCATCTAAATTCTAAAGCAACCTTCTATAATATAGTAATGCCGGGTGCAAGTGCCCTAGAAAAAAGTGCCAACATTTTGTTCCCTAGAAAGTAAAATTGCCCTGTGTGCCCCTTTGATAGTCACAGTAACCTGAGTTCCAGTTACATTTAATAATGTCCCGAGTCCCCCCTGTACAGCTCCCCTATACACAGTATGATGCTCTCTTATACACAGTATAATGCCCCCTCACTGTATAGTACCACCCACACAGTATTCTGACCCCTTAGTAGCCTCCAAACTGTTTGATGGCTCCAACACTGTATGATGGCCCCTTCACTGTAATACCCACACTGTACGACGGCCCCCTCACTGCAATCTGCACACTGTATGATGGCCCCCTAGATAGCCTCTATATAGTATAATGCAGCAGATAGTCCAAAATGTAGTATAATGCACTCCCCATAAGCCTCCATATAGTATAATGCACTCCCCATAGGCAAACTATAGCACAAGGCAGCCCTCATAGGCAGACTCTATAGCACAAGCCAGCCCCCATAGGCAAAATGTAAACTGTATAATGCATTCCCCATAGGCCGACTCTATTGCACAAGGCAGCACCCATAGGCAGGCTCTATAGCACAAGGCAGCACCCATAGGCAGACTCTGTAGTATAAGGCAGCACCCCATAGGCAGACCCTGTGGTATAAAGCAGCACCCCTATAGGCAGACCCTGTAATATAAGGCAGCACCCCATAGGCAGACCCTGTAGTATAAGACAAACACCCCGATAGGTAGACCGTGTAGTATAAGGCAGCACCCCCATAGGCAGACCCTGCAGTATAAGGCAGCACCCCATAGGCAGACCCTGTAATATAAGGTAGCACCCCTATAGGCAGACCCTGTAATATAAGACAGCAACTCTATAGGCAGATCCTGTAGTATAAGACAGCACCCCTATAGGCAAAGCCTATAATATAAGGCAGCATACCTATAGGCAGACCCTATAATATAAGGCAGCACCCCTATAGGCAGACCCTGTAGTATAAGGCAGAACCTCCATAGGCAGATCCTGTAGTATAAGGCAGCACCCCTATAGGTAGATCCTGTTGTATAAGGCAGCGCCCCCATAGGCAGACCCTGTAATATAAGGCAGCACCCCTATAGGCAGACCCTGTAATATAAGGCAGCACCCCATAGGCAGATCCAATAGTATAAGACAGCACCCCTATAGGCAGACCCTGTAGTATAAAGCAGCACCCCTATAGGCAGACCCTGTAATATAAGGCAGCACCCCTATAGGCAGACCCTGCAATATAAGGCAGCACCTCCATAGGCAGATCCTGTAATATAAGGCAGCACCCTTTTAGGCAGACCCTGTAATACATGGCAGCACCCCTATAGGTAGACCCTGTAGTATAAGGCAGCACCCCCATAGGCAGACCCTGTAATATAAGGCAGCACCCCATAGGCAGACCCTGTAATATATGGCAGCACCCCTATAGGTAGACCCTTGTTGTGAATTAGACTTCTTGGCTCCCTCTGGTGGTTATTAGTGATATGACTCTGGGATTTTCTTTCTTCAGTTTGCACCCACCTGGGTCGTTAGTCCAGGGGTGTTGCTATATAAACCTCCTGGATCCTTAGTCCAGTGCCTGGCATCGTTGTAATCAGATCCTTTTTGTTTGCTCCTATCTGCTGGTCCTGGTTCGTGCAAAATTAAGCTAAGTCCTGCTTCTTTGTTTTTTGGGTTATTTGCTTGCTCTCATTTTTGTCCAGCTTGTACTAAATGTGATTCCTGACCTTGCTGGAAGCTCTAGGGGGCTGGTGTTCTCCCCCCGGGCCATTAGACGGTTCGGGGGTTCTTGAATATCCAGCGTGGATATTTTGATAGGGTTTTTGCTGACCATATAAGTTATCTTACTATATTCTGCTATTAGCTAGTGGGCCTCTCTTTGCTAAATACCTAGCTCATCCTTACGTTTGTCTTTTCCTCTTACCTCACCGTTATTATTTGTTGGGGGCTTGTATCCAACTTTTGGGGTCTTTTCTCTGGAGGCAAGAAAGGTCTTTCTTTTCCCTTCTAGGGTTAGTTAGTTCTCCGGCTGGCGCGAGACGTCTAGAATCAACGTAGGCACGTTCCCCGGCTGCTGTTATTTGTGGTGCTAGGATTAGATATATGGTCAGATCAGTTACCACTGCCCTATGAGCTGGTTTTTGTGTTTGCAGACTTAGAAACTATTTCTGAGACCCTCTGCCATTGGGGTCATAACAGTATGCCAGGCCAACATTGAATGTTTATTGCATTGCAGAAGTGGGATAATAAGAAAGGAAATTCTGAGTTTTGTTTTTTTTTTTTCCTCTCTTCCTCCCCTTTACCTTTGAGTGGCTTGTGCTTGCTACAGACATGAATGTCCAGACCTTGATTACAAGTGTAGACCAGCTTGCTGCTCGTGTGCAGGGCATACAAGATTTTGTTACCAGTAGTCCAATGTCTGAACCTAAAATACCTATTCCTGAACTGTTTTCTGGCGACCAATTTAGGTTTAGGAATTTCAGGAACAATTGTAAATTGTTTCTTTCTCTGAGACCCCGTTCATCTGGAGATCCAGCTCAGCAAGTGAAAATTGTTATCTCTTTTTTACGGGGCGACCCTCAGGATTGGGCGTTTTCGCTAGCGCCAGGAGATCCGGCATTGGCAAATATTGATGCGTTTTTTCTGGCGCTCGGATTGCTTTACGAGGAACCCAATCTTGAAGTTCAGGCAGAAAAAGCCTTGCTGGCTATTTCTCAGGGCCAGGATGAAGCTGAAGTGTATTGCCAAAAATTTCGGAAATGGTCCGTGCTTACTCAGTGGAATGAGTGTACTCTGGCCGCAAATTTCAGAAATGGCCTTTCAGAAGCCATTAAGAATGTGATGGTGGGTTTCCCCATTCCTACAAGTCTGAATGATTCTATGGCGCTGGCTATTCAAATTGACCGGCGTTTGCGGGAGCGCAAAACCGCTAATCCTCTGGTGGTGTTGTCTGAACAAACATCTGATTTAATGCAATGTGATAGAATTCAGACTAGAAATGAGCGGAAAAATCATAGACGTCAGAATGGGTTATGTTTTTACTGTGGTGATTCTACACATGTTATATCAGCATGCTCTAAACGCCTAACAAGGGTTGTCAGTCCTGTCGCCATTGGTAATTTGCAACCTAAATTTATTTTGTCTGTGACTTTAATTTGCTCATTGTCTGCTTACCCTGTTATGGCGTTTGTGGATTCAGGTGCTGCCCTGAGTCTTATGGATCTGTCATTTGCCAAGCGCTGTGGTTTTGTTCTTGAACCGTTGGTAAATCCTATTCCTCTTAGAGGTATTGATGCTACGCCATTGGCGGAAAATAAACCGCAGTTTTGGACGCAGGTAACCATGTGCATGACTCCTGAACATCGGGAGGTGATTCGTTTTCTTGTTCTGCATAAAATGCATGATTTGGTCGTTTTGGGTCTGCCATGGTTACAGACCCACAATCTAGTCTTGGATTGGAAGGCAATGTCTGTGTCAAGTTGGGGCTGTCAGGGAATTCATGCTGATTCCCCGCCGGTGTCTATTGCTTCCTCTACTCCTTCGGAAGTTCCTGAGTATTTGTCTGATTATCAGGATGTATTCAGCGAGTCCAGATCCAGTGCTCTGCCTCCTCATAGGGACTGTGACTGCGCCATAGATTTGATTCCAGGTAGTAAATTTCCTAAGGGAAGATTATTTAATCTGTCAGTACCTGAGCATGCCGCAATGCGTTCGTATATCAAGGAGTCTCTGGAGAAGGGGCATATCCGTCCATCCTCTTCCCCTCTTGGTGCGGGATTCTTTTTTGTGGCCAAGAAGGACGGATCTTTGAGACCTTGTATTGACTATCGGCTTCTGAATAAAATCACTGTTAAATTTCAGTATCCTTTGCCTCTGTTGTCGGACTTGTTTGCCCGGATTAAAGGTGCCAAGTGGTTCACCAAGATAGATCTTTGTGGTGCGTACAACCTTGTGCGCATTAAGCAAGGAGATGAATGGAAGACTGCATTTAATACGCCCGAAGGTCATTTTGAGTACTTGGTGATGCCTTTTGGGCTCTCTAATGCGCCCTCAGTGTTTCAGTCCTTTATGCATGATATTTTCCGGAAGTATCTGGATAAATTTATGATTGTTTATCTGGATGATATTCTGGTTTTCTCTGAAGATTGGGACTCACATGTGGAGCAGGTCAGGATGGTGTTTCAGGTTTTGCGTGAGAATGCTTTGTTTGTTAAGGGCTCAAAGTGTCTCTTTGGAGTACAGAAGGTTCCCTTTTTGGGGTTTTTTTTTTCCCCTTCTGCTGTGGAGATGGACCCAGTCAAGGTCCGAGCTATTCATGATTGGACTCAACCCACATCAGTTAAGAGTCTTCAGAAGTTCTTGGGTTTTGCTAACTTCTACCGTCGTTTTATCGCTAATTTTTCTAGCGTTGTTAAACCTTTGACGGATATGACCAAGAAAGGTTCTGATGTTGCTAACTGGGCTCCTGCAGCCGTGGAGGCGTTCCAAGAGTTGAAGCGCCGGTTTACTTCGGCGCCTGTTTTGTGCCAGCCTGATGTCTCACTTCCCTTTCAGGTCGAAGTGGATGCTTCTGAGATTGGGGCAGGGGCCGTTTTGTCACAGAGAGGCCCTGGTTGCTCGGTAATGAGACCATGTGCTTTCTTCTCCAGGAAGTTTTCGCCTGCTGAGCGGAATTATGATGTCGGCAATCGGGAGTTGCTGGCCATGAAGTGGGCATTTGAGGAGTGGCGTCATTGGCTCGAGGGTGCTAAGCATCGTGTGGTGGTCTTGACTGATCACAAAAATCTGATGTATCTCGAGTCTGCTAAACGCCTGAATCCTAGACAGGCCCGCTGGTCATTGTTTTTCTCCCGTTTTGACTTTGTGGTCTCGTATTTACCAGGTTCAAAGAATGTGAAGGCTGATGCTCTTTCAAGGAGCTTTGTGCCTGACTCTCCTGGAGTCGCAGAACCAGTTGGTATTCTTAAAGAGGGAGTTATCTTGTCAGCCATTTCTCCTGATTTGAGACGCGTGTTGCAGAGATTTCAGGCTGGTAGACCTGACTCTTGTCCACCTGACAGACTGTTTGTTCCTGATAGGTGGACCAGCAGAGTCATTTCCGAGGTTCATTCCTCGGTGTTGGCAGGTCATCCGGGAATTTTTGGCACCAGAGATCTGGTGGCTAGGTCCTTTTGGTGGCCTTCCTTGTCACGGGATGTGCGGTCATTTGTGCAGTCCTGTGGGACTTGTGCTCGAGCTAAGCCTTGCTGTTCTCGTGCCAGCGGGTTGCTCTTGCCCTTGCCTGTCCCGAAGAGGCCTTGGACACACATTTCCATGGATTTCATTTCTGATCTCCCGGTGTCTCAGGGCATGTCTGTCATCTGGGTGGTATGTGATCGCTTTTCCAAAATGGTCCATTTGGTGCCTTTGCCTAAGCTGCCCTCCTCTTCCGATCTGGTTCCTGTGTTCTTTCAGAATGTGGTTCGTTTACACGGCATTCCTGAGAATATTGTGTCTGACAGAGTATCCCAGTTTGTTTCCAGGTTCTGGCGATCCTTTTGTGCTAGGATGGGCATTGAGTTGTCGTTTTCGTCTGCCTTTCATCCTCAGACTAATGGACAAACGGAGCAAACTAATCAGACTCTGGAGGCTTATTTGAGGTGTTTTGTTTCAGCAGATCAGGATGATTGGGTGACCTTCTTGCCGTTGGCTGAGTTTGCCCTTAATAACCGGGCTAGTTCCGCTACTTTGGTTTCGCCATTTTTCTGCAACTCTGGTTTCAATCCTCGTTTTTCCTCGGGACATGTGGAGCCTTCTGACTGTCCTGGGGTAGATTCTGTGGTGGATAGGTTGCAGCAGATCTGGAATCATGTGGTGGACAACTTAAAGTTGTCACAGGAGAAGGCTCAGCGTTTTGCCAACCGCCGCCGCGGTGTGGGTCCCCGACTTCGTGTTGGGGATTTGGTATGGCTGTCTTCTCGATTTGTTCCTATGAAGGTCTCCTCTCCTAAATTTAAGCCTCGCTTCATCGGTCCTTACAAGATATTGGAAATCTTTAATCCTGTGTCCTTTCGCTTGGATCTTCCGGTGTCGTTTGCCATTCACAACGTGTTCCATAGGTCCTTGTTGCGGCGGTATGTTGTACCTGTGGTTCCTTCTGTTGAGCCTCCTGCTCCGGTGTTGGTTGGGGGCGAGTTGGAGTACGTGGTGGAGAAGATCTTGGATTCTCGTCTCTCCAGACGGAGGCTTCAGTATCTGGTCAAGTGGAAGGGCTATGGTCAGGAGGATAATTCCTGGGTGGTTGCCTCTGATGTGCATGCAGCCGATTTAGTTCGTGCCTTTCACGCTGCTCATCCTGATCGCCCTGGTGGTCTTGGTGAGGGTTCGGTGACCCCTCCTTAAGGGGGGGGTACTGTTGTGAATTAGACTTCTTGGCTCCCTCTGGTGGTTATTAGTGATATGACTCTGGGATTTTCTTTCTTCAGTTTGCACCCACCTGGGTCGTTAGTCCAGGGGTGTTGCTATATAAACCTCCTGGATCCTTAGTCCAGTGCCTGGCATTGTTGTAATCAGATCCTTTTTGTTTGCTCCTATCTGCTGGTCCTGGTTCGTGCAAAATTAAGCTAAGTCCTGCTTCTTTGTTTTTTGGGTTATTTGCTTGCTCTCATTTTTGTCCAGCTTGTACTAAATGTGATTCCTGACCTTGCTGGAAGCTCTAGGGGGCTGGTGTTCTCCCCCCGGGCCGTTAGACGGTTCGGGGGTTCTTGAATATCCAGCGTGGATATTTTTGATAGGGTTTTTGCTGACCATATAAGTTATCTTACTATATTCTGCTATTAGCTAGTGGGCCTCTCTTTGCTAAATACCTAGCTCATCCTTACGTTTGTCTTTTCCTCTTACCTCACCGTTATTATTTGTTGGGGGCTTGTATCCAACCTTTGGGGTCTTTTCTCTGGAGGCAAGAAAGGTCTTTCTTTTCCCTTCTAGGGTTAGTTAGTTCTCCGGCTGGCGCGAGACGTCTAGAATCAACGTAGGCACGTTCCCCGGCTGCTGTTATTTGTGGTGCTAGGATTAGATATATGGTCAGATCAGTTACCACTGCCCTTTGAGCTGGTTTTTGTGTTTGCAGACTTAGAAACTATTTCTGAGACCCTCTGCCATTGGGGTCATAACAGACCCTGTAGTATAAGGCAGCACCCCCATAGGCAGACCCTGTAATATAAGGCAGCACCCTTATTGAGAGACCCTGTAATATAAGGCAGCACCCCTATAGGCAGACCCTGTAATATAAGGCAGCACCCCTATAGGTAGACCCTGTAGTATAAGGCAGCACCCCCATAGGCAGACCCTGTAATATAAGGCAGCACCCCTATAGGCAGACCCTGTAATATAAGGCAGCACCCCTATAGGCAGACCCTGTAATATAAGGCAACGCCCCTGTAGGCAAACCCTGTAATATAAGGCAGCACTCCTATAGGCAGACCCTGTAGTATAAGGCAGCACCCCCATAGGCAGACCCTGTAATATAAGGCAGCACCCCTATAGGCAGATCCTGTAGTATAAGGCAGCACCTCTATAGGCAGATCCTGTAGTATAAGGCAGCACCCCTATAGGCAGATCCTGTAGTATAAGGCAGCACCCCTATAGGCAGATCCTGTAGTATAAGGCACCACCCCTATAGGCAGATCCTGTAGTATAAGGCAGCACCCCTATAGGCAGATCCTGTAGTATAAGGCAGCACCCCTATAGGCAGACCCTGTAGTATAAGGCAGCACCCCCATAGGCAGACCCTGTAATATAAGGCAGCACCCCTATAGGCAGATCCTGTAGTATAAGGCAGCACCCATAAAAATAAATAAATACTCACCTCTCTTCCTCCGCAGCTATGGGCGCTCATCTCTTGACAGCAGGCGCCGGCTTGTGACGTCATTGCGCCCCCTGTCAGTGTCTGCGTCGATGACGTCAGACGCTGAGAGAGGAATGATGGGAGAAGGAGCGTAGCGCTCCTGCTACCATCAATGCGATCAGGTGTATCGGCTAAATGCCAGTACAGCTGACCATCTGATGACGGGCGGGGGGCCCACTGCTGGCACCGGCTGCTCAGGGGCCCCACAGCGGCCATGCAGAATGTAACTGTATCGGCGCGTGCAGTAGCCTAGCTCCGGGTGGGCCCCCTCAGAGTGTGGGGCCCTGGACAACGGCCCCCTCTGCCCCCCCCCCCCCCCCCCCGTAGCTATGCTACTGGTGAAAATAAAAAGAAACTGGTTCTGAAATAAAATGTTTGTGAAGAAAAGTTAAATGTTCACTTTTTCCTTCCACATTGCTTCAGTTTTCCGTGAAGTACATAAGGGGTTAATTAACTTCTTGAATGAGGTTTTGAGCACCTTTAGGGGTGCAGTTTTTAGAATGGTGTCACTTTTGGGCATTTTCTATCATGTACACCCCTCAAAGTGACTTCAAATGTGATGTGGTCCCTATAAAAAAAATGTGTTGTAAAAATGAGAAATCGCTGGTAAACTTTTAACCCTTATAACTCCCTAACAAAAAAAAAAAATTGTTTCCAAAATTGTGGTGATGTAACGTAGACATGTGGAAAATGTTGTTTATTAAGTATTTTGTTGACATATCTCTCTGATTTAAGGGAATAAAAAGTCAAAGTTTTAAAATTGCTAAATTTATGCCATATTTCCATTTTTTTCATAAATAAATGCAGGTATATAAAATAAATTTTATCACTAACATGAAGTACAATATGTCATGAAAAAAACAATCTCAGAATCAGCGGGATCAGTTAGGGTATGTGCACACGCTGCGGACTGGTCTGCGGATTTTTCCGCACTTATTTTGATAAATCTGCAGGGCAAAAACACTGTGTTTTTCCTGCGGATTTATTGCGGTTTTACCGCGGATTTACTGCGGTTTTTGTGCGGATTCTACTGCGGTTTTACACCTGCAGTTTTTTAATATGGAGCAGGTGTCAAACCGCTGCGGATTCCGCACAAAGAATTGACATGCTGCGGAAAAAAACCCGCAGCTTGTGCACAGCGGTTTTTGTTTTCCATAGGTTAACATTGTACTGTACACCGCATGGAAAACTGCTGCGTCAAAAACGCTGCGGATCCGCAGCAAAAACCGCAATGTGTGCACTTGGCCTTAAAGTGTTCCAGAGTTATAACCTAATAGTGACAGTGACAGTGGTCAGAAGTGTAAAAATTGGACTGCTCATTAAGCTGCAAATTGGCTCCTTCACTAAGGGGTCAAATCAAGGTGTGTCCACTGTCCACTAGTTAGCATGACAGGTGTCTACAATCTTGGAATCAGTGAGTGGCCTGTGTATAGGGCTATAGATACTCACTGTGCTGTTTGGTGACATGGCAATGACTTTTGGGTTTTCATTGGCTGTAATCCATAATCATTATTATTATTATATATTTTTATAGCGCCATTTATTCCATGGCGCTTTACATGTGAAAGGGGCGAATATAGGCAAGTACAATAAACATGAGAAATACAAGCAACACACAAGTACAGAAGGAGAGAGGGCTCACAATCTACAAGGGATGGGTGAGGATACAGTAGGTGAGGATAGAGCTGGTCGTGCAGTGGTTTGGTTGATCGGTGGTTACTGCAGGTTGTAGGCTTGTCGGAAGAGGTGGGTCTTCAGGTTCTTTTTGAAGGTTACCATGGTAGGCGAGAGTCTGATGTGTTGAGGTAGAGGGTTCCAGAGTACGGGGGAAGCACGGGAGAAGTCTTGTATGCGGTTGTGGGAAGAAGAGATAAGAGGGGAGTAGAGAAGGAACAATGTTGATGATAATCATCAACATTAACAGAAATAAACACTTGAAATAGATCACTCTGTTTGTAATGACTCTATATACAGTAATATATGTTTCACTTTTTGTATTGAAGAACTGAAATAAATTAACTTTTTGATGATATTCTATTTTTGTGAGATGCATCTGTAGGTGCAGGGTTTATAATAGCAACCGGGGGGGTCTTGGAGCCTAGAGCCAAAAGTCCCTTTTCCTTATATAAAATGACCAATGCTATTAAAGCATTGCAATAATTGGAACTCATTGGAGCATTTGCATTGGGGCCCATGAGCTTCACGTTATGCCTCTGTGTGCACAAAAAAAGCATAAAAGTAGAGAAAGGATGGAGATAATACGGCCGGCGTCACACACAATGTATAAAAATACGGAACGTATTCGTATTTTACGGCCAAGATACGCAGAAATGTTCATGAACAGTGATCCGTATTCAATGCTAGGATGCGATATTTTCTCCAAAAAGTATCCGTGTGTCATCCGTATGGCATCCGTACAGCGAGATTTTCTCGCCGACTTGCAAAATGGACATATAATGGATCCATGGGCTCAAATATTTGTGAAATTTGTGAAAACATATATACAGTGTATATATATATATATATATATATATATATATATATATATATACAGTTATATGAAAAAGTTTGGGCACCCCTATTAATCTTAAGCTTAGTGTTTTACAAAAATTGTTTTTTTGCAACAGCTATTTCAGTTTCATATATCTAATAACTGTTGGACGCAGTAATGTTTCTGCCTTGAAATGAGGTTTACTGTACTAACAGAAAATGTGCAATCTGCATTCAAACAAAATTTGACAGGTGCATAAGTATGGGCACCTCACCACACCAGAAAAGTGACATTAATATTTAGTAGATCCTCCGTTTGCAAAAATAACAGCCTCTAGTCGCTTCCTGTAGCTTTTAATGAGTTCCTGGATCCTGGATGAAGGTATTTTTGACCATTCCTCTTTAGAAAACAATTCCAGTTCAGTTAAGTTTCATGGTTGCCGAGCATGGACAGCCCTCTTCAAATGATCCCACAGATGTTCAATGATATTCAGGTCTGGGGACTGGTATGGCCATTCCAGAACAGTGTAATTGTTCCTCTGCATGAATGCCTGAGTAGATTTGGAGCGGTGTTTTGGATCATTGTCTTGCTGAAAGATCCATCCCTTGCGTAACTTCAACTTTGTCACTGATTCATGAACATTATTGTCAAGAATCTGCTGATACTGAGAGGAATCCATGCGTCCCTCAACTTTAACAAGATTCCCGGTGCCGGCATTGGCCACACAGCCCCAAAGCATGATGGAACCTCCACCAAATTTTACTGTGGGTAGCAAGTGTTTTTCTTGGAATGCTGTGTTTTTTGTCACCATGCATAACGCCTTTTTGTATGACCAAACAACTCAATCTTGGTTTCATCAGTCCACAGGACCTTCTTCCAAAAAGAAATTGGCTTCTCCAAATGTGCTTTTGCATACCTCAGGCGACTCTGTTTGTGGCGTGCTTGCAGAAACGGCTTCTTTCGCATCACTCTCCCATACAGCTTCTCCTTGTGCAAAGTGTGTTGTATAGTTGACTGATGCACAGTGACACCATCTGCAGCAAGTTGATGCTGCAGCTCTCTGGAGGTGGTCTGAGGATTGTCCTTGACTGATCTCACTATTCTTCTTCTCTGCCTTTCTGATGTTTTTCTTGGCCTGCCACTTCTGGCCTTAACAAGAACTGTACCTGTGTTCTTCCATTTTCTTACTATGTTCCTCACAGTGGAAAATGAAAGGTTAAATCTCTTAGACAGATTTTTCTATCCTTCCCCTGAACAAATATGTTGAATAATCCTTGTTTTCAGATCATTTGACAGTTGTTTTGAGGAGCCCATGATGCCACTCTTCAGAGGAGATTCAAACAGGAGAACAACTTGCAAGTGGCCACTTTAAGTAGCTTTTCTCATGATTGCATACACCTGGCTATGAAGTTCAAAGCTCAATGAGGTTACAAAACAAAAAAAAAGTGCTTTAGTAAGTCAGTAAAAAGTAGGTAGGAGTATTTAAGACAAGAAAATGATAAGGGTGCCCATACTTATGCACCTGTCAAATTTTGTTTGAATTCAGATTACACAGTTTCTGTTAGTACAATAAACCTCATTTCAAGGCAGAAACATTACTGTGCCCAACAGTTATTAGATATATGAAACTGAAATAGCTGTTGCAAAAAAAAAACAATTTTTATAAAACATTAAGCTTAAGCTTATTAGGGGTGCCCAAACGTTTTCATATAACTGTATATACTAGATGGTAGCCCGATTCTAACGCATCGGGTATTCTAGAATATGTATGTAGATTATTTATGAAGATTTTAGAATAATACATTGAATACACAGGATTCGGACGGCCGCGACCAATTAGCGAAGCACGGTTCAAATCCCGCGCCAATTCACGGCTGGACTGCGCCTGTCGCTGATTGTTCACGGCCGGCCATGTAGTATATAGCAGCCCACGTAGTAAATAGTGGAGCGGCCCCCAGACGCAGGGCAGCGGGGTACTCGGTACCAGGTCTCTCGGTTCTGGGGATGTCACGGTGGCCCGACCCGGTCCGTGGCCCTGCTAAGGGGCGCCCAATAAAAGGTGTAGGTGGTGGTGTAGGTTGCAGTAAATGACGAGGACGCAGGGTTGCAGTCTCTTTACCTCTTTACTGAAGGCTTCGGCTTCCACAATCCAGAGCACTGCTAACAGGGCTGGCTGAGACCGGCCGGTCCGAAGGCACATCCAGAGTTCCCTTTGCAGGTGGAAATCAGTAGCCTACCTACTAGCGCACCTGGGTGTTGTAGTACTTCCCTGCTGAGCACCATGGGATAGTCCTCACAACTGTTGTGTATGTTTCTGTTCTTTCTCTCTGTCCCCCAGATGATATGGATAGGATGCACCCGTATGACGGGGTAGGCCTGGAGTTATTTTATAGGGACCCTAGAGACGCCCCTCTCCCACAATTGCCTCCATTGTCTTCATTAGGTGTAAAAGGTGAGACAGCCAAACTAAAGTTAACTGCCCTGCCGTTGGTTCAAAGTAATGCGTAGAGTCTATTACTTCCTCGGCGTTCCGGCTGCCGGCTACGCGCCTCAGAAGGATGTTGCCGATCTCAGGGCACGACTCCTTCTGGTTCTGTCTCCTTGTGCTGTGATCCCGTTTCTCACTTCTCCACAATATACTTCGCTTCGTGTCCTTTCTTAGGAGTCTGCCGCTATAAGGTACAGGTACGGCTCCGTAACGCTCTGTCTGTGCTAGGCTGCTGTCAGGATCCCACACCAGACAGGTCCTCTCCCGAACTCTCCCGGGCAGCTTTCTCCCTCCCTTCCTATCCAACCCCCAGTTTTACCCATGTGTGAGGAGTGGCCTAGTAAATAGGACCTTTTGCTCCCCCTGGCGGCCGGAGTGTGAAGTGTAATGTGTGACTGTGATACCTGGCAAGGTGAACTCCTTTAGTGCAATCAGACGTACCATCACTCCCCCTGGTGGAAGAGCGACGCCACTGCAACGACCAGACTCTGGGGTGCTGCACACACCCCCCCCCCCCCCCCCCGTTAAATCCAGTACTCCCAGACTGGGAAAAGAAGAACAACAATACATGTTAGTAAAAGACATACAAAATTTTTGAAATGCTATGAACAAGTAAATGCTATGAACAAAATGTAACAGTGCTTCCCTTTATGGGAGGGTGAGGACACTTGAACGTTGCGAACATTTTGGTCATGCACAGTTCATGACTCCCAGTTCAGTGGGTGCAAACTTAAAACGGCAGGGATCCTGGGTAAACAAAGAGATCCCTTTTGAAAGTTTTGGAGCAATTCACTGTCAATTACTCCATTGTCTATTTTTTTTAAACCTGTAACAAAGATATTTACACAAACATTTTCAACCAAATAGCAGCTATCGTTAATATTTCCAAGTTTTGTAGCAAAGTGGAGTTTGATTCTTGGTGCTACGTGTAGACCTCCGCAGTGCAGGGGTTGGTATTGGCCTAACGGGGCCCGCTGCGCTTGCTATCGCTTGTGTAGTGCACTGTCTTCTAGCTACACTTCTAGTGAGTCTGGGTAGCACTGGCATGCTGGAGCTCCCAGGGCTGCTGCTACTAATGGTGGGCATGGCAGATTCACCGATAGCAGAGGGAGGACTTGCCGGTTCAACTGTTGGCATGGCATCCTCTGGTGGGGTCTGCTGTGCTTGCGGGTCCGGATGATCTGGCACCACATTTAGTTCTGGCGGTTTCAGTTGATGAAACGTTAAGATAGGTACCACGATGGCCTGATTTATTTGAGTCCAAGACTGGGGAAAATTGCCGAGAACAGTGTGTATCATCTTCTCCTCTTCGAACAGGTGGAGAGGTCCCTGGATCTGCTTCCCTCTCTCTCAACTTGTCAGGGCATATTTTAAGGTGTTCTCTGGATATTGCCGTTGAGGTTTCCCCTCCATCTTTGCTGATGAGACAGACCTTCGTATTGTCAAAATCGGATGGCAGAATGGTATAAGGTTCCGCTTCCCATTGGTCGTCAAGCTTGTGTAATCTCCTCTTCCGTTTGAGTACTTGCTCACCGGGTGACAAGGGAATTGCAGGAGCATGCTGGATGTAGTCCCTTTCTTGTTTTTGTCTGGCTTGGGCTAGACTTCTTTCCACGCATTCCTGTATTTTGCGATACCTTTGCTGCCTTTCTGTATCCCAATCTGCATCTGGCGAGGTATCTTCGGGGGTTAGGACCCCCATGTCCAGATCAACAGGTAACTTGCTAGATCTTCCTCGCATCAGATACGCTGGAGTGCAGTTGGTGGAGTTCACTGGGATGTGGTTGTACATGTCTACCAAGTCAGGCAACTTTGTTGGCCACAAGTTCTGTTCTTCCACAGGCAGAGTCTTCAGTAAGTCGATTACCACTTGGTTCATATTCTCACACATCCCATTGGTTTGTGGATGGTATGGTGTAGTCCTGATCTTCTTACACTCGTACAGATTGCAGAACTCCTGGAACACTTCCGCTTCGAATGCTGGCCCCTGATCGGTCAGTACCTTCTCCGGGTACCCATGGGGTCTACAGAAGTACTGCTGGAAGGTTTTGGCGGCCGTCCTGGCCGTTAGATCTACCAGGAATCTAGAGTAGTGATCCACGATGGTAAGAGCGTAGATATAGCCCGACCGGCTAGGTGTTAGCTTCACATGATCTAGCGCGACCAGTTCGAGCGGCCGTTTGGTGATGATAGGCTGTAAGGGAGCCCGTTGGCTGTCACGATCCTTCCTACATAGGCTACTTGGGCCACACTCTCGACACCACTTCTCGATGGCTTTCTTCATGCCAATCCAGTAGAACCTCCCACGGAGTAGCCTCTCCAACTTCCTCCATCCAAAGTGTCCTGCCCCATCGTGGTACACTCCCAGAACCATTGGCACATCTTGCCTTGGGACCACTATCTGCCATACCAATTCGTGAGTGCATGGGTCGATGCTTCTCCGGCACAGCTTACCATCATGAATAAACAGTTTGCCTCTCCCCTTCCACAGCTGTTGTGTCTCTTGTGGATCATCTGGGCCGGGCTGCAAACCTGCCTGCATCAGGAGCTCTTTCACCCGACGGACCGCGGGGTCACCATCCTGGGTTTCTGCCCATCCGTGGTGGGGCAGGGGATTCAGCGTGGTGTCCTGCTTGTTCTTGCACTTGTTCTCCACATGATGGGAGCACTGGGTGGCCTCGGGGGCGATGGAAAACGGGCAGCTCTACCTCTTCAAGTTCCTCCGGGTCTTCCCCCGTTTCTGGCAAGTTGGGCATCCGGGACAATGCATCGGCATTTGCATTCTTGTGCCCTGCCCGGTACTTGATGGTGAAGTCATAATTGGACAGCCGGGCCATCCACCGCTGTTCCAAGGCACCGAGTTTTGCTGTGGCCAAATGCGTTAGTGGATTATTATCCGTGAAGACGGTGAATTTCGCTAAGGCCAGGTAGTGCTTGAACCTCTCCGTCACTGCCCAAACGATGGCGAGGAACTCCAACTTAAAGGAACTATAGTTGTCAGGGTTCCTCTCAGTGGGACGAAGCTTCCTGCTGGTGTAAGCAATTACCCTCTCCTTGCCTTTCTGGACCTGGGACAACACAGCTCCCAACCCCACGTTGCTGGCGTCCGTGTACAGCACAAACGGTTGGTCATATTCAGGGTAGGCCAGTACCTCTTGTCCCGTTAGCGCCGACTTTAAACAAGTGAAGGATCCCTCCAGTCCATCGTTCCAGTCAAATGGGGTATTCCGACACTTAGTCTTCTTGGACTGGCCCACCAACAGGTCTTGTAATGGCGCGGCTTTCTTGGTGAAGTCCATGATAAACCTCCTGTAGTAGCCTACCAACCCGAGGAACTGCCGGACTTCATGGAGGTTGCTGGGCTTCGGCCAGTCCTTGATAACAGTAACCTTGTCGGGGTCTGGGGCCACTCCTTCAGCACTCACCACATGGCCCAGGTACTGCACTTTGGGTTTTAGCAGATGGCATTTGGACGGTTTCACCTTTAAGCCAAAGTTGGACAGGGCTTCAAACACCTTGGCCAGGTGCTTCAGATGGTCTTCATAGGTCTTAGAGAAGACAATGACATCGTCCAGATATAGCAGCACGGTTTCAAAGTTCTTGTGTCCCAAACAGCACTCCATCATCCTCTGGAATGTTCCCGGGGCATTACACAGCCCAAAGGGCATGTAGTTGAACTCGCAGAGACCCATCGGCATCGTGAAGGCCGTCTTTTCCTTGTCCGCCTCTCCCACGGGTACCTGCCAGTACCCACTGGTGAGATCCAAGGTAGAGAAGTAGTTAGCAGATTTTAAAGCAGCCAAGAACTCCTCTATCCTGGGCAGTGGGTATGTATCCTTATGTGTAACGCGATTTAGCTGCCTATAATCAACACACATCCTCATTGTGCCATCTTTCTTCCTAACGAGGACTAACGGAGCTGCCCAGGGGCTACAACTGTCTCTCACTACCCCAGCCTCCTTCATCTCTCGCAACATGTCTTTGGCACACTGATAATGAGCTGGGGGTACAGGACGGTATTTCTCTTTTATGGGTGGATGATCTCCCGTGGGGATATGATGTTGAATCCCGTTTACCTGCCCGAAATCTAGGGGGTGCTTGCTGAATACTCGCTCATACTCATGAACAACCCTGTAGGCCCCCTGTTTCTGGTGAGGTGGGGTAGAGTCAGTGCCCACGTGCAATTCCCGACACCAATCTTTCAGTTGCCCTGCAGAACCGTTGTTCTCCGCCGGATTGGACGGGGCCAAGGGTCCGGGTGCCTGTATCACACTATTGTTAACAGTAAACAGTTTGGCAAGTGTGGCATATTTGGTTAGGTGGACTTCTTCCTCCCGACAGTTAAGAACACGTACTGGCACTCTCCCCTTGCGGACGTCAACCACCCCTCTGGCTGTCAGGAGGGTAGGCCTATTATCCGAATATACAGGTTCTACCAGGGCCTGATAGTCTTTGCCCCTGAGGCCTATGGCTGCCCGACACCATATTAACATTTCACTTCTGGGGGGTATCGCAATGGGGTTTGAATCACTCACTGTGACACGGCCAATTTCACCACCAGTCAGCTCTACCTGCTGTCTCTGCATCAGAGCTCTGATTTTTTTCTGCAGGGCACGTTGTTCACTGTAACCAGCTGTTTCTGCTACCTGCTGTAACAAGACAATAACCTCTGCAAGACAATTTTCTATGACATTAGTACCAATGGTCATCATGGGATTACTGTTGTGAAATTGGATTTTGGGCTCCCCCGGTGGCCACTGGTGGAATTGAACTTGTGTGCATCATCTCCTCTGTTCACCTGTTCCCATCAGGATGTGGGAGTCGCTATTTAACCTTGCTCCTCTGTCACTTCCATGCCGGTCAACATTGTAATCAGAAGCCTTTCTGTGCATGTTCCTGCTACCAGACAACTTCCAGCTAAGTCGGACTTTTGTCCTTGTTTGTTTTTTGCATTTTGTTCCAGTTCACAGCTGCAGTTTCGTTTCTGTGTCTGGAAAGCTCTTGTGATCTGAAATTGCCACTCTGATGTTATGAGTTAATACTAGAGTCTTAAAGTAATTTCAGGATGTTGTTTTGATAGGGTTTTCAGCTGACCATGAAAGTACCCTTTCTGTCTTCCTGCTATCTAGTAAGCGGACCTCGATTTTGCTAGACCTATTTTCATACTACGTTTGTCATTTTCATCTAAAATCACCGCCAATATATGTGGGGGCCTCTGTCTGCCTTTCAGGGAAATTTCTCTAGAGGTGAGCCAGGACTGTATTTTCCTCTGCCAGGATTAGTTAGTCCTCCGGCTGGCGCTGAGCGTCTAGGGATAAAACGCAGGCACGCTACCCGGCTACTGTTAGTTGTGCGGCAGGTTTAGTTCATGGTCAGTTTAAGTTTCCATCCTTCCAAGAGCTAGTTCTTATTTATGCTGGGCTATGTTCTCTTGCCATTGAGAACCATAACAGTTTGACCGGCCCACAAAGGGTTAAATTAATTGCCAGAGAAAGGAGAGAAAAAAGAAGTCTGCTGAAAATTTTTTTTTTTTTTTTTTTTTTTCCTTCAGTTCTGAGTGTGCTTTCAATTGAATCACTTGCAAGTCTGCCTATATTGCAGCCTTCCTCTCTCTCTCTCCTTCTAATCCTGGAATGGCTCTGTGTTCACCTGTTTAAAATGGATATTCAGAGTTTAGCTGCAGGTTTGAATAATCTCACCACGAAAGTTCAAGATTTACAAGATTTTGTTGTTCATGTTCCTATATCTGAACCTAGAATTCCTTTGCCTGAATTTTTCTCGGGGAATAGATCTTGCTTTCAAAATTTCAAAAATAATTGCAAGTTGTTTTTGTCCCTGAAATCTCGCTCTGCTGGAGATCCTGCACAGCAGGTCAGGATTGTGATTTCCTTGCTCCGGGGCGACCCTCAAGATTGGGCTTTTGCATTGGCTCCAGGGGATCCTGCGTTGCTCAATGTGGATGCGTTTTTTCTGGCCTTGGGGTTGCTTTATGAGGAACCTCATTTAGAGCTTCAGGCGGAAAAAGCCTTGATGTCCCTATCTCAGGGGCAAGATGAAGTTGAAATATACTGCCAAAAATTCCGTAAATGGTCTGTGCTTACTCAGTGGAATGAGTGCGCCCTGGCGGCGAATTTCAGAGAGGGTCTCTCTGATGCCATTAAGGATGTTATGGTGGGGTTCCCTGTGCCTGCGGGTCTGAATGAGTCCATGACAATGGCTATCCAGATCGATAGACGACTGCGGGAGCGCAAACCTGTGCACCATTTGGCGGTGTCTACTGAGAAGACGCCAGAGAATATGCAATGTGATAGAATTCTGTCCAGAAGCGAACGGCAGAATTTTAGACGAAAAAATGGGTTGTGCTTTTATTGTGGTGATTCAACTCATGTCATATCAGCATGCTCTAAGCGTACTAAGAAGCTTGATAAGTCAGTTTCAATTGGCACTTTTCAGTCTAAGTTTATTCTATCTGTGACCCTGATTTGTTCTTTATCATCTATTACCGCGGATGCCTATGTCGACTCTGGCGCCGCTTTGAGTCTTATGGATTGGTCCTTTGCCAAACGCTGTGGGTATGATTTAGAGCCTCTTGAAACTCCTATACCTCTGAAGGGAATTGACTCCACCCCATTGGCTAGTAATAAACCACAATACTGGACACAAGTAACTATGCGAATTAATCCGGATCATCAGGAGATTATTCGCTTTCTTGTGCTGTATAATCTACATGATGTGTTGGTGCTTGGATTGCCATGGCTGCAATCTCATAACCCAGTCCTCGACTGGAAAGCTATGTCTGTGTTAAGCTGGGGATGTAAGGGGATGCATGGGGACGTACCTTTGGTTTCCATTTCGTCATCTATTCCCTCTGAGATTCCTGAATTCTTGTCTGACTATCGTGACGTTTTTGAAGAACCTAAGCTTGGTTCATTACCTCCGCACCGGGAGTGCGATTGTGCCATAGATTTGATTCCGGGTAGTAAATACCCTAAGGGTCGTTTATTTAATCTGTCTGTGCCTGAACATGCTGCTATGCGAGAATATATAAAGGAGTCCTTGGAAAAGGGACATATTCGTCCTTCGTCATCTCCCTTAGGAGCCGGTTTTTTCTTTGTGTCTAAGAAAGATGGCTCTTTGAGGCCGTGTATTGATTATCGGCTTTTGAATAAAATCACGGTTAAATATCAATATCCGTTGCCACTGCTGACTGATTTGTTTGCTCGCATAAAGGGGGCCAAGTGGTTCTCTAAGATAGATCTCCGTGGGGCGTATAATTTGGTGCGAATTAAGCAGGGGGATGAGTGGAAAACCGCATTTAATACGCCCGAGGGCCACTTTGAGTATTTGGTGATGCCTTTTGGCCTTTCAAATGCCCCTTCAGTCTTTCAGTCCTTTATGCATGACATTTTCCGTGATTATTTGGATAAATTTATGATCGTGTATCTGGATGATATTCTGATTTTTTCGGATGACTGGGACTCTCATGTCCAGCAGGTCAGGAGCGTTTTTCAGGTTTTGCGGTCTAATTCCTTGTGTGTGAAGGGTTCTAAGTGCGTTTTTGGGGTTCAAAAGATTTCCTTCTTGGGATACATTTTTTCCCCCTCTTCCATCGAGATGGATCCTGTCAAGGTTCAGGCTATTTGTGATTGGACGCAACCCTCTTCTCTTAAGAGTCTTCAGAAATTTTTGGGCTTTGCTAACTTTTATCGTCGATTTATTGCTGGTTTTTCTGATGTTGTTAAACCATTGACTGATTTGACTAAGAAGGGTGCTGATGTTGCTGATTGGTCCCCTGCTGCTGTGGAGGCCTTTCGGGAGCTTAAGCGCCACTTTTCTTCCGCCCCTGTGTTGCGTCAGCCTGATGTTGCTCTTCCTTTTCAGGTTGAGGTCGACGCTTCTGAAATCGGAGCTGGGGCGGTTTTGTCGCAAAGAAGTTCCGACTGCTCCGTGATGAAACCTTGTGCTTTTTTTTCTCGTAAATTTTCGTCCGCCGAGCGGAATTATGATATTGGGAATCGGGAGCTTTTGGCCATGAAGTGGGCTTTTGAGGAGTGGCGTCATTGGCTTGAGGGGGCTAGACATCAGGTGGTGGTATTGACCGACCACAAAAATTTAATTTATCTTGAGTCCGCCAGACGCCTGAATCCTAGACAGGCGCACTGGTCGTTGTTTTTCTCTCGGTTTAATTTTGTGGTGTCATACCTACCGGGTTCTAAGAATGTTAAGGCGGATGCCCTTTCTAGGAGTTTTGAGCCTGACTCCCCTGGTAATTCTGAACCTACAGGTATCCTTAAGGATGGAGTGATATTGTCTGCCGTTTCTCCAGACCTGCGGCGGGCCTTGCAGGAGTTTCAGGCGGATAGACCTGATTGTTGCCCACCTGGTAGACTGTTTGTTCCTGATGATTGGACCAGTAAAGTCATTTCTGAGGTTCATTCTTCTGCGTTGGCAGGTCATCCTGGAATCTTTGGTACCAGGGATTTGGTGGCAAGGTCCTTCTGGTGGCCTTCCCTGTCACGAGATGTACGAGGCTTTGTGCAGTCTTGTGACGTTTGTGCTCGGGCCAAGCCTTGTTGTTCTCGGGCTAGTGGATTGTTGTTGCCCTTGCCTATCCCGAAGAGGCCTTGGACGCACATCTCGATGGATTTTATTTTGGATCTTCCTGTTTCTCAGAAGATGTCTGTCATCTGGGTGGTGTGTGACCGTTTCTCTAAGATGGTCCATTTGGTTCCCCTGCCTAAGTTGCCTTCTTCTTCCGAGTTGGTTCCTCTGTTTTTTCAAAATGTGGTTCGTTTGCATGGTATTCCGGAGAATATCGTTTCTGACAGAGGAACCCAATTCGTGTCTAGATTTTGGCGGGCATTCTGTGCTAGGATGGGCATAGATTTGTCTTTCTCGTCTGCTTTCCATCCTCAGACTAATGGCCAGACCGAGCGGACGAATCAGACTTTGGAGACATATTTGAGGTGTATTGTGTCTGCAGATCAGGATGATTGGGTTGCTTTTTTGCCTTTAGCGGAGTTTGCCCTCAATAATCGGGCCAGCTCTGCCACCTTGGTGTCTCCTTTTTTCTGTAATTCGGGGTTTCATCCTCGATTTTCCTCCGGTCAGGTGGAATCTTCGGATTGTCCTGGAGTGGATGCTGTGGTGGAGAGGTTGCATCAGATTTGGGGGCAGGTGGTGGACAATTTGAAGTTGTCCCAGGAGAAGACTCAGCTTTTTGCCAACCGCCGGCGTCGGGTTGGTCCTCGGCTTTGTGTCGGGGACTTGGTGTGGTTGTCTTCTCGTTTTGTCCCTATGAGGGTTTCTTCTCCTAAGTTTAAGCCTCGGTTCATCGGCCCGTACAAGATATTGGAGATTCTTAACCCTGTGTCCTTCCGTTTGGACCTCCCTGCATCTTTTTCTATTCATAATGTTTTTCATCGGTCATTGTTGCGCAGGTATGAGGTACCGGTTGTCCCTTCCGTTGAGCCTCCTGCTCCGGTGTTGGTTGAGGGCGAGTTGGAGTACGTTGTGGAAAAAATCTTGGACTCCCGTGTTTCCAGACGGAAACTCCAGTATCTGGTCAAATGGAAGGGATACGGTCAGGAGGATAATTCTTGGGTGACTGCCTCTGATGTTCATGCCTCCGATCTGGTCCGTGCCTTTCATAGGGCTCATCCTGATCGCCCTGGTGGTTCTGGTGAGGGTTCGGTGCCCCCTCCTTGAGGGGGGTACTGTTGTGAAATTGGATTTTGGGCTCCCCCGGTGGCCACTGGTGGAATTGAACTTGTGTGCATCATCTCCTCTGTTCACCTGTTCCCATCAGGATGTGGGAGTCGCTATTTAACCTTGCTCCTCTGTCACTTTCATGCCGGTCAACATTGTAATCAGAAGCCTTTCTGTGCATGTTCCTGCTACCAGACAACTTCCAGCTAAGTCGGACTTTTGTCCTTGTTTGTTTTTTGCATTTTGTTCCAGTTCACAGCTGCAGTTTCGTTTCTGTGTCTGGAAAGCTCTTGTGATCTGAAATTGCCACTCTGATGTTATGAGTTAATACTAGAGTCTTAAAGTAATTTCAGGATGTTGTTTTGATAGGGTTTTCAGCTGACCATGAAAGTACCCTTTCTGTCTTCCTGCTATCTAGTAAGCGGACCTCGATTTTGCTAGACCTATTTTCATACTACGTTTGTCATTTTCATCTTAAATCACCGCCAATATATGTGGGGGCCTCTGTCTGCTTTTCAGGGAAATTTCTCTAGAGGTGAGCCAGGACTGTATTTTCCTCTGCCAGGATTAGTTAGTCCTCCGGCTGGCGCTGAGCGTCTAGGGATAAAACGCAGGCACGCTACCCGGCTACTGTTAGTTGTGCGGCAGGTTTAGTTCATGGTCAGTTTAAGTTTCCATCCTTCCAAGAGCTAGTTCTTATTTATGCTGGGCTATGTTCTCTTGCCATTGAGAACCATAACAGATTACATTCACGTCGGTCAATATCAACAATTACAATCCCTTGGGCCTCCAATTCCACCTGCCCCACTTTAATGGTGACCTCTTTATACCCCACTTGTGGCAATGGCTGACCATTACTGGCTATTATGGTGAAATCATCATCGGGGCCACAAGTAATGTTGGTGTCCTCCCAATAACGTTTATAAAGGATGTAAGGCATGGTCGTCACCTGAGAACCGGTGTCCAGCAAAGCATTCATGGGGATACCGTCGATCACGATGGGAAGAACTGGTCGCCCTCCAATGTATTTGGTTCTCCAATTTTGCGGGCCTGAACGTCCTACTCCTGGGGGTTGGCCCTCTACCCCAGGGGTTGCTCGTTTAAATGACAGTACCTTGCAAGATGGCCCACCTGGTGGCAGCGGCGTGTTATGACCCCAATGGCAGAGGGTCTCAGGAATAACTGCTAAGTCTGCAAACACAGAAAACCAGCTCATAGGGCAGTGGTAACTGGGCTGACCATATAACTAATCCTAGCACCACAAATACCAGCAGCCGGGGAACGTTCCTACGTTGATCCAGACGTCTCGCGCCAGCCGGAGAACTACCTAACCTAGAAGGGAAAAGAAAGACCTTTCTTGCCTCCAGAGAAAATACCCCAAAAGTTGGATAGAAGCCCCCAACAAATAATAACGGTGAGGTAAGAGGAAAAGACAAACATAAGAATGAGCTAGGTATTTAGCAAAGAGAGGCCCACTAGCTAATAGCAGAATATAGAAAGATAACTTATATGGTCAGCAAAAAATCCTATCAAAAATATCCACACTGGAAATTCAAGAACCCCCGAACCGTCTAACGGCCCGGGGGGAGAACACCAGCCCCCTAGAGCTTCCAGCAAGGTCAGGAATCACATTTAGTACAAGCTGGGCAAAAATGAGAGCAAACAAATAACCCAAAAAACAAAGAAGCAGGACTTAGCTTAATTTTGCACGAACCAGGACCAGCAGACAGGAGCAAACAGAATGTGTCTGATAACACCGATGCCAGGCACTGGACTAAGGTTCCAGGAGGAGGCAAGAAAGGTCTTTCTTTTCCCTTCTAGGTTAGGTAGTTCTCCGGCTGGCGCGAGACGTCTGGATCAACGTAGGAACGTTCCCCGGCTGCTGGTATTTGTGGTGCTAGGATTAGATATATGGTCAGCCCAGTTACCACTGCCCTATGAGCTGGTTTTCTGTGTTTGCAGACTTAGCAGTTATTCCTGAGACCCTCTGCCATTGGGGTCATAACAGTATGCCAGGCCAATATTGAATGTTTAATGCATTGCTGAAGTGGGATAATAAGAAAGGAAATTCTGAGTTTTTTTTTTTTTTTTTCTTTCCTCTCTTCCTCCCCTTTACTTTTGAGTGGCTTGTGCTTGCTGCAGACATGAATGTCCAGACCTTGATTACAAGTGTAAACCAGCTGGCAGCTCGTGTGCAGGGCATCCAAGATTTTGTTACCAGTAGTCCTATGTCTGAACCTAAAATACCTATTCCGGAATTGTTTTCTGGAGATCGATTTAGGTTTAGGAATTTCCAGAATAATTGTAAATTGTTTCTTTCTCTGAGACCCCGTTCATCTGGAGTTTCAGCTCAGCAAGTTAAAATTGTTATTTCTTTTTTGCGGGGCGACCCTCAGGATTGGGCTTTCTCGCTAGCGCCAGGAGATCCGGAATTGGCAAATATTGATGCGTTTTTTCTGGCGCTCGGATTGCTTTACGAGGAACCCAATCTTGAAATTCAGGCAGAAAAGCCTTGCTGGCTATTTCTCAGGGTCAGGATGAAGCTGAAGTGTATTGCCAAAAATTTCGGAAATGGTCCGTGCTTACTCAGTGGAATGAGTGTGCTCTGGCCGCAAATTTCAGAAATGGCCTTTCTGAAGCCATTAAGAATGTGATGGTGGGTTTCCCCATTCCTACAAGTCTGAATGATTCTATGGCGCTTGCTATTCAAATTGACCGGCGTTTGCGGGAGCGCAAAACCGCTAACCCTCCTGGAAGTAACGACCCAGCTGGGTGCAAACTGAGGGAAAGAAATCCCAGAGTCATATCACTAGTAACCACAAGAGGGAGCCAAAAAGTCTAATTCACAACAGCGGCGGCAGATAGGTCGTCCGTCCCGATGAAAGCGATCGTCGTCCCTGCCTCTGGTCGGCGGAATCCTCCTCTGTCGCTGCCAGGGAACATCCTCCGGTCTGGAAGCCAGCTGGATCTTCTCCTTGGGGGCCTCCTGTAGGGACTGTACGGTCCGGGCTAGGGCAGCAACGCTCTTGGTCAGCTCCTGCATCTGGAGGTGTAGTCCTGCAGGGGAATCGTCTTCCAGGATTTGGGCATCGGCCTCAGCGGAAACTGGAGCATCTGGCGCCACCTCCTGGTGGTACGTGAGAGCTTGACGCCTGGGAAGTACTGCACGGCTGGGCTGTCGCTCCTGTAGTGCCTGGATGGCTTTATCCTTGAATTACGTGAAAGTCAGGTCTGGATTCTGCATGGCCAGGATGTGCAGTTGGGCCCTTTGGTGACTGCACAGGAGCCCCTCGACGAACCGCTCTTTCAGGAGTTTATCCTCATCTTGCATGCTGTTTGGGTCATTCTGCTTGATGGCCCGCAGTGCCTCCTGGAGATTAAGGGCATAGTCCCGTAAGGTTTCCTGTGGCCTCTGCTTGCACCCATAAAACGTCAATTTAATCTCTGTAGCGGTGCGGGTGTCAAAGGTGGTCTTAAGCTTTGCAAAGACCTGCTGCGCAGTTCTCTTATCCGTGGCGGGCCAGGACTTCACTTCTCCCAGAGCCGCTCCAAAGAGTTGGCCTGTTATCATATGAACTTTCAGAGGCTCTGTCAGGGGATAAAACTCAAGCAGGCTGCAGATACCCTCTTTAAAGTCAGTTAATGTATGGGACTCTCCAGAGTATCGCTGGAGCCAGGCTGCTCCAGGTAGGTACGGCATGGAGAAGGGCATTATGGCTGCCGTAGCTGCGGCAGTATCCGGCTGGCTGCTGGGGGTGGCAAGCTCTGCGGGACCCAGTGGTGGTACAAGGCCTGGGGCTGCGCCTACTTCGGAGCTCGGAGGTGCCTCTGAGCCTGCGGCTACGACCGCCGCCTCCGCTCCTGCGGGATCAGACATGGCCGCTCCTCCCCTTCGCTAACCTGGTGGATGTCGAGGTTCCTCTTCCGGAATCGGCACCTCACCGCGTCTTCTTGCTCCGCGCTCTTTTCAGCCGGCTCCGCCCACGAAGCTATGGCTCCTCCCCTCGTGCCCCACACGGCGTGGCGATGGCGGATTTTGGCGGCAAACAGTAATACACAGTCTTTGCAATAAATCACGGTTCAAGCACAATTCAATCACAGTTCCAAGGCACACATGACCTGATTCCTCAGGTTTAAGTAGATCCTGTTTGTGACGCCAAGTTGGAGCGGCCCCCAGACGCAGGGCAGCGGGGTACTCGGTGCCGGGTCTCTCGGTTCTGGGGATGTCACGGTGGCCTGACCTGGTCCGTGGCCCTGCTAAGGGGCGCCCAATAAAAGGTGTAGGTGGTGGTGTAGGTTGCAGTAAATGATGAAGACACAGGGTTGCAGTCTCTTTACCTCTTTACTGAAGGCTTCGGCTTCCACAATCCAGAGCACTGCTAACAGGGCTGGCTGAGACCGGCCGGTCCGAAGGCACATCCAGAGTTCCCTTTGCAGGTGGAAATCAGTAGCCTACCTACTAGCACCTGGGTGTTGTATTACTTCCCTGCTGAGCACCACGGGATAGTCCTCACAACTGTCGTGTATGTTTCTGTTCTTTCTGGTCGATCGGTGGTTACTGCAGGTTGTAGGCTTGTCGGAAGAGGTGGGTCTTCAGGTTCTTTTTGAAGGTTACCATGGTAGGCGAGAGTCTGATGTGTTGAGGTAGAGGGTTCCAGAGTACGGGGGAAGCACGGGAGAAGTCTTGTATGCGGTTGTGGGAAGAAGAGATAAGAGGGGAGTAGAGAAGGAACAATGTTGATGATAATCATCAACATTAACAGAAATAAACACTTGAAATAGATCACTCTGTTTGTAATGACTCTATATACAGTAATATATGTTTCACTTTTTGTATTGAAGAACTGAAATAAATTAACTTTTTGATGATATTCTATTTTTGTGAGATGCATCTGTAGGTGCAGGGTTTATAATAGCAACCGGGGGGGTCTTGGAGCCTAGAGCCAAAAGTCCCTTTTCCTTATATAAAATGACCAATGCTATTAAAGCATTGCAATAATTGGGACTCATTGGAGCATTTGCATTGGGGCCCATGAGCTTCACGTTATGCCTCTGTGTGAACAAAAAAAGCATAAAAGTAGAGAAAGGATGGAGATAATACAGCCGGCGTCACACACAATGTATAAAAATACGGAACGTATTTTACGGCCAAGATACGCAGAAATGTTCATGAACAGTGATCCGTATTCAATGCTAGGATGCGATATTTTCTCCAAAAAGTATCTGTGTGTCATCCGTATGGCATCCGTACAGCGAGATTTTCTCGCCGACTTGCAAAATGGACATAATGGATCCATGGGCTCAAATATTTGTGAAATTTGTGAAAACATATATACAGTCTATATATATATATATATAGTAGAAAAAAATGGAACAGCACACTCCACTACTTATCTTCGGGTGCAACGCCCACACAACCCGTCCTCGGTTGTTTCCAATTCATATACTTCGCAAAAACAGGCAGCACTCCATAGTCTTTAGGTCAATATGCAGGTGTTTATTGTGCCCACATCTCCATGCAACATTTCGGCTCTAACTGAGCCTTTCTCAAGCAGTGAATAAGCCTCTTTACAGCATATATATAGGGACAAAACCCCATCATCCCCTAAATCCAGCCAATAAGTGAATTCCATTAATTTACAAATGATTACATTTCATTAATATGTGCATTGGTGCCAGCGGTGTACTATTAAAAATACATAAAACAACTCCTTCATACAATTAGCTATCATACCTTAGGAGAGACATATTGATCATGGAGGAAGCAGCGTGTTAACAGCGTTCTCAAAGCGCCACTGCGCATGTCAGAGCGCTTCTGTGTACATATTAGTCACATGTTAGGTGGGGGGCCAATAGGAGCTCTAGTGTCTATATGACGTCACGCGCGTGCGCAGTAGCGCTTAGGCTCTCCATCTTAGATAAGGAATAGGCTGGCTTCATTAGCCCACTGCGCATGCGCCATAGCGCCAGTAGCTACGATCTCATTAGAGATCATACAATGACCTACACAGCGTTACTTTGGGAGCGGTGTAAATAAGTGCCTATGAACATTTGCTAGTGACAGCAAAGTATTCAGAAACCATATATTTTTGGCAGCAAATTATCTCCTGATATTTTAAGGGTCATATTTATTATATCAGAATTTGCAAAACATTCCGTTCTTATTAAAGGACACATGGTTTTATTAAGATTTAAGGAAAAATTTCATACTTATTAAAACACATTTGGTATCATAAATTAACCACCTATGCGTTCACAGGAGCAACCCCGCTCCTTATATGCCATATGGACTCATATATACTGTGTCCCATCCTGCTATGAGTTACCAAGGAGTGTCTTATTCAGACCCCCACCTGGCACTCATACAGTGTCTGGAGGGTGCCCCTCACCCCTCCGGACAAGGCGCCTCCACTCATGACCTCTGTATTACAGTGGCACAGTAGTCCTGGCTATTATGAACAAACTGTGGTTCCATCTACTAAAATTAACCAATGTATATATTGCACCTACCCTTTATGGCCATAACGTAAATCATACCTACAAAATTATAAGAGACAAACAAGGAAATTTTAATAATTTATTAATTGACCTCCCACCATCCACGTGTATATTACAAAATGTTTTCAAAGAAAATTATATTAGTATCTGGTATAATTATGTGTATTTTCTTAAATAAATTATTCCTCCAGGGTATATGTCTCTCCAATCAAGGTCTTCCATTACATCAGACAGCAACAGTACCTGGACAAAACATATATAAAATAAAATTAGGAACATACTTAATACAAATACAGTATTCCCAAAGATAAAAAATACCAAACTTTCAATTACACAATGCTAATGCAGGAACGTTTTCTTATATAATTGCATGTAATTTAAAATCTACATTAAGGCCCATTGGCCTAAGTGTGTTCAATTTATAGATCCACATCATTTCTATTTTGCGGAGGATCAGCTCCCTATCACCCCCCCTCCTGTTAAGTGGTACCCTAAAACATTGGGGCATGCTTGGCAGATGCTTGCCTGGCATAAAGGAATTGCAACTACCGCCGCTATATTCCTATAGACGTAACAAGAATATTAAAGATTTTTTGGTTAAGTCTGATATTGGTCCGAGGAAAAAGAGCAGACAATTATCCATAACAGGCTTAGAAAAAAATGGCTGTTTCCCATGTTTAACCCCTTAGTGACAGAGCCAATTTGGTACTTAATGACCGAGCCAATTTTTACAATTCTGACCAGTGTCACTTTATGAGGTTATAACTCTGGAACGCTTTATCGGATCCCGCTGATTCTGAGATTGTTTTTTCGTGACATGTTGTACTTCAAGTTAGTGGTAACATTTCTTCGATATTACTTGCGATATTTATGAAAAAAATGGAAATATGGCGAAAATTTTTAAAATTTTGCAATTTTCAAACTTTGTATTTTTATGCCCTTAAATCAGAGAGATATGTCACAAAAAATAGTTAATAAATAACATTTCTCACATGTCTACTTTACATCAGCACAATTTTGGAAACAATTTTTTTTTTTGTTAGGGAGTTATAAGGGTTAAAAGTTGACCAGCAATTTCTCATTTATACAACACCATGTTTTTTTTAGGGACCACATCACCTTTGAAGTGATTTTGAGGGGTCTATATGATAGAAAATAACCAAGTGTGACACCATTCTAAAAACTGCACCCCTCAAGCTGCTCAAAACCACATTCAAGAAGTTTATTAACCCTTTACGTACTTCACAGGAACTAAAACAATGTGGAAGAAAAAAATTAACATTTTACTTTTTTTTGCAAACATTTTACTTCAGAACCATTTTTTTTAATTTTCACAAGTGTAAAAACAGAAATTTAACCACAAATTTTGTTGTGCAATTTTTCCTGAGTACGCCGATACCCCATATGTGGAGGTAAACCACTGTTTGGGCGCACCGCAGAGCTTGGAAGTGAAGGAGCACCGTTTGACTGTTTCAATGCAGAATTGGCTGGAATTGAGATCGGACGCCATGTCGCGTTTGGAGAGCCCCTAATGTGCCTAAACAGTGGAAACCCCCCACAAGTGACACCATTTTGGAAACTAGACCCCCCAAGGAACTTATCTAGATGTGTGGTGAGCACTTTGAACCCCCAAGTGCTTCACAGAAGTTTATAACGTAGAGCCGTGAAAATAAAAAATCGCATTTGTTTTCACAAAAATGATTTTTTCGCCCACAAATTCTTATTTTCACAAGGGTAACAGGAGAAATTAGACCACAAAAGTTGTTGTGCAATTTCTCCTGAGTACGTCGATACCCCATATGTGGAGGTAAACCACTGTTTGGGCGCACCGCAGAGCTTGGAAGTGAAGGAGCACCGTTTGACTTTTTCAATGCAGAATTGGCTGGAATTGAGATCGGATGCCATGTCGCGTTTGGAGAGTCCCTGATGTGCCTAAACAGTGGAAACCCCCCACAAGTGATACCATTTTGGAAACTAGACCCCCCAAGGAACTTATCTAGATGTGTGGTGAGCACTTTGAACCCCCAAGTGCTTCACAGAAGTTTATAACGTAGAGCCGTGAAAATAAAAAATCTCATTTTTTCTACAAAAATGATCTTTTTGCCCCCAAATTTTTATTTTCACAAGGGTAACAGGAGAAATTAGACCACAAAAGTTGTTGTGCAATTTCTCCTGAGTACGTCGATACCCCATATGTGGAGGTAAACCACTGTTTGGGCGCACCGCAGAGCTTGGAAGTGAAGGAGCACCGTTTGACTTTTTCAATGCAGAATTGGCTGGAATTGAGATCGGATGCCATGTCGCGTTTGGAGAGTCCCTGATGTGCCTAAACAGTGGAAACCCCCCACAAGTGATACCATTTTGGAAACTAGACCCCCCAAGGAACTTATCTAGATGTGTGGTGAGCACTTTGAACCCCCAAGTGCTTCACAGAAGTTTATAACGTAGAGCCGTGAAAATAAAAAATCTCATTTTTTCTACAAAAATGATCTTTTTGCCCCCAAATTTTTATTTTCACAAGGGTATCAGGAGAAATTAGACCACAAAAGTTGTTGTGCAATTTCTCCTGAGTACGTCGATACCCCATATATGGGGGTAAACCACTGTTTGGGCGCACCGCAGAGCTTGGAAGAGAAGGAGTGTCGTTTTACTTTTTCAATGTAGAATTGGCTGGAATTGAGATCGGACGCCATGTCACGTTTGGAGAGCCGCTGATGTGCCTAAACAGTAGAGACCCCCCACATATGACACCATTTTGGAAACTAGACCCCTTAAGGAACTTATCTAGATGTGTGGTGAGCACTTTAAACCCCCAGGTGCTTCACAGAAGTTTATAACGTAGAGCCGTGAAAATAAAAAAATCGCATTTTTTCTACAAAAATGATCTTTTTGCCTCCAAATTTTTATTTTACCAAGGGTAACAGGAGAAAATGGACCCCAGAAGCTGTTGTACAATTTGTCTTGAGTACGCCGACACCCCATATGTGGGGGTAAACCACTGTTTGGGCGCATGGCTGAGCTCGGAAGCAAAGGAGCGCCATTTGACTTTTCAATGCAAAATTGACTGGAATTGAGATCGGACGCCATGTCGCGTTTGGAGAGCCCCTGATGTGCCTAAACAGCAGAAACCCCCCAAAAGTGACCCCATTTTGGAAACTAGACCCCCCATGGAACTTATCTAGATGTGTAGTGAGAACTTTGAATGCCCAAGTGCATCACAGAAGTTTATAATGCAGAGTCGTGAAAATAAAAAATATATTTTTTAACAATAAAGATTTTTTAGCCCCCAAGTTTTTATTTTCACAAGGGTAACAAGAGAAATTGGACCCCAAAAGTTGTTGTCCAATTTGTCCTGAGTATGCTGGTACCCCATATGTGGGGGTAAACCACTGTTTGGGCGCATGGCAGAGCTCGGAAGGGAAGGAGTGCCATTTTGGAATGCAGACTTTGATAGAATTGTCTGCGGGCGTTATGTTGCCTTTGCAGACCCCTAATGTAACAAAACAGTAGAAACCCCCAACAAGTGACCCCATTTTGGAAAATAGACCCCCCAAGGAACTTATCTAGATATGTGGTGAGAACTTTGAATGCCCAAGTGCTTCACAGAAGTTTATAATGCAGAGTAGTGAAAATAAAAAATATTTTTTTTCCCACAAAAAAGATTTTTTTAGCCCCCAAATTTTTATTTTCACAAGGGTAACAAGAGAAATTGGACCCCAAAAGTTGTTGTCCAATTTGTCCTGAGTATGCTGGTACCCCATATGTGGGGGTAAACCACTGTTTGGGCGCACGGCAGAGCTCGGAAGGGAAGGAGCGCCATTTTGCAATGCAGACTTTGATAGAATTGTCTGCGGGCGTTATGTTGCGTTTGCAGACCCATAATGTACCTAAACAGTAGAAACCCCCACAAGTGACCAAATTTTGGAAACTAGACCCCCTAAGGAACTTATCTAGATATGTGGTGAGAACTTTGAAAGCTCAAGTGCTTCACAGAAATTTATAATGCAGAGTAGTGAAAATAAAAAAATATATTTTTTTCCAACAAAAAAGATTTTTAGCCCCCAAGTTTTTATTTTCACAAGGGTAACAGGAGAAATTGGACCCCAAAAGTTGTTGTCCAATTTATCCCGAGTACGCTGATGCCCCATATGTGGGGGTAAACCACTGTTTGGGCGCACGGCAGAGCTCAGAAGGGAGGGAGTACCATTTGACTTTTTTAGCGCAAAATTGGCTGTCGTGTTTGGAGACCCCCTGATGTACCTAAACAGTGGAAACCCCCCAATTCTAACTCCAACCCTAACCCCAACACAGCCCTAACCCTAATCTCAACCCGATCCATAATCCTAATCACAACCCTAACGATAATCACAACCCTAACCCCAAAACAGCCCTAATCTCAACCCTAACCATAACCCTAATCAAAACCCTAAATCCAACACACCCCTAACCCTAATCCCAACCCTAACCCTAATCCCAACCCTAATCCCAAACGTAACACTAATCCCAACCCTAATCCAAACCCTAACCCTAATCCCAACTCTAACCCTAACTTTAGCCCCAACCCTAACTTTAGCCCCAACCCTAACCATAACTTTAGCCCCCGTCGTCACAAAAAAAGTTCAATGTAACATTTTTTTTGTACGTCGCGTCCGCCATTTCCGCGGATGCGTGGCCGTAACTCTGCCCCCTCCTCCCCAGGACATAGACTGGGCAGCGGATGCGTTGAAAAACTGCATCCGCTGCCCACGTTGTGCACAATTTTCACAACGTGCGTCGGTACATCGGGCCGACGCATTGCGACCGCCCCGTACCGACGCAAGTGTGAAAGAAGCCTTAGGCTACTTTCAGACATAGCGCATTTTTGAGCGCTATTTTGCGGGCGCTTTTCAAAAATGCGCAATGTCATTTTCGTCTGCCGGCAAAGTGAATGAGAAATTCACTTTGCCGTTCAGACACACCGCAAAAAAACGCGGCGCTTTTGTCTGCAAACACGCCGGCGTAAAAAGAATTGACATGTCAATTCTTTACGCAGCGGCGTGTCTGCGTATCCCCCTAGGGCCCCATATTACCTTCCACACACAGCGCCTTTGTCCTGGGTGTCGGCGTCTTTGTACGGAGGGGTTGACACCCAGGACCGGACGTGACGTCGGACAGGAAGAGGGAAGCCCCCGCCCCCCAGTGAAGCAGCATGGAGTCCTTCTGTGTGTGTGTGTGCGTGTGTGTGCGTGTGTGTGCGTGTGTGTGTCCCCATGCGACGCTAGTGCCACCATTGTGCTAAGTCGCCGTATGGGACTACTACTCCCATCCGGTATTAGGATGGGAGAGTTGTCCCTGTGTCCGGCGACTTAGCACAATTGTAAAGTTACACAAAACACCTACACACAATACACATACATGACACACAGTACATACAACATATAACACAGAGTATATACTCACCAACAGCACACTTGTAGGCGAAGCCCTCGATCCTCCAGGAAAAAATCCAAAAATAATAAACCAAATTCATACTCCCTGTCCGCAGAATCCATAAAACGAGTGTCCCACGCCGATCGGCTGCTCTCCGGCGATACACTGCCAGGAGCGAAGCTCCTAGCAGTGTATCGCGTACTGTTCCGGAGTTCAATGACTCCGGCGTTCCGGTTAACAGCAGTACAGCTGCGTTGAACTTTCCCACGCAGCACTGCCGTTAAGCGAGAGTGCCGGGGTCAATGACCGCCGGTAAACTCGCTCGCGCATGCGCAGTGACACACCGACAGGAACTATGGCTCCTGTCAGTGTGTTGCTGCAGCCGTGGAGAGCAGACATATCTCTGGATGTGTCTGTTCTCCATGGAAAATCTTGATACGTGGCACTTAAATATGTGGCAATTAAATACGTGACACGTGGCACTTATACGTGATACGTGTCACTTAAATACGTGGCACTGAAATACGTGATACGTGGCACTTTGATACGTGGCACGTGTCACTTAAATACGTGGCACTGAAATATGTGGCACGTGGCACTTTGATACGTGGCACGTGTCTCTTAAATACGTGGCACGTGGCACTGAAAGATGTGGCACGTGGCACTTTGATACGTGGCACGTGGCACTTTGATACGTGGCACGTGGCACTTTGATACGTGGCACTGAAATATGTGGCACTTTGATACGTGGCACGTGGCACTTTGATACGTGGCACGTGGCACTTTGATACGTGGCACGTGGCACTTTGATACGTGGCACTGAAATATGTGGCACGTGGCACTTTGATACGTGGCACGTGTCACTTAAATACGTGGCACGTGGCACTGAAATATGTGGCACGTGGCACTTTGATACGTGGCACGTGTCTCTTAAATACGTGGCACGTGGCACTGAAAGATGTGGCACGTGGCACTTTGATACGTGGCACGTGGCACTTTGATACGTGGCACGTGGCACTGAAATATGTGGCACGTGGCACTTTGATACGTGGCACGTGGCACTTTGATACGTGGCACGTGGCACTTTGATACGTGGCACGTGGCACTTTGATACGTGGCACGTGGCACTTTGATACGTGGCACTGAAATATGTGGCACGTGGCACTTTGATACGTGGCACGTGTCACTTAAATACGTGGCACGTGGCACTGAAATATGTAGGACACGTCGCACAAAAAAGTTACATGTAGTTTTTTTTGTGTCGACGGTCCGCCGAAGCACGACGCATCCGTCGCACGACGGATGCGACATGTGGCAATCCGTCGCAATGCGTCGCTAATGCAAGCCAATGGAGAAAAAACGCATCCTGCAAGCACTTTTGCAGGATGCGTTTTTTCTCCAACGACGCATTGCGACGGAAGCCAAAAAACGCTAGTGTGAAAGTAGCCTAACCCTAACCCTAGCCCTAAATTTAGCCCCAACCCTAACCCTAACTCTAACCCTAATCCTAACTCTAACCCTAACCCTAACCCTAACCCTAACCCTAATTTTAGCCCCAACTTGTCTTCTTCTGCCGGCCGGCAGATGGCAGCAGATGGCGGGCGCACTGCGCATGCGCCCGCCATGATGAAAAAGCCGGCTGGCAGGAGAAGACAGAAGAGGACCCAGGGACCCCGGGTGAGTATGATAGGGTCCCCGAATCCCCCTATTTCTCTGTCCTCTGATGTGCGATCACATCAGAGGACAGAGAAATAACTGATCGCTTTTTTTTTTTTTTTGCGGTCGCCGGTAAACTGTTAATTACCGGCGATCGCAAAGCAGGGGTCGGTGCAAATCGACCCCGATCATGTTCTTTGGGGTCTCGGCTACCCCCGGCAGCCGAGACCCCAAAGAACATCCGGGTGCCGGGCGGCGGGCGTACTGCGCGTGCGCCCGCCATTTTTTCCCGGAAAAAAGATGGCGGCGCCCATGGGGAGACACGAGGAGCACCGGGGGAGGTAGGTAAGTATTGGGGGGCTATTGGGGGCCATCGGGGACCACATTTCTCTGTCCTCCGATGTGCGATCACATCGGAGGACAGAGAAATTAAACGGCAAATCGCGTTTTTTTTTTTTTTGTTGCGACCGCCGGTAAATGGTTAATTACCGGCGATCGCAACTCGGGGGTCGGTAAAAACCCCCCGAATCATGTTCTCTGGGGTCTCGGCTACCCTCGGCAACCGAGACCCCAGAGAAAATCCGACTCTGGGAGGCGCTATTCACTTTTTCCACAGCGCCGTTAATTAACGGCGCTGTGGTTTAAGTACCCTTAGCGGCCGCCGTTAAAAGGCGTATCGGCGGTCGTTAAGGGGTTAAATTGTGTGAACTGCACCTCTATGGTGAAAGGAGCAACGTTTGAACATCCAAAAACAAAGAAAAAATATGACATTAGACATTATTTGACATGCAGCTCAGATTATGTAGTGTATCTCTTGATGTGCCCTTGTAAGTTGTGGTACGTCGGGGAAACGACGTGTGAGTTTAAAGTACGAATGAACCAGCACCGATATTCTATTAGGAAAAAGAGGACCGACCTTCCGGTCCCTAAACATTTTGTGGAATGTAATCATTCGGAAAAGGACTTAAAATTTAAAATAATTGATAGGGTACCACTTAACAGGAGGGGGGGTGATAGGGAGCTGATCCTCCGCAAAAGAGAAATGATGTGGATCTATAAATTGAACACACTTAGGCCAATGGGCCTTAATGTAGATTTTAAATTACATGCAATTATATAAGAAAACGTTCCTGCATTAGCATTGTGTAATTGAAAGTTTGGTATTTTTTATCTTTGGGAATACTGTATTTGTATTAAGTATGTTCCTAATTTTATTTTATATATATTTTGTCCAGGTACTGTTGCTGTCTGATGTAATGGAAGACCTTGATTGGAGAGACATATACCCTGGAGGAATAATTTATTTAAGAAAATACACATAATTATGCCAGATACTAATATAATTTTCTTTGAAAACATTTTGTAATATACACGTGGATGGTGGGAGGTCAATTAATAAATTATTAAAATTTCCTTGTTTGTCTCTTATAATTTTGTAGGTATGATTTACGTTATGGCCATAAAGGGTAGGTGCAATATATACATTGGTTAATTTTAGTAGATGGAACCACAGTTTGTTCATAATAGCCAGGACTACTGTGCCACTGTAATACAGAGGTCATGAGTGGAGGCGCCTTGTCCGGAGGGGTGAGGGGCACCCTCCAGACACTGTATGAGTGCCAGGTGGGGGTCTAAATAAGACACTCCTTGGTAACTCATAGCAGGATGGGACACAGTATATATGAGTCCATATGGCATATAAGGAGCGGGGTTGCTCCTGTGAACGCATAGGTGGTTAATTTATGATACCAAATGTGTTTTAATAAGTATGAAATTTTTCCTTAAATCTTAATAAAACCATGTGTCCTTAAATAAGAACGGAATGTTTTGCAAATTCTGATATAATAAATATGACCCTTAAAATATCAGGAGATAATTTGCTGCCAAAAATATATGGTTTCTGAATACTTTGCTGTCACTAGCAAATGTTCATAGGCACTTATTTACACCGCTCCCAAAGTAACGCTGTGTAGGTCATTGTATGATCTCTAATGAGATCGTAGCTACTGGCGCTATGGCGCATGCGCAGTGGGCTAATGAAGCCAGCCTATTCCTTATCTAAGATGGAGAGCCTAAGCGCTACTGCGCACGCGCGTGACGTCATATAGACACTAGAGCTCCTATTGGCCCCCCACCTAACATGTGACTAATATGTACACAGAAGCGCTCTGACATGCGCAGTGGCGCTTTGAGAACGCTGTTAACACGCTGCTTCCTCCATGATCAATATGTCTCTCCTAAGGTATGATAGCTAATTGTATGAAGGAGTTGTTTTATGTATTTTTAATAGTACACCGCTGGCACCAATGCACATATTAATGAAATGTAATCATTTGTAAATTAATGGAATTCACTTATTGGCTGGATTTAGGGGATGATGGGGTTTTGTCCCTATATATATGCTGTAAAGAGGCTTATTCACTGCTTGAGAAAGGCTCAGTTAGAGCCGAAATGTTGCATGGAGATGTGGGCACAATAAACACCTGCATATTGACCTAAAGACTATGGAGTGCTGCCTGTTTTTGCGAAGTATATATATATATAGTTATATGAAAAGGTTTGGGCACCCCTATTAATCTTAAGCTTGATGTTTTACAAAAATTGTACATTTTTTTTGAAACCAAGATTGAGTTGTTTGGTCATACAAAAAGGCGTTATGCGTGGTGGCAAAAAAACACAGCATTCCAAGAAAAACACTTGATACCCACAGTAAAATTTGGTGGAGGTTCCATCATGCTTTGGGGCTGTGTGGCCAATGCCGGCACCGGGAATCTTGTTATGATCCAAAACACCGCTCCAAATCTACTCAGGCATTCATGCAGAGGAACAATTACACTGTTCTGGAATGGCCATCCCAGTCCCCAGACCTGAATATCATTGAACATCTGTGGGATCATTTGAAGAGGGCTGTCCATGCTTGGCGACCATGAAACTTAACTGAACTGGAATTGTTTTGTAAAGAGGAATGGTCAAAAATACCTTCATCCAGGATCCAGGAACTCATTAAAAGCTACAGGAAGCGACTAGAGGCTGTTATTTTTGCAAAAGGAGGATCTACTAAATATTAATGTCACTTTTCTGGTGAGGTGCCCATACTTATGCACCTGTCAAATTTTGTTTGAATTCAGATTACACATTTTCTGTTAGTACAATAAACCTCATTTCAAGGCAGAAACATTACTGTGCCCAACAGTTATTAGATATATGAAACTGAAATAGCTGTTGCAAAAAAAACAACAATGTTTATAAAACTTTAAGCTTAAGGTTAATAGGGGTGCCCAAACCTTTTCATATAACTGTATATACTAGATGGTAGCCCGATTCTAACGCATCGGGTATTCCAGAATATGTATGTAGATTATTTATGAAGATTTTAGAGTAATACATTGAATACACAGGATTCGGACGGCCGCGACCAATTAGTGAAGCGTGGTTCAAATCCCGCGCCAATTCACGGCCGGACTGCGCCTGTTGCTGATTGTTCACGGCCGGCCATGTAGTATATAGCAGCCCACGTAGTAAATAGTGGAGCGGCCCCCAGACGCAGGGCAGCGGGGTACTCGGTACCAGGTCTCTCGGTTCTGGGGATATCACGGTGGCCCGACCTGGTCCGTGGCCCTGCTAAGGGGCGCCCAATAAAAGGTGTAGGTGGTGGTGTAGGTTGCAGTAAATGACGAGGACACAGGGTTGCAGTCTCTTTACCTCTTTACTGAAGGCTTCGGCTTCCACAATCCAGAGCACTGCTAACAGGGCTGGCTGAGACCGGCCGGTCCGAAGGCACATCCAGAGTTCCCTTTGCAGGTGGAAATCAGTAGCCTACCTACTAGCGCACCTGGGTGTTGTAGTACTTCCCTGCTGAGCACCATGGGATAGTCCTCACAACTGTCGTGTATGTTTCTGTTCTTTCTCTCTGTCCCCCAGATGATATGGATAGGACGCACCCGTATGACGGGGTAGGCCTGGAGTTATTTTATAGGGACCCTAGAGACGCCCCTCTCCCACAATTGCCTCCGTTGTCTTCATTAGGTGTAAAAGGTGAGACAGCCAACCTAAAGTTAACTGCCCTGCCGTTGGTTCAAAGTAATGCGTAGAGTCTATTACTTCCTCGGCGTTCCGGCCGCCGGCTACGCGCCTCAGAAGGATGTTGCCGATCTCAGGGCACGACTCCTTCTGGTTCTGTCTCCTTGTGCTGTGATCCCGTTTCTCACTTCTCCACAATATACTTCACTTCGTGTCCTTTCTTAGGAGTCTGCCGCTATAAGGTACAGGCACGGTTCCGTAACTCTCTGTCTGTGCTAGGCCGCTGTCAGGATCCCACCCCAGACAGATCCTCTCCCGAACTCTCCCGGGCTGCTTTCTCCCTCCCTTCCTATCCAACCCCCAATTTTACCCATGTGTGAGGAGTGGCCTAGTAAATAGGACCTTTTGCTCCCCCTGGCGGCCAGAGTGTGAAGTGTAATGTGTGACTGTGATACCTGGCAAGGTGAACTCTTTTAGTGCAATCAGATGTACCATCACTCCCCCTGGTGGAAGAGCGATGCCACTGCAACGACCAGACTCTGGGGCGCTGCAATAGCACAGCCACATAGTATATTGCAGAGCCACGTAGTATACTGCACAGCCACGTCGTATATAGCACAGCCACGTAGTATATTGCACAGTCCACGTAGTATATTGCACAGCCCACGTAGTATATAGCACAGCCCACGTAGTATATAGCACAGCCCATGCAGTATATTGCACAGCCCACGTAGTATAGTGCACAGTGCATGCAGTACATTGCACAGCTCACAAAGTACATTTCACAGCCCACGTAGTATATTGCACAGTCCACGTAGTATATAGCACAGTCCATGCAGTATATTGCACAGCCCACATAGTATATTGCACAGCTCACGCAGTACATTGCACAGCCCACGTAGTACATTGCACAGCCCACGTAGTATATTGCACAGCCCACGTAGTGTATTGCACAGCCCACGCAGTACATTGCACAGCCCACGTAGTATATTGCACAGCCCACGTAGTATATTGCACAGCCCACGTATTACATTGCACAGCCCACGTATTATATTGCACAGGCCACGTAGTATATTGCACAGCCCACATGTTATATCGCACAGCCCATGTAGTATATTGCACAGCCCATGTAGTATATTGCACAGCCCACGTAGTATATTGCACTGCCCACGTAGTATATTGCACAGGCCACGTAGTATATTGCACAGCCCATGTAATATATTGCACAGCCCATGTATTATATTGCAAAGCCCACGTAGTATATTGCACAGCCCATGTAATATATTGCACAGCCCATGTATTATATTGCAAAGCCCACGTAGTATATTGCACAGCCCACGCAGTATATAGCAATGTGGGCATCATATCCCTGTTAAAAAAAAGAATTAAACTAAAAATAGTTATATACTCACCTTCCGTTGGCCCTGGATCCAAGCGAGGCGTTTACCGACGCTCCTCGCACGCTCCGGTCCCAAGAGTGCATTGCGGTCTCGCGAGATGATGACGTAGCTGTAGAGTAGAGAGGGTTTGTATTTTAAAATTGGGGATATAGTATGACAAGTGGACAACCCCTTTAAGGCACTCCTTTATGACGCATCACAACCTTATAATGTGAGAATTTTTCTTTTCATCAACCCTAACGTTTCTCTCAATCCCATGTGTCTCTCTGCATTTTTTCCATAATGGTTTCAGTCTTGTCTGTAACTACAGACAAATTAGTCTTGACAACAGGCAGTGGACATCGAGTTGCAAATAAAGTAGACACCTAGCTGTCATACCTTAAGGCTAAGTTCACATGCAGCAGGTTTTTTTTATGCTTTTTCTGCAAATATGAAATGGCTTTTCACAGTTCCAGCAAAAACGACGACATTTCAGCGATCTCATGCTCACGCTTGATTTTTTTTCCCGCTTTTGCAGCTGGTTTTGCTGTGTTTTTACAGAGGTTTATGCTGCATTTTTGGTGAATAAAACTGACTATTATTTAATTAAATTCTGAGTCATTTGTAATTATATCACAGATTAAATTATAAGATCGGACTTATCTGCTTTTCTCTACACGGCACAAAAGAGTCACCGGCTGTGTTTCATTTGGCTGGACAATTATTGTGTATATTGGCTTTGGCCGTTTGGATGATATATGTGAAAATAGGATAATTTGTTGTTCTGGATGCATAATATACACTTGTCCTCAGTTATTCCAGTCCATATATGTAGATATAGAAAAGATAGAAGAATTCTTGTTTAATATTTTTAGTTTTTGTTCTTTTTTTAGGATAACAGATATTATAGATTTAAATAATGACATTTTGATCTGAATAGTCTGTTGTAATTCTCTTTTTCCAAAGCAAGATGGCAGTAAACTACCTCCAATGAGTAATAGTTGGTGATGCATGAACGTGCGGATAAGGCGTTATCTGAGCATGCTCAAGTGCTAACAGAGTGTCTTCGGTGTGCTCAAAAACCATGTTCGAGTCCCTACGGCTGCATGTCTCATGGGTGTTAGACAGCCATAACACATGCAGGGATTTCCACGAGACATGCAGCCGCAGGGACTCAAATGTATTTTTTAAATATGCCGAAGACACTCAGATAGCACAGGAGCATGCTCAGATAACACCTTATCCGAGCACGTTCACTCATCACTAGTAATAATCCTAAAAAATAGTGGGTCACCCTCTGTAGCTACAAATAAATCCAGTTCAGACACATTCTGGTATCTGGAAACCAATATAGCATAACATTGTAAACTCCGAAGTTGGAATTGAAAGGAAAAAGGCAGTCACAAAAAGCAGTGCTGCCAACCCTAGTACCAAGCTCCGGCCAAGTGCACATATACACTGTCCATATTCTGATGCCCTGCAGAGATTTCTGTGCCCAGGATAGGGCAAGAATGCCAAGCTGAACGTGATCATAGTCTGACCCTTCCATCGCAAGCCACTGAACAGTAAGTAGGGTTACTCGGCCAAAAACGATGTCTATAGCTTAGACACAAATATAAAAAACACAGCAGCATTTACTAAGAACTGTGAAATAAAAGCACCGGCGGTATTATATATTTACTCTGAAAACCACAAGGACATTATGTGTTCACCTATAAACCATCCTATACTTAGTGTTGCCTCCTAAAATACCAAGGATCACAAGTAATAATGCCAATTTTATTCTTAGCCGTGAGGAATAATTGTCAATCTTGTTAAACAGCCTGGACTCCCTATGAACAGGATTGAGATTTGTTCTATTGATGATTTGTTTAAACAAGGCCCATTTCTAACCAACTGTTAAGTCTCGTTCACATGAGCGAATAAATCGATAAAAAGTCGAATTGCACTCAGCTCTGTTTTTTTCAATGGGGCAGTGCACATCTACGATTCTTTCTTCATGCCAATTCGTCATAAAAAAACAATCTCAGCATGGGCGCATCTGAAACATGGAGGTGATGGAGAAATTACTTTCTACAGTATGTGACTGCAGACTTGTGAATCCTCACATGTGCATGCTGCCCACTGTCAGGATTCTTCAGCACTGGGAGCCATCAGGCACGTGACCCCAAGCAGATGACCCCAAGCAGGATCGGTGTCACCACCCGGCCCACCTGGGCAAGTGTTAGGGCCCTGGATGAACGGGGTGGCCCACTCACTGTCAGGGACATCAGCAGGCAATGGGGCCTGTGATTCTGTAGATTCCCCCTCTCAAATACTAACCTCTCCTGTTCCATGCTGCTCCATTCTCTTCAGCATCTTCTAACTCTCTGTGACGTCTCAGGGTACCCTCTACTGAGCAGTGCAGAGAGTCAGAAGATGCTGAGGCAACCGCAGCAGCGGGGTCTGTTGTGAATTTCGCTCTTGGGCTCCCTCCGGTGGTTGTTGGTGGTAGTGCAGTTGTCTCTGGGTTGTAAGCCAAGGCAGGTGTTTCTGCTGATTGCAGCTATACTAGGCATTTAGGTGTGCAGGATCCATTAGTCCTTGCCAGTTGTCCATTGTTCTTGGAGGGATTGCATCTCTGTCTGGCTCCTCATGCCCTGCTGTCAATTCAGCTAAGATAAGTGTCTGTTTTTTTGTCTCTGTAACACACATGCAGTGTGCTCTACAATTCAGTGCAATTCATTGTGTTTTTGTCCAGCTTAGACTTCGTTTGGATTTTTCAGTCATGCTGGATTCTCAGGAGATGCAGATATACATTCTATGTCTTTAGTTAGATGTAGAATATTTGTATTTTTCTGCTGTGGATATTTTTAGGGTTTTAATACTGACTGCTTAGAATTCTGTCCTATCATTTTCTATTTAGCTAGAAGTGCCTCTTTTGCTAAACTCTGTATTCTGCCTGCGTGTGTCTTTCCTCTTATACTAACAGTCAATATTTGTGGGGGGCTGCCTATACTTTGGGGTTCTGCTCTGAGGCAAGATAGAATTCCCATTTCCATCTATAGGGGTATTTAGTCCTCCGGCTGTGTCGAGGTGTCTAGGACGTGTTAGGTACACCCCACGGCTACTTCTAGTTGCGGTGTCAGTTCAGGGTTTGCGGTCAGTACAGGTACCACTTACTCCAGAGAAAGCCTCTCATGCGGCTCCAAGGTCACCGGATCATAACAGTACAACTGGCCCACAATGAGTTAAATGCATCTCAGAAGAAGGGAAGAAAGGTGTTGAGCCATTTTTTTTTCTGTAGCCTGTTTTGTCTTTCCTTCCCTCTTTTCCTCTGGGTGACTGAGGAGTTTTGTGCTAGCATGGATGTTCAGGGATTAGCTTCTCGTGTAGATCAGCTTGCTGCTAGGGTACAGGGTATTTCTGATTATATTGTTCAGACTCCGGTTTTAGAGCCTAGGATTCCTACTCCTGATTTGTTTTTTGGGGACAGGTCCAAATTTTTGAGTTTTAAAAACAACTGTAAACTGTTTTTTGCTCTGAAACCTCGTTCCTCTGGTGATCCCATTCAGCAGGTTAAAATTGTCATCTACCTGCTGCGTGGCGATCCTCAGGATTGGGCATATTCCCTGGAATCTGGGAATCCGGCCTTGCTTAATGTAGATGCCTTTTTTCAGGCTCTACGATTATTATATGATGAACCAAATTCTGTGGATCAAGCGGAGAAGACCTTGTTGGCCCTGTCTCAGGGTCAAGAAGCGGCAGAATTGTATTGTCAGAAATTTAGAAAATGGTCTGTGCTGACTAAATGGAATGAGGATGCTTTGGCGGCAATTTTCAGAAAGGGTCTTTCTGAATCTGTTAAAAATGTTATGGTGGGGTTTCCCACGCCTGTTGGTCTGAGTGATTCTATGTCTCTGGCCATTCAGATTGATCGGCGCTTACGGAAGCGCAGAACTGTGCGCCCTGTGGCGTTGTCCTCAGAGCAGATGCCTGAGCCTATGCAGTGTGATAGGATTCTGTCTAGAGCGGAACAACAAGGATTCAGACGTCAGAATAGGTTGTGTTTTTATTGTGGCGATGCTTCTCATGTCATTTCAGTCTGCCCTAAGCGTACAAAGAGAATCGCTAGTTCAGTTACCATCAGTACTTTACAACCTAAATTTCTGTTATCTGTGACCTTGATCTGCTCATTGTCGTCATTTACTGTCATGGCGTTTGTGGATTCAGGCGCCGCTTTGAACTTAATGGACTTTGAATTTGCCAGGCGTTGTGGTTTCCCCTTGCAGTCTTTGCAGAACCCTATTCCTTTAAGGGGCATTGATGCTACACCTTTGGCTAAAAATAAACCCCAGTTTTGGACACAGGTGACCATGTGCATGGCGCCAGCCCATCAGGAAGATTGTCGCTTTCTGGTGTTGCATAATTTGCATGATGCTATTGTGCTGGGTTTTCCATGGTTGCAGGTACATAAACCTGTGTTGGATTGGAAGTCTATGTCTGTGACTAGTTGGGGTTGTCAGGGGGTTCATAATGACGTTCCTTTGATGTCAATCTCCTCTTCCTCCTCTTCTGAAATTCCAGAGTTTTTATCTGATTTTCAGGATTTATTCGATGAGCCCAAGTCCAGTTCCCTTCCACCGCATAGAGACTGTGATTGTGCTATTGACTTGATTCCAGGCTGTAAGTTTCCTAAGGGCCGACTTTTCAACCTGTCTGTGCCTGAACATACCGCCATGCGGAGTTATGTTAAGGAGTCTTTGGAGAAAGGGCATATTCGGCCATCTTCTTCACCATTGGGAGCGGGATTTTTTTTTGTTGCTAAGAAGTTTGGCTCCTTGAGACCCTGTATTGATTATCGCCTCTTGAATAAGATCACGGTCAAGTTTCAATACCCTTTACCTTTGCTTTCCGATTTGTTTGCTAGGATTAAGGGGGCTAGTTGGTTTACTAAGATTGACCTTCGGGGGGCATATAATTTGTTCGTATTAAGCAGGGTGATGAATGGAAAACTGCGTTTAATACGCCCGAAGGCCATTTTGAATACCTTGTGATGCCATTCGGACTCTCTAATGCTCCATCTGTTTTTCAGTCCTTCATGCATGATATCTTCCGGAATTATCTTGATAAATTCATGATTGTATATTTGGATGACATTTTGATTTTTTCCGATGATTGGGAGTCTCATGTGAAACAGGTCAGGATGGTATTTCAGATCCTTCGTGATAATGCGTTGTTTGTGAAGGGGCCTAAGTGTCTCTTTGGAGTGCAGAAGGTTTCTTTTTTGGGCTTCATTTTTTCTCCCTCATCTATAGAGATGGATCCGGTTAAGGTCCAGGCCATTCATGATTGGATTCAGCCCACATCCATGAAGAGCCTTCAGAAATTTTTGGGCTTTGCTAATTTTTATCGCCGTTTCATTGCTAAATTCTCCAGTGTGGTTAAACCCCTGACCGACTTGATGATGAAAGGCGCTGATGTGACGAATTGGTCCCCTGCGGCTGTCTCTGCCTTTCAGGAGCTTAAACGCCGATTTACTTCTGCCCCGGTGTTGCGTCAGCCGGATGTTTCTCTTCCGTTTCAGGTTGAGGTTGACGCTTCTGAGATTGGGGCAGGGGCCGTTTTGTCTCAGAGGAATTCTGATGGTTCCTTGATGAAACCGTGTGCCTTCTTTTCCCTTAAGTTTTCACCTGCTGAACGCAATTATGATGTCGGCAATCGGGAGTTGTTGGCTATGAAGTGGGCGTTTGAGGAATGGCGACATTGGCTTGAGGGAGCCAAGCACCGTATTGTGGTCTTGACCGATCATAAAAATCTGATTTACCTCGAGTCTGCCAAACGGCTGAATCCTAGACAGGCTCGATGGTCCCTGTTTTTCTCCCGTTTTGATTTCGTGGTCTCGTATCTTCCGGGTTCTAAGAATATTAAGGCTGATGCCCTCTCTAGGAGTTTTTTGCCTGATTCTCCTGAGGTCCTTGAACCGGTCGGCATTCTGAAGGAAGGGGTGGTCCTTTCTGCCATTTCCCTTGATTTACGACAGGTTCTTCAGGAATTTCAGGCTGACAAACCTGACCGCTGTCCAGTGGGGAAACTGTTTGTTCCTGATAGATGGACTAGTAAAGTGATTTCTGAGGTTCATTGTTCTGTGTTGGCTGGTCATCCTGGTATTTTTGGTACCAGAGATTTGTCGCGTGATGTACGTTCTTTTGTGCAGTCCTGTGGGACTTGTGCGCGGGCCAAGCCTTGTTGTTCCCGTGCTAGTGGGTTGCTTTTGCCTTTGCCGGTCCCTGAGAGGCCCTGGACGCATATTTCTATGGATTTTATTTCAGATCTTCTGGTTTCCCAGAGGATGTCGGTTATCTGGGTGGCTTGTGACCGGTTCTCTAAGATGGTTCATTTGGTGCCTTTGCCTAAGTTGCCTTCCTCTTCTGATTTGGTTCCGTTGTTTTTTCAGCATGTAGTTCGTTTGCATGGTATTCCGGAGAATATTGTGTCTGACAGAGGTTCCCAGTTTGTTTCTAGGTTTTGGCGGGCCTTTTGTGCTAGGCTGGGCATTGATTTGTCTTTTTCTTCCGCATTTCATCCTCAGACAAATGGCCAGACCGAGTGAACTAATCAGACTTTGGAAACTTATTTGACATGCTTTGTGTCTGCTGATCAGGATGATTGGGTGGCTTTCTTGCCATTGGCCGAGTTTGCCCTTAATAATCGGGCTAGTTCGGCTACCTTGGTTTCGCCCTTCTTTTGTAATTTTGGTTTTCATCCTCGTTTTTCTTCAGGGCAGGTTGAGCCTTCTGATTGTCCTGGTGTGGATTCTGTGGTTGACAGGTTGCAGCAGATTTGGGCTCATGTGGTGGACAATTTGGTGTTGTCTCAGGAGGAGGCTCAGCGTTTTGCTAACCGTCGTCGGTGTGTTGGTTCCCGGCTTCGGGTTGGGGATTTGGTATGGTTGTCTTCTCGTCATGTTCCTATGAAGGTTTCTTCCCCTAAGTTTAAGCCTCGGTTTATTGGTCCTTATAGGATTTCTGAGATTATCAATTCGGTGTCTTTTCGTTTGGCCCTTCCGGCCTCTTTTGCCATCCATAATGTTTTCCATAGATCTTTATTGCGGAAATATGTGGTGCCCGTTGTTCCCTCTGTTGATCCTCCTGCCCCTGTGTTGGTTGATGGGGAGTTGGAGTATGTGGTTGAGAAGATTTTGGATTCTCGTTTTTCGAGGCGGAAGCTTCAGTACCTTGTCAAATGGAAGGGTTATGGCCAGGAGGATAATTCTTGGGTTTTTGCCTCTGATGTCCATGCTGCTGATTTGGTCCGTGCCAGTCATCTGGCTCGCCCTGATCGGCCTGGGGGCCCTGGTGAGGGTTCGGTGACCCCTCTTCAAGGGGGGGGTACTGTTGTGAATTCTGCTCTTGGGCTCCCTCCGGTGGTTGTTGGTGGTAGTGCAGTTGTCTCTGGGTTGTAAGCCAGGGCAGGTGTTTCTGCTGATTGCAGCTATACTAGGTATTTAGGTGTGCAGGATCCATTAGTCCTTGCCAGTTGTCCATTGTTCTTGGAGGGATTGCATCTCTGTCTGGCTCCTCATGCCCTGCTGTCAATTCAGCTAAGATAAGTGTCTGGTTTTTTGTCTCTGTAACACACATGCAGTGTGCTCTACAATTCAGTGCAATTCATTGTGTTTTTGTCCAGCTTAGACTTCGTTTGGATTTTTCAGTCATGCTGGATTCTCAGGAGATGCAGATATACATTCTATGCCTTTAGTTAGATGTAGAATATTTGTATTTTTCTGCTGTGGATATTTTTAGGGTTTTAATACTGACCGCTTAGAATTCTGTCCTATCCTTTTCTATTTAGCTAGAAGTGCCTCTTTTGCTAAACTCTGTATTCTGCCTGCGTGTGTCTTTCCTCTTATACTCACAGTCAATATTTGTGGGGGGCTGCCTATACTTTGGGGTTCTGCTCTGAGGCAAGATAGAATTCCCATTTCCATCTATAGGGGTATTTAGTCCTCCGGCTGTGTCGAGGTGTCTAGGACGTGTTAGGTACACCTCACGGCTACTTCTAGTTGCGGTGTCAGTTCAGGGTTTGCGGTCAGTACAGGTACCACTTACTCGAGACAAAGCCTCTCATGCGGCTCCAAGGTCACCGGATCATAACAGGGGTCCATTATACTGTATGGAGCACTAAATGAGGACATTATTCTGTGTGTATGGAGCAATATATGGGGCCCATTATACTATATGGAGCATTATATGGGGTCATTATATACTGTATGGAACAATATATGGGACGATTACATACTGTATGGAGCATTATATGGTGGCCATTATAGTGTATGGAGCAATATATGAGACCATTAAACTGTATGGAGCAATATATGGGGCCCATTATACTGCATGAAGCATTATTTGGGGCTCATTATACTATACGGAGTGTGATGCCACGATCGCTAGCGGGTTGGGGAATACTCGCTTGGCAGTAATATAACACACAGCAAGACCGTATTTTCTTTCAAACTTCAACTGGGTTTATTACTCCATAAACCCCAGCGTCAAACACACAAAGTAACAGCCTTCATATCCGGCAAAACAAAGTAACAGTGTTCATAACATGGCTCTGCTCCATCAGGACTGTGACCATACACACTTGGTTGAGTACAATATTCAGGCTCGCTCTGGAGCCAAACACACACAGTCTGGGTTACCTGCTTGACAGCATTGCAGGTTTCACCGGCTGACATCACATGGGTCCTGACCTACGGAGAAGCTGCCTTACAGGGATCACTGACTTGCCTGGCAGGCACTTATCAGTCAGTTCCAGACCCACCGAAGGACGGTCGCTTCCCCCAACCCAGATAGCCATCACGGTCTCCGCAGGCACATGTCTCCACCATGGGCTTCCCAGGAATCCAAGCAGAGAAAGACCATGTGACCACACCGTGCTCACATTATATATTTGTAACCAGTCCCAAAGGTGGGAGGTGTGTGTGTGTGGTTATCTCTTGTAAGCCTCCCTTTAAGTGAACAAACACTTGTGGAATTACAGTTCCCAGACCAACCTTACTTCAGGCTTACAGCGCAGGGTATCTCTTCTGCGACACATACTGGCCATTTACAATAATGCTGGACGTTATGTCATCATCACAGCTATGCCTGCGACTGCCATGCACTCCCATGGCCTCAATACGCCTCCGTGCGTATTCTGAGGAGACCATGCAGCACCCCCTACCTGTGAAAGGGGTCACTGCATCACAGGAGCACTATATGGGGCCATTATACACTATATGAAGCAAAATATGGGGTTCAATATACTGTATGGAGCATTATATGGGGCCATTATATACTGTATAGAGCAATATATGGGACCATTATATAATGTATGGAGCATTATATGGGGTTATTATAGTATATGGAGCAATATATGGGGCCATTATACTGTATTGAGCAATATATGGGGAACACTGTACTGTATGAAGCATTATATGGGACTCATTATACAGTATGGAGCATTACATGGGTCCCATTATACTGTATGGAGCATTATATGGGGTCCTTTATACTGTATGGAGCATTATATGGGGCCTATTATTCAGTATGATGCAGTATATGGGGCCCTTTATACTGTATTGAACATTATGGGCCCACTATACTATATGGAGAACTGTGTGGGGCCCATTATACTGTATGGAACAATATATGGGGCCTACTATTCTATATAGAGCATTATGTGGAACAATATACTGTATGGAGCATTATACAGGGCCCATTAAACTGTACAGAGCAATATATTGGGCCCATAATAGTGTATAGAGCAATATATGGGGCCCATTATACTATATGGAGCAATATATGGTACCCATAATACTGTATGGAGGACTATGTGGTGCTCTTAATACTATATGGAGGACTTTGTGGTGCCCACAGTACTGTATGAAGGACTATATGGTGCCCGTAACACTGTATGGAGGACTAGGTGGTGCCCATAATACTGCATGGAGGACTGTGCTTCCCATAATACTGTATGGAGGACTATGGGGTGCCCATAATACCGGATGGAGCACTATGTGGTGCCCATAGTACTGTATGGAGGACTATTCTGTGTGGTCTAAAATGAAAAGTCTGTTCATATGACCAGATACCATGCCAGTCGAAGAGTGTTCCAATAACTCATCCGGGTAAGCCAGGTCCAGAAATTACCTGACGCCTCCAAGTTCCTCGGCAAAGTGGTCATACCCTCAGAAGCTACGGTGACCTTGCCTGTCGGACAGACCATACTCCCATGCGGTTGCAGGTCTGCGTGCCACAAAAAGGGGTAGAGGTACAGATTGAGCCCATTGCAGGAGATTAAACATATCCTGGACTCTTAGTTGCTCACACTCTGGCCACAGTATGACAGGTACCTGTGTTTGTGTAAGAGGGTGGTGCTGTTATGGACAGTAAGGAATACGCTGTCACTTTAAGAGGCTGCACCCCCTTGTCTGGCATGATGGAAGGTTCTGCTTCTCCCCTGCAATAATTTTTGTAATGAACTAGTCTGTGCAGAGTGCAGGTGTGGAGCTGGAGCAGCGTGTGTGAGCTGAGGCTGCTGCAGAGAGGACTTTTTGTGCTGATAGCTGAAAGAGAGAAGAACTGTGTCCTGATATAGCTGCAAGAGAGCCATGAAGATACAGTATTTACAGTTTCCAGGAGCATCCCTAGGATCCAGAAGCAAGGAGAAGACCACGCTTCACAGAGCTGACAGAAAGCCATGCGCACCACCATATTAGACTGCTGAGGGCCCCCCTGGGACTGGACCTGATTCTCCAACATCACCGTGAGTTTGTTCCTGTTTGGTGCACCTGTTAGGGCCTAGTGTAGGCTTCCATAGTCAGTACACGGGAGCCGTGTGGCCTGTTTAGTAAAGGCCTGGGAGGTTAAATGTAGAGTAGCATCATCACTTGTTTATTGTTTACATTTGCTTGTTAGACATATTTTGAGTCTGTAATAGCTGGAGCACCATGCTATTTTACGGAAAAGATAAAGTTTATTACTCTTGTAAATTGTCTTTTGCCATTGTATACCCCTGTTTGCATCTTCCTCATCCACTTCATTCCTTGCCTTCCAATAAATCTACCCTTTGTTGTTTGCACCTCATCTTGTGTACAGTAGTCTTCCTGCACTGTGGTGGTCCCCCGGCCATCGCTTCATTTGTACGCTTCGTTAACTTGAGAGGAACAAACTTACAGTTAACCCCCCCAAATAGAGATTGCTCAGATGTATGTAATGCCAGAAGACTTCACTAAGCACAATGACATCGAGTTTACACCAGTAAAGAGAGATTCATGGACTCTGTCAGTCTGCCTCACTGTCAAAGGAAACAGTTGGGAAAAACGGTCCCGCCGCCGGCACACGGAGCAAATGGAGGCTGTTCTCACCAAATTTTCCTCTGGGCAAGTGGGGCAAATAGAAAAATTGCTGCAGTGCTGCCAAAGAGTGTTTGCCTGTCATGAGGATGACTGTCATGCTGTGGTGGTCTTCAGTAAGGAAGGGGGCCTCAAACTGGTACCCTAGTTATCCCTGTCCCAGGGGTACTCTTGAAGGTATAGAGGCTCCAGTCTCCGACCTTACTATGCTTCTGTTAAACCCTGATCCGTCCCCTCCCCCACCCCATGAGGCATAGGACAGAAATGTAATGTAAATAAGACACAAAAACAAAACAGGAAATCCTCTATCATACAAAAGCACCAACAATAGGGAGGAGGATAGGGACAGGGAGGAATAAACTAAATGTAAACCAGGAGAGAAACACGTGTGTACGACCACAAACCACAGAACACTTCTACAACTCTACTTCAACCACTTAGCTTTAGCACACAGCACGGAAACACAAATCTTTCACCGGCAGGGACAAGAAGGTTTCTCCAGTTTACATAGGAAGAGGTAATGACTAGATCAGAAGCAGCTGAAATGGAGCTGCATGTTTCCTACCAGCATAGAAAACGTCGTCAACCTCTTCTGCACCAGAAGAAACTAAATCCATTTATTCTGAGACACAAATCACACCATCTCTAAAGAAGACCTGCAATTCATTACCGGACGTGATCATCTAACTCCAGGTCTTCCAAGGGGACGTGACAATGACTTCAGATGCACTGAGACCATTCAGAACAAAATTCCCATGGGAACCACTGCTACTAGGGTTAAGCGACCTTTATTTTTTTAGGGTCGAGTCGGGTTTTGCGAAACCCGACTGTCTTAAAAGTCGAGTCGAGTGAAATCGGCCGACCACCGTGAAAAGTCGGGGAGCGGCCGAAACACGAAACCCAATGAAGAAATTTAATTTTTTTTTTTTCTCTCTCTCTCTCTCTCTCTCTCTCAGTTATTGTCAGATATGCTGCAAAATAGAATAATTCTCGAAAGTCAGAGCCCCTAGGCCGTGCCTATTGTACTGGTCCAGAAGAACGATGGAACCTTGAGTTTCTGCGTCGACTACCAAAGATTGAATGCCTGTACTGTGCAGGACTTCTACCCCCTACCCAGGATTGAAGAGTTCCTGTCCGCTCTGGGAAAAACAAGGTACTTTTGTTCCCTAGATTTAGCCAGTGGCTACTAGCAGGTTCCTATGGCTGCTAAGGATCAACCGAAGACTGCCTTCATCTTCCCTATGGGACTGTTCGGATTTAACCGGATGCCCTTTGGTCTAAACCAATGTTCCTGGGACATTTCAACGGCTAATTGAGATATGCCTTAGGGACCTGAATTTTGAAGCTACACTAATTTACTTGGATGACAGTGTTGTATACTCCTCCACCTTTGAAGAACATCTCAGTCGGTTAGAGCAAGTGGTGGAGTGGCTCAAAATCATGGTCTAAAGGTCAAACCCCGAAAATGCAACTTGCTACAGAGAGTCATAGAGAGATTGAGTACCTAGGACACACCGTCCCCAGTGCCTTGGTCTACCCACCCCTGAGAAGGTAGCGGCCGTACAGAAGTGGCCCACTCCTACTAATCTGAAAGAGTTGAGAGCGTTCCTCGGCCTGTCAGAGTACTACCGGAGTTTCATCAAAGACTTTGCAAAGGTTGTGGCTCAGCTCCATGACCTCCTAAGGGAAACGGCAGGAAATTTTAGATTCAAAAAGTCAAATGGCGCTCCTTCCCTTCCGAGCTCTGCCGTGCGCCCAAACAGTGTTTTTTCTCATCCATATGGGGTATCAGTATGCTCAGGAGAAATTACACAAAAAATGTTGAGGTCCATTTTTTCCTGTTATCCTTATGAAAATTTTAAAAAAATTGGATCTGAAGTACATTTTTTTGTGAAAAAAAGTTAAATGGTCATTTTTTTCCACATTCCAAAAATTCCCGTGAAACACCAGAAGGGTTAATAAAATTCTTGAATGTGGTTTTGAGCACCTTGAGGGGTTCAGTTTTTAGAATGGTGTCACGTTTGGGTATTTGCTGTTATATAGACCCCTCAAAGTGACTTCAACTGTGAGGTGGTCCCTAAAAAATAAAATGTTTTTGTAAATTTTGTGAGAAAAATTAAAAATTGCTGGTCAACATTTTTAACCCCTTAATCCCATATGACGTACTATCCCGTCAAGGTGACCTGGGACTTAATTCCCAGTGACGGGATAGTACATCATAGCCGATCGGCCGCGCTCACGGGGGGAGCGCGGCCGATCGCGGCCGGGTGTCAGCTGCCTATCGCAGCTGACATCCGGCACTATGTGCCAGGAGCGGTCACGGACCGCCCCCGGCACATTAACCCCTGGCACACCGCGATCAAACATGATCGCGGTGTACCGGAGGTACAGGGAAGCATCGCGCAGGGACCGGGCTCCCTGCGTGCTTCCCTGAGACGATCGGTACAAGGGAATGTACTCACCTTGTACCGAGCGTCTCCTCCCTGCAGGCCCCGGATCCAAAATGGCCGCAGGGCTGCATCCGGGTCCTGCAGGGAGTACTTCCGGGTCCGGAGCAGGCTGCAGATGAAAGCTGCAGCCTGCAGCAATGTAAGTGAGATCGCCGATCTGATAGTGCTATGCAAACTATCAGATCGGCGATCTGTGATGTCCCCCCCTGGGACAAAGTAAAAAAGTTTTTTTAAAAATTTCCACATGTGTAAAAAAAAAAAAAAAAAATCCTAAATAAAGAAGAAAAAAAAAATATTATTCCCATAAATACATTTCTTTATCTAAAAAAAACCCCAAAAAACAATAAAAGTACACATATTTAGTATCGCCGCGTCCGTAACGACCCAACCTATAAAACTGTCCCACTAGTTAACCCCTTCAGTGAACACCGTAAGAAAAAAAAAAACCGAACCAAAAAACAACGCTTTATTATCATACCGCCGAACAAAAAGTGAAATAACACGCGATCAAAAAGACAGATATAAATAACCATGGTACCGCTGAAAACGTCATCTTGTCCCGCAAAAAAGCGAGCCGCCTCAGAATAAAGCGATGCCAAAATAATTATTTTTTCTATAAAATAGCTTTTATCGTATAAAAGCGCCAAAACATAAAAAAATGATATAAATGAGATATCTCTGTAATCGTACTGACCCGACGAATAAAACTGCTTTATCAATTTTACCAAACGTGGAACGGTATAAACGCCTCCCCCAAAAGAAATTCATGAATAGCTGGTTTTTGGTCATTCTGCCTCACAAAAATCGGAATAAAAACTGATCAAAAACTGTCACATGTCCGAAAATGTTAACAATAAAAACGTCAACTCGTCCCACAAAAAACAAGACCTCACATGACTCTGTGGACCAAAATACGGAAAAATTATAGGTCTCAAAATGTGGAGACGCAAAAACTTTTTTGCTATAAAAAGCATCTTTTAGTGTGTGACAGCAGCCAATCATAAAAATCCGATATAAAAAACGCTATAAAAGTAAATCAAACCCCCCTTCATCACCCCCTTAGTTAGGGAAAAATAATAAAATTAAAAAAATGTATTTATTTCCATTTTCCCATTAGGGCTAGGGTTAGGGCTAGGGTTAGGGCTAGGGTTAGGGTTAGGGCTAGGGTTAGGGTTAGGGTTGGGGCTAGGGTTGGAGCTAAAGTTAGGGTGGGGCTAAAGTTAGGGATAGGGTTGGGGCTAAAGTTAGGGTTGGGGATAAAGTTAGGGTTGGGGCTAAAGTTAGGGTTAGGGTTTGGATTACATTTACGGTTGGGATTAGGGTTGGGATTAGAATTAGGGGTGTGTCAGGGTTAGGGGTGTGGTTAGGGTTACAGTTGGGATTAGGGTTAGGGGTGTGTTTGGATTAGTTTCAGGTAGAATTGGGGAGTTTCCACTGTTCAGGCACATCAGTGGCTCTCCAAACGCGACATGGCGTCCGATCTCAATTCCAGACAATTCTGTGTTGAAAAAGTAAAACAGTGCTCCTTCCCTTCCGAGCTCTCCCGTGCGCCCAAACAGGGGTTTACCCCAACATATGGGGCATCAGCGTACTCGGGACAAATTGGACAACAACTTTTGGGGTCCAAGTTCTCTTGTTATTTCTGGGAAAATAAAAATTTGGGGGGCTAAAAATCATTTTTGTGGGAAAAAAAGGATTTTTTATTTTCACGGCACTGCGTTGTAAACTGTAGTGAAACACTTGGGGGTTCAAAGTTCTCACAACACATCTAGATAAGTTCCTTGGGAGGTCTAGTTTCCAATATGGGGTCACTTATGGGGGGTTTATACTGTTTGGGTACATCAGGGGATCTGCAAATGCAACATGACGCCTGCAGACCAATCCATCTAAGTCTGCATTCCAAATGGCGCTCCTTCCCTTCCGAGCTCTGACATGCGCCCAAACAGTGGTTCCCCCCCACATATGGGGTATCAGCGTACTCAGGACAAATTGGACAACAACTTTTGGGGTCCAATTTATCCTGTTACCCTTGTGAAAATATAAAACTGGGGGCTAAAAAATCATTTTTCTGAAAAAAAAAGAAGAATTTTTAGTTTCACGGCTCTGCGTTATAAACTGTAGTGAAACATTTGGGGGTTCAAAGCTCTCAAAACACATCTAGATAAGTTCCTCAGGAGGTCTAGTCTCCAATATGGGGTCACTGGTGGGGGGGTTGTACTGTTTGGGTACATCAGGGGCTCTGCAAATGCAACGTGACGCCTGCAGACCAATCCATCTAAGTCTGCATTCCAAATGGCGCTCCTTCCCTTCCGAGCTCTGACATGCGCCCAAACAGTGGTTCCCCCCCACATATGGGGTATCAGCGTACTCAGGACAAATTGGACAACAACTTTTGGAGTCCAATTTATCCTGTTACCCTTGTGAAAATACAAAACTGGGGGCTAAAAAATCATTTTTCTGAAAAAAAAAAAAAATTATTTTCACGGCTCTGCGTTATAAACTGTAGTGAAACACTTGGGGGTTCAAAGCTCTCAAAACACATCAAGATAAGTTCCATAGGGGGTCTACTTTCCAAAATGGTGTCACTTGTGGGGGGGTTTAATGTTTAGGCACATCAGGGGCTCTCCAAACGCGACATGGTGTCCCATCTCAATTCCAGTTAATTTTGCATTGAAAAGTCAAATGGCGCTCCTTCCCTTCCGAGCTCTGCTATGCGCCCAAACAGTGGTTTACCCCCACATATGGGGTTTCGTTGTACTCAGAACAAATTGAACAACAACTTTTGTGGTCTAATTTCTTCTCTTACCCTTGGGAAAATAAAAAATTGGGGGCGAAAAGATAATTTTTGTGAAAAAATATGATTTTTTATTTTTACGGCTCTGCATTATAAACTTCTGTGAAGCACTTGTTGGGTCAAAGTGCTCACCACACATCTAGATAAGTTCCTTAAGGGGTCTACTTTCCAAAATGGTGTAACTTGTGTGGGGTTTCAATGTTTAGGCACATCAGGGGCTCTCCAAATGCAACATGGCGTCCCATCTCAATTCCAGTCAATTTTGCATTGAAAACTCAAATGGCGCTCCTTCCCTTTCGAGCTCTGCCATGCACCCAAACAATGGTTTACACCCACATATGGGGTATCAGCGTACTCAGGACAAATTGTACAACAATTTTTCGGGTCTAATTTCTTCTCTTACCCTTGGGAAAATAAAAAATTGGGGGCGAAAAGATAATTTTTGTGAAAAAATATGATTTTTTATTTTTACGGCTCTGCATTATAAACTTCTGTGAAGCACTTGGTGGGTCAAAGTGCTCACCACACATCTAGATAAGTTCCTTAAGTGGTCTACTTTCCAAAATGGTGTCACTTGTGGGGGGTTTCAATGTTTAGGCATATTAGGGGCTCTCCAAACGCAACATGGCGTCCCATCTCAATTCCAGTCAATTTTGCATTGAAAAGTCAAATGGCGCTCCTTCGCTTCCGATCTCTGTCATGTGCCCAAAAAGTGGTTTACCCCCACATATGGGGTATCAGCGTACTCATGACAAATTGTACAACAACTTTTGGGGTCCATTTTCTCCTGTTACCCTTGGTAAAGTAAAACAAATTGGAGCTGAAGGAAATTTTGTGTGAAAAAAAGTTAAATGTTCATTTTTATTTAAACATTCAAAAAATTCCTGTGAAACACCTAATAAACTTCTTGAATGTGGTTTTGAGCACCTTGAGGGGTGCAGTTTTTAGAATGGTGTCACACTTGGTTATTTTCTATCATATAGACCCCTCAAAATGACTTCAAATGAGATGTGGTCCCTAAAATAAAATGGTGTTGTAAAAATGAGAAATTGCTGGTCAACTTTTATCCCTTATAACTCCCTAACAAAAAAAAATGTTGGTTCCAAAATTGTGCTGATGTAAAGTAGACATGTGGGAAATGTTACTTATTAAGTATTTTGCGTGACGTATCTCTGTGATTTAAGGGCATAAAAATTCAAAGTTGGAAAATTGTGAAATTTTCAAAATTTTTGCCAAATTTCCATTTTTTTCACAAATAAACACAAGTTATATCGAATAAATTTTACCACTATCATGAAGTACAATATCTCACGAGAAAACAGTGTCAGAATCGCCAAGATCCGTTGAAGCGTTCCAGAGTTATAACCTCATAAAGGGACAGTGGTCAGAATTGTAAAAATTGGCCCGGTCATTAACGTGCAAACCACCCTCGGGGCTTAAGGGGTTAAACCTTATAACTTCCTAACAAATTGGTTGCAAAATTGTGCTGATGTAAATTAGACATGTGAAAAATGTTATTTATTAACTATTTTGTGACATATCTCTGTGATTTAAGGGAATAAAAATTCAAAGTTTAAATTGCAAAATTTTTCAATTTTTTGCCAAATTTCTCTTTTTTTTCACAAATAAACACAAGTCATATCGAAGAAATTTTACCACTATCATGAAGTACAATATGTCACCAAAAAACAGTCTCAGAATCACCCAGACCCGTAGAAGTGTTCCAGAGTTATTACCTCAAAAAGTGACAGTGGCCAGAACTGTAAAAATTGGCCCGGTCATTAACGCGCAAACCACCTTCGGGGTGAAAGGGGTTAATATTTCCGTTCTAAACAAAGCCTCGTTTTTATTTCATGCCCCCTTAGCTCTGAGCACTACAATAATTTGCATTATCATATTATTTTCTGTCCTTGGAAATAGCAAGTCTTTCAGGACAACATTGAAGAAACTGGTGAAGACACTTGTGATTACTTCCATTATGTGAAAGAAAATCCTTCAACTGGTTTTTGCCACCAAACCTGAGAGCAGTCATGTTTCTGGGAAGCTGGGTGATAACCAGTATGGAGGTTGCTGTCGTTGTGTCTCCTCTGTCCTATAACCATGAATACCAAATCTGCCAAACCCAAAGGGAGAGCCATGGCTGGTAACTGACTCCTGGGATATTCCTTTTTGCAGCTAGGTGTTTTTGCAGATCGTACTTTCCTAGGATGTTATGTTAAGACGAATTATTTTCACTTCAGTGACTTCATTTATTTGTGATCTTGTGCAAGTGCCCGTCCCTGCACTGGCATCTTACAGCTCCATGTTTGAAATATTTCGCATGTGTGGACAAATTTACAATGTGAAATGAATAGCCACAATGACGTGAAGTGGCATGTGCTGAAATTAGACACTACTCATATGTTATTAAATATTTCAGTGTAGGGAGATAAATAGATAGCTTGATCCTAGCAGTGAAGCTATGCAGAAGGATCATAAATGATTTGAAACATGTTGGATTGTGGCATAATTTACATCAATAACACTCCTGCTCAAGAGGTGGTCTGTATGGAGAAAACATCCCATCTGGAGCAGTGCCTATCCCAGATGGGCACGGCGGAGGAAGAAGAAGCCACTCACGTTGCTGCGAGTCCTTGGTGAACGGGTAGAGACTCTTTCAAAACGGGTGGACAAGCCAGAAGTAACCCCAACCAGGGAAAGATTGAGTCCCGGACGAGTATAACTACAGGAGAGCAGGCTGGCACCATTGCTGATGAGAATGAAGGAGAAGAAGGAACAAGTAATGAACAGGTCCAGAGTTACTCGAGAGAGAGAGATGGCTGATGGTATGGCATAGCACTCTATGTGGGACCAGAAAGCGGCTCGGCAGTCAGAGGTGTGGCCTGGTGGACTGATGAATAACGGAGGTCCCACTTCCACCAGAGGTCCCAAGTCAGGAGCCGGATCCCAAGACAGGAGTCAGAACTATGAGCGGTTATGCTCGAAACCAGTGTCCTATTATTCTCTTTGTATGTTCTGATTTTTTACTTTTTCCTTTTTTAATTGTGTTGCTAATAAAATAATGTTTTAATATACTTCGCTCATTTCATGTGGATGCTGGATTTTTCCATGTTGCTGCTATATCTACTCCCAGAAGTTGGTCTGGAGCCTCCATGCACCGCACCTCAATTCAATCATTTTTCAACAGTTGGTGAGCCGATATACAACTTTTCTATTGTTTGGCTCTCATATGCATGTCGATAATAAACCAACTATATCAACTTTTTAATGTGCTCAATGGAATGCTTCATTTTCCTGTAGTGATAAATAGTGATGAGGGAGCGTGCTCGCCACTGCTTCATACTTGATCGAGCATCATGGTGCTCAAGTATTCTCATTATTCAGTCGAGCATCGCTTGTGCTCGAGTTCCCGCCCCACGTTTCGCAGCTGTTAGACAGCTAATAAACATGCAGGGATCGCCTGCCATATACGGTAATGCTGTAGCCATGTTATATAAGACCCAGTGGTGCAACACTCGGCACACTGTCCTCTGGAGGCAGTTTAGGGGGAGTTGATCTAGGAGGGAGAACTTACAGTAGAATAGAGTAAGCATATATAGGCAGTGTTTAACTGATATTGCAGTACATCACTGCTGCCCAATTAAAACAAAAGATTTTTTACAGGGCTACATGCTGTCATTTCTCTAGTAAAATTGCTGTTATCTGCATTCAGTGTAGGGATAGCTGGTGATGGAGGAATAGTTTTGGCTTAGAGGTATTTAGGAAGGGTTTATTACTTTACAATCCTTCTATAGGTATACTGCTGCTGCAACCAAAAAAAATGCCTAAAAAAAGTCCTTTTCAGGGTTACATATTTTCTTTTCCCTATTAATATCGGAATGTTTACAGGCATATATTATATTCCTAATTTAAAATAAGCAAGGCGTTGGGTAAGGGATGGGGAAGTGGGTGTGCTGATGATGGTGCACGCAGATGCCGTGGCTGTGGGCCAGGTGAAACTGTGCCTTCTGCGGAAGGACAACAAACAAGCTGATCTACAAAACCATGCTTCCTGGTGAAAACGGGACACCACTCTTGGAGCCAGAACAGTGGGAACAGGTGGTCGGATGGATGGCAGATAATGCTTCCAATATGTTTTCCAGCACCACCCTTTCTTCCACACGGTCCAGTCTCACTAGCCAAGAATCTGAACCACATAATCTTCACCCTGATCCTCCTTCCTACCACCATGACGAGACCCAGGAAACAAGAGATCCCACACTCGACACTCCAAGGAGCTCTTTACATTTCCATTTATTGATTCTGGTTTCTCACCCTGCATATTTCAAGATGGACATGAGGAGTTTGTGTAGTGATGCCCAAATATTTTAGCAGCCACAGTCAGAAGTGGTTAAAGGAAATTATTGTCTCAAGAGGTAGATGATGATGAGACACAGTGTATGAGGTCCTCCTATATGTCTAATACAGGGTGTACTGGAGTTCCTCTTCCGCCTAATTTTTGGCAGTTCTTTCACTGTATGCAGGCTTTGTGAGTTTCAGATTCCCCCGTCATAAATCATACAGGATATGTCTGACCCTGTCACACACACCACATGCCCAGTTAAGGTAGTAAAATGTTAAAATTACATTTACCGGTGACTACTGGTGGTCGTAGCTCTATTTTCCCCTCGACTATGTCACCTACTGTAGTCATAGGCGAAGGGGAAATATGGTGAGAGACGGCCCGACTATTAATTGGTAGAGGAGGTGTTTTTATACAGGAAAGGATGTTTCATAACCTTTTTTTCATGTATAATCTTGTAAAGTTCATTTTATCTTTTTTTGTTTGTTTTATTGTTAGTTCGTAATACTCTGACATAACTGTTCCCAGCATCGACCTGCCTGGGAGTCAGAAATGCATCAATGCGTCTTCGCCATGCTCTTCCCATTCCATTTGAGCGCTGTTTCCTTCCATCTATTTCAGCCATTTTCCTACCTCTACCCTGCTCTCCTGTTAGGGTCTTCCTGAAAAATGCTTGTGTTGTCCATTAGCTTCCATTATACTCGGTACTAGAGTCGAGTACATCTGAGTATCCGACCTGCTCGATTCGAGTAACGAGTACTCGAGTGTTTTAGAGCTCGATCATCACTAGAGAGATATTAAATATGTTAATCAAGAGTGGTCTCCAGCAGAAGACCCCCACATTATCAGTAATGATCCGGCAATGAAAACGGATATTAATTCTTTCCTACATTGTATTCCACAATTTGTCTCCACACTGCCATTGAGGATGTCGGTAACAACACTAAGAATACCAAATCTATTTTTACAATGTGGCTAAAATAGAACAGTGAATAGACTGAACTTAGATCTGGTGTTAAGATCAGCATCACATTACAAGGACCAAGTAGCAAGTATATCTGCAGTAACGGGAAATACACTCTGGCATCATGCCTGTCTCAGATATTCAGCAGCTAGCTGAAACTCCATGTACTAAATCATGGAATCAATATTAACCCCTTAAACCCTCAGCCTGTTTTCACCTAAATGACCAGGCCATTTTTTTCAATTCTGACCAGTAACTCTGGAACGCTTCGATATGGCCCAATGATTCTGAGAATGCTATTTTGTGACATGTTGTACTTCATATTAGTAATCAATTTAGGTCAATATAATTTTATTTTATTTATGAAAATGGGGAAAAAAATTCTCATTTTTTTTTTTAATTTTGCTATTTTCAAACTTTGAATTTTAATGCTGTTAAACCAGATAGTTATACCACACAAAAAAAGAAAAGTAATAATTTACTATATGACTACTTAACATCAGCATAATTTTTTAAACATAATTTTTGTTGTTAGGAAGTTAGAAGGCTTAACATTTTATCAGCAAGTTCTCATTTTTCCAACAAAATTGACAAAACTAATTTTTTTAAGGACCACATCCATTTTGAGGTGACTTTGTGGGCCCTATATGACAGAAAATACCCAAAAGTGACACCATTTTAAAAACTACTCCCCTCAAAGTGCTCAAAACCACATTCAAGAAGTTTATTAACCCTTTGCGGGCTTCATCAGAATTAAGGCAATGTGGACGGAAAGAATGAAAATTTAGCTTTTTCCCACCAAAATATCGATTTAGCCCCAAATTTAACAATTTCAAAAGGCTAACAGGAGAAAATGGATCATAGAAATTTTTTGGCGCAATGTCTCTTGAGTAAACTGATACCCCATATGTGGTGAAAAACTACTATTTGGGCAGACGGCAGGGCTTGGAGAGAAGGAGCACTATTTGACTTTCTGAGCACAAAATTGGCTGAAATCGAGAGAGGACGCCATGTCACATTTGCAGAGCCCCTGATGTAAAAAACAGTAGAAAGACCCAACAGTGACACGATTTTGGAAACTACACAGCTCAAGGAACTTATCTAGAGATGTGGTGACCACCTTGAACCCACAGGTGTTCCACAGAATTATATAACGTTGAGCTGTGAAAATGAAAAATATATATTTTTCCTGTCAAAATGTTGCTTCAGCCCCCAATTTTCACCAGGGTAACAGGAGAAAATGGACCATACAGTTTGTTGAGCAATTTCTTCTGAGTACACTGATACCCCAAATGTGGCGGAAAACTACTCTGTGGGCACACGACAGGCCTTGGAAGGGAAGAGCACCATTTGACTTTTGGAGTGCAAAATTTGCTCGATTAGATAGCAGACACCATGTTGCAGTTGCAGAGCCTCTGATATGCCTAAACAGTGGAAACCCCCACAAGTGATCACATTTTGGAAACTACATCGCTCAAGGAACTTTATAATGTTTTCCCTGCAAAAATGTTGCTTTAACCCCAGATTTTTCCTTTTCACAAGTATAACAGGAGAAAATGGACCCCAAAATATGTTTCTCCTGAGAACACTGATACCTTATATGTTGTGTAAATCTACTGTTTGGGCATATGGCAGAGCTCGGAAAGGAAGGAGCACCAACTGAATACTGGAGCGCAATTTTGGCTGGAATGGATTGCAGATGTCATGTCACATTTGCAGAGCCCCTGATGTGCCAAAACAGCAGAAACCCCCACCACTAACCCCATTTTGGAAACTAAACCTCTTGAGAAATTAATTTAGGGGTGTAGTGAGGATTTTTGACCATCAGTCGATTACAGAATTGTATAATATTGGGCTAAGTAAATGGAAAATTAACATTTTTTTTCCACTAAAATCCTGCTTTGGTCTCAAGTTTTTAAATTTTCAAAAGGGATGATAGAAGAAAATGGACTGCACAAATTCTCCTGAGTGCGCCAATACCCCATATGTGGTCAAAAACTACTTTTGAGACATAGTGGAAGAAGGAGCGCCATATTGGGTTTGAGGTTTTGTTGGAATGGTTTGAGGGTGCCATGTCACATTGGCGGAGCCCCTGAAGTGCCAGAACAGCAGATCCCTTCATAAGGCACCCCATTTTACAAACTACACCTCTCAATTAATTAATCTAGGGGTGCAGTGATCATATTGACACCATATATGCCTCAAAGAGTTTTTTACCATTGGGTGGTGAAAAAAAGAATAATTACATTTTTACCACTAAAATGTTTTAGCTACAAGTCTTTAATTTTTATAAAGACTAAAAAAATGGACCTCACAGTTTGTTGTGCAATTTATTTTGAGTACGCCAATGCCCTACATGTAATTGGAAGCTGCTTTTCAGGTGCAGTGGAAAGCTCAGAAGGGAAGGAGCAACATATTATAGTGCAGATTTTGTTGAAATGGTTTGCGGGTGCCATGATTCACTGGAAGAGCCCGAGTGCCCGAACAGCAAAACTCCTCATAAGTGACCCTATTTTGTAAACTACAGCTCTCAATGAATTTATCTAAAGGAATAGTGATCATATTGACACAACAAGTGTGTAACAGAATTCTATATCATTGGCATTGAAGAAAAAATTATTACATTTTTACCACAAAAACTGTTGTTTTAGCCCCAGATTTTACATTTTCGGAAGAGAAAGTGAGTAACGCTGGCAACAAAATTTGTTACACAATTTCTGCTGAATGTGGCAATTAGAAATGAGCGAACTTGTTCAGAAAACGCTTGCAAATCTCAAATTCGGCACTAACTTAATGTGTGTACATTCCAGCAGCCATTCAGGGCGCAGAAAACATCCACAACGCCAAGACACAAGGGTTCAGTCAATGGCACATGTTTCTTGTCATATAAAAAGCGGACATGTTGTTTTGCTGGCACCATTTTCTCAGTGTAACAGCGCAAAAAAGCAGCTCCTGCTGCAAGTCATCGTGTAGTTAGATAGGATCCTGTCCTGTGTGAAATAAACCTTCAGGCATCTAATTTGTGCTAATATTGTTGTGCAGGCAGGAGTCCACGTTTACTACTCAAAATCGTTTGGGACAATACTGTGTTGCAGTCCGGACTCAAAAGGCCCCATTTGCTAATCAAAATCCTTAGGGCTAATATGGGGGTGCAGGCACCTGGCCCCATTTGCCATCAAAATTGTTAGGGGTAATTTTGGGGTGCAGCCAGGAGACCCCATTTGCTAATCAAAATTGTTAGGGCTAATTTTTGGGTGCAGGCAACAGGCCTAATTTGCTAATCAAAATCATTAGGACTAATATTGTTGTTCAGGCACACTATCTCAGAAAATAAATACTGATTGTTCATTTAGTGACAGGTGACTGACAGGTCCGGGCCTAGGGTTGTGAAACAGCTGGTTAAAAGAGGGGAAGCATACATACAACATGAGAGGGAAAAAGCGAGGTCATGGTGGAAGGAATAGGCTTTGTGTTCGACGTGGGTTAGGTGGTAATGTTACTGAAAGCTTTACTGAACAAACACCAACTTGTCCTATCCAAAGACCACTGACAACATATCTTACTGAATGGGGTACTTGACTCCCTTTCTTTGGCAGCTACACAGCGGTACACCTTGTAGATGAGGGCCAGAAAGAGCATGTGCTTCAGTGGATGGCAAGCACCTTTTCTTCCACTTTAACATCACACACATACAGTACAATCCTCAGAGGTAGCACCCCAATTACCTTTGTTTACCCCCGTATCACAACTTTCCAACCACCCAACTGACCGTGGGAAACCACAGATGGGCAGGTCTGCAGAGCTGTCTACACATTCTATTCCATGGGCATCAGAGGTCTGCTCCAAAGATTCACAGAGGAGGAAAGCATCTGCACCAATGCCCAAAAAATTTTCCTGTTAGATCAGGGGCCGAACAAAGTAGGATCCAGGCATAAACCAGACCCTCATCACCAGACATTAACCCCTGGGGGTGGAGATGATACTGATGAGACTCAGACACCCGAGGCGCACATGCACTGTATTGTGTTGTCAGGGCAGGAAAAAGGAGGAGGGTGACTGTCAGGGCAAGGAATGGGAGAACAGAGAGGATGACGATGAGGTTGTAGATCCCACTTGGTGTGAACCCAAAGGCACACAGCTGAGTAGCTCAGCAGAGGAGGTAGAGGAGGTAACGTTGCGGCTTACCACACAGACACAGAGTGATGCAACCACAACAAGCACTGCATCCTCAGCCACAACTGTGGTTGTGGCCAGTACTGGTCACGAGTGTGAAGTTCACATGGGCGGCAAGGGTTGGCTAGCCTGGGCCTTTTTAAGACAGCAAAGGATGACTCAACTCACATTATCTGTCAACTTTGCAAAAAAACAACTCAGTAGAGGCAAAAATTGCAGTAATTTGATCAATATATGCGTGAACCGGCATATGTGCGATTAAAATGCCTTAGTCTAGGAATCACACTGTGCTAAAATGCGGACTAGCGGGCCACCCGCCATCCCATCAATCACCTCTGCTACTTCTTCCTCCTCCGTCACTGTGCCGACACAGTGGAATTCCACTCTGCACATGTTACATCAGTGACAAGCTCTGGTGCAGTATGTCCTTTTGCATAGCCTGGGCCAACAAAGTATGGACGTGGTGCAAATCACTTTTGCAGAGTGGGTACAGATGAAGGACCTCTACACCCTTCTGCATAGCTTTGAAATGGCAATTAAGATGGTAAGCGCTGACGATTCCGTCATCAGCATCACTATTCCGGTCATCTACATGCTGGAGCACAGTGTGAATATTCTGTGGAAGGAGGTGGTGGTCCCAGAGGAAGAGATGGAAGCAGAGGAGTATGCGGAAGGAATTACATTATCTCTAAGTTCCAGATGGTTGTCGCACAGGCGGGTGCCTTGGGAAGGTGGATTTCAGCGATTGAAGGGGGCTCATGGTAACAAAGTGTTAGTGAAGGTGCAATAAATGGAGGAGGACGAGGAGGATAAGGAGGTGATGGGCGTGCAACAGTCAGGAGATGAAGAGGATAATGATCCCCTCTCTGTTGTCCATGGTTGGCGGGCGGGGACGGAGGAAGCAAGCTTGAGTGTTACCCTGCCACCAGCACACCATGGACTTGGACCTCATGGAAGCCCCCGAAACATGACATAAGTGCTTTCTTGCCGCACTATCTGCAACATGATGCCTGTATTGTTAGGATTAGAAATTGTGCTGACTACAGGCCACAAAGGGACGTGCGCATGCTGGAATATCGAAACATGCCTGTAGACAATATTAAGAATGGTTTCCCCCAATATAGCAGAGAGGCACAAAGTGTGCATTGCAGTTATAGCCTTCCAACTCCAGGAAAGTCCAATTGTCAACGCAAAACATTAGCATCAGCAGTGTAAATGGCATAAGCAATTTTTATGAGTTGTTTCACACATTATTTAGACCAGCCCTTGCACCAAAAATACAGCAAAAAGGGGTAGCACCGCTTACCTGCCCAGGTCTCTGAACAAATGCACTACAGGATTCAGCCAGCCCATGTAGCTAAGATGTCGGCAACACAGGTGCAAAATACCAAATAGACAGCCACTCACAGCCTACCAATTAATGGAGGGGGTGACTGCTTGGTATATGTTTGCACAATAAAAGCCTGTATAGGGCTCTGTTCACATACAGGTAATGCATAGTGTCTGGTTCACAGCCTATTAGTCACGCCCATACTATTCGATTAGGCGGGCTGGCCAGCACTTTCTCTATACATTCCATGTGGACATCCCTGTACACCAGACCCAACGTGCTTGGCTGGCTGCACCCTGAAAAATAAAGTGCACAAAATACATATAAATATACAGTATGTGGTATTGGTCAATATTTTGGCCAAGATATGCAAGCCTGCAACCATATACAGTAGGTATTTTGCACATGTGTTGCCAACATCTTTGCTTCACGGACTGGCTGCATCCTGTAGTGCATTTGTTCAGAAGCCTGGGCAGGTAAGCGGTGCTGCCCCTTTTTTAGCTGTATTTTTTAATTTTTGGAGGATTTTCAGTCCTCTTTTGTGGCTTTGCTACTAGATTAGTGATAGGACTCGCAAGCGTGAGGATCATTGAAGTTGGGTTGCGAACTTGCATATCTTTAATTATTACAGTTTTACATTTCAAAGGGGGTGTACTCATTTATACTGAGTACTGTATATATACATTCATTCACACTGAGGACATATGGATGTTGCAAACAAAATATATTAGTTTTACTTTTCAAATGGGGTGTATTCATTTATGCTGAGTACTGCATCTATATACGAGTATATATATCTATATATATATATATATATATATATCTATATATATATATATATATATATATATGTACTAGATTGTGGCCCGATTCTAACGCATCGGGTATTCTAGAATATGCATGTCCCCGTAGTATATGGACAATGATGATTCCGACTGTGCCCATCGCTGATTGGTCGAGGCAACCTTTTTTACATCATCGTCGCCATAGCAACCATTATGACATCTACGTCGATACTGTGCCCGTCGCTGATTGGTCGAGGCCGCCAAACGGCCTCGACCAATCAGCGAATAAATAAACGGGACAGACAGACAGACAGACAGAAAAACCCTTAGACAATTATATATATAGATATACACACATATTCACACTGAGGACATATGGATGTTGCAAACAAATATATTACAGTTTTACTTTTCAAAGGTGGTGTACTTAATTTATTCTGAGTACTGTATATCTATATATATATACTAGATGGCAGCCCGATTCTAAAGAATCGGGAGTCTAGAATCCATATATACTTTATTTATTCAAATGTAAGAATAATACAATTAATAAATAATAGTAAGAAAGAACAAAAAATGGCTGCACTCACCAGCTCTTGACAATTCTTGACAGTACGGCACATTTCTGATTGGTCGCTCGCGGCAGGCGGCAACCAATCAGACAAGTGCCGCGCACCACGAAGGCATATATCTTTGTCCACCCTGAGCAGGTGTAGGACGCTGGTGACGTCACTTATCTCCGGACATTATCTCCGGACAAAGCCACGGAAGTTGGCACAAATTGCCGGAAGTAGTATTCTAGGCAATTATATATTAGATTTTAATGTTATCAGTGTTTACCTTTTAACGTTTATATTGTATTGTCCTGTCACCAGCCATGTGTACGATTATCGGCCGAAAGCCTCTCTGGAACCAATAATCACCCCATGTAAAGGTATCTTTATAAGTTAAAGATTCAGAATACTATGACTTTTATCATATCCTGAACAGTCAAGTTTTTTATGAACCGTTAAGGTTTTCTGGTTGAAGTAAAAAAAACTCTGAGTGTTTACAGTTTGAAACCATAAAATGTTGAAAAATTATGTCATTCTTGAGTATATCACTCAATGGTGCTCATAAACGTGTCAAATTTGATCTATAATATACTTTAATATACGTTACTTTAATCTTTAATATACTTAAGAACAGGGCCCCAGACATCACACAGGGGGTCTGAAACACCGCACAGTGGTCCAAAATATCACTGTGCTCTGCCTGGGGCCCCATATGCTGCCTGGGGCCCCTGTGCTCTGCCTGGGGCCCCATATGCTGCCTGGGGCCCCTGTGCTCTGCCTGGGGCCCCATGTTCTGCCTGGGGCCCCTGTGCTCTGCCTGGGGCCACTGTGCTCTGCCTGGGGCCCCATATGCTGCCTGGGGCCCCTGTGCTCTGCCTGGGACCACTGTGCTCTGCCTGGGGCCCCATATGCTGCCTGGGGCCCCTGTGCTCTGCCTGGGGCCCCATGTTCTGCCTGGGGCCACTGTGCTCTGCCTGGGGCCCCATAGGCTGCCTGGGGCCCCTGTGCTCTGCCTGGGGCCACTGTGCTCTGCCTGGGGCCCCATATCCTGCCTGGGGCCCCTGTGCTCTGCCTGGGGCCACTGTGCTCTGCCTGGGGCCCCATATGCTGCCTGGGGCCACTGTGCCCTGCCTGGGGCCCCATATGCTGCCTGGGGCCCCTGTGCTCTGCCTGGGGCCCCATAAGCTGCCTGGGGCCCCTGTGCTCTGCCTGGGGCCCCATGTTCTGCCTGGGGCCCCTGTGCTCTGCCTGGGGCCACTGTGCTCTGCCTGGGGCCCCATATGCTGCCTGGGGCCCCTGTGCTCTGCCTGGGGCCCCATATGCTGCCTGGGGCCCCTGTGCTCTGCCTGGGGCCCCTGTGCTCTGCCTGGGGCCCCTGTGCTCTGCCTGGGGCCCCATGTTCTGCCTGGGGCCCCTGTGCTCTGCCTGGGGCCACTGTGCTCTGCCTGGGGCCCCATATGCTGCCTGGGGCCCCTGTGCTCTGCCTGGGGCCCCATATGCTGCCTGGGGCCCCTGTGCTCTGCCTGGGGCCACTGTGCTCTGCCTGGGGCCCCATAGGCTGCCTGGGACCACTGTGCTCTGCCTGGGGCCCCATAGGCTGCCTGGGGCCCCTGTGCTCAGCCTGGGGCCAGTGTGCTCTGCCTGGGGCCCCATATGCTGCCTGGGGCCCCTGTGCTCTGCCTGGGTGTAGGACACTGGTGACGTCACTTATCTCCGGACATTAGCTCCGGACATTAGCTCCGGACATTATCTCCGGACATTAGCTCCGGACATTATCTCCGGACATTAGCTCCGGACAAAGCCACGGAAGTTGGCACAAATTGCAGGAAGTAGTATTCTAGGCAATTATATATTAGATATATATATATATATATATGTATACATATTCACACTGAGGACATGTGGATGTTGAAATCAAAATATATATACTGTATATCTATCTATATATCTATCTATATATATATATATATATATATATATATATATATATATAAAGCTGATTGTATGTATGTGTGTGGGTGTGTGTATGTATGTATCAAGCCACACTCACTCCACAAAGCCAGATTACACCGCTGTGCTCATAACAGGAAGTTGCTGGGCACATGTAAGGGGAAAATGAGAGGATTGAGGGGAAAATGAGAGGAGTTAGGGAAAATGAGAGGAGTGAGGGGAAAATAGTGGAGTGAGGGGAAAATAGTGGAGTGAGGGGAAAATGAGGGGTGTAGGGTAAAATGAGAGGTGTGAGGTGTGTTGAGTCGCCCAGCCAGGGCAGTAGGGCACTCGGTACCGGGTCGGGTCTGCAGGGGGATGTCAAGGTGGCTGCAACCCGGTACTTGGCCCTGGGGCTCAACGGTAAAGGGGAACGGTCTTTAAAGGGGAAAATGTTCAAAGTCTGTCGTGACGCCACCTGTGGTGTTCGGTCAATAGTGGGACCGACGCTGCGTTAAAGGGGTCCTCTGGGGGATGTTATTGCAGCACTGATTGTACACTTCCCACAGATGAAGCGGGTAACCCAGGGGTCCTAAGGTGTGTTACATAGTTACATAGTTATTAAGGTTGAAGGAAGACTGTAAGTCCATCTAGTTCAACCCATAGCCTAACCTAACATGCCCTAACATGTTGATCCAGAGGAAGGCAAAAAAAAAACATGTGGCAAAGAGTAACTCCACCATGGGGAAAAAAATTCCTTCCCGACTCCACATACGGCAATCAGACTAGTTCCCTGGATCAACGCCTTATCAAGGAATCTAGTGTATATACCCTGTAAGATTATACTTTTCCAGAAAGGTATCCAGTCCCCTCTTAAATTTAAGTAACGAATCACTCATTACAACATCATACGGCAGAGAGTTCCATAGTCTCACTGCTCTTACAGTAAAGAATCCGCGTCTGTTATTATGCTTAAACCTTCTTTCCTCCAGACGTAGAGGATGCCCCCTTGTCCCTGTCTCAGGTCTATGATTAAAAAGATCATCAGAAAGGTCTTTGTACTGTCCCCTCATATATTTATACATTAAAATAAGATCACCCCTTAGTCTTCGTTTTTCCAAACTAAATAGCCCCAAGTGTAATAACCTATCTTGGTATTGCAGACCCCCCAGTCCTCTAATAACCTTGGTCGCTCTTCTCTGCACCCGCTCCAGTTCAGCTATGTCTTTCTTATACACCGGAGACCAGAACTGTGCACAGTATTCTAAGTGTGGTCGAACTAGTGACTTGTATAGAGGTAAAATTATGTTCTCCTCATGAGCATCTATGCCTCTTTTAATACATCCCATTATTTTATTTGCCTTTGTAGCAGCTGCCTGACACTGGCCACTGAATATGAGTTTGTCATCCACCCATACACCCAGGTCTTTTTCATTGACGGTTTTGCCCAGAGTTTTAGAATTAAGCACATAGTTATACATCTTATTACTTCTACCCAAGTGCATGACCTTACATTTATCCCCATTAAAGCTCATTTGCCATTTATCAGCCCAAGCTTCTAGTTTACATAAATCATCCTGTAATATAAAATTGTCCTCCCCTGTATTGAATACCCTGCAGAGTTTAGTGTCATCTGCAAATATTGAAATTCTACTCTGAATGCCCCCTACAAGGTCATTAATAAATATGGTAAAAAGAAGAGGGCCCAATACTGACCCCTGTGGTACCCCACTGCTAACCGTGACCCAGTCCGAGTGTGCTCCATTAATAACCACCCATTGTTTCCTATCCCTGAGCCAGCTCTCAACCCACTTACACATATTTTCCCCTATCCCCATTACTCTCATTTTATGTAACAACCTTTTGTGTGGCACCGTATCAAAAGCTTTGGAAAAGTCCATATATACTACGTCCACTGGGTTCCCTTGGTCCAGTCCGGAACTTACCTCTTCATAGAAGCTGATCAAATTAGTCTGACATGAACGGTCCCTAGTAAACCCGTGCTGATACTGGGTCATGAGGTTATTCCTCTTCAGATACTCCAGCATAGCATCCCTTAGAATGCCCTCCAGGATTTTACCCACAGTAGAGGTTAAGCTTACTGGCCTATAATTACCGAGTTCAGTTTTTGCCCCTTTTTTTAATATTGGCACCACATTTGCTATACGCCAGTCCTGTGGTACAGACCCTGTTATTATGGAGTCTTTAAAGATTAAAAATAATGGTCTATCAATGACTGTACTTAGTTCCTGCAGTACTCGGGGATGTATCCCATCCGGGCCCGGAGATTTGTCAATTTTAGTTATTTTTAGACGCCGCTGTACTTCCTGCTGGGTTAAGCAGGTGACATTTAATGGGGAATTTTCATCACTAGTCATTTTGTCTGCCATGGGATTTTCTTTTGTAAATACTGATGAAAAAAAGTCATTTAGCATATTGGCTTTTTCCTCATCCTCATCCACCATTTCACCCAGACTATTTTTAAGGGGGCCAACACTGTCATTTTTTAGTTTCTTACTATTTATATAGTTAAAGAATATTTTGGGATTATTTTTACTCTCTCTGGCAATGAGTCTCTCTGTCTCAATCTTTGCTGCCTTGATTTGCTTTTTACAGAATTTATTTAATTTTCTGTATTTATTTAATGCCTCCTCACTACCTACTTCCTTTAATTCTCTAAATGCTTTCTTTTTGTCCCTTATTGCGCCCCTTACAGCTCTATTTAGCCATATTGGTTTCCTCCTATTTCTAGTATGTTTATTCCCATACGGTATATACTGTGCACAGGTCCTATCCAGGATGCTAATAAATGTCTCCCATTTTCTTTGTGTATTTTTGTGTCTCAGGATATCGTCCCAGTTAATTGCACCAAGATCCTCTCTCATCCGTTGGAAATTTGCCCTCCTGAAGTTTAGTGTCCTTGTCACCCCCCTACTACCCATCTTATTAAAGGTTACATGAAAACTTATTATTTTGTGATCACTATTCCCCAAGTGACCCCCAACCCTTATATTTGATATGCGGTCTGGCCTGGTGGTTAATATTAGGTCTAGCAGTGCCCCCCTCCTTGTTGGGTCCTGAACCAGTTGTGAAAGGTAATTGTCTCTCATAGTTGTCAAAAACCGATTACCTTTGCTGGAACTGCAGGTTTCTGTTCCCCAATCTATTTCAGGGTAGTTGAAGTCCCCCATAATAATGACTTCTCCTTGAGTCGCAGCTTCATCTATTTGCTTTACGAGGATATTCTCCATTGCTTCCATTAGTTTTGGAGATTTATAACAAACCCCTATCAGTAATTTATTATTTTTTCCCCCTCCCCTTATCTCCACCCACAGGGACTCTACATTTTCATTAAATTCACCTATATTATCACGCAGGATGGGTTTTAAGGAAGATTTTACATATAGACACACGCCTCCCCCTCGCTTATCTGTACGGTCATTTCTGAACAGGCTATAGCCCTGCAAGTTAACAGCCCAGTCATGGCTCTCATCCAGCCATGTTTCAGATATCCCCACCATGTCATAATTATGTTCCAACAACATTAGTTCTAATTCGTCCATTTTGTTGGCGAGGCTTCTGGCATTAGTATACATGCACTTGATGTTCCTCTCTGTACCTCTATTCTTTCTTAAATTACTAACTGTTCTAACCCCACCCTCCATGCCACCGCCACCCCCAACTTCCTCATTTGTGCCCAGGTCTCTATCTGCACTATCTTCCCCTCCTATAAAATGAATACCCTCCCCCCCAATCCCTAGTTTAAACACTCCTCCAACCTTCTAACCATTTTCTCCCCCAGCACAGCTGCACCTTCCCCATTGAGGTGCAGCCCGTCCCTAGCGTAGAGCCTGTAGCCAACTGAGAAGTCGGCCCAGTTCTGCAGGAACCCAAACCCCTCCTTCCTACACCAATTCTTGAGCCACTTATTAACCTCCCTAATCTCCCGTTGCCTCTCTGGCGTGGCACGTGTGGCAAGGTGATGAATGCCGTTGAATAAGTGGAGGACACAAGTTGTAAAGTCTTTACCCGGTTTACTGTAGTTAGCAGGCCACAGTCCAGGGTATCAGGCACGGATGATGGTATGGCCTGGCCGGCTCAGGGGCAATGGAGGGTTCCCTTGCTCCAGTAGAGGTCCTTGACCCTTTCCAACTAGCGTCTGCTGTGTATGAAGTCCCTGCTGCCTGAAGCTTTCTGCAGAGTCCTTTATTCCCCCTGTCCTGAGACAGGTACTTGCATGACAGGCAGCTTGAGCCATTTTACAGGGACTCTATCATGCCCCGGGCTCCTCAGGTGCTGCTGCGTCTCAGGTGTGGTGTGGGCCAATCACATAAAGTTCTTAGTCCTCCGGTTCTGCCAAGTGTCGTACAGTTCCACTAAGGCCTCAGGGTCCCAGTAGCCGGCTTCTGCGCTATGGCTCTGAGGGTGCCCGGTTATAGTTCCCCTCTGAGTCCTGTTCCTCTCCTTTGCTCCTTCTTTTCCAGCTACTCCACATCCAACCCTTCAGGTCTTCCTCCTTCCAGAGGCTGCAGCTCCCTCGTAGCTGCCAGGCATCTGTGTTTGCTCTGCGTCTCTCCTAGACGTCTGCTCTGCTTGGTCTCCCAGGACCAACCATCTTCCTTGGTCTCCTAGGACCAACTACCCTAACTCCTCCTTCAGGTCAGGATACATATAGCTTAGGGAAGATCTCCTGAATCCGGGTCTTGAGCTCCCCCTCCTGGCCTGGATTCAGAATGTGTTGCAGGCGTGTGCCTTACCAGGTGAAGAGAACTCCATTGCCTCTGAGCATGACATTACCCTCCCCGAAGGAAAAGCAACATCACTGCAGCAACCGACCACCTGCGGGGCTGCACTCCCCCCGTTAACACCAGTACTCCCGGATCGGGAAAAGGAAAAAACAGGCATTACAGGTAAAAACAATTTTGAGACATGCATGTCAACAGGTGAACAGGTTAACTTATGCACTCCTTTATGGGAGGTACGATTCTTGAACGTTGCAAAAATAACATTAAACATAAGTGCACACAGGTAAAAGTGCAAACATTGTAGTAAGCAAGGCGCATTGACCAGTCCTGGTCTCTTCTGTGCCATGCAGGTCTGCTCCTGTAAAGCAAAACAGGTATATAAATGCATAGTTACATAGTTACATAGTTATTAAGGTTGAAGGAAGACTTTAAGTCCATCTAGTTCAACCCATAGCCTAACCTAATATGCCCTAACATGTTGATCCAGAGGAAGGCAAAAAAAACCCATGTGGCAAAGAGTAAGCTCCAATTTGGGGAAAAAAATTCCTTCCCGACTCCACATACGGCAATCAGACTAGTTCTCTGGATCAACGCCCTATCAAGGAATCTAGTGTATATACCCTGTAACATTATACTTTTCAAGAAAGGCATCCAGTCCCCTCTTAAATTTAAGTAATGAATCACTCATTACAACATCATACGGCAGAGAGTTCCATAGTCTCACTGCTCTTACAGTAAAGAACCCACGTCTGTTATTATGCTTAAACCTTCTTTCCTCCAGACGTAGAGGATGCCCCCTTGTCCCTGTCTCAGGTCTATGATTAAAAAGATCATCAGAAAGGTCTCTGTACTGTCCCCTCATATATTTATACATTAACATAAGATCACCCCTTAGCCTTCGTTTTTCCAAACTAAAAAGCCCCAAGTGTAATAACCTATCTTGGTATTGCAGACCCCCCAGTCCTCTAATAACCTTGGTCGCTCTTCTCTGCACCCGCTCTAGTTCAGCTATGTCTTTCTCATACACCGGAGACCAGAACTGTGCACAATATTCTAAGTGTGGTCGAACTAGTGACTCGTATAGTGGTAAAATTATGTTCTCCTCATGAGCATCTATGCTTCTTTTAATGCATCCCATTATTTTATTTGCCTTTGTAGCAGCTGCCTGACACTGGCCACTGAATATGAGTTTGTCATCCACCCATACACCCAGGTCTTTTTCATTGACGGTTTTGACCAGAGTTTTAGAATTAAGCACATAGTTATACATCTTATTACTTCTACCCAAGTGCATGACCTTACATTTATCCCCATTAAAGCTCATTTGCTATTTATCAGCCCAAGCTTCTAGTTTACATAAATCATCCTGTAATATAAAATTGTCCTCCCCTGTATTGATTACCCTGCAGAGTTTAGTGTCATCTGCAAATATTGAAATTCTACTCTGAATGCCCCCTACAAGGTCATTAATAAATATGGTAAAAAGAAGAGGGCCCAATACTGACCCCTGTGGTACCTCACTGCTAACCCAGTCCGAGTGTGCTCCATTAATAACCACCCTTTGTTTCCTATCCCTGAGCCAGCTCTCAACCCACTTGCACATATTTTCCCCTATCCCCATTATTCTCATTTTATGTATCAACCTTTTGTGTGGCACCGTATCAAAAGCTTTTGAAAAGTCCATATACACTACATCTACTGGGTTCCCTTGATCCAGTCCGGAACTTACCTCTTCATAGAAGCTGATCAGATTAGTCTGACATGAACGGTCACTAGTAAACCCGTGCTGATACTGGGTCATGAGGTTATTCCTCTTCAGATACTCCAGTATAGCATCCCTTAGAATGCCCTCCAGGATTTTACCCACAGTAGAGGTTAAGCTTACTGGCCTATAATTTCCGAGTTCAGTTTTTGTCCCCTTTTTGAATATTGGCACCACATTTGCTATACGCCAGTCCTGTGGTACAGACCCTGTTATTATGGACTCTTTAAAGATTAAAAATAATGGTCTATCAATTACTGTACTTAATTCCTGCAGTACTCGGGGGTGTATCCCATCCGGGCCCGGAGATTTGTCAATTTTTGTGATTTTTTAACGCCGCCGTACTTCCTGCTGGGTTAAGCAGGTAACATTTAATTGGGAATTTTTATCACTAGTCATATTGGCTGCCATGGGATTTTCTTTTGTAAATACTAATGAAAAAAAGTCATTTTAGCATATTGGCTTTTTCCTCATCCTCATCCACCATTTCACCCAGACTATTTTTAAGGGGGCCAACACTATCATTTGTTAGTTTCTTACTATTTATGTAGTTAAAGAATATTTTGGGATTATTTTTACTCTCTCTGGCAATGAGTCTCTCTGTCTCAATCTTTGCTGCCTTGATTTGCTTTTTACAGAATTTATTTAATTTTCTGTATTTATTTAATGCCTCATCACTACCTACTTCCTTTAATTCTCTAAATGCTTTCTTTTTGTCACTTATTGCGCCCCTTACAGCTCTATTTAGCCATATTGGTTTCCTCCTATTTCTAGTATGTTTATTCCCATACGGTATATACTGTGCACTGGTCCTATCCAGGATGCTAATAAATGTCTCCCATTTTCTTTGTGTATTTTTATGTCTCAGGATATCGTCCCAGTTAATTGCACCAAGATCCTCTCTCATCCGTTGGAAATTTGCCCTCGTGAAGTTTAGTGGCCTTGTAACCCCTCTATTACACATCTTATTAAAGGAGACATGAAAACTTATTATTTTGTGATCACTATTCCCCAAGTGACCCCCAACCCTTATATTTGCTATGCGGTCTGGCCTGTTGGTTAATATTAGGTCTAGCAGTGCCCCCCTCCTTGTTGGGTCCTGAACCAGTTGTGAAAGGTAATTGTCTCTCATAGTTGTCAAAAACCGATTACCTTTACTGGAACTGCAGGTTTCTGTTCCCCAATCCCAATCAGGGTAGTTGAAGTCCCCCATAATAATGACTTCTCCTTGAGTCGCAGCTTCATCTATTTGCTTTACGAGGATATTCTCCATTGCTTCCATTATTTTTGGAGACTTATAACAAACTCCTATCAGTAATTTATAATTTTTTCCCCCTCCCCTTATCTCCACCCACAGGGACTCTACATTTTCATTAAATTCACCTATATTATCACGCAGGATGGGTTTTAAGGACGATTTTACATACAGACACACCCCTCCCCCTCGCTTATCTGTACGGTCATTTCTGAAAAGGCTATAGCCCTGCAAGTTAACAGCCCAGTCATGGCTCTCATCCAGCCACGTCTCAGATATCCCCACCATGTCATAATTATGCTCCAACAACATTAGTTCTAATTCGTCCATTTTGTTGGAGAGGCTTCTGGCATTAGTATACATGCACTTGATGTTCCTCTCTGTACCTCTATTCTTTCTTAAATTACTAACTGTTCTAACCCCACCCTCCATGCCACCGCCACCCCCAACTTCCTTATTTGTGCCCAGGTCTCTATCTGCACTATCTTCCCCTCCTATAAATTGAATACCCTCCCCCCAATCCCTAGTTTAAACACTCCTCCAACCTTCTAGCCATTTTCTCCCCCAGCACAGCTGCACCTTCCCCATTGAGGTGCAGCCCGTCCCTAGCGTAGAGCCTATAGCCAACTGAGAAGTCGGCCCAGTTCTGCAGGAACCCAAACCCCTCCTTCCTACACCAATTCTTTAGCCACATATTAACCTCCCTAATCTCCCGTTGCCTCTCTGGCGTGGCACGTGGTACAGGCAGTATTTCGGAAAATACCACGTTGGAGGTCCTTGCTTTCAGCTTGCAGCCTAATTCCCTGAAATCATCTTTAAGGACCTTCCACCTACCTCTAACTTTGTCATTTGTGCCAATGTGCACCATGACCGCTGGGTCCTCACCAGCCCCTCCCAGTAATCTGTCCACCCGATCAGCGATGGGCCGGACTCGAGCGCCAGGTAGGCAGCACACCGTTCGACGATCCTTGTCTTTGTGACAGATTGCCCTGTCTGTTCCCCTAATAATTGAGTCCCCCACTACCAGCACCTGTCTGGCTTGCCCTGCTCTCCCATTTCCCTCCTTACTGGAGCAGTCACTCCTCCGGCTTTCAGAGGACAAGCCTGGCCACAGCAGTGCTACCCCTGTACTGGCACCCCCCTCATCTGCCAACTTAGCAAATTTATTGGGGTGTGCCAGATCAGGACTAGCCTCCCTGGCACTCTTCCCTCTACCCTGCTTCCTAACTGTTACCCAGCTAACTGCCTCACTGTCCTGCAGCTCCATCCTACCACCCCCCCCCTTATCTATCCCATTGAGCGTCTGCTCAGTGAGCAGAAGACTCCTCTCCATATTGTCTATGGATCTCAGTGTTGCCAGCTGCACATTTAGATTCAGAATCTGGGTTTCCAAATGCACAACGTGCTCACATCTCGCACAGCAGTATGCACCCTCGACCGGCTGATCAAGGACTGCATACATGTGGCAAGATGTGCACTGGATGGCATTAGCAATAGTGGAGCACATTTCCTAATGGGGATTGCACCACACAAACGTTAAATAAAAAATAAATGCAAAGTATTAATAAAAAACAGACAGCAATTCAGCAATTCCTCCCTTGGAAACTCCCTGATTCCAAAGTCACTGAATCACAAGTCACACACTTACCGCCGTTCACACTTACACTCAGGTCACACTCAGCTCGCTCACACTCGCTATGCTGAAGATTTAAAGATTTTTTTTTTCTCTCTCTATTTCCCCTCAACAGCAAGCTACCTTGCTGTTCAAATGCACCTCCAAAAAGGGCAGTGCTGTATATGCAGCGCCCCAGAGTCCTAGTAGTTGCAGTAATGCCACTCCGCCGCTAAGGGGAGCGATGTTACGTCTGATTGTACAAAAAGAGTTCACCTGACCAGGTATCACAGTCACACACTACACTTCACACTATGGCCACCAGGGGGAGCAAAAGGTTTTATTTATTAGGCCACTCCTCACATTCTGGTAAAACTGGGGGTTGGATAGGAAGTTAGAGAGAAGCTGACATCCTGTGAGAGAGGGTGTTGCGGGGAAAGATTCAGGGGGGTCTCTGTCAGGGGTGGGATCCTGACAGTGGCCTAGCAAGAGACAGATCGTTACGGAGCCTGCACTACCTTGCGGCGGCATCCTAAGAAAGGACAAGAAGCGAAGTATATTGTGGAGAAGTGAGAAACGAGATCACAGCACTAAGGAGATAATACCGGGAGGAGTCGTGCCCCTAAGATCGTGGCAACATCCTTCTGAGGCGCGTAGCCGGTGGCCGGAAGACCGAGGGAGTACTGGCTCTACGCACTACTCCGATCGCGGCAGGGCAGTTAACTCTAGGTTGGCTATCTCACCTATTCACCTAAGCAGACAACGGAGGCAATTGTGGGAGAGGGGCGTCTCTAGAGTCCCTATAAAAAAGCTCCAGGCCTACCCCGTCATACGGGTGCATCCTATCCACACTGGGGGATGGAGAGAAAGAGAACATCAGAAACAGATACAAAGGTTGTGAGGATTATCCCGTGGTGCTCAGCAGGGAGGTACTACAACACACAGGCGCAAGTAGGAAGGCTACTGATTTCCACCAGTAAAGGGAACTCTGGATGTTTCTTCGGACCGGCCGGTCTCAGCCAGCCCTGTTAGCAGTGCTCTGGATTGTGGATACCGAAGTCTACAGTAAAAGGTAAAGAGACTGCAACCCTGTGTCTTCGTTATTTACTGCGACCTACACCATCATTATCTACACCTCAAGGGCAGCCCTGGGGACATACTTCACCTGTGGGAAGGTATACCATCTAGCTGCCATTCCATCACCCCAGCGGACCCCTAGCAGCGTCGGTCATCCTGACCGAATACCACAGGTGGCGTCACGAACACTTGACAAACTTCTACCTACACCTTTTATTGGACGCCCCTTAGCAGGGCCACGGACCGGGTCGGGCCACCGTGACATCCCCAGAACCGAGACAGAAGGACCCGGTACCGAGTACCCCGCTGCCCTGCGTCTGGGGGCGCTCCATATACTACTGTGTGGGCTGTTCTATAAACTACTGTGTGGGCTGTGCTATATACTACTGTGTGGGCTGTGCTATATACTAAGTGGCTGTGCTATATACTACTATATGGGCTGTGCTATATACTACTATGTGGGCTGTGCTATATACTATGGGGGTATATTATATTCTATGGGGGAGGCTGTGTTATATACTATGTGGCTGTGTTATATATTTGGGGGGTACAGTTCTGCTCACGCTTCCAGCGCGCGGCAATATCAAAGAGAAAGGGCACCAGAACAGGTGTCAATCTATTTGGGAAAGCGGTTTCCAGGAAAACAGTTATCCATATTTACTGTAAAGAAACAAACATCAAAATAACATATATACAACAGTTAGTACACGCAGGTGAATGTGCTTTACTTCTGCTTCTTCCAGGGCAGGTCCTGGCGTGTACGGCTTCCTGACTGGGAAAGTTCATTAACACAGGGGCAGGGCCGGCATTAGGGGCAGGCAGACCAGGCAGCTGCCTGGGGCCCCCACTCCTCCAGGGGCCCCCAGGTAGCGTCAAGTCACGCAGCCGCTATGGGGCCCCTGTGAGGCAGGGGGGCCCGCCTGCCGCCAGCGCTGACTCCCCCACCGCATTGAACTATACCGGCGTCTGCCGGTACAGTTCAAAGCAATGATGGAGGAGAGAGCGTCACCTGACGCTCCCTCTCCCATCATTCCCCGCTCTGCCTCTGACACAGCGGGTGCGCGTCATCGCGCACTCGCTGTGTGTCAGGCAGTGCGGCGGCAGCCGCCGACACAGGAGCAGGGAGCAGCGCGGGCTCGGGGAGAGGTGGGGAGCTTGTGTTTTTTTGTTTTTTTTTTTACTGGACTGTGCGACCATTCTCGGAAGGAGAGAGGCGGGGAGGGAAGGGGGGATGTTGGCTGTGCTGTGTACTATTGTATGGGCTGTGCTGTATACTACTGTGGGCAGTGCTGTATACTACTGTGGGCAGTGCTGTATACTCCTGTGGGCTGTGCTGTATACTCCTGTGGGCAGTGCTGTGTACTACTGTATGGGCAGTGCTGTATACTGCTGTGGGCTATGCTGTATACTCCTGTGGGCTGTGCTGTATACTGCTGTGGGCAGTGCTGTATACTGCTGTGGGCTGTGCTGTATACTCCTGTGGGCAGTGCTGTATACTCCTGTGGGCTGTGCTGTGTACTACTGTATGGGCAGTGCTGTATACTACTGTGGGCAGTGCTGTATACTCCTGTGGGCTGTGCTGTATACTACTGTGGGCTGTGCTGTATACTCCTGTGGGCTGTGCTGTATACTACTGTGGGCAGTGCTGTATACTCCTGTGGGCTGTGCTGTATACTCCTGTGGACTGTGCTGTATACTCCTGTGGGCTGTGCTGTATACTACTGTGGGCAGTGCTGTATACTACTGTGGGCAGTGCTGTATACTCCTGTGGGCAGTGCTGTATACTCCTGTGGGCTGTGCTGTATACTCCTGTGGGCTGTGCTGTATACTACTGTGGGCTGTGCTGTATACTACTGTGGGCAGTGCTGTATACTACTGTGGGCAGTGCTGTATACTATATGGGCAGTGCTGTATACTACTGTGTGGGCTGTTCTATCAACTACTGTGTGGGCTGTGCTATATACTACTGTGTGGGCTGTGCTATATACTAAGTGGCTGTGCTATATACTACTATATGGGCTGTGCTATATACTACTATGTGGGCTGTGCTATATACTATGGGGGTATATTATATTCTATGGAGGAGGCTGTGTTATATACTATATGGCTGTGTTATATATTTGGGGGGTACATTATACATTATATGCTGTGGAGGAGGCTGTGTTATATACTATGGGGGGGCTGCATTATACTCTGGGGGGCTTTATTAGATTTTATGAGGGATGATTGCATCATACCCTTTGATGGGGCTACATTATATTCTATGGGGAGGTGGGCTGTATTATATCCTGTTCGGGGCTACATTATATTCTATGGGGGGGCTGTATTATATTTATATTCCTTGATGGGTGATTGCATCATACTCTATGAGGGGGCTACATTATACTATATGGGGAGGTTACATTATACTCTGTGGGGGGGTTACATTATACTCTGGGGTGGCTGCATTATACTCTGTGGGGTGGTGGCTGCATTATACTATATGTGGGTTGAATTATACTGTATCGAGGACTATGGGGAATACATTATACTATATGAAGAACTATGGGGTGCATTATACTATGGGAAGTGAATTGTACTACATGGATGACTATGGCGGTGCATTATACTATATGGAGCACTGTGAGGAGTGTATTATGCTATATGGAGGACTGAGGAGTATATTTTAATGTATGGAGGACTATGAGGAGTGTATTATACCATATGGAGGACTATGGGAAGTGTATAATACTATATGGAGGACTATGAGGAGTGTATTATACTATATGGAGGACTATGGGGCACATTATATTATATGGAGGACTATGGGGTGTGCATTTTAAAATATGGAGGACTGTGGTGCACATTATAATATATGGAGGACTATGGGGTGTATTGTACTAAACAAGCAAAATGCTGCATATTCATTGGGTGATTGGATTGTTTATGCCGGAATAAAAATCCTTGTTCTCAGCAGCACATCGCCGGTGTAAACTGTAGATGTGCTGCTGATAACATGATACTGTATGGTGATCTGTTAGTGATCTATTAGTGATCGTTCTGTCCCCTTCATTCTTTCTCAGACGGTGGAAAGAAGCCGGGAAACAAGCGTCCAACGACTTCAGTATTGTCGATCACACTCGTTTAGCGGCCTGAGATCAGCGCATGTACTGTAAATACAACCGAAATGCTTCTGTATGATGTGCAATATGTTAGCATTTGGGGCCCCATTTTAAACTTTGCCTAGGGCCCCACTTTGCCTAAAACCGGCCCTGCACAGGGGTCAGCAGGTGACTCCTTTGAAGAATGTTCAAGTTCCAAAGTTTGTATAGCCCGGGTTTGCTGTTCACTCACAGTGGCTACATGATCATAAGCATGTTGAATTGGGCACCTTTTTACGTGTATTGCATAATATCCCCTTTCTCCCTGGTGCCGGGTATAAATCACTCTGTCACCAGGGTATAGATCACGGTCAGGGTGTCCCGGTGCAATTCCACATCCCTGCGATTGACAAATAGCTCTGTATGTCCGATTTGTTCCCTTATAAATCCCCATCCTCTGTCCAAATTGAAGGAGACTACAGTTCCAGATCTAATAGGTCCTCTACTGGCAGGTTTAATGGTGTGGGATTGGGCTTTGGCTAACATGTTCTTTTGTTCCATGGCCTCCCATTTAGTTTGGCGTTGTCTCTCCTACGCTGCTAGTTTAAGGATCTGCTGTTTACAATAGTCCTCCTTGTCAGTCAATTGCACACCATTTGTGGCTGTTAGTACCTCCACTGGGAATCCCATAAGATCTGTACTGGGGTGTTTCCAATGAACTGTCTCTTTGGGCCTACATGCCTTCAGGAGCGATGTTACTGGGGTCATTGGCTCAGTTAGTGTGTCACATGCATCAGTCATGCGATCCCAAGTTATGGCGGTTGTAATTTGTTTAAGCCCTAAAGTTGCTGGGGGTGCTAGTGGTCCCACTAAGGTGTCTTCAGCTACCGGGCAGTGAACATACCTGTTTCGCCGGTGCCAGTGCCTTGTTCCGTCTCCGCTGGGGTCTGGATCACTTGTTGCTGCTCCTGGTCCACGGGTTGCAGTGCCTGGTGCTGCGGTGTTGTCGTCTCGGTTGTCAGCGTCTTGCTTTTCGGCTGGACCTCACTTTCCGGTTCCGTCGGGGCAGCAGTTGCGAAGTCCAGGTTTTCCATCGGCGGTGTTGTCTCACGTTCCGGCAGGGTCTTACTTTCTGGCTCTGTCAGGGTTGCAGTTGCGAGGTCCGGATCTCCCGTTGGCGGCGTCTCCTTCTCCAGCAGTGCGTCACCTTCCCGCTCCACCGGGGTCGAAGGTGCAGGCTCCGCTGGGGCCGGGAGTGCGGTCGGTGAGTATTGTCATTGCGGCTGGGTGGTCATCATTCTCTGGACCAGGGATTCTTTCCAGGCGGCCACCGCTGTCATCTGGGCCTTTAGAAGTCGCTGGGCCAGCTCCTCCATCTCTGCGGCGAGGAGCCCAAGGTCCAGGGTAGGTTGCAGGTCCGAGGTTTCTTGCCGCTGCGGACCAAGAACATCTTTCAGGGTATCTGCTAGTTCTGGCAGCGCTTCTCCGCTGTCCACCAGGGTCTTAACCAGGTTGCGTGCAGCCATCCTGCTGCCATGCTGTTCCACATGCTTCTCTCTCACGCTTCTCGGGCTCTTTCTTCTGCAGTGCCTCCCGCACTTTCCTGCCAGCCATCTCTGGGGGTGGACCCATCCTGGTGACGGACATCTTTGTTTTGCATTACAGTCTCTGTAGGGGGTGAATCCAGCTTTCGCACCGGTGCTTGAACTCCACCCATGGCAACACATCTTCTTCCTGCTTTATCCACCTCATGGTACAGCAATGGTGGCCATATTTCAATTTCACACAGTATAATACAGACCATTGTAATCCATCGCGCACAGTACCCGGTGATGCCAGGGCACGCAATCCTGTTTGTGACGCCAAAGTTGTGTCGCCCAGCCAGGGCAGTGGGGCACTCGGTACCGGGTCTGGTCTGCAGGGGGATGTCACGGTGGCTGTTCAAAGTCTGTCGTGACGCCACATGTGGTGTTCGGTCAATAGTGGGACCGAAGCTGCGTTAAAGGGGTCCTTTGTGGGATGTTACTGCAGCACTGATGATACACTTCCCACAGGTGATGCGGGGTCCCCAGGGGTCCTAAGGTGTGTGGCAAGGTGGTGAATGCTGACGAATAAGTGGAGGACACAAGTTGTAAAGTCTTTACCCGGTTTACTGTAGTTAGCAGGCCACAGTCCAGGGTACCAGGCACGGATGATGGCATGGCCCGGCCGGCTCAGAGGCAATGGAGGGTTCCCTTGTTCCAGTAGAGGTCCGTGAGCCTTTCCAACTAGCGCCTGCAGTATATGAAGTCCCTGCTGCCTGAAGCTTTCTGCAGAGTCCTCTAATCCCGCTGTCCTGAGACAGGTACCTGCATGACGGGCAGCTTGAACCGTTTTACAGGGACTCTATCATGCCCCGGGCTCCTCAGGTGCTGCTGCGTCTCAGGTGTGGTGTGGGCCAATCACATAAAGTTCTTAGTCCTCCGGTTCTGCCAAGTGTCGTACAGTTCCACTAAGGCCTCAGGCTCCCAGTACCCAGCTTCTCTGAGGGTGCCCGGTCACAGTTCCCCTCTGAGCCCTTTTCCTCTCCTTTGCTCCTTCCTTTCCGGCTACTCCACATCCAACCCTTCAGGTCTTCCTCCTTCCAGAGGCTGCAGCTCCCTCGTGGCTGCCAGGCCTCTCTGTCTGCTCTGCGTCTCTCCTAGACATCTGCTCTGTTTGGTCTCCCAGGACCAACCGTCTTCCTTGGTCTTCTAGGACCAACTATCCTAACTCCTCCTCCAGGTCAGGATACATATAGCTTAGGGAAGCTCAACTGAATCCGGGTCTTGAGCTCCCCCTCCTGGCCTGGATTCAGAATGTGTTGCATGTGTGTGCTTTACCTGGTGAAGAGAACTCCATTGCCTCTGAGCATGACATTACCTTCCCCGAAGGAAAAGCAACATCACTGCAGCAACCGACCACCTGGGGTGCTGCATATACAGTGGGGCAAAAAAGTATTTAGTCAGTCAGCAATAGTGCAAGTTCCACCACTTAAAAAGATGAGAGGCGTCTGTAATTTACATCATAGGTAGACCTCAACTATGGGAGACAAACTGAGAAAAAAAAATCCAGAAAATCACATTGTCTGTTTTTTTATCATTTTATTTGCATATTATGGTGGAAAATAAGTATTTGGTCAGAAACAAAATTTCATCTCAATACTTTGTAATATATCCTTTGTTGGCAATGACAGAGGTCAAACGTTTTCTGTAAGTCTTCACAAGGTTGCCACACACTGTTGTTGGTATGTTGGCCCATTCCTCCATGCAGATCTCCTCTAGAGCAGTGATGTTTTTGGCTTTTTGCTTGGCAACACGGACTTTCAACTCCCTCCAAAGGTTTTCTATAGGGTTGAGATCTGGAGACTGGCTAGGCCACTCCAGGACCTTGAAATGCTTCTTACGAAGCCACTCCTTCGTTGCCCTGGTGGTGTGCTTTGGATCATTGTCATGTTGAAAGACCCAGCCATGTTTCATCTTCAATGCCCTTGCTGATGGAAGGAGGTTTACACGCAAAATCTCACGATACATGGCCCCATTCATTCTTTCATGTACCCGGATCAGTCGTCCTGGCCCCTTTGCAGAGAAACAGCCCCAAAGCATGATGTTTCCACCACCATGCTTTACAGTAGGTATGGTGTTTGATGGATGCAACTCAGTATTCTTTTTCCTCCAAACACGACAAGTTGTGTTTCTACCAAACAGTTCCAGTTTGGTTTCATCAGACCATAGGACATTCTCCCAAAACTCCTCTGGATCATCCAAATGCTCTCTAGCAAACTTCAGACCGGCCCGGACATGTACTGGCTTAAGCAGTGGGACACGTCTGGCACTGCAGGATCTGAGTCCATGGTGGCGTAGTGTGTTACTTATGGTAGGCCTTGTTACATTGGTCCCAGCTCTCTGCAGTTCATTCACTAGGTCCCCCCGCGTGGTTCTGGGATTTTTGCTCACCGTTCTTGTGATCATTCTGACCCCACGGGGTGGGATTTTGCGTGGAGCCCCAGATCGAGGGAGATTATCAGTGGTCTTGAATGTCTTCCATTTTCTAATTATTGCTCCCACTGTTGATTTCTTCACTCCAAGCTGGTTGGCTATTGCAGATTCAGTCTTCCCAGCCTGGTGCAGGGCTACAATTTTGTTTCTGGTGTCCTTTGACAGCTCTTTGGTCTTCGCCATAGTGGAGTTTGGAGTCAGACTGTTTGAGGGTGTGCACAGGTGTCTTTTTATACTGATAACAAGTTTAAACAGGTGCCATTACTACAGGTAATGAGTGGAGGAAAGAGGAGACTCTTAAAGAAGAAGTTACAGGTCTGTGAGAGCCAGAAATCTTGATTGTTTGTTTCTGACCAAATACTTATTTTCCACCATAATATGCAAATAAAATGATAAAAAAACAGACAATGTGATTTTCTGGATTTTTTTTTCTCAGTTTGTCTCCCATAGTTGAGGTCTACCTATGATGTAAATTACAGACGCCTCTCATCTTTTTAAGTGGTGGAACTTGCACTATTGCTGACTGACTAAATACTTTTTTGCCCCACTGTATATACAGTATATATATATACACAGTGCCTTGCAAAAGTATTCGGCCCCCTATGTGCTTCAAACAGAACCCTGAGACTATCACAGAGCAGGTGCATTTATACGGAGACTTGATTACACACAGGTGGATTATATTGATCATCATTAGGCATTTAGGACAACATTGGATCATTCGGAGATCCACAATGAACTTCTGGAGTGAGTTTGCTGCACTGAAAGTAAAGGGGCATGCCCAACTTTTCAGTTTTTGAATTTCCACAAAAATTTAAAATAACCAATAAATTTCGTTCAACTTCACAATTGTGTTCCAGTTGTTGTTGATTCTTCACCACAAATTTACATTTGGTATCTTTATATTTGAAGCATGATATGTGGGAAAAAGTTGAAAAGTTCCAGGGGGCCGAATACTTTCGCAAGGCACTGTATATACATACATACATATGTATATATATACAGTACAGACCAAACGTTTGGACACACCTTCTCATTTAAAGATTTTTCTGTATTTTCATGACTATGAAAATTGGACATTCACACTGAAGGCATCAAAATTATGAATTAACACCTGTGGAATTATATACTTGGGAAAAATTGGGAAAAACTATGAAAGTGTCCCCAAGTGCAGTGGCAAAAGCCATCAAGCGCTACAAAGAAACTGGCTCACATGAGGACCGCCCCAGGAAAGGAAGACCAAGAGTCACCTCTGCTTCTGAGGATAAGTTTATCCGAGTCACCAGCCTCAGAAATCATGCAGCGCCCCAGAGTCCTGGTTGCTGCAGTAATGCCGCTCTTCCACCAGGCAGAGACCAAGCACGAGATAGAGCGTTACGGAGCTGCGCCTGCACCCATTGCGGCAGCATCCTAAGAAAGGATACGAAGCGAAGTATATTGTGGAGAGTGAGAAACGAAGTCACAACACATGGAGATAATACCGGGAGGAGTTCTGCCCCAAGATCGGAATCCTCCTTCTGAGGCACGTAGCCAGTGACCGGAACACCGAGGGAGTAATAGGCTCTAAAAAATTACTTCAGAGACCCGCAGGACAGTTGATTCCAAGTTGGCTGCCTGACCTTAATACCTATGAAGACACGGAGGCAAAATTGTGGGAGAGGGGCATCACTAGGATCCCTATAAAATAGCTCCAGGCCTACCCCGTCATACGGGTTGTCCTATCCATATCATCTGGGGGACAGAGAGAGAGAGAACATCAGAAACATCCAGGAAAGTTGTGAAGACTATCCCGAGGTGCTCAGCAGGGAGGTACTACATCACACAGGCGCTAGTAGGAAGGCTACTGATTTCCACCTGGATAAGGGAACTCTGGATTTTGCCTTCGGACCGGCCGGACTCTGCCTGCCCTGTGAACGGTACTCTGGACTGTGGACTCTGAAGTCTTCAGTAAAAGGTAAAGAGACTGCAACCTTTGTGTCCTCGTTATTCATTGCGCCTTACAATGTCCACCATCACCACCTACACATCTGGGAAGCCCTGGGGACATACTTCACCTGTGGGAAGGTATATCATCTAGCTGCCATTCCATCACCCCAGCGGACCCCTAGCAGCGTCGGTCACCCTGACCGAATACCACAGGTGGCGTCACGAACACCGTACAAACTACTTCACTTTTAATTGGTCGCCCCTCAGAAGGGCCACGGTCCGGGTCGGGCCACCGTGACATCCCCAGAATCCAGAGAGATAGACCCGGTACCGAGTACCCCATTGCCCTGAACGTGGGGGCGCTCCAATCACAGGTTAACAGCAGCTCAGACAAGAGACCAGGTCAATGCCACACAGAGTTCTAGCAGCAGACACATCTCTGTCTAGAAGATGTTAAGAAGAGACTTTGTGCAGCAGGCCTTCATGGTAAAATAGCTGCTAGGAAACCACTGCTAAGGACAGGCAACAAGCAGAAGAGACTTGTTTGGGCTAAAGAACACAAGGAATGGACATTAGACCAGTGGAAATCTGTGCTTCGGTCTGATGAGTCCAAATTTCAGTTTTTTGGTTCCAACCACTGTGTCTTTGTACAATGCAGAAAAGGTGACCGGATGGACTCTACATGCCTGGTTCCCACTGTGAAGCATGGAGGAGGAGGTGTGATGGTGTGGGGGTGCTTTGCTGGTGACACTGTTGGCGATTTATTCAAAATTGAAGGCATACTAAACCAGCATGGCTACAACAGAATCTTGCAGCGGCATGCTATTCCATCCGGTTTGTGTTTAGTTGGACCATCATTTATTTTTCAACAGGACAATGACCCCAAACACACCTCCAGGCTGTGTAAGGGCTATTTGACCAAGAAGTAGAGTGATGGGGTGCTACGCCAGATGACCTGGCCTCCGCAGTCACCAGACCTGAACCCAATCGAGATGGTTTGGGGTGAGCTGGACCGCAGAGTGAAGGCAAAAGGGCCAACAAGTGCTAAGCATCTCTGGGAACTCCTTCAAGATTGTTGTAAGACCATTCCCGGTGACTTCCTCTTGAAGCTCATCAAGAGAATGCCAAGAGTGTGCAAAGCAGTCATCAAAGCAAAAGGTGGCTACTTTGAAGAACCTAGAATATAAGACATAATTTCATAATTTCAGTTGTTTCACACCTTTTTGTTAAGTATATAATTCCACATGTGTTAATTCATAGTTTTGATGCCTTCAGTGTGAATGTACAATGTTCATAGTCATGAAAATACAGAAAAATCTTTAAATGAGAAGGTGTGTCCAAACTTTTGGTCTGTACTGTATGTATATATATATATACAGTGGGGCAAAAAAGTATTTAGTCAGTCAGCAATAGTGCAAGTTCCACCACTTAAAAAGATGAGAGGCGTCTGTAATTTACATCATAGGTAGACCTCAACTATGGGAGACAAACTGAGAAAAAAAAATCCAGAAAATCACATTGTCTGTTTTTTTATCATTTTATTTGCATATTATGGTGGAAAATAAGTATTTGGTCAGAAACAAAATTTCATCTCAATACTTTGTAATATATCCTTTGTTGGCAATGACAGAGGTCAAACGTTTTCTGTAAGTCTTCACAAGGTTGCCACACACTGTTGTTGGTATGTTGGCCCATTCCTCCATGCAGATCTCCTCTAGAGCAGTGATGTTTTTGGCTTTTCGCTTGGCAACACGGACTTTCAACTCCCTCCAAAGGTTTTCTATAGGGTTGAGATCTGGAGACTGGCTAGGCCACTCAAGGACCTTGAAATGCTTCTTACGAAGCAACTCCTTCGTTGCCCTGGCGGTGTGCTTTGGATCATTGTCATGTTGAAAGACCCAGCCACGTTTCATCTTCAATGCCCTTGCTGATGGAAGGAGGTTTGCACTCAAAATCTCACGATACATGGCCCCATTCATTCTTTCATGTACCCGGATCAGTCGTCCTGGCCCCTTTGCAGAGAAACAGCCCCAAAGCATGATGTTTCCACCACCATGTTTTACAGTAGGTATGGTGTTTGATGGATGCAACTCAGTATTCTTTTTCCTCCAAACACGACAAGTTGTGTTTCTACCAAACAGTTCCAGTTTGGTTTCATCAGACCATAGGACATTCTCCCAAAACTCCTCTGGATCATCCAAATGCTCTCTAGCAAACTTCAGACGGGCCCGGACATGTACTGGCTTAAGCAGTGGGACACGTCTGGCACTGCAGGATCTGAGTCCATGGTGGCGTAGTGTGTTACTTATGGTAGGCCTTGTTACATTGGTCCCAGCTCTCTGCAGTTCATTAACTAGGTCCCCCCGCGTGGTTCTGGGATTTTAGCTCACCGTTCTTGTGATCATTCTGACCCCACGGGGTGGGATTTTGCGTGGAGCCCCAGATCGAGGGAGATTATCAGTGGTCTTGAATGTCTTCCATTTTCTAATTATTGCTCCCACTGTTGATTTCTTCACTCCAAGCTGGTTGGCTATTGCAGATTCAGTCTTCCCAGCCTAGTGCAGGGCTACAATTTTGTTTCTGGTGTCCTTTGACAGCTCTTTGGTCTTCACCATAGTGGAGTTTGGAGTCAGACTGTTTGAGGGTGTGCACAGGTGTCTTTTTATACTGATAACAAGTTTAAACAGGTGCCATTACTACAGGTAATGAGTGGAGGAAGGAGGAGACTCTTAAAGAAGAAGTTACAGGTCTGTGAGAGCCAGAAATCTTGATTGTTTGTTTCTGACCAAATACTTATTTTCCACCATAATATGCAAATAAAATGATAAAAAAACAGACAATGTGATTTTCTGGATTTTTTTTGTCTCAGTTTGTCTCCCATAGTTGAGGTCTACCTATGATGTAAATTACAGACGCCTCTCATCTTTTTAAGTGGTGGAACTTGCACTATTGCTGACTGACTAAATACTTTTTTGCCCCACTGTATATATATATATATATATATATATATATATATATATATATATATATATATATAGTAAAGAAAAAAGGAATAGCACTACACTTGTACTTATCTTCGGGTGCAGGGCCCCAGGCAACCAGTCCAACGATTGCACCAGATTCACAGAGACTCAAAAAAGAGGCAGCACTCCACTGTTAAAGTGAAACATGTGGTTGGTTTAATCGACCCACATAGCCGGGCGACGTTTCAGCTCTATCTGAGCCTTTATCAAGCAGTGAGTAACCATACCTGCTACTTATTTATACGTGCTTCAACAAGTGTTAAATTGTTTACAATCATTTAAGATAATTACCAATTATCCATAAAATATTTACATTGTACATCAAATATTTGTGTCCTGTGTTTAAATATAAAGTGGTTAGTGCCTATGTGCATTAGAAATATAACTACCAACCTTCAGCTACTCCCATATAATTACTAATCAGTCATTAGCGATCTTATAAATAAAACTTCTCATAATGATGGTTATTGCATTTACATATTGCTATTGCGACTGTCCACTCACCCATAACTCATAGAGGATTCATGGAGGACGTTATGTCTCTAAGTCGGCGTCTTCCGCCGCTTACTGCGCATGTCTGAATTTCCTCATTATACTGAGAGGTCCCACAAACCAATAGGACACTCCGTGTGGCAATTTTTGTATGGCGCATGCGCAGTAGCGCTTATCGCCGCCAACTTGGTAGTGGCTCATAACAGCGCTACTTCTCAGCATCTGCGCAATGACACAGGAATACCACCCACGTCCTATGTCATCTGCGCTGGTACCACTGTGCACTCTAGCTGCTATATAAATAGAGAAGTCTCTAAATCTCATCCTGGTACACTCCACAGTGAATAACCGAAATGTTATTGTTTTTAACCAATATTTCGCAATTAGAACAGATCGGTCACTGAACCATAACAGATAAGAAGATAATATTTATTATTTTTACTTTTAATCTTTTATTTTTTAATTATTTTATCTATGGCTCTGTATCCCCACAACTTGGAGGTATATTACCCTTGCTCACAGCAGAGACTCTTGTAAAGCCCCCGTGAGCTAGTAATAGTACTGTCCCCTTGAAACCTAGAATTGCTAGTATAGCAAACAGAAGTTAGCCTATATGTTGTTATGTTATAAATGCTCAAATGTATCCTGACCCTACAGGTAACCACACCTCACCATACGGTCCCCATGGGTCAATAGGGTCATACTGCTCCTCAATTGTCCCTCCGGACCAAAGAGTCGCAGTTATGACTCCTATATGATACGTGCTTAATATACTTCAAGTATTCTTCAAATTTTTTTTTATTATATATAGGGGGTACCTCCTTTGTGGGTTACAGCCATAGTTTATTTATGTATATTTGTCTTTACATTTTCATTTGGACCCATAAACAGAGCCAATCCATACTCAGTTTATTTGATATCCTTTATTATGATCAAGTGACAGATCCAATACCAAACTACACCTACAGTAGTCCAACTACAGAGTGCACCAATAAATTTCAAAAAATTCCAAAAATTGTTTTGAGGAAGATAATAGAAAAAACAAGTCAAAAAAATTGTCAAAATTTCGTCCTCCATGCGCCTCCTTCTCGGTGGGTGAGGATTCTTTCGCATTATATACCAGGGAGTAACGAAAGTAAGGCTGAAATATAAAAATTAAAAATTAAAACTTCAGGATATCAAATACATAACATAGAGAATGATTCATGCATAACCCCCTAAAACACCGTATGTATATTGAAATCTGCATTTAAACCTTTAGGTTTGAGAGTCTTGAGCTCATAGATCCATTTAAGCTCTTTCTTCTTTAATATTTGCTCCCTATTACCTCCGTTTCTCTGAACTGGGACCACATCTATTATCCTACACTTCAAGTCCTTTTCTTGGTGATTAAAATCCAAAAAATGTTTAGGTACTGGGAGATCCTTTCTTTTCTTTCTTATCGTGTACCTATGTTGGTTCATCCGAACCTTGAATGAGCATATTGTCTCCCCTACATACCAAAGGTTGCACGGACATGATAAGAGGTATATTACATGATCCGTATCACATGTCAAAAAATCCTTTATTTGATAAGTTTTTCCCGTTTCCGGGTGCTCAAATGTAGATCCCTTTATCATGTGCGAGCAATTGCCCTGCACCCGAAGATAAGTACAAGTGTAGTGCTGTTCCTTTTTTCTTTACTATGTTGATGTCCGGAAATTTTTGCACACTTATATTTTTCCGTATTTTAATTATTTGTGTATTCAACAATTTTAAGCCATTTTTTGGTAACATGAATGAAAATTCAATGGAACCTGGGGTTTTCAATTACACACCTGAGGATGAGGAGCGCATACTCAGTGGCGTCATGGGTGATGCTGCTTTCCTTAAAACACCATCCATTATTGAGATGAAAAAAAGATATGAAAATGAATCAAGACGTTTAATTACTTTACAATTACACCTAACTACACTGGGACAATATTATAAGGGACACAAAATCCCAAGGGGACTAAGATCTAACATCAGACCAAACCTTTTTTTGGAAAATCCTACTTTTTGCACAAGATTTACTATGATTTCAAATAAATATGCCATGGATGTAATGCTCTTAAATATTGAGTTCCTTCAAGGTGATATTAAAAAACTACAACAAAGCATAGGAGAGTGTGAAGTGAAAATACAACAAGCCTTGAAGATGGAAGAATGGACAATATTTAAAGATAAAATAGATAAGGATATGTGCAAGTTTCGGAGTGATCTGGAGGAAACTAAGCAAAAAAAATGGAGTAGAGACACTGGGGATTATGAAACAGGCCATGTGTACGCTTGGCAATTTGATAACTCTAAAATGCCTTGGAAGAAAAGAGGTCAATTTGAAACAACAAATGTTGAAAGGGTTAATGACTTTACAACTAACAAACTATTTATTTCCCATAGAAAATACAGGTGGAATGGAGGACGCAAAAGGAGAGGAGGCAAACGTCACCACAGGAAACAAAAAGAAAATAGAGAAGAACAAACTACAGCAGCAAACCCAGAGACAACCGAACCTCAGGAGACGGGAACAGAACTCGTAGTGAACATTTCTTGCAAGGAACTGACTGCAAACCAGGTATCGGTACTGAGTAAAGGACAATCATTCAGTCCATGTTCACACATGGATTGGTTTGAATTGCAAGTGGACTTAGCACGTTTCTTTAGAACAATAAGATTAAAGGAATGGTTTTATAATAAGGAGATTATCGCCAAGAATAAGATTAGTGAATTTGATGTGGGAGATTTGGAACTAAAAAATAAGAGCAGTTTTGTTCCAACTAGCAATTCAGCAGCTATAGAAGCGTTTGAAAAAGCAGTTGTAATGGAGGTTGAGAATTTGAGACAAGCCAATGTGGGAACATATAGACATCCCAATATTTTAAAGGATGAATTTTTGGCTTTGCAGGAGCTTGTCCATGACGACGACATCATCATCAAACCCGCGGATAAGGGTGGTGCTGTCGTCGTCATGGACAAGTGTATGTATATAACAGAGGTATGTAGACAGTTGGCGGATGGGGAGATATATGAAAAGATGGATGGTGATCCTAAATTTAACATCAGTAGAGAAATAGAGCTTTGCTTAAAGGAAGCATTGAGGGTGCAAATCATAGACCAAAAACTATATGATTATTTATGGGTGGAAACTCCTAGAACACCAATGATGTATATAATCCCAAAAATACACAAGAGATTAGACAACCCGCCAGGACGCCCCATAATCTCAGGGGTGGGATCAATATTCAATAAAATGGGAATATTTTTAGATAAAATTCTCAACCCCATTGTAAAACAAGGAAAATCATATATAAAGGATACCACTGATTTCCTAAAAAGATTGGAGGAGATAGAACTAGGGGAAGAGGTGATAATGGCGTCATTTGACGTAATCTCTCTGTACACCTCCATCGACCATGAGAGGGGCATTAATGCAATAAGAAAAAAATTAGAACTAGCTGGATATACGGATGAGGGCAAAACATTCCTGCTGAAGTTATTGGAACTAATTTTAACAAGAAACTATTTTCTTTTTGGTGATAGTTTCTATATACAAAAATGAGGTACAGCCATGGGGGCCAATATGGCCCCCTCATATGCAAATTTGACCATGGAGGTCTTGGAGGAGGACCTCGTCTATGTATCCCACCACTTCCAATTTGTGAAGGTGTGGTGGAGGTACATAGATGATGTCTTCCTCCTATGGACAGGTACCATTGATATGTTAAATGAATTTCATGAATATCTCAATACTATAGATAATACTATAAAATTTACACTAATATCTTCAACTAAAGAAATGCAATTCCTTGATGTACTGGTCCTACAAGAAAATAATGAATTGATTACAAAACTTTATGTCAAGAAAACAGATAGGAATAACCTATTGACGTATGATAGTCAGCATCCACGCAAAATGATTGAGTCAATACCGTTGAGCCAACTATTGAGGGTGCGCCGAATTGTTAAAAGGGAGGAAGATGTGGATGAAGTATTGGAGCTACTAGTAAAAAAATTCAAAGAGAGAGGGTACCCCAATAGAGTATTGAGGTTGGCGAAGGAGAAAGTGAAGGAAAACGATAGGAAAGCATTGATTATGAGGGATAGGAGTGGTAAAAAACGTACAAATCGGGTTCCTTTCGTTAGTACATATGTGGAAGAAAGTAGGGGGGTGTCCAACATTATCTCGAAACATTGGGCTATTTTAGGTAGATGTCACCCAGAAATAAGTGAATTTGCAATGCCACCACTATACTCCTATAAGAGAAGCAGAAATATAGGGGATTATTTAGTTAAATCCGACATTGGGTCATTGGCAGGTAACCAACAATTGACGTTAACAGGCAGAAAGAGAAGGGGGTGTTTCCCTTGTTTATCATGTGTCAATTGCTCGCACATGATAAAGGGATCTACATTTGAGCACCCAGAAACGGGAAAAACTTATCAAATAAAGGATTTTTTTACATGTGATACGGATCATGTAATATACCTCTTATCATGTCCGTGCAACCTTTGGTATGTAGGGGAGACAATATGCTCATTCAAGGTTCGGATGAACCAACATAGGTACACGATAAGAAAGAAAAGAAAGGATCTCCCAGTACCTAAACATTTTTTGGATTTTAATCACCAAGAAAAGGACTTGAAGTGTAGGATAATAGATGTGGTCCCAGTTCAGAGAAAGGGAGGTAATAGGGAGCAAATATTAAAGAAGAAAGAGCTTAAATGGATCTATGAGCTCAAGACTCTCAAACCTAAAGGTTTAATTGCAGATTTCAATATACATACGGTGTTTTAGGGGGTTATGCATGAATCATTCTCTATGTTATGTATTTGATATCCTGAAGTTTTAATTTTTAATTTTTAATTTTTATATTTCAGCTTTACTTTCGTTACTCCCTGGTATATAATGCGAAAGAATCCTCACCCACCGAGAAGGAGGCGCATGGAGGATGAAATTTTGACAATTTTTTTGACTTGTTTTTTCTATTATCTTCCTCAAAACAATTTTTGGAATTTTTTGAAATTTATTGGTGCACTCTGTAGTTGGACTACTGTAGGTGTAGTTTGGTATTGGATCTGTCACTTGATCATAATAAAGGATATCAAATAAACTGAGTATGGATTGGCTCTGTTTATGGGTCCAAATGAAAATGTAAAGACAAATATACATAAATAAACTATGGCTGTAACCCACAAAGGAGGTACCCCCTATATATAATAAAAAAAATTTGAAGAATACTTGAAGTATATTAAGCACGTATCATATAGGAGTCATAACTGCGACTCTTTGGTCCGGAGGGACAATTGAGGAGCAGTATGACCCTATTGACCCATGGGGACCGTATGGTGAGGTGTGGTTACCTGTAGGGTCAGGATACATTTGAGCATTTATAACATAACAACATATAGGCTAACTTCTGTTTGCTATGCTAGCAATTCTAGGTTTCAAGGGGACAGTACTATTACTAGCTCACGGGGGCTTTACAAGAGTCTCTGCTGTGAGCAAGGGTAATATACCTCCAAGTTGTGGGGATACAGAGCCATAGATAAAATAATTAAAAAATTAAAAATTAAAAGTAAAAATAATAAATATTATCTTCTTATCTGTTATGGTTCAGTGACCGATCTGTTCTAATTGCTAAATATTGGTTAAAAACAATAACATTTCGGTTATTCACTGTGGAGTGTACCAGGATGAGATTTAGAGACTTCTCTATTTATATAGCAGCTAGAGTGCACAGTGGTACCAGCGCAGATGACATAGGACGTGGGTGGTATTCCTGTGTCATTGCGCAGATGCTGAGAAGTAGCGCTGTTATGAGCCACTACCAAGTTGGCGGCGATAAGCGCTACTGCGCATGCGCCATACAAAAATTGCCACACGGAGTGTCCTATTGGTTTGTGGGACCTCTCAGTATAATGAGGAAATTCAGACATGCGCAGTAAGCGGCGGAAGACGCCGACTTAGAGACATAACGTCCTCCATGAATCCTCTATGAGTTATGGGTGAGTGGACAGTCGCAATAGCAATATGTAAATGCAATAACCATCATTATGAGAAGTTTTATTTATAAGATCGCTAATGACTGATTAGTAATTATATGGGAGTAGCTGAAGGTTTCTTTCTCTCTCTCTCTCTCTCTCTCTCAGCATAGATGAGTGCACCCCCTTTGAAGAGTAAAATTGTAATTAATATCTCACTCAACACTGGAACAATTTCCAACATTTTGACAAGACTGAGTTTCATACATTTTTTAAATCCATAATATGAAAGTAAGGCCAATAAACACAAGGCTAGAGAGAGGTGTGTGTGTGTTTTGTGTCCTAATTTGTAGGACTGTATTATCGGCTTTGCCAAGTCAGAGGTACAGTGCTTTTCTTGCAGCATCTTCACAGCGCCACCTGGCGCTCACAATGCCTATTACACGTTCCTTGCACACGCATCCTGGTCTGTGTAGTTTCCTGCTCTGACATTTCAGCACGCAAACCTCACTAGTTGTGGAGTGAGAGGACTACACTACCCATGATGCCTCTGTGCTTTCTTGCCTGCGCTATAGCTGTCCCAGAAGCATTTATCAGCTCGGTGCTGAAGATAAGGAGGAGGGGACAGTGGAGGAGAGGAGTGCTGGACAGGGAGCATCTGCCTCTGCTCCTCTCATTGCTCGCACTGCGCTGGGGATTGCAGGCTGGAATAGAGGAGGGTTGGTCACCTTCATGCATGTGGCTGGGATGTAACAGGTAAAGGCTCAGCAGAAGGCTAGCCTAGAGAAGGCTCAGCAGAAGGCTAGCCTGGAGAAGGCTCAGCAGAAGGCTAGCCTGGAGCCACAGATCTCCTGCTGCTGGATGGGAGCCCGGGGCTAGCAGCTCAGCATGAGTGCAGGTGAGTGCTGCCCCCAGCCTACCTTTATCTATCCATGTAGTATAGCACTGGGCATAGTCTGCAGGATCACCTATGGTAATCCATAAGGGGAGGGGGTCCAGCTGGCCATAAATCATGCCCAGTGCCCAGCGTATGGCTTGTGCATGCATATATACAGTGATAAGGCAATATATATAGTGTGTCATCTATGATGGGCCGGGGTGGTCACAAGCCAGTGCCCACCTAACTGAGTAGCTTCATTTCTGCAGATCTGTAAGAGCGCTGCTTTATTACGTGGCACGGAATGATTTAATAGCGGGTGATTTGATCGGCATTCTTTCTGGCTGTGAAGGGGTTAATGTACCATGTGGCGGGTAAACGCCTTGCAAAGGAGGCCGGGATGCTCCTGTCAATCAATGGCTAGCTGGTCCTGGAGAGCAGAGAATGGATTTCTGCTCCTGCGCCTTTACCCAGTGAGCCAGGCTCATCCCCTTGTATTGGGCAGGGATGGAGCACATTATTTATAAGCACGGTGATACATAGTGGCAGATGCGCTGCATAAAGGACAAGTGTCAGGTGGAAGGGCATGACCGCTCTGCTCCAGTATTGTTCCTCTGCCTTAGCCAGGAATACATGGCCCACTTTATACAGCACCACCCATTGCAGAACAGAGGAAATCCAATCATCCGGCCAATGCATTTGCTGAGTGCAATTTTGCACTACATATAGATAAATACAGCGTGTCCTTTATTACAGTGCTCACGGGGCCGTCACCCAGCGGAGCATATACTGTATAGGGTGGGATATATCCTCTGTGTTGCGCTGCGTTCCCACCATGAGCTTTTGGTGAGTTTTTGATGTTTCAGACTTTCTGCCCCATTTGTGCACCCATTATGTAAAATACAGCGGAATTACTCACTAAACATTCACCTAGCGCGACAATTTTTGTCTTTCAGGAATATGGCTAAGTTGTTGTAACATTTGCCATATTAGTTTATAAAAATGCCATATTGCCAATTCTGTTTTTGGAAGATCGAGCCCCTATGAATGTAGGATTCCACCCAATAGGTTCATAATTGAATTTGGACTCTCCGGGTTCACACGAGCGTGTAAAAAACCATTCAGTTTCATCCAGCAAAGTGGGACGATTTTTTTCTCACTTGATAATGTCTGTAAAGCCCCACGGAATATGTTGGCGCTATATAAGCAAACATAATAAATACATTAGTATTGGATTTGGTTATGTGTCATTTTTTGAATGGAGGAATAAGGATGAATTCACATGTAGCTTCTTTGATCCATTTTTTTCCTGCATTAAAAATGCAGGTTTGGCCAGAAAACAGCGGAGGGAATGGCTCGAGTTTTTGATGCCTTAAGTTCTGCATGATGCACTTTTTCTTCTATTCTAAAAAGGATACAAAATGGAACCCATAAATATCTCAGAATAAACTATGGGGTCTCTCTGTTTCTGGTGGCATCAATTAGGCAGCAGATCTTGGGAATGATTAATGGTATGTACATAAGGAATAGTGACTGTAGGCTGAGAGTTTTCACCCAGCGTTCCCAGACTATTAAAGAAGTCTGTCATTCCCAAAATACAAATTCAGCTGCTTAAACATTTATATAGGGCACATAGTATCTAACAAAAATCGTACCAGTAATGTACATTTTAATGCTGGTACAATCTATGGGCACAGTCTACAGTTCCAGTTTTAAAGGGTAACAAACTGGACAATTGCCTAGGACCGCCCTTAGATAGGGAACCCCACTAAAGACTGCACTTATGTAGTAAACTCTTGAGTGATATGTGGGCACCGTATTGTCGTGTTATTTTGTCCTGAATGTTAATGCTGTATGGGCATTGTACGGCACTTCTTGGGTATAAAAATTTAGGTAAATGCGCAGATGTATCGTATATACTCGAGTTTAAGCAGACCCGAATGTAAGCCGAGGCACCTAATTTTACCACAAAAAACTGTGTAAACTTATTGACTCCAGTATAATCCTGGTATGCATGGCCCCCTCATCCCTATCCTGGTATGCATGGCTCCCTCTTTCCTATCCTGGTATGCATGGCCTCCTCATCCGTATCCTGGTATGCATGGCCCCCTCATCCCTATTCTGATATGCATGCCCCCCTCATCCCTATCCTTTTATACATGGCCCCCGTATCCCTTTCCTGGTATGCATGGCTCCCTCTTCCCTATCCTGGTAGGAATGGTCCTCATCAGAAAAACATTTTACAAATAAACCATCCTACTTACCTTCCCTGTGCTCCCTCGCAGCGTCTTGTTCCGATGCCAGCAGCTGATTTATGCTTGTAAGCAGCGCATAGCATGGACATTATGCGCTGCTTACATGTAGATCACAGCTGTCAGAATATTCACTGCTCTCCACGCCGGGACTATGTACATGGAGAGCAGTGAATATTCATTGCTCTTTAGTAGTGTGCACAGTAACCTCAGCCGCTGGCTTGCTGCAGCGGCCAGGCGATCACGTGTGCCCCCTACTAAAGGGAATGAATATTCACTGCTCTCCACGCCTATGGCAGTGGAGAGCAGTGAATAGTCATTCCTTAAGTAGCGGGCTCATATGATCGCCTGGCACTTCAGGAAGTTGGTGGTTGCTGCTACTGTGCCTGCTATTAAAGAGAAATTAATATGCACTGATAGCTCAGTGAATATTCATTTCTCTTTAGCAGCGGGCTAAGGTGTTAGCTGTAGCAGCCGGCTCCTGCCTCCTGTGACTCGCTGCTCCGCCTCTGCCGCTCCCCCTTTTCCTTGTGGGACCCTGACTTGAGAATAAGTCGAGGCGGGCTTTTTCAACATACAAAATGTGCTGAAAAACTTGGCTTATACTCGAGCATATACGGTACCTTTGTTATGAATGACAATTTTAAATTATGAGTAAAAGTGGAAAAATTTTGAGCAGAGGGTCTTACTTTACTTTTTGACCAGGTCCTCATTTTTTTGTAAATTTGGCACTAGAAGTTTAACAACTCTCTCTTTAGTCCCAGAATCCACTCTCCAAATACCAGCACATCTGAAGAATGAGGTCCTTGATCTGACGCTGGTGGTGGAGAGGAGGTCAGAATTCCCATTCCCACCTCTCCACGGAAAGCATCACGAGACCTGACTCCATTCTTGAGAATGATCCATTGGTGGGACCTACATCTGCTACACATTTATGGCATGTTCTGTGGAAATGCCAAAAATGTTTGCGATGGGAATTTGCCTGATTGACAGCTCTCCTGACCATCAGTCAGCCGCACCCCCATACACATTAGTCAGTCAGCCATCGATATTAGTGAGGTGTCATAAGTCTAACATGTACGGCCAGTTTAAGTGAAGATTTTCTTTGCTGGAACTGGAAAATGTTATGGATTTACATTCATAAAATCCAAATGTAAATCAGCAGCAAACATGCGATATGCAAACCCAGCCAAATGCTACGTTCCCACTATTAACTTTTGGACAGTCCTTGATGTTGCAGATTTTCGACACCATTTCTGCACCTATTAGGTAAATGATATTACTTGCGTTCTTTAATTACATTATTTTACACGTGTTTTTGATTCTGCGGCTTTTACTTCTTGTTCGCGTGTCTTGTTTTAAATAAAGCTACTTTGATTTTCATGCTTCCTGGTATTTGGCTTTGACAAAACTTTATTGATACAAGCATATATGGATTATATGTGTTTTTAGTGCACATTTATCATTATTTGGGTTAGTCACAATTATTCCAAAGCTTGACAGATTAATTAGAATATCATCAAAAAGTTCATTTATTTCAGTTCTTCAATATAAAAAGTGAAACTCATATATTAGATAGAGTCATTACACACAGAGTGATCTATTTCAAGTGTTTATTTCTGTTAATGTTGATGATTATGGCTTACAGCCAATGAAAACCCAATCGTCATTATCTCAGTAAATTAGAATACTTTATATCACCAGCTTGAAAAATGATTCTAAAATCAGAAATGTTGGCCTACTGAAATGTATATTCAGTAAATGCACTCAATACTTGGTCGAGGCTCCTTTTGCATCAATTACTGCATCAATGTGGCATGGAGGCGATCAGCCTGTGGGACTGCTGAGGTGAGAAGCACCTGTATGTTGGAGCACGCCGAAGACCCTCGGTTATCACACAAGCATGCTCAGATAACACCTTATCCGAGCACATTCGCTCATCACTAAAGATCCAACCAAACCCCAATTATGTGTCAGGCTTTATTTTGCCCTCTAGGATAGAATGGTCAGTGCTTGTTTTACCCTTTATCTCCTTTTCATGACTTTTTTGCCCAACTTGTTCTTGCCAGCAGATAGAAAAAGCAATGGGACTCTTGTAGATTGGAGATAGAATTTTGCCCTAGTGAGCGACATAAGATTGAACATAGACTTGTCATATATGCTTGGCATCTGTAAATTGGGCTGGATTTTCACACTTTTGGACTCTAGATGACCGCTCCTATTCACTGGCTTATGTGCACTAATTAGATCAGTGGAGTTAAATGATTCCATCATGTGAGCCGTAAAGCCGGCAGACATCACACAGGGAGCACATGCACAATTAGATGTGTCTGCTCCTTTGCTGCAAACACTAGGGGTATTCATCGTCACATATGTCTCCTAATGGGAAGCGTGCTCCCGCCACTTGTCTCTATCGCAATATGTAAGTACAGTCTGTGGTGTGACAAACTCAGTTCATTGCAAGCCTTTAAAGTGCCATCAGCAGAGCACAGGTGCCATTTGTGATAATTTGTATTCTACAAATGCAATAAAAATCTAAGAATTTGTCCTTATTCTGTTAAAAGAATACATGTTGTCAGGGTTTAACCAGTCCTGTAGAAATAATGTAGGTGATACAATGGTTAATCTGCTTATCTGCGCCATTTCCCGCTGGGGCTTAGTTGAGGTTTCTGGAACAGAAGGGAGAGACTGGCATAACAATCTATGTGTTCTACTGCAGAAAGGTAGAGGGGGGAGGCTCCTGCTGCAGCCAGGTGTCCTAAAGTACAAACAGGACAATGAGGTGGAGGACAGAGGACATGACGGATCTCCTGAGACACACGTGAAAGATCTCTTTTATATTTTTCTTAGTTATAATTTAAGATTGGATAAAATAGATAAAAAAATAGGTGATTAAGATTTAAAGAGAACTTGTCTGCTGATTTATGCTGCCAGAACCATGGGGCAGCGTGAATCCGAGACCGACAGAATGATCTCAGTAAGGTATTTTCCATTCTGAAATTGTGATGTGTTTCTGAGAAAATAAACTTAGAGATTTCTGCCTCTGGTGCAGGCAGCATAAATCAGCTAACAGGTTTTCTTTCATTCCCCTCGCTCATATATAGTCTTGTGATATTTAATCATAAATGTCAGCTGTAGGCTGATCAGACTTTTAATCCTAAGGTCATTACTTACTATGGATCTGTTAGGCTCACCGGGTGAGGTGGATTCACCAAGCCCAAGGTCCGGGTAGTCACACAGGCCACGGGCGTCATTATAGCATACAGGTGAGGCACGCACTATACGGATAGCTGGGATACTGGACATTGTAGGCAGACAGGGGACGTCAAGGAGACAACAGACAGGCAGATGGAATACTGGAGACCACAACCAGGCAGGAGACATCCAGGAGACCTCAGACAGGCAGCTGGGAAGCTGGAGACCGCAGGCAGGAGACCACTGACAGGCAGCTGGGAAGCTGGAGACCGCAGCCAGGCAAGAGATATCCAGGAGAGCACTGACAAGCAGCTGGGATGCTTAAAATCGCAGGCAGGCAAGAGATGTTCAGGAGACCACAGACAGGCATCTGGATGCTGGAGACCACATGAAGGTGGGAGACGTCATGAAGACTGCAGATAGGTAACAAAGCAGGTCAAGTGCTTTGAGCAACTCAGAGCTTTAGGAGCACTGAAGTCTTAATACCAAGACACAGGTTTGTGTCTTGGTGAACCTTTTAAAGACCCAGGCAGGTGTTCACATGGGATCAAGCCGGACCACCTGCAAATCTTGATGTTCAGCACAACAGAGACTAGCAGACCGGTTTGAGGGAAGCAAAGCATGGATCCAGGACAGGTGCATTACAGGTTCTCTCGTGAAGACTGTATACATTCAGTATATGTCATTGCTTGGTTTGGGGATTCAATCCACTGACCTGTTGCTGTGTGCTCGGGTCCCCTGTTCGATGAGTGATTGCCTTTTCTTCCCAATCCAAATGATGATGATTCCAATATCCTTTGTTTCCCCTTCTTGGTTTTCTCCTCTCCAGGTGTTTTCCATTTTCCTGTTTTGGTCTTCCTTATCACATTCTGGTTTGGGTTTTATATGTTCACCCTTCACTGCACTTCCTTGCTGGCTATACCTCTTGGTGGACTTGGGTTTATGTGCGCCAGCCTTTCAGCTATGGGGTTTACTTTGCTTGGTAAACACCAGTTGAATTTCTGCATCGAGTATGTTTGTTTTCCTTCCTAGTTCCTCTTCCTTTCGCCTCTTCAGTTTTCTAGGAAGTTATACTTGTTCCTTTTAATTTTTGGCTCTCCTTAGCTTTCCCTCACCCTGGGTTTTGTATCTTCCTGCACACTTTCATCTCCTATTGTTGACAGTGTGTTGCGATCTCCCCTCTGGTTCTTCATATGGTACGGGAAATCCCTCGGTGGCCTTTTAGGGAGCCAGGTCTGAGTGGTGTTGTTGAGTCGTGCGGCTAGGGTCCTTGTAGTCTGTACAGAGACCATTTGGGTCTAGCAGGTCTTCCCTTTTTCCGTTAGTGTGTGTTACGTTCATAGCAGTATATTGTATGATTAAATATTTATATACATGGAATTCACATGACGTTGCATATTAAACGTTGTTGGAAGGTGACGCCGGTTGTAATTGGGAAGAAGAACTTGTCATTTCACTGAATTATTAAATGTGCGAATTGCTGTCATTGTCCTCATCTCCTCTGCGAAGTACAGTGTGGATCAGTGCATACATTAGCACCGATCTGTGAGAATCCTGCTGCTGTCACTTTTGCAGAAAAATGGGAAGAACCAAAGGTCTGGGAGCATGCTGTACAGTGAAAGAAGTTTAGTTGTCATGATTTCAATTGCTGGAGGGGTAAATATTTCAAGAACCATATGATCCCTGGGCCGAGAACTGAGACAGCAGCATATTATTTAGTGATATGTCAGTATCAAGAGGATATTAAGAGCAATACTGACCTTGCAAAAAAAAAAAGAATAAAGAAAGATATCATTAATTTGGATTGCAATGTAATAAGTATTTACAATACTAAATGTTCCCCTGAAGAAGTTTCTTTGATCATTGCCAGTTCCACCACAGGAGATAGAAGTTTTCTATTAGTTGAGGTGGACCCATTACTATGGACCCTATGATTAGAGAATTTTGACCATGATGACAGTGTGTGCTCACAAAGGGTTATAATAGATGTGAAGCTCACGAAGGAATTTGGTTATTTTAATAATTGAGGAACAATAATGTGCAAATGGGAAGGGCTTTATGAAAACAGAGCTAACAGGTCTGATCTCGGTTGTTGTTGCTTTTTGTTCTTTAAGAATGTTTGGCCTCTGCAATCTTTTTTTGTCTGGGTTTTATGTAGAGTATGTAGAGGAGAGAAGGAACTTACTGATACTGGAACACCACACATAACATATATTGGAGAAAAATGGTGCAAAGTAATGTCATTTTTTTATTTATGCTCCTGTTGCAGTTTCACTGGAGGATGGGTCCACCACATGTGTGCGGCACAGCGGGACCGTAGACGTCTCAAAGTTTGTTTTTATAGGTTGTTCACCTTCTAGTATGGAATGTGATTTTTCTTAACATCAGAACCATAGATGTCTCATAGTATTCTTGTAGATTTTATATGGTTGTTCACTTTCTAGGATAACTGATTTTTTAGATTTTTCTTACTTTTTCTTACTTTTTATGTTCATGTTTCAGCATTTGTGGAGAGGTGGTGGGCCGTAGGATGGGGCAGGATCAGAGATACACCACAGTTTTCTTCTGTAGGTCACATGCCCTTAACTTAAGCCATTGTCCTTACACATGAGAAAGTTGTCCTAAAGGGCTTAAAGACTTTATTAGTCCTGATTAAAAAATGTTCAAGCGGTGAAAGAATTCCCAGTACATTGTGATTCCAAGGGGTTAAAGCAGAACATCACCTTATTTTTGTATCACACATCTGGTCCCATCAAGACGAAGTTCTGTGCACCTGCGGGTTTGGTCGGTGAGCTGTCTGTGGTTTCTAACTACGTTTTTTCTTTTTTATTAATGGCTTTATACCTTAATACAGTGGTATCTATCATGTAAGTTAGAGAACACTATCACAGGACAGCTACACAGCCTAAACAGTTCTGGTGTAAAGGGGTTTTAAGACCAGAAACATGTGACACTTGTCCGGTCAAAAGTTTCACGTAGGTCTGACCCCTTGGACTTCCGTAGATCACTGGAATGAAAAACCACAATTTCACCCCAGTTGTGTGATCAAAAAAAGACGGAAAAGGTTTCCACCACTAACTCACATTTTTTTCTGAAAAATCATAATAAAGTTGATTGATATTGAGGTAGTGTTTGATCCAGGGAACATACGGGAGTGAGGAATTTGCCCTCTTGAGTCTACTAACTTTTTTTCAATGATTTGATTTACGGTACATTTTTTAGCATTTTTTAGCATCAGCCTAGAACAAGAATCTGTATGAGCGAGTAAGATGTACACTGAAAATTGGGGAAAGTTTCTTTTCCAGATCCTAAATCTATTATAGCAACAAAATGTGGACCCAGATACATTGTGGTTGGGAACCAGATATAAACGTTTGGTAATGTTCGGTAATTTGTCTATCTGCCTTCGTCAGTACTTTGCTTTCAGAGATCCATATCTTGTATAATTTTACCGTTGTTGAGGATTATTGTTTTGGTCTAAATTACAATCTGTACATAGTCAATTAGTTGGAGATCAAAAATTTATTTACAAAAGTTCAAGTTTTTAATAGCTGACATGACATCTAGGAACTGAAAAGATGGTATTGATGTTCTCATTTTCATGCCAGAGAACCAAAAAAAAACAAACTAGCAAAAGAGTAGGACAGGTCGTAGGCAAGCGTTTCCAGTAATACTGAGTGTATCAGGATAACTTTCCTGAACCTATATTATGTGCAGTAATTTTCATGCCCTGACTGGACAGTTATTCAGCCTCCACAAAGTTTGTACCATAAAAAAAACCTAGTCTCCTTTCCCTTGTGGCTCCTCGTCCACCTTGCTGCTTCTAAAAGGAATGGGGCACACCTAATCTAGTGACAATTACTGTCAAGACCTACCCAACAATTTTTTAAGCATGTAGGGCCTAAAGGACCCCTTACACATTAGACTAAAGTTGACCGAACCTGCTGATAACGGTGGGATTGGCCAACAGTCTAACATCTACGAGGGCCTCCTGACTCTCCCCCAGCAGATGATGTCAGGAAGAGAAGGATCCAGCTGTTGGAATTTCAATGTCCGATCCTTTGTAGTCTCTGGAGGACCTACACATCCAGCCTATACACAGACAGCCCATTGATTTTAATAGACTCTGTGTAATTCCTTATTTGTCCTGTGGAGGTGCTGCAGGGAAGTTGAACACTTTCTCTTCATTATTAATCAACATCTCAATCTCTGATCATCTCATCATTATGATAAAAGGGTATGCCCAAGGTAGACAATCCTTTTAGGAATTTTTTTTTCCCATCCTGACTTCCATAGTTCCTGCAAAATGTGCCTACACAACAGTTTAACCAAGCCAGACATAGTAACATTTGACATTTTCATCTCAGTTTATTTATTTTCACTTTAATTCACATTATCAATTCGGAATGATGTTAGAATACATTCAGCGATGCAGGAAATATCTAAATTACAGTAATTTGTTCTTTTCAACTTTCGGTTCTTTTTAATGTGACTTATTTTATTTGTAATTTAACATTTACCCAGAACAGCAAATCAAATGGATTCAGCAATGTTTTTCTTGTTAAAAGCCTGGAGGATGATTTATTATTACCTGTGCACCATACGTGCCAATTTGTCAGCCATTGTAGCAGGCCTCATGTTCCTTATTTAATTTTATAACGAGTCGTCATCACAAGTTGTACAAATCTTCAGTCGTGTTCTTTTCAGGCACATTTGCCTGTAAAGGGGTTATGTCATCTTCTTAAATGGATAAAATTGCAAAGTGCATGGGAAAAGAAGCAAGTTTGCAATTGACCTCGTATTAAAAATCCTCTCCGTTCCAAAGAATGGAGGAAATTTTAATGTGATCTGTTGTGAATTTGCTTTTTGCTCCCTCTAGTGGTTACTAGTTTTTTGACTCTGGTTTTTCTGTCATTCCTTTTATCCGCACCTGGGTCGTTAGTTAGGGGTGTTGCTATATAAGCTCCTTGGACCTTCAGTTCAATGCCTGGCAACGTAGTTATCAGAGCTAGTCTGCTGTGCTCTTGTCTACTGATCCTGGTTCCAGTTATATCAGCTAAGTCTGCCTTTTGCTTTTAGCTATTTGTTTTGGTTTTGTATTTTTGTCCAGCTTGTTCCAAATCTATATCCTGACCTTTGCTGGAAGCTCTAGGGGGGCTGGTGTTCTCCCCCCGGACCGTTAGACGGTTCGGGGGTTCTTGAATTTCCAGTGTGGATTTTGATAGGGTTTTTGTTGACCATATAAGTTACCTTTCTTTATTCTGCTATCAGTAAGCGGGCCTCTCTGTGCTAAACCTGGTTCATTTCTGTGTTTGTCATTTCCTCTTACCTCACCGTCATTATTTGTGGGGGGCTTCTATCCAGCTTTGGGGTCCCCTTCTCTGGAGGCAAGGGAGGTCTTTGTTTTCCTCTACTAGGGGTAGCTAGATTCTCCGGCTGGCGCGTGTCATCTAGAATCAACGTAGGAATGATCCCCGGCTACTTCTAGTGTTGGCGTTAGGAGTAGATATATGGTCAACCCAGTTACCACTGCCCTATGAGCTGGATTTTTGTATTCTGCAGACTTCCACGTTCCTCTGAGACCCTCGCCATTGGGGTCATAACAGTTTGCCAGGCCCGTATTAAATGTTTAATGCATTGCAGAAGAGGGATTATAAGAAAGAAGATTCTGAGTTTTTTTTTTCTTCTTCCCCTTTACCTCAGAGTGGCTATGCTTGCTGCAGACATGAATGTCCAGACCTTGATTACAAGTGTGGACCAGCTGGCTACTCGTGTGCAGGGCATACAAGACTATGTTATCAGAAATCCTAGGTCAGAACCTAAAATACCGATTCCTGAACTGTTTTCCGGAGACAGGTTTAAGTTTAGGAATTTCGTGAATAATTGTAAATTGTTTTTGTCCCTGAGACCCTGTTCATCTGGAGATTCTGCTCAGCAAGTAAAAATTGTTATTTCGTTCTTACGGGGCGACCCTCAGGATTGGGCTTTTTCGCTGGCGCCAGGAGATCCGGCATTGGCTGATCTTGATGCGTTTTTTCTGGCGCTCGGTTTACTTTATGAGGAACCCAATCTTGAGATTCAGGCAGAAAAGGCCTTGCTGGCTATGTCTCAGGGGCAGGACGAGGCTGAAGTGTATTGCCAAAAATTTCGGAAATGGTCCGTGCTGACACATTGGAACGAGTGTGCACTGGCCGCTAATTTTAGAAATGGCCTTTCTGAAGCCATTAAGAATGTTATGGTGGGTTTTCCCATTCCCACAGGTCTGAATGATACTATGGCACTGGCTATTCAAATTGACCGGCGGTTGCGGGAGCGCAAAACCGCAAATTCCCTCATGGTGTTGTCTGAACAGACACCTAATTCGGTGCAATGTGATAGAAAAACCGCAAATTCCCTCATGGTGTTGTCTGAACAGACACCTGATTTAATGCAATGTGATAGAATCCTGACTAGAAATGAGCGGAAAATTCATAGACGCCGGAATGGCTTGTGCTACTACTGTGGTGATTCTACACATGTTATCTCAGCATGCTCTAAACGTATAGCTAAGGTTGTTAGTCCTGTCACCGTTGGTAATTTGCAACCTAAATTTATTCTGTCTGTAACTTTGATTTGCTCACTGTCATCTTATCCTGTCATGGCGTTTGTAGATTCAGGTGCTGCCCTGAGTCTCATGGATCTCTCATTTGCTAAGAGCTGTGGTTTTATTCTTGAACCATTAGAAAATCCTATTCCTCTTAGGGGTATTGATGCTACACCATTGGCAGCAAATAAACCGCAGTATTGGACACAGGTTACCATGTGCATGACTCCTGAACACCGCGAGGTGATACGTTTCCTGGTTTTACATAAAATGCATGATTTGGTTGTTTTAGGGCTGCCATGGTTACAGACTCATAATCCAGTCCTGGACTGGAAGGCTATGTCAGTCTCAAGTTGGGGCTGTCGTGGTATTCATGGGGATTCCCTGCCTGTGTCTATTGCTTCTTCTACGCCTTCGGAAGTTCCGGAGTATTTGTCTGATTATCAGGATGTCTTCAGTGAGTCTGAGTCCAGTGCACTGCCTCCTCATAGGGACTGTGACTGTGCTATAGATTTGATCCCAGGCAGTAAATTTCCTAAGGGAAGACTGTTTAATCTGTCGGTACCTGAACATACCGCTATGCGTTCATATATCAAGGAGTCTTTGGAGAAAGGACATATTCGTCCGTCTTCTTCCCCTCTTGGTGCGGGATTCTTTTTTGTGGCAAAAAAGGACGGATCTTTGAGACCTTGTATTGATTATCGGCTTTTAAATAAGATCACTGTCAAATTTCAGTATCCTTTACCGCTGTTGTCTGACTTGTTTGCCCGGATTAAGGGTGCCAAGTGGTTCACCAAGATAGACCTTCGTGGTGCGTACAACCTTGTGCGCATTAAGCAAGGTGATGAATGGAAAACCGCATTCAATACGCCCGAAGGTCATTTTGAGTACTTGGTGATGCCTTTTGGGCTCTCCAATGCGCCTTCAGTTTTTCAGTCCTTTATGCATGACATTTTCCGGAAGTATCTGGATAAATTTTTGATTGTTTATCTGGATGATATTTTGTTTTTTTCTGATAATTGGGATTCGCATGTGGAGCAGGTCAGGTTGGTCTTTAAAATTTTGCGTGAAAATTCTTTGTTTGTCAAGGGCTCAAAGTGTCTCTTTGGTGTACAGAAGGTTCCCTTTTTGGGGTTCATTTTTTCCCCTTCTGCTGTGGAGATGGACCCAGTCAAGGTCCGAGCTATTCTTGATTGGACTCAGCCCTCGTCAGTTAAGAGTCTTCAGAAGTTCTTGGGCTTCGCTAACTTCTACCGTCGTTTTATCGCTAATTTTTCTAGCATTGTGAAACCTTTGACGGATATGACCAAGAAGGGCTCCGATGTAGCTAACTGGGCTCCTGCTGCCGTGGAGGCTTTCCAGGAGTTGAAACGCCGGTTTACTTCGGCGCCTGTTTTGTGCCAGCCTGACGTCTCACTTCCCTTTCAGGTTGAGGTGGATGCTTCGGAGATTGGGGCCGGGGCCGTTTTGTCGCAGAGAGGCCCTGGTTGCTCTGTTATGAAACCTTGTGCCTTTTTCTCTAGGAAGTTTTCGCCTGCCGAGCGAAATTATGATGTGGGCAATCGGGAGTTGTTGGCCATGAAATGGGCATTTGAGGAGTGGCGTCATTGGCTCGAGGGTGCTAAGCATCGTGTGGTGGTCTTGACTGATCACAAAAATCTGATGTATCTCGAGTCTGCTAAACGCCTTAATCCTAGACAGGCCCGCTGGTCATTGTTTTTCTCCCGCTTTGATTTTGTTGTCTCGTATTTACCAGGTTCAAAGAATGTGAAGGCCGATGCTCTTTCTAGGAGCTTTGTGCCTGATGCTCCTGGAGTCGCTGATCCTGTTGGTATTCTTAAAGATGGAGTTATCTTGTCAGCTATTTCTCCGGATCTGCGACGTGTGTTGCAGAGATTTCAGGCTGATAGGCCTGAGTCTTGTCCACCTGACAGACTGTTTGTCCCGGATAAGTGGACCAGCAGAGTCATTTCCGAGGTTCATTCCTCGGTGTTGGCAGGTCACCCGGGAATTTTTGGCACCAGAGATCTGGTGGCCAGGTCCTTTTGGTGGCCTTCCTTGTCAAGGGATGTGCGGTCATTTGTGCAGTCCTGTGGGACTTGTGCTCGAGCTAAGCCTTGCTGTTCTCGTGCCAGCGGTTTGCTCTTGCCCTTGCCTGTCCCGAAGAGACCTTGGACACATATCTCCATGGATTTCATTTCTGATCTTCCGCTATCTCAGGGCATGTCCGTTATCTGGGTGATATGTGATCGCTTCTCCAAGATGGTCCATTTGGTTCCTTTGCCTAAGCTGCCTTCCTCTTCCGATCTGGTTCCTGTGTTTTTCCAGAACGTGGTTCGTTTGCACGGCATCCCTGAGAATATTGTGTCAGACAGAGGATCCCAGTTCGTTTCCAGGTTCTGGCGATCCTTTTGTAGTAGGATGGGCATTGATTTGTCGTTTTCGTCTGCTTTCCATCCTCAGACTAATGGACAGACGGAGCGAACCAATCAGACTTTGGAGGCTTATTTGAGGTGTTTTGTCTCTGCTGATCAGGACGATTGGGTTACATTCTTGCCGTTGGCTGAGTTTGCCCTTAATAATCGGGCTAGTTCCGCCACCTTGGTTTCGCCTTTTTTCTGCAACTCTGGTTTCCATCCTCGCTTTTCTTCGGGTCATGTGGAGCCTTCTGACTGTCCTGGGGTGGATTCTGTGGTGGATAGGTTGCAGCAGATCTGGAATCATGTGGTGGACAACTTGAAGTTGTCACAGGAGAAGGCTCAGCGCTTTGCCAACCGCCGCCGCGGTGTGGGTCCCCGACTACGCGTTGGGGATTTGGTATGGCTTTCTTCCCGCTTTGTTCCTATGAAGGTCTCCTCTCCCAAATTTAAACCTCGTTTTATTGGGCCTTACAAGATATTGGAAATCCTTAATCCTGTATCTTTTCGTCTGGATCTTCCTGTGTCGTTTGCTATTCACAATGTATTTCATAGGTCCTTGTTGCGGCGGTACATTGTGCCTGTAGTTCCTTCTGCTGAGCCTCCTGCTCCGGTGTTGGTTGAGGGCGAGTTGGAGTACGTGGTGGAGAAGATCTTGGATTCTCGCCTCTCCAGGCGGAGGCTTCAGTACCTGGTCAAGTGGAAGGGCTATGGTCAGGAGGATAATTCCTGGGTGGTCGCCTCTGATGTTCATGCGGCCGATTTAGTTCGTGCCTTTCATGCTGCTCATCCTGATCGCCCTGGTGGTCGTGGTGAGGGTTCGGTGACCCCTCACTAAGGGGGGGGTACTGTTGTGAATTTGCTTTTTGCTCCCTCTAGTGGTTACTAGTTTTTTGACTCTGGTTTTTCTGTCATTCCTTTTATCCGCACCTGGGTCGTTAGTTAGGGGTGTTGCTATATAAGCTCCTTGGACCTTCAGTTCAATGCCTGGCAACGTAGTTATCAGAGCTAGTCTGCTGTGCTCTTGTCTACTGATCCTGGTTCCAGTTATATCAGCTAAGTCTGCCTTTTGCTTTTAGCTATTTGTTTTGGTTTTGTATTTTTGTCCAGCTTGTTCCAAATCTATATCCTGACCTTTGCTGGAAGCTCTAGGGGGGCTGGTGTTCTCCCCCCGGACCGTTAGACGGTTCGGGGGTTCTTGAATTTCCAGTGTGGATTTTGATAGGGTTTTTGTTGACCATATAAGTTACCTTTCTTTATTCTGCTATCAGTAAGCGGGCCTCTCTGTGCTAAACCTGGTTCATTTCTGTGTTTGTCATTTCCTCTTACCTCACCGTCATTATTTGTGGGGGGCTTCTATCCAGCTTTGGGGTCCCCTTCTCTGGAGGCAAGGGAGGTCTTTGTTTTCCTCTACTAGGGGTAGCTAGATTCTCCGGCTGGCGCGTGTCATCTAGAATCAACGTAGGAATGATCCCCGGCTACTTCTAGTGTTGGCGTTAGGAGTAGATATATGGTCAACCCAGTTACCACTGCCCTATGAGCTGGATTTTTGTATTCTGCAGACTTCCACGTTCCTCTGAGACCCTCGCCATTGGGGTCATAACAGTGATCTCCTCGCTGCCTGGGTTATTGGCCACCGCTATAGTTTAACACCGGTGGCCGGTACACAGCGCTTACAAGCTCTTTGCTTTAGAGCATCGGAGAATGCATGGATCGGATCTCCTGGCCTACCAGAAGCAAGGAGTCAGAGAAGCGGTACGCTCCACAAAAAAAGTAGACAACGTCTTTAAAGGAAAAACATGGCCTCAGTGCCATAGTTTCCTAGATATTTATCCCAGAATACAAGCACTGTCATGCCCAATGTCAGGGCCTTACCTAGTCCAGTGGTACGTACAGGATTAGTTTTCAATGTAAAGCATTTTCCTTCTTGTACGTATTTTCACAGCAAATTTCCCCTTATCTAGTGCAATAATGGTGTGGGGTGAAACCTGTAGCCAAATCCGTAATAAAAATCCCAAAATCCCATGAAGATCTCTATTGTAGATTCGTCAGGGGTTCTGTAATGAAATCCGCAGAAACAGTCGCGTAACTTGAAGTTTATGGACTCCAATGCAAAATCTCCAACAGGGACCTCAACAATCATCTGAAGGCCCAACGACATGTTCTGGCTAATTTTACAGTGAGGTCTAATTCATAATGTAGAAAAGTGATGCCTCTATTAAAGATGAATATATAACTCCCTGAACTCTGCAGCGTGATTCCCGTAAGTGATATCGTCTAGTTGAAAAGTATTGACCATGAATCTAATGGATGCTCCTTTTCTTTAAGTTAATTTTACAGTTCAGTCTGTTCACTTCTCTTCCGCCTACGTAATTAACTTTGATGGTGCTGTATAGATATGTAATGTAGTGTGAAAAAGGTCACCTCTAGAGATATTAGATCGGTAGACATTGACATTTCATCTATTGCTACATTGGAGGACTTGGTGTCCTTGCTCACCAGAGCAATCAAATCAAATAGGTTATTTGTGAATCATCCCATGAGAGATAGACCCTTTGGATAAGTGGTTTCAAAATAGTCTCTAGATGGGCTTGTCTTCTCATGGACATTTGAGGCCCATTATTGTGTAAGATCCTGGATGAGTTTGGCCTAGATGTTTATGAGCCCAAGACATCTAATGATGCTATAGATATACCAGTCCTTCTGAAGGCAGTCAGACCCATTAACGTGGCTGAAGTGAGGGTGAGAAAAGATGAATGGACTATATAAATCCAACATGCTCAATTTTCTGTTCTTGAGTTCAGAAAAATCAGGCAGTCCTCGCTGAAAGTGGTGGGATGCACAAATGACAGTGTAATGTCTGTTGGCGGTCTAAGTCTTGTGGGCTTTGACCTCAATTACTTGTAATATTATATATATATATATATATATATATATATATATATATATATATATATATATATAATGCACAATAGGTTTTAGTATGTCATTATGTGTGGAAAATGTAGTAAGTGAAAGCAATGGATGGACTCGTAAAGTGCAACCGCACTGCATCTGTATTAATTAAGAACATGACTAGAACCTAATGCTACGAATAACATCAATTATCTGTTGATTAGAAATTCAGTTTTATGTATGCCAAGTCTTCGGCTTTTCATTTTGCAGCCAATATTTTTTCTTTGAAAACATTCTACACTTTCCATCTCTGTAAATTTACAACAAAGGTAAAGACCATATGGAGAGCTCAAAAAGCACAACGAATCCAAGGGTACCGTACCACTAGAAAAAACCTAAATGGCATTTAGTTTTGGTTTGTCATGGAATGCTATGCAGGAAAAAAGTCTCTTCCCTTAGAAAAACATGATGGTGTAGCAAGAATCAGAATCTGAATTGAACTAATGATGTCAGAACCCCACACCCTCCTTACACATTTGATGTTGGCCATATGCTCTTTTGCTGGCTGCTTTCTCACCTAACTCTCTAATATATAGGCGTGTTCGAATCAGGGGAGCATTCTTGTGTTCTTTTACTGCTAGACTTCTCTAATGACGGCTTATCTCCCAGGGATCAATAGGATCGGCCTTCGGAAATCCAACATCATCTGTTAGGCGATATTTGGGAGTCTCCTATACCATTAGATTGTCAGCCAATCCCACCATTTTCTGAGGGTTCGAATTACTTTAGTTATCCTCTTGATAGACGAGTATGAGAGCATGGATTTGCAATCAGAAATGACTCAAGAACTTCCAACCAACCAGGGTGGCAATGTAAAGATTTGTAGTTACCTGATTGTCAGACGGACAAATTATTCAAGACAAACAAGCAGAAATGTTGGGTTACTCTGATAGTTCAGGTAGAATTTCAAAAAATTGCACCTACTAATGTAGGAACAGAAATGTCCTGTTCCTTGTACTTATTAAAACAATTACAAGGCACCCATAGGATTCAGTAGGCATCCATTGTGATTCAAGAGCTTGAATCTAGGGTTAAAGCATTATCACTGTTTGCTATGCTATGGAAAAGCCAAATCCCTAAATAAAGTCTTCTACTGCAGTTTTCTCAATGTTCAGTCCAGCATCAATATCATGTCTGAAAGTGGCTTCCGACCAGTTAAGGGTTGGGGACTTCTGTATTAGGCTACTTTCACACTAGCGTCGTACGACGCACGACGAATTGCGTCGTTGCGAAGTATCGACACAAGCAGTGAAAGCACCGCACAACGGGGGCAGCGGATGCTGTTTTTCAACGCATCCGCTGCCCCATTGTGAGGTGCGGGGAGGAGGGGGCGGAGTTCCGGCCGCGCATGCGCGGTCGGAAATGGCGGACACAACCCACCAAAAAACATTCCATGCAACATTTTTTGTGGCGACGGTCCGACGCAACACGACGCAACCGTCGCACGACGGTTGCGACATGTGGCAATGCGTCGCACTGCGTCGCTAATGCAAGTCAATGGAGAAAAAACGCATCCTGCAAGCACTTTTGGAGGATGCGTTTTTTCTACAAAACGACGCATAGCGACGTGCAGTGCACGACGCTAGTGTGAAAGTAGCCTTACACAGTACATTTCCAGCTTAAGTTAAGGAGGACCCTAACCACTGGAACCAGTTTCAAGGTAATCAGTCACCATGAAAAATGTCCATGACTACTGTCTACAAATCTTATCTAGCTGAGGAAAAACAGATTTGAATGAGGTAATTATCTCTAAGCTCACTTTCACTCACCCTGTAGTAACCCAATAAATGTCCATGTCCTTAATGACAATGAGGCATCTGGGAGTCAGTCTCACTTTATTTGTCTACAATGCAGAGCATGGACAGTTTGTGTAACGGGAGTGGTGGAACCACTGTGCTGTGGTCCGAGGAGAGCCTGGAGGGGCATAACTAGGTGAGCACCTGACTTCTCAATAGAGCCTCTGATTGTGGGGTTAGACTTGGCTGCTGACGAACACCAGGTGCTACTCCAAGACAGACCACGGACGCATGGCAGCTGACCCCCAAGGGTCCCCCAAGGAAATGGCCTGGATGGAGAGGACAGCTGATGCAGGCAGGCACTGGCAGACTGGTACAGCTGATACACAGGTTGGCATGGCAAGTGCAGACGGGACCAGCTGAAGTTCAGCAAGCATGGCAGGTGCTGGCAGATCTGGTTGACATACAGACTGGCACGGCAGGTGCAGGCGGTTTCGGCTGCTATACAGACTGGCACAGTAGGCGTAGGCGAGTCCTGCTAATATACAGACTGGCAAGGCAGGTGCTGGCGGAGCCGGCTGATGCTCAGACTGGCATGGCAGGAACTGGAAGATCCGGCTGTAATACAGACTGGCATGGCAGGTTCTGGTGGATCCGGCTGATGTACATACTGACTTGGCAGGTGCTGGCGGATGCGGTGGTAATACAGATCGGCAAGGCAGTACTAGCAAAGGACAGAAAAACACTAGCAGACTGGGACCTGACAAATAGCAAGCGTGTTTGGGAACAATGTTGCACAGGCATCTCCATGCAGATTGAGGTGCCTTAAATGATAAGTGTCTCCTAGCCATTAGCTAAGGACACTTTAGGACAGCGCGTGGCCCCTTTAAGAGGGAGAGAGTACGCACCCTAAACACAGTCCTCGAGGATCTGTGCACCATGCACCTGCCCTGGACAACCGCAGACAAGGAAGAAAGGGGAATGTCATGAGTGTGTCAGGTTGGCAGACAGTCATCCTGGGTCCGGCTGTAGAAGGTCGTTGCGATTAGCTCTACAAGCACCTTCCTGATTTTTGAATCTCTGTTATGGAGTGATATCCTTCTTACTCTAGGACCCAAGAGTTACCTCCACCTTTTGATGCTAAATAACACAGCCTTGGTGAAGATTTAAATACATTCAGTCTCTGCAGCAGGGTGCTGATGTTAGCTCAATTTCCTTCTGTCTGGTTGGAATTACTAGCAGTCTGCTGGTGTCTTCTTGGAGGATTGCTGGTGTGATATCTCTGTGGTCTTCTCAAGCTAAGTGTATCCCCTCGTTTGTCCACCCTCTCTGTCTTTAGTTGTAGTGGGGGCTGACTAGTGCAAACCCCATCCCCTCCCTATCCAGGGCCTATTGCTAGGGTCAGGCAAGGATTTGCTTCCTGCTCGGCAATAGGGGCAGAACCTATTTAGGGACATCAGGCGAGACAGGGTGTTCTTAGATCTGCCTAGGGGTCTCCACTCCCCCCTTCCCTAGTGTTTGGGCTTCCACTCCCTCTCCCTGTTGTTGTGCACCTTGCTTTCCTCTCACTCAATGTGATAGGGAAATGCGGGACGGTGGCCGCAGTGGTGAGTAGGGTTTTTTCCTTTTAAATGGCCTTCGGTTCGGTCTCGAACCATGGCGACTTGATGGATGAACGATCTGTAGGAAAATTGATCTTGTACAAGCCTAGATAGGTCAACCAGGGCCTTCTCTGCTGTTACCTTGACAGTATCAAGCCATTGGGTTGCTGGTCTTCCTCTTCTTCTTGTTCCTTATTTTCTTCTGACCATGATGTCCTTCTCCAGTGATTGCTTTCTTCGTATGATGTGTCCAAAGTAGGCCTGGTTGTAGCTTGGTGATCCTTGCTTCGAGTGACATGTCTGGCTTGATTTGTTCCAAAATTGATTTGTTTACTCTTCTTACTGCTGTCCATGGTATTGGTACGTTACCACAGAAAAGACCAAACTATGTATGAGTTCTTAATGCGGGGGAATGAACAGTAAGTTAAGAAACTTAACATGGACAAAACAGAATTCATCATCTTTCCCCCATCTCACGCGACCCCCCCAACAAACCTATCCATTACAGTACATGGCTGCCCACTCTCCCCAGTCCCTCAAGCTCGCTGCCTCGTGGTAATCCTTGACGCTGATCTCTCCTTCAAACCACATATCCAAGCCCTTTCCACTTCCTGCAGCCTTCAACTGAAAAATATTTCACGAATCCGTACATTCCTCAACCAAGAATCTGCAAAAACCCTAGTCCATGCCCTCATCATCTCTCGCCTTGACTACTGCAACCCCCTGCTCTGTGGCCTCCCCTCTAACACTCTCGCACCCCTCCAATCTGTTCTAAACTCTGCTGCCCGACTAATCCACCTGTCCCCCCGCTATTCCCCGGCCTCTCCTCTCTGTCAATCCCTTCACTGGCTCCCCATTGCCCAGAGACTCCACTACAAAACCCAAACCATGACGTACAAAGCCATCCACAACCTGTCTCCTCCATATATCTGTGACCTCGTCTCCCGGTACTTACCTACACGCAACCTCCGATCCTCACAAGATCTCCTTCTCTACTCCCCTCTTATCTCCTCTTCCCACAATCGTATACAAGATTTCTCTTGCGCATCACCTCTACTCTGGAACCCTCTACCACAACACATCAGACTCTCGCCTACCATCGAAACCTTCAAAAAGAGCCTGAAGACCCACCTCTTCCGGCAAGCCTACAACCTGCAGTAACCACCGATCAACCAAACCGCTGCATGACCAGCTCTATCCTCACCTACTGTATTCTCACCCATCCCTTGTAGATTGTGAGCCTTCGCGGGCAGGGTCCTCTCTCCTCCTGTACCAGTTATGACTTGTATTGTTTAAGATTATTGTACTTGTTTTTATTATGTATACCCCTCCTCACATGTAAAGCGCCATGGAATAAATGGCGCTATAATAATAAATAATAATAATAATAATAATAATAATAGAGATGAGCGGACCCGTGTATGTTCGTGTTCGTTAAGTTCAACTGAACTTTTGTCCAAAGTTCAGTTCTGGAGCCAGAAGTCTACTCAAACTTCATAGAAGTCAGTGGGGACCTGAACTTAGATGCTATAAAAAGGCTGTAATATGGTCGTAGTAAGGGCTAAGCGTCTCTCTCTTTCTCTCTTCTCCCAAAAGTCCAAACACTAAAACGGACTTCCAGGAGAAGTATGTGGTCGGAGTTCGGCACCAGATCCCTGTCCGATACAAACCCCGAAAATTACAGTTTGAATTCACTGATCACTAGTTAAGAGATAGTAATCCCTTAAATGTATATCTCTTTAAAGGGAACCTGACAGCTGATGCATACTGGCCAATCCATGGACAGCATTTATCAGACACTGGTTGCATGACTTCAGCCATCTATGTTTGACTGACAGGTCCCTCCAATGACTGAAAGGTCTCTCCCGGCATGCGTGTATAGGGAGAAATCTGTCATTCCAGGTTAGTGGGCAGGGACATTGTCTGATACATGCTGTCATGGATCGGTCAGCATGTATCAGCTGTTAGGTTCCCTTTAATGGGGTATCTCTCTAACAGAGTATATAGTGTTTTCCTGGGGGGACTTTTTCTATTGAAACTTTAAGTTGAATTGTGACATCTTCTTGAATTTCCTTTTTATACCCAGTGGAGGTATTTTTTTTAAAAAACATAAAGATTAAAGCTGCACTTTACTCTGTTCTGATTATCCTATACATATAGAATAATAATGAGAGCAGCCGCAGGGTCTCCTCCATCGCCTCTGTCTGATGCCTTACACAATGCATTCTATGGTAAAGAAGTTTTTCCACTCTTAGGAGACATACTGCAGAGATATGTATTGTCAGAAGTCATTCTTCAGAGATATTATGATTATTATTATTATTATTATTAATAATAATAATAATAATAATAATAATACTTCTCATGTAGTACCTTATGTAGAGATAATATAACCTATAATTAGTTAACTTACATAATGTTTAGGGTCTAAAAATCCCCATAAGCCTACTAGTTGATTGATGCATCAGGGTGATTGAGGTGCAAAGAGTTCATTTATTGCATTGATTATTCTGTACTGAACCTATTTTACATACTACATTATACCCCAGAGCTGCACTCACTATTCTGCTGGTGCAGTCACTGTGTACATACATTACATTACTGATCCTGTACTGATCCTGAGTTACATCCTGTATTATACCCCAGAGCTGCACTCACTATTCTGGTGCAGTCACTGTGTACATACATTACATTACTGATCCTGTACTGATCCTGAGTTACATCCTGTATTATACCCCAGAGCTGCACTCACTATTCTGCTGGTGCAGTCACTGTGTACATACATTACATTACTGATCCTGTACTGATCCTGAGTTACATTCTGCATTATACTCCAGAGCTGCAATCACTATTCTGCTGGTGGAATATGTGATGGAGTCTTTGTGTGTCTCATTTGCATATCAGTTAATTGGCTGATTTCTCAGTAATCAAGGAATGAACTTAAAATTATTGCTGGACTTGTCTTTGAAAGAGCAGCATGCACATATAAATAGCTGAGAGGGGTGAAATCTTGCAGACTAGGGATGAGCAAATCTGAACTGTAAAGTTCAGGTTCATACCGGACACCTAATGTCCGGTACCGAACTCTGAACACTGACTTTTTCACAGAAGTCCATTTTACTGTTCAGAACACATGCTGTTCAGGTTCTGTGCCGAATAAAGTTTGTTGAAAGACTGTAGTGCAGCCAATCAACAAGCTTTTAGGCGATGGGCACTTCCTGTATAAACGCAGTATCACGAGTAGGTCTGCCATTGTGCTCTATTTAGCATAGGGACAGTGTAAAACAAATAAATAATTTTAAAAAATGACGTGGAGTACCCCGTATTTTTTAATAACCAGCCAAGGGAAAGCAAATAGCTATGAGCTAATCTTATTATGCTGGAAGGGGCCGATACCAATTAGATGCGCCAAATCGTGCACTTAGCCTTGGCTTTTCCTAATTGCCCTGGTGCGGTGGCAATTGGGGTAATAGTTTTTGGGGTTGATGTCAGCTGTATAATGTCAGCTGGCATCAAGCCCATGGAGCGTCGTTCTGTCAGTAACGTCATCGCCCATGAGACAAGACCGGTAGTGACCTATGGATCCTCGTTCTTGAGGCTCTATTAGCTGGTTATTAAAAATAGGGAGGACACCACATCATTTTCTTTTGGGTGCCCCCCCATTTTTAGTAACCAACAAAGGCAAAGCTGACAGCTGGGGGCTCATATTAATCTTTGGACTAAAGTTTGATCAGGTACCAGAACATGAACTTCCACGTTTCAGCACATCCCTACTGGTGACAGATTCCCTTTAACCCCTTTCTACCATTGAACGTACTATTCCGTCCATGTGGGGTGGGCCCTACTTCCCAAGGATGGAATAGTACATCCAGCGCGATCAGCCGCACTCACGGGGGTTCGTGTTGTGATCGCGTTGCTCCAAGGGTCTCTTACCTCCTCCTCCCTGCAGCAGGCCCGGATCCAAAATGGCCACGGGGCTGCATCCGGGTCCTGCAGGGAGGTGGCTTCACAGCGCCTGCTCAGAGCAGGCTCCGGGAAGCCTCCAGGAGTGCACGTCAGATCGCTGAGATCAGCGATCTTTCACTATAACATGATGCCCCCCTGGGGCAATGTTATAGTGTTAAAAAAAAATATTCAGATGTGTAAAAAAAAAAAATATATTGTTCCCATAAATACATTTCTTTATGTAAATAATAAAAAAAACAATAAAAGTACACATATTTAGTATTGCCGCGTCCGTAACGATCCGACCTATAAAACTGTCCCACTAGTTAACCCCTTCAGTGAACACCGTAAAAAAAAAAAAAAAAACGAGGCAAAAAACAACGCTTTATTATCATACCGCCGAACAAAAAGTGGAATAACACGCGATCAAAAAGACGGATATAAATAACCATAGTACTGCTGAAAACGTCATCTTGTCCCGCAAAAAACAAGCTGCAATACAGCATCACCAGCGAAAAAATAAAAAAGTTATAGTCCTCAGAATAAAGCGATGCAAAAATAATTATTTTTTCTATAAAATAGTTTTTATTGTATAAAAGCGCCAAAATATAAAAAATGAGGTATCGCTGTAATCATACTGACCCGAAGAATAAAACTGCTTTATCCATTTTACCAAACGCGGAACGGTATAAACGCCCCCCCCAAAAGAAATTCATAAATAGCTGGTTTTTGGTCATTCTGCCTCACAAAAATCGGAATAAAGAGCGATCAAAAAATGTCACGTACCCGAAAATGTTACCAATAAAAAGGTCAACTCGTCCCGCAAAAAACAAGACCTCACATGACTCTGTGGACCAAAATATGGAAAAATTATAGCTCTCAAAATGTAACGCAAAAAATATTTTTTGCAATAAAAAGCGTCTTTTAGTGTTTGACGTCTGCCAATCATCCGCTAAAAAACCAGCTATAAATAGTAAATCAAACCCCCCTTCATCACCCCCTTAGTTAGGGAAAAATTAAAAAATTTAAAAAATGTATTTATTTCAATTTTCCCATTAGGGTTAGGGCTAGGGTTTAGGGTTAGGGCTAGGGTTAGGGTTGGGGCTAGGGTTAGGGTTAGGGCTAGGTTTAGGGCTAGGGTTAGGGTTAGGGCTAGGGTTAGGGCTACAGTTAGGGTTGGGGCAAAAGTTAGGGTTAGGGTTGGGGCTAAAGTTAGGGTTAGGGTTGGGGCTAAAGTTAGGTTTAGGGTTTGCATTACATTTACGGTTGGGAATAGGGTTGGGATTAGGGTTAGGGGTGTGTCAGGGTTAGGGGTGTGGTTAGGGTTACCGTTGAGATTAGGGTTAGGGGTGTGTTTGGATTAGGGTTTCAGTTATAATTGGGGGGTTTCCACTGTTTAGGCACATCAGGGGTTCTCCAAACGCGACATGGCGTCCGATCTCAATTCCAGCCAATTCTGTATTGAAAAAGTGAACCAGTGCTCCTTCCCTTCTGAACTCTGCCATGCGCCCAAACGGTGGTTCCCTCCCACATATTGGGTATCAGCGTACTCAGGACAAATTGGACAACAACTTTTGGGGTTCAATTTCAACTGTTACCCTTGGAAAAATACAAAACTGGAGGCTAAAAAATAATTTTTGTGGAAAAAAAAAGGATTTTTTTATTTTCACGGCTCTGCGTTATAAACTGTAGTGAAACACTTGGGGGTTCAAAGTTCTCACAACACATCTAGATAAGTTCCTTGGGGGGGTCTAGTTTCCAATATGGGGTCACTTGGGGGTTTCTACTGTTTAGGTACATTAGGGGATCTGCAAACAGAATGTGACGCCTGCAGACCATTCCATCTAAGTCTGCATTCCAAATGGCGCTCCTTCCCTTCCGAGCTCTCGCATGCTCTCAAACGGTGGTTTCTCCCCACATATGGGGTATCAGCGTACTCAGGACAAATTGGACAACAACTTTTGGGGTCCAATTTCAACTGTTACCCTTGGAAAAATACAAAACTGGGGGCTAAAAAATAATTTTTGTGGAAAAATAAGATTTTTTATTTTCACGGCTCTGCGTTATAAACTGTAGTGAAACACTTGGGGAGTCAAAGTTCTCACAACACATCTAGATAAGTTCCTTGGGGGGTCTAGTTTCCAATATGGGGTCACTTGTGGGGGGTTTCTCCTGTTTAGGTACATTAGGGGCTCTGCAAAGGCAATGTGACGCCTGCAGACCATTCCATCTACCGTATATACTCGAGTATAAGCCGACCCGAGTATAAGCCGACCCCCCTAATTTTGCCACAAAAAACTGGGAAAACGTATTGACTCGAGTATAAGCCTAGGGGGGAAAATGCAGCAGCTACCGGTAAATGTCAAAAGTAATAATAGATACCAATAAAAGTAAAATTAATTGAGACATCAGTAGGTTAAGTGTCTTTGAATATCCATATTGAATCAGGAGCCCCATATAATGCTTCATACTGTTCATTATGGCCCCATAAGATGCTCCATATTAAAATATGCCCCATATAATCCTGCATAAAGGTTAATAAAGGCCCCATAAGATGCTCCATAGACACATTTGCCCAATATAATGCTGCACAAATGCTGATTATGGCCCCATAAGATGCTCTATAAAGATATTTGCCACTTATAGTGCTGCACAAACGTTATGGCCCTATAAGATGCCCCATACAGACACTTGCCCCATATAGTGCTGCACAAACATTATGCCCCTATATAGTGCTGCAGGAATGTTATGGCCCCATATAGTGCTGCAGAAACGTTATGGCCCCATATAGTGCTGCAGGAATGTTATGGCCCCATATAGTGCTCCAGGAACGTTATGGCCCCCATATAGTGCTGCAGGAATGTTATGGCCCCATATAGTGCTGCAGGAATGTTATGGCCCCATATAGTGCTGCAGGAATGTTATGGCCCCATATAGTGCTGCAGGAATGTTATGGCCCCATATAGTGCCGCAGGAATGTTATGGCCCCATATAGTGCTGCAGGAATGTTATGGCCCCATATAGTGCTGCAGGAATGTTATGGCCCCCATATAGAGCTCCAGGAATGTTATGGCCCCATATAGTGCTGCAGGAATGTTATGGCCCCATATAGTGCTGCAGGAATGTTATGGCCCCATATAGTGCTCCAGGAATGTTATGGCCCCCATATAGTGCTCCAGGAACGTTATGGCCCCATATAGTGCTGCAGGAACGTTATGGCCCCATATAGTGCTGCAGGAACGTTATGGCCCCATATAGTGCTGCAGGAATGTTATGGCCCCATATAGTGCTGCAGGAACGTTCTGGCCCCCATATAGTGCCGCAGGAATGTTATGGCCCCATATAGTGCTGCAGGAACGTTATGGCCCCATATAGTGCTGCAGGAATGTTATGGCCCCATATAGTGCTGCAGGAATGTTATGGCCCCATATAGTGCTGCAGGAATGTTATGGCCCCCATATAGTGCTGCAGGAAAGTTATGGCCCCTATATAGTGCTGCAGGAACGTTATGGCCCCATATAGTGCTGCAGGAACGTTATGGCCCCATATAGTGCTGCAGGAATGTTATGGCCCCATATAGTGCTGCAGGAATGTTATGGCCCCATATAGTGCTGCAGGAATGTTATGGCCCCCATATAGTGCTCCAGGAACGTTATGGCCCCATATAGTGCCGCATTAATGTTATGGCCCCATATAGTGCTGCAGGAATGTTATGGCCCCATATAGTGCTGCAGTAACGTTATGGCCCCATATAGTGCTGCAGGAACATTATGGCACCATATAGTGCTGCAGGAATGTTATGGCCCCCATATAGTGCTGCAGGAATGTTATGGCCCCTATATAGTGCTGCAGGAACGTTATGGCCCCATATAGTGCTGCAGGAACGTTATGGCCCCATATAGTGCTGCAGGAACGTTATGGCCCCATATAGTGCTGCAGGAATGTTATGGCCCCATATAGTGCTGCAGGAATGTTATGGCCCCATATAGTGCTGCAGGAATGTTATGGCCCCCATATAGTGCTGCAGGAAAGTTATGGCCCCTATATAGTGCTGCAGGAACGTTATGGCCCCATATAGTGCTGCAGGAACGTTATGGCCCCATATAGTGCTGCAGGAATGTTATGGCCCCATATAGTGCTGCAGGAATGTTATGGCCCCATATAGTGCTGCAGGAATGTTATGGCCCCCATATAGTGCTCCAGGAACGTTATGGCCCCATATAGTGCCGCAGGAATGTTATGGCCCCATATAGTGCTGCAGGAATGTTATGGCCCCATATAGTGCTGCAGTAACGTTATGGCCCCATATAGTGCTGCAGGAACATTATGGCACCATATAGTGCTGCAGGAATGTTATGGCCCCCATATAGTGCTGCAGGAATGTTATGGCCCCTATATATTGCTGAAGGAACGTTATGGCCCCATATAGTGCTGCAGGAACGTTATGGCCCCATATAGTGCTGCAGGAACGTTATGGCCCCATATAGTGCTGCAGGAATGTTATGGCCCCATATAGTGCTGCAGGAATGTTATGGCCCCTGTTGTGAATTAGACTTTTTTGGCTCCCTCTAGTGGTTACTAGTGATATGACTCTGGGATTTCCTTCCCTCTGTTTGCACCCAGCTGGGTCGTTACTTCAGGGGTGTTGCTATATAAACCTCCTGGAACCTTAGTCCAGTGCCTGGCATCGGTGTTATCAGACACATTCTGTTTGCTCCTGTTTGCTGGTCCTGGTTCGTGCTAAATTAAGCTAAGTCTTGCTTCTTTGTTTTTTGGGTTATTTGTTTGCTATCATTTTTGTCCAGCTTGTACTAAATGTGATTCCTGACCTTGCTGGAAGCTCTAGGGGGCTGGTGTTCTCCCCCCGGGCCGTTAGACGGTTCGGGGGTTCTTGAATTTCCAGTGTGGATATTTTTGATAGGATTTTTTGCTGAAGATAAGTTATCTTTCTATATTCTGCTATTAGCTAGTGGGCCTCTCTGCTAAATTCCTAGCTCATTCTTATGTTTGTCTTTTCCTCTTACCTCACCGTTATTATTTGTGGGGGGCTTCTATCCAACTTTTTGGGGTATTTCCTCTGGAGGCAAGAAAGGTCTTTCTTTTCCCTTCTAGGGGTAGTTAGCTCTCCGGCTGGCGTGAGACGTCTAGGATCAACGTAGGAACGTTCCCCGGCTGCTGGTATTTGTGGTGCTAGGATTAGTTATATGGTCAGCCCAGTTACCACTGCCCTATGAGCTGGTTTTCTGTATTTACTGACTTAGCATTATTCCTGAGACCCTCTGCCATTGGGGTCATAACAGTATGCCAGGCCAATATTGAATGTTTAAAGCATTGCAGAAGTGGGATAATAAGAAAGGAAATTCTGAGTTTTTTTTTTTTTTTCCTTCCTTCTCTTCCTCCCCTTTACCTTTCAGTGGCGTGTGCTTGCTGCAGACATGAATGTGCAGACCTTGATTACAAGTGTTGACCAGCTGGCAGCTCGTGTGCAGGGTATACAAGATTTTGTTACCAGTAGTCCTATGTCTGAACCTAAAATACCTATTCCGGAATTGTTTTCTGGAGATCGATTTAGGTTTAGGAATTTCAAGAATAATTGTAAATTGTTTCTTTCTCTGAGACCCCGTTCATCTGGAGATTCTGCTCAGCAAGTTAAAATTGTTATTTCTTTTTTGCGGGGCGACCCTCAGGATTGGGCTTTCTCGCTGGCGCCAGGAGATCCGGTATTGGCGAATATTGATGCGTTTTTTCTGGCGCTTGGATTGCTTTACGAGGAACCCAATCTTGAAATTCAGGCAGAAAAAGCCTTGCTGGCTATTTCTCAGGGTCAGGATGAAGCTGAAGTGTATTGCCAAAAATTTCGGAAATGGTCCGTGCTTACTCAGTGGAATGAGTGTGCTCTGGCCGCAAATTTCAGAAATGGCCTTTCTGAAGCCATTAAGAATGTGATGGTGGGTTTCCCCATTCCTACAAGTCTGAATGATTCTATGGCGCTTGCTATTCAAATTGACCGGCGTTTGCGGGAGCGCAAAACCGCTAATCCTCTGGTGGTGTTGTCTGAACAAACACCTGATTTAATGCAATGTGATAGAATTCAGACTAGAAATGAACGGAAAAATCATAGACGTCAGAATGGGTTGTGTTTTTACTGTGGTGATTCTACACATGTTATATCAGCATGCTCTAAACGCCTAACAAGGGTTGTTAGTCCTGTCGCCATTGGTAATTTGCAACCTAAATTTATTTTGTCTGTGACTTTAATTTGCTCTTTGTCTTCTTACCCTGTTATGGCGTTTGTGGATTCAGGTGCCGCCCTGAGTCTTATGGATCTGTCATTTGCCAAGCGCTGTGGTTTTGTTCTTGAACCGTTAGTAAATCCTATTCCTCTTAGAGGTATTGATGCTACGCCATTGGCGGAAAATAAACCGCAGTTTTGGACGCAGGTGACCATGTGCATGACTCCTGAACATCGGGAGGTGATTCGTTTTCTTGTTCTGCATAAAATGCATGATTTGGTCGTTTTGGGTCTGCCATGGTTACAGACCCACAATCCAGTCCTGGATTGGAAGGCAATGTCTGTGTCAAGTTGGGGCTGTCAGGGAATTCATGCTGATTCCCCGCCGGTGTCTATTGCTTCCTCTACTCCTTTGGAAGTTCCTGAGTATTTGTCTGATTATCAGGATGTATTCAGTGAGTCCAGATCCAGTGCTCTGCCTCCTCATAGGGACTGTGACTGCGCCATAGATTTGATTCCAGGTAGTAAATTTCCTAAGGGAAGATTATTTAATCTGTCAGTACCTGAGCATGCCGCAATGCGTTCATATATCAAGGAGTCTCTGGAGAAGGGGCATATCCGTCCATCCTCTTCCCCTCTTGGTGCGGGATTCTTTTTTGTGGCTAAGAAGGACGGATCTTTGAGACCTTGTATTGACTATCGGCTACTGAATAAAATCACTGTAAAATTTCAGTATCCTTTGCCTCTCTTGTCGGACTTGTTTGCCCGGATTAAGGGTGCCAAGTGGTTCACCAAGATAGATCTTCGTGGTGCATACAACCTTGTGCGCATTAAGCAAGGTGATGAATGGAAGACTGCATTTAATACGCCCGAAGGTCATTTTGAGTACTTGGTGATGCCTTTTGGGCTTTCTAATGCTCCCTCAGTATTTCAGTCCTTTATGCATGATATTTTCCGGAAGTATCTGGATAAATTTATGATTGTTTATCTGGACGATATTCTGGTTTTCTCTGAAGATTGGGACTCACATGTGGAGCAGGTCAGGATGGTGTTCCAGGTTTTGCGTGAGAATGCCTTGTTTGTTAAAGGCTCAAAGTGTCTCTTTGGAGTACAGAAAGTTCCCTTTTTGGGGTTTATTTTTTCCCCTTCTGCTGTGGAGATGGACCCAGTCAAGGTCCGAGCTATTCATGAGTGGACTCAACCCACGTCAGTTAAGAGTCTTCAGAAGTTCTTGGGTTTTGCTAACTTCTACCGTCGTTTTATCGCTAATTTTTCTAGCGTTGTTAAACCTTTGACGGATATGACCAAGAAAGGTTCTGATGTTGCTAACTGGGCTCCTGCAGCCGTGGAGGCGTTCCAGGAGTTGAAGCGCCGGTTTACTTCGGCGCCTGTTTTGTGCCAGCCTGATGTCTCACTTCCCTTTCAGGTCGAGGTGGATGCTTCTGAGATTGGGGCAGGGGCCGTTTTGTCACAGAGAGGCCCTGGTTGCTCGGTAATGAGACCATGTGCTTTCTTCTCTAGGAAGTTTTCGCCTGCTGAGCGGAATTATGATGTGGGCAATCGGGAATTACTGGCCATGAAGTGGGCATTTGAGGAGTGGCGTCATTGGCTCGAGGGTGCTAAGCATCGTGTGGTGGTCTTGACTGATCACAAAAATTTGATGTATCTCGAGTCTGCTAAACGCTTGAAACCTAGACAGGCCCGCTGGTCATTGTTTTTCTCCCGTTTTGACTTTGTGGTCTCGTATTTACCAGGTTCAAAGAATGTGAAAGCTGATGCTCTTTCAAGGAGCTTTGTGCCTGACTCTCCTGGAGTCACAGAACCTGTTGGTATTCTTAAAGAAGGAGTTATTTTGTCAGCCATTTCTCCTGATTTGCGATGTGTGTTGCAGAGATTTCAAGCTGGTAGACCTGACTCTTGTCCACCTGACAGACTGTTTGTTCCTGATAAGTGGACCAGCAGAGTCATTTCCGAGGTTCATTCCTCGGTGTTGGCAGGTCATCTGGGAATTTTTGGCACCAGAGATCTGGTGGCTAGGTCATTTTGGTGGCCTTCCTTGTCACGGGATGTACGGTCATTTGTGCAGTCCTGTGGGACTTGTGCTCGAGCTAAGCCTTGCTGTTCCCGTGCCAGCGGGTTGCTCTTGCCCTTGCCTGTCCCGAAGAGGCCTTGGACACATATTTCCATGGATTTCATTTCTGATCTCCCGGTGTCTCGGGGTATGTCTGTCATCTGGGTGGTATGTGATCGCTTTTCAAAAATGGTCCATTTGGTGCCTTTGCCTAAGCTGCCTTCCTCTTCCGATCTGGTTCCTGTGTTCCTTCAGAATGTGGTTCGTTTACACGGCATTCCTGAGAATATTGTGTCTGACAGAGGATCCCAGTTTGTTTCCAGGTTCTGGCGATCCTTTTGTGCTAGGATGGGCATTGATTTATCGTTCTCATCTGCCTTTCATCCTCAGACTAATGGACAAACTGAGCGAACTAATCAGACTCTGGAAGCTTACTTGACGTGTTTTGTTTCAGCAGATCAGGATGATTGGGTGACCTTCTTGCCGTTGGCTGAGTTTGCCCTAAATAATCGGGCTAGTTCCGCTACTTTGGTTTCGCCATTTTTCTGCAACTCTGGTTTCCATCCTCGTTTTTCCTCGGGACATGTGGAGCCTTCTGACTGCCCTGGAGTAGATTCTGTGGTGGATAGGTTGCAGCAGATCTGGAATCATGTGGTGGACAACTTGAAGTTGTCACAGGAGAAGGCTCAGCGTTTTGCCAACCGCTGCTGCGGTGTGGGTCCCCGACTTCGTGTTGGGGATTTGGTGTGGCTGTCTTCTCGATTTGTTCCTATGAAGGTCTCCTCTCCTAAATTTAAGCCTCGCTTCATCGGTCCTTACAAGATATTGGAAATCCTTAATCCTGTGTCCTTTCGCTTGGATCTTCCGGTTTCGTTTGCCATTCACAACGTGTTCCATAGGTCTTTGTTACGACGCTACATTGTGCCTGTGGTTCCTTCTGCTGAGCCTCCTGCTCCGGTGTTGGTTGAGGGCGAGTTGGAGTACGTGGTGGAGAAGATCTTGGATTCTCGTCTCTCCAGGCGGAGGCTTCACTATTTGGTCAAGTGGAAGGGTTATGGTCAGGAGGATAATTCCTGGGTGGTTGCCTCTGATGTGCATGCGGCCGATTTGGTTCGTGCCTTTCACGCTGCTCATCCTGATCGCCCTGGTGGTCTTGGTGAGGGTTCGGTGACCCCTCCTTAAGGGGGGGGTACTGTTGTGAATTAGACTTTTTTGGCTCCCTCTAGTGGTTACTAGTGATATGACTCTGGGATTTCCTTCCCTCTGTTTGCACCCAGCTGGGTCGTTACTTCAGGGGTGTTGCTATATAAACCTCCTGGAACCTTAGTCCAGTGCCTGGCATCGGTGTTATCAGACACATTCTGTTTGCTCCTGTTTGCTGGTCCTGGTTCGTGCTAAATTAAGCTAAGTCTTGCTTCTTTGTTTTTTGGGTTATTTGTTTGCTATCATTTTTGTCCAGCTTGTACTAAATGTGATTCCTGACCTTGCTGGAAGCTCTAGGGGGCTGGTGTTCTCCCCCCGGGCCGTTAGACGGTTCGGGGGTTCTTGAATTTCCAGTGTGGATATTTTTGATAGGATTTTTTGCTGACCATATAAGTTATCTTTCTATATTCTGCTATTAGCTAGTGGGCCTCTCTTTGCTAAATTCCTAGCTCATTCTTATGTTTGTCTTTTCCTCTTAACTCACCGTTATTATTTGTGGGGGGCTTCTATCCAACTTTTTGGGGTATTTCCTCTGGAGGCAAGAAAGGTCTTTCTTTTCCCTTCTAGGGGTAGTTAGCTCTCCGGCTGGCGCGAGACGTCTAGGATCAACGTAGGAACGTTCCCCGGCTGCTGGTATTTGTGGTGCTAGGATTAGTTATATGGTCAGCCCAGTTACCACTGCCCTATGAGCTGGTTTTCTGTATTTACTGACTTAGCATTATTCCTGAGACCCTCTGCCATTGGGGTCATAACAGGCCCCATATAGTGCTCCAGGAATGTTATGGCCCCATATAGTGCTCCAGGAATGTTATGGCCCCATATAGTGCTGCAGGAATGTTATGGCCCCATATAGTGCTCCAGGAATGTTATGGCCCCCATATAGTGCCGCAGGAATGTTATGGCCCCATATAGTGCTGCAGGAATGTTATGGCCCCCATATAGTGCTCCAGGAACGTTATGGTCCCCATATAGTGCTGCAGGAATGTTATGGCCCCATATAGTGCTGCAGGAACGTTATGGCCCCATAGATGCTCCATACAGACACTTGCCCCATTTGCTGCGATAAAAAAAATAAATCACATACTCACCTCTCCGTCGCTCAGGCCCCGGGCACTTTCAATAGTCACCTGCTCCTCGTTCCGGGCGCCGATCTGTCTCCAGCACTGACTTTCAGCAGAGGGCGCGCACTGACCACGTCACTGCGCCCTCTGACCTCAGCGTCAGTGCTGGAGACAGATCGGCGCCCGGAACGAGGAGCAGGTGACTATCGCGCAGCGCTGCGCTCCCCTCCCTGTATACTCACCTGGTCCTGCCGCTGTGTAGATCCTGCTTCCCCGACGCCGCAGCGCTTCATCCTGTACTCAGCGGTCACATGGTCCCGCTGATTACAGTAATGAATAGGCGGCTCCACCCCTATGGGAGGTGGAGCCGAATATTCATTTACTGTAATGAGCGGGACCATGTGACCGCTGAGTACAGGAAGAAGCTGAAGCTGCTGCTGCCGGCGCTGGGGAAGCCAGGGACCGCGCCTGGACTAGGTGAGTATTTTTAGACAGCCCCTGCTCCCCCTCCCCTGCCGACCCCCGGTATGACTCGAGTATAAGCCGAGAGGGGCAATTTCAGCCCAAAAAAGTGGGCTGAAAATCTCGGCTTATACTCGAGTATATACGGTAAGTCTGCATTCCAAATGGCGCTCCTTCCGAGCTCTCCCGTGCGCCCAAACGGTGGTTCCCCCACACATATGGGGTATCAGCGTACTCAGGACAAATTGGACAACAACTTTTGGGGTCCAATATTTTCCTGTTACCCTTGGGAAAATACAAAACTGGGGGCTAAATAATAATTTTTGTGGGAAATTTTTTTTTTATTTTCATGGCTCTGCGTTATAAACTGTAGTGAAACACTTGGGGGTTCAAAGCTCTCACAACACATCTAGATGAGTTCCTTAGGGGGTCTACTTTCCAAAATGGTGTCACTTGTGGGGGGTTTCAATGTTTAGGCACATCAGTGGCTCTCCAAACGCAACATGGCGTCCCATCTCAATTCCAGTCAATTTTGCATTGAAAAGGCAAATGGCGCTCCTTCCCTTCCGAGCTCTGCCATGCGCCCATACAGTGGTTTATCCCAACATATGGGGTATCAGCATACTCAGGACAAATTGTACAACAACTTTTACGGTCCAATTTCTTCTCTTACACTTGGGAAAATAAAAAATTTGGGGTGAAAAGATCATTTTTGGGAAAAAATATGATTTTTTATTTTTACGGCTCTGCATTATAAACTTCTGTGAAGCACTTGATGGGTCAAAGTGCTCACCACAAATCTAGATAAGTTCCTTAGGGGGTCTACTTTCCAAAATGGTGTCACTTGTGGGGGGTTTCAATGTTTAGGCACATCAGTGGCTCTCCAAACGCAACATGTCGTCCCATCTCAATTCCTGTCAATTTTGCATTGAAAAGTCAAACGGCTCTCCTTCCCTTCCGAGCTCTCTCTTGCACTCAAACAGTGGTGTACCCCCACATATGGGGTATCAGCGTACTCAGGACAAATTGTACAGCAACTTTTGGGGTCCAATTTCTTCTCTTACTCTTGAGAAAATAAATAATTGGGGGCGAAAAGATCATTTTTGTGAAAAAATACGATTTTTTAATTTTTACGGCTCTGCATTATAAACTTCTGTGAATCATTTAATTTGTCAAAGTGCTCACCACACATCTAGATAAGTTCCTTAGGGGGTCTACTTTCCAAAATGGGGTCACTTGTGGGGGGTTTCCACTGTTTAGGCACGTCAGGGGTTCTCCAAACGCAACATGGCGTCCCATCTCAATTCCAGTCAATTTTGCATTGAAAAGTCAAATGGCGCTCCTTCGCTTCCGAGCTCTGCCGTGCGCCCAAACAGTGGTTTACCCCCACATATGGGGTATCAGCATACTCAGGACAAATTGTACAACAACTTTTGGGGTCCATTTTCTCCTGTTACCTTTGGTAAAATAAAACAAATTGGAGCTGAAGTAAATTTTTTGTGGAAAAAAGTTAAATGTTCATTTTTATTTAAACATTCCAAAAATTTCTGTGAAACACCTGAAGGGTTAATAAACTTCTTGAATGTGGTTTTGAGCACCTTGAGGTGTGCAGTTTTTAGAATGTTGTCACAATTGGTTATTTTCTATCATATAGACCCCTCAAAATGACTTCAAATGAGATGTGGTCCCTAAAAAATAATGGTGTTGTAAAAATGAGAAATTGCTGGTCAACTTTTAACCCTTATAGCTCCCTAACAAAAAAAAATGTTGGTTCCAAAATTGTGCTGATGTAAAGTAGACATGTGGGAAATGTTACTTATTAAGTATTTTGTGTGCCATATCTCTGTGATTTAATTGCATAAAAATTCAAAGTTGGAAAATTGCGAAATTTTCAAAATTTTCTCCAAATTTCTGGGTTTTTTTTTCACAAATAAACGCAGGTAATATCAAAGAAATTTAGCACTATCATGAAGTACAATATGTCATGAGAAAACATTGTCAGAATCACCAGGATCCGTTGAAGTGTTCCAGAGTTATAACCTCATAAAGGGACAGTGGTCAGAATTGTAAAAATTGACCCGGTCATTAACGTGCAAACCACCCTTGGGGATAAAGGGGTTAATTGTTTTTCTCTGTTGTTTTCATGGCAGTAACATGCCATCTACTCCCTTTGTCAGGTTTTCCTCCCGTTTTCCCCTGGTTTTCCAATCTTAAGAGTCAGAAGCTTACCGTATGTGAATTCAGTTATTTTTCTGTGAAACAATATTATCTTCTGTGAACTCCCCAGTGTGCGGCAATGTTGCTATAATATCCAGCCCTCTAATCTGCCCTCCACAGTTCACTCTGCAGCGTCCTCAAGTCTTTCCTGACAGGATATCCTTCCCTGGCAGGCCGTGAGATTCGGAAAAGTTTAATGTTTCTGAGTTAATAATGAGTCACAAAATAAATTACAGAACTGGAAAACAGAGCAGATGTTCTGTCCGACTCTAAACTCGCTGCCATGTGCTTCGTAAAGTTGTAATCATGACGTCTCTTACTGTGTCCAGTGGTGAGGGGTAGCCACACTAGGCTTCTGTCTAGGGCACATGTCGGGGAAAGCAATTTATAGAGTGAAACAATTATGCAAATGAGGGATTGACCCAGGAGAGGTGCTGCAGCAGCAGCTGCATATCTGTAATAGGATGGCCAAAAATAGAGAGTACATATAACAAATAAGACCGCTATGCATGGGTGCGCAAGGGGTGTGTAATTGTCCCGTCTGACAGTGTAGCCATCATTGCTGATCTTTAGGATTGAAGTCAGGGTTAGTAGGAGAAATTCGTGGCCTTTCCTCTTTCATCTTGCACTGTTACATTCAGGATTGTAGGGGGCGCAGTGATAGCAGCTGAACCTGCGGCAGTCGTACCTGGGACCTAGTGCCTGAGGGGGTCGTGTTGGCAGATGACACATTACAGATTTTGCACTGAGGCTCAGGAGCTTACTTGTCTGTTTACCTGTCTATCTATCTATCTATCTATCTATCTATTTTTCTATTATCTATCTATTATATATCTCATATCTATCTGTTATCTATCTATCATCGATCTCATATCTATCTATCTATCTATTATCTATCTATTATCTATCTATCATCGATCTCATATCTGTCTATTATCTATCTATCATCTATCTATTATCTATCTATTATATATCTATTATCTATCTATTATCTAGCTATCATCTATCTATCTATTATCTATCTATTATATATCTATTTATCTATCTATCTAGCTATCATCAATCTCATATCTATCTATTATCTATTAACTAGCTATCATCTATCTATTATCTATCATCTATATTTTATCTATTATCTAGCTATCATCTATTATCTATCTATTATCTAGCTATCATCTATCTTTCTATTATCTATCATCTATATTTTATCTATTATCTATCTATTATCTCTCTATCTATCTATCTATCATCGATCTCATATCTGTCTATTATCTATCTATCATCTATCTATCTATTATCTAGCTATCATCTATCTTTCTATTATCTATCATCTATATTTTATCTATTATCTATCTATTATCTCTCTATCGACAGTGTATCATATCTTTCTTTATTAAATCCACAGTATTCATCTTTATATAGCATATATCTATTTAATGTCTATACTACCTATCCTCCTAACTTCTTTCTATCTACTGTATATCATATCTATTATATCTATATTTCTGTATCACATCTATTGTATATCTCACTTCTGTCTATAAAAAAAATAAAAATAACAAAAGAAATGTGGGTGAAAGGCCTCACAAAGATTAATTTGTAATAATATAAGAAAAATAAAGAAAGCACTCTAAAATATGCAAAAGAAAAAGTGGACTTCAATCAGTCCATGTTTTGGCTACAAGTACATCTAAGACTATGTTTCTTTCTTTCTCTCTCTCTCCTGTACAACAATAGTATATAGGCAGTTTGCAGTCCAATAACGGGTCATAGTGCCCAATTCCTCCCGCTTTGGGGGTGGTAGTGGCCCCTTACCTCTTGGGCCCCTACGCGGCTGCACAGGTTGCCCCGATGATGTGTCCGCCCCGTATCTGTGAATTGCTCCTTTTCGAGGCCAGTCGCTCTGTAACCTTTTAGTGAACACTTGGAAAGGGTTTACAGATACATAGAAGCTTTTTCTTTTCTAAATTGTACTTCAAAGGATTTGCTCATCTCCATAGAATCCCTAATGGCTATGTCCTAGCCAGCTCCGTATTATCCTGCCCCACTGTGAGCTGACAGGAGAAATAATCAGATTTTCGGAGACGAGCTTGTTTTGCTGGAGTAATTTGTTACAAGGGTTTTGCCCTTTACACGTTTGACATTTTTGATAATTTCTCACTCTGCTTTTATGGCTGACTGAATATGAGATATCTGATTAACTCGTTGCGTAGTTTTGCGATAAAAGAAATATTTAAGGGGGTTGTCTGAGATTAGGAATTTTTTTTTTCTGAAACAGCGCCACTCTTATTCATTGGCTGTGTCTGGTATTGCAGCTTACACCACCTATGGGAACCTTCATCTTTACCATGTCCTGTAATGGTAAAACCACTACTCACCGTTGAGCCAACTTATTTTATAGCCAGTATCACAGGTGTAGGGGGTATAGAGGTGCCAGTCACACACCTGGCCTTGGTGCCTGAAAATGCTCAAAAGCCTACCTGCCACCACTGCCCATGCCAGCGCTGCCGCTGCAGGTTGTCCCTAAAAGTTCTGAAGCTATGACATAATGTCCATCATTCACAAGACTGCTGCAGTCAGTCACTGCTCTAACTGGCCTTGCTCGCAAGTATCACATGTGACTGCTAAGGTCATTCATTGGCTGACCTTGACAAATCCCAGACAACCTCTTTAAAGAGGACCTGTCATCAGGTCATAAATGACCAGTTTTGCTCTTAGATTATTCCTTGTGCTTCCCTGAAAATTCTGCATTTTGTTGTTGTTTTTTTTAAATCTGTCATATAATTCCAGAGATATTGGCCTTTAAAATTTGTGCTAACGTTTTTGGACACGCCCCTGAGGATCCTTTGATCCACACCCCCCCTTAGTAACGACCATTAAAAATTAGTACTAAATTAAAGGCTCATACCTTTGAAATATTCAAGGAAGTAGCAGGAATAATATAAAAGCAAAAACTGAACGCTTTGGAGCTGGTGAGAGGTCCCCTTATAAAAAACAATATTCTGGCTGCCTGAAGCCACCCCTAGATGGAGCTTACACATACTCTTTATACATTGGCCTTAAACATAAAACCATTTGCAAAAAAAAAAAGTCCTAATCTCCCCTAGTAGTGACTACAGGTAGTTAGAATTTTATTATTTGAAGCTGTAACCATATTTCTCACTACCCACTACATCCTGTTCATTATTAAAGATATATTTTTGACCTGATGATGCTGGTATACTTACTTTGCAAATTGATGCGTGAGTGGCTGCATAATCATGATATCTCTGCCTACCCAGCGTGACTGACAGCTGCAGATTGAACTTAGCAGTGTGAGATCTAAGCAGCGACATATTGGACGGACACTAAGGAGCTGTCAGTGAGGTGGATGGAGATTGAGCAGCAGGGAGTAGAGCACTGTGGACCTTCACTTTAAGGGGTACCCGTCAGTGGCAATTTTCATTGAAAACCTGCAGAACTGCAGGATTGAGCAGGGTAACGCATTTCCCATTATACCTATTCTGTTGTCATCTGACATTCGGCCTCGAAAAAAAAATATTTTTTTAGCCCTATGCAAATTAGGCTTGCAAGTGCACTAATGGTCGTAGCAGCGCACTTGCAGTCCTCAGCTCCTCTCTTCTTCTCCCCTCTGCTTCTTGATTGACAATCCAGACAGAGGATATTCTGCACGACGTCAACTCTGCTCCCTACCGTCAATCAAGAAGCGAAGAAGAGGAATTGAGGACCGCAAGTGCACTGATACACCCACAAGTGCACTTGTGAGCCTAATTTGCATAAGAACCAAACATTCGGAATGCCAGATGATGGCGGAATAGGTATCCTTGGTAACGTGTTACCTTGCCTTATTGCTCAGTTCTTCCTGACAGTTTGGCTTCGAGGTCACTCAGGTTGGTTGTGTTTCTCACGTATCTTCAATATTGTTACGGTAAGACTCACGCTGCTGTATAATTCAGTTTCTTGGAAATGCTTTGTACGATTCCAGGCACAGTAAGCCTCCAGTAACCGATGGACCAATACAATATGTTTTACTGGACCAGCAGGAGTAAAAAGAGATTTACTTCTCCATCCTAATGAAGATAATTGAACAAGATGGGAAAAAAAGGGAAAACGTGACAATTAGCTGCAGGAATAAACCGAACAGCGTTGGTTTATTGCATTTCCTGCATGTTCCTAAATGGGAACCAGTGTAAGAAATAGTCTTAATTTCTACGTTCAGTCCCACGTAATCATGTTAGGGTTATGGAGGACGTATCTGACCATCCAGTTTCCTGTAGCGTAATTGACCTACAAGATTCCGATTATATGTGTTCATATCGGTCTAACCCAGGCGTCCCACTGAGATAGTGACCTTTACAAAATGTGATCATCAAGTTACAAAAGACCAAATGAAACAATGAGGAGAAGGGTGAAGCCATAAAGATGTTCATGTGGTGGAGAATAAGCTTGGTGACTGGTCTGACTGGTATTTTCAAGTAGTTTCCCATTGACCATTGCCTGTAAGTCTTCATAGACCAGGTGCATCTCCTGTATGAGAACCGGTTGCCCCACATGGCTCGTTGAAGACCAAAGATCAGGTTTTAGGTTTTCTTCTTTTATCCTCCTGAACCAACTGTTATAATAAAAGCCAGGAAAAAAAACCAAAATGAGCATATGCCCTACAACAAGTGAATAAGTAAATAGTAATAGTACATACAGTATAAATATCAAAGGGTATTTAGTTAATGCTATTTTGATCAAAAAATCATAAAAGCCAACCCACCACAACAAGGTGGATGGTTTTAACCTGTCTCTAGTACTAAAACATTACCTTGTGTCAATGCTTATGACCCCAGTGTTTGGTGGCAGTAAAATAATATGTTTAGTATTCTGTTTGGTTGATTGCCAAGTCAATAGTGGTCTTCAATATCACCATTCCTGGTAACGACATTCCCCCATGAGTGAGTGACATACGATGTACCAGTACAATGAACTGTTTACATGGGCCAGCAAATGGCTGACAAAACAGCTTTTGTTCCTTTCCTTTAGCCTCACATACTTCTTTCTTTCTGCGGTCATGGTTCTTGCAAGTGTGACTGAGACCTTTCCCTGCCTTTTTGTTGTAGTTGCTCTTTGAAGTTGACTCTCGTATTTCTTACTAGTAATCCAGTACGACTACAGAGACGAGAGTCTACTCTGTTCACTGCACGGGATCCTATGCTGGACATTGAGCTTTTCTATGTTGCACATAGAACTAGGTCTGTGACCAACATGAAGGAATGATTAAGAAAAAGGAATCACTCAAATGGAAATTCGGGAAAATTCTGGTGTAGAGGCAAGATATCATGTTGTCTTCTCACCATGGCCTTTGTTTTGGACATGTCTGCTACAGTTGAGACATACAACTCCCTGATAAGTAAATTTGGGCACAAAAAAATACTGTGTTACTTGCAGTTTTAAAAAAATGCTCAACTCTTTGTCAAATTTTTTGAGTCACAGCAAATGGAACGAGTATCCATTGAGCCTCTCCACCACTACGAACCTGCAAGAAAGCTGATGTAACCTAACTTACATATAACTCTGGATGCCAGTTCTTCTTGTCGAACAACACCATAATGTGTCTAAAACTCATAGTAAATATGGTGCAAGTCATGGAAGACAGTTTTGGGGGCAAATTTACCCCCAAATGTCAAAGCAGCTGGAAGGAGTATCCAGGTGAGCATCTCCACCAATATGAACCTCCAAGAAAGCTGATATAACCTAACTTACATATAACCGTGAATGCCAGTTCTTCTTGTCGAACAAGACCATAAAGTGTCTAAAACTCATAGTAAATATGGTGCAAGTCATGGAAGACAGTTTTGGGGACAAATTTACCCCCAATTGTCAAAGCAGCTGGAAGGAATATCCAGGTGAGCATCTCTACCACTATGAACCTCCAAGAAAGCTGATGTAACCTAACTTACATATGACTCTGAATGCCAGTTCTTCTTGTAGAACAAGACCATAAAGTGTCTAAAACTCATAGTAAATATGGTGCAAGTCATGGAAGACAGTTTTGGGGGCATATTTACCCCCAAATGTCAAAGCAGCTGGAAGGAGTATCCAGGTGGGCATCTCCACCACTATGAACCTCCAAGAAAGCTGATGTAACCTAACTTACATATAACTCTGAATGCCAATTCTCCTTGTCGGACCAGAGCAAAATGTGTCTAAAACCCATAGTAAGTAATGATGCAAGTCATGGAAGACCGGTTTTTGCTCCATATTGCCCCAGAATGTGTCTATTATTGTTTTATATATTGTAGTTATTTCATTAATTTTTATGACCTTCTCTGGGGGCATCCATATTGGAAAGTCAAGCTTTCATTGTTTATTGAGTGTATATGGCCAATTCAATTAAAAGGTCAATGAGTCAATTGACACAAATGTCATAGTTTTTCACAATCTCCAGGAACTGTTATATATAGTGTAACTATCCTCTAATCTAGGCCTGTTTCAGTACAGAGCTGTCCTAGACTCATCCGCTCTCTAAGTATAATGAAATGACTCTGCTTATCTATCCCTGTCTACACAGCAAAGCTGACAAGTGAGCTACAGAAAAATAGAGGAGTTATTCTCATCTTCATAGATAGGTATTCTCAGTTTGATGAGTTAGGGGTTATGTAGACGTCTGTGGCAACTGATCTGAGCACAGACCACTAATGCTTGGACTGACTACAGTTTTCTGACCCGTGCGTGACAGCTTCATGGGAATATCTGAAGCTGTCATGCTCAGGTCGGGAGAGCCACGGTCAGTCCATTCATTGCGGTCTGAGATTGGATTGAGATGAGCCTTATCTCTGTCACGGATGTGTCAGAGGCTGCAGACCGTTGCAGCCACCATTGGGTCTGTGAATCGGGGAAGGCCAGGTGCCAGCGCTGGGCCCCCTGCCCGGCATTGCACTTTCAAATTTATCGGCATCCTGGAGCAATTACAACTTCTACTATGGGACCCCATGATTTCTATGTATGTCCCTGAGTGTGCATATACCCAGGACCGGCGTTAAGGGCAAGCAGACCAGGCAGCCGCCTAGGGCCCCCGCTCCTCCAAGCGCCCCCAGCCAGTGGCCGCTATGTGGCCCCTGAGTAAGAGCGACCCACCGCCGCCCCCTCCCCACATTGCGCATTCAGCTTATCGGCATCATAGATGCCGATAAAGTTGAAAGCAGTTATGGAGGAGAGAGCGTCAGCTGATACTCCCTCTCCCATCACTCCCCCTCTGCCTGTGACGCCGCGTGTTTCAGCAGTGGAGCTAATGAGACACTGAGATGCTCTGCAGAAGCCAGAGCAGCAGGGTTACAAGGAGGAGAGGTAAGGTGTGTGTGTGTGTGTGCATTATAGTGTGTGTCTACTGCACAATAGTGTGTGCGGGTAATGCACTATACTGTGTGTGTAGAGGCTGCATTATACTGTGTATGTGGGGGGGCTGCATTGTACTGTGCGTGGGAGCTGCACTATACTGTGTGTGTTGGGGGCTACATTATACTGTATGTAGGGCTGCTTTAAACTCTGGGGGGGCTGCTTTATACTCTGGGGGGGCTTCATTATACTCTGAGGGGGCTGTACTATACTGTGTGTGGGTGGACTGCCCTATACTGTGTGTGGGGGGCTGCAGTATACTGTGTTTGTGGGGGGGCTGCATTGTACTCCGGGGGGCTGCATTATACTATGTGTGTGTGGTTGGTTGCATTATACTTAGTGGGAGGGGCTGCATTATTCTGTGTGTGAAGGGGGCTGCATTATATTTTATGTGGGGCTGCACTATACTGTGTGTGTTTGTGGGGGGGCTGAATTTTACTGTGTGGGGGTGGGGCCTGAATTATACTGTGTGTTTGGAGCTGCATTATACTCTGAGGGGGCTGCATTATACTCTCAGGGGGCTGCATTATACTGTGCGTGGGGGGCTGTATTATATTCTGAGGGGGCTGCTTTATACTCTATGAGGGGGGCTGCAGTATACTCTATGAGGGGGCTGCAGTATAGTCTATGAGGGGGGCTGCAGTATACTCTGAGGGGGGCTGCAGTATACTCTATCAAGGAACATGGGGAGTGCATTTTACTATATGTACTATATGGGACCTGCATTATACGGTATCGAGGACTATCTGTACCAATCATTCTTCCTCAGCCGGAGTAAGGGTAGATGCACACGGTTAGTAAACGATGTGGGGTCAGACGTTTCGTACCTGTGCAGCGTCCAGATGTTACAGCATAGTGGATGGGATTTCAAGAAATCCCATGCCCACTATGCATGCACAGACGCCCGCAGCTCACCCGCGGAGATGGACATGTGGCACGCCTTTCCAGACCGCAGTATATCTATCTTTGTTTATTTGCAAGATAAATATCACGTACAATGTATTGGATGCAGTGAATCCGCACAATTCAATGAACACATGCGGATGCACCTGCGTTTAATAGCCGGCAGAGCTTTGGATGCAGCGGCCATGTGCTGCATCCAAAGCGCCAATTATTGATTGTGTGCACCTATCCTAAAGAGGTCGGGAAACAAGGGTCGAACGTCTTCAATATTGTCGATCACGCTCGTTTAACGGCCTGAACTTAGTGCTTGTAAATACAACAGAAATGTTTCTGTGTGATGGTGCGATATGTTAGCATTTGGGGCCCCACTTTTGCCCAGGGTCCCACTTTGTCTAAAACCGGCCCTGCATATACCCTTAGCATACCTTGGCCAATTTTGTTTTGCTATCCTGCTAATATCTTCTGGAAATCTTATCTGTTTGCCTATTGTATGTACTTCATGGTCAGGCCAGCCAGTCTGGCTAGATGGTGACAGGTCGACTAATAACTCATCTATTTTGGTCACTGCATTGCAGTGTAAGAGACACCTGACTGAGGATCCCTCAGTGAATATTGCATTAATATTACTATAAAGACCTTGGATGCAGGAGATAAATGAAGCGCCTATGTGAGCGTATGTCACTAATTTAATAATTTCACAGCATTAGTTTATTAATCTCCATCTAATCTCTCTGAAACCACAGCTGATGACCTCTGCATTCTGTGTATTAGAATTCATTTATCACTCCTGCATAGAAATTTTAAGCTCAACTTAAAAAAAAACAACTAAAAAAAAGAATTAATTAGAATTAATTTCATTTACTGTGTATGGGGGGTGTCATAAAATGATAAGGAAAAGTCATAGAATCATAGAATGTTAGAGTTGGAAGGGACCTCCAGGGTCAACGTGTCCAACCCCCTGCTCAATGCAGAATTCACTAACCCATCTCAGACAGATGTCTGTCCGGCCTCTGTTTGAAGACTTCCATTGAAGGAGAACTCACCACCTCTCGTGGCAGCCTGTTCCACTCACTGATCACCTTCACTGTTCAAAAGTTTTTTTCTAATATCTAATCTGTATCTTTTCCCTTTCAGTTTCATTCCATTGCTTCTCGTGTTTCCATGTGCAAATGAGAATAATGATGATCCCTCTACACTGTGACAGCCCTTAGCATCATAGATGATTATAGTATAGTCCACTCCATCATTGTGACAGGAAAAATGCATACAGAGCAGTGTGACTTATCTAAGCCTCCGGTAGTACAATAATAATGAGATGACTCTGCTCCTCTATCCCAATCTATCCAACAAAGCTAATATATGAGACACATAGGAATGGAAGTGTCAGCCTATTGTCTGTGCTCTAGTGGCTAAATAAAGACCCAAGCAATGAAAATGGATGAACTTTTGTTTTGGTAAGGCAGGGGTGTAATAAGTAACTTTGGGGGCCAATAAAAAAGTTCTCAAAGTGGAAACTTTTTGATGCAATGGATTTTTTTATGTTGGCAGCTTCATGTCTTATACCGTGTTAAGATATTATATAAGATAGTTCCCAACTCTAGAGCGGGATACTGCTAACAAGCAATGGCCCTCACTCCATTACTTCTACTACATTTAGGCCTACACAGGGAAAATAAACGTCCAAGGGCAACCACCCATGGGCAATAATAGCTATGACATACTAACCCCTTCAGTATGGTCATTTTTCTGTCTCCTGACTTTTTTTCATGCTCTGTTTTCCTTTGTATACTGTCTCCCCAATTACACTTCCCCAGCCACTCACAGAGGAAAGGCCTTGAACAATGGAGCTGGGGCCACTCGGAAGCTGGAGAAGATGCCTGCTGCTACCCTGGGAGTTATTCCCCATGATCTTTGCACATTGGAAAAGACGTTACTTTTCTATAGGGTGCCATATTTAGTCCTTATTGTAAGCGACTCCCAGACATGTCAGTAAGGATAGGTATTTCCTAAATCTTGGCGTGGGAGTCTTCACAGAAGCCGAGGCCTGCTAATTTTAGAAGAGAGAACCGAAAACTTGGCTAAGTCTGTCCTCATGTGTGGGAGATGATGGAGTCAAATAACCATCTGCTCTGAGGCAAGAACCTGCCGCTCAGCCTTGTCACGTTAATAGTCTCTGCACAGTGACCTTCCGAGTGACTCAGTGCCCTGTAGTATTCGCAGGGTGCGCAGCATTGGCAAGTGCAGGTCCAACAGCTTGCCAGAACACACTGGGATTACAACTCCCCGGGGCCTGTCTGAATGCCAGAAGATATAGGTACAGTCATGGCGTCTCGCGTCTGCATGAGAAAGCTAATATAAGACATGTTTTTAGCACTCTGCGTCTAACATCCATGGCCGGTAATATAAATTCTACGTACTGTGTTGTGGAGGATATTGAATTTATGTATTTGGTATTTGGTATTGGGAAATGTGCAGAGCAGAAGACATCATTGGTGACCCTGGTGAATTTTCTGTGAAGCACCATGGAATATGTTGGAGCTGTATGAATAAGGAGCGAATATAAACAATAACCCACATAAAAAAGGGGACGCAGCAGCACTCTGTAAGGACCGCGATATATGCAAACACGAGATCTAAACTACATTAATCCACAATTAAATTAATAGATCTTGGTCAACATATTAATGAAGAATAAGTAAAGGTTGGTTAGGAGATATTAGGCTCTGATGGAATTGATCTGTTGAATCAAATGGAAGCACATAGATCGCATTGATTTTTATGGATTCCATTTGGTGTCCGTTTTTTTTTTAGAATAAAAAAAAAATCCTGCATGAAGATTTTTTTTATTCCATTCTAAAAACAGAACCTATAGAGTCCACGTAATAATCACCGGGGAACCATCTGCTTCCCTTTGCATAATTGACACAACGGATAGTTTATTATGAAATGGAGAAAAGGAATGTCCAATTGGGCACGTGAAGAGAGGCGAAGATTGTCTATTGTTAGCTGTCCGAAAATCCACAGACCTCAACGTGTGGAGTGCCGAGGCTGTAAGTTTGGGTCGGGAGACCAGCGATCAGTCCAGGCACTTTATATTCCTCTGTGTATTTCCCTGAGAGAGTGTGGTGTGGTGTGATTGTGCCTCTGTTTCTGCCCTGTCTGTCTTGTTTTATGTTTCTCCATATACTGTACAGATTAGTGCTACTTAGGAGCATAGGAAGGAACAAGACTCAGGCATCTCCACCTTCAGGGGTCATCCTGGGACAGAGATAGCCAGGGACGCTTAGCCTAAGGGTCAGTATAGGTGCACATCTATTATCCCACAGTCACACCGTGACAGTATGTGCACCTCCATTCCATTAAAGATGGGAATTTTGCAGTATTCAGTTCCAAATCCCTAATTTTAGGACAGTGGGAGGTCCCCGCTGAGAGACCTCTTATTCCCCAATGATCAGCAAACTATGCAATTTATAGAGGATTACCTACTATTTGGGGAATACTTTAATATAGTATATTTGTTGCTTAGTAATGAGTGATGGGATGGGGGAAGGTAAGTGACAACTGCTCTGAACACATTACTCAATCAGAAAGGTGGTTGTCACTTTCCAAGCATATCCCAACAAAGTAAAACTGTGTTGACATCTGTGTCGGAGCCCATGTCCCATATTCTGGCAAATTGTATGTAAAAAATAGCATTAGGGGATAAGCTAAAATTTGGGGAATACCTCTTTTATACTATGTCTGGTGAGCGTTCTCACTTCCAAAAATGCTCACGTTTAATTAATTGATTAATTAACTTAAAAAAAAAAAAAAAAGTCCGCAAAGCACCTGAAAAAAACTCTGCAAAAACGTCCAAAGAAAACCATTTATAAAAATGGCAACAAAAAACCTTTACAAACCACTTCAGGGAACTTCGAAAAAAGATGCTTTAGTGAAATAAAATGTCAGCGCTTCCTGAAACGGTTACCAGTTGAAAATCTCGTCGGGTTTCTCCGACCTAGAAAAGACATCATGTGCACATACTGTAATGTGACTTTTGTGCTACATTTATGGAATATCCGAGGTTGGAGAACCACTTCACTTATTTGGCATGGATGGATGTGTGTCCAAATAGTCAGTATATATAGCAGCTCCTGAGGTTCCAGCCTACATGTCTTCTCTGTATGTGAAGACACTTAAGGACCACTTAGCCTATGGAGTGTCCTCTGTTCTCGTTCATTAGTTTCTGTAGATCAGAGGATTTCCTCTGGGCCGTCCTCTCCGTGCGCTGTGTACCGGGATATCGGGAAATACACGAACTGCGCTGAGTTAAAACTGCAGCCGCTCTCCCTGAATTATTAATTCAGTCACACTTTCATGGTTTCTCAAATTTTGCTAACCTAGCACAAGGCATCATTGATGTATCTTGAAAGATGACTTAATAAGCTCATTTCCCTGCCTGATTCACCAGCTGTAGTCAGATTTGCAAGTCATTCCCAGCAAAAAAATACAATTCCATTGAGATATATTGAAGATATTAGATTTTGGGATTTACTATTAAAGGGGAATTGTATTATTTATGTGACTTTTGGCTAAAAGATGTCATACGAGAGTGGATAATGTGCCCAAAACCCCTTTAAGTCTGGTCAAATTACCTTTACACAGCCGTTGACGCAATATTTCTTAAATTCTGGTTATTTTAATGTCTTTTTTTTTTTTAAACTTCAATAAGCATACGTTTAGCCTTAGCTTACGTCTGTAGGTTGATTGATAGCTCACTGTCTGATTTTCTTGCCTGATGTCTCACAGATGTCACACATTATCAATCAACAGGCCGGGAAATAACCTCGGGAAGAAGGTAATAGGGAAATGCTCTGTCACGCCCAGAGCACTTAATGCCAAATTTGCATATGCATTAAAATGCTTACTATTCAGAAATGCAGAACAAAATATAAGACATTTAGAATACGGGTCTGTTTTCCACATTTTTCTCTATATTTTTTTATAGCACAAAGAAGCAATAAATACATTATTAATTGTGTCATCTTACAATTTTATAGAGAGGATTTATCATTTTCATCTGCATGGCCCCAAACTGTCCCAAATCCAGCAGGACTGTCCTGATTTGGTGGAGCTGTCCCTCCATCCTGGGAGGTCAGGGCTGAGTCTGAACTTCCACACACTCTGTGCGATGTCTTCTATTCTGCTATCGTTACTGCTCAATAGCTCCTCTACCTTGGGTGATGGGGTCAGCATCTCTCATCTCTGCACAAACTGTCCCAAATCCAGCAGGACTGTCCTGATTTGGTGGAGCTGTCCCTCCATCCTGGGAGGTCAGGGCTGTGTCTGAACTTCCACACACTCTGTGCGATCTCTTCTCTCCTGCTATAGTTGCTGCTCCATAGCTCCTCTATCTTGGGTGATGGGGTCAGCATCTCTCGTCTCTGCACAAACTGTCCCAAATCCAGCAGGACTGTCCTGATTTGGTGGAGCTGTCCCTCCATCCTGGGAGGTCAGGGCTGAGTCTGAACTTCCACACACTCTGTGCGATCTCTTCTCTCCTGCTATAGTTGCTGCTCCATAGCTCCTCTATCTTGGGTGATGGGGTCAGCATCTCTCGTCTCTGCACATACTGTCCCAAATCCAGCAGGACTGTCCTGATTTGGTGAAGCTGTCCCTCCATCCTGGGAGGTCAGGGCTGTGTCTGGACTTCCACACACTCCGTGCGATGTCTTCTATTCTGCTATCGTTACTGCTCCATAGCTCCTCTACCTTGGGGGACGGGGTCAGCATCTCTCATCTCTGCACATACTTACATTCTATTGAATAAACAATTCTTCTGTTTTCTTGAGATTTGGTTTCCCAGGATTCAAACCCCCATCCTATATCATTGTAGGCTGTAGCAAAATCTGTAATCCACAGCGAGCAGTGGCAAGTATGGGAGAATTCTATCTACTTGAATGTGCATTGTAGTCTCCTAAATTACAGGCAGATTGTACTGGTACATAGAGATACATCTGTATATCCCCATGCATTTCTGTATACCTGTATTCTAGGGGGAAACTTTTCTTCCTATAAAATTACTAAACAATTATGAAAACAAATTACAAAAATTTCATTTTTTTAAAAAACGATAACATTACAAAACATCAAATAACAAACATATTAGGTATCCGTGTAATTATAACTACCCACACAATACAGTGAACGTGTTATTTACGGTGATCGGTAAATGGCATTAGAAATGGTGTGATTTAGTTTTCCTTCCAATAAACCCATAAAAGTATGTAATAAAAATGTAACCCTGAAGCTGTGTTCAAACATCGTGTAAATGCTGTTCTTTTTCTGCTGCATTTTATCTCCATGTTTTCTGCAGGTACAGTATCTGCAGCACCCGACACAATAGCATTTTGGTGCAGATGTGAAGCAGTGTTTTTAACACTTTTTTTTTATCATACAGAAAAGCTTTGATTTTGCACTTTTTTCCTGAGTTTTTTTCAGGCTACACTTCGAAGCTTATAGAGAAGAAAATGCATCAAATGAGGAGGAAAATGTAATCAAATTAAATGGCGCTTTGCAATTGTTCAAACATACGAGATAGCACGAAGCCAATGGTTTGCCATAGAAGCTTTCCAGCAGATCAGTACTATCTCTATATATTGCAGTAGTAACAGTACTATAGTATGTAGAGCAAACAATCACAGGTCCAAGTCCTCTAGGAGGACTAAACAAATAAATAAAAATGAAGTAATGAAGAAATATAAAAGTTTGAATCATAGCCATTTTCCCATACCTAAAAAAAAAAATAACAAAAAATAAAAATATATTCCGATCTATAAAAATATAAAAATATTTAAATTGCATGTTAAATACTGAAAATAAATATAAATGTCATTTTTTTAGTCGCTGCACTTACCCCCTAAAATGCCATAAACGTAATATGTACTGTACTCCAAAACGGTAAAGAGCAAGCCCTCATACATCTTCATCTATGGGAAAAATAAAAAAATCACTAGTCTCCAAATCTATTTTTTATAAAGTTCACAATTTTTTAACCACCAAAATATAAAAAAGAAACTTATATGTTTAATAACACCATAACAGTGCTGACCTGAAAAATTATGTTGCCAGGTCATTTTTTACCACCCAAAGAACTTCATAAAAGTAAAACCCCAAAAACAATTTTGTAAAAGTGTAAAAATTGAAAATCACCAAGTCGTGAAGGGATTAATACATCTCCCTCATTCATTTTGAATGTGTACCTTCTTTCCTTAGATTGCGTTTTTTTTGTCTTATTTATTTCTCTCTTTAATCTTCTTTCTTCCAGTACAGACAGAACATGGGCACATTTACAGATTTAATTTAAAGGAGTTCTCTGGAATGGAGAAAAAACTAAAGAAAATGTCATAATTTTCTAATTTTTTTTATAACAAATCACGATAGTTTTGTTTAGGTTCATAATCACTGTAGAATATAATGGTTGATGCCTTATTACAATGATAGAAACCTGTCCTAGAATGTTAGGACCTCAAGATAATCAATATCACATACTGTCCTTTAGAACGGTAGGGTGGACAGTGATGTGAGCAGATTCTTCTTACCTGAGTCCTCTGGTATCTCCAGAATTAAATAGGATAGAAATGGTGGACAGCTGTGTGAACAGCCTCTTACCTTAGCATCTTGATATCTACATTATTAGATCAGAGAGGGTGGACAACAGTGTGAGCATCCTCTTCTTACCTCAGTACCCCTGATATCTCCAGTGTTAAATCAGATAGAAATGGTGTACATCAGTGTGAATAGCCTTGTCTTACCTCAGCACCTTGGTATCTACATTATTAGATCAGAATAGGTGGACAGCAGTGTGAGCTGCTGCTTCTTACCTCAGTACCCCTGGTATCTCTAGTATTTGATCAGATAGAGATGGCGACAACAGTGTGAACAGCCTCTTCTTACCTCAGCACTCCTGTCATCTTCAGTATTAGATCAGATAGAAATAGTGGACTGCTATGTGAGTAGCCTCTTCTTGCCTCAGCACCTTGGTATTTCCAGTATTAAATCGGATTGAAATGGTGGACAGCAGTGTGAACGAAATTTTGTTACCTCAGCACTTTGGTATCTTCAGTATCAGATCAGATAGATAGAATGGACATCAGTGTGAGTATCCTCTTCTTACCAGAGTACCCCTGGTATCTCCAGTGTTAAATCTGATAGATATAGTGGACAGCAGTGTAAGCAGCCTTTTCTTAGTACCTGTTCTTAGTACCCCTGGTATCTCCAGTATTAGATCAAATAGACATAGTGGACAGTAGTATGAGCAGCCTCTTCTTACCTCAATTCCCTAGTATATCCAGTATTAAATCAAGTAGAAATGGTGGACAGCAGTGTGAGCAGCCTCTTCTTACATCAGTACTCCTCATAGCTCCACTATCAAATCAGATAGAAATGGTGGACAGCAGTGTGAACAGCATCTTTTTACCTCAGCACCTTGGTATTTCCAGTATCAGATCAGATAGATATAGTGGATAGCAGTGTGAGTTACCTCTTCTTACCAGAATACCCCTGGTATCTTCAGTGTCAAATCAAATAGACATAGTAGACAGCAGTGTGAGCAGCCTCATCTTACCTCAATCACGTAGTATTTCCATCATTAAATCAGATAGAAATGGTGGACAGCAATCACTTCTTATCTCAACACCTTGCCATCTACAGTATTAGATCAGATAGGGTGGACAGCAGTGTGAGCAGCCTCTTCTTATCGCAGTACCTCTAATATCTCCAGTAGTTGATCAGATAGAGATGGTGACAACAATATGAGAAGCCTCTTCCTACCTTGAACTCCTGGTATCTCCAGTATTAGATCAAATAGACAGGGTGTACAGCGGTGTGAGTAGCCTCTTCTTACTTCAGCACCCCTGGTATCTCCAGTATTAAATCAGATAGAAATGGTGAACAGCAGTCTGAATAGCCTCTTACCTCAGTACTCCTAGTATTGCCAGCATTAGATTATATAGACAGGGTGGACAGCCACTTCTTACCTGAGCACCCTGGTATCCACAGTATTAAATCCGAAATTGTGGACAGCAGTGTGAACAGCCTCCTTTTACAAGATTACCCCTGGTATCCCCAGTTTTATATCAGATAGAAATATCAGACAGCAGTGTGAGCAGCCTCTTCTTACCTCAGTACCTTTGGCATCTTCAGTACTAGATCAGATAGACATGGTGGACAGCTGTGCGAACAACCTCTTCTTACCTCAGTCCACTGGTATGCCTAATATTAAATCAGATAGAAATGGTGGACAGCAATATGTGAGCTTCCTCTTCTTACCTCTGTACCCTAGTATCTCCAGTATTAGATCAGATAGACAGGCTGGACAGCAGTGTCATCAACCTTTTCTTAACTCAGCACCCTGGTATCTCCATTATAAGATCAGATCACATAGACTGGGTGGACAGTAGTGTGAGCAGCCTCTTCTTATCTCAGCACCCCTGGTATAGCCAATGTTAGATCAGATAGAAATGGTAAACAGCAGTGTGAGCAGCCTCTATTTACCTCAGTACTCCTGGTATCTCCAGTATTAAATCAGATAGAAATATTATACAGCAGTGTGATCAGCCTCTTCTTACCACAGTACCTCTAGTATCTTCTGTATTAGATCAGATAGATCTGGTGCACAGCAGTCTGAACAACCTCTTCTTACCTCAGTCTACTGGTATGTCCAGTATTAAATCACATAGAAATGGTGGATAGCAGTGGGAGCAGCCTCTTCTTATCTCATCACCCCTGGTGTATCCAATGTTAGTTCAGAAACACATGGTAGACATCAGTGTGAGCAGTCTCTTCTTACCCCAACACCCCTGGTGCCTCATGTATTATATCAGAATATTCACTGGGAACACATGTTCCTATTCATTAAGGGGGCTTCCTACTACGCATACTCATAGGCACCTATCCTAACAATCTAGGACAGGTTTTTGTCAATGTGATACGGTGGCAGCCATTCCTATTCTATAGTTATTAACTATCTTGAGAAAATTATTGATTTTCTAATTAAATGTATTCAGGAATTTACTTATCGTGACATTTCCTTTAAATATTAAATTTTCTGCACAAAATCCGCATCTCCTGGCAGAATCCGCAGCTGCGGATTTGACGCGGTTTTTATGCGGAATTGATGCGGATTTTGTGCGGATTTTCTGTGTTTTTTGCCACTGCGAATTTTTATCATAGAGGGGTGCAGAAACGCTGCAGATCCGCAGAAAAGAAGTGACATGCACTTCTTTGAAATCCACAGCAATTCTGCACTGATTTTTCCGCACCATCTGCTCAGCTTTTTTTTAGCCCATTGATTTACATTGTACTTTACATCACAGTGCGGATCTGCAGCGTTTCTGCATGGAAAAATCCGCTGCGGATCCGCAGTAAATCCGCATCGTGTGCACATAGCCTTAAGTGGTTTTAAGTTTTAAGTGGGGTTCTTGGAGTTGATGCTGATTGGTCGGGGGAAAGAATTGTAACCTAATTACAGGCAATTGGAAATTGTGTGGGGTTTGATCTGGCATTTGGTTATGGGCTCTGGACGGGGTTTTACCCTGGGAGCTTTTGGTGGTTAGTCTTCCCAGCACGGGTTGTATGGTGACCTCGAGCTGGTGATGTATGGCTGAGGGTAACATGGTGGTAGATGTTCAGTTTGGTGAAAACGCAGGTGCAGATTTGATGCAGTTTTTGTGCATTTTTGTTGTGGTTTTTGTGCAGATTTTGTGCACATTTTACCACTGCAGATTTTTATCATGGAGGGGTGCAGAAACGCTGCAGAACTGCACAAAAGAAGCGACGTGCACTTCTTTGAAATCTGCAGCGTTTCTGCGCGGATTTTTCTGCACCATGTGCACAGCTTTTTTTTTTTTTTCACATTGATTTACATTGTACTGTAAGGCTATGTGCACACGTAGGAAATGTGGTACAGAATTTTCTGCACTAAATCTGCATCTCCTGGCAGAATCCGAAGGTGCAGATTTTCTGCAGTTTTTGTGCTTTTTTGTTGCAGATATTCTGCAGTTTTTGTTGCATATTTTGTGCAGTTTTTGTGCAGTTTTTGTGCAGAACTGTTAGGCTATGTGCACACTTTGCGGATTCCACTGCGGATTTTTCCGCAGCGGAATTCCAAAATCCGCAGTGAAAACCCGTCGCGGTTTTTACTGCGGATTCTTATGCAGTTTTTCATCTGCATTTTACTATTGGAGCAGATGAAAATCCGCAGAAAAGAAGTGACATGCTGCGGAATGTAATCCGCTGCGCTTCCGCTCTGTTTTTTCCGCAGCATGTGCACAGCATTTTTTGTTTTCCATAGGTTTACATTGTACTGTAAACTCATGGGAAACTGCTGTGGATCCGCAGCGGTCAAATCCGCTGCGGATCCGCAGCAAAATCCGCAAAGTGTGCACATAGCCTAAGGGTATGTGCACACATTGCGGATTCTCTGTGGATCCGCAGCGTTTTTTGCAGTGCAGAAACGCTGCAGATCCGCAATTGATTTACAGTACAATGTAAATCAATGAGAAAAAAAAATGTTGTGCACACTTTGCGGAAAATCCGCTGCGGAAACGCTGCGGTTTAAAAGAAGTAGCATGTCACTTCTTTTTTGTGAATCTGCAGCGTTTTTGTACCCATTCCATTATAGAAAACCGCAGGAGTAAAAAGCGCAGCAAATCCGCAAGAAAACCGCAGCAAAAACGCACAAAGAAACGCTGCGGAACCGCACAAAAAAACGCAGGTGCGTTTTCTGCCAGGAGAGGCAGAATCCGCACCAGAAATTTCTAAGCCGAATCCGCAACGTGTGCACATAGCCTAAATCACAGTGCAGATCTGCAGCAGAAAAAAACGCTGCAGATCTGCACTAAATCTGCACTAAATCTGCATCGTGTGCACAGGCCCGAATAGTAGCGTTTTATTTAAGGATTTGGTTGGAACAGCAGTGTAGGTGGTTTCAGGATGGAGGTTACCACCTAAGAAACCTTATTCGGCATACGCGGTCATGACATTTCCTTTAAATATTCATTTTTTTTCTATTCCTGGAGAACCTTTTTAAGTGGTTTTTCCATTTTAATTTCTCAATATTTGTCATGGACAGATTCGTTTTCATCCTTTTGGACGTTTAATTATTGATTGATGGGAAGTGATTAAAGATTTATGTGGACGATTCTATGCACACATTTCCGATTTGTAGTTCTTTCTTAGAGTGTTCAAAGAAGTAGTATGACGTACGCAAGATATAAGGTTCCTTCAAAGGGGATTGAACTTCTTTACCAATCATGGTATTGATATCACCTACTTCTTTAGGATATAGTCACTGGTTATTGTAATCTTTGTTGTGTATGACAGTATTAGTTAGGCCTCATTTAGGGGAAACTCGGTGGTTCACCGGTTACCACTGTTGCTTTGCGTCATTGGGGTCGTCAGATGGGGGACTCCAACGAGTACTTCAGCTTTCTCCCAAACTCAAAAACAAACTTATACTTAATTTAGATTGTGACCCCAATGGGGATAGTGATAACGATGTCTATAAAGCAGTGCGGAATATCATGGAGCTATAGAAGTAAGCAAAATAAATAAGTACGAATGGACCTCTTTTCATCATTTTGCTGAATCTGATTGTGGTCACATTTTTACCATTTTAGTGTGGCATCCATTATTCTCTTATGCAGAAAAAAATACAATCTTCTCCTAGCCATTAAACAGTAATAAAATGGACAGCATTTATAGAAGTGGATGACGTCTATGTGTTGAGCATTGTTTTCACGTATTGTTTTTAATGGGCGAGTTTGGTCTGTGGCTCTGATGAAAAACAATAATGTCAAAACACTTGGCACTCTTATTTGGTGTGTTCAACAAGAAAATGTATTAATCGTAGTAAATCCAGAAACAAAAATCAGAGACACTTTGGTCAATACAAGACCTTCATCAATCGTCTGGACAGAGGGAAACTGTGTGTTGCAGCTCTAGGTGAAAGTCTGCGGTATCCAAGCTGACTTGGCTTCCAGTCTGAGCAGTGGATCCCGCAGGCATACACCTGGCTCTGCAACACACGGTTTCCCTTTATCCAGTCGACTGATGGAGGTTTTGTATTGATCGAAATGTCTGATTTTTGTTTATGGATTTACTACAATTAATACATGTTTTTGTCCAACACACCAAATACGAGTGCCAAGTGTTTCTACATTATAGTTTACGGATTTGGTGTCCTACTTGTCCACCACTGTTTTTCCAGAAGTGTCTTGTCTTCATTACATCTGATCAAAAACAGACGTGTCAATGCGGTTGTGGTGAAATAATACAGGTATGTGAACACCCCCATAAACTATACATAGATTATATTGGGTATGTGCGCTCTGTGTGAAACGTGGATATAATGCATGCATGAAAAATGGACATCTAGATGAGGCTTGAGGCCTCATTGGCGTGATTGCAGTATTGATCCCACATTTAGGTCCATTCAGGCTTTGTTCAAAGTTTGGTTCGAGTGTCATCAGTTTTTCTTGAATGTGGAGAAAAAAAAAAATTCTCCACCTTCTCCTCTGTGACAGTCTGAGAATATCAGACCAGTGCGGTCTCACTTTTTCATGGACCCATAGACTTGCATTGCCGATTTTGATCGGACAGTCGAATCAATATAAGACATGGAGCCACAATTTTCTGCAGACTGCTTGGTCCGCGAAAAATCATGTACATGTGAATGACTAGCAAAAGAAAAGTCCAGCTCACCATAGTCGTTATCCCAGGAAGCTCGGAGCACGGAAACGCTGTGTCAGGGCGTGAGGAGGCCAGAAATGAAGAAAGAATTCCAGCTCAACGAGGCGATGAAAAGTAAACACTTGGTACTTTATTCACTTCATGTCAGAAGCAGAGGCTTAAGGTACCTTCACACGAAACGACTTTGTAACGATATCGCTAGCGATCCGTGACGTTGCAGCGTCCTGGCTAGCGATATCGTTTAGTTTGACAGGCAGCAGCGATCAGGATCCTGCTGTGATGTCGCTGGTCGCTGAATAAAGTCCAGAACTTTATTTGGTCGTCCGATCGCCGTGTATCGTTGTGTTTGAAAGCAAAAGCAACGATACCAGCGATGTTTTACACTGGTAACCAGGGTAAACATCGGGTTACTAAGCGCAGGGCCGCGCATAGTAACCTGATGTTTACCCTGGTTATCAGCGTAAAAGTAAAAAAAAAAAACAGTACATACTCACCCAGCGTCATACCTCCCCCAGCGTCTGCTTCCTGACACTGACTGAGCGCCGGCCCTAAAGTGAAAGTGAAAGCACAGCGGTGACGTCACCGCTGTGCTGTTAGGGCCAGAGCTCAGTCAGTGTCAGGAAGCAGACGCTGGGGGACGCGCAGGTGAGTATGTACTGTTTTTTTTTTTTACTTTTACGCTGGTAACCAGGGTAAACATCGGGTTACTAAGCGCGGCCCTGCGCTTAGCAACCCGATGTTTACCCTGGTTACCCGGGGACCTCGGCATCGTTGGTCGCTGGAGAGCGGTCTGTGTGACAGCTCCCCAGCGACCAAACAGCGACGCTGCAGCGATCGGCATCGTTGTCGCTATCGCTGCAGCGTCGCTTCGTGTGAAGGTACCTTAAGACATCAGCACAATACAATAAAAACACTATCTACGCGTTTCAGGTGACAGGGCACCCTTAATCATGATATCTAGTGTGCAGCCTGTTCAATGCTTATTGCCAGGGAGGTTGAGGATATTAAAGGCAGACTCACACAGAGAGGCTATAGTAAGTGGTGTTTACAGAGGGCAGAGCAAATTGTTGATAAAAGACCCCGTTTCAAATTCAAACAGAATAAAAAAACAATTTCCACCAATCCCATTACTTTGGTTTTTCAATATAGTAACCAATTTGCTTCCATCAGCAAACTTATCAGAAATAATCTATCTATTTTAAGGGAAGATCCTGACATTGCGGTTATACTTAAACATGGATGTAGAATTGTGTCAAGAAAAGCACCATCCTTAGGTCATAGTCTTTCACCTAGCTCCTTAAATATGTCCCATGCCCAGCCTTCTAACTGGCTCAGCACTAAGGGCTTCTACAAATGTGGTGCTTCAGTTTGTAAAATTTGTAAATTTGCACAGAAACGTTCCGATTTTGCGGATGCAAACAATCGGAAAATATATCAAATTAAAACATTCCTGAATTGCAACACCAATAATGTAGTTTACATTATGGAATGCACAACTTGCCATCTCAAATACGTTGGGAGCACCATACGCCCACTTAAAACAAGAATTCGGGAGCACATTTATGACGTGGAGAACGTTAACATCCATAGAAACATATCGCAAGTGTCGCAGCACTTCATTAATTCACACCAATCCAATCTTGACTCATTAAAGGTTTACGCAATTGAAAAGACACACAGGCCTTTTAGAGGAGGGGATACTGAGGTAACTCTAAGGCCGGTTTCACACGTCAGTGGCTCCGGTACGTGAGGTGACAGTTTCCTCCCGTACCGGAGACACTGACACACGTAGACCCATAAAAATCAATGCATCTGTTCAGATGTCATTGATTTTGTGCGGACCGTGTGCGGACCGTGTCTCCGTGTGCCAAACACGGAGACATGTCAGTGTTCGTGGGAGCGCACGGATTACACGGACCCAATAGAGTCAATGGGTCCGCGTAAAACACGCACCTCACACGGACATTCTCCGTCTGGGGTCCGTGTGGCGTGCCGGAGACAGCGCTACAGTAAGCGCTGTCCCCCCCACATGGTGCTGAAGCCGCGATTCATATCTTCCCTGTAGCAGCGTTTGCTATAGAGAAAATATGAATGATAGTGTTTAAAATAAAGATCCATGTGTCCGCCGCCCTCCCACCCCCTGTGCGCCCCCCCCGCTGGTCAGAAAATACTCACCCGGATCCCCCGTCGGCAGTCGCTCCTTCCTGGTCTGGCCGCGGCTTCTCTACTGTATGCGGCCGATTACACTCATGAATATGTGGCTCCACCTCCAATAGGGGCGGAGCCGCCTATTCATGAGTGTAAATGAGCGGCCCCACGTGACCGCATACAGTAGGAGGCGCGGCCAGACCAGGAAGGAGCGACAGCCGACGGGGGACCCGGATAAGTATTTTCTGACCAGCGGGGGGGCGCACAGGGGGTGGGGGGGCGGCGGACACATGGATCTTTATTTTAAACACTATTCTTCATATTTTCCCTGCAGCAAACGTTGCTGCAGGGATGATATGAATCGCAGCTTCAGCACCATGCAGAGTGGGTACCACACGCTCCGTGTGGTACCCACTCGCCATACGGGCGGCACACGTGTGCCGCAGGTATGGCCTCCGTGAGTTCCCAGGCACACGGACACGGATAACTCCGGTACCGATTTATTCCGGTACCGGAATTATCTGGACGTGTGGGACAGCCCTAAGAAATAGGGAGACATGGTGGATCTTCAAATTGGGAACTAGAACACCGCATGGCCTTAATAGGAGAAAGGATATGATGCTTTTTTACTAACTATATTGCCCCCAAAATGCATATATTTTCTACCTCTATTATATTTTGCCCTTGTTGTGACCCATAAAACCAATATTCTTTAGTGGTGTGCAACGTCACCCTCCGAGTGCTCGAACCGGCCCGATGCTGCTTGGTGCCTTTCTGTTTGGTTTACATGATCATGATCTTCTTTTTCCTCTCTGCGCATGTGACCACTAGCCCATTGTCTCCATGAGGGACTTTTGCAGTCTTATGTATCTATCGCAGCTCACAAGCTCTTTACCTATTTAACTGTTTCATTATTTTTCACAATACTCATTGTTTTGGTTTTATTGAATTTTCTCAAATGTATTTCTCTCAGCAATTTGATCATTAATTTTATTACATCTTTATTCTTATTTCCAAATATATTCCTATAGGTGTCCGAATCTCCATATCCTTCAGGAATTTGTTCATTTCTTTATCCTTATATGTCATGGCACATTTTGAACAACTATTATGGAGAATATAAATAAATTATTCTATCAGGCTACCTATTTGGATATTGCTTCAATTCTGTCTTCTCTTATGAAGAGCCTGACACAATACAAATTTCTGTATCATTCTTGTATTTTATGTTATTTATACATTATTGAGCAATCACATTGTTGTGTTTCACAATTTTCATTTGTATATAGCCAAAGTATATGTGTATTTCTTTGCCTGTTTTTCTGGGTTTTTTTCACTTATTTTCTGTCTTTTGTGGCTAACTGTGGTTTATGCACACTATCAGGTGTTTCCAATTTTTTTTAAATAATTTCCCTAATCAGCCATTGCACCGGTGTGCCTACCGGGTGCTAGTATAAAAAGCATTGAACAGGCTGCACACTAGATATCATGATTAAGGGTGCCCTGTCACCTGAAACGCGTAGATAGTGTTTTTATTGTATTGTGCTGATGTCTTATCCTCTGCTTCTGACATGAAGTGAATAAATTACCAAGTGTTTACTTTTCATCGCCTCGTTGAGCTGGAATTCTTTCTTCATTTCTGACATGTGAATGACTCCATAGATTATAAGGGTATGTTCCCACGGTCAGTAAATGCTGCAGATGTTACAGCATAGTGGATGGGATTTCAAGAAATACATACATGCAGAGACATCTCCTGCTACCCTGTGAAGACGGACATGCGGCGCGTCTTTCCAGACCGCAGCATATCAGTTTATCTTGCAGAGACGCTCAGTTTCCGCAAGACAAATATCACCCATACAATGTACTGGACGCAGTGATATTGCACAGTTCAAGGAACACATGCAGAATCACCTGCATTCAAAAGCGGCAGCACTTTGGATGGAGCGGACATGTGCTGTGTCCAAAGCGCTGCCTAATATTGACCGTGGGGATGTAGCCTAACAGGTACAAGTGATATCTGCGAAACTCATGAATAGCACTCGTATGAGAACATCGGACGTCTGAATGAGGCTTAAGACTTGTGTTGGACAAAGCCTCAGAAATTAACATTTTTTTTTCCTTTTTTATGAGGCCTTTCATCAACTTTTTCATGTTGAGCTGGACACATGATGTAATAGTGAATGCAGAGCGGATTAATGATATATATTTTTAAAATTCTATTGAATCCTTCCATATCCAATTAAAGGTATATCCAAATTCATGGTATCCAAACCACTGGCAGCCGGAATCAGAGCCTGGCTGCACGATTGCTGCCAGGAATAGTTTAAGGATCTACAGGGCGCCATAGCTGGAGACTAGACTAGCTTGGCTCTGCCCCTGGCAAGCTTCTCCAAATGCTGCTGCAGATGATTGACGTGTCTCTTGCTATATAAGTGTAAAGCAAGTAACCAGACGCAACACGCAGATAGACACGAGGCGAGAACAGCCAATTAACTATTTGTTTTCCCTGATATGCTGGGAAATTACTGTAGTTATGGCAACAGTTACACAATGTGACACAGATCAAACACAGGTGTACCATACAATACAGAATGTGTACTGAGTCCTAGAAATCACTTTAAATGTTATAGAAGTCTCTGACTGATTATTCTCATAGCCCTCTATCAGGGATTGTACACCTGTTCACATGGGAGCTAACGTGTTGGCTCCTACTCTTGTAATGACCCTAGCATGGGTCACCGGTTCTTACGCTAGGCCGCAAGTCCTCCTGATAAAGTTTACCAAAGCATGTTGGGCCTCATCTTCAATTGACCCCCACTCCATCTGCTGTCGTAGCCCAGGCAAACCCCTGTACCGCACATCAGTGCTGCAAGCAACAACCCGGCTCAATCACATCTCCTGTTCATCACCGCAGGTGTCCTCTCCCGGGCAGAGTCTCCTCACGGATCTCCGGTGCTGGACCGATGGCAGATGTCTCCCAGGCCTGAAGGGATGACGGCTGGGCTCCGACTCTTGACTGACGTCATCTGGGCTCTGGATCTTGACCGGCCCATGTCTGGGATTCAGGCAATAACTGGCATCACCTGAACTCCGTTTCTTGATCGGCGCAGATCGAGTTCTCGGGCCTTGACCAGCGTAGTCTGTACTCAGGGCCTGATCTGGTGCTATTTGAGTCCTGTTTCCAAATGTGCGGCAGCCAGCTGGCCCACACTTCTTACCGCGATCTGTCACCTCGGCCACAGTGTCTTTCTCAGTGCACGTCTGGAATGCTCTCTCTTTTGGCACCATCCAAAGTGGCCCCCTCAAAATGCTTCCTCTTCCAGTTGGTTACTCATGGTCTCATATGGACGGTAGATTGCAGTCTTCGTGTACCAATCACGCACAGTTCTAGGGATTTTCATGAGTATTGTCACATCCTCTTACATACAAAAGAGGGAGAGAACTGTGAATTACCGGCAGCAGCGCTGGGTAGACCCAGCTGGGGACCATAGCCAGAAACAAGAATAGTTTTTTGTTGTTGCCTCCGAGCTTTAAAATGCTCTAGCATTTCAGAGAAAATTATACTTGCCTGCAATAATGCAGCCAGGTTCTTATACATGCTGCCCGCAGTTTGGGCAACACAAATCATATTATTGATTTCCTTAAACGAGAACCTGTCACCAGATTTGCCCAATGTAAAGTACGTCCACCACCATTAAGCCCTTTTTTAACAGCATTCTGGTATGCATGTATGTATATATGTCCCCAATCCACTCTGCAAGGCACAAAAAAAGATATTCTCTTATGTACTCCTCTCTTCTTATGATCTCCATCCACCTTAGCTGCTTCATGTGGATGACGCATCCTACACCATCCACAGAGTGCCTGCCCCAACCTGCGGAGGGCAGAGCACAGCACTGTAGTGCACACCCTCTTTGGCCTTTCCTTGCCCCTCACAGGGCAGAGAGAAGTGGGCTTGCTCAGGAGCACGATGGGGGGGATACTGTGTGGATGACATAGGATGCTTCACCCACATGAAACAGGGAAGGAGGACAGCGATTGTAGGAAGAGAGGAGGCACCAGATCAAAACCAGAGATGCCCAACGGACTGGAGTGCGTTGTCTGTGAGTAGAATAAAAGGTCTTCTTGTGCCTTGCAGAGGGGATTGGGAACATACATAGAACATACCAGAACACTGTAAAAGAGGACATAAAGGTGGTAGCCGTACCTTATATTGGGAAAACCTGGTGACAGGTCTCCTTTAAATCCCGAGAATCCAAAGTTTCGAAGGTGAGAGGTATTGAAGCCATTTGCATTTGCCCATGCCAGTGAGGAGCATTATTAACAATATAAGTCAACCCCAGGTATCCATGGAGATTATTGATTTTTTTATGAGGAATAACATATCTACCGATGTGAGTCACTTCCTGCAGATCTTGCAGTGCTCATTGGGAGGAACGCTGATAAGTAAATTCTCCAAAGCAATGAAGCGACGTATCTAGAGATGTACGCAGTCACACGATGGATGGAAGCTCAGCATATTGTGTTTCCACATTTCATAGATGCTACGTCTGGGGAAGACATAATTCAATTATATCGTTTATATCGCAACCTTTTATGTGATTACTTTGCCCTTTAGGCTTTGGGAAATATCACTGGACTTATCTGAGGCAGGATTTTCTTAGAATATTTCTATACATCATGTAGAGGGGCTTAACATGTCACTCTCCACAAGGAGAAACAATACTTCTTGGATCCCGATTAAAAATATTAAGTAAACTACAGATGTGATCACCCTTTAGGCTCTTTTTACTATCAAATGCATACGCCAGGAAAACTCTCAATGTACAATATACGTTTAACAGAAGGTTTGGGCAGATGCCATTCAGTGCCATCTGTCAGCTGTAGAAATTCATTGTGAAAAAACATAAGGCGTGTAGTATTTTTCTAATGGATTCCACTATAGTTGAGCAAAGATTCACAGGATATTGGTCCTTGACCTCCATACTAGAGCACTGTTCATACGTGCATCATGCCACAACAATGACGTCAAGGGTCCTACTAATCAGAAGAGGCACCAAGGATGCCGGCAGGTAGGAGGAGATTCGCAGGACTTTGGTTCAGTGGCTAAGGACTACCAAAGTGGCCACTGGACCAGTCCTCTGAGAATCTTTGTTGCTCAACTATTGATGCCACTTTACGGCATATCGTAACCAAATTGACCACCATCCGGTGATTGGGGCCTATTGATCATATGTGCTTGAGATTTTCCCAGCAAATGGAAGTAAAAATGAAAGTGTATCTCATATCAATCCAAAAAAGTGATTTTTTTTTTTTTTTTGAGCCATGGGAGTCTATGTTAGAGGACTGAAAACCCTAGCCCCAAATCATCAAGACTGGCGTTTTGTACATTGGCCTTGATGAAAAGTACGCCAAATTTATTAAGAGCCGTGCTTATCTTCATGAATTTGGTGCAGCTTCCAGATGACATGCCCCACTGAAAGCTGCTGTAATTTCTGACTGATTGTGTGGAAAAACTGATGAAATACTGAAACACGGGAGCAAACACTGATGGAAATCGAATCCAGGACGCTGGTGGAAATCAGTCCATTTTTTTTCAATTATAAGAAAAATCACTAAAGTCTGAATTTAGAGAGCAAAAGAGAGGGTGCTGCTCACAAGCTTAGTCTATACGGCTGGTTTCACATGTTTTTGTTGCATACAAGTAAAAGGGATTAATTTTTATCAGTTTTTCAGCCATTTTTGGTCCGTGGGTCTGTGTGACATCGTTTTTTCTCATGTGCAATTAATGTAAAAAATAAACTCGGATTACAATCAGATTGTGTGCACTTTTTTCCACTTGAATGAGTGATTTTGTTCCAAAAATCAGATCAAAATCAGAAATGCCTGTTGTTTTTTTTGCTTACTGCCACAAATAAAAAAGACAAGAACATAGACTATAAAAGGTATGTGTTTAATTTCTGAAAAATATGGATAGTACACGTATGAGAAAATCGTATGTGAAAGGGGGCTAAGGATATATTGGGGCCTCAAAAGGTAAAAAGTGCTTGTATTGAATGGTCCAGCCCCTTTTTATAATAAATAAGGGTCTTCACATAAAGTCTCATGAGCTGGACACCAGCTCTTTGTACATGTTCAGATAGAACATGTCATTATGTGCATGGAATGTGTTGGAACTAATGATAGAAGGGACCGGATTCTAAGGAGAAATGAGAAAAGTTAGACTAGTGAGATGATATGAGAGACCTCTCTAAATAGATGTGTTTTATGGCACTCTAAAAACTGTGGTCACTGGGAATTAATTGGATTGTATAGGGTATTGCATTCCAGAGAACAGGCGCAGCACAAGAGAAGTCTCAGAGTCAGGAGTGGGAGGTTCAGATTATAGACGATGTTAGTCTTAGATCATTGGCCGAACCAGGAGCACCGGTAGAGTGGTAGACAGAAATTAAGGAAAAGGGTGGTGTAGCACTATGGAGAGGGCAAGTAGGGTGGTAGCGATGTGGTAGGAGATGTAATGCAGCTGAGCACTGTAGCAGCATGGGTAAGGTGGTAGAGATGCTGGAGGAGATGTAGGGCAGTTCAGCATTGTGAAGAGCCTTATGGGTAAGGGTACTGTCTCACAGTGGCACTTTGATCGCTACGACGGTACGATCCGTGACGTTCCAGCGATATCCATACGATATAGCTGTGTCTGACACGCAGCAGCGATCAGGGACCCTGCTGAGAATCGTACGTCGTAGCAGATCGTTTGAAACTTTATTTCGTCGCTGGATCTCCCGCTGTCATCGCTGGATCGTTGTGTGTGACAGCGATCCAGCGATGCGTTCGCTTGTAACCAGGGTAAACATCGGGTTACTAAGCGCAGGGCCGCGCTTAGTAACCCGATGTTTACCCTTGTTACCAGCGTAAAAGTAAAAAAAAACAAACAGTACATACTCACATTGCGGTGTCCTTCAGGTCCCTTGCCGTCTGCTTCCTGCACTGACTGACTGCCGGCCGTAAGGCAGTGGCACAGCACAGCGGTGACGTCACTGCTGTGCTCTGCTTTCACTTTACGGCGGCACTCAGTCAGTGCGGGAAGCAGACGGCAAGGGACCTGAAGGACACCGCAATGTGAGTATGTACTGTTTTTTTTTTTTACTTTTACGCTGGTAAACAGGGTAAACATCGGGTTACTAAGCGCGGCCCTGCGCTTAGTAACCCGATGTTTACCCTGGTTACCCGGGGCCTTCGGCTGGGGAGCTGTGTGACAGCTCCCCAGCGACCACACAACGACTTTCCAACGATCACGGCCAGGTTGTATCGCTGGTCGTGATCGTTGGAAAGTTGCAGAGTGTGACAGTACCCTAAGAGTGATAAGTTTATATTTCACTGTATTCTGTAGTGGATGGGAAACTAGTGCAATGACTGGTGCAGAGTGGAGGCATCGGTGTAGCAGCTGGACCAAAATATCAGCCTTGGTGCTGCATTCATGGGTGTAGTAGGGGTAGTGCTACCTAGACTATTTATGCATTGTGTTTTAAGGCATCTCTATGTAATTTGGTTTGATACTGCAAATCTTTTACATTTTTCTACTCATGGACATATGTTACTATATGTTACTTCTGCCCTATAGATTGCTATCTAAAAATGTTCCTTTTGAAACTGTTTTGCTGAGAATTCCTTGGATTCCAAAGATAAAGAATCCATGGGACATTTTTCTCTGTGAGACACTTGTCTATTTTGGAAACAAAGCCTATATTTGAGCCAGCTCTCTGAATGATTTGTTAAGGGGTGTTAGTCCATTTACGTTTTTCCATAAAAAATTGGTGTTTTTTGTACAACAGCACGCTAGCAAATAAATTGCTGTAATATATTAGAAAAACGAATTAAAATGAATGCGTACACATTAATATATACACTCCAACATTGAAATGGCAGTGCCACAATGGAAAAGTCAAGGAATTCTGGAAATCTCAGGAGGGATACACTTGTTAATGATATGCAAATGATGAAAATATGGAAACAACATTGTGAAAACATGTTGATATATTCAGTTTCGAGATTCAGTTTCGAGTATAAGCGCATGTCTGCGATCAACGAGGTTATTGATTGTGTGCACAATCGCCATATGCATTTGGGAACACAAATAATCAAGATTTATTTGTGTTATTTAACTTATATAGCACAATTAATTTCCACGGTACTTTACAGACATCATCATCATTGTCCCCATTGGGGCTCACACTCTAAATTTTCGATCAGTATGTCTTTGGAGCATGGGAGGAAACTCACACAAACACGGATAGAACACACGAACTCCTTGCAGTTGCCGTTGGTGGCTTTTGAGAGCAGTGTCGCGAGGTCAATGGGACACTTGTATCTGGACCTCTGGCTCGTTGTGTAAAGGCCTTCTGAGTAGGTGGGATGGGATAATGTATGGTAGACTTGTCAGTCAGGCGCCTTGGAGTTGTAGAGCCGAATGTGTAAACAGCCCCCAGGTCCAAGAGTTGATTTTGACTTGTCAATCAGGCACTTTGGAAAAGCAGACCTGATGTGTGGACAGCACCCAGGAACAGCAGATCTGAGTCGGTAGATGCTTTGGTGCTGCAAAGCAAAGTGTATGGACAGCTCACAAAAATAGCAGTGTGTTTGTCAAGAGGGTCAGTTAGAATTAGAAGTGGCAGAGCCCAGAAGTATCACAGCTGGGTTGGTAAATAAGTAACTCCAGGAATGCAAGCTGAAGCAGTATATGTTCAAGACTCAAATGGCATAATGCCACCCAAGTTGGCTTCAAGAGGCCTAGCCAGATGCCAGTCATGCAAGCCAGCTTATCCTAATAACCAGAAATGAATGATTGGTGGACCACCACTGGAGCAGGAGAGTGGAGTAGTTGGGAGGTGTCTGACAACGGGTACAGAGGTTGTATGTCTCCCATGTAAATGGACTGTACATGAAGAACTCTCCATTCACTGCCTTTAGAAGTGGTGGACTTGTGTCCTACAGCTACCTTAGATCCATAACAGTGAATGGAGTCATGGTCAAGCATGCGTGATACTGTTTCATAAACAAGGGAATTTTAGACTCCGTTCTCAGAATCGGTAAGGATCCCAACATTGGAATAACCCCTTTAAGGAGGACCTGTCACTTACCGCAAATATGTAATATTTTTCTTGGTGCAAATGTCTCTGGTCTCCTGAGTCATAGGTTGTTTTTCTTTAGTTCCTGAGGCTCTCCGTTCCTGAGATATAGCCGCCTCTTCCTGGTATGTAAATATAGTCTTTTTAGATGAGTGGGTGTGGTCATATGCTCTTCTTGAGGACTACGCCCATTTGGAAAAAAAAGATAAGACTTATATTCAGGAAGGAAAGGGTCATATCTCAGGAATGGAGAGGCTTAGGAACAAAAGAAAAACAACGCCGGATTCAGGAGAACAACAGCATTTATACTAGGTAGAAAACAAATTTGCATTCTGGCAGGTGACAGATCCTCTTTAAGTGCTAAAGATTTCTCAACAACAGTTTGGTTAATTATAGGAATAACATCGTAGCAGCTTGTTGTTGCTTTCCATATAACCAGTGTAATTTTCCAGCTTTCTCAGGTTCCTTCAAATAAAAGTTGCTTAGAGCTTTGATGTGGCAGGTTGGTCTTTACGTAACCTCGCACGGGTATGGCTGCTATCTCTGCACTCCCTATAGTTATGCCTCTGATTAGAGAAGTTGCATGTAAATGAGAATAAATCTACCATTTGACATATCTGCTTGCCCCTCATTATTCTCAGCAATAAGAGTGTTCGGTATTTGTGATTATGCACATTAAATGATTGAAGAATCCCTCCGGCAAAGCAATGAGAAAAAATACAGGTATTAAAAAAATTAAATAAAAATTTGCTCATGCAGGAAGAAGTGATATTGCTGATGTTGCATATTTATACACGCCCCTACCCTTTCTGTTTTCTAAGATCACCTTTAGGTGTCAACATTAATGCACAGAGATTCTGCTGTAACCCTTGTGGCGTTGATGCTTGCAATTTAATGGGGCTGTCGAGCATTAGAAAACACTACTGCTAAACAGTGCCACTCTTCTCTACTGGTTGTTTTTGACATTGCAGGTCAGCCTCCTTTACTATTGCGGAAATGACATTTCGGACCCAACTCATGGACAGGTGTGGCAATGTTCAAAGCCGCCATATTTTATGCATCTTGAAAACTCAGACCAGACCAGATGCCACGATGAACATCAATAATGAGAATAATAGAGAAAGGGGGCTGGCTTAGCTATTAAAATAAGCACTTAGCCAGCCCCCTTCACTCACAGCTCTGGTAAGGTGCAGGCAGGAAATGTTGTCCTGCATCAAGTACAGAACCGAAAACGAAAGGGCTGGAAAACGGGATGGAGCCGCTAGTAAGTGGCTCTGGAACAACCAGTTATGGTTGTGTGCGGCAAGTAATTTGGATAGAAATGACTGTGATTGTGGGTAAGCGTAAAAATACTTCCAGCGTGTATAAATATGCAAATAGCCTCTTCAGAGAGAACTGGAACCGTAGCGCCACCTATTGGAAGTAGTGTAACGTAGTGAGGGGCGGTAGCTGTGGGCGAGGTACTCGTGCTTAACGCCCCGGCACGCTACATGAAAATGGGGGTCCTGGTTGGGTGTGTGGACTATCTGTGGTGTGATGCACCCTTGCAGACCACATGGTGCAGTTGTATTCGGACGGCTAGGACCAGGTGTTGCGGAGTTTAATGAGAGAGGCCATAGTTCATATATAAATGTATTTTTACTAAACAATAACTTTTGAGGAGCCATGTACAGCAGATAGTAGACATTCATCTTCATGGAGGTTTCTGTTATAACATGGATCCTTATCACACACTTCTTCCTCCTTTTCCTGGAGTCACTTCTCGCTTTCCACCTCACTTAGCTCTTCTGCCTAAACACAGCCCCGCACACTCTCCCGGGAGCTTCCTCATCCCTAATAACGGCACTACAGTCTAGCAAGCAATAGTCCTTTACTTCCACCCCCGATTCTGCATCCTTCTCCCTTTAGGGGATTTTTCTATGTCAATATGGCCGCTATTTAGCTTTCCTTATTGACGCCTCTGGACCATCACACGTCGCATTTTTTCTTCGTCTTACTTATCCTCCCTTCTCCTTCCTGTTACCTGACTGACTCAGTCTTAGTCCTCCGTATCGTCCCCAGGCCCCAATACTTCTTCCTTCACTCTCTTGCTATTTCTGTCCCAACTCTGGACTGAGACACACTTTTCTATAGGATCTTACTATCTGCACGGTCATCTCTCTCTTGCCGCAGGACACCCACTCCATGCGATTCTGCTTCTCAGTCAGACCTTAGGTCTGCTACTGCTGCACGCTCATCCCTATCTGACATTCTACCCAGAAACTCTCTATTGTGCCCTCACTTATCTCCTTTTTCCTGGGCTAGTCCCAACTATTTCTGTCACCTACCTGTGCTGGGCAGAACACAGCACCATCACTAACAATATAAATCATTTAGACATTTCAAACACCATAATGCATGACATTATTTTACATATCTTCAAGGAAGGACATGGGCAACACTTCCACTTCCTTACATTAGCAGTCCTAAAAGTCACCATTAACCCTTTAAAAAGCTTTGCCACATGACTTAGGATAAGCAGCCAAACCAGACACTCTATTGTATGCGGTGTATGCCCCTCATCAGTGCTAAGCATGAGATTTAATTTGGCTAGGTGAGACGCCTCTGACAGGGTATCTAAGGGGCAACGGCATAAGGAGACTTATAGGCCATGCAGTGCTCCTCTGGGTAATTACGTATGCAAATAGCCTTTCCAGAGAGAAAGAGGACTAGCTCTCTAGTGCATAATAAACAGGGTAATGTCACTCTACTAAAATTGGTGGAGGGCGAACTATGTGCTTTATATTTATGGTGAACTACTTGCGATCATGTTTATCAGTGAACTATGTGATGTTTGTGTTCTATGTATTAACTCTTGTATCTTAAGATGAAAGAGTTAATAATTTTTGTTCTCAGCATTTTCTGATAAAGGTCGTGTAACCAAAACGTCAATATTTGTTATGCTTTGGATTGCCAATAAAAACATACTCATCATATAGGAGTGCCATGATTTTTCTATATTATAGATTTCTAGTGCCACCTATAGGCCACTTATAGGCCATGCAATGCTACCCTACATGGCGCAGAAGACTTCATACTCCGACTTGTCACACTCCACATGAGAAATGTTCCCTTAAAGGCCCACTGTCAGAGGCCTCGTATCCAGACCTCCTGCTGATGAAGGGCAAACACCCCAAAACATGTGTTTTGCAAATGTAGGGTCTGGTTTGGCTTTTTATCCTTAGTCATGTGAAATGGCACTAGGAGTTCCTTTCCTCTTCCTCTCTGTGAAGGCTATTTGCATATTTAAAGGGAACCTGTCACCCCCAAAATGGAAGGTGAGCTAAGCCCACCGGCATCAGGGGCTTATCTACAGCATTCTGTAACGCATTCTGTAATGAGGAGAACTGCATGGCCTAAAAGTCTCCTTACGCCGACTTGGCGCTCTCCTCAAGGAAAAACATTACCCCTTAGACACTATGATATATTATGTCAGATGTGCTGATGTGAGGTGTAGCTTTAGTGGCTGTAGATCAGTCTCACCTCAGTCCTTGTGCCAGGAAGGGGTAAAGCCGCTCTGACACATAAGAAGATACCAGTGTTATAAATGGCAGGTGGGGGCCATTAGGGCTGACTCACGAGTTGCACATCTGGCACTTAGCCAATATAGGAGGTTAGGTTTTTTCATGTAATGAACCATAATTTGCAGAGAAGTCCCACTCTCCAGGAAAAGATTTTAGTTTTCTGCAGGAGGAAGGCAGTGGTGATGAGCAATGTACGGTATATGTGCGTGGGTGAGAAAGTACGGATCGCTTAACTATCACTGTGAAAAAAACAACTCACACAGAGTGAGTCATGGAGGGAGGAAAGCTGTAATTGTCATGACACACCTGTGCAGTGCCGCAGCCACTCATTTTACTGAGGAGTAAAGTAATAGAGAGAACTAGCTTAAGATATGAGTAAAAATGGTCTCTAGGCTGAGATATGTCATCAACACTGCTAGTTCTAGAACAAAGGTTGACGAGAATTGTCTTTTAAAGGGATATAACCATAAATTAGCTTATGGAATATGTTGTCAGAAAATGACTAATTTTAATCTTATTTTTAATTTTTTATATCTTTTTTTGTTTGTTTTCCATATCATTATAATATTAAAAAATTTGAAATTTCACGATGGCCACTAAATCTCATAGCAGACCCGCATTTCCTGTCCTGTACAGAAGATGTTTCATTAGTTTCATTATCATCACAGACAGAATTATACTTAGTCATAGAAAGAGCTGCATTCATGTACTGTATGTCAAAATTATTTATAGTATTAACATCTTCTTACGAAAAAGATGAGACTTTGTGCCCCAGTTAGGCATCAGGGCCCCTATAGAGGTACAGCGCCTTGAAAAAGTATTCATACCCTGTGTACTTTTCCACAATTTTTCACATCACACCCACAAACTAAATTGTATTTTATTTGGATTTTATGTGATACCAATACTAAGTTGCAAGTATTTATGAAGTGTCAAGGAAATCATACATATTTTTTAATTCTTTTAAAAATATAAATCTAAAAATGTTGATGTGGATTTGTATTCAGCATCCCCCCCCCCCCCAAATCAATACTTTTGGGCCTGTGTCTACCAAATTGCACAACTAGAGGCTGAAACTTTTCCCCATTCTTCTGTGCACACTTTCTCTAGCTCATTGAGGTTGGATGGAGATGTCTGTGAACTGCATTTTTCAAGTCCTGCCACTGATTCTCAATGGGATTTACATCTGGGCTATGACTATGCTGTTCACATACATGAGTATGTTTTGATCTAACTCGTCCATTGTACCTCTGGCTGTTTGTTTAGGGCCCTTGTCCTGCTGGAATGTGAACCTACGCCCCAGTCACAAGTCTTTTGCAGCTTCTAACTTGCAGCCACCAGGATTGCCCTCTATTTAGTTGCATCGATTTTTCCCATCAACTCTGACCAGCTTCCCTGTCCCCGCTGAAGAAAAGCATCCCCACAGCATAATGCTGCCGCCACCATGTTTGGCGATGGGGATGGTGTTTTCAGGGTGATGTGCAGTGTTAGTTTTCCACCACACATAGTGTTTTGAATTTTGCCCAAAAAGGTCTACTTTGGTCTCATCAGACCAGAGCACCATCTTCCACATGCTAGCTGTGTCCCCTACATGGCTTTTAGCAAACAACAAACAGGACTTCTTGTGGCTTTCAAAAATGGCCACTCTTCCATAAAGGCCAGATTTGTCGAATATACGTCTAAGAGCTCATACTTATCTGCAAGGAAAACTGACGATTGCAATCCGATAACAAAAATCACATTGCCCTCTGACCAACATTAATCTATTATTCCCTTCTCATGTGCAATTTTTTTCTCAGCTGAAATTGGACTTAGAAAATAATCACAGCATGCTGCGATTGTCCTTGTATCTCGGAAAAGACTCGCCAATACAAGTTAATGGGTGTGATAAAAAAAATTGCATGGCATTCGGACCATGCGAGTGCTGTCCGATTTTTACACACCAATGTCCTTGAAAACCCGACATTTCATCTGACACGTACAGTGAAATCATACACATAGAATAGATACATATAAAGATATCAGTGACATATATAATTAGCACAGTGCTTGTGTAGCTTACTGTGCATGTATTTTGTTACTGAATAAATTATTTTATGAAAAAAATGGTGTGGGGTCACCCAAAATTTTATTAACAAGTAGAGGGAAAGTGGACAGCTGGGGGCAGATATTTATAGCCTGGGAAGGGGTTAATACCCATGGAGCTTCCCAGACAATTAATATCAGCTCACAGTGGTATGCTAGCTTTTACTGGTTATTAAAATGACCCCTAAAAAAATGACATATAGTCCCCCTGTAATTAATAACCAGAAAAGGCTAGGCAGACACATCTACGTGCTGATTAATAGCCTAAGAAGGGGTCATGGATATTGACCTCGTCCCAGACTAAAAACTTCAGCTTTCAGCCACCTCAGAAATGGTGCATCCATAAGATGACCCAAATCTGATACTTAGGCTACTTTCACACTAGCATCGCTTGCTGTACGTCGCAATGCATCGTTTTGGAGAAAAAACGCATCCTACAAAGTTGCCCGCAGGATGCGTTTTTCTCTATAGACTTTCATTAGTGACGCATTGCCACACGTCGCATCTGTCGTGCGACGGATGCGTCGTGTTTTGGCGGACCGTCGCCACAAAAAAACATTACATGTAACTTTTTTTGTGCGTCGCCTCCGCCATTTTTGACCGCGCATGCGCGGCCGAAACTCCGCCCCCTCCTCTCTGGACTGCAGAATGGGCAGCGGATGTGTTGTAAAACTGCACCCGCTGCCCACGTCTTGCAGAAATTTCACAGTATGCGTCGGTACGTCGGCCCGACGTACTGCGACGGGCCCGTACCGACGCTAGTGTGAAAGTAGCCTTAGCCTCGCTCTTCCCACTTGCCCTGGTGCAGTGGCAAGTGGGGTGATAGTATTAGGGTAGAAGTCACCTTTGTATTGTCAGGTGACATCAAGCCTAGGAGTTAGTAATTGAGAGGCATCTATAAGACGCCCTCATTACTATCCCTTAGTCAAATTGTGAAAAAAATAACACCCAGAATAAAGTCCTTTATTTCAACAAATGACACAAACTCCTTTATTGACTGTAAATAAACCAAAAACAGTTATAATCACCTTACACCCAATCCATTGAAGCCAATGTCCACTGTAAAAGAATTAAAATAATAAACAACCATATTCCTCACCTGTCCGCCGAGAAGATAATAACCCAATTGTCTCACGACATCTAGATGGCAGGCTGCATTGTTGCATGATGAGACTATACAGTCTGCCATTCAGCAGAGACACTGAGCTGCGCGTGCTTGCTCAGCTCAATGCCTCGCGGTGATGTGCTAAAGTTCAGCAGAGTTCATATGCAATCAACTTCTTTGACCTCACTGATGTCACCGCGAGTGTGAGAACTTTCCAGAATGACCACAAAATATAGCAGGCATGTCGTGGTTGCCCAAAAGTTTCTACCCACATTTACACTGTGTGAATCCCATTTACCATAGTGTAACATCTGGTGACTGCTGTAATTTTTGGAAGAAGCAAATTAGAGATGCCATATGTGCATGTAACCGTAGCACGGAGACAGGTGTACACACGTACACACAGCAGAGTATCGCCACAAAGATCTAGCCTTGTTGACAATGTGCACAAACTTGCATAATTCGGTATTTTGTGCTCATAGATTATATAAAAAAAAGTATGGAACCCTAGTCGCCAACTGTGCCCTCCCCAACATTCTACCGCCTTTGTCCTACACAGCTTGCTGCCTTCTCTGTGATTTCTAGCTTGCTACTGTTTCTGCCCTCCCCAACTTGCTATTGCCTCTGCCCTCCCCAACTTGCTATTGTCTCTTCCCTCCTCAACTTGCTACTGCCTGTGCCCTCCCCAACTCGCTGCTGTCTCTGCCCTCCCCATCTTGCTATCGCCTCTGCCATCCCCATCTTGCTGCCGTCTCTGCCCTCTCCAACTTGCTACCGTCTCTGCCTTCCCCAACTTGCTACCATCTCTGCTCACCCCAACTTGCTGCCGTCTCTGCCATCCCCAACTTGCTACCATCTCTGCTCACCCCAACTTGCTACCATCTCTGCTCACCCCAACATGCTACCGTCTCTGCTCACCCCAACATGCTACCGTCTCTGCCCTCCCCAACTTGCTACCGTTTCTGCCTTCCCCAACTTGCTACTGTCTCTGCCTTCCCCAACTTGCTACCGTCTCTGCCTTCCCCAACTTGCTACTGTCTCTGCCTTCCCCAACTTGCTACCGTCTCTGCCTTCCCCAACTTGCTACCGTCTCTGCCCTCTCCAACTTGCTACCGTCTCTTCCTTCTCCAACATTGCTTCCGTCTCTGCCCTAACCAACTTGCTAACATCTCTGCCCTCCCTAACTTGCTACCGTCTCTGCCATCCCCAACTTGCTACCGTCTCTGCCTTCCCCAACTTGCTACCATCTCTGCCCTCTCCAACTTGCTACCATCTCTTCCTTCCCCAACTTGCTTCCGTCTCTGCCCTAACCAACTTGCTAATGTCTCTGCCCTCCCCAACTTGTACCATCTCTGCCCTCCCCAACTTGCTACCGTCTCTGCCTTCCCCAACTTGCTACCGTCTCTGCCCTCCCCAACTTGCTACCGTCTCTGCACTCCCCACCATGCCATTCTACCAGCTGGTTGTCTCTCTCATCCTCCTGTGCTCATTGTATGGAGTAATAAGTAGCAGAGGAAGGGAATTGACAACAGCTCAGAGCACATATCTGGCGCTAGAATGGGGTTGTCACTTTTCAAGTTTCTTCGGTCCATTACATTAAATTAATTAAACTCCAGTTACTGGGAAAGTGTAAGGGAAATAGTTGGATCTGCTCCAAAACTTGCTTCAAATAAACTTTGGATTTTCTTCCTTCTGATTAATTTTAAAATCCATTTTGCTGTTCACATAATGAGGGGGTTTTTTTAGCTTTTTTTTCCTGCCACGTTTTAAAAACCTGGTCTCGAAGAAGAAAGAAGTTTCTTTTTTTATGGTGGAATCCGTGTACAATCCACTCTGAACTTGACCCCATCAACTACAAAAAAAAATGCTGAAAAAAAGATACTTTGAAAATATTTTCAATATAGGACAAAAAAACATCAAATAATAAAAAAAAAAACCACAGCATTTTCTGGAGTGGATTCCTCCCGAAAAGTAAAGCGGATGAGATCTAACAAACCTCAGCCTCATGCTGTGAACTTGACACACGGTACAGATTTTCACTCTGCAGCCTGTGGTTTAGATACGCGCCGGCTATTGTAGCCCTAATAATGTGGAAGAGATAAAACCCGCAGTGAAACCAGCATCAAAATCTGCATCTAACACATGGGAACTTCCTGCAGATTCGTTTAGTCACTGGTACCTTTGGATGCTACACAGTATGAAACTGGAAAGTTAATTTCGGATGTTATTTTGTGGAGATTTTTTTGCATTACTTTGGCATTAAAACTATCTGGAAAAAACACCGGATTCCACTTGTACCAATGTTAGTTTATGGAGTCGAGCACAGACAAGTCTGATATTTTTCCTTAGTCCAGCGCGCTGCAAGTTTGATTAGATATTCAGATCACACTCAACCATGCAAGTCAGTGAGTCCGTGGAAATCATCGGACTGCACTTGGATGACATCTAGGTGCTGTCTGATTTCCATAGACTGACAGAATGGAGATAAGAAATTGTTTTTTTCCATCTTCTCATCCGAGAATCAGATCCCACTCTAATCAGAGTTTGATCAGAGTCTCATGATCAGCCCTAGACATCGGTCATCAATATCTTGGTAATTCTGGTGCAATTGGACCTTTGGATCCAGCTTTAGGCCTGAGGCCATGTTCACACGTTCAGTATTTGGTCAGTATTTTACCTCAGTATTTGTAGCCAAAACCAGGTGTGGAGCAACCAGGGGAAAAGTACAATAGAAACACATCACCACTTCTGTATTTATCACCCACTCCTGATTTTACAAATACTGATGTAAAATACTGAAGAAATACTGATAGTTTGACCCCAGCCTTAGGCCATGATCACACATTCAGTATTTGGTCAGTATTTTACCTCAGCATTTGTAAGGCAAAATCAGGAATGGAATAATCAGAGGAAAAGTGTAATAGAAACATATGCTCCACTTCTGTATTTATCACCCACTCCTGGTTTTGGCTTAGAAATTCTGAGGTAAAATACTGACCAAATGCTGAACATGTGACCCCAGCCTTACTCCCAGCCTCCTTTGTGTAAATCTCCTTCTTTCTCCTCCTGGGCTGATCTTCCATTCTTAATTCAGGGGAAAAATCTGTAGAATCAGTGTAGACAAATTTCTTCATTACTGAGATAGGAGGTGACAGTTGGTGCTTTTAAAATTCCATGGAGAGGGAGGAGCTAGAGGAAGACACAGACATTCTGCTGCAAGTTCTCCTGCAAGTTTATGAGCACCAACTGTCATCTCCTATCTCCTTAACTAGAAAGTCTGTATTCACTGAAGACACATTGTACCTATGAATTGAGAATTTTGAAAGTGAAAAATCAGTCCAGGAGGAGAAAGAAGCGGATTTCTATGATAAGATATATTACAAAGCTTTTGATTTCACATGTACTATTGATTTTTGGGGAATAATTGTATGTAACCCCTTCTCATGTACAGAACCATGGAATCAATGGTGCTATATAAATAAATAAATAAATAATAAAAATAATAAAAAAAATTGAAACAACTGTTGGGGTATGTGCACACATTGAGTGCTTGCAGCCGATTTTCTGCACCAAAAACTAGACTGTTGACAGAAAAAATGCGCAATTTTAATGCATTTTTACTTTCTCTATTTTGAATAAAGGAAAAACGCTAAAGAAAAGCCTGAATTAAGATAAAAAAAACCTCTTTCGTGGTTCAAATCCGCAAAGAGAAAATAAGCAGCACGTGCGTAAGATTTCAGAAAACTCACTTTGCTGGTACTGTGCATCATATTTTATTCTTGAAAATCTTATGGGGAGAAAAAAAATTGTCAAAAACGCAGTGTGTGAACAAGCCCTTACTTCAAGTCTCAGAAGATCTTTCAACAAGTACCTTGAGCGCCAGTGCACGAAGGTAGAGCAGAACCATAGCCAGACTGAAGCAGGAGTTTTTTAACTGACGTCTTTCCTGGAAAGTAAAATTCCAGTGATAATCGTCGATATATAATTAAGGAGTGATATCATTAATCGCATCCAGGAAATTCCGTGATGTCGCGTTTCAGGCCGATGATCTCAGGGTGCCGGAGTATAATAGTCGCACTGCACATTAAATAATTGGTTCCGCTTCCTTTGTGAATTACTCGCCTCGATCACGCTGAGACTCCACCAGCCGCTATTGTACCGACTCTAAACGAGTTATTTTACATCACTAGCAAAATGATTTCTGTGCCCTGACGGGAGGATTGATGAAGAGTTTTTAATCTGCTTCCTAGAAGTTGGCGGCGGCGGACTTCGAGATGTTTTATTCATCATGGATTTCCTTGCTCATTAGACTTATATCAGCGCTGCTAAACTAATCGCTTACATCCATATTTCTTTTTTGTAAAACTGACTGCTCCATTGAATTTTCTTAAAGTGTGCATTTTACAATAACTAGACACATTTCTTATCATTTTGCATCACTCAGTTATTCCTCGTGGGAATGTCCCATTGTCAATTCTGTTTCCTGATTGGACAGTAATACATTTTAAGGATAAAGGGAAAGGAAGCCAATTACGGTAGTTATATTTTTTTCCACTTTCTCAGAGGAAGAACAAAAAAATGGCACAATCCGAATGCAAGTATTTACTATGAGAGACAGTAGATGACACAGGTTCTGTTTAACCCATTAATGATGGAGCCAATTTTAACCTTGCCAAATTTTTAAAATCTGACCAGTGTCACTTCATGTGGGAATAATTCCGAAACGCTTCAACAAATCCCAGTGATTCTGAGATTAATTTATCATCATGACATATTGTACTTCATGACAGTAGTAAATTTTGTTCGATATGACATTTGTTTATTTGGGAAAATATCAGAAATTTGGTGAAAATTTAGCAATTTTAAAACTTTTAATTCTTATTCCCTTAGACCAGAGCGTCATGCCACACAAAAGTTACGGTAATAAATAACATTCCCTACATGCCTACTTTACATCTGCATAATATTTTAAACATATTTTTTTTGTTAGGAAGTTAGAAGGGTTAAAAGTTGATCAGAAATGTCTCATTTTTCCAGCAAAATTTAGAAAATAATTTTTTTATCACATTTGAATTGACTTTCGGGGGCCTAGATGACAGGAAATACCCAAAAGTGACACCATTCTAAAAAGTACACCCCTCAAAGTTCTCAAAACCATATTCACAAAGTTTATTAACCTTTCAGGTGCTTTACAGGAACTAAAGCAATGAGGAAAGAAAAAATGAACATTTTAATTTTTTTCACAAAAATGTTACTTTAGCCCCCTTTTTTTTTTTCATTTTCACAAGGGTAACAGGATAAAATAGACAGCAAAATTTGTTGTGCAATTTGTTTCAAGTATGCCAATACCTCATATGTGGGAGAAAACTATTGTTTGGGCGCACAGCAAGGCTTAGAAGGGAAGGAGCACTGTTTGACTCTTTGAACGCAAAAGTGGCTGGAATCGAGAGTGGACATCATGTCACGTTTGGAGAGCCAAACAGTGGAAATCCCCCACTAGTTCCCCCATTTTGAAAACCAGACCCATCAAGGCATGTATTTAGATGTACGGTGAGCACCTTGTTTCACAGAAGTTTATAACGTACACCCGTGAAAATAAATAAATCACATTTATCCCACAAAAAAAGTTCTTTTAGGCAAAATTTTTTTATTTTCACAAGGATCACAGACCCAAAAATGTGTTGTGATATGTCGCTGATACCGCATATGTGGGAGAAAACTATTTTTTAGGTGCACGGCAGGGCTCGAAAAGGAAGATGTGACGTTTTGGAAAACAGACTGATGGAATGGACTGCGGGCGTAATGCTGCGTTTGGAGAGCCATTGATGTGTCTAAACTGTGGAAACCCCCCACAAGTGACCCCATTTTGGAAACTACCTCCTTCAAGGATTTTATCAAGGGGTAAAGTGAGCATTTAGAATCCACACAGAATATGTTAACATTGGGTCGTCAGATGGAAAATTTTCATTTTTTTTTTCCGAAAATGTTGTTTTAGCCCTAAATTTGTAATTTTCCAAATGGATAATAGGTGAAAACGGACCCCACATTTTGATAATATCCAATATGTGGTCAAAAACGTCTGTTTTGGCATACGAAAGGGCTAGTAAAAAGAGCAAAATTTGTCTGGAATAGATTGTGAATGTCATGTGATATTTGGACAGTCCCTGACCTGTGAAAACAGCAGACTCCCCGTTGTCTTTTGTAGATCCCCTGATGTGCCTAAACAGTGAAAAACTCCCACAAGAGACCCCATTTTGGAAACTAGACACCTCAAGGAATTTATCTAGGGGTGTACTGAGCATTTTTAACATACAGGCGATTCACAAAACTTTATAACATTTAGATGTGAGAACAAAAAATTATTTTTACACAAAAATATTGGTTTAGCAACAAATTTATAATTTACACAAGAGGTAAAAGGAGAAATTGGACCCCACAATTTGTTATGCAATTTCTCCCGAATATGGCGGTACACCAAACTACTGTTTGAGCACACGACAGGGATTGGATGGAAAGCAGTGCTACTTGGCTTTTAGAACACAGATTTTGTTTGAATAGATTGTGGGCTCCATTAGCTGAGCCCCTGAGTTCCAGAACAGCAGAAACACCCCCAAGCCACTCCATATTGGAAACCTCACTGCCTAAGGAATTCATCCAGGGATGTAGTGAGTATTTTTAACCTATGGTGCCTCACGGAATTCTATAACATTAAGATGTGGAAATATAACAACATTTTAGTAGTAAAATTGTAATGTTTGCTTTTGCTGCAAATTTCTCAGGTACATAAGGATTAATAGGTGAAACTAGACCCCATAATTTATTGCGTAATTTCTTCCGAACACGGTGATGCCCCATATGTCATCAGAAGTTACTGTTAGGGCACACGCTAAGGCTGAGAAGGAAGGCACGCTACTTGGCTTTTGGAGCATGGATTTTGGTAGAAAGAGCCCTGAAGGTGCCAGAGCAACAGAAAAACCCTAAAAGTGACCCTATTGTAGAAACTGCACCTCTCAATGAATTCATCTACGGTTGCATTGACTATTTTGTAACATCCACACCAGGCTTTTTCTCTGGAGAATTGCAGATCTGCTAGTCTAGTACCCATACATTCTCTCGCCATGCAGTGTAGAACCCCCATATATTGTAGCGCCCCCATACATTGTGCCCAGCTTCTGGAGACACGCACCCCATAAATTGTTAAGTGCCTTCTCTCCACCACAATGTTGCCAAACATATGTCCGCTTACTGTAGTTTAGGCACTGTGGAGCTCAGGAGGGGGGCATTTGGATTTGGGAGCTTAGAACTCGCTGATTTTATTTGAGGGGGAGGGAGCCATGCTGCTTTTCCAGAGTTCTTGTTCTGTCAGTAATGTGGAAACCCCTTATAGTTCCTGTGAAAAATGATGGACCTGAGAGGGGGCTGGTTTTATGCAGGATAAATTAGGGTTTTTATTGGTAACATTTTGGAGTACATAATATTATTTGGCTGCTTCCAGAAAAAGGCTGAGGTCACATTCTTGTGTTCCAATCTGAGCACTTACATCAGGATTCTTTGTAAATCCCACAAAAATGTGATTAAGTCGAAACACCAACGAAACCACTCACCATAATGAGGCAGATGGAGACATTTTGGAGTCCATTTAGCGTCTGCTCCGGTGGTATCCATCTTTTTAGGCGTGCACAGATCTGTGATCGCCCACACTTGTATGCTAAAAAGATGCCGCAAATGATGGGACACGGCTGGAACACAGACCAGTACAAAGTTACTTCATCTGCCTCACAAGTGAGTGATTCCGTTAGGGGTCTTATCTAAATCGCGGTTCTCGGGAATTTACAAGCTCCAACATAAGCGCTCAGCGGAGAGCGCAGGATAAATGTGAGACAAGCCTTATTCCAATTTTTGGGAGGTAGAATGAACACAGAGAGCACTGCAAGAATAGTTGTCATTTTTATTTTTGCACTGTTCACTGTGCGGTATAAGTGATAAGGCGTCTTTATTCTTTGGGTTGGTGCGATTGCAGCCATACCAGATTCATAAGGGCTTTTTTAGGTTTTACTGCTATGACACAGTAAAAATTATTTTTTATAAAAAGTAGATTTTTTATTGCCATATTGTGAGAGCTGTAACTTTTTTATTTTTTGGCCAACATAGCTGTATGAAGACTTATTTTTTGTGAGACGAGTTGCAGATGTTTTTGGTATTATTTTGGGGCACAAATAACTTTCCAACTTTATAGTACTTATGTACTGCAGTATATGAGACTGTCAGTGTCTCACTGACACAGCTTGTGAGACCCAGCTTATAGCTGGATTTCACAGGCCACCATACCCTGGGGTCATCACATGATCTTGGGGTACCATGGTAACTGTCATGATCCAGTCCGGAATTTGTTTTCTGTTTTTCCCTCTCTGGACTGGTCATTTGGGGGTCTACATCCTCTGCCTCGTTTTGGAGCTGGCTGGGCTTTTTCAGTCCTCTACGGTCTGCTGGCCAGCATCAGTGATAGTTCATTCTTCCAGACTAGAGCAGCTGACCTGTATACCCTGGTGATCTTCCTGCCTCTGACTTCCCGTATTTGTGTGAGACCCATTCCCTATCCCTGTCATAGTGTTCGTCTGGTGGTTTTCCTTACAGTGTATTACTCGGCCTGATCTCTGAACCCCGCCTCTTGCTTTCCGTCTCTGATATCTCATTCCCCGACTGGCTTTGACTTCTGGCTTGTACCCCGACTTCATCTTATGTCTCCCGTTTTGGATACCGCGCTCCCGTTTGGCTCTGACTTCTGGCATATCTCTGACTTCGTGCATGCTGTGACCTCTGCGAGTACCTCTGCTCCTCATAGTTTCTGACTCTGCTCGTCTGACCACTCTTATGTTACCTGTGACACCTGTGCGGCTGATCAGTGTTGCCACGCTGTTAGTGTGCAACCTCTCTTCCCTCACCAGCACTTCCTGCTGGTGGTTGCACTAAACTGCACTGCAGCAGCTTCACAGTAACCATCGGGACCTACGATTCTCATTGCGGGGGTCCGATGGTTACTAAGGGGGTCTTTTAACCCCCTTATAACCATTTAAATACCGCTGTCGTGATTGACAGTGACGTATCCTCCTTTTGCCTGTTTGCCAAATCTATTTGTGCTTGATTTCTTCTCGTGGGAAACAGGACTATTTTATGTTATTATTATTATTATTATTATTATTATTATTAATTGTTATAGCGCCATTTATTCCATGGCGCTTTACAAGTGAGGAGGGGTATACATAATAAAAACAAGTACAATAATCTTGAACAATACAAGTCATAACTGGTACAGTAGGAGAGAGGACCCTGCCCGCGAAGGCTCACAATCTACAAGGGATGGGTGAGGATACAGTAGGTGAGGGTAGAGCTGGTCATGCAGCGGTTTGGTCGATCGGTGGTTACTGCAGGTTGTAGGCTTGTCGGAAGAGGTGGGTCTTCAGATTCTTTTTGAAGGTTTCGATGGTGGGCGAGAGTCTGATGTGTTGTGGTAGAGGGTTCCAGAGTAGGGGTGATACGCGAGAGAAATCTTGTATACGATTGTGGGAAGAGGAGATAAGAGGGGAGTAGAGAAGGAGATCTTGTGAGGATCGGCGGTTGCGTGTAGGAAAGTACCGGGAGATGAGGTCACAGATGTAAGGAGGAGACAGGTTGTGGATGGCTTTGTACGTCATGGTTAGGGTTTTGTACTGGAGTCTCTGGGCAATGGGGAGCCAGTGAAGGGATTGACAGAGGGGAGAGGCCGGAGAATAGCGGGGGGACAGGTGGATTAGTCGGGCAGCAGAGTTTAGAATAGATTGGAGGGGTGCGAGAGTGTTTGAGGGGAGGCCACAGAGCAGGAGGTTGCAGTAGTCAAGGCGAGAGATGATGAGGGCATGGACTAGGGTTTTTGCAGATTCTTGGTTGAGGAATGAACGGATTCGTGCAATATTTTTGAGTTGAAGTCGACAGGAAGTGGAAAGGGCTTGGATATGTGGTTTGAAGGAGAGATCAGCGTCAAGGATAACCCCGAGGCAGCGAGCTTGTGGGACTGGGGAGAGTGGGCAGCCATTTACTGTAATGGATAGGTTCGTTGGGGGGGTCACGTGAGATGGGGGAAAGATGATGAATTCTGTTTTGTCCATGTTAAGTTTCAGAGATTTAGCGGAGAAGAAGGATGAAATAGTGGACAGACATTGAGGGATTCTGGTTAGTAGGGAGGTGATATCTGGTCCAGAGATGTAGATCTGTGTGTCATCAGCATAGAGGTGATACTGAAAGCCATGAGATTCTATGAGCTGTCCCAGGCCAAAGGTGTAAATGGAGAAGAGCAGGGGCCCAAGGACTGAACCTTGTGGGACTCCGACAGAGAGGGGGCGAGGTGAGGAGGTGGTGTGTGAGTGGGAGACGCTGAATGTCCGGTCTGTTAGGTATGATGAGATCCAGGATAGGGCCAAGTCTGTGATGCCAAGGGATGAGAGGGTCTGTAATAATAGGGAATGGTCCACTGTGTCAAAGGCAGCCGACAGGTCGAGGAGGAGGAGAACAGAGTAGTGTCGCTTGCTCTTGGCGGTTAAGAGGTCATTGGTGACCTTAGTTAGCGCAGTTTCAGTGGAATGGTGTGACCGGAAGCCAGATTGTAAGCGGTCAAAGAGGGAGCAAGAAGAGAGATGGGAGGACAGTTCAAGGTAGACGTGTTGTTCCAGTAGTTTTGAGGCATAGGGGAGAAGTGATATAGGGCGATAGCTAGATACAGAGGATGGGTCAAGAGAGGGCTTTTTGAGGATAGGTGTGATGGAGGCATGTTTAAAGCTTGAGGGGAAAACACCAGTTGTTAGTGATAGGTTGAAGAGATGGGTTAGGGTTGGGATGAAGATTGTGGTGAGGTTTGGGATGAGGTGGGATGGGAGCGGGTCAAGTGCACAGGTGGTGAGATGTTCTCTGCAATACTTACATGGGGCAAGGATGCCTTTATGATGGTGTCCCAACACATAACATATTACATTGGATAGCACAAAACAGCAAATATATCACCTTTGTATAGCAATAAGACATCCTAGTTAAGTTGGTCAAATAGGTCATGGCTTATTACTGGCTATCCAACACTTGAAGTACTTGATATATACCATACATACTAATGGTGTATTTCTAATTCTTTCCAAAATACTCTGTGAAAATATGAAAATATCTAAAATTCTAACGTTCCATGTCCTTTTCTGCTCTGCAGTATCTCAGCACCAGGCTCTACAGAGCCACCTGGAAAAGCCAACTGGAAATGCAATCCTCTGCAACAACTGCGGCAGTGCTTGTAAAGGAGAAGTCCTTCGGGTACAGAGTAAATACTTCCACATCAAATGCTTCACATGTAAAGGTAAGGACGTCTAATGTATCTGTGTGGGGTTCACTGACACGGGGAGACGTGATCGAGGTCACTGACAGGCAGGTAATGGAGACTGACGGAGTGTACGGACAACTTGATTATTGAAGATAGGTTCTTGTTCACATTTGTAGATATGGAGACTGACGGAGTGTACGGACAACTTGATTATTGAAGATAGGTTCTTGTTCACATTTGTAGATATTGGGAAACAATTTTGGAGCTGGTCGCTCTAGGACCAGGGAGAACAGACACAGAACTGACCTCACCGGGACCAGGAGACCGGTTATAGGTACCGCAATTGGGATTTCTGGGTTAGGATACCGCCGAGGCGTTCACACAAACAAGGATAAACTATATTAGGCTAACAGGAACACCAGATTCGGGAATGACTTTAACAGATTTAGGATGGGGAACCGAGCAACATGCTCTTAGACACATCCACACCACTAAGACTAACTATAAGGGTTGCTCAGGCACCCCACAATTGGGGAAGGTGCCTTTTATACAAGATGTCTTGCAGGGGATCACATTAAATAAATGCCTCCCAGCTGTTAACTGGAGGCATTTTACCATGTGCATGCACTGCCCCTTTAAAAGCAGGGGAGCACGCACAGTGCGGCATGCACAGGCAAGAAGAAAGCAGTTCAGGAGGACACTGCTGTGGCTGGAGGGTGAGTAAGCCGGCGTCCCCGCATGATGGGAGGAGAGCCTTGCAGAGGCTACAGCAGATGTTACACATTCGGTTCTACCCTCTTTTAAAGAAGAACTCACATCAAAGTTTTTATCCTCTTAATGTATTGCAGCCATCAAATTATGCAGCACTGTGTGTTTACAATTGCTCATTTTGCCTTTCTACCCAGTTAATTAATTATTTTCTTTTCTCTGCTCTATGTAGAAACAGGAAGTCTCTTGTCCCTGCATTTATCATTCCACTCCTCAACTACTAACTCAGCTGCTCCCTCCTCCCCTGCCAGGGACTTTTGCAGTGATGACTCATACAGGGAAAATAGACCTCCTGTTTCTACATAGAGCTTTGAAGGATTCAGCTAGTCAGTTATTAACCATGTGATGTCACAGACCTAATGGAAAACAGAAGAATTAGCTGGGTAGAAAGTAAATGAGCAATTGTAATATATTGTATTATATTACCATATAATAGAATGACTGCCATAGATCAAGAGGATAAACATTTTGATGGGAGGAGAAGTGCTTCTGTAATGACAGTTTCCAATCTTCCACAGTCCACATTTCGTACTTGTTTGCAAACTCAAACCAATGTTTCTTATGGCAATATTGAAGTCAAGGCTTCTTCACATTTTTCGGGCCACCATTCCAGACCTGTGTAATGTGCGTCACACGGTGTTTGCATGGACGTCTGTCATCTCCCTATTATGAAGTATGTGAGCCTCCTCCACTGCCGAGTTTGTTGCACCAGAACGGATAGACCTTGGGATGAGCCGAGTTGTAGACTCCGATATTTTGCCTGATGTCCACCTTTTGGCTTTTGAATGGATGGATAGACTTAATTTCGTATTCTTCCGACGGTCATGGCGCTCACATGAGATGCAGTTTGGCAATTTTCTTGACAGAGAGACTGCTATCGATGAGCTGGATTATGCTGTTTCTCTTTTCTTGAGAAAACGTCTTCATGGCTGCTCCTTGATTGGAACCAGTGACCATTTGCTTGGGAAACAACCTAATAATACATTTAGCTGTTAGGGAATGTGAGAACAGGTTGTATTTTGTAGTATTCAGGAAAAAAATATTTTTCCAGTAGGAGCAAAACAGTAACAATGCAGCGACATGACAAGAATCTGCATAAACTAATCATATGCTAAATAGTTGCAAGTCAAATTTATGTATGAGTTAGCCAAGATAATTGCCTATAACATGATGGTAGTCACTGGATCAAAGCAGTAGTGCATGGTGAGATATGGAGCGTGAAAGTCAACAGTTCAAAACATTATTACCCTTTTGCTCTACAGTGTATATATATATCTTACCAATCAGCAGATGACAGCAGATTCTAAAGAAGCATACATTGGCCTTTGTAACAGCATATGTACTTATCCAGCAGCAGATGACAGCAGTTTCTAAAGAAGCATAAATTGCCCTTTCTAACAGTATATATACCTTACCCGGAAGCAGATGACAGCAGCTCTAAGGACAAATAAATCGGCCTTTGTAACAGCATATATACCTTACCAGGCAGCAGATGATAGCAGCTTCTAAAGAAGCATACATTTCCCTTTCTAACAGCATATATACCTTACCTGGAAGCAGATGACAGCAGCTCTAAAGACACATAAATTGGCCTTTGTAACAGCATATGTATATTACCAGGCAGCAAATGATAGCAGCTTCTAAAGCAGCTGAAATTGGCCTTTGTAACAGCTTTCCAGCATGGCATTTGGAAGAGAAGGAATACAAATAAGGCAAATCATTATATCTCATAAATTCAGAACTTTGCAAAGCCTAAAATATAATTCAGTAAATGAAAAAAAAAAATGTAGTTACACTTTTAATTTTTATAGCAGATCGATAACCAGATTTCACAGTACAAACTGCATATATCAATAAGTAGATCTCTTGGACCTTACTTTGACAAGCCATGTTAAAGTGACTGTTTAATCCTTTATGAAAGTTTTCCTGTCTAATATTAAATTTATGAGTCCTGAAAAATGTCAATCCTTATGTCCTGATTGTACGGTCATCCTGACTTGAATTTTCAAAGTAAGTTCACCAGCCTTATCAGGTCTAAGATGTATCAATGTAATAATGAATATAATTATAGTGCTTTGGAACAAAGCACTATACTGTTATTCCACCGTGGTAAACTTCTTCTTATTCTTATTATTCAGTCCGCACGTAATGCGGCCCGAACCGCTAAACTCACAGACTCCAGTGAGGTGTCATTTCGAAGCCAGCGTCCCCAAGAGGTGTGCTAAGTATTTTTCGTGCCGATCGGATTTGTAGTTTTTGCGCAATTTGTGTTTGAAAAAAGTCTTTCAATGCGTTTCAATAGGGAAATTGTCCCATACGTTTATAATGGGCTGGTTTCTGAGGCAATTTCTAAAAATAACTGCCACCTGGCTGATTAGCTCATTGATATGCGCAGTCAGACACAGTTACTATGCCAACTCCTATGAAATCTACATCAGCTCACCAGGTCACAAGTTTTGTCAGATAATATCAGCTCTTAAAGTGACAGTACAGCACAATTCCAAACCACTATCCGTAGTCTTATGATTATTAGACTGTGGCCCGATTCTAACTCATCGGGTATTCTAGAATATGCATGTCCACGTAGTATATTGCACAGCCACACAGTATACAGTGCAGAGCCGTGCAGTACACAGCGCAGAGCCGCGCAGTACACAGCGCAGAGCCGCGCAGTACACAGCGCAGAGCCGCGCAGTACACAGCGCAGAGCCGCGCAGTACAAAGCGCAGAGTCGCGCAGTATAAAGCGCAGAGCCGCGCAGTACACAGCGCAGAGCCGCGCAGTACACAGCGCAGAGCCGCGCAGTACACAGCGCAGAGCCGCGCAGTACACAGCGCAGAGCCGCGCAGTATACAGCGCAGAGCCGCGCAGTACACAGCGCAGAGCCGCGCAGTACACAGCGCAGAGCCGCGCAGTACACAGCGCAGAGCCCCGCAGTACACAGCGCAGAGCCGCGCAGTACAAAGCGCAGAGCCGCGCAGTATAAAGTGCAGAGCCGCGCATTACACAGCGCAGAGCCGCGCAGTACACAGCGCAGAGCCGCGCAGTACAAAGCGGAGAGCCGCGCAGTACACAGCGCAGAGCCGCGCAGTACACAGCGCAGAGCCGCGCAGTACACAGCGCAGAGCCGCGCAGTACACAGCGCAGAGCCGCGCAGTATACAGCGCAGAGCCGCGCAGTACACAGCGTAGAGCCACGCAGTATACAGCGCAGAGCCGCGCAGTATACAGCGCAGAGCCGCGTAGTATACAGCGCAGAGCCCCGCAGTATACAGTGCAGAGCCCCGCAGTATACAGCGCAGAGCCGTGCAGTACACAGTGCAGAGCCGCGCAGTACACAGCGCAGAGCCGCGCAGTATACAGCGCAGACACACGCAGTACACAGCACGGACACGCGCAGTACACAGCGCAGAGCCGCGCAGTACACAGCGCAGAGCCGCGCAGTATACAGCGAAGAGCCACGCAGTATATAGCGCAGAGCCGCGCAGTACAAAGCGCAGAGCCGCGCAGTATACAGTGCAGAGCCGCGTAGTATACAGCGCAGAGCCGCGTAGTATACAGCGCAGAGCCACGCAGTATACAGCGCAGAGCCACGCAGTATACAGCGCAGAGCCACGTAGTTATACTGCCCAGTCACGTAGTATATTGTCCAGTCACATAGTATACTGCATATCCCTGTTAAAAAAAAAAAAAGAATTAAAATAAAAAAGTTACATACTCACCTCCTGGAGCGGCCGGTATCTGATGGTTGTTGCACCTCCTAGAGCGGCCGGTACACGATGCTTGTTGCACCTGGAGTGGCCGGTACCCGATGCTTGTTGCGCGCTCCGGTCCCAAGAGTGCATTGCGGTCTCATGAGATGATGACGTAGCGGTGTTGTGAGACAGAAAGACGGAAGTGCCCTTAGACAATTATATAGTAGATTACCCCGCTCACCAAATCGGACCCCGAGGGGCCCGGCTCACCAAATCGGACCCAGAGTGACCCCGCCCACCAAATCGGACCCAGAGTGACCCCGCCCACCAAATCGGACCCAGAGTGGCTCCGCCCACCAAATCGAACCCAGAGTGACCCCTTCCACCAAATCAAACCCAGAGTGACCCCTTCCACCAAATCGGACCCAGAGTGACCCCACCCACCAAATCGGACCCTGAGGTGCCCAGCCCACCAAATGAGACCCTGAGGTGCCCAGCCCACCAAATCGGACCGAGTGACCCCACCCACCAAATTGGTCCCTAAGGTGCCCCGCCCACCAAATCGGACCCAGAGTGGCTCCGCCCACCGAATCGGACCCAGAGTGGCCGCGCCCACAGAATCGGACCAAAAGTGACCCCGCCCACCGAATCGGACCTAGATTTACCCCGCCCACAAAATCAGACCCAGATTGACCCAACCCACCAAATCGGACCGCCTGAGGGGCACCCAAGTGTGAAAGTCTTGCAGGGGCAGCCCGGGCACCATTCCAAAGCACTATCTGTAGTTCCTTCAGGAAATACCCATCTAGTTTGTATTTTGAAATCTGGTGAGATATCTGCTTAAAAAATATTACCATAGAAATAGGTTTGTTTCCTATTTAATGGAATTAGTTGTTCCTCACTTTTTTACGTAGATCCATGACACTGATGGGTGGGGGACTTAATGCAGACAGAGGCAGGTTACTGAATGTCTTCAAAACAGGATCCATCTGTGCGGAGCCACAACAGACGGAATGACCTTTCAGATAAAACGACGTATTGTACGGTGTGTGCACAGCCCAGTCCGGACACACAGAGCGCCTCTGTCCAGTGCAATCATGTACTGGTGATTTCATAGGAGAACCAGTGAGGGAAGGATTCCAGTATAACAAGCCAAATGTATCATACATTGATAACAGGGAACGAGGAAAAATGTACTGTGTTCTACGAGAAAATCAGAATGTTGTGATATTTATCTCGTCTTTAGGCACATAGCGAGAGGGAGGGACCGCTAATTTCCACTTTCTTCCATGTAACTGTCCAAAAATATTTTACTCCTCCAAGGGCTTGAACCTGTGAACATTTGAGCATCTATAGTATATACTACAATACCGGAGTAATGCAGTATATACACAAAATAACTTTCTCCTTTGAAGCCCAGCCAAAGTAGAACATAGGGTTTAGCCATGGGGTCTACACCAGGCCCTCGACTGTCATGACTACCCATTGGCTCCCTGCTACAATGTATCCAATCGTAGAAATACTCCTTTGATGCAATCGTAATTAGCTCTAACAATGTCAGTTTAACCCATCCGATGCTGTAGTCGACAGAACACAAGATTTAAGCGGTGGAGTGTCGATGGGTTGTCTTTGCAGCCAACTGAGGTCCCCATATCTGCCATGCTTGTGCTCCAATGTGCACAATTAAAATTACACTTTTTCAATACCAATAATAAAGAATTAAAAAAAAAACATCATGTTTGATATTGTCACATTCATAAAAGTTCAAAATGTTAAAATTTCACATGATTTAACATAATTGCTTGTTTTCAGTACTCTCCTTGGAATCAAAAGCGATCAAAAAGTTCCCCAAAATGTTTTTTTTTCTTTAAAACCACTAAAACTTGCAGTTAAAAATATATCAATTTGGAAATTTGGTATTGCTGTAAATTTTGATCAAATTTCAGGATAATTTTTTACCGCTCGTTGAATTTTGTCACAAAATTAAGTTGCCATTTTTTATCTTTATTCCATCAAACAAAGAATTTTTTACTCTATTTTTTTAGTACATTATATGGTAAGTTAAATATCTACAACTCAACATCTCGACATGCAGAAAATGTGCCCATAGAAAAATAAAAGTTGTGGCTCATGGAAAACGGAAAGGAAAAGACGAAAGCGAAAATCTTGCATTCATAGTGTCAGGTCTCACATAAACCTTCACCATCAGCAGAAATGGCTCAGGGGGCACAAAGCATAAGGTGAGTTAAGGAAAAGCAGAAAGTAATAATAGCTCTTATTTACTGAGCTCCCTGCAGCCGTCAGTGCAGCGAAGCGTTAATATTCCAGCACTTACATCCTCTGGTCAAAAAATCACAGACTATCCAAAGCTGAGATGTAATAATAATAATAATATATATATATATATGTATATATCAGCCGAAAAAATAATACTACATTTTTGGTAATAATAGTGAGATAATAATTGTCACAGTGAAAGCTGAGAATATACAGAAAAATTTCAAAGATCATAAACTGTTACTAAAAACAGGAGTAGTAAACGTGTAGAGGGGGCTACATTTCACCCCCATCCTAATAGCCACTGCATCTCTATCATAGTGACCGTCACAGACCCCAGTAATAGGACAGACCCCCAGTATCCGAACAGCTGGACACCCCTTAGCAACAGTCACAGACCATAATAATAGCCATTGGCAGCAAATAATATCCTAAGAATTTTCCTTACCCATGAGAGGACCTCCAATAATTCACATATGCCCCCATAATAGCTGCACAAACACAGTAACAAATATACTGGAGCTAAATACCACTAGCAATTGTGATAACTACAGACCCATAGTAAAATGCTAGCCAGGTACCCCAAATAAAAGTGACTGCACAGACCCAATAATAACACTGTAGCCAAAGATCCCAGGTAATCAGTGCAGACACAGAACCACAGTTAAATAGTCAAATACCATTTGTAACAGTATAGCCAGGGAACTACAGTAACAGTGCAATCACAAACCCGTAGTAACAGTGTTCTTCACATACCCCAAGTAACAGTGCAGACGCATACCCACATTAAAAGTTCAGCCACAGAGCCCAAGTATCAGTGCAGCCACAGACATACAGTAAATTTAGCCACAGACCCACATTAACAGTGCAACCGCAAACCCAGATAACAGTACAGCCACTGACCCACAATAACAATGTTAGTTAAATACCCCATGTAACAGTGCAGCCACAGACAGTTACTAAGAGGTGCCAGAAGACGGCAGCGTATGATTTCTCCTACTCATGCACTGATTAGAAGCACTTCACCTTCTTATTAATCGGTATAAATTTATTTTGGCAGTGCAGAGGTTAATCTGCTCTGTTGAGAGCTCCTGGAGCATTAAGGCTCTCAGCTGTGCACTGTTAGCCATTCCCATTTCCTATATAAACTGGATCCTGGCTAGCACTCATTGTTAGAGGTAGATTTTGCTGCATGGCTGGAGGTTGTTGTTGGTTATTGTAGGAGAAGGTGTTCGGTGGCTGTTATGTGGTAATTTCCTTTCTTCTCCTACTTTGGTATAACCCCATCCTCCACTCCCTGGTGTATTGCTCTGTTATATGCGTGAGTATATTTGTATGTTTGGTATTTTTTGTTATCCCTGTTAGTATTGGCTTGTTAGTGGTTGGTGTATTATGTACACTACTACTACCCTCTTCCCTGGGTGGGGGAATGGTTCAGACTGAGGGTGGATTCAGGAGCTAAGGCAAGGTATGTGGCCCCAGTGTCTTCACCATCAGAAGTGAGCTGGGAGAGCTAGGGCGCCCCTAGTGTTAGGGACAGGGAAGGAGCTCTTGTCCTAGGACTAGCAAGGTAATACGAACAGGAGTAACGAAAAATACCAAAGATACAAATATACTCACACATATAACAGAGGAATGTACAAGGTAGTGGAGGAAGGGGTTAAACCAAAGTAGGAGAAGAAAGGGAATTATCATACACTCATTAACCCAAGCAACAGTCACAGATAAACCCACCAAATGCCTTCTCCTGTAATAACCAACAACAACCTCCAGCTAACTCTGACAATGAGTGCTAATCAGGGTCCAGATTATATAGGAAATAGGAGTGGCTAACAGGGCACAGCTGAGAACATTAATGCTCCAGGAGCTCTCAACAGAGCTGATTAACCTCTGCACTGCCAAAAGAAGTTTACACCGATTAATAAGTAGATGAAGTGCTTCTAATCAGTGCAGGAGTAGGAGAAATCATACTCTGCCGTCTTCTGGCTCCTCTCTGTCGCGATAAACACGTGACACCCACATTAACAGTGCAACCACAAACTCAGATAACAGTGCAGCCATTGACCCACAATAGCAATGTTAGTCAAATACCCCATGTAACAGTGCAGCCACAGACCCCAGAAAACAATACAAACATAGACCTACAGTAACAGTGTAGGTCACTTATCCCAATTAACAGTGCAGCCACACATTCAAATAATGGGGACTGTCACATTGCCTCCTTCAGTGGACAGAATACTTTGGCATCTCCAAGTGTGTCAGTAACTCCGGAGTGTGAATCTTGTAACCAGTGTAACTATACTTTTTCTGTCCAAAGTCGAAGATGGCCGGCTTACACATATGTCTCAGGTTGGCCACCCATTCCAGGCTTGTTAGCGGCCATTGGTCACCATTAATAGTGAACATTTTCTCTCCCTCTTCCAGTTTGCGGCTCCGACCTTGCCCAGGGAGGATTTTTTCTACGGCAGGGAGATTACATATGTACTCTGGATTATCAGAAACTCTATGGAACCAGATGCTTCAGTTGCGATCAGTTCATAGAAGGGGAGGTGGTGTCTGCACTCGGAAAAACCTACCACCCCTGCTGCTTCGTGTGCGCTATTTGCAAGTAAGTGTTCCTTTATGGTATCCTTTATGTACTGGTGATTGTACTGATGAGGACAGTTTATGGGGGCCTTCATTGTGGGAGAGGGGCACTATGCAGTCAGTTGGTTAGCACCATTACAGTACCATACAACTTCTACACAATTAGTAATTTGCCATATGTAGTGTTTAGAATTCAGCCTCCACTAATATGTATTCATTCCCTGTGTTCTAGAAGCCCGTTCCCTCCAGGCGATCGTGTGACTTTTAATGGCAAGGAGTGTGTATGCCAAAAATGTACCATCTCCCCCACTGTTGGCAACAGCAATTTCTCTATCCAGTCCCTGAGAAGTAAGTGTGTTGGTTGCTTTAAAGTATAAGAACACGATCTTACAGTGTATATACAGGTATAATCTAGAGGAAAAAACAGTACATAGATTATGTATCATTACCTCTGGTGGTGACCTACAACCCACAGCTTGGGGTGCTAACAAAACTGCTAAAAAAGTCACCATACCCTACACAAAGATGACCGGCTTAAAACAATGTTCAAAGACCCTCCATTGTTGTGCTACAGGCAACCTCCAAATTTAGGAAACATGATCATCCGAAGTTCGATATACCGAGAGGAACTTATCCAAGCAAAGGGAAAAACTGCAAAACCTGCACTCATGTAGAGAGCAAAGACAGGACACAGATTCCCAACACACAGCAGGACTGTCAGATTCCCGTGAAATTCACATGTTCCTCTTCCAATGTGGTGGGGTTCATTCTGTGCACCATATGTACTATTGGGGGTCTCTATATTGGGGAAACAGGACAGAAACTGAGGGCACGAATGAGGTCTCATCGCCACACGATTACAGGCGAAAAAAAACACATTTACTGGTGGTCAAGCATTTCTGTGGTCCAGGACTAGAGTTGAGCGAATATGTTAGGAATCAGTCGACGAATCCGAATTTGCCATATTTGATTCCCTGCACATAGGACTAAATCTGTCTGGAGGATTTATGACTTATCACAATATCTGAAGAATCTGCCCCAGAGACATTGAGGGCACCAGGCCTCTGATCTTACAGGGATATTATTAGGGAAATAACACATTCACACCACTAAGCTAATCTAATCTAATTAGGGGCTGACTTTCTAAGCTCAGTTCCTTTCTTTCTTTAAATAATGTCAATTAATAATCTTTATTTTTTTAATAATAATAATCTTTATTTTTATATATCACTAACATATTCCGCAGCGCTTTACAGTTTGCACACATTATCATCACTGTCCCTGATGGGGCTCACAATCTAAATTCCCTATCAGGATGTCTTTGGAATGTGGGAGGAAACCGAAGAACCCGGAGGAAACCCGCAAACACGGGGAGAACATACAAACTCCTTGCAGATGTTGTCCTTGGTGGGGTTTGAACCCAGGACCCCAAGGCTGCTGTGCTAACGACTGAGCCCCCGTGCTGCCCCATTTCACTATTCCATGCCTCTGCTCTATTCCTGTATATATTTGTGTTTTTTCAGATACTTTGTTATACTATGCCTGAGGAAAAGACCTAAGCAGTCTTGAAAGCTTGCTTTGTAACCTCATTTATTATTATTTTTTAAATCATTAAAAGGTATCATAACTACAGGATTATTTTATTTTTGCTACTGAGAACAATATTTCTACTGGTTAACATGGTACCAAAACCGTTTTTTCTTTCAGGATCAGTAATGTAATGTATGTACACAGTGACTGCACCAGCAGAATAGTGAGTGCTTCTCCGGAGTATAATACAGGATGTAACTCAGGATCAGTAATGTAATGTATGTACACAGTGATTGCACCAGCAGAATAGTGAGTGCAGCTCTGGGGTATAATACAGGATGTAACTCAGGATCAGTAATGTATGTACACAGTGACTGCACCAGCAGAATAGTGAGTGCAGCTCCGGGGTATAATACAGGATGTAACTCAGGATCAGTAATGTAATGTATGTACACAGTGACTGCACCAGCAGAATAGTGAGTGCAGCTCTAGAGTATAATATAGGATGTACAGTAAGTCAGGATCAGTATAGGATAAGTAATGTATGTACACAGTGATTGCACCAGCAGAATAGTGAGTGCAGCTCTGGAGTATAATATAGAATGGAACTCAGGATAAGTAATGTAATGTATGTACACAGTGACTCCACCAGCAGAATAGTGAGTGCAGCTCTGGAGTATAATACAGGATGTAACTCAGGATCAGTATGGGATCAGTAATGTATGTACCCAGTGAGTGCAGCTCTGGATTTTTGGTTCCGGCGGGTTCAGATGAACAGTTAAAAAAAAGTCTGGGTTTGGGTACCCAGAACTGAACCCAAACCTGGACCTCATTCACTTAAGTGTGGGCCCAAACATCCAGTGTTTGCCACGCTGTCATGTGCATGGCAGCACAGCAAACACTGCTTGCGACAAAAACATTACTGCTGGTCAGACAACCGCGATTCCCATGCTGTCAAATGATAGCTTGAGCCCTCAGCTGTGATTGGAGGTAGAAAGTTTACCTCTGGTCACTGGCGTCAACTGATGGCACTGCTGCTCCCATCAGCCTATGCCTGCTGCCGCTAATAACAGCGAGAGCAGATGTGCTCTAAATAAATAATTAGGAAAAAAAAAAACAGCGTGGGTTCTCCTGTATTTTTGATAACCAGCCAGGCAAAACTGACAGCTGGGGGCTGCAACCCTCAGCTCTAGCATTAGCAAGGTTGGTTGTCTAGAATTGAGGGGTCCAAAAGCTGTTTTTTTTTTTTTTAATTAGTTAAATAAATCATTTTAAAAAACGGCGACAGGCTTGGGGCTGATGTTAATAGGCTGGTAAGCTCCATGGTTATTGACCCCTTGCCAACATAATAGGTCCAGCTCACAGCTGTTTACTTTCCCTTGGCTGGTTTCTAAAAATAGGGGGGACTCTCAAAAATGATGTGGGGTCCCCTCTACTTTTAATAACCAGCCAAAGTATTATTGGCATGGCTGTGATGGAGCCAAGATGTGCCCACAGCCTTAAGACTTGTTGATTTGCTGTGTTGCAGCCTTTTAACAAGCTTTCTTAGGCTGCCAAACCCGAACAGTAACATGGACATACAGTAAGAAGTCGGTGTTCGGGGTTCAGCACCGTACACTAGGTGTCCAGTACGAACTCCAATCTTTACTGTTCAAGTTTGCTCATCCCTGCCTGTAACGTTCTTCCACTACCAAATTTCCCAATCCATGACTTTATGCACCTTGCTTTGTGATTTGGAGCACAATCATGGGAAACTGAAAAAAGACAAACATTTCTTAATTACTCCTTTATAAATTTTAGATTCCATAGAATATTAAAAGAACATTGGCTACAAAGGTGAAAATAGCCTTTGACTTAGTAAACTGCACCTAATTAGCATAGCTCCACCACATCAGAAAAAAATTGCATTGGATATGTCTGTCCCATATGCAACTATACTCATCATTGTAATTAAAAGCCTTTGCATCACCACCTAATGGAAAAAAGTAGTACTGCAGCATTATTTTATTTTTTTTTTGCAATAATTATTAATTAGGAAAAAATAAAAACCTGGCGCCCCTGTACAAGAAGTACTTCCAAATCATAACTTATATTTAAAATCTTATCATAAAGTAAGACAACTGTAGTACTTGTTGAATTATAGCACATCTTTACACTAGCCTCTTACTTATATTTAGCTTGGTGTAGTTTATGGAGCTTCTGTAAGTGGATACAGGGAACAAATGTTTGGTGCGTGCTGAGAAGCAGATGTGGAGTGAACTCAGAGCACAGTGGGTGGTTCACAGCAGAAGTCGTTAAATCTTACATGCAGAGGCCACAGAGCCAGGGATGACTTGGTAAATACATAAAGTTAGAGAAGGACGCGAACTGTACACTGGGTGACACACTGTTCTGCAAATCTGGCAGTTAATACAGCTGTCAGTTCTGTTCTTAATCCAGATTGTCTACAAGCCATTTCCAAAACTTTAAAGAGTATGTTCACACTACTACTACTTCCACAGCCACCCACACAGACGGACATGCGCTAGACCTCATCTTCACACGCCTCCGTTCCTTATCTAATCTCACAGCCTCTCCCTTCCCCCTATCTGACCACCATCTACTCACCTTCTCATCCTTGTCCTCCTCACCCGCACTCCATGTCCAGCCACTACCACATCCTCCCAGAAACCTCGCACACCTAGACATTCACAGACTCTTAGACTCTCTCCTACCTCTGTCCTCCATATCTTCACTCCACGACACGGACAGCGCCACCGCTTTCTATAACTCCACCCTCACATCAGCCATAGACTCAGTCGCCCCTCTCATGCATAGCAAAGTGTGACAAATCAATAGGCAACCCTGGCATAACAACCTCACCAAAAAACTCCAACAAGCATCCAGGGTCGCGGAGCGGCGTTGGAAAAAAACACACCTGCCTGACGACTTCACTGCTTTCAAACAAGCTACACTTGCCTTCATACTAGCACTCACCTCTGCTAAACAGACATATTTCAGTAACCTTGTATCTTCACTATCCTACAACCCAAAACAACTGTTCAGCACATTTACCTCCCTCCTCCGCCCACCACTGCCACCTCTAACTCCCCTCATCTCTTCTGAGGACTTTGCCACCTACTTCAAAAACAAGATCGACCAAACAAGGCAAACCCTTACTGTTCCACTACCCCAACCACTCCATATACCAGACCTCTGCCCTTCCCTAATAACCTCCCTCTCCAACATCACTGAAGGAGAGCTTACTCGCCTCCTTTCCAAATCAATAATAATAATAATAATAATAATAATAATATATCATATGCCATTCATAAATAGAAAAGAAAGTTTGTAAATAAATTGTTTTGCTTATCCTGTATTATACTCCAGAGCTGCACTCACTATTCTGCTGTTGCAGTCACTCTGTACATACATTATATAACTTATTCTGCACTGGTCCTGAGTTACATCCTGTATTATACTCCAGAGCTGCACTCTCTATTCTGCTGGTGCAGTCACTGTGTACATACATTACATTCCTTATCCTGTACTGATCCTGAGTTACATCCTGTATTATACTCCAGAGCTGCACTCACTATTCTGCTGATGCAGTCACTGTGTACATACATTACATTCCTTATCCTGTACTGATCCTGAGTTACATCCTGTATTATACTCCAGAGCTGCACTCACTATTCTGCTGATGCAGTCACTGTGTACATACATTACATTACTGATCCTGTACTGATCCTGAGTTACATCCTGTATTATACCCCAGAGCTGCACTCACTATTCTGCTGGTGCAGTCACAGTGTACATACATTACATTACTGATCCTGAGTTACATCCTGTATTATACTCCAGAGCTGCACTCACTATTCTGCTGGTGCAGTCACTGTGTACATACATTATATTACTTATCCTGTACTGATCCTGAGTTACATCCTGCATTATACTCCAGAGCTGCACTCACTATTCTGCTGATGCAGTCACTGTGTACATACATTATATTACTGATCCTGTACTGATCCTGAGTTACATCCTGCATTATACTCCAGAGCTGCACTCACTATTCTGCTGGTGCAGTCACTGTGTACATACATTATATTACTGATCCTGTACTGATCCTGAGTTACATCCTGTATTATACTCCAGAGCTGCACTCACTATTCTGCTGATGCAGTCACTGTGTACATACATTACATTACTGATCCTGTACTGATCCTGAGTTACATCCTGTATTATACCCCAGAGCTGCACTCACTATTCTGCTGGTGCAGTCACAGTGTACATACATTACATTACTGATCCTGAGTTACATCCTGTATTATACTCCAGAGCTGCACTCACTATTCTGCTGGTGCAGTCACTGTGTACATACATTATATTACTTATCCTGTACTGATCCTGAGTTACATCCTGCATTATACTCCAGAGCTGCACTCACTATTCTGCTGATGCAGTCACTGTGTACATACATTATATTACTGATCCTGTACTGATCCTGAGTTACATCCTGCATTATATTCCAGAGCTGCACTCCCTATTCTGCTGGTGCAGTCACAGTGTACATACTGTACATTACATTACTGATCCTGAGTTACATCCTGTATTATACTCCAGAGCTGCACTCACTATTCTGCTGGTGCAGTCACTGTGTACATACATTATATTACTTATCCTGTACTGATCCTGAGTTACATCCTGCATTATACTCCAGAGCTGCACTCACTATTCTGCTGATGCAGTCACTGTGTACATACATTATATTACTGATCCTGTACTGATCCTGAGTTACATCCTGCATTATATTCCAGAGCTGCACTCCCTATTCTGCTGGTGCAGTCACAGTGTACATACTGTACATTACATTACTGATCCTGAGTTACATCCTGTATTATACTCCAGAGCTGCACTCACTATTCTGCTGGTGCAATCACTGTGTACATACATTACATTACTGATCCTGTACTGATCCTGAGTTACATCCTGTATTATACCCCAGAGCTGCACTCACTATTCTGCTGGTGGAGTCACTGTGTACATACATTACTGATCCTGAGTTACATCCTGTATTATACCCCAGAGCTGCACTCACTATTCTGCTGGTGCAGTCACTGTGTACATACATTACTGATCCTGAGTTACATCCTGTAGATCTTTTATTATAAAAATGAAAAACATAACAACAATAATAGCAGAAAACATAACAAAAATATTAGCCAGAAAATAATCAGTATACTGAACACCGGTCCAGCCGCTCATTCTCTCCTCTCACACATATTATACAGTATATACAGAATAATAACTACTTTGACCTTCTGGTCCGGTCACCAAACAAAATAATAATAACAAATAAAATAAACAATGGCAAACAAAAACTATATACATGAACTTTTTTTTTTTTAGTTTTAAATAAAATAACTACAAATTAAACAAATAGCTTAGTATTGTATATATCCTCCATTCCCAACCCCCCGCACTGACCTGAGAGCTGGTCCTGCGTCTCATGCCTCAGTCCATGTCCAACGTCCATAGGCCAGATCAGGCAGTGCCAGTTTTTTCCCCAAACAACCCAGTGTCCCATAGTCCCACAAGATAATCCCACCTGCCCCCTTTTCCCACCACCCAACCTAAGACCTACACCCAAATCTATATCCCCATATACAATATATACAATATATACAGCATCACACACCACAATAATCACAACTCACGAAGCCCAAGTTCGGCGCCTGCAGCCCTACATCACTGTATAATCAAACAAAACAAAAATCTACAGTGTCAGCAGCAGCCCACCACCAGGAAAGGAGATGACCAGACTAGGGCACACTAAAAGAAAAGCCCCTCCAGAGGAGTGCAGCCCTCCGTGCGCCCAGTCTCCCATACTCCAGAGAGCGCACCTTCACCAGGTCACCGAGTATGGTCCTAAACACATCGTCCACTGGGAGGATTTTTCGTTGCGTCGATACTAAGCATCGTGCGTTCCACGTGTGATACCTAACCACTGCGCTAACTAGAAATAAGGTGCAGCGGTCCCGACCACCCAGGTCTCCGAATGCTCCATTGGCCCATTCCGCATAGGAGAGACCGGCCAGCCGAGACCAGCCAATGAAGGCGCCCACCCTTTTGTACACCTCTGTGTTGAAGGGACAATGAAGCAGGAAGTGGTCCATGCTTTCCAGCAAGGTACCACAATGCTCCCGAGGACAATTCCTGTCCTCAGAGCTCCTACACTTCAGATTGTCCCTCACACACAGTTTCCCATGGAAGCAACGCCAAGCCAAGTCCCAAAACTTCGAGGGGATCCTGATAGAATTCAAAAGATGCAAACCCACCCCAAGATCCCGACTTGGGCAGTCCCTGAGCGCCAGAGGCCTCTGGAAATGGGTCAACAGAACCCTACTGTCAAGTAGTTTCCTTGGCAGAGTCCTGATCTCCCACATTCCCAGACCCCACCGACGAATTACCTTCAGAACCAAGGTAGCGTAAGCCGGAAGATGTCCATGCGGTGTGCGAAGATCCTTCACTTGCCCTCCTGTCTCCCATTCCTGGAAGAAAGGCTGAAACCATCCCCTACAGGAGAATACCCACGGAGGAGCCCTCTCTTTCCAGAGGTTTGCGATATTGATCTTAATGAAGGTATCCACAAGGAATACCACAGGGTTGACCATACCCAACCCTCCTAGTCTCCTCGTACGGTAAGTAACCTCCCTCTTGACCAGGTTCAGTCTATTCCCCCATAACAGTTGGAAGAACAAACTGTAGACCCGAGTCCAGAGAGATTCCGGCAAGATGCACACACTGCCCAGATAAATCAGTAAAGGGAGCAGGTAAGTTTTGATCAGGTTTACCCTTTCCCTTAGGGTCAAAGACCAACCCTTCCATTGGTTCACCTTCTGAGTGGCGATCTCTAGCCTGCTATCCCAATTTTGTTTGGGGTAATCCCCCTGGCCAAATTCGATGCCAAGGACTTTTGCAGAGACTTTGGGTCCTGGAAGGGTGTCCGGGAGATCAAAACCAGGATCTCCTCCTCCCAGCCAGAGACTCTCACACTTATCTCGGTTGATCTTGGACCCGGATGCCTCCGAGTAGCGATCTACCTCTGACATCAGCCACCCTGCCTCCTTGTGAGAGGAAGCAAACACAGTGACATCATCGGCATACGCCACCACCCTCAGAGTGGCTTCCGGTGCTGCCTGATCCATCCCGATCCCGGCCAACGGTCCACGCTCCACCCTCCTAAGAAGAGGGTCAATCGCAAACACGTACAGCAGCGGGCTCAAGGGACAACCCTGGCGAACACCGGACCCAACCTCAAAAGAGCTACCAATCCAACCATTCACAAGCGGGAAACTCTCTGCCCCACTGTACAAGGTCTTAAGCCAATCAACAAACCCCCCCGGCAGGCCATATCTCAGAAGGACGGACCAGAGGTACTCGTGATTAACCCGTTCAAACGCTTTTGCCTGGTCCAGTGACAGCATGTACCCCTTCCAGTGACCAGCCCTACCCTGCTCCACTGCCTCTCGGACACAGAGCACAGCACTAAATGTTATGCGGCCTGGAACAGAGCAATGCTGGGCCCCCGAAAGGAGTTGGGGTGCAAATTTCACCAGCCGATTAAACAGCACCTTTGCCAGAACCTTCCTGTCTGCATTGAGAAGCGCTATGGGACGCCAATTCTCAATGCAAGACGGGTCCTTACCCTTTGACAAGATGATCAGAGCAGACCTCCTCATTGACTTCGGCAGAGTGCCCGAGGAAAGACACTCATTGAATACCTCAGTCAAGAGGGGAACCAAAACGTCCTTAAAGGTCTTATAGAATTCAGATGTTAAGCCATCTGGACCAGGCGATTTTTTTGGGGGCAAGCCCTTCAATCGCCAACTGAACTTCCTCTTCCCTGATCATTTCTGTCAAAACGTCAAGAGAGGGGTCTATCCCTGGTTCGGGGACAGCTTCTGCCAGGAAAGCCGACATCTCATCCCAATCAAGATCCCTCTTCCCCAAGAGGTGCGAGTAGAAGGATCTGACAACCTCCAGGATCCCTGATCTGGATCGCCTCAGGGACCCCGTAGTGTCGACCAGTCCTGTAACCACTTTACTATTCACTGACATCTTGCAGTTTCTGTAAGGGTCGGGCGAGCGGTACTTCCCATAATCCCTCTCAAAAACCAAAGATGCGTGTCTATCGTACTGACACCTCATAAGCAAAGATTTCACTCTGGAGATCTCCTCGCGGCTACCTCCAGTTGAGACAAGATGCTCGAGTTTCCTCCTCAGACCCTGATACAGGCTCAGACTCCTGAGGCTCGAGAGCTGGCGGAAGAATCTCGCCACCCTTTCCTTGAACATCTCCCACCACTCTGACCTACTACTACAAAGATCCAGTAAGGGTACCTGGCTCTGAAGAAAATCCTCAAAGGACTGTCTTATCTCCGCTTCTTCCAAGAGAGACGAATTGAGCCTCCAAAAGCCTCTTCCCATCCGGAGGGTCTCAGACATTCAGAGAAAACAAAATTAAACAGTGGTCGGAGAACTCCACCTCAACAACAGACACTGCTGAAGAGACAGCTTCCTCCTTTAAATAAAACCTATCTATTCTGGACCTACAGTTACCTCTATGATAGGTGAACCCCTCGTGGCCTGGGGTGTGCCGAATGTGGACATCCACCAGGCGAGCCTCACTAGCTATACTATTAAGGGCGACGCTATCATAAGTCAGCTTGTCTCTGGAACCTCCTCTATCTCGGGGCCTCGTGACAGCATTGAAGTCCCCTCCAAAGACAACCTGCCGACTTGTAAAAAGGTAGGGCTTGATCCTCATAAAGAGACACTTCCGGTCCCACTTAGATTGGGGACCATAGATGTTAATGAGCCGGAGCTCTTGTCCCTTCATGAGGACATCTAAGATCAGGCACCTCCCCATTTCTAACTCAATAACCCGTCGGCATTCCACCGGTGCGGTAAAAAGGACCGCCACTCCGCTATACGGCTCGGCCGCAAGAGACCAATAGGAGGGCCCGAGTCTCCACTCCCTCTTAGCTTTAAACACATCTGCCATGTTTGGCAGCCTGGTCTCTTGCAAAAAGAAAATGTCAGCTTCAACCCGGCTGAGAAAATCAAAGGCCGCAAATCTAGCTGTATTTGACTTTATGCTGGCGACATTAATGGACGCCAGCGTCAACGAGGTGGGTTCCGCCATCATTGGTGATTGAATTAGATGGCTTTCTTTTTCCCACTACCCTTATCCTCTGCCTCAGAGGAGGAATCCTTCCCCCTCTTTAATGACATGGAGGTATCCATTTCCACGCGTTTTTTATTTTTTTCATCCTCGTCTCCGGACTCTGGGCCAGTCCCTCCCTCCAAAGATCTTATGTTCCCAGAAGGAGGAGACTCGGCGCCCCCTGTGAGCCCCGCCGAAGCCAGAACCTCACCCTCAGCTTCCTCCTCAGAGGAAGAGATGTTTTCAAGGGCTTGGAACCGGTTAGAAAGACCAACCAGAGGGGAGTCGTTTTTTCCTTCCTTAGGTACCTTGGTCAGAGTGAGAGAAGATTTTTTTTTTCCTCCCTTCTTTCTCTTCTTTTTGGTGCCGAGCTTACGCTTGTCCTCTAGCAACTGCCTATTATCCTCATCCATACTTTCATAATGGGAGGACTCTGAGGCAGTGGCACTCTCCTCCCTGTGGATCCTCCTGACCTCCTCATCCAACTCATCATCCCTTGGGGCCTCAGCAGCAAGACTGGCATCCCTGACAGGGGCCGCCCCAGTAGCCCGAGGCTCGCCCAGCTCCCTATCCTGTCTGCGCTTGTCTAGACGCCTTAGCTGGGCAGGCGTCTTTTTATTGCTTTTCTTCCTTGGCCCCTCAGCTCCCTCACCCTTGCTAGTCCCTTCCCCAGCAGAATCAGCCTCACGGCTTTCTCCCACCGGGGTCATGACTGCGTTAGCGAAGGAGCGAGGACAACGGCTGAATGGGTGACCTAACTCACCACACAGGTGGCACCTAATCTCCACACAAGATGCAGCAAGATGGCCGACATCCCCACACAGTGCACACTTCTGCACAGTGCAGTTTGCGCTGAAGTGTGTGGGGTCGCCGCACTTGTGACAGAGCTTCGGTTGCCCCTGGTAGAAGACCAGGATACGATCCCTACCCAGGAAGGCAGATGATGGTATGTGGGCAACCGTACCACCTGAACACTTAAGTTTTACCATAAACGTCCAGGCCCCTGACCAGATACCAAACTCATCACGGTTTTTCTTTGGCATCTCCACTACCTCTCCATACCGGCCAAGCCACGTCATGATGTCATAACAAGAAAGCGACTCGTTACACGTCATCACGGTCACTTTCTTGACTTGATTTTGGCGAGACACCGCCTGAACGGCAAAGTCTCGCCAGCCGGGCTCATTTTTTGCCAACTCATAGTTCGACCAGAAAAGTTCAAGCCCCTCCGGCTGAACAAAGCTGACATCAAACTCAGGTGTGAAATAGGGATGTATCAAGGCGTAGATGTCAATCGCCTTGAAGCCCATCCTCAGCAGGAGCTCCACAACCTTCGACCTTGGAGGACATGCATCACTGCCCCTCCACCGAAGACGGACCACATTCCTACGCACACTACCCGGCCCGGCTGTTGGGAGGGACCACACTGTATCCCCCCCTCTTTGCTCTCGGAAGGCCCCGAGGCCATGCCTCTCTATCCAGAAGGATAGATCAACCTCTCGACCCTCTACCATTAGTGATCTCTCTCCCTTCTTTAGAGCCTCCAGGAGACGCCGTTGCAACATGCCGTCCCCAGAGCCCAGAGACGAGGAGGACGCCCTATTTCCCCCGGAGGTGACAGCGGCATAACTCCTGACAGGTGCTGCCACCACCGGGGGGGCAACCGGACCAGTGACCACATCCACACCAACAGCATCACCATTACCCACCTCCATAACCTCCTCACCCTCCACCAAACCAGCAACCACACCACTAGACAAAGAGTTTTCCTCATCCATACCCACCATCACATTCACTCCTGCTGGACCAGTGACAACAGGGGGTGACACTTTGGCCTCCGCATCATCAGGCACAAGGGGCTGAGTCTCCTCCACAGAACTGGAGGTGACCTCACCCCTGGTTTTATGTGTGCCCTCCGCATCATCAGTTGATATTTTCCGCTGCTTCATGGTTGCTACCAGGCGCCGTTGCTCTTTAGCTGCTGTGAGGCACCGCTGATCCTTAGCATCAGGATCTTGTTGACCAGCGGCGCCAACGCAGAACAGGACTTTGGTGGGAGGACCGGAACGCCCAGCCCCGGTAACCCCCTCACACTGCCGCCGCTTCTCAACTAAGTGATCAGCGGCAACAGCATTCAGGGGCACCGAGGCTACCGGAGCTGCCCCTGACACCGGGCTGCTCCCCCCCTCCCACTGGGGAGCGCACCACAGTATCGTGGCCTGATTTTTCGCCCGCCGCCGGGCCGCCCTCACTGTCCAGCCTCTCGGCTGATGCACTTGCTGCTACGTCCCCGCTACTACAAGCAGAGACGGAGCTCTGTGCCTCACTACCGTGCTTTGTAGTCTCCCCGCGCCTTTGCACCGGATCCACAGCAGAACCCGGGCTGGGCTGGGCAACGGGGCTTATACAGCGAGCTGACCCTGTAGCCGACTCAGGGGGTACAGGGAGGGGGGCATACACATAGCTTACCGCTTCCTGGAGCTTAGGTTTGATCTTCTTTACCTTTTTCTTGTGGCCCCCAGGTGCCTCCTCTGGCAAATCATCACCAAGATAGAAGTTCTGAAGGCACACTGGGGACTCCAGGAGCTTGATCTCTGCCATTAGCGCCCCTCCCTGGCCGATGTCACTGTCCTCCCCAGAGCCAGCAGAACTGCGACGAGATGTCATTGTCGCCTGTCCAGCAGGGAGCTCGCTGCACGTGGCCTGTGAGTGACTAAGCAGGCTGCCAGGTGGGGCTTTCTGCTGGTCATCCTCCTTCTCATCATCATCATCATCATCATCATCCTCCACCTGGCTCCTAGGCTGCAGCCCTATCTGCCTTTGCTCTCTGTTATCAGCCATTTCTCTGAATCGGTCTTCATTTTGCAATTTTTCTTTAAATGGTCCACTTTTTTCTTGGATAAAGGCTTTTCTTACCTCTAGGTCATTAATTTCCAGCTTCAGCCTTTTTACCTCAGCCTGGAATTGCGTCTTCCTGGGTCTGGAGGCGCCTGCAGCTTTTGCGCTTGTGCAGCGCAGCTCCTCCCGAAGCCTTCTCAATCTCATGCTTGCCTCTTCATTCTCACGAAGGTGGCTCATGACCCGGGAGGCATAGGTGGACACAGACTCCCGGGGTCTCTGCAGCGCCCAACCCTCCTCAGTGAGGTCAGCCTCACCTCCGTCAGCACTCAGCTTTCCTCCGGAAGGGCCGCCATCCTGCACGCTAGCAGGCTTCTCCTCCATGGAAGCCTTGCGGCTTCTCTGGGTCTCTGCACACCTGGGGGGAGTAGGAGCCACATTGCTGCGACTCCTGGTGGAGCGTCTCACCCCCGAATCCTCTGATGTGCAGGCTGGTTGCTGGTTCCTTCTGCCCCCCGCCAGCCTGGTCCGGGAAGCAGAAGCCTGGGACTTGGCTCCTTCACTCATCCCAGGAAACCCACTCCCTCCCTGGGTAAGAGAGAGAGCAGGTCCCCGGGTGGAGAGGTGGTGGTTCCCAGGAGCTCAGGAGCACACTGCAGGTTCAGCAGCGACCGCACCCACAATCAGCACAGTGAGTAGCAGCTGAGCAGAGCTGCACCCACTATTCTGCTGGTGCAGTCACTGTGTACATACATTACATTACTGATCCTGAGTTACATCCTGTATTATACTCCAGAGCTGCACTCACTATTCTGCTGGTGCAGTCACTGTGTACATACATTACATTACTGATCCTGAGTTACATCCTGTATTATACTCCAGAGCTGCACTCACTATTCTGCTGGTGCAGTCACTGTGTACATACATTACATTACTGATCCTGAGTTACATCCTGTATTATACTCCAGAGCTGCACTCACTATTCTGCTGGTGCAGTCACTGTGTACATACATTACATTACTGATCCTGAGTTACATCCTGTATTATACTCCAGAGCTGCACTCACTATTCTGCTGGTGCAGTCACTGTGTACATACATTACATTACTGATCCTGTACTGATACTGAGTTACATCCTGCATTATATTCCAGAGCTGCACTCACTATTCTGCTGGTGCAGTCACTGTGTACATACATTACATTACTGATCCTGAGTTACATCCTGTATTATACTCCAGAGCTGCACTCACTATTCTGCTGGTGCAGTCACTGTGTACATACATTATATTACTGATCCTGAGTTACATCCTGTATTATACCCCAGAGCTGCACTCACTATTCTGCTGGTGCAGTCACTGTGTACATACATTACATTACTGATCCTGAGTTACACCCTGTATTATACCTCAGAGCTGCGCTCGCTATTCTGCTGGTGCAGTCACAGTGTACATACATTACATTACTGATCCTGAGTTACCTCCTGTATTATACCCCAGAGCTGCACTCACTATTCTGCTGGTGCAGTCACTGTGTACATACATTACATTACTGATCCTGTACTGATCCTGAGTTGTGTCCGGCCCATTTTTGGGGTTATGCATAAAATTCTGTCCAATTTGCCTTTTATTCTATGACTTCTTGTATCCCAATACACACAAAGGAAATAAACATGTGTAATTGCGATACTTTTCTGGGAGAAATCCTTCATTTCCTGGAACAATTTCAAGAGTGCCAGCACTTTCGGCCATGACTGTATAGTGTTCTGTCCATCAGCGTCACAATGTGATGTTTCTCACCATTTAGATTGCGGAGGCTGCGGCTTGGAAATAAAAAATGGTCAATCACTGGTTGCCCTGGAGAAACACTGGCACTTGGACTGTTTCAAATGCAAGACATGCGGTGTCCATTTGAAGGCGGAATATATTAGCAAGTAAGTGGCTATATCTTGTATATATGGACTGTATGACGGAGACACACATATAGACTGTGGCCCAAGTATTACAGCAGGGTGGGTGATAAGTGGGTGATCGATTGTGGGTCCCAGGGAATCCGGGCTCCAGCAATGATCAAGGTGAGTCCGAAGCCCAGGACCTGCCCCAATCCTGGAATAACTGGGCTTCAGCAGTGGTTTTCTCCAGCATAGCGGTTCTCTGATCAACCACTTCGTAGACATCTTCATACCCCTCATTGCCTAGATCAGTGGAGGTCCCATAGTGTGGTCCCTGCCAGTCATAAAGCAAAGGCATGTCATGGAGATCAGATGATAAATCCGCTTAGTTGGTTGTAGTTGGGTTATATAGTCCCATATACAGATTGTATATAAAATGTTAACCCTTGCCATCCTGTTTTATCTTGCAGAGATGGGATCCCTTATTGTGAAATGGACTACCATGCTATGTTTGGCATCAAGTGTGACCACTGTGAGAAGTTCATCACTGGCCGAGTGCTGGAGGTAATCGCACCGCGCAGGAAATCTTATGAAATGCAACTTGGATTGATTGTAAATTATTATTGATTTTCTCTTCATATTGTAAAGTTTACATCTCTGTACATGTATGCAGAAGTGATGACACGCTGTCCATCTGTCACCTGATCCTACAACCAATCGGCGGCCTCAGCGGTCAAGTGACTGAATGGATGGGACATAATTTCTTCCAGTCCCACCAACACTGGAATATCGGAGATTTTCTGCTACAGATCCCTTCTTTCTGCAGATTTTAAATAGTGGATGAAATCTTCTTGAAGCTACAGTATCGTGCAAAAGTTTTAGGCAGGTGTGGAAAAAATGTAGGAATGTTTTCAAAAGCAGAAGTGTTAATAGTGTACTTCCATCAATTTACCAAATGCGAAGAGAATGAACAAAAGAAAAACCTAAATTACATCAATATTTTCTGCCTTCAAAACAGCATCAAAGCAGGAATTCATCTTGTTAGATGTGAACATAGTTTTTGAAGGATCTCGGCAAGGAGGTTGTTCCAAACATCTTGGGGACCTAACCACAAATCTTCTGTGGATGTCGCCTGTGCAAATCCTTCTGTATCTTCCTGTAATCCCAGACAGACAGGATGATGGTGAGATCAGGGCTCTGTGGGACCAAATCATCACTTCCATGTTTTCTTGTTCTTCTTTACCTTGAAGATAGTTCTTAATGATGATATTGCCTGTATGTTTGAGGTTGTTGTCCTGATTTTGTCATCATCCAGTATGTCTGTGATTACATGAAGATACAGATGGGTTTTGTACAAGCCTCATCCACAGAAGATCTGTGGTTAGTGCTCTAAAATTTTGCAGCAACCTCCCTGACGAGTTCCATCAAAAACTGTGTGTAAGGGTACCTAGACGAACTGATGATTCTATTTAGATTTTTCTTTTGTTCGTTCTCTTTGCATTTTGTTAGTTGATAAATATAAGCTGTGAAAAAAATTTTTTTAAGCATTCTTACTATGCGGCCTTTTTTCCACACCTGCCTAAAAAATTTTTTGCTCAGTTCATTGCTTCATACAGAATTTCTTGACACGTTCAAAAGCAATAAGATTTTCAAGCAGAAACATCTGCTATTTTTCTATAGCGTTTTTGCAGCCTTATAATTAGTGCTTACTTCGGACAGGTTTCCTTAAAGGGAATCTGTCACCCCAAAATTCGCCTGTAAGCTAAGGCCACCGGCATCAGGGGCTTATCCTCAGCATTCTGTAATGCTGTAGATAAGCCCCCGATGTATCCTGAAAGATGAGAAAAAGAGGTTAGATTATACTCACCCAGGGGTGGTCCCAGTTCGGTTTGGGTCCGATGGGTGTCGCGGTCCGGTCCGGGGCCTCCCATCTTCATCCGATGACGTCCTCTTCTTTTCTTCCTGTCGCAGCGCCGGGAAAGATCAGAGAGCCCCGGCGCCTGCGCACTGCAGTACTTTGCTCTGTCCTCAACAGGGCAGACAAAGTACGCCTGCGCCGGAGCCACAGCGTGAAGACAAGAAGAGGACGTCATCCTATGAAGATGGGAGGTCCCTGACCGGACCGCGACGCCCATCGGACCGGACCGCAGCGGGACCGCCCCTGGGTGAGTATAATCTAACCTCTTTTTCTCATCTTTCAGGTTACATCGGGGGCTTATCTACAGCATTACAGAATGCTGCAGATAAGCCCCTGATGGCGGTGGCCTTAGCTTATAGGCGAATTTTGGGGTAACAGATTCCCTTTAAGGATCTATTTCAAAGAATTAACATTCTTCTCAATCTAAGGCCGGTTTCACACGTCAGTGCATCCGGTACGTGTGGTGACAGTTTCCTCACTTACCGGAGACACTGACACACGTAGACACATTAAAATGAATGTGTCTCTGCACATGTCAGCGTGTTTTCACGGACCGTGTGTCAGTATGCAAAACACGGAGACATGTCAGTGTTCATGGGAGCGCACGGATCACACGGAGCCATACAAGTCAATGGGTGCATGTAAACATGTACCGCACATGGATGCCGTCCGTGTGCCTTCCGTGTGCTTTTTTAAAGTCATAGGGTTAAAATTGAAACAAATTGTTTCAAAACACGGACACGGACAGCACACGGACGAGACACACGGATGACACACGGATAGCTCCGGGACCGTTTCTTCACGTTCTAGAAAAATCTGGACGTGTGAGACTGGCCTAACACAAAACTGGATTTCCCCAAAAAAATGAATAGTAAGAGTTTTCCAAGAGTTTTGAAGCAGTTTTGAAGAGGATTTTAGAGTTCATCTACTCCGAAAATCTCCTAAGAAAACTCTGTAAGGGTAGGTGCACATGACCCTTTCATCTTCATCTGGGAAAAACCATCTGATCAAATTCTCATCAGAATACGGTAATCAGAGTGGCATCAGTGTTTCCCAGAGGTGGAAGAAAAAAAAATAACTTTCTCCGCCGTCTCCATTCTGCCAGTCCATGAAAATCAGACCACCCTTGTGTGGCTGAATATTTTCCACGGACCCAAAGACTTTGTAGCATTTCACCCGCTACGGGTCTAGGGGACACTCGCTTAGGTGCGGCGGATGACACTCAGGAGACACGTTTCCTTAAAAGATCACAGGTTTATTGCTCCATAAACCACATTGCAACAGGAACAACAGGTAAACAGTCTTACGTCAGACAGATGATTCCTCAATGTCCATAGTAGAGCTCCGCTCTCTCACAGACCTGTAGGCACACAGGTCCTGCTATGCCCAGCACGTAGGCTCTCCTGCCTAAATGGTCTCTGTGTGTTGTTCAGGACGTCTGTCCCCACGTGGAACCGTCCAACCGACAGGCCACTCTGCAGTGTCCAGCCAGGACACCTGGAAGTGTGTCCACCCTGACACACACCCACACACTCACTCCATGTGCTACACACACATCCTTACATAGGTGTAACCACACCCAGGTACCTGTCACATGGCTAGTCTGGTGAGCGTGACATCACCACAGGTCCTTACACACAAAACCATCTTACGTGTTCAGACACGCCTCTTTGGGTGGGTTTGTAGGTGACTGAACCCACCCATCTCTCCAATCACATGGAAGCCTTCCCAATGTAAACAAATCCCTCAGCAGTAGACCTGCTTGAGCAAAACATACCCAGGCTTCCATCACAGGGCCACCCACCTCTGCGATACATACCGTCCATCAATCACATGACCAGTCGCTATGCCACATATTCCCCCCCTCTGCCTAAAGCCGTGGGGCTTGGCACTTTCTATTACCCGACCAGAGGTCCTTCTCTGTCGTACCTTACAGTCAAACCGTCTGTCAAAGTCAGGGCCTGTTACTGAACCCTTTCATCGGCATTCGTCAACCATTTCCGTCACACCCTTTGATAAAGACGACCCCTTGTCATCTCGTCTCAGTCGGATTTGGGCAACATGGTCAACCTGGCGTCACACTCGCCTTGCACCCAAACAACCTGTCTGGACTGACTCTTTGTCAACACGTCCGCTACCGGGTCTCCCACGCAAGTCACTCAGGGTAGCTACCCTCTTAGCTGTGAGATCAGTTGTGGACAGCATCACTAACTGATTAGTTTCTGGGGACCAATTCACCTTACATGCCCCCACAGCCTTCTTGAACTCTTCATGCATAGACTCCCTGGCACAGGCCTCTCTCAGGTACGTCTATCATACATCTGAACAAGGAACTCTCCTTCTCTTCAGCTGTCACCAGACACCCATTTTGTTCAGCTTTCAGAGCCAACTTCCTCTGAACATCACCAGCTTCCAGACGTATCCACCATCTCTTGCATGGCATGACCATTCCTTCCAATGACTTTCTTCTATTAGGCTCTCACACGGCACTCAGCAGCCTATCTCCAAAGCTCCTCTTGCTTTAACCGGGTTTCTACTTCAGGCCCCATTCCATTGGTGGCCTCTTCTTTACTGTACTCCCTTTTCCTGAGAGTCACAGTCACCCGCATAATCTGTGTCACCCCTCATAGAATGGCGAACCCCAAAGTCACACTCTTTCCGGCAGTCAGCTCCACACATTCTATCCATCACACCACTAACAGTCATATTGTGGCACACATCAGGTGACGTCATGTCCGTAAGTTGGGACCCTCCACCATTTTCCTTGGTCACGCCTGACTTAGGACTGTCAACTATAGGGGGTGCATTCTCTGCATTAACTTTCACACACAATAATTCATTTGCCCGAGACAACAGTCCGACTGAGTCACGCTTTTGGGATGCTCCGCCCCCTTTTGGGAAACCACCATCCCGCGGGACTCCACCCCCTTTTGGGCAACTACTACTTTTTGGGTTACCGCCCCCCTTTTGGGACTCCGCCCCTTTTTTGGAAACCACCATTCGGCGGAACTCCACCCTTTTTTGGGCAACTACTACCTTTTGGGTTACCGCCCCCTTTTGGGACTCCACCCCTTTTTTTGGAAACCACCATTCAGCGGAACTCCACCCTTTTTTAGACTCCGCCCCTTTTAGGGCTACCACCCCCTTGTGGGCTATTTTCTCCTTTAGGGCCACCACCCCCTTTAGGGACACCACCCCACTCTGGGGTACACCCCGTGGACTTCCCCACAGTACTCTCAAGCCCCAACAGTTCCACAATATATATCTCTTTAGGTCGGCACTGGCCCTTTAAGAGTCTGCACGACCTGGAACACAATTTTTTTTTTTTTTTCAATCCTTCACCAGCTCCTGCTGGCACTGCTACAGCTCCTGCTGCAGACACAAATCTCCGACACCTCTGGGTGTCGATCACAAACAACTGCTGCCGCCACTGCAGCTCCTGCTGCTGCAGAACCTCTTGCTGCAACCACGCTGCACTGCTCAACCGCAGACTTCGTGGACCCGCTGATCCACAGCAAGCCGCTTGTCACCTTCGTGGACCCGCCGATCCACAGCAAACTTCGTAACCCCGCCGAGTTACCGCCAGACGCCTTCAGTCTTCGTGGCCCCGCCGAGCCACAGCAAGTTGATCAGAGAAGAGAAAAGAAATACATGGACTCGCCGGTCCACAGCAAGCACCTGCACACGTGCTTTATAGAAAAACACAGTCTCTCACTGACCCCGGTCAGTATAATACACGGTTTTCAGACCGTAACACACCCGGCTTTACAGCCCAAACACAATTTATCACTGACCCCGGTCAGTATAATACACGGTTTTCAGACCGTTACCCGTTGGCAACTTTTACAGGTTCCTGGACACCCCTCGGCCTCAGAGGTGCCCAGACGCAATGTCTCTCTCTCCAATCTGACCCCGGTCAGTACACCACGGATCTCCATCCGTTCCCTGTCATTGCCACACAGGTTCCCGGATCCCTCTTCTCCTCAGAGGTATCCTTTTTCCTTCCAATCTGACCCTGGTCAGTACACCACGGATCTCCATCCGTCACCTGTCATTGCCACACAGGTTCCCGGATCCCTCTTCTCCTCAGAGATATCCCATAAACAGCAGTTCTCACTGACCCCGGTCAGTATTTACTCGCGGTTGTCAAGACCGTCCACTCTTCTGGCTCAGACCAGCCAGCGCTGCAACCTGTGGTCCTTGGATCGTTGCCCGCATTCTCCACCAATTGTAGCATTTCACCCGCTACGGGTCTAGGGGACACTCGCTTAGGTGCGGCGGATGACACTCAGGAGACACGTTTCCTTAAAAGTTCACAGGTTTATTGCTCCATAAACCACATTGCAACAGGAACAAGAGGTAAACAGTCTTACGTCAGACAGGTGATTCCCCAATGTCCATAGTAGAGCTCCGCTCTCTCACAGACCTGTAGGCACACAGGTCCTGCTATGTCCAGCACATAGGCTCTCCAGCCTAAATGGTCTCTGTGTGTTGTTCAGGACGTCTGTCCCCACGTGGAACCGTCCAACCGACAGGTCACTCTGCAGTGTCCAGCCAGGACACCTGGGAGTGTGTCCACCCTGACACACACCCACACACTCACTCCATGTGCTACACACACCTCCTTTACATAGGTGTAACCACACCCAGGTACCTGTCACATGGCTAGTCAGGTGAGCGTGACATCACCACAGGTCCTTACACACAAAACCATCTTACGTGTTCAGACACGCCTCTTTGGGTGGGTTTGTAGGTGACTGAACCCACCCATCTCTCCAATCACCTGGAAGCCTTCCCAATGTAAACAAATCCCTCAGCAGTAGACCTGCTTGAGCAAAACATACCCAGGCTTCCATCACAGGGCCCCCCACCTCTGCGATACCTACCGTCCATCAATCACATGACTAGTCGCTATGCCACAACTTGCATTGCCGATTTTGATCCTACACTCAGATCAAAATCCGACACGTGTCCGATTCTTTCCTTGCACCACTTGGTCTGACAAAAAAATCGGACATGTGCACAGCCCCATAGAATATCATGGGTACGAGTGCCATCTGTGAAAATCACAAATAGCGCTCATCCGATGTAATCGGTCGTGTGCGCGATCCCTTTGAGAGAGTGACCAAAGTGCTCAAGATCTGTGGCAGTTTCAACATATGAAGCCTAGGAATATCATAAATTTGGCATATTTACTCACTATGGGTGAATGTACGAGTTCTGTAGAGGGTACCCCATCTTTAAATTTTTACTTTTTGAATGTATTTTATTGATTTATTTTGGACTTTTTGCAGCCTTTTGTGCCTATATAAATTCTGCAGCCAAAAATTTGTAACTTAGGTTCCATTGTATTTTAAAAAACATCTCCATGCCACGTGTCACCCCCAAGACATGGCGGGAAGTGACACGTAGTAAAAAGAAATCCTTTATTTCACATTACTCCCTGTCACATGGAGAGTTACAAACCATGGCCCATCTGCACCGCAGAGCATGCGAAGGATTAGTTATTAATGAATTTGTTTGTAAGATGTGGTGACTGTGGTAAATGACAGGATCTTCTCTCTGTGCAGCCTGTTGGCAGATGAATCGGTGACGACTGGCAATACAGCCAATACAGATTTTTTTTTTTTGTTTATGTTTATTGCTTTATGCAAAAGTGCTAAAAAATGGAAAACAATGTAAATCTATGTTAATAGGAATCCCACTAATTATCTGATTAAGGGGGTTACAGCAAAGTGGAACTGGTACTGCAAGTCTCTACTATGCACTTGTTATGTAGGAGAGCTTGCAGTACCCTTTACGGCCACTACACAATGTATTGAGCTGGGTCCCCTTCCATCATCCAATCAAAGTGCTTGGCGGTATTCAAACTCTTACTAATCTGATATCAAAGTCCCAGAAAACCCCTTTCTTCCATTTTGCTATGGTAGACTGATATATAGACCGTAAACAACATTCAGTGTTGTCATACTAAGGACAAATACCCATTTAAGCCAAGAATTAACATATTTGACTCTTAAAGAGAATCTGTCAACAGGTTTTTGCAACTTCTTCTGAGAGCAGCATAATATAGTAAAAGAGACCCCGGTTCCAGCGATGTATCACTTAGTTTACTGGGTGCAGCGGTTGTGACACAATCAGAGTTTTCGGGTGTAGCATGTAGCCGAGCTCAGAAAGCTAACCCCGCCCACACCACTTTATGTGACAGCTGCTAATCAGTACTAGGGGCGTGGTTGGACTAGGAGGCACGCGGGCAACTAGTCTGACAGTGAAAAAACTCTTCTCATATTGAAACCACAGCACACAACCTAGTAAGTGACATATCGTTGAAATCAGTGTCTCAGCCCCTACATCATACTGCCCTTAGATTACATAGCAAACACCTGCTGACAGATTCCCTTTAAGTCTAGAATAAATCTTTTCTAGTAATCTTCTGGCACATCCAGATGGTCTATATCAAAAATATGGTGAATTGAGTTGTGGAGAGAAACCCATTGTAAGAAATCTTATTCCTTATTTGTAGGCCGGGGAGAAACATTATCATCCCACATGTGCGCGCTGTGTCCGTTGCAACCAGATGTTTGCCGAGGGGGAGGAGATGTACCTGCAAGGTGAGCTTTCTGTTATCCTATACCACCATGATGTTTCATGTCATAGTGTACAGACTTCAGGAAGGGTCCTACAGGACGGTATTAAGGTGCTTTTACACTGCACAATTACCATGGACGAGTGTTCCTAGGAAAGCTCATTTCACGATAATTGTGCAGTCTCAACATACTGGCAATCACCCGACGAACAAGCAAAACATTGGCTGAAATTATCTTTTGGTTTGCACCTTTGTCGCTAGTACATCATCCTGTGTAAACATGTGCTGCCGAGAGCAATGGCAGCCCATCTACTACATATCATTCAGTGTGAATCTGCCTGTGTAACTCACTATTAAAGTTTGGGGATCTCAGAACTCTTTTCCATTGGCTCATATGGGGGAAAAGAAGGATCTGACATGTTCTCTTCTTTGTTCCTACATCATCGAAGATGTCCTCTCCGCATTATTACAGACATGGTTGCTCGGCTGTGATAGAAGGAATACTGTAGGTCTTGGCCGATGGAATATTCAGACACCTACTGCCTAAAGTGTGTGGCCAGTTTGAGGCAGCCCCTTCTTCCCACCCACTCTGGGTTGTCTTGGTACTTTGCTACCTCCTTTTTCGTGATGCTGTTGAGATGGTTCTCCTCAGTCACTGCATGCTGCTGTGTGACATCTGCAGGATCCATATAATTCCTGTCCATAAGGCGAGCTTGTGGGTTATCAGTAGGTAGAGGGGAGTAAGTTGCTTTCGGATAACTCTGAATGTGGTGTATTTCCCTTGAGAACAAACGATCAGGCATATTGACATGGATTAGCCTTATCCTTCTTTACCTGACATCTCCTGTCTAGGAAAATAACACACTAAAGGGCTGGTTTCATGGGTTTACCTCAACAGAGAGGAGTTAGAAGACCGCAGCGTCTGATTTCTCCTACTCCTGCACTGATTAGAAGCATTTCACCATCATATTAAATGGTGCAGGTTTCTTTTAGCAGTGCAGGGGTTAATCTGCTCACTTGAGAGCTGGAAGCTTTCCTGCATTAAGGCTCTCAGCTGTTCACTGTTAGCCACTCCCATCTCCTATATAATCTGGGCCCTGGCAAGCTCTCATTGTCAGAGTAGCGTATGCTACATGGCTCTGGTGGTTGTTGGTGGTTGGTATTGGAGAAGGAATTTGGTGGATTTATCTGTGACTGTTGCTAGGGTTTGAGTATGTGATAATTGCCTTTTCTTCTCCCACTTTGGTTTAACCCCATCTTCCACTCCCCGATGCATTTCTTTTGTTTGTATGAGTGTATTTGTATGTTTGGTATTTTTTGTTATCCCTGTTCATTTTACCTTGTTAGTCTGGTTGGTGTATAACGGTATACTACTACTCCCCTCTTCCCTGGTTGGGGGAAGGGTACAGACTGAGGGCGGATTCAGGAGCTAAGGCAAGGTATGTGGCCCCAGCATCTTCACCATCAGAAGTAATCTGGGGAAAACGGCGAGCTAGGGCGTCCCTAGCATTAGGGACAGGAAAGGAGCCCATGATTCCGAGACACCCGACAACAGAGTCGTGACAGCTGGCCACTGCTACCAAATTTTTTATGAATGTGACAAATTTAAGTAAAACTTCTGCTAATAAAATAAGTGGAGAGTGTGGTTGCAGTCTAAATAGACTGGGCTAGAAAACCACAGGAGTCTGTGCATCGGCAGCAAATACTCCCAGTAGCAAAAGAGAACATGGATGGAGGTAAAATAAGTAACGAGTACACAATACAAAGTGGTAAACTTGTTTGCTTTATAGCTATGGGCGACAAGTAATGTAAAAGTGAGCACAACCTTTAGGAAAGGTGGAACAGTAATGGGGTTAAACAATACCCTGGAGTCGACTCCGTTACTTACTGACTATAAATAGTGGCAGAACTATATATAGCCGGTGCCATTGTCAAAGACGGATGTTATATTTAGAGACAACCAGACATATCCCTGAATTACAACACCCGGTCTTATTTTATGTGTTGCTGACGTGATAATAATAATAATGGCCGGACATTGAACTTTGACATTTTTCCTACAATAGCCATTTTATATATGAACAATCAAGAAAAAATGATATATCAGGCTGGTCATAGACACGTGTAGGCTACATGGTGAATATTAGATTTTTTTCTGTGCCATATTTGGCTAAATTAAAGACTTTTCTCTCTTCTTATCATTTTTTCCTACATGCAGACAGCAGGGTTAACTTACAGGGCTGGAAAGTTTAAAAAAAAGTAAAATGGTGCAAATTGTAGTGCAAATCTACACTGGCCCACAACAGGCGTAGACTTCATTTTTTTTCTTTTTTTATAGTCTGGAAAATGTATTAAGAGAAATATTTTTGCACATCTCACTCTGTTCGGGTTATCAACCATTTGGTCAGGTTTTTTTTTATTAATTTCATGTATTTTGGACCAAAAATCATTTTTGTATTTGGTTTTTATTTAATACTTTGCCTTCTATAGCCTCTGTGTTGCACTTTTTATTGCTGGATACAGAATGAGTTAACTGAGATTCCGCCAGTGAGCTCGTTCTGACAGCTAATTTATGACCGCAGATCACATTGAAGTTGAGTGTGCAGAGAAACAAAAAGCCTGTAAAAGTCAAATTGTGCAACATTTTTAATGAAACTCAATTAAAAAAATGACTTTTAGACCAAAGTGCATACATTTAAGCAAAAAAAAAATTATAAAATACAAGTCTTAATAAATCTCCTGTTTTGCGTTTTCAGTTTCTCTTTTCTGAGGTGTCCTCTTGCCGTCAATGAGTATGTTCTCTATCACTGGCAATTAAATATTCTGATCTAATTATGGATGTTTTCTTTTTCCATAGGGAACTCAATATGGCATCCAATTTGCAGACAAGCAGCCAAAACAGAAGAAAGAAACAAGGTAAATGATTATTTCTTAATATGATAATGTATAAGAAACAGACGCCCTTATAATATCTGCAGGATCCAAAATAAATGCAGGAAAGGAAATGATAAACCCACAAATATATGACAACAGCGGGAGGGATTTCCCAAATTAATACATATACTGATGTCCTGTCCTTAAATAGTGTGCCAAGCGCAAAACTATCTTTATTTACTGCTCAAAAAAATAAAGGGAACGCTAAAATCCCACATCCTAGATATCTCTGAATGAAATATTCCAGTTGTAAATCTTTATTCATTACATAGTGGAATGTGTTGAGAACAATAAAACCTAAAAATGATCAACGTAAATCACAACTAATATCCCACGGAGGTCTGAAGTTGGAATGATGCTCAAAATCAAAGTGGAAAATGAAGTTACAGGCTGATCCAACTTCAACTGAAATGCCTTAAGACAAGGAAACGATGCTCAGTAGTGTGTGTGGCCTCCACGTGCCTGTATGACCTCCCTACAATGCCTGGGCATGCTCCTGATGAGGCGGCGGATGGTCTCCTGAGGGATCTCCTCCCAGACTTGGACTAAAGTATCCACCAACTCCTGGACAGTCTGTGGTGCAACGTGACGTTGGTGGATGGTGCGAGACATGATGTCCCAGATGTGTTCAATCAGATTCAGGTCTGGGGAACGGGCGGGCCAGTCCATAGCTTCAATGCCTTTATCTTGCAGGAACTGCTGACACACTCCAGCCACATGAGGTCTGGCATTGTCCTGCATTAGGAGGAACCCAGGGCCAACCGCACCAGCATATGGTCTCACAAGGAGTTTGAGGATCTCATCTCGGTACCTAATGGCAGTCAGGCTACCTCTGGAGAGCACATGGAGGGCTGTGCAGCCTTCCAAAGAATTGCCACCCAACACCATTACTGACCCACTGCCAAACCAATTATGCTGAACGGTGTTGCAGGCAGCAGATCGCTCTCCATGGCGTCTCCAGACTGTCGTGGCTGTCACATGCTCAGTGTGAACCTGCTTTCATCTGTGAAGAGCACAGGGCGCCAGTGGCGAATTTGCCAATCCTGGTGTTCTGTGGCAAATGCCAAGCATCCTGCACGATGTTGGGCTGTGAGTACAACCCCCATCTGTGGACGTCGGGCCTTCAGACCATCCTCATGGAGTCGGTTTCTAACCATTTGTGCAGACACATGCACATTTGTGGCCTGCTGGAGGTCATTTTGTAGGGCTTTGGCAGTGCTCCTCCTGTTCTTCCTTGCACAAAGGCCGAGGTAGCGGTCCTGCTGCTGGGTTGTTGCCCTCCTACGGGCCCCTCCACGTCTCCTGGAGTACTGGCCTGTCTCCTGGTAGCGCCTCCAGTCTCTGGACACTACGCTGACAGACACGGCAAACTTTCTTGCCACAGCTCGCATTGATGTGCCATCCTGGATGAGCTGCACTACCTGAGCCACTTGTGTGGGTTGTAGAGTCCGTCTCATGCTACCACGAGTATGAAAGCACAACCAACATTCAAAAGTGACGAAAACATCAGCCAGAAAGCATTGGTACGGAGATGTGGTCTGTGGTCCCCACCTGCAGAACCACTCCTTTATAGAGTGTGTCTTGATAATTGCCAATAATTTCCATCTGTTGTCTATTCCATTTGCACAACAGCATGTGAAATTGATTGTCAATCAGTGTTGCTTCCTAAGTGGACAGTTTGATTTCACAGAAGTTTGATTTACTTGGAGTTAAATTCTGTTGTTTAAGTGTTCCCTTTATTTTTTGGAGCAGTGTATAAAGATGTGCCCATCCTTACCTTTTCCCTTGGCTCGAAATGAAAGGCACAAGATGATAAAAAAATATATATTTTGTGATACTCTGCAGGGAGATGTTTATGCTGTATGTGTCTACATGTGGCCACCTAGTGGTTGTGATGTGAGTTGCAGTCTGTTGTATCATGAGAAATTAGAGTCTTTAACAAAATTGGCAAAAGGTAAGTGTGGTGACATCTGTAGTAGTTACATGTCTGGTTCTTCCTCCACTTCCATTTGATCTGAACATTCTATTTTTTTCAAAGCATTTATGCCAGATGATTTTTGGTAATTTTATATGTTCTTCGTAATCTAGGAAACAAGAACGTCCTCAGAAAGCATCATATCAGTTCCAACCTCAAACACGTCTGGATCTCCCAGTAGAGTCATTTATGTGAGTTTTTATTGATGACCTTGTAATTGATTTATGTGACTCCACAGTAAGATTTTTCAGCAGTGTGTTCTCACTTTATGGCATCTTAGGTTGACTATATTATGACAATTAGCACATATAAAATCCTGCAGGCAATTGGTGAGCAGAACTCCATATGGACACAGAATTTGCTCAGACTGTAAAGGGTGCATAATGATCTAGGCTACACGTGTATGACCGCCTTGACTTGTCATACAGGTGGAACGTTTCATAAACAAGCAAAGATTCAATACATTATTTGAAAGGCATGCCTCTTTCTTCAGTTATCAGAATACTCACCATCCCTGCCTCCCTCACTGATCATTTACCCTGAACTCACTGCCCAAAGCCATCTTCAGTGAAAGCAGATTATCAAATCACTGAGGGATCAGATCAGAGCTGCTCCTCATACATTTCTATAGAGATGGAGGAGCTAGAGAGAGATATACAGAGATGGTGCTGCTAAAAAGTCACCCTAGAGCTGTGCGCACAGTTACACTGCTCAATACTTTCATAATATCCTCCATTGCTGCTCCTAATGAATAGACAAGCGGGCTCTCCTCTTGTCAATGTGTGCAGTGTACTTGAAAGAACATTGCATTTAGTCTCTTTCTTTAAGAATTTAGCCTCTTTTTTTTTATACATCAATAGTACAAGAAAAGACTCAATAAACTATTAGAAAAAAATGCCCCTTTCTCCAGTTATTAGACTTATCTTTTCCTCCAGTACTGATCGTTTACTCTGAATTCTCTTCCCAAATTCATCTTCAGTGAAAACAAATTATGAAGTCACTGAGGGATCAGATTACAGCTGCTGCACATAGATGTCTATAGAGAACAGAGGAAAAAGAGGTGGCGCTAGATAGAAAGACAAAGAGATGGTGCTGCTAAAAAGTGTGTTATGTCACCCCACGACTGTCCTCACAGTTACACTGCTCAGTACTCAGTATAATGTTCTCCATACTGCTGCTACAGCTTAGGAGTAGGGGAGCAGGATTCACCCCTCTCTAAGTGTACAATGTTTGGGAGACATCATAACAGTTAGTCTCTGCCCAATCTGGAGCTAAGCTCAGGGAAAACTGACAATTTGAAAAGGAAAATTGAAAACTGGTTAACCTGAGCTCTGATCACTGCTGTTAACCATTTACTTGACGCTGTCAATCTCTGACTGCAGAATTTGAATGAAACGCTCACTGGTGAGCAAACAATTTCACATCGGCCCCTCATGCTGTGACCACGCAAGGTATCGATGTGTTATAATGGCTGTCAGAGGCCTGCTGAAGGCCCCTGTGGCTGCCATATTGGTACTTTCTATGGACCCTATCCACAGGCTGAGCTTCATAGGAGATCATGATTTAAACTGTATACTGCATATACTACATGTATCGCAGTGCTTAGCACACGAGATCAGATGATCACAAGTTCAAGTTCCCTAAGGAATCTAAAAATTTATGTAGAAAAAAAAAAGTTTTTTAAAGTTTAAAAAAAGTACAAAATCCCCCCCGCCTTTTCCGCCATTAAAATATAAAGAAATTAAAAAATAAACATATTCCGTATTTTTTCACCTTTTATTCCAGTTGATTTTTTTATATACTTTCTCAGTACCTTTAATGATAAAACGAATGGAGTCCTTCAGAACTCCAACTTGTCCTGCAAAAAAAAATAGAAAAAGCGATCATATGGCTATGTTCACTTTGAAGAGCCATAACTTTTTCTTTTTTAAAGGAGAGAAGAAAGCGCAAGAATGAAAATTTGGCCAGGAGTGCAGGAGATAAATCAATGTAATAAATAAAATACCAAATTTCTGTGTCCATAAAAAAAGATTAAAAAATTGCTTAAATTATGTCTCATGTTGATTTTGCCTCCTGCTTGTTCAATATTTTCTACTACATCCAAAAGTTATTGGCACTTAATTTCTCGAGTAAACATATGTATACAGTAATGGCCAAAAGAGTTGGCACCCTTGAAATTGTTCCAGAAAAAGAAGTATTTCTCCTAGAAAATTATTGTAATTTCAAAACTTTTCTTATACACATGTTTATTTCCTTTGTGTGTATTGGAACAGCACAAAAAACTGAGAAAAAAGGCAAACTGGACATCATTTCAACAAAACCCGAGAAATGGTCCTGCCAAAATTGTTGGCACCTTTCCAAAATTGTGAGTAAATAACTTTGTTTCAAGCATGTGATGCTTGTTCAAACTCACCCGTGGCAAGTAAGTAACAGGGGCGGGCAATATGAAAATCACACCTGAAACCAGATAAAAAGGGGAGATGTTGACTCAGTCTTTGCATTGTGTGTCTGAGTGTGCCACACTAAGCATGGAGAGCAGAAAGATGAAAAGAGAACTGTCTGAGGACTTGAGAACCAAAAATGTTGAACAGTATCAACAATCTCAAGGTTACAAGTCCATCTCCGGAGATCTTGATGTTCCTTTGTCCACAGTGTGCAAAATAAAGAAGTGTACAACCCACTGCACTGTAGCTAATCTCCCTGGACATGGACAACAGAGAAAAATTGATGAAAGGTTGCAACGCAGGATAGTCTGGATGGTAGATATCAATCAAATTCCAAAGAAATTCAAGCTGTCCTGTAGGTTCAGGGGGCATCAGTGTCAGCGTGAACTATCCGTCAATATTTGAAATAAACGCCATGACAGGAGACCCAGGAGAACCCCACTACTGACACAGAGACATAAAAAAGCTAGACTGCATTTTGTCAAAATGTACATGAGTAAGCCAAAATCCTTCTGATAAATTGTATTGTCGACAGATGAGAACTAGATACAGGTTTCTGGTAAAGCACATCATTCTACTATTAACCTAAAATGGAATGAGGCTTACAAAGAAAAGAACATAGTACCTACAGTCAAATATGGTGGAGGGCCAAATATATTTTGGAGTTCTTTTGCTGCCTTTGGCACTGGGTGCCTTGACTGTGTGCAAGGCATCAGGAAATTTGAAGTTTACCAACAAATTTTGGGTGCAATGAAGTGCCCAGTGTCAGACAGCTGGGTTAGCGTCCTAGGTCATGGGTCTTCCAGCAAAACAATTACCCCAAACATACTTCAAGAAGCACCCAGAAGTGGATGGAAATGAAGCACTGGAGAGTTCTGAAGTGGCCAGTAATGAGTCCAGTTCTAAATCCCATTGAACACCTGTGGAGACATCTTAAAATTGCTGTTGGGAGTGGTCCAAAATTCCAGTTGAGAGGTGTAAGAAGCTTATTGATGGTTATAGGAAACGATTGGTTGCAGGTATTTATTCCAAAGGGTGTGCCGAATGTTTTTACCATTGCAGTGCAATTTATTGTGTATTATTCAAATTGATGGAAACAATGTCCATTAGTCATGAAAGAGTCAATTCCAGAGGTGTTTTCGGGAACTCGTGATTTGGATGGATTGTTACTGAGTATTCTACTTCTCGGGCCACCTCTATAGTTTATGTCCTCTAGCCCTACTGATCTATATTCCCTTTAAGTTATCACCTTGCCTTTGTTTCACGGTTTTTACCTGCACTGTTTTCCATTCTCGCCTGTCTTTCATCTCTTTCTTTCCTTTCTTTCTTAGGCAAAACTTGGAGATGAGATAATTGACTACAAGGATTTGGCGGCTCTTCCTAAAGATAAAGCCATCTATAATATTGACCGTCCTGACATGATCTCCTATTCTCCATACATCAGTTACTCCACAGACGACAGGCATAGTTATGGGGAGGTACTGGAAATGGTTTATTTACGCAATGTTGTCAAAATGTAACTCTGGGGAACCCCACCACTTTCCTTAAATATTCCCCTAAAACTTAACCCCACTACTAGAGTAATTCTTTATGCCAAGGATGAAGAGGAACATGACTTCATTCCATACCAGACTTCAGGTTGACATGCCTCTGTAGTCATTGAGCCGAGATCCCAATCTGAACATGCGCAGCCACCAGCGCCATTTTGCTGGAAACCGCCGGAGGTTAATCTAAGCAGGCGCCGCCTTCCGGTGACATTTTGCTTGAAAACGATAGCGCAAAATTTAAAAAAGGAAGCTCATATAAATGCCGAGGGTCCACGGCAGGTAGACAATAAATCAGTATGGCCATATCTTTACCAGGTTAAATCGTGTGACACATTCTCTTTAAAGGAGTTGTAGAGCCCCATAATTTCCATTATCTTTTTTTACCAAACCGTTTATAAAGGTCTAAAATAACAAAAGGAGTATGACTCACCTTACTAAACCCTGCCGCTCCTAAGCTAGAGCTTTTCTGGTCCTCTGTCACTCTCTGTTCATCTGCGATTAAACACTTGACCGCTGCTTTGGTGGCTACAGCCATGTTGCAACATCTTTACTACAACCAGTGATTGGCACTGGCAGTCAGATATTGATAGGCCATGTTATTGCTGGAGCTTGGTAAAAAGAGACCATCGAGGGATTAGGGAAGTGTCAGCATGGGAGCGGCAAGGTGAGTTTTACTTATTTTGTTGAAATAAAATAAAAGCTCGAACGACAATAAGCGCAATAGGGTCTTATCGGGTTTACAAGGGAAAAGGGAAAACTGGATATGAATAACTAAAGTGGATGTAAATCCGCGCTGCCAAAGATCCAATATACGATGAGAGACACGATCATTGTGGTTTGTCCTGATGAAGAGGTACGATTACCTCGAAACGCGTTGACAAATAAAACCAGCCTCCATACTATTTTTGGTCTCTCATCATATATTGGATCTTCGCCAGGGCAGATGTCACAGGGTTACCGCGACAGAGCAGAGCCGGAAGACCGCAGCGTCTGACAGCTCCTGCTTCGCCGCTGAGAAGAAGCACTTCTTCAGTGTATTAAATGTGATTTTTCTTTCAGCAGGACAGGGGTTAATCGGCCATAAGGAAATCCCTGCTTTCAGCTGTGCTCGGTCAGCCACTCCTCTCTCCTATAAAAGCTAGGCCTTCCGGCCAGATCCTTGTCTGAGTTAGCACTTGCTAGATAGACCTGGAGAGTGAGAAGCTGGTGTCTGGCGAACTGGAGAAGTTGATTGTGCGACTGTTGCTTGTTTGTTCGCTTGGAAATTCCTCATCCTTACCTGTCTTATTTTCTTCCCCCGTCCTTCACCCCCTGGTGAATACCTCTGTTATTTGTGAGAGTATATTTGTGTGAGTGGAGTTTTCTTTTACCCTTGTCTTTGTTCCCCTGTCTGTCGGGTTGGTGTACTGCGGTACATGGTAGCGCCTCTCTTCCCCGGGTGGGGGAAGGGGACAGATGCAGGACTGTAGCTAGGAGACAGGGCAAGGGAGGAGGCCCCGGCATCCTCGCCATCTGAGGTATTACAGGGAACAGGGTGAGCTAGGGCGCCACCTAGTGTTAGGGCCAGGAAAGGTGCCCCTGGTCCCAGTTTATTCGCCAGTCCTAGCGTGACAGCAGATTTGCATCCACTTTATCTCTAAGTTTACTTATTTTGTTTTTTGGGCCATTTTACAGTCTAAGTTCAAACTTGCAAAACTCTTGAGCACCTTCCAAACCTCTGGCTTTTTCTCCTGGTTTTGCCCTCTTTGAATTAGCACCAAGAGGAGGCAAGGTGTTGTTCCTCAGTCTGGACCCACTTCTGGTTCTGGTTTGTGGTCTACACAGGGGAGTGCTTCTTGTTTCCACACATGGCCATTGCTTTGTGGGAAGAGGCTGGTCGACCGATAATGTCAATAGCTGAGTCACCCCATCTCCTCAACGTCTGCCATGAAAGAGAAGAGGGATGGCTTATTTATTGAGATGACTCTTACATGCCATGGATGATGTGCTGATACTTAGTACTCAAAATGAAAGAGGAGCTGCTGAGACCCGGGACTTAAGCTGATATTCATTGTTATATGTTTAGGTGCTTATCCCTTAATAAAAATGATACCTTTTTTGTAGAGATCCGATAAGCCGGTCATGAAAACTTTAGAGTCAAAGCCATGTGTAGATCAGCCTGGAAGTGCACTAGGGGCGTGTCAAAGCACTTAGATTGCTTCTTCCAGGTGCAATGACACAACTCCGGTGAATTTCCAGGCTGGTTTGCAATTGGCTTGAACTCTAAAGTTCTCATAACCGGCACATCAGATCTTTACAAGAAAGGTCCCTTTTTTATTGGTGGTCAAGTGCCTTTACAGCCATACCTCTACTTCCATATGTAAATACATGCCGACAGGATCCCTTTAAGCTCCCTTTAAGCATGGGAAATAAAAGTGTATTAGTAAATTATACATATTTAGATGAGGATAATATTTTTTTTAACTTTTTAAACTAAACAACCCCTTTAATCCCACACATTGCGATGATATTTTTTGCCATTGAGATTCCCTAAATCAGTATCCACAGTTGTGACAGCCGTGATTTATGTATTTCTGGGCACTCAGGCCAGGAAGACGTCTTCTCAGCAACATTTACAAGATCAATGTTTTTGCACAAATATTTATGTACCATTAAACACACAAAGAACCAAACCTGGCGCTGTGTGATATCCAGATAATAGGCAGCCAAATGCAATAATCAACAAACGGACATCGGCACAAATGTCCCGGAGCTGGAGTCTGAAGTATTATCTGCCGAGCACATCTCACCCCACTCAAAACATGATATCTCAAGGTTTATCTTCCATTGTTATACATTCTACAAGTGACACCTAAAATAATAATAAAATCATGCATCCTTTAACATCGTTTTATATTTACAGCATTTTATTCTTTTATTTGATTGTTTCATTTAGGTTTTCTTTATAGGTAAATGCAATAAAACAAATGTTTTGTAAACTTTTGTATACAATTTGGCAGATACAATATGTAGAGAATCTATTCAGATTGCAACTTTGAAAAATTAAAATCTAGCATCTGCCTTGGAAAACTATTCATACCTCACAAACTTTTCTGTATGTTACACCCACAAATGTAAATGTTTTTTATTGAGATTTCATGTGATATACCAACACAAAGCAGCAAGTATTTTTTAACTGTCCCCTACATGGCTTTTTGCAAACTGCAAACAGGACTTCTTGTGGCTTTCAAAAATGGCTTTTTTCTTGCCACTCTTCCATAAAGGCCGGATTGTGGAGTATACGACTGATAGTTGTCCTGTGGACAGATTTTCCCTCCTGAGCTGGTGATCTCTGCAGCTCCTCCACAGTGACCATGGACCGCTTGGAAGCTTCTCTACTTAATGGTCTCGTTGCTTGAGATGTCAGATTAGGTGGACGGCCATATCTTGATTGGTTTGCATACTCCTTCCATTTTTGGATGATGGATTGAACAGCGATCTGTAAGATGTTCAAAGCTTGGACTAATTTTTATAACTTAACCCTGCTGTACTCTTCTCCACAACGTTATCCCCGACCTGTCTGGTGTGCTCCTTGGTTTTCATGATGCTGTTTGATCCCTGATGTTCTCACACAAACCTCTGAGACCTTCACAGAACAGCTGTAGTTATACTGAGAATAAATTACACACGGGGGACTCAATTTACTAATTATCTGATTTCTGGAAGCAATTGGTCAATCAGGATTTTATTTAGGGGTATCAGACTACAGGGGGCTGAAATCAAATGCACGTCACGATTCATAGATTCATATTTTTAAAATAATTAGAAAACCATGTATCATTTCCTTTACATTTTCCAAATAATTCATACTTTGTGTTGGTATGTAACATAAAATCCAAATAAAATATATTTATGTTTGTGAGTGTAACGTGAAAAAATGGAAAATTTCACGGGGTATGATTAGTGTTTCAAGCAGGGCTGTCGAGTCGGTAAGCCAAACCTCCAACTCCGACTCCTCAATTTCCATGACACCGACTCCAACTCCACCAAAATGGGCTTCGACTCCATGACTCCGACTCCACAGCCCTGTCAGGGCTGTGAAGTCGGTAAGCCAAACATCTGACTCCTCAATTTCCATGACTCCGACTCCACCAAAATGGGCTCCGACTCCACAGCCCTGTCAGGGCTGTGAAGTCGGTAAGCCAAAACTCCTGACTCCTCAATTTCCATGACACCGACTCCACCAAAATGGGCTCCGACTCAGGACTCCGACTCAGACTCCACAGCCCTGGTTTCAAGGCACTGTACATATTTTTCAGAGCAGTCAATCATCTCTCCTGATGCGTCTGTGTTAGTAAATTCTTATATTTGCCATAAAATACCAATTCTGGCGTTCTTAGAACTCTCCATTGTGCCGTTCCTCTGTTATTCCTCTTGGATAGGTTTAAAAAAAACTTACTATTGGGTGTTACTATTCCCCTTGTGAGTAGAGTTTGTCTGTACCTCCTCTGACACACACCCTGAATACAAGGGGAATATTGAGGCTGGCGTCCTACGGTGCCGCCGCTCAGCTACGCCCAACTGTGTTTACCGGAAAGTGCAAGACTTTGCCGCAACACTTTGGAGTTACCTGTAAGCTGGTGTGTTCATTCACTTCTACAGGCGGGCGAGGTGCGTGATAGCATGTCTGTCCCAATTTTGCCACTTTATTCTTGGATTTCCAGGAGGAATAACAGAGGAATGAGAACTTTTAAGAAAAGATGCTCAAGAATTAAGAATAATTTAATGGGCAATGCAGTTTTGTCCGGAGAGACACGATGGGTCATCACACAGCCTGTTGAAATGCTTGTTAAAAAAGTGGCACTAATCTGATGCATATTTTAAAGCATTTCTACAAAATTCTTTTGGTGCGATTAATGTTTATTTTCCAACACTTTTTTTTTTTTTTAAGTCCTACGGTAAAAAAACCCCCTAAAAATTCCATACCCATATCATGATGTGCCCCATTAAAGTCCTGCGGCTCAGCCCTATTTGCTGGAATAGAGATGAACTGCAATACTACATTGAGCTCATGGACAAGAGTGTCGCTGCTTCTGATACTTCTTTAACAAGATTTCGACAATCTTTTTTCTGTCGCCAAAATCAAAAAATCCACATCTATGTTTTGCAGCAGATTTTTCTGTGGATTGGCCACAAGTTTCACTCTTGTCTTAGAAATTGAGCGTCACGTAACTCATCCAAGGGTCGAATACAAAATCAACAATGCAGGTCAATGGGGCCATGAAGAAATTGGACTGATCTCAGATGACATCCGAGTGCAGTCTAATTTTCACGTACTGTCAGGAAGGAGAAGGTGGAGAAAGGTTTTCTTTTATTTCTCCCACTACGAGAAAAGCTGATGATACTTGGGCCAAACTCTGATCAGAATTATCAGTATGTGTAAAAATCAGATGTGTGAATGAGCCCTTAGCTGTGCAATTTACAGTAAATGGGGGTGTTTTTAAGGACTGGGCCAACTGATATGGTAAAGGGAACCGGTCACCAGTTTTTTCCGACATAACCTACGGGGCGGTCCGGTCTGTTGGGCGTCGCTGGTCTTAGTTCGGTGCCTCCTTTCTTCTTGCGATGCCGTCCTCCTTCTGTGCTTTGTGTGGATGACGTGTCCTATGTCATCCACATAGTGGTCCCCTTCTCACTTCCTCGCAGGCGCACTTCTCTCTGCCCTGCTGACAGCAGAGTAAAACACTACAGTGCGCATGCGCTGGAAAAGGGCTAAAGAGCGCCGGCGCATGCGCACTGCTGTAAGAAGCTTTATCTCCCTGTTCCTTCTAGTCTTCTTGGGAAATAAGACTTTATCGGACTGACTGCTTTCTATAGATGGACGGGCTATGCACTGATTACTGCCTGTGAATGCTCTGCAATACATGGATGATAATCCTCTTCCATTAGTCACTTGCATGGATCCGCTCACTAATTTCCTATTTTTGGTGCTATTTGCAGTCACCTCAGTTGCTCTCCCCTTCTCCCCTACACATACAGAGGTAATCGGCCTTGGCTATGGTTTATATTTTGAAAAATATAATTTTTTTTTGTCATTTTTCATACATCTCATTACTTAACTATCATATTTGTTTTTTTCATGTGTATGGTTTGCGAAAAGGAGAGATCTGTAAGCGTGTATAGGTGACTGACCGAGGAGTGTCTCCCTTTACCTGCAAGTTTCCACATTCAGTTTCTCTGCCCGTTCATTATTCCTTAGGGAAAAACGTAATTTAGATGTGCCCCCAATTGAGCCATTGACTTCAGTTAGGCAAACTAAGTCCACAACATGAATCATTGGTCTCCGTCCTGTTGACCTCCTTTTCGGGCTGTTTTATCAAGGCTCTAAAGTGTTGTCCATTAGAGACTCTTTCCAGACACTGCCAGAAAAGAGGTCAAAGGAGTCTAAAGTTTTATATTTTGAACTCCATTTGCCTCATAGAAGTTAAAGGGAACCTGTCACCCCCAAAAGCGAAGATGAGCTAAGCCCACCAGCATCAGGGGCTTATCTCTAGCATTCTGTAATGCTGTAGATAAGCCCCGATGTTACCTGAAAGAGGAGAAAAAGAGGTTATATTATACTCACCCAGGGGCGGTCCCGCTGCGGTCCGGTCCGACGGGCGTCGCGGTCCGGGGCCTCCCATCTTTCTTACGATGACGTCCTCTTCTTGTCTTCACGCTGCGGCTCCGACACAGGCGTACTTTGTCTGTCCTGTTGAGTACAGAGCAAAGTACTGCAGTGCGCAGGCGCCGGGCCTCTCTGACCCTCTCTGACCTTTCCTGGCACCTGCGCACTGCAGTACTTTGCTCTGCCCTCAACAGGACAGACAAAGTACGCCTCCGCCGGAGCAGCGTGAATACAAGAAGAGGACGTGATCGTAAGAAGATGGGAGGCCACGGAAAAGACCGCAGCGGGACCGCCCCTGGGTGAGTATAATCTAATTTCTTTTTCTCATCTTTCTGGTTACATCGGGGGCTTATCTACAGCATTACAGAATGATGCTGGTGGGCTTAGCTTACCTTCGATTTTGGGAGTGACAGGTTCCCTTTAATGACTTTGTTGGGGGCACATGTGAATCATGTTTTTCAACGATTCAAATGGAAGTTGTTGGCTGCATCATGAATGGGCAGAGAAACACGATATGTGTGCCCGTCCTTAATACTAGGAATAATGCAGGTTGCAATGCGCCAGCCTGCACCGTGCAAAAAATTCTGCGTCCCCTAATTACTCTGCCTTGATAAGGGGAGGAGATTTAACGTCAACCCGGCTGTCTAATGTATATTGGTGCCCCCCATAAGAATATGGCATGTTCCATTATGTTCTTGGCAAGACAAGCCGCTGCCAGAGGAGCCTGGCAGCATCTCTATCATAGAGAATACAAGAGGGCTCGGCACTGTCAGAGAGCCAGGAGCGATAGCTGTCGACCAAACAGTTGGCTAAACCACCATTCAGCGACAGCTATGTGTTGTGTACACAGGTATAGGATTGGTGTATTACAATAAGTAGTCTGTAAGATTGCACCTGACTAATGCCTGCCTGCATGCTTTGTCGGCAGATGATAAGCTGTACAGTAGCCCTTCTTGGATTGGAGGCACTGAGCAGTTGCCCACGTTTCCACCCCCTAACATCACCCTAGATATAATTCAGACAGATTTTAGAAAGAAGTTGGCATGATCTTATAAGTAACTAAAATGCTCCTTTGTGAATAGTCATAAATGAAAGTTCCGGTACATATGATGCTGTAGGATGCTCTCCAATGAATAGTCACATCACAAGTAAATCGGATACTCACTCTCGTATTAATGGTTGTGAATCAGAACGTTTGTGCTTTTGTTGGTTACATTTATGGGATTGTATAGAAGGCAGATGAGTAATAATAAGTCTGTTTTATTTTTAAGGGAGATCTGGATGAGCGGTCACTAAAACAGTACAGGGCGTCCAGCCCAAGCTCCACTGGTTCCATTGGCTATGGACGATACACCCCAACATCTCACTCACCCCAGCACTACAGCCGCACAGGTAAATCGTCCATTATGTCTCCATTACTATAACATCTACACAGTAAAACACACCTGACCATTGGAACGAAGAAAATATTACAAGATAATTCAGCGTACTAGTGTAAATGTATATTCTAGTGGTCGTCTACACTCCGTGTATGAATCCAGATTTCAAAGTAAATAATGCAGTAACAGCTCATATATTTGGGGCATGCAGAGGAAGGGGACCCATGTAAAATACTTACCCTACCCTGTGCTGAATTGTGTCTCCACACACTCAGCATTCCCGGAGATGAGGGTGCAGTCTGTTCATTCTCTGTTTTCGGGGTGGGAAAGACGTGTTTTGACACTTAAGCCACTTCTAATATAATGACTATAGAAATGAGGGAGGAGTCGAGCAGCTCAGCCCCACCCATGAGGAACACAGTGAGCTTGTAAAATCTATATTGAGCCCCTCTTATAGTAGAGATTTGATGACAAATTTGGTCTATTAAAACTCTTTGAACCCTCTTTATAAAATTTCCCAAATAGGTGCGGTTTTATAGTCCATGCACTGCCGCAAAGCCAAGATAGGGACTGACTGACTAAAATCCACAGTGCAGATTTAATGATCTTGGTGCACAATTCTATTAAACTCCATCAATGTGAAAGGTTTCCATGAACCTTAATATTTTACATATTTTTTTCTTATTAGCTGAGTATCTCTATATTGTATTATCTTTTATATTCACTTTAGTTTTTTTTATTGTTTTCTATTCTCAGTCTTCTTTATTATATCTTTGCTTTGTAACTCTGATGAAATATCTAAATCTCCTGATTGTAAAGACTCGTAGATGTGTTATGGGAGCCGACATTTTCAATAACATAAGGCATTTTCAGTATGGACATTGGATTTACAAAGTACTTTAAGCAAAGTAGCTTAAGAGCCTCCTCGGATGTGACTTCCTCAAACACCTTTTTGCATGCATGTGAGTGAAGTGTAGAGTCGCCTGCACCAGGTGGAAGTCTGCCCCCTGGTATATGCTTGTGGTACTTTGTACTTGTTGCAGTACCACTCTCAACCTGTGGACAGGGGTGGCACTGTTGTAAGAGAAAATCACTCCAGTTTTTTTGCTACTACTGGTCAACTCTGCAAAATGTTTTCTGACCTTTATGTAAATGATGTGTCTACCATCCAGGTAGTAATTTTTCATCATAGCAAAATTTAATTGCTTTTTCCATCTTACTTCATTTAACTTAATGCGGTTCAAAAAAATCAAGAACCACCGCTATGTTTTCGTTACAGCAGTACTGTAAGGAAATCACCTATAAACGGTCTAGTCATTAAATTAAGTAAAAAACCCTGATACCTGGGGTTACTATGTATTGTGGCATTGGTTGTGCAACAGTCTGGCTGAAAAATGTTTAATGCAAGGCTCGCGGCTCGGTCGAGGGAAGGCAACCTGCTGCATTGACAGTCACCATACATGTTTCATCACCACGCAAGGTGCCGTGTACACCGACCGTGTGATTGACAGGAGTGTGCCTTCTACCATTAAGGGTTCCAGACCAGGAAACAGCTGTCAGGTGACTGCAGCTCCTTTATAAAGATGCGTTTACACAATTTTACAATTTTAGACGACTACCGATTGGTAAATATTTATCAACCGTCAGTCGTATAATAGCCTGTTTACACGGGCATACTGCTTATTCCATACTGCTTGGAAGCGCAAACCCCTTTTATACAGGACGATGCGCTCCCGGGATCAATGATCTTTTGCGTAGTCTAAAAGATCGTTTCACGCGACGAACAAGCGGTTTGCTCATTCGTCAGGTGAAATGCAGCCTGTTTAGTCCGCACAGTTATCATGAGACAAGCGTTTCTAGAATTCTTGTTCTCCATATTCGTTCAATGTAAATCGTAGATATCAGTGTTGGAACACAAAGTCTTAAAGGAAATCTGCAGTAGACCAATGGACACCAATAGCAGAAAACCTTTGAAGACAAAGGACTAAGTTAAAAAAAACTCAAAAAAGGGATTTTTGTCAACCTGATCACCAGACACCAGCAAATATATCTATGAGTGTCGCGGATGATTTGATTTTACCCCATGCCCCAAAATTGTTTCACCCTCAGATCGGTTTAGGATATGGTGGCCTCTTGATTACATCCGGTCGCCCTAGTACAATTTTGATGTCCTATAATAATATGGTATAATTATATGGATGTTGTAGGATGAGGTTCTTCCATGAAGTAGAAAGCTAGTAGTGAGGGTCCGCATGGTGGCGTTGAGTGTCTCCTGACATACATTGTTGCTTGGTCTTTGAATGAGAAAAACATCAACCAATTCCTTTCCGAGAATCGGATCTGAAGCTGAGTAGATACCTCTGCATGAACTCATGCAACGAGAAAACTGCAAAACATTTGCTTCTATTATTTTCAATGCTTTGCAATGTATCTTTGCTGTCGATTCTGCATGAGTTCCACCATGGAGCTAAACCATTCTATTAATTTCCTTTTTTGTTGCCTTATCAGCTGGTACTGATCCTTTCGGTACCAGTAGCTGCATCTCCCTGTCCCAACATACAAGCCCTACATCTACATTCAGGCATCATTACATCCCTTTCTTCAAAGGTAAGGACAGGAATGCCATTGTGATGTGATTCCTGTAGGTAATGGACATTATTTGGGGACGGTCGTTTTGTTTTGTGGATGCATGAGAAGGGAATTTTGTTGTCTTGTCTCCATCTTTTTTTTACTATTTTTTTAGATGTCTTATATGTTAACTATATCCATAAAATATCTCATGTTCCATCTAGACCCACATTTCATGTGTCAAGAAAATCTGTGCCATTGTCACTAATCACTAAACCCTGAAAGGCTCCATGAGTTTTCTTTTTATTAAGAACTAAAAAAAGAAATAAAAAGTCTTTCATAAAAATAAACATGGCTTCCTTCTTTTGAAAATGGCTCCACTCTTTTCCATGTGTTGTACCTTGTAGTGCAGCTCAAGTCATTCAAGTGAAGTGGTCTGAGCTGCGCTACCAGATACCGACAATGGAAAAGAGTGGTGCTGTTTGTGAAAGAAAGGTTTTTCAACTCCTTAGTGCCAAGGTTGGCATAAACCAAGGTTGGCTTAGACCAAGGGTGGCTTAGATCAAGGTTGGCTTAGACCAAGGTTGGCTTAGACCAAGGGTGGCTTAGACCAAGGTTTGCTTAGACCAGGTTTGGTTTAGACCAAGGTTGGCTTAGACCAAGGTTGGCATATACCAAGGGTGGCTTAGATCAAGGTTGGCTTAGACCAAGGGTGGCTTAGACCAAGAGTAGCTTAGACCAAGGTTGGCTTAGACCAAGGTTGGTTTAGACCAGGTTTGGCTTAGACTAAGGTTGGCTTAGACTAAGGTTGGCTTAGACCAAGGTTGGCTTAGACCAAGGTTTACTTATTTCACCATGTTCCTTCGAAGGATGATTAAATGTCATGGTAGGGCTGTATATAGGGCAAAGGGTGGTGGAAGAAATAGTAAAAGTCAACCCTTCTTGTCTTTGGTTCACACTTGCATCTTTCTCAAAGAGGGTCTGTCACTTGGTGTCTACTTTTTCTATCTCTTGTAACACCCGTGAAACAAGTGAGACTTCAATGAGGAGTGAGAGCGCAGCTCACAGTGAGATTGAATTGGGACAAATTGGACCACAGAGGCCACCATTAGTACTTCCGCCTATTGCTCAATATATGTGAGATGTGAGAAAGGTCACCGAAGTTCATAGCTGATGAACCCCGGTCAGCTCACTGGCTTCACTCGCTGCGTGAGAATGTGAGAACGTGACGTCATTAAGGTTACTACCTGTCACATGTAGCTGCGTTCTCACGCTCAGCTCAGTTTTATCTGACTGTCTTGGTGAGCGGTCACATTATTGATGTCATCTGGAGGGAAGTGACCGGCCGATCCCCCCACTATGTGTGCTGGAGCCGACTTCTCCGATCCTATATCACCGAGGCTTGGCACCTCGAGGACACATATCTCTCATCCACGACCTGTCCAGCTGCCACCTTACAATACTTACTGTGCCTACAAGTAGTATTCAACCCCCTGCAGATTTAGCAGGTTTAATAAGATGCAAATAAGTTAGAGCCTTCAAACGTCAAACAAGAGCAGGATTTATTAACAGATGCATAAATCTTACAAACCAAAAAGTTTTGTTGCTCAGTTAAATTTTTATAAATTTTAAACATAAAAGTGTGGGTCAATTATTATTCAACCCCCTAGGTTTAATATTTTGTGGAATAACCTTTGTTTGCAATTACAGCTAATAATTGTCTTTTATAAGACCTGATCAGGCCGGCACAGGTCTCTGGAGTTATCTTGGCCCACTCCTCCATGCAGATCTTCTCCAAGTTATCTAGGTTCTTTGGGTGTCTCATGTGGACTTTAATCTTGAGCTCCTTCCACAAGTTTTCAATTGGGTTAAGGTCAGGAGACTGACTAGGCCACTGCAACACCTTGATTTTTTGCCTCTTGAACAAGGCCTTGGTTTTCTTGGCTGTGTGCTTTGGGTCGTTGTCTTGTTGGAAGATGAAATGACGACCCATCTTAAGATCCTTGATGGAGGAGCGGAGGTTCTTGGCCAAAATCTCCAGGTAGGCCGTGCTATCCATCTTCCCATGGATGCGGACCAGATGGCCAGGCCCCTTGGCTGAGAAACAGCCCCACAGCATGATGCTGCCACCACCTTCTTGGGGTCGTATGCAGTGCCATCCAGTCTCCAAACGTCACGTGTGTGGTTGGCACCAAAGATCTCGATCTTGGTCTCATCAGACCAGAGAACCTTGAACCAGTCAGTCTCAGAGTCCTCCAAGTGATCATGAGCAAACTGTAGACGAGCCTTGACATGACACTTTGAAAGTAAAGGTACCTTACGGGCTCGTCTGGAACGGAGACCATTGCGGTGGAGTACGTTACTTATGGTATTGACTGAAACCAATGTCCCCACTGCCATGAGATCTTCCCGGAGCTCCTTCCTTGTTGTCCTTGGGTTAGCCTTGACTCTTCGGACAAGCCTGGCCTCAGCACGGGAGGAAACTTTCAAAGGCTGTCCAGGCCGTGGAAAGCTAACAGTAGTTCCATAAGCCTTCCACTTCCGGATGATGCTCCCAACAGTGGAGACAGGTAGGCCAAACTCCTTGGAAAGGGTTTTGTACCCCTTGCCAGCCTTGTGACCCTCCACGATCTTGTCTCTGATGGCCTTGGAATGCTCCTTTGTCTTTCCCATGTTGACCATGTATGAGTGCTGTTCACAAGTTTGGGTAGGGTCTTAAATAGTCAGAAAAGGCTGGAAAAAGAGATAATTAATCCAAACATGTGAAGCTCATTGTTCTTTGTGCCTGAACTACTTCTTAATACTTTAGGGGAACCAAACAGAATTCTGGTGGGTTGAGGGGTTGAATAATAAATGACCCTCTGAAAAAACGTTTCACAATTTAAAAAAAAAAATAAACAAAGAAATAACATTATTTTTTGCTGCAGTGCATTTCACACTTCCAGGCTGATCTACAGTCCAAATGTCACAATGCCAAGTTAATTCTAAACCTGCTAAATCTGCAGGGGGTTGAATACTACTTGTAGGCACTGTATATGATTTTGAGATGCATTAATAACGGTGTATTTTTTAGTTCAGTCACTTCCCTGCAAATCTTTTTCTATTTGTGTTCAGTTATGATGGTGCATTACGCAGTTGTACATGGGTATAATATTTAAGTGTGTTTTGCTCATTATGTGCTTGATGATCTAAGTGGTTTGTGAATAAAATGGGAGTTAAAAACCTGGAGTTGGTGCTGTTGAATGTGAATCTTTGGATTGGTTGTTTCATTTTGTACCATTTAAGTTTGTTTTGTTTTATGCTATTTGGGTTAAGACTACTGACACAATTTAACCCCCCAATTTTCCTGTGTGGTATGTACTTAATGTAATTAGGAGGAGTTAATTGCTCTCAGTTTCTTAAATGTAACCATTAGACTCAGTGTGAGCTTGGTCAGGCTGGGATTATTAACCTAAGTGATTTGTGAACGGGAGTTGATGGCAGGAGTTGAAAAAGAGAGTTCAACACCTATAAATGCTTATATGTTCCCAACCTTTCTACCTTTTATTATTTTTTATTGTTGTTTTTTTTGTTTGATTGGATAATGGTTAGCAGGATTGGGGATTTCCTATAGTACAAAGTCTACCATGTGTATGCACAACTGGTGGAGGCGTTGTATGGTGGTATATCTGTGGTAGATCACATTGTCTCACCTGGAAACTTGCGTTAGAGATCTGGAGAAGATAAAAACAAATGCCAAGAGTCTAGCAAGCAAATTGGAAGAGCTTGAGACCCTTGAACTGGAGGACCACAATGATGTAGTTGGTGTTGCCGAGACATGGTTGGACTCTTGACATTCTTGGCATTGTAAACCCCCCTCGCCCAACATCACTGAGGAGTTGGAAGGTTGGCTTCATAATTAGATGGCGCGGGCCGTGTAGGCTGATACGGGAGTAATTATGTGAGATTTTAACAACCCAGATATTGCTTGGATCTGGAGTCATGGTTCTGCTTTAACTGCGGAGGGGAGAATATTCCTCAGCTTGTTATGGGCCAGATAGTAAAAGACCCAACAAGAGGTAATTGCCTGTTGGATCTGGTCACTTCTAACAACGCAGAGCGTATTGGAGATGTCGCTGTTTTTGAAAACCTTGGTACCAGTGACCAAAATATAATTTTATTTTGTTTCAGCTGTAAATTACATGGGGTGGGTAGGGCAACAAAAACATGATTTTAAAAAGACCAAAATTCCCAGATTGAAGACCACACTTCAGGCCATTGACTGGGAGCAGCTACTGTGAAATAGTACAAATGATAAATGGGAGCGTTTTACATCGGTATTGCTCAATCACATAAGACGTACAGAAGAGCAAAAATTACATCCCACATGGCTCACACCTAGTATAAGAAAGGCCATCAATGACAAGAAAGGAGCATTCCGAATATATAAACCAGGGGGAGGATGTTCAACTCCAGCCTTTAAAAACTACAAAAGAAAATTGAAAAAAGTAGATAAGTAAAGCAGGACAAATTTTAAGTAATTCTTTTTATATATAGAAATGCAAAAAAAAACCCAAAATGTTCACAAATGGGTCCCTTAAATAATAGTAATAGGGAGTTTGTCACTGGATGTGAAGAGATGTCAGAGATACTAAATTGGTTCTTCAGCTTAGTGTACACCAAAAGAAGCGATGAAGTCAATCTCGGTGCTCATAATATGTCATCTAATATACTCAGCTGGTGATTGTAGATATGTTCCAAGTGAATATGCATGAATTTAATGTTAACAAGGCCCTGGGACAGATGGGCTGCATCCAAGAATTCTTAAGGTACTCAGCTCAGTTATAGTTGTGCCCCGGTACATCATTTTTAGAGACTCTCTAGTGACTGGCACTGTGCCGAGCAACTGGCACGAAGCTAAAGCGATGCCCATTTTCCAAAAGAGGTCCACGACTTTCCCAGCTAATTATAGACCAGTAAGCTTAACATCCATTGTGACAAAACACGTGTGAGGGGCTTGTAAGAAATTATGTACAGGAGAATGTGGTAGAAATACCATGATAAGTGATAACCAGCACGGTTTTACTAAGGACAGACGTTGTCAAGCCAATCTGGTAAGTCTTTATGAAGAGGTGAGTGAAAACCTGAACGGAGGGGTAGCTGTGGATATCGTGACTTTGGACTAAGCAAAGGCATCTGACATTGTCCCACATAGTCACCTGATGGGTAAATTGAGGTCTGTAGGCTTTGAAAGTGAGGTTTGTAATTGGATTGAAAACTGGCTCAAAGAGTTGTAGTGAATGACTGCTACTCTGAATGGTCTGCGGTTATAGGTGGTGACCAAAAGGTTCAGTGCTGGGTCATTTTTATTCAACTTATTTATTAATGATTTAGAAGACAGGATTATATATGTTTCTATTTTTCCAGATGACACCAAACTAAGTAGAGTAGTATAGTCTATGGAACATGTTCATAAGTTACTTGGCAGACGAAGTTTGGTTTTGATAAATGTAAACTTATGCATCTGGGTACTAATAATAAGAACATCATTTGTTCTAGAGGGAGTGAAACTAGGACAGTCACTTGTAGAGAAGGATCTGGATGTACTTGTAGATCACAAACTAAATAACCACCTGCAATGTCAATCAGTAGCTTCTAAATCAATCAGGATATTGTCATGTACAGTGGGGCAAAAAAGTATTTAGTCAGTCAGCAATAGTGCAAGTTCCACCACTTAAAAAGATGAGAGGCGTCTGTAATTTACATCATAGGTAGACCTCAACTATGGGAGACAAACTGAGAAAAAAAAATCCAGAAAATCACATTGTCTGTTTTTTTATCATTTTATTTACATTTTATGGTGGAAAATAAGTATTTGGTCAGAAACAAACAATCAAGATTTCTGGCTCTCACAGACCTGTAACTTCTTCTTTAAGAGTCTCCTCTTGGCCGGCCAGTACTAAGTTTTGCAGAGTTCTATGAGAGAGACCATAGTTCATAGATAAACATATTTTTACTGAACAATAACTTTTGAGGAGCCATGTACAGCAGATAGTAGACATTCATCTTCATGGACATTTCTGTTATGACATGCATCATTATCACACACTTCTTCCTCCTTTTCCTGGAGTCACTTTCGCATTCCACCTCACTTAGCTCTTCTGCCATAACACAGCCCCATACACTATCCCAGGAACTTCCTCGTCCCCGATAACAGCACTATAGTCTAGAAAGCAAGAGCCCTATACTTCCACCTGCGGTTCCAAGCCTTTCTCCTCTTAGGGGAGTTTTTTATGCCAATATGGCCGATACTTAGATTTCCGGGCTTTTGATGTCTCTGGACCACCACACCAGGCATTTCCTCTTGGTCTCGCTTATCCTTCCTACTCTGTCCCATTAACCGTCTGACTGACAACTCTATACCGTCCCGCTAAGCTTCCTACTCCTGACCCTGATACTTCTTACTTTCCTCTATTTCACTGTGTACTGACTCCGGTGTGTGATTCACTTCTCTGTAGGATCTTGCTATCTGCTCGTCATCTCTCTATTGCACTAGGACACCCACTGCATGTGGTTCTGCTTCTCAGTCACACCTAAGGTCTGCTACTGCTGCAGGCTTGTCCCTATCTGACATTCTACCTGGAAACTTTCTGCTGTGCCCTCACTTAGCTCCTTGTCCCTGGGCTACTCCCACCAACTCCATCACTAACAATATGAATCATTAGACATTTCAAATATCATAATGCATTACATTGTTTTACATATCTTCAAAGAGGACGTTAGCGCGACTTCATATGTATGCAGTTCAGTTTTGGTCACCAGTTCATAGAAGGGATGCCCTGAAGATCTAAAAAATACAAAGAAGAGCCACAAAACTGATAAGGGGCATGGAGGATCTTAGTTATATTGAAAGATTAAAATATTTAGATTACATTTGTTTTGTCTTGAGAAGAAGTATTTTAGGAGGGACAAGATTAACTCACACAAGTACATGAACTAAAACTAAAACATAAAGTCAAAATCTATTTCATGTAAACCTCCTAAAAAAACAAAAGGGGCATTTCCTCCATCTGGAGAAGAAAAGGTTCAATTTCCAGAGGAGACAAGGGTTCTTTACCATGAAAATTATTAATCTGTGGAGTAGCTGCCATCAGGAGCTGGTCACAGTTGGAACCATCAATGGTTTCAAATAGTACTTGTAGGGTTTTTTAGAAGAAAATAATATGAATACATATGTAAAATTCTTGTTCTGAATGTTGATCAAGTTGATCAACACTCGGGATCAGGAGGGAAAAATTTGCTCTTTTGGCGCACACTAGATTATGCATTGTGGATGTACCAAAACCCCTTTCCCATCCCTCGGTTGAATTTGATGGACATGTGTCTTTCTTCAACCGCTCTACTAACTATACATCTGTGTAACTACATGTTTGAAAAATACATAAAGTTAGGATTTCGTTTTTATTCGATCACTTCTTCCATAACCAAAAGAAATACCTTTTCGTCTGGAGAGTTTGTGTTTGTCTTAAGTTTCCATCCATTCTATGTCATGAAGAGAAGATCGCGATGATTTGTCCAATTCCCAAACTTTGGTTTTATGTACTCTCTTTGCTTTTCCCATTGGAGGCAGTGAAAGCGGGAGGAGCACTCCAAGCTTATCCATGTGCTCAGACACCAAATCTACGTCTTCTTCTTCTTATCAACAGGCGCCTAGACATTTCCATGTCCCAGGTAGGCCCTTGCTCAGGTTTACTCTGTGACCACTAACAAAAAATTCCAAATTGTACACGGAACTTGAAGAAAATTACCACTGTATAGTGTCATATTTCAAGAGTTTTGGTCATTGGGGGTCCAGGTTCTAAGACTTCCCCCTTCTAGACTCACCAGAACAGAGAGACCGATGTTTACGCCTATAGGACGTTCCCCTTCCATTTTGTATGTAATTTTGACCCTGTACACAGATACCTGAGCCTTCAAGGATCAAGTGTAGTAAATTTGATCTAAGCTGGTCACTTCTGCTCCTTCGTTCCAGCGATCCATGGGAGTCTTAGTACCTGGACCCGACTATTCAAATGTTTGACATGTCACTAACAAATCAGAAGATTTATAAATTGATATGTAAACTTAAGGATTACCAATACTAAAATGAGTACTTTTTATTTCCTTATTTATGTGGTTTTTTTTATTATTATCTTTATGGTTATTATTTACATTGTTTTTTCTATTTAACATACAAGCAATCTGAAAAAATAATAATAATTTGATTTTTTTTTATTTCTTGCTCAGTATGACCCCGTCTATTTATGCAAAGCTATTATCAAACATTATCAAACAGCCTGCCATGAGAGGTGGTGAGTTCTCCATCAATGGAAGTCTTCAAACAGAGACTGGACAAACATCTGTCTGAGATGAATTAGTGAATCCTGCATTGAGCAGAAGGTTGGACATGATGAACCTGGAGGTCCCTTCCAACTCTCACATTCCATGATTCTATGATTCTATGAAATATCTGTCTATTTAGGGACCTAAAATATTTTTGGAAAAATTTAAAAATTGAGGGAATACTATTCAATATAAGGTGTAGCACTTTTACCCTAAAAGGGGTTGTTTCATTTAGGACATTTATGTCAAATCAACAAGAACCTAAGATTAATGTTGTCCCAGCAGATATGCCATAACAAAATGACTGGTTGAGGTCTGACCTTTGGGACCCCCAAATGGGCCATATCACTGGTGTAGACATTTTCTTTTCCAGTCACTCGACTGTACAGGGAAATGCCGTCAGCCCCATGCACTTTTATGGGGTCTCACTGTAATTCCCTGCACAGCCCGATGGCTGGGACACGTAAAGGAACTGCAAAGAACTATAGTTCTATATTAGCATCTCCTTAATTTTCAGGACTGGTGCGAGTCCCAGAGGTTGCACCTCCACCATTCATGAAGTGGAAGCATACAGTGGTGATATGCTACCAAGTTTATATGATGGGGCATCAAATTAAGCCACTGATATTTGATAATAGCTTTTCTTTAAATATATTTTTATTTCCTTCTGCTCTCTTGACTTTCATGCTTTCATCATGTACTAACAAATTCTTAAACTGAATCTCTCTCTGTCAGCGGGGGTAGCCATTTTGCAATGTTAAAAACACTGCATATCATCGATCACTGGTAAATGATGACATGAAAGAGCAAATGATTGAGCCATGTCATTGTTTAGTAGTGAAATATTAAGTTATATTCTTGATTTTATTCTTCGGGACCACAATATGACTTCTGGCGTCCTGCATACCAGATAGGTCTAAGTTAAAGGGAACGCCATGTAAAGTCAACAGAGCTCCCAACCATTACTTCCATCAGTTCCCCAAATATAAGCATCAGCTGCTGGGCCTTAATGACTTTGAAAGTTAGGGGCTACTTTGTGCAGGACCAACCTCTGAAGTTTTTGGACCCAATGGGCTATGAAAACTGACCGGCTTCTTCTGGTGCCATGTGAACGCTAACACTACCGAGTGCCCTATGCAAGAGTTGGGCAAAAAGATTTGTGCTCCCTGGTCCGATCCTCCAGGCCGGTTCTCCACTTCTGTAGCAGTCTGGCCCTGCATCCTGTGCACAGATACCGCTTACTAGACCCTTCATCATCATGGTGTCATGGAGCCTAGTAAATGGTAGAAGTAGACACCAGACCTGTCCAGGCTGCCAGGCTGAGGATGCCGACTGCTGATGTGAAGACTACCCTTCCCCAGTTGTCTTGGAGGACCAGAGAGGTCATCAGACCAGTGAAACACAAATCTGTTTGCTCAACTCTACTCCCGACTCTTAACATGGGAAACTGATGATGATCTTTTTTTTTTACGTTTCCATATAAGAGGTCAGAAGATGGCTTTAGATAAATTCCCGCTTTAATAGAAAATGTAGCATATGACTGATGTCATGCTTTCTTTTATTATGTTAAATTGGTTGTTCTGGATCCGAAAAAAGGGTCTTTTTTTCCATTGTTGTCTATGGAGTGTTGCCGCTTATCTCTAGTACCAGATACAGCCAGTGGACAGGAGTGGTGCTGTCTTTTTTGGGGACAGACCCTTTTTTGTTATTCTGGACAGCTCCTTTAAATATATATTATTTGCAGGCTGTGTCTTCTCATCCCTTTATTCTTTCCTTTTCTCTTCTGTAGACACTGGATTTAAAGATAACATCTATAGGAAACCCCCTATCTACAAACAGCATGGTACAGTTTTGCTTTCAGCTTGCTGCTACTTTTTGTCTTTTGCATGATGAGACTAATCCTAATTAATCATTTATTCATCAGTCATCGCCTTTTATCAGTGCAACCTAGATTTGTAATGGCTGGAACATTAATGGCAGTAATGAGTATTAGCAGTGGAGTAACTAGAGTCAGATGAGCTGCGGTGCAAAGTTTGGACCTGGGCCCCCTCCTCCATGTTGGTCAGATGTATGGGCTTTTGCAGACTTCTAGATCCCGCAAAGACCTATGTGCTCACCCTAAATGTAGTAATGTCCCTATCCTGGTATAATATCCCTCATCCTGGGCCCCTTCATGGTATAATATCCCCATCCTGGTATAATATCCCTCATCCTGGGCCCCTTCATGGTATAATATCCCCATCCTGGTATACTGTAATGTTCCTCATCCTGGGCCCCTTCATGGTATAATGTCCCAATCCTGGTATAATGTTCCACATCCTGGACCCCTTCATGGTATAATATCCCCATCCTGGTATAATGTTCCTCATCCTGGGCCCCTTCGTGGTGTAATATCCCCATTCTGGTATAATGTTCCTCATCCTGGGCCCCTTCATGGTATAATGTCCCAATCCTGGTATAATGTTCCACATCCTGGACCCCTTCATGGTATAATATCCCAATCCTGGTGTAATGGTCCACATCCTGGACCCCTTCATGGTATAATATCCCCATTCTGGTATAATGTTCCTCATCCTGGACCCCTTCATGGTATAATATCGCCATCCTGGTATAATATTCCTCATCCTGGGCCCCTTCATGGAATAATATCCCCATTCTGGTATAATGTTCCTCATCCTGGGCCCCTTCATGGTATAATATCCCAATCCTGGTATAATGCTCCACATCCTGGACCCCTTCATGGTATAATGTCCCAATCCTGGTATAATGTTCCACATCCTGGACCCCTTCATGGTATAATATCCCCATTCTGGTACAATGCTCCACATCCTGGACCCCTTCATGGTATAATATCCCAATCCTGATATAATGCTCCACATCCTGGACCCCTTCATGGTATAATGTCCCAATCCTGGTATAATGTTCCACATCCTGGACCCCTTCATGGTATAATATCCCCATTCTGGTACAATGCTCCACATCCTGGACCCCTTCATGGTATAATATCCCAATCCTGATATAATGCTCCACATCCTGGACCCCTTCATGGTATAATGTCCCAATCCTGGTATAATGTTCCACATCCTGGACCCCTTCATGGTATAATATCCCAATCCTGGTATAATGCTCCACATCCTGGGCCCCTTCATGGTATAATGCCCCCTATCCTGGCCCCATACTGTAATAAAGGCCCTCATCCTGGCTCCTTCCTGTAATAATGTCCCCCATCCTGGTATAATGTTCCCCATCCTGGCCCCTTCTCGATATAACACCCCACATCCTATAAAAATGTCCACCTTCCTGACCCCCATCTTGGAATAATATCCCCATTACTCCTTCCTATAACAATGTCCCCCATCCTGGGCCCCTGGTATAATGACTCCCCATTATTATTATTATTCCCCATGCTGTTATAATGGTCCCATCTTTGGCCACTTCCAATAATAATGTCCGTTCTGCCACTCTTTTCCACCACATTAAAAAAATAAAAGGTTCTTCTTACCTTCCAACGTTCCCATGATGTGCGGTGTCCTTTTTTATAACGTGCAGTTGACTTTGAAATCCGAGCTATGGGGGACATATGACATCGTTGACAAACACTGCTTGTGACGGGCATGGCGATGTCAGTCAGCTGCCGGCGACATGTATTGCAGTGCAGGGATCCGGCGGGTCTCTGCGCCACAATATACTTCAGCTGAATATGCATCCTCAGACACTGCAGAATCGCTCTGTTTGGGCCGGTAGGATCAATTCACAGTGAATAAATTTTGTGAAAATTGAATCTGCCAGAAAGGTGTAAAAAAGTTATCTATTATATTCACCTCTCTTCGGCCCTCCCCTCACCAGTCCCGCCACCACAGTTCCCTGCCTGGTCCTCGGCTCACTTATTTTCGTTCTTCTTGGTCCAGTGTCTTCTGGTGCTGCTCCTCACTAGACCAGAACGGGGTCATGACGCACCTGGGGTCTAGTCAGCGGCAGCACTGAAAGGCCCAAGCCAAGAAGCAGACCTAAGAGGAGCGAGCAGAGGAACAGGCGAGAACTGTGGCGATGGGAAAGGTAGGACCGATGGGAGGTGAGTATATACTGCTATCCCCTTCCTGATCCTCAGAATCCAGTAAAATCACTACCATTTTGATTGATTTGCATGAATTAAATCCCCCAAAATTTGTATTTGTTATAATCTAAATTTTGGGGCAAAGTTGTAGAAAAACTGATTCTTTTAGATTCGATTCACTCATCTATACAATATATTAATTAAATATATGACATATGGCCACCCAAGAGGGGGACTCCACTCTGGACCATCTCTGTCAGTCAAGCTGGATAGCTCCTTGGCCAATCCAAGCTTTACTGTATGGAATCTAGTATGGGTGCATGTCTGGAAATTGTTCTGGCCCTTTGGACATGAAATACTGATCTTACTATGCCTGACGTTACATAACGCTTTAACAACTGGAATATTCTTTTTTCCTTTAAAAGCCTATTTCTGTGTTGTTTGTTTGGTTGTGTTTGTGTTCGCTAATAAAATGCTGTCTGATTGTCAACCAGTGCAGAAATATAGAACATTTCAAGGGGTTCACTTACTTTCTCTTGCTACTGCAGACAGACCATAAAATGACGAGTGTTCAGAAACTAGAAAATATCGCTGCTCTGCTGGTGGGATTGTGTCCTATAGTGCAAAATGTCTTCCACAACCCCACTGGGGTACTAATATTGGATATTTCTTATTTTTTATGTTCAATTTTAATATTTGCGGTGTTTTTTTGCTGAGTTTTTGGGGAGGAGTTTAGAGATATTTTGCTTCAAAAACTCAGCAAAAAGACTCCGGGTGAACACATTCTATCCGTCTTTTCTGCCATTTAAAAATGTCCGTTTATGAAACAGAAGGAGTTTTTTTTTTTCTTTGCTTTTTTTCTTTGTTTCCTGAGAGTTTTTGCTTTGTTGTTTGCCACCAGCTTTTTTTGGGGGGGTGATTTTTAGCATTGTTTTTTGCTGTTTTTGGACGTTTTGTCTCTTTTTTCAAACGGGTTTTGAGCAATGAATAAAACACTATCATTTTGTGCAGCGAAGAAAAAAAGCCTCCTTTCTGCACAATGACCTCAGCACACTCTCATTATACACCTCAATGCAGGAGATGGGGTCGGGGGACTGACTATTGTGGCTATGTGCTGTTATTGTGCTATTGGCCACCCCACCTCCTCTCTGAGCTTCTCCCCCTTTGCAAAAAGTTGTCAAAGATGGCCAGGACTGGTGCCGAAAATGCCAAATTGTGTGAGTCGCACAAAAATGTGGCTACATTTCAAGCAGTTTTACACCATAAAACTGCCATAAAATGGTTGATGAATCGGTCCCTCTGTATAGACTTGCCCTTAATACCTCCCGTAATGCTGTTTTTCTCACTGTGACCATCCATGAATCTTAAACCCAACAGATAAAATACGCCAATGATGAATATTCAGCTCTGCAGGGAAATTTTCAGATGTTTATGGAGAAAATGAAACTGTTCTTCTTTCCAGAAGACACAGATGCTGATCAGTGTGGGTGTTTGCCAGTAGAAAAGCTGCTTCTAGTTATCTGTAAGTGTAAAGCAGGCAGATACTTATGAATCATGGAGAACAGTGTGGGAAGTACGGTCTGACTAATGTACTGTGCTCCAGATTCACCTATGTCATTGTGTATGGCCGCCTTCCAAAGGAGGTGGGCTCCTATAACCCTTAATGGTTTCACATAATGATGGACGATCTTAAAGGGGCGGTCCCATATTCAACATTTAGCACCTATCCTGAGAATGGGGCCCCACCGTGAAGGGTTCAGTAGTCCCCTCCTGTTGACAGTCGTGATCGCACATGCTCGCTACTCCATTCTCTTGCTGGACTTTGGGACATCTTTTCTTGTGTTCACAAACATTGGGTCCCAAAATCTTACATTTGTCACCTATCTTCTGTCTATAGGGTTGGTGGCCTTGTGTTCTTATGAGTCCAACATATACCATCCCTATTCTGGACTATGTCTGACTGTCTGGTTGCTAGGCATACACTGCCTAACAACGGCAACCTTTCAGTCAGTCAGAACGTCCCTACCGACCACTTTGTGGCTTATTAGGTCTGATTTTATGTTCAAGTCGAAATGAGCCATGGCTGTTCTCTACTGCTATTACTTTACTGTTATTTCAGAGCCATCAAACTAAGGAGATTTGTGAAAGCACGGCCATGTGGAACTATTGTCTGTTACAACCAATCACATCACAGCTTACATTTTCAAAAGAGCTTATGGGAAATGAAAGCTGGAAGCTGATTGGTTGCTCCATGTTGCTCTTGACTAGTTTTAGATCTCCCATTATGTCTGATACTAAACCATCTACTAAACCATGAAATAATATCTAGCAATCCAGCACCGCCCTTCATGTTTCCTGTTTTACATACAATACATATGTTGTGGCTTTCCATACATCACTAATACTTCACCCACATACCATCTGTTGTAGCTACGACTCTGCAAAGGTTCCCATGGAAAAAGACAGTCCCCCAATAGAAGTAACAGTTTAGTCTGAAAGGACATGTGTCATCACAAAATGACCGAATGTTTAAATCCGTCTTTTATGATATTTTATGTAGGGGTTAATGTTGCAAACAAATCCGTTATACAGAGCTGTGCGGAAATGAGCTTCTTTAATTTTCCATATCGCTATCAATATATAGCGGGTGAAATAAGTATTGAACAGGTCACCAATTTTCTAAGTAAATATATTTCTAAAGGTGCTATTCACATGAAATTCTCACCAGATGTCGTTAACAACCCATCCACGTTACTGAAATTTATTCAAGATGCTTCCTGTAGGGAGAAACTAGTCGCAGGTATTGCTCAGGTGTGATTTTGAACCTTTCCACTCAAACACTGTTCACATCCTCAAAATCCGTTTTCTCCTTTTGTGAACTCTGAGCTTTAGTTGCTTCGATAAATTTTCAATTACATTCGGGTCAGGTGATAGACTGTGTTATTGTAGCAGCTTTATTTTCTTTCTCTGAAACCAATTGAGAGTTTCCTTGGCTGTGTGTTGGGGATCATTGTCTTGCTGAAATTTCCACTCTTGTTTCATCTTCATCATCCTGGTAGATGACAGCAGATTTTTTTCAAGAATGTCTTTGTACATTTGTCCATTCATCCTTGCTTCAAGTATATGAAGTTTGCAAGTGCCATATGCTGAAAGAGAGCCCCACACCATGATGTTCCCACCTTCAGACTTCACTGTTGGTATGGTGTTTTCGGGTTGATATGTAGTGCCTTTTGGCCTCCGAAACTGGTGTGTATTATGGCATTAAAAGAGTTCAATTTTGGTCTCATCTGACCAGACTATAGTCTCCCAATATTTCACAGGCTTATCTAAATGTTAATTTATCAAACGTTTAATGTGCTTGAACATGCTTTTTGTTCAGTAATGGAATCTTGCTTGGTGAGCATGCATACAGGCCATGGAGGTTGAGTGCATTACTTATAGTTTTCTTTGAAACAACTGTACCTGCTGATTCCAGGTCTTTCTTCAGCACTCCGCAGGTCGTCCTTGGCTCTGGAACAACTCTTCTGATAATTCTTTTCACTCCTGTCTGAAATGTTTCAGGTAGCACCTAGTTGTGGTTGGTTTAGGATGAAATTTTGTTATTTCCACTTCCAGATTATGACCCCAACAGTGCTCACTGGAACCTTAAGTAGTTTAGAAATTCTTCTGTAACCAATGCCATCAGTATGTTTTGCAACAATAAGGTTGTGAAGGTCTTGACATCTCATTGATTTTACCAATCATGAAATGTTTCTTGTGTGGCACCTTGGTAAAGAGACACCTTTTTATAGGCCATCAGTTGAACCAGCTGATTTTATTTGTCACTTAGCGGCAAGATTACTTTATAATTACTGATACATTTCAGTTGGTGTAATGACTTTCCATGGCTTTTTTGCACCTCTTTCGTCATGTGTTTAATACTTTTTCCCTGTGTCATTTCTGATTATTACATATAACTTAATTTATTGACAGCTATGGTTTGATTTCTGTCCATGTGTGGATTGGATGAGTTGTTGCAGTCATCTGGTGAGAATTTCATGTCAATAGCACCTTTTAGAAATATATTTAGAGTACTTAGAAAATTGGTAATGTGTCCAATATTTATTTCACCACTTTATAAAGAAGATTTTTCAGGATTGTCCTTACCGTCACAAACATGATTGCAATTAATCAATTTTGTATCTATATACCGTAAATAGCACAGCATTAACCATTGGATAGATAATGGTCATCCCTGACCTACTTCTCTTTGCTTAAAAAAAAACCTTTGTATGTCTGTACAAACAAATGGGGTCTGAGCAGGCCCGGATTGCTAATCTGCCCAGCCGGGCAGATGAGTGGTGGGCTGGTGGCTAAGTGGGCCGCCGCTGGCCCTTTACGACGGGTGGGAACCTCCGGCCCACATGCGGCCCGTAGGCAGGTCCCAGCAGTCCGCAATTCTCCGGCAGCAGCCACATCCTGCCAGCCATTTAACCCCCAAGTGCACGCAGCGTTCATCACAGAACGCTGCCTGCACCTGAATACTGATGTCATCGGGGTGGACGGGGTTAGCGTCAGGGTGGGCCGGGTTAGCGCCCAATGCTCTCCCGTTCTCCTGTAGTGTCCCGGAAGAGGAGCTGCTGCCAACCTGAGAGAGAGTCCAGAGCGATCTCTGTCCTGGCAGCTCAGTGCCTGTCTGCAGGTAATTTCTGTGCCTGGTGATCTGTGCCCCTCAGTTATTTCCCCCACCCCAGCTATGTGCCCCAACATAATCTCTGTGCCCCCCAAATATATGCCCCCTGTTATCTCTGTACCTCCCCCCCGTGATCGTCGTGCCACCCCACGGTGATCTCTGTGTCCCCCCGGTGATCTATGAGCCCCACCCCATGATCTATGTGCCTCTTCAGCGAAGCCTGTCCCCCCCGTGCTGTATATCCCCATTTATTTGTTTCCTGCTCTACTCACGGTCCGAGCCAGGGACCCGCTCCTCTGCACGCCCGACGATGGACGCACCTCAGCTGTTCATTCTCCCCCCATCTCCATACTTGGGTGAGTCCCAATATAGAAACTTTGTGTATGTACAGCCCTTGCACTATCACCTGTATACTGTATATAGACTGCTGTGTATACAATATATAGGTGATACTGGCTGCTATGTCTGTGTAAAATCACAGTATCACCTATATAATATATATACAGCAGTCTATATACATTATATAGGGGATACTGTGACTTAGGCCGGTGTCACACTAGTTTGTGTGATGCGAGAAACTCGCACGAGTCTCTCACATCAAGACCCGCCGGCACTCGGACCGGAGCGTGAGGATGTATGTATTTCTATTCAGCCGCACACTCCGGTCTCAAGTGCCAGCGGCAGTGCCGGGTGCGACTCGTGCGAGTTTCTCGCATCACACAGGCTAGTGTGAAACCGGCATTATACATACAATATATGGGTGATACTGCTGTACAAATGTTACATAGGTGATACTGCGACTATACACCAGTCACCGTATCACCTATATAATGTATATACAGCAGTCACCTACAGTATATGATGTATGCAACATAGTATAGTATCAAAAAAACGGAATCCACATGGATAGCACAAGTCCATCAAAGAACATCATCCCTCGAAAGGGAACATCCCAGGATGGCACAGCAACAGAGGACAACAGGGACTTCAAAAATGATCTGACTGATGCAGATAAAACTGCAGAAAAGGTCTAAAACAAGACCTGCAGAAAACCCTCCACTAAGGCGCAGTCCCGACTCGTTGGAAAGCCAAGTCCTTCTTATGTATATGATCACCTACACTCACCGGCCACTTTATTAGGTACACCATGCTAGTAACGGCTTGGACCCCCTTTTGCCTTCAGAACTGCCTCAATTCTTCGTGGCATAGATTCAACAAGGTGCTGGAAGCATTCCTCAGAGATTTTGGTCCATATTGACATGATGGCATCACACAGTTGCCGCAGATTTGTCGGCTGCACATCCCAAAGATGCTCCATACAAGGCAGGATGGATCCATGCTTTCATGTTGTTTACGCCAAATTCTGACCCTACCATCCGAATGTTGCAGCAGAAATCGAGACTCATCAGACCAAGCAACGTTTTTCCAATCTTCTACTGTCCAATTTCGATGAGCTTGTACAAATTGTAGCCTCAGTTTCCTGTTCTTAGCTGAAAGGAGTGGTACCCGGTGTGGTCTTCTGCTGCTGTAGCCCATCTGCCTCAAAGTTCGACGCACTGTGCGTTCAGAGATGCTCTTAGGCCTACCTTGGTTGTAACGGGTGGCGATTTGAGTCACTGTTGCCTTTCTATCAGCTCGAACCAGTCTGCCCATTCTCCTCTGACCTCTGGCATCAACAAGGCATTTCCGCCCACAGAACTGCCGCTCACTGGATTTTTTTTCTTTTTCGGACCATTCTCTGTAAACCCTAGTGATGGTTGTGCGTGAAAATCCCAGTAGATCAGCAGTTTCTGAAATACTCAGACCAGCCCTTCTGGCACCAACAACCATGCCACGTTCAAAGGCACTCAAATCACCTTTCTTCCCCATACTGATGCTCGGTTTGAACTGCAGGAGATTGTCTTGACCATGTCTACATGCCTAAATGCACTGAGTTGCCGCCATGTGATTGGCTGATTAGAAATTAAGTGTTAACAAGAAGTTGGACAGGTGTACCTAATAAAGTGGCCAGTGAGTGTATATCCAGAGCTGAAATATTTTCGAAAAGATGTACCTTATACAAGAAGGACAGTGAACAACAGCGAGTCGGAGGACTGTGCACAGCCAGCCATTGGGGTCATTGATGTCGTTTTTCTGCTGGCAGAGCAGCTCCAGAGGCACAGACTCCTACTGCAGGTCAAAAAAACGGAATCCACATGAATAGCACAAGTCAATCAAAGAACATCATCCCTTGAAAGGGAACATGCCAGGAAGGTACAGCAGCAGAGGACAACAGGGACTTCAAAAATGATCTCACTGACGCAGATAAAGCTGCAGAAAAGGTCTAAAACAAGACCCGCAGAAACCCCCCCACTAAGGCACAGTCCCAGACTCGCTAGGAAGCCAAGTCTTTTTTATGTATATGATCACCTATATCCAGAGCTGAAATATATTCGGAAAGATGTACCTTATACAAGAAGGACTGTGCACAGCCAGCCATTGGGGTCATTGATGTAATTTGCCTGCTGGCAGAACAGCTCCAGAGGCTGACATTGGAGGAACAGACTCCAACTGCAGGTTAAAAAAAATGGAGTCCACATGGAAAGCACAAGTCCATCAAAGAACATCATCCCTCGAAAGGGAACATCCCAGGATGGCACAGCCGCAGAGCACAACAGGGACTTCAAAAATGATCTCACTATAGTATAATGCTGTCTTAATATAGGGTATAATGTCGAGTTGTGCGTGTATATATATATATATATATATATATATATATATATGCACACATATACACAGTATCTATCTATATAATCGTCTAAGGGGTACTTCCGTCTGTCTGTCTGTCTGTAACGGAAATCCCGCGTCGCTGATTAGTCATGGCTGTGCTATATACTACGTGGCCTGTGTTATGTACTACGTGGCCTGTGTTATATACTACGTGGCCTGTGTTATATACTACGTGGGCTGTGTTATATACTACGTGGGCTGTGCTATATACTATGTGGGCTGTGTTATACAGTGCGTGGGCTGTGCTATATACTACGTGGCTGTGTTATATGCTACGTGGCTGTGCTATATGCTACGTGGCTGTGCTATATGCTACGTGGCCTGTGTTATATACTACGTGGCCTGTGTTATATACTACGTGGGCTGTGTTATATACTACGTGGGCTGTGCTATATACTATGTGGGCTGTGTTATACAGTGCGTGGGCTGTGCTATATACTACGTGGCTGTGTTATATGCTACGTGGCTGTGCTATATGCTACGTGGCTGTGCTATATACTACGTGGGCTGTGTTGTATACTATGTGGGCTGTGCTATATACTACGTGGCTGTGTTGTATGCTACGTGGCTGTGCTATATGCTACGTGGCTGTGCTATATGCTACGTGGGCTGTGTTATATGCTACGTGGGCTGTGTTATATGCTACGTGGCTGTGCTATATTTCTCTGCTGTATCTGTGCATCATGAATCGTGGTATGTGTTAAAGAGGGGGGCCCACTGAGACTCTTTCGCCCGGGGCCCTCAAAAACCTGGAGCAGGCTCTGGCTTCACTGAATGGTCACGGCTGGCCGCGAACAATCAGCGACAGGCGCAGTCCGGCCGCGAATTGGCGCGGAATTTGAACCGCACTTCGCTAATTGGTCGCGCCCGGCCTGCCGAATCCTGTGTATAAATTGCATTATTCTGAAAACTTCATAAATAAACTACATACATATTCTAGGATACCCGATGCGTTAGAATTGGGCCACCATCTAGTATATATATATATAGCACAGCCCACATAACACATAACATGCATAGGCAGCATCAGTAGTAAAACGTTGGTCCGGGATGGGGCGATACACTGGCGCTGACTGGAGGGGAGTAGGGAGGGGGCACTGACTGGAGGAGAGTAGGGAGGGGCCAATTCACGGCCGGACTAAGCCTGTTGCCTTCCGGCCGCGACCAATCAGCGACGCGGGAGTTCTGTTACAGATAGACAGACAGACGGAAGTACCCCTTATACCAGTGTTTCTAAACTCCAGTCCTCAAGACACACCAACAGGCCATGTTTTCAGGATTTCCATAGGTGATGGAGTTAATGCTGGAGCAGATGATGAAATTATCACCTGTGCAATACTAAGAGATCCTGAAAACCTGACCTGTTGGTGGGTCTTGAGGACCGGAGTTGAGAAACACTGCCTTAGACGATTATATAGATAGAGATATATATATATATATATATATATATATATATACACACACTGCTCCAAAAATATAGGGAACACTTAGGGCTCCTTCTCACTTGCGAGAAATACGTCCGAGTCTTGCAGGTTAAAACTCTCCTCTGGCGCCAGCAGTCCGGAGCGGAGCGTGCAGCTCCATGTATTGCTATGCGGCTGCACGCTCCACTCCGGAGTCCCGGCGCCAGAGGAGAGTTTTAACCTGCGAGACTCGGGCGTATTTCTCGCAAGTGAGAAGGAGCCCTTAAACAACAGAATATAACTCCAAGTTAATCAAAATTCTGTGAAATCCAACTGTCCACTTTGGAAGCAACACTGTTTGATAATCAATTTCACATGCTGTTGTGCAAATGGAATAGACAGCAGATGGAACATGTTGGCAATTATCAAGACACACTCAATAAAGGAGTGGTTCTGCAGGTGGGGACCACAGACCACATCTCAATGCTTTCTGGCTGATGTTTTGGTCACTTTTGAATGTTGGTTGTGCGTTCATACTCGTGGTAGCATGAGACGGACTCTACAACCCACACAAGTGGCTCAGGTAGTGCAGCTCATCCAGGATGGCACATCAATGCGAGCTGTGGCAAGACGTTTTGCTGTGTCTGTCAGCGTAGTGTCCAAAGGCTGGAGGCGATACCAAGAGACAGGTCAGTGCACCAGGGGACATGGAGGGGGCCGTAGGAGGGCAACAACCCAGCAGCAGGACCGCTACCTCAGCCTTTGTGCACGGAGGAACAGGAGGAGCACTGCCAGAGCCCTGCAAAATGACCTCCAGCAGGCCACAAATGTGTATATGTCTGCACAAACAGTTAGAAACCAACTCAATGAGGATGGTCTAAGTGCCCGACGTCCACAGATGGGGTTTGTGCTCACAGCCCAACAACGTGCAGGACGCTTGGCATTTGCCACAGAACACCAGGATTGGCAAATTCGCCACTGGCGCCCTGTGCTCTTCACAGATGAAAGCAGGTTCACACTGAGCACATGTGACAGACATGACAGAGTTTGGAGATGCCGTGGAGAGTGATTTGCTGCCTGCAACATCCTTCAACATGACCGGTTTGGCAGTGGGTCAGTAATGGTGTGGGATGGCATTTCTTTGGAGGGCTGCACAGCCCTCCATGTGCTCGCCAGAGGTAGCCTGACTGCCATTAGGTACCGAGATGAGATCCTCAGACTCCTTGTGAGACCATATGCTGGTACGTCTGGCCCTGGGTTCCTCCTAATGCAGGACAATGCCAGACCTCATGTGGCTGGAGTATGTCAGCAGTTCCTGCAAGATGAAGGCATTGACGCTATGGACTGGCCAGCCCGTTCCCCAGACCTGAATCCGATTGAACACATCTGGGACATCATGTCTCGCACCATCCACTAATGTCACGTTGCACCACAGACTGTCCAGGAGTTGGTGGATGCTTTAGTCCAGGTCTGGGAGGAGATCCCTCAGGAGACCATCCGCCACCTCATCAGGAGCATGCCCAGGCTTTGTAGGGAGGTCATACAGGCACGTGGAGGCCACACACTACTGAGCATCATTTCCTTGTCTTGAGGCATTTCCACTGAAGTTGGATCAGCCTGTAACTTCATTTTCCACTTTGATTTTGAGCATCATTCCAACTCCAGACCTCTGTGGGATATTAGTTGTGATTTACGTTGATCATTTTTATGTTTTATTGTTCTCAACACATTCCACTATGGAATTAATAAAGATTTACAACTGGAATATTTCATTCAGTGATATCTAGGATGTGGGATTTTAGTGTTCCCTTTATTTGTTTGAGCAGTGTGTGTATATATATATATATATATATATATATATATATATATATATATATATATATACAGTATGTCACTCCGATAAGTTGTGAAAAAAGTGTCAGACTTTTTATTGGGCCATGTGGCAACGTTTCAGACCCATAACATAACCTTTCTCTGAAATGTTGCCACATGGGCCAGCAAAGAGTCCGCCCCTCCCCGCGTGCTCGGGGCCCACTTGCAATACTTACCTCTTCCTGCTCCTCCATTGCGGCGTCTTCTGACTGTGACGTTTCAAGTCAGAGGGTGCAGTGACGTCACTTCTGTGCTCCCTCTGCCTGAACAGTCACAGTGCAGAGAGCCCGAAGACACCGACGCTGAGGAGTCCAGAGCAGAGCAGCGTCCAGCGAGGAGAGGGGAGGATTTCATTTTTTTTTTTTTATGTTTTGAGCAATATGGGGCCCATCATATACTGGAGCATCATATGGGGCCTTTTATACTGAAGCATAATATGAGGCCCATTATATACTGGAGCATCATATAGGGCCCATTATATATGGAGCATCATATGGGGTCTATTGTATATGGAGCATCATATGGGGCCCATAATATATGGAGCATCATATGGGGCCCATAATATATGGAGCATCATATGGGGCTCATTATATTTGGAGCCTCATATGGGGCCCTGTTGTGAACTATACTTCTTGGCTCCCTCTTGTTGTCACTAGTGGTATGCCACTGGGATTGTCTTTCCCCAGCTTGGTACCCACCTGGTTCGTTAGGCCAGGGGTGTTGCTAATTAAACTTCCTGGATTCTCAGTCTGGTGCCTGGCATCGTTGTAATCAGTTCATTTCTGTTTGCTCCTGTCTGCTGGTCCTGGTTCTTTGCAAGATAAGCTAAGTCCTGCTTCCTTACTTTTGGTTATTTGCATTGTTCTAATTTTTGTCCAGCTTGTACAAAATGTGATTCCTGATATTGCTGGAAGCTCTAGGGGGCTGATATTCTCCCCCCACACCGTTAGTCGGTTCGGGGGTTCTCGAATATTCAGCGTGGATATTTTGATAGGGTTTTTTGCTGACCGTATAAGTCATCTTCCTATATTCTGCTATTAGTCAGTGGGCCTCTCTTTGCTAAAACCTAGTTCATTCTTACGTTTGTCTTTTCTTCGTACCTCACCGTTATTATTTGTTGGGGGCTTGTATTTAACTTTGGGGGTCTTTCCTCTGGAGGCAAGAAAGGTCTATTTTTCCCTTATAGGGTTAGTTAGTTTTCCGGCTGGCGCGAGACGTCTAGAATCAACGTAGGTACGTTCCCCGGCTACTGCTAGTTGTTTGTGCTAGGATCAGATATACGGTCAGCCTAGTTACCACTGCCCTATGAGCTGGTTTTTTGTGTTTGCAGACTTTGCTGAAACCTCTGAGACCCTCTGCCATTGGGGTCATAACAGTATGCCAGGCCTAAGTGAATAGTTAATGCATTGCAGAAGTGGGATTAAAAGAAAAGAAATTCTGAGTTGTTTTTTTTTTTTTTTTTTCTTCCTCCCCTTTTTCTCTGAGTGGCTTGAAGCTCTGCTGCAGACATGAATGTCCAGACTCTGATTACTAGTGTGGATCAGCTTGCTGCACGTGTGCAGGGCATTCAGGATTTTGTTACTAGTAGTCCTATGTCAGAACCTAAAATACCTATTCCTGAGCTGTTCTCTGGAGATCGATTTAAATTTAGGAATTTTAGGAATAATTGTAAATTGTTTCTATCTTTGAGACCTCGTTCGTCTGGAGACTCAGCTCAGCAAGTTAAAATTGTTATCTCCTTTTTGCGTGGCGACCCTCAGGATTGGGCTTTCTCGTTGGCGCCAGGAGATCCGGCATTGGCAAGTGTTGATGCGTTTTTTCTGGCGCTCGGATTGCTTTATGAGGAGCCCAATCTTGAAATTCAGGCAGAAAAAGCTTTGCTGGCTATCTCGCAGGGCCAGGATGAAGCTGAAGTGTATTGCCAAAAATTTCGGAAATGGTCCGTGCTTACTCAGTGGAATGAGTGTGCTCTGGCCGCAAATTTCAGAAATGGCCTTTCTGAAGCCATTAAGAATGTGATGGTGGGTTTCTCCATTCCTACAAGTCTGAATGATTCTATGGCGCTGGCCATTCAGATTGACCGGCGTTTGCGGGAGCGCAAAGCCGCTAATCCTCTGGTGGTGTTGTCTGAACAGACACCTGATTTAATGCAATGTGATAGAATTCAGACTAGAATCGAACGGAAAAATCATAGACGTCAGAATGGGTTGTGTTTTTACTGTGGTGATTCTACACATGTTATATCAGCATGCTCTAAACGCCTAACAAAGGTGGTTAGTCCTGTCGCCATTGGTAATTTGCAACCTAAATTTATTTTGTCTGTGACTTTAATTTGCTCATTGTCTTCCTACCCTGTTATGGCGTTTGTGGATTCAGGTGCTGCCCTGAGTCTTATGGACTTGTCGTTTGCCAAGCGCTGTGGTTTTGTTCTGGAGCCTTTAGTAAATCCTATTCCTCTTAGAGGAATTGATGCTACGCCATTGGCGGAGAATAAACCGCAGTATTGGACACAAGTGACCATGTGCATGACTCCTGAACATCGGGAGGTGATTCGTTTTCTTGTTCTGCATAAAATGCATGATTTGGTCGTTTTAGGTCTGCCATGGTTACAGACCCATAATCCAGTTTTGGATTGGAGGGCTATGTCTGTGTGAAGTTGGGGCTGTCAGGGAATTCATGGCGATTCCCCGCCGGTGTCTATTGCTTCCTCCACTCCTTCAGAAGTTCCTGAGTATTTGTCTGATTATCAGGATGTATTCAGTGAGTCCAGATCCAGTGCTCTGCCTCCTCATAGGGACTGTGACTGCGCCATAGATTTGATTCCGGGTAGTAAATTTCCTAAGGGAAGATTATTTAATCTGTCTGTACCCGAGCATGCCGCAATGCGTTCTTATATCAAGGAGTCTTTGGAGAAGGGGCATATTCGTCCATCCTCTTCCCCTCTTGGTGCGGGATTCTTTTTTGTGGCCAAGAAGGACGGATCTTTGAGACCTTGTATAGACTATCGGCTTCTGAATAGAATCACTGTTAAATTTCACTATCCTTTGCCTCTATTGTCGGACTTGTTTGCCCGGATTAAGGGTGCCAGGTGGTTCACCAAGATAGATCTCCGTGGTGCGTACAACCTTGTGCGCATTAAGCAGGGAGATGAATGGAAAACTGCATTTAATACGCCCGAAGGTCATTTTGAGTACTTGGTGATGCCTTTTGGGCTCTCTAATGCTCCTTCAGTGTTTCAGTCCTTTATGCATGACATCTTCCGGAAGTATCTGGATAAATTTATGATTGTTTATCTGGATGATATTCTGTTTTTTTCTGATGATTGGGACTCTCATGTAAAGCAGGTCAGGATGGTGTTTCAGGTTTTGCGTGAGAATGCTTTGTTTGTGAAGGGCTCAAAGTGTCTCTTTGGAGTGCAGAAGGTTCCCTTTTTGGGTTTTATTTTCTCCCCTTCTGCTGTGGAGATGGACCCAGTCAAGGTCCGAGCTATTCATGATTGGACTCAACCCACGTCTGTTAAGAGTCTTCAGAAGTTCTTGGGTTTTGCTAACTTCTACCGTCGTTTTATCGCTAACTTTTCTAGCGTTGTTAAACCTTTGACGGATATGACCAAGAAAGGTTCTGATGTTGCTAATTGGGCTCCTGCAGCCATGGAGGCCTTCCAAGAGCTGAAGCGCCGGTTTACTTCGGCGCCTGTTTTGTGTCAGCCTGATGTCTCACTTCCCTTTCAGGTTGAAGTGGATGCTTCTGAGATTGGTGCAGGGGCTGTTTTGTCGCAGAGAGGCTCTGGTTGCTCTGTAATGAGACCATGTGCTTTTTTTTCTAGGAAGTTTTCACCTGCTGAGCGGAACTATGATGTTGGGAATCGGGAGCTGTTGGCCATGAAGTGGGCATTTGAGGAGTGGCGTCATTGACTCGAGGGTGCTAAGCATCGTGTGGTGGTCTTGACTGATCACAAAAATCTGATGTATCTCGAGTCTGCTAAGCGCCTGAATCCTAGACAGGCTCGTTGGTCATTGTTTTTCTCCCGTTTTGACTTTGTGGTCTCGTACCTGCCTGGTTCGAAGAATGTGAAGGCTGATGCTCTTTCTAGGAGCTTTGTGCCTGACTCTCCTGGAGTCTCGGAGCCAGCTGGTATCCTTAAAGGGGGGGTACTGTTGTGAACTATACTTCTTGGCTCCCTCTTGTGGTCACTAGTGGTATGGCACTGGGATTGTCTTTCCCCAGCTTGGTACCCACCTGGTTCGTTAGGCCAGGGGTGTTGCTATTTAAGCTTCCTGGATTCTCAGTCTGGTGCCTGGCATCGTTGTAATCAGTTCATTTCTGTTTGCTCCTGTCTGCTGGTCCTGGTTCTTTGCAAGATAAGCTAAGTCCTGCTTCCTTACTTTTGGTTATTTGCATTGTTCTAATTTTTGTCCAGCTTGTACAAAATGTGATTCCTGATATTGCTGGAAGCTCTAGGGGGCTAATATTCTCCCCCCACACCGTTAGTCGGTTCAGGGGTTCTCGAATATTCAGCGTGGATATTTTGATAGGGTTTTTTGCTGACCGTATAAGTCATCTTCCTATATTCTGCTATTAGTCAGTGGGCCTCTCTTTGCTAAAACCTAGTTCATTCTTACGTTTGTCTTTTCTTCTTACCTCACCGTTATTATTTGTTGGGGGCTTGTATTTAACTTTGGGGGTCTTTCCTCTGGAGGCAAGAAAGGTCTATTTTTCCCTTATAGGGTTAGTTAGTTTTCCGGCTGGCGCGAGACGTCTAGAATCAACGTAGGTACGTTCCCCGGCTACTGCTAGTTGTTTCTGCTAGGATCAGATATACGGTCAGCCTAGTTACCACTGCCCTATGAGCTGGTTTTTTGTGTTTGCAGACTTTGCTGAAACCTCTGAGACCCTCTGCCATTGGGGTCATAACAGTATGCCAGGCCTAAGTGAATAGTTAATGCATTGCAGAAGTGGGATTAAAAGAAAAGAAATTCTGAGTTGTTTTTTTTTTTTTTTTTCTTCCTCCCCTTTTTCTCTGAGTGGCTTGAAGCTCTGCTGCAGACATGAATGTCCAGACTCTGATTACTAGTGTGGATCAGCTTGCTGCACGTGTGCAGGGCATTCAAGATTTTGTTACTAGTAGTCCTATGTCAGAACCTAAAATACCTATTCCTGAGCTGTTCTCTGGAGATCGATTTAAATTTAGGAATTTTAGGAATAATTGTAAATTGTTTCTATCTTTGAGACCTCGTTCGTCTGGAGACTCAGCTCAGCAAGTTAAAATTGTTATCTCCTTTTTGCGTGGCGACCCTCAGGATTGGGCTTTCTCGTTGGCGCCAGGAGATCCGGCATTGGCAAGTGTTGATGCGTTTTTTCTGGCGCTCGGATTGCTTTATGAGGAGCCCAATCTTGAAATTCAGGCAGAAAAAGCTTTGCTGGCTATCTCGCAGGGCCAGGATGAAGCTGAAGTGTATTGCCAAAAATTTCGGAAATGGTCCGTGCTTACTCAGTGGAATGAGTGTGCTCTGGCCGCAAATTTCAGAAATGGCCTTTCTGAAGCCATTAAGAATGTGATGGTGGGTTTCTCCATTCCTACAAGTCTGAATGATTCTATGGCGCTGGCCATTCAGATTGACCGGCGTTTGCGGGAGCGCAAAGCCGCTAATCCTCTGGTGGTGTTGTCTGAACAGACACCTGATTTAATGCAATGTGATAGAATTCAGACTAGAATCGAACGGAAAAATCATAGACGTCAGAATGGGTTGTGTTTTTACTGTGGTGATTCTACACATGTTATATCAGCATGCTCTAAACGCCTAACAAAGGTGGTTAGTCCTGTCGCCATTGGTAATTTGCAACCTAAATTTATTTTGTCTGTGACTTTAATTTGCTCATTGTCTTCCTACCCTGTTATGGCGTTTGTGGATTCAGGTGCTGCCCTGAGTCTTATGGACTTGTCGTTTGCCAAGCGCTGTGGTTTTGTCCTGGAGCCTTTAGTAAATCCTATTCCTCTTAGAGGAATTGATGCTACGCCATTGGCGGAGAATAAACCGCAGTATTGGACACAAGTGACCATGTGCATGACTCCTGAACATCGGGAGGTGATTCGTTTTCTTGTTCTGCATAAAATGCATGATTTGGTCGTTTTAGGTCTGCCATGGTTACAGACCCATAATCCAGTTTTGGATTGGAGGGCTATGTCTGTGTCAAGTTGGGGCTGTCAGGGAATTCATGGCGATTCCCCGCCGGTGTCTATTGCTTCCTCTACTCCTTCAGAAGTTCCTGAGTATTTGTCTGATTATCAGGATGTATTCAGTGAGTCCAGATCCAGTGCTCTGCCTCCTCATAGGGACTGTGACTGCGCTATAGATTTGATTCCGGGTAGTAAATTTCCTAAGGGAAGATTATTTAATCTGTCTGTACCCGAGCATGCCGCAATGCATTCTTATATCAAGGAGTCTTTGGAGAAGGGGCATATTCGTCCATCCTCTTCCCCTCTTGGTGCGGGATTCTTTTTTGTGGCCAAGAAGGACGGATCTTTGAGACCTTGTATAGACTATCGGCTTCTGAATAAAATCACTGTTAAATTTCAGTATCCTTTGCCTCTATTGTCGGACTTGTTTGCCCGGATTAAGGGTGCCAGGTGGTTCACCAAGATAGATCTCCGTGGTGCGTACAACCTTGTGCGCATTAAGCAGGGAGATGAATGGAAAACTGCATTTAATACGCCCGAAGGTCATTTTGAGTACTTGGTGATGCCTTTTGGGCTCTCTAATGCTCCTTCAGTGTTTCAGTCCTTTATGCATGACATCTTCCGGAAGTATCTGGATAAATTTATGATTGTTTATCTGGATGATATTCTGTTTTTTTCTGATGATTGGGACTCTCATGTAAAGCAGGTCAGGATGGTGTTTCAGGTTTTGCGTGAGAATGCTTTGTTTGTGAAGGGCTCAAAGTGTCTCTTTGGAGTGCAGAAGGTTCCCTTTTTGGGTTTTATTTTCTCCCCTTCTGCTGTGGAGATGGACCCAGTCAAGGTCCGAGCTATTCATGATTGGACTCAACCCACGTCTGTTAAGAGTCTTCAGAAGTTCTTGGGTTTTGCTAACTTCTACCGTCGTTTTATCGCTAACTTTTCTAGCGTTGTTAAACCTTTGACGGATATGACCAAGAAAGGTTCTGATGTTGCTAATTGGGCTCCTGCAGCCATGGAGGCCTTCCAAGAGCTGAAGCACCGGTTTACTTCGGCGCCTGTTTTGTGTCAGCCTGATGTCTCACTTCCCTTTCAGGTTGAAGTGGATGCTTCTGAGATCGGTGCAGGGGCTGTTTTGTCGCAGAGAGGCTCTGGTTGCTCTGTAATGAGACCATGTGCTTTTTTTTCTAGGAAGTTTTCGCCTGCTGAGCGGAACTATGATGTTGGGAATCGGGAGCTGTTGGCCATGAAGTGGGCATTTGAGGAGTGGCGTCATTGGCTCGAGGGTGCTAAGCATCGTGTGGTGGTCTTGACTGATCACAAAAATCTGATGTATCTCGAGTCTGCTAAGCGCCTGAATCCTAGACAGGCTCGTTGGTCATTGTTTTTCTCCCGTTTTGACTTTGTGGTCTCGTACCTGCCTGGTTCGAAGAATGTGAAGGCTGATGCTCTTTCTAGGAGCTTTGTGCCTGACTCTTCTGGAGTCTCGGAGCCAGCTGGTATCCTTAAAGGGGGGGTACTGTTGTGAACTATACTTCTTGGCTCCCTCTTGTGGTCACTAGTGGTATGGCACTGGGATTGTCTTTCCCCAGCTTGGTACCCACCTGGTTCGTTAGGCCAGGGGTGTTGCTATTTAAACTTCCTGGATTCTCAGTCTGGTGCCTGGCATCGTTGTAATCAGTTCATTTCTGTTTGCTCCTGTCTGCTGGTCCTGGTTCTTTGCAAGATAAGCTAAGTCCTGCTTCCTTACTTTTGGTTATTTGCATTGTTCTAATTTTTGTCCAGCTTGTACAAAATGTGATTCCTGATATTGCTGGAAGCTCTAGGGGGCTGATATTCTCCCCCCACACCGTTAGTCGGTTCGGGGGTTCTCGAATATTCAGCGTGGATATTTTGATAGGGTTTTTTGCTGACCGTATAAGTCATCTTCCTATATTCTGCTATTAGTCAGTGGGCCTCTCTTTGCTAAAACCTAGTTCATTCTTACGTTTGTCTTTTCTTCTTACCTCACCGTTATTATTTGTTGGGGGCTTGTATTTAACTTTGGGGGTCTTTCCTCTGGAGGCAAGAAAGGTCTATTTTTCCCTTATAGGGTTAGTTAGTTCTCCGGCTGGCGCGAGACGTCTAGAATCAACGTAGGTACGTTCCCCGGCTACTGCTAGTTGTTTCTGCTAGGATCAGATATACGGTCAGCCTAGTTACCACTGCCCTATGAGCTGGTTTTTTGTGTTTGCAGACTTTGCTGAAACCTCTGAGACCCTCTGCCATTGGGGTCATAACAGGGCCCATTATATATGGAACATTATACAGGGCCCATTCTGTTTGGAGTTTGGATCAATATATGTGGCCCATCATATTCTGTATGGAGCATTATATGGGGCCTGTTCTGTATGGAGCAAGGTATTGGGGCTCATTATACTGTATGGAGTATTATATGGGGCGCATTATACTGGTTTGAGCATTATAGGGGGCTTATTATACTGCATGGAGCAATATATGGGGATCATTATTCTGTATGGAGCAATATGTGGGACTCATTATTCTGTATGGAGCAATACATGGGGCTCATTATACTGTTTGGAGCATTATATGGGGCTCATTATACTGTATAGAACACTATGTGGTACCCTTAATACTGTATGGGGCAATATATGGGGCTCATTATTCTGTATGGAGCAATATATGGGGCTCATTATTCTGTATGGAGCAATATGTGGGACTCATTATTCTGTACGGAGCAATACATGGGGCTCATTATACTGTATGGAGCACTATGTGGTACCCATAATACTGTGTGGAGCATTATATGGGACTTATTATTCTGTAAGGAGCAATATGTGGGGCTCATACTGTATGGAACACTATATGGTACCCAAAATACTGTGTGGAGCAATATATGGGGCATGTTATTCTGTATGAATCACTATGTGGTGCCCATAATAATGTATGGAGCACTATATGGGGCTCATTATACTGTATGGAGCAATATATGGGGCTCATAATACTGTATGGAGCACTATATGGGGCTCATTATACTGTATGGAACAATATATGGGGCTCAATATACCTTATGGAGCAATAGTTGGGGCTCATTATACTGTATGGAGCAATATATGGGGCTCATTATTCTGTATGGGGCATGTTATTCTGTATAAAGCGCTACGTGGTGCCCATAATACTGTATGGAGGACTACACTGTCTGATTTATGACCTATTGTAGAATGTACAATAGTTACCACTCATGTAATGCAAGAAGTTAAATCTTTGGCACTGTGCTATACCTATATTTCTCTGCTGTATCTGTGCATTATAAATTGTGGTATGTGTTAATGGGGCCACTGAGACTTTCACCCGGGGCCCACAAAAACCTGGAGCCGCCCGTGTATGCACTGAAACAGTACCACTTCTCCTGTCCTGTTGTCGAAGAGGCGACATTGGACTTTTGGAGAGGTCAATATTGTTTTAGTATTTTCAATATTACTATGGCCAAATAAAAATAAAATATTAGAAAAGCTGTTTAAATGGATTATCCCAAGTAATCCGCTTTCCAATTGCTGGAGATCCGACTGCTGGGACCCCCATGATCCTGAAAATCGGAGCTCTGTAGAGCACCATGTAAATGCAGCTGTGGTCGATCATACACACTGTGGCGGCATTCACATGTGGCTCTTCAAATATCTCCTTTTAGAAGAGGGAAGGGCATGACAAAGTAAAGCCAAATTCACTGATCGGAGTGAGGAGTGTTATAGTTTGTGGGCTGGAGGGGTTTGTGTGGCAGGGCTGCTTTTTTGTCCCAGTCCAGCCCTGGGTCTGAGTCAGCCTGTTGCTGAAAAGAAGAGGAAAGTAATAGTTTAATATTAAGCCTAGTGGCCAGTGTAAAAATTGCAAGATCTCAAACTTTTTTTTACTATATATGAAATATAAAAAATAGATTTTTTTTTAAATGCATTTAGTATAAAAACCTGATTTAAACAATAAAATTCCCTTTAAAACTCATCAGAACCTCCTTCTGTTAATTCTCGCTCTTTGGTACTTAGTGTGTCCAGAGACATTACTGGATAGCCCACAAATTTTAGTAAGAGAACTACTTTTTTACCCTCCAGTGTTGTCATGTTCTCCTGCCAATAACAGATAGGTTCCCAGCAGTGGAACTCCTTGTAATTTCTCGAAAAAGCTCAAAAAGTCCAACCAACTGAACCTTTCTGATTAACTTGGTTCCACAGATGTAATAAGAGTGCATGATGTTCAGCTGATCCACCATCTTTTATCCCTTGCGATCATGGGGTTCATGGTGGCCGTTCACATGAATGGGTGGAAAGCTCACATTGTGATATATGCATACTAGAAAAATGGCCACGTGGGAAAAGTGCCCACACAGAAAATTGTCTTCACACAAAATTGTTTGCATATTATAAGGTGATGGGTAGAGTTGACCAAAAAAATTCACAGGACCCTGGTCCAGTGACCATGTTAGTAGTCCTTGGCCGCTGGATCAGAACCCTGCGAAGCTCCCTCTACATGTGGAACCTCTTCTGATTCGTAGGCCTCATGAGGTCAATCATGCACGCCTTACTAATCAGAAGAATCCACAGGAGATGACCTGGGCAATAGGAGGTTTGCAGCCTCTGGTCTGGTGGTCACTGGACCAGGATCTTAGAAATCTTAAGCTCAACTCTAGTGGCGTAGTTTGTTCTGTGTGTAATTTTTCTGTGGGTTATTTTCCTTTGTGTTTGTTTCTGGTTACTCTATGTAGTGTATGGATACAAGAGGTCCGCCAGAGCAGGAGCCATTTTTTCAAAGTGTTTGCCCAGTCAGGCACCTAGAGGGATCCCGCTCTTTAACGTCCAAACACCCTTGTAGGACGTATGAAAGATGACACCATTTACAAACCTGTTACATCATTGTCCACCGTAAGGCCATATGAAACAATCTCTATTTGGTTGTAGTGCAACTGGATTCCAAACTGAAATATGATTTTACTACTTTTCAGTTTTACGCGGCTAAATCTGCTCACCTGCATAAAAACATCATACACAGTATATTAACAAGCATTCATATGTCAATTGCAGTTTACTAAAACTGTGGCTGAAAAGAGACTTCAAGCATGGAGGCCTTTTCCTTATTCCTATACAAAGCTGGTTATATAATATCACAATATGCTTGAAGACCCCGCAGAAGACCCATCTCACAGCCCTGGGGGTGTAGTTCTTCAGATTTATTGAATAATTATTTTCCTCATTTTTTCATTACAGCTTCCAGGAGATCCATGGGGGAGGAAATCAACATGGATCCAGATAGCGGAAAGGTAAAATTGGGCCAGTTGTCATGTCAGGTGTATAATTCAGGGCAAGGGCAGTGTCCGAATGTTACTAAGAGGTATAAGTTTTTACTAAAGCAAATAGTAGAGTCCCATGTAAGGAGTTAGATCCTCCAGTAATGTGTTGTCACTATATTTGTATCAAGTTTATATAAATGTAAAAAATTGTGCAACTTATGGAAAAAAAAAATTCTTGTGACCACGCTCGTTACTCGGACGAGTATTATGTGGTGCTCGAGAACATGCTTGAGTCCCTACCTGTTTTTCAGCCACTAAATATGCGGGGATTGCCTGCCATAAACGGTAATGTCGTAGCCATGTTGGCTACTAGCATTGCTATGATTGGCCAGCTGCATCACGTCGTTTAGTCTATATAAGACCCGGTGATTTAATGCTCACCACATTGTACCCCTTAAACTGAGTAGGGAGAGTTGCTCGAGAAGGGAAACTCTGCATTAGCAGCATCTAGGCAGAGTTTATATTGCCTTAGAGTCCTTGCTACTGAAACTTTTAACATAAAGTCCTTTTCATGGTTACATCTATTCTATTCAAATACTGCTGTTAGCTGTATTTAGTGTAGGGATAGCTGCTGGAGAAGGGATCTTAGTGCATTAGAGGCCTATAGCAGGGTTTATAGTCATACATTCCTTGCTCAAAAACCTAAAACCAAAATCCCTTTTCAGGGCTACATGTATTATATTTTATTACCTATTAATACTGCTGTTAGCTGCACTTAGTGTAGGGAAAATTGTTGGAGAATTGATAGTTTTGCATTAGTGGCATATAGACAGGGGTTATTGCCTGACAGTTCTTGCTGCTGCAACATAAAACCAAAAGTCCTTTTCAAGCCTACATCTATTCTATTTCCTATTAACACTGCCGTTAGCTGCATTCAGTGTCGGGAAAGCTTCTGGACAAGGCATAGTTTTTGATTAGAGGCATATAGGCAGGGTTTATTGCTTTACAGTTCTTCTATGGATATACAGCTGCTGCAGCCTAACTGCGTTGTTATGGAATTAATGCTGATGTAAGGCATGGATGGCACACCAGAGAAATGGGGTACCGAGTACCGCAGGACGGCCTCCGCTATAAGGTTGCGGAAGGCCTCAGTGTCAAGCAAGGAAAGCAGTAAGGATATGCAAGCATTTAGCACTCTGTGTACTCTCTTCTTCCATCTCCACCTGGTCCACATGCATAGCTTCTTCTTCTTTAATTGTGAGCAAGTGTTTGAGTACACACAGAATCCGGATGGTTATGCTGATCATGGCATAATTACCGCTCACCTTATTTGCTGATTACTCAAAGTTTTGTAGAATCTCACGTATGTCGGTTCTTATGTGCAGAGGCTGAACAGAATACTGACGGGCATGTTGTCGCTGGTATTCCACTACTGCTCACAAAGCCTTGAACAGTACATGTGTAATGTAAAGTTCCAGTGTGTGGTCACGTGGCTCACCAGTCGGTGAACTGGCACTTGCAATTGCTGCTGCAGCACTACCAGACCGGCGCCAGCTGTAGCTAACTTGCGGAAATAAGCGCACACGCGGTGTACCTTCACAAGTAACTTAGGGAAATATGGGCAGGTTTTCATAAACCTCTGAACCACTAACTTGAGCAAGTGGGCCAAACATGGTACCTGTGTGAGCTTGCCAAGCTTCAGAGCCTCTACCAGGTTACTGCCAATTTCACACATGACCATGCCTCGTTGTAAGATAAGCAACGAGAGCCACAGATCTGTCTCATCTGTTATACCATTCCTCAACTCTGCCAGGATTTGCTGTTTGTCACCTAAACAAATTAGTTTCAGCAGAGCCTGTTGCAGCTTTACCAAGGCAGTTTTGCAGTGCTTCCAGCTTGACACTGATGTAGCTGATGTGTCCGGCTTGACAATTCGGAGGAGGATGATGATGAGGAAGGGTGCAGGAAATGGTATAGGAGGTGGAGAAAACCCTGATGTAACTAGGGACAACAATCCTCGTTGTTGGTAGCACGTGTGCCATCCCGGGGTGCAACTCGGTCCCAGCCTCCACAAGGTGCACCCAGTGTGCCTTCAGGGAAATATAGCATTTCTTGGCTACATGCACTTGTCCACTTGTCGGTCGTTAAGTGGACCTTCCCAGTAACTGCGTTGGTCAGGGCATGGGTGATGTTATGGTACACGTGCTGGGGATGGCAAGCCGGTAAAATAGTGGCGGCTGGGGACCGAGTACTGAATGATGGCCGCAGCCATGATGTTGAAGAAAGCCTCTATGTCCACAAGCCTAAACAGCAACATTTCCAGGACAAGCAGTCTAGAAATGTGTCCAGGACTGTAAGGCAATCAACCCTGCCTATATGCCTCTAACCCAAAACTACTCCTCATAGATCAACTCTCCCTACACAGAATGCAGGTAACAGTGGTATCACTGGCTGACACAGATAGAAAAGGGCATATCTGCAAGAACAATATATGGGCCCTTTGCACCCCAAGAGCTCCTAAAAATGCTAAATTGCACTTTTTTTGGAGGTAGAAATGGGCCCCCTTACCTCTTGAGCCCCTTTATACTCATTACTCGAATCAAGCCCGTCCAAGCGTCCAACCAGCTCGACTCGAGTGCCGAGCACTTGAGCATTTTAGTGCTTGCTCATCACTAATAATAACCTTATCTACTCCCGATATCCTTAACAATAAGTACAAATATCCAAAACGATGCACTGGATGTTATCAGGTGTGCAGCACTTGATCGGTCCTTGTAATGGAGTGTAGGTCCACCACGACCACCTGCAGAATCACATTTCAAATATTAATTATTATTGGGGGTTTTTGGTCTCCAATGTTACATTTTTGCCTTTTTTTTTGTTTACCACTTCCCTTTTTCCACAATGATCTCAAACTACATCTCACCAGTAATTAGAGATTAGTCCCCTTGGCCTCATTGCCTCTATTCCTGCTTCCCCATCAGGTACAGCTACAGTACTGTGAAAGTTTCAGACAATTGTGGAAAAATGCTATATAGTAAGAATGGTTTCAAAAACAGAAGTGCTAATTGATTTTGTTAAATTTATTAAAATAAATAAAGTGATTTTGACTCCTCTTTGCCTTCAAAAACAGCATCAAAGCATCATCTCTTTTAGGTAGACGTGTACACAATTTTTGAAAACACTCGGCAGGGAATTTATTCCAAACATCTAATCACTAGTAATGAGTGAATGTGCTCAGATAATGTGTTATCAAGCACGCCCAAATTACTCGGCTAACACCAGAGTATGGTCAGATAACACGTTATCTGGGCACGTTCGCTCCTCACTACTAACCACACATCTTCTGTGAGTGTAGGCTGGTGCAAATCCTTCTGTGTTTTCAAGGATTTTCACAAGTGACATCCACGCAAGATGATGTGGTTAGTTCTCGATGATGTTTGGAATAACCTCGCTGACGAGTTTCTTCAAAAACTGTGTGCAAGTGTACCTAGAAGAATTGATGCTGTTTAGAAGGCAGAGGATGGTCACACCAATTATTGATTTGATTAAGATTTCTGTTTAGTTCAGTTCATTTACTTTGAGACTGAAGGATTTGCTCAAGCCTACACCTACAAAAGATCTGTGGTTCGTTTTTCAAGATGTTTGGAACCTAGAAGAATCGATTAGTTGATGCTGTTTTGAAGGCAAAGGATGGTCATACGAAATACTGATTTGATTCAGGCTTCTCTTTTGATTATTCACCTTACATTTTATTAATTGCTACCCTACCCGTGCTCTTGGTTCTCCTAATGACCTGAGGTTAACATCCTCAATAATCAGAACCTCCCACTCCCGTCTCCAAAACTTTTCACTTGCTGCACCAATTCTTTGGAATGCACTACCCAGGTTAATACGATTAATCCCCAATCCCCAGTTTTAAGCATGCCCTAAAAACGCATTTCTTCAGAGTGGCCTACCGCCTCAACGCATTAACCTAGCTATCCCTGTGTGGCCCATTCAAAAACTTAAACGAAAATCAGGTTCCTCGCATTATGTTCTCATACACTTTATGCAGTTAATAGCCCTTTGTGTCTGTACTGTTACATACTTAGGCTGTTAACTGGTTCATGCAGCTTTACATGAACACTCGATTCTTACACTATGGCTGGTCCGAACAACGAAAGCAATTGTTACCATCCACCTCTCGTGTTTCCCCTTTTTTCTCATAGTGTGTAAGCTTACGAGCAGGACCCTCATTCCTATTGGTATCTGTTTTGATCTGTGTTCATTGTTATGCTGTAATGTCTATTGTCTGTACAAATCCCCTCTATAATGTAAAGCGCTGCAGAATATGTTGGCGCTATATAAATAAAATTATTATTATTATATTATTAATTGCTCACAGATAAACCACTAACTGTCACAGTTCCAACCCACACGGTTCCCAGTGTGTCTGGGATTCAATTACTGACAGCTTGGCCATCCAATCTGGTACAGGGGCGTGCTGAGCTGTCAGTGTGTTAATTGACAGCTTGACTATCCCAGTCTGAGACTGGGAGGTGTCGGCTGTCTCCAAGTGTTCATTGTCCCAGGTGATTACCATGCTACTTAACTGAGCTGCTTCTCCCAGACCCCTGCCAGACATACATTCAGCTTGTGAGGTTTGTTCTCCTGTGCCTTGAGTTCTGTATGCTTGATCTTTTGATGCCTGACCTTAGACTTCATTCTGACCGTCCTAGTGTTTAACCCCTTCTTCTCTGATCCGTTATCCTCCTGGTATTCTGACCTCGGAACGTTACCTGACCACGCTTTTGTCTCTTTCTTCTGTTTATGACGTACTCTTCTGGCTTCTGACCTTGGACTTCTTGACCATTCTGACTCACGACTTGGCTGTGAGAAGTGACTAGCGTCACACTAACATTTCTATTTCTGAAATAATTCTTACTCTGCAACATTTTTCCACACCTGCCTAAAACAATTTCACACTAATATGTGTCTAGATGAAATAATTCTAATTGACATGACTTATCCCCTTAGATTAAATCTAGTTGGCTGAATCTCAAAGGAGACATGGATGGCCATAGTAACTCACCAGAGGCAGACACACGATCACTTTGCCTAAGTTCTGGAACCTACAGAGATTTTTCCCAGAGGAATCCAGGGGAGCCATACTCTCGTAAGTGGTTTTATATTCTTCTTAGATGCATCAATCGCCATATTATCATGAGGTGGACATAAAGTTGTAGTGGATTTTTGCATCATGACATTATTTTTTTCTTCATGCAAAAAAAAAAGTGTATATATTTTCTTGTATTAGCGTACCTAACAACATGGTGCTGTTGAGATAAAGAATGCTTATACCTGATACAAAATATAGAGCACTTTAATTGAAGCAGCAGCGAACTCTAAAGAGCCACCCAAAGAACGGACTGTATAGAATGTGTAGGATTTTGTCTTTTTTTTCTGTTTTCTTACAGGACTTAAAATAAATAAAAAGACATCCTTGTAGATTGTGAGCCTTCGCGGGCAGGGTCCTCTCTCCTACTGTACCAGTTATGACTTGTATTGTTCAAGATTATTGTACTTGTTTTTATTATGTATACCCCTCCTCACTTGTAAAGCGCCATGGAATAAATGGCGCTATAACAATAAATAATAATAATAATAATCCTACTTGTGTATCGCTTATATGTGAAGACATAATTTATTTTCTTGTATTTTGGTATATAGGATTACCTTACTCCAAGTCTGCATCCCTACCTGGATATGGGAAAAACGGCCTAAATCGAGTGAGTCAAAGTGAACAATATTGTATCTGTTCACACATTTATTCCAGGTTAGCTGTATAGAATCCATTTCACAACCATACTTTCTTTCCCATATTAGCTATGACTGTATTGTCAGTATATATAATTTTTCCGTATTTTCAGATGCGGAATCATCATTCGATACCTGATTTGGTAGTTTACATGCCTTAGAGCAGATCTGTCATCAGCTATTACATTGCAAACTGCATACATTATAAAGTGGCTCTCGTAGACCTTATGAGGCCGGTGTACTTACTTTGAAAATCCATGGCAGAAAGTTTTCAGGTGTAATATTGAGAAAAGCCACTTTCAGTGGCACTACATCCAAACCCCCCTGCAAAATGGGATTTGTGCGTATGCGCCAGTGGGGCCATTGAATGTAATGATGCAGATGGAGTCAACCGTGTACTCTGTTGTGCATCATTACTCTTAGATAAAAGGTGCCTGTGACTCTTTGACAAGTTTTTTCCCACCATCAACATTTACAGCATGTTGATTAGGTATGCCATTAACGACTTGCGGTGCGGTTACATTACACGATCGCAGATGTAAATGCCTGCTGATTGGCAGTCATTTAATAACCTGTTGAGACTGTGCACACTGAACAGCTGATAATCGATCTTTCTGTGTGCATAGACTGTCATTATTCTCAGCAGCATAAAGATTTCTAAATATGTGTGTAGTGTAGTGCCAGTGCATTAAAAACACACCGATCACTGCAATCCCTGATTTCCAGCGCCACAACGGTCCTCTTCTGACTGATGTGACTACAATTCTGACTCGCCAGATCACACTGGAGTGTGTGTGTGAGACAGAAGTCACTTTTAGGCTGTGTTCACATGTTGCTTTTTGCTGCAGCCAAAACCTGATCGCTTGGCATTAAAAAAGCTGCAGTCAAAACCCAGGTTTTACTGGCTTTTTTGCTGCTTTTCTTGCTGCCTTTTTTCTTCACTTTTCAGGATTCCGAAGTTCAGCTTTGCTTCCGCTTAGCAAGGATGAACAATACAAGGTGTTAAAATAGTGACAATTCTGAACAGAAAAGCTGAAATACAGCCATGAACTAAGGTCACACGAGTTAATGACAAAATACACGAGTTAATGAAAAAATACACAATTGGAAATGTAAAACAGCAGGAGTGAGTAAATTGGTTTGGCATTGTTTCCCCTTCCATTATTTACATCAAAAGGGCCTTAAATTGGTCCAGGCATTGTTTCCCCGTTCATTGCTGACATTGGAAGAGCATTGAATTGGTCAGCATTGTTCTTTTTCACATATTGGTAGGGCATTGAGTTGGTCGGGCATTATTTACTTTAAGCTGAAGTTGAAAAGAGGAAGAGGATGGCTTCTACAAATGGATAATGATCCTAAACACAAGTCAAAATCCACAGTAGACGACCTCAAAAGGCACAAGCTGAAGGATTTACAATGGCCCTCACAGTCCCCTGATCTGAACATCATTGAAAATCTGTGGCTAGGGGGCGTGGCCTAGCACTTGATGTGAGTGGACAGCTTCTGTGACCTCTCCGCTGCATTGCTTCATATATCCTGTTCAAAGTCCCTCCGGAGTGCTGATAACAATCTGTGCTGGTGGTGAGGAGTGGAGACAGACCCGCGGCACGCTGTGCTGTAGTGGCCCGAGGTCATGGTGAGGAGACGCCAGCAGGACACGAGGACAGGAGCTGGGAGCCGAGCTGAAGATGGCGCTGAGAGCATGGAGGCAGCTGAGAAGGCAGACGCTGCAAATGCCTCCTATTCACGGTTTTTTCCACCATGTTTTTGCTGCTTTTTTGCACTTTCTTATTTCTTTCTACAGGTGAAAAACGCTGTAAAAACGATGAGAGAAATGACACGCTGCAGTTTTCAGTTTTCCAATTCAGTCAGGAAAAAAAACATGCATCTTTTAATTCGCATAAAAAACGCAGCATGTGAACATGGCCTTACAATGTAAATCTATGATGCTTCAGCTTTTCTAAAGAAGATATATAAAAATCTATAACACAAATAGCAACATGTTAAAAAAAAAAAAAAAACATATTTGGTATTGCCAAATGCATATCTGCTCAATCTAATAAAGTATAAAAATATTTATCCCATAAGATTAACATAGTTACATAGTTACATAGTTATTAAGGTTGAAGGAAGACTGTAAGTCCATCTAGTTCAACCCATAACATCATGTTTTGGAAGCTATTTCTGAAAATAAACTACAAAGCAATCAAAACATTTTAGGAGCCCAATATGCTATAAAAAGCAGAGCTCAATACTCAAAAAACAAGCCCTCTATCAATAGAAAAATTAAAACATTACAGCGCTCAGAAAATGGTGACCTGATTTTTATTTTTATTTTTAAATTGTGAATTTTTTTAACCATTAAAAAATAAAATTCTTTATCGATACAATCCCTCATACGGATATGTCGACAAGGAAATAAAACAAATTACGGCTCTTGGAAGAAGGGGATGAAATGGAAAAAAATTAAACGTCCCTTAAACGGAAATGATCATCAGAAAATAACCTATTGTTTAAATCAAGTTTTGTATTAAAATGTATTTATTTTTTTAGCAATTTTGTTTTTGAATATTACAAGCTGTATTAAAGGGTTGTCCACAACTGGGACAACCCCCATCTCATTCCCCATGCTTGGCCCCGATAAAATAAAAAGCTTTTACTCGCCTCCCGTGCCGACACTGTTCCTGCGGTGTCGACACTCGCAGTCCCGGGGCTCTTGTGCGTTTGCATGACACATGTTGCCCGGTGCCCAATCAATGATGGCGTCACTGTCTTCGTCTTCGGACAAATTGAACATGGAGAGGAAGTCAGAGATCAGCTGCAGTCCGGACTTCCTCTTCGTGTTCAATTCGACAAAAGGCGGGGACAGTGGCGTCAGCGCTGATTGGGCGCCATTCACCATGTGACATAAAACCGCACGAGAGACAGACGCGGGAGAAACGGCGCCAGCACGGGAGGTGAGTATGGACTTTTTTACTTTACCAGGGCCAACATTGGGGAAAGGGAAAGCATTGTCCTAGTAGTGGAAAACCCCTTTAAAAATAAAAATAGAAATCGTGCAATTTTTACACTGGCCACTAGGTGTGTTTTTTTTAGAGTCTTACTGTTGTCAGGAAAAAAAATACATGTAAATTAGTCAAAATGGTCATACTCATTACCCTATCTTTCATATTGAAGCATCTAATGAGCCTGTGCAAAGGTAATTGTGAAGGGAGGGGGAGTAGGCGGAGCTGTGACATCACCTATCGTGATTGGTGGATCCTGTGTTATCAACTGAGTACACAGGTGTTATCTGTCATTGTAATCCTGACTCGGATGATAAGGAGTATGCTGAAAACTGTTTCTGAAATGACAGGAAGTAAGAATCCAAAAACGCCCCAGTAGCCAGGTTGAAAATTGCAAGATTACTAATTCTGTTTTTCACTTGATTGTGATATGAAAAATGTGATTTGGAAAAAAAATGGTAAATAAAATGTAAATAAAGGGAACACAAAAACTTGATTTAAACAGTAGGTCATTTTCTGATTGTTTTCTTCAAGAGGTTAAATGTAATTAGGAAAAATATAGAGTATCTAGAGGATATTCAGCATGTTACCACACTTTTGTTAGATGTGCCATTTAAAAAGGCAAATGGTATGCTAAATGCAGAGCTCCCCATTATGATTGGATCAGAGGCGCCACATAGGAGGCGCCTTGCAGATGTCTGCTGTACTGAAGCATCTAAAGAGCGTGTGCAGCCAACAGAACATTCATTTATACTGTACAATTAGAAAGCAATGTGGGGCACAACAGAACACAAATGTCGGTACAGTAGAAGAACCATTGTTGTTATTAGTAATGAAACATTTCTCCAGCCTAGTCCCTGGATATTAGGTTTTACATTTGGCTAACATTATAAATGAATAACAATAAAAAAAATTCAGCTTTACTGATATTTTGTCTTTATTTCCAGGCTGCCAACTTTGGTCAATATCATTTGGATGATGATACTAGCTGGGGCATGAAAGGTATGATATCATATAATTAATATTATTTCTATATGGTACTGTATATGTTAATGTAATTTATGTGTGTAGAAATTTCAGCTATATATATTTATACTACAAATATATAACTAAGAATATCAAACTAGTCATTAGTATTAGAATTGGTTGTACTGATGAGCTTTGTGACCACGCTGCTGAAGATATCATTTTTGAGCCGTGATAAGAAAGCAATTAAATGATTGGTGAAACCATTCAATGATTAGCTGCAGCGTTATAAAACTCATCTGACTCCACATTTAGGGCCTATACTAGTGTATCCAGAATCTCCAGATGCATTTTTAACCTGTATCTACTGACTCCTGCTTGTTTTAGCTGACAGGGAGAAACTTATCACAAGCAAAAGTCAGGGTGACAGGCTGAAACTGCATTACAAATAATTCAATGATACTCTGCGTGAATCAGTGATTATACAGTATGTCATTGATCTATCACTGCTGTCATAAAATAGAAGCAGAAGTGATACGATTAGACTAGACTAAGCCAGAGTCATCATCGAAAATGTCAACTGCATTAGGGAAATCATAATATAAGAATACACGAGAGCCATTTTATTTTGTAACAATAACCTTTGCTAAGATATATAGGCAAAGTCTTGCTTCAATATCTTGTGTTCGCACTTTAAACACTTATCAAATTCCATCTCAAGTTCAGCTGATGATATATGAAAAGTTTCCAGACAATAAGTACATTTTTTTTGTTGTCAGGGGACTAGAATTCATTAAACTCCCAAAATGTAAATTAATAGTCAAAAGTCCCTCCTAGGAGTAAAGGCATCAGAAATATTATTTGCAAAGAGAAGTGGTCCGGTGTCGGGGAAGAATGGGGAGTACTGTGTGGGGTTGTCTCACCGCACACCGGGCCAGAACAGGCGATAACGAAGAAGCAGCATTTACATTACTATATAACCAGATATTTTTTGCAGTTTTGCAAAGCTAATTACTTTCAGAATAATTGAACTTTTATTTTTTAAATTTAGTTATCCTCGACGAGTTGCAAAGTTAAGACTTCTTGTAGTATGCTTAATTGCCATATTCTCCCTCCTTCTTTTCCACATGCCATGCTGCAGTGTTGTTTCCTAAGGTCAATTCATAGTCCTTTAGAAGCTGCTTTTAATTGCTGCTAAACCAAGATCCATACTATGTGCACAAAAAAATCACTATGGTAAATTACCCTGAGTGCAGAGACGCTTAGAAAGTGGAATTACCCAGTTAGACAGAACTATATCCACTTTCAAGTCAAATCTAGTATAGCAAAGAATGAGTTTAAAAAAATAACTTTTAATAATAGGTTCAAATATCAAAGTGCAAAGTGAATAGTATAAATATAATATAAAAAAGCAGCATAAATTGCTAGTAGTGATGAGTGAACGTGCTGGGATAAGGTATTATCTGACCATGCTGCTCGTGTGCTAACCGAGTGTCTTTGACAAGCTCGAAAAATATGTTCAAGACCCCGCGGCTGCAAGTCTCACGGCTGATAGACAACAGTAACACATGCAGCAATTACCTAACAATAGTATAACTACAATGGAAACAAGCAGCATGAATTGCTAGGTATCTCGATTATCCGCCTTACCCCAAAAAGTCTGTATATCAGCCTCATCTAGGTACCAAAAGAGAGACAGTGTGAAAGGAACCTCTACTCAGACCAGGAGTAGATTTGTGGGCACATGGCCTTTTCTGATAAAATGGGTGAGAACGTTCCTTTTATTTACTAATAACAGCTCTGAATCCTCACTTATGGTCTCCGATATAAAAATGATAAAGATGTTTGTGTGTTCGGAAATCATAGGTAACCACCACAGACGCAATTTGCATATGATTCCATATATTCTTCTCTAATTGAGATTTGTGAAGCTATGTTACAATCCCTCAGTATTACCCTACTGACTATTGTTTGGTGTAGTGTAGCTGTATATCTGTGATAAAGTGGCTATAGGTGGGACCACCCCAGACATGTTATATATATATATGCTACATAAGCATAACTAATGAATGTGTTTTGACCTGAGTGACAGGATCCTGAATGTTGCGCTTTAGAGTAATATGTTGAAGGATTAATATTGGTCCATATATTGTTCTAGATACGTGGCCTATTTCTCTTCCCTACGTAACGGTGGTGGAAGCTGATGGATTGCTCCCTGACACTTATGGGTTAAATGTATTTGATGCTTATGTGTCAAATCTTCGGGAACTCCTAGAGTGAACCCACAGTACCACGACAACAACCCTCCCAAGGGTGAGCTAACCAGGTGACCAGGTGGACCACCCCCAATACAGGGAACGTTAGGGGCAGGCCCGAGGGAGACTATTGCTGCGGAAGCTGATACTCGGGGACAGAAAGTAGGAGCGTAAAAGAGGCTGGATAAGCAGGGTAAAGAGAGGACAAAGAGCACGCTGGGTACGGCGGGAATACAGGGCTGGCAGACTAAGGCGTAGGCACAGGGTAGTCTGGTTATGGTGGAGACACAGGGCAGCGAGGCTTTGGCGAAAACACAGGCACACTAACTATGGAGGAGACACGGGGCAGATTAGCTATGGCAGAGACATGGGGCAGACTGACAATGGCAGAGACACAAGGCAGACTAACTAAGGCGAAGACGCAGAGCAAAGAGGAGACCTGGGTCAAATGAAGGCAAATGACAATCAGGCATGGAGCAGAGGGAGAAGCTACCTGATATAGGGCGAATGGCGAAGAACTTCCGGGTCAGGTAACCTCCAGGATCACGAACGGCGACCAGCCAGTGGGATTGCGCGTGCGTGGTCAGAGCAGGGAGAAGAAGTGCGCACGCTCAGCCGCCGAGAACCAGAATCCAGCGAGGAGAGCGGGCGGCGCGCGGACACTCCGGGGACGCGAAGAGCCGAACACACATGCCGGAAGCCGGAAGAAGACCCAGGAGAAGCGGCAGCGGCAGCAGCAGCGCGTTGGGACAGGTGAGTATGTAAAGGACCAGGTGTGGGAGGCGTGACATTATGTATGTTTTTAAGGTATGATACCCGCTGGGGCGGCAGTTGGCTGAGACAGGGTTAACTGTAGAGGTTAGCCCAGTTTGGGAGGGGGAATTGAGAGTTAGTGGCAAGTGCAGGAAGTGACAGTCAGTCTGTGTGAGGGCAGCAGTGAGTAACGTAGCAAGTCGTAGGCTGCTAGGGACAGCGTGAGCCTAATACTCGGGACAGTGGTTTGCCACAAATACCCTTCCATGTGATTCGTCTAATGGACTCAGACTACATGGGGCGGAAGGTATTGCAATCCCGATATACTGCTATGGATGAGAATGATTCCCTAGGGCCAGGAAAGCAAGTGAGAGGGACATGCCATCTATACTGAGGACCAAGGCTGAAGTTGGGCACTGTTCCTGTGGGAGAGATGACAACCCGTCGGGCCTTATCCTTTGCATCTGCTTGTAAATACACTTCCATTCACAAAGTAAAAGTTTGGTTTTTATGAACCACGTGTCTCCTGGATTGATTACTGCCTTGGTTCCAGGAGAAGCACTACTGGAGCCAGAAGAGGCCTGCAGGCCAGAAGTAAGTGGGAAGTACCACATACTTAGCAGCACACCAGGACTGAGGCATTTCTTGCCTAAACGATGCCAGAGCAAGTTGAGACCGAAGCTCGCCCACGACTACCTTGCTTGGGCATCTTACACCTACACGTAACTAGAGAGCAATCAGTTTGCCCGAAGATAATAGCCCCACCTTTTTTGGTAGCTAGATGAGGTTGATCTACATACCTTTTGGGTTAAGGCAGGTAATAGATACCTAGGATTTCATGCTGCTTGCTTCTATTATATTTATACTATTCACTTTGCACTTTGATGTTTGAAAATGTTAAACTTATTAATAAAAGTTATTTTTTAATCCCATTCTTTGTTTTATTAGAAAGAGGGGAATTACCCTACTTTGATTGTTTGTAAATACAGTAGAATAAGGATCTTGGCTGAGCAGCAGTTGAAAGCAACATTTAAAGGAATATGAACTGATCATGTGAAACAGCACAGCAGCAGGATGTATGGGAGAGAAGATAGCAAAGTAAAGTAATAAAATATATTCATAGCCTTGCATTGCCTGGATGCAGAGTTGTTACAAATCGATTTGCAGGACATGGTCCATCGGCCAACTCTGTAATCTGTGGCCACTGGACTGGAGCTCTCAAAACTGCCTCCTACCTGCCGGCATCCTCAGCCCTTCTTTTAAGTAGCCAGCTTAGCATGATGTTTGTTTTGCGGTGTGATGCACACGTTACATTGTGCCAGCTAATCTAAAGAAGAGCCGCAGATGCCGTCAGGAGTCCTGAGCGGAGTCCTTGTGGACAGCGTAGTTGCTTGTTTTTGGAGTTGTTAGTCAGACTCTCCTTACCAACCAGTCTCTATCAAGTTATTCATGACCCAGCTCAAAGCCAAATTGGCGCTACGTCCTGGGACAACGAGGGTTTACTATCTTTTTTTGCATTATTAATCAGATTTTTTACAACTCACTTGATTTGCAATTAATTTTGTCCATCATTATCACCATTTATATGAATAATGCTAATAAATTTTGTCTTTTTTGTCCACAGAGTACAAGGTAAGAGGCAAGATACACCACCTGTTCACCTCCCCCGCACAAGGTTACACTGTCTGTGTCTGTTTTATGACCTTACCATTGTATGGGACAGTATGGATCCAAGTACAGTATGTAAAGACCCCACTTCTTGTCTCCTGACGGCCTGGATGACATATATCTATGCGTCTCTATTCTAGATCTATCCCTATGAAATGCTGATTGTAACAAACCAACTGCGGGTGAAGCTTCCCAAAGAGGTAGACCGGACCAGACTGGAGGTAAAGCGGCTCCTTGTGATCATGTTTAAGGCCTTAGTGACTCTTTAATTGTGTATCATGTAGAGTTAGCAGAGAAAAATGCTTCTTTTTCCAGAAACAGCGCCACTTTCATTCATGGGCACTGCCTGGTACTGCAACTTATCCACATTAACTTTTCCTATTTGTGTAAATATCACGATGTCGTAAGCACAGGTTGCGACCTGGTGAATGACTATAGTTATAGAAGTTGTAAAGCTCGACTGATTAAACCCCTTCTACAGGTACCTCCACTGGTGATTACTAGATCACCTCTGCTGGTCACATACCGTATGTAGTAAATCATACTCCATCATTCAACTGACTGGGAAATCATGCAATTCCTGTACTTGTCAAGTCCGCCAGATTGGGAGCTGCTCTTTGCAGTGGCTTTCTGATAAGACTAACATTGGGGAGACCCTACATGAACAAATAGTCACTTTTGTTTTACTTTTACTGTACATGTTTATTGGTTTCATAGAAATGTAATTAACTTATAAATTGGTTAGCTTTAGTTCATCTGAAACTTTTAATTATGCAAAGCTCTTAGCACCCTTGCAAAGTTACTAATTTAATTATTATCTAGTTTTGCTTTATTTATACTTTTTGTGAAGAAAATATACATTATTTACAGCTTAGATGTATGTAAAGCGCTGTGGAATGGCGCTATATAAGTGAGTAAAATAAATAACTAAATTGCGGCACTTTAACCCCTTTAGATGCCGTGGTGAAGAGCGTGGTTTCATCTAATTGGTTAGATAAAAGGGGCCTCAGGATTTCTGTTTACACCTCGGAATGGAATAAAAGAGGAAAAGTAGTTTTGTTTGAAATCAAACAGTAAAGGAGCTGAGATAAAGGGTGGACTCAGCACAAAAAGGGGGAATGAAGATAAAGATTAAAGAGCACAGTAATGAGCTATTGGGTCTTTGCCCCAAAACAGCTCAGAACAACTAGGAGTGTTACTTTAAAGGGTTAATTCCTTTTAAAATTCTCCATCGCTTTATAGAATAGAATGTTAGAGTTGGGAGGGACCTCTAGGATCATCATGTCCAACCCCCTGCTCAGTGCAGGATTCACTAAACCATCTCAGACAGATGTCTGTCCGGCCTCTGTTTGAGGACTTCCATTGAAGGAGAACTCACCACCTCTCGTGACAGCCTGTTTCACTCATTGATCACCCTCACTGTCGAAAAGTTTTTTTCTAATATCTAATCTGTATCTTCTCCCTTTCAGTTTCATTCCATTGCTTCTCATATTTCCATGTACAAATGAGAATAATGATGATTCCTCTACACTGTGACAGCCCTTCAGATATTTGTAAACAGCTATTAAGTCTCCTCTTAGCCTTCTTTTTTGCAAGCTAAACATTCCCAGATCCTTTAACCATTCCTCGTAGGACATACTTTGCTGTCTGCTCACCATCCTGGTAGCTCTTCTCTGAACTTGCTCCAGTTTATCAATGTCTTTATTAAAATGTGATGCCCAAAACTGGACACAATATTCCAGATGAGGCCTGGCCAAGGAGGAGTAGCGGGGGATAATTACTTCACGTGATCTAGACTCAAATGCTTCTCTTAATCCATCCTAGAACTGTGTTTGCCTTTTTTGCTGTAAATACACTTAATGAGGCTTATATTGATGCCCACAAAACCCTAAAAATCCTATGTTCTCCTTTGTCCTTTCCATATAATCCCCAGCGTGCCAAGCAGCTCCTGAAGATTTTGGACACCACTCACAAATCCTTGTTTATTCAGATTGGTACTCCTTCCCTTAAACATTTCAATGTGTTCCTCTCCTCATTACTCAGCAAGTGATTTTTGCTTTCGCAGCGTCATTTCTTTTTTTTTAAACCAGAATTATACAAAAAAAAAGATATCTGACAAGTATGGGGAATGTGAGGAAAGCTTGTACATCTGGAGTCCATGAATGGATGTATCTCATTATGTGATAACGGGTGGGGACTTGTTGACAGCAAACATACATGTAGGTTAAAACCATCCCTTTAATCGGAACTTGTGTTTGGGGACATTTGGTTTGTTTTGGACAGATAAGAGACCCCTTGGCTCTTCTTCCTAATAAGACGTGTTTCTGCTTAACGATCCATCTCCCCACTGATGTTTATTCATGTCCTTGTGTTAGAGCAGGTGTAGCCTTGGCTTAGGCCGTTCGGAAAAGATCAAAGACTCGCGGAGTTCACGGAGGGATAAATATGACGACAGCAATGTGTGATGGGAACATTAATGCAGGAACATCGTGGTGCTGAACACTTGAGTCAATACAGAGTCCAAAGGAGGACTACCAAGGGATTAGCAAAGTGATCCTCAAAAGCCGGGACCTTCACCCTGAACTTCTTCTGATAATATAAAACACCTGGGCAACCTCAGGCCATCTGTAAAATATCATTGAATGGCAAAGGGGCATTTACTATAGAAGCATACCATGCCACTACTATCAGGGATTTGAAACAGGGACGGTTTTAGCAGGTGGCAAACTAGGCATTTGCCTAGAGCACCTGTTTGTTAGGGTGGCCTCAGAGGACGCAACCTCAAAGAATTGCCTGAATGTACCACTGATTCTAGAAATTTTAGGAAATGTGAATTGAACTCCTTCAATGCCTTAGATCAATAGGGAATTTACCACTAAGGATATTGAAATGATAAGAAAAAGTATTAGAATGTGGCTGTTATTACTAATTCAAAGATCTGAGGCTGGTAAAATGGGGGCACTATTTCTGCTACTACAAAGAAGGAACCTGTGGCTAATACTAGAAGGGGCCAGTCTTGGAATGGCCCACAGAATGACAGCTGAACCCCTAGTGGCCTCTGTGCAGGAGTAAGCCACTTACCCCTTCCAACATGAGTAGTAGTTGGCACAATACACTTGATCCTTTATGGCAGCATCTCATCATTCATGTAAGAAACTACCCAGTGTATTAGTATGTAATGCAGGTCTGGATGTAACGAGCAGAGATCACGAGGCGGGAACTATCAGTGATTGATATAGTTCTGTTTATATACAGCAGTAACGTTAAACAATTAGTGTTAATAACTATGCAGATCAGCAGCAGAACGAGTAACAATAAGTTTAGAATTACCAAGAAAGTCTTTCACTATTTAGCGTTAATGTTCTTTTCAGAAAAGGTGGTGAGCAGAGTCATGGGAGTCACCATGTAAGTTCTCTCTGAAGCTCTGGCCTTAGTGGAATTCACCGGGTTTTCCCGCTAGGCCGCAAGTCTATCATAGCCTGTTGAGTCTTTCACGCACCTGCCGGCCTCCTCCCAACCTGTACTCCTAACCGAGCTGACCCCGGTACTCTAGATAATAGCTGGAATTGACGGCCCTGTTCACTCATGCTGTTCCTCCACAATCGCAGTCGTGCCTCTTCTGTCGCAGTCTCCTCACAGCTCTTCTCGGCTTGACGGTCGGTTTACGTCTCTTATGCTCAGGACGGAGAGAACTAGACCTCGGCTCTTGACAGGTGACGTCGGGCCTCGAAGGCTTGACCAGCGCAGGGTGCAAATCCTGGCTCTGACCAGATACTTACTAGGTGGTACTTAAAGGTCTCCTACGGGGAATCCAGACCTTGCCAGGCGGCAAGCGGCACCTGGGTGGGGCAGACTTCCCGCTGTGGCCTGTCACACTGGTCTCGGCAGTGTCTCTGGAGCATGTCTGCTCCACTCTCTTCCCTGGCGCCAAATCTCCTCGTGGTTTGGTAGTTTGGTAATGGGGCACTATGACTGTTATTATTAATAAGGGATCTGTGACTGACACTAATGGGGGCACTGTGGCTGTTATTACTAAGAAAAGACCTTTTGCTGGTACCAATGAAGGCATGTGGCTGTATTAAGAGATTTGTGACTGACACTAATGGTGGCACCGTGGCTGTTGTTACTAGTAAGGGACCTACAACTGATACTAATGGGGACATTGTGGCTGTTACAACTAAGAAAAGACCTTTAACTGACACTACTGGGGGCACTATGGCTGTTATTACTAAGAAAGGATTGAGACTGGTATTAATAGGGGCATTGGCTTTATAGGGACCTGTGACTGACTCTAATATGGGCACTATGGCTGCTGTGACTAATATTGTGTCTGACACTAATGGGGGCACTATAGTTGTTATGACTAATAAAGGTCACTACTAATGGGGGCACTGTAGCTGTCATGACTAGCAAAGGTCAATGCTAATGGGGGCACTGTATATTTTATGACTAATAAGGGAGCCGTGGTTGGTACTAATGGGGGGCACTGTGGCTGTTATTAATAAGAATGGGCCTATTGCTGGTACTAATAGTGATATTGTGCCTGTTGATACTAATAAGCGACCTGTGGTTGATACTAATGGAGGCACTGTGCTGTTTTTACCAATAATGAATCTATGCCTGGCACTTATTTGGCATTAGTGGAAGAGACTGTGGATGACCCTAATGAGAGGTGCACCAATTGGGACTCTGTAGGTGTTACTAATGGAGACACCATCATCATCCCTACTATGAACTGTGGGTGTGCAAAGCCACAGGGATACTTTCTTTGGTGTTCTTCAAACCCCTGTGTGGTGCATCACACACCTCAGCTGCTTCAGAACCTCACTTTAGACACCTCATCAGTACCAACAGCAGGTATATCCATTTTACCTGAAGCACACCTACATTTCATGTGATCCTTGGACGTGGCCCTATTGTGCACCCGAAATGTTTGTGTGCTCGTTCTAATGTATAGACCAGCAGAACTTTACTTGGTTACTCGACTTGTAGCAGAAATGTAAAAAAGAGACATTTGGGGCCTCGGATCTTTTGAAGACGCTTGCTGTCGACATCCAGAGAATTATAGCAATCAAAAGGCGCTTTTTAAGGGAAGATTGAAGGAGCTCTTGAGTCGCGTGTCTGCTCCAGAATATGGCCAAGACTTTCCTCTGGGTTCGATCACTTTTAATCACCGCTCTTCAACTCTGTACCTTGCAATTTTCACGATGGCGAGGTTACATTTACCTCAGTCCTAATTGCTTTACTGATTAGATCCCAGGATTCAGAATTGACCTAAACTGTCCTCATTTCGCAGGAACACAAGGAGAATTTGCCAAAGTTTTGTTTTAAAGGAAATAAAGACCATACGATGTGGTTACTTTTGCAAGTATGATCTCACCGCAGCAGCATTCCCCACATATTAATACGTTTTACATGTTGAGTGAGTTTTCCATACAGTACGTGCTCGGGGCTACATTGCCAGTAACGAACTCCCAAATCCACCCCTATATTCTCTGGACACAATATCCACAGCCGAGCCCCTGTTACTATTTGTGTGACCATCGCCACCAGGCTGCGGAGCTACAGTGAATTCTGCACTACCCTTCCTCCAGACCGTGAGGGATTCTGATATTAACCCTACATTTGGGAACAGATCAAAAAACAGTGTCCTAGAAGTGCTGGGACTCTTATCTTTGAAGGTTGCACTTGCCTTTTGACAAGGATATTGTTGCCCTTGGAGTTCTTTTTGGTAGATCGTCAATCGATACCTCTGTGTTGTGAACTCTGTTTTCAGGCTCCCTCTTGTGGTCACAGGTGGTATTGTGTGACTTTTGTTTTGGGCTCCCCCTGGTGGCTTTGTTTGTTATCCTGCGGGTCTGTGGCTGGATCAGCTGCCTCGTTATTCACTTGGGAGTTTCCTATTTAGCTCTGTTTCACTTCCACTTGTTGCCGGCTGTCAATGTATTCAGTGCTATTCTGATTACTCCTGATTATCTTCGGTTTCAGTCTCTTCAGGAGAAGCTAAGTTCTGTTTAATTATTTTTTGCTCATCAGTCTGCAATATGATTTCTGTGTATTATGAGTTTAGTCTAGCTTGCTAATATGTGATTTCTTGCTGCTGGTTAGCTCTGGGGTACAGAGTTGCTTCCCCCGCACCGTTAGTTGGTGCGGGGGCTCGAGCAATCTCTGCGTGGATATTTTGAATAGGGTTTTTAATTGACCACACAGTTCCCTTTCTATTTTCTGCTATCTAGTGTTAGCGGGCCTCATTTGCTAAATCTAATTTCATCTCTGCGTTTGTGCTTCCCCTTAACTCACCGTTAATATTTGTGGGGGGCTATTCTATATCTTTGGGGTCATTTCACTGAGGCAAGTGAGGACTTTCTTTCCCTCTAGGAATAGTCAGTTTCTCAGGCCGTGAAGAGACGTCTAGGATTTTCAGGTAACGTTCCACGGCTACCTATAGTTGTGTGCGGATAGGATCAGGTTGCGGTCAATTCAGTTACCACTTCCCCAGAGTTTGTAGTCTGTTTAGTTGCTTAGCTAGTCCTACTTGCGATCCTTGCCACTAGGATCATAACACCTCTGGTCAGCTTTAAAATACCTTTTCCTTTCAACCTTATCTCAGCATGTCCATCAACCCACTTTGGTACCAAGGTCTGATTTAATGTCAGTTAAAGTTAATCCTGAAAAAATAAAGTTCACCCTTAAGTTTCACAATATCCTTCAGTTCAATCAGTGGTAGAGCTACGTAGTTGAGCGATAATCTGACCAATTTGAGAGTCAACGTTCTTCTTCCAGGTGAGGCACCTAAACCCTATGCAGATGTGTCTCCTCACTTTCCCTTGTCCCAGACTTGGTCACTTTAGACCATTTTAGCATTTAATGTTTGAATAAATTGACAGCAGAAACAACACAATTGGTCATCACCCATAACCTTAAATTTAATTAAAGAGTCAATATGAGTAATCCTTGTTTTTTTAGGCTGGTATCCCAAACAAACGCTGAAGGTAGGTTATTCTGGTACTAAGGTCACCAGAAATCAGAAGTCCAAGAATCTATTTGGTAGTGTTCAATTTTCCTGCAGTGCCCCCACAGGAGAAATAAAACATTACATATTTCCTAATCAGATGAATGGGCTTTCTGTGTAAAGTATAGAAATTGTGGGTTCTTTACAGAAAGAGATGTTCCTTGTAGACATTCTGACTTATATACATTCCTCAACATTAAAAATACAACACCAGGAAGGAAAAGCCATGGTACTATGAAAATCACAGGATAGATAGACATGTTACTGATCTGCAAATGATGAAAAAATGGAAACAAAATTTTCAAATCATCTCAATTTATTCAGTATGGAGTATGAGCACCACATGCAAAAATCCCCTCACCTAACCTCTTTGGCTGCTATCAGTGACGTTATTAATGGTTCTCTGAGGAATGTTCTGCCACACTGAATGCATTTGGGCAAATCATTAAGATCCGCTGCTGGCAGCTCAATTTGCAATTTACGGTCAATATCGTCCCAGATGTACCCAATTAGACCAATTTTCAGATATCATTGTTTCCAAGAGAAAAGTGACACATGTTTTTGAGGAGGATAGACCTCCATTCCAGCCTCCATTGCCGTTTTGCTCTGCACCATGATAGCCTTTGAGAAGAGTGGAGTGAGGTCAGTGGATCACCTATAGCTGGAGGTCTGGGCTCATAACCCAATGTTGTGCAAACACCTTTTGATGGTTTGTGTAGACACTGTTTGACTCCTTACGCTTGGGATGTGACGTCCAATTTCAACACACTATTTCTTATTTTTTACATTCAACACTATTTCATGGGCAACTTCATATAAAGGGAACATCACACCAATCCTACTTGTGGGATTATGGTGAGGAGTGGCACAATGTATGGTAGCTGGACCCCTCTAGTCTTCATCCCATATGCCCTACCAGCTCAGCTTTTCCTTAATTTGATGATGGATCAAGTGGTACGGCCATTTCTCCAAAGTGTCCCGGAGCCATTTTTCAACATGATGAATATATCCAGATGTGTTGAGAATTTTGTTTCCATTTTTCCATCATTTCATCTCGGTAACTTGTCTGTCCATCTTGTGATCTTCATAATTTCACTACTTTTCCTTCTTGGTGTTGCAACGTCAATGTTGAGAAGTGCACAATGGTTCGTGGAACAGAGGACACCAATATATAGAACTCCCTAGTGTGGGAACTTGAAAGTGTTTTTTGTAAACCAAATACCATCTTAAAGAATACGATAAGCAATGTCTAACAAGATTCTCATTCTTTCTTCTTTCATGATCATAATGAAGAGACACCTGTCGACAGACGATTTCCAAAACGTCTTTGGGATGAACATCGAGGAATTTGGTCGCTTGGCTTTATGGAAGAGGAATGACATGAAGAAGAAGGCTTTGCTTTTCTAGCCTTCACCAAGCCGCTTAATAGAACTGCCATCCATAACGTTACCAATGACTCCTGGAAGAGCGAGGCAAGACTGTTCCAAGGGGCCAACGAGTTCTCCCGTCATCTTCTAACATGCCAACGTCTGCCAATGTTGCTTTATTTACAATATTTCTACCTGCCCTAGAACACTGTAACGCCCACCGCGGTATGTCCGGGGGTACAACTGTATGTATAACCCATGTATCCATGATTCTCATCACAACCAAGTGACACGAGGGCCAAAGACTCGCATGTAAGCCATGCTCGCATTCATTTCTATGTGGTTTATTACGGCGATGAAAGCTTGCCTAACCTTAGAACAAAACTTTTCATATGTACCAAAATAAGCCTGTGCTTGCTACACCCGTGTATTCACTAACACCCAGATCGGCATAGTACGGTATTATCTAATGGCCGGATTTCTCAGGCATTTCTTGCTTCCATAATTATTTATTTTATAGTCTATGTGGCTCGGAAGTCCACTAATTAGCTAATTTATCTTCTCACAGATATATCTAGAGACAGTGAAACAACAGTCACACTCTATAACCGCACATTAATGACAGCGCTATAGGAAATCAGTGATGAAAGGGCTGGAAAACCTCAGAGCTGAAATCAAAAAAACTCTTTGGCAAAATTTATTATTGCCCTTTTTATTGTAATATTGTTTTTTCCCCCATTTTTAATTTGCTCCTTATTTTTCTTTTAATTTGCACCTTTTTCAAAGACTTATATGAGTGTTCGCCTGTTTTTTGTTTTTTTTTCTTCATGTTCATCATTGGGAATTCCAGGTGTTTTCATCAATTGTAATTTTTCTAAAAAGTCACAAAATTTGGGGGCAAATGTACTCCAAGTCTCCCTGGATTGTTTTTATGTACATTCAGATTTTTTGTGTGTGCACGTTTTGCAACGTTATAGTCGAACATGCAACTTTTTTTTGTGCTGAAAAATTGGCAAAAAAAGTGAAAGGAAAAGTATTTTTTATTTATTTTGTGCAAAATGCATGAGCCATTTTGAAGAAATTGATGAAAAAAACATGAAGGAATGCCAAAACACAAAAAAAAGGAAAAGTGGTTTAACAAAAACTGCAAATGATGAATCGGTCTCGTAATTTTTAGTTTTGCCATTAGATTCCATGATGCGCTAATTATTCACAGTGGTTGGGGCTTTAGCAGATGTTACATTCGCCTGGGGCAGAAAACCTGTGGATTTTACTGACAGATTTGTGCAAACAAAATCCATGTTTCCTACTATGACTGGTTTAAGTCTAATCCCAAAAATGGCCAAAAACACAACAGGTATGCCTCATTTTTGGGTGAGATTTATACAAATTTCCTCCAATTTTTGGTCTTGGCCCTGCAAAAATTTCCCAGAATTGTTTTCAAAAATTCAGGACAAACCCAGCAAATTCCAAACTTTCAGCAACTGTAGAACTCTGCAACAGAATACGCACCAATCCGCGCCTTGTCAGTTACTGCTGTGGATTTTCTGTGCAGATTTTTTATATATATTGCAGAGGTGAAATCCTCGTGAATCTATGTTTAAGGGCTCATTTCCACATGTGAGTCACACGTCCGTATCTCGCATGTGGAAACCAAGCCCTGGTGCCGGCACTCAGGAGCGGAGCTGTGCAGCTCCATGTGTTCCTATGCGGCCGCACACTCCGCTCCAATGTGCCGACGCCAGAACTTGGTTCCCACATGCGAGACACGGACGTGTTTCTCGCATGTGGAAACAAGCCCTAATCCTTACTTCAGCTAAAAAAATATGCTGCGTGTGGACACGGCCTTTGTGTCTTTCAATTAAACCCTAAGTAGTGGAAGAGAAGTGGTCTAGCTATGTAGAGTTTGGTTAATAGCGTAAGCTTCGAGAGCTTTGGAAGGGAGTTGCCCATATTTTGGAGACTTTTTTTTACCTAAGTGCATATTTTCAGGGCTAAAATCATTTTTTCCATTGAGTTTCATTGAAGATTTTGCCTCCTATAACTTCTGTGTGGCACTGTCAATGAAAGAGTTTACTGAGAATCCATCAGCGAGCTCATTCTTGGGATCTGTTGGTGGAGTTTGTAGTTCTTTTTATTTGTCTTTTTTTTAGCTCTTCTCTGATTTATGACCACAGTCCACTTGGCGGTTGAATGTGCAGGAAAACTCAAAGCCTTTCAAAGCCAAATGCTGCAAATTCTTTTTATGAAAGCCAGTTGCAAAATGATTTTTAGTTCGAAATGCATGCATTTAAGTAAAAAAAATGTCCTTACATGTGGACAACCTCTTTTAAGGAGACAATTTGTGCGTGAAGTCTTATTGACAGTGCTCCATAGAAAAAGTATATTTGTTTGTTGCCAGCATAAGGCTGACATGAGACACTTTAAGGTGAAGTTACTTATCTAGGCCTACAGTCATGGACGAAAGTGTTGGCACCCTTGAAATTGTTCCAAAAAATGAAGTATTTCTCCCTGAAAATTATAGCAATTACACATTTTGTGATAGACCTGTTTATTACCTTGGGTAATCTTCAGATTTAATTATGCATTGCTCACAGTCAAGGCACCCACTGCCAGAGGCAGCAAAACAACTCAATAACACTTTTGAACCTCCACCATATTTGACTGTAGGTACTGTGTTCTTTTCTCATTCTATTTTCGATAAACAGTAGCATGATGTGCTTTACAAAATAGTTCTATCCTGGTCTCACCTGTCCACAAGACTCTTTCCCAGAAGGATTTTGGCTTGCTCACATACATTTTGGCAAATTGCGGTCTAGCTTTTTTATGTCTCTTTGTCAGCAGTGGAGTCCTGCCGCGTCTCCTGCCATGCCATTTGATTTCACTGAAATGTCGACGGATAGTTTGCACTGACATTGATGCACCCTGTCCACAGGGTCTACTGGAGTCTACAGGATAGCTTGAATTTCTTTGGAACTTGATTGTTGCTGCTTATCCACCATCCGGACTATCCCATGTTGCAACCTTTCATCAATTTTTCTGTACCGTCCACATCCAGGGAGATTAGCTACAGTGCCATGGGTTGTAAACTTCTTGTTTTTGTTGCACACTGTGGACAAAGAAACATAAAGATCTCTGGAGACGGACTTGTAACCTTGAGATTGTTGATATATTTTCAACAATTTTGGTTCTCAATTCCTCACACAGTTCTCTTCTCGTCAGACAGTTCTCTTCTCCTGTTTTTGTTCTCCATGCTTAGTGTTGCACACACAGATACACAATGCAAAGATTGAGTCAACTTCTCCCCTTTTTAACTGGTTTCAGGTGTGATTTTCACATTGCTCACACCTGTTACTTGCTACAGGTGAGTTTGAACGAGCATCACATGCTTGAAACAAAGTTGTGTATTCACAATTTTGGAAAGGTGCCAACAATTTTGTACAGACCATTTTGTGGGTTTTGTGTGAAATTATGTCCTTTCTTTTTGCTCATTTTTTTTTGTTGTCCCAATATACATAAAAAACATATGTAATTGCAATGCTTTTCTGGGTGAAATACTTCTTTTTCTGGAATAATTTCGGCAATTACTGTGTACAAGGTATGTCCTGTAAATACAGATATTGAGACACCCAATATTGCTTATAACAGACTAAATATAAATTCAGGGGCGTTAGTGGTGGCGTGAGAAAACCAAAACACCACTGTATAGCAATCAGGGGCATCTCCAAAAAAAAACATATACTTAACCAGTAAGAGACAGAGCGTTATAGCCTTAGTGATACATTAAAAAAACATACTTCATTAGCAGAAAAATAAAGAATATAGTGTCAGTTAATATATATAAGATAGTAAATTGGAAAGGCTGTGTGGGCAACGCTATGTGGAGCCCAGAAATGTCAAGACACACAGGGGAGGGTATGGTGCAGTGGGTAAGATAGAGATATAATTCTATATAAAGATAAGTAAAGATATGTAAAAATGTCATATGGTAAGTACGGTATATCACAAATAAGTAAATAATAGTCCTAAGAATCCATTAAATAAATATAGATCCCAGCTGACAAAGTAACAGATAGTCGGCTTAAGTATGGGAACCTAAATTGTATTGTTAGGATACATTTAGTACGGGGACAAATAGTGATGTAGGTCAGATTCATTACCCGATGATGTGATTAAATTGACAGTATCGCACCACCTCCTGATGAAGCTGTGCTTACGGCGAAACCCGCATAGAGGATTCTCTTTAAAATGTTTGATCACTTCTTGGACAACCCCTTCTCGATTCGATTGTTTGCATCTTTTCTAATATATTAACACCTGTACTCATCTCGGGTGCCGACCCCAATCCAACAGTGTCGGAACTCGCGTTCCCACGGTTCATTTAAGGTTTTTTAAGGCCATGAGCTCTGTGCCCAATCAGCCCAGACAACCCCTTTAAGATGCCAACGGGTACTATTTTTGTTTACCTATTTTGCCCTTTTTTAGAGTAAAAAATTTTCCAGATCCATTAAAATATCTCACGTTAGTCTTCAACCGCGCAAAAATAAGATTCCACACATTCTGTACTCCACTAAGGTAACAGAGCACAATTGTTTAAAACTTTTTTTTAACATTTTGAAAAAGTTGCGTATAATGAAGTAGGTTAAAACTTATGGATCAGAAAATCGAACCCATAATTCTAAACAAAAAAATAGACAATACCAAGTAAGGCTATCAGCAAAAAGGCACAAATTATATAATAAATAAGGCACAAACATAAAACAATTAAAACATTTTTACTCCAAAAAAAGTGCGAAAGCTATAATGAATCAGACAAAAAATCTGCAGTGAAATCCCTTTGTGCTATACGCAGATTTCATGTCTGATTTTTTGTCCAATTCATTATAGCCAATGAATTTCCATGCCGCACATTATATGTGAATTCAGTCTTAAAGTTCGGGCTGGGGGCTTCTCCATTTGTGATCATCTACGATACAGAAGAGAATAGGTTGAGAAATTCCCGATTGTGTGTAATCTGCTGGTAATGATGTAATTCATCTATAAATCCTCTAGGGGGAGTATGTTTCCTATATACATTTTACTCCTGTAAATTGCATGTTTCAATTTCCAAGATCTCTTTAAAAAAAAAAAAAAGGAATATTTTTTTTTTTTTTTATGCCCTACTAATCTATCCATTATTACTATTTGCCGTTTATTTTAGAATGGTTTTCCACCTCTCTAAATGAAATGAAATATTTTTGTCTAAAAAAATAATTTTTGGAATTAAGTTCCATTAAAAAATGTTGCACCGTTTCCTTTCTGGAGCCTGTACGCGACAGTCTATTGCTGCGGAATGGGTTAACTAAGAACCTGTCAGTGAGCTCATTCTCACAGGACAGTTTCTTAACTTTTTTTATGCGTCTTTTTCTGACTTCAGATGATTCCTAACCACAGGATGAAATTGTGATTCCTTTGCAACTCATGTGACAACCAGGCCGCAGGTGAAATATGTTTGCTGCCTAAATTATATGTTTTATCAATTTGCAACAAAGATTCTAGAAAGCTGTATAAATCTTAATATATAAATTAGTATAAATTCTTATATATGTCGTGACTTGTATTGCTTAAGATTATTGTACCTGTTTTTATTATGTATACCCCTCCTCACATGTAAAGCGCCATGGAATAAATGGCGCTATAATAATAATAAATAATAATATATAAGATAATATATCATAACCACAATTTATTCCACTGTGGATGTTTTAAGAGAAAAAAAAAGGAAATTAAAATCAAATATTTTCTGCTTTATGATAAAAAATAAAATATCCATAGTATTGTTACTATAGATATAAATAGGGAATAAAATATTTACTATTAATACTTCATTCATTATGGTGAGAAGAATGTGACGGAGTCTATATACTGTTCCCCCGGTGATAAATAATGTCGGATTGTAGAATCTTTTTCTCACTTTTAGTCTAAGGCGAATCTTAAATATTCAGCAACCGTTTTAACATATTGGGAGAATATTGGCGCCAACGTCAACGTTTTTGTGTACAGTCACTTTGACGGGGATTATAGTTTATCGTGGCCCCTTTAGACTAGTCAGTAATCGGTGAACGAGTATTTGTAGGAACGCTCTTTCCAGATCACCGGACGTCACCCGACGATGAGCAAAGATTATTATCGACAAGTCACCATGTGTTGTACAGGTGATAACGTGTATTAACCATCGTTCTGCGCTCCTACAATATGCGACAGGCGCTCTAAACCGTCCAGTAAATGTCTGATGATCGGCTTTCATATGGCCGCAGTCAATTAATCACCAGCATTTAGTGAGGAGCGAACGTGCTCGGATGACGTGTTATCCGAACATGCTCCTTTCCTAACCAAGTGTCAAAATAGGGCTTTTTGGTAAAGCACATCATTCTACTGTTTATCGAAAATAGATGCTACAGAGACTTGCGTAGGAGTTAGTCTCCAAAACCATGGTTTGTGCTGCCATGACTGAATTACCAGTGGTAATATAACACCTGTGGGTGCCACTATACCTGTGGGTGCAACAATACAGATCATTATTAGTGGGGCACATTGTCTCACGCTCTTATGGACGTTGCTCTTTTAATGGCTCCTTGTCTGGTCCTCATTAGGACAAGATTCTGGAGAATTCTTATACCCAATAGAGCACTTTCATCCTCGCTGCTCCATTCATTCTCTTTGTGACTGCCAGGAAAAGCTGAGTGCAGCGCTCAGCAGCCCCATGTGGAATGAATGGAGCGGAAGCCAAGTATGAGCACTGCCTCGCCATTCTAACCAGGAGTGAAGTGCCCTATAGTGCCGATCAGTGCAGGTCTCCGCAGTCGGACTCCCACCGATCAGTAGGTCATCAGTGTGGATAGGTGGTAACTAGAGACAGGCGAACCCGAACTTATAAGTTGGTGGTTCATACCGGACAGTTAGTTTCCGGTGCTAAACTCCAAACGCAACTTCTCCCGGAAGTCCATTGCTATATTCTTGGGAAAGTCCTGGAGGAGAGAGAGAAAGAATGAATTTTTAAGCTCAAGACTTTGGGTCACCAATGTTTTCAATGGGGTTCAGGTTCAAGTTTGGGTACAGTTCTGTTATCCAAACCAAATTTTTAATAAAGTTCAGGTCGGTAACCAGAACCCGAACTTCCACAACCCGCTCATCTCCAGTGATAACTTGTCTTCACCGGACAACCCCTTTAATTTGTATAATGAGACGCATCTTTACCTTTTTCTTTAGTTTATCTATGAACCCTGCTTGTGATTTCTATGAAGAGCAGCTCTATTAAGATTGCTGGAGAAGTAGTCGCATCCTTGTGCCGCTACTATATCATGCAGACTCAAATGACTCCTACAAGATGTATAGACCTACATGTGTGGCCTTTGTAAGATGGATTCATGGTGGTCCTCCACATGTGGACACTCGTATGACCTCTAGACCATGCCTTTATATGACTACTTACTATAAGATGCACCCATCCATGTATCTTCTATAGGATGCTTATAAGGTGACCTATGTAAGACGCATACGAGGCCTGTAGAGCGAGCTCATGTGACTGCCCTACGAGATATATAAGGTTTACTGATCTGACCCCTATAAGATGAATATCAATTCCTCCCATGTGACCCCTATAGAATGCATTCATTATTCTATACGATATATCAGTACATTCAGCGCATAGTATCGGACATATTGGGTATCAGCTTATCCCTAATTTGTGTTCGGTGCCCGCATCCCTCCACCAATTCCTTGTTCCTTTTCTTCAGAGCGAACTGGATATAAACTACCACAAATACTGAGAATTATCAGTCATAGGCCATGGACAGAAATACGGCTGATTCCCTTTAAGAAGCCTGAGGCTGAACGTTACAAGGATATTAATGAGATAACCTGAGGGACTAGCGCCACGGGATGAATCACATCTGGAGATGGTTAATCTGTTTTCTAAGAAAGTGCTGAGAGGAAGGAATAAGCATGTTACTGACTGTTGCCCAAAGAGCACAAGACAATCAGATATGGATCTGACTCCCTTAATGGCGTTAATTTGCAAATAGCGTCATGCTTTATGTCCCCGCCTGGGTTAACTCTTTACCAGATGGCGCTACTTAAAGAGCAATCATTACCGTCATATGGAAATCATGACTGGTGACTCCTGATAGAATCACGTCCTGGTGCGCTCTCGGGGTGCGTTCATACTACTGTTTTTTTTTCCAGGATTTTTGAGCAGTCTGCTTTGAAAAACACCGGAAAAAGCATGTTCAAAAGATTCTTCCTATTCATTCCTATTTAAAAACAACTTCCTGTTCATATGTTCAGGCTCTTGAGCGTGTTTTAAAGGGAATCAGTCATCAGTGTTTTCCTATGTAATCTGAGAGCAGCATGATGCAGGGGCAGAGTCCCTGATTCCAGCCATGTGCCACTTACGGGGCTGCTTGCTGTCATTTTGATACAATCACTATTTTATCTAGCAGAGCTCCACATGCTGAGCCCTATATAACTCCGCCCACACCACAGACTGGGCAGCTTTCTAAGTACACTGTGCATAGGCAGAAAGCTGCCAATCAATGGTGGAGGCTGAGTTGGACTACATGGCATGAGCCAACTAGTCCTGTAATGATAATCACTATGATGATACAACACTAATTTTATTGAAACAGCATCACTGCCTAGTAAGTGGCACATCACTGGAATCAGGGTCTCTGTCCCTACAAAAAAAATTTGCTGAAGGATTCACATTAAACACTTCATGTTTTCTTCACCAAACGTTTAAAATAAGTGCCATGTACAATCCTCAGACATTTTCCGTTAGGAGGAGCAAAATACTTTACAATACAAGGCCAAAAATTAAACCGCCCAGTAGATGCCTAGGAGTGTATTTGAGCTTTTATTCAATGTTTTCTCTGTAAAAATGCTAGTGTTTTTTCATAATGGTTGATAAAAATCGTCCCAAAATGCTCAATAACAGCAAAAAGAAAATGTTTACAGAAAACAGCAACTATAAAATTACCAAAATGCTTCAGGATAAAAAAGAAAAGCAGCTGCGTTTACCAAAGGAATTTCTGCTACAAAATCTTGTTGTTTTTGACAGCCAGAAAAAAAGAGTATAGTGTGAACATGAAGGGACATCATGTAGTAGAAAGTGTGTAAATGGAGGCGTTGTGCTGCTCCTTTCTTTTTTCTGTATCTATATAATATATTCCGTTGGTTTTGCATATTTTACGTAGAGTATAAAGCATTAAGGATTTTCTTATTTATGGAATAAAATTTCCAGAATTCCCTGGCCATGCACAGTAGATGTATTGGCCCAACATGCCGATTTCAGCAAGGCCCATCTAATATGTATGGGCGCCTTCTCTCTTGTGATATCAGATGTTCTGGGAGATCAGGATCGGGCAGTTGGATTACAACATGCCCTATCCTTTTTGTTCTTGGGGAGATAATCCTCTGCCCAAGGATTGTGGCAGTAGCTTAATGTTCAAATACACATTAGATTAACGTTGGCCAAATATTTAACGTATATGGGGGCCTCCTGACTCTCTTCCGACAGGGGATGTCGGTGTGGAGAGAAGGGTAGGGTTGTTGGAATTTCAACACCCGATCCTTTTATTTCAGGAAAGATAAGCTGCTGCCAGAGGTGTCTGGCAGCAGCTTTTTCCTTTCTCCTCACTGAAAACAGATGAACTCCTGAGTACTTAAAGCATTTGAGGGAGTTGGGAGACATGGCCTTATGGAGAACGAGCTTTCGGCCAACAGTCTTCTCATCTGTATGGTTGGATTGATATGTATGATATCAGCTGATAGCTATCTGATGGGCATGGCCGGCCTTGGACTCTACCCATTAGGTAGTCCTCACCTACTGACATATATAACAGTAAGTGACATCACTTGTGAGTAGAGATGAGCGAACTTGAGGATGGTCGCGTTCGACCAAACTTTTCTCCAAAGTTCAGTCCGGGTACCACTCTACCCCATATAAGTTAATGGGTACCCAAAGTTTGGTGCTGTAAAAGTGTTGTAAATTGGTCGTAGTTAGAGCTAGGGGGCTGCCAAAAGAAGCAAAGTACCCCCACAGAATATCTCTATCTTCCCTCCCTTCTCTTTCTCTCCTGTCTCTCATCTTTCTCTCTTTTCCCAGAACTCCAAACACTGAAATGGACTCCGTGTTCGGAGTTACCGGACACCTAGGTATGAATCCTGAACTTTACAGTTTGGGTTCGCTCATCTCTACCTCTGGGTATTCTGGCCTTCCTGATCTAGGTTTATGGGTTGGTAATTTTCCTTGCCCTCCACTGTCACTAAATGAAGCACAACCTCGGCCATGTGGCCCCATGTGTGGACTTGTAAAATGTGACGTTATTGGATGTGGGACTGATGGCCGACGGCCATACACAAATACCCGAATGGGGCCATAAGTGGGAAAATAAGGCTTTAATTATTTTTCTATTATAACATAGACAAGTCTTATGAAGAGTCTGCAAATTTGTAGTTGTAAAAGAATCTTATTACCTGCTACATAGAGAGCCGTAAATAAGAATGCGAGAAACAGAAGACACAGCCAAAAAAAAACCCAGCTGGTAGATTGCATCCAAAAACCCTGTATATATATCATCTTCATATTATCATATCTCATGGAAGCTTGCTAAAATCTGGAAGAAGATCTATAATCTTCTCTGGAGGATTCCTGCTTGTGTGTCCTAACTTCACCTTGGCCATAAGACGGTGTGAAGTAAGTTCCCGACTTGTGTAGTATCCTGCTCATTTATGGCACAAATCATGATATAAAGGGTTAGAAAAACAAGGTTGTTTTTTTTTTTTTTCAAAAACTGCGCCTCCCTTGTCCACAGGTTGTAAATGGTATTGCAGTTTAGCTCTGTTTACTGTAATGGAGCTAAGCTGTAATACCAGACACATCCATGAGCAGATGTGGCGCTGTTTCTGGAAGAAAGCAGCCACAATGTACAATCTCACTTTTGCCATCCATAGACCTCAAGTGTTAAAGATGATTATTGTTGGTACGGCTTATGAATATTATTACAAAATTGTAGTAGAAGCAATAAAAATATGGAGTCACATTTACTATTAAGGGTCTCTTTAAAGGGGTTGTCCGCAGTGTTTGGTTCAGTGCTCGTGTAACGTCCTCGCTTGATCTTGAATCCAGTAAACCAGTGGGAGATGCAGCACTGACTACTGAGGGGGCAGCACCAGTCCAGGAGGAGGGTATGAATTATTTTTTGTCACCTCCCTGGGTCTATAAATAGTGGAAAACTCCTTTAAGTACTATTGCACTTAACCTTAGGCCGGTTTCACACGTCAGTGGCTCCGGTACGTGAGGTGACAGTTTCCTCACGTACCGGAGCCACTGACACACGTAGACACATAAAAATCAATGCATCTGTGCAGATGTCATTGATTTTTTGCGGACCGTGTCTCCGTGTGCCAAACACGGAGACATGTCAGTGTTCGTGGGAGCGCACGTATTACACGGACCCATTAAAGTCAATGGATCCGTGTAAAACACGGACCACACACGGACCTTCTCTGTGTGCAGTCCGTGTGGCGTGCAGGAGACAGCGCTACAGTAAGCGCTGTCCCCCCCACATGGTGCTGAAGCCGCAATTCATATCTTCTGTGCAGCAGCGTTTGCTGCATAGAAGATATGAATAATAGTGTTTAAAAGAAAGATCTATGTGTCCGCCGCCCCCCCACCCCCTGTGCGCCCCCCGCTGTTCTGAAAATACTCACCCGCTCCCTCGTTGGCTGTCGATGCTTCCTGGTCTGGCTGCGCCTTCTACTGTATGTGGTCACGTGGGGCCGCAGATTAGAGTCATGAATATGTGGCTCCACCTCCCATAGGGGTGGAGCCGCCTATTCATGACTGTAAATGAGCGGCCCCACATGACCGCATACAGGAGAAGATGGGGCCAGACCAGGAAGCAGCGACAGCCAACGAGGAAGCGGGTGAGTATTTTCAGAACAGCGGGGGGGGGGCGCACAGGGGGTGGGAGGGCGGCAGACAGATAGATCTTTCTTTTAAACACTATTATTCATATCTTCTATGCAGCAAACGCTGCTGCACAGAAGATATGAATCGCGGCTTCAGCACGATGCAGTGTACCGCACGCGTGGGTACCACACGCTCCGTGTGGTACCCACTCGGCACACGGGCAGCACACGTGTGCCGCACGTATGGCCTACGTGAGCTCACGGGCACACGGACACGGATAACTCCGGTACCGATTTTTTCCGGTACCGGAATTATCTGGACGTGTGGGACAGCCCTTACGCATACGAATAGCCTCCTACATGCTCTTGTCCATAGGGGCATTATAAGGACATGTGCACACATCTTTTTCAGACGGATTCTGTCTGGAGAACACCTGAAAAAGCATTAAAAAAAGGTAAAAAATAATGAATATATGCACAGCAATGTCAAAACGACTTGCTGTGCACATGTGCCGACTTTTGTCACTTCTTTTAACTGTTTCAGGCTTTGAAAGCCGAGACTCCGCTAAAAGCAGCGACCTCTCCATTGTCCTGATGGCTTCCGCATGGAAGAAGCCGCTGATTCATCTTAAACTTTTAAAGAGGGATTAGGAAAGATATCAAAAAAGGCATCTTCTGCTAAAACATACGCCCTGTGCACATAGTCTGGATTCCACCTGAAAAAAAAAAAACGGAAAAAAAATGAACATAATACATAGCAATGTAAAAACGACATTTCTGCGCACATGTTCAGTGTTTTGTGACTTTTTTTTTTTTAACGTCTTAAGGGTTACAAGAAACGACGTTCATTCTTCGGGCGGCATCGTTTGTAATAAACCTGCTCTTTATAAATAGCACCTGGGAAAGATTATGACAAAATTACCAGCGAAACCGTTGCAGGAAAAAGACTGCAGAATTTTTTCCTGAAGCGTCTTTGCCTAGGAAATCCATGGCGCCTTTGTTGGAATTGTGTGCACAAAGCCTTAGAGAAGAAAATGTTGTCATCAGAATAGATTTAGTTTATTTAAACCATGAATTAAATGGACTGGAAAGCTGTCAGCCACTTTTTCTGAGCTAGAAATGTGCTGAAATGTCACTCACCTTTACCCGCTGATCTCGGCTGGTCGTACGCGACCATGAGCAATGATATGCTCAGGAAAGCAAGGATTTTAATATTGCACAGTGAGGCATTAATCATGGTTGCTTGCCAGTTATCGTTATTATCACTAGTGCCATTTCTGTCTCCTGTTTGGATCCTTAAGCTTCTCAATTGCATCTTTATGATATTTGTTATTGCATCCATCTATCTTGTTTCAAATTGCCATACACTTAGGTCAAAATGATATTTCCCCAGGGGTTAACACAATTCTAGGAATTGGATCCTTACTAAGGTTGGCTGAGCTAAATTCTCTAGATCTGTCACATTCTTCTTCATTGTTTGGTCCATCTCCACTCATTTTATATTCATGTTTATCAGAGAGTCATATATTCTCACTTCCCCATGCACTGAACATGCGAGCCATAGTTATGCCTTTTTAAATTTATCCAAGCCACCCAGATGACAAAATATGGGTTCAGTTGTTAGGGGGAAAATGAAATTCCACCATGTTGTTTTCAGGTCCAAAATGTTGTTATAGTGGTCAGAGATCTATATTTATATAGCTCCAATTTCTCTTGTAAATCGTGACTTCTAGCTGTCTGCAGTCACCACCAGGGGGAGCCTAACTGCATACTGTTCCCAGATACAACTCAATAATAATCCAGTATGCGGTAAGCTCCCTCTAGTGGTGACTGTGCATAGCCAGACGTTTATCCTTCAACTCCATGGCCCCGATTGATCATTTGCATTATTTTTGTTACTTTTCTTTTTTTCTCTTGTCTTAGTCATTGCACCAAATTCTTCAAAACTGCTCACACTGATCAATAGTTTTGATCAAAGTCAAAAATGCTTTTTCTTTTCGTTCTGATTCATCATTTGTGTGTTTTTATAAAGTCTCTTTTCTATCATGTGGTTCTTGAGTTTTGGGCAAAATCAAAAATTGTTTTTACTTTTTTAACCTTTTTTCACGCCTGTTGCATGTTTTGCCTAATGCTGCAAACATTTCGCAAATTAAGAATAAAAAAATGTCTGACGTACATAAGATCACTCCAGGAAGGAGACTGGAGTACATTTCCACAAAGTGCAAATGATGACACCCAGAAAAAAACACCTGGAAAGCCTAAACCCTGTTCACAATGCCAAACTAAAAAAAAAACAGATGAACACATAAAAAAGTGATTTTTTTTTTCTTTCTAAAAAGGTGCAAATGAAAAGACGAATATAGCACAAACAAAAAAACTGGGGCAAAAGGCACAAAACCAGACAAAAATGCAAAAGCAACGATGAATCGGGCCCTATATCTGTAAAGGGGATTTGGAGCTCAGTATGAGAAAAACGAAGCTCTCACTAATAAATGATGGAATTATAAAAACTCGAAATTCTGTTTAAGGACAAACATGATTATGGTAAGTGGTAGCTCTGCCATGGTTTAGAAATCCAAGCCATCTCCACACATCGGAAAAAGGTATCACTGTGTATAGATGAATTTCAGAACTTTTGCAACCTCGGCATGTGCAACATATAAGCCACTTCTTGCAGCGCAATGCCATTTTTCCAGGTCCTGCGTGTAAATCTCATACTGTCCTATCCCCAAGCATGTAAAGAAAAAACAACCTCATGGCTTTCTCATGGTCGGACGAAGTGACGGTTCCATCAACCCGAAGGAAATGTATATTTATCGATACGTTTCATTTTCTACTCATTGAATGTATGCAATCTGTTTTTTGTAGTCTTGTTCCGTAAGCATGGGCTCTGACAAGCGATTGTGCGGTTGCTACAGAGTAATTTCGCCGATCCGCCCTCCAATATACAGACAGTATATCACTAATGACATTTTATAGTCCGGAGTCCACATCGCTGCAGTAGATCAATATCTTCCTATTGATACAATGTTATCCGCTTTCACTGTACAGGTAAATGACAAGACGGTTCTGCATTTGATATTTCGTTTCTGTGATTTCTTATTTTGCAGTGCAGATAATGACCATGTGCTACAAAAATAAAGATCTTTCACTCACTTTTTGCCTTTGGCGTTATTCCAGCTTTGCACTCTTACTAAATGTATGAACTTCTGCGTTACAAAACTATTGTTTTTGCATTTTCTTGGGATTTTTTTGGATTTCAATTGCACTTGACTTTCAGACTCATCTATATGCAGAAATGGAACCGGAAGGAAGGGTTATCGATGAGGCACCATGTAATGTTTGCTCTACCCCATGCAATGAATGGAAAATGGAGGAGTAGGGAGGAGTTTGTGTTACGCAGTCAGATGGCCATATAAATTGGAACGGGATCGGAACGTTGTGCACGGACTGGCCGGCGGCTCTCACAACCTCAACGTAACAGCTTCATAGAAATATATAAAGCTGTGATGGTCGGGTTGGGAAAGCTCCCGGCCAGTCCAAGCACTACTTTCCGATCCTGGTCCGATTTATATGGCCGTCTGACTGGGGTCTTAGTGAGAATGAGGACTATCATGGGGACGTTCCTGCTCAACATGGAAAGGAGAGAAGAAAAAATATCTGTACTAGTTTTCATAGTGCTCTGCTTCAACTTCCTATGCCTTTTACCTTCTGCTTTCACCAAGACTTCCCCTCAGGGGAGGTCATACTAATAGGTAAATGGTCCCACAGACACCTTAAAATGTTTCTATTTTCTAATAAAAAAATCATAAAAAGTTCTGAGCTAATTAAAGGATTTGTTCTAGATGTCTGATAGGTGTGTTTCCCAGAATTGGGGTTCCTTTTCATGGGTCATTGTACATCGGAAAATCACCAGGTATGTATATCTCTCTCCATAATAGTTCCATAGAAGTGAATAGAAAGAACCAAGCATAAATGCCCAACTTATTATTCATAGAAGTAGGACCCATGTTCTCGCGATAGTTGTTAGTCTGAGAAATGTATACATAAAAATGCATTGGAACTTCAAGATCAAGAATATTATTTAGCTCTTTAAACGGAAAAAAAATCCTAAGTTTAGCAATGCAGCTTATCGGTAAAGCTTCTGACTGCCATGCAGGAAGTTGTGAGTTTGAATCCTGGGACAAACCACATTTTAAAAAAAATGAAAGCATAGAGATTGAGGGGGGCCTTCCCACATTGTCCTGAGAAATAGAATCTACACATACAGAACATGGAATGATCAACAGCATGCAGTGCAACTGAGCCCCATGCGGTATGTATGCCCCCATGGTCATCCTGGCTGATACAGACAGTATATAGAGTTGTTCTCAACAGTTTACATACCCCAGCAGAATTTTTGCTTTCTTGGATTTTTTTCAGAGAATATGAATGATAACACCTACACTTTTCCTCCACTCATGGTTAGTGGTTGGGTGAAGCCATTTATTGTCAAACTACTGTGTTTTCACTTTTTAAATAATGACAACCCAAAACATCCAAATGACCCTGATCAAAAGTTCACATACCCTGGTGATTTTGGCCCGATAACATGCACAGAAGTTGACACAAATGGGTTTGAATGGCTACTAATGGTAACATCCTCACCTGTGGCCTGTTTGCTTGTAATCAGTGTGTGTGCATAAAAGTTGAGTGAATTTCTGGGATCCAGACAGACTCTTGCATCTTTCATCCAGCCACTGACGTTTCTGGATTGTGAGTCATGGGGAAAGCAAAACAATTGTCAACGGATCTATGGGAAAAGGTAGTTGAACTGTATAAAACAGGAAAGGGATACAAAACGATATCCAAGGAATTGATAATGCCAGTCAGCAGCGTTCAAACTGTGATTAACAAATGGAAAACCAGGGGCTCTGTAAAAACAAAACCACGGTCAGGTAGACCAACAAAAATGTCATCCACAACTGCTAGGAAAATTGTTCGGAATTCAAAGAAAAACCCACAAATAACATCAGCTGAAATACAGGACTCTCTGAAAACTAGCAGTGTGGCTGTTTCACGATGCACAATAAGGAGGCACTTGAAGAAAAATGGGTTGCATGGTCGAGTTGGCAGAAGAAAGCCATTACTGAGCAAATGCCACAAAGTATCTCACCTACAACACACAAAATAGCACAGAGACAAGCCTCAAAACTTCTGGAACAAGGTAATTTGGAGTGATGAGACCAAAATTGAACTTTTTGGCCACAGCCATGAACGTTACATTTGGAGAGAGGTCAACAAGGCCAATGATGAAAAAAACACCATTCCTACTCTACACTCGCTGACAGAAGTTTTGTCGCTTATCCATGTTATGTAATTAAAAGCTTATAACCTGAGGTTAAATTCATCCATTGGTTGTATAAATTATTCTTTTGAAAGCTGAAACTCTCCTAAATGTGGTTTAGGTTAAGAAAATAAATTGGCATCAATGCAGAAATATTGCTCAGTTAATGGACACAGAATGGTCAGATTTTGGCAAGACAAAAGTTTTGTCGCCTGGTCATATAATGCACCCAATCCTAGTTTACATCCTCACCTGTGCTCAGTAAATGATCAGTTAATTAGTGTGTGTGTGTGTGTATACAAAAGAAACACAGCACCCCAGACCTTCACTTGAACTACAACTTGAGCTCTGACAACATGCCAAAAATCCACCCTGCAACCAAAGCCTCTATTATCAAGAGGCTGAAGACCAGATTCACTGCAGAGGTGGCTGGCACCTTTAATATGTCTCAGTGTCAAGTACAAAGAATTAAAAAAAGATTTGAAGAGACTGGAGATGTGTTTGACAAGCCCAGGTCCGGCAGACCCCGCAAGACAACTGCTCAGGAGGAATAAAGTTTGCTGGTTAGAAAATCCATAGCAAGCCCTTCTTCCACTGCAGCAGAGCTCCAACAGGCCTGGTTACCTCAAGTCCCTGTGTGAACTAGAACAGTTTGTAGGATTCTGTCTCGAAATGGCCTCCATGGTCGAATCAGTGCCCGGAAGCCAGCACTAAGCAAAAGGAAAATAAAAAACCGTGTGGCATTTGCAAAGTCCCACAGCCTGCTAAACAGATGGACACTGGAAAAGTGGCAGAAGGTGGATTGCTCTGATGAATCTTCAGTAGAATTACACCACAGCCGCCGCTATTACTGTAGGAGACCTATTGGAGCCGTATGGATCTAAAATACACCCAGAAAACAGTTAAATTTAGTGGTGGAAAGATCATGGTCTGAGGTTACATTCAGTATGGGGGTGTGCGAAACATTTGCAAGATGGAAGGCAATATCAATAGCCTAAAATATCAAGAAGTATTAGCTACCTCTTATATTCCAAATCATAAAAGAGGTCAAATTCTGCCGGGGTAGGTAAACTTTTGAGCACAACTGTATTAGTTGTAAAGACCCCCATACACATTATCAGCTCATATGGGCGGGTTCAGACAACTTGAATCTGTATGAGAACCTTAAAGAGGTTCTTCTAAGTTGAGAAGTTGTCTCCTACTATCATAGGTGTGTCAGGCTGTAGACAGTCGCACTGCATCTGGCTGCAGAAGGTCTCAGTGGTTGGCCTTGCAGACTAGTGGCCACGTCCCCCAGCCTTAATGGTGTCACCTGGATCAGTGTTTTTATAACTCCCAACTTCCTGTTGGGAGTTGCGTGTGTAATTTTCTATTTGAAACCACAACATGAAGAGCAGACTCACAAAATCCTTGTCAAATGACAAATGCACTCGCAGGGTGCAGCAAGCCCCCGATAATAAATGCTAAACCAGCACAGGTGCAAGCTACTGATGAGAGCAACCACCCACTCGCCCAAATATTAGAGGGGTTGGCTGCCTAGTAGCAAAAATGCACACAAGTAAGACTTGCACAAGACGCTATTCACACAGATAAATGTGATGCACAGTGTCTGGACAACCTATTGATCACGCCCATAGTATTAGCAGGCGGGCCGTCCAGCACTATATATATACATGCAACACACAAGGAACAACATAAAGGGGCCCTGCCGCACCCTGCAAAAAGATGATAAAAAGTGCAAAAAAGATGAAAAATTTAATAATGTATATAATACATTAGATGAGGTATTAGTTACAATTTTGGCCAAAATGGATAAGCTTACAGCCCAACATCAAGGGTCCTCACCAACCTGCAAGTCCTACTCTAATATCAAAAACAGCTAACATAGAAAAACTCAAAAAAAAACACAACATGAAGAGCAGACTCACCAAATCCTTGTCAAATGACAAATGCACTCGCAGGGTGCAGCAGGCCCCTGATAATAAATGCTAAAGCAGCACAGGTGCAAGCTACTGATGAGAGCAATCACCCACTCGCCCAAATATTAGAGGGGTTGGCTGCCTAGTTGTGCTGCTTTAGCATTTATTATGTTTACATTTATTTATTATAAATGCGAGTGCATTTGTCATTTGACAAGGATTTGGTGAGTCTGCTAAGCTAAGTTTTCCCTTGTTTTGTGTATCCTAGCTGTCTTTAGTGATAGTGGGGTACGACCAGCGTTTACCTCTTCCTTCCCTAAGCAGGGCTTACCGTTGGGGTCTGACAGGGACTAGGTATCTTGCTCGGCGATAGGTGCGGAACCTATTTAAGGTCTCTTAGGGCAGACAGGGTACGTTAGATCTGCCCAGGGGTCTCCACTCCCTGCTTTCCTAGTGTTGGGCCCCCATTCCCCTTATAACTTTTTGTTGCCCTAAGTCTGTCCTACACTGTGCGTGACACCTACCCTTTAGATTGGGAATAATTTCCTTATAGCCTGAGGTCGGACCCCTGCAGATCCTGAAAACCAAATCTATGGGTGTCCCAATGGTACGACCCCTTTAAGACCTGGAGATAAGTTGGGCCTGTCATCCACTTGTGATCACTTCCTACAAATATCATGTACATACTGTATCAGGGGGGATGGGACTGTAAATTTCCATGATATGTAATGCTATAGTTTGCATTCCTGGTTTTGGTTTCTTTCTTATGCTTGCAGTGTAATCTGAAGCCAATAAACTTTTGGATGAACTTCTTAAGATGAATTGAGAGAAAACTTCATTGCAGATCCCAAATCATTAATAGTGGATGGATCCCACCACAGAACTATGGAGTGCTAGCACATATCGGAAATCCATTGGTGTAATTTTTGGGGAAGGGTACTTTGTTAGTTGTGTTTATGAAGGACAAAGGGTTGCGGAGACCCACCATAAGCTCCTTAGTTCTAGGTACCAGTGACCTGATGTTGTCACAATTGGTATGCTGATTATTTAACGCTAATCACAATTTGTCTTTTTTTTTAGCAGCAATACAAAATAAATGATTACTCTTTGTGAGCACAGTCCTCTGTACACACCTATTTGACTCAATATTTACAGACCAGAAAGTCTGATCCTGAAGAATTTTTTTGCAGAATACACATTTGTCCACATTTACCATAACTAGCAAATGCCTCTTAACAAATTTGGCACCTTGGCATCCATTAAAAAATATCAGAAAATGAAACCTGTGTTTGCAGCATGTTCAGTCTTTTTCATAATTTTTTTTTACTAAAACGACATCACTTTAAAGACCGTGCCCAGTAAACCGGAGCTGTACTCTTTCATTCTGAGGATCAGTGGAGGGTTCAAGGGTTGAACTCTGCTAATCATAAAGTGATCGCACATCCTAGAAATATGCCGTTACTTTACAATATGGAAATAATCCTTAAAAAGTAGCTAAATCTTCATTTTTTTTAAAGAATAACTTTCCATGCTAGAATTATATAACTTTTCAAATCACTTTATTAGAGGATTTGTCATCATTCCTGTAAAAAAAATTGCAGGTAGGTGGCTCCCAAACCCTGTTCCCCAATCTATTTGCCCACCTTCGCCTGTATTGGTGTCAGAATGTACTCATTTGGAGTACAGATTCTGGCAGTGATGGGTTAGCACTTTTTATTATTATTGTAATTATTTATTTCTAGAGCAAGATTGATTCCATGGTGCTGTACATGTGAAAGGGTTACTTACAAAATATGAATATAAATTACAGTCTACAGAATAATGGGGAAGTAGACAATAGATTGGGGGGTTGTGGCAGTTCCGGAGGTGGTAAGGTGGCAGGGGGTCATTACAGGCTGTAAACTTTTTTGAAGAGATGGGTTTTCAAGTTCCATCTGAAGGTTCCGAGTGTATTGGATAATTAGACGTGTTACGGCACAGAATTCCAGAGGATTGGGGGATACTCGGGAGAAGTCTTGGAGGATTTGGGTTAGGAGAGAAGGAGGTCTTGGAAGGACAGGATGTTACGTGTTGGAAGATAGCGGGGGATTAGTTTGGAGATATACAGAGGAAACAGATTATGGATGGCTTCGTAGGTCAGTGTTAGTATTTTGAACTGGATACATTGAGGAATTGGGAGCCAATGAAGGGATTTGCAGAGGGATGAAGCAGAGGAGTAGCGAGGACAGAGGTGGATTAGCTAGAAAATGAAGTTATGGACTGCCTGGAGAAGTGTGAGTGTGTTAGCAAGGAGGCCACAGAGGAGGATATTTCAATAGTTGAACTGGGAGATGATGAGGGCATGCACTAACATTTCAGTAGATTCAGGGTTGAAGAAAGGACGAGTTCTGTAAATATTTTTGAGTTGGAGGCAGCAGGAAGTGGCAAGAGCTTGGATGTGAGGTTTGAAGGACAAGGCAGAGTCGAGGTTACTCCAAGGCAGAGGCAGAGGACTTCCTGTACTGCGGAAAGCGCAGTGTCATTAATTCTGATAGATCAGGTAGTGGGGATTAGGTGACTTGGAAAAAGATGATGAGTTCCGTTTTGTCCATCTTGAGTTTTAGGAAGCGAGAGGAGAAGAAGGAGGATACGGATGATAGACACTCTTGTCTCCTCTGAGTGTTCAAAAGGAAAGCACAAGTGCTAACTAGTGATGAGAGAACGAGCTCGGTGATACTTGGCTATCTCTCAAGTAAATGGGTGCTCGGATATGCTTGGCACTCGGCGAGCATTGGCTGGTGCTTGGACTGAATTCTCGAATGCCCGCCCCGCATGTTTGGCACTTGTTACACAGCCTGCCAGTCACTGTACTGCCTTAGCCATCTTGGCAGTGGCATTACTGTGATTGGCTGGCTGTATTACCTCATCAGAGGTTATACAAGGACTGGCACCACCATGCTCCACACACACTGACACCATTAGACAGCTCGGGGTCAGTTGTGATTGGAAGGAGAGAGTAGTTGTCCAGGCCTGTGTGTGCACAGTTTCAGTAATCAGAGTCCAGTACTGGTGCTGATGTTGACCCATCATACTAACAGTCTTTCTAAAGTCTAATCCTGTGCTTTGCTGTTTGTATCTGATACATTCTGCATTTAGCCTAGGGACAGCTACAGGAGAAGGGAGAGAGGCTGAATACAGCCTCTAGGCAGGGCTTAGGGGTTTGCAGTCCATTGCTAAATATATAGCTGCTGCACATTCTTTTTTTTTCTGGGTGAAAAAAATTACTGTATTGTCATCCATACAGTTTAACATGCTTAGTGTTACATTACGGTGGTATACAAAACTCAGAAAAAGTTCAAAATTTTTGTCTGGATTCAGTTAGTCATCCATACAGTTTATCATGCTTAGTATTACATTACAGTGGTATACAAAACTCAAATAAAGTTCACAATTTTTTTCTGGATTGAATTAGTCATCCATACAGTTTAACGTGCTTAGTGTTACATTACGGTGGCATATAAAACTCCAAAAAAATTCAACGTGTTTTTCTGTATTGAATTAGTCATCCATAGAGATTAACGTGCTTAGTGTTACATTATGGTGGTTTGAAATTTTAAAAAATTGCTTGGCCTGCTGCAGGTGGGCAATTTTTTTCTTATAAAACTTGGCTATGGTCATCCATACAATCTAACTTGCTTTGTTTGAAATAAGGTGGTTTGAAATGTAAAAATGGTTTTCCTGCTCCAGGTGACCACATTTTCTGAGAAATTTTCTGTGTGGGCAACTTTTCTCATGGGTAGTTTTCCTGTGGGAATTCATGGCTGTAGGCTTTGTTCTGTAGGCATTTTTCTGGTCACCATGTGTGGCATATGATCAGAGCACTGACAGGCTGACCCGCACCCCTGTAACCTCTGCAGCAATGCTGGCTACACTCATATGTCTATTATGAAAAGGTAACCTCTGGATATGATGCTGAGCAAGAGAACTCATCTTCTTTGGTAGACCATGGCGAGGCCAGTTCTGAGTGGAACCCGTCTTAAACCACTGTATGATCTTGGCCACCGTGCTGCAGCTCAGGGCGTCAGGGTGTTGGTAATCTTCTTATAGCTTTGGCCATCTTCTTATAGTGGAGCAATTCTTTATATCTGATCCTCAGTGGGTTTTCTGCCAAGAGGAGCCATGTTGAACTTCTCTTGACCAGTAAGAGAGAGTGTGATAGCGCTGACCAAATTTACCACGCCTGCTCCGCATTCACACCTGAGACCTTGTAACACTAATGAGTCACGTGACACCGAGGAGGGAAAATGGTTAATTGGGCCCAATTTGGACATTTCCACTTAGGGGGTGTACTCAGTTTTGGTGCCAGCGGTTTAGACATTAATGGCTGAGTTATTTAGAGGGCACAGCAAATTTACACTGTAATGCAAGCTGTACACTAACTACATTGAATCAAAGTGTAATGTCTTCAGTGTTGTCCCATGAAAAGATATAATAAAATATTAACAAAATGTGAGGGGTGTACTCACTTTTGTGATATATTGTATATCCTACATTAATATTTAGTAGGGCATGTTACATTATACAGAATGTGATTTTGATACATACAATCCTATTGTTATGAAAATAAACCTAAGCCGGATAGACATATTATATACAATCTGTAAAATGTGGATCCACAACAGATGGGGGGTGCAGCTTGTATAAGCGCATGGATATGTTTAGCATGGATCGTACTGGAGATTCCTCGGTCACTGCCATAAACAGACGCATTTTTGCCTAAAGGATTTGGGTCGTGAATATTTACACAATTGGAGCATCTGAAAGCGTGATACGGAGGCTGCTGACATGACATGTGGAACGTTACTGAAACGTAATGAAGAACATGTTGGAGGCTAAGCCTGGTTCTGTTATCTTATGAATAAGGCTTTAATGGGATTTAATCATTGAGCTTTTCAAGAAATATCCATAACGGGATTTATTTGTAGAAGATAACACAAAGGAATGTCCTCCAGGCAAAATTATATATCAAAGCCTACAAGGAACTCAGATTTCTGCAGACAGGTGTGGGGTCAAAGGCCCCTATACACATTGGATGAAAGTCAACTAAACCTTCCAAAATTCAACAAGCGGTCAAACATCTTATCTTTATGGGGGGGCCTCCCCACTGTCCCCCAACAGATGATGTTACGATAGACAAGGATCTGGTAGTTGGAAATCAATCGAACGCTTCTTTAATTGTCGATGGCTCTAAGCCACCACCAGGAGTATCTGGAAGCAACATTTCTTCTCTCTCAGTTGTAAATACATTAATGCTCTCCCGAACTAATGCTCAGTCAACAGCTCTATCACATGTATGGCCAATTTATGCCTGCCGTCCACATAATAGCCCACACCATACTGGCAAACCAGCCATAGACATGACATACCTGTGCGTAATGGCAGCCCATTGGAAGATACAGCGCGGCAGAACCTGCCCCAGACAACCATTAACAACCTCACGGATAGAAGCCAAGTTGTGTAAGTGCGGGGACTTCTTCGTGTGGTGCTCACACTGTATACTGATTAAGTCGAGATGTTTAGAAAACGTGGTTTCCATTTTTTCATCATTTGCAGATCAGTACCATAACTGTCCATCTTGTGATTTCCATACTTCCAATGGCAATATACGGTGTGGGCAATTTTCCATGTGGGCAATTTTCCATGTGGGCAACTTTCCTTTTGGGAAATTTCCCTTTGGGCATTTATGGCTGTGGTGTTTTTTTCTGTGGGAATTTTTCCTGTGGGCATTTTTCATGGAACCATGGACACCCACATGATGGATGGTGGACCTAAGGAACCACAGTCTGACACTGCATGAGATTGATAAATGATGAGAGACTGGTGATAAGTGTCTAGATATTAAGTACATTTGTGCAGAGAGCATTATGCACAATGTGTAGCCGTGAAATAAGAGCCAGAGGGCGTTCCATTTTAAAGTTTGGCCATAATCCCGGAAACCGGGCCAGAGCATACAGCAGGGAGAGGTCATCCTCCTCCAGTTCTCAGCTGTTTATCATCCCCCATGCTAGTGCAGCTCCTAATTCTGCAGCTCACTGACCTGACATCAAGTCCTCCATAAATCACAGACCAATACAAGACGCCTCAAACAAGGCGATGTCAAAGGGAAGATAAATTCATCTGATATGTAACATAACTGCCCAGGGGCTCCTCCAGTGATGCTGACCTGGTTACATGGGGTGAGGAGGAATATGGAACTAGAACACCCACACCAATGTTATAGTTTGACATCAAAGCCAAGGGCGGACATACCATTGATGCAATCTATGCAGCCACATAGGACCCCAAGAGTAAGGGGGCCATGACCAACTCCAAAGGAAAAAGCAGCTCGTGTCACAGACATGCATAGGGGTGCAATAAAAAGAGCTATCGGACTGTAAAGGCCCTATATACCGTTCTTTTTTTTTACAGGGGCCTTCTTCTGTATGTGTTTGCCCTTGCTCATATTATGTGAAGTACTGGCACAAAAGAGACCGACTGTAAAACATATGTGAATGAATATGTCCACTACTCTGACAACTCCTTGAATGTTTGCCCCTGTTAAAATAAAAATACCTATACTAACCTCCGGTGTCAGTGCCATTTCAGCGCTGTCGTCACTCGCGTTCGCGCTCCCTCATGAGAGGTTGTTAAGTTACATGAGCCCTGCACCTAATCAACCATGGTGTCACTGTCTTCTCATTTGGAAATATATGTATGGTAATCAACAGGAGGTGAGAGCTGCGGCTGGCGGCTCACTTCCTCTTAAGTATACATCTGGAGGAGGAGACAGTGACACCGTGCTGATTGTAGGGCTCAAGTAGTAGAACAACCTCTCATAACCCTGGGAATGCGAGTGCTGGAACGGTGTCGGCACAAGAGGTAAGTATAAGTTTTTTTATTTTAACGAGGGCAAACATTCAGAGTGAGACCTAGTAGTGGACAACCCCATTAACCCCTTCACGACATATGACTTATTATTACGTCATATGTTGTGTCTTCTCCTTTAATGTGGGCTCCGGCTCTGAGCCCGCATATTTTCCGGCTTTCATCAGCTGACATGTGCCCCTAACAGCCACGGGTGGAATCGTGATCCACCCATGGCTGTTAACATGTTAAATGCCACTGTCAATCTCTGACAGAGACATTTAAAATGATCACACTGGAAGCACATCACTAGCTCCACCCCTCAGTGCCTGTGTCATATGACCGTGAGGTGGCAATGGGTTGGAATGACAAGCCGGGGTCTGCAGGAGACCCCTGTGGATGTCATTGCCAATCTAGGAGCGCCGCCCCGTGGCCGGCTTTCATAGCAGATGATGAAATCTGCTACGCATAGCAGGACTCAAACCCTGCTATGTGTAGCACAAGCAATCAGATGATCGCAGCTTCTAGTCTCCTATTGAGACTATTGAAGCAAGTGAAAAGTAAAATAAAATGTTTGAAAAAATATAAAAAATATATAAAAGTTGAAATCACTGGGTGTAATTGGAAATAAATTCAAAACGCCAAAATTATTATTTTTTTGTTGCCGCAACATTGCAATAAAATGCAATAACAGGTGATGAAAACATCGTATGTACCCCAAAATGGTATCAATAAAAACATAAGCTAGATCATACCAAATGGAGGCGCTACGGATCACGGAAAATGGTGCCATTTTTATTTATTTTTTAACAATTTTTTTTTTTCACCACTTAAGTGGTGAGGGGCAGCCTATGTTCAAGTCTCTTGGTTTCTCTGGCCTAGAGCAGGAAGATAAGACCCTGCCTACAGTCCCGCCCCGTAACACGGGCATCTCATTAACAGTAAACTTCTAACACTGATTACACAAGAACCACAAGACGGATTTCTTCACCCCAGGTACCTTCAGGGCACAGGCATATGAACTGAGGGACCGGTTAAGAGAACGGGGGTATGCAGATGAGGTGCTGGATCCGGCATGTAGAAATGCCCTTGATAAGGAAAGAAGCACGCTTTTACAACCTTGTGAGCTACAAACGGACAGCAATGCTTTTAGGGTCATTGGCACTTTTGACACTCAAGCGGACAATATTTATAGGATTCTTAGGAAACACTGGCAGATCCTACAGGCGGACACTACTCTCAAAGATATCATTCCCCTCCAGCCTTGAATTACCTTTCGTAGTGGTAAGTCTCTCATGGATCGGTTGGTGCATAGACACTATGCGAGACAAAAGCCTGAAGGCACATGGCTTGATAGAAAGGTCTGTGGTACATTCAGGTGTGGGAGCTGTTCCTTTTGTAAAGTCATTTCACCATGTAAAAGCTTTCAGAGTGCCTCAACAAGTCGGAGGTTCTTTATTAGGGACTTTGCTAATTGTAAAACAACAGGGGTCATCTATATGGCGACATGCTCGTGCCCTATGAATTACATAGGGAAAACAAGAAGGGAGTTTAGGAAGAGGGTAAGTGAGCATTTAGGTGACGTGAGATATAGAAGGGATACCCCTGTAGCTAGGCTCATCTGGGACTGTCATCAAGGCAATGGGGAAGTCCTTAGGTTTTGTGTTTTGGAAGTGATCAGACCAAATGGGAGACAGGGCGATTGGAAAAAATTGGTATTTTTAGAATGGAGTCAGTAACCCCTAAGGGGTTAAACGAACAACTCAACTATAGCTGTTTCATATGAAATTATTTAGTTTGTTTTCTTCACTGTTATGTTTGGTGATTACTCTACCCAAAATTGCAGGGATCCAGTTAGATAGCATACACTTATGAGAGAGTGTGTGATGTTAATCTATAAGTTGACCGCAATAAGGTCCTTCTCTTATCAGTACTTTAAATATGACAAATGGTTGTAACTAGTGTTGGGGTTACTTGAGTGACCTGTGCTAAAGCTAGAACTATATTTGGAAACTTCATGCATCGTCTAGTGGTTGCATGTATGTGTCATTGTGAATGTACTATCTAATAATGGTGGCCCTAATTTCGGGCTTATATTCCTTCCCCTCTATGACACTTTTTATTAGACGGGCTTGATCTTTCCATATATAATATAACTGATCCTCTTATTACGAGTCTTTAATCCCCCTCTTAAATCTGGAGGGGAACACATCATGTGGCCGGAAGAGGATCTAACCAGCATGGTTTATTGATCTAGGCTCGGCACTTTTAATATATTGTGGGGCACGGAGGAAGTAATACCTTCGGAATCAGTGGTATTTCCATTTCTTGGTAGCACGCATGCGCGTCATGGAATGCAGCTTTTTTGCTACTGTTATTTTTTCAAGGCGATAATGCGCATTCACAAAGTGGAACGTAGGCTTGCGAACTGCACTTGCGCAATATGGAAAGCATTGCGGCCAGAAAGCCGAGCGCTGATGTGAGAGAGACAGTGGACCTCTAGCGTCTGCGAGGCAATCAGGGATTCACACTTCTGAATGTGGGACACTGACATTAGGTATACTGATGCTGAGCACACTTTCGTGCATTTTTACCCGCAATCCTTGGGCCTGATGAAGCGGGCCATTTAACCCCACACTCTCTTTGCACACCTTACACCTGCAACCTGCAACAAGTCATGCATTTTCTGACATCGGCTGATCCATTTGCCTCCTGAAGAGCTTGAATTATGGAAGGGAAACGCGTTGAGGTATTCGTTTATCATCTGGACCCCAAATAAGATTTCACTAGTCATTGGGTGTGGCTACGGGTAGAGTGCAATAGGGGAATAGTGCAATCTTTATATGTTGTCCTTTTCGACATTTTTGGTGAACACATTAAAGGGGGACATTTTAAAGGCACCTATAGTGCTTGGCTTTAAGGCCTAAAAAGCTAGAGTCCTTGGTGTTTTTTAAAAGTGCATGAATTACGGAGTAGACTAACGCTGATATAGGGGTGGTGTGACCCCGTACTTATTAAGGCAATGAGTCTAGCGATTTGGCACATTTGTTTACTCAAAGAATTTATTGTATGTTACACTTGTTGTTATTCCTGAATCAGGATGGACACTAAGAACTATGGCACCTTAATATAACCGTTGAGGGCACTAATATATGACTGTGAGATCTGGGCTTACCGATTGTCCCTAACTCCCACCTTTTTGATATCCCTTGCACACGTGGTTTCCCTTATTCTCTCCTATCAACTTTTATCTTTCTGTTTGGAGAGTTAAAAGGGTAAGTGTGAAGGGTAAGTGAGGGTGAGCCGACGGGAGCGGGGGCGCCATTTTGTGTATTAATCTAGGGTGCCAACCTCCGCTGCAAGGTAGGGAGAGTGGAGGGTGAGCCAGTGCAGGCTTTTATATTTCCCGACCTCTGCCCTTGAATTTATCCAACAAATGTCTGGGTATTCTATTGTTTTTTGTTTCTTGTTTTTGAATTTGATTGTATTTGGTTAATTGGACTCCTGAGGAGGAGAAGGTTGATTTTTGTTTAATACAATCTGCAAGGACATAACCTCCTTGGGTTCACTGATTTTTCACACCCCTTTGTCTCTCCCTAATGACCACGGCACTATCATTCCTTGTGTTTTGGGAATATTTGTAATTGACTGGTTGAATACAACATCTATCTAGGGATTGCCAGGTTGCATCCAGGGTAAGCCGTCGGTGAATGGGGGCTCCACATTGCGAACAAGGTAGGGTACCAACCTCCGCTGTCAGTAAGGGCGCATTAGGGTCCGATAGGGCCATTTAAGGGTTTTTTTGTATGTTAAAAAACGATCTAATTATTGGACCTGCGGGCTGCCGGTAATTGTGTTATTTGTCTTGAATTTTTAAATGGTTGAAATAAAATTTGATTTTAGGTGTTAGTATACATGTAAGCCTGTTAATCCACTATACCGTCATATCTTTTGATTTTTGCAAAAATATCATTTTAATCAGTGCAACAGCGGCAAGCTGACAATGCCTGTAGTTTACTTAGCAAGATCCTGCAGACTGGTTTGCTTCAAATAAAAAAGAACCTATATATGTTTGGTATCTGCAGTCTAATAATAATCTGGAGAATTATAAACGACAGGTCAGTTTTAGCATTGAGTGGACATTGTGAAAAAAATCAATTGTGGATTTGCATTTTTTTTGTAATTTCACCGTACTTGGAATTTTTTTCGGGTACCTTATATGGTAAAATGGAGTTGTTCAAAAGTACAACTCCTCCAGCAAAAAACAAGCCCTCACACAGCCATAGTGATGGAAAACTGAAAAAAGTTATGGCTCTGGGAAGAAGTGGAGCAAAAAACAAAATAGAAAAAATGGAAAGTGGCCATGGGGTAAAGGAATTGATATCACATTATTATAACAAAACCTATTGTACAGAGATGATCAACGCTACATAGGTGCTACTTATCTCAACATGTCAGTGTTTCAAATGCATTCGCAGCTGTCAGTACCTATCGGCCAACTGCATACAGTATGGCAACCATAGGTGTCTCTACTAGACATCGGACTACAATATTCAACCACTTACTACCTGACAATTTTTAGTTTTTGCGCTGTAAAGGGGTTGTCCACTACTAGAATAACCCCTTCTAAAACTAAATGTTCGGCCTCAATAAAGTAATAAAGCCTATACTCACCTACCATGCCAGTGTCTGCACCCGCTCTCCCCGGGGCTGTGATGCGGAGGAATGATACATGATGCCCAGCACCCAATCAGCATCACGGTCCTCATTTTTTTTTGTACATATTTTAGGAGTTTTGAACATGTGATTGTTTAATAAAGCCGTCATCTGCCAACATTCTGGAGAAAGCTCAGCTTCTGAACCCACAACGTTCACGGGCACCCGATATGTGACATACATGCCCGTCACAAGTCAGGAAGGGGTTGTTACCAGTAGGGTGAAGTCAGACTGCTATACTACTCCCGTGAGGATCTCATCACAATCCTCGGACTAGCAGTCAGCATTCCTGACCTGAGGGTGACAGCATGTATTTCTATGCAGCTTTCATGCTCATGTCAGGAGAGCCGATGTCGAGTCCCAGGATTACGATGCGATCGAGTATTATGGCCGTCTGACCTCACCCTTTAGGTGGATGGCAATGAAAAAACAAAGGGAGCCTCCTTCTTTTGTTTCGACCATAAAAAAAAATCTGTGTATTAGCGATCTTGGCTGTTGCTACAGAATGTCAGCTGTGACAATTATCGCAGTACAAAATGGAGAAAACATAGTGTAATAAAACACACCTGAATCTATATGAAAATATGTCTGAAAGTGATAAAGAACCCGCATAAAAGAAACACAGTGTGGGTGTAATCACATGGGACCGTTCAATAACTCAGCAGCAGGGATAAAACACACCGCTGGTACATTTTTCAAATACTAAAGCTTTGTTTTTATAGACAGAATAATACAATCAAAATGGTATCATTAAATGTAAAAGAGTTAAAATTAAAGGTATTAAAAATGATAACATAGCAATGATATCAGTAACGTGATAACACAGGCGCATGGCATATAAGAAATGTAATACTGAACCTCACTACTGCCACGGCAAGTAATTCACTGGTTATTCCTCATGAGGCAAGGATTCAGGAGTAGCAAACTGGGCAATTGCCCATAACTGCTTCTGGGATGTATCCTAGGACTGGACTTCCAGAATAAACCTGAGAGTGGAACATCTTAAAGGAATTCTCCTGGAATTGATAAAATAATGAGGGAAAAGAGACAAAAGGAAATGTCATTATAAATAAATTCCTAACTTTCACAGTTGTTTTATGACTATGGAATTAAAATGTTACACTGATAGAAACCTGTCATAGAATGTAGTAATTTAGGAGCCTGTGAGCTTGTGGCGAAGGAAGCTCGGCCCCTCAATTCATGTCTCGGAAGAGGCTGCTCTGGTGTCTTACCTGTTTATCTGATCTAATACTGGAGATACCAGGGGTGCTGAGGTAAGAAGAGGCTGTTCACATTGCTGTCCACCCTATTTGTCTGACATAATACTGGAGATACCAGGGGTGCTGAGGTAACAAGAGGCTGTTCACATTGCTGTCCACCCTATTTGTCTGACATAATACTGGAGATACCAGGGGAGCTGAGGTAAGAAGAGGCTGTTCACATTGCTGTCCACCCTATTTGTCTGACATAATACTGGAGATACCAGGGGTGCTGAGGTAAGAAGAGGCTGTTCACATTGCTGTCCACCCTATTTGTCTGACATAATACTGGAGATACCAGGGGTGCTGAGGTAAGAAGAGGCTGTTCACATTGCTGTCCACCCTATTTGTCTGACATTATACTGGAGATACCAGGAGTGCTGAGGTAAGAAGAGGCTGCTCACACTGCTGTCCAACCGGTCTATCTGATCTAATATTGGAGATACCAGGGGTGCTGAGGTAAGAAGATGCTGCTCATACTGCTGTCTAACCAGTCTATCTGATCTAATATTGGAGATATTATGGGTGCTGATGTAAGAAGAGGCTGCTCACACTACTGTCCATACTAAATATTGTGAAGTAAACGCTCAGCAAAAAACATTATAATCCTTCAACAGCTAATCAATAGTATTGTGATGACCTCAAAGAGTTAAGTCCTCCATACGCATTAGCAGAACCCACTGATTTCGATAGGTTTATCTCACTATCAAATGTATAAGTGGGCTCCTGACTCTAACCCAACTAATGATGTCGGGTGAGAAAAGGATCCGGAGGTTGGAATTTCAGGAGTCGACCCTTTTGTTTTGCGGTAAGATAACCTGCAAGGAGTCTGTTAGCCAATCCCTCATAGAGATCACAGTAATATTCATGTGTATGAAGAAGTTGGGGAGCCAAATGATTACTCAGCTGACAGCTATCTAATTTGAAGTAGGGGGGTCTTCCAATGGAGTCATCTAGTCAGAGGATGGAAAGTGTCAAACCAATGGGGATCCATGCCACGGCAAATGATAAAGATGACAGACAGATATCTGAGAAATGGGATACAGTTTAATCGGAATTCAATTATGATCGACTGAAGGTTAATGACGCCATTAGGTAAATCTACGTTAATTCTTTAAGAGATATGAGCCAAGCTTCCAATCTCTCACTGAAATCTTTTACCCATAAATTAACATTGATCGACTAGATCTAGATGGCTACTTAGGGTTCTGTGCTGACGGATACACCAATACTATGTCTTTACAGTCGCATGATGTAAATTTCTCACAACTTCGAGTCACAAGACTCTATTTTTCTCACCAGTTTTTGAAAAAGGGAAATCGAAGCAGCTCAAATTATTCATTCCAACTTCTATACTAAGGGTACATTGACTTGCTATGGATGGTATATGTAGCCATGTACAGTGTCTGAATATATTAATAGTAATAATAGTATTTAAAACACCAAAATAAACCACAATAATCGAGAAGTTTCAATACCTCTGTGAGGATCATGTATTTATAATGCAAATCATGCATCGTGGTATTTGGGTGGTGGCCTCCACGACACCCCTGAGCTTGTCTCACACCCATATGTTGGTCCCCTCTGTGCTCGGTCTAATTACATTTTTCATGAAATCTGGCAGCAAATGTTTTAGAAATTATTACAACTAGATCTGTCTGTGACAGCAATAAGTTCATATAATAGAAATGTTATAGAAATGTGAATAGAGCGGTAGGACCTTCCTACAAAGGAGAATCTGGAATATTACAGCGCTGTAATTAAGATGGCATCTGAACATGACTTCATTGTCACCAGAGAATACAGAGCTGTTGATGATAAATGTTGGACAAATCCATATCAGTGGTCAGCCTGTAGCATTGTTGCCTTGGTGGGGTCCTGGGTTGAATCCGACCAAGGTTAACATCTTCATAGAGTTTGTGTCTTCTCTCTGTGTTTTTGTGGATTTCCTTCCTACAATCTGCTGCCGTCTCGCACTCCAAAAACAATCTAATGGGTTAATTTCGAATTCAGATTGTGATCCCCAATTGGAACAGGAATCAATGTCATTGATTGCAATTTATGACAACACTATATAAAAGAGTAGAATATATATATATATATATATTGTAGATAAGATGAAGTAATGAGGGCACTCACCGGTCTTCTGTAAAACACTTCTTTATTTAGAACATGACATCCAGAGAAAAGGCAGCGGCCGGGGGAGAGAGAGGGAGCAGGGGTGGACGACGGCCGTTTCGCGCTTGTCCTGCGCTTCTACGGGTCGATTAGTGTTCAGGGCTGGCAACAGATATAGTGCGCCGGGCTGGACACATCCCACCGCTCAGTCCCTCCCACCAACCGGAAACTACACTAAGCACAAAGTTAAAACACAATAAAAGGACAATGTTAAAAACAAACAATAGCGGAGTGTACACATTACGAGAAATACAATGCAGCCAATAACTAAGTATACCATACAGAAAGAATTCAAACATGCCGCGCTCAGCGAAAACCAATCCTGTTTAATCAATGGACCAGGAACACCTACGCCACCTACAGGAAAATGGACATATCGACCCTGTCATTGAAGCCAAGCGGACCCATGGCGCCACTGCGCAGGATCCACCTGGCTTCACACCTCAACAGGAGATTATCCAAATCGCCACCCTGAATCGGCAGGACAACCTTCTCAATGCCAGCAAAGGTAAGACAATCAGTCCCGCCTCCATGTTTCTCCTTCATATGAGTAATGAGTCGCGGGACCCCTTTGCCGGACACCACAGACCTACAGTGTTCCCGAAACCGAATATACATCGGCCGAATAGTTTTGCCGATGTAAAAGTACCTGCAGGGGCAATACACAATGTACACTATGTGGTCAGTCTTACAGGTAATGAAATCATTGACCATATGAGAAATGGATCCTATTTGGAGACATCGATCTGTGAGATGCTGCTGGCAACATGGACAATGGCCGCACCTGAAGTTCCCTTTAAGAGATACCCCTTTAAGCCAATTAGTACTAGGTTTAACTACCCGATTTCTTACTAATTTGTCCCGCAATCTGACACTCCTCCTATTGGCTATAAGTGAGCCTCTAGCAGCTATATCGGTTAGGTCTTTGTCTCTTTCTAAAAGGTGCCAATTCTTTTTGATTGCCAATCTAATTTGTTGGTCCATGTTACCAAATTTAAAACAGAAATTAAATCTTCTATTATTCTCTTTTTTCTGTGTTTGATGTGGGAGTTTGTTCACTTTAGTTATTGTCCTCTCATTCGTTACTCTAGCTAGGGCTGGTGTTAACACGCTCTCCGGGTAACCTCTATTTCTGAATCTCACCCTCATCTCCTCTGCTTGGCGGGCGAACCCTTCCTCAGTGTTATTCACCCTACTGGTCCTCAAAAATTGGCTATATGGCACAGCCCGTTTGGTGTGCAGAGGGTGATAGCTGTTATAATGCATGAGTGTATTTACTGCAATAGGAATAGGATCCATTTCTCATATGGTCAATGATTTCATTACCTGTAAGACTGACCACATAGTGTACATTGTGTATTGCCCCTGCAGGTACTTTTACATCGGCAAAACTATTCGGCCGATGTATATTCGGTTTCGGGAACACTGTAGGTCTGTGGTGTCCGGCAAAGGGGTCCCGCGACTCATTACTCATATGAAGGAGAAACATGGAGGCGGGACTGATTGTCTTACCTTTGCTGGCATTGAGAAGGTTGTCCTGCCGATTCAGGGTGGCGATTTGGATAATCTCCTGTTGAGGTGTGAAGCCAGGTGGATCCTGCGCAGTGGCGCCATGGGTCCGCTTGGCTTCAATGACAGGGTCGATATGTCCATTTTCCTGTAGGTGGCGTAGGTGTTCCTGGTCCATTGATTAAACAGGATTGGTTTTCGCTGAGCGCGGCATGTTTGAATTCTTTCTGTATGGTATACTTAGTTATTGGCTGCATTGTATTTCTCGTAATGTGTACACTCCGCTATTGTTTGTTTTTAACATTGTCCTTTTATTGTGTTTTAACTTTGTGCTTAGTGTAGTTTCCGGTTGGTGGGAGGGACTGAGCGGTGGGATGTGTCCAGCCCGGCGCACTATATCTGTTGCCAGCCCTGAACACTAATCGACCCGTAGAAGCGCAGGACAAGCGCGAAACGGCCGTCGTCCACCCCTGCTCCCTCTCTCTCCCCCGGCCGCTGCCTTTTCTCTGGATGTCATGTTCTAAATAAAGAAGTGTTTTACAGAAGACCGGTGAGTGCCCTCATTACTTCATCTTATCTACAATATTTATTCATGGACTTTGTTTCTGTTGAGGAGCACCGGGGTCACACTTGATTCTGCTACAAGGAGTTCTCCATTTGTGCTTCCCACGCAGACTTCACAGCTGGTTTTCTGGTTTACAAGGCTGTGCCGCTCAGTTTTTTCTTTTTGTTGCATATATATATATATATATATATATATATATATATATATATATATATATACTACCGTTCCAAAGTTTAGGGTCACCCAGACAATTTTGTGTTTTCCATGAAAACTCATACTTTTATTAATCAAATGAGTTGCCGAATGAATTAAAAATCTAGTCAAGACATTGACAAGGTTAAAAAAAAAAGATTTTTATTTGAAATAATAATTTTCTCCTTCAAGCTTTGCTTTTGTCAAAGAATGCTCCCTTTGCAGCAATTACAGCATTGCAGACCTTTGGCATTCTAGCAGTTAATTTGCTGAGGTAATCTGGAGAAATTTCACCCTGTACTTCCAGAAGCCCCTCATACAAGTTGGTTTGGCTTGATGGGCACTTCTTGCACCATACGGTCAAGCTGCTCCCACAACAGCTCAATGGGGCTGAGATCTGGTGACTGCGCTGGCCACTCCATTACAGATAGAATACCAGCTGCTGCTTCTTCCCTAAATAGTTCTTGCATAATTTGGAGGTGTGCTTTGGGTCATTGTCCTGTTGTAGGATAAAACTGGCTCTAATCAAGCGCTGTCTACAGGGTATGGCATGGCGTTGCAAAATAGAGTGATAGCCTTCCTTATTCAAAATACCCTTTACCTTGTACAAATCTCCCACTTTAAAAGCACCAAAGCAACCACAGACCATCACATTACCTCCACCATGCTTGACAGATGGCGTCAGGCACTCTTCCAGCATCTGTTCAGTTGTTCTGCATCTCACAAAGGTTCTTCTGTGTGATCCAAACACCTCAAGCTTGGATTCATCTGTCCATAACACTTTTTCACATGAAAGTTCTTTTTTTCTGGCCATTTTGAGAGTTTAATGGAACCAACAAATGTAAAGCTCCAGATTCTCAACTAGCTCAAAGGAAGGTCAGGTTTATAGGTTCTCTAATCAGCCAAACTGTTTTCAGCTGTGCTAACATACTTGCACAATGGTTTTCAAGAGTATTCTAACCATCTATTGGCCTTCTTGCACAGTTAGCAAACACAAAGTACCATACGAACACCGGAGTTATGGTTGTTGGAAATGGGCCTCTATACACCTATGAAGATAGTGCATTACAAACCAGACATTTGCAGCTAAAATAGTCATTTACCATATTAACAATGTTAAGCTTCATTGGAAAAAGCTGTGCTTTTCTTTAAAAAATAAGGAAATTTCTAAGTGACCCTAAACGGTAGTGCATCTATCTATATATTTGTCTAAGGGGCACTTTCGTCTGCCTGTCGTGGATATTCATTAGTCGCGGCCAGCCAGTGGGCGGAGACAAAAGGGCACGGGAGGCCAGGAAGTATGCAGAGCGAGTCCCCGCCCCCACTCCGTACAGGCCTGACCAGAAGCGCTGCAAAGGGGGCGGAGTCACCATGAGGAGGGCAGAGCCGGATGGGACCATGGGCGCTGTTGGGTGTACCGTGGGCCAAAAGCCGGGGACTAAATTAGCGGCCTCGGGTCGCGGCCAGCCAGTGGCCGGAGACAAAAGGGCAGGGGAGGCCAGGAACTATGCAGAGCGAGTTCCCGCCCACTCCGTACAGGTCCGGCCAGAAGCGCTGCAAAGGGGGCGGAGTCGCTGTGAGGAAGGCGGAGCCGGCCAGTACCATGGGCGCTGTTGGGCCTACCGCCGCCAAAAGCCGGGGATTAAATTAGCGGCCGCAGTCAGTGATGATGGCCGCGGTCAGTGATGATGGCCGCGACAGCAGGAAACATCGCATCACATGCGGCCGTGACAGCTGCGGGCGGCAGGTGAGTATATACTACGTGGGCTGTGCAATATACTATGTGGGCTGTGCAATATACTCCGTGGCCTGTGCTACATACTCCATGGGCTCTGCAATATACTACGTGGCCTGTGCTATATACTCCATGGGCTCTGCAATATATTCCGTGGCCTGTGCAATATACTACGTGGGCTGTGCAATATACTCCGTGGCCTGTGCTACATACTCCGTGGGCTCTGCAATATACTAAGAGGCCTGTACTATATACTCCATTGAATCTGCAATATACTTTGTGGCCTGTGCAATATACTACGTGGGCTGTGCAATATACTCCTTGGTCTGTGCTATATACTACATCGCTGTGCAATATACTACGTGGCTGTGCAATATACTACATGGGCTGTGCAATATACTACGTGGCTGTGCAATACACTACTTGGGCTGGGCAATATAAAACGTCGCTGGGCAATATACTACGTGACACTACGTCGCTGTGCAATATACTACATGGCTGTGCAATATACTACATGGGCTGTGCAATATACTACATGGGCTGTGCAATATACTACGTGGCTGTGCAATACACTACTTGGGCTGGGCAATATAAAACGTCGCTGGGCAATATACTACGTGACACTACATGGCTGTGCAATATACTACGTGGGTTGGCAATATACTACGTAGCTGTGCTATATACTACGTGGCTGGGCAATATACTACGAGGACATGCATATTCTAGAATACCCGATGCATTAGAATCGGGCCACCATCTAGTATACAGTACAGACCAAAAGTTTGGACTTTAAAGATTTTTCTGTATTTTCATGACTTTGAAAATTATGCATTCACACTGAAGGCATCAAAACTATTAATTAACACATGTGAAATGATATACTTAACAAAAAAGTGTGAAACAACTGAAATTATGTCTTATATTCTAGGTTCTTCAAAGTAGCCACCTTTTACTTTGATGATTGCTTTGCACACTCTTGGCATTCTCTTGATGAGCTTCAAGAGGTAGTCACCAGGAATGGTTTTCACTTCACAGGTGTGCCCTGTCTGGTTTAATAAGTGGTATTTCTTGCCTTATAAATGGGGTTGGGACCATCAGTTGTGTTGTGCAGAAGTCTGGTGGATACACAGCTGATAGTCCTACTGAATAGACTGTTAGAATTTGTATTATGGCAAGAAAAAAGCATCTAAGTAAAGAAAACGAGTGGTCATCATTACTTTAAGAAATGAAGGTCAGTCAGTCCAAAATATTGGGCAAACTTTGAAAGTGTCCCCAAGTGCAGTGGCAAAAACCATCAAGCGCTACAAAGAAACTGGCTCACATAAGGACCGCCCCAGGAAAGGAAGACCAAGATTCACCTCTGCTTCTGAGGATAAGTTTATCCGAGTCACTAGCCTCAGAAATCGCAGGTTATCAGCAGCTCAGATTAGAGACCAGGTCAATGCCACATAGAGTTCTAGCAGCAGACACATCTCTACAACAACTGTTAAGAGGAGACTTTGTGCAGCAGGCCTTCATGGTGAAATAGCTGCTAGGAAACCACTGCTAAGGACAGGCAACAAGCAGAAGAGACTTGTTTGGGCTAAAGAACACAAGGAATGGACATTAGACCAGTAGAAATCTGTGCTTTGGTCTGATGAGTCCAAATTTGAGATCTTTGGTTCCAACCACCGTGTCTTTGTGCGACGCAGAAAAGGTGAACGGATGGACTCTACATGCCTGGTTCCCACCGTGAAGCATGGAGGAGGAGGTGTGATGGTGTGGGGGTGCTTTGCTGGTGACACTTTTGGGGATTTATTCAAAATTGAAGGCATACTAAACCAGCATGGCTACCATAGCATCTTGCAGCGGCATGCTATTCCATCCGGTTTGCGTTTAGTTGGACCAGCATTTATTTTTCAACAGGACAATGACCTCAAACACACCTCCAGGCTGTGTAAGGGCTATTTGACCAAGAAGGAGAGTGATGGGGTGCTACGCCAGATGACCTGGCCTCCACAGTCACCAGACCTGAACCCAATCGAGATGGTTTGGGGTGAGCTGGACCGCAGAGTGAAGGCAAAAGGGCCAACAAGTGCTAAGCATCTCTGGGAACTCCTTCAAGATTGTTGGAAGACCATTCCCGGTGACTTCCTCTTGAAGCTCATCAAGAGAATGCCAAGAGTGTGCAAAGCAGTCATCAAAGCAAAAGGTGGCTACTTTGAAGAACCTAGAATATAAGACATAATTTCAGTTGTTTCACACTTTTTTGTTAAGTATATAATTCCACACGTGTTAATTCATAGTTTTGATGCCTTCAGTGTGAAAGTACAATTTTCATAGTCATGAAAATGCAGAAAAATCTTTAAATGAGAAGGTGTGTCCAAACTTTTGGTCTGTACTGTATATATATATATATATATATATATATATATATATATAATGGCATCTATGATATACACAGGCCTCTAAGACGATGATTCTTACCACTGCATGTCATTCCTGCTTCTATATGTAACGCATCTCAGTTTGGAATTGACATATTTGGAGTTTAGTGGATGTAAGTGACACAAGTCATACTTGGTTGGTACGTGATGAACTGAGAGACAGTCAATACCCATCTCTACTACTCAATCGGCCATCTCAATCACTATACTTCCCCCATGTAAAATAACAGCAATTCTCACTTTCAGTGATGGCCCAGTTCCTGCCGTGTTGGTGCTTGATCTCCCTGGGCTAGCTTGACTGATCCATAATCGATTTTTGGATTTGTGGCAGCTCTGATTCCGCTTTGTTTAAAATATAGATTTTTTCCTTTCAGGCCAATGGGGGGTTAATGTCAGTTTTCCCTCGCTGAATGTCTACTGCAATTGCAGAGTTGCAGTAGGGCTTTCCTCTCCCCTATACCATCCCATTGTGTGTGTTGTGCCATCCACTGACCGACCCCATGCTGGGTCGATAAACATATTGTGACATTGACTGCAGAGCTCGCATGACAATGTCAATCAGTGGCCGCTTCACTCTTATTTCCTTCGGATGTAACTGACATTTGGAGGTAGCAGCTCTCATGACTTCTGAGTGTCATTGTCTTCCAATGGAAGTGATAGTGAAGTGGAGATCATCAGTAAATGGGGCAAAAAATGGCATCATTGATTTTTTTTCTCTGTTAAACCCATAAAAAATCATAAAAATGTAACTCTTAGGTCATATTCATATGTAATGTAAACATACCTCCCAACTTTAGGGGAAGGGAAAGAGGGACAAAGTCAGCGGCGCGCCGCGGCAAATTTTAGGCCACACCCATTTCACAACTAGCCACGCCCCAACCACACCCATTTAGCACTTCTGATCACAATGTTTCGTTAACAATAATTATGAACAAAAAAATATGGCCACACACGACGCTCCATACTGTACAATGGCCATTGGCCACATTATGCTCCATACTGTATAATGGCCCCACATGATGCTGCGTACAGTATACTTGCCCCACGTGATGGTCCATACAGTATAATGGCGCCACATGATGCTTTGTACAGTATAATGGCCCCACACGATGCTGGGTATAGTATAATGGCCACACAATGCTGGGTACAGTATAATGGCCCCACACAATGCTGGGTGCAGTATAATGGCCACACATGGTTACCCCACCCCCATCATTGCCTTCTCCATCAGTACACACAAACACCTTTCACCGCGCTCCCTCGCAGCAGCCGGCAGCTTCCACTCCCACGGCGCTGAATGGTGTCATCCAGCTGCGCCGCTGACTGCTGTATCCAGCATTACAGCTCAGTCCCCATAGAATGTAATACAGCACAGCCCCCATAGAATGTAATACAGCACAGCCCCCATAGAATGTAATACAGCACAGCCCCCATAGAATATAATGCAGCACAGCCCCATAGAATATAATGCAGCACAGCCCCATAGAATATAATGCAGCACAGCCCCATAGAATATAATGCAGCACAGCCCCATAGAATATAATGCTGCACAGCCCCCATAGAATGTAACGCAGGCAGGTGGCAGCCCCCATAGAATGTAACGCAGGCAGGTGGCAGCCCCCATAGAATGTAACGCAGGCAGGTGGCAGCCCCCATAGAATGTAACGCAGGCAGGTGGCAGTCCCCATAGAATGTAACGCAGGCAGGTGGCAGCCCCCATAGAATGTAAGGGGTGCTGCACCAGGTTGGTGGAGAATCCGATGGATGGGTACCAGGGGGAGAGTGGGAGCGGGGTGCGCTGCATGCCATGGGGAGACAAAGTTTAGTTTGTCAGTCCTCCTATGCTGTCAGAGTCTCTGCTGTAACCGCAGCAGGGCAGCGCTGCATGGAGAGGGGGAGAGACACATACATTCACTTACAGTCTGGAGATCCGCTCGCTGCTCCCGCGGTCACACAGACACGGAGTGTCTCACAACTCTGCCCCCGTGCCAGAAACCAGTCCGGGTGCTGCCGCTCTGTCCTCAGAGTCCGCCCACGTCTATAGTTGAGGAGGAAGCCGGAGGCGGGCGGTGAGGCAACTCAAGGGGGCGTGGCTACAACGCAGTCCCAGGGAACGGAACGAACAGCGGGTACTAATCGGGCTCTCTCTACGTCCCGGAAGTGGGCGGGGCTTCACCGGCGGCCGCAAATTCGGGATTTTAAATGCCCGAAGCGGGACAGCGGGACCCCGGTGCCAAAGCGGGACTGTCACGCTGAAATCGGGACGGTTGGGAGGTATGCACTGCACAGTACCATCACTCCTCCTGTATATATACACTGTACAGTACCACTCCTCCTGTATATATACAACGCACAGTACCACTCCTCCTGTTCCGTATATATACACTGCAGAATTTACAATAGCTTTCACTCATGTAAGAAGTGAAATCTGGCATTGTACTATACCTATATTTCTCTGCTGTATCTGGGCATCATGAATCGTGGTATGTGTTAAAGGGGGGGGGGGGGGGCCCACTGAGACTCTTTCGCCCGGGGCCCTCAAAAACCTGGAGCCGGCCCTGCTTGCCCCTATAAGTTTAATGGAGGTCACGGGTGAACACTCTGTAAGTGGGCAGATAAGCCACACAAATGTTTCTGGTGGTGGGATCTAGTGGTCATGTCACCCGAATCAGCATTATACAGCCTTAGTCTTGTAGTTTTCCAAACTTTTCCAGAATTGGGGCCATAATTATGGAAAATTGGGCCAGAACTGCACTACGGTGACACAAGCTAATGGTGTGTTCACCTGTGTCACTAATCTTTGGATGTGTTCACAAGTTGCAAAATTCGCCAAAATGATGGCACAAATTCTGTTTTACTGCAACTTCTCACCAGGTGAACACAGCTCTTGTGATGTTCACCAGCGGCTGGAGATGGGTCAGAGAGCAGCGACCATGTAGCCACATCCCGGCCATGACCTTCCCTACTTGCAGGACTCCATGGTAAAAACCCACAAGCGGTTATATACAGAGGTCAGAGCTTTACAGGAACTTTTACATGGGGCTGTTTTATGGCCGCGGTAAAACCCAATTGACAGGCGATGTATAATGTTCCTCAGCGTGGGCAGCAGTGCCACATCACACACGGCCATGGCACATCTGGCACATCCCTGCTCCACACCCTTAGTTAGCCTGCTTCCCCGCTTCACACACTGGGTGGTGTACGGCTCATGGCTGCCCGGAGAGGACATGTCAGGTCCGGGCGTAGTCACCCGCAGCGGGACACATGGCAGAGAAGGCGGCATACATGTCTACCTGACTCCGAGCAGCATAGTCTCCCGGACACTCCACACTGACAGATGAGCCTTCGGCAATATGCGACGACAGTGCTCTGTGCTGCCCACTGCTGGCGACACGCCCGCCTGTCAATCTCCTCCGCCCGGTCCTCCCACACACCATAGAGAGCGCGGGGTAGAGCGGCAGCCACCATAGAGAGCTGCTGTGTCAGTGCTGTAACTGGTGAAGTGCTCCACATAAGTGTCTGTGTGACCTGGAGGAAATCGGGCTCTCTCTACGTCCCGGAAGTGGGCGGGGCTTCACCGGCGGCCGCAAATTCGGGATTTTAAATGCCCGAAGCGGGACAGCGGGACCCCGGTGCCAAAGCGGGACTGTCCCGCTGAAATCGGGACGGTTGGGAGGTATGATGTAAATGCTACTTCTTTCTGATGATATTTTCCTGTAGGTGTTCTCACCACATGACATAATAACAATCTTCTCCGATTATTACATTTTTGCTGCATCTTCTCATTAGTTTTTCCCCTTAGTTGATGTGATTTTGATGAGGATTTGAACCAGCGTTTTTAATGCTTTTTTTTATAGTACAGAAAATCTTTGATTCTGCACATAAAAATGCAATTACGTTGTTTTTTTAAATACGATTTTTTCAGGTTCTACATAGAAGCTTCTAGAAAATAAATGCCAAAAAACCCCGCACAGTTCAGCAGCATCTTTAGACACACAGTGGGCTGAGTTTTCATTAAATCACATCCATTTTGCTTTGACATTTAGGACGTGTTCATACAGTATGCATCATAAATGCTACATTTTTCTGCTGCTTTTTTTGCTCCGAAATTCTGCTGTGTTTAACTGTCTAAGCAAAGTGGATGTCATTTATGAAAACTGCACCCCCTGTGCATGTAAAGATACTGCTGAACTGTGCAGATTTGGTGCTTTTTTTTTCTTCTAAGAGCTCGCACTCATAAGCATAATTAAAATCTTTCCGATATTGTTCCTGAAAAGTAGGCCATTGATTGATGACCATCTATCTATACCTACTATTTAGCCCTTTATGCAATGCTCTACATTGAGGTTGTGCTGGTTTTTGTTGTGATTACCGTATTTTTCGCTTTGTAAGACGCTCCGGATTATAAGACGCACCCCAAATTTTGAGGAGAAAAATAGGAAAAAACTTTTTTTAATAAATTGGTGGGGCTTCTTATAATCCATGCGTCTTATTGCTTACCAGGGGTTGTGGCTGTGGTGGATCAGGGTCCCAGGGTCGTTGCTGGAGGCAGGAGTGGAGCATTGCTGCAGGCTGGGATGAGGGGGTCTGCAGGGGGATCCTGTGCTGCAAGCTGGGATGAGGGGTCTGCAGGGGGCTAATGTGCTGCAGGGCTGTCTCCGGTGCTGCGGGGGGTTCTGGCGACATTTTGTGAAAGGCCAGAGCCCCCGGCAGTTCGTCCATGCGTTCCTGTATGACTGACTCCGGGAAAAGGGCCGCCGGAATCTCGAGAGATGAGATCTCAGCGCTGAAATCTCATCTCCCGAGATTCCGGCGGCCATTTTCCCGGAGTCAGTCATACTGGAACTAACTCCGGGAAAATGGCCGCCGGAATCTCGAGAGATGAGATCTCAGCGCTGAAATCTCATCTCCCGAGATTCCGCGAGATTTTGACGTGCGGACGAACGCAAGAAAATGCAACATGTTGCTTCCGCATGTCCCTGCATACCTAATGTTAAAGATAAGTATGCAGGACGACGCAGGACGCATGCGGAAGAAGGCAGAGCGTAGGCAGAGCTTAAGGGAAAAAGTACGCAGCCCTATGCAGGGCTGCCGAGCGCAAGTGTGAACTTAGCCTTAGTCACACTTAAATCTTTCAGATCACCAAACCAATTTAAATATTAGACAAATATAACACAAGTAAACACAAAATGCTGTTTTTAAATAAAGGTCTTTACTTTTAAGGTGCAAAGAAATCCAAAACTACAGGGTCCTGTGTGAAAAAAGGGATTGAGGGAGAAGTAACACTAGGGAAGGGGGGAGTAGAGACCCCTAGGCAGATCTAACAACACCCTATCTGCCCTAATCATCCCTAAATAGGCTCCACGCTTTTCGCCGAGCAGGAACCTAATCCCTCCCTGACCCTAGCGATAAGCCCTAAAAAGGTGGGGGACACTGTGAGCGCTAGTGAGCCCCCACTACAACTAAAGACAGAGAGGGTGGACAAACAAGGGGATACTTTTAGCTTAAAAAAAACATTGAGATATCATGCCAGCAATCCTCCAAGAGACTTCAAGAAGACACTCGCTGACTGCTAGTACTTCCAACAAGACAGATGGAAAATGAGCTAACACCAGCACCCTGAGGCAGAAACTGAATGTATTTAAACCTTCAGCAAAGGTGTGTTAATCAGCAGCAGAAGGTGGAGGTAACTGCTGGGTCCTAGAGGGAGAAGGATATCACTCTGTTGTGAATTCCGTTCTTGGGCTCCATCCTGTGGTTGCGAATGGTATTTTTGGGAGTTCTGCTCTTGGGCTCCCTCTGGTGGTTTCAAGTGGAACTTAGCAGCTGCGTTCACTAATCGGTTTCCTGACCTTGTTAATTAACTGGGCTTTTGGCTTTAGTGGATGCCAGCTGTCAATGTATTTCCTGTGGATTCAGTCCTTTCCTGGAAGTTCTCTGTTGGCCAGTCCATTTTCAGCTTAAGATAAGTCTGCTACTTTTTGGGTGTTTCCCTGCTTATGACCTTCTGTTCAGTTCAATTTATGTCTCTTTGTCCAGCTTGTCATTATGAAATATTCCGGCTAGTTGGAAGCTCTGGGTTCGCAGATTTGCCCCTCCACACCGTGAGTCGGTGTGGTGGTTATTTTTGTAAACTCTGCGTGGACTTTTAGTTTTTATACTGACCGCACAGCAACCTATCCTATCTCTGTCTATTTAGATAGTTGTGGCCTCCTTTGCTAAAAAATCTAGTTTCATTTCTGAGTTTGTAATTTCCCTCTCCACTCACCGTCAATATTTGTGGGGGGCTATCTTCCTTTGGGGGTTTCTCTGAGGCGAGATAGCTTTCCGTTTCCATCTTTAGGGGTAGCTAGTTCTTAGGCTGTGCAGAGGCGTCTAGGCAGAGTTAGGTACGCTCCACGGCTATTTCTAGTGTTGGTGTTAGGAGTAGGGATTGCGGTCAGTAAAGTTACCACCTCCTCAGAGCTAGTCCTATTTTTGTTTTACCCACCAGGTCATTTCAGTGCTGCTCCGTAGTGAGTCCATGATTGGTTTTGCCCACCAGGTCATCTCAGCACCGCTCCGTACCCACCAGGTCATAACAGTACAGCTGGCCCACAATGTGTTAAATGCATCTCAAAAGAGGGAAGAGAAAGTTCTGAGTCATTTTTTTTTTTTTTGTGTTGCTTGTTTTGTCATTTTTTTTTCCCCTTGATTTTTGGATGGTGCAGGAGCTTGGTGCTGATATGGAGGTTCAGGGTTTGTCTGCGCGTGTTGATCATCTCGCTGCAAGGGTACAGAGTATCCAGGACTATGTTGTTCAAACTCCTGTTTCTGAGCCTAGAATTCCTATTCCTGATTTGTTTTCTGGGGATAGATCTAGGTTTTTGAATTTGAAAAATAATTGCAGATTATTTTTTGCTCTGAGACCCCGTTCCTCTGGTGACCCCATTCAGCAGGTGAAGATTGTTATTTCTCTGTTGCGTGGCGACCCGCAGGACTGGGCATTCTCCCTTGAGCCAGGGAATCCTGCATTGCTCAATATAGATTCATTTTTTCAAGCACTTGGACTGCTTTATGACAAACCCAATTCTGTGGATCAGGCAGAAAAAATTTTGCTGGCTCTGTGTCAGGGTCAGGAAGCAGTAGAGATACAGTTAGGTCCATATATATTTGGACACAGACAACATTTTTCTAATTTTGGTTATAAACATTACCACAATGAATTTTAAACAAAACAATTCAGGTGCAATTGAAGTTCAGACTTTCAGCTTTCATTTGAGGGTATCCACATTAAAATTGGATGAAGGGTTTAGGAGTTTCGACTCCTTAATATGTGCCTCCTGTCATGATCTCTGCAGGCAGAGATCATAGCAAGCCTATAGAGGGACAAGCTCTCGGAAGATGGAACTATACTGACCATGAACTAAGCCTGCCGCGCAACTAGAAATAGCCAGGTAGCATTTCCTATTTATCGCTAGATGCCCAGCTCTGGCCTAAGACCTAAATAGCTAGCAGAGGGAAATATAAGACCTGGCTCACCTCTAGAGAAATATTCCAAAGAAGACAGTAGCCCCCCACATGTAATGACGGTGAGTTCAGATGAAACAACAAACGCAGCAGGAAAATAGTCTTAGCAAATTTGAGGTCCGCTTACTAGATAGCAGAAGACAGATAGTATACTTTCATGGTCAGCAGAAAAACACTAACAAAACACCATCCAGAGATTACCTTAAACTCTGGCATTAACTCATAACGCCAGAGTAGCAATCCCTGATCAACGAGAGCTTTCCAGACACAGTAACAAAACTTCAGCTGTGAACTGGAACAAATAGGCAAAACAAAACATGGACAAAAGTCCAACTTATCTAGTAGTTGTCTAGAAGCAGGAACAAGCACTGAGAGGCATCAGATAACATTGTTGACCGGCAAGAAACCACCAGAGAAATGAGCTTAAATAGCGACACCCACTACTGATGGAACCAGGTGAAACAGGAAAGAGGATGACAAGTCCAATTCCACAAGCGGCCACCGGGGGAGCCCAGAATCCAAATTCACAACAGTACCCCCCCCTCAAGGAGGGGGCACCGAACCCTCACCAGATCCACCAGGGCGACCAGGATGAGCCCTATGGAAGGCACGAACAAGATCAGAAGCATGAACATCAGATGCATTGACCCAAGAATTATCCTCCTGGCCGTAACCCTTCCAGTTGACCAGATACTGGAGCCTCCGTCTGGAAACACGAGAGTCCAAAATTTTCTCCACAACGTACTCCAACTCACCCTCAACCAACACCGGAGCAGGAGGCTCAACTGAAGGTACAACAGGTACCTCATACCTGCGCAATAACGACCGATGAAAAACGTTATGAATGGAAAAGGACGCAGGGAGGTCCAAACGGAAAGAAACAGGATTAAGAATCTCCAATATTCTATAAGGGCCGATGAACCGAGGTTTAAACTTAGGAGAAGAGACCCTCATAGGGACAAAACGAGAAGACAACCACACCAAATCTCCAACACAAAGCCGAGAACCAACACGACGATGACGGTTGGCAAAACGCTGAGTCTTCTCCTGGGACAACTTCAAATTGTCCATAACCTGCCCCCAGATGTGATGCAATCTCTCCACCACCGCATCCACTCCAGGACAATCCGAGGATTCCACCTGACCGGAGGAAAATCGAGGGTGAAACCCCGAATTACAGAAAAACGGGGACACCAAGGTGGAAGAGCTGGCCCGATTATTGAGGGCGAACTCTGCCAATGGCAAAAAAGCAACCCAATCATCCTGGTCAGCAGAGACAAAACACCTCAGATATGTCTCCAGGGTCTGATTAGTCCGCTCGGTCTGGCCATTAGTCTGAGGGTGAAAAGCAGATGAAAAAGACAAATCTATGCCCATCCTAGCACAGAATGCCCGCCAAAATCTAGACACAAATTGGGTACCTCTGTCAGAAACAATATTCTCAGGAATACCGTGCAATCGGACAACATTCTGAAAAAACAGAGGAACCAACTCAGAAGAAGAAGGCAACTTGGGCAGAGGAACCAAATGGACCATTTTAGAGAAACGGTCACAGACCACCCAGATGACAGACATCTTCTGGGAAACAGGCAGATCTGAAATAAAATCCATCGAGATGTGTGTCCAAGGCCTCTTAGGAATAGGCAAGGGCAACAGCAGTCCGCTAGCCCGAGAACTACAAGACTTGGCCCGAGCACAAATGTCACATGACTGCACAAAGACTCGCACATCTCGTGACAGGGAAGGCCACCAGAAGGATCTTGCCACCAAATCCCTGGTACCAAAAATTCCGGGATGACCTGCCAATGCAGAAGAATGTACCTCAGAGATGACTCTGCTGGTCCAATCATCCGGAACAAACAGTCTATCAGGCGGACAACGATCCGGTCTATCCGCCTGAAACTCTTGCAAGGACCGCCGCAGATCAGGAGAAACGGCCGACAAAATTACTCCCTCCCTAAGGATACCTGTGGGTTCAGAATTACCAGGAGAGTCCGGGTCAAAACTCCTAGAAAGGGCATCTGCCTTAACATTCTTAGAACCCGGTAGGTATGACACCACAAAATTAAAGCGAGAAAAAAATAAAGACCAGCGCGCCTGTCTAGGATTCAGGCGTCTGGCAGTCTCAAGATAAATCAAATTTTTGTGGTCAGTCAATACCACCACCTGATGCCTAGCCCCCTCGAGCCAATGGCGCCACTCCTCAAACGCCCACTTCATGGCCAAAAGCTCCCGATTCCCAACATCATAATTCCGCTCTGCGGGCGAAAATTTGCGAGAAAAGAAGGCACAAGGCCTAATGACGGAGCAGTCGGAACCTTTCTGCGACAACACTGCCCCAGCTCCGATCTCCGAAGCGTCAACCTCAACCTGAAAAGGCAGATTCACATCAGGCTGACGCAACACAGGGGCAGAGGCAAAACGGTGCTTAAGCTCCTGAAAGGCCTCTACAGCATGAGGGGACCAATTAGCAACATCAGCGCCTTGTCTGGTCAAATCAGTCAGTGGTTTAACGACATCCGAAAAACCAGCAATAAATCGGCGGTAAAAGTTGGCAAAGCCCAAAAATCTCTGAAGACCCTTAAGAGAGGAGGGCTGAGTCCAGTCACAAATAGCTTGCACCTTGACGGGATCCATCTCAATGGAAGAGGGAGAAAAAATATACCCCAAAAAGGAAATTTTCTGGACCCCAAAAACGCACTTAGACCCCTTCACACATAAAGAATTAGACCGCAGAACCTGAAAAACTCTCCTGACCTGCTGGACATGAGAGTCCCAGTCATCAGAAAAAATCAGAATATCATCCAGATATATTATCATAAATTTATCCAGAAAATCGCGGAAAATATCATGCATAAAAGACTGGAAAACTGAAGGGGCATTAGAAAGACCAAAAGGCATGACCAAATACTCAAAGTGGCCCTCGGGCGTATTAAATGCGGTCTTCCACTCATCCCCCTGCCTGATCCGCACCAAATTATACGCCCCACGAAGATCAATTTTAGAGAACCACTTAGCACCCTCTATACGAGCAAACAAATCAGTAAGCAATGGCAATGGGTATTGATACTTAACAGTGATCTTATTCAGAAGCCGATAATCAATACATGGTCTCAAAGAGCCGTCTTTTTTTGAGACAAAGAAAAACCCAGCTCCCAAGGGAGAAGAAGATGGACGAATATGTCCCTTTTCCAAAGACTCCTTTATATATTCCCGCATAGCAGCATGTTCCGGCACAGACAGATTAAACAAACGACCCTTTGGATATTTACAACCCGGTATCAAATCTATGGCACAATCGCACTCACGGTGCGGAGGTAACGACCCAAGCTTGGGTTCGTCAAAGACGTCTTGATAATCAGAGAGGAACTCAGGGACTTCAGAGGGAATGGACGACGAAATAGAAACCAAAGGTAAGTCCCCATGAATACCCTTACATCCCCAGCTCAACACAGACATTGCTCTCCAGTCCAAGACTGGGTTGTGAGACTGCAACCATGGCAATCCCAGTACCAAATCGTCATGTAAATTATACAGCACCAGGAAACGAATAATCTCCTGGTGATCCGGATTGATACGCATGGTTACTTGTGTCCAGTATTGTGGTTTATTATTAGCCAATGGGGTGGAGTCAATCCCCTTCAGAGGAATAAGAGTCTCCAAAGGCTCTAAATCAAAACCACAACGATTGGCAAAGGACCAATCCATAAGACTCAGAGCGGCGCCAGAGTCAACATAGGCGTCCGTGGCAATGGATGACAAAGAGCAAATCAGGGTTACAGACAAAATAAACTTAGACTGAATGGTGCCAATGGAAACAGACTTATCAAGCTTCTTTGTACGCCTAGAGCATGCTGATATAACATGAGTAGAATCCCCACAATAGAAACACAATCCATTCTTCCGTCTAAAATTCTGTCGCTCGCTCCTGGACAGAATTCTATCACACTGCATACTTTCTGGCGTCTTTTCCATAGACACCGCCAGATGGTGCACCGGTTTGCGCTCCCGCAGACGCCTATCAATCTGAATAGCCATTGTCATGGACTCATTCAGACCTGCAGGCACAGGGAACCCCACCATAACATCCTTAACGGCATCAGAGAGACCTTCTCTGAAAGTTGCCGCCAAGGCGCACTCATTCCACTGAGTAAGCACAGACCATTTACGGAATTTTTGGCAGTAAACTTCAGCTTCGTCTTGCCCCTGAGATAGTGCCATCAAAGTTTTTTCTGCCTGAAGTTCCAAATGAGGTTCCTCATAAAGCAAGCCCAAGGCCAGAAAAAACGCATCCACATCGCGTAACGCAGGATCCCCTGCTGGCAATGAGAAGGCCCAATCTTGAGGGTCACCCCTGAGCAAGGAAATCACAATCCTAACCTGCTGAGCAGGGTCTCCAGCTGAACGAGACTTCAGGGACAAATAAAGCTTACAATTATTTCGGAAATTCTGGAAGCTAGCTCTATTCCCTGTGAAGAACTCCGGCAAAGGAATTCTCGGCTCAGATACCGGAGCATGTACCACAAAATCTTGTAAATTTTGTACTTTCGTGATGAGATTATTCAAACCCACAGTTACACTCTGAAGATCCATTATTGTCAGGTGCACACAGAGCCATACAGAGATTAGGAGGAGAGAGAAAAAAAAAGACTGCAGCAAGGCAGACTGGAGGGAAAAAAAAAAAAAAAAAAAATTCCAGCAGACTTCTTATAACTCTCCTTTCTCAACCTGGGTCTTTAACACTTTATTGGCCGGTCAAACTGTCATGATCTCTGCAGGCAGAGATCATAGCAAGCCTATAGAGGGACAAGCTCTCGGAAGATGGAACTATACTGACCATGAACTAAGCCTGCCGCGCAACTAGAAATAGCCAGGTAGCATTTCCTATTTATCGCTAGATGCCCAGCTCTGGCCTAAGACCTAAATAGCTAGCAGAGGGAAATATAAGACCTGGCTCACCTCTAGAGAAATATTCCAAAGAAGACAGTAGCCCCCCACATGTAATGACGGTGAGTTCAGATGAAACAACAAACGCAGCAGGAAAATAGTCTTAGCAAATTTGAGGTCCGCTTACTAGATAGCAGAAGACAGATAGTATACTTTCATGGTCAGCAGAAAAACACTAACAAAACACCATCCAGAGATTACCTTAAACTCTGGCATTAACTCATAACGCCAGAGTAGCAATCCCTGATCAACGAGAGCTTTCCAGACACAGTAACAAAACTTCAGCTGTGAACTGGAACAAATAGGCAAAACAAAACATGGACAAAAGTCCAACTTATCTAGTAGTTGTCTAGAAGCAGGAACAAGCACTGAGAGGCATCAGATAACATTGTTGACCGGCAAGAAACCACCAGAGAAATGAGCTTAAATAGCGACACCCACTACTGATGGAACCAGGTGAAACAGGAAAGAGGATGACAAGTCCAATTCCACAAGCGGCCACCGGGGGAGCCCAGAATCCAAATTCACAACAGCCTCCCTGTTTTTAAAGGGACCAAAAGTAATTGGACAGATTAAATAATTTTAAATAAAATGTTCATTCCTAGTACTTGGTTGAAAACCCTTTGTTGGCAATGACTGCCTGAAGTCTTGAACTCATGGACATCACCAGACGCTGTGTTTCCTCCTTTTTGATGCTCTGCCAGGCCTTCACTGCGGTGGTTTTCAGTTGATGTTTGTTTGTGGGCCTTTCTGTCTGAAGTTTAGTCTTTAACAAGTGAAATACATGCTCAATTGGGTTGAGATAAGGTGACTGACTTGGCCATTCAAGAATATTCCACTTCTTTGCTTTAATAAACTCCTGGTTTGCTTTGGCTTTATGTTTTGGGTCATTGTCCATCTGTAGTATGAAATGACGACCAATCAGTTTGGCTGCATTTGGCTGGATCTGAGCACACAGGATGGCTCTGAATACCTCAGAATTCATTCGGCTGCTTCTGTCCTGTGTCACATCATCAATAAACACTAGTGACCCAGTGCCACTGGCAGCCATGCATGCCCAAGCCATCACACTGCCTCCGCCGTGTTTTACAGATGATGTGGTATGCTTTGGATCATGAGCTGTACCACGCCTTCGCCATACTTTTCTCTTTCCATCATTCTGGTAGAGGTTGACCTTGGTTTCATCTGTCCAAAGAATGTTATTCCAGAACTGTGCTGGCTTTTTTAGATGTTTTATAGCACAGTCCAGTCTAGCCTTTTTATTCTTGACACTTATGAGTGGCTTGCACCGTGCAGTGAACCCTCTGTAGTTACTTTCATGCAGTCTTCTCTTTATGGTAGATTTGGATATTGATACGCCGACCTCCTGGAGAGTGTTGGTCACTTGGTTGGCTGTTGTGAAGGGGTTTCTCTTCACCATGGAGATTATTCTGCGATCATCCACCACTGTTGTCTTCCGTGGGCGCTCAGGTCTTTTTGCATTAATGAGTTCACCAGTGCTTTCTTTCTCTCTCAGGATGTACCAAACTGTAGATTTTGCCACTCCTAATATTGTAGCAATTTCTCGGATGGTTTTTTTCTGTTTTCGCAGCTTAAGGATGGCTTGTTTCACCTGCATGGAGAGCTCCTTTGACCGAATGTTTACTTCACAGCAAAACCTTCCAAATGCAAGCACCACACCTCAAATCAACTCTAGGCCTTTTATCTGCTTATTTGAGAATGACATAACGAAGGGATTGCCCACACCTGTCCATGAAATAGCCTTGGAGTCAATTGTCCAATTACTTTTGGTCCCTTTAAAAACAGGGTGGCACATGTTAAGGAGCTGAAACTCCTAAACCCTTCATCCAATTTTAATGTGGATACCCTCAAATGAAAGCTGAAAGTCTGAACTTCAACTGCATCTGAATTGTTTTGTTTAAATTTCATTGTGGAAATGTCTATAACCAAAATTAGAAAAATGTCATCTCTGTCCAAATATATATGGACCTAACTGTATATTGTCAGAAATTTAGAAAGTGGTCTGTGCTTACAAAATGGAATGAGGATGCCCTGGCGGCTATTTTCAGAAAGGGTCTTTCTGAAGCTCTTAAAGATGTTATGGTGGGGTTTCCCACGCCTGCTGGTTTGAACGAATCAATGTCTCTGGCCATTCAGATTGATCGGCGCCTACGTGAACGTAAGGTGGTGCACCATATGGCGGTGTCCTCTGGGCAGAGTTCTGAGCCTATGCAATGCGATAGAGTTTTGACGAGAGCAGAACGGCAGGAGTTCAGACGTCAGAATGGCCTGTGTTTTTACTGTGGTGATGCTACTCATGCTATCTCTGACTGCCCGAAGCGAACTAAGAGGGTTGCTAGGTCGGTTACCATCAGTACTTTACAGCCTAAATTTCTCTTGTCTGTTACCCTGATTTGCTCATTGTCGTCCTTTTCTGTAATGGCATTTGTGGATTCTGGCGCTGCACTGAACTTAATGGACCTGGAATTTGCCAAGCGCTGTGGTTTTTCCTTGGAGCCTTTGCAGAGTCCTATTCCCTTGAGGGGGATTGATGCTACGCCATTGGCCAAGAATAAACCTCAGTACTGGACACAGTTAGCCATAAACATGGCTCCAGCACGTCAGGAAAATATTCGCTTTTTGGTGTTGCATAATTTGCATGATGTGGCTGTGCTGGGGTTTCCATGGTTACAGGTACATAATCCAGTGCTGGATTGGAAATCCATGTCCGTGACTAGTTGGGGTTGTCAGGGGATACATAGTGATATTCCTCTGATGTCAATTTCCTCGTCCCCTTCTTCTGAGGTTCCTGAGTTTTTGTCAGATTTCCAGGATATATTTGAGGAGCCTAAATCCAGTCCTCTGCCTCCTCATAGGGACTGTGATTGCGCTATTAATTTGATTCCTGGCTGTAAGTTCCCTAAGGGTCGACTTTTCAATCTGTCTGTACCAGAGCATGCCGCTATGCGGACTTATGTAAAAGAGTCCTTGGAGAAGGGGCATATTCGCCCGTCTTCGTCACCGTTGGGAGCGGGGTTCTTTTTTGTTTTGCCAAGAAGGATGGCTCCTTGAGGCCCTGTATAGATTATCGCCTTCTCAATAAGATCACGGTCAAATTCCAGTACCCTTTGCCTTTGCTTTCTGATTTGTTTGCTCGGATCAAAGGGGCTAGCTGGTTTACCAAGATTGACCTTCGAGGGGCGTGTAATCTGGTTCGCATCAAACAGGGTGATGAATGGAAAACAGCATTTAATACGCCCGAAGGCCATTCTGAATATCTTGTGATGCCTTTCGGGCTCTCTAATGCTCCATCTGTGTTTCAGTCCTTTATGCATGATATTTTCCGGGAGTATTTGGACTCATGTGGTGGACAATTTAACATTGTCTCAGGAAAAGGCTCAACGTTTTGCTAACTGCCGTCGGTGCGTTGGTCCCCGGCTTCGGGTTGGGGATTTGGTCTGGTTGTCTTCTTGTCATGTTCCTATGAAGGTCTCTTCCCCTAAGTTCAAACCTCGTTTTATTGGTCCTTATAGGATTTCGGAAATTATCAATCCGGTGTCTTTTCGTTTGGCCCTTCCAGCTTCGTTTTCCATTCATAATGTGTTCCATAGATCTTTGTTGCGGAGATATGTGGTGCCCATGGTTCCCTCCGTTGACCCTCCTGCTCCGGTGTTGGTTGAGGGGGAGCTGGAATATGTGGTGGAGAAGATTTTGGATTCTCGTCTTTCAAGGCGGAAACTTCAGTATTTGGTCAAGTGGAAGGGTTATGGCCAGGAGGATAACTCTTGGGTTTTTGCCTCCGATGTCCATGCTGCCGATTTGGTACGTGCTTTTCATTTGGCTCGTCCCGATCGGCCTGGGGGCTCTGGTGAGGGTTCGGTGACCCCTCCTCAAAGGGGGGGGGGGTACTGTTGTGAATTCCGTTCTTGGGCTCCATCCTGTGGTTGTGAATGGTATTTTTGGGAGTTCTGCTCTTGGGCTCCCTCTGGTGGTTTCAAGTGGAACTTAGCAGCTGCGTTCACTAATCGGTTTCCTGGCCTTGTTATTTAACTGGGCTTTTGGCTTTAGTGGATGCCAGCTGTCAATGTATTTCCTGTGGATTCAGTCCTTTCCTGGAAGTTCTCTGTTGGCCAGTCCATTTTCAGCTTAAGATAAGTCTGCTACTTTTTGGGTGTTTCCCTGCTTATGACCTTCTGTTCAGTTCAATTTATGTCTCTTTGTCCAGCTTGTCATTATGAAATATTCTGGCTAGCTGGAAGCTCTGGGGTCGCAGATTTGCCCCTCCACACCGTGAGTCGGTGTGGTGGTTATTTTTGTAAACTCTGCGTGGACTTTTAGTTTTTATACTGACCGCACAGCAACCTATCCTATTTCTGTCTATTTACATAGTAGTGGCCTCCTTTGCTAAAAAATCTAGTTTCATTTCTGAGTTTGTAATTTCCCTCTCCACTCACCGTCAATATTTGTGGGGGGCTATCTTCCTTTGGGGGTTTCTCTGAGGCGAGATAGCTTTCCGTTTCCATCTTTAGGGGTAGCTAGTTCTTAGGCTGTGCAGAGGCGTCTAGGCAGAGTTAGGTACGCTCCACGGCTATTTCTAGTGTTGGTGTGAGGAGTAGGGATTGCGGTCAGTAAAGTTACCACCTCCTCAGAGCTAGTCCTATTTTTGTTTTACCCACCAGGTCATTTCAGTGCTGCTCCGTAGTGAGTCCATGATTGGTTTTGCCCACCAGGTCATCTCAGCACCACTCCGTACCCACCAGGTCATAACATCACTCTATAACAGAGATGCAAAAATCAAACAGGTGCTTGTAGAGCTAATCGCAGTGACTTTCTACAGCCGGATCCAGGATGACTGTCACACCTGACACACGTGTGACAGCCACCCTTAGCAGCAACAACTGCAATCAAGCATTTGTGATAACTGGCAGTGAGTCTTTTACAATGCTCTGGAAGAATTTTGTCCCACTCATATTTGCATAATTGTTGTAATTCAGCCACATTGGAGGGTTTCTGAGCATGAACCACCTTTTGAAGGTCATGCCACAGCATCTCAATTGGATTAAGGTCAGGACTTCGACTAGACCACGCCAAAATCTTAATTTTGTTTATCTTAAGCCATTCAGAGGTGGACTTGCTGGTGTGTTTTGGTCCTGCTGCATAACTCAAGTGCGCATCTGCTTGAGGTCACGAACAGATGGCGGGACATTCTCCTTCAGCAATTTTTGGTAGAGAGCAGAATTCATGGTTCCATTTACCACAGCAAGTCTTCCAGGTCCTGAAGCAGCAAAACAGCCCCAGGCAATCACACTACCACCACCATATTTTACTGTTGGTATGATGTTCCTTTTCTGAATTGCTGTGTTACTTATACGCCAGATGTCCCATACACACATCTTCCAAGAAGGTAAACTTTTGTCTCATCAGTCCTCAGAGTATTCTCCCAAAAGTCTTGTGAATCATCAAAATGTTTTCTGGAAAAACTGAGACAAGTCTTTTTGTGTATGTTCTTATTGCTCAGCAGTGGTTCTTGTCATGGAACTCTGTCATGCAGGCTATTTTTGCCCAGTCCCTCTCTTATGGTGGAGTCATGAACACTGACCATAACTGAGACATTGGATGCCTGCAGTTTGGGGTCTTTTGTGACTTAATGGATGAGTCGTTGCTGCTCTCTTGTGCCACTCCTGGGAAGGCTCACCACTAGTGATGAGTGAGCATGCTCAGTACTTGGATTTTCCCGAGCATGCTCGGATGTTCTCCGAGTATTTTGGCACGCTCGGAGATTTCATTTTTGTAGTCGCAGCTGCATGATTTGCGGCTGCTGGACAGACTGAATACATGTGGGGGTTGCCTGTTTATTAGGAAAATTCCCACATGCATTCAGGCTGTCTAGCAGCTGCAAATCATGCAGCTGCACTGACAAAAACTAAATTGCCGAGCACGCCAAAATAGTCGGAGAACAGCCAAGCATGCTCAGGAAAACCCGAATACCGAGCATACTCGCTCATCACGACTCACCACTGTTCCATGTTTTTGCCAGTTGTGGATAATGGTTCTCACTGTGGTTCTCTGAAGCCCCAATGCTTTAGAAATGGCTTTGTAACCTGTCCCAGACCGATAGATCTCAATTACTTTGTCTTATTTATTCTGGAATTTCTTTGGCTCTCTGCATGATGTCTAGCTTTTGAGGAATGTTTGGTCTACTTCACTTTGTCAGGCAGCTCCTATTTAAGTAATTTCTTGATTGAGAACAGGTGTGGTAGTAATCAGGTCTGGGTGTGGCTAAAGAATATGAAATCAGCTTCCCAAAAGATGTTATAAAAAACAGTTACGGTGATTTATGTTTTAAGGGGGGAGAGCAATCACTTTTTCAAACAGGGTTCTGTAGGTTTGGATTTCTTTTTCCCTTAACAATGAAGACCTTCATTTAAAAACTGCATTTTGTGTTTACTTGCGTTACCTTTGTCTAATATTTAAATTTGTTTGGTGATCTGAAATGTTTAGGTGTGACATGACAAACATGAAAAAGAATAGGAAATCAGTAAAGGGGGCAAACACTTTTTCACACAACTGTAACTAACAGGAACTGCAGCCTCCAGGAGGATAACACATGCCATACAATACTATTTGCCCACAGTACAACAACAGCGGTCTTCAGAGGGATGACACCATCTTCTCCACCTTTACACACAGTTCAGGCTACCGGCACAAGCATGCCGCTGGCCTGATTTTTTTCAATATTCAGAAGTTTTCGGCAGGAAGCCAAGAGGCAGAGGAGTTTTGTGCTCTAGAAGACTGAAAAAACCCCTTTCAACTCAGAATGCTTGGGTTAGTGGCACAACCTCACTGTTGACTTGAACCATCAATCTTCAAGTGAAAACAATTTTCTGGCAAGCAGGAAGCCGGGAGGCAAAAAAGTAGTGCACTTTTGAAGACCATTCTGCGTCTCCTATAGACTATAATGGAGTGTGACCACCGAGGCATCCAATGTCCTTCTAACCTTGTGGGTTGACCATAGCTCCTGACCCATATATGTACAGGTAAAGGTGCCCCAAGAGCAAATAGCAGAGCATGCCCACGTGTGTTTCCCATAGACCGTAACAGGGAGCCACCACCCATGGGTTGACTTCTTTGATAACTTCTCACTTCTGGTCTCCAAGGAGCAACTTATTAAATATTAATGCTCTTCATTCATTTATTTGCACTGTATATGACAGAAGTATTGTAAATTATCTAAGGGGGTCTTATTTTCCTCGAAATGTGTAAAACACTTGAGACCCGCCGGTATTTGTCTTCCTGCTTTCTGCGTGCTTTCCTGAAAATTGCTTTGCTTTGATACAGCAAATTTAGAGCGATCACATACAGTAAATGCGAAGTTCATCCACAGTTGTTATGACTTTACCACCCTGAACATCTGTTAACATCTGCCTATTCCCTCTTCTCGGGGGGCTCCTGATTATTCCCCATGCAGACGGGAAACTTTATCTTTGTCAGGAGGGAAAGCAGATTAACAATTATTTACAGTGGAGGGAACCACTTGGCTTGATGTTCTCCTCAGGCCAATCTCCCAGGACACTTGTGTAGGAGGAGAGGAGGGTTATGATTCACATATGTCATTATGTAAAATCTTCTAGATGAGCAGTTATAGAATTATTATGGGCCATAAGTCTTATCTGCCCTAGTAGAGTTCAGGGCGTGGATACTGATTGCTAAAAATCTACCGAGAATCCAATGTTCAGACTCAAGTACATGCCCTCGTACGTCATAAATACTGTAGCTCCAAAACCCCAAAGGGCTCGTTCATATGATCCTCAATACTCGGGATGATTGATGCATTACATGACCACAGAGTCAAACTCCTTCATATTATAGGCTTGCTTACACAATCCTGGATTATCCTATATTACTTGTAAGAAATTATTAGAAAATCAACCGTAAATACGGAATATACAGCAAATTTGGTCAAAATGTTGTTCACTATGTTTCTGGGAAATCTAGACACATCCAGATTGACTAAGTGGTAAACTAGACTGCTATATCTTAGAGCCCAGACTAAATCCAAAAACCTCCTAGAGCAACCTGCAAACTGCAGACTTGTGAATCCTCTCTGGTGCCGGCACTGGGAGCAGACAGTCATACGACAGCAAATTTCAAGTATGCAATGTGCATGCTTTCAGCCAAATTCCAACTATATGTGTCCAGCCGCTATCAGTATGCAGCGCCACAGAGTCCTGGTCGTTGCCGTAATGTTGTTCTTCCACGAGGGGGAGCGATATTACGTCTGAAGGCAATAAAGGAGATCTTCTTTCCAGGTATCAGAACCACACACAACACACTTCACACTCCAGCCACCAGGGGGTGCAAAGGTTCTATCTACTAGGCCACTCCTCACAGTTAGGTAAAACTGGTAGTTGGAGGGAAAGTTAGGGAGTTCCTGGCTGGGGACCGAGAGAGAAAGGTCTCCAGGTCGAGCTGGCTGGAGTGATCTCCAGCAGATCCAGACTGCGGTCTGAGGAGGACGAGGGTCCACGTAGCTGCGCCTGCCCCACGTGCGGCAGCATCCAAAGGAAGAGATATAGAAGAGAATTGTATTGCAGTGAGTGAGAAACGAAGTCATAGCAAAAGGAGAGGAAACCAGAAGGAGTTCTGTCCTGTGAGAGGCTGCCTCCTTCTGAAGCGCAGGAATACCGGTGGCCAGAATACCGAGGGAGTAAGGAGCTCTATGCTTTACTTCAGAGACTGGCAGGACAGTTAGTTCTACGTTGGCTGCCCAACATTTATACACAGGAGACACGGTGGTGACTTGTGGGGGCTGGGGCGTCTCTAGGGTCCCTATAAAAAGCCTCAGGCCATCAGTCATACGTGTTTTGTTCTATCCGACCACGGGGAACAGAGAGCGGAGTAATAACAGTGAGGACTTCATTAGAGCTTATGCAAGTGAGGACCTACTGTGTTACTGTGCACATAGGAAGGCTATTGAATTGCACCTGGATAAGGGAACTCTGGATTTGCCTTCAGACCGGCCGGGCTCTGCCTACCCTGTGATCCGGTGCCCTGGACTGCGGACACTGAAGCCTTCAGTAAAGGTAAAGAGACTGCAACCTGGTGTCCTCGTTATTCACTGCGCCTCACACCATCCACCATCTACACTCTGGGAAGCCCTGGGTAACACTTCACCTGTGGGAAGGTATACCATCAAGCTGCCATAACACCACCCCAGCGGACCCCTAAGCAGTGTCGGTTGCCCTGACCGAATACCACCGGTGGCGTCACGAACACTTCCCCTTTAAAGACCTTTCCCAAAACCATAAGAACTATTCCATTTACTGGACACCACTGGGGGCCACGGACCGGGTCAGCCACCGTGACATCCCCCGAACTGAGCGACCCGGTGCCGAGTACCCCATTGCCCTTGCGTGGGGGCGATCCAAGTACATTTGCATTGAGAGAGACCTCGCACATCTAGACCGCACATGACCACATGAATGCAAATCACAAATGTACGCTCCTGGCGTCGGAGAATCTTCAGTGTGCACGGTGTGCACTAGGTGAGGATTCACAAGTCTGCAGTCACAAAGGGTCCATGTGCAAGAACATTATACTGGCGTATTGTAGTCCAATAGCTCATCATAATGTACAATTCCACCTATGGCTGCACAGATTGGACCAATGGTATGTCTGCCTCCCTCGCCAGCAGTATTCTAAGGGTGTTTTTCGTTTCATCCCAGCTCATCTTCATCCATACCATTTTAAAGCTCTTTATATTGTCAGCTGTATCATGTTATCCCACTGTGACTATCAGTCTAGGAGATTATAACAGTAGACTTCTTGGGAACTACAGAATGACAAAACAACCTATCAAATCCTTGCCTAGTAGTTCTCAGTGACCTTCTCTCCTAACTAAGCTGGGCACTCCTTGACCCTCTTTATGTCTTCCATGCAGCTGAAGATATAATAGTGAAGAAAGCAGGGATACACAGTAGGTCAGTGAGTTCATACAATGATTAGAACAGAGATATAACACATTCCTGACTGCCAGTCTCTAAGTTCTGTGTAAAGAATCAATTTCTATGAAATGCTGGTTCATTCTGCTGACAAGGAGAAACCTATCACAAGCAGGGGGCAGGTAGACAGATTGAAGTTGCATCATATAATGTACACTAAGGATCCGTTTACACCAGCCCAACTGATGTGTAGTACTAAATGACCGCTGATCAGCAACTTGTTTACTGATCGCCTGACTTTTAATTGCCTGTATATAAAAGCAGAATGAACTTCCAATGCACACTTAGCGAACTGTGGTAGATCATTCAGTACACACAGGCTGTCATTATTTTCGGAAGCACCATTCCTGTTCAGACAGGACTGTGAACCACAGAGAAAGCTAATTTCTTGTGCAGCACAAAAGATGATTTTTTTCTGATGGATGAGCGTTTTGCCTGACTATTGGGTGATCAGGAGCCTGTTTATACTACAAGATTATCGTGAAACTAGTGTTCCTAGAAATGCAGTGACTCTGCTTCTGTTCAGATTTTCCAAAGGGAAAAAGTATTACAGGTCCAGCATTGTGGATGAGAATTTACCAAACTTTGCGGAGAATATCTGCAGTGCAAATTGACACGTGATGTGGATTTGTACTGCATATGTCTCCTTTGGCAGCAGTTGAAAACTGTGACGAATCTGCAGCATTTACGAAGTGATTCCACGTTAAAATCTGTGCAATCGGTTGTGGAATTCGCTGTGGATTTTCTGCTGTGGGAAAGCTGCAGCGGAAAAACCTGTGTGCACATATTTATAGACGGCTCCCCTGAATAGGGTGTTATTGAATTAATATGTTTTTGATAAACCTGGTAAAAAAATCCAATTTATCAAAATAAATATAGATTTTTGGGAAAGTACTGTAGTGGGAATCGGATATAAAATCACTGTTGGTATTAGATTAGATCTGCTGTAACAACATTCACCACCGGCCTCGTACTTGTTTTTCTTACATGATTAAGACAATTGTCAGCCCTACACCCACGGGACGTCATTTGTAATGCATTTTATGACACAAAATGAGTTAATGAGTTTTGAAACTGCACGGTATAATAATCTGGCTGGAAAACATATGAGGCCTCATTTATCAAAGGTTTCTAAAAGGAATACTGTCTTTGTTACCCATAGAAACCAATCACAACGCAGCTTTCATTTCAGAAACTGCTATGGTAAAATGGAAGCTGTGATGTGATTGGTTGCTATGGGTAACTGCAGCGCCCCAGGGTCCTGGTCGTTGCAGTAATGTCATAAAATTTAGGCCCCAATTCATCATTTGTGCTTTCTTGTCTCGTGGTATTAGTTGCTATTGTTGGTGCCAAATTCATCAAAATTGCATAAGTGCAAAACGGATCTTTTTCCTGTCTTGAACAGCTTTTGCAACTTTTTTGCTGATACATGCATTTTTAATGCTTTTTTCCCATTTATTTGTATGGGTGAAAAATGCGGCAAATATATGGAAGGAAGAAAATGCACCATGTGATAAAAAAAAGTGTGCAGCAAAAAAAAGCACCGTGTGAACAAACCTTAACAGCATGTTACACACTATAATGGGCTTCTTCCACTTGGTTTGGAAAAATATATTTATCCAAATATGAACGTGTAATACAGGTGACCGGAAGTAATGGACAGGGAACACGAGGCAAGACCAGTCAGTGAACGGTGTAAGATACAGTAATTATAAGATGATTGCTGACATTAAACAATGCAAATCAACAATGAACCAAATAAAGATGTTATTGTAATAACAATGAAAGTTTTTCGATATATAACACTAATGTTCTCTTTGTAGGTAGTTATGCCCGTTCACGGGAGTTACCATGTAAGTTCTTCCTGCAATTCTGGCTATAGCGGGGGTCACCGGGTTTTTCCGTTGGGCCGCAAGTCTTTATGACGAAGTCTAGTAAACCGCGTTGAGCCTCCACACACCAACCAGTCCCTTCCCACACCTGATGTCTAGCCCTGGCCAGCCCTAGTACCATATAACTGGAAGTGAAGACCTTACTCACTCGCGCTGTCCCTCTGCAACCGCAGGCGTGCTGCTCTGGTCGCGGTCCCCTCATGGGTCTTCGGTGATTGATCATCGGCGGATGTCTCCTCGGCCTGGGGCTGTAAGGACTGGGTCTCGACTCTTGACGAGTGTCGTCTGGTCCCTGAAACTTGACCCGCACCGGGCTCAGGTCCTGGTGTTGACCAGCGCAGTCTGGACTCAGGGTGTTGACTGAGACTCTGGATCTTGACTGGCGCAATCTTGACTTTGGATCTCACCGGGCGTCGTCTGAACATTGTCAGGCAATGACCGACACTTTAGCGGCATAGGCTTTACACTGAGGCCTGTCACGCTGGCCTCGGCACCATCCCTGTTCTGCATCTGCTTTGCTGTCTTTCTTGGCATCAAATCCCTCTGAGGTTTGGGGTGCAGGGCTTTTATATCCAGAAACTCAGTCATTTGTATAATCTGACCAAGTCCAGCACAAGAAAAGGTATCTGTTGTGATCCGGTGACCTTGGAGCCGCATGAAACTTTCTCTGGAGTAGGTGTAAACTATACTGACCGCAGATCCTGAACTAACACCGCAACTAGAAGTAGCCGTGGGGTGTGCCTAACAAACCCTAGACACCTCGACACAGCCGGAGGACTAAATACCCCTATAGATGGAAATAGGAATATTACCTTGCCTCAGAGCAGAACCCCAAAGGATAGGCAGCCCCCACAAATATTGACTGTGAGTAGGAGAAGAAAAGACACATGCAGGCAGAAAACAAGATTTAGCAAAAGAGGCCACTCTAGCTAAATAGGAAAGGATAGGACAGAATACTAGGCGGTCAGTATTAAAACCCTTCAAAAAATATCCACAGCAGATAATACAAAAAATTCCACAATCTAACTAAAGACGTGGAATGAATATCTGCAACCCCAGAGAATCCAACAAGACTGAGAAAATACTGACACAATCTAAGCTGGACAAGAAAACACAAAAGAATAGCACTGAATCATGAAGCACACAGCATGTGTGCCACAGAAAAAAAAACCAGACACTTATCTTTGCTGATTTGGCAGAAAGGCAGGAGGAACCAGGCAGAGGTCCAACACATCCCAACAACAATTGACAACTGGCAAGGACTAATGGATCCTGCACACCTAAATACCCCAGTCAGAACTGCAATCAGCAGAAACACCTGACCGGGACTGCAACTCAGGGACAACTGCATTACCACCTACCACCACCGGAGGGAACCCAAAAGCAGAATTCACAACAGTACCCCCCCTTGAGGAGGGGTCACCGAACCCTCACCAGCGCCCCCAGGCCGATCAGGACGAGCCAGATGAAAGGCACGGACCAAATCAGCAGCATGGACATCAGAAGCAAAAACCCAAGAATTATCCTCCTGGCCATAACCCTTCCATTTGACAAGGTACTGGAGCCTCCGCCTCGAAAAACGAGAATCCAAAATCTTCTCAACCACATACTCCAACTCCCCATCAACCAACACAGGGGCCGGAGGATCAACAGAGGGAACAACGGGCACTACATATTTCCGCAATAAAGATCTATGGAAGACATTATGGATAGCAAAAGAGGCCGGAAGCGCCAATCGAAAAGACACCGGATTAATAATCCCAGAAATCCTATAAGGACCAATAAACCGCTTAGGGGAAGAAACCTTCATAGGAACATGACGGGAAGACAACCAAACCAGATCCCCAACCCGAAGCCGGGAACCAACACACCGACGATGGTTAGCAAAACGTTGAGCCTCCTCCTGAAACAACACCAAATTGTCCACCACATGAGCCCAAATCTGCTGCAACCTGTCAACCACAGAATCCACACCAGGACAGTCAGAAGGCTCAACCTGCCCAGAAGAAAAACGAGGATGAAAACCAAAATTACAAAAGAAAGGAGAAACCAAAGTAGCTGAACTAGCCCGATTATTAAGGGCAAACTCGGCCAATGGCAAAAAGGCCACCCAATCATCCTGATCAGCAGACACAAAGCATCTCAAATAGGTCTCCAAGGTCTGATTAGTTCACTCGGTCTGGCCATTTGTCTGAGGATGAAATGCAGAAGAAAAAGACAAATCAATGCCCAGCCTAGCACAAAAGGCCCGCCAAAACCTAGAAACAAACTGGGAACCTCTGTCGGACACAATATTCTCCGGAATACCATGCAAACGAACCACATGCTGAAAAAACAACGGAACCAAATCTGAAGAGGAAGGCAATTTAGGCAAAGGCACCAAATGAACCATCTTAGAAAACCGGTCACAAACAACCCAGAAAACCGACATCCTCTGGGAAACCGGAAGATCAGAAATAAAATCCATAGAAATATGCGTCCAGGGCCTCTCAGGGACCGGCAATGGCAAAAGTAACCCACTAGCATGGGAACAACAAGGCTTGGCCCGCGCACAAGTCCCACAGGACTGCACAAAAGAACGCACATCACGCGACAAGGAAGGCCACCAAAAGGACCTACCAACCAAATCTCTGGTACCAAAAATACCAGGATGACCAGTCAACACGGAACAGTGAACCTCAGAAATCACTCTACTAGTCCATCTGTCAGGAACAAACAATTTCCCCACAGGACAGCGGTCAGGTCTGTCAGCCTGAAATTCCTGAAGAACCCGCCGTAAATCAGGGGAAATGGCAGAAAGGACCACCCCTTCTTTCAGAATGCAGACCGGTTCAAGGACCTCAGGAGAATCAGGCAAAAAACTCCTAGAAAGGGCATCAGCCTTAATATTCTTAGAACCCGGAAGATACGAAAGCACAAAATCAAAACGGGAAAAAAACAAGGACCATCGAGCCTGTCTAGGACTCAGCCGTTTGGCAGACTCGAGGTAAATCAGATTCTTATGATCAGTCAGGACCACAATACGATGCTTAGCTCCCTCAAGAAAAAAACACCATTAGAGGAAAAACCTCCACTATACTAAACAAAAAAACACCAGAAAACAGGCAGAGATGCTTACCTGTTCAAGGCCTCCAACAATTGCACTAACCAGGGTGCACAGGCCCAAATAGAGATAGCAAATACACAGGTGCAAATAATACCTATGCAGCCAACCTACAATCAGGAATTGGCCGCTTGGAGCACCCGTGCAAAAAATAGTCTGTATGTGGCATGTTCACACAGGAATGCAAAATATATGGTGCAAAGCCTATTAATGACGCCATATGTATAGCGGGCTAACCATGATGCATCCTGTGTGAACAGAGGCCACAGTGTACAGAGCCATCTAGGGCCCAGACGCACCCTGGAAAAATATACAGTGCACCAAAAACATAACAATGTATGCAAGGTATTGGTTGATATTATGGCCACAATATTGAAGCTGCCAACCCACGTCAAGGGTCCTTGTATCTTGGCAGTCCTAATCTAAAAAAAACACCATTAGAGGAAAAACCTCCACTATACTAAACAAAAAAACACCAGAAAACAGGCAGAGATGCTTACCTGTTCAAGGCCTCCAACAATTGCACTAACCAGGGTGCACCAGGCCCAGGTTTTTTTTAGATTAGGACTGCCAAGATACAAGGACCCTTGACGTGGGTTGGCAGCTTCAATATTGTGGCCATAATATCAACCAATACCTTGCATACATTGTTATGTTTTTGGTGCACTGTATATTTTTCCAGGGTGCGTCTGGGCCCTAGATGGCTCTGTACACTGTGGCCTCTGTTCACACAGGATGCATCATGGTTAGCCCGCTATACATATGGCATCATTAATAGGCTTTGCACCATATATTTTGCATTCCTGTGTGAACATGCCACATACAGACTATTTTTTGCACGGGTGCTCCAAGCGGCCAATTCCTGATTGTAGGTTGGCTGCATAGGTATTATTTGCACCTGTGTATTTGCTATCTCTATTTGGGCCTGGTGCACCCTGGTTAGTGCAATTGTTGGAGGCCTTGAACAGGTAAGCATCTCTGCCTGTTTTCTGGTGTTTTTTTGTTTAGCTCCCTCAAGCCAATGTCGCCAATCCTCAAATGCCCACTTCATAGCCAACAACTCCCGATTGCCGACATCATAATTGCGTTCAGCAGGCGAAAACTTGCGGGAGAAGAAGGCACACGGTTTCATCAAGGAACCCACAGAATCCCTCTGAGACAAAACGGCCCCTGCCCCAATCTCAGAGGCGTCAATCTCAACCTGAAACGGAAGGGAAACATCCGGTTGGCGCAACACCAGAGCAGAAGTAAATCGGCGTTTAAGCTCCTGAAAGGCAGAGACAGCCGCAGAGGACCAATTCGCCACATCAGCGCCTTTCTTCGTCAAATCGGTCAAGGGTTTAACCACGCTGGAGAAATTAGCAATGAAACGGCGATAAAAATTTGCAAAACCCAAAAAATTCTGAAGGCTCTTCACAGATGTGGGTTGAATCCAATCATAAATGGCCTGAACCTTAACCGGATCCATCTCCATAGATGAGGGAGAAAAAATGAAGCCCAAAAAAGAAACCTTCTGCACCCCAAAGAGGCACTTAGACCCCTTCACAAACAAAGCATTGTCACGAAGGATCTGAAATACCATCCTGACCTGTTCCACATGAGACTCCCAATCATCAGAAAAAATCTAAATATCGTCCAAATATACAATCAAGAATTTATCAATATAATTCCGGAAGATATCATGCATGAAAGATTGAAAAACAGATGGAGCATTAGTGAGCCCGAATGGCATCACAAGGTATTCAAAATGGCCTTCGGGCGTATTAAATGCAGTTTTCCATTCATCACCCTGTTTAATACGAACAAGATTATATGCCCCCCGAAGGTCAATCTTAGTAAACCAACTAGCCCCCTTAATCCTAGCAAACAAATCAGAAAGCAAAGGTAAAGGGTATTGGAACTTGACCGTGATCTTATTCAAGAGGTGATAATCAATACAAGGTCTCAAGGAGCCATCCTTCTTAGCAACAAAAAAAAATCCCGCTCCCAACGGTGAAGAAGATGGCTGAATATGCCCTTTCTCCAAAGACTCCTTAACATAACTCCGCATGGCGGTATGTTCAGGCACAGACAGGTTGAAAAGTCGGCCCTTAGGAAACTTATTGCCTGGAATCAAGTCAATCGCACAATCACAGTCCCTGTGCGGTGGAAGGGAACTGGACTTGGGCTCATCGAATACATCCTGAAAATCAGACAAAAACTCTGGAATTTCAGAAGAGGAAGAAGAGGAGATTGACATCAAAGGAACATCATTATGAACCCCCTGACAACCCCAACTAGTCACAGACATAGACTTCCAATCCAACACAGGATTATGTACCTGCAACCACGGGAAACCCAGCACGATAACATCATGCAAATTATGCAACACCAGAAATCGACAATCTTCCTGATGGGCTGGCGCCATGTGCATGGTCACCTGTGTCCAAAACTGAGGCTTATTTTTAGCCAAAGGTGTAGCATCAATCCCCCTTAAAGGAATAGGGTTCTGCAAAGGCTGCAAGGGAAAACCACAACGCCTGGCAAACTCAAAATCCTTTAAGTTCAAGGCGGCGCCTGAATCCACAAACGCCATGACAGAAAATGATGACAATGAGCAGATCAAGGACACCGATAACAGAAATTTAGGTTGTACAGTACTGATGGTAAATGAACTAGTGATCCTTTTTGTCCGCTTAGGGCAGACTGAAATGACATGAGAAGCGTCGCCACAATAATAACACAACCTATTCTGACGTCTGAGTCCTTGTCGTTCTGTCCTAGACAGAATCCTATCACACTGCATTGGCTCAGGAATTGGCTCTGAGGACGACGCCACAGCGCGCACAGTTCTATGCTCCCGCAAACGCCGATCAATCTGAATGGCCAGAGACATAGAATCACTCAGACCGGAAGGCGTGGGAAACCCCACCATAACATCTTTAACGGATTCAGAAAGACCCTTTCTGAAAGTTGCCGCCAAAGCATCATCATTCCATTTAGTCAACACAGATCATTTTCTAAATTTCTGACAATACAATTCTGCCGCCTCTTGACCCTGAGACAGGGCCAACAAGGTCTTCTCCGCTTGATCCACAGAATTCGGTTCATCATATAATAATCCTAAAGCCTGAAAAAAGGAGTCTACATTAAGCAAAGCAGGATTCCCAGATTCCAGGGAAAATGCCCAATCCTGTGGATCACCACGCAGCAGGGAGATGACGATTTTAACCTGCTGAATGGAATCACCGGAGGATCGAGGTCTCAAAGCAAAAAACAGTTTACAATTGTTTCTAAAACTAAAAAATTTGGACCTGTCACCAAAAAACAAATCAGGAGTAGGAATCTTCGGTTCTAAAACAGGAGTCTGAACAATATAATCAGAAATACCCTGTACCCTAGCAGCAAGCTGGTCTACACGAGAAGCTAATTCCTGAACATCCATGCTAGCACAAGACTCCTCAGCCACCCATAGATAAAGAGGGAAAAAAAGACAAAACAGACTGCAGAAAAAAAAATGGCTCAACACCTTTCTTCCCTTCTTCTGAGATGCATTTAGCTCATTATTGGCCAGTTGTACTGTTTTGATCCGGTGACCTTGGAGCCGCATGAAACTTTCTCTGGATTAGGTGGAAACTATACTGACCGCAGATCCTGAACTAACACCGCAACTAGAAGTAGCCGTGGGGTGTGCCTAACAAACCCTAGACACCTCGACACAGCCGGAGGACTAAATACCCCTATAGATGGAAATAGGAATACTACCTTGCCTCAGAGCAGAACCCCAAAGGATAGGCAGCCCCCACAAATATTGACTGTGAGTAGGAGAAGAAAAGACACACGCAGGCAGAAAACAAGATTTAGCAAAAGAGGCCACTCTAGCTAAATAGGAAAGGATAGGACAGAATACTAGGCGGTCAGTATTAAAACCCTTCAAAAAATATCCACAGCAGATAATACCAAAAATTCCACAATCTAACTAAAGACGTGGAATGAATATTTGCAACCCCAGAGAATCCAACAAGACTGAGAAAATACTGACACAATCTAAGCTGGACAAGAAAACACAAAAGAATAGCACTGAATCATGAAGCACACATCATGTGTGCCACAGAAAAAAAAACCAGACACTTATCTTTGCTGATTTGGCAGAAAGGCGGGAGGAACCAGGCAGAGGTCCAACACCTCCCAACAACAATTGACAACTGGCAAGGACTAATGGATCCTGCACACCTAAATACCCCAGTCAGAACTGCAATCAGCAGAAACACCTGACCGGGACTGCAACTCAGGGACAACTGCATTACCACCTACCACCACCGGAGGGAACCCAAAAGCAGAATTCACAACAGGTATCACTGCTTCCTCTTACAAAATGCAGCATTATTTTAACTCATCCAGTTGGATTATTAGTTGGCCGGAAAGTTGAGATTCAACACCCGCTAATTTGTGGACTGGTGCCTGGATCACAAAAGTGTCAAAATTTTGCAATTTGCCACTAGTCACCGTTATCCCTGCTCGTGTCATTGCTACATAATGATGTGCTGCAGAATGTGACGCCAAATATCTGCCCATATTGGTGACGTGTTGTCCTTAGTGATGCCCCGAAGGATGGTGGTCATCAATTCTATGTAATGGCCAAGTGGCAAGGTGCTAAGGTGGATTGTGTATGGACGATTGGTCATGGATATGACTCATTTTTCTGACAAAATTAATTATTTTTTATTGCAAAACTGAATTAACAACTTAGCAAGGGTAATATAAAATTATTTCCTGAGATTATTAGCATTTTATGCCCGGCATAGTGCCTAGTGCCCGTGGTATCATCCATAAGTATCATATCAGGGGGAATAATGCTATTAGTGTCAGTGATCTCCGGTTATGGATTCAGCGTCTTCCTGGCTGACACTTGAGGTCAGATCTGATAACGGAGAGGTCAGCGTCTCACTGTGCCAGAAGTCTTTGCTACTCCCGTAGGAAATCACGTGTGTCAGATGCATGGTAATCAGATCCATGACCTTGTCAGTGCTTGCCCAATGCCACCTTCTTACCAGCACTGAATATAATCATCATTTTAATCCCAACTGTGCATTATTTTTGTATACGCCTATTGGTAGCAGGAAGCAAAATGCAATCAACTACGTCTTGGTCAGGGGCGGCCATATCGTCAGTGTAGTTGCACCGGGGGTCTGGAAGTGGAGAGGGGCCCACCAGCACCAGTGACTATTTCAATTGGATGTGCATCTGAGGACACACATTTGTCTGAAATGTATTGTGGTGCAGGTAATTCGACGAGTAGCCTGCGCTGCAATGCTCACCGCTAACCAAAGGATGGCAGCTGATGTCACATGTCCATGACTGAGGGCGCATAGCAGCGACATCATGTGCCATGGCGGGGATGGTAAAGTTAGCTGCCAGCTATAGATCAGAACATCGTGCGGCATGGGAGCATGGGGGAAGGTTAGTATCATTTTTTTTTTTAAATGCATTGGAGAACAGAAAAGGGCACAGTATACCAGGATGAGTTCCATTATACCAGGATGGCGCACAGTAAGCCAGGATGGGGCACATACTGTATATACCGGGATGGGGCACAGTATACCTGGATGGGGCAGAGTATACCAGGATAGGGCACATATATACCAGAATGGAGCGCATATATACCTGGATAGGGCACAGTATACCAGGATGGGGCACAGTATACCAGGATGGGGCGCATATATACCTGGATGGGGCACAGTATACCTGTATGGGGTAGAATATACCAGGATAGGGCACATATATTCCAGGATGGGGCGCATATATGCCTGGATGGGGCACAGTATACCAGGATGGGGCACATATATACCTGGATGGGGAACAGTATACCAGGATAGGGAACATTACACCAGGAAGGGGCCAGGTTGGAGCACATTACATCAGGAATAGGACCAGAATAGGGGATATTATTACTGGTAGGGGGCGTTTCTTATACCATCCTCTCTAGTTATGTATGGGGTGGTCACTTGTTGCGTAGCATCCTCTGTTGTTATGTACAGTGCTGTCCCATTATTACATAGCGTCACGTACCCGCTTCTCAGCACGTGACTTGGGGTTGCACCTGCAAGGGTTAATCTATCTCCTCTCACTCAGTCCAGCATTCAAACTCTGTCCTATGCTGCAATGGGAGCATAAATCACACCCCCGACACAGACACCGCACCCCGCTCATACACGCTGCCACCACTCACCGAACACATGGGGGATGAGTCCCGGAAATACTACTAATACTGTCTGCCAATCAGCAGGGTCACACACTCTAAGGCTATGGATTCTTTAGAGCATACGAGGTTCAAACTTATTAAAGTTTTAAGCTTTAATAGAAAAGGTACAGTGTTTACAATAAAATATATAAAAACATGGAAATAAAAAGTGACATACAAATATGTAAAACAGTTATAAAAATAAAGGGGAAAAAATCTTACAGAAATATCTAAACTTTGCAGTCCGGCATTCTGCTCCCTGAGGGGGGAGGATGAATATGGAATGGCTCACATTAGCTTTGCTGCCCCTCAATCTGTGAACAGCTTTCTATGTGTAAAGGCCTAATTTATAGAGTCAACCTAGGAAGGCTGTCTTTTTCTCAGGATAACAGGATGACCTATGTGAAGAGCTGCAGCCTAGAACAGATGCTAAGTTGATGCTGGTCATACATCCATACATATACATATTCCACTACACACAGCATTATGTCTTGTTATCTATACAGTAGCACCGTCCCATACATAGCGTATTCTTATTATTTTTGTTATTCACAGCCCCCTCTCTATATTACACAGCGTCCTCTCTTGTCAGATATAAAATGACTGCTGATGGAGCAGCACCTGACCAGAAGAACAGTCCATCAGTCTCTTCCATCAGTAAAGAAGCTTTCCCATGTGCCATCAGCCATCATTTCAGTTTATATCTAACAAGACAGGACGGTATGTAATAAAGACTGGGCGCAATAAATAACAAAAATAACAAGAGAATCTGACATGTAAGGAACGGTGCTGTACATAACAAGAGAGGGCACTGTGTAATAAGGGACAGCAATATACATAATGAGATGATTCAGATCTGAATTCTGATGGAGCCACTAACTCTAGGAGACAACAATATGTGAACCCAGCCTTATAGATGCGTGGGTCTGCCAGCTCAAATCCTCACTGGTTCCCACTATGAAAGAGAGGGAGCGATATTGTCTTATCAATTTTGGAACAGGCAAAATAGTAAAGAGTAATATGCCCCCGAGCGGTTTCTCCATTTTCATAAAAATTAAATCTACTTATGAAAGCAATTACAGCTTCCATAGAGTTTATCACCCAGCTTTACCAGGATTCTGAACGATAAGTATTCTTACATAAGGCCTGTGGCGTAGCCTAGACGGGGAGTGGTGGCAGAGGGAGCACAAAATTCTTAGGGGTGCAAAATAAATAGAAAAGTAGTAGTGAAATATTCACTGACATTTATTGCATTAAATTCGTCAAGATGGCGCATACGGTTCATGAATATGGCGCAAAGTCAAAAAAAGGACTTCTTTTCTTTTATTAACCATTTTGGCGACTTTTCGTGTAAAAAGTCGCAATTGAGTAATCAACCGAAAACATCTGGAGGCACTAAGCACCTCCCATATAAAATAGACTAAGAGTATACACTGCGGGTTGGACTCTGTGTACATTCCGCAGCATCCAAATGTTAAAGCATAGTGGATGGAATTTCAAGAAATCTCATGTCCACTATGCATGCTGAGACACCTCCGGCTCACCTGTGGAGACGGACATGCGGCGCGTCTTTCCAGACCGCAGCATGTCAATTTATGTAGCGGAGACGCTCCTTCTCTGCTGCATAAATTACCTATACACTTTCATTAGATGCGGTAAAACCGCATTATCTTCCTAGTCACATGTGTATTAAGTGCGGGAATGCAGCTTACTGCGCATGTGTACTAATTTAAATAATGGTGTACCTTGTTTTAGTCAGTTGTTCGCATCCACTACGGTTCTCGCCATCTGCTGATCGCGAGAACTACAGTGCACTTGACCGCCGGGGACCGAGTTATCTTCGGTCATCATCTTCAAGCTCTGCTGTGTCTGGATGTCAGGCTGAATGGTGACATAATGCCACCGTTCAGCCAAAGGCATCCAGATGTAGCAGAGCTGGACTCGTCGTGGGACTGTGTGCATATCTGATGGGCGGACAGATAAGAATATTTTTGCCTTTTTATTTTAATTCTCTTTTAGGAGTCAAGGGCGTCGGTGGAATAGGCTATGCAGTAAGTATGGTTTAATTAAGATCTATTTAATCAGTCTGTGTCATTATTTCAATTAAAATACTTTATTCTGGCCGTGTCTGGGTGTTTATTTACCATGTAACTATAGGATTAGTAATGGATAGGTGTCTTATAGATGCTTCTCCATTACTAACCTGTGGGCTTGATGTCACCTGACAATACAAAGGTGACATCAACTCCACAAATATTACCCCGCTTGCCACCGCTACAGGGCAAGTGGGAAGAGCCGGGTAAAGTGCCACAATTGGGCTTTTTTGGATGTGTCAATTGTGGGGCGGCTGTGGGCTGCTATTTTTAGGCTAATGAGGGCCAAAATCCATGGGCCTCACCAGTCTGAGAATTCCAGGCCACAGCTGTCTGCTTTTTCCTTGGCTGGTTAACAAAAATAGGGGGACCGAACACTTTTTTTTGGAGGGGATCCCACTATTCTTGCTAGCCATCCAAGGTAAGCAGACTGCTGTTGCCTGGTATTAACACGCTGGTAAGGTTCATGGATATTGGATCCTTACCAGTCCCAGTAGTCTGCTTTACTCTGGCTGGCTCACAAATATAGGTGAGCCCCCACGCTACTTTTTTTAGGAGATCCCACTATTTTTGCTAACCATCCAAGGTAAGCAGACTGCTGCCTGGTGTTATCAGGCTGGTAAGGTTCATGGATATTGGATCCTTACCAGCCAGAAGTACCAGTCCCAGTAGGCTGCTTTACTCTGGCTGGTTAACATATATAGGAGGACCCCACACTACTTTTTTTAAAATTATGATTTATTTATTAAAAAAGGAGGTTACTTCTCTCTGTGCTTTCCTCCACTTCCTGTGTCATGCAATTCTGGCTGTGTCACAAGATTCACAGTTATGTAAATTAGCACACATGTGTAGTAAGCGGCGTTCCCGCACTTAATACGCATGTGACTAGGAAGATAATGCGGTTTTACCACATCTAATGAAAGTGTATGGGTAATTTACGCAGCAGAGACGAAGCGTCTCCGCTACATAAATTGACATATTGCGTTCTGGAAAGATGCGCCGCATGTCCGTCTCTGCGGGTGATTTTCGGGCATCGGTGCACTCATAGTGGGCATGGGATTTCTTGACATCTCTTCCACTATGCTGTAACAGCTGGACGCTGCGGGTTGGACGCTGCAGATGTACGCAGCATCCAACCCGCAGAGTTTACTGACCGTGGGAACATATCCCAATATACTGTATCTGCAAACAGGAAATCACTTTTTTTTCCTTTCCAGAAGCCAACTTTCAATTAGCTTTATTTCAAGAGACAAAAAAATGCATGCAACGAAAGAACGCATCAAAAATGCATGCGGAAAAAACGCATCAAAAACACAGGTGACCTGCCAGTGACCTAAGATGCAGATTTGGTGCAGATTTCACCTGCGTCAAATCCTGAACAAACACTGAGCCATTCCTGATCGTGTGCACATACCCTTAAAGAAAGGAGCAAATAGAATATTGAGTTGAGTACAAAAAAAAATGTATAAAACACACAAAACTAGATAAAAAAGAGGTGCAAAGGCAGCGATGAATCGGGGCCTACTACTTGCTCCTTTAAGGGTCCCGACACGGATACAGCTGGTTAAGAGTGAGGAAGAAGCAATAGTCTCTCTGCCCTGACCACCCTCCGTCCTGAAGACCGCAGGCTACAGCCTACAAGACGTCAGCGCCCCCTGCAGGCAGTGCAATGATAACTGCAGAGGTGTCAGTGTAACACCCCAGGGACCGAGTTGTTACAGTGGCATTGCTTTCCTCATTGGGACAGTGATGTCACGCTTGGAAGCGAGGGAAGATCTTCTCTATCAGGTAACACATACATACAACATGTTCACACTCCAGGCCAGAAGGGAGAGCTCTGATCCAACTTGTGGGTGGCTCCCCTATATATACAGTATATTCTGGTCTGGAGGGAAAGTTAGTCATTTCCTGTCAGAGAGGCAGAGGAGGAGGAAGCAGAGGGGCTGTGCAGCCGAGAGGGTGGTGCGGCTCCTGGACAGAGATAACACAGAAGGAAGAACAGCTTGTAGTCATCGTGCAGGAGAGCGGAGCACGTGAGAGTGACCATTGGGGAGGACAGCTGCGACTGGGCTACCTCCCTACAGATCGCAGACACCAGTAGCTGGAAGACCGAGGTTGTGAGGGACTCCAAGAGTTACAGCAGAAACCAGCAGGACAGCTGGACTACACATCACCTGTCTGCCCTAACACCCAGGAGGCACAGTGTTGCATAGAGCCCGGGTTGTGATAGAGACCCTGTAAAAAGGCCACATGTCATACGGGTTGGTGTCCCACCTTTAAGGAGGACAGAGAGAACAGTGAGGACCTTCACAGAAGCCATAGGCAGCAAGGGACTACACCACAGCGCTAGTAGGAAGACTTTCAACTCCACCTGGTAAAGGGGACTCTGAACTCGCTTCCAAGCCGGCCGGACCCTGCCTGTACCTGTGATCTGGTGCCCTGGACTGTGGATAACTGAAATCTTCAGTAAACCAGGTAAAGAGACTGCAAACCTGTGTCCTCCATTTCTTTATACACTACCCACCATCTCCAGCTACATACCGGGAGCCCTGGAGACCTACTTCACCTCTGGGAAGTTATACCATCTGAGCTGCCTTAACATCACCCCAGAGGACCCCTTTAAGCAGCGCCGGTCCCCACTGACCGAATACCACAGGTGGCGTCACGAACACAAACTTTATTCAAAACCCCTTTAAGTGCATTCAACCCCTTTTACATGGGAGCCCAGGGCCACGGACCGGGTCGCCGCCACCATGACACATCCCTTTAAGTACTGGACCCAGTACCGAGTACCCCACGGCCGTGGCGGGCGTTCCATCAGCACGGTGCCCCCTGTATACAAGGCTAGGTCCTCAGAGGAGTATAAGCGTCATATTTTTGCAATTGGTGGCACAAGATTACATTAGTACTAATGGAGGCGGTGCTCTGGGGGGCATCATTACTTTTTAAGGGGGCATTAATACTTTGTTTTTTGAAAGGCACTCAGAGGGGCATCATTTGTTAGGCAGGTTATTTTCATTGAGAAAAAGGAACAGGTGAATTATAGGTATAGGGTTATTCCCATCTTCAGTTTAATGTAGAGCTTGTATAAACAAACGCTTTTGGCTCTTCGCTACTTATTAGAATTTGCAGCCGTTCCTGAGATATTAACACTTTTCAGTTTTAACAGCGCACTCCAGCTTCACAGCAGCGCTTACAAGCTCAATAGAGAAGAGCTCGTAAGCACTGTGCATGTTCTCCTAGCTACCAGTGGTCGGTCACCAAGGCAACGGGCTATAAACAAGAGTGTTAAGTTCTCAAGTTGCATTTGCAGGCACTGCCCGTCGGCCATGTATGAAGATGGGAATATCCCTTTAAAATCCAACATGCCCAATCCTTGTTTCTCCTGCCTGTCAGGGAAGTTGGACATCATCATAGTGTCCCACAGAAACCAATTTAGGCAAAACTCTTGTACTATGTATGTCTATCCTTTATAGCAACCTCTTCAGGAGGCAGCCATATTGGTTGTCACCCAGTGCTTCTGGCCAGTCACAGTCCTGCCTGGCGCTATAACCACGTCTAGTTATTATGTGATGACACAAAGAGTGAATAATGAGGAAAATTGAAAGCCTCTAGTGAGATTTTGGAATTGTCTCTAAATAATATTTATTTGTGGCAACAAATCACAGCGCAGCTTTCATTTCTCATTTTCTCATTCTAACATGAGAGCGGCGCTGTGATTGGTTGCTATGCATAAATCTGCCGCACACAGCCGGTAGTCACTGACTGTCAGCCTCTCTTCTTTGTTCCTTAGGCCCCGCCCACCCCGGCTGTAGCGCCCTCCCATTGGCTGGAAGGGACATGCTGGCCGTGTAGTAGCAGTCAGGCTGCCATTGTTAGCAGGGTGCCCGGCCGCTCTCATCATCATCATGCCCGGGAAAGCCGCCTGTACCGGAGCCGCCATGTACAAGTCCTGCCGAGGTAAGACGGCCGAAAAGCGAGAGCAGCACAGCTCCAGCCTTGTGTGGGCACTGTATGGCAGGAAAGACCGAGGATATGGGCAGAAGGGCGCTGTATGGGGGAGATATGTGAGTGTATGGGCAGAAGGGCTCTGTATAGGGGACATATGTGAGTGTATGGGCAGAAGGGCTCTGTATAGGGGACATATGTGAGTGTATGGGGGAGATATGTGAGTGTATGGGGAGATATGTGAGTGTATGGGGGAGATATGTGAGTGTATGGGGAGATATGTGAGTGTATGGGGGAGATATGTGAGTGTATGGGCAGAAGGGCGCTGTATGGGGGATATATGTGAGTGTATGGGGGAGATATGTGAGTGTATGGGGGATATATGTGAGTGTATGAGCAGAAGGGCGCTGTATGGGGGATATATGTGAGTGTATGGGGGAGATATGTGAGTGTATGGGGGAGATATGTGAGTGTATGGGGGAGATATGTGAGTGTATGGGGGAGATATGTGATTGTATGGGGGAGATATGTGAGTGTATGGGGGACGTATGTGAGTGTATGGGCAGAAGGGCAATGTATGGGGGAGATATGTGAGTGTATAGGGGACATATGTGAGTGTATAGGGGACATATGTGAGTGTATGGGGGACATATGTGAGTGTATGGGGGACATATGTGAGTGTATGGGGGACTTATGTGAGTGTATGGGGGATGTATGTGAGTGTATGGGGGATGTATGTGAGTGTATGGGGGATATATGTGAGTGTATGGGGGAGATATGTGAGTGTATGGGCAGAAGGGCGCTGTATGGGGAGATATGTGAGTGTATGGGCAGAAGGGCTCTGTATAGGGGATATATGTGAGTGTATGGGCAGAAGGGCACTGTATGGGCAGAAGGGCGCTGTATGGGGGATATATGTGATTGTATGGGCAGAAGGGCGCTGTATGGGGGAGATATGTGACTGTATGGACAGAAGGGCACTGTATGGGGGAGATATGTGAGTGTATGGGCAGAAGGGCACTGTATGGTCAGAAGGGCGCTGTATGGGGGATATATGTGATTGTATGGGCAGAAGGGCGCTGTATGGGGGAGATATGTGATTGTATGGGCAGAAGGGCGCTGTATGGGGGAGATATGTGAGTGTATGGGCAGAAGGGCGCTGTATGGGGGAGATATGTGATTGTATGGGCAGAAGGGCGCTGTATGGGGGAGATATGTGAGTGTATGGGCAGAAGGGCACTGTATGGGGGAGATATGTGAGTGTATGGGCAGAAGGGCGCTGTATGGGGGATATATGTGCCTGTATGGGCAGAAGGGCGCTGTATGGGGGATATATGTGATTGTATGGGCAGAAGGGCGCTGTATGGGGGAGATATGTGACTGTATGGGCAGAAGGGCGCTGTATGGGGGATATATGTGACTGTATGGGCAGAAGGGCGCTGTATGGGGGATATATGTGACTGTATGGGCAGAAGGGCGCTGTATGGGGGAGATATGTGATTGTATGGGCAGAAGGGCGCTGTATGGGGGAGATATGTGAGTGTATGGGCAGAAGGGCGCTGTATGGGGGAGATATGTGAGTGTATGGGCAGAAGGGCACTGTATGGGGGATATATGTGACTGTATGGGCAGAAGGGCGCTGTATGGGGGATATATGTGATTGTATGGGCAGAAGGGCGCTGTATGGGGGAGATATGTGAGTGTATGGACAGAAGGGCGCTGTATGGGGGATATATGTGCCTGTATGGGCAGAAGGGCGCTGTATGGGGGATATATGTGACTGTATGGGCAGAAGGGCGCTGTATGGGGGAGATATGTGAGTGTATGGGCAGAAGGGCGCTGTATGGGGGATATATGTGCCTGTATGGGCAGAAGGGCGCTGTATGGGGGATATATGTGATTGTATGGGCAGAAGGGCGCTGTATGGGGGAGATATGTGAGTGTATGGACAGAAGGGCGCTGTATGGGGGATATATGTGCCTGTATGGGCAGAAGGGCGCTGTATGGGGGATATATGTGACTGTATGGGCAGAAGGGCACTGTATGGGGGAGATATGTGAGTGTATGGGCAGAAGGGCGCTGTATGGGGGATATATGTGCCTGTATGGGCAGAAGGGAGCTGTATGGGGGATATATGTGCCTGTATGGGCAGAAGGGCGCTGTATGGGGGATATATGTGACTGTATGGGCAGAAGGGCGCTGTATGGGGGAGATATGTGACTGTATGGACAGAAGGGCGCTGTATGCGTGTATGCATTGTATGGAGGGCATTTATATGGAGATGTATAATGTGTGTATTATGGGCACTGTACGGCTACATATATTGCATTATGGTTATAAACCATTATATTGCTGAAATGTGCAGTTATCCTGGATATCATACGTACGGCTATGATAGAAGCCATTATATGGGTGATCTGTGCATATGTGTTGTAGTAAGCTCCTGATATGGAGCTGTGTATTGGATTCTGGGCAGACACTGATAGCCGGGCATTATACCCGCTGTATAGTCTTTTATTGGGCATTGATTCCATGGCTCTGTATTATGGGCATGATGTGGATGTTATGTGTTACGTTATTATGGAGGCATTATATGTATGTATGTATGAGTATTATACATGTGCACTACTTTACTGTATAGTTGCTTGTAATGTATATGCACAGATTAACCCTTTTATTCTCCCGGTGCATTGCTTCTATACCATGGGATTGTGATTTTTAGGAGGGCTGTATATTTGCGTACACAGGGGTATATACACCTCGCCTGCAATCAGACGGCTCATTGGGATTCAGGGCAGGTCCTCACTTGTCGGATACAGACAGCTGGTGAGTGCCTGAGACCGAGGGCAGCTGCTGCAGAACATCTCTGCAGGATGAAGCAATGCATGGCACAGTGCACCCCTGTTTCTGTGTGTAGTAACTGCTCGCAGGTCCTCTGTGCCACCCGGTCCCTGCCTACTTGGCACTGCCGCCATCACTGAATAGCCTTTCTGGGCAGCGAGCGGTTCTCGTCTCCTGACAGTCTTATTTCCTGTGCGCCGGTGATTGGTGGAGGCTCGGGCTTAGCTCACTGAGACGTATTTCAATTTCTTCCATTGGGAATTTCATCCTCCCTTCTTTTTTTTTTTTTTGCCCGCGAGAGAAAGTAACTGAATGACTTGTCCTCTCTGGCCGAGCGGAGGAGGCTTCTTGCAGCTGTGTCGGGCAGTGAACTGGTTAAATGGAACTGCGCCCCTAATGTCCCCATTGTAATATCATTAGCGGCCTCTCGTTTTAGTTCTCGGCGCCCGTGTATTTCTGCGTGCGGGGAATCTCACTGCGGTTTGATGAAGTGCTTCATCCTGTTTTCTTCGGCCTGGAGTGAATTATTCTGCTGGATGAAGCCGCGATGTTACTGTAGACAGTGATACAATGTTTCCCGCTCCAAAAAGAAGACCAAAAAGACTATTCTGTTCTTCTTGGTATATGGGAAGGATTGGTGACATCTGATATTTCTCCTACTCAGCCCGGATGTGGAAATCAATTTCATTTTTCTGCCCTAAATCTCATCTCTCTGTTCCCTTTAGGCTTATTAGTCTTTTCTGGACTTTTGGCAAACTGGGTGACAACCAGGGCTGTGGAGTCGGTAAGCCAAACCTCCGACTCCTCAATTTCCATGACACCGACTCTGACTCCATGACTCCGACTCCACAGCCCTGGTGACAACTGGGTCAGCCCCAAGGGCATGGCTATGGCACACTTGCCAACTATCCTAGAACATCCAAGAGGCTTCCAGGAATGAAACGGAGACCTATGAGACTCCAGAAGATTTGGCCAAACCCTCTGGCGCTGCCGAAATCTCCTAGAAAATGAATGATGCAGATGGGGCGTCCAGTCTGCTTATCAGGTGATAGAGATGGGACATAGGGTGGGAATGGTTTGGGAAAATATGTTCCCAAATTAAGGGGGCACCACTAGGTCAGATGGCTGGTGGACTAAGGAGCTTGTACTGAACCCATCCTTGGTGCACAATTGGCGAGGCCGTTCCACAGTAGCCTTAGATATTTGGGCAGAGTGTGATTGTATTTGTGCACTATAAGATCGGGCCATGCTTAGAAGGTAATGGCTGATGGGAGAATGAAGGGTAAATGTTGGCACCCAATCTTTTTACTCTGAGAACATAAGCTGCCATGGAAGTGCCCGCTGCAGCTTACACCTTTTGACGGTCGCCATTATTTTTGGGGCTTTGTCTGGTGAGCAAGCAAAAAATAATATTGGTGGGATGTGTGTGAAGAGAGAATGATTAATTCATAAGCGCGGCATACGGCAGTTCAGGAAGGGTCATTATTCACACAGAAACATATGTCCTCCCGGGGGGTCAGCGAGACGCTCTGCAGGACGAGGACTGTGGGAACCAGGGTCTACCGGCAATACTCACTATTGTCAATGTCAATTACTGTGTTTTATCCAAAATTGCACCTGTCACATGAAGGTGATGATCATGATGTTTGGAGGGCCTAACATTCAGGCACGGTGGTCTAACTCTGTATGGGGGACTGATGGTTGATGGTGACTGCCTATAGCAGCGTTCTCCCTGAGACAAGACGCGGGCTGTCGTGTCGACCATTGATTTTTCTAGTAGAGAACATAGGAGAGCGACTAAATGCACGTTCCTGTGTATGGGGGAGTCGGTGGAGATGACTTTTGGCCGAATGTTTGTTCGGTAGAAATTGATTTCTTCCCCATCCAGCCACGGTGGACCAATGGACCTTGCAGCAATTGGCCAATCCGGTAGATGGCGTCTCACCTGGCATTTCTGCAGTGTGCGCATGAGGCCTTAGAATTCGGCTTGGTCTCTCCTTGATCTGCTCATTATCGGGGCCAACGACACGTCAGGAGAAGCTTTTCTCCAAAGAAGACAATCCCAGATTGTGATGACCCATACACTGAGATGTGAGTGGAAAAGGGGGAGAGGAGGGGTCCACCATCATGTCTATCTAGCCGTCCTGTTAATGACTAGGAGCGGATGATACAAAGCTATTTGTGCACCTCAGAGAGCCGAGAAGGATTTAACCTGCCTGAAGGCGAAAGCGAGCCGAGGAACAATGCAGAATGTTATTACCACTGTCTGCAGGATAAACAGCTCACTGCATGGGGGTCTCCCACTGTTTCACAGGTGTAGAGAGGGGAAAAATGGAGTGTGCAATGCTGGGACCGCTGTCAGAGGTGCCCCCACTAATTACTGGCTGGAGTCCCTGGTGTCTTTATATATGAGTCCACTGGGCGGTCCTAACCAGTGATTGACAGCTATCTCTGCATGCAAAGTCATACAGGGAAGACTGAAGATCAGATGGTGTGAAGCCAGGATTGGGCATATTGGACGTGAATCTGCTTGATCCTTTATGTGCACAGGAGATGAGCTGCTGGCAGAGGTGTGGGGCAGCGGCTTATTCCCGTCTCCTCGTTGAGACATTTATTAGACCCGTCCATGTTTTTGGCTGCAGTCAGCAGGGATGCAGTAGCACATTGACAGCTATATGGTCAGTTTTATCGCTCCTACGTATTTTATGCACGGCCAAACTTCTGAACCAAATTTGGCACTTGTTTTTTTATCAAGCACTTTCGAAAAAAGTTTCGGCTCTCTAGCATCTACCATTCTCGAGTTATTCGCAAAAAAAAAAAAGGAACACAAAAGCAAAGATTAAGGACACCATTAGAGAGCCACATAACGACTCGGATATATCGGCTTCATATCAGTAGCTGTTTTTAACCACGCACACAACAAACAGTTAGGGGATGTTCAGGCTTGGGGTTCAAGTCTGCAGTCGCTCTGGGATAGCGCGCAGTGTGCATGCTGTCAGGATTCTATGGCGCTGTGAGCGGGCGGCGGGTGCATGATCACAAGTATGTAGATTGCATACATGCGGTCACATGCCCACTAGATGTGCTACAAGTGAATTGAGTGAGGTTGGACACAGTCTAGTTGATATGTGGCCGTAACTATGCAAATTGCATGCTCAGTCACAAGACCGCCAGCATCGGAGAATCCTGACAGTGCACACTGTTACATAGTCACTGCAGACTTGAACCCCAAGCCTGGACAACCCCTTTAAGACCAAAAGACCCTTACAAAGTTGGTAAATTCTGCTAGTCCTTTATAAATAGGATGTGACTCTTGAGGATGACGACTCCTCCGGTATAGTATCTCCAGACACAACAGAGATTTCTCCGTAAGAATAGAAAGAGGGAGAACACGCACCATTGTGATGTCCGAGGCCGCTCATTAGTCGCCTTTCATGGGACATAAAAGGAAGGCGGATCTAATCTTATAAGACCCCCATCATTAAAGGAAATGTTTCTTTCTGCTGTCACTCATCCCCTTCACTCCGATGTTGCGGAGCGTGGCTGGTCATTGTGTGACGTGCGACATGAAAAAGGCTTTAGCATTACAGCTCATTGTGGAAACATCTGCAGACACGTTCTTCATACAAAGGGTTGAGATCCATGGGAGCGACAGTGACTGGCACAGAGCCGCCATCCATGGCCACCGCTCCTGTATATAAGAGCCGCGTTGGGCTGTACACGTGCCTGTAGCGCAGTATATGCTATTTTTTTCCCTCTAACCAGTGATGTTCCAGGGAATGTTGACGACACGTTTTATGGTAATGTTAGTATATATAACTTGTACTCAGGGGTAATGGCCCCTTATGATAACATTCAATTAAGCATGTTTTCCAAAAATACACACATGGTAAAAGCCCAGGAAGTGCATGTTATACATAGCCAATTATAATCTGTAGCATATCCCTTACACTAATCTGTCACCTGCGTTTTGCTATCCCATCTGATAATAACATCACGTAGGGGCAGAGACCCTGATTCCAGAGATATCACTTACATTATTTGGGTGCAGTGGTTGTAATAAAATCCTTCTTTTCTCTGCTGCAGTGCTGTGAATGCTGAGCTCTGTATAACCCCACTGATTGGCAGCCTTCTGTGTACACTGTGTATAGGCAGAAAGCTGCCAATCAGTGGTGTTGGCGTAGTATGAATGACTACATGGCAGCAGGTTTACTAGTCAAATAGCGATAGTCTCCTGCTGACAACACGGATTTATCATAACTATGGCAAGCGGCCAAGAGACCCATTAGCTTTCAGATGCCTATGAGGTCTCCTGATTCTTCATCCAGCATAGTCTGTGGGCATCTTAGTGTGTTTCCGGGCTAAAATTGTGAATCCAGTTGGCTTTGCTTTTCTTTTTCATTAGTGACCCTGAGCATGGACCACCCAAGGTCACCTCGGTATCCTGTTTTCAGATGGTTCTCCTTGACATCACCATATAAAGTGCAGCGCTGGCATCCTTAGGAGCGGGTCTGACTCTAAGCCACTGGTCAGCATCAGATAATTCTGCCCAGTCTCCATTTTTCATGGTTGGGGCAAGACGACCAGAAACCTGCATGGCTTACCACACTGCTCACAATCACGGTTTTGAGGTCCACAATGTCTTACAAGATGATTTTTCTTTTAAAAGGATTACCTGTCCACATAAAAGTGAGGCGTAACGCTGAGGCAGGCAGACGCACATGGGGCAGTCACGCTTCCTTACTTCTGCCATCCTTCATTTTGGTCTTCTTAATTGAAGGTGCTCTAAAACCAGAGACAACCCTTCATTACTGCGTCTTTTTCAAAGATATAAAAAAGTGCTCTTCTATGCCTTTTATTGACTTTTCTTTTTAGTTTGTTATTTATGGTGGTTTTTTTTTTTTTTTTTTCTTTTTTTGGGCGTTCTGCTGGAATTCAGTGTTGGAAATTCGGGGCGTTGATCTGAGTCGGGCATACACGTTCTATCACATTCTTAATGTTGGCAGAGTTCATTTGTTCTCCAGGAATTGCTTTACTTGACCGAGGTGCGATGTAGGAAATCTCGGCATGGAATAAATGAGGAGTATAAACACTAGCCTCTTGTACGACTCTGGAAATTCATGTCCGTGCACATTCACTGCCGAGGGATCCGGTTACAGATGGACTCGAGGAGAATAAAGCTCCTTTATTCCGAGTCCCAAGATCTATTGGAAATGTGATCAGCAAACCAGCAGACGTGCGGCTGGGATCGGCAATATGTCACCATCTTACCCAACGTAGAGCAGTATCCGATGACTGCAATTGGACGCTAATTTAGAGGGAATGTGTTGCAATTTTTATATTAATAATTATTGACTATAAGCTCATTTATTAAGACCAAACTGAATGTTGTGTATTAATATTTATTTTTTTGCACCTGCTAGGGGCTGACATTTTCATGTAGCATGTCGCTCTGTATAACAGGGCATGTGGTGCCACGAGCAAGGGTTTTCTGTGTGCACAAGGAAATGAGGTCAGCCTGTTTAAATAGGCTGTCAAACGACGCTGATCGGCTTTCATATAGCCGATCTGCAGTTGTTTAACAGTGTAAATGTACCTTAAAGAGGACGCATCTGCAGTGCTACTGGGTGAGGTTGTGTTTGTAAAGGTTTGTGGCTACCGAGAAAATGAAAGGCCGTTAGGTGGACGTTAGAGATCGGAAACCAATTTTTAGATACTTCCACATGAGGTTTCTTCTGGTTTGTAAAAAATTGTAAAAGACCCCATACACAGATGAAAATCGTCTGAACCCACTGACCTTCTCATATGTGTGGTGGCCTCCCAACTCTTCCCTGACAGGTGATGTCACGGGGAATTATTGGGCCTTTGGAATTTCAACAACCGATCCTTTTGATTTCAGGGACAATAAACCATTTCTAGATAAGTGTGTCAGTGGCTGTCTCCCATCTTCCCTTTGAAATCACTTGAAAGTCTGGCCGAGCCGCCTTCACTTGTGTATTAGGTAGTTGGGAGAGAGAACTGTTGGCCAAACGTTCATTTAGTAGACCGCTATCTGGTAGAAGACCAGGCTCCTCTCCAGTTAAGGTGAGACCTGGACCAACAATCTGTCTCTTGCCTAGACCTGGACAAGGTTTTTCTAGACCTGTGCCACCCATCTTGTAGAACCTCATAATATTTCAGGCCTGAAAACATGGCACAACTTTTTTTTCTTTTATTAAAATTTCATCTGAATCCATGCGTAAAATCAATATTAATTCAAAGGCACTTGGAGTACCATAATGGCCCGTCTCAGCCTACGTCTTAGCTATGTATTACGGACGCATACAACGTGGCTTTATCGTGAGCATGATCCCTGAATCTGTACTTTTTTGCTTCTTATTTTTTCTTTATATTACAAGACCCATGACCTATTTTTTTTAACGTTAGTGATTTTTGTGCTTTTAAGGCACATTCCTGATGTCCAAGTGACAGAGAGAATTGGAAGAGTTTGTTCAGCAGTAATTAGTCTGCGCTGGGAATTCCTCGTGGATTTAGTTCTGGGTTACGTCACTGCCCACACATTCGGTAATAGATCATCTTTCATGATGCCTTACAGTTTCAGCGGTTCTGCATTTTCACAGCAACAATGAATTCAATATCATCTTGTCCGCCGTTCAGTTTCCTTTCTTACACATTTGGGCGTCTTCAAAACCCCCAGTTGGAGGAAATCTATCGTGCGGAAACCAAAGCCTTTTACGTGTAGGTGATGGTCACCTAAACTAATGTTCATTGCGAGATTAAGCTTTTTCTGCCGTTGATCACAACATTCATTGCGGACAGTAAAAAAAAAAAAATCATTGATTGGAAGCACATTCCCTTGCGTGTAAAAAGGGATGTCTTGCAGATAATAATGAAAGTAAAGAGGAAAAACTGATGGATCACTCAAAACTCCCCCACCTCATGGCCATTATGACATGATTAAATCTAACCAGGCACCGATCATCTTCCTAGATCTTCGTCTAGCGCTTTTTGGGGGCAGATTATCTCACTGTATAAAACTTCTCAAGACTGGAGGGAAGCTACAAATTTCCACCCCAATTACTCCAGTTGGAACTATGTAATGATCTACTGGTTGGTTTCCAAACATATAGTTGTTGAATATTTAAGAGCCCCCATCGATGTGCCCAACTGATTGACAGGAGACCCTTCTAACCAAAAGACGCTGCTCAAAGTGAGCAACAACTTGCAGGACCTTTCATGTTTGAAGAAACTCAGATGATCCCTGGCAGAAAATACAAGAACCACAACCCTAGAATCTTGCCGGAAGAGACAGAAGCTTTCCCCTCCAATAAGTCATGAGATCTAAGCTTGAGGACCACATTTCAACAAGCGTAACCTTATCTTTGGGTCAGAACCCCTTTGAGTACTGCCATATGTACAGCATAGAGGAGGTCCTTAGTTTAGAGGATGTCCCCCATTGATTGACCTAGAATGGAGAGCTAGGTTGTAGAGTCCCCATACACATTAGATTGCTGTAGGCCAAGCTATCTCTCCTGACTCTCCCATATACATGAACACTCCTGGTTGAGGGATCCTATTTTTTCCATGATTGAGCTGCTGCCAGACTCTTTTTTTTGGCACCAGTTTTTCTTCAGGAGAACAAAAGGAATGGTTGGGAGGCCTCCTCAAACATTGAACGTTTAGCTGATCCTGCAGACATCATCTGGTTTGAAAATTGTGTACAACTCCTTACAGAGTGTTATGCCATTATATTGGCCCAATATATAATGTTAGAACCTGTGAAATGTCAAAATTCCAGAAATTATTTTGATTAAGAAAAAAAATGTTTTTTAAAATCTTACTGGTGTTTGGTTTAGATTTCTTTGCTTGCGTCTATACTATTTTATGTATTAGTTTCCCTAGTTCCTTACCTCTACCGTATAGTTCCTTACCTCTACCGTAATCGGCATAAAAGTGATTTCTTGAAGTGTAAAATAACCTGTGGTTGGAAATACCACATTTCTCGAAGGTTTGGATCCTCAGAAAGTTCTTTTATCTGAAAGAGGCTTTCTTACAAGAAACCTGTGATTGATATATAAATAGTATGAGAATACAAGAGTAGTATTTATGCTGGGGAGACGGGCGCACAATGGGACAAAAGCATTGTAGAGCTTGTAGAAGTATGGAGGTACGAATATCTGTCTTATCTTCCCTGGATGGAGGGGAATAATCCATTGGAAGACACTTCTGGCAGCTGAAAAAAGGGATCAGGCATGTTGAAATTACAGCAAAACCAAATAAATGAGCTGGTGTCTGTGGAAAGTGTAAGAGCATGTTCACATTGTGGCCATTTCACAGAGAAAACCCAAGAAAAAACAAACTGAGCACATACCCTACAGAAAGTAATTGGTAATAGTACATGTTAATAACATAGAGCACTTAGTTACTGCTATTGTAATCAAAATAGAATAAAAGTCATCCCACAGCGACAAGGTGTCCCCACTGCGACAAGGTGTACCCACCGCGACAAGGTGTACCCACTGCGACAAGGTGTACCCATCGGGACGGTTCTAGCCTGTCTCTAGTATTAAAACCTGACCATGTGTCATACGACGTCTTTGTGAATAAAGAGAAGGATAGGTTCCCGACTGAGACATCTATCCAGGGGAAAATATACAGATGAAATCATTGGCTCAGATAGGGAACAAAAAATTACTACAAAACCAAATAAATGAGCCGAACTATAAGCTGGTATACGTGCAACGTGTAAGAGCACTGTGGCAATTTCACAGACAAAACCATAATGAGCATATACCCTACAGCAAGTAAATGGTAATAATACATGTAGAGAACATAGGGTACTTAAGGCTATTTTGATCAAAAAAGCATAAAAGCCATTTCACCACGACAAGGTGTAGACATCAGGCACCCAGGGCCCAGACCTGCTCTGTCCTTTTTCACCTTGATGTTGTATGACACATGGTCAGGCTTTAATACTAGACAGGTTAGGACAGTAACGATGGGTCCACCTTATTGTGGTGGGATGGCTTTTAAAAGTTTACCATAACGAAGAACCCTACGTTATTTACATTTATCATTACTGTGTACTTATTTAGTTGCTGTAGGGTATACGGTCATTTTGTGTTTTTCTCTTTTTTTTTTTTTATTTTGGGTTTCGATGTTGAAATGTAAAGGCTGACAATACGTATTAGTAAGGATGTGAGAACCTACTGATTTTGGCAGGACCAGGCAACCATCTCTTCTCGGAAGATATTGAGGTAAAGAAATATTGGATTCCATCAGGCCTTATCCCTTATTCACCAGGGAGGAGGACTGCTGCTGGCTTATACCCTCTCCCTTAAAACGCATGGATGCTTGGAGAGTCATCAATCTGTATAGGGTGGGTCGGCCGGAATAGCCATAGGACAAATATTTTGCCACATGGGCAGACTAAATTAGAAGGATCCCATAAAGGTGGATCTACACAATAGATATACAGTAAATAGGTTGAAAGTTGAGCAAATATTGAACGCTTGTTCCAACAAAGCCGCCTTTAACCTTTTTTGTTCACGTTGACCGATCACACACCAGCAGAGGTCAAACAATCCTTTCGGGAAGGTTCTTTCACGGAAAGATCATTCATGGTGTAGAAACTTTTGGATGACAATTTTTTTTCCTTTTTTTTTTCCTGATCATGGAATAATTTTTTTATTTTTTGTTAAATTTTACGTGATGAACTTTGGTAGAATTGTCTGCTTTGATCTTTAATGTTTATGGCCACCTTAAATGTTCACCAACATTGGTGGCTTTGGGCATCTTTTGTGTAATGTGTATGACCAGCTTTAGACTTGCTGGAGTTACCACTGGTGGACTTTTAGGGTGATGCCAAGTAGTCAAAGCCTGCTTAAGAGATGTAGCTAAGGAGAGGGAACTGGACCATGTGCCCCAGGTTCTTCAAGCTGTTTTTCCTTAGCCAAGGCAATTCTATACAGGGCTCGGGCAGTGAACTCAACCTCTTTCCTGGTTTAAGGGAAGTCCGTCTTTGGACTTGATTGTCTTCATTAGCTAAAAAGGGGAACCAAACACTAAAAGATCCTTTAGGAAGAACAGGTAAAGAATCCACATGGCGTGAAGACCTATTTGTGAGGTTATGAGGATCAGACTTTGTATTTCTAGATTTGTGCTCTGTGTCACATGCAGACAGAAGATATGCATGTGATTCCCGAATCCGTGTCAAATCATTGTGCTGTGTATACAATATATGTGATGACAAGAAGAAGGGAACAGCTGCCCCGGGGCAGAGCTGGGACGAGAGTCCTGGGAGGCAGCTGCAAACACAAGGCGGGAGGAGCTGATGGACGGTTCCTCCAGGAATGTCCGCGCGCTCCCATGTTTTTGTACGCTGGATGTGCCTCGTGTACGGGCCAAATCAGATGATCTCATATTCCCGCTATGAAGATTATGCTATCTCCGATCTGCCGTGCTATAAACATGTGGACTCTCTCGTTGTGACATGCACGAAGAAGGATCACTATTTTCTTTATTACATATTTTTGTACAGTTTTTTACTTGAATTAGTTTTTGGTTTGTTGGTTGACATCTCAGATGGTTTTTCAGAATTTTTTTTTTTTTTAAATGTTTTATTGTCTGTGAAACGAGACACTTATCTAATAATATTATTATTATTATATGTTTGATACTATTTTTTACTAGGCTTTATTTAATCAAAGTGTGTGGAGTGGGAAACCTTGAGGAAGGGAAAAAATTACTAGTTTAGAGGACGTTCATCTTTAAAGTGGAAATCCATCCCATTGTAGTCCCAATTAATGACACAAGACTTTTTTTGTATTCTAATAAGAAAAGAACGGCGCTCACCAAGCTTGCTGGTCAAACGGGCTGCATGAGAAATCGAAAACCAGTGGGTTCCAAATCCTGCTGGGTAGGTACAGCGAAGAAACCATGAAGAAGAGAAAATTCTATTCGGCAGTATAAAAAGTAGCCTTTGTCATCCATTACAACATAGGGATCCATGGGGGACTTAAACACCTGACGCGTTTCTGCTGCTGCAGTTATACTATGACTAGGGGTGCATGCATCGCCAGAAACGTGTCAGGATTTTGATTCCCCCATGGATCCCTATGTTGTAATGGATTAAAAATTAAGGCTTTTTTTTTTTAATAAAATCCGAATAGATGTGTGAATCTTCTCTTTTTTTTCTATTAGGCCTTATTCAGACCAACGGTTTTCACATCCATGTTTTATTCGTGAGTCTTCATTATAGTCTGTGGGGGCGGTTTACATGTTTTTTTTATTTTTTGTGGATCATGTTACTTGAAAAAAAAAGAAGTCTCCATGATTTTGCCTTTTTATTACATCGTGAATGAAAAGTACCAATACAAGTCTATGGGTCCTGAACTGCACGGATGGCGGCCTTGTATGTCTGAATGAGGCCTTGTATGGACATTCATGTAAATGACCGCCATGTAACACTATAAGTCCCCTCCACTGGCTGCTGCATGGTAAATGCCTATCTGGCCTTGGTTTTTCCTGGACAAGTCCGTCCTTTGCAGGGGCTCTCCTTCATTTTAATCCAAAGAAATCCATGATTTTTGCAATATTCAAATAAAGTGGGAAGTACTTTGCCACACCCAGAGCACTTAACAAAACTTTTTTTCCATCCGTAGTGTCTCCCTTTGAGTGATTGCTCAATACACGGCCAGCGAGATTTGGCTCCCAGCTATCTGATATCATGGAGCATAAATGTTGTGACCCCAGAAAACCCTTTTATGGCTTCGTCTCTTCCACCTATAATGGATTCCATGTACGTTGATGTCTTTGGGGAGCACGGAAACAGCCGAACCACTATGGAGAACGTCAAGACATCCATTAGCGATCATAGACTTTATTTTTTTTTTCTAAAATCGGGAATCATTTTCACATTCTATTTTTTTTCTTATTCGACCTTTTTGACATAGTGCGACATGTCGCTTGAAACCCTCAACCCTACTCGTGCCTGTCCATATTTTTGGCCTTCATTGTTTGGTAGCTAAAATATGTACCATGTGTGGTCAAATGTATTTTTCCATTATATTTTCTTTTGCCCAGATACTTTTTATGAAAACATACAATTTCCGTACATTTGATTAATTTTCATCGTTTTTATATTTTTTTTAATATTTTTTTTTGTCCTTGTTAGAGATGTGGTGAAGATCTGCTTTGTCTTTCCCTTCTCTCCTATAGGATTATATGATTAATAGATTCAGCTTTCATTGTTTCTCAGATTTATACCCTATTATCATATGAAGCTTCTGGCAAACCTGACTTCAATTAGGGTCCGGCTGCTCAGATAGATCCCACAGAAGATACGTTAGGAGCCATTCTTATCTCAGAGACTCTTACGTTGCCTCTATGTTGGAGGTTCCTGAACAAGGCAAGGCCTTCACAAAGCTACTGACAGCAAAGTGAGTTCTCAGCGATGAAGATCTGCTGGAAAACTTTTACCAGGGTGTTGGAAACTTTTTTCTGTTGTTGGAGAGCCTCGGGGACTGAAGTTGTACATATCACTGGCATTCGGCCAAGTTGCCGGGATGATTCTCCCACTGCACAGGTGCAAGGGTTGTGAAGCTATAGATAAGATCTAACATTTATCAGCCTGGAAAACCATATGATAAGTAGACAGCTTTATTGTAAGGAAAAGTTCTCTGCAAGAATTCCATGGAAAATAGGCAATGACTTTGTGTGAATGGTCAGCTGACAATATGAAACCTAAAAATTGTAGGTAGAACCTTCAAGAGCCGGAATAAAGGCCCCATACACGTTAAATAAGTCATCCGAACCTAATGATTTTGGAAGGATCCATTAAAACCTCTGTTTACAGGGGTCTTGTAAATGTCGCCGACAGATTACATCCAGGGCTGTGGAGTCAGAGTCGTAGAGTCGGAGTTGGTGTCATGGAAATTGAAGAGTCAGAGGTTTGGCTTACCGACTCCACAGCCCTGATTACATCTACAGACATAAGTATCTGGTTATTGGAAATGAGTCTCCTGATCCATTTGCTCGGCAAGTCGATGCCAGATGATGTCTCAGAGAACACCGAGGGTGTGTGGGGGAGTTGGGAGAGAAAGTTCATCCACCAGCTAGCACATATTTATGGGTAGCTTAAGGCAGACCATCCAAGTGATAGAGCTGTTGGCTGACGGGTATGTTTCCCGGTTCCCACTGTGGTGCAGTGACCCACGTTACAGCCAGGAGGCGCTGTGTGTGCTCTTCAAGATGCGCTTGGAGGCATAAATGTGATGAGACAAAGTCCGGCAGGAGTGAAAATGGCCGGTTTGTGTGTTGCAGAGGAAGACACTCTGCGCTGTCATTCTGAAGTTTGGTTGGTGTTCTGGGACCTGTAGTCCCACAAGTAATGGTGTAATGCTAATGGGAGACTGGCAGGGCTAGTTATGAGAGATGGGAGGGTCAAACTAGCCACACCCACCCACACTCCCACCCAGGGGAGTGGTTACAGGTATGTAATGTGACCAGGGTGTGGGTCACATGGTTCCTGTGTATGGATCCGTTTGCTCCATTGCAAGGTCCTGGACGGTCAGTGTTGGAGTCTCTTGGCATTGGAGAAGTCCTGCAAGCACCTGAGACCGTGGACCAAGTGGACGGTCAGTTTTGGATTCTCCTAGCACTGGACTGGAGTCCTGGAAGCACTGTAGAGTGAGTCCTGGAATGGTCAGGGTGTTGGATTGTCCTGAAGTGGGCTGGAGTCCTGGAAGCACTGCTGAGGCTATGGACTGAATGCTCGAGGTGTTGGATTGTCCTGGGATGGACTGGAGTCCTGCAAGCACCTGGTAAGAGTGTGAGTCCTGGAATGGTCAGGGTGTTGGATTGTCCTGAAGTGGGCTGGAGTCCTGGAAGCACTGCTGAGGCTATGGACTGAATGCTCGAGGTGTTGGATTGTCCTGGGATGGACTGGAGTCCTGCAAGCACCTGGTAAGAGTGTGATTCCTGGAATGGTCAGGGTGTTGGATTGTCCTCAGATGGACTAGAGTCCTGCAAGCACCTGGTAAGATCATGGACTGATGGCCTGTGTGTTGGAAGTGCCTGTGATTGGACTTCCTGGAAGCGCATGGAAAGGCTGCATCTACAGAGCCTGAGACGATTTCTGTGTTGGGGAAGCTACAGTTCCTACTGTGGGTCTGGACTATCCGAGGTGCCCTGGTCACAAGGACTGTGATCCCAGTGAGGCAGTTTCCCTATGAACCAGCACTGGCAGGAGTGTAGTGTGTGGAGCTGAAGCTCCTGAGAGGTAACCCCTGGTATGGGAAAAACCTGTGATATACGGCATAGATGTATCTGCCATTGGAACAGACTGTCGGGGTTTAATATGTTCCGTTGATGCATGTAACGAACTGTAATGGAGAGAAAAGACGTGACTACCGAATGTTTTGTAAAGCCACATGTGTTAAAGTAACAGACTGTGTGTATCCTGGCTTACGGTGCGGTTTATGATGCTTTAATAAACCGGAGCAGACTTAATTTGTGTGAGAAATCGTGCCTGTATGCGTTATTCCTGTGCAAAGCGAGTGTCCCCCAAGACCCGAAGTAAGGGAAACGCTACACCACATAAAGAAGAACTTTCAGCTCGTCTGAGCGTTCATTGGTTTTCAGTAGGTGGAAGGGAGACAGCCTCTGGAAGACACATCAGTCAGTGACTCTTCTTTTCGGAAACTAAAGAATTTTGTGTGTTAAATTTCAGCTGCCCAATTGTTATCTTCCCCCAACAGCATATGGTGGGAGAGTTGGGAGGTCCCATACACATTCGATAGCCAGTCATCGTGAAATCGGCCAGTTTGGCCAACTTTCATCTAATATGTATGAGGGCCTTGTTTGCATTTGTATTGCGCACCTGTCTCTGCTTGACAGAGCTCCGCTTCCTTCCCCTATGGCCACTGTGCTCAATGTTGGGCTTCACAAATGTCCCAGCTTGTCTCCTTGATATCATCTCCCTAGGCCACTAAGGCCTGTTTGGACACACACCTGTTTCTGAACGGTGTTCTACATACTTGGGTTTAGATCTCTGACTTTATACAAGTCGTCTGTTCCTGTTGTGTCGTCCTGCTTCCGTCCTATCTTCCATTACCAGTTTAGCAAATCCTCGTCGTACCAAGTGCTTGATAACCTTCTGTGCCCACCCTGACCTGAGGCTTAGTGGGTCCACCTTACAAGGTGAGACTTACACAAAGGCACTAAGTATTTGATCTTGGTTCACGCTTCGTGTTGCCTATCCTTGGATCCATCAGGATCTTTTTTTCAACATGTCCTTCCAAAGGAGACTCCAGCACATGCCAATGAATATGCCCACGGTGGCTTGTCTCCACCACAGGAAAACACCAAACATGCACTTTTCAGTATGCGATTTGTATTCTCTGGTTATACTTTGTATACAACGTTCTTCCAGAAAGCGGAAAAATATTTCTAAATGTACAAGGCCTAAATATACCGGGATGGAATGGAATGTGTGGCCAACAATAATTGAAGGGGTCGTCCACTCCTTGGAGATTCACTCATAGGGTAGCTTTGTGGGTTACTTTGCAGGACATTAGTTTCTTATGTTCTACCACCTTGGAGAGGTAGCTACCCTATAAGTCAATATCCAACCTTTATATAGTAGCTTTCTCTCCTATGTGGTGTTTACAAGATTGTTTCTTTTATTTTGTGAGAGCGTTCATTTTCATAGTGTTATCCCATTCAGCATTGCTTTAGAAATTGCATAGTAAGCTAAGGAGAACCAGTACGTCCCACAAGCTGCCTCAAAGATGTCACATTCAGCCAACCAGACTCTGCACTATACTGATGAGGGGCAAACGACCTGAAACAGGCGGTCTGTAGATGAGGCTTTGGCGTGGCTTTTATCCCTGGTCATGTTGTAAGGCTCCTTTTTAAAGGGTTGGACACTGACAAGAGTTGAGCAAAAAGATTAGCAGGATCATGGTCCTGTGGCCACCTCATTAGTTCATGGGCCCAGAGCCCCGCGGATCTTCTACGTCCTGCATCATCACCGACTCTTCTGATTGGTGGCCGCATTACACAGCAGCTACATGCACTGATGACATCAAGGGGTCTACTAATCGGAAGAGGTGCTGGGGATGCAGGATGTCGTAGGTAGTGGTATGTAGGGCTCAGGTCCAGTGATCACGGACTACACATGTTGGCGCTTGGCCGGGGTCATGTGACCTTTTTTTTTTTTTCCCTGTATGCCAATTTTGAAAAATGTTCTACTTTTTGCACTTGAAAGTTGCAAAAAAATGTTAAAAATAGGGAAAAAAGTATATTGTTGGCTGTGTGTAAAATTAACATTGTGTGCATCATGTTGATGAAAGCCATCAGTAAGAACCACGAGTCAAAGTAAAAAAAAAATAAATAAAATAAATGCAAATAATGAATCTGGACCCTTTTGTGTATTGTTTTTTTTTTGTGCTTTTTATAATTTTATTCTGGCGACTTACATATTCTTGTGTTATAATTTTTATTTTCTAACCTTTTATTTCAAATATCAGTATGTTAAATATTCAGCTGAATGTCCGATTATAAAGCCCATTGTAGACAGAGGTGTAGCATCGAGGACGGATTGTGGCCGAGATAGTGGTGAGTGAATGTCCCAGGTCTCGGATGGGTTAATAAACTTTGTCTCTGTGTTTTCAGGAAGGCTTCCCCAGATAAGAGAAGGAATCTTCTGCTTCTTTTAGGATCTTGTTTGTTCTGCTCCTTTGAACTTGTCCATGTTTGCAGAGATATATACTGTATGTACCTGCACTTGGCCCATAGGATTGCAAGCCCAGTGCTGTGGAGTCGGGAGTCAGGGAAATTGAGGAGTCGGAGGTTTGACCTTCTGACTCTACAGCCCTGGTTTAAGGGGCTATGAAGAGGTCGTCAACTATGGGACAGCGCCTTCCTATTGGCTTGCAGTGCAAAATAAAAACAAAAAAAAACATAATTCTAACTCCCCAGACGAGCATCATTCCTCCGATCCCCGGTCTGCAGGACTATGAAGAGGGCGTGTTATCCACTAGTGGATAAATACCCGCCTTTTAAAGGGAATCTGTTGCTAGAGGACTATTAAAGCTGTTGCCAGGTAGTCATCCATAATCATGAACTCTATAACCCCATTTACTTTGACATTCACTTTGGCAGAGCCATTGAGCTCAGTGATTGGCTGCAGCGTTGTCTACCGCAGCAACCAAAGACTGGAGCAGTGGTGGACACAGATCGCTCGATCTGGGGAAGGTAAGTAAAGCAGTTTCTTTGTTTTTACAACTAACCGAGCCTGTGGGCAGAAGTTGGCTGAAACCGGGTACCACTTTTTAGAATAGGCCACCAATTTTAAATAGGTGAGGATCTGACTCTCAGTAGCCCCGCCTGACCATCTGTTAAAGGACACTGTCTCTATGGAGAGCGTGGGATCACCTTTAATGGTGACCAGTTGAATTCGAGTTACAGAAGTGGTGTGGCTCACTGTGCCGTGGTGTTTCCGTAACTTCCATTCATTTCTGTGGTAGTTAGGCATTGTCTTGTTATGATTGACTTTCGGGAACATCCCACTCCTCAGGTTTCTGAGGCATAGAGCTCTTCTGTAGGATTGACAATCTGGACTAGCGGCATTGTCGCACCACTGACCCGAACTGTGTGCCCGCCGACTGATACTGCAGCATCAAAGCGCAGAACTGAATCTGTCCGGATCCAGCGTCAGTGCCGCTTACAAGCTTTATTGGAAAGAGCTTGTAAGTGCTGAGCTCTTGACCTAGGAGACCGACCACTGCCAATAACCTAGGCAAAAAAAAAAGACTATGTCCCATCAGCTTCGTGTTTTATGAGCACTGTATGATGGCTTCGTTGTAAGCGATCATCTTCTCAGACCTTGGCTTCGGTACTTTCAGAGCGATCATTATAAGGTTGGATAAGACGTTGTCTTTATTTTCTTTCTTCTTCCTCACATCTTCGTTAACCCCAGCACATTCTTCTGTAGACCACCTCATAGATGAACCACCGCCAGGACTGGATTTTCCTTAATCAGCGTTCTCTCTGCCTGCGACATCCTCAGTATCAAATCGAGCAGAATGGCTTGTGTACCGTCATTGTGTGAGACCAAAACCACAATCGTACGTTATTCCTAGGGTCAAAATGGGAACGTTTTCTGCAAAATCCGGATTTATTGAAGGAGTTTAATCATAGTGTTTTTTTTTTTTTTTACTTTATTCTTCATTGTTTTCGATGATCAGAGGGATTTGTGGACAGTTCTTTTGCAATGTTCCTACTCATTATTTCCTATAGTTTTGAAGCGTGTGCTTCGTTTCACATAATGAGCACACACATAATAAAATTAGAGGGCTGGGAACGCGGGCTCTAGATGTTTATTTCTCATGGTGTTTTGTGGAGAGACCACCTAGTCTTGTGTCTACTGTCTTGTTAGAGACATGTCTGATTCATAGTTTATTTGCATTCATTGTAGATTTATTTGGTTATAGGCTTGGAATCGACTTGATAAGAGCTGTATAAACCTAGTCGTGTTTGTTATAGCAACGTCCTATAGTTTGGTGCCCGCTTCATGAGTAGACATCTTCTAGAGAAGACAATGTAATCAGCCTTCCAGGCTCCGAGTATTCATTGTCCTCGTAGACTTGAGCCATACTCCGCAAAATCTTCTCACATTCGATAGTTGTCCCGTCCTGACTGAATGACCTCCTCTAAAGTTGCCTATAAAGCTCTGGAAATTCTTACCTCTAGGTGAAAGAAGAGATCGAGCACGTAGAAATCCCACCTGACCGATCCCTATCTTCCCGATGGCTGCCCATTGAGGACTATCGGATAGCATCAGTCCATGTTAGATCGTTGGCTAATCCTTCCAAAACTTGCTGGTTTGGCTTCTTGTATGGTCATCTTCCGTACTGTTGAACTCCTTCATAAAACACCGTAACTATCTTAGATAATTGGTTTGGGTGTATGTTTTGCCTGATCTTCGCCACATGGCAACATCTTGGCCATACCTCTAGCTTTAGGCTAGCCACACACTTCCGATAGCTGACGGCTGAGCCCTCTTTTGGCCATCGGCTATCTCCCCCCAATTTTTGTTTGGCTGAGCCGAACATTCATGTATTTCCGAAAGGAGTGAGATAAGAATGCTGCTGCCAGTCCCCTCTGGCTGCCGGTTACTGCCTGAGTAACGGGCAGTGAAATTCAAGTTGTTCAACCCTTATGTCTCCCGACATCTTATCATACTGTATACTCTCAAGACTGACGGCCAACATCGGCACATTCGGCTGACCTCGTTTAGAGGTTGTACAATTTATTATGGCTAATTAAATGTTACCAGGTTTCGATCGATGGATAAGCAATAACATAGGTGGTGACCTGACGCAGTACCCCCGATATAGACCCTCATGCAATCACTGCTTACAACTCAGTAGTGTTGATGTCCTGGACATTAGCGAGCTCATTCTGCATTGGTTGTCACTCTTCACATTGGGTGTTTCACAACCCTCACCCCCCCAAAAAAAAACCTGATTATTTGAGCATGCAGTGCTTTCAAAGACAAGTCTAGCAATACCTTTACATGGCCAGTCTGTTCCTCCACTACTGATAAATCAGCGGTTTCAATTGATATACACATGAGGCTGAAGAACTATTTGTAGATCTGAAGCCTCTGTCACTCCAGCTCTATGCATATCCTCTTCTTGCTTCACTCACAGCCTCTATACTATGTGACTTAATGTAAAAGAGCCGTCAATCATGCAGGAGGAGGCGGCACTGGGCAGGGGGGGATTAGTAGAGCTGGAGTGACAGAGGCTTCAGATATCCAAATGAGGCTGAAGAGTCATTTGTAGATCAATTGAAACGCTGATTGCTTAGTAATTGAGGAACTTGTATCTGAATAACAGAAAAATGGGAAGAAGCCCCAGTCAGAGACATGAATTCAGGGGGGCCACAGATGTGATGCGATTGTGACAATTCCTGGCCATAATAGTGGTAACTACAAAATGAGGAGTAGACCAAGAGAAATGTCTTGTAAGTCGTTGCTTATTTCGTATCAAGAGGGCAATAGTCACGTCCAAGATCTATGGTCAGTAGAACAAGGTCCTGGTTGTGAAGAATTTGGGGTCTTCAGAGACTTGGGGCTCAGTGGTTCGTTTCCCTGTGAACGGCTCCGTCTAAGGGAAGGTGTTTTCTTTCTGACTTATGAACCGCACCTTGATGACATGTTACAAGATTTAGGCAAACCACATGTAGCGAACATCAGACCAGAAGACAAGTAACTACCGAACGTGAGACATGTGGCTTTAATCTGAGCTCTCGTTCCATTGACCTTAATATTCCTGTTTCTCGGGCACACGGCATTAAGAGATCAAATATGAGCGCCGTCTCGGGGACATAAGGTGGTTACAGAGGAAGGGACTCCGCATCAGATTCGGAATCCGATTATAAACCTTTTGAAGATTGATGTTTGTGCTTAAGGCTTTCATTTATTTAAAGGGGTTGTCCAGTTTAGATAATCCCTACTTCTTGGCAAAATACTTCTAACATTATGCTCATCTTAAAGTGTGTGATCCTCAGTGATCAGCTGCGATCCATCCCATAACCCGACAGTAAGTGTTCAATTTACCTGCAGCGCCCCCAGAGGGGGAATCAAACATTGCACAGTGCCTACTCTAATCAATGTGGTGTCTGTGTAGTTCTGGAGATGACAACCTCTCTAGAGAAAGATTATTTGGTGGCTCCTGGTCCTGCCATAGATTCTGCACTTGGTCGGTTTGACATCAAAGCAAATGGGGGACACCACAATTGACTTCTAAATATTCATTTTTTTTTTTATTGTTCATTCATTTCCTTAATGCAAAGTTAAGCAACTTGCTAAATGTAATGTCTATATTGAAAAAAAAAAATATTCTACCATTTTTGGCTTCTGCATAGTAAGTCCTGTAAATCCTTCATCTAGATCTATGCTTTGCAAAAATGATACTAATAATCAGTCAGTGTTCATGTTCCTGCTCCTGACCGCTTTCCCTCCCCTTCCCTTTCTCTTCTCTCAATTTTAGATTTGGCAGCAGGGAGGCAGAGCAGAGTGCACACATCTCCAGTGTGGAGAGGAGAGAAAGCATGTACAATCTCAGGGAGGGCAGAGAATACAGGTTAAAGATAACCAGGAAAGCATGGGGATAGGAAAATAAGTGCAGGATAGAAACTGTGCAGATAGGATTGAATAAAGGCAGGCGCATCCTGTGTATATACAGACCTGACATCCAGCCTGTATTACTGGTAGAGACACTCCTAGAAGATAAAAATCAGGCTACAAATTGTACATCTTAGCTGAATGAAGGACTAACGATTGCAGATTTAAACTCGGTGCAATTAAAATAATTACTTATGTTAAAAAAAAAAAAAAAGTTTGCCTTGTCATTTTTCCCTACATTCGCCATTCATCGTGTATATTTGACGTGAATTCTGACCGGCATACTGGTTATAATCATGAAGCAGTTTAGCTCCCAAGACCACATTGCTGCAGTTCTGCTGTCCTAATTCTCCCTCGTATTCTTGCATTGCTACCATCCTGATTCTTGGTGATTATGACCTTCCAGGCCAAAAGTCTCTGCTTTCCAGCCTATAATAAGAACAGTCAGATGGTGCCAAATTACAGCAATATTTAAGCTGAAATCAAACCACTTGGCTCAGAGGGAAGACGTTTCTCTCTGGCAGCGGGGCCTGTGATCTTCAGACCTTGGAGGATTCCTGTCTGAGGTTGGTAGGAGAACACTTGACGGATGAGACTCTGGAACGTTTTATGCATAATTAAAGGGAAATAGAAGAGTAAAGCTGGTTCAGCTGCAGTGACCTTGTGGCTTCTTACGTTGGCTCGGTTTCTGCCTCCTTTGTCGCTGACAGAATGCGTTAGATCGTGGCTATAAATGTCTTATGGTGATTCAGCTTCATCTGGAGACTTCTTGGCTCGCTTGTACCCATTGTGCCCCACTTTTGGTAAATTTGGGCTTACAACAGTGGAAAATGTGAAGCTTGGAATGGATGTAACCTGGACTTAGAGGGTTTGTCTTTAGGAGCTCTGCTTCTTGGCTTTATGGATTGGACCAGTGGCATGGTCTCGCTGCTGGCCTGAACGCTGTGCGCTCCCATGGAGGACCTCAGCTAGCGGGATCAGCAAGCTTTAGCGCTAAGAACTTGTAACCACTGTGCTCCTCTCCTAGGAGCCAGCCGGAAAAGAGTAGAAACGGCCAAAAATGATGTCCGACAGAGCACACGGGACTCCATCTAGTCATTAGCCCGTCAGCGCTTCATCCTAAATTCTGTTTTCCAGACGTTGGCTTCGACAGACACTGACTGAGGGGGGAAGTACAATGTGAACATGGCCTTTGATAGCTTTTAGTCTAATGACTCTCTATTCTATCCACCTGCCCTCCTCCATACACATGCACGCCTGGCTCATCTGAGCATACACGTGTTCTTAACAGGGAGAGGGGAGTGAAAACCTTTCTGGTGGCCGTTTATCTTGAGAATAAAGGATCGGACATGTTGAAATCCATCGGCCTGAACCCTGTTTCTTCCTTGCCATGATGGGGCAAAATCTGGTGATTTTCTTCCCCATACATATCAGCCAGGCACAGTGATCTTCCTGTCCGAGATGTGCAGGAAGAATTGCTAATTTTGTGGGTTCTCTGTTTTTGTAGATCCTATTGGCCCATTATTGTGCCCATTTCCAAAGTCACTTGGCCAGCAGCGATCACTTCCGACTCCCACATACACATGAGCGCTCGGCCTATTCTCCTTTTCCCCAAAAAAGGCAGAGGTAAGTCTGAACCTTCCTGCCTTTTCATTGGTGTGGGATGGACAAGCGCCTATGGTAGCCGTACTGTGTCCATCCCACAAAGTAGAAGAGGCAAGGGAGGCATGGTTCACACTGATCAGTGAAAGGGAGAATGGAGGGCACCGGGTATGAGGACTCTACTTGAGAAATGAATGGTTGGAGGGCACCGGGTATGGGGACTCTACTTGAGAAATGAACGGAGGGCACTGGGTATGGGGACTCTACTTGAGAAATGAACGGAGGGCACTGGGTATGGGGACTCTACTTGAGAAATGAATGGTTGGAGGGCATCGGGTATGGGGGCTCTACTTGAGAAATGAACGGAGGGCACTGGGTATGGGGACTCTACTTGAGAAATGAATGGTCGGAGGGCACAGGGTATGAGGACTCTACTTGAGAAATGAATGGTCGGAGGGCACAGGGTATGGGGTCTCTACTTGAGAAATGAATGGTCGGAGGGCACCGGGTATGGGGACTCTACTTGAGAAATGAATGGTTGGAGGGCATCGGGTATGGGAACTCTACTTGAGAAATGAACGGAGGGCACTGGGTATGGGGGCTCTACTTGAGAAATGAACGGAGTACACTGGGTATGGGGACTCTACTTGAGAAATGAATGGTCGCAGGGCATCAGGAATGGGGACTCTACTTGAGAAATGAATGGTCGGAGGGCACAGGGTATGAGGACTCTACTTGAGAAATGAATGGTCGGAGGGCACAGGGTATGGGGTCTCTACTTGAGAAATGAATGGTCGGAGGGCACCGGGTATGGGGACTCTACTTGAGAAATGAATGGTTGGAGGGCATCGGGTATGGGAACTCTACTTGAGAAATGAACGGAGGGCACTGGGTATGGGGGCTCTACTTGAGAAATGAACGGAGTACACTGGGTATGGGGACTCTACTTGAGAAATGAATGGTCGCAGGGCATCAGGAATGGGGACTCTACTTGAGAAATGAATGGTCGGAGGGCACAGGGTATGAGGACTCTACTTGAGAAATGAATGGTCACATTTCAGTTTTGGGGTTGGAGGGTCTCTTTTAATGCCTATGCAATGGACTGTGGGCCCAATTTTATTATTGCATTTACACTTTTTTTTTCTTATTTCTCTCCTTGTTTTTGTTTTTTTTCTTTTAATTTTCAAACTTTTCAAAGTCCTATCTGACATTTTCACGCTCGTGCGTTTTTTTTTTGGTTTTTTTTTTGCATGTTTGCCATCCTTGGTAGAGTTTGCTGATCCATCATTTGAGACTTCTTGAAAAATGTGTAAAATTTGTTGTATATATTCTCCAGTCCTGCATTGAGTGGTTTTATGCACGCCAGGTATTTTGGTGCAATATTTTATTTTTTTTTCAACGTTTTATAAAGCTTTTAACTTTTTACGTTAAGTCACGAAACAGGTTAAAAACCAAAAATACTGATTATTTGGAACAAAAGCCAACAAGGAACACCCCAAGACAAAAAATCTAAGACTTGTGGGCCATGTTTCTTAGGTTCCTTTCCATATCACAGCGCCTTCATTTTTCATTTGCAGTTACTATTACATGGTGTAGGCAGCGGAGTCTTGTCCGGACCTGATTGCTATGAGTATGTGTTCTCCTCGTGTTCCGGTCACGCTCGGGTTATACTCTGCCACGTGGTAACTTGTAGCAGACGTGCCTTTACCTGAATGATCCAAAGAAGTAATGCTTCCTCTTCTCACCATCGGGGTTGACATCTCGGCTTTCCTCACATCATTCCTCATGAGCCTTGCTGTGAAAAACTCTGATTTTTGAAGAGGAGGTGAAAACTGCATACACAACCTAACTCCAGCACGTGTGACGAGTCCTTACAAGCCACAGCACTCCATTAAAAACCTATGGCACTCGACCACAGTGATGGGGCAGCGGGTCTCCGCTCACGCGTTTGTCGCTTTCTGCTTGTCAGGTGTAGCGAGGAGTTCCATATTATTTCACCATTGTGTTGCTGTACGGTGCAGCACGGGATCACGGAGGGGTATTTACCCCTAGAAGAGCTGATCTGCACTTTTATTAGGGGCTCCGTCTGTTCTCACCGGTCACCTCTGGTGGTCTCCTAGGCAAGCGGCGCTGCAGCGGCAAAGCTACCTCTGTGCAGCGCATCTAGCAGCCCCCCATTATGCCGTCCCAAACTGTCAGTCTTCAGGAGCCATCTGCTCCCCAGCAAACAGGAAATTGGGAGGCAGGGGAGCGGTGTGCTCCTGCAGGCAGAAGAGGACACGACCCTTTTGAAGTGATTGAGCTGAGAGCTAATCCCAGTCACGGCCATCACGTAAGAGCACATGTATCTTTCCATCCAACAGCCGAGTGGCCTATCATCGGACCCCCACCACCTAATAATAGGGACCAAAAATTGAGGGGTAAAGCGTTTTTTCATTAGTGATATTGATGACCCGTCCTGAGGATTGTACCCCACAGCCTACCATGTCATCAGTATCCTAGTACCCGAAAAGCCCTTTGAATGGAAATTGTCAACTACTTTATTATACTGCCACACCTGAGGTCATCATAATGTAGGGGCAGAGACCCTGATTCCACTACTAGGTCCCTTCCTGGGCTTCTTGCTGTAGTTTTGATAAAACACTGTTAAATCTGCTGTAGCTTTGCTAGTCCTCTCATATTCACAATCTTAGTATAATCACGCACTACACTAATGATCGGCATCTTTCTGCCTATGCACAGTGTACACAGAAAGCTGTCAATCATTGATATGGGCGGGTTATTCAGGGCTCCTCACTGAGAGGACTAGCAGAGATGTAGCAGATAATACACTGATTTCTTTAAACAAAACTACAGCAAGCAGCCCTGTAAATGATGAAGTCACACCCCTAGAGCATCTCCAGCCTGATTTGCATATTATTCTACACTAGATTTCTCATGACTGGCACATCTGATCTCTACACACAAGGAATCCTTTTACTATTGGGGGTGCAAGCTCCTATACAGAATACCACTTCTTATATGTGAAAAAATATACTGACACACTCCCTTTAAATGTATATTCCCATCTTGTAAAGTTGTGACTGTTCCCTTTTGGTACTGCAGTAGGACTAGGTATAGCCACATTAATATATACAGCTTTGTGCCGTTGTGCATAACTTATAGGGGTTGTGATTTGCATACTTTTGCTCACATTACAACTAGTCGTGTCTGGCTTGGCTCAATTCACTTGCATTGAGCGAGTCCGCACATGTCTAGTCGGCATGTGACCGCATGTATGCAAATTACATACTTTTACTCACTCTTCCGGCGCTGGAGAATTCTCACAGTGCAAAGTGCGAGCACTATGAGGATTCACAAGTCTGCAGTCATAGGGTGACTGCAGACTTGTACCCTATGGCCGGATGACCCACTTAAAGGATCTGGCGCAAGCTGGAGTGCTTCCTCCCCCTTTTTTATTCTGTAGATTTGCAGGTGTCTCAGGCTGCTGACATTCACTGATCCAAAATAATTCCAAAAGAAATGTCTTCAGATAAGTTCCCACAATGAGTATTTGGTGAGATTTTGATGCTGCGTACTTTCGGTGCGAATAAAGAAAAAAAAACGCAATGTCTTACCGATCCAGCAGAGTGGTTGGGATTTATAGAAATCTCATGATTTAAGCTGCGTCACATGTTTGAAATCAACCAGGAAGTATCAAACACAAAGCGGCTTAATTTTAAAGCCTGACACACCAAAAGAAAACACAGAACTCCGTGTAGGGAGAAAAGCAAAACAAAAGTCGCCTAATTTACCGAATAGGTGTTTCTTCAAGATCAAAAAATTACCAAAAGGTCATCATGGGAACGTAGCCTAACACTAGATTTTAGAGGGGTTTTCCTTCCCAATATACTTTAGGCCTCTGAATTTTGGGGGTCACAGATCAGATCCCACCAATCATAAAGTGATGGAAATGCACCATTACAGTATGAGATGGAAGCGCTTCTGTGACATGCCATGTAGGAAATATACCCAGGATAAGCAATCACATTTTGATGAGACAAGTCTGTTCATTAAAACTCTTGTCCATCTCTCGCTGGGCAGGGTGTATGGATATTTGGCTCGCTGGGCAGGATGTATGGATATATGGCTCGCTGGGCAGGGTGTATGGATATTTGGCTCGCTGGGCAGGGTGTATGGATATTTGGCTCGCTGGGTAGGATGTATGGATATTTGGCTCGCTGGGCAGGATGTATGGATGTTTGGCTCGCCGGCCAGGGTGTATGGATATGTGGCTTTCTGGGTGGGGTGTATGGATATTTGGCTCGCTGGGCAGGATGTATGGATATATGGCTCGCCGACCAGGGTGTATGGATATATGGCCAGGATGTATGGATATTTGGCTCGCTGGGCAGGGTATATGGATATATGAATCGCTTGGCAGAGTATATGAATATTTTGGCTCACTGGGCAGGATGTATGGATATTTGGCTAGCTGGGCAGGATATATGGATATGTGGCTTGCCAGGCAGGGTATATGGATATTTAACTCGCTGGGCAGAGTTTATGGATACATGGCTTCCTGGGCAGGGTGTATGGATATTTGGCTCGCTGGGCAGGATGTATGGATATTTGGCTCGCTGGGCAGGATGTATGGATATTTGGCTCGCTGGGCAGGATGTATGGATATTTGGCTCGCTGGGCAGGATGTATAGATATTTGGCTCGCTGGGCAGGATGTATGGATATTTGGCTCGCTGGGCAGGATGTATGGATATTTGGCTCGCTGGGCAGGATGTATGGATATATGGCTCGCTGGGCAGGCTGTATGGATATATGGCTCGCTGGGCAGGATGTATGGATATTTGGCTCGCTGGGCAGGATGTATGGATATTTGGCTCGCTGGGCAGGGTGTATGGATATTTGGCTCGCTGGGCAGGATGTATGGCTATTTGGCTCGCTGGGCAGGGTGTATGGATATATGGCTTGCTGGCCAGGATGTATGAATATATGGCTCACTGGCCAGGATGTATGGATATATTGCTCGCTGGGCAGGATGTATGGATATTTGGCTCGCTGGGCAGGATGTATGGATATTTGGCTCGCTGGGCAGGATGTATGGATATTTGGCTCGCTGGGCAGGATGTATGGATATTTGGCTCGCTGGGCAGGATGTATGGATATTTGGCTCGCTGGGCAGGATGTATGGATATTTGGCTCGCTGGGCAGGATGTATGGATATTTGGCTCGCTGGGCAGGATGTATGGATATTTGGCTCGCTGGGCAGGGTATATACAGTCTGGCAGATGCTGCAGAATTTTGGGTCACGTCAGCTGTGGGGGAAACAATGACTTCACCACTGAACGTGCTGCAAACTGATGTAATGACCTGCAGTGCTGTATTCCCACGTGTGTGATCAGCGGCCGCCCCTGCGAGTTACAGGAGAAGTGTGACATCATCCAGGCAGGGTACATCACAGCTCACAATATTTTACTGCTCATAATTATTATTTTTTTTATTACACAAGACGTTTTAGCTTTTGCCTTTCTAGTAACCATTTACTGCCCCATCTGTAAAAATCCTATAAATCATTAATTCTACAATTAGTCCCGGAGTCGTCTTCCATCACACATTTGTGCCGTCAGATAATGGGCAAAGCCTCTGTGACTGCAATCTGCAGCCACGTTTGCCTTGTACATCAGTCCTTGCTGAAAGTGTGGACTACTTTACTCTAGCAAAACATTATTACATGTATATCCACTAGAGTGTATAGGCAAAATAATACATTTTTATTAAACTGTGCTTAAGGAACAGAACACAGAATTTACATGGCAGCAACCCAGATAGTAAAACTACCACATTTGTAGCACATGAAAAACGCCATTTAAAAAAAAAACGAAAAAAAATGGCAGAATTGCTGTTTTTTCTTGAACCTGTCTTAAATAAAAGGTGTGAAAATCAACCCCCCCTCCATAAAACTGCAAAAATAATCTAAAAAATTACACAACAATATGAAAATATATAATAGTTTTTTTAGAGAAGCTATCACATATCCAAAAAATAGGTACCATAATAGTTCTAGATGACGGAGATGCCACCGATCACCAGATCGGGCACTTTTATCTGTTAGAGTGGAGCGCCAGTGCGCATGCTCGGCTGCCGCTGGACCTCTGGAGCGACGGTTGAGCAAGCGCACTGCTGGTCTATTCTACCTGGGATAAAAGTGCTCTATTCTGACAATCTTCGGACCTCCACCAATTTTTCAAATTGTCTCCTATCCTGTAGGTAGGTCATAATTTCTTCTAAAATGGAATTTTAAGTATTTTTTTTTTTCAGGCAGAAGTAGTAAAATCCAGAGTACAGTTAAAGGCGTATTTCCATGAAACTTGTCCTTCCAGGGGGTTATATAGGTAAATTAGATAATTTGTCTGCCCGTAGAACAGTCGCCACCACATCCAATGCTTCACCTGCCACTTTACAGTCCTTATATACCAGAGTTTAATCTTTTTCATCTGGTGAAATTAAGACTCTATAAAAGCTAAAGCCTGTAAAAAGAAAAAAAAAAAATGATGGGGCCGGTGTCCCCAGCTGGCTGAAGCCCTTGTGAAATCAGCCCCCCACTGGCTCCACCGTCACGGAACCAAATTTATTTGACAAAGGTTAGACGATATCAATGGCCTGGCATGGAGATCGCACCCTCCTCCTCCTCGCCATCTGCTCACTCCCTCAGAATTAATGGGGTTCTTGGCTCTAATTCTGCATCTGTTTTCTTTAAGCTGCAAATAATCGTGATACTCCTTGTAGTTTGGGGCCAAAGCAGCATCTTTTTTTATTCTTCTCCAAATCAGGAAACCATTTTTTTTTACCCTTTTTCATATGCAATTTTTGCATTTGATCACATTTTTATGTGAAAAATGAACCAAAATAATCTATATAAGGTACCCAAAGATTATTTCCAAAATAACCGGCTTTCCTCTACGCATTGGATAGGCAATCACTGGCTGATGGTTGGAGGACCACCAGCGATCCAAAGGAGTCGGCTGTGAAATCTCCAGATCCCCATCATGAATGTAGGGGAGGTACGGACGCTCGGCATTCGCCTTCTTCGGCAGCTCTATAGACTATATGGAGCAACGTCTTGTCGTACATGATATTCTCTTAAATGTTCCTAATTGTTTCCTGATGAATGTACTCGTGGTCCTCGGACCCTCACGGGGAAGGGAAAGATAAATGCCGCACCTGGTTGGGTAATGACTAGATTTACATAGAGGTAGGGGGGCCACATCTTGGGAGCAGAGAGGACCAAAAACAAAAGAAAATCAACCCCCTGTTCAGGAGAATGGCGGCATTTACATGGGAAAAGAAATATCTATGGCAAGTGACCATCAAAGATAGACAAAAGTATTAACTAGTGATGAGTGAACGTCCTCGGATAAGGTGTTATCTGAGCATGCTCGTGTGATAACCGAGTGTCTTCGGCGTGCTCGATTAATATATTCGAGTTCTCGTGGCTGCATGTCTTGTGGGTGTTCGACAGCGGTAACACAGAGGGACTGCCTAACAGCCGCGCGACATGCGGGGATGGCCTAACAGCCGCGCGACATGCGGGGATGGCCTAACAGCCGCGCGACATGCGGGGATGGCCTAACAGCCGCGCGACATGCGGGGATGGCCTAACAGCCGCGCGACATGCGGGGATGGCCTAACAGCCGCGCGACATGCGGGGATGGCCTAACAGCCGCGCGACATGCGGGGATGGCCTAACAGCCGCGCGACATGCGGGGATGGCCTAACAGCCGCGCGACATGCGGGGATGGCCTAACAGCCGCGCGACATGCAGCCGCGTTGAGTTGAGTCCTATACATAGAACAACTCGGCACAGACGGCGACAACCATGGCACATGCTGCAAACACGTTTCCTGCAGCGGTGCTCTAGGTGTGCCGACCGTCTGTGGAGAAAATCTAATTTACCCGAAGATTTCATCCATTATAAGTTCATGCTTAAAACATACAACTCTGCCCTTCACCTCTCCAAACAAACCTATTTTAACACCCTCATCACCTCGCTGTCCAATAACTCTAAACGTTTCTTTGACACTTTTCATTCCCTACTCAACCCAAGAGAGCAGGCCCCAACCACAGATCTCCGCGCTGACGATCTGGCCAATTACTTCAAAGAAAAAATTGACCACATTCGACAGGAAATCATCTCCCAATCCCTTCATACCAGGCACTGTCCTCCCAACCCCACTGCATCTAGTTCACTCTCTGACTTTGAACCAGTTACAGAAGAAGAAGTATTCAGGCTCCTTGCATCTTCTCGCCCGACCACTTGCACCATTGACCCCATTCCGTCACATCTCCTCAAGTCCCTTTCCCTTGCTGTCACCTCTCGCCTAACAAAAATATTCAACCTTTCTCTCTCTTCTGGTATCTTTCCCTCCTCATTTGAGCATGCCATCATACATCCATTACTTAAAATACCATCCCTCGATCAAAACTGTGCCGCTAATTATAGACCTGTCTCTAATCTTCCCTTCACCTCTAAACTCCTCGGACGCCGGGCCACTCCCTTCTTACCCGCTATCTCTCAGATAACTCTCTTCTCGACCCTCTTCAATTTGGTTTCCACTTTTTACACTCTACTGAAACTGCCCTCACTAAAGTCTCTAATGACCTACTAACAGCTAAATCTAATGGTCACTACTCCATGCTAATTCTCTTGGATCTCTCTGTAGCATTCAACACTGTGGATCATCAGCTCCTCCTCACTATGCTCCGCTCCATCGGCCTCAAGGACACCGTTCTCTCCTGGTTCTCCTCCTTTCTCTCTGACCGCTCCTTCACTGTATCTTTTACTGGTTCCTCCTCCTCTCACCTTCCCCTTACTGTTGGGGTTCCTCAAGGATCAGTCCTAGGCCCCCTCCTCTTCTCTTTGTATACTGCACCTATTGGACAAACAATCAGTAGATGTGGTTTCCAGTACCATCTCTATGCTGACGACACCCAATTATACACCTCTTCTCCTGTTATCACGCCGACCTTTTTAGAAAATACCAGTGATTGTCTTACCGCTGTCTCTAACATCATGTCCTCCCTCTATCTGAAACTGAACCTGTCAAAAACTGAACTCCTTGTGTTTCCTTCCTCTACTAACCTACCTTTGCCTGACATTGCCATCTCCGTGTGCGGTTCCACCATTACTCCAAAGCAACATGCCCGCTGCCTTGGGGTCGTCCTTGATTCCGAGCTTTCATTCACCCCCCACATCCGATCACTGGCTCGCTCTTCTTATCTGCATCTCAAAAACATTTCTAGAATTCGCCCTTTTCTTACTTTCGACAGTGCAAAAACTCTTACTGTTTTCACTCATTCATTCTTGTCTGGACTATTGTAGCTCTCTACTATGCGGCCTCCCTCTTACCAAACTCTCCCCGCTCCAATCTGTCCTGAATGCTGCTGCCAGAATCATATTCCTCACCAACCGTTACACCGATGCCACCACCTTGTGCCAGTCATTACACTGGCTACCCATCCACTCCAGAATCCAGTACAAAACTACTACCCTCATCCACAAAGCACTCCATGGCTCAGCACCACCCTACATCTCCTCTCTGGTCTCAGTCTACCACCCTACCCGTGCCCTCCACTCCGCTAATGACTTCAGGTTAGCATCCTCAATAATCAGAACCTCCCACTCCCGTCTCCAAGACTTTACACGTGCTGCGCCGATTCTTTGGAATGCACTACCCAGGTTAATAAGATTAATCCCCAATCCCCACAGTTTTAAGTGTGCCATAAAAACGCATTTGTTCAGAGTGGCCTACCGCCTCAACGCATTAACCTAACTATCCCTGTGTGGCCCATTAAAAAAAAAAACATAATCAGGTTCCTCGCATCATGTTCTCATACACTTTATGCAGTTAATAGCCTCTGTGTCTGTACTGCTACATACTTAGGCAGTTAACTGGTTCATGCAGCTTTACATGAACACTCGAGCCTTACACTATGGCTGGTCCAAATAACTAAAGCAATTGTTACCATCCACCTCTCGTGTCTCCCCTTTTTTTCATAGTTTGTAAGCTTGTGAGCAGGGCCCTCATTCCTACTGGTATCTGTTTTTAACTGATTTTTGTTATGCTGTAATGTCTATTGTCTGTACAAGTCCCCTCTATAATGTAAAGTGCTGCGGAATATGTTGGCGCTATATAAATAAAATTATTATTATTATAGTTGAACATATATTTTGAGCACGACGAAGTCACTCCGTTAGCACCCGAGCATGCTCAGATAACATCTTATGTGTGTGACCGACTGCCATATTATAAATACATACATTACATTTATTGTGTGCAATTTACCTTTTAGAATTACTTTGTAACCTAAAGTAGTAACCGATCGCACCGGCCTCATTGTAATTTCCGTCCCGGTGGTATAGCGAGCGCTGCTCCTACAGAATCTCCGTATTCAGTAACTGCTAAAAATATCATCAAACTTCGGAACATTCTTGTGGTCGGAGTCATTTTGGCTTCTTTAATGACACGGGGCTGAGATCTGTGCCCACTATATACAGTATATACGCTGGTTTATGTAGCCGAGTCCTGTCCGCCTGTCGGGTTTACATTAGGACAGCGCAGACGACACCCAGCGGCCCACGGCTGATTATTTTCGGGTAGATTTATTATATACAATATTTGCTCTTCTCTATATACGGCATTCACCCAGGGGCTGCTCGTCAGACGCTTACTCCGGCCATGTGCCACCTACTATATACTGTGTATATCCTTCTGTATACATATAGCACCTGCATATCCCTCTGTACAAAGTGTACTATTCCTTGTCTGCGATATTATCCATTGAAGTAACACGGGCTGTCTCACTTGGTACAGTTATCAGAAAATTTTGGCTGTAGTTTTTTGAGATGGTGGTCCTCCAAGAGGAGATTCAACTGGTGTTGGATGGGTTAGAGGTCTGGACTCTGTGCGGACGGTCATGATCTTCTCACCAAACTTCCCCCCCCCCCCCCCCCCAATAATGTCTTTATACACCTTGTGCACTGGGCACCATCTTGGGGATCAAAAAAGGGCCTGCCCCAAACTGTTCCTACAAAGTTGGAACCATGAGACCCATGAAAAAAAAGGCCTCTACATCCTTCCTCTACTGCGTTACAGTGGGCACAAGACAGTCGGGCAAGTAACGGTCACCTGGCATTGCCCAAACACAGACTCATCCATCAGACGCCAGAGAAGTGTGATCGGTCACTGCATAGAACACATTTCCTCAAGAGTCCAGTGGTGGCGGCTTTGCACCACTCCATACGACGCTTGGTATTGTGCTTGGTGATGTAAGGCTGCATGTGTCTGCTCAGCCATGAAGCTCCGGGCAGGGGCGCAGTTTGGACTCTGCAGTTATGGAGTCAGAGTATTGGTGACTTTTCTGCCCTCTGCTCCTCAACACTTGTTGACCCCACTCAGTAGTGTTACGGGGGGTCTCCCCTTCGTGGCTGAGTTGCTGCGGTTCCCTCCACTTCTCAATAATATCACTCACAGATTATGGGGGAAGATTTAAGAGGGAAGAAAAGTCATGAACAGACTTGTTACAATGGTGGCTCCTATTACAGGACCGAGCTGGTATCAGTGAGCTCTGAACCACTGGCCTCTGTCACCTGTTGGTAAAGGCAATATGCATGGTGGGGGCCAGATGTTATAGACTGAGGGTGAGGGTCCGGATGTTAAATAGTGAGGGGCCTGATGTTATACCGCGGGGGCAAGGTGCCAGATGTTTTAGACGGGGATAAGGGGCCTGACATTATAGACCAGGGGCGAGGGTCCTGATGTTATAGTCTGGGGGCGAGGTGCTGATTGTTATAAACCAGGGGCGAATGCCGGATGTTATAGATCTTGGGCACAGGGCCGGATGTTATAGACCTGGGGCGAAGGGCCGGATGTTATAGACCTGGGGCGAAGGGCCGGATGTTATAGACCTGGGGCGAAGGGCCGGATGTTATAGACCTGGGGCGAAGGGCCGGATGTTATAGACCTGGGGCGAAGGGCCGGATGTTATAGACCTGGGGCGAAGGGCCGGATGTTATAGACCTGGGGCGAAGGGCCGGATGTTATAGATCTTGGGCACAGGGCCGGATGTTATAGACCTGGGGCGAAGGGCCGGATGTTATAGACCTGGGGCGAAGGGCCGGAAGTTATAGACCTGGGGCGAAGGGCCGGATGTTATAGACTGTCTTTGTGTTAAACCTTCAGACCCAGGTTGTCAGTTACCGATCACCTGTCGTGTGACTACTGATGCCAGGAATGGGGTCATGTCATTTGCTCCTTGTGACTAAATAAATTATAAGCCTGGTGTGTACCCTCTAACATGAGACCACCAATTTTAGTAAATCATCAGGCTTTTCCCTACTGATGTTAGACTATATAAACAACCCTTTGTAATGTGGCTTTTTGTGACATTTTTCTGCATAAATGACAAGAAATGAGATGATAATGTTTGAACAGTTCCACCCCCCAATTAAAATGAATGGATGAAGTTACGCAGCGTTGGACCACTGTCTTGGTCCCCTTTCGGTCTAATAGAGTGTGACGGTCTCGTGACTTTCTAAGTCTTGATCACTGAGTCACATGTAACGTGCAGCTCCGTATCTTCCACAGAGGTGCTGTAATGTAATCTTGTACCTCTCCACCTTAGAGACCACCTGTCACTTGCCACAAATGTCATTTTCTTACCTGGTGTAATTTGGGCATTATGTAATTTTTTTTTTTTGTTCCCGCACCTCTCCATTAATGTGATATGGCCTTGTCTTTGCCGGATATAAATCCATTTGTTTTAGGCAACTGGGTGTGGTGGTTAAGAAGACCGAGAAGACTTGAGAACCACACCCACAGGCAGGCTGATGTGTATGGGGGCATCGGCCACCTGATGGTTAGGAGAGATGTTGCTTGGATGTGTCCGATTTTGGACTGCCGATCACATTGTTCTCCCGCAGGTAAGCCACCAGCCGACTTTTCGGTAAGCAGCTATCTAATCGCGAACATGAGAGCACTCGGCCCAACAAGCGCTCCAGTGTATGGGAGAGTCTGCAGAGATGGCTGTCGGACAAACAATTGGATGAAGCTAAGAGTCTTTACAAGGTTTTTTGTTCCTACATGTCCATTGTGTCTTCAAGAAGAAGTCACACTGGCCCAAAGTTTCCATCTCCACCATGGTTCATGGTATTGTGATATCACCGAACCAAACCTTGACTGCTCTGTTTGATGTCCAACAACTTGATAATGCGTTCATGATCCTTATCGTCATTTTTTACCTGGTGATAGGTGTGACTTTAAGAGTAGGCTAAGTGTAAGAATTTCGCCAATTAAGTCTTAGTCACCTGCAGCAGGGCTGTGGAGTCAGTCATGGAGATGGAGTGGAGCCCGGTGTCATGGAAATTGAGGAGTCGGAGGTTTGGCTTAATGACTCCACATCCCTGAGAGGGCTGTGGAGTCGGAGTCGTGGAGTCTGTGTCATGGAAATTGAGGAGTTGGAGTTAAGAGGTTTGACTAAGGCTAGGTTCACATTGCGTTAGGGCAATCCGTTTAGCGCTAGCGGATTGCGCTAACGCAATGTTTTTGTAGGGGTCGCGTTCAGGGGTCGCGTTAACGTCCCCGCTCTCGCAGATCTGCGAGAGCGGGGAACGGACCTCGGGCGCGCCGCGGACGCTGCAAGCAGCGTCCGAGGCGCGTCACAGAAGAACGGCACATCACTAGCGCGAGCCGAAAAAGGCACGCGCTAGTGATGCGCTGCAGGCGAAATTTACATTGCTGTCAATGGGTGCGCTAACGGACCCGTTGCACGGCGTTAATTGCGACATTTTCGCCGTGCAACGCTGTCCGTTAGCGATCACCCACTAACGCAATGTGAACCTAGCCTTACCGACTTCACAGCCCTGACCTGCAGGTCGGTGTGGATAAAATAAACACTATCAATTAAGCCTTTGTTGATATCAGTTTCTTTTGGGAGTTTCCTCCTTTCAGGCCAGCTATCGTACAGTGTCATCTCTGTTTCCACGCTCGGCTTCTAGGAGGTTTCTCATTGCAGTAATTCAACTGGAAACTTTCCTGGAAGCCCTCATATGCGAATGGCCGGTCCAGGTTCTCATGGCAGAGTGAAAAGCTATGCCAACTCCAGTAATTGGTCAAGCTTGGATTGGCACAGATTACTCCTGACCGAACATGACAAGCCAAGGCGCCCGGCTAAAACAGGAGACAAGGCAGACATCAGGAAACCTCAAGAGCTTTGTCCGTGTTCTACAGATTTATTTTTGTGTGTGCAAGTTGGAGACTCGACTAAGAAAGTTAAGCTTCAGGGTGCAAATTTATCCATAAGACACATGAATGTGTATAGGACGTCATACGGTTGTTTGGCAACGATATTGCCCCCCGTGGTACTGGCGCCTGTCCACATTCCATGTCCGAAATGTCAAGGTGATGAAATTAATCAGTAAAACCCACCGGTCATCTGGTATGTGAGGAGGCCTCCAGACTCCGTCAAGCAGATGTCTGAGGTGAGAAGGATCCAGCAGATGGAACTTAAGAGTCCGATTCTGTTTTCGGGGGTAATGACCTGATGCCGTCAACTTTCTCTTCTCTTCGATTTCTGGCAGAGGCTTTCTCTCTGCCAAACTCGGTGCTCATATATATGGGGGATTCGGGGGGATAGGGGTCCGCTGACAACCATTCTGCCAACGGTTATCTCATGTCTATGTCCCTCCATGGAATAAAGCCAGCATACACGTTCGATAACTGTCATGTCAGGACTTTTCGGCCATTGTCCCCCTCCATACACATGCACGCTCAATTTGGCTAAGCATGCCAAACTCAGAGACACCCCTTTTAGGCAGCTTATCCCAAGGGAAAGAATAAAGACGTTCTGGACAATCAAATTGTAAATGTCTGATCCTTTTGCTGGTCAGCGAGATCGGAGACCTCTGCTCTAATGTGCATGGAGGCTTTCAAAATATTTTACCAAATTTTCTCTTGGCAGATTTCACTGAGCTGTACCAAGGGAGTTGCTCACCTTTTTAGAGCCATTAAAAGCTTACCTGTCACTAAATTGTGCAGTATAAACTGCATACATTCTTTTGGATCGGATGAGGCTGGTGTATTTGCTTTGAATAGCCATGTCACGATGTCTGTTGGGGGAACATGAAAATGACAATATCCAAAATGGAGCTGACATCCTGAAAGCCGCACCTCACTTATTTTTATATCAGGCAGGAAAACCTTAAAAAAAAAAAAAAAAAAAAAGGTATTTAATGAGTCTGGACTCGTAAAGTGCTCATCATACTAGCTTCATGCAGACATTGAAAAAGTGGAATTTCAAAGTAAGTACACCAGCCTCCTCCTCATATCTATCCAGTCTGTAATAAATGTAATTTGTATTGTGAAATCTGGTGATAGAGCTGCTTTAATGATAGAAATTATTGGTGCTTTGAGATTGGACCTCCCCATTGTGATCAGAAGACCATTTGATTGTAATTCCCACCATAGTCGTCCCTCACAATATTACACCCACCGATAACAAATGTCATTAGCTTCAGCTAAAGACAACCGGACATGTACTCAGCCGCACTCAATATGGGCATTTCCATGTCTAAACATGACAAAAATAGCCCCTCCGCCGACCCTGCTCCTTGTCATGGACCCTCACAATCAAGGCATTGTGTGTCAGTAAGGCAAACAATTGGAACGGCAAAAAAAAGGCCATTCCTAGCGCAGGGCGTAGACTGGTACATAACGCTGAATGTGTGCACTAATTGACTGAAATTAACATTGACTACACATCCCTGGGGACCGGCCATATAGCTGGCTGCCATCTGCTACCAGAGATTTCAGGTCTACTACAGAGGATGCTCTGTCTGCCTCGGGCATGGGCGTCTCGCTCCGCACCTCGTCCAGACCCCGTGTAGTTTCCAAGGGGGTATTACTGGACCAGTCACAGGACAATTGACTGTAGTCAGTGCATGATACATCTCTGGAGGATGGAGCCTAAAAATCTAAGGGGAAGCTAGTGATCATTCCCTGGTGAGGAGCAAGTGTGGAACCCATGGAGGTTCCACAAGAGTGGAAATAAGTGAAAGGGATTCATATTATCTGGAGCTTGAAGTCACTGCCGAAACCTGTGGAAACCAAGATACATTTGTCTTGTCTATCAGGGTAAGTTACCCAAGGGTATAGTGACTGGTCGGTATATTCATGTAATGCCCTTGTAGAAGATGCAGTCGTAGAAGAGCTGAATGCGAAATTGTGTGTGTGTGTGGTATGTATATATTATTATTATTATTTATTATAGAGCCATTTATTCCATGGTGCTTTACATGTAAGGAGGGGTATACATAATAAAAACAAGTACAATAATCCTAGTCAATACAAGTCACGAGAGGTGCAGGAGGAGAGGACCCTGCCTGCGAGGGCTCACAATCTACAAGGGATGGGTGAGAATATAGTAGGCGAGGGTAGAGCTGGTCGTGCAGTGGTTTGGTATTGCAACAAAACCGTATTACCTTTTTTTTGTTTTGGGCATTTCACACTTTTTTTCGAGTGGACATCTGGAAAAAAAAATCTTATCTGCTATTTTGGATTTATTTTAATAGTTGCTAAAAACAATTCAACCCAGATTATTGTATCCTGAAACGCAGCACTCGTAGATCATATAAGCCGGTCAGAGGCGACATTAACACTTAAGTATATTCATTGTGTAGTGAAAAGACCTGAAATTTTTCTAAAATGGGATTTGTCTTGGTTTTAGGAATGCTCTCAAGCCTTGAAAGTGTAATCCTCATTTTAACTTTTTATTTCATAAATCAATAGTACACATGAAAATAAGAAACTTTGTAATTTATCTACTTCTTTCTCCTCCTGGACTGATCTTTCATTCTCAATTCAGGGATAAAATCTGGATTCAGTGAAGAGAGACTTTCCCATTACTGGGATAGAAGATGACCGTTGGTGCTCATAAGACTCTATACAGAGGGAGGAGCTAGAAGCAGAGCTCCTCCCTCGCTTCTACAGAGAAGGTGGCAGTTGGTGCTCATAAGACTCTACAGAGGGAGGAGCTAGATGCAGAGCTCCTCCCTCGCTTCTACAGAGGAGGTGGCAGTTGGTGCTCATAAGACTCTACAGAGGGAGGAGCTAGATGCAGAGCTCCTCCCTCGCTTCTACAGAGGAGGTGGCAGTTGGTGCTCATAAGACTCTACAGAGGGAGGAGCTAGAGGCAAAGCTCCTCTCTCCTTTCTACATAGATAGCAGTTGGTGCTTATAAGATTCTATGTAGGAGGGAGGAGCTTTGCTTCCAGCTCCTCCCTCTTCCTTCTGAATAGTGTCTTATGAGCACCATCCGTCATCTCTTATCTCAGTAATGTAAAGATCTGTCTTCACTGAATACACATTTTACTCATGAATTGACCATTTTGAGAATGAGTGATCAGTCCAGGAGGAGAAGGAAGCAGATATATCTGATCGGATCTATTACAAAGTTTCTTATTTACATGCGCACGTTACCGTGCAGGCAATCCTCTGAGCTAAACAGTCTTGACGCCTTTTACCTGGAATAATACCTTATTGCATATCTCTCTCCTGACCGTTTTGTTACAGAGGAGTAAAGGATTGAACCAAAGGTGTTTTGGAAAGGTGCCAGCAATTTTGTCTGGTCCATTTTTGGGGTTTCGTCTGAAATTTATGCCCAATTTGTTGTTTTTTTTTTGTGTGTGTTATTCCATTACGCACAAAAAAGTAAACATGTTGATAAAAAGTTTTAAAAAATCTGGTCTTAGGCTATGTGCACACGTTCAGGAAACTTTGCAGAATTTTCCTGAGCAAATCCGGACTACTTTCGCAGGAAATCCGCACTCGTTTTTTTCCACGTTTTTTGTGTGCTTTTTTGCGGATTTTTCAAGTTTTTTTTCCGGAGCTTCCCAATGCAATAATACGAGAAAACCTACTGATGAGGGATTTAGGGTGTGAGCCCCAATGGTGCCAGCGATAATGTATGTGAATCATAAGCACCATAAATAATAGTGATACTGGATAGCTGCTTACCCCCAAGAGCATTGATTGATTATTAGCACACTGCTCTATATGGTCCATTTTATGCAAAATATTGATGTCTGCGGTCATCTCTACCCTTGTCTACATGAGGTGGATGTTGGGGAGTGTTGTCCTGCCTGGCACTCCCCTCTAGCAAACGTTGACCATCTGTGCAGAAAGTTGCCAGAGCGGCCTCTATTAGGAGCCAGGTTGTCTTTTCAGCCCACAGTTTCATTGTTCCAATGGCACAAGGCATCAGACTAGTGTAAGACACTGTTCACACTCGCAATGGAAAGCACGACGCGTCTCCTGATCTGTCATACCGATGATGCCAACGGTGCTCAGCGAGCCTCAGTGATTTACAATCCCCTAAAAGCAGAGGTTGGGAAGAAATAAATGACAAAAGGATATGTAGATATCATATTTTCCCCCGACATCTTGTGCAGATGAGAATTTTAAAGGGAATCGGTCGGCAGGTTTTTGCTATTTAATCTGAGAGCAGCATGATGTAGGGGCAGAGAACCTGATTCCAGAAATGTCACTTATTAGGCCGTGTGCTGTAGTTTCAATACAATCAGTGTTTTATCAGAAGGAGATTATCACTGCAAGACTAAGGGTCACGTTCAGGCCAGACAGGCTAATATGTGTAACCCCGCTCCCACCACTGAGTGGCAGGTTTCTGTGTCATCAAGCTGCCAATCAGTGGTGGGGGGCGGGGTTATATAGAGCTCAGCATTCAGAGCACTGCTACATCTTCAGCAGAGAAAACAAAGATTTTATCAAAACTGCAGCAAGCAGCCAGTAAGTGACAAATCACTGGAATCAGTCTCTGCCCCTACATCCTGATGCTGTCAGATTCCACAGTAAAAATCTGCTGACTACTTCCCCTTTTAAAGGGTTATTCCCTTCGACATAAATGGATATTATCTAGTAACGTTTGTAAATCGAAACAGTTATGCAGTTCACTGCTTATTACAAGTTTCTGCGGTTATTGAGATTATTTACATTTCTTTTGTTTGAAGCTTGTTGCCTTGGAGACCGACCACTGCTGCTTGACAGCAGAACATGCACACCACTTTAAACCTTCTTAATTCCGGCTAGCTTCAGCGCAGTGCTTACAAACGAGACCGCAGCAGTGGTGGTCGGTCTCCTAGGCAACTAGTTGTAAACAAAAGCAAGAACCAGTGTTAATATCTCAAGAACGGCTGACATTTTTAATAAACAGTGAATTGCAAAATTGTTTGTATTTATCAGCACCGCCAGATAATATCCATCCCTGGAGATGAAAGTGACCCTGTAAGATAAATCTCCAAACGGTGTGGGGGAGAGAGGTATTTAGTTGCATTAGGGCAAATGGTGAGAAATAATAGGGAATTATTGCCCTCCGCACCCTAGATATTACACTGATGCGTGATATTAATACGTTTTAACATCTTGTTGTTCCCATTAAACTCGTCTCCAATTTTGAATCCATGACGGCGAATAAAAAAAATAAACAAATTAGACGTCACAATCTCAAAACGACTTTGTCATAAAGCCATCAGAGTGTCTAAGAAAGCAGGCCGACATCCTCTGTAGGACGGATGTGCATTGCAGAAGAAAGCAATGTGAGGAATTGTCTGCTCGTTATTGTCCTCTGTCCCTGCAGCCATCCTCTGCTCCTTGTATTCTCCCCCCACTCCGGTGCTGACTCCTTGGGACATAAATCTCTGTAGCCCTCTCCCTTCAAGTGTCGGAGTATCTAGAGGAACATGTGAAGCCCCCTCACTCTTTGTCCGGGTGGGATTTGGTCAGGCCTGACACACTGCATTACATCTAGCGGGTCAGCTTAAATGATGTGTTACTTAGTACAGTTAAAGGATCTGGCGAAGGAGGAAATTGGACATAGCACATAATGAATCGCTATGAAGAAGCAGACAGCGGAGACGGCTCAGATCCTGATTAACATGACATCAACGCAGTGAGCTGTGCTGCAAAATAGAGAGATCGTTAGCACTGGGCAGAAAGGCGCATCTACACTGAAAAACGGGAGCATTAATGGTAACCTGCCTGGAAACTGTGGATGATGAGAAACTCTGCCCTCGTCATCGGAGGAGGGATAAATCCTCTGCCTCTTTGGTGGATGAGGAAATCTCTGCCCCCTCGGAGAAGGAGAAAGAAATCTCTGCCCCCTCGGAGGAGGAATAGCTCCTCTGCCCCCTCGGAGGAGGAAATCTCTGCCCCCTCGGAGGAGGAATAGCTCCTCTGCCCCCTCGGAGGAGGAAATCTCTGCCCCCTCGGAGAAGGAAATCTCTGCCCCCTCGGAGGAGGAATAGCTCCTCTACCCCCTCGGAGGAGGAATAGCTCCTCTGCCCCCTCGGAGGAGGAAATCTCTGCCCCCTCGGAGAAGGAAATCTCTGCCCCCTCGGAGGAGGAATAGCTCCTCTGCCCCCTCGGAGGAGGAAATCTCTGCCCCCTCGGAGGAGGAATAGCTCCTCTGACCCCTCGGAGGAGGAAATCTCTGCCCCCTCGGAGGTGGAATAGCTCCTCTGCCCCCTCGGAGGAGGAAATCTCTGCCCCCTCGGAGGAGGAATAGCTCCTCTGACCCCTCGGAGGAGGAAATCTCTGCCCCCTCGGAGGTGGAATAGCTCCTCTGCCCCCTCGGAGAAGGAAATCTCTGCCTCCTCGGAGAAGGAAATCTCTGCCCCCTCGGAGGAGGAGGAGAATTAAATCTCTGCCCCCTTGGAGGAGGAGAAGGAAATCTGCTCCTAGGAGGAGGAGGAGATCTCTGTACCCTGTGAGAGAGTGGTCGGCTGAACAATCATTCTGACCGCTCACAATTGTGCATAAGGGACTTTCGTGTTAATTATTCCCACTTTAGACCGTCCAGTTTTAGTCTCTGATAAGAGTGATTTGAGGATGTTCATCGATCACAGTGATCTACTGTAAACTTTGTGGATCCCTTCACTTTTTCTGTAGCGCCACAGCAGGACAAGCGGAGCATTACACCGTTACTACTGACATCATCAGTCCATGTAACGTTCGGCCCATTGGGTCCTCCAGTGATACAGACTCTCTAGAATGGGTCAGAATTGTGATCGGGGCGATTCCTCTTTATTATTTATGATCATCCTTACACAATATTTGGGTTGTCTTCTCATTGGGGTCCTGCAGATCAGTGACCACCAGCCGCTGGAGCGATGAATCCCAGTGCTCGTGTTCTTCTGTGTTTATAACAGGGCCGGCCCGTTCAGACTGTCGCTTCTGGTCCTCAGTTTAGTCTCTCGGATTGTGGGGGTTGAATTCTCCTACGGTCCAGGTCTGGCCTGACATCAAGAAGAGAAATGTTTCTTGTTCTTGCTGTGTATTTATTTTACCCTGTGTAGTCACTAATCCATTAATACTCCGGCTGATCCTCCTTATGTAAAACATATGGACGGTGTAATTTTCTTGATTTTCTGACACCTGGATAACATTATTACATCTGTGTCATGGAAAACTGGATGCAGCCTCCTAATAACGGCGCTGAGGACTGACCATATATCAGCCCCGTACATTCAGATGGTGGAGAGCGAGGATGTTCTGGCCTGTAGGCCTTTCTCAATCACATTGGGGGCAGCCATGATTAGCTGCTGCCCGGTGGTCACAGCGTAGCCCACGATGCCAATTATCCCAAGACATGAGAAGCCAGTGGTTCTTTTCTCAGTGTCAGCCATGTTCATGTGTCGGATCCTGAGTAGTAGGAGACGCTAGCTACTTCCTGCCTAGTCGGTAATGGTGACCACTTACAGCACAGGGTGAATACTCAACCTTATAGTGATACCTACAGATTTGTTCTATAATACTTATGAAATGTAGTAAATTTCTCTGCCAGGAAGAACTAAGGGAGGGAGCTTGTAAGGCTTCCTAGGTATGGTGAGTGGCGACAGTGAGGGTGATCAATGAGTGGAACAGGCTGCCACGAGAGGTGGTGAGTTCTCCTTCAATGGAAGTCTTCAAACAGAGGCCGGACAGACATCTGTCTGAGATGGATTAGTGAGTCCTGCACTGAGGAGAGGGTTGGACACGATGACCCTAGAGGTCCCTTCCGACTCAACAGCATAACAGGACACCGTCTTACTAATCACTGGAAACTTTACTGCTTCTGAAGGCACCGACTCTTGTTCACCATGTTCTGACCACTGAGACCTCACGCTCCCCACAGGATGGTCTTGCCTCGGATGGCAGACTTGTGTATCCGGTCACAGTTGAAGCAATTCACATCTTCACTCTCCCCAGCCTTCTTCTGCAGTGGCACACATCGGCTCTTGCCACCCCTCTCCAACACTTCTCCTCTGTGCTCTTCAGGAGCAGTCACTAGCCACATTCTTGGTGACCATTCTTGAGCGGTTTGGTTCATCTCACAACCACATCTCACTCTCACCGAGACACGGCAGAAGTCATATAGACTTTCCTTTGCTCTTACTCGCTATGGGGTTTCTCCTTTCAGTGTTTACAGGATGACCCAGGACCTGTCCCTAGGATGGTCATACAGGCAAACAACCTCTCTCAGATGTCACCTGGGGCTGAGGTGTCTGACCTCCACCTCCAAGTCCTGAGAAATGGCGCTCTATTCTGCGACTCGCTCCCTGACTGCAGTCCTTCTACATCCACCTAGTTATCCCTCTCTTGGGTATCTCCACCCAGTCACACTTCATGCAATCTGCTTATATTAACCCTCTACCATCCAGTGTAGCTAGAACGTGGCACCCCCAGACGTCTGTCACAGCCCAACACATGTTCACACACAACCGCAGCACACGGTAAAGCAGATTACAAACCTAGTGCTGAGTAACCTGTATACAGGGTGGACACGAAACACAAGGGATAGGAACCATGGAGGTGCCGTGACCATGGAGGTGCCCCAACATTGAAGGACCAGACCTGCGTAAGAGGGTGAATTTTTATTTTCCCCAACTTGTTTCTGTTCTTTGCTTCACTCCCAGTTACCACTGCAGACGGTTCCTCGCTTCACTCCCAGTTACCACTGCAGACGGTTCCTCGCTTCACTCCCAGATACCACTGCAGACGGTTCCTCGCTTCACTCCCAGATACCACTGCAGACGGCTCCTCGCTTCACTCCCAGTTACCACTGCAGACGGCTCCTCGCTTCACTCCCAGATACCACTGCAGACGGTTCCTCGCTTCACTCCCAGATACCACTGCAGGCGGTTCCTCACTTCACTCCCAGATACCACTGCAGGCGGTTTCTCGCTTCACTCCCAGATACCACTGCAGACGGTTTCTTGCTTCACTCCAGATACCACTGCAGACGGTTCCTCACTTCACTCCCAGATACCACTGCAGGCGGTTTCTTGCTTCATTCCCAGATACCACTGCAGACGGCTCCTCGCTTCACTCCCAGATTCCACTGCAGGCGGGTTCTCGCTTTACTCCCAGATACCACTGCAGACGGTTCCTCGCTTCATTCCCAGATACCACTGCAGATGGTTCCTCGCTTCACTCCCAGATACCACTGCAGACGGTTTCTTGCTTCACTCCAGATACCACTGCAGACGGTTCCTCACTTCACTCCCAGATACCACTGCAGGCGGTTTCTTGCTTCATTCCCAGATACCACTGCAGACGGTTTCTTGCTTCACTTCAGATACCACTGCAGACGGTTTCTTGCTTTACTTCAGATACCACTGCAGACGGTTCCTCACTTCACTGCCAGATACCACTGCAGGCGGTTTCTTGCTTCATTCCCAGATACCACTGCAGACGGTTCCTCGCTTCACTGCCAGATACCACTGCAGGCGGTTTCTTGCTTCACTCCCAGATACCACTGCAGACGGTTCCTCACTTCACTGCCAGATACCACTGCAGGCGGTTTCTTGCTTCACTCCCAGATACCACTGCAGACGGTTCCTCGCTTCACTCCCAGATACCACTGCAGACGGTTCCTCGCTTCACTCCCAGATACCACTGCAGACGGTTCCTCGCTTCACTCCCAGATACCACTGCAGACGGTTCCTCACTTCACTCCCAGTTACCACTGCAGGTGGTTTCTTGCTTCATTCCCAGATACCACTGCAGACGGTTTCTCGCTTCACTCCCAGGTCCCACTGCAGACGGTTTCTCGCTTTACTCCCAGATACCACTGCAGACGGTTCCTCACTTCACTCCCAGATACCACTGCAGGCGGTTTCTTGCTTCATTCCCAGATACCACTGCAGACGGTTTCTTGCTTCACTTCAGATACCACTGCAGACGGTTTCTTGCTTCACTTCAGATACCACTGCAGACGGTTCCTCACTTCACTGCCAGATACCACTGCAGGCGGTTTCTTGCTTCATTCCCAGATACCACTGCAGACGGTTTCTTGCTTCACTCCCAGATACCACTGCAGACGGTTTCTCGCTTCACTCCCAGATACCACTGCAGACGGTTCCTCGCTTCACTCCCAGATACCACTGCAGACGGTTCCTCACTTCACTCCCAGATACCACTGCAGACGGTTCCTCACTTCACTCCCAGTTACCACTGCAGGCGGTTTCTTGCTTCATTCCCAGATACCACTGCAGACGGTTTCTCGCTTCACTCCCAGGTCCCACTGCAGACGGTTTCTCGCTTTACTCCCAGATACCACTGCAGACGGTTCCTCGCTTCACTCCCAGATACCACTGCAGACGGTTTCTCGCTTCACTCCCAGGTCCCACTGCAGACGGTTTCTCGCTTCACTCCCAGATACCACTGCAGACGGTTCCTCGCTTCACTCCCAGATACCACTGCAGACGGTTCCTCGCTTCACTCCCAGATACCACTGCAGACAGTTATTCGCTTCACTCCCAGATACCACTGCAGACGGTTCCTCGCTTCACTCCCAGATACCACTGCAGAAGGTTCCTCGCTTCACTCCCAGTTACCACTGCAGGCAGTTTCTTCATTCCCAGATACCACTGCAGACGGTTCCTCGCTTCACTCCCAGATACCACTGCAGACGGTTCCTCGCTTCACTCCCAGATACCACTGCAGACGGTTATTCGCTTCACTCCCAGTTACCACTGCAGGCGGTTTCTTCATTCCCAGATACCACTGCAGACGGTTTCTCGCTTCACTCCCAGATACCACTGCAGACGGTTCCTCGCTTCACTCCCAGATACCACTGCAGACGGTTCCTCGCTTCACTCCCAGATACCACTGCAGACGGTTCCTCGCTTCACTCCCAGATACCACTGCAGAAGGTTCCTCGCTTCACTCCCAGTTACCACTGCAGGCGGTTTCTTCATTCCCAGATACCACTGCAGACGGTTCCTCGCTTCACTCCCAGATACCACTGCAGACGGTTCCTCGCTTCACTCCCAGATACCACTGCAGACGGTTATTCGCTTCACTCCGTTACCACTGCAGGCGGTTTCTTCATTCCCAGATACCACTGCAGACGGTTCCTCGCTTCACTCCCAGATACCACTGCAGACAGTTCCTCGCTTCACTCCCAGATACCACTGCAGACAGTTTGTTGGTCTGTCGCTGTGCCTGGCACCTGAGGGCAAACACAGGAATGGGAAGAGGAGAGTCTCTGGTTGTCTGGTCTGAAGTATGTAAAAGGGTAGTTTGGGGTCTGTAAACAGGTGGGGGGAGAGTCTGTTTTGGTTGTAGAGAGGTGCATGTTGTGGGGTGTGTGTATATATAGGGTTGTGTTGGGGCTTGGATACTTGGCACTTTTTGGTCTCCTCTTCGGAACGGTTGGGAAGGTACATAAGGGCGACTGAAGGTTTGGTGCACAATCTGTAACCTGCCATGGGCGATTTATAATTGCTGTGGCGTCCTATGTGGCCGCATGGAGTGCCCTCAGACGCTGGGGCTCGGGGTAAGTTTACCTCGGTGCTTCCTGTAGCTATGTACAGTGCTAGCTTTTCTATACTTTCATTAGTGGCACCTACGCTCCTCCGTAGAATGGAGAATGGCCCCGCGGCTGAGCTAATCCGCCCTGTTCTGGGAGGAGCTGGAGGAAAGACTGATCCTTCCCGGTTTGGTTTTCTTGTGGGGCAATGTGTCACAGGGCAGCAGTAAAACAACTTTTGTGTTCTCGCCCTCCTCTGCGATGGAATTGATTCCTGTACAGAACAGACTACTCTACAGACGGTGACTCGTTTTCAAAATACGCCACTGTCTTTACAGAATTTTTTTTTTACTAATTTTTTAACGGGAATCCGTTAGCAGGTTTTGCTATGTAATCTCACATCAGCATGATGTAGAAGATGAGACCCTGATTCCAGTGATGTGTCATTTACTAGGCTGTGAGCTGTTGTTTCAGTACAATCAGTCTTTTATCAGCAGGAAATTATCAGGACTAGGTGTCTCATGCATCCTGGTCCATCCATACCCCCACCACTGATTAGCAGCTTTGTGTCAGTGTACGAGTGCACAGGATCCTGCTAATCAGTGGTGTGGGCGGGGTTATACACAGAAAGCTGTCAATCAGTGGTGTGAGTGGGTTTATACACAGGAGGCTGCCAGTCAGTTGGGTGGGGTTATACACAGGAGGCTGCCAGTCAGTGGTGTGGGTGGGTTTATACACAGGAGGCTGCCAGTCAGTGGTGTGTGGGGTGGGGTTATACACAGGAGGCTGCCAGTCAGTGGTGTGGGTGGGTTTATACACAGGAGGCTGCCAGTCAGTGGTGTGTGGGGTGGGGTTATACACAGGAGGCTGCCAGTCAGTGGTGTGGGTGGGTTTATACACAGGAGGCTGCCAGTCAGTGGTGTGGGTGGGTTTATACACAGGAGGCTGCCAGTCAGTGGTGTGTGGGGTGGGGTTATACACAGGAGGCTGCCAGTCAGTGGTGTGGGTGGGTTTATACACAGGAGGCTGCCAGTCAGTGGGGTGGGGTTATACACAGGAGGCTGTCAATCAGTGGTGTGGGTGGGTTTATACACAGGAGGCTGCCAGTCAGTGGGGTGGGGTTATACACAGGAGGCTGTCAATCAGTGGTGTGGGTGGGTTTATACACAGGAGGCTGCCAGTCAGTGGTGTGTGGGGTGGGGTTATACACAGGAGGCTGCCAGTCAGTGGTGTGGGTGGGTTTATACACAGGAGGCTGCCAGTCAGTGGTGTGTGGGGTGGGGTTATACACAGGAGGCTGCCAGTCAGTGGTGTGGGTGGGTTTATACACAGGAGGCTGCCAGTCAGTGGTGTGTGGGGTGGGGTTATACACAGGAGGCTGCCAATCAGTGGTGTGGGTGGGTTTATACACAGGAGGCTGCCAGTCAGTGGTGTGTGGGGTGGGGTTATACACAGGAGGCTGCCAGTCAGTGGTGTGGGTGGGTTTATACACAGGAGGCTGCCAGTCAGTGGTGTGTGGGGTGGGGTTATACACAGGAGGCTGCCAATCAGTGGTGTGGGTGGGTTTATACACAGGAGGCTGCCAGTCAGTGGGGTGGGGTTATACACAGGAGGCTGCCAATCAGTGGTGTGGGTGGGTTTATACACAGGTGGCTGCCAGTCAGTGGTGTGGGCGGGTTTATACACAGCTCAGCATTCAGAGCTCTACTAGATCTTCAGCAGAGAATACTGGTTTTATCACAACTGTTGCACTCCGTAAACTAAGTGATATATCACCGGAATTGGGGTCTCTGCCTCTACATCATGATGCTCTCGGATTACATGACAAACACATGCCGACGGATTCACTTTAATATTGCTCTGTGCCCCAACATAACCTAAAAAAAAAAATAATTTACTACAGTGTAATCTGCAATCCTACTGTGTGGTCCAGTTGACAAAGGCACAGAGATCCAGTTTTCTCACTGGTGGACCGTGGTTCCCTGTTAAAAAGCCTTAAACAAACAAATGTATTCACTACTCCTTGTGCTAAAAAAAAAAGGAAATCGACATGTTGAAGCAACATTCATTTAATGTTCTTGGCCATCTACAGCTCGGACAGTGGATTGAAGGGGTCTTGATATTGTTTATTTAGACAGGAGTTTGACTGTGCCTAGTGCCACAGCGCCGCCCCGCTCCAGGCTCCATGACTTCGGCCCAGATACTCCTCTGATCAGCAAATATCCAGGGTAGACACCTGAGAGTTGTGGTTTCCGGTGGGATCCTTCAAAGAGTCTAATTTTCTAGAAGAACCGCCATTGCCCACCTTGAGTTGTCAACACCACTGCCTGTTCCCAGGATCCGGAGCATCCGTAAATGGAAGCAAAGTTGTAGATGGGTGGCCTTTTTGCCCAACCCATTGTGGCACCGCTGCCATACACAATGAACATCGGAGGCTCGGTCTACATTCATCTGGGTTCGGCCGCCCTTAGGTCGGAGAATGAAGGGGTCTTGTTTATTCCTCCTCCATGAGGGTGACTGTGCCCGCTGCTGCAGCTCGGCACCATTCACTTGTATGAGAGACTCGCCAGTTCTTTTGCTTTGCCGAATATTTTTCCTTTTCTTTGTGATGAAACGTTCTATAACTTTGGTCATTTGTTTTGCAGACATGGAGGAGCTGATCGTGGAGCTGCGCTTGTTTCTGCAACTGCTCGACCACGAATATCTCACGACGACGGTTAAAGAGAAAAAGACTGTTATAAGCAATATTTTGCAAAGGATACAGTCATCCAAAGGTCAGTGAGACGATTGCCGGCCAAGCCAAGCTGTCTCTGTGGTTAACCCAGCACGTCCTAATGCCTCGCAGAGGATGGGACTGTCACGGTGATTTACGCCTGTTATCTCCGCCTGATACGCGATCCCATCATTGGACAATGCCATCATTACATGCCGTAATGTTTTAATATCAAGTAATCTCTGCCGAGGATAGAAAGCGAACACTTAAAGTAAATTATCAAGCACTCCCGACAAGAAGGGGGCTCTCCAGACATATATAATAAGGGGAAAAAAATTATCAAGTCCAACGTCTGTTGTCCTAAACAGCAGCAGCCTAATTACATAGAGTAATTAGTTGGCAGCAGGCTTAAAGGGAATTTGTCAGCAGGTTTTGCTGTGCAATTTGATAGCAGCATACTATAGAGTAAGAGACTCTGTATCCAACGATGTGTCACTTATTAGGCTGTGTTTTGTACTTTCACTACAATCTGTGTTTTATCAGCAGGAGATTTGCAGCCTTACTAGGTCTCACATGTATGTTAGTCCAGCTAATCTATGTAACCCCGCCCCTTACCACCGATTGGTAGCTTACTGACAATAACAGTGTACACAGGAAGCAGCCAATCAGTGCTGTGGGCGGGGTTATACATAGCTCAGCATTCAGAGCTCTGAAACAGAGAAAACAAGGATTCTATGAAAACTGCACCAAGCAGTCCAGTAAGTGACACATCGCTGGAATCGGGGTATCTGCCCCTCCATCATGCTGCTATCAGATTATATAGCAAAAACCTGCCGACAGATTCCCTTTAAAGAGTTTCTTGATTATTAATTAAAGAGACTCTGTCAGCAGAGAATGGCTGTTCAAACCAAGTACAGGCGCTCGGTGCCCCGTGGCAAATTCAAACATTTAAGTACACCTTCCCGGCTCCTTTTTTCCAGCTATCTTTGTTCTTCTCTGGCTCTAAGAAGCCAGATCTGTCAATCAAAGAAAAGTGGGGTGATGATCCAGGGAAAGCGAGCAGATGGGAAGGTGCACTTATATGTTTAGCCACGCCTTTGTGCACCGGGCGCCTGTACTTGGTTTGCAGTCATTCTGTGCTGACAGTCCCTTTTAACAGGAGTGGGTAAGGTCAGTAGCTGGGAGCATTATGGGTGGGGCTCTGCAGTTTGGAGCACCCTCCCTCCATCTGTTTTGGAGGTTAGCTCCACCCCTGCTGCATTGATTGACAGCTTTACTGAAATCAGTTTACTCAGAAAAGGCACTGGTCTGAACACGCACCAATATTGTGACAAGCGACATATATGTGGGATTTCACCCACGATCTTCCTGGCTCAAGTGAAGCCAGCGCTGTCAATCAATGCTGTGGGGGATGGGTGGGCACAGCAGGCGACACTTGCTGAGGAAGACTCATCTACTCCACTCAATTCCCCTTTATTTTACACTTTTTCTGATCTGTCAGACTTTCGTCAAAATAGAATTAATGAGTTTCCCTTGTAAAATACATTTTTGATAGTTTCATGTTCCACTTTTTTATGAATAGCTCGGCTGCTGCCCCCTGCTGGTGTACCCCCTAAATGAGAGCCCCTAACACTCGCATACACGAGAACTTCTTAAGAAACTCCTTATACACTTGCACGCTTGGCTCGGGCGAGGATGCATGTGTTGTAAATGGTGTAGCTTTGCTGCCAGACATCTGTCACCTTCTTCTCTCCAGGGAGACAAAAGGGTTGGGCATATCGAAATTCAACATGCCCCTCCCTTTGCTTCATAGGCTTCTGAATAGAAACCCCCCAAAAAGACTACAGATACATTAGTCTAATGCCAAAGGGATTCTTAAAGGGATTGTCCAGGCTTAGGGCTCAAGTCTCCAGTCTCAGCGGTGCACATCCATGCAGGGATAGGGGCAGCAGCATGAATAGTATGGAGATCCCACCCAAATCAGAATGAAAGGCGACAAGAACATGACGGAACCTGAGTAACGCCGCTCTTGACGTGTCTGTTTTGGTAAAGAATTGCATTCCTCACATAATAAAAATAGTTTTTTTCCCAATAATTCTTCACGGGGATGTTCCTCTGTTATTCCTCTTTAATATGTCGGAATAGCGTGACAAATAAATAGGGTCGCGTTCACCATACTGTGCAGTGATAACCTCACTGACACCCAACTAGTAAAACTCAGCTGCAAATTCATTCATACGTTTTCTTCGAGGAGTAACAGAAGGACGGTACAGTACAGAAGTGTAAGAAAAGGGGAGCCAGAATTATTTAATGAAGAGTGCAATTATTTACTGATATCGGCATGACGTTTTCTTATATCTGGCTTGATGCATGCTGCAGAGACTAGGAGTCAAATTATGCAGTTGTGGCTGCCCGTGCACACCACTAGAGGGCGCTAGTGTCAGGTCCGTGGTCACTGGACTGGAGCCCTGCACACCTCCCCCCCCCAGGCCCTTTACCCATGTTCCTGTGTAGTCAGTCAGGTCCGTAGTCTATGGTCACTGGACGGGAGCCCTGCACACATCCTCTCAGGCCCTTTACCCATGTACCCATGTCATCCGTGTTGTCTGTGGTCTCTGGACAGGAGCCCAGTACACCTCCCCAGGCCCTTTACCCATGTACCCGTGTAGTCTGTCAGGTCTGTAGTCTGTGGTCACTGGACGGGAGCCCTGCACACCTCCCCCAGGCCCTGTACCTGTGTAGTCCGTCATGTCCGTAGACCATTGACGGGAGCCCTGCACACCTCCCCACAGGCCCTTTACTCATGTACCCATGTAGTCCGTCAGGTCTGTAGAGCGTGGACGGGAGCACTGCACACCTCCCCCCAGGCCCTCTACCCATGTACCCGTGTAGTCCGTCAGGTCCATAGTCCATTGACGGGAGCCCTGCACACCTCCCCCCAGGCCTCTTACCCATGCACCCGTGTAGTCCGTTAGGTCCGTAGACCGTGGACGGGAGCCCTGCACACCTCCCCCAGGCCCTCTACCCATGTACCCGTGTAGTCTGCCAGGTCCGTAGTCCGTGGACGGGAGCCCTGCACACCTCCCCCAGGCCCTCTACCCATGTACCCGTGTAGTCTGCCAGGTCCGTAGTCCGTGGACGGGAGCCCTGCACACCTCCCCCAGGCCCTCTACCCATGCACCCCTGTAGTTCGTCAGGTCCGTAGTCCGTGGACGGGAGCCCTGCACACCTCCCCCAGGCCCTCTACCCATGTACCCGTGTAGTCTGCCAGGTCCGTAGTCCGTGGACGGGAGCCCTGCACACCTCCCCCAGGCCCTCTACCCATGCACCCCTGTAGTTCGTTAGGTCCGTAGTCCGTGGACGGGAGCCCTGCACACCTCCCCCAGGCCTCTTACCCATGTACCCGTGTAGTCTGCCAGGTCCGTAGTCTGTGGACGGGAGCCCTGCACACCTCCCCCAGGCCCTTTACCCATGTACACTTGTAGTCTCGTTATACCAGCAGTGCATTGTTCTCATGCCAGTGTCATATTGTTATCTACAGAATTGGAGGTGAAGAATCACGTGCACAAAGCGGAGACGTCGAGCAATGTACCGGCCCCTCCACAGATGCCTCTCCCAGAAATCCCCCAACAGTGGTTGGTAAGACATCTGCTGATCTAATGTGCTCTGCGCAGGGCTCACTACCGTGCCCCGAGCAAATAATCCTGTGTCATCCGATATCCCCAGGATATATGGAGTGGAGACTGTGACCCAGCAGATGTAGGCGCGTCAGCACTATCTCCACACATCTCCATCCTGTTCCTTTTTCTTGGAAAGTAAAATGTAGGCAGACGGCGTTCCAATACTCGCTGACTGCTGAGCCGCCCAGAGGTGTGCGATGTTTGCAGAAGGGAATGAGACGGCGCCATGTTGACATAGCCGGCTTCATCTTCGGTGGGCACGTAGAATCGGCACAGCTCTGCTTTTGTCTCGAGATGGTCAGCATTTTTGGATTTGTCCCTGGGGTAGGAGCTAAGTTCTCCAGGTCCAGACGTCTTAGCCTGACCATATGCATCTTACACTTGATGGGAAGTGATGAAAGGGGTCGTTTAAGAATAAAAATGGCGGCAGGAAATATTCACCTGCCTTTGTTTTCCTGGATCGATGGCATGCCATTCATCCACTTGACTGCTGCAGCCTATCAATGTCACTGTAGCACCGCCCAGATGACTACCAAGAGAGCTCTACAGATCTAGAGGATATATAGCTGAGCTTCCTATCTCTTTCGGTTGCAGTCTTCGCTCCTGCACTGTGCAGGAGGGGCCATGCCCGCCGTACTGTGCAGGAGGGGCCATGCCCGCCGTACTGTGCAGGAACGTCCATGCCCGCCATACTGTGCAGGAGGGGCCATGCCCGCCTTACTGTGCAGGAACGTCCATGCCCGCCGTACTGTGCAGGAGGGGCCATGCCCGCCGTACTGTGCAGGAACGTCCATGCCCGCCATACTGTGCAGGAGGGGCCATGCCCGCCGTACTGTGCAGGAACGTCCATGCCCGCCATACTGTGCAGGAGGGGCCATGCCCGCCGTACTGTGCAGGAACGTCCATGCCCGCCGTAATGTGCAGGAACGTCCATGCCCGCCATACTGTGCAGGAGGGGCCATGCCCGCCGTACTGTGCAGGAACGTCCATGCCCGCCGTACTGTGCAGGAACGTCCATGCCCGCCATACTGTGCAGGAGGGGCCATGCCCGCCGTACTGTGCAGGAACGTCCATGCCCGCCATACTGTGCAGGAGGGGCCATGCCCGCCGTACTGTGCAGGAACGTCCATGCCCGCCGTAATGTGCAGGAGGGGCCATGCCCGCCGTACTGTGCAGGAACGTCCATGCCCGCCTTACTGTGCAAGAACGGCCATGCCCGCTTCACTCAGAGGGCGGTGATATCAACAAATGGGCAATGTCTAAAAAATGAGAAGCTTCACTCAGATGGTGACTTCATTTAGCTAAAGGCCCCCATACACATTTAATAACAGTGGGCAGAAGAGTCCATCAGAGCAATGGCCACTGTTTGCTAGCAGCTCTCTGCTCTTTTTTTTTTTTTTTTTTTGGGGGGGGGGGGGGGAGATACCTAAAATTGTCCTAATACTTAGGGTATGTGCACACGTTGCGGTTTTTGCTGCGTTTTTGACGCTAGTTTTCCATGCGCTGTACAGTACCATGTAAACCTATGGAAAATAAAAACCGCTGTGCACATGCTGCAGAAAAAAAACATGCGGAAACGCTGCGGTTTATTTTCCGCAGCATGTCAATTCTTTGTGCGGAATCCGCAGCGGTTTGACACCTGTTCCATATTAAAAAACCGCAGGTGTAAAACCGCAGTAGAATCCGCACAAAAACCACGGAAAATCCGCAGGAAAAACGCAGTGTTTTTGCCCTGCGGATTTATCAAAATCAGTGCGGAAAAATCCGCACACCAGTCCGCAGCGTGTGCACATACCCTTAATCCCCGCCATCATTCTCCTTTTTTTTTTTTTTTTAAATTTAATTGAAAAAATTTTATACAATTTTTCCCTTCTCCTCGGAACATTAAGTAATTAAACTAAAGTGCTCTGGATCCCTTTCAGCATCTGGTCCTGTCTTCATTAGAAATGCGGCCAGAGGTAGAACTTGTGATCCAGGATTTCACACAAGCCTGCTGACGAGAAGCCTCCACCAAGCCAAACGGGCAGTAGATTTTGGATGAAAGGTGAAGAAGGTTGGATGGCGGCTGCTCAGAAAACAGAAGGGATTTTACATCACCTCTCAGATTTGCAGGGGGAATCCTGGTGTGAATTATTTTTGGAATACCGTATTATGTCGTTCATTTTGTGACGTAAACGTGCACCATACGCCCGAGGCTGAACCAGGTGGGGCGTGCGTGGTCCTTCCCACACTCGCCTGGCTTTTATTTTGAGAAATAATATCTGGTACTGTGCATAAAAAGGGTTTTTGAAGAAGAATTGGGCTATAAATGATGATTACTTGGCTAGGATCTCCTACATTAGCGAGTGCACCACGGTGTCTGGCAGCTGATGGTCGGATCGACCAGCAGCCGGACATAAACCTGGTATTCACATCAGATGGCTGCCTGATAAACGATGGCGGCAGCTTATCTCCAGGAGAGAAATCTGGCATACCAAATCGATATTTTCCCTCCACAATAAATTGTCGGGTTCTCCCATTCACATTACACACTGTCTGCCAACATTGCATTTCTACTGGCCAATTATTATCGGCAATGGGCATTCCTAGATATTCTCATTTGTGTGTCTGCACATGCTGCCAATGAGCAAAACGTTCCTTCTTTGGTTGAAATGATTTTTAAGCTCACGTTGCATCCTGTGTAAACAGGAGACTTGCTTCCGAGAGCAAAATATTCTTCGTGCAGAGAAAGATCGTTTTAATGATCGTTCTGTGCACATGAGGGAGGTATGCCTTGTTTCATCAGGCTTTTAAAGAGTCAGCTTGCATGTAGTACTAGGCCAGCATAAATGCACCTTTACACCAACCTTTCTCCAAACAGGGTTGTCCAAAGTAGACAGTTCCTTTAAGCCAAGAGGTTTTACATTCTTTCAAACTGATTTGGTAATATTTTCCATTTTTGTTATGGAGGACAGACTATCAGTTTTTTTTCAGGCCAACACTCTGGACTATTTGCAGCAGAAAAATCTGCAAATACTCGGTGTTCACACAGTTAAAAGGTTTCAACCACAAATGTTGTTTCAGCCTTTATTGTAAGGGTTTTCCATAACTGGACATATTGATGTATTTTCCGTGGATAGGCCCGTCAGTATGTGATTGGTGGAGGTGCCAGGTGTCTACAATAACCGGTTCCTGTGGTTGCTTACGATGTAAGCCGTGCACGTAGCTGAAAGAGCACGACTCCATACACTGCGTCCTGGCTGTCCCCAGGTTCTGCTGCTCGGCTCATTTTTGAAGTGGTTAGTAGCTGGGCAATCACTGGAGAAGAACACCATGGTCGGAAGAATAGAAAGAACAAGGCGAAGAGGAAGACCAGCAACTCGATGGCTTGATGCTATCAAGATAACGATGGAGAAGACCCTGGTGGACCTTTCTAGGCTTGCACAAGATTGATCTTCCTACCGAGTGGTCATCCATCAAGTTGCCATGGCCCAAGATAGAGCCAAATGCCATTTACTTGCAGTAACAGCTGATCTGTGGGGATGCCTGATGTCAGACCCCCCACTGAGTTGATATTGATGACCTATCCTAGTGATGGGTAATCAGTAGGTCAGTCTTGGACAACTCCTGTAATTAGTTCTCTACTTTGGACAATCCCTTGATGCTTTTCAGGGGATATCAGTGATCAGGGAGACCTGGCGGCAAATGTTCATTTTTTTGTGCAGCACCCCCACAGGTGAAATTAGTCTTTACACAAATTAAAGCAGCACTCCACACATTTTTTTATTTCAGCGGTGGACTGGTGCTTCTAAACAAAATTCCCTGACCCCAGTCTTATACTTATCAGCCACTGTCTTCAACTCTTCCGGGCTCCCCTCCTCTCCCGCGCCACCGTCTTGAGACAGAATCTTCTGACTATCCAGAAGCCAGAGGTAACGGTCACAAGCTCTCAATGTAGGTCTCTGAGACCCTTGTTCTGGCTTTCGTAGACTTGCATTGAGTTGTGACTTCTGGGTCGCCCAGCAAACACCTGCGCGGTTCAACAAGTCATGTCCTGAAGAAGAGCGATCGGAGTGGTGCTGATAAAAGATGAAGACAGTGACCGGTAAATATGAGGGAACTTGGGTTAGTGACACCACTCCAGAGCTGGAGTGGTGCTTTAATGAATCGACCATGTAACACAGGACTGGTCCTCCAGAACAAGGCTCTCTCTTTGGATTCACTTTTTAAGATAATAGACTCCCGAACAGAAGATCGCACTGTGTTAATACATTGGGCATAAAATCAGGCATGGTAAACCGTAGAGCCACCAATCTGTGAGTCTTGTCGCTCGCCGGTATTCGTCTTGGTTCTTTAGCTTTCAGTAATTACAGAATGGTGTTCTGCGATATGGACTTTTCCATGACAGACCTCTAGGCCGAGAAACATTTCTAGACAGCTCGAAAGAACAACCAGCACAATCGTAAATTGATTCCATCTGTGTTGACATTGGCGAAAGAGCGCGGCTCGGCCCAGCCCCGTAGTAACCATCGGTGTGAAGGTATCTGACTCAGACATGAACCATTTGTGTTTCATTTCCTTCCTTACTAGAGTTCGCTATGACTTCTACATAGAAGAAAACGGGGAGATTTACCTAAAATATTCACTTACAAATTAATTATGAATTGGCTTCCCTGCTCCGGGGGTGAGCCCTGCGTCTTACAGTTTTTCTATTGTAGGTATTTTGTGTTATGCAAAGTAAAACCTTAAGATGTTGGGGGCCTTTACTGTAAGAACGCGTTTAGGGTCTCTTTTATGTTTTCTTTTTTCTATACTTAAAGGGTATGTTCACACGATCCTGATTTCAATCCTTTTTTTTTCAGGACAAAAACCGCAGCTCTTGGCAGAAAACGCAGGTGCGTTTTTGGTGCGTTTTTTGATGCAGTTTTTAGTGCGGTTTTTTATGCAGTTTTCTCTGCAGATTGTCTGTGTTTGACACAAATAAAGCTTTAACTGCAGTGGGGGAAAAAAAAGAAAGAAATGATGTCATTTCCTTGTCCAACCCTTTTCTTCTTCCATCCTCCATTTTGGGACTAAACACCAAAATGAGTGGACGTGTTTTGAATGACAGCGCTCCGCAGATTGCTGAGCGTAGGCCAGATCACAGCCCGCGGATCCAGCTCTATCCAGCTATGCGTCATGCGCCCCTATATTTAACATGGGGGCGCATGGACATGCGTCGCACTTGCGTTTTGCGCCGCATGCGTCACTGCAGCGCACGCATCCGGGCGCAGAGGACGCAGCAAGTTGCATTTTTGCTGCGTCCAAAATCAATCAAAAAAAGGACGCATGCGGCGCAAAACGCAGCGTTGTGCATGCGTTTTGCTGCGTTTTTGTTTGCGTTGTGTGTTGCGGCGCCGACGCTGCGGCGCACAACGCAAATGTGAACATAGCCTAAGTGCCACGTATTTAAGTGCCACGCATCACGTATTTCAGTGCCACGTATTTCAGTGCCACGTATTTCAGTGCCACGTATTTCAGTGCCACGTATTTAAGTGCCACGTATTTAAGTGCCACGCATCACGTATTTCAGTGCCACGTATTTCAGTGCCACGTATTTCAGTGCCACGTATTTCAGTGCCATGTATTTCAGTGCCACGTATTTCAGTGCCACGTATCACGTATTTAAGTGCCACGTGCCACGTATTTCAGTGCCACGTATCACGTATTTCAGTGCCACGTATCACGTATTTCAGTGCCACGTATCACGTATTTCAGTGCCACGTATTTCAGTGACACGTATTTCAGTGCCACGTATCACGTATTTAAGTGCCACGTATTTCAGTGCCACGTGCCACGTATTTCAGTGCCACGTATTTCAGTGCCACGTATCACGTATTTCAGTGCCACGTGCCACGTATTTCAGTGCCACGTATCACGTATTTAAGTGCCACGTGCCACGTATTTCAGTGCCACGTATCACGTATTTCAGTGCCACGTGCCACGTATTTCAGTGCCACGTATCACGTATTTCAGTGCCACGTATCACGTATTTCAGTGCCACGTGCCACGTATTTCAGTGCCACGTATCACGTATTTCAGTGCCACGTGCCACATATTTAAGTGACACGTATAAGTGCCACGTGTCACATATTTAATTGCCACGTATTTAAGTGCCTCGTATCCCACGAAGATTTTCCATGGAGAACAGACACATCCAGAGATATGTCTGCTCTCCACGGCTGCAGCAACACACTGACAGGAGCCATAGTTCCTGTCGGTGTGTCACTGCGCATGCGCGAGCGAGTTTACCGGCGGTCATTGACCCCGGCACTCTCGCTTAACGGCAGTGCTGCGTGGGAAAGTTCAACGCAGCTGTACTGCCGTTAACCGAGACGCCGGAGTCATTGAACTCCGGGACAGTACGCGATACACTGCTAGGAGCTTCGCTCCTGGCAGTGTATCGCCGGAGAGCAGCCGATCGGCGTGGGACACTCGTTTTATGGATTCTGCGGACAGGGAGTATGAATTTGATTTTTTATTTTGTGATTTTTTTCCTGGAGGATCGAGGGCTTCGCCTACAAGTGTGCTGTTGGTGAGTATATACTCTGTGTTATGTGTTGTATGTACTGTAATGTGTGTCATGTATGTGTATTGTGTGTAGGTGTTTTGTGTAACTTTACAATTGTGCTAAGTCGCCGGACACAGGGACAACTCTCCCATCCTAATACCGGATGGGAGTAGTAGTCCCATACGGCGACTTAGCACAATGGTGGCACTAGCGTCGCATGGGGACACGCACACGCACACACACACGCACACACAGACACACACACACAGACACACACAGACACACACACACACACACACACACATACCAAATCAATCAAACGGCCGACACGATCCCCATGCGACGGTATGCCTCCATGTCTCTCCGCCCAAGCACTTCCGCCCACGCACTTCCGGCCGCTTCCCCGCACTTCCGGCTGCAGCGGTTCTGCACCACAAACCGCAATAAAACCCGCAGATATATTTTTGATCTGCGGGTTTTACTGCGGGTTTGACCTCACAATGGAGGTCTATGGGTGCAGAACCGCTGCTGTTTCGGGCAAAGAAGTGACATGCTCCTTCTTTTTTCCCGCACCGATTCATCGCGGCTTTTTAAGGGAAATTCAGGACCGTGTGCACAGTGGTTCCTGTTTTCCATAGGGGTACATTGTAATGTACCCTGCATGGAAAACAGCTGCGGAACCGCAGCGGCAAAACCGCTGCGGTTCTGCAGTAAAAAACGCACTGTGTGAACATGGCCAAATTCATAGGAAAACATTACAATTTGTAAAAATTAAAATGCCTCGTGGTGGCGCTCACGAGAGTGCCAATGATAAATAATGCCGTGTGATGGAGCCATGTATAGGTGCACGGGCGCTAATCCTGCTCGCTATGGGTGTAACTGAGGCGCATGTGCTGCCATGGCACGTCTGTGTCGTGATCGCTGGGGATCCGACCTCAGGGATCTTCATCAATCATAATAGATTTGTGGCTTGTGACGAGGCCGTATCGGGCATTGCACCTCAGTCTCCTTCACTTTACGTCTAGCAGTAATACCAGTAATATCTCTTGGTTGAGACCGGTGCCGAGTTTATACTAAATTGACAATTTTTCTGTTTAGTGGAGTAACTAGAGTCCATTGGGCCCCAGGGCAAAATTTTCACCTGGGCCTCCACCTCCATATTTGTCAGATGTATGGGCCTTTGTAGCATTCTAGATCCTATAAAGGCATAAGTGTTCACCCTCCATATAGTAATGTCCTCATACTGGCCCCTTCTTGGTATAATATCCCCCGATCCTGGCCCCTTCCTTGTATAATGTCCTAGCATAATATTCATTCTGCCGCTTACCTTGGATATGGGTATGGTCATCAGGAAGATGCCCACAGAGAAGATGTGAGGACTACGCCCTGTCGGCTGAAAGGATTAAATAAGATTTATATACAGGGAAGAGAGCGTCATATCTTAGGAACGGGGAGGGGCAGGGATAAAGCAAAACCACGCCATAGATGGCTAGATATGTGTATTTATGGCAAGTGACAAGTCCTCTTTAAGGGGAATACTAAGACATCCGGAAGCACATGCTTTATTCTATGGACAATGTGAACTGTGTTGTAGGAAGTCGGTGTACATTCCTCCCCCCTTTTTTTTTCTTACCGTTTTATGTATTTTATGGCTATCCTTGAGTCATTTCTAAATGTTTTATATCTTTTGTTGTAACAGCCTCCAGACAATGGACCCCCACCTTTGCCGACATCATCTCTTCCCGAAGGGTACTATGAAGAAGCAGTGCCTCTAAGCCCTGGTAAAGCCCCTGAGTACATAACTTCCAGTGAGTTATTAATTTATGATAGTACCTAGCCATAGGTGTTCATGTATCAGTATCCTTTTAAAGCAGCGGGGGGCAACTGGTGGCCCTCGGTTTTCTTCTGCCCACCTTAAAGGGCATAGTTCAGGGTTTACCAATCCTGGCTTACGCTGTGTCGTATTCACACACGAGCTGCCGAGCCTCAGGGTGAAGCCCTCCAGTGGTGGCTGAGTACGCATGGTCATGTCCAGTTATGATGGACAGGGCATCGGGGCTTTAGCTGAGCCCACGCGATGTAGCCGGTTGACCATCCCTGCTTCAGAGGATATGACATGAAATCGTCAGATCCCATTTCCTGCTTTAAATCTATACAAGTGTTGAGGATCTCTGTGCTTCACTTTTCTACTGATTTTGAGGGATTTTCTGTATTCTGAATTCTGCTGGTTTCTTTTTACCAGACCCCCTCCTACACCGGTCTGACAACGGCGTGCACATAAAATGTCAGTTTCCCATATAAACCAACAGAATTCTGAAAACCACTGATGATGTGGATAAAACCCCTCAACATTGGTAGGAAAAAGTGAAGCCAACTTTTTACTCAACTTTTTACTTTTAGATTTAAATGACGAAATGTTTTCGCGCTATGCTGTAGAGTAGTCGTAGGGAGGTAGCACATTTCTGGAAAATCCGAAAAAAAAGTGTTCTATGAAATATCGCTATAGGTAGTGTTAGGATTCCCGTCGTTGCATAGAACAAAGGGAAATGGAGCCCTAGATAAAGTGCAGTTATTTTAGGCTTTCTCTTTGACATAGTGCACCACAAATGTGCCTGGGGAGCAGCTGAGCCTGTGAGGCTTCACTAAAGGACAAGGCTCGACAGGAGAAGGGGAGAGGCTCCTGCTTCAGGCAGTTGTCTTGCAGCCAATCACAGGACTTTAAGGAGGAGGTGGGAATATGGCTTAGCTCCTGAAGTACTCCGAGACTATATATCTAATATATAAAGCTGAATGTGTGTGTGTGTGTATGTATGTATGTATGTATGTATGTATGTCCGGGATTGGCATCTGAACCGTAGCAGCTACAGCCACAAAATTTTGCACAGTCACACGTCTGGACCCCGAGAGCGTCATAGGCTATGTTGTGAGGTGAAATTTTAACCCCGCGCTTTCCAATTCACCAAACAATTTTGCCCCTATCTACATAATGGGGAAAAAGTGAAAGGAAAAGTGTTGGAGGCGTCGCAGCTACAGGCACAAAATTTTGCACAGTCACACGTCTGGACCCTGAGAGCGTCAAAGCTATATTGTGAGGTGAAATTTTAACCCCGCGCTTTCCAAGTCACCAAACAATTTTGCCCCTATCTACATAATGGGGAAAAAATGAAAGGAAAAGTGTTGGAGGCAAATTAACAGCTGCCAGATGTGAACAAGGGGGACTTAAAGAATGACAGCGATGGCACCAAAGAGTATATACTGTACAGTTGCTAAGGTGGGGCCCCAACATGGGATAATCACACCACCACGGGGATATGAACACACACACAAAATGCGCCACACACTACCACGTGCTCGAACACATATACCACCCTCAGTGCACATTTCACCACACATACACCAACCTCGCCACATAAAAGTAGAAACACAAAAGTCGCCGCTCAAAACTCGCCACGCGCAAAACTCTCCACATGCAAAACTCGCCACACGTGCAAAACTCGCCACACGCAAAACTTGCACACGCAGAAAAATTGCCACACGCAGAAAAATTGCCACATGCACAAAAGTTGCAACACATGCAAAAGTTGCCTCACACAAAACTTGCACATACTCAAAAGGCACCACACATAAAACTCGCCACGCGCAAAACTCGCCATGCGCAAAACTTGCTGCACACAACTTGCTACACTAACCTGTCACATGCAACTCGACACACAAAAAGTTGCTACACGCATGTCGCCACACAAAACTCATCTCACAAAAGTCCCTACATGCATGTCGCCACACGCAACTCAACACACACAACTTGACACACGAAACTCGCCCTAAAACACACACAAGTCTGGTATCCTTCAAAAATAAAAATCTGATTAATAAGCAGACAAACTACAAGAGCAACAAATGTACCATATAGGAATCCGGCAGCTGTCAGTCACATGACCAGTCTATTATGTGTATGTGTGAGCTAATATATACTGCCAGGGGGTGGGCTTACTGTTGGCTGGGGATTTATCAGGCTGCCATTTTAGCTTACAAATACTGAGGTAAAAATACTGACCAAATAACGTGTGAACGAGGGCTAATACAGGAGGAGATGGCATACAGCTATATACTATATACAGGAGATGACACACAGGTATATACTATTTACAGGGGAGATGACACACAGGTATATACTATATACAGGAGGAGATGACACACAGATATATACTATATACAGGAGAGATGACACACAGGTATATACTATATAGAGGAGGAGATGACATACAGGTACATACTACATACAGGAGGAGATGACATACAGGTATATACTATATACAGGAGGAGATGACACACAGGTATATACTATATACAGGAGCAGATTACCTACAGGTATATAGTATATACAGGAGGAGATGACACAGGTATATGCTATGTATAGGAGGAGATGACATACAGGTATATACTATATACAGGAGATGACACACAGATATATACTATATATAGGTGAGATGACACACAGGTATATACTATATACAGGAGATTACATACAGGTATATCTAATATATAAAGCTGAATGTGTGTATGTATGTATGTGTGTATGTCCGGGATTGGCATCTGTACCGTCGCAGCTACAGCCACAAAATTTTGCACAGTCACACGTCTGGACCCCGAGAGCGTCATAGGCTATGTTGTGAGGTGAAATTTTAACCCCGCGCGTTCCAATTCACCAAACAATTTTGCTCCTATCTACATAATGGGGAAAAAGTGAAGGGAAAAGTGTTGGAGGAAAATTGACAGCTGCCAGATGTGAACAATGAGGACTTAAAGAATGAGAGCGATGGCGACAAAGAGTATATACCGTACAGTTGCTAAGGTGGGGCCCCGACATGGGATACTCACCACACACGGGGATATGAACACAAACACAAAATGCGCCACACACTACCACGTGCTTGAACACATATACCACCCTCAGCACACATTTCACCACACACACACACCAACCTCGCCACATAAAAGTCGAAACACAAAAGTCACCACTCAAAACTCGCTACATGCAAAACTCGCCATATGCAAAACTAGGCTCACGCAAAACTCGCCACACGTGCAAAACTCACCTCATGGAAAACTCACCTCATGCAAAACTTGCACACACAGAAAAATTGCCACATGTACAAAAGTTGCACCACATGCAAAAGTTGCCTCACACAAAACTTGCACATACTCAAAATGCACCACACATAAAACTCGCCACGCGCAAAACTCGCCATGCACAAATCTTGCTGCACACAACTTGCTACACTAACCTGTCACATGCAACTCAACACACAAAATGTTGCTACACGCATGTCGCCACACAAAACTCATCTCACAAAAGTCGCTACATGCATGTCGCCACACGCAACTCAACACACACAACTTGACACATAAAACTCGCCCTAAAACACACACAAGTCTGGTATTGTCCTTCAAAAATAAAAATCTGATTAATAAGCAAACTACAAGAGCAACAAATGTACCATATAGGAAATACGGCAGCTGTCAGTCACATGACCTGTCTATTATGTGTATGTGTGAGCTAATATATACTGCCAGGGGGGAGGGCTTCCTGTTGGCTGGGGATTTATCAGGCTGCCAATAGCAACCAATCACAGCTCAGCTTCTATTTTGCTACAGTTAATTAACCTGAGCTCTGATTGGTTAATATAGGCAACAAAGACATTCTCAGTATAACAAAGCTAATATATGTTGTGAAATGCTTCTATTTGCTTAGTTTTTGCCTTTTAATAATTACATTTCTATCTATTTGTTTTGTGGTTTTTGTGTGCAGAATAAATTTTTGTTAACACATTCTATTTTGCTAACAGCAGTCATTAACCCGGGCGAAGCCGGGTAGTACAGCTAGTATATATATATATATATATATATATATATATATATATATATATATATATATATATATATATATATATATATATATATATATATATATATATATATATATATATATATATATATATATATATAAAATTTTGATATACAAGACACCATTTAAATTTTTTAGATTCAGGGTATCGTAGATTATTGCAGTTTCCATGAAGGGATTGAGTCTTGTCACTTTCCCAGAGACCAGGTGTGTCATAAATGGTTTACAGTGTAACCGTCCTGTATTATGTAGGCCTCAAACAGTCAGACATTATCTCTTGCCGTCCATTAAAATAATGAAATGACTCTGCTGATTCCGTCCCTGTCTATAATGCAAAGCCGGGAAGCGAGCTACAGAAAACATCAGTGATTCATCCAAACGGTTTCACCAAAAATCTTGCTTATAATGCTTGGAAAAGTTTTTACATTTTTGCACAAAAAAATATAAGGCTTTTGCTGTTTTCACACCAGTTTCTCCCAGCTCCCCCAAAATTGTTAGAGCCATGACGTGAAGCTCAACATCTTAAAATACTTTTTTATTTTGTTTAATAATCCCTTGATTGAAATGATGCTAATTTCTGGTGATACATTTCCTCTAGAAACCATTTTTCTTTGAGAAGTATTTTTTCCTGGTGTTTTTAGCAATAACTGTAATCTGCGTCATTGCTCAGGAAGAGATGTAGTAGGTTGGCGCTGGCAGCCATCGGCGCCCTTTTGACCCCTCTTCTTGACAGCGTTAATGCAGTGCAGGCTTTGGAAAGGCTATTCCCTCCTTACTGTGATTTTCTTTGGCGGCTTTCCTAACATCCCCTCCGGGCATAAGAGGAGGAACGTACACACAGCTTGTTCTTCTACAGCAGGGTCCGTCACGTCCGAGGCCAAAAATCCCCTCCCGCCGATATAAACGGAGGCCGTTCTGTGTTGTTGTTGACGCAGTTACAAAACCGCGTATCCACAAATGTAAGGGTATCGTATAGGAAGGTGAAACGATTAGATTTTATGGCTTGAGGTTCTACGCCGGCCAAAAAAAGATCGGGTCATTCCTCGCGGAACACAAATCAGGAAATCTGATGGTTTCTTCTCGGCAGGGATAGAACATTCTTCACAGTTTGGTACCGGCGTGGATTTTATGTTTGATCTCCCAAGATGGAGCTGGAGGATTTCCATGTTGTGATATTCCTCTTTTTTTTTTTTTTTAGATCAACATGAAAATGATTTATTTACACGAGAAGCCAAGACCATCGTCAGCTGAGGACTTGGCTCGCCGTTTCGCCCTTATTTCTCTGTTTTCTAATTAAAAAAATAGAAATGTTGACTTTCCACATGAACCCACTTGGGGGTCCTGTATGTGATCCAATGGTAGATCAATAACTAGACCCCCCAACGTGTAATCTCTGCTTTTCACACGTTAAATTGGCGTTTTCAGTTGTAAAACATTTCTTTAATACTCCTCGTTTTGAAATATTTGGCTTAGATTATAATTTTTTTATTTTATTGTGCTTTCCCAGAGAAAGTTTTGTAAAATACAAAAAAAACTGTGCCAAAAAAAGCACAGTAACCAACATAGTAAGTGCATGTGGAAATGTGGGAAATGTTAGCCCAATTTAATTACCTTTACAGGGGAGATCATAAACGGTATGACAAGGGTTAATTAGGAAAGTCTTAGTCCATGAGGACACGTAGATGTCCTAGAGGGTGTTTCCGAGTAGAAGGCTTTAGGCTTCAGCCTCCTGCTCTGGAGGACTCAACACCACCTGGTATTTACATGATTGCTTGTTAATTGGAATAGGAGTCGTGTAATACCGCAGTTCTCCTGCAGTGGCCACTGTTGGAAAAATGTGCAGCTGCTTCCTCTGATCGTTGAGATTCCAGTAGGTTTTAGAGAGAAGTGAATCAATTCTAAACAAATCACCAGTTCATTAAGAGTTTTCCCAAAATTCATGGACCCAAGTGAATTCAGGATGTTTGGCGATTGCGGTGCATGACTCCGAGCAACACGGCTGCCATTTTTCTCCATTTTGACAGCAGGGAAGGAGTTAAGAAAATTCTCTTCTCAATATCTGTCCGCTGCTGCTGCCGTTCCCTGCGGGGCTCCGTCTGGAAGCTAGAATCCTGCTCTGATGCCCCGCGGTGCCGGGCGAAGCTTCGAGAGCGGATCGATGGGTGCGAGAGCGGGAATGATGAGCAAGGAGTATAAAGCTGTGTGCACACAGTGCGTTTTTGATGCGTTTTCGCAGCGTTTTTTCCGCACAGAAATGGGCCAAAAACACTATGGAATCCTTGTGCAAACGAATTCCATGACAATCCTGAAGTGTTGTGCACATGATCAGTAAATTTCCTTGAGTATTTGTACGTTTCTGCAGCGTTTTTCACCCATTGACTTCAATTGAGTCAGTCAGATCTGCAGCAAAAACTCAGGTATAAAAATATTTGCCGGATTTGCTGAGTTTTTGTTTGCGTTTTTACCAGCTTCCTATGGGGTTTCCCACGCTGTCATCTGTGTAACAGCGTGGGAAACACCGGCGCAGAAGTTCTTATCCACGGTAACGCTACCACCGGTAAAAACGTCGGGTCAGAATGCTTCAAGGCAATGCTGGCAGATGTCAGAAAAACAGGTGTTCGTGTGGAACACAATGCATATGATGCAGAAGTGTTACAGTAGTGCACTGGTCATACATGAGTGTCACATACTGGCCAAATGCATAAAGTATAGAATAACCAACAAAGTACTAAGCAACAAAGTAACAAGTGCACATATCAATAAATATATAGTATAAAACCAACAGGCCCTCTGTACCCTGACGTACGTTTCGCCGGCGCTTCTTCCAGGGGATTCTGCATTCTATACTTTATTTATTGGGCCAATGTTTGGGCTGTTCTGTGTAACCGATGTACTGCATAAACATTTCTGTATCATTTCTTCCATACCATCCCACACCTGCATTTTTGCAAAAAAAATTGGAGCAAAAATTGTTATTCCTCCAACATGTAAATACATCCGTTCCAGCTCCGGGTAAATTCATGTAGGAAAATTGCAAAGCTAAAGTCTCCAGTGTTTTATACAAAGTTCATTCATCCATTTAATTTAATTCAGTGTCATCATCTTCTTCTTAAGATTACGACTCTGATGCGATGAGCAGTTCGTACGAGTCTTACGACGAAGAAGAAGAAGATGGGAAAGGACAGAAGAAGAGACTCCAGTGGCCGTCTGAAGAAGCCTCTATGTTCCTTGTTAAAGATGCTAAAATCTGTGCGTTCCTCCTGCGGAAGAAAAGATTCGGACAGTGGACAAAACTTTTATGTGTCATTAAAGAAAATAAGTTAATGGTAAGATTTAGTAATATATAAACTACATTGTAATTTCTACCTTTGAACAGATTTTTATAGTAATAATTTATATTAGAATAGTTGGGTAAATTACTATTACATTACTTATCATGTACTGATCCTGAGTTACACCCTGTATTATACCCCAGAGCTGCACTCACTATTCTGCTGGTGCAGTCACTGTGTACATACATTACATTACTGATCCTGAGTTACATCCTGTATTATATCCCAGAGCTGCACTCACTATTCTGCTGGTGCAGTCACTGTGTACATACATTACATTACTGATCCTGAGTTACATCCTGTATTATACCCCAGAGCTGCACTCACTATTCTGCTGGTGCAGTCACTGTGTACATACATTACATTACTGATCCTGAGTTACATCCTGTATTATATCCCAGAGCTGCACTCACTATTCTGCTGGTGCAGTCACTGTGTACATACATTACATTACTGATCCTGAGTTACATCCTGTATTATATCCCAGAGCTGCACTCACTATTCTGCTGGTGCAGTCGCTGTGTACATACATTACATTACTGATCCTGAGTTACATCCTGTATTATACCCCAGAGCTGTACTCACTATTCTGCTGGTGCAGTCGCTGTGTACATACATTACATTGCTGATCCTGAGTTACATCCTGTATTATACTCCAGAGCTGCACTCACTATTCTGCTGGAGCAGTCACTGTGTACATACATTACTGATCCTGAGTTACATCCTGTATTATACCCCAGAGCTGCACTCACTATTCTGCTGCTGCAATCACTTTGTACATACATTACATTACTGATCCTGAGTTACATCCTGTATTATACTCCAGAGCTGCACTCACTATTCTGCTGGAGCAGTCACTGTGTACATACATTACATTACTGATCCTGAGTTACATCCTGTATTATACCCCAGAGCTGCACTCACTATTCTGCTGGTGCAGTCGCTGTGTACATACATTACATTGCTGATCCTGAGTTACATCCTGTATTATACTCCAGAGCTGCACTCACTATTCTGCTGGAGCAGTCACTGTGTACATACATTACTGATCCTGAGTTACATCCTGTATTATACCCCAGAGCTGCACTCACTATTCTGCTGCTGCAATCACTTTGTACATACATTACATTACTGATCCTGAGTTACATCCTGTATTATACTCCAGAGCTGCACTCACTATTCTGCTGGAGCAGTCACTGTGTACATACATTACATTACTGGTCCTGAGTTACCTCCTGTATTATACCCCAGAGCTGCACTCACTATTCTGCTGGTGCAGTCGCTGTGTACATACATTACATTACTGATCCTGAGTTACATCCTGTATTATACTCCAGAGCTGCACTCACTATTCTGCTGGAGCAGTCACTGTGTACATACATTACATTACTGATCCTGAGTTACATCCTGTATTATACCCCAGAGCTGCACTCACTATTCTTCTGGTGCAGTTGCTGTGTACATACATTACATTACTGATCCTGAGTTACATCCTGTATTATACTCCAGAGCTGCACTCACTATTCTGCTGGAGCAGTCACTGTGTACATACATTACATTACTGGTCCTGAGTTACCTCCTGTATTATACCCCAGAGCTGCACTCACTATTCTGCTGGTGCAGTCACTGTGTACATACATTACATTACTGGTCCTGAGTTACCTCCTGTATTATACCCCAGAGCTGCACTCACTATTCTGCTGGTGCAGTCACTGTGTACATACATTACATTACTGATCCTGAGTTACATCCTGTATTATACTCCAGAGCTGCACTCACTATTCTGCTGCTGCAATCACTTTGTACATACATTACATTACAGATCCTGAGTTACATCCTGTATTATACTCCAGAGCTGCACTCACTATTCTGCTGCTGCAATCACTTTGTACATACATTACATTACTGATCCTGAGTTACATCCTGTATTATACCCCAGAGCTGCACTCACTATTCTGCTGGTGCAGTCACTGTGTACATACATTACATTACTGGTCCTGAGTTACCTCCTGTATTATACCCCAGAGCTGCACTCACTATTCTGCTGGTGCAGTCACTGTGTACATACATTACTGATCCTGAGATACATCCTGTATTATACTCCAGAGCTGCACTCACTATTCTGCTGCTGCAATCACTTTGTACATACATTACATTACTGGTCCTGAGTTACATCCTGTATTATACTCCAGAGCTGCACTCACTATTCTGCTGGTGCAGTCACTGTGTACATACATTACATTACTGATCCTGAGTTACATCCTGTATTATACTCCAGAGCTGCACTCACTATTCTGCTGCTGCAATCACTTTGTACATACATTACATTACTGATCCTGAGTTACATACTGTATTATACTCCAGAGCTGCACTCACTATTCTGCTGGTGCAGTCACTGTGTACATACATTACATTACTGGTCCTGAGTTACCTCCTGTATTATACTCCAGAGCTGCACTCACTATTCTGCTGGTGCAGTCACTGTGTACATACATTACTTGTCCTGAGCTGCACTCACTATTCTGCAGGTGCAGTACATACATTACGTATCCTTCATAGTTTTCTTACATTACGTGCATTGTCGGGGTTTTCATGTGACTGATCTTTTCCTCTTCTGCCCTGGTTAGTGCTATAAATCCTCCAAGGACCAGCAGCCTCAGATGGAGTTACTCCTGAACGGCTGCTCAGTCTCCTATGTACCAAAGGATGGGAAAAAGAAAAAGCACGAGCTGAAGATCTCTCATCAGGGAACAGATGCTCTGGTCCTCGCCGTCCAAAGTGAGGAGCAGGCGGAACAATGGCTGAAGGTAACGCGATCTGTCCTGCGTTCATCTGCTCTTTGGATTTTCAACGCTATCACTTAGACGCTGCTGTACGTCTTTATTTTCTTAAAATAAATGAAGCCATTATTTATATCCCAGAAACTTATAGCATGTTACTAGGATATACCATGACTTCTGATTGGTGCTGGGTAATTTAAAGGGCCACTGATTTCTTGTACCGAAGCACCGAGCAGTCTATTGCTGGCTGCATAAGGAGTTAACTGGGTGTCCATCAGCGAGCTTGTTTCTAACTCTCTTACATATCTTTTTCGGAGCTACTCTCAGCTGATTTATGACCACATCAAAGTTTGAGTGTGCAGAGAAACAAAGAGCTTGTAAAAGCCAAATTGCATAATATTTTTAATGAAACCCATTTGCAAAACTGATTGTTTGTTTTTTTTTAGCTTGCAATACATTAAGTAAAATATATAACGTTCTCCCCAAAGATGGACTGAACAATAACGCCAAGAATAATGGGACAGCCTGCTCTGAGTCTTCACAGTATTTCACTTGTTAGAGCAGCAGTTTATACTCCAGAGCTGCTCTTCTTGCTATACTGGGAAGCAGGAAGTTGCAGCCTGTTTGGAGTTGAGCATTATTCCCCAGTTCGTACATTGTGTTCTAAAACGTCACTGCATAATATAGCCGCTACATTTATCGTGCAGCTCCAGAAGAGGGAAGTTGACTGTCCTTCACAGCCGGACTCGAAATAGAGAACACAGAGACTGGTTACTACTACCACATCTTCTGCCTTCCTGATCGCTGAACAAGCGCTCTGTATACAGTTAATAGAAAGCACTGACAGTGCTTCCTTCTCCGCACCCAGTGATCATGTGATATAATTGGTTACTCATGCACCTGACCTACAAATTCCGCAGGTATATTTTGAAGAATTGAATGCAAAGAACGGTCACACCAAATAGTGATTTTTATTTTATTTTTTTTGTTCATTTTCACTTTTTATTAATTGATAAAAATAAACTATTAGCACTTACCATTTTTGAGAGCATTCTGACTTTTATGCTTTTTTTTCCCCCCCACATTCGCCTTAAACTTTTGCACAGTCATGTGTCTATTCACCATCAGAACTACCCGATACTTCTTTTTCCGTAGCACACTTATCCATCATACCTCGTACTTAATACTTGTTTTTCTTGGTATCTCATGTTCTCTTTCTGCTATTCATTGTCTGAGAACACGAGGAGCTTCTTCACATTCCTTGTAAATGAGACACACATGAGGCATTTTGCTCCCTCGGGGGGATTTCTGAAACATTCATAGAGGCATATAGTATTATCAATGAAAAATGTTCTCTTCCCTACAGGGACGAATTGTATATCGATACCTTAAGTGATCTCCGTTACTATAGAGCTCATCCCCAAATGTCCCAAAAGTGTCAGTAGCCGGATCGACCTCTGGTCGTACATCTGTTCCTATAATGAATGGCTGGCAGGCAATAATAGCGCCCTCTATAGGGGTCTTCACCCATCTGTAGGGTGGTCCCATCCTTTAAATTACTGGCTGTCATATCACTGTCCTCAGTGGAAATTCGACCACTAACACCTCATCCATCCTGAGAATTAAAGGACCACAGTCCCCTGAGCTCTTCGATCTGCCTAGTTGACAGCACAAGCTGCTGAATTCTGTGATTGGCTGCAGTGCTGTCGACATAATGTCCACGCTGCAGACAATAATCGCCATAACATGCAAAATTTTTTGCACCACGTAAACGTACACACGTAAAACATTCAGAAGAAAAAGTCATCTTTTTTTTTTTTTTTCTTGAAACAGCTGTTTCGAACAGTAGCTGCTCCCAGGCCTTCAGTCCTCAACTTGGAAAAAATGGCAATTTTTTCCAAATTTTGTGGCATTTTGTAAAATTTGGAATGCACTTTGAGCAATACTGAAATTAAATTCAGAAGCATACGTGTCATTCTAGCAATGGTTGTCCCTTTAGTACAAGTATGTCATAGTTTGCCAGTAGTTATGAGCGCACGTCCTCAGATAAGGTGTTATCTGAGCATGCTCGAGTCCCCGCATGTCTCGCGGCTGTTCGCTCATCTCCATACAGTTTGCCGGAGTAAAAGGGCATCAAATAAGCCCCGATCGACTCGTGAAGTCACCGATCAGCGGTGTTCGTGGGGACCAATCTGCCTTATGTGATAGAAGTACAGAATATTCTACCCGGCAGATGGACGGAGAACATGAAGCTAAGCCCACATCTGATGTAAACTTATGTCTAGACGAAAAACCACACTAATGGCCTGAGGGCGGCTCACAAGGAAATCGTCCGCTAAATTCACTGTCACACAATAACTATTAATTAGAATGAGGAACGGGATGAAAACAGATCGTCTCAGGCAGGAGTCTTCGGAGTCATTGTCATTACACAGATAGGTCATTTAGGCTTGAAGATTTCACCCAGAGCCTCATTGCCACATTGTATGACCCTCAAATTGGGGGAGTAAATATGAAGATCTGCAGAGGTTGGGAGTGTGTCCTGGAGCCTAAGGGTACCGTCTCACAGTGGCACTTTGGTCGCTACGACGGCACGATCCGTGACGTTCCAGCGATATCCATACGATCTCGCTGTGTCTGACACGCTACTGCGATCAGGGACCCCGCTGAGAATCGTACGTCGTAGCAGATCGTTTGAAACTTTCTTTCGTCGTCAAGTGTCTCGCTGTGGCGGCATGATTGCATCGTGTAAGGTTGTATACGATGTGCGCACAGTAACCAACGGCTTCTACATCGCAAATACGTCATGAAATTATCGCTCCAGCGCTGTGCATTGCGAAGTGTGACCGCAGTCTACGACGCTGGAGCGATATTGGAGCGACGCTGGAGCGTCACGGATCGTGCCGTCGTAGCGACCAAAGTGCCACTGTGAGACGGTACCCTAAGGGACCACAAAATGTTACAGAACCCTATTTGTGTTATATGATAGGACCCCGACCTAATATTTATCTCCTATCACAGTGGCACGTAAAGGTTTGGGCACCCCGGGTCAAAATTACTGTTATTTTGAACAGTTAAGCAAGTTGACGATGAAATGATCTCTAATAGGCCTAAAGTCAAAGGTGACACATTTCCTTTGTGTTTTAGGCAAACAAAAAATATAAAGTTATTTTTTGACATTTTAGAAATTACAAAAAAAGGAAAACTGGCAGATGCAAAACTTTGTACACCCTCAGAGATTTGTGTACTCAGATAACTTTGACCAAGATTTCAGACCTTAATTAGCCTGTTAGGGTTATGACTTGTTCACTATCATCATTAGAAAAGGCCAGGCGATGTAAAAAAACAAAAACAAAAAAAAAACCTGAAGATGAAAAGTGTTATGACCCCAATGGCGAGGGTCTCAGAGGAACGTGGAAGTCTGCAGAATACAAAAATCCAGCTCATAGGGCAGTGGTAACTGGGTTGACCATATATCTACTCCTAACGCCAACACTAGAAGTAGCCGGGGATCATTCCTACGTTGATTCTAGATGACACGCGCCAGCCGGAGAATCTAGCTACCCCTAGTAGAGGAAAACAAAGACCTTTCTTGCCTCCAGAGAAGGGGACCCCAAAGCTGGATAGAAGCCCCCCACAAATAATGACGGTGAGGTAAGAGGAAATGACAAACACAGAAATGAACCAGGTTTAGCACAGAGAGGCCCGCTTACTGATAGCAGAATAAAGAAAGGTAACTTATATGGTCAACAAAAACCCTATCAAAATCCACACTGGAAATTCAAGAACCCCCGAACCGTCTAACGGTCCGGGGGGAGAACACCAGCCCCCCTAGAGCTTCCAGCAAAGGTCAGGATATAGATTTGGAACAAGCTGGACAAAAATACAAAACCAAAACAAATAGCAAAAAGCAAAAGGCAGACTTAGCTGATATAACTGGAACCAGGATCAGTAGACAAGAGCACAGCAGACTAGCTCTGATAACTACGTTGCCAGGCATTGAACTGAAGGTCCAGGGAGCTTATATAGCAACACCCCTAACTAACGACCCAGGTGCGGATAAAAGGAATGACAGAAAAACCAGAGTCAAAAAACTAGTAACCACTAGAGGGAGCAAAAAGCAAATTCACAACAGAAAAGACGATGTCTTGTACAAATGGATAATGATCCTAAACACTCATCAAAATCCACAATAGACTACCTCAAAAGGCGCAAGCTGAAGGTTTTACAATGGCCCTCACAGTCCCCTGATCTGAACATCATTGAAAATCTGTGGCTAGACCTCAAAAGAGCAGTGCATGCAAGACGACCCAGGAATCTCACAGAAATGGAGGAATTTTCCAAGGAAGAATGGAGGAAAATCCCTCAAACAAGAATTGAAAGACTCTTGTCTGGCTACAAATATTGTTTACAAGCTGTGATACTTGCCAAAGGGGGCACTACTATGTACTAACCATGCTGGGTGCCCAAACTTTGCATCAGCCCATTTTCCTTTTTGTAATTTTTAAAATGTGAAAGATGGAAATATTTTTTTTTTTTGCCTAAAATAGAAAGGAAATGTGTCATCTTTAACTTCAGGCCTTTTAGAGATCATTTCATCTTAAACTTGCCTAACTGTTCACAATAACAGTCATTTTGACCAGGGGTGCCCAAACTTTTACATCCCACTATATATTTATCAATCTCCCGTTGATCTCGCATCCATCTGTCTTTCAGTCTGTTTATCTTTCCATCCATACTAGTTCGGTTATATAGCCATGTTTATTTTTACTTGTCTAGTCGCAGACAATCTTGGTAATAACTGCTATTTCTACCTGAATGGGTTTGTCACCCAGTTGAACACCAGATGTTCCTATGTTTGCAGTCTTATAAGGGAACATATATGGCAGTAGTGGTACAGCTGTGTAGCTGCTTGTCTCACATAAAGGATTCCTATTTTGTAGAAATCCGATGTGCCAGTCATGAGAAATCTATAGTAGAAGTCATATGCAAATCAGAATGCAAGTGCCCCGTAGGTGTGTCATCATACTGGTAAAAAGCTGTGCAAGTGCAGTGACACACCCACTGTGCACTTCCACCTTGATTTACACATCACTTTGTCAAAAATACTTTTCACACGTTCCCTTTTAAATGAGTATTCATCTTTCATTCCTGGGGGGTCCACATGAGTTTTAAAATCCTGTAGTCATATCTTTATAGAGGGATTGTTGCTTGTTTAGGATACAAAGCTCCAAATCCTCTGCACAATGTCAGCAGCTTACTGCATACTGTGATCTTATAGAGTTTAGTGTCTGCATTATGCTCTCAAGCTCCCTCTAGTGGTGGACGCAGGCAGAATTTATAACTATTCTCTCTATAGTGTCCGCGTTACGCTCTCAAGCTCCCTCTAGTGGTGGACGCAGGCAGAATTTAAACCTATTCTCTCTATAGTGTCTTCATTGTGCTCTCAAGCTCCCCCTAATGGTGGATGGAGGCAGAGTTTAAGCCTATTCTCTCCATAGTGTCTGCATTATGCTCCCAAGCTCCCTCTAGTGGTGGACGCAGGCAGAATTTATAACTATTCTCTCTATAGTGTCTGCGTTATGCTCTCAAGCTCCCTCTAGTGGTGGACGCAGGCAGAATTTATATCTATTCTCTCTATAGTGTCTGCGTTATGCTCTCAAGCTCCCCCTAGTGGTGGACGCAGGCAGAATTTATAACTATTCTCTCTATAGTGTCTGCGTTATGCTCTCAAGCTCCCTCTAGTGGTGGACGCAGGCAGAATTTATAACTATTCTCTCTATAGTGTCTGCGTTATGCTCTCAAGCTCCCTCTAGTGGTGGACGCAGGCAGAATTTAAACCTATTCTCTCCATAGTGTCTGCGTTATGCTCTCAAGCTCCCTCTAGTGGTGGACGCAGGCAGAATTTAAACCTATTCTCTCTATAGTGTCTTCATTGTGCTCTCAAGCTCCCTCTAGTGGTGGACACAGGCAGAATTTAAACCTATTCTCTCCATAGTGTCTGCGTTATGCTCTCAAGCTCCCTCTAGTGGTGGACGCAGGCAGAATTTAAACCTATTCTCTCCATAGTGTCTTCATTGTGCTCTCAAGCTCCCTCTAGTGGTGGACGCAGGCAGAATTTAAACCTATTCTCTCCATAGTGTCTGCGTTATGCTCTCAAGCTCCCTCTAGTGGTGGACGCAGGCAGAATTTAAACCTATTCTCTCTATAGTGTCTTCATTGTGCTCTCAAGCTCCCTCTAGTGGTGGATGCAGGCAGAATTTAAACCTATTCTCTCCATAGTGTCTGCGTTATGCTCTCAAGCTCCCTCTAGTGGTGGACGCAGGCAGAATTTAAACCTATTCTCTCCATAGTGTCTTCATTGTGCTCTCAAGCTCCCTCTAGTGGTGGACGCAGGCAGAATTTAAACCTATTCTCTCCATAGTGTCTGCGTTATGCTCTCAAGCTCCCTCTAGTGGTGGACGCAGGCAGAATTTAAACCTATTCTCTCTATAGTGTCTTCATTGTGCTCTCAAGCTCCCTCTAGTGGTGGACGCAGGCAGAATTTAAACCTATTCTCTCCATAGTGTCTGCGTTATGCTCTCAAGCTGCCTCTAGTGATGGACGCAGGCAGAATTTAAACCTATTCTCTCCATAGTGTCTGCATTATGCTCTCAAGCTCCCTCTAGTGGTGGACGCAGGCAGAATTTAAACCTGTTCTCTATAGTGTCTGCGTTATGCTCTCAAGCTCCCTCTAGTGGTGGCCACAGGTGGAATTGAAACTATCTTTTTATGGAGAGGACAGTGTATTTTGGAGCTGGATAAAGAAGAAAAATAAAAAGGAACAATGACCCTTAGAAAGAAATAGTATGAAAATAATTATTTCAAGGAGAGGGGCACTTTTAGATAGCAGCTTGTGGCACAGTATGTGAGTTTACAAGCTTTTGGACGGCTCTGCGAGTAGGAGCACAGGACCGATATAATCAGACAAAAGCCTTTTAACATGAGTCTCTTCCTGGCCAGACTTCACGTATAGCCGGCGAGCGCAGAATGTGGTGAGCGCAGCAGTTTTTCGCCAGATACGACCTATAAGATAAACATGTGTTTAATATGAGTCCGCACCTATGAGCGCACGAGGTGTGACAGGGGGACGGCTGGACGGAGGGGCTCGCATTCCTCATCGCTGCTTTGTGCACTTGCCAAAGCGCTTCCCAGTGTTTTGTCTGCAGCTTGCGTTACACAAAGCTCGGGCCAAAATAACTTAATCAGCGATACGAGCCAAAAAAAAAGTCCACAATGGGTTCAAATGTCAAACAAGAGGTAAAAATAAAGTCCCAGGATGCTGAGTAATTGGATTCCTTTGTTCGAGGGAAGGGTTTGTGAAGCAGTCAAGATTAGGTGAAGGTCCTCGGAGTCGTTGGTCATATTGTACTATATGTTATATGAGTTTGGGAACATTTTGTTTCTTTTTCTTGACTGCTTTTGGAAGACGATCCAGAAGTGTTCGGTTTCCCTACAGCGCCCCCACAGGTAAATGAAGCGTTACACAGTACAGGAGAAGTATGGAACATGTCGGGTCCTCCATAGTAAGAGACTCACATTTCATTCACCCTGGTTAGGAGATAAGACTTTAAAAATGTCTGAATATTGATTAGTAGATGGAGATCATCTGGTGGGACCCTCATCTTAAAGAAAACCCCACTCCACTTTGTCCTGTGTACACGCATTAAACAGATGGGTCTATGGCCACCATCGTTTGGTTCCTCAAGGGTGGTTCTGCAGGGAAAATGAACACTTGCTATTGGGTTTTCCACACAGATCAAGGGAGGATCCTACTACCTAGTCAGATGGTATGCTTCATGTATGCGGCAGGAAAGGCATTAAAGCACTGACCCTGCGGGTTCCTGTATAGACTAGAGATCCTGACCCCATAGTCCCTGGTTCCTGGTGTGCGGAGTTGGCCCTAACCACAGACTAGACGATGGCAACTCAGACCTAAGCTGCCTGAAAGGCCATCAAGGGATTCACGTTCTTCCTAAAGAACTGGAGGGCAGAGCAGGGTGCAAACTACCTACAGAAGGGAAAGTGTGCTGAGATGGAGAGATCCCAGAGTGAGTCGAACAAACCCATGAAATACAGAATAAAGGATAGACTAGAGATCCTGACCCCATAGTCCCTGGTTCCTGGTGTGCCGAGATGGCCCTAGCCACAGACTAGATGATGGCAACGCAGACCTAAGCTGCCTGAAAGGCCATCAAGGGATTCACGTTCTTCCTAAAGAACTGGAGGGCAGAGCAGGGTGCAAACTACCTACAGAAGGGAAAGTGTGCTGAGATGGAGAGATCCCAGAGTGAGTAAAACAAACCCATGAAATACAGAATAAAGGATTAATTATGTATTGTTAGAGCATATGTCGCCTACTTCCTAAAAAGAAACAGAAGATGGGTGCAGGGTAAAGGACATACACAGCAGAGAGATGAACCCTAGCTGGTCTTTCACTGATTAGACTGAACTACAGCAGTATGGCTGATGATCACCAGCAGGAGGAAAGAATATACAACCGCACCCAAAAGGTGATAGGGCAGACAAATGAGTAAATTAAAACACATTTTCTCCTTACACTTTTTGTATAAAGCATGGTGGCGGGACATTTCAGCAGCCTGACCTTCCAATGAAGCAGGTTGTCAAATTCAGACTACCCTAAACCCCCAACAGACAATGCAGAAGAGCTGGAGTCACAGATCATAGCTATGCACTAGTGGAGCTAAACACCCACCGACACGGCAAATGAATATTATCCAATGGAGGGGAGTTAATTTTTGTGCCACACACAACTTATGTCATCTTATTTCCAGCTGAGTGTTGCGATTGTCAAATATTAAGGGAAAAAAAAAAGTTTGCTTTCTTTTCAAAACAGCGCCACTCCTGTCGACAGGTTGGTTCCAGTATTGCAGCTTCAATAAATAACAGTTGTGGCGCCATTTCTGAAATAGAAGAAAGGTGACCATGGTTTTTTTAAACATTAATTACGGGTATTCGTTTTTACATTGAACCCTGTATTGCATCTGGTAAGAAGTCCTGAATAAATAAATATGCATAATTAATATTATTTATTATTATAGCGCCATTTATTCCATAAATAACTCGATTTAACAACAATCCCATTAATTCTAAATCTTTATGGCATACAACGTGTTTTCTTCAATAAGTAACATAATAAGACGTCGGATCTGACTGATAATCATCGCCATCGGCCCCCGGTGATATTATCACGAGCAGAACATTTGTTTTTCTTTTCCAAACTTAAGCTTAAAAAAATGTGGAGGTTCTGTGTAAAATGCTGTTTATTTTGGGCCCAGTCCATGTAATGGCTTTTGATGTTGGGTCAAGCGCTCGGTATAATCTGCGACGATTACCGTATGTGGACTTCACATCTGCAGACTTGTGATGTAAATGGAAAATGAAGTACACCCCACCAGAATAATAATAAGGGGACACACGTACATAAAAGACCGCCCAGAGGTCTGCAAAGTAGGGAATGGATATTTTTCCAAAGCCACCACTAGGAGGAGCTCACTTCAGAGATTTGCAGCATACAGAGCTCCCTCTAGTGGTGGCTGTTGGCAGACAGTTTCATAATTTTGCATCGTCAAGGAAAGCAGGGTTTTCTTTTTTTCCTGGGCCAAATGAGGCCGATTTATCAATATATTGATAGAAAAGTTAATTAAATGTAGTAAATATGTTGTTTCTTAGGTCTCCAAATATCAGATAATATATAATGTCTCCTTTATTTTCCTTTTGTTGCAGGTGATGAAAGAAGCATGTAGTAGTTTCGGTGGGACTGTGGACTCAGATGGACACTCTTCAAGTTCTCCCGTGCCAAAGACGGAAATAGAAAAGGTATTTAATTTATAATCTGATTTTATTATATTCGTAATGTTTCTGGGGAATAACATTTTAAAGGGGGTTGTACGGTGAAAATTAAATTCTCCTATCTGCAGAACTTGTTTAGAAAGGACAATCCCTGCATGCAGCCACCACTAGGGGGAGCTTAGAAGCCAAGTGCAAGCAGTCTACATAGTGAGCTCCCTCTAGTGGTGGCAGCAGGCAGACAGAATTGTATAAACCATGTGGGTGCAGATCTGGAGTAGTAAATAAGCTGATTGCAGGCGCCTTTATATATACATTTTCTGCTTTCTTTCACTCAGAAATTGACAGAGAGGCCAAGCTCAGATGGAGAGTGTAATGTGGAGAATGGCACAGCAGCGGTCAATGGCAAGGAGCCCGGTATGTACATAATTTTATCACCTCATAAGCTTAAAGGGACACGTGTGCTCACATTGGACAGTGCTAGGCACAGAGATTGACCGATATCAAGGACAGAGAGACCAATCGGTAGATTTACCCATGTAACGCAGTCTGTTTCAGTGTAGCCTGGCTTTGTCTTTATATAGGTCCTGTCCATATCTATAATTTCATCCTAACAGTCTCTTCTCTTAAAGGGAGTCTGTCAGTAGGATCAACCCTCCTAAGCCATCTATATGGACATGCAGATCATAGAAAGACGAATAAAATGATACCTTGATATCTGTGATCCAATGTCTTATTCCAGAGATATCCACATTTTTCTTAATATGTAAATGAGCTGTTAAGATCTATGGGCCGGACATAGATCTCCTTGAGAATCGGCCTCCAGAGGTTACTTTAAAGGAAAGGAGGAGTTACCAGTGTGAGACTTGTAGATCAGGAGAGCAGCCGATCAGTCATTACATGTCTCACACTGATAACACCCCTTCAAGTTTAAAATAAAAGATTAGTGTCCCGCCCATAGATCCTAACCGCTCATTTACATAGTCATGAAAACATGGATTTCTCTGGAATAAGACATCGGATCACAGATATCAAGGTGTCGTTTTATTCAGCTTCCTATGACCTACATGCCCATATAGGCGGCTCAGGAGATTCTTACACTGACCGATTCCCTTTAAAGTTGCCACCCTGGAGATCAGTTGATCTCCTTCATTTTGTGTCATTGAAGAATATTAGTAACCTTTCCCCAGCCTGAATGGCTGATAACAGTATACATTAGAGATGAGCGAATCAGTTTTCAGAACCCCGGTCCAGCGGCCAGGTCAGGGCTTCGTAGCTTATGATTGGGGATTTAGTAAAAGCCACTGAATGGTACATGCTCCTCAGTAGAGCGGACACCCACCAATCAGATATTTTTGGCCATTATTTTTTCAAGTCCTAGTTGGCCTCCTTGAAAAAAAAAGAAAATTCACATGTAAAGCATGTAGTCCTTTTGTTTTTTTGGCCACGCTATAAGAATGTATGCATTGTGGTGATTTATAGGAGATGGCTTCCCCTTATCTCCTCTGTGTAGACCACCCGGCATCCTTACAGCTGTATACTTTCTCCTACTGTTATTCTTTACGGAGCATTGACTTCCTGACGGGAGCTGATGTATAACCCTGAGGTTCCCGCATGTCTGACCTCCTCCTCCGGCCAGTCCTGGGGGTGGTGGTTTCCTAATTACCATTAGCCATGGAACTCGGAACTAGATTACGGAATATCAGAACTGGTTACCGTATTGAAAATCATTGATGACATATGATAACTTAGTTGCATAATTTGTAAATGGAAGGGGATCTTTAGCCAGATTTCACCATACAAACTGCATTACATTATTAAATGGATTTCTTAGACCTGATGAGGCTGGTATAATTACGTTGAAAATCCACCTCCAAAAAGGATGTATAATCCCGATATTGAGATCAACCTTTTATGAATCCTCTTAGTTCCATAAAACGCTCAGGCAGGGAAAAGTTTTGCAGCAATACATTTTCAGTAAGTAAATACATCAAGACCATCAGGTCTAAGACATCTATTTTATAATGTGTGCAGTTTGAAGTATGAAATCTGGTGACAGATCCCCCTGCCATTGGCCGATCACAATCAGTCCCGATGCCCCCGTACACATACATGTTCAGCTTGGCAGTGTGCGTGTGTTACATTGGGGAGAAGGTAGTCATCCGCTGTCAGTCACCTCATGCCTAGTCTCCCATCATCTGTCAGGGAGGGCTTGTAGGCCCCCCAAATACATTGTTATTGACTGGCCCCTCATATAGCACCACGGTGGTCTGTCTCTTCTCTAATATGTATGGGGGAATTAAACTTTAAAAGGGATGACAATCACCTATTCACATCCTCGTGCGCCCTGCTTTGTTGAGAACCCAGTTATATGAATTAAAGGGGTTTTCCATACTGAGGGCATATCTTAAGGATAGGTTTTTCATTTCACCGACATCCGGTACCCACCGCCAAACAACTGGGTCTTCCTCACCCTCCCAGGGTCCAGAGTTGAGTCTCCACCGCTGCTCCCGGTGTCTGTAATTGTCTGCAGCGCTGATGTCACTTTGACAGCGCTGCAGCTACAGTAATAATTGAGTTCAGCGGCTCCACTTGAGTTGATAACACGAGCCTCTTGGAGTTGTCGACTTGCAGCTCTGCAGACATTAAGAATCACAGAAATCGGTGGTGGAGACTCAGCGCTGGACCCTTGGAGGGTGAGCAAAGGGCAGTTTCTTTTTATAAAAACAAAAGCTGGGGGACAGATGTTTTCTGAAGCCAGAAAACCCCTTAAATACTTCTTCTTTTCCAGTCGGTTACGCCACTGATTGAATTTTTCATCTCTCTTAAGCCGTACAATTGCTGCTACCTTAGAACGGATCTCAGAGGGTTCCCTATTGATTTCCTGCTGTCCTTAATCCTGTTGCTGTCAAATCGGCAAACACCCGGCCTTATCTTCTCAGAGGCAGAAGTATGGCCTCGGGAGCAGACAGCAGAGCGGTTACAGGCTCCTCGGAAATGAATGTTGCATTGTCCGCCGTCACCGCATCCATTTATATGTCAGATTGTGGTGGAACATTAATGGGAGAGACTCAAATTAAAGACCCATCAGTGACCCATCGATGGATGATATGTCATCCTTATGTCGCAGTTACACCACCATCACTGTATCCTTAATGTATCTGTAGTATGAAGTAATGGCCTGCCAGAGTTTAAAGGGCACTACCATTATGTAGTCAGCAGAAATTGCCCTTAACTCCCGTCCATAGTGAGCGCGAATTTTGGGTTACGAAAAAAGACTGCACCTCTCCTCATAACTCTAAATTCAACCTTGGTGCCCTTCTAATACATATATTTTTTTTATTTTTTATATTATTTGCATTTACCACTTCTCATAGCCACACTTCTACCTTTCTTGTTCCTGGTGTTTTTTCCTTTGTCATGAAGATATTTTTAGTATAGATTTGTAATCTGCTATGCTGCAGACATAACTTCCCGTGATCGATTCAGAACATGTTCAAATAATAGCCATCTAGACTGCATGTTCTCCATGGAGCTGAAAATGTCATATAAGAATGCAGGGATATAGTAAGTGATTGGCTGCAAGTATAAAAATCCCTTGATGCATACTGCGTGTCTACATTATCTGTCTGTGCTGTGTGTAGATTTTAAAGTGTATTGTATGTTGTGCTCCTGCAAACTGCTCCCCTGCCACCTGCTTGAAAAAACTGACAAAGCTGAGAGAAAGTTATCACAAGCAGGAGGCAGAATCCTATAAATTTGGGGCAGGCCCTTTTCTGTTCCTCATGACTGTGCCCAGTGCATGGAGAAAGGTCCGTAGAGACATGGTTGGGGGTGTTTGGTGTGGAAGCACATGATTAAGACTTTTTGGCCCCACAGAGTCCTGACTTTAGCCCCATCAATCACCCACCTCTGAAGCGGAAATTATGAGCCCGACCTCTCTTCATCTTCCCAACTACAGTGATGGATTTCAATAATTGGTCATTAGTAATTGTCGAAATGTAAATGTTCCTTTTAGTTGTAAATACATACAGTGTATAATAATAGCATGTCATCAGTAGATTCAGTCTGTCCTGGTTAGTGTTCGTTGTGGTCACCATCATGGCCCCCATTAATCACAATGAATGTGACATGGTGTCATTCTTCCTGCATGGTAATACAGAAGGAGCCAAGACGAGCCGGTCACAGACATTCCTCTGGAGTGCGGCATTGCTGGCGGCACACTACTGTCTAATTTTATTTTGTTTTTCATCATTTGTATTGACCCCGCAGTTGTGTGTTTTTTGTGTTGTGGCCATGTGTTTGCCCTGTGATTACAGGTGTATGTGCATCTCATGTGGGTAAAGAGGAATTACTGGCTCTGCCGACCTGTCGATTTTGGTAAACGCCTGCGTTGCCCATGAAATGAATTTAGAACATCTATTTTTTAGGTTCTTTAAGAAATATTAGTTTGTTCCTCTTGTTCTTCCTCTTCGAATTCCCAGTAAATTACTATTACTATTGTCATACACCGTTATAACCGAAAGTGTTGGCACCCTTGAAATTGTTCAACGTTTTATTATTTCCTTGTGTGTATTGGAACAACACAAAAAAGTTTAGGAGAGAAGGCAAATTGGCCATAATTTCACACAAAACCCCCAATAATGTTGACGGATCGTTCGCGCTGGCACTGATGCCCCTGAGACTGTAGGACCATTTGAATTTCTTTAAACCTTGATTGTTGCTGCTTTATCCAGCCTCCGGACTATCCTGCGCTGCAACCTTTCATCAATTTTTCTCTGCCGTCCACGTCCAGGGAGATTCGCTACAGTGCCATGGGTTGTAAACTTCTTGATTATGTTGCACACCATGGGCAAAGGAACATCAAGATCTCTGGAGATGATGAGCTTGTAACCTTGAGATTGTTGATAGTGTTCAACAATTTGGGTTCTCATGTCCTCAGACCATTATCTTCTCCTTTTTCTGTTCTCCATGCTTAGTGTGGCACACACAGACTCACAATGCAAAGATTGAGTCAACTTCTCCCCTTATTATCTGGTTGCAGTTTCAGGTGTGATTTTCATATTGCTCAAACCTGTTACTTGCTACAGGTGAGTTAGAACGAGCATCACATGCTTGAAACAAAGTTGTTTACTCACAATTTTGAAAAGGTGCAATGTAATTAGAAATAATGTCAGTCCTCTGGACTGTCTGGCATTGATTTTGTCGATGACTGATTACCCATGATTGCTGCAGCCAATGGCCTCATCCGTCTATATCAACTTGGACCAATTTTTTTAAATTGGAAATTGCCTTTGCGGTGAATCTTGATGTCTGTGATATACAGGCCGGCCATGGGTCTCCCCACCTGATCTTGGCAGCCTCCTATAGGCCTATGAGGCTTATCAAGTTTGGGTCAGGAGACCTTCAGCCGGAGACCGTATTTCACAACAAATGTCTGAATTCACCCTTAAATCGCACTTCTGAACCCATCGCCCCACAATCCCATTATGGCTTCACTTGGGAGCAAAAGATGATTTGGGCATCATTAGGGCAGTTCCCAAGTTCTCATGGCTAGTGTGGGAGGACAGAATGCACCACAAGACATATACAAGACATTTATGGCATGCCCCTTGCATATACCTTCAATTTTGGGGATTTTGGAAGAAAGCCCCTGGAGAAACGAGGCTTATTGTGCTTTTTGAGTCTGGCAGATCCCATCTGTATACTGTATTTTACACCTTCCATTATCTGTCATAATGTTATTATTTAACCGAACCCATAGCTCTAATGGTGGCTCATGCACTTTAATTCCTTGAGTTGTAGGTCACTCTGTCTACCCCGGGGTACTGTCATTTATTTTTCTTATAGTGGACTAGTCAAGAGGGCATCTACTAGATTAACAAAAGAGATCTTCAAGAGGAAGAAGTGTGAGACACCCTAGTGCCACCACCGGAGGTAGCTAGCCTGTCAGTCGGTGTACGACCCTACATTAAGCCTTGCCACATGATGTTTAGCTAAACCAGTCCTCCAAATGGAAGTGACACCCATCTGTAGACAGTTGTTTTGTGGGATCCTAGATAGTTGGTACTAGAGAGCCACCCTTCTTCCTTTTTGAACGCAAAGATCTGCAAGAGGAAGAAATCTTATTCCCTTGTGCTACCTACTGGAGGTAGCTACCAGGGCTGTGGAGTCGGTAAGCCAAAACTCCGACTCCTCAATTTCCATGACTACGACTCCACCAAAATGGACTCCGACACAGCCCTGGTAGCTACCCTTTAAGTCAAGGTTGACCCTTTAACCAGCCACACCACATGATTTTTAGCCAAAGCAGTTGTCCAAATGGAAGACATCCATCTGCAGACAACTGTTTTGGGAACTCTTGCCTCACATTGGAGCAGAGCAGGATACTGGTTGGCTAGATAGGTGGCACTTAATGAAAAGGAAAATCTCCAGGAGGAAGAACTCTAGCTCCGTAGTGCCTCCTACTGAAGGTACTTACCCTGTGTCAATGTATGACCTTTTAACGAGCCTTAGAACATATTTTTCAAAACCAGTCTTCCAAATGGTAAAGACCTACAGCTGTTTGGGAGGATCTTAGAGAGCCGGTAGAAGAGAGCCACCCTTCTTCCTTCTTGAAGACGAATATCTGCAGGAGGAAGAAATCCAGCTCAAACTTCTAAAGATAGCTGCCCTATAAGTCGATTTATGACCCCCTAATCAGTCATGCCACATGATGTTTATGTAGGATAGCTGCGGAGACACCATCACTTGTTTCTCAACGCAAGCAGTGAATAGCCAGACCTTTCCCCGGGAAGGAACAACCACGGGAAGGGCAACATCCAATAAAGGAAAACATCCAATACAGGAAAACCACCTATGCCAAGCATGGTATCCATCCACAGACACCTGTTTCGGGGTGTTTGCCCCTCATCAGTGTGGAGTAGGAATCTGGCTATTAGGAGCAGTGCCTAGTAAAAGGCTGTGAAGGAACAGATGATTGGCCTCGGGGAGACCAAAACATCCAACACCGCGGAGACACCATCACGTGTTTCTCAACGCAGTGATCCAGAACACTGCTCCCATCCCTTATGGGAAATATGCAAATGCATGTAGGATAGCTGCGGAGACACCATCACGTGTTTCTCAACGCAAGCAGTGAATAGCCAGACCTTTTCCCGGGAAGGAACAACCACGGGAAGGGCAGCATCCAATAAAGGAAAACATCTAATACAGGAAAACCACCTATGCCAAGCATGGTATCCATCCACAGACAGCTGTTTCGGGGTGTTTGCCCCTCATCAGTGTGGAGTAGGAATCTGGCTATTAGGAGCAGTGCCTAGTAAAAGGCTGTGAAGGAACAGATGATTGGCCTCGGGGAGACCAAAACATCCAACATCACTGCTTGCGTTGAGAAACACGTGATGGTGTCTCCGCAGCTATCCTACATGCATTTGCATATTTCCCATAAGGGATGGGGGCAGTGTTCTGGATCACTGCGTTGAGAAACACGTGATGGTGTCTCCGCGGTGTTGGATGTTTTGGTCTCCCCGAGGCCAATCATCTGTTCCTTCACAGCCACATGATATTTAGTCAACCCAGTCTTCCAGATGTAAACAGACACATACCGTATGTAGGCAGCTGTTTCGAGGGATCTTGCCTCTCAGGACCCTTAGCATCGGATACCGGATAGTTAGCCGGCACTAGAGAACCTCCATTCTTCCTTCTTGAAGAGCTAATTTGCTAAGTCTGGCCTTTCCATTTTCTTAGACCTTCTGATGGTCTCCACGAGGAGAGACCGTAAATCCCAAGTCCTAGATTTATAAGAGGGACGTTTTACATTAGATTGATGATTTTCTGATATATCTTCTCAAGAATATGCAGAGGTAGAAGAACAAGTTCACTAAATATTTTGTTGTCCCTTCCCAGTAAAAAGGAAGAAAAGTGGCACAAAAGCCGAAGCTAAAGGTACAGTAACCAAAGTAACGGGGAAGAAAATAACAAAAATAATCGGTCTGGGAAAGAAGAAGCCAAGTACAGATGAGCAGACGTCATCGGCAGAAGAAGATGTTCCAACGTGTGGTAAGACGTGCCGCGTGCTTGATGTCTGATTGTAGGAAGCTGCAGCCATGTTGTCCGCTCTAAACCTTTTTAAATCCGGCTTCTTCTAAGGTTACCTAAATGTCCTGAGCAACAACCGGTGGCGGGAGCGATGGTGCCGGGTCAAAGACCACAAACTCATCTTTCATAAAGACCGGACAGATCTTAAGACGCACATAGTGTCCATACCGCTAAGAGGATGTGAAGTCATCCCAGGACTCGACTCTAAGCATCCGCTGACATTCCGTCTTCTCCGGAACGGACAGGAGGTGGCCGTGCTCGAGGTATGTCTGTCTTGACAGGTTGCTGTTTATTTAAGGGAATCTGTCACCAGAATTCACAATACACATTGCTTAAAAAGATTTTCAGACCAGATGAGGCTGATGCATTTACTGTGAAATTTCCATGTCAGATTGGCTGTATAATCCTGATATAAAAATTAGCTTTTTAGAAGTCCAGCTATAGAGGGAGAGAACTCATGTCTCCAAGCCTCCGTCCACCAACCTGACTGACAACGGCAGCTTATACTGAGCAGTGTGTGATCTCTGCAGCATGGAGGAGGGAAAACGGGGAGCTGTCAATCAGGCAAGGAGTGGGAGATTCAGCAGCTGAGAGTAGTGACACTGAGGAACAGTAATGGACAAACCTGAAAAGTAAAATTTGGGGTCTGTACTGAACACTCACTGTTTGGGCTTGGACTTCTCCAGGAAGTCCGTGTTACTGTTCAGGTTCGGCACCACGAACATCGGGTGTTTCCCGCGCTTTTGGGCAGAAACACCAGCTGCTCTGATCTGCGGTAAGATTATTATCGTCGGTCAGAGCGCCAGCAGATGTGACCGGCGGTAAAAATTTACCTCTGGTTACAGAGGCATCAGTTGATGTGAGTACTACTCCCATCACCTACAGGCTGCTGACGCTAATAACAGTGAGAGCAGGCGTGGCTGATGGGGAGTATTCATCAGCTGGCGCCTGCGTTGTAAATAAATTTTAAAAAAATTACGTTGAGTCTTTATACTTTTGATAACCAGCATGACAAAATTGACAGCTGCGTGCTACAACCCTCAGCTGTCAATATGTATGTATGTATGGCTAGTCATCAAGAATAGAGGGGTCCCCACACCGTTTTTTGACAATCAGCTAAGCTAAAGCAGAGAGCTGGGGGCTTGTGTTCTCAGGCTGGTAAGGGGATTTTCACCACTCCCTCTTCCCCACAGCCTAAAAATAGAGAATCGCAGATGCCCAAGAAATGACCTATCTATTAGTTACGCAAATTCTGGCTCTTTACCTGGCTCTTCTCACTTGCCCTGTAGTGGTGGCAAGTGGAGTTCATATTTGTGGGGGTTGATGTCACCTTTGTATGGCCTGGTGACATCAAGCCCACGGATTACTAATGGAGAGGTGTATCTAAGACACCTATCCATTACTAACCACATAGTCTTATTGTCAGTAGATAAACACCCAGAATAAACTCCTTTATTTGAGATGGAAATACATACCATTTTACAAATTTATTTTAAAATAATAAACAGTTATACTCACCTTACACCCATTCCATTGGATTTTTGAAGTCCATACTCTAGACTCATAACTCTTGTGTGCAGAAGACTTTTCAGTAGTCTCATCATCACATACAGGATTACAATGAGTCAACAACACTGGATCCACCATTTACAATAGGGGATGTCACAGCTCACCTCCTCCCCCTCCTGTACAATGACTGATAGCACCTCTATATACAGTAGATAACACAGGATCCACCATTCATAATAGGTGGTGTCACAGCTCACCTCCTCCTGTACAATGACTGATAGCACCTCTATATACAGTAGATAACACAGGATCCACCATTCACAATAGGTGGTGTCACAGCTCACCACCTCCTCCTGTACAATGACTGATAACACCTCTATATACAGTAGATAACACAGGATCCACCATTCACAATAGGTGATGTCACATCTCACCTCCTCCTCCTGTACAATGTCTGATAACACCTCTATATACAGTAGATAATACAGGATCCACCATTCAGAATAGATGTCACAGCTCACCTCCTCCTCCTTTACAATGACTCATAACACCTATATATACAGTAGATAACACAGGATCCACCATTCACAATAGGTGATGTCACAGCTCACCTCCTCCTGTACAATGACTGATAACACCTCTATATACAGTATACAACACAGGATCCACCATTCACAATAGATGTCACAGCTCACCTCCTCCTCCTGTACAACAATGACTGATAACATCTCTATATACAGTAGATAACACATGATCCATCATTCACAATAGGTGATATCACAGCTCACCTCCTCCTCCTGTACAACAATGACTGATAACATCTCTATATACAGTAGATAACACATTATCCACCATTCACAATAGGTGGTCACAGCTCACCTCCTCCTCCTGTACAATGACCGATAACACCTCTATATACAGTAGATAACACATTATCCACCATTCACAATAGGTGATGTCACAGCTCACCTCCTCTTGTACAATGACTGATAACACCTCTATATACAGTAGATAACACAGGATCCACCATTCACAATAGGTGATGTCACAGCTCACCTCCTCCTCCTGTACAATGACTGATAACACCTCTATATACAGTAGATAACACATTATCCACCATTCACAATAGGTGATGTCACAGCTCACCTCCTCCTCCTGTACAATGACTGATAACACCTCTATATACAGTAGATAACACAGGATCCACCATTCACAATAGGTGATGTCACAGCTCACCTCCTCCTCCTGTACAATGACTGATAACACCTCTATATACAGTAGATAACACATTATCCACCATTCACAATAGGTGATGTCACAGCTCACCTCCTCCTCCTGTACAATGACTGATAACACCTCTATATACAGTAGATAATGTAGATGTCACTTGTAACACTGCTCCTGTATTTGTCCTTAGGCTTCGTCTTCAGAAAACATGGGCAGGTGGATAGGAATCTTACTGGCAGAAACAGGTTCCTCTACAGATCCCGGAGCTCTGCACTACGATTACATCGATGTGGACACCACGGCCAACGTCATCCAGACAGCGAAGCAGTCCTTCTGGTAAGGAGAGAGACCAGACACACACCCAAGGGCTAGGTGTCCGTGCAGCTGCTGGAGTTTGTTACAGTGTGTCAGTGCAGCTTATGGGCTCTACTATTTAGGCAGAATATATATCTGGAATGTTTGCACTCACTGACAGCAAGCAGAGGCGTGTGGTGGGTCGCATGGGTGTTTGATGCCTGGGTATTTTTTCACCTAAGATGCTCTCACATATATTGAAGCTAAAAAGTACACATTTTATGACTGTTTTGTGGGAAGTTGCCAAGTACGACCTTAATTATCCATTTATAAGCTGCTTATGTCTCTTCTTGTTACTTTGGAGGTGATGTGTTTTCTTATAATCCTCCTTCTCTGTCCGGTCTAATTAAGTGTACTTCAGTCGAGCAGGTCAGAACCACAGTTTGGCTTCTTTACCGTGTCCACTCCTGATTTCATTACAACACGATAAAATGAAGATAATTTCCGTCATCTGCCCCAATTATTCATCTCCAAACCAAACACGTATGCGCGGATTCTTTCTCTTCTGCGTATCGCCACCTAGTGGTGCTGTGCGGATTCTCTTCTGCTTAGTGCCACCTAGTTGTGTTCGGATTCTCTTCTGCGTATCGCCACCTAGTGGTGCTGTGCGGATTCTCTTCTGCTTAGTGCCACCTAGTTGTGTTCGGATTCTCTTCTGCTTATCGCCACCTAGTGGTGTTCAGATTCTCTTCTGCTTAGCGCCACCTAGTGGTGTTGTGTGGCTTCTCTTCTGTGCAGTGCCACCTAGTGGTGTTGTGCGGATTCTCTTCTGTGCAGTGCCACCTAGTGGTGTTGTGCGGATTCTCTTCTGTGCAGTGCCACCTAGTGGTGCTGGGCGGATTCTCTTCTGCTTAGTGCCACCTAGTGGTGTTCAGATTCTCTTCTGCTTAGCGCCACCTAGTAGTGTTGTGCGGACTCTTCTGTACGGTGCCACCTAGTGGTGTCGTGCGGATTCTCTTCTGTGCAGTGCCACCTAGTGGTGTTGTGCGGATTCTCTTCTGCTTAGCGCAACCTTGTGGTGTTCTGCTGCTTCTCTTCTGCTTAGCGCCACCTAGTGGTGTTGTGCCGATTCTCTTCTGCTTAGCGCCACCTAGTGGTGTTGTGCGGATTCTCTTCTGCTTAGCGCCACCTAGTGGTGTTGTGCCGATTCTCTTCTGCTTAGCGCCACCTAGTGGTGTTGTGCGGATTCTCTTCTGCTTAGCGCCACCTAGTGGTGTTGTGCGGATTCTCTTCTGCATAGTGCCACCTAGTGGTGTTGTGCGGATTCTCTTCTGCTTAGCGCCACCTAGTGGTGTTGTGCGGATTCTCTTCTGCTTAGCGCCACTTGGTGATGTGCGGATTCTCTTCTGTGCAGCGCCACCTAGTGGTGTTGTGCGGATTCTCTTCTGTGCAGCGCCACCTAGTGGTGTTGTGCGGATTCTCTTCTGTGCAGCGCCACCTAGTGGTGTTGTGCGGATTCTCTTCTGTGCAGCGCCACCTAGTGGTGTTGTGCGGATTCTCTTCTGTGCAGCGCCACCTAGTGGTGTTGTGCGGATTCTCTTTTTTGCATTTACTGACCAATTACTGAGCGTGTGAACGTGGCCTTACATGTGCTGCACATCCTCCTTATATTGATGTGAGTAGGAGGCGGGTGTGCAGTGCCCCGCAGTGGCCTCTACAAGTAGACAGAGCAGCTCCACAACTGAGTATTTCCAGCCGCCAACAGCGGGGGCGCCAGTGTCGGACCCCAGACAATCAGACATTGATGACCTATCCTAAAGGAAGGCCGTCAATGTAAAAGTAGTAGACAACCCCTTTAAAAGGTTGCCCACAAGTACATTAAATATGTCTTCAGGGGTTAGAAATGGCGCCACCATCTGCTTCTGCCTGATATTGCAACTCAACCTCTTTCACTTAATTGGGTTTTCCGGTTTTAGAAAACCTGTCCCTTGGGTCAAATTTGTTTTAAAAAAAACCATGAGAACTGTGCTTCACTCATGCTCCTTCGGTCCCACGCTAAGCCTCTGCTCCCGGTGTCTGCAACTCTGTCACCACGTCAGCAGCGCTGCAGCCAATCTATGAGCTCTGTGGCTCTGCCCGAAACACTCATAGCCGCTGAGCTCTGTGATTGGCTGCAGAGAGTGAGGTCAGTGCTGGACCTGAGGAGGGGGAGTAGATCATATTTATTTTTTCTAAACATCTGCAATACTATGATCAGTCTACAGACAAGCGAGGCGCTCGATGTGACCCTACCACACTGACCGCAGTCATGTACTTGGCCGGAGCTCGGGGTCATGGTGATCATCATCATCTTCTCTTAATGACACTTCTCCTTCCTTGTCGTGGTTTTTCTATTTTTCAGTTTCATGAACAGAAGAGTTATATCCACTAACCCCTATCGTGAAGCCCCCACAAATGGCTACTCCTGCCCCAGCGGAGCGGCCCTCCACTATGACGACGTGCCGTGCATTAATGGACTGGTAAGGAATCGGCAGATGTCCATCTTCTGGTGTCTTTTTTGAAGATACTTTGCACTATGGGGTCCATTACCCCCCAAAGAATGATGCAACAATATTGACCTAATGATGAACATCATAATAAATCAGTGGGGTCTGTCATTGGGGGGGGGGGGGGGGGGGGGGGGGGGGTGGGGTTGAGAAATATCTTGAGGCCTTGCAGGACCCGGCCCTCGCCCTGTAGGACCTGGCCCTGCGAGTATTGCCTTGGATGAGTGCCACAATGCTCCAGCAGGGGATGTCCTGAGGTTTCGGCAGCTGCACCCCCTGGTTATCGTCTCCCTCTCAGGACAATGTCCTCTTTCTCTGCAGATCTGGGGTCTTGGGGTCGATGGCTGACCATATGGCTTTGTGCACTGTGTGTCCCTTGTTTTCTTCTGTCGTCTCCATGTTCCTCTGCCTAATAGTGAAGCTATGTGTGTTTACAGTGGAGGCCGGACGAGGACTATTCCTGTAAGAAGGGAGAAGAGGTGCTCTATGATGAGGCAGATGTGTACGATAACTTACCATCTCCAAAAATCTTTGCACGCAACCTGCCGACCGACAAAAAGCCCAATAGGTTTTCCTCTGAGAAACTTTCTCCTAACCACTACAAATCTCCTGTCTCATCCAGTCTGTCCTGTCCGCCTGTCACTAACAACTCTCCGCCTCTGGGGAGGGCGCCCTCCGGCTCCGCTTCTCAGGTACTGCATGCTCCTTGTGTCTTGTCTGCATGTGTACGGCTGCGTGCTCGGGGCCCGTGCTTCGGGGTAGGTGACGCCTGCTATGATTTTTGGGTGACGTCCTAGGTTTTATTCTTCGTAGTCATGTGTATCCTCATAACTAATTTTTCTCGTTTCTCCCTATATTGGCAAACTAATGCTTGGTAGAGTAACGGAGCATGAAGGAATGGTGGGGGGTTAGGGGTTTAGAGATGGGCACAAAGTTTTGCACCACCCTGGTCTGGAGTTTACTTTGTACTACATGGCAAACTTCTGGGTCCAGCACGTGAATGTCCAAAATCCTAAACACCCGGGTGACAGTGTGACGTCATGTGTGACCTCATCATTACATCATGCGAACTGGACTCCGGTCGAGGGTCCTGCAAGTCTCTTTGCTCCTCTCTTATCTTACCAAATGCAGCCAAGAGGGCTCGAGAGCCTTTGATTAGGGTCCTCATCTCTTTACAAAGAGCACCTCTCCCTCTGGAGGACGCGTCCTGCCCTGCATTACACAGAACACCCAGAATGTTTAATGAGAATCGTGTAATGCTTTATTTGCCCCCTGGAGGCGCTGCAGGAAAACTGCACACTTATTGCCAAGTTTCCCAAAGAATATTCATTTCTCTTATAGCGTGCACAGTTGCAGCCGCCGGCTTCCGGCAGCTGTAAAAAAATAAATTCTACTTACCTTCCTGCTCACCCTTGTTGCATCCCGTTCATTCCGACGCCAGCAGCTCTTTCAGCTGAGCGAACACATGTCCCTGCTCATTAAGGTAATGAATATTCACACCTCTCCACTCCCATAGGTGTGGAGTGAGTATTCATTACCTTAATGAGCGGGCACACTCTCGGTCGGAAGAGCTGCTGGCACTGGAACGAGATGCAGCGAGGGCGTGCAGGGAAGTTGTTAATTTTTTTTTTATGGGAACCATGCATACAAGTATGGGGATAAGGAGCCATGCATACAAGGACAGCGATGGGAGAACATTGCATACAAGGACGGGACGGGGAGCCATGCACACCAGGATAGGGATGAGGGGACAATGCATACAAGGACGGGACAGGGAGCCATGCACACCAGGTTAGGGATGAGGGGACAATGCATACAAGGACGGGACAGGGAGCCATGCACACCAGGTTAGGGATGAGGGGACAATGCATACAAGGATGGGACGGGGAGCCATGCACACCAGGTTAGGCATGAGGGGGACAATGCATACAAGGATGGGACGGGGAGCCATGCACACCAGGTTAGGCATGAGGGGGACAATGCATACAAGGATGGGACGGGGAGCCATGCACACCAGGTTAGGGATGAGGGGACAATGCATACAAGGACGGGACGGGGAGCCATGCACACCAGGTTAGGGATGAGGGGACAATGCATACAAGGATGGGACGGGGAGCCATGCACACCAGGTTAGGGATGAGGGGACAATGCATACAAGGATGGGACGGGGAGCCATGCACACCAGGATAGGGATGAGGGGACAGTGCATACAAGGATGGGATGGGGAGCCATGCACACCAGGTTAGGGATCAGGGGACAATGCCTACAAGGACGGGACGGGGAGCCATGCACACCAGGTTAGGGATGAGGGGACAATGCATACAAGGATGGGATGGGGAGCCATGCACACCAGGATAGGGATGAGGGGACAGTGCATACAAGGACGGGACGGGGAGCCGTGGACACCAGGTTAGGGATGAGGGGACAATGCATACAAGGACGGGACGGGGAGCCATGGACACCAGGTTAGGGATGAGGAGACAATGCATACAAGGATGGGATGGGGAGCCATGCACACCAGGTTAGGGATGAGGGGACAATACATACAAGGATGTGACGAGGAGCCATGCACACCAGGTTGGGGATGAGGGGACAATGCCTACAAGGATGGGACGGGGAGCCATGGACACCAGGATAGGGATGAGGGGACAATGCATACAAGGATGGGACGAGGAGCCTTGCACACCAGGTTGGGGATGAGGGGACAATGCCTACAAGGATGTGATGGGGAGCCATGTACACCAGGATAGGGATGAGGGGACAATGCATACAAGGATGGGACGAGGAGCCTTGCACACCAGGTTAGGGATGAGGGGACAATGCATACAAGGACGGGACGGGGAGCCATGGACACCAGGTTAGGGATGAGGGGACAGTGCATACAAGGACGGGACGGGGAGCCATGGACACCAGGTTAGGGATGAGGGGACTATGAATTCCAGGCTTAAACTCGAATCAGTATATTTTCCCAGTTTTTCGGAGCAAATTTATGTGCCTCGGGTCGGCTTATACTCGAGTTTATACAGTATGTATTTTTTCTATAGTCTCCCCATTTTCAATACACTCTGGCCTTCTGTCTACAGGCTTTTGTATTCCCTCATTAACAAATATTTCCGGCTGAGCTTCGAGCCGTGAGTGCACCGCTCCTTCACCTCTTCTCCAGACGTGAACCTTGCTCCTCTCAGGGGACACTCCATGTTGTCATCAGTCATGGACGGGCGCCTGCCCCTCATTAATGGCCGACATTTCCACTTCTCTGTCCATTCATACACACTTCTTCACGACAGAACGCCTTCTCCATACTGTGCACCAGTCCCTGGATAAATTTCGTCACCATACACGACCTCAGAGCACAAAAACGAATCGCCGTGTGCTGCTCTGTCTTCCATGCAAATCACAAGTCGGGGTCACCATTGTTTTTCGCACCGCGGTCACAAATAAAGCGACCTAACACCATCACACGTGCACCGCAGCGACCGGGGAGACCTCGTAAGGAGTCGCCAATAACACCGCACTGCAAGCAGGAGTTTTCATATAACCAGAGTGCGGCATTGTTTAACTCCTCATAAAAAACACATCTCAGTAGTGAAATATTGGTCAGGGGACATATCGTGGTAAGAAACGTGCGCTGTTCAGTGTTTGGGTCTCCACGGTGCATTCTCAGTGTAGACACCCAGTAGGGTCACAGTTGATAGTAATAAGAAAGTGGATCCGTGTCCTCTGCTGCTTCCAACCATTAACAATGTCAGATCACATCCCGAGGAAAGTGCAGTCTCTGCTCCATATCCCATAATGACTTCCAATTCATTACTTGCATAAATTCATTAAAAGCTTTGTAATTGGACGTCTCTTCTAATCTGCGCAGACCGATATTCTCCCTTGTAACTCCATTATCCTGCACTGGAGCGTAATAATGATGTCCTGATATCCTTAGTGTTACGCTCTGACCAGCAGAGTCGCTCCGATACCCTTGGACGAGAGAACATATACGGCGGTGTGAGCCTTGCCGAATACTGCGATGTACACTGCTCAAAAAAATAAAGGGAACACTTAAAGAACAGAATATAACTCCAAGTAAATCAAACTTCTGTGAAATCAAACTGTCCACTTAGGAAGCAACACTGATTGACAATCAATTTCACATGCTGTTGTGCAAATGGAATAGAGAACAGATGGAAATTATTGGCAATTATCAAGACGCCCTCAATAAAGGAGTGTTCTGCAGGTGGGGACCACAGATCACATCTCAGTACCAATGCTTTATGACTGATGCTTTGGTCACTTTTGAATGTTGGTTGTGCTTTCACACTCGTGGTAGCATGAGACGGACTCTACAACCCACACAAGTGGCTCAGGTAGTGCAGCTCCTCCAGGATGGCACATCAATGCGAGCTGTGGCAGGAAGGTTTGCTGCTTCTGTCAGCGTAGTGTCCAGAGGCTGGAGGCGCTACCAGGAGACAGGCCAATACACCAGGAGACGTGGAGGGGGCCGTAGGAGGGCAACAACCCAGCAGCAGGACCGCTACCTCAGCCTTTGTGCAAGAAGGAACAGGAGGAGCACTGCCAGAGCCCTGCAAAATGACCTCCAGCAGGCCACAAATGTGCATGTGTCTGCACAAACGGTTAGAAACCGACTCCATGAGGATGGTCTGAGTGCCCGACGTCCACAGATGGGGGTTGTGCTCACAGCTCAACACCGTGCAGGATGATTGGCATTTGCCACAGAACACCAGGATTGGCAAATTCGCCACTGGTACCCTGTGCTCTTCACAGATGAAAGCAGGTTCACACTGAGCACATGTGGCAGACGTGACAGAGTCTGGAGACGCCGTGGAGAGCGATCTGCTGCCTGCAACATCCTTCAGCATGACCGGTTTGGCAGTGGGTCAGTAATGGTGTGGGGTGGCATTTCTTTGGAGGACCGCACAGCCCTCCATGTGCTCTCCAGAGGTAGCCTGACTGCCATTAGGTACCGAGATGATATTCTGAGACCCCTTGTGAGACCATATGCTGGTACGGTTGGCCCTGGGTTCCTCCTAATGCAGGACAATGCCAGACCTCATGTGGCTGGAGTGTGTCAGCAGTTACTGCAAGATGAAGGCATTGAAGCTATGGACTGGCCTGCCCGTTCCCCAGACCTGAATCTGATTGAACACATCTGGGACATCATGTCTCGCTCCATCCACCAACGTCACATTGCACCACGGACTGTCCAGGAGTTGGTGGATGCTTTAGTCCAGGTCTGGGAGGAGATCCCTCAGGAGACCATCCACTGCCTCATCAGGAGCATGCCCAGGCATTGTAGGGAGGTCATACAGGCACGTGGAGGCCACACACACTACTGAGCATCATTTCCTTGTCTTGAGGCATTTCCACTGAAGTTGGATCAGCCTGTAACTTCATTTTCCACTTTGATTTTGAGCATCATTCCATCTCCAGACCTCCGTGGGATATTAGTTGTGATTTACGTTGATAATTTTTAGGTTTTATTGTTCTCAATACATTCCACTATGTAATGAATAAAGATTTACAACTGGAATATTTCATTCAGAGATATCTAGGATGTGAGATTTCAGTATTCCCTTTATTTTTTTGAGCAGTGTATATGGTGTCAGATCTGACCAACTTCTGGGAGCAAACCCCCTGCCCCGAAACACGTACATCTCACTCCTATTGGAGGATCCGTGGATCTGAGCTCGGATCGCCATTATGGTGATTATGGAAATAACAGGACACATAGAAATGTTACTGCAAGTGATGAAAAAATGGAAACAAAATTTTGAAAATATCTGGATTTATTGAATATGGGGTATGAATGACACAGACAGAAATCCCAGCACTTACAGCCTTGGCTGCTATCAGTGAGGTTATTAATGGTTGTCTGAGGACACTGCAACCCTGAATGCACTTGGGAAAATCATCAAGATCTGCTGCTGGCAGCTCCTTTTGTAATTACCGACCAATGACGTCCCAGATGTGCTCGATAGGAGATGCTTCAGCCTTGACAGCAAATTTATGCCACGCAGGCTGCTCACAGTATTACGAGCATCATGCGGCCTGCTGCTGGTGAGTAGAAAAAATGCTTCTGTGAGAGAAATGGCCGTATCACTGGTTCCATGTCCGTGCTGAGATTTTGTTTGTTTTTTCCCCTCCCACACAGATTCGGTTAGTGAAATAAATCACTAATCTGCGCTGCCCCATTGAATAACATTGGCCTTTTTTTATTTCACGGACAACACTGGAAACAAAAATAAAGTCGTGTGGCCTAAATGTACCGCCATGGCATCAATGTGCCACCGTGGCCTAAATGTACCGCCGTGGCCTAAATGTGCCGCCATGGCATCAATGTGCCACCGTGGCCTAAATGTGCCGCCATGGCCTGCAGCATCGGGATGGAAGAATAGAAACAACGTTGTCAAATCGGTAGCACGTCTCTCCGCCCTGTGATTTATAGACATACTAAGAAGCCATTTTGTCTTCTCCTTGTTTTCCCTTCCACCTTCCACCCTATATATCCCTGCGCGCTCCTTACTCAGGGGATTCTGGTAAGTCCGGATCTAGGAGTCCTTGTCTAGACGTCGCAAGTGGCCTCTATGGTCCAAATCTATGGAATTAATAATAATAATAATAATAATAATATAGTTTATATCCCGTGTTCTCTATAATGATTGGATTTCATGACGTCATTTTCTTGCAGCTCAGGAGTAAGAAGCCTCCGATCGCATCTAATGGCGTCGCATCGAAATCCAGACTGGCCACCACCCAGCCGAGGAAGCCGCTGCCGGCCAGCACCGTGAAGCGCAGCGGCTCCAGTAAGTAATCCAGGACAGCAGCATCTTCATGGAGGGACATTTGCGGATTTTGGGCTACAAACAACTTCTGCAGTCGGGGTTCATGAATAATAATGCTCCATTTTGGATTTTACAGGCTATGAGTTACCTAGATATCTGACAGTGAGTTTTTTGGTAAATCTTTTATCGTTTTTTTTCCTTTTAAGTTCCTCTGTGATGATTTATAACCAAAGACACCTCATCAAAGTGCAGCTTTTAACTTTGATGTGGTCATAAATCACCTGAGAAAATTCAGAAATCACTGACGAGTCCTTATGTCATCAATGTGCGGGGAAACAAAGTGCCTGGAAAAGCCAAACGGTGCAACATTACAAATGAAATCTAACTCATATATAATTATTATTTTATATGTTTATTTTATTTTTTATTATTATTATTATTATTATTTTATTTTTTTGCTCAAATCACATGCATTTAAGTTTAAGCAAAAAAAAAAAAAAGGTCCCTGAATGTGTCTATATCTCAACAAGTAAGCTCCTGCTGCAGTTCTGCATCTCACGCCACTATGAATAATGCTGTTATAGCATGCATGTAAAAGCCTGTATTCTACTCCAGAGCTGCATTCACAATTCTGCTGGTTGCAAATTGCAAAAAAGTTATAAACTTTGTCCCGGTGCCGCATCTGGTCCCATTGACGTGAGCGGTTCTGTGCTGTAGCTCCCGGGAACACTACTCTGCGAGGATCCGTCATCGCTTTATTAGATGAGATTGACCCTTTCATTACTGTGTAATAGAAAGTTCCGAAAGTTCAGTAACTTTTTACTCTATGGATTTTATCAGCGAGTGGCTGAATATAAGGGGACGGCCGGGTAATCTCTATAGCAGGGGTCAGGATGGGGGTTGTAGTTTCACCCCCGCTGGGTCCATAGGTATCCACGCTGGCATTTGCTGCCACCTGTATGTATATTAAGGGGTTTGTCCGCCTTTTCCGGACTACATGTAACATAAATGCGTGTATTTTCAGCTAAAAATCATTTTGCCTCTATTGCTGGCGGTAAAGGAGTTAACTGAGAACCCATCAGTGAGCCGCTGTAACAATCAGACAGGAGAGTTTGCAGCTTGTTTCTCTCTCTTCCTGAGCTCCTGTCGAGCACCACAGACACCATCAAAGTTGAACGTACAGGACCTGTAAAAGCCAAACGATGAAATTTTTTTTTTATATGAAATCCAATTACAAAAATGATTTTTTTTGTGTTTTATCCCTAAATTGCATGAATTAGATAGAAAAAAATAGTGGTCAGGGCAGTAGTGTGGCATCCAGCAGTAACGGCGCTTTCTTGCAGACGCTGAGCAGTATAAGTATGGGAAGAACCGCGTGGAGGCCGACGCCAAGAAACTACAGCAGAAAGAGGAAGAACTACTGAAAAAGAAGGAAGCGCTGAGGAACAGACTGGCCCAGCTCCGGAAGGAGAGGCGGGATACGAAGGCGGCCATTGAGGCCAATGCAGGTACTGGATTGTGGCTCCCGGTACACCGTCATGGAGCCTGCGGTGGTCCTGTGCTCAGACCCCAACTATTACCTGCAGATTCTCATCCATTGACTTCACAAACCTTGTGCAATCAGGGTAGAACAGACACATAGCAGGGTAGGAGATAGTCACGGTGTCGCCTTTATAATTGCCATGGGGCTGCTACTTCTCCCGCCATAATGGTATTTACCTGCAGCTGCCACTAGGGGGAGCATGCTGTATCCACTCCCATTGAGATCCATATAAATGCATATGCAGTGGGCTCCCCCTGGTGGTGGCCACTGGTATCCAGCGCTTTATCACTTACTCTGTGGAGGATTTTCCCCTGCACAGTGCACCGTACCCCAGTGTTGGATCTGACCATTATGTGCTGTGGGATTCTTGTGATTTCGGTCTACCCGCCCCTGTGTTTACATATCAGTGGGGCTGAACTGCTGTACCAGATGCATCCTGTGGGTGGCGCTGTGTTTAGATCCTTTTTCTTTCCTGATTCCTTACAGTCACTTGCAGTGATGGCTCAGGCCGCAGTCATTTAGTTTTTTCTTTTCACCATCATTTCCAGGGAGGAAATCTCAGGCAATGCTGGAGGACAAGTTCAAGAAGCTGGAGGAAGAATGCAAAGTGAAAGAGACCGAGCGGGTGAATCTGGAGCTGGAGCTGACGGAGGTGAAGGAAAATCTGAAGAAAGCCATGGCAGGTGGGATTACACTCGGACTCGCCATAGAACCCAAGAGCGGGACCTCCAGATCACAGGTAAGACACCTCGGGCCCGGACTGGTAAGCTTGGGATAGGTGGTGGAAGGGGAGTGCTGCTCTGAAGGTGGCCGAATCATCGGATCACACCAGCGGCCATGACACGATGCTGCAGATGTAAAGCTGCCTATGCTCGCAGGGTCGGAGAGCGCACCGCCATGTCCCCAGACCTTTACTGTCAATCCTCAGGAGCGCACCACCATGTCCCCAGACCTTTACTGTCAATCCTTAGGAGCACACCACCATGTCGCCAGACCTTTACTGTCAATCCTTAGGAGCACACCACCATGTCTCCAGACCATTACTGTCAATCCTCAGGAGCACACCGCCATGTCCCCAGACCATTACTGTCAATCATCAGGAGCGCACCGCCATGTCTCCAGACCTTTACTATCAATCCTCAGGAGCGCACCGCCATGTCTCCAGACCTTTACTATCAATCATGAGCGCGCCGCCATGTCGCCAGACCTTTACTGTCAATCATCAGGAGCGCACCGCCATGTCTCCAGACCTTTACTATCAATCAGGAGGAGTGCACCGCTATGTCACCAGACCTTTACTATCAATCATCAAGAGCGCACCGCCAGGTCTCCAGACCTTTACTGTCAATCATCAGTAGCGCACCGCCATGTCGCCAGACCTTTACTGTCAATCATCAGGATCGCACTGCCATGTCGCCAGACCTTTACTATCAATCATGAGGAGCGCACCGCCATGTCGCCAGACCTTCAGTTTTCTGTTCGCACTATATGGCGGTATTACCTGGGATGAAAATGACAGTAAACCCCTGCTTCTGCCCTTTTTTGCTTTAGGCTCTTGTTTTACTATATTATTTCTGAAGTGTTACGTGGTGCGTTCTCCGGACCCCCAATAACGTGGCTTCTCCCCTGCAGTCTCCAGTTCTCCGGCACCGGACAGTGGAGAACTCTCCCATCTCCAGCTGTGACACCAGCGATGCCGAGTGCTCCCTCCCCGTGAACAGCGCCGCAGCATTAAAGAGGCAGCCGGCAGCCAACAACTCCCCGGTCCGAGGCCACGTGCTCAGGAAGGCAAAGGTAAGCGTGGTAAGGAGCCACAGACCAGGGGCCCATCAGTTATCATCCAGCCAATGTGACTGGCCCCATAATCACTACTACTTTGTATTTAACCCCATGCGTCAGTACAGGGCAGGAGCTGTCAGCATTAAGCTTCAACCACTTTTTTGGAATCTTTCTGGCACAAGACACGGCACCCGGACTGCGCCCCTCTCATTTGGTGAAGTGTATAGGATTTTGCAGATCTGATCGAATCCATGCACAAGCCTAATATTTCTATGACCGCTGCCTATTGGGAGGAGACACATTTTGGCCATCTTGGAATAGTTTGACGTGTGACTATTCCCCCGGATTTAGCCGACACGCGCTGCTCTGCGGCTGATGCAACGAGGAAGCAATCATGGGGGAAACTTGGGATTATTGTGTCACTGCTCCCTCTGGTGGTCATTGTAGAGAAATGCACGCATTCCGCAATTTTGTGTTTTGTGTTTTTTTGTTTGTTTGTTTAACTACAACTGAACATTAAAAAAAAATAGATTTGTATTCATTAATTTTTTCTTTTTCGCAGGAGTGGGAGCAGAAAAACGGCACATAAGCAGCATCACTTTATCTCGTGGCCTGTATTTCAGCCTTAAATAGCATGGACCAAGAGACAGAACTACACAGTATTTTTATACAAGAGTACACGACTTGTATAAAGTCCTCCCTACATAGCAGAGCAGCTGTGAAGGGCTTTGTCTCCGAGGACCAATGACTCTGTCATGTAGCGAGGGATTAAGTGACCCCAGTGTACATTACTGGCCAGCTGACTGCCCACATACAGGGTCTCCAGGATCCTGTGTTATATGCACATAATACTTCTTCAGTCACATTCCAATGGCATCATTGCGTGTGTCTGCCCCCTGCTGTCTGATGTCATGAATTGCATATTGAGTTCTTGGTGATATCTTAGCAATTTGTCATGATTTGCCAGGAATTCATGGCTCCCGGCACCTTGTTTTGTTTTTTTTTATTGCACAAGATGGACATTTTTTGGCACGCAATGTATTAAATTTCTAGAACACACACAGTGAGCGACATCATCAGAAATCAAAGTGATTGACTGCAGCTCACAGTTTAAGGCCTCGTCCCGAGTTTAAAAATGGTCCCCGGAAATGTACAAGATGGTAAACCAAAATTTAAGTCTTAAAGGAGCTGCCCAGGACTAGAAAAACAGAACTGCGTAAGTACAGAAACTGCACCGTGGTTTGTCCGTACCCGTGATTGACAGCCAGACTCCCGGGTCAGAGAAACCTCCCATCACGGCTGTTCGATCATTTGTTGATGCAGTGAAAAGGGGATTCACCGTCTTAGAAGCTTAAAAGCAGTAGGGGGTCTCTGTCCAGTAGGGCCCAGTGATTTGTTGGGGGGTCTGCCAAAACACTGCCTAATGGATCGTAAGGCTATGTTCAGAAGGAGATTTTTGGGGCAAAATCATCCTTAAAAAAAAGCTTCCAAAATTCTTGTAAGCTTTTTATTAAATTTATATGAAAAATCCGTCTATTTACAATTTTTAATAATTTTTTTTTTCTTTCCTGAAGAGATTTTTGAAAAATGCCGGGTCGGGAAAAAAAAAGCACATGTCCCTTCTTTGAAACGGATTCTGATGGAATCCCAACCTAACTAGGCACTGTCCAAATCAGAAGGCTGCAAAAAAAAAATTCAACTCCTTCAAAAACTCTCCAATAAAAAAAAGCGTTTTTTGAAGCTTTTTCCGTATTAAAAATAGAATGTTTGTGAATATAGCATGACACTGCAAGAAATGCATATTTAGAATATTAAGCATTATGTAAGCAATCAAAGGATTGCAGATTTAAAGGGAATCAGTCAGCAGATTTTTGCTATGTAATCTGAAGATAGCATGTTGTAGGGGTTAAAATACAGATTTCAGCAATGGCCTCTCTTATCAAGCTCCGAGGTTTTGTTGGATTGTAATGATTGTTTTAGCACCAGGAGTTTATCATTGCTGGGACATAGAGGTGTGTGCATGCTAGTCTGACACGCCCACTCCTGTGATGAGCAGCTCACTTTGTACAGAGAGCCTGGTGTGGGCGGGGTTAGCTTTCTCAGCTCTGCTGTAGTGCTAAATCTAAAAGCTCTGATTGTGTCACAGCTGCTGCACCCAGTAATCTAAGTGATACATCGCTTGATTCAGCTTCTCTTTGGCTACATCATGCTGGTCTCAGATGAGGTAGCAGAAATCTGCTGACAGATTCCCTTTAAGTTCCCTAGTGGGAATAAATAAATAAAAAGTTACATAAAGTCTAATAAAAAAAAAAAAAAAAATCCATATAAGGCTGGGCCACAATCGTAATGACCAGAGGAAGTTACTATAATATTTATACTATAAGGCGAAAGATGTCAAAATTTAACTAAAAAAAAAACTATTTCACCCCAGACCCCCCTATATAAATAATGATGATAAAGTAACACTTAAAAAATATATATATATATTTAGTATTGTACTTGTATCAAGTTAAAAAACTAAGGAAAAAAAAAAAGTAAAAGAATGACACAGTTGCTATCACTGGTTTTATTAATAAATCTAGTTGGTACATTAGATGTGCCTAAAAATCCTGTGCAAAAAGAAAGATATGGCTTTGGGAATGCGATGATGAAAAAACAAAATGCTTTGTCCCTAAGGCCCAAGAAATGCCTGGGACCTTAAGGGGTTAATGAAGCTAAATTGCAATACTATACACAACCTATGGAAAGGAGTAGAGCTGTCCTAAAAGAAAGCAGACCATTTTTAAAGGGAATCTATCATCAGCTTTTCACTACCCCATACGAGAGCAGCATAACGTAGGGGCAGAGAGCCTGATTCTAGTGATGTCACTGGGCTGCTGTCATTTTTTACAATTGGTTTTCTCTGCTGCAGATGTAGCAGTTCTCTGAATGTTGAGCCCTGTATAACCCCGCCTACACCACTGATTGGTAGCTTTCTGTGTATAGCCCCGCCCACACCACCTCTAATTGCTTTCTGTGTATAGCCCCACCCACACTACTGGCAGCTTGCTGTGTATAACCACACCCACACCACTGATTGGCAACTTTCGGTATATAGCCCCACCCACACCACTGGTAGCTTCCTGTGTATAACCCCGCCCACACCTCGGATTGGTAGCTTTCTGTGTATAGCCCAGAAAACTGCTAATCAGTGTTGGGGGTGGGGTTAGACTAGAAGGCAGGAGACAAATAGTCCTGTAGTGATAACCTCCTGCTGATAAAACACTGATTGTATTGAAGCAGTCCAGTGAGTGACTCCTCTCTGGAATCAGGGTTTCAGACCCTGCATCCGGCTGGTATCAGATTACATATTAAAACCTGTACAACTCCTTTAATGAATTGAAAGAGGAAATGTAAATGTTATTGAACAACAAAACACCAAGGCCGTGCTAAACTGTGATGAAAATAACTCCACCATCATGTATCCAGCTTCATACCCTGATCAAAGAGCAAAATAAGTATCCAACCCTTTTCTGCAGTTTTTTATCCACCATTATCCGTCTATTTTAATATTGGAGACTTCTTTCAGAAAAGTTTCGTGCTTATCAAAGATATAAAGGCTGATTGGAGGCAGCAAGTGTGAGGTATATAGCGCCACGCCTGGGCATGGGATGTGGCAGGTATTGCATGTAATGTGAATAGTGCTGAGCTGCAATACCACAGGCAGCCAGTAGAGCGGCGCTCATCAAATGACATTTTTCTGAGTTAAATTGACCCCCATCTACAGTCTGAAACCCTCCGGGCTGAGAGATATTTAGGCTCCTTTAAACTTTAGGACGTAATTCTAATGGTCACACTTCTACCTCCATGTGCAGTAGAAAGTTTTTGCATAAAATGTAAAGGACGTGTAAACTTTTGCAACCACTACTTTTTATTGCTCTGGCTGTAGCAACACATAAAATTACAGGTGCTACAAACACTTTCCATCATGAATATCCGCACTAACGGTACCAAACGTGTCCTACCCCGAAGCCTCCCAGTACAAAGATCCTAAAAGTAACCGCTAACCTTTTTAGAAATGGGACCGGGAGTACGAGGAAGATTCAGTCCATCTACCCGGCACGCGGACTAACCACCCACAGACGATAGGCCGCCTTCAAGGGAAAATATCTGTTCATATTGAAAATTTTGTATATAAAAAAAAATTGAGCAATTGTGTAAATACTTCAGGTTTTTTCCTTGTACGTAGTTTTCTCAAGTCTCACCAAGATAAGTAATGCAAAGTTTGTTAGAAAATGTTCCATTTTGTATGTAGATTCAAACTGGGGCATGTAGAAATAATGCTGAGCAGTGAGTATCCCTTTAAGATTTAAAGGGGTTGTCCAGGATGTACATGTTTATGACCTAAAACCTAGGTAGTCAATATTAAATCCAGGATCGATGCCACCCCTCCCCACTAATCAACAGATATCAACGTACCAAGCTGGAACTGTTTGTTCCACCGTAGTGGCCGCTCATGGGTGCTGCAGATCAGCTACTATTCCAGTGACTGTTATCAGAGCTGCAGGACTCTGCAGCGGCTACTACACAGATCTTCTCGTGATAGATCATCAGTATGTTAGTCCATGGACACCCCTTTAAGGAAGGCAGTGGGTAAAAAGCTCATGTATAAAAGCCCCTGATTCCTGCTTTTATTTGCCTCCAGCCGTCATCCGTTTCATTACACCTTGACCTTACATTTCCATACACCTTGACCCTACATTTCCATACACCTTGACCTTACATTTCCATACACCTTGACCTTACATTTCCATACACCTTGACCTTACATTTCCATACACCTTGACCTTACATTTCCATACACCTTGACCTTACATTTCCATACACCTTGACCTTACATTTCCATACACCTTGACCTTACATTTCCATACACCTTGACCTTACATTTCCATACACCTTGACCTTACATTTCCATACACCTTGACCTTACATTTCCAAACTTTCAAAATTTTACCAAAATTGTGTCTTTTTGTTGCTACACATGTTATTATTTATTTGTATATTATAACTTGTATTGTTATTGATTTAATTTATATCTGTAAATAACTTGCTCGGGGGAAGGGGGCGTATTAACATTGGGACTTAAAAACAAAAAATCTGAATCTTTCACTACTATATCATTATTCTCTACCAGAAGTCAGATTATAAAAGGTCGGCCGGGAATAATAGACTAAATAATGGAGACTATTGTACGTCTTGTATTAATTATGGTGAACTTCTAGATCTCCGACGCCTCTGGGAAGAGTAAAACGCGCTGATATCACACGTCACAGCATATTTTACTTTCTCTAAGGCTGTGATTTGCCTTTTCCGAGGAAGTCAATGGAATCCTGGAGATTTTAAGGGCGGTTGCATTATTAGTGCCTGGGCTGTAATCTGGGTTTTATTACCTCCGGACTGTTCTAATATCAGCACAGAAGGCAAAGAATTGTGACAACTAGTGATGCGACGGGCATTTATCCCCGTTAGTGTGGATTGGCAGATCGGATGCCCAACAGTTGCTCCATTCATTCCCTGTGGAGTTGCCAGTAAAAATGGAGTTCAGCTCTTGGCAAGATCCTAGTGAATGAATCGAACATCCGATCTGTCTCCATAGGGCCCCATTGGGGGTCTAAAAGTGACCCATTCTACCATCCAGTGTGGCTTCCAGTGGTCAGACCCCTAGCTATTCTTTGGATGGGCGATAATTGTTTTCACCGGACAACCCCTTAAATAAGTCAATGGGCTTTCAGAAGAATTTTTTTTTATTTTTTTTTTTTTAGATCTTTCATTTTTACTTTTTGTCACTAATGACTAATAAAATATACTAATTACTGACAAAAAAATAAAAATGAAAGATCTAAAAAAAATATATATATATTTTATTTTACCAAAAAATTATAAAAGCATGTAAAAATAAAATACTCCTCAATTAGTCTCTTTTAGGGTCAAAATAGTTAACATAAGTGATTAAAAAAATTAAGACTCCCTCATAAATAATATAAAGCTTTCCACAGCTGGAGCGACATGAAGTTGACACGTTTCGCATTGTATTCTCCCTAATTTTTTAGGGGTTTTTTTTTTTTTTTGCCCCTGGGTTTCCCGGTACAATGGCACTTTTTTTCTTGAGTAGTTGTTACACATCAGTGTTTCATTATATATTATTATATCTGTAATATAATCGAACCATATGTCATTATAATTCACAGTTCTTGCCATGAATGTATTATATTTTGTTAATTTTTTATATTTTGTTTTTTTCTAATTATTTCAAAAAATTGTTATTGTTTATTTTTATTTTTTTCGGGGGAGATGTCAGTCTCATTGCAATAATACAGACAGGTGCTGCGTATCCTGGTCCAACATTTATGTCTGTAAATAGATCCATTTTATGGGACATATTTAATTTTTCAAATGCATATTTTATTTAAATATTACGACACGTCCGCTTATTATTCAAGTGGATTCAATGGATTATTGTATTTTAGTCTATTCTCTAAACATTTCTGTACACTGTATTATTGATGGACTTGCACTTGCGTTTTTGAGTGCATATACAATTTTGTGCACTATTAATAAAGTTGATTTACAAGAACACAATGCTTTGGCTTTCTGTATAAATTTATACAATAATTTTTTTTTTGTATATACAGTGAGTTGAAAAAGTATTCATACCTTATGAACTTTTTCTATTTACACCCACAAACTTAAAATATATTTTATTGGGATTTTATGGGCTATATGAACACAAAGTAGCAAGTATTTGTAAAGTGTAAAAGAAATGATGCATAGTTTTCTAAATATTTTACAAATATAAATATGAATATCGTTAGGTGCATTTGTATTTAGCCCCTTGTAGTCTGATACCACTAAATAAAATCCTGAGTGACCAATTAGCTCCAGAAGTCACATAATTAGTAAATTGTGTCCTCCTATGTGTAATTTATTCTCAGTATAACTACAGCTGTTCTGTGAAGACCTCAGAGGTTTGTGTGAGAACATCACGGATCAAACAGCACCATGAAAACCAAGGAGCACACCAGACAGGTCAGGGATAAAGCTGTGGAGAATGTAGGGCAGGGTTAGGTTATAAAAAAAAAATATTGCCCTAGCTCTGAACAGCTCACGGGTCACAGTTCAATATATAATCCAAAAATAGGAGTATGGAACAACTGCAAACCACCAAGACATGGCCATCGACCTAAACTGACATCCTGCAAGGAGAGCACTAATTAGAGAAGCAGCCAAGACGCCCATGGTCTTTGGAGGAGCTGCAGAGATCCACAGCTCTGTCCAGAGGACAACTATTAGTAGTATACCCCACAAATCAGGCCTTTACAGAAGAGTAGCAAGAAGAAAGCATTTGCAGTGTGCAAAAAGCCATGTAAGGGAACCAAGTAGCATGTAAAAGAAGGTGCTCTGGTCAGGTGAGACCAAAGTAGAACGTTTTAGGCTAAATGCAAAACGCTATGTTTGATTGAAAACTAACACTGCACATCACCCACAAAACACCATCTCCTCCATAAAACATGGTGGAGGTATCTTGCTGTGGAGAAGCTTTTCTTCAGCAGGGGCAGGGAAGCTGGTCAGAGTTTATAGAAAAATGGTTGGAGCTAAATACTGGGCAATTCAGGAAGAAAACCTGTTAGAAGCTGCCAAAGACTTGAGATTGGGGAGTGGGGCTTAGGTTCACCTTCCAGCAAGACGACAACCCTAAACAAACATATTATGTGACCAGTCCAACATGAAAAATTTGGTGAAAGTTTTTTTTTGAAGGGGATGGTCACTGTTAGCTTTAAATGTGCTCCTATTATTATAATGTATTACTTGCTAATGCATTTGTAGTAGCAAAACTGCACAATTTTGCCAATACGCCATGGTCCAGCATCACCAGTTTCAGCCTTTTGCTTTTGCTAAGCTCATCATCAAAGCTGCATGTGGAGTGGACTGACTGCTGATTGCAATGGCTAAGCCATCCTCTTATCATAGCAGTAGCTGCTTTTTTGTTTTGTCAGTTGGATAGCCCCTTTAAAGAAGCGCTCCCATCAAACTTTTTATCCTATTAATTTATTGCAATCATTATCTTACTGTACTGTCTGCTTGTTGCAGAGTCCTCATTCTGTAAACTTTAGCTACTAAATGAGGTTAATCCATCATGTTTTCCGGTTAGTCGCCGTTATGTTCCAATGTTATAGATTGCCTAGTATTGATTGGTGAGGGCTATCCGAGCATGCTTGTTTTTCAAAGATAGACTATATTCTATGTGGTTGTTCATGTCTCGTTTTTGGTGCCCCTCCCCCACGTAGACGTGCATCCGTTTTGATCCAAGACATGGATCAAAATCATCCATACAAGTCTATTGCTCCATGAACCTCACTGACCGCACATGGAGGCCATTTGTCTAAAACCCGTGTGCTGTCTGTTTTTAACATTGCAGTGAATCGGAGCAGGTCGGCAATATTTTATTTGCTTTTTCATATGAGACAAGCCAGCATGTTGATGATGCAGGACGCTTCATTCATGTCAATTAAAGCTAGACTTTGGGTCACTTGTGTTAATTGATGATGTGACTGAAGACAGAAACAGCTGGGTGAATTCCGAAGTGTACAGGGCGATACTTTCTGCTCCGATGCAACCAAATGCAGCAAGGTTGATTAGATGGCGCTTCACATATCACAGATGGACAATGACCCAAAACATACCGTGAAAGCAAAGAAGTGGAATGTTCTGCAGTCAGAATCATAGAATGTTAGAGTTGGAAGGGACCTCCAGGGTCATCGTGTCCAACCCCCTGCCTTGTCCGGCCTCTGATTGAAGACTTCCATTGAAGGAGAACTCACCACCTCTCGGGGCAGCCTGTTCCACTCATTGATCACCCTCACTGCCCAAAAGTTTTTTCTAATGTCTAATCTGTATCTTCTCCCTTTCAGTTTCATTCCATTGCTTCTCGTTTTTCCATGTGAAACTGAGAATAATGATGATCCCTCTACACGGCGACAGCCCTTCAGATTTTTGTAGTCAGTTATTGAGTCTCCTCTTAGACTTCTTTTTTGCAATCTAAACATTTCCAATTATATATTTTATATTACCGTTCTCGTAGGACACAGTTTACAGTCCGCTCACCATCCTGGGAGCTCTTCTCTGAAATTGTTCCAGTTTTTCAATGTCTTTTTAAAAATGTGGTGCCCAGAACTGGACACAGTATTCCAGATGAGGCCTGACCAAGGACTTCACGTGATCTAAACTCTATGCTTCTCTTAATACATCCTAGAACTGTTTGCCTTTTTTTCTGCATCACACTGTTGAGCAGTCTTTTATGTATTAGTATAGTATAGTTTTCACCCGTGCTGTTGCTTAGTTCTATTCCTCCAATATTCCTCCCAATAGTGAACTCAATCACCAGGTATCACCCCATCGAGCTGCAGTTCACATGATTAGGACAAAACTTAAGCAGAAAGACCCACAGACAAGTAACAACTGAATTCAGTAGCAGTAAAGCCCTGGCAAATCATCACAAAGGAGGAAACCCAGCGCTTGGTGACATCCATGGCTTTCAGACTTCAGGCTGCCATTGCCTGCAAAGGATTCTCTACAAAGTATTAAAAATGACAATTTTATTTAAGGTAAACTTAATTTATCCTATTACTTTTGAGCCCCTGAAATGAGGAGACTTCGCAGAAAAATGGTTGCAATTCTTAAAGGGAACCTGTCAGCAGGATTGTGCACAGTAACCTACAGACAGTAACCTAAAACGAGACCTGGTGATGAAATCCGTCTTGTGGTTGTTGTGTAATCTTTATTTTCAATTGTGTGTTAGATATGCTCGTGCCCCGGGGCTGCCTGTGGGAGTCTTCATGTGGTGCTCATAATACAGACTGCTGACAGGTCATTGAGCCCTCAGTGACTTGCCCCCTAGTTTACATACTGAATGTAATATGCTTAAAAAAAAAAAAATTCCCATTCAGCACGATCGCATCTATAATATCCATGTAATTATTTTATTTGGTGATATACATGTATTCAGAAAAAAAAATTCTCTCAAAATGGCATCGGCTGTGTCTCCACCAAGTTCATTACATGAACTAATGTAAACCCTCAAAAAAAAAAAAAAAAGTGAAATTCCAGGTTGTGAGGTAACAAAATGCAAAAAATGCCAAGGGGGTGAATACTTTCACAAGCCACTATATCTCTTCTCACAACTCCCGAGTTGACAAGGAAGGAGAAGACCGGGTTTCTCAGTGTGTCCGCGCTGACCACACACGATGGAAGTGTTCTTGAAAGCTTTATTGTGCCGACGCGTTTCGTGGCAATCTGCCACTTCCTCAGGGCCAAAGATTTCCAACTCCGAGTTGTGCTGTTGCTCTGTTATTCCTTTTGGAAAGATTTGAATGCATCAATAATTTGGTGTTTGCGTTTCCACTTGTCAAACAGGCATGCCCCTCCTCAGCCAGATACTGGTCGCACTCATTGGACAGGCTGTGTAGGGACACACCCTCCAGCGGGAAACACCCAGTTGTCAATTAACTCATACATTTCTAAGAGGAATAACGGAAAGACAATAAAACAGAGTTACTTATAAGAATCCAGCAGCTAGGTCCCAAGAAAGGAATGGTATCATCTCGGGTCTGCCATGTAGATACATCGCCATAGAAAGCTTAAACCAAAAAAGAAAGTGTGAAGCCCAAGTCCAAAAATATTAAAAAGGTATAAATTTATTAATTACCACATCCATTATATAGCAAAGTGCCTAGTGGTCCCAGTAGTAGGGAAGAGCGCCAGGTATAGGGTGGATAATAAAGCAAAGGCAAAAATATTACACGTCTATAGCAAAGTGCCCAGTGCATATAGCGCCATCCCATACCCCTGGTACCTTACACACAATGTGGTATAGCTGGATCCACTCCGTAAAGCCCCAACGCGCGTTTCGCGTTGGCTTTGTCAGGTGGCTATGCCATAGAAAGGCCTAAAGTTCCTGCACATTTCCCATTCACTACAAGTAAAAAATAACCAAACAAACTGATCCTGAGTCCATCGCTTTGACTTTTATGGTGTGACATTGATCTAGGAAAGCTTCGTAATCCACAATAACTTGTCATAATTGGGCAATAAGTCAATGAGCTCTCTCTACAGCCAAGAACCTCTCTTATCTATTAACTGCCAAACCCGTAACTCAGGTCATCTGTTTCCTATTTTAATAATGACTAAACTGGGAACCAAGTATAACAACGCTGAAGGATTAAGGATCTCATGATAGAACTTGATTTACACCTTCCCAAAACTTCACGCCATCCCCTTTCTGTAAGGGGGAGAGGGTGCCTTCTCATAAAATTCAGTGTACAATATTGAATAAGTCATAATTACAGATGAGCAAAAAAAATTACTGTTGAATTTAATTTGTAGTTGAATTGTACAAGAATCCACATTTGCAAAAATGCAGATTTTTTTTTTTTTTTTTGGTAATTTGCTTCAGCGCGGAGAAAGGCCATCAAAATGCAAAAAATAACTCCTTATACTCGCCTTACTGCTCACCTCTTGGGCCCCTCTGCACCACCCATCCGGTCCTCACCACATCTTCAGATCATCGCTGCTTGTAGTGAAGCCCCTTCTCACACTCGGCTGGGACTTCAGGCTTTGGTGAAGCTCAGGAGGCCTTAACACCATGACATACGCCATGAACTTGAGCATGCATCTGCAGAACCCTTCCAGACTGCTCATGCTTTGATGAGGCGCCAGAGCTCTTGCGCATGCGTGATAATTTCAGCACAAACAAATACAATCTGAAGATCCGGCACGGAGTAGACAGGTGACAGTGAGGAGAGCAGGGAACGGACAGGTGAGGAGTGAGATATTTTTTTAATTTTCTACATCCTAGGTTAAATTTGCACAAAATAACTTCTCTGCGAATCAAGTTTGCCAGAAAAACCTGTACGAACAGGCAAATCCAAATTTTGCCTGATCCGCTCATCTCTAGTTGCATATTAGTTCCTGAATGCCACACTGTCAGGATATAGCATTACATAGCTCATGGGTGGAAGTGAAGACAATCAAAGCTACTCTATTATCCCTCTAAATACTCTGCTCTGAATAACAGAAGTAACGGCCTTACCACCTTTTTCGTTCAGGTTATTGATTTTATTCATCTTCACCAAAGACCATATGCATTCAGAATCTCATCCAGTACTGTCCTCTTTGTGGTCAGTGAGGTAGAAAGCTCACTGACTTACCTGTGTGTCCACCATTAGCTTTCTGCAAATTTATTTCAAGACTAGGGATGAGCGAACTGTAAAGTTTGGGGTCTGTACTGGACACCCAGGGCCACCATCAGGACATTACTGCTCTTACTGGCATATGGGGCCCAGCGAGCAGAGGCGGCCCGCAACTAATCGTGTGTCCTCAGAATGAAGGTCCGTGCCTCAGATGAATCCTAGGCCCTGGCCAGGTAAGGAGAAACTTTTTTTTTTGTAAAGCCGCATTATACTACTATTGGGGTCCTTTATACTACTGTGGGGGTGCATTATACTATACTATATTATACAATCTTACTTCACCACCCTCATCACCTCACTATCCAACAACCCAAATTGACCTTTTGAAACCTTAAGTACAGGCCCCCATCACCATCCTCAGCGGTGAGGATCTGACTACTTATTTCCTAGAATAAATCAAGCACATCCATCAGGATATCTCAGCCCAATCTTCTCAGTGCCTGGATCCCCTTCCCTTCCCTGCTGCACCTCAAGCTCACTAGACATCTTTGAGCCTGTTTCAGAAGAAGTTTCCAAGCTCTTCACTTCTGCTCGGCCTACAACCTGCAACAGTGACCCCATTCCCTCACATCTCCTGCAGTCTCTCTCACCAGTGGTCACCACTCACCTGACTACAATATTTAACCTCTCTTTTTCTTCAGGTATCTTTCCCTCCTCATTTAAACATGCCATCATAACCCCTTTACTTAAAAAGCCATCCCTGGACCAGAACTGCACTGCTAACTACAGACCTGTCTCTAACCTTTCCTTCATCTCTAAACTCCTGGAACGCTTGGTCCACTCCCGTCTAATCTGCTATCTCTCGGATAACTCTTCTCACCCCTTACAATCTGGTTTCCGCTCTTTACACTCCACTGAAACTGCCCTCACTAAAGTCTCTAATGATCTAATAACAGCTAAATCCGAAGGTCATTGCTCCCTGCTGATTCTCCTGGATCTCTCTTCCGCATTTGACACTGTGGATCACCAGCTCCTTCTCACTATGCTCCGCTCCATAGGCCTCAAGGACATAGCCCTCTCCTGGTTCTCCTCCTACCTCTCTGACCGCTCCTTCACTGTATCCTTTGTCGGCTCCTCTTCCTCTCCTCGTCCCCTTACTATCGGGGTTCCGCAGGGCTCAGTCCTAGGCCCCCTCCTCTTCTCTCTATACACTGCCCCTATTGGACAATCAGCAGATTTGGGTTCCAGTATCATCTCTATGCTGACGACACCCAATTATACACTTCTTCCCCTGACATCACCCCTACCCTAATTCAAAATACCAAGGATTGTCTGTCTGCTGTCTCTAACATCATGTCCTCCCTCTACCTGAAACTAAATCTCTCCAAAACGGAACTTCTTGTGTTTCTCCCCTCTACTAACCTCACTCTACCTAGCATGCCCGCTGTCTTGGGGTCATATTCTACACCAAACTTTCCTTTACTCCCTATATCAGATCACTCACTCGCTCTTGTTCTGGATCACTGCGTTGAGAAACACGTGATGGTGTCTTCGCGGTGTTGGATGTTTTGATCTCCCCGAGGTCATTCATCCTTATGTTTATAGTCTTTTCACTAGGCACTGCTCCTAATAGCCAGTTTCCTACTCCACACTGATGAGGGGCAAATACCCCGAAACAGCTGTCTGTGGATGGATACCATGTTTTGGCATAGGTGGTTTTCCTTTATTGGATGCTGCCCTTCCCGTGGTTGTTCCTTCCCGGTGAAAGACCTGGCTATTCATTGCTTGCGTTGAGAAACACGTGATGGTGTCTCCACGGCTTTCCATCTGGTACCAGTCATTACACTGGCTACATATTCGCTACAGGGTCCAGTATAAACTCATCTCTCTCACCCACAAAGCTCTCCACAGTTCTGCACCGCCTTATATCTCCTCTCTCATCTCTGTCTATCGCCCTACACGTTCCCTCCGTTCTACAAACGACCTAAGACTAACATCCCCCGTAATCCGAACACCGCACCTCCGTCTACAAGACTTCTCTCGTGCTGCGCCAGCTCTCTGGAATGCACTTCCCCAGACGATCAGACTGATACCTAGCCCCGACCTTTTCAAGCGCGCTATGAAAACCCATCTCTTCTAACAAGCCTACCACATCAACTACTCAGTAAACTAACTTTGCCCTGTTCCCTCCTTCCAAATATTATTCTGAATCTGCACCCTACTATTCATCTGTCTCCACACCCTCCATGCACACGATAACTGCACTTGATACTTGACTATTGCACTTAAACACACAGGCTGATGACCGGATCATGCAGCTTTATATGAAATCCCTATTTATTATAATTGCCAGACCTGAAATAACAAGCACTTTTCACCTATTGTGTCCCCCCCATTTCTTTGTAGATTGTAAGCTTGCGAGCAGGGACCTCACCCCTAATGCCACTGTTTAAATTGTCTTAACTTGTACTGAATGTATTGCCTGTACATGTCCCCGCTTAATTGTAAAGAGCTGCGGAATATGTTGGCGCTATATAAATAAAGATTATTATTATTATTATACTACTGTGTCTCTTCTGCAGATCTTCTCCTTTTCCCTCTCTTTTCTCCATTTCTCCATATCTTTTGCTCTGCATGGCCGTTGTGTCTTTTGCTGTCCTCCAGCTTATCTGAACTGCCCAAATCCTTGCTAACTGCCCATTTTGTTCTCTCATGCTCGCTCTGCTGCTCTCCTCTTGCCTCACTGCAAGCTGTCCTCAGTATCAGCTTCCGATTGATCTCTTCCGCCCACCCTCCAGGGTCCATCCTTCTGACGCACTCACCCCATCACTCATCGCTCACGGCGACTCTACCTTGGACCACACCTCTTTCACTCATCGTTTCTTATACGCTAGGCCGTACTGCATTTTGAACTGCGCCATCTTCTGGAATATGACTCCCATTCTTGGCCGAACCCTGGCCTCAGTACATTCCCTCTTCTGGGTTGAACCTCCAACGGGCAGAGCATCTTTTTGCATCCTCAGGCGCCGCGCACTCCCACGATGGGCTGGACTTCTTCACCTCAGACCACAGGTTGCCGCCATCTTAGTGCTGTTGGCCGCCATCTTAGTTTGTTCAATTTCAGGTGCTTTCATTTCTGCATCATCATCCACCATTTTGGAATTTGTATGTTGTACCTTTTTAGGTTGCTCATTTTCATCAATTGCACCATGAGCATTCTTCACCCCGCCTTCTCAATGCGAGCAAGCTATGTCCTGCCGACTATGCCAAATGTAACGGGTCCCAGAGTGGTAGTCATGGGCAACTTTAGAACAATCTGCACCCCGACCCGCGATTGAAATAGGGGGATCTTTAGGTCCCTGGGTGTGTGTGGAGTGCAGTGTTTGGTGAGATAGATGTTCATACTCACCTGTGATTCGCCTATCGTGGTGCCAATTCTTTTGGTCTTCAGAATGAGACAGCACAACAGCTTGTACTTGCAAAGTTCTCTTTACTTATCAACACATTCAGATACAGGGACTAGCATCTAACATGTTTTCCTTGATGTTATTTCTCAGGCAACAGCACTTTCACGGTGATGATGGAGACAGACACAGTTCTTACACTACAGATCACTGCAGAGTGTTTCAGACCTAAGGGTAACTCCGTTTCCTTGGAACCTCGACTGTTCCTGCTCCCTGGCTATCCTGGATCAACCTTCTAGATTTGGCTTTGTGTTCCACCAGGTCCACTTTTAATCATGGTCCCAGTTCCAACAAACAGGAAAATAGAAATGGAGTACTATTCGATTATTCCTAGCGTGGTTGCCAGCTTTGAACAATAACTTTTTCAAGGTGAACACTTCGTGCCCCCAGGATCCTTAGGTAACAGCATTGGGGCGGTGTCCCAAGGCAAAAGGGCTTGTATTGCTGGTAGCAAGCCTTGTGGCGGCCCACCAGTTAGATCTAAAATTATACTACCAGTTTTCATCGGCAGCTGTTGTAATGTACGCCACTGAAGTTGACATTTTGGATCTGTGGGTGAAATTTTTAATCCGCTTCTGTGGGGGTACTCTGCCCCATGATCTGTGGTTGCAATTGGAATCAGCTTCTGTGGGGGAACTCTGTGAAATTTTTAACTGGACAGACGGTAGCAAGCCTCAGTCTCTGTGAAGGCACTGTTAAAATTTTTATTCATTTACTTAATATTTTACCATGATTGCTATGGTGACAGAACCCTGTTAAGTCATTTCTCTACCCACATTTCTTTGCAAGGCAATTGTCCTGCTCTTACCCCGATTTTGCTTCCTTTTGCAGCCCTTATGCCGACCATTTTACAGCAATTTTACAGCACTGAAGTTTGGGTCACCATTGAATTAAATAGGGTTCAGGGTCATCCACGGATCCGCTCTTCCCTATTCAAGACTCCAATTTTCACTCTATAAACAGAATATATTATCAACAAAGTGCTAGGAACGCCCTTCACAGGTTGTATTATCCCACGTCAAAACCACTGGGTGGCCAAACATGGACACACATAGCATAAACATCTCCCAACAGAGTATTGCACAACCATTTTTTTTTTTTTTTTACACAAAGCTAGCCAACTCTGAATATCTTGAGCCAAAAGGAAAGGTAGAGAGTGAACATATTTTTTACTAATGAAATTCTAATACTCACTTCTGTCTTTTTAATTTATTTATTTTTTTATTTTTATTTTATTAATATTTTTCAAAGATACAAAAAATACCATTGCCCTGTGTTAAATTTGCGACGACTATACCACAGTCTGGAATGTCTTACCAATTTGGTGCAGAATCCCCGTAGTTGAGAGAAGATCCTCCTACTTTTTCAGGTGCCGTAGTGAAATAGTGCAGAGACTGATCCTATGTGCGGACATATTACTGACGTATTAATACAGAATCATTATAGCACTGTTCTTTCCCAGAGCACATTACCTTTATACAAAAACCAAGGAGGGAAAGCAAAAAAAAAAAAATTTAAAATCCTTTTTAAAAAAATTTGAATGTTGAAAATATCCATAGTCTAAAGTAAACTTGGAAGAGGGGAAAAAAAAGTCTAGATAAAAGGGTAATAAAGTGTACACGTAATATGAAGAGAACACAAAAGTATGTTGTGGGTTACAAATTTGCTACCGTTTGAATATGAATCTCGTAACATGTCGTATGAAAACGAGTCCTCAAAACATGTAGGTCGACCGTTCTTCCGCAGTAGCAGACTTGTTTTTAATATCTTCAGAATGGGTTAGAACTTCTCCGATTGTTCTTACGGGCTGATAATCCAGTCTGATGATTTATCAGGGAAAATATTACAAGATAGGGAAGAGTCTGTGACGATTGTCTCCATATGTAAACATCAGCTAACCAGGTAGTTGTGCATTTCTCTGGAGTTAATACTTAAAACCACTCCTGAGTGATTACCTGCAAAGACCAAGAGAGAGAGAGAATTATTCAATGGATTGGTAGGTTTTTTTCAAATTTTTATTTAAAAAAAAAAAAAGAGGATAATTTTATCACAAAAATTTAAAATAAAAAGGTATAGTAAGAACAAAAGGAAAAAAAAAAAAGGAAAAATGGTGCTCTTATCCATGGTGGCTCTTGGATGTCCTTGTGAGTCGGTGGGGATCATCTATCAGTGGAAAGGTGCATTGATTCTCCGTTGGGTATTAAAGGATAACTCCACTTTGGAACATTGTTTTACAATTAGGAACTTTCTTTTTTTTAAAAAGATCTAGCTTTCTTTATCTTGTTGACATCTTGAGCTGCGTCATGTCTCCTTCTCCACATGAAAATTCTGATGGTGCCACTTGGAATCTGCCAAACTTTAAGCAATTTCTTCAATTTAATACTTAATTTTTCATAATCCCTCCCCATTCCATGGCCCCTTTTTCCACCCCCGGAATGGGCATTCTATCTGATAATGGCACAGCGTTTGCTTTAAGGAGGTTTTGAAAGGTTTTTGTGGCGTCGGGGAAATTTACCAAACCATTTGAGAGTCCGGGGCAGCTCCACTTTTCGAAGAGCCGTGTAGACATTCAGTTTGCCGAATAGGCTAAACAAAAGATGTACTCTGGTGAAGAGCAATAACCAAGTTTGGAATGAGTTACCCAAGGAAATATTAAGTTTTGTTCCGTTGGGTTTCCATTATTACTTTTTTTTATAAATCAGAAGGGTTACAAAATGCCTTTCCTCCTCCATATCTTTAACTCTTTTACAGTTAGCAATCCCTTGAATAGGTCCTTCAGAGTACAGAGGGAGAACATGTCAGCCTTCGACATCTGGCTGCAAATTGTGGCACTCATGAACAATACAAGATAAGAAAACTCATCCCTATAATATAATATATTAATGTTGAAAAGCGGAGTATCACTTTAAGAGTTACTATAATCTTAAGGGACAAAAGGGATGGGAATAGATATCCACCTGGCATGCCACTGACCTGCGATTGAACACTGGCAGGCATCGACAATAAAGGGACCTTGTAGCTGCTCAAGAATCCTCCTCTCCCAGAAAGTGTCACTGCAAGGCAATGGTGTGGAAGAATCCCAAGGGTGGGCCGTAAAAAAACAAACAAACAAGCAAAAATAAAGTATATGGGAAAATGAAGTAGAGGATGAGCAAGAGCTTCTTGATGAATGTGCAATGGATGGACGCTCAATGACTTAAAGGGCCACTAAGTTTATCAAGTAGAAGGTGGTCGATGTTTCCATTAAAAACAATCTTGAAGCGTACCTACCGTTGCAAAAAAAGCCTAAAAAAAACAAAAACAAATATCTCCACGGTGGCTCTCGGTACAGTGCAGTCACATCGTGTGTAATCTGCATATTTTCCTTCCCTCGGATTCCTTCAGTAAATGCACATTTTCCTTCTCGTTCTTATTGTGGCCTCTTCCTAGTGTGATGTCAAAGCTGTGGTGTGTGGTCTAAGCAAATCAGATGCTAGTTTTTTCTCTTTCACTGAAACTATCAAAATCTGCAGCTGCAGCTCCCTCCTCCCTCTCCTTTTATGTTATTTTTTTCTGGACATTTGTGATTATTTTCAGGTAGGGAAAAGACCATCTTTATACAAAGATATTATATATTTGCCATTGATTTATGCAAAAGAGGAGACGATAAGTACGCTTTAAGAAAATTATGTTATGCAGCCCCATGATTCTGGTCTTGCCGTAAATCAAAAATATATATATTTTTTACACGTTCTTTTATACCAGCTATGAACATTTTTAAGTGTTTTTCACTTTCATTACTTTTAGAGTTTAGTGGTCCTTTAAAAGGAAATAAAATCAAGCTATGGATTTTAATGGTTTTGTAAACGTAACATTCAATGGTGCTGAGCGCAAAGCATAAAAAAATATTTTTCGGTTTCGCAGGAGACGCATAATGCTGGTTGGCCATACTACATGTACAACACCAAGTTTACAGATCTAAAACTAGTACAGGTATTAGGAGATCCAGATCTCCAAAATGATGTATCACCAGCAACCAAATACAAGTGTAAGCAACGGTGAAACTATCCAACAGAACAGCAGAGAGACCTGGAGGACATTGGGAAATGATTAAGTGATCTTATATACAGTGGTTTGCAAAAGTATTCACCCCCTTAGCTTTTAACCTATTTTGTTACATTACAACCTGTGTTTAAATATTTTTGTAATCCGATTTGTGTGTGATGTATCATCAGCACTAAATAGTCAATTGGTGAAGTGAAGTGAGAAAAATAAAGGCATAAATTATATTTATGGCATCAAATAACTAAAATTGGCATGTGCATATGTATTCACCCCACCCCAGGCAATATTGCCTTGCGCAGGCGTGTACTCCGGAGGACAGAGAATGAACTTCAATCCAATATTGCGGCCAGCATGCAGCCAGTGGGTAAGGAAAGGGTGAATCAAACACCCGAAAACCCCGCCCATATGACCCAAAACCGGTCCCGCCAAATTCAGGTGACAGGTTCCCTTTAAGAGGAAATGTGTAAATGTATTGGAGTGGCCTAGTCAAAGCCCAGATTTTAATCCAATTTGAGAATCTGTGGTCAGACTTGAAGATTCACCAGAGGAAACCATCTAACTTGAAGGAGCAGGAGCAGTTTTGCCTTGAGGAATGGGCAAAAATCCCAGTAGCAAGATGTGGAAAGCTCAAAGACTTATCCAAAGCGACTTGCAGCTGTAACTGCCACAAAAAGAGGTTCTACAAAGTACTGACTTTAAGGGGGTGAATAGTGATGCACACACTAAAGTTTCCAGTTATTTTGTCCTATTTGTTGTTTGCTTCAGAAAAAAAAGAAAACCAAATGTTAACAGTTGTAGGCATGTGCATTACATGAACCGCTGCAAACCCTCAAAAAAAAAACAATGAAATTCCAGATTGTGAGGTAGCAAAACACAAAAAAATGCCGAAGGCGAGCGGGGGTACCATAAACAATTCCCAACTGAGCATAGTGAAATCAATAGCTGGTCATCTTGAATCACACATCTCGAGCTAGGTTGAGCCAAGAGCGAAAGTAAGGAAAAACATGTCTGTGGCTTATAAATCTTCCAGAAAAATTGTTTATTATTAGAGATGGGAGAATCGATTCACAAGACTCCAGTCTGGCCAGGTCACTAATCTGTGACTGCGGGATGGGAGCTTACAAGTGTCCTTACCTCCCGGCATTTCCAGCTCCTCTTTGATTCGCAGAGTTGGTGCCATCTCGGCACGTCACAATGCTGAAGTTGCACCAGATCGGCTAATCAACAAAAGAACCAGGAAGGTCAGGATGTAATAGCAGACTTACGGGGCTCCCTTCCAGCAGTTACTTTGGCTGATTGACCGAAGTCCAGCAAATCGATTCTCCCATCTCTATTTACTACAGTATAAAATGTTTTTCTTTAGAAAAAAAACCTATGATGGTTCCATAATGTCCAGTCGGATCAGTTACAGGCCTGTTTTGATGGTTTTGTTCACTGGGAAAAATACAATTTATCTGACTTTCCGCCTACAGATTCAGGCTAATAAATCTTCTGTGGGAAATTTGGACCTATGGACATGGGAATTTTGGTTGAAGCGGTTGTCCCCTACTAAATCTTAATGGTGACGTGGTGGTGTAAGAAATAATAAACCAGACTACACTCACCTACTGGACCGCCGCTGCTCCTCCTCCGGTCTCCTGGGATTAACATGGGATGGGGCAAAGCTCCGCATCCAGTCAGCAGATGTCGATCGGCTGCATCCTTCGCTCTGCCTGAACAGGAAGAAACACCTCTCCTCTTTACCAGGGGAAGGAACAAGGTCGGACGGGTAGGTGGGTAGTTTTTCATTTGTTCTTACACCACCTTGGCCCATTAAAGAGTAAACTTGTTAATGTATTTTTTAATCATTTTGTCCAGCATGGAACGTTACTAAACTTTGCACATCACTTTGTTAGGAGATTTGTCTTCATTCCTGCAAAATAAATTGCATGTAAGTGTATTTTCCCCAGTCTGTTTCCCGGCCATTAGCTGCATTGATTTCAGATTGTAGTCATTTGGAGTACAGATGATGGCAGTGATCGGTCAACATTCATAGGAAAGCGAAACTTTCACTGCCATCATCTGTACTCCAAATGAGCACTTTCTGTAATCCATGAAGGCAGGGAAATAGACTGGGAAACAGCAGGGATTTGGAAACTACTTACATGAATTATGGTTTTTTTTAAAGGGATGAAGATAAATTCCCTAATAAAGTGGTTTTCAAAGTTTCATAACTTTCCATGCTTGACGAATTTATGACATAGTTCCTTCTAGTCATAAAACTAATTAGGGTTCCCCAACCTGTGGCTCTCCACTTACTGCAGGACTACAACTTCCACAAGTGTTACTAGTGGTCTTTAGAGCGAATGTAGCTCCATTCCTCCATTTTACTCCTAGTAACATTCACAGCATTATATGAAAGAATAGGGAACTGGGAAATATGGGTCAGATTCTACAATAATGTGGGTATGTGGCATAGAGGAAGTATAAGGGCATAACATTTTGGTATTATTATGAAAAAAAGCAGTGTAAAATTCTAGTAACCATCTCAAAGTTGCCGACTGTGTCTTTGTCCATGAGGTCTAAGGGGCAACGTTTCTCCTTACGGAGAGTGACATACCAGCTGGCTTGTCAGGGTAAGGAGGCTTATTCGCCGTGCAATGCTCCTCTGGGAAATATGATATGCAAATTGCCTCTTCAGAGAAAAAGAGGACTTAACTCTATAGCGCTACCTGTTGGAAGTAGCGATCCTACAAGTCACAATCAACCCTTTAACGAGTCGTGCAATATGACTTAGGCAATTTGCATATTCTATTTCCCAGAAGAGCATTGCACGTTGAATAAGCCTCCTTACCTTGACAAGCCAGCCGGTATGTCACTCTCCATAAGGAGAAACGTTACCCCCTAGACCCCAGTCCAGAGCCTCTCACCTAGCCAAATCAGTTCTCATGCTTCGCACTGACGAGGGCCAACAGCCCGAAACACCGTGTCTGCGAATTGAGATACTGATTTGGCTTTTATCCTAAGTCATATTAGACGACTCGTTAAAGGGTTGATTGTGACTTGTAGGATCGCTACTTCCAACAGGTGGCGCTATAGAGTTTAAGTCCTCTTTTTCCCTGGAGAGGCAATTTGCATTCTTTGTCCGTGAGACGTAAAAAAAGGTAGATTATATTTGACTAATTTCAAAGTTTGCTTAATAAAAGGGAGATGACCTGTTAGAACAACTCTTGTTCACATGCTCTATTAGGGCGCTTGTATTCATAGATGGGGTGCCTCCTATTTGGGGTCATCCTCTATTGGTCAGCTTGGGCTACTGGTAGTTCTCTTTGGAGGACTCATCTAATTATGTGTTACATTGGCAAACACTCATTTGGATGGGCATCATGTAATACCACAGTTCTCCTTTAGTGGCCACTGCAGGAGGGAAGGGCAGCCACCCACAGCCCTGTCGATCACCTGGTTTTAAGACTCGAAATAAAATTATTATTATTATGATCTTTTCTTTTCCACGACCACTAACAGGAATGTTCACAGTCAGGTAAGGGAAGAGAACTGTCATAAATGACTGGGTTAAGGTCCTGCTATTAGGCAAGAAAGCAAAATATCAAACTTGTCAAAAATTCTCAGTGTAAACACAATACTTATGAGTTTCATGAACCAGTCAAAAAAACGAGAAATATCAGACCAACGAAAAGGTCTGAAGAGAATAAGAAGTTTCCAGTATGCTGACACATCTCTATTGTCATGTTGAAGGAGTATTCTCACGTTTTCCATAAACAGAGGATAACTTCCCGATCGCTGGAGGTCCGACTGCTGAGAACGGAGGCTCTGAAGAGCCAAGTATGAATGGAGCGGCGGTAGATCATGCACACCGCTGCCCCATTCATTCTTATGTAACCGCCAGAGATAAACAAATCCATAAGAATGGCTGGTGCGGCAGTGCATATGATGACCACTGCTCCATTCACATACAGTGGGTACGGAAAGTATTCCGACCCCTTTACATTTTTCACTCTTTGTTTCATTGCAGACATTTGGTAAATTCAAAAAAGTTCATTTTTTTTCTCATGAGGGTGTGTTTCCACGGTCAGGAAACGCTGCGTGTTTGATGCTGCGTACAGCCACAGCGTCGAACACGCAGCGTCCAGATGTTACAGCATAGTGGAGGGGATTTCATGAAATCCCGTCTCCACTATGCGTTAAAACGCGCAGGCGGCAGACCCACGTAAACGGACATGCGGCGCATCTTTCCAGAACGCAGCATGTATGCTTACAATGCGGCCACGCTCCATCGCCGCACCGTAAAACCGCATCTAACGATTAGTCACATGCGTGATAACTGCATAAACGCAGCTTACTACGCATGTCTCCTAATTTAAATAAGGTCTTACCTTGTCCCACCGCTGGAAGTCCGCGTCCACTGCAGTTCTCGCGATAACTTAGCTTTCCGCAAGAACTGCCGTGCACGTGACCGGGGATTATCTCCGGTCACTAGGCTGGTTCTTACGGTCAGCTGACCGTGAGAGCTAGAGTGTAGGTGATCGCCGGAGAGTTATCTCCATGGGTCAGACATCCAGATGTAGCAGAGCTGGACTCGTCGTGGGACACTCGTTATTAAGGACTGCGTCGGACACAGGGAGTATACTGTTGGTTTATTTTTTATTTTTTTCAGAAGATCGGTGGCTTCGCTTGGATTACCAGTGTAATAAAGATATCAAAACTGTGTGGTGTTTTATTTAATTAAAATACTTTATTCCGCATGTGTTTTATTAATCCTTTACCAACTATAGGATTAGTAATGGTAGGAGTCTTAATGACGCCTCTCCATTACTAAGCCGGCTTAATGTCACCTTACAAAGGTGACATTAACCCCTTATTACCCCATATGCCACCACTTCAGGGCAGTAGGAAGAGAGAGGCTAAGCGCCTTTCTGGCTATAAATTATAGGGGAACCCCACATCATTTTTTTGGGGAGTCCCCCTAATTTAATAGCCAGTAAAGGCTAAATATACAGCTGCCGACTGATATTCATAGCCTGGGAAGCTCCATGGATATTAACCCCTTCCCAGGCTACAAACATCGGACCCTCAGTCGCTGGCTTTCCCTCTCTGGCGCAGAAAATTGCGCGGGAGCCCATGCCATTTTTTTTTTTTTTTTTTTAAATTAAACAGATATTGCGTTTAAGGCCGGGGTCACACTTGCGAGAAACTCGCACAAATCTCACACCTCAATACCTGGCACTGCCGCCGGCACTCGGGACTGGAGAGTTCAGCTGCATAGAAATACATGCAGCCGCACACTCTGGTCCTGAGTGCTGGTGGCAGTGCTGGGTATTGATGTGCGAGACTCGTGCGAGTTTCTTGCAAGTGTGACCCCGGCCTAACGTAGATTTGGTGTGTGTATATGTCTTTATTTAAGGCCGGGATCACACATGCGAGAAACTCGCATCTTAATACCCGGCACTGCTGCCATCACCCGGGAGCGGAGTGTGCGGCTGCATAGAAATCCATGCAGCCACACGCTCCGCTCCCGAGTGCTGGCGGCAGTGCCGGGTATTAAGATGCGAGACTTGTCTGAGTTTCTCACATGTGTGATCTCGGCCTAACTCTTTATGTACCATTTTATTATGTTTATTACTAAACATCAGGCTTGGTATTATCTATCTATCTATCTATCTATCTATCTATCTATCTATCTATCTATCTATATATCTATCTATTATATCTATCTATTGTATCCATTATCTATCTTATCTATTGATATATCTATCTGTTATCTATCTATCGATATATCTATCTGTTATCTATAGCTATATCTATCGATAGATAGCTATAGATAGCTATAGATAGATAATAGATAGGTAGATAGATACAGTTAAATGAAAAAGTTTGGGCACCCCTATTAATCTTAAGCTTAATGTTATATAAAAATAGTTTTTTTTTTGCAACAGCTATTTCAGTTTCATATATCTAATAACTGTTGGACACAGTAATGTTTCTGCCTTGAAATGAGATTTATTGTACTAACAGAAAATGTGCAATCTGCATTCAAACAAAATTTGACAGGTGCATAAGTATGGGCACCTCACCAGAAAAGTGACATTAATATTTAGTAGATCCTCCTTTTGCAAAAATAACAGCCTCTAGTCACTTCCTGTAGCTTTTAATGAGTTCCTGGATCCTGGATGAAGGTATTTTTGACCATTCCTCTTTACAAAACAATTCCAGTTCAGTTAAGTTTGATGGTCTTTTTAAACATTACTGTGTCCAACAGTTATTAGATATATGAAACTGAAATAGCTGTTGCAAAAAAACAATTTTTAGAAAACATTAAGCTTAAGATTAATAGGGGTGCCCAAACTTTTTCATATAACTGTAGATCTATCTATAGCTATATCTATCCATCTATCTATAGATGTATCTATCTATCTATCTATCTATCTATCTATCTGTGTGTGTATTCTTCAATGGAGTACATAAAAGAAGAAGTTGGACAAGGAAATTACATTACAATTCTTTTTTTGTATATCTTTATTTAGCTTACAAAAACACACAATTCCTCATGAAAAAAACGCATAAAAAATGCAGGGGATCTGCCAGTGACCTCAGATGCAGATTTGGTGCAGATTTTACCTGCGTCAAATCCAGAGGAAATACTGAGCCATTCCTCACCGTGGAAACATACCCTTAATGTAAACTCTGCACCCCATCTTGACTAAAAAAACAAATGTAGAAATGTTTGCAAATTTAATAAAAAAGAAAAACTGAAATATCGCATGGGATGTTTTTCTGCTGCAGGGAAAGGACAACTGGTTGTCATTGAAGGAAACCTGAATGCGGCCAAGTACAGAGATATCCTGGATGAAAACCTCTTCCAGAGTGCTCTGGACCTCAGACTTGGCCGAAGGTTCACCTTCCAACAAGACAATGACCCTAAGCACACAGCTAAAATAACAAAGGAGTGGCTTCAGAACAACTCTGTGACCATTCTTGACTGGCCCAGCCAGAGCTCTGACCTAAACCTAATTGAGCATCTCTGGAGAGACCAGAAAATGGCGTCCACCAACGTTCACCATCCAACCTGACGGAAATGGAGAAGGATCTGCAAGGAAGAATGGCAGAGGATCCCCAAATCCAGGGGTGAAAAACTTGTTGCATGATTCCCAAGAAGACTCATGGCTGCACTAGCTCAAAAGGCGCTTCTGCTCAATACTGAGCAAAGGGTTTGAAGACTTATGACCATGTGATATTTCAGTTTTTCTCTTTTATTAAATTTGCAAAAAATTCTACATTTCTGTTTTCAGTCAAGACGGGGTGCAGAGTGTACATTAATGAGAAAAAAATGAACTTTTTTAAATTTACCAAATGGCTGCAATGAAACAAAGAGTGAAAAATGTAAAGGGGTCTGAATACTTTCCGTACCCACTGTAGGACTCTTCAGAGCCTCAGTTCTTCTAATTGATAGAGACCCAAGCAATTGGGAAGGTATCCTCAGGTACCACACCTCAGAATAGCCGTTTAAGCTATAGTTATGGGTCTTTACTACAAAACCGATTAATATTATCCCCTCCATACATCTTCCTGCCAGTTTTTGGTTACCTCTTGCATTTCCTAGCGTTTGTGTGTCCATGTCATCATCAATGAACTCTTCTCCCTGGATAATATTTTGTGTGTCTTCACTGTGATTCACAGGACTTGTCATCTCCTGCTCCTTCTCATTGTGCATCTGAGCGTAGACGTTCCTGCCGGGCATTTTCCTGTTCACACATAAAAACAACACTGAAGAACAGGAACCGCATGATGATTATGTTGGTAATTCTGTACATTAAGGCTTTATAACTTTTGGCATCTAAGAGATTTGCTTAAATTCACATGTCACCGGGTCAGAAGTGGCCAGTTTGTTACCTAATTTTATTCCTGCTGTTCTCTTGAGTATTCCATTTTTCGTTTTTTTTTCTTTAAATTGGCCATATGGTTCCAGAGATATGGACCTTTGTATTTGGTGCTAATTTTTAATGTTCTTTCTAACAGGGCATGGCTCACAGGATCATCTGGGATGTGTCTCAAAGGATCATCTGAGGCGTGTCTCAAAGGATCATCTGGGACGTTTCTCAAAGGATCATCTGGGACGTGTCTCAAAGGATCATCTGGGGCGTGTCTCAAAGGATCATCTGGGGCGTGTCTCAAAGGATCATCTGGGATGTGTCTCAAAGGATCATCTGGGACGTGTCTCAGAGGATCATCCGGGGCGTGTCTCAAAGAATTATCCGGGGCGTGTCTCAAAGGATCATCCGGGGCGTGTCTCAGAGGATCATCTGGGGCGTGTCTCAAAGGATCATCTGGGATGTGTCTCAAAGGATCATCCGGGGCGTGTCTCAAAGGATTATCCGGGGCGTGTCTCAAAGGATCATCTGGGGCGTGTCTCAAAGGATCATCTGGGGCGTGTCTCAGAGGATCATCCGGGGCATGTCTCAAAGGATCATCTGGGATGTGTCTCAAAGGATCATCTGGGATGTGTCTCAGAGGATCATCCAGGGCGTGTCTCAAAGGATCATCTGGGACGTGTCTCAAAGGATCATCTGGGACGTGTCTCAAAGGATCATCTGGGATGTGTCTCAAAGGATCATCTGGGATGTGTCTCAAAGGATCATCCGGGGCGTGTCTCAAAGGATCATCTGGGACGTGTCTCAGAAGATCATCTGGGACGTGTCTCAAAGGATCATCCGGGGCATGTCTCAAAGGATCTTCTGGGGCGTATCTCACAGGATCATCTGGGACGTGTGTCATAGGATCATCTGGGGCGTGTCTCACAGGATCCTCTGGGGCATGTCTTTAGGTTGCTTTGCATAATTATTCTGTGAATTACGCCCCCTCTAAGAAGATCATAAAAAGCAGCACTAAATAAAAAGGCCCATATCTCTGGAATCATATGACAGATTTAAAAAAATAAAAACTTGGAAGACCCAGGGGAGTAGCGGGAATAAAATAAGGGCAAAAACAGATAATTTATGGTGACAGGTCCTCTTTAAGGCCCTATGTACTCTAAAGGCAAAAGCTACTTTTAGATCTTCAAATCTTCTACTATTCGTGTTCATGTCTCGGAATGATTGAAAACCACTTGTTTCTTCACAGAAAGCTATTAATGTGGTAAAGATAATTCATTAACGAGGTTTTCCGACAAATAAAAGTTAATTTTGTTCACTAGATCTTGGAATAAAAATAATTTCCACAATTGGATGTGATTAAGACAAATGTTCCTGTGCTGAGATAATCTTATAGATGCGCCCTGCTGTGTACTGTGTAATGGCCGTGTCTGACCGTGCAGGGACATGGTCTGATCATTCCACAGCTCCTGGGCAGAGCACACCGCACACCACTAGCTCAAGTGCTCTTACCACTCTGCATTAAAGGGAACGTGTCTTCAGAAAATGACCTATTTTATATCAGGTTTCTTTGTTAAATGTATTTTTAAAACATTTTGATGTTTTTTTTTATTTTAGACATCATTATCCACATTAAATAAATCTGAAAACTTTAAACTTTCACACTGGCTTCTAGGCCTTATACTAGACTCATACTTTTTGCGCTATACAGAAGACTTTTCAGCAGTCTCATTATCATAACAGACAACTCCTTCATCCTGTGACATTCACATCTGCTGGACTGAAGCCGATCCGTATCGGACTCCGATATCACTGAATCCATCCATGGATGTAACTTGCCTCTTGAACTTATACAGAATGAAAGCTCCGACCGCTACAAGACAGATGGCGAAGATGATCACGATTGCCCAGTAACCTCCTGCTCCTCCAATCGCCCGTGACTCTGCAGGAGAAAGCACAATATGTGGGTTAAGGAGAGTGCACCATAGCTGGGGTAGAAGATTAGGGTTGTGCATGTTTATACCGCTGTGTCCTATGTGTAATAGGGTATCTGTATCACAGTAGAGGAAAAACCCATTCATACTAAGAATCGAATTCCTGGAAATCAACACAAAGACTTTTTTGTTTTTCACAATCACCGATGACTTTTAGGGAAATAAAATGCAAATTAGCTCTCGTACAGACGAACATTGTCTCTCTAGAGTCACCTGTAGGTAGCCACCTTGTAAGTCAATGTCTGACCTATTAAAGAGATCTAAAATAGAATTGGGATGTCAGCCAAACCAGAAACCTCTTCGGTACAAAGTAGGGATTTAGTTAGTTGGGTAACAAGGTGCAAAAACTCTGAAAAAATAGTGTCTACAGATGAGTCTTTCTGATTTGGCTGATGTCACCGGTCATGCTTCTAAGCTTTTTAATGGGTCGGACACTGTCTTATGGGGTACTCACTCCAGACCCCAGAGCATAATAAATGTAATACCTCACCACTCAGCTCTACGGCTGACCTGCTGCTCGCTGCCACCAGTCCGGTCCTCTTCTTTCTGTTGTCACACCGCAATTCCGTCTTCTTCACCATGGACTAACACTCTTCAGCCCGGTCACGACATTACAACGTGTAGTGACATCACCTCATGATGAGCAGTGACTCCCAAGTCCTCATCATGGCCAGAAGTAGTGGCCATATAGTGAAGAGGCTAAATATGCGATGCGTGACGGCAGTAAGACGAGGACTGGACGGCGGGAAGATGGAGAGGTGAGCGGTTAGACAAGTATTAGTTTTTTTGATTTTACCATTTTTTAGCCCTAAATGGCTCACCAAAATAGAGTCCAGGCATTTTTTTTTGTGAATTGTGAATCGTAACGCAAAGTGATCAAATTTGTGTGGAACCGCAAATTTCTGGAAATTCGCCTCAAATTAGATCCTTAGCTGATTGATCCTCTCATCTCTAGCTATAATACTTACCTATTAGTAATGGCCACAAAATCACATCTACATATTTGTTAAAATAAAGAAAAAGTGGACAAGCCCTTTAAAATGGATAAAAACCCCATCCATAATACATCCATTTACTTTATCCTTATGTCCTCTATAGAGGAAACCGTAACTGCAAAATAATACGGACTCATATGGTAGATGTAGTCTGTGTATACTAAGGTGACAAACAAAATGGTACAGCTCACCCTTTCCAAAATTAATCCAGTCCAGTGGGGTAGCCCGGAAATCCCCCCACTGCATGGCATTCTAGTTAGATACGACCAAGAAAGGTAAAGGATCCAGAGTTCTAGTATATATAAAGACTAGTGTTGAGCGATACCTTCCGATATTTGAAAGTATCGGTATCGGATTGTATCGGCCGATATCCGAAAAATATCGGATATCGCCGATACCGATACCCATACCCGATACCAATACAAGTCAATGGGACACAAATATCGGAAGTGATCCTGGATGGTTCCCAGGGTCTGAAGGAGAGGAAACTCTCCTTCAGGTCCTGGGATCCATATTCATGTGTAAAATAAAGAATAAAAATAAAAAATAGGGATATACTCACCCTCTGACGCGCCCTGGTTGCAACCGCTGCAACCGGCAGCCTCCGTTCCTAAGAATGAGCGAGTCAAGGACCTTCGATGACGTCGCGGTCACGTGAGCGGTCACGTGAGGGGTTACGCGACCAATCACAAGACCGCGACGTCATCGCAGGTCCTTCACTCGCTCATTCTTAGGAACGGAGGCTGCCATTTGCAGCGGTTACAACCAGGGCGCGTCAGAGGGTGAGTATATCCCTATTTTTTATTTTTATTCTTTATTTTACACATGAATATGCATCCTGATCCCGATTCCCGATATCGCAAAAATATCGGAACTCGGTATCGGAATTCCGATACCGCAAATATCGGTCGATACCCGATACTTGCAGTATCGGAATGCTCAACACTAATAACGACAACAAATTTTATATATTCCAGGACTAAAAACGTGCTCAAAACATGTTAGTTTTTATGGAGAGTATTCACTTCAACCTTTTGCAATGTATATTTTTCACTTTTTAAATTAAATTAAAACAAAAAGTGATAGCTGAGACCGGGCTGTTTAACCACCTAAATGCCATGATCAATAGCGATTGCAGCATTTAGAAGCAGGGAAAGGCAGGGGGCTTCCTTTCCCGTCAGATCGTCACCCCCGCGTCATCATCGCAGGCTGACGATAGTTGTTATGGCAGCCCGAGGTCAAATGAGCATTGTCTAAGTGTCTTCTGTCAGTGCAACACTGACAGGTATGAAGCATTGCAATAATTGCAACCAGTGATCAGAAAAATAAAAGTTGGAAAAAAGTTTTAAAAAATTATTATTTTTTTTAAATCACAAAATAGAGAACAAAAAAAATGAAAAATTATTATACCAATACAGTTTATGTAAAAAACAAAAACAACATATTTGGTATCGCTGCATCCGTAACTACCTAACTTATAAAACTGTCACACTAGTTAACCCCTTCAGTTAATGTAAAAAAAAGAAATAAAAAACATCACATCGCCAAACAAAAACTTGATCGAAACAACAAATTTAAATAACATTGGTATTGCTGTAAGCCTACTGACCTGAAGAATAAAGCTACCTTATTGCTTTTAAGATACGGTGAACAGCATAAAAAAATCACCAAAAATACAATTCCTGAATCGCTGTTTTTTGTTAATTTCACCTCTCAAAAATCAGAATTGAAAGAGCTCAAAAATATTACGTGCCTGAAAATGGTACCAAAAAAATTTCAACTTTTCCTGCAAAAAACAAGTTCTCACATGACTGTCAACAGAAATATAGAAAAATTATAGGTCTCAAAATATTACAATGACAAATTTTGTTTTGTCAAAAATATTTTTTTAGTGTGTGATATTTTTTAGTGTGATATTAGGCTCAGCTCACATTTATCCTGCGCTCTGTGCTGAGTGCTTACATCGGGGTTTCCGTGTAATTTTCCGAAATACGTGATTAAAACGGAACCCCTGGTGGAAGATTCCCTATAATAAGGCAGATGGAGATACTGGACTGTCTGTCCTATGATCTGGCAGTATCTTTTTACACGTGTATAAAAGTACGGTCGGCCACAGTTTTGCGCACCTCTGAAAAGAAGGACACCTCTGAACAGAGTCAAGATGGAATCCAGAGTAACTCTGCTGCCTCATTATAGTGAATGGATCCACTGCGGGTTTTATATAAATCACGTCATTTGGAGATTTAGATTGAAACCCCAATGTAAGAGCTCAGCATAGAGAACACGATAAAGGTGATCCAAAATGTTCCCAATAAAAGCTTCACATTAATCCACAAAAAAGGAAGTCCCCACTCAGGTTCGTCATCTGTCAAACCGTCGCCCGCCAAAAGAAATCCAGCGAATTCTGCACTCCCAAATCCTAATCCACCTCTCACTTCTGAACCCCACATGTTTGGCATTTCTGTAGTGATGAGAGCCATATGATCCATTTTTTCCTCTTACCTTTGTCAAAATAAAAATTTTGAGGCTAAAGCAACATTTTTGCAAGAAAAATGTATTTTTTTCATTTTCACAGCTCAACATGATAAAATTCTGTTAAGAACCTGCGGGTTTAAAGTGCTCACCACACCTCAAGAGAAGTTCCTTCAGGGTGTAATTTCTAAAATGGGGTCACTTGTGGGGAGTTTCCACTGTTATGGTACATCAGCAAACGCAACATGGCGTCCTCTATCTATTCCAGGGAATTTTGCGCTCAAAAAGTCAAATAGTGTTCATTCCCTTCTGAGCTCTGCCTCTCTCCACTCACAAGAAAGTGCACAACAAATTGTATGGTCCATTTTCTCCAATTACCTTTGTGAAAATCGTTTCTGTGATGCGCCGAACAGGTTAATAAACTTCTTGAATGTGGTTTTGAGCACTTTGAGGGGTTCAATTTTTAAAATGATGTCAATTTTGGGCATGTTGTCATATATACACCCCTTTATGTCACTTTGAATGTGATGTGGTCCTTAAAAAATAGTTTTGTAAATTTTGTTGGAAAAATTAAAAAATGCTGATAAACGTTTTTAACCCTTCTAACTTCCTAACAATAAAATTATGTTTAACAAATTATGCGATATATAGTAGACATATGGGAAATGTTATTTGTTCACTACTTTCTGTGCTATATATAATATCAAATTTAAGGGCATAAAAATTAAAATGTTAAAATTGTGTAACTTTCAAATTTTTTAGCAAATTATTGATATTTTCATAAATAAACGCAAATTATATCTATCAAAATTTACCGCTAAAATGAAGTACAAGATGTCATTAAAAACATTCTCAGAATCACAGGGATATTTTCAAGCATTCCAAAGTTATTACCAAAAGTGACACTGATCAGAATTGTATAATTTTGCTTGGACATGAAGGTGAAAACAGGCTTGGGGCTGAAGAGATTAAATGAATAAACCCTAAACGTGACAAATATGTTTAAAAAGACGCTGAAAAATAAGCTTACCTGATTCAGAATCACTTAACGTTACCAAAACCCAAAATCCGCCTCTGAGGAAGAATGTGATATTGTGTGCACTCAAGGCCTGTCTTATTACTGATATCCTCTAAAGGAAAGAAACAAAGAAAATGTAAATTCCGGGTTATTGTCATTTATTCCATGGCGCTGTACATAGGTAATACTGGGGATAATGAGAGTAACACATGAGATAATGAAGACAAGTGCTATAAATTTGGGTGTACTGAGTAACAGATTGGTATAGTTAGAATAAGGCCCGCCCCCGAGGACTCTCAATCTACCAGGAAACCATAGGCAAGGGTAGAAGCTGGCTTTCAAAAAATATAGGGACCCGATTCATCATTGCATTTGCTTCAGTATTTTGGTGTGAATACCTCTCAGTTAGTGACTTTCTGATTTGCAACAAATTCATCAAACGATTTGCTCCTTTTTCCAAGCTACTTTTTGCAGTTTAGTTAGTTTTCTGATTTTAACATCAACGTGGCTTTTTCACAGCCACATAATTTGGTGAAAAACCTACTCCAGCTCCCCCGTGGAGTGATTTTATGGGCACCGGATAAAGACATTTTGCAATTTTTTCACTAAACAGTTACAAAAACAGTTACAAGCAGAAAAAAATATAATTTTTTTTGTCTTTGGGACAACTTCCAACTTTCAAAAATGTACAAAAAAAAATCAAACAAACTTAAAAGCCATAAAACAAAATTAAAAAATAAATAAAATATCAAATTCGGTTTATTATTCATACTATTATTATTTTGAGATGTGGAAGTTGATCGATGATGATGTATTAATTTGTTATTCAAATACAGATTCATTATTTCACATCTTTAATTAAATTTACTGCCAGACAATGGGAATTTTAAAAAATAAATAAATCAGAGCTGCCACGAGGGTCTGTAAAGCAAAACGTTAATACATCCATTCATCTTTCGGCAGATAAGGGGACGATTACCTGAGTCAATATCATCCTGTCGCTGAATTATAAATGCTTTCAACTAACCACATTATTTCAGCAACATCATTATACAATCAAAATATAATTACGATAGGATCAGGAAAAAAACAAAGCTTCTAATATATTCATCCAGTTTTCGACAACAAACGTTCAATTAATCTTCAGTACAAAAGACGGTAACGAGTACGGTATACAAATGAGAAGAACGCAACTCGCATATATAAATCCCAGGCTCAGTATTAATGGCTCATGTCAACGTTTCATTTTCCCTCTACATTCTGGGATACGTAGCTTTCTGGATAACAGTACAAAAGAAGTAAAACTAAATATTTGAGCTTGTACTTTATTTTACAGTAAATTGATCCAAAATTTACTGCTGATTAATTTCGCATTGCATACATAACATTTCAGAATAATCGGTTCCACGTATATATGAGGACTAACAGTATACCTGGCTGTTATGTGACTTGTATTCTGCACTTTTCATCAGTTTTTCCCTCTGCAGGTTATCTCTAACGTTCAGTTGCCTCTGAGCTAGTGGGTGGAGACTAACTGCTATGATGTCTCCCATACTCGGCGCAGACATTAGGACTTCCTGATCATTTCTCCATGTAGGACAAGTTCAGAAGAAACAGCATAGAGGACATCATACAGAAGTACTGAGCAGTGTAGCTGTGAATCCAGTTCTGAGATGAGATAAACACTTACTAGAAAGCAGAAGCGCAATCTGTCTCTCTGCCTCCCTCTCTCACTCTGCCCCACCCTCTTTATACCTCAATAGGCAGATGCAATCTAATCCCTCCAGTGATCTATGTATCCATCTTTTCTATAGCAAGGTGGACTTTAGCAGTTTTTTTTAGAATAAATGATGATCTCAGGAGGCAGGGGTTGGAGGAGGAGTAGTGGAACACAAATAGTGACAGAAGTATAGTACAAAGTTTCTTACATTTATGCACAATTTGTTAATAGCTCTCTTTTTTATACGGATGCCATACACAGCTATGGAACTAACTTCTTAAATATCGCCTGCCTGAAGCCAACACTTGAGGGCGAATAGGAACTTATTGCATACTGATTGCTACTGATACTGATCGATAACAGTATGTGCCCCCCACCTTTTCCCCTTGTAGACATTAGACATATTCATGTTGTAAAAGCGAATATATAACGAACTATGATATCTCCGAGGTCTGTCGTTCTCCCCAGGTCAGTGATGAGTGGAGGCTTCCCGGGATTGTGGACAGATTTACAGTAAGCGCGTCTATACCGTACCTTGTCGGTGGCCACGCTTCTCTTCCTCTTCGTTTGATTGCTAGGCGGTAGAAGGTATAAGTCAGCCGTGGTCGGTAAGCCTGGCTTCACCACTGTCACAAGCGTATGCTCAGGAATATTAGTTTCCTGGAAAATGAAGAAGACAGTGGGTTATTTTTCCATCATCCAGCTAGAAACAAGTGGAGGCATGGGCAAAAAATGTAATGTCTTATTCCGCCTAGTGGAGACAACAATGATCCATGGGAAAAAAGAAATGCAAATTAGCTCTCCATCAAGAGGAAGAAAACTGGATCTCTGGTGCCACCTATCCTAGACCAGGATGACGTCATTTAAAGAAGTTGTCCACTCGATGGACCAAAATCAGGAAAAGCATTGAGAGTGCTGAGAAAAGCTTAAATATCTACGACCTGCACTTAAGCTGTGCCAAAAGGGCCCTCGGCTGCCGATCTTTGTAAACAATAGACATGGAAATTGTCCATTTGATGAAAGTTTGGTGCTGCCTCCTTGGCTGACCTCCATTTTGAGGCTTCCAGTGCTTGCACAGTGATAGTGTCCTGGAAGGAGGACAGCTGCAGGTTGTCTTATAATATGACCACATCACATGGATACAAAGATGGCAGCATCCATTGACCACAAAGTGAAATGACTTTGAAGGTCAGTATAAAGGTACTTGTGTGTTTTCCAGGCACAACGTCACAGTTTAATGCATTTTCAGATTTTTGTCCAAAGAAAACCCTTTCAACTTTCACAAGACGGGTGCAGAACAAGAGTACAGAACAAAGCAGCTACACAATGAATTGAGAATTTAATGTTGAACTCGGTTCCCTTAGTCCCATCACGGAAAACGATTCCGAGGACCACCCTCCATCTACACAGACCATGTGCAAATCCACCAATAAGGCCATTGTAATCTTTGTTATCACCACTGCACACACATAATGTACAGTATCATTGAGAAGATCTAATAGGTCATTTGTGGATCATCCTCTAAGAACTAGACCCTAGTGGCTCCAAAGTTGCTTCCAAATGGGCTTTTCCTCTGCTGGACCTTTGGGGCCCAATATTGTTTCATAGCTCAGACCCATTGGAGGATACTTTGGGAGTCTTGTAGGCCAGTTTGTAGAATCACAATTGGGGTGTAACTAAAGTGGGTGCAGGGGATACAGTCACACCTGTGTCCTGGAGCCTAGAGGAGCCCAAAAGCTTTCTTTGGCCTATATGAGATGATTATTGGTATTAAAGACCCTGATAGTTAGGGACACTATTGAAGGTATTGCATTGGGGCCCACAAGCTTAAAGTTACGCCTGATTGCAATGAAAGACTTTAAGTAGAGTGACGTGAAGATGCAGCGTAATCTTCTCATATAATGGAACAAATAGAAAAAGCTTCAATTTCTGTGGTGAAAGGCCTTAAAGAAGTTGTCCACTACTTGGACAACTTCTTCTCATACCCCACTTTTGGCTTAAACAAAATAAAATAGCCTATACTCACCTCCCATGCTGGCGTCGTTCCAGTGGTGTCGGCACTTGCGGTCCTGGGGCTCTTGTGTTGTTGTGACATGTGACCCCCAACGCCCAATCAGCACTGGCGTCACTGTCCCCGTCTCCTGTCAAATTGACCATGAAGAGGAAGTCAGAGAGCAGCTGCAGCCGGACTTCCTCTTCATTTTCGATTTGTCTGAAGGTTTGGACAGTGATGCCAGCACTGATTGGGCGCCGGGGTCACGTGTCACAACAACACAACAGCACCTGGACCACAAGTCCCGACATCACTGGAACGGCACCAGCACGGGAGTCGAGTATAGGCTCTTTTATTTTATAGGGGGCCAAACATTTAGATCAAGAAGGGGTGGTCGTAATAGTGGATAACCCCTTTAAGAAAATGACATTGACGGCAGTAAAAGCATTATCCAGGTATAAAAGGACTAGAAATTGACTTTTGTTAAACATCTGGATACGCAAACCTGAAACTTAGTAATGCCAAGTAGAGTTTCCGGGATTGCTCCTGCCACCCTGAATGATGCACTGTGGATCTTCTGACAATAACAGACCGCGACCTGAAACTCACATTTTTGGAGCCGAGAATTGTACAATTTTTAATCTAAATTCCAGATAAACATTAGTCCGGCCAGCTCAGTGGCGCAGATCTGCCAAGGCTACAAAATCTGCATATCAATCATGTCCTTGTCTTTTTGCTGGAGCACAAAACCAAATAATACAGTTTTTCATAATGAAACTTCCTAATCATCATCTGTCAAAATGTTCTCCAGCGCCTGGGACGAATATGAAGCCGGGTGTGCATGCACTCGGCAGGAATTATGTGATGTTAGGATTAGGAGGAATATTGCTCCGTCATACAATGCCATTTTATTATTTTATAATACTGAAATTTACAATTAGGCTTCATCCAAATTGCAAAATCTGTACAACAGCACATAGAGTCCATATGGGTCCCAAATACGGGTCTTAAAGTGGTATTGTATCGCCCAGAGTCCTGGTCGTTGCAGTATTGTCGCTCTTCCACAAGGGGGAGTGATGGTACGTCTGATGGCACTACAGGAGTTCACCTGACCAGATATCACAGTCACACATTACACTTCACACTCCGGCCACCAGGGGGAGCAAAGGGTTCTATGTATTAGGCCACTCCTCACACACTGGTAAAACTGGGAGTCGGATAGGAAGTTAGAGAAGAAGCTGACTGGGTTTTGCCCAGGTAACATCTAGTGAGAGGAGAGCGTTGCTTGGGAAGACTCAGGGAGGTCCCTGTCAGGGGTGGGATCCTGACAGTGGCCTAGCACGAGACAGATCGTTACGGAGAAACGAGATCACAGCACAAAGGAGATAGAACCAGGAGGAGTCATGCCCCAAGATCGGCAACATCCTTCTGAGGCACGTAGCCGGCGGCCGGAACGCCGAGGGAGTAATAGGCTCTACGCATTACTTTGAACTACAGCAGGGCAGTTAACTCTAGGTTGGCTGTCTCACCTTTACACCTAACGAAGACAACGGAGGCAATTGTGGGAGAGGGGCGTCTCTAGGGTCCCTATAAAATAATTCCAGGCCTACCCCGTCATACGGGTGCGTCCTATCCATACCATCTGGGGGACGGAGAGAGAAAGAACAGAAACATACACGACAGTTGTGAGGACTATCCCGTGGTGCTCAGCAGGGAGGTACTACAACACACAGGCGCTAGTAGGAAGGCTACTGATTTACACCTGCAAAAGGGAACTCTGGATGTGCTTTTGGACCGGCCGGTCTCAGCCAGCCCTGTGAACAGTGCTCTGGATTGTGGATGCCGAAGCCTTCAGTAAAGAGGTAAAGAGACTGCAACCCTGTGTCCTCGTCATTTACTGCGACCTACACCATCACCATATACTCATCAAGGGAAGCCCTGAGGACATACTTCACCTGTGGGAAGTTACACCATCTAGCTGCCATTCCATCACCCCAGCGGACCCCTAGCAGCGTCGGTCACCCTGACCGGACACCACAGGTGGCGTCACGAACACTTGACAAACTCTCACCTACACCTTTAAGTGGACGCCCCTTAGCAGGGCCACGGACCGGGTTGGGCCACCGTGACACCCCCAGAACTGAGACCGAGGGACCCGGTACCGAGTACCCCGCTGCCCTGCGTTTGGGGGCCGCTCCAGTATTCCCAGCTAAGAAAGCAATTGGATATATTATAACATTATGACTGATGTGGGCCTGACCTCTGAGGTCCCAAAGAATACTGAGAATTAAGGGGTCACTTTTAAGCAGTATTTAAATAGAAAATGGTGTTGATAGATGGAAACCCTTTCTTTTCACATTAGAGGGAACAGACATGTTAATATGCTGGAGCTGAAAACTTAAACCAGTCTAATGGCGCAATCAGACAGCTGTGTAAATCTGATCATGATCGGACCGCAGTGCATGGACTGGCCGGTGGCTCTCCCGACCCAAGCGTAACAGCTTCATGTATTTCTATGCAGCTGGTAAGCTCGGGTCGGAAGAGCCGCCGGCCAGTCCATGCACTGCGGTCCGATCTCAGTACGATTTACATTGCTGTTTGACTGCACCCTAACCCTGTTTTTACAGTTGCCTCCAGTTTGGGCATACTTACCATCTTTTCAACAGTAGCATCTGGGAGGGGGAATACATTTTGGCAGTAGCTACATCCCTTCTGAAACCACATTAATTTCCCCGCCTCTCCACTCCACGTCATCGTATTCCAACTGCCCATCTCCCACATCTTCACTCTCATTATTCTCTTCCATTCCCAATTTAAAGTCATTCCTCGACTCCCTGAATAAAGGAACCTGCTAGAATAGCCGTTTTCCTCCAGGGTTTTTTGCAGGTTTGACAGAGCACAGAGATTTGTTGACTCTTCCGAGAGTGCAAGAAGTGTCCGCTTATTCTGGGAGCATCTTGGATGTTCCAGTAGAGTTGGCCAGTATGAGTCCGAGTAATCAGCTAAAGCTATGTTCACATGCCCATTTCAGGTTAGAGAGAAAACATAAAGTGCAATAGGGTCTTATCCAGGGAACACAGCGTGGGTAAACATATGGTATGGTCCCCTAGTGGGGTTGTGTGTGACACAACGACTAATAATATGAAGATAACAGCCACTGCAGCCACTGCGGAATAACAGCATATAATATACATATATATTATTATAATATATATAGGAGAAATGGATTTGTTCTGCCCTGCTGGATTGTCAAAAACAGAATCCGAGTACCAAGGATGGGTAAAGATGGTTTATTGTCAACGTGTTGCAAAGTCATTTTTAAACAGATCCTCAGATCCTGCTTTTGACAATCCAGCAGCGCAGAACAAATCCACTTCTCCTGGTATAACAAGCCAATTTGGACGTTCTGTTCCATACTTTTCGGAATAGGCAAAGGAATAAGACGAGTTTTTAAGGCATCAGCCCTTCAATCCCAAAGGTTAAACAAGGAAAACTACAAAAAACCTACTACGTTAAAACATTGACTAGGAAGAGAAGAGAGCTCACCAGCCAATACAGACAAAGGATAATGTGAACAGCCCTTGGTTTCCAATCAGTCCAGTAGAAAGACCTTAGTGAAACCTCCGGTATCCCTGAAAATGTCACTTTTGCAATTATGTATTTAACATGGTATATATGGCACTATTATCAGAACGTTGACCAAGCCCCAGAAGAAGCCCTTATTTGTAGGGCGAAACTCTGGGTCAAGCTACACATGCGTTGTCTGTCATGAGGTGGCTTGCTCCAAGCTTTTTTTTTTTAAACGCTGTTTTAATCACTTTTATGAGTATAATAAACACATTTTCACTGCTTATCCAGTGCAGTGGATCCACAGTATACTCCGTTTTATCGGTCGTCACCTGCATTTATCCACTTTATTTCATCTGAGTCGTGACGCTTACGGGGATACCCAATGTTTCACTATAGATTTTTTACTGGATTGATTACATGGAAACCAATGACTCTGTTCTGTATTCTTCATCTGTATTTAGTGGTGAGCTCTCTCCCATTTCTACCCAATGTTTTAACTTAGTGAAGTTTTTTTTACAATTTCACTCGTACAAATGAAATTAGTGACACGTTGCATCGGTTATGGAAAGGGCAGCAAAGAATGGATTAGCAGTGATTCTGCAAATGGGAGAGAATGGAGAAGACAAGTATATCAGTTTTATTCATTATATAATGACAAGACTGTAAGAGGGGAGAATGCAGCAATCTGAGGCAGGGAGGAAGATCTGGAATAGATCATGGAGATTAGACACAGGTGGTGTAAGTCACTGTAATGTATATTACACATATTTTCCTTCTGACCATTTTCCTAGTAGCCGAGTAAATAATGGAAGCGTCACTTCTGTTATAACACGCCAGATACATGAATGCACGGGGCCAAATCTTCTCAAAACAAAAACTAGAAGTGAGGACTAGAGGTCTGGACGTCATCATTTTGCCGAGACTCCATCTATAGCCCTGTATACCTTGGTTAGGAGTCGAGTTACTACTTGTCCGATGTCTTCTCTCCACTCGGGGATGTTGGGATTATACATGTCCAGATGTTTGCTGAATGCCAGCGGAAGAACCTGGAATTCATCTGAAAGATATGAGGCACAAGAGCGATCAGTCACTTTACACCAAAGTCAACCAAGAACGACTTTTATGGTACCCACAACCCATCATTCACTAGATTTTCTAAAAAAAAAAATTGTAGGAAACGGTAACAAAATACTTGTCAACAGTTCTAATTTTTGCTAAACTGTAACGCGGTGTACGTAATTTATGCCAATTTGCATTTAAATTAAAGTCTTGTTTATGGGATATCCTTTCACAAGCTAAAATATTGCATATTTGGAATTCAAAGGGGTTGAAGCAGCGCCCTCATGTATGGTATTGCACTAACTGGAATGGAGCTGTAAAAGAAAGGCAGAACTTTTTTTATTTAATAGCAGAAATATTGCTCGGTGATGTATTCGACATTTGGTTGGTGGTTCTCGTTCCCTTGTATCCCACTAGGTAGTAAAAAAAAAAAGTAGTCCTGTAAGAAGTCAATATATCCTATGATACAGAGATACAAATCAATAAAGGGGCAGGCTGACAAATCGGGCAATAGGACGTGGTCAAAAGAGGTCTTAGCGCCTAAGATGGTTAGTAAAATCCTTAATGTCACCTTTCACTAGTTCAAAAGTGACCAATTCTTGCTCTTATTTCATTCCTGCTGCTCCCCTGAGTATTCAGGTTTTTTTTTTTCAAAATCCTCCATATGGTTCCAGAGATATTAATTTGGTGATAGTTTTTAGAGACTTGTAGGTGAGTTATAGAGAGCTCAGCATTCCGAGTTCTGCTAAATCTATAATAGATGAAGCAGGGATTCTATCAAAACTGCAGCAAGCAGCCCAGTACGTGACAAATCCCTGGAATCAGTATCTCTTGCCCTATATTATACTGATCTTAGATTATGTCGCAAACACCTGCTGACAGATTCCTTTAAAGCAAAAGGCCTGCAAGAATTGTGTATGATCTTCCATAAAGCTGCAGGTAAAGGTGGAGACAAACTTAGTAACCACAATGTGCAACAATGTTTTCTGCTATAATGTGGCAGCAAACATGGCCGACATACCGATTACAGATCAATTTGAAAACCACGCTGATCTGTGTTAATTATTAGGTTGCAGCCATGTGGCGCCCATGTGTATCTCTGCCATAAACCTCCTACTTGTCATATATTATGGTCGTATTGTTTTACCTATTCAAGTACTTTATTATTTTACCAGTGAATCTCTTTTTTTCTGTTTTGTTGTCACATTAACTGTTATTGTTATACATGACTGAAGAGTAACACAAGTTCATTGATTCCAATAGATCCATTGATTTAAAGTCTATTGTGCAACATAGTGAAACTGTGAATGCATGACAATACTGAAAACCATGGAAACATTGTGAACTGGAACAATAGTTTACATGCAAAAACAGAGGAATAGTCAGTTCACCCATAGGAAGAGTCCTGGCACGGAAAACTTGCTGCTGACAAAAAAAACCAAACAATCCAGCGAAGATGTCTTTATTGTCGGTCTCTATTGAAAATAATTCATTAAAAATCTCAACTTTACAGAGTATTCACCGGCAGAAAAGTTTCATTGCAATAAGGTCAGTCAACTGAAACGCTTCTGCTAGTGAATACTCTGTTTTTAGGGATGTAAAATTGCGATTTTTAATTAATTATTGAATAGTTTCCATGGTTATGGAATGTACATACATGATCATATCTTCCTAAAATGCTTCACTTATATCAGAAACATACTGTCACGAGTGAGTTACATCCTCCTGGGAGATCTGAGGTTAGGCAATCATTACGTACTGTGAATCGGAGGTCTTCCATTTAGCCTGTGTGTTTTGTTCCTCATATTAAATAGACTTTGTTTCCTTTGGCGCTGAAGAGGTTAACGACTCTTTGTATGCTGCAGCTCCATCTCACAGCTGCCCCTGACCTGCTTGTTTTTTCTCTCTAAAAAACCTGGCCAGACCTTCTCTTCCCTGCCTGTGAAAGTTTGGCTTCCTGGTGTTGGTGTGCTGAAGTTGGAGTTCGTAGTTGATGCTGGAGATTGTTGCGTGCTGTTTTTGTGTGTATGCTTTCTCCATTGTCCTATTCCCATTTGGTTTGTACATTGCTATCTTTCCCTTTATTCCTCTCTACCCTCCATGAGTGTTTTTGTATGCAAATTGGTTTTTGTTATGCCTGTTTGTCTTACGTGTTTATACACTAACATATCAGTCCTAGGCCTCCTGGGGGAGGGGACAGCTTAGGACATTAACAGGAACATAGTAAGAGTACTCTCGGGACAGGGATAGTTAGGGTACCAGTTCCAGGGACAGCATGACACAAACATGTCTAAAACAGTACTCAAACATTATACTCATGTTAGGAAGATAAATACTAAACTATTATTAGAAATAGATTTTTTTTTTGCTTCCGCCAAGAATAAGACCTGACCTGTTAAATGTGTGTGAATTGAGATTTGCTTGTGGTGAGCTCGTGCTTATCCCCAGCAGCCAATCTGAACAAGCAGAGCTTCAGCTACAATTATAAGGAAGATTGATTTCACTCTCCCGCCTACTCTACGCAACCATCCAGATTATTCTAATGCTTTACAATAATCATTATGAACGGTTTCTTACCAAATACTCTGACAACTTTTGAGTCTTGCAGCATAGAGCTCCAGTGTATGACTTGCACCGTCACCCTGAATTCCCCAGCCTCAGTAAATCTGGTCACGAGATAGTTGTCCAAAGTCAAGAAGGGCTGAAAATAACACATAAAAGTTAATTAAAATGATACATTACAATTAAATAAAGCAGAAAAGGAAATTGTAAGAAAATTGACACCTTGAATTTCGACAATTCTGTACAATGTTACAGAAGTGAGCTTGGTTTTTTTTATTTTACATTTCTATTTTACAAGACCGAGCTTTTACGGTTCAGTGAAGGAGAAGTAAACCACTCGCAGTAATGACCTCAGGATCAATCTGTGTTAAAACAGGTGACAGCAACACAAATATCAGCTTGTACCTGCAGGTTATTTCCAATCCACCAGTAGTAGACAGACAGGTTTGCAACGCTTGGCTGTATAACAGCTGACAAATTCACGGCTTGGTTTTTGCCAGCGACTGGCACCACTTCAAGATGTAAAGCCTGGAGAGGAGCTGAAAAAAGAATTCACATTTTTTATTCCAAGCCTACAATGGAGACATAAAAAAAGAAAAAAAAAAAATAGGAAAAAAAATCTGCATGGACACAATGTAATCATAGTCTAGTTACATACACATGGACAAAATTGTTGGCACCCTTCTGGTAAAGTAAGAAAAACCTTAAATTGTCACTTAAATGACTTGAAACTGACAAAAGTAATTTTCAATCTAAATTTACTGAATATCAACTAATGAAAATCATATTGCTTTTCTATTGTGGGTCAACAGAAAAATAGAAAAACAAACTAATGGAAATGACCAAGACAAAGTTTTACAGACGTATGAGCGCAGAAAATACGTCCAGAAAATACGCATTACACACGGCCCAATGATTCTCTATGGGGCAGCTCCTATCTGCCGTATATTACGCAACCGTAATATACGGTATGTTACGGCCTTAGAAAATCTCAGCGTGCTGCGTTTGTCAGCGTATTGCGCAAAAAATCCGCCAATTAAAGTCTATGGGGGCGAGAAAATTACGGATCACACACGGACCATGCGTGTGACTTGCGAGAAATAAACAGCGGTGTTCTCTAGAAAAGCCGGTAATTCAGTGCAGTGTACAGTAAAATCACACTGACAGAATAGAATAGAATAGGTAGAATAAATGTGCACACATAGTATATGTATATATATATATACTAGATGGTGGCCCGATTCTAATGCATCGGGTATTCTAGAATATGCATGTCCACGTAGTATATTGCCCAGTCACGTAGTATACAGCACAGCCCACGTAGTATACAGCACAGCCCACGTAGTATATTGCACAGCCCACGTAGTATATTGCCCAGCCACGTAGTATACAGCACAGCCCACATAGTATACAACACAGCCCATGTAGTATATTGCCCAGCCACGTAGTATATTGCACAGCCCACGTAGTATATTGCCCAGCCAAGTAGTATATTGCACAGCCACGTAGTATATTGCCCAGCGACGTAGTATATTGCCCAGCCAAGTATTATATTGCACAGCCACGTAGTATATTGCACAGCCCACGTAGTATATTGCCCAGCCACGTAGTATATTGCACAGCCCACGTAGTATATTGCACAGCCAAGTAGTATATTGCCCAGCCACGTAGTATATTGCCCAGCCCACATAGTATATTGCACAGCCCACGTAGTATATTGCCCAGCGACGTAGCATATTGCACAGCCACGTAGTATACAGCACAGCCCACGTAGTATATTGCCTAGCCACGTAGTATACAGCACAGCCCACGTAGTATATTGCCCAGCCACGTAGTATATTGCACAGCCATGTAGTATATTGCACAGCCCACGTAGTATATTGCCCAGTCACGTAGTATATTGCCCAGTGATGTAGTATATTGCCCAGCCACGTAGTATACAGCACAGCCCACGTAGTATATTGCCCAGCCACGTAGTATATTGCCCAGTGACGTAGTATATTGGCCAGTGACGTAGTATATTGCCCAGTCACGTAGTATATTGCCCAGCCACGTAGTATATTGCCCAGTGATGTATATTGCCCAGCCACGTAGTATATTGCCCAGCGACGGAGTATACAGCACAGAGCCACGTAGTATACAGAGTTAAAATAAAAAATAAACATATATTCACCCTCCGAAGGCCCGTTGAAGTCCTGGCCTTGTGTGCGGTGCAGGCGTCAGATTCCAGTCCCAGGGTGTGATGACATCGCGGTCACATGACCGTGACGTCATGGCAGGTCCTTCTCGCGCAGGACCTGTGATGACATCGCGGGGACATGAACGTTACGACCGCAGGCGGCAGCTTCCGGTACCAGGATGGTATGCCAGAAGGACCTTCCATGACGTCACGGTCATGTGACCGCGACGTGATCACAGGCTCTGCAAGAAGGACCTTCCATGACGTCATGGTCATGTGACAGCGACGTCATGGAAGGTCCTTCTCGCAGGGCCTGTGATCACGTCGCGGTCACATGACCGTGACATCATGGAAGGTCCTTCTGGCAGACCATCCTTGGGACCGGAACGTGCCGCTTGCATGAACCGGCCGGAGCATCGCGAGGAGGGGGAAAGGTGGCGGAAGGTGAGTATATAATGATTTTTTATTTTTTTTATTATTTTTAACATTAGATGTTTTTACTATTGACGCTGCATAGGCTGCGTTAGTAGTAAAAACTTGGTCACACAGGGTTAATAGTGGTCCGTTACCGCCGGCATTAACCCTGTGTGAGCTTTGACCGGAGGAGTGTATGCGGGCGCCGGGCACTGAGTGCGGGGAGTAAGGAGCGGCCATTTTCTTCCGGACTGTGCGCGTTGCTGATTGGTCGTGGGCGTTTTGCCACGACCAATCAGAGACTTGGATTCCATGACAGACAGAGGCCGCGACCAATGAATATCCGTGACAGACAGAAGGACAGACAGACAGAAAGACGTAAGTGACCCTTAGACAATTATATAGTAGATATATATATATATATGTGTCAGTGAGACACATATATATATATATTTAATTCAGCGCTACTTGGCAGAAAAGCCAGTAATTCAATTGCCGGCTTTTGCCATCTCCTTCACAAACCCGACAGGATATGAGACATGGTTTACATACAGTAAACCATCTCATATCCCTTCTTTTTTTGCATATTCCTCTTTACTAATGTAACAAGTGTCTTTGTGTAAAATTTGGGGTCTCTAGCTATTAAAGGGTTAAATCCTGGAAAAAATTGTCGTGGGCTCCCGCGCAATTTTCTCCGCCAGAGTGGGAAAGCCAGTGACTGAGGGCAGATAGTAATAGCCTAGGGAGGGACAATGGTTATAGGACCCCCCCTGGCTAAAAACATCTGCCCTCAGCCACCCCAGAAAAGGCACACCTGGAAGATGCGCCTACTCTGGCACTTAGCCTCTCTCTTCCCACTCCCCTGTAGCGGTGGGATATGGGGTAATGAAGGGTTAATGTCACCTTGCTATTGTAAGGTGACATTAAGCCAGGTTAATAATGGAGAGGCGTCAATTATGACACCTATCCATTATTAATCCAATAGTACGAAATGGTTAATAAAACACACACACATTATTAAAAAGTATTTTAATGAAATAAAGACACATGGTGTTTTAATATTTTATTATACTCTCAATCCACCTGAAGACCTTTGTCACCTGAAATAAAGTTAAAAAAAAACAAACAACAATATTCCATACCTTCCGTCGTTCAGTCTTGTCCCACACTGTAAATCCATCTGAAGGGGTTAAATCATTTTACACCCAGGAGCTCTGCTAATGCAGCTGTGCTCCTGACTGTAAAACTTAGTGAATGAATGGAATGCAGGGGAATGTACTGTAGTTACCTCGAGTCGCGGTGATGCGCCCTCTGCTGGATGAACTCATATGGACTCGAGCCTGGGAACTTTTCAGAATATTTTCCCACGCTCGAGTTCATATGAGTTCATCCAGCAGGGGGCGCATCACTGCGACTGCTGAATGCTGAAATCCCATTGTGGGCTTGTCTGGTGCTGCTTTGGGAATCACGGTGACTTGATCAGCGAGCCACAACATGCTTTTCTGGACCAATGGAGCCCACGCTCTCCCCAGAGGAAGGTGTTTCAACAGATATGGGTTGCCCAGGTCCAGGAAACGTCATGCGAAGGGAAGGGAAGGTTCTAGGAAAGGTGATAGTCCCTGCAGCTGCTAAACTCATTCTACGTCTTGGTCAGACCGTTGCCAGTGCAAGCTTGTACGCCTCTCGAAGGGGTAGAAGCGCAGATTGAGCCAACCGTAATGGATCAGATAACCTCAGGGCTCCTCTTCGACATTAGCCACAGTTCATTATGGTAACGTGGTAGTACGGTGTGTCAATCTGGCAGACGATCTCACAATCTCGCCTAAGAGTGAAGTGGCTCAGGTACTGGGAATGCCGGAAGAGCTGATACAATCGGAGGCCATACAATTGGCAGCCATGCAAGGGGACCGTTGGACCCTAGCCATCACAATGACACCGGAACATCTGTCTGGAGGCCTGAAGGAGGGCCATCGAATTCTGGAACAGATGCAGGCCAAACTGATGGGACTCACTCCATAGCAAGTGCAACAGATAGAAGCTGTACTGGAGCGCTGCCGGGAGGTCTTCGCTCGTCATGTAGATGATTTTGGGTGCACCACTGTTATAGATCCCAAAATCCTTATAGGAAGTGCTGCCCCAGTCTGGGAGAGATATGAGCAGATACTGCCTCAGATGTACAAAGAGGTAAAGGAGATGCTGGCTCACATGCTGCAGAGTGGAGTCATACGGGAGAGTCAGAGTGCGTGGGTGGCTCTTATTGTTTTAGTCCGGAAAAAGGATGGAACCCTGCGCTTTTGTGTCGATTACTGGCGACTGAATGCCTGTACAGTGCGGGACTCCTATCCATTACCCCAAATCGAGGAGTCGTTTTCTGCCTTAGGAAAGGCAAAGTATTTCTCGTCCTTGGATATGGGCAGCGGATGCTGGCAGGTGCCCATGGCTGAACACGATTGGCCAAAGACAGAGTTCATAATGCCCATGGGATTGTTTGAATTTATTTGGATGCCCCAAAAATGTCACTTTTTCCGTAAACAAATCGAGTACCTGGGATACATCGTATCTGCTGAAGGAGCGAGACATGCACGTGAGAAGATAGCTGCGGTACATGACTGGGCCAACACGAAGACAGTGAAAGACATTTTGGCCTTTCTGGGGCTTACTGGGTACTACCGAAGGTTCATGAAGAATTTCACCCTCATCACTAATCCGTTGCTGGAACTGCTAAAGGGAGTGCCGTCTGGTTCAAAGAATGAGACTATCCAATGGGGAGGTAGCCAGGAAGAAGCCTTCCGAGCCTTTAAGATGGCCTTGACTGAGGTCGCAATACTCGCCTATGCAGACTTCTCACAGCCCTTCATTCTTCACACCGATGGAAGTCTACATGGTCTGGGGGTCATGCTATCACAAATGCAGGAAGGGAAAGAACGAGTGATTGCATATGTGAGCTGGTCTCTTCACGACTCAGAACGGAACCCAGACAATTACAGCTCCTTCAAGTTGGAATAACTGGCGTTAATGTGGGCAATGACCAAAATAATACCCTAGCCTACCTGGAAAATGCAAAATTGAGGGCCTTGGAACAACGATGGGTGGCCCACATGGCGAACTATAACCGGGAACCCGGCACTGACTGACACTGGCTCTGCATCGTGGCTGGCTATCTGTCAGGACCAGGGGAGCGGTTACAACGACTGCTCTGTATACTGAGAGAGGTGACTGAACCAGCACTGGCCCCGCCCCTATGACTGAATACCGAATGCTGGCGGGGACAGCCTGCATTCGGCTGCGTGCAAGTGCCGGACAGCATGATAACGCTGTTAACCTGCAGAATAACTGCATATCTACAGGTTAACAGTATGATTTCTGGTGACAGGTTCCCCTTAAGTCAGAGAGATATGTCACAAAAAATAGCTAATGAATAACATTTCCCACATGTCTACTTTGCATCATCACAATTTTTGAAACATAATTTTTTTTTGTTTGTTTTATAAGGGTTAAAAGTTGACAAGCGATTTCTAATTTTTCCAACAAAATTTACAAAACCATTTTTTTAGGGACCACATTACATTTGAAGTCACTTTGAGGGGTCTATATTACAGAAAATACCCAAAAGTGACACCATTCTAAAAACTGCACCCATCAAGGTACTCAAAACCACATTCAGGAAGTTTATTAACCCTTCAGGTGTTTAACAGGAAATTAAACAATGTGGAAGAAAAAAATGAACATTTATCTTTTTTCATTAAAATTTTATTTAGACCCAAGTGTTTTATTATTTTCACAAGGGTAACAGGAGAAAATGGCTTTAAAAATTTGTTGTGCAATTTCTCCTGAGCATGCAGATACCCCAAATGTGAGGGAAAACCACTGTTTAGGCCCACGGCAGGGCTCGGAAGGGAAGGTGCACCATTTGACTTTTTGAATTTTTTAACTAACATGACCCTGGGGGCATTTTGTAGTATTTTATTCCATAGAAAATGTTGATTGTGAAAGGAAACTAAAGGCTTTCTGACATATCTGTTGGGGTGCACTTATTCATGCTGAGTACTGTATATGTAAAGTGAATGTATATTTAATATGTATGTATACTATATCTGTGTGTTAGGTGTATGTGTTATATGTATGTATGTGTATTGTTTATGTATTAGAGTGCATGTATGTATTTGTGTGTAATGTGTATGCATCGTATTTTCAGACTATAAGACACACCGGACCATAAGAACTAGTCCAAATTAAGAAGAAGAAAATGGCGCCGGAGGTGAAGCATGTGCAGATTGAGATCTCGCATCATCGTTGAGCCGAGATCTAAACCTGCGCATGGTCTGACACCATTTTCTTTAAGCCCATCTCCAGGCCATCAATGTGAACAATGGAGACTCAGCTGCTACCTCACATTGTTGACATTTTCCTGAAGCCCACGTCTGGGAGATCAATGGCTCCTGCCTTGCACCACCGGGACATCGCATCTTACCAGCTTAGGGCACACATCATCGCCCTGTTCCTGCTGCCGCTGGCTTCCTGCGGAGGCGACAGTGCCTCCTGTGACTCTGCTCCACCGCCACGGTAAGCTACAATCGGACTATAAGACACCCCCCAATATTCCTTCCAAATTTAGGAGAAAAAAGTGCATCTTATAGTCCAAAAATTATGATATACGTATGTATATGTGTGTGTAATATGTATGTCTGTGCAATTTGTATGTATGTACATGTATGCATTTGCTGTATATATGTATGGTTGTGTTATGTTTATGAATGTGTGTGTTCCATATATGTGTTATGTATGTATGTATTTAATGTGTGCATTATTATGTGCAATTGACTTCATATTAAAATAGTTAATACAGAAGTTTAGTCCTATTTAGTGCAAAAATGATTATCAAAATTGGGCATTCACTTTATAGTGAATGATAGAAGGGGGCTAAATGCAATAATTATTTAGATTTTGATATATCTATCATTTTCTTTATCTCTTGATTTTATTTTATTGCATATTTTTCTCATAATCAAAATCTTCCAAACTCCACAAGAATTATACCATGCATGGACGGCCTTCTCTTTGAACTACAACTTAAGCATGTCACGCTCATTAATAGTATATTATGACATTCTGCTTTCAGCTTTCAGCTCCACTTAACTTAAACAGTTCAAGATACAGAGAAACACAAATAATCAAGAGCATCCCGTGATGTCATCCTCAAACTGATATCATTATCATTCTCCACAAACTCTTTCCATATGGTTTATACAGCCTTACGAGGCCCTGATACAAGCTGCATACAATGCTGTCATACTGCTAGAGATAATCATTATTCCTTATTGTTAATCAAAAATTTTGCATGAATACTACAAGTGCTTCTCACAAAATTAGAATATCATCAAAAACTTAATTTATTTCAGTTCTTCAATGCAAAGAGTGAAACTCATATATTATATAGAGTCTTTACAAACGTAGTGATCTATTCCAAGTGTTTATTTCTGTTAATGTTGATGATTACGGCTTACAGCCAATGAAAACCCAAAAGTCATTATCTCAGTAAATTAAAATACTTAACAAAACACACCTACAAAGGCTTCCTAAGTGTTTTAAAAGGTCCCTTATTCTGTTTCAGTAGCTCCACAATCATAGGGAAGACTGCTGGCTTGACAGATGCCCAGAAGGCAATAATTGACACACTCCACAAGGAGGGTAAGGCACAAAAGGTCATTGCTCAAGAAGCTGGCTGCTCACAGAGTGCTGTATCCAAGCATATTAGTGGAAAGTTGAGTAGTAGAAAAAGTTGCACAAGCAACCGGGATAACCGCAGCCTTGAAAGGATTGTTAAGAAAAGGCCATTCAAAAATTTGAGGGAGATTCAAAAGGAGTGGACTGCTGCTGGAGTCATTGCTTCAAGAGCCACCACACACAGACGTATCCAGGACATGGGCTACCAGTGTCACATTCCTTGTGTCAGCCACTCATGACCATTAGACAATGCCAGAAGCGTATTACCTGGGCCAAGGAGAAAAAGAACTGGACTGTTGTCAGTGGACCAAGGTGTTGTTTTCAGATGAAAGTAAATTTTGCATTTCATTTGGAAATCAAGGTCCCAGAGTCTGGAGGAAGAGTGGAGAGGACACAATCCAAGCTGCTGGAGGTCTAGTGTGAAGTCTCCACAATCAGTGACGGTTTGGGGAGCCATGTCATCTGCTGGTGTAGGTCCACTGCGTTTTATCAAGACCAAAGTCAGCGCGTTCGTCTACCAGGAAATTTTAGAGCACTTCATGCTTCCCTCTGCCAACAAGCTTTTTGGAGATGGAAATGTCATTCTCCAGCAGGACTTGGCACCTGTCCACACTGCTAAAAGTACCAATACCTGGTGTACAAACGACAGTATCAATGTGCTTGATTGGCAGCAAACTCGCCTGATCTTAACCCCATAGAGAATCTATGGAGTATTGTCAAGAGGAAGATGAGAGACACCAGACCAACAATGCAGACGAGCTGAAGGCTGCTATCAAAGCAACCTGGGCTTCCATAACCCCTCAGCAGCGCCACAGGCTGATCACCTCCATGCCATGCCGCATTGATGCAGTAATTGATGCAAAAGGAGCCCAACCAAGTATTGACTGCATTTACTGAACATACATTTCAGTAGGACATTTCAGATGTTAAAATCATTTTTCAAGCTGGTGTTATAAAGCATTGTAATTTACTGAGATAATGACTTTTGGGTTTTCATTGACTGTAAGTCACAATCATCAACATTAACAGAAATAAACACTTGGAATAGATCACTCTGTCTGTAATGACTCTATCTAATATATGAGTTTCACTTTTTGTATTGAAGAAGTGAAATAAATTAACTTTTTGATGATATTCTAATTTTGTGAGAAGCTCCTGTATATTTAAAGGAATTGTACAATATTTCATATTGCATGAAACCTCATGATTGTGTAAGAAGGGATATCTTGTATGGTAAGTCAGAGATGAAACTGCTTTGTAACTGTTCATTTTAAATACAGCGCCCCTACAGTTACAATAAGTTATTACTGGGTATCCACTAAAATTATCTCTAGGTATCTATTACTTCAATTGTATTGATCAGACTGAGGCTCCATAATGTCACTGTCTTCTGCTAAGGCGTTAATAGGTGATAACAAGGTTGTTACTGACTTTTAGTAATAATAATTGTATTAGTCATGTGCTGTCATACTATGGAAACTATTTAATGGACTGATGGACTAGTGATATTTAAAGGGAATCAGTGACCTGGTTTTGCTACCACATCTGAGCGCAGCATAATGCAGGGACAGAGAACCTGATTCCGGTGATATGTCACTTACTGGGCTCCTTGCTGTAGTTTTGATAAAATTATCATTTTCTCTGTTGCAGATCTAGCAGTTCTCTAAATGTTGAGATCTGTGTAACCCCACCCCCACTTGTGATAATCTCCTGCTGTTAAATCATATCAAACCTACAACGGAAAGCATAGAAGGTGACACATTGCTGGAATCAGGGTCTCTGTCTGTATATTTTACTGTTCTCAGATTAGGTGGCTAAAACACCTGGTTATAGATTCCCTTTAAGGAGATCTTGTATGTATAGAGTCATTTTGGCAATTATTCATGGGAAAATATGCAAATTAGCTATCTTCTAAAAGGAATGGGAGTGATCTTACTTGTGCCACCTATTGTTGGTACCTACCCTATATGCCATTATCACTTTTAAATACATTACACTGGAATGTCGGGCATGGCTAATATCTGTCATCTTGTTACACGGGCCAGGCGTAGCTGTTAGGATTGAGCCCTAATACTCACATGGGATTAACAACCAGAGGAGATGTTAAACCTGCACACCACAGGTTAGCATACAGGCTAGGCAATCACTAGCCTGACCCTGATTTCTCCCTGCCTGACCACGGAGGTTGGCACCCTAAAATTATGCAATGGCGCCCCCACTCAACGTCAGCTGACCCTAAGTGTCCTAACTGCACCCTCAACTATACACAGAGTGTAACCCTAAACCACAACAACAGAACCGTGTGCCCACAGACAGAGGGTGAGGCACAGGGCTAAAGACGTGTTCACACAGTCATACATGAAAGACAGGAGAAAAGGAATGAAATTCAAAGAGACCTATATGTGGAAACCCCCAGACCCCAAATGTAACAAAATAGGGAAAGTGCTGAGAAGGGGAATACACAAACAAACATCAGCAAGATAATCTTTCACTGGGGAGCTGGGACTCAAAACATCCATCTATCTTGGAATATAGCCAGCAAGGACTGCATGTGCCAGAAGGGTATAAATGGCCCCTCCCAAGATGTGATAGGATAAACCAAACGAGGAAGTGAAAACACCTGCACAGAAGCAACACAGCAAAGCAAAGGCAAGAGCATGATCAGCAGTTGGACAGAGACAACACAGGCTGTGGTCCAACAGAGAGGGAAACCGACCCAAAGCCAGAGATCACCAGACTGAGTCCTGGAGTTGAGCCACAACAGTAGGTGATACTTGGAAAATAGCGTTCTTTTCTTCTGGGAAAGATCTGTTTTTTGCATACTAAGAATAAATATGGGTGAAGTGTGATCATCAAATTGTAAAAAGCTACTAGTACATGGAGACCTGGAACCTGGACATGACTCGGCTCTAGATGAGCACAGAGTCTACATAATATATACAATGGACACCTATTTAGTTAAGCAATACTTAGTTTTCCCGGCAGGAGTGCTGTTTTAGAAATGAGCACTTACACATTGCTTTCACTGCAGACCATGAGGCAAGACAACTCTTCTGGCACAACTATCTCATTACACCTGCAGTCTAAAAAAATCCAATTACCGGTACTTTAAATATATCGCACCCATGTCCTGATGTCTGTAGGAAATGGTTATTGACCTGAATATTTGTGGGAATTAGTTTTAATCACAGCAGGCTATATAATTTGGTTCTTTTCATATTAAAAGGAGTGTTCCACTTTTAAGTATATTTTTGTCTTACTTAAATGCATGCATTTTTGACTGAAAAAACAAATTTTTGTAATTGGGTTTCCTTAAACATTTTGCAAAATGTGCTTTCTATGGTCTCTGTGAGAATCGGTCAGTGAGTTGAGGCGAATTTATTCCCCTGTCGCATTCTACTGGCCATGACAGTGATCTGTGGCTGCTGGACGGGTGGGTGGAATACCAACTCTTATCTGAGTAATGGCATGGCTGTGATGGGGCAGAAGTGCCCACAGCCATAAAGCGTGTTGATTTACTGAGCTGCAGCCTTTCAACAAGCTTTAATAGGCCGCCTAACCTGAACAGTAACACGAACGTCCAGTAAGAAGTCTGTGTTTGGAGTTCGACATCGGACACTAGGTGTCTTGTAAGACTTCTGAACTTTACCGTTGGGTTTGCTCATCACTAATTTTAAAACTTCTGTCTAGACCCAATGGGGCCGCGCACATGGTCAGTTTTTTCCTTGGACAGAATCTGATAAATTCCCCTCATTGTGGGTTCTAGCCTAACATTGGATTGGCACAGAACAGTGGTGGAGTTGCTATACACTGTATCAGTCCTGCATTAAAAAGCATCAAACCAGTCATTCATATTCCAAAAAAAAAGCCCACACTGGACCACCAGGGCTAAAACCTTACTTGTGCCATTGACCACTAGTTATAAAGCACTGAGAATATTACTCAACCTTTTTGGAATCCATTACTAATTGAGGGACAGACCACCAAGTCTGCAGAGTTACTGATGCACTAATCACCAGGAACCATTCCCCGGATGTAACCCAGACCACCAGGGATAACTACTATCAGGGGTAACTGCCCCCAACCACTAGGTAAGTGCACAGTAAAGTAATGATGGTGGCTTCGCTATAGATCTCCGGGCAATCTATCTATGCTTCTGTAATAACGCAGTATTTTATATTGCATCCCATTGTATAATGCTGGATTACTCAGAGCCTAAAAATCTAAGTACTATAATAATGTCAGCATCACCCAAATTAAAAAAAACTCCAAAAAGGCAGAAATTAAATGCGGCCATGAGCCAAAATATTTATTGCGGAATGAATTACCATATGCGTTGATTTAATATCCTTATGTGTGCAGTCCAGAATTAAATAAGAGCGATGTAATTTGCTGGCAATACTCGAATGCGGCGCGGCCAACAAGAGATACACACTCCCACTAATGATTTGGCCGGATTTGGAATATATTCACACGATTACTCATGTGCTTCCAGGATGTTTATGATATGTAACGTCCACATTGAAAATCTTCTCATTAAACATCTTCCGCTAAGTATGGGCTTTGGCAAATTCCTTTATTAAGCGGTAGCGGCCGTCATTTGTAAATACATATTTGGGGTTTGTTATAAACTACGGGGATTAATTTCTGAAGCTTTTAATAACTTTTATGAGACTTGGATTTTAATAGGATAAACTTTTGACTCACGGGTCTACTGGGGGCATTCAAGTAATGAGCAGAAAATATTTCCTGCTGTTGGGTTGGATCATTTCCTCGGGGTCTCACAAAAATGTGATGTTTGCCGAGATAAAAATTGTAATTTTATTTAGATTTTTCTGCACATACGAAGACAAAAGTGAGCGCTTTCCGTGTTGTGATAAAATTATCATCATATTCAATTGCAGTAAAGATTTCGGCTTATTGTCGAGGGGTTTCTCTCCAACGAGCAAATGACTAATTTATGTTGCAAACAGGCAGCGTTCTCCACAAGAGAGCTTGTCTGTCTCTTTACTTTTCCAAATGTTACAGTTTTTACAAAACATTTTTTTAAAGGGGATGTCCACCACTAGACAACCGCAGCTTAATCAAGTTATTACTTGCAGACAGCTGCGGGCTGATATTAATAGCCTAGGAAGGAGCCATGGATACTTCCCCCCCCCCGTCAGCTCTCACCCACCCCAGAAAAGGCATCTCTAAGATGCGCCAATTCTGGCACTTAGCCTCGCTCTTCCCACCTGCCCTGTAGTGGTAGCAAGTGGGGTGATAGTTGAGGGGGTTGATGTCACCTTTGTATTGTCAGGAGACATCAAGCCCCGAGGTTAGTAATGGAGAGACATCAATAAGACTTTTACTGTTTTTGGGGGGTTTTTTCATTCAAATATTTATTTGGAGATACAATATCTTGACCTTTTTAATATTATTATAGTTAAATATCTTTACTATTATTTAAACATTTTTTTAAAACTTTTTTCTAACTTTTTTACTTTGTCTCACTATGGAACAATCATTTTTTGCAGGCTGATAGCACCTACAGCATGGAGATTAAGCAGCATCCCCATGCTGCAGAAACTGTCAGCTCTGCACTGACAGACAAACTTGCTCATCATGCACTGCACATGATCAGCAAATTTTGCTAGGTCTGGTGACCCGGATGTCGTCATGACGACATCGGGTGACCATGGCAACGATCGGGACCCTGCGTCACACTGTGGGGTCTCCGATCCAAAGGCAGAGGGGCTGTCAGCCATCTGCTGGCTTCTGGAATGCTGTGATCATGTGTGATCACAGCATTTTGAGGGTTAAAGTGACGGGAGCGGTATGTGACCGCTCCTGGCACCTAGTGCCGGGTGCCAGCTGTCAGAATCAGCTGACATCCGGTGGCGATCGCCCACACACCCCTGTGTGCGAGGCCGATCGTGAAGACTAGGGTTGAGCGAAACGGGTCGTTCATTTTCAAAAGTCGCCGACTTTTGGCTAAGTCGGCGTCTCATGAAACCCGATCCGACCCCTGTGCTTGTCGGCCATGCGGTACGCGACTTTCGCGCCAAAGTCGCGTTTCAATGACGCGAAAAGCGCCATTTCTCAGCCAATGAAGGTGAACGCAGAGTGTGGGCAGCGTGATGACATAGGTCCTGGTCCCCACCATCTTAGAGAAGGGCATTGCAGTGATTGGCTTGCTGTCTGCGGCGTCACAGGGGCTATAAAGGGGCGTTCCCGCCGACCGCCATCTTACTGCTGCTGATCTGAGCTTAGGGAGAGGTTGCTGCCGCTTCGTCAGAAGCAGGGATAGCGTTAGGCAGGGTCCACTAACCACCAAACCGCTTGTGCTGTAGCGATTTCCACTGTCCAACACCACCTTCGGTGTGCAGGGACAGTGGAAGCTATTTTTTTTTTTTTTTTCCTCAGCGCTGTAGCTCATTGGGCTGCCCTAGAAGGCTCCGTGATAGCTGTATTGCTGTGTGTACGCCACTGTGGAAACCAACTGCTTTTTTCAAAGCACATATCCTCTTGTTCCTTCCTTTCTGCACAGCTATCTTTTTTGTTTGTCCACACTTTTTATTTAATTTGTGCATCAGTCCACTCCTATTGCTGCCTGCCATACCTGGCTTACATTACTGCAGGGAGATAGTAATTGTAGGACAGTCTCTGTTTTTTTTTTTTTTTTTGTGGAAGATTAAGATTGGCATTTCTGCTACAGTGCCATCCCTGTGTGTGCCATCTCTCACTGAGTGGGCCATAGAAAGCCTATTTATTTTTTTCCTTGATTTGTGTTCTAAAATCTACCTCAACACAAAAACACTACATCAATCAGTGGGAGAAAAATATTGGCCTCAGTCAGGGCTTGTGTGCCACTCCTGTGTGTGCCATCTCTCATTCAGTGGGCCATACAAAGCCTATTTATTTTTTTGTTTTTTTTTAATATTATTGGGTTTCTAAAGTCTCCGTGAAAAAAAAAAAAATACATAAAAAAACAGTGGGAGAGTAATATTGCCCTTTCAGCTTGTGTGCCAGTCTTGACTCCTGGGTGTGCCACCTCTCTCTCTCTAATTGTGGGCCATAGAAAGCCTATTTATTTTTTTGCTTATTTTAATATTATTTGGTTTCTAAAGTCTCCCTGAAAAAAAAAAAAATACATAAAAAAAACAGTGGGAGAGTAATATTGCCCTTTCAGCTTGTGTGCCAGTCTTGACTCCTGGGTGTGCCACCTCTCTCTCTCTAATTGTGGGCCATAGAAAGCCTATTTATTTTTTTGCTTCTTTTAATATTATTTGGTTTCTAAAGTCTCCCTGAAAAAAAAAAAAATACATAAAAAAACAGTGGGAGAGTAATATTGCCCTTTCAGCTTGTGTGCCAGTCTTGACTCCTGGGTGTGCCACCTCTCTCTCTCTAATTGTGGGCCATAGAAAGCCTATTTATTTTTTTGTTTTTTTTTAATATTATTTGGTTTCTAAAGTCTCCCTGAAAAATAAAAAAAATACATAAAAAAACAGTGGGAGAGTAATATTGCCCTTTCAGCTTGTGTGCCAGTCTTGACTCCTGGGTGTGCCACCTCTCTCTCTCTAATTGTGGGCCATAGAAAGCCTATTTATTTTTTTGCTTTTTTTAATATTATTTGGTTTCTAAAGTCAACCTGAAAAAAAAAAAAAACATAAAAAAACAGTGGGAGAGTAATATTGCCCTTTCAGCTTGTGTGCCAGTCTTGACTCCTGGGTGTGCCACCTCTCTCTCTCTAATTGTGGGCCATAGAAAGCCTATTTATTTTTTTGCTTTGTTTAATATTATTTGGTTTCTAAAGTCTCCCTGAAAAAAAAAAAAAAAACATAAAAAAACAGTGGGAGAGTAATATTGCCCTTTCAGCTTGTGTGCCAGTCTTGACTCCTGGGTGTGCCACCTCTCTCTCTCTAATTGTGGGCCATAGAAAGCCTATTTATTTTTTTGCTTTGTTTAATATTATTTGGTTTCTAAAGTCTCCCTGAAAAAAAAATACATAAAAAAACAGTGGGAGAGTAATATTGCCCTTTCAGCTTGTGTGCCAGTCTTGACTCCTGGGTGTGCCACCTCTCTCTCTCTCTAATTGTGGGCCATAGAAAGCCTATTTATTTTTTTGCTTTTTTTAATATTATTTGGTTTCTAAAGTCTCCCTGAAAAAAAAAAAAAGTACATAAAAAAACAGTGGGAGAGTAATATTGCCCTTTCAGCTTGTGTGCCAGTCTTGACTCCTGGGTGTGCCACCTCTCTCTCTCTAATTGTGGGCCATAGAAAGCCTATTTATTTTTTTGCTTTGTTTAATATTATTTGGTTTCTAAAGTCAACCTGAAAAAAAAAAAAAAACATAAAAAAACAGTGGGAGAGTAATATTACCCTTTCAGCTTGTGTGCCAGTCTTGACTCCTGGGTGTGCCACCTCTCTCTCTCTAATTGTGGGCCATAGAAAGCCTATTTATTTTTTTGCTTTGTTTAATATTATTTGGTTTCTAAAGTCTCCCTGAAAAAAAAAAAAAACATAAAAAAACAGTGGGAGAGTAATATTGCCCTTTCAGCTTGTGTGCCAGTCTTGACTCCTGGGTGTGCCACCTCTCTCTCTCTAATTGTGGGCCATAGAAAGCCTATTTATTTTTTTGTTTTTTTTTAATATTATTTGGTTTCTAAAGTCTCCCTGAAAAAAAAAAAAATACATAAAAAAACAGTGGGAGAGTAATATTGCCCTTTCAGCTTGTGTGCCAGTCTTGACTCCTGGGTGTGCCACCTCTCTCTCTCTAATTGTGGGCCATAGAAAGCCTATTTATTTTTTTGCTTTGTTTAATATTATTTGGTTTCTAAAGTCAACCTGAAAAAAAAAAAAAACATAAAAAAACAGTGGGAGAGTAATATTACCCTTTCAGCTTGTGTGCCAGTCTTGACTCCTGGGTGTGCCACCTCTCTCTCTCTAATTGTGGGCCATAGAAAGCCTATTTATTTTTTTGCTTTGTTTAATATTATTTGGTTTCTAAAGTCTCCCTGAAAAAAAAAAAAATACATAAAAAAACAGTGGGAGAGTAATATTGCCCTTTCAGCTTGTGTGCCAGTCTTGACTCCTGGGTGTGCCACCTCTCTCTCTCTAATTGTGGGCCATAGAAAGCCTATTTATTTTTTTGCTTCTTTTAATATTATTTGGTTTCTAAAGTCTCCCTGAAAAAAAAAAAAAATACATAAAAAAACAGTGGGAGAGTAATATTGCCCTTTCAGCTTGTGTGCCAGTCTTGACTCCTGGGTGTGCCACCTCTCTCTCTCTAATTGTGGGCCATAGAAAGCCTATTTATTTTTTTGTTTTTTTTTAATATTATTTGGTTTCTAAAGTCTCCCTGAAAAATAAAAAAAATACATAAAAATACAGTGGGAGAGTAATATTGCCCTTTCAGCTTGTGTGCCAGTCTTGACTCCTGGGTGTGCCACCTCTCTCTCTCTAATTGTGGGCCATAGAAAGCCTATTTATTTTTTTGCTTTTTTTAATATTATTTGGTTTCTAAAGTCAACCTGAAAAAAAAAAAAAAACATAAAAAAACAGTGGGAGAGTAATATTGCCCTTTCAGCTTGTGTGCCAGTCTTGACTCCTGGGTGTGCCACCTCTCTCTCTCTAATTGTGGGCCATAGAAAGCCTATTTATTTTTTTGCTTTGTTTAATATTATTTGGTTTCTAAAGTCTCCCTGAAAAAAAAAAAAAAAACATAAAAAAACAGTGGGAGAGTAATATTGCCCTTTCAGCTTGTGTGCCAGTCTTGACTCCTGGGTGTGCCACCTCTCTCTCTCTAATTGTGGGCCATAGAAAGCCTATTTATTTTTTTGTTTTTTTTTAATATTATTTGGTTTCTAAAGTCTCCCTGAAAAAAAAAAAAAAAACATAAAAAAACAGTGGGAGAGTAATATTGCCCTTTCAGCTTGTGTGCCAGTCTTGACTCCTGGGTGTGCCACCTCTCTCTCTCTAATTGTGGGCCATAGAAAGCCTATTTATTTTTTTGCTTTGTTTAATATTATTTGGTTTCTAAAGTCAACCTGAAAAAAAAAAAAACATAAAAAAACAGTGGGAGAGTAATATTGCCCTTTCAGCTTGTGTGCCAGTCTTGACTCCTGGGTGTGCCACCTCTCTCTCTCTAATTGTGGGCCATAGAAAGCCTATTTATTTTTTTGCTTTGTTTAATATTATTTGGTTTCTAAAGTCTCCCTGAAAAAAAAAATACATAAAAAAACAGTGGGAGAGTAATATTGCCCTTTCAGCTTGTGTGCCAGTCTTGACTCCTGGGTGTGCCACCTCTCTCTCTCTCTAATTGTGGGCCATAGAAAGCCTATTTATTTTTTTGCTTTGTTTAATATTATTTGGTTTCTAAAGTCTCCCTGAAAAAAAAAAATACATAAAAAAACAGTGGGAGAGTAATATTGCCCTTTCAGCTTGTGTGCCAGTCTTGACTCCTGGGTGTGCCACCTCTCTCTCTCTAATTGTGGGCCATAGAAAGCCTATTTATTTTTTTGCTTTGTTTAATATTATTTGGTTTCTAAAGTCTCCCTGAAAAAAAAAAAAAACATAAAAAAACAGTGGGAGAGTAATATTGCCCTTTCAGCTTGTGTGCCAGTCTTGACTCCTGGGTGTGCCACCTCTCTCTCTCTAATTGTGGGCCATAGAAAGCCTATTTATTTTTTTGTTTTTTTTTAATATTATTTGGTTTCTAAAGTCTCCCTGAAAAAAAAAAAAATACATAAAAAAACAGTGGGAGAGTAATATTGCCCTTTCAGCTTGTGTGCCAGTCTTGACTCCTGGGTGTGCCACCTCTCTCTCTCTAATTGTGGGCCATAGAAAGCCTATTTATTTTTTTGCTTTGTTTAATATTATTTGGTTTCTAAAGTCAACCTGAAAAAAAAAAAAACATAAAAAAACAGTGGGAGAGTAATATTACCCTTTCAGCTTGTGTGCCAGTCTTGACTCCTGGGTGTGCCACCTCTCTCTCTCTAATTGTGGGCCATAGAAAGCCTATTTATTTTTTTGCTTTGTTTAATATTATTTGGTTTCTAAAGTCTCCGTGAAAAAAAAAAAAAATACATAAAAAAACAGTGGGAGAGTAATATTGCCCTTTCAGCTTGTGTGCCAGTCTTGACTCCTGGGTGTGCCACCTCTCTCTCTCTAATTGTGGGCCATAGAAAGCCTATTTATTTTTTTGCTTCTTTTAATATTATTTGGTTTCTAAAGTCTCCCTGAAAAAAAAAAAAAAATACATAAAAAAACAGTGGGAGAGTAATATTGCCCTTTCAGCTTGTGTGCCAGTCTTGACTCCTGGGTGTGCCACCTCTCTCTCTCTAATTGTGGGCCATAGAAAGCCTATTTATTTTTTTGTTTTTTTTTAATATTATTTGGTTTCTAAAGTCTCCCTGAAAAATAAAAAAAATACATAAAAAAACAGTGGGAGAGTAATATTGCCCTTTCAGCTTGTGTGCCAGTCTTGACTCCTGGGTGTGCCACCTCTCTCTCTCTAATTGTGGGCCATAGAAAGCCTATTTATTTTTTTGCTTTTTTTAATATTATTTGGTTTCTAAAGTCAACCTGAAAAAAAAAAAAAACATAAAAAAACAGTGGGAGAGTAATATTGCCCTTTCAGCTTGTGTGCCAGTCTTGACTCCTGGGTGTGCCACCTCTCTCTCTCTAATTGTGGGCCATAGAAAGCCTATTTATTTTTTTGCTTTGTTTAATATTATTTGGTTTCTAAAGTCTCCCTGAAAAAAAAAAAAAAAACATAAAAAAACAGTGGGAGAGTAATATTGCCCTTTCAGCTTGTGTGCCAGTCTTGACTCCTGGGTGTGCCACCTCTCTCTCTCTAATTGTGGGCCATAGAAAGCCTATTTATTTTTTTGTTTTTTTTTAATATTATTTGGTTTCTAAAGTCTCCCTGAAAAAAAAAAAAAAAACATAAAAAAACAGTGGGAGAGTAATATTGCCCTTTCAGCTTGTGTGCCAGTCTTGACTCCTGGGTGTGCCACCTCTCTCTCTCTAATTGTGGGCCATAGAAAGCCTATTTATTTTTTTGCTTTGTTTAATATTATTTGGTTTCTAAAGTCAACCTGAAAAAAAAAAAAACATAAAAAAACAGTGGGAGAGTAATATTGCCCTTTCAGCTTGTGTGCCAGTCTTGACTCCTGGGTGTGCCACCTCTCTCTCTCTAATTGTGGGCCATAGAAAGCCTATTTATTTTTTTGCTTTGTTTAATATTATTTGGTTTCTAAAGTCTCCCTGAAAAAAAAAATACATAAAAAAACAGTGGGAGAGTAATATTGCCCTTTCAGCTTGTGTGCCAGTCTTGACTCCTGGGTGTGCCACCTCTCTCTCTCTCTAATTGTGGGCCATAGAAAGCCTATTTATTTTTTTGCTTTTTTTAATATTATTTGGTTTCTAAAGTCTCCCTGAAAAAAAAAAAAAGTACATAAAAAAACAGTGGGAGAGTAATATTGCCCTTTCAGCTTGTGTGCCAGTCTTGACTCCTGGGTGTGCCACCTCTCTCTCTCTAATTGTGGGCCATAGAAAGCCTATTTATTTTTTTGCTTTGTTTAATATTATTTGGTTTCTAAAGTCTCCCTGAAAAAAAAAAAATACATAAAAAAACAGTGGGAGAGTAATATTGCCCTTTCAGCTTGTGTGCCAGTCTTGACTCCTGGGTGTGCCACCTCTCTCTCTCTAATTGTGGGCCATAGAAAGCCTATTTATTTTTTTGCTTTGTTTAATATTATTTGGTTTCTAAAGTCTCCCTGAAAAAAAAAAAAAACATAAAAAAACAGTGGGAGAGTAATATTGCCCTTTCAGCTTGTGTGCCAGTCTTGACTCCTGGGTGTGCCACCTCTCTCTCTAATTGTGGGCCATAGAAAGCCTATTTATTTTTTTGTTTTTTTTTTAATATTATTTGGTTTCTAAAGTCTCCCTGAAAAAAAAAAAAAAAACATAAAAAAACAGTGGGAGAGTAATATTGCCCTTTCAGCTTGTGTGCCAGTCTTGACTCCTGGGTGTGCCACCTCTCTCTCTCTCTAATTGTGGGCCATAGAAAGCCTATTTATTTTTTTGCTTTGTTTAATATTATTTGGTTTCTAAAGTCAACCTGAAAAAAAAAACAAACATAAAAAAACAGTGGGAGAGTAATATTACCCTTTCAGCTTGTGTGCCAGTCTTGACTCCTGGGTGTGCCACCTCTCTCTCTATAATTGTGGGCCATAGAAAGCCTATTTATTTTTTTGCTTTGTTTAATATTATTTGGTTTCTAAAGTCTCCCTGAAAAAAAAAAATACATAAAAAAACAGTGGGAGAGTAATATTGCCCTTTCAGCTTGTGTGCCAGTCTTGACTCCTGGGTGTGCCACCTCTCTCTCTCTAATTGTGGGCCATAGAAAGCCTATTTATTTTTTTGCTTTTTTTAATATTATTTGGTTTCTAAAGTCTCCCTGAAAAAAAAAAAAGTACATAAAAAAACAGTGGGAGAGTAATATTGCCCTTTCAGCTTGTGTGCCAGTCTTGATTCCTGGGTGTGCCACCTCTCTCTCTCTAATTGTGGGCCATAGAAAGCCTATTTATTTTTTTGCTTTGTTTAATATTATTTGGTTTCTAAAGTCTCCCTGAAAAAAAAAAAAAAACATAAAAAAACAGTGGGAGAGTAATATTGCCCTTTCAGCTTGTGTGCCAGTCTTGACTCCTGGGTGTGCCACCTCTCTCTCTCTAATTGTGGGCCATAGAAAGCCTATTTATTTTTTTGCTTTGTTTAATATTATTTGGTTTCTAAAGTCTCCCTGAAAAAAAAAAAAAACATAAAAAAACAGTGGGAGAGTAATATTGCCCTTTCAGCTTGTGTGCCAGTCTTGACTCCTGGGTGTGCCACCTCTCTCTCTCTAATTGTGGGCCATGGAAAGCCTATTTATTTTTTTGCTTGATTTGGGTTCTAAAATCTACCTGAAAAAAAAAAAACACTACATCCATCAGTGGGAGATTAATACTGTCCTCAGGGCTTGTGTGCCACTCCTGACTCCTGTGAGCGCCATCTCTCACTCAGTGGGCCATAGAAAGCCTATTTATTTTTTTGCTTGATTTGGGTTCTAAAATCTACCTGAAAAAAAAATCACTACATCCATCAGTGGGAGATTAATACTGTCCTCAGGGCTTGTGTGCCACTCCTGATCCTGACTCCTGTGCGCGCCATCTCTCACTCAGTGGGCCATAGAAAGCCTATTTATTTTTTTGCTTGATTTGGGTTCTAAAATCTACCTGAAAAAAAAAACACTACATCAATCAGTGGGAGATTAATATTGTCCTCAGGGCTTGTGTGCCACTCCTGATCCTGACTCCTGTGAGCGCCATCTCTCACTCAGTGGGCCATAGAAAGCCTATTTATTTTTTTGCTTGATTTGGGTTCTAAAATCTACCTGAAAAAAAACACTACATCAATCAGTGGGAGATTAATATTGTCCTCAGGGCTTGTGTGCCACTCCTGATCCTGACTCCTGTGCGCGCCATCTCTCACTCAGTGGGCCATAGAGAGCCTATTTATTTTTTTGCTTGATTTGGGTTCTAAAATCTACCTGAAAAAAAAAAACACTACATCCATCAGTGGGAGATTAATACTGTCCTCAGGGCTTGTGTGCCACTCCTGATCCTGACTCCTGTGCGCGCCATCTCTCACTCAGTGGGCCATAGAAAGCCTATTTATTTTTTTGCTTGATTTGGGTTCTAAAATCTACCTGAAAAAAAAAACACTACATCCATCAGTGGGAGATTAATACTGTCCTCAGGGCTTGTGTGCCACTCCTGATCCTGACTCCTGTGCGCGCCATCTCTCACTCAGTGGGCCATAGAAAGCCTATTTATTTTTTTGCTTGATTTGGGTTCTAAAATCTACCTGAAAAAAAAAACACTACATCCATCAGTGGGAGATTAATACTGTCCTCAGGGCTTGTGTGCCACTCCTGATCCTGACTCCTGTGCGCGCCATCTCTCACTCAGTGGGCCATAGAAAGCCTATTTATTTTTTTGCTTGATTTGGGTTCTAAAATCTAACTGAAAAAAAAATCACTACATCCATCAGTGGGAGATTAATACTGTCCTCAGGGCTTGTGTGCCACTCCTGATCCTGACTCCTGTGAGCGCCATCTCTCACTCAGTGGGCCATAGAAAGCCTATTTATTTTTTTGCTTGATTTGGGTTCTAAAATCTACCTGAAAAAAAAACACTACATCAATCAGTGGGAGATTAATATTGTCCTCGGGGCTTGTGTGCCACTCCTGATCCTGACTCCTGTGCGCGCCATCTCTCACTCAGTGGGCCATAGAAAGCCTATTTATTTTTTTGCTTGATTTGGGTTCTAAAATCTACCTGAAAAAAAAAACACTACATCAATCAGTGGGAGATTAATATTGTCCTCAGGGCTTGTGTGCCACTCCTGATCCTGACTCCTGTGCGCGCCATCTCTCACTCAGTGGGCCATAGAAAGCCTATTTATTTTTTTGCTTGATTTGGGTTCTAAAATCTACCTGAAAAAAAAAACACTACATCAATCAGTGGGAGATTAATATTGTCCTCAGGGCTTGTGTGCCACTCCTGATCCTGACTCCTGTGCGCGCCATCTCTCACTCAGTGGGCCATAGAAAGCCTATTTATTTTTTTGCTTGATTTGGGTTCTAAAATCTACCTGAAAAAAAAAACACTACATCCATCAGTGGGAGATTAATACTGTCCTCAGGGCTTGTGTGCCACTCCTGATCCTGACTCCTGTGCGCGCCATCTCTCACTCAGTGGGCCATAGAAAGCCTATTTATTTTTTTGCTTGATTTGGTTTCTAAAATCTACCTGAAAAAAAAAACACTACATCCATCAGTGGGAGATTAATACTGTCCTCAGGGCTTCTGTGCCACTCCTGATCCTGACTCCTGTGCGCGCCATCTCTCACTCAGTGGGCCATAGAAAGCCTATTTATTTTTTTGCTTGATTTGGGTTCTAAAATCTACCTGAAAAAAAAAACACTACATCCATCAGTGGGAGATTAATACTGTCCTCAGGGCTTGTGTGCCACTCCTGACTCCTGTGAGCGCCATCTCTCACTCAGTGGGCCATAGAAAGCCTATTTATTTTTTTGCTTGATTTGGGTTCTAAAATCTACCTGAAAAAAAAATCACTACATCCATCAGTGGGAGATTAATACTGTCCTCAGGGCTTGTGTGCCACTCCTGATCCTGACTCCTGTGCGCGCCATCTCTCACTCAGTGGGCCATAGAAAGCCTATTTATTTTTTTGCTTGATTTGGGTTCTAAAATCTACCTGAAAAAAAAACACTACATCCATCAGTGGAAGATTAATACTGTCCTCAGGGCTTGTGTGCCACTCCTGATCCTGACTCCTGTGCGCGCCATCTCTCACTCAGTGGGCCATAGAAAGCCTATTTATTTTTTTGCTTGATTTGGGTTCTAAAATCTACCTGAAAAAAAAAACACTACATCCATCAGTGGGAGATTAATACTGTCCTCAGGGCTTGTGTGCCACTCCTGATCCTGACTCCTGTGAGCGCCATCTCTCACTCAGTGGGCCATAGAAAGCCTATTTATTTTTTTGCTTGATTTGGGTTCTAAAATCTACCTGAAAAAAAAAACACTACATCCATCAGTGGGAGATTAATACTGTCCTCAGGGCTTGTGTGCCACTCTTGATCCTGACTCCTGTGAGCGCCATCTCTCACTCAGTGGGCCATAGAAAGCCTATTTATTTTTTTGCTTGATTTGGGTTCTAAAATCTACCTGAAAAAAAAACACTACATCCATCAGTGGGAGATTAATACTGTCCTCAGGGCTTGTGTGCCACTCCTTATCCTGACTCCTGTGTGTGCCATCTCTCACTCAGTGGGCACTGGGCCATAGAAAGCTTTTTTTTTAATTATTATTATTATTTGGTTTCTAAATTGTCCCTGAAAAAAACAATTTATCTTATTTGGTTTCTAAAGTCTCCCTGAGGGAAAAAAAAAAAATAGGTGGGAGATTAATATTGACATTTGTGTTTGAGTGACATTCCTGCGTGTGTGGCATCTCTGTGATTTGGTGCCACAGAAAACAGAGTGTGTAACATTGTGCCTGATTTTCCTTGTGGTCTCACCAACCTGTTAAGGGATATTGAAATCATACTGAAGTTATAGCGCACCGTGTAAGTTGTTTGACAGCAACAAATAAAGTTACTTTGGTTAAGTTTTTAAAACAATGAGGAAGTCTGGTGCAAGAGGTCGTCGTGGGCGTTCATTGTCAGCTGGTAATGATGGTAGTGGTAGTGGAGCAACAGGTGGTCGTGGGGATAAAAATATTCCACGTAAGTCTGGAGCTGTGGAGCCAGTTTCGTCGTCTGGCTACACAAGGCCTCGAACGCTCTCTTTTCTGGGAGTAGGAAAACCGCTTTTAAAGGCGGAGCAGCAACAGCAAGTTTTGGCTTACATTGCAGACTCAGCCTCTAGCTCTTTTGCCTCCTCTTCTGAAACTGGTAAATGTAAAAGCAGCGCGTCACTTGTGGATGTCCACGGTCAGGGACAAGTCGCTTCCTTGTCCTCTTCAGCAAAAACTACAACAAGAGAGAAGGATGCAGCAGGCGACACAACGGGTTACTCCATGGAGCTCTTTACACATACCGTCCCTGGCTTACAAAGTGAAACACTTAACAGGCCATGCCCATTACAAGTTGATTCTGACATGGAGTGCACTGATGCACAGCCACAGCCAGAGTACTATGCTGCTCCTTTGACTCAGACCACCACATTGCCCTCTCAGGGTACTGATCCACAATCAGACCCTGATGAGACTATGTTGCCCCGCCACGAACGCTATACCACCGACCGACACAGTGACACAGACGAAGTTGCACACGAGCTCGAAGAGGAGTTAATAGATGACCCAGTTATTGACCCCGATTGGCAGCCATTGGGGGAACAGGGTGCAGGCGGCAGTAGTTCAGAAGCGGAGGTGGAGGAGGGGCCACAGCAGGCATCAACATCGCAACAGGTTCCATCTGCCGGGCCCGTATCTGGCCCAAAACGCGTGTCAAAGCCAAAACCTGTTGGAGGACAGCGTGGCCATCCGGTTAAAGCTCAGTCTGCAATCCCTGAAAAGGGATCCGATGCTAGGAAGAGTGCAGTCTGGCATTTTTTTAAACAACATCCAATTGATCAGCGCAAAGTCATCTGTCAAAAATGTTCAACTAGCTTAAGCAGAGGTCAGAATCTGAAAAGTCTCAATACTAGTTGCATGCATAGACACTTAACCACCATGCATTTTCAAGCCTGGACTAACTACCAAACGTCCCTTAAGGTTGTAGCACCCTCGGCCAATGAAGCTAGTCAGCAACGCAACATCCCTTCCGTCACTGTAAGGCCACCATTTTCCGCACCACCGGCAGTATCTGTGCAGGTTTCTTTGCCAGCCAAAAGCACTCAGGGTATCACCAGTTTTGTAGGAGGAAATATTGCATCTAGGTCACCGGCGGAAACAATACCATCTCCAACCGTCTCGCAGTCTGCCATGTCCACCGGCACACCCGCAAGTTCCACGATCTCCATCTCTCCAGTTCAGCTCACACTACATGAGACTCTGGTTAGAAAAAGGAAGTACTTATCCTCGCATCCGCGTACACAGGGTTTTAACGCCCACATAGCTAGACTAATATCGTTAGAGATGATGCCCTACCGGTTAGTTGAAAGCGAAGCTTTCAAAGCCCTGATGGAGTACGCTGAACCACGATACGAGCTACCCAGTCGACACTTTTTTTCCAGAAAAGCCATCCCGGCCCTGCACCAGCATGTTAAACAGCGCATCGTCCATGCACTCAGGCAATCTGTGAGTACAAAGGTGCACCTGACTACAGATGCATGGACCAGTAGGCATGGCCAGGGACGTTATGTGTCCATCACGGCACACTGGGTGAATGTGGTGGATGCAGGGTCCTCAGGGGACATCAATTTCGGGACAGTTGTGCCTAGCCCACGGTCTAGGAAACAGTTGGCTGTAGGCGTTCGCACCCCCTCCTCCTCCTCCTCCTCGTCCTCCTGCAGAAGCTACAGCTCTTCCACAGACCGCAGTCGGCCAACCACTCCATCGGCAGATGACACTGTTGCACACCAGTTGTCCCATTATGGGCCAGCTACTGGCAAGCGTCAGCAGGCTGTATTGGCTATGAAGTGTTTGGGCGACAACAGACACACCGCGGAAGTTCTGTCCGAGTTCTTGCAACAAGAAACGCAGTCGTGGCTGGGCACAGTAGATCTTGAGGCAGGCAAGGTAGTTAGTGATAACGGAAGGAATTTCATGGCTGCCATCTCCCTATTTATATTTTGGGAGTACTGGGACAGACACTCCTTGCAATACTCCTCCACTGACCACCAAGCTGCCTGTGTATCCATGTAACCGATGTAAAACTGCCATGAGCCTATTGTTTGTTATTTTAGGCCTTTGATAGCCTGTCTGCGGTCCCTACTTTAAATACTCTTCCACTGACCACCAAGCTGCCTGTGTATCCATGTAACCGATGTAAAGCTGCCATGAGCCTATTGTTTGTTATTTTAGGCCTTTGATAGCCTGTCTGCGGTCCCTACTTTAAATACTCCTCCACTGACCACCAAGCTGAATGTGTATCCATGTAACCGATGTAAAACAGCCATGAGCCTATTGTTTGTTATTTTAGGCCTTTGATAGCCTGTCTGCGGTCCCTACTTTAAATACTCCTCCATTGACCACCAAGCTGCCTGCCCGTGTATCCATGTAACCGATGTAAAACAGCCATGAGCCTATTGTTTGTTATTTTAGGCCTTTGATAGCCTGTCTGCGGTCCCTACTTTAAATACTCCTCCACTGACCACCAAGCTGCCTGTGTATCCATGTAACCGATGTAAAACTGCCATGAGCCTATTGTTTGTTATTTTAGGCCTTTGATAGCCTGTCTGCGGTCCCTACTTTAAATACTCCTCCACTGACCACCAAGCTGCCTGTGTATCCATGTAACCGATGTAAAACAGCCATGAGCCTATTGTTTGTTATTTTAGGCCTTTGATAGCCTGTCTGCGGTCCCTACTTTAAATACTCCTCCACTGACCACCAAGCTGCCTGCCCGTGTATCCATATAACCGATGTAAAACAGCCATGAGCCTATTGTTTGTTATTTTAGGCCTTTGATAGCCTGTCTGCGGTCCCTACTTTAAATACTCCTCCACTGACCACCAAGCTGCCTGTGTATCCATGTAACCGATGTAAAACTGCCATGAGCCTATTGTTTGTTATTTTAGGCCTTTGATAGCCTGTCTGCGGTCCCTACTTTAAATACTCCTCCACTGACCACCAAGCTGCCTGCCCGTGTATCCATGTAACCGATGTAAAACTGCAGTATTTTGCTTATAAAAAAGAAAATACTGGAGAGATATCAAATGAAGACATTTTAACATTAAAAACAAAAACACATACAACAAAAAACTGGTACAGTACAAAAATTGTCCACCAGCTACAAAAACTTTCTCCTGCAAGTAGTTAACTGAAAGGTTTTTTTCCATTGAAAACACAGATATGGCATCCACCGAGTGTTGTCCTGTCGCGTCTTCTTTATATTATTGCCAAGAAGCTGCAACTGAATAAAGCTGTGCTTCAACCTTCTGTTCCAAATTACGAATTTTAAAAATGAAATTGGCTGTTCCGGCCTATTAAAGGTGTCTGCCCCTGCCTGGTGTTGTCCTCAACTGAATAAAGCTGAGCTTCAACCTTCAGTTCCAAATTACCATTTTTAAAAATGCAATTGGCTGTTCCGGCCTACTAAAGGTGTCTGTCTGCCCCTGCCTGGTGTTGTCCTCAACTGAATAAAGCTGAGCTTCAACCTTCAGTTCCAAATTACCATTTTTAAAAATGCAATTGGCTGTTCCGGCCTACTAAAGGTGTCTGTCTGCCCCTGCCTGGTGTTGTCCTCAACTGAATAAAGCTGAGCTTCTACCTTCTGGCTCTGATTAACTGCTGTTTTTTTAAAAATTGGTGGTTCCGGCCTACTAACGGTGTCTGCCCCTCCCTGGTGTTGCCCTCAACTGAATAAAGCTGAGCTTCTACCTTCTGGCTCTGATTAACTGCTGTTTTTTAAAAAATTGGTGGTTCCGGCCTACTAACGGTGTCTGCCCCTGCCTGGTGTTGTCCTCAACTGAATAAAGCTGAGCTTCTACCTTCTGGCTCTGATTAAGTTTTTTTTTTTTTTTTTTTTTTAATTGCTGGATGGGGCCTAATACCTCTGTTTGCTGCTCCCTGGTGTTTGTCCTCAACTGAATAAAGCTGAGCCTCTACCTTCTGGCTCTGATTAACTGCTGTTTTTTTAAAAATTGGTGGTTCCGGCCTACTAACGGTGTCTGCCCCTCCCTGGTGTTGCCCTCAACTGAATAAAGCTGAGCTTCTACCTTCTGGCTCTGATTAACTGCTGTTTTTTAAAAAATTGGTGGTTCCGGCCTACTAACGGTGTCTGCCCCTGCCTGGTGTTGTCCTCAACTGAATAAAGCTGAGCTTCTACCTTCTGGCTCTGATTAAGTTTTTTTTTTTTTTTTTTAATTGCTGGATGGGGCCTAATACCTCTGTTTGCTGCTCCCTGGTGTTTGTCCTCAACTGAATAAAGCTGAGCTTCTACCTTCTGGCTCTGATTAACTGCTGTTTTTTTAAAAATTGGTGATTCCGGCCTACTAACGGTGTCTGCCCCTCCCTGGTGTTGCCCTCAACTGAATAAAGCTGAGCTTCTACCTTCTGGCTCTGATTAACTGCTGTTTTTTAAAAAATTGGTGATTCCGGCCTAATAACGGTGTGTGCCCCTCCCTGGTGTTGCCCTCAACTGAATAAAGCTGAGCTTCTACCTTCTGGCTCTGATTAACTGCTGTTTTTTTAAAAATTGGTGGTTCCGGCCTACTAACGGTGTCTGCCCCTGCCTGGTGTTGTCCTCAACTGAATAAAGCTGAGCTTCTACCTTCTGGCTCTGATTAACTGCTGTTTTTTAAAAAATTGGTGGTTCCTGCCTACTAACGGTGTCTGCCCCTGCCTGGTGTTGTCCTCAACTGAATAAAGCTGAGCTTCTACCTTCTGGCTCTGATTAACTGCTGTTTTTTAAAAAATTGGTGGTTCCGGCCTACTAACGGTGTCTGCCCCTGCCTGGTGTTGTCCTCAACTGAATAAAGCTGAGCTTCTACCTTCTGGCTTTCGGCCTATACTATCAGATATTAAACTGCATTTGGCCTACTAGTGTGGTTGGGCCCTTGAAACAGTGTCTGCTGCTCTTGGGTTTGCTACTCCACTGAACAAAGCAATGCCACCTGTTTAGTCCTGTTACCAATTTTGAACTGCATTTAGCCTACTTTATTCTTTGGCCCTATATCTGTTTCCTCTTCATCCTGCCCATTGCCCAGCCACTGCTAGATGAGTCTGCTGGTACATTGACCTAGACCACTACATTCCCCTTGCACTCTACACAGCCAGAATCTGACCCTGCTGAAAGTAAGGTTCCCCTTCCCGCATGTTATACCACCTTACACAGGGACAAAGAGGAAGGTGCAGATGAAAGTGCAGGTTCCTTCATCAGGTGGGCGGGGGCATACTCGTTGGCGACGTCACTGGCACAGGGCCCCTCAGAGTACGCAAAAGTGTCGCTGCTGGTGGGAGGCGCCCCCGCCATGCAAACACACCGCCGTACTTTGAGGGGCCCTGTGCCAGTGCCAATGCGAACGAGTGGGCCCCCCCTGCTTGCTCAGGATCACAGCACTTGCAACGTTGAAATACTTACCTTTCCCTGCAACACCGCCGTGACGTAGTCCGCATTTCCTGGGCCCACGAAAAACTTGAGCCAGCCCTACTCCCCCCACAACTTTTGCCAAATGACCCCCAATTCCCTATGCCCAACTATTATTATAAAGTTAATTAAGATTGACAAGCTTCAGAAACAAGAATGGATGTTTTTGGCATTAAAATGGGCACTGTAGGTGTTTTCCTGGCCTCCACTCACTGCCGACTATGCTTCCCCATTGACTTGCATTGGGTTTCGTGTTTCGGTCGATCCCCGACTTTTAGCGATAATCGGCCAACTGCACTCGACTCGACTCTGGACAAAATCGGGTTTCACAAAACCCGACTCGATCTTAAAAAAATGAAAGTCGCTCAACTCTAGTGAAGACGTAATATTCCATCCATGGTCAAATAGGCCCAGGGCACATGGACGGAGTATTACGTCCGATGTCAGAAAGGAGTTAAGGTAATAACATGGACCCTATCCGGACCCCTAATTAAGGTAATAACATGGACCCTATCCGGACCCCTAATTGAGGTAATAACATAGACCCTATCCGGACCCCTAATTAAGGTAATAACATGGACCCTATACGGACCCCTAATTGAGGTAATAACATGGACCCTATACGGACCCCTAATTGAGGTAATAACATGGACCCTATACGGACCCCTAATTGAGGTAATAACATGGACCCTATCCGGACCCCTAACTGAGGTAATAACATGGACCGTATCCGGACCCCTAACTGAGGTAATAACATGGACCGTATCCGGACCCCTAATTGAGGTAATAACATGGACCCTATCCGGACCCCTAATTAAGGTAATAACATGGACCCTATCCGGACCCCTAATTAAGGTAAAAACATGGACCCTATCCGAACCCCTAACAGAGGTAATAACATGGACCCTATCCGGACCCCTAATTGAGGTAATAACATGGACCCTATCCGGACCCCTAACAGAGGTAATAACATGGACCGTATCCGGACCCCTAATTGAGGTAATAACATGGACCCTATCCGGACCCCTAATTGAGGTAATAACATGGACCCTATCCGGACCCCTAATTGAGGTAATAACATGGACCCTATCTGGACCCCTAATTGAGGTAATAACATGGACCCTATCCGGACCCCTAATTGAGGTAATAACATGGACCCTATCGGGACCCCTAATTAAGGTAATAACATGGACCCTATCCGGACCCCTAATTGAGGTAATAACATGGACCCTATCCGGACCCCTAATTGAGGTAATAACATGGACCCTATCCGGACCCCTAATTGAGGTAATAACATGGACCCTATCCGGACCCCTAATTGAGGTAATAACATGGACCCTATCCGGACCCCTAATTGAGGTAATAACATGGACCCTATCCGGACCCCTAATTGAGGTAATAACATGGACCCTATCCGGACCCCTAATTAAGGTAAAAACATGGACCCTATCCGGACCCCTAATTGAGGTAATAACATGGATCCTATCCGGACCCCTAACTAAGGTAATAACATGGACCCTATCCGGACCCCTAACTGAGGTAATAACATGGACCGTATCCGGACCCCTAATTGAGGTAATAACATGGACCCTATCCGGACCCCTAATTGAGGTAATAACATGGACCCTATCCGGACTCCTAATTGAGGTAATAACATGGACCCTATCCGGACCCCTAATTGAGGTAATAACATGGACCCTATCCGGACCCCTAATTGAGGTAATAACATGGACCCTATCCGGACCCCTAATTAAGGTAAAAACATGGACCCTATCCGGACCCCTAATTGAGGTAATAACATGGATCCTATCCGGACCCCTAACTAAGGTAATAACATGGACCCTATCCGGACCCCTAACTGAGGTAATAACATGGACCGTATCCGGACCCCTAATTGAGGTAATAACATGGACCCTATCCAGACCCCTAATTGAGGTAATAACATGGACCCTATCCGGACCCCTAATTGAGGTAATAACATGGACCCTATCCGGATCCCTAATTGAGGTAATAACATGGACCCTATCCGGACCCCTAATTAAGGTAATAACATGGACCCTATCCGGACCCCTAATTAAGGTAAAAACATGGACCCTATCCGGACCCCTAATTGAGGTAATAACATGGACCCTATACGGACCCCTAATTGAGGTAATAACATGGACCCTATCCGGACCCCTAATTTAGGTAATAACATGGACCCTATCCGGACCCCTAATTAAGGTAATAACATGGACCCTATCCGGACCCCTAATTGAGGTAATAACATGGACCCTATCCGGACCCCTAATTGAGGTAATAACATGGACCCTATCCGGACCCCTAATTGAGGTAATAACATGGACCCTATCCGGACCCCTAATTGAGGTAATAACATGGACCCTATCCGGACCCCTAATTAAGGTAATAACATGGACCCTATCCGGACCCCTAATTAAGGTAAAAACATGGACCCTATCCGGACCCCTAATTGAGGTAATAACATGGACCCTATCCGGACCCCTAACAGAGGTAATAACATGGACCGTATCCGGACCCCTAATTGAGGTAATAACATGGACCCTATCCGGACCCCTAATTGAGGTAATAACATGGACCCTATCCGGACCCCTAATTGAGGTAATAACATGGACCCTATCTGGACCCCTAATTGAGGTAATAACATGGACCCTATCCGGACCCCTAATTGAGGTAATAACATGGACCCTATCGGGACCCCTAATTAAGGTAATAACATGGACCCTATCTGGACCCCTAATTGAGGTAATAACATGGACCCTATCCGGACCCCTAATTGAGGTAATAACATGGACCCTATCGGGACCCCTAATTAAGGTAATAACATGGACCCTATCCGGACCCCTAATTGAGGTAATAACATGGACCCTATCCGGACCCCTAATTGAGGTAATAACATGGACCCTATCCGGACCCCTAATTAAGGTAATAACATGGACCCTATCCGGACCCCTAATTGAGGTAATAACATGGACCCTATCCGGACCCCTAATTGAGGTAATAACAGGGACCCTATACGGACCCCTAATTGAGGTAATAACATGGACCCTATCCGGACCCCTAATTTAGGTAATAACATGGACCCTATCCGGACCCCTAATTAAGGTAATAACATGGACCCTATCCGGACCCCTAATTGAGGTAATAACATGGACCCTATCTGGACCCCTAATTGAGGTAATAACATGGACCCTATACGGACCCCTAATTGAGGTAATAACATGGACCCTATCCGGACCCCTAATTTAGGTAATAACATGGACCCTATCCGGACCCCTAATTGAGGTAATAACATGGACCCTATCCGGACCCCTAATTTAGGTAATAACATGGACCCTATCCTCATGGATATAACCAATTATTGTGAAGGACTTCTTCATGCGTTTCCATTCAGACTGGGCTGACATTACCGTACTGGTTTTCTTATCTAGTTTTCCCATTAGATCCATGTGTTGTAAGTTCTTACAAATCTAATAATATGAATCTTAACTGCGTACATTCTCTAAATTAATCATGAATATATTTCTATAATCATGTAGTATATTAGCTAGAATTATAATAAATGGCTGTTAATGCACAATATCAGCCCCAATTGTCTGCAAGTTAACAGCGTAATTATATACATTAAGCATGCTCTTATACAGGTAGTTACTGTATATAATGACCTATTATACTACATATCATTATCAAGAACAGTCACATTAATGTAATGCATATTGATAAATCTCGGCTTTTCATATTATTTCACACATAGTAGTTAATCATACGGAAACTTTGCTTTTTTAACTGCTTTTCTCCATTTCCCATACATTATGGAAACACAATGTATTAGTTATATGAGCTGCATTGCTTTTTTTGGACGGCCCATAATCATGCTCTCCACTCGAGTGAGCTTAAAAAAGTGACTATAGGTGCCACAAAAAAAATGTGCATGGATGTTGGTCTCTTAAAACCCTATGCGACAAGAGAAAGGCCCCCAAAACCATTCCCCGTCTCTCCGAGCCAGAAGACCACAGTGAGGATCAGGGACAGGTAGTCTCCCTTAGCCAAAGCCATGGGAGCCTCAGTCTCGCTCCCAGCATCTGCCCAGGATTTCACCCAGGCAAGAGCTAGGAGCCATCAACTGTTGCTTCCCCTCCTGAAAGAGGAGAGACAGGGGACAGGGGGGAGTGGAGCCTGATGGCCACACACTCCCCCTAGAGTGGGTGTGAATAAGGAATAAGACATGGCTTAAAGGGAATCAGTAAGATCAATCTGCACATAAGAGCCTTCAGGTCTTTGAATGTCAAATCCATTGACACCTTTATATCTTCTAACTGTTGTTGCATTCCTGAGTAATTAGCATTTAATAAGGAGCAAAGTTGTTATGGACCTGGTGGTTAGGAGCACCTGGAATGACCTGATAGTCAAAACTGCAAAATAGAGCGAGCTCTGGGAAGTGGGAGCTCTGCTGACCGCAGCCCTAATCCTATTATCACACACACTAGAATTAGCCGTGGATCATACCTGACTCTGCCTAGACGACTCTTCACAGCCTGAGAGGTAACTACCCCTAAAGAGAAATATAGCCTCACCTTGCCTCAGAGAAATTCCCCAAAGGAAAAGGGCAGCCCCCCACATATATTGACTGTGAGTTAAGAGGAAGGCACAAACACAGGAATGAAACAGGTTTCAGCAAAGGAGGCCAGACTTACTAAATAGACAGAAGATAGATAAAGGGATCTTTGCGGTCAGCACAAAAAAAACTACAAAAAGCCACGCAGAGTGAGCAAAAAAACCCCGCACCGACTCACGGTGCGGTAGGTGCCACTCTGCAACCCAGAGCTTCCAGCTAGCGAGACAATATCATGATAGCCAGCTGGACAGAAACTTAGCAGGTACTCAGAAATATATTCAGCACACAAATGAACAACAAATGAGCTTAGCAGGGACTTAGCTTCTGCTGAAGTAGACAGGTCATCAGGAGATCCAAGTGAGATCTGAACCAGTACTGATACATTGACAGCTGGCATCAAGTAACGACCTGAGCAGAGTTAAATAGAGGAACCAGCCCAGTCCTAAACGATGCAGCTGAGGAAGCCACTTCAAGACCAGCAGCTCCACTTTCAGCCACCAGAGGGAACCCACGGACAGAACTCACAGAAACACCATTCCTGACCACAGGAGGGAGTTCGAGAACAGAGTTCACAACACAAAGTGCTCTGGACTCCACAGAACATTTCCCCAGCTTCTGCCTTCCGCGATTGGTTCCAGCCCATCACCAGCCTCTTAGCTTGATTGATAGCTCACTATCTGATTTAGGCCGGCGTCACACTCGGCGTAAGACAATACGGAACGTATTATACGTCCGTAATACGCATGTAATACACCAAAATTTCCCACAAATCTAGTTCCGTAGTTAATGCGTTGCCTAGGTGTGGTGGCGTATTTTGCGCATGTGCTGTTGCGTGTGTAATCCGTATGTGATCCGTATGGCGTATTTTTCACGCAGCATCACAAAATGGACATTTAACGGTTTTCAGGCCTGCTAATCATTTAAATCATCATTAACAACACTATTTAAGCCCTCTACAACAGGTGGAACCCTCCCATCTGCCCTATTTGTTCTGGAGCTTCTTTTGGCTGTGTTGCTTTCACCTTACAAACATGTCTGACCATGTGTATTTAAGCACAACTCAGCGGGTGTTACTTCACTGGGTGTTGTCACGTCGCTTTGGCCAGCCATATCCGGTCAATGTTGATCCGCGAAGGAGGAGACAAAGATTGTGGGTGCATCCTCTATTGACCCAACGCCAGAGTAAAGGACATTTTCAGAGGCTATATTCAGCTTTGAGGTCACATCCTGACAAGTTTTACCTGTATAGTCGCATGACCATCAGGACTTTTGATATCTTCTTGGAGATCTTACGTCCTGGGATCACCTATCAGGACACAAGGATGAGAAAAGCCATCTCTGCTGAGGAGCGTCTGCTCCTAACCTTACGGTATGTATTCAACATTCTCACATACTGTATGTTGATGATATATTTTTTATGTGTTGTCTTCTAGTAGGTTTATGTAAGTTTAGGTTGACATTATGGCACAAGCACATGAACAAAACTGTGGTTAATGTTGTATTAAAGTAACCATGGGAACTGTACATTTTTATATTGCACATAATGTCTTTGTAAATATACTATACACTTGTGCTTCTTCATGTTTTCTTTGGACTCATGTTTAATACCTTTTTTTTTTTTTTTTTTTGTCTTTCAGCTTCCTGTCCACAGGCTTGTCCTATGCGGGACTACACTTGGAGTTCCTTATTGGGCGTTCGACAATTTCAGGCATTATTCGGACAACCTGTTTCCAAATATGGGAGAAACTTCATGAAGTTGTTATGCCTGAGCCCAAACAGGAGGATTGGCTACAAATCGCCAGTGGTTTCCAGAACACTTGTGACTTCCCTAACTGCATTGGAGCCGTGGATGGGAAACATATTAGGGTGCGTAAGCCGCCAAACTCTGGTTCCCAATTCTACAATTATAAGCAGTTTTTCTCTGTAGTTCTGTTAGCAGTTGCTGATAGTAACTACAGGTTTATAATTGTAGACATTGGGGCCTATGGGCGAACTGGAGACTGTAGGGTCTTCAATTCGTCCATAATGGGTCGGCGGCTACGTGACAACCAGTTAAACCTCCCACCACCACAACAACTCCCAGGATCCAATGCGGAAGCAGTGCCTTTTGTTTTGGTTGGAGATGAGGCTTTCCAACTGTCGAGGCACGTCATGAGGCCTTATCCCAGGCGCAACCTGAACCACCGGCGGAGGGTCTTTAATCTGAGACTTTCCAGGGCGCGGAGACTGGTGGAGTGCACCTTTGGGATTCTTGTTGCCAAATGGCGTGTTCTTCAGTCTGCCATTCAGCTCAGTGAGGCTACAATCAATGAAGTGATCAAAGCCTGTGTTATTTTACCCGCATAAATGATTGTGCATCACCTAATATTGATGATCACCTCATGAACAATGTTATTAGGCCTACCCCATATGTCCCTCCTCTGCGTCGTCCCCTTTCTGGCCTCAAAGTTTGGGATGTATTCACCAATTATTTTTTGAGTCCTCAAGGTGCTATTCCCTGGCAAGAATATGCAATTTGGTATGTTTAATTTTGTATATTTTCAAAGATTTTGATTAACATTTTAAAAAATCTGTCTGTTGTATTTCATTAATTTACATATGTTTCTGCGCCTATCATGTGTGTGTGATGTAATAATGAATTGTCCACAACCAGATGTTGATTTTTAAAAAATTACTTTTTACTTAACTGAAAATTTTTTGGGTGGTTATTGTTTTGTCATAACCTTTTTTGTTAAATATTTTTTCTGGACACATTTTTTTGTGGCAATATAACAATACATCAGCAGCATTACAAAGTGCTATGTCAGCACAAACAACCTCAAGATTGTATAAAGAAAAAAAAAAATGTTAAAACAAATTTAAAAAACAAAATTAAAATTAAAATCACAAGTCTTGGTAGGTAGGTGGTGGAGATGTGGATTGCTCAGGGTCCTCATCAGGTGGCCTTTGTAGGCCCAATTGTCCTGCACCCTGTGAGGATGTGGTAGTGGCTGTAGGAACATTATGCATGGTATGATGCTGGGCAGTTGGCATATTTTGGTAAGGATTTTGAGGTAACCCCTGATGTTGCTGACCATATGGCCGCCTGGAATTATACCCCAAACCAAAATGGCCGTATTGTCCAAACCCAGGTTGGGACCAGCCTCCAGCACTGGGTGTGGACAAGTGGGCATATTGGGATGGTTGAGGATATCCGGCCATATGGTACTGATGTTGCCATGGTGGGTTGGGTGTGTTGGGGCATGCATGCCTTGTAATCTCTGAGGCCGCAGGATATTTTGAGGTGACATCTGCCACTGTTCAATAATCTCCATAAGTTGGTATGGGTTATTTGGGGGGGTGCATGCATCAATAAGGATCTGAAAGCACCCTCTCACACGAAGCCTCAACTCACGCTCTATGGGCCTTAAATACCGGGCAAGGCTCCTTGTAAAGCCCTCCTCCCCATCATCCTCACGAACCCTTGCCAGATAGTTCATCACCCCAGCATCAACGTTTCTCCTGCTTTGGAGGAGCTCTCTCCTGCGCCGAGCACGCTGTGAAAAGACTGCAGCCTGTGGTGAGCGCTCCAGGGCAACAGTAGGGCTGCTGCTGTTTCCAGGGTCATCCTGGCTAGGTGGTGGTGGTGGTGCTGCTGATGATGATGCAGATGACAACTGTGGGGCCTCTTGCTGTTGTTCTGGCTCTGCTGGAGCTGGCTGGCCAGATGAGGAGGATCCTGGAGGGATGGAGCCTGAGGGAGCAGAAGATGGACCAGCCACCTCTTCTCCTTCACCAACTGGGTCTATGACCAATTCAAGGTCAGACCCTGTCTCCCTGTCAGTGAGGTTGGACTGTGTTCTGTAAAGAAACGTTTTTTTGAGTACAAATGTTAAAATTTAACATTTTTTTTTTTATTAAAAAAAAAAAAGGGGTTGTGATGTTTGTACTTACGGCCTGAGGTCCATGCTGGGGTTCAAAAAAGTGAGCCGGTCAAAATAAACATATTTTTTTTTCTTGGGAGGTGCGCCTGCCCCACTCCTCTCCCGCTGCTGCCTCTCCCTCCTATATTGGTCGCGGATGCTCCGCCATCTGGTTGTAACATCACCCACTGAAACAACAAATATTACACACATTGATTAGCCCATTATGCAGAGTGGTCACACAAGGTGTAATTGACTACACATATTGTACTGTAGCATAGGAATATGCATTTGTAGAATACATTTATTAGTTAATTTGAAAACATAAGACAATTCTAAAGTAAGGCCACAAGGACAGAGTCCGCTACCCTCTATCCCAGAAAGAACAATTACTGGAAAACAATGTTATTAAGGGACATCTGTTACAAACATTAGTGAATTCCGTTTATCATGTCCAACACCATGTACGTACTGGTGTGCTTTCAATTAATTTCTGTATTCATTAATAAATTCATGTTTACAAATTCAAAGTAGTAAGGTCCTGCTGTTTAACAAGAACATTAAATTTCAAACATGAGTGTACTTACTTATTTGTCGCTGTGCCTCACGTGGCTGCTGCTCATAATGTGGGAAGAGGGACCCACACACACTCCTCCATGCTGCATCTTTTTGGGCCCTGTTGGCATAGTTGGGATCCCTCTGATCCCAGATAACAGGCCTTTCTTGCACCAATATGATGAGGAGATCAACATTTATGATGTGTGCCATCTTGAAGATCTCACTCCGTGGAGGCGTGCAGCAAACTTCCGGGTTCACTGTCTGGCTTTTTCAGCTAATTAGCATGTCTCACCTGCCTGATTGAGGCCTTTGGACATTTCCGGACATCTGCCAGTGAGTAGCGTATTTCTCGCAAGTCACACGCATGGTCCGTATGCATTCCGTATTTTACGATCCCCCATAGACTTTCATTGGCGTATTATTTGCGCAATACGCTGACAAACGCAGCATGCTGCGATTTTGTACGGCCGTAGAAAGCCGTATAATACGGATCCGTAATATACGGCTGATAGGACCAGACCCATTGAGAATAATTGTGCCGTTTGTTTGGCGAGTTTTACGGATGTATTTCCTGCGCTCTTACATCCGTAAAACTCGCTAGTGTGACACCGGCCTTATTCCCCTGACATCACATAGACATTGAGCCATCATTCAAGCCCAGGAGGCTGGTGCTGGGCGGGGAAACAACCTGGGGAGGCAGAAGCTGGGGAAATCTTCTATGGCGTCAAGAGCACTTTGCATCTAATTTGCATATGACTTAAAATGCTAATTACTCAGGAATGCAACAACAGATAGAAGATATAAAGGTGTCAATTAATTTAGCTTTGAAAGACCTGCATGCCCATAAAAGCAGTGTACATTTAAGCAATGTAGAACATTTACAGAGCTAAAAATGAATAACTGACACCACTTACTGATGACTTGCACGTAGATGATGGCGTCATCATGTCCAGCCACGTTCTCCGCTTTGACAGACACCTTGTATATTCCCGGACTCTCATATCGGTGGCGGATGGGTTCTCCCGTCAGTGTAAGATTCACATAAATAGCCTTGAACCCGTCTCCCAAATCTACTTGATATTTAGTGTTTAAAATATCTCCCTGGAAGAAAAATGCAAAATATTTCACTATTAGAAATGGAGGTCAATGTAAAGGTGGAATTTCAGGGCTGAGATATAATCAACTGAAGTTACCAGCCCAAAGCCTGAGGCTGCACCACTGAGAAGTTCTGATGACAGCATATTTGGGCCTCACTCAGACACTCATTTTTTTTGTATGAGTGCTATATGTGGTTTTCATGGATAGCACTCGTATCTGTGATAGTTTATGGGGCCATTCACATATCCGTGAATTTTTCAGAAAATCGCGAGGGTCCGAGGGTCTGATCAATTTTACCTCTTGCACAATACGGATATAGTGTTTTACTGTTATTATTATATAGCCCTTTATTGACTTGCACTATTATATGGGTAGTTTGGCTTATTTATTGATACTACTACTACCTCAACCAACTTCCTACAATAAAATTTTAATGGCTTTTCAGAGAATACCAATGTAAGAGAGATTTATTAGACCTGGTGAGGCTGGTATATTTACGGTGTCAGAATGGCTGCCTAATCCTTTTTGTAAGTTTTTTCCTGCCTGATATTCTAATGAACATTCTATGAGTCTGGTTTTAGAATATTATTATCTGGAGAACTGTTGTCACGTAGACAGAGCTGCAGCCAATCAGTGAGGAGAACAGCTTGTGTCATCAACCCGGGCAGAGCCGCTAAGCTAACTGATTGACTGCAGAGTTATCACTGTGACGACAGCGCTGTGGACAAAAACAGACACCAGGAGCGGCGGCGGTGGTGACTCAGTGCTGGACCAGAGGAGGGTAATTAAAACACTGGGTTTATTTTAAAGAAACTGCAGCCACGAAGCAGGGGCTTTTCAAAATCAGAAAAATAATATACAGTGCCTTGCGAAAGAATTCGGCTCCCTGGAACTTTTCAACCTTTTCCCACATATCATGCTTCAAACACAAAGATACCAAATGTAAATTTTTGGTGAAGAATCAACAACAAGTGGAACACAATTGTGAAGTTGAACGATATTTATTGGTTATTTTACATTTTTGTGGAAATTCAAAAACTGAAAAGTTTCAGTGCAGCAAACTCACTCCAGAAGTTCATTGTGGATCTCTGAATGATCCAATGTTGTCATAAATGCCGAATGATGATAAATATAATCCACCTGTGTGTAATCAAGTCTCCGTACAAATGCACCTGCTCTGTGATAGTCTCAGGGTTCTCTTTGAAGCACAGAGAGCATCATGAAGACCAAGGAACACAACAGGCAGGTCCGTGATACTGTTGTGGAGAAGTTTAAAGCCGGATTTGGATACAAAATGATTTCCAAAACTTTAGGGTATGTGCACACGTAGGTGGGATGTCTGCCTATTTTTCCGCACCTGTTTTTGTAAATCTGCAGGTAAACCGCTCTGCAGATTACCTGCGGATTTACTGCGGAATTACCACAGATTTACTGCGGTTTTAGTGCGAATTCCACCTGCGGTTTTAAACCTGCGGATTCCTATTATGGAGCAGGTGTAAACCGCAGCGGAATCCGCACAAAGAATTGACATGCTGCGGAATGTAAACCACTGCAATTCAGCGTGTTTTTTTTCCTCAGCATGTGCACTGCGGATTTTGTTTTCCATAGGTTTACATGGTACTGTAAACTCATGGAAAACAGATGCAGATCCGCAGCATCAAAACCGCTGCGGATCGGCAGCAAAATCCGCAGCGTGTGCACAAACCCTTAAATATCCCAAGGAGCACTGTGCAAGCGATCATATTGAAATGGAAGGAGTATCATACCACTGCAAATCTACCAAGACCCGGCCGTCCCTCTAAACTTTCATCTCAAACAAGGAGAAGACTGATCAGAGATGCAGCCAAGAGGCCCATGATCACTCTGGATGAACTGCAGAGATCTACAGCTGAGGTGGCACAGTCTGTCCATAGGACAACAATCAGTTGTACACTGCACAAATCTGGCCTTTATGGAAGAGAGGCTAGAAGAAAACCATTTCTCAAAGATATCCATAAAAAGTGTCCTTTAAAGTTTGCAACAAGCCACCTGGGAGACACACCAAACATGAGGAAGAAGGTGCTCTGGTCAGATGAACCAAAATCGAACTTGTGGGCAACAATGCCAAACGATATGTTTGGCATAAAGGCAACACAGCTCATCACCCTGAACACACCATCCCCACTGTCAAACATAGTGGTGGCAGCATCATGGTTTGGGCCTGCTTTTCTTCAGCAGGGACAGGGAAGATGGTTAAAATTGATGGAAAGATGGATGGAGCCAAATACAGGACCATTCTTGAAGAAAACCCATTGGAGTCTGCAAAAGACCTGAGACTGGGACGGAGATTTGTCTTCCAACAAGACAATGATCCCAAACATAAAGCAAAATCTACAATGGAATGGTTCACAAATAAACGTATCCAGGTGTTAGAATGGCCAAGTCAAAGTCCAGACCTCAATCCAATTGAGAATCTGTGGAAAGAGCTGAAAACTGCTGTTCACAAACGATCTCCATCAAACCTCACTGAGCTCGAGCTGTTTGCCAAGGAAGAATGGGCAAGAATTTCAGTGTCTCGATGTACAAAACTGATAGAGACAAACCCCAAGCGACTTACAGCTGTAATCGCAGCAAAAGGTGGCGCAACAAAGTATTAAGTTAAAGGGGCCAAATAATATTGCACGCCCCACTTTTCAGTTTTTGATTTTCCACAAAAATGTTAAATAACCAATAAATTTCATTCAACTTCACAATTGTGTTCCACTTGTTGTTCTTCACCAAAAATGTACATTTGGTATCTTTATGTTTGAAGCATGATAATGATATGTGGGAAAAGGTTGAAAAGTTCCAGGGAGCTGAATGCTTTCGCGTGGCACTGTATGTGTAAAGTGTTCAACTTTACTGAATGACTCTATATTAAAAGTTGAGTGACTCTGTAAATCTATTTTTCATTCTTTCAGTACAGTCTTCAAATCCGAAGTTTCCTGATATTCTTTTCCATTCCCAACTAAAGTAGTAGGGATGTGAGTCACAACAAGCAGCGTTATGAATGCAGCTCTTGCCTATTGGGTGTAACTCCACGCAGAAAATAGATGAAGCAAAAATAGAATCAACACATAAGTGTGAATAGGCACAAAAAACACAAAATAAACCAATAAGTCAGGACAGAAAATAATTGCAGATTCTGTACATACATACTGTAATCTAAACCGCATTTTACACCATATAATGACTATGAGGTTACCTGCTCCTGCTGCACGATAAATGTGATGTCCTCTCCCGGCCTCACAGCCATCGAGTCTCCTTTGATGGTGATTCTCAAACCTTTTGGTGCCATTAATGGACACTGATAATGTGCTAGATTTTCCTGCAGGTCGATGCCTCCTTCGCATATATTAGATACGACTTTCCTATACCTGTAATATAACATACAGATGTAGACGAATATACTGTGTATATACATATACTAGCTGGAGCCATAAATGTCTACATAGAGCCCCTCTCTGGAGCACATGGCATGTCTGTTCCTTACGTTCATAGCCCTTTCTATGGTGCCAGGAGGGCTAACACTGACTCTGGGGGCCCACTGTTCAGCTACATACATATATTACATTATCCGAACTTACCATATAATAAACTAGGTAGCTTGTTAAGTGAATAATGAGATGCCGGACTTGTCTGTACATAGAGAATCAAGTGTATTGTGCCAACTACTGCTCATATAGCACTCCTACACAGCGGCCTACCTGGGGATTTATCTTTTCCCCCGCTGGACAGTCCGAGCCTGCGCACCATGAAATGCTGTAGTGGCGCAGCAGAGGAATTAAACACGCAGGAACTCTCAGCGTTCTATTAATTATAATCCTTTGCCCCTGTTTTTCTATTTCTACTTCAAAACGTCATTGTGGAGTGAGAAAACCAACAAAAAACTGCAAGTGACTGATTTTTTAGTATTATTACTCATTGCAAACACTTGATGTCAATTTATCATTATTATCATGTTAATTAGAAGTTTATGACATGATATTAATGCCTTATAAGCCCCGAAAATTCCGTGAACCCTAACAACATCATCAGCCAGCAGAGCTGACAGTTGTTGCTTTTTCATCACGGTCACTGCAGCCAGTTACTTTACAGAGGGCATCAGTTGAGATGAGTTTATCATCAGCTGCTGCGCTCTGCATAGGCAGTGACAGAAATGACAAAGCACTCAGTATATTGAAGTAAGGTTTGTCATCTTGGTCGCTGCCTATACGGTGCGGAGCATCTGATGAAAAACTCATCCCGACTGTGTACTGTACCCCTCCGCTTCTCTTTGCTCTCCTCTCACTTGTAATTTTGTGCGAGGAGAGACAGAGATTTGCTGAGAGAGATGTTCCAGATTATTTAAAAAAGTGTCTCCTGTTAAAAAAAACCCCAAAAAACAACAAGACCTAAAAGAAAACACTCACATTCTAATATATTTTCCGTTTTTACACACTAAGTGTTAGAGATAGGATTCAGACTAGGGTTAGGGCTAGGTTTAGACGAAGACTAGGATTAAGGTTAGGGTTAGAGTAATAGAATAATTGCATATAAAAACACAAAATATACAACAAAAATAAAGAGTACAAATGTTAACAATGCATAGCTTTTCTTTTTTTTTATTTTATACTTGATATCAACTAAAACTAGAAAAAACTAGAGAGCCAAAGGGCAACTCATAATAATCACATTAGCACTGGTGGAAGGACCTCATGGAGTGCTAACGATCCACGGGCTAATGATGCAGAATACTTGACTATGCCATTGCCCCGAGTGTTGTGAGAGTCAGGGTACACCAGTTGTGGCATTTCTGGGTATTCCAGGATGAGACCAGGTTCATAAACTGTTTCAAAATGTAAGTGCAGCGCCCCAGAGTCCTGGTCGTTGCAGTAATGTCACTCTGCCACTAAGGGGAGTGATGTTAAGTCTGATTGCACTAAAGGAGTTCACCTGACCAGGTATCACACGCACACTACACTTCACACTCCGGCCACCAGGGGGAGTGGTTCTATCTAGTAGGCCACTCCTCACGCTCTGGTAAAACTGGGGGTTGGACAGGAAGTTAGGGAGAAAGCAGCCCGGGGGAGTTCGGGAGAGGACCTGTCAGGGGTGGGATCCTGACAGTGGCCTAGCGAAAAGGACAGATCGTTACGGAGCCGTGCTTGAGTGATATAGCGGCAGGCTTCTTAGAAAGGACACAAAGCGAGGTTTATTGTAGAGAAGTGAGAAGCGAGATCACAGTACAAAGGAGAATAGAACCAGTAGGAGTCGTGCCTTAAGATCGCGGCAACATCCTACTGAGGCGCATAGCCGGTGGCCGTGGCACCGAGGAAGTAACAGACTCTACGCATTACTTCGAACTACGGCAGGACAGTTAACTTCAGGTTGGTTGTCTCACCCTTTTACACCTAATGAAGACAACGGAGGCAATTGTGGGAGAGGGGCGTCTCTAGGGTCCCAGAATAACTCCAGGCCTACCCCGTCATACGGGTGCGTCCTAGCCATATCATCTGGGGGACGGAGAGAGAAAGAACATCAGACACAGACACAACAGTTGTGAGGACTATCCCGTGGTGCTCAGCAGGGAGGTACTACAACACACAGGCGCTAGAAGGTAGGCACTGATTTCCACCTGCAAAGGGAACTCTGGATGAGCCTTCGGACCTGCCGGTCTCAGCCAGCCCTGTTAGCAGTGCTCTGGATTGCGGATCCTGAAGCCTTCAGTAAAGAGGTAAAGAGACTGCAACCCTGTGTCCTCGTTATTCATCGCGACTTGCACCACGCACCACCATCACACCTTTCATTGGACGCCCCTTAGCAGGGTCACGGACCGGGTCTAGCCACCGTGACAACCCCAGGACCGAGACAGAGAGGCCCAGTACCGAGTACCCCGCGGCCCTGCGTCTGGGGGCGCTCCAACTTGGCGTCACGAACAGGATCTACTTAAGCCTGAAGAATAGAGGTCATGTGTGCCTTGGAACTGTGTCTGGATTGTGCTTGAACCGTGATTTATTGCAAAGACTGTGTATTGTCGCTTACCGCCAAAAGTGCCCGCCAAAATCCGCCATAGCTTCGTGGGCGGAGTCGACCGAAAAGAGCGCGGAGCGGGGAGACGCAGTGAGGTGCCGACTCCGGAAGAGGAACCCCGACTTCCACCAGGTTAGCAGAGGGGAGGAGCGGCCATTTCTGATTCGGAAGAAGCAGAGGCGGCGGCCGCAGCCGCAGGCACACCTCCAGGCCCCGCAGTAGACAAAGCTGCGGGCCTTGTATCACCGCCGGATGCCGCAGCGCTTGCCGCCCCTATCAGCCCGCCGGATACCGCCGCGGCTACGGCAGCCATCATGCCCTTCTCCATGCCGTACCTACCTGGAGCAGCCTGGCTCCCGTGATACTCTGGAGAATCCCATACATTAACTGACTTTAAAGAAGGGATTTGTAGCCTGCTCGAGTTTTATCCCTTGACGGAGCCTCAGAAAGTCCATATGATAACCGGCCAAATCTTTGGAGCGGCTCTGAGAGAAGTGAAGTCCTGGCCCGCCGCGGATAAGAGAACTGCACAGCAGGTCTTTGCAAAGCTCAAAGCCACCTTTGACACCCGCACCGCTACGGAAATTAAATTGACGTTTTATGGGTGCAAGCAGAGGCCGCAGAATAGCTTACGGGACTATGCCCTTAATCTCCAGGAGGCACTGCGGGCCATCAAGCAGAGTGACCCAAACAGCATGCAAGATGAAGATAAACTCCTGAAAGAACGGTTCATTGAGGGGCTCCTGTGCAGTCACCAAAGGGCCCAGCTACACTTCCTGGCCATGCAGAATCCAGACCTGACTTTTGCGCAATTCAAAGATAAAGCCATCCAGGCGCTGCCAGAGGGACAGCCCAGCTGTGCTGTACTTCCCAGGCGTCAAGCCCTCACGTACCACCAGGAGGTGGCGCCAGAAGCGACCGTCTCCGCTGAGGCCGATGCCCAGACCCTGGAAGATGATTCCCCTGCAGGACTGCGCCTCCAGATGCAGGAGCTGACCAGGAGCGTTGCTGCCCTAGCCCGGACCGTCCAATCCCTGCAGGAGGCCCCCAAGGAGAAGATCCAGCTGGCTTCCAGACTGGAGGATGTCCCCTGGCAGCGACAGAGGAGGGTTCCGTCGACCAGAGGTAGAGACGACGATCGTTTTCATTGGGATGGACGACCTATCTGCCGCCGCTGCCACCAGGTGGGCCATCTTGCAAGGTACTGTCATTTAAACGAGCAACCCCTGGGGCAGAGGGCCAATCCCCAGGAGTAGGACGGTCAGGCCCACAAAATTGGAGAGCCAAATACATCGGAGGGCGGCCAGTTCTCCCCATTGTGATTGACGGTATCCCCATGAACGCTTTGCTGGACACCGGTTCCCAGGTGACGACTATGCCTTACATCCTTTATAGACGTTATTGGGAGGACACCGACATTACTCGTGGCCCCGACGATGATTTCACCATCATAGCCAGTAATGGTCAGCCATTGCCACAAGTGGGGTATAAAGAGGTCACCATCAAAGTGGGGTGGGTAGAATTGGAGGCCCAAGGGATTGTAATTGTTGATATTGACCGCCGTGAATGTAATCCCATGATGACCATTGGTACTAATGTCATAGAAAATTGTCTTGCAGAAGTTATTGTCTTGTTACAGCAGGTAGCAGAAATAGCTGGCTACAGTGAACAACGCGCCCTGCAAAAAGAAATCAGGGCTCTGATGCAGAGACAGCAGGTGGAGCTGACTGGTGGTGAAATTGGTCGTGTCACAGTGAGTGATTCAAACCCCATTGCGATACCCCCTAGGAGTGAAATGTTAATATGGTGTCGGGCAGCCATAGGCCTCAGGGGTAAAGACTATCAGGCCATGGTAGAACCCGTATATTCAGATAATAGGCCTACCCTCCTGACAGCCAGAGGGGTGGTTGACGTCCGCAAGGGGAGGGTGCCAGTACGTGTCCTTAACTGTGGGGAGGAGGAAGTCCATCTAACCAAATATGCCACACTTGCCAAACTGTTTACTGTTAGTAATAGTGTGATACAGGCACCCGGCCCCTTGGTCCCGTCCAATCCGGTGGAGAACAACGGTTCTGCAGGGCAACTGAAAGATTAGAGTCGGGAATTGCACATTGGCACTGACTCTACCCCCCCACCTCACCAGAAACAGGGGGCCTACAGGGTGGTTCATGAGTACGAGCGGGTATTTAGCAAACACCCCCTAGATTTTGGGCAGATAAAAGGGATTCAACATCATATCCCCACAGGAGATCATCGACCCATAAAAGAGAGATACCGTCCTGTACCCCCAGCTCATTATCAGTGTGCCAAAGACATGTTGCGAGAGATGAAGGAGGCTGGGGTAGTGAGGGATAGTTGTAGCCCCTGGGCAGCTCCGTTAGTCCTCGTTAGGAAGAAAGATGGCACAATGAGGATGTGTGTTGATTATAGGCAGCTAAATCGCATTACACATAAGGACGAATACCCACTGCCCAGGATAGAGGAGTCCCTGGCTGCTTTAAAATCTGCTAACTACTTCTCTACCTTGGATCTCACCAGTGGGTACTGGCAGGTTCCCGTGGCAGAGGCGGACAAGGAGAAGACGGCCTTCACGACGCCGATGGGTCTCTGCGAATTCAACTACATGCCCTTCGGATTGTGCAATGCCCCGGGAACGTTCCAGAGGATGATGGAGTGCTGTCTGGGACACAAGAACTTTGAAACCGTGCTGCTATATCTGGACGATGTCATTGTCTTCTCCAAGACCTATGAAGACCATCTGAAGCACCTGGCCGAGGTGTTTGAAGCCCTGTCCAAATTTGGCTTAAAGGTGAAACCGTCCAAATGCCATCTGCTAAAACCCAAAGTGCAATACCTGTGCCATGTGGTGAGTGCTGAAGGAGTGGCCCCAGACACTGACATGGTTACGGTGATCAAAGACTGGCCGAAGCCCAACAACCTCCATGAAGTCCGGCAGTTCCTCGGGTTGGTAGGCTACTACAGGAGATTTATCAAGGACATCACCAAGAAAGCCGCGCCCTTCCAAGACCTGTTGGTGGGCCAGTCCAAGAAGACCAAGTGTAAGAATACTCCATTTGACTGGAACGATGGACTGGAGGGATCCTTCTCTTGTTTAAAGTCGGCGCTGATGGGAGAAGAGGTACTGGCCTACCCTGAATATGACCAACCGTTTGTATTGTATACGGACGCCAGCAACGTGGGGTTGGGAGCCTGTTGTGAATTCTGCTTTTGGGTTCCCTCCGGTGGTGGTAGGTGGTAATGCAGTTGTCCCTGAGTTGCAGTCCTGGTCAGGTGTTTCTGCTGATTGCAGTTCTGACTGGGGTATTTAGATGTGCAGGATTCATTAGTCCTTGCCAGTTGTCAATTGTTGTTGGGAGGTGTTGGACCTCTGCCTGGTTCCTCCGGCCTTTCTGCCAAATCAGCAAAGATAAGTGTCTGGTTTTTTTTTTCTGTGGCACACATGCTGTGTGCTTCATGATTCAGTGCTATTCTTTTGTGTTTTCTTGTCCAGCTTAGATTGTGTCAGTATTTTCTCAGTCTTGTTGGATTCTCTAGGGTTGCAGATATTCATTCCACGTCTTTAGTTAGATTGTGGAATTTTTTGTATTATCTGCTGTGGATATTTTTTGAAGGGTTTTAATACTGACCGCCTAGTATTCTGTCCTATCCTTTCCTATTTAGCTAGAGTGGCCTCTTTTGCTAAATCTTGTTTTCTGCCTGCGTGTGTCTTTTCTTCTCCTACTCACAGTCAATATTCGTGGGGGCTGCCTATCCTTTGGGGTTCTGCTCTGAGGCAAGGTAGTATTCCTATTTCCATCTATAGGGGTATTTAGTCCTCCGGCTGTGTCGAGGTGTCTAGGATTTGTTAGGCACACCCCACGGCTACTTCTAGTTGCGGTGTTAGTTCAGGATCTGCGGTCAGTATAGTTTCCACCTACTCCAGAGAAAGTTTCATGCGGCTCCAAGGTCACCGGATCATAACAGTACAACTGGCCTATAATGAGCTAAATGCATCTCAGAAGAAGGGAAGAAAGGTGTTGAGCAATTTTTTTTTCTGCTGTCTGTTTTGTCTGTTCTTCCCTCTTTATCTATGGGTGGCTGAGGAGTCTTGTGTTAGCATGGATGTTCAGGAATTAGCTTCTCGTGTAGACCAGCTTGCTGCTAGGGTACAGGGTATTTCTGATTATATTGTTCAGACTCCTGTTTTAGAACCGAAGATTCCTACTCCTGATTTGATTTTTGGTGACAGGTCCAAATTTTTGAGTTTTAAAAACAATTGTAAACTGTTTTTTGCTTTGAGACCTCGATCCTCCGGTGATTCCATTCAGCAGGTTGGAATCTTCATCTCCCTGCTGCGTGGTGATCCACAGGATTGGGCATTTTCCCTGGAATCTGGGAATCCTGCTTTGCTTAATGTAGACTCCTTTTTTCAGGCTTTGGGATTATTATATGATGAACCGAATTCTGTGGATCAAGCGGAGAAGACCTTGTTGGCCCTGTCTCAGGGTCAAGAGGCGGCAGAATTGTATTGTCAGAAATTTAGATAATGGTCTGTGTTGACTAAATGGAATGATGATGTTTTGGCGGCAATTTTCAGAAAGGGTCTTTCTGAATCCGTTAAAGATGTTATGGTGGGGTTTCCCACGCCTTCCGGTCTGAGTGATTCTATGTCTCTGGCCATTCAGATTGATCGGCGCTTGCGGGAGCGTAGAACTGTGCGCGCTGTGGCGTCGTCCTCAGAGCCAATTCCTGAGCCAATGCAGTGTGATAGGATTTTGTCTAGAACGGAACGACAAGGATTCAGACGTCAGAATAGGTTGTGTTATATTTGTGGCGACGCTTTTCATGTCATTTCAGTCTGCCCTAAGCGAACAAAAAGGATCGCTAGTTCATTTACCATCAGTACTGTACAACCTAAATTTCTGTTATCGGTGTCCTTGATCTGCTCATTGTCATCATTTTCTGTCATGGCGTTTGTGGATTTAGGCGCCGCCTTGAACTTAATGGATTTTGAGTTTGCCAGGCATTGTGGTTTTCCCTTGCAGCCTTTGCAGAACCCTATTCCTTTAAGGGGGATTGATGCTACACCTTTGGCTAAAAATAAGCCTCAGTTTTGGACACAGGTGACCATGCACATGGCGCTAGCCCATCAGGAAGATTGTCGATTTCTGGTGTTGCATAATTTGCATGATGTTCATAATGATGTTCCTTTGATGTCAATCTCCTCTTCTTCCTCTTCTGAAATTCCAGAGTTTTTGTCTGATTTTCAGGATGTATTCGATGAGCCCAAGTCCAGTTCCCTTCCACCGCACAGGGACTGTGATTGTGCGATTGACTTGATTCCAGGCAGTAAGTTTCCTAAGGGCCGACTTTTCAACCTGTCTGTGCCTGAACATACCGCCATGCGGAGTTATGTTAAGGAGTCTTTGGAGAAAGGGCATATTCGGCCATCTTCTTCACCGTTGGGAGCGGGATTTTTTTTTGTTGCTAAGAAGGATGGCTCCTTGAGACCTTGTATTGATTATTGCCTCTTGAATAAGATCACGGTCAAGTTTCAATACCCTTTACCTTTGCTTTCTGATTTGTTTGCTAGGATTAAGGGGGCTAGTTGGTTTACTAAGATTGACCTTCGGGGGGCATATAATCTTGTTCGTATTAAACAGGGTGATGAATGGAAAACTGCGTTTAATACGCCCGAAGGCCATTTTGAATACCTTGTGATGCCATTCGGGCTCACTAATGCTCCATCGTTTTTTCAATCTTTCATGCATGATATCTTCCGGACTTATATTGATAAATTCTTGATTGTATATTTGGACAATATTTTGATTTTTTCCGATGATTGGGAGTCTCATGTGGAACAGGTCAGGATGGTATTTCAGATCCTTCGTGACAATGCTTTGTTTGTGAAGGGGTCTAAGTGCCTCTTTGGGGTGCAGAAGGTTTCTTTTTTGGGCTTCATTTTTTCTCCCTCATCTATGGAGATGGATCCGATTAAGGTTCAGGCCATTTATGATTGGATTCAACCCACATCCGTGAAGAGCCTTCCGAAATTTTTGGGTTTTGCAAATGTTTATCGCCGTTTCATTGCTAATTTCTCCAGCGTGGTTAAACCCTTGACCGATTTGATGAAGAAAGGCGCTGATGTGGCGAATTGGTCCTCTGCGGCTGTCTCTGCCTTTCAGGAGCTTAAACGCCGATTTACTTCTGCTCCGGTGTTGCGCCAACTGGATGTTTCCCTTCCGTTTCAGGTTGAGATTGACGCCTCTGAGATTGGGGCAGGGGCCGTTTTGTCTCAGAGGGATTCTGTGGGTTCCTTGATGAAACCGTGTGCCTTCTTCTCCCGCAAGTTTTCGCCTGCTGAACGCAATTATGATGTCAGCAATCAGGAGTTGTTGGCTATGAAGTGGGCGTTTGAGGAGTGGCGACATTGGCTTGAGGGAGCTAAGCACCGTATTGTGGTCCTGACTGATCATAAGAATCTGATTTACCTCGAGTCTGCCAAATGGCTGAGTCCTAGACAGGCTCGATGGTCCTTGTTTTTTTCCCGTTTTGATTTCGTGGTTTCGTATCTTCCGGGTTCTAAGAATATTAAGGCTGATGCCCTTTCTAGGAGTTTTTTGCCTGATTCTCCTGAGGTCCTTGAACCGGTCGGCATTCTGAAAGAAGGGGTGGTCCTTTCTGCCATTTCCCCTGATTTACAGCGGGTTCTTCAGGAATTTCAGGCTGACAGACCTGACCGCTGTCCTGTGGGGAAATTGTTTGTTCCTGACAGATGGACTAGTAGAGTTATTTCTGAGGTTCACTGTTCCGTGTTGGCTGGTCATCCTGGTATTTTTGGTACCAGAGATTTGGTTGGTAGGTCCTTTTGGTGGCCTTCCTTGTCACGTGATGTGCGTTCTTTTGTGCAGTCCTGTGGGACTTGTGCGCGGGCCAAGCCTTGTTGTTCCCGTGCTAGTGGGTTACTTTTGCCATTGCCGGTCCCTGAGAGGCCCTGGACGCATATTTCTATGGATTTTATTTCTGATCTTCCGGTTTCCCAGAGGATGTCGGTTATCTGGGTTGTTTGTGACCGGTTTTCTAAGATTTGGTGTCTTTGCCTAAATTGCCTTCCTCTTCAGATTTGGTTCCATTGTTTTTTCAGCATGTGGTTCGTTTGCATGGTATTCCGGAGAATATTGTGTCCGACAGAGGTTCCCAGTTTGTTTCTAGGTTTTGGCGGGCCTTTTGTGCTAGGCTGGGCATTGATTTGTCTTTTTCTTCTGCATTTCATCCTCAGACTAATGGCCAGACCGAGCGAACTAATCAGACCTTGGAGACCTATTTGAGATGCTTTGTGTCTGCTGATCAGGATGATTGGGTGGCCTTTTTGCCATTGGCCGAGTTTGCCCTTAATAATCGGGCTAGTTCAGCTACTTTGGTTTCGCCTTTCTTTTGTAATTTTGGTTTTCATCCTCGTTTTTCTTCTGGGCAGGTTCAGCCTTCTGACTGTCCTGGTGTGGATTCTGTGGTTGACAGGTTGCAGCAGATTTGGGCTCATGTGGTGGACAATTTGGTGTTGTCTCAGGAGGAGGCTCAACGTTTTGCTAACCGTCGTCGGTGTGTTGGTTCCCGGCTTCGGGTTGGGGATCTGGTTTGGTTGTCTTCCCGTCATGTTCCTATGAAGGTTTCTTCCCCTAAGTTTAAGCCTCGGTTTATTGGTCCTTATAGGATTTCTGGGATTATTAATCCGGTGTCTTTTCGATTGGCGCTTCCGGCCTCTTTTGCTATCCATAATGTCTTCCATAGATCTTTATTGCGGAAATATGTGCTGCCCGTTGTTCCCTCTGTTGATCCTCCGGCCCCTGTGTTGGTTGATGGGGAGTTGGAGTATGTGGTTGAGAAGATTTTGGATTCTCGTTTTTCGAGGCGGATGCTTCAGTACCTTGTCAAATGGAAGGGTTATGGCCAGGAGGATAATTCTTGGGTTTTTGCTTCTGATGTCCATGCTGCTGATTTGGTCTGTGCCTTTCATCTGGCTCGTCCTGATCGGCCTGGGGGCGCTGGTGAGGGTTCGGTGACCCCTCCTCAAGGGGGGGTACTGTTGTGAATTCTGCTTTTGAATTCCCTCCGGTGGTGGTAGGTGGTAATGCAGTTGTCCCTGAGTTGCAGTCCTGGTCAGGTGTTTCTGCTGATTGCAGTTCTGACTGGGGTATTTAGATGTGCAGGATTCATTAGTCCTTGCCAGTTGTCAATTGTTGTTGGGAGGTGTTGGACCTCTGCCTGGTTCCTCCTGCCTTTCTGCCAAATCAGCAAAGATAAGTGTCTGGTTTTTTTTTCTGTGGCACACATGCTGTGTGCTTCATGATTCAGTGCTATTCTTTTGTGTTTTCTTGTCCAGCTTAGATTGTGTCAGTATTTTCTCAGTCTTGTTGGATTCTCTGGGGTTGCAGATATTCATTCCACGTCTTTAGTTAGATTGTGGAATTTTTTGTATTATCTGCTGTGGATATTTTTTGAAGGGTTTTAATACTGACCGCCTAGTATTCTGTCCTATCCTTTCCTATTTAGCTAGAGTGGACTCTTTTGCTAAATCTTGTTTTCTGCCTGCGTGTGTCTTTTCTTCTCCTACTCACAGTCAATATTCGTGGGGGCTGCCTATCCTTTGGGGTTCTGCTCTGAGGCAAGGTAGTATTCCTATTTCCATCTATAGGGGTATTTAGTCCTCCGGCTGTGTGGAGGTGTCTAGGATTTGTTAGGCACACCCCACGGCTACTTCTAGTTGCGGTGTTAGTTCAGGATCTGCGGTCAGTATAGTTTCCACCTACTCCAGAGAAAGTTTCATGCGGCTCCAAGGTCACCGGATCATAACAGGAGCCATGCTGTCCCAGGTCCTGAAAGGCAAGGAAAGAGTAATCGCTTATGCCAGTAGGAAGCTTCGCCCCACTGAAAGGAACCCTGACAACTACAGTTCCTTTAAGCTGGAGTTCCTTGCCGTTGTCTGGGCCATGACGGAGAGGTTCAAACACTACCTGGCCTCAGCAAAATTCACCGTCTTCACGGATAATAATCCGCTAACGCATTTGGACACAGCGAAATTCGGTGCCTTGGAGCAGCGGTGGATGGCCCTGTTGTCCAATTACGACTTCACCATCAAGTACCGGGCAGGGCACAAGAATGCGAATGCCGATGCATTGTCCCGAATGCCCCACTTGCCCGAAACGGAGGAAGATCCAGAAGCATTTGAAGAGGTAGAGCTGCCCGCTTTCCATCGCCCCAAGGCCACCCAGTGCTCCCATCAGGTGGAGAACAGGCGCAAGAATAAGCGGGGTGCCCAGTTGAATCCCCTGCCCCATCACGGGTGGGCAGAGAACCAGGATGGTGACCCTGCGGTCCGTCGGGTGATAGAGCTCCTGACGCAGGCAGGTTTGCATCCCGGCCCGGATGATCCACCAGAGGCATTACAATTGTGGAAGGAGAGGGGCAGACTGTTTATTCACGATGGTAAGCTGTGCCGGAGGAGCATTGACCCACGCACTCATGAATTGGTATGGCAGATCGTGGTCCCAAGACAAGATGTGCCAATGGTCCTGGGAGCGTACCACGATGGGGCAGGACACTTCGGGTGGAGGAAGCTGGAGAGGCTGCTCCGAGGGAGGTTCTACTGGATTGGTATGAAGAGAGCCATCGAGAAGTGGTGCCGAGATTGTGGCCGGAAGGATCGTGACAGCCAGCGGGCTCCCTTGCAGCCCATCATCACCAAACGGCCGCTCAAACTGGTCGCGTTGGATCACGTGAAGCTGACACCCAGCCAGTCAGGCTATATCTACGCTCTCACCATCGTGGACCACTACTCCAGATTCCTGGTAGTCGTTCCGGTCAAAGACCTAACGGCTAGAACGGCCGCCAAAACCTTCCAGCAGTACTTCTGTTGACCCCATGGGTATCCGGAGAAGGTACTGACCGATCAGGGGCCAGCATTTGAAGCGGAAGTGTTTCAGGAGTTCTGCAATCTGTATGGATGAAAGAAGATCAGAATCACGCCATACCATCCACAAACCTACGGGATGTGCGAGAAGATGAACCAGGTGGTGATCGACTTGCTGAAGACCTTACCTGTGGAGGAACGGAACTTGTGGCCCACAAAGTTACCAGACTTGGTGGATATGTATAACCACATCCCGGTGAACTCCACCAACTGCACTCCAGCGTACCTGATGCGAGGAAGGTCTAGCAAGTTACCTGTGGATCTGGACATGGGGGTCCTGACCCCCGAAGATATCTCGCCAGATGCGGACTGGGATACAGAGAGGCAGCAAAGGTACCACAAGGTACAAGAGTGTGTGGAAAGAAGTCTCGCCCAAGCCCGACAAAAACAAGAAAGGGATTACAACCAGCATGCTCCGGCGACTCCCTTGTCACCCGGGGAGCAGGTACTCAAACGGAAGCGGAGACTACACAAGCTCGATGATCAATGGGAAGCGGAACCATATACCATCCTGCCATCTGATTTCGACAATACAAAGGTCTGTCTCATCAGCAAAGATGGAGGAGAAACCTCAACGGCAATATCCAGAGACCACCTTAAGATATGCCCTGATAAGCTGAGAGATGGGGCAACAGACCCCGGGATGTCTCCGCCCATGGAAGAGGAGAAGATGATACACACTGTTCTTGGCGATTTTCCCCAGTCTTGAACTCAAATAAACCAGGCCATTGTGGTACCTGTCCTAACGTTTCGTCAACTGACACTGCCAGAACTAAATGTGGAGCCAGGTCACCCGGACCCGCAACCACAGCGAACCCCACCGGAGGATGCCATGCCAACCGCTGAACCGGCAAATCCTCCCTCTGCTATCGGTGAATCTGCCATGCCAACCGGTGGTCAAAGCGGCCCTGAGAGCTCCAGCCTGCCAGTGCTACCCAGACTCACTAGAAGTGTAGCTAGAAGACAGTGCACTACACCAGCGATAGCAGGTATAGCGGACCCTGTTAAGTCAATAGCAACCCCTGCGCTGCGGAGGTCTACACGCAGCACCAGGAATCAAACTCCACTTCGCTACAAAACTTGGAGATACTAATGATAGCTGTTATTTGGTTAAAAGTGTTTGTGTAAATATCTTTGTTACAAGTTTAAAACAATGGACAATGGAGTAATGGACTGTGAATTGCTCCAAAACTTTCAAAAGGGATCCCTTTGTTTACCCGGGATCCCTGCTGTTTTAAGTTTGCACCCACTGAACTGGGAGTCATGAACTGTGCATGACCGAAACTTTCGCAACGTTAAAGTGTTCTCACCTCCCATAAAGGGAAGAACTGTTATATTTACTTGATCATAGTGTTTAATTGTTTATGGTATTTCAAAATTTTATGTGTTTTCTGCTAACATGTATTGTTATTTTCCCAGTCCGGGAGTACTGGATTTAACCGGGGGGGGAGTGTAGCGCCCCAGAGTCCTGGTCGTTGCAGTAATGTCGCTCTGCCACTAAGGGGATTGATGTTACGTCTGATTGCACTAAAGGAGTTCACCTGACCAGGTATCACACACACACTACTCTTCATACTCCGGCCACCAGGGGGAGTGGTTCTATCTAGTAGGCCACTCCTCACGCTCTGGTAAAACTGGGGGTTGGACAGGAAGTTAGGGAGAAAGCAGCCCGGGAGAGTTCGGGAGAGGACCTGTCAGGGGTGGGATCCTGACAGCTGCCTAGCGAAAAGGACAGATGGTTACGGAGCCGTGCTTGAGTGATATAGCGGCAGGCTTCTTAGAAAGGACACGAAGCGAGGTTTATTGTGGAGAAGTGAGAAGCAAGATCACAGTACAAAGGAGAATAGAACCAGTAGGAGTCGTGCCCCGAGATCGTGGCAACATCCTACTGAGGCACATAGCCGGTGGCTGGGGCACCGAGGAAGTAACAGACTCTACGCATTACTTCGAACTACGGCAGGACAGTTAACTTCAGGTTGGTTGTCTCACCCTTTTACACCTAACAAGGACAACAGAGGCAATTGTGGGAGAGGGGCGTCTCTAGGGTCCCAGAATAACTCCAGGCCTACCCCGTCATACGGGTGCGTCCTAGCCATATCATCTGGGGGACGGAGAGAGAAAGAACATCAGACAAGACACAACAGTTGTGAGGACTATCCCGTGGTGCTCAGCAGGGAGGTACTATAACACACAGGCGCTAGAAGGTAGGCACTGATTTCCACCTGCAAAGGGAACTCTGGATGTGCCTTCGGACCTTCCGGTCTCAGTCAGCCCTGTTAGCAGTGCTCTGGATTGCGGATCCTGAAGCCTTCAGTAAAGAGGTAAAGAGACTGCAACCCTGTGTCCTCGTTATTCATCGCGACTTGCACCACGCACCACCATCACACCTTTCATTGAACGCCCCTTAGCAGGGTCACGGACCGGGTCTAGCCACCGTGACAACCGCAGGACCGAGACAGAGAGGCCCGGTACCGAGTACCCCGCCGCCCTGCGTCTGGGGGCGCTCCATAGGGTTTAACTATTAGAAGGTGCAGAAACAGCTAAACATCACATAAAAGATTTTTCTCCAGCGCCGTCGCCTTTCTAATGCTCGTTACTCTTTTCTACATAACGACTCTCATAAATAATTTAGCACATGTGTTGTGTCACAGAATGGCTTCTTCTGTTCTGCATTAACTCCCTGGAAAGGCCAACACTGTAAATGAGGCTTCCAAGTCTCGTAATCCTACATAACAACCACAAATGGTCCAGTGGCAGAACGGCACAATGTGCGCGAGAGCCCGACAAAGGCTGTCGTGCCACACAAGAAACACAGTATCCTTCTAGATGAAGGGGAGATAGCCCATTCACGGGTTGCGCTTTGCTAAACAGTCTCATGTTTGCAGTAAACCAAAATCCTTTTTAAATTGGATGGGTCTAAAATGTAAAGTAGGCAATTATTTTTCCAAGGGTCGGGTTGTTTATTCCAATGGAAGATGTGCTTTCCTCTTCATTGGCTCGTATGCTCTAAGAATTTCATGGACGCCGGCTCGGTTGGAGAACACTAACAGTGAATTTAATTAATCGCGCGGTTGATGCCGGATGAATCAAAATGAGGGACGGCAAACTGGGGAAGAATGGCAACATTTCTAAATGTCAAAGCTACACATCGATCCAGCTACTGGAGGGTCTGCATATGTCCAATATTTATCAGATCCAAATATTTTAGCCCTTCTGGACCAGAAACCATTTAGGTTTGTTTTTTTTAAACAAAAATTGGTTTAGTTTAAACAGTTGTAACATTTTTACTTACTAGATTATTTCCAGTTCACTGTGTCTGGCACTGTATCTGGGGAGACAATATCAGTGTACTGTGCCTGGCACTGTACCTGGGGAGATTACACCACTGTACTGTGCCTGGCACTGTACCTGGGGAGATTATATAACTGTACTGTGCCTGGCACTGTACCTGGAGAGATTACACCACTGTACTGTGCCTGGCACTGTACCTGGGGAGATTATATAACTGTACTGTGCCTGGCACTGTACCTGGGGAGATTACACCACTGTACTGTGCCTGGCACTGTACCTGGGGAGATTACATCACTGAACTGTGTCTGGCACTGTACCTGGGGAGATTACATCACTGAACTGTGCCTGGCACTATACCTGGGGAGATTACATCACTGTACTGTGCCTGGCACTGTACCTGGGGAGATTACATCACTGTACTGTGCCTGGCACTGTACCTGGGGAGATTACACCACTGTACTGTGCCTGGCACTGTACCTGGGGAGATTACATCACTGAACTGTGTCTGGCACTGTACCTGGGGAGATTACATCACTGAACTGTGCCTGGCACTGTACCTGGGGAGATTACATCACTGTACTGTGCCTGGCACTGTACCTGGGGAGATTATATCACTGTACTGTGCCTGGCACTGTACCTGGGGAGATTACATCACTGTACTGTGCCTGGCACTGTACCTGGGGAGATTACATCACTGTACTGTGCCTGGCACTGTACCTGGGGAGATTACACCACTGTACTGTGCCTGGCACTGTACCTGGGGAGATTATATCACTGTACTGTGCCTGGCACTGTACCTGGGGAGATTACATCACTGTACTGTGCCTGGCACTGTACCTGGGGAGATTACACCACTGTACTGTGCCTGGCACTGTACCTGGGGAGATTATATAACTGTACTGTGCCTGGCACTGTACCTGGGGAGATTACACCACTGTACTGTGCCTGGCACTGTACCTGGGGAGATTACATCACTGAACTGTGTCTGGCACTGTACCTGGGGAGATTACATCACTGTACTGTGCCTGGCACTGTACCTGGGGAGATTACACCACTGTACTGTGCCTGGCACTGTACCTGGGGAGATTATATAACTGTACTGTGCCTGGCACTGTACCTGGGGAGATTACACCACTGTACTGTGCCTGGCACTGTACCTGGGGAGATTACATCACTGAACTGTGTCTGGCACTGTACCTGGGGAGATTACATCACTGAACTGTGCCTGGCACTGTACCTGGGGAGATTACATCACTGTACTGTGCCTGGCACTGTACCTGGGGAGATTACATCACTGTACTGTGCCTGGCACTGTACCTGGGGAGATTACATCACTGTACTGTGCCTGGCACTGTACCTGGGGAGATTACACCACTGTACTGTGCCTGGCACTGTACCTGGGGAGATTACATCACTGTACTGTGCCTGGCACTGTACCTGGGGAGATTACATCACTGTACTGTGCCTGGCACTATACCTGGGGAGATTACATCACTGAACTGTGTCTGGCACGGTACCTGGGGAGATTACATCACTGAACTGTGCCTGGCACTGTACCTGGGGAGATTACATCACTGTACTGTGCCTGGCACTGTACCTGGGGAGATTACATCACTGTACTGTGCCTGGCACTGTACCTGGGGAGATTACATCACTGTACTGTGCCTGGCACTGTACCTGGGGAGATTACACCACTGTACTGTGCCTGGCACTGTACCTGGGGAGATTACATCACTGTACTGTGCCTGGCACTGTACCTGGGGAGATTACATCACTGTACTGTGCCTGGCACTATACCTGGGGAGATTACATCACTGTACTGTGTATGGTACTGTACCTGGGGAGATTATATAACTGTACTGTGCCTGGCACTGTACCTGGGGAGATTACATCACTGTACTGTGCCTGGCACTGTACCTGGGGAGATTATATTACTGTACTGTGCCTGGCACTGTACCTGGGGAGATTATATAACTGTACTGTGCCTGGCACTATACCTGGGGAGATTACATCACTGTACTGTGTATGGTACTGTACCTGGGGAGATTATATAACTGTACTGTGCCTGGCACTGTACCTGGGGAGATTACATCACTGTACTGTGCCTGGCACTGTACCTGGAGAGATTATATCAATGTACTGTGCCTGGCACTGTACCTGGGGAGATTACATCACTGTACTGTGCCTGGCACTGTACCTGGGGAGATTATATCAATGTACTGTGCCTGGCACTGTACCTGGGGAGATTACATCACTGTACTGTGCCTGACACTGTACCTGGGGAGATTACATCACTGTACTGTGCCTGGCAATATACCTGGGGAGATTACATCACTGTACTGTGCCTGGCACTGTACCTGGAGAGATTATATCAATGTACTGTGCCTGGCACTGTACCTGGGGAGATTACATCACTGTACTGTGCCTGGCACTGTACCTGGGGAGACTATATCAATGTAGTGTGCCTGGCACTGTACCTGGGGAGATTACATCACTGTACTGTGCCAGGCACTGTACCTGGGGAGATTACATCACTGTACTGTGCCTGGCAATGTACCTGGGGTGATTATGTAGCGCCCCCACTGCCGCAGGGCCGAGGGGTACCCGGTACCGGGCCTCTGAGTCTCTGCTCTGGGGTTGTCACGGTGGCTAGACCCGGTCCGTGACCCTGCTGAGGGGCATACAATGAGGGTGAAGGTATGGTGATGATGTTATGATGTGGTGCAGGTCGCAGTAAATAACGAGGACACCAGGTTGCAGTCTCTTTACCTCTTTACTGAAGGCTTCAGGATCCTCAGTCCGGAATATGGTTAACCAGGCTGCGCAAGTGTAGCGCCCCCACTGTCGCAGGGCCGAGGGGTACCCGGTACCGGGCCTCTGAGTCTCTGTTCTGGGGTTGTCACGGTGGCTAGACCCGGTCCGTGACCCTGCTGAGGGGCGTACAATGATAGGTGTGCGTGATGGTGGTGATGTTGTAGTGGTGCGGTGCAGGTTGCAGTAAATAACGAGGACACCAGGTTGCAGTCTCTTTACCTCTTTACTGAAGGCTTCAGGATCCTCAGTCCGGAATACGGTTAACCGGGCTGCGCAAGCCTGGCCGGTCCGATGGCACATCCAGAGCTCCCTTTGCAGGTGGAAATCTGTGCCTACCTTCTAGTGCTTGTGTGTTGTAGTCCTTCCCTGCTAAGCACCACGGGATAGTCCTCACAACTGTTGTGTCTGTTTCTCGTGTTCCCTCACAACTCGATTCTGATGTTCTTCCACGTCCCCCAGATCTTATGGTTAGGACGCACCCGTATGACGGGGAGGCTCGGAGCTCTTCCGGGACTCTAGCGTTGCCCCACTCCTGTTGTTACCCCCCTGTGTCTTCCTGGGTCTGGGTGAGACAGCCCGCCTATAACTGACTGTCCTGCCGTAGGTTTGAAGTTTGGCCTGGAGCTCTATACTTCCTCGGCGTTCCGGCCACCGGTTACGCGCCTCAGTAGGATGTTGCCTCGTCTTACAGCACGACTCCTACTGGTATTCTCCTTGTTGCGTTGATCTCGTTTCTCACTCAGCACAATAAACCTCGCTTCTTGTCCTTTCTTGGGGTACCGCCGCTATATCGTGCAGGCGCGGTCCCGTAACGTTCTCTCTGGTTGCTAGGCCTGTCAGGATCCCACCCCTGACAGGGACCCCTCTGAATCTTCCCCTACAACACCCTCTGCCACAAGGTGTTGCCTGGTTCCAACCCAGTCAGCTTTCTGAACTATCTTCCTGCCTAACCCCCAGTTTTACCAGATTGTGAGGAGTGGCCTAATACATAGAACCCTTAGCTCCCCCTGGAGGCCAGACTGTGAAGTGTATTGGTGTCTGTGATACCTGGTCAGATGAACTCTTTCAGTGCCATCAGACGTACCATAGCCCCCCTTAGCGGCGGAGCATCAGTACTGCAACGACCAGGACTCTGGGGCGCTGCACAAGTCTGGCCGGTCCGATGGCACTTCCAGAGTTCCCTTTGCAGGTGGAAATCTGTGCCTACCTTCTAGCGCTTGTGTGTTGTGGTCCTCCCCTGCTGTGCTTACGGGATAGTCCCCACAACTGTTGTGTCTGTTTCTGAAGTTCCCTCACAACTCGATTATGATGTTCTTCTTCGTCCCCCAGATGATATGGCTAGGACGCACCCGTATGACGGGTAGGCTCGGAGCTCTTCCTGGACCCTAGTGTCGCCCCTCTCCTGTTGTTGCCCCCTATGTCTTCTTAGGTGATTTGGGTGAGACAGCCCGCCTATAACTGACTGTCCTGCCGTAGGTTTGAAGTTAGGCCTGGAGCTCTATACTTCCTCGGCGTTCCGGCCACCGGCTGCGCGCCTCAGTAGGATGTTGCCTCGTCTTACAGCACGACTCCTACTGGTGTTTCTCCTTGTTGCGTTGATCTCGTTTCTCACTCAGCACAATAAACCTCGCTTCTTGTCCTTTCTTAGGGTACCGCCGCGATCAGGTGCAGGCGCGGTCCCGTAACGTTCTCTCAGTTCGCTAGGCCTCTGTCAGGATCCCACCCCTGACAGGGACCCCCCTGAATCTTCCCCTGCAACACCCTCTGCCACAGGATGTTGCCTGGTTCCAACCCAGTCAGCTTCTCTCTAACTTCCTATCCAACCCCCAGTTTTACCAGATTGTGAGGAGTGGCCTAATACATAGCACCCTTAACTCCCCCTGGAGGCCAGACTGTGAAGTGTATTGGTGTCTGTGATACCTGGTCAGGTGAACTCCTTCAGTGCCATCAGACGTACCATAGCCCCCTTAGCGGCGGAGCATCAGTACTGCAACGACCAGGACTCTGGGGCGCTGCAATTACATCACTGTACTGTGCCTGGCACTGTACCTGGAGAGATTATATCAATGTACTGTGCCTGGCACTGTACCTGGGGAGATTACATCACTGTACTGTGCCTGATACTGTACCTGGGGAGATTATATCAATGTACTGTGCCTGGCACTGTACCTGGGGAGATTACATCACTGTACTGTGCCTGGCACTGTACCTGGGGAGATAACATCACTGTACTGTGCCTGGCACTGTACCTGGGGAGATTACATCACTGTACTGTGCCTGACACTGTACCTGGGGAGACTATATAACTGTACTGTGTCTGGCACTGTACCTGGGGAGACTATATCACTGTACTGTGCCTGGCACTGTACATGGGGAGATTATATCAATGTACTGTGCCTGGCACTGTACCTGGGGAGACTACATATAATGCTGCTGCAGTGCAGTATAGTGCAACCTCCACCAGGGCATGCTTGTGAGGGAAGAGAGATTACACACCAAGATTTACATCTCTGGGCAGCAGCACAGGGCGAAACCAAGTGGTAGTAGTCAGACAGGCCGAGTCAGAAACAGTCGAGAGCAGAAGTACCAGAGGTCACAGCAACACACGTGGTCAAATACAAGCCGGAAGCCAGAGCCAGACAGGAGCAGAAATAATCGAGATGAGAGAAAGTCAAGCAGGTCAGAAGACAAGCCAGGTCACATACCTAAAGGTCCAAGAACAGGGAGCGAACACTAATACAAACGGGGAGGCAGGGAAGGAAGGTCACAGGAACAGAGTAAACGGGCAGAGGACAAAATACAGTATCAAGGGGTCAGCTGCTCTAGCCTGGGAGCATGAACTATCACTGACATTGGTATGCAGGCCCAGCAGACTTAAATAGCCACACAGAACCCAAAACGAGGCAAAGAAGGTTAAACCCCACATAACCAGACCAGGATCCGCATGGACCGAACGCGCATTCACCCACGATCGGTCCTCAGGACCGTAACCCTTCCAACGGACCATATACTGAAGAGAACAGCAGAGCATACGGGAATCCACAACCCGTTCCACCTCATACTTTGTCTGGCCATCCACCACAACAGGTGGCGGGTGCGAGGAGGACTCACCTGAGGAAGAAACCGACGGCTTAAGAAGCACCTTATGGAACACATTGGGGATCCGCAATGATGAAGGCAGGCGCAGGCGAAAAGCCACAGGATTAACCACCTCTAAAATTTCATAAGGACCAATAAACTTGGGACCCAACTTAGCAGAAGGAATCCTTAACCTTATATTCTTGGTGGATAACCAATACTTATCCCCACCTGGAAAGCCGGCCCCACCGAATGTTGTTTATTCGCAAAACATTTGTACTTGACCTGAGCTTCCCCAATGTTTCTCTGAACCTCCCTCCAGACCTCCCCCAACCACTGAAAGGCAGAATCAGCCCCTGGACACCCCAAATCCAGCCGGGAAAACTCACCAAAGTGAGGGTGAAACCCACAGTTGCAAAAGAATGGGGAATTACCAGTGGACTGACACAATTATTGAAAGCGAATTCTGCTATGGGTACCGAAGAGCACCAATCATCCTGTCTAGACGTGGTTAGACACCGCAATATCTGCTCCAAAGACTGATTGCTCCTTTCAGTCTGACCGTTGGCCTCGGGATAATAAAGGTCAGACTGATACCCAGCCTTTTATAAAAAGCCCTCCAGAATTTCGACACTATAGCACCCCTCTATCAGACACCACACAGACAGGCACACCATGCAAACAGACCACATGCTCAATGAATAGTTTGGCTAGAGTCTCAGCATTAAGAAGACCTGCCAATGGTACAAAATGTGCCTGTTTACTGAACCTATCAACAACCACCCAGATCATGGTTTTGCCATTAGAGGGGGACAGATTGATGATAAAATCCATGGGCAGATGAGTCCACGGTCTATCTGGAATTAGCAGTGGCACCAATTCCCCGGCCGGCTATGGGGGATTTTTGAGCGGGCACAAGTTTCGCAGGAGGACACAAACCCAGTGACGTCAGAAGCCAACGAAGGCCACCAAAACAGCCTAGTGATGGCTTTTACGCGTGGCCGAGATTCCAGGATGCCCACTCAGAGCAGAGTCATGGAACTCCCGAAGCACCCTTAACGACGGGAGCAGAGATAACTGAGAAGAGAGACAGTCAAACAGGTCAGAAGACAAGCCAGGACACATACCTAAAGGTCCAAGAACAATAGGGAGCGAACACTAATACAAGCGGGGTGGCAGGGAAGGAAGGTCACGGGAACAGAGTAAATTGGCAGAAAACAAATTACGGTATCAAGGGGTCAGCTGCTCTAGCCTGGGAGCATGAAATATCACTGACATTGGTCTGCTGAAATAGCCAGACAAAACCCAAAACGAGGCAAAGAAGGTTAACCTCCACATGACCAGACTGGAGAGAGAATGACAAGAAACAAACCCCGGCCTGGATCATGACACTATATAACTATACTTTGCCTGGCACTGTACCTGGGGAGACTATATAACTATACTGTGCGTGGCACTGAACCTGGAGGGACTATATCATTACACCGTGCCTGTCACTGCATTTGAGTGTTTTGTTGCCACCTTCTTACAAACTCTTGGCGCCATTGACTGTAGGAGAGACACTGACTCCTTTTCTCAGTAGAGGGCTTTACTTAATGCAGCTCACGATGGCAGCTCATGTTGAGTTTCGAAATATCTTCCCAAAATTAAAAATGAAAGCACACATCCTATTAAATGATTAGGTGACATGCTCATTTCCTTATATATTGAATAGAGGGTTGCCAGATCTGCTTTACACATTGGCATCAAGTTTTACAAAAATCTGGAGGTTTCAGTAAGATTTATCACAAGTTTCTTTGATATTAATAGCGGTGGGCGCGCTCAGTCGACATGGTGAGCTTGTGGGTCTATCAGGAGCTCAATACATCCAAGAGGTCATTCTTCACATCTGACATCTGATCCCATCCATTTATTACAGAGGCGCTGGAGAAAATCAGGACACAATGATGATTTATCAAACTGGTCTTCGGGTACTAAGACTTTGTACAGTGCATTTTGCTTCATATCTTGTGCTTTTCTTTTTTTTATTCCCATCAGGGTTATTTTTCATTTTGCTTTCTTTTATGTTGTAGAGGTGGACTGTGCGCCTGTGTTTTAAATTTCATGCTTGAAGGCTTCCAGTCATTGAGAACGATGCCGCCATCCATCCTATTCTGATAGAGCAGTCCCGGTCTTCATAAACCAGAAAGGGCCATTACAAATTTGACTCCTTTGCTTATACAACAATCGTATTTAAAGACGACTTTTCACTGGATTGTTTAAATCTACACAGAGTGCCTCCTCCAATCGCTGCTGCTTCACTGATTCTAGAATAGTATTTATTTTTCTTCTGTACCCCTCTGTTCCAAAGTTATGCCCCCCGGTAATAATTTTACCAAATGGGCGTGTACCACAGAACTTCTCTAAGGGTGTTTGCTTTTTCTCCATTGACACTGGCCAATAAAAACATCGCTAAAGATCTATGGTACACGCCCAGTTAGTTGAATGGAAAATTTTCTCCATTATTAGTGGGAGGAATATCTTTGGAATGTAGGGGCACAAACGAAAAAGGAAAACTGTTCCAGAATCAGTGGAGCAGCAAGAATTAGAGGGTGTACTAAGTTAAATTTAAAAAAAATTCAGTTAAGAGTATCCTTTAAAGAAGTATTGTGATCATGTTATGGCATTTTTCTAGTCTATGTCCTCATTTTATGATTAATAGGGGTCGGCTCCAATCTACCACCTGTGGAACATAGCTCCTTTGAATGATAGAAGTAGTCATGGAGGTGCTGGCAGTCGGATCCCTATCAATGAACTAACGACTGCATATCCAAGAACATTACGATTACTTGTGTTGGACGATAAACTACTACTTTATGTTACAGATATATTTATTCACTCACTCCCCATAACCCTCTGAGAAAATATCTTGTAGAACATGTACACTTTTACAACCATTTTAATGCGTTCAATGGATCTCCATGGTAACAGACTACAATCAAACCCCTTGTGTAGTCTGATCCTGTAATCATGTGTTACTTTGTTCAATCTGACCACACTGCTAACTAATCTACAGGCAGTAGATGAGGATGATACACAATAAATATTTTATTTTTCATTAAACCACGATCTGTTTGATTTGGCCTTGGTGAAGTTCTCAGTTCTTCAGGGTCACTACGGAAAACAATACCTGATGGAGAACTTGCAATAGAACTCCGAACCCTTACCCCGTTGTACTTGTGTAGGTTTGTCCTACTGTGCAATCTTCAGGTGGAGATTCCGGATTAAACCAAAAATCGGCAAAACACCTGCTAGTTTGTTTTTGGGTGACCTCCTGTTCAAATCCATAATCACTGCAAGTAAAGAGCTTGTATGAGTGTCAACATTTCATTCAATAAAATACACATTCTGCATAGGATATAGATTCTATTTATATAAACAGTAAAAATGACCTGAAGTGTGTAAACTCACAGAACTATTTATAAGAGGTCTAATTTAGTGTAAGATAGCCATATTATCTAACTATATCTGCTGAACTTCTAAACGGCAGTTGCTTTGCCGCGACGCCAAATATTCTTATTCCTATTTCTTTAGCTACTTACTGGTCTCTGCTCAAACTCCTGTTTACTCTCTTTATTACCCTCCTATTCGCCTCCCATCTTTGCTTCCTCATGGGTGGGTTCTTGGAATCTGCAGGGGAGGTAAAATTATACTCTTCTCAAATAGTCCAAGTAATCTTGTATACATTTTTGAGAAGACTTCAAGGACTTATTGAGCTCTACTTACTGGCCCCTCCTCCAACTCCTGTTCCCTCTTTCTTCATTCCCCTCCCATCTTTGATTCCTCATGGGTGGGTTCTTGGAATCTGCAGTGGAGTTAGAGTCACACTCTTCTCTGGTAGTTCCAGTGATCTTGTATAAATGTTTGAAAAGACTGGTATACTGTAAGGACTTATTGACCTCTACTTACTGGCCTCTGCTCCAACTCCTATTTCCTCTCTCTTCATTCCCCTCCTATTCCCATCAAATCTTTGCTTGCTCATGGGTGGGTTCTTGGAGTCTGCAGGGGAGATGCAGTCAAACTCTTCTCAAGCACTTCCAGTGATTTTGTATAAATGTTTGAGAAGACTAGAAGTTTGTGAGGACCTACTGACTAAATTGTGGGGATCTTAGTTTATTACAAAGCTGGACCTTGATTTTAAATATATGCTATTAAGAGATGAGTAAATCGATTTGCAGGACCCGATTCCAGGGGCTAGGTCAGTGGTCCATGGCTTCTGAACAGGAGCCCTGCAAACTTTCTTCTATCCGTGGCTCAGTTGTGATGTTGGGCGTGCATTATACCACAATGCTGACATTGTGCCAGGTCAGCTAATTAAAAGAGAAGCCAGGGATTTCAACAGGTAGGAGATGGTTTCTAGAGCTTCTTTTCGGAAGCATGGACTACTGGTGTAGCTGCAAGATCAGTATTCTAAGAGTTTATTCGCTCACCTTTGGTGATGTTAATACTATTGGTGTCTCGTTATCTGGCAGTGAAACATTTGGGCACCTCTATACCTTTGCACCCTCTACAGCCCTCTGTACAATTTAGAAAGTCAGGATAATTTAGCTTTTGGCATGGACATATTTTTTTATTGCTCATATTATCATTACCAATATTAGTATCATATATTAATAAATATAAAAAATATATATAATATACATACCACACATAGTCTGTGCTCTCACACTGGCATATGCTTGACGTAAGGGCTGAGGTGAAACTTCTACCCTTAATGCACCATGATGACGTCTTTCTCATACGGAAGCTCCTCCGTTGACCCATAATGCAATGCTCCCCCTGTATGTAAAATTAGATAAATTATTGGCATACAGTCCTGAACCACCAACATTTTTATTGTTCTACAGTTCTACATATTTTCATAAAATTCATTAAACCATTGCCTTTTGTTGACTCTTAGCAATTATTAGTCAAAGGGCTGCTAAAATCAAAATTTATTTTATGTGAATTGTATTGGGTGTCTGTCAATAAATAAAAATAATAAAAAATAAAATAGAAAATATAGCATTTTTCACATTTGCCTCTAGGTGTCAGCACTAACAAACTCTAAAGCAGTGGTTTTACAATCTTGTTTTACAGCATGCAGTAAATTAGAATGACTGGTGTGATCCAAGATAAGCAGCTTTCACACTTTCTAGAATTTAACATACTGAACTAGAGGGAGAGGGAAGTGATATCCATGATCTGTCTATCACTGACTGGCTACAATCATGTTGTAATGAAATGTAGAAGACTTAAGTCAAATTCTGACTACCTGTAGGCACTACTACAGGAACTTAAAGGGGTTAGATCTAAATGTGTTTCTATTGATGGGGAATGCTTAAAAATAATGAACTAATTAGTTGGTCAAGGATTGGTGCTTCGTTCACCACCGGTTCCAGCTTGTTTCTGGGCAGCTGATCACTTAGCGCCTAACCATATGACTGCCATATCCAATCACTGGCCTGATCACGCGGTTAGCTGGCAAATGATTTGTTTCCAGAAAGTAAGCTGAGATTGATAAAACCGAAAAAGCGGCACTGAATAGAGATGAGCGGACCCCTGGATGTTCGTGTCTGGCGGGTTCGGCCAAACAGTTAAAAAAAGTTTGGGTTTGGGTACCAGAATAGTACCTGGACCCGAACTTGGACCCCATTCTCTAGAATGGAGGACATCCACTGTTTGCCATGCTGTCATGTGCTTGACAGCGCGGCAAAAACAGCTTCTTATAGGCGGTAAAATAATTACCGCCGATCACACAGCCGCGGTTCCCACGCTGCCCACAGCTATGACCAGAGATAAAAGATCAGAGATTTGTACTATAAGTGATAAAAACAACAAATACGACCACCAGTCATTCACTTTAACACCGCATTACCGGCAATTGAGTTTACGTATATCATGTGAATCTGACAGATGACTTAATCCATACGATACTTACAAATATATCTTATATAGAAAGAAAATACATTAGAAACGGTTTCACCCAAGTCTTGATCCAAAGGGAATAGTCATAGCACCAGACATCCATCTTTGTACATTAATTAGCCAGGTGGAGCTTGCAGGAGGCCCTAGCTTGCCCTCAGAGTTCTGAGTTGACCCTAGACCCCTAGACAAGGACAGTCCGCAGCTGGCCCTTGCAGTGAACTAGCCCTCAAATAACATGTGCCTCCCGACGTGTTTCTCGCTCTCAGGTTCTTCAAGGGAGATAGTTGCACACTAGAGTCCTTGCTAACAGAATTCCCAGTCTTACGAATGATGGATCATGTTATACTGATACAGCCTGTTTCTAAAGTAATTTCTTGCTTTATCAGATATATATTTGTAAGTATTGACACTTAGGTGATATTTTATAATTTGTCTATAATCGTAGTAAACAATTAAAAGGTACATTTTATTGGGAGGTCCTTTTAAAAGTGTAACCGTCATGCCAAAAAACTTTTGACGTGTAACGGTTTTAATCGGTGAGGGTCCGTATGCTGAACTAAGGTGGGGAAAGAAGTAAAAAGACAATAAAAGCTTATGCTCACCTGCCTTGCTGCTGCAGTTCCCTGCTCAGTCTACCACTCACTTTGGATCGGTCTTTGGATAGGTCTTCTCTTCTGTTTTTGGTTCGGATCTTCTGCCTCTGAGAAGGCCTCGCTTGGTGACGTGGGGTGCAGCCTACATCATTGGTGTCATTTATGAGCGTTACACCCCATGTGACTATGTGGGGTCTAGTCTGTGTCTGAAGATCTAGACTGAAGACCAAAGAGAAGAAAGATCCATAGACTGATCCGAAGTGATTGGACGACTGGGCAGGGACCTGCAGCTGCAGGACCGGTGAGGAGCAGTCCTAGCACTGGTGAGAATAATCTTTTATTATTTTTTTAACTCCTTTCCAGCCCACTATTTATTATGGTTTGAGGTTTGGGGAAACTTCAGAGCCTAATATAACTTTTTGGGGCACAATCGATTTGAACTGAAAAGAATCTTCTTCTTAACTGGAGCTAATCTACCGGTAATTAATTTTCGTAGATTCGCTCACCTTTAAATGGCATGATAAAAGGTGGAGATTCGATTTCCCGGTGCCTGTGTATGTGTATTTTGCCCATCATCTTACAATACCTGTGTATTCGAGAGATTCCAGGAATCGTAATCCCCCTCAGTGCACTCTCTGAAGAACGAAGGTCTAAAATCAACTTTTACCAGCTCCCAATCTGACCGGTAACTGATATGTCCGAAGACCCTAGGAAATAAACATACATTATGCTTTCGTTATTTTTTATTTTTCATTAGCGGTGCTTATATATTCCGCAGCACTTTACAGACATCATCATCACTGTCCCCATTGGGCTCACAATCTAGATTCCCTATCAGTATGTCTTTGGAGTGTGGGAGGAACGGGAGAACCTAGAGGAAACCCACACAAACACGAGGAGAACATACAAACTCCTTGAAGATGTTGTCCTTGGCGGGATTTGAACCCAGGACCCCAGCGCTGCAAAGCAACAGTGCTAACCACTATTCATTACTATGGATCTCTTTAAGGGATAACGTTTCTCCTTGCGGAGAGTGACATCTCAAGCCTGACATGCCAAGGTGAGGAGACTTTTAACCGGCAATACTATGAGATTTTGTTTTCTATCGTAAGTAATGTGACAAGGCTCGTTAGCGAGTCGATATTGACTTTTAGGATTGCTACTTCCTATAGGTGGCGCTAGAGTTCTAGTCCTATTCATCTCTGAAAAGACAATTTGCGTATGGATCGCTTATCACAGAGCTGTATATTTCCTTGACGTTGGGCTGAACATTACACCTGATGGATTTTATGGACTACAAGTCTATATATGAGAACACACCTGAGAAGCCACCGCAGCTGAACAGCTCAAGAAACCTTCACACATTTTGCTGAGGTTAGCCAGGCATGGAAACCGAGCTGCCGGGCTTAATAGCCTCGTCAGGTCTGACCTGTAGCTAATAATGCAGCTTGTGTTGAGAAACCTGGTGGCAGATCGGCTCTAAGCCAAACTCTTCATGTGAAGCTGAAATGACCCGACCAAACCTTGACCTTATTTATGTATTTTGGTATTACCCGATCCCCTGAGGAAGGCAGAGATTGTACACTGGGAAGAGTAAAAGCGTGGTGTGAATGGATGCATTATAGCAATCATCAAACACAACGTTGGGAATCTTGTCGCTTTCAAAGTTAGAGGACCTACAAGAGGAACATTATTTAATATTAATAGTATTACTGTTAATATTACTGCTAATAATAACTAATACATACTTATTTAAAGGGGTTGTCCAGGAGTAAGGTTCAAGTCTGCAGTCACTCTATGTGACTACAGACTTGTGAATACTCATAGTGCGCACAGTGCACGCTGTCAAGATTCTCCAGTTCAGAGCGGATAGGCGCGTGACCTCAAGTATGTGAGTTGCATACATGCCATGATGTGCTGACTAGTAAATTGGTAAATACAAGTAAATTGAGCGAGGCCTGACACGACTAGTTGGAATGTGGCCGGAAGTATACAAATCACAAACTTGCGGTGAAATGACAGCCCGCTCCCGCAGCTGGCACCGCAGAATCCTCACAGTGTGCATGATGTGATGATTCTCAAGTCTACAGTCACATAGAGTGACAGCAGACTTGTAGTCTAAGGCTGCACAACCTCTTTGAGGCTATGTGCACACGTTGCGGAATTGCTGCGGATCCGCAGCGGTTTTGACGCTGCGGATTCGCAGCAGTTTTACATGAGTTTACAGTACCATGTAAACCTATGGAAAACAAACAGTGCACATGCTGCGGAAAAAAAACGAGCGGAAACGCTGCATTTATTCTGCAGCATGTCAATTCTTTGTGCGGATTCCGCAGGTGTAAAACCGCACAAAAACCGCAGTAATTCCGCAGTAAATCCGCAGTGCGGATTTCCTGCGGATTTACCAAAATCAGTGAGGAAAAATCGGCACACCTTTCCACAACGTGTGCACATAGCCTAAGGCAATATCAAATACTGAATGTCACTTCAAAACAGGGATCAGGTGTGAACAGGGCACGCTAAGAGTAGCCATCTCCATAGGCAGCTGGGCACACATGAACTGGCCAATTTATGCACTAAGTATCTTCGTTTTCTCCTATTTTCTAGAGCAGTAATGCAATTCCAATTTAATATTTTTCATGTTTACATGCTATAGCGTTACAGAGTGCAACTGTATCTGTTAGTTACATTTGGAGGTGGCTACTCCTGGTAAGCACCTGTTCACAACAGTTTTCTGTTTGGAAGTGACGGTCAGTCTTTTGTTATTTGTTTGCATAGGTTCTATGACTGACCATTCCACCCATCATCCTACGGAGGTTTAATCACAGCAGGATCCTACCTATCCATAATTGTAGGCTTCAGCCCAGGAGAGGAGTTACATTAGATAGGTTCCCAGCAAAGAAGATCGCCTTGTCGTGGCAGCTGGGTATACATGAATTTACGCGCCAAGTATCTTTTTTTTTCCTATTTTGTAGAGCAGTAATGGAATTCCAATTTCACATATCTCATGTTTACATGCTATAGCGTTACAGAGTGCTGCTTTATTTATTATTTAACCCTTTTAAGCCACATTTTTTATTTGGAGCCAAGACTAAACCTTGACCTTATTGCTTATATTTTGGTATTACCTGATTCTCTGAGGAAGACAGAGATTGTATACCGGTTAGATTTAAAAGGTAGTATGAATGGATACATTATAGGAATCATCAAACACAGCAATGGGAATCTTGTAGTTTTGAAAACTAGCGGAACATTATGCGTTTGGTTGGTAAACGTTTTATTATTATTATTGTTAATACTACTACTAATAATCTTACATAATAAATATTTAATATTAATGAATTGTGGTGGAAACATTATGGGAAAAAACAAAAACCATTTTGTCCACTAGGTGGCGCTATGATATCACTCCAGCTATTTAGTCCTCTACCCACTGAGAATAAGCGAAGCTTTGAAGAATATTAAAAACTTGTGGTTACTTTGGAGAAATACTCCAGATAAAATAGCGGGCTTCGAGCACATCTGTTAGTCTTCCAGGTAAGCACGCTACATTTATCATCTAAATAAAAGTTGAGGCTCAGGGAATTGTCAGCGAGAATCCTCAGCGCATTTTCTCACTGTAGATATGAACTCCGCTGGTGAATGGATATCACTTCAAGCTTGTTATAACGCTTCATTTAACACACTCAGAATCTTCACATCCTTATCCTCAAACACTACAAGCTCCGGAGCAGAAGATACATGTATATACACAAGGAGATTCTTCCCATTCTGCAGTAACAGGTCCTGATATGAACCCCAAATAACTAGCGTCATTTGCCATTTTAGACTCTGGGAAAGTTATGAGAGTTGGAATGGATAGTTAGCTGTCGTCACACAGCTTTCCCGGAGCAGATAATACAAGGACAAACCCTTTAATCAGGCAAGTTATCACCTAACCACTGGATTTGTGTCCTCCTTTCTCCTCTGGCAACAGGCGGAGAGTCGCCCATGTGCCCAGTGGCTCCATCCATGTGTATGGCACCATAGGCTTTCAATAAATTAGCTGGGCACACAAGCGATTTCCTGCTCCATTCAACTCCTCTTGTGGCCAGGGAAGAACAGGGGGTGCAAGCCCCCACATACTGGTAATTGGTGGGGGGTCCCAGAAACCAGACCCACACAAAATTATAATATCCATACAGTGGATAGATGATAACTCTTTTAGACTAGAATACCCCGTTAAAGAGGGGTTTCACATTTTGGGGACATTTTTTTTCAACTTAATATCCTCTAATCAGGGTTAAAAATCATGTTGGGTTTCATTAAAAATGTTGCACTGTTTTTCTTCTATGTTACACTGTCTATTACTATGAAAAATTGTGAATGCTTAGCGCATAAATTGGCCAATTCATGTGTATCTGGAAGCCACGTTAAGGCATTTCTCATTTCCAGGACCTAACTTAATGCCATTCCTCTCTTAGACTAAAGTCTTCATCTGTATGGGAACCTAATATGGCTTCCATGAATTGGCCAATTTATGTGCTAAACATTCAAAATTTTTCATATTTCTAGAGCAGTAATGCAATTCAATTATCATATTTCATATTTGCATGCTATGGCGCTACAGAGTGCTAGTTTATTTGTTTGATTGTATATGAGTTGGACCTTAAAGGGAATCTGTCAACAGGTCATTGTTATGGCTGTTATGTAATCTGAAAGCAGCATGGTGTAGAGGCTGAGTTCCTGATTCCAGCGATGTGTCACTTACTAGGCTGTGTGTTGCTGTTTCAATACAATCAGTGTTTTATTAGCAGGGAATTACCACTACAGGACTAGTTGCCCCTCACACGTAGTCCTTCCATTCGGTATAACCCTGGGCCCACCACTAATCAGCAGATTTCTGCCTATGCACATGGTACACAGAAAGCTGCCAATCAGTGGTGTGAGCGGGTTATACAGGGCTGAAAATCTGAGCTCTGCTAGATCTGTTACAGAGAAAACTGTGATTGTATCAAAATGACAACATGCAGCTCAGTAAGTGATACATTGCAGGAATCAGGACAGTTGCATGGCTATATGGGGACCATTATACTGTTTGCAGGGCTATGTGGGGCCATTATACTGTTTGCAGGGCTATGTGGGGCCATTATACTGGTTGCAGGGCTATGTGGGGCCATTATACTGTTTGCATGGCTATGTGGGAGCCATTATACTGTTTGCATGGCTATGTGGGGGCATTATACTGTTTGCATGGCTGTGTGGGGGCCATTATACTGTTTGCATGGCTATGTGGGGGCATTATACAGTTTGCATGGCTATGTGGGGGCCATTATACTGTTTCCAGTCTATGTGGGAGCCATTATACTGTTTGTATAGCTATGTGGGGCCATTATACTGTTTGCAGCGCTATGTGGGGGCATTATACTGTTTGCATGGCTATGTGGTTGCCATTATACTGTTTGCAGGCTATGTGGGAGCCATTATACTGTTTGCATGGCTATGTGGGGGCCATTATACTGTTTGCATGGCTATGTGTGGGGCATTATACTGTTTGCAGGGCTATGTGGGGGCCATTATACTGTTTGCATGGCTATGTGGGGGGCATTATACTGTTTGCATGGCTATGTTGGGGGCATTATACTGTTTGCAGGGCTATGTGGGGCCATTATACTGTTTGCATGGCTATGTGGGGGCCATTATACTGTTTGCAGGCTATGCGGGAGCCATTATACTGTTTGCAGGGCTATGTGGGGCCATTATACTGTTTGCATGGCTATGTGGGGGCCATTATACTGTTTGCAGGGCTATGTGGGGGCCATTATACTGTTGGCAGGGTATGTGGAGCCATTATACTGTTTGCAGGGCTATGTGGGGACCATTATACTGCTTACAGGGTATGTGGGGGCCATTATACTGTTTGTAGGGCTATGTGGGGCCATTCTACTGTTTGCAGGGCTATATGGGAGCCATTATGCTGTTTGCAGGGTATGTGGGGGCCATTATACTGTTTGCAGGGTATGTGGGAGACATTATACTGTTTGCAGGGTATGTGGGGGCCATTATACTGTTTGCAGGGTATGTGGGAGACATTATACTGTTTGCAGGGTATGTGGGAGACATTATACTGTTTGCAGGGTATGTGGGAACCAATATACTGTTTGCAGGGTATGTGGGAACCATTATACTGTTTGCAGGGTATGTGGGAACCATTATACTGTTTGCAGGACTATGTGGGGCCATTATACTGTTTGCAGGGTATGTGGGAGCCATTATACTGTTTGCAGGGTATGTGGGAGACATTATACTGTTTGCAGGGTATGTGGGAGACATTATACTGTTTGCAGGGTATGTGGGAGCCATTATACTGTTTGCAGGCCTATGTGGGGCCATTATACTGTTTGCAGGGTATGTGGGATACATTATACTGTTTGCAGGGTATGTGGGACCCATTATACTGTTTGCAGGACTATGTGGGGCCATTATACTGTTTGCAGGGTATGTGGGGGCCATTATACTGTTTGCAGGGTATGTGGGAGACATTATACTGTTTGCAGGGTATGTGGGAGACATTATACTGTTTGCAGGGTATGTGGGAACCATTATACTGTTTGCAGGGTATGTGGGAGACATTATACTGTTTGCAGGGTATGTGGGAGCCATTATACTGTTTGCAGGACTATGTGGGGCCATTATACTGTTTGCAGGGTATGTGGGGGCCATTATACTGTTTGCAGGGTATGTGGGAGACATTATACTGTTTGCAGGGTATGTGGGAGACATTATACTGTTTGCAGGGTATGTGGGAGCCATTATACTGTTTGCAGGACTATGTGGGGCCATTATACTGTTTGCAGGGTATGTTGGGGCAATTATACTGTTTGCAGGGATATGTGGGGGCCATTATACTGTATGTGAGCAGTTATACAGTGTGAAGGTTTGTATGGGGTCCATCATATTGTTTACAACTATTACAACTATTACAAGTTCTATGTACACCCATGAATCAGGGTCTCAGACCCTACATCATACTGCTCTCAGATTATAAAGCAAAAACCTGCTGACAAATCCCCTTTAAGAAGTGGATCCTTTATAGCTAGGCACCTCACCCCTTTACTTATGACCTATTACTTTGTCCTGATGCAGAAGAAATACATTTTAATTACACATTCGGCTGTTACATTTGTATCTCACACACACGGGGTATTACAGGGAGAGCAAAGAAGTGGGATTATTATGAATAGAGCTTAAGTACAAACCTGCATTTAAAGAATTGTAATGTAAACTAATAGCAGCATCCAGCGATATATAGAAATTATGTGCAGAAAGAGGGGAAAAAATTGCATGAGATATCGGTACATGTCTCTAAAATAAAAATAAAAACAACAATTGCTTACATTTCCGGCTGCATTAAAGAACAGAAATGGTATAATATCTTTAAAGGTCATGTGCACCTTTTCAACTGAATTTTTTTATTGCTTCTTTTCTAAATGCAACTTTTTAACTAGCGTTCAATAAAAAATGTTCTATGTATTTGCTGCCGCAGAGCGTATATACAGGTGAAATCAAAAGTTTACATACACTACACTGTGTTCCAAATTATTATGCACAAAGAGTTTAGGAGTGATAAGGTTAGAATTTTTTTGTTTGTCATTTAAACTCATTGATGGCGATGTGTGTCAGGGCTCTTTATATCACTGAAAGCAATTGCAGATACCTGTGCACATTAGTTTGGCAGGTGTGTCCAAATAAAGGCAAGACTACTTAAGAAGGCTGTTCCACATTATTAAGCAACCTACATTTTTTGCCAAAATGGGAAAGAAAAAGGATGTGTCGGCTGCTGAGAAGCAACAAATTGTAGAGTATTTAGGTCAAGGCATGACTACAATCAACAAGACACTTCATCGTGATCATCGCACAATCAAGAAGTATGCAGCTGATTCCCAGCACACACGTGTGCGTGCTGATAAGGAAAAATTGAGGACTCTTTCCAACAGGCAATTGCGTAAGGTTAAAAGAGCAGCTGCAAAAATGCCTTGTCATAGCAGCAGACAAGTTTTTGAAGCTGCTGGTGCCTCCAACGTCCCCAGAACAACAAGATGCAGGGTCCTTCAGAGGTTTGCAGCTGTGCGTAAGCCATCCTGTCGACCACCTCTATCCACTGCACACAAGCAGAAACGGCTCCAGTGGGCCAAACGATACATGAAGACTGACTTCCAAACTCTTTTGTTCACCGATGAGTGCCGTGCAACGCTCGATGGTCCAGCTGGATGGAGTGGAGGATGGCTGGTTCATGGACACCCCATGAAAACACGGCTAAGGCGCCAACATGGAGGAAGTGGAATAATGTTTTGGGCTGGAATCATGTGGAGAGAGATTGTCGGCCCCTTTATGATCCCTGAAGGGGTAAAGATGAACTCCATAATCTATGTGGAGTTTCTAAAACAACACTTCCTGCCATGGTTCAAGAGGAAGAACCGTGCTTTCCGCAGCAAGATCATTTTCATGCATGATAATGCACAGTCTCATGCTGCAAAAAACACATCTGCATCTCTGGCTGCTATGGGCATAAAAGAGGACAAACTTATGGTGTGGCCACCATCTTCCCCTGACCTCAACCCCATTGAGAACCTCTGGAGCATCATCAAAAGGAGTGTCTATGATGGCGGGAGGCAATTCACATCTAAGCAACAGCTCTGGGAGGGTATTCTGTCCACATGCAAAACAATTGAAGCAGAAACCATCCAAAAACTGACAAATTCAATGGACGAGAGAGTTCAGAAGCTTCTTTCGAACAAGGGGTCCTATATGCAAATGTAACATCACCTAGAATAAAGTTTTCACTTGAAAACTGATTTCATTTTGTAATAAGCTGATAATGCTTATAACTTCACAATTGACCATTTTTTTGTTCAAAATAAAAAAAAAAGGTTGAAAACTCTGCTGTGCATAATAATTTGGAACATGCATTTTGAGTGTTTATTTTTTAAAAAATATAATGTTTTCATAGGCAGTTTGTTCCAAAACATTGCAATTATACTAGAATAGTAGATGACTGGAAAATAACAATGACTGCAATTCAGATAGGTAATTTAGAGAAAATATGAGGAAATATTATTTGCATAATAATTTGGAACACAGTGTATATAAAAAGACACATCTGCATGTTTTTCTCAATATCTGACATGAAATCAGAATAAACCTTTCCAGTTTTAGGTCAATTAGGATTACCATAATTATTAATATTTGACAAGTGCCAGAATAATGAGAGAGAGAGAGAGAATGTTTTCAGGCATTTTTATTACTTACTGCAAAGTCAAAAGTTTACATACACTAAGATTACTATGCCTTTAAACAATTCTGGACTGCCCATATGATGATGTCATGTGTTTGGAAGCTTCTGATAGTTCTTTTGCCAACATCTGAGTTAATTAGCGACACACCTGTGGATGTATTTTAATGCACACCTGAAACACACTGCTTCTTTGTGTAGCATCATGGAAAAGTCTCAAGAAATCAGTCAAGATATCAGGAAGAGAATTTTGGACTTGCACTAGTCTGGTTCTTCCTTGAGTACAATTTCAAGATACCTGAAGGTGCCTCGTTCATCTGTACAAACAATTGTACTGTATATATAAGATGGGAATCTCCCGCCATCATACCGCTCAGGAAGGAGAAGGGTTCTGTGTCCCAGAGATGAACATGCTTCGGTCTGACATGTGCATATCAACCCGAGGACCAGAGCAAAAGACCTTGTGAAGATGATGGTGGAAGCTGGTAAGATTGTGTCAATATCCACAGTGAAACCAGTACTGTATCAACATGGGCTGAAAGGCCACTTTGCCAGGAAGAAGCCATTACTCCAAAAGAAACATAAAAAGCCAGATTAATATTTGCAAATGCACACAGGAACAAAGAACTTAATTTTTGTAGACCTGTCCTGTGATCTGATGAAACTAAAAATGAACTTTTTGGGGCATAATGACCATCGTTACGTTTGGAGGAAAAAGGAGAAGCTTGAAAGCCTAAGAACACCATCCCAACTGTGAAACATGGGAGTGGCAGCATCATGTTGTGGGGTTGTACTCCTTATTGACCTAAAACGGGAAAGGTTTATTGTGATTTCATGTCAGATATTGAGAAAACATGCAGATGTGTCTTTTTATATAATGTATGTACACTTCTGGTTTCAACTGCAATGTCTTCGGCTTGCTAACTGGTCTGATACAAATCCATAAGAGTTCCTGTATTCATGACTCTGCTCTCCCCCTCCCTTCTCTCAGTGTTAGAGATAGCAGTAAGGAAGGAAGGAAGAAAGGAAGAAGAGGATGGACACAGATTTCCACAGTGTGGAGAGAGAAAAGCATCTATGTTCTCAGGGAAGGCAGAGAGATAGACTAGCCTGTAGATAATGAGGAAATCACACAAAGAGAATATCAGTCCAGAAATGAAGCTGTGCTGATACATAAGAACTATTGAACTCAGCAGCATCCTGGATACACACAGAGTTCTTATTCAGCCTATATTACTGAGAGAGACACTCACACAAAAGAATAACCTGAAGCAAAATTCAGGCTGCAAACTCCATATAAAGAGGTATGAAGGAATGAAGATTGCAGACTAAAACTTAGTCCATCATTGTAAAAAAACATTTTTCCTTGTCAATCGTATCTATAGCCTTGAACTCAAAAGCACAGAAAAGTAGTCTGAATCAATGTGTAACATACGTCATCACCAAAGTCTCATCTCCGGGTTCACTAAGAAGTCCATCTACGAATACGGATGTGCTGGTGAAATTATGTACACTCCACGTGTAGCCTTCATCCACACTAAATCTATAAGAAATAAAAGACAATAAATGTTACAAAAGAAAAAGCATAAAAATAATCACAATTACTATACTTTGCAAATAGATATAAATGTGCTGTGAAAATACTAAAAAGCCTCTTATTTGTTGAACCCTAGTATTACATGACAGGGTGTAAAAAGCCAATTCTGTAAAATGTAACTGTCCGATGTAAATGACTAACTTGGTATCTTGAGTAAATAAACCGTTCATCATACATCAGGGCACTATTTTTGCTCATAAAACGCCACCATGCTTTATTACAATATATTATTTTTGGATTTCCTCTTCCTTATAGAAACATTGGGTATTGATGTGTTAATTAGCCAATGAGAGTTACATTATATTCACAGCTAGTATATTCTCAGCACTGCATAGAAAGACAAAACCGGTACAATAAATCCATCAACAGCAACTAAGTCATTATATTACATTACTTATTTTATCTGAAGATCCATTCATACAGGATAAAATATAATACATTACTTGAGTATTTTCAGAGGAATAGATGTATCTTTGATGGCCACAATGACCCCACCGTGGTCCAAATATAAGATGTGATGCTCTTCCTCAAACACCTAGGAAGATAAAAAAAATATTAGTTATTATACAAATTATTAAAATCAATTATTTGTTCACTTATAAATAAATTATTATTTATTACAGTTATTGGCCCAACATCTATCTATTATCTATCTATCTATCTATCATCTATCTATCTATATATTTATCTATCTGTCTCAGCATCTCAAAAAATTAGAATATCATCAAAAAGTTAATTTATTTAATTTCTTCAATACAAAAGGTGAAACTCGTATATTTTATATAGTCATTACACACAGAGTGATCTATTTCTGTGTTTATTTCTGTTAATGTTGATGATTATGGCTTACAGCCAATGAAACCCCAAAAGTCATTATCTCAGTAAATTAGAACACTTTATAACACCAGCTTGAAAAATGATTTTAAAATCTGAAATGTTGGCCTACTGAAATGTATATTCAGTAAATGCACTCAATACTTGGTCGGGGCTCCTTTTGCATCAATTACTGCATCAATGTGGCGTGGCATGGAGCCGATCAGCCTGTGGCAGTGCTGAGGTGTTATGGAAGCCCAGGTTGCTTTGATAGCAGCCTTCAGCTCATCTGCATTGTTGGATCTGATACCTCTCATCTTCCTCTTGACAATACTCCATAGATTCTCTATGGGGCTACGGTCAGGTGAGTTTGCTGCCAATCAAGCACAGTGATACTGTTGTTTGTACACCAGGTATTGGTACTTTTGGCAGTGTGGACAGGTGCCAAGTCCTGCTGGAGACTGACATTTCCATCTCCAAAAAGCTTGTCGGCAGAGGGAAGCATGAAGTGCTCTAAAATGTCCTGGTAGACGGCTGCGCTGACTTTGGTCTTGATAAAACACAGTGGACCTACACCAGCAGATGACATGGCTCCCCAAACCATCACTGATTGTGGATATGTAAGGGTCGGCCCGGACTGTAGTCGTGGCAAAGGACGCCTGTGCTTCTGTGTCCTGGCCTCCCCTCACAGGAAAACATTCACCCTTAGTCAGCATAACTGTGTCTTCAGGTCCAGCTCCTTCTGGATCTTCCCTCGGATGCGGGAGACCCACTCCAGGCAGATTTGTATTAACAGAGGCACATCCCAAAGTAACTTGAACAAAATCATCTTCGCCCATCCATTTACAACAGGCATCACAGTGCATCGTTCCTTATCTTTCCCTGCACCTCTCTCACGGATACATAGATTAGATTAGATAGATTAGATGATATTCTAATTTTTTTAAATCCAATCTTTTATCTTATCTCACACCTTTGGCATGGAAATCATTTTTTTTTTCACGTTTTTGGCTATGCTTCGAGTGCCACCGCTTTTTTTCCCTATGTATTATTATTATCTATTTCCCAGTGGATTCAGAGGACCGCAACCACATTTTGGACGACTGCTGCAACTTCACTTATTTTTTCTTTTTTTTCTCTTTCTTTATTTCCTTTTTTTTCTCCTGTCCCAATCAAATAAATTAAATCACTAAAGACAAGACGCGTCTTTCACGTTGGTGAGGTCTGATTTTTGTGACCCCTGGCATTTACCCAAAAAGTACCTATAGCCTCCCCCATCTTGACTCATCCTTGTTTTCGGCGGGGTACCACATAACCTGTTTTTTGTTATAACGGCCCAACAATATGATTTCCGAACAAATGCCAAGCAGATCTAACAGAAGGCAAAGCCGTGTGGCAATGTCTTAGTTCCACTGCTTCTTCATTCTCCTGATTAGCGGGGGTCCCAGCAGTCGTAACGCCATTGCTTGAACTTCAACGGTCCATTGTTTTTATGACTTTTTGATCTTTTTCACAGATGATCTTTGCCCATAGTTTGGAGTAACTGCTAATCCCTGTAATTTGATCCTCCGGAGCAGCACTTCTTTTTCTTTTCTATTTTTTTCTGTGTTATTTTATTCTCTTGTTTGTTTTGGACGGATATTTTGTTTGACAGCGCTATAACAGCTGCCACTATCTGCGGCTGTAAAGAATGACAGATTAATACTGTGAAAGGTGATGACAATGGGCTAAATCCTCACCAAGTTGCTCTACCAGTTCCTAAATCTTTCTCGCTTTCTCTCTCCCGGAGCGTTCACTGCCAAGAGAGAAAATTCTTGTGGAGGGCAGGATTTCTTACTGTAATTTTGGATTGGAAGCCTCTAGTCGGGGGCTGGCAGCAATTCTGCGCTTGTTCATCATCTGCCCGAAATGATCTGTCAACTTTATTTAGCCGTAGAGGACGACTGAGACCTTTCTCACAGCTCCAAAAAACATCATCTTTATGATTTTCTTGGATTTTAGTCAATATGGAGCTTTTCTCCAATACTCGTCTGGTTGAGAAAAAGTTGGCGCAGAATAATACCTCTTCATTTTCTTATAGGGAACCTGATTCATTCTGTCTGAGCCACAGGCAACAAGAATCCGACACCGCCTGAGACCCGTATGTTTTCCTTTGAAAACATATATTGATAACCGGCTAGTGACCATTTGTCTCGGTTGACTAGTCCGAGGCCAGTCCCCGGTGGCTTGTCCCCGGTGGCTTCTCTCTGCCCACTCCCTCGGACTACAAGGTCTCCCTTTACTTGTGTGTATAGGGAAATACCTGTCAGTCAAACGATCGGGGCAGGGAGAACACTTGCACTTGTTGCCTATAGCAACCAATCAGAATGCAGCTTATATTTTATCAGAGCAGTTTATAAAATGAAAGCTGAGCTCTGATTGGTTGCTGTGGGCAACATATCCAAGTTTTCCTATTAGACAGTTTTGATAAATTAGGCCTGCTGACAGGCTCTCTTATGTTACATGTAGATGAGATCACTATATCTTAGGATCACAGTGTGATATGCTAATATAAATATATATAAATGCAAGGCTTTGGATCAGATGAATTTTAGATGAGCCATAATACATCATACGATGCTATTAACAACCACCCTGACTTGGCAAAAAGGGACAGGCGCCTATATATTAGCTGAGTAATAATGCACAGCTAGGATATATGGCCGAGCTCCGGCGCAGCAGGACCGTCATATGTATTTACTAGCAAGAAGGTTGAGTCATTAAATAATCGGGATGACAACACATGAAAGCGTCTGGGAGCCGAGGTCACAGCTCGGAATTCTGCAGATGATGAACTATACAGACTAATATTTGCCTTGGACACAAACCATCTCTATATTTCTCATCATGGCCAAATGCTTTATTGTGCAATTTCAAAAGCAAAGTGGCAGCCTTATAGCGTGCCGGCATTATACTGGGGTCCTGCCATACAGGCCTGGCGCAGACCCCTTGTGTGTGACACTGACTACACAATCCACAGCTCGTGGCAGCTTTATAGCGTGCCGGCATTATACTGGGGTCCTGCCATACAGGCCTGATACTGACCCCATGTATGTGACACTGACTACACAATCCACAGCACGTGGCAGCCTTATAGCGTGCCGGCATTATACTGGGGTCCTGCCATACAGGCCTGGCGCAGACCCCTTGTGTGTGACACTGACTACACAATCCACAGCTCGTGGCAGCCTTATAGCGTGCCGGCATTATACTGGGGTCCTGCCATACAGGCCTGATACTGACCCCATGTATGTGACACTGACTACACAATCCACAGCACGTGGCAGCGTTATAGCGTGCCGGCATTATACTGGGGTCCTGCCATACAGGCCTGGCGCAGACCCCATGTATGTGACACTGACCACACAATTCACAGCACGTGGCAGCCTTATAGCGTGCCGGCATTATACTGGGGTCCTGCCATACAGGCCTGATACTGACCCCATGTATGTGACACTGACTACACAATCCACAGCACGTGGCAGCCTTATAGCGTGCCGGCATTATACTGGGGTCCTGCCTTACAGGCCTGGCGCTGACCCTATGTATGTGACACTGACTACACAATCCACAGCACGTGGCAGCCTTATAGCGTGCCAGCATTATACTGGGGTCCTGCCTTACAGGCCTGGCGCTGACCCTATGTATGTGACACTGACTACATAATCCACAGCACGTGGCAGCCTTATAGCGTGCCGGCATTATACTGGGGTCCTGCCATACAGGCCTGATACTGACCCCATGTATGTGACACTGACTACACAATCCACAGCACGTGGCAGCCTTATAGCGTGCCGGCATTATACTGGGGTCCTGCCATACAGGCCTGATACTGACCCCATGTATGTGACACTGACTACACAATCCACAGCATGTGGCAGCCTTATAGCGTGCCGGCATTATACTGGGGTCCTGCCATACAGGCCTGGTGCTGACCCCATGTATGTGACACTGACTACACAATCCACAGCTCGTGGCGGTCCTATATTATAGTGGCCACTCTGCTGTAAGGCTGTGTGCACACCTCACTTTTTTTGTGTTTTTTTCGCTATAAAAACGCATAAAAACGCATACATATGCATCCCATCATTTAGAATGCATTCGGCATTTTTTGTGCACATGATTTTTTTTTTTTTCCACGAAAAAACGCATCGCGGTAAAAAAAACGCAGCATGTTCATTCAGTTTGCTGATTTTTTGCGGATTTCCCACTATATTATTGCATTGGGAAATCTCCGGAAAAGAAACGGAAAAAAATCTGCAAAAAACGTGAAAAAAACGCGAGAAAAACACACGCGGATTTCTTGCAGAAAATGTCCGGTTTTGCTCAGGAAATTTCTGCAAGAAATCCTGAACGTGTGCACATAGCAGCGAGGACTGGAGATGACTCTCACCTTCGATGTTTAGCCAGAGTCATTGGCAAATGCAGCAAGTAATCAGTTAGAAGGAAGTCAAGCCTCTCCATCATGGGGTGTCCATTGGTAACAAAGGCCAGCGGGGGCCTAAAGAAGACCATCAGATCTGCCACGCCACAGGAAATGATGGAATTGGGATGTGTCTAAACAGAGGTGACCGTGGTCTTTACATACAATGCTACAAAGTGATGTCCATAAAAGCTGTGAGCTTAATCATGGTTAGTGTAAAGTCATTATCTATCTATCTATTATCTATCTATGATATATATATACTGTATGTATCTGTCTATCATCTATCTATGATATATCTATTATCTCTCTATCATCTATCTATGATATATCTATTATCTATCTATCTCTATCTATTATCGATCTATTATCTATCTATCTATCTATCTATCTATCTATCTATCTATCTATCTATCTATCTATCTATTATCTATCTATATCTATCTATCTATTATCTATCTATGATATATATATTGTGAAGTACCAAGGGGAGAAGTACTAGAAAACAGATATGTTTCTCCCCGTTTCATTTCATATGTCTCCCAGTATTGATTGTGAAGCTGTTTATTTCACTGTAATCCGGTCCTGGTTTCTTTAGTGATCAGCGTGGAAAGGACTGAGGCTTCCCCTCCACACATGCAGTCCAGGTTTTGGTCTCCTGACTGCTTCAGCTGATATAATCAGGAGCTGCTGGGATCTCACTCACTCATCTGCTGGTCTGGGAGCTGACACAGTAAGGCTGCATGAACTTCTCTGTTATTGTGTAGGTTTATTTTTGTAGTTAGAAACTTATTGTTAGTTAGTGGCCAGACGGCCTTAGACATTTTATTTCATGTTTGGCACGTGTAACATTGTACGGCAAATGTGTACAATAAATACGCCTGGTGAATACCTGTGTGGAACTCGCTAGCCTGCTACTGTCCGTTGTGACTCCATAGCCACCTGCTTGGGCCAAAGCAAAGATCCCTGTTGAGCTATATTCCCACAAATGGTGTTTCGAATGCGGGCAATTGTGGCTATTGGACTGTGACTGCAGAGAAAGTGCTCTGTGTATGTCCTGGCTGAAAGCTCCTGTGCTTTTGAAGAGCCAAGAGTCCAGTAATAAGGAGGAACTAGTGAAACAGTTACTGCAGGCAAATGTTCAACAACAGCAGACTAATACTTACTTCCAGCAAGCCCTGGAACAGCAAAACCAGATTCAGCAAGAGCAGTTGAATGCAATAAAGCAGGCTTTGCTTCGGCAGCCCCAAGATGAGAGGGATCGTGCACAAAGTGTTGCTAGTGCACAGAAAGCCGTACAAAAGACTTTGCTTAAAATGACTGCTGACGATGATGTGGAAGCGTATCTCACCGTATTTGAACGTATTGCAGAACGTGAGCATTTACCGGTGGACAGATGGGCTGAAGTGGTTGCTCCATTTCTGAGCGGAGATCCACAAAAGGCCTATTACGATCTAAGTGGAGCGGATGCTATGGACTATACCAAATTAAAAGGTGAAATCCTGGCGAGGCTGGGAGTAAACACATATGTACGAGCACAGAGGGTACACTTGTGGACTTTTGTGGAGCATCAGCCAGCCCGCTCACAAATGCATGATCTCATCCATCTAGTAAAAAAATGGCTGCAACCAGAGACTTTGACATCCGCAGAGATGGTGGAACGGGTTGTTCTAGACAAGTACCTGCGGTCCTTACCCACTAAGATACAGAGGTGGGTTGGTCAAGGTGACCCATCTACAGCCGACCAGTTGGTGAATATGGTCGAACGCTACAATGCTTCTGAAAGCCTACTCCCAGGGACGTTATCACCTCGCTGCGCTCCCAAGAAATCGCCAGAAAATTCTGTGAAACCTACTTCATCTTCAAAAGAAGAGAACCTTGCAATATAGGGTAGCAGACCTACAAAGGACTGTGGAGGCGGTACAGTCTCACAGCAAGCCAGCAGACCTTATCTGGGGTCCCCAACGAGGAGGCAAGGGCCTATACAGTGTTGGCGATGTCGCGGGCTCGGCCATGTAGCAACTAACTGCCCAATGACTACAGAGCCAATGTACTGTAACGCTATGAAGCGTCTTTCGTTATATGTACAGTCGGTCTGTGTTGCAGAGGTCCTCACAGGAAATGAACGACATGTGCCTTGCCTTGAGATCGACGGTCATAGTGTGAATGCCGTCTTGGATTCCGGCAGTCAAGTAACTCTGGTACATGCCAGTCTGGTGGACCCTAGAGCCCTAACGAACTTAACCGTGGGCATTAGTTGCATCCATGGCGATATAAAAAACTACCCCACTGCCTGGGTCACCCTTGCCACGCCAGTAGGAACCAAAAGACACCAAGCAGCAGTCCTAAAGTCTATGGGACATGACGTAATATTGGGGAGAGACTTTCCCTTATTTTGGGACTTGTGGAGCCTTAAAAATGGCATGAACAGTCTAGTTGAGGACGGTGCCGTGGAGCTAACCCCTGAACCATTGCAGCAAGATGAAGGGGGGCCCATCTCAGAGGAAACTCCAGAATCTGTAGACTCTCCTCTGGCTGTATATGCAGGCGACGCAGATGAACTAGAGGAGCCTATAGAAATGCCAGGTCTTGAGGTGGCCCGTGGTAAATTCGGGACCGCTCAACACCAGGATCCTACTCTGGCAAGGGCATGGGAAAATGTAAAGGTCTCTGAAGGAAGACCATTGTACCCAGGGGCTCAAAATGAGTTCCCACATGTGGCGGTACAACAGGATATGCTGTATCACATAGACAAAGTACAAGGTGTGGTGGTAGAACAACTAGTGGTGCCCAAGTCCTTCCGCCAGGTAGTTTTGGAACTGGCCCATAAACATCCCTTGGGGGGACACCTGGCTGCAGAAAAAACAAAACACCGTATTCTACAACGTTTCTTTTGGCCGGGTCTAGCGGGAGACGTGACCCAGTATTGTCAGTCCTGTCCTACGTGTCAATTGACTGCACCTATGTCACATTTTAGAAGTCCCCTTGTGCCCTTACCAATAATAGAGGTGCCCTTCGAGAGGGTAGCCATGGATATAGTTGGTCCAGTAGTTAAATCTGCCAGGGGTCATCAGTACATTTTGGTAGTACTAGATTATGCCACTCGTTACCCTGAAGCAGTACCCCTGCGGAATGCCAATGCGAAAGCAATTTCAAAGGAGCTTGTTAATATGTTTTCTCGCACCGGCATTCCGAAGGAAATACTAACGGATCAGGGGACCCCCTTTATGTCTCGTATACTTAAAGACTTATGTAAACTACTAAAAATCTCCCACTTGCGTACTTCAGTATATCACCCTCAGACTGACGGATTGGTGGAGCGATTTAATAAAACCCTGAAGGGAATGTTGAAAAGGGTGGTAGATAAGGACGGGAGGGATTGGGATGCTCTCTTACCGTATCTCCTGTTCGCTATACGTGAAGTACCCCAATCCTCCACAGGCTTTTCACCTTTTGAGTTAGTTTATGGGCGGAGTCCTAGAGGCCTATTAGATATTGCTAAAGAGACTTGGGAACAAGAGGTGACTCCTTATCGTAGTGTAATTGAACACGTAATGCTTATGCAAGATAGAATTGAGGCAGTCATGCCAATAGTCAAGGAATGTTTAGAACGTGCACAACATGCCCAGAGCACAGTATACAACCGAGCGGCTAGGACACGAGTCTTTCAACCCGGAGACAGGGTGTTAGTATTAGTACCTACTGTAGAAAATAAATTTCTTGCGAAGTGGCAGGGCCCATACGAGGTGTTGGAGAGAGTAGGTGAAGTGAATTATAAGATACATCAACCAGACAAGAGGAAAACTGAGCAAATCTACCACATAAACTTGCTTAAGGCCTGGTGGGACAGGGAGAGTCTAATGGCAGGAGCTGCCCTTGGTGATGGACCTCGAAAGGCACCACCATCTTTGGTAAATGTCCCAAAGGTAACACTGCCCGAAGTGGGTATTGCAGAGACACTGTCCGAAAGTCAAAAACGAGAGACCAAGGAATTCATACAGAAAAACGCAGAGGTTTTCTCAGAACTTCCTGGCCGTACTCACTTAATTAAACATGATATTGTTACTGATCCACAGGCGCGGGTACGGCTAAAACCGTATCGAATTCCGGAGGCTCGGAGACAAGCCATTGCCCAAGAAGTTGAGAAAATGTTAGAGCTGGGAGTCATTGAGGAGTCCCGGAGTGGGTGGGCCAGCCCAACCGTGTTGGTGTCCAAGCCTGATGGGTCTATTCGGTTTTGTAATGATTTTCGGAAACTAAATGAGGTATCGAAATACGATGCCTACCCGATGCCGAGAGTTGACGAACTTATAGAGAGACTGGGTTCGGCCAGGTACATATCCACTATTGACTTAACAAAAGGTTATTGGCAGATTCCCCTCACGGATTCAGCCAAAGAGAAAACTGCCTTTGTAACGCCTCAGGGACTGTTCCAGTACCGTGATATGCCATTTGGGTTGCACGGTGCTGCAGCCACCTTCCAACGTCTAATGGATATTGTCCTAAAACCCCATGTCCAGTATGCGTCCGCATACTTGGATGATATCATTGTCTTTAGTGATGACTGGGACACACATTTGTCAAAAGTACAAGCTGTTTTAGACTCGGTAAAAACTGCTGGGTTGACTGCCAATCCCAAGAAATGTACCTTGGGATTGGAAGAGGCTCGCTATCTGGGATATAGCATAGGGCGAGGAGTCGTAAAGCCACAGACCAATAAGGTGGACGCTATTCGGAATTGGCCACGACCGGTCACCAAAAAACAAGTTGCAGCTTTTTTAGGGATCGTCGGTTATTATAGGCGGTTCATCAAACATTTTGCCACCATCGCGGCCCCTCTCACAGATCTTACCAAGGGGTCGAAATCGATCACAGTAAAGTGGAGCGCAGAAGCAGAGGAGGCTTTTCAACATTTGAAAACGGTCCTCTGTGACCAACCAGTGTTGGTTGCCCCTGACTTTAAACGGGAGTTTATTGTCCAAACGGACACCTCGGGCGTTGGCCTCGGTGCAGTGTTGTCACAGGAAGTGAATGGCGAAGAACACCCAGTGGGCTATCTAAGCAGAAAGCTTACAAGGGCAGAAAAGAATTACAGTGTGGTTGATCGGGAAGCCCTGGCTGTAAAATGGGCCCTATACACCTTACGCTATTATTTGCTAGGTCGCCAATTTAGGCTAGTGACGGACTATTCACCCCTAACGCGGATGGCCAGGGCTAAAGAGGGCAATGCGAGGGTGACACGCTGGTTCTTAGCATTGTAACCTTTTAAATTTTCCGTTGAGCACAGGGCGGGCGCAGCACATGGGAATGCAGATGCGTTGTCTAGAACGCACTGCTTAGTGACTCGTCGTGTCCGACCCTACGGGCTCGAACAGAGGAAGGGGGTGTGTGACGTACCAAGGGGAGAAGTACTAGAAAACAGATATGTTTCTCCCCGTTTCATTTCATATGTCTCCCAGTATTGATTGTGAAGCTGTTTATTTCACTGTAATCCGGTCCTGGTTTCTTTAGTGATCAGCGTGGAAAGGACTGGTACTTCCCCTCCACACATGCAGTCCAGGTTTTGGTCTCCTGACTGCTTCAGCTGATATAATCAGGAGCTGCTGGGATCTCAGTCTCTCATCTGCTGGTCTGGGAGCTGACACAGTAAGGCTGCATGAACTTCTCTGTTATTGTGTAGGTTTATTTTTGTAGGTAGAAACTTATTGTTAGTTAGTGGCCAGACGGCCTTAGACATTTTATTTCATGTTTGGCACGTGTAACATTGTACGGCAAATGTGTACAATAAATACACCTGACACATACCTGTGTGGAACTCGCTAGCCTGCTATTGTCCGTTGTGACTCCATAGCCACCTGCTTGGGCCAAAGCAAAGATCCCTGTTGAGCTATATTCCCACAATATATATACTGTATGTATCTGTCTATCATCTATCTATGATATATCTATTATCTCTCTATCATATATATATATATATCTATCTATTATCTATCTCTATCTATCTATCTCTATCTATTATCTATCTATCTACTATTATCTATCTATTATCTATCTATCTATTATCTATCTATCTACTATTATCTATCTATTATCTATCTATTATTAGTGATGAGCGCGTATACTCGTTGCTGGGGTTTTTCTGAGCACGCTCGGGTGGTCTCCGAGTATTTGTGACTGCTCGGAGATTTAAGGTACCGTCACATTTAGCGACGCTGCAGCAATCTAGACAACGATGCCGATCGCTGCAGCATCGCTGTTTCGTCGTTGTGTGGTCGCTGGAGAGCTGTCACACAGACCGCTCTCCAGCGACCAACGATGCCGAAGTCCCCGGGTAACCAGGGTAAACATCGGGTTACTGAGCACAGGGCCGCGCTTAGTAACCCGATGTTTACACTGGTTACCAGTGAAGACATTGCTGAATCCGCGTCACACACGCCGACTCAGCGATGTCTGCGGGAGATCCAGCGACGAAATAAGGTGCTGGCCTTCTAGCTTCGACCAACGATGTCACAGCAGGATCCTGATCGCTGCTGCGTGTCAAACTCAACGATATCGCTATCCAGGACGCTGCAACATCACCGATCGCTAGCGATATCGTTGTTAAGTTGTTCAGTGTGAAGGTACCTTTACACTTTGCTGCGGCAGCTGCATGATTTACAGCTGCTAGACAGCTTGAATACATGTGGGGATTCCCTAGCAACCAGGCAACCCCCACATGTACTTAGGCTGGCTAGGAGCTGTAAATCATGCAGCTGCCGTCAACAAAAACTAAATCTCCGGGCACTTACAAATACTCGGAGACCACCCGAGCGTGCTCGGGAAAATTCGAGCAATAAGTATACTCGCTCATCACTATCTATTATCTATCTATCTATCTATCTATCTATCTATCTATCTATCTATCTTGCACTGATATCTATCTTGAACTACACTAAATAAGTGACACGTATCTTCAGTTCGCCTTGGCCACATGGCAGGTGAGGAGTTGTGAAACATTTTGCCTTGGGACCTCGTTATGCCTCTGAGTTTCATGTGTCCGTATGATCTGATCTTAGTGCAGCACGTTCCTCTCTGGATGTGGTGGCTCCTTGTTAATGTCCGGCGGAGCGACCGGTTCCAGGAATGTCAGACATCCCATACTTAGCACATAGTTAATCCCCGGCGACGCTCTGCAGACTGCAGCACCTCCGCAGCCGCCACTCTTATATCAAACGCTATTATTCCCAAAATGAAATGCATTACAGGCAGCAAAACAAATATGAGGGTAAAGATTAATATTAACAGCTGGAAGTAAAGAGATGGATAAAACTATTTCTCCTCCTTCACAGGATCCGTCTTTAGTCCTGAAAACTTCATTTCACACAACAGCGGGGCGCGGCATGGAGCTAATTGATTACCTACAATACAATGAATGAAAGGCAACCTACGCCGGTAATGCTGCCGGAAGACGTGAGAGAAGGTCGCACTCCGAGAGGAAAAGGGACAATGAACACCGATTGTAGGAGACTATTCAAATGGGACCGAGCCTGTACTGTATTACCTGCAGTTTGTGCAGAACCTAAATACTCTGCACAGTGCTATCACTGTCACAACAACGACAGTCTGTTTCGGGGTGTCACAGAGACGGAGACCCTGTAAGTGAGACTTTGCTGGTCCTTCTCTATGGCCATGAGCCAATGTTGGCCTTTCCTTTGGCTACATTTTGAAATGTCTCCCTGGTAGAACAGAACAGAACAGCCCTCCACATGTGGCCAAGTAAGACAATAAGCCAACATTTTTTTCATCAGTAGAGATAGGACCCCTAGAAATCCCACTATCAGCAGAGGTGGTCTTTCCAATGTTCTAGTCATGATAGTTTCTGCGCGATCACACGACCAGTTCATCTTCTGTATTTTTCCACTATTCTATATCTAATACACATTTGTCCCAGTTCAACATTTTGCTTTTGCCTTTTTTTTCCTGGCGTAAAAATTGCCTCTCATAGTGGCACATGGAAGGTGGGGCCTGGACGCTTCTGTGAATACAGTCAATATCCTCCTACACCAAGAGAAGATAGGACTACGTTACCTGTCTCCAGGTCTTCCCACAGTCTGACGTTATGTACATTTCTTCCTTGTACTCCACCAATTGTGAACCCAGGTTACCTGCATTTCAATAAATAGACAATAATATGAAGAAGGTCATAATTTTACCTTGGTGATACAGTACTTTTCACTTCTTCAGTGTAAGTAGCATCCAGCCCCATGGGTTTTGGACACTTTACTTCTTGGAAATAAAATGACATACTCATCTACCAAACCTGCACTGCTTTGTCTCTTCTCTGTCTGTGTTCCCTGACAAAGAACATCATATAACCGATCACACCAGCCAATCTGCAGCTACCGACTGACTGCAGCCTTGACTTTATGTGGCAGCGGGAAGAGAGGAATAGAAGACTATTTCTTCCAGCTTAGTATGAGTGACTGAAATAAACTGTCTTCTATTTTTGTCTTTGAGCTAAGACATAACATCAATGAGTAGCTGCTGATTAGCTGCAGCGGTCAGTTATTTATAAAAATAAAGATTATTATTATTATATTAACCCCTTTCTGACCTCGGACGGGATAGTACGTCTGAGGTCAGAAGCCCCGCTTTGATGCAGGGCTCCGCGGTGAGCCCACATCAAAGCCGGGACATGTCAGCTGTTTTGAACAGCTGACATGTGCCCGCAATAGCGGCGGGTGAAATCGCGATCCACCTGCCGCTATTAACTAGTTAAATGCCACTGTCAAACGCATTTAACCGGCGCTTCCGGCCGGGCGGCCGGAAATGAGCGCATCGCCGACCCCCTTCACATGATCAGGGGTCAGCGATCCTTCTGCAGAGTAACTATAGAGGTCCTTGAGACCTCTATGGTTACTGATCGCCGGTAGCTGTGAGCGCCACCCTGTGGTCGGCGCTCACACCACACCTGCATTTCTACTGCATAGCAGCGATCTGATGATCGCTGCTATGTAGCAGAGCCGATCACGTTGTGCCAGCTTCTAGCCTCCTATGGAGGCTATTGAAGCATGGCAAAAGTTAAAAAAAAAGTAAAAAAAAAAATGTGAAAAAAAAAATAAATATATAAAAGTTTAAATCACCCCCCTTTCGCCCCATTCAAAATAAATCGATAAAAAAAAATCAAACCTACACATATTTGGTATCACCGCGTTCAGAATTGCCAGATCTATCAATAAAAAAAGCATTAACCTGATTGCTAAACGGCGCAGCGAGAAAAAAATTTGAAACTCCAGAATTACGTTTTTTTGGGTCGTCACGACATTGCATTAAAATGCAATAATGGGCGATTAAAAGAATGTATCTGCACCAAAATGCTATCATTAAAAACATCAGCTCGGCTCGCAAAAAATAAGCCCTCACCCGACCTCAGATCATGGAAAATGGAGACGCTACGGGTATCGGAAAATGGCGCAATTTTTTTTTTTATTTTTTTTTTTTTTTAGCAAAGTTTGGAATTTTTTTTCACCAAATAGATAAAAAATAACCTAGTCATGATAGGTGTCTATGAACTCATACTGACCTGGAGAATCATAATGGCAGGTCAGTTTTAGCATTTAGTAAACATAGCAAAAAAGCCAAACAAAAAACAAGTGTGGGACTGCACTTTTTTGCAATTTCACCGCACTTGGAATATTTTTCCCGTTTTCTAGTACACGACATGGTAAAACCAATGGTGTCGTTCAAAAGTACAACTTGTTTTGCAAAAAAATAAGCCCTCACATGGCCATATTGACGGAAAAATAGAAAAGTTATGGCTCTGGGAAGGAGGGGAGCGAAAAACGAACACAGAAAAATGGAAAATCCCAAGGTCATGAAGAGGTTAATGTCCCCAGCTGCAAGAATAATAAGGGAGTCTGGTGGGTGACATAGAAAGTGGTGCTGGGGAACAGCAGAGTTCTAGTAGGTGAATATTGGATTTTCTTTAAAAGGGGTTATCGGGTTTCATTTTTTTTACTGTTCTACAGTTTTGCATTTCTTTCAAATAGCAGAGATCTGTGGGGCATAGTTTCTCCTTGTGGACAGTGACAAGCCAGGCCTGATATGACAAAAGGAGGAGACTGATTGGCCATATATTCTCCTCTGGGAAATTAAATATGCAAATTGCCTCTTCAGGCAATAAAATATGCAATTTGCATATTGAATTTCCCAGAGGAGCACACATGGCATATAACTCTCCTTACTCTGACATGCCAGGCCTGGCTTGTCACTCTTCATAAGGAGAAACGATGCCCCTTAGATCCCAGTCTAAAGCCTCTCACCCAGCCAAATTAGACCTCATACGTTGCACTGATGAAGGGCAATACCCCGAAACACCGTGACTGCAAATTGAGATTTTGGTTTAGCTTTTACCCTAAGTCATGTGGCAAGGATTGCTAAAGGGTCTATATTGACTTTTAGGATCACTGCTTCCAATAGGTGACACGAGAGTTCAAGTCCTCTTCCTCTCTGAACTCTCTGAGTTCTTGAGTCCTCTTACTTCTTGAGTCCAGCAACCGCTCTTCACTGCTGCCCTGGCTATTGTTGATAGGCTGCATTGGTGACATAATGTTACCATATCAATAAAGACTGGCGCACTGGGTATTTTAAAGGCATGCAAAACTATGGAACAGGAAAAATGTAAGCCTGACATCCCTAAAAATTTAAGACCACGATAGGCTCATATGTAAAAACGAAAAAAGAAAGAAAGAACCGCGTTAAGTTTGCTTGATTATGTGGATGGTCACAAAACAACATATAAAATTCACTAGTAGAGATAGAGATCTGTCAAAAAGAAATCCCATAATTAACATACACATAAAATTGCTACATGAACTGTTGTTTTGGGGTTTTTTTGTTAAGAATTTTTGGCTTCTTCTGTTCAACTGACGGATCATCTGACTTTTTGCAAGTTCCGATATTGGATTCAAGGAATATTTTGTAGTGGCCAAAAGTTTTGATGCTGACACAAATTTTGGTTTTCACAAAGTTTGCTGCTTCAATTTTTAAAGTGGCTTTTTGGATTTACTCTAGATTGGTATGAAGAGTGATCAGATGAATTAAAAAAAAATGCAAAGTAATTCCTTGCCATGAAAGTGAGCTCAATCACAAAAAAACATTCACACTGACTTTCATCCCTGCCACAAAATCACCTGCTTACATGATTTCAGTGTTCTTCTCATTAGCTCAGGAGAAAGTGTTCACCAGGACAAGGCAGCTGATAATATTCTGAGTGAATTATAAGAGCAGACTGGTTCTTTTAAAAGAGGGCTGGAGCTTGAAATCACTGTCTTCTCTTGTTAACCATTTATCTCCAAGGAAAAAAAAGTGCTGTCTTCATCACTTTGCACCAAAATGGCTTTACAGACAAGGACATTGCTGATTGTAAGATTGGCCTTAAATCAACCATTTAGAAGATCATCAAGAACTTTAAACAGAGGTTCAATTGCTGGGAAAAAAAGACTTTCTCCAAGAAAGTCCAGCAAGTATCAGGACATCTCCTAAAGTGGATTCATTTATGAGATTGGTTCAACAGCAGCGCAGAGCTTGCTCAAAAATGGTAGCAGGCAGGTGTTATTGCAGCTGCACACACAGTGAGGTGAAGGGTTTTGGAGGTTAGCCTTATGTCAAAAAGGGCAGCAAAGAAGCCACTTTTTTCCAAGAAAAAAAATCGAGGACTGACATTCTGCAGGTAGTTAAGGGATTGAACTGCAGAGGATTGTGATAAAGTAATTTGCAAGTAGTTTAGGGATTGAACTGCAGAGGATTGTGATAAAGTAATTTTCTCTTTCAGACTGTTTGGGATATCTGGAAGAATGATTATCCGGAGAAGAAAAGGTGAGCGCTACCATGAGTCCTATGTCATGCGAACAGTAAAGCATCCTGAGACCATTCATGTGTGGGGACTTTTCATCCATGGAGGGGGCTTACTCACAATTTTACCTAAGTACACTGCCATGAATAAAGAATAGGACCTAAACATCTTCCAAGAGCAACTGTAACTTCTCCCAATGATCCAGGAGTAATTTGGTGAAACCAGATGGTTTTATAACTTACGTGGAAATCCCTACCTGAAAAGTTTGAAACAATAAGGTTCGTAATCTCCTCCCTGACATATAAAGTATGCAAATAAAGATCTATGTAACATACACCAAAAGGTTCTAAAACTTCCTTAAAAATGTCAATGTGTCTTCAAGAAGAGAAGGACGTTTTTCAAAGGGTTTCCCCACTGATGTATCCCACATGAAAAGCTTCTTTCTACAACTCTTCTAACACACAGAAAAATCAGATAAAAAGTAATATAAAAGACCTACCAGCTCCCATAATCAGGCCTGGGGCTGTGTCCTTGGTATGGACGGTTCCTGATACATAAGGATTATCTGCCCAGCGAAGATGAAGGTGAAGGTGGCATTCAGGCTTTCAGGATGGAAGAGAGATCAAAACACAGATAATTATTCCATTAAAAATAGTTCATTGTGGTAGCTTGAGTTCATGGAGAATAAAAAGTAAAACTTCTATATCATAACATAAAATTAAAATATATATATAGATACTTTTATAACTTTTTTTGCAACCCCCACTTAACAGTGGCTTCTGGGATACTTTCCGTATTAAATATTGTGCAGAAAAATGTATCTGCCTCCATTGCATCCTCAAAGAAAAAAGATTATTCTAACCCCAAGATGAAAAATTTGACACAATATCTCGACATGCTACCGAAACCCTGAACGTGTTTTCATTCACATCACAACCACGGAGAAGCCATATATAAGATACCTATAGTATAAACATCTCCCGACAAAGTATCACGAACCAGTCACAAATGGGGCTATATGGCCAAAGAGGCCAGAAGTTGCCAGTTCCGAAGTGAAGAATATATTTCCAAAATCTTTAAGAAGCTCTTTAGTTTTAGAAAAACCCTCAGCATCTTAGTTATATACAGCACATGTGGCGCCAAATGGTGCCTAAAATCTAAACTTAAAATGTTTTTTTCTTTTTTAGATTGACCACGCAGTGAGATTTATCTGTGAGGGAATAATCTATTTAAATTCCTTTTTTTTAAAATTGTTTTACATTGATAAAAAAATATGTTCTTAACATTAAAGCAGCTGTTCCATCTAGACACTGGTGTATGTATAGAAAATCCTGCAAATGTTGTCATCCGGAGCTACGGAAAGATTCTAATGTTAGCTGAGCGAGTTACTTAATGAGATAGTTACATAACGACGTACATCAGATTTTATTAAAACTTACCGGTTTGCAGTTGGTTTGCTTTCCCGTCATGTCGACACTCGGCGGAGTCAGATAATCCCAATCGCGGCCTTTGTTATAAGTGATCAGTGTCATAATTTTACCCTCTATCTTTTGATTGGCCAGAAAAACACCTTTCACTCCTTTGACCTTTAAAATAGAAATAAGGAAAAGAGGAATTTCTAAATTAAAAACATTTTGAATTGCTTAGTTTCTTCTTTCTCCTTTTTCTGAACTACATTGTTTGTGACATTGTCTATAATACACGACCATCGGGAAGTGCTGCAGTAACTAGGTGCAGCGCCATCTGGCAATAAAGTTACATAGGTTGAAAAAATTCAAGGGACCGTCAAGATCAATCTTTCTCAACCAGTTATACACTCTCTAATGTTAGTTTAGTCATAACCCACAATGATATTTGTTGTGAGAAAAGCATCCGGCCTTTTTATAAAAGCTGTTATAGTGTCTGTCACGGGGTCCTTCTCCGATATCACACAATCAAGAGAGCTAGAGTATAGTAAATAATTCCAAGACCTTTAGTTAGGCAAAAACACTAAAGGTCCATATACGATCCACCACACAAAGAATAAAATAGTCCAGAACACGAATGCAGTTCAGTAACAGGATAAAAGTCCAACAATCCAGCAGACAGAGGATAGCATAGTCCATATACTCTTCTTTCTCTCTGATATGCTGTGAACCCCTCATCATTCCACACAGGACTGATCTGTGTTTCACCTCTCTGATATTTACAAGTCCCTCTCCCCATTCACAGGTAAGGGGGGTGGGTTGCAGGGGTCATTGTTTCAACAAGTTAGTTCAATATGTCATTAGCATATTAGCAAACAACATTATTCACTGACCCTGTGAAGAGATAACAATACAGAACTGTGGGGAGAATATCAGATGGCAAATAACAGCAATTCATCAATTGGCAAATAACTCATCCTACAAGAGAACACCATGATAATCAATAAAATATAAATATACACAAAATGATACCCACATAACATTTCTCACCATCACAACCACCATTACTTCCTCTTGTGGTCGGCATTCCACTGTCTGACTGCTCTAACTGTAAAGAGCCCTTTCTTGTTTAGCTGCCGGGATCGCCTTTCTTCCACCCGTAATGAGGGCCCCTAGTATGGTCTTTGGAAGGAATAAGTCATGTGCCAGTCCTCTGCATTAACCACGCATCTATATATATAATTGTGTAAGGGTTTTTCTGTCTGTCTGTCCTGGAAATCCCGCGTCTCTGATTGGTCGAGGCCACCAGGCCTCGACCAATCAGCGACGGGCACAGCATGGCGACGATGATGTCATAAAGGTTGCCTCGACCAATCAGCGACGGGCACAGTCTGCTGCGAATTCTGGAATCATCATTGTCCATATACTACGGGGACATGCATATTCTAGAATACCCGATGCGTTAGAATCGGGCCACAATCTAGTATATATATATATATATATATATATATATATATATATATATATATATATATATATATATATAATTGTCTAAGGGTTTTTCTGTCTGTCTGTCTGTCCTGGAAATCCCGCGTCTCTGATTGGTCGAAGCCGCCAGGCCTCGACCAATCAGCGACGGGCACAGCATGGCGACGATGTCATAAAGGTTGCCTCGACCAATCGGCGACGGGCACAGTCTGCCGCAAATTCTGGAATCATCATTGTCCATATACTACGGGGACATGCATATTCTATAATCTACGGGGACATGCATATTCAATGTATTATTCTAAAATCTTCATAAATAAACTACATACATATTCTAGAATACCCGATGCGTTAGAATCGGGCCACCATCTAGTTTATACATATAAGTGAGATATCCTCTGAGGCGTTTTTTTTCTAAGTTAAACAAGCCCAACTTCTCCAACCTTTCGTCATATGAGAGGCCTTCCATCCCTTGTAATAATCTGGTTGCCCGTCTTTAAACTGACTCTAACTTCTGAATATCTTTTTTAAAATGTGGAGCCCAAAACTGGATCCCATATTCTAGATTTGGCCCCACAAGTAACTTATAAAAGGGTAACAATATGATGGGATCACAGGATTTTCTCTCTCTTTTTATACACCCTAAAATATGCTTTGCTTGAGCAGCTGCTGCCTGACATTGAGTATTGCCCCTTATCTTACTTGTAACCAGAATATCCAAGTCCATTTCTATTTAGTGTATACACCACGATAGATTACTGTGGCAGCTGTGCGTTACTTCACATTTATTTCTCATGTCTGTTACAAATGTTGTGGGGGGGATGTTGATTACTTGTCACTTTCTGTAATACTGTCCTCTGGAGTGATTTACGATATGAATTGTGACAGTATCATTCATGAGAGTTATTAGGGAATATTCAGAAAAATAATAAAATCCAGTTTTAATGCAGTAACAAAATGAATTCAAAATTATAACAAATTCTAAAAACTGTCAAAAATGTCCATAGGAATTATTTTGGAAAACACATTTTGGAATTATATTAACTCTACCTAGCGCCTCAACGCATTAACCTAACTATCCCTGTGTGGCCCATTCAAAAACTTAAACGAAAATCAGGTTCCTCGCATTATGTTCTCATACACTTTATGCAGTTAATAGCCCTCTGTGTCTGTACTGCTACATACTTAGGCAGTTAACTGGTTCATGCAGCTTTACATGAACACCCGAGCCTTACACTATGGCTGGTCCGAACAACGAAAGCAATTGTTACCATCCACCTCTCGTGTCTCCCCTTTTCCTCATAGATTGTAAGCTTGCGAGCAGGGCCCTCATTCCTACTGGTATCTATTTTGAACTGTGATTTCTGTTATGCTGTAATGTCTATTGTCTGTACAAGTCCCCTCTATAAGTTGTAAAGCGCTGCGGAATATGTTGGCGCTATATAAATAAAATTGTTATTATTATTTAACTCTAAATTACCCTTAGTAGGTAAAAAATATTGTACTAGTTAATTAAGACATTCAGTATGTGAGGATGAAACCTTTTTTCTTTCTAAATTCCTATTTATAAAAATAGTTATTTAACCCATTACTTGCCAAATTAGCAATTTTCATTTTTTCTTTTTATGACAGATTTTTAATGATTTGGGTCCTAATGAATCAGAAACATAATTTGGAAAAATTTTTCAAGTACGGATTTTTCAGAAAAGGGCGTCCCAATATTCAATAAAAAATGACAATGACATGATTTCCTATTTCGAAAACATTCATTTTACAAACACAACACAAAAAAATTGGACCTAATTATTAAAATTATAAAATCTCAGTTGCTAGAAGCTAAAGATTAGGCGTCCCAAAAAAAGGACATTGGTAGATAATGGGTTAATGCACCATTTTGATGTATCTGGCACAATAAACGTAAGCGAATGCCGCAAGACAAAAAAAAAAGTGCCTTAAAACAACCCTGCAAATGAAGAATCGGGGGCCTGTCTCTAGACAGAGGATTTGGAGCTCTTTTCAACCGGAAAATATTACCATAAAGGTAAAACAATATATTCATCAGCGCAGAATGCTTGAAGTAAAACGATATGCTGTTAGAAAGTGGCCAATAATGTCTAAATAGTGATTGTCCTTAACAAAAATGTTGCATAATTCAATAGTAAGAATGAAAATAAGAAACTTTGTAATATGTCTTATCAGAGAAATATTATTCTTTCTCCACTTAAGATCCGCTTCTCCTCCCCCTGCCTCCTGAACTCATTCACTCTTTAAAACAGCTAAAATACATTTTACTCAAAATAAGACTGACTAGCATCTCACTGAGGGATCAGGTTACAGTTGTCTATTGAAAGCTATGTAGAGGGGAGATGCAGAGTGAGAGGGAAAAGCAGAGAGACACACTAGGCATGCTGCTTTCAAGTAAGTGGGTTTTTTTAACCCCAGATCTACATTTACACCGACACGGCTCAGCCAGGTTATATAATGTCCTCCAGTCTGCTTCTAGCTTTGAACATGTTCTACATAGAGACAGGAGAGTAAGGATCCCTCATTTCTGTATGTACTGTGTATAAGACAATATTATAGCAGAAACTCCCCACCCACTAGCTCAGAGACAACTGAAAATTCGAGAGAGAGATTGCAAAGGGGAAACCTGGTGAAAAATCCCAGATTCAAGGCATATAATAGCCAGAAAAAGTGTTAGTTCCTCATGTACACACATGATAGTTTATTCTGAAAAGTCACCTGAAGCCATTCATACATCTAGCGCTTTCTATACTTCCTGTGAAATAATCAGCCAGAATCCAGCTAAGCCGTGATCTTCAAAAGCATTGATGTCATCCATAAGCATGCAGCTCTTCTTGGCGGCAGCTGATTGTATAGTCACAGTGGATGCTTGTTTCCTACTTTTATTTATATGTAAATAATCTGCACAATGATTCATCTCTTGCCATACCACCCCGTAACGCACCTTTAAATGCTTTACAATATTTGCCATGGGGAAGGCTTTCTGAATGTAAAAATACAATGTTTTTCATATAAATATCCAAGTTCTTCATGTCAGGCACTAGAAGTGAAATTATAGTTTATTTTCGCAGGAGCTTAAAGTTCTGGGAGACAAAGATTTAAGGCAAAATTTCTTTGTCTTTGTCCAAGCAGTAAAATATATGTTACAGCATCCAAGTGCGAAAATGGAAAAATATGTTCACCTGAAAAGCTCTTGAAATGTACACTATAGGCGGATGGAGATTTATGTTCTGGGGTATATTTCCTTATAAATCATTAGATGTATAACTGTTACAAGAATACAAATACAAAAAAAAGCCCCTAAAGGTGTTTCTATCCTTTAAGGTTAAATCCATACGAAACGGAATATTGGAATCGCAACGGAAGAGCAAAATAGTTTGGCAGCACATCTACAGGATAATACGCCAGGCAAATTTGCACCAAATTAAGTCGATTTTATTGGACATTTGCGGATTGAAAAAGCTTATCTCCTAAAAGAGGAAAGAACCCTACACATTAAATATTTCCTATCTCCCAAATGTCCCAGATCCAGTAGGGCAGTCCCGCAAGGTGAGGGCTCCAGTATCTGCAGCAAGGCAGAGTCTCCACCATGCCTGGGTGTGCAGGCTCAGACACAGTGCTGATCATTCAGTTCCTTCCCTCTCAACCTGAGGAGGGGGGGCAGGAACCTGTGCAGCTGTGTAAAAAATTACAAACATACATTTATTCTTTGTTTTTCGTGAAGGTTCGTATTCTCCAGGATTACAACTCACAGCCTTTTGCATGGCAGGGAGCAATTTTAGTTGTGAGCCACAAACCGCACTGGTAAGTATAGGAGAATTTTCACTCCTTCAATCTCTTCTGTTCTTCTTCTTTATAGGTACGATGTACAGGCACATATATAGATATATACAAATGTATCAGTACATTTTTACATACTAAATATATATTTTTGTATTTCAATATGTTTTGTTTAAAATTTTCCACTGTTTTCTTTTCAGAGCAATACAAATACACTACTGTTCCAAAGTTTAGGGTCACCTAGAAATTTCCTTATTTTTTAAAGAAAAGCACAGTTTTTTATAATGAAGCTAACACTAAATGATTCAGAAATACACTCTATACATTGTTAATGTGGTAAATGACTATTCTAGCTGCAAAGATCTGGTTTGTAATGCAATATCTTCATAGGTATATAGAGGCCCATTTCCAACAACCATCACTCCAGTATTCTTATGGTACTTTGTGTTTGCTAACTGTGTAAGAAGGCTAATGGATGGTTAGAATACCCTTGAAAACCCTTGTGCAAGTATGTTAGCACAGCTGAAACCAGTTTGGCTGATTAGAGAACCTATAAACCTGACCTTCCTTTGAGCTAGTTGAGAATCTGGAGCTTTACATTTGTTCGTTCCATTAAACTCTCAAAATGGCCAGAAAAAAAGAACTTTCATGTGAAACTCGACAGTCTATTCTTGTTCTTAGAAATGAAGGCTATTCCATGCGAGAAATTGCCAAGAAACTGAAGATTTCCTACAACGGTGTGTACTACTCCCTTCAGAGGAGAGCACAAACAGGCTCTAACCAGAGTAGAAAGAGAAGTGGGAGCTGCATGACTGAGCAACAAGACAAGTACATTAGAGTCTGTAGTTTGAGAAATTGATGCCTCACAGGTTCTCAACTGGCAGCTTCATTAAATAGTACATGCAAAACGCCAGTGTCAATGTCTACAGTGAAGAGGCGACTCCGGGATGCTGGCCATTAGGGCAGAGTGGCAAAGAAAAAGCCATATCTGAGACTGGCTAATAAAAGGAAAAGATTAATATGGGCAAAAGGACACAGACATTGGACAGAGGTAGATTGGAAAAAAGTGTTATGGACAGACGAATCCAAGTTTGAGGTGTTTGGATCACACAGAAGAACATTTGTGAGACACAGAACAACTGAAAAGATGCTGGAAGAGTGTCTGACATCATCTGTCAAGCATGGTGGAGGTAATGTGATGGTCTGGGATTGCTTTGGTGCTGGTAAAGTGGGAGATTTGTACAAGGTAAAAGGGATTTTGAATAAGGAAGGCTATCTCTCCATTTTGCAGTGCCATGCCATACCCTGTCGACAGTGCTTGATTGGAGCCAATTTCGTCCTACAACAGGACAATGACTCCAAATTATGCAAGAACTATTTAGGGAAGAAGCAGGCAGCTGGTATCTATCTGTAATGGAGTGGCCAGCGCAGTCACCAGATCTCAACCCCATTGAGCTGTTGTGGGAGCAGCTTGACCGTATGGTGCAAAAAGTGCCCATCAAGCCAAACCAACTTGTGACAGGGGCTTCTGGAAGCATGGGGTGACATTTCTCCAGATTACCTCAGCAAATTAACTGCTAGAACGCCAAAGGCCTGCAATGTCGTAATTGCTGCAAAGGGAGCATTCTTTGACGAAAGCAAAGTTTGAAAGAGAATATTATTATATCAAGTAAAAATCTTTTTTTCGAACCTTGTCAATGTCTGGACTAGATTTCCAAGTCATTTGGCAATTCATTTGATTAATAAAAATATGAGTTTTTACGGAAAGCACAAAATTGTCTGGGTGACCTTAAACTTTGGAACCGGAGTGTATACCAAGTATATACTGTGCGTGTATATATAGACTTGTGTCAAGTTGCAAGCCATCATATGCAGATAGTAGATATCCAAAAATCATCTATTGAGTCTGCTAAACAGAGACTAGCAGGAGCGTAGGTAAATATTGTCATGGCGGTGACAGGGAATTAGAAAGGTTTGTACACTGCTATATGGTAGATTGTGCATGTAATGTAACTGACACTATAACATGAGGACACAGCATGCTACAATACCATTTCATAACTACATCCAGAAAAACACAAAATATTAGAAAGCGGTCATATTAGCTCTGGCACCATCACGTCATTCGATCAGTGCTGCCATTGGAGCTACATGGAGGAATACTGAGTGCTTATGACATACAAAAGCACTTAATAGAAAGAGCATAAACTGCCTGGAAGAAAAGTTCATATACCCACTTCAACACTGGTCAAGTCATGCCGAAATATGTTGTCTATACTCAAAGAGGGGGAAGCCGCGACTACTTGTCAGGTACACAACTACTAAGCAATGTTACCTCTGATTAGGCTTGTCCCTTTGGTCTTTTATATCGGATACCATTAACTTTCTACCTTAGAAGATCCCTTTTTTGTTCCCACCAGAAGCCAATACTTTTAGACCATCACCCACTGGTTTAGTTACTAAGCATTCATCTTTTCCTTTCTCTGGCGAGGTTCCTAAAAAACAGCTTTATCTGTCTTGCCTCCTTTTTTTTCACTTCGTTTGAATCATGGGAGAAATGTTTTTGTATTTTTTTTTCTCTGCTAGTTGCATTTGTCATATATTCTTGGTTTAAGAAAATAGTGAAGGTTGAGCTTGGAGAGACAACCTGTCCACTGAGATGAAGAAGATGTAGCTAATAAGTGCCTTATAAAGTTTATATATCATTAATTCTGCGGTGACCGACCACATTCAACAATCTTTTCTTGTCAAGGTTATTTTATATATTAAAAATGCCTCTCAGCAATCTTGGGCGTTACTGTACTTCTGCCCACATTTTTAGATCTGCCAATAAAAATAAGAACTTTGATGGATTTATAGATCTGTTACTTGTATGGAGCCCGTGGGAACATTCTTGGATATGTCTGCTGGAGCTCATCAGGATTGTTAAGCTTAGTATCTTCTCCACCTGGCAGAAGACAATATAAAAAGTGGAAAATAAACAGACTCTCATTTTTGCTATTCTTTTGAATTTTTTTGGGTACGTATGTTCATAGCAAATTAAAGCTGGAACTCATTAAGTGTTGATGGTCTACGTTGTGCATCGTCAGCATGTACATCCTCTGCTCTAAGTTATCCCTGTGCAAGGCATGAGATCACAACAGGAAAGGTCTGGCATGCATCCACATACTAAAACATGTTTTTTTTCATCAATTTGTGGTTTTGGAATAAAAAAAAAAATAAGAAAAGTAGGATTTTGATTATTTCGAAAATTAATGACCGCCTCTCATGGAAGTCTGGCACCGAATGGGAACTTCACTACTTACACGGAGGAAAAAATAATCAACTATGATTTAAGACTTCTTACAGTGAAATATCCTTGGCTACTCCTGTGTGAGATGTTGCTTCAACTGGAAAAATGAATTCTTAAAGGGAGGACGAGAGACACATTTATGGTTTTGTTCTCACCAGGCTTTTGAGTAAGTGGAAAAATGGCTTAAGGAGATTTACAAAAAATTTCTATCAACTCTATGATTTATAGGTTATTTTGATGGTATGCAGTAATGTTTATAACATACTTTATGACCTTTTATACTAAAAGATGACAGAGTAAGCTTTTATGATATGGCCACTTTCTCTCACAAGATCAGTATACTCTTCTTCTCCTGCTATATAGACAGTCCAGTGATCTTCTGGCACTCGTATGGCGCTGAGTTAGATCCATGTGGAAAATTAATTTATTTTGTTTGTCTGTAGAACAAACTCATATTTTGTTACTTCCTGTTTGTAACTTGGTAATTTCTAGTGTCTTGGTTCCTTGTATTTAGCAGAGGAAGCAACCATATACATAACATCTATTATGTCTCCCAAAGTCCTAAATTCAGCGGGATAGACCCACGAGGTCAGGGCTTTGTAGCATCTTAGCAGTATCTGCAGCAAGGCAATGTCATCACCTCTCCTGAATGTGCAGCCTCAGACACAGCTGTGATCATTTAGTTCCTTCACTCTCTACCTTTTGGGAAGCAGTCTGTAACGCTCGCGCCGAGACTGGTTGGCGCGGGCGCCTGGGGGTGTGGCCCCACTGGACCACAGACCGAACTTCCCTGGAAGGGGCGTAACTAAGTAGCTTCCTAGGTGTTCACTGGAGCCTCTGATGGTGAGGTCAGACTTGTGCAATAGGAAGCTACCAGGTACCACTCCAGGGTGGAGTCGGACTGTGGATGCTGATCCCACCGGGGACAAGACACAGGCAGGCAGGCATGGCTGTGACACTGGCTGACAGACAGGTATGGCAGAGGCCCTGATGGGCAGACTGGCTTGACGGAGATACAGGCAGGCAGATGGGCACGGCTGGCACTCAGGCGGGCACGGCTGGCACTGGCAGACAGGGCTGATACTCTGGTAGGAACTGGTATTCAGATAGATGTATGAAAACAGGTAAGAACCTGTTCAGACTGGAGAACATAAAGAAACAGGTAGAGACCAGTACGGCAAGTGCAGAATAAAGGTAGAGCAAGAGTGGAAGCAAAGCAGAATCACAGGAGGCGGAGTAAGAGCAGGAGGTGGAGCCAAGAGTAGAGAAGGAGAAGGCAGAGCTATGAGCAGGGAAGGAGAAGGCAGAGCAAAGAGTAGAGTAGGAGAAGGCAGAGCAGAGAATAGAGAAGGAGAAGGCAGAGCAGAGAGTAGAGAAGGAGAAGGCAGAGCAAAGAGTAGAGAAGGAGAAGGCAGAGCCAAGGACAGAGCCGCAGGAGGCGGAGCCAAGAGCGGAGATGCTGGAGGCGGAGCCAAGAACGGAGACGCTGGAGGCGGAGCCAAGAGCGGAGACGCTGGAGGTGGAGCCAAGAGCGGAGACGCTGGAGGCGATGCCAAGAGCCAGAACCGCAGGAGGTAACGCCAAGAGCCAGAGAGTGCAGAACCACAGGTTGTGGCGAGGGAAGCTGAGAGGCACAGAACCACAGGTTGTGGCAGAACAGAGCAGAGAGATGCAGAGACACTGATAGTGGCAAGCAGAGCAGGAAGATAAGGCGGAGGTACACACAGCAGAGTGGGAAATGACAAATGACAAAGAAGGAACAGGAACGGACATAGACCAGAGTTCAGACAGGAACGGACACGGATACTGAAACAGAACACAGATGAAGGCCTGCAGTATTGCAGCCCTCTGAGACAGGAAACAGACATGACCTGGCAGCTCAGTAGCAAATGCTAACTGAGGGGAATAGTTTGCTCAGGCATCCTCCAATGGGTGAGGATGCCTTAAGTATCAGAGGCCTCAAGGGTATTGGCCAGGAACACCCCAGGGAGGTGCACACAGTCTCAATAAGAATCCGGAGTGGCTGGCGCCGCCCCCTATTCACACAGCCAGGAAGTGTACACAGAGCAAGCCGCCATGAAGCACATGGCATGGAGCCAGCAGCAGACAGATCTCACAGCATGGCACTGGGTGAGTGAATTGATGTGACAGGCAGGTGGGGAAAGGAAGGCCATGCAGTGATGCCGGCAGGGTTGTTACAGTACACCCTCCTTTACGCCCCCTCTTCTTCAAACCCGCCAGAATGATCTGTAGAAGAAGAAAGAAACCACTCACAGTCCAAATCATCATAACATCTTCAAAGTAGGATAAGGCAAACGGGTCACCAGGAATCCAGAAGACAAAGTCTCTTTGTGCTCAACAGGGTTAGCTTCACCCGGAATCTCAGATAGCAAAGTCTCTTTGTACCCAATGGGGTTGGCTTCTACAATGGACTGGACCATTTCCTCTGGGTAGACAAGAAGCAGGGACTTGGATGCTACTGACTTGATATCTTCACCAGCCGGCCACATGGAAGCCGAAGGAATATTCACAGGATACATCTTCTGCCTGATATCCAGAGACAAACTTTCAGGTAGCGGAGATGTCTTGATATCTTCACCAGCCGGCCATATGGAAGCCGAAGGAACACTCACAGGATACATCTTCTGCCCGACATCCAGAGACAAACTTTCAGGTAGCAGAGATGTTCTAGAGTACTGAACACAGGAAAAATCATTGGAACAGCGGATGGAGAACAACAATTCCACCGGATCAGAAAAAAACTGAGAGGACAAAACTTCTGTTATGGAATCTTCACCAACCGGCCATATGGACGATGAAGGTACCCACATATGAACCATCTTCTGCCCGTTATCCAGAAAAAAACGCCCAAAAGGCGGGGATGTTTCCACAAACCGGTTACAGGTATAGTCATTAGAGTTGTGAGGAGAGATTGTCACCGCTCTCCCATCTTTGGTAACATCAGCACTCCTTGACTCGATGACTAACGGGCTACTGGTATAGTCACTGGAGACGTGTGGAGAGATAGTCACCGCTTCCCCATCTTGGGTGACGTCATCACACCTTGACTCGATGACTAACGGGTTACTGGTGTAGTCACTGGAGACGTGTGGAGAGATAGTCACCGCTTCCCCAACTTTGGTGACGTCACCACACCGTGACTTGATGACTAGCAGAACAGCAGAAGAAGAAGACAACACAGTTGACTGTCCTTAACGCGTGGGAACCAGACACCTCTCATGACTGGGTAAATTCAAACGAAGCATTTTGCAGGAACTCTTGACCAGGGCGGGTGGTAGAGTCCTAGGCTCAGAATGACCCATGGGCATAACAGACAGCATATGGAAGACAAACTTCTTCGAGTATAAGACTCCAACCTGGAGCTGTAGTTGTCCTTGAAGGACTAGACTGCTTTTGAGTAGGGCTTGACCAACTTCAGACAATGCCCTCGCCGGGTTCTGGAGCTGTATAACGGAGACCACACACTGATTCAGAATGGCAGGCGACTTTACCTCGCCAAAGCTCCCGGAAAACAGAGACACAGTCTTTGATTTAGATGGAGAGGAAGTACTCTCACCTAGGGCAGCCTCTCCTGCTGGCTCAGGGTTTTGGAGTTTACCATCCACAGAGACTGTCTGGATGTTCCTTGCAACCGCAGCGATACCGCGTCCCCTTCTTGCGGTTGGATTCGGGCTGCTGCTTTGCCAGCCCACTTTTACCAACCTTCTTGGGATTTGCTTGGGTAGCTGCAGGAACAGGTAGAGGAACAGGCGTGTTTTGGACGGGCTTGGTCAGACGTGACGGTTTCTTTGGGGGATTCGCTCGTCTAGACCGCCTCTGGGATCTGGTGAGGGAAGACTTTCCAGGAGGAGCTGGCTTAGGAGCTTTGAAGGCTTTAAGGAAAACCGTCAGGAAGGCGTCAAGGTCAGAGAGGATAGGATCCCTTGCTTCCCAGAAAGGGTTAATCCAATTCAATGCATCTCCTGCTAGGTAGGACATCAGGAATCTCACCTTGTGCTGATCAGAGGGAAATTCAGAAGCATTCAATTCCATATACAACAAACTTCGCTCCAGGAACTCCATGCACTCCTCTGGATCCCCACAGTATCTTGGCGGAGGCTTCCGAAGGAATTTTTTATAAGCAAGGTAATTATACAACTCATCAGAGACTATGAATTGACCACCTGGAGTAGGTGTAGGCAGATCTTTCAACTGAGAATAAAAACCATCCGGCGGCCAATACTGGCTAGAAGAGTGTTAATTTTGCTCTGAGAGCAACGGCTCATGGGACTCAGCAGGGACCATGGCCTGAGCAATCTGTAACGCTCGCGCCGAGACTGGTTGGCGCGGGTGCCTGGGGGTGTGGCCCCACTGGACCACAGACCGAACTTCCCTGGAAGGGGCGTAACTAAGTAGCTTCCTAGGTGTTCGCTGGAGCCTCTGATGGTGAGGTCAGACTTGTGCAATAGGAAGCTACCAGGTACCACTCCAGGGTGGAGTCAGACTGTGTATGCTGATCCCACCGGGAACAAGACACAGGCAGGCAGGCACGGCTGTGACACTGGCTGACAGATGGGTATGGCAGAGGCCCTGACGGGCAGACTGGCTTGATGGAGATACAGGCAGGCAGACAGGCGCGGCTGGCACTCAGGCGGGCACGGCTGGCACTGGCAGACAGGGCTGATACTCTGGTAGGAACTGGTATTCAGATGGATGGATGAAAATAGGTAAGAACCTGTTCAGACTGGAGAACATAAAGAAACAGGTAGAGACCAGTACGGCAAGTGCAGAATAAAGGTAGAGCAAGAGTGGAAGCAAAGCAGAATCACAGGAGGCGGAGTAAGAGCAGGAGGTGGAGCCAAGAGTAGAGAAGGAGAAGACAGAGCTATGAGCAGAGAAGGAGAAGGCAGAGCAAAGAGTAGAGTAGGAGAAGGCAGAACAGAGAGTAGAGAAGGAGAAGGCAGAGCAGAGAGTAGAGAAGGAGAAGGCAGAGCCAAGGATGGAGCCGCAAAAGGTGGAGCCAAGAGCGGAGACGCTGGAGGCGGAGCCAAGAGCGGAGACGCTGGAGGCGGAGCCAAGAGCAGAGACGCTGGAGGCGAGGCCAAGAGCCAGAACCGCAGGAGGTAACGCCAAGAGCCAGAGAGTGCAGAACCACAGGTTGTGGCAAGGGAAGATGAGAGGCACAGAACCACAGGTTGTGGCAGAACAGAGCAGAGAGATGCAGAGCCACTGATAGTGGCAAGCAGAGCAGAAAGATAAGGCGGAGGTACACACAGCAGAGTGGGAAATGACAAATGACAAAGAAGGAACAGGAACGGACATAGACCAGAGTTCAGACAGGAATGGACACGGATACACAAACAGAACACAGATGAAGGCCTGCAGTATTGCAGCCCTCTGAGACAGGAAACAGACACGACCTGGCAGCTCAGTAGCAAATGCTAACTGAGGGGAATAGTTTGCTTAGGCATCCTCCAATGGGTGAGGATGCCTTAAGTATCAGAGGCCTCAAGGCTATTGGCCAGGAACACCCCAGGGAGGTGCACACAGTCTCAATAAGAATCCGGAGTGGCTGGCGCCGCCCCCCTATGCACACAGCCAGGAAGTGTACACAGAGGAAGCTGCCATGAAGCACAGACAGATCTCACAGCATGGCACTGGGTGAGTGAATTGATGTGACAGGCAGGTGGGGAAAGGAAGGCCATGCAGTGATGCCGGCAGGGTTGTTACACAGTCAAATATGTAGCTGTGTGCAACATTACAAGCATACACTAATCCTCTGCTTTTCTTGAATGCTGGTTCTCTCTAGGATTACAACTCACAACCTCTTGCATGGCAGGCAGCAACTTTAGCTGTGAGCCACAAACTGTATCTCTAAGCATAGGAGAATTTTCTATGCTTCAATCTCTAAATGAAGTTGTTTTTCTTTATAGATACATTGTTCTGGTACAAAGAGATGCATCTGTATATATCACGACATTTCTAAATATTAAATATATATTTTTATACTTCAATATATATCTTTTTACATTTCCAAAGTTGTTTTTTAGACCAATGAGAAAATGTTTTTTGAGACTGCATATATATTGGACATGCCTTCTCATTTAAAGATTTTTCTGTATTTTCATGACTATGACACTACATTCACCCTGAAGGCATCAAAACTATGAATTAAAACATGTGGAATGATATACTTAACAAAAAAGTGTGAAACAACTGAAAATATGTCGTATAGTCTAGGTTCTTCAATGTAGCCACGTTTTGCTTTAATGACTGCTTTGCACACTCTTGGCATTCTCTTGATGAGCTTCAAGAGGTAGTCACCGGAAATGGTTTTCACTTCACAGCTGTGCCCTGTCAGGCTTAATAAGTGGGATTTCTTGCCTTATAAATGGGGTTGGTACCATCAGTTGTGTTGTGCAGAAGTCTGGTGGATACACAGCTGATAGTCCTTCTGAATAGACTGTTAGAATTTGTAGTATGGCAGGAAAAAAGCAGCTAAGTAAAGAAAAATGAGTGGCCATCATTACTTTAAGAAATGAAGGTCAGTCAGTCCGAAAAATTGGGAAAACTTTGAAAGTGTCCCCAAGTGCAGTTGCAAAAACCATCAAGCGCTACAAAGAAACTGGCTTACATGAGGACAGCCCCAGGAAAGGAAGAACAAGAGTCACCTCTGCTTCTGAGGATAAGTTTATCCGAGTCACCAGCCTCAGAAATCGCAGGTTAACAGCAGTTCAGATTAGAGACCAGGTCAATGCCACAGAGTTCTAGCAGCAGGTGTGTCCTGCAACATTGGCAGTACATACCTTAGTTGCCTCCTAACGTTAGAGCGAAATTAAGTGATCACGGCAGTCAATCCTGCCGCAGCAGCGTGAAGTCCATGCAAATCACAATGCCATGATCATTTTCCAGGATTGCCGTCTACTTTATAACAGCCTATAGCAAATGCAACCTGGATTATAGGAACTGAATAGTTGATTGTGTCTATAAGACCCCGGGCTGTCCTCCTGATATCAATACTGCCTGTTCATAGTTCACCAAATTGTAGTAACCGCAGACTTATTACAGCAATTAGCGCAATTAAGTGAATTTTTGAAAATGATACTTGACTGCTGTTATTTATTGCTTAGTTCATTATGCATTTATCTGGCAAAAGTTAATAATATGGATAATTAATAGATAATTAAAATACAGAGAACATATGGAAAAAAAGGTAAAGAGGAAAAATCCGCTGTCATGTTGAGGTCACGACTGGAATACAAACAATTCTATTAAACTCCAGATTGCAAGGGTAGAGTACAGGTCCTACTTGGGCACCTCTGGAGGTATTTTTGCATTACTGTGCCCCTGTACCACATCCATGCCAAATTCACCCACCTGAAGAAATATGAAAGTTTATTTTTGAGAGACCTATGTGATATCCAGGAGATTTGCCAATTAATTAAAAAAACACACTTAGAGAGAAAACGACATAAAATTCTCCTCTCTACTAATGAAGTCGGATGACACTGCTGTCTGTTATAGGTCACTGAGTAAAGAAGCAGTAAGTAGAATATGAATGCTTTGGTGCACAGCAAAAAATACCAAAAAGCAATGGGCAACCACTGCAAATTTTCTTATGCCTGTGTATAATGCTGTTGTCACTGCTTGAACCTGTTTCCTGCCGTTGATGTTAACCCTTGGCTCTTCTATACCTTTGCACATTGCCTGTGACATGTATGATGCCGCACAGAGCACAGTCTGCAGCCTCTCCTGTGCCTTAGACTTGCATTAGTGGCTCCCAAGCATCGTGCTCTCAATATACCATAATCTATATAACTAGAGCTTCTGATTGCAACTCTGCTGGGCATACTTTTCAACTTTCAGTGTTTCCTTTCTGGGAGGAATCTAATTGTGATGTGCAGATTTGTTTTATTATAACCACACCCGTTTTCCGGCAATGCCTCTACCATATCTCGTTCATCACCTTTCTATTTCCCCAAAATACTCCTTAAGCTGTCCATACACATTACATAGCTGTTGGCTGAAAGATCGTCCGGGTGACAACTCTATTTTTCCTGACTCCCCCATACTTAGGTACGCTCAGCTTATGCTGCCAGACTCTACTATGTCAATCCCAAACAAGATCGGACATCGAGATTCCAAACCACGATCCATCTCACCACCAACATAATCTGTAGAGAGATAGTCACCTCCGATGGTTGGCCAATCCAGGCGAAATTGGTGGTTTCAGTGAGATTTATGTGCATGGGGGTCTTTACATACTCACCCTATACCTCGTCCACTTGATGTGCATTTGCATCAAAAGGCTTCATCCTTGCGTCACGCATCATTTCATCAAGCACAAGAAGCTTTCCAAAAGGACTATATTTTTGATGGTTTTGAGAGGCTTCACTGGCATCCATGACAGTTGTCAACTCATCTGGGAATATGGGAGGTCACCACTTCCTCCTTACCAACCTTATGGGAGAATTGGCAAGAATGATCATTGCACATGTGGCTACCATCACGCCTCATCATGGGAAACACTGCTGCTAAATGGGGTATCCTGGTGTTTTTCTTAAAGTTTGGATAAGACTCTGTTCACAACACATTTCTAAATAACATTCACGTCAACAAGCCAAGAAATTCTTCCAAAGGAGGTGCTGAAGCTAAAGCCATTCAAGTATGCCTATAAATTGAAACCATAGTCAACTATATTTTTTATATAGCAAAAAATGTATGATTGAGATACTCCATAACTATATCCTTGCACCAAAATACAACATGACAGAAGCTTGGAAGAGTTGAATCCACCTACAGAAAAATATAGTGGACCAGGACTTTCTCCGCTGTTAGTACAGAGAGTTCTGCATGATTCTGTGCTACGTGCAGCTGTTCCTGGAGCAGGTGACACATAAAATGAACATATCATAGCTGTCATTATTTTACACGTGGATTTCAATTATATTTACGAGTCGAGGTGTGATTTAGGGGCAGCTGGGTTTTCATAGATGCTCTAGGTCTAATTACTCAGAGCAGCATGGAATGTAATTACTATTATACAGCGCTGGTTATATGCTAGAAATTGATTGGTTTCCACTATGAAATTCTTCTTATTTTTTTGTGCTTTTTTATGGTTTACATTACGTAGTCTGATAAGATTTTGCTTATTTTACTACAATAATAGTAGATCTCTATTCTATGATTACTTGCGGTTCCCTGACCCTAGTATTATATTTACCAGCCGACGTCCTCAGCTCTTTCCATCCTCAGCTCTTTTCTTACATTAAGAAATAGATCTTTTTGGCATAATGAAATTGGTGTACATAATGGGAAAACCTATGCCATAATGGCGGTACAATCCCTTTTGAAAGAGACAGTTCAATCACTGCCCACCTAGCCTGATTTACATTTCCCCATTGTCACTCCTTTCTGCTGAGATCTCACTCTGTTCAGTAGAAGCTGCTGCTGTCAGCCAAGATGGGTGGGCAGAGATTGAATATACTTGTTTTTTTTTAGCTGGACTCATAAAATTCTCATTTTAAGATCAGAATTATACAACCATTCTGACAGCAGTCTCATCAGGTCTAAGAGATCTTTTTAATCAAGCATGAAGTTGGTATTGTGAAACCTGCTGACAGATCCTCTTTAAGCTTGATAAACCACCTTCACATAAGGTAACTTAGAATTTGCTGCAATAATGCTAAAATGTCATAAACCATAAGTGTGTGACCATAAGTATACAAAATATTCTAAGAAGGATATTTGGTTGTTTTCCTCTTCCCTTCTTACCAAGTCAGTAGTATCCACATACAAGGATGCACTTGGGTGTGAAGTTCAAGGTGCCCAACCAATGTCCTAGTGCAGTGGGGGGGCACATGGATTACTTGCAATCATGAAATTGTGGTGGAGTTAAGGGACCTTTTAGTCCCATGAAAAAAACTCTATAATTTCAGTTTGAAAGGCTATTTTCTAGTGATGAGCGAGCGTACTTGGTGATATTTTGATATCACTCAAGTATCTGGGTGAGGGGCCGGTTTTAGACAAAGAGGCCCTGTGCAAAAGTTTAAAGTGGGGACCCAAATGCTCACATATTCCACATCACACAAACATTTTGGCTGTATTTTCAGGCCGTTAAAACGAGCGCGATCGATGACACTGAAGTCGTTCGACGCTTGTTCCCGAGTTTCTTTACACCGGCTGAGGAAGAATGATGGGGACAGATAGTCCTCAATAAAGTATAATTCAGATCCCATATAGTATAATGCACTCCCCATGGTCCTTGATAGAGTATAATGCAGCTCCTCTCAGGGAATCTTGCAGCCCCCCTCATAGAGTATACTGGATCCTCCCTCATAGAATATACTGCAGCCCCCTTCAGAGTATACTGCAGTCCCCCTCAGCGCATACTGCAGCCCCCTCAGAGTATACTGCAGCCACCCTCAGAGCATACTGCAACCCCCTCATAGAATATACTGCAGCTCCCTTCAGAGTATACTGCAGCTCCCCTCAGAGCATACTGCAGCCCCCCTCAGAGTATTCTGCAGCCACCCTCAGAGCATACTGCAGCCCCCCTCATAGAATATACTGCAGCCCCCTTCAGAGTATACTGCAGCTCCCCTCAGAGCATACTGCAGCCACCTTCAGAGTATACTGCAGCCACCCTCAGAGCATACTGCAGCGCCCCTCATAGAATATACTGCAGCCCCATTCAGAGTATACCTCAGCCCTCCTCAGAGTATACTGCAGCCCCCCTCATATAGTATACTGCAGCCCCCTTCAGAGTATACTGCAGCCCCCCTCAGAGTATACTGCAGCCCCCCTTAGTGTATACTGCAGCCACCCTCAGAGCACACTGCAGCCTCCCTCATAGAGTATACTGCAGTCCCCTTCAGAGTATACTGCAGCACCCCTCAGAGTATACTGCCGCTACCCACACACACAGTATAATGCAACCCCATCCACACACACCGTATAGTGCATCTCCACACAAACAGTATAGTGCAGCTCCCCACACACAGTATAATGCAGCCCCTCTCCACACACAGTATAATTCAGCCCCACTCCACAAACAGTATAATGCAGCCCCCTTCCAAACACAGTATAGCGCAGCTCCCCCAACACACAGTATAGCGCAGCTTTTCCCAACACACAGTATAGTGCAGCTCCCACCAACACACACTTTATAGTGCAGCTCCCCCCAACATAGTATAGTGCAGCTCCCCCAACACACAGTATAGTGCAGCTCCCCCCAACACAGTATAGTGCAGCTCCTCCAACACAGTATAGTGCAGCTCCCCCCCTTTCCTGTGACCCTCGTGTTACATTCATCTTGGCCAAAAATGATGACCTGGTATTTTTGACATGGAGGGAAAAGTTTTTAAAGATGTTAAAGCAATACCTAGCTGTCAACACCAGCATACTCCTTAATTCCTCTGTGACCTTCAAGTATTGGGACTCAAAGCTGGACACCTGGCAGGATCTGTCCCTCTATGACTTGGAGATGTTGTGCTGCTGTGCCACTAGCGTCTTGTCAGAGCGGGTTATTAGTGCCTTCAGGGGGTCATAACAGGCAGGCACTTTCGCTTGTCAACAGAAAATGCTGTGACATGCTTCAATATTTGAATGAGGCCTTCCAGTTGTTGCCTTCAAGGGTGTATGAATGACCCTCCTTATATTTTTTTCTGGCTTTGTGCTGTCTGAACAGCCTGTATGAGTGTAGAAGTACCACAACTACACTTTCTTAATTTTTTTCATGAGGCACTCCAGTTGGTGCCTTCAAGGGTGTATGGACGACACTGCTTGTCATTTTTGGCAGGCTTTGCACTGTGTGCAAAGATTTTATGAGTCTAGGAGTACCACTACATGACAATTTTAACAGAATGTGTATGAGGTTCTCCTTTATGTCTAATACAGGGTGTATCTGAGTCCCTCTGCCATCACATTTTTGGCAGCTCTTGCTTCCTTCCTACATTACACTGACATTTCCAATTTTTTTTAGAAAAAATAAATTTGGGGTTACTTCAATTATTTTTTTTTAATCCTTTTAAAATTTTGCCTTTATATAAGTCATTATACAGGAACAAATGTTTCTTAACATTTTTTTCCTGTAAGCTCCAATTTCTCTTTGATTTTGAGTATTTTATTGTCAGTCCTTAAAGTGGAGTAATCGTGTGACACCATTGTCCTCAGCAGCGATCTGGGAGTCAGAGATGCTTTAGGGGTCTTTCCCATGCTGTTCTCATTCCATTCAGCCCTTTTGCCATCCTTTTCAACATATTCAGTACCAGCAGACCTCCAGAAAAATGTTTGGATTTCCCATTGACTCCCAAAATACTCGTTACTCAAAACGAGCATTGAACATTAGGAATTGCGGTTTGAGTAACGAGTATTTTAGTGCTCACTCATCCCTATTCTTTATAACCTCTTGTCACTCATCAGCTGATGGGTTTCTGGTCCCCTGTTGGTCTTTTATTATGTGGCTGCATCAATAGCGTGTTCATGGTCACAATATGAGTCACAGCTAATGAGATGTTTTCACTTGCTGCTCCCTCACTCCTTGCACAGTATGAAACCTCGTACATATATGCATCGTAAGGATACGCTAATATGATGAGTATTTGCTGAGTTTTTGATGTTGCAGAATTTCTACAGAACTTTTGCACTTATTATGTAAATCTGGTTACTCACTTTTTTATATGCGTTTTTATCACGTTTGTGACTGTGGTTCTTTGTCTCTCTGTGGTATGTTATGTTTTGTTTTTGATACCTTCTCTTATTTGGCCTTGACAAAACTTCATAAAGTCATGCATGCTTTATATGCGTTTTTTTACCTGTGGATTTTCCGCATCTAATGCAATTCTACGGAGAAAATCCGCACTTAACACTCAGCATGCTCTCAAGAGAAATTAACATTACAAATTTCAAAAATACATCGCAGGTCAGTTTACGCACCGTAGAATAAAATGAGGATGAGATTTCTATAAATCCCATCCACTTTGATGGAACTGTAATATGATGAATTTTTGGGAGAAGCGAAAATACACAGCATCAAAAAGTCACCAAAAATTCTTTTTGTCTTAACCAAAAGGAGATATACAAGCTCCATTCCCTCCTCTCCCCTCCTCTGTTTTCTCTTTCCTGTTCCCCACTAGACAGATTTTTGGTTCACTGAAGAGAATTGTGCGCATTTACACATGGAAATTAGACAGGAAAAGCCCACAAATTTCTCAAATACCTAAAAAAAATCCTGACCACTATAATTTGCCAATAGTCCAGTAATTGCACTGTATGATTATGGATTGATCCTGCGCCCATTATGTGCAGGCAAAATAAACACTTAAAAATGTTCAGCTCAGTTGGAAACAATGAATATTCAGAAGAGAAATGACCACATTGGTCTAATGTGACACCTCTCAACACCAGGAACCTCTTTCAGCACTTTTGCTCCAAACATTGTTTGTTATACGAGAGCTGAAATCCAAATTTACATTCCGATACATAATATGGTCTACCAGGCATACAAAGAACCATGAAATGACTTGGCATTCATGTAAGTTGTATTTAAATAACCATCTCTGCTTGATTGAAAAAAAGTGAGAAGAAACCTTGACAGCTTCCCATGAGTCACACGGTGAAGATAGACTGCTACTAGAGAACTAATCCAGTAACTCGAGGTTTCAGCCAAATTATTTGGGCACCCATTAGAGCCCTTGCACATGGCCGTGTTGTAGCTCCATGCATATGTTTGATGCCAAGGAGATCATTGGATCTCGTCCACAAAGTCCTTTGGAAAGTCTTTCTTAGGCTGTGGCTACATGGCAACATCTGTGGCGTGACAGCAATTCTCAGAGGGTTTTTAGAGCTGTGCTTTTAGCCATGGCAAGGCAGACACGTGAGACTTGCAACAGAAAATCTAAGGGTCCTTTCACATTGCGTTTAGGCTCCTGTTCAGGGGCCTCGTTGGAATTTGTGTACGAACCACCCATAAAATGGGTGGTCCCATTGCACATGGCCGTGTTGTAGCTCAATGCATATTGTTTGATGCCAAGGAGAGCATTGGATCTCGTCCAGATAGTCCTTTGGAAAGTCTTTCTTAGGCTGTGGCCACACGGCAACATCTGTGGATTCCCAGACATAGTAGACTGCATCTGGGTGTTCACCTCCAGTAGGCGTACATGCTCAAAAATGATGCACAACAGAGAGTGTGTTCGCTCTGTTTCCACCATTATAGTCTATGGCCCCTTCGGCAAATATGTTCAAATCCCCTTTTGCTGGCGGTTTTGAGGTAAGCCCCAATGGGGCCACTGAACAGTTGCCTAAACGCAATGTGAAAACACCCTAACTCATCTGCAACTCTGTATCACAGTTGAAGGATGTAGTTCACAATGCCACAACGCCATAGATTAGTTGTCGCACTGCGACACTGTGATTTCAGTGTGATGTGAAAAATGTCACCGTGTAGCCCTAGACTAAATCTCACAGGACAGGAATCAATCCAGATCCCAGCTGTGAACATACAGCATGGCCGCGTGTATGAGCCTCTGAGGGTTCTGATAGGGTTCATTCAGATGGTGCAAATCGCGGCTCTGGCCAGTCCGTGCTTTATGGTCTGAATTTGGATTGATTTGCACGGATGTCTGAATTCGTCCTAAGGTGTCCAAATAACGCCTCCTCAATCAGCAGTAATTTAGGGACCATAGTTGCATCCACTGCAGTTGTCAGAACAGAAATCTGAAACTAAATGCGGAATCGTGTGTGCGAGCTCGAGGCCAAATTATTAGGGTTCATTCAGAAGTCGGCGATTTTTGTCATATGCAGAAAACAGATCAATTTTCATCAGCATTTCAGTTTTTACCATCAGGGTACGAGCACACAATGTCTTCTTTCTCAGGCACATTCTGCTTCGGTGGGTGTTTTTTCACCGTTTTGAGTTTCCAAAGACACCAATTGGTTAAGAGAGGTGACCTGATCATTCTTCATCCATTTTTCGCTCTGATAGGACCTGTACTTTACACGAGAAGTCAATGGGAAGGTGTTATGATCCTTAGTGGTTGAGGATCACAAATTACTCCAGCAAGGTGACTAAACATAGGACAAGCTCTAGGGAGGTGGTAAACTGGACTAACCGTAAAACTGAACCTATCCAAACACACTAGAGGTAGCCGGTGAACGTGCCTAAAATTCCTAGACGTCTCGAGCCAGCCTGAGGAGCTAACTACCTCTAGAGAGAAAGAGAGACCTCTCTTGCCTCCAGAGAAATAATCCCCAAAGATATAGAAGCCCCCAACAGATAATAATGGTGAGGTAAGAGGAAGGCACATACACAGGGGTGAAAGCAGATTCAGCAAATGAGGCCCACTAATTCTAGATAGCAGAAAATAGAAAAGTGATCTATGCGGTCAGTAAAAAACCCTTACAAAATATCCACACTGAGATTTCAAGAACCCCCGCACCAACTAACGGTGTGGGGGGAGAAACTCAGTCCCCTAGAGCAACCAGCAAGTAATAATTCACATTTTAGCAAGCTGGACAAAAAACATGATGAATGCTGATAATCAGAAAATAAACAAACAAGAACTTAGCTTGTCTTGGTGAGACTGGGAGCAAGGTAGTCACAAGGAATCTGAAGAGAACTGAATACATTGATAGCAGGCAAGGAACTGAGTATCCAGGTGAGTTAAATAGGAAACCAACCAAGGATAACGAACCAGCTGATGCAGCCAACCTGCAGAAAGACAACACTACACAGTACCGCTAGTGACCACTAGAGGGAGCCCAAAAATAGAGTTCACAACAGGAAGGATCAAAAGACGTTCAGGCATCTTTTTGTGTGTTTTGCCAATATAGCTGCATGAAAAAACGCAAGTGGTTTCTTTATTGTTGGATGGAATCAAAAACAAAAAAGTCAGGGAAAACGCCAGTAAGAAAAGATGGCACAAAAATCTGGAACGCTACAAAAAATTCCGAAATTGCGCTCAGGAGACTACCCCTATTGGATGACTTTAATTTCACACTTCATATATGTATGTATTTCTACAATGGCGCTGATGGTTATAGCCTAGATACTAGGAGGGGCAGTAACGGAGCCGAATGGTGATATCACTGATGTAATGTTTGCTTTGGAGGAGCGTCTCCTTCCCATTTATAACTATTACAGCACAGGATTTTCTCTTCCGTCTTTATTTTTCAGGCTCTAATTACAATAATCCTGCCTCATACATTAGCCATAGTTTTCTCTAAAAAGCCCTGCTTTATAACACTTCCTCATATGACAGGCTGAAATTAGCAGTCAATTACCATCATCATATTAAGCAATTAGCCTTGATGTATATTACCAACATCTGCGCTCTGCAAAATTGAGGGCGCTGACAATCCGGCCAAAATATTCTCTGCAAGCAAGAACTACAGTATAACAGAAAACAGGGCCAGGGTCTGCTGTGAATTTCGCTCGGTGGAAATGTATCATCTCCAAATGGAAAAAGTATCAAAGGCAAAGTGTAGGGGATCACAAGCCACATAGGAAGATCTCCGAGATATATCGTATATCTAAATGAGTAGTTTTACATTATTAGAGCAGAGGTCACCGGGGACAAGGAATGGCACTACATAATGGAAACTAATGCAATGGAAATAAAATCACGCGGTCAAAGCTGTAACAGTGATTACTGCTATGTGGTTTTACATGTCCCTAAATTGCATCTATCTATGAAAAATTAATCGATATGGAATTTAGATTGTGAGCCCCAATGGGGACAGTAATAATAATATATGTAAAGCACTGCGGAATATGATGGCACTATTTAAGCAATGCAAAATAACTAGGGATGAGCGAATAGCTTCAGATAACTCCTTATCCGAAAAGCTATAGCCTGGAGTGCTCCAGATAATCAGCTGTTTGGCGCTGCAGGTGCATGTGTCGCGGCTGTGTGACAGCCTCTGTGTGACGCATCTGTCTGGACCACAAACTCTTTGCTGAAGTCTGGTGTGACCAGAACCGGATGTTTACACAGAGCCTGCTTCAGATCCTGGAAAGCCATTTCAGTCTCAGCAGACCATTTAATCGTTGACGATCTTGTGCCTTGAAGGAGGTCTGGCAATGGTGCTGCAATTATGGCGAAACTTAATAAACCACCAGTAGTAACCCACAATTCCAAGAAATGCCCTCACTTGTTTCTGGGAAAGAGGTTGTGGCCACTTCCGAATTGCCTCAATCTTGATTATCTGTGGCTTGATTTTGCCCATCCCGACAACAAAGCCTAGGTTTTTGGCCTCTTTCTTCACTATGGCACTTTTTTTTGGTTTAAGATGAGCCTTCTGGAAGGTTGCTGGTGCACCCTGCAGTCCGAAGGGCATTCTGATGTATTGAAAACACCCATCAAGCGTCGAGAAGGGAATCTTCTCCTTGTCACTCTGGGACATGGGGATCTGCCAGTAGCCCTTAGTCAAGTCAAGGGTTGTAATGTACCTCGCGGTTCCTAGTCTCTATGAGCTCGTCCACATGGGGTATTGGATACGCATCACACTTTTCAACTCCTCAATCACCCCGAGGTCTAACATCCTCTTCACCCCATTTGCTATAACCTCCCAACGTGCTTCGGGAATTCTATAGGGCCTGAGGTTCACCCTTACATGCGGTTCTGTCAACACATCATGCTCCACCACCTGTGTATGCCCTGGCAACTTTGAGAACAGGTGACGGTTCTGCTGTAACAGTTTCCAACACTGTTGTCTCTGGGAGACGTTAGAGTCTCTGCAATGGTGACATAGTCCACTGTGGCTTTGGGACTGGCTCCTAGGCAAGGGGTTTCCAGTGTCTCCCGATCTCGCCATGGCTTTAGCAAATTCACATGGTATATTTGGTGCCGTTTTCTTCAAACTGGTTGCTGTACCTTGTAATTCACCTCTCACAGTTTTTTCTTCACCTCGCATGGGCCTTGCCACTTGACTAGGAACTTGCTCTCCACCGCAGGGATAAGCACTAGCATGCGGTCACCGGGCTGGAATTGCCTCAGCCTTGCTGAGCAGTTATACACCCTTGCCTGTGCCTCCTGTGTCTTTAGAAGATGCTCCTTCACGATAGGCATTACTTTCGCCATCCTCTCTTGTAACTGGGCAACATGCTCTATGACGCTCTGGTGTGGTGTGACCACAGCTTCCCAGGTTTCCTTGGCAATGTCCAAGAGCCTTCGCGTACGTCTACCATACAGGACCTTGAACGTTGAGAAGCCAGTAGAGGCTTGAGTAACTTCTCTGACTGAAAAGAGCAGAAACGGAAGCAGATATTCATATTCCTGGGCATTTTGTAAGACCAAGTCATCATAAGCCTTCTGGGGTTCACCAGTCAAATAGGGGGCCCACACCTCCATCTAGAGCTCTGGTGGCAGCTTCTCCCACTCTGCAAACCCACTCGAACACAGTCAAAAAAGTCTCTACATCATCCAACGTCATTTTTTGCATCACTCATCTTACCGCCTTCCAAACGTACGTGTGTTCACCTGGACTTGTGGAATGGGCTTCCGGTCTCTCACGAACCGCCTCAGCATTAACTCAGTCTGCTGCTGCTGTTGTCTGAACTGGTCCTGTTGGTATTACTGCCGTTGATGGAGCTGCTGCTGCTGTTGCATCTACTGGATAAGCAACTTACTCGTCTCCTGATGTGCCAGCTGTTGCTGCTGCACGTTTGTAAGAAGAAAGTCCGGACCGGGGTTACCTTTTTCACGCCGGGGCCAGAACTGTTGGGACTGTCACCTTTGTTGTTTGGGGGAAAGTTTAGAGACCCGAACCGACCTTTGCACTCAACAGCAGGGGACGGAGTGAGGATAAAAAGGGCACAGCGTATGAAACGCCAGGAAGACTTGGCAGGAAGATGCAGCACGCAGCAGGGGAATTTAGGTACTCCATCCTCTGAGCACCGTGACAGTGCAGAACCACGCTACATTGTTCTGGCGGCTACCGACAAAGACTGCGACCGGAGAACTGTTTTCCACCTGTTGGCCCCCTCTGCTCAGGTTACTATACGTCACGGGCCACCGTATAACATGCACGTGTTGCCTAAAAGAAACCGGGTGACTTATTGAGAACTTTACCCTTACTCACCTGCTTACTTCTGCCAGGCTCTGTCCAGCCCCAGCAGTGCAAAGGACTGCTCTTCTCCCTGCTACTCAGGATCCCGAGAAAGACATTGAGGATTCATTGTCACCACCAGGGATCGTTACATCGACGCTTATAGGCCTGCTTCTCATCCATCACATGCTGACCATCTTGGCACCTCCGAACGCATCTGAGACTCTAAACTCTGAAGCCGTCAGACTGATAAGTTTACTATTATTGAACATTTGTTATACCTGTTAATACTATCTTCCTCTACCTTCCTTCCTCCCTGCGTGGAGTACATCCCTGTTACAGTAAAGTTGATCTTAGCCCTTGCTCTGCTTCCTATCCGATACTGCATCCTGCAACCTACTCACACATTCACCAGATGCATGACCAAGTCCTCCATTTTGCCTGACATCGTCCGCTGGCTTGTGGCCTCCTTTACCCAGGAAATGTGGTTTGGCTGGCTGCTACTGGTGTCCCCAGAATGTTTCCCGCATTCTCCACCACTTGTGGTAGTTCAACTCACTCAGCCGTACAGGGAGGTAGAAAACAGGAACACTGTCTCTTGAAATCTTCGGTCAGTTTATTATATGGCGGCATAAACCAAAAAGAAGGGCAAGGTAAGCACAGCCCTTCAGGCAAAAACAGGAAAACAACAAAAAACAAATTGCTGTAACACAGTCCATACGTTTGCAGGTAGCAGCCCTCTCTGTAGCAACATGCATTCAGTCTTTCCTCCTCAAGACACACAAAACCACTGGAGATCTTCTCTCCAGTCCTACTGAACCAAGGCTGTCTCTGAAGCCCAACTATTTAAGCCTCAGGCCACACCCTGAGGTGGAAATAAGGTGGATATCCTCCCACCCGCTCTATGGATACCACATAAAAGCCAGCCCATTATGAAAATTAGCTTAACCCCTCATGGCACTTAGTGTGCTGGAGGAAAAAACTCCACAATATGACATATTTCTCCACCCTCATCCTATAGGTCCTCATCCTGGTATACACTCACCGGCCACTTTATTAGGTACACCATGCTAGTAACGGGTTGGACCCCCTTTTGCCTTCAGAACTGCCTCAATTCTTCGTGGCATAGATTCAACAAGGTGCTGGAAGCATTCCTCAGAGATTTTGGTCCATATTGACATGATGGCATCACACAGTTGCCGCAGATTTGTCGGCTGCACATCCCAAAGATGCTCCATACAAGGCAGGATGGATCCATGCTTTCATGTTGTTTACGCCAAATTCTGACCCTACCATCCGAATGTCGCAGCAAAAATCGAGACTCATCAGACCAAGCAACGTTTTTCCAATCTTCTACTGTCCAATTTCGATGAGCTTGTGCAAATTGTAGCCTCAGTTTCCTGTTCTTAGCTGAAAGGAGTGGTACCCGGTGTGGTCTTCTGCTGCTGTAGCCCATCTGCCTCAAAGTTCGACGCACTGTGCGTTCAGAGATGCTCTTAGGCCTACCTTGGTTGTAACGGGTGGCGATTTGAGTCACTGTTGCCTTTCTATCAGCTCGAACCAGTCTGCCCATTCTCCTCTGACCTCTGGCATCAACAAGGCATTTCCGCCCACAGAACTGCCGCTCACTGGATTTTTTTTCTTTTTCGGGCCATTCTCTGTAAACCCTAGAGATGGTTGTGCGTGAAAATCCCAGTAGATCAGCAGTTTCTGAAATACTCAGACCAGCCCTTCTGGCACCAACAACCATGCCACGTTCAAAGGCACTCAAATCACCTTTCTTCCCCATACTGATGCTCGGTTTGAACTGCAGGAGATTGTCTTGACCATGTCTACATGCCTAAATGCACTGAGTTGCCGCCATGTGATTGGCTGATTAGAAATTAAGTGTTAACAAGAAGTTGGACAGGTGTACCTAATAAAGTGGCCAGTGAGTGTATATATATATATATATATATATGAAATAGATATTAGATAGATAGTTATGAGCAGGTGCTGCTGTGACCGGGCCCGATGGGTGAGGGGCCAGTCGACACCAGCAAATACCTAAGCTGGATTTGCGTCCACGGACGCATATTCAGCTGAAGTGTACTCTGGCACACAGACCCATCGGGTCTGCGCAAGGCAACACACGCAGCCAGACAATTAGAGGCCAGCAGCTGATGTTGGTAGGCACATGACAGAGGACACAAGGCAGTGATGTCATGCACTCCCATCGTTTACACGCTGAAGTCAGCGGTTGGCTTCCGAAAAGGATGCCACGTGGTGTGGGAGCAGAGGGAAGGTGAGTAATTTTTTTTTTTTTAAATCAGTGACTACACGATGGCCATTCTACTAAATGGATAACTATGGGCTGTGCATTATACTACATGTATGACTATGGGCTGTTCATTATACTACATGTATGACTATGGGCTGTGCATTATACTGCATGTACAGTATGACTATGGGCTGTGCACTATACTACATGGATGACTATGGGCTGTGAATTATACTCTGTGGATAACTATGGGCTGTGCATTATACTACATGGATGACTATTGGTTGTGCTTTATATTATATGAAGGATATGGGCTGTATACTATACTAATATGGAGGTGCATTATACTATCTGGAGGACTATGGAGATTATACTATATAAAGTACTATGGTGTGCATTATACTACGCTGCTCAAAAAAAAAAAGGGAACACTTAAACAACAGAATATAACTCCAAGTAAAACAAACTTCTGTTAAATCAAACTGTCCACTTAGGAAGGAACACTGATTGACAATCAATTTCACATGCTGTTGTGCAAATGGAATAGCCAACAGATGGAAATTATTGGCAATTATCAAGACACACTCCATAAAGGAGTGGTTCTGCAGGTGGGGACCACAGACCACATCTCAGTACCAATGCTTTCTGGCTGATGTTTTGGTCACTTTTGAATGTTGGTTGTGCTTTCACACTCGTGGTAGCATGAGACAGACTCTACAACCCACACAAGTGGCTAAGGTAGTGCAGCTCATCCAGGATGGCACATCAATGCGAGCTGTGGCAAGGTTTGCTGTGTCTGTCAGCGTAGTGTCCAGAGGCTGGAGGCGCTACCAGGAGACAGGCCAGTACACCAGGAGACATGGAGGGGGCCGTAGGAGGGCAACAACCCAGCAGCAGGACCGCTACCTCAGCCTTTGTGCAAGGAGGAACAGGAGGAGCACTGCCAGAGCCCTTCAAAATGACCTCCAGCAGGCCACAAATGGTTAGAAACTGACTCCATGAGGATGGTCTGAGTGCCACAGATGGGGGTTGTGATCACAGCCCAACACTGTGCAGGACGCTTGGCATTTGCCACAGAACACCAGGATTGGCAAATTTTCAACTGGTGCCCTGTGCTCTTCACTGATAAAAGCAGGTTCACACTGAGCACATGTGACAGTTTTGACTGTCTGGAGACACCGTGGAGAGCGATCTGCTGCCTGCAACATCCTTCAGCATGACCGGTTTGGCAGTGGGTCAGTAATGGTGTGGGGTGGCATTTCTTTGGAGGGCCGCACAGCCCTCCATGTGCTCACCAGAGGTAGCCTGATTGCCATTAGGTACTGAGATGAGATCCTCAGACCCCTTGTGAAACCATATGCTGGTGCGGTTGGCCCTGGGTTCCTCCTAATGCAGGATGATGCCAGACCTCATGTAGCTGGAGTGTGTCAGCAGTTCCTGCAAGATGAAGACATTGAAGCTATGGCCTAGCCCGCCTGTTCACCAGACCTGAATCCGATTGAACACATCTGGGACATCATGTTTCGCTCCATCCACCAATGTCACGTTGCACCTACAGACTGTCCAGGATTTGGCGGATTCTTTAGTCAAGGTCTGGGAGGAGATCCTTCAGAAGACCATCCGCCGCCTCATCAGGAGCATGCCCAGGCATTGTAGGGAGGTCATACAGGCACGTGGAGGCCGCACACACTACTGGGCATCATTTCCTTGTCTTGAGGCATTTCCACTGAAGTTGGATCAGCCTGCAATTTGATTTTCCACTTTGATTTTGAGCATCATTCCAACTCCAGACCTCCATGGGATATTAGTTAGGTTTTACTGTTCTCAACGCATTCCACTGTATAATGAGTAAAGATTTACAACTGGAATATTTCATTCAGTGATATCTATGATGTGGGATTTTAGTGTTCCCTTTATTTGTTTGAGCAGTGTAAATGGAAGACTATGGGTTTTGCATTATACTATGTAGAGGACTATGGTCTGTGCATTATTTATGGAGGACTATGGAGGGTGCATAATATTAGAAGGAAGACTATGGGGGTGCATTATACTTTATTGAGGACTATGTGTAGTGCATTATACGTATATATGCTTTATTTTTTTATATACATTAAGGAACAGCAGCAGAGCAGGGAACATACACTCACTGGCCACTTTATTAGGTACACCTGTCCAACTTCTTGTTAACACTTAATTTCTAATCAGCCAATCACATGGCGGCAACTCAGTGCATTTAGGCATGTAGACATGGTCAAGACAATCTCCTGCAGTTCAAACCGAGCATCAGTATGGGGAAGAAAGGTGATTTGAGTGCCTTTGAACGTGGCACGGTTGTTGGTGCCAGAAGGGCTGGTCTGAGTATTTCAGAAACTGCTGATCTACTGGGATTTTCACGCACAACCATCTCTAGGGTTTACAGAGAATGGCCCGAAAAAGAAAAAAAATCCAGTGAGCGGCAGTTCTGTGGGCGGAAATGCCTTGTTGATGCCAGAGGTCAGAGGAGAATGGGCAGACTGGTTCGAGCTGATAGAAAGGCAACAGTGACTCAAATCGCCACCCGTTACAACCAACGTAGGCCTAAGAGCATCTCTGAACGCACAGTGCGTCGAACTTTGAGGCAGATGGGCTACAGCAGCAGAAGACCACACCGGGTACCACTCCTTTCAGCTAAGAACAGGAAACTGAGGCTACAATTTGCACAAGCTCATCGAAATTGGACAGTAGAAGATTGGAAAAACGTTGCATGGTCTGATGAGTCTCGATTTCTGCTGCGACATTCGGATGGTAGGGTCAGAATTTGGCGTAAACAACATGAAAGCATGGATCCATCCTGCCTTGTATGGAGCATCTTTGGGATGTGCAGCCGACAAATCTGCGGCAACTGTGTGATGCCATCATGTCAATATGGACCAAAATCTCTGAGGAATGCTTCCAGCACCTTGTTGAATCTATGCCACGAAGAATTGAGGCAGTTCTGAAGGCAAAAGGGGTCCAACCCGTTACTAGCATGGTGTACCTAATAAAGTGGCCGGTGAGTGTATATATAATCTCTAGCTCATATCTATATCTATCTCATGTCTAATATTTATCTTGTATATAATATCTTTCTCATATATAATATCTATCTGTCTCATATATCTATCTATCAATCCATTCATCCATCTACTCCAGAATTATGCAAGTCCTTGAGCAAGAGAGTCCCAGTAGGTCCCTTTTCAATTTTGATTTTCCCTCCTCTTCTTCCAAGCTAAGAGCTATAACTTCTCAATTTTCCCATGATAAATCTGTATCAGGATTTCTTTTTTTTCTGGCTGTGAGCTGTACTTTATCATTCCCATTTTGAGGTCCACCTGACTTTCTAATATCTTTTTATTCTTTTTTTTAGAAGCTAAGCGACCAGAACAACAGCAGTTCTAGAATTTTAATTTTCTTTTATACTTTGGCATTCACCGGGAGATAAAGGTTCCTGATATTTTATTAGTTCGTAGAGTCAAGCATGCGGCAATACCAAATATGTTTAATTTCTCTATTTTTTAATATTTGAGTTACCTTCTGGTTCAAGAAGGGGAGACATGAACTTTTATATTTCTTTTTGTTGAAAATATATTTGAAATGTTCTCCATTTTTAAGTTCTTCTCTAGTCTCTAGGTGTCAGTCACTGGATTGCATGTACAATGAACTGTTATGCTGTAATATTGCACCATATCGGAAAATTACCGATCTCCTATGAAGTCCAGCCACCGGTATACAAACATGGCATACATGGGGGCCTTCAACCTTTTGGCACCCTGCGGTGCACTCTGTTCGACAGCTGCAACTCTTGCAAGGATTGCCTGTTTGTTCGCTCTTTACTATCTGTGATTCTTTATGCTGCCATTGAGCCGACGACTGATAGAAACAAGTTTGGAGTTTATTATGTCTACCTCGGTGGTGGCCCTTTGCAGATTTGCTGTTTTATTTTGCATCTTGGATCATTAATTTTACTACAAGCACTTCTCATAACCAAGATCACATGCTGCAAGATCAATATGCACTTGTATTGTAGGAGGATTTCCATGCACAGATGCACATTATAACCCTTTTTTTTACTGCAGTGTTATTTTATACAGTCGTTTGGCAAAGCAGTAATCCAAGCTAAGAGAATTTCTACAAATGGCCAAACAGCTGTTTAATCCCTTTCTATAGACAAAAGACCTATTTTCCTTATATCTTTCCACCATCTGACGAAAAGTTCACAAACACAATGATGTTATAATGAATTACTCTATATTATAAGCCATTCCCAGAACCATAACTGGACAATATGGAACAATAAACATTTCCATGGTAATGTATGGTGCTGCCGGTTGGGTTGGAACAATGAAAATAAGAATAACAGGATAAGGCTAAGTGCACACAGAGTTTTTTGGAACAAGTCTGCTTAAAATAAAATCAGAAAAATTATTTGAAAAACTGTTCAAATATTCTCCTATTCATTTCTATTGTAAAATCATTTTGCTGTTCATATGTTCAATCTTTTAAGCATTTTTTTTCAGCTATAATTTTTTGTAAAACATCTGGATGGAAAAAAAAGAAAGGGCTCTTGATGGCACTTTTTCAAAATGCTCCAAAATCGCTCCAGAAAATGGAAAAAATGCCTCAAAAAACTCCCCAAAGCAAGAGCATTTCCTGAAGCAGTTATCTACAGAATATTCATCATTTTTAAAAGCCTTAATCTGCGCATAGCCTTAGATGAAAGGGCTAGTACACTTCCAATAATATTTCCTACAATTCCAATCCAAGTCCAATCCAAATTTTCCAAATAATATATCCTTAAAGGTTTTACAACACGACCAGAGGTTCGGCACAGTGACCATTGAATCCGGACCCTGGCAGAAGGACATTGGCATTACATACCATGTCGTGATGTACCCATGCGCACACTAAGCTTCTAAGAAAATGAAGGAAGCATGGAGCGATAATGTTATTTTTTTCCATCCAAATCATTTTGGGGTTTGATTTTGGGGTCTGACCTTGGATCGCTCTTAGGGCTCTTTCACACGTGCGTGTCTCCGATACATGCGGTGACAGTTTTCACGCATTCTGGAGACACTTACACAAGTAGACCCATTCAAGTGAATGGGTCTGTGCACATGTCAGTATGTGTCCATGGACCGTGTGTCTGTGGGCAAAACATGCTGACATATCTCACTGAGCTGAACTGCGGTGACCTCATCATTGACTTTTTCCCACGGTTCTGAGGTCATCGCAGTGCAGTCCTGCTGGGAACGCAGCCTCACTGACCAGTGGTAACCTCGAAGATGTCACCGTTGGTCACTGATGCTGCTCATTCACCAGTGATTCTCAACCTGGACGGTCACATCTTGGCACCGTCCAGGTTGAAAACTATTTATCCCCCAGAGATGGATTATGACGTTGAACAAAACGACCAACAGCTGACGGATATTGTTGTTTTTTATTTTTGTTTTATTACAGGAGATAATGAGGGATTCAGTGGAATTAAGCATTAGGTGAGTATAACTATGTTTTTCATTTTTAAATAAAAATGGAAAACTGTTTCTAATATTTGTTTCTAATAAAAGGACTTTATTCTGGCTGTGTCTTTATTTACCATATAACTATAGGATTATCAATGGATAGGTGTCTTATAGAAGCCTCTACATTACTAATCCATGGGCTTGATGTCACCTAACAATACAAAGGTGACAGCAACCCCAGAAATGTGAACCCCTTTTGCCACTGCTACAGGGCAAGTGGGAAGGGCCAGGCAAAGAGCCAGATTTGGTGCATCTAATAGATGCGCCTTTTCCGGGTGGCTGCGGGCTGCTATTTTTAGGCTGGGGGGCAATATCCATGGTCCCTTACCAGCCTGAGAATACCAGCCCCAAAAATGGGGGGGAACACACACCATTTTTTTAAATTATTTATTTAATTACTAAAAAAAGTGTAGGGACCCCCTCTATTCTTGATAACCAGCCTTGTTGAAGCTGACAGCTGGGGATTGCAGCCCCCAGCTGTCGGTTTTGCCTGGCTGGTTATCAAAAATACTGGGGAACCCACGCCGTTTTTTTAATTCATTCATTTATTTATTTATAGCGCAGGCGGTGGGTGAGGAATACTCTCATCAGCCGCTCCTGCTGTCACTGTTATTAGCGGCTGCAGATGTGGGCTGATGGGAGTAATAGTCCCATCAGCCTCTGCATGATGTCATTGTTCTCATTTGAATACACCTCGTGCTAATCGCCGGCAGTGCAGGGGATAATGAAGAGAGCAGTCTTCAGCACACGGCGCCGGGGAACAGCACTTACTGTACTGCTTCTCCCCTGGTGCCCGTCCTTGTGGTACTGATGCAGCACACCTGTGCCACAAGTATTCACACACGGACACTCATCTCCAGTACCGTTATTTTCCAGTACCGGAAAAAAAACGAACGCGTGAAACCAACCATAGGGAACTGATCACTCCTTCGGACTAAACTTCTCTACTTTACAACCACCACTATCAGTGTAGAGTTGTGCCACGCTAACAATTAAGGGTGAGCGCTGCTGCCTCTACACACTTCTGAAGAGTGCCAAGAGCGACACCTCCACTGATCTAATATCGATGGTCTATTCTAACTGGGTAATCTCTCTAACCCCTGAAGGACCAGACTTGTTTGAATCCTAAGGACTGTGCTTTTTTTTTTTTTAGCTTTTTTTATAGTCACATTATAACTCTTTCATTTTTCTGCTGACATACTGTAGACATGTGAAAAGTGGACTTGTGTTTTTGGGAGATGAGCTGTATTTCTCAATTGCACCTTTGTGGCGCACACATAACTGAAGTCTTTCAGGGGGGAGGGGAATAAAGAAGAGTAATTTCTCAATTGTTTTTCTTTTTTTTTCTTCTTAAGCTTTGAATAATAGGGCATTTTTAAAAAGAAAATAATGTTTTAATTTTTACATAATTTTAACATTTAAAATATATGTAAAATGTATATATATATATATATATATATATATATATATATATATATATATATATATATATATATATATATACATATACAGTTATATGAAAAAGTTTGGGCACCCCTATTAATCTTAAGCTTAATGTTTTATAAAAATTGTTTTTTTTGCAACAGCTATTTCAGATTCATATATCTAATAACTGTTGGACACAGTAATGTTTCTGCCTTGAAATGAGGTTTATTGTACTAACAGAAAATGTGCAATCTGCATTCAAACAAAATTTGACAGGTGCATAAGTATGGGCACCTCACCAGAAAAGTGACATTAATATTTAGTAGATCCTCCTTTTGCAAAAATAACAGCCTCTAGTCGCTTCCTGTAGCTTTTAATGAGTTCCTGGATGAAGGTATTTTTGACCATTCCTCTTTACAAAACAATTCCAGTTCAGTTAAGTTTGATGGTCGCCGAGCATGGACAGCCCTCTTCAAATGATCCCACAGATGTTCAATGATATTCAGGTCTGGGGACTGGGATGGCCATTCCAGAACAGTGTAATTATTCCTCTGCATGAATGCCTGAGTAGATTTGGAGCGGTGTTTTGGATCATTGTCTTGCTGAAAGATCCATCCCCTGCGTAACTTCAACTTTGTCACTGATTCATGAACATTATTGTCAAGAATCTGCTGATACCGAGAGGAATCCATGCGTCCCTCAACTTTAACAAGATTCCCGGTGCCGGCATTGGCCACACAGCCCCAAAGCATGATGGAACCTCCATCAAATTATACTGTGGGTAGCAAGTGTTTTTTTTGGAATGCTGTGTTTTTTTGCCGCCATGCATAACGCCTTTTTGTATGACCAAACAACTCAATCTTGGTTTCATCAGTCCACAGGACCTTCTTCCAAAAAGAAATTGGCTTCTCCAAATCTGCTTTTGCATACCTCAGCCGACTGTTTGTGGCGTGCTTGCAGAAACGGCTTCTTTCGCATCACTCTCCCATACAGCTTCTCCTTGTGCAAAGTGTGTTGTATAGTTGACTGATGCACAGTGACACCATCTGCAGCAAGTTTATGCTGCAGCTCTCTGGAGGTGGTCTGAGGATTGTCCTTGACTGATCTCACCATTCTTCTTCTCTGCCTTTCTGATGTTTTTCTTGGCCTGCCACTTCTGGCCTTAACAAGAACTGTACCTGTGTTCTTCCATTTCCTTACTATGTTCCTCACAGTGGAAATTGACAGGTTAAATCTCTGAGACAGCTTTTTGTATCCTTCCACTGAACAACTATGTTGAATAATCTTTGTTTTCAGATCATTTGACAGTTGTTTTGAGGAGCCCATGATGCCACTCTTCAGAGGAGATTCAAACAGGAGAACAACTTGCAAGTGGCCACTTTAAGTAGCTTTTCTCATGATTGCATACACCTGGCTATGAAGTTCAAAGCTCAATGAGGTTACAAAACAAAAAAAAGTGCTTTAGTAAGTCAGTAAAAAGTAGGTAGGAGTATTTAAAGCAAGAAAATGATAAGGGTGCCCATACTTATGCACCTGTCAAATTTTGTTTGAATGCAGATTGCACATTTTCTGTTAGTACAATAAACCTCATTTCAAGGCAGAAACATTACTGTGTCCAACAGTTATTAGATATATGAAACTGAAATAGCTGTTGCAAAAAAACAATTTTTATAAAACATTAAGCTTAAGATTAATAGGGGTGCCCAAACTTTTTCATATAAATGTATATAGTTTTTCCTTTTCTCTTAGTCCTACTACAAGATTTGTACCTGTATTTTCGTCATTGCTAATCTAATAGGCAATACTTCTGTATTTCAATGTGTTATGCCTACCATTATTACATAGGCAGGGCCTAATAGGTGCAATAAGGGCCAATATTCGGTCACCACCTGCCATGGAAACCCATCAGCACACTGCAATCCCTCCCTCTCTCAAATGCCTAAGATGATGGGGTTGTCATTTACTGCAAGGCATAAAGGGATTAAACGAGAAGGTCTGGGTTTGGGACAAAAGTCTGTAGTCATTCTATGTGACTGCAGACTTTTAATTACACATATCGCACACATTGCTCTTTGTCAGGATACACTGATGAAGGCGCCAGGAGCAAGGCCGTCACATGACTGCAAGTATGTGATTTGCATAACTCCAGCCACATTTCGACTAGATGTGCACAGTCTCAGGCATTAAGGCTGGAGTGGGGCTATGTAATATAGTCTTGTTCCTGCTAATCTAACAGGTCTACTGATATCATCCACAAGTTGACACTGACGAAAACCAGAGCGGGAACTGGTAACTGACAATGGTGAATATCTTGGGCAAGGAGCTGTTGGGAACCGGTTAAGCAATGAGTGGATAAGAAAGTAAAACAAATTGATTGAAATTTCTAAGTAGATTTTCATTACATGCACAGGTTCTAGCCACCTATGCCTATCTCCAGCCTGCTAAGGTGGCCACTGCATCAAACTTGAGAATGAATGGTCTGGCATGGACAACCACTTTTCCAAGACTAGAGTGAGTCACAGAAACGCATGGAAACCTCTCCATTCAATCTCTGGATGTGATGGCCTCACTAGGCGGGATTCCATTCGGGAGACTGTACCAGGGTCAGACCTGGAAAAGTCCTCATAGCAGCCACATGTTCTGCCCTTGCTCAGAATGTCCACCTTAAAAACCAGCCTCATTGTGGTCTAAAATCTAAATTTCTCTACCAATCCCCCCACCTCCTCCATAGCACTGCTGGTCTCCATCCTTTATCTTCCTGTTAGGATTGCTCTTTTTTTTTTACCAATCTGGGCCTGGTTTAAAAAATATAAATAAAATGATGTCGTGGACAACCCCTTAAAAAGGACAAATGAAGTGCAGCATCGATAAAATATCACGTTCCTCTACTTTCATGTTGTGATTTCTTCTCACCTCCAGAATATCTATGACGACGTTCTCCTCAGGTTGCTTGGTGCTTCTTACATTCTCCAGAACGATAGAGTAATAAACTCCTTGTGGATCTGACTGATACAGGTTGTACGTGTCTGTTTGATACCATTCTTGGACAGCAATGAACACCTGATTTTCATCTGTGCTGATAATTTGTAAATCCTGGAAAAAAAAAAACACAAGTGACCATCAACATCAGACATTTTCTGCTGACAGTCTTACTTTCAACTTCTAGATATTTAGATGTCTTGCTGAAATTGCAAGATATCAATGGATAATGAAACATGAATCAAGAGAAGGAATAAAGAGTTTATAACATGATTAACGATAAGATATATGGAAATATAAGTAATATCCTTGCTAGATTTCCCTTGATTAATCGGACATATATATTGAATCACTCAGCGTAATATTAAAATTTACCATGCATAGCTGCTGTGGTTAAAAGGTTTCCTAATTCAGTGTCCTCCAGAAACCAATTAGGTCAGCTTGCGTAGCAATTTTCATGAAATATGAATACTCGAGCAGCCAATATTTTACCATTATTAACTAATAAAATCTTCGGCAGCATTATTACAGAGGCCAATAACCAATCACAACAGATCTATGCGGCATTAGAAATGATTAATGGTTTCCCAGAGAGGAATTCAGACCATTCGGTCGAACATTTGACATATCCCTGAGTTGGCCGCATTATACTTGTGGCCTTCCAGCACCGCCGTGTGTGTTTTCTCTTATGGGGGGGAGTGTTGTGAAGACCAGATGTGGATTTTAGCTAATGGAGAATAGATTATTGGCAGACAACACCTCTCAGAGCAAAAAAAAAAAAGAATATAGGAAATACTGATGTTGATTTGTAGACGCTTGTCCTGATTTAACAAAAGTAAACCAATAATCTGGAGGAAAAACCCTTCTGTAACATATGGGAAAGCTGGGAAAACAGTCAGTGGGATCAATAGAGGTTTTCGCCTTTGGGCAATCTCTATTTATTAAATTGGCCCCTTGACAATAAGCTGATCACAACATATCCCTCCTGCTAAGAAACTCCAACGATCAGCTGTCATTTTTGTGAAAATCAGAAAAATGTTAAATTTTTCCTACATCGCCACCACAAGAGAAACTGAATATTACACAGTGTTATGTGTCTCGTAGCTGGCAGAAGCATGGGAGCAAGAAGTTACCTGCAACTCCTTCACATTCCTCCATGTGGCTGTCATTTTGACACCAAGTTGCACTGGCGGACACAGACAGAAAAGGACCACTGTGCAAGAACAATATATGTACCCTTTACAGTCCAAAAGCTAATTTTATTGCACAACTCCACCTGCTTTGTAGGTGACAATGGGCCCAATTTCCTCCTAATAATATGTCCACCCCTAACTTTCACAGTTTCACTAGATCTGGTAAGAATAAAATTAATTGGCTCACCATAAATGTGACATCCCAGGAGTCTGGTTGTCACAGTGGTATTGCCTTCCTCCTTGGGAGGGTGATGCTATGCTTGGAAGCGACAAGGATCCCTTTAACAGGTAACTTGCACAATCAACACTGTTCTGCCTTCAGGCGAGAAGGGGGAGCTCGAGACCCAGATTCAGGGGAACTTCCTTATATATTCTGGCTGGATGAGGAGTTAGAATAGTCTGTCAGAGAGGAGCGAGGAGTGGAAAGCTGAGGCCATGCAGACACGAAGTTCTGCAGCTCCTGGAAAGAGCAGTGAGAGACTGAGCAGTTTGTAGGAGACTGTGAGAGGAGAACAAGCAGAGGAGAAGCGAAGAGCTGGAGGGGAGCTGCGACTGAGCTTCCTCCTGAAGAGCAAGAATACCGGAGGCCGGAATTCCGAGGTTGTGGGGGTAACTGTATGCCCCACAGCAGAAACCGGCAGGCAGGAGATTTCAAGTCGCCTGTCCACCATTAACACCCGAAGGCACAGCAGCATTTAGACCCCGGAGTCATAACTAGAGACACCTGTAAAAAGGCTTGCGTTGCCTGCCATATGGGTAGTGTCCTTCTCAAAGGGACAGAGAGAAAGTGAGAACCTTGTGTGAAGCCTCAGGCAGCAAGGGACTACAACACAGCGCAGTAAGGAAGGCTTCCAACCCCACCTGGCTAAGGAGATTCCGAATTGCTTCCAGGCTGGCCGGACCTCACCATCACTTGAGATCCATACCCGGGACTGTGGCTGCGTACTACCAGTAAAAGGTAAAGAGACTAATTCTTTCTGGCACCACACCACCTACCATCTTTACTTACTACCCCGGGAGCCCTATGGATCAAGCTTCACCTGTGGGAAGCCAAACCATCCCTGCTGCAATACCATCATCCCTAGTGGACCCCTTTAAGCAGCATCGGTCATCCCTGACCAAATACCACAGGTGGCGTCAAGAATATTCTTTATTCCAAATAACCCCTTTAAAGACCTTCCCTTTAACTTGGATGCCCAGGGCCACGGACTGGGTCACTGCCACCGTGACCACCCCTTTAATGAAGACCGGACCCGGCCCGTGTACCCCGAGGTCCTAGCGGGCGCTCCATAGATTCTTACTTTTAGATTAAAATATCACCTTTAAAAATGACCAATTTTAAAAATATAGAAAAAGCACCATCACCAGGCAAATATAATATATACACCACAGGAAGGTACCTAACCCTGTGCTGACCTGAGTCTCCCTAGCTACCAGCGGAGGTTGGCACCCTAGTAACCTGCGCAATGGCGCCCCACTCAGACAAGATATATAATAGGTGGGACAGAAAGGATGCATGTATGAGATATGTCAAATGCCTGGATTTCTAGAACTCGTGTTTTCAAAATTATTGATATACACTCTTTCTCTAATCTGTGTACAAACAGATAGGTTCTTGCTGATTGAAAATAGCCTGTGCTGTCGTGCGCAGGTTGGTGATGAACATCAAGGACCCGGCCTCCAGTGGTTGTTTTTTGTTTTTTTCTTGAGAAAAAAGAATAAAGTAAAAAAAAAAAAAAAATTGATTAGTTGATAGGATTAGATTACGGTAGTTAGGGACAGTAAAAATATACCATAGTAATCTCGTCTACTACAGTATTTTTTACTTAGTTGAGTTAGTGTCAGTAAAGATTAGTTGATAGTATTAGATTAGGGACAGTAAAAATATACTGTAGTAATCATTGTCTACTATGGAATTTTTTAATTAATTGAGTTAGGGTCCGTGCGGAAAAAAATTATTATCCGTGTATCCTACAGCCGTTGTGCATTGATCACTGACGCACATTAGTGATCAACCTCCAGTTGGAGTTTTTTTTAAAAGAATCAAAAAATTATTTAGATTAGGGATAGAAATATACCGTAGTAATCATCAACTACTACAGTATTTTTTACTGAATTGAATCAGGTTTAGTGTCAGTTGCTGGCGCCCAATAATTTGTTTTTTTACTAACGTCCATTTAATAAGTTTGTTTTTTATTTTACCAAATTTTTATATTTTTGCGTTCTATATCCTTTTCTTTTTTTTCTCTTCTAAATAAAAAAAGAAGTTTACACCAAGCACTCACAAACACATCTGAATAAAATTTGGTACACACAAACACCACATACGTGAAAAAAATGTTGTTCAGCTCGTCCCAAACCAGGTATTCAGCGGAGGAGGCATACGCTATCCTTGCCTTCGACACTGACAGTGAGGGAGAGGACCTTCCTTTATTGTGTGCCCAGCAATTTTTATCCCAAAATCCGACTTCATCATTTGCCAACTGGACCCTTGTAGACGCCATAGAAATTATGAAGTTTTGGGCCTTGTTCTTCACATGGGGATAGTGAAGAAGCCAGAAATTTGGCAATATTGGAGTGTTGACGTTTTGTATAATACTCCAGTGTTCCGCATCGATATGGCATGGACACATTTTGAGTCCATCCACATATTACTGCATTACAGTGATAATGCACAATGTCCTCCTCGAGCTGACCCAAACTTTGACCGACTTTTCAAAGTTCGGCCGGTCATTGAGCACTTCAGCAACAAGTTTGCTGAGGTGTACGTGCCCCAAAGGAACATCTGCGTGGATTAGTCCCTGATCCATTTCAAAGGAAGGCTCAATTTCCGGCAATACCTGCCCAGTAACATGGCCAGGTAAGGAATTAAACTGTACAAACTGTGCAAGAGTACCTCAGGGTACACCCACAAGTTTAAGGTTTATGAAGGGAAGGACACCCAGATTCAACCCTGTTGTGAAATTGGATTCTGGGCTCCCCCGGTGGCCACTGGTGGAATTGAACTTGTGTGCATCATCCTCTCTGTTCACCTGTTCCCATCAGGATGTGGGAGTCTCTATATAACCTTGCTCCTCTGTCAGTTTCATGCCGGTCAACAATGTAATCAGAAGCCTTTCTTTGCATGTTCCTGCTACTAGACAACTCCCAGCTAAGTTGGACTTTCGTCCTTGTTTGTTTTTGCATTTTGTTCCAGTTCACAGCTGCTGTTTCGTTACTGTGTCTGGAAAGCTCTTGTGATCTGAAATTGCCACTCTGGTGTTATGAGTTAATACTAGAGTCTTAAAGTAATTTCTGGATGGTGTTTTGATAGGGTTTTCAGCTGACCATGAAAGTGCCCTTTCTGTCTTCCTGCTATCTAGTAAGCGGACCTCGATTTTGCTAAACCTATTTTCATACTACGTTTGTCATTTCATCTAAAATCACCGCCAATATATGTGGGGGCCTCTGTCTGCCTTTTGGGGAAATTTCTCTAGAGGTGAGCCAGGACTGTATTTTCCTCTGCTAGGATTAGTTAGTCCTCCGGCTGGCGCTGGGCGTCTAGGGATAAAACGTAGGCACGCTACCCGGCCACTGTTAATTGTGCGGCAGGTTTAGTTCATGGTCAGTTTAGATTCCATCTTCCAAGAGCTAGTTCTTATATATGCTGGGCTATGTTCTCTCGCCATTGAGAATCATGACAGTTTGACCGGCCCAAAAGGGTTAAATTATTGGCTGAGAAAGGAGAGAAAAAAGAAGTCTGCTGAAAATTTTATTTTTTTTTTTTCTCTAGTTCTGAGTGTGCTCATAATTGAATCTCTTGCAGGTCTGCCTATATTGCAGCCTTTCTCTCTCTCTTTCTCTCCTTCTAATCCTTGAATGGCTCTGTGTTCACCTGTTTGAAATGGATCTTCAGAGTGTAGCTACAGGTTTGAATAATCTCGCCACGAAGGTACAAAATTTGCAAGATTTTGTTGTTCATGCACCTATGTCTGAACCTAGAATTCCTTTGCCTGAATTTTTTTCAGGGAATAGATCTTGCTTTCAAAATTTTAAAAATAATTGCAAATTGTTTTTGTCCCTGAAGTCTCGCTCTGCCGGAGATCCTGCACAGCAGGTCAGGATTGTAATTTCCTTGCTCCGGGGCGACCCTCAAGATTGGGCTTTTGCATTGACACCAGGGGATCCTGCGTTGCTCAATGTGGATGCGTTTTTTCTGGCCTTGGGGTTGCTTTATGAGGAACCTCATTTAGAGCTTCAGGCGGAAAAAGCTTTGATGTCCCTATCTCAGGGGCAAGATGAAGCTGAAATATACTGCCAAAAATTCCGTAAATGGTCTGTGCTTACTCAGTGGAATGAGTGCGCCCTGGCGGCGATTTTCAGAGAAGGTCTCTCTGATGCCATTAAGGATGTTATGGTGGGGTTCCCTGTGCCTGCGGGTCTGAATGAGTCCATGACAATGGCTATTCAGATCGATAGGCGTCTGCGGGAGCGCAAACCTGTGCACCATTTGGCGGTGTCTACTGAGAAGACGCCAGAAAATATGCAATGTGATAGAATTCTGTCCAGAAGCGAGCGGCAGAATTTTAGACGAAAAGATGGGTTGTGCTTCTATTGTGGTGATTCAACTCATGTTATATCAGCATGCTCTAAGCGTACTAAGAAGCTTGACAAGTCTGTTTCAATTAGCACTTTACAGTCTAAGTTTATTCTATCTGTGACCCTGATTTGTTCTTTATCATCTATTACCGCGGACGCCTATGTCGACTCTGGCACCGCTTTGAGTCTTATGGATTGGTCCTTTGCCAAACGCTGTGGGTATGATTTGGAGCCTTTGGAAGCTCCTATACCTCTGAAGGGGATTGACTCCACCCCATTGGCTAGTAATAAACCACAATACTGGACACAAGTAACTATGCGTATTAATCCGGATCACCAGGAGATTATTCGCTTTCTGGTGCTGTATAATCTACATGATGTTTTGGTGCTAGGATTGCCATGGCTGCAATCTCATAACCCAGTCCTCGACTGGAAAGCTATGTCTGTGTTAAGCTGGGGATGTAAAGGGACTCATGGGGACGTACCTTTGGTTTCCATTTCATCATCTATTCCCTCTGAGATTCCTGAATTCTTGTCTGACTATCGTGACGTTTTTGAAGAACCCAAGCTTGGTTCACTACCTCCGCACCGGGAGTGCGATTGTGCCATAGATTTGATCCCGGGTAGTAAATACCCTAAGGGTCGTTTATTTAATCTGTCTGTGCCTGAACACGCTGCTATGCGAGAATATATAAAGGAGTCCTTGGAAAAGGGACATATTCGTCCTTCGTCATCTCCCTTAGGAGCCGGTTTTTTCTTTGTGTCTAAGAAAGATGGCTCTTTGAGGCCGTGTATTGATTATCGGCTTTTGAATAAAATCACGGTTAAATATCAATATTCGTTACCACTGCTGACTGATTTGTTTGCTCGTATAAAGGGGGCCAAGTGGTTCTCTAAGATTGATCTCCGTGGGGCGTATAATTTGGTGCGAATCAAGCAGGGGGATGAGTGGAAAACCGCATTTAATACACCCGAGGGCCACTTTGAGTATTTGGTGATGCCTTTTGGTCTTTCAAATGCCCCTTCAGTCTTCCAGTCCTTTATGCATGACATTTTCCGCGATTATTTGGATAAATTTATGATTGTGTATCTGGATGATATTCTGATTTTTTCGGATGACTGGGACTCTTATGTCCAGCAGGTCAGGAGGGTTTTTCAGGTTTTGCGGTCTAATTCCTTGTGTGTGAAGGGTTCTAAGTGCGTTTTTGGGGTTCAAAAGATTTCCTTCTTGGGATACATTTTTTCCCCCTCTTCCATCGAGATGGATCCTGTCAAGGTTCAGGCTATTTGTGATTGGACGCAACCCTCTTCTCTTAAGAGTCTTCAGAAATTTTTGGGCTTTGCTAACTTTTATCGTCGATTTATTGCTGGTTTTTCTGATGTTGTTAAACCATTGAGTGATTTGACTAAGAAGGGTGCTGATGTTGCTGATTGGTCCCCTGATGCTGTGGAGGCCTTTCGGGAGCTTAAGTGCCGCTTTTCTTCCGCCCCTGTGTTGCGTCAGCCTGATGTTGCTCTTCCTTTTCAGGTTGAGGTCGACGCTTCTGAAATCGGAGCTGGGGCGGTGTTGTCGCAGAGAAGTTCCGACTGCCCCGTGATGAGACCTTGTGCTTTTTTTTCCCGTAAATTTTCGCCCGCCGAGCGGAATTATGATATTGGGAATCGGGAGCTTTTGGCCATGAAGTGGGCTTTTGAGGAGTGGCGTCACTGGCTTGAGGGGGCCAGACATCAGGTGGTGGTATTGACTGACCACAAAAATTTAATTTACCTTGAGTCTGCCAGGCGCCTGAATCCTAGACAGGCGTGCTGGTCGTTGTTTTTCTCTCGGTTTAATTTTGTGGTGTCATACCTACCGGGTTCTAAGAATGTTAAGGCGGATGCCCTTTCTAGGAGTTTTGAGCCTGACTCCCCTGGTAATTCTGAGCCCACAGGTATCCTTAAGGATGGAGTGATATTGTCTGCCGTTTCTCCAGACCTGCGGCGGGTCTTGCAGGAGTTTCAGGCGGATAGACCGGATCGTTGCCCACCTGGTAGACTGTTTGTTCCTGATGATTGGACCAGTAGAGTCATCTCTGAGGTTCATTCTTCTGCGTTGGCAGGTCATCCTGGAATCTTTGGTACCAGGGATTTGGTGGCAAGGTCCTTCTGGTGGCCTTCCCTGTCACGAGATGTGCGAGGCTTTGTGCAGTCTTGTGACGTTTGTGCTCGGGCCAAGCCTTGTTGTTCTCGGGCTAGTGGATTGTTGTTGCCCTTGCCTATTCTGAAGAGGCCTTGGACGCACATCTCGATGGATTTTATTTCGGATCTGCCTGTTTCTCAGAAGATGTCTGTCATCTGGGTGGTGTGTGACCGTTTCTCTAAGATGGTCCATTTGGTTCCCTTGCCTAAGTTGCCTTCTTCTTCCGAGTTGGTTCCTCTGTTTTTTCAAAATGTTGTTCGTTTGCATGGTATTCCGGAGAATATCGTTTCTGACAGAGGGACCCAATTCGTGTCTAGATTTTGGCGGGCATTCTGTGCTAGGATGGGCATAGATTTGTCTTTTTCGTCTGCTTTCCATCCTCAGACTAATGGCCAGACCGAGCGGACTAATCAGACCTTGGAGACATATTTGAGGTGTTTTGTGTCTGCGGATCAGGATGATTGGGTTGCTTTTTTGCCATTGGCGGAGTTCGCCCTCAATAATCGGGCCAGCTCTGCCACCTTGGTGTCCCCGTTTTTCTGTAATTCGGGGTTTCATCCTCGATTTTCCTCCGGTCAGGTGGAATCTTCGGATTGTCCTGGAGTGGATGCTGTGGTGGAGAGGTTGCATCAGATTTGGGGGCAGGTAGTGGACAATTTGAAGTTGTCCCAGGAGAAGACTCAGCTTTTTGCCAACCGCCGTCGTCGTGTTGGTCCTCGGCTTTGTGTTGGGGACTTGGTGTGGTTGTCTTCTCGTTTTGTCCCTATGAGGGTTTCTTCTCCTAAGTTTAAGCCTCGGTTCATCGGCCCGTACAAGATATTGGAGATTCTTAACCCTGTGTCCTTCCGTTTGGACCTCCCTGCATCTTTTTCTATTCATAATGTTTTTCATCGGTCATTATTGCGCAGGTATGAGGTACCGGTTGTGCCTTCCGTTGAGCCTCCTGCTCCGGTGTTGGTTGAGGGTGAGTTGGAGTACGTTGTGGAAAAGATCTTAGACTCCCGTGTTTCCAGACGGAAACTCCAGTATCTGGTCAAATGGAAGGGATACGGTCAGGAGGATAATTCTTGGGTGACTGCCTCTGATGTTCATGCCTCCGATCTTGTCCGTGCCTTTCATAGGGCTCATCCTGATCGCCCTGGTGGTTCTGGTGAGGGTTCGGTGCCCCCTCCTTGAGGGGGGGGTACTGTTGTGAAATTGGATTCTGGGCTCCCCCGGTGGCCACTGGTGGAATTGAACTTGTGTGCATCATCCTCTCTGTTCACCTGTTCCCATCAGGATGTGGGAGTCTCTATATAACCTTGCTCCTCTGTCAGTTTCATGCCGGTCAACAATGTAATCAGAAGCCTTTCTTTGCATGTTCCTGCTACTAGACAACTCCCAGCTAAGTTGGACTTTCGTCCTTGTTTGTTTTTGCATTTTGTTCCAGTTCACAGCTGCTGTTTCGTTACTGTGTCTGGAAAGCTCTTGTGATCTGAAATTGCCACTCTGGTGTTATGAGTTAATACTAGAGTCTTAAAGTAATTTCTGGATGGTGTTTTGATAGGGTTTTCAGCTGACCATGAAAGTGCCCTTTCTGTCTTCCTGCTATCTAGTAAGCGGACCTCGATTTTGCTAAACCTATTTTCATACTACATTTGTCATTTCATCTAAAATCACCACCAATATATGTGGGGGCCTCTGTCTGCCTTTTGGGGAAATTTCTCTAGAGGTGAGCCAGGACTGTATTTTCCTCTGCTAGGATTAGTTAGTCCTCCGGCTGGCGCTGGGCGTCTAGGGATAAAACGTAGGCACGCTACCCGGCCACTGTTAATTGTGCGGCAGGTTTAGTTCATGGTCAGTTTAGATTCCATCTTCCAAGAGCTAGTTCTTATATATGCTGGGCTATGTTCTCTCGCCATTGAGAATCATGACACAACCCCTTGCATGCCCCCTGTCCTGGGAGTGAGTGGGGAAATTGTGTGGGATTTGCTGCATCCACTGGTGGATCAAAGTTATCATGACCTCTTCATATATAACTTGTATACCAGTGTCTCTGCGTGAGGTACCGCAGCCTGTGATACAGTCTGCAAAAATCAGAGAGGCCTCCCAAAAACACTAATAAGGTAGCTGCTCAGAAAGGGCAAGAGCCGAGCCCAATGCAGCAATAACATTCTGGTGGTCAAGTACAAGGACAAGAGGGATGTCCTTTTCTTAACCACCATATGTGGTGATAGCAGCACCCCCACCACTGTGCGAAGTACCTCTACACAGCTCCACAAACCACACTGTGTACTGGGGTTCAACTTAAACATGGGGGAGTTGATCTCTCTGAGCAAGTCCTCCAGCAATACATTGCCATGAGAAAAGCCAAGATGTGGTGCAAGAATCTGGCCGTGCACATGGTATAGATGGCAATGTACAACGTCTTCGTGCTATAATGACGTGCACGCCAGACCGGGACCTTCATTCAGTTCCCGGAAGTAGTGATCAAAGCCCTTATATTTGGCAGTCAGGAAGGAGCGGGCCCCAGTACTTTCGGAACTGAAAGTGCCTTTGTTGTACCATGCCAACATTTCCTCGGTGAGATCCCTCAAACTGCAAAGAGAGGAAGGACGTAAAAGAGGTGCAAGGTGTTACAGAAGAGGGATAAGAAAGAACACTATTTATCAGTGTGACACCAGCCCTGAGAAACCTGGGTCTGTATATGAAAGACTGTTTCAGAGTCTACCACTCATCCATGGACTAATACATTTTTTTCTGACTTACACAACTCACATATGCCAACCTGACGAAAACCACATAATTCATATGCCAACCTGATGCTCTCTACACTACTCACATATGCCAGCCTGATGTACACTGCATAACTCACGTATACCACCACAAAATTCACATATCAGAAAAACACTAGATCAGTTCCAATATAGGGTCAGTAGTGAGGGAGTTTCCACTGTTTAGGCACATCAGGGGCTCTCCAAATGAGACATGACGCCTGCAGATCATGCCATCAAAGTCTGCATTCCAAAACCTCACTCCTTCTCGTCCGAGCCCTGCCGTGCGCCCAAACAGTAGTTTTCCTCCACATATAAGGTATCAGCATCAGTATTGCAGGACATACTAGGGAGTCCATTTTCTCCTGTTACCCTTGTGAAAAAAAAAAAAAAAATTGTGGCTAAAAGATCATTTTTGTGGAAAAAATGTAATCATTTTAGTTTCACAACTCAATGTTATAATTGTCTGTGAAGCACCTGGGGGTTCACTAATAGCTATCCAGGCAAATACTTTGCAAATAATTAAGGATGGGAGGCACCTAGGGAAATGCCCACAGACTAAACCAGATAGAGCAACAGGGCTGTCAATCAAAATGCTTTGGGTGCTATTTAAACAAAATAGGAGAAAAACAGCTTTGGGGTTGATATGATCTTTCCCCTTTCTATTTTTAGTTTTCATTATTCCTTCTCACTCATACGGTAAATTTATTTCTGGGTGAGTTCGAGTGGCCGGTGGTTAGTGGGTGATAATGGAGGATGTAATGACATCAGCTGATGATAATTAGTGAATTTAAATATCAGTGTTTAAATATTGTCTTCCCGTCCTCCTTGTTTTGATGAACTGTATATGTTGTACTATGCCATCTAGTACAGAAAATGTTCAGCACAGCCTAAAGGGGGGGAGGTGCATAGATATAGGTTCCCAAACCTTAATGCGTGAAGTAGTACTATGCCATCTGTCCCTCTGGTCAGGGGGAGGTGGAAAGTAATGTATAATTTTATGACTGTTATTTTTATAAATTGAATAAAGATGTGTTAATAAATAAAAAAAAAATTACACAGTGTAAATGCAGTGTCTGTGTAATGCAGGATAGAGCAGGTCCTCAGGAGGAATATATGCTCTTTGTAATTTGCCTCAACTTTACTGATGGGATGAGGATACAGAATAGTGGACCTCCCTAACTTCCTAATAGTTAATATGAAAATTGGTTTCCTATACTAAACAAACATTGGTAATGTTCTGTATAGCAAATAGTTTGGTGACTCCATGTTAGCCCTTGATATCCAGTGGCTGAATTTCAGTTTCTGTCACCCTGTTTTTTTAGGACGTCACTGTAGAGTAGAACAAAGGGTAGTCAGACATCTATTGTCTATGGGAGGTCCGGAAGTATGCAAGAGTTTGTACCAACGTTTAGGGTCCAACCACTGAAACGTCTCTGCAGAGCTCCGTCTTGAATGAAACGGTGGTTGAGCATGTACTGTACACATTTGCTCCATTCCTTCTATTGTGTTCCAAGCTTGGTTACAAACCCTTTAAAGGACCTCCAGTCCATTGGTTACAACACATACTGTTTGCTGTTTTTGTAGACTATAGCTGGCCATACATATTAGACTTATGTCTATCAAACCTGCCGATATCGACCGGATCATCTCATAGAGAATACAGAAGCGCTCGGTCAAATGAGTGCTCCTGTGTATGGGAGAGTTGCCTGATTTGGCTGTCAGTTGAACGATCTTTTGGCCACCTTATGTGTTGATAAATGGCTTGGTTCTTCTCCTACTGATGCTCAGTAGTTTAGAGTTCCAAATGTAGTTCCTGCGAACTCGAGGTTCAGAAAGTCTATGGCATTTATTTAGTTGGTGCCTCGTTTTCCAACTTTCACTGCTATAATCTTCAATGCCCAATAGTTTATTATCCAAACATATACTGTGAACAGTGGTTTGGGAGCCTAATGCTGATATCACATGGGCTAGAGATATAAGCCCCCTAGACTAATGTCACATCCCACTATATCGGGGTCTGTTAGCGACTGTCCTGTACAGAGCACAGGAACACTCGGCAGAGGGAGCGCTCCTGTATACAGAGGAGTCGGAAGAGATGCCTTCCGGCCAAATCATTGTTAGATAACAATTATTTATTCTATATGGTACCCAGGGTGGCCAACTGTACAGAAATTCCTGGACAGTCCACTAAAATATGGTACTTCTAACACCTATCCATAAAACAAAATTGATGCGTTTGAACATTTCTGGAAACTATAGAATCTTGTTCAGGCTTTTTTTTTACTGTACTTATCATCATTTTACAGCTCACAGTGATTGCAATTAATGCTTTCATATCAAAATTATGGGCTGCAAGCATGTATTATTTAGAAGCTTAATCATTTATCATGGCTTTTCAATGCATCCATAAAAATGTTGGCTGTTTTGGATTATTCGATAAGCTGTCCAAAAAAAAAAAAAAATCAAGTTGGCAACCCTGATATGTCCCCTTAGTTTTGCTCGCATCTCTTGGTTGGAAAGGGGTGCTATAAAGAGTGGGTGATACATTCGTTCCACTTTTATCCATTCAAACTCAATATTAATCAACGTCCTCTGTGGACGCTGCTTTTATGTAGCGACAAGGTTAGTGTGAAAATCATTAAAAAGATACAGGATCAGGACCTCAATTTTATAAAAGAACGTTGGTTCAAAGTGACATTAAATTTGGATTAAATGATTTCTTTATTGAGGAAAACATCTTCTCTTCTCTAAATCTGGGCTGTGAAGGCAGAACAAGCGCATTGTAAGCAGCTTTGGAATTTTAATGATGACTTTAAGATCAACGTCACTGTGTGCCAGTTTCGATAGCGCTAAACTGTGCTTAAATTCTCCAGTCTATGACCATACTGTATAATCTGAAAGTTGCTGACGTCAAATAATACTAAAAAAAAATATTTTTTAACTAACCACAGATGAACAGATGAAATAATATTGTTTGCATCAAAGTTTTCGATCTGGTGGCCATGAAAGCTTCCACGCCGTGAGTATGATATCCCATATTTCCTATGTTTGTTAATGCCAAGTCCAGCTATATTGGAGTATGAGTAAACATCGCTATATGGGCTGGTGCACGGGACCGATATTTTTGGACGAGTGCTATATGTGGTTTTCATGGATACTACTCCAACCGATGATATTTCATGGGGCTGTGCATATGTCTAAATTTTTCCTAGGACCACTTGAGGAAAAAAAATTAAAAAATCGGTGACATGTGTTGGATCAAAAGCAGCATTTCACGTCTATGGGTCTGTGAAAAAAATTGGACCAGACTCAGATCACATCCGAGTGTGGTACGAATACCATGGACTGGCAGAATGGAGGAGGTGGTGAACTTTTATTTTTTTCCTCTTCATGTCCAAGATAAACTGATGCAACTCTGATCAAACTCTGATCAAACTGTTCTCAGAATCTGAGCAGAATAATCGGACAGTTTTTCATGGATTAGCGTAAGATGGAGTAGTATGTAGTGGCAGCCTAAGTGGTTGTCACCTAAATTTTCCAGGAGCAAGTACAATGTGAAGGAGAATGACTCAATGAGTTAAGTAAGAGACAGAGAAGATGATGGAAATCTGCTTTAATCTACGTTTGAGACTTATACTGTGAAAGGGAGGAGGGAGCAGCAAAAGAAGACATCTGCACTCACAGTACTGGACTCCAGGGCCAAACTACGAAGAGTCGACAGAGATAGAAAAAATGGGTAAAAAAAACCCTTATCTCCATGTGATATGCAGTATTTCTAGCTGACCTGTACCTAATATGTGTCTACAGCTGCCTTAGAACGGATTGCCCACTTACTTTAAAAAAGGGTTTCTCAGATATGTCTGATGATTGTAGTGGAAACAACTATGTTGGCCAAAATCTGCAGTCAAAGGACCATGACTTAGGCCTACAACAAATATGGGAAATTTCACTTTCTCTAGGTAAGTTTACATAAGCGATCACAAGTTATAAAGAGATTTCAGTGCAGGTCCTTTATTCTTGGCCACCAATGCTATTATCTGAGGGGGCCACTACTAATAACATTTTTAAGTGTGGGCTCATTGGCAGTGATAAAATATAAAAAAAAATACTACCCAACTGGACACCTCACCGCTCCTCCTTCTGGCTGCTTCTTATTGGAGACGTAGGGGACCACTGCTGACAAATGAGTGACCGACTAGCTGCAGAGATCACCAGACACTCCTACTGAAAAAAACAGCTTCACAACTCTTTTTTTCTAGCTCAAATGGAATGTTGTTAATTGGTTGCAGTGGCCATCTGATGCCCCTACCAGAAAAGGTATCCAGGAGTCCAGTAGGTGACACTGGAAGCAGTATGGTTGTCAGAACGCGAACCCAGCAGCTCTTGTGCACCAGGTGGCAGCTCTTCTCTCTGAGCTATTCAACTCACTGAACAGTTCCTTGTTAAGCCAGATACTAATACCTGTGTTTTTTCTGATTGACTCCACCCTGATCGAACTCCCTATTTAAACCTGGTATTGCACTTCCTTCCTTGTGTGATTAATGAGCTCCCTACCTTTAGTCAAGTTTCCTTTCACCTGCTCCTTTATTCCAAGATTATACTGCTGCTTCTGTGTACTGACCCCTGGCTATTCCTGACTACGCTACCTGATGATCCCTTAACTACATTGCTGCTTCTGTATACTGACTCCTGGCTATTCCTGACTATGCTACCAGCTGATCCTTTAACTACATTGCTGCTTCTGTTTACTGACTCCTGGCTATTCCTGACTACATTACCAGCTGATCCTTTAACTACATTGCTTCTCCTGTATACTGACCCCTGGCTATTCCTGACTACATTACCTGATGATCCCTTAACTACATTGCTGCTCCTGTATACCGACCCCTGGCTATTCCTGACTACGCTACCTGATGATCCTTTAACTACATTGCTGCTCCTGTGTACTGATCCCTGGCTATTCCTGACTACACTACCTACTGATCCTTTAACTACATTGCTGCTCCTGTGTACTGACCCCTGGCTATTCCTGACTACATTACCTGCTGATCCTTTAACTACATTGCTGCTCCTGTGTACTGATCCCTGGCTATTCCTGACTACGCTACCAACTGATCCTTTAACTACATTGCTGCTTCTGTATGCTGACTCCTGGCTATTCCTGACTACACTACCTGCTGATCCTTTAACTACATTGCTGCTCCTGTGTACTGATCCCTGGCTATTCCTGACTACGCTACCAACTGATCCTTTAACTACATTGCTGCTTCTGTATGCTGACTCCTGGCTATTCCGGACTACACTACAGGCTGATCCTTTAACTACATTGCTGCTTCTGTATACTGACTCCTGGTTATTCCTGACTACACTACCTGCTGATCCTTTAACTACATTGCTGCTTCTGTATACTGACTCCTGGCTATTCCTGACTACACTACCTGCTGATCCTTTAACTACATTGCTGCTTCTGTTTACTGACTCCTGGCTATTCCTGACTACAGTACCGGCTGATCCTTTAACTACATTGCTGCTCCTGTATACTGACTCCTGGTTATTCCTGACTACGCTACCTGCTGGTGCTGCCCCTAATAGTTGCAATACCACTACTCCAACCCAGGTCAGTTCATAACAATGGTTTTCCATTTTAGCAACGCCATGAGCTCATTGTTAAAAAATTTATAAATAACGGACAACCCCTTTAGTCTGTAATGTGGACATGTTTTAGCTTTTCCATTACACCTTATTTTAATATTTAAACAAAAAAAAAATGTATTATGTATCACTATATTGCATCCTGTATTGCATGTTCTAACCCAATGGCAAATCTAAAGGGGCCAGATTAACAACATCATACGCCCTTATTATAGGCAAGGAGGAGGAGGGCACCATGTTATAGATCTGTCCTAGGTCATGGCTGAGAGTCATGCCGTGAGAGAGTAAGGAGCAGCCAGCAGGAAACGCACAAAGCAGCTCTACAGATCTACATTAGGTTAGGGTTACTTAATAGAGCTATGGACACAAAATACATAAGCAGTAAGAAGATTGGGGAAGATGATCCAAAATCTGCAGCATTTTTATCTCCAGTACAACTAATAAGCCTACAGCTGCTTCAGTTTTTCCCTTTTTTAATGGGGTACTAGAATCAATTTTGGGCTGGAATCTCCATGGATGTTTGTAATAAACAGGCTACGAGCACAGGAACATCTTTACTTTTTTTTTTTACAGGTGTTCTAAGATGAGAGTGCAAACTATGATTGGTTTTGTTGCACTACTGAGCATTGCAGACCCTCCCTTACAGTGGGATTCCAAGCTCGCAGACCTCCACCAATGTTATGTCATCGATGCATGAAAATATTTTGACGTTGTTGGGAATCCGTGAACCTCGAACTTTAACAAAACAGACATATAGCTATTCAGCAACTGAGAAGACCAACTCGTATGGCTGGCCTATGATAAGGTACTATGCAGGAAAACCAGACAAGGCAAATAATAATTAAAGGTGTCGTCATGAATTTAAGGGTTATTCTCAACATCAATCTTCAAGAGCGCAGTCTGCCTCCTGTCTTCATACTTGCCAGGGGGTAGAGTGCTCCTGATTGATTGACAGTTTAGTCCTGTGGCTCGAATTGTGTTTTCCCCAATGTTGCAACTTTGCCTTTGCAGCACCGGAGGAGCACATGGCACCTCTTCTGTTTCAGAGCGACGCTAACAAGCTATATAGAAAACAGCCTGTAAGCACTGCACTCCTTGCTTAGGAGACCAACCACATTGAGAAAAGAGAATTTTTAATACCAAGTAAATTGCACATTTGCTTCTTTTCACTAGAACCTTACAACTTGAATGTGCGCCAGAAGAAGCGTGCACTCATGCGAAACATCTCTGCCTGCAATCCTGTGTTCAAAACAGTGGTGAATGCTGCTCCTCTTGCTCTCCTCTAAATCCTATGACCCATTTAAAATAGTCTGTTTTTTTATAAGCAGTGCCAATTTTTAACAAATAATAATAATCTGTAATTTTAACACCGCTATGGTAGGACACAACCCTCCTTGCTAATGGCCTCTAAATTATGTCTAAGCTTTTTGCAGCCACAATTAATTTCCAACTCATTACATTCTTCTTATTTTATATTTATCACAAGAATTTGTTCAAAAAAATGATGTGGCTCCGAAGGGGAGAAGTAGCGTTATAGGAGTCGGTGCAGTAATATATTATGCGAGCTGTTAATACATTTAAACTGTAGGGTCTATTACTATGGATGTATTTTCACCATGTCTGGCAGGAGTAATTAACATAGCCTAATAAAGCAGTGATGCCTATGCAAGCAGTATAACTTACCGGTGATATATTACGGAGCGCGCATCGGAGCGGCCTCCCACTTGTTCTGCGGGCGTTTACTTAATCAAGATCCGCACAAGTGAAAAATGGTCATTAGGCTCTCAGTGAGCATTGCATAAATATAAATTATAATTTAAAGAAATGTTCTTCTTCTACTAATGAAATGCAGCATAATTTACTTCATTTAGCCGTCACATATACACAGATATAAACGTCAATTTAGCAAAGTGCTTAATTTAGGTAACTTCTCGCATACTAACAAGCATCTGTTTTCGTGAAGCCAGATGCAGACTGTAATTCCACCTTGAGCATAGAGTAAAAATGGAACAAAATTAAAAGCAGTCTTTCCAAAACAAATTAAATATGTATAATGCATGTGTAACGTTGTGTATAGACTGGAGGAGAGAGTCTAATGCCCATGGTATTATTATACTTCTTTACATTTTTTTTTTCATTTTCTAAAAGATCAGTTCTTTCTTGTTTCAAAACCTGCACACTCCTCCTCTGCTGCTGTAATAAGTCAAGTGACGTGATTGGCTACAAAATGTTCTACCACGCCCATTTCATGACTCCTGTCACAGGAAGCCTTGGCTTCAATAACATAAACATCTCATGCCCTTTCTCAAAATCAACATACTCCACTTCTGCTGCTGAAATGTACCCATTCATTTAATTGGCAACAAGATGTTATAACATCCCTGATCACTCTATAAACATTCCCTTGTCACATGAAGATATGCCTTAATGCAAGAGTAGACAGGTCACTGCCTCCATCAAGATCAACAGACATCTCTCTTGCTGCTGTAATCGGTCAACTGATCTGAATTGGATACAGAATGTTCTGGTACCTTCAATTGCATAATGAAGCATTGTTTTCATAGTTACAATAGTGGAATGGTCACTGCATCCCACAAGATCATCACACTCTACTCCTGCAGTTGTAATCACACCATAGACTTGATTGGCTACAGGATATTCTATCCTGACAATTTCTTATCTCTGTCCCGCTACATGAAGTCCGTTATTAGGATAATAATATGAGTGGACAGGCCACTGACTGCTACAAAATCAAAGAAATATAATAGTAGTGCGCACACAGTCAATTGGTTGAGGTGCTGGTGAAATGGGCTTGGAAGCCAAAGGACAATGGTTCACTGCACACTCTTGTTACCATTTGTAAGACTGGTTCAATTTTTTGTTTGGATGGATTATTGTAATAAAAATATTTGCATCAACTATTCCCAAGAGTGTGCGGAGAACCATTGGCTATTGCTACAAAATCAAGACAAGTTTCTCCTGCGGCTAAAACCAGTTCAGTGATCTGAATGCCTACCGAATATTCTACCGCCATCCAATTCATATCTTTTCACCTGTCACAATAAACTCTGCCTTCACTAACATATTAACATGAACGGACAGGTCACAGCTAGTGATGAGCGAGTGTACTCGTTGCACGGGTTTGCCCGAGTATGCTCGGGTGTCCTCCGAGTATTTGTGACTGCTCGGAGATTTAGTTTTTGTCGACACAGCTGCATGATTTGCAGCTGCTGGACAGCTTGAGTAGATGTGGGGGGTGCCTGTTTGTTAGGGAAGCCTCACATGTATTCAGGCTGTCTAGCAGTCGCAAATGATGCAGCTGCGTTGACACAAACTAAATCTGCGAGCACTAACAAATACTCAGAGATCACCCGAGCAACGAGTACACTCGCTCATCACTAGTCACAGCTAAACACGAGTGAATAAATTTGAGTGGAATTTGACTCCAATTTTACAAAAATCTGCATTCACCAAAATACGAAATTTCTATAATTTCATTCATGGATTCAGCAAAATGTTGGCCATCGTCTGCCATTTTTCTGAACTGTAAAAGGCCATAAAAGTATAAATAAATCCTTATACTCCCCTTACCGCTCCTTAATCCGTCATCCCGTCCTTGTCGCATCTTCAGATTGTCACCGCTCTCAAAGAATTCCCCGCACCTCTCACAATGGGCTTCATTAGGTCCCCTGAGCATGTGCACACGAGGTTATGTCGCATGTCATGGCGTTAATACCTTTGGCACGCGATTGCGCAGAACCCGGCAAATTCATCAACGGTGACGGTGAGGAGTAGAGGAGCGGAGGAGAAGGTGAGCAGGGAGGTGAATATGAGGATTTTCTTTATTCTTTACATATTGCATTTATTAAGCTCTGGGGTCTGAAGACACCCCGAAGTATAATAAAGTACATTAAATTAGCAGAAATTAACTTCTCAGCAATTCAAATTTCCCGTAAAAATTTGAGCGATCTGGTGAATTTAAATTTTGCCTAATCCATTTATCTCTAGTCACTGGCTTCCACAAGATCATCACACTTCTATCTCGCTGCTGTAGTAAGTCCATGACGTGACTGCCTACACATTATTCTATCACAATCCACTTTATGACTTTTCTTCAGGCACAATAAGCCCTGTCCTCACTTACATAATAACATAAGTGGACAGGTCACTTTCTCCTACAATATGAACACATTCTTCCCATGCTGCTGTCATCATTCCGTGTAGGGATTAGCTACGAAGTGCAGTTTGTAAATAAATCCTCATTTTATTTTCTAAGAAATGTATCTAGTTAAGAATTCCCTCATATTTCCTTAACCCTGTATAATTTGAGTGGAATTTTTTTTAATACAGTAAAGGGATATCGTTCCATTTTAGTCTCTTTCTTGTCATTGAAGTTTTGCTTAGAAGAAGACTATACTACCAAATTACTGTTTCCACATAGCACTGAACAATTGATGCCACTGTGAGAGCTAGATAAGTCCTGCCGTGATGAATGGCCTTGTAAAAGAAAAAAATCAATCCATAGAAGCTTGTATCGGCACTCTCAGCACAATAATTCCCGTGCAGCATCAAAAGAAAAAATATCTATGTCCAAATTAAATATATCACAGTCAAAAAAATTAAACATATATAGAAAGATGGAAATGTATTCGGCACTCATCTGTGCAACCAACACGTTACTTTATTCCAAACATTAACACATTCAATAGTAAGTGATACAATGTTGTGTATCATCCTATAAATATGATACACAACTATGTATATATCAAATTCAAATTGTATTTATTAACAAATTATAATAATCACATTATTATTATTATTATTATTATTATTGTATCCAATTGATGTGACCTCCTGTCAATTTTATCTTTGTTGAGTTTTTTTCCATTCTGCTTTTATTATTTTATAATTTGGTAATAAATCAAATTAGAATGTTATATATATATATATATATATATATATATATATATATATATATATTTACAGTTGTGTATCATATTTATAAGGTTATTCCAAACATGTTACAAACAAAGAATGTGGAATACCAAGCGCTTCTTCTTACCGTGGCCTTTGGCGCCATACCTCCTCTACTAAAACCCTCGTTACACACTTGCCACCCAATCGGCTGGCGACTTGGAGCCACGATTACACCTTATACCCTGCCGACAGGCTATACATGTATTTTTTGTTATTGTATATTCTTGTCTTTTATTGTACACACTTTTCCATCTGCTCCTGTGTACACTGCTATGGATTGCCTTATGGATTACATAAATAAAAATCTAATATCACTGGACACTTGGCAGTAACTACTGTGAGTAGGTAAATAAATGAGCAATAAATTAATAAGAAGCCAACCGTTCCTCATAGAAAAAGGTTGTTCTATGTATTTTTCAAGCTAGTGAAAGAGTCAGAGACTTTGTGCTCCGTCACAACTCTTAACAGTATGGGTGTCTTGGGAACACCGATTCTTTTAACAACGTAGCAGACAAGGCGGCCCATGACCAGAGAGGCCCTTCGGTCATTTGCCAGAATTGCCGGATGGCCAGTCCGGCCCTGTCTGTGATCAAAGGGCCTAAACTCACTTCTGTGGGTTCAAGTGCCCAGATTTTCGGTCTTCGGCCACATGCACATGGTCAGTATTTTACATCAGTACCTGTAAGCCAAAACCAGGAGTGGATGATAATACAGAAGTGGTGCATACAGGGGCGTAACTACCGCGGTCGCAGGGGTCGCAATTGCGACAGGGCCCGCAGTGCTTAGGGGCCCCTAAGAACTCTGAGCTACAAAATGGGCCGCCGGCCCTTTATAAACCTTCTTTACAGGCCCTGGTGCGCGTGCACTCTCTCAGTGCATGCGCGATCACGGGTGGGACTGCACTTGTCACGGCAGCAGAGCCCCTCCACCGCAGAGAGCCGCACACCACAACTATGGCTGCAGCTGCTCTGTGCGCACAGGACCTAGGATGAGGTCACAGGAGGGGAGGAGTCGGAGTCACATGATCAAGGGCTTCCGTGTAGTGCAGGACAGTAGTGCAGTGCTGGTTGTCATCATGCTGGAGGAGGGTAAGCTTTTGTGTGAGGTCAGGAGGGGTTTGTGTGGATGTAGCAGAGCAGTGTGTGTATGAGGTGTACGGAGCGGAGCCGGGTGTGTATGAGGTGTACGGAGCGGAGCCGTGTGTGTATGAGGTGTACGGAGCGGAGCCGGGTGTGTATGAGGTGTACGGAGCGGAGCCGTGTGTGTATGAGGTGTACAGAGCGGAGCAGTGTGTGTATGAGGTGTACGGAGCGGAGCCGTGTGTGTATGAGGTGTACAGAGCGGAGCAGTGTGTGTATGAGGTGTACGGAGCGGAGCCGTGTGTGTATGAGGTGTACAGAGCGGAGCAGTGTGTGTATGAGGTGTACAGAGCGGAGCCGTGTGTGTATGAGGTGTACAGAGCGGAGCAGTGTGTGTATGAGGTGTACAGAGCGGAGCAGTGTGTGTATGAGGTGTACGGAGCGGAGCCGTGTGTGTATGAGGTGTACGGAGCGGAGCCGGGTGTGTATGAGGTGTACAGAGCGGAGCAGTGTGTGTATGAGGTGTACGGAGCAGAGCCGTGGGTGTATGAGGTGTACAGAGCGGAGCAGTGTGTGTATGAGGTGAACAAGGCGGAGCCGGGTGTGTATGAGGTGTACAAGGCAGAGCTGGGTGTGTATGAGGTGTACAAGGCAGAGCTGGGTGTGTATGAGGTGTACGGAGCGGAGCCGTGTGTGTATGAGGTGTACAAGGCAGAGCTGGGTGTGTATGAGGTGTACAAGGCAGAGCTGGGTGTGTATGAGGTGTATGGAGCGGAGCCGTGTGTGTATGAGGTGTACAAGGCGGAGCTGGGTGTGTATGAGGTGTACAAGGCAGAGCTGGGTGTGTATGAGGTGTACGGAGCGGAGCTGTGTGTGTATGAGGTGTACAAGGCAGAGCTGGGTGTGTATGAGGTGTACAAGGCAGAGCTGGGTGTGTATGAGGTGTATGGAGCGGAGCCGTGTGTGTATGAGGTGTACAAGGCGGAGCTGGGTGTGTATGAGGTGTACGGAGCGGAGCCGTGTGTGTATGAGGTGTACAAGGCGGAGCCGGGTGTGTACGAGGTGTACGGAGCGGAGCCGTGTGTGCAAGGTGTGCGGAGCGGAGCCGTGTGTACGAGGTGTACGGAGCGGAGCCATGTGTGTACGAGGTATACGGAGCGGAGCCGTGTGTGCAAGGTGTACGGAGCGGAGCCGTGTGTGTACGAGGTGTACGGAGCGGAGCCGTGTGTGTACGAGGTGTACGGAGCGGAGCCGTGTGTGTACGAGGTGTACGGAGCGGAGCCGTGTGTGTACGAGGTGTACGGAGCGGAGCCGTGTGTATGAGGTATACGGAGCGGAGCCGTGTGTGTACGAGGTGTACGGAGCGGAGCCGTGTGTGTACGAGGTGTACGGAGCGGAGCCGTGTGTATGAGGTATACGGAGCGGAGCCGTGTGTGTACGAGGTGTACGGAGCGTAGCCGTGTGTGTACGAGGTGTACGGAGCGGAGCCGTGTGTGTACGAGGTGTACGGAGCGGAGCCGTGTGTATGAGGTATACGGAGCGGAGCCGTGTGTGTACGAGATGTACGGATCGGAGCCGTGTGTGTACGAGGTGTACGGATCGGAGCCATGTGTGTACGAGGTATACGGAGCGGAGCCGTGTGTGCAAGGTGTACGGAGCGGAGCCGGGTGTGTACGAGGTGTACGGAGGGGAGCCGCATGTGCAATGTGTACGGAGCTCAGCCGCGTGTGTAGGAGTAACTATGTGTGGCCATTATACTGTAGGCAATATCATGTGTGGCCAATTGTACAGTATGGAGCATCATGTGTGGCCATTGTACAGTATAGAGCACTATGTGTGGCCATTGTACAGTATGGACAGGGGCGTAACTACCGCGGTTGCCACTGCGACCGGGCCCGGCAGGTCAGGGGCCCGGGGCCGGCAGGTCAGAGCAGGGCCGGACTGGCCATCGGGCACTTCTGGCAAATGCCAGAAGAGCCGGTGCCAGTCATGGGCTGCTCGATCCGCCTCCCCCCGCCACCGACTCACCCCCCCCGCCGTCGCATTCAACTATACCGGCGTCTATGACGCCGGTACAGTTAAATGCAATGACGGAGGAGAGAGCGTCTACAGACGCTCCCTCTCCCATCATTCCCCGCTCTGCCTCTGACACTGCAGGTGCGCGATGACGTCATATCATCGCGCACCTGCTGTGTCCCGGGCAGACTGCAGCCGAGCCTGAGATCGGAGCAGGAAGCAACGCTGGCAAGAGGAAAGGTAAGGAGAGTGTTTTTTTGTTTTTTTTACTGGACTGTGGGGGCATTCTCGGGGGGGCGAGAGATGCGGGCTGTGCTGTATAGACCACTGTGCGGGCTGTGCTGGATAGACCACTGTGCGGGCTGTGCTGGATAGACCACTGTGCGGGCTGTGCTGGATAGACCACTGTGCGGGCTGTGCTGGATAGACCACTGTGCGGGCTGTGCTGGATAGACCACTGTGCGGGCTGTGCTGGATAGACCACTGTGCGGGCTGTGCTGGATAGACCACTGTGCGGGCTGTGCTGGATAGACCACTGTGCGGGCTGTGCTGGATAGACCACTGTGCGGGCTGTGCTGGCACCCAACACCATATTGCAGTGCAGGGGATTCCTCCTGCACAGCAACAGTCCGAGGCGTATCTAGGGGAAGGGGGCAGCCGGGGCACGTGAGAGACAGGAAGCAGCTCCAGTCATCACGATGAGACAGCTTCTCAATCTGTTTTTTCCCCCTCATACATCTCATGTACCTCTGAATGAGATCGTATTTAAGAGAAAGCCAAAATAACCCCGGGACAGAAGGCGAGAGCAGGGGGGAGGTGCGGGACAGAGCCGCTTTAGTCAGGAGAAGCTGAGGAGCTGCAGCCGGTTTACATCAGCCACCCCTGTACCAGAGAGGAGATTGTGAGTTGTGTATATGAGCTGGTATCTCTGGTGTGTGTGTGTGTGTGTGTGTGTGTGTGTGTGTGTGTGTGTGTGTGTGTGTGTGATATCTGTAGTATGTGTGTGTGTGATATCTGTAGTGTGTGTGTGATAACTGTAGTATGTGTGTGATATCTGTAGTATGTCTGTGTGTGTGTGATATCTGTAGTGTGTGTGTGATATCTGTAGTGTGTGTTTGATATCTGTAGTGTGTGTGTGATAACTGTAGTATGTGTGTGATATCTGTAATATGATGTGTGTGTGTGATATCTGTAGTGTGTGTGTGATATCTGTAGTGTGTGTGTGATATCTGTAGTATGTGTGTATGTGTGATATCTGTAGTGTGTGTGTGATATCTGTAGTATGATGTGTGTGTGTGTGTGTGTGATATCTGTAGTGTGTGTGTGATATCTGTAGTGTGTGTGTGTGAGGCAGCGGCGTAACTACCACGGTCACAGCTGCAAGCGGCTCTGGCAGGTCAGGGGGCCGTGTGTCCCCTTGAGCCTGTCTCCCTTATGCTTGTGTCCCCATGTGCCAGTCTCCCTTGCCCATTAGTCCCTGTGTGTCCCCATGTGCCTGTCTCCTATGTCCCCTTGTGCTTGTGTCAGTCTCCTTTGTCCCCTTGTGCTTGTGTCAGTCTCCTTCGCCCACTAGTCCCTGTGTGTCAGTCTCCCTTTCCCACTAGTCCCTGTGTGTCCCCTTGTGCCTGTCTCCCTTGTCCCCTTGTGCTTGTCCCTTGTCCCCGTGTGTCCCCGTGTGCCAGTCTCCCTTGTCCACTAGTCCCCATGTGCCCTTTGTGTCAGTCTCCCTTGCCCACTTGTCCCCATGTGCCCCTTGTGTCAGTCTCCCTTGCCCACTAGTCCCCTTGTAACCTTCTCCCCTGCCTCCTAGCCCCCATGTGTCCCCTTGTGCCTGTCTTCCTTGCCCACTTGTGCCCTCTCCCCTGCCCCCTAGTCACCATTTGCTCGTGTCTTTCTCACTGCCCCTGTATGGAGGGGCTGCATTATACTATGAGGGGGGCTGCATTGTATTCTATGGGGGTTACATTGAATTTTATGGCGGGGGGGGCCCCATTTGGAAGTTCGCACCGGGGCCCATAACTTTGTAGTTACGCCACTGGGTGCATATGTTTCTATTATACTTTTCCTCTGATTGTTCCACTCCTGATTTTGGCTACAAATACTGATGTAAAATACTGACCAAATACTGACCGTGTGAAAAACAAAGAAGTGTAATATAAAATCGAATTATGGATAATCATAATGGTGTTTGGTGTGTCCAGGATGGTGAAATTGAACTTGGAAATATGGTGGTCATATTATTCTACTAGGAGGGACTGTAGGAAAATATAACAAATTACAATCATGTCTTTGCACCAATTTTCCATGCTTCCTCTCACTATGGCCAAGAAAGGGGTGAGATGTGGATGAGACCCAATATCCAATCCGGAAAAACTCATTGTCAGACCCGTGAGATACAACATGCATTGTAGATCTGTCCTCATTTCTGCCAGGACATCTCACAGATTCCATCCGTCAGAAGTTTCTGTATGTAACCCTTTTATTTTTGCACTGTTTGGGCCTAATATAGATGTCTCTTCATTTTTTTTTTCATTTATTTGTAACTTTATTAGCACCGTACCTCTTTTTTGTATATTAAATCTACAATGTAATACGTTTGTTACTTGCTGCTCTAAACGTACCCACAACCTACAGATCTTCAGACCAAGTTAACCCTTTCTGGCATATCTGTCATATTTACTCTACAGATAACAACTGTTCCATCTGCATTGTCCTCTATGGATTTGAGGAGATTTTGAGAGGATAGCCTCACAGCCCCATTTATTTATACTATTTTGTCCTTTTGCAACTTACTGTATATATTTCTTTAGATTGTGTGACATAATCTTTGGCCATATTATATATAAACTTCTGATCACATGTACATTTTGTACATATTATGCAAAGCAAAAAAAAATCTATTTGGTTGAAACGTTAATGTTGGAATATAATCTGTCTTTCCTTGCCGAAGCAAATAAAACTGGAGAATTAAAAAAGCATTTTTATTGTCTATAAACTTTATCGTTCTGGGATTACAAATCATTTTAGTATTTCACATTTCTTCCTGCTGTTCCTCTCATGTTTGGAATAAAGTAACTGACTTTTTCATACATTGGTGAGTGTCGCATCTGTTTCTGTCTACTTGGATATATTTATTTCTTTGTAACAGAAAAAAGAGCATCCCGGAGTAATGCTATAAAAAGCACCATAATTATACAATTAAAGAAACAAGACAGAAGAAGAATCAACACCTTGGAAATGTGGTGCGGGAGAAGGAGGTTATCAATACCATGGATGGCAAGAAGAACAAGCATCAATTTTGGAACGAATTAAGCTAGACAATGTCACTCAAAGCAAAGGATCACCAAACTACAACTTGCTTATTGTGGACAAATCATACGAAGAGAGCAATCACTGGAGAAGGACATCATGGTCGGAAGACCAGAAGGAACAAGAAGACCAGCAACCAGATGGCTTGTTATAATCAAGACTATAGCAGAGAAGAACCTGGTGGACCTGTCTAGGCTTGTACAAGATCAATCTTCCTACAGATCACTCATAGAATCATAGAATGTTAGAGTTGGAAGGGACCTCTAGAGTCATCGTGTCCAACCCCCTGCTCAATGCAGGATTCACTAAACCATCTCAGACAGATGTCTGTCCAGCCTCTGTTTGTCCATCAAGTCGCCATGGCTCAAGCCCAAGCCAAACGCTGCTAAAAAAAATATATGCATCTAGTTCTATCTGTCTTTCTGTCTGTAAAGTAAAGAAAAGTGAAAAAGTGGGCAGCACTCAATAGCAAATGGCATGCAAAAGACAGGTGTCTTTAACCCCTTCATGACCCAGCCTATTTTGGCCTTAATGACCTTGCCGTTTTTTGCAATTCTGACCAGTGTCCCTTTATGGGGTAATAACTCAGGAACGCTTCAACGGATCCTAGCGATTCTGAGATTGTTTTTTCGTGACATATTGGGCTTCATGTTAGTGGTAAATTTAGGTCGATAATTTCTGAGTTTATTTGTGAAAAAAACGGAAATTTGGCGAAAATTTTGAAAATTTCGCAATTTTCACATTTTGAATTTTTATTCTGTTAAACCAGAGAGTTATGTGACACAAAATAGTTAATAAATAACATTTCCCACAAGTCTACTTTACATCAGCACAATTTTGGAAACAATTTTTTTTTTTTGCTAGGAAGTTATAAGGGTTAAAATTTGACCATTTTTTTTAGGGACCACCTCACATTTGAAGTCAGTTTGAGGGTCCTATATGGCTGAAAATACCCAATAGTGACACCATTCTAAAAACTGCACCCCTCAAGGTGCTCAAAACCACATTCAAGAAGTTTATTAACCCTTCAGGTGTTTCACAGCAGCAGAAGCAACATGGAAGTAAAAAATGAACATTTAACTTTTTAGTCACAAAAATGATCTTTTCGCAACAATTTTTTTATTTTCCCAATGGTAAAAGGAGAAACTGGACCACGAACGATGTTGTCCAATTTGTCCTGAGTACGCTGATACCTCATATGTGGGGGTAAACCACTGTTTGGGCACACGGCAGGGCTTGGAAGGAAAGGAGCGCCATTTGACTTTTTGAATGAAAAATTGGCTCCAATCTTTAGCGGACACCATGTCGTGTTTGGAGAGCCCCCGTGTGCCTAAACATTGGAGCTCCCCCACAAGTGACCCCATTTTGGAAACTAGACCCCCCAAGGAACTTATCTAGAAGCATAGTGAGCACTTTAAACCCCCAGGTGCTTCACAAATTGATCCGTAAAAATGAAACAGTACTTTTTTTTCACAAAAAAATTATTTTAGCCTCAATTTTTTCATTTTCACATGGGCAACAGGATAAAATAGATCCTAAAATTTGTTGGACAATTTCTCCTGAGTACACCGATACCTCACATGTGGGGGTAAACCACTACTTGGGCACATGGTAAGGCTCGGAAGGGAAGGCGCGCCATTTGACTTTTTGAATGAAAAACTATCTCCATCGCTAGCGGACACCATGTCACGTTTGGAGAGCCCCTGTGTGCCTAAACATTGGAGCTCCCCCACAAGTGACCCCATTTTGGAAACTAGACCCCCCAAGGAACTTATCTAGAAGCATAGTGAGCACTTTAAACCCTCAGGTGCTTCACAAATTGATCTGTAAAAATGAAAAAGTACTTTTTTTTCACACAAAATTTCTTTTAGCCTCAATTTTTTCATTTTCACATGGGCAACAGGATAAAATGGATCCTAAAATTTGTTGGGCAATTTCTCCTGAGTACGCCGATACCTCATATGTGGGGGTAAACCACTGTTTGGGTGCACGGCAAGGCTCGGAAGGGGAGGAGGGCCATTTGACTTTTTGAATGGAAAATTAGCTCCAATCGTTAGCGGACACCATGTCGCGTTTGGAGAGCCCCTGTGTGCCTAAACATTGGAGCTCCCCTACAAGTGACCCCATTTTGGAAACTAGACCCCCCAAGGAACTTATCTAGATGCATAGTGAGCACTTAAAACCCCCAGGTGCTTCACAGAAGTTTATAACGCAGAGCCGTGAAAATAAAAAATAATTTTTCTTTCCTCAAAAATGATTTTTAGCCCAGAATTTTTTATTTTCCCAAGGGTAATAGGAGAAATTGGACCCCAAATGTTGTTGTCCAGTTTGTCCTGAGTATGATGATACCCCATATGTGGGGGTAAACCACTGTTTGGGCGCACAGCAAGGCTCGGAAGGGAAGGCACGCCATTTGGCTTTTAGAATGGAAAATTAGCTCCAATCATTAGTGGACACCATGTCGCGTTTGGAGAGCCCCTGTGTGCCTAAACATTGGAGCTCCCGCACAAGTGACTCCCATTTTGGAAACTAGACCTCCCAAGGAACTAATCTAGAAGTGTGGTGAGCTCTTTAAACCCCCAAGTGCTTCACAGAAGTTTATAACGCAGAGCCATGAAAATAAAAAATAATTTTTCTTTTCTCAAAAATGATTTTTAGCCCACAATTTTTTATTTTCCCAAGGGTAACAGGAGAAATTGGACCCCAAAAGTTGTTGTCCAGTTTCTCCTGAGTACGCTGATACCCCATATGTGGGGGTAAACCACTGTTTTGGCACACGTCGGGGTTCGGAAGGGAAGTAGTGACATTTTGAAATGCAGACTTTGATGGAATGCTCTGCGGGCATCAGGTTGCGTTTGCAGAGCCCCTGATGTGCCTAAACAGTAGGAACTCCCCACAAGTGACTCCATTTTGGAAACTAGACCCCCAAGGGAACTTATCTAGATGTGTGGTGAGCACTTTGAACCCCCAAGTGCTTCACAGAAGTTTATAACGCAGAGCCGTGAAAATAATAAATGTGTATCCTTTCCTCAAAAATATTTTTTTAGCCCAGAATTTTTTATTTTTGCAAGGGTAACAGGAAAAATTTGACCCCAATAGTTGTTGTCCAGTTTCTCCTGAGTACGCTGATACCCCATATGTGTGGGTAAACCACTGTTTGGGCACATGCCGGGGCTCGGAAGGGAAGTAGTGACGTTTTGGAATGCAGACTTTGATGGAATGGTCTGCGGGCATCATGTTACATTTGCAGAGCCCCTGATATGCCTAAACAGTAGAAACCTCCCACAAGTGACCCCATTTTGGAAACTAGACCCCCCAAGGAACTTATCTAGATGTGTGGTGAGCACGTTCAACCCCCAAGTGCTTCACAGAAGTTTACAACGCAGAGCCGTGAAAATAAAAAATAATTGTTCTTTCCTCAAAAATTATGTTTTAGCAAGTAATTTTTTTTTTTAAAGGGTAACAGGAGAAATTTAACCCCAACAGTTGTTGCCCAGTTTGTCTTGAGTACGATGGTACCCCATATGTGGGGGTAAACCACTGTTTGGGCGCACGTAGGGGCTTGGAAGGGAGGTAGCACCATTTCACTTTTTGAACGCAAGATTGGCTGGAATCAATGGTGGCGCCATGTTGCGTTTGGAGACCCCTGATGTGCCTAAACAGTGGAAACCCCTCAATTCTAACTTCAACACTAACCCCAACACACCCCTAATCCTAATCCCAACTGTAGCCATAGCCCTAATCACAACCCTAACCCCAACACACCCCTAACCACAACCCTAACCCCAACACACCCGTAACCCTAATTCCAACCCTAACCCTAATCCTAACCCTAATCCCAACCCTAACCCTAATCCCAACCCTAACCACAACTGTAACCCCAACACACCCCTAACCCTATCCGTAACCCTAACCACAAGCCTAATCTTAACCCTATTTCCAACCCTAGCCCTAATTCCAACCCTAACCCTAAGGCTATGTGCCCACGTTGCGGATTCGTGTGAGATTTTTCCGCACGATTTTTGAAAAATCTGCAGGTAAAAGGCATTGCGTTTTACCTGCGGATTTACAGTGGATTTCCAGTGTTTTTTTGTGCGGATTTCACCTGCGGATTCCTATTGAGGAACAGGTGTAAAACGCTGCGGAATCCGCACAAAGAATTGACATGCTGCGGAAAATACAAAGCAGCGTTTCTGCACGGAATTTTCCGCACCATGGGCACAGCGGATTTGGTTTTCCATAGGTGTACATGGTACTGTAAACCTGATGGAAAACTGCTACAAATTCGCAGCGGCCAATCCGCTGCGGATCCGCGGCCAATCCGCTGCGGATCCGCGGCCAAATCCGCACTGTGTGCACATGCCATAACCCTAACCCTACCCCTAACCCTACCCGTAACCCTAACCCTACCCCTAACCCTAACCCTACCCCTAGTTCTAACCCTAGTTCTAACCTTAACCCTAGTGGAAAAAGAAAAAAATATATTTTCTTTATTTTATTATTGTCCCTACCTATGGGGGTGATAAAGGGGGGGGTTTATTTATTATTTTTTTATTTTGATCGCTGTGATAGAACCTATCACAGCGATCAAAATGTACTTTTACCGAATCTGCCGGCTGGCAGATTCGGCGGGCGCACTGCGCATGCGCCCGCCATTTTCCAAGATGGCGGCGCCCATAGAGAAGACGGCCGGACACCGGGAGGGACATCAAAGCTAGGTAAGTATGAGGGGGGGGCATCGGAACACGGGGGGGGATCGGAGGACCGGGGCAGCGGACAGGAGGACCGGGGGAGCGGACAGGAGGGAGAAGGGGAGCGGACAGGAGATCGGGGCAGAAAGGAAGACAGGGGGGGCGATCGGTGGCGGTGGGGGGGGGGCAGATCGGGGTCTCCAGCCATGGCAGATGGTATTGCAGCATTGGCCATGGCTGGATTGTAATATTTCACCATTTTCATAGGTGAAATATTACAAATCGCTCTGATTGGCTGTTTCACTTTCAACAGCCAATCAGAGCGATCGTAGCCACGGGGGGGTGAAGCCACCCCCCCTGGGCTGAAGTACCACTCCCCCTGTTTCTGCAGATCGGGTGAAAATGGAGTTAACCCTTTCACCCGATCTGCAGGAACGCGATCTTTCCATGACGCCACATAGGCGTCACAGGTCGGATTGGCACCGACTTTCATGACGCCTACGTGGCGTCAAAGGTCGGGAAGGGGTTATTGGCTCATGTAAACAGGTGGCAAGTGAGCCTTTACCTATCTATCTATCTATTATCTATGTATTATCTATCTCTCTATCTAACTATCTATCTATTATCTATCATCTATTTATCTATCTGTCTATGATCTATCTATTATCTATCTAGCTATCTATTATCTACTGTGAGGCAGTGACCCCTGTTACAGCTAGGGGGCGCTCTTTGTGCTCTCTAGAATGCGCAGTGACCCATGTTACAGCTAGGGGGCACTGTTTGTGCTTTCCAGAATGTGCAGTGACCCCTGTTACAGCTAGTGGGCGCTGTTTGTGCTCTCCAGAATGCGCAATAACCCCTGTTACAGCTAGCGGGCGCTGTTTGTGCTCTCCAGAATGAGCACGGAGGCGTTCTGAGGCCATGAGGCGGTATTGCAGTCACAGGTGTAGCTGTGATTGCAATGGGGAAGCAGTGACTGGTTAAAAGCACTGTAGTAGAGTGGGAAAGGTGTCAGTGTTGGTTTGGAAGCAGACAGAGCAATTGTCTGCAGAGCACTCCCTGTGTGAGGCAACACAGGGGCAAGAGGAACCAGAGAAACTGACACTCTGCGTCTCGGGCTGTCTTTTGTTTACCTGGCTGCGATCTGGAGGATACAGCGTGCTGTGCACTGCATGAGTAAAGAGACTTGGTCCCGACGTACGGTCACCCAGGGAAACTGGACAAAAGGAAGTCCGGCCTGTTTAGAAACTGCAAACATAAAGCCATGTACTATGTATTCTTATGGACTGTGTGAAGTAACACATTAAAGGAACGTTTTCTTTGAACTTGTTTGGGTCACTGCTAGGTTTGATCGATCACCCTAAAAATCGGATTGGAAAGGATCGGTCCAATCACACTTGAAAATCAGCGATTGGGAATTCCGATTTCCGATCCTCACTAAAGTCAATGGGGATAAAAAATCAGAAATCCTAAAACACCTATTTTACATTGTGGTGTTTTCTAAACGACTAAAAATCTATGTATTTAAAATCTATGTATCTATTGATATATCTATCTATAAATATATCTATAGATTGATATATCCATAGATATATAATAGAAAGGCCGATGTTTCTTGATGAGCGTTTAGTAAAAAAAAAAAAACGGAAAAAAATGGCGTGGGCTTCCGCGCAATTTTCTGCACCAGAGGGGGAAAGCCGACGGCGGGGGGCCAATATTTGTAGCCTGGGAAGGGTGTAATACCCATGGCCCCTCCCAGGCTATGAATATCAGCCCGCAGCTGTCTGCGTAGCCTTTACTGGCAATTAAAATAGGGGGACCCCCCCAAAAAAAATGACATGGGGTCCTCCTATATTTTTATAGCCAGAAAGGCAATGCAGACAGCTGCGGGCTGATATTCATAGCCTAGAGAGGGGCCATGGATGGTACAAATACCAGTCCGCAGCTGCCCCGGAAATCGCGCATCTGTAAGATGCGCCAATTCCGGCACTAAGCCCCTCTCTTCCCACTCTTGAGTAGCAGTGGGATATGGGGTAATAAGGGGTTAATGTCACCTTGCTATTGTAAGGTGACATTAAGCCGGGTTAATAATGGAGAGGCGCAAATAAGATGCCTATCCATTATTAATCCTAGAGTAGTGAAAGAGTTAAAAAAAATTAAGACACAGCCAGAAAAAAGTATTTTATTATTCTTAATTTAACCATACTTACCATTCTCGATTGCCTGCAAAAAATGTAAAATAATAAACCGTATACTACCTGTCCGCAGTAGTCCAATTAACAACGAGTGTCACGCGACAATCTCCCCTATAGAACAGTAACATCGGGTGATGTCACTGCTCTATAAGACCTCCAGTGACACACTGACAGGAGACAATGGCTCCTGCAGTGCATCACTGAGAGGTTACCTCAGTTCAGGGTCTCACTTTATGCCATTGCTGCGTGGGAACTTTCTCACACAGCAGTGCCAAAAGTGAGACTAGGGACTATTATTTACAGTGGCGGAGGAATACAGTGCGGAAGGATATCTTCCGCCATTGTATTCCCGGAGCCCCTAGAGAGCGGTCGCATCAGCTGATGCTGCTGCTCTCCACGTGAGAACGTCGTGGCCGTGGGACACTCGTTTTTATTGGATTTCTGCGGATCAGGGAGTATAGTGTTTGTTTATTATTTTAATATTTTTTAAAGGTGACACTGGCTTTGAGGATCAAAGTGACAAGTGATGGTGAGTATGTACTCTATGTTATATGTACTGTATATGTATGTATTTTATGTAATGAGATGAAACGTTGCCATGATGGGCTATTAAAACCTGAACACTTTTTGAAACTTATTTGCAATGGTGTGCTGCCTCTGACTTTTTCGGCTCTTATTATAAGGTTTGGTACATGCCTGAGGGGCTTTGCACTCTGAATTTGTTTTTCTGTGCTGCTCTCACTTTTTGCAATTATCTATCTATCTATCTATCTATCTATCTATCTATCTATCCATCTATTATATATCTATCTATTTATTATCTATCTATCTATCTATCTATCTATCATCTATTACTATCTATCTACAAAATTCCAATTGCAAAGAGTAAGGACATTATTGGCTAAATGCAATGTTTCAGTTCATATAATGTGGACTTTTTTAAATCTATCTATCTATCTACCTATCTATCTATCATCTATCTATCTATCTATCTATCTCATATCTATCAATCTCATCATCCATATATCTACTATTGTTTTGTCTGTATCTATTTTCCGATTTCTGATTTCTGGCGGTCAGACTCCCGGCACCCCTACAGATCAGCTGACTGGCTGGCGTTAATATACAGACAGTACAATTAGGCTGGCACTGCTGTGTCCTGCCTCAGGCACAGCTGTTTTACATCAGTAGCTTCAGCCTTCACACACAGCGGTGAGGTTTCTGTTCTCATCTCGATGTAATCATTGGGTTCTGATATCAGAATGTGTTGTTTATACAAACCCTCATCCCGAGAACAGCCAGCGGTCCATCGCTATGTACCAGAAAAACTGTTTAACTCACCTTTGGAAGAGCATATTTTGGAAGCTTCATCTGCACAAAGTCTTTTCGCCGGTAGGATACATAGTATTTACTCTGGTTTCCTGCTGTTGTCTGAAAAAAAAGTCACAAGCAAATTGTAAAATAATAATATTAATGCGTTTCATATAGCATAATTATTAAACTATGATAATAGGAAAAATGGCACATACTGTACTCTACTGATCGTGAGTTATATCCTGTATCATGCTCCATAGCTGCACTCACAATTCTGCTTTTGCAGTCACTGTGTACATACATTACATTACTGATCCTGAGTTACATCCTGTATTATACTCCAGAGCTGCACTCACTATTCTGCTGGTGCAGTCACTGTGTACATACATTACATTACTGATCCTGTACTGATCCTGAGTTACATCCTGTATCATACCCCAGAGCTGCACTCACTATTCTGCTGGTGCAGTCACTGCGTACATACATTACATTACTGATCCTGAGTTACATCCTGTATTACACTCCAGAGCTGCTCTCGCTATTCTGCTGGTGCAGTCACTGTGTACATACATTACATTACTGATCCTGTACTGATCCTGAGTTACATCCTGTATTATACCCCAGAGCTGCACTCACTATTCTGCTGGTGCAGTCACTGTGTACATACATTACATTACTGATCCTGTACTGATCCTGAGTTACATCCTGTATTATACTCCAGAGCTGCACTCACTATTCTGCTGGTGCAGTCACTGTGTACATACATTACATTACTGATTCTGAGTTACATCCTGTATTATACTCCAGGGCTGCACTCACTATTCTGCTGGTGCAGTCACTGTGTACATGCATTACATTACTGATCCTGTACTGATCCTGAGTTACATCCTGTATTATACCCCAGAGCTGCACTCACTATTCTGCTGGTGCAGTCATTGTGTACATACATTACATTACTGATCCTGAGTTACATCCTGTATTATACTCCAGAGCTGCACTCACTATTCTGCTGGTGCAGTCACTGTGTACATACATTACATTACTGATCCTGTACTGATCCTGAGTTACATCCTGTATCATACCCCAGAGCTGCACTCACTATTCTGCTGGTGCAATCACTGTGTACATACATTACATTACTGATCCTGTACTGATCCTGAGTTACATCCTGTATTATACCCTAGAGCTGCACTCACTATTCTGCTAGTGCAATCACTGTGTACATACATTACATTACTGATCCTGTACTGATCCTGAGTTACATCCTGTATTATACCCCAGAGCTGCACTCGCTATTCTGCTGGTGCAGTCACTGTGTACATACATTACATTACTGATTCTGAGTTACATCCTGTATTATACTCCAGAGCTGCACTCACTATTCTGCTGGTGCAGTCACTGTGTACATACATTACATTACTGATCCTGAGTTACATCCTGTATTATACTCCAGAGCTGCACTCACTATTCTGCTGGTGCAGTCACTGTGTACACACATTACATTACTGATCCTGTACTGATCCTGAGTTACATGCTGTATTATACTCTATAGCTGCACTCACTATTCCGCTGGTACAGTCACTGTGTACATACATTACATTACTGATCCTGAGTTACCTTCTGTATTATACTCTAGAGCTTCACTTACTATTCTGCTGGTGCAATCACTGTGTACATACAATACATTACTGATCCTGTACTGATCCTGAGATACAACCTGTATTATATCCCAGAGCTGAATTCAGTATTCTGCTGGTGCAGTCACTGTGTACATACATTACATTACTTATCCTGAGTTCCATCCTATATTATACTCTAGAGCTGCATTCACTATTCTGCTGGTGCAATCACTGTGTACATACATTACATTACTTATCCTATACTGATCTTGACTTACATCCTATATTATACTCTAGAGCTGCACTCACTATTCTGTCGGTGCCGTCTCTGTGTATATACATTACTGATCCTGTATTATACTCCAGAGCTGCACTCACAATTCTGCTGGTGCAGTCACTGTGTACATACATTACATTACTGATCCTGAGTTACATCCTGTATTATACTCCAGAGCTGCACTCACTATTCTGCTGGTGCAGTCACTGTGTACATACATTACATTACTGATCCTGTACTGATCCTGAGTCACCTCCTGTATTATACTCCAGAGCTGCACTCACTATTCTGCTGGTGCAGTCACTGTGTACATACATTACATTACTGATCCTGAGTTACATCCTGTATTATACTCCAGAGCTGCACTCACTATTCTGCTGGTGCAGTCACTGTGTACATACATTACATTACTGATCCTGTACTGATCCTGAGTTACATGTTGTATTATACTCCAGAGCTGCACTCACTATTCGGCTGGTGCAGTCACTGTGTACATACATTACATTACTGATCCTGTACTGATCCTGAGTTACATGCTGTATTATACTCCAGAGCTGCACTCACTATTCTGCTGGTGCAGTCACTGTGTACATACATTACATTACTGATCCTGTACTGATCCTGAGTTAGCTTCTGTATTATACTCCAGAGCTGCACTCACTATTCTGCTGGTGCAGTCACTGTGTACATACATTACATTACTTATCCTATACTGATCCTGAGTTACATCCTGTATTATACTATAGAGCTGCACTCACTATTCTGTTGGTGCCGTCATTGTGTATATACATTACTGATCCTGTATTATACTGCAGAGCTGCACTCACTATTCTGCTGGTGCAGTCACTGTGTACATACATTACATTACTGATCCTGCACTGATCCGGAGTTACATCCTGTATTATATCCCAGAGCTGCAGTCACTATTCTGCTGGTGTAATCACTGTGTACATACATTACATTACTTTTAGTTTGGGGAATTGCATTGTGGGAAGTTCAGTCTTTACACCAGATAGTTTACAATTCTGTTAAAAAATGGTTCCATCCTCTCTATTACAGGAGCTAATGTATGGCTTCAAGCATCTGCTGAAAACCTTGCTTACTATTTTCAGCAACAACCAGCAGAATTGTGATTGTAGCTGTGGAGTATAATACAGTCTGATATTCAGAATCAGTACATGATAAGAAATGCAATTTACCGATTTAATCTGCTTATTATTAGCATACATTTGATACATTGGTTTTCATATCTATTGCATTCTGTGGGTGGTTTCAAGGGGTTAGAAACTTTCCATCTAATTCCTAATGGCGGCTACAGTATACCCCTGAGTTGGCTGTTAGATGAATGCTCATTTGGGTCAACAGCTATTAAATGGGACTCCACTACTCCCATGCATACTTGATTTGGATGAGCGTGTATATGTTTTGTATTGGAGAAAGGAGTAAGATGCTGCCAGCAGATTATTTCCCCTAAAACAAAAGGATTGGGCATGTTGAAATCCAATATGCTCATTCTTTCTTTTCATCGAAATCAGGCGAGAGTTAGGTGTCATGCCGTAGCTATGCAGGTAGAAGCACGCTCCACTAGATGGCAGTAGAGTGCAGGAAAGACTGCAACACTTGCCATAGCAGACGTGCAGCGATGCAGCGAGGCCACCACCAGGTGGCAACAGGGTAGTCAAACATGCCGCGTCAAAACCAGGAGAGTAACATAGCACAAAGGGGGAAATCAACTCAGAGTCAGAGACGCACCAGAGGGTCAATACCAGACGGAAGCAGAAGTACCAGGAGCAAAAAACAGAGTCAGGTCAGAGCCAAAGCCGAGTCAAGAACCAGAGTCCAAACACAAAGGGAAAACACTGAGCCAGAATGGGGAAGGGGAATAAACAGACACAGGAACAGTCAGGTATCACAGCAGGACAAATCAGGATGTAACCAGAGCCAGCTACTCATGCCGTAGGCAGAAGCTATAAATGACACCGCCTGCAGGATGCAACGGAGCTAAATAGCAAACCTGAACTCAGACTGAGGCAGAGCAAAGTTAACCGCTTGAGATCAGCCCGGGAAAAGGGCAGACAGGACTAAAACCCGGACCGGATCATGACATTAGGATACCAAAATACACATTAGATGGCTGGCTAGTTCCACCAAGATTGGCAAGATCGGCAACCATTCATCTGGTCTGCATAGTCACTATATGATTATGGGTTTATGTGTTATTTTCTTTGAGCCTCTCCATGTAGCCACATTTAAACTCTGTCCACACACCTCATGAGCTAATTTCAGGAACTGTTGTAGGAAAAAAAGGGTTGATGTTCCTAGAGGTAGCCGTGATTGTAAATTCCCATGTAGCAGCAGAACCTATGTTTACCTTCCATTTTCATAAATCACTCAACCTCGCATCATATCTCGACAATGTGCAGTTCATAAAGGAAGAAGCCATTTATACCATCAATCACTGTCCCTCCTCATCACTGCAGCACGAATGTCAAACAAAATGAATTACCCCTATCTGCTGCTGGTAGCACTTTTGATTTAAATTCTTTATTTTGACATAAGCAGGAGATTCAGGAGGTAACAGTGAAGTGGCCGGACACTACACAGAATTTAATTAGATTGCGTAGATTTATGGGGCAAAGGGATTGTATAATACATCCTGCTGTGCCTGGCTTTTTGATTATTTATTGTACTGAACACTGGAACAGTTATGTCTTCAGATAAAGTTACAGAAAGATCAAATACAGCATCACTTTCATACTTGTAGAGTAGCAAAGGCAAACCTATGTGGAGACTGGTAAGCAGGAGTATAACTCTAAGGCTTCTGATAAGCAGGAGCATACCTCTAAGGCTTCTGGTAAGCAGGAGCACACCTCTAAGGCTTCTGGCAAGCAGCGGCATACCTATAAGGCTTCTGTCAAGCAGCGGCATACCTATAAGGCTTCTGGTAAACAGGGGCATACCTCTGTGGAGTCTGGTAGGCAGGGACGTACTTCTGAGGCTTCTGGTAAGCAGGGGCAATACCTCTGTAGAGTCTGCTAAGCAGGGGTACACTTCATAGGCTGTTGGTAAATGGGGTCATACCTCTGTGGAGTCTGGTAAGCAGGGGTCTACTTCTGAAGCTTATGGTAAACAGGGGCATATGTCTGTGGAGTCTGGTAAGCATGGAAAATACCTAAGTGGAGTCTGGTGACCATGGGCATACCTATAAGGCTTCTTGTAAGCATAGGCATACCTCTGTGGCGTCTGGTAAGCAGGGGCATACCTCTAAGGCTTCTGGTAAACAGGGGCATATCTCTGTAGAGACTGGAAAGCAGGAGCACATTTCTGAGGCTGCTGATGAATGGGTTCATACTGCTGTGGAGTCTGGTAAGCAGATGTCTACTTCTGAGGCTTCTGGTAAGCAGGGGCAAATCTCTGAGGCTTCTGGTAAGCAGGAGATTCCTCTGTGGCTTCTGGAAAGCAGGGGCATTCCTCTGTGAAGACTGGTAAGCAGGGACATAAATCTGAGGCTTCTCGTAAGCAGGGGCAATACCTCTGTGAAGACTGGTAAGCAGGGACAAACTTCTGAGGCTTCTGGTAAGCAGGGGCAATACCTCTGTGGAGTCTGGTAAGCATAGGTCTAATTCTGAGGCTTCTGGTAAGCAAGGGCATATCTCTGAGGCTTATGGAAAGCAGGAGCATTCCTCTAAGGCTTTTGGAAAGCAGGGGCATTCCTCTGTGAAGACTGGTAAGCAGGAACATACTTCTGAGGCTTCTGGTAAGCAGGGGCAATACCTCTGTGAAGACTGGTAAGCAGGGACAAACTTCTGAGCCTTCTGGTAAGCAGGGGCAATACCTCTGTGGAGTCTGGTAAGCATAGGTCTAATTCTGAGGCTTCTGGTAAGCAAGGGCATATCTCTGAGGCTTATGGAAAGCAGGAGCATTCCTCTAAGGCTTTTGGAAAGCAGGGGCATTCCTCTGTGAAGACTGGTAAGCAGGAACATACTTCTGAGGCTTCTGGTAAGCAGGGGCAATACCTCTGTGAAGACTGGTAAGCAGGGACAAACTTCTGAGGCTTCTGGTAAGCAGGGGCAATACCTCTGTGGAGTCTGGTAAGCATAGGTCTAATTCTGAGGCTTCTGGTAAGCAAGGGCATATCTCTGAGGCTTATGGAAAGCAGGAGCATTCCTCTAAGGCTTTTGGAAAGCAGGGGCATTCCTCTGTGAAGACTGGTAAGCAGGAACATACTTCTGAGGCTTCTGGTAAGCAGGTGAATACCTGTGTGAAGTCTGGTAAGCTGGGGCATACCTCTGTGGAGTATGGTAATCACAGGCATTCCTCTAAGGCTTCTAGCAAGCAAGGGCATACCTCTAAGGTTACTGGTAAGCAGGGGCATACCTCTATGGTTACTGGTAAGCATGGACATACCTCTAAAGCTACTGGTAAGTGGGGGCATACCTTTAAGGATTCTGGTAAGCAGGGGCATACCTTTGTGGAGTATGGTAAGCAGGGGTCTAATTCTGAGGCTTCTTGTAAAATGGGGTATACCTCTGGGGAGTCTAGTAAGCAGGGGAATACCTCTGTGGAGACTGGTAAGCAGGGGCACATTTCTGAGGTTTCTGGTAAATGGGGTCATACGTCTGTGGAGACTAGTAAGCAGGGACATACTTCTGAGTCTTCTGGTAAGCAGCGGCAATATTTCTGTGGAGTTTGGTAAGCAGGAGCATACCTCTCTGGGATATGCTAAGCAGGTGCAAAACTCTAAGGCTTTTGGTAAGCAAGGGCATACTTCTGAGGCTTCTGGTAAGCAGGGGAATACCTTTAAGGCTTCTAGTAAGCAGCTGCGTACCTCTGAAATGTCTGGTAAGCAGGGACATGCCTCTGAGGTTTCTGATAAGCAGGTGCATACTTTTAAAATGTCTGGTAAGCAGGGGCATACCTTTGAGGCTCCCAGTAAGCAGGGGCAAACTTCTGAAGTGTCTGGTAAGCAAGGGCAGGCCACTAAGCCTTCTGGTAAACGGGTATACCTCTGAAGTGTCTGTTAAGCAATGCATACACCTGAAGCCTCTGATAAGCAGGGGAAAAGTTACAAGGCTTTCGATTACCAGGGCATACCATTTAGGATTTTGTTAAGCATGGGTATACTTCTGAAGCATCTAGTAAGTAGGAGCATACCTCGGACATAATGCTTTGTGTAATTAAAACATACACGCCAGAGATTTCTGAAGTAGAGTCACACCACTGAGGCTTCCTGTAACAGGTAACATCTCTAAGTTCTCTTGAAATCAGTTAAGACATTTCTAAAGCTTCTGCTTAACAGAAAGACACCTTTGGGTGTTTCCTGTAAACACTGATGGTATAATTTTAAGAATCTACTATATAATTGTCTAAGGGTCACTTCCGTCTTTCTGTCTGTCTGTCTGTCTTCCTGCCTGTCTGTCTGTCATGGAAATTCATTGGTTGCGGCCTCTGTCTGTCATGGAATTCCAAGTCGCTGATTGGTCGTGGCAAAACAGCCACGACCAATCAGCGACGGGCACAGTCAGGCAGAAAAATGGCCGCTCCTTCCTCCCCGCAGTCAGTGCCCACAGTCCATACTCCCCTCCAGTCTGCCCTCACACAGGGTTAATGGCAGCGGTAACGGACCGCGTTATGCCGCGGGTAACACACTCCGTTATCGCTGCTATTATGCAGCATGAATAGTAAAACGATCTAATGTTAAAAATAATTAAAAAAATTAAAAATCGTTATATACTCACCGTCCGTCGGCCCCCGGATCGACAACAGGCTTTTCCCGCTCACGACGCTCCGGTAACCGGTCCATGCTGCGATCTCGCAAGATGATGACGTAGCGGTCTCGCGAGACCGCTACGCCATCATCTCGCGAGACCGCAATGCACTCTTGAGACCGGAGCGCACGAGCAGCGTCGGTAACCGCTTCGCTTGGATCCGGGGGCTCCAGAAGGTGAGTATACAACTATTTTTTATTTTATTTCTTTTTTTTAACAGGGATATGATGCCCACATTGCTATATACTACGTGGGCTGGGCAATATACTACATGGGCTGTGCTATATACTACGTGGCTGGGCAATATACTACATGGGCTGTGCTATATACTACATGGCTGGGCAATATACTACATGGGCTGTGCTATATACTACGTGGCTGGGCAATATACTACATGGGCTGTGCTATATACTACGTGGCTGGGCAATATACCATGTGACTATACAACATGGGCTGCGCAATATACAACGTGGGCTGCGCAATATACAACGTGGGCTGCGCAATATACTACGTGGGCTGCGCAATATTCTACGTGGGCTGCGCAATATACTACGTGGGCTGCGCAATGTACAACGTGGGCTGCGCAATGTACAACGTGGGCTGCGCAATGTACAACGTGGGCTGTGCAATGCACAACGTGTGCTGCGCAATATACAACGTGGGCTGCGCAATGTACTACATGGGCTGCGCAATGTACTACGTGGGCTGCGCAATGTACTACGTGGGCTGCGCAATGTACTACGTGGGCTGCGTAATGTACTACGTGGGCTGCGCAATGTACTGCGTTGGCTGCGCAATGTACTGCGTTGGCTGCGCAATGTACTGCGTTGGCTGCGCAATGTACTGCGTTGGCTGCACAATGTACTGGGTGGGCTGCGCAATGTACTGCGTGGGCTGCGCAATGTAGTGCGTGGCTGTGCAATATACTACGTGGGCTGTGCTATACACTACGCTTACATATTCTAGAATACCCGATGCGTTAGAATCAGGCCACCATCTAGTATGATATAATTTAGCGAAAAAATTGAGTATGATCATCACTAAACAGGGACTGCAGCTCAGTCTTACTGTATATAATTCCACATGTGTTAATTCATAGTTGTGATGCCTTCAGTGTGAATGTACAATTTTCATAGTCACGAAAATACAGAAAAATCTTTAAATGAGAAGGTGTGTACAAACGTTTGGTCTGTACTGTACGTATGTAAATATCTGTGGCTATGTGTATTTATACAGTTGGTATGTGAATGTATGGAACCTAAAACTCACAGGTGAAGAATTTTCGATTTGATCAAGTCACCAAAATAATGGCCACTGACATTTTACACATGGCAGAAGATTTCATTAGCCACAGAAGGCTGACATGACTTCAGGTGTAAAACCAGGTGCTTCCTCATAATACCTTGCTTGCTATCACATCACACTATATAGTGCAGCCAAGTAGGAGGGACTATCAGAGCCAGAGCACTAATAAAAGCTGAGGCAGAGAATGCAGCAGCAATTTTAAAATAGTGAGAGGACATCAAAGCTAACCGCTCAACAATGGAGACAAGAAGAAAAATCCCCAAAAGATTTGACAAATATTCCAGACAATACTGTGTTGTATAAACTGCAGCATTGAAACAGAAACAAATAAGAGTAGTAGTCTGCAAATAATATAGAAGTTTAATTAATAGGGAGAGACAGAGATAGGAGAGGAGCCTGCAGCAGTGCCAGACTCAGTGTGAGTGATCAGTGATATGGTGTAGCTGGCATCTGTCCCGTTGCAGTTGAATTATAATTATTAATTTATTTCTTCATTCATAATGCACTACACAGCATTACTCTGATGACAGATTTACTGCCCCTTGGCATTCTCTCAAGCAGCTTCATCAGGTTGTCACCTGGAATAGCTTCTAGTGATGAGCGCAAGTGCTCGCTATTCGAGTTTGCCTAGGGTGCTCGGGTATGCACCGAGTAACACAGGTGCTCGAGTGACATGCTCAAGTCTGTGCGGCTGTATGTTTAGTAGTTGTTTGACAGCCACAAAAAATGCGGAGATTGCCTAACAAACACGGGCAATCCCACGTTTTGTAGATGTCTAGCAACCACGAAACATATTGCCACAGGGACACGAACATGTCACTCAGTCACCCGTGATACTCGAGCACCCTAGGCAAACTCGAGTAATGAGCAATCGTGCTCTTCAAGAGTTTATTTGTGGAATCACTGTCTTCAGAAAGTGTTTATAACCATCAGGTGTTTTGCAGAACAGTGTTGGAACCCTATTCCTCAATTATTCTAAGCCATAATATGACAAGAACCACTGAACTGAGTAAAGAGAATTTACATTGACTGACCTTCATGTCAAAGAATGATGCAATCTGGAAAATTACTAGCGCCTTGAAGGTATTCTCAAGTGCAGTCACCATCAATTGCTATGATGAAACTGGCTCTAATGAGGACTGCCCTAGTAAAGGATGACCAAGAATTAACTCTGCTGCAGAGGATAAGTTCATCAGAGAAACCAGCCTCAGAAGCAACAAATTGACAGCTCCTCAGCTAACAGCCCTCAAAAATGAAGCACAGACATCAAGTAGCAGACATATCTCAATATTAACAGTCCCGAGGAGATTGTGAGAAGCTGCCTTCATGGTCCAATTGCTGCAAAGTCACTACTGAGGTCCACAAACAAGAAGAAAAGAGATGTTTAAGCCAAGCAACAAAAAAATGTGATGTTAGATAAAAGGTAATATGTCCTGTGGTCTGATGAGTCAAAATTTGAGACTTTTGGTATCAACCATGTCATGTCTTTTGTGAAGAGCATAAAAGGTGATTGGATGGCTTTGACATGTGTGGTGCCCACCGTGAAGCATGAGGGGGAGATGCTCTTTGGGACTTTACTGGTGACACTGTTAGGCCCCTTTCACACATCAGCTTTTTGCTGTCAGTCACAATCCAGCGAATTTTGAAAAAAATGGATCTGGCAAAAGTTGCTGCCGGATCCATTTTTTTTCTCATAGATTTGTATTAGCGGCGGATTGCTATGGATGGCCTCACGTTTCATCCGTCGTTTGCCGGATCCGTCTAAAATTGTTGGTCAGGCGGCCGTAAAAAACGGACATAGTAACGTTTTTTGTGTCCGTGAAAAAAACAGACAGCGTTAACTAGAATGGAAGACAATGGCGCCAGATCCGTCAAATGATGGAATCCGGCAACGGATTCCGTTTTTTTAAACTGAGCATGCTCCGATTTTTTTAGAATACAATTAGCCGATTAGCTAGTCAGATCTGGCGAAAAAACGGATCCGTTGCATCAGTTTTTCTCAATCTGCGACGGATCCATTTTTTTCAAAATTCGACGGATTGCAACTGAAGGTAAAAAACTGATGTGTGAAAGCAGCCTTAGTCACTTATTAGAAATACAAGAAACACACAGCATGGCTACCACAACATTCTCCAACGACAAGCCATCTCATCTAGTTTGCACTTAGTGGATCAAACATTTATTTTGCAGCAGGGCAACAACCCAAAACACATGTGCAGGTAATATAATGGATGTGTGACCAATGAGAAGAGGGATGGAGCCTGTGTCAGATGACATGGCCTCCACAAGCACCTGACCTCAACGCAATTGAGATAGTTTGGGAAGAATTGAACTGCAGAGTGAAGGCAAAGCAGCCATCAAGTGCTCTGAAATAGTGGGAATAATTTCTACAGTTGGAAGCCATTCCAGGTGACGGCCTGATGAAGCTGCTTGAGAGAAAGCCAAGTGAGAGTAAATCTGTCATCAGAGTAAAAGCAAGGGGGGTTCTTTGAGGAATCTAAGGTTTAACACATTGTGGTTTGTTTCACACGTGTTATGTATTCCTTGGTTCCATATGGGTTCCCTAATGGTTCTGCTGCCTTCAGTCTGAATCTACAACGTGGACATTCCGAATAGAAAAAGGAAAATCACTGCATCAACAAGTGTGTCCAAACTTTTGACAGTATATATACCATATATATAAACAAATTAATTTAGTGGCTTGGACTGTAACTAGAACACTGGTAACACCGGAAGCCCCAGGAGTAGTCTGTCTTGTGGCTGATTCTATGTAGACCCCTTTTAGCCAATTATGGTGCTTGTTAAGACCATAGTTTTGCAATAATGGAGATGGTGCACTGATAGATTTCAGGAGGCGAGGATTTTGATTTTCTAACAGAAGCCATTTCTGATTAAAACTGGCAAGTTAGAAGTGAGGGTCATTGTAACCTTGGAAGAATCCATTACGTTCTCCAGTTCGGCAGAAGACATGCCTATTGATTTTTTTATACAATGTAATGCTATTAATGTATAATCATTAACACCATAGGTGCCTGACCCCATAATATATATATCCATCAGTAAAGATATTTCTCATTTACATGCACTTATATGAGGTGGGTGCATGTTGAATGGAGAACCTAAAGCTGGGACCCGCACCAGAATGGAAAAGTTGTGATTCCTGTTCAAATAGCGGCCCATGATTGCTGCCGCTCTATTCAATTTCCATGGGACTGTCCAAGATGTATCTGAGCAATCCATTTTGTAATCTCTGACGGTCCCCTAGAGATTTAATTATGTGGCAGCATATAAATGCAGCAACTTATTAATTCAAGTGTGGAACACAAGCCGCCTTTCCTGGTGGTCATCTGGATCTTCACCAATTTGGTACAAGTAGCCAAAATTTATTTATTTTGTGTTTGATGAAAGCAAAAACGAAAAAGTGGGATAAAAGGAGCCAAGGCTACGTCCCCCAGTACAAAAAAACTGTGGATTTTCTGCTGCATACTTGCTTGCTGAAAATGCGCTTCGTTTTACAGTACTAGTGTAGCGCTCCAGAGTCCAGGTTGCTGCAGTAATGTCATTCTTCCATCAGGAGAAGTGGTATTACGTCTGATGGCACTAAAGGAGTTCATCTTTCCAGGTATCACGGCATCACAACACTGTTCACACTCCAATCCACCAGGGGGAGCCATGCTCCTATCTAGTAGGGCACTCCTCACAGAAGGGTAAAACTGGTGGTTTGGATAGAAAGTGAGTCAGACGCTGGCTGGGCTTTGCCCAGGCAACGCCTGCCAGGCAGACAGGGGGAAAAGGAGGAACATCTGAGCTGCAGACAGAGGATCCCTGTCAGGGGTGGGATCCTGACAGAGGTCTAGCACGAGAGAAAGTCACGGAGCTGCGCCTGCCCCACGTGCGGCAGTCTCCTAAGAAAGGACAAGAAAGGAATTGTATTGTGGAGAGTGAGAAACGAAGTCACAGCACAAGGAGATAAAACAGGGAGGAGTTCTGCCCTGGGATCGGCAGCCTCCTTCTGAGGCACGTATTACGTAGGAACACCGAGGGAGTAATAGACTCACGCTTTACTTCAGAGACCGGCAGGACAGTCAATTCCAAGTTGGCTGCCCGACCTGAATACCTAAGAAGACACGGTGGCAAATTGTGGGGGTCGGGGCGTTTCTAGTGTCCCTACAAACAAGCCCCAGGCTATCCCAATCATACGGGTTGTCCTATCCATACCATCTGGGGGACAGAGAGGAAGAAATAACATCAAGAACAATTACGAGAGTTGTGAGGACTATCCCGTGGTGCTCAGCAGGGAGGTACTACAACACACAGGCGCTAGTAGGAAGGCTACTGATTTCCACCTGGATAAGGGAACTCTGGATGTGCCTTCGGACTGTGCCTGCCCTGTGATCAGTGCTCTGGACTGTGGATGCTGAAGCCTTCAGTAAAGGTAAAGAGACTGCAACCTTTGTGTCCTCGTTATTCACTGCGCCTTACATCGTCCACCATCACCACCTACACACCTGGGAAGCCCTGGGCACATACTTCACCTGTGGGAAGGTATACCATCTAGCTGCCATTCCATCACCCCTGCGGACCCCTAAGCAGCGTCGGTCACCCTGACCGAGTACCACAGGTGGCGTCACGAACACCGTACAAACTACACCTTTAATTGGGCGCCCCTCAAAGGGCCACGGACCGGGTTGGGCCACCGTGACATACACCGAACCGAAGGACCCGGTACCAAGTACCCCATTGCCCTTAACGTGGGGGCGCTCCAAATCTTGGCGTCACAAACAGGATCTACTTAAGCCTGAAAATCGGGTCATGTGCGCCTAAGAACTGTGTCAGGACTGTATTGGAACTGTGATTTATTGCAAAGACTGTGTGTATTGCCATTTGCCACCAAAATTTCCGCCAAAACTGCCGCCATTACAGCATCATGTGGCGTGCAGGAGGAATGGGGCGAGTCGTTGTGGGAGTAACTTGGAAAAACGGCGCGAAAGTAGAGCCAGCCCCTCACAGATACTACTATGTCCGAGAGATATGTCCATCGACAAGAAAGGTCCGCCTCCTAGTCTGGGATGGTGGAGGAAGGAGGAGCAAGGATCACTGGACGCCACGAGGCAGAACCTGGCTGGCAACATGGGGAGCGGAGGTCACCCGGAAGAGGGGGAGAAAACCCGCACCAGTCCCAGCCAATGGGAGCCGAGTGAACCCTTACCAGGCTGCGTGGACCAGGAGATCCTCAGGGCGGAAGTGGAGGAACTATGCCGTCAGCTCCGGAGCCTGTGTCAGTGTGCGGCCGCCACCAGCGAGGAGCCACGACTGTTATGGTCTGGTGGCCTAGGAGCAGCATGAGACGTACCCTGGAGAAGGTGGTACCTGTACTGACCACGGACCCTGAACTTAACACCGCAACTAGAAGTAGCCGTGGGATGTTCCTGACACTCCCTAGACACCTCGTCACAGCCGGAGGACTAAATACCCCTAGAGAAAGAAACAGAAAAACTATCTTGCCTCAGAGAAATTCCCCAAAGGATAGACAGCCCCCCACAAATATTGACGGTGAGAGGAGAGGGAATTAATATACACAGACTGAAATCAGGATTTAGCAAAGGAGGCCATTCTAGCTAGATAGAAAAGATAGGACAGAGTAGTATGCGGTCAGTATCAAAATACTAGAAAATATCCACCACAGAAAATACAAAATCTCCACATCTAACTAAAGATATAGAGGGTATATCTGCATCTCCAGAGATACCAGCTTGGATGAATAAGTCCTTATACAGACCAAGCTTGACAAGACAAAATATAAAAATGCACTAACTATAAAGCCCACAGCATGTGGACTGCAAAAACAAAGCCAGACTTATCTTTGTAGAAATGAACTGCCAAGCAGGAGAGACCAAGCAGAGAGGTGAATCCTCCAGGAACAATGGACAACTGGCACTGACTAAAGGGTGGAACAAAACTAAATAGCCCAGAGAAATGCATTAAGTGGACCCACCTGATGAAATGCTGTGATTGAAGACAGCAGCGCTACCACTTATAACCACCGGAGAGAGCCCAAGAGCAGAATTCACAACAGTACCCCCCCCCCTTGAGGAGGGGTCACTGAAACCTCACCAGAGCCCCCAGGCCGATCAGGACGAGCCAAATGAAAGGCACGAACAAAATCGTCAGCATGAACATCGGAGGCAACAACCCAAGAATTATCCTCCTGGCCATAACCCTTCCATTTGACAAGATACTGAAGCCTCCGCCTCGAAAAATGAGAATCCAAAATCTTCTCAACCACATACTCCAACTCCCCATCAATCAACACCGGGGCAGGAGGATCAACAGAGGGGACAACGTGCACCACATATTTCCGCAACAAAGATCTATGAAAAACATTATGGATGGAAAAAGAGGCTGGAAGGGCCAAACGAAAAGACACAGGATTAATAATCTCAGAAATCCTATAAGGGCCAATAAACCGAGGCTTGAACTTAGGGGAAGAAACCTTCATAGGAACATGACGGGAAGACAACCAGACCAAATCCCCAACCCGAAGCCGGGAACCAACACGCCACCTCCTGAGACAACACCAAATTGTCCACCACATGAGCCCAAATTTGCTGCAACCTGTCAACCACAGAATCCACCCCAGGACAATCAGAAGGCTCAACCTGCCCTGAAGAAAAACGAGGATGAAAACCAGAATTGCAAAAGAAGGGCGAAACCAAGGTAGCAGAACTAGCCCGATTATTAAGGGCAAACTCGGCCAATGGCAAGAAAGCCACCCAATCATCCTGATCAGCAGACACAAAGCATCTTAAATAAGTTTCCAATGTCTGATTAGTTCGCTCGGTTTGGCCATTTGTCTGAGGATGAAATGCGGAAGAAAAAGACAAATCAATGCCCAGCCTAGCACAAAAGGCCCACCAAAACCTAGAGACAAACTGGGAACCTCTGTCGGACACAATATTCTCCGGAATACCATGCAAACGAACCACATGCTGAAAAAACAACGGAACCAAATCAGGAGAGGAAGGCAATTTAGGCAAAGGTACCAAATGAACCATCTTAGAAAACCGGTCACAAACCACCCAGATGACCGACATCCTCTGGGAAACCGGAAGATCTGAAATAAAATCCATAGAAATATGCGTCCAAGGCCTCTCAGGGACCGGAAAAGGCAAAAGCAACCCACTAGCGCGGGAACAGCAAGGCTTAGCCTGCGCACAAGTCCCACAGGACTGCACAAAAGAACGCACATCCCGTGACAAAGAAGGCCACCAAAAGGACCTACCAACCAGTTCTCTGGTAACCAAAAATCCCAGGATGGCCAGCCAACACAGAACAATGAACCTCAGAAATCACTTTACTAGTCCATCTATCAGGAACAAACAGTTTCCCCACTGGACAGCGGTCAGGTTTATCAGCCTGAAATTCCTGACGAGCCTGTCGTAAATCAGGGGAGATGGCAGAAAGAATCACCCCTTCCTTCAGAATACCGACCGGCTCAAGGACCGCAGGAGAATCAGGCAAAAAGCTCCTAGAGAGGGCATCTGCCTTAACATTCTTAGAACCCGAAAGATACGAGACCACAAAATCAAAACGAGAGAAAAACAGGGACCATCAAGCCTGTCTAGGATTCAGCCGCTTGGCAGACTCGAGGTAAATCAGATTCTTATGATCGGTCAAGACCACAATACGGTGCTTGGCCCCCTCAACCCAATGTCGCCACTCCTCAAATGCCCACTTCATAGCCAACAACTCACGATTGCCGACATCATAATTGCCTTCTGCAGGCGAAAACTTTCGAGAAAAAAAGGCACACGGTTTCATCAAGGAACCATGAGAATTCCTCTGAGACAAAACGGCCCCTGCCCCAATCTCAGAAGGGTCAACTTCGACCTGAAATGGAAGAGAAACATCCGGCTGACGTAACACAGAAGCAGAAGTAAATCGGCGTTTAAGCTCCTGAAAGGCAGAAACCGCCGCAGAGGACCAATTCGTCACATCAGCGCCTTTCTTCGTCAAATCGGTCAGGGGTTTAACCACACTGTAGAAGTTGGCAATGAAACGGCGATAAAAATTAGCAAAGCCCAAAAATTTCTGAAGGCTCTTCACGGATGTGGGCTGAATCCAATCATGAATGGCCTGAACCTTAACTGGATCCATTTCTATAGATGATGGAGAAAAAATGAAGCCCAAAAAAGAAACCTTCTGCACTCCAAAGAGGCACTTAGACCCCTTCACAAATAAAGCATTATCACGAAGGATCTGAAATACCATCCTGACCTGTTTCACATGAGATTCCCAATCATCGGAAAAAATCAAAATATCATCCAAATATACAATCATGAATTTATCAAGATAACTCCGAAAGATATCATGCATGAAGGACTAAAACACAGATGGAGCATTAGAGAGCCCGAATGGCATCACAAGGTATTCAAAATGGCCTTCGGGTGTATTAAACGCAGTTTTCCATTCGTCACCCTGCTTAATACGAACAAGATTATATGCCCCTCGAAGGTCAATCTTAGTAAACCAACTAGCCCCCTTAATCCTAGCAAACAAATCAGAAAGCAAAGGCAAAGGGTATTGGAATTTGACCGTGATCTTATTCAAGAGGCGATAATCAATACAGGGTCTCAAGGAGCCATCCTTCTTAGCAACAAAAAAAAAACCTGCTCCCAAAGGTGAAGATGGCCGAATATGCCCCTTCTTCAAAGACTCCTTAACATAACTCCGCATGGCAGCATGTTCTGGCACAGACAGGTTGAAAAGTCGGCCTTTAGGGAACTTACAGCCTGGAACCAAGTCAATAGCACAATCACAGTCCCTATGCGGTGGAAAGGAACTGGACTTGGGCTCATCGAATACATCCTGGAAATCTGACAAAAACTCAGGAATTTCAGAAGAAGGGGAAGAGGAAATTGACATCAAAGGAATGTCACCATGAACCCCCTGACAACCCCAACTAGTCACAGACATAGATTTCCAATCTAACACCGGATTATGTACCTGTAACCATGGGAAACCCAGCACAATAGCATCATGCAAATTCTGCAACACCAGAAAGCGACAACCTTCCTGATGGGCTGGCGCCATGCACATGGTCAGCTGTGTCCAAAACTGAAGTTTATTTTTAGCCAACGGTGTAGCATCAATACCCCTCAAAGGAATAGGGTTCTGCAAAGGCTGCAAAGTGAAACCACAATGTTTGTCAAATTCTAAGTCCATTAAGTTCAAAGCGGCGCCTGAATCCACAAATGCCATGACAGAAAATGACGATAATGAGCAGATCAGGGTCACAGATAACAGAAATTTAGGTTGTACAGTACTGATGGTAACGGAACTAGCTATTCTCTTTGTACGCTTAGGGCAATCAGAAATAACATGAGCAGAATCGCCGCAGTAAAAACACAACCTATTCTGACGTCTGAATCCTTGTCGTTCAGCTCTAGACAAAATCCTATCACACTGCATAGGCTCAGTACTCCGCTCGGAGGACAACGCCATAGTGTGCACAACTCTGCGCTCGCGCAAGCGCCGATCAATCTGAATGGCCAGAGACATAGAATCACTCAGACCAGCAGGCATGGGGAACCCCACCATAACATCTTTAACGGACTCAGAAAGACCCTTTCTGAAAATTGCCGCCAAGGCATCCTCATTCCATTTAGTCAGCACAGACCATTTTCTAAATTTCTGGCAATAAGATTCTGCCGCTTCTTGACCCTGACACAGGGCCAACAAGGTCTTCTCAGCATGATCCACTGAATTAGGTTCATCATACAATAACCCTAGCGCCTGAAAAAAGGTGTCTACATTAAGCAAAGCCGGATTCCCAGATTCCAGGGAAAATGCCCAATCCTGAGGATCGCCACGCAGCAGAGAAATGACAATTTTAACCTGCTGTATGGGATCACCAGAGGAACGTGGTTTCAGAGCAAAAAACAGCTTACAGTTATTTTTAAAGCTCAAAAATTTGGACCTGTCCCCAAAAAACAAATCAGGAGTTGGAATTCTAGGCTCTAAAACCGGAGTCTGAACGAAATAATCGGAAATACCCTGTACTCTAGCAGCAAGCTGATCCACACGAGAGGTCAATCCCTGAACATCCATGTCAGCGCCAAACTCCTGAGTCACCCAGAGGTAAAGAGGGAAAAAAAACACCACAGACTACAGAAAAAAAAATGGCTCAGCACTTTCCTTCCCTTCTTTTGAGAAGCAATTAACTCATTGTGGGCCAGTTGTACTGTTATGATCTGGTGGCCTAGGAGCAGCATGAGACGTACCCTGGAGAAGGTGGTACCTGTACTGACCGCGGACCCTGAACTTAACAACGCAACTAGAAGTAGCCGTGGGATGTTCCTGACACTCCCTAGACACCTCGTCACAGCCGGAGGAATAAATACCCCTAGAGAAAGAAACAGAAAAACTATCTTGCCTCAGAGAAATTCCCCAAAGGATAGACAGCCCCCCACAAATATTGACGGTGAGAGGAGAGGGAATTAATATACACAGACTGAAATCAGGATTTAGCAAAGGAGGCCATTCTAGCTAGATAGAAAAGATAGGACAGAGTACTATGCGGTCAGTATTAAAATACTAGAAAATATCCACCACAGAAAATACAAAATCTCCACATCTAACTAAAGATATAGAGGGTATATTTGCATCTCCAGAGATACCAGCTTGGATGAACAAGTCCTTATACAGACCAAGCTGGACAAGACAAAACATAAAAATGCACTGAACTATAAAGCCCACAGCATGTGGACTGCAAAAACAAAGCCAGACTTATCTTTGTAGAAATGAACTGCCAAGCAGGAGAGACCAAGCAGAGATGTGAATCCTCCAGGAACAATGGACAACTGGCACTGACTAAAGGGTGGAACAAAACTAAATAGCCCAGAGAAATGCATTAAGTGGACCCACCTGATGAAATGCTGTGATTGAAGACAGCAGCGCTACCACTTATAACCACCGGAGGGAGCCCAAGAGCAGAATTCACAACACACGTCATCACCTCAGTCTGCGGAAAAGGAGGCCGACGCCGGAGACGCCACGGAGGCAGGTAACGACATCGACCCTGCTCGGCTGACCGAAGGACCCCTGCTTATAGACGTGGACTCACCCCCGCCACGACCACCCGGATGGGTGTGTATCCGCATCGAATGCGAGAGGCCCTGGGAGACTCTAAAGACCGCGGACGTCCCATTTCAGCCCACCAAGCAGCCTGTAAACCTCCAGGGGGAGTGGATGACGTTTAAGTGGACCCGCGCTACCACCAACCTGATCGGGTTCCCCGGAGAGGCTCAGTCGGAAGGAGAGAGCATTGAGGTCATCCACCAGCGGGACTATCGCCAACAACTACGCCGGCAGGAGGAGGAGTGGGCCAGAAAGAAGGAACTTATGCGGCTCCACCCCTATGGGAGGTTGAGCCGCATATTCATGACTGTAATCGGCGGCTCCACGTGACCGCTCATACAGTAGAAGGTGCGGCCAGTACAGGACACTGCGAGGGAGGCGGGTGAGTATTTTAATAACAGCGGGCGGGCGCACAGGGGGTGGGAGGGGGATGGGGACATGGATCTTTGTTAAACACGAGAAACTAAAAAAAAAAGGATTATTCATATCTTCTCTACAGCAAACGCTGCTGCAGAGAAGATATGAATGGCGGCTTCAGCACCATGTGGGGGGACAGCGCTTATCTCTAGCGCTGTCTCCTACACGGTGCGTGTGGTACCCAGTCGGCACACGGGCGGCGCACATGTGCCACACTGATGTGCCACAGAAACGCACGGGCACACGGACACGGATAACTCCGGTACCGATTTTTCCGGTACCGGAATTATCTGGACGTGTGGGACAGGCCTTAAACAAACTTGGAAACTAATGATGTGATTATTTGCCTTACCTCAGAAAGGACTTGGATTCTCTCTTAAAGGTAATGTTCACTTGTTGCACTTAGTCAAAACATGATAGTGTTGCCTTAAAAAGTTAGATAGTAATAATGTTTATACATAGTAATAGTATGTAGTTAGAAAACTAGTGATAAGAAATGTTTGAAAATGTTGAGAGTAAAATGTTTAATGATGTACTGTAAATAAAATTGAGGACAAGAGGAAGTTGGAAGAAAGATACGGTCTAGCCTGTAGTGGAGGTGAAACCTGTTCTGAATTTCAACAAAGTGAACCCGTAGGGGTTAGTGAGTCCTCCAGAAAGCCATAGATAGATGGTTAGTAGACTTTGCACTTAAGGTACCTTCACACTGAACAACTTAACAACGATAACGATAGCGATCCGTGACATTGCAGCGTCCTGGATAGCGATATCGTTGTGTTTGACACGAAGCAGCGATCAGGATCCTGCTGTGACATCGTTGGTCGGAGCTAGAAGGCCAGCACCTTATTTCGTCGCTGGATCACCCGCTGACATCGCTGGATCGGTGTGTGTGATGTATTCACTTGTAACCAGGGTAAATATCGGGTTACTAAGCGCAGGGCCGCGATAAGTAACCCGATATTTACCCTGGTTACCATTGTAAAAGTAAAAAAAAAAACACTACACACTCACCTTCTGATGTCTGTCACGTCCCCCGTCGGCGGCTTCCCTGCACTGAATGTGTCAGCGCCGGCCGGCCGTAAAGCAGAGCACAGCGGTGACGTCACCGCTCTGCTTTAGGGCCGGCGCTTACACAGTGCAGGGAAGCGGACGCCGGGGGACGCGACAGACACCGGAATGTAAGTATGTAGTGTTTTTTTTTTTACATTTACACTGGTAACCAGGGTAAACACCGGGTTACTAAGCGTGGCCCTGCGCTTAGTAACCTGATGTTTACCCTGGTTACCCGGGGACTTCGGCATCGTTGGTCGCTGGAGAGCTGTCTGTGTGACAGCTCTCCAGCGATCACACAACGACGAAACAGCGACGCTGCAGCGATCGGCATCGTTGTCTATATCGCTGCAGCGTCGCTTAATGTGACGGTACCTTTAGAGAAGAATAAAGAAATGTTAATTTATCGTTGAGATAGCAATTAGTAATTAATAGATAGAGTACCTGTATGGGTAATTGCGTTAACAACTGTTTCCAATCTGCTTTGTAAATATGTTCTTGTTTGTAACGTTCAAGTGTCCTCACCTCCCATAAAGGGAAGCACTGTTAAATTAATTTGTTTTATAGCATTTCAAAAAATTTGTATGTCTTTTGATAACCTGTAATTTTTGCTTTCTTTTCCCAGTCCCGGGGGAACTGGATTTAACGGGGTGGGAGTGCAGCACCCCAGAATCCTGGTTGCTGCAGTGATGTCATTCTTCCACCAGGAGAAGTGGTATTACGTCTGATGGCACTAAAGGAGTTCATCTTTCCAAGTATCACGGCATCACAACACATTTCACACTCCAATCCACCAGGGGGAGCCATGCTCCTATCTAGTTGGGCACTCCTCACAGAAGGGTAAAACTGGTGGTTTGGATAGAAAGTGAGTCAGACGCTGGCTGGGCTTTGCCCAGGCAACACCTGTCAGGCAGACAGGGGGAAAAGGAGGAACATCTGAGCTGCAGACAGAGGATCCCTGTCAGGGGTGGGATCCTGACAGAGGTCTAGCACGAGACAGAAAGTCACGGAGCTGCGCCTGCCCCACGTGCGGCAGTCTTCTAAGAAAGGACAAGAAAGGAATTGTATTGTGGAGAGTGAGAAACGAAGTCACAGCACAAGGAGATAAAACCGGGAGGAGTTCTGCCCCGGGATCGGCAGCCTCCTTCTGAGGCGCGTAGCCGGTGGCCGGAACACCGAGGGAGTAATAGACTCTACGCATTACTTCAGTGACTGGCAGGACAGTCAATTCCATGTTGGCTGCCCGACCTTAATACCTAAGAAGACATGGTGGCAAATTGTGGGGGTCGGGGCGTCTCTAGGGTCCCTACAAACAAGCCCCAGGCTATCCCAGTCATACGGGTTGTCCTATCCATACCATCTGGGGGACAGAGAGGAAGAAATAACATCAAGAACAATTACGAGAGTTGTGAGGACTATCCCGTGGTGCTCAGCAGGGAGGTACTACAACACACAGGCGCTAGTAGGAAGGCTACTGATTTCCACCTGGATAAGGGAACTCTGGATGTGCCTTCGGACCGGCAGGATTCTGCCTGCCCTGTGATCAGTGCTCTGGACTGTGGATGCTGAAGCCTTCAGTAAAAGTAAAGAGACTGCAACCTTTGTGTCCTCGTTATTCACTGTGCCTTACATCGTCCACCTACACACCTGGGAAGCCCTGGGGACATACTTCACCTGTGGGAAGGTATACCATCTAGCTGCCATTCCATCACCCCAGCGGACCCCTAAGCAGCGTCGGTCACCCTGACCGAGTACCACAGGTGGCGTCACGAACACCGTACAAACTACACCTTTAATTGGGCACCACTCAGAAGGGCCATGGACCGGGTCAGGCCACCGTGACATACCCCGAACCGAAGGACCCGGTACCGAGTACCCCATTGCCCTTAATGTGGGGGCGCTCCACTAGCATAGTACATGAGATTTTAAGAAATCTCACTCACATGTGAAAAACATTTCTGCAGTGTAAATTGACAGGAGCTGCAAATTTGTTAATATAAGCTGCAGATGTAGATGTAGATGTGAATTTCAGTCTTTGCAAATAGATAAATGTGTGTCTCCCCGCTCCTTCGGTATAATAATATGTGCAAAAAAGAATACAGCTACTGCAGAAAAATCTATGCGATTTCGGGAAAACTCATCCCCACTGTGCATTTAAAGACTCTGTTTTTGGTGCATTTTTTGCCTTTTAGGTTTCTATGGAAAAATGCAGAATTCCAGCATTAATTCATTAAATATGCATTATGAAAAAAAAAACTGCTGCACAAGAAATGCATAAAAAAGTGGAAAACGCATTAAAAACAGCAGCAAAAATCCAATCAGAAGAGTAGATTGCTACTGTGTATTTGTGCCGTCATCAGCAGAAAATAAGCAGCTGAAAAAAGCAGAGTTTTTGCTCATCGGCACATGGTGTAAAAATCACAAAAAATGTTATACTGTTTGAAAAACAGGCAAAAAAATAAATAAACACAGCGGACGCAGTGATAAATCGGCTGCAATGTTGAGCCCGATGCTGCCATCTCCTCATTATGATTGACAGCTGCCTGAACACATCAGCAGTCAGCTATCATGAGTCAGGGAGGTGGGGAAATGCCTTGTTTTTGGAAAAAAGTGAATTGTGTATTAAAAAAGGGTTTCCCGGTTTTGGAAGATCCCTGTCCTCCAGCTTTGACTTGTTTTTAAAAAATCAAACTGTGCTTTACTCTCCCTCCCCAGATCCAGCCCTGAGTCTCCGGTTCTGTTCTCAGTGTCTGCTATGCACTGCTGACTGTTATTTCCTGCAGAGACAAATCCCGGCAAAAAGAAGTGATAGCGGTCTGTGCAAGATGAAGAAGAAAAGTGAAGATGAAGGACTTCACCTTTAGACGTCACTGGTGAGTCACTGTATCACATGTACATGCACACTTTATACTTTATACAGAGATTCTGTGTATAATGTCACTGGTGATCACTGCTAGCACTGAAATCACGTTAACACCGCTGCAGCCAATCAGTGGCTTTGCCGGAGTTGACGGCACAAGCTGCTGAGCTCACTGATTGGCTGCAGCGCTGTCACATCATTAGCACTGCAGACAATAAAGGACACCGGAGCAGCATCAGACCCGGGGAATATAATATAATTGAGGGCAGCCGATTTAGTAACGCATCTCCATTGCATTATCGATGTGATCCTTCCATGGAGATGGCATTATGTGATTCCTCACGATGCTCACAGCTATATTAATGTTATGGCACGTACCTTCAGAAAGATGTAATCATCCTGTACAGTCAGAGAACTGCGATCGATGTCTCCATTGAACTGAACAGTTCGTGTTTTGTCAGAGCAGTTCTGAATCTGGCATGTCACATATCGATAACCTGCGGAGCGGAATCAATAGTGGAAACATTAAGTATCTGGAAGTGACGAATGGTGTTTTCCACAATATAAATATTGACTGCTTTTATTTGCAGATAGGATGAGATGTGGGGTAGCGAGACGGCGCCGACCACTGCCAGACGAATATATGAAGATATGAGTGTGGTGCATCTCGCCAAATCTACGGAGCCAACTTCTACTGGAGCTATGATCATACACAACCTCAAAAGCTATAAATCCCTAAATGTGTCTTCTGAACGTCCAGACATGCGCAAAGCTCCTCTGAAGCCAGCCATAACATGGAAAGAGGGCTGACTAGTCAGGGGCAACTAACACCCCATTGCCTTGTCAAAGCCCTCATTAGCATAGGAAATGAGGGCAATATAAATGCTTTTTTTAAACCTTTTTACAGAAAAATGTTATACAGGTATGTTTAGGCAGAAAGTTTGCTCATAAATAAGTGAATGATGCTGTGTTGCAGGGCATGAGGGACCTGACAAGTTCCTTTTAATTACTGTATGGGGGCAAGAGAGAGGAACATACATTATTAGTTTATGGTGGCAAAAGGGGACATTATTACTGCTGTAATATAATTTACTTTTTTGGAGACTGTTTTCAATGGGGGGAACAAAAAGGTGTCCTGTTACTGTGCAGGGTGGCACTATGTCACTTTTTTTCCTCATCTGGAATAGTGTAGAAGTCAGGAAAAATGTGGGGAATGTGCTCTGGAAGAGATCAGCTATAAATGACTGCTATTTCCTGCAGAGACAAATCCCAGCAGGAAGAAGTGATGGCGGTCTGTGCAAGATGAAGAAGAAAAGTGAAGATGAAGGACATCACCTTTAGAAGTCACTGGTGAGTCACTGTATCACATGTACACGCACACTTTACACTATATACAGAGATTCTGTGTATAATGTCACTGGTGATCACTGTATTACCTGTACAATGACACTATGTACAAAGCACCTGTGTATAATGTCACTGGTGATCCCTGTATTACCTGTACACTGACACTATATACAGAGCTCCTGTGTATAATGTCACTGGGGATCACTGTATTACCTGTACACTGACACTATATACAGAGCTCCTCTGTATAATGTCACTGGTGATCACTGTATTACCTGTACACTGACACTATATACAGAGCTCCTGTGTATAATGTCACTGGTGATCACTGAATTACCTGTACACTGACACTATATACAGAGCTCCTGTGTATAATGTCAATGGTGATTACTGTATTACCTGTACACTGACACTATATGCAGAGCTCCTGTGTATAATGTCATCGGTTATCACTGTATTACCTGTACACTATATATATACAGGGCTTCTGTGTATAATGTCACTAGTGATCACACTGTATTACTTGTTCACTATACACTATATATAGAGCTCCAACGTATAATGTCACTGGTGATCATTGTATTGTACCTGTACACTATACACTATATACAGAGCTCCTGTGTATAATGTTACTGTTGATCACTGCTCCGTGTCTGTGGCAATATATGGTTTGGTCATGATGTGGCGGTATTTGTTCTTTGCATATGTAGTCTGGTCACAGTGTGGTGGTATTTCTCCCTTGTATGTGGCATTATTTGGTCACTATATGGTGGAATATGTAGTCCAGTCCTGGTGTGGCGGGATTTCTCCCTTTTATGTGGTATTATTACAACTTCTTTTTAACTAAGTAACACCTTTAATGCAGACTACTGCAATTGTACATTCCAGTTATGGTGGCGCACAGTAGATGTGCAGGAGCCACTTGTGTTTTACAGTTCATGCTCCACTATAATGGGGATAACAGCTAACAGGTATTTGCATATAACTGTAGGGTGGGCTCCAAGAGTCAAATCCCCCTGTGGGCCCCAGACACCCCAGTCCGACCCTGCCTGGGGCCGTAATAAACGTAGGGTAAAAAAAATACAAATTAACACTCATCTCTCCCTGACCCTCATCTTGTCCATGCAACGTCTCTCTGGGTCACTGCAGTCTGCATTTATAGGCTGCCAGTTTTCTTCTCACCATGAGTCCTATTGGGTTTTGGGTTGATGTCTTACAAAGTCATAATGCAGAAAGTAGCGTGAAGAAGTCCGGTGGCCTATGAGTGAAGACTGGACTGGAATGTTAAGGCAGGGCGTTGCACTGATTGGGTTTGCGCAATTTTCTCGAACAAGTGCTATCTTTGATTTTCATAATTTTCTTAGATAGTGCTTGTACCCGTGATTTTCTTTGGGGCTGAGCACATATCTGATTCTTTCCTCAGACCAAGTGTTTAGCGGAAAAATTGGAGACATGTCCGATTTTAATCTGGATCAAACTCCGACCAGAATAATCGGACAGTTTTTCTTCGATGTGGAGACCCTACCCATATAGTGATGGCCTGGGGAGATTATTTTTAATCCCCTCTCCCGAACCTTTTGAATTCAGTAAAATGGCAGGAATCGCCAAAAGAAATAAAAATAAATCAGAATCTGGCAAATCTCAACTTTTGCAACAAAATGATTCGCTCATCTCTAACTGTAGACAATTCTGTCAAAACCGAGAGGTTTGTCCAACTTTCTACTAATGTGTACAGGTCTAGAATTAGTTATAATGACAAGCGTCATCACCGAGACCAGATGTGAGTCATTCGATTGACAGCTAGAACATTTAATTTGTACCAGAAGGGGGCGCTACACAGGAAATGACTGTGATCATGTTACACGATGTGCTGTATTTAACATATGTGAAATGAATGGACTCACCTCCGTCTGTATCTTGTATCTCCATGTGGACCAGACCTGGATCTGCATCTACTCCAGCAACAGACCTGCAGAGACACAACAGAACCGTGTACATCACCTATAGCCTTGCACTTGTTATTAGGAAATGTGGATGATATTTATTCCAGCAAACACGTATCAGCTCCACTACTGATGTGCAAATGTTCATAGTAATTTACCAATCAGGACATTCACCAGCAAACATCTGCAATGTAGGAGCCATATGGCCTTCAGGAATAAATTGACCATACAGACTATTTTCTGCTGCTGTTGTGAAAGCAGAATTTTCAAGTCAGTGGTAGGATAGATAGATCGATAGATAGATAGATAGATAGATAGATAGATAGATAGATAGATAGATATGGGATAGATAGGTAGATAGATAGATAGATAGATAGATAGATAATAGATAGATAGATATAGATAGATAGATATGGGATAGATAGATAGATAGATAGATAGATAGATAGATAGATAGATAGATAGATAGATAGATAGATAGATAGATAGATATGGGATAGATAGATAATAGATAGATAGATAATAGATGATTGATAGATAGATAGTTAGATAGATAGATAGATAGATAGATATGGGAATAGATAGATGGATAGATAGATAGATAGATAGATGATTGATTGATTGATAGATAGATGATACATACATAATAGATAGATGATCGATAGATAGATAGATAGATAGATAGATAGATAGATAGATAGATAAATAGATAGATAGATATGGGATAGATAATACATAGATAGATAATAGATAGATAGATAGATAGATAGATAGATAGATAGATAGATAATAGATGATAGATAGATAATAGATAGCTAGATAGTAGATAGCTAGTAGATAGATGATAGATAGATAGAAGATGCTATGTCTTTGGAGAGTCCATTGATGTTTGCAATTGGTCCAGGTCGCCATACCTGACCATGTAACAGGTATAATTTCCGGCAGCTAGTGATGTGCTCCTTACTCGAGATTTCGGAGCATGCTCGGGTGTTCTCCTAGTATCTTGGGCGTGCTCATAAATTATGTTTGCGTCCCCCCCACACTCACTCATCACTACTGACAGCCCCTTTATTCTCTCTCAGGCTCCCAATTAGGAGCAGATTTATTCGGATTACTCGCCGTGTTTCAGTAATACCGGCAATGATGATGCTAGAAATGATCCTTATTACATAGTGAGACTAATTATTGCTTCATTCATTACACAGGTAAATATCCTGGAGATCCCACTTCCCCCCAGATCCGCGGAGCTGACGCTCATCCATAAAGCAACTGTTGTTCTGAGACTTCAAAGCTTGAAAAACACCAAACGCTGTTTCTTCAGAGAGAACAATCGCGGGTAAAGTCTCAATAATAAGGCACAGCAGAAAGTAATTATTTTAATACCTGGCCTAGTGAAATGTATTCCACAATCTTCGGTTTCCTGTACTTTAAGCCAATTTATCAAGTCAAAAACACAAAGCCATACTGAGGCTAGAATAAAGCCGGCAATGTGTAATTAATGCCGCATAATGAATACAAGATTAGATCACCAATACTACAATAGTCTCTCACTCAGAAAGGGAAACTCGCCCAGGAACATAAGAAGATAGGGAAAAAGTCTTATATCTTCTGTATATAAGCATCACTGAAAGCAATGCATCAATGTGCGCGGAGAAGTCATTAATGCCCAACGGGGGAGGTATAATACAGCACAGAATTCATGGCTGGAGATACATAATAAACCTTTACATGGAATAATATATGCCATTTTTTGTATTTTATAGTCTGAAAATAATGCTCAGCAAATAATTGTATGTACGTTTAAAGGGGTTGTCCAGTAGCCCATTTTCATACACTATTACAGGGTTTTCCAGGATGATCTTATGCGGATTATAATGAGGGAAATCTGGGCTACCTCCCGGGGCCCAAGGCTCCACCAGGGGGGCCCATGGCCAGATTGCCCACATTGTAATATTTTGTGTGCCGCTATAGGTTGCTATGTAAGTGGCTCATACTGTATATAAGGAGTTATGTGGGGGCTCATACCGTATATAGGGGGCTATGATAGGGCTTATACTGTATATAGGGAGTTATGTGGGAGCTCATACCGTATATAGGGGGCTATGATAGGGTTTATACTGTATATAGGGAGTTATGTGGGAGCTCATACCGTTTATAGGGGGCTATGATAGGGTTTATACTGTATATAGGGAGTTATGTGGGAGCTCATACTGTATATAGGGAGTTATGTGGGGCTCATACTGTATATAGGGAGTTATGTGGGGGCTCATACTGTATATAGGGGGCTATGATAGGGCTTATACTGTATCTAGGTAGCTATGTGGGAGCTCATACTGTATGTAGGGGCTGTGTGTGGAGTCATGCTGTATGTAGGGGGCTGTGTGTGGAGTCATGCTGTATGTAGGGGGCTGTGTGTGGAGTCATGCTGTATGTAGGGGGCTGTGTGTGGAGTCATACTGTATGTAGGGGCTGTGTGTGGAGTCATGCTGTATGTAGGGGGCTGTGTGTGGAGTCATACTGTATGTAGGGGGCTGTGTGTGGAGTCATACTGTATGTAGGGGCTGTGTGTGGAGTCATACTGTATGTAGGGGGCTGTGTGTGGAGTCATACTGTATGTAGGGGGCTGTGTGTGGAGTCATACTGTATGTAGGGGCTGTGTGTGGAGTCATACTGTATGTAGGGGGCTGTGTGTGGAGTCATACTGTATGTAGGGGGCTGTGTGTGGAGTCATACTGTATGTAGGGGCTGTGTGTGGAGTCATACTGTATGTAGGGGGCTGTGTGTGGAGTCATACTGTATGTAGGGGGCTGTGTGTGGAGTCATGCTTTATGTAGGGGGCTGTGTGTGGAGTCATACTGTATGTAGGGGGCTGTGTGTGGAGTCATACTGCATGTATGGGGCTGTGTGTGGAGTCATACTGTATGTAGGGGGCTGTGTGTGGAGTCATACTGTATGTAGGGGGCTGTGTGTGGAGTCATACTGTATGTAGGGGGCTGTGTGTGGAGTCATACTGTATGTAGGGGGCTGTGTGTGGAGTCATGCTGTATGTAGGGGGCTGTGTGTGGAGTCATACTGTATGTAGGGGGCTGTGTGTGGAGTCATGCTTTATGTAGGGGGCTGTGTGTGGAGTCATACTGTATGTAGGGGGCTGTGTGTGGACTCATGCTGTATATAGGGGGCTGTTTATGGGCTCATACTGTATACAGGGGGCTGTCTGGAGGCTGATACTGTATGTACGGGGTTATGTGGGGCCTCATACCATAAATAGGGAGGCTGTGTTGGGGCTCATATTGCATGTAGCGAGCTGTGTATGTGCTCACACTGCATATAAGGGGGCTGTGTGGGGGTTGATATGTTATGTAGGGGGTTATGTGTGGGCTTACACTGCATATAAGGGGGCTGTGTGGGGGTTGATATGTTATGTAGGGGGTTATGTGTGGGCTTACACTGCATATAAGGGGGCTGTGTGGGGGTTCATATTTTATGTAGGGGCTATGTGTGGGCATATTGTCTGGGCTTGTGAGCTGTTATCATCATTGCAGTACAGCTTATGGTCTCCTTTTCTTGTTCTGATAAAAGGAATTCCCTGATAAAACCCTGAATGAGCAAAAGAAGGGGGAAAAGCGCCTTGTCAGAAGATGCCATAAAGCTAAATACACAACTGATCAGGCCACGTTTCTATGGACACGGACTATGAGGTATATGGGTTTTTAAACTAACTATATAAAAAAAGAATTTTTTAAGGGTTCTGCTTGTTATGGTTTACATGTATTAGTGCCCCATAGGTTGATCGCTTTGGTTGTTGATTGAGGGGGCTATGTGGGCTCTCATTTTGTATGTAGAGGGGAAATGTGGGGGCTCATTTTGTATGTAGAGGGGAAATGTGGGGGCTCATACTGTATATAAGGGGATGTCAGCATACTTAAAGGGAACCTGTCACCAGGTTTGGCCGATATAAGATACGGCCACCGCCTTTCAGGGCTGATATATAGCATTCTATAATGCTGTAGATAAGCCCCCTATTTGACCTGAAAGATAAGACAAATAAGTTTTATTATACTCGCCCGGGGGCGGTCCGATCCGATGGGTGTCGCAGGTCCAGGTCCAGCGCCTCCCATCTTCTTATGATTGATGCCCTTCTGCTTGCGTTATGGCTTCCTGGCATCGTGCTCCGGTGCAGGCGTGCTTATCTGCCCTGTTGAGGGCAAAGTACTGCAGTGCGCAGGCGCTGGGCTTCTCTGACCTTTCCCGGCGCCTGCACACTGCAGTACTTTCCTCTGCCCTCAGCAGGGCAGATAAGTCCACCTGCGCAGGAGCACGATGCCGGGGAACCATGAAGAAGCAGGAGGGCGGCATCGCAAGAAGATGGGATGCGCCTGACCTGGACTGGCGACACCCATCGGACCAGACTGCCCCCGGGTGAGTATAATAAAACTTATTTTTCTTATCTTTCAGGTCAGATCGGGGGCTTATCTACAGCATTACAGAATGCAGTCTACATCACCATGGCCAGTGAGCTCAGTGTCAACGTGACATCATCACTGCAGCAAAAAAAAAACAGACAGTGGGGTATCAGCAGAGACACAGCACTGAACCAGAGGAAGGTAAGTAAAGAAAATTTTCTGAAAGGGGACAACCATCACATTTGTGACACCGTAGCAGTGTTGTCAAAAAAACAATAAAAATATCCCTTATTTACAATGCAGTTCTGATGTGATGGCAAACATGGGATTGGGAGGAATAAGCGGGAACAGAATGTGAATAAAATATAACTTATTTCTGTATTATAATTTTACCCTATACCCAAGTTTTCTAGACAAGGGAAAAGGGGATTCAAGCCATGTTGGTCCGATCTCCTGAGAACCTATAAACGCGCCTAGGCTCCAAAGGAATCGCATTTGGCTCAAAAGTCTTTAAAAGTGTGCGCAAGGTGAAACAAACATCAGATCTTTCTGTCCTGGGAGTCAAAAAATGACACCATAATGGGGACCCATAATCTCATAATGGTCTACATGATGAGTCGTCTCCAACCTGTGGTTTCCATTTATGAAAGTCATTGTTTTGGGACAGCTGCGGAGGCTCAGGGCGGAGATCACTGCTTTAGACAAATCCTAAATTCCATCAGTCACCCAAACATACTAAATTATGCGTCATCTTCTAAAATAAAGTGATTCCATTTGCAGAAAGGGTTTAATTAAAATTTGCAGGTAAAGGAGAAGTGACAGGCCTGAATCTGCTAACAATCAGTGGGGAACTTCAAGGGGCTCCTCGTACATCAGCCGCGCTCTTACATATTTCATGCGCCTCACTTTGATGCCATCTCATTTCTCACACAGAGTGTCACATTTTCTGCACCTCAAAAGACTCGGGTGCATATGTCTCCCATCAAAAAAATGATGAATGCTAGCGGCTGCACCAAGTATTTTATCCCATGTGAATGATTCATGCCGCCATATGCTTCATGGCCGGCTTCCGAAATCCCATCTCCAGAGATATCCAAAATATCTAGTGATGTGATAGGACGTCCTCTTATGTAATAATAGGAATATAAATATATTAATTATTCCGTCTTAAACCTGACCATTTGTTATTGTTATTACTGTTTTATTATATTATTTATATTAATTACAGATTTACATTTATATTATAGATTTATTATTTATTATATAGTAATAATATATTAATTATATATTTATTTTTAACAACATTTAATCATTTATTTGTTATATATGTAGATTCATATTTAATAATTTATTGTAATCATTATGTATCATATAATATTTTTAGTACATTATTTATAGATTTCTTATTAATTTATTGTTATATTTATGATATATTAATGATATATTCAGTATATATTAATACATTAGTATTTATTATATAATAATAATGTTAATTATTATATTATTTCTAAATGTATTATTATATCCTATTGTTTATTATAAATTAATAATAAATTAATTATATATTTGTATAATATATTTATTTTAATATTTTTAATTATTTTATTATATCATAATAATGCCATTTATTATATTAATAAAAAAATATTTATGTTAGTATTTATTATATATTAATAATACATTCAGTGTTTGTAATAATTATTATTATTAAAATAAGGAATTACAATTATTTCATCATCAATGTTTTATATATATTTTTACTAATTATTTACTATATAACAATAATACAATGATATTTATTATATTATTTATACATGCATTATTATTACTAATTTTATTATTATATTATAAATGCATTAATATTTATTTATTTTCTGATTTATATTATATAGTATTTATTGTACTATTACTGATGCTATTTGTTATAATATCATTTTAAGAGGTTCTACAGCTTCTTAATATACTTTGGCCCCAATTTATCATGCAATTTTCACCAGAATTCTGGAGTAAAACTACAAAATTTTTGAAGTTGCACAAAACTTTTGCAATGCTTTTAACGCCAGTGTCTGCCAGCTTGGATCACTTTTTAATAAGTGCTAAGAACTTTGGTGGGATGGAGTAAGGAGGCCAGTACGACTAAAATGTACTCAAGTCTCCAACTGGTTTCTGGTCATCTTCTTCCAATGCTAAGGTTAATTGTGTATATGCAGCAGTATATGGGCAATCATTTATCTGAATGGCCCCCTTGTAATTCTATATTTTTCTTATAGGCTGGGAGTTGTGTTCTATGAAAGGTTTTCTCTGCTTATCATTTTAAAAAATTGTCCAAAATGCTTTTGTCAAAAAATAGTGCCACACCTGCACACAGGTTGTGTATGGTATTGCAGCTCCTTTCCCTTTAATGGGGCTTCACTATTAGAAAAGGGTAGGAGTGGTGCTGCTTCTGGAAGAAAACGCTGTGTTTTTTGTTGGTCCTATAAAAACTTTTTAAAGAGGTTATTTAAACGGGTTATCCACAACTTTTACATTTATGGCCTTTGTTAAATATTAATTATAGATTCCTTAGTATAGGCCATGAATATCTGATCCGTGGGGGTGCGATATCCGGCCCCTTTTCTGATCACCTAAATGTTAAACAATTTTCCAAATAGTTTTCAATAAAAACTTTCTACAATTTTGCTTCAGAAAGTCTGTAAGTCCTTTGACTAGCCCTGCAAAAACGTTACAGATCCTCCTGGTTCTGATGGCTCTTTCTGCTCTCCTTCCCCTTCTCTCAGTGGTAGAGATAGCATTTTGTACACAGAACTGTAGTGGAGGGATCAGAAAATGTCTAAAGTTTTACAAACGGTATAAGCAAGGAGGCAATTACATGGTGAAGAAATACAGTGTTAGTGCAGGATAGAAGCTGTGCTGATACATGAAAGCAAGTGAAGACTGCAGCAACCTGAAAACTCAGAGACCTCACATCCAGCCTATATTACTGGGAGAGACACTCCCACAAAAAAAACCTTTAAAACTGCATATCAGGTATGAAAATGAGTATGAGAATGATGTTTGCTGACTGAACAAGTACATTTTTATAAAATATAAGGGAACTACTAAAATAGGGGTGGAAACATTTTTTTTTATGTGTGAGAAGTGTCCATAGCTTTACGATTTTGGATGCACACCAAAAAGCTTTGACTCGTTGAAAGCACAATGTTGTGACATTTTTCACGACACAATTAAAGGGGTTGTTTCAATACAAGAACAAGTTTTTAAGAGAAATGTGGCATTGCTGGGTCTAGTTTGCTATCTATACGGGTGTATAAATGGGTTGCCCCATGAACTATCTCCTGTGAGCCCAAGCATCTCTCTCCACATCTCCTGTACACAATAGATACGGAATTCAGAATTTTAGATTTTCCCTGTGACCGAAGAGCAAACTCCTATAAAACTCTCTGACAAAGGGTTAATCTACAGAGATAATCTAATTTACTCGGCTCGCACTTGTGCTCCATGAATCGCAGTTTCCAACAGCCCATTACCTTGTTAGACTTGTTGCGGCCTCGGGCAATTTCAATGTAAATTGTGTAACATAATATCATAATAAAGTCCCCATTGATGTCCTGCCCCGCGTAATGTTCGGCATTTGTATGTCGTTTGCTTTTGCTCCAGGTGGAATAATCATTCCCAGATGGAACTGATTCACGGCGGCTTTCTTTTCACATGTGATTGAGTTCAAGGGTCTTTATTGGGTCCTGGAGCAAAGACGATTCATTACGGGCTGTTAGACGTTTCATCAGACTGATGGTTTCCACCAGGTTTGTCGGAAGCACTAGGCATGGACACGCGTGTCTACTAGAGGTTAAGTCGGAGGAATGTTCACAGACTACGGAGGAATTATAGGTGCTACGGAGCCTCGTCGGCTAGATGGGTGCTTGGAGGTCATTATATTCAAAGAGGAAGGCGAAGAGCTCTATGGGGAGAAGTATTAGAAGAAGAAAGAGCTGTAGGGTCACCACAGATCACTGGTAAATCTTCATCAGGAGCAATGTACTTGTTTCTGAAGCCTAAAACTCCCCCGAGATGCGTTTACAGTAAATCTGCTACAGAAAAGGATATGCGCATTATCAGGTTAAACAACACTGGAGACTAAACCAGTCATGTAATCCTTACAGAACCGCTCCTACCGGAAATCAGCCCAACGATGCAGAGTTAATATACCAAATGTTATAAAACGGCGGAGGCACTCACCGCTCCTATTAAAAGACTTTTAATTCAACTGTTTAAAAAAAACATGGAGCAGGGGAGAAGTGTGGAGCAAGATGAATGGACGACAGCTGTTTTGCACTGACTGCTCTTCAACAGGTCCTGAGTTGAGGAGGAAATGACATAAGAGCCATTTAAACCTTAAGTCCCACACCTGAAGGGCGTCAATGGGAAAATACCCCTCTATTATCCTATAAGGTGGACGAGAACTCCAGACTCCAGTTTAACCCTTCAAGCCAAAAAAAAAAACAACAAACAAACATGTGTACAGAAAAAACACCAAAACAACGTGATGATGGCCTAACCCTTTCCAGCACGGGGTGGGAATCTGCACAAGTCACTCTTGGCGAGGGAATCTAGATGGATCATGGTAGACCACAACTATGAGAGTCAAAATGAGACAACAAAACCAGAAAATCACCTTGTCTGATTTGGCAAGATTTATTTTGCAAAATATGGTGGAAAATACGTATTTGGTCACCTAAAAACATGCAAGACTTATGGTCCCCACAGACCTGTAACTTCTTCTTTAAGAGGCTCCTCTGTCCTCCACTCATTACCTGTAGTAATGGCGCCTGTTTGAACTTGTTATCAGTATGAAAGGCACCTGTCTTCATCTCTGTAAAAAAAAATTTCATGCAAGTGGCTTCAAAACTCCTCCTTTTCCAGAGTCTATTTTACTGCCTTCAGCTTTATTGATATCAGAATGTATAATTTAGAGTACAGATGATGACAGTGAAAGGGTCAGCAACTGTGACCTCTTAATTAATTTTTGAACTGGGAAAGGGGGGGGGATTTAAATTTTTATATTTTTTTTACATTTTAAAAATATTTTTTTTTTAGTTTACATTGGGGACTTGAAACTGCGATCGCTTGTTCTATATACTGAAATACTAAGGAGCATTCTGTTTTGTATAAATTGGATGGGTGGTTATTGTTAGATCGGTATGAATCTGATTAGTGGAGCCTCCACTGAGCAACAATCCATTTTGAGTCTATATTACTGATAAAGATATCCAAGGACAATGTGGCACTCGGCTATCCTCGCACATTCAGCGCCATAGCTTTAGAACAGAGTGGCAGGGTACTTGTTACTAGCTGGCCCATTTAAAGGGAATCTGTCAGCAGGTTTTTGCTATGTAATCTGACAGCACCATGATGTAGGGGCAGAGACCCTGATTCCAGCAACGTGTCACTTAGTTTACTGGGTGCAGTAGTTGTGATAGAATTACTTTTTTTCCGCTGCAGATCTGTACACTACAGATTACCAATCAGTGATGTGGGTGGGGTTATACAAAGGCAGCAGCCAATCAGTGGTGTGGGTGGGGTTATACACAGGCAGCAGCCAATTAGTGGTGTGGCTGGAGTTATACACAGGCAGCAGCCAATCAGTGGTGTGGGTGGGGTTATACACAGGACGCAGCTAATCAGTGGTGTTGGTGGGGTTATATACAGGAAGCAGCTGATCAGTGGTGTGGGTGGGGTTATACACAGGCAGCAGCCAATCAGTGGTGTGGGTGGGGTTATACACAGGGCGCAGCTAATCAGTTGTGTTGGTGGGGTTATATACAGGAAGCAGTCAATCAGTGGTGTGGGTGGGGTTATACACAGGAAGCAGCCAATCAGTGGTGTGGATAGCTTTCTGTGTACGTCATTGGTCGACAATTTTGCAGGGAGCTGCCAGCAGATGATTTTGATGATTTGCCCAAGTGCATTCAGCATGGCAGAACATTCCTGAGATGAACATTAATATAACTTTATTAATAGCAGCCAAAGTGTGCAAGTGTGGGTGTTTCTGTGCGTGGTCAGCCCCCCTCTCAATCATGGCTGATTTTTTGACACAGAAGGGGAATGGCTTTGCTAATGAAACAAGCAGTCGGTCCTCTTTACACACCGCATTGGTCACTTCATGACTAAACAGGAAGTGGCAGGAAGCTCTCCCATGTGTCATGCCGGACAAGAAGCTTCACTGGAGATGCTGGGTCAGCAGGAAGGACACTTTTGCAGTAGTAAAAGAGAATAATAAATACAATTCTGGAAAGACAAGGAACATTTATAGACTATTTAGAAACTTTGAAAACCTGGGTGAAGCCCTCGGGGCCTTGTATTAGTGTTGTTGTTTATCTGATTCTATGTAGGAGACCAAGAATAATCACAAACAGAGGAACAGAATGTGAAGCCCAATGGAAATACTCTAGAATTTTTAGTGCATTGCAAAAGTATTCAATACCCAACTGCCTTGCTAAAATAAACAATGCCTTTAACTCAAAAGTATGGACACACGAGGCACAGACATAAGTAAAATGACCCTGGAGGCCAAGATGTGGCCATAATGTGTCCTAAAAACTGCACACAGCAGCATGCTAAGCGATTCTTGAGGCTATGTTCACATGATGTCTATCTGCTGTGGATTTTCCACTTGGATCTGTGTGCAGAAAATTTGCTGTGTAATTCAGTACTAGCTAAGTAAATGAGATTTCAACAAATGTCATCCAAATGTCATTGCTGCACATTTCTCTACGGCTTAAAATCTGCAGCGTGTCAATTTACAGGATGAAAACTGCTGCGAATCTGAAATAGGAAAGATATATATCTTGGTACCGCGAATCTGAAACAAATCCATAATCAAATCTAATCTCTCTATCTATTATCTATCTGCAGCGCCCCAGAGTCCTGGTCGTTGCAGCAATGTCGCTCTGCCGCTAAGGGGAGTGATGTTACGTCTGATGGCACTGAAGGAGTTCATCTGACCAGGTATCACACACACCAATACATTTCACAGTCAGGCCTCCAGGGGGAGCTAAGGGTTCTATGTATTAGGCCACTCCTCACCTGGTGGGTAAAACTGGGGGTCAGGCAAGCGAGATATATTGTGCTGAGTGAGAAACGAGATCAAAGCAACAAGGAGAATACCAGTAGGAGTCGTGCGGTAAGACCGAGGCAACATCCTACTGAGGCGCACAGAACACCAAGGAAGTATTTCTATATATAGCTTCAGGCAATACTTCAAACCTACGGCAGGACAGTCAGTCACAGGCGGGCTGTCTCACCTAAATCACCTAAGAAGACATAGGGGGCAACCTGTGGAGAGGGGCGACTCTAGGGTCCCGGAAGAGCTCCGAGCCTACCCGTCATACGGGTGCGTCCCAACCATAACACCGGGAGGGACGGATTAGCAGAACATCATCTAATCGAGTTGTGAGGGAACACGAGAAACAGACACAACAGTTGTGGGGACTATCCCGTAAGCACAGCAGGGAAGGACCACAACACATAGCGCAAGCAGGAAGGCACAGATTTCCACCTGCAAAGGGAACTCTGGGGGTGCCATTGGACCGGCCGGACTTGCGCAGCCTGGTTAACCGTATTCCGGATTGAGGACTCAGAGATCTTCAGTAAAGAGGTAAAGAGACTGCACCCTGGTGTCCTCGTCATTTACTGTGACTTGCATAACACCGCAACCTCACTACCACACTTTCACTGGGCGCCCCTCAGCAGCGTCACGGACCGGGTCTAGCCACCGTGACAACCCTCAGAACAGAGACTCAGAGGCCCGGTACCGGGTACCCCTCGGCCCCGTGGCAGCAGGGGGGGGGTGTGCTCCATTTCTATCAGAGCGCCCGCTAGAACCGTGGGGTACTCGGTACCTTGGCTGGTTCTGTTCTTAAAGGGGTGGTCACAGTGACAGTGACCCGGTCCGTGGCCCTCGGTGTCCAGTAAAAAGGGGTTAATGAAAATGGGAATAAAGTCTAATTTATGAATGTTCGCGATGCCACCTGTGGTATTCAGCCAGGGGTGGCCCACGCTGCATTACAGTGGTCCTCTGGGGCTGACGGTTTTGCAGCTTAGATGGTATAGCTCCCCACAGGTAGAGCTTGGTCCCCAGGGCTCCGGTACCTGCAGGTGTTGGATGGGACAGGAGACTTGCAATCTCCTGCTCTCCGGGTTCGGTGCCTGGGTCTGCAACTCACACACCACCACGGACCTCGGTGTCCGGTCTCTTGGCGTTTTCCTCTGGGGTGAGCCCATTCGCAGCTCCAGACCCCAGGCTCCTCTCCTTTTGCCTCCTCTCCTCTCACTGTCCCTACCAGACTCACTACTCACTCCTCCAGCCAGAATATATAGGGAAGCTACTCTGAAGCCGGGTTTAAAGCTCCCCTTCTGGCCTGGAAAAGGTAGTTGAACTGTAAACAGGAAACGGATACAAAAAGATATCCAAGGAATTGATAATGCCAGCCAGCGGTGTTCAAACTGTGATTAACAAATGGAAAATCAGGGGCTCTGTAAAAACAAAACCATGGTCAGGTAGACAAACAAAAATGTCGTCCACAACTGCCAGGAAAATTGTTCGGGATTCAAAGTAAAACCCACAAATAACATCAGCTGAAATACAGGACTCTCTGAAAACTAGCGGTGTGGCTGTTTCAAAATGCACAATAAGGAGGCACTTGAAGAAAAATGGGCTGCATGGTCGAGTCGCCAGAAGAAAGCCATTACTGCACAAATGCCACAAAGTATCTCGCCTACAATACGCAAAACAGCACAGAGACAAGCCTCAAAACTTCTGGAACTAGGTAATTTAGAGTGATGAGGCCAAAATTGAACTTTTTGGTCATAAACGTCACATTTGGAGAGAGGTCAACAAGGCCTATGATGAAAGGAACACGATTCCTACTGTAAAGCACGGAGGTGGATCACTGATGTTTTGGGGATGTGTGAACTACAAAGAAACAGGAAATTTGGTCAAAGTTGAAGGAAAGATGAATGCAGCATGTTATCAGCCAATACTGGAAGCAAATTTGCAATCATCAGCCCGGAAGCTGCGCATGGGATGTTCTTGGAAATTCCAACATGACAACAATCCAAAACACAAGACCAAGTCGTCATTGGCTACAGTAAAACAAAGTGAAGGTTCTGGGGTGGCCATCTCAGTCTCCTGACCTCAATATCATTGAGCCACTCTTGGGAGATCTCAAGCACGCAGTTCATGCTAGACAGCCCAGGAACCCTCTGAGAAAGTAAAGAACCTCATCCACAATTACCACAAAAGACTTCAAGCTGTCATTGATATTAGAAGGGACAATACACGATATTAAGAAATGGGGTATGTAAACTTTTGATCAGGGTCATTTGGATGTTTTGGGTTGTCATTATGATTTAAAAAGAGAAACCACAGTAGTTTGACAATAAATGACTTCACCCAACCACTAACCATGAGTGGAGAAAAAGGTTTGGTGTTATGGTTCATATTCTCTGAAAAAAGGACAAGAAAGCAAAAATTCTGCCGGGGTATGTAAACTTTTGAGCACAATTGTATATCTATCTATCTATCTATCTATCTATCTATCTATCTATCTGTCTGTCTGTCTGTCTGTCTGTCTGTCTATCTATCTATCTAATCTATTCTCATATCTATCTTCTATACATCAACGTATCTATCTGCAAAAATCCCCCAAAAACTGTTCAACACCTTCTTAAAAGAATAAAGCAAATGTGAACAGGTGCAAGAGGTTAATGCATAATATACAAGCCAAAAAATACAGCAGCCTCTGTAAGTGCTGAGATGTGCAAACATTAAATACATGGAATTTAACCAGTTGAAGACCGATATATATATAAAAATCCGTTCCTGACCAGGCAAATTTTTTCATACATGAGGATTAAAGAGCTGTAAAATTTTTCTCATTTAGATATTCAAGCATTTTTTGCTTTTTTTTTTCAAGATATGGTACATGGGGCTTCATTTTCATTATTTTTTCTGATATCCGACTACTGGAAAATAATTTTCTTTTTTCCCCTCTTTTACAGTTTTTTTTTCTATGACCATTTAAGACCACTAAAATACATTGAGAATTTTTTTTCCTCATTCTGTAACAAATATTTTTATTTATCATACACAATTTTTTAAGGGCTCGAGGCTAGTAACAGCACTTTGGATTGACAGTGGCATTTTTGTAAATTTTTTACCTGCCATTTTTTATTTATTTATTTGTAACTAGTTCTACTACCCGGCTTCGCCGGGGTTAATAACTGCTGTTAGCAAAATAGAATGTGTTAACAAAAATGTATTCTACACACAAAAAACACAAAACAAATAGATAGAAGTGTAATTATTAAAAGGCAAAAACTAAGCTAATAGAAGCATTTCACAACATATATTTCAACATCAGAGATATTCCACACAGATTTAACTAAATTGGCCAAGTAATGTGAAGTAATCTACTGCTACTTATTCGAGAGCCTTTTGATAAATGACATTCTTAGTTTTTCCTTCAGGTGCAAAGACGAACAGATTTTTGGCTGTTCCAACTCTTGAGGAAGCAGCTCTTGTTTTCATATCTGCAAGCCTCGCTTCCCTCTCCTCAGAAAGTTCATTGGCTCTTGAGGAGGCAGCTCTTGTTTTCATGTCTGCAAGCCTTGCTTCCCTCTCCTCAGAAAGTTCATTGGCTCCTGAGGAAGCAGCTCTTGTTTTCATGTCTGCAAGCCTCGCTTCCCTCTCCTCAGGAAGTTCATTGGCTCTTGAGGAGGCAGCTCTTGTTTTCATGTCTGCAAGCCTTGCTTCCCTCTCCTCAGAAAGTTCATTGGCTCCTGAGGAAGCAGCTCTTGTTTTCATGTCTGCAAGCCTCGCTTCCCTCTCCTCAGAAAGTTCATTGGCTCTTGAGGAAGCAGCTGTTGTTTTCATGTCTGCAAGCCTCGCTTCTCTCTCCTCAGAAAGTTCATTGGCTCTTGAGGAAGCAGCTCTTGTTTTTATGTCTGCAAGCCTCACTTCCCTCTCCTCAGAAAGTTCATTGGCCCTTGAGGAAGCAGCTCTTGTTCTCTTGTCTGCAAGCCTCGCTTCCCTCTGCTCAGAAAGCTCATTGCCCTTGAGGAAGTAGCTCTTGTTCTCTTGTCTGCAAGCCTCGCTTCCCTCTGCTCAGAAAGTTCATTGGCTCTTGAGGAAGCAGCTCTTGTTTTCATGTCTGCAAGCCTCGCTTCCCTCTGCTCAGAAAGTTCATTGGCCCTTGAGGAAGCAGCTCTTGTTCTCTTGTCTGCAAGACTCGCTTCCCTCTGCTCAGAAAGTTCATTGGCTCTTGAGGAAGCAGCTCTTGCTTTCATGTCTGCAAGCCTCACTTCCCTCTCCTCAGAAAGTTCATTGGCCCTTGAGGAAGCAGCTCTTGTTCTCTTGTCTGCAAGCCTCGCTTCCCTCTGCTCAGAAAGTTCATAGGCTCTTGAGGAAGCAGCTCTTATTTTCATGACTGCAAGCCTTGCTTCCCTCTCCTCAGAAAGTTTAATGGCTCTTGAGGAAGCAGCTCTTGTTTTCATGTCTGCAAGCCTCGCTTCCCACTCCTCAGAAAGTTCATTGGCCCTTGAGGAAGCAGCTCTTGTTCTCATGTGTGTCAGCCTTGTTTCTCGGTCTTCACATTTTTCATTGGCCCGTAATGCAGCTTTTCTTTTCGCATCAGCTGACATTCATGCCATGGAATTCCTTTTCTTATGAGGCATTATTGTGGTAAAAATAGTCTGTAACTGGCAGTTTCGATATCCTCTCACATAGAGGTAATGTGACTGACATCAGCCTTTCCACCAACACACCCTAACTGACATGCTATTACCTCACACAAGCTTTGTTATACTGTGAATGTCCTTTGTTGCCTATATTAACCAATCAGAGCTCAGATTAATTAACTGTAGCAAAACAGAAGCTGAACTGTGATTGGTTGCTATTGGCAGCCTGATAAATCCCCAGCCAACAGGAAGCCCTCCCCCCTGGCAGTATATATTAGCTCACACATACACATATTAGACAGGTCATGTGACTGACAGCTGCCGTATTTCCTATATGGTACATTTGTTGCTCTTGTAGTTTGTCTGCTTATTAATTAGATTTTTATTTTTGAAGGATAATACCAGACTTGTGTGTGTTTTAGGGCGAGTTTCATGTGTCAAGTTGTGTGTGTTGAGTTGCATGTGACGACATGCATGTAGTGACTTTTGTGAGATGGGTTTTGTGTGGCGACATGCATGTAGCGACTTTTTGTGTGTTGAGTTGCATGTGACAGGTTAGTGTAGCAAGTTGTGTGCAGCAAGTTTTGCGCATGGCGAGTTTTGCGCGTGGCGAGTTTTATGTGTGGTGCATTTTGAGTATGTGCAAGTTTTGTGGAAGGCAACTTTTGCATGTGTTGCAACTTTTGTGCATGTGGCAATTTTTCCACGTGTGCAAGTTTTGCGTGTGGTGAGTTTTCCATGAGGTGAGTTTTGCACGTGTGGCGAGTTTTGCGTGAGCCTAGTTTTGCATGTGGCGAATTTTGCGGGTGGCGACTAATGTGTTTCGACTTTTATGTGGCGAGGTTGGTGTATGTGTGGTGAAATGTGCGCTGAGGGTGGTATATGTGTTCAAGCACGTGGTAGTGTGTGGCGCATTTTGTGTGTGTGTTCATATCCCCGTGTGTGGTGAGTATCCCATGTCGGGGTCCCACCTTAGCAACTGTACGGTATATACTCTTTGGCGCCATCGCTCTCACTCTTTAAGTCCCCCTTCTTCACATCTGGCAGCTGTCAATTTACCTCCTTTCACTTTTTCCCCATTATGTAGATAGGAGCAAAATTGTTTGGTGAATTGGAACGCGCGGGGTTAAAATTTCGCCTCACAACATAGCCTATGACGCTCTCGGGGTCCAGACGTGTGACTGTGCAAAATTTTGTGGTTGTAGCTGCGACGGTGCAGATGCAAATCCCGGACATACATACACACATACATACTACATACACACATACACACATTCAACGTTATATATTAGATTTATTTTATACATTTTGCCCCACCCCCTCCCCACCAAACCTTTTCATTTAAATAGTAAAATATTTTTATTTTCTAATTATTTCCCTTGTTACTGAGGCCGGTAAATTAACTCTAGTTACAGGGAAATTCAGCCTCCTGGTCGCACAGCAGAGCTGTCCAAGTCTCCTATGACCCACCAGCAGGCACTGCTTCATCTCTATATATGCCGATCAGAGGACTGCTGTGTATGGAAGAGGAAAAGCCATTACCGCTTCCCATGACTGCATACACATCACTTGTTTATACAGCAATCGAGAAGGCAGAGATGGCAAAAAACCATCTCTGCCTTCCCTATAAAGACTCCAGATATCTTTGACAGCTGGATCACTGGCCCCCAGCTACACAATCGCATGTATCTGCGCTCCTATGCAGTGATGTGATGTTTTAGAATGTCACCACGGAGTAGGAGCATGACCACTTAGATTATTAATGTCTATGGGTGGTCCGGAAGCAGTTACTGTATATTGGATTACTGCTACTGTATATAGAATATACTTGAAATTTTCAAATGTTTTTGGCGGAATCATATTTTTTTTTTATAGAAAAAGTGCTCCAGACCCCTGCCTCCCCAAAGTAATTTTATGCATGCCTGTAATTTATGGGCAATTCTTGTGACATTTTAGCAGAACACGCATTTACGTAAAAAGTCTTATAAGAGGTTGAAGGAAAAAATAAAGGGCATTTTTGATTTTTTGCAAAGCGATTTTGAAACATTTGGCACAAGACAAAGAAAAAAAAAATTATTTGAGCCCATGGCGTGACATTTATAATGCTATGGATATAAATTAATTGGGATGATAACAAGGGAAACAGCAACCCAAACAAGTCATGTTAAAGGGAATGTCTAGCTTAGAAAGCCCTTTTTTGTTTAGCCTGTTAGGAGTCCTTATCTCTTGTCCTAGGTGGACAGAAGTTACAAAGAGCGTCTCTCTCCGGAGGACCTGTCCGGTCCTGCATTACACAGACAAACCATTGAGTTGAATGTGCACTATGTAATACTTTATTTCTCCAGTGGTGGCGCTGCAGAGAAATAAAACTCTTAATGCCAGACTTCCCCTGAGGTACCGGCCGATCACTAAAGGTCCCAATAGGGGAAATTTAACGATTTCTCCAAAAATTTACCATGTACGGCATCATGGAATGCCATATTTTATTGTAAAAAAAGGATTTGATTTTATTTCCCCGTCACAGAGTGAAAACATCAATATATTTTACGGACGTCAGGACTAGTTCACACCGGGCAATAAAATAAGGTTCATGGAGCCATTTATATAGTAATAAAGGAGCTGGAGCGGGATAAACAGGTGAGTTCGGCAAACACCCTGCAATATAAGCCACATGACAGATCATTTTATAAAGAGACGCAGACGGCCGGGATTTGTGCAGACCTACAAATATAGAATTCATATCTTTTATATCCTCAAATCGCTCAATTCAGAAATGAAGTTTAGAGAGTTTCTTTTTTCTTAACGCTTACAATTTTAGGGTAAATTCACAAACTATTTTAGAAGCTGCGATTTGACTAATTATCAAAGGAGTCAAATTTCATCCAGTCTTCTTTTTCCTTCTACTTTATGCATTGGCACAACCATGTGCACTGAGCTGCAATACCCAAAATTGCCTATACACAGGGGAGGCGCTGTTTGTATTTTTCTTTTGAAGCAAATCATTTTTCTACTCTCGTACAACCCTTTGTATGAGGACTTTTGCATTTCAAGAGTTTAATGAAAAAAAAATCCGTTAGCGTAAAAAAAATGGAATCGGTTCTTTATGTAAATCTATTAAACCATTTATTCTTCCCGAACAAGAAAAAAAATGTAGTATTGTTATAGAATTTTCCATTATTATTCTGAAAAGGAATATATGCCGGGTGATGCTAGGGTCACTTTCTCTGGGTTAATTAAAGTCTCCCACTGACTATTGTCTGCGGCGCTCACAGAGGCTTCTCCTTAGAAATCATTATGGCGGAGCAGTAACAGTCCATTCACCAAAGTGCTGTGAACTGATACATCTCAATTAGCTCCCGGCCAGACACTGATGAAAATGATGGGGTTTTATTCTGGAAGGGATAAAAACAAAGGACCTGAGTGATTTCCAATGTTCTGCCAAATATTTGTCCTCTCGAACACACAGCGTTGACGAGAGAAACCAAGCCTGGCTTCAAAGAACTGCTGAAAAGTGGTTTAAAATGAGAGAGAAAACATAGATACTGCTAAGTACGCGGTGATGGGACGGCTTCCAGATTCAGAAATGGGACAAACCCTCCAGAATAATGAAATGTATCAAGAGAACAACCAGTGGAACTTGTGTATCGGACTTGGATTGAATTGAGAGAGACCAACACATCCACTGCCCTCGTCTCTGCTTCATCTATAGCGGTTTTCTTTTTATTCTACTTTACTTCTACAGCCTCTGTGTCACACTGTACATACATAACTGAAAAAAATGAACTGGAGTAGTAGCTGGTATGCATTCAAAGTAGAAGCATGTTCACATTGGACATTAAACAGACAAAACCCAAGACAGAAACAAAATGAACAAATACCCTGCTGTACATAAATAAGTAAAAGCAATAGTGAATTTAAATAATTAGGGTACTTGATAAACACTGTTTTTGATCAAGAAGAGCGTCAAAGCCATCCCACCAACGTCAAGGTGACCCAGTCGGGATGGTGGACCCGAATCAGGATGGTCCTAACCTCTGGTTGTAAAACCTTACTATGTGTCAAAGTGAGTGACGTCAATGTGCAGGATTTTGCTGGGTACTCATGTTCAGGACCCGGTACTGCACGGCCCTCATTCATATTGACGTCACTTTGACACATGGTAAGGTTTTAATACTAGAGGTTAGGACCATCCTGATTTGGGTACACCTTGACGCTGTCAGGATGACTTTTATGCTTTTTTTAAAAAAATAAAAAACGGTGTTTATTTATATGCACTTTTGCTTATTTATATACAGCAGAGTATATGTTCATTTTGTTTCTGTCTTAAGTTTTCACTGTACTTACATAGCAAGCTGGAGAATTAATTAACCAAATCCATTGGTGACCTCCATTCGCTGCTGATTTAAGACAACATCAAATGTCAGCTCAACTTTGATGTTATAAAAGAACCCTGATGACTTTATAAGAAGAAAGTTAAGAGACACTGACCCCACAGTCAGAACAAGCTGACTTACAGATTCGTAGTTAACTCATGTACAGTGTTGCACAAAGGCTGTAGAAACCAAACAGTGCAAAATTTTGAATGAAACCAAATTGCAAAAAAAAAATAATTTTTGAACAAAAATGAAGGTGTCCATGTCTTTTTAATCCAATTGAGACCATATAACATAAATTTTCATCATATGGGCACAGGGCGTATAGAGCGAGCTCAGGAACTGTGCCGACAGCATACCTGTGGCACACAGCCAGCATCTACCTGTAACAGCAGCAACTGGAGCCAGCTCAGATCGCTGCTGTTAAACCTAAATGCTGCAGTCAATCACTAACAATGGCATTTAAATGGCTGTAGTGCTGGCTGGTTCACGCGTGTACAGACTGTCAATGACATTCACATTTGTGTCTATGAAAGGCCGATCTATCAGAATGTAAAATTAATTAAACGTTGAAAAGAAAAATACATTAAAAAATACCAAAATTGTTGAAAAAAGTGCAAAAAAAAGAAAAACATGATCAAAACATTACATGTACCCCATAATAGTATCATTAAAAAATCAGCGTGGCACCCAACAACCAATCCCTCCTACAGGTCCAGCTCCAGAAAAACGAAAAATAACTCAAAAAGTGATGAGACAATTTACTTTATTTTCTTAAAAAGTTTTTTTTTTTTAACCACTAAAGCATCTACATTCCCACAATGAGTATTTGGTGGGTTTTTGATGCTGCGGATTTTCTGCACCTATTAGATAACTTGCGCTTTTTTCATTGTATTTTTACTGCATTTTTTACATGTGTTTTTATCGTGTTTTTGACGCTGTGATTTCTGCCTTTTTTTGGTGTCCTGGTGTTTTAAACAAAGCTGCTTTGATTTTGATACTTCCTGACATTTGTCTTCCACAAAACTTTACTGATACAGTCACATGTCTATTACATGTACTTCATTACCTGTGGATTTTTCGCATCTTATGCAAGTCTATGGGGAAAATCTTCAGCTATAACTCAGCGTACCCGCAAGAGAAATTTGACATGTTGCGGATTTGAAACGCATACCGCAGGTCATTTTACGCAGAGTTAATAAACACAGTGGGCGGGAGATTTCTATAAATCCCATTCACTTTGCTCAAGATGCTATGTTTTTAGTAAAAATACAGCAGGTCCAGTGGCCAGATTACAAATTCCCCCATCCGGTCAAGCCTCTACAGTGACTTTTCTTTTTTCCCTTTCTACCTATTACTGTTATCGCTAAATTGTTAATAGTAATAAATCTGACATTCAATGAAAATAATATATGAACTGACAAAATAATAATCCATAGGCGTTAAGGATAGCCAGTTTTTGGGAAAAATTTGCCATTTCTAAGATTTCCTATGGTGACCTCCCGGATTCCATTAATCCTTCCTTAATTTTTTACTTTTTGCTCTTGATATTTTTTTTCCTCACCTTCCTAGACAGATGATTTTTTTTTCTATCATAGAAACCATAGTTCTATGGAGACTTGTTTTCTTGCTGGATTAGCAGTAGTAGTTTATGATTACACCATTAAATTTAAATAGCATATAATATATTGGTAATTGGGAAAAAAGTGAAGGTTTTGCTATAATTTTTAATGTACATTCAATTTTATGATTTTATTCTATTTTTTTTTGTGGAGGAGATAAGTTGAATGAAAAAACCGCAATTCTGGTCTTTTTATTCAGCAAACGGAAATTTATGCCACAAACTTTATTAATTAACATTTTTCCTTTTTTTTTTCATTATAAACCTTTTTTTTTTTTTTTTTTTACAATTTTGTCTACCTAAGTGGCTCGAATGGCGACCTGGTACAATAAACTGCAGTACTTCTAAATGGGAGTACAAATTCAGCAGCACGTGGAAGAGATTTGTTCACATCTGATCCACAATTCTGCTAATGTATTCCACTGTGGATTTTACCTGTGTAAATCCACAGGCGAGATTAGCTGTTTTTCCGCCCCTTCCACCCCATATGGAGTCTCTGTAGCTCCAACCTTAAATGTCTAAAACCCTAAAAATAATAAAAAGACCGTTTCCAAATCAGAAAAAAAAACACATCTTTAGTGCAGAGGCGTATGCCCGTGCATTTAGCATTCTGGCTTCAAGGTCTTATTCAGCTACATCGCGGATAATGAGGAAATAATGAACCGCTTGAAAGTTTCAAGGAAGAAAACTTATAAGCCCATGTGAGTCAAGCGATCCATAATAGCTCAAAATCTGTCAGCGTTTCCCAGGTTCAAGAGTCCAAAATCAATGTTCAAAGTAAACTGCGGGGAAGTCACTCACAGAAAATGGTCTGAGAAATTGAATTTTTCATCGTTGTCATTTACCATGTTGACAAAAAGTCTTAAATAATCTAAAGTTTTACGTCAAAGTATAAAAAAGTATAAAAAAACCCCTTCAAATAAATGTAGTGTAAATTAGCTCAAAAGTCCTACAGTGAAACTCCGACAATCAATATACTGCAAGCCAAGACATCCAATAATATTCTACAAAAATCCAACTGGTCAGAATTGAGATTGGGTCACCTTGGCACTGGTGGGATGGTTTTTATGCTTCTTTTTTATCAAAAAAGTGTTTAGTAAATAGCCTGTGTTATTTACATGCACTATTGTGTTTTACTTACTTATAACAGGGTGTGAGTTCATTTTATTTCTGTCTTATGCTTGGTCAGAAATGTAGTTGTTTGATGGAATCCTCTGTTCAGGATCGTCATCTCTTGGTCAAAGTGGAGAGAATGTACTAGAAGTGTCTCTAGTAGAGAACATGTCCTGTCCTTGCATAAACATTAGGAACGATGCAAAAATAATAATAAGTTGATTTTTATGGCGCCAACTTATTCCGCAGCACTTTACGATCCAGGTAGGACGTGTACAAATATTATCAAACGTTGCAGATTAAGGGCTCATTCAGATGTCAGTGATTTATCTCGCACCCAAAAAATGTTTCATTGGAGATTTTGGTCAGAGAGTCAACAGAGTTTGGTCAGAGTTTCATCAGTTTTTCTTGGATGGAAAAAATATAATATATTAAAAATATTATATAAGTTTCTCAAGCATCTCATAATTAACAGTCCATAAAAAATGGACAGTGCGCAGTTGGCATCCGAGTGCTGTTCCATTTTTTTTTCACGGACTCGTAGACTTGCATTGGTGAGCTTGAGTTAAGGCTATGTGCACACGTTGCGGATTTTTCTGCGGATCTGCAGCTGTGGGTCCGCAGCAGCTTTCCATGCGTTTACAATACAATGTAAACCTATGGAAAACCCAATCCGCAGTGCACATGCTGTGTTACATTCCGCAGCATGTCAATTCTTTGTGCAGATTTCACTGTGGTTTACACCTGCTCCATAATAGGAATCCGTAGGTGTAAAACCGCAGGTGGAATCTGCACAAAATCCGCGGTAAATCCGCAGGTAAAACGCAGTGCCTTTTACCTGCTGATTTCTCAAATCCGCTGCGGAAAAATCCGCAGAGCTCAAAACTACGTGTGCACATACCCTAAGGCCGGTTTCACACGTCAGTGGCTCCGGTACGTGAGGTGACAGTTTCCTCACGTACCGGAGCCACTGACACACGTAGACCCATAAAAATCAATGCATCTGTTCAGATGTCATTGATTTTTTGCGGACCGTGTCTCCGTGTGCCAAACACGGAGACATGTCAGTGTTCGTGGGAGCGCACGTATTACACGGACCCAATAGAGTCAATGGGTCCGTAAAAAACACGGACCTCACACGGACGTTCTCCGTCTGGGGTCCGTGTGCGTGCAGGAGACAGCGCTACAGTAAGCGCTGTCCCCCCCACATGGTGCTGAAGCGCGATTCATATGTTCCCTGCAGCAGCGTTTGCTGCAGAGAAAATATGAATAATAGTGTTTAAAATAAAGATCTATGTGTCCCCCGCCCCCTCACCCCCTGTGCGCCCCCCCCGCTGTTCTGAAAATACTCACCCGCTCCCACGTTGGCTGTCACTCCTTCCTCTCTGCCCTGCACCTTCTACTGTATGCGGTCACGTGGGGCCGCTCATTTACAATCATGAATAGTCGGCTCCGCCCCTATGGGAGGTGGAGCCACATATTGATGACTGTAAATGATCGGCCCCACGTGACCGCATACACTAGAAGCCACGGCCAGACCAGGAAGCAGCGAGGGAGGCGGGTAAGTATTTTCAGAACAGCGGGGGGGGCGCACAGGGGGTGGGGGGGCGGCGGACACATAGATCTTTATTTTAAACACTGTTATTCATATTTTCTCTGCAGCAAACGCTGCTGCAGGGAACATATGAATCGCGGCTTCAGCACGATGCAGGGTACCACACGCGTGGGTACCACACGCTCCGTGTGGTACCCACTCCCCATACGGGCGGCACACGTGTGCCGCACGTATGGCCTACGTGAGTTCCCAGGCACACGGACACGGATAACTCCGGTACCGATTTATTCCGGTACCGGAATTATCTGGACGTGTGGGACAGCCCTAAGACTCGGATCAAAATTGGACATGAATTTGTGAGGGCCGCTCCATACGCTATAATAAATATGAATTTTATTTGTGAAAACCACAGAAAAACTGATTAGCTAAATTAAGCTACTTGCTTTTTTCATAGTTTTTTTTTTTTTTTACATTTTTTATCGTGTGTTTTTTGCCTGTTTTTAATTATGTTCTAAGGGAAACTGCCTTGTTTTGAAAGTTTCCTGTTACTTAGCTTTGATAAATTCAGGTCTGTAATGGAAATCTGCACATAAAACGCATATTTATCGCAAGAGGAATTGACATGTTAAGGTATAGAAAAATGCAGATCAGTTTATGCACCGTAAAAAAAGCACAGTGGGTACATGAGATTTCCATAAATCTCTTAACTTTGCAACCAAAGAATAAAGAGAGTACAAAAATCCAAAGATAAAAATAACACAAGAATTTAATTAATTTACATAAAAATCAACACAGTAACAATACATTTAAAGGGCCACTGTCACCCCCCTCCAGCCGTTATAAACTAAAAAAGCCACCTTGTGCAGCAGTAATGCTGCATTCTAACAAGGTGGCTCTTTTAGTTTTAGGTTCAAGTATACCCCAAATAAAGCGTTTTGATACTTAGCCACAATACCGGTCTTTAGCCAGGGAGGCGGGTCCTCACTCCCCAGCTCGAACCGCTCCTCTGCCGTCACTCCAATCTTCATGGTCTTTCGGCGCCGCCCCCTCAGCGCTGTTTACGTTTCAAAACCGGCGCCTGCGCTGTGTACTACTGTGCTGTGCAGGCGCAGTCTGCAAGCCTGGCTGGGACGTCAGACGGCCAGAGCTTACTGCACCTGCGCACCACAGTAGTACACAGCGCAGGCGCCGGTTTTGAAACGTAAACAGCGCTGAGGGGGCGGCGCCGAAAGACCATGAAGATTGGAGTGACGGCAGAGTAGCGGTTCAAGCTGGGGAGTGAGGACCCGCCTCCCTGGCTAAAGACCGGTATTGTGGCTAAGTATCAAAACGCTTTATTTGGGGTATACTTGAACCTAAAACTAAAAGAGCCACCTTGTTAGAATGCAGCATTACTGCTGCACAAGGTGGCTTTTTTAGTTTATAACGGCTGGAGGGGGGTGACAGTGGCCCTTTAAAGACAAAGTACTCTTGTTACTCTTGTACTCTCTTTATTCTTTGGTTGCAGTCTTGTATATGAGAGTTCCCACTGTTACTATAGCTCCCTCTACCACTGGGATTGAGGTATTATGGATTAACATGTATTCTGGTTTGAAGAAGTTGGTTTGTTAAATCTCTTAACTGTAAGATGTTGGGGGTTTTTTTGGCAAGGAAAAATATACAGCTCCAAAAACTCAGGTGGGAACTTAGCCCAAGGGCTCCATCAAACGTTTGTGATCCGATCTGACAGTTTCATATATTTCTATGAGATGTGTGGCCAGTCCGTGCAATTTGATCCAAGATCGAACTGATGGCCATGGACATCTGAAGTAGCTCCAAGGCTCTGTGCCCATGATGAGTATTTGTTTTTTTTTGCACTGCGCCTTTTCACTGCAAAACCCCCCACAGCATCTTAGTGTACATTCCAGCGAAGAGCTTTTGTTGAGTTTTTGAAACTGCAGAATTTCTGCATCTACTAGGTAAATTAGGCTTCTTGCATTTTTTCATTGCATTTTGTATGCTTTTTGTACATGTATTTTTGTAGTTTTTGTTTCTTTCTGATATCTCATGCTTTAAATAATGCTGCTTTTATTTGGCTTTGACAAAACTTTGACAAACTTCGGTGTGGCTGACGTGTTTTTGAAATTTTTCTACATGCATGTTTTTTTATCTGCAGATTTTCCACACTTAAAGGGAATCTGTCACCCCATTTTTGGCCTATAAGCTGCAGCCACCGGCATTAGGGGCTTATCTGCAGCGTTCTGTAATGCTGTAGATAAGCCCCCGATGTATCCGGAAAGATGAGAAAAACAAGTTAGATTATACTCACCCAGGGGCGGTCCTGTGCAGATCGGGTCTGATGGGTGTCGTGGTGCGAGTCCTGAGCCTCCCATCTTCTTACGGTGATGTCCTCTTCCTTGCTTCTCGTGAGATCGAATCTTTTGAAATTCAAATTTGCAACCTTTGCCGAATTTTGCTCAGAAATTCAATTTGCGGTAAATCCTTTCACCATAAATTGAAAGTACTCCAATTGCATGGAAAAGATGTGTATGTCTGATTAAATTACAGAAGCACTATAACTATACTAATCAAGCAAACAGCATCTGCAAGCTACGTGTCCCTCCCTTGTCCTGCCTCACCGACACAGTCACTCTCCTAACTCTATCCCTATAAATTACATCTGTATTATTCTCTTCTCTTCACACACTAATCTTCAGTACTCTGCTGTCACACACACTCTCTGTACAATTTCTTCCTTGTATTATAGCTTTCACACCTTTACCAAAATAGGCTGCTGCATTTCCTGCCTGTGCTTTTAAACAGGCTCTGATAGTCCTTCCTGATGTAGATGAGCAATACTATGTGATGTGATAACTTAAAGGCATTATGAGGAAGGCTGCTTAGCTGCACCCAAAGTCATGTGATTCTCCAGTGGCCGGTGCAATCCTATATAATATGAAAAGTAAACCCCTTTAATGAGGTATTTCCATGAAATACATTACCATGATTATCAAATAATGCCATAAATACCTGATAAGTGTAGATAGCAACTCTGGAAATACACTTGTATTGAGAAGAGTAGGAAGAAAAATGCTTGGTACACTATTATATTAATATCAATTCATCGACACCGTATACCCCTAAAATATACTTTATTAGATATACGGTTCATTAAAATTAAGAGAAACCCCCCAAAAAAAAGTTTTTCAAAACTATAATGATAATTATCTGCTGTAGGTTACTTAGCTTAAGAGATGGCGGATATGACCTGGATGATATAAAATCATCATGCTCCACCGAAGACATATATATTGCCTCCCTGTGATATACTGGAAACAAGTACCCTGAGAGTGAGTTTCCACTTTCTAAAATTCTCGTGTATTCGGAAGTAATGCATTCAAATCACGTTGGGCTGCAACCGGAAGTGACGTCACCAGATTTTATGTGTGTTGAAAATCGCACTCATTTGACATTTTTTTTAAATTATATATTTAATTTTTGTGTTTTTTTGGTATTTATTTATAATATTCTACATAGATACTCACTAATACAACAAGTTAAGTTAATACATACTTCCGTATTTAAATTTATCCATGGAACAAGATTAACATAAGCTACGCCTATGTGTTTTTTTTCTTTTTTACAACATATGCTTAAAGCAAGCTGTAAACAGACTAGATTGTCGTTTAAGCTTTTAAAAGGGCAGAATATTCTGCCGTGCAATAAAAATAGATGATTTTTTTTTTTTTAATATCATTTCACAAACACTATAAATCAATTTAATGGCTGCGAATAACACCTGTAATTGAACAGATTGTACAACGCTAAAAATAGATTCTAATTTTATCCGACTTGGATGCTAAAAATGTAACGGCTGCAACAAATACCTTTATAATGTCCCAGAATTAAAGGCAAAATGATAACAGATTGAGGGCAGATACAATAAATTATGACTATAGTATTCAAACTTATCTAAGCTTGTGAGTAAATAAGGTGCAAAAAGAACAATAGTTGGTGTGGCCCTAAATCTAAAAGTAACCATTAATCATATACTATAGTATATAGTATATATAGTATATAGAGTATATAGTATATATATTATATATATATATATAGTATTAGGCTCTGGATGTGCTGCTCAGGGGCGGGACTGAAGGGGAAGGGGCAGGAGTTTGGCGGATCAGTTCCTAGGGGGTGTTTACAAAATCTACTTTTCCTTAGCCAGTGCATTTAGATATATGACTAGAACAGAAGTTGAATAATTTGCCAATGGCCAAGGTAAAACTAAGCTTTATGTGCCTGTTACTATAATGCTTACGTGGGTTTTCCAGTACTTTTTAAAATTTAGCAGGCCATAAAGATCATTATGAAAAATACAAATACTTCTTGATTCTCCTCCACATTCAAAGCATTGTCCCCACCAAGATCAGAAGTGATTGCATCCTCATCATCATTCACTACCTAGCTGCAGCCAATCACTATCCTCAATGGTTACGTGTGCATGTACGGCATCATGTGATTGTTGAAGCCAATAACTGCTTGTACCGGTCAGGTGATGGGAAGTTATGATGTCTGGTCAGTCAGTCTTCTAATCGCTGCAGCCAATCAGGTGACTGATCATCGGGAAGTCTTAATTTCTAGTTCCATTTTTTAATTTTATAATAATCCCTATGCATTTTACTTTAGTAGGCACATCGGTAACACCCTTCCCATTGAGGCTCAGGGGCCCAAAAGATTTTGTTCTGTATAAAAAGCCAGCAGTGTTATAAATGACCCATTATAAGGCCATGTTCACACAGTGCGTTTTTTACTGCAGAACCGCAGCGGTTTTGCCGCTGCGGTTCCGCAGCTGTTTTCCATGCAGGGTACAGTACATTGTACCCTATGGAAAACAGGAACCGCTGTGCACATGATCCTGAATTTAAAAAAAAAAAACGCGCTGAATAGCTGCGGGAAAAAAGAAGGAGCATGTCACTTCTTTGCCCGAAACAGCAGCGGTTCTGCACCCATAGACCTCCATTGTGAGGTCAAACCCGCAGTAAAACCCGCAGATCAAAAATATATCTGCGGGTTTTATTGCGGTTTGTGGTGCAGAACCGCTGCAGCCGGAAGTGCGGGGAAGCGGCCGGAAGTGCGTGGGCGGAAGTGCTTGGGCGGAGAGACATGGAGGCATACCGTCGCATGGGGATCGTGTCGGCCGTTTGATTGATTTGGTATGTGTGTTTGTGTGTGTGTGTATGTGTGTGTGTCTGTGTGTGTGTATGTGTGTCCCCATGCGACGCTAGTGCCACCATTGTGCTAAGTCGCCGTATGGGACTACTACTCCCATCCGGTATTAGGATGGGAGAGTTGTCCCTGTGTCCGGCGACTTAGCACAATTGTAAAGTTACACAAACCACACACAATACACATACATGACACACAGTACAGTACATACAACACATAACATAGAGTATATACTCACCAACAGCACACTTGTAGGCGAAGCCCTCGATCCTCCAGGAAAAAATCACAAAATAAAAAATCAAATTCATACTCCCTGTCCGCAGAATCCATAAAACGAGTGTCCCACGCCGATCGGCTGCTCTCCGGCGATACACTGCCAGGAGCGAAGCTCCTAGCAGTGTATCGCGTACTGTTCCGGAGTTCAATGACTCCGGCGTCTCGGTTAACGGCAGTACAGCTGCGTTGAACTTTCCCACGCAGCACTGCCGTTAAGCGAGAGTGCCGGGGTCAATGACCGCCGGTAAACTCGCTCGCGCATGCGCAGTGACACACCGACAGGAACTATGGCTCCTGTCAGTGTGTTGCTGCAGCCGTGGAGAGCAGACATGTCTCTGGATGTGTCTGTTCTCCATGGAAAATCTTTGTGGGATACGTGGCACTTAAATACGTGGCAATTAAATACGTGACACGTGGCACTTATACGTGATACGTGTCACTTAAATACGTGATACGTGTCACTTAAATATGTGGCACGTGGCACTGAAATACGTGGCACGTGGCACTGAAATACGTGGCACGTGGCACTGAAATACGTGATACGTGGCACTGAAATACGTGGCACATGGCACTGAAATACGTGATACGTGGCACTGAAATACGTGGCACTGAAATACGTGGCACGTGGCACTGAAATACGTGATATGTGGCACTGAAATACGTGGCACGTGGCACTGAAATACGTGGCACTGAAATACGTGGCACTTAAATATGTGGCACTTAAATACGTGGCACTGAAATACGTGGCACTGAAATATGTGGTACTGAAATACGTGGCACTGAAATACGTGATACGTGGCACTGAAATACGTGGCACGTGGCACTGAAATACGTGGCATGTGGCACTGAAATACGTGGCACGTGGCACTTAAATACGTGGCACGTGGCACTTAAATACGTGGCACGTGGCACTGAAATACGTGGCACTTAAATATGTGGTACTGAAATACGTGGCACTGAAATACGTGGCACGTGGCACTTAAATACGTGGCACATGGCACTTAAATACGTGGCACGTGGCATTGAAATACGTGGCACTGAAATACGTGGCACTTAAATATGTGGCACTTAAATACGTGGCACTTAAATATGTGGTACTGAAATACGTGGCACTGAAATACGTGATACGTGGCACTTAAATACGTGGCACTTAGGCTATGTTTAGATTTGCGTTGTGCGCCGCAGCGTCGGCGCCACAACACACAACGCAAACAAAAACGCAGCAAAACGCATGCACAACGCTGCGGTTTGCGCCGCATGCGTCCTTTTTTTGATTGATTTTGGACGCAGCAAAAATGCAACTTGCTGCGTCCTCTGCGCCCGGATGCGTGCGCTGCAGTGACGCATGCGGCGCAAAACGCAAGTGCGACGCATGTCCATGCGCCCCCATGTTAAATATAGGGGCGCATGACGCATGCGGTGACGCTGCGGCGCCCGACACTGCGGCGCAGACCGCAAATGTGAACGTAGACTTAAATAGCTGGATAGAGCTGGATCCGCGGGCTGTGATCTGGCCGACGCTCAGCACTCTGCGGAGCGCTGTCATTCAAAACACGTCCACTCATTTTGGTGTTTAGTCCCAAAATGGAGGATGGAAGAAGAAAAGGGTTGGACAAGGAAATGACATCATTTCTTTTTTTTTTTCCCCCACTGCAGTTAAAGCTTTATTTGTGTCAAACACAGACAATCTGCAGAGAAAACTGCATAAAAAACCGCACCAAAAACCGCACCAAAAACGCACCGAAAACGCACCAAAAACGCACCTGCGTTTTCTGCCAAGAGCTGCAGTTTTTGTCCTGAAAAAAAAGGATTGAAATCAGGATCGTGTGAACATACCCTAACTATGGGTTTCTGTTAATCTTTTGTAATGGGGCCAAAATGCAGAAGTTACATCTCTGCTGTTCTGCCTTTTTCCAAAGACTTCATATATGTGTGACCGCACTATATACTTTTTTTTATCTGTGGTCATCAGTAGTTGTCACAATGGACCTTTTTATGATAAAATTAGAAAGATGGTGCTCGCTAACTTGATAGGGCATGAAAACAAGGGCAAAATACTTACTTGCCCAAATTCGTTTTTGATAACCAGCCAGGTAAAACTAACAGCTGTGGGCTGCAACCCCCAGCTGTTAGTTTCAGCAAGGCTGTTTAGAGGGGTCCCCACGCTGTTTTTTAAATTACTTAAATAAATAATTTTTGAAAATGGTGTTGAGTCCCCCACATTTTTGGACAACCAGCCTTGCTAAAGTAGATAGCTGGGGGCTATTATTCTCAGGCTGGTAAGAGGCCTTAGTTATTGGCCCTTCCCAACCCAAAAATTAACAGACCGCAGCCACACAGGCGCATATATTAGACTAGATGTTTCCAGCCAGCTAACGCTCGGCACGCTCATTGCTATCTAATTAACGCTGCTGGTGATTAAACTAAAGTAAATAATGACAACATTCAATAGCGCTTAAGCTACCTTCACGCTGAACGATATCGCTAGCGATCCGTGACGTTGCAGCATCCTGGATAGCGATATCGTTGAGTTTGACACGCAGCAGCGATCAGGATCCTGCTGTGACATCGTTGGTCGGAGCAGAAAGGCCAGAACTTTATTTCGTCGCTGGATCTCCCGTAGACATCGCTGAATCGGCGTGTCTGACGCCGATTCAGCGATGTCTTCACTGGTAACCAGTGCAGAGAAGCACAGCGCCGGGGACAGACACCGGAATATAAGTATGTAGTGTTTTTTTTTTTTTTTTACGTTTACGCTGGTAACCAGCGTAAACATCGGGTTACTAAGCGCGGCCCTGCGCTTAGTAACCCGATGTTTACCCTGGTTACCAGGGGACTTCGCATAGTTGGTCGCTGGAGAGCGGTCTGTGTGACAGCTCTCCAGCGACCACACAGCGACGCTGCAGCGATCGGGATCATTGTCTAGATCGCTGCAGCGTCGCTAAATGTGACGGTACCTTTACACAGGTGGTAATTTAACTTAAAATGAAGTTAATAACAATAGTGTGGTGATGTGGTGGGGGGCGGGATTATGTGTGGTGATGTGGTGGGGGGCGGGATTATGTGTGGTGATGTGGTGGGGGGCGAGATTATGTGTGGTGATGTGGTGGGGGGCGAGATTATGTGTGGTGATGGGGTGGGGGGTGGGATTATGTGTGGTGATGGGGTGGGGGGTGGGATTATGTGTGGTAATGTGGTGGGGGGCGGGATTATGTGTGGTAATGTGGTGGGGGGGCAGGATTATGTGTGGTGATGTGGTGGGGGGCGGGATTATGTGTGGTAATGTGGTGGGGGGGCAGGATTATGTGTGGTGATGTGGTGGGGGGCGAGATTATGTGTGGTGATGTGGTGGGGGGCGAGATTATGTGTGGTGATGTGGTGGGGGGCGAGATTATGTGTGGTGATGGGGTGGGGGGTGGGATTATGTGTGGTGATGGGGTGGGGGGTGGGATTATGTGTGGTAATGTGGTGGGGGGCGGGATTATGTGTGGTAAAGGGGTGGGGGGTGGGATTATGTGTGGTAATGTGGTGGGGGGCGGGATTATGTGTGGTAAAGGGGTGGGGGGTGGGATTATGTGTGGTAATGTGGTGGGGGCGGGATTATGTGTGGTAATGTGGTGGGGGGCGGGATTATGTGTGGTAATGGGGTGGGGGGTGAGATCATGTGTGGTAATGTGGTGGGGGCGGGATTATGTGTGGTAATGTGGTGGAGGGCGGGATTATGTGTGGTAATGGGGTGGGGGGCGGGATTGCGTGTAGTAATGTGGTGGGGGGGCGGGATTGCGTGTGGTGATGTGGTGGGGAGCGGGATTATGTGTAGTAATGTGGTGGGGGGTGGGATTATGTGTAGTAATGTGGTGGCGCACGGGATTATGTGTGGTAATGTGGTGGGGGGGTGGGATTATGTGTAGTAATGTGGTGGGGTGGCGAGAATATGTGTGGTAATGTGGTGGGGGGCGGGATTATGTGTGGTAATGTGGTGGGGGGGCAGGATTATGTGTGGTAATGTGGTGGGGGGGCAGGATTATGTGTTGTGATGTGTTGGGGGGCAGAATAATGTGTGGTAATGGGGTGGGGGGCAGGATTATGTGTGGTGATGTGTTGGGAGGCGGGATTATGTGTGGTGATGTGTTGGGGGGCAGAATAATGTGTGGTAATGGGGTGGGGGGCAGGATTATGTGTGATGTGTTGGGGGGCAGGATTAAGTGTGGTGATGTGGTGGGGGGCGGGATTATGTGTGGTGGGGGGCAGGATTATGTGTGGTGGGAGGGCGGGATTATGTGTGGTGATGGGGTGGGGGGGCGGGATTATGTGTGGTGATGGGGTGGGGGGGCATAATTATGTGTGGTGATGGGTTGGGGGGCTGGATTATGTGTGGTGATGGGGTGGGGGGCGAGATTATGTGTGGTGATGGGGTGGGGGGCGGGATTATGTGTGGTGATGGGGTGGGGGGGGCGTGATTATGTGTGGTGATGGGGTGGGGGGCGGGATTATGTGTGGTGATGGGGTGGGGGGGCGGGATTATGTGTGGTGATGGGGTGGGGGGCGGGATTATGTGTGGTGATGGGGTGGGGGGCGGGATTATGTGTGGTGATGGGGTGGGGGGGCGGGATTATGTGTGGTGATGGGGTGGGGGGGCGGGATTATGTGTGGTGATGGGGTGGGGGGCGGGATTATGTGTGGTGATAGGGTGGGGTGGCGGGATTATGTGTGGTAATGTGGTGGGGTGGCGGGATTATGTGTGGTAATGTGGTGGGGGGGATTATGTGTGGTAATGTGGTGCGGATTGTGTGTGGTAATGTGGTGGGGGGCGGGATTGTGTGGGGTAATGGGGTGGGATTATGTGTGGTAATGTGGTGGGGGGTGGGATTGTGTGTGGTAATGTGGTGGGGGGCGGGATTATGTGTGGTAATGTGGTGGGAGGGCGGGATTGTGTGTGGTAATGTGGTGGGGGGTGGGATTATGTGTGGTGATGCGGTGGGGGGCGGGATTATGTGTGGTAATGTGGTGGGGGGGCGGGATTATGTGTAGTAATGTGGTGGGGTGGCGGGATTATGTGTGGTAATGTGGTGGGGGGGATTATGTGTGGTAATGTGGTGCGGATTGTGTGTGGTAATGTGGTGGGGGGCGGGATTGTGTGGGGTAATGGGGTGGGATTATGTGTGGTAATGTGGTGGGGGGTGGGATTGTGTGTGGTAATGTGGTGGGGGGCGGGATTATGTGTGGTAATGTGGTGGGAGGGCGGGATTGTGTGTGGTAATGTGGTGGGGGGTGGGATTATGTGTGGTAATGTGGTGGGGGGGCGGGATTATGTGTGGTGATGTGGTGGGTGTAAGAGAATGGTCAGCTATAATGATGAGCTGAGAAGATAACTGTCGAAAAGGAAAATAAGTGTATTTGTGTTAGTGATAGTGGAAAACAGACTTGTACAATTGTCAAAATACATGAATTTATAGGATCGGCCTAAAAGCCCTGATCAGATTAATGTCAATAGGTAAAAGGCACATGGGAACTAATGAGTCCTAATAAAGTTTGGGGTATAGAAAGCTTTAGATGACATTATGTTTAACCATTGCATGCTTCGATGTTAGGTATTGAATATATGTCTATATCTGTAATATGAGGTAATCATGTATACGCCCTTAAAGGCAGTGTATTCTCTTTGTGTGTATTATGTATAAAAAGGCACCTGTTACTTCATTCGGGGCCAAACCATCGCCAGACATCCCAGCGTTGCTCTGCCTGTCTGCACCCCCGTTTGTGCCGGCATGCTTCATCTCTTTAACTTCTATGTACTGTTCTGCCGTGAATCTCTGAATAAACCACAGACTCTGCTTGAAAAGAGGATCGTCTACATATTTTTCCCGGCTCTTCCAGCTCTCAGTAAGGACTTTTCTTACAGTGGGGGGGCAGGATTATGTGTGGTAATGGGGTGGGGTCAGGGACGTATTTAGAGTTTCTGCTGCCCTAGGCACTTTTCGTGCTGCCTCCCCCATTGGCGAGTATGACTAATGCAGACACTATCGGCAGTGACTTAGGCTACTTTCACATCAGCGATTTTTGACATTTGCGGCAGATCCGGCAGTTTTTCCGCATCCGTAACAAGTGTTGAGCATTCCGATACCGCAAGTATCGGGTATCGTCCGATATTCGCGGTATCGGAATTCCGATACCGAGTTCCGATACTTTCAGTATATCGGATACCGGAATCGGGAGTTCCCATGATTCAAAGAGCCAGAATTCAGCCAATGAGGACTGGTTAGAAGTGTGGGCACATCCTGTTCTGCATGGTGGGCATGGAAGTACTGGCATGGCTGTGATTGGTTGCTGAAATGATGTCATGATGCACTATAAAAGTCGCTGCCGCCATTTTGGGTTCACTCTGCTGTGAATTCAGTTAGGGACAGGACGCTGTGTTTTGACTGAGGGCCAGTTTAGAGATAGCGATTTGCTTCATTGTGCTTTACCCAGGCTAATTTAGCAACCGCTGTGTGAGATCCTTGCTTTTGCCTTGCAGCGCTGTTCACGGCTGTCTGCAAGGTCTCTGTGTGTGTGAGTGCACATCGCTCTGTAGTCTGGTCTGCAGCCACCGCTGGTTGTAGTCAGCTCAGGGTGCGTCACTGCCTCATACTGTTCCATTGTCCTTTTTTCAATTAGTGCAGCCTGCTGCACATTTTTTCAAATTTATCCTATTAGTGGCTTTCCATCCGTATCTAGCTAAATTGTGGAAAAACACTATATAGGATTACATAGAGGAGCTTTTTTTGGCCTTGCAGCGCCGTTCACGGCTGTCTGCACAGTCTCTGTATGCCTTTAATGTCTCCTGTCTCCTCCACCTCCCCCAATACATCCTACATTATTCTTAGTTGTTTTCCTTCATGTAGAATGAACCTACAAGGAAAGAAAGGGTTTATTTTAATTCCAATATTTTGGTCCCATTGACTTGCATTGGTATCGGGCATCGGTATCGGCGATATCCGATATTTTTCGAATATCGGCCGATCCAATCCGATACCAATACTTTTGGATATCGGAAGGTATCGCTCAACACTATCCGTAACGGATCACTTATGGCAACACTGTGTTCGGCCTCATTCATTCCCTATGGGACTTGCGGCACTTGCGGTTTTGCTGCGATCCGGCAAATGCGGTACTTGCAGCAACAGGAAAAAAAAATGCTGCTAGCAGTGTTTTGTTTGTCTCACCTCAAGTGCCACACATGTCCGCAAGTCCCATAGGGAATGAATGAGGCCGAACGCAGAGTTGCCGGCCCGTAAGTGATATGTTACGCGACAGATGCGGAAATACTGCAGTATCTGCCGCGAACTGAGAAAATCGCTGATGTGAAAGTAGCCTTAGCAAACCTTTCCATTAGTTGTCATGTGAGAATCTGGTGGATCTCATACACCGTACATGGTCAGTTGATTCTGCCACGGTTGCAAGGTTTGGCTGACAGGTTTTTAAGGGGAACCTGTCAGTCGCTTCATACTACCAAAACCACGGGCAGCATCACTCAGACTGGAAGCAGGGAAGTTTATCTCTGCAATGCTCGGACGTTTCAGAGAGAATAGTTTGAAGAGCTGGATGGGTAATTTAGTGAGAGAACGGACTAATCTGTTGCTATCGTCTGTGGGCTTCTCACTCCATGTCTCTAGATCAGGGGTGGGCAATTTATTTTCCCGAGGGGCCAGATGAAAGACCATGACTGTTGTAGAGGCCGAACCAATAGCATGAAAATAATTCTACTCAATATTAATTAACATTAATTGTATCACTTAATATTGAGCAGAATTAAGTATGCTGACACCCCCTATATATCTTTAAACCCCCACAGCCCCTTATATACAGCATGAGCCCCATACAGTCTCCCCATATACACTGCATGAGCCCCACACAGCCTCCCTATATTCAGCATGAGCCCCACACAGCCTCCCCATATACACTGCATGAGACCCACACAGCCTCCCTATATAATTCATGAGCCCCACACAGCCTCCCCATATACAGCATGAGACCAGCCTCTCATCTCCTCTCATCGGCAGCCTCCCCTCTCCAGCCTCTCATCTCCTCTCATCAGCAGCCTCCCCTCTCCAGCCTCTCATCCCCTCTCCTCAGCAGCCTCCCCTCTCCTCACCTGCCTCTCATATCCTCCCCTTAGCAGCCTCCCCTCTCCTCACTCACATCAGCAGCCTCTCATCTCCTCACCAGCCTCTCATCTCTTCTCCTCAGCAGCCTCCCCTCTCCTCAGCAGCCTCCCCTCACCAGCCTCTCATCTCCTCTCCTCAGCAGCCTCCCCTCACCAGCCTCTCATCTCCTCTCCTCAGCAGCCTCTCATATCCTCCCCTTAGCAGCCTCCCCTCTCCTCAGCAGCCTCTCATCTCCTCTCCTTACCAGCCTCTCATCTCCTCTCCTTTCCAGCCTCTCATCTCCTCTCCTTACCAGCCTCTCATCTCCGCTCCTTACCAGCCTCCCCTCACCAGCCTCTCATCTCCTCTCCAGCCTCTCATCTCCTCTCCTTTCCAGCCTCTCATCTCCTCTTCTTTCCAGCCTCTCATCTCCTCACCTTTCCAGCCTCTCATCTCCTCTCCTTTCCAGCCTCTCATCTCCTCTCCTTACCAGCTTCTCCTCACCTCAGCAGCCTCTCATCTCCTCTCCTTACCAGCCTCTCATCTCCTCTCCTTACCAGCCTCTCATCTCCTCTCCTCACCAGCCTCTCATTTCCTCTCCTTTCCAGCCTCTCATCTCCTCTACTTACCAGCCTCTCATCTCCTCTACTTACCAGCCTCTCATCTCCTCTCCTTACCAGCCTCTCATCTCCTCTCCTTTCCAGCCTCTCATTTCTTCTCTTTTCCAGCCTCTCATCTCCTCTCCTTTCCAGCCTCTCATCTCCTCTCCTTACCAGCCTCTCATCTCCTCTCCTTTCCAGCCTCTCATCTCCTCTCCTTACCAGCCTCTCATCTCCGCTCCTTACCAGCCTCCCCTCACCAGCCTCTCATCTCCTCTCCAGCCTCTCATCTCCTCTCCTTTCCAGCCTCTCATCTCCTCTTCTTTCCAGCCTCTCATCTCCTCACCTTTCCAGCCTCTCATCTCCTCTCCTTTCCAGCCTCTCATCTCCTCTCCTTACCAGCTTCTCCTCACCTCAGCAGCCTCTCATCTCCTCTCCTTACCAGCCTCTCATCTCCTCTCCTTACCAGCCTCTCATCTCCTCTCCTCACCAGCCTCTCATTTCCTCTCCTTTCCAGCCTCTCATCTCCTCTACTTACCAGCCTCTCATCTCCTCTACTTACCAGCCTCTCATCTCCTCTCCTTACCAGCCTCTCATCTCCTCTCCTTTCCAGCCTCTCATTTCTTCTCTTTTCCAGCCTCTCATCTCCTCTCCTTTCCAGCCTCTCATCTCCTCTCCTTACCAGCCTCTCATCTCCTCTCCTTTCCAGCCTCTCATCTCCTCTCCTTTCCAGCCTCTCATCTCCTCCCCTTAGCAGCCTCCCCTCTCCTCACTCACATCAGCAGACTCCCGTCTCCTCTCTCACCTCACTCCTCTCTGCAGCTTCCTCTGAGTCCTCACACACTGCCCGCCTCCTCTGCCTGCTCACCGCCGACTTCAGTATCTTCTCCCACAAACATGACCTGCTTCTCTGCAGTCTGCTCCAGTGCTCCTACATTAAGAAGAGCGCGCAGCGTGTCACATGACCGGTGTCAGGACCATGATGCACTTGGGCCTGCTGCTGCTTAAAGGTACAGCACCCATTTCTGCCCCATACAGTAGTCAGGGCAGTAATGCCCTGATGGCAGCACTTCGCCTGAGACCCCCTCCCCCCACAGCAGCCGGGACTGAGGTGGGTGGGCGGGGCGACCCCGGACTTTAAAAAAAAATAATAATAATTTTTTTTTAAACTTGCTCAGGTGCCGCCCCCTGCATTGTCCCCGCCCTAGGCACGTGCCCTCAAGTGCCTAGTGGCAAATACGGCCCTGGGTGGGGTGGCGGGATTATGTGTGGTGATGTGTTGGGGAGGTGGGATTGTGTGGTGATGTGTTGGGGGGCAGGATTATGTGTGGTGATGTGTTGAAGGGGCGGGATTATGTGTGGTGATGTGGTGGGGGCGGGATTATGTGTGGTGATGTGGTGCGGATTATGTGTGGTAATGTGGTGGGGGCAAGATTATGTGTGGTAATGGGGTGGGATCAGCGAGTAATCACGATGCCTCTTATATATATAGATGGCTGGTTATCAAGAATAGAGGAGTCTCATTCTGGCGCTTAGCCCATCTCTTCCCAATTGCCCTGTAGAAGTGGCAAGTGGGGTTCATATTTGTCTGGTTGATGTCACCTTTGTATTGTCAGGTAACATCAAGCCTACGGCTTAGTAATGGAGAGGCGTCCATAAGACACCTATCCATCACTAATCCTATAGTTGTATTGTAAATAAAGACACAGCCAGAATAAAGTATTTTATTAGAAATAAAAACAAACTTTTCCATCTTTATTTAAAAATAACAAACACAGTTATTACTCACCTAACACCCATTCTATTGAAGCCCTCGTCTCCTGAAATAAAACAAAAATAAAATGGATGTCCTCATATGAACTCGAGCGTGGGAACTTTTACCAGGCTCCAGTTCATGAGGACATCCAGCAGAGGGCGCATTACCGCGACTCAAGGTAACTACAGGTCATTCCCCTGCAATCCATTCATTCCCGGGGGTTTTACAGCCACGAGGACTGCTTTAGCACAGCTCCTGGCTGTAAAATGATTTAACCCCTTCAGATAGATTTACTTCGTGGGACTTGACCTGAGCGTCGGAAGGTATGAGATATTGTTGTTTTTTTATTTTTCCTTTGTTACAGAACGAGGGTCATCAGGTGGATTACCAGTATAATAAAATATTACAACAACATGTGTCTTTATTTAATTAAAATACTTGTAAATAATGTGTGTGTTTTATTAACCATTTCGTACTATTGGATTAATAATGGATAGGTGTCATAATTGACGCCTCTCCAATATTAATCTGGCTTAATGTCACCATACAATAGCAAGGTGACATTAACCCTTCATTACCCCATATCCCACTGCTTACACGGGAGTGGGAAGAGAGTGGCCAAGTGTGCTTTTTCTGGGGTGGCTGGGGGCAGATGTTCGTAGCCAGGGGGGGCCAATAACCATGGACCCTCTCTAGGCTATTAATATCTGCCCTCAGTCACTGGCTTTACCACTCTAGCAGAGAAAATTGCGCGGGAGCCAATGCCAATTTTTTCCGCCATTTAATCCTTTATTTTACAAGCTACAGCGCCCAAATTTTGCATATACACACTACTAACATTAGTAGTGTGGAATATGCAAAAAAAAAGGGATATGAGATGGTTTACTGTATGTAAACCATGTCTCATATCCTGTCGGGTTTGGGAAGGAGAAATCAAAAGCCGGCAATTGAATTACCGGCTTTTCAGATATCTCGCGCTGAATTAAATATAAATACAGAATATATATATATCAGAATATATATATATATATATATATATATATATATATATATATATATATATATGTGTCTCAATGACATATATATATATATATATATATATATATATATATATATATATACATACTGTATATATGTTTTAACGAACATTTGAGCACATAAATCCATTAGATGTCGGTTTTGCAAGCCTGCGAGAAAATATCGCAGTACGGATGCCATACGGATTACATACGGAGGATGCCATGCGCAAAATACGCTGACACACCCTACCTACGGATGACATACGGATCACTATTTTTGGAACATTTCTGCGTATTACGGCCGTAAAATACGGACCGTATTTTCATACGCTGAGTGTGACGCCGGCCTAATGCTGCATTCCCAGCCGGGCCAATGAACTGTGGTGACCTCACTCAGGTGAGATCCCCGCCAGCACAGTGAGAAAAAGTCTCACGGTGCAGAGGCGAGTCCACCTCGCCTCACCTGTGGTGAATTTGAACTGCGGTGAACTCGCCTCTTCACTGTGAGACTTTTTCTCGCTGTGCGAGTGTTGATCTCACCTGAGGGAGGTCACTGCAGTTCATTGGTCTGGCAGGGAATACAGCCTCAGTGAATCCGAACCCCCTTGAAATGTATGGGGATCTGAACTTTGGAGCTGCAAAATTCTCTCTCACTCTCTCTTACAATGGACTTCCGGAAGAAGTACGTGTTCTGAGTTCAGCACCAGACAGTTCGGGTCTGCTCATCTCTAATTTTAGCAGGAGCAAATTTAGTCTTTTCTTATATTTTGCTACTATTGCACTATAAAAACATTTCATAGATATTTTTCTTTATGTTGCCATATTCTGAGAGTGATAATTTCATGAGAGTTTGTTTTTCTGTGTGTTATTAGTCAATTATTTAATTGGTACCATTGTGGGCTACTTTTGAATACATTTTTAATACATTTTTTGGGAGACAGAATGAAGAAAGAAAAAAATCCATAATTCACATTTTCTATAATGTGCAATATAAATAAATAATCTTTTTATAGTTCAGGTTACTGCAGAAAATGCAATAACAATTACAGTATGTAACATTTTTGACAAAACATTTTTAATGGTGGAAAAAAATTTTTTTAGATATTTTTAAAAAATTGCTTCTATTTTTGTTGCTTTTGTTTTAGAAGGTGGATATTTTACAAGCCAAAAACAAAAATGCAAATATTTCTCACTATTGCGAAATGTGAAATTCGGCCTGATCACAATGCTGAAACAATAAAATCCACTTTGGTGAGATGAAATGGTGAAATATTTATCCTTTTTTATCAGCTTTGTTTTTTTTTACTGACTCAGTTGAGATAAAACCTAGAACACAATGCGACATTCTCCTGGCTGCAGACCACAATATCATGCTATAAAATACTGTATTTTCTTGCTAGTCAATAAAGAATCCTGAAAGGACCGATCTGTTGTCACATAATTGATTGTATAGCCGCATGTAGTAAAATAGCTCCATTTTCCCTCTCTATTCAGTACCATCTGTTGACTATTAATTGAGAGGAGAACTCATCGATCACCATCACGCAAGGAAGATGACTCAATTCCCGCAGAAGCATTATACAGTAATTTACAGCGCTATACATTAGGTGAACGGCGCAGATATTGAGGCAGAACATGAAATTTATCATTTTAGACTCAACTCGCCAGAAACTCTAAATGGATTTTTATAAAGAAACGGTAAAGATTTGGCATCATAAAAATCTCAATATGATTTTTCAAAATCATCACGAGAAAATTATGAAAGAATTCATGCCTACTGCATCCACTACTATGCAAAAGAAATGCATCAGAGACAAAGCTTAAAGAATATGGATGCCTTTGGAGGCATTTTTTTTAAATAAACCTTACTGCATGTATTTTGGATTAAAAATAATTTTTTCTATTTGTTTTTGTAAAGAGCGCGAGAGCGGTAGTCATCGTGACCGAGCTGTTGTCTGGTTGCGCTCTGGAACTTTACAGACAAACTGTGTCCCAGTCCCAGTACTGTCAGAAGTGGGGTGTATCACACTCACTTGTAGGCCATAGGCCTCCACTGTCTCCAGGCCTCCATCTCCAGGAGCCACCACACACAATTCAGGGGACACCAAGTTTATTTAAACAAGCAGTTCAAGTTCATCAAGGTGTAGCATGTGGGACAGGGCACAGCACTTCATATGCCTTAATTTCTTAGCACAACACATCTTCAGCCCTACCATTTGTTCTTCGCTGAGTAGCCCTTCACCCACTGGCTCTGTTAACCCCAGGGATCTCCCATCCCGTTCGGCAGTGCATCTGTCTTGGCAGGCTCCTGATCATTTTCCCCTGTACACCAAAGGACACCCAAAGCATGTACCCGGCAGCCCCCTATGTGCGACTACTGCCTCAAATGATAGACACATGCTGACCCTAGCAGCCCACTGGACTTGAACTTGAACTTGTTACTACACTTCTCTATCTCGTTTACTACCAGGAAGTACCCACCTTTTATTAACACTAGGCTAGCTCAATGTTAGGGTACCGTCACACATTGAAATTTTCATCGCTGCGACGGCACGATTCGTGACGTCGCAGCGTCGTATGATCATCGCTCCAGCGTCGTAGACTGCGGTCACACGTTGCAATCACGGCGCTGGAGCGATGCCGAGGTCCCCGGATAACCAGGGTAAACATCGGGTAACTAAGCGCAGGGCCGCGCTTAGTAACCCGATGTTTACCCTGGTTACCAGCGTAAACGTAAAAAAACAAACCGTACATACTCACCCGTCGGTGTCCTTCAGGTCCCTTGCCGTCTGCTTCCTGCTCTGAGTGCAGCCGTACAGTGAGAGCAGAGCGCAGCATCGTAGACTGCGGTCACACGTTGCAATCACGGCGCTGGAGCAATGCCGAGGTCCCCGGGTAACCAGGGTAAACATCGGGTTACTAAGCGCGGCCCTGCGCTTAGTTACCCGATGTTTACCCTGGTTACAAGCGAAGACATCGCTGGATCGCTGTCACACACAACGATCCAGCGATGTCAGCGGGTGATCAAGCGACGAAAGAAAGTTCCAAACGATCTGCTACGACGTACGATTCTCAGCAGGGTGTCTGATCGCAGTAGCTAGAACATCACGAATCGTAACGTCGTAGCGATGGAAATTTCAATGTGTGACGGTACCCTTAGGTGTTGAGTTCCCACCTCTGCACAGGGGGAATCTCGGGCCATCTCAGCTGCGGTCTCCCATTCTTCTCCAGCCGCAGTGGAGCCTGCTCAGCGGAGACGTCGGTCCCAGCGTCTGGCTCAAGCTCATACTGTGCGACTGGTTACTGCTGCCCTTCCAGGCTCTGCCTTTGTAGCCAGCACTGATCAGAAGCGAGCAGGTCTTTCTGGGACTAAGTCCTGCTTTTCCCATACTGAACATGCCCAGGAGACGACCTCCCATTGGAGGTCGGGGGTCACATGCTCAGGTCCTGTTGCGGCTCCTTTTGGACCATCTGGAAGGTCTTGTAGCACTGCCGCTATAAAAGGTTTGCATGGCCGCTTGGCCATGTGCTAGTGTATACTTAAAAACGTGTGTGTGCAGATGTGTGAAAGTCGTTCATTAATCATCCCCTCCCTAGTGTTTGAATGCTCGCGTATGGTGGATTTCTGCTATCTAGCGCCTGACAGTGCTATCTGCACCTAACACACGATACATCGTCTTATTGCTGTGACAGCCAGTGGGGTGCCGTGTGCTATTAGAGCGCTTTCCTGACCCAAGTCTGGGTGGTTAGTGGCGTCCGCCAGAGAGGAACTGCACGCACTCTTGTGCATTAAATTATTATTTCAGTTAAACTCTGACACCCCAGTACCGGTGTTGAGCGCAAGAGGTCTACAGGAACTCTTTCCCTGTGTCTTGGAATAGAGTTCTGTGACTCCTTGCTTGCGCTCTTTGTGCGAAACCGCGGCCCTGTGACGCAACAGGGTTCGCTTCCTTCATACCGGGTGAAGCTAACCTGTGTGTGTATCCACATTATACCGCCATATAGTCCGTTAAAACTCAGTAGCAGGTTCCATCTCTGCACTGTGGACCCCGGGTTGCGAACGCACCTTATACCATCTTCCTAATTATTTGCTGCGTTCCGCTAGCCCTAACACTCTATCCATTAACTATATCCTATACTTTCCTATCTTATAGACTAAACCTATTGTCCTATGCCATTAGTAAACCATTTGCAGTGGCATGTAAAAGTTTGGGCACCCTTGGTCAAAATTGCTGTTATTGTGAACAGTTTAAGCAAGCTGAAGATTAAATTATTATAACAAAACCAGAACACATATTTCAAAAGAGGGGCTATTAACACTAAATAGTGAAAAGAGACGCAAAGCCTGAAACAGAGGCAACCCACTCCATACTAGCAGTTGTACGAAGAGAAAAAGGAGTATATCGGGTTTAAAAAGGTAATAGTTTATTTAAATACACAAAACATTCATTGGTAGTGTCAATAAGTACAAAAAAATGCAAAAGATATAAGGTGCATAGTGATGATTTAAAAGAACAGGTATCCCCCGGTGTGCAATGCCCTGTCTGTAAACCAGTCTGAAAATAATCAGCTGCTGGTAGTAAATAGCTGCTAGTAGCTGCTGCTAATAAATAGCCTAAAGTCCTAAACAAAAAATATAAAGTATTAGGCAGCGTTTACCACTAAAGTAACGGGCAGAGAGACACACCGGACTGGAACCGTAGCAAAAAGAGAGACCCCCGACGTGCGTTTCGCTCCTGGTGTTTGAGCTTTCTCAAGGGGAAGTGAAGTATAATGCCAAAAAGGACCTTCAAATACAGCTGGTGAAAGTACATGTGACCAGTCACATGTTATGTAGCAACCAATAAGACGCGGCAATAGCGGCGCATGCGCCGGCCGATCGGCAGGTCCCGCATCAGAGAACAGCGTCAGGCGTCCACGCACGCCAGCGGGGAAGAGTTCCCCGGTCACATGCGGGAGGCAAGATAGACACCGCTCGGATGCAAGAGGACGCGGACCGGACAAGCGCATGCGCACTGCCGCAAGTATGATATAGGTATGCCTAAATGTTACAAACACCAGCCTGTGATGAAATCTATAATATAACACTGGGAGCATCACTCTGTCCGAAGCCTTTATAGACTGCGCAAGCGCCAGCGCAGTCTGGACCCCACAGATTGACGCAGCCCAGGAGATCGCGGTATGCGTAAGCACTGAACGCACACCGCGATCTCCAACGGAGAAGCAGGGACGAGCCAGGAGGGTGAGTATGCTATATTCACCTGTCCCGTTCCAGTGATGCGCGCTGCTCCGTCCTCCACATCCTCTGCCTGTGACGTTCAGTTCAGAGGGCGCGATGATGCGCTTAATGCGCGCCGCCCTCTGACTGAACAGTCACAGCCAGAGGACCCGGAAGACGGAGCGGCACGCAGCACTGGATCAGGGCCAGGTGACTATAGCAAGTGCCGGGGGCCTGAGCTAGCGGCGACTCAGGCACCTGACCCCCACAGCGTGCCGGTGTCCCCGCCTGCTCAGGCCCCCCAGCACTCGGCGCCCAGCGACAATAGGTGAGTATGTTATTTTTTTATTTTTTTTTATTGCAGCAGCATACAGGGCATATAATACTATGGAGCATCTTATGGGGGCCATCAACCTTTATGGATCAGCATACAGGGCATATACTATGGAGCATCTTATGGAGGCCATAAACCATAATGGAGCAGCATATGAGGCATATACTATGGAGCATCTTATGGGGGCCATCAACCATAATGGAGCAGCATATGAGGCATATACTATGGAGCATCTTATGGGGGCCATCAACCTTTATGGAGCAGTATATGGGGCATATGGATGGGAGCAGCACATTACAGAACTGTGGTGCAGGATGGGAGCAGCACATGACAGAATAGAGCAGCACATGACAGAATAGGGCAGCACATGACAGAACGGGGGTGCAGGATGGCAGCAGCACATGACAGAACGGGGGTGCAGGATGGGAGCAGCACATGACAGAATGGGGGCGCAGGATGGTAGCAGCACATGACAGGATGGGGGCGCAGGATGGGAGCAGCAAATGACAATGGAGGCGCAGGATGGGTGCAGCACATGTCAGAATGGGGGCACAGGATGGGATCAGCACATGACAGAATGGGGCCGCAGGATGGTAGCAGCACATGACAGAACTGGGGCGTAGGATGGGAGCAGTACATGACAGAATGGGGGCTCAAGATGGGAGCAGCGCATGACAGCATGTGGGCACAGGATGGCAGCAGCACATGACAGAACGGGGGGGTAGGACGGGAGCAGCACATGACAGAATGGGGGCGCAGGATGGGAGCAGCACATGACAGAACGGGGGAGCAGGATGGCAGCAGCTCATGACAGGATGGGAGCAGCACATGACAGGATGGGGGCACAAGATAGGAGCAGCACATGGCAGGATAAGGGCGCAGGATGGGAATAGCACGTGACAGGATGGGGGCGCAGGATGAGAGCAGCACATGAAAGGATGGGGCGCAGGATGGGAGCAGCACATAACCAAAGTGTAGGCGCAGGATGGGAGCAGCACATGACAGCATGTGGGTGCAGGATGCAAGCACTACATGACAGGATAAGGGCGCAGGATGGGAGCAGCACATGACAGCATGGGGGTGCAGGATGGGAGCTCCGGATGGGAGCACATGACAGAATGAGGGCTCAGGAAGAGAGTAGCACATGACAGGATGGGGGTGGAGTATGGGAGCACCACATGACAGGATTGGGGTACAGGATGGGACCACCACATGACAGGATTGGGGTACAGGATGGGAGCACGTGACAGGATGAGTGCTCAGGAAGATAGTAGCACATCACAAGATGGAGGTACACAAAACAGGATGGGGGCTGCACATGACAGGATGGGGGCGCAATATGGTAGCAGCACATGACAAGATTAGGGCGCAGGATGGAAGCAACACATACCAGGATGGAGACCATATACCAATATAAATGCTCGCCACCCGGGCATAGAATGGGTTCAATAGCTAGTATAATATAAACCAAGAAGATTAAATTATGTCTAAATGGCCTAAACTTAAAGATGACTCCTTTCCTTTGTACTTTAGGCAAAAAATATATATACTGCACACTTTCATCTATTTTTATGTTTTAAAAATTACAAAAAGGAAAATGGGCCGATGCAAACGTTTGGATACCCTGCATGGTTAGTATCTAGTATCACCCCCGTTTGAAAGTATCACAGATTGTAAATGCTTTTTGTAGCCAGACAAGAGTCTTTCAGTTTTTGTTTGAGGGACTCTCATCCATTCTTCCTTGGAATATTCTTCCAGCTCAGTGAGATTCCTGTGTCGTCTTGCATGCACTGCTATTTTGAGGTCTAGCCACAAATTTTCAACGATGCTCAGATCAGGGGACAGTGAGGGCCATTGTAAAACCTTCAGCTTGCGCCTTTTGAGGTAGTCTCTTGTGTATTTTGATGTGTATTTAGGATCATTATTCCTTTTCTAGAAGCCATCATCTTTTCAATTTCAGCTTTTTTACAGATGGTGTTATGTTTCCAATAAGAATTTCTTGAAATTTCATTGAATCCATTCTTCCCTCTGCCCGTGAAATTTTCCCCATGCCATTGGCTGCAACAAAACCCCAAAGCATGATTGATCCTTCCTCGTGCTAAATGGTTAGCGAGATGTTATTTTCCTGATATTCTGTGCCCTTTTTTTCTCCATACATATGTTTGATCATTGTGGCCAAAGAGTTCTATTTTAACCTTATCGGTCCACAGGACTTTTTTCAAAATGCATCAGGCTTGATTAGTTCTTTTGCATAATTCTGATGCTGAATTTTATGGTGAGGATGCAGGAGAGGTTTTCTTCTGATGACTCTTCCATGAAGGTCATATTTGTGCAGGTGTCTCTGAACAGTTGAACAATGTACCACAACTCCAGAATCTGCTAAATGTTTCTGAAGGTCTTTTGCAGTCACGCCGGGGGTTTGATTTGCCTCTCTAGCAACCCTACGAGCAGCTCTCCATAAAATTGTGCTTGGTCTTCCAGACCTTATCTTGACCTCAGTTGTTCCTGTTAACTGTCATTTCTTAATTATATTTCAAACTGAGGAAAGGGCAAGATGAAAACGCTGTGCTATGTTCTTCTATCCTTCTCCTGCTTTGTGGGCCTCCACTATATTCATTTTCAGAGTGCTAGGCATCTGCTTAGAAGGACCCATGCTCTGCTGTTTCTTGGCACAAGGTTAGAGAAAGTTTTTATAAAGCTGGGAAATTTACATCACTTGCCATTTCCTAACAATGATAGTGAACAAGCCATAAACCTAACAGGCTAATTAAGGTCTGAAACATTGGTCAAAGTTATCTGAGCACACAAATCTACCCGTGTGCCCAAACTTTAGCAAAATTTCATTTTCCTTCTTGTAGATTTTTAAAATGTAAAATTGTTGGCTGTATATGACGTTTTGATCTGTTTTTATTGCTTTCTTTTCAAAGACGTTGTAGTTACTCCCAAAAAATTATGGCAGACGGTTTGATTTTTTCTCTTGTTACAGCGTTTACAGAACAGATTAATTAACCCCTTAATGACCAGAGATATTTTTTGTTTTGCATTTTCATTTTTTGCTCCCCTTCTTCCCAGAGCCACAACTTTTTTATTTTTTGGTCATGTGAGGGCTTGTGTTTTTTGTGTTGTACTTTTGAACAACACAATTGGTTTTAACATATTGTGTACTGGAAAACAGGAAAAAAAATTCCAAGTGCAGTAAAATTGCAAAAAGGTGCAATCCCACAGTTGTTTTTACCATGCTCCCTAAATGCTAAAACTGACCTGCCATTATGATTTCCAGGTCATTAAGAGTTCACAGACACCAAACATGTCTAGATTCTTTTTTATGTAAGTGGTGAAAAAAAAAATTAAAAGTATGCTACAAAAAATAAATAAATTGCACCATTTTTTGATACCCGTAGCGTCTCCATTTTTCGTGATCTCGGGTTGGGTGAGGGCTTATTTTTTGTGTGTCGAGCTGATGTTTTTAATTATATTATTTTGGTGCAGATACGATTTTTTGATCACCCGTCATTATTATTATTTATTACATGTGAGGAGGGGTATACATAATAAAAACAAGTACAGTACAACACAAGTCAGGAGGAGAGAGGATCCTGCCCGCGAGGGCTCACAATCTACAAGGGTTAAGTGAGGGTACAATAGGAGAGGGTAGAGCTGGTCGTGCAGTGGTTTGGTCGAGCGGTGGTTACTGCAGGTTGTAGGCTTGTTGGAAGAGGTAGGTCTTCAGGTTCTTTTCGAAGTTTTCGATGGTAGGCGATCTAATATGTTGTGGTAGAGAGTTGCAGAGTTGTGGGGATGCAATGTTGCGGCGACCAAAAAACGTAATTCTGGCATTTTGACTTTTTTTCTCGTTACGCCGTTTAGCAATCGGGTTAATTCCTTTTTTATATTGATAGATCGGACGATTCTGAACGTGGTGATACCAAATATGCGTAAGTTTGATTTTTGTTTTATTTTGAAAGGGGGGTGATTTGAACTTTTATATATATATACATATATATATATATATATATATATATATATATATATATATATATATATATATATATATATGGGCAAGATTTCCGACGCACTTGCTGGAAGCGCGCGTTAAATGCCGCTGTCAGAGATTAACAGCAGCATTTAACTAGTTAACAGCCGTGGGTTGATCACGATTCCACCCGTGGCTGTTAGAGGCACATGTCAGCTGTTCAAAACAGCGGACATGTCCCGGGAAAGATGTGGGCTCAGCGGCGGAGCCCACATAAAGGGAGTCTGACATCGGCGTACTATTACGCCTGATGTCGAAAAAGGGCTTCATTTTATATTTTGATAGATAAGACTTTTAGGAATGTGGCGATACCAAATATCTGTATTTTTTTCAATTCTTTATTGGCAATGGGGAAAAGGTTGGTCACAACCAAAACGTTGCCACACCATAAGAGCTAATAAAGTCCACAAGGGAATTTTTCTGAAGTTCTGCCTGCTTTTTATTTCTAGATAGCTAGCTAGATGATAGATAAAATAGATTTTATACCCCATGTTCGTTTTAGGTGGAGCTAAGCCTAGAAATCCCTAATTACATGTTCCATATGGCCTCTGTTTGCATTTTTCTTCTCATTTTATGAAATGCGTCTGATTTTCCAGAAAACTACACAACTTTCATCTGATATTACCCTCATATTGCTGCTGCGTTTCATTACAGAATGAATTGTTCTTTGAAGCTCCACCATCAGATATGAGCGTTCACTGTTGTTATGTAGAACGCTGCCACTAATTGCCAAACTCCAGTCTGGGCTGTGGAAAAACTAATTTTAACTTAATTTCTGACTGTTTTATCTCATGTCTTATCTGAATATTTATGCAGCAGAGCAGAGTTTGAGATTTGACTCATCTCGCTGTGATACGGTCTTATCTGTGGTTTTCTATAGAAGAGCAGATAATCATCCAATCTAATGAGCTATCTTCACATGAAAAAAAATAGTTACATGGGTTTATGCCTCTGCACCATTAAAGTATGCGGCCATGCTTTATCTCTGCTGCATTTCTTCTGTGGGTGTCGACAACAAAATACACATTAACAATAATAACAATATCTGCTCTGATTATTGTATGCATTTTATGCATTTTCCTCCTTTTTGGTGGATTTTTAGTGCAGATTTGAAGAAGCATTTTTTACTCATTTTTTTAATGCAGAAAAATGGGATTCTGCACTTACGTGCGACTCTCCATAGAAGCCAATAAGGAAAAAACAAACCAAATAACACAATCCAACAGCTTTTTTAAACACCCAGTGGGCAGATGTTTTTCATGAATTCACATCCACTTTACTGCTAAATTCAGCAGATGTTCTACAAAAAAAATGCAGGGCAACAAAAAATAAAGCATTTACGATATGTGGGAATAGGGCTTAAAACCAATAAAACAATGTTAAAAAATGAGTCTAGTAAAGGTTGTACTTTTAATTTGTGAACAACACCCCTCTTATTCCTAGGCTATGCCTGTATTGAAGCTCAATTTTATTTACTTAAAAAGATGATGTTGGGGAGAAAAGGATAAAAGGATCTGGCTTGTTGGATTTTCAACAACCAATCATTTTGTTCTCTTGTAGATAAGCTCCCAAATAATTCTGGTAATGACTTTCTCATAGAGTACACAGCAGCGCTCAGCAGAGCCGTAAAATCAGGAGAAATAGCTGTCGGCCGAGCCGATCATTCCTGTGTATGGAGGATTGGAAGAGAAAACTGACAGCTGAACCGATTGTTCCTGTGCGCGTGGGGAAATAGCTGTCAGCCGAGCGTTCATGTGTATGGGGAAATCTGGAGAAATAGTTGTCAGCTGAGCTAAGCTGGGGGCTGGAATAGGCATAGCTAGATGGAAGCACCCCATGACTGCAGTTGGCTAGGAGGGGTTTCCAGAAGGGGTCATAGGAAGGACAGGGATTGGTTGAGGTTAAGAAAGTGGGGGGTTATAGGGGGCAGGCCTATGGAGTAGTTTGGATGGGAAAAAAGGGCGGAAATATCGCCATTTTAAAAAAGAAACTGGAGAGTGAAGACCTGTGAAGTTACCTCATGGAGTCCGTTGATGACCTGATGGACCGGCTGAGGAACGTCGCTCGCTCCAGGTGGGGAGGATGGCTGGAGGAACAATTGTTTTCCCTCTTGGGTGCCACTAGGTCGTGTGACTTGAGCAGGTGGGGCAGGAGGACTAGACCCCGGAGAGACTTTCACTGGACATGGTGGCGCATAGCAGGTGCAGGCTTCGGCGGGCACGGTCATGTGGCTTCACCCCGCTGTGCCCGCCCCGGCAGGAACCCACGCAGCCAGTCTGCTGGCGCAGGGCAGCGGAGTCTGAGAGGAGCGCAGGCCGGATCGGAAAAGCAGGCCGCGTCGGGGACACAGGCTGCAGCAGAAGCGTGGCCGGGACAGGAAGGGCAGGCTGGATTATCATGGCGGCCTACACGTATTGCGTCAAGGGCCTGAGGCGGGTACAGCAGAAGCACTGAACTGCGGCGGGGTCCTGGCAGCTCGGCGGTGGAGGAGGAAGTGCCAACAGGCAGTGCGGGGCACACTTCCACAAGGCAGGACAATGCGGCAGGTACCCGGTGTGGTGCGGGGTCCAGGACGCCTGGCGGATGCAGCAACAGGAGGAGGTCTTCGGCAGGCAGGCAGCAGCAGGAGTCCATGTTGCCAGGCCCAGTGCGACTTGGACAGGCAGGAAGAGCGGCGGGCAGTGACCAAGGACTGCCTGACAGATCGTGTGGCCGCTATCTGTTGGGCACGGTTTGGGCACCCCAGTACGGTAACGCTCGAGGAGACAGTCAGCGGAGCAAGGCTCTTTAAGGCCACCAGTCCCCCATGATGAGGAGGTCAGGGGTGTGGGCCTGGGGCCACAGAGATGAGAAGAGGAATCTGAGTCGGGCAGCGATCATCAGGAAGATACAAGGCGGCAGGACTCCAGATTTACGGCTGGCGGAGAAACAGCACCTGCGCAGCTTGGTGAGCATGATTCTATGTGCCGTTTGTCGCCCACAGGGGCTATGTTACAGGAGGGTGTGGGGAGTCAATAGCTAGGGTCAGAGGGAGGGCAGTTGGGAGGCCCTAGCGGGGAGGGGGATCGGGGCCATCGCGACATCTTGCTTAGTATGGCGCAGGTTTTGCAGAGATTAGAGAGTGGGGCAATGGGTGCTGTGGGGCCTGTTGGGGCATGGTTGCCGGGGATAGCTTTTGGGTCGCAGGTTGCAAGTGAGCATCTGGTATCGGTTGAAGGGGAATGTGCCATGGGTTCCGGTGTATCTGTGCCGGTACAAACGGAAAAAGAGGATGCGATTAAGTTGGATGATCGAGCAAAGGGTGAGGTCTATGTGTGTTTTGAGGGCCCCCTGGGAGCCCATTTGAAGAAAGAGGTAAAGGAGAAGATTTGGCAGGATGAATATGTGAAAATATTTTCCCTTCTTCCATTGGAAAAGTTTAATTTAGACAAAGGAAACAATGATAATAAAAAAGAGGAAGAAGAAAAGCGGCGGTGGCAGCTGATTCCGCAGACATTAGTTAATTGGCAGCAGGCGTTTGCGATTTTGGCTACCGTTATTGGAGAAAAATTTCCTGAAAATTGTTCTGGTTTATTCTGCTATTTGGATGCGATTGGAGAGGCGCACCGTACATACGGAGGTATGGCATGGCTGCACTACGACGAGCAATTTAGGCAAAGGAAGGCAGTAAGACCCGAGATTAAGTGGGATCAGAAGGATATTGGGCTTTGGCTGAAGGTTATGGCTCCAGTCCAGTATGGGCAGTCCTTTCACGTGAGCGGAGCTAGCAGCAGTCAGCAAGCAGGACACCGAAGCGGTGGTCAGGGGACGCAAGGATCAAAAGAAAAAAAAAACAGAACGTGCTGGCAATTCAACGATGGCCAATGCAAGTACGGCAGTACCTCTAAGTTCAGGCACGTATGCTCCTTTTGCAATGGGAGTTCCCATGGAGCATCAAAATGTTTTAAAAAATTAAGGGGGAAGCCCGCAGTGGGTGCCGGTCATGACACCAGTGAAGCTTCAAAAGATGGCCCCCTTTCTAAATAGGTGTCCGGACAGAGAGAAGGCAAAGGTTATTTGGAGTGGTTTTGCGGAAGGTTTTAAAATCCTAGCAGGTTTTCTTACATCTGCCGTGGACAAATAGCTTGTCCAAGACATATACTCACTTTTATTCTGCATTGTAATTACAGCTATGCCTGTGACTGCAATACACTTCTCCCATGGTCTCCATACGCTTCCGTGCGCAGCCAGGGGGGAACACAGCGACCCTCACATGTGACACCGGACACTGCCCCACAGTGGGCAGTATGTCTATCTCCTTACATATCTATAGTATGGCACCAATAAATGTCTGTGGGGCTCTACTATTCTTCCATTTGTCTGAAATTGCGATTTCATACAAAATTCAACAGAAAAAAAATTATTGCCATGTATGCTCCATAGGCTGCCAAATTCCGAAAATCTCAGCCCCCATACTATCATTGCTTCTAAGGGACAACTTGACCATAACTTTGTGGCATATGTAGTACCTACAGAGATGTAGAACAAAAGGGACTCTGAGTGCCACCCTACAGGCTACATTCATTCGCCTCTTTTATGTACATGAGGTGTAAAAGTAGGAAAAAAGGTGGAAAAAGCCAACCATCCAAAAGTGACATTGTTTTACTAAGAACAGAAACGGAGAACTTACCAGAATATATGTTCTTTGGTGACTTGTTCTCGAAAAAGATCCCATTGTTTTCCAAGATTTACAGAGACATAAAGCTGCAGAAGGAAAATATAAACAGGATTATGCTGATATAATGGGGTGGTGACAGATTAGTGAATCAGACTGTCACAGCGTTGGGTGGGCAGCAGGTACACGGGGGATGAGATTGACTTTAAATCAATTTGATGTTCCTTAAGATTTGTGGATTTTGTCAAGAAGATGGGATATTATTTGTGTTATGTCTTGAACAGCTCTCCATTACTATTGTTGAGAGGGTAATACCGTACAATTTTCAAGACAAGTTATACTGTGTACTCGATAGGGAAGATGCAATCTATCTGTAGAAATATTACGCCTGTGTTATTGTGCTGTAGAACATTCATAAAATGCTCAACCTCCTTCATCGAGGTTTCTGAATAAGATGTATCGTTCATAGATTGTAAATGTTATATTCATAGTGTTGGAAATAAATATGTGGTATTAGCCAAGCCCTAGATCATGAGGAGCATACATAACACAAATTGCATTCAATGTCATAGAAATCTCTTAGACCTCATGAGGCCAGTGTACTTACTTTGAAAACTTTGTCAGAATGCCTGTAGAATTCTTAAGTTCGATCTCTCCTCACTTAGTCTGAATGACATCTCCTCAGTGCCCCTCCTCCCTGCTGCTGAATCTCCACACACCTTGTCTGAATGACATCTCCTCAGTGCCCCTCCTCCCTGCTGCTGAATATCCATACACCTTGTCTGATTGACATCTCCTCAGTGCCCCTCATCCCTGCTGCTGAATCTCCACACACCTTGTCTGAATGACATCTCCTCAGTGCCCCTCCTCCCTGCTGCTGAATCTCCACACACCTTGTCTGAATGACATCTCCTCAGTGCCCCCTTCTCCCTGCTGCTGAATCTCCACACACCTTGTCTGAATGACATCTCCTCAGTGCCCCTCCTCCCTGCTGCTGAATCTCCACACACCTTGTCTGATTGACATCTCCTCAGTGCCCCTCCTCCCTGCTGCTGAATCTCCACACACCTTGTCTGAATGACATCTCCTCAGTGCCCCTCCTCCCTGCTGCTGGATCTCCACACAGCTTGTCTGATTGACATCGCCTCAGTGCCCCTCCTCCCTGCTGCTGAATCTCCACACACCTAGTCTGATTGACATCTCCTCGGTGTCCCTCCTCCCTGCTGCTGAATCTCCACACACCTTGTCTGATTGACATCTCCTCAGTGCCCCTCCTCCCTGCTGCTGAATCTCCACACACCTTGTCTGATTGACATCTCCTCAGTGCCCCTCCTCCCTGCTGCTGAATCTCCACACACCTAGTTTGATTGACATCTCCTCAGTGCCCCTCATCCCTGCTGCTGAATCTCCTCTCACTTAGCCCGATTGACAGCCCCTCAATGTCCACCCTCCCTGCTGCTGAATTTCTAGGCATCTAGTCTGTTACAGTGTCTCTCCTCCATGTTGCAGCTGAATCTCCTCCCACTTAGCCTGATTGACAGCTCCTCAGTGCCCCAGCTCCTCAGTGCCCCTCCTCCTTACTGAGATCTCACACTGCTCAGCACAAGCTGCAGCTGTCAATCTGGCAGGTGGACAGAGACTGAGTACACTTAATCTTTACCTAATGTTTATTGTAATATCAGTATGACTGAGCGATTACAACATGGATTTACAAACTAAGTACACCAGGCTAATCTGATCTAAGAGATTTATTTAATAATGAATGCATTTTATGTTGTGAAATCTGATGACAGAGCAGTTTTGAAGTGAGTGATTATTATGCATGCACACTACTAATCTATTCAATGTTTATGGCACTGATGAAGATACCTAAGGGTACCGTCTCAGAGTGGCACTTTGGTCGCTACGACGGCACGATCCGTGACGCTCCAGCGTCGCTCCATTATCGCTCCAGCGTCGTAGACTGCGGTCACACTTCGCAATGCACGGCGCTGGAGCGATAATTTCTTGACGTATTTGCGAAGTAGAAGTCGTACGGGACAGTCGTACGGGCATGTCACACAGGAGATGCTCTCACAATTCAGAGCACATTTTGCATAATCTATGCATGACGTTGTTCACGAGGGGCGTGTTGTGCTGCTAGCTATCTACACCTGTAATGTGCTGATTGGCCGTTGGTTACTGTGCGCGCATTGGTTGGAAAAATTGTCACCTGAGCGCTATTGTTCCCGACGCGACCTCAGCTTTCAAAAGTACCTTCTTCATTTTGTTCTTGAACACTTGGTGGAACTGAACGTCTGCTATACAATAGTACCACGTCTGTCGAATGAGCGCACAGTATTGTACCGCCCAATCAGCACACAGGAGGTGGAGAATTTGGCGCTCCTACGTATCAAGCTCCTCCAAGCATTACATCGTATACAATATCGTGCACACCTTTGTTACACGATGCGATCATGCCGCCACGGCGGGACACTTGACGACGAAACAAAGTTTCAAACGATCTGCTACGACGTACGATTCTCAGCGGGGTCCCTGATCGCAGTAGCGTGTCAGACACAGCGAGATCGTATGTATATCGCTGGAACGTCCTGGATCGTGCCGTCGTAGCGACCAAAGTACCACTGTGAGACGGTACCCTAAGTACAGTTCTTGGCTATTTCTGCCGGTTCCATAGACATTGAATGGGGCAGTCGTATGCATGTCTGACTACTGGTCTATTTCACCTCTTTAAAACAGAAACTTGAAACCCCAGTTCTAGTGAGCAATGGGACTCCGGCGACCATATTATCTATCACCTATCCTGATGTGGAGTTTGTGTAGATGGAGAATAGGTGGAGATGATACTGAAAAAATGAGAAGTGAAATGTGTCTCTGTTGCAAATTTTGCAGACAAGTTGTGTCTGGAAGAAGTTGTCATAATGGTCTGGGTCGGGAAGAAAAGAAGGTAAAATTGAAAGAACGTCACTATTTTTCCCAGGAAACTAATATGGTCAGCAGAACTGGCATCTACCACTACATGGTCACTGCTCAGATGTGTTTGATACCCCACTTCCCATGCTGAACCCCTAGTTACACCTCTAGTATGTGTATAACAATTCATAAAATGTATAAGATTGTGTACATGGTCAGCACACTCTATAAAAGTGAATCTGTCACCAAGTTTTCTCTACCCTACCTGAGAGCAGAATAACATAGGGGCAGATATTCTGATTTCAGTGATGTATCCCTTACTGGGCTGCTTGCTGTCATTTTGATAAAATCAGTGTTTCATCTGCTGCAGATCAAGTAGTGCTCTGGATGCTGAGCTCTGTATAACCCCGCCCACACCACTGATTGGCTGCTTTCTGTGTATACTGTGTATAGGCAGAAAGCTGCCAATCAGTGGTGTGGGCGGGGTAATACAGAGCTCAGCATTATGGAGGACTACACTGCAGCAGGTTTACCAGACCTAAAATACCACCCAATCTGGAATTCAGATATTGGGCTAATGTGTCTGCTTTCTATAAGGGAAGTGTTCACTTATTTGTGTATCGTGCTATGTGTTGGTCTGTGAATACTTCACAAATCTAAAATAAATAAAATTGCAGAAAGATCAATTTGACCAGAAAGCTGAAGATACGATCGATACCTTGGCATCCTTGCTGTAAGCAAGTAACTTGTCCTCCTCTTTTGGATGAAAAACGAGGGTCTCCACAGAGAAGGAAATCACTTGTTTTTGAAAGGTCGCCCCTTCGTCGCAGGTCATGAAAAGGCATTGCTCAGAGACGGAAGAGCTGACGAGAATAATCTGCAAAGAGGAACAAGAGCAGAACAAAGGGAAATCATTAATGACAATGTAGAAAAAATAATAATCTCAAGTTCTGATTGTTTTATAATGAATTTATGCGATTGTAACAGTCGGAATCTTCAGCGGGAAAACAAACGTGGCTGAAAGCAAGAAGATGCAAAAAGCAGCGATAAAGGAATGTCAGGAATATGTAAAATCACTTATTGATGTCAGTAATATGTAAAATCGCTTATTGATGTCAGCAATATGTAAAATCGCTTATTTACCCTACAATCCTGGCAGAGTAAATCACTGTGCTGATTTCTAAAGTTTAGGCAATGATGACACAGGTTTCTTTATAATAAAATGATGTACAATAACAAATTGTATTGTGGTACCGTGTTAGCCAGAAAAATCGATGAGAATACAATATATTTATAATAAAATAAAACCCCAGACCCTCTTTGGTCCAACTTTGGAAAAACAACCCAAAAGTTGTAGAGCTAAACTCTAAAGTTCTCACTGCTTGTATCTGCCACTAGAGGGAGCTCCTTATATAAAGATTTGTATAGCGGGTATTAAAGGCGTTCTCCAGTGAAAACCAGTTACCCCCCTTCTGCAGGATATGGGTCTGACCACTGAGACCTTCACAAATAGGAAGATCGGGCACTTTTATTCCCATCGGAACGGAAAGGCGGAAATGCTCGACTGCGGCTCCCAAGGGTGTAATGATTGGGGTCACACCTTCTGCAACCAAGAGCAGATCCATGCAGGAGGGGGACCTGCCATTCCTAGCCCCAATTCATCTGCATGCGCGTCCTCGGATGTATTGCAGTGCAGAGACCCGCCAGCTCCCCGCACTGCAATAAATGCTGCCAGCCAAGCAGAGGCAGACAGCAGATGTCAGCTTGCTCGTGATGGATGGCGCATGGCAGTGACATCATGCGCTGCCCCTGCCGGCACACTGAAGTCAGCTGCTGAATATAGAGGAGGACCCGCACGTCATGGGAATAGAGGTAAGAATATTTGTTTTTTTCTTTTTAAAATGTTCTGGATAAGAACAGAAGGGGCTCGGGATGGGGGGCATTACACCAGGATGGGGGACTATGTTAAAGGATACTGGGAGAGGTCCAGGATGATATCCGCCTATTAAATAAAGGGCCCAGGACAGGGGACATTATTACATGAAGGAGAACATTATACCAAGAAGAAGCCCAGGATATGGGGCATTATACCAGCAAGGAGCCCAGTATAGGGGAAACTCTTATAGCATGGGGTCCAGGATGGAGGGCATAATTAGCGTAAGGAGCCAGGATGGGAATATTATTAATAGAAAAGTACTATTATGGGGCATATTATTACAGGAAGGGGCCCAAGATGGAGGAGATTATTAAAGGAAGGAGCCAGAAAGGGAGACATTATCACGTGGGGGCGAACACGCATGTCTTTATACGATCAAGAATGATGCAAGAGCCCATACATCTGACCAACATGCAAGTTGAGGGCCCAGGTCCAAGTTTTGCTCTGGGGGTTTATTGGACTTTATCTAAGCCACTGGCTGCTCCATTCATACCCCATGTGGTTTGAGAGCACTGCACTAAGGATTTTGTAGTTGTCCCACAGCGAAAAAGTTGCTGTTGGGTGTCTGATCTACCACTCCAATTTGTAACGATAAAAGTGGCCTGTCGGTGATAAAAAATTCCCTATCTACCCACCAGTGTGGGTTCCAGAGGTCGGACTCCCACAGATCAGCAGGACATCAGCTACCCTACGGATAAGTGATCATTTGTTTTCACTAGACAACCCCTTTTAAAAGAAAACTGTCATCAGGATATTACACCTCTAACCAAAGGCTTTTCTGCAAAGGCTCGTTAATGCTTATTAAATCCATATATTGTTTGTAGTATTTCATATGGACATTGGAGAGGAATCCAGCCTTGAAGTGTTAATCGCAATCTCAGAAGGTGGACCCGGCACTTCCAGCTCTCCTGCCTTTCTCCATATTTCCAAGCCCGCCACCGGCATCTGGTCTTTGACTCTCAGTGACCTGTCATCGCTGCCCGAGTTTCAGATAAGGGCCTTGGTTGAGATGATCGAGTTAATTCACCAAGTGTCAAACAATCACAGCCAAGCTTTCATTTTTCCAGAGCAGTTTAAGAAATAAAAGCTGAGCTCTGATTTGCTGCTTTGAGAAAATAAGAGTTTTGTTTCTAGACAGTTTTGATATCTCCGTTCGTCAGTCAACACAAAGAGAGTAGAACTTCTAATAAAACTTTGCATATAAACCCGCCATTTTCATGTCATATGACATATGGTCATTCAGATTAGCCACAAGGTGTAAATTATTGAACATTCAGTCACTTAGCGATAATTATAAAAACTGCAAATTTGCCTTCAAGGCTCCGTCTAAAGTGAGATTTATCCTGTAATGTCCAGATCTCCTTCAATGGGTCACTGGACGTAATTCTTCTAATGCTTTACATCCCTGGAAGCTTTCTCATGGTCTACACACCATGACTTCAGAGAACTGACTCAGGAGGTAGGAGTGATACGATGGCTTCTCCATTAGGTGAACAGGTGTTGATATTGCTCAGTATTACTGTACAGTGGGGCTTCAGTGATTGTAGGCTAGTAGCCAGTTGAAGTTATATAATTATCCCCAAGAATACTGGATCAGCACCGGGCAAACTTCTCATGTGCCTAAAATGTCAGTGGAGAGTGAAAAACTAGCCTGTGATGGTCACCGAAGCAAAATCAAATGGGACCCAATGAGTATTATTTTGGGGACTCATCCACTTGGACATAATAATAATTTCTATGGTGCCAACAATGCACTTTATATATGTTTTTTAAAGCATGATCACAACAGTGGATACTGGGAATAAACTAGATTGTCTGAAGTGGTGCATTCCAGAGAACTGGAGAAGCACAAGATAAGTCTTGCAAATGGAAGTAGGCATTTCATATAATAGACGATGTTAGTCTTTGATCAGTTGCAGAGCAGAGAATAGAAGGTGGTGCAGAACTGTAGAGAGCTTTATGGGTGAGAGAGATAAGTCTATATTGAACTCTATAGTGGATGGGCAACCAGTGCAATGACTGGAACAGAGTGGAGGCATCAGGGCAGAAGCTGGCCGAAAATATAATCCTGGCTGTTGCATTCAGGACGGATTGGAGAGGGGAGTCTTTAGTCAGAGAGAGACAAATTAGTAGAGAGTTCCAGCAGTCCAGGTTAGAATGTATAAGAGCAACACAGAGTTTTTGCAGTTTCAAAGGTAAGAAAAGGTTGGGTTCTTGAGATGTTTTTGAGATGCAGATGACATGAGTGATTGAGTATAGGGAGTGAAGAGAAAAATCGAAGTCAAATATAACCACAAGACAGTGGAGGTGGTAGAACCAACTATGGAGATGGAAATATCAGGTTTAGGCCGGAGTCACACTAGCATATAATACGGACGAGTGCTGTGCGAGAAAACATCGCATAGCACTCAGACCAATGTTAATCTATGGGGAAACTCATATCTCCATTTTTTTTCTTGGGCGTATTCTACATGTGAGTGATTTTAAGCGTATATCGGCCGAGTCTCGCCAATGCAAGTCTGTGGGTGCGAGAAAAAAACGCACAGCAATCGCAGCATGCGAGTGCTGTCTGTATTTTATGCACCGCTGTCCTTTGAAAAGCCGGTAATTCGTGTGCAGTGTACTGTAAAATCACACTGACAGGTTAGACTAGAATAGATAGAATAGAAATATACACATAGAATAGGTGTATATACAGTATATATATATATATATATATATATATATATATATATATATATGTATGTATGTATATGTGTGTGTGTTTTGAAGACTATTTAGTTTTAAAACGATGTGTAAATGACAGAGAACTGCTGTATGTAAAAGCTCATGTTAAAATCGCATTGCATACGGATGTCATACGGATAACTAGATGTGAGGAAATCACATCATTGCACTGCAAACGGATTACACATGGATCACCATACAGTGAACACTCGTAATAACATCCTTTGTTATCATCTGTATATAGAGGTTTTATCAGTCATTGTAATCCTGCCTCTGATGATACGGTGCCTGCTGTAAACTCTTCCTGAAAAGACAGGAAGTAAGAATTTAAAATAATCAGTATGAAAATGGCCAAATTACTAGTTATATTTTAGATACTTTTTATAAATAAAATTGTAATATGAATAATAAAATTCCCATTTTTTTTTACAAATGCATTTACCATAAGAACTGATTGAACCAATATTATTTATTGATCACACATTCCCTTTAAAATAATTTTTTGTATCTTAAACCTATCATTGGCTTACTATATGAGATAATTAAATAAGCCTGAGGATGACCATAGTTTTACTGATAATTGTTCTTTCAAAGGAAATATAGCTGTAAGACACAATCCATTTTATCTTTTAAAACGTTTATTAGACACGCTTCAATTATATTCTTGGTCCTTGGAGGAGGAAGGAGCTTAAGGCCAACACGGACATTCTGCTGGAACTACAGTTACAGTTCTCCATAGAACATGAGCACCAACTGTCATCTCCTATCTCAGTAATTAGATAATTTGTACTCACTGAAGACACATTTTACCCATGAATTAAGAATTTTAAGAATGAAAGATCAGTCCTGGAGGAGAAAGAAGCAGATTTTTCTGATAAGATATTTGACAAAGTTTCTTATTTTCACGCTTACTAGTGATTTAGGAAATAAAAGTAAAACAATGGTCACCAGGGGCGGAACTACCGCGGTCGCAGGCGTCGCAGCTGCGACTGGGCCTGGAATGCTTAGGGCCCGCCCAGTCCAGCAAAGACTGGGCGGGCCCCTAAGCACTGAGCTACAAAATTGTCCGCCGGCCCTTTAAATCAGTGGGTGGCTTTAAATGCGGCCAGCCGGCAGGTCCGCAATTCTGCCGCATCATGCCGGCTGCTGACCCTTTAACCCCCGAGTGCAGGGTAAGCAGCGTTCATTACAGAACGCTGCCTCTCCTGCACAGCAGCACAGGAATGATGTCATCGGGGTGGGCGGAGTTACTGGGTGGGCGGAGTTACCGCCCAATGCTCTCCTGTCCTGTCCCGACTCCGGAAATAGGAGCTGCTGCCCAACAGAGTCGACTCCACAGCGATCTCTGTGCTGCCAGCTCTGTGCCTCTCTGCAGGTGATCTGTGCCCCTCAGCTCTGTGCCACCGCCCACTGTTTTCCCCAATATGATGTGTGCCCCAATATGATCTGTGTGCCCCAATATAATCTCTGTGCCCCCTGCTGTGTGCCCCAATATGATCTCTGTGCCCCAATATGATCTGTGCCCCCCGCTGTGTGCCCCTATATGATCTGTGCCCCCCGCTGTGTGCCCCAATATGATCTCTGTGCCCCCAGCTGTGTGCCCCAATATGATCTGTGCCCCCCGCTGTGTGCACCAATATGACCTCTGTGCCCCCTGCTGTATGCTCCAATATGATCTCTGTGCCCCCCGCTGTGTGCCCCAATATGATCTCTGTGCCCCCTGCTGTGTGCCCCTATATGATCTCTGTGCCCCCCGCTGTATGCACCAATATGATCTGTGCCCCCCGCTGTGTGCACCAATATGATCTCTGTGCCCGCTGTGTGCCCCAATATGATCTCTGTGCCCCACTGTTTGCCCCAATATGATGTGTGCCCCGCTGTATGCACCAATATGATCTCTGTGCCCCCCGCTGTATGCACCAGTATGATCTCTGTGCCCCACACTGTATGCACCAATATGATCTGTGCCCCCCGCTGTGTGCACCAATATGATCTCTGTGCCCGCTGTGTGCCCCAATATGATCTCTGTGCCCCACTGTTTGCCCCAATATGATCTGTGTGCCCCCCGATGTGTGCACCAATATGATCTGTGCCCCCTGCTGTGTGCACCAATATGATCTCTGTGCCCCCGCTGTATGCACCAATATGATCTGTGCCCCCCGCTGTGTGCACCAATATGATCTCTGTGCCCCCCGCTGTGTGCACCAATATGATCTCTGTGCCCCCCGCTGTGTGCACCAATATGATCTCTGTGCCCCGCTGTATGCACCAATATGATCTCTGTGCCCCCCGCTGTATGCACCAATATGATCTGTGCCCCCCGCTGTGTGCACCAATATGATCTCTGTGCCCGCTGTGTACCCCAATATGATCTGTGCCCCCCCTGCTGTATGCACCAATATGATCTGTGCCCCCCAGCTATATGCCCCCTGTGATTTCTGTGCCCTTTGTGAGTGCGGCCCTCGTTCGTGCTTGGGTGTGCGTCTGCAGCCCTGGTCAGTGCGGCCAAACAGGAGAGCGTGTGCACACCAGGGCCTGTGCAGAAGTGTGAAAAGGCCACACAGACGCCTGAGCCTCCCTCTGAACAATGCTCTCCTCACCAATCCCCGGCCGGCATCCGCTCCAAGTCTTCAGCACCTCAGACACTGGCTGGACAGTGGACCCTCCTCATCCTCCCCCATCTCAGGTGAGTACCAGGATGAAAGCTGTTCATGTATATGCAGCATTTGCAGTTTGACCTGTATAATGTGTATAGACTGCTGCATGTACAATATATAGGTGACACTGCTGTACATAATCACCGTGTCACCTATATAATGTATATACAGAAGACTATATTCATTATATAGGTGACACTGTGACTAATGTGTATATACGTGATATAGGTGATACTGCTGTGTATATATAGTGCGACTATACACTGCAATCACAGTATCACCTATATAATGCATTACAGCAGTCTATATACATTGTATAGTTGAAACTGCAACTGCGGTATGTACATTATATAGGTTATACCACTGTGTGTAATATACTGCGACCGCTGTGTATAGCCCATATAGGCCAGCCGCAGTGTGTGTGTTATATATACACACACACACACACATACACACACTGCAGCTATATATGGGCTATACACAGCGGTCGCAGTATATTACACACAGTGGTATAACCTATATAATGTACATACCGCAGTCACAGTTTCACTTATATAATGTGTGTGTGGGTCTGTATATATATATATATATATATATATATATATATATATATAATATATATACATACACACACACACACACACACAGAGCACTCTGATTGATTGTGATAAAAGTGTCGGACTCTTTATTGGCCCAACGTGGCAACGTTTCTGATCAATAACAGAACATTTCTCTGATATGAAACTGAAATGTTGCCACATGGGCTAATAAAGAGTCCACTGTTTAAAGGGATTGTAGAAATATAGAAGAAATACACAGCACCGATGTGCCTACGTGTCACCGCCTCCACAAATAAATAGTACAACTGATTGCTGCAGCTATGCCATGTATGCCTAACCTTAGACACTGGGTGCACATAAAAAGTGGAATGTAAAAATCCAGGCAAAGAAAAAACAGAAGTGCACTCACCGGTCTCTTGTGTGAAAGTCCTTTATTTAGAACATATGCGGGCACACTTGGGGAGAACGTGGACAAAAGACTTTTGTCCATGTTCTCCCCAAGTGTGCCCACATATGTTCTAAATAAAGGACTTTCGCACAAGAGACCGGTGAGTGCACTTCTGTTTTTTCTTTGCCTGGATGTTTAAAGGGATTGTCTCCCACTAGGACAACCTCGTGTTAAACTAAATGTTCACCCCCATAAAATAATAAAGCCTATACTCACCTCCTGTGCTTGTGTCGTTCCCACAATTTCTGTGATGGCCCCCTCGGGGCTGTGATGTGCTGTTGTGTTTCCCGGCACCAATCAGCGCTGTCTCCATCTTCGGACAAACTAAACGTGAAGAGGAAGTCCAGGATGAGGGTGTGAGTTTGGATCGGGATACCCTCCACGAGGCTGGAGGTTGTGGTCTGTATACAGACAGTGTACTTCAGTCTTGTGAACACAGCCTACAACTAATTCTGTAATGGTGCATGTATACTAACGCAGATCGTGTTCGTTCGTGCGTGTCGCCATTTCTAATTCACCTATATATTTTGGCATGGTGGGGGGCCCCATTTGAAAGTTCGCACCGGGGCCCATAACTTTGTAGTTACGCCACTGATGGTCACTATTTAATCTTTAGTATTTTTTTTAAATTTCTATATCAGTATCTGACACATTCTATATTCAACATCTGACGCGTGTAGTTCTATAGAGATAATTTTGTGGTAATCATTTCACTATCGTCACACCCAGGATTACAATGCCAGGTAACACTGTACATACAGATGACACAGGATCAATCATTGGTTACAGGTCACAGCTCCTCTCCTCCTCCTCCCTGCACAATGACCTCTGCACAGGCCACAGAACATGCCTAAAACACTGTTTTATAGAAATCAATAAGCATCTCCACACTACAGATTCCTATGGTTCATGTGGCTGCTGTAAGTTATATCACTAAATTATGTTAAAACACACTCAGGCAAGATGACACCTCCATAATCATGCTCAGAATGAAAAAAATAAAATAAAATAAAATAAAAAAATAATTATATGTATGAAAATACACTGCTCAAAAAAATAAAGGAAACACTAAAATCTCACATCCTAGATATCACTGAATGAAATATTCCAGTTATAAATCTTTATTCAATACATAGTGGTATGTGTTGAGAACAATAAAACCTAAAAATGATCAATGTAAATCACAACTTATATCCCACGGAGGTCTGGAGTTGGAATGATGCTCAAAATCAAAGTGGAAAATGAAGTTACAGGCTGATCCAACTTCAGTGGAAATGCCTCAAGACAAGGAAATGATGCTCAGTAGTGTGTGTGGCCTCCACGTGCCTGTATGATCTCCCTACAATGCCTGGGCATGCTCCTTATGAGGCGGTGGATGGTCTCCTGAGGGATCTCCTCCCAGACCTGGACTAAATCATCCGCCAACTCCTGGACAGTCTGTGGTGCAATGTGACGTTGGTGGATAGAGTGAGACATGATGTCCCAGATGTGTTCAATCGGGTCTGGGGAATGGGTGGGCCAGTCCATAGCTTCAATGCCTTCATCTTGCAGGAACTGCTGACACACTCCAGCCACATGAGGTCTGGCATTGTCCTGCATTAGGAGGAACCCAGGGCCAACCGCACCACATATGGTCTCACAAGGGGTCTGGAGATCTCATCTCATACCTATGGCAGTCAGGCTTCCTCTGGTGAGCACATGGAGGGCTGTGTGGCCCTCCAAAGAAATGCCACCCCACACCATTACTGACGCACTGCCAAACCGGTCATGCTGAAGGATGCTTCAGGCAGCAGATTGCTCTCCACGGCATGCTAAGTGTCCTGCATGTTGTTGGACTGTGAGCACAACCGCCATCTGTGGACGTTGGACACTCAGACCATCCTCATGGAATCAGTTTCTAACCGTTTGTGCAGACACATGCACATTTGTGGCCTGATTGAGGTCGTTTTGCAGGGCTCTGGCAGTGCTCCTCCTGTTCCTCCTTGCACAAAGGCTGAGATAGCGGTTCTGCTGCTGGGTTGTTGCCTTCCTATGGCTCCCTCCACGTCTCCAGGTGTACTGGCCTGTCTCCTGGTAGTGCCTCCAGTCTCTGGACACTACACTGACAGCAAACCTTCTTGCCACAGCTCACATTGATGTGCCATCCTGGATGATCTGCACTACCTGAGCCACTTGTGTGGGTTGTAGAGTCCGTCTCATGCTACCACGAGTGTGAAAGCACGACCAATGTTCAAAAGTGACCAAAACATCAGCCAGGAAGCATTGGTACTGAGATGTGGTTTGTGGTCCCCACCTGTAGAACCACTCCTTTATTGAGGGTGTCTTGATAATTACCAATAATTTCCACCTGTTGTCTATTCCATTTGCACAACAGCATATGAAATTGATTGTCAAACAGTGTTGCTTCCTAAGTGGACAGTTTGATTTCACAGAAGATTGATTTACTTGGAGTTATATTCTGCTGTTTAAGTGTTCCCTTCATTTTTTTGAGCAGTGTATATATATATATATATATATATATATATATATATATATATATATATATATATATATGTATATATATACAGTACAGACCAAACGTTTGGACACACCTTCTCGTTTAAAGATTTTTCTGTATTTTCATGACTATGAAAATTGTACATTGACACTGAAGGCATCAAAACTATGAATTAACACATGTGGAATTATATACTTAAAAAAAAGTGTGAAACAACTGAAATTATGTCTTATATTCTAGGTTCTTCAAAGTAGCCACCTTTTGCTTTGGTGACTGCTTTGCACACTCTTGGCATTCTCTTGACAAGCTTCAAGAGGTAGTCACCGGGAATGGTTTTCACTTCACAGGTGTGCCCTGTCAGGTTTAATAAGTGGGATTTCTTGCCTTATAAATGGGGTTGGGACCATCAGTTGTGTTGTGCAGAAGTCTGGTGGATACACAGCTGATAGTCCTACTGAATAGACTGTTAGAATTTGTATTATGGCAAGAAAAAAGCAGCTAAGTAAAGAAAAACGAGTGGCCATCATTACTTTAAGAAATGAAGGTCAGTCAGTCTGAAAAATTGGGAAAACTTTGAAAGTGTCCCCAAGTGCAGTGGCAAAAACCATCAAGCGCTACAAAGAAACTGGCTCACATGAGGACCGCCCCAGGAAAGGAAGACCAAGAGTCACCTCTGCTTCTGAGGATAAGTTTATCCGAGTCACCAGCCTCAGAAATCGCAGGTTAACAGCAGCTCAGATTAGAGACCAGGTCAATGCCACACAGAGTTCTAGCAGCAGACACATCTCTACAACAACTGTTAAGAGGAGACTTTGTGCAGCAGGCCTTCATGGTAAAATAGCTGCTAGGAAACCATTGCTAAGGACAGGCAACAAGCAGAAGAGACTTATTTGCGCTAAAGAACACAAGGAATGAACATTAGGCCAGTGGAAATCTGTGCTTTGGTCTTATGAGTCCAAATTTGAGATCTTTAGTTCCAACCACTGTGAAAAGGTAAACAGATGGACTCTACATGCCTGGTTCCCACCGTGAAGCATGGAGGAGGTGTGATGGTGTGGGGGTGCTTTTCTGGTGACAATGTTGGGGATTTATTCAAAATTGATGGCATACTGAACCAGCATGGCTACCACAGCATCTTGCAGCGGCATGCTATTCCATCCGGTTGACGTTTAGTTGGACCATCATTTATTTTTCAACAGGACAATGACCCCAAACACACCTCCAGGCTGTGTAAGGGCTATTTGACCAAGAAGGAGAGTGATGGGGTGCTACGCCAGATGACCTGGCCTCCACAGTCACCATTGCTGAACCCAATCGAGATGGTTTGGGGTGAGCTGGACCGCAGAGTGAAGGCAAAAGGGCCAACAAGTGCTAAGCATCTCTGGGAACTCCTTCAAGATTGTTGGAAGACCATTCCCGGTGACTACCTCCTGAAGCTCATCAAGAGAATGCCAAGAGTGTGCAAAGCAGTCATCAAAGCAAAAGGTGGCTACTTTGAAGAACCTAGAATATAAGACATAATTTCAGTTTTTTCACACTTTTTTGTTAAGTATATAATTCCACATGTGTTAATTCATAGTTTTGATGCCTTCAGTGTGAATGTACAATTTTCATAGTCATGAAAATACAGAAAAATCTTTAAATGAGAAGGTGTGTCCAAACTTTTGGTCTGTACTGTATATATATATATTCAGAAATAAAAACAGGTCAGAAAATAAAATACCGTATGTGGCCGTTTTCAGCTGTAATGAGTATAAAGTTAATGGCAGTACTAACTCATCGTATTACAAAATATTCATTTTCTAGATGAGATTTCACCTGAACAATATAAATCGTATATTAGCCCTTTGCTTGTGGAATAGCTCAGCATATGTAAATATCCTATCTCATCATATTTCTTTGGAATTACTTAGCTAGGTGTTACCTCTGTCAGTGAAACGTCTTTGATCACTTTGCTTCAAGCTCACGCTCCCATTAACATTTCCGCACACTTTACAGATAAATTTTAATGTATCTTTTGTAGAAGTTAACAAAACAATTATTTTCATTTCAACTTTTTCCTAGGTTCCCCTTAACTGCTATCCCTTCATATCTCTGTAGAAATAAAAACCAATTTATCCTTAAAGGTACGGCTCTTAAAATTTATGATTTCATTATTTTTCATCTAAGAAATAGAATTGGTTTTGATGTAATCACTAAAGGTACCTTCACACGAAGCGACGCTGCAGCGATAGCGACAACGATGTCGATCGCTGCAGCGTCGCTGTTTGGTCGCTGGAGAGCTGTCACACAGACCGCTCTCCAGCGATCAACTATGCCGAGGTCCCCTGGTAACCAGGGTAAACATCGGGTAACTAAGCGCAGGGCCGCGCTTAGTAACCCGATGTTTACCCTGGTTACCAGCGTAAAATCTAAAAAAAACAAACAGCACATACTTACATTCACGTCCCCCTGAGTCCACTTCCTGACTGACTGAGCGCCGTACAGTGAGAGCAGAGCGGTGACGTCACCGCTGTGCTGCTTTCACTTTCACTTTGCGGCGCTGAGTCAGAGGAGGAAGCAGACTGCAGGGGACGCAATGTGAGTATGTGCTGTTTGTTTTTTTTACATTTTACGCTAGTAACCAGGGTAAACATCGGGTAACTAAGCGCGGCCCTGCGCTTAGTAACCCGATGTTTACCCTGGTTACCAGTGTAAAATATCGCTGGTATCGTTGCTTTTGCTTTCAAACACAACGATACACAGCGATCGGACGACCAAATAAAGTTCTGGACTTTATTCAGCGACCAGCGACATCACAGCAGGATCCTGATCGCTGCTGCGTGTCAAACGAAACGATATCGCTAGCGAGGACGCTGCAACGTCACGGATTGCTAGCGATATCGTTATAATGTCGTTTCGTGTGAAGGTACCTTAAGGACAGAGGTGGCTCAGTGTAATAAGGTAGTACTATCAATACTTTTTGGTAGAAACCCCAGGGACGATTCCTTATAATGTGTTTAGTATGGAAACCAATTAAATAACTAATAAATATTCATGTAGATTTGACCCACTTTATCCTTTTTTTATCTAAACAAAGCCCAAATTCAGCCCTCTGGCCTTGTATATATGGCCCCCAGGCCAGTTATTTTTTCTGCAGTGTTCGGTGCAAAGTGTTGAATGCAACAGTAGAAGGTCTCCTATGGGATCGATTCAGTAGTTGCACTATCTTCTATAAGATGTTATGAGCAGTTGCATTGTCTCCTGTGTGATGTATACAGCAGTCTCAGTGTAACCTATGTGATGCATACAACAGTCTAAGTGTATCCTATGTGATCTATATACACCAGTCTCAGCATCTTCTATGTGATGTATATACAGCAGTCTTAGTGGCTCCTATGTATTGTATATACAGCAGCCGCAGTGTTTTCTATGTGATCTGTATACAGCAGTCTCAGTGTATCTTATATGATGTATTTACAGCAGCCTCAGTATCTCCTACGTGATGTATATACAACAGTCTCAGTATACCCAATGCTATGTGTATATATATATATATATATATATATATATATATATATATACAGTGCCTAAAAGTAGTATTCAACCCACTGCAGATTTAGCAGGTTTAATAAGATGCAAATAAGTTAGAGCCTTCAAACTTCAAACAAGAGCAGGATTTATTAACAGATGCATAAATCTTACAAACCAAAAAGTTTTGTTGCTCAGTTAAATTTTTATAAATTTTAAACATAAAAGTGTGGGTCAATTATTATTCAACCCCTAGGTTTAATACTTTGTGGAATAACCTTTGTTTGCAATTACAGCTAATAATCGTCTTTTATAAGACCTGATCAGGCCAGCACAGGTCTCTGGAGTTATCTTGGCCCACTCCTCCATGCAGATCTTCTCCAAGTTATCTAGGTTCTTTGGGTGTCTCATGTGGACTTTAATCTTGAGCTCCTTCCACAAGTTTTCAATTGTGTTAAGGTCAGGAGACTGACTAGGCCACTGCAACACCTTGATTTTTTGCCTCTTGAACCAGGCCTTGGTTTTCTTGGCTGTGTGCTTTGGGTCGTTGTCTTGTTGGAAGATGAAATGACGACCCATCTTAAGATCCTTGATGGAGGAGCGGAGGTTCTTGGCCAAAATCTCCAGGTAGGCCGTGCTATCCATCTTCCCATAGATGCGGACCAGATGGCCAGGCCCCTTGGCTGAGAAACAGCCCCACAGCATGATGCTGCCACCACCATGCTTGACTGTAGGGATGGTATTCTTGGGGTCGTATGCAGTGCCATCCAGTCTCCAAACGTCACGTGTGTGGTTGGCACCAAAGATCTCGATCTTGGTCTCATCAGACCAGAGAACCTTGAACCAGTCAGTCTCAGAGTCCTCCAAGTGATCATGAGCAAACTGTAGACGAGCCTTGACATGACGCTTTGAAAGTAAAGGTACCTTACGGGCTCGTCTGGAATGGAGACCATTGCGGTGGAGTACGTCACTTATGGTATTGACTGAAAGCAATGTCCCCACTGCCATGAGATCTTCCCAGAGCTCCTTCCTTGTTGTCCTTGGGTTAGCCTTGACTCTTCGGACAAGCCTGGCCTCGGCACGGGAGGAAACTTTCAAAGGCTGTCCAGGCCGTGGAAGGCTAACAGTAGTTCCATAAGCCTTCCACTTCCGGATGATGCTCCCAACAGTGGAGACAGGTAGGCCCAACTCCTTGGAAAGGGTTTTGTACCCCTTGCCAGCCTTGTGACCCTCCACGATCTTGTCTCTGATGGCCTTGGAATGCTCCTTTGTCTTTCCCATGTTGACCATGTTTGAGTGCTGTTCACAAGTTTGGGGAGGGTCTTAAATAGTCAGAAAAGGCTGGAAAAAGAGATAATTAATCCAAACATGTGAAGCTCCTTGTTCTTTGTGCCTGAACTACTTCTTAATACTTTAGGGGAACCAAACAGAATTCTGGTGGGTTGAGGGGTTGAATAATAAATGACCCTCTGAGAAGACTTTTCACAATTTAAAAAAAAAATAAACAAAGAAATAACATTCTTTTTGACTGCAGTGCATTTCACACTTCCAGGCTGATCTACAGTCCAAATGTCACAATGCCAAGTTAATTCCAAATGTGTAAACCTGCTAAATCTGCAGGGGGTTGAATACTACTTGTAGGCACTGTATATATATACACACAGAAGTCTGGGTGTCTTCTATGTGATATATACACACAGAAGTCTGGGTGTCTTCTATGTGATGCAGACACAGTCTCCTAGTCTTCTATGTGATAACGATGTCAGTCTCAATGTCTTTTATGTGATGTGTATACAGTAGTCTCAATGTATTCTGTATGATGTATATATACAGCAGCCTAAGTGTCTTCTATGGGATGTATGTACAGCAGTCTCAGTGTCTCCTATGTGACGTATACACAGAAGTCTGTGTATCCTATATGATGTATATACCCCAGAGTCAATATATAGTCAGTTGTTATGATCCGGTGACCTTGGAGCCGCATGAGAGACTTTCTCAGGAGTAAGTGGTATCTATACTGACCGCAACCCCTAAACTGACACCGCAACTAGAAGTAGCCGTGGGGTGTGCCTAACACGTCCTAGACACCTCGACACAGCCGGAGGACTAAATACCCCTATAGGTGGAAATGGGAATTCTATCTTGCCTCAGAGCAGAACCCCAAAGGATAGGCAGCCCCCAACAAATATTGACTGTGAGTATAAGAGGAAAGACACACGCAGGCAGAAAAAAAAGAATTTAGCAAAAGAGGCACTTTTAGCTAAATAGAAAAGGATAGGACAGAATTCTAAGCGGTCAGTATTAAAATCCTTAAAATATCCACAGCAGAAAATACAAATATTCTACATCTAACTAAAGACATAGCATGTATATCTGCAACTCCTGAGAATCCAGCATGACTGAAAAATCCAAACAAAGTCTAAGCAGGACAAAAACACAATGAATTGCACTGAATTGCAAAGCACACTGCATGTGTGCACAGAGACAAAAAACAGACACTTATCTTAGCTGAAATGGCAGCAGAGCATGAGGAACCAGAGAGAGATGCAATCCCTCCAAGAACAATGGACAACTGGCCAGGAGTAATGGATCCTGCAGACCTAAATACCTAGTAGAGCTGCAATCAGCAGAAAACACCTGCCCAGGATTACAACCCCAAGACAACTGCACTACCATTAACAACCACCGGAGGGAGCCAAAGAGCAGAATTCACAACAGTACCCCCCCCTTGAAGAGGGGTCACCGAACCCTCACCAGAGCCCCCAGGCCGATCAGGACGAGCCAGATGAAAAGCACGGACCAAATCAGCAGCATGGACATCAGAGGCAAAAACCCAAGAATTATCCTCCTGGCCATAACCCTTCCATTTAACAAGGTACTGAAGCCTCCGCCTCGAAAGGCGAGAATCCAAAATCTTCTCAACCACATACTCCAACTCCCCATCAACCAACACAGGAGCAGGAGGATCAACAGAGGGAACAACGGGCACCACATATTTCCGCAATAAAGATCTATGGAAAACATTATGGATGGCAAAAGAGGCCGGAAGGGCCAAACGAAAAGACACCGGATTAATAATCTCAGAAATCCTATAAGGACCAATAAACCGAGGCTTAAACTTAGGGGAAGAAACCTTCATAGGAACATGACGGGAAGACAACCAGACCAAATCCCCAACCCAAAGCCGGGAACCAACACACCGACGACGGTTAGCAAAACGCTGAGCCTCCTCCTGAGACAACACCAAATTGTCCACCACATGAGCCCAAATCTGCTGCAACCTGTCAACCACAGAATCCACACCAGGACAATCAGAAGGCTCAACCTGCCCCGAAGAAAAACGAGGATGAAAACCAAAATTACAAAAGAAGGGCGAAACCAAGGTAGCCGAAGTAGCCCGATTATTAAGGGCGAACTCGGCCAATGGCAAGAAAGCCACCCAATCATCCTGATCAGCAGACAAAAATCATCTCAAATAAGTTTCCAAAGTCTGATTAGTTCGCTCGCTCTGGCCATTTGTCTGCGGATGAAATGCGGAAGAAAAAGACAAATCAATGCCCAGCCTAGCACAAAAGGCCCGCCAAAACCTAGAAACAAACTGGGAAACTCTGTCGGACACAATATTCTCCGGAATACCATGCAAACGAACCACATGCTGAAAAAACAACAGAACCAAATCAGAAGAGGAAGGCAATTTAGGCAAAGGCACTAAATGAACCATCTTAGAGAACCGGTCACAAACCACCCAGATAACCGACATCCTCTGGGAAACAGGAAGATCCGAAATAAAATCCATAGAAATATGCGTCCAGGGCCTCTCAGGGACCGGCAAAGGCAAAAGCAACCCGCTAGCACGGGAACAACAAGGCTTGGCCCACGCACAAGTCCCACAGGACTGCACAAAAGAACGCACATCACGCGACAAAGAAGGCCACCAAAAGGACCTACCAACCAAATCTCTGGTACCAAAAATACCAGGATGGCCTGCCAACACAGAACAATGAACCTCAGAAATCACTCTACTAGTCCATCTGTCAGGAACAAACAGTTTGCCCACTGGACAGCGGTCAGGTTTGTCAGCCCGAAATTCCTGCAGAACCCGTCGCAAATCAGGGGAAATGGCAGACAGGACCACCCCTTCTTTCAGAATGCCGACCGGTTCCAGTACCTCAGGAGAATCAGGCAAAAAACTCCTAGAGAGGGCATCAGCCTTAATATTCTTAGAACCCGGAAGATACGAGACCACGAAATCAAAACGGGAGAAAAACAAGGACCATCGAGCCTGTCTAGGATTCAGCCGTTTGGCAGACTCGAGGTAGATCAGATTTTTATGATCGGTCAAAACCACAATACGGTGCTTAGCTCCCTCAAGCCAATGTCGCCATTCCTCAAACGCCCACTTCATAGCCAACAACCCCCGATTGCCGACATCATAATTGCATTCAGCAGGCGAAAACTTACGGGAAAAGAAGGCACATGGTTTCATCAAGGAACCAACAGAATTCCTCTGAGACAAAACGGCCCCTGCCCCAATCTCAGAAGCGTCAACCTCAACCTGAAACGGAAGAGAAACATCCGGCTGACGCAACACCGGGGCAGAAGTGAATCGGCGTTTAAGCTCCTGAAAGGCAGAGACAGCCACAGAGGACCAATTCGTTACATCAGCGCCTTTCTTCGTCAAATCGGTGAGGGGTTTAACCACACTGGAGAAGTTAGCAATGAAACGGCGATAAAAATTAGCAAAGCCCAAAAATTTCTGAAGGCTCTTCACGGATGTGGGCTGAATCCAATCATGAATGGCCTGAACCTTAACCGGATCCATCTCTATAGATGAGGGAGAAAAAATGAAGCCCAAAAAAGAAACCTTCTGCACTCCAAAGAGACACTTAGACCCCTTGACAAACAAAGCATTATCACGAAGGATCTGAAACACAATCCTGACCTGTTTCACATGAGACTCCCAATCATCGGAAAAAATCAAGATATCATCCAAATATACAATCATGAATTTATCAAGATAATTCCGGAAGATATCATGCATGAAGGACTGAAAAACAGATGGAGCATTAGAGAGTCCGAATGGCATCACAAGGTATTCAAAATGGCCTTCGGGCGTATTAAACGCAGTTTTCCATTCATCACCCTGCTTAATACGAACAAGATTATATGCCCCCCGAATGTCAATCTTAGTAAACCAACTAGCCCCCTTAATCCTGGCAAACAAATCGGAAAGCAAAGGTAAAGGGAATTGAAACTTGACCGTGATCTTATTCAAGAGGCGATAATCAATACAGGGTCTCAAGGAGCCATCCTTCTTAGCAACAAAAAAAAATCCCGCTCCCAACGGTGAAGAAGATGGCCGAATATGCCCCTTCTCCAAAGACTCCTTAACATAACTCCGCATGGCGGTATGTTCAGGCACAGACAGGTTGAAAAGTCGGCCCTTGGGAAACTTACAGCCTGGAATCAAGTCAATAGCACAATCACAGTCCCTATGCGGTGGAAGGGAACTGGACTTGGGCTCATCGAATACATCCTGAAAATCAGACAAAAACTCTGGAACCTCAGAAGAGGTGGAAGAGGAGATTGACATCAAAGGAACGTCATTATGAACCCCCTGACAACCCCAACTAGTCACAGACATAGACTTCCAATCCAACACAGGATTATGTATCTGCAACCATGGAAAACCCAGCACAATAGCATCATGCAAATTATGCAACACCAGAAAACGACAATCTTCCTGATGGGCTGGCGTCATGCACATGGTCACCTGTGTCCAAAACTGGGGTTTATTTTTAGCCAAAGGTGTAGCATCAATGCCCCTTAAAGGAATAGGGTTCTGCAAAGACTGCAAGGGGAAACCACAACGCCTGGCAAATTCAAAGTCCATTAAGTTCAAAGCGGCACCTGAATCCACAAACGCCATGACAGAAAATGACGACAATGAGCAGATCAAGGTCACAGATAACAGAAATTTAGGTTGTACAGTACTGATGGTAACTGAACTAGCAATTCTCTTTGTACGCCTAGGACAGACTGAAATGACATGAGAAGCCTCGCCACAATAAAAACACAACCTATTCTGACGTCTGAATCCTTGTTGTTCCGTTCTAGACAGAATCCTATCACACTGCATAGGCTCAGGCATCTGCTCTGAGGACAACGCCACAGCGCGCACAGTTCTGCGCTCCCGCAAGCGCCGATCAATCTGAATGGCCAGAGACATAGAATCACTCAGACCAACAGGCGTGGGAAACCCCACCATAACATCTTTAGCAGCTTCAGAAAGACCCTTTCTGAAAATTGCAGCCAAAGCATCATCATTCCATTTAGTCAGTACAGACCATTTTCTAAATTTCTGACAATACAATTCTGCCGCTTCTTGACCCTGAGACAGGGCCAACAAGGTCTTCTCAGCTTGATCCACAGAATTTGGTTCATCATATAATAATCCCAGAGCCTGAAAAAAGGCATCTACATTAAGCAAGGCCGGATTCCCAGATTCAAGTGAAAACGCCCAATCCTGAGGGTCGCCACGCAACAGGGAGATGACAATTTTAACCTGCTGAACGGGATCACCAGAGGAACGAGGTTTCAGAGCAAAAAACAGTTTACAGTTGTTTTTAAAACTCAAAAATTTGGACCTGTCCCCAAAAAACAAATCAGGAGTAGGAATCCTAGGCTCTAAAAGCGGAGTCTGAACAATATAATAAGAAATACCCTGTACCCTAGCAGCAAGCTGGTCTACACGAGAAACTAATTCCTGAACATCCATGCTAGCACAAGTCTCCTCAGTCACCCAGAGGAAAAGAGGGAAGGAAAGAAAAAACAGGTTACAGAAAAAAAAATGGCTCAACACCTTCCTTCCCTTCTTCTGAGATGCATTTAACTCATTGTTGGCCAGTTGTACTGTTATGATCTGGTGACCTTGGAGCCGCATGAGAGACTTTCTCAGGAGTAAGTGGTATCTATACTGACCGCAACCCCTAAACTGACACCGCAACTAGAAGTAGCCGTGGGGTGTGCCTAACACGTCCTAGACACCTCGACACAGCCGGAGGACTAAATACCCCTATAGGTGGAAATGGGAATTCTTGCCTCAGAGCAGAACCCCAAAGGATAGGCAGCCCCCCACAAATATTGACTGTGAGTATAAGAGGAAAGACACACGCAGGCAGAAAAAACAGAATTTAGCAAAAGAGGCACTTCTAGCTAAATAGAAAAGGATAGGACAGAATTCTAAGCGGTCAGTATTAAAATCCTAAAAATATCCACAGCAGAAAATACAAATATTATACATCTAACTAAAGACATAGCATGTATATCTGCAACTCCTGAGAATCCAGCATGACTGAAAAATCCAAAACAAAGTCTAAGCAGGACAAAAACACAATGAATTGCACTGAATTGCAAAGCACACTGCATGTGTGCACAGAGACAAAAAACAGACACTTATCTTAGCTGAAATGGCAGCAGAGCATGAGGAACCAGAGAGAGATGCAATCCCTCCAAGAACAATGGACAACTGGCCCAGGATTACAACCCCAAGACAACTGCACTACCATTAACAACCACCGGAGGGAGCCCAAGAGCAGAATTCACAACAGTCAATATATCAAATGTGATGTATGCAACAGAGTCACATTGTCTCCTATGTGATATATACAGCAGACTCAATATCTCCTATGTGATATATACAGCAGCCTCAGCGTCTCAGCATGTGTAAAGATCGTAGTGAAAGGAAGAAGGAGCAGGGAAGCTGTGACATTACATATTGTGATTTGTGGATTCTGTGTTATTAGGTGTTATTGTAATCATGCCTCTGGTGATAAGGAGTCTGCTGAAAACTCTCCCTGAAAACATAGGAAGTAAGAGTCTTAAAATACCCCAATGTCCACTGTGAAAACGACAAGATTACTACATTATTATTTTTATTTATTACAGTTTATGATATGAAAAATAAAATGCTGCAAAAAGTCTAAAAAATAATATATGTAACACAAAGACCTAATTTATATGACAGGTCATTTTATGATGACTTTCAACTTTCCTGAATTTTGTTAAGGATTCTAATTCCTCATGAAAACTTAAGAGAATATGCCGATGATCGTCTGCGGTTATCACAATCACTGGGTGGTCAAAAATAGAGAGTAAACATCTCATGACAGAGTATTGCAAAATCATGTTTTTTTGTAAATTGGTCATCTCGCGACGCACACTTTCAGATATTTTAAACAAAGGGGAAATGTAAGGAAGAAGACATCTTTGCAGAGACAGAGATCCCCCATTTTTGTATTTTTTCCTCCAGACTTTGCCCAGTGATAGAAGCCACATAGTTAATCAGGCTGATTGCCGGACTGTCTGCAGGAACCTAATTGTAAAGTGCTTTCTAATTGAATGCTCCATTCTGCTATTGGAGAGCATTATTATTTCCCATAGCAGCCGCAGAGCCGTAACGTGACAATCTATGTATTGGTGGGGTGCAGCTGCGGGTTTATTTGTCATAGTATGGATGGAGGCACACCTCGGATTTTAGTCACAGCGTTCGCACATGATTACTTACTTCCCATAAAAATGAGGAGTGTCTACGTGACTGGAAGCGGAATGAAAAATGGGCTGTTTTTTTGGAAGCAGAAAATGTGAAGATTTTCACATAGCTCAGCATCAAGACCAATCGCCGGCTGAAGAAATATATACAGCCGACCTGAACATGTCCAGCAGACACCCCGAAATTGTCAAATAAATCCCATTTATTGTAAGAATACAAAGGCTTGCCCCGAAGAAATTCATTATTTCCATGATTCCGTCAGACGGCGGTTAGATGAGAACTTGCCAACATTAACAAACCCCGGCGCAAAGTGGCGGTAATGTGGATTTAGCTTCTTAACAGGACTCAGAGCGGAGGGATGGAGACAAATGAAGGACCATTCCACATAATTACAAGAAAATGAAAAGCTCTCTACACACCTCAGGCACAAAAATAGTCTCTTTGTCTTACTTTGAGGCAATTACCTGAAGAAAATGTGCAAATGAAGCAACGGGCAATTACAGAGGCAGAATGGGAGGCAGCTCGCAGGACACTGACCTCTAATGCTACAGCGAAGGGATGGCTCAGCCGTGAGACAGCAAGAAAGCACGGACACAGGTGCATCATAAGGCCAAGAAAGGCTTTATGGCATTACATGGGGCTCTGCAGTACTGCATTCCCCCTGTGGGGGCACTGCAGGGAAATGAGACACTGCGGTTCCATGGGATTAGATGATAGTCTTAAAGGGATCCTGTCACCAGTTTTGTCACATATCAGCTAAAAATAGAATCTTTATCAGAACATGCACTGCATTCCCCAAATCCTTATAAAACCCCTGACTCCCCTGGCCTGAAAAACCTTTTCAATTTTCCCACGCTGTATGCCAATTGGGTCCATCCAGTCCAATGTGCGTTGCTTCAATCTTCTCCAGGACTCCCCCCACCTGCTGCTCTCGCCATCCTTGACGTGAGTGATACAGAAATCTATCTATCCATCTAATCTCATGTCTATCTCATATCTATCTATTATCTATCATTTATCTATCTATTATCTATGTATTGTTTATCTATCAATCATCTATCTATCTATGTATCATCTCTATCTATCTATCTATCTATCTATCTATCTATCTATCTATTATCTATGTATCGTCTATCTATTATCTATCTATCTATTATCTATCTATCTATGTATCATCTCTATCTATCTATCTATCAATCTATCTATCTATCTATCTACTATCAATCACCTATCTATCTATCTATCTATTATCTATCATCTATCTATTATCTATGTATCGTCTATCTATTATCTATCTATTAACTATCTATCACCTAGCTATCTATCTATTATCTATCTAGCTATCTATTGTAAAAGGCGGGCCAGAGCCGTAGTCGCAGCTGAGTATAACTGGTTACATGAGCCCTGGCCTTCAGCAGCATACCCTTCGCTTCACCCTCTGCACCATCCGGCTCCCATCGGCTTGGCTGAAGTTCCGCTGCTTCCGTTGTACAATAAGAGACAGAGTCCTTAAAACGATGAACTTTACTCTTTGCTTGTCGCAGCACATTCTTGTCAGTTACATCATCAGCATTAGGTTCCATAGAGTTCACGTTCTCCGCTCTCCCTATGTTTTCTCCTACATCCTTCAGTACATTACGGGGTCGTATCACCTCTTGCGATAACACAGCGTCCTCCCTGTGTGAGCTCACTACGTCTGAGCATTCCCTCATCCGTTTCGCACTGATATGGAGGGCATCTGCCCAAGCAATGATCTGCCACATGGTGAGGGACCTGTGTCCCTATACTGGTCAAGGACCACTTCTCAAACTCCTGTCCTGAACTGCAGTAACGCTGCTGCCTCAGCTGTACTTCTGTCCATCCGGACTCTGAACGGCCGGGTATCAGACTTAACGTTGCGGAGCTGTCTCCCCAACATGGGCGCTAAGTCCCTACTGCTCCAAACAGGAAGACACTTTCCTCTTGACACAGACAGCACCTCCTACATAACTATATATAGTGTGGTGCCCCACCTAGTGTCCAATGTAGGGTCCTACACTTACCCTATCACTATTGAAATAGACATATAACAAAATGGAATATATACATATCTAACACATATAACAATTATACACCTTTAAGGGGGTAGGGACATGACACCCCCTTACACTATCTATCTATCTATCTATCTAATATCTACCTCTTCCACACTTGATTACACAGTATCAGGACTTATTTTCTATATAGCCTTTGTGGATAGGAATAAATCCCCCAATCCTGTATCATCTTTTATTAGTTTCTGTATCACTGTGTTATGTGATTGATTACACGCTCACTGCTAGGACTCTTGAAGCCCCCATATTTCTAGATGCCTCATTAAACTGTCATGTAACGCATTGTTGTAATGGACAGCTGCTGACTGCCTCCGTAGGAGCTTATTATTTTGTATCCAGCCCCAGTTTCGGGAGACACCACTTGCTCCACATTATCCGCCCCCCGCTAACCTTTAATGTATTTTAGATTTCTTTAGAAAACCTTAAGGAGAATTATTATGTTTCCCTTGACTTAGTTTTGGGTTTGTCACCAATTTCGTATTTGACATTGTGACAAATGTTATCATTGTCCCTGGAACAAGATGCAAAACTACCGAGGTTCCTGAGTTGTTGGGTAAATAACACACATAGGAATATTGGAGTCAAGCGGCGGGACTAATAAAATCACGGCTGGGCCGAGCAGTAAAATTACTTTACCCTCAGGAGGAGAACTCCAACTCCCCGAAGGACAAGACGGAAGGAGTTACATTTAACGTTCTAAATTTCCTGATTTGCAGCAGAGATCAGTGTGAGAAGATAGTGAAGCGTTCTCCATGGACCACAGAGGACCTTGTCTCATAAATAATGAGTTCTTCTCTTTCTAGATTTAGTTACATTCAGAATGTAAAGTATAACCCACCTGGGACTGGAGTATTGACTGTATCAATTAATGACATATTTAAAGGGATTGTATAACCTTTTTTCCCAGTTAACGACCTCCCATACATCATTAATGTTCTTAAAGACTAAGCTAATTTTCATTTTTGTGATTTATTTCCTCCCTTTTTTCCAGGATCCATAACTTTATTATTTTTCCATCAACACATCCATATTAGGGTGCGTTGTGTTTTAGAATGACATCCAGGGCCAGACTGTCCATCATGCAACTGTGGCAAAAGTCAAATGAGTCGATCCATGGGCTGCATCGGCCTGCAAACTACTCACAATATTGTCCTCATCCTACGTTTAACAGCTGGGGTGTGGTAGAGCTCCATCTACTTCCTGCTCAACCACTTACTTCATGAGACTGAGGCCAACATCACACAGGCGATGACATCTCTGCATCGCGCCACGTGACATCCCCTGCACAAGGTCCTTGCTGGACAAGCTGGATGAGGAGATGACGACTGCGGTGCACGGGGAACAAGGATTAGGTAATTTTTTACCTTATTATTATGTTATTCTTTGACATGGGGTATGTGGGTCCATTATACTATATGTAATGAGCTGCGGTTACACCATACTATGTATAGGGAGCTGTGGGGTCATCATACTGTATATAGAGAGGTGTGGGGACATCATACTGAACATAGTGAGTTGTGAGGACATCATACTGTATGTAGTGCACTCTGCGGACATCATACTATGCATAAGAAGCTGTGGTGCCATTATATTGCATATAGAGGGGCTTTTGGGACATCACATGATATATAGAAAGCTGTAAGGGGCCATTATACTTTTTAAAGAGAGTTGTGGGGCTATCATACTGTATATAGGAAGCTGTGGGGCTATCATACTGTATAAAGGGGTGGTTGGACTGTCATACTGTACATAGGGAGCTGAGCTGTGGGGACATCATATTATATACAGGGAGCTGTGGGGGTATCATACTGTATATATGGGAGCTGTTATGGGCATCATACTGTATATAGGGGAGCTGTGGGGCTTTCATACTGTATATAGGAAGCTGTGGGGCTATCATACTGTGTATAGGAAGCTGTGGGGCTATCATACTGTATAAAGGGAGTGGTTGGACTATCATACTGTACATAGGGAGCTGTGGGGACATCATATATACAGGGAGCTGTGGGGGTATCATACTGTATATATGGGAGCTGTTATGGGCTTCATATTGTATATAGGGAGCTGTTGTGGTCATGATTCTGTATAAAGGGCGCTGTGGGGCCATTATAGTGTATATAGGGAGCTGGGTAGGTCATCATACTGTATATATAGCCCTGCTGTGGAACCATGAAAAAAATCACTGCTTTGGTACCATGGGGTCTATATGACCCCAAGCTCAAAATCATCATATTTCATTAAAATGAACATGCTGGCTGTTCAGAATAATCAAGTTTTATTCTGTCATCATTTCAGAACACAGTTCTGAAATTAAATGTACCTTTGAAGTGAAATATTTGTCATCATCAAACACAAACTGAAATTTATACCAAAATGCTTTACTAATAACTGAAAGTATTCAAATTAAATAAAAAAGCACAATAACTGCAATTGTCTGGATTTTAGTAAAAATATAATGACAACGAGTGATCTGGCAATAAATGTAGCCCTTGCATTCACTGCACGTCATAGTGCCATGTTCTTCACACATGAACTTCTTGCAGTCATTGCAAACAAATCTCGTCTTTTTGTCCTTCGATTGAGGACAAACAGCACCGTTTGCGCTGTCCTGTAACACTGCTGGTGTCACTTGGAACTAGCCATTGTTTATTTACAATTATATTACAAAACCTGTGAATAAACAGAAAATATTTAAAAAAAAATGTCAGACAATAAAGGTACTGTGGGGTCAGGAGATTCCCAAACACAGAAAATTGAAAATAACTTTGAAACAAAATTGAAAAAAAAATGCAAAATATCATCAACATAAGCAGAAATAAATTACTTGAAAATACATAGAAGGTCAATGTCTGAGATTGACCAGTTCTAGAAATATTTCAATTTATTCAGCGCTGGGGTCTATATGACCCCATGGTTCCACCGCAGGGATAGAGAAAGGAGCTGTAGTGGAAAGATCTGCGTTGCTGATGAAGATGACAAATCCAAAGCCCACAGGTTGTGTGGTAAAAGGCAATTTTTATTAGTGACTATATGCTTTGAAGTGCCTTTAAAAGTTTTTATCCTGAGGAAGAAGCAAGGCACCTCGAAATGCGTAGACACGAATAAAAATCGCCTTTTACATCACAACCTGCGGGCATTGGAGATGTCATCTTCATCAGCAGAGCGGATGTTTCCACTACAGATCTTTTCTTTGTAAATGCAATGGTCCTAGGACCCTTGGAATCGTAGCAGCTGGGATACATGCTTTAATATTGTTATTTATTATTGTTATATTATTGTTATATTATTTATTTCCCTACTTTCTCAGTGAAAGCCCTATTGTGCTTTGTTTTCTTCCCAGCCTTGTTTGTCATCATAATGTACGTATATACAGTGCGGAGTTGTGGAGCCAACATACTGTATATAGGAAGCTATGGGGCCTGTTATGATGACCTGGTGGTTAGGAGCACTAGGAATGACCTGATGAGCAAACTAGTAATACAGGACAAGCTCTGGGAAGTGGGAGCTCTGCTGACCGCAACCCCTAACCCTATCACAAACAACTAGAAATAGCCGTGGAGCGTACCTAACTCTGCCTAGATGCCTCTTCACAGCCTAAGAGCTAACTACCCCTAAAGATAGAAAATAAAGCCTAACTTGCCTCAGAGAAATTCCCCAAAGAAATAAGCAGCCCCCCACAAATATTGACTGTGAGTTAAGATGGAAGTCACAAACACAGGAATGAAATAGGTTTCAGCAAAGGAGGCCAGACTTGACTAAACAGACTGAGGATAGAAAAGGTATCTTTGCGGTCAGCATAAAAAACTACCGAAAAACCACGCAGAGTGTGCAAAAGAGACCCCCGCACCGACTCACGGCGTGGAGGTGCCACTCTGCATCCCAGAGCTTCCAGCTAGCCGGACAAAATCATGATAGCAAGCTGGACAAGAAAAACAGTGGTAAACAAATAAGCTAGCAGGGACTTAGCTTTTGCTGGAGTTGACAGGTCATCTGAAAGATCCAAGAGAGAACTGAACCAGTACTAGAACATTGACAGCTGGCATCAAGTAACGATCTAAGTGGAGTTAAATAGAGCAGCAGCCTAGAACTAAACGAGGTCAGCTGAGGAAGGAACCTCAGAGCCAGCAGCTCCACTCACAGCCACCAGAGGGAGTCCATGGACAGAACTCACCGAAGTACCATTCATAACCACCAGAGGGAGTTCGAGAACAGAATTCACAACAGTACCCCCCCTTGAGGAGGGGTCACCGAACCCTCACCAGAGCCCCCAGGCTGATCAGGACGAGCCAAATGAAAGGCACGAACAAGATCGGCAGCATGAACATCAGAGGCAACCACCCAGGAATTATCCTCCTGACCATAACCTTTCCACTTGACTAGGTACTGAAGTTTCCATCTCGAAATACGAGAATCCAAAATCTTCTCCGCCACATACTCCAACTCCCCCTCAACCAACACCGGGGCGGGAGGGTCGACGGAGGGAACCATAGGAGCCACATATCTCCGCAACAACGACCTATGGAACACATTATGGATGGCGAAAGAAGCTGGAAGGTCCAAACGAAATGACACAGGATTAAGAATTTCCAAAATCTTATAAGGACTGTGATGTAGTGACCCCTGTAACAGGTAGGGGGCGCTGCATGGTCTCCCCGGTATGTGCACGGAGTCGTATTGAGGCCGTGAGAGTCGACCTGCAGTGATGTCAGGATCACGTGATCAGCCCAGGTGATCCATTACTGTGGGTGTGCTTACGGGTACATAATGTGGCCAGGGTGTGGGTCACATGGTCTTCTGTGTGGTTCCTGTGTGGTTCCAGTGTTTGGATCTGAATGGTCCAAGTGCAAGGTCCTGGAAGCCTGTGTTGGAAGACCTGGGAGGAGGCTTCCTGGAAAGCACATGGCTTGGACCTGGTGGCCTGTGGTGTTGGACTAAGTCCTGAATAGCACCCAGACAGGCCACATGCCTCTGTGTTGGACGGTCCCAGATGGGATGGACGTTCTGAAGACCACAGTGTGATCATGGTCCTGGACAGTCTGTGTTAGAAGCTCCTGTGAGTAGAGTCTTCTTGGAGCACCTGAGAGACTGTGGACCTGGTTGATCGGTGTTGGGGAAGCTACCGGCCTTCGGTGGCTCTGGACTGACTGATGTGTGCCGGCCAGGCAAGTTGGTGAACCACGTAAGGCAGTTTCCCCAGGAGAGAGGACTGACAAGGAGTCAGCAGATGGAGCAGGAGCTCCCATAAGGTACCATTGACTGATGGTGCTTGTTATGTTCTATGTACTGTGTGGTAACCCACCGCAACTGGTCAGGAGAGGACCAGCACGTTTAGTTGCTGCAGTCTAAGGATATGAAACTTGATGTGATGTCCTGGTACAGTGTGTAAATGGACTGTTCATGATGTGGTTTATGATACCTTAATAAACCAAATAGACTGTTTTGTTTTAAAAACCCGTGCCCGTGTGCTGAATATCGCGGCCCAGCGAGTGTCCCCCAATACACTCAGTAGGAATAGTCTTACAGGACCAATGAAACGAGGCTTAAACTTAGGAGACAAAACCTTCATAGGAACATGACGAGACGATAACCAAACCAAATCCCCAACACGAAGTCGGGGACCAACACAGCGACGGCGGTTAGCGAAACGCTGAGCCTTCTCCTGGGACAATGTCAAATTGTCCACCACATGAGTCCAAATCTGCTGCAACCTGTCCACCACAGAATCCACACCAGGACAGTCCGAAGGCTCAACCTGTCCTGAAGAAAAACGAGGGTGGAAACCAGAATTACAGAAAAAAGGCGAAACCAAAGTGGCCGAGCTTGCCCGATTATTAAGGGCGAACTCAGCCAAAGGCAAGAAGGACACCCAATCATCCTGATCAGCAGAAACAAAGCATCTCAGATATGTCTCCAAAGTCTGATTGGTTCGTTCGGTTTGACCATTTGTCTGAGGATGGAAAGCTGAAGAAAAAGACAAATCAATGCCCATCTTAGCACAAAAGGACCGCCAAAACCTCGAAACAAACTGGGAACCTCTGTCCGACACGATGTTCTCCGGAATGCCATGTAAACGAACCACGTGCTGGAAAAATAATGGAACCAAATCAGAGGAGGAAGGCTATTTAGGCAAAGGTACCAAATGGACCATCTTAGAGAAGCGATCATAAACCACCCAGATAACCGACATCCTTTGAGAGACAGGGAGATCTGAAATAAAATCCATGGAAATATGCGTCCAGGGCCTTTTCGGGACCGGCAAGGGCAAAAAGCAACCCACTGGCACGAGAACAGCAGGGCTTAGCCCGAGCACAAGTCCCACAGGACTGCACAAAAGAACGCACATCCCGTGACAAGGAAGGCCACCAAAAGGATCTAGCCACCAAATCCCTGGTACCAAAGATTCCAGGATGACCAGCCAACACAGAACAATGAACCTCAGAGATAACTCTACTAGTCCATCTATCAGGTACAAACAGTTTCTCCGCTGGGCAACGGTCCGGTCTATCAGCCTGAAACTCCTGCAGCACCCGCCGCAAATCAGGGGAGATGGCAGACAAAATTACCCCCTCTTTGAGAATACCAGCCGACTCAGGAACTCCCGGAGAATCAGGCACAAAACTCCTTGAAAGGGCATCAGCCTTCACATTCTTAGAGCCCGGAAGGTACGAAACCACAAAATCGAAGCGGGAGAAAAACAGCGACCATCGAGCCTGTCTAGGATTCAACCGTTTGGCAGACTCGAGATAAGTCAGATTCTTGTGATCCGTCAAGACCACAACGCGATGCTTGGCTCCTTCAAGCCAATGTCGCCACTCCTCGAACGCCCACTTCATGGCCAACAACTCTCGATTGCCCACATCATAATTGCGCTCAGCAGGCGAAAACTTTCTAGAAAAGAAAGCACATGGTTTCATCACCGAGCCATCAGAACTTCTCTGAGATAGAACAGCCCCTGCTCCAATCTCAGAAGCATCCACCTCGACCTGAAACGGGAGTGAAACATCTGGCTTACACAACACAGGGGCAGAAGAAAAACGAGGCTTCAACTCCTGAAAAGCCTCAACGGCCGCAGAGGACCAATTGACCACATCAGCACCTTTCTTGTTTAAATCAGTCAATGGTTTAACAACACTAGAAAAATTAGCGATGAAGCGACGGTAAAAATTAGCAAAGCCCAGGAATTTCTGTAGGCTCTTCACAGAAGTAGGCTGAGTCCAATCATAAATGGCCTGAACTTTAACAGGGTCCATCTCGATAGTAGAAGGGGAAAAAATGAAGCCCAAAAATGAAACCTTCTGAACTGCAGCCCAGAGCTTCCAGCTTAGCTGAATAGATCCATACTGATAAGCTGGACAAATGAGCAAAACATAGAATGTGCTGAACAATAAAGTCCACAACAAGTGGACAGCAAAAGGACAAAAGGACTTATCTTTCCTGAACTGGACAGAGTGTCAGGGAAATCCAAAAGAGCATTGGCCCCAAGCAAGAAAAATTGACAACTGGCATTGATTGAGGAATAAGGCCAGACTAAAATAGCTGAGCCAGAAAGACGATCAGTGGGAGCAGCTGCTGATGCTAAATCTAAGAAGCAGCTATACCACTCAAAACAACAGGAGGGAGCCCAAGAGCAGAATTCACAAAAGTGCTACTTACAACCACCGGAGGGAGCCCAAGAGCGGAATTCACAACAGTACCCCCCCCTTGAGGAGGGGTCACCGAACCCTCAACAGAGCCCCCAGGCCGATCAGGACGAGCCAAGTGAAAAGCACGAACCAAATCGGCAGCATGGACATCGGAGGCAACCACACAAGAATTATCCTCCTGGCCATAACCCTTCCACTTAACAAGATACTGAAGCCTCCGCCTCGAAAAACGAGAATCCAAAATTTTCTCAACCACATATTCCAACTCCCCCTCAACCAACACCGGGGCAGGAGGATCAACAGAGGGAACAACGGGTACCACATATCTCCGCAACAAAGATCTATCGAAAACATTGTGGATGGCAAAAGAGGCTGGAAGGGCCAAACGAAAAGACACTGGACTGATAATCTCAGAGATCTTATAAGAACCAATAAACCGAGGGTTGAACTTAGGGGAAGAAACCTTCATAGGAACATGACGAGAAGATAACCAGACCAAATCCCCCACACGAAGCCGAGGACCAACACACCGACGGCGGTTAGCAAAACGCTGAGCCTTTTCCTGAGACAACGTCAAATTATCTACCACATGAGTCCAAATCTGCTGTAACCTGTCCATCACAGAATCCACACCAGGACAATCAGAAGGCTCAACCTGCCCTGAAGAAAAACGAGGATGGAAACCAAAATTACAAAAAAAAGCGAAACCAAAGTAGCCGAACTGGCCCGATTATTAAGGTCAAACTCGGCCAACGGCAAGAAAGCCACCCAATCATCCTGATCAGCAGACACAAAGCATCTCAAATAGGTTTCCAAGGTTTGATTAGTTCGCTCAGTTTGGCCATTTGTCTGAGGATGGAACGCCGAAAAAAAAGACAATTTAATGCCCATCCTAGCACAAAAGGCCCGCCAAAACCTGGAAACAAACTGGGAACCTCTGTCAGACACAATATTTTCCGGAATGCCATGCAAACGAACCACATGCTGAAAAAACAATGGAACCAAATCAGAGGAGGAAGGCAATTTAGGCAAAGGTACCAAATGGACCAATTTAGAGAACCGGTCACAAACCACCCAGATAACAGACATCCTCTGGGACACAGGAAGATCCGAAATAAAATCCATGGAAATATGCGTCCAGGGCCTCTCAGGGACAGGCAAAGGCAAAAGCAACCCACTAGCGCGGGAACAGCAAGGCTTAGCCCTGGCACAAGTCCCACAGGACTGCACAAAAGAACGCACATCCCGCGACAAGGAAGGCCACCAAAAGAACCTAGCCACCAAATCTCTGGTACCAAAAATCCCAGGATGACTGGCCAACACCGAACAATGGACCTCAGAAATTACCTTACTTGTCCATCTATCAGGAACAAACAGCTTCCCCACAGGACAGCGGTCAGGTTTATCAGCCTGAAATTCCTGAAGCACCCGCCGTAAATCAGGGGAGATGGCAGAAAGAATCACCCCTTCCCTAAGAATGCCAACCGCCTCAAGAACTCCAGGAGAATCAGGCAAAAAAACTCCTAGAGAGGGCATCCGCTTTAACATTCTTAGATCCCGGAAGATATGAAACCACAAAATTGAAACGGGAGAAAAACAGGGACCATCGAGCCTGTCTAGGGTTCAGCTGCTTGGCCGACTCGAGGTAAATCAGATTCTTATGATCGGTCAAGACCACAATACGGTGCTTGGCCCCCTCAAGCCAATGTCGCCACTCCTCAAATGCCCACTTCATAGCCAACAACTCCCGATTGCCGACATCATAATAATCCGCAGGCGAAAACTTTCGGGAAAAGAAGGCACATGGTTTCATCAAGGAACCATCAGAATTCCTCTGTGACAAAACGGCCCCTGCCCCAATCTCAGAAGCGTCAACCTCAACCTGAAAAGGAAGAGACACATCCGGCTGACGCAAGACAGGAGCAGAAGTAAATCGGCGCTTAAGCTCCTGAAAGGCCTCAACAGCCTCAGAGGACCAATTTGTCACATCAGCGCCTTTCTTCGTCAAATCGGTCAGGGGCTTAACCACACTGGAAAAGTTGGCAATGAAACGGCGATAAAAATTAGCAAAGCCCAAAAATTTCTGAAGGCTCTTCACAGATGTGGGTTGAATCCAGTCATGAATGGCCTGGACCTTAACAGGATCCATTTCTATAGACGAAGGAGAAAAAATAAACCACAAAAAAGAGACCTTCTGAACTCCAAATAGGCACTTAGACCCCTTCACAAATAGAGTATTATCACGAAGGATCTGGAATACCATCCTGACCTGCTTCACATGAGACTCCCAATCATTGGAAAAAATCAAAATATCATTCAAATACACAATCATGAATTTATCAAGGTAATTGCGGAAAATGTCATGCATGAAGGACTGAAATACAGAAGGAGCATTAGAAAGCCCGAAAGGCATCACCAGGTATTCAAAATGGCCTTCGGGCGTATTAAATGCAGTTTTCCATTCGTCACCCTGTTTAATACGAACAAGATTATATGCCCCTCGAAGGTCAATCTTGGTAAACCAACTAGCCCCCTTAATCCGAGCAAACAAATCAGAGAGCAAAGGCAAAGGGTATTGGAATTTGACCGTGATCTTATTAAGAAAGCGATAATCAATACAGGGTCTCAAGGAGCCATCCTTCTTGGCAACAAAAAAGAATCCCGCTCCCAATGGTGACGAAGACGGCCGAATATGCCCCTTCTCCAAGGACTCCTTAACATAGCTCCGCATAGCGGTATGTTCTGGCACAGACAGGTTGAAAAGTCGGCCCTTAGGGAACTTAGAGCCTGGAATCAAGTCAATAGCACAATCACAGTCCCTATGTGGAGGAAGGGAACTGGACTTGGGCTCATCAAATACATCCTGGAAATCTGACAAAAATTCAGGAACATCAGAAGAGGGGGAAGAGGAAATTGACATTAAAGGAACGTCACTATGTACCCCTTGACAACCCCAACTAGTCACAGACATCGATTTCCGATCCAACACTGGATTGTGTACTTGTAACCATGGAAAACCCAGTACAACAACATCATGTAAATTATGCAATACCAGAAAACGACAATCTTCCTGATGTGCTGGAGCCATGCACATAGTCAGCTAAGTCCAATACTGAGGTTTATTCTTGGCCAACGGTGTAGCATCAATACCCCTCAAAGGAATAGGGCTCTGCAAAGGCTGCAAAGAAAAACCACAGCGCCTGGCAAATTCTAAGTCCATTAAGTTCAGGGCAGCGCCTGAATCCACAAATGCCATGACAGAGAAAGATGACAATGAGCAAATCAGGGTCACAGACAGGAGAAACTTAGGCTGTACAGTACTAATGGTAACAGATCTAGCGACCCTCTTAATACGCTTAGGGCAATCAGAGATAGTATGGACTGAATCACCACAGTAAAAACACAGCCCATTCTGACGTCTGTATCCCCTCTGTTCCGCTCTAGTCAGAATCCTATCACATTGCATAGGCTCAGGACTCTGTTCAGAGGATGCTGCCATATGGTGCACCACTTTGCGCTCGCGCAGGCGCCGATCGATCTGAATGGCTAGAGACATAGATTCGCTCAGACCAACAGTCGTGGGGAACCCCACCATAACATCTTTAAGGGCTTCAGAAAGACCCTTTCTGAAAATTGCTGCCAGAGCGTCCTCATTCCATTTAGTGAGCACAGACCATTTTCTAAATTTCTGGCAGTATAATTCTGCCGCTTCCTGACCCTGGCACAGAGCCAACAAGGTTTTTTCCGCATGATCCACAGTGTTAGGTTCGTCATACAATAATCCGAGCAACTGAAAAAATGCATCTACATTAAGCAATGCCGGATCCCCTGACTCAAGGGAGAATGCCCAGTCCTGAGGGTCACCACGCAGCAGAGAAATAACTATTTTAACTTGCTGAGTGGGGTCACCAGAGGAACGGGGTTTCAGAGCAAAAAACAATTTGCAGTTATTTTTAAAGTTCAAAAACTTAGATCTATCCCCGTAAAACAAATCTGGAGTAGGAATTCTAGGCTCTAAGGCTGGAGTCTGAACAACATAATCTTGGATACTCTGAACTCTTGCAGCAAGCTGATCCACATGAGAAAACAAACCCTGAACATCCATGTCCGCGCCCAAATCCACCCAGAGATTAAGAGGAAGGAAAAAGACAAAACAGACTAAAGAAAAAAAAAATGGCTCAGAACTCTTTTTCTTTTCCTTCTTTTGAGATGCATTCAACTCATTTTTGGCCAGTTGTACTGTTATGGACTGGTAATTTAGGAGCGACATGCGACTAGCTCTGGGCAGGTGGTAACTATACAGACCGCAGTTCCTGATCTTAACACAACACTAGCAGTAGCCGTGGGATGTTCCTGTCACTCCCTGGACACCTCGTCACAGCCGGACCGGCACAGAACTAGCTACCCCTAAAGGTAGAAACAGGAAAGCTATCTTGCCTCAGAGAAAATCCCCAAAGGATAGGACAGCCCCCCACAAATATTGACTGTGAGAGGAGAAGGAAATGACATACGTAGTATGAAACAAGATTTAGCAAAGGAGGCCAATTCTAGCTAGATAGACAGTAAGGAAAGAAACACTGTGCGGTCAGTAATAAAAACTAGAAAAAGTCCACCGCAGAGATATGCAAAAATCTCCACACCTGATTAAAGGTGTGGATGGCAAAAACTGCAGCCCAGAGCTTCCAGCTTGGCTGAATAGATCCATACTGATAAGCTGGACAAATGAGCAAAACATAGAATGTGCTGAACAATAATGTCCACAACAAGTGGACAGCAAAAGGACAGAAGGACTTATCTTTGCTGAACTGGACAGAGTGTCAGGGAAATCCAAAAGAGCAGTGGCTCCAAGCAAGAACAATTGACAACTGGCATTGATTGAGGAATAAGGCCAGACTAAAATAGCCGAGCCAGAAAGACGATCAGTGGGAGCAGCTGCTGATGCTAAATCCAAGAAGCAGCTATACCACTCAAAACCACAGGAGGGAGCCCAAGAGCAGAATTCACAAAAGTGCTACTTACAACCACCGGAGGGAGCCCAAGAGCGGAATTCACAACAGGGGCCATCATACTGTATAAAGGCAGATTTTAGCAACATCATACTGCATAACGGAAGCTGTGAGGCCATTATACTGTATAAATGCGGATTTTAGCAACATCATACTGAATAAAGGAAGCTGTGGGGCCATCATACTTTATAAAGGAGGATTTTAGCTACATCATACTGCATAACGGAAGCTGTGGGGCCATCATACTGTATAAAGGTGGATTTTAGCAACATCATACTGAATAAAGGAAGCTTGTGGGGCCATCTTACTATATATAAGGTGCTGGCGGGACATCATATCTGATTTTCTACAGGTTTACTGTTGAGTTATTATTGCCATATCTGTCCTAGCTTTTTATGAACTCATTACTATGGGTATCATATGTGAGTCCATTTGATCATCTATTAGAGCCTCATTTGTAATTAACTAATTAATCAATATATTATTGTAGAGCCTTATACGCCAATTACTCCCAGGCATACCCACCTTACTTTCCTGTATTTGTATACTCCATTTTAACATTTATATAACCTTTTTCATTGTTTTCATAATTATTTTAATAAAACAAATACTCATTTTAACCTTTCTTAAAAGCCTTTGGTTTCTGTGTGTTTGTTATATATAGGGAGATGTGGGGACATGTTACTGCTAGGGGAGCTGTGGGGACCACCAGACTGCACGGGGGAGGCTGTGGGACATTATTGTAAGGAAGTACAATGGGAAATCATTATTATTGGGAAGCACAGGGATATTATTATAAGTAAGCAGAGGGAGGGGATTCTTTCTAATATTATAAGGGAGTACAGGGTCATTATTATAAAGGGTCATGAGGGGGAAGGCTCAGGGGGGATTATTATTATAAGGCAGCACAAGGTGACATTTTTTTATATGGTGCTGTATAACGGTAAGGAGCCACAAAGGAGCATTATTACTACAAGGAAGTACAGAGGAAACATTATTACTCCATAGCGGCACTTTCTCAGTATAACAAGACGTCTGTAGCATCTTTTCTTAAATTTTTGTGTTGTCTTGTTCCTCCTGTTTCCCAATGAATCAAAGATGTCTCTAAAAATTCATCACACTGTAATCTTTATTCGACCACAACTCTTATCTTTGTTTTCATAGGAACATTGAATATTGATTTCCTAAACATGTTATTTATGACCTATAAAATAGATAGCCCTCATAAATATGTTGTTAATTGTAACATTATTCATACTATTATACAACTATTTCAGATAATCCCCTTTTTAAGGAAACCACCACCTAAAAAATAGGTTGATCACATGATTTCTCGCTTCTGATATCTCCCACAATCAGCTGTGACCTGCAAAGAAACCTGAAAGTGAGTGTTCAATTTGCCCACAGCACCCCCACAGGAGAAATGAAGAAGTACACTGACATCAATGGGATGTCCATGTAATGCAGAGACAATCTGGGTCCTCCAGAAAGAAAAACGCTTTTTGTAATTACTCTCAACTCTGGTGAATATATGAAAGTTCAAAATGAAGATTATAGAGAATTAACCAGACCCCCACCCTTTATCGAGTTACATATATATCTATATGTTTAATTTACCTGTACATTGGCTTGTGAACATATTCACCCCCTTGGCTTTTTACCTATTTTGTTACATTACAACCTGAGTTTAAATATTTTTGTAATCCGATGTGTGTGTGATGCATCAGCATTAAATAGTCTAAGGTGAAGTGAAGTGATAAAAATGTAGGCTTAAATTAAATTTGTGGGATCAAATAACTAAAAATTGGCATGTGCATATGTATTCACCCCTTTTGCGATGAAGCCTCTAAAAATTTCTGGAGCAAACAATTCCCTTCATAAGTCCCATGCTTAGTGAAAGGAAGTCCTCCTGTGTGCAATCTAAGTGTCACTTGTCTGTCAGTATATACACGTTTTCTGAAAGGCCACAGAGGCAGCAACACCATTAACAAGAGGCACCACTAATCAAATAACACCATGGAGACCAAGGAGATCTCCAAACTAGTCAGGGACAAAATTGTTGAGAAGTACAAGTCAGAGTTGGGTTATAAAAAATATCCCAACCTCTGATGATCCCCCAGTCACCATCAAATGCATTATCATCAAACGGAAAGAACATGGTACCACAACAAACCTGCTAAGAGAGGGCGCCCAACAAAGCTCTCAGCCCAGGGAAGGAGGGCATTAATCAGAGAGGCAGCACAGAGACCAAACATAACTCTGAAGGAGCTGCACAGTTCCCAAGCAGAGATTGAAGTATCTGTCCATACAACCACAAAAACCCATACACTCCATAGAGGTGGCCTTTATGGAAGAGTGAGCAGAAAAAAGCCTTTACTTACACACAATAAACTGTAAGGCTCATTTTGAGTTTACCAAAAGACATGTGAGAGACTCCCCAATTCTATGGAGAAAGGTGATGTGGTCAGATCAGACCAAAATTGAACTTTTTGGCCACAAAGGAAAATGCTATTTCTGGCGCCAAACCAACACAGCTCGCTATCCTTAAAACACCATCCCCACAGTCAAACATGGTGGTTGCAGCATCATGATGTGGAGATATTTTTTGGTAGCAGGGACAGGGAAAATGGTCCTAGTCAAGGGGAAGATGGATGGTGCAAAATACAGGGATATTCTTGAGCAAAACTTTTCACTCTGTCAGCTATTTGAGACTGGGACGGAGGTTCACCTTCCAACAAGACAATGACCAAAAGCATACTGCTAAAGCTACACTTGAGTGGTTTAAGAGGAAACATGTAAATGTTTTGGAGTGGCCTAGTCATAGCCCAGACATAAATCCAATTGAGAATCTGTGGTCAGACTTGAAGATTGCTGTTCACCAGAGGAAACTATCTAACTTGAAGGGAGTGGAGTTGTTTTTCCTTGAGGAATGGGCAAAAATCCCAGTGCCAAGATGTGGATGGCTCATAGAGACTGTTCCAAAGCGACTTTCAGCTGAAATTGCCGCAAAAGGAGGCTCTACAAAGTACTGACTTTAGGGGGATGAATAGTTATGCACTGTGAAGTTTTCAGTTATTTTGTCCTATTTCTTGTTTGTTTCACAATAAAAAGAAAACCAAATGTTCACAGCTGTAGACATGTTCTTTACATGAACTGATGCAAACCCTAAAGGAAAATAGTGAAATTTCAGGCCGTGAGGTAGAAAAACACAAAAACTGCCAAGGCGGTGAATGCTTTTGCAAGCCACTGTATATGAACCATGCAGAAAATGTCATCATTGCCTCCTTTTATCTGCCGTGGAACTGGTGAATTTTAATGTGAGCGTCTGTCATTGAACTATGTAAATGTCTTATCTATCCCCCCGGTCTCTGGTTACATTTTATTCATATCTTGTCCATTCCTCCTTCTTTGTCCTCGTGCATTTGGCATTTATAAAGACTGAATTTCATTGTTATGCTTCGACTCAGTTTTCTCGCCTATAAAACGTGAAGCAAATAAAGGTAGAATCGCTGAATTTTTGCCAATTAGCCACAGAGCTTTGGATGCGCAGGAACAATATATGTCCGTGATTTTTTTTTTTTTAAATAATGGTAAAAAGTATTTTTTTTCGGTTTTGTAAAAACTTTTTCTTGATATTTTTCTTCTCTCCTGGAAGAACGTGGGCGATTATATTACTTGCCTTCTGCTAGAGTAATATAGAAGCAATCTCAATCCTGACAATGCCCGGACACAGTAAATCCCTTGTACGTGTAGTGACAAAATCCCATTTTATTTATATGAACTGAATCACTTCGCTCTGTCTTTGAAGACAAATTCTTCTGACCTCAATCTAAATAAAAATACCTGCTCAGTACATCTCACTCTTCATGTAGTCTTCCCATTCACTTAAAGGGACACTCCAGGAAAAACCATTACACTGTGTGATACCCAGTAACGAGTCAATAGGGGGCAGCGCATGACATTGAGATGTAAAGTGGGTCATCCTGTAATTTAAATATTACATTTCTCTGTTAGAAAACATAATTTATAGCACATGTTCAATTTGGATTATTTGTTAAAAATGCTCCTGCTTGTGGATATTACAGTTGCATACTTATTATTGCTCCCCTCCGGAGAATTTATATAATTTCAGTTCAGTTCAGTTCACTGACATTTTACACATTGCAGAAGATTGTACCAACCAAGGATGGGTCACATTACCACTGGCATGGTTGGGTGGGCTACCTCCATAATGCCTTACAGCTATTTCATCACATAGTATAGCACATAGTATAAAGAGACTATCATAGCCTGTATAAAAGCTAAGGCAGGGAATATGGATGTTGAAATGACAATACACTTCATAGCTTAGTAATAGAGATAGGTAGAGAAAGACATAAAACACTGAAGAAACTGTACAGATAGTGTAGGACAGCACCGTATAGCACTACCAATCAAGAGGGGCTATCATAGTATGCATAAAAGTGAAGGCATGGAATGCAGCTGCCATTTTGGGGTGAATCTGGATATTGAAATGACATTACACCTCACAGCTTAGCAATAGAGATAAGTAGAGAAAGACATAAAACACTGAAGAAACTGTACAGATAGTGTAGGACAGCATCATATACAGCACCTTGCGAAAGTATTCGGCTCCCTGGAACTTTTCAACCTTTTCCAACATATCATGCTTCAAACATAAAGATACCAAATGTAAATTTTTGGTGAAGAATCATCAACAAGTGGAACACAATTGTGAAGTTGAACTAAATTTATTGGTTATTTTAAATTTTTGTGGAAATTCATAAACTAAAAAGTGGGGCGTGCAATATTATTCGGCCCCTTTAACTTAATACTTTGTTGCGCCGCCTTTTGCTGCGATTACAGGTGCAAGTCTCTTGGGGTATGTCTATATCAGTTTTGCACATCGAGAGACTGAAATTCTTGGCCATTCTTCCTTGGCAAACAGCTCGAGCTCAGTGAGGTTCGATAGAGATCGTTTGTGAACAGCAGTTTTCAGCTCTTTCCACAGATTACCGATTGGATTGAGGCTGGACTCTGACTTGGCCATTCTAACACCTGGATATGTTTATTTGTGAACCATTCCATTGTACATTTTGCTTTATGTTTGGGATCATTGTCTTGTTGGAAGACAAATCTCCGTCCCAGTCTCAGGTCTTTTGCAGACGCCAACAGGTTTTCTTCAGGAATGGTCCTGTATTTGGCTCCATCCATCTTCCCATCAATTTTAACCATCTTCCCTGTCCATGCTGAAGAAAAGCAGGCCCAAACCATGATGCTGCCACCACCATGTTTGACAGTGGGGATGGTGTGTTCAGGGTGATAAGCTGTGTTGCCTTTACGCCAAACATATCGTTTGTCAATGTTGCCAAAAAGTTCGATTTTGGTTTCATCTGACCAGAGCACCTTCTTCCACATGTTTGGTGTGTCTCCCAGGTGGCTTGTTGCAAACTTTAACCCCTTCACCCCCAAGGGTGGTTTGCACGTTAATGACCGGGCCAATTTTTACAATTCTGACCACTGTCCCTTTATGAGGCTATAACTCTGGAACGCTTTGACGGATCTTGGCGATTCTGACATTGTTTTCTCGTGACATATTGTACTTCATGTTAGTGGTAAAATTTATTCGATATAACTTGCGTTTATTTGTGAAAAAAATGGAAATTTGGCGAAAATTTTGAAAATTTTGCAATTTTCCAACTTTGAATTTTTATGCCCTTAAATCACAGACATATGTCACGCAAAATACTTAATAAGTAACATTTCCCACATGTCTACTTTACATCAGTACAATTTTGGAACCAAAATTTTTTTTTGTGACGGAGTTATAAGGGTTAAAAGTTGACCAGCAATTTCTCATTTTTACAACACCATTTTTTTTTAGGGACCACATCTCATTTGAAGTCATTTTGAGGGGTCTATATGATAGAAAATACCCAAGTGTGACACCATTCTAAAAACTGCACCCCTCAAGGTGCTCAAAACCACATTCAAGAAGTTTATTAACCCTTCAGGTGTTTCACAGGAATTTTTGGAATGTTTAAATAAAAATGAACATTTAACTTTTTTTCACACAAAATTTATTTCAGCTCCAATTTGTTTTATTTTACCAAGGGTAACAGGAGAAAATGGACCCCCAAAGTTGTTGTACAATTTGTCCTGAGTACGCTGATACCCCATATGTGGGGGTAAACCACTGTTTGGGCGTATGGCAGAGCTCGGAAGGAAAGGAGCGCCATTTGACTTTTCAATGCAAAATTGACTGGAATTGAGATGGGACGCCATGTTGCGTTTGGAGAGCCCCTGATGTGCCTAAACACTGAAACCCCCTACAAGTGACACCATTTTGGAAAGTAGACCCCCTAAGGAACTTATCTTGATGTGTGGTGAGCACTTTGACCCACCAAGTGCTTCACAGAAGTTTATAATGCAGAGCCGTAAAAATAAAAAATCATATTGTTTCACAAAAATGATCTTTTCGCCCCCAATTTTTTATTTTCCCAAGGGTAAGAGAAGAAATTGGACCCCAAAAAATGTTGGCCAATTTGTCCTGAGTACGATGATACCCCATATGTGGGTGTAAACCATTGTTTGGGCGCATGGCAGAGCTTGGAAGGGAAGGAGCGCCATTTGACTTTTCAATGCAAAATTGACTGGAATTGAGATGGGACGCCATGTTGCGTTTGGAGAGCCCCTGATGTGCCTAAACATTGAAACTCCCTACAAGTGACACCATTTTGGAAAGTAGACCCCCTAAGGATCTTATCTAGATGTGTTTTGAGAGCTTTGAACCCCCAAGTGTTTCACTACAGATTATAACGCAGAGCCGTGAAAATAATTTTTATTTTTTTTCTCAAAAATGATTTTTTAGCACCCAGCTTTGTATTTTTACAAGGGTAACAGAATAAATTGGACTCCAAAATTTGTTTTCCAATTTGTCCTGAGTACGCTGATACCCCATATGTGGGGGGGAACCACTGTTTGGGCGCATGACAGAGCTCGGAAGGGAAGGAGCGCCATTTGGAATGCAGACTTAAATGGATTGGTCAGCAGCCGTCACGTTGCATTTGCAGAGCCCCTGATGTACCCAAACAGTACAAACCCCCCACAAGTGACCCCATATTGGAAACTAGACCTCCCAAGGAACTTATCTAGATGTGTTTTGAGAACTTTGAACCCCCAAGTGTTTCACTAAAGTTTATAGCGCAAAGCCGTGAAAATAAAAATTCTTTTTTTTTTTTCACAAAAATGATTTTTTAGCCCCCAGTTTTGTATTTTTACAAGGGTAACAGGATAAATTAGACCCCAAAAGTTGTTGTCCAATTTGTCCTGAGTACGCTGATACCCCATATGTGGGGGGGAACCACTGTTTGGGTGCATGACAGAGCTCGGAAGGGAAGGAGCGCCATTTGGAATGCAGCCTTAAATGGATTGGTCTGCAGGCGTCACGTTGCATTTGCAGAGCCCCTGATGTACCCAAACAGTACAAACCCCCCACAAGTGACCCCATATTGGAAACTAGACCTCCCAAGGAACTTATCTAGATGTGTTGTGAGAACTTTGAACCCCCAAGTGTTTCACTACAGTTTATAACGCAGAGCCGTGAAAATAAAACATCTTTTTTTTCCCACAAAAATGATTTTTAGCCCCCCAAATTTTTATTTTCCTAAGGATAACAAGAGAACTTGGACCCCAGAAGTTGTTGTTCAATTTGTCCCGAGTACGCTGATAACACATATGTTGGGGTAAACCCCTTTTTGGGCGCACGGGAGAGCTCGGAAGGGAAGGAGCACTGTTTTACTTTTTCAACGCAGAATTGGCTGGAATTGAGATTGGACGCCATGTCGCGCTTGGAGAGCCCCTGATGTGCCTGGACAGTGGAAACTCCCCAATTCTACCTGAAACCCTAACCCAAACACACCCCTAACCCTAATCCCAACGGTAACCCTAACCACACCCCTAGCCCTGACACACCCATAATTCTAATCCCAACCCTAATCCAAACGTAAATGTAATCCAAACCCTAACCCTAACTTTACCTCCAACCCTAGCCCTAACCCTAACCCTACCCCTCACCCTAACCCTAAACGTGACTGAAATACGTGTCACTAAAATACGTGTCACTAAAATACGTGGCACTGAAATACGTGGCACTGAAATACGTGGCACTGAAATACGTGGCACTGAAATACGTGATACGTGGCACTTAAATACGTGGCACTGAAACACGTGGCACTGAAATACGTGATACGTGGCACTGAAATACGTGGCACTGAAATACGTGGCACTGAAATACGTGGCACTGAAATACGTGGCACTTAAATACGTGGCACTTAAATACGTGGCACTGAAATACGTGGCACTGAAATACGTGGCACTGAAATATGTGATACGTGGCACTTAAATACGTGGCACTGAAACACGTGGCACTGAAACACGTGGCACTGAAACACGTGGCACTGAAATACGTGGCACTGAAATACGTGGCACTGAAATACGTGGCACTGAAATACGTGGCACTGAAATACGTGGTACTAAAATATGTGGCACTGAAATACGTGATACGTGGCACTGAAATACGTGGCACTGAAACACGTGGCACTGAAACACGTGATACGTGGCACAGAAATACGTGGCACTGAAATACGTGGCACTGAAATACGTGGCACTGAAATACGTGGCACTGAAATACGTGGCACTATGACTGTCAGAAAATGTTCATTAAACGGTTAGGGGTGAGGTTAGGGGTAGAGTTAGGGTTAGGGTTTGGATCCCTTTATCACCTTGATGGTGGTGGGTGGCTTTTCAGTGTGTTTTCTGTTTTTTTTCGATAAAAATGCATGCGTTTTTAACGCAAACAAACGCATGTGCTTAAAAACGCAAGAAAATACTGCAGGTTGTATTTCTGAAAATGAACGCATGCAGAAAAAACCGCATGCGTTTGAAAACGCGACCAAACGCGTACAAAAAAACCGCATGCGTTTTCAATGTCAAATATAGGGAAAAAACGCATGCGTTTTTTTGTGCAAAAAACGCTGCAGACAAAAACGCAAGTGTGAAACCAGCGACGCTTTTTATAGCAAAAAAGTTTTTGCGTCTCCACATTTTGAGACCTATAATTTTTCCACATTTTGCTCCACAGAGTCATGTGAGGTCTTGTTTTTTGCGGGACGAGTTGACGTTTTTATTGGTAACATTTTCGGACACGTGACCATTTTTGATCGCTTTTTATTCCGATTTTTGTGAGGCAGAATGACCAAAAACCTGCTATTCATGAATTTCTTTTGGGAGAGGCGTTTATACCGTTCCGCGTTTGGTAAAATTGATAAAGCAGTTTTATTCGTCGGGTCAGTACGATTACAGCGATATCTCATTTATATCATTTTTTTATGTTTTGGCGCTTTTATACGATAAAAACTAAAATATAGAAAAAATAATTATTTTGGTATCGCTTTATTCTCAGGACTATAACTTTTTTATTTTTTTGCTGATGATGCTGTATGGCGGCTTTTTTTTTGCGGGACAAGATGACGTTTTCAGCGGTACCATGGATATTTATATCAGTCTTTTTGATCGTGTGTTATTCCACTTTTTGTTCGGCGGTATGGTAATAAAGCGTTGTTTTTTGCCTCGTTTTTTTTTTTTTTTTCTTACGGTGTTTACTGAAGGGGTTAACTAGTGGGGCAGTTTTATAGGTTGGGTCGTTACGGACGCGGCGATACTAAATATGTGTACTTTTATTGTTTTGTTTTTTTTATTTAGATAAAGAAATGTATTTATGGGAATAATATATTTTTTTTATTATTATTTATTTAGGAATTTTTTTTTTATTTTTTTTTACACATGTGGAAAAATTTTTTTTTTACTTTTTTACTTTGTCCCAGGGGGGGACATCACAGATCATTGATCTGGCAGTGTGCACAGCACTCTGCCAGATCGACGATCTGCTGTGCAGGGCTGCAGGCTTTCCAAGTGTCTGCTCTGAGCAGACACTCGGTAAGCCACCTCCCTCCCTGCAGGACCCGGATGCCGCGGCCATCTTGGATCCGGGACCTGCGGCGAGGAGGGAGGTAGGAGACCCTCGCAGCAACGCGATCACATCGCGTTGCTCCGGGGGTCTCAGGGAAGCCCGCAGGGAGCCCCCTCCCTGCGCGATGCTTCCCTATACCGCCGGTACACTGCGATCATGTTTGATCGCGGTGTGCCGGGGGTTAATGTGCCGGGGGCGGTCCGTGACCGCTCCTGGCACATAGTGCCGGATGTCAGCTGCGATATGCAGCTGACACCCGGCCGCGATCGGCCGCGCTCCCCCCGTGAGCGCCGCTGATCGATGATGACGTACTATCCCGTCGGCGGTCATACGGGCCCACCCCACCTCGACGGGATAGTACGTCAAATGTCGGGAAGGGGTTAAACAACACTTTTTATGGCTATCTTTGAGAAATGGCTTTCTTCTTGCCACTCTTCCTTAAAGGCCAGATTTGTCCAGTGTACGACTGATTGTTGTCCTACGGACAGACTGTCCCACCTCAGCTGTAGATCTCTGCAGTTCATCCAGAGTGATCATGGGCCTCTTGGCTACATCTCTGATCAGTCTTCTCCTTGAGATGAAAGTTTAGAGGGACGACCGAGTCTTGGTAGATTTGCAGTGGTATGATACTCCTTCCATTTCAATATGATCGCACAGTGCTCCTTGGGATGTTTAAAGTTTGGGAAATCATTTTGTATCCAAATCCGGCTTTAAACTTCTCCACAACAGTATCACGGACCTGCCTGTTGTGTTCCTTGGTCTTCATGATGCTCTCTGTGCTTCAAACAGAACCCTGAGACTATCACAGAGCAGGTGCATTTATACGGAGACTCGATTATACACAGGTGGGTTATATTTATCATCATTAGGCATTTAGGACAACAATGGATCATTCAGAGATCCACCATGAACTTCTGGAGTGAGTATGCTGCACTGAAAGTAAAGGGGCCGAATAATATTGCACGCCCAACTTTTCAGTTTTTGAATTTCCACAAAAAATTAAAATAATCAATAAATTTCGTTCAACTTCACAATTGTGTTCCACTTGTTGTTGATTCTTCACCATAAATTTACATTTGGTATCTTTATGGTTGAAGCATGATATGTGGGAAAAGGTTGAAAAGTTCCAGGGGGCCGAATACTTTCGCAAGGCACTGTAGCACAGTCAATCAGGAGGGGCTATCATAGTATGTATAAAAGTCGAGGTAGGATATGCGGCTGCCATTTTTGGGTGAACCTGGATAGTGTGAAGATGTTACATCTCACAACATAGCAATACAGACATGGAGAGAAAGACAAAACACTGAAGAAATTGTACAGATAGTGGATGACAGCACAACAGTGATAAACAGCTACCATCTGTTTTACCCCCATCAATATATGTGGATATCATTTTGACATTAATAAGGCCGTGCTTGCATTTAATAGTTTGAAAGGGGTTGGATACAGTCCTAGGAGATCTCAGAGTGTTACACACCTCTTTTTAGAGCAACTGGAGGCTTTGTAGTAAGTTTTGGTTCATGGCAAATCCTTTGGTCGCAACTGGAATTTTTGGGAGAAATTCGTCAGAGTTGGCGACTTTGAGTTTCAAAAGCTTCAAAAAGCTCCACTCATTTCTAACTTTTACTGCTGACTATAAAGTCTGGCTTCCTAAAATGAATGATTCTCCTTGTGTAATTCCAAATGTACTATGCAAGATTCAATATCTAAATGAGCCTGTTATCTAATAGCTATTGATTAAGCAATAGAAGCTTTACAGATCGCGAAGGCAAATATCGTCACTATCTGCAGCTATTGATGGATGGACAATTTAGGATGAAATATTAGTAATGGCGCAGAACATAAAAGTGGCACTCTCCACACCTCCGCCTAGCACCGCAGAACCTCTCTTATCCTTTAATAAAGGCGTCTTTGCTGACATGAATTATACTGGATTTTTTTTCTGCCAGGAAAAGAGGTTAAGAGTCTATTTGCAAGGGAAAGTTGAAATCTGAAGACTTCTCCTGCAGTGGAGCCTATCAGCAAAGCTTTTAGGAGGCTGAGAAATAGATTTAAGGGTAAATTAAATTATTTAATCAACTAAGGATTCCGTATTCTAAAACACCTCCTGGAAATAAATATAATACTGCAATCACCCTGCCACAGTGTAAGCCTAAGGGGCCTACAGCCAAAAAAATACTATAAAGCTTCTCTTCTTGCTGTCCTGGTCTAACCCTCACTGCTCCGGTCACTATAAAAAATAATCTGATACTACATGTAGAGAGAATTTATTATAATTATTATTTTTAATACTATCATTATAACAATGTAATTTTGTATTCTCAGTTTTTAAATGTTTTGTTTCCTTTTTTATATAATGAAATATAAAAAAAATCTTATACTAATGTAAATGGAATGCTATAATTTTTACTATTACTATTGTTACTATTATTGTTACGAGATCTGTATTTTTATTTCAACAGGTAAATTTGATAAATGAGGCCTAGTAAGACATTTTCGGTACTAAAATCCAATATTCTTTGGTCATTCATATAAAGGTAACATGCTTTTTATCTAAATATGAATGAATTCTCAGTCATGAGCTTTTATCCTTTGCCCATAGTCTATTTTCTGTTAAAATAAAATAAAAAAAAAAGAATTATCTTGGCAACTAGTCTTAAAAAAAAGTTGCTAACCCCAAATGACATTTCAAACTGAGCTCATGGCCTGACGCAGGAGAGGTTTTCTTCTGATGACTCTTCCTTGAAGGCTACATTTGTGCAGGTGTCTCTGAACAGTAGAACATTGTACCACAATTAAAGAGTCTGCTAAATATTTCTGAAGGTATTTTTTTGCAGTCAAGCTCTCACTGAAATTTTGCTTGGTCGTGCAGACCTTATCTTGATCTCCGCTGTTCCTGTTAATTGCAATTTCTTAATTACATTTTAAACTAAGGAAAGGGCAACTTGAAAATGCGTTGCTATCTTCTTATAGCCTTTTCCTGCTTTGTAGGCCCCCACCATTTTCATTTTCAGAGTACTAGGCAGCTGCTTAGAAGAATCCATGGCTGCTGATTTTTGGCACAAGGTTAGAGGAGGCTGGGTTTTTATAAAGCTGGGAAATTTGCATCACCTGGCCTTTCCTACCAATGATAGTGAACAAGCCATAACCCTAACAGGCTAGTTAAGGTCTGAGACCTTGATCTAAGTTATCTCAGCTCACAAGTGTCCAATGGTGCCCAAACCTTTGCATCTGCCCATTTTACTTTTTTGTAATTTTTTTTTTATGAAAAAGATGAACATTTATGAATTTTTTTTTTGCCTAAAATGCAAAGAAAATGTGTAATTTTAAAATTCAGGCCTTTCAGAGATCATTTCATCTTCAACTTGCTTAATTGTTCACAATAACAGTAATTTTGACCAGGGGTGCCCAAATTTTTACATGCCACTGTAGGTATGAATGTAAAAACATGGATACCACAGACTTTATTAAGCTGCATTAATCTGATTCTAAGTGAGTTGGAAGTCGGTATTGCTTTTAGGAAGATGGATTTACCGTAAGTCGTTTGTTTCAAAGTGGGTGTAAGTTCAGGAAGCTGTGGAGGAGGAAGAAGGGACTCATAAGTGCGATAAAAGTATATTTCTCTGATAAGATATATTATAAAATGCCTTATATTTGCATGTATTATTCATTTGCAAAGTTGGTTGAAACGACAGTGACAGTTAAAGGGAACAGCCTAGTAAAATAAATTCTCTGTGTTATGAGTATTTCAGACACATGGTTTACCTTATTGATGTTCTTGAAATCCCTTTATCACACATATCCCTTATGTCACACACTAATCATTACATAACATACTAGTTTTCTCATGTTCCTGGAAGCTGAAAACTATCGCTGCCCTCAGTTTTTATTTATTAATTTTAATGGCCTTGGGCTCAATCTCAAACCATGGCGACTTGGTGGATGAACGATTTGTAGGAAGATCGGTCTTGTGCGAGCCTAGATAACTCCACCAGGGTCTTCTCCATCATTATCTTGATAGTATCAAGCCATCAGGTTGCTGGTCTTCCTCTTCGCTTTGAACCTCCTATTCTTCTCACAATGATGTCCTTCTCCATTGATTGCTGTCTTCGTATGATGTGTCCAAAAAAAGAAAGTCGTAGCTTGGCGATCCTTGCTTCAAGTGACACATCTGTCTTGTTCTTCTTGCCATCCATGGTACTGATAACATCCTTCCAGCACCACATTTCGAAAGAGTCAATTCTTCTTCTGTCTCGTTTCTTTATCATCCATGTTTCGCATCCGAATGTTATCACAGAAAAGAGCAGACTATCTACGAGCAGTGTCTTTGTAGCTGTGAAATGTTCCTTGATTTGAAGATTTGTCCAGGGACTTCATTGTTGATTTGCCCATAGCTATTCTCCTATTGACTTTCAGTGTTGTCGCTGCATCTTCAGTTATCATCGATTAGTGTAGGATGAAAGCCTTTACAGCTTCCAGTTTGTCGCTGTCCATTTCAAATATGTTCCGGTTGTACCTGGCAGTAGTCAATATCTTCGTCTTCCATGTATTGAGTAGGAGTCCTATGCTCGAGCTTTCCATCTTGACACTGCGTAATAAGTCCTTCATTCTACATTTGTTGCTATAAATGTGTCACTGCATATTTAAGATTGTTGATGATTTGTCCAGCAATTTTGATCCTTTCTTCTTCTTTGACAAGTCCAGCTTGAAAACAGGTTCAGCATATAAGTTGAAGAGAAATGGTGACAGGATGCAGCCTCGTCTGATGCCATGCCATGTGGTGGTCATGTACCTTTCGGACTGCTGCTTCTTGGTCGATGTAAAGGTTCCTAATGAGGCTGATCAGATGTACCGAAATAGAATTTTCAGCTGTTTGGTAAAATAAAAAAATGTATATTTACGGTGATTTTTAAAAGAGGAAATGCCTTGATATACAATGAGGATGCAGCTCACTTCATAAGAAAAGTCAGACAGCACAGCATCTACCAGTAAATTGAGTATTTGCTGAAGACACCTTTTGGTAAAGGGAATCTGTCACCCCATTTTTCGCCTATAAGCTGTGGCCACCGCCATCAGGGGCGTATCTACAGCATTCTGTAGTATTCTGTGTGCCCTGTTGAGGGCAGAGCAAAGTATTGCAGTGTGCAGGCGCTGGGAAAGGCGCCTGCGCACTGCAGTACTTTAAGCTGCCCTCAAGAGTGCAGATAAAGTACTCCTCCACAGGAGCCGCAGCAGGATGGGAGGCGTCGGACCCGCACCGCGATGCCCACCGGACTGGACCGCACTGGGAGGACCGCCCCTGGGTGAGTATAATCTAACTTGTTTTTCTTATTTTTCAGGATACATCGGGGGCTTATCTACAGCATTACAGAATGCTGTAGATAAGCCCCTGATGGCGGTGGCCACAGCTTAAAAGCGAAAAATGGGGTGACAGATTCCCTTTAACTACTCCCCAGTTTTAGAAACCATTTTCAGATGGCATATGTTTCCTAAATCAGATAATCACTGTCACTTATTTGTAGATAATATGACTGACACAGAACTATAAATACAACATCCTAGAACTTAAAGTTAAAAAATGTCAGATTAACTACACTGCTCAAAAAAAATAAATAAAGGGAACACTTAAATAACACAGTGTAGCTCCAAGTCAATCACACTTCTGTGAAATCAACCTGTCCAGTTATGAAGCAACAATGATTGTGAATCATCTTCTCCTACTGTTGTTCAAAGGGAACAGACAACAGGTAGAAATGATAGGCAATTAGCAAAACAACCCCTGTAAAGGAGTGGTTCTGCAGGGGGTGACCACAGACCATTTCTCTGTTCTCATCCATTTTAGCTGTTGTTCTCATCACTTTTGCATTTTTGCTCTCACATCTAGAGGTACAGTAGTATGAGGCAGTGTCTATAACCCACAGAAGTGCTGTTCAGGTAGTACAGCTCATCCAGGATGGCACATCAATGTGAGCTGAGGCAAGGTTTGCTGTGTCTGTCAACACACTATCCAGAGCATGGAGCAGATACCAGGAGACAAGTCTGTACATCAGGAGATGTGGAGGGGGCCATAGGAGGGCAACAACCCAGCAGCAGGACCGCTACCACCACCTTTGTGCAAGGAGCAACATCCATGTGAGAAATAGAAATCTTCGGCACTCAAAAAACTGAAGGTTTATTCAAACAAAAGGTAACATCAAAATGTTCAGACCCATGTGAATACAAATAATATTCATTGACATTTCGGCATCTAGTTGCCCTTTTCAAGATGTATCTGCATACAAGCATATATGATAGTATCAGTAATAAATCAAAAGATAATAAACAGAACATGCTATATACTGTATATTGGGTCCAAGAAAAAATACTGGCACTTAATTTGTGCTTTTTTAATCCTAATAATTCAGGCCTATAGGGTATACTTAGAAACAATGTGCAATAAAGAGGTATAAATTACATCTGCATAGCTGAGTAAAAAAAAGGGGCTTGTAGGTATGTGTGACTATGGAACAAGATGGAAAAAATGAAAAGAGGGAAAGGTCTACTAGAAAAGAACGTAATGTAGACATGTGGGGAGAGCGAGTGCCAACACCGCGGGAACGGCACCGGCACAGGAGGTGAGTATAAGTTTTTTATTTTATCCGGGTGTAACATTTAGTTCAAGAAGGGATTGCCCTAGTAGTGGACAACCCATTTAACTAAATGTTTCATAGTATAATATTGTCTTAGCCGTTTCATGTCTTACACAAATGTTGACGTTTCTGAATAGACCAAATGTCAATGCCCCGCTATTGTGGAAACTTTCATTCAAATTTCTCATTGATTAATTATTTTGTCGTAGATCTGGATATGTACAGTGTGTAATTGGAAATGTAGTTCTTGGAGGGATCATTATGTTTTTAGCGCTAGTGAAGAAGATTCTTACAGACGACGGGATACTTTAGATTCCTGGAATAAAATCTCAGCCAGACCATTAGGAATTCATTCAATAGCCCACCTTTGTGACTCCTTCGTATTTTTAGAATTCAGAACGTTTGATTATTTTCTGCAGTTTATAGTCACAGTGAGAACCTTTCTGATCCTATGGCGAGAAGAACGGCTTTGTATTATTTAAGATGTGTTATAAAAAGATCTTATGATGGCCTTTGAAATAGAAAAGGATATGGTAACTTGTGATATCTGAGAATTTTTTTCTATAATAGGCTCCCCTGGAGTAATGTTTATTGTAAGGGGGAAAAAGCCAAATGATCCTATGGATTTTAAACATTTATCTATTAGCCGCAAGTCAAAGAATTGTTCTTGATTCATGCTGGAAGCAAAAAAAAAAGAAAAGTAGACCATTTGTTTAGGGCAAAAATAAAGATTTACAGTTTCAGAAAAGATCACTTCTTCACTTATTATTGAGGGAATTTAATGCAAAAAAAAATGTTTTTGGTTATAGGATTCTAAGCTAATTTAGGTTAGAAATCAAACATGAATCTCAACTAGCCAAAATGTATTACATTGATAAAGTCCCTATAAGGCACAAGTGAACATACAGCTCTGGCAAAAATTAAGAGACCACTGCAAAATGTTCAGTTTGTCTGATTTTTCTCTTTATAGGTATAGTTTTGAGTAAAATGTAAATTGATCTTTTATTCTATAAACTTCTGACAACATGTCTCCGAATTTCCAAGCAATAATTTTTGTATTTTTTTTCTGACAAAGAAAAATTGTCAAAATTAAAAACCCCCCAGTGCTTTCAGACCTCAAATAATGCAAAGAAAACAAGTTCATAATCATTTAGAAAAAACAATACTAATGATTTAACTCAGGAAGAGTTCAGAAATCAATATTTTGTGGAATAACCATGATTTTTAATCACAGCTTTCATGCGTCTTGTGGGTGACCTGCTCACTAGTGTGTGTGGCCTTCACGTGCCTGTATGACCTACCTACAATGCCTAAGCATTGTCCTGATGAGGCGGTGGATGTTATCCTGAGGGATCTCCTCACAGACCTGGATTAAGGCATCAGTCACCTCCTGGACAGTCTGTGGTGCAATGCGGCGTTGGTGGATGGAATGAGACATTATGTCCCAGATGTGCTTGAATGGATTCAGTAGTGGGGAACAGGCGGGCCAGTCCATAGCATCATTGCCTTCATTATGCAGGAACTGCTGACACACTTCAGCCACATGAGGCCTAGCATTGTCATGCATCAGAAGGAACCCAGGGCCCACTGCACCTGCATATCGTCTCACAAGGGGTCTGAGGATTTCATCCTGGTACCTACTGGAAGTCAGGGTACCTCAGGCTAGCACATGGAGGGCTGTGCGGCTCTCCAAAGAAAGCCCTCCCCACACCATTCCTGACTCACTGCCAAATCGGTCACACTGGAGGATGTTGCAGGCAGCAGATTACTCTCCATGACATCTCCAGACTCTGTCACATGTGCTCAGTGTGAACCTGCTCTCATCTGTGAAGACCACAGTGTTGAATCTGCCAATCTTAGTGTTCTCTGGCAAATGGCAATCACCCTGCATTGTGTTGGGTTGTAAGCACAACACCCACTTGTGGACGTCAGGCCCTCAGAAGACCCTGATAAAGTCTGTTTCAATTTGAGCAGACACATGGGTGTTAGTGGCCTGCTGTATGTCATTTTGCAGGGCTCTGGCACTGCTCCTCCTGTTTCTCCTTGCACAAACGAGGAGGTAGCAGTCTTGCTGGGTTATTTCCCTCCTACGCCCCCCCTCCATGTCTCCTGGCGTACTGGCCTGTCTCCTGGTATCTGCTCTATGCTCTGGACACTGTGGTGACAGACACAGCTACCCTTCTTGCCACAGCTTGCATTGATGTGCCATCCTGGATGAGCTGCACTACCTGAGCAACGTCTGTGGGTTGTAGGCAATGCCTCATTTTACTGTACAGGACCTCTAGGGGTGAGAGCAATGACAAAATGCAAAAGTGATAAAAACAGCCAAAAAAGGATGAGAACAGAGAAATGGTCTGTGGTCACCCCCTGTAAAACCACTCCTTTATAGGGTTTGTCTTGCTAATTGCCTATCACTTCTAACTGTTGTCTGTTACACTTGAACAACAGTAGGGGAAATTGATTCACAATCAGTGTTGCTTCATAACTCGATGGGTTGATTTCACAGAAGTATGATTGACGTGTAGTTACATTGTGATGTTTAAGAGTTCCTTTTATTTTTTTGAGCAGTGTACATAAACTACCGTTCAAAAGTTTAGGGTCACTTAGAAATGTCCTTATTTTTGAAAGAAAAGCACAGTTTTTTTCCAATGAAGCTAACGTTAAATGATTCAGAAATACACTCTATACATTGTTAATGTGGTAAATGACTATTCTAGCTGCAAACCTCTGGTTTGTAATGCAATATCTTCATAGGTGTATAGAGGCCCATTTCCAGCAACCATCACTCCAGTGTTCTTATGGTACTTTGTGTTTGCTAACTGTGTAAGAAGGCTAATGGATGGTTAGAATACCCTTGAAAACCCTTGTGCAAATATGTTAGCACAGCTGAAACCAGTTTGGTTGATTAGAGAACCTATAAACCTGACCTTCCTTTAAGCTAGTTGAGAATCTGGAGCATTACATTTGTTGGTTCCATTAAACTCTCAAAATGGCCCGAAAAAAAAAAAACTTTCATGTTAAACTCGACAGTCTATTCTTGTTCTTAGAAATGAAGGCTATTCCATGCGAGAAATTGCCAAGAAACTGAAGATTTCCTACAACGGTGTGTACTACTCCCTTCAGAGGAGAGCACAAACAGGCTCTAACCAGAGTAGAAAGAGAAGTGGGAGGCCCCGCTGCACAACTGAGCAACAAGACAAGTACATTAGAGTCTGTAGTTTGAGTAGTAGTAGTAGTAGTTTTAAATAGTACATGCAAAACACCAGTGTCAACGTCTACAGTGAAGAGGTGACTCCGGGATGCTGGCCTTCAGGGCAGAGTGGCAAAGAAAAAGCCATATCTGAGACTGGCTAATAAAAGGACAAGATTAATATGGGCAAAAGAACACACACATTGGACAGAGGAAGATTGGAAAAAAGTGTTATGGACAGACGAGTCTGTTTGACGTGTTTGGATCACGCAGAAGAACATTTGTGAGACGCAAAACAACTGAAAAGATGCTGGAAGAGTGTCTGATGCTATCTGTAAAGCATGGTGGAGGTAATGTGATGGTCTGGGGTTGCTTTGGTGCTGGTAAAGTGGGAGATTTGTACAAGCTAAAAGGGATATTGAATAAGGAAGGCTATCACTCCATTTTGCAACGCCATGCCATACCCTGTGAACAGTGCTTGATTGGAGCCAATTTCATCCTACAACAGGACAATGACCCAAGCACACCTCCAAATTATGCAAGAACTATTTAGGGAAGAATCAGCAGCTGGTATTCTATCTGTAATGGAGTGGCCAGTGGGCCGCCCACCTGGGCCATGGGGTACTGGACACCAGGTCCGGTCGCTCTTAAAGGGGATGTCATGGTGGCTGCGACCCGGTCCGAGGCCCTGGGTGCTCGATAAAAGGGGAAGTCTTTTAAGGGGAATTGTGAATAAAGTCTATTGTTCGTAACGCCACCTGTGGTTCTCGGTCAGTAAGGGCCAACGCCGCTTAAAGGGGTCCTCTGGGGTGATGGTATGGTGGCTAGATGGTGTCACTTCCCACAGGTGAAGCAGGGTCCCCAGGGCTCCCAAGGTGTATGGCAGAGATGGTAGTTTGCCGGTAAATAAGTGGAGGACACAATGTTGTAAAGTCTTTACCTGGTTTACTGATGGTAGTAGTGCATCTCAGTCCAGAGTACCAGGTACAGGTGTTCTGTGGTTCGGCTGGCTTGGAGGCAACAGAGGATCCCTTTCTCAGTTGAGGTCAGTAAGCCTTTCCTCCATGCGCTGTTGCATGAGGTCCCTGCTGCCTGAATCTTACTGGCAAATTTCTCCTTTCCCCTGTCCTGGGACAGGTACCTGCATGACAGGCAGCTTGAGCCATTTTACAGGGTCTCTATCATGACCCAGGCTCTTCAGGTGCTGCTGCGTCTCAGGTGTGGTGTCAGCCAATCACTTAAAGATCTTAGCCCTCCGGTTCTGCTAAGTGTCCTAGAGTCCCAATAAAGCCTTGAGCTCCCGGAGCCCGGTTGCTGCGCTCTGGTTCTGAGGGTCACAGATCCCCTCTGAGCCCTTTATCTCTCCTCCGCTCCTTTCCTCTGTAGCTCCACCATTTTCAACCCTTCAGGTTATTTCTCTTTCCAGAGGCTGCAGCTCCCACGTGGCTGCTAGGCCTCTCTGTCTGTTCCAGATGTCCTTCTCCTATCTCTCCCTCCTGGAGACTAACTCCTCCTCCAGACGAGAACACATATAGCTGGGTGACGCTCCCCTCAATCCGGGTTCTGTGCTCCCCCTTCTGGCCTGGATTCAGAATATGTTGTATGTGGGTGCCTTACCTGGTAAAGAGAATCCTCCTTGCCTCCGACCATGATATCGCCCTCCCCAAAGAGAAGGCAACATCACTGTAACAACCGGTTACCTGGGGTGTTACACCAGCGCAATCACCAGATCTCAACCCCAGTGAGCTGTTGTGGGAGCAGCTTGACCGTATGGGGTGACATTTCTCCAGATTACCTCAGCAAATTAACTGCTTTAATGCCAAAGGTCTGCAATGCTGCAATTGCTGTAAAGGGAGCATTCTTTGCCGAAATCAAAGTTTGAAGGAGAAAATTATTATTCCAAATAAAAATCTTTTTTTCGAACCTTGTGAATGTCTGGACTAGATTTTCAATTCATTTGGCAACTCATTTGATTAATAAAAGTATGAGTTTTCATGGAAAACACAAAATTGTCTGGGTGACCCTAAACTTTTGAACAGTAGTGTATATTTATATATATATTAATATATATATACATATATATATATATATATATATATATATATATATATATATATATATATATATTAGCTACTGAACCCGTTCTACGCCCAGGTGGCGAGCATTTATATTGGTATATGGTCCCCATTCTGTCATGTGCTGCTCCCATCCTGCGCCCCCGTTTTGTGATGTGGTGCTGTCATCCTGCTCCCATATTTTGTAATGTGCTGCTGCCAGCCTATGTCCCCATCCTGCCATGTGCTGCTGCCATCCTACGTCCCCATCCTGCCATTTGCTGCTGCCATCCTACGTCCCCCTGCTCCCTGAATCGGCGCCAACGCAGTCCATGCTTTCCGGCGCCATTTTCTTGAAGACACACTGCAGTATCCAAGAAAATGGCGCCGGAAAGCTCGGACTGCGCAGGCGCCGATTCCGGGAGCAGGGGGACATTCATGCCCTGGAATCAGGGGACCTAAGTAAGTAATTGCTGTGGCATGAACTGCCACAACGTCATGAGTGAGGGATCGTGTCCACCGTGTCCCCAAGCCCCCTGATTACGCGTCATAAATGTCCCCCTGCTCCCGGAATCGGCGCATGCGCAGTCCGCGCTTTCCGGAGCCATTTTCTTGAGAAACAATGTAGTATGTATTCAAGAAAATGGCGCCAGAAAGCGCGGACTGCGCAGGTGCTGATTCCGGGAGCAGGGGGACATTCATGCGCCGGAATCAGGGGGCGTAAGTAATTGCTGTGGCATGACCTGCTGCAACGTCATGAAGGCGAGATCGTGTCCACCGTGTCCCCACGCCCCCCTGATTCCGGGAGCAGGGGGACATTTATGGGTCAGAATCAGGGGGTGTGGGGACACTGTGGGGGTGGAAACTAAGTGATAAGGGCGGGATTGTGACACAGATTTTGGCGCCAGCACAGTCTGCGCTTTCTGGTGCCATTTTTTCTTGAATCCGGACACTGTGTCTGTAATCTAACGCTAGGAGCGTCGCGCTTGCGCAGTCTATAAAGGCTTCGGACAGAGTGACGCTCCTACCGTTATATAATAGATATATATGCAGCGCCCCAGAGTCCTGTCATTGCAGTAATGTCGCTCTGCCACTAAGGGGGGCGATGTTACGTCTGATGGCACTAAAGGAGTTCACCTGACCAGGTATCACAGTCACACACTACACTTCACACTCCGGCCACCAGGGGGAGCAAAAGGTTCAATGTATTAGGCCACTCCTCACATTCTGGTAAAACTGGGGGTTGGATAGGAAGTTAGAGAGAAGCTGACTGGGTTTTGCCCAGGTAACATCTAGTGAGAGGAGAGCGTTGCTTGGGAAGATTCAGGGGGGTCCCTGTCAGGGGTGGGATCCTGACAGAGGCCTAGCGAAAAGACAGATTGTTACGGAGCCGTGCCTGCACCTCATTGCGGCGGCATCTTAAGAAAGGACACGAAGCAAAGGATATTGTGGAAAAGTGAGAAACGAAATCACAGCACAAAGGCGATAGAACCAGTAGGAGTCGTGCCCCGAGATCGGCAACATCCTACTGAGGCGCATAGCCGGTGGCGGGAACGCCGAGAAAGTAACAGACTCTACGCATTACTTTGAACCAACGGCAGGACAGTTAACTTTAGGTTGGCTGTCTCACCTTTTTCACCTAATGAAGACAACAGAGGCAATTGTGGGAGAGGGGCATCTCTAGGGTCCCTATAAAATAACTCCAGGCCTACCCCGTCATACGGGTGCGTCCTATCCATATCATCTGGGGGACGGAGAGAAAGAACAGAAACATACACGACAGTTGTGAGGACTATCCCGTGGTGCTCAGCAGGGAAGTACTACAACACCCAGGCGCTAGTAGGTAGGCTACTGATTTCCACCTGCAAAGGGAACTCTGGATGTGCCTTCGGACCGGCCGGTCTCAGCCAGCCCTGTTAGCAGTGCTCTGGATTGCGGATGCTGAAGCCTTCAGTAAAGAGGTAAAGAGACTGCACCCCTGTGTCCTCGTTATTTACTGCGACCTACACCGTCACCTACATCTTTAATTGGACGCCCCTTAGCAGGGCCACGGACCGGGTCAGGCCACCGTGACATCCCCAGAACCGAGAGAGAGAGACCCGGTACCGAGTACCCCGCTGCCCTGTGTCTGGGGGCGCTCCATATATATAAACATATGATATATCAGATACTTCCATAGTCACCCTTACAAAAGACTCCTGTCCACAGACTCAATTAATCAGTCAGACTTGAACCTCTACAACATGGGCAAGACCAAAGAGCTTTCTAAGGATGTCAGGGACAAAATCATAGACCTACACATAGCGTTCTGGCTACAAAACCATAAGTAAGACGTTGGGTGAGAAGGAGACAACTGTTGGTGCAATAGTAAGAAAATGGAAGAAATACAAAATGACTGTCAATCGACATCGATCTGGGGCACCAAGCAAAAACTCACCTCATGGGATATCCTTGATCATGAGGAAGGTGAGAGATCAGCCTAACACTACACAGGGGGAACTTGTTAATGATCTCAAGGCAGCTGGGATCACAGTCACCAAGAAAACCATTGGTAACACATTACGCCGTAAAGGTTTAAAATCATGCAGTGCCGCAAGGTCACCCTGCTCAAGGAGGCACATGTGCAGGCCAGTCTGAAGTATGGCAAAAGAAGCACATTAAGGTCATGGAGTGGCTTAACCTGGATGATTCTGTGAATGATTGGAAGAAGGTGCTGTGGTCAGATGAGACAAAAATTGAGCTCTTTGGCATTAACTCAACTCGCCGTGTTTGGAGGAAAAGAAATGCTGCCTGTGACCCGAAGAATACCATCCCCACTGTCAAGCATGGAGGTGGAAACATTATGGTTTGGGGGTGTTTCTCTGCTAAGGGCACAGGACTATTTTAAAGCATCAATGGGAGAATGGATGGAGCCATGTACCATAATATCCTGAGTGACAACCTCCTTCCCTCCACCAGGACATTAAAAATGGGTCGTGGCTGGGTCTTCCAGCAAGATAATGACCAAAAACATACAGCCAAGACAACAAAAGAGTGGCTCAAAAGAAGCACATTAAGGTCATGGAGTGGCCTAGCCAGTCTCAGACCTTAATCCCATAGAAAACTTATGGAGGGAGTTGAAGCTCTGAGTTGCCAAGTGACAGCCTCAAAATCTTAATGACTTAGAGATGATCTGCAAAGAGGAGTGGACCAAAATTCTTCCTGACATGTGCGCAAACCTCATCATCAACTACAAAAAACGTCTGACTGCTGTGCTTGCCAACAACGGTTTTGCCACCAAGTTTTAAATCTTGTTGCCAGAGGGATCAAATACTTATTCTCACTGCAAATGAAAATAAATTTATATAATTTATACAATGTGATTTTCTGGATTTTATTTGTGATATTCTGTCTCTCAATGTTAGAATTAAACTACCCTTAAAGTCATAGACTGTTCATGTCTTTATCAGTGGGCAAACTTACAAAATCAGCAAGGGATCAAATACTTATTTCCCCCACTGTATATCTCACGGGTATCTATCTATTTATCTAAAAACAAAAACAAAAAAAAACAAAAGCAGCACCAGCAAAATTGGTGGCAAAGCCTCCAGGTATATACCAATCCTTAATTATAATGAAAAAATTAAAAGCAGCACACCATCCCAAGTAGAAAAAAATTCCATTTAATAATCCATCATATAACATTTAGGCTCCACATGTAAGCCTTTCTCAAATTTCACCCACATTTTCCCCACAGAAGCTGATAAATTTCAAAGCACTTTGGCATTAGGCTTTATGCCAGTTTAAAGGAAGGCCATTGTTATAAAGTACTTTTGAACTAGGCTTTAAAACCAGTTTATAGAAAGGCCTTTGTCATATAGGGCTTTATTTGATTCCAATGACTTAGCACTGGCAATGGTTTGATATAGACATTGTGCTTCTAAGCCAGCTATGGGCTAAATATGACTAGGTGGGGTAATATGATTTTTAAGGATGTATTATCTTACTTACTACATCACCCTAACCTATAGGTATTTAAGTGTATATAGCAGTACATTAGCATGATTGTTTATATAATTAGCATATTCAGAGGTGTTGAAATGCCCTATTGGTTTGATTTCTGAACTTAACTTTCCCCATGTGTGATTTGACTGTTTTTTACAGATTCCGTCTTTTTTCCCAACATGTTTTATTGATTTAAAAAATAAAGATTATTATATACTCCTAAATGTCCCCCACATCCCATTACCCTCCCATCCACCCCGTAACATAAAAACCCCTTAAACGACTCTGCATTTGATTAACGATCAATAAGCTCAACGAATACGGTTATGTCCACTAATTTTCTGGAGAAGATACCACTGGGTGTTTTCAAAATGTGTCCTTAGTTTGTCCCTGGTGTCTTGAGATAGTGATGGGATGAATAATGACCATGTACTTAAAAACTTCCCAGTCAATTTCTCTTTATTTGTCTGGATGTCTAACCAGTCCATTCGAAAAATATACATTATTTTGGAGTATATGAGAGATTTCGGTGGTGGCAATGGATTTAGCCAGTGCTTCAAAATACATTTTCTGGTAGCTGAGGCCCATATTATTAACATGACCTTAAAGGGAACCTGTCACCCCCAAAATAGAAGGTGAGGTAAGCCCACCAGCATCAGGGGCTTATCTACAGTATTACAGAATGCTGTAGATAAGCCCCCGATGTAACCTGAAAGATGAGAAAAAGAGGTTAGATTATACTCACCCAGGGGCGGTCCCGCTACGGTTCGGTCCGATGGGCATCGCGGTCTGGGTCGGGGCCTCCCATCTTCTTACGATGATGTCCTCTTCTTGTCTTCACGCTGCGGCTCCGGCGTACTTTGTCTGTCCTGTTGAGGGCAGAGCAAAGTACTGCAGTGCGCAGGTGCCAGGAAAGGTCAGAGAGGCCCAGTGCCTGCGCACTGCAGTACTTTGCTCTGCCCTCAACAGGACAGACAAAGTACGCCGGAGCCGCAGCGTGAAGTCAAGAAGAGGACGTCATCTGATGAAGATGGGAGGCCCGGACCGGACCGCAATGCCCATTGGATCAGACCGCCCCCCCAGGTGAGTATAATATAACCTCTTTTTCTCATCTTTCAAGATACATCGGGGGCTTATCTTCAGCATTACAGAATGCTGTAGATAAACCCCTGATGCTGGTGGGCTTAGCTCATCTTCGATTTTGGGGGTGACAGGTTCCCTTTAAGATGTTTTGGGAGTTTGTGTTGAGAAATATCTAAAATATTAAATACTGCCCATTGTGGCATCAGTGAAAATAATATCCCACCAAGATTCTGCCGTCCGGTGTAGATAGACTGCCATTATTTTTGCACTTTGGGACATCCCCACATATGATGAAATATGTCTGTGTTTCCTGTCCTGCATTTGGAACATGTGAATGTGCCCACTGGAGACATCCTAGACTTAATGTGTGGAGTAATATAAGCTCTATGAAGGAGCAACAAAGACATGTCTGCATAACTGCTGGAGGGGATCACCTTACAGATTCCTTCTTAATTAATTTTTCTCAATAAAGGTGAATTATTTTTAATAGATGTGGCAATACTTCCACTGTCTTTGTCTGGTTTGCGAGTGTATTGGAAGTGCAAATATATTTTGGCCTCTTTGGTAGGTTTATCTGGACAGATAAAGGTCCAGCAATACTAGGTTGTGGTAAAACATGGACTAGAACACGTCCCACCTCTGTCCCAACTGTGACTACATTTACCCAGTAGGCAGTTAGGGAGCTGTAACGTCACTGGCCATGCTTACTGGTTCACATGTCGGTGGTTATGTGGACCTTACCGCTGATGGTGTTGCGCAGGGCACACCGGGTTTGGTCTGAAACATGTTTGTGCAGGGCATGGATGGGCAGCCTGGAAAAGTAGTGGTGGTTTGGAACAACGTACTGCGGGACAGCCTCCGCCATCAGTTTTTTAAAACTGCCCGACTTCACCCGCTGGAATGGAAGCATTTTAAAGGCCATTCATTTGGAAATGCTGTCATTCAAGGCCATGACTCGTGGGTGGCTAGGGGGTATATCCTCTTTCTCTCAAGGATTTAAGGATGTATAGCTGAACACTTTCATGAGATGGTGTGGAGATAATTGGTGACACTTGTGGTGGTGATGCTGTCACATTCTCTCTTTGTGGTGAGGCACGTGACCCTGTTAATCATGAGCGGGAGGAAGAGGCTGAGCCCACAACAGAAGAGGGAGCAGGAGGAGGCGCAGATCTCTCATGCTTTTTAAGGTGTGTACTCCACTGCACCTCGTGCTTCGAATTCAGATGCCTCGTCATACAGGTGGTGCTCAGGTTCAGAACATTTATACCTCGCTTCAGTCTCTGTCAGCACAAAGTGCAAACCACCTGTTTGTCAGCAGCACATTCCCTGAGGAAATGTCTCACCAGGGAGCTCTTTTGAGCTGGCTTTGGTGTGCTTATTTTAGCGGCGTGGTGGGCATTATCTGCCGACGTACTGGCTAGGGGCACAGTACTAGCACAGATATGGGTTGGGTTGCAGAGTACACAAAGCGTATTTTTCCAGAGTGCAAAATCAGAATCTGGCCTTCTCTTCAGCTGTGTGCTATCCCTGCACTAATGACAGCATAATGGTGGCGGCACTTGTGATCCGACCTTTATACAGGCCGGGTCACGTGCTTTACCGGCCAATCAATAATTGGTTGGCCAGTCACTGTGCCGACCAATCACTTGGCATGGCTGTGATGTCTGCGGAAGTGTCCACAGTCTAAAAGCATGTTGATTGGCTACTCTGCAGCCTTTCAACAAGCTTTATTAGATGAGCGAACCCGAACAGGAATATTGATGTACAGTAAAAAGTCTGTGTTTGGGGTTTGGTAACGGACACTAGGTGTCCAGTATGGACCCTGAACTTTCCAATTTGTGTTCACTCATCCCTACTACAGAATGAAACTAATGTTAATAAATATTAAATTCTGGTTAACAAACAATTGCCACAAAGGTTCACTTTGTTTTATTACATCTGATTTTATATTTGTTTTCCTGCTATGCTTTATTCATGCGCCTTAGATTAATTATAGATGAAAGTATAAAGACATAATCGGTAGAAGAATCCTTATTAGCAAAGACCTGTAACCAAATATCAGTCGGCACTGTGTTGATATTGTGTCCCTTGGCATTTACCATGATACAGGATGCTTCTTCTTTGGTTAAAAACTATGTATTTTTAATTTGTAGGTTCTGTTGTTGCCATGGTAACCTTCTATACAGCGCAGTCTAGGGGAGACATACTTTTTCTACCCTCAGGCACACAATAATTCAATTTCTTAATGAGTAAAGCATCGGATGTCACGAAATATATAAAAAAGAAAATATTACAGCTTCTGAAACTAGCTACTTTGCAGGAAATGTTACAAAACTGTTCCAGATCTGAGCATTCAACTGTATTGTTTTGCGCTAATAAGACAAAAACTAAAAAATACAAAGGAAAAAAATAACAAACTCATGTCCAACCTACATTACTGAGAATAAACTTAAAGTTATAGAGAGATGAAAACGCACCAGCAAAATTGCTATAATTTTTTTTTTGTGTTTTAGGAAAAGTGAGATTTACATATAAACATAATATGTCAGCTCACATGTGAAGGCTGCAATTTTCAGCAACTTGAAAGTGGATTTCTGGTACTAAAATGTTAATGGCATACCCTTAGGCTAGCCTTTCAAGTTTCAGGGGTGTGAGAGACCCCAGCTATCATCATGGGCAATTTAGCACATTGCTTTCGAGTACATAGAGGGCTTTTTAGTTGTGTTGCCGGTTTCACTCAATCTAAGGCCGGTTTCACACGTCAGTGGCTCCGGTACGTGTGGTGACAGTTTTCTCACGTACCGGAGACACTGACTCACATAGACACATTAAAATCAATGTGTCTCTGCACATGTCAGCGTGTTTTCACGGACCGTGTGTCCGTTTGAAAAACACGGAGACATGTCAGTGCTCGTGGGAGCGCACGGATCACACGGACCCATTAAAGTCAATGGGTCCGTGTAAACACGCACCGCACACGGATGCTGTCCGTGTGCCGCCCGTGTGCCGACTGAGTACCACACGGACCGTGCAGGAGACAGTGCTACAGTAAGCGCTGTCCCCCCAGCGTGTGGTGCTGAAGCCGTCATTCATTTCTTCTCCCCAGCAGCGTTCTCTGGAGAGAAGGAATGAAAAATCATTTTTTTTTATTATTTTTGTGTGTAAAATAAAGATCCTTGTCACCTGCCGCCTCCCACCCCCTGTGCGCCCGCCCGCTGGCATTAAAATACTCACCCAGCTCCCTCGATGCTTCCTCTCAGCACCGCAGCTTGTCCTGTATGAGCCGTCACGTGGTGCCGCTCATTACAGTGATGAATATGCAGCTCCACCTCCCATAAGGGTGGAGCCGCATATTCATCACTGTAATGAGCGGCACCACATGACCGCTCATACAAGACAAGCTGCGGCGCTGAGAGGAAGCATCGCGTGAGCTGGGTGAGTATTTTAATGCCAGCGGGCGGGCGCACAGGGGGTGGGAGGCGGGATGTGACCAGGAACTTGATTTTAAAAACAAACAAACAAAAAAAAAACATGATTTTTCATTCCTTCTCTCCAGCGAATGCTGCTGGGGAGAAGGAATGAATGGCGGCTTCAGCACCACAAGCAGGGGGGACAGCGCTTACTGTAGCGCTGTCTCCTGCACGGTCCGTGTGGTACTCAGTCGGCACACGGCTGCCGCACGTGTTGCACCCTGATGTGCCACGTGAGCTCACGGACACACGGACACGGATAACTCCGGTACCGATTTTGAGACTGGCCTAACAAGGTGAATTCCACCATTGTTTTTTAGGTTATGTTTTTATGGCATTCATTGCGCATCAATGGTTAACACCTAGAAACATCATTGTCCAGGTTAGTGCCATTTTTGAGTGCATTTGTGTTGCCATTTTCCGTCACTCTAAACATTTTCATTTCTCTGTTGATGCAGCTAAGTAATGCCTTATTTTTTGTGCTCAGCTGAAGTTTCTATTGATACTAATTTAAAGCACATACGATGTTTTAATCAAATTTTTATGTTTTAATTTTGTCCGTCGACTCTTTACGATGAGTTTTGTAAAGAACTGATTGCAGTACTAATTTCTTCCGAACACGGATGCATATTGCACTGCATTTCTCCTCAAAATGAGAAAATCATCACTGCTGGCCTAACGTTTATAGAACTCAAGCAATGGGAGATCTGCTGTACACACTGAGACTGCTATTTACATCACATAGATACACCAAGACTGCTGTATACATCACATAGGATACGCTGAGACTGCTGTTTACATTACATGGATACACCAACACCGCTTTACTGCATGCACATCACATGGATAAACTGAGACAGCTGTATATATATATATATATATATATATATATATATATATATATATAACAAAGATAGATGGAGACTGCTGTGTATACATCACATATGACACACCAAGACTGCAGTATATACATCACATAGGAAAGACTGTTGTATAGATCACATGAGAGACACTGAGACTGTGCTTTATACACATCACTTAGGATACACCAAGAGTGCTGTGTACACATCATGCAGGAAAAATCAAGATTGCTGTATACATCACATAGGATACACTGAGACTGCTATTTACATCACATGGATACACCAAGACTACTGTATACATCACATAGGATACGCTGAGACTGCTGTTTACATTACATGGATACACCAACACTGCTTTACTGCATGCACATCACATGGATAAACTGAGACAGCTGTATATATATATATATATATATATATATAACAAAGATAGATGGAGACTGCTGTGTATACATCACATATGACACACCGAGACTGCAGTATATACATCACATAGGAAAGACTGTTGTATAGATCACATGAGAGACACTGAGACTGTGCTTTATACACATCACTTAGGATACACCAAGAGTGCTGTGTACACATCATGCAGGAAAAATCAAGATTGCTGTATACATCACATAGGATACACTGAGACTGCTATTTACATCACATGGATACACCAAGACTACTGTATACATCACATAGGATACGCTGAGACTGCTGTTTACATTACATGGATACACCAACACTGCTTTACTGCATGCACATCACATGGATAAACTGAGACAGCTGTATATATATATATATATATATATATATATAACAAAGATAGATGGAGACTGCTGTGTATACATCACATATGACACACCGAGACTGCAGTATATACATCACATAGGAAAGACTGTTGTATAGATCACATGAGAGACACTGAGACTGTGCTTTATACACATCACTTAGGATACACCAAGAGTGCTGTGTACACATCATGCAGGAAAAATCGAGATTGCTGTATACATCACATAGGATACACTGAGACTGCTATTTACATCACATGGATACACCAAGACTGCTGTAGGTACATCACATGGATAAACTGAGGCTATTGTATATATTTCACATGGATATACTGAGACTACTTTATTTACATCACATAGGAAGCATGAGACTGCTGTATACATCACATAGGAGACACTGAGACTGATTTATACACATCACATATGATACACTGAGACTGCTATACACTCACCGGCCACTTTATTAGGTACACCATGCTAGTAACGGGTTGGACCCCCTTTTGCCTTCCAAACTGCCTCAATTCTTCGTGGCATAGATTCAACAAGGTGCTGGAAGCATTCCTCAGAGATTTTGGTCCATATTGACATGATGGCATCACACAGTTGCCGCAGATTTGTCGGCTGCACATCCCAAAGATGCTCCATACAAGGCAGGATGGATCCATGCTTTCATGTTGTTTACGCCAAATTCTGACCCTACCATCCGAATGTCGCAGCAGAAATCGAGACTCATCAGACCAAGCAACGTTTTTCCAATCTTCTACTGTCCAATTTCGATGAGCTTGTACAAATTGTAGCCTCAGTTTCCTGTTCTTAGCTGAAAGGAGTGGTACCCGGTGTGGTCTTCTGCTGCTGTAGCCCATCTGCCTCAAAGTTCGACGCACTGTGCGTTCAGAGATGCTCTTAGGCCTACCTTGGTTGTAACGGGTGGCGATTTGAGTCACTGTTGCCTTTCTATCAGCTCGAACCAGTCTGCCCATTCTCCTCTGACCTCTGGCATCAACAAGGCATTTCCGCCCACAGAACTGCCGCTCACTGGATTTTTTTTCTTTTTCGGACCATTCTCTGTAAACCCTAGAGATGGTTGTGCGTGAAAATCCCAGTAGATCAGCAGTTTCTGAAATACTCAGACCAGCCCTTCTGGCACCAACAACCATGCCACGTTCAAAGGCGCTCAAATCACCTTTCTTCCCCATACTGATGCTCGGTTTGAACTGCAGGAGATTGTCTTGACCATGTCTACATGCCTAAATGCACTGAGTTGCCGCCATGTGATTGGCTGATTAGAAATTAAGTGTTAACAAGAAGTTGGACAGGTGTACCTAATAAAGTGGCCGGTGAGTGTATATACATCACATTGAAAACACAGACTGCTGTATACATCATATAGGAGACACTGAGACTGCTGTATACATCACATTGGAGACACTGAGACTGCTGTGTATACATCAAATAGGATACACTGAGACTGCTGTATATACATTAGTCTTGTATACAGATGTAAGCAATTGGTTGATATTAAGTTGAGGGTGCCAATAATTTTGTCTGGCACATTTTGGGGTTTTTGTGTGACATGATATTCAATTTGTCTTTTGGTCTCTCTGTTTGCGTTGTTCAAATACACACAAAGGGCATAAACATGTGTATAACAAATCACGTGTAATGGCAATAATTTTGGGGGAGAAATACTTTTTTAGGAAAAATTTTAGGAGTGCCAACACTTTTGGGTCATGAATGTATACATCACATTGTAGACAGTGAAGCTGGTGCATATACATCACATAGCATACACTGAGAGTTCTGTAAATATTTTACATAGGAGACACTGAGACTGCAGTATACATCAAGACTGCTGTATATACATCACATAGGAGACACTGGGCTTGGTATATACATTGTATAGGAGACACTGGAACTAGTGAATACATCACATAGGAGACAGAGAGGCTGTTGTACATACATCACACAGAAGCAGAACGAGAGTTCAGAGCGTGGTAGCTCCGCCTATAAAGAATGTCAGAATGTAATTCAGCATTGTGCCTGGGTGTTCAGCACGTGAGCCCACACTCAAAGGAAAAATTAAAGGGGTGGTGGCTAAAGCACTGCAGACTATTGGAAATCTGCCCGAGGGCCAGAGCAATTGACACAGAGGTTCACGCAGAGGTTCCTCGGCCCTAACCTAAAGCAATTACCGTTAGCCCTTATCCTATCAGTCAGAAAATGGTGTTACTGTCAGAAGAGTATTTTGAGTGCCCCTTTAAATGGCACCTGGCAAGGGTTAACAGTCTTTAAGATATGTTTAGCATTTCAACATCCTGTAACTGGAATTTTCCTCTTTTACCATCTTTACAATTTGAAAGTTAACATGTTATCTTCTTATAGACTGGGAGCATAAACCATATCTCGAGCCGCATGTAAGGAATTCTTGTACAATGTGAAAATGATGTGTCACGTTCTCTTTCCTTCACAGAGTGAAAGACAAAGCTTCCAGACCAAGCGGTGTTAATTGCTTCCAGTCCTTCCAATATGATTTATTCCCTGCCTGAAGATAGATACAGAATGGTAGGTTTCGCAGAAAATGTCTCCTGACCCCATTCAACAAAAATCAGTATTTTATTTTATTTTTTTTTACAAAAAAAAAAACCAAGAGAAGATTGAAGCATTTAAAGTGTAATCAGCCGTAAAAAAAGACAGGTTGGAAGTTTTATAGATTCCTGGGATCTCATCCAATTGTAGAAAATATAACGGTGACTTTCATGTCTGGAGAGAAACCTTCTATTCCAAATCAAAGCTGTTTCTTCATAAACAAAAAGAAAATGAGCAATCAGCGCAGGCAAAATGTGGGATTTTCAAGTTTATTCTATTAAAATCCGCTTTTAGATGAATATGAAAAAAAAATCCAAGGATTCAGCCAGGCAGCGAATGGTATTTATAACTCTCAGATTTTGTGAAAGCGATTTTCTGAATGTCAGCGTTTCTTAACTCTTTATTGGAAGATTATGAGCAAATTTATTTGTTTTATTTATTTTTTTAAAGGTGAATTTGAGTGTTTTTCATTTGTATTTTTAATAAATATATTTATAGAAACTGCATAAAATGATGTAAGGAATGGATATGAGAATTGGAGACAAAGACTAACAAAATATACTTATTTTCTATATATTCTGGATGTGATTTCTGTGAGCCCAAGGTGCTGCCCTCACTAGCTCAAATAAAGTTTCATTCCTAGAATGCTTTCATTTTCTTCATTATGAAGTCTGACAGCCACAGAAAATTTTGTGATTTCTCCTTTCTTCGCCCTGCACTGACTTCTTCAGATGCTGTCTTTTTCCCTCTACTCATACATAGCATGTGTGATTCAGCCTCTACATGCGCTTTCCTCCCTGTCTACACTCTGATAATGTAATGCTTATGTAATCTTCCCTCCATGAAGCTTTGAATGCTTTCCCCCTCTCTACACTTTATACCTACTTTGTGCTGGTATCTCTGAGATGAGGGAGGAATAATGCTGTCATTTCACTAAAGAAGCCTCATTTCCCTGAAGAAGCCAGTAATGGCGAAACATGTCGGGAAGGCAGCTGGTTAATATTTTAGAGCAGTCAGTGATATTGGTGATATTTTCTATGTAGTAGTCCACGGCAACTTATTGAGTAATAAGCCAATGAATGAGCTCAGTGTCCCTCCCCAAGTTGATGGCGCGAGACACTCAGAGCCGCTGAGCTCAATGATTGGCTGCAGCGCTGTTGATATGATGTCGGCGATGAGGACAGCAGCGGCGGACACTCTGCATTGGACCCGGATAGGGTGAGTAAAGCGGGTTTAGTTTTTTACTACTAAATGTAGCATTTAGGTTAAACTTTTCTGATAGGGGACAACTCCTATTGGGTTTCGGAGCTTTTTCCAACATATCCGCCAAAAAGATGATGTGTACAGGAGCTTACCCTCATTTTTACGGCCTGAAGCTCTGCAGCAGCTACATTGAAGGTTTGCTGATTTGTTTCACTTGCGGTTAGTTTAGGATGATTCGCACAGCTAGAATCTGCTGTAACCTTTAGGAAACTACAGTCTCCGGGATGAACAGAATAATAAGAACAGTCATCTGTACGGCACATATGTGAATGGTTGAGAAGTCTTCTCCTGACCGCAGTGGAACAATATCACTCCAGCAACTGCATTTATCCAGCAATTTTCTTGAGGGACAGACTCATGCCGCCAGCGCAGCAAGGAGTATATTTTTGAATCAGAGCAAATTTCTGTAAATTATCAGAGAATGAAATTGACAATGTTTTCTCCAGTGTCTTCTCCGCTGGAGTAATTACGTGCACAGATATTAATGTCCCTAACTGAACCTACGGCTCTAGCACCGAGGCCAGGAGGAGGCCGGGAGGTGTAGAGCTTCATTCGAGGCATCTGCGGGCTAAGGACGATCCATCGGTTATTTACTGAGGTTTATATGAGGTTGATTATCAGCTTGCTATAACATCTACCAGACGCTATGATTTAGAAACGCACGCAATACAAATAATATTTTCGACCACTTTAATTTTGTATTAGGGGAAGGGAAGTGACAACCTGTGAGCGCCAAAAACAGGCTTCAGGTGGTTGTCACTATAAGGCTAGGGTCACATGACCGTATCTTCTCTCATTTGGGAAAATTGGTCCGAATATGCTAATTACACTCTGATCAGTGCGGATCCGATTTTCTCAGATGTGGAGAAGATGGGAAAAAAAAATGTCTCCATCTTTTCTATTCTGTCAGCCCGTGAAAATCGGATGTCATCTGAGTGTGGTCTGATTTTTTTCAACATACTCATTGACTTGAATGGCCGATCCGAATATTGGATGAAAATCACGCAAGCTGCGATTTCTTCCTCGGACAGACTCGGTCCAAGGAAAAAATGGGACTCATAGACTAACATTGGTCTCAGTGCAGTCCGATGTTTTCAGATGACACTGGGACCGAAAATACGGTCATGTGCTCGAGTCCTCCCGAGGGCTCATTAGCTTGGGAGAAAATACAAACTTCAAGCCGACATTTTGGACAGTCTCTGTTTTTTAGGAGGGTCCATTGACAATAAGTTAATCTCACAGGCCGGCCTCGAGTTCTGGCATAAATCACTTTAAAAAGTCTCAAAAGTTTTGTGTGTTGCAGAGTTTTTACGACTTTTAGAGTCTTCACAACAGTTTCTCCCAACTCTGCAAATATGGAAAGAGCAGGGGCCGGAAACCACAACTCGTTTAATGGCATATTTCATGCTAAAAACTAACTCCAGTGCCTGAAAAAAATAAGATTGGTGACGAGGTGCATGAAGATGAACACCACTTGTCCTGATTCATTAAGAGGCGTGCAAGAATCAGGAGTGTCTGACTCCAGAATGCCGGCGAGAGCACCGCTGGTCTTGATGAATCGGGGCCGCAGTGTTCTGCTTTAAGTGCCAGCGATCTGCTGTAATTTGTGCAGAAATTTTACTTTAAGACAATCTTCACACCTCCGACTGAACTAAAAAGTACAGGAAGACATCATGTAATAGCTATGGCATGACCTGATCTTCCAAGTCTTTGTGAAATCTTTTTTGGTCCAAAATGACTCAAAATCTACATTGTATAAAGTTGTCAGACAGTAAGAGAGGGTTAAATGCATCACCTTAAAGGGATTGTCCATCTATGTCCCCCTTTAAGGACATATATTTTATCTTGTTTTTTACTTAAACAGGTTTTCCCGGACCTTTACATTGATGGCCTATTGGTAGGCAGACGACCATTTTCTCTCAATCCGAGAAAATCGATCCGATTATGGTAATCACATTCTGATCAGAGTATAATTAGAGCGGGGTCCGATTTTCTCTAGGTTGGAGAGATAAAAAAGAGTTTCTCCACCTTCTCCATTCTGTCATCTGAGTGCGGTGCAGACCCATACACGTGAATGGGCGAGTGCGATCAGAGGTAAATCGTGCGCCCTGAGGTTTTAGACATGTGCACAGCCCCATAAAATAACGTGTATCAGTGCCATTGTTCAAAACCACAGATAGCCCTTGTCTGATTTATACGGTTGTATGCAGGAGCCTTTAGGATAGGTCATCAATATCTGACCGGTGGGGTGCGACACCCGGCACCCCACCGATCAGCTGCTCCTGGCCGAGTACTGCACATCCGCCCCCAATATGAATTAATAAGGGGTGGATATGCTGTACCCAGCCGCGGCCTATACAGTTGATGAAGCTGTGCTGCGCAGCTCTATAAGTCATCATGTCCGTTCGGAATAAGGAACAGCTGATCAGTAGGGGTGTCGAATATTGCACCCCCAACGATCAGATATTGATGACTTATAAGAGCGCAGAAAGACGGCCGTATAAATCAGACACAGATCGGAACGCAATGCTGGTGGTTCTGCCGACCAAGGCGTGACAGCTGCATAGAAGTATATGAAGTTCTCAAGCTCGGGTCGGGAATGCCGCTGGCCAGTCCGTGCATTGAGTCCCGATCTTGATGAGATTTAAATGGCTGTATTACTGTGCCCTAAGAAAAAGTCCCCGACAACCCCTTTAAATGTATGTGTTTGGGGCTAAAATTTGGTTTAATTAAAATTGTTGCATCGTTTGGTGTTTACTGACTTTTTTTTTCTCTACAGGTTCCACTTTAATGTGATCTGTAGTCAAATTGCAGCTGAGAGAAGCTAAGAAAAGGCAGATTAGCATTACGGAATCTCCCATTGGACAGTCAGAATGCGTTCACTGTGAAATTCCCAGTTACCTCTTTCTGCAGCCAGCAATGGATAGCCCAATACAGAGGCTATAGAAGGCAAACTGGGCAACGTTTGTAATGAAACCCAATTACGAAAATGATTTTTAGCCAAAAACACATGCATTTAAATAAGAAATAAACAATTGTCCCCAAAAGTGGAGAACCTCTTTAAATAACCAGTTCGGTTAATTGATTGAGTCTTTACAAATAGCAGTAACAAGAAAACAGTTCTTCCAGCTATAATTACAGGATGTAATGGACCTTGTCACCTCGACGTGCGTCACACACCGACACCTTCCACATTTGTCAGATTTTCTTGGTCAGAAACACGGACTGTTGAAAGTTGACTTCTGCCTTACACAGCTGTTCGGTTGTCATGGGACCAATTGAAAATATTTAACCACTTATTCTGATGGTTCCGTGGTCGCGTCCTTGATGGGTCACCATGGTAACCACAATCAGTGTGCGCTACAGTTAATTACAGTCATGATGGTAAATGAAGTGCTGGGGAATTCGGGGCCTTGGTGGTGACTAATCAAATCTGCGTGGAGCTGGGACGATGCGTTTATACCATTCAAATAATTGAGTAGCTGAGTCAATCATTTCATAAAGGGATCTCATGGATCTGGCCAGTCAAGGGTTTATTCCTGCTGAATAATAGAAAAAATAAAGCCTTTACCTAGAAATGTGTATATTTTAGATTTGTCTTTTTCATTCAATTTTATACATATAAATCTTTGCTTTTTTTTAATTAGAAAGATGTTGGCAAATACACAATAATTATTTATGGGTTAGTGCAGCCGTTAATATATTAAAGGGTTTGTCCGGGACTTTAATCCTTAGGATAGGTCATAAAATGTCTAATTGGTGAGGGTGGGACACCGGCACCCCGCCGATGAGCTGTTCCCAGTGTCGGCGGCGGCTGGAACTGCTCAGTTATGGAGCTGCGCAGCGCCGACGACTGTATAGTGTCCGCGGCCGGGTACTGCACATCCACCCCCTATTCTAATCAATAGGACAACCCCTTTAAGGTGGTTTAAAACAAAGTGCCGGATTCATCATTTGTATTTAAAAAAAAATTGTAAAAAATTGCTCCCTTGTTGAAGCAGAAAAGTTGGACGAGTGCCCTGCATGTCATTCCGTATGTCACGCGAGTGAGCAATTTTTGCCTTTCATTTAACATAATCTTTTACATACTATAATAATACTCCATTTAACTTAAAGCTAGTTGGCAAAAATAATAACGCAATTTTATATAAAGATATAGATAGATGATAGAAATGTATTAGATAATAATAGATAGATAAATAGATATCCTGCAGATATGTCATTTCACAACTATGTTGGACCTCGGGCGTCTGCAGGTTGGTATTTTTCGAGTAGGATGGGCCAATAACCATGGATCGTCCCTCAAAGTTCCAATAAAAGCCTATGGAGCCTCGTTATACTCAGCCGCCATATATGGGGAGCCCACTGAATGTTCTACAGGGGCCTAGGTAGATGAGAGCAGACTTTGCAGTCTGAAGATTCTTTTGGACTCAGCTGTTCTTTGTCTGCTCCTAACTAGGGATGAGTGGATCTGTGGAAGTACAAGTTCTCGTATCCGACCCAAACTTTATTCTAAAGTTCACCTTGGGTTCCAGAACTGTACCTGAAGTTTAACCCGAACCCGAACCACATTGAAAACAATTGGGACCCGAACTTTTCAGCTGGGAAATTCTCTATCTCTCTTTCAGATCTCCGAACATTGATCGGACTTCCGGGAGAAGTCCGTGCTCAGCGTTTGGCCCCGAACACTAACTGTCCCATGCACTTAAAAAAGCACTCATGCGCCCATCTATTTTTTTTAATGAAATGTGTGTATATGTAATACAGTGTGAGTGTGTTACTATACTCACCTACTGCTTCTCCGGCACCGCTCTTCAAAGCCTTTGGGACACGCAGCGCTCTGCATAACCTGGAAGTCTTTACACTATGGAGGCTCAGACAAGGCTTTATAGACTTTCATTATAAAAGACTTCTGCCACATGCAAAGTATAGAGTGACCCCGAGAATCTGCCGAGCGGTGACGTCACTGAGAAGAGGAGCGGAGTGGAACGGCGCAGGACACTGGAGAGAACATCGGTAAGGGAGAATATTAATACACTCACACCACCAAAGCTCCTCGTGGAAACAGATCATTACAGTGCCAGAAAAGTGGATGGGATTTACAGATTTATACTTTATTTTTTATTCAACATATACTGAGCTGCGGTGCGTCAATTTGTATTGTGGATACGATGAATTTTATGTGCAGATTCCGCACACATAGGAAAGCATTGATCCGCTTACATTCGGCATGGGGCTATGCCCACCATGCGGGAAGTAAGCAGATCATGTGCGGTTGGTACCCAGGGTAGAGGAGAGGAGACTCTCCTCCAGGCCCTAGGAACCATATACCTGTAAAAAAAAGAATTAAAATAAAAAATCGTGATATTCTCACCTTCCGGCGGCCCCTGCAGCCTTCCCGCTCCTCGCGATGCTCCCGTTCCCAGTAATGCCTCGCGGCAATGACCTGTGATGATGTAGCGGTCTCGCGTGATTCTACATCATCACAGGTCATTGCTGTGAGGCATTATTGGAAAAGGAGCATAGCGAGGAGCGGGAAGGCTGTGGGGGATGCCGGAAGGTGGGAATATCAAGATTATTTTATTATTATTTTTAACATTATATATTTTACTAATGATGCTGCATAGGCAGCATCAATAGTAAAAAGTTGGTCACACTTGACAAACACTATATTTGTGTGACCAACCTGTCAATCAGTTTTCCAAGCAATGCTACAGATCGCTTGTAAAACGCTAGTGTTTAGCGGGAATATGCATGCCAATTCCGCATGCGTTATACCCACGGCAGTGAGTTGCGGAATTGCCGCGGAAATTTCCGCGGCAATTCCGGACGTGTGCACATAGCCTAAATGTAATTCCCTTGCTCCCTGTATGATTCTCAACTTCCAGCGTTTTCATCTGTTTTCCACACCGCTCCCGTCGATCTCCGGCGAAAAGTGGCCTGCCTGCAGCCACAGTGTTTCATGGAGCGGCGCGGAGGTGACATTTCAATACATGTCTATTAGAGCCTCGTTCTGGCCTCGCTCTGTTCCTCACAGACTTGGATTGAGAGATTGTGACGTAGCTTCTTACTTCCTGCCAGTCAGATGCTGCGCTCACAAGATGGAGCTATGGAACCGGAGCGGTGCCAAAAAATGGTGAATTCGCCAGAGGATGAGTATATGACTGGGGTGTGATGAGGGAACAGCCGCCATCTTGGACGGGCATACTAGCACAGATTGGCGTGACTCCATTTTGTCTCCTAGTCACAAGTCTTCAGAGAGGAGTGCTCCTGGCCCCCACCTTTTCTAATGAATAAAGTTCTTTTCAGTATGTTAATGGGCTGAGCACAATTTGGCAGGCAGATAGCATTTCAAAGCTCAGTGAGGAAGCCACACCAGCAGGGGGCTTGGAAGTGCTTGGGGGCTTAATTAAAGCACGCATGTCAAGTGGCCATTGGATACACATCTATTATGGCCGCCCAGTCGAACCGTCTCCAACATGGAATCGTTAATTATGGACGCATCGTCCGAGGTACCGGCTCATAAAAAATATTTCCCTCACCCTAAAGAAATTGCGCATCTAACAGTGCGACTCCCATGTCCGTGGGAGGTCTGAAACCCGAGATATAGAGATCAGGCGCCCACAGGGACCGAATGGGTCCAGGTTTGATCCCAGTGCGACCGGCAGAACAAACCACAGGCGCTGGTACTGCCCGTGTGCCGATCATCCTGAGAGAAGTTATCCCATTTATTAGATATTGGAATAAATCTTGCAGGGAGGCAGAGGGGTGGAGATTGCTAAGGCCACCCAGCTACAGGCGGAGGGGCACAGCAAGGTTTAAGAGCTGTGGACACTTGGAGAGGGACACACAGAAGAAGATGACTAACTAAGGAACAGGGCATATGCCAGCCAGAGGGGAGGCAAGCACACGCTTTCTGGGGGCTGCCCAGCAACCAAGTTGTGGACCTGCGGAACGCTGAGCCCCCCCGGCTTCCACAAGGGACCTTCAACCTGGTAAATTGACCTCCAGCTGTATACCTTTAAGCCTCGTATTATTATTGTTATATTGTACTCTGACTGTAACTCTTGATATATTGTGATTGTATATTTTTTGTAATTACCTAGAGCGCCCTTAAGGCAATTAAATCATAAATTAATTTTGGGCTGATCCTTTTACTCTGATTGCGAATCTTAGAATACCCAGTGTGGGTAGCAGGGCAGTCTCCCCGGTGGCCATTTGCTCTAGGTGCAGTTCCCTTACTGACCTGAGAGACAAAGGGGGCGCCGGAGAGCTGTGCCTGAGTTGTGACGTCACGGATTGGTGACGTGGGAGGAACGGTGATTCTTCACATGGGGCAGGGGACTTACATTTAAAGCGCCACTCCAGCGCTAGAAAAAACCCATTGAAGTGGTGCTTTAAAACAGGACACACAAGAGACAAGAACCGCATCAATATAAAAACCACGAACTGTAGAAAAAACGTAAGTAACCTAGTTTAGGTGCAGAAAATCTGCAACATTAAAAACTCACCAAATACTCTCCGTGTGAATTTTCGGCACCATTTCCGCACTTATTAAGCAATATAGGTAAATAGGTTACTGTACTTGCGTTGAGTAAAAAAAAAATCACCAAAAACTCATCTTGGGAGCTTCACCTAGGAGTAGGTCCAGATTTTCACTATGTTGTATGACACATTTAACCTTTTTGATAGCAAGGGGTTATGCCGAACAAAACGATCATGGGCGCCAGGCCGGCACTAATATGACACAGCTCAGGTATATGATGCAAGAAACATGCGGATGAATATAAAATAATTCAAATTAACGGGAATTTCTTTTAGGATCACACGAAGATTCCGAATTAATTTGAGACTTTTCTTCCACGTTGCTTAAAAAAAATAAACAATAAAGCATTTGTTCAGTTGGCGTATATACAAGATATTTAGCGAAGCTTTTCAATTAGAGCAATGGCTTATAGCAATATCTTGGGTACCACTGGTGGTGGCTGTTGTGTGCATTTTATGGCTTAATGCATTTGCATTTCTGATGTGTAGCCTTGGAGCCATCAGTGGCAGAAATGTCATTATTATAGTAAAGTGGTTTATGAAGCGAGAGTATAAAAGTACTCAGCACCTCTCAAGACCTGGTGAAATACAAAGGGGAGCAATACACAAAATGACAGAAACAAAATATATTTTTCTCCAAACCTAAATGTTAAATTTTCCAAATATTTTACCTGGCACATCACAATATACATTTCTTTTGCACTGGCAACTAACAAACAGATTTAATAATGTGCACCGCTAGAATCCCTATATTGTAGGCGCTCTCCCCGCGCTGTTCTGTGTGTAATAGGAGGCTAAAAATATTAACGTGATTTTCCCACAAAATAAATACATTTTCATCAGATGGATATTGGAATAATAATAATTTCCACAATTTGATGTGTTATAAAAAAATGTTCCTGTGCTGAGATAATCTTATAAATGTGCCCCTGCTGTTTTCTGTGTTATGGTCGTGTACGACCATACAGGAGCATGGTCTGATCATACCACATTTATGTCTATGTTTAGAGTACCTCTAACATATGCGATAACAAAGCACCAAAAAAAGAATCTCGGATTTGCCAAGCTTGTTTTTGTTAGGCTAGGGTCACACAACTGTTTTTCTCTCAGTGTTATTATCCTAATCACACTCTAATCAGAGTTCTGATCAGAGTGATCCAATTTTCTCAGAGGTGAAGGGATTTTTTTTCTCCACCTATTCTATAATGTCACTGTGTGAAAATCAGACCGCACACAGATGTCATCCGAATATGATCTAATTTTTGTCACAGACGCATAGACTTCAATGATCGAGGGCGATCCGATAATTGGAGGCAAATTGTGCAAGCTGTGATTTTTAAAAAAAAAAAAATTGGTCACATGCACGGACTCATTGAATAACATTGGTCGAAATGCATTTGGGTTTGTACGGGTTACCTAATATCCGGTGCTGAACTGCGAACATGGATTCCTCCTGGAAGTTCCTTTACAGTTTGGGAGTTCGGGGAAGGGTGGGGGGTGAGTAAGACATTTTCCAGCTCCAGTGTTTGGGCCCACATTGATTTCTATGGGGTTCGGGTTCAGATTTGGGGACAGTTCTGGTACCCGAACTGAACTTTGGACTACAGTATGAAAGAACCCAATGAACCTGAACTTCCATGGGTCCGCTCATCCCTAATAACAATGTAAAACATTATCATGCATCACATCACAGCACATATCAACAAGGGGGGACGTGGGCACAACTTCCATCTTTTTACACTAATGTATGACCTCTCACTTTTGTTTGTTCTTCCTATATTCCTCCATATTGTAGATGATGAAGATTCGTATATATCCCAAGTAAAACTGTTCATTCTCCCCTAAGTGCCGATGATTCTGCTGAACACTGAAATCCGCAACAGTTCTTTTAGAGAAATTTTCACGAGGATATTTTATGCAGGAGATAATTACAGTACACCATCTAAGTTTAAAGACTTGCTGTATTACTGTAACTGGAAGAATGAAATAAATTTTGGTTATTTCGTTTGGGAGCAAAACATCACAGTGTTATAATTACTAGCAAAGGTCATTAAAGAGCTTGTCCTAACGATCTTCTCATGCTGAGGTTGCTTTAAGCTTCAATGTATCAGATTGTTTGATTTTGGTCATTGATGCAGGGCCGTACTCTAATTGCCAACCTTAGATTTTGGGACAAATTATATTTCTCATCTCACATGGATTTGTACTGACATGTTTCTACAAAGGTTGTATTGTTTTTTTTTCTTCTGGAACAAAAGAACAAGAATATGTTGATGTTTGGGCGCATTATATCATGCTGTGATATTACACTATGTTTGAACCCTTACTTTTGCCATGATCATGGTCTGATTCTCACCTCTTTTTTTAGGTTCTGGTCACCCATTAAGAAAGATGAAGGGATCAACACTGCTTGTAATATTCGCTCCAAATGACACCTTGGAATCTCATGGACTGCCTCTATGGCACGTCTGCCCTTTCCTCATGATTAAGGATTTATCTTCTAACAATGCTGAGAGCCACACATAGAAGAAGAGAGCCCCAAAAAGAAAAGATCAAATTAAGTCCCCATTATGGTACCACCTTCTGGAACCCAGGACAGAATTTATCTTTTTTCCTTCTTCTCCACACGTTTGTCATGATCCTGAGTCAGTTCCTGAACCCTTTTGGGTTCTAGCCACTAAATAAATAAGAAAATTGGACCGACCGTGACTGAGACCCCTCTTTCCAAGGGCCACTCAACAGCCTCATGGTCTTTATACTTTATGCTCAACGTGAATTATGGTATAAGGATCTTGTGTGATCCCCTAACTGAATCATACCTGTTCTGGACTGAAGAATATGTTTTTGCCTTTCCCTCTACACTCATGAACATGAGTCACCTCTTCACCTCAATCTTTAAGGGGTGTCTAAGCCAAAGATGGTTCCATCTCCAAGACCTCTCATTGTGTATTACTGACTCATCATAAATGATGACATAATGTAATTTTATGGAACCTTTCACTAAGTGGTACCTGTACTGGGAGACTTGGCCCTATCATGTATTATACAATGGGGAATCCATTTGAATGGGAATCATGCAATACTGCATTTCCCCTGTAGTGGCCACTGCAGGGAAAATGTGTAGCTACACCGTGTTCCAAATTATTAGGCAAATTGGATTTAAGTGTCATAAAGATTTAATTGTTTTGTTTTTCAAATAAACTCATGGATGGTATTGTGTCTCGGGGCTCAATAGATCACTGAAATCAATCTTAAACACATGTAATAATTAGTCTTCCAGGTGATTCTAATTAAAGTAAAACTACTTAAAGGGAACCTGTCACCCCCAAAATAGAAGATGAGCTAATCCCACCAGCATCAGGAGCTTATCTACAGCATTCTGGAATGCTGTAGATAAGCCCCCGATGTATCCTGAAAGATGAAAAAAAGAGGTTATATTATACTCACCTGGGCGGGCGGTCTGATCCGATGGGCGTCGCAGTCCGGTCCGGGGTTTCCCATCTTCATAGGATGAGGTCCTCTTCTTGTCTTCACGTTGCTGCCTGTTGAGGCCTCTCTGACTTTTCCCAGCACCTGCGCACTGCAGTACTTTGCTCTGCCCTCAACAGTGCAGACAAAGTACACCTGCTCCGGAGCGCAGCATGAATACAAGAAGAGGACGTCATCGTAAGAAGATAGGAGACCCCGGACCGGACCGCGACGCCCATCAGACCGGACCACAGCAGGAACTCCCCTGGGTGAGTATAATCTAACCTCTTTTTCTCATCTTTCAGGATACATCGGGGGCTTATCTACAGCATTACAGAATGCATTACAGAATGCTGTAGATAAGCCCCTGATGCTGGTGGGCTTGGCTCATCTTCAATTTTGGGGGTGACAGGTACCCTTTAAAAATGATGTTCCACATTATTAAGCAGGCCACAGGTTTCAAGCAAAATGGGAAATAAAAAGCATCTCTCTGCTGCTGAAAAGTGTTAAATAGTGCAATGCCTTGGACAAGGTATGAAAACATTAGATATTTCACGAAAAAGAGTGATCATCATACTGTGAAGAGATTTGTGACTGAAACAGAGCACAGACAGAGTTCATGCAGATAAAGGCATAATGAGGAAGGTTTCTGCCAGACAAATTCATTGGGTTAAGAGAGCAGCTGCCAAAATACCATTACAAAGCAGAAAACAGATATTTGAAACTGCTGGTGCCTCTGGAGTCCCTCGATCCTCAAGGTGTAGGATCCTTCAAAGGCTTGCTATGGTGCATAAACCTACTATTTGGCCACCCCTAAACAGTGTTCACAAGCAGAAATGGTTGCAGTGGGCCCAGACATACATGAAGACTAATTTTCAAACAGTGTTGTTTACTAATGAGTGTCGAGCAACCCTGAATGGTCCAGATGGATGGAGTAGTGGATGATTGGTGGATGGCCACCATGTCCCAACAAAGCTGCAACGTCAGCGAGGTGGTGGAGGAGTCATGTTTTGGGCCGGAATCATGGGTAAAAAGCTGGTAGGGCCCTTTAAGGTTCCTGAAGGTGTGAAAATTACCTCAGCAAAGTATAGAGTTTCTGACTGACAACTTTCTTCCATGGTATTAAAAGCAGAAACGTGCCTTCAGGAGCAAAATCATCTTCATTCATGACAATGCACCATCTCTGACAATGATGCCAAGACAAGAAAACCTCTGAATCATTGGCTGCTATGGGCATAAAAGGAGATAAACTCATGGTGTGGCCATCATCTTCCCCTGACCTCAACCCTATAGAGAACCTTTGGAGGATCATCAAGCAAAAGATCTATGAGGGTGGGAGGCAGTTCACATCAAAACAGCAGCTCTGGGAGGCGATTCTGACTTCATGCAAAGAAATACAAGCAGAAACTCTCCAAAAACTCACAAGTTCAATGGATGCAAGAATTGTGAAGGTGATATCAAAGAAGGGGTCCTATGTTAACATGTAACTTGGCCTGTTAGGATGTTCTGGAGTTAAATAGCTTTTTTGTTCAGTGAATGTGACCTCCTAATGCTGCAAATTCCACAAATGAGCATTTTCAGTTCTTTATAACATATCAAAAGTTTAGAAATTCTACTGTGCATAATAATTTGGAACAGTGCATTGTGAGTTTTTATTCATTTTGGAGATTATACTGTTATCATTGGGAGGTTTCTTCAATAAAATTTGATGTATAATAAACGGGTGATGACTTTTATTAGACTGACTGTCATTTGCACCGACCATTTAGGAAAAGCCGAGAAAAATATAATTTGCATAATAATTTGGAACATAGTGTAGTTTCAATATCAGCTGATCGCAGTGATTTTCAGAAGGTGGTCCTATAGCAATCATCAGATCACCAATTCTTCCTGTTAATAAGAGGTTAAAGTCGAGAAAGCCCATAGAAACTTTAAGACACAGAAAAAAAATTCTTCTTGTTAAGGATTTTAACCAAATCTTCTACATATGTAGTCTGGTGTACGTCAGCGGAGAGATCGGTATGTGTTCACTCCCGTTAAGGAGGTATTTCTATTCCCAGGAGTACAGGCAGCGTGCTGGCATTTCTCAGCAAATTGGATTATGGATCCGGGGAGAGACAGCGATCTGATTGACATTTTCTAAACTCATATCTCTCTCCTGGGTAATGAATTTGGCAAACAAGACACTTTTCTCTCTTTAACCTAACCAACTATTTCATCTGAATTGCTGATCTTAGACGAGAGGGTAATTTACTATAAAAAAAAAAGGAAAAAAAAAGAAATTGACAAGTTAAGCTGCACTGTTATCACATATTCATTCTCCAGTAAATCATACATGAAATCGCACCGAGCTATTTCTGCTCCAGTATTTCACTCCGAAAACCCAATGGTCTTGTTCTGTTTTTCTGCAGAAAGTCCCAATATAACCAAGAGCCGGGCTGGGCTGAGAGTGATCTGGATCCCACCCCATCACTGCCAGACACAGACAGAAAGATGCAAGAGCAATATATGGGCCCTTTGCAGCCCAAAAGTTCATCATAATCCACAATTCCACCTGCTTTCCAGGTAGAAATGGCCCCTAACCTCTTGGGGCCCTGTGTGGTTGCACCAATAGTATGTCCGCCTCTGCTCACCATCCTTTCATTGCTATCAGATATTTGATTTGGGCTAAAAAGTCATTTTATATATTTTATCTTGCATGGGGGTCTTAAAAAATGGCACATACTCATTTAACAGACCCAGGCTGTTAATACCACACTGTTGCCTCTGTCCCCAGCCGGTCTCCTTCCTTATCCTTGAGCCAGAGGACTTCACATGACCACTGCAGCTGATCAACATCCCCAGCTGTTGCCTTTGTCCCCAGCCGGTCTCCATCCTTATCCTTGAGCCAAAGGACTTCACATGACCACTGCAACCGATCAACGTCCCCAGCTGTTGCCTATGTCCCCAGCCGGTCTCCTTCCTTATCCTTGAGCCAGAGGACTTCACATGACCACTGCAGCTAATCAACATCCCCAGCTGTTGCCTATGTCCCCAGCCGGTCTCCTTCCTTATCCTTGAGCCAGAGGACTTCACATGACCACTGCAGCTGATCAACATCCCCAGCTGTTGCCTTTGTCCCCAGCCGGTCTCCATCCTTATCCTTGAGCCAGAGGACTTCACATGACCACTGCAGCCGATCAATGTCCCCAGCTGTTGCTTATGTCCCCAGCCGGTCTCCTTCCTTATCCTTGAGCCAGAGGACTTCACATGACCACTGCAGCTGATCAACATCCCCAGCTGTTGCCTATGTCCCCAGCCGGTCTCCTTCCTTATCCTTGAGCCAGAGGACTTCACATGACCACTGCAGCCGATCAATGTCCCCAGCTGTTGCCTATGTCCCCAGCCGGTCTCCTTCCTTATCCTTGAGCCAGAGGACTTCACATGACCACTGCAGCCGATCAATGTCCCCAGCTGTTGCCTATGTCCCCAGCCGGTCTCCTTCCTTATCCTTGAGCCAGAGGACTTCACATGACCACTGCAGCCGATCAATGTCCCCAGCTGTTGCCTATGTCCCCAGCCGGTCTTCCTTATCCTTGAGCCAGAGGACTTCACATGACCACTGCAGCTGATCAACATCCCCAGCTGTTGCCTATGTCCCCAGCCGGTCTTCCTTATCCTTGAGCCAGAGGACTTCACATGACCACTGGAGCCGATCAACGTCCCCAGCTGTTGCCTAAGTCCCCAGCTGGTCTCCTTCCTTATCCTTAAGCCAGAGGACTTCACATGACCACTGCAGCCAATCAACAACCACTGATTAACTGAAGCGGTCTTGCGATGTCCAACAGTAGAGAAAACGAGGAGTCTGGTGGAGAGCATTGGAGGCAGTGTGGTAGAACAACAGAGTCTTAGTAGCAAAGTGTTTTTAATAAAGCCGGTCCAACAATCAGCTGATTCCTGTAAGCCAGGCGTCTGTAAGCCATGATGATCAGATGTTATTACAGGGGGAACCTAATGGCAGCGATATATTATAGATATGGCTATGGGAACTGCTTTGTTGGAAGAGAAAATAATTGAAAACCTACAGAACTAAAACTGATCAAATCTGCATTGATTTAGAGAACACCATTAGTTAAATGTAATAGTGACTGCAGCAAAAAAATCTTCCAAATGCATTTACATAGTTACATAGTTATTAAGGTTGAAAGAAGACTGTAAGTCCATCTAGTTCAACCCATAGCCTAGCCTAACATGCCCTAACATGTTGATCCAGGGGAAGGCAAAAAAACCCATGTGGCAAAGAGTAACTCCACCATGGGGAAAAAAATTCCTTCCCGACTCCACATACGGCAATCAGACTAGTTCCCTGGATCAACGCCTTATCAAGGAATCTAGTGTATATACCCTGTAACATTATACTTTTCCAGAAAGGTATCCAGTCCCCTCTTAAATTTAATTAATGAATCACTCATTACAACATCATACGGCAGAGAGTTCCATAGTCTCACTGCTCTTACAGTAAAGAATCCGCGTCTGTTATTATGCTTAAACCTTCTTTCCTCCAGACGTAGAGGATGCCCCCTTGTCCCTGTCTCAGGTCTATGATTAAAAAGATCATCAGAAAGGTCTTTGTACTGTCCCCTCATATATTTATACATTAACATAAGATCACCCCTTAGTCTTCGTTTTTCCAAACTAAATAGCCCCAAGTGTAATAACCTGTCTTGGTATTGCAGACCCCTCAGTCCTCTAATAACCTTGGTTGCTCTTCTCTGCACCCGCTCCAGGTCAGCTATGTCTTTCTTATACACCGGAGACCAGAACTGTGCACAGTATTCTAAGTGTGGTCGCACTAGTGACTTGTATAGAGGTAAAATTATGTTCTCCTCATGAGCATCTATGCCTCTTTTAATACATCCCATTATTTTATTTGCCTTTGTAGCAGCTGCCTGACACTGGCCACTGAATATGAGTTTGTCATCCACCCATACTCCCAGGTCTTTTTCATTGACGGTTTTGCCCAGAGTTTTAGAATTAAGCACATAGTTATACATCTTATTACTTCTACCCAAGTGCATGACCTTACATTTATCCCCATTAAAGCTCATTTGCCATTTATCAGCCCAAGCTTCTAGTTTACATAAATCATCCTGTAATATAAAATTGTCCTCCCCTGTATTGATTACCCTGCAGAGTTTAGTGTCATCTGCAAATATTGAAATTCTACTCTGAATGCCCCCTACAAGGTCATTAATAAATATGTTAAAAAGAAGAGGGCCCAATACTGACCCCTGTGGTACCCCACTGCTAACCGCGACCCAGTCCGAGTGTGCTCCATTAATAACCACCCTTTGTTTCCTATCCCTGAGCCAGCTCTCAACCCACTTACACATATTTTCCCCTATCCCCATTACTCTCATTTTATGTAACAACCTTTTGTGTGGCACCGTATCAAAAGCTTTGGAAAAGTCCATATATACTACGTCCACTGGGTTCCCTTGGTCCAGTCCGGAACTTACCTCTTCATAGAAGCTGATCAAATTAGTCTGACATGAACGGTCCCTAGTAAACCCGTGCTGATACTGGGTCATGAGGTTATTCCTCTTCAGATACTCCAGCATAGCATCCCTTAGAATGCCCTCCAGGATTTTACCCACAGTAGAGGTTAAACTTACTGGCCTATAATTACCGAGTTCAGTTTTTGTCCCCTTTTTGAATATTGGCACCACATTTGCTATACGCCAGTCCTGTGGTACAGACCCTGTTATTATGGAGTCTTTAAAGATTAAAAATAATGGTCTATCAATGACTGTACTTAGTTCCTGCAGTACTCGGGGGTGTATCCCATCCGGGCCCGGAGATTTGTCAATTTTAGTTATTTTTAGACGCCGCTGTACTTCCTGCTGGGTTAAGCAGGTGACATTTAATGGGGAATTTTTATCACTAGTCATTTTGTCTGCCATGGGATTTTCTTTTGTAAATACTGATGAAAAAAAGTCATTTAGCATATTGGCTTTTTCCTCATCCTCATCCACCATTTCACCCAGACTATTTTTAAGGGGGCCAACACTGTCATTTTTTAGTTTCTTACTATTTATATAGTTAAAGAATATTTTGGGATTATTTTTACTCTCTCTGGCAATGAGTCTCTCTGTCTCAATCTTTGCTGCCTTGATTTGCTTTTTACAGAATGTATTTAATTTTCTGTATTTATTTAATGCCTCCTCACTACCTACTTCCTTTAATTCTCTAAATGCTTTCTTTTTGTCCCTTATTGCGCCCCTTACAGCTCTATTTAGCCATATTGGTTTCCTCCTATTTCTAGTATGTTTATTCCCATACGGTATATACTGTGCACAGGTCCTATCCAGGATGCTAATAAATGTCTCCCATTTTCTTTGTGTATTTTTGTGTCTCAGGATATCGTCCCAGTTAATTGCACCAAGATCCTCTCTCATCCGTTGGAAATTTGCCCTCCTGAAGTTTAGTGTCCTTGTCACCCCCCTACTACCCATCTTATTAAAGGTTACATGAAAACTTATTATTTTGTGATCACTATTCCCCAAGTGACCCCCAACACTTATATTTGATATGCGGTCTGGCCTGGTGGTTAATATTAGGTCTAGCAGTGCCCCCCTCCTTGTTGGGTCCTGAACCAGTTGTGAAAGGTAATTATCTCTCATAGTTGTCAAAAACCGATTACCTTTGCTAGAACTGCAGGTTTCTGTTCCCCAATCCCAATCAGGGTAGTTGAAGTCCCCCATAATAATGACTTCTCCTTGAGTCGCAGCTTCATCTATTTGCTTTACGAGGATATTCTCCATTGCTTCCATTAGTTTTGGAGATTTATAACAAACCCCTATCAGTAATTTATTATTTTTTCCCCCTCCCCTTATCTCCACCCACAGGGACTCCACATTTTCATTAGATTCACCTATATTATCACGCAGGATGGGTTTTAAGGTCGATTTTACATATAGACACACCCCTCCCCCTCGCTTATCTGTACGGTCATTTCTGAACAGACTATAGCCCTGCAAGTTAACAGCCCAGTCATGGCTCTCATCCAGCCACGTCTCAGATATCCCCACCATATCATAATTATGCTCCAACAACATTAGTTCTAATTCGTCCATTTTGTTGGCGAGGCTTCTGGCATTAGTATACATGCACTTGATGTTACTCTCTGTACCTCTATTCTTTCTTAAATTATTAACTGTTCTAACCCCACCCCCCATGCCACCGCCACCCCCAACTTCCTTATTTGTGCCCAGGTCTCTATCTGCACTATCTTCCCCTCCTATAAAATGAATACCCTCCCCCCCAATCCCTAGTTTAAACACTCCTCCAACCTTCTAACCATTTTCTCCCCCAGCACAGCTGCCCCTTCCCCATTGAGGTGCAGCCCATCCCTAGCGTAGAGCCTGTAGCCCACTGAGAAGTTGGCCCAGTTCTGCAGGAACCCAAACCCCTCCTTCCTACACCAATTCTTGAGCCACTTATTAACCTCCCTAATCTCCCGTTGCCTCTCTGGCGTGGCACGTGGTACAGGCAGTATTTCGGAAAATACCACGTTGGAGGTCCTTGCTTTCAGCTTGCAGCCTAATTCCCTGAAATCATCTTTAAGGACCTTCCACCTACCTCTAACTTTGTCATTTGTGCCAATGTGCACCATGACCGCTGGGTCCTCACCAGCCCCTCCCAGTAATCTGTTATTTATTATTATGTTATTTATTACCAATTCTTTATTCAATTCAATTATGTTATTTATTACCAATTCTTTTAATGATCTGATCAATTACTATTGATCAATTCGGCTGATAATTAAGTCAAGCCTTCCAAGCTGAAGTAAGGGTCAGGGTAGGGTCACGCGACCATTTTCTCCACATTCGAGAACACCGCTCCGATAATTCTGATCACACTTTCTGGCATCAGTTTTTTTCGGACGTGTAGATGAAAAAAGTTTCTCCATCTTCTCTATTCTGTCAGTCCTTGATAATCAGACTGCACTCAGATGTCATCCGAGCGCGGTCCTATTTTTTTCACGGACCTACAGACTTTCATTGTTAATTTTTGGTCTGACTCAGATCAAAATCGGAAGTCTCACATTTTTTTCACAGACCACTTGGTCCAAGAAAATAACCGAAAAAGGGTGTACAGCCCTATAAACTATCAAAGGTGTGAGTACTATTAGAGATGAGCGGACCCATTGAAGTTCGGATTCTGGTACACAACCCGAATGTTCGGTTATGTACCCGAACTTGAACCAGAGCCCGATCCCCATTGAAAACAATGGGGACCAGAAGTTTTGAGCTGAAAAAATAATCTTTTGAAAAAAAAAATCAGTCTGCGCGAGCAATAATAAAGTGCAGCAGCCGCAGGGCACTCAAATACTTGGAAATCGCTGTGCAGCAAAATACAGGAACCATTTATAACAGTTGCCAATATTTCAATGGAGGGTTTCCATTCGGTGATCTTTAGCTGTTACAAAACTACAACTCCCAGCAAGCTGGGAATAGTACAGTACTTTTACATTAACTGGAGAACCCCAGGTTGATGACAATGGACGGCAAGTCCCTAATTGACAGCAGTATGCAGATTCTACATCTTTGCTGCAGCCAATTAAACAATGATCAGCAGGAAGCGCCAGAGCAGCAGGAAGCGCCAGAGGAGCAGAGCTAAGACAGCAGAGGATTTACCAGGCAAATAAAATAGAGTATCATTCATTATTTTACTATATTTCCTACTTTCCAATTATGTTTCCCTTTAACTTTTAATTATATGACCATTTTTGCATACAAAAATCTACATTCGAGACTAAGTTGTGACATATCAGAAGATAGAATTAATGGTTGTCTGGAGACTGAGAAATTAATTGTATGTTACAATGAAAAGGATATGGTGGCTACTGCAGCACTGAGCCCATTTTGTTCTCATCAGTCTCAGTTTAATTCAAGACAGAAGCTCATCAAAGGAATCGGTAACCACATTTTTGCTACGCCATCTGAGAGCAGCATAATAGATGGGCAGAGACCCTGATTCCAGCGTTGTATCACTTACTTTACTGGAAGTTTTGATTAAAAACTGTTTTCTCTGCTGCAGATCTACCAGTTCTCTGAGTGCTGAGCCCTGTGTAACCCATCCCACACCACTGATTGGTGTACACTGTGCATAGGCAGAAAGCTGACAGTCAGTAGTGGGGATGCAGCGCCTCAGAGTCCTGGTCGTTGCAGTACTGTGGCTCCGCCCCTAAGGGGGGCTATGGTACGTCTGATGGCACTGAAGGAGTTCATCTGACCAGGTATCACAGACACCAATACATTTCACAGTCGGGCCTCCAGGGGGAGCTAAGGGTACTATGTATTAGGCCACTCCTCACAGTCTGGTAAAACTGGGGGTCAGGCAGGAAGTTAGAGAGAACGCTGACTGGGTTGGAACCAGGCAACACCTTGTGGCAGAGGGTGTTGTAGGGGAAGATTCGGTAGGGTCCCTGTCAGGGGTGGGATCCTGACAGAGGCCTGGCGAGCAAAGAGAAGGCTACGGGACCGCGCCTGCACTTGATAGCGGCGGTACCCCAAGAAAGGACAAGAAGCGAGGTATATTGTGCTGAGTGAGAAACGAGATCAAAGCAAGAAGGAGAAACACCAGTAGGAGTCGTGCTGTAAGATCGAGGCAACATCCTACTCAGGTGCAAACAACCGGCGGCCGGAACGCCGAGGAGGTACAGAGCTCTTAGGCTACGTTCACATTTGCGGTCGGCGCCGCAGCGTCGCCGCATGCGTCATGCGCCCCTATATTTAACATGGGGGCGCATGGACATGCGTCGCACTTGCGTTTTGCGCCGCATGCGTCCCTGCGGCGCCCGCGTCCGGGCGCAGAGGACGCAGCAAGTTGCATTTTTGCTGCGTCCAAAATCAATGAAAAAAAGGACGCATGCGGCGCAAAACGCAGCGTTGTGCATGCGTTTTGCTGCGTTTTTGTTTGCGTTGTGCGTTGCGGCGCCGACACTGCGGCGCACAACGCAAATGTGAACGTAGCCTAAGCCATACTTCAAACCAACGGCAGGACAGTCAGTCACAGGCGGGCTGTCTCACCTAAATCACCTACGCAGACATAGGGGGCAACCTTTGGAGAGGGGCGACTCTAGGGTCCCGGAAGAGCTCCGAGCCTACCCGTCATACGGGTGCGTCCCAACCATAACACCAGGGAGGGACGGAGGATTAGCAGAAGATCATCTAATCGAGTTGTGAGGGAACACGAGAAACAGACACAACAGTTGTGGGGACTATCCCGTAAGCTCAGCAGGGGAGGACCACAACACATAGCGCTAGCAGGAAGGCACAGATTTCCACCTGCAAGGAGAACTCTGGAGGTGCCATCGGACCGGCCGGACTTGCGCAGCCTGGTTAACCGTATTCCGGATTGAGGACTTTGAGACCTTCAGGAAAGAGGTAAAGAGACTGCAACCTGGTGTCCTCGTTATTAACTGCGACCGGCACTACACCGCACCACTACCACCATCTACATCTATCACTGTACGCCCCTCAGCAGGGTCACGGACCGGGTCTAGCCACCGTGACAACCCCAGAGCAGAGACTCACAGGCCCGGTACCGGGTACCCCTCGGCCCTGCGGCAGTGGGGGCGCTGCAGGGACATAGTTGGTCTACATAGCAGCAGGTTTCCTATTCCTCTAGTGATAATTTCCTGATATAATTTTATAAAAACTACAGCAGGCAGCCTAGTAAGTGACACATCACTGGAATCAGGATCTCTGTCTCTGCATAATGCGGCTCTCAGATTTTATAACAAAATCCTGGTGATAGATTCCCTTTAAGCCACATTGCTCAGTTGGGATGATTCTAAAACTATGATCCCCTTTCTACTCCACTTCACAAAGAGAGAAAATAGTTATAAAGACCACCATGGGCCCCCAATGCCAAGTAGATCATGGCTTTGGTTTGCCTTGGTTGTTTGGACCTGACACAAACTGATGGTGGAAGTCTCAAAGAGATTTCTAAGCACATAGGTCCACATTCACTTTAGCTATAGCCGCCATCATTTCCGATCCTCCATCTTACTGTCCTGCTCATCTCATCACAGACGTCTTTGTTGATATCAACTCGAACTGTACGGCTATAAATAATCCAGGTAAATCGTGTCTGTGATGCCCAAATGTTGTGCGCACTGTGTCTGATAGCCTACGCCGTCTGGTATAATTATAAACTGAAAAATAATGTTTTCTTCCACAAAGCAGCTGCTCATTTCTTCTATTAAAGGAGTATTCCCATCTCCCAATATGTAGTAGGTGTAATAATAATAATATTGGCAAATACCTCTTATTAGAAATGTAGTATAGTTCTTCTGATATGCTATGTCTCTTTCCTCATGTGCAGGCACTGCAGGACCTTAGGTATCCATGACTACAACCACTGATATAGTGACAGCTAGTTGCTACTGGTCATAACCATGGATACCTAAGGTCCTGTAATGCATGCACATGAGGCAGAGCGAATCAGAAAAACTATACTACATTTCTAATTGGAGGTATTTGCTAATTTTATTATTATTACACTTACTATGCATTGGAATAGGATCTTGGAGCTGGGAACACCCCTTTAAGCCTGATGGGGGTGAAGATGCCTCCTTACTCCCTTCTCCTTATACTGTGTTCCAAATTATTATGCAAATTGGATTTAAGTCTCGTAAAGATTTAATTGTTTTGTTTTTCAAATAAACTCGTGGATGGTATTGTGTCTCAGGGCTCAATGGATCATTGAAATCAATCTTAAACACATGTAATAATTAGTTTTCCAGGTGATTCTAATTAAAGGAAAACTACTTAAAAATGATGTTCCACATTATTAAGCAGGTCACAGGTTTCAAGTAATATGGGAAATAAAAAAGATCTCTCTGCTGCTGAAAAGCGTTAAATAGTGCACTGCCTTGGACACTGTATGAAAAGATTAGATAGTTCACGAAAACTTAAGAGTGATCATCGTACTGTGAAGAGATTTGTGATTGAAATAGAGCACAGACAGAGTTCATGCAGATAAAGGCATAATGAGGAAGGTTTCTGCCAGACAAATTCATTGGATTAAGAGAGCAGCTGCCAAAATACCATTACAAAGCAGCAAACAGTTATTTGAAGCTGCTGCTGAATCTAGGCTCTAGACCAGAGGTCTCACACTGCATTCCTCGAGGGCCGCAAACAGGTCCTATTCTCAGGATTTCCTTGTATTGCACAGGTGATAATTTAATCACCTGCACAGATAACGATTTCAGCACTTTGTGCAATGCTAAGGAAATCTTGAAAACAAGCATGGTTTGAGGCCCTCGAGGAATGCAGTTTGAGACCCCTGCTCTAGACCATCAGAGATGTTATTTTGATGGCTGTAATTCCATATACCACCAGAGATGTTGGTACTGAATTCTTCAATAACTTATACCAGTAAAAGCATTGGTATTAATCCCTTCTATAATTTGGATTACTAAAGATTTGATTTTTACTTATGAAGTATACTAAAACACTAGGACACAAATGGTGAGTGGAGTTGGTGAAGATAGCCTTGGGATGCTGGGGTAAATCGAGAAGATCTGGGTAAGTCATACATATTTCTAGGCTAGCAAAGTAGAGTTGTGTTCTAAGATTGCAATGTAGTCGCGTTACTACGAGACCTCTCGAGGCGTCTGTCTTATTTCCATTTCCTCCTCCATATCGACAGGCTACATACAGAAACTTCCTTAGATGTCTGCTTCATTATGATTAGCAATCATGGAACACTTACAAAGTTATAGATAATACTTCTATACTGTATTTTTAATAATTTCCCACTAAAGTCATATGAAGGTGGAAAAGTCCTTTGATAGAAGCTGATTTCATACCTGTGCTATTATTCCTTATAGGAGAAAAGATGATGGCTGGTGCGGATGATGACAAGCGCAGACTGCTGACGGACTGATGGAGCTGGCGTGCTGTTAGGTGTAGGCTTTTATAGTTGCATCTGATTGATATTGATTATGTGCCATCAGACATGGTTGGGCAGGGGAATTGAGGATTTAAATTAATTGGAATTCTTCTTTGAAGGCAAGCAGAAGTCAGATACTCGACTGCCTGAGATTCTGTCAAAAGTACTGAATCATCAGCGCACACTGGGAGAATCATTGCAGCCTCACTCATCTCATCTGCTCCCATGTGGTGGAACGCTACGAAACACTGGGATCGGAGCACCTGGCTGCACATCACAGAGGATGCCGTGTGACCTTCACTATTTTATTTTTAAGATTCTATTGAAATGAAAGGCACATTTTTTATAATAGATGAAAGAAATTACACAGCAGCACTCATCTCTATAGTATAAATGCAAAATATTACAAATACCGTTAACATCAACATTACAGCATATATTCCTTCATGGGGCTGTCTCCTTTCAGAAATTGTTTATCCTCAGCTGCGGTTTGTTACGAAAAACAAACCGCTTTATAGTCACTGCCCCCAGGTCAAGTGGTGAGTGTCCTGGTGTCTGGTCTTGGCTGCAGTGCTTACGTCACTTCAACATCGCTGCAGTCAATCAGTGAGCTCAGCAGCTGAGGGACACATGGATTGGCTGTGAACGTGACATCATTGAGCTCAGCGGCTCTGAGGGAGCACTGATTGGCTGTGGACATGACATCACAGAGCTCAGCGGCTCTGAGGGGAGCACTGATTGGCTGTGGACGTGACATCATTGAGCTCAGCGGCTCTGAGGGGAGCACTGATTGGCTGTGGACGTGACATCATTGAGCTCAGTGGCTCTGAGGGGAGCACTGATTGGCTGTGAATGTGACATCATTGAGCTCAGCGGCTCTGAGGGGACACTGATTGGCTGTGGACATGACATCAGAGAGCTCAGCAGCTCTGATGGGAGAACTGATTGGCTGTAGTTGTTACATCAGTGAGCTCAGCGGCTCTTATGGGGCACTGATTGTCTGTCAATGTGACATCTGTGAGCTCAGAAACTCTGAGGGAGGAACTGATTGGCTGTGGACGTGACATCAGAGAGCTCAATGGCTCTGAAGGAGACACCAGCGTGATATCAAAGCGCTCAGCAGCTCTGATGGGGGACACTGATTGGCTGTGAATGTAACATCAGTGATCTTAGCGGGTCTGAGGGGGGCACTGATTGGTTGTGGATGTGACATCAGAGAGGTCACACACAGTTCTGAGCGGGGCACTGATTGTTTGTGGATGTGACATCAGAGAGGTCACACACAGTTCTGACGAGGGCACTGATTGGCTGTGGATGCTACATCAGTGCCACTGCCAATTCCGAACACCGGAAGCAGCGCCATAGACTCGTCAAAAGAGGTGAAAGAGAGGTGCAAAACTAAGTCTGTGTTCACATAGAGCTTTTGAAGTACTGAAAAATGAGTTTGTCAAGCTGATCCTGCATCAGGACATTCAATTTTTCATGGATTTTATGCAGTTCTTCTTTTTTTGTAGCGGTTTTAAAAAGTTTTAGTAGAGTTTTTCCCTGAAGCATTATTTTTGCAGTCTTTTGATTGGAAATGTGCAATTTTCTCCTAGGACCGAGTTTGTCTGAGGAAATAAAATTGCAGCATACAAGATTTGCATCTGATATTTGGATTGCATTAGTCACGCATGTCTATTGGTCCATGGAAAGCATTGGACCGTGGTTTGATTTTCATGGCCTGAATAGAGAAGATTGAGAATTTTTTTTCCCATCTTCTCCACATCTGAGAAAATTGGATCACACTATGATCACACTCTGATCAGAGTGTGATTAGCATAATTTTCCAGAAACACTTGGATGAGAGAAAATATGCTGGTGTGATCCTTCCCTTACTCCAGTATTCCCGCTGTGTTCCTGGAGTAATGATGTCCCATTCATCATATGTAGAAGGAAAAAAGACCAGCTCAACCTTATCGAGGAACAATCGGCACAGAAATCCACGATCTACACTACTGCTCAGCGCCCAGTATTTCCAGAAGAAGGAAAGATCCAGCTTCCGATAGAGGTATATATGAACCTAATTCCCTTATTGCAAAAAAATTAAAATATTTGACAAGAAGATGAGTGGGGGACTTGAGGGTTTCATCACTAAATGCATTTTGAGCGCTACGGTTTGAAGAAATTAGTAATTCAAAACGAGTCTAAGAGCACAATGAAGCTCTTGAAACCCAACCAAATCTAAGAGAGCAGGTAGAACTCGAAACGAAACCAAATCTAAGAGAGCAGGTAGTGCTTGAAACTCAACCAAATCTAAGAGAGCAGGTAGTGCTCGAAAAACAACCAAATCAAAGAGAGCAGGTAGTGCTCGAAACTCAACCAAATCTAAGAGAGCAGGTTGTACTCGAAACTAAACCAAATCTAAGAGAGCAGGTAGTGCTCGAAAAACAACCAAATCAAAGAGAGCAGGTAGTGCTCGAAACTCAACCAAATCTAAGAGAGCAGGTAGAACTCGAAACTAAACCAAATCTAAGAGAGCAGGTAGTGCTTGAAACTCAACCAAATCTAAGAGAGCAGGTAGTGCTCGAAAAACAACCAAATCAAAGAGAGCAGGTAGTGCTCGAAACTCAACCAAATCTAAGAGAGCAGGTTGTACTCGAAACTAAACCAAATCTAAGAGAGCAGGTAGCACTCGAAACTCAACCAAATCTAAGAGAGCAGGTAGTGCTCGAAACTCAACCAAATCTAAGAGAGCAGGTAGTGCTTGAAACTCAACCAAATCTAAGAGAGCAGGTAGTGCTCAAAAACAACCAAATCAAAGAGAGCAGGTAGTGCTCGAAACTCAACCAAATCTAAGAGAGCAGGTTGTACTCGAAACTAAACCAAATCTAAGAGAGCAGGTAGCACTCGAAACTCAACCAAATCTAAGAGAGCAGGTAGTGCTCGAAACTCAACCAAATCTAAGAGAGCAGGTAGTGCTCGAAACTCAACCAAATCTAAGAGAGCAGGTTGTACTCGAAACTAAACCAAATCTAAGAGAGCAGGTAGCACTCGAAACTCAACCAAATCTAAGAGAGCAGGTAGTGCTCGAAACTCAACCAAATCTAAGAGAGCAGGTTGTACTCAAAACTAAACCAAATCTAAGAGAGCAGGTAGTGCTCAAAACTCAACCAAATCTAAGAGAGCAGGTAGTGCTCGAAACTCAACCAAATCTAAGAGAGCAGGTAGTGCTCAAAACTCAACCAAATCTAAGAGAGCAGGTAGCGCATGAAACTCAACCAAATCTAAGAGAGCAGGTAGTGCTCGAAACTCAACCAAATCTAAGAGAGCAGATTGTACTCGAAACTCAACCAAATCTAAGAGAGCAGGTTGTACTCGAAACTAAACCAAATCTAAGAGAGCAGGTAGTGCTCGAAACTCAACCAAATCTAAGGGAGCAGGTAGTGCTCGAAACGCGTCTCATGATGAGACCCCCAAGTTTCCCCTTCACAACTTGGACTGTTAGTGTGCAATTGTTAATCTTCTTGTCAAATATTTTTTATTTTTTGCAAAAAAAAAAATGAATGGAAGTAATGGGTCCTCCAGAGAGAAACACCCTGGCCAACTGGTTCATGAATGCAGGACTCCCCTTTATTCTAAACCAATTAGTAGGGTATTTAAAAATGGCTTAAAATCATCCACATTTAGACTCTTAATTCATCCAAGACACAGAGGAGCCAGGTTAGATACAAAGGGGCTGGCCGGCTCTTAAGGGATAACCAGACTGCACTTTGCTGATATGTTGAAGACAATTTTTTTCCGAGTCTTCATATTCTTGCTGTGTTGTGATAGGAAATAAAAGAGCACAAAGGGAAAGAAGATGTGGAACCAACAGAGGATTTGGCAGCTGTGGGACTTGAAGAAGGCAACTAGTAAACTTCTGCCAAGCTTCACTGCAGTGACCGCGTATCCTCATTTTGACAGCTTGTCACATCAGGCTTCATCCCCATTAACCTGTCCTGGACGTGCAGGGTCACCTAATACGATTCCAAATGAGAACCTGCCAGATACTGAAGACAAGCTCCAGAAAAATCAATGGAGAAAAAAGCTCAAAACTAAGAGACAGAAACAATGGGATAATAACCAGCCGTCTATGAACCATTGTTTCCACATGGATTATAGGCTTAGCGTTCCTGCAGGGTCTACTTGCAGAACAAGGCATACTAAGCATTCCTCGCCAACACGGAACTGGAATGGAATTGTGATTACAAGAAAATTACCTACTGTTTAAATTAGTATTTTTTTCTCTTATTATCACAATCTTTATAAAAAAAAATAAAAATTAAGCATTCTTTCACTTTTCACACTAGCCATTAGGGATTTTTTTTAGATTCATACTTTCTGTTATCATTATCAGCAGAGGCAGGATTACAATGACAGGTGACACCTCTATACACAGATGATAAAACAGGATCCCATCAATGACAATAGGCGATGTCACAGTTCCGTCTGTCTTTACAATGACCTTTGCACACATTCATTAGAAGCTTCATTACAAAAGATAGGGCCAAATTATGATGATTGTGGCTATGTACGTGTGTTGTTTCCTGAAACAACAGGAAGTTGGAGTCTAAAAGAGCCCAAGAAAAAAAAATGATTATATTTCTTTAGGAATTTGTTTGCCTAAACCTTCCATTCCTGGGACTGACATCTTACAGGACAATCATGTGAGGCTGCAGCCTCCTGCCCAGTTTGTCTGATAGGATTAAGGAAGCAGTGGTATGAGCACCGAACCAGGGTTAGGTAAAACCTATTACTGGCACTGACACCAAGAAGCTAGTGGCTTAGATAGGATCAAGGAAACAGAGATACAAGGACTGAACCAGTGATAGATAAAACCTATAACTGGCACTGACAGCAAGAAGCTAGAGGCTTAGATATGATCATGAAAGCAGATGTATGAGGATGAGAACTGAACCAGGGTTAGGTTAAACCTATAACTGGCACTGACAGGAAGAAGCTAGGGGTTTAGATAGAATTAAGGAACCAGAAGTATGATGAGGACTGAACAAGGGTTAGGTTAAATCTATAACTGACCCTGACAGGAAGAAGCTAGGGGCTTAGATATGATCAAGAAAGCAGATGTATGAGGATGAGGACTGAACCAGGGTTAGGTAAAACCTAGAACTGGCACTGCCAGCAAGAAGCTAGGGGTTTAGATAGAATTAAGGAACCAGAGGTACGAGGACTGAACCAGGGTTAGGTTAAACCTATAACTGGCCCTGACAGGAAGAAGCTAGTGGCTTGAATAGTGTATGGTCCTGTCTAAGGCTCGGACCAGAGAGTTAATGGGGAATTAACCTACAAGCTCCCTGGTGGGTTCCACCAACACTCTCGGAATGCCAATCAGAAGAAAAAAGAGAGTGCAGACATAGATGTTCCAGGTTCTTCTTGTTAGTCATCTCCTTTAAGTGGTGAATATAATTGGATTTACACCTATACATTAGCATTACCGCTCCTTCCCAGAAAACTGAATAGAATTACGGGCAAATATAAAAAATATCAGAGCTTAACTTATTGTTAATGACTATAAAATTGACCCGTGGTTACAGTACAAGTGCATGTTGGATAGTATCTGAAATAGTTTCCTTCTACAAAGGATCTAAATCTGTTCTCCCTTAATGGTGATAAAATGATTTCTATAAAGCCTAAAAGAATGACTTCTGGACGGCCCCAGCAGACGTCTATAACTCACTGGGAGACAAGAATTGCCAGTTTTAAATGTGAATAAGAGGCTTTAACACATGATTTAATACAATGGATTTTTTCCCGAATGGACTATTTGTCACATGCGGCACAAACACCGGAATTATGCAGAACAATTAAAATAACAATGCATCTGAATTACAGCAATCACAATTTATGTCGGGGCTGACAACGTAAATCAGAGGCGCTGTACTGTAGCAGCTTAGGATATTTTGGAATCGATAATCTTAGGTATGATTTCATTTATCCTCGCTCCCCCAACATGCAAAACACAGAATATGCGATAACATTTATCAGCCCTGGCACAAATCCCTAACAGACTGAGACATTTCAGATCTTCCAGTAACAGTATTGTAGCCCGGAGAGTCCAGGGAGCTTCGCCTCTGTGTGACAGATAAGGCTTCACTTATTTTGGAAGGGATTTCACAGCCCGCTGCAAATAAATGACTTTTTTTAAAGCAGGAAAAGTCAAGCAGACATGTTGTTGTGCACATCATTATTGGCTCTTCGGTGTTTTCACGTCTTCTGAACTGTTGGTTCTAGATACAGATTCGCAGAACTGCAGCCACCGCCGGAGACTCCCTGAGTGTCAGACCAGCAGCGCTCTTCGACTCTTTATTTCGTTGCCTTGAAGGAGTTTCAAAGTCTTATAGACAGATATGTCCTTTCTTACTTTTCCACTTGGCTTAAGATATCCTAAGATTAATGGTGCGAGATGTCCAGCTTTGGGAAAAAAAATTGCATTACTCTGCCGCATAATTTTTTGTTCCAAAGCTAATCTTACACCACTACTCTCGAGCCAAGAGGATAGAGTAAGAAGGACATATCTGTATTTCAATGTATTTATCATTTATTTCCATTTCCTATAGAACGCCAACATATTCTACAGCCAAGGACATGTAGAAGTGCGGACATTTGCAATATGCCGGCTCCTACAGTCAGACCCCGTCCCTCTTCTGTCTTGAATCCTACTGAGTACTCTTGATCACCTTCGAATCCTATGTTGACGGTACTATTTAATCTATTCAATTAAATTAAATCTAGTTAATCTATTAATTAAATTATTTAATTAATTCAATAATTAATTTAATTATTTAATTAAACTAAATTAAATAACGTAATTTAATTCACAATCTATTCTTTATGCACAATATTATAATCAGGCAGGTCTCTTTATTAAACTCATTTTCTAAAATGTTGGCAGTAACATCATTTTGGTGTCATGATGGCGGCTTTGCTCACCGTAGAGGTAGATAGTATGGAACCTATGAAGAAGGGGGCAAATTCCTGGTTGGATAATCTTAATTCTGGTCAATAATGACCCTAATTCCAACAGAGAATGTACCCCCAAACAGGATGGATCACTCAGTTGTAGGTCGAATTTATGTAAATCCTCTTCTTTTCTATCCAGAATATCCCAACATTTGCGGGGATTGTTTCCAAAAAAATCATGACAGTCCCAGCAAATTCAGGACTGTTGGCAACTACCGCTTGCCTGGCCTTAGGCTAGAAGTCTGCAGTCACTCCATGTGACTGCAGACTTGTGAATCCTCACATTGTGTTCACTGCATGCTGCGAGGATTCTCTGCTGTCAGTACTAGGACCAGGCGCTCATGTGACAACAAATATGCAATGTGATTTGCATACTTCCGATCACATTCCAACTAGACATGTCCGGCCTCACACAATACAGTTGCACAGGATTCTCCGATGTCAATGTCAAGAGCGTCGAGCACACGGTATGTGATTTGCATACATGCGATAACGTGCAGACTAGACGTATGCAGCCTCACCCAATACAAGTGTACAGAGCGAGGCCTGACATGTCTAGTTGGAATGTGGCCGGAAGTATACAAATTGTATACTTGCGGTCACATGACTGTCTGCTTCTGGAGCTGGCACCAGAGAGTCCTCACAGCGCGCAGAGGTTTCATAAGTCTGCAGTCGCATAGAATGGCCTAAGGCCAGACAACCCCTTTAAGATACGCTGTAGTTGCCAACAGTCCTCAATTTGCTGGGACTGTCAATAAATTGGAAGCAAATGTGGAGGTATTCTGGGAAGAAAAGAAGACGATTAACATAAATCTGACCTATGACTGGATGATCCCACCTGGTTGGGGGTACATTCCCTGATGGGATTAGGATCATTCACGATCAGAGCTGTGAGTTGGACTTACACATTTTGACATTGCCAAAATCAACGTGCACTAGTTCCCCCATTCAAGTCCCCCCTCCATAAGCCAGATGGAAAGCCTCTCTATGAGATCATCTCACATTCAGGAGGACTCAAACCCTTCATGTTTTATATGGACGTCCATTTATTTAAATACCCTCCATGTAACACTACTGGTTGTCCACTGTGGGAGTGGTGATCGGATGGCCAAGGCTTACGAGGGACAAAAACTCCACTAAAGTAAAAACTTTAAGGTAATTGATGTATTTTCCAACATTATAACATGTCTGTGCTTTATGGTTTATCCATTATTATACTGTGTGCGTGCTCTTTTAGTTTATTATAATATCAATCCACAGTGACAGATAAATTGGCCACACAGTCGGCAGCATACAGTGACTCTCAAGGGGTATGCGGAAGTCTCAATATAATGTGCTATTGTCACTGGTGGTTAATTAAGCTTCACTTATCAAAATTGGCATGTGTGAAGAAGAGGGAGGGGTGCCAGGGTATTGGGTGCTGGCACAGGATGGGGAAAATAGTCTGTAGGAGACAGTACACTATATACAGAGCAAGAGCACTTCATTACACTCATAGTATAACCATCAAGGGGTTTCAGAAAACCTTTTTCCCCCTGTTGACAGTGTTGCAGCCAGGGGGACAGGGGTTTTCGGAAACCATTCAAAGTTTTAATATGAGTGTATATTCTGTAAGTCTTACTTGCCATATGAAAGTTGCATTAATATGGGTTGTTGCTGTACATGAGGTCTTCTAGTTGGCCCTGACTGGGCACCTTGGTTTGACACAATTTTTCATAAATTGGCCGCCCCTCCTGATAGAATCAGGCACATAGTGACAGTGCCGTCAGAAAAATAGTCCATGATACAAAGCACAGGGGAGGTAAAGGGTTGAGCTTAGTCTCTCTGAAGATATCAGCTGTCAATCACAGGGTGCCATGCTAAGCAGAGAAGCGTGAAATATTTCACTACTTCCAAAAATGCATTGACACCACAAGCAAAATAAGGTCAGCTGTCAGCTATCAGCAGATGTGAGGTCACTGGCTTCTGATGTGGAAGTGACCAGGGACAGAATAACATTTTAAAGGGAATCATAGAATCCTAGAATGTTAAGAGTTGGAAGGGACCTCCGGGGTCATCGTGTGCAACCCTCTGCTCAATACGGGATTTACTAAACCATCCCAGATAGATGTCTGTCCAGCCTCTGTTGGAAGACTTCCATTGAAGGAGAACTCACCACCTCTCATGGCAGCCTGTTCCACTCATTGGTCACCCTCACTGGCAAAAAGTTTTTTCTAATATCTAATCTGTATCTTCTCCCTTTCAGTTTAATTCCATTGCTTCTCGTGTTTCCATATGCAAATGAGAATAATGATGATCCCTCTACACTGTGACAGCCCTTCAGATATTTGTAGACAGCTATTAAGTCTCCTCTTAGCCTTCTTTTTTGCAAGCTAAACATTCTCAGAGCCTTTAACCGTACCTCATAGGACAGTTTACAGTCCGCTCACCATCCTGGTCGCTCTTCTCTGAACTTGCTCCAGTTTTTCAATGTCTTTTTTAAAATGTGGTGCCCAGAACTGGAAAAGTATTCCAGTTGAGGTTTGACCAAGGAGGAGTAGAGGGGGATAATTACTTCACGTGATCTAGACTCTATGCTTCTCTTAATCCATCCCAGAACTGTGTTTTGCTTTTTCTGCTGCTGCATAACACTGTTGACTCATGTGCAGCCTGTGATCTATCAGTATACCCAATCTGTCAGTGTAATCAAATCCTCCCCTCTGAATGGAGGTTTTTGACATTTAAATTATTTGACACCTTTATATCTTTTATCTTTCGCTGCATTCACAAGCATTTAGAATTTTAATCCATATGCAAATAAGGTATTAAGTGCTGTGGGTGCCACAGGGCAAGTAAGGAGCCACTGTCTCCTGAGGTTGTTTCCCTGCCCAGCATCATATCCTTTTTAAGTTGATTGATAGCTCACTTTCTGATTTTCTTGCCTGGTTCCTGGCATTACATAGACAGTGAGCTGTCAATCAAGCTTAAGAGGTTGGTGCTGGACAGTGAAAGAACCTCAGGAGGCGGTGACTCCTAATGTGCTCTGTCACACCCAGAGCACTTAACATCTCATTTGCACATGAATTAAAATTCTAATTAGTAAGGAATGCAGCAACAGTTAGAAGATATAAAGGTGCAGATGGATTTACTTTTCAAAGACTGGCATGCCCATATGTGCGGTTTGAGAGGGTTGATCTTAATTAAAGTTTCCCTTTAAGTTTAAAGGATAGGCCCTGTCAAGAATTAGCTTTAAATATGTTTGCAAAATAAATATATTGAACTTACTAATATACTTTTATTTCCAAAGGTAAATGGATCCCCTACTATTAGTATGATCCAGATTCACTTCCCAGACAGAGTTCCCTGTGTCTGTATGTGACCATAACTGTGTGGGAAGGGGGCTGTCCGTCTCTTCAATTCAATAGCTAAGCCAGCCCCTTTGTCAATTGTCACAGCCAATGCATAGACAGAGGGGATGGCTTAGCTACTAAAACAAGCAGCTTTACACACAGCTTTGATGTCATGCCACAAAGGAAACTCTCTGCAGAAAAGGAGTGACAGCTGTAGACTGAGGCACCTTTGGAAATAAAAGTATATCAGTAAGTGTAATATTTGTATATGACAAAAAAAAAATCAAAAGATAATTTTGTACAAGTGGACAACACCTTTAACAATAACTTTATAAATGAATATATACAATTAGCTCACCGTAGAAGCCAGAATTTTACTTTATGACTCTCGGATGGGACCCAGAAGATTTAAAGTTCTAAAAATCTAAATAAAAGATATTATGGAACAATTGGCGGGCACTGATATAAATAACAATAAAATATGGGAGGGGGCATTCTGAGTGTTGCTGGTGGGTGACATTATGTTTACGCCCCTCATCACACTGATAAATATGTGTGTGTCCAGATTTGATGTCATTTGGCTGTTTGGAAACTACAATTCCCAGCATGCCCAGACAGCCTGAAAACTAGTTTTGGAGTCTGACTTTGCTAATGCTAGTGCAAACCACGAATGAACAAAGTTTGTCCCATCAGCTTCAGGATACATTTTTTTGTAAATTCAGGATCCTTATTTTTCAGCAATGTTTAGACATTCAGCCGGCAAGAAAAGGATGAACGGCAAACTCATGCGCGTTACCCCTGATGACCCTAACGAAGGCGACAACACCAGCCTCAAGCACACGAGCAGATTCATCAGCTTCATAATCAGGCGCCAAAGTATAGCCAAAAAGAAACTGCAATTCTTCAATTAAAAGCGGCATGAAGAAATCAAAAATGAATAAAGAAAACGACTGTCCTTGCACAGAAGATAAATGACGGATTGCCATAGCCCAAGAGATGCAATGAAGTAGGCCACGCAAATTAGGGCAAACTCAGCCGAATCCAAAAGTTTGTGACCTCCAGAAATATTACAAGCACAGTGATGTTGTACATACATCAATTCTAGATGACATGATGCTTAGTGCTGATATTTGATCACTGTATGGCGGTAACATTCATACACTGCATTGTGAGACTTTATTTACATTATGCGGCACTACTATTGACAAATACAGCACTTTTAGAATTGTGCACAGGTTGCAGCAGATGTTTCGCCACAAAAGATCAGAGAATTGGCAGGAAAAACATCGCGCAAAATACGTACATTTTTTGATGCATTTTTGCTAGCCTTGTTTTTTTATTCCCATTCATCTCAATAGGTGAAAACACAACAAAAACGCTGAAAGAATTGACGTGCTGGAGACTTAAATAAAAGGCTTTGATGGTTCAATTGCACGAGTGTACATGATATTTCAGAAATTTCCTTCACTTTGTTGGCGCTGTAAAATGCTACATTTTTAAGCCTTGAAAAACATCACATAAAAGTCGCAGTGTGGAAAAAGGTCTAATAGGCAAATTGCTTTTTCAGAGAGGATTTGAACTCTAGCGCCACCTATTTATTGGAAGTAGCAACCCATAAAAGTCAGTAGTGACCCGCTATCGAGCCTTGCCGCATGACTTAGGATAAATGCCAAACAAGAATCTCAAATTGCAGACAAAACAGTGCTTTGGGGTACTGCCCCTCATCAGTGCAAAACATGAGGTCTGATTTGGCTAGAAGAGAGGCTTAAGACTGGGATCTAAGGGGTAACGTTTCTCCTTGTGGAGAGTGACAACCAGGCCTGGCATGTCAAAGTGAGGAGACTTTGTTGACTTTTAGGATTGCTACTTACAATAGGTGGCACTAGAGTTCAAAGCCCCTTCCTCTCTGAAGAGGCAAGTTGCATATTTCATTTCCTAAAGCAGCATGCATGGCGAATAAGTCTCCTTACTCTGACATGCCAGGCCTGGCTTGTCACTCTCCACAATGAGAAATGTTACCTCTTAGATTCCAGTCTGAAGTGTCTCACCCAGCCATATTAGATCTCACACTTTGCACTGACGAGGGGCAATACCCTCAATCACTGTCTACAAATTGAGAATCTGGCATGGCTTTTATGGTAAGTCATATTGCAAGGCTCGTTAGGGTTGATATTAACTTTTAAAATTGCTACTTCCAATAGGTCAGAGGTCCCCAACCTTTTTTGCACCAGGGACAGGCTTTAAGCAAGACCAGTTTTCCATGGCCCGGTGGGGGTGGGGCAGGGGCGGGGCTTTGGTCATATGGGGGTGGGGTTATGGAGGGATGGAGCTTAGTGCATACTTATCATATAATTATGACATTTATAATGAGAATGTGATTCAACTTACCATAGGTTCAGAATGAGTGGGAGCACCATGCTTGTTTCCCTGGTGCTCTGCACCATTATTGCCCCATAGCTGTGCCATATAGTGCTCTGCACCATTATTGCCCCATAGCTGTGCCATATAGTGCTCTGCACCGTTCATTATTGCCCCATAGCTGTGCCATATAGTGCTCTGCACCGTTTATTATTGCCCCATATGTCATGATTCCCAATGGCAGGGACATGGGCAAAAACGGACTAGCTCTAGGAAGATGGTATCTCAGGTAACCGCAATGCTGAACCTAACACGCAAATAAAAGTAGCCAGGGGGTGTGCCTACGTTGTATCCCTAGACACCTCGCGCCAGCCGGAGAGCTAACTACCCCTAGAAGAGGAATACACAGACCTGGCTTGCCTCCAGGGAAACCCCAAAAGTTATAGTAGCCCCCCACATGTAATAACGGTCAGGTAAGAGGAAAACACAAACGCAGTATGAATATAGATTCAGCAAAGTGAGGCCCTCTGACTAGATAGATGAAAATACAAAAGAGGACTTTGCGGTTACCTCAAAACCCTAAGCAGCCATCCTGAAACTACCTTAACTCCGTTATCAACTCATGACACCGGAGTAGTAATTTCAGATCACTAGAGCTTCCAGCAGCACGAGAAATATAAATGCATGCTGGACAAAACAAACGCAAAAAAGCCAAAGATTTCAACTTAGCTGAATTGCAGACTTGGAGCAGGTAGCAAGCAACAGAGATGCTCTGGTAACATTGATTGCCGGCACTAGAGTGACTGAGAAGCCAGACTAAATAGGAAACTCCCAATTTCCTGATGAAAACAGGTGCACTGGAAACACAAGACCAAAGTCAACCAGTACCACCAGTAGCCACCAGAGGGAGCCAAAAACAGAATTCACAACAGTACCCCCCCCCTTAAGGAGGGGGCACCAAACCCTCATGAGAACCACCAGGGCGATCTGGATGCGCCCTATGAAAGGCGCGAACCAAATCAGAGGCATGAACATCAGAGGCAGTCACCCAAGAATTATCCTCCTGACCGTATCCCTTCCATTTAACCAGATATTGAAGTCTCCGTCTGGAAATACGAGAGTCCAAAATCTTCTCCACAACATACTCCAATTCACCCTCCACCAGCACAGGAGCAGGAGGCTCAACAGAAGGAACAACCGGTACCTCGTACCTCCGCAACAACGACCTATGGAAGACATTATGAATGGTGAAAGATGCTGGAAGGTCCAAACGAAAAGATACAGGATTAAGAATCTCCAAAATCTTATAAGGACCTATGAACCGAGGTTTGAACTTAGGAGAAGAGACCTTCATAGGGACAAAACGAGAAGACAACCACACCAAGTCTCCAACACGGAGATGATGACACACACGACGATGACGATTAGCAAACTGCTGAGTCTTCTCCTGAGACAACTTCAAATTGTCCACCACATGACTCCAAATCCGGTGCAGTCTATCCACCACAGAATCCACTCCAGGACAATCCGAAGACTCCACCTGACCAGACGAAAAACGAGGGTGAAACCCTGAATTGCAAAAGAAAGGAGAAACCAGAGTAGCAGAACTGGCCCGATTATTGAGGGCAAACTCTGCCAACGGCAAAAAGGCGACCCAATCATCCTGATCAGCAGACACAAAACACCTCAAATACGTCTCCAAGGTCTGATTAGTTCGCTCCGTCTGGCCATTAGTCTGAGGATGGAACGCAGACGAAAAAGACAAATCAATGCCCATCCTGGCACAGAACGCTCGCCAGAACCTAGACACAAATTGAGATCCCCTGTCAGACACGATGTTTTCCGGGATACCATGTAAGCGAACCACATTCTGAAAAAATAAAGGAACCAACTCCGATGAAGAAGGCAATTTGGGCAAGGGTACCAAATGAACCATCTTAGAAAAACGGTCACACACCACCCAAATGACGGACATTTTCGGAGAAACCGGGAGATCCGAGATAAAGTCCATAGAGATGTGCGTCCACGGCCTCTTCGGAATAGGCAAGGACAACAACAATCCACTAGCCCGAGAACAGCAAGGCTTGGCCCGAGCACAAACATCACAAGACTGTACAAAGGTACGCACATCCCGAGACAGGGAAGGCCACCAGAAGGACCTGGCCACCAAATCTCTGGTACCAAAAATTCCAGGGTGGCCCGCCAACACAGAAGAATGAACCTCTGAGATGACTCTACTGGTCCACTCATCAGGAACAAACAATCTCCCAGACGGACAACGATCAGGCCTATCAGTCTGAAACTCCTGCAAAGCACGTCGCAAGTCTGGGGAGACAGCAGACAAAATCACTCCATCCTTAAGGATACCCGTAGGTTCAGAATCACCAGAGGAGTCAGGCTCAAAACTCCTAGAAAGAGCATCTGCCTTCACATTTTTCGAGCCCGGCAAGTATGAAACCACAAAATTAAACCGAGAGAAAAACAATGACCAGCGCGCCTGTCTAGGATTCAGACGCCTGGCGGACTCAAGGTAAATCAGATTCTTGTGATCAGTCAAGACCACCACCTGATGTCTAGCACCCTCAAGCCAATGACGCCACTCCTCAAATGCCCACTTCATAGCCAAGAGCTCCCGATTACCGACATCATAATTTCGCTCGGCGGGCGAAAACTTTCGAGAGAAGAATGCACATGGTCTCATCACTGAGCAATCGGGACTTTTCTGCGACAAAACCGCCCCCGCTCCAATCTCGGAAGCATCAACCTCAACCTGAAAAGGGAGCGAAACATCAGGCTGGCGCAACACAGGGGCAGAAGAAAAGCGGCGCTTAAGCTCCCGAAAGGCCTCCACAGCCGCAGAGGACCAATTGGCAACATCAGCACCCTTCTTAGTCAAATCAGTCAGAGGTTTAGCAACACTTGAAAACCCAGTTATAAATCGACGATAGAAATTAGCAAAGCCCAAGAACTTCTGAAGACTCTTCAGGGAAGTAGGCTGCGTCCAATCACAAATAGCCCGAACCTTGACAGGATCCATCTCAACAGAAGAAGGGGAAAAAATATACCCCAAAAAGGAGATCTTCTGAACCCCAAAGATACACTTTGAACCCTTTACAAACAGAGAATTGGACCGCAAAACCTGAAAAACCTTCCTAACCTGTTGAACATGCGACTCCCAGTCATCCGAAAAAATCAAAATATCATCCAAATACACAATCATAAACTTATCCAGGTATTTACGGAAAATATCGTGCATAAAGGACTGAAAGACTGAAGGAGCATTAGAAAGACCAAAAGGCATTACCAAATACTCAAAATGGCCCTCGGGCGTATTAAATGCAGTTTTCCACTCATCTCCCTGCTTGATCCGCACCAAATTATACGCACCCCGAAGATCAACCTTAGAGAACCACTTTGCCCCTTTAATACGAGCAAATAAATCAGTCAATAGTGGCAAAGGATACTGGTATTTGACTGTAATCTTATTCAACAGGCGATAATCAATACAGGGCCTCAGGGAGCCATCTTTTTTACCCACGAAAAAAAAACCTGCTCCTAAAGGGGATGAGGATGGACGGATATGTCCCTTTTCCAAGGACTCCTTAATATACTCTCGCATAGCAGCATGCTCAGGCACAGATAGATTGAACAAACGACCCTTGGGAAACTTGCTGCCCGGAATCAAGTCTATAGCACAATCGCAATCCCGGTGAGGGGGGAGAGAACTAAGTTTAGGCTCCTCAAAAACATCACCATAATCAGACAAAAATGCCGGAATTTCAGAGGGAGTAGATGAAGCAATGGAAACCAAAGGTACTTCCCCATGAGCCCCCCGACATCCCCAACTTAACACAGACATTGTTTTCCAGTCAAGGACTGGATTATGAGTTTGCAACCATGGCAATCCAAGCACTAAGACATCATGCAAGTTATGCAACACAAGGAAGCGAATCACCTCCCGATGGTCAGGAGTCATACACATAGTCACTTGTGTCCAGAACTGTGGTTTATTCCTAGCCAAAGGTGTGGAGTCGATACCCTTCAGAGGGATAGGAACTTCCAAAGGCTCTAGGCTAAACCCACAACGTCTGGCAAAGGACCAATCCATAAGACTCAAGGAAGCGCCAGAATCCACATAGGCATCCACAGTAATAGTTGATAATGAACAGATCAAAGTTACAGACAAAATAAACTTAGACTGTAAGGTGCCAATTGCAAAAGACTTATCAACCTTTTTTGTGCGTTTAGAGCATGCTGATATAACATGAGCAGAATCACCACAGTAGAAGCACAACCCATTTTTACGCCTATAATTCTGCCGTTCACTTCTGGACAGAATTCTATCACATTGCATAATCTCCGGTGCCTGCTCAGAAGACACCGCCAAATGGTGCACAGGTTTGCGCTCCCGTAAACGCCGATCAATCTGAATAGCCATAGTCATGGATTCATTCAGACCTGTGGGCGTAGGAAACCCCACCATGACATCTTTAACGGCGTCAGAGAGACCTTCTCTGAAATTCGCCGCCAGGGCGCACTCATTCCACTGAGTAAGCACAGACCATTTTCGAAATTTTTGACAATATACTTCAGCTTCATCATGCCCTTGAGAGAGGGCTAGCAAGGCCTTTTCAGCCTGAATCTCCAAATTAGGTTCCTCATAGAGCAACCCCAGTGCCAGAAAAAACGCATCCACATTGAGCAGCGCAGGATCCCCTGGCGCCAATGCAAATGCCCAATTCTGGGGGTCACCCCGCAACAAGGAAATAACAATTTTAACCTGCTGAGCGGGGTCTCCAGCGGAACGAGATCTCAGAGAAAGATACAATTTACAATTGTGCTTAAAATTCAAAAAGCGAGATCTATCTCCAGAAAAGAACTCAGGTATAGGGATCTTGGGTTCAGACATAGGAGCATGTATAACATAGTCTTGGATATTTTGAACCTTAGAGGCAAGAGTATTAAGATTAGAAGCTAAACTCTGGATATCCATTTCTCAACAGCAGAGATCTGAGCCATTCAGGGGTTAAGAGGAGAGAAAAACAAACAAAAAAAAAAAACAGCAGATTGCAATTATGGACAATTAAGTGTCAGAAACCTCTTTTTCCTCTCCTTCTTTAGCCAATACCTTTAATACATTCTGGCCGGCAATACTGTCATGATTCCCAATGGCAGGGACATGGGCAAAAACGGACTAGCTCTAGGAAGATGGTATCTCAGGTAACCGCGATGCTGAACCTAACACGCAAATAAAAGTAGCCAGGGGGTGTGCCTACGTTGTATCCCTAGACACCTCGCGCCAGCCGGAGAGCTAACTACTCCTAGAAGAGGAATACACAGACCTGGCTTGCCTCCAGGGAAACCCCAAAAGTTATAGTAGCCCCCCATATGTAATAACGGTTAGGTAAGAGGAAAACACAAACGCAGTATGAATATAGATTCAGCAAAGTGAGGCCCTCTGACTAGATAGATGAAAATACAAAAGAGGACTTCGCGGTTACCTCAAAACCCTAAGCAGCCATCCTGAAACTACCTTAACTCCGTTATCAACTCATGACACCGGAGTAGTAATTTCAGATCACTAGAGCTTCCAGCAGCACGAGAAATATAAATGAATGCTGGACAAAACAAACACAAAAAAGCCAAAGATTTCAACTTAGCTGAATTGCAGACTTGGAGCAGGTAGCAAGCAACAGAGATGCTCTGGTAACATTGATTGCCGGCACTAGAGTGACTGAGAAGCCAGACTAAATAGGAAACTCCCAATTTCCTGATGAAAACAGGTGCACTGGAAACACAAGACCAAAGTCAACCAGTACCACCAGTAGCCACCAGAGGGAGCCAAAAACAGAATTCACAACACCCATAGCTGTGCCATATAGTGCTCTGCACCGTTCATTATTGCCCCATAGCTGTGCCATACAGTGCTCTGCACCATTCATAATTGCCCCATAGCTGTGCCATATAGTGCTCTGCACCATTCATAATTGCCCCATAGCTGTGCCATATAGTGCTCTGCACCATTATTGCCCCATAGCTGTGCCATATAGTGCTCTGCACCATTATTGCCCCATAGCTGTGCCATATAGTGCTCTGCACCATTATTGCCCCATAGCTGTGCCATACAGTGCTCTGCACCATTTATTATTGCCCCATAGCTGTGCCATACAGTGCTCTGCACCATTTATTATTGCCCCATAGCTGTGCCATACAGTGCTCTGCACCGTTCATAATTGCCCCATAGCTGTGCCATATAGTGCTCTGCACCGTTCATAATTGCCCCATAGCTGTGCCATATAGTGCTCTGCACCATTATTGCCCCATAGCTGTGCCATACAGTGCTCTGCACCGTCCATTATTGCCCCATAGCTGTGCTGCTGCTGCAATAAAAATAATAAAACACATACTCACCTGTCTTGCTTGCAGCTCCTCGGCGTCCCTTCACCGGCGTCTCTCCGCACTGACTGATCAGGCAGAGGGTGGCGCGCACACTATATGCGTCATTGCGCCCTCTGACCTGAACAGTCAGTGCGGAGAGACGCCGGGAAGATGGCGCGGCGCCCGGCGTGTGGAACGCGGACAGGTGACTATGTAATACTTACCTGCTCCCGGCGTCCCGCTCCTTCCCTCGGGCAGCTGGTCTTCGGTGCCGCAGCCTCTTCCTCTGTCAGCGGTCACCGTTACCCCTGATTAGAGAAATGAAGAGGCGGCTCCGCCCCTATGGGAGGTGGAGCAGCCTATTCATTTCTCTAATGAGCGGTCCCACGTGACCGCTGAACAGGGGAAGAGCTGCGGCACCGAAGACCGTGGGACGGGCAGGGGGAGCGCCAGGAGCGCCGGAAGCAGGTAAGTATGCCTCAGCGCCCTCTCCCCCTCACCCGCCGACCGTGACTCGAGTATAAGCCGAGGGGGCACTTTCAGCCCAAAAATTTGGGCTGAAAATCTCGGCTTATACTCGAGTATATACGGTAGCTGTCAGCGGCGCCACGGACCGGCTGAAAAACCCCAACGGCCCGGTCCTGGTCCGCGGACCGGCGGTTGGGGACCTCTGCAATAGGTGGTGCTATAGTTTAAGTCTTTGTCCTTTCTGAAGAGGCAATTTGCATAATTAATTTCCCAGAGGAACATGCATGGTGTATAAGTCTCCTCACTCTGACATGCCAGGCCTGGTTTGTCACTCTCCATAAGAAGAAACAATACCCCTTAGATCCCACTGAAAAAGCCCATACACAGTAAGGGCTTGTTCACACACTGCATTTTTGAAAAAATATTTTGCACATTTTTCTCAAGAGTAAACAATGCTGCATATTACATGATTTTCAAAAAGTACAGTACAAATCCGCATCGTAGCTGCAATTGGTGACATTTGCCATTACGGTCGTACCTTGATTCACACAGTTTATTAACTGTGGACAATTGGGGACTAGTGATGAGCGAGTGTACTCGTTGCTCGGGTGGTCTCCGAGTATTTGTAACTGCTCGGAGATTAAGTTTTCATCACCTTAGCAGCATGATTTGCGGCTACTAGACAGCTTGAACACATGTGGGGATTCCCTAGCAACCAGGCAACCCCCACATGTACTCAGGCTGGATAGTAGCTGTAAATCATTCAGCTGTGGTGATGAAAACTAAATCTCCGAACACTAACAAATACTCGGAGATCACCCGAGCAACGAGTATGCTCGCTCATCACTACTGGGGACGTATTCCAAAGTGGTGATGACAAGGAGATAACACAGGAGAAAATCCTTAAGGGTATGTGTTGTAGTCATAAATGTTAATGAGTCCTTCAAGGTCAATCCTTTCCGATTTTCCATGAGACAATCTAGAACAGTCATCTCCAACCTTTGACTCACTAACTGCTGTAAAACTACAACATCCAACATGCCCTGAAATCCACCAACTATCCGGGCATGCTGAGATTTGATGAGCCGCAGGATGGAGACTACTGTCTAGATTATCTCATGGAAAATTGTAAAGGATTGACCTTGAGGGTCCCATTAACATTTGTGTCTACAGCTCTTCAGGACTTCCTCTTCTGTTATCTCCTTGACTCCAATTTCGGAGATGTCCCTAGTTGTCCACAGCTCTGTTTGGATTAATAATCTGTGTGCACCAAAGTCCGACAGTAACGGCAAAGTACAAAGATACGGTATCAGCAGTGAACGCTCGACTTAATTAAGACCTATAAGGCATATATGATAAGTTCAATTTCACACTTGGAGAAGAGAATTCATCCGGCTGAGTGGTTTTGGGACATGGTTTTCTCCAGAAGCCCTCTGATAATATTCATGTAGAGCATCACACAGCTGTTTACTGGTAATTAAAATCATGTTTATGCACTGAAATGTGACTATCCTAGGGAAACTCCATGCTCCTCGCCTCAGTAGCTCCACAGCCAAGACAGCTTTACTGAAAATAATCTCTTAATTATGAAATTAGGTCATCCACTTTGGTAAATTACTACACAGTAAAGACAATCAGTCAACTTTTAAACCAGGCGATGGCTACAAGCTGCAGATATTATGGCATAGTACGCACCCCGGGCAGAGAGCAAATATGGAAAAAGGTTTACACTTATTTGCACAAATCTTGTGTTTCCGATGTTCGGGGGGTAGAATAAGAAGTATAATTATAGAAGTAGGGATTAAAATTTGCAGAATTGCTGTAGAAATTTCTGCAGCAAATCTAATAAAATTGGCAGAGGAAATCCATACCAAAGATTGCATTTTTTTTTTTTGCAGATATAGTTGTGATAAAACTTCCTTAAGGCCGGCGTCACGATAGAGAGTTTTACGGACGTATGAGAGGCGCAAAAACTACGCATTGCACACGGACCAATGATTCTCTATGGGGCAGCTTCTATCTGCCGTATATTTGTCAGCCGTATTTTACAGGCGTAGAAAATCGCAGCATGCTGTGATTGTCAGCGTATTGCGCAAAAAAATCTGCTAATGAAAGTCTATGGGTGCGCAAAAAATACGGATTACACACGGACCATCAGTGTGACTTGCGAGAAATACGCAGCGATGTTCTAGAGAAAAGCCGGTAATTCAGTGCAGTGTACAGTAAAGTCACACTGACAGGTTAGAATAGAATAGATCAAACTAATATCTACACATATTATAGGGAGATATATATATGTCATTGAGACATATATATATATATATATATATATATATATATATATATATATATATAGATTTATATTTCATAGAGCGCTAAATAGCAGAAAAGCCGGTAATTCAATTGCCGGCTTTTGCCATCTCCTTCCCAAACCCGACAGGATATGACACATGGTTTACATACAGTAAACCATCTCATATCCATTTTTTTTTACATATTCTTCACTAATAATGTTAGAAGAGTCTGTGTGCAAAATTTTGTGGCTCTAGCTGTTAAAATAAAGGGTTAAATCACAGAAAAAACTGTCAAGGGCCCCCGCTCAAATTTCTCCGCCAGAGTGGGAAAGCCAGTGACTGAGGGCAGATATTAATAGCCTAGAGATGTACCATGGTATTGCCCCCCCCCCCCCCCCGGCTAAAAACATCTGCCCCCAGCCACCCCAGAAAAGGCGGATCTGTAGGATGTGCCTATTCTGGCACTTGGCCTCTCTCTTCCCACTCCCCTGTAGCGGTGGGATATGGGGTAATAAAGGGTTAATGTCACCTTGCTATTGTAAGGTGACATTAAGCCTGGTTAATAATGGAGAGATATCAATGAGACACCTATCCATTATTAATCCAATAATATTAAAGGGTTAATAATACACACACACATTAAGAATAAAGTATTTTATCTTCTTCTAGATGTGCCTTTTCTGGGGTGGCTGGGAGCAGATGTTTTAAGCCAGGGAGGGGCAATACCATGGTCCATCTCTAGGTTATTAATATCTGCCCTCAGTCACTGGCTTTACCACTCTGGCGGAGAAAATTGGATGGGGGCCCACGCCAGTTTTTTCTGTGATTTAACCCTTTATTTTAACAGATAGAGCCCCCACATTTTGCACACAGACTCTACTAACATTATTAGTGAGGAATATGTAAAAAAAATGGATATGAAATGGTTTACTGTATGTAAACCATGTCTCATATATCATGTCGGGTTTGGGAAGGAGATAGCAAAAGCCGGCAATTGAATTACCGGCTTTTCTACTATCTAGCACTGTATGAAATATAAATATATATATGTGTCTCAATGACATATATATATATATATATATATAGACTGTATATATGTTTTCACAAATATTTGAGCAAATGGATCCATTAAATGTCCATTTTGCAAGGTTGCGAGAAAAAAATGCAGTACGGATGCCATACGGTTGCCATACGGAGGATGACATGCGTAAAATACGCAGACACACCCTGCCTACGGATGACATACGGAACACTGTTTTGGGATCATTTCTGCGTATTACGCCTGTAAAAAAGGGACCCTATTTCCCTACGCTGAGTGTGACGCCGGCCAAAGACTTTAGTTAGAATTGGGGGTTTCCACTGTTTAGGTACATCAGGGGGTCTCCTAACGCGACAGCCAATTTTGCGTTCAAAAAGTCAATTGGTGCTCCCTCCCTTCTGAGCTCTGTCGTGTGCCCAAACAGTGGTTTACCCCCACATATGGGGTATCAGCGTACTCAGGACTGGTTGGACAACAACTTTTGGGGTCCAGTTTCTCCTGTTACCCTTGCAGAAAAAAAAATGGGAGCTAAAAAATCATTTTTGTGGGAAAAAAATGATTTTTTATTTTCATGGCTCTGCGTCAAACTTCTGTGAAGCACTTGGGTTTTCAAAATGCTCACCACATATCTAGATAAGTTCCATGGGGGGTCTAGTTTCCAAAATAGGGTCAGTTCTGGGGGGTTTCTACTGTTTAGGTACATCAGGGGCTCTGAAAATGCAACATGACACCCGCAGACCATTCCATCAAAGTCTGCATTTTAAAACGTCACTACTTCCCTTCCGAGCCCTGATGTGTGCCCAAACAGTGGTCCCCCCCACATATGGGGTATCAGCGTACTCAGAACAAATTGGACAACAAATTTTGGGGTCCAATTTCTCCTGTTACCCTTGGGAAAATAAAAAATTGGGGGCTAAAAAATCATTTTTGTGGAAAATATATATATTTTCACGACGTTACATTATAAACTTCTGTGAAGCACTTGGGCATTCAAAGTGCTCACCACACATCTAGATAAGTTCCTTGGGGGTCTAGCTTCTAAAATTGTCACTTGTGGGGGGTTTCTACTGTTTGTACTGTTTAGGTACATCAGGGGCTTTGCAAACGCAACATAAAACCCCGCAGACCATTCTATCAAAGTCTGCATTCCAAAACGGCGTGCCTTCCCTTCCGAGCTCTGCTGTGCGCCCAAACAGTGGTCCTCCCCCACATATGGGGTATCAGCGTACTCAGCATAAATTGCACAATAATTTATGGGGTACAATTTCTCCTGTTACCCTTGTGAAAGTAAAAATCTGGGGGTGAAAAGATCATTTTTATGGAAAAAATATGATTTTTTTATTTTCATGGCTTTTCATTATAAACGTCTGTGAAGCAGTTGGGGGTTCATAGTGCTCACCACACATCTAGATAAGCTCTTTGGGGGGTCTAGTTTCCAAAATGGGGTCACTTGTGGGGGGTTTCTACTGTTTAGGTACATCAGGAGCTCTGCAAATGCAACATGATGCCCGCAGACCATTTCATCAAAGTCTGCATTTTAAAACGTCACTACTTCCCTTCCGAGCCCTGATGTGTGCCCAAACAGTGGTCCCCCCCCACATATGGGGTATCAGTGTACTCAGTACAAATTGGACAACAAATTTTGGAGTCCAGTTTCTCCTGTTACCCTTGAGAAAATAACAAACAAATTGCGAGCTAAAAAAATCATTTTTGAGGAGAAAAAAAGGATTTTTTATTTTCCGGCTCTGCATTATAAAGTTCTGTGAAGCACTTGGGCATTCAAAGTGCTCACCACACATCTAGATAAGTTCCTTAATGGGTTTAGTTTCCAAAATGGTATCACTTGTGGGGGGTTTCCACTGTTTAGGCACATCAGGGGCTCTGCAAACCCGACATGGCATCCGATCTCAATTCCAGCCAATTCTGCATTGAAAAAGTCAAACGGCGCTCCTTCACTTCCGAGCTCTGCCGTGCGCCCAAATAGTGGTTTACCCACACATATGGGGTATTGGCGTATTTAGGAGAAATTGCACAACGAATTTTGTGGTTCATTTTCTCTTTTTACACTTTTACACTGAAGTAAAATGTTTGCAAAAAAAGTTAAAATGTTCATTTTTTCCTTCCACATTGTTTCAGTTGCTGTGAAGCATGTCAAGGGTTAATAAACTTCTTGAATGTGGTTTAGAGCACCTTGAGGGGTGTAGTTTTTAGAATGGTGTAAAGTTTGTGTATTTTTTGTCATGTACACCCCTCAAAGTGACTTTAAATGTGAGATGTTCCCTAAAAAAAATGGTTTTGTAAATTTTGTTGTCAAAATGAGAAATCGCTGGTCAACTTTTAACCCTTATAACTTCCTAACAAAAAAATGTTGTTTCCAAAATTATGCTGATGTAAAGTAGACATCTGGGAAATGCTATTTATTAACTATTTTGTGTGACATATCTCTCTGATTTAAGGGCATAAAAATTCAAAGTTTGAAAATTGCAAAATGTTAAAAATTTTCGCCATATTTCCGTTTTTTTTCATAAATAATAGCAAGTAATATCAAAGAAATGTTACCACTAACATGAAGTGCAAAATGTCATGAAAAAACAGTCTCAGAATCAGCAGGATCCGTTAAAGCGTTCCAGAATTATAACCTCATAAAGTGACAGTGGTCAGAATTGTAAAAATTGGCTCGGTCATTAAGTACCAAATTGGCTCTGTCACTAAGGGGTTAAAGTAACAGCAGAGTGGATAAGATTATACCCAATTTCCTCATTAACGACAGAACTTGACCTGCTGCACTATTTTAGCAATTTATGCTGCACTATTTTAGCCATTTATGCTGCAGATTTAGATTTCACTTTTGCCACATTTGCAGATTTTGCTGCAGAATTGTCCTGCAGGTTCTCGTTTTTTCACGCTTAAACCAAAGAATAATTGGAATAGCAACATTGGAGAACATGTGTCCCTTATCTCAACAAGCTTTTGTTTTGTGGATTTGGAGGGTTTCCTGTGGGTTCAGAAGTTCTCTTTGATGTCTTATAGCAGCAGATGGCAACTTAAGGTTGTGTGTGGATAATTAATGTTGTTTGTGGTGTTGGTTGATGGCAGATCGCTGTATAATGGCACCAGCTCCTCTTTATACACAATAAATAAATGAACTATAATTAGTTTTACATAGGTTTAATATAGTTATTTATTTTTTCTTTATTTTCTACATAATTTCACGTCCAAGAGATTATGTGTTCTTACGCAGCAGTTGTTTTTTTCCAAAATGTTGTGATTTTCGCTATGTTTTCCTTCTACAGACAGATGTTCACTGTGAGTCACTAGTAAAATATGAAACAAACTACAGTGATTTTTTTTGTCCCTGGCTTTTATTTTATTTTATTTTTTACTACAAATGGAGCATCCTCTAAGTGTAGGTATCTATGCTTTTTCCTATAGAAAAATAGCAACATGAAATAAACACAAAAAAATAACATGTAAATACATACATAAAAATCACAGCGTTTTGTACAAGCCAGAAAAAAAATTCTGCAAATAAAACCTCAGTGCGAGGAGAGACTAAGCCCAGGTTCATGTTTTGCGTGTATGGTTTGGATTTTACACATGGATTTCTAAACTAAAATCTTCTGTGATTCTCAATCTAATCCACGCACACTTTCCACACTTATTGATGCGTATTTATGTACGTTTTTTTCTTAATCAAATGCACCAAAAATTTGTAGCAAAATAATGCCAGGCCGGTGGTTTATCGGATTTAGGGTCCTAATTGATATGAATAGGTAAAATTCACAGAAAGGTGCGTTTCCGCAGCAGAAATTGACATGCTGTTGATATAAAAAAAAAATTCCACATGTATTCCTCATCCCAAAAAATCCTGGCAGTATGTGGATGAGATTAAAGGGTTTGTCCACTACTAGAACAACCTCTTCTTGATCTAAATGTTTGGCCCTGATAAAATAATAAAGCCTATACTCACCTTCTGTGGCGGCGCCATTCCAGTGGTGTTGGCACTTGCGGTCCCGGGGCTCGGGTGCTGTTGTTGTGACATGTGACCCGGTGCCAAATCAGCTCTCACGTCGGACAAATCAAACATGAAGAGGAAGTCCGGGCTGCGACTTATCCCTGGCTTCTTCTTCCTGATCAATTCAACCGGAGGCGGGAACAGTGACGCTAGCGCTGATTGGGCACCGGTGTCACAACAACAGCACGGGAGTCGGAGTGACAGCACCGCGGAAATGGAGCATGGGAGGTGGGTACAGGCTTTATCATTTTATGGGGGCCAAGTGAGGGGTATGAGAAGAAGTTGATTAAGCAGTTGACAACTTTTTTAAACTAAAACTCATCCGCCTTGCCGGAGTTGTGAAATCCACTTCTAATGCTAGGTTTTCTTCATCTGAGGTAAAGGTTCAGTTTCCTGGTGTAGCCCGGTATCTAACCATACTTGCCAATTTGCAGAGTCATGCTTCCATTCTAACAGGCTACTCCCTGTTAAGTCCGTCTTGACTGTTGGGGCTCGGTGTCTCAGCAAAGTTATCTGAGAAGTACTGCTTTACAGGAGGTTTTAGGGGGGCTTCTACCTTGTCTTGGAAATCTGAGAACTTTCTCTAGAGTTTGGGCTTCTGAAAAGTAAGCAAGTATGATCTAAATATCTTGGGTAAGGCAAAGGAACTTGTTGGCATTTAGCCTGGCACTCTGAACCCAGTGCATGTGCTTGGTTGACCCCTTTAGCGCACTAGGAGGCCTACTGCTTCATAGTCTCACATCTCCACCATGAACTGCTCCTGCGATGTCTACTTCTCTCACCAGGCTGTAATCATTCTGGGGTGGTCTTAGGAGAGACATTGGAACCAGACATCAAGATTTGTGTGGTTGGTACCTGCAGTGCCGCCCAGTCTGACAGTATGAGTGTGTGTGCTGTCCAGCAGGAGTTATCAGCCCTCTGCTTCAGATAACAGAGAGCACCACACCCTACTTAACCTTCCAGCTTACTGCTGGAGGCTGCCAGATATAGTCTTGTGCTCCTCTGGATTAGTCCTGTCAGTTCAGTGCCTGTTAAGTATCATTGTTTCCTATTTTGACCTTGGCTTGCTTTACTTACTATTCTTGCGTCTTCTGATTTTCTGCTTTTCCTACCCTCTTGTTTCTGACCCGGTTACCTTACCTCTACTGCCAGCCTCCACCATCGGTGAGCAACTTATTCTGTGCTCCCAGCCCATGGGCCAATGTTTAATTCCAGATCCCGGTACAGGGTTAAAGGGTGAAGGCCAGTACAACCCCTGGGATCTGGTAAGTGGAGTGGCTTGCACTAAGTCAGCCCCATGGTATTCATTTTAGAGCTGCCAAGCGACCACTCACAAAGCCACATTACACATAGTAGTTGCTCCTCCGAAGACTGTCTTTCTGATGTGAGGTTATCATCCGTTGCTCAGCTGCTTCTTGGATTTTGCTCAAGTATAATGTGTTTATTTCCAGTTATCACAGCAGGTTTTCTTTCCTCAAATTATCCTAGACTAGATAACTCATTATGGGGAATTCTATGCGTTAGACGTATATACCGGCAATCACGAAGGCTTTGCTAAAGAACAGCCATCTGTACAGTAGACACAAAATGCATTTTAAAATGTAAGCCCCGGAGATGAACCAACCTTGCGTAGAATCTAAAAAAAAAAGTAAAACGAGATAATCCCAACAAACCAAGGACTGGGTCCGGTCCCCAAAGGAGAAGTAGCGCTGAATAATATATATAACATCTGGCGCAGCGCATTATCTATTTTCCTGATTCACAAGTCAGCAGCACAAACAAGGATTTACCTGATGTAGCCGCACATGATTAAACTCACCTCCCGATAATAGAACCGAATCTTGTATTCAGCCGCTAAGACACTTTACATAATCAGGGAAAATGAGAGTTTTACATTTCATGCAGCAATTAAGGGGAATTTGTCTGTGTGCGTCTCCATATCTACTTCCATGTTTGCTTATAAATAAGCTTGAAATGACGGAGTACCTGATAAATATGTATGGTGTGATCACTTTTTGAAGCTAGATGCAAAAATAATGAAAAATGAAATGAGTTAATCCAATATCCCAACATACCCATGTTATACCGGCGGCAAGAAATCGGTGGATGCAGGGAAGGGAATGCCATATAGTAGACCAACGAGTCCTCCACTTTTAGGCCACATATTGCAGATGTGATTGCCCGCATATCAGGTGAGTGCAGGAGCTGCCTGCTATTTATATGCACTAGTGTGGTCCATAAGTCGGACCAAAGTAGTGCAGGCTGCAATTATTTCCCACGCAGACCGTTACGTAGATATGGAACATTGGCCATTTGCTCTGGCACGTTGGCTACAATGGATGATCTCAGTGCGAAATCAGCGGTGCAAACGGACAGCACAAGTCCATATAATACTCCTGCCATGAGGGTAAGAAAACGTGAGTGCAAGACCACAGCCACATGCGGTTGGTGGAGTTTTCAACCAACTTGGTGTCTGGCTGCACAATTTGCTTGCTGCAAAACTGAGCGACTATTAATAATGGCGAGGCACAGCATATTACCCTGACATTTGCTCCCACTGTTCCTCTGAGTGATGTACAACTCGATGCGCCTCTGTGTCGTCACAATCCTTCACTTTTCAAACAGGCTCAAGTAGCAGTACACCGCCTGAGTATTCAGGTACTTGGCATCCACATTGCAAATGAGGACTTCTTGTTCCTGAACCTCCTTACATTCCTACATTGCTGTGCCAGCTCTGCTATATTGGACTCATCCATATACTCAGCTCTGCTACGTAGCTGGGTCAGCTCTGCAGTATTGGACTCTGCTACATACCCAGCACTTTGCATCTCAGCTCTACTACACTGGATTAACTATGCTGCTTCACTGCTACTGATGTCTGCCATAAGTTATTAAAATATGCAAATATTAAGAAATCAAAAAGGGCAGATAATAAAAAAGTTTGCATTTCATAATGTCCAAATACGCCGAAGAAACAATGTGTTCATCTTGTAAGGTGATACATTAGGCATTTCATCACTGGCCACGACACAACGGTGAAACTGGATGCACTAAACAGTCATTTAAATGTAAATTATTTACTTGTTTTAGGTGGTGTATCTTCGTCATAGATTGCTTACGGCTCCCGGTAATAAATGTGCTATCCAGCGAGATAATGTCTGTGCCATCCATAGTAACTTTTTTGTCTTTCTTATTACATAAACCAGAGACCCGAGTTGTTTCTTTTGCAAATTAGTATGTGTTTATACAAAATCTAGTCTACAAAGAGTTCATATTTCACATTGATGGGGGTAATAAAAAGAGGCAAAATACAGCCCGTGCACTCCCAGGAAATACTAGATGGGTGCGGAGGACAAATTACCATTAAACTGTTCTATAATTGTACAATAAATTTGGTTAATGCCGTAGACTCATTACAATATTATGCATGGCTAGCTGAAAAGCAGATTACAGCTGAACTTGTAGTTGCGTCTGCTGAGCTTTTTCCTACATTACATTAGCATTTACCAAAAATTGTTAACTGGAAATACAGATTTATTCAGAACTTGGAACCAGTAGCGATATCCATGCAGAATGATGAGAATTTAAAAAAAAATCTTGACTGGTTGAATTTTAAGTAAACTTTCTTGTAACCTCTGGAAAGATTTGCAAAATAGCAAAATGAAGAATTTTAGACAAGGAACCAAACAAAATTTCAGTATTAAAGAGGCACACCATGAGAAGGTTGTCTGGGTCAGAATTGAAAGATAAAAAAACAAAAACCTATGATCAGTCATCTATCATTCCAATTCTCATGCTCTGTGTGTCCCACACTGTTCTCTGATTCCTGGACACAGAAAAAGCCAGTCAACCAATCACTGGCTGAGGAGTGTCACTGCTATACCTAGTGATTGGCTGAGGAGTGTCACAGCTGTATCCAGTGGTTGGCCGAGGAGTGTCACTGGCGTACCTGGTGATTGGCTGAGAAGTGTTACTACTGTATATAATGATTGGCTGAGGAGTGTCACTGCTGTACTCAGTGATTGGCTGAGGAGTGTCATTGCTGTACTCAGTGATTGGCTGAGGAGTGTCACTGCTGTACTCAGTGATTGGCTGAGAAGTGTTACTGGCGTACCTGGTGATTGGCTGAGGAGTGTCATTGCTGTACTCAGTGATTGGCTGAGAAGTGTTACTGGCGTACCTGGTGATTGGCTGAGAAGTGTCACTACTGTATATAATGATTGGCTGAGGAGTGTCACTGCTGTACTCAGTGATTGGCTGAGGAGTGTCACTGCTGTACTCAGTGATTGGCTGAGGAGTGTCATTGCTGTACTCAGTGATTGGCTGAGGAGTGTCACTGCTTTACTCAGTGATTGGCTGAGGAGTGTCACTGCTGTACTCAGTGATTGGCTGAGAAGTGTCACTGCTGTACTTAGTGATTGGCTGAGGAGTGTCACTAGCGTACCTCATGATTGGCTGAGGAGTGTCACTGCTGTACTCAGTGATTGGCTGAGGAGTGTCACTGCTGTACTCAGTGATTGGCTGAGAAGTGTCACTGCTGTACTTAGTGATTGGCTGAGGAGTGTCACTAGCGTACCTGATGATTGGCTGAGGAGTGTCACTGCTGTACTCAGTGATTGGCTGAGGAGTGTCACTGCTGTACTCAGTGATTGGCTGAGAAGTGTCACTGCTGTACTCAGTGATTGGCTGAGGAGTGTCACTAGCGTACCTGATGATTGGCTGAGGAGTTTCACTGCTGTACTCAGTGATTGGCTGAGGAGTGTCACTGCTGTACTCAGTGATTGGCTGAGGAGTGTCACTAGCGTACCTGATGATTGGTTGAGGACTGTCACTACTGTATCTAGTGATTGGCTGAGGAGTTTCACAGCTGTATCCAGGGGTTGGCCTAGGAGTGTCACTGGCGTACCTGGTGATTGGCTGACAAGTGTCACTACTGTATCTAGTGATTGGCTGAGGAGTGTCACTGCTGTACTCAGTGATTGGCTGAGGAGTGTCACTGCTGTACTCAGTGATTGGCTGAGGAGTGTCACTACTTTATCTAGTGATTGGCTGAGGAGTGTCACAGCTGTCCTCGCTACTTGATTCTTTTTGCCAATCGCACAAAAAAATGTTCTTTATTGTGGTGTAAAATTTATATAAATTAATTCAAACATTTGCAAACTTCTGAGAGTGCGGCTGATTTAACTACAATACGTTTGATCATGGACACATCTAGTACAGCCAGCACCTCCTGTCCTCTACCAGCTGTGTGCCCTTCCTTTCTACTGTATTTATCTGCCCAACTCATGGACAACATCAAGCAAGGTCCCTCACTACAAACAAAACTCTAAAACACTATTTGTTCGTAAAGAGAAACCTGTCAATCACGCTGACCTGGGCGGAGAGAAACTGTGGGGACCCGCCCCCTTGACTCCTCTCTGTGTGCTCTGCTTGTTTTTAAACTATATTTTCTCCAAATTGATACAGGATTTTAGAGTAAAACATCACTGTAATGAGGGGGCCTGTACCTAAATTATGATATCTGTAGTTTGAAGGAAACGAGAATTCCCTTTTTCTGCATTTTTAAAGTACATCTTTGGTGATTGCATAAATGTTGAATTTCTCTTTAAGGATATGTAAAATCTCTCCCATATTACGAGTGCTCGCTTTTGCATATGAACACATTTACATTTTGTATGGAAACTTCAGCAAAACTGTTCTCTCCCCAGGCTCCCAGCCATCTCGATACACTAATCCATGCAGACATTTAGATTTACCCTATTTAGAATTCTGTACCAAGTCCCAGTATTCTTGTTATATCACAATGGATGCAATATATCATAAGAAATAGTAACTATATGGGAAGCCATGATCACCTGCGGATCCTTGGGGTGCAGAGCATTTAATAAATAGCTTTTAGTGGAATTCCGAATTTCGGCTGTATGATAAAAATCCTTATAGCTTTATATGTCTGACACAAAGCACGGATCCCCTGTAGAGACATAATTAAAGGGATGTCCAGGATTTATTTTCAAATTGCCTAAAAATGTGATAAAATAATAAATTATTGATTAAAAATCCCGCAAGGCTTCCATGTTCCTGCTACACTATCTTTGGGGGTTCCCTATGTATCACGTTTGATGGGTGGATATTTGACCTAAGTTGCTATATTAGAGGGTGTACGCAATGTAATTTTGTACTTAAAGGGTTATTATCAAAAGATCAAGCTATGTCCTATCCGTAGAGATAGGGGATAACTTGATCTCGGGAGGCTGACCAAGGGAACCAACAGTAATAGACTGTAATTGTCAGACCCATAGACAATGAATGGGCAATAAATGGGGCAAAGGCTCATTCTCAGGGTTCCAGAGCCTCGTTCTCGGAATGCCTGGTGGACACGGATGGAAAAGGGCTCCTGTGCAAGAACAGTATATGGGCCCCTGGCAGCCCAAGAGTTCGTCATAATGTATTATTCCACATGTTTTGGAGGGGGAAATTACCTTTCGGGCCCCTGTGTTGCAACAATAATATGTCTGCCTCTGCTGTGTGTCCCAGACGTTGGACTTCCAGCGATCAGCAAGTTGTCCCTATCTTTTGGATAGGTGATAATGTGATTTTTTGGGGAACAACCCGAATTGCATGAATTTGTATTGATGACATGGGGTGTACAGATTTATATAATGCATTTTTTTGTGGTCTTGCACTCTATATGTAACATTTTAGTAAAAAGTTGTACGGAAAGTCCATCACGTTAGACCTCCTCTTCATTTCTGAAATAAAAGTGTACGAAGATTACCAGAAAAAGAAAAATGTAGGACAGCATATGCTTGATGGTGTCTATCTTATTGATGAGCCAGATTTTTAGCTGTGTTCAAATTGGCAGTAATGCATTTACTTGTCAACAATTTCAAGAAGAAATTTAACAAAAAAAAAACAAAAAAAAACAAAAAGACAACAAAACCCCTCAATGCTCTTCTCTGTTGTCGTATAATACATCAAACAGATGGACAAATGATCTGTTTCCTGCCAATGTATCTACCAGTCTTACTGAATATAGCTTCTGGAAGTAATGTTCCTGCTCAGTGAATGAGAATCATAGAAGACGTTCTATTGTTTTGGCAAAGAATCAATTACAAACATCTCAGGGACGGGTCTACAGCTCCGCATCTCTCTTTTACGTCTGAGTGTGACAGGGGGGAAGTGAAAAAAGAATATTTGGCTATGTGCACACAACGTCTTTTTCAGGAGGTTTCAGCTGCTGAAACCACCTGAAAACACCTAAAAAAGGTCTCAAAATATGAAATGTCGCATATCTATGGGAAAACGACTTGCTGTGCACATGTTTCGTGTTTTGTTACTTCTTTTAACAGCTTCGATGTTCGGAATCCCTGGAACGGTTACAAGAGTTGACATGTCCATTCTTCTTGCGTTTTCCTCTCGAAGACACTCTGTAATTTACAATACAAGTCAATGGGAAAGCTCAAAAGACGCCAGGAAGACAACCAGACATTTTTTGGAGCGTTTTGCCATTGTTTCTGCTTAAAAAATACGTTAACGATTTCTTCTTTATTCAATAGAGTGAAAAAGACAACCGGAAAACAGCAATAAAAGACTTCAACTTCATTAGTTGAAGGCGTTATTAAGGACTATTACATTTTTTTACTTTGGGTCTGAGAATTAACAGGCAGGTATTGGCTAACACTGATATCTGCCGGCAAAGAGTGGTCACTGACCAATCATACCGGTGATTCAGAAGCTTCTACTCTGTCCTGGCAGTGGCTTATCTTCCGCTCTGATCTGTTGACGGTGCGTGACTGCCGATGTCATGTTGATTGACAGCCGGCTTCCCACTGCCTAACTGCGTGAAGCCGACTGTCAATCAGCAAGATATCGGCAGTCACGCCCCATCAACAGCCCAGAAGAAGAAGAGCTGCTCAGTTGAAGTGGAGCAGTTGAATCGCAGGCGGTAGACTGCTGCCAGTGACCACTTTGAGCCAGTGGCGGGAAGAAGAGGCCGGTAGTTGCTATTTTTAAACCCATAGTAAATAAAAAATAAAATAGTCCTAGACAACTACTTTAATGGTACTTTATAATATATTACCTAGAAATATTCCCTTGTTGATTAGCAATGGCGTCTTACAAAATTTGCTTGGAGTTTCAGTACTATGTTCTGGTCAATGATCATGAAACCACCACTGGTCCATTGATTGATGTAGAGCTAAGAACTAGCTCATGTGCAGAGTGTTTGTCCTTGTATGAGCAGAATAGTTTGCTCTGATAATGTGCTGATCCCTATGAGTCAGGATCGGTGAATGTGCACACCAAAATGTAAGGGTATGTGCACACGTTCAGGCTTTTTCACGTTTTTTGGGGGGATAAAAACGCTATAAAAACTCATTAAAATCGCATACATTATGCAACCTATCATTTAGAATGCATTCGGCATGTTTTGTGCACATGGTGCGTTTTTTTCCGTAAAAAAACGCATTGCGGTAAAAAAGCACCATGTTCATTAATTTTGCGGTTTTTTTTCGCGTTTTTACCACTATTCTATGCATTGGGAAAAAAACGCACAAAAAAAGTGTCAAAAACGTGGTAAAAACGCTACATAATCGAGGTAAAAACGCATGCGGATTTCTGGCAGAAATGTCCGACTTTTGTCAGGAAAATTTCTGCCAGAAATCCTGACGTGTGCACAAAGGTGAACACTCTGCGCATGTACTGTTTTTTAGTTTTACATCAGTCAACCGAAAATCTTTGAGATGGTTGTTCATCATAGTCAATCACCCATTGTTACTCCTGTGGATCCAGTGCAGGCCATTCCATTGGTGTGAGCTGGGACTGGAATAAATAAAATCATGTTCTTCAATCACTTGACTTAAAGGCCAGTGATTAGCTGTAGGTGTCAGGTGACTGGAATGGTTCATAGTCAGAGACACATCTGGTGACGCATCGTTTCAGGAACTGGACCATTGCAAGCAATCACAAGTCTTAGCAGCCAGGTGACCTAAGAGTGAGATGTTATTGCTTCTGGTTCCCGCACAGGTCACTGGAGAGGCCTGTCCTGGATCCACTGGATAAAAAGCATTGTTGTGGTTGTCATTTTTTTTTACATCAGAAAACCCCTTTAACAAAAATTGATCATGATGCTTAGAAGATCCATGTATGCCTAGCAGATGTTTGAGCTGTTACTTGTATTCGGTGTAGGAGTTTTTCAATGTGCAAATTGCGTCTTCAACGAGGAAGAAGAACTCTAGTGCCAAAAGTCAATACTGACTTCTTAATGGGCCTTGCCACATGACTTTGGATAAAAGCCAAACCAGAATCTCAATTTGCAGTCACATGTTTTGAGGTGTTGCCCCTCATCAGTGCAAAGCATGAGATCTGATTTGGCTGTATGAGAGGCCTCTGATTAAGGGGTATGGGATAACATCTCAACTTATGGAGGGTGACAAGCCTGACTTGCAAGTGTAAGAAGACTAATTGGCCATGCATTGCTCCTATGGGAAATTTAATATGCAAATTGCCTCTTGAGAGAAGAGAACTTGACCTCTAGTGCCACATATTGGAAGAAGGAATCCTAAAAGTCAATATTAACCCTTTAATGAGCCTTGCCACATGAGTTAGGATTAAATCCAAAAGAGAATCTTAGTTTGCATATACGTGTTTCGGGGTGTTGCCTGTTATGATCCGGTGACTTTGGAGCCGCATGAACTTTCTCTGGAGTAGGTGGAAACTGTACTGATCGCAAAACCTGAACTAACACCGCAACTAGAAGTAGCCGTGGGGTGTGCCTAACAAACCCTAGACACCTCGACACAGCCGGAGGACTAAATACCCCTATAGATGGAAATAGGAATACTACCTTGCCTCAGAACAGAACCCCAAAGGATAGGCAGCCTCCCACGAATATTGACTGTGAGTAGGAGAGGAAAGACACACACAGGCAGAAAACAGGATTCAGAAAAAGAGGCCACTGTAGCTAAATAGGGAAAGATAGGACAGAATACTAAGCGGTCAGTATTAAAACCCTTCCAAAAATATCCACAGCAGATAATACAAAAAGTTCCACAATCTAACTAAAGACATTCTTCTTCTCTTTTCCTGTGAGCCCTGAGCAGCACATCCAATGAGCTGGGATGTCTGGCTGACTGCCATGCAATGATCTGAGAAATGTGAGTGTTATCGTTTCTTCCTTTAATCCTTTTATTTTCATAATTACCTTGTACATATTTGCAATTGTCTCATTTGTAACATCTTTGTAAAATATTTTATAAACACTGCCTAAAAATCATTTATGGGGTATCATATTTAATACTAGTTCGTCCTTCCTGCTCTAAATACGTACCCTGTCTCTGAAGGGAATTACGCTACTATTTTGGGGGTTGGCTCCAGACCCGTTCAATTGGAGCTGGTGGCAGCGACCGTGTGCCGGCTTTTGGGGGTCCCTGTAGCGACTGCGGCTTGATAATTATTGTTCCTGCCTGAGTGGGAGTAGTTATCGCATCGCTGCAGTGTTCCCAATAGCCAGTACATAGCAGGCAGCGTTTCTGGCGACTAATTACCCCAGGTGCAGTACCTAATCTGACCTGAGAGTAAGGGGGGCGCCAGAGAGCTGCAAGTGTTAAGTGGAACTGTAAGCGGGATAGACACAAATCCCTGCAGTTCATGGTATATTGAAGAGCAGTGGGATACCTAGAATAAGCCCCTGCTGTAAACTAAGAGGTCAATAGCCTCGTGTGTGTTTTTTCATCACATTGTGGCAGTGGAGGGATACCTGGGATAAGCCCCCTGCACATGTGATAGCCGTCTGTTGGTTTAAAGTCACCCCAATACGTGACATATTGTGGGCAGCGGCTGAGGGATCTTGACAGTCACGGTGTGAATCGTGACATATAGAAGACTGTTATGCTGTAATGTCTATTGTCTGTATAAGTCCCCTCTATAAGTTGTAAAGCGCTGCGGAATATGTTGGCGCTATATAAATAAAATTATTATTATTATTATTATTATTATAAGACATGGAATGTATATCTGCCACTCCAGAGAATCCAACAAGACTGAGAAAATACTGACACAATCTAAGCTGGACAAAAAAAAAACACTGAATAGCACAGAATTATTAAGCACACTGCATGTGTGCCACAGAAACAAAACCAGACACTTATCTTTGCTGATTTGGCAGAAGGCAGAAGGAACCAAACCAGGACCAAAACCTCCCAACAACCATGGACAACTGGCAAGGACTAATGAATCCAGCACGCCTAAATACCCCAGTCAGAACTGCAATCAGCAGATACACCTGACCAGGACTGCAACTCAGGGACAACTGCATTACCACCTACAACCACCGGAGGGAGCCCAAGAGCAGAATTCACAACAGTTGCCCCCCATCAGTGCAAAGGAAGATGTTTGATTTGACAGAATAATTATTAATAATAATAATAATAATAATAAGAGGCCTCTGACTGGGGTCTAAGGGGAAGTCTCTCCTCGAGGAGAGTTACATGCCTGACATGCTAGTGTAAGGAGACTTATAGGCCATGTAATGCTCCTTGGGGAAATTTCAAGTACATTGAAAAAAAAATTGTAGTTTGCATTACATAAAAATTGTGGCATTTTAAATTTTCCATTTTCTACATTTGGTAGAAATCCTAAAAGGGTGCAAACATTTTCCATAATTTAATTAAATGTCTGTCTGTAAATGTCACCAATTTCTGCACCATACTGGATCAATCTCAATATTCCTTGATTGTCAACATTTGTGTGGCAGGTAGCAGCACTCACTCCATCTATCAGATCTCAGGCTTTTACTGCTCCACTCTGCAAGAGCAGTAAACCGTATTATTTCAAGAGGGGAAGCGTGAATTCTAAAGGAGATTTATTACGCATTCACTTCAGAGACATTTACCTTCTGTGCAATTAAAGTTCCCTCGCAGGTCACTGAATGCCTGAAGAGCTGAGAAGGACGGAGCTCTCAATTTCCTGCTCTAAGTACTTAACCAAAAATTATTCCATGTAAGTTCATATATAACATCCAGATGAAATTAAGTTAGAGCCAAACTCATAGGACAAATGAGTTTTCAAAATGTTAGGGCAGCTGAACCCTGGTGAGTTTTTGGACTGATTTAGGAGAATGCTTGAGAGCTGAAAGCTGGAGACGGTCTTATTTTCTGTCTATGTCATGAATCGATCAGACAGGACATTGGGCACCAGGGAACATTTCTGTGCTTACATTAGGCTGAATAAATACAAAAGTGGAAACACAAACTGAAATCAAATCGAGAACCGGTGGGGAAGATTTTAATTGAATCACATCTGCCTTGGCGCTCCGACAGCACAAAGTCTGGAAAGGCACTGAGCAATTATAATATGCAAGTCAGGATACAGTAACATTTTTATAAATGCTACCCGGTGGTCTGGTCAGGAAATTCGGATGGTCTGGCACCAAAAGCTAACATGGTCCCTAAGTCTGACGTAATATGGTATCATCGGACGGCCAGGAGTAACGGAAATCTGGGCAAGTTTCAGAAACATTGAGTACACTTGTTTATGATTTGGCACTAGCGCTTGAGGCACAGGCAATTTGAAGGAACATTTTGGTCACTTTATTAATATGAAAGCAAAGTACACCTTTGCACATATTTTTTAAATTATTATTATTATTTATTTCCAAAATGCAAAAGTTAAGCAACTTTATAAATAGTTTTCATTAAAAAAAAGTCTATAATTTTGCAGCCGTAGATTTTCAGTGATCTGCAAAAATGTTACAAATCCATCAGTTCTCATGTTTTTTGTATTAATGTATCTGGTCCTCCTCCCTTCTCTCGGTGTTAGAGATAGCAGCTAGAAATAGGCAATCCGGCTCTTTTTGGTGAGCAGAATTATTTGGCTCCGCTCAGGAAAACAGCCAGCAGTTGAACACATACAGTATATATGGTGAAGTCAACGTAGTCTGATGCTGTCAAAACTCTGCCTACTTACAGTCAGCCAATAACAGAGCATTTCAAGGGGAGGGCTTTAATTTTTTTCAGCATCCAAACATGTTGATTCTCCCCCCATCATAGATATTCAGAGACTGCAAACGGCTCTCACTGGGGTACCGGTTCCCATCATTCACTGAAGTGAGCCGAGTCTTTGCGCAAGATCGGTTTTGAATGACCCATGACTAATAGCAACAGGGATAGAGAGAAAGAATTGTAAAAAAATCTGCCGTGGAAAATGGAGGGTACTGAAAACCGGCTATAGACAAGGAGAAAAGTGTATGGAGAGGAAATAAGTGCAGGATAGAAGCTATGTTGATGCATAAAAGCAGATGAAAACAGCAGCACCCTGGATATCCTTGACACTGATCTCTCCTTCAAACCGCATATCCAAGCCCTTTCCACTTCCTGCCGACTTCAACTCAAAAATATTTCACGGATCTGTACATTCCTCAACCAAGAATCTACAAAAACCTAGTCCATGCCCTCATCATCTCCCGCCTTGACTACTGCAACCTCCTGCTCTGTGGCCTCCCCTCGAACACTCTCGCACCCCTCCAATCTATTCTAAACTCTGCTGACTGACTGATCTACCTGTACCCCCGTTATTCCCCGGCCTCTCCCCTATGTTAATCCCTTCACTGGCTCCCCATTGCCCAGAGACTCCAGTACAAAACCAGTACATACAAAGCCATCCACAACCTGTCTCCTCCATACATCTCTGACCTCATCTCCCGGTACTTACCTGCACGCAACCTCCGATCCTCATATGATTTCCTTCTCTACTCCCCTCTTATCTCCTCTTCCCACAATCGCATACAAGATTTCTCTTGCGTATCACCCCTACTCTGGAACCCTCTACCACAACACATCAGACTCTCGCCTACCATCGAAACCTTCAAAAAGAACCTGAAGACTCACCTCTTCCGACAAGCCTACAACCTGCAGTAACCACCGCTAGACCAAGCCACTGCACGACCAGCTCTACCCTCACCTACTGTATCCTCACCCATCCCTTGTAGATTGTGAGCCCTCATGGGCAGGGTCCTCTCCTCCTATACCTCTCGTGACTTGTATTGTTTAAGATTATTGCACTTGTTTTTATTATGTATACCCCTTCTCACATGTAAAGCGCCATGGAATAAATGGTGCTGTAATAATAATAATATACACAGTGTTTACATCCAGCCTATATTGCTGAGAGAGACACTGCTAAAAAAGAAAAATCTGAAACATGGAACAGGCTGCGAAATGCATATCAGGGGCTCTGAAAATAGATGCAGGATTGACAATTGCAGCACTTTCATTAACTATAGGTAACCACTAATATACAGCATGCAAAATTGTTTTTGCCATGTCTAGGGTATTCATAACCTTGACCCACATGGCTGGTCATATGATGCATGATGCCAGCTTTAGTAATTTGTGTTCATATCCTGGAACCGTACCGTGCACTAATAATTATACAACATAGACCTTTATTATAAGCACTGTACAGAATGGTGCTCAGAGAATATTTTACAGTTTTGTCACCATCATTCAATGCAAAAATTATATACCCCACAGTGCCTAACTAGCAGTGCCATAAAATGTAAATTTATCCTAAGTAAAATCACAAATACCAGCTTCTTCTATGAAGCGGGTTACATTCGCCAGGCACAACCCATCCGAGTAATGTTGAATAGCAAACTAAGTCCACCTAGATGGAGGAACCGCCACATAATGATAATATGCCCCCAACAGACCAGACAACCCCTTTAAACCACCACATTTATCATTTTGCACAAATGTTACATACAGTGGAACATATTCCCTTTCCAGACGAGCTTTACTTGCAGTGTGAATTCAGGTCAGTCATTAGCAATAGCGGAATATCGTACAAGGTGACACAGATACATTCTACATGCCGGGATATGTATGTTACATCTGAGCACTTATTCCTTCCCCCGGCAGCCCTGTGCCAGGGAGGCTGCGGATGATGAGTGCTAGAAGCCGCAGGGCATGACACTTCTTATATGGTTGTATGTAAGTATATGTCTCATTACTTGTGCTCCATGCAGTATACTGCTCTGGGCAGATGCTCCCCAACATATATGCCCGATAGTTACACTCTCACTGTATCCTCCCACATGACTAATGATCAGTATTTACAGTAAAGAAATAGATTTTGTATTTAACAGTACAATGATTGAAAGTGTCTGTTTGTCGGAAGGTTCTCCCAATCATCGTCTGTGACCTGTGCTTGTTGGCAGCAAGTGTTCCATTTCTTTGCAGCATTATACCTGGAGAAATTAAGCACTACTAATTACTTAAAGAAGTTTTTTTTTTATGTGCCTAAGGTTAACAGGCAGGTAGTTGCTAACTACCTGCCTGCTGTGCCATCGCCAATCTTTGCCAGCACATAGTGGTCACAGACCGCTCCTGCCGGCGATTCGGCTGTTTCTGCTGACATTACATTGACAGAGCAGCAACTTCTCTTCTGCACTGCTCTGTGGACGGAACATGGCTGCTGACGTCATGCTGATTAACAGCCAACTCCTCTTTGCCTAACTGAAGGGACGTGACTGCTGGCATCATGGTGATTGACAGCCAACACTTTTTTGCCTATCTGACGGAATATGACTGCCAAAGTCATGCTGATTGACAGCCAACTCCTCGCTGCCTTACTGACGGGATGTGACTGCCGACAACATGCTGATTAACAGCCAACTCTTCGTTACCTAATTGATGGGACGTGACTGATGACGTCATGCTGATTGACAGCCAACCCCCCGTTGTCTAACTGTGGCGAGCCAGCTGTAAATCAGCATGACATTGGCAGTGACGTCCCATCAAGAGAGCAGCCTGGAGGAGGAAGCTTCTCTGTTGATGATGAACAGCTGAATTGCCAGCAGGAGCGGTCAATGACTGTTCTGAGCCAGAGCTGGGTACCGCAAGCAGGTTATTAGCAACTATCTGCCTGTTAGTTTTTAGGCCCACAGTAAAAAAAACAAAACCTATTTAATGGGGTATTCTCAAGTTTGGAAGTTATCCCCTATCAATGGGATAGTGGATAACTTTTTGATCGCTGCGGGTCTGACCTCTGGGACCCCTTCCGATTCCAACAACTGTGGTTCTGAAGAGCCCTGTGTGATTTAGCCTTCATAGTTCACTGCCGCTCCATTTATTCTTAGTGGTACCACTGGCGATGACCAAGCTGGCACTCCCAGAAGAATGAACAGAGCGCATTATTTCCCACCACTCCCACAAGTAGAATCCCCAGCAATCAGGAAGTTATCCCCTATCCAATGAATAGGGAATAACCTGCAAACTTGAGAACATTCTTTTCAATAAATTGGCTACTGTGAGATGTACTTACGTTCTAGGTCCTCCGGAGCAAGACATCTTCTACATTTTATTGACATTGATGAAGAAGTAAACTGCTCTATACTCAGATAAGTATAATGATCATGGACCCCATAATGGCCAGCAGTTCTAGAAGCTCTCCAGCTAGGTCTCGAGAATGCCTTTAAGACCATATTTTTCTTTGACTTTTTTCACATTTCAAATTTGGATGTCTCTGACTTGGGGGCTGTGCAACGCAGCCCCTTTAGCTTGTAACTTTCCCTCCTCACCTTCCAAAATCTATAAAACTTTTTTTGTTTTTTTGGCTAACAGTGTAGAATAAGGGTCATACAATTTTCTAATCTCCATTTATTTAGGAGGTTAAGTGACCAAAAAATCTGCACTTTTGCCAGATTTTTTCCCCACTTTTGGAATTCACCATATGAAATGATTAGGATATTATATTGCTTTGAACAGTTCCACAAGCAGTGATACAAACATTTTTATATATATATATATATATATATATATATATATATATATATATATATATATATTTTATTTATATTCCAGTAACAGGGTGTGATAAGAACTTTAATTCTTTTTATATTTTATATATATTTTATCCTACTTTTTTAATGGTTTCCCGAGAGGACTTGAACTTGAGATCACTGGATCGCTTGTACAATACACTGCAATACTATAGTATAGCAGTGCATTAATTACTGATGTCAGTCATAGGCCTTCAGTAGATCACTGGCTGCCATGAAAATACTAGTGACTTGTGCAATGATATTGTGGGATGAAACGTGGGTGACGGACATCATAAGGGACACTTTGTCACCTTTCCAACCTTTTAAATGCTATTGCCTTTATTTACAGCAACATGTTTAGGGTTAAACTGCTCCAATCGTAACTAAGTTAGTGTCTGTTTAACACAGCTGGTGCCCTCGTTACAGGCTCAGCTCCTGGGCCTGCTCAATATATAGTATGCACATCCACTGGACATATCTTCTATTGAAACATGTTCGGAGTGAACCCTCAGGCACCGTAATCTACGACATTTGCCTAAACACTGGCACCAGTCCTGACTGTATAGTCTTATCATTTAGGCAACTGCATTGAAGCATTATTGTCAATGTATATTATAGAGCTGATATTTATAATAGTGGCTTTATTTGTATACTAAATGGCAGTGCAACATATGGAAGGGCTGACAAATATAGATGTCGCGCAGGGCAGCACCCAGCATAAAGGCCGGTCCGACATGAACTTCATTCCACAAGTATTTCCTCTGATTGGAGTTCAGCTAAACAAAGACTGAGACAATAGAACTAAATATCAGACGGAGTGTATCACATTTATTACTTACAACCACAGAAAAGTAAAGAGGGTATTTTAATATCCTGGCTGCGTGGAACATTTATTCTTAGTTGTAAATGTTTTTTTTCCTATAAAATATGAAATATTGTTTATTATTCATTATTTACCCTCTTGCATCGCTCCGGACTCAATACTAGCAGGCAGCTAGAGAAAATCAACCGACAGTAGTTATATGGAGAATTCCACCAATGACATTTGTACTAATGCCGTAGTGCCGGTGAGAGATCCTGTAGCTTTGGCAAGGCAGAACAGTCGTTGTGTTCAGAATACTTGTTATAGTTCTTCTTTTTATTTTTACAGAGGGGAAGTCGAATAATTTCAGCTGAGAATAAGAGATCATTATTTTTTGCAAATTACATACAAAACCAAGTGAAGGACACAAGTTTGTATAGGCAGTAAACAGCGCCCCTTATGTAACTAGGTGGGGACAGGGTTGGAGAGCAGTGTTTTGATTTTCTTAAGTGGCTTCTAAATTAGTGTTATGAAAGGGAATCTGTCACCAGATTTTTGCTACCTAATCTGAGAGCAACATAATGTAGAAGTAGAGACCCTGATTACATTGATGTCTCACTTACTGGGCTGCTTTCTGTAAGTTTTATAAAATTAGTGTTTCATCAGCAGATTGTCACTAGAGGACTACTTGGGTAGTCCAACCACACCCTCACTCTTGATTGGTACCTTTCTGCTTCTGCACAGTGTACACTCAGTGGTGTGGGCAGGGTTATACTGAGCTCAGCATTCAGAGAACTTCTAGACTTGCAAATTATAAAACAAGTTGTTTTTTTTTTTTAAATTGCAGCTCCCAGTAAAGTAAATGATACATCATTGTCAAGAAGTTGAAACAAATAGCCAAAAAAAAGCAGTTTGCAGAAAAAGAGTGTATTGATCTTGTAGGAAGAAGTGACCTGCTTACCCATAATTTTATGATAGTAAGGATAGAGCTAGATAGGTAAAATGCAGTTTTATAATATTGATGGAAATAGACTACATTGATTATCGATTGACGGGAATGATGACAGCAGCAGGAGAGGATTAAGCTGAACTTGTTGGAAGCATTGACCTGTTCACTCAATGACCTGCCAAGTAACGTTATTACTCTATGTTAATCAGGACACCTGAATGGTTGAGACGGTGTCCAATAGTTGATAGGAAACAGACAACACAAGTGAATGATAACAGTGGGGAAAGAGTGTGTTGATCTTGCAGGAAGCAGTGACCTAATTTATATTTTTATAATAGTAACAATAGACCTGGATGTGACACGCAGAGTATCATAAACGAAGGTTGTTTTCCGAAACGCGCGTTGGGGCGGAGGCACATTCCAGGAGTGTCTGCTTGCACTGCGGTGGGTAAATATTGGTGTTTTTTCTGATTAGGTATTTGATTATGATCGCTATTAAGGCGTTGTGTTAGTGGCTAGTGTTGGCTGATTGCAGCAACTCTGGTTGTTATGATTATAGCGTCTGCCTGTTACCCCAGATTTTCAGTGACCAATGACTGATTGATTATCAGTGATTTAATTTTAATTTTGTACATTGGGTTACTTTTTGGAATCGGTGCAATAATACTTATAACCTTTATTGATGTGTTTATGAGAATGCGGTGATTTTGTACCTCCTGGTCACACTCCACCTGCCATTTTCTACAGCGTCTCTCTAGATGCCGCTCTGTTTGTCACCCTAATTCACCTGTTGTCATATTTTTAACAATAAAGCGTTGACGTTTTATATTCCAAAGTTTGACCTAGTATCATCTTTTTCTGTGTATAAGTATCATAAAGTTGATGGAAATACATCACACTGATTACTAAGTGACAAGAATGTACCAGCAGCAGGGGAGGAGTGTGATAATTTTATTGCAGACAGTGACCTGTTAACGCATTGACCTGTTAAATTATGGTATTACACTATGTTAATGAGAGCAAATGAATGTGCAAGACAGGAATAGTGTCACATAGTTGATATAAATGGCAGCAGACAGTAACAGCTGTAAAAGTGTGTCTGGATCTTGTAGGAAGCAGTTACACATTTACTCATTTTTTTCTAGAAAGGATAAAGCTAATAGTGTCAGCTGTGACTGTCTTCAGTAAGGAAGGGGGGCTCACACTATCTCTGGGACTGGGACCCTAACTATCCCTGTCCTGTGGGTACTCTTGAAGGTAGAGTGGCCCAATTCTCCGACCTTACTATGCTACGTACTGTGAAACCCTGACATGTCCTCTCCCCTTCCCCATGAGGCATGGGACAGAAATGTAAGGTAAACAAGGCACAAAGACAAAACAGGGATATCTGAAAACCTCTATAATACAAAAGCACCAACAATAGGGAGGAGGATAGGGACAGGGAGGAATAAACTAAATGGGAACAGGGAGCAGGAGATAAACATACACATAATACAAAGTATGTTGATCTTGTCGGAACAAGTGACCTAATCACTCATATTGTTTATGATAGAAAGGATAGAGCTGGATGGAACAAGTACAATTTCATACATTCTAGTATGCTAATTATGCTAATTGTCTCTTCAGAGAGGAAGAGAACTAGAACTCTAGTGCCACCTATTGGAAGGTAGCAATCCTACAAGTCAATGTCGACCCTTTAACGAGCCTTGTCACATGACTTAGGATAATAGCCAAACCAGAATCTCATTTTGCAGACACTGTGTTTCGGGGTGTTGCCCCTTGTCAGTGCAAAGTGGTGATCTGGTTTTGCTAAGAGAGAGGCGTCTGACCGATATCCAAGAAGTATCATTTCTCCTTGCAGAGATTGACATGCTAAGCATGCCGAGATGAGGAGACTTAAAGCCGCAATGTTCCTCTGGGTAATATGCTAATTATGCAAATTGTCTCTTCAGAGAGGAAGAGAACTAGAATTCTAGTGCCACCTACTGGAAGGTAGCAATCCTACAAGTCAAAGTCGACCCTTTAATGAGCCTTGTCACATGACTTAGGATAATAGGCAAACCAGAATCTCAAACACAGTGTCTGCAAATTGAGATTCTGGTTTGGCTATTATCCTAACTCATGTGACAAGGCTCGTTAAGGGGTTGATATTGACTTGTAGGATTGCTACCTTCCAACAGGTGGCACTAGAGTTATAGTTCTCTTTCTCTCTGAAGACACAATTTGCATAATTAGCATATTTCCGAGAGGAGCATTGCGGCTTTAAGTCTCATCTCGGCATGCTTAGCATGACCATCTCAGCAAGGAGAAACGATACTTCTTGGATACATTCTAATAGAAATAGATCACACCGATTAGATGATTGAGAATGACAGCAGCAGGGGAAGAGTGTACTAATTTTGAAAGAGACAGTGACCTATTCACTCATTGACTTTTCTTCTGCTTCCTTTCTGTTAGTACGGATAATTCTGAATGGTACCAGAACAGTGTCATAAAGTAAATGAAATAAGACTATTAACATTTTAGAAACAATGACAAACAGCAGGAGAAGAATGTGTTGATTTTGTGAGCGCCATTACCCTGTTCACCCATGTTATTTTGTTAGTGAGGACAGGCCTACACAGGACAAGGACAGTTTTATGATAAGTGTAAGCATAAAACGGAGATAAGTTACAAAAAAATCTGTAAAACTGTAGTTATCTCTCATCTCTGCACAGCTGAGTCCTATGAGTTGTTTGTATCTGTCAAATAACCCTTGAAATCGGTAGAGCAAATTCAGGTCTCGCAATCAAGAGCGAGAGTCGGATCAGCTCGGCTGCCAAGAAGAAAGTGTCATAACTGAAGCAGATTGTGTTATTAATAATTGGAACCGACACTGCGGCAAAGCAAATGAAAGTTTCTATTTTGGAAAACAAGCAGTGTACGAGCAACGGGACTGGCACTCCCATGATAGCTCTGTTTTGTCAGTCTTAATGCTTATTCCCTTTACTATAGCTTCATCTTTAGCACAATATTTTTGCTATTTGCCATCTGTGCCACCGACTTTAAAAGACGCTCTTGCGGATCTGTCTCTTATTTATTGCAATTTTGATTGCCTCGAGATTTCATTGTTATTTCGTTAAGTAGAACGCTGATTTGGATATTAATCACTTAGGGAGCATCTGCACCTAATTATTAGGGAGCATCTGCCCCTAGGCACTGGTGTCTGGGGGGTCCAAAGGATCATTTAACACACAAGCAGACACCTGTATTACATAGTAGACATTGAAGGTGCAGACCCTTTTGCACATCTCTGCTTATTACAATGTATTCATAAATGTGTATTTATCCTTCACTTAGGTTATGTTCACATGCAGAGTTTTTGCTGCAGAAAAGCAAGCCCCCGGAAGAATCAGGTGGTAAAACGCGCGTCGGGGTGAGGGGACACTGCGCTGACCTTCATCTCTAGTCCTGGGTATTCACTTTAAGGTATGATGAACTACTAAGGGGGGGTGCCTCTAATAGGATGTTTTTCACTGCATTGCACCTATGACCCTTTATGTCCTTCATTGTTCATTGAATTGTACTGGTTATCTATGGATCATTGGATCCTTGACAACTCTGACTATTCATTGTTTTTTATTTGATGTTAATGGACTCAGGTATTTTTTGGTATTGGGGTTTTATTTCTGAGGAGATATCTTCATAGTTATATGGTATAACGGTGCAAATATAGCCGGTCACTAGACCTAATATTATTTATGTTGTACTTCATTTATTGTTATCTTATAAAATTCGAAAATATCTTGTACCAATTACAGGACTGACTCAGCAGCGTCCCCAGCTGACATTTCTTACTTTTTTAATTACATTACATTTTAGATTATTCTCAATAAAGATTATTCCATTTTATTCAGCGGATCTCTTCCTTATTTTGGTTCTTTACCTCTAGCTGAAAATTATTTTGGATAATTTGAGAAAAGCAGCATTTTTATTTTTTTTTTTAACTGGCAACATGTCAGTTTTTTCTTTTAAATCTGCAGCATTTTTTCACCCCTAAAAAGGAATGAGAAAGTGCAAAAAAAACAGCAAAATTGTTGCTGCTTCTTTAGTGAATAAAAGTAACTCTATTAAACATTTACTGTAGATAAATCACATATATAATCTTCACTGGAAAAACAAACACCTGTTCCAGGCTGCCCAGTCTGTGGGCAACAGGAATGAGGCAAACTGTACGATCTCAGCCAGAAATGTTCCGGCGTTTCAGAGGAAAACAAACTCTTAATGGCGCATGTAGGCAAAGACCTGTCAATTCAGGACAGCGGGTAGGGGGAAGCCATCGCACTTTCAGCTGAAATGCATTGCGGTGAAGACAGGCTGCCGGCAGCTGACGTAGGCATGCAAGTCACCAGCTGAGCATGGAAGCGACGTCATGCGCTGCCCTTGATATTGGAGTCATCTGCCAGCTACAAAAGAGGACGCTGCGCTTCGTAAGAATGGAGGAAGGTGAGTAGAATTATTAATTTTTTTGTATGCATTCAAGAACAGCAGCAGAATGGAGAACCTACCATATTTTTCGGACCATAAGACGCACTTTTTTCCCTCCAAATTTGGGAGGAAATGTGGGGTGCATCTTATGGTACGGATGTAATATGTGGGGAGGGGGCAGTGGCGAGTGGAATCGCACTGGGATCCCACTCATAGGAGGCAGGAAAATGTCTCTGCTGCAGGAATCCGGCACTGGGGAAACCACATGGTCCCGATACTTAAAGTGAGGTGAATATTCAATAGCCGCTTCCTGTTGTGAAATTGGATTCTGGGCTCCCCCGGTGGCCACTGGTGGAATTGAACTTGTGTGCATCATCCTCTCTGTTCACCTGTTCCCATCAGGATGTGGGAGTCTCTATATAACCTTGCTCCTCTGTCAGTTTCATGCCGGTCAACAATGTAATCAGAAGCCTTTCTTTGCATGTTCCTGCTACTAGACAACTCCCAGCTAAGTTGGACTTTCGTCCTTGTTTGTTTTTGCATTTTGTTCCAGTTCACAGCTGCTGTTTCGTTACTGTGTCTGGAAAGCTCTTGTGATCTGAAATTGCCACTCTGGTGTTATGAGTTAATACTAGAGTCTTAAAGTAATTTCTGGATGGTGTTTTGATAGGGTTTTCAGCTGACCATGAAAGTGCCCTTTCTGTCTTCCTGCTATCTAGTAAGCGGACCTCGATTTTTGCTAAACCTATTTTCATACTACGTTTGTCATTTCATCTAAAATCACCGCCAATATATGTGGGGGCCTCTGTCTGCCTTTTGGGGAAATTTCTCTAGAGGTGAGCCAGGACTGTATTTTCCTCTGCTAGGATTAGTTAGTCCTCCGGCTGGCGCTGGGCGTCTAGGGATAAAACGTAGGCACGCTACCCGGCCACTGTTAATTGTGCGGCAGGTTTAGTTCATGGTCAGTTTAGATTCCATCTTCCAAGAGCTAGTTCTTATATATGCTGGGCTATGTTCTCTCGCCATTGAGAATCATGAGTTTGACCGGCCCAAAAAGGGTTAAATTATTGGCTGAGAAAGGAGAGAAAAAAGAAGTCTGCTGAAATTTTTTTTTTTTTTCTCTAGTTCTGAGTGTGCTCATAATTGAATCACTTGCTAGTCTGCCTATACTGCAGCCTTCCTCTCTTTCTCTCCTTCTAATCCTTGAATGGCTCTGTGTTCACCTGTTTGAAATGGATCTTCAGAGTGTAGCTACAGGTTTGAATAATCTCGCCACGAAGGTACAAAATTTGCAAGATTTTGTTGTTCATACACCTATGTCTGAACCTAGAATTCCTTTGCCTGAATTTTTTTCAGGGAATAGATCTTGCTTTCAAAATTTTAAAAATAATTGCAAATTGTTTTTGTCCCTGAAGTCTCGCTCTGCCGGAGATCCTGCACAGCAGGTCAGGATTGTAATTTCCTTGCTCCGGGGCAACCCTCAAGATTGGGCTTTTGCATTGACACCAGGGGATCCTGCGTTGCTCAATGTGGATGCGTTTTTTCTGGCCTTGGGGTTGCTTTATGAGGAACCTCATTTAGAGCTTCAGGCGGAAAAAGCTTTGATGTCCCTATCTCAGGGGCAAAATGAAGCTGAAATATACTGCCAAAAATTCCGTAAATGGTCTGTGCTTATTCAGTGGAATGAGTGCGCCCTGGCGGCGATTTTCAGAGAAGGTCTCTCTGATGCCATTAAGGATGTTATGGTGGGGTTCCCTGTGCCTGCGGGTCTGAATGAGTCCATGACAATGGCTATTCAGATCGATAGGCGTCTGCGGGAGCGCAAACCTGTGCACCATTTGGCGGTGTCTACTGAGAAGACGCCAGAAAATATGCAATGTGATAGAATTCTGTCCAGAAGCGAGCGGCAGAATTTTAGACGAAAAAATGGGTTGTGCTTCTATTGTGGTGATTCAACTCATGTTATATCAGCATGCTCTAAGCGTACTAAGAAGCTTGACAAGTCTGTTTCAATTAGCACTTTACAGTCTAAGTTTATTCTATCTGTGACCCTGATTTGTTCTTTATCATCTATTACCGCGGACGCCTATGTCGACTCTGGCGCCGCTTTGAGTCTTATGGATTGGTCCTTTGCCAAACGCTGTGGGTATGATTTGGAGCCTTTGGGAGCTCCTATACCTCTGAAGGGGATTGACTCCACCCCATTGGCTAGTAATAAACCACAATACTGGACACAAGTAACTATGCGTATTAATCCGGATCACCAGGAGATTATTCGCTTTCTGGTGCTGTATAATCTACATGATGTTTTGGTGCTAGGATTGCCATGGCTGCAATCTCATAACCCAGTCCTCGACTGGAAAGCTATGTCTGTGTTAAGCTGGGGATGTAAAGGGACTCATGGGGACGTACCTTTGGTTTCCATTTCATCATCTATTCCCTCTGAGATTCCTGAATTCTTGTCTGACTATCGTGACGTTTTTGAAGAACCCAAGCTTGGTTCACTACCTCCGCACCGGGAATGCGATTGTGCTATAGATTTGATCCCGGGTAGTAAATACCCTAAGGGTCGTTTATTTAATCTGGCTGTGCCTGAACACGCTGCTATGCGAGAATATATAAAGGAGTCCTTGGAAAAGGGACATATTCGTCCTTCGTCATCTCCCTTAGGAGCCGGTTTTTTCTTTGTGTCTAAGAAAGATGGCTCTTTGAGGCCGTGTATTGATTATCGGCTTTTGAATAAAATCACGGTTAAATATCAATATCCGTTACCACTGCTGACTGATTTGTTTGCTCGTATAAAGGGGGCCAAGTGGTTTTCTAAGATTGATCTCCGTGGGGCGTATAATTTGGTGCGAATCAAGCAGGGGGATGAGTGGAAAACCGCATTTAATACGCCCGAGGGCCACTTTGAGTATTTGGTGATGCCTTTTGGTCTTTCAAATGCCCCTTCAGTCTTCCAGTCCTTTATGCATGACATTTTCCGCGATTATTTGGATAAATTTATGATTGTGTATCTGGATGATATTCTGATTTTTTCGGATGACTGGGACTCTCATGTCCAGCAGGTCAGGAGGGTTTTTCAGGTTTTGCGGTCTAATTCCTTGTGTGTGAAGGGTTCTAAGTGCGTTTTTGGGGTTCAAAAGATTTCCTTCTTGGGATACATTTTTTCCCCCTCTTCCATCGAGATGGATCCTGTCAAGGTTCAGGCTATTTGTGATTGGACGCAACCCTCTTCTCTTAAGAGTCTTCAGAAATTTTTGGGCTTTGCTAACTTTTATCGTCGATTTATTGCTGGTTTTTCTGATGTTGTTAAACCATTGAGTGATTTGACTAAGAAGGGTGCTGATGTTGCTGATTGGTCCCCTGATGCTGTGGAGGCCTTTCGGGAGCTTAAGCGCCGCTTTTCTTCCGCCCCTGTGTTGCGTCAGCCTGATGTTGCTCTTCCTTTTCAGGTTGAGGTCGACGCTTCTGAAATCGGAGCTGGGGCGGTGTTGTCGCAGAGAAGTTCCGACTGCCCCGTGGTGAGACCTTGTGCTTTTTTTTCCCGTAAATTTTCGCCCGCCGAGCGGAATTATGATATTGGGAATCGGGAGCTTTTGGCCATGAAGTGGGCTTTTGAGGAGTGGCGTCACTGGCTTGAGGGGGCCAGACATCAGGTGGTGGTATTGACTGACCACAAAAATTTAATTTACCTTGAGTCTGCCAGGCGCCTGAATCCTAGACAGGCGCGCTGGTCGTTGTTTTTCTCTCGGTTTAATTTTGTGGTGTCATACCTACCGGGTTCTAAGAATGTTAAGGCGGATGCCCTTTCTAGGAGTTTTGAGCCTGACTCCCCTGGTAATTCTGAGCCCACAGGTATCCTTAAGGATGGAGTGATATTGTCTGCCGTTTCTCCAGACCTGCGGCGGGCCTTGCAGGAGTTTCAGGCGGATAGACCGGATCGTTGCCCACCTGGTAGACTGTTTGTTCCTGATGATTGGACCAGTAGAGTCATCTCTGAGGTTCATTCTTCTGCGTTGGCAGGTCATCCTGGAATCTTTGGTACCAGGGATTTGGTGGCAAGGTCCTTCTGGTGGCCTTCCCTGTCACGAGATGTGCGAGGCTTTGTGCAGTCTTGTGACGTTTGTGCTCGGGCCAAGCCTTGTTGTTCTCGGGCTAGTGGATTGTTGTTGCCCTTGCCTATTCCGAAGAGGCCTTGGACGCACATCTCGATGGATTTTATTTCGGATCTGCCTGTTTCTCAGAAGATGTCTGTCATCTGGGTGGTGTGTGACCGTTTCTCTAAGATGGTCCATTTGGTTCCCTTGCCTAAGTTGCCTTCTTCTTCCGAGTTGGTTCCTCTGTTTTTTCAAAATGTTGTTCGTTTGCATGGTATTCCGGAGAATATCGTTTCTGACAGAGGGACCCAATTCGTGTCTAGATTTTGGCGGGCATTCTGTGCTAGGATGGGCATAGATTTGTCTTTTTCGTCTGCTTTCCATCCTCAGACTAATGGCCAGACCGAGCGGACTAATCAGACCTTGGAGACATATTTGAGGTGTTTTGTGTCTGCGGATCAGGATGATTGGGTTGCTTTTTTGCCATTGGCGGAGTTCGCCCTCAATAATCGGGCCAGCTCTGCCACCTTGGTGTCCCCGTTTTTCTGTAATTCGGGGTTTCATCCTCGATTTTCCTCCGGTCAGGTGGAATCTTCGGATTGTCCTGGAGTGGATGCTGTGGTGGAGAGGTTGCATCAGATTTGGGGGCAGGTAGTGGACAATTTGAAGTTGTCCCAGGAGAAGACTCAGCTTTTTGCCAACCGCCGTCGTCGTGTTGGTCCTCGGCTTTGTGTTGGGGACTTGGTGTGGTTGTCTTCTCGTTTTGTCCCTATGAGGGTTTCTTCTCCTAAGTTTAAGCCTCGGTTCATCGGCCCGTACAAGATATTGGAGATTCTTAACCCTGTGTCCTTCCGTTTGGACCTCCCTGCATCTTTTTCTATTCATAATGTTTTTCATCGGTCATTATTGCGCAGGTATGAGGTACCGGTTGTGCCTTCCGTTGAGCCTCCTGCTCCGGTGTTGGTTGAGGGTGAGTTGGAGTACGTTGTGGAAAAGATCTTAGACTCCCGTGTTTCCAGACGGAAACTCCAGTATCTGGTCAAATGGAAGGGATACGGTCAGGAGGATAATTCTTGGGTGACTGCCTCTGATGTTCATGCCTCCGATCTTGTCCGTGCCTTTCATAGGGCTCATCCTGATCGCCCTGGTGGTTCTGGTGAGGGTTCGGTGCCCCCTCCTTGAGGGGGGGGTACTGTTGTGAAATTGGATTCTGGGCTCCCCCGGTGGCCACTGGTGGAATTGAACTTGTGTGCATCATCCTCTCTGTTCACCTGTTCCCATCAGGATGTGGGAGTCTCTATATAACCTTGCTCCTCTGTCAGTTTCATGCCGGTCAACAATGTAATCAGAAGCCTTTCTTTGCATGTTCCTGCTACTAGACAACTCCCAGCTAAGTTGGACTTTCGTCCTTGTTTGTTTTTGCATTTTGTTCCAGTTCACAGCTGCTGTTTCGTTACTGTGTCTGGAAAGCTCTTGTGATCTGAAATTGCCACTCTGGTGTTATGAGTTAATACTAGAGTCTTAAAGTAATTTCTGGATGGTGTTTTGATAGGGTTTTCAGCTGACCATGAAAGTGCCCTTTCTGTCTTCCTGCTATCTAGTAAGCGGACCTCGATTTTTGCTAAACCTATTTTCATACTACGTTTGTCATTTCATCTAAAATCACCGCCAATATATGTGGGGGCCTCTGTCTGCCTTTTGGGGAAATTTCTCTAGAGGTGAGCCAGGACTGTATTTTCCTCTGCTAGGATTAGTTAGTCCTCCGGCTGGCGCTGGGCGTCTAGGGATAAAACGTAGGCACGCTACCCGGCCACTGTTAATTGTGCGGCAGGTTTAGTTCATGGTCAGTTTAGATTCCATCTTCCAAGAGCTAGTTCTTATATATGCTGGGCTATGTTCTCTCGCCATTGAGAATCATGACAGCTTCCCTGCCCACCTGTCAACATGGAGCAGTGAGCGGGGAGCAGCAAATGAATATTCCTTCACTTAAACAGTGGACACACATGGTTTCCCCAGCGCCGGATTCCTGCAGCGGCTGGAGAGATCGTGTGTCCGGTGGTGGAGGCAGCAGGAGCAGGGGGCCAGAGGAGAGATTGCCGCATACCTGACAGCACAGCGCCTGCTTGGGCTGTGCTGGATGCTGAGTGCTGCGGCATAAGGACCTGTGTGAGGTCATGAAGAGAGCGGGCTGGAGCATCACATGACAGCACAGAGCCCTCCCTCTTCATGTCGTCATCACAGGTCCTTCACTCATGGCACTAGAATCTGCAAGGTTCCTCTTATGACCTGTGGAGAGGCAACAAGACGGAGGGCTCTATGCAGTCATGCATGCATGGATGCTGCAGCTCTGTTATGATCCGGTGGTAGGATCTCAAACTGACCTGACACATATAACCTGAATTTAAGGACAAGTTCTGGGGATGTGGAAGCTATACTGACCGCAATCCTGATCCTATCCACACACACTAAAGGCAGCCGTGGAGGGTTACCTGAAAACCTAGACGCCTCGTCACAGCCTGAGAAACTGACTACCCCTAGAGAGAAAGCAAAGACCTCACTTGCCTCAGAGAAATATCCCCAAAGATTTAGATAGCCCCCCACAAATAATAATAAGGGTGAGTTAAGGGGAAAATACAAACGTAGAGATGAAACAGGTTAAGCAAATGAGGCCCGCTAACACTAGATAGGCAGAAAATAGATAGGTGTCTGTGCGGTCAGTACAAAACTATCAAAAATAAACCACGCAGAGAATACAAGAACCCCCACACCGACTCACGATGTGAGGGGCGCACTCTGCACCCCAGAACTAACCAGCAAGCGAAAAATCACATAAAGCAAGCTGGACTGAACTCAACATATACTGAGAAACATTTTCAAGGAAATAATGAGAAAATGAACAAGCAAACTTAGCTTCTCCTAGCAGGAGGCTGGTCACAAGGAATATTCAGGAGAGCTCTGAATCAGGACTGAATACACCGACAGCAGGCAACAAGTGAAGGTCCAGCTGAATTAAATAGGCCCCGCTTAGCAGGAAATCAGACAGCTGAACCCAGCCAAGAAGCCATATCGCTAAAGGCCACCAGAGGGAGCCCAAGAACAAATTCACAACAGTACCCCCCCCCCTTAAGGAGGAGTCACCGAACCCTCACCAGGGCTCCCAGGCCGATCAGGACAAGCCAAATGAAAGGCACGAACCAAATCGGCCGCATGGGCATCGGAGGCGACAACCCAGGAATTATCCTCCTGACCATAGCCCTTCCACTTAACCAAGTACTGAAGCTTCCGTCTCGAAATACGAGAATCCAAGATCTTCTCCACCACATACTCCAACTCCCCCTCACCAAGACCGGAGCAGGAGGATCAACAGAAGGGACCACAGGCACCACATATCTCCGCAATAATGACCTATGGAACACATTATGAATGGCAAACGATGTAGGGAGGTCCAAACGAAATGACACAGGGTTGAGGATTTCCAAAATCTTATTAGGACCGATGAAACGAGGCTTGAACTTAGGAGAGGAAACCTTCATCGGGACATAACGAGAAGACAACCATACCAAATCCCCCACACGAAGTCGGGGACCCACACAGCGACGGCGGTTAGCAAAGCGCTGAGCCTTCTCTTGGGACAAGGTCAAATTGTCCACCACATGGTTCCAAATCTGCTGCAACCTATCCACCACAGAATCCACCTCAGGACAGTCAGAAGGCTCAACCTGACCCAAGGAAAAACGAGGATGAAAACCAGAATTGCAAAAGAAAGGTGAAACGAAAGTAGCAGAACTAGCCCGATTATTGAGGGCGAACTCAGCCAATGGCAAAAAGGTCACCCAATCATCCTGATCAGCAGAAACAAAACATCTCAAATAAGTTTCCAAGGTCTGATTAGTTCGTTCGGTTTGACCATTCGTCTGAGGATGGAAGGCCGTCGAAAAAGGCAATTCAATGCCCATCTTAGCACAAAAGGACCGCCAAAATCTGGACACAAACTGGGATCCTCTGTCAGACACAATGTTCTCCGGAATACCATGTAAACGAACCACATTCTGAAAAAACAGTGGCACCAAATCGGAGGAGGAAGGCAGCTTAGGCAAGGGTACTAAATGGACCATTTTAGAAAAACGATCACAAACCACCCAGATGACAGACATCCTCTGAGAGACAGGAAGATCCGAAATAAAATCCATGGAAATATGCGTCCAAGGCCTCTTCGGGACAGGCAAAGTCAAAAGCAATCCACTGGCACGAGAACAGGAAGGCTTGGCCCGAGCACAAATCCCACAGGACTGCACAAAGGAACGCACATCCCGCGACAAGGAAGGCCACCAAAAGGACCTCACCACCAAATCCCTGGTACCAAAAATCCCAGGATGACCCGCCAACACCGAAGAATGCACCTCGGAAATAACTCTACTGGTCCATCTGTCCGGAACAAACAGTCTCTCCGGTGGACAACGGTCAGGTCTATTGGCCTGAAACTCCTGCAACACCCGTCGCAGATCAGGAGAGATGGCAGACAAAATCACCCCCTCTTTGAGGACACCAGTCGGTTCAGAAACTTCCGGTGAGTCAGGTACAAAACTCCTAGAAAGGGCATCAGCCTTCACGTTTTTCGAACCCGGAAGATATGAAACCACGAAATTTAAACGAGAGAAAAACAGCGACCATCGAGCCTGTCTCGGATTCAACCGTTTGGCAGACTCGAGATAAGTCAAATTCTTGTGATCCGTCAAGACCACCACACGATGCTTGGCTCCCTCAAGCCAATGTCGCCACTCCTCAAATGCCCACTTCATTGCCAACAACTCTCGATTACCAACATCATAATTCCGCTCGGCAGGCGAAGACTTTCTTGAAAAGAAAGCACATGGTCTCATCATAGAGCTATCAGAGCTTTTCTGCGACAAGACAGCCCCTGCTCCAATCTCAGAAGCATCAACCTCGACCTGAAAGGGAAGAGAGACATCGGGCTGGTGCAAGACAGGAGCCGAAGAAAACCGACGTTTCAGCTCCTGAAAGGCCTCCACGGCCGCAGGAGACCAATTCGTCACATCAGAACCCTTCTTGGTCAAATCCGTCAAAGGCTTAACCACACTAGAAAAATTAGTGATGAAGCGACGGTAAAAATTAGCAAAACCCAAGAACTTCTGAAGACTCTTCACAGATGTAGGTTGAGTCCAGTCATGAATAGCCTGGACCTTGACTGGATCCATCTCAATAGTAGAAGGAGAAAAAATAAAGCCCAAAAAGGAAACCTTCTGGACTCCGAAGAAACATTTAGAGCCCTTCACAAACAAGGCATTGGCACGCAGGACCTGAAATACCATCCTGACCTGCTTCACATGAGACTCCCAATCATCAGAAAAGATCAAAATATCATCCAGGTACACAATCATAAATCTATCCAGATACTCTCGGAAGATGTCGTGCATGAAGGACTGAAACACAGAGGGGGCATTAGAAAGCCCAAAAGGCATCACCAAGTACTCAAAATGGCCTTCGGGCGTATTAAATGCTGTTTTCCATTCATCGCCCTGCTTTATGCGCACAAGATTATACGCTCCTCGAAGATCTATCTTGGTGAACCAACTGGCCCCCCTAATCCGAGCAAACAGATCGGACAACAGTGGCAAGGGGTACTGAAATTTGACCGTGATGTTATTTAGAAGGCGATAATCTATACAGGGTCTCAGAGAACCATCCTTCTTGGCCACAAAAAAGAACCCCGCACCCAAAGGGGACGAGGACGGGCGAATATGTCCCTTCTCCAAGGACTCCTTTATATAACTCCGCATAGCGGCATGTTCTGGCACAGATAAATTAAAAAGTCGTCCCTTAGGGAACTTACTACCAGGAATCAGATTTATGGCACAATCACAATCCCTATGAGGAGGTAGGGCACTGGATTTGGGCTCATCAAATACATCCTGGTAGTCCGCCAAAAATTCAGGGACTTCAGACGGAGTAGAAGAAGCAATTGACACCAAAGGAGCATCGCCATGAATTCCCTGACAACCCCAACTTGACACAGACATTGCTTTCAAATCCAGGACTGGATTATGAGCCTGCAGCCATGGCAGACCCAATACGACAACATCATGCAAATTATGTAGCACCAGAAAGCGAATCATCTCCTGATGTGCAGGAGCCATGCACATGGTCACTTGAGTCCAGTACTGAGGTTTATTCTTGGCCAATGGTGTAGCATCAATTCCCTTTAGTGGGATAGGGAATTGTAAAGGCTCCAAGATAAAACCACAGCGCCTGGCAAATGACAAATCCATCAAATTCAGGGCAGCACCTGAATCCACAAAAGCCATAACTGAGTAGGATGACAGAGAGCAAATCAAAGTAACAGACAAAATGAATTTAGGCTGTACAGTACCAATGGTGACAGACTTAGCGAAGTTTTTTGTGCACTTAGAGCATGCTGAGATAACATGAGCAGAATCACCACAGTAAAAGCACAACCCGTTCTGACGTCTGTAGTTTTGCCATTCAGCTCTGGTCAGAATCCTGTCGCATTGCATAGGCTCAGGTTTCTGCTCAGAAAATACCGCCAGATGGTGCACAGGTTTGCGCTCCCGCAAACGCCGATCAATCTGAATGGCCAAAGACATTGACTCATTCAGACCCGCAGGCGTGGGGAACCCCACCATAACATCTTTAAGGGCTTCAGAAAGACCCTTTCTGAAAATCGCCGCCAGGGCGCACTCATTCCACTGAGTGAGCTCTGACCACTTCCTAAACTTCTGACAATAAACCTCTGCTTCATCCTGACCCTGAGAGAGAGCCAGCAAAACCTTCTCGGCTTGGTCTACCAGATTTGGTTCCTCATAAAGCACTCCAAGCGCCAGAAAAAACGCATCAACATTTAGCAGTGCAGGATCTCCTGGCGCCAGAGAGAATGCCCAATCTTGAGGGTCACCACGTAACAAATAAATAACAATTTTAACTTGCTGAACAGAGTCACCAGATGAGTGAGGTCTCAGAGAAAGGAATAACTTACAATTATTCTTAAAGTTCAAAAACCTAGATCTATCTCCGGAGAACAGCTGAGGAATAGGTATCTTAGGCTCTGACATAGGAATGCGGACTACATAATCCTGAATGCCCTGTACCCTTGCAGTGAGATGATCCACACTAGAAGACAGACTCTGAATGTCCATATCAGTAGCTGCATTCAGAACCACCCAGAGATTAAGGGGAGGAGAGAGGCTAAACACAGTGCAGAGGGAAAAAAAAAAAAAAAAATGACCTTAGGATTTCTCTTCTCCCTCTTCTGCTGCATTAACACTTTGTGGGCCTGCTGTACTGTTATGATCTGGTGGTAGGATCTTAAACTGACCTGACACATATAACCTGAATTTAAGGACAAGTTCTGGGGATGTGGAAGCTATACTGACCGCAATCCTGATCCTATCCACACACACTAAAGGCAGCCGTGGAGGGTTACCTGAAAACCTAGACGCCTCGTCACAGCCTGAGAAACTGACTACCCCTAGAGAGAAAGCAAAGACCTCACTTGCCTCAGAGAAATATCCCCAAAGATTTAGATAGCCCCCCACAAATAATAATAAGGGTGAGTTAAGGGGAAAACACAAACGTAGAGATGAAACAGGTTAAGCAAATGAGGCCCGCTAACACTAGATAGGCAGAAAATAGATAGGTGTCTGTGCGGTCAGTACAAAACTATCAAAAATAAACCACGCAGAGAATACAAGAACCCCCACACCGACTCACGATGTGAGGGGCGCACTCTGCACCCCAGAACTAACCAGCAAGCGAAAAATCACATAAAGCAAGCTGGACTGAACTCAACATATACTGAGAAACATTTTCAAGGAAATAATGAGAAAATGAACAAGCAAACTTAGCTTCTCCTAGCAGGAGACTGGTCACAAGGAATATTCAGGAGAGCTCTGAATCAGGACTGAATACACCGACAGCAGGCAACAAGTGAAGGTCCAGCTGAATTAAATAGGCCCCGCTTAGCAGGAAATCAGACAGCTGAACCCAGCCAAGAAGCCATATCGCTAAAGGCCACCAGAGGGAGCCCAAGAACAAATTCACAACACAGCTCTTTACCTCACCACAGTGTGGCTGGCTGGCTGCAGGACCTGCATAGCCTGCACAACTAAGAATTAATTAAAAGGTTAGTCACTATAACATACAAAAAAACACTCTGTCACTCCTGTGGTGAACTATAATTCCCAGCATCCATAGGATCCGCAGGACATGCTGGGAGTTATCGTTCTCCCATGGGATCTTAAAGCAGCAGTCCAGTGTTATTTTTCAGTGCTGGAGTGGTGCTTTAAATATAAGCCCTGTGCCCCCATTCTTATACTAACCCTCCAGCGTCTTCATATAGTACTTTACAGACACCACACTGGCCCTGCAGCAACATCTTCTACCCATAGCTTCCAACATAATAACATACTATTATATATAATAACATCACATATAATAGTATGTTATTTATGTTATTAAATATTTTACCACATTTTTTTGCTTCAAATATTTTTTTCCCTATTTTCCATCTCTAAAACCTTGGGGCGTCTTATAGTCTGGTGCGTCTTATAGTCTGAAAAATAGTCCGAAAAATATATCATGGGCCTAGGATGGGAGACATATAACAGGATGGGAGACATATGTACCAGGATGGGCCCAGGAAGGGAGACATATGTACCAAGATGGGCCCAAGATGGGAGACATATGTACCAAGATGGGAGACATATGTACCAAGATGGGCCCAAGATGGCAGACATATGTACCAAGATGGGAGACATATGTACCAAGATGGGCCCAGGATGGGAGACATATACCAGGATGAGAGACATATGTACCAGATGGGCCCATGATGGGAGACATATGTACCAGGAAGGGCCCAGGATGGGAGACATATGTACCAGGAAGGGCCCAAGATGGGAGACATATGTACCAAGATGGGCCCAAGATCGGACACATATGTACCAGGATGGGAGATATATGTACCAGGATGGGCGCAGGGTAGGAGGCATTTGCACCAGGATGGGCCTAGGATGGGAGACATATGTAACAGTATGGGGACATATATGCCAAGAAGGTGAACATACTATATATACCAAGATGGGGGGTATATATACCAAGATGGGAGACATATACTGTATATACCAGGAAGGTGGACATATATACCAAGATGAAGGCCATTTATACCTGGAAGAGGACCAGGATAGGGGGCATGACTACATAATGGGGGAAGAGCTATACTTATGTCCTTACAGGATTTAGAACACTTCAAGGGCTCAAACATCTGGCCAACATAAGGGGGGCAGATCCAAATTATGCACCGGTGGTTGAACTCTAGTTCCGTCACTAATCAGAAGGTTTACCATTTGCTTCTGTTTTGCGCCTGCGTCTCACGGATCAACTGCTTAGTGGTTTAACTTGATTTATCCCCTTTACCCCCAAGGGTGGTTTGCGCGTTAATGACCAGGCCAATTTTTACAATTCTGACTACTGTCCCTTTATGAGATTATAACTCTGGAACGCTTCAACGGATCCTGGTGATACTGACACTGTTTTCTCGTGACATATTGTACTTCATGATAGTGGTAACATTTCTTTGATATTACCTGCGTTTATTTGTGAAAAAAAATGGAAATTTGGAGAAAATTTTGCAATTTTCCAACTTTGAATTTTTATGCAAATAAATCACAGAGATATGTCACACAAAATACTTAATAAGTAACATTTCCCACATGTCTACTTTACATCAGCACAATTTTGGAACCAAAATTTTTTTTTTGTTAGGGAGTTATAAGGGTTAAAAGTTGACCAGCAATTTCTCATTTTTACAACACCATTTTTTTTTAGGGACCACATCTTATTTGAAGTCATTTTGAGGGGTCTATATGATAGAAAATAACCAAGTGTGACACCATTCTAAAAACTGCACCCCTCAAGGTGCTCAAAACCACATTCAAGAAGTTTATTAACCCTTCAGGTGTTTCACAGGAATTTTTGGAATGTTTAAATAAAAATGAACATTTAACTTTTTTTCACAAAAAATTTAATTCAGCTCCAATTTGTTTTGTTTTACCCAGGGTAACAGGAGAAAATGGACCCCAAAAGTTGTTGTACAATTTGTCCTGAGTAGGCTGATACCCCATATGTGGGGGTAAACCACTGTTTGGGCGCATGGCAGAGCTCGGAAGTGAAGGATCGCCATTTGACTTTTCAATGCAAAATTGACAGGAATTGAGATGGGACGCCATGTTGCGTTTGGAGAGCTACTGATGTACCTAAACATTGAAACCCCCACAAGTGACACCATTTTGGAAATTAGACCCCCTAAGGAACTTATCTAGATGTGTGGTGAGCACTTTGACCCCTTAAGTGATTCACAGAAGTTTATAATGCAGAGCCGTAAAAATAAAAAATCATATTTTTTCACAAAAATGATCTTTTCGCCCCCAATCTTTTATTTTCCCAAGGGTAAGAGAAGAAATTGGACCCCAAAAGTTGTTGTACAATTTGTCCTGAGTACGCTGATACCCCATATGTTGGGGTAAACCCCTGTTTGGGCGCACGGGAGAGCTCGGAAGGGAAGGAGCACTGTTTTACTTTTTCAACGCAGAATTGGCTGGAATTGGGATCGGACGCCATGTCGCGTTTGGAGAGCCCTGATGTGCCTAAACAGTGGAAACCCCCAATTCTAACTGGAACCCCATCCCAAACACACCCCTAAACCTAATCTCAACCATAACCCTAACCACACCCCTAACCCTGACACACCCCTAACCGTAATCCCAACCGTAAATGTAATCCAAACCCTAACCCTAACCCTAGCCCCAACCCTAACCCTAGCCCTAACCATAACCCTAACCCTTGCCCTAACCCTAACCCTAGCCCTAACCCTAGCAATAACCCTAACCCTTGCCCTAACCCTAACACTAACCCTAACCCTAGCCCTAATGGGAAAATGGAAAAAAATACATTTTTTAAATGTTTTAATTTTTTGCTAACTAAGAGGGTGATGAAGGGGGGTTTGATTTACTTTTATAGCGGGTTTTTTAGTGGATTTTTATGATTGGCAGCCGCCACACACTGAAAGACGCTTTTTATTGCAAAAAATATTTTTTGCGATACCACATTTTGAGAGCAATAATTTTTCCATATTTTGGTCCACAGAGTCATGTGAGGTCTTGTTTTTTTGCGGGACGAGTTGACGTTTTTATTGGTACCCTTTTCAGGCACGTGACATTTTTTGATCGCTTTTTATTCTGATTTTTGTGAGGCAGAATGACCAAAAACCAGCTATTCATGAATTTCTTTGGGGGAGGCGTTTATACCGTTCCGCGTTTGGTAAAATGGATAAAGCTGTTTTATTCTTTGGGTCAGTACGATTACAGCGATACCTCATTTATATTTTTTTTATGTTTTTGCGCTTTTATACTATATTAACTATTTTATAGAAAAAATAATTATTTTTGCATCGCTTTATTCTCAGGACTATAACTTTTTTATTTTTTCTTTGATGATGCTGTATGGTGGCTCGTTTTTTGCGGGACAAGATGATGTTTTCAGCGGTACCATGGTTATTTATATCCGTCTTTTTGATCGCATGTTATTCCACTTTTTGTTTGGCGCTATGATAATAAAGCGTTGTTTTTTGCCTCGTTTTTTTTTTTTTCTTTTTTTTACGGTGTTCACTGAAGGGATTAACTAGTGGGACAGTTTTATAGGTCGGGTCGTTACAGACGCGGCGATACTAAATATATGTACTTTTATTGTTTTTTTTTATTTAGATAAAGAAATGTATTTATAGGAACAATATATATATATTTTTATTTTTTTTTGGGGGGGGGGATTTTTTTAAATTTTTTTTTACACATGTGAATATTTTTTTTTTACACTATAACATTGCCCCAGGGGGGGCATCATGTTATAGTGTAAGATCGCTGATCTGACACTTTGCTGTGCACTGTGTCAGATCGGCGATCTGATGTGCACAGCTCCAGGAGGCTTCCTGGCGCCTGCTCTGAGCAGGCGCTGTGAAGCCACCTCCATGCAGGACACGGATGCCGCGGCCAATTTGGATCCGGGCCTGCTGCAGGGAGGAGGTAAGAGACCCTCGGAGCAACGCGATCACATCACGTTGCTCTGGGGGTCTCAGGGAAGCACGCAGGGAGACCCCTCCCTGCGCGATGCTTCCCTATACCGCCGGAACACTGCGATCATGTTTGATTGCAGTGTGCCGGGGGTTAATGTGCCGGGGGTGGTCCGTGACCACTCCTGGCACATAGTGCCGGATGTCAGCTGTAATCGTCAGCTGACACCCGGCCGCGATCGGCCGCGCTCCCCCCGTGAGCGCGGCCGATCGCATATGACGTACTATCCCATCGGTGGTCATACGGGCCCACCCCACCTCGACGGGATAGTACGTCTAATGTCAGAAAGGGGTTAAAAAATGTGACCTTACAAACATTTTTCCTTGGCTTGAAAGCATGGCTCATCAATTAAAAAAAAAAACATACAAAAAAAAACAAAGGCAACTAGAATGAAAACTGAGAAAAGATTGGTCCACTTCTCTAGGATGGTAACACACCAATGTGTGAATGTAGCCTAGGGTTACATTGCAATACCAAGAACAGCCAGTGCAGTAGAGAGGCGCTGTTTGTCTAGAAAAACAGGTTTTGTTATAAACCTTATACCATGTCTACAAAGAGGATATCTTGCTAGACCACTGCAGGTGAATTACATGGCGACCATTCATGGACATCTCTGATTTGGCTTCAGAAACCCTAAACCATCCGGTCAATGAAGTAGATCGGTGCTAGCTGTGAGCAGGATTCTTTATCTACATGGTGGATGGTTGTGATACCCGAAAGATACTCTATCCTTAGGGTCTACAGTAAGAACTGACTTGTTCCATCATCAACACTTCTTCCTAGAACGCTGCCAATGCTGTGCTGATGCCGCCCTAATTCCCAACCATTTCAAGGTGGATGCAGATTGAATTTATCAGCTTCAAGCTCGGGGGAAATATGTTTTCACAGAGTTTACTTGCAGATGCATTAAATATTGAAAGACAGTTAAATGGAATTATTTACAGTTTTGTAGCCCACCGCAGGTCTACTTTATACATTTTTAACCATTCCCTATGCAGGACCTTCAAGCAGTCATGTGTTGACATCAAGTGGCCATCTTGTATTGCCATTCTATAAAGAATGGAACTGTAAAAAAATTACATAATTTCCTAGATTTTCTTTTATGCACGGAAAACTACAATGCTTGTTTGGGTATGTGCACATGACGTCTTTTACTCTCAGGGGAACCAGATGAGTTTTCAAGCAGAAGATGCTTCAATAAACTCTGCCTTTTTTCCCCCAGTTTTTTGCATTGCTTTTTTTTGTTGCCGTTTCCTGATTTTTTACAATTTTGGCCACCGGTGGTGTTTTTTTAAGGTTTTAGAGATGTCTTTTTACTGATCATTTTTACACCTCTATTAAATTATGAAGAAACTACTAGTGTTTTTTTTTAAGGACAAATTATGGCAAAACGCTCCACAAGACATCGGGGCACTTTCCGGGCGTCCTTTGAACTTTCCTATTGACTTTTAATGTAAGGTCCAGATCATTTTCTGAAGGAAAACGCCAGAAGAATGGACATGTCACTTCTTTTAACTACTTGACATTTTTAGAAAGCTGAAGCAGTTTAAAGATGCTGAAAAGCCTGAACATATGAACAGTAAGTCTTTACATAGACATAGATATACAGTGGGGTGTAAAAGTTTGGGCGCCCCTGGTCAAAATTACTGTTATTTTGAACCAGTTAAGAAAGTTGAAGATGAAATGATCTCTAAAGGGCCTAAAGATATAGATGACACATTTCCTTTGTAGTTTACGCTAAAAAAAAATATTAGCATTTTTACATTTTAAACATTACAAAAAGGGAAATCAGCTGATGCTAAAGTTTGGGCACCCTTGGAGATTTATGTGCTCAGATAACTTTGACCAAGGTTTCAGACCTTAACTAGTCTCTTAGGGTTATGGCTTGCTCACTATCATTGTTAGGAAAGGCCAGGTGATGCAAATTTCCCAGCTTTGTAAAAACCCAGCCCCCTCTAACCTTTCTAGCATTGAAAAGTTGTTTTCTACAGGGGTAAACTGCTATAAAATGCAGAACTGAAATTAGAGTAAAAAATCCTGGATCTGATCTGAATAATGGGGCGGTCTTCTCAGAGAAGTGTTTTAAGTGTATAAAGGTTAGAAGTGTCCCTTGACAATAAGCTAATCACAAACTGTCCCTTTAATAAAACCCCCATGGAACAGCTTTACAAGTAAGATATTAGGAATGTAGTTTCCCTACAGTGCCTCCGCAGGAAACATTACGCATTACACATTGTTTATTCATATCAATGGGATGTTGTGCAATGCAGGACATGACAGGTCCTCCAAAGCCAAAAAACACTCATTGTAATGTTTCTTCACTTTGACAATGAAAAAATCCTGAATGGGGTAACTTCTCTAATAGGGTATATGAAAATGGATTTTCTAAATTACAGCTCCTTTAAAGGAAAATTTAGTCTATCTGTAATTAGACTGGATATTAACATCTGTAATTACCGTACATATCTAAGAAGATATTTTACAAAATGTACAATTTGTATTTTACCCTAATTTTCTTCAGTGATTAGATTTAGATGCGGCTATTATACTGTAATAAGTTCACTTTATCTTTTGAATGTAGATTTCAAAATCATTGTAAAAAAACCCCCCAAATTTATTTTAATTAAATTTCCAATTTCTAATGTGGCCAGAAGATATGTCATTAACAATAGAATTCTTTGTTCCTTGGTCACCAAAAATCTGAGATAGGTTTTTCCCATTTATTGGGATTGCACGGCCAATATCTTTTACTCTTTATACTTATTTAATATTTATATAAAAATAAACCATTTCATCCCTCAGACAGAAGAATCATGATTACTCCTGAATGTTGGCCAGCATTTAATTGCTATTAATAATTTATTCATAGGCCTCTACGCTCATAAATTAACCAACTTAACTAATGACTTAATCAAGCGAAAAGGTTATTTAAACATTCCCAAACGTTAGCAGTAATTATTGCTAAACATCTATGGGATCCACGTTGTGACGCCAGTCCATAGAACTTCCCAAAAATTACTGATCATAAGGCAATTCCATCAATGAACCCGCAATCTGAATTGGAAGGCTCGTAATTAATGGTGACTCCTGGGGTGTTGTCTTTGTTCTAGCAGTACATCGTTATCTCAGGAGCTTCTTTCCAAAGATGTGTTTGATGCTTCGATTCATTGATTGTAGAAACCAATATTCTTGGAAATTAATAAACTCTGTATCACCAAGCGTAAGGTCTATACTAAGGGACCGTGTACACAAATTTTCTACGGCACCGTACAACACATAGCACCAACAGATGTCCACTGTATTTCACTGTACCTTTATTTGTCTCTATTTCCATAAAAAGGCTTTTCTAGGTGAATCTGCTAATAAAAATGCATTTATTATATTTACAGCATGCAGATTGTCCTGAAAGGTTTCACCATTTCGGCTTCATCAGGGGTCCTCGTATTTTTATTGCTCACCATTGGAGTTGGGCAAATTTATTTTCATTTAATTGATTGCTACTCAAATTTTACACAAATTTTTATTCTCCAACATGCATAATTTTTGGAATTCTCACTGCACTAATGTAGTAAGGTGGTGGCCGCCATAGTCTTGACATGTAGAAAGCCGAAAAAAGGAAAAAAAACCCTAATACCTCAACGCTCACCTCTCTGGCCACCTCCAATGCTTGCGCTTCCCCATACGTTCCTTGGCTCTTCTTCTTACCGCCGCTGCTCTCTGAAATCCCAGGCATCTAAACACTTGGCTGGGACTTCCGGCTGCGACTCTGCAACTAGAAGACGTCTTGAGCCAATTTTTGGCTCCACGTTCTGAGGTGGTATAAAGGTGGTATAAAGAGGCACAGAGGACTATATGGGGGACAGTGAGCAGCAGAGGTGTGCAGTGAGGCAAGTATTATTTATTTTTTTTACATCTCACTTTTAGTATCCTCTGGTATATCTCCTGACCCAGAGCATAATATGGGACATTCAACTTGTGACGACGGTGAATAAATTTGCAGCAAGTTAAACTTCCCAGTATAAACTGAGCGATCGGGTGAAATTGAATCTCGTCAGATCTGCTCTTCTCTCCTCACCATAAATAACTGTATTACATGGGGTGTTACAGTTGCACCAACTATATCTACAGTATATTATGTAGTGTTTTCCTATGTTTATTTTATTAAATTTACTATATACCTTCACATTATGACTGTGAGAAAGATTACTGTTCAGGATTTTTAGGCAGAGAAAATCCAGCTGAAGTGTGTTGAACCACACAGACCCATTGAGTCCATGCGCAGCAATATACTCTGCTGACCAATCAGAGGCCAGTAGCTGGTGTCGGCGTGTGACCGGGGGCGCATGGCAATGACGTCACGCACTCCCATCACATGGCTGAAGTCAGCTTCCGGCTTCAGCAGAGGAAGATAGTGGGGGAGCAAAAGGAAGGTATTTATTTATTTTCTAAATCAGTGGCCATACTAATACATGAATGACTGTGGGCTGTGCATTATACTACATGAATGACTATGGGCTGTGCATTATACTACATAAATAACTATGGGCTGTGCATTATACTACATGGATGACTATGGGCTGTGCATTATACTACATTAATGACTATGGGCTGTGCATTATACTACATGGATGACTATGGGCTGTGCATTATACTACATGGATGACTATGGGCTGTGCATTATACTACATGAATGACTATGGGCTGTGCATTATACTACATGGATGACTATGGGCTGTGCATTATACTACATGGATGACTATGGGCTGTGCATTATACTACATAAATGACTATGGGCTGTGCATTATACTACATGGATGACTATGGGCTGTGCATTATACTACATAAATGACTATGGGCTGTGCATTATACTACATGGATGACTATGGGCTGTGCATTATACTACATGGATGACTATGGGCTGTGCATTATACTACATAAATGACTATGGGCTGTGCATTATACTACATGGATGACTATGGGCTGTGCATTATACTACATGGATGACTATGGGCTGTGCATTATACTACATGGATGACTATGGGCTGTGCATTATACTACATAAATGACTATGGGCTGTGCATTATACTACATGGATGACTATGGGCTGTGCATTATACTACATGAATGACTATGGGCTGTGCATTATACTACATGGATGACTATGGGCTGTGCATTATACTACATGAATGACTATGGGCTGTGCATTATACTACATGGATGACTATGGGCTGTGCATTATACTACATGGATGACTATGGGCTGTGCGTTATACTACATAAATGACTATGGGCTGTGCATTATACTACATGGATGACTATGGGCTGTGCATTATACTACATAAATGACTATGGGCTGTGCATTATACTACATGGATGACTATGGGCTGTGCATTATACTACATGGATGACTGAGGTGCATTATACTTTATGGGTAACTATGAGTTTTGTATTATACTTTAGGGGTGATTATGGGATCTGCTCTATACGTTATGGGAGACTGGATTATCATTAATCTTTAGGGGTGACTATGAAATCTGCATTATAGTTTATGGGTGATTATGAGCTATGCATTATACTTTATGGGTGATTATAGGATGTGCATTATACTTTATGGGTGATTACTGAATGTGCATTATACTTTATGGATGACTATGGGATGTGCACTAAACTTTATGAATAACTATGGGCTGTGCATTTTACTTAATGGATGACTATGTGCTGTGCATTGCACTTTATGGATGAATATAGGATGTGTATTTTTACTTTATGGATGACGATGGGCTGTGCATTATACTATATGGATTACTGTGGGGGTGCATAATACTTTATAGATGACTGAGGTGCATTATACTTTATGTAGGATATGGGCTGTGCATTATACTTTATGGATGACTATAAGGGGCATATACCAGGATGGGGAACATACCTACCTATAGTATCTACCAAGCGCTGTAGGAGCAGAGGTAAGAATATGCCAAAACTTACCAGGTATTGATAATTAATTTAATTGTGGCTGTGATTACATTGCTTTCACATTCTGGTGACCCAACTTTGAGTCTGTTCGAGGGAAAAAAATGCAGCATGCACAAATTGCATCTGTAAATCAGATCACACTCCACCATGCAAGTCAATGAGTCTGTGGAAAAAAATTACACTTGGATGACATGTGAGTGCGGTTTGATTCTCACAGACTGACAGAGAAATTTTTTTTCGATCTTCTCGTCGTCTGACAAAATTGGATCACACAATGATCAAACTCTGATCACAGTGTGATTAGCATAATGGGATCAATTTTCTGGGATGAGAGAAAAAACTGTTGTGTGATTCTAGCCTTACGAGAAGTGTCGCAGGGATACCGCAACAGAGAGGTGCCAGAAGATTGCAGCGTCTGGTCACTAGTGTTGAGCGATACCTTCCGATATTCGAAAGTATCGGTATCGGATTGGATCGGCCGATGCTGGCAAAATATCGGATCTCGCCTATACCGATACCCGATACCAATACAAGTCAATGGGACACAAATATCGGAAGGTATCCTGGATGGTTCCCAGGGTCTGAAGGAGAGGAAACTCTCCTTCAGGCCCTGGGATCCATATTCATGTAAAAAATAAAGAATAAAAATAAAAAATATGGATATACTCACCCCTCCGGCGGACCCTGGACCTTAGCGATGTAACCGGCAGTGTTGTGAACTCTGTTTTTGGGCTCCCTCTTGTGGTCACAAGTGGTACTGTGTGAGTGCTATCTTTGGGCTCCCTCTGGTGGCTCTTTTTGTCATTCTGCGGGTCTGTGGCTGGGATCAGCTGTCTCATTATCTGCTAGTTGGTTTCCTATTTAGCTCACCTGGACTTTCAGTTGTTGCCTGCTGTCGATGTATTCAGTGCTATTTTGATCTCTCCTGACTACATTCGTTATCAGTCTCTCCAAGAGAAGCTAAGTTTCTGTTTGTTCATTTTTTGCTCATCAGTGTTCTATGTTTCTTGGTTTATTATGAGTTTTTGTCCAGCTTGCTAGTATGTGATTTCCTCGCTTGCTGGTAGCTCTAGGGGGCTGAGTTTCTCCCCTCACACCGTTAGTTGGTGTGGGGGTTCTTGAACTCTCAGCGTGGATATTTTGTATAGGGTTTTCTACTGACCGCACAGTTTCCTATCTGTCTTCTGCTATCTAGTATTAGCGGGCCTCATTTGCTGAATCTGTTTCATTTCTACGTTTGTATTTTCCCCTTACCTCACCGTTATTATTTGTGGGGGGCTTTCTATATCTTTGGGGTTATTTCTCTGAGGCAAGTGAGGTCTTTGCTTTCACTCTAGGGGTAGCTAGTTTCTCAGGCTGCGTCGAGACGTCTAGGAATTTAGGCACGTTCACCGGCTACCTTTAGTGTGTTCGGTTAGGATCAGGATTGCGGTCAGTCCAGTTACCACCTCCCTAGAGCTCGTCCTATGTTCAGTTACTTAGCTGGTCAGTTCTGTGATCCTCAGCCACTAAGGATCATAACACGGCAGCCTCCGTTCCTAAGAATGCAGAGTGAAGGACCTTCGATGACGTCGCGGCTTGTGATTGGTCGCTTGACCGCTCATGTGACCGCTCATGCGACCAATCACAAGCCGCGACGTCATCGCAGGTCCTACACTCACTGCATTCTTAGGAACGGAGGCTGCCGGTTACATCGCTAAAGTCCAGGGTCCGCCGGAGGGGTGAGTATATCCATATTTTTTATTTTTATTCTTTATTTTTTACATGAATATGGATCCCAGTCTCCTCTCCTCCAGACCCTGGGAACCATACACTGGGAACTTCCGATTCCGACTTCCGATATCACAAAAATATCGGAACTCGGTATCGGAATTCCGATACAGCAAGTATCGGCCGATACCCGATACTTGCGGTATCGGAATGCTCAACACTACTGGTCACACAAAATTCTGCACTGATTAGAACTACTTCACCATCCTACTAATCAGTGCATGTTTTTCCCTTGCTCTGTCATGGCAAGTGTTATTCAGTTCACGTTGAGCTCCTCAAGCTCTCCATCCTAAATTGCATCCGCTATTCTGTGTTGGTCACTCCCCTCTGGTATATATGCTCCCACTAGCACTTAGGAGTTTCTAGTGATAGTTCTGCTTCCTGGTTAGGCATTAGAGGAGAAATTCAGTGTTAGCAGTAGGTGATTGGAGAGTTGGTCAGGAGATAGTTGGTTGGAGTTGGTCAGCTTGCTCATCCTCATCCATTGCTAGTTGTCCTAGTTTGGTTTTCCTACCTATTTCTACCCTGTGTTCCACTCTGTTTTGTGAATATATTTGTGTGATTGCAGTTTTCTTTCATTCCTGTCTGTCTACCCTTCTCCTTCTGGTGAGTGTAATCTTATACACTTCATCCTCATACCTCCCTGGGTGGGGGAGGGAAGAGATAAGGCATAAGATAGGAGCATAGCAAGGAAAGTGACCCCGGTGTCTTCACCTTAAGGTGTAATCCTGGGGACAGGGATAGACTAGGGCGCCGCCTAGTTCGAGGGATCAAGTAGGCACCCACCATTATTAGTTACTTACTACGTGACAAGAAGTAGTTGAAAGATTATTTTGAAAAATGTATATATCAAGTTTTTTAAACATAAATAATTGGAAAATTAAAAAAGAGGTCACAAGTTTGGTCACGAATAAAAATATCACTATTTTTGTACAAAATAAAATCTCATTGCAGATTTTTTGATGTCTCACTGGACATTCAAGAAACAAATCGTTTGGCCTTGCATTGTTTAAAATGCTGGAGGCGTCTGAGATGTGGCCTTCATACCTCAAATCATTCTTAGCAGACAGCAGTATGCAACATGTCAAACATCCTTGTGTTTGCAAGCACTTAACGATGAACTTTTCTCAAGAAAACCCAAGTCAGAATTCTTAAATAAGGTGAAAGATTTTCCTCTTTCCATAAATCAATACGAAGTGAATGACAGAGAGCACATCCGACAGGGTGACTCAAATCTACTCAAAACACATTTGGAGTGTTAGGTCTCCAGCATCTGCAAAAATATATCCAAGGCTTTGTGACGAAGAAGAATGTGTCAAACGTATTTCATGGTAACATTCAGAAAAGTTAGAGCTAATGACCGCACTGACATTTCAATCAGAATGGGTTTTTGGCTGGAAATCAAAAATAACACTCTTGCTATAGAAGTTAAATTTAGAGAAATGGTGTTTTTGGTGGATTATGGTATGACGTGATTGCGTAGGCAAAAAATACTATGCCAGTGCAAGAACATCTGCAAGACAAGAATAAAGCTCCTTGCTGTCAAAATAGCAAGTAAAAAAAAAATAGTAAAATAAGTAGATATAAATATGTATATATAGAAAGGTGTGGGGGCTTACAAGGTATGTATCCTAATGCTGAACATGAGCATTAATATAGACATATGGGGAGTGTTTTTATTAAATGCATATATTTCTGATTAAAAAGCGTTTTTAAGCAGTGTTTCATTTTTTGACTGTTTGGCTTCTGCAGCCTCTATGTGTCACAATACATAGCAGACTGCAGGATAAACAGTGAATTTGTCAGTGAGCTCATTCTGAGGGCACAGTGTTTTTTATGTTTCTTGCCCTGAATGATCTTTAAAGCCAATTTATGACCAGATAGAACTCTAATGTTTCTAAATGTTTGATCTACAATCAGCCTAGAAGATCTTTCAGGAGAAGATAGATAACAGTTACAAATCCCACCTTCTGAATTATCTCTCTAAGTGATTTAATTAATTCTTCACACGGCTATGTACTGTTAGGCCATGTGCACACGTTCAGTATTTTTCGCGTTTTTTTTGCGTTTTTTCGCTATAAAAACGTGATAAAAACGCGAAAAAAACGCTTACATATGCCTCCTATTATTTTAAGTGTATTCCGCATTTTTTGTGCAAATGTAGCCTTTTTTTCCGCGAAAAAATCGCATCGCGGAAAAAAAAGCAACATGTTCATTAAAATGCGGAATTGCAGGGGATTCCGCACACCTAGGGGTCCATTGATCTGCTTACTTCCCGCACGGGGCTGTGCCCACGATGCGGGAAGTAAGCAGATTATGTGCGGTTGGTACCCAGGGTGGAGGAGAGGAGACTCTCCTCCACGCACTGGGCACCATATAAGTGGTCAAAAAAATAAGAATTAAAATAAAAAATAGTCCTATACTCACCCTCGATGTCTTCCCGCCTCCACTGCACGCTGCCGTTCGGTTCCTGTAGCTGATGTGCGGTGGAGGACCTTGCCGATGACGTCACTGTCCTGTGATTGGTCGTGAGCGGTCATGTGACCGCTCACGTGACCGTGACGTCACGGAAGGTCCTGTGCGCACAGACCAGCTATAGGAAGAGGAGCCGGACGCCGCTGAGGAGATGTCTGGGTGAGTATAAGCATTTTTTTATTTTTTTTATTATTTTTAAACATTCTATCTTTTACTATGGATGCGGCATAAGCTGCATCTATAGTAAAAAGTTGGTCACACTTGTCAAACGCTATGTTTGACAAGTGTGACCAACCTGTCAGTCAGTTTTCCAAGCGATGCTACAGATCGCTTGGAAAACTTTAGCATTCTGCAAGCTAATTACGCTTGCAGAATGCTAAAAAAACGCGAAAAAAACGGAAAAAAAACGCAAAAAAAAACGCCAAAAAAAAATGAGGATTTCTTGCAGAAAATTTCCGGTTTTCTTCAGGAAATTTCTGCAAGAAATCCGCAATGTGTGCACATACCCTTATTCTTAGATGCTGTAGAAGCCAAAATGCTCCAAATTTTTTAATTAATCCCTTTTCCAAAAATGCTTTAAAAAATGCATTTAATTAATTAAATTTTTTTAATCTTTTAAAGGGAACCTGTCAGCAGGATTGTGCTCAGTAACCTACAGACAGTGTCGGGTCGGCGCCATTATACTGATTAAAATGATACCTGGTGATGAAATCCATCTTGTGGTTGTTGTTTAATCTTTATTTTCACTTTTCAGTTAATGATATGTTCATGCATTGGGCGGGACTGTGGGTGGTCTTCATCTGGGACTCTGTATAGCTATTCATACTGATGGTTTCTGACAGATCTCTGATCCCTCACTGATCGTCGCCCTATTTTACATACTGCATAGAATTATGATTTTAAAAAATCACATTCATCAGGCAGTCGCCTGCGCCATAGCAGGATAAGGTGGATAATATGCCTGTTTTCATGTTACTTAACCCCTTTCTGCTATGGACGGAATAGTACGTCTAACGCGATCAGCCGCTCTCACGGGGGGAGCTCGGCCGATTGCGGCCGGGTGTCAGCTGACAATCACAGCTGACATCTGGCACTATGTGCCAGGAGTGGTCACCGACCGCTCCCGGCACATTAACCCCCGGAACGATGTGATCAAACATGATCGCAGCGTTCCGGCAGCATAGGGAAGCATCGTGCAGGGAGGGGGCTCCCTGCGTGCTTCCCTGAGACCCTCGGAGCAACGCGATGTGATCGTGTTGCTCCGAGCATCTCCTCTGTCCTCCTCCAGGCCCTGCATCCAAAATAGCTGCGGGGTTCCTTCTGGGTTCTGCATGGAGGTGGCTTGCAAGTGCCTGCTCAGAGCAAGTGCTGGCAAGCCTCCTGCAGTGCCTGTCAGATTGCTGATCTGACACAGCGCATTGCAAAGTATCAGATCAGCGATCTGACACTATAACATGATGTCCCACACTGGGACAAAGTAAAAAAGTAAAAAAATAAATATTTACATGTGTAAAAAAAAATCCTAAATAAAAAAAAAATATATATATATTGTTCCAATAAATACATTTCTTTATGTAAATAAAAAAAAACAATAAAAGTACACATATTTAGTATGGCCGCGTCCATAGTGGCCCGACCTATAAAACTGTCCCAGTACTGACCCCTTCAGTGAACATCGTAAAAAAAACAATGCTTTATCATCATACCGCCGAACAAAAAGTGGAATAACACGTGATCAAAAAGACGGATATAAATAATCATTGTACTGCCGAAAACATCATCTTGTCCCACAAAAAACGAGCTGCCATACAGCGTCATCAGCGAAAAAATAAAAAAGTTATAGTCCTCAGAATAAAGCGATGCAAAAATAATTATTTTTTCTACAAAATAGTTTTTATTGTATAAAAGCGCCAAAACATAAAAAATGATATAAATGAGATATCGCTGTAATCGTACTGACCCGAAGAATAAAACTACTTTATCAATTTTACCAAACGCGGAACGGTATAAACGCCCCCCCCCCCCCGCCAAAAAAAAAGAAATTCACGAATTGCTGTTTTTTGATCATTCTGCCTAACAAAAATCGGAATAAAAACCGATAAAAAAATGTCATGTGCCTGACAATGTTACCAATAAAAATGTCAACTCGTCCGGCAAAAAACAAGACTTCACATGACTCTGTGGACCAAAATATGGAAAAATTATAGCTCTCAGAATGTGGTAACGCAAAAAAAATTTTTTGCAATAAAAAGCATCTTTTAGTGTGTGACAGCAGCCAAACATAAAAACCCGCTATAAAACCCCGCTGTAAATAGTAAATCAAACCCCATTATCACCGCCTTAGTTAGGGAAAAATAATAAAATAAAAAAATAATTTATTTCCATTTTCCCATTAGGGTTAGGGTTGGGGCTAAAGTTAGGGTTGGGGCTAAAGTTAGGGTTGGGGCTAGAGTTGGGGTTAGGCTTTGGATTACGATTACGGTTGGGTTAGGGGTGTGTCAGGGTTAGGGGTATGGTTAGGGTTGGAATTAGGGTTAAGGGTGTGTTGGGGTTGGGATTATGATTAGGGGTGTGTTCGGGTTAGGGGTGTGGTTAGGGTTGGGGTTAGGGGTGTGTTGAGGTTAGGGGTGTGTAGGGGTTAGGGGTGTGGCTAGAGTTGGGAATAGGCTTAGGGGTGTGTTGGGGTTAGGGTTGGAGTTAGAATTGGGAGGTTTCCACTGTTCAGGCATACCAGGGGCTCTGCAAACGCAAAATGACGACCGATCTCAATCCATACAATTCTGCGTTGAAAAAGTAAAACTGTGCACCTTCCCTTCCGAGCTCTGCCGTGCACCCAAACAGTGGTTTACCCCCACATATGGGGTATCAGCGTACTCAAGACAAATTGTACAACAACTTTTGGGGTCCAATTTCTCCTGTTACCCTTGGTAAAATAAAACAAATTGGATCAGAATAAATTTTTTGTGAAAAAAAGTTAAATGTTCATTTTTTTAAACATTCCAAAAATTCCTGTGAAACACCTGAAGGGTTAATAAACTTCTTGAATGTGGTTTTGAGCACCTTGAGGGGTGAAGTTTTTAGAATAGTGTCACACTTGGGTATTTTCTATCATATAGACCCCTCAAAGTGACTTCAAATGTGATGTGGTCCCTAAAAAAAATGGTGTTGTAAAAATGAGAAATTGCTGGTCAACTTTAAACCCTTATAACTCCCTAACCCAAAAAAATTTTGGTTCCAAAATTGTGCTGATGTAAAGTAGACATGTGGTAAATGTTACTTATTAAGTATTTTGTGTGACATATCCCTGTGATTTAAGGGCATGAAAATTCAAAGTCAGAAAATTGCAAAATTTTTGCCAAATTTCCATTTTTTTTCCACAAATAAACGTAAGTAATATTGAGATTTTACTACTATCATGAAGTACAATATGTCACGAGAAAACAGTGTCAGAATCACCGGGATCCGTTGAAGCGTTCCAGAATTGTAAAAATTGTCCCGGTCATTAATGTGCAAACCACCCTTGGGGGTAAAGGGGTTAAACATTGTTTTGTTGTAAAAAAAAAAAAAAAAAGAAAACAATTATTTTAATCAAAATGGTGGCAGAAGCCAAGCCTACGCACCAGCATCTTTTGTGTTCCGAAAAATGCTACTGTAAGCAGGATGCAGTGACAGACAGAAGGCAGAGCAAGGGTTAACAAATATAACAGTTTTAATTCAACAGGACGTTAACTCCTCGCAGGGAGTTGCAGGGTTAAATGGTTAGAATAACAGTCCAGTTGAAAGGATATGCAGAGTTAAGGAACAATGGATCAGATAATGGCAGTTCTTGTGAATGCTGCGGGGGAGTCAATAGCGCCAACAATGGCTGGTACAAGTAGGTTCAGCTGGTAACAGCGGTCCGTCTTCTGGTGGCAGTGGTCAATCTCCGGTACCTTCCGCTGAGCCCCTAGTCCATGAACATATGTAGCCGCAGCACGATCAGGGTCTCCCGTGTGCGGGAAGGTATATGCTGGTAAGGTGGGCTGAAAATGTCTGTCCGGTACTCGGTTCTCTCTTTGCGACAACAGGCGCTGTACGTCACGAAGCACATGGCACCTCGCTCTCTGTCAGACACTGGGCACGCTGCACTTCTTTCTCTATGCTGCGCAATGTCAGTTCCCACCAAGTCTGAAGCGCTGACAACAGCTGGCACGATGCTTCTCCAGTGAGGTCCTGCAGACAACAGTCCAACGACGAGGGCAGCAGCTAACAGTCCTGAACTCTGCCCTGGCTCTTAGGCTGGTGTGTAGCGCTTAGCTGAACAGGGCTCCCGGCTCTTTCCTTATTACTCCGGCAGGCTTCGGCACCATCCTGGCATATGGCCAGCCCCGTTTTTTTTGCGGCCTGGCTGCGCACCCCTAGGAGCCCGCTGCGCACGCACCTTCCCTCTCTCACGGCTTGTGGGAAACTCCCGATGCTGCTCGCGCTTTCCCTTTTAACTGTGCCCCCAGCTTCCGGGTCAGAGCTCCGGTCCAGTCCTTTTTTGCCTTCCCATGGGAAACAAGGGACACAGCCTCGACAGTTCGGGACCCAGCGCAGCACAGGTACCCGCAGCCCGGTCTTCCTCCTTACACTACTGCACCTTTTTGCTAAAGAAAAAAAAATAAACTCCATCAAGATGGTGCTGGCATTTTGATTAAGATATATATATTTTTTTTACAATAAAACTATATGACTAAGTAACATGAAAACAGACATATTGTCCACCTTATTCTGCTATAGTGCAGGCGCTGGCGCTATCTGATGAATGTATTTTTTTTAAAACCGTAATTCTATGCATTATGCAAAATAGGGGGCAGGTCACTGAGGGATCCGGATAGAGGCCAACGTGACATTATTCTGACCTTCATCAGGTATGAGCACCCCTAGATTTGTTTGGTGTATACTGTACATTAGGAGTTCTTACCAGTATATACAAAAAATGTAGGGTTTATAGGGTTTTTATTGGCTTTAGAAAATCCCTGTTTCCAGATGCAGTTGCTTAAAAAACAAACAGTGTTTTACTCACACTCCCCGGATCCAGCACCACTGCTCTTTTTGTTTGTTATTGTCTGCAGCGCTGAAGTCATGTTGATAATGCTGCAGCCAATCAGTGAACTCAGCAGCTCGTGCCTTCAACTCGGCCAGAGCTGTTGAGCTCAGTTATTGGCTGCAGCGTTGTTGACATGACATCATCGCTGCAGACAATCACAGACATTGGGAGAAGCGAGAGGAAAAGGGTGTATGTGGTGTAAGCAGAGCTTAAAACTGACTCTCCGACTGTCCTCACTTTTCATCTGATCCATGAAGTGACTCCAAAATGAATAGAATTGTCTTTGATGAGAGAATTGCTATATCTTTTTAAGGTCTAGGCAATTTTTCGTTTTTGCTTTTTCATTTTCACCCCTCCTCCTTCCAAGAGCTTTTTTTTATTTCTCCATCAATACACCAGAATTTTTTAGATGTTACATTTTTTTATTATTATTTATTTTTTATTTGATTTGTGTTGCCATTTTACGTTTTCTATTCTTCGATTCATGTAGCTTTGTGATGTAGTTTTATTATATTAAATATAACTATGGAATATGATGTTTTGATCACTTATATTACATTTTTGGGCGTAGAGCGGCAACTGAAAAAGCCAATTCGATGTATTTAATTAGTATTTATTTATGTTTACCTTTTTTTTACCATAGGTGATTTACCATAGGTGATTTACCGATTTACCATAGGTGATAAATATTTTCGTATATTATTAGTTTGGGTAAAACTAAATATGTTCATTTCTATTAATATGATAATTTGCTACTTAAGTTTGGCATAATGGAGGGTGATTTAAAGTTTTATTTTTTTATAAATATATTTTTTTAAATATTTTTTACACTTTTAATTGGTGCCTTTAGGGAAGTTGAACCTGCGATTGCTCTACTGCCCATTCAATACATTGCTATGCTGTAGTACCAAAGCATATTGTTAAATTAATGACCTTCGATGAATGGCAGATACAGAGGCCTTAAATAAGCCCTCAGCTGTCATGGCAAATCACTTTAAAGGTCATGGTAAACATGGTAAATCATTTAAAGGGGACTTTTCACTGGATTTTTAAAATTTAACCCGAGTACCTCCTCCAATTGCTGCTGCTCCACTGATTCTGGAGCAGCTTTTCTATTTCCTCTGCCCTCTCCATTCCAAAGTAATGTCCCCAATGATAACAGTAAATTTTACTTTCGAGTAACTGGGCGTATACCTGAGAACTCTTCTGTGGGTGTCGGCTTTTTCTCTTCTGATGCTGACCAATCAAAACTTGGCCCCTCCCACAGAGCAGTTCTGCCATACACGCCCAGTTGCTTGAAAGGATATGTACATCGTTATTACCGGGGCATAACTTTGGAATGGAGGAGCACAGGAGAAAAAGAAAAACCATTCCAAAATCAGTCAAGCAGCATCAATTGGAGGAAGTAGCCAATTTAATTTAGAAAATAATCCAGTGCACAGTCCTTTAAATCCCATCGTCATGCCTAACATTGGAATTTCAGAGGTTAAGGTGTTTTTCTCATAGATCACTGTGCACCTGCTCCTGAGCGAACTCCATATAGCACAGGTTAACAACTGCCAAGGAGTTAAAGAATAAAAAGCTGATTCTGGGCAACAAGACCATTTTTTCAAGCTTTAAGAAATGAGTCCAAGAGAAACCTAAGGATGCACAGCCCCTCTTAAGGTACACAATTTTGGACCTTGTTTTTAGTCTTTACACAGTTAGCAAATAATAGTGTGGCAATATCTGCTGGCGGTAAATCTAACCGCTGGACCTCATTAACATTCGTTTCACTTGACACTGAACAGGGCTTCCCACATCCTTCTCTTCACCTCAGTACTGAGGTTTCCAAAAGGATTATCCAGCTTGTTTGCAGATTAACGCTCTGACAAGAAAAGAGGAGAATGGATAATTGACAAGGCAGCCATGTGACACGTCTATAAATACACACCGCCTCAATAGCTGCCATCTTTGGTCATCTTGTTGACAACAGGCAGGACCATTCATGATTTCTGCTCATAGATGCTCTTTCTCGAACAAGTCTGGGATTCTTGTCTGCCTTACAACAGCGGGAGCCGGGCCAGCAGGCAGCCAGGATGTATTCTTCATCTGTCACTACGGGCACTGAGCAATTAGGAACTTCCGCTAAAAGAGAGAAGAACTTCTAAAGAAAAGGTCCTTCACAAGCTTCGGGATGGAAGACCTGAGTGTCTTGTCAAGTTGAGAATTTCATTTTTTTTTGTATGATTATAAGAACTTTACAATTAGTTAATATTGAGGGGTTGAAAAGGTATTCACTGCTTTATCTGAATAAAAAGTGAGAATAGATGAGGTTAGAAGTCATTAGCTGCCAGAGACGAGCATAACAATACTTCTAATAGGCAGTATAAAAGGTAGAGTGTGCAAAAAATATATATATTTAAATGATCATAAATATAATAGTAATAACCACTTATAAGGAACCGGTCACTTTGGAAAGCGTTTTTTTACCTACAGAAATATGATTAATTTGCAGGGAAATAGCTCTACAATGCTCCCTTTAGGCTGCGGTCACAAGAGTGATGATTCTCTTTTCCGAGAGAATCGGATTGATTCAGACTCGGCCAGAGAGTGATCCCAGAGTCATCTGAGTGTCAGCTGATTTTCTTGCATGAGAGAATCATATCACAAGGGCGAAGATGGAAAACTCAATTTCACCATCTTCTCCATTGTCTGTATCCATGTAAATCAGACAGCACTCAAATGATATCCGAGTGTAGTCAGATATTTTACATGCATCTATAGACTTGAATGGGCTCACGTGATCTGATTTACAGAGTCACTCGCAGCATGCTGTGATTTTTTTTCTCATAACGAATTGGCAAAATAAATGCAGATCTGAGTTGCCCAATAGAATAACATTGGTCCGAGTGCTATCCAACAAAACATCGGATATCACTTGTCCGAGTTATATGCTTGTGTGAGCGAGGCCTCACTAAAAGTGCTGTCTGAAGCAGCTACTATGAGCGATATGCAGGCAGTCTGACTGACAGCTGTTCTGTAGGCAGCTGTGCAGATTGCGCTGCCAGGGCGGGCTTACAGCTGCTGCTCACAGTATAGAGAGCGGTGCTATGAGCAGTGACTGTAGTTCTCCATGCACACACTCATAACTGATAGCCGGCAGCTTCCGGGAGGAAATAATTTAATTTTATTGCAGTAGCTGCATTTTTAGTAAGGCGCATAATAATACTATTGGGTGGTAGAATAAGCCTATATCTGCAGGTAAATAGTGTTTTCTAAAGAGACAGATTTTATTGGCGCACTTTCTTTTGTGGGTTGTGGCAGCCCCGTTTTTTATGTCTTTGGATGCGTCTCTTCACAAATCAATACCTTTGGGATACCTTTACATATCCATGTGGTTCTGAGATTGTTTTTTTCATGACATATTGTACTTTACATTTTTAGTAAGTTCAGGTCGATATGTTTTGCACTTATTAAAAAATAAAACTTTACAAAATGTACAAAAAATTGGAAAAATTAGCACTTTCAAACTTTAAAAAAAAATAAACTCTTACCGCACAAAATAGTTGACAATTGATATACCCCATATGTCTACTTTTCCATACATCTAGACATAAAGTACGAAATACATATTTAGGCGTAAATGCAACCATACTGTGTGTGTTATACCATGTAGCAAAGGAGGGTAGGCTAGGGTTAAATCCTAGCTCTACAGGTTCTGAGTAGTGCACCTGACTAGCCTTGCATATAACTATGCTAGCTTTTAGTTAGTTAGCTTAGGGTAGCTGACCAGACTGGATGTGTTTTGGAGCTAAACAGTGAGAAAGGCCTGAAACCCTCTCTGAAAAGAGTCTGCACAGGCCGTGTACAGAGAACCGTAGGAATCAGTGGTTACTATGGAAAGTAGCTGCTTTATTTGGCCGTACTGGGGCTAGCTCAGCCATGTCTGAGTAGCCAGAGTCTGTTATGTTTAGTTAGCGCCTGGACACGGCTAGGGATTTATGTGTATGAGTTTGTCTTGGTGGGCTCAAACCTGTAGAAAGCAATAAAAAAACTACACGAGTTTGGACCGAAACTGCATTGCCTGTGTGAACGCTGCCTAATGCCTACCAGAGAGAGTGAACACCTACAACCTTCTTACACATTATATCCTTTTATTTTTATTTATTATTTATTAACAAGCAGTGCTGCTTTATTAGTAGTGATTGAATTATTGTTGCCTTAGAGGCTTTTAAAGAGTCCCTCATAGAGTATAATGCAGCCCCCTCATAGAATATAATGCAGCTCCCAATAGAATAAAATACAGCCCCCTCATAGAGTATAATGCAGCCTCCCACAGAGTATAATGTAGCCCTCTCATAGAGCATAATGCAGCCCCCCATAGAATATAATGCAGCCCCTTCATAGAATATAATGCAGCCCCCTCATAGAGTATAATGCAGCCTCCCACAGAGTATAATGTAGCCCACTCATAAAGGATAATGCAGCCCCCCCATAGAATATAATGCAGCCCCCTCATAGAATATAATGCAGCCCCCTCATAGAGTATAATGCAGCCTCCCACAGAGTATAATGTAGCCCTCTCATAGAGCATAATGCAGCCCCAGCATAGAATATAATGCAGCCCCCTCATAGAATATAATGCAGCCCCCTCATAGAGTATAATGCAGTCCCCACAGAGTATAATATAGCCCCCTCATAGAGCATAACGCAGCCCCCCTATAGAATATAATGCAGCCCCCCTATAGAATATAATGCAGCCTGTTATGGACTGGTAATTTAGGAGCGACATGCGACTAGCTCTGGGCAGGTGGTAACTATACAGACCGCAGTTCCTGATCTTAACACAACACTAGCAGTAGCAGTGGAATGTTCCTGTCACTCCCTGGACATCTCGTCACAGCCGGAGAACTAGCTACCCCTAAAGGTAGAAAACGGAAAGCTATCTTGCCTCAGAGAAAATCCCCAAAGGATAGGACAGCCCCCCACAAATATTGGCTGTGAGAGGAGAAGGAAATGACATACGTAGTATGAAACAAGATTTTAGCAAAGGAGGCCAATTCTAGCTAGATAGACAGTAAGGAAAGAAACACTGTGCGGTCAGTAATAAAAACTAGAAAAAGTCCACCGCAGATATATGCAAAAATCTCCACACCTGACTAAAGGTGTGGAGGGCAAAATCTGTAGCCCAGAGCTTCCAGCTTAGCTAAATAAATCCATACTGATAAGCTGGACAAATGAGCAAAACATAGAATGTGCTGAACAATAAGTCCACAACAAGTGGACTGCAAAAGGACAAGCAAGGACTTATCTTAGCTGAACAAGTCAGAGTGTCAGGGAAATCCAAGAGCCGTGCCTCCAGGCAGGAACAATTGACAACTGGCATTGATTGAGGGAAAAAGCCAGACTAATATAGCCAAGCAGAAAGAAGATCAATGGACGCAGCTCCTGATGCTAAATCCAAGAAGCAGCTATACCACTCAAAACCACAGGAGGGAGCCCAAGAGCAGAATTCACAAAAGTACTACTTACAACCACCGGAGGGAGCCCAAGAGCGGAATTCACAACAGTACCCCCCCCTTGAGGAGGGGTCACCGAACCCTCACCAGAACCCCCAGGCCGATCAGGACGAGCCAAGTGAAAAGCACGAACCAAATCGGCGGCATGGACATCGGAGGCAACCACCCAAGAATTATCCTCCTGGCCATAACCCTTCCACTTGACAAGATACTGAAGCCTCCGCCTTGAAAAACGAGAATCCTAAATTTTTTCAACCACATATTCCAACTCCCCCTCAACCAACACCGGGGCAGGAGGATCCACAGAGGGAACCACAGGTACCACATATCTCCGCAACAACGATATATGGAAAACATTGTGGATGGCAAAAGAGGCTGGAAGGGCCAAACGAAAAGACACTGGATTGATAATCTCAGAAATCTTTTAAGGACCAATAAACCGAGGCTTGAACTTAGGGGAAGAAACCTTCATAGGAACATGACGAGAAGATAACCAGACTAAATCCCCCACACGAAGCCGAGGACCAACACACCGACGGCGGTTAGCAAAACGCTGAGCCTTCTCCTGAGACAACGTCAAATTGTCTACCACATGAGTCCAAATCTGCTGTAACCTGTCCATCACGGAATCAACACCAGGACAATCAGAAGGCTCAACCTGCCCTGAAGAAAAACGAGGATGGAAACCAAAATTACAAAAAAAAGGTGAAACCAAAGTAGCCGAACTGGCCCGATTATTAAGGGCAAACTCGGCCAACGGCAAGAAAGCCACCCAATCATCCTGATCAGCAGACACAAAGCATCTTAAATAGGTTTCCAAGGTTTGATTAGTTCGCTCAGTTTGGCCATTTGAGGATGGAACGCCGAAGAAAAAGACAAATTAATGCCCATCCTGGCACAAAAGGACCGCCAAAACCTGCAAACAAACTGGGAACCTCTGTCAGACACAATATTCTCCGGAATGCCATGCAAACGAACCACATGCTGAAAAAACAATGGAACCAAATCAGAGGTGGAAGGCAATTTAGGCAAAGGTACCAAATGGACCATCTTAGAGAACCGGTCACAAACCACCGAGATAACAGACATCCTCTGAGACACAGGAAGATCTGAAATAAAATCCATGGAAATATGCGTCCAGGGCCTCTCAGGGACAGGCAAAGGCAAAAGCAACCCACTAGCGCGGGAACAGCAAGGCTTAGCCCGGGCACAGGTCCCACAGGACTGCACAAAAGAACGTACATCCCGCGACAAGGAAGGCCACCAAAAGGACCTAGCAACCAAATCCCTGGTACCAAAAATCCCAGGATAACCGGCCAACACAGAACAATGGACCTCAGAAATTACCTTACTTGTCCATCTATCAGGAACAAACAGCTTCCCCACAGGACAGCGGTCAGGTTTATCAGCCTGAAATTCCTGAAGCACCCGCCGTAAATCAGGGGAGATAGCAGAAAGAATCACCCCTTCCCTAAGAATGCCAACCAGCTCAAGAACTCCAGGAGAATCAGGCAAAAAACTCCTAGAGAGGGCATCTGCCTTAACATTCTTAGATCCCGGAAGATATGAGACCACAAAATCGAAACGGGAGAAAAACAGGGACCATCGAGCCTGTCTAGGGTTCAGCCGCTTGGCCGACTCGAGGTAAATCAGATTCTTATGATCGGTCAAGACCACAACGCGATGCTTGGCTCCCTCAAGCCAATGTCGCCACTCCTCAAACGCCCACTTCATCGCCAACAACTCCCGATTGCCGACATCATAATTGCGTTCCGCAGGCGAAAACTTTCGGGAAAAGAAGGCACATGGTTTCATCAAGGAACCATCAGAGTTCCTCTGTGACAAAACGGCCCCTGCCCCAATCTCAGAAGCGTCAACCTCAACCTGAAAAGGAAGAGACACATCCGGTTGACGCAAGACAGGAGCAGAAGTAAATCGGCGCTTAAGCTCCTGAAAGGCCTCAACAGCCTCAGAGGACCAATTTGCCACATCAGCGCCCTTCTTCGTCAAATCGGTCAGGGGCTTAACCACACTAGAGAAGTTGGCAATGAAACGGCAATAAAAATTAGCAAAGCCCAAAAATTTCTGAAGGCTCTTCACAGATGTGGGTTGAACCCAGTCATGAATGGCTTGGACCTTAACAGGATCCATTTCTATAGACGAAGGAGAAAAAATAAACCCCAAAAAAGAGACCTTCTGGACCCCAAATAGGCACTTAGACCCCTTCACAAATAGAACATTATCACGAAGGATCTGGAATACCATCCTGACCTGCTTCACGTGAGACTCCCAATCATTGGAAAAAATCAAAATATCATCCAAATACACAATCAAGAATTTATCAAGATAATTGCGAAAAATATCATGCATGAAGGACTGAAATACAGAAGGAGCATTAGAAAGCCCGAAAGGCATCACCAGGTATTCAAAGTGGCCTTCGGGCGTATTAAATGCAGTTTTCCATTCGTCACCCTGTTTAATACGAACAAGATTATACGCCCCTCGAAGGTCAATCTTGGTAAACCAACTAGCCCCCTTAATCCGAGCAAACAAATCAGAGAGCAAAGGTAAAGGGTATTGGAATTTGACCGTGATCTTATTAAGAAGGCGATAATCAATACAAGGTCTCAAGGAGCCATCCTTCTTGGCAACAAAAAAGAATCCCGCTCCCAACGGTGACAAAGACGGCCGAATATGCCCCTTCTCCAAGGACTCCTTAACATAGCTCCGCATAGCGGCATGCTCTGGCACAGACAGATTGAAGAGTCGGCCCTTAGGGAACTTACAGCCAGGTACCAAGTCGATAGCACAATCACAGTCCCTATGAGGAGGAAGGGAACTGGAGTTGGGCTCATCGAATACATCCTGGAAATCTGACAAAAATTCAGGAACATCAGAAGAGGGGAAGAGGAAATTGACATTAAAGGAACGTCACTATGTACCCCTTGACAACCCCAACTAGTCACATACATCGATTTCCAATACAACACTGGATTGTGTACTTGTAACCATGGAAAACCCAGTACAACAACATCATGTAAATTATGCAACACCAGAAAACGACAATCTTCCTGATGTGCTGGAGCCATGCACATAGTCAGCTAAGTCCAGTACTGAGGTTTATTCTTGGCCAACGGTGTAGCATCAATACCCCTCAGAGGAATAGGGCTCTGCAAAGGCTGCAAAGAAAAACCACAGTGCCTGGCGAAATCTAAGTCCATCAAGTTCAGGGCAGCGCCTGAATCCACAAATGCCATGACAGAGAAAGATGACACTGAGCAAATCAGGGTCACAGACAGGAGAAACTTAGGCTGTACAGTACTAATGGTAACAGATCTAGCGACCCTCTTAATACGCTTAGGGCAATCAGAAATAGTATGAGCAGAATCACCACAGTAAAAACACAGCCCATTCTGACGTCTGTATCCCCTCTGTTCCGCTCTAGTCAAAATCCTATCACATTGCATAGGCTCAGGACTCTGTTCAGAGGACGCTGCCATATGGTGCACCACTTTGCACTCGCGCAGGCGCCGATCAATCTGAATGGCTAGGGACATAGATTCGCTCAAACCAACAGGCGTGGGGAACCCCACCATAACTTCTTTAAGGGCTTCTGAAAGACCCTGTCTGAAAATTGCTGCCAGAGCATCTTCATTCCATTTAGTGAGCACAGACCATTTTCTAAATTTCTGGCAGTACAGTTCTGCCGCTTCCTGACCCTGACACAGGGCCAAAAGTGTTTTCTCAGCATGCTCTACAGAGTTAGGTTCGTCATACAATAATCCGAGCGATTGAAAAAATGCATCTACATTAAGCAATGCCGGATCCCCTGACTCAAGGGAGAATGCCCAGTCCTGAGGGTCACCACGCAGCAGAGAAATAACTATTTTAACTTGCTGAGTGGGGTCACCAGAGGAACGGGGTTTCAGAGCAAAAAATAATTTGCAGTTATTCTTAAAGTTCAAAAACTTAGATCTATCCCCGTAAAACAAATCTGGAGTAGGAATCCTAGGCTCTAAGGCTGGAGTCTGAACAACATAATCTTGGATAATCTGAACTTTTGCAGCAAGCTTATCCACACGAGAAAACAAACCCTGAACATCCATGTCCGCGCCCAAATCCACCCAGAGATTAAGAGGAAGGAAAAAGACAAAACAGACTAAAGAAAAAAAAAATGGCTCAGAACTCTTTTTCTTTTCCTTCTTTTGGGATGCATTCAACTCATTTTTGGCCAGTTGCACTCTTATGGACTGGTAATTTAGGAGCGACATGCGACTAGCTCTGGGCAGGTGGTAAATATACAGACCGCAGTTCTTGATCTTAACACAACACTAGCAGTAGCCGTGGAATGTTCCTGTCACTCTCTGGACATCTCGTCACAGCCGGAGAACTAGCTACCCCTAAAGGTAGAAAACGGAAAGCTATCTTGCCTCAGAGAAAATCCCCAAAGGATAGGACAGCCCCCCACAAATATTGGCTGTGAGAGGAGAAGGAAATGACATACGTAGTATGAAACAAGATTTTAGCAAAGGAGGCCAATTCTAGCTAGATAGTAAGGAAAGAAACACTGTGCGGTCAGTAATAAAAACTAGAAAAAGTCCACCGCAGAGATATGCAAAAATCTCCACACCTGACTAAAGGTGTGGAGGGCAAAATCTGCAGCCCAGAGCTTCCAGCTTAGCTAAATAAATCCATACTGATAAGCTGGACAAATGAGCAAAACAGAGAATGTGCTGAACAATAAGTCCACAACAAGTGGACTGCAAAAGGACAAGCAAGGACTTATCTTTGCTGAACAAGTCAGAGTGTCAGGGAAATCCAAGAGCCGTGCCTCCAGGCAGGAACAATTGACAACTGGCATTGATTGAGGGAAAAAGCCAGACTAATATAGCCGAGCAGAAAGAAGATCAATGGACGCAGCTGCTGATGCTAAATCCAAGAAGCAGCTATACCACTCAAAACCACAGGAGGGAGCCCAAGAGCAGAATTCACAAAAGTACTACTTACAACCACCGGAGGGAGCCCAAGAGCGGAATTCACAACAGCAGCCCCACAGTCCTACCCTTATTATGGCCACCACGTACTCACTGATATATAAAAAACAAAAATACAATACTCACCTCTCCTCCTTATTCCCCTGCTGTTATGATCTCTGAAGAGCATCTCAGCAGCTCCACTGCCCGGCACACAGCATGGTGTGTGATGAAGTGACAACATCGTGCACCCGCTGCATCAGTGGCAGAAGGGAATGATGGGGAGGGAGCGTCATCTGACACTCTCTCCTCCATTATTGCTTTGAACTGTATCGGCATCTATGCAGGCTGGGAGCCCTTGAGTGAATGAGGGCCCTAGGCAGCTGCCTAGACTGCCTGCCCCTAACGATGACCCTGCCTATGCTAAAGGTACAAGAAATAGGTTCAAAGAAGTAATCAGAAAACCCAAATCATAGAGCAGGATTACTGAAGTCTCTGAGCTATGACACCAGCCCCCATGAATGAATTCTCCTAACTTGGACATCCCATGGTTCAGATGAACTGAAACTTGGATCAGCGATAGAACAATATGTTGTTCCAAGCTCCGTTTCATAAATTATGGTAATCTGAAACTAGGGTTAAAGGGACTTTTCGAACAGAAGCATTTATAAACTATTGTGTCTCCTGGATAGGTGATAAAAGCTAGACCAGAGGGACATTCAACACTCACACGACGAAGGACTAGAGCCGAGTCCATACTAACATCATGCGTCACACATGCACCATCTGCAACCAATCCAGGGCCGGTATCCCTCGTTAAAGAGTTAAAATAGTATTGGCACATTTACTTCAATGCAAGATGTTTGTGTAGATAGGAAGCAGTTGAGGGAATAAGGGAATAACATCTGCAGGGAGGAAAGTTCTGTATATAATACATACAATTGCCCTAAAGTTGCTCTGGACTTTTTATTTCTGGAGTTCTCGAGGTAGATAAGCGACGTGGACGTCTCTCCAGATGAATGTCACTACCTTCCAGGATTACTTAATCTGCAAGGAAGGTCAGAAAATCTAGGCGGCGAGGCTATAAAATGTCAAAAGAAGTGACCTTGGCAGACATTCTGTATTATATATCATCGCAGAGTCACAAGCAATCAGACTCAAACTTCACATAAAGAATCCGTACTTAGGCTGCAGGTTCCTATGCTTTCTGATCCTCCAAACACAAGAATCTGCAAAAACTAGTGACATTCCGATAAAAGTCAACACGAAAAAACAGAAGATGTAAAGATAATGTTGGAGGTGATATATTGATCAGCTGATGACCTCAGCAGGGATATGGGGTGCAAGAAAAAAATTGCAGTAATTTGCAAAGTTGTGAGTTGAGACCTCAAGCACCGTACTGTATGGCAGCTCCATTCTGCACCATGAATTATATGACCTCATAATACGGCACCTCTACACTTCTAAGAGTCTACTGTATGCCACTGATTACATGTGGAGGCATCACATAAAAGCACATAGAGTCCCTATGGAGTCATATCAGCTTGGGTCTTATCGGCACCAAATTATCTAACAAGCGTACCTGGGGCTGCATGGGTTCCTTACTGGATAAACTGGTAGCAGGAGCGTGAAAATAAGGAGTGGAGAAATGTGAAAAGGAGTTGGGTTTGGCGGGTTAACAATGGGTTTAATGGCTCCATATAGGGAGAGAACCTCAGAGCGCAGTGAGTAGATTCCCACCCGCAACTGAAAATTGTAATTTTTGTTGCTTACATATATTGTGTTTAATGGAATTTCAACAATTAGTTTGGAGTATGGTGGCTTCGTTGATTTTCTTCTTCTTCTTCTGATGTTATTGCAGGCAGTAAATTTGGGTTACTAGATTTGATTTATGTTGTTCAGTTACTTACATGTCCTCTGTTTCCCAGTGGTCGGCAGAGGAAATGTGGAGTTTCAAAGGTTACAAAAATCAAGGGTTTTCTTTCTTCTGGGAGTTGGTGTTGTAAAGTCCAATAATGCTGGGGCAATCATGTTATAAAGATATTGCCTCAGTGTTTTTTCTTTGCTGGGTAGGTTTGAAGAGCAAGCCTTTATCTTTACTGAGAGTCTAAGATAGCTCTCACATCGCTACCTGGATGTGCTCTAGTGACGTCTGCTTCTGTCACAGGTGGCACGGTAATGGAGGAGATGTCGTGGTCAATAGCTCTGTGTGGTGAAGGTACTGCCCAGCCAGAGAAGTTAATGTGACTGGGACTTATGGGTCCACCCAATCAGGCAGAATCGGAGTGTAGAAAATGATAAGGAATCCAGCTCAACGAGATAGTGAAAAAACTCTTATTTTTTCACTTAAAAAATGTGTTCAGTGGAGGATAAAAACATCAGCAATTACAGAGAATAAAATGCGATATCAACGCGTTTCTGGTGACCAAGCACCCTTAGAGTTTTTTCACTATCTTGTTGAGCTGGATTCCTCATCATTTTCTTGATTCCTCCACGCCTTGACACGGCGGTTCCATGCTCCGAGTCTTCAAGGATGTTAATTATGGTGAGCTGGACTTTGTTCTAGAATGGGAGTGTGCATGTTCTGGACTGACCTGGGTTGGAGTAGCATTATTGCAACCACTAGAGTCAGCACCGGCAGGTAGCGTAGTCAGGAATAGCCAATGATATTTTCTTAGTGGTGTTGCCACCTCGCCCAATGTTCAGGTCTTTTGGTACCAGTCATGACCACGTTACACCCTCCTCCCCTTTTAGTGCCCCGTGATGCCTAAACTATCAACACCTTTAATCCTAATATGAAATCTTTTCTAAACATACTGTAATTTTGGGATGGAGGAAAGAGGGCAAATAGTCAATGTACTATATAGTTTTAAGCAGGTTTTAATAACATAAGTACTTAAAGAGTAACTGTCGTTTTAATTTTTATTTCATAAATCAATAGAACACAGGAAAACACAGAACTCTGTAATATATCTTATCAGAGAAATCTGCTTTTTCCCCCTGGATTGATTTTTCACTCTCAATTTATGGGTAATATCTGTATTCAGTGAAGACAGATTTTCACATTGCGGAGATGACAGTTGGTGCTTTACAAATTCTATGAAGAGGGAGGAGCTAGAGATCTACTGCAAGATCTCTATAGAACTTTATGAGCACCAACTGCCTTCTCCTATTTCAGTCATGAGATAATCTGTATTCGCTGAACACAGATTTTACTCATGACTTAAGAATTTTGAGGATGGAAGATCAGTCCAGGAAGAGAAAGAAGCAGATTTCTCTAACAAGATATATTACAAAGTTTCCTATTTTTACATGTACTATTGATTTAAAAAAAACAAACAAAAAAAAACTACAGTTACACTTCAAGAACAACAGCAATATTGAGAGTACGAATCAGCTTTCATTAGGGTCACCTAGTAGAAGAGGCCACCAAACTATCTGCAAACAGCTGTTTGGGGGTATTTGCCCCTCATCAGTGTAGAGAAGGCTGAATAAATCAGATGTCCATAATGCGCTTTGGTTGGTAACTGGCTCTCCTTAAAAAAGCCATCTGAGCATGGAGTCTTACTTGCAATGATCCATGGGAAAAACGTGTATGTTAACTCTATCCTGGACGAATAGCAAACTATCTGGCAGTCGTTGAGGCAGCAACCTTGAAATTTAGCGTAGCTTCCTATAGTGGGAGGCACGAGCGAGATAGTTTTCTTACCTTTCAGGAAGGTATACGCTTATTTTATAAAGTATATATTTATAATATAACAATAAAATATACTTTTCACTTAAAAAAAAAAATTAAATACATTTCCAATAGACTCATTTTTTCATCATTTTGTAAGGAGGATCTGGGAACGTAAAGTCTGCGAAGAGCGTTTCCACTCCACAGCTTTCCTGCCAGAGGCCTCTGCTTCTCCGGAAAAAAAAAAAAAAAGTCCTCTGAGATACAGTATTGTACAAACCATTTATCTTTCACTTCAATTTACAAGCAAATACCAGCACGGAGAGGAGTAACGCAAAGATGACTCTCTAGATGTTGAAAATCAATGGAGGAAAATTAAAAATCAACAAAGCTCTTAGATTCGGCCTAAATGAAATGGTCTGCGATCCAGTCAATGCTTGTTACAGGCAAAATAATCCGCTGATCGGGAGTGAGCGGCATCTGATGCTATCATCACTGTAAATAACGTAATAATGGGGTAGTGATGGCCGAATCCTAATTGAAAATTACAGACGGACTCAAATTGGACGAGTGAACCTTACTTGAAACAGATAAAGTTCTTAGTGACTTTATGAGAAATGGCACCAAAGATGTGGTTCATGAATTTTGAACAAAATTAAAAACGCCTTTTATTTTTGTCTTTAAACTGATTATCTGGGAGTATTTATGTTTTTCTTGACTACAGGTCTAAGAACTAACAAGCAGGTAGTTGCCAACTACCTAACTGTTGTGCCTGGTGTTCATCTCCACCGGCACAGAGCGGTCACAGACGTGCAGCGCCCCAGAGTCCTGGTCGTTGCAGTAATGTCATTCTTCCACCAGGGGGAGTGATATTACATCTGATGGCAATAAAGGAGATCTTCCTACCAGGATCACAAACCATACACCACACTACACACTCCAGACCACCAGGGGGAGCCTTGCTCCTATCTACTAGGGCACTCCTCACAGAAGGGTAAAACTGGTGGACTGGATAGAAAGTGAGAGAGAAGCTGACTGGGCTTTGCCCAAGCAACACCTGTCAGGCAGACAGGGGGAAAGGAGGAACATCGGAGCTGCAGACAGAGGGTCCCTGACAGGGGTGGGATCCTGTCAGAGGCCTAGCAAGACAGAAAGACACAAAGCTGCGCCTGCCCCACGTGCGGCGGCATCCTAAGAAAGGACACGAAGAGAATTGTGTTGCAGAGGGTGAGAAACGAAGTCATAGCACAAGGAGAAAACACCAGAGGGAGTTCTGCCCTGTAAAGGCTGCCTCCTTCTGAGGCGCGTAGCCGATGGCCGGAACACTGAGGGAGCAACTGTCTCCAAGCCTTGCTCCAGAGACCGGCAGTACAGTCAATTCCAAGTTGGTTGCCCGACCTTAATACCTAGGAAGACACGGTGGCAACTTGTGGGGGTCAGGGCATCTCTAGGGTCCCTATAAACAAGCCTCAGGCCATCAGTCACACGGGTTTGTCCTATCCATACCATCTGGGGGGCAGAGAGGAAGAAATAACATCTAGAACATCTACAAGAGTTGTGAGGACCTTACCGAGAAGCTCAGCAGGGAGGTACTACAACACACAGGCGCTAGTGGAAGGCTACTGATTTCCACCTGGATAAGGGGACTCTGGATTTGCCTTCGGACCGGCTGGACTCTGTCTACCCTGGACTGTGGATGCTGAAGTCTTCAGTACAGGGTAAAGAGACTGCAACCTTGTGTCCTCGTTATTCCCTGCGCCTTACATCACCCACCATCACCATCTACACTTCTGGGAAGCCCCTGGGATACACTTCACCTGTGGGAAGGTATACCAACTAGCTGCCATAACATCACAGCGGACCCCTCACAGCAGCGTCGGTCACCCTGACCGAATACCACAGGTGGCGCCACGAACTTCCCCTTTAAAGACCTTCCCCATAAGAACTATTCCTTTTACTGGACACCCCTGAGGGCCACGGACCGGGTCGGGCCACTGTGACATTCCCCGAACTGAAGGACCCGGTGCCGAGTACCCCATTGCCCTAACGTGGGGGTGATCCAGACGTCACGTTAGCTTCTCTTCCGTTCTGCTCTGTTCACACTGGCTTGGAAGAGCCGGTCAGTCTTTTGTCATCTGTTGATGGGGCATGCTGCCAATGTCATGCTGATTGAGAGCTGGTTCCTTGCTGCCTATCTGAGCTGGTTGTCAATAAGCATGACAGCGATAGCCATGACCTGTCGACAGAGCAGCCCAGAAGAGGAAGAGCTTCTCTGTTGACGTTTTTCAGCTGAGACAATCGCCAGCAGGAACGGTCAATGACAGCTCTGTGCCGGCATCAGGCAGAATAGGCAGGTAGTTAGCCTGTTTAATCTGTAGGTAGTAAAAAAAATAGTCCTGGATAAACACTTTAACTTTTTAGCACCGTTTTAGAGCATGAAGTTGCATGTTCTCTTAAAATGCTGCAAAATTTTAACAAAAAATTCAAAAGTACATAAAATTGCTACAGGGGGAAACTGGAGTACGTTTGCACAGAAATGTTGTGACTTTTTAAAAAGTGGTGAATCAGCCAAAAACAACAACAACAACCATTTGTATTGCTCTTTTCTGACAATGGGCTCAAATTACAACATCTGGAAACCCCAAACCTCGTCCACAATGACGAATATAAAAAAACAACAGGTGAGCAAATGTAAAATAGACTTATAAAGGGCCAAAATTAATAGAAGAATATGGAAGAAATGAAAAGCACCAAAAACTAGACCAAAAAAAGGCACAAACGCAATAATGAATCGGACCCATAACCTCCAGCTTCTGGTGAGTTGAGGAAATGAAAAGGACTGAGTCATTGAAGACTCCGTTTCATAAAAGTAGCAAAACTAAACAAAAGTTTTTCATTTAGAAAATATGCTGTTATATCAAATTCTGTAAAGTGTGATGTTGTAAAGAAGCGCAAGAAAATCTGCTGAGCTATAAAACGTGCAAAGAAATAAGAGAAATGACAAATCCAGATCTTTATATCTCTACAACAAAGAAATCCTAATATATGGTAAGTACATGTACCATAGCCTGCAATACCAAGTCTGGGGGTGGTGGGAGTGGTGGGGTGTGCGGGGTTCTTGGGGTATTTGCCGCAGGTGCTGAGTGTCAGGCAATGTTCCAGGAATCTAATTTTGCCTTGATTATGGTAGTCTTTTTCTAATAATGTGATGTCTACCCTGGTGACCACATGATATAATATACAGTATAAGGCACCCAGTGCACGAAGACCACCTGGAATATACCGCACCATTAAAGTTAAATGTGCAACTTGTAAAAGCAAAACGGTGCAAAATTCTCAATAAAACCCAATTGCAAAAATTATTTTTATTTCCAAATACATGTATTTAAGTAGAAAAAAAGCAAAACTGTCCCCAAAGGTAATTTTCTCCATCGTATTACTACAAAACTGGTACAGTCACATCTTAAACAGCCATACCACTATTTTCAGTAGTAAAATCACGCTATCAGACTCATTGTACATGGAAAAACTATTTCAAAGTAACGAAAACCTCTGTGCCCATTACTTTAGAGCCATTAACTTTCAGTAGAATTTTACAGGTCTAAACCGAGACCGGAGAGCTAGAAAATTACCATGAAATTCCACTAATTGTAACTTCTCCCTTTGAACGTCTCCAGTATTTCAACTCCTGGCAAAGATGAGCTTCATCAACAAGACAACATCCTCTGCTGGTGAAGCATCTAGTTATAGCGGAGAACCGGGATGTTGCTGAACGGCCGCACTGTTTTCAGTCACCATGGAAGATGTTGCTTAGCAATAAGTAAGAAATACACAAAAAAATGATAAATATAGTAAAGCAAGGTCATTGGGTCATTAAAATGAAGTTTCTAAGTCAGGTGAGACTTTTGTTTAGTTTATTTTTTAAAGGATTGCATCATAAAAAAAAATAATTGAAAAATGTTCAATTTCCATGAGGATGAACCTCGGCTCAAGTTGATATGCGGTAAACTGAGCGTTGTGAGTCAGTAAGACGATAGAGAAGAACATGACAGGTCTTCTTAGCCTATCTCATCCTCCCATCACTTAACTGGTGGTGATATAGTTACAGCACTGCACCATCTGACACTCTTCACGTCCCCAGTAGGGTTCACAATCTCATTTCTCAAACTACATATTAGGGACAATTTACTAGAGAAACGAACAAATAAACTCCATATATGTGTTGTTGTTGATTTCATAGAACCTCAAGGGGTTATTCCATGAACAACATCATGTATGGTCAGAAAGGTCCAACAACTGGGACTCTGGGACAACTGAGACTCCCATCAATAATGAGAATTGGGCTCCAGGAGTCTTATGTGACTGGAGCCTGACTACAGTACCTCTTTCATAAACAATGAATGGAGCAGTGGTCACAAGAGTTGAGCAAAAATATTTTCAGGACCCTGATTCAGTGGCCACATCAGAAGTTTATGGCTACAAGACCAGAGCCCTGCAAACTTCCCTCCACGGTGCTTCTTCCAATTAGTAGGCCAAGTACGATATTATTGTTGCTTCGCAATGCAGCATACATTCGTCCTGGGCTGACTAATCAGAAAAGGCTTAGGAGATGCCAGCGGGTAGGAGAAGGTTTGCAGGGCTCAGGTCCAGCAGTCATGGACAACCAATGTGACAACTGGACCAGAGTCCTGCCAATCCTTTTGCTCATCTCTAGTGGTTGCTAATGCAAAAATGTCCTCATTCACATGGAGACATGGTACATCTTTATTAATGATCAGTGGGTTGCACCCAGCAATCATACAATTATCCGGAGTGCCTATCTTGTGGTTTCTGAAACAATCTTGAATAAGTCCAGAAAAGGACACACAATCTCTTGAAAGGGACTGCCCAGGACTAATCTGTTGATGGTTTATCACTAAGGGGCTAATCTTAAGTTTGAAAGTCATCCTCTATCCATGGGATTTCCCACTGATCCCAAGAACAGGAGTTCTTAGGAGCTTTGAGTGGAGCAGTAGTCGATGATATGCTCCACTCAACCACTTATTGGTTCAATTAAGAATGAATAGAGCAACATTATTGACCACTGTTCCATTTACATGGGGCTCTTCAGAGACAAGTGGTTGAATCCCCAGCAATCGAGAAGTTACACAGTATCTCAATTGTAGGGTATAACGTCCAAACTTGAGAATAGCCTTTAGGATACAGTAGGTCATCAATATGAGATCATAGTACTCCATGATCAGCTGTTATAAGTTATAGCGGCAGCCATATTGTATGGAGAGGAACCCTTCATCTACGTACAGTACATTGTTTAATGACTGGGATTAAGTGCAGTATTCAGCAGCAGATTTCAGCAAATTGGTGTGGGTTTTGAGAAGATAGATGGATAGGTCATCAATAGGTCATCAGAAAAGGTAGGCTCCAGCCAAAGTCAGTTCTCTTAAGCCCTCCAAACTCTTTAGATAGCTGTTAGCCAAACAATGGTTTGGCCAATGATTTGCCTGACAGCTATTTTGCCCAACTCTCTCATACACAGGAGTGATCCCTCAACTGAGCACTCCTTTGTTCTCTGTGAGAAAGCCGCTGTCAAACATCTCTGGCAGTGGATTATCTTTAAAGAACAAAAGTGATCTGCAGTCTAAAATTGGACATGCCAGATCCTTATCTTCCCAGACAGTAGTCATCCATCTGGTGCCCCATACACATTAGACTGTTGGGCCGAACTAGTCGATATCGGTGTGTTTGGCTGATGTTAAGGCTTTAGAGACCGGCAGGTTTGGCGGACATTAGCAAGTTTGGCCTTAACAATTAGACATGGTGGACATAGCTGATCTTCTGGCTCCTTCTCTAAGATAATAGGTACAGACTGAAGTTTAAGAATAGTTTGTGCAGGGGTTACAGTTCACCCGGGTCTCAAAAGATCCCTTTGGCCATAAGAGAAGATCCGTACTATTAAAGAATCATGATTGTTGAGAACCCTTAGTGGAGATTTCGTATTGAGGCTCATGGGCTTCAAGTTAGACCACTGAGTACCGAGATGGTGTTACCAGTGTCTTTATGTTTTAGTGTAGCTCCTAGGGGTAATGATCAAAATGTAAGGAGGTCTAATATATTTTTTACTTTTATTACATTCACTCATTGAATTTGGTAAACGCATATCAACGGTAAATGTGTGACATCACTTGGTTTTACGATGTCATCAAACATGACAGTTGTATATAGTAGGAATTACTGCAGACCCTTCCACTTGGATGTCTACAAGGGTAGGGTGACTGGTGGAAACACAGCTGCACAACTCATTAGTCTTGTGAAATCAGACTGGTTAATGGCTCTTTTATTTAGTTTAGGCTTTTACAAAAGTTTTATGTTCTGCTCTGAGCCCAGGTCCCTGCGGACTCATAAGCACCTGATCCTGAATACTTTGTGACATGCAACTTCAAAGACTGCTGACAGGCCTCTTAGCCACTGCTGTCAAGTGCCATTGTGAATACAAAGAGGGAGAAGAAAATCAAAGTAAGGAAAGGCGCTGCTCCTGCAGGTTCAATACTTCTATTATTATTTTGTGCAATTTTCACTTTCATGGGATTGTGTTAACTGTCTTGCTGTACATTACTGCACTCGTTTTATGTGATTTATGCTGTGTTTGCTATATTTGTAGCTTATTTGCACATTAAATGGCATTTCCCCTTAAAAAAATTTGAGTTCTACTCTTTTTTCGAGTTGTTAACCCCTTCCCTCCACAGCTAATTTTTCATCTTTTTCCTTCCCTTCTTCCAAGAGCCAAAACTTTTTGAATCTTTTCCATCGATATATTGATCCTGAACTAGGGCTTGTTTTTTTTTCTTTTTTTGGTGAGACGAGCTGTAGTTTTAAACAACACCTTTCATTCTACAATATAACGTACTTTTTATGGTGTTCATTGTGAACTTGATTCTTCAAGTCATTACAATCACGGCGTTACCAAACTCACATAGATTTTTTTTTTTAATTTAAGCAGTGAAAAAAAAAAAATGGTTTATGTCGCCATTCTCCGAGACTTGTAACATTTTTCATTTTCTATCAATAGAGCTGTGTAACTGTGTGAACTGACAGTTTTAATGACACCTATTTATATACAATGTTTTGATTGTCGTGTATTATATTAAATACAATCCTGACATTTTACTTTACAACATTTACCAAATGAGTTAATTAATTTAATATTTTGATGGGAAGGACCCCTCTAGGGACGTTAGGGAGTGCAGAGAGCAGACTCAGGTTTATGTTAGGAGGTGACGCCTCTGCCTTCTCTCCTTATAACCAGGGACTCATTGTACATCTTCCCTGGTGCTGCAAACGCACACTCGGCGTCCTCTTGGCCCAAGCATGACAGGTTTACATATAACTTTCCTGCAATTCTGAATGACAAATATGTCTAGTAATGCACCAATATGTGTAAAGGAGAGGACACCCCTTCCATGGGGACTTCTCCCGATAGGTGACATCTATCAGGCACTAGTATTATATTCTGTGAATATTCCGGCGGGTGGCCTCATTAAAAAATAAAACCAGAATTAAATGATTCACCCAACTGTGATAAGCCAAAACACCTTTTTGCATGATTTCTTTTACCAGTTTTCTTCTCCTTTAATTTTGGAACATATGTGATTAGGGCTGGGCTTCGGGACTCATGCTATTCTTGCCATTAAAACCTCTTTTACAATTCAGGACTTTCCTACTAGATCCCTTAAACTTGAATAGAACATTTGACATCTTATCTATCAGTCTGTAGTTGTATCACTCTGTCCTACATAAGTAGTGCAGAGCACCAAGTAGAGGCATATGCTAAACTTTTCAAGATTTTGGTAGTAGATTGTAGTCTTCCACACACTCCAACTGACAGTGTCGTTAGGTTGGAGCCATTAATCATAGCTGTGCCCTACTGGAGTTGAGCCAAAGAGCAAACAATCAATCAACCTAAAAAAATAAATAGATATATTATTGATATGAAATTAAAACAAAAAAATCAATACTTGTTTGGCCTATATTAAATATTTACTATGCTTTTAATTTATTTTTCCAAATTCTATAATACAAGTGAAGTTAAGAAATGACATAAAATATCTTATTAGAGAAATGTCCTTCTTTCCCCAATTGCATTCATAAATCACTCTCTAAAACTGCTTGAATCTGTATACAAATCTGTCTTCAGTGAGGGATCAAATTACACTTTGAACCTATAAGGCCGGCCTCACACTAGCGAGTTTTACGGACGTATGAGCGCATAAACTACGTCCGTAAAATTTGCATTACACACGGCCCAATGAATCTCTATGGCCCAGCTCATATCTGCCGTATATTACGCATCCGTAATATACGGTCTTGTACGGCCGTAGAAAATCGCAGCATGCTGCGTTTGTCACCGTATTGCGCAAAAAAATTGCCAATGAAACTCTATGGGGGCGAGAAAAATACGGATTCCACATGGACCAGCAGTGTGACTTGCGAGAAATACGCAGCGGTGTTAGTGAAAAGCCGGTAATTCAATTGCCGGCTTTTCATTTCTCCTGCCTAAACCCGACATGATATGAGACATGGTTTACATACAGTAAACCATCTCATATCCCTTATTTTTTGCATATTCCACACTACTAATGTTAGTAGTGTGTATGTGCAAAGTTTGGGTGCTGTAGCTGCTAAAATACAGGGTTAATTGGCGGAAAAATTGGCGTGGGCTCCCGGCAATATTCTCCGCCAGAGTGGTAAAGCCAGTGACTGAGGGCAGATATTAATAGCCAGGAGAGGGTCCATGGTTATTGCCCCCCCCCGGCTACAAACATCTGCCCCCAGCCACCCCAGAAAAGGCACATCTGGAAGATGCGCCTATTCTGGCACTTGGCCACTCTCTTCCCACTCCCGTGTAGCGGTGGGATATGGGGTAATGAAGGGTTAATGTCACCTTGCTATTGTAAGGTGACACTAAGCCAGATTAATAATGGAGAGGCGTCAATTATGACACCTATCCATTATTAATCCAATTGTATGAAAGGGTTAAAAAAACACACACACATTATTAAAAAGTATTTTAATGAAATAAACACACAGGTTGTTTTAATATTTTATTGCTCTCTCAATCCACCTGAAGACCCTCGCTCTGCAAAATAATAAACCAACAATATACATACCTTCTGTTGATCTGTCACGTCCCACGAAGTAAATCCATCTGAAGGGGTTAAATCATTTTACAGGCAGGAGCTGTGTTAAAGCACTCGCTCGTGCCTGTAAACCCCGGGTGCTGAAAGGAAAGCTGGGTGATCTGTACTTACATTGAGTCGCGGTGAGGCGCCCTCTGCTGGATGTCCTCATATGAACTCGAGCGTGGGAACTTTTCCAAGGCTCCAGTTCATGAGGACATCCAGCAGAGGGCGCCTCACCGCGACTCAATGTAAGTACAGATCACCCAGCTTTCCTTTCAGCACCCGGGGTTTACAGGCACGAGCGAGTGCTTTAACACAGCTCCTGCCTGTAAAATGATTTAACCCCTTCAGATGGATTTACTTCGTGGGACGTGACAGATCAACAGAAGGTATGTATATTGTTAATTTATTATTTCGCAGAGCGAGGGTCTTCAGGTGGATTGAGAGAGCAATAAAATATTAAAACAACCTGTGTGTTTATTTCATTAAAATACTTTTTAATAATGTGTGTGTGTTTTTTTAACCCTTTCATACAATTGGATTAATAATGGATAGGTGACATAATTGACGCCACTCCATTATTAATCTGGCTTAATGTCACCTTACAATAGCAAGGTGACATTAACCCTTCATTACCCCATATCCCACCACTACACGGGAGTGGGAAGAGAGTGGCCAAGTGTCAGAATAGGCGCATCTTCCAGATGTGCCTTTTCTGGGGTGGCTGGGGGCAGATGTTTGTAGCCAGGGGGGCCAATAACCATGGACCCTCTCCTGTCTATTAATATCTGCCCTCAGTCACTGGCTTTACCACTCTGGCGGAGAAAATTGCGCGGGAGCCCACGCCATTTTTTTCCGCCATTTAACCCTTTATTTTAGCAGCTACAGCACCCAAATTTTGCACATACACACTACTAACATTAGTAGTGTGGAATCTGCAAAAAAAAGGGGATATGAGATGGTTTACTGTATGTAAACCATGTCTCATATATCATGTCGGGTTTGTGAAGGAGAAATGAAAAGCCGGCAATTGAATTACCGGCTTTTCACATATATCGCGCTGAATTAAATATAAATACAGAATATATATATGTGTCTCAATGACATATATATATATATATATATATATATATATATATATATATATATATATATATATACTGTATATATGTTTTAACGAACATTTGAGCACATAAATCCATTAGATGTCGGTTTTGCAAGCCTGCGAGAAAATATCGCAGTACGGATGCCATACGGATTACATACGGAGAATGCCATGCACAAAATACGCTGACACACCCTGCCTACGGATGACATACGGACCACTATTTTGGGGACTTTTCTGCGTATTACGGCCGTAAAAAATGGACCGTATTTACATACGCTGAGTGTGAGGCCGGTCTAAGTCTATGGAAAGAGAAGCGGGAGGGAGAAAGAGGTAGTATACGTATAGAGACACTGCAGAGGCTTCTAGTCCAGGGGAAATCAGCAAAAAATGCAGAATAAAAGACATGCACCCTACCTGGAGCCCTCCGTTTGCCTCCTCCGAATGGATGGGTGTTCCTTTCCTTCTGTGCAGTGGTAAATCTAAGCCTTGCCTTCCCTGCCTTACTATCCCAAGCACAGGAAAGGCAGGGGATGCAAGGTATAGGCTTACCTATGCGCTCCCCACGCCGCCGAGAAGCAGGAGGACGGGACGCCGATCTAAGTGGAGGCGGCAGAGAGAGGCAACCAGAGGATGACTACACAGGAGATATGTGCTTTCATTTTTTAGTCCCAAGGTGAAGGGTCGCTTTAATTATACCAGCGACACCCTATGTAAGAAGCGTCACCATGCTACAGTAATGCCATATTACGCCGCAGTAGCCATGATCACAGTTGCTACATCTTTACATCATGATAATACGTAGTGACTCAGTGTCTGGTGTTATATACAGAATCTTTTTTGCAGGATTTATAAATTGAAGAGTCCTAAGTCATAGGCGATCTAAAGACAAAATTTAATTATCGCAGAATTATTCCAAATCACGTGGTAATAATAATAAAATGCACAATATGAGACTCAATAAAGTGAGCAATGTAAAGTGACTGATGGCTGCACAGACCCTGAATCATCTCGGTAAGGGGGAAGGAATGCCAGACTCATTTCAATACTGCGGATGCAATATACCACAGCAAATTAATCTTTCACCTTTGAGCTTCACAGTAAAAACAAACCATAAATAAGTCGAGTTAGCCGATGTTCACACTCAGCGAGCGAAGGGCACTGCAAGATCATGGTATTTAAAGGGCAATCAGCCCTAGATTTGAGGCTGTGTATAGATTCTCCCACTATTCTTCATTTTCTTCCTAAATGCAAAGAAACTTTCTAAATAGTTTTCATTAAAAAATGTTCTACCATTTTGGGGCTGAAAGATCAGCAAAAAAGATCTCCTTGTTCTGACGGCTCTCTGCTCCCTTTCCCCTCTGTCAATCTTAGGCCTATTTCAAACGGGCGACAGTCTCGGTCCAGGTATGGATTATGATGCCTGCAGGGTCTCCAGACCCAAACTCAGCAGCCTGATATGTACCTAGGAATCTATTGAATTTGGACATGACTGTCGGATGTGTGAAACCAGCTTTGGAGTTATCAAGAGAGGGTTGCACACAGATCATCTGCAATCAAGGGAAGAAAGTATCTAAGGTTTTATGGAGTGTGGAGAAAATAGGCTACAGGCAAGGAAGAAAGCAAATGGAGAGGAAATAAGCGCAAAATAAAAGTGGAGACTAGATAATTGATTTTAAGCTAAAAATTTAGATTTTTTCTGGATCCAAAATCTTTGTGAATCACTATATAGGGGGCCCGACTAACCTGAACTTAAAGGGGTTTTACGTTCCAAATCGCTAAGTCTGCAGTCACCTGGAGTAGTCTGAAATCTACCATTATTACTATTGGATTCATTTGTCATTTTAGTTTACCAGATGCTTAATTATCAGAGAAGCCAACCAGTAATGACAGCATATAAAAAGTGCCATAAGGGATGCCAGAAATCTCCCACAGACCGGAATATCAAGCTGTGTTGTTAGGCACCTCCCACGGACTTTTCCTTGAGTAGAAGTCACTAAATTCAATTCTGTATTGATGCATTTATAATGGTGATGTATAAGGGTGATTCGGAGTAATTAAATTTTTCATTACAGACCACCTTTAATATAGGACTTTCTACACGGATCAGCTGATTGCAGCACGCCGGGATTTCAAGAGCCCATGGCAATAGCTGCTCAATTCTTCTGTAGCGGCCACTACAGGGTAAATGTAGTATTACAAGCGATCATTTCAAAAAATGGTGCCCACGTACAGTGGGATGTTGATAAGAAAGAATCCATTTAATAAAAAGACATATTTATTAAACCATTTGTGTCATTTGACCTAATATAAAAGGCTGTAAGTCAGAACAGACCGGTCTTTAATGAGTGTCTCCCTCTCTCTTGATGTGCACAATTTCCTAAAAGCGTTAACGTCAATGCGTCACCCCTGATTATAGGAAAACTGCATTAAAAATGCGTTAATATAACAAAATGGGAGAATATTGACCTTTATTGTACCGAGTAGATGGAACTTACTCAGCGTCGAGACGTGGAAAAAAGTCATATCAGCCATAATCCGGCACAACGAGCCGACGATATTCTCCCAGCTGTTCTCCCGGCAGACTGACATTCCTGTGGTCTGCGTCCCCAGGACATGGCCAGCTGCAGGGAACGTACCACCTATCTACGCACACCTTCTCATTGAAGAATTCATTCACAGGGGTATGAATACATTCAGGAAATTGATTTTTAATATTGCTGACCACCAGTGGAGAACATCTGCACATCTGTCCCATAACTCCCATTGGAGTCATTTAGATAAAATTTCTGAAGCTCTTTGTTTCTGTTTCCTTCCTTTTTTTGACAATATTTGACAAACTGGAAAGAGAAGATGTTGTGTTAATGTTTCATACACTTTAGTAAATTTGTAGCAAAACATCGAGAGCATGTGTCATCACCGATGCTGGAATATAGCGGAGTAAACAGTAGCTTACAGCACAACTATCCTTTCACAGAAAAACATGTAGTCCAACTCATTTGCGATTCTTCGTCACTTTTCTTTTTTAAAATGGTGGTTTTCACTGACTTTTTTTGTCCCAAATTCATCAACATGGTGTGAGTGATTCTTGTCCTTGTCTTTAAGTAGTTTTGCAACTTTTTAACGGGAAAAATTAGTTTTTGAAAAATGTAAAATTGTGCCAAAACAACTAGAATACATAAATTCACTCAAGGGGAGGTGGAGATCCAGAGTAGAGTTGTCCAAATTTTGTGATTTTTTTTTAAATAAAAAAAATTGCTTTTTAAAATCAGAATCATAGAATGTTAGAGTTGGAAGGGACCTCCAGGATCATCGTGTTCAGCCCCCTGCTCAATGCAGGATTCACAAAACCATCTCAGACAGATGTCTGTCCAGCCTCTGTTTGAAGACTTCCATTGAAGGAGAACTCACCACCTCTCGTGACAGCCTGTTCCACTCATCTGTATCTTCTCCCTTTCAGTTTCATCCCATTGCTTCTCGTGCTTCCATGTGCAAATGGGAATAATAATGATCCCTCTACACTGTGACAGCCCTTCAGATATTTGTAGACAGCTATTAAGTCTCCCCTTAACCTTTTTTGCAAGCTAAACATTCCCAGATCCTATAACTGTTCCTCGTAGGACATACTTTGCAGTCCGCTCACCATCCTGGTAGCTCTACTCTGAACTTGCTGAAGTTTTTCAATGTCTTTTTTAAAATGCGGTGCCCAGAACTGGACATAGTATTCCAGATGAGGTCTGACCAAGGAGGAGTAGTGGGGGTTAATTACTTTATGTGATCTAGACTCTATGCTTCTCTTAATACAGCCCAGAACTGTGTTTGCCTTTTTTTGCTGCTGCATCACACTGTTGACTCATGTATTTATTGATGCACCTATCAATTCTGGATTGTTTGTGTTCCTTTTTTTTTACTAATCCAGTGTGGGACTGACGTTAGATCTGCCAAAAAACTTACACATTTGATAAAAGTCGCATTTCATGAATTTCTCTAAAACATTTGAATTAGTAAAATAAATTGCTAAGGAAAAAAAAGGCTGTAAAAGAAAAAGACAACGTAAAAAGATTCATAGAGAAAAAGGCTCAAATACTGAAAGCCACGAAAAAAAAAGATCAAATTACCCCAGAAAAAATGGAGAAACAACAATGGTGAATCAGGGTCATCATTGCATAAGATCTCAAATTAGAAAAGTTGTCTGAAAATTCAATGATTATTTAAATTAAGTTGATCAGCTGGAGTAACAAACAGATTGGGATGGATGTGTGTGTCATATGTGAGTGCTGCCGGGAAGGAGCTGCACCACTTAAGGTCCACATTGATTTATCCATGGTGGAGGAAAAGCTTTGATTTTGCAATAGCACTAATATATTCTGCAGCACTGTAGCTCCGTGATTTAGCAGCACCATGATGTAGGCTCTAACACCCTGATTCCAGCAATGTATCGCTTAGTTTACTGGGTGCAGCAGTTGTGCCAGAATGACAGTATTCTCTGCTGCAGATCAGGCAGTGCTCTGAATGCTGAGCCCTGTATAACCCCGCCCACACCCCTGATTGGCCGCTTTTTGCATATATTGTGTATAGGCAGAAAGTTGCTAGTCAGTGGTGGGGGTGTGGTTGGACCAGGAGGCACTAGACACTAGTCCTCTATTGATAATCTCCTGCTGATAAAAAACTGATTGTATGGAGACAGCATAGCACAGCCCAGTAAGTGACACATCACTGTAATCAGGGTATCTGCCCCTACATTATGCTGCTCTCAGATTACATAGCAAAACCTGCTGACATATTCCCTTTAAGTATGGGAGAACAAGAAAAAGTCCATGCAGATGTTGTCTTTGGTCAAATTTCAACTGGACAAGACATCAATGCTAACTTCTGAGCCAGCATTCAGCATTTGCTGCCTTACAAACCATGTGAACGTCATCATCTTGGCCAAATAGTTTTTTGTCCATTTTTCTAGAAAAAGAGTATAACTAACGATGACTAATATCAATTTTATTTTCTGATTATTCTCGTAGCAAATGCTCTTGAGCTTCTATTTTAGGACGATTTTTAAGGTTTCAGTTGACCCCAATAATAAGCCTGAGCCACGGATGCTTTAATTGAATCAAAATGTTCATATTACTTTGCTGCTGCACAAAGAGATGATTTAATGAAATAAGCCATCGTACGTCTAATCTGAAGAAAGAGCCAATGACCTACATAGCCGAGATGAAGGCAGATTTACATTCCGGGGCTCTCTGAGCCCACAAAAGTCAAAAAAGGGGAATTCTCAGGCGGGACCAGAGCTGGATTAAAGCATTGCCAGACCCAAAGTTGGTAACTATGCGTCCTTCACTTTTTTACCTTTGGTAAATGTTATCCGTCAAGTTTCTAGCAAAGTTTTGAAATGCCCAAAATCTGAACTTCTAGAGAGTAGAGAATAAATTTGAGTCAAACTGAATTCTATGCAAATTTTTCAAAATCCACATTTGCCAAAATGTAGATTTTTTGGTAATTTTGCTTCCGTGCAAATTCAGGAAAATGTCTACGGTTGGCCAGTTTTCTTAACCACAAAAGGCCATCAAAATATATATAAAAAATCCTTAAACTCACCTTACCGCTCATGTCTCTGGGCCCTCTGGCTCCTCACAGTTACCCGTCCAGTCCTCGTTGCATCTTCAGATTGCTGTCGCTCATGTTGAGTTCCTCCGGCCTCTCAAGCTGGGTCATGGACTCTGGGTTTTAGGATTGGAAGGGTTCTGCACATGTTTCCGAGGTCATGGCACATGCTATGATGTCATGACCCTTTGAACCTTCCCGTACCTAATCAGCCCCAGAAATCCAGGCCCAGCATGAGAAGACCAGGGAACTCAATGCGAGCAGCGGCAATCTGAAGATGCAACGAGGACCGGACCAGTGACGGTAGGGAGCGGATGTGCTAGAGAGCTGAGCGATGAGGTGAGTATAAATGTTTTTCACATATTACAATTATTATGCTCTGAGGTCTGAAGAGTAGTAAAGGGGTTCTCCACTACTCGGACAACCCCTTCTGAATCCCTATGTTTTCTCCCCTAGGCAGGCGCCATTCTAGCAATGATGCATCATGGTGTATATTTTATGTCAAGATTGCAGAACGGTTGGCAATAATTATAAAGTGGTTTAAAACCTAATGGCCTACATATATTAATAAGTCAACATTCATGATTTAAACATATACAGTCAATGAGATAACATGTAGCAGCCCCAAAAAAGACAGGAAGCCATGAAAGGAGATGAAGTGGCATTCCTCTTTCCAATCGTTTTTTTTTTTTAACAAATAAGGTGGCACTTGTATCTCAAAAGGAGTCTATCAGCACAATTAGGGCAAGTGCAGGCAACCATATATTCTTTTATCTGAGAAAATTGAGACAATTATGCTAATCATCAGAGTTAGTGATGAGCGAGTGTGCTCGTTACTCGAGTTTTCCGAGCATGCTCAGGTGTTCTCCAAGTATCTTGCTGGTGCTCGTAGATTATGTTTGTGTCTCCGCAGCTGCATGATTTGTGGCTGTTAGACAACCTGAATACATGTGGGGGTTGCCTGTTTGTTAGGGAATCCTCACATGTATTCAGGCTGTCTAGCAGCCACAAATTACTCTAGTACTCGCTCATCACTAATCAGAGTGTGATCCGATTCTCACGGATTGAGAAGATTGAGAAAAAAATTAACGAAAAAAAGGACATATACAAACCAAGCACAGGCATGGTCAAAGAGTTCAGTGCTTCTTTCCACTTCCCACTTGTTTTAGATCTATCCCTGACCTTTTCTGGATCCTGTAAAGTCATAGTCATCCATTAAGGAAAAGGGGAGTGGAAATAGAGGCAAAACAAGTAGGTGGGAAGGTACACCGAGATATGCCATGGAAACATCGAGCACATCTGCTTGGTTTGAAAAGTAATTTTGTTCTGAAAGACTCCCTTTAAGTAAATGAGACTAAGTGTCAACCCCAAAATGAAGAACTTGGCTCTCAAGTATGTGGAGAAATGAAGCTTCTTTTACTCAATTTCAAGCAATACAAATGAAAAATTCAGCAAATATAAAATAATGGATACAAAACAATCATTATGACGGATCCAAGATGAGAGAACAATGTGATGTACATAATGAATGATATGGAACACAGTACTGCTAATGATACACGGTGTGTACACAATAGAAACAAAAGATAAAAGACAAAAAGAAGAATGCCGGGATATCAATTGTATCCCAGGTAAGAGGACCGCTAAGAGGTCTATCATCGAAAGTAGATCGGTATAAAAGGATATCACATTGTTCCCTTATTTCGGAACCGACACACTGATTTTTTTGTATCCATTTTATATTTGCTGAATTTTTGGATGAATATTTGCTCATGGTTTGGTTTTTTTTGACACGTTATTATCCGATACATGTGAAGAAGGTCAGAGTTTTTATGACCAAATGTAACTTGATTTGGATTGTGTGAATTGAATAGAAGATACTTCATTTCTTAACATACTTGTGCCAAGTTCCTGATTTTGTATACTCCATGGGTTAGGACCATACTGATACTCCATGGGTTAAGACTAGTGATGAGCGAGTGTGCTTGTTACTCAAGTTTTCCGAGCATGCTTGGGTGTTCTCCGAATATCTTGGTCGTGCTTGGAGATTCTGTTTTTGTCTCCGCAGCTGCATGATTTGCGGCTGCTAGACAGCCTGAATACATGTGGGGATTCCCTAACAGGCAATCCCTGCATGTGTTCAGGTTGTCTAGCAGCCGCAAATCATGCAGCTGCAGGGACTCAAACATAATGTATGAGCATGCCCAAGATACTCAGAGAACACCCGAGCATGCTCGGAAAACTCGAGTAACAAGCACACTCGCTCATCACTAGTTAGGACCATACTGACACTCCATGGGTTAGGACCATACTGATACTACATGGGTTAAGACCATAGTGATACTCCATGGGTTAGAACCATACCGATAATCCATGGGTTTGGACCATACCTATACTCCATGGGTTAGGTCCATACCGACACTCCATGGGTTAGGACCATTCTAATAAAACATGGGTTAGGACCATAGTGATACTCCATGGGTTAGGACCATACCAATACTTCATGAGTTAGGACCTTAGATAAATTCCATGGGTTAGGACCATACCGATACTCCATGGGTTAGGACCATACTGATATTCCATGGTTTAAGATCATACCAATATTCCAGGGTTAGGACTATACCTATACTCCATGGGTTAGGACCATACTGACACTTCATGGGTTAAGACCATACTGATATTCCATGGTTTAGGACCATACCGACACTCCATGGGTTGGGACCATTCTGATAAAACATGGTTTAGGACCATACTGATACTCCATGGGTTAGGACCATACTGATATTCCATGGTTTAAGAGCATACCGATATTCCATGGGTTAGGACCATACCTATACTCCATGAGTTAGGACCATACTGACACTTCATGGGTTAAGACCATACTGATATTCCATGGTTTAGGACCATACCGACACTCCATGGGTTGGGACCATTCTGATAAAACATGGTTTAGGACCATACTGATACTCCATGGGTTAGGACCATACTGATATTCCATGGTTTAAGAGCATACCGATATTCCATGGGTTAGGACCATACCTATACTCCATGAGTTAGGACCATACTGACACTTCATGGGTTAAGACCATACTGATATTCCACGATTTAGGACCATACCGATACTACATGGGTTAGGACCATTCTGATAAAACATGGGTTAGGACCATAGTGATACTTCATGAGTTAGGACCATACCAATACTCCAAGGGTTAGGACCATACTGATACTCCATGGGTTAGGACCATACTGATATTCCATGGTTTAAGATCATACCAATATTCCATGGGTTAGGACTATACCTATACTCCATGGGTTAGGACCATACTGACACTTCATGGGTTAAGACCATACTGATATTCCATGGTTTAGGACCATACCGACACTCCATGGGTTGGGACCATTCTGATAAAACATGGTTTAGGACCATACTGATACTCCATGGGTTAGGACCATACTGATATTCCATGGTTTAAGATCATACCAATATTCCATGGGTTAGGACCATACCTATACTCCATGAGTTAGGACCATACTGACACTTCATGGGTTAAGACCATACTGATATTCCACGATTTAGGACCATACCGATACTACATGGGTTAGGACCATACTGACACTTCATGGGTTAAGACCACACTGATATTCCATGGTTTAGGACCATACCGACACTCCATGGGTTGGGACCATTCTGATAAAACATGGTTTAGGACCATACTGATACTCCATGGGTTAGGACCATACTGATATTCCATGGTTTAAGAGCATACCGATATTCCATGGGTTAGGACCATACCTATACTCCATGAGTTAGGACCATACTGACACTTCATGGGTTAAGACCATACTGATATTCCACGATTTAGGACCATACCGATACTACATGGGTTAGGACCATTCTGATAAAACATGGGTTAGGACCATTCTGATAAAACATGGGTTAGGACCATAGTGATACTTCATGGGTTAGGACCATACCAATACTCCAAGGGTTAGGACCATACTGATACTCCATGGGTTAGGACCATACTGATATTCCATGGTTTAGGATCATACCGATACTCCATGGGTTAGGACTATACCTATACTCCATGGGTTAGGACCATACTGAAACTTCATGGGTTAGGACCATACTGATATTCCATGGTTTAGGATCATACCGATACTCCATGGGTTAGGACCATACCTATACTCCATGGGTTAGGACCATACTGACACTTCATGGGTTAGGACCATACTGATATTCCATGGTTTAGGAAGATACCGATACTCCATGGGTTAGGACCATACCTATACTCTATGGGTTAGGACCATTGTGATAAAACATGGGTTGGGACCATAGAGATACTCCATGGGTTAGGACCATACCAATACTCCATAGGTTAGGACCTTAAAGAAATTCCATGGGTTAGGACCATACTGACACTCCATGGGTTAGGACCATACTGATAATCCATGGGTTAGGACCATACTGATACGCCATGAGTTAGGACCATACTGATACGCTATGGGTTAGGACCCTACTTGAAACACACACAGTCTCTTTAACGCTATAACAATGATCATTTTTACTTTATGATACCGATCTAGAGATTTTCATTATTTCATTGGTTCCTCTAACAACTAGATCTGCTTCGTATGAAAATTATAGACCTGGAAGCATCTTGAAAGAATACTGTTATTTTTGACGTTTTTCACAGGAAATGAATGCCATAAACATGAACCATATGATTTTCTTCATAGTTAATATGCATACAATGTGTTTCCTACTTCACATTTACAATACACAATGTATCATTTATATCTTGTAATTTACATATTAGGCAGTCTTTGTAGAGGCTATTTTCTTCTGGAATTTCCATATACTTGTTTACTTATAGAATAAACTTTCATACTTTGAAAACTTTAGATTAAAATTTAGATTATTTAATAAAGTGATTGAGATGATCTAATCAATTTCATGCAAATCGGGTTTAATTAAATTTGCAGGTCCTGGTGAATTGCGAAAAAATGTTCCCCTTCTTTTTACGCATTGCAGAAGATTGCATCAATACAACAAGACTGACATGAACTCCAACTTGACCACCCCATAATGCTTTGCAGCTATCACATCACATGGTATAGCACAGGCAATCAGAAGGGACTCTCAGAGCCTGTATAAAAGCCGATGCAAGAAATGCAGCAGCCAATTGAAGGTGATTTTAGGATAGCGAGAGTTTGTCAGAGTTCAGCAATAGAGGTAGGAAGAGAGAGCCCTACAGCATTGGACAAATACTCCAAACAGTATTGTCTGGTACAACTGCAGCCCTAAAGAATATGAAAGACGTAGTCTGCAAATAATATACATTCAATTGATAGAAAGACAGAGAGACAGAAGAGGCGCCTACAGCAGTGCCAGACTCAGTGTGATTGATTAGTGTTATGGTGTAGCTGGCATCTGTCCTACATAGTTTGAATTACAATCACACTTTTTTTTTTCATAATTCTTAATGCACTAGAAAGCAGAGGCAAGACAGCACAATAGCGGTTAAGGGCAAAAAATAATTGAAATCCGTGTCAGATGTGCGCTTCCTTGTCAAACGTTATTGTAATGAGTTTTCCTTTTTCTCGTGCAATCGTCTTTGTGAAGGGGGAGGTAAATATTTTTTTAAAAATATACAAAAGAAGCTTTTCCAAAATCCTGACATTTTATGAGCACCTTTCACCATTTTTTCACGTTGAAGTGGGCACATATTTGAACTCCATGCATTTATATATATATCGATACACAGTATGTAGTAAGCATCAATGTCGCACCGTAGTGGTAGCTTCATGAATCCCAAAATATGTCATTTAATTTTATGTCTATATTATAAATTTACTTCTTTGCATCAGTAACAAACTCTGACCCCTATAATGATATTAATGGAAATAAAAATATTTAGCACAGAATGGTGGAAACATGGACATTTGCTTTATGCTTATTGTCGGTGTTAGTGAATGTCCTGTGTTGGAGATTTTTAAAGCAGATTTCGCTAATCGAAATGCAATGGGTAAAAATCATAGTGTACCAAAATCTGCGGTAAAATAAGATTGGAAGACCAGCATTTTTTTGGTAGATTTTGTCAACGTTTTACAGCCCATGATTAGCAATATCCTCATCATTTAGATCATTCTCAGACCCATTTTATCCTGCTTGCGCACATCGGCTCCACACCTGTGTTGAGACTTTAGATTCTTTGTTCTCTCTACCTCCCACCAACTTCCCTCGCTTTGCTCCTTATCTTAGCGCTCAGATCTATTGTCTGAAAGCATTTCCCATCACTTCGGTTTAGGTGGACGCGTGTTTGGAACAAGGGGGCTTTCCTTTTCTCCATCCTAATGGACCGGTATGGCGTCGTCTTCCTATCACACGCTTATCTAGCCATACGGCATAGCGATTGTCAGAGGTGACTTCTAACTGACAAGCGAAGCACTCGCTGCAAGATAATGGCTTTTCAATGTGCAGTTTTGTGCCTTCCTGAAAAATACAACCTGTCAGCAGTTCAGACACGAGCAAGTTATAGGACAGAAAAAAAAACATGTTAATGGTCTGAGCGAAAATATCCTGCCGTACATACCCCTGGGAAAAAAAGATGAAGAAAGCATGTGAATTATTCACTACGATGACTCCAGATCTCAGCGACCGGAGAGTCTTCAGCTGTGTCAGACCTGAGCTCCATTGTTCCACTATCACTTCTGTAGGTTCTGAAAAATCCGATCTGCTGGATGCCAACCGGTTGATGAAAGGTTTACTAAAACCGGGGTCAGTGCATGTGCCAATTATCCTGCCCGATCCTTAATCCAGCTGAGGGACATACATAATGGATGGCAAGCATTAGAAAATACCGAGGACCATTGCCCATCTACTGTCATAATGAGGCTCAGTGTCAATGTTTTATCACAGAAATGACAGTGGAATCAGAGCTGACTAGCCGGGTCATGGAGTCACACAACGCTTTTATTCTTAACCCTAAGGCCATATAACCATGTGAGAGAATGCGTATCGGCACCAAAATACACATGAGCACTCTGCTCCGATAATTGCGTATTTGTTGCATTTTTTGCTGTATTATTTCCTTCTCGACGTGTTTTTGTGCAGATTTGTTGCAGCGGGTTTTTTTTGTGCAGAAAAGTTATGATTCTGCAATTAAAAGTGTGATTGTGCATTTCTTTCATCAACATCAATCATCAACACCTTTATATGTTCTATCTGTTGCTGCATTCCTGTGAAATTAGTATTTTAATTCATACGCAAAGTAAAGAAGCTCTCCCATTAATGTTTTCTTCATTAAATCTGTGAATTTATTCATGTAGTGTAGTGTAGTGTGAGTGTATTAATATACTCACCTACTGACATTTTCTCCAGGACCCAGTGCCGTTCTGCTCCTCTTCTCAGTAACATCACTGCTCGGCAAACTCTCCAGATCAGACTGCGCTCTGCGTGAATTGGAAGTGGCTTTACAATGTAAGTCTATAGAGCGACAGAATGGTCCGGAATTGTAAAAGAGACTTCCGGGTCATGTATAGAGCACAGAGTGACTCCGAGAGTCTGTAGAGTGGTGACGTCATGGAAAAGAGGAAAAAAACGGAGTTTGATCCCAGATATAGTGGCGGTAGGCAGGTATATTAATTCACTCACACTACCCTACATGCTAATATACACAGGTTTAATGAAAAAAAAAAATATTCATGGGAGGGGTTCTTTAAAAATTAAGTGCTCTGGATGTGATGGAGCACTTTACAAGCCTCTGCCTCCCTGGAAATTTCCCCAGCCCAGCACCAGCCTTTTTAGCTTGATTGATAGCTCACTATCTGAAACCTACAATAGGAATAAAGGAATCATAATACTACAAAAACTAATAAAGAATCAATTTATTAAATATTATGTGAGATACAGTAAATTACTATGAAAAATAAAAAAAAGAGAGGAAGAGTGATGCTCACCATGGGGCCAGTGTAGTGTACATGGACCCTGTATGGTGGAACAAAATTATTTATTTAATTAATAATTAAAAAAAAACAAATGTGTGGACCCCTCTATTCATGATAACCAGCCATGATAAATAGTGATGGGCAAACTCATGTGGCTGTTCAAGTCCAGTGGGTCCGGCCGAACAACTAAAAAGTTTTGGTTTGGGCACCAGAACAGTAACTGAACCCGAACCAGATGAATGAGGGCCCAAACATCCATTGCTCACACGCTGTCATCTGCTTGAAAGGGAGGCAAACACGGGCTCTAATAGGTGGTAAGATTATTACCGCTGGCCAGAGAGCTTTGGTTCCCATGCTGTCAAATGACAGCGTGAGCCACCAGCTGTGGCGCTGCTGATGGGAGTAGTCATCAGCCGGTGCATGTGCTATAAATAAGTGTAACAAATAACATGGGGTCTCTTCTATTTTTGATAGCCAGCGTAGGAAAAACTGAGAGCTGCAGGCTGCAACCCTCAGCTGTCAGATTTATCATTAGAAATGGGCTAACCCGAACATTAAAGTTCGAGGCCCTTACCGAACACCTAGTGTCTGTGCACAGACCCCAAACATGGACTTCTCCAGGAGGTCCGTCTTACTGGTAGGGTTAAGCACCCCAGACTTCGGCTGTTTCCCAAGTTGTCACCTGTGTGACAGAGCGAAAAACATTGGTGGCTCTGTTAGTTAGTTACCGCCGATCAGAGAGCAGCGGTTCCCACGCTGTTAGATGAGAGCAGCTTTGACCAGCGTTAAAATACGTTACCACTGTTCACAGGCGTCGGCTGATGAGAAAGTAGAGAACAGTAAGAGCAGGTGCCACTGTGCTATAAATACGGTAAATAAATTTAATAAATGACGTAGGGTCTCTTCTATTTTTGATAACTATCGCAGGCAAAACCGACAGCTGCCAGATACAACCCTCAGCTGTCAGCTTTATAATGGCTGGTTATCAATGTCACATTGTAATGCAATGTAAAAAATGATCAAGGTCAGGGACGTCACATAGTAATGCAATGTATGACAGGGTGTAGGTCAGTGACATCATAGTATCATGCAATGGATATTAAAATATGGAGGTCAGTGATGTCACATGTAGCGTCACATAATAAAATGACAATTGGTTCACAGAAAAATACACTAAACAATAATAATTAAATGTTCTCAATCCAATTGGGCCAATCGATGGTAGTGGAGTGGTACTAGATATCAAAACCGTATCAGCTGAAGTGGTAAGAGGGGGAGTCTTGAAGTTTGAATGAGATGAAAAAAGTCACCCTGTTAACCATCTAAATATAGTTCTACCTTACTGCGGAGGTTGGCACCCTAAAAAGCGCAAATGGAGCCCCAGCTCAACGCAGGATGGCCATAATAGGTCCATTCTATTATGCCCTAAAGAGTTTAGCAAGAAAATATACAGTTATAGGTCACACACTACGAGCATCAGCAATCAATCTACCATAAATGAACACACTTTCGTAGGCTGAAACTGCAGCATAAAAGCAGAAAAGGATATCTGCACATATAAAGTGAGGGAGTGTGACATCATGGGCATGAACGTGTCCCATTAGATACAATATAAGTTATAAGTCATATTCAAAGACCATTCTCCAATTACACATAGAATGCTATACTGCGTTTCACCTAAGTAGCTTCATCAGGAGTACATACTGAAAATAATAGTGGGTACTTAGCATTAAGCTGTGACCTGGGGTGCTCGTATGCAGTTATAAGATGTCCCCGTGCATATGGACAAGATGCTCATAGAGTTACTAAAGACCAGGGTGGCGTGACATGGCATGTACAGGGATGGTGCCCCTCAGGCAGCATGAAAAGGACTATAGGAATAGTATCAATATCTGAAGTGCCACCATATTAAGATGCCTAGCGCAGCAGCTGTACCGCGCATACATAGTTTTATCTTAACATTATGCACCGCTGGCCCAGAATCTGCCGTGGAACGCATTGGTGTCTCAGCCGGATTGCGCATGCGCCGGTAGGGACATATCATAGCGTCAGGCCGCGCCACCGTCCTGAAAGAGGCAGTGGACCACATTTACATCCCAGCCACATCGAACATGCACAGATAAATGCCAATCTCAAGCTGCAGAAGAAAGCACAGCGTCCCTATAGAGCGCAGGCCTAAGCAAGCAGAATGAATCTGAGAACATGAGATACAAAAATGGCAGCGATGCATTGCCCCCCATCAAATAGAGAAGGGGCATAAGATGTCAAGTTGCCAAAACCCTGGGTCAATGGGCTATTTACGGGGATCATCTCAGAAAGGTCCACTATTAAACATTGGATTGAGCTCTATAGGAGCCATATGGGCCATGGAACAGCTGAACATCAGGGCATTTGGGGGTTGGGATTTCTATGGGGGACGACCATAGGAAGCATCTGATGGAGTTGGCCATTAAAACCCATTGGATTAATGTTATTCATTCGGCATATCCATTCAGAGCATTAAAAAAATGGAGGTCAGTGATGTCATGGCATCAGCATACAATACAGTATATACTGCACATTGGCTAACAATTCTATTAATTGATAGCCCCAATATCAGAGGCTATACTGTACATAGATATATAATAGAGCCGGGGTATGTGACATCATACAGTGTATATACTGTACTGCATGTCCTCTGTACTTAACGCCAGGGTCACCTATGCCATATAAAACCTGCGGTCTGTGATATCCATAAACTATATACAGGGCAAAAATCACAGATTACGTAATGTTTAAAATGTCAGTTTAAAGGGAATGTGTCATCAGAAAATGACCTACTGTTTAAATCAGGTTTTTATGTTACATGTATGCTTAAAAAAAATTGTTAGTGATGTTTTTTTTTCCATATCATGATCAGTATTAAAAATAAAAAATAGAAAACTTGCAATTTTCACTATGACCACAGGGGCTTTTTTAGTTTATAACTTCCTGTTCTAACAGGAAATAACACATTAGTTGTGCAAAAGTCACTGTGAATGGAGGGGAAATAGGTGAGCAGTGATGTGGCCTATTGTGATTGCTGGATCCGGTGTTATCAGCTGGTTTAACCTGTCACGTTAATCCTGCCTGTGATGGTAATGAGACTGCTAAAAATTCTTCCTTAAATAGCAGAAAGCAACAGTCAAAGATGGCCCCAGTGGCCAATGTGAAAATTGCAAGAATTCTAAACTTTTTTGGGAGAGGTTACGTTTCTCGTTGTGGAGAGTGACAAGCCAAGCCTGGCATGTCAGAGTGAGGAGACTTATAAGCCATGCATGCTCCTCTGGGAAATTATATATGCGAATTGTCTTTTCACAATGAAAGAAGACTAGATCTCTAGCTCCACCTATTGGAAGCAGCGATCCTATAAGTCAATTTTGACCCTTTAACGAGCCTTGCAATAAGCCTTTGAATAAAAGCCAAACCAGAATCTCTATGTGCAGACACAGTGTTTCAGGCTGTTTCTCTCATCAGGGCAAAGTATTAATTCTGATTTGGCTCGGTCAGAGGCTCTGGACTGGGGTTGAAGGTGATTTTGACATTTAAGATCACCGCTTCCATTTTACATATAAACATTAAATAAAAAGGATTGTGATCTGAAAAATAAAAAATCATTGCCAATATTTTTAATAATACATATAGGTCATTTTCTCATGATACAAATTTTCCTTTAAGTGATGTCACATCATGCAGTGACAAGAATTGGGTAAGCGATGGCATAACTTTCCATACAGAAAGGCCTATATAAGGCCAACATTGGTGATGTAGCAACATAAAACAATGCTTTTATAATACCAGTGTGATGACATGAAAATTAAGGCTGAACTCATAAGTTTTATCACAGCAGAATAATTAATCACCCATAAAAAAACGGTTCTATGATGTCACAAAATCATACAAGTCTACATAAGTCCAAGGTGAATGACATCACAGATTCATATATTGCCAGAATAACGACATCATTCAATACTTATACTATACTTATACAATATCCATCATATATGAACATGCCAAGAGACAAAAGGGAGGAACAGTCAATGCTAGCCCGGGCTTTGACAACCAACCAGGACACAGTCCAGAGTAAGAGGTGGGTACAGCTTACCTTCTTCTTGTTGGTGGGGCAGATGTAGAACTTGTCAATCACTGTGGTGACACCGGGCTGCAGGTTCAGCTTCGTATACGTAGTTCCATAATCCGAAGACCTGGTCATACAAATCAATGAGATAATGTCAAGTAACAGTCTTGTTAAGATCTATGAATACTGCATGATTTACTGATACATGTGCAGTGTGGCGGTACATGGCGTAAGGGGTCATACACATGGGCTCCTTACCTTGGCATGCCAGAGCCGGTATGTCACTCTCCACAAGGAGAAATGTTACCCATGAGGACTCAGTCCAGAGTCTCTCACCTAGCCAAATCAGTTCTCATACTTTGCACTGATGAGGGGCAGTACCCCAAAACGCCGTGTCTTCAAATTGAGATTCTGATTTGGCTTTTGTCCTAAGTCACATTTCAGTGCTCGTTAATAGGTCAATAACGACTTGTATGATTGCTGTTTCGAGCAGGTGGCACTATAGAGTTCAAGTCCTGTTCCTCCCCGATGAGGCAATTTGCATATTAGGTTTCCTAGAGGAACATTGCACGGGAAATAAGGCTCCTCACCTTGGCATGTCAGAGCCGGTATGTCACTCTCCACAAGGAGAAACGTTACCCCTTAGACCTCATTCCATATGTATATACTATGAAGCCAACATACTTTGTGTGCACCCTACATGCTCGGAGGATACTTCTGTGTACATGGGTACGTAGGATATACGCACACTAGGATTTTTGAAGAGTTTTATGGTGCAGATCTTCTCCAAAATCCTCTATCCTATGCTGCAAAAACTGTTCCTATTCATTTATATGGGAAATTCGCTTTGCTATAAGACTTTTTTGTTTCTGAACAAGGTTCTGATAAATGTCTGGTGGAAAAAAAAGAGTGGATGTCACATCTTTGAGAAGGATAGCACACAGGGTCTTTTTTTAAGTTGGATTCTGCCCTGAAAAAGTGCCACAAAAGCACCCAATAAAATGAACTAACTCCACCTTATGTCACATCTTTTAACTTCTCCTGGGTTCGGAAACCCTTAAGCGGTTAAAAGAAGTGACATGGGCGGCTTCACTTGAGAAAACACGGTGGGCGCACCGGTATCCAAATAATGCCATGTGTACATACTCTGAAGCTATTTTTTAGAAGGATTTTGTAGACTTGCCAATCTAAAAACTCCTGAAAAAAAATCAGTGTGAACATAGCCTTAAAGAAGTTTTCCACTATTTGGACAACCCCTTCTCACTTGCTATATTTCCCTGTATGAAAAAAAAAAAACCTATTCTGGTACCATTCCAACAAAGCCGGTGCCTGGGTCTCCTGGGGCTTGCGTGACATTGTTATGCCACGTGAGCCCTGCAGCCAATCAGAATCTGCTTCACTCCCACCACATTCGGAAGTAACTGTGATTGGAGGAAGTCAGAGAACAGCAGCAGTTTTCACTTCTTCTGGGTGTTCCGTCCGATTGAAAGTGAGAGTGAAGTGGTCCATTAGCGCTGGAACAGTTCTGGCACCGGCGGCGTGTCCAGACTGTTTTCATTTTACGCGGGAGGAATATAGCAACAGTCTAGGAATATCGACTGTTGTCGAATGGTATACGGTATAGAACAAAGTAGTCTATTGATGAAAAATGTATCCCGACCTAACAAAAGGCAAAAATAAAATGGATATGTTTGACATTTATGTCTGTACATTTCCCAGAAAATATGCCAAATTCATATAATAAATGACAGTGTGAATGTTCCATCAAAGTTTTAGGTTTTAGTGGCTCGGCTCAGTTTCTGGCCAAGGTTTCTGGGTTTTACCAGAGGAGATGATTCTGATGGTCTACTGTCTATTATTACAAAACATGCACATACACTTATAGTTGTCACGGCTCCCGGGTACTACTGCTGTGGGAAACGCTGCCCACAGCAGCAAGGAAGATGAGCAACGCGCCAGGAACTAACCAGGTAACAACCGGGACCTGAAACATGTGACAGAGTAGGAGTTGGTCAGGGTGGAGCCAGACGCCGGGGTGCAGAGAAGAGATAAACACAAGAGAGTAGTCAAACAAGCTAAAATCGGAGTCAGGAGATCACGAAGTACCAAAGGGGTTAGACAGGGGATTGTCAGAAGTGAAGCCAGAGGTCAGAAATTCAGAAGAACAAACAGAGTAACGCACGGGCACACACTTCAGAGGTCAGGCACACAGACTAGAACGGAAAGTATAGCTGACAGTGAATCCTAGTCTGGAGTGAGTATAAATACCCCTCCCAGATCGAAAGGGAGGCCAGCAAAATTAACCCTGAGAGAACAGGACATTAACCATGTCCTAACCATGACACTAGTTACATTACAACAATACATTTTAATATGTTATTTACACGAAAACAAAAAGGTCATTTCTAAAGACAGATGTTCTCTACTGAGACACTGGGTCCAATTGTTGGGTCAGATTTTGGGTCCACAAGATAGTCATCCAGTCTTCCGGTGGACCAGTCCTACAATGGCTTACCTCGGTGATTTTCCATGTGTCTACAGCTCAACTCTAATGAACTAAATGGTCCTGAGTGGTAAAACCAGACGAAACCTGTATTGAAGAGTGGAGCTGATTCTGTAAAACAAATTAGATATTTTCTTCTGATCTCACACCAGATAAGTCATGCTGACTAGTTTGATTTATTTATCTATTTTACTGTCTATGTCAATTGTAACTGGTGGATCCTGCAGTATCAGCTGTGTTACCTGTCACTGTAATCATGCCTGTGATGATAATGAAACTCCTGAAAACTCTTCTTAAAACAGGAAGTATGAGTCTAAAGTAGCCCTAGTGGCCATTATGAGAAAAGCAAGATTCCTATCATTGTTTTTAATACAGCTCGTACAATAATAAAAAGAAAAAAGTTTCCCAATTTAAAAAAAATATAGATTTAACATAATTTATGCATCATTTATGAGTAATTTCACTATCGATGTAACATTAATATGTTCTATATTGTCTTACACATTCTGGTATTATTCTGTATATTCGATATTATGTCTATGCTATATTGGCTTCCTTTCCTGCCATAAACCGTATAAAATTGTGGTGGGTTCTGAAACCGCCACCCATCACAGAATAATTAGCGGTACAGACAAGATGAAAAAAATGTGGTGTGTGAGAAAATGGAGAATATGTTATCCTATAGAGCAAAACCTCATGCAAAAATAATATCATGCCATGTGCTGAAGCAAAAGAAAACATTATTTTTTAATATTCATGCTTCCCAGAAAACATATTTTACCGATGTGGAAACCCGAGTCTACTTGTTCACTACGAGGCTTAGTTTTCCCACCATTTGTATAATACTTTATTTATTACCATGGCATGCATTCGTCTCAGTATAGTAGTTCACATTTCTTATATTAAATATTGATCCATTAGAAAAAGGAAACACCGGCTGTAAAAATCTGATACGTTTGGATGATTTAAAATGTAAAAATAAAATAATTTTCCAACAGAATGAGAAATTCATATATATTGTACATTGTATTTACGCATATGTTTTTTATTAATGCGTTTTATACATATATGGGAGGAGAGACTTAAATTTGCCTTCAATTTGACAGAAAATTCAGATTTTCCCAAAATCTGAATCTTTTGCTATTATGACTCGCATGAATCCAGCAAAAAAGACAGCCGACTGGATGACATTTTGCTGCATTTAAAAGTGTTGGGAAAGTGTTAAAAAATTTAAAAAACAAAATATATATAAACCACCAAATCTCTCTTGCCCAAATCTTGTATGCGCAGCATCCTACTTGGTCATTCTGGCCTGATTTTTGACCGTCATGGCCTGCCATACACTATTATGACACGTGAGGTCTGCGACAACTGCAATGTCATAATGTCGTGAGATCTATTTGGCGTTGGGGTCATTGAAGACCAGACAAGACCCATGGTGTAAAGAAGGCTGGTGGCTTCTCAGTGAAAACAAGACTGGAGCAAGCGAGAAACAAGTTGAGGTCCGGGGAGCGGTGATCGTTAACTTTTTCTACAAAATATTTTAAACGTTGACTATGGGGTTTGGAGCTATACGGAGCATAAGACACATGTGATTGATGCAAATTTCAATTAATAAATTACTAATATAGATATTTAATGAATAGCAGAGCAGCGTTTACAGCCACCGAGTTTCACGGGTGTGTCAGCTGCAACAGACTGTCTGCATTACAGACCCCTCCTTAATCCTTCTGACTCTTGGACCCAGTGGCAGCCTTCCTCTGGCTCTAGTTGAAACACCAGGACCTGGGTGTTTATAAATTCCCAGTCTGCTGCAGAGAGTCGCTGGTGATATTCATATTATTCCCTTGTGAAGGCTCAGAGCTATAGCCGTCGCCTAACTTCCTCTCTGAAGCTGTTTGAGGATGTTTGGTGTTACCTCTCTAAGTCTGCTCAAAGTAAGTTCATACCCCTTGTCTGTCTACCTTTTTATCTTTAATTTACAGTGGGGACTGACCGGTGCGCATCCCACCCCCTCCTTATCCAGGGCTTAGCTCTAGGGAGATACAGGGCTTAGGTTTCCTGCTCGGCAATTGGTGAGGAACCAATTTAGTGCTAGGATAGCAGTTAAGGTGTTCTTAGATCTGCCTAGGGGCCTCTAGTCACCCACTCCCTAGTGTCTGAGCTTCCCCTCATGCCTTAGTGTTGCACTTAGTCCTTCCCACACTGTGCGCGAGACCGAGAAACCTCATGGGAAACTTTGAGGGACACTTTAGCCACTTTACGACCTTGGATGTATATATACGTCCAAGGTCGCCTCCCCCTGTTTGCTGTGGGCTCTGGCGATGAGCCAGCAACTTTTCCGGCACATGTCAGCTGATTTCAACAGCTGACATGTGTCCTTAAAATCTGCGGGTGGAATCGCGATCCACCCTTGGCTGTTAACATGTTAAAAGCCGCTGTCTATCTCTGACAGCAGCATTTAACATGATCGGGCCAGAAGCGCGTCACAAACCCCGCCCATCAGCACCCGTCACATGACCGCAGGTTGCCAATGGCTTTGCATGACAACCCACAGGAGACACCTGTGGCTGTCATTGCTGGATAGCTGTGAGCGCCGCTCAGTGGCCGGAGGTCATAACAAGTGAGTTTTGCTGTGTGTAGCACAGGCAATCAGAAGAGACTATTGAAGCTAGTGAAAAGTAAAAAAAAATGTTTTTAAAAATATTTAAAAAATATATATATAAATTCGCCCCTTTCAAAATAAAAGAATTGAAAAACAAACAAACACATATTTGGTATTGTCGCATTCAGAATCGCCCGATCTATCAATATACAGTGGGGCAAAAAATTATTTAGTCAGTCAGCAATAGTGCAAGTTCCACCACTTAAAAAGATGAGAGGCGTCTGTAATTTACATCATAGGTAGACCTCAACTATGGGAGGCAAACTGAGAAAAAAAAATCCAGAAAATCACATTGTCTGTTTTTTTTATCATTTTATTTGCATTTTATGGTGGAAAATAAGTATTTGGTCAGAAACAAACAATCAAGATTTCTGGCTCTCACAGACCTGTAACTTCTTCTTTAAGAGTCTCCTCTTTTCTCCACTCATTACCTGTAGTAATGGCACCTGTTTAAACTTGTTATCAGTATAAAAAGACACCTGTGCACACCCTCAAACAGTCTGACTCCAAACTCCACTATGGTGAAGACCAAAGAGCTGTCAAAGGACACCAGAAACAAAATTGTAGCCCTGCACCAGGCTGGGAAGACTGAATCTGCAATAGCCAACCAGCTTGGAGTGAAGAAATCAACAGTGGGAGCAATAATTAGAAAATGGAAGACATTCAAGACCACTGATAATCTCCCTCGATCTGGGGCTCCACGCAAAATCCCACCCCGTGGGGTCAGAATGATCACAAGAACAGTGAGCAAAAATCCCAGAACCACGCGGGGGGACCTAGTGAATGAACTGCAGAGAGCTGGGACCAATGTAATAAGGCCTACCATAAGTAACACACTACGCCACCATGGACTCAGATCCTGCAGTGCCAGACGTGTCCCACTGCTTAAGCCAGTACATGTCCGGGCTCGTCTGAAGTTTGCTAGAGAGCATTTGGATGATCCAGAGGAGTTTTGGGAGAATGTCCTATGGTCTGATGAAACCAAACTGGAACTGTTTGGTAGAAACACAACTTGTCGTGTTTGGAGGAAAAAGAATACTGAGTTGCATCCATCAAACACCATACCTACTGTAAAGCATGGTGGTGGAAACATCATGCTTTGGGGCTGTTTCTCTGCAAAGGGGCCAGGACGACTGATCCGGGTACATGAAAGAATGAATGGGGCCATGTATTGTGAGATTTTGAGTGCAAACCTCCTTCCATCAGCAAGGGTATTGAAGTTGAAACATGGCTGGGTCTTTCAACATGACAATGATCCAAAGCACACCGCCAGGGCAACGAAGGAGTGGCTTCGTAAGAAGCATTTCAAGGTCCTGGAGTGGCCTAGCCAGTCTCCAGATCTCAACCCTATAGAAAACCTTTGGAGGGAGTGTTGCCAAGCGAAAAGCCAAAAACATCACTGCTCTAGAGGAGATCTGCATGGAGGAATGGGCCAAAATACCAACAACAGTGTGTGGCAACCTTGTGAAGACTTACAGAAAACGTTTGACCTCTGTCATTGCCAACAAAGGATATATTACAAAGTATTGAGATGAAATTTTGTTTCTGACCAAATACTTATTTTCCACCATAAAATGCAAATAAAATGATAAAAAAACAGACAATGTGATTTTCTGGATTTTTTTTTCTCAGTTTGTCTCCCATAGTTGAGGTCTACCTATGATGTAAATTACAGACGCCTCTCATCTTTTTAAGTGGTGGAACTTGCACTATTGCTGACTGACTAAATACTTTTTTGCCCCACTGTATATAAAAAAATGATTTGATCGCTAAACAGGATAACGAGAAAAAAAATCAAAACGATATAATTACATTTTTTTTGTAGCCTCGACATTAAATTAAAATGCAATAACGAGTGATCAAAAGATCATATCTACCCAAAATGATATAAATAAAAACGTCAGCTGGGCACGCAAAAAATAAGCTGTCAGTCAACCCCAGATTTAGAAAAATGGATACAGGTCTAGGAAAATGGCAACTTATTATTATTTTTTTTTATTACAAACTTTTACAACAAACTTGGCATTTTTTCACCACTTAAATAAGAACCTATACATGTTTGGTATCTAGAAAATCAATGACCTGGAGAAATATAATGGCTGGTTAGTTTTAGCATTTAGTGAACTTGGTAAAAAAAACAAAACTATTGTCGAATTGCACTTTTTTTTACAATTTCATGGTACTCTTCCCGTTTTACAGAACATTACGTGGTAAAACCAATGGTGTTGTTTAAAAGTATAACGCGTCCCGCAAAAAGCAAGCTCTCAAACGGCCATATTGACAAAAAATTAAAAAAATATGGCTCTGGGAAGAAAGGGAGCAAAAAACGGAAACTCAAAAGCTGAATAACCTAAGGTGGGGAAGGGGTTAAGGTTACTTGGGTTTCCAGCTGTTGGAACACCTTAAGGCTGTGAACTACTGTTACCTCGGTGTGTATTTTACTGTACTTGTTAATAAAAAATGGTGAGTCCCCCATCATTTTCATAACCTGCTGAGGAAAAGTTGATGGATGGAGGCTTATGTTAATATTCTAGGAAGGGGCCAATAGCCATAAAGGTTCCCAGGCTATTAATATCAGCTCACAGCTGTTTGCTTAGCTTTTACTGGTTATTATATGGGAGAGCCCCCCAAAACAAAAAAAGACGTGGGGTCCCCCTATATTTACTAACTAGCAAAGGCTCCGCAGAAAGCTGAGGGTTGAGATTAATAGCCTAGGAAGGGGCCATGGATATTGGCCCCTTCCCAGACTAAGAACATCAGTCCTAAGTTGCCCTAGAAGTAGCTCATCCATAAGAGGTGCAAATTCTGGTGTTTAGCCTTGCTCTTCCCACTTGCCCTGATACGGTGGAAAGTGGGGTAATAGTTGTGGGGTTGACGTCAGCAGTTTTATGGCCACTGACATCAAGCCAATGGGTTAGTAATGGAGAGAAATCTATAAGGCACCCCCTTTACTAACCCCAATGCCAAATGTAATAAAGGCAGAGAGAGTAAAGTCCGTTAATTGAAATAAACACACACAGACTTCTTTATTTGAAATAAAAGCTCCCCAACCTATTTATTCACCAAATATTAAAATAAAAAAGCATAGTTATATTCACCGTTCCACCATTGGTCCATTAATGGCCATGTCCCATGACGATCCGGATTGTTTGTAGAACGGTCACATCAGTGATGCGACTGCTCTCCACGCCAGCTGGTTCACACTGAGAAGAGCATGAGAATTTGGCTGCATGTGACTGGCGGAGACGTCATTAAAGTTTACTGCCAGACACAGCTAGAGCTTCTCACATTCTGTTCGGTGTGTTCCAGCTGGCGTGGTGAGCGGTTGCATCACCGATGTGACCGCACTCCAAACCATCTGGATTGTCGTGGGACATGGCCATTAATGGATTATCGGCGGAAAGGTGAGTACAACTTTGCTTTTTTATTTTTATTTTTGGTGAATAAATGGTTAAAAGAGGGTCGGGGAGATTTTATTTCAAATAAGGAGTCTACGTGTTTATTTCAATTAAAGGACTTTACTATGTCTCTGCCTTTATTTTTAGGCTAGGGAGGACCAATATCCATGGCACCTTCCCAGTCTAAGAATACCAGCAACCAGCTGTCAGGGATCCCATGCCATTTTAAAAAAAATATTTTATTAAATTATTTAAAAAATTGTATGGGGACCGTCCTATTTTTGATAACCAGCCAATATAAAGCTGACAGCTGGGGGCTGCAGCCCGAATCTGTCTGTTTTGCCTGCGCTGGCTATCAAAAATAGACGAGACCCCACATCTTTTTTTGTTTGTTTGTAAAGCTTGTTGATTGGCTGATTTCAACAAACTTTGCCCGAACAGTAACACTAGGTGTTCGGTACAGGCCCCTAACTTTACTGTTTGAGTTTGCCCATCCCTAGTTATGAAGACCCACATAGTGTAAACTTCTCCCAAGAGAGTACCGCAAAATCATGTTTTTTCTCAATTGCTGTCCTCTTGCACTAATCATTTCAGCCTACGCCGAATCAAACGGGAAGGTGAGGATGGACAACTGGAGCATACCACCGTTATATTTTTAGAATTCTAAAAGAAAACATATTCCTCTTTAGGCACATCAAAGAACAGTGCACATAAGACAGTAATGTTAATGGGCTTGTACAGTTGCAGTGTTTTGGACTTTTAATAATCCAGAAAATGTGATGGTGCATCACCTCTGGTGCCATACTTAAAATAAAATCAATTATATTACGTTGTTTTCTCCCTAAAATGTAAACATGTCTTCTAAAAAAGGAGGGATACCAATTGCCAATGAGAATTCTTAAATCGTCTGTGCTTGATTTTATATGAAGCAAAATAACATTACAATTTTTTCCTGCATTCTAAACCCAAAACATATTTCTCTCCATCTGATAAATGTGACATGTCTGTAGTCTGATTAAACCTAGATTTTTATCGCCATTCTTTTCTCATGTAGACTAAGACCAGCGGGCGCTAATCCAGGATGACTAGTCTGTTGTTTTCCAGTGCTTTGAACTGTAAATGTACCATCTGGATTTTCCAAATCCTGATATAGTTGGATGGAGAAACAAAATATTTTCTTAAAGGGATATTTCCATTTCATAGCGTGCTTTATTTGAGAGGTGGGGGGTATGCTCCATACAAAATCTCCAGTATTGTCCCTCTCTGGGGTTCACCTCTTATTTCTACTCCTCTAGAAGTGCGTAATAACCATATACCAATAAATTACATATAATAACAATGAGCTTTATACATTATCAGATAAAACTCTTATACCTGATGAGGCTAGGAAACTTATTTTGAAAATCCGTATTAGGAAGGCCGTATAGTCCATTTGTAAGAATTTTCCTGCCTGATATTAAAAGGAACCCTAACTGGACTTGTTTTATTATGAGGATTATACAGCTATTCTGACATGGGTTTCCAAAGTAAATACACCAGCCTCACTGGGTCTAAGAGATATTTTCAATAATATATGCTTAATTGTATAGATGAATGAAAAATTGGACAATCCAAGAGATGAATTATATGTCATGGGTGAAACTACCATTTAAAGGGAATCTGTCAACAGGTTTTTGCCACCTAATCTGAGGGTAGCATAATGTAGAGACAGGGACCCTGATTCCAGCAATGTGTCACTTACTGGGCTGCTTGGTGTTGTTTTAATAAAATCACTGTTAGAGATTATCATTAGAGGACTAGTAATCCTGCTTCCAGGTAGTCCAGCCACGCCCACACCACTCATTGGCACAGTGTACACAGAAAGCTGCCAATCAGGGGTGTGGGCGGGGAAATGCACAGCTCAGCATTCAGAGAACTGCTAGATTTAAGGTACCTTCACACGAAACGACATCGCTAGCGATCCGTGACGTTGCAGCGTCCTGGCTAGCGATATCGTTTCGTTTGACACGCAGCAGCGATCAGGATCCTGCTGTGATGTCGCTGGTCGCTGAATAAAGTCCAGAACTTTATTTGGTCGTCCGATCGCCGTGTATCGTTGTGTTTGAAAGCAAAAGCAACGATACCAGCGATGTTTTACACTGGTAACCAGGGTAAACATCGGGTTACCAAGCGCAGGGCCGCGCTTAGTAACCCGATGTTTACCCTGGTTACCATATGTAAATGTAAAAAAACAAACAGTACATACTCACCTGCGCGTCCCCCAGCGTCTGCTTCCTGACACTTACTGAGCGCCGGCCCTAAAGTGAAAGTGAAAGCACAGCGGTGACGTCACCGCTGTGCTGTTAGGGCCGGAGCTCAGTCAGTGTCAGGAAGCGGACGCTGGGGGACACGCAGGTGAGCATGTACTGTTTGTTTTTTTTACTTTTACGCTGGTAACCAGGGTAAACATCGGGTTACTAAGCGCGGCCCTGCGCTTAGCAACCCGATGTTTACCCTGGTTACCCGGGGACCTCGGCATCGTTGGTCGCTGGAGAGCGGTCTGTGTGACAGCTCTCCAGCGATCAAACAGCGACGCTGCAGCGATCGGCATCGTTGTCGCTATCGCTGCAGCGTCGCTTCGTGTGAAGGTACCTTTAGAGAAGAAAAAACTGTGACTGTATCACAATTGCAGCACACAGCCCAGTAAGTGATACATTGTTGGATTATACTGCTCTCAGACGGGGAGCAAAAATCTGGTGACACAGTCCCTTTAATTCACTGTGGTGTAATGATAATAACCCAAATTTTCTGGAAAATCAATCACTCGCCATATCAGAGTCAAATTTGAGCAGCGCCATTACTGAGCCGCTCCCGTGTCATTATGTAACTTATACTCTTCGTACTACGTTGGAGCCATTTGTATGTCAGATGGAGCTAGACTGGAATTTTCTGCTGTTATTAGATGCTATATAATTTTACAGGCAGTAAAATATCACTTAACCTCTGGACCCGCACTCGTGTTCATGCTCTCACTTCCCAGACGCTTTTCTGCTACTGGCAACAAACAGTTTTCCTGCTAAATGAGGTCAAACTGGCGGCAGAATTCTCTAATATCAGATAACTGCTATCCAGGCAGGGAGCCCATATATTGGCGATAATCGCGTGTTCACCTAAAGGCTTCATCATTTCTTTTACAGAAGCCATAGACTGGCTTAGCACTGCTTTGTAGTAAGGACATTACTTGTTGGCATAGCTTTCATGTGACGCCACTGCAGCTTGTAATTTATAAGAAGTCCATAATTCCCAAAAACGCATCTGCCAATCTCCAAACACCAGACTAAGAGACAGTAAAACGGAATCCATCATCTAAAAGCAGAGCTGTCACTCACACAAAAGTTCCGCCCACATTCAGCTGCTCCTGTTTTTTAACTTCTATTTATTTTATTTTTTATTTTTTAAGTAAAACTAAGGGATGCACACAAGCAACAGAGACCCCCTATGCAAGTACAGGACAGAATACCAGCCCCTTTTTCTCTAAGAGTTCACCATAAACAACTAAGTCTTTCTAACAAACCACCAGTAATCAATGGTGGAGTCCCTTACACACTTCAATAGATAATAGGAGGCACTTTTCTACTAGCCCAAGTGCCTCAGCAACAGTTGAACATATGTTACAGTGGATCTAAAAAGTCTACACACCCCTGTTAAAGTATCCATTTTTTTCCATGTAAAAAAACATATCCAAGAAGAAATATTTCAGGACTTTTTACACCTTTAATGTCACTATAATCTGAACAAAATAAAACTGAAATATTTTCAGGTGGAAAGAAAAAATGAAGAACTTAAGTAATGTGGTTGCACAAATATGCACACCCTGTAACTAATACTTTGTTGAAGCGCCCATTGAATTTATGACAGCATTCAGTCTTTTTGGGTCGCAATTTATCAGCGTAGCAAATCTAGAATTGGCATTCTTTGCCCACTCTTCCTTGCAGTAGCTCCATACCTGTTAGACTTAGAGGACATAACCTGTGTACAGCGCCCTCTTGAGGTCACTCACAGATTCTCAATTGGATTCAGGTCTGGGCTCTGCCTGGGCCATTCCAAAATACTAATCTTCTTCTGGAAAAGCCATTCTTTTGTTGATTTCGAGGTATGCTTAGGGTTGTTGTCATTTTGAAAGAAGAAATTCTTCTTCATCTTCAGATTTTTAGCAAAACCTTTAGAGGTTTTGAGGCAAAATTGAGTGGTATTTGGAACTGTTCATAATTCTTTCCACCTTGACTAATAGCCAGAGTCCCATCTGACAAAAAACAGTCCCAAAGTATAATGCTGCCTCCACCATGCGTCACTGTGGGTATGGTGTTCTTTTGGTGATGCGCAGTGTTGGCTTTGCGCCAAACATACCTTTTATAACTATGACCCAAAAGTTCAACCTTGGTCTGATCAGACAGTACTCACATGCATTTGGCAGACTTTATGTAGATTTTGGCAAAACATAACCTTGGATATTTTTCTTCGTCAGAAAAGGATTCCATCGTGCCACCCTACCCCACAGGCCAGATGTATGCCAGAAATTCTTGCATCTTCTTTAATGTTGCTGGAGGTCTATAGGCAACCTCGTGGACAAATTGCTTTTTTGTTTTTGAATGTTTAAGGAACATCCAGTTCTAGGTAATGTCAACGTGTTTCATCAAATTTAAGCCACTTCTTGATTATACCAGTGCTCCAGCTGTCAGTTTTGCCTGGCTGGTTATCAAAAATAGAGGGGAACCCACAACATTTTATTTTTAATTATTCATTTAGAGGGCAGCCGACGGCTGATGAATACTCTCATGAGCCGCTCCTGCTCTCGCTGTTATTAGCGGCAGCACGCATAGGCTGATGGGAGCAGTAGTCCCATCAGCCAACGCCAGTAACCGGAGGTAAACTTTTTACCTCCGATCACAGCTGCGCACTCACATTGTTATTTGACAGCATGGGAACCGCGGCTGCCTGACCGGCGGTAATCATTTTACCGCCGATCAGAAGCAGTGATTGCCGCGCTGTCATGTGCATGACGAACACCTGGTGTTCAGGGGCCAGACCAGAACAGTAACTCTGTCTTCCTGGTGAAGTCCATGTTCGCTGTCCGTGCCGGAACAGTGTGTGTTCGGAACGGACACCAAACTTTACTGTTTGGGTTCGCCCATCTCTAGTCACGTAGTCTCCAAGCAACCCTGGTTGTTTGGGGCTTCCATATATGCGGACTTTGGGCTAAATTGGTTGATGCCTGTGGAAGCACATTCTATTGAAAGAGAACTTTAATTGAAGGAGAACTCGGAGGTGGTGAGTTCTCCTTCAATGGAAGTCTTCAAACAGAGGCTGGACAGACATCTGTCTGAGATGGTTTAGTGAATCCTGCATTGAGCCGGGGGTTGGACACGATGACCCTGGAGGTCCCTTCCAACTCTTACATTCTATGAGTCTATGATTTTAAAATGCAACCTTTTAATTGAAAAAAGTCACAAAATTATTCTAATGATTTTAGTATCCCTAAAGTATCTAAATAAATCTTGAGTTATTTGAGGGGCCCATTTATTTAGATCCACCGGCTGATACCGTTTAATGCATGCTATTGATTTTCCTCCATTATGTTTTACCATACAGTGCTACTATCCTAATGAAAGAATGTAACTTAGTCAAGATAATGGAGGGATAATTACCAAAATTAGTCTAGATCAAAAGTTGAGCAATTGCATATAGGATGCAGTGATAATAATAAAAAAACTTATGAAAAATAAAGCTGGAATCTTGTTGATTGCTGTTACAATTGCTTCACTTAGTGCACCAGTTCTGATAAATCTCCCCTATGTGTACTATTTCCGAAGAATAGTGTTCCGGTTCTGGCAGATTTGATTTGTGGACACTATCATCTTCTGTAGCTTAAAGGCTATGTACACTATTACGCTGTTTTGTTTTGTTTTATTATTGTTTGTTTGCTTCCTATATACAAAATTGAGCAACTTTTGAAATAGCCTTGAATTAAAAAAAAAAAATACCACTAAGCTATTGCAGGGTCTGTCTAAGTCCATCACTTAGCTAGCTGGGCTACAAAATTGAATACAAATCCATCAAAGCTTTGCTCCTGGCTCTGACAGCTCTTTCTTTCCCTTCTCTCAATGATAGAGATGGCAGCAAGGAAGGAGATAGGCTTGTACATGGCAGTACATAGTGTAGAGAGGGGATGAAGCATCTACATTCTCAGAGAGGGCAAAGGAAACAGTCGGTAGATGGTGAGGAAACAATATGATGCTCGAAATCACTCCAGTAATATAGCTGTGCTGTTGTACAAGAACTAGTAAAGGCTGCAGCATGCTGAACACACAGACTTCATATTCAGCAAATGAAGAATCACAAAACAAATATTTGAAACTAGGAGCAAACTACAAACTGCGCAATAGAGGGTCTAAAAATGAATGAAGAAATGAAGATTGTAGAGTGAAACGAGACTTTTTTTTTAACTAAATGCCAGTATTTGGGCTAAAAAATAATTTTTCCAGTTGGTTTTCATTAAAAATGTTGACTTTTACAGGCGCTTTGCTTCACAACAAATTCAACTTTGATGTGGTTTGTGGACATAAATCTGCTAAGAGGAGCTCAGAAAAAGAGTTACAGAAAGACAAGAGCGAACCCAAACTTCTCCCGGAAATCCGCTTTCCTGGAGAGAGAAAGAAAGAGCCTTTTGTAGCCCCCTAGTCCTTTTATCAAAGTTTGGATCCTCATTGACTTCTATGGAGTTCGGGTTAAAGTTTGGGTAGAGCACTGGTAGCCAAACCGAACTTTGGATTGAAGTTCGATCAAACCCTACAAACCTGAACATCCAGGGGTCCGCTCATCCCTGGTTACAGACTATTATGTTAAAATGAGCTCTCTGACAGAGTCTCAGTTAACTCATTTTTCAGCCAGGACTAGACATTGCAATCCAAAGAAAACGGTGTAAAATCTTTATATAGACCAAATACAAAAATTATTCTTAACTCGACAAACATGCATTTAATTAAAAAAAGTTCCTAAAAGTGGATAACCCCTTAATGAACATTAACCAACATACGTAAAAACCTTTAAAAAATAAAATTGTAGGTATATATTTTGCAGCTTTGATCATTTAAAGTGACATTTAATGCATCAAAAATAGGATATAACAGATCTACGGTAAAAGCATAATTATATAGTAATTGGCTGTTGCTTAACTTACCACTTTGTACTGACGGCTTTACTTTTAATTTGCTCCCTTGAGTGACATTTCCTTTTTTCTAAATATTTAATCACAAAGATAGTATCTATAAAAATTGCCTTATAACCTTCTCTAAAATATTCTGGCAAATCATGGATTTAAGTCAGGAAACTAATAGTCTTAGTTTATCCTAGCTGCTAAGCTTTGTCTGTAACCAAAAGTTGTAATACCCTTCAAAAATTGTCACTAAAGGGGATGTGTGGCTTAGAAACCATCTTTAAAGTCCCTAATAAAACAATAGTCAACAGAGGGGAATCCCTCATTCACAATGTCCATCAGATTATCTATAGAGAGACTGGAGGACTTAAATCATGTAATACTTCATTTGGCCTGCGGAAGTGCTGCACAGGAATTAAACACTTGCTGTAAGGATGTTTTTTGCAGAACACTTCTTAGGGTTTCCATACACAATAGCGTTTTTGGCAAGATCTGTCGAATGTATTTGAGAATGTCCTGATTATCCTCCATTGGTAAATATCTGGAGGAAGACTGATCATGCATGCTGAAATTCAACCTGCGCCATCCGTTGTTCCCACAAGCCTGTATCCAAGGCTTATACTCCTTTATCTATTGAGAAAATGCAAGTTATGTAAAAATGCCATCAGGTTAAACTTGCACTTGCCATTTTCACATATGTTGCTAGCAAATTGACTACATTAAAAACTAGACCAAAAAATAAAAAAAAAATAGATAAAAAAAGGTTTTACAGCCTGCATTAACGTAACCTTTTTTGTGTTAACCTTTTAGAGGAGTTACAAATATTTTTCATGATGGTATCTCTTTGTTTTGGAGCTGCACCTCTTACAAATAATAAAAACTGAGTCTAATTATTAGAATATATCGACGCTTCTACCTGTATTTAAATTATGCAACACAGTCAGAACTGGACCGGCAAATACAGCCTGAGGCTACATCAAATGGGTTTGTCCAGAATCAGAACCATGGATATGCTTTGTTCCTGTACAGCGCCACTATTGTCAATGGCTAGGTTTGGTATTGCAGCATGATTCCCCATGCATAAGAGTGAAGATTTTTGCTAAAAAAAAGAGCTTTTATTGATACCTGGAAACCCTTTTGCATTAAAAGATTATTGAAAACCTTAGACATTTATTTAAATACATTCATTTAAAAGAAACAAAAGAGCTGAGCATGTGTCAATTCCTTAAGTTCCTCCCTTAAAGGGAATCTGTTAGTAGATTTTTACATCTGAGAGCAGCATTAGGTAGGGACTTAGACCCTGATTCCAGCGATGTACCACTTACTGGTCTGTTTGTTGGTATTTTGATATGATCATAGATTTCTCTACTGCAGATCTAGCAGAGCTCAAATGCTGAGCTGTGTGTAACTCCGCCCACACCACTGATTGGCAGCTTTCTGTGTGTAATCCCGCCCACATCACTGATTGGCAGCTTTCTGTTTATAAACCACGCCCACATCACTGATTGGCAACTTTCTGTTTATAAACCACGCCCACATCACTGATTGGCTTTGTACACTGAAAGAAAGCTGCTAATTAGTGGTGGAAGCGAGGTTGGACCAGGAGGCACGAGACACCTAGTCTTATTTCTAATAGACTACTGGTGAAACATGCAGAAAATCCTGCCGAGTGGAACCTTTTGAACTCGTGTTTACTTATATGATTTACAGGCGTCGTGTTCTTTTACGTGACGAAATCACAAAGCATCAAGTTCACCGAGACTCATTTACAAATATTCAGAGGTATCAATGTGACACTGACGCACCTTAGTGGAAATATACTTGTTTTCTTTTTTTGTATAAGAAGACTGATGGATTCAAAGTACAAAGTGGATGTGATTGTTATGCGGCAAAGCGTGTCTGTCAGATGACATTGACAGAGTTAATCTGGAAAGTGCAGATCGGGCACATGAGAGCGGCCGGCCTCGCTGCATCATTCTGACTGGCAACGTACAATTATAGAGTTCAGATAAAGGAGAATGTGCGCTTTATAAGGTTTCTCCCATTCTGTAGAGACTCTTCTTCTCAAAAAATAAAAATGATAGAAATATTCATCATATTTAGAATATCCATAGTAGCTGAACGTGCTTAGGTGCTTAGGAATATCAATCCCTTAAAGGGGATGTCAGAAACTAATTAAAAAGTCTCTACCCTTCCTTAACTGCTTTTTTTTACTCCTTCCTTTCTGATGATGCTTTGTTTGTGAATCCCACTGCATGCTGAGATCCTCAAATGAAGCGTCATCAGTGATTCCAGTTTCAGGGCCTGGGCTAGTCCCGGCTCTACTAAGCACGTGTCAATTGTCAATTCCGACATAGGAATTTTCTGCATGTTTCTCAGTAGATCCTTGTCACTGTGCAATATGCAGGGGATTAGCAAACACCAACACCTTGCCGCAATCTTAGATAAATCCACTAAACGCCATCTCAAACAACAACAACAGCAACAAACCACCATCTCCTAAATCATGCAGCATGAAGCTAGCTCTGACAATGAGTGCTTGCCAGGACCCAGATTATATAGGAGAGGGGAGTGGCTAACAGTGAACAGCTGAGAGCCTTAATGCAGGAAAGTTTTCAACTGAGATTAACCCCTGCACTGCTAAAAAAAAAACCTGCACCATTTAATATGAAGGTGAAGTGCTTCTAATCAGTGCAGGAGTAGGAGAAATCAGACTCTGCGGTTTTCTGTTGTGGTAAATCCGTGACATAACCCTTTCAGAATGGAGTTTGGGAGAAAAGGAAGCAAAACAAGGTAATGGAATATAATACAAAGATTTATAACTTTACAAAGATTAATCAATAGTTTAAAAAAAAAGTTTAGATACTGTTTAAAGTAAATCTGTCGGCTTGGGAATTATGTTCAATCTATGGGCAGCATATCAAAGAGTATGAGTAGCTGAGCAGATTGATGGGAAAAGTTTCAGTATAACTTGCATTGTAATTATTGAAATACCTGCTTATTCTGGCATTAGGAGTCCAGTGGTCTTAATCAGTGGCTGACAGCTACTTCTGTTTGCACACATATGCAGAAATGACTGTCAATCAATGATTAGGCCTGCCCATTGGATTCCTAAATCCAAATTAAGCAGGAATTTCACTAAATAAAATACAATACTTATTTTTTTTCCTATAAAATTATTCAACAATCTATTCAGCTCCCCCCCCTGCAATGTAACAGTATTTTCCGCCTTTTCTCATTCGGTGCTCCAAATCCCTTACATAGTCATAGAGTCCTAAATATGGAAATTCTAGTTACCCTTCTTCACCACTAGAGGGAGCTTATGAGCTTACTGCATACTTTACACTCTGCAATTAATATATAGCAAACTTTCCCTTGGGGAGGATGAAGGCAGCCAGAATTTTATCATTTATGACTGCGCAGGGAATTTTGGGCTCCATATCAAAGAAATCTAGCATTGGTTATTAAAAAATAACATTTCGATATTAATAAGCACATCATTAAGATTAAGTGGGACTATTCAGTTTAGGTTTTTCGACCTCAATAAAAAGTCTAGTACATATTTAAGTTACTTTGTGCTGAAAAGTTTTCACATGTGAAGCCATAATACATCAAGCATCATATCTGGGTGATTATTATATGACTCTGAGCCATAAATAAATGCTTTGTTTCACCAAATGATTTTATTTATGTGCGAGACTGAAATGAAAACTTCTCTTTTCGCCTTTCTAATGGAACGTGATTTTAATTGGCACAGATGGATTTATTTGGACTTTGTTATAAATTGAAATTGCAATTTGTTTCCATAGTGATTTCCATGTGCCAGGTATTTTTTTTTTTAATAAGAATTGATTTAATGAAATATGTATTAAAACTCTAACACTCTCTAAACTTTGAGTCGCTACATACAAACGGTAATAAAAGTTATATTTCAACTTTGCCCATGATTTTTGCTAGACTGATGACCTTAAAATGGTATTTGTCATCAGATTTCACAATATGAATTACATGCATACTTAAATAGAGCTCTTAGGCCAGATGATGCTGGTGTATTTACTTTGAAAATCAACATCAGAATGGCTGCATAGTCCTTAGATTTAATTGAGCATTTCATGATTCCGGCTACAGCATGTGAGACCTCTTAAAGCCTAAAAAAACCTGTCACCTGAATTTGGCGGGACCAGTTTTGGGTCATATGGCCGGGGTTTTCGGGTGTTTGATTCACCCTTTCCTTACCCGTTGGCTGCATGCTGGCCGCAATATTGGATTGAAGTTCATTCTCTGTCCTCCGGAGTACATGCCTTATGGTTCAGAGAGGAGGGCCCAAATGAAAGATCCCTCCTCTATGACGCCCATATGCCTGAACAGGACTGGGGTAGTTTTCTTTACTGTCTTACTTTTTCATGCAATCTGAAGGGGACAACACAACACCTCTAAGGAAAGTCAAAGTATTGATTGGAGCGTCCACAACCTAACGCCCGGCCAACTCCAGGTCTTCGTGGGCCCCGGGCAAAAGAGTCTCAGTGGCCCTTTTAACACATACCACAATTCATGATGCACAGATACAGCAGAGAAATATAGAGATAGAACAATGCCAAAAAATTCACTTACTTCTTACATCACACAGTGCTCCATACAGAATAATGTGTCCCATATAATGCTCCATACAGAATAATGTGCCCCATATAATGCTCCATACAGTATAATGAGCCCCATATATTGCTCCATACTGAATAATGTGCCCTACATAATGTACTATAGAGTATAATGGGTCCCATATATTGCTCCATACAGTATTATGGGCACTACCTAGTGCTCAATACAGAATAATGAGAAATGAGTATATTGCTCCATACAGAAAAATGGACCCCATATAGTGCTCCATACAGTATAAAGAGCCCCATATGTTGCTCCATACTGTATAATGCTTCATAAAGAATAATGAGCTTCGTATATTGCTCCATACATTATGGGCACCATATAGTGCTCAATACAGAAGACTGGGCCCCATACATTGCTCCAGTATATCATGGACCCCATATAACGCTCCATACATAATGGCCAAACACTGCTCCAAACAAAACAAAAAATGAAACACTCACCCCTCTTTGCTGGCCACTGCTCTGCTCTGGACTCCTCAGAATCGCCTCTTCCGAGCAGTGTGCGCGCTATAGTGACGTCATCACACGCTCTGACCTGAAACGTCACAGAGTCAGAAGACGCCGCAGCGGAGGAACGGGGAGAGGCAAGTATTGCAAGTACTGAGCAAGTGGGGGTGGCTGATTCACGAGCTCTGGTGACTTGCCACCATAGCGTGCCGATGCCTGCGGCGGCAAGTGGACCTCCCCACCAGCTTAGGGCCCCAACGCTTGCTCGGGTGGGCCGGGTGCTGACACCGGCCCTGACCTAACCCCATGACTACACTGAAGGGATCCAGTCAGCAGATTGTTAGACCTCATTTATGTAAAGCATCAGAAATGTTGATGACGTCCATAACTTTGTATCACAAGTCTGTGTTTCTGTTTCTTAAAAATCCATCGTGAAATGCGAATGGGCCATAGGTGCATGTGGCTTGGCCTGGACTTAGAGTATGTGCACACGTTCTGAATTATTCGCGGATTTTTTTTCATTTTTTGCGCGTTTTTTTCGGCGGCTTTCCACAGCAAAAATGCTTAAAAAACGCCTACATTAAGCATCTCATCATTTTTAATGGTTTCCGCAATTTCTGTGCACATCTTGCGCTTTTTTCCGCAAAAAAAAAAGCATGCGGAAAAATACGCAGCATGTTCATTAATTTTGTGGATTTTAAGCGTATTTCCCACTATATTATTGCATTGGGAATCTCCGGAAAAAAAACGTGAAAAGTCCACACAAAAAACGCGCAAAATACGCGATAAAAACGCATCAAAAACGCGTGCAGAATTCCTGCGGAAAACCTCAGGATTTTCTCAGGAAATTTCTGCATACTTTCCGGACGTGTGCACATAGCCTTACAGCTCTCCGACCTCTCTCCCTTAGTGTGACCGACATGATGATGCTTCCTACCGGGTTAGAGCCTAAAAAGATTAATTCAATTGTCTAGTAATTGGTCCCATACCTTCGATGGGAATAGATCTAGCAAAATCCTCTTCCCTATAAATCCCTCAGACTGTGCCTCCTTCTGTAGGTTGCCTCCTTTGCTGGCTTTTGTCTCACTAAGTTTCTTGGACCCTTTTGTTTAATTCCTTGAAACTGGAATGAAAGGACAAGAAAAAATATCTGGTTGCAAAGTAATTTCCACGGCTCCTCTGCTTGAATTGTCAAACAGTCCTATAGTGATTGCCTTATTTTCACCGCTTTTCTGTGACTTGCCTGGAATATGTAATTAACTCAGTGCTACCTCTTATCCGGAGCGGTTGCCGTAATGCAGGCGAAATTGCCCTCACATGACTGGAATGTAAAAAGGAAGCAGCTTGTGAGGGAAGCATGGCAGCACGACTCCTCTCTACTGCTTCTCATGGCATTTTGATGTTTAGATGAGTATTTTTTTTTGAGTATTAATTCAGTCAATAAGCTTAAATGAAGTAGACAGTGAGTAAAATTATAAAAAATATTCTATTAATCCAAACCCTTTGTTTTTAGGTGAGGTCATTGGTTTGTTACATCTCCTTTTTTTTAGAAAAGTTGTTTAGCCAAATATTGGTCTTCCATGATGAATAGATCGATCAGCAGAGGGTCAAATTTATGTTGAATTTCCTGAAATTTGCAGTTTCACACAAATTTGAACATTTTCAGATTTGATTCATGGCTTGGAAAAAAAAAAGAACATGCCCCAGTCATCTTCCATCTCCAGAGTCACTGGGAAAGTCTCTCTCCTGTAAAGTGAAAGCTCTTATGACCAGTGCATCTCTATCATCTGTAGAGTGTAAGCTCTTATGGTCAGCAGGGTCCTCTCTATCATCTGTAGAGTGTAAGCTCCTATGGTCAGCGGGGTCCTCTCTCTCCTGTAGAGTGTAAGCTCTTATGGTCAGTGGGGTCCTCTCTCTCCTGTAGAGTGTAAGCTCTTATGGTCAGTGGGGTCCTCTCTCCTGTAGAGTGTAAGCTCTTATGATCAGTGGGGTCCTCTCTCTCCTGTAGAGTGTAAGCTCTTATGGTCAGTGGGGTTCTCTCCTGTAGAGTGTAAGCTCTTATGGTCAGCGGGGTCCTCTCTCTCCTGTAGAGTGTAAGCTCTTATGGTCAGCGTGGTCCTCTCTCTCCTGTAGAGTTTTAGCTCTTGTTGTCAGCTGGGTTCTCTCTCTCCTGTAGAGTATAAGTTCTTATGGTCAGTGGGGTCCTCTCTCTCCTGTAGAGTGTAAGCTCTTATGGTCAGTGGGGTCCTCTCTCTCCTGTAGAGTGTAAGCTCTTATGGTCAGCGGGGTCCTCTCTCTCCTGTAGAGTTTTAGCTCTTGTTGTCAGCGGGGTTCTCTCCTGTAGAGTGTAAGTTCTTATGGTCAGTGGGGTCCTCTCTCCCCTGTAGAGTGTAAGCTCTTATGGTCAGTGGGGTCTCTCTCTCTCTCCTGTAGAGTGTAAGCTCTTATGGTCAGTGGGGTCCTCTCTCTCTCCTGTAGAGTGTAAGCTCTTATGGTCAGCAGGGTCCTCTCTCTCCTGTAGAGTTTAAGCTCTTATGGTCAGTGGGGTCCTCTCTCTCTCCTGTAGAGTGTAAGCTCTTATGGTCAGTGGGGTCCTCTCTCTCTCCTGTAGAGTGTAAGCTCTTATGGTCAGTGGGGTCCTCTCTCTCCTGTAGAGTGTAAGCTCTTATGGTCAGTGAGGTCCTCTCTCTCCTGTAGAGTGTAAGCTCTTATGGTTAGCGGGGTCCTCTCTCTCTTGTAGAGTTTTAGCTCTTGTTGTCAGCGGGGTTCTCTCTCTCCTGTAGAGTGTAAGCTCTTATGGTCAGTGGGGTCCTCTTTCTCTCCTGTAGAGTGTAAGCTCTTATGGTCAGCGGGATCCTCTCTCTCTCTACTGCAGAGTGTAAGCTCTTATGGTCAGCGGGGTTCTCTCTCTCCTGTAGAGTGTAAGCTCTTATGGTCAGTGGGGTCCTCTCTCTCTCCTGTAGAGTGTAAGCTCTTATGGTCAGTGGGGTCCTCTCTCTCCTGTAGAGTGTAAGCTCTTATGGTCAGTGGGGTCCTCTCTCTCCTGTAGAGTGTAAGCTCTTATGGTCAGTGGGGTCCTCTCTCTCTCCTGTAGAGTGTAAGCTCTTATGGTCAGTGGGGTCCTCTCTCTCCTGTAGAGTGTAAGCTCTTATGGTCAGTGAGGTCCTCTCTCTCCTGTAGAGTGTAAGCTCTTATGGTTAGCGGGGTCCTCTCTCTCTTGTAGAGTTTTAGCTCTTGTTGTCAGCGGGGTTCTCTCTCTCCTGTAGAGTGTAAGCTCTTATGGTCAGTGGGGTCCTCTCTCTCTCCTGTAGAGTGTAAGCTCTTATGGTCAGCGGGATCCTCTCTCTCTCTACTGCAGAGTGTAAGCTCTTATGGTCAGCGGGGTTCTCTCTCTCCTGTAGAGTGTAAGCTCTTATGGTCAGTGGGGTCCTCTCTCTCCTGTAGAGTGTAAGCTCTTATGGTCAGTGGGGTCCTCTCTCTCCTGTAGAGTGTAAGCTCTTATGGTCAGTGAGGTCCTCTCTCTCTCTCTCCTGTAGAGTGTAAGTTCTTATGTTCAGCAGGCTCCTCTCTATCTCCTGTGGAGTGTAAGGTGTTATAGCCAGAGGGGTACTATATCAACTTGAAGACTGTAAGCCCTTATGTTTATCAGGGTCTCTCTCTCTCTGGTGTAGAGTGTAAGCTCCTATGGTCAGTGGGGTCCTCTCTCTCTCCTCTCCCCCACATGTATTTCCGAAGAATTACAAGCTTTCCAGTATTGAGATTCACACAAACATAGTCACAGCAACTCGAATTTTGTGGAAAATTTTACTCGGTCGATGAATTTGAATTTCATCTCTAGTATTCACTGCACTTGATATGCTTATTTCTAGTAAAAGTATCAATACTATGAGCAATTATTACAATTCACTATTAGTTCCTGCTTATAGTATCTAATTTTCAGCTTTGCTGTATAGACTGGGACAATGTTAGCAGAGCTATTTAATTAATGGGCAAGGGATATGGTAAATCTCTGTTGTGCTGCTGGAGACTTACCTTCATGTGACCACCAGCGCTCATCAACAACACCAGAAAACCCTGACAGTGTGCGGTGCACGTGCTGTAAAGATTCAAAAGGCTGCACTCGCACAGAGTGACTGCAGACTTTCACCACTAGACTGGACAACTCCTTTAACATTGCACAAGCCATTGACCAATGTCAATGAGGGGTCCAAATTGAAATTATTTAGAGCCTTGATATCCCAGTGCTATGTTATCTATGTCACGGCAAACTTGGTGTGAGGCAGTGAGGGGGATCATATGCGAGGGTCGATATATATCCCGAGGATGCGGACAGAGTCCTATTAGACCCGCTGGAGTGCCTTGTATTCACAGCAGGATGCCTGTGAGTCACAAGGCAAACCTAAAGTAAGTGTGGACCTGGTCAAGCTATTTGACCAAGGCAATGTTCAGGAAAACCCGGTGAGAGCTTTTATTTTTGAAGCAGACTACAGGATAGTAGTGGGGCAGTTCGCTTCCTCCAAACTGGGTCTTACAGGTGGCCTATCGCCACAAATTCCAGTTAAAAACCCTACAGTATAGGGTTTGGGTGTGTCAGCGTTTGTTTGCAAGTAGCAGAGCAGGTAACTCTGCAGCGTCCAGCCTGTGTGAGCTAACACAGAGCCAAGAGCAGCGAACACCTGGCACCCAGCAGCGTGATACGGTGGTGCAGTCGCCCTCGGCAACCGGTCTCATGTACAGACTGTTGTGATGCCCTAGCTGCGGTCCGGAGGATACCGTGTTCTGTGCACTGTGTGAGTTGCTTTGGACATTAAACACAATTGCTGTGAACTTTCCTGTGGTTCCTGCCTATCTGTCACACTGCACCAACCCTGCTGCATTACATTGGCTACATCTGTAGTTTATTGTGGATAAGTTCCAAGAAGTATCGTTTCTCCTTGCGGAGAGTGGCATGTTAATCATGCCAAAATAAGGAGACTTAAAGCCACAATGCTCCTCTGGAAAATATGCAAATATGCAAATTGTCTCTTCCAAGAGAAAGTGCCATCTATTGGAAGTAGCAATCCTAAAAGTCAATGTCGACCCTTTAACGAGTCTTGTCACATGACTTTGGATAAAGCCAAACCAGAATCTCAATTTGTAGACACTGTGTTTTGGGGTAGTGCCCCTTGTCAGGGTAAAGCGTGAGATCTGGTTTGGCTGGGTGAGAGGCGACTGACTGGCATCCAAGAAGTATCATTTCTCCTTGCATAGATTGACATGTTAAGCATGCCTAGATGATATGCTTAACATGTCACTCTCCGTAAGGAGAACCAATACTTCTTGGATCCCAGTCAGAAGCCTCTCGCACAGTCAAACCAGATCTCACACTTTGCACTGACGAGGGGCACTACCCTGAAACACAGTGTCTACAAATTGAGGTTATAGATTGGCTTTTATCCTGTCATGTGACAAGGCTCGTTAAAGGGTCAACATTGACTTTTAGAATTGCTACTTCCTATAGGTGGCACTAGAGTTCTAGTCCTCTTCCACTCTGAAGAGACAATTTGTGGATATGTTGACTTTCCGATTGCCATGTTCTCCAGTTTCCAGCGGCGTTCCAATCCTCTTCTGAACCACATTATTTAGCTCTGCCGGCTCACACGTCTTCTTCTTCCCAACAAAAGCTTAAGAGATTCTCAATAAGGTCCTTATAAACCTACATTGAGAGAGTTACTTCCGGTCCATATATAAGATGCTGGGTGAGTCGGCAAGTCCGAATTGCAATCAAGTGGTACAGAAAAGGATCTGAACACTGCTGCAAACCATAGAAGATGTCAAGCGGTAAAGTTTTAAATGCAATCACAGTACATCACATAAATATTAATAAGGAGCAAATCTTTATACAACTCAAGATATCCCTAGTCCTTAGCAAACCTGTCCAGTAGCGAATTCCATTTATAAATTGTTCAACTGAGATTTATTCATAATAAAAACTTTATTTTGATGTTTTTGGTCGACTGAGGTTCACTGATGTAAAAATGTAGATTGCTGCTGGTTTCGTTGTAAAACTTGGAAAGTAATGAATACTAAAACCAGGTGTCTTTTTTCCTATTGATTGTTTCCTAGGATTCAGTCCAAAATGTTCAAGGGCAGATGAGTTTTACAACTTGCACAACAGCTATTAAACGTAAAACGATACTACATGCATTTCCATCCATTTACACAGACGTGTCAATGCTGTGACTCACAAACACAGAAGAACATCAGTATTTGGCCAAAACACCAATGTGAGAAGAATACACATTCTCAAGTTAGAATTTCGAGTCATTGGATAGACTTGTATCTGTTCCAGAGTACAAAAGAATTCAGAACTAAATCCATTGATGAGTTTGCTTCGGATTTCTCGCCTCCTTGTTAACTATTTCATCAGAAGATGAATAATTCAACACTTTTCCTGCAATAAATAAAATGACAAAAAGTTGCGGATACACAGAGAAAAGCATCGTGAGACAGCTCATGACTGAGTACAAGATAGCCTCTAAGATTTACATGCGACTTTTGCCACATGTGATCATTTCCTGCATAATCTAGATTATGAAAAATAATGAAATTGGACGCAACAGTATCGAGAAGACCATAGCTGGCCATCTTTACCTGCGACTTCATGATGCCTCTAGTCAAAAGTTAGGTGCTAACATACAATCCCACCCAACGCTTTGACAGCGGTATCATTCCCACAATGCTGGTGACTGGTGATGGATGAATCTATTAAATGCAAATTGAATTTGTGTTAAATTTTTAGGAATTTGCTGAACCCAGCAAATTCCAACAATTTGTGCGAATTGCCTTAAATTGCTTTTTGCCATTTAACAAGTTGCCGTAGATTGCCTCAGACATAGAAGGATAACATGACCGTGGGTAGCGTCCCCTTAATGGCTTTTAGCTATCACATCACATGGTAGTACATAGCAGCCAATCAGAAAGTTTTTTCTAATATCTAATCTAGAACTCACCATTTCATCACTAGAACTCACCATTGGGAATTATTACACTTCACTATTGGTCAAACACTATGGCTGGGTGGACACCTTGTACAATTGTACCCCAATAAGAAATGTTGAGTTTGGCTAAACCAAGACAGGAGCACATGAATTTCAATCATGTATGAGCTTGTCATAAAATGTAAGAATTCAACACAAACACTAAGCAACACACACAGTGTATTAGACAGGATTGACTTTTATCAGGACCCAAAGTGCATGTTGGCAATAGATATTAATACTAAAGAATCTGGAACATTTCCACTAGAATTTATTGGCCACCTTGGCATCATTTCTACCAATCTCATTGAGATGAACTTAAGGCAGAAGTTAAGAAGCCCGGTGATGGCCTCCCTGCGTCCTTAGCGATATCACAGTAGGACAATGCTTAATTTTCTTAGGCTTCTACCAGATATTAGTCATGATTTGGAAAAAACGGATCTCAGTTTTGGCTTTTCAGTATTTTGTGCCTGGGGCAGGTGGAGAAGGAGTCACTTGCCTATGACCCTCAGGAGCCGACACAGTGTCTCAAACCAGATTTTCCTTTAGAGCAGAAGCTTAAAAATGAATTAGCAATGAGGAATTGGATAACTTGCTTTAAGTGCATCTAAAGCTCTCGAGGACTTGGAGGAACAGAGATGCAGAATTTAATGTTGGAAAATAAATTTGTAATGTAAATTAAGTTGGAGCATGACATCAGAATATCTGAGCCTGCTTTATGTAAATGTCTAAGACGCCAAGCTTTCATGTTTCAGAATTGAAGATGACACTAAAAAAACAAACCAGTGATAAAATGTTTATATAGACAATTTAAATGTGGACATTTAAAATTATTAAATGGAAAATGCCACAAATTTAAGGAAAGGAATTCATGGGGCTGTAAAAAAAATTATTTGCACTTACACTTTTACATTTTTTTTTTAAATAAATAGGTTTTATGTGCTTCAACATAACGAAAAAAAAAGAACTGTATCACCTTTCTTAACAAGTTATTAAAAAGGTACTGATTCCCCTTCCTGAGGTATACTGCAGCTGGAAAGAAGAAAGCCTGTACTAATAAGAAGAAAAAACTCCAAAAATCTGCTTTTCAACCACTTAGTGACAGAGCCAATTTTGAGTTTAATGACCAAGCCCCATTTTGCAAATCTAACCAGTGTCACTTTATGACCGGGGTCACACTTGCGAGTTCAATGCAAGAAACTTGCGTGAGTCTCTCGCATCAAGTCCAGGCACTGCCACCAGCACTTGGGACCGGAGCGTGCAGCTGCACAGAAATACACGCAGCCGCAAACTCCGATCCCGAGTGCCGGCGGCGTGAGTTTCTCGCATTGAACTCGCAAGCGTGACCCCGGCCTATGGAGTAATAACTCTGTATTGCTTCTACATTTCCCAGTGATTTGGAGATTGTTATTTTTCATGAAACATTGTACTTTATGCTAGCGGAAAGTTTAGATTGAGAAGTCTTTTTTGTTTTTGGGAAAATATCTGAAATTCAATGAAAATTTTGAAAAAGTAGCAAATTTCAAATGCTTATATCCTTAAATCGATAGTCATACCACACAAAATAGTGAATTAATAACATTTCTCATATGTCTACTTTACATCAACATCATTTTTCACATGTCCTTTTATTTCATTAAGATGGTAGAAGGGTTAAAATTTATCAGCAATTTTTTTTTTTCTCAAGGAAATTTACAAATCCTATTTTTTACAGACCTATTCCTTTTCAAAGGGACTTTTTTTTACTATATAATTGTCTAAGGGTCACTTCGGTCTGTCTGTCCTTCTTTCTGGCACAGATATTCATTGGTCGCGGCCTCTGTCTGTCATGGAATCCAAGTCGCTGATTGGTCTCGCCAGCTGCCTGTCATGGCTGCCGCAACCAATCAGCGACGGCCACAGTCCGATTAGTCCCTCCCTACTCCCCTGCAGTCAGTGCCCGGCGCCCGCTCCATACTCCCCGCAGTCACCGCTCACACAGGGTTAATGTCAGCAGTAACGGACCGCGTTATGCCGCGGGTAACTCACTCAGTTACCGCCGCTATTAACCCTGTGTGACCAAGTTTTTACTATTGATGCTGCCCATGCAGCGTCAATAGTAAAAACATCTAATGTTAAAAATAATTTTAAAAAAAATCATATACTCACCTTCCGCCGCCTTTCCCGCTCCTCGCCACGCTCCGGCGACCACTCCATGCAAGCGGCAGGTTCCGGTAGCAAGGATGGTCTGCGAGAAGGACCTTCCATGACGTCACGGTCATGTGACCGCGACGTCATCACAGGTCCTGCGCGCATGCACGAGAAGGACCTGCCATGACGTCATGGTCATGTGACCGTGACACGGTCATGTGACCACGACGTCATCACAGGTCCTGCGCGAGAAGGAGGCGACAGAACTACAAGGGGCCCTGGAAGGTGAGTATATGTTTATTTTTTAACCTGTGACATACGTTGCTGGGCAATATACTACGTAAATGGGCAATATACTATGTGACTGGCCAATATACTACATGGCAGGGCAATATACTACGTGGCTGGGCAATATACTACGTGGCTCTGTGCTGTATACTACGTCGCTGTGCAATATACTATGTGGCTCTGCTGTATACTACGTCGCTGTGCAATATACTACGTGGCTGGGCAATATATACGTAACTGGGCAATATACTACGTGGGGTGTGCAATATACTACGTCGCTGTGCAATATACTACGTGGCTGGGCAACAGGTACGGACTGGGGCTGAAATTCAGCCTGGCATTTGAAGCCACACAGGCCCATGTTGTCCCCGTCCCCAAGAACCAGATGGGATATCTTACTAATATTACCCTGGATGGAGGAAAGAAAGATTTACTACAAGACCAATATTTCAAATGATACCCATGGCATGCTGGGGTAAGTGACGGAGTCAGTGACCTTGTGCTTCATCACAACTATTAACAGTATGGGTGTCCTGAGAACATTGATTCTGTTAACAATGTAGCAGACAAGGCAGCCCACAGCCAGACAGGCCCTTCTGGCATTTGCCAGAATTGCCCAATGGCCAGTCCGGCCCTGCTGGGCAATATACTACGTCACTGGGCAATATACTACGTCACTGGGCAATATACTACGAAACTGGGCAATATACTACGTCACTGGGCAATATACTACGTGGCTGGGCAATATACTACGTGGGCTGGGCAATATACTATGTGGGCTGGGCAATATACTACGTGGGCTGTGCAATATACTACATGGGCTGTGCAATATACTATGTGGGCTGTGCAATATACTACGTGGACATGCATATTCTAGAATACCCGATACGTTAGAATCGGGCCACCATCTAGTATATCATAAAAACCCACAGTTGCTTCAGAGATCTTCATAACATTTGGGTGTAATAATGAAAAATCATTTTTTTTCCAGTAAAAAGTTGTTTTGGCCACAAGTAATATTCACAAGGGGTAACAGAATGGACCACATATTTTTTGTTACTGCGATCTCCATACGGAATAAATAACATGACAGTTTTATAGTTCCGGCCGTTCTGACATTGGTGATACCAATTATGTGTCCTTTTTTTTAGCTTTTATAGAAAAACTACATTTTTAGTGGCAAAACAGCTTTTTGTGAATTTTCTGTTCTTCTTTTAGTGTTTCCATTTTTTCTCTTTAATGCATTCTATTATACTTTTTTTTTACTCTTGACTTAGTCTGATGGGACATGAATATTTTTTGTTTTGATCGCTTGTCTCATGCACTGCAGTTCTCATGTCTTCTGTTGGATCCATTTTCTATTGCTCTAATGCATCTATTATAAAAAGTGTGGTAACTTGAACATAGATTTGATTAAAATTTTACCATTTTGTGTTCACAGCTCCTATGCATATCTATGTGTGTCCATACTTACAGGCTACAAAAAAAGTGCAGTCTAATCCAACTCTCTTCCATCTTTCACTTTCATCTTCAAAACATGCTGTCAGCAGGATATCTCCGAACAGACAGATTCAGAAAGATTTGTTGACAAGCTCACATTGAGATGCAGGAGCCAAGGCAGGGATGTACATAGAAATCATAGGGTCCCATAACACACGTTCTAATTGTGCCCCCTTCCCTCCCCTCAAAAATAATATTCGGCAGGGTCGCAGGAGAGCATATCTCACAATTTTGTAGCCCTTACAAAGTAATTTTCTTCCTATTGAAGCCCCTAAATTCCTGTTTCATTGCCCCCATAAAGTATGATGCCAAAAAACTTTCCCCACAAACACTGCTTGATACCCCCACGATGAATTCCTCCACAGTACCCTCCACATGCACAGCATGCAGACCATTCTGTAATCCCCAGTCTCTCCACTGCAAAGTATGGTGACCCCAACATTGTATGATGCCCCAAAACACAGCCTTTCACACAATATGAAGGCCCTCATGCAGCCCTCCATACAGTATATTAGCCCTGCACACCCCACCACTCAGTACGATGGCCCCAACACAACCCTCCACAATTTATGATGGGCCCAAATAACCGTCAACATTGTACAAAGGCTTCCACTAGTCCTACAAACAATATAATGACCCATACACATGCATCCCACAGCATAATGGCCCTCGCACAACCCTCCACACAGTATAATGGACCCCACACAAACCTCCACACTGTAAAGCTGCACACTGACCTAACACAAACCTCCACATATTGCTTGCATACAGTATATTGGCCCCCACTAGACCTCCAAATAGTATAATGTTCACCAAAATAGGACTCCAAACCGTATACTAGCCCTACACACAGCCCTGTACACAGTTTAATAGTCCCCCACACAGAACTGAAAACAGTATAAGGCCCCCACATAGTACTCCAAACAGTATAATGGTCTCAACAAAGCCTTCCAAGCAGTATAATTTCCCCCCATACAGCCCTCCAAACAGTATAATGGCCCCCGCATAGCCTTCCATATAGTATATGACTTACAAGCCCCATAGTGGCCACATGGTCTGCTGCTATTGGCAATACGGCACTGAGTCAAGATATGAGAACGACTAAGTCATTCATTGAGCTAACTCATCTATTAAAACTCACCAAATTCCACCTTCGAGTTCTAAAAAGTGAAACACTCTTGATCTAGATGGAAAATGCAAAACCATTTTTAGTTTGAGACACTGGCAGATTGTAGAACCTTGATTAATGGGGAAATTGTCCAATGTTTTTTATCTAAATCGATTTAATCACCTAAAGATTATATATATATTTTTTCGGTAAGTTTCCCCCCATGTGAACTCCAGCGGTATATTCCGGAATGGCTTCCTTTTTCACTTCAGTCTTCATCTCTTTTCAATCTTCATAATTGACTCAGTTTGAGCACCGACTCATTCCTCAGGGTGGTAATTATGTTTCAACACATGGTCTTAACGTTAAAGTTTGTGAAAATAAAAATGATTTGTCGGAATATTACTTGAAACTGACAATTCTGTACTAATGTTTGGAACAGATTTGCATGACAATGACTTTAGATCAGAAAGCCGTAATCACAGCCGACAGAGCAGTATAACCTTGGTGTCAGAGGCATCAAACAATAACACGAAATAAACGGCACGTAACACACGAAGGGAAGAGAACAAAGACTACAGCGCCTACAAATAATGACTTAATTGTGCCAGTCTGATAAATGGTGACTATTGGCATGTAATGAGAATGACAGGCGGCTTTAAAGACCACTACGGCTGTGCGATTGGTAAAAAAAAGTTCTACTACACATCACAATAATACAAAAAGAATGAAAGCAGTGAAATAATTTAGGAAGAACACTTGGGCGTATTTATGAATGAATCTGCTCCTGTTCTTTGGCGAATTTCAGACTACTCATATTTATAAATTCGCTATTTTGCTCCCGATGGCTCGAAAGTGGGCATGATTTAGGAGTGTTCACATTTTAGACATATTTATGACTCGTTTTCAGCATAATGGGGGCAATTCATTAAGACTGATGTAGCGCATGCCAACTTTAATAAAGTGCTCGCTGGAGTACAGTCACCTATTTCACTTATCGGCATTTGCCCAAAGTGCCCGAACGTCAGACATTAATTAAGTAAAAGGTTACCCACCGTGCCCGTCACCAGAAATGTACTGGTCGAGGACTGGCATACATTTCTGGAGTAAGTTGGCCAGGAACAGCATGTAAAAGACAACTATGAAGTTGCACGAAAAATATTGCAACTTTTTACGGTGTTTACGCATAATCACTTCAGTGAAGCAATGAGACTGCTTTACATAGTGCTTTACATGTGAGGAGGGATATACATAATTAAAAAGAAGGACAATAATCTTAATCAACACAGAGGACACTGCCCGCGAGGGCTCACAATCTACAAGCGATGGGTGAGAATACAGTAGGCGAGGGTAGAGCTGGTGGTTTGGTCTATCGGTGGTTACTGCAGGTTGTAGGCTATGTATTGAGCGGTGACTATAGCCGCTACAGCATGCCTGTATGACTGAAAGTTGGAGGCTCTCGTGAGGAATAAAGTTAATTCTCTCCCGGAACCAGGGCCCAAAAAGTTCTACTTTGGTCTCATCTAACCAGAGCACTTCTTCCACATGCCATGTAGGGAATACAGCCACCATGTGGAAGAAGATCATCTGGTCAGATGAGACCAAACCAGTACTTTTGTGGCTAAATGCAAATGCTATGTGTGGCTGAAAATTAACACTGCACATTACCCTGAAAACACCATCCCCACCATCAAACATGATGGCAGCAGCATCATGTTGTGGGAATACTTTAATTCTGTAGGCACAGGAACCTGGTCAGAGTTGATGGTATGATGGATGGACTAAATATTGGGCAATTCTGGAGGAAAAACTGTTTAAGGCTGCATAATACTTGAGACTGGGGTGTAGGTTCACCTTTTAGCAGGACAACGTCCCTAAACATACTTTCAGAGCTATAATGGATGGTTTAGCATATTCAGTTATGCTGGTTGGCATCAAGATCACTTGGGAACTTTGGAGCTGATTATGCTGGATGGCTTGTGATAGTGGAATAGTGGAACCGAGTGTGCACCCAGTTACTTTGAAAGAGCAGAGCCAAGTCTGCAGACAGATAACCTGTAACCGCAGAACAAACTATTATGTATAGCAGAGATACACTTTAGGAAATATGACATAGAACCCAGTAAATTAACAGAGATTAATTTCTCTTATGGTACAAAATGTTTGGAAATATGGTATCCAGCATAGGGGATACTACTACCTAAATACTCAGGCAGCACACCGCTGATTGAGTTGGCCTATAAGACCTATACATGTGACATTATAGGTATGCACAAGGTTACAATAGTAGCCGAATAAGATAAGTCCCAAATTCATTGCTGCTTTTGATGGAAGCATCCAAACATACTAGATTACACAGTTCTATATGGTGTGATGTAGGGGTTGGTGGTAGGCTTTTGGGGAACATCCCTGATGGTCTAAAGAGATTTAAGGAATAATTACCAATTTACTAAGGAGATCTAGGATGGTATACAAATTAACATCTAATACAATGGTAAGGGAAATAATGGTTTTTGTTATGCTGGTCTAGGGTAGTAAACTGATTAAAGTGCTGAATACTGTTTGCTTTTTTACAATACAATGAAAACTCACAACAGTTCTTTGAGAAGACTCTGATACTTTTCAGATTTTCTGTGACTGATTTTTAGTTCCATCATATGTTATGCATACCAACTATTAAGGTTGGCGGAACGCACCGAGTATATATATGTATTATTAGGTGCGTTCGCAACCCGGGGTCCACCGTGCAGGACAGGAACCTGCTGCTGGCAAATGGCAGCGCTATAGGGCGGTATAAGCGAACTCTGTTAACTCCACAGAGTCGCTAGGAACAAGATGCTGTGCCCTGTTAACCTCACAGAAGTACACAGCTACCAACCAGGGCAAAATGTGGTCATGCAGTCAGAGAAAACAAACAACTCCTCACCGGAGGTGCCGGTATTCTAGCAGCTTATTTCAGCCAAGGCCCTGAATACACTCATACAAACTCCTCACCGGAGGTGCCGGCATTCTAGGGGCTTATTTCAGCCAAACCCTAACCACATCCAGACATGACCACACTGACGCTGAGCTCATAGACATTGGTTTGATACTAGCGCATGGCCGTATGGCCATGCAAACCTTTCATAGCTGCAGAAACTTTAGGACCTTCCTAGAGGACCAATGGGAGCTGCTACAGTATCTGAGCATGTGACCCCCGACCTCCAATGAGAGGTCTTACCCTGGGCATGCTCAGAAGGGGAAAAGCAGGACTTAGTCCCAGAGACATCTGCTCGCCGCTGACCAGTACTGGCTACAAAGGCAGAGCCTGGAAGAACAGTAGTAACCAGTAGCCCAGTATCAGCCTGAGCCAGACGCTGGGACAGACGTCTCCGCTGAGCAGGCTCCACTGCAGCTGGAGAAGAATGGGAGACCGCCGCGGAGGTGGTTCGAGATTCCCCCTGTGCAGAAGTGAGAACTCAACACCTAACACCAACTATCTTCTTTGGAAATCCCCCACTTACTTATAAGACCATTTTTCAATGTAATTTTGAGTGCTTCTCCCAAATAGGTTTCACTGTAAATTTTAGTAGATGCAATTTTTTTTCTAGATGTTACAGACTTGCTGCCAATTTGTGATCTGTTGGGAAAATCTGCCCATAAATTTTAGAATGGATCTTCACCTCTGCAGAATGATCGTTATGATGTGGGATGTGGAAAAGCCACAGATTTTAATCTTGAATTTCACCTTTGACAATGGACAAATGATAAGGTGACATCTATGCTAAAAAGAGTTTTACGTGTATTTTTTTCCCACAGATGGCCATCTTTTCCAACTCCTCCATACACAGGAAGACTTTGCTCGGCTGAGTGCCACTGTGATCTCTATGAGAGAGCCTCTACCAGACTCCTCTGGACATGGCTCATCTCCAAGGAGGAAAAAAGATAGGCTGCTGAAATTCAACAGGCCAGTTCCTTCTCATCTGTTAGGGGAGAGTTGGCCAAATCCCAGACTGTTGTTCAATCTTGCTGATATCGGCAGGTTTGTCCGACTTTAGTCTAATGTAGGGGTGAACAACCTTTTTGGGTCACAGAACTCCCATGAGTCAGGAAGGTAGAGGTACCCTTTTCTTGAGTTTGAAGTCCATGAGGAGACTATGCTTTCAGCTCTTTCCATTGTAGTACATGCCAAACGCTGAAGCAGTTGAGTGTATCCCTCAAGAACTGCAATATTACCAAATTATTACCTTCTAAGTCATTTATTGCACATTGAAAGTATGTGCCATAAATCTCTCATATGAGAGGAGGCTGGAGGTATCACTCATGCGCGTTTCGAGGTCACGCAGGACCTCTTCATCAGAACAAACCTAGTGACTAGGTGACTTCGACTAGGTTTGTCCTGATGAAGAGGTCCTGAGTCATCTCAAAAAGCATTGACTTTTAAGCCTGTTTAATAAATGTCGTCAATTTTATCTATGAGCCATCGTAAGCAGCGCATAAGTAATACCTCCAGCTTCCTCTCGTTACCTTGGTCTACTATCTGACCGGTATATGTGCAGCAGCTGTATACATGTCCGTTATGTGTTGCTTTTAACAGCCCAATAAGGTGAGTGCATTCCTCTTATTTGACACTCCATTGTCACCAGATAAGATCCTATTGCGCTTTATTTGTTCCCAGTTTTTCCTCTTTGATAAATATCTCATAGTTGCTGGTTCCATTTATAAGACTCCCATGAGTCAGGAAGGTAGAGGTACCCTTTTGCTACCCACTACTGGTCTTCTCCATGTCACGAAAAATACATGCGACCAGACACTATCATGTCGGTGAGCAGATGATTAGGGGGCCACAGAGAAGGGCACTGCAGGCCACATATGGCCCCTGGTCTGCAGGTTGTGCACCCATAATCTAATGTATCTGAGGACCTTCCACTTTCAGAGCTCCAAGTTTTGTGATTTCAATTACACCGGCATAGATTTAAATGACAACATTCAGGCTGTCTATGGTCACCACTAGGGAAAACTGACTGTATCAGGAACTTTGACTCTTATCATTTAGGGGGTTAGCTGTATTCATCATTTAAACAATAACTAAGTTACAATGACTGGGCAGACACAGCCCTTAGGAAAAAGTGGAGCTGTTTTTTTTATTTAACCCTAGGCATGTAATTTATTTTTTTATTCAATCCATTCATCTATTAAAAGATATCTGCATCCTATATAAATGAACTATATATTATAAAATTGTTGGAAAACGTTGGCCAAAACTGATACGTTCTATTATTCTTTGTGCATGGACTGCGGGGGTGGGGTCTGACATAGGAAATTACTCTTGAATATTCTTTTAATACTTGAGTTGTGCCCCACCCCTGAGGTCTTGCACTAGACACAACATCAACCATAGTACATGACTAGAGCGTCCATTAAGACTGAGCCAATTGGCTGAACCTTTATATATCTGCGATTAGTGTTTTCTTACACAATGACTAATTGCAAAATATTTTCAGAACAGCACAATTTAATAATCACATATTAGACATTTAATTAGAGCACCGCTGAATTTAATCAATTGTGAGGAACAGAGGCTTTAAGGAGCTTTGTAACAAATAAATACATTAATAATGGCTGATTGTAAACACCGAGCGTTCATTAGGGACTGGATGACAATAATCAGCCTTGTGTTGTGCAAACCTGTAGGAGTCGGTAGTATTTACATAAATTAAAATGATGTCATCTTGCTAATTGGGGGACTGCAACAATGTAGCACAATCTAGTGCTCGAATTCCTGAACAGTGCAGTGCCCCAGTGACAACAGTGGCAATGTATGAAATAATAATGAGGTTTTATACATGGATGACACGATAAGCTTTTTATACGGGATGTGGGTCTGAAAAGATAATGCATTTGGATAGATATGGAAAAGTGACTGTAGCTTGGGTTAGTTCTTGTTCTTATAGCTGCTTCTCCGGGGACATCCTCTGACATGACATTATAGTTGAACCCTGCATAATAGGCCATCATAGACCTATGATAAACACTAGAGATTATGAACGAAAATGAGGATAAAACAATTGGTTGTATATTGAATAAGAGCTTTGGGGACAATGTTTGGCAAAGCGACTGGACTCTCTCCTTTTCGAAAACTTGGACATCCACCAACACTTATTTATGTCCGAAGTTGAAGCCTGTGCGCTCATGTGTCTCACCTAGATTAACTAACATTACATTTTTTAAACCAGCCTAAGATAAAAAAGGGTGATTTGTACCAAATTGGTGTATTTAGTTTTAGTTATAAAAATCTAAAAAATTCCAAAGCAACGGACGTTCTCCTCCAAGGATTATCTTTATGGTTTATTGCTTACAAAAGGTTAAAAGTCCATGCAACGTTTCGACACCACAGGTCGTTTTTCAGACCAAATGTAGGAAGAGTTAGGAATATGAAATCTACAAGTGCTAGGAGTAATTGTACATGTGCTGCAATATTTGAGCCATTTTCAGCTTTTCTTTTCAGCAGAATAGTATAAAACGTGGAGACCACATCTATTTTTGTGAGACCGCAACCACTTCTTGGAGAACATATTTATTTTTCTCTGTGTTTTTCAAATTTGAAAAAGAAAATTAAAATTCTAATTTTAAAACTTTTTAAACTACGGTTACACCAAAAACTGTAAACTGATAAACATTGGTGTATATACACAGTGAACAATTTATTAATTTATTGAAGTAGTAGCAAACCATATATCATAGATCGAGATGAACAAGTCTGAAAAACTACAGATTTGCCAAATCTCGTGGATTTTACCAGGAAAATCGATTCACAGCTATGTCACAATTTTCATATTCATATTTTTAAAATATTTAGAAAACCATTTATCCTTTCCTTTATGCAAATACTTGATACTTTGTGTTGGTATATCACATAAAACACAAATAATATACTTTTAAGTTTGTGGGTGTAACGTGAAAAATTGGAAAAGTTTACAGGGTATGAATACTTTTTCAAGGCACTGTATATATTAGATAGATAGATAATAGATAGATAATAAATAGATAGATAGATGATAGATAATAGATAATAGATAGATATGAGATAGATAGATGGATAGAGAGATATATAGATAATATAGAAAATCTATAACTATATATAAATCAGAATATAAAATGAAAAATAATAAAATTCCTCAGGATTTTCCAGTTGACTACCTAAATATCGCTGCATATTCAAGCTTTACATTCCAGAACCTATACATTATCCTGAATGTATACACTTATTCATGTATTATAGTGAAATTTATCCCACCAGCTGAAACATTTATATTTTATGTGAACGCTGAAAGAAAATCCAAGAAAAATAAAGCAATGGGACTGAGAAACATCCACGGCACTTTCTTATTTCGTGTTCTTCGGTTCACAGCTTACTATGATAAATGACTCAATGCAAGAGTTTGGTCTGAGTGCTAAAGTAGCCTCCCATTACAATGCCATAAAGCAATTTTCCTGAAGGGCTATTAGAGGCCGTTCTGCGCTAGGAGAGGGGGGAAGGAGCAACAGGATCCTCTCTGATTTCTGGAAAAAAGCTTTAGTAACCTGGTGACATGAGTACTCTGCTCCATAGATTTACCCCAGGCTGTAATTGTGATCCTTTATAGGTTGCTGAATAACAAGCTCTACCAGGTACTTGCTGTAATGTTCCTCATTATTCACATTTATACTATTGGTGCAAACCAACAACTCCCTAGATCCTATGAAGTATCTGTCTGACATTCTGCTTCCAGTTCTACCCTGATATTATTGGCAGGACTTCACCATGACCAGAGACCTTTCTATTGGCAAATTTGTCTCCTGGCCTTAGACAGACAATGTGCTGTGCACTATGATATGAGGCTACACGGGGCCTTAAGAAAAAGCTAAAACAACAGGGGTGTTACACACCTGTCCCTGGTCTTTCCTCTGCTCCATCTGCCCTGGTCCATTGAACTTTCTTGTCCTCCATGCAGAGCTTTGCAGATGGTCTGGCGTGCTTCTATGTGATGAACTGTCTGGGCTTATTTAAGGGCTTCTAAGACAAACACCCGGGCATTGGCATTGAAGTGGGGCTAGACTAGCAGTTTGTGTGTGCACAACAACCTGATTGCAGGATGCAGGATGTCTCCTGTAGAACAGAAGCTTCTAGTGCTTCTTCCTACTTGTCTATGGCTTCTAGTGACTCCAGAGTTCTGTTGGCTACCTGTCCAAGGTTCTCCTGGACCTCTTCTTTTTATCTACAGTTTTCAGGATGTCTTCCCGGCTGTGTGCGGCTTCCTTGGTTCCTGACTTTCCCGTTACTCCAGAGTGTTATCTACGGCTTGCCTGTTGTTTCCAGACATCCTCCGCCTGCCTGCGGTTTCCTGACATCTTTCTCTTGCCTGCACTTCACCTGCTTGCCTGCGGTTTTGTGAAGTCCTCCACCTGCCTGCGGTTTCCAGCACTCCACCAGATTGCCTGCGGTTTCCTTACATCCTCTATGGTCTTTCCTATTTTCCAGCATTCCACCTGTCTACCTACAGTTTCCAATCCCTCTACACACCAACCTGCTGCATCGAAGACCGTGAACCTTGTGCCCACCTGGACCTTGGGCTTAGACCAGAGATGTCAAACTTAAAGACACAGAGGGACAAAATTAAAAGTTTGGACAAAGTCGCCGCCCAACCTTGATAATTTTTAAAAAATGTCTACAATTGAGGAAGTTTTTCCTTATCAAATATAACGATGAACTTTTTCATATGGAAGCAAACTTAATGGGGTTGTACCATGAAGAAAGATAATTTTAATTAATATATCTTAGAATCAAATATTGGAATAACATACAGTAATGTGTTATGTAGGAGTAGTAAAAAGCATTTGGCCCAGTGGCCTAATTGAAATATTAACTAACAAAGGATAACAAATCTTGAATAATACAGATAATAAAGTGTAATGCCAACAAAAGTGCCCCCAAACACAGTGAATTTATTCACATGCACGGTATGATGACTCTACTGTACCCCCCGACAAAGAATGGTGACACCATCACACTATGATTCTCCAACTGTAATTCCCATTCAACCTTTCATACAGTATAATGGCCACACAAAAACAGTGCTCCATACAGTATAATGGCTCCACATAGTCCTCCATACAGTATAATAGTTCCCACATATCCCTCACTACAGTATTATGGCCGCACATAGTGCTCCATACAGTATAATGGTCCCACATAGTTTTACATACAATATAATGTGCACGACTTAGTGCTCCATACAGTATAATGGCTCCACATAGTCCTCCATACAGTATAATAGTTCCCACATAGCCCTCACTACAGTATTATGGCTAAACATAGTGCTCCATACAGTATAACAGTTCCCACATAGCCCTCACTACAGTATAAAGGCCCCAAAGAGTGCTACATACAGTATAATGGTATCACATAGTGCTACATACAATATAATGGGCACGACATAGTGCTCCATACAGTATAATGGGCACCACATAGTGCTACATACAGTATAATGGCCCCACATAGTGCTCCATACAGTATAATGGGCACCACATAGTGCTATATACAGTATAATGGCCCCACATAGTGCTCCATACAGTATAATGTGTTGTGAACTCTGTTTTCAGGCTCCCTCTTGTGGTCACAGGTGGTATGGTTTGACTTTTGCTTTGGGCTCCCCCTGGTGGCCTTATTTGTTATCCTGCTGGTCAGCTGTCTCGTTATCCTCTGGGAGGTGCCTATATAGCTCTGTTTTACTTCCACTTGTCGCCGGCTGTCAATGTAATCAGTGCTACTCAGATTCCTTCTGACTACCTTGCTCCCAGTCCATCCAAGACAAGCTAAGTTTTGTTTGCTCATTTTTTGATCAGCAGTGTTTATCATGTTTTCTTCTCCAGCTTGCTAAAATGTGATTCCTTCGCTTGCTGGTTGCTCTAGTGGACTGAGTTTCTCCCCACACACCGTTAGTTGGTGCGTGGGTTCTTGAAATCTCAGGATGGATATTTTGTAAGGGTTTTTTGTTGATCGCATAGACCCCTGCTCTATTTTCTGCTTTCTAGTACTAGTGGGCCTCTTTTGCTGAATCTGATTTCATCCATATGTGTGTGCCTTCCTCTTACTTCACCGTTAATATTTGTTGGGGGCTTCTATATCTTTGGGGATTATTTCTCTGGAGGCGAGCGAGGTCTTTCTTTCTCTTTAGGGGTAGCTAGTTCCTCAGGCTGGCTCGAGACGTCTAGGAATTTTTTAGGCGCGTTCACCGGCTACCTCTAGTTGTGTTGGATAGGTTCAGGTTTGCGATCAGTCCAGTTACCATCTCCCTAGAGCTTGTACTAAGTTTAATCACTTGCTGGTCTATTTGTGATCCTCTGCCACTAAAGGATCTGTTATGATCCCAATGGTAGAGGATCTCAGGGTTTTCAGCAAAGTCTGCAAACATAAAAAACCAGCTCATAGGGAGGTGGTAACTGAGCTGACCGCATACCTGATCCTAGCCCACAACTAATAGCAGCCGGGGAACGTACCTACGTTGGTTCTAGACGTCTCGCGCCAGCCGGAGAACTAACTAACCCTTTCAGAGAAAATCAGACCTCACTTGCCTCAAGAGAAAGGTACCCCAAAGTAGATACAGGCCCCCAACAAATAATAACGGTGAGGTAAGAAGAAAGGACAAACGTAAGTATGAACTAGATTCAGCAAAGAGAGGCCCACTATATAATAGCAGAAATATAGAAAGCGGACTTATGCGGTCAGCGAAAAACCCTACAAAAATATCCACGCTGAATATCTAAGAACCCCCGCACCGACTAACGGTGTGGGGGGAGAATATCAGCCCCCTAAGAGCTTCCAGTGAAAACAGGAATCACATTATGAACAAGCTGGACAAAAAACTGAACAATACAAATGAACAAAAATAAGAAAGCAGGACTTAGCTTATCTTGCAAAAATCAGGACCAGTAGACAGGAGCAACCAGACAAGGACTGATTACATTGATGCCAGGCACTGGACTAAGAATCCAGGAAGTTTAAATAGGAACACCCAGGGTCTAACGAACCAGGTGACTACAAACCTGGGGAAAGAATATCCAAGTGCCATACCGCTAGTGACCACAAGAGGGAGCCAAAAAGTATAGTTCACAACAGTACCCCCCCTTTAAGGAGGGGTCACCGAACCCTCACTACGACCACTAGGGCGATCAGGATGGGCGGCGTGAAAGGCACGAACCAAATCGGCCGCATGAACATCAGAAGCGACCACCCAGGAATTATCCTCCTGACCATAGCCCTTCCATTTGACCAGATACTGAAGCCTCCGTCTAGAGAGACGAGAATCTAAGATCTTCTCCACCACGTACTCCAACTCGCCCTCAACCAAGACCGGAGCAGGAGGGTCAACAGCAGGAACCACAGGCACAATGTACCGCCGCAACAAAGACCTATGGAACACATTGTGAATGGCAAACGACACAGGAAGATCCAAACGAAAAGACACCGGATTAAGGACCTCCAAAATTATATAAGGACCAATAAAGCGAGGCTTAAACTTAGGAGAGGAAACCTTCAGAGGGATATACCGAGAAGACAACCAAACCAAATCCCCAACACGAAGTCAGGGACCCACACCGCGGCGGCGGTTGGCAAAATGCTGAGCCTTCTCCTGTGACAACTTCAAGTTGTCCACCACATGATTCCAAGTCCGCTGCAACCTATCAACCATGGAATCCACCCCAGGACAGTCAGAAGGCTCAACATGACCTGAGGAGAAACGAGGATGAAAACCAGAGTTGCAGAAAAATGGCGAAACCAAAGTAGCGGAACTAGCCCGATTATTGAGGGCAAACTCAGCCAATGGCAAGAAGGTCACCCAATCATCCTGATCCGCAGAAACAAAACATCTCAAATAAGCCTCCAGCGTCTGATTAGTTCGCTCCGTTTGGCCATTAGTCTGAGGATGAAAGGCAGACGAGAACGACAGATCAATGCCCATCTTAGCACAAAAGGATCGCCAGAATCTGGACACAAACTGGGATCCTCTGTCAGACACGATATTCTCAGGAATGCCGTGCAAACGAACCACATTCTGAAAAAACAAAGGAACCAGATCGGAAGAGGAAGGCAACTTAGGCAAGGGCACCAAATGGACCATCTTGGAAAACCGATCACACACCACCCAGATAACAGACATTCCCTGAGACACCGGAAGATCTGAAATAAAATCCATGGAAATGTGTGTCCAAGGCCTCTTCGGGACGGGCAAGGGCAAAAGCAACCCACTGGCACGAGAACAGCAAGGCTTAGCCCGAGCACAAGTCCCACAGGACTGCACAAAAGAACACACATCCCGTGACAAGGAAGGCCACCAAAAGGACCTAGCCACCAAATCTCTGGTACCAAAAATCCCAGGATGCCCTGCCAACACCGAGGAATGAACCTCGGAAATAACTCTGCTGGTCCATTTATCAGGAACAAACAGTCTGTCAGGTGGACAAGGGTCAGGTCTACCAGCCTGAAATCTCTGCAACACACGTCGCAAATCAGGAGAAATGGCCGACAATATTACTCCCTCTTTAAGAATACCAGCCGGCTCTGAGAGTCCAGGAGGGTCAGGCACAAAGCTCCTAGAGAGAGCATCAGCCTTCACATTTTTCGAACCAGGCAGGTATGAGACCACAAAGTCAAAACGGGAGAAAAACAATGACCAACGAGCCTGTCTAGGATTCAGGCGTTTAGCAGACTCGAGATACATCAGATTTTTGTGATCAGTCAAGACCACCACACGATGCTTAGCTCCCTCGAGCCAATGACGCCACTCCTCAAATGCCCACTTCATGGCCAACAACTCCCGATTACCAACATCATAGTTCCGCTCAGCAGGCGAAAAGTTCCTGGAAAAGAAAGCACATGGTCTCATCACAGAGCAACCAGAGCCTCTCTGCGACAAAACAGCCCCTGCGCCGATCTCAGAAGCATCCACTTCAACCTGAAAGGGAAGTGAGACATCAGGCTGGCACAAAACAGGCGCCGAAGTAAACCGACGCTTCAGCTCCCGGAAGGCCTCCACGGCCGCAGGAGCCCAATTAGCAACATCAGAACCTTTCTTGGTCATATCCGTCAGAGGTTTAACAACGCTAGAAAAGTTAGCAATAAAACGACGGTAGAAATTAGCAAAACCCAAAAACTTCTGAAGACTCTTAACAGACGTGGGTTGAGTCCAATCATGAATAGCTCGGACCTTGACTGGGTCCATCTCCACAGCAGAAGGGGAAAATATAAAACCCAAAAAGGAAACCTTCTGCACTCCAAAGAGACACTTTGAGCCCTTCACAAACAAAGCATTATCGCGCAAAACCTGAAACACCATCCTGACCTGCTTTACATGAGAATCCCAATCATCAGAAAAAACTAAAATGTCATCCAGATAAACAATCACAAATTTATCTAGATACTTCCGGAAGATGTCATGCATAAAGGACTGAAACACTGAAGGAGCATTAGAGAGCCCAAAAGGCATCACCAAGTACTCAAAATGACCTTCGGGCGTATTAAATGCAGTTTTCCATTCATCTCCCTGCTTAATGCGCACAAGGTTGTACGCACCACGAAGATCTATCTTGGTGAACCACTTGGCACCCTTAATCCGGGCAAACAAGTCCGACAATAGTGGCAAAGGATACTGAAATTTAACCGTGATTTTATTCAGAAGCCGATAGTCTATACAAGGTCTCAAAGATCCGTCTTTCTTGGCCACAAAAAAGAATCCCGCACCAAGAGGGGAAGAGGATGGACGAATATGTCCTTTCTCCAAAGACTCCTTTATATAAGAACGCATCGCGGCATGCTCAGGTACCGACAGATTAAATAATCGTCCCTTAGGAAACTTACTACCAGGAATCAAATCTATAGCGCAGTCACAGTCCCTATGAGGAGGAAGAGCACTGGACCTGGACTCACTGAATACATCCTGATAGTCCAACAAATACTCAGGAACTTCTGAAGGAGTGGAGGAAGCAATAGACACTGACGGGGAATCGCAATGAATACCCTGACAACCCCAACTTGACACAGACATAGCCCTCCAATCCAAAACTGGATTATGGGCCTGTAACCATGGCAGACCCAAAACGACCAAATCATGCATCTTATGCAGAACAAGAAAACGAATCACCTCCCGATGTTCAGGAGTCATGCACATGGTCACTTGTGTCCAATACTGCGGTTTATTCTCCGCCAATGGCGTAGCATCAATCCCTCTAAGAGGAATAGGATTTTCTAAAGGCTCCAGGACAAAACCACAGCGCTTGGCAAACGACAAGTCCATAAGACTCAGGGCAGCACCTGAATCCACAAACGCCATAACAGGGTAGGAAGACAATGAGCAAATTAAAGTCACAGACAAAATAAATTTAGGCTGCAAGTTACCAATGGCGACAGGACTAACAAACTTTGTTAGGCGTTTAGAGCATGCTGATATAACATGTGTAGAATCACCACAGTAAAAACACAACCCTTTCTGACGTCTATGATTTTGCCGTTCAGTTCTAGTCTGAATTCTATCACATTGCATTAAGTCAGGTGTCTGTTCAGACAACACCGCCAGAGGATTAGCGGATTTGCGCTCCCGCAAACGCCGATCAATTTGAATGGCCAGCGTCATAGAATCATTCAGACCTGCAGGAATGGGGAAGCCCACCATCACATTCTTAATGGCTTCAGAAAGGCCATTTCTGAAATTTGCGGCCAGAGCACACTCATTCCACTGAGTAAGCACGGACCATTTCCGAAATTTTTGGCAATACACTTCAGCTTCATCCTGGCCCTGAGAGATAGCCAGCAAAGCCTTCTCTGCCTGAATTTCAAGATTGGGCTCCTCATAAAGCAATCCGAGAGCCAGAAAAAACGCATCAATATTTGCCAATGCCGGATCTCCTGGCGCCAATGAGAAAGCCCAATCCTGAGGGTCGCCCCGCAAGAAGGAGATAACAATTTTAACTTGCTGAGCTGAGTCTCCAGACGAACGAGGTCTCAAAGATAGAAACAATTTGCAATTATTCCTAAAATTCCTAAATTTAAATCGATCTCCAGAGAACAGCTCAGGAATAGGTATCTTCGGCTCTGACATAGGACTGCTAATAACAAAATCCTGAATGCCCTGCACATGTGCAGCAAGCTGATCCACACTAGTAATCAGAGTCTGAACATTCATGTCTGCAGCAGAGCTTCAAGCCACTCAGAGGTAAAGGGTTAGTTAGTTCTCCGGCTGGCGCGAGACGTCTAGAACCAACGTAGGTACGTTCCCCGGCTGCTATTAGTTGTGGGCTAGGATCAGGTATGCGGTCAGCTCAGTTACCACCTCCCTATGAGCTGGTTTTTTATGTTTGCAGACTTTGCTGAAAACCCTGAGATCCTCTACCATTGGGATCATAACAGAATGCCAGGCCCTGGACTAAGAATCCAGGAAGTTTAAATAGGAACACCCAGGGTCTAACGAACCAGGTGACTACAAACCTGGGGAAAGAATATCCAAGTGCCATACTGTTGTGAACTATACTTTTTGGCTCCCTCTTGTGGTCACTAGCGGTATGGCACTTGGATATTCTTTCCCCAGGTTTGTAGTCACCTGGTTCGTTAGACCCTGGGTGTTCCTATTTAAACTTCCTGGATTCTTAGTCCAGGGCCTGGCATTCTGTTATGATCCCAATGGTAGAGGATCTCAGGGTTTTCAGCAAAGTCTGCAAACATAAAAAACCAGCTCATAGGGAGGTGGTAACTGAGCTGACCGCATACCTGATCCTAGCCCACAACTAATAGCAGCCGGGGAACGTACCTACGTTGGTTCTAGACGTCTCGCGCCAGCCGGAGAACTAACTAACCCTTTCAGAGAAAATCAGACCTCACTTGCCTCAAGAGAAAGGTACCCCAAAGTAGATACAGGCCCCCAACAAATAATAACGGTGAGGTAAGAAGAAAGGACAAACATAAGTATGAACTAGATTCAGCAAAGAGAGGCCCACTATATAATAGCAGAAATATAGAAAGCGGACTTATGCGGTCAGCGAAAAACCCTACAAAAATATCCACGCTGAATATCCAAGAACCCCCGCACCGACTAACGGTGTGGGGGGAGAATATCAGCCCCCTAAGAGCTTCCAGCGAAAACAGGAATCACATTATGAACAAGCTGGACAAAAAACTGAACAATACAAATGAACAAAAATAAGAAAGCAGGACTTAGCTTATCTTGCAAAAATCAGGACCAGTAGACAGGAGCAACCAGACAAGGACTGATTACATTGATGCCAGGCACTGGACTAAGAATCCAGGAAGTTTAAATAGGAACACCCAGGGTCTAACGAACCAGGTGACTACAAACCTGGGGAAAGAATATCCAAGTGCCATACCGCTAGTGACCACAAGAGGGAGCCAAAAAGTATAGTTCACAACAAGGATCATAACAATAATGGCCCCACATAGTGCTTTACACAATATAATGGCCCCACATATTGCTCCATACAATATAATAGCCCCAGATAGTGCTCTCCATACAGTATAATGGCCAAACATAGTGCTCCATACAGTATAATAGCTACAAAAACTGCTGTATACAGTATAATGGCACCACATAGTGCTCCATACAGTATAATGGTCCAACATAGTGCTTTATGCAATATAATGGGCACCACATAGTGCTCCATACAGGAAATTTGGGCACCACATATTGCTCCATACAGTATAATGACCTCACATAGTGCTCCATACACTATAATGGGCACCATATAGTGCTTTGACCAATATAATGGCCCCACATAGTGTTCCATACAGTATAATGTCCCCACATAGTGCTCCATACAGTATAATGGCGCAATATAATGCTCTGTACATTATAATAGGTCCCACATTAAAAAAATAAATACGGTACTCATCTCAGCCCATTTCCCCACTGCTCCGGTCTGTTCATGGTGTCTTCAGATCTGCACATCTCGGTACAGCGAGCACGTTGTAATGATGTCATAGCACCCAATGTGTTGAGATGTCAGAAGCAGAGGGGGAATGATGAGAGAGTCAGGTGATGCTCCCGCCATCATTGCTTTCAACTGTATCGGCATGTAAGATGCCGATACAGTTGAAAGTGCGATGCTGGGCGGGAGTGGGACAAATATATTCACCCTGCAGCCAGAATGTAATGTATTTACACAGTGACTGCACAGCAGAATAGTGAGTGCAGCTCTGGGGTATAATACAGGATGTAACTCTGGATTAGTACAGGTTGAGTAATGTAATGTATGTACACAGTGACCCTATAAGCAGAATAGTGAGTTCAGCTCTGGGGTATTATGCAGGCTGTAAAAACAGGATTAAGACAGGATAAGTAATGTAATGAATGTACACAGTGACTGAACCAGCAGAATAGTGAGTGCAGCTCTGGGGTATAATACAGGATATAACGCAGGATCAGTACAGGATCAGTAATGTAATGTATGTACACAGTGACTGCACCAGCAGAATAGTGAGTGCAGCTCTGGAGTATAATACAGGTTGTAACTCAGTATCAGTACAAGATAAGTCATGTAATGTATGTACACAGTGACTGCACCAGCAGAATAGTGAGTGCAGCTCTGTAGTATAATACAGGATGTAACTCAGGATCAGTACAGGATCAGTAATGTAATGTATGTACACAGTGACTGCACCAGCAGAATAGTGAGTGCAGCTCTGGGGTATAATACAGGATATAACGCAGGATCAGTACAGGATAAGTCATGTAATGTATGTACACAGTGACTGCACCAGCAGAGTAGTGAGTGCAGCTCTGGAATATAATACAGGTTGTAACTCAGGATCAGTACAAGATAAGTCATGTAATGTATGTACACAGTGACTGCACCAGCAGAATAGTGAGTGCAGCTCTGGAGTATAATACAGGATGTAACTCAGGATCAGTACAGGATCAGTAATGTAATGTATGTACACAGTGACTGCACCAGCAGAATAGTGAGTGCAGCTCTGGGGTATAATACAGGATGTAACTCAAGATCAGTACAGGATCAGTAATGTAATGTATGTACACAGTGACTGCACCAGCAGAATAGCGAGTGCAGCTCTGGAGTATAATACAGGATGTAACTCAGGATCAGTACAGGATCAGTAATGTAATGTATGTACACAGTCACTGCACCAGCAGAATAGTGAGTGCAGCTCTGGGGTATAATACAGGATGTAACTCAGGATCAGTACAGGATAAGTAATGTAATGTATGTACATAGCGACTCCACAGCAGAATAGTGAGTGCAGCTCTTGAGTATTATATGGTATATAAGATAGGTTCAGTATAGGAGAAGTAATGTGATGGATGTACTCCACCAGAATAGTAAATGCGGCTCTGGAGCATGATATAGGAGGTAACTCAGGGTCAGTACATCATGGGTAATACATTTTAAAGGTATTAACAATATTACATTTTTTTATGTAGATTATATCTGTTTAGGAACTTTAAAACCATCTTCACAGATGAACATACTCTTCAATGTGGAATATGGCTGTACACTTTAAAATGTGCACTTTTCTATGTATTTCACATCTCCTAAGACTCTTTCAGATTATCAATTGCAAAACAAAGTCTGTTGAGAACATTTTAAAATTCAGATGATTACTGAAAATGAATATTTTAACGTAATTGCTTGGACTGCGCTCAGCTGAGAACTTTTGAGCTGTTAATTCTGCTAGTGCAACTTTAATTACTCTTATTTAATGCTGCTGTAATAAAGTGATACAGTATGTATAACAGAGTGATCACAAAATGAGCATGGCGATTCATTATACAACACTCGTTGGAATCAGAATGGAGATCTCCTTGGAATTAAGTTCTGAATAAAAGGACATTAAAATATATATTTTAATATGTTTATCGTAATATAAAGGATAAGAGGCAGCTGACAGTACCTCCTTGCCTTCTGTATTTGTTGGGTTCATATATTTACAGTTTTCTAAACCAGAAAAAAAAAAATTCTTCTTCTCCTCCCATCTGCCTCCTTCACTCATGAAAAAAACATCTCTAAACCAAAAAGCTGAAGACAAAACGGACTGGAAACTCAGTGAGTTATCAGGTTCTGCAGCCTATTACATTATATGGAGACAAGAGAGAGAAGGAGTGAGGTACAGATTGTGGAAACAGAAAGATCATGCTGAGCTTTCTAACAAGTCTTTTACCTCATCCTAAGGCTGGATTCCCATTTACACAGCTCAGTACTGTTTGTCTGAGAAATTTTACTTGTTTTTCTTAGTGACAGACAAATTCAGTGGCAGGGGTGAAAAATGGCTCATAGAGTAACCTAAAAAATACTACCAAGTTTTCTATTTGAAATCATTGTTCTCCCTTGAACATAAGTGATAATTAATCTGGAAGAAAAATTTTTAAATGTGAATCTCAAAATATATACTTAGCTCTCAAATCTTATTTTCATTTTTTAATACAATGATATAAATCCCCAGCAAAGACTTTAAGAGAAATTTGTCTAGGAGTCTTCACTACCTGTGTGTTGTACAAAAGTTGCTTTTGTGGTGCACATCAATTTTGTACAAAAAAAATTATAAAATTTAAGAGACTGGCATACGATTAAAATTCTGGTGCAAAAATAGCCAAATATATGAAAAATTTATCAAGAGTTACAGTACGTGTTAGTAAATTTGGTACATTTTAAGGCTCATCACACATAATGAAGTTTCATCAGTGTTTTTCAGTAGAATATCATCAGAGTTTGATAGAAACTGATGGATGTTCCTCCAGCTTCTCCTATCAATCACTCTGTGAAAAATGGGCAGCACATGGATGGCATCCAAGTGGTGTCTGACTTTTTAACGGATCTATAGACTTGCATTGGTTAATGTTGGTCATGGGAACCACCCCATAAGCTATCATCAGGTATGAGTATGAGAGCTAGGCATGATAAACAGGGGTAAAACTTGTACAAAGAAAAACTGATATCTGAATGAGCCCTTACTCTGGTTTTAGACTGTCATACCATATACCAGTCTATGTAAACTTTAACTACTAGAAGTAGTTTATGGCCCTGATTCATAATTTGCGTCTTTTTAGTCACATTTTTTTTTGTCTTGTGGTATTGGTTGATGTTAACTGTGCCAAATTCATCAAAATGGCATACGCGGCTGATGAATTATTTGTAAAGTCAGCAGCAATGTGCTTTTTTATCCAGTCATTATCAATTTTTTTGAGCAAAAAGTCACATCTTTTTCAAAATGGCACAAAAATTGTGACTTTTTGCTTGATGCGCATACAATCACTATTGGCGGTGACTGAGCTAAATTTGTGCCAAACGTTGCACCATTTTAATTAGTTGCAATTGATAAGTCAGACAAAAACATCTGGAAATCCCAAACTTGGACCACAATGGAGAACATAAGAAAAAACAGGCGAAGACGTGTAAAACAGGCTTTAAAAATGGAGCAAACTACAAGAAGAATTAGGAGTAAATGAAAAATAGGCAACATGTGACGCTGAGTCACTTCTTACGGTCAAGCAGTGAGACGGGATAGTCAAAAGTTGGAGGTCAAAAGCCAGGAAGGTATGTCATGAACAGAAGGAAGAGACAAAGGCGTAATCAAGTAAGGTTTTGAGGTCAGAATTCCAGGAGGATAGTGGATCAGAGCAGAAGGAGTTAAACAGATGGATGGTCAGAACGAAGTCCATGGTCAGGTAATGAAAGTTCTACAAACAGAACGCAAGGCACAGAGAGACAAACCACACAGTAGCTCAATGTACGTCTGGCAGAGGTCTAGAAGTAACAGCCCAATTAAGTAGCTTGGCAATCACCTAGGACAATGAACACCTGGAGACAGCTGACACCTCCCAGTCTCGGATTAAACACCCGAACTGTCAATCAACACATCGACAGCTCAGCACTTCCCTGCACCAGACTGGACGACTGAGCTGTCACTAAAAGTACTGACAGCCTCAGGACGCCCCTGTACCAGACTGGAAGGCTGAGCTGTCAGTAACTGCATCCCAGACACACTGAGGGGTGGAACCGTGACACAAAAGATACCAAAACCTAGACAGAAAACAGGGTCAAAAACACTAATTATCAATCAAGGCTGATGGACTTACCTGCATACATCCTACACATTTCAAGGGAACCTGACATGTACCGAAATGCTATTTATCTGCAGATATAGGGGTAAGTAATGTTTCTGGGCATGACAGGTTCCCTTTAAGTGTGTTGCATGTCTGCAGGTATATATCCTGTTTAGCCAAGTAACTGAAACTACAGGAAAAAATTAGATACATTCTCCTTGCAGCCTCTCGCTTCCAGTCATTGATGCGGTGCAGGGAGTGGTTAGTCATCACTGACTATACATTGAGCGTGCTATAATCACTCCCCAGCGCTTTGATTGACAGCCAGTTCTGCATCATGTGTGCAGTGTATGTGTGCAGAGCTGGCTGTCAATGAAGGTGCCGAGCAGTGATTACAGCGTGCTCACTGTATAGTGAGTGGTGACTGCACCACTCCCTGCACCGCTCCGATGACTGGAAGCAAGCGACTCAAGAGTAAAACTTTATTGTCTCCCTGTAGCCACTGCTCCAATGAGCTGGCTGTCAATGAAGGTGCCGAGCAGTGACTACAGCGTGCTCACTGTATAGTGAGTGGTGACTGCACCACTCCCTGCACCACTCCGATGACTGGAAGCAAGCGACTCAATAGTAAAACTTTATTGTCTCCCTGTAGCCGCTGCTCCAATGAGCTGGCTGTCAATGAAGGTGCCGAGCAGTGACTACAGCGTGCTCACTGTATAGTGAGTGGTGACTGCACCACTCCCTGCACCGCTCCGATGACTGGAAGCAAGCGACTCAAGAGTAAAACTTTATTGTCTCCCTGTAGCCACTGCTCCAATGAGCTGGCTGTCAATGAAGGTGCCGAGCAGTGACTACAGCGTGCTCACTGTATAGTGAGTGGTGACTGCACCACTCCCTGCACCACTCCGATGACTGGAAGCAAGCGACTCAATAGTAAAACTTTATTGTCTCCCTGTAGCCGCTGCTCCAATGAGCTGGCTGTCAATGAAGGTGCCGAGCAGTGACTACAGCGTGCTCACTGTATAGTGAGTGGTGACTGCACCACTCCCTGCACCACTCCCTGCACCGATCCAATGACTGGAAGCAAGCGACTCAATAAAACTTTATTGTCTCCCTGTAGTCTCTGCTCCATTAAGCTGGCTGCACAGTGTTTACATGTTATTTATCTGCAGATTAATCCTATAGCTGCAGGTAAATAATGTTTCTGGAGGCGTCAGTAATAAAATAATATGCATAGTGCATTACAAATGCATTACAATAAACCAAGGATTGTGAAGGAAATGATGTATTTTCAGCAACTTCATTATCCTGCAACTGAATAATGCCACAGGCAACAGGGTAGGAAATGAAACTTTCTTAAATGAAACTTTCTTAACATTTCCTTCCTATAAATAAATTATTACAATTGACAGCTAACATGTTGAAACACAGCATCAGCGATCTGGATTGTACATTTGGAAAACAAAACATTATGTCCAGAAAATTCAAAATTTCATTCAATGGTATATATATTTGCAGAATCTTAAAGAGATTGTCCGAGTCATCACAGCACGCCTAGTGCACACTGTCAGGATTCTCTGGTGGCGTCACCAGGAGCAGGTGGGTGAATGACTGCAAATATGTGATTTTCATAAATCCGGTCACATGTCCACTAGACGTGCGCAGTCTCACTCAATATAAGCAAATTGAGCAAGGCCAGACACGTCTAGTCTGAATGTGGCTGGAAATATGCAAATCACATACTTGTAGTAGTCACATGACTGCCTGCTCCTGGAGAAGGCACCGGAGTATGCTGACAGTGTGCACTATGCACGCTGTGAGGATTCACAAGTCTGCAGTCACTTTAGCCCCAACCCTTCACAAATACAATGCACAGTACATGAAAGGGGAAAACCATCAAAGGTAAAAAAAAAATGTATTACAATTTATAAGCTATTGGAACTCAGGAGGCCATTTGGGAAGACACTGCTTAAGGAAAGGATACAGACGAGTGACCTCCTACCTGTGACTTTCCAACTGTTGTAAAACTACAACTACCAGCATGCCCTGAAAGTCTTGAGACATAGAAACCACTGATATAGACCGTGAAGTCCCACTGGCTGAGATTTACACTATCAATCAGTGTAACGTTCATTATAATACTACCATTGTTCTTACACATAGTTCTCATTTCTAGCCTGATCGTGCTCCTTCCATAATAAAATTCTTATAATTACAGAAAAATAAGAATATTTATCCACTGGAAGCAAATGGCCCGAATGAATGGAGAATTCCCTTTAACAGTGGGGTGTAATAAAATAATTAGAATATGAAATTATAAAGGGAATTCATCTGCATGATAAATAGAGACAGATCATTACATTCTATGCATTTCTGCCGTTAGGAGCTTCGCCTGTCTGTATTAGCATCTCCGCCATGTATGAAAAGAATCAATTATTGTTATTACTGCCTCCATGGAATTATCTTTTTAGATATTAGGAAATAAAATATAGATATTCATAAATATAGGGCGAGTTCAGTACCTTGTACCCCACATTTCCATTCAGTAAAGATTGATTTAAAAGGTCGCAATTTTCAATTTTCAATTTTGCCCATAGCAAATAATTAGAGCTCGGTTTTAGTTTCCTAAAGGGGCTGTATGAAACTATAGAAAAGGTCTGTGATTCCAATTACAGCATCAGTCTTTGTTTTCGTCCGTACCTGGTATGGAACATCAGCCACATTCACATGAAAGGGACTGAGCTGCAATCACAGACAAAGGCAGGAATGGGTTAGGGCAAGTGCAAGAGCGATCAGACAAAAGATCGGATCACACTCTGACCAATGATAGTCTATGGGGCCTTGCAAATGTCTGATTTGTTTCTCAGACTGACCATGTCAGAGGAAAAGAATCGCATCATCTACGAGTTTGAGCCATGCAAATCAATGAGTCGGTGGAAACCATCAGATAACGCTCAGATGACATCTGAGTACTGTCCGATTTCCACCGACTGACACAAAGGAGAAGAAGGAGACATTTTTTTCTCCATCTTCTCATCTGTTCACACTCTGATCATACTCTGATCAGCGTGTTATTTTCTTAATTGGCCCGATTCTTTCAGATGAGAGAATATATGGCTGTCTGCACCTGCCCTTACTATGAACATCAGGCATTTGCCTAGGGGCAGGCGATATTTGCCATTGGAGGATATTCAAAAGCTGACAATTAAGTCTACCATGTGTAACACAGGTAATTGGATGCAGCAACACAGAGGCGCAGAGCAAGGGTTAACAGAGGTAATCAGTTGTCTGATTTAATAGTTACAGGGCAAAATCTCCTCGCAGGGAGCAACAGGGGATAAATCAGATTTATGCTAGAAAATACAAAAGAATGGAACAACTTACGGTGGCAATTTATATGTATGTCTGTTTCACGTAGCGTGAGTCCGGTGCTTGCCACTTCCTCTGGGATGAATGCTGGATGCCGGCTGAGGCCGCTGCTGAGGTCTTCCGGCCCCCCCGCCTAACAAATCAGTCTCCTCTCTTCTGGCAGTAGCGGGCGGTCACCGGTCTGAACCTCTGAGCCCCAAGTCCGTTACGCTGCTCTGCAGCCAGGAGTCTTTCACAGCAATCTGCCACTCGGCATGCACTCCGCTGTCCCCCCCGGTCCTTTCGGCACCCATCCCTTATCGCTGCCGCACGACCTATCGCTACTCGTGGCACGACGCAGGTCCTCACTCTCACTTCTCTCTGGCGGGAACCCCCTCTCTTTTCCCACGCAAAACTCCTTATACTCCTCTAGCTCACTAAGCCCCCTCTCTGCAGGTCATGGGTCTCCTCCGTCTTCAATTTCCTTCCCCCTGCAACAATAGGCTCAGCCCCAGCAGTTCCAGACCCGGTGCCCTGTCAGCACCCACAGCCCAGTCTTCTCCCTTACATATGCATATTGATGTTGACCAAATCTAAACTCCCCCTATTGGGGAGAGAAGGATTAAGTGGATGGATTTCAAAACACCTGATCCTTTTGTTCTCAAAGGAAATACACAGATGACTCTCCTTTGCCCAATGAGAATACCAGCATGCTCAACATGTCTACGATGGGCCGGTGGCCTTAAAATGTTATTACCAAAATCAAGAAAGGGGAAAACTTGATGATGCTGGGATCCCAAGATCGGGTTCCTGGAATCCCAAAAATGAAGTTCTGCAGCCCCATCTCGAAAAAAGCAGATGTGTGAATACACAGCCTTCGCTCGATTCATTGTCAATGCGGCTGAAAGAAATAGCCCTTGGCTTTCTTCAGCAGTCCAATAGGCAATGAATGAAGAGGAGGTCAAGCACATGCACTTCTCCATACAAGACGGAGCTGCAAAGCCTTGTTCTTTAGGTTTTAGAACTCCACTCTCAGGATTGCTGGAGGTGCCAGAGGTCAAACCCAAAGAGATCATCAAACTATTCCTTATCTTATGGATAAGGGATAACATGATTTCGGTAATAATCCTTTAACTATCAAACTGGGTAATGGGCACATTAATAACTGAGGTCTCACATGTTTAGAGGATCCCAGACACTAAAAATTTATAACTATAGGCAGTTAATTCGGGTTTCATTCTGGAGAATCAAAAATGCTATCTCCCAATTATGGTACTAGACTGACCTGCTTAATTTAGGAAAATGTTTGGCTTTAGTACTACGCTAAAGTAAATCATATCTGCAGTAATTCTTATCTAAATTCTTACTTTTCCCTCATAGTTTTGGACAATTGCCTTCCACAACCACAAGTTTTGTTGCCACTGGCTGAAATTCCTGTCTGATAGGTTGGAAAACCTCCGGCATAAGACTAGAAGGTTTATATATAATAAGGATTACGGTTTTCTGCAATTCCATTTATTTCCATAACCATAAAGGTCATCAACTTGGGTTTTTTTTAAGCTTGTGGTTATAATGTGAATACAAATAAGTAAAGGTATTTCTAAACATCAAACAATTTCCCTTAAATTAAACAACGTGTCAGAAAAATCAAGAGGATGGAAAGGTCTGATCATATCTCACACCACATCATGGCTTGTTTGCCAGTAATGTGATGGCCAAATGTTATTCTACCAGAGCAACTTTACTGTGAAAATAAACATACCAGAATAACTATGAAAAATGAAGAATCCATTTATTATTTTTGTAAAAAAAAATTCTAAAAAGGAAAAATTGACATTGAGGGCCATGGCCAGGGCAAGAACTATGTATATTACAGCCCTGATGGTTATCTGTGGGTTTCATGGTTAGATTGATAGGACACTGAATACCCTTTTATTACCAAGGTTGCCTACCTGATTCTGGACAAATTATCAAAACATACTCTATGGCTCTAATAATAACAGTATATTTAGATTGTAGGGAGAGTTAAGTCCCTCTTGCGGACACTGTGATGATTACTTCCAGCAACACATATAAGAAGACATAGTCCCAGGGTCTTAAACGATGGGAGTCTTCACAGAACAGTCTGGACAGAAGCCCCAGTGTGACAGCAGAAGGTTAGGACCCACTGTGTCACTGGCCGGGTTTACACTGGAGGGGCATAACTAAAGTGGCTACCTGGTTTTCACTAGAGCCTATGATGGTAAGGACATACTTGGGACATTAGGGTAGTCACCAAGTGCCACTCCAGGGCAATGCCCGGACCTGCAGCAGCTGACCGAAGGGTCAGAGGTAGAACACGAGGTACAGGATCAAAGACAGAGACGTGGTCAAACAGTCCGAGGTTGGGGCGGTCAACACAGGATTAGAATATGAAGCTGGCGTCTGGAGCAAAGAGGTCACATGAAACAAGAGAACATGTCTGGTCGGTAACAGGAGACCCCAAGCAAACATGCAATTTGACTTATTTCTAGAGACACACTGCAACTATGAATCTAAGTTCAGGCAAGGTGTGAAGGGAGGAGCTGCCTAATATATCCCCTACTGGCAGGAGACAAGCCAAGGAAGCAAAACTCTGCAGGACACAGCAGGGTTAAATTTCTGCAAAGTTAAGCCATGCCTTCCTATAGCCAGGTGGAAACATCAGGAGGAGCAGCAGTGCTTGGAGCATTACAAAGCGCAGCTCAGCCAGAGGGCCTGACAAGGAAAGGAGCAGATAGTGGTCCAAGGACCTCAGTGTTTTTACACCCAGCAAAAAGAAGGGTCATGCCAACTTTGCAGTAACCATTTTACAGATTACTTGGCTTCCATATTAACTCTCTCAATAGTTCAATAACACCTGTAATTTCCTAAATAATAAAGAAAAGCCCTTTTTAAATTTCTAAAAATTATATATTTAAATTTTGGTTTTCATCTTTTAAGTTTTTGTTTTTTAAGTGACAAATTACTTTTAATTTCCTTTTTAAAGTTAATTTAATTGTCTAGTCAACAAGATTACCAATTAGTTTCAGGTGGCAAGAGGTAACTAAACTTTCTTGAGGGGATGCTGCCGAGAGGACAATCGTTAAAAATCTATCTTCATGTATTTGAGATTAAACTGAACCCACGCTGTCATGATGATAACCATGCTCTGCTACCATGGTTGGCAAAATCAGTAACTTCATCTTATCAATAAATGTAGATTGATAAGTAATGTCAGCCAGCAGTCATTCAGACTACAAGAGGTCGGTATTCTGATGGAATCCTCTATCTACCCAGAATCTGAGCACCTTCACTTATAAAGATCCCCTAAGAAATAAACCTTAGTGGTAGTGACGGTCTCTAAAGTCAACGTCAATTGTGTTTCTCTTCTGCTAGTACCGTTAATAAATTGAGCAGTGGAGCATCCTGTGGTACACTTTGGGTATGTACAGACAATGTCTTTTTCAGGTGGATTCCATTTAGAACCCACCGGAAAAAGGAGTAACACAAAGTGCCAAAAAGAATGAACATATGCATAGCAATTAGATTGATTCATGGGACTCTGATCCAGTGTCCAGGTTGGAGGTACTTGACGACTAGATGATGAGTCCTGCAAATTTTTTACCTTCCGGAAACCCTGACATGCATTTTGATTAGCCAGGGCTGGTGCGACCTCATCTGTGTGCCATGTCTCACAGATGAAGTTGCTCCAGCCCTGACAAATAAAATGCCACACCAGTGACGTTGAGAGATAAGAGATTCGCGGGACTCCCCGTTTAGCCGCCATGTACCACTGACCTAGGCGCTGAACCAAAGACCCGCAAATCGATCCGCTCATCTCTAATAGCAATGTAAAACCAACAATGTTGTGCATATGTGTCGTATATTTTCCTTTGGAAGCCTGAAGCAGTGAATGAAGTGACTGGTTCATTCGTCTGGTAACTTCCGCTTGGAATCCGCTCACTATGAATACGTAAATTGAAAAAAGAATCAGCTGTCACAAAAATTGTGAGAAAAGACAAAGACTCTTGAGAAAAAACACCCCGCAATTTTCTGAAGCTTCTTTTGCAAGAAAAACTCAGTGGGTATGTCGGCGTCTAAAAACACCATGAGCACATATCCTTTACGACATGTCGGACACTATTGGTAAATATCTAATTTCCATTATTATATCCATTATCCTGCAGTTTTCTACCTGGTTCTGATTTTGTGTCTTTTTAGAACAGACTATATAGCATTATCAACTCTGTATAAACAGCGCAGCAGAACATGTCACAGATATTGCCTAATAATGCTACAAATTTTCCATTGTGTGGCCATTTTCTGGAAAACTACAGTAAGCACAGAACGAGTTTTCAGTCCATTCCTTCAGATATTTTTCTATAGATTTTGAAAAGATTTCAGCTGAAATGTCAAAGGAAAATAATTCAGGCAAATGGTTTCGTAAAGCAAAGTGAATCGACGAGGCTTTCTGATAAATCAGTTTTTATTGCAGGAATTCAGAAGATATGCAATTAGTTACACAGCTGGTAATATTAAAGGCTGGAAGATATCGCAGACACTGACAGGCGGAACCCAGGCAGAATGAAACGAAATTACTGCAAAGAAATGCCATGAAATGCTGCGTTTTGTTTTTGTCTGAGAGGTTTCTTTTAAGTCCAAGATCGAGTGGAAAAGCCAAAAGTGAAATGAAGGTGACAAGAAATAAAGAGCGAAAGAAAAAAGTCACTCATGTATAGCAAAGTCACAGATTTTTTTTCAGTATGGCCAAGCTGAAGTTTTTGCAGGAATGACTGCAGCCTTGAGCACAACTTGGCTTTGTTCAAATACAGCATTGCAAATTAAAACGTGAAAAAAACTACATTAAAACAAAGAACAATTAAAAATTACCTAAAGTATGAAAAAATTAAATTTCTTTTTAGATAAGTTTAACATGATAAATCTAAATAATAAAGCCGAATTTAAAAAACCTCAAAAATTAAGTATAAAAATAAATGAGTAAAAAAACAACAAAATGACCTAGTAACTTAGAACATGGAAAATAGAATTAACATACATCTAAGGGGTCTTCCTCCTCCCATGCTTTATATCTATCCCAGTTGAGCACGTGCCCGTATACCATCCAATCCCAAAGTCACCTCTGAACGCCGATCCCACTCATGGTTTAATGACACCACGAGCAAGACCCTTCTGTCTTCTTGTGATGTCACGTCAGATCCACCATTTTTCAAGGCTTTGAGTTCTGATATAATGTCATAAACGGAGAGGTAAGAATGAAGTAGTGTTAGAAAAAGTGTCTGGGGAAGGTGGATCAAATGCCTTTCAGGGTGTATTTAAGGGCAACCGGTCACAAGGTTTCCCCGTATAAAGTACGGCCACAATACTAGATTTCTGTAAAAAAAGTCTCCAATCCTCTCTGCAGATCCATTTATTAGACCAGCAGACAGCGCGGTCCGGTCCGATGGGTGTTGCTTGTCTAGCCCCAACATCTCCTCTCGTTCTTCAGTTGCTGTCCATCTTCCTTGCTTCATGCTGATGGAGCAACCTGCGTCATCCACACAGTGTCCCTGATCCTACACTTCTCTCTGACCAGGACTGTAATGCACATGTGCTGGGAAAAAGGTCAAAGAGCACTGGTGACCCAGCAGTAAAACCAGTGAATGCGCACTACAGTACTTTGTTCTGCCCTCAGCAACGTGATTGACGGACAATGTGTGGATGATGTAGAATGCGGCATCCACATGAAGTAGGGAAGGAAGACGGCGGTTGAAGAAAGAGAGGAGGCGCCAGATCAAAACCAGCAACGCCCATTGGACTGGAACGCAACATCTGTGAGCATAATAAAAGCTCTTTTTGGGGATCTGCAGAGGGGATTGGAAAATATTTAACATCATTCTAGTATTCTGTAAAAGAGGACCTAATGGTGGTGGCCATACGTTATATGGAGAAAACCTGGTGAGCGGTTCCCTATAATTTTTTGGGTTGTGGACACAAAAATAACGTTGGGGAATCTCATTATATTCCATTTGCCTCAGTAAAAATGTTATGACTACCATATAATTTTCTCAGTCTCGTTAGTGGTAAAATCCTAGTGGTGAGCTTGTGGCTACAGGCCACAAAAAATTGCCTGCCCCCCAAAACATTATCCGCCTGAAGAAAAACGTGATAAATTCTCATATAATCTAATTTTTTTTTTATTTTTCTGTTTTAAATTCAGTGATTGAAAAAAAAAAGAAATGTCCATTAGCCTAAAAACACATTAAATCAATAGACACAGCTGCTCCAAAGCCTGGAAAGTAAGTGACCCAAAGGTGTCATCCGGAATAAAACAAAAGATGGTCAATATGCTATTCTGTTCCACTGACATATTTATAACACCATGCCTGAGAAGAACGGTCTGTAGTTTCATTGCATCCCATAAATAAATCTACATGGGGGCATTGTTTTACATTCGGCTGGGCGCTAGGGTCAGAGATATCACAAGTTGTATGTTCTTCTACGTCCATTGTAGTTAATCAAGACTCGAGGAAATCAATAGCCAAGTCCAATTGAAACAATTCCCTTGGTTCTTTGGTAGAAGGCTCGCGTCTCGTGGATTCATCCTGAATTCCGAGGGAACATATTTCTTTCTTTTATTTCCGCTTCCAGCCTGAATATAAATTAAGGTGCTTGACCTTTATTTCTTCTCTGGGGTCTTATGGGAGCAAAAATGAAATCTTCTATCTTGCTTTATATTTCAGAAAATGTTTTGAATATGCTATAATTGAACAATTAACTCGTACGTTCTCCCAACTTCTTAATTTTTAGACTGTGTCCACGGTGGAAATGGAGCATGTAGGTGGAAATAAGAGTTGAGAAAAGGCTTCGTTCTGCCAAGCCTCCTCACCCTTACTCTGCTATCAGCTAATTGACAATTTGACCTCCATATTCTGAGACAGACTGTTGGGAATCGGCTGCCTGGTAACCTCATGGCATTTGTAGATGTTAAAGGGAATCTGTCAGCAGGATTTCACACCCCAAACTATTTATATGCGAATGGACCTCTTTCGAAGACAATTCCAGCAATATCTTTGCATGGCCAGTCCGTTCCTCCATTATTGAGAAATCAGTGTTTGAATTGATATAGACATGTGGCTGAAGAGCTATTTGTAGATCTGAAGCCTCTGTCACTCCAGCTCTGTTCCCTGCCCATTGTCGCCTCCTGCTTGTATGATGTATCCTTTACCTGTAGCCACACAGCATAGAAAATGTCAGTCAAGCAGGAGGCAGCTCTACGCAGGGAATAGAGCTGGAGCGACAGAGGCTTCAGATCTACAAATAGCTCTTCAGCCTCATTTGCATATACATTCAAATGCTGATTTCTCAGTAACAGATGAAGGGACTTCTCATGTAACGGTATTGCTGGACTTGTCTCTGAAAAAGTTACATGCACATATAAATAGTTTGGGGGTGGGGGGACAGATTCCTTTTAACATAAACCCCCACACATTTATGGCTCTTGGACGAGTCAGACTCAAAATATGAGCTCAAGTGATCAAGAATGGGTGTCAGTTGTATAGGTTTGACATGATTTTCAACACATGAGATTGGAGATAGCTCTGATCCAGGCAGTTTAACATCTTAGATGCTATAACCAATAGCAACTGTAGCATTTAAGTAGTTGGACAGAGGGAGATAGCTCCCTCTGTCGGCCAACTGATGACCCTGCAATGTGATGTTCTACAGCACTAGCCCATTCTGTTAAGAGACACATTTAATCCTGGTAACCTAAAATGGTTCAAGCTTGGGACAAAAGTCTTCAGTCGCTCAATGTGACTGCAGACTGACGAATCACCAATCTGCATACTAGCGGTCACATTCCGACTAGACTCATCAGGGTTCTTTCAATTAGCTTCTACTGAAAGAAGCTGAATGTGTCTGCAAGTATGCAAATTGCATAAATGTGGTCACGTGACTGCCGACTCGGACCGGGAATCATGACCTAGAGTGACTGCAGGCTTTTATACCAAGCCTGGGCGACCCCTTTGAAGGGTGGTTGGGAAGTTAACATTCATCCCCCATGTATGTTTCTCATTATTGTACAGATTAAAGAGGTAGAAGGCAATCATTCTGTAATCACCTATGATCGGAGGAGTTTTAAAGTAATTTTTACCCAACATGCATCAGTAACGCTATTAAAACACCTGATGGCAATTTATGTAACAGGTGCTTTTGTCGTCAACCATTAGACAAAGTGGTTATTGTTATAAAATAGGCTTTAAATGGAGAGTTTTGGTTATTAGAGATACTTTCTTCCCGTCAGCTGTGCATTACATTAAAGCAAGTTACATCTTGAAAAGCATATAAAATAATGATGATTATATTTTTTTTAATTTTTTTTTAACCGCTTGGATTTTGGGGGGTTTTCAGGGAGAAAGAACTCTCATTAATCCTGCGTACAGTCAGAGAATCCAAGAACTGTCTCTTCTATATAACGGGGGATTAACTACGTGTCAACAAGTCTGTATCCCTGAACCTCAAGTAATGACAAAGATCAATTTAATGCGCCGGTCTAAATTCCTTAAGACGCGCTGAACAGTAAGGATAAGCGGATCCTGACTATTTCTCATTATAAAGTTTTAAAACAAAGTTATAAATTTGTCTCCATGTATTTATTAAAAGTTCTTTCATTTTGGGAGGTACTGTAATTTTTTAAAAGGTCTATAGTCTGTAGTTATCTAGGGCAAATTCCCAAAATTCCAATAAGTTTGGATATTTTTATCCCTTGTGAGCTACAATAATTTTTGGAATTTTCCGTTAGTGTGGACGCCTTGTCAGGGCTTTTTCATGCATTGAGGAACAAACATTAGATAACTGGATATTAGATGGTTGCATCTTTTTTCATTTTGGTTAGTTTAGTAGGGTGTCTTGTATGATCCCTACTTTTATATGAGTTGGGATGGGTTTTGTATTTGTTTAGGGTTTCTCTGTATTTATTTATTGGGTTTGGTATTGACTTTAACGTAAAAGGGTGGTCCGAAATACAATTTAATCGCTGGATCAGATCAGTAGTAACGAGCCGGCAACAGAGCGTACTGTCAGTATGCGTTATAAGATGAATATCCGGAGAGCACAAACATCACTTGCCGGCGGCGGCGCTGATATCTGCACACCAGGTATTCAGCTTACAACACGCACTGCTCGTACGCTCTGTTGCTGGCTCGTTACTAATGATCTGAGCTGGCGACAGAGTGCACTGTCATTGTGCACACCACACTGAGACTAGCCGTGCGCATGTAACGGAGGGCAGCAATAATGCTTCATTTCAGGAAGGAGGCAGCCTTGCTCCTGATGAGGCTTCATTTGAGTTTCCCAGCATGCACTGGGAATTCCCAAACAAAGTGTCATCAAAAAGGAAGTTGTAAAGAAAAACAAAAGAAGTTTGATAGTGTATTTAGGGAAGGATAGGGAAATTTAACGAAAGCATATTAGAAAATAGATTAGAACATGGCATTAAATAGATAAGGATTTAGGATAAAAAGTAATTTGAATTTTGGACCACCCCTTTAAGGAGAAAATGTAGGTCTACAAGGTCTAATATGTGCTCTGTATTACATCTTTTGCTCTGATTAATAAGATTTAGAGAGAGATAGACAAGATTATATATACTATTGCAACTAAAAAAGATTCCATTTAAAGGGTGGTCAGGCTGTGAGGTGCAAGTCTGCAGTCACTCTATGTGACTGCAGACCTGTGAATCCTTACAGTGTGCAGTGTGTGCAATGTCAGGATTCTCCGGTGCCAACACCTGGGGCTGGGGGATGTATGACCACAAGTAAGAGACTTGCATACACGCGGTCACATGCCAACTAGATATCCGCAGCCTCCTTCAATACAAGTGAATTGAGACAAAGTCGGACATGTCTAGTTGCAATGTGGCCGGCAGTATGCAAACAGCATATCTGCGGTAACATGACTGCTAGGGAGATCATGTGCAACTTGCAACTTCCAGCAAATTTCTTTCACTTCAATGCTGGATTCACAGCCACACAGCTCAGTACTGCTTTATAATGTCATGTATGCCACATGAGCTACATAGAGAAAGGAGATTGGGATTACGTATTTCCTACGTATAGGGACTAGTTAAAAAGAAAATATAAGGCATGCACAGTACATGGACTAGTCTCCACACACTCCATAGAGAACTGAAAATTAGAGACAGAGCCTACAGAGGAGAAAACTAGAGAAAAACACAGGATACAAGTCATATAATATCCAGAAATAGTGAAATTCATCATATACACACAAATGACGGCTTATCCTGAAGTTAGCGGTAACAGCAGCTACTCTTTATTAAAGAGTGTTGTAATAATGGAGCTTTGAGCCCTCTTTGTCCATGGATCCTAAATCACTGTTGCCGGTATGGTCAATCTGCCGCTTAGTACCTCATGTTATTTACACGTACTACTACTATATATTTTCTTACTGCAGGGTATTGGCATATTGCACTTATCCTCGGTTTAACCCTTGTGTCATGCAGCGCCCCCTAGGCTCCGCAATAGACATCACACAGTGTATCCTGTCCCATCTGTAGATTATTACATTTTTCTTTTCTCGTTTATTATACATACTGTGTTCATTTAAAAAAAAAAGTATGATGACACTTTCCATTAGAAAGTAGATGTTATTTGCTTGTACATTAATTAGGCTTCGTAATCAGCAGAACATATGTTTGATTATTTATACAGTATTCCAATGGCAGGTGTATGAGAAGAACACAGTGTATTACTGATGAGCAGTAAGTGCTGGGAAATGGGTGATCCATATACAATGGAGATGTACGCAGCAGGTGTGCTCATACATTATAGGATGAAAGTAGGAAAGAAACTTGTACCAGTTTCATAAAAGCGTCTTATTTAGGTATTTGATAAAATTGTAGAAGATATCATGATGGAATTGGGGGTGCAAGTTCTGTGTGCGCAGGCTAGTGGTCCTCCATATATAAAGGCAGGTTATGTGTCCTAACAGCTACCACTTGTCAGACACAATACAGGTTAGAAATAACAAAAGACTGACGGGCACATCCAAGCTAGTGTGAATAGGTGCATACTAGGAGCAGCCACCTCCATATAAAATATACAGAAAAAGTTGCACTCTATCGTGCTAAAACATGTCAATGTGAAATATACGAAATATGAATAGCAATACTGCTTCGGAATACTAGGAAAAAATGAGACGCTTAGCACATAATTTAGCCAATTCATGCAAGTCAAGTAATTACAGCAGGATCCCACCTACCCATAAATGCAGGCTTTGCTGAGAGAGGTGTCCACATTCGTCCAGGAATTCAGACTTCAGTCTGGGAGAGGTATTCATACTAGATACAGTACAGATCAAAAGTTTGGACACACCTTCTCATTTAAAGATTTGTATTTTCATGACTATGAAAATTGTACATTCACACTGAAGGCATCAAAACTATGAATCAACACATGTGGAATTATATACATAACAAAAAAGTGTGAAACAACTGAAATTATGTCTTCTATTCTAGGTTCTTCAAAGTAGCCACCTTTTGCTTTGATGACTGCTTTGCACACTCTTGGCATTCTCTTGATGAGCTTCAAGAGGTAGTCACCAGGAATGGTTTTCACTTCACAGGTGGTACAAAGAAACTGACTCACATGAGGACCGCCCCAGGAAAGGAATACCAAGAGTCACCTCTGCTTCTGAGGATAAGTTTATCCGAGTCACCAGCCTCAGAAATCGCAGGTTAACAGCAGCTCAGATTAGAGACCAGGTCAATGCCACACAGAGTTCTAGCAGCAGACACATCTCTACAACAACTGTTAAGAGGAGACTTTGTGCAGCAGGCCTTCATGGTAAAATAGCTGCTAGGAAACCACTGCTAAGGACAGGCAAAAAGCAGAAGAGACTTGTTTGGGCTAAAGAACATAAGGAATGGACATTAGACCAGTGGAAATCTTTGGTTTGATGAGTCCAAATTTGAGATCTTTGGTTCCAACCACCGTGTCTTTGTGCGACTCAGAAAAAGTGAACGGATGGACTCTACATGCCTGGTTCCCACCGTGAAGCATGGAGGAGGAGGTGTGATGGCGTGGGGGTGCTTTGCTGGTGACACTGTTGGGGATTTATTCAAAATTGAAGGCATACTGAACCAGCATGGCTACCACAGCATCTTGCAGCGGCATGCTATTCCAGCCGGTTTGCGTTTAGTTGGACCATCATTTATTTTTCAACAGGACAATAACCCCAAACACACCTCCAGGCTGTGTAAGGGCTATTTGACCAAGAAGGAGAGTGATGGGGTGCTACGCCAGATGACCTGGCCTCCACAGTCACCAGACCTGAACCCAATCGAGATGGTTTGGGGTGAGCTGGACTGCAGAGTGAAGGCAAAAGGGCCACAAAGTGCTAAGCATCTCTGGGAACTCCTTCAAGATTGTTGGAAGACCATTCCCGGTGACTACCTCTTGAAGCTCATCAAGAGAATGCAAAGAGTGTGCAAAGCAGTCATCAAAGCAAAAGGTGGCTACTTTGAAGAACCTAGAATATAAGACATATTTTCAGTTGTTTCACACTTTTTTGTTAAGTATATAATTCCACATGTGTTAATTCATAGTTTTGATGCCTTCAGTGTGAATGTACAATTTTCATAGTCATGAAAATACAGAAAAATCTTTAAATGAGAAGGTGTGTCCAAACTTTTGGTCTGTACTGCATGTAGGGACCCATCCATTTTGAGACCACCTTGACGTTGGTTGATGGGCTTGTTGAATTGGCCAAATTATGTGCTAAGGGTCTCATTTTTTCCTAGTATTCAGAAGCAGTATTGCTATTCGTATTTCATATATTTCACATTGACATGCTTTAGCAAGATAGAGTGCAACTTTTTTTGTATACAATACAGGTTAGGTGATAAATGTAATGTCCTTGGGAACCAGCAAATGCTAGAACATGACCCACGCTCCCCGAGCCCCTCCATTCTGCCTTACTGCACCTCCTCCAGCTCCAATGAATGCCCATAGCACTACAGAAACAGCCAGACGCTATTTCTTTCTCCTTGAGTTTGGATGTACAGGTATCTTGTTTGTTTGTCCTTATTGTGGTCAAGCTACGAGAAGGAATGGGAGCCTCGAGATACTAGTGCTAGTGATCAGTGGAGTCCCAGGGATCAGACATTTATTGCTTATCCTCTGGAATAGGGAGCGAGACTTGTTAATCAACTCTAGCCGGATCTAAAAAATAAAAAATAAAAGAAGTCAGGGATCCTTGACTCCTCTCCATTTCTGGCTCACTTTTTAAACTATGGTGGAATTTAACATGCACTATAAACCAGTTTTCAGGCAGATACACGTATTTCAACTTTTGGCCTTTTTTGACATCCCACCCAACCACGACCCTGCAGATTCAATTATAACTTACATCAGAAAGCTGTGTTATTTATAGCAGAAAACTATTCCAGCTCTCAGATTCTACTGCACGGGAAGCACAAAAATATTGTCAAATTAATTAAAACTTTTCTTCCAAACTGGCCATTGTTTAAGAAAATGTTTATGTATATGCTTTAAAGAAATGTTGAGCCAAGAAGATGATTATACATTTCCTTTAAAGAAACACTCCAGTGTTTTTGTAAGTTCCCCTTCCTTTAGCTACCAGTAATGTATGTTCAGTGTATGTAGTAAAATTCTTTGTTGCTTTCGCCTGCCGTTTGCAGCGCTGCTCCTATGCTCATCTGCATCATGTGACCTTGTCGGCTTATGCAGCCATAGAATACTTCCTTTTTTTAATAATTTTTAGTAAGAAAGCCTCATTCTGATTCTCTTAGACTTAAACTGAGAAAGTGACTTCTGGCCCACTCAGAACACACTGTGTGAGCTGGCTGGTCCCAACAGAGATCACATGTTGCAGGAGAAGGACTGGAGCAGCGCTGGAAATGGCAGAAGGTAGCAACCGGTAATTATTTTAATGCACACACTGAATTTGCATTACTGATAGCCAACAGATTTTGAAAAAAATGCTGGCTTAGGACTTTAAGTCCTATTCCATGAATGGATTAGTACCCCCTGTTACACAAATATAGGGGAGAAATGTATTATTTCTAGCACACCAGCGCACACATGCTGTTAATGAATCTGACATTTTATTAATACAATTCTAGATTGGACCTATTTTCTTATCTGTCCCTAGTTAGAAAACTTTTGTGAGCTTTACTAAATTAATTGACATGAACTTAAAGCTCCTTCAACTTTCACCCTTACATATATCTCCAGGATGTTTTTCTGGAAACACACACTTATAGGTGCCATAGTTATCCTTTTCCTTAGCCAGGAAAAAGATTAGGTTTTCTGTCATAGTTCTCCATTTAAGTACTGTAGCCAAGCTAGTGTGGCATGTTGGTGCGCCGTGTGGAACTTAGCACTTGGGGCACATGAACCTCAATACTCCTATCCTTAACATTGGTCACCAATATGTGAATGGACCAAATCCGACCACCCACCAGTCAGAAGAATTAAGAGGAAGCTTATTATTTTTACCGGTACAATGGGGCATCTGTAAATTGGACTGTGTCTGATATTGCTGCTTAGACAAGCACTATGGCCCCTTTGTCCTGAGCATCCAGATCTGGTCCAGATATGGATCACTCATTGAGAGCCAAGGCAAATGATGGGCTATTAAGGTCCATTCTTGGAAAAAATTAATGCCAGGAGTGTATAAATTGTAGTTTAACTTTTATCATGAGCTTCTATTGCTCCATCATCTGTGTATCCCGAGATCTTAATTTCTCCAGGTTATTTTGACCAATGGCCAAACTCTATGTTGCGCACAGATTGAAATGAGAGCTGAAGTGAAGGAACAACACGCTTAGGTATCACGAAAAACATCTTCTCTTTAAGCTTTTTCAACAACAAAATCAATTGTTTTCAGGCAGAGCGCCAGAGTATTCTGCCAAGCTCCGACAGCTACATTGACTATCAGTCAGACGGCAAATTGAGATCAAAGTTCTGTACACAAAATAGAAGCCCACGTATGATCCAGCACTCCAATACATTATAGGGTACATTACAAGGGTTTACGGCACTAGACCACGCTCGTCTGGGCATTAGTGATTGGTCTACAAATCACTACGTAAATGATGTTACCCTAACCCTTTCCTTACTGTTCAATACTTTTTAAAGTCCTATTTATTATTATTATTATTATTATTATTATTAATTTACATAGCACCATTAATTCCATGGTGCTGTACATGAGAAAGGGGTTACCTACAGAGTTATATATATTGTAAGCAAATTTACATTGACAGACCGGTACAGACGGGAGAGGACCCTGTGCGAACTTACGTTCTACGGGTGAATTTAAGCTTCACAATGAGAACAAGTGAATGAATTGGTACTCCATGACCCAAGTTGAACATAAAATGTAAACTTGAAAAGTAATTTACCATTTAAATTTATTGAATATCAACTAATGTAGATCAGATATTGCTTCAGAAAAATGTAAAACAAAAAAAAACAACTAATGAAAAATGGCCTGGGCAAAAAATTATGATACCCCTAAAAAAGATTGAAATTAATTTGATCATAGGAATTTGTTAAACTAAAGTGTGTCCTGTTATTAGCATTACATGTGTCTACAAACTTGTAATCAGTCAGTCTCCCTAGTTAAAGGGTGAAAGGTAGTCACTGTGCTGTTTGATATCATGGTGTGTACAACACTGAGCATGGAGCAATTAAAGCTAAGGAGAGAGTTGTCTCAGGAGAGACGAAAGAAAATTGTATAAAAACATGTTAAATGTAATGGCTATAAGACCATCTCCAAACAGCTTGTTCCTGTTACTATAGTTGCACATATTATTCAGAAGTTGAAGGTCTATACCCTATCTATCTGACTGGAGATACCAGGGTTCTGAGGTAAGAAGAGGCTACTCACACTGCTGTCCACCCTATCTATCTGATCTAACACTGGATATACCAGGGTTCTGAAGTAAGAAGAGGCTACTCACACTGCTGTCCACTCTATCTGATCTAACACTGGATAGCAGGTTTCTGAAGTAAGAAGAGGCTACTCACACTGCTGTCCACTCTATCTGATCTAATATTGGATACCAGGGTTCTGAAGTAAGAAAAGGCTGCTCACACTGCTGTCCACCCTGTCTATCTGATCTAATACTGGAGATACCAGGTTTCTGAAGTAAGAAGAGGCCACTCACACCGCTGTCCACCCTGTCAATCTGATCTAATACTGGCGATACCAGGGTTCTGAGGTGAGAAGAGGCTACTCACACTGCTGTCCACTCTATCTGATCTAATACTGGATACCAGGGTTCTGAAGTAAGAAGAGGCTGCTCACACTGCTGCCCACCCTGTCTATCTGATCTAATACTGGAGATACCGGGGTTCTGAGGTGAGAAGAGGCTACTCACACTGCTGTCCACTCTATCTGATCTAATACTGGATACCAGGGTTCTGAAATAAGAAGAGGATGCTCACACTGCTGTCCACCCTGTCTATCTGATTTAATACTGGAGATACCAGGGTTTTGAAGTAAGAAGAGGCTGCTCACACTGCTGTCCACCCTGTTTGATCTAATACTGGAGATAACAGAGTTCTGAAGTAAGAAGAGGCCACCCACACTGCTTTCCCCCCGGGCTATCTGATCTAATACTGGAGAAACCAGGGTTCTGAGGTGAGAAGAAGCCACTCACATTGCTGTCCACCCTATCTATCTGATCTAAAACTGGAAATACCAGGGTTCTGAAGTAAGAAGCGGCTGCTCACACTGCTGTCCCCCCTATCTATCTGGTCTAATACTGGAGATACCAGGGTTCTGAAGTAAGAAGAGGCTGCTCACACTGCTGTCCACTCTGTCTATCTGATCTAGTACTGGAGATACCAGAGTTCTGAGGTAAGAAGAGGCTACTCAAACAGCTGTCCACCCTGTTTATCTGATCTAATACTGGAGATACAAGGGTTCTGAAGAAAGAAGAGGCTACTCACACTGCTGTCCACCCTGTCTGTCTGATCTACTACTGGAGATACCAGGGGGCTAGGGAAAAAGAGACTGCCCCTACTATTGCACACCCTGTCTACAGTTTAATTATTGAGATACCAGAGTGCTGAGGTTAGAAGAGGCTAGAAAGAGGGAATTCCTGCTCTGCCAACCACTGGACACAGCAATGATGTGCCTCAGCCAGTATTTGGCTCAGTGGGCATTTCCTGCCATTTTCTTTGTGTTGAGATAGGACCAAGAATTAAATACCAACAGAGTATTCTGAGTAAGCATTGGAATGGGAGCTACAGGGTGTTGATTAATATAGTTTCTTTTATCTATTAATTTTATTCTGAGAAACTTCAGAAATATTTTTTTCGATCTTCTGGACAACCCTCTTTAAAATCGATCTCTTCTTTGAATTGTGCCTTTATGATGGAAAGATCTGTCAGGGCATCATGCTGTTAAGGACATCAGCAATAAGCAGTATTGACGGGGAACATGGCAGTAAGTGTTTTTTTTCTCTGCAGTGCCACCCCAGGGCAAATGATGAATTACACAGTATAATGCTATTTTCTTTATGCCTGGTCCTCTAGATAGGGAGAGACTATTTATAGTTGCATTTTTCCCGGCCTAAAAAGTGAATTCTAAATACGGATCTTCCTTCAATTTTAAAATAACATTTTCTAAGACCAGATATCCTCCTTATAAGCAAATGGATATAAAAAAAAATTGTGTGAAAGGCTGAACCAGGATATATGTGACATGTAGGTGAATGTGAATAACAAGAATAAAAAAAATAAACCATCCCCTTAGCAGCGATTAATGTCATAGGAGATTATTTCCTCTAAAATTAAGACTTTAGATCCTTTGTACTGACACGTGAATAAATAATTACATTATATGTTCTTCTAAGGGCTCAAATCAGGGAACCCTGCAAGAAGGTGAAGCCCATTCCTCTTCTTAGGACAATAAATAATTCACAGGGAAGGTGCGGTGCCACTGACAAATTACAAGGCTTGTAAGACTCAACATGTGTTTCCAATACAAGTTCCGCAACATGGTTGGATTCCACTGGAATATGCATATTTCTACTTGGTTCTGTTTATTTAGGAAAGCGATTGGCCAAGTCTTAAAATCCTTATAAAATACTATGTTTAATTGGCTCCACAAACTTGTAGTCGATTTACTAACTGACCGAAATAATGGAGTTGCTGAGCCAAGCTAGACAAGGTCATTGTGTTAAGATGAAAGAACTAGAGAATTACTATTTAAATTATATATTTTCTTTGTCCTTTTACATTTCCATGAACAGTAATGTTTTCCTATCTGGGTGGAACTTTATATTCTGTTTACCTTGTTCAATTTACCCAGGACTGAAATGGCAGAAACACAGTAAAAACTGACACAGTCCTGTAAGAGAGATAAATGGTTCTTAAATTATGTACCAGGCACGGACAATGATAAATGAATGACAACCTCCAAAGACAATATAATACCTGACATAATGGGTTATCAACTAGTAATGTAACTTAAAAATAATATATATTACAGATATAGATGAGCAGATATTTTAAAATTTAAATTCGCCGACTTAATGGAATTTTCCCCCAAAATTTGTAGCTAATAAATTGGCATGATTTTCAATGCTGGGAAGCTTGTATTTTCTTGGAAGATGTGGAGGAGAGGAGAGAGAAAGAGAGAGGGAGAGAACCCCCGCTGACCATAGGAACTTACACTCCACAGGAGAGAGGGGACCCCGCTGACCATAAGAGCTTACACTCTACAGGTGATAGAGAGAGGACCCCGCTGACCATAAGAGCTTACACTCTACAGAAGAGAGAGGACCCCGCTGACCATAAGAGCTTACACTCTACAGGGGAGAGAGGACCCCACTGACCATAAGAGCTTACACTCTACAGGAGAGAGAGAGGACCCCACTGACCATAAGAGCTTACACTCTACAGAAGAGAGGACCCCACTGACCATAAGAGCTTACACTCTACAGAAGAGAGAGGACCCCGCTGACCATAAGAGCTTACACTCTACAGAAGAGAGAGGACCCCGCTGACCATAAGAGCTTACACTCTACAGGAAGGAGAGGACCTCACTGACCATAAGAGCTTACACTCTACAGAAGAGAGAGGACCCCGCTGACCATAAGAGCTTACACTCTACAGGAGAGAGAGGACCCCACTGATCATAAGAGCTTACACTCTACAGAAGAGAGAGGACCCCACTGACCATAAGAGCTTACACTCTACAGAAGAGAGAGGACCCCGCTGACCATAAGAGCTTACACTCTACAGGAGAGAGAGGACCCCACTGATCATAAGAGCTTACACTCTACAGAAGAGAGAGGACCCCGCTGACCATAAGAGCTTACACTCTACAGAAGAGAGAGGACCCCGCTGACCATAAGAGCTTACACTCTACAGGAGAGAGAGGACCCCACTGACCATAAGAGCTTACACTCTACAGGAGAGAGAGGACCCCGCTGACCATAAGAGCTTACACTCTACAGAAGAGAGAGGACCCCGCTGACCATAAGAGCTTACACTCTACAGGAGAGAGAGGACCCCACTGATCATAAGAGCTTACACTCTACAGAAGAGAGAGGACCCCGCTGACCATAAGAGCTTACACTCTACAGAAGAGAGAGGACCCCGCTGACCATAAGAGCTTACACTCTACAGGAGAGAGAGGACCCCACTGATCATAAGAGCTTACACTCTACAGAAGAGAGAGGACCCCGCTGACCATAAGAGCTTACACTCTACAGAAGAGAGAGGACCCCGCTGACCATAAGAGCTTACACTCTACAGAAGAGAGAGGACCCCGCTGACCATAAGAGCTTACACTCTACAGAAGAGAGAAGACCCCGCTGACCATAAGAGCTTACACTCTACAGAAGAGAGAGGACCCCGCTGACCATAAGAGCTTACACTCTACAGGAGAGAGAGGACCCCACTGATCATAAGAGCTTACACTCAACAGGAGAGAGAGGACCCCACTGACCATAAGAGCTTACACTCTACAGGAGAGAGGACCCCACTGACCATAAGAGCTTACACTCTACAGGAGAGAGAGGACCCCGCTGACCATAAGAGCTTACACACTACAGGAGAGAGAGAGGACCCCACTGATCATAAGAGCTTACACTCTACAGGAGAGAGGACCCCACTGACCATAAGAGCTTACACTCTACAGGAGAGAGAGGACCCCACTGACCATAAGAGCTTACACTCTACAGGAGAGAGAGAGGACCCCACTGATCATAAGAGCTTACACTCTACAGGAGAGAGAGGACCCCACTGACCATAAGAGCTTACACTCTACAGGAGAGAGAGAGGACCCCGCTGACCATAAGAGCTTACACTGTACAGGAGAGAGAAGACCCCACTGATCATAAGAGCTTACACTCTACAGGAGAGAGAGAGGACCCCACTGATCATAAGAGCTTACACTCTACAGGAGAGAGAGGACCCCACTGATCATAAGAGCTTACACTCTACAGGAGAGAGAGAGAACCCCGCTGACCATAAGAGCTTACACTCTACAGGAGAGAGAGAGGACCCCGCTGACCATAAGAGCTTACACTGTACAGGAGAGAGAAGACCCCACTGATCATAAGAGCTTACACTCTACAGGAGAGAGAGAGGACCCCACTGATCATAAGAGCTTACACTCTACAGGAGAGAGAGAGGACCCCACTGATCATAAGAGCTTACACTCTACAGGAGAGAGAGAGGACCCCACTGACCATAAGAGCTTACACTCTACAGGAGAGAGAGAGGACCCCACTGATCATAAGAGCTTACACTCTACAGGAGAGAGAGAGGACCCCACTGATCATAAGAGCTTACACTCTACAGGAGAGAGAGAGGACCCCACTGATCATAAGAGCTTACACTCTACAGGAGAGAGAGAGGACCCCACTGACCATAAGAGCTTACACTCTACAGGAGAGAGAGAGGACACCACTGATCATAAGAGCTTACACTCTACAGGAGAGAGAGAGGACCCCACTGACCATAAGAGCTTACACTCTATAGGAGAGAGAGGACCCCGCTGACCGTAAGAGCTTACACTCTACAGGAGAAGACCCCGCTGACCATAAGAGCTTACACTCTACAGGAGAGAGAGGACCTCACTGACCATAAGAGCTTACACTCTACAGGAGAGAGAGGACCCCACTGACCATAAGAGCTTACACTCTACAGGAGAGGACCCCACTGACCATAAGAGCTTACACTCTACAGGAGAGAGAGGACCCCGCTGACCATAAGAGCTTACACTCTACAGGAGAGAGAGGACCCCGCTGACCATAAGAGCTTACACTCTACAGGAGAGAGAGGACACCACTGACCATAAGAGCTTACACTCTACAGGAGAGAGAGGACCCCACTGACCATAAGAGCTTACACTCTACAGGAGAGGACCCCACTGACCATAAGAGCTTACACTCTACAGGAGAGAGAGGACCCCGCTGACCATAAGAGCTTACACTCTACAGGAGAGAGAGGACCCCACTGACCATAAGAGCTTACACTCTACAGGAGAGAGGACCCCGCTGACCATAAGAGCTTACACTCTACAGGAGAGAGAGAGGACATCACTGACCATAAGAGCTTACACTCTACAGGAGAGAGAGGACATCACTGACCATAAGAGCTTACACTCTACAGGAGAGAGAGGACCCCACTGACCATAAGAGCTTACACTCTACAGGAGAGAGGACCCCGCTGACCATAAGAGCTTACACTCTACAGGAGAGAGAGGACCCCACTGACCATAAGAGCTTACACTCTACAGGAGAGAGGACCCCGCTGACCATAAGAGCTTACACTCTACAGGAGAGAGAGGACCCCACTGACCATAAGAGCTTACACTCTACTGAATGGAGAGAAAACCCATTCAAAGTCACAATTGGTGAAATGTTCAATATTTTTTTCGCCCCTTGTATGTACACACACAGAGAGAGAAGAACAGATGTAACACTGATGACACGGTACCAAAACTTTTTTTCTTTTGATAAAAATCTGTTGACACAGTAAGAAGATAAGTTAATGCTACAATAACTCTTGAGGGAGGAGAAGTTCTCCAGGAATGAGCGCGGTAATTGTCTGGGCATGTTGAACAAACTAAGCTAAAAACACTAATAAAGTTTAATTTAGCTCTAATTAAGTATCAACAAACAACATGAAAATGGAGCAAATGCTCAAAAGATGAATAATGACAATTATATTTCCATAGATGACAGCAGATGTTTCATGAAAGCTACAGAGATCTTCCCCGATACAGATCAAACCCTTCAAGCTTAATGGGAAGACTTATTGGAAGGGCACATGTCACGTGTGAGAGGTGCTGTATCGAAAAGAGACTCTTAACATGGTTCACACTGAAAGACCTTTTATACAGGAGGGGGAGGAGGGATTGAACATTGCAAGAAAACGAAATATCAGGGAAAGGGTTAAATGTCATCACTTTATCTAAGACTTCCACTAAAGTGGACAACTCCGTCCACTATCTGGGAAATTCCTTTCTACATAAAGTAGTTTCTATGTAAAAGAAATGTGAGTATGTTTTATTTTTATTTTACAAGGGAGACTACTTTGCTTAAAAAGGAGTTGTGGAGGTAGTGGACAATCCCTTTAAGGCATGGTCTGTATGGAGAGTTTTTTCAGCCCTGCTGATTGATTTTAAATATCAGCTGTGGATTGCAGCTCTAACATTTCATTGTAGACCAAGTTTAGGAGTCAGCAACCTACCGCACTGTAACTGCTGTAAGGGCATGCTGGGAGTTGTAGTTTCACAACAACACTGTGTTTGTTAAGACAAGTCTGAAGAGTGTTTACACCAGTTTAGCCAAATATGTTACTGCTCAGTGCATCTGAAAATAAAAAAAATAGATCAGCTTAGTAAATAACGTTAAACAAATAAATAAATAAGAAGCCTCAATTAAAATTTTTGTCTCCATGGTAACAGACTACAAAACAAATCTGGTTTAGTCTGAGCCGGAAGTCATAGATTCCAATTCAGGAATTGTAATATAAAAAGTACCACAGAGTATGTTCAAATAGTTGACATACCATACACAGTTAGGTACTAGTCAGGTATTTCAGTGTGTACACCGGCAGTAGCCCAGTGTTCCAACACTTGAACCAAGAAGCCTGGTATAGAGACAGCAAAGCAAAAACCAGTGGTGCTTACTAAATACCTAGGCAAATGACCAGATGTCTTGGTTGCATTGATATTAGCAGTCAATCATGTAGAAAATAAATAAAGAAGAAGGGGTATAGACAATTAGGAGAAAGAAATGTATAAATGGAACAATCTCACCAATTGTAGAGGATGAGTAGAGCCCCGGTTATGCTGCTGTGGAAAGATCCATTAACGCACGACCTCAGGAGACAATTCCCTGTCAATCCCTATGGGGCTGTCAATAAGTCTCAATCCCCAAACTCCTGCCCTTACAAGGACAGTCCACAGCTAACCCTTCAATATAGCGAGCCCTGCACTCTCCCTAATAGAAGGTCCCAACGCGTTTCTTTGCAAGCAGGATCATCAGGGGACTAGCTTGCGTGGGAGATAAAGTGCTTCAGTGCTAAAGATAGAGCTGCCACTCTCTATGCTAAACTACAAGGAGTTTAGCATAGACTCCACTCCTTGTAGTTTAGCATAGAGAGTGGCAGCTCTATCTTTAGCACTGAAGCACTTTATCTCCCACGCAAGCTAGTCCCCTGATGATCCTGCTTGCAAAGAAACGCGTTGGGACCTTCTATTAGGGAGAGTGCAGGGCTTGCTATATTGAAGGGTTAGCTGTGGACTGTCCTTGTAAGGGCAGGAGTTTGGGGATTGAGACTTATTGACAGCCCCATAGGGATTGACAGGGAATTGTCTCCTGAGGTCGTGCGTTAATGGATCTTTCCACAGCAGCATAACCGGGGCTCTACTCATCCTCTACAATTGGTGAGATTGTTCCATTTAAACATTTCTTTCTCCTAATTGTCTATACCCCTTCTTCTTTATTTATTTTCTACATGATTGACTGCTAATATCAATGCAACCAAGACATCTGGTCATTTGCCTAGGTATTTAGTAAGCACCACTGGTTTTTGCTTTGCTGTCTCTATACCAGGCTTCTTGGTTCAAGTGTTGGAACACTGGGCTACTGCCGGTGTACACACTGAAATACCTGACTAGTACCTAACTGTGTATGGTATGTCAACTATTTGAACATACTCTGTGGTACTTTTTATTGACACATTTGGTGACACTATTATTTTCTATTTTATTGTTATTTATTAAAAGTTATGTTTTAATTCCTACTTTAGCTATGTTCCCCAAATATTGGTAGGATCATGTGATTTATCACACATTATTAGTTATTGCTGTTTTCGCAATATAAAATGTTGCAACTTTTTTGCGCAACTTAAAGTTGAGCAAATATGTTTCTCCTTTTGACACCGGATGAAGCCAACTTTGCCAAAAATTCTAAATTTTGAGAAGTGGTTGGAATAAGCAGGGAGTTAGCCGTAGGACAAAAGTGGCCAACCGAATTCTATGTGAACCAATTTTCATTTAGATTCGAATAGATCATATACTTCCTAGGATCAGTTTGAAAACCTGCTTTATTCCTATGTTAAGCTGAATCCTTCAGCATGTTTTGCTATGGAACCTGAGAACAGCATAATATCGGGCCAGAGAGACTGATTCCTATCATGTGTCATTTTCTGAGATGTTTAGTGCAGTTTTGCTAAAATCCTTATTTTCTCAATTGTAGATGCATCAGTGCTCAAATTGCTGACCTGTGTATAACCCCACCCTCACACCTGATTGGTAGCTTCCTCTGTGGGAGGCGGGGTTACATAGATTAGCCTGACCAGCCTGCATGTGACACCTAGTCATGCTGTGATAATCTCCTGCTGATAAAACAATGATTGTTTTGAAACTACAGCACAAAGAATAATAAGTGATATATGGTTGGAATCAGGATCTGGATGCCTATATTTTACTGCTCTCAGATTAAATAGGAAAAATCTGCTGACATATTCCATTTACATTGTAGGTTGTAATGTCAATGCACCAATTCACAAATTTCACCACTGCTACATCCAGCCAATGTAGCTCTGCTACATGTACTAATCTCATTAGTGGGAATTCTCATGTAACATTCAAGTAGAAAGAAAACAAACAATTTGAGGCTTTAGTAACCACTGAAGCATTCACTTCCATTGTTCTGACCTTAAGAAAAGTTATCCAAGCTGTCATCTGATTGGTTGCCAGGGTCACAGCACATTTGTACTGTTTCCTTGTGTTATTAAACAAGTCTCATTGTGTCTTCAAGTAGGTCAGGCTTTATTTTACTTAAGAAGAAGGTGAACGATTTCCCATTCATGGATGTACAAAAGGGTCTTAATTCAAACTTTTCCTTAAACTCCTTATATTCCCATTCCAGTGCGATTATAATTCAGGGCACTAAGGACATTTGCAGAATAACAATTTCATGCCAGTGTTGGGAGACTCAGTATGCGTAGCGCATTGGCATCCTACTGAAAAATTAATTAGTGCTATTTGTATGCATCACTCAGCTTTTTTGTAGCAGTGAACAAGACCCGTGGAGCTTCTTTCCAAATTCTGCCTCGACTTAAAAAAAAAAAAATTCAATCAGTACAAATCACGTCTGATTTCTGCGGTTAATCAGTGAACCAACGTGCTCAGTCTTCTGCATACACTCCCTTATTAACATAGATATGCGCTAATCAGGACTTGGACAACTTTGGCTATTAGAAGACTATTACATTTTGGTATAAAAAAAAAGAGGAAAGGATTTTTTATAGGGTGCAGATTACAGATAAGCAAAAAGATTTGTGGTACCTAACTTACTCCATTCCAACCGCTGGTGTGGTCTTTTGTTGCAGTTGGACTTCACTTCTTTGGACAGCCTTCTTGTCCCTACATCACCTGTATGCTGCTGTTGCTTCCGAGACATCAGGATGCAATGCACACCATAACATCACGTGAGGCCTAGTGATTAGATGTGATGAGACAGCATTTAATCTTAATTATCCAGATGTCTATTTTCAGTATGCCAGGAGGAATAGACTGTTATCTTTATGTTGACGTTTGAGCTTATGTGTTTTTCTTTGGTTGGTCAAGAAGCACATACTACTGTTGTTATGGATGTTGACTTTTGAGTTGATGTTAGTTTTAACATATTGTGTTGTTATCTTGAATGACAGGGACGCAGGGTAATTGAACAATAGATGTTTGTTAATATGTTGATTACCTATTGTATAAGTCAAGCTAGTTTATTGACCTGCAAATTTCAGCAGGTCGAACTATGCAGATTGATTAAGTACTCAAGCAATGAGAGTTAAATTCATCCCACCTTCCCCCTGACCTGTGGATGATGACCTGAACTACAGAAGTGGGTATAAATAGGGATTTTCTATCCTTCTGAAAGGACATTCTTCTAATTTGACATTCTACAGGATGCCAGCTTTGGTTTTTACTAACCACGGCCCTAGTTGAATTAATACAGATCTCTTCCATTGACCTTCACTGAACCCATGGATACAGTTGGGGAAGCCAGGATTGGGGCCCATCAATCACTTGGCTCCATAGAGATGTTTGGAGAAGCCAGGTTGTGACCATCCGGTCACCTGACCATATGCCTAAATGAACTCTCTGCTTCCTAAGCTTGCCATTGCCTCCTCTCTGTGGTGTCACAGGTGGGGAAGCTCAGAAGTCACAGCTGCCCTAATCCCAGCGAGTCAGTAAGGTGAGACTCTGTAATTTGCACCATCTTGAGTATGTTGTTGGGACTGTTCTATGTGTTATGGGTCTGGTGGTTCAATAAAGTATTTTGTTTAGACAGCCAATCAATGGGGATTGCCTGCCATACACAGTAATGCACTAGCTACTGGCATTACTGTGATTGGCCAGCACAGTAATGTTCACAGAAAGAAGATTGATATGCTGCATCAGATGCTGCCGATTCTCACACTGATGGTAGTGCGAGAGCCAGCCGGTGTGACGAGCAGTGATGTCAAGTAGGTTACTGCAGGTCACACACACAGTGTGTCAGCATGGGAAACAGAGTTTGTGACTGGCAGTAACCTTACAGATGTCACCGCCTGTCACAGACACTGCATGCTATCATGGAGTGCTGCGAGATCTGGCAGTGTGTGCTGGTATGACAGCCTATGAGAATATGCTGGAATTTTAAACGGGGCTTGTCGTGGGACATTAATGTGGATTAAGGCGGATCTATTAGACTAAGGCTGGTTTCACACTTGCGTTTTGATCCGCAGCGTTTTAGCGCTAAAAAACGCATGCGTTTTTTTCCTATACTTAACATTAAAAACGCATGCGTTTTTTTAGCATGCGTTTTGACGCGTTTTCGGCAACGCATGCATTTTTTGACGAGTGCGTTCAGTTGCAGAAATGCAACCTGTAGTAATTTCTAGCGGCGTTTTTTTGCCGCAAAAAAACGCATGCGTTTATTCGCGGCAAAAAAATGCATTGCTGTCTATGTAAACGCATGCGTTTTTAAGCACATGCGTTTGCGTTAAAAACGCATGCGTTTTTATAGAGAAACACAAGAAAACACAAGAAAAAATAAGAAAACCCTAACCCTAAACACAAGAAAAAACAAGAAAACCCTAACCCTAGGGTTACTAGGGATCCTAACCCTAACCCTAAGGTTAGGATCCCTAGTAACCCTAGGGATCCTAACCCTAACCCTTAGGGTTAGGGTTAGGATCCTAACCCTTAGGGTTAGGGTTAGGATCCCTAGGGTTAGGGTTAGGGTCCCTAGGGTTAGGCTTAGGATCCCTAGGGTTAGGGTTAGGGTTAGGATCCCTAGGGTTACTAGGGATCCTAACCCTAACCCTAACCCTAGCTATTTCTATTTATAGTGGGTTTTCTAGTTGATTTTGATGATTGGCAGCTGTCACACACTTCTCAGCATGCGTTTAAAAAACGCAAACGCAGGAAAAAACGCATGTAAACGCCGCAAAACGCCGCATTTTTTTTTCTGCATGCAAAAACGCATGCGTCTAAAAAACGTGGCGTTTTGCCGCGTTTACATGCGTTTTTTCACCACATGCGGGTTTTTTTTAAACGCTGCAGATCAAAACGCAAGTGTGAAACCAGCCTAAGATGGCCCATCGTGGGATTTTTTTTTATTGATTTTTAGTTACAGGGCTAATAATGGTGGTGTCTGACTGACACCTTTCCATTACTAACCCCAGGGCTTGGTGTAAGCGCCGGCTGCTGACATCAACACACAATCCCATTACCCTGATTGCCACCGCACCAGGGCAATCGGGTAGAGCTGAGACCGGGCACCAGTTCTGGGTTGGCTGAGAGCTGGTATTTTTAGGCTGGGAAGGGGACAATAACCATAGCTCTTCCTAGCCTGATAATATAAGCCCGCAACTGTCTGCTTTGCCTTAGCTGGTTATTAAAAAAGGGGGGACCCCCACACCATTTTTTATTTATTTATTAATTTATTTATTCCTTGAAATCTGACAGATTTCTTCCGTTTATCTCGCTATCTCTCTGTATCTATCTAATCTATTATTATTATACATTTTTATAGTGCCATTTATTTCTTGGCGCTTTACATGTGAAAAGGGGGCAAATATAGACAAGTACAATAAACATGAGCAAAAACAAGGCACTAACAGGTACAGAAAGAGGAGGACCCTGCCCGCGAGGGCTCACAGTCTACAGTATCTAATCTATCTATCCGTCCATCTCTTTAACTAATCCTTTTTTCCTTTTCATTTCAACTAGATTTGAACAGCATTCATTGCTGTACAAAACCACAGGTAAAAAAAACGCAATAAAAAATGCAGTAAAAACGCAACATTCGCAAACAACCAAGAGACTTTAAGGTTACTGAGTTCCAAGCTGTTAGGACACTTGGTTACTAAACTTTACATCCTCCAGTTAACCTTGAAGTCTACCATAAAGACTCCCTTAAGGGTACCAGGAGACCTTAAGGGAGCCTTTAAGGGAGACTTTAAGGAACCTGGAGTTCAAAACTTCTAGGACACCTGGAGGGTGTGAACTCTGGTAACCTGCCACTGCACTAGGGTAATCGGGAAGAGCTGAGGCAGGGCACCAGAATTGGTGCATCTAATGTGATGAGCCAGTTCTGGGGTGGCTGCTGTGGAAAAACGGGGTCAGTGGGTGCTCTCGTCCGTTGGCCCGGCTGTCTTTAGCAAGACTGCATGGACCACGGCTCATACCACTGAACGCCCGCTCTATCTCCCAGTGGGCAATACACTACACAGACAACACAGGGTTAAGGTAAAACAGTGTGGCAATACTTTATTGAACCACAGCACACAATAGCAAACAGAACAATCCCACCAATTACCCCAAGATGGTGCACATTACAGGGCCTCACCCTTCCGCTGACTCGCCGAGATTATGGTAAATGTTACGTCCGAGCTCCCAGGGTCGCTACTCCATCTGGGGATGCACGCACAGAGAAGAGGTAATGGACAAGCATAGGGAGATGACCAAGAACTGTCCATAGAGTCCATACAAGGTCCACAGCCAGTTGACACGATGTCAGAGCTCCCAGGGTCGCTACTTCATCTGTGGATGCACGCACAGAGAAGAGGTAACGACAAGCATAGGGAGATGACCAAGAACTGTCCATAGAGTCCATACAAGGTCCAAAGCCAGTTGACACGATGTCAGCTCCCAGGGTCGCTACTTCATCTGTGGATGCACGCACAGAGAAGAGGTAACGACAAGCATAGGGAGATGACCAAGAGCTGTCCATAGAGTCCATACAAGGTCCAAAGCCAGTTGACACGAGAGTCACCACCTGGCTTATCTGACCATCTCCATGGAACCAGGCGACCAGCGGGTCCCAAACCTGGCTTTCTCCAAACATATCCATGGTTCAGAGATGGTCACTGGATCAGATCTGTGTCCTTCCAACCGGAGCCGAAAACCCCTGGATTGTTTCCTATAGAATCCTAGATCAGTGCCCCTCGTGATGGTGCCATGATGAATTGGCTGCAGTTCTTTCTCTTGTCTGTTGGGTGGTTTGCAGAATGTCTGGCTGATAGCTCTGTGTTACTTCAGTCTCCCAGGATGTGATCTCGGAGTCTTTTTATACCCAAGGCATGTAAGCTATTTTTAGAATTACCCAGGGTCTTTCAGTCCAACATCAAGATAAGGTAAACAATGGTGATGGGATTAAGTAGCACTATTAGCATATAAGCACACATCAATAAACAAAGCTTAACACACTCAATTACAGTCACTATTACAGACTAAGGGTACCGTCTCACAGTGGCACTTTGATCGCTACGACGGCACGATCCGTGACGTTCCAGCGATATCCATACGATATCGCTGTGTCTGACACGCAGCAGCGATCAGGGACCCTGCTGAGAATTGTACGTCGTAGCAGATCGTTTGGAACTTTCTTTCGTCGCTGGATCTCCCGCTGTCATCGTTGGATCGGTGTGTGTGACACCGATCCAACGATGCGTTCGCTTGTAACCAGGGTTTACATTTACGACGGTAACCAGGGTTAACATCGGGTTACTAAGCGCGGCCCTGCGCTTAGTAACCCGATGTTTACCCTGGTTACCCGGGGACCTCGGCATCGTTGGTCGCTGGAGAGCTGTCTGTGTGACAGCTCTCCAGCGACCACACAACGACTTACCAACGATCACGGCCAGGTCGTATCGCTGGTAGTGATCTTTGGTAAATCGTTTTGTGAGACGGTACCCTTACACAGTATGTTAGATAGTATATCAGTTGGCAAGTCTGTCTTCTTGACCCACCAGACATAAACACTGAAATTCACAAGCCAATATACAGATAAAAAGCCAGTTCTTTTGGTTTTGCAAAAACATGGTTGTCTGGGAAACTAAGATACAATCTGGTTTCTTCACAGCTGTGGGTTGGTATTCTTAGGCTGGGAAGGGACCAATAACTATGGACTTTACCAGCCTGAAAATATCAGCCTGCAGTGGTCTGCTTTGCCTTAGCTGGTCACTAAAAATAGGGGGGACTCCACATCATTGTTTAAAATTATCTATTTAATGCTAAAAATGACAGGGAAATATGGTGAGAGATGTTTTTTTCTTTCTTTTTTATTTTGCTTTATATACAAGTCATTATACAGGAAAGAATGTTTCCTATCATTTTTTACCTGTAATATCCATTTTATTTTCAGTTTTGTGTTTTATTGTCTGCAAAAATGTCGTAATAAACTGACAACAATGTTCCCAGCAGTGACCTGAGAGCCAGAGATGCGTCCAGGGGTCTTCCCCATGCTGTTTCCATTCCATTTCAGTGGTGATTCCATCCATTTCAGTGATTTTCTGTCCCCCCCCCCCAGACCTCCTGGTAGGGTCTACTGGAAAAATGCTCAAGTTTCCCACTGACCTCCATTGTGCTCATTACTCGAAACGAGCATCCCAGCATTACGATTTGCTCAATTAGAGTAAAGAGCACCCAAGTATTTTAATGCTTTCCCATCACTAGAGAACACACATTTGCAATTTTCAACAGTCCCATGGACAATGAATAAAGTGGAGGTTGAGTTTCACTGAACCAGGGTCTGCAGAGTCTCATATGGATATAGGAAAAAAATTGGATAGGGGATAAATTATTATTTTGGGAATATCTCTTTAAATGTATATAATAGAAACCCGCATTTATGGCTTTTGGTTTGCAAAGTGTCCAAGAAACTTTTTGTGTAAACCAAGCAATCTCTTCTAGAATCTCATAAACTGGAGAAGATTTATTCATTTTTGGGTGACGCCGGAGTATTTATTTTACATTGGCTAGGAGCTGACGCTGCTCATACAAGGTTATTTGTAGTGCTTTACATTATTTATAGCAGGCAGGAAATATGAGGCTTTATATAGAGGTTCTGCTGACTAATGCCGTCATAAAGGAAAATCATATGAATACTGTTACCCGCTCTTCCCTGCTGACCTCAGAACACTTGCGTTGACTCGTCTTTTCATTACGTTATAAATGGAAGAGAGAGTTTTCAGCAGAAAAGTTGAAGGTCTGTTGCATTAATCTGAAAATTATTTTTCCTACTGTATGGTATCTGCAGCGTCCCAGAGTTCTGGTCGTTGCAGTACTGTGGCTTCGCCGCTAAGGGGAGCCATGGTACGTTCGATGGCACCGAAGGAGTTCCTCCAATCAGGTATCACAGACACCAATATGTTTCACAGCTGGGCCTCCGGGGGGAGCTAAGGGTGCTATTCATTAGGCCACTCCCCACCATAGTGGGTAAACTGGGGGTCAGGCAGAAAGTTAGAGAGAAGGCTGACGGGATTGAACGGAGCAACACCCTGTGGCAGGGGGTGTTGTGAAGGGAGAGACTGTAGGGTCTCTGCCAGGGGTGGGATCCTGGCAGAGGCTTGGCATTGAAAGAACGTAACGGGTCCGCGCAGGCTCCTGGAAGCGGCGGGACTCAAGGAAAGGACTAGAAGCGAGACAGATTGTGCTGAGTGAGAAACGAGATCAAGCAGAAGGAGAATACCAGCAGGGGTTTTGTTGAAAGAGGCAGCACCCTGCTGAGGCGCAATACCGGTGGCCGGAACGCCGAGGGAGTGGATTAGAATACAGCTTCAAGCCATACTCCAAACAGCGGCAGGACAGTCGGTCTCAGGCGGGCTGTCTACCACATATCACCTATGAAGTCTTGGGGGGCAATTGCGGGAGAGGGGCGACTCTAGGGTCCCGGAAGAACTCCAGGCCTACCTGACAAACGGGTGCCATTCCAACCTGAATACAGGGAAGGGGTGGATTACAGAGGAACATCAAATCGAGTTGTGAGGGAACTTAAGAAACAGACACAACCGTTGTGGGGTTACTTTCCGTAAGCACAGCAGGGAAGGACTACAACACATAGCGCTAGAAGGAAGGCACAGATTTCCACCTGAGAGGAGAACTCTGGAGGTGCCATTGGACCGGCCGGACTTGCGTAGCCTGGTGAACCGTGTTCTGGACTGAGGACTCAGAGATCTCCAGTAAAGAGGTAAAGAGACTGCAACCTGGTGTCCTCGTTATTTACCGCGACTTACACCCCACAACCGCACCGCTCCATCGCTACCATTACTACCACCTATTACACCGGACGTCCCCCCACTGACGGACAGGGCCACGGACCGGGTCTAGCCACCGTGACAACCCCGAGACTGAGAACTAGAGGCCCGGCTCCGGGTACCCCTCGGCCCTGCGGCGGTGTGGGGGCGCTCCAAACTTGGCGTCACGAACAGGATCTACTTAAGCCTGAAGAATCAGGTCATGTGTGCCTAGAGACTGTGATTTACTGTGCTTGGACTGTACTTTATTGTAAGACTGTGCTGCGCCAGTTCCCGCCAAAACCGCCGCCATTACAGCGCTAAGGAGAGCGCAGGAGAAGAAGAAGGGCGTGGAAGTGGGCGTGAACAAGCTGAAGAGCGCGAAAGACAATGGCCGCCCAGTCTAAATATCTCGGCCCCTTGAGGACGTGTCCGTCAGCAGCCGAGATCCGCCTCCTGATCCTTAATGGTGGGCAGAGACAGAGAAAACGAAACCGCCCACGAAGAAGAGAGCGGGAAAAGGACCAGGAAGAAGAAGTCAGCGACATGGAGGACGCCATGGCGAGCCACCCGGAGCCGGAGCGTGGGGTCGGAGCAGAGGACTCCCCCAGCCACCCGGAGGGGCACCGCAACCAGGCCTCCACCGCTGATGCTGAATTCCTGCAGGTCCGGCTGGACGAGCTCAGCGACCGACCCCGGCGGACGCAGCTGAGCACCGAGGCCGGGTGGAAGAAGGCCATCATCAGGAGCCTCACCGGACATCTGTCGGCAGCCTCATCTGGTCCGGAGCAGGGAAGAAGTCCCAGCGCTCCGAAGCTGGAAAGCAAGGCCCTGCCGGAAAGCGAGGTGCTGCAAGCAGAGATGACAGCGTCGCAGAACAAGGCCCTGCAGCCAGCGTTCCAGACCCCAGCGGAGACGGAGCAGACCGGCACCGGAGGAACCGCATCTGAAGCAGGTAGGAAGAGCCACCCTGCCCTGACGACCGACACCGCTCCAGTGACTGCTAGTGCCACAGCTGCTGACTCCGTTCCAGTGACTGATCTTGCAGCAGCCGCTACCTCTGCTGCAGCAGATGCCCATACTCAAGCTGCGCAGACCTCCATCGCTGCGCATGATTTAATCGTACATGAAAGACGGATTAACGGCGTTTGTCCAGCACTGGGTGTAACCCTGGACCTCACTTTGCCCAGGCCAAGAAGGGTTAAGTGCCAGGTGCAGCCCTGGAAGCCGTCCAACTAAGCCTCGGAAACCTGAAACTGTAGATAGTTAACTGTTTACTTCCTTGCTGTTTTGCTGCTAAAACCCGTCCTGGGTTAACTCTTAAAGGGATCCCTTTGTTTACCCGGGATCCCTATTGCTTTTTATTTTTGCTTTCACTTTCATTTTTGCTTTTTGTTCCACAATGTTATAAAAACTGCAGAAATCATGGACTGTGCATGATTCGAACTTCCTTGTAAATAGTTGCACCTTCTTAAGGGTGCCTCCTACTGGTTTTAGTTAAAAGACACTTTGCGAAGATACCTTTGCTACTGGTTTTAGCTAAAAGACACTTTGCGAAGATATCAATGCTGGAACCTTTGCATGGGCCGGTAGGCTGAGAAGACGAGCTACCTTAGAAAGACTTGGTCTCCTCTTAAAGGGGATGTGAGAAACTGAACTTGAAGAGAGATACTGTTGCAGAACAGTAATGCCATAATGATGCCTTGAAAAGAAATGTAACTGTTTTACATGCTAAGTTATATGTGTTGAATTTGTTGAAATGTCTAAATAATGTTTTGCAGAAAGAAAAGATGCAGAGAGCCCGTAGGGGTAGATATAGAGATCTGCATAGTTGAAAGTAAAAGAAGTAATGATGAAGGTGAGGATAGAAGGTAAACCCTGCGTCCCCATAGAAAGTTACTTTGTTGCTAAGGACAGAAAGCGAACCCGTAGGGGTTAGAGAGTGAGTCCTTAAAGGAGCCGAGTAGAGCTGGCTCAGAGTTCTTTAAACGAAAGGAATGTTATGTCTATACCATGTATAGTAGAGAAAGGCAGTAGGCCCTGGATGAACAGGGCGGTCCTGTAAAAGAAAGGAGAGGCAGTAGGTCTGGTGCCATAGGGACAGGCGGTCCTGCAGGTTCAAAGTAGGAGAATGTGAAGTTACCTTACCCTGTAATGTGATTATAGGAAGGCCTTTGGTAAACTAAGAGTGTATGTTTCCTAAAGGCAATGTTAATTTATTGTCCCAGCATTTGCACTAAGTAGAATACCCGGTTGGGTAACAGGAGTTATGCATAGCCTGTAATTTATAATGTTGACCATGTTTGTAACGTTAAAAGTGTCCTCACCTCCCATAAAGGGAAGCCTGTTCAAGTATACTTATTGTTTTGCACTCAACAAAATTGTATGTCTGTTTACTAATCTGTATTGTTGTTTTTCTTCCCAGTCCCGGAGTACTGTGTTTAACCAGGGGGGAGTGCAGCGCCCCAGAGTTCTGGTCGTTGCAGTACTGTGGCTTCGCCGCTAAGGGGAGCCATGGTACGTTCGATGGCACCGAAGGAGTTCCTCCAATCAGGTATCACAGACACCAATATGTTTCACAGCTGGGCCTCCGGGGGGAGCTAAGGGTGCTATTCATTAGGCCACTCCCCACCATAGTGGGTAAACTGGGGGTCAGGCAGAAAGTTAGAGAGAAGGCTGACGGGATTGAACGGAGCAACACCCTGTGGCAGGGGGTGTTGTGAAGGGAGAGACTGTAGGGTCTCTGCCAGGGGTGGGATCCTGGCAGAGGCTTGGCATTGAAAGAACGTAACGGGTCCGCGCAGGCTCCTGGAAGCGGCGGGACTCAAGGAAAGGACTAGAAGCGAGACAGATTGTGCTGAGTGAGAAACGAGATCAAGCAGAAGGAGAATACCAGCAGGGGTTTTGTTGAAAGAGGCAGCACCCTGCTGAGGCGCAATACCGGTGGCCGGAACGCCGAGGGAGTGGATTAGAATACAGCTTCAAGCCATACTCCAAACAGCGGCAGGACAGTCGGTCTCAGGCGGGCTGTCTACCACATATCACCTATGAAGTCTTGGGGGGCAATTGCGGGAGAGGGGCGACTCTAGGGTCCCGGAAGAACTCCAGGCCTACCTGACAAACGGGTGCCATTCCAACCTGAATACAGGGAAGGGGTGGATTACAGAGGAACATCAAATCGAGTTGTGAGGGAACTTAAGAAACAGACACAACCGTTGTGGGGTTACTTTCCGTAAGCACAGCAGGGAAGGACTACAACACATAGCGCTAGAAGGAAGGCACAGATTTCCACCTGAGAGGAGAACTCTGGAGGTGCCATTGGACCGGCCGGACTTGCGTAGCCTGGTGAACCGTGTTCTGGACTGAGGACTCAGAGATCTCCAGTAAAGAGGTAAAGAGACTGCAACCTGGTGTCCTCGTTATTTACCGCGACTTACACCCCACAACCGCACCGCTCCATCGCTACCATTACTACCACCTATTACACCGGACGTCCCCCCACTGACGGACAGGGCCACGGACCGGGTCTAGCCACCGTGACAACCCCGAGACTGAGAACTAGAGGCCCGGCTCCGGGTACCCCTCGGCCCTGCGGCGGTGTGGGGGCGCTCCATATCCATCTACTGATCATCTAATACATGGGAATATGAGCAAGGGTGCAACTTCTAGCTACTGGATCCCAATGCAAAATCTACACATGCTCCTTTTTTATAGGGCACACGGACTTTTGGTACCTGGGTGCAGGTGTCTGTGCACTACTTATAGATACGACCCAAATAAAAGTGCAAAAAACTCCACTTTTTACCATCATTTCACAACTTAAAACTATATAAAATTCTCAGAAACTTTTTTTAAGAGGGTCTGTCCCTTAAGTTAGAACAGTGATAGAGATGCTGAGCTCAGGGATATATAGTTTTTATGATTTTATTAGTATGTTTTATGTAAAAGTCTATGTAAATGTGGCAATGATTGTTTCCTTTTAGAGAAAACTTGTGATGTGTCCTGCTTCTCCTGCCTACTTAGAGAGAAAGCCTGTGAGTCCTGATTCTCCGGTCTACTCAGAGAGAAAGCCTGTGAGTCCTGATTCTCCCACTTACTCAGAAAGACAGCCTGTGAGTTCTGATTCTCCCGCCTACTCAGAGAGAAAGCCTGTGAGTCCTGAATCTCCCGCTTACTCAGAAAGAAAGCCTGTGATTCCTGATTCTCCCACCTACTCAAAAAGAAAGCCTGTGATTTCTGATTCTCCTGCCTACTCAGAAAAAAGTCTGTGAGTCGTGATTCTACTACCTACTCAGAGAAAGACTGAGTCCTGATTCTCCCACCTACTCAGAGAGAAAGCCTAGGAGTCCTGATTCTCCCACCTACTCAGAGAGAAAGTCTGTTAGTCCTGATTCTCCCGCCTTCTCAGAGAGAAAGCCTGTGAGTCCAGATTCTCCCACCTACTCAGAGAGAAAGCATGTGAGTCATGATTCTCCCATCTACTCATAGAGAAAGCCTGTGAGTCCTGATTCTCGCATCTACTCAGAGAAAACTTGTGCATGCTGCTTGTTCCCTCACATACGCAGAGGTTAATAGATCTCCTGGTATGTGCTTATATGATGGGAGAGCTATAAGATCTATCAATCACTGTGTGTGAGTGGGAGAAACACGTCTCACAGCATTTCTCTATGAGTTTGTGGGAAAAGCAGGACTCACAGCCTTTCTCAAGGAGCTTGTGGGAAAATCAGGACTCACTTCTTTTCTCTAGGAGTTTGTGGGAAAAGCAGGACTCACAGCTTTTCTCTATGAGTTTGAGAGAAAAGCAGGACTCACAGGCTTTCTCTATGAAACGGCAGAAGCAGGACTCACAGCCTTTCTCTAGGAGTTTGTGGGAAAAGCAGGACTCACAGCCTTTCTCTAGGAGTTTGTGGGAAAAGCAGGACTCGCAGCCTTTCTCTAGGAGTTTGTGGGAAAAGCAGGACTCATATGTTTTCTGTATGAGTTTGAGGGAAAAGCAGGACTCACAGGCTTTCTCTATGAAATGGCAGAAGCAGGACTCAGCCTTTCTCTAGGAGTTTGTGGGAAAAGCAGGACTCACAGCGTTTCTCTAGGAGTTTGTGGGAAAAGCAGGACTCACAGCTTTTCTTTATGAGTTTGAGGGAAAAGCAGGACTCACAGGCTTTCTCTATGAAACGGCAGAAGCAGGACTCACAGCGTTTCTCTAGGGCTTTGTGGGAAAAGCAGGACTCACAGGCTTTCTCTATGAGTTTGTGGGAAAAGCAGGACTCACAGCCTTTCTCTAGGAGTTTGTGGGAAAAGCAGGACTCGCAGCCTTTCTCTAGGACTTTGTGGGAAAAGCAGGACTCAAAGCTTTTCTCTATGAGTAGCAGGTAGCATTCCTTGCATGTCTTGTAGATTAATCAGACTAGACACTTGCCGCACCTTCCCTATATCTTGTTTAGCAATGACTGATAATGAGCAGTAAACTGGGAGGAAAACTGAGAAACAAAGGTCAGAGGATTGTGCTTATTGCATAAGATGGAGCCTTTCATGGATGAGCAATTTAGAAACTGAATCGAACTGTTGTCTAAACATTACAGATAATTTGTTTCCTGAACGGTTCTGACTATCCAAATAGTTTCCGCTGCAATTAGCAATTTTGTGTTGGTGTTTGAAGATACTTAGGCACTTAAGCAATAAGCGGAGGTAGGAGCCAGCTGGCAGGTGCGGGAGAGATACAAGTATTTGTCTCTTCTCCTTAGTAAAAATAGAGGAAAATCTAGGAGTGGGTGAATAATGAAGGGCTGTGTATGGTCTATGTGAAGTGTATGTCTGCTGCTTTCAGATTTGTAAAGAAGACAAGAATGGGTGAAGCATGGTTGTAGCAGAAGGTGATCACACAAACAGCAGCAGATAGTCCCTGGGCAAAAAAATACACATGGGTCCATGAATTTGTTAATCAGGCAACTTGAAAACTTTGCTCTTCATGGCCATCCAGATATGCAATGTCTGGCCTTAATATAAGGAAACAGCATTGGACCTGTGGGACAGGCAATCAGAGGCACAGAGGCTGATCTGTAGACGTCCAGGGGGTTGGCCCCTAGTGATTTCACCCCAATCCATTGAACACTATATTACAGAACTATTCTCCAAATTCCAGTAGGGGTCCAGAGGGTTGGACCCCTACTGATCATACATTGATGGCTTATCATAGGCACAGATCACCAATGGCTTTATCTTAGGAAAAAATGTGTTTACTGCTACTCTATCGGGAGATATTTATGCTACATGTGTCTGTATGTGATGTGATGTGAATTGTAGACTTCTATCAGTTTTCCATGTCATCGTACTGCATTGATTTTATATCACAAGAAATTAGAGTCCTTGACCAAATTAAGGAAAAGTTCTGTGCGGAATAATCTGTTGTTAATGGGATACATTACCAGGCTTTTACTACCTAATCTGAGAGCATTATATAGTAGAGACAGAAACCCTGATTCCAGTGATGTGTCACTGGGCTGCTTGCTGTAGCTTTGATAAAATCACTGTTTTATCAGCAGGAGATTATCACTAGAGGACTAGTATAGTCAAGGATATCTATTAGCTCTGCTTAACCCCGCCCCATCACTGATTGGCTGCTTTCTGTGTCCACTGTAAATGGGCAGAACATGAGCTGCCAATCAGTGGTGTGGGCGGGGTTATACAGGGCTCAGCATTCAGAGCTCTGCTAGATCTGCAGCAGAGAAAACAGTGATTCTATCAAAATGATAGCAAGCAGCCCAGTAAGTGACACATCACTTGGTCTCTGACGCTATATCAGACGAGGTATTACTCTGAAAAGCCAGCCATGGGCTCTGCGTCTCAGATGTCTAGTCCAAGGAAGATCAATGTGGCTTCTCCCCACGCATCTTTCCCCGCACATGAAGTGCCTCTAGCAGCCTGTTAACCAGATAAATGCCGCTGGCAGTGATCACTGACAGCGACAATTAACATGAGCTGAAGGGAAACGCATCTTTCATCCGGCCCATCGCTGCCCCTGTCACGTGATCGCGGGGCACCAATGGGTTGCCATGATGGCCAGGGGTCTGTGGTCTGCTAATGACCCCTGTGCCTGTCATTACGATCCTCCTGTGAACGCCAGCTCATGTATAGCACAAGCAATGATGATCGCAGCTTCAAGACTCCTAAGAGAACAATGAAATTCCCTATAAAGTAAAAAAAAAGTTTTTAAAAATTCGAAAAGAAAAAAAAAACACAAAAGTTCATTTCACCTCACTTTTGCCAATTAAAAATAAAACTATAAAAAAAAAAAAAATATATTCGGCATTGCCGATTTTAGAAATGTCTGATCTATCAAAATTTAAGAAAAATTAATCCAATTTGTAAATAACGTAACAAAAGAAAAAATCAAAACGCCAGAATTACGTTTTTTTGGCCACAGCAACACTGCAATAAAATGCAATAGCAGGCGATCGAAAGATAGTATCTATCCGGAAATGGTATCAATAAAAACTCAGAGTACAAAAACTAAGCCGTCACACAGCGACAGATCCTGAAAAATTGAACATTTACAGATCTCAGAAAATGGCAACAAAAGCAAATTAATTTACTTTTTTGTTTTTAATTTCCGATTTATTTTACCACCTAAATAAAAAAAAACTATAAATGTTTGGTATCTGTGTACTTGTGCTAACCTGGAGAATCAGGTCACTTTTACTATATAGTGACCATGGTAAATAATAGACCCCAAAAACAATTTTGGAATTGCACTTTTAAAAAAAAATTTCAACGCACTTGAATTTTTTTTCCACTTTTCCAGTTCACTATATGGTAAAATGAATGGTGTCCTTCAAAAGTACAACTTGTCCCTGATAAAGAAGCCCTCATATGGCTATATTGATGAAAAAAGGAAAAAGTAATGGCTCTTGGAAGAAGGGAAGAAAGAAACAATAATGGAAAATTGACGGGTAGTGAAGGGGTAAAAATAAAATTGGGGACAAATTCTGATTGATGAACAGAAGCAACGATGCTGATAGCATAATGAATGATCGTAATGTAAGAGTTGAATCACCCATGCTCCATCTAGACATCACAGTCTCCATTGCTGATCTCCTAATTGAAGGACAGCTGAGCAAATATCCCATTGAGAGTCGTACAGAAAATAAATCACCGTCCCTTCGTGCTGCCGCCATAATAAACGTATATGGACATGTAACTATGATTTGATTTTGGAATTGCTCAACTGTCAACAAAACACCACAGGAGCTGACTTCTTCATCACATAATCACATCCACAATGGATGAATGAACGTGTGATAAAAAGCCTCGGTGACAAATAGAGACAGATGAGCGCTTCTCTATCGCAGTAGGTTGTGACAAGGGTTTTTTTTTATCTAAAATGTATTTTATCAATTTGAATGATTGTAACGCAAGAAAACCCAGTGCGGGCGCCGTACAATTGAGAGATGAATGGTATATAGTGTCCTTAGGCAAAAACGAACACGTAGACATAGGAGTGGAGCTTTATAGGATGGGGGGGTCCTTCTCGCTCATATCATTAAGGACATCAATTGACCTTCACGGTGCTATCGAAGGAATAAAATAATCCAGTTTATCGATAAACAGAGAGATGGTCAGGGAAAAACTGGCTAATTTAAATTAATTTACATCTCCTGGTCCAGATGAATTACATCCTAGGGTACTAAAAAAGAGAGCAGAGGAAATTGAAGAACCGCTGGTGGAATGTTTGAAAAATTCTGAAGAACAGGAGAAGTTCCAGAAGATTAGAGTAGGGCAAATGTTGTCCCTATCTTCAAAAAAGGAAAGAAGATGGAGACAGGAAATTACAGGCCAGTGAACCTTACTTCTCGACCAGGAAAGATCTTTGAACAATTTATTAAACAACATGTATGCAAGCAATTGGATAAGAATACAGTAATTAACCAGAGCCAGCATGGGTTTGTAGCAAACAAGTCATGCCAGACTAATCTAATTTCCTTCTATGATGGAAACACTGACTGGGTGGATCAAGGAAATGCAGTAAATGTAGTATATTTCGAAATCAGCAAAGCATTTGATAAAGTATCTGATACTATCCTTATTGAAAAAATGGCAAAGTATGGGATTGACAAGGCTATAGTTAGGTGGGTTCAAAACTGGCTCAGTAATCTTACTCAAAGAGTGGTAATAAATGGTTGCATGGCCAACTGAAAGCGTGTTTCAAGTGGGGTATCAAAAGGCTCTGTCCTGGCTCCAGTGCTTTTCAACATTTTTATAAATGATCTAGGTAAGGGAACTGAAGGTAAACTAATCAAATTTGCAGATGATGCAAAGCTAGGAGGGATAGCTAACACTAGAGAAGACAGAGAAAGGATTCAGAAGGATCTAGATAAGCTTGAACAACAGGCAGCAACTAATAGATTGGAATTCAACCGGGAGAAATGCAAGATTCTACATCTGGTCAAGAAAAACGAAAATTATATCTACAGAATAGAGCATACTGAAACTAGTGGTATAGCTCCTAGTAGAAAAAGTAAGTAATGAAGCCACTTGCAAATCAGCTTGGAAGTGTATTTGGGGATGTCAACACACTTGGAATACAATAGCTTCAATAAACAATCATATTATTTTGAATTTGGCTACAAAGCTAAAGTTTTCTAAAAAAAAACCCATTAGATTACCAGACTAGGATCAATACAGACATCTCTAGTTAAAAGGGGTTGTCCAGGTTGGGCACGATAGGCTGCAGTCACTCTGTGTTACTGCAAAATTGTGAAGCCTAACAGCGCGCAAGGCGGGCGCTTCAGGATTCTTCGGTGCTGGGAGCGGGAAGTCACATGACCGCAAATATGCAATATGCATACTCCTTGCCACATGCCGACTAGAGTTGGGACCAAACTCTGATCAAAGTCTGATCAGAAAAATCTCTTGGAACTTGGAAAAATTGGACAACAACAATCCTGGCAAATTATGTAAAATCCAGGTGACAGGTGATCCTGTCCAGTTTGGGAATGTATCCCAATAAGCACAATAATGTTTTTTTTAGAAACCTGGTAATCTGTAAATTGGAATTTTTTGAGCCAAGAGAAAAGGTAAAGAACTCATTTGTATTGTTACCCCAGCAGTCATGTAATATGTAACATTGTACGGTCAGTGGACTGTCTTTAGTTCAGTACTTTGCAACAATAGTTAGCATCGCCCATCTCTCCACGCCTCACTTCTAATGTGTTTTCATTCGTTAGTCATCCTGATTCTGATCATTCAAAGAATCAAACGCAGTTAAGAAGCTTGTTCAGTACGTCAAATTGAAAATTAAGGACATTGAAATCAGCTTATGTAATGAGATGTTAGAAAACATTACCAGCGCACAAACAAACATGATTCAATCACAACTCAATTCTTTCTGGAGAGCACTTTTTTATGAAAACTCCAAAATATCCATGAAATGCAAAATGTCTCAACTCAATTATTTTTTTTTATATAAATTATTTCATAACTGATTTGGATGGAGAGATATAAGACATTTACCTTCACAAGGCCAGCTAGAAGCACTTAAAGGAGTGACCAAAAGTTTGCCCAACTTTAGGGCTCATAGCCATGGCCATTTTATGATTCTCGAACAAAAGCATTATACTGCTTTGATTTTATGGGGTCTTTACGTTTATGTTCATTGGTGGAAATAGAATCTGATGGGACCCAGGTGCGAGATTTACACTGGGCCTCTTCCCCATCCTGGTTTATGTATATATACACATATATAGTGGGGGAAATAAGTATTTGATCCCTTGTTGATTATGTAAGTTTGCCCACTGACAAAGACATGAACAGTCTATAATTTTAAGGGTGGGTTAATTTTAACATTGAGAGACGGAATATTAAAAATAAAATCCAGAAAATCACATTGTATAAATTATATTAATTTATTTGCATTTTGCAGTGAGAAATAAGTATTTGATTCCCTACCAACCATTAAGAGTTCTGGCTCCTACAGACCAGTTAGATGCTCCTAATCAGCTCGTTACCTGCATTAAAGACAGCTGTCACCTTTCTAAAAGACTGCTGTCCACAGACTCAACTAATCAGTCAGACTCTAACCTCTACAACATGGGCAAGACCAAAGAGTTTTATAAAGATGTCAGGGACAAGATCATAGACCTGCACAAAGCTGGAATGGGCTACAAAACCATACGTAAGACGCTGGGTGAGAAGGAGACAACTGTTGGTGCAATAGTAAGAAAATGGAAGAAAATCAAATCGACATTGATTACCTCTACTCAAGAACTGGGACATTCCACCAGTAGAGAGAAGTGATGTTGAGCACAAGACAGACTCCCTATGTAATTTCTGTCCCCTCCCTTTCTTGTCTGTCCAGAGAGAACTGCTACCTGCATCAAGTTACAACAGCCAGCTGCTAGAGATACAAACAACACAGACTAGAATGAGGGGACAGGAAGCAAAAACCTCAGTCACCCTGTGAAGGAGAAAATGGCTAAAGAAATCAATTATTAAACCTTATATAAGTAAGTTCAGATATGGTGTAGCAAGATGGAGTCTATTTCCTGATTAGCAGCACACTGGAAGGAACTTTTGGAATGTGAAGAAGTCACTGAACATTGGACACTGGACTGAATACCATATATGGAAGTGAAGTTGGAAACGAAGTTGGAATGAACCAATCAGAGTGACACTAACTGTTCAGAAGTTGTGCGACCTCCCCCATTTCCTGTTTCTAGTATCTTCCTTTGTTCAGAATAAAGCAGTTGTGTGTAAGCCTTTGCTGAGAGAGGAAGTGTGTATCTGTCTCTGTGTATCTGATACATTCTTTGGCCTCTAAGCGCGCACTCAGCTGACATTTGGTCAGGTACAAGCAATCATATAGATCTCATTTTAAGGCTGCCATCACACTATCAGTATTTGGTCAGTATTTTACATCAGTATTTGTAAGCCAAAACCAGGAGTGGAACAATTAGAGGAAAAGCCTAATAGAAACATATGCACCACTTCTGCATTTATCACCCATTCCTGGTTTTGGCTACAAATACTGATGTGAAATACTGACAAAATACTGCTAGTGTGACGGCAGTCTAAGGGTAAGTTCACACTAGGCGTTTTTTTAGCATTTTTTTCCGCAGCAAAACCTGATCTGTTGGCAGGAAAGAAGCTGCAGAAAAAAAAGCATGTTTTCCTTGCGTTTTTTTTTCTGCAGTTTTGCTAGTTCTGCCTCTTGTGCATGCTGATAAAGTTTAGTGTGAAAAAAGTCCTATTCTATAGAATCAGGTTTTGGAACAAAAAACGCAGCAAAAACAGATATGGAGATTTTTGGTTTGCTTTTTTCAGCGTTTTCTCACCACCCATTAATTTTAATGGGTGAAAAACGCTGAAAAAAAAAAACGCTGAAAGAAGTGACATGCTCCATTGTGCAAAAAAACATGCAAAGCACAAAATCCTGATGACGAAAAAAAAAACAATGTGTACATGAGATTTCTGAAATCCCATAGTCTTTGCTGGTACTGTAAAACGCAGCTGAAAATTTGCTTTACAAAAAAAACACGCAGCAAAAACGGCCAGTGTGAACATAGCCTTATTGTAATAAGAATTTTTTCTGTGAATGAATTAATTGTTTACAGGTGTTTTGAGTAAGATTTGCAAGCAATTTTCATTTTATTTATTTTACTTTATGAAGGGGTAACATAGCTACTATTTCATTATTCAAAAATCCTATAAAATAAGTAATAATTTTAAAAAATTGACTTTCTTCACTGGAGTCATTTTCAAGAGACTGAAGAGCATGTGAAATGTGTAACCTCAGCCTGAAAGGGGCTATAACAATGTCCAGAATTTCACCTGCTATGCCACTGACGGCACTGAACAATGTACACAAAATCTATAAGATCTTTGTTCATCATAGTCTGAAATGTCCCTGCTGTAGAGATAAGACGTTTTCCAGCTGAGGACATCATTGTACCATAATGGCTGGCGGACAATGCAATCCCAGTACTCCCAGTATGTTTTTCTATAGTGGTGTAATGTAAATGCTTCACCTCCAATAGTTTTAGTTACAGTGGAAAACAACTGCCACTATCTTTTGATTGCTGTATACAAATGTTCGGCACTTTGTAACAAAGATTTGGGTCCTAGTTAGTGATGAGCGAATATACTCGTTACTCGAGATTTCGCTAGCATGCTCGGGGGTCCTCCGAGTATTTTTTAGTGCTCGGAGATATAGTTTTTCTTGCCGCAGCTGAATGAATTACATCTGTTAGCCAGCATAAGTATATGTGGGGGTTGCCTGGTTGCTAGGGAACCCCCACATGTACTTATGCTGGCTATGAGATGTAAATCATTCAACTGCGGCAAGGAAAACTAAATCTCTGAGCACTAAAAAATACTCGAAGGACCCCCGAGCGTGCTCGAGAAATCTCGAGTAACGAGTGTATTCACTCATCACTAGTCCTAGTAGAATCTGGGCATCCAGCCGTGTGATAAACTGATATAAATGTGAAAACAGCTATAAAAGTAGTATTACAATGCACCCATATAAAGGGAATCTATCAGGTGATTCATGCTGCCCAAACAGCGGCAAAGTCTGGCTGCAAATGTGGAGCGAGGAATATTATTATCTGAAAAACTAGTTTCATTGAAGATATGCTTTAAGGAGCCTATTCCCGACACTGCAGGTCTTTCCCTATACATAAGTGAGGGAGAGACCTGTCAATCATCTAGAGTGGTGGGAGGAGAAACCATCCAGGGGCGGAGCTGGACTAGTGTATTCTCAGGATAATTTCTGAGAATAACATAACTGGCTATAATCAAACAGCCGGGCTGTGTATTATGCTGCCCACAATTTGGGTGTCATGAATCACCTGACAGGTTCACTTTAGACCTATATAGTCATGCGTAGTCCACCACAGTGCTCTTTCCAGTGGCTAATAAAGTTGGAGCTCCAATATGTCATCTCCCTCTATGACATCGATATATGTATATATATATATATATTGTGTCAGAGTCACTGGCACAGTGTATGAGGGGAGATACGTGTCACTGCGCATACTGCGGTCAGTGATGTAAAACCAGGATAGTTTTGCCTCCAGCATGCTACATACTGAGAGGGTTAATATAAAGATATACATAAACTGGTTATAAGTGAGCACCCACAGAGTGGGAGGGAAGGTGCTGACAGTATCCTCTCCTGCAGAGCCGACACCGGCATGTGTACTAGCAGGACCTGCGGTGATGTCATGATCATGTGATCATCACTTGGTCCTGGTTAAATACCTGGACATGAGAGGCAGTCTGTGTGGTGTAGTGGGAGAGGAAGCACTCCCACGTGGCTCCAGGAGGACATTGCCAGGCGTCTCTGTTGTACTTTGTTTGATTTGTTTTCTGTTAAGCCAGGAAGGCTCTGTTTTTGTTATTCCTGAACCTTGTTCCTCATCTTGGTATATGCTAACTTTAATAAACCAGCCAGTATTTCACTACCAAAGTGTTCCTGTGTCTACCTGAAGAACCAGCTAAGCGTGGCAGCCCCTCACAATATATGTATTAGATATATACATTAGAACATACAGTATAAACAATATACTTCAGTTTTCATTAAAAAAAAAAACATAGGACTACATATAAAATGCAGGAAGATTAAATAACACTAAACCTAGAAACCTGGCACTCATATGTGATTGATAAGGATGTATTTGTAGAAATATGCAGAACATAAGAAGATGTTTCATCCTTTGACTCGACCATCATCAGTCTACAGCTGGATAAGAGAGTGACCGCGTATGCAGCGCAGGGTAGAGGCATGCGCTTCTCCTGCATAGCGATGGACACTGCATGGCTCTACCTAGCGGCTGACTCTCTTATCCAGCTTAAGTCTGATGAAGGGTGAGATGTAGACCGAAACGTCTGCTTGTGTTCTGCATATTACCACAAATAAAATGACTTCATTATCAATCACATCTGAGTGTCATATTTCTATATATTACCTAACAGGACACGATCCTACTAGTGATGAGCGAACGTGCTGGGATAAGGTGTCATCTGATCATGCTCGGGTGCTAAACCTAGTGTCTTTGGCGTGCTCGAAAAATATGTTCTAGTTTCCCATGCTGCATGTCTCACGGCTGTTCGACAGTTGCATTTTGGAGTGATTTTTCGGGGCTAAGATAAAGTGATTTGGAAAGTATTTATCATCGGAAAATACGTGATCATTTAACTATAAGGGTTCCCAAGGGCGTGTCAATTATTTCCATAATTGGTTAAATTTGTTTAATAATTGTCTGCTCTTCAATCTTTATTAATGCAGGCAGCTGATGGTTTTACCTATTTTACAGTCTCGATTCCTGCCCTGACATCCTCATATAACAAGGGTTATTTGGGGCTTTTAAGGGGTCTCCTGTTGACTGAGCTTTTCCTTTTAACCTTATAAAAATCGCCCCCCACCTTTCATCTTTGAACAAGGATGGAGAACAACACATGTGTTCCTTCCAATCTTACCTACTAATCTATCCACCTAAAAGCTTCTAGTTCTGAGCCCCCGCCGCTTGTCACTGGGACATGGAGGAGATTGTGTTAGCCTATAGCTGTACATGAAAAGCAAAAGCAAGTGACAAACTACAGAGAGTGTGGCACTTCAGCCCATCTGATAAAATCTACAAGCACCAAGAGAACTTCAAAGCGGTTTTCTTCTCTCTTTAAATGGCGTCCTGGTAACACAGTTGAAAAAGGATCTCAGTAGGTAGATGTATGTCAAGATGAATGGTTAATACGTTTCATAGTCACGGTACTTCAGAAAGTGCTCATTGATGTTCTTTACGGCGGAAGCAATTGTTTGGAAGATTGACATAATGTTTTGATTTCCATGATTATGTTTACCAAAGGGCTATGTCCCTATGTCACCCAAGAACACCCTAGATTACATAGACATGCCTCCTCATGTGCATACTCTCCACCTTACCCCGGTCCTTTCCCATGAGCATAAAAAGGTCCAAAAAAAGTCAGCACACCCATCAAATCTTCCAGGACTCCGAGCATGGAAACTGCAGTTCGGCAGCTAAGAGCAATCGATCAAGTAGGAAATCCATGTCGAACAGTCCCATAAAAACTTTTACATTTTGAAAAATTTATTTAAGCTAAATCTTCAAACAGCATAAAAATCACACACCCCAGTATGGGAAGAATAGCGTGGGCAGACGCGTTTCGAACCTTGCGGTTCTTAGACCTTGTGGTTCTTAATCCTTCTATGAGGGTTTCCATTTCAAGGGTATCTCAGAGCAGATGGCTACTCTACCACTGAGTGCATCCCACGTTGGAGGACCTAAAATGGAAAGTACATGATAATGGCAGGACCCTCTCTGTAGCAAAAGCAGACCAGATACCCTTGATCGCAAGATCAATGGCAGTCCGCAAAACAAATTACTGGTGGCCAATCGTAGCGTTATGTGAGTACTCATCATAATATATAAACATCTTCTTTTTGGCTGTTTCACCCAAGTGTCTTCCAACTTCTAAAGTACGGAAAAAACAAAACGACCCATTTTTTTCTTTATCAGACTTTAGTCAGGGTTTAGTCCAAGTGTCATTAGTTTTTCCCGTACGTGGAGATAAAAAAAGCTTCTCCACCCTGCTCCCATGTTACGGTCCGTTAAAATCTTACCACACAAGATCCAATTTTTTGATGGATCAATAAACCCCATTTGACTCACCCAGATCAAAATTGAACACGTCTCCACAATCTTCCATGAACCAAGTGAAAAATCACGGATGTGAGTGTTCCCATAGACTATCACAAGAGTATGAGTGCTTTCCATGAAAAATCAAAGATAGCACTCATACAAAAATATCGGACGTCTGAATTCGACCTCACTTGTTTATCCGTACAAGCAGACGATCAGGATTGAACAGATATGAAAAGCACTTAGGTGTGACCACTCTTGCTCTTCTGCAAATTTGGCCAAGGACTCAAATTTCTCACTGTCCAAATTCAATACAATATTGCGGCATACTATCAAAATCCTTGACGTGCTGCAATTCCACATCGCAACCACTATGTGGTCACGTGTACACACATACAGCATAAACCTCTCCCAACAGAGTATCATTAACTCATGAGATTTTATAAGTTGGTTATCTTGCGCTTCCCATATGACAATCCAAGAGGAAAGGTAAGGAAAGGCATAATATTACCCATTAGTTATTCCAAAAATACCACTTACAAGAAAACTCAATAACATGAGTATGGCAGCCCGACAGTATAAAATAAACACATTGCCTGTTAGGGGATATAACATCTATGAAGAAAAACTGCAACTTTAGATTTCTAAATGCTATTTCCTTTCTGTAGAAAGTGATGTTTAACCAAATTTGCTAATTAGGGTGCTTTTAGGGTGCTTTTTATATGTCCCTCACTAATAATGATAGTAGTGTGTGTGAGTGTAAAATTTGGAGCTGTAGGTGTTAAATTAAAGGATTTATTAGCGCAAAAAAACTAGCGTGGACTCCCGTGCAATTTTTTCTGCCAGAGAGGGAAAGCCTGTGAGTGAGGGCAGATATTAATAGCCTAGAGATGGATATTGCCCCCCTCCTGGCTAAAAACATCTGCCCCCAGCCACCCCAGAAAAGGCGCATCTGTAAGATGCGTCTATTCCGGCACTTATCCTCTCTCTTCCAATTGCCCTGTAGTGGTGGCATATGGGGTAATAAGGTGTTAATGTCACTTTGCTATTGCAAGGTGACATTAAGCCTGGTTAATAATGAAGAGGTGTCAAAAAGACACCTATCCATTATTAAGCCATTAGTCTGAAAGGGTTAAAAAAACATACACACATTAAGAATAAAGTCTTTTAATGAAAGAAAGAAACACACAGCTTTTAAAATCATTATTGTACACTCAATCCAACGGAAGCCATCGTTCTCCTGTAAAAAATTCCAAAATAAAAAAGCAACAATATCCCATACCTGTCTGCGGTACAGTCATGTCCCACGCTGTAAATCCATCTCGAGGGGATAAATACTTTACAACCGGGAGCGCTGCCAATTGCGGCAGCTCCCGGCTGTAAAAGACTGGGGAATGAATGAAATGCAGGGAACGGAGCTTCAGTGACTAGCGTGACGTCACTGAAGCTGCGTGCCCTGGCGGATATTGTTGCTTTTTTATTTTGAATTTTTTTACAGGAGAACTAGAGCTTCGGTTGGATTGAGCATACAATGTAGTTTTTGAAACCTGTGTGTTTCTTTCTTTATTCTTAATGTGTGTTTTTTTAACCCTTTCAGACTAGTGGCTTAATGATGGATAGGTGTCTTATTGACATCTCTCTATTATTAACCAGGCTTAATGTCACCTTACAATAGCAATGTGACATTAACCCCTTATTACCCCATATGCCAATGCCACAGGGCAGTGGGAAGAGAGAGGCTAAATGCCGGAATAGATGCATCTTAGGCTACTTTCACACTAGTCTGTCGGTACGGGCCGTTGCAAACCGTCGGCCCGACGTACCGACGGACAGTGTGTTAATTAAGCACAACGGGGGCAGCGGATGCAGTTTTTCAACGCATCCGCTGCCCCATTGTAATGTCCGGGGAGGAGGGGGCGGAGTTTCAGCCACGCATGCGCGGTCGGAAATGGCGGACACGACGCACAACAAAACGTTACATGTAACTTTTTTGTGTCGACGGTCCGCCAAAACACGACGCATCCGTCGCGCGACGGATGCGACGTGTGACCATATGTCGCAATGCAAGTCTGTGGAGAAAAAACGCATCCTGCGTGCGGGCAACTTTGCAGGATGTGTTTTTTCTCCAAAACGACGCATTGCGACGTACAGCAAACAATGCTAGTGTGAAAGTAGCCTTACAGATGCGCCTTTTCTGGGGTGGCTGGGGGCAGATGTTTTAGCCGGGGGGGGGGCAATAACCATGGACCCTCTCTAGGCTATTAATATCTGCCCTCAGTCACTGGCTTTCCCTCTCTGATGGAGAAAATTGCGCGGGAGTCCACGCCAATGTTTTCTGTGAATTAACCCTTTAATTTAACACCTACAGCTCCAAAATTTTACAAACACCCACTACTAACATTATTAGTGAGGGACATATAAAAATATAACGGATATGCAATGGTTTACTGTATGTAAACCATGTCTCATATCCTGTCAGGTTCGGTAATGATTTAGCAAAAACCGACAATTGAATTACCAGCTTTTCTGCTATCTAGCTCTGTTTGAAATAAAAAAAAAAAATATATATACATATATATAGACTGTATATATGTTTTTCACGAATATTTGGGCCCATGGATTCATTGTATGTCCATTTTGCAAGCCGGCGAGAAAATCTCGCAATACGCATGCCATACGGATGTCACACGGATGTCACACGGATCACTGTCCATGAAACATTTGTGCGATTCTTGTCCTTGTAAAACAGACCAATTTTTTTTAAATGTTGTGTGTGACTCCAACGGCCGGGTTTACATGAGGGTATGCAAAATCAACTGCTTTCATCCACAAAAAAATGACATTTTTACATCCGTATTCCAGCTTTCTACATCCGTATGCCAGTTATCAACATCAGTATGTCTGTTTTCTGTGTCCATATGCCAATTTATGTCTGATTTGTAAATCCATATCACATATAGTTTTTACATGAACAATTAATAAATAATAAAGGAGAAATACAGTTTCCTATCTTAATAATTATAATGGATCAATGAAAAAACGCATGCCATATGGATGCTAACAGATATGTGAATTGGTCTTTGCGCACATATTTACACATCAATACCGAATATGTTTTTTTACTATTATTTTAGATCATTTTATTTATGCTATGAAAAAGAGTATGATTTCAACATATTATATATACACAATATTTTTACATTTTAACAGTACACATTTATATTATTCCCACTAAGGGACTTAAATCTGTAATTACTTGCAAAATTGATGATCTAGTATAAAGCCCTTCCACATTCAGGCTGCACACTATATAGTATACTATCTACTCCCCTTTGAGAAAGCAAGCACGCGAAACGCGCGTCAGGGGCCGTAAAGGAGGCTGGAGCGGTCAGGACTTACTATGGGTAAGCAGCTGGACACGTACTATGGCTTTTCATGTTACTGACACACAGGTACATCTTCCTAGCAACTATTTAGGCTTTTATTTGTATAGTGGCATCCAAGAGGTTAAAATGCAACATCTTTCTTTGGCAATTTGTGGACCCCACTACACTCATAGTCAGCCATATATAGTCAATAATGGACCATTTTTACCTTTGTCAGGGTTTATGCCTACAGAGCCTACAGACATTACTAGAACATCCTGGCGTTACGCAAACAGTGTCTGTTCTTACACAAGCCACTTATATCTTTATTGATGATCAATTGAAACACCCTCAGTAAGAGTGGCGTTTTGTATTTTCTTAATATGTAAATTAGCTGCTGAGATCTATGGGCTGGACATAGATCTTCCCAAGAATCTGCCTCCAGAGTTTATTTTAAGTGAAAGGAGGCGTTCCATGAGTGAGACATATAATGACTGACAGTCTGCTCTCTTCATCTACATGTCTCACGCTGGTAACGCCCCTTTTCAATTTAAATAAGCTCTGGAGAGAGATTCTCATGGGAGACCTATGAATAAAACATCAGATCGCAGATATCAAGATATCAATTTATTTTAACATTTTATGACCTACATGCCCATTTAGATGGCTTTGGAGGGGTGATCCTGCTGACAGATTCTCTCTAAGATGCAACAAATTAATTAAGAGATCTGCGCCTTTTTCATGAATTTGGCTCATCTTTCAACTGCTGTGAAATATTGTCACATGTCCACTGCGACAATGAGGAGCCAGAAGACCGCGCTGTCTGATTTCATGTACTCCTGCACTAATTAGAAGCACTTCACCATCATATTAAATAGTGTAGGTTTATGCTAGCAGTGTAAGGGTTAATCTGTTCAGTTGAGAGCTCCTGAAGCTTTACTGCTTTGATGGTCTCAGCTGTTCAGTGTTGGCCACTCACCTCTGCTATTTATACTGGCTACTGGCAATCAGGGATTGCCAGTGTTAGTTTCATACTGCCTGGTTCTGGAGTTGAAGGTGTTCATTATTGGAGGAGGCGTTAGGAGTGTTGTTCAGAAGACTGTTGCTTGGTGATTTGTCTTTGTGCATATCCTCATCCTCTCCTATTTGGTTTGTCCTCCCTTAACTTCTTAGTGTTCCACTCTGTTGTTTGAGTATGCATATTTGTATTATTGGTATTTTCATTTATCCCTATACGTTTTCATTTGCTAGTTTGGTTTGTGTATTCATATACACTACAACTCCCCACTTACTGTGTGGAGGAAGGGACAGATAAGGGCTGATTTAGGAGCTCAGCAAGGAACGTGGCCCCAGTGTCTTCACCATCAGATGTAATCCACGGAGCAGGGATAGCTAGGACGTCCCCATCTTTTGGGATAGGGAAGGAGGCCCTAGCCCCGGGGATATCCTGCAACAGTACTGTGACAAATACATTGCAGCCAAGGGCTGGTGTACATTTTTGTCTCAGTTTACAGCACCTTTCAGAAAGTTGTCACCGCAGCTGGCCGGGACTGTGCCAAAACACATCATTTTTAAACAGCTGGGAATTGTGCACAATTTTTACATCTTAAGCAGTTTTAGTTTTGCCAGAAATTGCTTGATGAGCAAAAGTTTATTACAAAATTGCTAAATTAAGCCAGTCCATTTCAGAAATTTAGAGAAAGGTCAAAAACTTTATAAAAACCAAAAGTATTGGACAAAGAAACAACCCGCTGAAAATAAGTCCCATAAACACTATGCTTTTGCTGTGTTCTGTAGTAAGATGTCACCATTTTATCTCTGGGAGAGCCCAGCAACCGACTCAATCATTTCATCTTTTTGCCTGAGGTGCGGAGAGATAGTGACTTGCTCAAGGTCACAAACAAAACTGAAGAACTGAATTTAATTTAGATTTAACCATTGAGCTCCAAGTCAATCGTCAACATAATGGTCTTTGTGCGACAGTCTGGGAGATGCATCCAAGTCTTGCTTTAAGAATCCGGCTCCTTGCCAGGCTTATTAAGAGCTGACAATGCACCGGAGGGTGGTAGAAGAAGATGTGATGGCTCAGTAAGGAAAGTCTCCAACCATTTTAAAATAAATACAATTATGTATTATATCTTTTGTTTACATTCCTATTATGTTCATTTTTGCTGCAATCACTGGCAAATAATAGCCCCATATATTCTGTATTGCTCATAAAAAACAGCATCAATGCCTCCGCCGGCTAAGGTTCATTGTTGTGAAATAACAGGAAACAGCTATTCGCTCAACTGCAAATACTGGGTCTTCGCATATGATGGATTTTTCACTATTGATTGACCATTTTACAGAGTTTAGGTGAATTGATTTTACTCTGAATAGATGTCTATGGCTCGTTCCAATAAATGTTTCTCCCATAACATCAGGAAATTCTTGTTATTAAGCAATTAACTCTTCTATCTCTGGACCCCCTGATGCTTTTTTTTTCATTTATATTTACATATGTACTGAAATTGATTCATTATTAGGGAATACCATGCAGCCCATTAAAGGGGTTTACAGAATAAGACTATGTCCACAGCTGCGTAGGGGAAGGAGGGGGCTGGATCTGTCACAAAGCAGACCCTATCGACATTTTCAGCATGACGTCCATCGATTTACTGATATGCTATACTGTTTTTTTCTGTCATTCATAATGCCATTTATGACACAATCTAGGACAGAGGATCCAATCAAAGACACAATCTGAAGCTTATATGCAAAATCTCCAATATGTTCCCCACCTACTAGGTGCCATTTATTTCCCAAGGCCCCCATACACTTCTGCTTAGCCCTGCTACACTCACAGGAGGCAGTGGCGAAATTTTGGGGCCACAGAAGCAGTTGCCTCGGGCACCTAATTCCATCAGGGTGCAAAATTTCACTCTCCTCCCCCAATACTACTGTAAAATTATCCAGGACTGCACTGAGCCACTTCTTCTAGAAGCCATGATGCCTCAATGTGTGAGCCCCTGGCATCTCACAAGATGACAAAGTTTTCAGTATGATAAACTGAAGTTTGTCATCTGGGTTTCTGCCTATGCAGAGCTTATTAGCTAACCGTAAACTCATCTGTGTTCTGCATAGGCAATAATCCTTTTGAATCAGTTACACTGCACTCTCCCATTACTCTCTGCCTCTTTTTGATAATTTTGTGATGTAAGAGGAAAGCTCTACTGGGAAGGCTATCCCAAATTTGTAAAAAAAATCCCCGGTAAAAAACAAAAAAAAATTAACCTGTATAAAATGTTTTATATACGGTACTTTTGCAACCTTATCCAAGGCTAGGGTTATGGTAGGGACTAGGGTTATTGCTATGGCTATCACTAGGATCATGGTAAAGGGCTATGACTAAGATTAGGGCTGGAGCTAGCACTAGGGATAGGTTTATAATTTGGAAGAAAGTTAGGGCTAAGGCGTGTAGTAAGGATAGGACTAAGGATAGGGCTATCGTTAGAACAAGGGTGAGAGCTACATCTAGGGTTGGTGAGTAATAAATAACATAGTTATATAAAAAATGCTAATAAAAAGTGGAAAAAATAAATTACAACAATTTTAAAATTATTTTTGTCAGATTTCAGCAAACAGCAAAATCCAAGAAAAACTAGAGGTTCTAAGGGAAACCTCTAATTATATCAGTATTTTCCTAAAATACAATACGTGTGCTTGTGGTACAAGGGGTTTAATACTCCAGGCTTGCTAAAAGTTCTTGGTTAAGGGGAGTAAAAAACATGCTTGCCTTTTCTTGGTGCAGGCAACCCTCATGTATCACTACCTGGAGGTCCATAGCAAAAAATCTGCAGCAAAAATCACTGAGTACATTGTTGCTGAAATAACATAAGAGTTACCCAGGTACAGTCATTAATGAATCATTAACCTGTTATGAACTGGTGGCCTAGGAGCAGCATAAGACGTACTCTGGAGAAGGTGGTACCTGTACTGACCGCAGACCCTGAACTTAACAGCGCAACTAGAAGTAGCCGTGGAATGTACCTTTCACTCCCTAGACATCTCGACACAGCCGGAGGACTAATTACCCCTAGAGATAGAAAGGGGAAAACTATCTTGCCTCAGAGAAAATCCCCCAAAAGGATAGACAGCCCCCCACAAATATTGACTGTGAGAAGAGAGGGAAATAACATACGCAGACTGAAATCAGGATTAAGCAAAGGAGGCCAATTCTAGCTAAATAGAAAGGATAGGACAGAGTACTATGCGGTCAGTATTAAAACACTAGAAAATATCCACCACAGAAAATACAAAAAACTCCACATCTAACTAAAGGCATGGAGGGTATATCTGCATCTCCTGAGATACCAGCTTGGCTAAACAAATCCTTATACAGACCAAGCTGGACAAGACAAAACGTGGAAAGTAACTAGAATGATCAGGCCCACAGCATGTGGACTGCAGAAAACAAAGCCAGCACTTATCTTTGTTGACATGAACAGCAAGCAAGAGAGACCAGGCAGGGAAGTGAATCCTCCAGGAAACAATGGACAACTGGCACTAACCAAAGGGTCAAGCAAGACTAAATAGCCCAGTCAGAAATGCACTAAGTGGACACACCTGATGACTGCTGCGATCCAAAGACAGCAGCACTACCACTTATAACCACCGGAGGGAGCCCAAGAGCAGAATTCAGAAGAGTACCCCCCCCTTGAAGAGGGGTCACCGAACCCTCACCAGAGCCAACAGGCCGATCAGGACGAGCCAGATGAAAGGCCCTAACCAAATCAGTAGCATGGACATCCGAGGCAAAAACCCAAGAATTATCCTCCTGGCCGTAACCCTTCCATTTGACAAGATACTGAAGTTTCCATCCCGAAAAACGAGAATCCAAAATCTTCTCAACCACATACTCCAACTCCCCATCAACCAACACCGGGGCAGGAGGATCAACAGAGGGAACAACAGGCACCACATATTTCCGCAGCAAAGATCTATGAAAAACATTATGGATGGAAAAAGAGGCCGGAAGGGCCAAACGAAAAGACACCGGATTAACAATCTCAGAAATCCTATAAGGACCAATAAACCGAGGCTTAAACTTAGGGGAAGAAACCTTCATAGGAACATGACGGGAAGACAACCAAACCAAATCCCCAACCCGAAGCCGGGAACCAACACACCGACGACGGTTAGCAAAACGCTGAGCCTCCTCCTGAGACAACACCAAATTGTCCACAACATGATCCCAAATCTGCTGCAACCTGTCAACCACAGAGTCCACCCCAGGACAATCAGAAGGCTCTACCTGCCCTGAAGAAAAACGAGGATGAAAACCAGAATTACAAAAGAAGGGTGAAACCAAGGTAGCAGAACTAACCCGATTATTAAGGGCAAACTCGGCCAATGGCAAGAAGGCCACCCAATCGTCCTGATCAGCAGACACAAAGCATCTCAAATAAGTCTCCAAAGTCTGATTAGTTCGCTCGGTTTGGCCATTTGTCTGAGGATGAAACGCGGAAGAAAAAGACAAATCAATGCCCAGTCTAGCACAAAAGGCACGCCAAAACCTAGAAACAAACTGAGACCCTTTGTCGGACACAATATTCTCCGGAATGCCATGCAAATGAACCACATGCTGAAAAAACAACGGAACCAAATCAGAAGGGAAAGGCAATTTAGGCAAAGGTACCAAATGAACCATCTTAGAAAACTGGTCACAAACCACCCAGATAACAGACATCCTCTGGGAAACTGGAAGATCTGAAATAAAATCCATAGAAATATGCGTCCAAGGCCTCTCAGGGACCGGCAAAGGCAAAAGCAACCCACTAGCGCGGGAACAGCAAGGCTTGGCCCGCGCACAAGTCCCACAGGACTGCACAAATGAACGCACATCCCGTGACAAAGAAGGCCACCAAAAGGACCTACCAACCAAATCTCTGGTACCAAAAATCCCAGGATGGCCAGCCAACACAGAACAATGAATCTCAGAAATCACTTTACTAGTCCATCTGTCAGGAACAAACAATTTCCCCACTGGACAGCGATCAGGCTTATCGACCTGAAACTCCTGAAGAGCCCGACGTAAATCAGGGGAGATGGCAGAAAGAATCACCCCTTCCTTCAGAATGCCGACCGGCTCAAGGACCCCAGGAGAATCAGGCAAAAAGCTCCTAGAGAGGGCATCCGCCTTAACATTCTTAGAACCCGGAAGGTACGAGACCACAAAATCAAAACGGGAGAAAAACAGGGACCATCGGGCCTGTCTAGGATTCAGCCGTCTGGCAGACTCGAGGTAAATCAGATTCTTATGATCAGTCAAGACCACAATACGGTGCTTGGCCCCCTCAAGCCAATGACACCACTCCTCAAATGCCCACTTCATAGCCAACAGCTCACGATTGCCGACATCATAATTGCGTTCCACAGGCAAAAACTTTCGAGAAAAGAAGGCACACGGTTTCAACAAGGAACCATCAGAATTCCTCTGAGACAAAACGGCCCCTGCCCCAATCTCAGAGGCGTCAACCTCAACCTGAAATGGAAGGGAGATATCCGGCTGACGCAACACGGGCAGAAGTAAATCGGCGTTTAAGCTCCTGAAAGGCAGAAACAGCCGCAGAGGACCAATTCGCCACATCAGCGCCCTTCTTCGTCAAATCGGTCAGGGGTTTAACCACACTGGAGAAGTTGGCAATAAAGCGGCGATAAAAATTAGCAAAGCCCAAAAATTTCTGAAGGCTCTTCACAGAAGTGGGCTGGATCCAATCATGAATGGCCTGAACCTTAACCGGATCCATTTCTATAGATGAGGGAGAAAAAATGAAGCCCAAAAAAGAAACCTTCTGTACTCCAAAAAGGCACTTAGACCCCTTCACGAACAAAGCATTCTCACAAAGGATCTGAAATACCATCCTGACTTGTTTCACATGAGACTCCCAATCATCTGAAAAAAATCAAAATATCATCCAAATATACAATCATGAATTTATCAAGATAATTCCGAAATATATCATGTATGAAGGACTGAAAAACAGATGGGGCATTAGAGAGCCCGAATGGCATCACAAGGTATTCAAAATGGCCTTCGGGCGTATTAAACGCAGATTTCCATTCGTCAACCTGCTTAATACGAACCAGATTATATGTCCCTCGAAGGTCAATCTTAGTAAACCAACTAGCCCCCTTAATCCTAGCAAACAAATCAGAAAGCAAAGGCAAAGGGTATTGGAATTTGACCGTGATCTTATTCAAGAGGCGATAATCAATACAGGGTCTCAAGGAGCCATCCTTCTTGGCAACAAAAAAAAAACCTGCTCCCAATGGTGAAGAAGATGGCCGAATATGCCCCTTCTCCAAAGATTCCTTTACATAGCTCCGCATGGCGGTATATTCTGGCACAGACAGGTGAAAAAGTCGGCCCTTAGGGAACTTACAACCTGGAATCAAGTCGATAGCACAATCACAGTCCCTATGCGGCGGAAGGGAACTGGACTTGGGCTCATCAAATACATCCTGGAAATCTGACAAAAACTCAGGAATTTCAGAAGAGGGGGAGGAGGTAATTGACATCAAAGGAACGTCACCATGAACCCCCTGACAACCCCAACTAGTCACAGACATAGATTTCCAATCTAATACCGGATTATGCACCTGTAACCATGGGAAACCCAGCACAATAGCATCATGCAAATTATGCAACACCAGAAAACGACAATCTTCCTGATGAGCTGGCGCCATACACATGGTCAGCTGTGTCCAAAACAGGTTTATTTTTTGCCAGCGGTGTAGCATCAATGCCCCTCAAAGGAATAGGATTCTGCAAAGGCTGCAAAGGAAACCCACAACGTCTGGCAAATTCTAAGTCCATTAAATTTAAAGCGGCGCCTGAATCCACAAATGCCATGACAGAAAATGAAGATAATGAGCAGATCAGGGTCACAGATAACAGAAATTTAGGTTGTACAGTACTGATGGTAACGGAACTAGCCATTCTCTTAGTACGCTTAGGGCAATCAGAAATAACATGAGCAGAATCGACACAGTAAAAACACAACCCATTCTGACGTCTGAATCCTTGTCGTTCCGCTCTAGACACAATCCTATCACATTGCATAGGCTCAGGACTCCGCTCGGAAGACAACGCCACAGCTCACACAACTCTGCGCTCGCGTAAGCGACGATCAATCTGAATGGCCAAACACATAGAATCACTCAGACCAGCAGGCGTGGGAAACCCCACCATAACATCTTTAACAGATTCCGAAAGACCCTTTCTGAAAATTGCAGCCAAGGCATCCTCATTCCATTTAGTCAGCACAGACCATTTTCTAAATTTCTGGCAATATAATTCTGCCGCTTCTTGACCCTGAGACAGGGCCAACAAGGTCTTCTCAGCATGATCCACTGAATTAGGTTCATCATACAATAACCCTAGCGCTTGGAAAAAGGTGTCTACATTAAGCAAAGCAGGATTTCCAGCTTCCAGGGAGAACGCCCAATCCTGAGGGTCACCGCGCAGCAGAGAAATGACTATTTTAACCTGCTGGATGGGATCACCAGAGGAACGGGGTTTCAGAGCTAAAAACAGTTTACAGTTATTTTTAAAGCTCAGAAATTTGGACCTGTCTCCAGAAAACAAATCAGGAGTTGGAATTCTAGGCTCTAAAACCGGAGTCTGAACGATATAATCGGAAATACCCTGTACTCTAGCAGCAAGCTGATCCACACGAGAAGCCAATCCCTGAACGTCCATATCAGCGCCAAACTCCTGAACCACCCAGAGGTAAAGAGGAAAGAAGAGGCACAACAGACTACAGAAAAAAAAAATGGCTCAGCACATTCCTTTCCTTCTTCTGAGATGTAATTAACTCATTGTAGGCCAGTTGTACTGTTATGAACTGGTGGCCTAGGAGCAGCATAAGACGTACTCTGGAGAAGGTGATACTTGTACTGACCGCAGACCCTGAACTTAACAGCGCAACTAGAAGTAGCCGTGGAATGTACCTTTCACTCCCTAGACATCTCGACACAGCCGGAGGACTAATTACCCCTAGAGATAGAAAGGGGAAAACTATCTTGCCTCAGAGAAAATCCCCCAAAAGGATAGACAGCCCCCCACAAATATTGACTGTGAGAAGAGAGGGAAATAACATACGCAGACTGAAATCAGGATTTAGCAAAGGAGGCCAATTCTAGCTAAATAGAAAGGATAGGACAGAGTACTATGCAGTCAGTATTAAAACACTAGAAAATATCCACCACAGAAAATACAAAAAACTCCACATCTAACTAAAGGCATGGAGGGTATATCTGCATCTCCTGAGATACCAGCTTGGCTAAACAAATCCTTATGCAGACCAAGCTGGACAAGACAAAACATGGAAAGTAACTAGAACGATCAGGCCCACAGCATGTGGACTGCAGAAAACAAAGCCAGCACTTATCTTTGTTGACATGAACAGCAAGCAAGAGAGACCAGGCAGGGAAGTGAATCCTCCAGGAAACAATGGACAACTGGCACTAACCAAAGGGTCAAGCAAGACTAAATAGCCAAGTCAGAAATGCACTAAGTGGACACACCTGATGACTGCTGTGATCCAAAGACAGCAGCACTACCACTTATAACCACCGGAGGGAGCCCAAGAGCAGAATTCACAACATTAACCCCTTCGACACCTTGCCCTTTTCCGTTTTTGCGTTCTTGTTTTTCGCTCCCTCTCCTTCCCAGGGCCATAACTTTTTTATTTTTCCATCATATTTTCATTGGTTTTAGCATGTCGTGTATTAGAAAACAGGAAAAAATTCCAAGTGCGGTGAAATTGCAAAAAAAGTGCAATCCCACACTTGATTTTTTTGTTTGGCTTTTTTGCTAGGTTCACTAAATGCTAAAACTGACCTGCCATTTTGATTCTCCAGGTTTACGAGTTCATAGACACCAAACATGTCTAGGTTATTTTTTATCTAAGTGGTGAAAAAAAAATTCCAAACTTTGCTAAAAAAAAAAAAAAAAAAAAAGCGCAATTTTCCGATACCCGTAGCGTCTCCATTTTTTTTGTGATCTGGGGTCGGGTGAGGGCTTATTTTTTGCGTGCCAAGCTGACGTTTTTAATGATACCATTTTGGTGCAGATGCGTTCTTTTGATCGCCCGTTATTGCATTTGACCAAAAAACAGTAATTCTGGCGTTTCAAATTTTTTTTCTCGCTACGCTGTTTAGCAATAGGGTTAATCCTTTTTTTTTATTGATAGATCGGGTGATTCTGAAAGCGGCGATACCAAATATGTGTATGTTTGATATTTTTTTTATTGTTTTGTTTTGAATGGGGCGAAAGGGGGGTGATTTAACCCCTTTCTGACCTCGGACGGGATAGTACGTCCGAGGTCAGAAGCCCCGCTTTGATGCGGGCTCCGGCGGTGAGCCCGCATCGAAGCCGGGACATGTCAGCTGTTTTGAACAGCTGACATGTGCCCGTAATAACTAGTATTAACTAGTTAAATGCCACTGTCAAACACAGACAGCGGCATTTAACTACCGCTCCTGGCCGGGCGGCCGGAAATGATTGCATCGCCGACCCCCGTCACATGATCTGAGGTCGGCGATGCTTCAGCATTGCAACCATAGAGGTCCTTGAGACCTCTATGGTTACAGATCCCCGGCAGCTGTGAGCGCTCACAGCACACCCGATTTTCTGCTGCATAGCAGCGAACAGCAGATTGCTGCTATGTAGCAGAGCCGATCGAGTGGTGCCAGCTTCTAGCCTTCCATGGAGGATATTGAAGCATGGCAAAAGTTAAAAAAAAAGTTAAAAAAAATGTGAAAAAAATAAAAAAATATAAAAGTTTAAATCACCCCCCTTTCACCCCAATCAAAATAAATAAATTTAAAAAAAAATCAAACCTACACATATTTGGTATCGCCACGTTCAGAATCGCCCAATCTATCAATAAAAAAAAGCATTAACCTGATTGCTAAACGGCGTAGCGAGAAAAAAATTCGAAACGCCAGAATTACGTTTTTTTGGTCGCCGCGACATTGAATTAAAATGCAATAACGGGCGATCAAAAGAACATATAACCTAAAAAACTACCTGAAAATATCACTAATAACACCAATTTATAAAACCAAATATTTTATTGTAATAATATAAGGACACTAAACAAAACAAAACACAGAAATCCGGAGGAGGCACAAAGTATAGTTTACAGGAGTTAGTACAGAGGCAATTTGCTATAGCATTCAATATAATATATAGTACTTGATAACGCCCTTGCCTCCAGGCATATTTGGTTTTATAAATTGGTGTTATTAGTGATATTTTCAGGTAGTTTTTTAGGTTATATGCTTGTGGTCCTACTTGGAATAATAAGAATATTGGGTTAGAATTCTCTCCTTTGTTTTTTGGTAAAGATCAAAAGAACATATCTGCACCGAAATGGTATCATTAAAAACGCCAGCTCGGCACGCAAAAAATAAGCCCTCACCCGACCCCAGATCATGAAAAATGGAGACGCTACAAGTATCGGAAAATGGCGCAATTTTTTGTTTTGCAAAGTATTTTTTTCACCACTTAGATAAAAAATAACCTAGTCATGTTAGGTGTCTATGAACTTATAATGACCTGGAGAATCATAATGGCAGGTCACTTTAAGCATTTAGTGAACCTAGCAAAAAAGCCAAACAAAAAACAAGTGTGGGACTGCACTTTTTTTTGCAATTTCACCGCACTTGGAATTTTTTTCCCGTTTTCTAGTACACGTCATGGTAAAACCAATGATGTCGTTCAAAAGTACAACTCGTCCCGCAAAAAATAAGCCCTCACATGGCCAAATTGACGGAAAAATAAAAAAGTTATGGCTCTGGGAAGGAGAGGAGTGAAAAAGGAACACGGAAAAACGGAAAATCCCAAGGTCATGAAGGGGTTTTAAACTTTTATATTTTTTTTATTTTTTATCATATTTTTTTAAAACTTTTTTTTTTTACTTTTGCCATGCTTCAATAGCCTCCATGGGAAGCTAGAAGCTGGCATAGCCTGATCGGCTCTGCTACATAGGAGCGATCATCAGATCGCTCCTATGTAGCTGAATTACTGGCTTGCTATGAGCGCCGACCACAGGGTGGTGCTCACAGCAAGCCGGCATCAGCAACCATAGAGGTCTCAAGGAGACCTTTGGTTGCTATGCCGATGCATCGCTGACCCCCGATCATGTGACGGGGGTCGGCGATGCGCTCATTTCTGGCCCGATGTCCGGAAGCGCCGGTTAAATGCCGCTGTCAGCATTTGACAGCGGCATTTAACTAGTTAATAGGGGCGGGTGAATCGCGATTTCACCCGCCGCTATTGCGGGCACATGTCAGCTGTTTAAAACAGCTGACACGTCCTGGCTTTGAGATGGGCTCAGCACCGGAGCCCACATCAAAGCAGGGGATCCGACCTCCGCAGTAATAGTATGGCGGAGGTTGTGAAGGGGTTAATAAACTATACATAATTAGAAAATCAACTTTTTAAAAAACTTTTTGGGGCATTTTGTTATTTAAATGAGGAGTAATACCAAACATAGCTTTTGAACCTGCACTGTCCCTAAAAGATAGCGGAATTTCATCAATGCCTTTTTGAAAGGCATCCATAACTCAATAAATTATTGGCTATTTTGGGACTTTAATGGAGAAATGCCATCATAAGTATGTTGTGATTTATGCGAAAGGGTAGCCACACCCTCTTTCCTATATATATATATATATATATATATATATATATATATATATATATATATATATATATATATATATATTTTTTTTTTTTTTTTTCTTAAGTTTTGGCCTAGTTACTAAAAAAAGGGTGTAATAAACGTGGTAAAACTTTGATATATTCAGCTTAGGTATTTCCGAAAATTAAATGTCATAAATTGTGCAACAAAGTTTGGCTCGAACTAAAAAACTAAGGTAAAACTTTAACCCCTTCACCCCCCAAGGGTGGTTTGCACGTTAATGACCGGGCCAATTTTTACAATTCTGACCACTGTCCCTTTATGAGGTTATAACTCTGGAACGCTTCAACGGATCCTGATGATTCTGATATTGTTTTCTCGTGACATATTGTACTTCATGATAGTGGTAAAATTTCTTTGATATTACATGCGTTTATTTGTGAAAAAAACGGAAATTTGCCGAAAATTTTGAAAATTTTGCAATTTTCCAACTTTGAATTTTTATGCCCTTAAATCACAGATATGTCACACAAAATACTTAATAAGTAACATTTCCCACATGTCTACTTTACATCAGCACAATTTTGGAACCAAAATTTTTTTTGTTAGGGAGTTATAAGGGTTAAAATTTGACCAGCAATTTCTCATTTTCACAACACCATTTTTTTTTAGGGACCACATCTCATTTGAAGTCATTTTGAGGGGTCTATATGATAGAAAATACCCAAGTGTGACACCATTCTAAAAACTGCACCCCTCAAGGTGCTCAAAACCACATTCAAGAAGTTTATTAACCCTTAAGGAGTTTCACAGGAATTTTTGGAATGTTTAAATAAAAATGAGCATTTAACTTTTTTTTAACACAAAATTTACTTCAGCTCCAATTTGTTTTATTTTACCAAGAGTAACAGGAGAAAATGGACCCCAAAAGATGTTGTACAATTTGTCCTGAGTACGCCGATACCCCATATGTGGGGGTAAACCACTGTTTGGGCGCATGACAGAGCTCGGAAGCGAAGGAGCGCCATTTGACTTTTCAATGCAAAATTGACTGGAATTGAAATGGGACGCCATGTTGCGTTTGGAGAGCCCCTGATATGCCTAAACATTGAAACCCCCCACAAGTGACACCATTTTGGAAAGTAGACCCCCTAAGGAGCTTATCTAGAGGTGTGGTGAGCACTTTGACTCAGCAAGTGCTTCACAGAAGTTTATAATGCAGAACCGTAAAAATAAAAAATCATATTTTTTCACAAAAATGATTTTTCGCCCCCAATTTTTTATTTTCCCAAGGGTAAGAGAAGAAATTGGACCTCAAAAGTTGTTGTACAATTTGTCCTGAGTACGCTGATACCCCATATGTGGGGGTAAACCACTGTTTGGGCGCATGGGAGAGCTCGGAAGGGAAGGAGCGCCGTTTGACTTTTCAATGCAAAATTGACAGGAATTGAGGTGGGACGCCATGTTGCGTTTGGAGAGCCACTAATGTGTCTAAACATTGAAACCCCCTACAAGTGACACCATTTTGGAAAGTAGACACCTTAAGGAACTTATCTAGAGGTGTGGTGAGCACTTTGACCCACCAAGTGCTTCACAGAAGTTTATAATGCAGAACCGTAAAAATAAAAAATCATATTTTTTCACAAAAATTATCTTTTCACCCCCCAATTTTTTATTTTCCCAAGGGTAAGAGAAGAAATTGGACACCAGAAGTTGTTGTACAATTTGTCCTAAGTACGCTGATACCCCATATGTGGGGGTAAACCACTGTTTGGGCGCATGGGAGAGCTCGGAAGGGAAGGAGCGCCGTTTGACTTTTCACTGCAAAATTGACAGGAATTGAGATGGGACGCCATGTTGCGTTTGGAGAGCCATTGATGTGCCTAAACATTGAAACCCCCCCACAAGTGACACCATTTTGGAAAGTAGACCCCCTAAGGAACTTATCTAGAGGTGTAGTGAGCACTTTGACCCACCAAGTGCTTCACAGAAGTTTATAATGCAGAGCCATACAAATAAAACAAACATTTTTTCCCACAAAAATTATTTTTTAGCCCCCAGTTTTGTATTTTCCCGAGGGTAACAGGAGAAATTGGACCCCAAAAGTTGTTGTCCAATTTGTCTTGAGTACGCTGATACCCCATATGTGGGGGGGGAAACACTGTTTGGGCGCATGGGAGGGCTTGGAAGGGATGGAGCGCCATTTTGAATGCAGACTTAGATGGAATGGTCTGCAGGCGTCACATTGCGTTTGCAGAGCCCTAATGTACCTAAACAGTAAAAAAAAAACACAAGTGACACCATTTTGGTAAGTAGACCACCTAAGCAACTCATCTAGATGTGTTGTGAGAGTTTTGAACCCTCAAGTGTTTCACTACAGTTTATAACGCATAGCCGTGAAAATAATAAAAAAAAAATTTCCCCCCAAAATTATTTTTTAGCCCCCAGTTTTGTATTTTCCCAAGGGTAACAGGAGAAATTGGACCCCAAAAGTTGTTGTCCAATTTGTCTTGAGTACGCTGATACCCCATATGTGGAGGGGAACCACCGTTTGGGCGCATGGGAGGGCTCGGAAGGGAAGGAGCGCCATTTTGAATGCAGACTTAGATGGAATGGTCTGCAGGCGTCACATTGCGTTTGCAGAGCCCTAATGTACCTAAACAGTAAAGAAACCCCACAAGTGACACCATTTTGGAAAGTAGACCCCCTAAGCAACTCATCTAGATGTGTTGTGAGAGGTTTGAACCCTCAAGTGTTTCACTACAGTTTATAACGCATAGCCGTGAAAATAAAAAATATTTTTTTTTCCACAAAAATTATTTTTTAGCCCCCAGTTTTGTATTTTCCGAAGGGTAACAGGAGAAATTGGACCCCAAAAGTTGTTCTCCAATGTGTTCCGAGTACGCTGATACCCCATATGTTGGGGTAAACCCCTTTTTGGGCGCACGGGAGAGCTCGGAAGGGAAGGAGCACTGTTTTACTTTTTCAACGCAGAATTGGCTGAAATTGAGATCGGACGCCATGTCGCGTTTGGAGAGCCCCTGATGTGCCTAAACAGTGGAAACCCCCCAATTATAACTGAAACCCTAATCCAAACACACCCCTAACCCTAATCCCAATGGTAAACCTAACCACACCTATAACCCAGACACACCCCTAACCCTAATCCCAACCCTATTCCCAACCGTAGATGTAATCCAAACCCTAACCCTAACTTTAGCCCCAACCCTAACCCTAACTTTAGCCCCAACCCTAACTGTAGCCTTAGCCCTAACCCTAGCCCCAACCTAACCCTAGCCCCAACCCTAGCCCCAACCCTAACCCTAACCCTAGCCCTAACCCTAGCCCTAACCCTAGCTCTAGCCCTAACCCTAATGGTAAAATGGAAATAAATACATTTTTTAAATTTTTTTATTTTTCCCTAACTAAGGGGGTGATGAGGGGGGGTTTGATTTACTTTTATAGCGTTTTTTTTAGCGGATTTTTATGATTGGCAGCTGTCACACACTGAAAGAAGCTTTTTATTGCAAAAAATATTTTTTGCGTTACCACATTTTGAGAGCTATAATTTTTTCATATTTGAGTCCACAGAGTCATGTGAGGTCTTGTTTTTTGCGGAACGAGTTGACGTTTTTATTGGTAACATGCTCGGGCACGGGAGATTTTTTGATCGCTTTTTATTCCGATTTTTGTGAGGCAGAATGACCAAAAACCAGCTATTCATGAATTTCTTTTGGGGGAGGCGTTTATACCGTTCCGCGTTTGGTAAAATTGATAAAGCAGTTTTATTCTTCGGGTCAGTACGATTACAGCAATACCTCATTTCTATCATTTTTTTAATGTTTTGGCGCTTTTATACGATAAAAACTATTTTATAGAAAAAATAATTATGTTGGCATCGCTTTATTCTGAGGACTATAACTTTTTTATTTTTTCACTGATGATGCTTTATGGCGGCTCGTTTTTGCGGGACAAGATGACGTTTGCAGCGGTACCATGGTTATTTATATCTGTCTTTTTGATCGCGTGTTATTCTACTTTTTGTTTGGCGGTATGAGAATAAAGTGTTGTTTTTTTTTTTTTACGGTGTTCACTGAAGGGGTTAACTAGTGATATAGATTTATAGGTGGGGTCGTTACGGACGCGGCGATACTAAATATCTGCACTTTTATTGTTTGATTTTTTTATTTAGATAAAGGAATGTATTTATGGAAATAATATATATATTTTTTTTCTTTATTTAGGAATTTTTTTTTTATTTTTTTTAATTTTTTTTTACACATGTGGGAATTTTTTTTTAAACTTTTTTACTTTGTCCCAGGGGGGGACATTACAGATCGGTGATCTGACAGTGTGCACAGCACTCTGTCAGATCACCGATCTCACTTACAGCCGTGCAGGCTTACAAGCACCTGCACGGCACCCGGAAGTAATCACTGCAGGACCCGGATCCAGCCCCGCGGCCATTTTGGATCTGGGGCCTGCAGGGATAGGAGGTAGGAGACCCTCGCAGCAACGCGATCACATCGCGTTGCTCCGGGGGTCTCAGGGAAGCCCGCAGGGAGCCCCCTCCCTGCGCGATGCTTCCCTGTACCGCCGGCACACCGCGATCATGTTTGATCGCGGTGTGCCGGGGGTTAATGTGCCGAGGGCGGTCCGTGACCGCTCCTGGCACATAGTGCCGGATGTCAGCTGCGATAGGCAGCTGACACCCGGCCGCGATCGGCCGCGCTCCCCTTGTGAGCGCGGCCGATCGTGCTGGATGTACTATTCCGTCCTTGGGAATTAGGGCCCACCCCACATGGACGGAATAGTACGTCCAATGGCAGAAAGGGGTTAAAAACTTTATGATACGTGCCCCTCACTGTCTTTTTATCTGCTTGTGTCTATTTCTTCTCCAGTGTCAGCATGCTTTTCAAATGTATACTTAAAGGGGTTTTCCACTTATATTGATGACCTTTAGACCACGTTCAAACGTTCAGTATTTGGTCAGTATTTTCCATCAGTATTTGTAAGCCAAAACCAGGAGAGGAACAATCAGAGGAAAAGTATAATAGAAACACGTCACCATTTCTGTATTTATCACCCACTCCTGGTTTTGGCTTACACATACTGATGGAAAATACTGACAAATACTGAGCGTGTGATCGTGGCCTTAGAATAAGTTATCGATATCAGATTGGTGGGGATCCGACAATCAGCATCCCAACCACTCATTTGAATAGAAGCTACTAAATGGTGGTGTGACAGAGCTGTGATATTTCTGCTCCATACGATGCTTACACTGTTGTGAACTCCGTTTTCAGGCTCCCTCTTGTGGTCACAGATGGTATTGGGTGACTTTGGTTTTTTGGCTCCCCCTGGTGGTTTGGTTTATTATCCTGCGGGTCTGCTGGATCAGCTGCCTCGTTATTCACCAGGGAGGCTCCTATTTAGCTCTGCTTCACTTCCACTTGTTGCCGGCTGTCAATGTATTCAGTGCTATTCTGATTACTCCTGATTATCTCGTTTTCTGCCTCTTCAGGATAAGCTAAGTTCTGTTTGAATATTTTTTGCTCATCTGCCTGCAATATGATTTCTGTGTATGATGAGTCTAGTCCAGATTGCTAACATGTGATTTCTTTTTGCTGGTAAGCTCTGGGGTACGGAGTTGCTTCCCCCGCACCGTTAGTTGGTGCGGGGGCTCGAGCAATCTCTGCGTGGATATTTTGAATAGGGTTTTTTATTGACCGCACAGTTTCCTTCCTATTTTCTGCTATCTAGTATTAGCGGGCCTCATTTGCTAAATCTGATTTCATCTCTGCGTTTGTGCTTTCCCCTTAACTCACCGTTAATATTTGTGGGGGGCTATTCTATATCTTTGGGGTCTTCCACTGAGGCAAGTGAGGACTTTCTTTCCCTCCAGGAATAGTCAGTTTCTCAGGCCGTGAAGAGACGTCTAGGATTTTTTAGGTAACGTTCCACGGCTGCCTATAGTTGTTTGCGGATAGGATCAGGTTGCGGTCAATCTAGTTACCACTTCCCCAGAGCTAGTAGTCTGTTCAGTTACTTAGCTAGTCCGACCTGCAATCCTTGCCACTAGGATCATAACATTACACCCAGCTTCTCTCGGCACTGAATTTTTTAAGATCCCAATCGATCTGATAGTGATAACCCAAAGTAGGTCAACAATATCCTATTACTGCACCACTCACTTAATTGTTGATACAGGTGCTTCTCACTAAATTAGAATATCAGCAAAAAGTTAATTTATTTCACTTCTTCAATACAAAAAGTAAAACTCCTATATTATATAGTCATTACAAACAGAGTGATCTATTTCATGTGTTTATTTCTGTTAATGTTGATGATTATGGCTTACAGCCAATGAAAACCCAAAAGTCATTATCTCAGTAAATTAGAATAATTAACAAAAAACACCTGCAAATGCTTCCTATGGGTTTAAAAAGGTCCCTTAGTCTGTTTCAGTAGCTCCACAATCATGGGGAAGACTGCTGTCTTGACTGATGTTCAGAAGGCAGTCACTGACACACTCCACAAGGAGGGTAAGCCACAAAAAGTCATTGCTAAAAAAGCTGTCTGTTCACAGAGTGCTGTATCCAAGAATATTAATGGAAAGTTGAGTGGAAGGAAAAAGTGTGGTAGAAAAAGGTGCACAAGCAACTGGGATAACTGCAGCCTTGAAAGGAATATTAAGAAAAGGCCATTCAAAAATTTGGGGGATTCACAAGCAGTGGACTGCTGCTGGGGTCATTGATTCCGGAGGCACCACACACAGATGCATCCAGGACATGGGCTACAAGTGTCACATTCCTTGCGTCAAGTCACTCATGACCAATAGACAACGCCAGAAGCGTCTTACCTGAGCCAAGGAGAAAAAGAACTGGACTGTTGCTCAGTGGTCCAAGGTGTTGTTTTCAGATGAAAGTAAATTTTTCACTTCATTTGGAAATCAAGGTCCCAGAGTCTGGAGGAAGAGTGGAGAGGCCACAATCCAAGCTGCTGGAGGTCTAGTGTGAAATTTCCACAATCAGTGATGGTTTTGGGAGCCATGTCATCTGCTGGTGTAGGTCTACTGTGTTTTATCAAGATCAAAGTCAGCGCAGCCGTCTACCAGGAAATTTTAGAGCGCTTCATGCTTCCCTCTGCCAACAAGCTTTTTGGAGATGAAAATTTCATTCTCCAGCAGGACTTGGCACCTGTCCACACTGCCAAATGTACAGTGTTGTGAAATTGGATTTTGGGCTCCCCCGGTGGCCACTGGTGGAATTGAACTGGTGTGCATCATCCTCTCTGTTCACCTGTTTCCATCAGGATGTGGGAGTCGCTATTTAGCCTTGCTCCTCTGTCACTTCCATGCCGGTCAACATTGTAATCAGAAGCCTTTCTGTGCATGTTCCTGCTGCTAGACAACTCCCAGCTAAGTTGGACTTTTGTCCTTGTTTGTTTTTGCATTTTGTTCCAGTTCACAGCTGTAGTTTCGTTTCTGTGTCTGGAAAGCTCTTGTGATCTGAAATTGCCACTCTGATGTTATGAGTTAATACTAGAGTCTTAAAGTAATTTCAGGATGGAGTTTTGATAGGGTTTTCAGCTGACCATGAAAGTGCCCTTTCTGTCTTTCTGCTATCTAGTAAGCGGACCTCAATTTTGCTAAACCTATTTTCATACTACGTTTGTCATTTCATCTAAAATCACCGCCAATATTTGTGGGGGCCTCTGTCTGCCTTTCGGGGAAATTTCTCTAGAGGTGAGCCAGGACTATATTTTCCTCTGCCAGGATTAGTTAGTCCTCCGGCCGGCGCTGGGCGTCTAGGGATAAAACGCAGGCTACGCTACCCGGCTACTGTTAGTTGTGCGGCAGGTTTAGTTCATGGTCAGTTTAGTTTCCATCCTTCCAAGAGCTAGTTCTTATGTTTGCTGGGCTATGTTCTCTAGCCATTGAGAACCATAACAGTTTGAACGGCCCATAAAGGGTTAAATTAATTGACAGAGAAAGGAGAGAAAAGAGAAGTCTGCTGAAGATTTTTTTTTTTTTTCCTTCAGTTCTGAGTGTGCTAGTAATTGAATCTCTTGCAGGTCTGCCTATATTGCAGCCTTTTTCTCTCTCTCTCCTTCTAATCCTGGAATGGCTCTGTGTTCACCTGTTTAAAATGGATATTCAGAGTTTAGCTGCAGGTTTGAATAATCTCACCACGAAAGTTCAAAATTTACAAGATTTTGTTGTTCATGTTCCTATATCTGAACCTAGAATTCCTTTGCCTGAATTTTTCTCGGGGAATAGATCTTGCTTTCAAAATTTCAAAAATAATTGCAAGTTGTTTTTGTCCCTGAAATCTCGCTCTGCTGGAGATCCTGCTCAGCAGGTCAGGATTGTGATTTCCTTGCTCCGGGGCGACCCTCAGGATTGGGCTTTTGCATTGGCTCCAGGGGATCCTGCGTTGCTCAATGTGGATGCGTTTTTTCTGGCCTTGGGGTTGCTTTATGAGGAACCTCAGTTAGAACTTCAGGCGGAAAAGGCCTTGATGTCCCTATCTCAGGGGCAAGACGAAGCTGAAATATACTGCCAGAAATTCCGTAAATGGGCTGTGCTTACTCAGTGGAATGAGTGCGCCCTGGCGGCGAATTTCAGAGAGGGTCTCTCTGATGCCATTAAGGATGTTATGGTGGGGTTCCCTGTGCCTGCGGGTCTGAATGAGTCCATGACAATGGCTATCCAGATCGATAGGCGTCTGCGGGAGCGCAAACCTGTGCACCATTTGGTGGTGTCTACTGAGAAGACGCCAGAGAATATGCAATGTGATAGAATTCTGTCCAGAAGTGAACGGCAGAATTTTAGACGAAAAAATGGGTTGTGCTTCTATTGTGGTGATTCAACTCATGTTATATCAGCATGCTCTAAGCGTACTAAGAAGCTTGATAAGTCTGTTTCAATTGGCACTTTACAGTCTAAGTTTATTCTATCTGTGACCCTGATTTGTTCTTTATCATCTATTACCGCGGATGCCTATGTCGACTCTGGCGCCGCTTTGAGTCTTATGGATTGGTCCTTTGCCAAACGCTGTGGGTATGATTTGGAGCCTCTTGAAACTCCTATACCCCTGAAGGGGATTGACTCCACCCCATTGGCTAGCAATAAACCACAATACTGGACACAAGTAACTATGCGGATTAATCCGGATCACCAGGAGATTATTCGCTTTCTTGTGCTGTATAACCTACATGATGTGTTGGTGCTTGGATTGCCATGGCTGCAATCTCATAACCCAGTCCTTGACTGGAAAGCTATGTCTGTGTTAAGCTGGGGATGTAAGGGGACGCATGGGGACGTACCTGTGGTTTCCATTTCATCATCTATTCCCTCTGAGATTCCTGAATTCTTGACTGAATATCGTGACGTTTTTGAAGAACCTAAGCTTGGTTCATTACCTCCGCACCGGGAGTGCGATTGTGCCATAGATTTGATTCCGGGTAGTAAATACCCTAAGGGTCGTTTATTTAATCTGTCTGTGCCTCAACATGCTGCTATGCGAGAATATATAAAGGAGTCCTTGGAAAAGGGACATATTCGTCCTTCGTCATCTCCCTTAGGAGCCGGTTTTTTCTTTGTGGCTAAGAAAGATGGCTCTTTGAGGCCGTGCATTGATTATCGGCTTTTGAATAAAATCACGGTTAAATATCAATATCCGTTGCCACTGCTGACTGATTTGTTTGCTCGCATAAAGGGGGCCAAGTGGTTCTCTAAGATAGATCTCCGTGGGGCGTATAATTTGGTGCGAATTAAGCAGGGGGATGAGTGGAAAACCGCATTTAATACGCCCGAGGGCCACTTTGAGTATTTGGTGATGCCTTTTGGTCTTTCAAATGCCCCTTCAGTCTTTCAGTCCTTTATGCATGACATTTTCCGTGATTATTTGGATAAATTTATGATTGTGTATCTGGATGATATTTTGATTTTTTCGGATGACTGGGACTCTCATGTCCAGCAGGTCAGGAGGGTTTTTCAGGTTTTGCGGTCTAATTCCTTGTGTGTGAAGGGCTCTAAGTGCGTTTTTGGGGTTCAAAAGATTTCCTTTTTGGGATATATTTTTTCCCCCTCTTCCATCGAGATGGATCCTGTCAAGGTTCAGGCTATTTGTGATTGGACGCAACCCTCTTCTCTTAAGAGTCTTCAGAAATTTTTGGGCTTTGCTAACTTTTATCGTCGATTTATTGCTGGTTTTTCTGATGTTGTTAAACCATTGACTGATTTGACTAAGAAGGGTGCTGATGTTGCTGATTGGTCCCCTGCTGCTGTGGAGGCCTTTCGGGAGCTTAAGCGCCGCTTTTCTTCCGCCCCTGTGTTGCGTCAGCCTGATGTTGCTCTTCCTTTTCAGGTTGAGGTCGACGCTTCTGAAATCGGAGCTGGGGCGGTTTTGTCGCAGAGAAGTTCCGATTGCTCCGTGATGAGACCTTGTGCTTTTTTCTCGCGTAAATTTTCACCCGCCGAGCGGAATTATGATGTTGGGAATCGGGAGCTTTTGGCCATGAAGTGGGCTTTTGAGGAGTGGCGTCATTGGCTTGAGGGGGCTAGACATCAGGTGGTGGTATTGACTGACCACAAAAATCTAATTTATCTTGAGTCCGCCAGACGCCTGAATCCTAGACAGGCGCGCTGGTCGTTGTTTTTCTCTCGGTTTAATTTTGTGGTGTCCTACCTGCCGGGTTCTAAGAATGTTAAGGCGGATACCCTTTCTAGGAGTTTTGAGCCTGACTCCCCTGGTAATTCTGAACCTACAGGTATCCTTAAGGATGGAGTGATATTGTCGGCCGTTTCTCCAGACCTGCGGCGGGCCTTGCAGGAGTTTCAGGCGGATAGACCTGATCGTTGCCCACCTGGTAGACTGTTTGTTCCTGATGATTGGACCAGTAAAGTCATTTCTGAGGTTCATTCTTCTGCGTTGGCAGGTCATCCTGGAATCTTTGGTACCAGGGATTTGGTGGCAAGGTCCTTCTGGTGGCCTTCCCTGTCTCGAGATGTGCGAGGCTTTGTGCAGTCTTGTGACGTTTGTGCTCGGGCCAAGCCTTGTTGTTCTCGGGCTAGTGGATTGTTGTTGCCCTTGCCTATCCCGAAGAGGCCCTGGACGCACATCTCGATGGATTTTATTTCGGATCTTCCTGTTTCTCAGAAGATGTCTGTCATCTGGGTGGTGTGTGATCGTTTCTCTAAGATGGTCCATTTGGTTCCCTTGCCTAAGTTACCTTCTTCTTCCGAGTTGGTTCCTCTGTTTTTTCAAAATGTGGTCCGTTTGCATGGTATTCCGGAGAATATCGTTTCTGACAGAGGTACCCAATTCGTGTCTAGATTTTGGCGAGCATTCTGTGCTAGGATGGGCATAGATTTGTCTTTCTCGTCTGCTAATGGATGTCAGACTAATGGCCAGACCGAGCGGACGAATCAGACCTTGGAGACATATTTGAGGTGTTTTGTGTCTGCAGATCAGGATGATTGGGTTGCTTTTTTGCCTTTAGCGGAGTTTGCCCTCAATAATCGGGCCAGCTCTGCCACCTTGGTGTCTCCCTTTTTCTGTAATTCGGGGTTTCATCCTCGATTTTCTTCTGGTCAGGTGGAATCTTCGGATTGTCCTGGAGTGGATGCTGTGGTGGAGAGGTTGCATCAGATTTGGGGGCAGGTAGTGGACAATTTGAAGTTGTCCCAGGAGAAGACTCAGCTTTTTGCCAACCGCCGGCGTCGGGTTGGTCCTCGGCTTTGTGTTGGGGACTTGGTGTGGTTGTCTTCTCGTTTTGTCCCTATGAGGGTTTCTTCTCCCAAGTTTAAGCCTCGGTTCATCGGCCCGTACAAGATATTGGAGATTCTTAACCCTGTGTCCTTCCGTTTGGACCTCCCTGCATCTTTTTCTATTCATAATGTTTTTCATCGGTCATTATTGCGCAGGTATGAGGTACCGGTTGTGCCTTCCGTTGAGCCTCCTGCTCCGCTGTTGGTTGAGGGCGAGTTGGAGTACGTTGTGGAAAAAATCTTGGACTCCCGTGTTTCCAGACGGAAACTCCAGTATCTGGTCAAATGGAAGGGATACGGTCAGGAGGATAATTCTTGGGTGACTGCCTCTGATGTTCATGCCTCCGATTTGGTCCGTGCCTTTCATAGGGCTCATCCTGATCGCCCTGGTGGTTCTGGTGAGGGTTCGGTGCCCCCTCCTTGAGGGGGGGGTACTGTTGTGAAATTGGATTTTGGGCTCCCCCGGTGGCCACTGGTGGAATTGAACTGGTGTGCATCATCCTCTCTGTTCACCTGTTTCCATCAGGATGTGGGAGTCGCTATTTAGCCTTGCTCCTCTGTCACTTCCATGCCGGTCAACATTGTAATCAGAAGCCTTTCTGTGCATGTTCCTGCTGCTAGACAACTCCCAGCTAAGTTGGACTTTTGTCCTTGTTTGTTTTTGCATTTTGTTCCAGTTCACAGCTGTAGTTTCGTTTCTGTGTCTGGAAAGCTCTTGTGATCTGAAATTGCCACTCTGATGTTATGAGTTAATACTAGAGTCTTAAAGTAATTTCAGGATGGAGTTTTGATAGGGTTTTCAGCTGACCATGAAAGTACCCTTTCTGTCTTTCTGCTATCTAGTAAGCGGACCTCAATTTTGCTAAACCTATTTTCATACTACGTTTGTCATTTCATCTAAAATCACCGCCAATATTTGTGGGGGCCTCTGTCTGCCTTTCGGGGAAATTTCTCTAGAGGTGAGCCAGGACTATATTTTCCTCTGCCAGGATTAGTTAGTCCTCCGGCCGGCGCTGGGCGTCTAGGGATAAAACGCAGGCTACGCTACCCGGCTACTGTTAGTTGTGCGGCAGGTTTAGTTCATGGTCAGTTTAGTTTCCATCCTTCCAAGAGCTAGTTCTTATGTTTGCTGGGCTATGTTCTCTTGCCATTGAGAACCATAACAGTACAGCAACCAATCACAGCCCAGCTTTCATGCTTGCAGAGCAGAAGATTAAATGAAAATGATTTAGAACAGTTCCCAAATACATGTCCTCTCTTAATAAACCTTTTTTGTTAGAAAATATAGATAAGATTGGAGTGTTCACCAGGTGATTGCTGATTGTACCCTGCTGCTGCCATCTTATTCTTCCTGTGAAGCTTAGTCATAGGCTGGGGTTCATATGAGTTCCGCCATTATACTATACTATAAACTGCAATACATTTGTATTGCACTATTTCGTATAAGGCTACTTTCACACTAGCGTCGTTTGCAATACGTTGCAATGCGTCGCTTAGGAGAAAAAACGCATCCTGCAAAGTTGTCTGCAGGATGCGTTTTTTCTCCATAGACTTACATTACCGAAGCATTGCGATGTATCGCCACACTTCGCAACCGTCGTGCAACTGTAGCGTCGTGTTTTGGCGGACCGTCGGCACAAAAAAACGTTACATGTAACGTTTTTTTGCGCGTCGTGTCCGCCATTTTCTCCGCCCCCACCTCCCCGGACATTACAATGGGGCAGCAGAAGCGTCGTAAGACTGCTTCCGCTGCCCACGTCGGGCATCACTTTCACAACGCGCGTTGGCACGTCGGCCCGACGCTAGTGTGAAAGCAGCCTAAGCGATCCAACAATCACAGGTTGAAAAAAAAAATAAGTAACACTTTAGAAAAATAAAAAAATCTAAAAAAAAACCATAAAAATTAAAATCACCACCACTCTTCCCACCCAATTCAAAATTAAAGACATTGTAAAATGGAAAAAAATATGAAAAAAAATAAATATATTTGCTATTGTCGAGTCCATAAAAATCTGATCTTGAAAAATTAAAAAATATTTAAATAATTAAATAATAATATAATTATTATTATTTAAATAATGGTTGTTGCATTTACGGTACTTAAAAAGAAAAAAATAGAATAAAAAGTAATCAAAATGTCATATGCACCCTAAAATGGTATTAATAAATACTAAATGCAAATCTTGTAGTTGCAGTCCATTCTAGCTGATTGATGGAGGTCACAGCTAAAGGTCTCCCCTCTATTAACTTGAAATACCTTAATAGGGAATATAAAGATTTTTTTTTTTTACATAGATAACCCTGTCCGTGTGCTGTCCAAGTACAAAACGAATAGAATAAGGAGAGCGCAAGGACTAAAGCAAGTCAGTGCGCTACATGGTCCGTGTGTAAAAAGAATTGCAGAATCGCGTCCGTAACCGTCTGTGATCTACTAATATCCACACAACATAGCGTGACACTTCTAGGCCGGACCCAAAGTATAGCGAATACATGGTGTAGAGGAATGCATAGATTGCTTCATCCTTTTATCCATGACAGCAGGACTAAACTTTTGTAACTTCATCTCACTTTGAAAATTTCCATTTGCGTTGAGAAAAAATGTAAAAAAAAAATCTGTCTTTTGTATATCAGGTTACTATGTGATATCTTACCAACAGAGGGATTAACATTAAATTGCATCTGTGAATTGAGGAATTAATCTGAAGTGTTTCAGTACAATATTGGATTACTGACGCCCCCGCTCGCCCATGTTTTGCAGGCTTCATGTGTACACAAATCCCCCCCTTCATTAGAGAATACATATACCGGGCTCCTGACGGAGAGGAGCTGACCTGGCATGTCACGCATGGGGTGCACATACCTCCATATGACATCCAGTTTTTACACTAAAAATTTAAGAAATGGCCATATATAGTTTCCTATGTTAATAATCGTAATGGATCCATGAAAAAATGCACGATATATAAATGGTAACCAATACACGATCCATTATTTTCCGCACCCATTGACTTATAATGCGCTAGTCTAATCCGAAATATGGATCCAAGTAGTGTTTGCTGCCATTTTTTCTTTACGTATGTAACACCCCAGTTAACTGGTTGTTACAGTGGTATTATCTTCCTCATGGGGGAGGTGATGCCATGCCTGGAGGCGAGGAAAGATCCCTTTAACAGGAAGCACATACATGCAACATGTTCTGACTCCAGGCCAGAAGTGGGAGCTCGAGACCCGGATTCAGGGGAACTTCCCTATATGTATTCTCGCTGGGGGAGGAGTTAGTCAGTCTAAGAGAGGAGTTCAGGAAAAGAGTGGGGCCGTGCAGACGTGAGAATTTGCTGCTCCTGTGAGGAAAGCTGGGGCCGTGCAGACCCGTAATTCTGCAGCCCTTGGAAAGAGAGGAACAGACAGTTTGCAGAGAGTGTGAAGGAGGAAGAAGCACAGGAGAAGTAAGGAGCTGGAGGGGAGCTGTGACTGGGCTCCCTTCATGCTGAAGCGCAGGAAACCGGTGGCCGGAGTCATCTTAGAGACACCTGTATAAAGGCTTAAGTTGCCTGCCATGCGGGTATTGTCCTACCAAAAGGGACAGAGAGAGAAAGTGAGAACCTTGTGAGAAGCCATAGGCAGCAGGGGACTACAACACAGCACAGAAGGAAGGCTTCCAACCCCACCTGGCTAGGGAGATCTCTGAATCGCTTCCAGGCTGGCCGGACCTCACCATCACCTGTGATCCGTACCCTGGACTGTGGCTGCCTACTACAGTAAAAAGGTAAAGAGACTGCAACCTTGTGTCCTCCACTTCTTTTCGGCACCACAACATCTTTACCCACTACACCAGGAGCCATGGGGATCCAGCTTCACCTGTGGGAAGCCATACCATCCCTGCTGCAGTACCATCATTCCCCAGTGGACCCCTTTAAGCAGCGGTCATTCGTGATTGAATACCACAGGTGTCGTCACAAACACTCTTTATTCAAAACCCCTTTAAAGACCTTTCCTTTAACTTGGACGCCCAGGGCCACAGATCGAGGTCACTGCCACCGTGACATATCCCTTTAAGAACCTGCCCAGTTCCGAGTACCTCTAGGCCCTGGCGGGCGCTCCACACACAGATCATCAATCCATAGGTGAAAACATTGAGTGGACTAACACATTAACGGGCATCGATACTTGTGCTGTCCGCTTGCTTCCTGCTGCGCACACGGACATTTAATACGCTCATCTCAATGGGGAACAATTGAAAAATCTTCCAATTCTTATCCAGAAGAAAACATGTGATTTTTATCCATATTGCTATCCGTATTTTATCTGTATGCCATCTGTTTTTCATCCATGTGTGCATTTTACACATCCGTATGCTATCCGTGTCTCATGACGACATCCGTATGCTATCCATGTCTCATGACGACATCCGCATGCTATCCGTTTCTCATGCAGATGGAGCTCCCACTAGGACCGTGGGGTACTCGGGCCGGGTCCAAAGGTTCTTCAGGGGGTTGGTATGGCAGCAGTGACCTGGTCCGTGGCCCTGGGTGTCCAATAAAATTAATGAAAGGAAGGGGAAATAAAGTCTATAGGGAGTTAGTTCGTGATGCCACCTGTGGTGTTCGTCAATGGATGGCCGACGCTGCTTAAGGGGACCGCTGGGGCCGATGGTTATGCAGCTGGGATGGTTCTATTCCCCACAGGTGGAACTGGGCCCCAGGGCTACCGGTACAGTTGGTAAGGGATCGTAGACAATGGGGTGCAGGACTGAGTGTGCAGGAAATGACTGGAGGACACAAGGATTGCAGTTTTCTATAACTTTACTTGGTGGTAGAAAGTGCAGTCCGGGGCACGGGTAACAGGTGGATGATGGGGGTCCGGGCAGCCTGGAAGCAATTTAGGATCCACCTAGCCAGATGGGTTCGGAGGCCTTCTTTCTGCGCTATTCTCTTAGGTACTTGTTGCTTTAAGCTCTGCTCAAGTTCCTCTCCTGCGTGTTGCTTCTAACCTGTATGGCAGACAGCGTGAGCCTATCAAGGGCATTGTCTTTTCACTGGCAGCCCCGGGCTCTTGGCCTGCTGTGGTGCCTCCAGGTGTTCAATGTGGCCAGGGAGCTTGCAGTTTCCTGTCCTCCAGGTTTGGTTGTCGGGGCGTACAGTGTAAGGGGGTGAAGAGGAAGAGCCCAAAGGAGGTTGCTTTCCCTGCTCCTTACCTGGAACCACTTAGCCGGACAGCTGGGTTGTTGGGGGGTGGACTTTCTGCCCTGGACGGAGGAGACCATGTGACTGCTGAGGGCAGAGAGGAAGAGGAAGGGGCGGTGATACAAAAAGCAGAGCGTGCCAGAGAGAGGGGACAGCGCGCCAGAGAGAAAACAAGCTGCAGCGCCGCGCTCCCCAAGAGAGAGTGCTCCCCGTGAGGGAACTGAGGCTGAGATACGAGCCATAGTGAAGGCTGGATGTGAGGGTGTGGACTCCGAAGCCTCCATGATCAGAGGAGACTTTCCCCCTGACAGTGCAGAGACAGTGACCTGAGCGCGCAGCCCCAGTGACCGCAGTGACAAGCAGAGACCCCTGAGTGTGACAAGTAAACTGCTTAATATGTGTAGCATTGCTGCTACAGAGAGACTGTCAGCTTAACATACAGAGACTCCAGCAGTGTGGTTGTTCTACTTCCTGCTTCCAGTTTCACCCTGAGAAGAGACTGCAAAGATTTAACCCCGGAGTTTCCAGTTCCCAGGAGGCAGAGGAGAGACTTCAGAGTCCACAAGTGCCGCTGTTTCTCAGCGCCTACGTTGGAGAAGACGACCATACAAGCAAGTCCTCATCAGACTTATAAGTGTTTTCTCAAGAAATTCCATTTACTACTGTTACACTGTTTGACTGTCAGGGAACTTATACTACTTTCCATATATTTGCATGGTTATATTATTAGTTTATATTCTACTGTTTTCTCCCTGCAAGGAGAACCTTATTCCTGTTAATAAACCCCTCAACAGTTGGTCTGTCTGTTCCGTGGTGACATACTCAACACCTGCACCCTATTACATACAGCACCCACACAGCCAAGGACTCTGGCATCCTCTTCGTCAGCGCTCTGTTCTGGGGTGAGTTTGGTCACAGCTCCACTCCCCAGGTTCTCCTGGACTTCTCTCCTCTCCCTCTCTGACTAGACTCAGACTCTCACTAACTAACCCCACCTCCAGGCCAGAACTAGCCAAAACTTATAGGGAAGCTCCCCGGAAACCGGGTGTTAGAGCTCCCCCTTCTGGTCTGGAGTCAGGAAGGTGTTGGATGCTGGTGTTACCTGCTAAGAGGACCCCTCCTTGCTTCCAGGCATGATATCACCTCGTGCGGAAGGCAATGCCACTGTGGCAACAGGACTCCTGGGGTGTCACGCAGACATCCGTATGCTATCCATGTCTCATGCAGATATCCATACGCTATCTGTGTCTCACGCAGAGATCCGCATGCTATTTGTGTCTCATGCCGACATCCGTATGCTGTCCGTGTCTCATGCAGACATCCCTGTGCTGTCCGTGTCTCATGCCGACATCGGTATGCTATCCGGGTCTCATGCAGACATCCATATGCTATCCGTGTCTCACGCAGACATCCGTATGCTGTCCATGTCTCATGCAGACATCCGTATGCTGTCCGTGTCTCATGCAGACATTCGTATGCTATCCGTGTCTCATGCAGACATCTGTATGCTATCCGTGTTTCATGCAGATACCCATGTGCTGTCCGTGTCTCATGCCGACATCCGTGTGCTGTCCGTGTCTTATGCAGACATCTGTATGCTGTCCGTGACTCATGCAAAAAATCCGTATGCTATCCGTGTCTCATGCAGACATCTGTATGCTATCCGTGTCTCATGCAGACATCCGTAAGCAGCAGCTGTAAATCATTAACAAAACCTTATAGAGTCTATGGTGTTATTGTAATGCATCCATAAATTGAATTCTGTACTGTGACTCTGTATCAGAACTGACTTTTTATACGTAAAGTGACAGCATGCGTGTTATGATCCTCAGTGGCTTAGGATCACAAATCTAAACAGCAAGTAGAAGATAATAGGACGAGCTCTGGGGATGTGGTAACTGGACTGACCGCAAAACCTGATTCTAACCGCACACACTAAAGGTAGCCGTGGAACGTTTCCTGAAATCCTAGACGTCTCTTCACGGCCTGAGAAACTGACTACCCCTAAAGAGAAAGTAAAGACCTCACTTGCCTCAGAGAAATAACCCCAGAGATATAGAAGCCCCCCACAAATAATAACGGTGAGTTAAGAGGAAAAGACAAACGCAGAGATGAAACAGGTTAAGCAAATGAGGCCCGCTAATGCTAGATAGCAGAAAATAACAAGGAATCTGTGCGGTCAGTAAAAAACCCTATGCAAAAATATCCACGCAGAGAATGCGAGAACCCCCACACCAACTAACGATGTGGGGGGGGCAACTCAGCACCCCAGAGCACCAGCAAGCAGGGAAATTACATATTAGCAAGCTGGACAAAACCCATCATATACTAGGAAACATCTTGAACACAGATGAGCAAAAATAAGCAAACAAAACTTAGCTTCTCTTGGAGAGACTGATAACGGATGTAGACAGGAGCAATCAGAATAGCACTGAATACAACGACAACAGGAGAGGAATGAAGGACCAGGTGGGTTAAATAGGAAACCTAACTAGCAGATGACGAGACAGCTGATCCTGCCAGAAACCTGCAAAATAACAAAAAGAGCCACCAGGAGGAGCCCAAAGAGAGAACTCACACAGTACCACTCACGACCACAGGAGGGAGCCCGGAAACAGAGTTCACAACACATGCGGCAGCCATGACCGAGCTGCTGCTCCATAACGCTCTGGCACTACAGGAAAATCGTGTCCAAGTCCCAATGTGTTAATGTGTGGGGTGGATCACACTCACTTGTAAGCAGCAAACCTTTGCCATCTCCAGGAGCCACCACACATAGATCAAGGGACACCGGGTTCGTTTCAACAGACAAAAGTTTACTGGATTGGGCACCACACTTCCCGTTCCTTCTTTCCTTAACACAGCACGCCCTTAACACAGCACGCCCTCAGCTTCGCTATCCGTTCTTCCTGGACTATCCCTAATTTCACTGACTCAGTCCCTGGGATTTCTTGTCCAGTTTCGCAGTCCACCAGGGATCTCTTACCTTCACTTCTCCAGAGTACCCATACTGAGCCCTAATCTCTAGACGTGGCAGGAATGTCCGCAAGGGATTCTAGTAAGGTCTCCCACTGCTATGATGGATAGCTGCTCGCCCAGTGCAACCTGAAATTGACCTTGGTTACTGTACTTCCCTATCTGACTAACTATCAGGAAGTGCTAGCTTTTTACTAGCACTATTCCCCTGCCACTGTGGGCTAGTTCCAAACACCAACTGAATCTTATCCTATAAATTCAGCTAACTACAGTTACTATCCTATAACAGTATGTACGGTACTAAATCTATTGTCCTTATCTTATCTCCTAGGTTCTAATCTATATATCTACCCTATCCTGTCACTACCTATCACAGTCTATTTACAGTACCCACTAAAACCACAGTAGCTAGTTCACATTTCACATAACACAGTATGTGTTTTTCAAGACTAGCATATATACCTATGATAGTATATGGGGCTGTTCAAATGTACAATTTTTATTGTGGACCTCGTGGTTCAGGTAAAAGCACAGAAACGTATGTTGAGCCGAGTGTCGGCAATGCAAGTCTATGGGTCTGAGAAAAAAATTTGACTGCGTGTGGATGTCATTGCCTGATAAGAAAAAGTTTGTCCAGCTTCTCATAAAAAAACTGCTGAAACTAGGATGATGAAACTCTAAGCAAAACCACTGATGAAACTAGGACCGTACACTGATGAAACTCTAAGCAAAGCCACTGATGAAACCAGGACAGAACACCGATGAAAATCTAAAGAAAACCACTGCTGAAACCAGGACCGAACACCGATGAAACTCTAAACAAAACCACTGATGAAACCAGGACTGAACACTGATGAAACTCTAAACAAAACCACTGATGAAACCAGGACCAAACACCGATGAAACTCTAAAAAAAACCACTGCTGAAACCAGGACCGAACACCAATGAAACTCTAACAAAACCACTGATGAAACCAGGACCGAACACAGATGAAACTCTAAACAAAACCACTGATGAAACCAGGACCGAACACCGATGAAACTCTAAACATAACCACTGATGAAACCAGGACCAAACACAGATGAAACTCTAAAAAAAAACACTGCTGAAACCAGGACCAAACACCAATGAAACTCTAACAAAACCACTGATGAAACCAGGACCAAACACAGATGAAACTCTAAACAAAACCACTGATGAAACCAGGACCGAACACCGATGAAACTCTAAACAAAACCACTGATGAAACCAGGACCGAACACCGGTGAAACTCTAAACAAAACCACTGATGAAACCAGGACCGAACACCGATGAAACTCTAAACAAAACAACTGATGAAACCAGGACCGAACACCGATGAAACTCTAAACAAAACAGCTGATGAAACCAGGACCGAACACCGATGAAACTCTAAACAAAACAACTGATGAAACCAGGACCGAACACCGATGAAACTCTAAACAAAACAACTGATGAAACCAGGACCGAACACCGATGAAACTCTAAACAAAACCACTGATGAAACCAGGACCAAACACCGATGAAACTCTAAACAAAACAACTGATGAAACCAGGACCGAACACCGGTGAAACTCTAAACAAAACAACTGATGAAACCAGGACCGAACACTGATGAAACTCTAAACAAAACCACTGATGAAACCAGGACCAAACACCGATGAAACTCTAAACAAAACAACTGATGAAACCAGGACCGAACACCGGTGAAACTCTAAACAAAACCACTGATGAAACCAGGACCGAACACTGATGAAACTCTAAACAAAACCACTGATGAAACCAGGACCGAACACCGATGAAACTCTAAACAAAACAACTGATGAAACCAGGACCGAACACTGATGAAACTCTAAACAAAACCACTAATGAAACCAGGACCGAACACCGATGAAACTCTAAACAAAACCACTGATGAAACCAGGACCGAACACTGATGAAACTCTAAACAAAACCACTGATGAAACCAGAACCGAACACCGATGAAACTCTAAACAAAACAACTGATGAAACCAGGACCGAACACTGATGAAACTCTAAACAAAACCACTGATGAAACCAGGACCGAACACCGATGAAACTCTAAACAAAACAACTGATGAAACCAGGACCGAACACTGATGAAACTCTAAACAAAACCACTGATGAAACCAGGACCGAACACTGATGAAACTCTAAACAAAACAACTGATGAAACCAGGACCGAACACCGGTGAAACTCTAAACAAAACCACTAATGAAACCAGGACCAAACACCGATGAAACTCTAAACAAAACCACTGATGAAACCAGGACCATTTTTCTTATACGTGAAAAAAATTAGACAACTAAATGAACACACTGGGATTTCACAGGCCAGGTAAGAGCAAAATCAAATGGAAACGAATGAAATTTGTTCAAATTTCACCCAAAATTTGGATTCTCCAGAATGTGCATTTTTTACAATTCGGTTAACAATAATCTGATAAAATTGTGGGCAGATTGCAACTTTTATTTTGCTCTGGAGAGATCTCAGCATAATAAAGCACAGTCAATGGACAGTACAACACATATCTCTGCATTTCAGATGGATACGACTGAACACTCAGCTCTGCTATATCTATTCAGGATAGCACAAGCCAAATATAACACGGCTGTATGTGACTATCTCAGCTGCGCTCCATCTGTGCGGCACATCACTATGTGCCAAGTGTAACACTTCTACATATTACATTGTGCTCTGCTACATCTGTACTGCATAACACACTGTGATAGCGGACGTTGTGCCAAATGTTGCACTGTTTAGTTTCACAACTCGACTCTGCTACATCTGTACTCCAATGAATAGGAGTATATATAACATGTCTGACAGCTCAGCACACTACATCTGTACTATATAACATATTGTGGCATCATAAACTGCCGCTGATGTAATCACGTCTCACCTGACGGCTCAGCACTGATACATCTCTACTAAATACCATATCTTGCGATCATGAATTTGTCATGTAGTTCTGCCTCATCTGACAACTCAGCTCTGCTACATCTGTGATGTATAAGGCTACTTTCACACTAGCGTCGTGCACTGCACATCGCTATACGTCATTTTGGACAAAAAACGCATCCTGCAAAAGTGCTTGCAGGATGCGTTTTTTCTCCATAGACTTTACATTAGCGACGCAGTGCGACGCATTGCCACAGGTCGCAACCGTCGTGCGACGGTTGCGTCGTGTCGCGTCGGTCCGTCGCCAGCAAAAAACGTTGCAACGTTTTTTGCAGCGTCGATACCGTCTTTTATGACCGCACATGCGTGGCCGGAACTCCGCCCCCGCCTCCCCGCACATCACAATGGGGCAGCGGATGCGTTGTAATAATGCATCCGCTGCCCCCGTTGTGTCAAATAATCACACTGTCCGTCGGCACGTCGGGCCGACGCATGGCGACGGCCCCGTGCCGACGCCAGTGTGAAAGCCTAACACACAGCAATGAATACGGGGAGATCTGCCGCAGCTGACGGTTCAGCACTGCTTCATTTGTATCGGTCCTGATGTAGTCCTGCTTCTTCTAACAATTCAGCTCTGCTACATTTCTTCTGTATAACTGTGATATCACAATGAGTTGAGCAACAGTTAGCTGCATACATTTGACAACATAGCTCTGCTATGTCTGTATTTATTGTGTCATATCTGACCTGGTTTATCCTCACAACTCAGCTCTGCTACATACAATTATTCTTTATAGCTCACAATGTGATGTCACAATGAACTGATCTGGGCATAAGTCAACTCGTCTCTGCTACATCTGAAAAATCAGCACTGCTACATCTGACCCCTATGCTCTGCTACATCTAACAACTAAGTTCTGCTAAACCTGTCAACTCAGCTCTGCTACATCTGACAACTAAGCTCTGCTATAAGTGTCACCTTAGCCCTGACACATCTGACAACTAAGCACTGCTACATTTGACACCTCAGCTCTGCTACCTCTAACAACTAAGTTCTGATAACCTGTCATCTCAGCCCTGACACATCTGACAACTCAGCTCTGTTACACCTGACAACTAAGCTCTGCAACATCTAACAATTAAGCTCTGCTATACCTGTCAACTCAGCTCTGACACATCTGACAACTTAGCTCTGACACATCTTACAACTCAGCTCTGCTACATCTGACAACTAAGGTCTGCTACATCTAACAATTAAGCTCTGCTATACCTGTCAACTCAGCTCTGACACATCTGACAATTCAGCTGTTACATCTGACAACTAAGCTCTGCTACATCTAACAACTAAGCTCTGCTACATCTAACATTTAAGCTCTGCTATACCTGTCAACTCAGCTTTGACATATCTGACAACTCAGCTCTGCTATATCTGACAACTAAGGTCTGCTGCATCTGACAGCTCAGCTTTCTACATCTAACAACTAAGCTCTGCTGCATCTGACAACTAAGTTTTGCTTCATCTGACAACTAAGCCCTGCTACATCTGACAACTCAGATCTGCTACATCAGACAACCTAACTCTGCTACATCGGTACTGTATACCGTAATGTGCTATCATGAAGAACCGGCATACGTGGTAGGGGGCACCCGGGGCAAATATATATAGGGAGGGCAACAACTAACATGTGCCTGGGCCAAGAAATTTAGATACAGGGTGAGGACAATGAACCTTTTTGCTCTGCGTAGTTGTCAGGGAAAGCTAACACGATCCATCTGACAACTCAGCTCTGCAGCATCTGTTCTGTACGGTACATCATTAAATAATTGCGCCAAGTGTGGCTCTGCTACATCTGACAACTCAGCTCTGCTACATAATGTCATTTCATGGAGCTGAGCCAAAGCTAGTGACTTCTGACAGCTCGGCTCTGCTACATCTGTGTTGCATCACATAATGTCATTTCGCAAAGTTGAGCCAAAGTTAGCGATTTCCATCTGACAACTCAGCTCTGCTACATCTGCACTGTACATCATCCCGCGGCACTGTAAATGAATCAGAGACCGGCACCGGCGATAAAGGGTTCACAGGCGGGTCAGAGACGCAGATGTCAATGGCGGACAGCAGACACATGTGGGTACGAGGCCGCAGAACCAGCCGCCCGAAGTCCCCATGGGCCACAAATGGATTTATTTAAGATTCGGGTTACCGGCAAGGAAAACATAAAGCGAAGGAGAATGTATCAGCCAAAACTTATTGGATTTCACGTATGGTGCACGTCCGGCACATGTACGGGGGGACACGCTCCCTCTATAGGACCCCTCCAATCTCCATCATCTGCTCTACGCTCCTCGCTGAAAAGTCTGCAGATATTCTGGATATTTCCTTTAACATTGATTGAAACATTATCGAGCGCCGTGTAACGTAGGCAACAAGTCGTGCACCGCCGGGAACAGATCGACTTCCCGAATAGTGACCACCTGCCGCATCGTGCGGGAATTCTCCGACAGATTGGGGGCGAGTATTTAATTAGTGAAGATGAAAGAGGCCGTGGTGCGTGTGACTGTAAGGGTCTGTTCACATTTGTTTGTTTTACATTGGACTCACTCTCTGGGAAAGTGCCGATGCACACGCCGAACACATCCAATGGCCACTAATGGCAAAAAAGTGCTGGAGCGGCGCCCAGTCTGGGGCTAAAAGGAAGCAGGGTGAGGGCAGACTTTACTTATGCGCCCAATATCCCCTTTATCCCCTTGACCGTGTACACAGAAAGCTGTCAAGTTATACAGGGCTCAGCATTCAGAGAACTGCTAGATCTGCAGCAGACAAAACAGTATTGAAACTGCAGCAAGCAGCCCAGTAAGTGACACATCACTGGACTCAGGGTCTTAGCCTCTACATCTTACTGCTCTCAGATGGGGGATCAAAAACATGGTGACAGATCACCTTCAAGTGTAATCTGTCCTAGCAGCAGAGACTCCGAAATGGATGACAGGAAGTGGAGGAGGTGCTCTGTCTCTCTGCTCCTGCTCCGTTGGTGGTAACCTGTATATCGGCATGATAGAGAAACAGGCATTCAGCTCAGAGCATTCATTTGGCAATGGCAGGAGCAATGCTGGCAGGGATTTTGAGGAAAGGAAGTTCCAGCTCCTAAAGTGCTGGCAGAATGCCGATTAAGTTGAGCCATCCACTGAAAAAAATACACTCAATGGCAAGTTACAGAACTTGAGAATTTCTTGACTGGTATGTGAACCAAAATAAGTTGTGGATAATGAGGCCAGCAGGACCAGACTCTTACGCTTTAGTTATGTACTGTATATGCACACACCCAGTACAGATATACAGATATATACTGTATATATCTACATTCCTCAACATTGAAATTGCAACACTAAAGAGGAAAAGTCATGGAGTTATGAAAGTCTCAGGATCCATAGCCATGATAATGATGATCTGAGGAATTTTCTGCTGCGCTGAATGCTTTTGGCCAAATCATCAAGATCCGCAGCTGGCAGCTGCCGATGCAAATGTCGACCAATAACGTCCCAGATGTGCTCGATGGGAGACAAGTCTGAAGATGCTGCAGCCATGGGAGCACATTCAGGCCATGCAGGTTGCTCACAGTAGTACGAGCATCATACAGCCTGGTGATGTCATGTTGAAAACTGCTTCTGGGACACTTTGGTCGTATTACTGGTTCCATCACCAAATCAATGGACCACCGAGTTGTTAGTGTACCTAGAATGAAGACAAGAGGGGTCCGGCTACTGTAAATTTGGCAAATCTACACTATAGACCCAGGAGTAGGACAGGTGTAACGTTCCCTCATCAAGGTCTTTTCAGGGCATTGTCCACATGGAGATTGGAGGCTTGAATGACGAAATGGAGGCTTGAATGGAGGTTTATCGGCTTCAATGATGAGTCTCGCTTTGGTCTTGGGTGGAATGATAGCCGGAGATTAGTGTGGAGACCATGTGGGCAATGTCATGAAGAGGTCTTCATCACAAGGGAACTTCTCACTGGTCCTAGGCCCAAGAATATGGTGTAGATTTGGCCTAATGTATGGTAGCCGACCCGACGTACACTAACACCTCCGCGTTACACTGAGTTGGTGGCAGAACCAGCATTCTATAGTGTCCCAGGAGCCATTTTTCATCACGACATCAGGCTACATGTTGCTCGTGCTACTGTGAGCAGCCTGCGTGGCCTAAACGTTCTACCAAGACCTGCACACTGTGCCGAGCCCAAGAGCGTTCACCGTGGCAGAACATTCCCCAGAAGGCTATATTTTATGTATAGGCTAATGCATATCTCTCTCAGCATTTAACGAGGGGGCATTCATTTCCCTTCATTTAATTTTACAAAATCATCTCATGACTTTCCTCCTACAGGAAAATTGTACCTTTCTCCGACTGAAAGCAAAATCACAGCTTTTCCCACGTTTCTGCCGAGCCTGCAGTCACGAGAATAGAAGAGCTTGTCTGAATCCGGCTCGCGGGAGCTCGGAAGGGCTTTATTATTCCAGTAGAGACGTAACGACAGCGGCGTGCATTGCTAATTTCCAGGCCGCCTCTAATAGCGGGAGTTAGCTCGTTTTCAATCATCATTATAAGAAAATGCCTACTTATTACACGAGCGGAAAACATCGTGCGGGACAGGGTGACGTTCATAACTACGGGGGGAAAAAGTTTCAGCAGAGAATTCACTTTTTGAAAGCTTTATAATAAGAACTGCAGATGTAGCAGAGATATGATATTGTACTTAGTTTTACATAGGACTGCAGATTACCCTGTTAGACAGGGCTGTGGAGTCGGTAAGCCAAACCTCCGACTCCGACACCTCATTTTCCATGACTGTGACTGCGACTTCGACACCACAGCCCTGCTGTTAGATCATAGTCTAGATCATTTAATCGGAAAACGTCCTTGTTCTTTTCATTTTTAGCAGCTTATTTTTTATTTCTATGAAAGCTGGGTGACATAAATCACAAGGAGGCTCCATAGCTTAAACTTAAAGTGAATGTATAATCAAATCACGTTTTTGTTAATTATTTTTTTTTTAATTTTGTCATTTTTTTCATATCACAATCTGCACAAAAAAAATAAATTGAAATCTTGCAATTTTCACACCGGCTATGTGATTTTATATTTATATTATTATTATACATTTTTATAGCGCCATTTTATTCCATGGCGCTTTACATGTGAAATATTTGCTTTTCTGCAGTCTCATTATCATCAGAGGATGAATTCCAATGACCGATATCACCGCTGATAACACAGGATCCACTATTCATAATAGGGGACATCACAGACCCCCTTCTTTTATATATATGCTCTGCGTGCACGTAGCCTTTCTTCTTCTGAAAATTAAGCAAAAAGACTCCTTATGCACATATACCAAAAACGCCTAAAAACCACTTCAGAAATTGATTCAGGTAATAAAAAAGCTCCTCAAAAATAAAGACGAGGATGGTTCTTGAAATGGATTTGACAACATCAAGAACTTTTTGTGAGCACATAGCCTGAGATATATTGGAACAGGAACCAGGAAAAATGGAAGCAAACTGGCAAAGTGATTGCATCTCTTCTATAAAACTTGATGATCATCAGTCAGAATTTCACAACAATCATTGATATTCACAACATTTATATAAGAAGAGTGAAGATCTGAGAGTAGACAAACTTTACAGAGTCCCCAGATCTTCCAGAGGAATAGTCGCAGATTAAAAGGAGGATAGTATCACTGGTTCATTTATCGCTCTGGAGAAGCAGGACAGCGCCAAGATTAAAATAAGCACCAGCTCCGTCAAAGTGGGAAGAGAGAATTTCTCAGTGTGAACTGTCAAAACTCATCTCATCTGATAGACAAGGATGGGTGGATATTTTCAGTCTCGCTTTCTCAACGCTGCTCTGACGCACTATAATTAGAGCACGTACCTGTCATACAACCACAGGGGTGTAAAAAAAAGACAGATAATAAAGTAAAATCCTCCATAGGCAGTAAAACAAACTTTGCTTGTTTGTATTTTAATTGTATCATTCATTGCCCCTGGTTTATGTCTTGAATTTTACTCCAGAGCTGCATTCATAATTCTGATGGTTGTCATATGATGCATTGGGACAGTTCGCTTTTTCCTTTATGAGATTATTGGAGACTGAGTAAAGACTGCTCTTTTCAGAAGGCAAATTGTCAAAACATGACAATCGTGTTCTGTTTGTTTGTTGCTATTGTGACAAATTAATGTAACGACTGTTCATGGAACGATCGAATGCATCTAAAATTAAAAAAAAAAAAGAATTTTAGAGTAGGTCTTGATTTTGAGAATTTCTTAGTGGACCTATTGTGTGAAGACGTATGTGTCTCCAGGGTAAAAGGAAGACCAGACCACACGTCCAATTTAAAATGCAACTCACGGTACTTAAAAGTGAAAAATTAAAATTTCACAGTGCTACAAAATTTCTATTACAGTATACAAATAAGCCTCTAATGTATACCATTGACATAAAAGGGCATCTCTCGCCCAATGGGTTCCTTTTTATAAAGAAAAAAAAAGTATAAATAAAAAAGTATACCGTACAATATTTGTTTTTACTGAGGTTCTGTCACATCTGTCAAAGGCCAAAAGCCCAAAAAGGCTGCGTCAGACAGCATTGGCACAAGTATGGATGGGTGAATCTGAACGCTAAAGTTCTTAGTCAACAGACCCCAAACATGGAAGTCTATGTTACTGTTCGAGTTCGGCAGCCCAAATAAAGCTTGTTGCAAGGCTGCCAATCAACAAGCTTTTCTGGTGTGTGCACTTCCAGCTCAATCAATGTAATGTAATTAAAAAAAATAAAAGATGTAGGGTCCTGTCTAATTTTGATAACAAGCGCAGGTAAAACAGACAGCCTGTAGCTGTCAGTGTGTTCCGGACATCAATATCCATTGCCCCTTCCCAGCTTATTAATATCAACCCACAGCTGTCTGCATAGCCTTTCCTGGTTATTAAAAATAGGAGGGATCCAACTGTATTTTTTGAGGGGTCCCCCCTTTTTAATAACCAGTAAAGGGTACACTGCGAGCTGATATTAATAGCCTGGGGAACTCCATGTCTATTGCACCCTTCCCAGAATAATAACATCAGTCCCCAGCTGTCTGCTTTCACTCAGCTGGTTATTAATAATAAGGGGGACCCACGCTATCTTTATCTTTTACTTCTTTATTTATTATATAAATACATGTACACTAAGCTACACACGCAGTGCACTAATTATATATTTCACACACATTTCTTACTATGAACAGGTGCTGGCTGCTGAATACTCTCATCAGCGTCGCCTGCTCTCACTGCTGTCAGCGAGACTAGGCAATGTTGGGAGTAGTAGTCATCAGCTGACGCCCGACCGGTGGTAACCTTTTCACCACTGGTCACAGCTACTGGTTCACGTTATGTCCTCTGTTTGACAGCATGGGAACCGCGATACCTAGCAGCTGTGACTGGCGGTGAGTTCAGTAAGGTTACTACCGGTCAGAGGCGGTGGTTCCCACGCTGTCACACAGAAGACCTGCTTGAGAGCCGCCGGTTGTTCGGGTCCGCTCCATTCACTTGAATGGGGTACGTGTTTGCGATCAAGTTCGGGTACAGTTCTGGTGCATTGATCCTTGTCTTATACACTTATTTGTTTTATGAATAGACGTAATTTATTTTATACTGATATATTTGAACATATATATTAAAAATATTGGTCTGTTTGATATTATCACCTTAATTGTATTCTGACCTAAGCCTTGACCTATATACCGGAGGGTCTATTTACTGATTTCTACATGGACCCAATATACCTTTTTATGAACAGATGTACCTTGTTTATGTCTTAAATTCTTTATCGATAAGATTCCATTTTTTACCAACATAGACTCTAGTTCTCCTTATTTTGCACTTAATAAAACATTGTCTATTTTTATATATCACATTATTTTAGGGGTATTCTCCTTCTAGAATATACTGTCTTTGGTTAGTCAGTCTATGCATAATGGTCAGGGTGATTTAGCAGCTCGTATTATTCTTATAAGGCCACGTTCACACGGTCAGTATATGGTCAGTATTTTACCTCAGAATGTGGAAGCCAAAACCAGGAGAGGGTGATAAACACAGAAGTGGTGACGTGTTTCTATTATACTTTTCCTCTGATTGTTCCCTCCTGGTTTTGTCTTACACATTCTGAGGTAAAATACTGACCAAATACTGAACGTGTGAACGTGGCCTTATAACAATAATAAGGGCTGCTAAATCACCCTGACAATTATGCGTAGACAGACTAACCAAAGACACTACATTCTAGAAGGAGAATACCCCCAAATAATGTGATATATAAAAATAGACAATGTTTTATTAAGTTCAAAATAGGAAGAACTAGGGTCTACGTTGGTAAAAAATGACGCATTCTTTATCAGTGCCTATAACTAACATGGTGCAGGGCAAAAGTAAAAGACTGCAGTAACCGAGTTTTCTCCTACTCTTCTCCATAATGAAATGAATGGAATGAGTAACCTGAAAGGGCATGAAGTCAATAAACAGCATGGAGCACTCATCATTAAATTCTAGATTAGTAACTACAATTCACACACCAAAGGGCAATACGTTTTTTTTAAGAGAGCCACTGGAGGTATGTGTTCAAATAACAAAAAAAAACAGAAAACCCTTTTGACTTGTAGGTAAAGATCTTATTGGTGATAACAATGGAGAGTTTTCCCTTTCTGTCATACACTATGACCAAGCACAACTTGAAACTGACATGGATCAGGGAGAAAGTAAAGTGCTGAAGTTATTCAGGTCTTCCTGCTCTGCTCCATATTGAAATGAATAGAACAAGCAGCTTGTAGGTGGATGAAGTTGATTAACAAACTGGAGGAATTTTTATTAAATTGCAGATCAGAAACTAGAATTTACACACCAAGGGGCAAGAGGTTTTTAAGTGGACCACCGAAGATTTAACCAAAAAAAGAAAACGATAACTGTCGGGTAAAGTTTCTTTGTCATCTCTTTGATGATGATAATAACTGTGACTTTGCTTCTCGGTATGTTATTTCATACACCATGATCCAGCAAACCCAACAACAATGTCACGGGTCAGTAATGCAAGATGACCTACTTTTCACTCACCAAGAGGCAACCTCTTTGACAGAGCATTCAGATATTTTACAACCAAGTGATTCCAGGCTGCCCACAGGTAGAACCAATTAAAACTAGCGTATGTCTGAAAGTGTTCCAAAATACATCTCGGCCTCAATTTTACAGCTTTCTCTACAACCTCCAGGAAATCAGCTCTGGATGCCAGTTGCCTGAGAGTGCTCAGCGTTTCATCTGTTCCATGGCCAAGACTCCTGAAAAATTGAAAAAAAAAATAGCAGCAGAACAGTAAAAGCTGCCAGAACGAGTGAGGATAGTGTGACAGAGCGAACTGTCAAGATGGAAAGATGTGTAGAAGTATATTACGGCTGCCAGAAGCCCAGTTTGAATGAGTTGCGGGCCCACTGCTGTGGCATCACTTACTGTGAGATGGTCGGCCAAGTTTCCAGCGTCTTAGACTGTAGGTATAGCACTAGGCAGTCCGCTACAATTACAGCTTCCGACAGCTGTAGTAAAATCCACAATCACCAAAAGCAATTCTAATCCAGTTTTGCATTTCAATTTTTATCGACTAGACCAATTTTCCCAAATGATAATATATGCTGATCTGATATTCAGATCCAATCGCACTTGGCAATGCAAATCAATGAGTTCGCGGGAACCAATGGGCTGCACTCTGATGATTTCCAGGGACTGGCAGACTGGAGAAGAAAAATACTTTTTTTTAATCTTCTCTATATCTGGGGGAATCAGATTACACTACGATCACACCCAGATCAAAGTTTGATCGCATTGTGATTTACATAATCAACCCGATTCTCTCAGGGGTGAGAATATATGGTCGTCTGCACCTAGCCTAAGAGTATGACCTAAAAGCAGAACATGGTTGGCCATCCCTGGGGTCCTTTTCTGGAATCTAGGCTGTCTGACCCCATAGTGCCATGATGCGCATTGATTGTGGCATTCAAGAGATTAGGCTATGACCACATGACCATGTTTTCGGTCCGATTGGTGTCTGTTGGAGAAACTGATAAAATATGGACAGCACAGGGACCAATGTAATGGGTCTGTTCAGATGACCGATTTTTTTTTTCACACTGACCAAATGTCTGTGTGCAGAAAATGCAAAATGCGTTAATTTTTCCATATTTTGGAGGAGACATGACTGTAAGTCTATGAGAGCATACAAATAATCATCAATGTAGCATCCAATTTTTACGTATACATTACAATTCTGAACATAAGAAATTATAGTTGGTCCTGCCATACGGATGACAATACAAATGAAAAATCATTCATTTTTTTTCTGGATGAAAATAGGAACTTTTTTTTTCATGGTCGGCTGTGTGAACTTATCCTACAAAAAAAAATAGTGCTAAAGCACTAATAGGTACGTAGTTGCTACCTACCTGCCTGTTTCCCACAGAGCGGTCCCAGACTTCCACTGATGTGACGTCAGCAGAGCGGCTGTGTCTTTTGCTGTCGACAGGGCAGGACTACTGGTGTCATGCTGATTGGCAGCATCAATAGTGCATATGAAAATAAGAACCTTTGTAATATATTTTATCAGAGTAATCCACTTATTTCACCACCTGGACTGATCTTTCATTCTTAAAATCCTCAGTTCACGAGTAAAATGTGTCTTCAGTGAATACAGACTTTCTAGTTTCGGAGATAGGAGATGACAGTTGGTGCTTATAAAGTTCTATGGAGAAATGTAACAGTGGTTTCAGGAGAACTTGCAGCAGAATGTCTGTGTCTTCCTCTAGCTCCGCCCTGCTCCATAGAATTTTAAAAGCACCAACTGTCATCTCCTGATGGTTACACTTTAAAGGGTCAGATAATGACATATCCTACAAGGAACACCATCATGTGATTTTTTGGTAGAAAATTCTTTTGCATAAATATTCATGAACCCTGAGTATTTTGGTAGCTTTTCCCAAAATACTTTACAGCTAAAATAAAGCTAAAAAGCAACGATCAGAGTAGATTGCTCTTCCGTATTTTGGTACAGACACCTGCACAAAAAGTGGGAAAAAAGCAGCAGTTTTACACATGGCCTTAAATAGGACCTATCACCTAATTTTTCATTTTAAACTAGACACACAATTTATCAGTGGCTGCAAAGTGAAATAAAATATTATCTTTATTTTTTTTATTTCACTTATATGTTAAAAAATGACCAGGGAGTAGCAGACACGTAGACGATCGGGTTCTGGTACCCGACCCGAACTTTTTTCCAAAGTTTGGTTCGGGTACCAGAACTGCACCCGAACTTGAACCAGAACCTAAACCTCATTCGAAACAATGGGGACTTGGACTTTTCAGCTTGGAACATTCTTTCTCCCTCCTTCCTGAACTTCCCTGGAACTCCGAGCATTCCGGGACAAGTCCAAATTTTACCACTGGACACTGTACGGTACGAACCCTGAACTTTTAAGTACGGGTTCGCTCATCTCTAACAAGCAATTAAAGTATTTGTCACCTAATGAGTTAACTTTCCATAAATCCTAGTGGGTGTTACTAGATAGGGACTCATGCAGGGGGAAGGAGTACACGCCCCCAGTGAAAGCTATCTGATCACACCCACTCGGATTTTACTAAAGTTTACTCATTAGATGCCAAATACTGTGTTAATATCTCCACAACAGAGAGGTATAAAAAAAAAGTTTTCTAACACGTTAGAGTGGATATTTTGGGTAAACGATCCAATTGATCCACGAGTGTGTGCACCACCAATGAACATTCTGGGTCCAGGTGTAACGAGGCATGAATTATTCCTACATCCTTACAGTTACATTAATTGCGTCCTTTAGGTATATGGCCATTATGAAACTCGACAAATATGATGAAGCGGAGATAAATGGCGCAGTTCTCCATTCAGAGCAGACACTCAGTTGAAATGAACCTGCTAAGGACGCCAGAGTCTTCACATCTCATTTAAAGAACGGCCTTTCCACAGCCAATTGACTTTCTGGAACGAGGCCACTTTCAACCCAAAGGTCAATCTTCTAGTCCTGTAGGCCCTGTAGTCACCAATTTGCACGTGCCACTCACCTGCCTTTCCAGTGGTTCTTATTACCCCATTTACATAGTAAGATTACAAAACACGACTGGTCTAACAATTACCGCGGCCATTAAACCGGCAGATTCCGCATTGTCCATTCTGGTATTTTACACCGTGGAATTTACTCTAAAAGTTAAAACGGTAAATATGAAAGAAATTTACCAGAAGGCTCATAAAATTAATATGGCTGAATGGTGCTAAAAAATTAATGCTTGTGATTTCTTTAAACCTGTCTCAATTGCACGTTCAAGCTGTTCCTCATCGGCATCCGCGCAGTAAAAATCAATGTGGGGAGCCATTATCTTTTCCCTTAAATGTTGAGATGGTCAGAGTAATTCCTTTTTCATGACGCATAATTAATGCTATATATTTATGGAGTCCCGTAGTTGAAAGCGTACCATGTAAATTTATTTAAAAGGGCTGTCCACCTTTTCCTGGCATTTTTTTTTTCTTTACTTAAACTCATGTAATTGGGTTAAAAATCATTTTTGCATTGGATTTCATTAAAAATCTTGCATCATTTGCTTCCTATAGCCCCTTTCATTGCACTGTCTATTGCTGACTGCAGAATGAGTTAATGGGGTTGGCCACATTAACCAGGAGGCGAATGGTAACAAATTTTTAACAAAATCCAATTGCAAAAATTATTTTCAGCCCAAATAGTATGCATTTAAGTAGGAAACAAAATTGTTACCAAAAGTAGACAACCACTTTAAGGAAAAGGCTCATGTATGCAACTTTGGAAATAGTGATAATTAAGTATCTACTACTGTTTTATATATACATTTCCTATTTTTTTGAATTTGCCTATCTCCACGGTAACAGACTACAAACAAACCCTTTGGAGTCAGATCCTGTAGTCATATTGATATTTATTTATTCATTTCTCTTTCCTTACCAAATATACATTAGTAAGAAATGGGGGACAAATAGAAGGATATATGACTGCAGGATCAGACTACATAGTGGTTGTTTGTAGTCTGTTACCATGGAGACACAGACTAGATGAGTGTTGTAAATCAATTTTCTCAAATTTGTCTATCGCTTGAAGCCTTTCTCATTTAACCACAAAGCAAGACCATAAGGGCACCCATTTATTTGTATGGGCACTATGTTATCATATGGGGCAATAGCAAAAAAATATGTGGTCGACCACAAACTACTAGAGTGACATTAGATGATTATTGCCAGTGGGGTCCTTGAAGCTAATCTCAAAGTAATCAGCCAACCAAATTAATCCTATTAATTGCTAAATATTTTGGGCCAAAACAACATGGGGTTTAATGGCAGAAATTCCATTGTAAGGTAGATTTTCATCTTAGACATTAAGGTGTAATGCTGCTGCAGCGCAGTATCGTGTGTCCTATCCCAGGGGGTGCTGGAGAGGGAAGATAGGTAGCAGTCACGGCGTAAACTAAGAGCAGCAGCGCAGATGCCACTAGGTGGAGAGAGAGAGGTCAGACAAGCCGGGTCAGGAACGGACGGGAAACGCAGTACCAGGGGAAACAACAATACACGTGGTCAGATACAAGCCAAAAAAGTTGGAGCCAGTCGGAAGCGGAGATGCCAGAGACGTAAAACAGAGAAACAGGTCAGCGGACAAGCCGGGTCAGACACCAAGGTCACAGCACGGGGAGCACACAGCAGGACGAGCGTGGAGGCAGGAATGTAAAGGCAGGGGAACAGGGATAGTGGGCAGAGGACAAATCAGGGTTTAACAGGATCAGTCGCTCAAGCCAGGGGCAAGAACTATAGCTGACGCTGCCAGCAGGCAGCCGTGGACTGAAATAGCAATACAGATCCCAAAACGAGGCATAGAAGGTTAACCCCCGCATGACCAGACTGAGGAGAGAATATCAAGAAACAAACCCTGGCCTGGATCATGACATAAGGTCTGATAAGGGCAGATACAGTGGAGGGATCAACATCAATCTCAAGAGCTGGAGGCCCATTATGCTGCAGTTAATAGGGAGAGGTGGCCGTACATACAATACATCCTGGTAAAATGCCACAGAGATCAGAAGGCCGACCGATGTCTTTTACTTGATCGACACAAACCATTTAGTAGATGACTGAGACTTCTTCTTGCTGCTGATGTTGACAAGAAATAAAGTTGAGAATGTTGAGAGGTTGAGAAATAGGATTATAAGGAAATGACCGGCGTGGTAATGGAGTTTTGGTGTCTGCAGTTGATGGCAGTTGCTTCTTAATTTTTTTTCCCTCTAATCACTAATGCAAAATTAGGTAGCCATATGGTTTTTGACATTTACAGATTAATTAGCAAATGCTTACAATTAGCCTACTTGCATATTGCTAGCACCAAGCTCAGCTTTACTCCCAGATTGCCACGCTGAGTCCACGGAAATATTCAATAAGCAACAGTAAAAATCTGTTTGCTTTTTAATTTTTTTAAATTGGTGATTAATTGGTTTCTAACAAAGACACAATGACTGTATTTCATTGGCCTACTTCACACGTCCGTCTAAAACCTACGTAACAAAACTGTAGTGGTGTCATCAGTGTTTTCCATCAGTGTGTCATCCGTGTGTTCGCTTTACCATCAGTGTTTTCCCGGTATGGATAAAGAACAAAGCTTCTCCTATACTTTGCAATGTTAAACACGAGCAGCCCACAGCTTAGTGGCTGCACACATTTTTTAGGGCCCATAGACTTGTGTTAGTCCTTGTCCTCCATGCAGATGTAAAAAAACGCACCTCATGGGAGCAGGGGAAGGTGAGTAGAATTGTTTATTCCTTTTATATTTGTTGGAGAAGAGTCGCAGAACAGGGACATTATTATTGGAAGGAGCCCAGGATAGAGGACTTTATACTACGCTGGTGACATTATTACTGGAAGTAGCCCATATTGGGGTGTATAATACCAGGAGGGGGGACAAATATTGCTGGAAAAAGCCCAGGCTGGGGCACATTATACCAGAAAGGGGCACAAATGGAGGACAACATACCCGGAAAGGTAGACATTATACCAGGAAGGAGCATAGGATAGAGGACATTATACCAGGAAAAAATAGACATTATACAAGGGAGGAGCCCAGGATAGAGACATTATACCAGGAAGGGGCTCAGGATAGAGACATTATACCAGGAAGGGGCTCAGGACAGAGACATTATACCAGGAAGGGGCTCAGGATAGAGACATTATACCAGGAAGGGGTTCAGGATAGAGACATTATACCAGGAAAAAAGAGACATTATACAAGGGAGGTGCCCAGGATAGAGACATTATACCAGGAAAGAGCTCAGGATAGAGACATTATACCAGGAAGGGGCTCAGGATAGAGACATTATACCAGGAAGGGGCTCAGGATAGAGACATTATACCAGGAAGGGGTTCAGGATAGAGACATTATACCAGGAAGGAGCTCAGGATAGAGACATTATACCAGGAAGGAGCTCAGGATAGAGACATTATACCAGGATGGGGGACAAATATTACTGGAAAAAGCCCAGACTGGAGGACACTATATTAGAAAAGGGCAGAGGATGGAGGATATTATATCAGGAAAGGCAGACATTATACCAGGAAGGGGCTCAGAATAGAGACATTATACCATCATGGACGGACATTATAACTGGAAAGGGCCCATAATGGGGGACAATATTACAGGAAGAAGCCAGGATTGGGGACATTATTACAGGAAAGGGCCACAGGATGGGGGAAATTATTATAGGAAGGGGCCAGGATTAGGCACATTATTACAGGATGGGTGACATTGTTACATGAGAAGGCAAACACATAATCTAGAATGCTACAAGGGCCCATACAACTGACAAACATGCAGATGGGATCGCAGGTCCAAATTTTACCCTGAGACTCTAGTTACGCCAGAGCATTAAAACATATTTGACCATTCATACAAGACCTGTAAAAAAAATACTTAAAACTGCTTTTGGTGTTAATACCAGTCCTTTTGAGTGAGCTCTTCTGTCATCATCATTCTGACAGCACTATAGGTCCCAGAACTTCAATTTCTTCAATTCCCAGTATGTATGTAGTTGTATTTGCAAAAGAGACAAGTGGGGACCCAAAACATGTATTAAAGACTACCTGAAGCATATCTACCAACGAGGAACCATTCATTCTTCACAGCAGCACGGTCAGCTATACAAAAATTTCACTCAACTTTCATGCAGAAATATTATTTCTTTCTGCAGACGAGACTGCAGTAGATTAATTTAATACATTTTATACATATATTTATGTTGTGACATACAGAACACAATCAGGTAATGAAAACTCTCACCCTCTACCCACTGTTATCTAACGCTATTAGCATAGTGTGCACTTGTCTCTCTTTTCTTTTTCATGAGCAGTTACATTAAAACATATTTGTCCTTTCATGCAAAACCTATAAAAAAAAGTATAGTCTTGCTGCCCTCATTACCCACAAGTTAAAACAGTTTTTTTGTGCCAATACCAGTCTAAAATTTCCAAGAACGGTTTCCATTCTCAAACTCTCAAACTCTGTAACTTGCCATCCACTCCTTTTCTGTGGGTGCATTCTGTCGTCATCATTCTGCCAGCACTATAGGTCCCAGAACTTCCATTTCTTAAATTTTCAGCGTGATTTTCTCCTGGCATTGTCGAATAGCTTGCCTGCCATTAAGGCCGGTTTCACACGTCAGTGGCTCCGGTACGTGAGGTGACAGTTTCCTCACGTACCGGAGCCACTGACACACGTAGACCCATTAAAATCAATGCATCTGTGCAGATGTCATTGATTTTTTGCGGACCGTGTCTCCGTGTGCCAAACACGGAGACATGTCAGTGTTCGTGGGAGCGCACGTATTACACGGACCCATTAAAGTCAATGGGTCCGTGTAAAACACGTACCTCACACGGACGGTCTCCGTGTGGCGTGCAGGAGACAGTGCTACAGTAAGCGCTGTCCCCCCCACATGGTGCTGAAGCCGCGATTCATATCTTCTGTGCAGCAGCGTTTGCTGCATAGAAGATATGAATAATAGTGTTTAAAAGAAAGATCTATCTGTCCGCCGCCCTCCCACCCCCTGTGCGCCCCCCCGCTGTTCTGAAAATACTCACCCGCTTCCCTCATTGGCTGTCGCTGCTTCCTGTCCTGGCTGCACCTTCTACTGTATGCGGTCACGTGGGGCCGCCGATTAGAGTCATGAATATGTGGCTCCACCTCCCATGGGGGTGGAGCCGCCTATTCATGACTGTAAATGAGCGGCCCCACGTGACCGCATACAGGAGAAGGTGCAGCCAGGACAGGAAGCAGCGACAGCCAATGAGGGAGGCGGGTGAGTATTTTCAGAACAGCGGGGGGGCACACAGCGGGTGGGAGGGCGGCGGACAGATAGATCTTTCTTTTAAACACTATTATTCATATCTTCTATGCAGCAAACGCTGCTGCAGGGAAGATATGAATCGCGGATTCAGCACCAGATGCTGGTACGTGTGGTACCCAGCACGGTGCGTGTGGTACCCAGTGGGCACATGGGCGGCACACGTATGCCGCCCGTGTGCCACACTGATGTACACCAGAAACGTAGGGGCACACGGACTCGGATAATTCCGGTACCGATTGTTTCCAGTACCGGAATTATCTGGACGTGTGGGACAGGCCTAACTGAAAGTCAGTCTTTCTGTTATACCTGTGTAATCTGTGACAGATGGGAGAGCAGAAGGAGAGAGACAAAGAGCTGCCCAAGTGTCTCTGTTGCTAACACAGGAGCCATGAAAAGGAGAGAGCAAGAGAATAAGAGCAAAACAAGACAGCATGTGTATACTCCATCCACGCAGATGTGTGACTAGAAATCTTAGCTCTGTATATCCAAGAATTATCCAATTATACATGCAGAGTCTTCTTCTCAGTTTATATGAGTGTGCGCAGCTCTGAAGCACAAAGTGCATCTCTAAGACAGGAAACTCAGCACACAATGAGAGGATGGGAAAGCTTCCGAATATTAGGAGGAAATTACAATTATGTCTGTATTCATTGTGCTTATTGGTTTTGTAATAAAATAAAACTTTAGCATTAAAGAGGGAACGGGCTTCTCCCTTTAAGGTTAGAAAACAATGAAGCCTGAAGGATCTCCACTAAATCAGCTCATTATCAAGGCTCCTAGCTCGCAGCATATGAGTATGCATCATTCATTTAATATAAATAGCATGCCTCTGTAATGGGGGAAAGGGCTTCTTATCGGTGTGTACTAAAGCTATACTTACATAATTGCATTATGCATGAACGCAGCTCTTTATTGGCTGATATTCCAGTACTATGTGCCCGGCGTACAGAGAGGACGATGACTGCGGCCGGGAACCAAGAGCTGCTGAGCAATTCAGGACGTCCGCCTTTACTCTAATGGCATGAAAACCAGTATGGCTGTGAATGTTTTACATGTACAGTATTTTATAGGTATTTTCTACTGGACTGGATACAATACTACTAAGAATGAGAAGGAATGGGTCTGTACAAGAGCTCAGTCTCTGCTGCTACAGAGGGTTTATGGCCACATGGCAATTCTATAGGATATGTCATCAGTGGAGGTCTGATCGCTTGGAACACCTTGATTCTTAAGATGACTATAAACTTTTACCAGCTATAGGTTGAATTCAACAGCTACTGCATTTCTATTATACACCATGTTCCAAATCATTATGCAAATTATATTTTTCTCGGATTTTCCTAAATGGTCGGTGCAAATGACAGTCAGTCTAATAAGTCATCACCCGTTAGAGTATACATTGATTTTTATTGAAGAAACCTCCCAATGATAACAGTATAATCTCCAAAATGAATAAAAACTTAAAATGTACTGTTCCAAATTATTACGCACAGTAGAATTTCTAAACATTTGATATGTTTTAAAGAACTGAAAATGCTCATTTGTGGAATTTGCAGCATTAGGTCACATTCACTGAGCAACAAAGCTATTTAACTCCAAAACATTCCAACAGGCCAAGTTACATGTTAACATAGGACCCTTCATTGATATCACCTTCACAATTCTTGCATCCATTGAACTTGTGAGTTTTTGGAGAGTTTCTGCTTGTATTTCTTTGCGTGAAGTCAGAATAGCCTCCCAGAGCTGCTGTTTTGATGTGAACTGCCTCCCACCCTCATAGATCTTTTGCTTGATGATACTCCGAAGGTTCTCGATAGGGTTGAGGTCAGGGGAAGATGGTGGCCACACCATGAGTTTATCTCCTTTTATGCCCATAGCAGCCAAGGACTCAGAGGTATTCTTTGCAGCATGAGATGGTGCATTGTCAGCATGAAGATGATTTTGCTCCTGAAGGCACGTTTCTGCTTTTTATACCATGGAGGAAAGTTGTCAGTCAGAAACTCTATATAATTTGTAGAGGTCATTTTCACACCTTCAGGAAACTTAAAGGGTCCTACCAGCTGTTTCCCCATGATTCCGGCCCAAAATATGACTCCTCCACCTCCTTGCTGACGTAGCAGCCTTGTTGGGACATGGTGGCCATCCACCAACCATTCACTACTCCATCCATCTGGACCATCCAGGGTTGCTCGACACTCATCAGTAAACAAGAATGTTTGGAAATTAGTCTTCACATACAGTACAGACCAAAAGTTTGGACACACCTTCTCATTTAAAGATTTTTCTGTATTTTCATGACTATGAAGATTGTAAATTCACACTGAAGGCATCAAAACTATGAATTAACACATGTGGAATTATATACTTAACAAAAAAGTGTGAAACAACTGAAAATATGTCTTATATTCTAGGTTCTGCAAATATTGAAATTCGGCTCTGTATGCCCCCTACAAAGTAATTAATAAATATGTTAAAAAGAAGAGGGCCCAATACTGACCCCTGTGGTACCCCCACTGCTAACCGCAACCCAGTCTGAGTGTGCTCCATTAATAACCACCCTTTGTTTCCTATCCCTGAGCCAGCTCTTAAACCACTTACACATATTTTCCCCTATCCCCATTATTCTCATTTTATGTATCAACCTTTTGTGTGTCACCGTATCAAAAGCTTTTGAAAAGTCCATATACACTACGTCCACTGGGTTCTCTTGGTCCAGTCCGGAACTTACCTCTTCATAGAAATTCATCAGATTAGTCTGACATGAACGGTCCCTAGTAAACCCGTGCTGATACTGGGTCATGAGGTCATTCCTCTTCAGATACTCCAGTATAGCATCCCTTAGAATGCCCTCCAGGATTTTACCCACAGTAGAGGTTAAACTTACTGGCCTATAATTACCGAGTTCAGTTCTTGTCCCCTTTTTGAATATTGGCACCACATTTGCTATACGCCAGTCCTGTGGTACAGACCCTGTTATTACGGAGTCTTTAACGATTAAAAATAATGGTCTATCAATGACTGTACTTAATTCCTGCAGTACTCGGGGGTGTATCCCATCCGGATGGTTGGTTGGGCATTGTTTACTTAACACATTGGTTAGATATTGTTTACTTCACCCATTGGTAGGGCATTGAGTTGTTGAGCATTGTTTACTTCACACATTGGTAGTGTATTGAGTTGGTTGGGCATTGTTTTCTTAACATATTGGTAGGACATTGTTTACTTAACCCATTGGTAGGGCATTGGGTTGGTCATGTATTGTTTACTTTAACACATATCACAAATTTAATTAAAAACTGTATTTGAATTTAGGACATACAAAGTCACATTGATTTGTATGGGTGAAAAAAACTGTGAAAATGCTGGAAGAATTGACATGCTGCAGTTTTCAAAAACACATGTGTGAACATGGCACAATTTTCATAGGAGTCATATCCCCTACAAGGCTGTATGCTTAGTTTATACACTCAGTTTGGACTGTCAGTGGAAACTGCTTAAAATGGAAAGGTGTGAGGTGTTGTCATACCTATAAGTAGACTGCAGGTTATTTTGCTGCTGTGACATCCAGTGATCAGCTGTAATTTGGTAAGAATCCCAGTAGCAAATGTTTAATTTACCTGCAGCGCCTCCACAGGAAATACAAAAATTGCATAATGTCAATACAGATCAATGAGGTTTCTCTGCAAAGCACAGATAGGTTGGGTTCTCAAGAGTTGGAAATACTTTTGGGAGCCTTACTGACTACTGAAAATGTTATCTATAAATGCAATCAATACGCGGCTCAATGTAGACATCAATACGTGGCTCCTTAGTCAATGGTTGCACTGGATCCTTCTTCTCTTTGGTCCAGTCTACACCAGCTATAAAAGCTTTGGTCAGATAAGGCTGATCTAGACATTACGTGATTTTCGACACTTAACAATTCAAAGGACGGCATGGCAATGGTGCCTGTGACTTGGACTGCCATGACGGTGAATGGATACAAGAAATCGTAAAATAATAAATTAAAATTCAATCTACTGCGGTGAAGCAGATGTCTGTCCTGACCGTAACCATATGCTGTAGTGTTGGAGGGAGAAGCTGAGGAGACACGTCTTAGCTCATCTGCTGTGAAGTTCTGCACATCGGGGTTAAGAGCTGCTTGTACCTGCAAATATTGACATCTCCAGATCCCACTTAGAGAACAAATCACGGAAAAAGCACAAATCTCCCCAGAGAATCTTTACTACGAATGGATTTTTTAATCAATCTACAATTGCTTTATTTTCACTGGACACCTGTTACCGGCTAAGAACGAGCGTTGGCAGTCGCGGACGGCACTTTCTTCCTTTTATCTAGATGCGTGTTGACCTATATGACCCATAATGCCGGCTCATTCTATTACATCCCTACGGCGCTTTCCACTCTACCAGAGTTGGACTTTATTCAAAGACTTTTGACTGCCAGCACGAGGAACGTTTTCAGCTCGGTTTGAATTATATATAGTTCTGTCTCTTCCATCATCCTCCGGTGAATTCTCCTCTGTGCCGGGGCACATGGCCGGTTCACTCATGCCTCATCTCCCCATAACCCTGATCTTTACACTGTGTGAACCTTCTTAAAGACTTTGTACTGCAGTGATTATCATACCATAGAACTCTCAAGGTTTCTGAAGACCAACATTGCAAAACAAGGTCGAATTCTCAAGGTCATTCACATGAGAGCTATTGTTGATCATGGTCAAGTCATTCTCTAAATCTCTTCTGCTCTATAGAACAGCACGGTAAAACATAGAGTAACTGATAGATTGATGAGAGCGGGTTTTACAAGCTCATGCTGATTGTGAGCTTATTATACAATATGGGTAGAGAAAGAGGAATATTCAGCTCACCTGCACCTGGTTGTTCATATGGCTTGCTCGCATGTTGATAAGCCAAAGGAAACAATTGAAGCCAGAATCCAAAATGACTGAATTAAAACCTGGAATTTATTTCTTTAAATTAAAAACTTGTATCCAGTTAGAATCTACAAGCAGGAGATATGACTATCACAAACGCGTTTCAGGCACAATTGTCCCTTAATCCTTTCATGACCGGAGCTTTTTTCGTTTTTGCATTTTCGCTGTTTTTGCTCCCCTTCTTCCCAGAGCCATAACTTTATTTTTAGGTCACTATGGCCATGTGAGGGCTTGTTTTTTTGCGGGACAAGTTGTACTTTTGAACGACACCATTGGTTTTAATATATCGTGTACTAGAAAATGGGAAAAAAATTCCAAATGCGGTGAAATTGCAAAAAAAAAATGCAATTCCTCAATGTTTTTTTGTTCATAGACACCAAACACGTCTAGGTTCCTTTTTATCTAAGTGGTGAAAATTTCAAAGTTTGTTTAAAAGAAAAAAAAAATTGCACCATTTACCCGTAGCGTCTCCATTTTTCGTGATCTCGGGTTGGAGGAGGGCTTATTTTTTGTGTGCCGAACTGACTTTTTTAAAGATACCATTTTGGTGCAGATACGATCTTTTGATCGCCCGTTATTGCATTTTAATGCAATATTGCGGTGACCAAAAAAAAATTACTATTTTTTGGTATTCTGTCATTTTGGCATATTCTGGCATTTTCACTTTTTTTCTCGTTACGCCGTTTAGTGATCGGGTTAATTCTTTTTTTTTTTTTATTGATAGATCGGGTGATTTTGAATGTGGCGATTCCAAATATGTGTAGGTTTGATTTTTCTTTATTGTTTTATTTTGGATGGGAAAAAGGGAGTTGATTTGAACTTTTATATTTTTTTATTTTTTTAAATAATTTTTAAAACATTTTTCTTTACTTTTTGCATGCTTCAATAGTCTCCATGGTAGACTAGAAACTGCCATAACCATATCGCGTCTGTTATATACAGGCGATGATCAGATTGCGTGTATGTAGCAGAATTGGAGCTAAAAATAATTCGTGCAATTGGGTTTCAATAAAAATGTTGCATCATTTTTCTTTTACAGACTTTTTGTTTTCCCGGTCAACTTTGATGTAGTCTAGGGTCATAACACTGGGGAACACAATTTTTTAAGAGTTAGGTCAGACAACTGTTCTTAATTAATTTTTGGATGCTGAATCCAGAAATGATCTCAGTTTTTCTCTATCACGTCAAGTTTTTGAACTATAGGATTTTTGTCTTCTCAAAAATATGTAAACTACTGTACCTAAAAAGTGTTTTGTTTTTTTTAAATAGTACAAATATGAACAAAAAATGAAATATATAAGAAATTGGCATGAGAAATGTTTTTTAACACTATCATGTTTTTTTACAAAGGATATATATATATATATATATATATATATATATATATATATATATATATATATGCAAGTATTTAAGGTAAAAATGTACATTTATAGCTTTTTCTGGAGTGTTTAACTTGAGGACAATCACGTTTGATGCTCCAGCAATAGTCAGCCATCATATGTACATCCCATCTACCTTGGTAACGGTCTTCCATAACCTTCAAATCTTTTTGGCTTATCTTGATCACCGAGTTTTACTTTAAAATATGCAAAATATGCTTGTTTGATAAATGCACTGATGTTTGCCCTTTGAACTGGAATGGTGAAAACCCCACAAATATAGCAGAAGGAGTCAGGGTTGTTTAGGCATTTACGACGAGAGGAAAAAGGAGCAGACATGATCTGAAACAAAGGAAATATGTACATATGTAAATAAAACACTGAGATGGAAAGTTACAAGCTTTGAAAACTAACAAAGAAAAAAATCATAAAAGATATATAAATTACAACTAAGCGCCCAATGTAAAGAGAAAAGCTATCACAAATCCTATTTATTCCTACTATGATAAATTTTTTGTGTAAAGATATTGATAATTATGACGTATTGGGAGCTGCACACACCTCTCACCACACTGTCTCAGTTGTGACTACTCTTACAAGTTGCCACGTAGCTCTATATGAGTCGAATTGTAATCAGATAACAAGTCTTATTACAGATATCAGTGCAATTGTGCTTCTCTGGCAGGTAAGTTGTGGAGGAAAAACTTGACGTCCTAGAAAAAAAAATGACTACATTTTTGGAATCAGCATGCCAATTTTAGTATAAATCAGCTCAAAAACCTAACTCAACAGAAATTTTTTTTTCAAATTGTTCCCCAGTGTAATTCAGCTGCAGGGAGCTCAGAAAAAGAGAGATAAAAATATCAGTCTGACTAACAGAGTCTCAGTTAACACATTTTTCAGCCAGCAATACAGTGCAACACAGAGGCTATAGGTGCAAAATTTTTAATGAAACCCAATTGCAAAAATGTTTAGCTGCAATTACATGCAATTAAAAATTAAAATGCCCCACAAAGGTGGACAAACCTTTTAAGCATATTTTTTGTCAGCGGTAAATTTGTGTTATGCATAAAAACCCCTTTACTGATCCACAACAATGATGGCCTGTGAACGGGACTATTTGGACCGTTGGGGGTCAGAGAATGGAAATAGCCATTGATGCTCTGATTCAGCACCATGGAGAGCAGCTAAAGAGTCTGTGCTGTAATAACATCATTCTGTAGCTCTCAAGTCTGCGCCTGGCTCTTATAACAGTGGATTAAGGGGGATACCCTAATATTACATTTATAGCATATCCATAGGATAGATCAATATGATAATCAGACTTCATCCTTCTAATCTAAAGGAAATATGATATAGTTTTAATTCACATGATCAAGACGTTGACTTCCCTCCAATTTAGAGAAGTCAACAAAACCACAGAACGGGCAAATGTACACCATGAAAAAAAAATCATAAATGTCATAACTGTTGCATATTTAGAACCTTGTCTTCAAAAGAAAACATGTCTGACGTACACAACACTTTAAAACATAGAATATATCAGATGCCCTAAGTGGGAGACAAAGGATGTTTTTTACGGCCACCAAAGTAATGTACGGCTAGGATTACTTACGTAGACCATTGCCCAATTGGCACATTTGAAGACAAGAAAAAAAAGCACTCTGGTCTCCCACAAAGAAAATATCAAGGAAATTCCTACCTTAAAGGAATCCTGTAATCCTGAAAATGGTTGCAGGCAGGATGTTATAGGGCAGGAGGAGTTGATCGGTTTAATCTACATTTTTTTTAGAAATGTTTCAGTAAAACGTGTATTCTATTCTTCGAAATCCTTGGTGTTTGTATGTAAGAGTCCAGTGGGTGGTCCTATTTAGTGATTGACAAAAATATGTATATGACTGTGCATGCAGAGATAGCTGTCAATCACCGGTAGATCCTCCTACTGGACTCATATGATATATAAACACCAGGGATGTCAATGAATAAAAAAGTTATACTTATTGAGAAATACACAAAGTTGAGAAATATATACTGTAAATAAATCCTCCCGACATCTCAGGAGACCAACCTTGTTTGTGTCCCTCCTCCTCACTATACTGTGTGTGGCTATAAGTGGCTGCAGCAGGAGCCTCCCCCCACCTCTGCCCTATATTTCAGAAGGATGAAAGATTCTTATATTTCAGCTAATGTGCTGAGGGAGTTATTCAGCCACCAACGAAAAATGGAACTGGTAAGCAAGAGATGTTCTCTGCAGGATTTCTACATAACTGGTGATGCAGTAAAACGCTGCAGATGAATTTCAGACTGGGGTGTCATGGACGCACCAGTAACATTGACTTTGAGGGTCCCCTTGTCAGCTACATACAAATATTACATTACCATTTATCATAAATTTACCTCTGCTTCTATATAATAATGAACTAGATAGTTTGTTAAATGAATGACAAGTTGTCGTCCTTGTCTGTGCACAGTAACAAGAATATTGTGCCAACTACTGCTCATATTGGAGAATGGATAGCCCACTCCTACAAAGAGGCCCTCCAGCGGATTTACCTGTGCCCCTATGGGACAGTCCGAGCCTGCTGCAGACTAATAAAAAGTAAGGGCACCTATATTTCTTGTTACATTTAAACATTTATTATTGGATTTAGAGTTCCTTTAAAAGGAGCCTGACATCAGATCAATGCGGGTTTGTGGAGTAAACATACTTTGAAAAATAGATTTGGGACTATTTGTCTCTGCTGACTAGTCTAAGGCAGGCACAAGACTGGGTACCTTTAAGATAACAGCAGGTTCCCCTTAATGAAGCCATATTTTCAGAAATGCTATGTGAAGCCAGATATGGTAACGCATTCATACGATCATCGTGACTTGGAAAAATTCAACTACTGATCTGTAATCTACTATGACAAATTTGATAATAGATTACAGCGCCATCGTCTGTTCATAGATAACGTGACAGCAGTGACATCACTCCTGTCCATGGACCATTATCTTACTTTGATGGCGACATTAATGTTTACTTCTTAGCATTATGTCTTACACATTAGTCTGGAGGGTCTCGTGAGTGTGGATGAAATGAGCGATGTCTACCCCTGTAGGGGCATTGTGGTCTCCACCGACTGATCCAACGTCCCTATGATTTCTCGGATTTCTGCAGCACCTGAACTGACGGACAAGTACGGCTCCGATCTGCGACTGACTCTGAGACTGGATGAATTAATATGATACAGGAGTCATACATTCGCAGCCATGTTCCAGCATAGCAATCAAGTGTTTAATTACATTTTAGATGGAGAATCATTGTTTGTTTTATTTCATTTCATATCCGTGATTAGTATTAATTTATGCATTTAATTTACTGCTAATGGCAGTCGGCTTGCCAAACGAAATGCCATCTGAATGCGCCACCTATTCTAACACCGGTGGGATCTAGGATTCTAATTTCAGGGAAAAGGTAACCATTTTGTCGCTCCCGGCCGAGCGCCGTGTGGCATGTAATTCCTTGGCACACTATGTACGTAGCAATTGATTAATTTTCTCTGTAACTACCGTATGTATCATCTTTTTATACTTTAGTTTTATGATTGTTTTATAGACTGAAAGCCGCCGATGGATAGGATGCAACGTTGATCATGCATACAGATTAGGCATGCAACTAAAAGAAATGATAGACTCTACAAGGCAAATGGATGTGGATATGGAGTGAGGAACAATAATTACAAGTGATAAAATAAAATGAAACGCAAGAAGAAAACAACTTTCCTAGGAGATACATTGGAATTCTCATGGTGGATCGGCTTATTACAATTTGTAAATTTGTAAACTAGAATTAGTGAGAAATCATATCTCAGGATTAGAGATGAACAAAGCATTGAAAAATTCGGGGTTCGTACCCGACACCTAGTGTCCAGTGCTGAAATCCGAATAAGGACTTTTTACGTGGACTGAACACGGTCCACGGTTCTGGAAGATATGTGTGAGATCAAAAGAGACCTTAGTACGACCATTTTACAGCACCAAAGTGACTGCTATAAAATTCAGGCTCAAGTTTGGGTGGAGTTCTGGTACCCAAACCGAACTTTGGACATAAGTTCGGTCAAACCCAAACATGATGGGTCCGCTCATCCCTACTTAGGATATCAATCTTTAACGTTCAAGGACGTGACCAATTTTCAATTTCAATTTTGTGCTTTCATCTTCTCTTCTTCTAAGGGCCATAACTTTTTCATTTTTCCATCGTCCTTAGCAATATGAGCAGAATTTCATTTTGTTTAGTTTTGAATCACACCATGAATTTAATCACATAGTGTACGGAATCATGGAAAAAAAATTCAAGCTTGGTGAAATGGTGAAAAAAGTGGCTTGAAAAACAAATTTGGAACTTTGTAAAAAATATATACTTGGCATTTTTTGAGATGCATAACTTTTTTTATTTTTCCGTCGTTGGAGCATTACATTTTTAGGAAAAGGTAAAGTGACTGTAAAATGCCGGCAATTCTGGCATTTCATTTTTTTTCTTAACTTTATAAGTTAAAAAACTTTGGATAGTTTTGATAGAACAGACATTCAAGGATGCATTGGTGCTGGGAATGTTTTTTTTTATATTAATTATTTTTGGATGAACTAACGGGGTGATTTAAAACTTTCATTTTTTCATATAACATTTTAATATTTTTAAAACCTTTTTATCCATTTTTAATTTTTTTTTTTTTTTGCCACAATAGGAACTAAAACTGTGATCATTTGATCGCTTGTACTATGTGCCTGCAGTATGTAATGTGAATAATGATTTCCAATGAAGCCCAGCCTGTAGCTTGGCTTCATGGGCGTACAAAGCTGGAGGTGCAATCGTAACCTATCAGTCGCCGATGTCAAGGATTGGTGGATGCACATCGGAAAATAAGTACCCTAGGGATGTTGTCACTTAAATGCCGTTTTCACAGTTTATCTTCTTGATCTGACGTTTTAAATTAGGTAAATGTGCAAAATAACAGAACTAAAACTTCACAGTGGGAAATGTTTCCAAAAAACATCCTCTGGTGGATATTCCTTTGCTGTTTCTAACATCTGAGCCGGATAAAATGGATCAAGGAATAGTGCAGAACCCTTTGGGCATCAAGAGATTCTAAGTAGAGAATATTGGTTCAAGGTTTAGTGGCTTGGATGTGGAAACAGCATGCAATTTACAGGTATTTTCCACTATTAGGCCGGCGTCACACTGGCGAGTGTTACGGACGTAAGAGCGCAGAAACTACGTCCGTAAAACTCGCATTACATACGGCACAATTATTCTCAATGGGGCTGCTCCTATCAGCCGTATATTACGGTTCAGTATTATACGGCTTTCTACGGCCGTACAAAATCGCAGCATGCTGCGTTTGTCAGCGTATTGCGCTAATAATACGCCAATGAAAGTCTATGGGGGCGAGAAAAATACGGATTCCACACGGACCTGCAGTGTGACTTGCGAGAAATACGCATCGGTGTTAGTGAAAAGCCGGTAATTCAATTGCCGGCTTTTTCCTTCTCCTTCACAAACCCGACAGGATATGAGACATGATTACATACAGTAAACCATCTCATATCCCCTTTTTTTTGCATATTCCACACTACTAATGTTAGTAGTGTGTATGTGCAAAATTTCAGCGCTGTAGCTGCTAAAATAAAGGGTTAAATGGCGGAAAAAATTGGCGTGGGCTCCCGCGCAATTTTCTCCGCCAGAGTGGTAAAGCCAGTGACTGAGGGCAGATATTAATAGCCAGGAGAGGGTCCATGGTTATTGGCCCCCCCGTGGCTAAAAACATCTGCCCCCAGCCACCCCGGAAAAGGCACATCTGGAAGATGCGGCTATTCTGGCACTTGGCCACTCTCTTCCCACTCCCTGTAGCGGTGGGATATGGGGTAATGAAGGGTTAATGCCACCTTGCTATTGGAAGGTGACATTAAGCCAGATTAATAATGGAGAGGCATCAATTATGACACCTATCCATTATTAATCCAATTGTAGGAAAGGGTTAAAAAAACACACACACATGATTAAAAAGGATTTTAATGAAATAAACACAGCGGTTGTTGTAATAATTTATTGTTCTCGCAATCCATTTGCAAACCCTCGCTTGGCAAAATAATAAACGCACAAGATACATACCCTCTGATGTCAGATCACGTCACACGATGTAATCCATCTGAAGGGGTTAACTAATATTACAGGCAGGAGCCCTGCTAAATGCAGCTGTGCTCCGTGCCTGTAATCCCCGGCGAATGAATGAAATGTAGGTCATTGACCTATAGTTACCTTCAGTCGCGGTGATGCGCCCCCTGGTGGATGTCCTCATATGACCTGGAGCGTGGGAAAAAGTTCCCAGGCTGCAGTTCATGAGAACATCCACCAGAGGGCGCCTCACCGCGACTCAATGTAAGTACAGATCACTGCTTTCCTTTCAGCACCCGGGGATTACAGGCACGAGCGAGTGGTTTATCGCAGCTCGTGCCTGTAATATTAGTTAACCCCTTCAGATGGATTACTTCGTGGGACGTGATCTGACATCAGAAGGTATGTATCTTGTGCGTTAATTATTTTGCCAAGCGAGGGCCTGGAAATGGATTGCGAGAACAATAAATTATTACAACAACCGCTGTGTTTATTTCATTAAAATCCTTTTTAATCATGTGTGTGTGTTTTTTTAACCCTTTCCAACAATTGGATTAATAATGGATAGGTGTCATAATTGACGCCTCTCCATTATTAATCTGGCTTAATGTCACCTTCCAATAGCAAGGTGGCATTAACCCTTCATTACCCCATATCCCACCGCTACAGGGAGTGGGAAGAGAGTGGCCAAGTGCCACAATAGGCGCATCTTCCAGATGTGCCTTTTCTGGGGTGGCTGGGGGCAGATGTTTTTAGCCACGGGGGGGCCAATAACCATGGACCCTCTCCTGGCTATTAATATCTGCCCTCAGTCACTGGCTTTACCATTCTGACGGAGAAAATTGCGCGGGAGCCCACGCCAATTTTTTCCGCCATTTAACCCTTTATTTCAGCAGCTACAGCGCTGAAATTTTGCACATACACACTACTAACATTAGTAGTGTGGAATATGCAAAAAAAAGGGATATGAGATGGTTTACTGTATGTAATCATGTCTCATATCCTGTCGGGTTTGTGCAGGAGAAATGAAAAGCCGGCAATTGAATTACCGGCTGTTCACAGATATCGCACTGAATGAAATCTAAATACAGAATATATATATATGTGTCTCAATGACATATATATATATATATATATATATATATACTGTATATGTGTTTTAATGAACATTTGAGCACATAAATCCATTAGATGTCGGTTTTGCAAGCCTGCGCGAAAATCTCGCAGTACGGATGCCATATGGATTACATACGGAGGATGCCATGCGCAAAATACGCTGACACACCCTGCCTACGGATCACTATTTTGGGAACATTTCACCGTATTTCGGCCGTATTACGGCCGTAAAATACGGACCGTATTGTCTTACGCCGAGTGTGACGCCGGCCTTACAAGAAGCAACTATCTACCACTATTTTCCACTACTTTGGCAAAAATCTTACACATAAGCTCCCAAAGGAGCGTTAATGGTATTCATCAATGGTCAGTTGGGAGCTTATGTGTAAGATTTTTGCCAAAGTAGTGAAAAATAGTGGTAGATAGTTGCTTCTTGTAATAGTGGAAAATACCTGTATCGCCCAATGGACCACACAGACGATAATAGAGAACTATGTAATGCATAATTTCACCTGTGGTGGCGCTGCAGAGGAATTGGTCACTTGAAGTCAGGTTCCTCTGATGATTGCTGCTGATCACTAGGGGTTTCAGCACTGGGGAAATTCTGTGATTACCTACTACCAAAATGTGTTCAAGATGCAAATGCCTCACAACAGTAGATTGCATTCTGCATCCAAACCAAGATAATGAAACTTTGGGAGTGATGTCAATAAAGTAATAACACTAAAATAACCTAAAAAAAATAGACATAGCAAACATTACATAGAGAAATATATAACCTTTCCTTTGTCTGAAGACAACATGATATAAATGTAATATAGAATTACAATGTGAATTAGCACCTACAGTTGTTCTTCATAGTGAGAGAAACTTAGAAAGCAGCGCTCGGCCTGGGGATTTCCATGCCATTCGACTATAGGTTCACATAAATAATATGGCTTTATTAAATGCACGGGCTGGAATGGGCTATGCTCACGTTCTTTGCTGTAAGCTTCAAGGTAACATGTTCTTCCATTGTGTCGTAGTGAGGAAGCGAGGGCACGGTATAATGGCCGGGAGGCTCCATCTCTGACTTATCAAGTGGGTAATATTATGTCATTAGACATGGAAAGTTAAGTAGAAGAGCGAGATATCAAATCATCACACCAGAGCAAGGAAAGGATAATGCAACAGATAACACAGGAGTGACATGAACGTATAGGAGTTGTCTCAACTTGTTAAATGGGAAAGAATTGCTGGAAAAAAATAAATAAATTTACAATTTACTTCTTATTAAAAATTCTCTCCGTTCTCAAGAATGGATTTTTATTTAGAGCTCACTGCCAAGGTTACCTGCCATCTCTGCAATGTATCAGAAGTGGCAGGTTTCCTAGGCAAGATGTTTACTATAGAGCCTGTAAGCGCTGCTCTAAAGCTAGCCATATCGCCGGATCTTCTGGCCAGCTTCAGTTCCCCTGTGCTCTAAAGCTAGCCATATCGCCGGATCTTCTGGCCAGCTTCAGTTCACCTGTGCTCTAAAGCTAGCCATATCGCCAGATCTTCTGGTATGTAAAGCTGCTTGCTGCATGGGAGAAAGCACTGTGTAGACCAGTGTTTCCCAAACTCCAGTCTCTGGGGCTCACAAGATATCATGTTTTCAAAATTTCCTTAGTATTGCAAAAGGTGATGGAACTATTATTAAGGCATCAGAAGCTGCCACAGGTTCTCTCACCTGTGCGATACTAGGGAAATCCTAAACATATGACGTGTCGGGGGGCCGTGAGGATGGGGTTTGGGAAATCCTGGTTTAGACAAATGTCTCGACGATGCTACCGCCCCGAACTGTCAATCTTCAGGACAGCACCACCCCTGAGCCAGCAGGCAGCAAGGAGGCAGAGCAGCACTGTACTCCTGAAGATAGACACTTGAGGAAACCCTTTTAAAACCCATATACAGGGATGATAAGGGTTCATAAGAATGCTCATCCCCGATCATTGATTTATTACTCATGCCACGAATCAGTTGATGAACAAGCAAAATGCTTATTAGTGCGCTATGTTTTGGCAAAACACCTGTCTCTCCTGACCTCCCTGTACACGTTCCACTTCCCACTTTGATCCAGTTTTGCCTACACTTTGTGGTTTCAGAGTGTTCAAGAAAAGAGGCCAGAAGGAGTACAAAGTATATAAGCAGCTGGGGATTGTGATGTATTATGTATATGTTACATTGGTCTGTCTGTGGTCACCTGGCAGCACTAAAATGGCTACCATGGACAGACTTGGCACAAGTCACTCTATTAACCAGATCCCAGATCCTTTTAATACCTGTGCAGGAATATGGACATACACAAAGACCCCTGGGTTGAAGCCACAAAATTCAGCTGCTTGCTGGCCGGTGGTGCAGGTTGACAGAAAGAATGATCCGGTAGCCTGGTCAGAACAAGGAGGTCTGTGCAGGGACAAAATCACATTGCAGGAGAGTAGTTAAAAATCAGGAATGTCCACTGGGAGTCAAAGCACGATACACATACATTCACTGACGCTGGTCAAGTTATAACTGGAAGGGGGCAGCAGGATATCAGGAGCTTAAATAGCTTGCAGAAGCTCCTTCCAACGCCAAGTTCCTGCCACTTCCAACTTATCCGAAGCTTCTGATAACCCTAAAAAGTTAAACAACTTTTTGCAATGAATCATCAATGAATTTTCTCCGGTGACGCATCCTCCGCAGTGCGCAGGAAGGGATTGTCTTTCCCACTTATAATTTCTTTGATCTCATGTACAGTTTTCTGTAAAACGACTAAATTATGGTAACTCTGCGGGTGAAAGGTCTGAGGCTGAACGATGCAATTACTGGAAATAAGACAATTCTTCCTGTCACCGGCAGTAACTTGCGCAGAACTCTGTATGTTGTATCCTGATCTGCCGCGTGCTGCACAGATTCATGGCTCATCAGACTTCACACCAATAAATCTATTTTTATTCCATTGTAAGTCTCGTTCGCCGCACAAAGGTTTTAGGTCTCATCGACAATAAAAGCCATTGTGAAATATTTGTTTCCTAAGAAACACAAGGATTAAAAACAAAAGTAAGGTGGAAAGATGAGGCTGATGAAGAGCAGGTGAGAGCTCGTAATTCTAGAATATCTACATAGAACTCTACAATGTAAGATCCTTAAAGAAACATTATACTTAGAAATGTAGAATTGATGTAAACAGGAGATCTGGCAATGACAACCATAGGTCATGCCGACCCATCGGTGACTGCAATCATGTGACGGGGTCACCGATGGGCGAGCTTAGCAGCACGCTTCCGGTAAGCACGAGTTAAATGCCGCTGTCAGAGATTTATAGCGGCATTTAACTAGATAACAGCCGCAGGTGGATTGCGATTCCACCCGCGGCTGTTACGGGCACATGTCAGCTGTATAGATCAGGCGTCATCTGCACGGAAAGATGGGGAGTCCAGCATAGGCGTACTATTATGTTCAATGTCAGAAAGGGGTTAAAAATGTAAAAATTCTTTTCAGTGTTTTTGTAACATTTTTCACCATAGAAAGCAATTGACAAAATGCAAAAACGCTGCCAAAAAAAAAGCAACCCTGCATTTTTGCTGATTTTTTTGGTGAATAAAACTAACTTTATTAAACATGTATTGTGTACAAATTACACATATAATCTGCAATAAAAAATAGCTGCAAAAATGCACCAAAAAAGCAACGAAACCTGCTTTTTGCAAGCAGCTTCTTTACTGCCAGGGCAGGTATCGCCTGCAGAAAAAAATGCAGAAAAAATTGAACATGTGAACTTAGACTTAGAAGGGGAAATGGTAGATGTCTGGGGTACATTTGCCAACTTCCCCAGAATGCGCATTAGTCTTATGGAAAAAAGGAAGACATCTCAGACTTCCTGAAGAGTTGGTCACTCTCCCAGGCACTGCAGCATTTTTTCAAAACCTCCCAGATAGCCATGTTTCCAAAAACTTTTTTTTTCATGGAAAGAGCATAGCACAGGACTGGTGGGGGTGTGGAAGAGACAAGTGGGAGTGGCTTGAAAGTGGGATTGGCTATTGGGAAACATTTTTATTTAGGTGCATTGTGAGACTCATGCTTCTTTCTTCCAGAAGTTGCCTGAAAAATGGCAAGTTTGAGAAAAAGAGAAAAAAAATTCAACATCCCATATAGAGTGCAAGCTGAGATATTTGGACCAGAGTTTCCAACTTGATTCTTATATTAATTTCTGGATGACAAAAAAAATCACGAAGAGACAACATTTTTCCAAGCTTATGAGTAAACCATGTTAACCAATTGGGATGTTAAGTGATATATGTCTACAGCCCATAATTCTGATATGAAGACATAATGTGGTAGTCGCTATGAACTGTAAAACAATAATTACAGTCATAATAATCGGTACAAGTTTCTTCAGCTTCAAAAGAATCATTTTTTTACAGATGAAAAAATAGGGCCTCATTATTACAGATTGTCCAGGAATTTCTGAACGGTTAGTAACTCTAATCCGGACCATCCATGAATCTTCCTACATGATGTTCAAAGTGACATTGGCATATATGAACTTGTTAAGATCGGGTCAAGAAGGAAGGATCGGATTATGTGAGGAAGTACCGGGATATTTTTATTTTTTTAGTATACTAGATTCAGGTAATTTAAAGGGAATCTGTCATTAGATTTTTGCTATATACTTGGAGCGCCCCCACTGCCGCAGGGCCAAGGGGTACCCGGTACCGGGCCTCTCTGTATCTTGGTTCTGGGGTTGTCACGGTGGCTAGGCCCGGTCCGTGACCCTGCTGAGGGGCGTCCAGCGAAAGTGGAGAGTGATGATGGTGTGCGGTGCAGGGTGCGATGAATAACGAGGACACAGAGTTGCAGTCTCTTTACCTCTTTACTGAAGGCTCCAGGATCCTCACTCCGGAATACGGTTAACCGGGCTGCGTAAGTCCGGCCAGTCCGATGGCACCTACAGAGTTCCCTTTGCAGGTGGAAATCTGTGCCTACCTTCTAGCGCTTGTGTGTTGTGGTCCTCCCCTGCTGTGCTTACGGGATAGTCCTCACAACTGTTGTGTCTGTTTCTGAAGTTTCCTCACAACTCGATTATGATGTTCTTCTTCGTCCCCCAGATGATATGGCTAGGACGCACCCGTATGACGGGGAGGCTCGGAGCTCTTCCGGGACCCTAGAGTCGCCCCTCTCCAACTGTTGCCCCCTATGTCTGCTTAGGTGATGTTGGGTGAGACAGCCCGCCTATAACTGACTGTCCTGCCATAGGTTTGAAGTAAGGCCTGGAGCTCAATACTTCCTCGGTGTTCCGGCCACCGGCTACGCGCCTCAGTAGGATGTTGCCTCGTCTTACAGCACGACTCCTACTGGTGTTTCTCCTGGTTGCGTTGATCTCGTTTCTCACTCAGCACAATAAACCTCGCTTCTTGTCCTTTCTTGGGGTACCGCCGCAATGAAGTGCAGGCGCGGTCCCGTAACGTTCTCTCTGTTCGCTAGGCCTCTGTCAGGATCCCACCCCTGACAGGGACCCCTCTGAATCTTCCCCTGCAACACCCACTGCCACAGGATGTTGCATGGTTCCAACCCAGTCAGCTTCTGTCTAACCTCCTATCTAACCCCCAGTTTTACCAGACTGTGAGGAGTGGCCTAAAACATAGCGCCCTTAGCTCCCCCTGGAGGCCAGACTGTGAAGTGTAATGGTGTCTGTGATACCTGGTCAGTTGAACTCCTTCAGTGCCATCAGACGTACCATAGTCCCCCTTAGCGGCGGAGCATCAGTACTGCAACGACCAGGACTCTGGGGCGCTGCACTCTCTGAGAGCAGAACAATGTAGGGATTGATACCCTGATTACAGCGATGTGTCACTTGCTGGTCTACATGCTGCCCTTTTTATATAATACCTGTTTTCTCTGCTGTAGATTTAGCAGAGCTCAGAATGCTGACTATATATATAACCCCACCCACACCACTGATTGGCAGCTTTCTGTGTATAACCCCACCCACACTACTGATTGGTTGCTTTCTGTGTATAACCCCACCCACACCACTGATTGGCAAATTTCTGTGTATAACCCCACCCACACCACTGATTGGCAGCTTTCTGTATATAACCCCTACCACACCACTGATTGGCACCTTTCTGTGTATAACCCCTACCACACCACTGATTGGTAGCTTTCTGTGTATAACCCCGCCCACACCACTGATTGGCAACTTTCTGTGTATAACCCCACCCACACCACTGATTGGCAGCTTTCTGTATATAACCCCTACCACACCACTGATTGGCAGCTTTCTGTATATACAGGGCCGCCATCAGGGCATTACTGCCCTGACTCGTGTATGGGGCCCAGTGGGCAGAGGGGGCCAGTATCGGGCCCCATCTCATCTGCTCACCGGGCCCCTATGGGCAGGCTAAACCGGGCCCTGAGCGGCGCTGCGGCAACACTATTGACGTGCGGGTGCATCAATAGTTAACAGCTGCCAGCCAATCGGAGGCTGGCAGCTGACGTCAGCCACAGCGCGCACGTTGCCGGCGTCTGACATCAGTGTCAGTTGCCGGCAAGTGCGCACTTCAGCTGAGTGGAAGGAGCTTCACCTTCGCCGTAGGAGCGCGGCCAGGTAAGAAGAACTTTTTTTTTTTATTGAGAGCGGCGATCCGGGGGGCCCGGGGCAGAATGTTGGAGACACGGGGCGGGGGGCAGAATGCTGGACACACTGGGGGTAGAATACTGGAGCACTGGGGGCAGAATGCTGGAGACACTGGGGGCAGAATGCTGGAGACACTGGGGGCAGAATGCTGGAGACACCGGGGGCAGAATGCTGGAGACACCAGGGGCAGAATCCTGGAGACACCGGGGGCAGAATGCTGGACACACCGGGGGCAGAATGCTGGACACACAGGGGGCAGAATGCTGGACACACCGGGGGCAGAATGCTGGACACACCGGGGGCAGAATGCTGGACACACCGGGGGCAGAATGCTGGACACCCCGGGGGCAGAATGCTGGACACACTGGGGGCAGATTGCTGGACACACTGGGGGCAGAATGCTGGAGACACTGGGGGCAGAATGCTGGAGCACTGGGGGCAGAATGCTGGACACACTGGGGGCAGAATGCTGGACACACTGGGGCAGAATGCTGGAGCACTGGGGGCAGAATGCTGGACACACTGGGGGCAGAATGCTGGACACACTGGGGCAGAATGCTGGACACACTGGGGCAGAATGCTGGATACACTGGGGGCAGAATGCTGGGCACACCGGGGCAGAATGCTGGACACACCGGGGGCAGAATGCTGGACACACTGGGGGCAGAATGCTGGACACACTGGGGGCAGAATGCTGGACACACCGGGGGCAGAATGCTGGACACACTGGGGCAGAATGCTGGAGCACTGGGGCAGGACTGGAGACAGGTGGGGCAAGAATGGAGATACGGGGCAGAATGAAAAACATGGGGGCAGGATTGGATCATGGGGCAGGATGGATACGATGGAGACAGATGGAGCAGGATGGGGAGATCATATGGGGCAGAATGGATACTCATGAGGGCAGCATGGGAGAACATGTGGCTGGAGCCAGGAATGAGACACACAGGGCCCAGGATGGGGAATATTATTACCATAGGGGCTAATTAAGGGATATTACTGCAGTCATGTATTCATTTTATTTTTTGAGGATACTGTTTTAAATGGAGGGGCGGTCCTGTTACTGTGTAGAGTGATACTATGTCGCCTTTTTTTCTTCATGTGGTGTAATGTAGAAGTTGGGAAAAATTAAGTAATGTGTTCTGCAAGCGGAGCTCGAGATAACTGTTATTTCCTGTAGAGACGAGCCCTGGCTGGAAGAAGTGATGGCGGTCTGTGCTGGATGAAAGATGAAAAACAAAGATGAAGGACTTCGCCTAGAGACGTCACTGGTGAGTCAGTGTGTTACCTATACACTGACACTATACACTGTATACTGTATACAGAGGTCCTGTGTATAATGTCACCAGTGATCACTGTATTACCTGTACATTATATACAGAGCTCCTGTGTATAATGTCACCAGTGATCACTATTACCTGTACACAGACACTGCATACTAAGTACAGATCTCCTGTGTATAATGGCACTGATGGGGATAGTATTGTGTTTTTTTATTACTGATCAGTATTGTAGTATTTAGTGACTATGTGGTGGTAATATGTGGTCTGGACATGGTGTTGCTGTATTTGTCCCTTGTATGTGCTATTGTTGTGAATTCTGCTCTTGGGTTGTACTGTTATGATCCGGTGACCTTGGAGCCGCATGAGACTTTCTCAGGAGTAGGTGGAACCTATACTGACCGCAATCCCTAAACTGACACCGCAACTAGAAGTAGCCGTGGGATGTACCTAACAATCCTAGACACCTCGACACAGCCGGAGGACTAAATACCCCTATAGATGGAAATGGGAATCCTAACTTGCCTCAGAGCAGAACCCCAAAGGATAGACAGCCCCCCACAAATATTGACTGTGAGTATTAGAGGAAAGACACACGCAGGCAGAAAACAGGGTTTAGCAAAAGAGGCCACTCTAGCTAAACAGGAAAGGATAGGACAGAATGCTAAGCGGTCAGTAATAAAACCCTGAAAATATCCACAGCAGATAATACAAAAATTCCACCATCTAACTAAAGACATGGAACGTATATCTGCATCTCCTGAGAATCCAACTTGACTGGAAAAATCCTGGCACAGTCTAAGCTGGACAAGAAAAAACAATGAATAGCACTGATCTGTAAAGCACACCGCATGTGTGCTGCAGAAACAAAAAACAGACACTTATCTTTGCTGAATTGGCAGCAGGGCAGGAGGAACCAGACTGAGATCCAAACCTTCCAAGAACAATGGACAACTGGCAAGGACTAATGAATCCTGCAACCTTAAATACCCCAGTCAGCACTGCAATCAGCAGGGACACCAGCCCAGGATTGCAACCCAGGGACAACTGTATTACCACCAACAACCACCGGAGGGAACCCAAGAGCAGAATTCACAACAGCTATTTGGTCACTTTGTGGTGGTAATATGTGGTCTGGTCATGGTGTTGTGGTATTTGTTCTTTGTATGTGATATTATTCGATCACTGTGGTGGTAATATGTGGTCTGGTCATGGTGTTGTGGTATTTGTTCTTTGTATGTGATATTATTCGATCACTGTGGTGGTAATATGTGATCTGGTCATGGTGCGGTGGTATTTGTTCCTTGTATGTGATATTGGTCATTTTAAAAATTGAAAAATAAATAAAAATATACCTAAATTGTATTGCATATTTTAACAAATATTTAGTAGGTTACAGTAGAGTAGGGCCCGGCCAAAAGTGTATACCGTGTTATGGTGGTGGCTTAAATAATCTTTTGGCCAAATCAAAAGCTGCCGGTTATATGTGTGCTGGTGATGGGAACTGTTAATGTGTGATAGGTGAGAAGTGGAGTTTTTCCAAGAGAGAGTGGTGGGACTGTGGACAGTTCGAGGGGTGGAGGCGGGGCTGAGGTGGAGCCTAGGCGGAGTCTTAAGGGGGCCCAAAAAATGTTGCCAATATGGGGCCCCGAAATTTCTAGTGGCAGCCCTGTGTATATAACCCCACCCACACCACTGATTGGCAGCTTTCTGTGTATAACCCCACCCACACCACTGATTGGCATTTTTCTGTGTACACTGTATATTGGCAGAAAGCTGTTAGTAAGTGCTAGGGTGTGGTTGGACCAGGAGGCATGAGACAACTAGTCCTTTAGTGATAATATGCTGCTGATAAAACACTGATTTAATGAAACAGCAAGTGACACATTGCTGGAATCAGGGTCTCTGTCATCAAAGTCTTACTGCATTCAGATTACATAGCAAAAATTTGATGAAAGTTGGCTTTAAGAAGTTTTATGTAAAGCATAGATATTACAGAATTAAAAAGTCTGTCGCTTTCTTATAAAGGTGAAAAAAAGTTTACCCCCTTCCTGATTTCCTATTCTTTCGCATGTTTGTCACATTTAAATATTTCAGATCACCAAACAAATTTAAATATCAGACAAAGATAACACAGGTAAACACAAAATGCAGTTTTTAAAGATAGGTCTTTATTATAAGGGGGAAAAAGAAATCCAAACCTACAGGGCCCTGTATGAAAAAGTGATTGCCCCCCAAATCTTTGGCAAGCTGAGTTCAAATTCCCTAGCCACAAACGAACCTGATTACTGCTACTGTATATCTGTTCTCAATCAAGAACTCACTTAAATAGGACCTGTCTGACAAAGTGAATTAGACCAAAAGACCCTCAAAAGCTGGGTATCATGCCGCAATCCAAAGAAAGTTTGGAACAAATGATAAACAAAGTGATGGAGATCTATCATTTTGGAAAAGGTTATAAAGCCATTTCTAAAGTTTTGGGACTGCAGCGAACTGAATTTATAATAAAATGGGCATAAGTGGGTCCGGTATGGAATAACCCAGAAAAATGCAGCTTGGGATAAAAAAGTAAAATTTACCATAAATGCCTAGGGTTTGGCATGAGCAAGTTACAACTAGGAAAGGTCTAGGGAATATAGAATGTGTATTACTCTATATGTCCCTTCCTAGCAGCGGATTTTGGCACCCTTGATGTACGAAATGGCGCCCCCGCAGGCCATCAAAAGATTCCCTAAACAAGCCGCCACAAGCTTCTCTATTGGATGATAAGGTCTTTTGTCTCTCTATATACAGGTCCTTCTCAAAAAATTAGCATATAGTGTTAAATTTCATTATTTACCATAATGTAATGATTACAATTAAACTTTCATATATTATAGATTCATTATCCACCAACTGAAATTTGTCAGGTCTTTTATTGTTTTAATACTGATGATTTTGGCATACAACTCCTGAAAACCCCAAAAACCTGTCTCAATAAATTAGCATATCAAGAAAAGGTTCTCTAAACGACCTATTACCCTAATCTTCTGAATCAACTAATTAACTCTAAACACATGCAAAAGATACCTGAGGCTTTTAAAAACTCCCTGCCTGGTTCATTACTCAAAACCCCCATCATGGGTAAGACTAGCGACCTGACAGATGTCAAGAAGGCCATCATTGACACCCTCAAGCAAGAGGGTAAGACCCAGAAAGAAATTTCTCAACAAATAGGCTGTTCCCAGAGTGCTGTATCAAGGCACCTCAATGGTAAGTCTGTTGGAAGGAAACAATGTGGCAGAAAACGCTGTACAACGAGAAGAGGTGACCGGACCCTGAGGAAGATTGTGGAGAAGGACCGATTCCAGACCTTGGGGAACCTGAGGAAGCAGTGGACTGAGTCTGGTGTGGAAACATCCAGAGCCACCGTGCACAGGCGTGTGCAGGAAATGGGCTACAGGTGCCGCATTCCCCAGGTAAAGCCACTTTTGAACCATAAACAGCGGCAGAAGCGCCTGACCTGGGCTACAGAGAAGCAGCACTGGACTGTTGCTAAGTGGTCCCAAGTACTTTTTTCTGATGAAAGCAAATTTTGCATGTCATTCGGAAATCAAGGTGCCAGAGTCTGGAGGAAGACTGGGGAGAAGGAAATGCCAAAATGCCTGAAGTCCAGTGTCAAGTACCCACAGTCAGTGGTGTGGGGTGCCATGTCAGCTGCTGGTGTTGGTCCACTGTGTTTCATCAAGGGCAGGGTCAATGCAGCTAGCTATCAGGAGATTTTGGAGCACTTCATGTTTCCTGGCACCTGCTCACAGTGCCAAAACCACTGGTAAATGGTTTACTGACCATGGTATTACTGTGCTCAATTGGCCTGCCAACTCTCCTGACCTGAACCCCATAGAGAATCTGTGGGATATTGTGAAGAGAAAGTTGAGAGACGCAAGACCCAACACTCTGGATGAGCTTAAGGCCGCTATTGAAGCATCCTGGGCCTCCATAACATCTCAGCAGTGTCACAGGCTGATTGCCTCCATGCCACGCCGCATTGAAGCAGTCATTTCTGCCAAAGGATTCCCGACCAAGTATTGAGTACATAACTGAACATTATTATTTGATGGGTTTTTTGTTTGTTATTAAAAAACACTTTTATTTGATTGGACGGGTGAAATATGCTAATTTATTGAGACAGGTTTTTTGGGTTTTCAGGAGTTGTATGCCAAAATCATCAGTATTAAAACAATAAAAGACCTGACAAATTTCAGTTGGTGGATAATGAATCTATAATATATGAAAGTTTAATTGTAATCATTACATTATGGTAAATAATGAAATTTAACACTATATGCTAATTTTTTGAGAAGGACCTGTACATACAGTGGGGCAAAAAAGTATTTAGTCAGTCAGCAATAGTGCAAGTTCCACCACTTAAAAAGATGAGAGGCGTCTGTAATTTACATCATAGGTAGACCTCAACTATGGGAGACAAACTGAGAAAAAAAAATCCAGAAAATCACATTGTCTGTTTTTTCATCATTTTATTTGCATTTTATGGTGGAAAATAAGTATTTGGTCAGAAACAAAATTTCATCTCAATACTTTGTAATATATCCTTTGTTGGCAATGACAGAGGTCAAACGTTTTCTGTAAGTCTTCACAAGGTTGCCACACACTGTTGTTGGTATTTTGGCCCATTCCTCCATGCAGATCTCCTCTAGAGCAGTGATGTTTTTGGCTTTTCGCTTGGCAACACTCCCTCCAAAGGTTTTCTATAGGGTTGAGATCTGGAGACTGGCTAGGCCACTCCAGGACCTTGAAATGCTTCTTACGAAGCCACTCCTTCGTTGCCCTGGCGGTGTGCTTTGGATCATTGTCATGTTGAAAGACCCAGCCATGTTTCAACTTCAATACCCTTGCTGATGGAAGGAGGTTTGCACTCAAAATCTCACAATACATGGCCCCATTCATTCTTTCATGTACCCGGATCAGTCGTCCTGGCCCCTTTGCAGAGAAACAGCCCCAAAGCATGATGTTTCCACCACCATGCTTTACAGTAGGTATGGTGTTTGATGGATGCAACTCAGTATTCTTTTTCCTCCAAACACGACAAGTTGTGTTTCTACCAAACAGTTCCAGTTTGGTTTCATCAGACCATAGGACATTCTCCCAAAACTCCTCTGGATCATCCAAATGCTCTCTAGCAAACTTCAGACGAGCCCGGACATGTACTGGCTTAAGCAGTGGGACACGTCTGGCACTGCAGGATCTGAGTCCATGGTGGCGTAGTGTGTTACTTATGGTAGGCCTTATTACATTGGTCCCAGCTCTCTGCAGTTCATTCACTAGGTCCCCCCGCGTGGTTCTGGGATTTTTGCTCACCGTTCTTGTGATCATTCTGACCCCACGGGGTGGGATTTTGCGTGGAGCCCCAGATCGAGGGAGATTATCAGTGGTCTTGTATGTCTTCCATTTTCTAATTATTGCTCCCACTGTTGATTTCTTCACTCCAAGCTGGTTGGCTATTGCAGATTCAGTCTTCCCAGCCTGGTGCAGGGCTACAATTTTGTTTCTGGTGTCCTTTGACAGCTCTTTGGTCTTCACCATAGTGGAGTTTGGAGTCAGACTGTTTGAGGGTGTGCACAGGTGTCTTTTTATACTGATAACAAGTTTAAACAGGTGCCATTACTACAGGTAATGAGTGGAGGAAAGAGGAGACTCTTAAAGAAGAAGTTACAGGTCTGTGAGAGCCAGAAATCTTGATTGTTTGTTTCTGACCAAATACTTATTTTCCACCATAAAATGCAAATAAAATGATAAAAAAAACAGACAATGTGATTTTCTGGATTTTTTTTTCTCAGTTTGCCTCCCATAGTTGAGGTCTACCTATGATGTAAATTACAGACGCCTCTCATCTTTTTAAGTGGTGGAACTTGCACTATTGCTGACTGACTAAATACTTTTTTGCCCCACTGTATGTAACCATTTTGAGGCTATAATTACAAGGTTAAAAGAAGTGACAACAAGTGCACAGCTAGTCGTTTCGACTTTCCGGTGCAAATATTTATTCTTTTTTGTGTTTTTTTAAGTGTTTTCTCAGGCAGGCAGAATTTGCTTGAAAAAGACATCGTATACACATATCCATAAAGTTCTATTCAATAGCAGCGAAGAAAAAGGTGATGAATAGAAAAACAAATTCTAGTAGAAAATTGTCAAAATCTTCGTTACACAATGACTTTGCTTACAGGAAAACCTCATGCAAAAATGAAAAAATGTAGAATGTTTGTTGTCCGTGAATCGCATAGTTGCTTTCTTCTATATAGAGGATCTTGGAGTCCAGGGGGATTTTAGGTCATCCATAAACTTGGTAAAATCTTTCCATCTTAAGTGACGTGTGGGTAACAGATGTCGGTAATATCGATGGCCGCTGTCACTAAGAGGAAGCTCGGATATCTTTCTATCACATTATGGGCACTGCACATATCTGAAAATGTCATTCACCCTCAATAACACTAAAATGAAAAGCATTAATCTGGGAACATAGTGCCTAGTGTGCTGATGTTAAAAATGTGTCATAGTGTTCACTTCTTCCCATGATTGCAAAGTGCTGAGTGCTACATAAGGCACCATCACAAGACTATTGTAAGCAGGAATGAACCCCCAATGGCGGACACCTAGGGGGCCCACTGGACGTTACAGATCAGTATAATAGGCTCTCGGAGTACCCTATTCTCTTACCGATTTCTGTATCAACTTTTACCATGAAAGTGATGATTACCAATGAAATTGTTCTCTTTCTATAAAGTATAAATTAATTATACAAAGCCTACAAATGCCAGGTTTTTGCTATGTAAAAAAAATCCTAACAAGAAGAAGAATTTCAGAACTTTTTTCAACTTTAATGTCACCCATAATCTGTACAAATGCATTGAGAAATAAATTAAAATAGTTTTTGGGTGAAAACAAAAATATAAGGTACTAAAATAATGTGGTTGTGCAAATATGTACACCGAATTTATGACAGCATCCAGTTTTTTGAGTTGGAGTCTATCATCTAGAATTGGCCATCTTTGCCCACTCTTCCTTGCAGCTCCAAATCTGTCAGATTGCAAGGGCATCTCCTGTGTACGGCGCCCTCCTCAGGTCACCCACAGATCGACATTGGCACAGGAGGTGAGTATAGGCGTCATGTGACCGCGACGTCACCACAGGTCCTGCAAGCACAGCAACTGAGACTGGACGCCGCGGGCAGCGCAGAGAGGTGAGTATAGCATGATTTTTTATTTTAATTCTTTTTTTTACACCAAAATATGGTTCCCAGGGCCTGGAGGAGAGTCTCCTCTCCTCCACCCCGGGTACCATCTGCACATTATCCGCTTAACTTCCCGCAACGTGGGCACAGCCCCATGCGGAAAGTGAGTGGATCAATGCATTTCTATGGGTACAGAATCGCTGCGATTCTGCACCAAGAAGTGACATGCTCCTTCTTTTTTTCCGCAGAAAAGCCACACGGCTTTTTCCGCGGAAATCCGTAGCGTGGGCACAGCGGGTTTTGTTTTCCATAGGGCAACATTGTACTGTACCCTGCATGGAAAACTGTTGCGGATCCGCAGTGTCAAATCCGCTGCGGATACGCGGCAAAACCCGCAAAGTGTGAACATAGCCTTAGAGTATTTATTTTTGTGGTGACCTAATGTAAAGCAGCAGGCCAATATGGTATCCTGTGCTGGTTTGGCATCAAAGGGGCCCATAGCATGTATAGATAAAGCACTAAAACATTTAATGGTGCATATTCGTTTTTGCACAGCTGTTTTGCTAGTCCAATTTGACACGCCACACCTGTCTGATGCCACACTTTGCTTTCTATATGTGTACCTAGCGACCTCACATTTCATTTTCATCATTTTCAGCAAGAGTTGAATAACTGGGGTTGAAAATATTTGCAAAAGTTAATTATAGTGTTGTACAAAATGTATGGTAAAACAAAAAGTGTCAATGGATAGGGTCATGTGGGAGCCACTAGAACAACCAGAAACACCACCGGCACCACTAACACCAGCTGTTCATGTAGTTGTAGTGTTGCCAAATGCAGGTCACAAATGGCCTCTTTTTCCTCCAGCAAGCATCTTAGTGGGCATAAAGTGGATGGCATTATGGAATATGTGCCACAACACTTGTCTCAGTCACAGCAGGATGATGTTACCACTGACAGCGACACCATCAGTTTGAGTCAGTGTTTTACACAGAACGATTTAACTGATCACAAATGAGTTAGCAGTATGAAGAAAAGCCTGTCAGTGGGCTGTATTATTAAATGGCTGTTGTGTACCAATGTGATGCCATCTATTTCTACAGTGAGCTTAATTTAGCATTACTAAGGCAGAATTCAGACATCCGTGTACTACAGTTCTTGTATGGACCGTGATTGACAGATCGACTATGGGGCTCCAGGTCTGAACTGGAGAGTCTCATATACAGTTGTGTGAAAAAGTGTTTGCCCCTTCCTGATTTCCTATTCCTTTGCATGTTTGTCACACATAAATGTTTCAGATCACGAAACAAATTTAAATATTAGACAAAGATAACACAAATAAACATGAAATGCAATTTTTAAATGAATATCTTTATTATTAAGCAAAAAAAAAGAAATCCAAACCTATAATGTCCTGTGTGAAAAAGTGATTGCCCCTAAAACTAATAACTGATTGGGCCAGGCTTTATTAAAAATAAAAAGACAGACAGATTGATGCCCCTGTAAATTATTCTTAGACTGTGTCAGCAGTAATTCTTATGTGTGAAGATAAGTTTATTACTGCAGGACAATGTCTGACCCATTATAAAGTTCTATCAAAAATACAACTACAGACTCCTGTCCCCGAAATGCAACAAACCAGAACTGTCCAAAATCCGTTCTCTCGTGCCAAGGAAAATATGCTTAATGTAAGTGCCGAAGAAGAACGGCCGCCAAGATCAAGACGTTTCATAAACATGGATGTCACATTCCGGGTTCTCGTTCAGTAACCTCGAGAAACAAAGATAAAATAATTGGCAGAAGGGATCTCTTATACTGGATGTGCTGGATTCATCTAAAATCTCCATCTGATCACACGTATCACATTGGTGGTTCTAGTTGTAGCCTTTTTGCAGTATTACCTAATGGATGTAGTAGAGCTCAGTTTGTCATTTGGTTCTGTGTGTTATCTGTGCTTTATACAGGATTGCAAGTAAAGCATTGTTCACTTGGAGCGCCCCCACTGCTGCAGGGCCGAGGGGTACCTGGTACCGGGCCTCAGAGTCTCTGTTCTGGGGGGTTGTCACGGTGGCTAGGCCCGGTCCGTGGCCCTGCCTGTCAGGGAGACGTCCGGTGAGTGAGTGGTGAATGATGGTGTAGTTGTGAAGTGCCGGTCGCAGTAAATAACGAGGACACCAGGTTGCAGTCTCTTTACCTCTTTACTGAAGATCTCTGGGTCCTCAGTCCGGAATCCGGATAACCAGGCTGCGCAAGTCCGGCCGGTCCAATGGCACCTCCAGAGTTCTCTTTGCAGGTGGAAATCTGTGCCTTCCTACTAGCGCTATGTGTTGTGGTCCTTCCCTGCTGTGCTTACGGAAAGTCCCCACAACTGTTGTGTCTGTTTCTGATGTTCCCTCACAACTCGATTAGATGATGTTCTGCTAATCCTCCGTCCCTCCCGGTGTTATGGTTGGGACGCACCCGTATGACGGGTAGGCTCGGAGCTCTTCCGGGACCCTAGAGTCGCCCCTCTCCACAAGTTGCCCCCTATGTCTTCTTAGGTGATTGGTGTGAGACAGCCCGCCTATGACTGACTGTCCTGCCGTTGGTTTGAAGTATTGATTGGAGCTAGATATATAAATACTTCCTCGGCGTTCCGGCCGCCGGTTGTGCGCCTCAGTAGGATGTTGCCTCGATCTTACAGCACGACTCCTACTGGTATTCTCCTTGTTGCTTTGATCTCGTTTCTCACTCAGCACAATCTATCTCGCTTCTGATCCTTTCTTAGGGCACCGCCGCTATGCTGAGCAGGCACGGTCCCGTGACGTTCTTCCTTGTTGCCAGGCCTCTGTCAGGGTCCCAAACCTGACAGAGACCCTACCGAATCTTCCCCCACAACACCCGCTGCCACAAGGTGTTGCCTGGTTCCAACCCAGTCAGCTTTCTGACCTAACTTCCTGCCTGACCCCCAGTTTACCCGCAATGGTGAGGAGTGGCCTAATAAATAGCACCCTTAGCTCCCCCTGGAGGCCCGACTGTGAAATGTATTGGTGTATGTGATACCTGGTCAGATGAACTCCTTCAGTGCCATCAGACGTACCATAGCCCCCCTTAGCGGCAGAGTTCAGTACTGCAACCACCAGGACTCCGGGGCGCTGCACACTCCTTCAGGTACTGTGTTTTTCATATATGGAACACGTACCAATTATTATCTATGGGATCAATATCCCCATAAAAATTAATGGGTTTGTGAAAAAAACATACAGCATCTAGAAGCTTACAGTGGCATGTACAATTTTGGGCACCCCTGGTCAAAATTACTGTTATTGTGAACAGTTAAGCAAATTTAAAATGAAATGATCTCTAAAAGGCCTAAAGTTAAAGATGGCACATTTCCTTTTGCAAGTATCACAGCTTGCAAATGCTTTTTGTAGCCAGACATGAGTCTTTCAAGATTGAGGGATTTTCTTCCATTTTTCCTTGCAAAATTCTTCCATTTCTGTGAGATTCCTGGATCATCTTGCATGCACTGCTATTTTAATGTCTAGCCACAGATTTTCAATGTTCAGAACAGGGGACTGTGAGGGCCATTGTAAAATCTTCAGCTTGCGCCATTTGAGGTCGTCTATTGTGGATTTTGATGTGTGTTTAGGATTATTATCCATTTGTAGAAGCCATCGTCTTTTCAATTTCAGCTTTTTAAAAAATGGTGTTATGTTTGCATCAAGAATTTGCTGAAATTTCATTGAATCCATTCTTACCTCTACCCGTGAAATGTTCCCCATGCCATTGGCTATAACATAACGCCGAAGCTTGATTAATCCACACCCTTGCTTAATGGTTGGTGAGATGTTCTGTTCCTCAAATTTTGTGCCCCTTTTTCTCCATTAATACCTTTGATCATTGTGGCCATAGAGTTCTATTTTAAAATAATTGGTCCACAGGACTTGTTTCCAAAGTGAATCAGGCTTGTTTAGATGTTCTTTTGCATATTTCTGACTCTGAATTTTATAATGAGGATGCAGGAGAGGTTTTCTTCTGATGAATCTTCCATAAGGTCTTTAGTAGTTAAGTGGGGGTTCTGATTAACCTCTCTAGCAATCCTATGAGTAGCTCTCACTGAAAATTAGCTTAGTCTTCCAGATCTTATCTTGACCTCCACTGTTTCTGTTAACTGCCATTTGTAAATTACATTTCGAACTGAGGAAAGGGCAACTTGAAAATGCTTTGCTATATTCTTTTAGCCATTTTCATTTTTGGAGTGCTAGGCAGCTGCTTAGAAGAACCCATAGCTGCAATTTCTTGGGACAAGTTTGGAGCAAACTGGATTTTTATAAAGCTGAGAAATCTTAATCACCTGGCCTTTCCTAGCGATGATCTTGAACAGGCCATAACTCTAACAGGTTAATTAACTTGTGAAACCTTGGCCAAAGTTATCTGAACACATCTCCAAGGGTGCCAAAGATTTTGTATCTGCCCATTTTCCTTTTTGTAATTTTTAAAATATAAAAAATGACTATATATAATATCTATGTATATATAGCCTAAAATACAAAGGAAATATGTCATATTTAAGTTTAGCACTTTTAATGATCATTTCATCTCCAAATTTTTAAATGATCATAATAACAGTAAATTTGCCCAGAGGTGCACAACTGTTACTTGCCACTCTAGAATAATTTAGCAATCACGTGATTTTTTTAACGTCACTTGCAATTCACCATAACAAATCTTTTCATTGTACTGTAGGGGCTTTGATTACAGGGAAACCTAATATGTCCATGATATTTACTGGTTTGCTATGTTTATTTTTAAAAAGTTACCGTATATACTTGTGTATAAGCCGAGATTTTCAGCACATTTTTTGCGCTGAAAATGCTCCCCTCGGCTTATACACGAATCATTGTCCAGAAAGCCGGTCACGGCATCGGCAGCTCTTCCTGTTCCTGTGCTCAGCGGTCATGTGGTACCGCTCATTAAGGTAATGAATATGCACACGTCTCCACTCCCATAAGCGTGGAGCGCATATTCGTGACCTTAATGAGCGGTACCACTTGACCGCTGAACACAGGAACAAGGAAGAGCAGCCGGTGCCGGGACAGAGATGCAGGGACGCGCGAGGAGGGTGAGTAGGACTGGGGTGTGTGAGACACGAGGGCCCGTGGGAGCCATGTGACTGTGTGAGCATTGCGGGACCGTGTGAGCCATGCGGGACCGTGGAGCCATGCATACAACAGGGGGAGCCACACATACCAGGACAAAATGGGGGAGCCACATACCAGGACAGGACAGGGGAGCCACACATACCAGGACAAAACGGGGGAGCCACAAACCAGGACAAAACGGGGGAGCCACATACCAGGACAAAACGGGGGAAGCCACACAGCAGGACAGGACGGGGGAGCCATATACAAGGACAGGATGGGTGAGCCACACATAGCAGGACAAGGATGAGGGGACAATGCGTACCCAGATTATACTCGAGTCAATAAATCAATTTTCCGTGGCAAAATTAGGTGTCTCGGCTCATACTCAGGTTGGCTTATACTCAAATATATACGGTACTTTAAATGTGTTTATTGTAATTGTTTTTCATTAATTTTTAATAATTTTGTAGGAAAAAAAAATCTTGACTTTCATTTGTTACCTCTAATATACAGTTCTATAAAAATGCACTAGTATGTGGAGATGTATATCTATGTACCAGTACAATATGCCTGTAAGGAAGACGAATACCATATAGCTCTTTATGCAAAAATTAAAATCTCCCATTCTTAGCAACGTGGCCTAAGGCTAACAGATAAAAACGGTCCTGCCATGCAAGAGGTTGTGAACTTGAATCTCAGAACAGACCACATTTAAAAAAAAATGTAATCCTTAATTAACTATAAATTAAAGCCAGGGGTGGAAGAGTTGCCTCCAATTTGGTAAACTTAAGGCAGACGGGCATTTATTTCAATAGACAGTATTTTCACACTAAATTATCCCTTTGTTGGGGACAGTGTGGACAAAAAAAACTTTCCTGGAAATGTTATACTGTAAGTGTCAACTTTCTGGTCTGACTATAGGTGCTGCTTTCTATGCTCTTATTTTGGCCATACACCGCGATGGCATTGTGTATTCTCTGTATGAAAAAAAATGAGAATGGGTATGTACACGTATAGTTGTATACTGACCCTGATTTCCCAGGACTCCAGGGCTTGAAGAGGTGTGGTTTATTTAAACCCCACCCAAATGTTGAATTAGGGCGTTCCCAGTTAGAGGTAGGGCTTATGCATGAAAAATTCCCAGCCAAGTTTTTTAAAACTTATAGGGAATAAAAAGATCCAAGTTTATTAAAGTAGTTAAAATTCCATCATCCATCTGTGGTTTGAATGTATAGTATATGCACAGTGCAAGGGTCAGAATGAAATAAAAAAGTTATGCTCACTGATCGCCAGCCTCCCTTATTCCAAAGCTTTCTGGGTGCTGACTGGTCTCTACATCCTGGTTCACCTCAACACGCAGGAAATGACTCCGCAGCCAATCAGTGGCCAGATAATGACAAACCTCATTCAGTCATTGGCTCAGCAGGCATTTCCTATCTGTGGAAGGGAACCAGGAAGTAAAGACCAGCAGGGACCCCAAGCGCATTAGGATGAGAGGAACTGTGGCTCAGTGAGGGGATTATAATTTTTTTTATTTTTTTATGCAATTCTGTCCATTTTTAAAAACATATTTTAATGACTGGACAACCCCATTAAGGTACCAATATGGCTTTTTGTTTGGTTGGTTTTTGCCTTATTGTTACCAATCAATAATGTGTATGTAGTGTGTGCATTAGAATGTTTACCGGTTACTGTCATTGGCTTCCAGACGCGCTACATCATGTGATCGGAGCTCTTTCTTTACAGCTCATTACCGGTAGTTTTTTTCTTAATGTTAGTCTGGGAGAGCCTTTTTCTGAGCCTATTAGACTTGCATTAAAAAAGTGACCTCTGGTCCACATAGAAGAATCTGTGTGATCTCAATGGTGCTGCAGCAGAGGACTGGAGCAGCGCTGAAAACGGCAGATGCATACACTTTATACATATTACTGATTGGTAATCACAAAATAAAATGCAGGAGTGGTCCTACTTGCACCATGGTGAAGATTTTGGCAGCCATGAAGATTATACATGGATTAAAGGTCCAATATTATCACTAATATTCCCTATGGTGCCATATCGACCAAAGATGGTAATAAGGCAACAGTTAATCTGTTTACAGTACACGCTCTGTATAAATATAATCTACATATATACAGCTGTGCTCAAAAGTTGACATACCCAGGTAGAATTTTTGATTTTTTGGCCTTTTTTCTGAGACTATGAATGATAACACCAAAACTTTTTCTCCACTCATGGTTAGTGGTTGGGTGAAGCCATTTATTGTCAAACTACTGTGTTTTCTCTTTTTAAATCATAATGATAACCCAAAACTTCCAAATGACCGTGATCAGAAGTTCACATACCCCATTTCTTAATCCCGTACATTGCCCCCTCTAACATCAATGACAGCTTGAGGTCTTTTGTGTTAGTTGTGGATGAGGTTCTTTATTTTCTCAGATGGTAAAGCTGCCCACTATTCTTGGCATAAAGCCACCAGTTCCTGTAAATTCCTGGGCTGTCTAGCATGAACTGTGCACTTGAGATCTCCCCAGAGTGGCTCAATGATATTGAGGTCAGGAGACTGAGATGGCCACTCCAGAACCTTCACTTTGTTCTGCTGTAGCCAATGACAGGTCGACTTGGTCTTGTGTTTTGGATCACTACAACAGGCTATTTCAAAGGCCCTTTTTGTGGATTAGTGGGAATCCAAGTGGTCAGACACCAACTGGCCTGCAGGTTAACTATTCATGATGGGAATAGGCCAGGAAGAAATTCGACTGAAACATAAGGTGCATTCACACTTGGCGTTTTTGCTACTTTTTCTACTTGGTGTATAAAATAAGCAGAGTTTTACAGCTCCAGCATAATCAATGAGATTTCTGAAATATCGTGCACATGCTGTTTTTTTTTTCTCCATGTTTTGAGCTCTGCTGCGTTTTAGCCGAGACACAGCATGTCCATTCGTTAACGTAAATGGGTTAAAGAACACAAGTAAAAATGTAGCAAAAAAACGCATGTAAAAATGCAACAAAAACGCACACATTTTTCCTGCGGCTATGCTAGTTTTTGGTGCAGAAATTTTTTTGTGCAAAAATGCTACTTGTGAACATGCACATAGGGTTCGGCACTGCAGATTATTCTTAGAAGTTTCACCATGGCAGACTGACCCTATGAGTAATGTGTAAAAAATGACTTGTGCTTGGTCCAATCAAAACTGTAAAGCATCCAATATAGAAGATTATGAAAACAGTGGCCATTTATTAGGAAGGACAGAATCTGGGCGCTCTGCTGAGAGGAGGACAGCGATCCCGATATTTAATAGAAGAGTAATGCCAGTCGTCTGCCATTGATAGACTACTACCTCCTCACTAATGGTCTGTCCAGGAATAGATACTATCACAGCTCCTGGCCAGAAAGATGGATCACCTCCTCCTTACCTCCGGCATGTTCTCAGCCACAGACATTATTAGGCTCTGCTCACATCATGCTAAGCTTCGGGCTTATACTCCAAACGTCTACTCACCCAGCAGAGACATGTAGAGTATTAGAACCCACATCTATTTATCTGCAAAGAAACAAACACTGACCTCCAGCTTCTAATAGAATGTATATACCAAACTCATAGCTCTTCTACTATATAATTGTCTAAGGGTCACTTCCGTCTGTCTGTCCTTCTGTCTGTCTGTCACGGATATTCATTGGTCGCGGCCTCTGTCTGTCATGGAATCCAAGTCACTGATTGGTCGTAGCAAAAAAATTTGCTATATTGATTTGTCCTATCTATATATCTATCTACAGGAGCTTCTCACAAAATTAGAATATCATTAAAAAGTTAATTTATTTCAGTTATTCAATGCAAATAGTGAAACTCATATGTTATATAGAGTCATTACACGCAGTGATCTATTTCTGTGTTTATTTCTGTTAATGTTGATGATTATGGCTTACAAGTTACAACCAATGATAACCCAAAAGTCATTATATCAGTAAATTAGAATACTTTATAACACCAGCATCAAAAATTATTTTAAAATCCGAAATGTTGTCCTACTGAAATGTATGCTCAGTAAATGCACTCAATACTTGGCCGGGGCTCCTTTGGCAGCCTGTGGCACTGCTGAGGTGTTATGGAAGCCCAGGTTGCTTTGATAGCAGCCTTCAGCTCGTCTGCATTGTTGGGTCTGGTGTCTCTCATCTTCCTCTTGACAATACCACAAATATTATCTATGGGGCTAAGGTCCGGTGAGTTTGCTGCCAATCAAGCACAGTGATACTGTTGTTTTTAAACCAGGTATTGGTACTTTTGGCAGTGTGGACAGGGGCCAAGTCCTGCTGGAGAATGACATTTCCATATCCAAATAGCTTGTCAGCAGAAGGAAGCATGAAGTGCTCTAAAATGTCCTGGTAGATGGTTGTGCTGACTTAGGTCTTGATAAAACACAGTGGACCTACACCAGCAGATGACATGGCTCCCCAAACCATCACTGATTGTGGAAACTTCACACTAGACCTCCAGCAGCTTGGATTGTGGCCTCTCCACTCTTCCTCCAGACTCTTGGATCTCGATTTCCAAATGAAATGCAAAATTTACTTTCATCTGATAACACCTTGGACCACTGAGCAACAGTCCAGTTCTTTTTCTCCTTGGCCCAGGTAAGACGCTTCTGGCGTTGTCTATTGGCCATGAGTGGCTTGACACAAGGAATATGACACTTGTAGCCCATGTCCTGGATACGTCTGTGTGTGGTGGCTCTTGAAGCAATGACTCCAGCAGCAGTCCACTCCTTGTGAATCTCCCACAAAATTTTGATTGGCCTTTACATAACAATCCTTTCAAAGCTGTGGTTATCCCGGTTGCTTGTGCACCTTTTTTTACCACACTTTTTATTTCCTCTCAACTTTCCATTAATATGCTTAAATACAGCACTCTGTGAACAGCCAGCTTCTTTAGCAATGACCTTTTGAGGCTTCCCCTCCTTGTGGAGTGTGTCAGTGACTGCCTTCTGGACATCTGTCAAGTCAGCAGTCTTCCCCATGATTGTGGAGCTACTGAAACAGACTAAGGGACCATTTTAAATACTTATGAAGCCTTTGCAGGTGTATTTTGTTAATTATTCTAATTTACTGAGATAATGACTTTTGGGTTTTCATTGGCTCTAAGCCATAATCATCAACATTAACAGAAATAAACACGTGAAATAGATCACTCTGTCTGTAATGACTCTATATAATATAGGAGTTTCACCTTTTGCATTGAAGAACTGAAATAAATTAACTTTTTGATGATATTCTAATTTTGTGAGATGCACATCTATCTATCTATCATTTTGTTCTATTTTTTGTTTGCTCCACAATAAAAACAAAATCAAATGTTCACAGTTGTAGGCATGTTCTTACATAAACTGATGTAAATCCTCAAAAAAACAGTGAAATTCCAGGTTGTGAAGTAGCAAAACATGAAAATTGACAAGGGGGTGAATACTTTTGCAACCCACTGTATTTATCTAGCTATTTATCTCACTAGCTTTCATCCGTCTTATACTTTTTTGTAGTGTACAACTGACTTAGTTACTGAAGCAAAGACAAGTAACAGGCTACCAAAGTGTAATCGGTGAATGTTTGACCCACAGGACCCCATGAGCAGCAGGCTGGACGGGTGCAGCAGGGTGGAGGGGAGCCGCAGGGTGGAAGGGAGCTGCAGGCTGGAGGGGCGCAGCAGGCTGGAGGGACGCAGCAGGCTGGAGGGGAGCCGCAGGCTGGAGGGGCGCAGCAGGCTGGAGGGACGCAGCAGGCTGGAGGGGCGCAGCAGGCTGGAGGGACACAGCAGGCTGGGGGGACGCAGCAGGTTGGAGGGACGCAACAGGCTAGAGGGGCACAGCAGGCTGGAGGGGCGCCACAGGCTGAAGGGACGCAGCAGGCTGGAGGGGCGCAGCAGGCTGGAGGGGCGCCACAGGCTGGAGGGACGCTGCAGGCTTGAGGGACGCAGCAGGCTGGAGGGGCGCAGCAGGCTGGAGGGGTGCAGCAGGCTGGAGGGGGCGCAGCTGGCTGGAGGGGTGCCCCCGGCTGGAGGGACGCAGCAGGCTGGAGGGATGCAGCAGGCTGGAGGGACGCCACAGGCTGGAGGGGCGTAGCAGGCTGGAGGGGCGCCACAGGCTGGAGGGACGCCGCAGGCTGGAGGGGCGCAGCAGGCTGGAGGGATGCAGCAGGCTGGAGGGATGCAGCAGGCTGGAGGGATGCAGCAGGCTGGAGAGATGCAGCAGGCTGGAGGGGTGCCGCAGGCTGGAGGGATGCAGCAGGCTGGAGGGGTGCCGCAGGCTGGAGGGACACAGCAGGCTGGAGGGACGCAGCAGGTTGGAGGGACGCAACAGGCTGGAGGGGCACAGCAGGCTGGAGGGGCGCCACAGGCTGGAGGGACGCAGCAGGCTGGAGGGGCGCAGCAGGCTGGAGGGGCGCCACAGGCTGAAGGGACGCTGCAGGCTTGAGGTGGCGCAGCAGGCTGGAGGGGCGCAGCAGGCTGGAGGGGTGCAGCAGGCTGGAGGGGGCGCAGCTGGCTGGAGGGGTGCCCCCGGCTAGAGGGACGCAGCAGGCTGGAGGGATGCAGCAGGCTGGAGGGACGCCACAGGCTGGAGGGGCGTAGCAGGCTGGAGGGGCGCCACAGGCTGGAGGGACGCCGCAGGCTGGAGGGGCGCAGCAGGCTGGAGGGATGCAGCAGGCTGGAGGGATGCAGCAGGCTGGAGGGATGCAGCAGGCTGGAGAGATGCAGCAGGCTGGAGGGGTGCCGCAGGCTGGAGGGATGCCGCAGGCTGGAGGGACGCCGCAGGCTGGAGGGGTGCCGCAGGCTGGAGGGACGCAACAGGCTGGAGGGGCGCAGCACTCACTACAGTGCCATGGTTATCCCTCCACAGTGACTAACAGATATGGCTTGTACAACAGTTCACAAAGTCAGCGGCCAACTTATGCCGCAGGCAGCGATCATCAATTTATTAATGGCGCATCGTTATGTACTAATGGATTCATCTTTTTGAAAGGGTCAGAGGAAAACCTAATCGGTCACAAATAGATGACTCACACAATGATGATGACGAATGAATTGGGTTTTTTCTTCACTTTTTCACCCCACATGGATTTTTTTTCCTCTTTTTATCAGCACATTATATGGTAAAAAAAAAAAATGATGTCATTTTAAACAAAAAATTGGCCATCAAAAAATCAGCCCTCATATACCCACATGATGACTGGAGAATAAAAAAAAGTAATGGCTCTTGAAAAAAAAAGGGGGAAGAAAAAAAGAGAGCGGAAAAAAAACTGTAAAATGGCCTGGTTCTGAAGGGGTTAAAGGCTATTCATTATATAAGATATCTTTACAGGGGTCTGAGCTGTGTTTTCCCTCATAAAGAGCTTCACATTCCCAGCATTAATAGAGATAAATGGAACTCTGTAACATAACAGTATGCGGTACGCTCCCAAGCTCCCTCTAGTGGTGGCCGCAGTGAAGCACAATTTTATCATTTAGCTGTAAATTTAATAAGATTATTTTGAGCTCAGGATAGAAAAAAAAATTACAAAAAGGCCTTTTAGATCTCAAGAAGAAAACAACTATATGTATTGGCAGGATATTATCAGAATCAAGCTTTTCTCTGAACGTTGTAATTAATTTTTCATATGTTTTATTCCCCGGCAAGTTCTGCAGTTTGTTCTGCAGGCTGGAGGGGCGCAGCAGGCTGGAGGGACGCAGCAGGCTGGAGGGGAGCCGCAGGCTGGAGGGGCGCAGCAGGCTAGAGGGACGCAGCAGGCTGGAGGGGCGCAGCAGGCTGGAGGGACACAGCAGGCTGGGGGGACGCAGCAGGTTGGAGGGACGCAACAGGCTAGAGGGGCACAGCAGGCTGGAGGGGCGCCACAGGCTGGAGGGACGCAGCAGGCTGGAGGGGCGCAGCAGGCTGGAGGGGCGCAGCAGGCTGGAGGGGCGCCACAGGCTGGAGGGACGCTGCAGGCTTGAGGGACGCAGCAGGCTGGAGGGGCGCAGCAGGCTGGAGGGGTGCAGCAGGCTGGAGGGGGCGCAGCTGGCTGGAGGGGTGCCCCCGGCTGGAGGGACGCAGCAGGCTGGAGGGATGCAGCAGGCTGGAGGGACGCCACAGGCTGGAGGGGCGTAGCAGGCTGGAGGGGCGCCACAGGCTGGAGGGACGCCGCAGGCTGGAGGGGCGCAGCAGGCTGGAGGGATGCAGCAGGCTGGAGGGATGCAGCAGGCTGGAGGGATGCAGCAGGCTGGAGAGATGCAGCAGGCTGGAGGGGTGCCGCAGGCTGGAGGGATGCAGCAGGCTGGAGGGGTGCCGCAGGCTGGAGGGACACAGCAGGCTGGAGGGACGCAGCAGGTTGGAGGGACGCAACAGGCTGGAGGGGCACAGCAGGCTGGAGGGGCGCCACAGGCTGGAGGGAGGCAGCAGGCTGGAGGGGCGCAGCAGGCTGGAGGGGCGCCACAGGCTGAAGGGATGCTGCAGGCTTGAGGTGGCGCAGCAGGCTGGAGGGGCGCAGCAGGCTGGAGGGGTGCAGCTGGCTGGAGGGGGCGCAGCTGGCTGGAGGGGTGCCCCCGGCTGGAGGGACGCAGCAGGCTGGAGGGATGCAGCAGGCTGGAGGGACGCCACAGGCTGGAGGGGCGTAGCAGGCTGGAGGGGTGCCACAGGCTGGAGGGACGCCGCAGGCTGGAGGGGCGCAGCAGGCTGGAGGGATGCAGCAGGCTGGAGGGATGCAGCAGGCTGGAGAGATGCAGCAGGCTGGAGGGGTGCCGCAGGCTGGAGGGATGCCGCAGGCTGGAGGGACGCCGCAGGCTGGAGGGGTGCCGCAGGCTGGAGGGACGCAACAGGCTGGAGGGGCGCAGCACTCACTACAGTGCCATGGTTATCCCTCCACAGTGACTAACAGATATGGCTTGTACAACAGTTCACAAAGTCAGCGGCCAACTTATGCCGCAGGCAGCGATCATCAATTTATTAATGGCGCATCGTTATGTACTAATGGATTCATCTTTTTGAAAGGGTCAGAGGAAAACCTAATCGGTCACAAATAGATGACTCACACAATGATGATGACGAATGAATTGGGTTTTTTCTTCACTTTTTCACCCCACATGGATTTTTTTTCCTCTTTTTATCAGCACATTATATGGTAAAAAAAAAATGATGTCATTTTAAACAAAAAATTGGCCATCAAAAAATCAGCCCTCATATACCCACGATGACTGGAGAATAAAAAAAAGTAATGGCTCTTGAAAAAAAAAGGGGGAAGAAAAAAAGCGGAAAAAAAACTGTAAAATGGCCTGGTTCTGAAGGGGTTAAAGGCTATTCATTATATAAGATATCTTTACAGGGGTCTGAGCTGTGTTTTCCCTCATAAAGAGCTTCACATTCCCAGCATTAATAGAGATAAATGGAACTCTGTAACATAACAGTATGCGGTACGCTCCCAAGCTCCCTCTAGTGGTGGCCGCAGTGAAGCACAATTTTATCATTTAGCTGTAAATTTAATAAGATTATTTTGAGCTCAGGATAGAAAAAAAAATTACAAAAAGGCCTTTTAGATCTCAAGAAGAAAACAACTATATGTATTGGCAGGATATTATCAGAATCAAGCTTTTCTCTGAACGTTGTAATTAATTTTTCATATGTTTTATTCCCCGGCAAGTTCTGCAGTTTGTTAACTGCCATAGGAATGATTGAACAAGGATTAAATGCAGAAATAAGCTTGTGTAAATGAGGATAAATTACCTCTGTCTGTTACAGGAGCTCAATGTTCTGCATATCAGGCACAAGAGGTTTTGTGCCGATTCAGCTCCATTTCTCTACTTGTAGAATTTTCATTGTCTAGTCTATCGATTCATTCCTGGTCCGGCTCAAGGAAAACTTCTCATCAGTGATACAGCATTATCTTTGATCATAAATCCAGGCTTTCAAGTCGTAAAAACAATGCAACTTTACATTTAATCCAGCAGCAAAATGTATTTTTTAATTTTGGTTTCAAGGGTTTTTCTGTCTGAAAAAAAATAGTAACCTGATCCCTCAGTGAAGCTTTTAACTTACAAAATTAAAGAAGTACACCATCAAAGCTTTTATCATCCAAATATATTGAAGTTATATTATATAGCACTGTGCACTTACAATTGCTCATTTTGCCTTTCTACCCAGCTAATTCTTCTCTTTTCTCTGCTCTATATAGAAACAGGAAATCTCTTGTCCCTGCATTTATCATTTCCCTCCTGACTCTGCTGCTCCCTTTTCCCCCTGCCAATGAACTTTGCAGTGACTCATGACTTCTACAGAGAAAATTTACCTCCTGTTTCTACATAGAGCTTAGAAGGATTCAGCTAGTCAGTTTTTAATCACGTGATGTCATAGACCTAAAGGAAAAGAGAACAATTAAATGGGCGGAAAGGCAAAATGAGCAATTGTAAGTACACAGTGCTGTATGATATGGTGACTGCAATATATTAAGAGGATAAAAACCTTCAATCACAACCAAAGTGTAGACTGTAAATTGGGCTGGTTTATTTATTGAACCGACCAGTCAGCCTGCCCCTTTCACACACAACTCAATGTTAAGTGCTAGCGAAGGAAATGCTGTTATGCAGTGTAGTAATAGATAAAACTACGACATAGGACAGTGTTCCCTTTATCTGCAAATGTCCAAAGCTGTGTGACAGGGTCTGGCGGACTGGTGGTTTTAAGGCGTATTTGCAACCGGGCTTTTGTTTCCCCATCTGAGAGCAATATAATGTTGGAAAAGAGACCCTGATTCCAGCGATGTGTCACTTACTAGGCTGTTTGCTACCATTTTGATACAATCCCTTTTTATTTGCTGCTGATCTACCAGTTCTCTAAATATTGAGCTCTGAATAATCCCATCCACACCTGATTGGCAGCTTTTTATGTACACTGTGCATAGGCAGAAAGCTGGCAATTGGTGGTGGGGTGGGGCTATACAGAGCTCATGAATAGGTAGGACTACATGGCAGCAGGTTTACTAGTCTTACTCTACTGATAATTTCCTTCTCATTTTATAAATATTACACCAAGTAGCCCAATAAGTGACACATTGCTGGAATCAGGGTCTCTGCCCCTACATTATGCTGCTATCAGATCAGGCGGCAAAAACTTGGAGACAGATTCCCTTTAATAGGTAAGCCAGCCCTTCTTTTTTTCATACATTTGTGGCACTAAAGAAGGGGGCTAGGTTAGCGATTAAAATGAGCAGTCAGTCTTGTTCACACACTGGTCACATGCTGACATAGAAAACTATTTCCTGTGTGAGCACAAACAGGAAAAATGAGAAAGATTTCCGCTTCTTCCGCCTCCCTCCTGATCTCACAATTCACTCTGAATAATACCAACTTGATAAATAATAAATGGACTGCCAGCTTCCGGAGGGATCAAATATTAGCCGACTATTGAACTCTACAGAGGGGTGGGGCATAATGATAGATCAGACAAAAACAGAAGGTGTTGCTGCTTTTTTGTAAGCGTTTTATCTCACCCCAAGATCTGGATTCACAGCTAAACTGCTGAGTACTGTCTTATAATGTCCCCAAACTGCTGCTACTTCTGAACGTGTACTATATAGAGACCCCAGATATTAACTAGTTGTGCCTTCTCCTCTTCCTAGCACGCTGTTCCTTTTTCTGTCATTAATCCTGTAATATGTTAGCATTGCTAAAATACATCTTGGTAAGAAAAGGAAATTAGCTGACTATTGAAGTCTACAAAGGGGTGGGGCATAATGATAGAATCAGAGAATAACAGTGTAGTGCTTTGTAGTAAGCATTTTATCTTGCCACAAAATCTGGATTCACAGCTAAACGGCTCAGTACTGCCTCATAATGTCTTCCAACCTGCTGCTGCTTCTGAATATGTGCTACATAGAGACAGGAGAGCAAGATCTCTCTGGTGTCTTGCTTATTAAGTGGTGACCTCACCTCTCCTCTTCCAATAACTAGTTGTTTCTCCTTCTACTACTACAAGTATGGCTTTCCTGCCATGGATTTTGCAGTCTGTTAGCAGCGGTAAAATCCATCTTAGTAAAAAAAAAAAGAAAGGACTGCCAGCTTACATAAGGAACAGGTAATAGATGACTATTGAAGTCTACAGAAGGTGAAGCATAATGATAGAAGCAGACAAAAACAGATGCTGCAGTTGCTTTCTAGTAGGTGACTTATCTCACCCCAAAGTCTGGATTCACAGCTAAACTGCTCAGTACTGCCTTGTAATACTACTGCTTCTGGAGATGTGCTACATAAAAACAGTAGAATAGATCTCTCTGGTGTCTTGCTTATTAAGTGGTGACCTCACCCCTTCCAATAACTAGTTGTTTCTCCTTTTCCTACTACAAGTATGCCTTTCCTGCCATGGATTTTGCAGTCTGTTAGCAGCGGTAAAATCCTTCTTAGTATAGAAAAAAAAAGGACTGCCAGCTTACATAGGAAACAGGTAATAGATGACTATTGCAGTCTAGTGTGGGTGGAGCATAATGATAGAAGCAGACAAAAACAGATGCTGCAGTTGCTCTCTAGTAGGTGATTTATCTCACCCCAAAGTCTGGATTCACAGCTAAGCTGCTCAGTAGGGTTGAGCGACTTTTTTAGGGTCGAGTCATGTTTTGCGAAACCCGACTTTTGGAAAAGTCGAGTCGGGCGAAATCGGCCGATTACTGCGCAATGTTCGAGGATCGGCCGGAACACGAAACCCTATGCACGTCAATGGGGACTCTCTCTCTCTCTCTCTCTGTCTCTCTCTCTCTCTCTCTCCGTCCCAGAACAGAAAATTTAGTTTTGCACGTTCCGAATCGCTACTGCTCACAAGCGATAAAATGGTGATAGGCGTGCACGCCCCTAACCCCTATGTCATCACTCTGCCCACGCTCCTTCATTGGCTGAAAAAATGGCGCTAAACGCGTCATACGAAACGCGACTTTGGCGCCAAGATCGCGTACCGCATGGCCGACCCCACACATGGATCGGGTCGGGTTTCATGAGACGCCGACTTTACCAAAAGTCGGCGACTTATGAAAATGAACGATCCGTTTCGCTCAACCCTACTGCTCAGTACTGCCTTGTAATGCTACTGCTTCTGAATATGTACCATACAGAGACAGGAGACAAAGTCTCACTAACTAGTTGTGCCTACTTCCTACCATGCTTATCCCTTTCTGGCGGTGGTACCTGCAGCCTCTTTGCATCGCTCCTCTATACCGCGGTACCGAGCACACAGCCATGTTTTATAGCGGCACCTTCACTTCTGAAGATGAATTAAAGGCACAACCCTAAAGAAAGTGACACATTTCCTTGTACACACAGATGGGTAACCCATATCAGTAAAGATCTACTCCTCTTCTGAGCTGATTGTGTAGAGACAATAACAAAGCAAGCCATAGCAATACAAAAGAAGCTCCGGATTCACCATGCCGCAAGAAGTTTCTTTTGATGTGATAAATCTTGCAATATTTTTTTCATTTTCTATTTTTTTTCTTTTTTTTTGCAGAGAATGACCCCAGGCTGGAACAAATATCACAGAACACACGCTGCTTTTATCAGCTGAAATAGCACACCATGCAGGACGATCTCCAGGGGGTCACCGAGCTGTGCAAAGCATCCTGCCTCCGCCGGCATCACTCCATTATGTCATAAAAACAAACCCCAGTCCTTAAATCCCTCCTGCCCATCTCTCTTATCCTTTCCCTCAGATATTGTGACTGTTCCCAGCGTATCTGATAAAAGATTCACGGTTTTGATCCTGCCCAGAGTGTACCGGGTGTAAGATTCCTAAACGTTGGCATTGTTCCGAGAAGTTTATCTGTGTTTTATAGAACTTTACATAAAAGACATACAAGATAAATCTACAAGGGGCCGGAGACGTACAAAGGCACAAAGATGAGACGTTCTGCAAATGGTTTTCATGGACATTTGGTGGGAAACGTATCGGCACTTTCGGCCCGGTTGGCCCAACTAGACCTCTGTTACCAAGGTTTAGTTCCAGTATCTAAATACTCTGGTGAAGGCAGACTGGTTGGTGGGCACCCTGCACCTGGGGCCCATCCTCTGTCACCAGCCTCCCACCTCCCGTACTTCTCTGCCGGTTGGTGCCTGTAAGGGTGTAGTTAGGTGATTTTAACCAGGCATGTACTCGTACTTCTCAACTCTCCTGAAGGCTCCAGGAAAAAAGGGAAGAAGTCCAGGAAAAATGGCAGACTACCCTAATTTCTAGAGAAGTTGGCAATTATCCCGAACACTATTCAACCTCCAGAAAAGCAGCATTTCTGCAAGATTTTTAGTGAGTGTCGACATGCTCCAACATCAGACAGAGACAGAGCGCCCATTCACGCAGTCAGGAGGCAGAATGAGCAGATGGGGTAAAAAGGCAGTGACATGTAAAATGGATTGAAAAGGCCTCCAGGCAAGGCATAAGTAAAAGTTCTCAACTCTACAATTATATAGTAGCATGAGTGGCTTGAAAAGTTGGCCTCAAGTAAAAAAAAAACAAAAAAAAACATATCACACTCAACTGTAAAAAAAAAAATGAATGTGGGCACGCTCTGTGTCATGTGCAGAGGTCACTGTGCAGGGAGGAAGATGAGTGGAGCTGTGGCTAGGCAGTCTATAAGAAGCTAGAGGGCAACATAAGCTCCCAGGTCATAACTTCTCCACCCACTGAACACTGCATGGCATCTGCTCATTCTTGTGGGCACGCTCTGTGTCATGTGCAGAGGTCACTGTGCAGGGAGGACAATGAGTAGAGCTGTGTCTAGGCCATCTGTAAGAAGCTAGAGGGCGACATAAGCTCCCAGGTCATAACTTCTCCACACACTGAACACTGTATTCAAATGTCCATTCTTGTGGGCATGCTCTGTGTCATCTGCAGAGGTCACTGTGCAGAGAGGAAGAAGAGTGGAGCCGTGGCTAGGCAGTCGGCAAGAAGTTAGAGGGCGACATAAGCTCCCAGGTCATACATTCTCCACACACTGAACACCGCATGGCATCTGCTCATTCTTGTGGGTATGCTCTGTGTCATGTGCAGAGGTCACTGTGCGGGGAGGAAGAAAACTGGAGCTATGACTAGGCAGTCTGTAAGAAGCTAGAGGGTGACATAAGCTCCCAGGTCATAACTTCTCCACACACTGAACACTGCATGGCATCTGTCCATTCTTGTGGGCATGCTCTGTGTCATGTGCAGAGGTCACTCCGCAGGGAGCAGGATGTGAGCTGTCACCATTATTTACTATCAATAATGTGCTGCCCTCTAATCAAGCTCCTTGTGATCAAAGCTTTAAAGCAGAAACAGAAACTACTGCTAGGGAGGGTTTTACTGGGTACCAAGTTTAATAATTACCTTGGACCTGTTTTTTCTGAGGCCCTTTAAGAAAAGTTTGTCATGAAAAGCATAAAGTACCCAGTAGTATATAAGCTGCCCAGTATACTGCTATTATTTGAAAACTGAATTACAGCATTATGTGAGATCTGCATGGCAGTATTATGGGTACTGTAGAGTTGTATACTATGGATGCTACATACTAATTTGGCGCTATATGACAGTATTATGTGACATCTTTAGGATTAGGCTATCTTATTATTGATGCTAAATCCTATTTTTATATGACAGCATTTAGGGTAGTTCACGGTACTATAGGTGCTACATACTAGCTTGGCCCTATTTGGCTGTATTATGCTGTATACTATAGGTGCTACATACTAGCTTGGCACTATATGGCAGCATCATGTGGGTTCCTTAGGGCAGTTTACGGTACTATGGGTGCTACATACTAATTTGCCATTATATGGCAGCATTATGCCGTATACTATAGATGCTACATACTAGCTTGGCACTATATGGCTGTATTATGTGGGATCTTTATGGCAGTGTACTATGGATGCTACATTCCACTTCGGTACTACATGGCAGTGTTGTATTTGTTCTTTAGGTTAGTACAGTAAGGATGCTACATACTATTTTGCCACTATATAAGTCACACCTTTCCTATATACTTTTTAATAGCACCTAAACATATTAAATATGGAGCAAGGCACGTGCACCACTTTTTAAAAAGCAAAATTAACCCAGAATTGTGGTGCACGTAGCTCAGTACACGTCCCCAATGTAGTTAGTGCTCAGTTACATGAAGAATACTTGAAATGAAGAAGAAAGTCAACAACTGTAAATTCTTTAAGTGATACTTCATGCTTGTTCAATGTGAAATTGCACGGTACACTTTACTGAATCGGAAAAGCTATAATCTGCTTGTCTAAGCACCAATGCAAGACGAAATGATGGCAGGTACCGAAAACCCAAACTCCACTTCAGGACGCACTCCACAAGCAAGGCGGCAAATAAGAGGCCGTGCCGGGCTTCATAGCTCTCGGCCATATCATTCTGACCACCCGCTCCTGTATGGACTCATTAGGAGCAGCCTTTTATAATCTCCAGCCCGTCCATTCTTCTCTAGATGGAAGATAAAGCCGCAGCTGCGACCCAAGGACTCAGTGTCAACAGCAGTTAGCAGATTTCTGGAAATTCTCCGCAATTGGATATTACATCAATTGACAGGCCTGGTGCTAAATAAATAATCAGCCGTAGTAATCATGAGAAGCAAGGTCAGAGGAATGGGACTGGGAATAATGAACGAGCGCGAGTCTGCTCACTGCTGTTATGTATCATTGCGCTTACAGAGGATTCCCACTATTATGTTGGGAACTTCATAGATAGATAGATAATAGATAGATGATAGATAATAGATAGATAGCTAGATAGATAGATAGATAGATAGATAATAGATAGATGATAGATAATAGATAGATGATAGATAATAGATAGATGATAGATAATAGATAGATAGATAGATAGATAGATAGATAGATAGATAGATAGATAGATAGATATATAGATAGATAATAGATAGATAGATAGATAGATAATAGATAGATAGATAGATAGATAATAGATAGATGATAGATAATAGATAGATAGATAGATAGATAGATAGATAGATAGATAGATAGATAGATAGATAATAGATAGATGATAGATAATAGATAGATGATAGATAGATGATAGATAATAGATAGATAGATAGATAGATAGATAGATAAATATATAGATAGATAATAGATAGATAGATAGCTAGATAGATAGATAATAGATAGATGATAGATAATAGATAGATGATAGATGATAGATAGATGATAGATAATAGATAGATAGATAGATAGATAGATAGATATATAGATAATAGATAGATAGATAGATAGATAGATAGATAGATAGATAATAGATAGATAGATAGATAATAGATAGATGATAGATAATAGATAGATGATAGATTATAGATAATAGATAGATAGATAGATAGATAGATAGATAGATAGATAGATAGACAGATAGATAATAGATAGATGATAGATAATAGATAGATGATAGATAGATGATAGATAATAGATAGATATATAGAAAGATAGATAGATAGATAGATAATAGATAGATAGATAGATAGATAGATAGATAATAGATAGATGATAGATAATAGATAGATGATAGATGATAGATAATAGATAGATAGATAGATAGATAGATAGATAGATAGATAATGGATAGATAGATAGATAATAGATAGATAGATAGATAGATAGATAGATAGATAAATATATAGATAGATAATAGATAGATAGATAGATAATAGATAGATGATAGATAATAGATAGATGATAGATGATAGATAATAGATATATAGATAGATAGATAGAAAGATAGATAGATAATGGATAGATAGATAATAGATAGATGATAGATAGATAGATAGATAGATAGATAGATAGATAGATAGATAGACAGATAGATAATAGATAGATGATAGATAATAGATAGATGATAGATGATAGATAGATGATAGATAATAGATAGATAGATAGATAATAGATAGATGATAGATAGATAGATAGATAGATAATAGATAGATAGATAGATAGATAGATAGATAGATAGATAGATAGATAGATAATAGATAGATGATAGATGATAGATAATAGATAGATAGATAGATAGATAGATAGATAGATAGATAGATAGATAGATAGATAGATAATGGATAGATAGATAGATAATAGATACATAGATAGATAGATAGATAGATAGATAAATATATAGATAGATAATAGATAGATAGATAGATAATGGATAGATAGATAATAGATAGATGATAGATAATAGATAGATAGATAGATATATAGATAGATAGATAGATAGATAGATAGATAGATAGATGATAGATAGATGATAGATAGATAGATGATAGATGGATAGATAGATAATACATATACAGTACAGACCAAAAGTTTGGACACACCTTCTCATTTAAAGATTTTTCTGTATTTTCATGACTATGAAAATTGCACATTTACACTGAAGGCATCAAAACTATGAATTAACACATGTGGAATTATATACTTAACAAAAAAGTGTGAAACAACTGAAATTATGTCTTATATTCTAGGTTCCTCAAAGTAGCCACCTTTTGCTTTGATGACTGCTTGTTTTCTTTGCCGTATTACACGTGCGTACGAAATCACAGCATGCTGCGATTGTCACCGTATTACGCCCGAAAAACGCCAATGCAAGTCTATGGGTGCGAGAAAAACTCGCACACCACACGGACCATCAGTGTGACTTGCGAGAAATACGCACCGGTGTCCTATAGAAAAATACGCTGCAATCCATCTCAAAGGGTTAAATAGTTTACAACCAAGAGTTTTTAGCACACGTGACTTTTTGATCACTTTTAATAAACTCTTTAGGAGAACAAAAAAAGGCAAATAAATATGAATTTTTTATGTATGTGTATTTTATGTATTTTGTATGTATACAGTATGTATTTTATGTATTTATGTATGTTTGTTGTATGTATATTTTTTTTAATTACTTATTTAAACACCAATCACTGTTCCGTAACATGTATAACTGACGTTATCTTTATTCATGACAATACCAAATATCTATAGGGTATTTATATTTATAGGGTGTTATTTTCCTGTATATGGAGCTGTATGAGATCTTCTTTTTCACAGGACAAGCTGTAGTTTTCACTGGCATCACTTTTTATTTTGATCACTGTTTTATTTTTTGTTGTAAACATGAACAAAAACAATAAACTGGAAATGTTCTCAAATGTTATTTATTTACAGAGTTTCCCGTGCAGTATAATTGGCATGTCAATAAAATTCTGTGAATCGACACAATAACCAAATGTATTACTTTTTTGTGTTTTACTACTTTTTCTCAAGAAAAATCACTTCTTTTGTTATATTATAAGAACCCTAACTTTTTCATTTTTGTCTTACACAACTGTGTTGAAGCTTTTTTTGCTGTCGTTTTTACAATTTTGGAATACATATGACTTTCTAATCACTTTTAATTTGATTTCATTTGAGCCAAGATTAACAAAAAAGTCAAATTTGACATCGTTTTTTATCGCTTTTTTTTTTTTTTACAGCATTCGATGAATGGAAGAAAAACATAAACAGACTAAATCTACTTTTACACATACCGGGTTTTTTGCGGCCCGTTATTGCGGGCCTTTTCTGAGGGCCATATCGCCGCAGTTTTCACGGTCTGCCAAAAAACGTTCCAATACTATGGAAATAAAATGGCGTTCCGCAAAACCGGAAGTCACGGTGCACCGCAAAAACAAGCTTCCGTTGTTTTTGTGGCCACATTGATTTTCAATGGGGGCCATGTCCGTAAGCCGTGAAAAAGATCGAGCAGGCTCGATCTTTTTTCACAGCTGTAAATACGGCTCTCACGGCCATACAGCCCATAGAAATTTATTGGGGCAACAAAAATAGGCCACAAAACAACGGTATGTGTAAAAGAAGCCTTATAGTTTTGGTTGTTACAATAACAAGTATGTGACTTTTTGCTGTTTTTTTTTTTTTTTTTTTTACAACCAAACCATTTTTTATTATTAAAACCGATTTGTGATTTTTAATTTTCTTTTTTTTGTAACACTTAAAAACTTTTTTTTTTATTTGTACAGCAGTTAATATTCTCACACAAGGATTTGGACCTGCAATACTTTGTACGCATTGATGTTACACTGTACTACTTATGTACTACAGTGCAACATCTTCCTTGTCAGTCACTGGCTGTCAGTTAGCCAGTCAGGCCCCGCCCCTGGCAGAATCTGATTGGCTGAGGGACATGGCAGGCGGAGAGGCCATCGTCAGGCTTCCTTGTCGCCATAGCAACTAATGGCACCCCACAATCGTGCTGCAGGGATACCAATGGGCTGACAAAAGAAGATCTCCCTTTATCAGATTCCTGACATGATGCTGTCACTACTGACAGTGGTATATGAAGAGTTATAGTGCTGAAATCAGCACTATGTCCGACCTCAGCACTTGCAAGAGGAGCCTGCGGCCGATATAAGGTGGATCAATAAAATCATACAGCTCCATCTTAAAGCTAGTTTTAACAATTATTATTATTAATTATTTATTTATTATTATTATAGTACCATTTTTTTCCATGGCGCTTTACATGTGAGGAGGGGTGTACGTAATAAAAACAAGTCCAGTAATCTTAAATACATTACAAGTCACGACTGGTACAGTAGGAGAGAGGACCCTGCCCGCGAGGGCTCTCAATCTACAAGGGATGGGCGAGGATACAGCAGGCGAGGGTAGAACTGGTCAAGCAGCGGTTTGGTCAATCACTGGTTACTGCAGGTTGTAGGCTTTTCGTATGAGGTGGGTCTTCAGGCTCTTTTTGAAGGTTTCGATGGTAGGTGAGAGTCTGATGTGTTGTGGTAGAGGGTTCCAGAGTATGGGGGAAGCACAGGGGAAGTCTTGGATGCGGTTGTGGGAAGAAGAGATGAGAGGGGAGTAGAGGAGTTCGGAGGTTGCGTGCAGGAAAGTACCGGGAGACGAGGTCACAGATGTATGGAGGAGACAGGTTGTGGATGGCTTTGTATGTCATGGTTAGGGTTTTGAACTGGAGTCTGGGTAATGGGGAGCCAGTGCAGGGACTGACAGAGGGGAGAGGCCGGGGAAAAGCAGGGGGACAGGTGGATAGTCAGGCAGCAGAGTTTAGAATAGATTGGAGGGGTGTTAGAGGGGAGACCACAGAGCAGAAGGTTGCAGTAGTCAAGGCGGGAGATGAGGGCATGGACTAGGGTTTTTGCAGATTCTTGGTTTAGGAATGTACGGATCCGTGATATATTTTTGAGTTGAAGTCGGCAGGAAGTGGAAACGGCTTGAATATGGAGTTTGAAGGAGAGATCAGTGTCAAGGATTACCCTGAGTTAGTGAGCTTGTGGGACTGGGCGAGAGTGAGTGAGCAGCCATTTACTTTAATGGATAGGTTCGTTGGGGGAGTCGAGTGAGATGGGGGAAAGATGATGAATTCTGTTTTGTCCATATTGAGTTTTAAAAATCTAGTGGAGAAGGATGAAATAGCGGACAGACATTGTGGGATTCTGGTTAGTAGGGTGGTGATATCTGGTGCAGAGATGTAGATCTGTGTGTCATCAACATAGAGGTGATACTGAAAACCGTGAGACTCTATGAGCTGTCCCAGGACAAAGGTGTAAATGGAGAAGAGCAGGGGCCCTAGGACTGAACCTTACGGGACTTCGACAGATAGGGGGTGGTGTGCGAGTGGGAGATGCTAAATCTCCGGTCTATTAGGTGTGACAAGATCCAAGATAGGGCCAAGTCTGTGATGCTAAAAGATGAGAGGGTCTGTAATAATATGGAATGGTCCACTGTGTCAAAGGCAGAGGACAGGTCAAGGAGGAGGAGGACAGAGTAGTGTCGCTTGGCTTTGGCGGTTAATAGGTCATTGGTGATGTTAGTTAGGGCAGTTTCAGTGGAGTGATGCGGCCGGGAGCCAGATTGTAAGCGGTCAAAGAGGGAGCAAGAAGAGAGGTGGGAGGACAGTTCAAGATGTTCAAGTGTTGTTCCAGTAGTTTTGAGGCATAGGGAAAATGTGATATAGGGCCATAGCTAGATGAAGAGGATGGGTCAAGAGAGGGATTTTTGAGAATAGGTATGATTGAGGCATGTTTGAAGCATGAAGGGAAAATACCAGTTGCTAGTGATAGGTTGGAGAGATGGGTTAGAGTTGGGATGAAGACTGTGACGAAGTTTGGGATGAAGTGGGAAGGGATCTTGTTAAGCGCGCAGGTGGTGAGATGTGATCTTGAGAGTAGAGTGGAGAGTCGATCTTCTGTAATGGTGGAGAAGTTGGTTTTGGAGGAGGAGGGTTGAGCAGTTAGGAGGAAGGTCTCAGGAGGTTGTCAACCAAAACTGCCTTTGATGTTATCAATCTTCTGCTTGAAAAATGAGGCAAAGTCTTCAGCAGAGATGAGTGGAGAGGGAGGGAGGGCTGGGGGATGGAGGAGAGAATTGAAAGTGTTGAATAGCTGTTTAGGGTTGTGAGACAGGGAGGATATGAGAGATGAGAAATAGGTTTGTGTTACTGCAGCGAGTGTGGCCTTGAAAGTAGTGAGTGACTGTTTGAATGCGATGAAGTGATCATTAGAATGGGATCTTTTCCATCTCCACTCAGCAACCCTGGAAGCCCGTCTCAGTTCTTCGGTCAGGCTGGTGTGCCAGGGCCATCTGTTGATTTTGCGAGCTTTGGTATGTGTGAGAGGGGCAACTGATTCCAGATCTGCAGCTATTGTGGTGTTATATAGGGCGGCAGTGACAACTGCATTGTGTAGGGAACTTATGCCTGTAAGAGGGAGGAGCGATTCAGACAGTGAGCGTAGATCGAGGTGTTTAAGAATTCTGAGAGGGTGTGTGAATTTGCAATAACCCATACACACATTTTTGTTTCCCCACTCCCATCAGGGGTGAAGCTACATGGGGTGTAGAGATAGAAGACTCCTAAAAGCACTTTTGCCACATTAACATTAACGGCACGTGGTAGGTGGAGGCTGTTGCTGATTTTGCTTTTCAGCCCAGGTTCTTCCTCTGATCCTAGTCATAAATAACCCATAGATCATCCAGGTAATGCAGTGTTTGCCCAATGACACCACAACATTGTGTAAACTCCAGACTGGTTTGGGGTGGGGGTGAACCATTGAGTCTGGGTCTGGCATTGGTGAATTCCCAGTGCAAACATCATTTCTCATCATCTATTCTTATATCTCCGGAAAACAGATGGAAGAGGAGCGACCCAAGGTCAAGTGGGGGAATTGATTCAGAAATAAGGATTCATAATACATTTATGGCTCAGGGAGTGATATGTTCTCATAAGAGTGGAAAGAGTGCACGGAGAGAGATGGATAGATAGATAGATAGATAGATAGATAGATAGATAGATAGATAGATAGATAATAGATAGATGGCCCATGTGGTTGCACTAACAATTCTTCGATGTCAGCTCCTAGGCTCCCATGTGCCTGTTCCTATCTTCCACATGAGGAATGATATAAGAGGTAACTGCTGATACTTTACGTTTACATTAAATCTGTAGAAGTCGCTGCAGTTTCTCATTCATTAGCTCTGGAGCATTAATGCCGCCATTTAATACTGAACGTTCTGGAATGAATGATTTTGCCATCAGATAAACTGAGATGAAGTGAAATAATCAGCGGGGCCTCGGCGGGCTCAGCTCTATGATTCTACACTTGAGACCGGTATGTTTATTTAGAAGTCTGCTCCGGAGGGATCGCCGGCGCTCCTAATACTTCACATTGCACTGATTGTTCTGGTTTTTAGCCGTCCACAGTTGTCCCTTCAGTTTATATTAAGTGGATTCGTTTCAAAGAAGAAATTGCTCCATTACTGAAAATCCGACTCCTGGAAATTGTTGAAAACACTTTTATGAATTATATTAAAGGGTCATATTAGCCCTGAGTGAGAGTGAGACTGATTTGTAGATGGAATTCCTATAGAACATAGGATTACTCAGCTTTCTTCTCCGGCACTGGATAGTATTTTCCACAACTAAATTAATACTTTTATGAAACTTTTTAGAATTATTTGTCGTGTGTGTGTGTGTTTATAAGTCATCAGAAGCCTCAGCGGTTTCTTCTTCCCGTCTCTCTACATTCCTCCCCCCTCTCCATAGATTTCTATAAGGCAGCCGGAGTAATCTGATCCCTCACTGAAGACAGATCTGTAGGCAGCTTTGTGCAATTTTTGAGGATCTGATAATTGGGGGAAAAGAGATATTGTTCGCTAATAAGCGATTTGATAAGCCATTTGTTTTTCATGCCGAATACAGCTGAGAAGAAATCCGCAGATCAGCACTGCATCATTGAATAACATTGGTCAGGGACCAATTAGATTTTTTATTTTTTGCATTACACTCTAGTTTACAAATTTACAGAATTGCTGTTTTTGCGGTCCCATCCATCCCAAAAAAATTGTAATAAAAAAATTATCAAAAATTGCACCAACTAGTGCTACAGCATGCCTCACACAAAAAGCCAAGCCATCATAAAACTCCATTGATGGAAAGATAAAAAAAAAGTGATATGACTCAGAAGATGGTGACACGTACCAAATGGTTTTTTAAAGATTTTTTTAAAAGTGGTACAATTTAAAAACAAACTTTTTGTTATCAGGTACCTTCTACCACACAATGAGCGCTGTAAAGACAAAGCAAAAACTTTTGCGTAATTGTGTTTTTATCGACTTTTTCACCATTTCACACCACTTAAAAAAAGGTTGCGAATTTTAAGTACTTTATATTGTTATTCAAGATGTTCCCCTCATATAACGATGTTAATTGAAATATAAAATAGTTATGGTTCTTGGAAGAAGAGGAGGATGAAAAAAAGTCAAGATAGAAAACTAGCCCAACATTTACAGAAATAGGTTAAAGGGGTTGTTAATTATGTTTAGCTGTGTGTCTACTATCTGTAGTAAATTTCTGCTTTCAGCAGAATCATCAGCAATTAGACATTGTGGGAGAATGGACATTCGGCAAACCTTAAATGGGTTGTCCAGGTTTGGGGTACAGAGTGCGCACACTGCACGCTGTCAGGATTCTCCAGTGCCAGGAGCTAAGGGGCGCATTACGACATACAAGCAGTCACGTGCTGACTAGACATGCGCAGCCTCGCTCAATAGAAGTGTATTAAGAGAGGCAACAGGTCTAGTCGGAATGTGGTCAGAACTAGGCATACTTTGAGGTCATCAGTGCAATGTATGTGATAACGAGTGGCGCCCAGTATTACAGGGTTAGTGATACTGCTGCGAATACAACAATCACCACCTAAGATTGTATTCTTAAAAAATAACCACAAAAGATATAAGCATATATCAGTATTCGCGCTGATTTAACCCTGATAGGAAAAGACTGGATCTATAATAGTCCGTAAATAAAAGCTAAAATAATCAAAAGATAAATAACTGCTATGGTAGTTCCTCCAATAACTTCAAATCGCCCCTTCAGGGTTTACATGGATTTTCCAATAAGTGCTACACAGGAAAAAACTTGAAGACCATCTGTGTGCTGGTAAAGTTCTTACCCTGATCGAAGGCCCGTGCAACTGAAGAAAATCTTGCTGAAGTATAAAGTCCAAATGTGCGACTAACGATCGATAGCTGCCCCGGCCGGTGGCAGCATATCGCTCCTCTAAGCTCCACGTGCAGCGGCGTCCGGACAGGCAAGTGTCTCGCCTGGTGCGTATGGTGAGAACGGCGCTGGAGTAGGACCTGCGTGCCGGAGTGAGCAGCGTGACCGCACACGTGACTAGAGGCAGAATACGAATGGCGGAACCGTGGGGCTTAGAGGAGCGATATGCTGCCACCGGCCGGGGCAGCTATCGATCGTTAGTCGCACATTTGGACTTTATTCTTCAGCAAGATTTTGTTCAGTTGCACGGACCTTCGATCAGGGTATGAACTTTACCAGCACACAGATGGTCTTCAAGTTTTTTCCTGTGTAGCACTTATTGGAAAATCCATGTAAGTCTACGTTCACATTTGCGGTCTGCGCCGCAGCGTCGGGCGCCGCAGCGTCGCCGCATGCGTCATGCGCCCCTGTATTTAACATGGGGGCCCATGGACATGCGTTGCACTTGCGTTTTGCGCCGCATGCATCACTGCGGCGCAGAGGACTCAGCAAGTTGCATTTTTGCTGCATCCAAAATCAACCAAAAAAAGGACGCATGCGGCGCAAAACGCAGCGTAGTGCATGCGTTTTGCTGCGTTTTTGTTTGCGTTGTGAATGTGAAATGTGAACGTAGCCTAAGGGTATGTGCACACGTTGCGGATTCTGTGCGGATCCGCAGCATTTTTTGCAGTGCAGAAACGCTGCAGATCCGCAATTGATTTACAGTAGAATGTAAATCAATGAGAAAAAAAAAATGCTGTGCACACTTTGCGGAAAATCCGCTGTGGTTTAAAAGAAGTAGCATGTCACTTCTTTTTTGTGAATCTGCAGCGTTTTTGTACCCATTCCATTATAGAAAACCGCAGGGGTAAAAAACGCAGCAAATCCGCAAGAAAACCGCCGCACAAAACGCACAAAAAACGCTGTGGATCCGCACAAAAAACTGCAGGTGCGTTTTCTGCCAGGAGAGACAGAATCCGCACCAGAAATTCCTAAGCCTAATCCGCAACGTGTGCACATAGCCAAAACCCTGAAGGGGCGATTTGAAGTTATTGGATGAACTACCATAGCGGTTATTTATCTTTTGATTATTTTAGCTTTTATTTATGGACTATTACAGATCCAGTCTTTTCCTATCAGGGTTAAATCAGCGCGAATACTGATATATGCTTATATCTTTTGTGGTTATACTTTGAGGTCACATGACTGCTGGCTTCCGACACCACCACCGGAGAATCCTGACAGTGTGCACTGTGATGATTCACAAGTATGCAGTCGTTCTATGTAACTGCAGACTTGCACCTCAAGCTTGGGCAAATCCTTTTACGTCAACATCATACAGGATACAGGGTAGAACTGCCAAAAACTAAACAACTGAGAGGTCACACAGCACAGTCTAACAAACAACAGTGTCATCTGCAGTCTGCTAAACCCAAAATATAAGGCTGCGGTCACACGTTCAGTATTTGGTCAGTATTTTACCTCAGTATTTGTAGCCAAAACCAGGAGTGGAACAATCAGAGGAAAAGTATAACAGAAACACGTCACCACTTCTGGATTTATCACCCACTCCTGGTTTTGGCTACAAATACTGATTAAAATACTGACCAAATACTGCTAGTGTGACAGCAGCCTAAGGCTGGTTTCACACTTGCGTTTTTGTAAGCTGCGTTTTAGCGCTAAAAAACGCAAAAAAAAACATGCGTTTTTTTCCCTATACTTAACATTAAAAACGCATGCGTTTTTCGCATGCGTTTTGACGCGTTTTCGGCAACGCATGCGTTTTTTCGCGGCAAAAAAATGCATTGCTGTCTATGTAAACGCATGCGTTTTTAAGCACATGCGTTTGTTTGCGTTAAAAACGCATGCGTTTTTATAGAAAAACACAAGAAAACACAAAAAAAACAAGAAAACCCTAACCCTAGGGATCCAAACCCTAACCCTAACCCTAAGGTTAGGATCCCTAGTAACCCTAGGGATCCTAACCCTAACCCTAGTGATTCTAACCCTAACCCTTAGGGTTGGGGTTAGGATCCTATCCCTTAGGGTTAGGATCCCTAGGGTTATGGTTAGGGTTAGGGGTAGGGTTAGGATCCCAAGGGTTATGGTTAGGGATAGGGGTAGGGTTAGGATCCCAAGGGTTATGGTTAGGGTTAAGGGTAGGGTTAGGGGTAGGGTTAGGATCCCAAGGGTTATGGTTAGGGTTATGGGTAGGGTTAGGGGTAGGGTTAGGATCCCAAGGGTTATGGTTAGGGTTAGGGTTAGGGTTTGGATCCCTTTATCATCTTGATGGTGGGGGGCGGCTTATCAGTGACCTGGTGACCAGGACACTCTAATAAAAAGCTACCCCTAACCCTAACCCTAACCCTAGCTAATTCTATTAATAGTGTGTTTTCTAGTTGATTTTGATGATTGGCAGCTGTCACACACTTCCCAGCATGCGTTTAAAAAACAAACGCATGTAAACGCGGGAAAACGCCGCCTTTTGCTGCATTTTTTTTTGCCGCAAAAACGCATGCGTCTAAAAAACGCGGCGTTTTGCCGCATTTACATGCGTTTTTTCACCACATGCGTTTTTTTTTAAAACGCTGCAGATCAAAACGCAAGTGTGAAACCAGCCTAAGACTGCAGCTCCAGAACTATCAATGTTAGGGGAAATACAACTAAATGTAACGTAGTAATAATAATAATAATAATAGTAAAAGTTCTTAGTATTATTACTATTATTTGTATTAGGTTCTATGATACATTTTACTGCATTTTTTCCAACAATAATAGTAACTATTATCATTAATAATAGTATGTATTATACTATCTTAGTAATTAGATATAATAATATGTTATTACTTATTATCCTTGACTAATATAATTAAGTAATAGTGTTAAATGAAAATAAGAATACTTGTAGTTATTAGTTTGTAATATTAGACGGTAATATATTGATAATTATTACTACATAATTATTAATATTTTATTACAATTCGATTGTCATACTGGCACTACATGGATATAGTATTAATATATTTGTAATCTTTTTTTTTTGTTCCACTCGTTAATGTGTCACTGCTTCATTAAATAACAGCGTGATTTCCCCCTAATCTCACACCGCCGGGAGCCATATTGTTTTGAGGACATGCGAGCGGTTGTGATTCACGTGAGGAGCTCAGAACTCCGTGCGACTCTACATTCCTTGCAGCTGTTCCTTTTGTGCCACTTCCAAGTCAAGTCAAGATTTTAATCCTTTCTAACATTCCTTTTGCCAGATGAAATTGTGTCATAAATTGATTTTGGAGGCATTTTAGAAAACGACCATTACAGCATGTGGTAAAAGTGAAGAGATGAGGCCGTAGGAGGAAAGACAAATTCTAAATCATCAGTCCATGACAGCTAAGTCCGGTTATCCACAAATAATTGATCACGCTATCCTCCAAAAATTATTATTTTAAGGAAGAAGCGATTGAAAATCAATCACCGGTCGCAGTAATCACCTAGCCTTTGCATTTTTAATCGTATTTTTATTTTAGGTTGATCTTATATTGACCTTTTCTTGTCGGAGCTCTGAAATGACCTTCAGAAGTTGGGAAAATAAATAATCGAAAAGAAGATACATTTAGGCAACTTAAATTTTTTTTTGGGGGGGGCATTTATATATTATTTCAATTGATTTTATTTTCTCAGAATGTTTTCCTTTTCTTCCAGTCATTGTCAAAACTTATTAATCTATCTCTTCATCCATCTCTCATTCATCCACAATCTATCCATCTCTCCATCCATCCTTTCATCCATCCATCTACCCATCCACCCACCCATCAATCTCTCCATCCATCTACCCATCCATTCATCTACCCATCCATTCATCCATCCATCCATCCTTCTACCCACCCATCAATCTCTCCATCTACCCATCCATCCATCCACCCATCCATCTCTCAACCATCCATCTATCCATCCATTTATTCATCCATCTTTTCATGTCTCCATCCATCCATTGTTACACAACTCAACATTGAAACTGCAACACCAAGAAGGAAAAATCATTGCATTTTGGAAATCACAGGATGAAGATATGTTTCTGATCTGCAAATGATAAAAAAAAATGGAAATGAAAATCATTCTGCCACGTTGAATGCATTTGGAAATGGAAAATCATCAAGATCCACTGCTGGCAGCTCCTTTTGCAATTGCCGACCAATGAAGCACCAGATGTGCTCGATGGGAGACAACTCAGAGACGCTGCAGGCCATGGTAGCACGTTTAGGCGACTCAGGCTGCTCACAGTAGCACGAGCAACATACGGCCTGTTGTTGCCATGTTGACAAATGTCTCCTGGGACATATTGGATAAAGAGAATGTTGCTTTCTTTATTTATTTGAGATGCACTGGTGCAAAAATGGTTGGGAAAGTCTACATACACCGTGAGCTTAAAAGCACATACGTGAATAAACAAAGCAACAAGAGCCACATACCATATAGGTTGGGTAAATCCGTTCGCTTGTTCTGCTGCGCTGGCTTTGGGCAATGGAGTGGGCCGGAGAAAGCCATCTGCACTTACTTTATCTTGTGGCATACTGCACAGCGGCTAATTACTGGCAGTTTGACTTGAAATCATTGGACTGTGCAGCCACAGTGAACGACTGCCATCTTGCAGTATAATTCCACACTGAGATTGATTTATTGCCGAGCTGCATATGTAGCAGGTCAAAGAAAGAAATGCTGCAGGCCGAAAACTGAAGATCTTACTCCATTAATCCAGCGGTGCATAAAAGAAAACCAAAAGCAAAAAGAAGATTGTCATATTTCAAACAGTCCATGATGCTTCACAGACAACGCCGCGCCGGGGCTTCAGCACGCGATTTATCGCTCCAAAACAAATGTTTATCTGCTCAAAAAATAATGAGGAAATTTATATAAAAGGGGGTGGGAGGTGATCACATCTGTTCATCGAGACAGTCTTTGCCAGGTGGCTAATGGCTTCAGTGATGGCTGTACGGCTCAACATGCAGGCGTCCATGATGTGCCGAGTCAGCGACTAAGCAGATACAAGCAATATTGGGCATATCGGGCATTATTGGCCCCAAGGTCGAGGGGATTCTACAGGAACGATGCATTTAAGAGGACGATGAACATATTGGGGTGGTAACGCGCCATGACATATCCACTACGGTGCAGGTCTACTGGCCACAAACATAGACTATATGGAGAAGAGTATTGTGCCGGCCGCTCCACATTCCATCTACGGGGGCTTTTATCACCTCCCATTCTATATTTATAGACATTAGTAGGACGAGGTCCCGTCGTAGCTTTCACTCTTCACTCCACTAGATTTTGCCGATGTCGGTGGGAATTTTTGCTCCAGTGGTGTACTTGTGACGTCAGGCCCTGAAGTTGGAGGAGACACTGGGATCACAGGTCCCGTTTATCCCAAAGGTGCTGGTTGGGGTGGAGGTCGGGGTTCTGTGCGGATGTCTGGTCATGTTCTTCTACATCAAACTGCCCCAAACATGTCCGATCCTTCAGATGTGAACAGAGCCTAACCAGCGCAAACACTGCGAATGGAATAGTTTTTTTTTTTTTTTAGAAAGTGAGTACATAAAAGTTTAACGAACCTCTCCGACATCCCTGAAATGAAGTTCACTTATGTAAATGAGTCAGTCAGTATAAGACAGCGTATAATGAGGTCAGCTGGATATCTCAGTCCTGCAGGTATCTAGGTACCATAAAATAAGGCAGCGTTAGTACAGGCAAAATGTGCTGGGCCTGATAACAAGTATAAAGAAACCTTTATAATTATCTTATCAGTGGGGATTGACCACTGGGACCACCGCTAATACCGACAATGAGGCTACACTATGACATTACTGTGCACAGTCACTTTCCTAAAATGTTACACTGGTTTGTTTTTTTTACCTATATCCCCACTGTGTTTGTAAAACCTGTTTTGTTACATTACTTTGTGAATTATTTCACTTTTGTGAACATCTATCTTTACTGTAACATCACTGTGCACATTATCCCTGTACTGTGACATCACTGCACATTATCCCTGTACTGTGACATCACTGCACATTATCCCTGTACTGTGACATCACTGTTCACATTATCCCTGTACTGTGACATCACTTTGTGTATTATCCCTGTACTGTGACATCACTGTGCACATTATCCCTGTACTGTGATGTCACTGTGCACATTATCCCTGTATTGTGACATCATTGTGTATTATCCCTGTACTGTAACATCACTGTGCACATTATCCCTGTACTGTGACATCACTGCACATTATCCCTGTACTGTGACATCACTGTTCACATTATCCCTGTACTGTGACATCACTTTGTGTATTATCCCTGTACTGTGACATCACTGTGCACATTATCCCTGTACTGTGACATCACTGTGCACATTATCCCTGTATTGTGACATCATTGTGTATTATCCCTGTACTGTAACATTACTGTGTGCATTATTCATGCAGGGTGATACCACCATTAATAATCCCTCTTCTGTGACATCATTGGGTTTATTACCCTTGTGCTGTGACATCACTGTGGAAATTACCCATCCACTGACATCACTGTTTATTATTCCTGTACTGTGACATCACTGTGTTTATTGTTCTTATACTTCGACTTCATACTGATGGGATATCATCATAGAAAATTTTCAGGTTCTATGACATCACTGTGACAATTAAAATATTCTGGATACACACACAAAAAAGGAAAAATCGGGCCAGCACACCTTTTGTATTAAGTTAATGCAGGGGTGCACAAATACTCTGTGGCCAATATTCTAACACAAGGGTGACAAACACGCAGTCTGTGGCCTGAATCCAGCCCCTGAGGCTCAATTCTGTGGCCCTTACTATAAGATGGGGACCAGGATGGCGACATTACTATAAGAGGTTACAGGATGGGTACATTACTATAAGATGGGGACCACTATGGGAACATTACAAGATGAGAACATTGCTACAAGGAGGGAACAAAGATGGGGACATTACTATAAGATGGCAACTAGGATGGGGACATTACTGTGAGATAGCAACCAGGATGGAGACATTACTATAAGACGTGGAGCAGGACAGGCACATGACTACAAGATGGAACCTGGAAGGGGACATTACTACAAGATGGGAACCAGGATAGGGGCATTACTACAAGGGGACCATTATTACAGGACAATGGATAGTATTACAGAATGGTGGACTATTACTACAAGATAGAGATCCAAGAAGTATCGTTTCACCTTGCGGAGAGTGACATGATAAGCATGTCGAGGTGAGGAGACTTAAAGCCGCGATGCTCCTCTGGGAAATATGCAAATTGTCTCTTCAAAGAGGAAGAGGACTAGAACTCTAGTGCCACCTACTGGAAGTAGCAATCCTAACAGTCAATGTCGACCCTTTAATGAGCCTTGTCACATGACTTAGGATAATAGCCAAACCAGATCTCAATTTGCTGACACTGTTTTGGGGTATTGCCCCTTGACAGGTTTGGCTATTATCGTAAGTCATGTGACAAGGCTCCTTAAAAGTTCGACATTGACTGTTAGGATTGCTACTTCCAGTAGGTGGCACTAGAGTTGTAGTCCTCTTCCTCTTTGAAGAGACAATTAGCATATTTCCCAGAGGAGCATTGCGGCTTTAAGTCTCCTCACCTCGGCATGCTTATCATGTCACTCTCCGCAAGAAGAACCGATACTTCTTGGATATCGGTCAGATGCCTCTCAATCAGCCAAACCAGATCTCCACTTTGCACTGATGAAGGGCAATACCCCGAAACACAGTGTCTGAAAATTGAGATTCTGGTTTGGCTATTATCCTAAGTCATGTGACAAGGCTCGTTAAAGGGTCGAGATTGACTGTTAGGATTGCTACTTCTAATAGGTGGCACTAGAGTTCTAGTCCTCTTCCTCTCTGAAGAGTCAATTTACAAGATAGAGAACATTATTACAGGATGAGGAACATTATTACAAAACTGGGGACATTTTTATAGGATAAAGAATAGTGATGAGTGGATATACTCGTTACTCGAGATTTCCCAAGCATGGTCAGGGGTCCTCCGAGTATTTTTTAGTGCTCTGAGATTTAGTTTTTATTGCCGCAGCTGAATGATTTACATCTGTTAGCCAGCATAAGTATGTGTGGGGGTTGCCTGGTTGCTAGGGAATCCCCACATGTACTTATGCTGGATAACAGATGTAAATCATTCAGCTACGGCAATAAAATCTAAATCTCCGAGCACTAAAAAATAGTCGAAGGACCCCGAGAAATCTCGAGTAACGAGTATATTCGCTCATCACTAATAAAGAACCTTTTTACAGGCATGGAGATATTTGGTACATTATTATAGGATGGGAATATTATTACAGGGATGGTGACATTATTACAGGATTGGGGCCAAAATTACTATAAGGGGCTAATTGTAAATCAATGATACTGCTTGGTGCCGATTAGGAGATAAGGAAAAAATACAAAAAAAAAAATATATCAAAATAAAGCATGAAAAAATATTTGGCCACTAAAAATGGCGTTTTATGTAAAAACTGAAGTAAAAAAGACATGTACCATTATACCCATAACCCATATGATAAACAACATTAAAAAAGTCTTAGTTACTCACCGGTTAACTATATTTTTCGGAGACCATGACAGCACCACCTGAGAGAGGGGATCCGCCCTTCAGGAACAGGAAACCTACAGATACATAATGGCGGCACCTCTCCCAGGCATCAGTTGGATTACAGAGCACAAGAGGACCACTAAGGTTAATGACATGATTTATGTAGAATAGTATTACTACTACTTGCCATGTGTGGATCATAAGAGGAAGAAGTGCACATCCAGAACTAAAGAAAGGGAGGGAATCTATGGGTGCTATCAGCGACTTCGAAAAATACCGTTAACCGGTGAGTAACTAAGACTTTATTCGAACGTCCATGACAGCACCACCTGAGAGAATTACAGAGAGTAATAATTATTTAGGGAGGGACTACAGCCTGCAGCACCCTTACACCAAAGGAGAGGTCTGAGGAAGCACCCGGATCTAGTCTGTAATGTTTGAAAAATGTGCACGGAGAGGACCAAGTGGCAGCCTTACATATTTGATCAATCGAAACTTCCGATCTCTCCACCCACGAGGCTGCCATGGCTCTAGTTGAATGCGCCCTCAGTTCTCCAGGTGCCGACCTGCCCTTTGAGATGTACGCCAGCTAAATAGCTTCCCTGATTCACCTAGCTCTCATGCTTTTTGATGCCCTAAGGCCCTTCCTAGTGCCCTGATAGGAGACAAACAAGGCGTTAACTTTTTTCCAGGGATCAGTAACTGCTAGGTATTCTAGGAGACATCTCCTAATGTTTAGGGTGTGTCGTTTCTTTTCCTTTTCATTACTAGGATTAGGAAGGAAGGAAGGACTATTTCCTGTGTCCTATGGAAACTGGGAACTACCTTAGGCAGGTACCGTATGTTGGGTCAGGTCTGAGTATTACCCCATCTTCTCTGAATTGCGTATAAGGAGGAAGCCTAGATAACGCCTGGATGTCACTTACTCTACGAGCTGACGTCAGTGCTAGCAGGAAGGCTACCTTAAGGGACAGGATTTTTATGGAGGCTGCTGAAATAGGTTCAAATAGGTGGTGGTGGTCCTCTGGGCACATTTATATTTCTGGTCCCAGTTTATTTTCACTCAATCTAGGTTGGTCTATGGTGTCTGATGTGCTGTGCTGCGGCACACATTTCCTTTACCCCTGCATTATCCATTTGCTGACACACTGTGGATCTATCTAGCGGAGCACCTTCAGGCATTTCAGTACACATCCAGGTGTATTTTTGCTTGTTTATTATCACTGTAGCGCGGATCCATTCGGTTTTATTCTTGCAGGTTCGAATAGGGCTTCTGTCATGGCCATGAGGACTAGGTTTAAATCTCACGGCATGACCCTATTTTTTACTGCTGGTCTGGATCTACTTGCTGACCTAATGAACCTACCGATCCAGTAATTACCGGTGATGTTGCAGCTAGAAAGAACCCCTAAGGCTGACACTTGCACTTTAAGGGTATAAGTGGAAAGCCCCATGTCTTTTTGTAGGAATTCTAGGATCTGAATTATTGGAGCTGATTCACCAGCTACCACCCCAGAATCTTGAAGGAACGTTTTCCAGATTCTGACGTAAATTTGGGTTGTAAGTACTTTCCTGTTTTTAAGCATGGTATTAATCAAGCCTGGGGAGAAACCTCTATCCTTCAGCAGTGACCGATCAAAATCTGCGCTGTCAGATGAAGGCCAGCCACCTGAGGATGGTAAACTGGGCCCTGGTGTAGGAGATCCCGGATGTCTGGTAGGACCCACGGGTCGGATATCGACATAGTTCTGAGGCATGAGAAGAATGCCCTCCTGGGCCAAAACGGAGCGATTACTATAATCCTCACCCTGTCTTTCCTGATTTTCTTCATTACCAGACCAGGGGTAGTAGAGACAGGGGAGGGAAGGCATATGCTAGCCTGAAGTTCCACTTTATCAAAAAAGTGTCTACTGCCAAAGGGTCTTCTCTGGGATTTAGTGAGCAAAATCTCCTGACTTTTCTGTTCTCCCTGGTGGTGAAGAGGTCCACCTTTGGTTGACCCCACTTTTGCACAATCAGGTCAAAGATGAAGGTTTTTAGGGACCATTCCCCTTGGTTTAGAAGATTGTGGCTTAAGTAATCCACTGTAATTTTTTCTCTTCCTTTTATGTGCAGAGCGGTTAAAGAAATTGCTGCTCTGCCAGTTGGAACAAATGTTCTGCTACATTCATCAGGGGTCTGGAACGAGTCCCGCCTTGGTGGTTGGTATATGCCACAGCGAGCTGATTGTCGGAGAACACTCGTACGTGATGACCCTGTAGATACACAAGTAGTTTTTTAGCTGCCTGTTCCACTGCTGATAATTCTTTCAGGTTAGACGACATCTTTACCTGATGATGCTCCCATAGTCCCTGGACTAAAACCTCATCCATATGAGCCCCTCAACTGGAAGGGCTCACATCCGTGGTTACTATACGGGTTATGTTATATTCCCAGGGCACCCCTCTGGATAGATTGTTTCGCTCTAGCCACCAATCGAGGAATTTTATAGTATTTTGGGATAAAGTCAGCTGGCCTTCTAGGTAACCTCCCAAAGTTTTCTGATGTAACAAAACCTCGCTCTGTAGTTTCCTTGTATGGAACTGGGCCCACCGCACCACGGGAATACAAAAGAGACATGGCTTTCCTGAGGAACATAGTGGGGTTATCGGAGGCGTTCAGGACCTGATAGTGTAGGCGAGCTAACTTTTCGGGAGGCAGACGGCATTCTTGATTCTGAGAATCTAAGATTAGGCCTAAGAATTGCTGAACTCTCATGGGCTGCAGCTGGGATTTTTTGATGTTTAGCAGCCAGCCACCCTAACCGCTCCAGGCGAGACATTGCTTTTTGTAATTACTCCAAACAATGTTCTGCTGTTTTGCCTATAATCAGGAAGTTATCGAGATAGGGCATCACCAGAATGTCTAACTCTCGCAGATGGGCCACAACTTGGCTATAACCTTAGTGAACACTCGGGGGGCAACTGCAATACCAAAGGGAAGGGCAACATATTGGAAATGCCGGACCGACCCCTCTAAATTAACCGCCACTCTAAGGAATCGCTGGTGATCTGCATGAATGGCTATATGGTAATAGGCGTCTTTCAGATCTAACACCACCATAAAGCAGTTTTCAAACAACAATTGTATTGTGAAATTGATTGTTTCCATTTTGAACGGCCGTATGACCAGAAATTCATTGAGGGTTTTAAGATTTATTATGGTCCTAAAGGAGTCGTTTGGCTAACAGACTAGGAACAGAGGGGAGTAGAAACCTCTGCCCCTTTCTCTCTCGAGCACTTCTGTCAGGACTTTTTTGCTGCAAAGGTCATGAATTTTGGCTTCCAGGGCTGCCTACCCCGATGGGGAAGATCTGAGTGGGGTATTCCTAAACCTGTTTTGGGGAATACAGGAAAATTCTAATTGTAGTCCCGTGGCTATCAACCCCAGGATGCAGTTGCTATTGGAAACTAAGGACCAGGACGGGTAGAAGGCAGTTAGCCTACCTCCTAACGGAGCTGCTAGTCATTGGGGTTGCTTCTTAGCCTCACGAGATGCTCCTTCCTGGTGCCCCCCACCTCCAAACATAAATCCAGTACCTCTCCTTTTTTCATCCCATCTGCCTCGATCTCTGGAAGACCTTCTACGAAAAATCTTTTCCTGGTGAAGGGATGTCTATAAGAAGGGGTCGGCAGACTGAGGAATTTCTTTTTATAGTCTTCAGCTTTATCCAGAAGTTTGTCCAGAACTGGGCCGAACAGATATTTTCCCTCACATGGAATGGAGCAGAGATGGAATCTGGCCTGGATGTCCCCTGGCCACACTTCAGCCACAGGGCCCTTCGGGCAGCATTTGATAGTCCTGCGGCCCTGGCCGCCATCCTTGCCGAGTCTGCCGAAGCATCGGCTAAAAAAGCTGTGGCATTCTGATTTATTGGCAGGGACTTTCAGATGGATTCTCTCAAGGCTCCATTTTCTAGTTAGGATTCAAGCTCGTCCAACCAGACCATCATGGAGCTGGCTGTGCATGTAGCCGCCACCGCCGGTCTTAGGGCACCGGCTGACATTTTCCATGTCCCTTTCAGAAATGAGTCCGCTTTCTTATCCAGCAGATCTTTTAAAGAGGCCATATCACCAAAGGGAATGGATGATTTTTTGAAGGATTTAGCTACAGCTGCGTCCAGCTTTGGGGCTTTATGCCATCTGTTCACCAAGGGGTCCTCGAAAAGATATCTCCATTTGAAGGTTGGTGGTAGAGAGCCCTTTTTTTCTGGCTTCTTCCAGTCTCTATTTATCAGGCCCTGAACTTTGTCATTTAGTGGAAAACATTTGCGATTCCTAGGGTCAAGGCCGCCGAACATCAGATCTTGTGCTGAAAGTTCCGGTTTTGAGTCAGTTACCCCCATAGTGAACCTTACTGATTTGACCAATTTGTCCATTTGATCTAGGGAGCAGCAAAAAAAGGTGGAGTCCTCTTTTGAAGACAATGCAGAAGTGGCAGAGGCATCTGAGGAATATTCGCCTTTCCTAGGGGCTGTTGAGGAGTCTGACCCTGAGAAGCTCGCTCCTCTTTTCGTCTTAGAAGATTCCCCTTGAGATAGGGACTTTAGGGAATCCTTAACTTCCATCCTAATAATTTCCCTTAGGCTTGCGATGAAGTCAAGGGCTTCTTCTGCCACCTGTAGAAGTGGGGGAAAGTGTAAAGGACTACATCTTAACTACGGACTACCACTCCCTTTTTATTTAACCCCCTACCGTCTGTCGCAAACATGGCTGACACAACTTTTTAGGGCAGGCATCTGGTAAGGGACAACTGCAAAGGGCACATTCCCTGTTTTTCCTTTTACCAGAGCATTTCTTCCCCTAGAGAAATAAATAAGGGAAACACTGCATCAGGGTACATTCACGAAGATCTGTTACCCAAGCAGTAGCGCTAGGTACCGGATCACAAGGGGAGCGAGCTGAATCCTTCAGATCCTTCAGCCTGGAAGAACCTTTGCGGCTGGGCTGTTCACTTCATCCTCGGCTTTTCAGCTGGGGGTTTGCATGGGACCTCTCTGAGGCACGTTCCTGCTCCAGCTCCACGGGAGCCTCCGGCTCATCCATTGCTGCAATGGGCCAAAAACAGCCCTGCAGCATCTCATGTGGCTTTTTATAGCCTTCCTCCGGAAACCAGGTCAGCAGGTATGTGGCCAGAGGTTCCGCCCCCCTATTCAGGACGCTCCAAGGTCCTCCCTACTGTGCCTCTCCCCCCCCCCCCGCCACCCAAACTGCCGCGCTCGCACCCGCACCGTCGCGACCCCCACAAGGAAAAAGCTGGCCGGCGTCTGACTTCTGGCCCGGCGTGCCGGCTCCGCCCCCTCTCGCCGCGCGTCACTTCCGGTGTTGAAATGAACACACGGGGACACGCAGGAGGACAAGCGGCGCGGCGCCAAGGCCCGGCACGGCTCTGGCCCCGCCCCACGCGCGCCGCCATGCCGGCTGGCGCCAGACGACGGCCCGGACTGCAGGATGACCACACACCAAGAGGACCAGGACGGACTCAGGGGGAATACTTACCTACTGGCGCTGGCTCTGGAGACGGCTATCCTCCGGACTCCACTCCACCTGCTCCGCACACAGTTGTGGAGCCCTGCCAGGGCCCACCGTGTCGCTTCCAGGGACCCTGCACTGACCAAGGTAGGAGACCCCCTACTATCTGAGTCGGACAGCCGGCCTGGGAAACCTGATGTTTCGAAAAATGGACGATCTGAAGGGCATCCTGTCCTCTAGGAACAGGAAACCAACTGATGCGTGGGAGAGGTGCCGCCCTTATGTATCTGTAGGTTTCCTGTTCCTGAAAGGCGGATCCCCTCTCTCAGGTGGTGCTGTCATGGACGTTCGAATAAAAATAAAGTTACCGGTATATAGAAAAATAATGGAATCACTGAAATTGTCACGGCCTTTCATATTCATATACTGTATTTCCTATGTGCGTCCCGTTTACCCAGCTGAGTTTGAGACCCCTATACTAACATATACATACGCAATGTGTGAGCACACTAGTGTGCGGGTCCTATTTTTTCTTTTTTGTGTAGTATATATTGGGTAACGTGGCTCCCTCGAGGGCTCAGCACCCTTATCCACCCATCTTTCCTACGTAAGGTTTTAAATGTGAGCTACACCTGGCTTCTGCTTCACTCCCCATTCACATGAGGCTGTTTTGCCACATACAAAGGTAAGACAGTAGTGATAGGGTTCATCAATATTTAGGTACACCTTGTTGTGGTTGGTCATTGAGCAAAAAATGCTAACTAAGTACTTTTAAGGTTTTAATGTTTGCAGCATTGTAGGAGTTCTTGTATTCACTAGTTGCAGTGTGCTGACGTAACAAGTACGTATATATTCTGGATACAGTATGAGGTTGCAGTTGCACCTAGTAATTGGTAGCTGAGGTAGTCAAGTCCTTTGGTTCCTTTGCCACAAGAGAGTACCTACCCCAGTGTCAGACTGAAGAACATTGGGCCCACCGGAGGATTTGATTCTGAGGACCCATTGTTTCCCCCATTCAAGACTCCCATAGCAGCTGCAAGGTTTGCACTGTGAACTCTCCTGCACCGGAGGATTCTCCGCTTCTCTGATGGGCCAGTCCAAACCTGACCTGCCCTATATAATCCACGTTATGGATTTCACATTGGCCTCTAAGGCTACTTTCAGACATCCGTCTTTCGACGTCAGGCTCAATCTGGCAAATTTTGAAAAAACTGTATCCGGCGAAAGATGCCGCCGGATCCGTTTTTTTTCTCATATTTTGTTTTAGAGCCGGATTGCACCAGATGACTTTAGGTTTCATCCGGTTTTCGCCGGATCCGCAAATATGTAGTTTCCGGCGTCTGGAAATAACGTACACAGTAACGTTTTTTGTCTCCGGCGAAAAAGCTGGAAACGCCGGATCCGGAAAATGATGGATTCCAGCGCCGGATTCCGTTTTTTTAAACTGAGCATGCTTCAATTTTTTTTAATCCAATTATCTGGATATGCTAGTCGGATCCGTAAAAAAACGGATCCGTTGCATCATTTTTTCACAATCTGTGACGGATCCTTTTTTTTTCACCATTCAACGGATTGTACCTGACGGCAAAAACCTGATGTGTGAAAGTAGCCTAACATAAAACATTTTTCAAAATACCCAAATATTGGACCATAAAACTGGGCAGAACTTCTATGAAATGCCCTTCGAGTTACGGTACTTAAAAAAAAAGGAAATTGTTCAGTATTTATGCAGCATTTTACATCTCTTTCCACTACAGTACTAATCTCCAGTGCAGGAAATGCAATTTTCTTCTCATTACAGCTTTTCCTTAAAAGTGGAACAAAAAAAAATGTGTCTGCTGAATATTATGCTTTTATCGAAAATGTATTCTATTTTTTCGTATTCCTCATAGCAGCTGCACCCGCAGATACATCTGACTGCACACATAACAAATCCTCTAGTTTAACAGAAGCTTTTAGCCTGAAATCCCCCGCGCAGGCAGTACATCAAGAAGACACATTAGAAAGAGCAATTAAACATTTAACTTCTGGTAAACTGAGCTCCAGATTGTCTGAGAACTCGTAGAAATGTGTGACGTGAGGGCCATTGGGTACGGTCTTTTATCCAATATGATTTACAAATATAATGAAACAGGATGGTGAAAAATAAAAAGCCTCGCAAGGTCTCGATGAATGCTGCAGGGACATTAGAAGTTATACTCTAATTACAGAAGTATGGCGGTAGTTTTATCTCATTAAGAAGGAAGTCTCGTCTTAATACATCCCTTCAGTAAGCCCTATAAGTGTACCCTCAAGTCAAAAAGTGGGAAAACAGCCCCTTAACGACCAGTTTTTGAATTTCCATTTTTCGCTCCCCTCCTTCCCAGAGCCTTAACTTTTTTTATTTTTCTGTCAATATGGCCATGTGAGGGCTTGTTTTTTGCGGGACATGTTGTACTTTTGAACGGCACCATTGGTTTTAATATATCGTGTACTGGAAAACGAGAAAAAAATTCCAAGTGGAGTGAAATTGCAATAAAAAGTGCAATTCCACAATTGTTTTTTTTTTCGGTTGTTTGTTCTTACCATGCTTACTGAATAGTAAACCTGACCTGCCACTATGAAGGTTGGGTGAATATAATTTTTTTAATTTTTTTTTTTACATATGCTCATATGAACTCCAGCGTGGGAATTTTTCTGAATAGTTTCTCACGCTAGAGTTCATATGAGTTTATGCCAGCAGGGGGCGAAGCACCGCAAGTCTAGGTAGCTACGTTCCCCTGCTTTCCACTCATTCCACAGATTTTACAGACAGGAGCACAGGTGCATTAGCACAGCTCCTGGCTGTAAAATTATTTAACCCCTTCAGATGGATTTACAGCGTGGGACGTGACTGTAACGCCGGAGAGGTATGGAATATTGTTGATTTTTTATTTTAACTTTGTTTCAGGTGACAAGGGTCTTCAACTGGATTGAGAGTATAATAAACCATTACAACACCCTGTGTCTTTATTTCATTAAAATACTTTTTTCCTAATGTGTGTGTTTTATTAACCATTTACTAGTATTGGATTAATAATGGATAGGCGTCTTATTGACATCTCTCCATTATTAACCAGGCTTAATGTCACCTTACAATAGCAAGGTGGCATTAACCCTTCATTACCCCATATCCCACCGCTACAGGGGAGTGGGAAGAGAGAGGCTAAGTGCCAGAATAGGCGCATCTTCCAGATGTGCCTTTTCTGGGGTGGCTGGGGGCAGACGTTTTTAGCCAGGGTGGGCCAATAACCATGGACCCTCTCTAGGCTATTAATATCTGCCCTCAGTCACTGGCTTTACCACTCTGGCGGAGAAAATTGCGCGAGAGCCCACGCCAGTTTTTTCCGTGATTTAACCCTTTATTTTAACAGAGCCACCAAATTTTGCACACAGACACTACTAACATTAGTAGTGAGGAATATGTAAAAAAAAAAAAGGGATATGAAAAGGTTTACTGTATGTAAACCATGTCTCATATCATGTCGGGTTTGGGAAGGAGATAGGAAAAGCCGGCAATTGAATTACCTGCTTTTCTGCTATCTATCGCTGTATGAAATATAAATATATATATATATATATATATATATATATATATCTCACTGACATACAGTTACAGTGGGGCAAAAAAGTATTTAGTCAGTCAGCAATAGTGCAAGTTCCACCACTTAAAAAGATGAGAGGCGTCTGTAATTTACATCATAGGTAGACCTCAACTATGGGAGACAAACTGAGAAAAAAAAATCCAGAAAATCACATTGTCTGTTTTTTTATCATTTTATTTGCATATTATGGTGGAAAATAAGTATTTGGTCAGAAACAAACAATCAAGATTTCTGGCTCTCACAGACCTGTAACTTCTTCTTTAAGAGTCTCCTCTTTTCTCCACTCATTACCTGTAGTAATGGCCCCTGTTTAAACTTGTTATCAGTATAAAAAGACACCTGTGCACACCCTCAAACAGTCTGACTCCAAACTCCACTATGGTGAAGACCAAAGAGCTGTCAAAGGACACCAGAAACAAAATTGTAGCCCTGCACCAGGCTGGGAAGACTGAATCTGCAATAGCCAACCAGCTTGGAGTGAAGAAATCAACAGTGGGAGCAATAATTAGAAAATGGAAGACATTCAAGACCACTGATAATCTCCCTCGATCTGGGGCTCCACGCAAAATCCCACCCCGTGGGGTCAGAATGATCACAAGAACGGTGAGCAAAAATCCCAGAACCACGCGGGGGGACCTAGTGAATGAACTGCAGAGAGCTGGGACCAATGTAACAAGGCCTACCATAAGTAACACACTACGCCACCATGGACTCTCATCCTGCAGTGCCAGACGTGTCCCACTGCTTAAGCCAGTACATGTCCGGGCCCGTCTGAAGTTTGCTAGAGAGCATTTGGATGATCCAGAGGAGTTTTGGGAGAATGTCCTATGGTCTGATGAAACCAAACTGGAACTGTTTGGTAGAAACACAACTTGTCGTGTTTGGAGGAAAAAGAATACTGAGTTGCATCCATCAAACACCATACCTACTGTAAAGCATGGTGGTGGAAACATCATGCTTTGGGGCTGTTTCTCTGCAAAGGGGCCAGGATGACTGATCCAGGTACATGAAAGAATGAATGGGGCCATGTATCGTGAGATTTTGAGTGCAAACCTCCTTCCATCAGCAAGGGCATTGAAGATGAAACGTGGCTGGGTCTTTCAACATGACAATGATCCAAAGCACACCGCCAGGGCAACGAAGGAGTGGCTTCGTAAGAAGCATTTCAAGGTCCTGGAGTGGCCTAGCCAGTCTCCAGATCTCAACCCTATAGAAAACCTTTGGAGGGAGTTGAAAGTCCGTGTTGCCAAGCGAAAAGCCAAAAACATCACTGCTCTAGAGGAGATCTGCATGGAGGAATGGGCCAACATACCAACAACAGTGTGTGGCAACCTTGTGAAGACTTACAGAAAACGTTTGACCTCTGTCATTGCCAACAAAGGATATTTTACAAAGTATTGAGATGAAATTTTGTTTCTGACCAAATACTTATTTTCCACCATAATATGCAAATAAAATGATAAAAAAACAGACAATGTGATTTTCTGGATTTTTTTTTCTCAGTTTGTCTCCCATAGTTGAGGTCTATGTCATGATCTCCATGGCCAGAGAACTAGCATAAGCCTCTATAGGAACAAGCTCTTGGAAGATGTAACTGTACTGACCATGAACTAAACCTACCGCATCATCTAGAAGTAGCCAGGTAGCATGTCCTACTTTTTATCCCTATATGCCCAGCGCCGGCCGGAGAACTAAATAATGCTAGCAGAGGGAAATATAAGACCTGACTCACCTCTAGAGAAATGCCCAAAAGGAGACAGAAGCCCCCCACATATATTGGCGGTGATATGAGATGAAACAACAAACGCAGCAGGAAAATAGTTTTAGCAAATTTGAGGTCCGCTTTCTAGATAGCAGAAGACAGAAAGCATACTTTCATGGTCAGTAGAAAACCCTAACAAAACACATCCAGAAATTACTTTAGGACTCTGGCATTAACTCATAATACCAGAGTGGCAATTCCTGATCAACAAGAGCTTTCCAGACACAGTAACGAAACTGCAGCTGTGAACTGGAACCAAAATACAAAAACAAAACATGGACGAATGTCCAACTTATCTAGTAGATGTCTGGGAGCAGGAACAAGCACAGAGAGGCTTCTGATAACATTGTTGACCGGCAAGCATCTAACAGAGAAGCCAGGTTATATAGCGACACCCAGATCTAATCAGAACAGGTGAACAGGGAAGATGATGTCACAAGTTCAATTCCACCAGTAGCCACCGGGGGAGCCCAGAATCCAAATTCACAACAGTACCCCCCCCTCAAGGAGGGGGCACCGAACCCTCACCAGAACCACCAGGGCGATCAGGATGGGCCCTATGAAAGGCACGAACCAGATCAGAGGCATGAACATCAGATGCAGTGACCCAAGAATTATCCTCCTGGCCGTATCCCTTCCACTTGACCAGATACTGGAGTCTCCGTCTGGAAACACGGGAGTCTAGGATTTTTTCCACAACGTACTCCAACTCACCCTCAACCAACACCGGAGCAGGAGGCTCAACGGAAGGCACAACCGGTGCCTCATACCTGCGCAATAACGACCGATGAAAAACGTTATGAATAGAAAAGGATGCAGGGAGGTCCAAACGGAAGGAAACAGGGTTAAGAATCTCCAATATTTTATACGGACCGATGAACCGAGGCTTAAACTTAGGAGATGAGACCCTCATAGGGACAAAACGAGAAGACAACCACACCAAATCTCCAACACAAAGCCGAGGACCAACACGATGGTGACGGTTGGCAAAAAGCTGAGTCTTCTCCTGGGACAACTTTAAATTGTCCATCACCTGCCCCCAGATATGATGCAATCTCTCCACCACCGCATCCACTCCAGGACAATCCGAGGATTCCATCTGACCGGAGGAAAATCGAGGATGGAACCCCGAATTACAGAAAAACGGGGAAACCAAGGTGGCAGAGCTGGCCCGATTATTGAGGGCGAACTCCGCCAATGGCAAAAAAGCAACCCAATCATCCTGGTCAGCAGACACAAAACACCTCAGATATGTCTCCAGGGTCTGATTAGTCCGCTCGGTCTGGCCATTAGTCTGAGGGTGAAAAGCAGACGAAAAAGACAAATCTATGCCCATCCTAGCACAAAATGCCCGCCAAAATCTAGACACAAATTGGGTTCCTCTGTCAGAAACGATATTCTCAGGAATACCATGCAAACGAACAACATTTTGAAAAAACAGGGGCACCAACTCGGAAGAAGAAGGCAATTTGGGCAGGGGAACCAAATGAACCATCTTAGAAAAACGGTCACACACCACCCAGATGACAGACATCTTCTGAGAAACAGGCAGATCTGAAATAAAATCCATCGAGATGTGTGTCCAAGGCCTCTTAGGAATAGGCAAGGGCAACAATAATCCACTAGCCCGAGAACAACAAGGCTTGGCCCGAGCACAAACGTCACAAGACTGCACAAAGCCTCGCACATCTCGTGACAGGGAAGGCCACCAGAAGGATCTTGCCACCAAATCCCTGGTACCAAAAATTCCAGGATGACCTGCCAACGCAGAAGAATGCACCTCAGAGATGACTTTACTGGTCCAATCATCAGGAACAAACAGCCTATCAGGCGGACAACGATCCGGTCTATCCGCCTGAAACTCCTGCAAGGCCCGCCGCAGGTCTGGAGAAACGGCTGACAAGATAACTCCCTCCTTAAGAATACCTGTGGGGTCAGAGTTGCCAGGTGAATCAGGCTCAAAACTCCTAGAAAGGGCATCCGCCTTAACATTCTTAGAACCTGGTAGGTACGATACCACAAAATTAAACCGAGAAAAAAAATAATGACCAGCGCGCCTGTCTAGGATTCAGGCGCCTGGCGGTCTCAAGATAGATCAAATTTTTGTGGTCAGTCAATACCACCACCTGATGTCTGGCCCCCTCGAGCCAATGGCGCCACTCCTCAAACGCCCACTTCATGGCCAAAAGCTCCCGATTCCCAACATCATAATTCCGCTCAGCGGGCGAAAATTTACGGGAAAAGAAGGCACAAGGCCTCATCACGGCGCAGTCAGAACTTTTCTGCGACAACACTGCCCCAGCTCCGATCTCAGAAGCGTCGACCTCAACCTGAAAAGGAAGAGTCACATCAGGCTGACGCAACACAGGGGCAGAAGAAAAACGGCGCTTAAGCTCCTGAAAGGCCTCCACAGCATCAGGGGACCAATTAGCAACATCAGCACCCTGTCTAGTCAAATCGGTCAATGGCTTAACGACATCCGAAAAACCAGAAATAAATCGACGATAAAAGTTGGCAAAGCCCAAAAATTTCTGAAGACTTTTAAGAGAAGAGGGCTGCGTCCAATCACAAATAGCTTGAACCTTGACAGGATCCATCTCAATGGAAGAGGGAGAAAAAATATATCCCAAAAAGGAAATTCTCTGAACCCCAAAAACGCACTTAGAACCCTTGACACACAGAGAATTAGACCGCAAAACCTGAAAAACCCTCTTAACTTGCCGGACATGAGAGTCCCAGTCATCCGAAAAAATCAGAATATCATCCAGATACACTATCATAAATTTATCCAAAAAATCGCGGAAAATATCATGCATAAAGGACTGGAAGACTGAAGGGGCATTAGAAAGACCAAAAGGCATCACCAAATACTCAAAGTGGCCCTCGGGCGTATTAAATGCGGTTTTCCACTCATCCCCCTGCCTGATCCGCACCAAATTATACGCCCCACGGAGATCAATCTTAGAGAACCACTTGGCCCCCTTTATGCGAGCAAACAAATCAGTCAGCAACGGCAATGGGTATTGATATTTAACCGTGATTTTATTCAAAAGCCGATAATCAATACATGGTCTCAAAGAGCCGTCTTTTTTTGACACAAAGAAAAAACCGGCTCCTAAGGGAGATGACGATGGACGAATATGTCCCTTTTCCAAGGACTCCTTTATATATTCTCGCATAGCAGTATGTTCAGGCACAGACAGATTAAATAAACGACCCTTTGGGTATTTACTACCCGGAATTAAATCTATAGCACAATCGCACTCACGGTGCGGAGGTAGTGAACCCAGCTTGGGTTCTTCAAAGACGTCACGATAATCAGACAGGAACTCAGGGATTTCAGAGGGAATAGATGATGAAATGGACACCAAAGGTACGTCCCCATGAGTCCCCTTACATCCCCAGCTCAACACAGACATAGCTCTCCAGTCAAGGACTGGGTTGTGAGACTGCAGCCATGGCAATCCCAGCACCAAATCCTCATGTAGATTATACAGCACTAGAAAACGAATAGTCTCCTGGTGATCCGGATTAATACACATAGTCACTTGTGTCCAGTATTGTGGTTTATTATTAGCCAATGGGGTGGAGTCAATCCCCTTCAGAGGAATAAGAGTTTCCAAAGGCTCTAAATCATACCCACAACGATTGGCAAAGGACCAATCCATAAGACTCAAAGCGGCGCCAGAGTCGATATAGGCGTCAGTAGTAATAGATGACAAAGAGCAAATCAGGGTCACAGACAAAATAAATTTAGACTGTAAAGTGCCAATGGAAACGGATTTATCAAGCTTTTTAGTACGCTTAGAGCACGCTGATATAACATGAGTAGAATCCCCACAATAGAAACACAACCCATTTTTCCGTCTAAAATTCTGCCGCTCGCTTCTGGACAGAATTCTATCACACTGCATGCTTTCTGGCGTCTTCTCAGTGGACACCGCCAGATGGTGCACAGGTTTGCGCTCCCGCAGACGCCTATCGATCTGAATGGCCATTGTCATGGACTCATTCAGACCCGCAGGCACAGGGAACCCCACCATAACATCCTTAATGGCATCAGAGAGACCCTCTCTGAAAGTAGCCGCCAAGGCACACTCATTCCACTGAGTAAGCACAGACCATTTACGGAATCTTTGGCAGTAAATTTCAGCTTCATCTTGCCCCTGCGATAGGGACATCAAAGTTTTTTCTGCCTGAAGTTCCAAATGAGGTTCCTCATACAGCAAGCCCAAGGCCAAAAAAAACGCATCCACATTGCGCAACGCAGGATCCCCTGGTGCCAATGCAAAAGCCCAGTCTTGAGGGTCGCCGCGGAGCAAGGAAATCACAATCCCAACCTGCTGTGCAGAGTCTCCAGCAGAACGAGATTTCAGGGACAAAAATAGCTTACAATTATTTCTAAAATTCTGAAAGCTAGATCTATTCCCTGAGAAGAATTCCGGCAAAGGAATTCTCGGCTCAGATACCGGAGCATGAATAATAAAATCTTGCAAATTTTGTACTTTCGTGGTGAGATTATTCAAACCTGCAGTTACACTCTGAAGATCCATTATTAACAGGTGAACACAAAGCCATTCAAAGATTATAAGGAGAGAGAAAAAAAAGAAAGACTGCAGCATAGACAGACTGGCAAGTGATCCAATTAAGAGCACAGAGGAAAAAAAAAAAAAAAAACTCTCAGCAGACTTCTTATTTCTCTCCTTTCTCAGCCAAGGATTTTAACCCTTTAGTGGGCCGGTCAAACTGTCATGATCTCCATGGCCAGAGAACTAGCATAAGCCTCTATAGGAACAAGCTCTTGGAAGATGTAACTGTACTGACCATGAACTAAACCTACCGCATCATCTAGAAGTAGCCAGGTAGCATGTCCTACTTTTTATCCCTATATGCCCAGCGCCGGCCGGAGAACTAAATAATGCTAGCAGAGGGAAATATAAGACCTGACTCACCTCTAGAGAAATGCCCAAAAGGAGACAGAAGCCCCCCACATATATTGGCGGTGATATGAGATGAAACAACAAACGCAGCAGGAAAATAGTTTTAGCAAATTTGAGGTCCGCTTTCTAGATAGCAGAAGACAGAAAGCATACTTTCATGGTCAGTAGAAAACCCTAACAAAACACATCCAGAAATTACTTTAGGACTCTGGCATTAACTCATAATACCAGAGTGGCAATTCCTGATCAACAAGAGCTTTCCAGACACAGTAACGAAACTGCAGCTGTGAACTGGAACCAAAATACAAAAACAAAACATGGACGAATGTCCAACTTATCTAGTAGATGTCTGGGAGCAGGAACAAGCACAGAGAGGCTTCTGATAACATTGTTGACCGGCAAGCATCTAACAGAGAAGCCAGGTTATATAGCGACACCCAGATCTAATCAGAACAGGTGAACAGGGAAGATGATGTCACAAGTTCAATTCCACCAGTAGCCACCGGGGGAGCCCAGAATCCAAATTCACAACAGGTCTACCTATGATGTAAATTACAGACGCCTCTCATCTTTTTAAGTGGTGGAACTTGCACTATTGCTGACTGACTAAATACTTTTTTGCCCCACTGTAGGTCCATATATATTTGGACAGAGACAACATTTTTCTAATTTTGGTTATAGATATTACCACAATGAATTTTAAACAAAACAATTCAGATGCAGTTGAATTTCAGACTTTCAGCTTTCATTTGAGGGTATCCACATTAAAATTGGATGAAAGGTTTAGGAGTTTCAGCTCCTTAACATGTGCCACTCTGTTTTTAAAGGGACCAAAAGTAATTGGACAATTGACTCCAAGGCTATTTCATGGACAGGTGTGGGTAATCCCTTCGTTATGTCATTCTCAATTAAGCAGATAAAAGGCCTGGAGTTGATTTGAGGTGCGGTGCTTGCATTTGGAAGGTTTTGCTGTGAAGTAAACATGCGGTCAAAGGAGCTCTCCATGCAGGTGAAACAAGCCATCCTTAAGCTGCGAAAACAGAAAAAACCCATCCGAGAAATTGCTACAATATTAGGAGTGGCAAAATCTACAGTTTGGTACATCCTGAGAAAGAAAGAAAGCACTGGTGAACTCATCACTGCAAAAAGACATGGGCGCCCACGGAAGACAACAGTGGTGGATGATCGCAGAATAATCTCCATGGTGAAGAGAAACCCCTTCACAACAGCCAACCAAGTGAACAACACTCTCCAGGAGGTCGGCGTATCAATATCCAAATCTACCATAAAGAGAAGACTGCATGAAAGTAAATACAGAGGGTTCACTGCACGGTGCAAGCCACTCATAAGTGTCAAGAATAAAAAGGCTAGACTGGACTTTGCTAAAAAACATCTAAAAAAGCCAGCACAGTTCTGGAAGAACATTCTTTGGACAGATGAAACCAAGATCAACCTCTACCAGAATGATGGCAAGAGAAAAGTATGGCGAAGGCGTGGTACAGCTCATGATCCAAAGCACACCACATCATCTGTAAAACCCGGCGGAGGCAGTGTGATGGCTTGGGCATGCATGGCTGCCAGTGGCACTGGGTCACTAGTGTTTATGGATGATGTGACACAGGACAGAAGCACCCGAATGAATTCTGAGGTATTCAGAGACATATTGTGTGCTCAGATCCAGCCAAATGCAGCAAAACTGATTGGTCGTCGTTTCATACTACAGATGGACAATGACCCAAAACATAAAGCTAAAGCAACCCAGGAGTTTATTAAAGCAAAGAAGTGGAATATTCTTGAATGGCCAAGTCAGTCACCTGATCTCAACCCAATTGAGCAGCATTTCACTTGTTAAAGACTAAACTTCAGACAGAAAGGTCCACAAACAAACAGCAACTGAAAACCACCGCAGTGAAGGCCTGGCAGAGCATCAAAAAGGAGGAAACACAGCGTCTGTGATGTCCATGAGTTCAAGACTTCAGGCAGTCATTGCCAACAATGGGTTTTCAACCAAGTATTAAAAATGAACATTTCATTTAAAATTATTGAATCTGTCCAATTACTTTTGGTCCCTTTAAAAACAGGGTGGCACATGTTAAGGAGCGGAAGCTCCTAAACCCTTCATCCAATTTTAATGTGGATACCCTCAAATGAAAGCTGAAAGTCTGAACTTCAACTGCATCTGAATTGTTTTGTTTAAAATTCATTGTGGTAATATCTATAATCAAAATTAGAAAAATGTTGTCTCTGTCCAAATATATATGGACCTAACTGTATATATATATATGTAACATATACCTATTCTATGTGTATATATCTCTTCTATTCTAACCTGTCAGTGTGATTTTACTGTACACCGCACTGAATTGCCGGCTTTTCAAAGGACACCGGTGCCTAAAAATCGGACAGCACTCACATGGTCCTAGTGCTGTGCGATTTTTTTTCTCGCACCCATTGACTTACATTGGAGAGTCTCGTCCGAGAATCGCAGCAATACGCAGCATGCTGCGATTTTTTTCTCAGTCCGATTTCAGCTGAGAAAAAAATCGCAGATGAGAAGTCACCCATCGAGTAACATAGGTCCGAGTGCAATCCGATTTTTTATCGGATTGCACTCGTCCGTTTTTCTCGCAAGTGGAAATGAGCCATTACAAAGAGACACAAAGCAGTGATAAAAAAATGGAAAAGCCCCGCAAACTAATTTACATGACAAAACGACGTTGCAGCCTAATTGGTTTAAACTGCAATTAGACGTGAGGCAGGTGGGACATCTGTGAATTTCCTGCACGGTGTGTCAGACGCACTGTAACATCCGTAAATTAACCAGCACTTTGGAGAAATTCAATTAAAGCTGTGAGTTTTTGCGTTCTCTCCGTGAAAGCCTTCATGCAATATTTTAATTTTAGTAAGTGTCTGGTGTCAGATTTAATGGTGAAACCCGCAATGTAACTTTAAGTACTTTTTATTATGAGACTAAAGTAATTAAATGTGTTAAAACACCTCCACGCCGTGGCCTTGTTGCCAAAAGTAATCCAATATTGACTGGCCATTGTACCTCGGCATAATGAGCGTTCTTTCAGTACATGGCCGAGCTCCAGGAGTACAAGGCGGCGGCGAATATGACGTTTTATCTTTTATTTATCTAATAATAGAACTTAATTACATTCCCAGAATAAGAGATGTGCAGCGCCAGCAGGATGATGAGATGTGGAAACTTTTATTAGATATGTCTCCAAAATATATATATTTCCACGCTGCTAGAATAAACATCTCAGTCATTACAGAAAGAAAATTTGTTATAAGTACACCCCGTGACAACTCTGCGTCAATGAGGAAAAGCTGGAGACTTGTGCAGGGGAGGAGTGAACTTTTCTTAATTATGCCAGACTTCCTATTCCTTTGGTCCGTAAGTCAAGGGACCCGAACCATTGTTTCATGTAAGACTGTCCAATGACATTTTTTGGATGATATTTTGTGGAATACCTGCTGATTATGGATTGCATCAGCCCCTGCTGTGTACTAGTCTGCATAATTTGGAGGACAATTATGCAGTCTAATTGAACTAGTGAACAATGAGGAAGCAGCCATGATTATCTCCTCTCAAAGAAGTCGGACACAATGACCTGAAATGAAAAAAGGGGCCAGATCCTTTCACCGCTGTGATTCTACAGGACTTCAGCCTAGGGACCACGGTTCCAGCTGGTGGATGACAGAATTGCTCCACTGCCCAACACTAAGCTCACAGATTTGATTGGATAACCCAGGTCAGGACAGTCTGGTAACCTGGTCACATACCTCGTCGTGCTCGGTCAGCTTCCCGAGCTTGCTGCTACCACCTCTCTGTGGGTGCCCACCAAAAGTGGCAGGCTGCTGGTTGGAGCAGTTAGCACTAGATGCCCTGAAGTTGCTGGCGAACCAGCGGAAGGGTGAGACTGTCACTTGCACCATTTTGTGTCCTTACTGGGAATGTACTATATGCTCATAACTGTTGGTGACCCAATAAAGTATCACCCCATTGTGTTACCCTCACCCTGCGTTGTCTGAGTTATGGTCTACCCATGGGACAGGAGAGTGGGTGTTCAGTGGCATGATCTTTCTGAAGACAGGCCAGCGGATGAGAACACCCACTGACCCTTGTGTCTCCACACCCCCCACCCTGAACTATAAGTAGGGCTTAAAAATGATTGTCCAAAAGAGAATTTATTTTTTTTCAGGCATGGATGATTTTATAATAATAAATGGAGACATATTCACAGTCCAGTGCTCCTGTGGATACAGTGTGGGCTGCTCCATTCAGAAGTAACAGGACCGCTGCAGACAATCAGGTGACTAAAAGGAAAACATCCTATGACGAGCTTTTCTAGTCATCTGACAAGATGCAGCAGTCTTCTGACTTCCCAGTGGAGCAGACACTGCTTCCAGTCCTCTCTACCAACCTGCCCTTGATCTGCGGGGGCACTGCAAGGTGCATGAAAAAAAAATTACTTCACTGTCAGACAACCACTTTAAGTATAAGTTATTACCAAGAATTTTGCTCCTTTGTAGTATGTAATCGAAATCCCAAAATGGTTTAAAATGCGGGTTTGTCCACCGTGCTTTATACTGCACCTCTGCTTATTCTGTAAAAGCACAAGATCTCTAGGAAATGTATACGCTGAGAGCAGATTACAGTAAGGGAAGAATGATGATAAACCACAAGCAAGTGAGCAACCAAGAAAAACAGTTTATTAGGTAATTGTAATAAATAAAACCCCAGTAGAGGCAGAAAATTTAATAGGTTAGTTAAAAAAATAAAACAAAAATATCAAATATAATTGTAAGGCCATTTAGATGGAACAATAATTGAGGTTCCTGACAATCAATCTCTCTGGCAACGACCAAATAAAAGAGCAAAATGCCTGTTCATTGAATTGTCTCCAGGACCATGCATAGAAATCCAGGGGCCCCATAGCAAAGACCTGAACTTGGGGTCCCTACACGGGTCCCTGGCAGTACATGAAACTCCCATTGGGTTCCCGTGATCTTGTTGAGTGAGTGGGGTAATGAGGACCCCGTCTAATAACCTAGAAACCCTGGTCCCTGTTCACCATAGCACCTAAGGGGGTAAACTGCTGAGAGGTTTATTGGTATCTGTAAAGGACGCCATCATAGAGGAAGATTAATAGTCATTAATAACTTATTAATATTCCTCCACCAACATTTGTTATCCCTCCTCATCACTCTCATCTGCGCCTGTTCTTAAGAAAAATGTGAAATGGTGGTCAGAGGTGCACATCCCCTTTAAGACTAACACTGATAATCCATGTTGTCATTTTGAATGGAAAAGCAACAAACAACAACAAGATCCGGTCTGGAGACATTATAACCGGGAAGAGTCAGTGAGGAACGATCTAAGGAGGCTTCTAAACAGCATCCTGGAAATGGCCGACAGAAGTAACCATGGTGTTAAATTATCTTTTTCCGGATATTATTGCAGAAGTTGGAGAGACCACAGAAAGGTCAATATTAATAGTTTTATTAAATTAAATATTTAAGTAAAGAGCTCGAGAGACTCCTTTACCGAAGATTGTTAAATATTCATAAATTAGAGATTCAAAGAAAGTCAGCGTCAGATAAAATCAGGATAAATAAAGGGAAAACTGATATCTGCTGGATTTCTATTTGTTTTACTATTATATATCTATTATCTATCTATCTATCTATCTATCTATCTATCTATCTATCTATCTATCTATCTATCATATCTATCTATCTATCTATCTATCTATCTATCTATCTATCATCTATCTATCATCTATATGTCTATCTATCTATCTATCATCTATCTATCTAGCATCTATCTATCATTTATCTATTATTATATGTCTATCTATTATCTATCTATTTTCTATCATCTATCAATCTATTATCTAGCTATCAATCATCTATCGATTTTCTATCTATCTATCTATCATCTATCTATCAATCTATTATCTATTTATCCAGCTATCCAGGGACAAAAAAAATGGAAGGCAGCACTCCATGTTTCAGCAAAAATATAAGTGGACTTTATTGGGGCAGTATATGGATTAGTTGCTTGGAGGCCTGTTAACCCATTTAATTGTATGTGTTGTCCCATTTTTTATCTATCTATCCATCCATTCATCCATCCATCTATCTATTATTTATCCATCTATTATCTATCCATCTATCTATTATCTATCTATCTATCTATCTATCTATCTATCTATCTATCTATCTATCTATCTATCTATCTATCTATTATCCATCTATCTATCTATTATCTATCTATTATCCATCTATCTATCTATCTATTATCTATCTATTATCCATCTATCTATTATCTATCTATCTATTAATTATTTATTATCTATTTCTAATATTTGTCCCCCCTCATATCTAGAGAAAAATTCTGACTTAAGAATCGAAACGTCGCCATTATGGGATAATAAAGCACTGTCTTTGCCATATATCCTGGGTGCGCCGCCTCCAGTTGCAGCTTTTTATCTCGTAGCTATCATCTAACTATCTATTGTCTATAAATAGAAAAGAAGGTTGAAAAGCAGCACTAACAAGCAGTATTTGAAAAATGGGTTCCAGACCTTCCAGGCATAGACCGATCCTCAATATAGTACAAAAAAGATGAAGATAACACTACTTCTTAGAAACATATAGTGCTTTATTAACCCATATGGGCTCCTGCGAAGTTTCGGCTCAAGGTGTGAGCCTTTCTGCTTGAGAAAATCTCACACCTTGAGTGGAAACGTCCCAGGAGCCCATATGGGCTAATAAAGCACTATATGTGCTGAGGAGTGCTGTCTTCATCTTTTGTCTTCAGATATCTACTATTAATCGATGACAGTTGGTGCTCATAAAGTTCTATGAAGAGAGCAGTGGAGGGAGGAGCTAGAGGGAGGAGCTAGAGGGAGACAAAGACATCCTGCTGCAAGTTCTGCTGAAATGGACTTTAAAGTGAACCTGTCACCAGAAAAAATGCTAATAATCTGGAGATATGGGGTTAAGCTACAGGTTAATAACGTTATTAACCTGCCCGATGCCTGGACTTACTTGACCGCTGCAGGAAGAAAATCAACATTATTTTTCTGGCAGCGTTTGGGCTTTAGTCACAGGGGCGTTGCTGGCGCTGGTTCAGTCCCTGCTGATTATATAGAGGCTGTAACTGCGCCCCGGTCCTGACTGACAGCCGTCCCTAATGCAGAGTGAGTGTCCGTCAGGGTTGGGGGCGAGGTTACAGAGGCCTCTGTATACTCAGACCTGTGACTGAACCAACGCCGGTGCCGTCCCTATGACTGAACCAGTGCTGGTGCTGTCCCCGTGACTGAACCAGCACCGGTGCCTTCTCCATGACTAAACGACTACCAATGCTGCCCCCATGACTGAACCTGTGCCAGTGCCGCCCCAATGACTGAACCAGTGCCAGTTTGCCCTGTGACTGAATCAGAGCTGCTGCTGCCCTGTGACTGAACCAGCACCGGTGCCGCCCCATAACTAAACCAGTGCCGTGCCGCCCAGTAACTGAACCAGCGCCGATGCTGCCCCTGTGACTGAACCAGCGCCAGTGCCGCCCCCATGACTGAACCAGTGCTGATGCCATCCCGTGACAGGACCAGCGCTGGTGCCGCCCCTATGACTGAACCAGCACCGGTGCTGCCTCTGTGACAGAACCAGTGCCTTTGCAGCCCCATGACTGAACCAGCGCCAGTGCCATCCCCGTTACTGAACCAGCCACGGCGCCGCCTTCCTGTGACTGAGCCAGCACTGGTGCCGCCCCCGTGACTGAACCAGCGCTGGTGCCGCCCCCATGACTGAACCAGCACTGGTGCCGCCTCTGTGACAGAACCAGTGCCTTTGCAGCCCCATGACTGAACCAGCGCCAGTGCCATCCCCGTTACTGAACCAGCCACGGCGCCGCCTTCCTGTGACTGAGCCAGCACTGGTGCCGCCCCCGTGACTGAACCAGCGCTGGTGCCGCCCCCATGACTGAACCAGCACCGGTGCCGCCTCCGTGACAGAACAAGTGCCGGTGCAGCCCCATGACTGAACCAGTGCCGATGCCATCCCCGTTACTGAACCATCCCCGGTGCCGCCTTCCTGTGACCGAACCAGCGCCAGTGCCATCCCCGTTACTGAACCAGCACCAGCGCCGCCTTCCTGTGACTGAAACCCAAAAGCTGCTAGGAAAATAATGTTAATTTTCTCCCTGCAGTGTACGGCTAAGTGCGGGCTCCGGGCAGGTTAGTAATGCTAATAACGTGCAGATTAACCCAATATCTGCATGTTAATAGCGTTTTTTCTGGTGACAGGTTCCCTTTCCAGGAGAATTATTTGAAAGCTTTACATGAGCACAACAGTATTATGTGAGCGCTATATCAGCAGTATTACATTCACACCATATGGCGGTATGCTAACATTATATTTATTTTCTTCTCATCTGTCCTGGCCACTTTTTCTACAATACCAGCTCTGCACTTACATAAAGTGAACACTTTCGATGCCATGTGTGTCAACATTTGCCAATACCATACCGAGGGCACCGTATGGCGGCACTCTGCAGGCGCACACAGTCTCATGCTCTAATATACATTTTTAGCTCCTCACATGTAGTACAGATGGAAAGTGTCTCCATTAATGGCTTTTTTACGTCATTTTTATAAGGTAAAGTGATCCAGGAGACAGAGCACTTCGAGAAACCTTCTAATGTACTGTCACACGCTGATAGCATTGCGATGAGTTCCATTTGTGTAAAACACGTGTTTGCTGTTGCCGTAATTACACGCACATATGAAAATCATTGCAGACATGAGTCAATAGAGCAGCCGGATCACATCCAGATGAAATGGCTAGGTTACCGGGATCAGAGGATCCGCACTCCCAGCACGCCGCTATCTCCTGCCCATTCATCTGTAGCTACAATCCGCCCCATAAGCTCCGCACATGGCGCATCCCGCGGTGTTCTGTGCACGGGTCAATACATCTGCTATTAATATTCTGCAGGAAACACTGGAGCTCATTGAGATCCAAATTATTCCATAGGTTACTATAGGTGCGAGAAATAGGATCCATGAACTGTCTTGATATGTCAATCTTAGGAAATACTAATATGTTTTCCAAAAAAATACCAATTCCGCATTTTCTGTTCCTAGAACTCTGTTCTTGCTGTTCCCCTTGGGATTGTACGAATAAATTGCCAATTGGGCGCTGCACCATGTTCACAGAGTTTTTTGAAGCAGACAAATCCAATGGGTTTTTAAAGCATAAACCACTTCAAGAAATACTTACCGGTATTTTTTTAAAGAAATTTTTGGAGAAGTTTTTCTTCTCCTAAGGAGTTTTTCTGTAGACTTTTCATTGGACGGGGTGTAGTTTGAAGATTCCAACAGGATCCTCTTCAAAGAAGTGACAGGCAATTTTTTTTTTTTCCAGTAGGCATTTTTCCAAACCTTTTCACTGTCTTCAGAAAAAAATTAAAAACTCCAAAAACTCCTCATTTGTACCGTAAAAGTGGATTTTCCATAAATAGGAGGTTTTTCAGACGGCCAGTTTTCAAAAAATTCTATCTGAACATAGTCTTACCGTTTTCCCTGCCGCTAAGTTAGAATGTGGGGGAACACAGAGATTGGTAACACCCTGTTTTCAATGTCTTTGTGTATTTACAGGAGGAATAACAGAGGTACGGTACACTGTAGAGTTATAAGAGAACATGCTCCAGAATTATGACCTTGTTCTTGACCTTGAGGAACACTAGGAGGAGATCTGACAAGTCCTCTTTAAGAATTGTAGCGCCCCATAGATCAACAAAAAATACGGCTGCCCAGACTGTCGATGTTGGCGCTGTCTCCCGGTTATCTCATGAGTCATGACCCCTGCAGCTAATCTACAGCCACTGATTGGTTGCAACCTTCACCATTCCATTTCTGGGGACATCCCCCATGACCGAATACTGAAAGGCTGCAGCCAGGAGACACAGCACCAACACCACTGGAATGGCGCCCGTCTGGGGGGTGATTATTGGGGGTACCAGAGTCCGTTCTTGGAATAGGAGTGAGACTATACTGTTGGACCCCCAGAGATCAGCAAGTTAGCCCCTATTTCAGATAACTTGTGATTATGGGAAAACTCTTTAAAACCACTATATACACCATTACTGTCTTAGTTTGCATGTGCACAGTGTCCATACTGAGGAACCTTTAACCGTCCATGGGGAACTCTATGGAGCTTTGTGTATCACTTTATTATAAGGACATAGTGCTTTAAAATAATGTGTCCAATGGAACATGTCACAGATATCTGTACGACTCCTGAGACAAGGAGCTGTAAAGACCCCCATTGAAGTCTACGGATGCAACGCTACAGTTCCACTAACTTGTACGTATGTGCCGCCGTGTGCACAAGACCTTCTATATAAACAGTGAAAATGTGGAAGTCTTCCACAGTGCAATCCAGGGGTGGACATTCCATTGGTGCAACTGTGCAGTAGCACGGGGGTCCAAAAGGTAAGGGGGGCCCAAATCAACCTCCAAAGCAGGTGGAATTGTGCATTGGACTGCAAAGGGCCCATATACTGTTCTTACACGGGGCCCTCTCCTGATCATACATCATCCTGAAGCACAGAACAATATGACAGACCAAAGTGGACATTACCGGTCAAACACAGCAGTCGAAAAGCCAACTACCAATATCCATTACGAGCCACCACAGCTGATACCAAAGAATGACATGCAATGTCATACATTAATCTCCATCTGTATCATAACTGCTCTCATATGAAAGAGCAAATAAACTTTTTTTTTTAATAATATTGTCCAGCATCTAAAATTATGAAACTTTATTAATCACTTAATTTGGAGATTACATCATTCCTGTAAAAAAATACATTAAAGGGGCTTCCGAACCTCGGCTTTTTCCCAATTGGTTTCCCTGCCTTCAGCTGCATTGATATTTATGTACTGATTTGGAGTACAGATGATGGCAGTGATGGGTCAGCTCTGCCCTTGTGTATCACTAATTCTGGGGATAACCTGCTATAGGAGATTGCTCTGATCAGCACAACATTCAGAGGAGGACACAGGCGCTGACCTCTCACTGCCATCATCCGTACTCCAAATTCGTACCTTCGAATATCAATGTATCTAAAGACAGGCAAATAATGGAAGCCACTCACATGCACTTTTTTTTTATAAAGGAATGAAGACAAACCTTTAATAAATTGATTTGCAATAACTTTTCATGCAAAATTAAAGTTTAATCACTCTTTAATTTATTTCCCAAAAATCCAAATTACTCAAAATTCAGAAATGTCTAAAAGCATTCCTCTACACAATATAATATTCATCCGTTTGCACATAGTCAAGAAAGTGTCAATCATGAAAGTATTTTTGACTCATCCAGCAAGCTACACAAGGTCTAATAACATTGGCCTACCTCCATAACGAGCTCTCCAGGACCTTCCCCGTGTCGGCATGATAGTACTTGGTCAGTATGAGGATGACCTGTAGAAGAGACACAGATATTAATACAGCAGAATTATTAAGGGCCAGCAAGGTGGACAACATGAACTGTCGAGGTTGTGTGTCATGTACAGATAAGAAAATATTTTGACATTCGGATTAACCAGATTCGACAAATTTTTCTAGAAAATTCGATCTTCGAAAAATTAATTCTAAAATACTGCAAAACCCCCAATTGCCCTGTAAATCACATATGACATTATTCTTTTCTTCATTCACTATCTATCTGTACAGTGAGATGTGACATCATCTCTCTATCCAGAGTCACCACAAAATGGCTGCTGCATTCCCTGCCACGGCTTTTATGCAGGCTATGATAGTATGTTCTGATTGGCTGTGCTATATCGTGTGATGTGATTGCTGTAAGGTATTATGGGAAAGCTCATCCCAGGTCATGTGATCATTCACCGGTCGATGCAATCTTCTGCAATGTGTAAAACATCAAATAGAATTGCAGCTCTGGGGGAATTTGCAGGGTTCAGCGATTTCCTAAAGCTTTGGTACAAACTTCATTCACATCTAATCAATTTGGTCATCTCTAATGTCATGTAAATGCAGTAAATCAGAAGCCTCCAAAATATACCAGGGTGGCCCTCTGAGTGCGGACAGAACCCCCTATAGACCCAGTCAATCAGACTATAATAACACCCAAAGGTCTAGAAGACACCCCACATTTGGAAGTGACTGTGGTGCGATCTCCCGGCACTGAGTACTTTTCTTATGGGATAATTTTCGCTTTACTGTATCTATTAGATCTTATTGACATGTTCAATGTGTACAATAGAAATTCGAGGTAGATGTGTCCATATTCTGTATAGATGAAGAATGGGCCCTCCGAATATTTTTCTGGTGGGCCAGAGGTTGAAACTAAGCCAAAAAGTTTAGTATGAAAATAGCCAAATGTTCATCATATGTGCTAGTTATATACCATAATTCTGACCCACGGAGCAATAACTGCTGATATTCCTGTCTGGTGTTGACAGCCTGTCATCAGGTTCTGACCCAGACGCAAAAAATCCATAGTGCTATGGCAGCATGTGCAGCTGTCAATGGTTTCATGGAGGAGTCCGTGAACCGTAGATAATTATGAATATGTTGAATTTGTAAAATAAAAATAACATGAGGTTGGGAAGTTTGCTGTGGGAGCTCGGCCTGAGAACCAGAACTGTTTCTGGCACTGCTATAATTCCAATGTAGAGGGGAAAAAAATCTAGTCTTCTATGTGTGTCAGGAGATCTCCCGCTCCTTGTCACCAGTCTCTGACAGCCGACACTCTCTGATCAGCAGTGGAGACTGGGCAATGGCAGTGGTAGAGACCACAATGGCAATTGCATTGGGTGCAAAATTCTTGGGGGTGCAATATTTCAAAATACAGTAATGTATTTTTATTATAATTTATTTTGAAATGTTGCACCACTAAGAAGTAACACATGCCCCAAACTTCTGGCCGGATGCCCTGGATTTCCAATCTAACGCCACATTTTTTACACCAACATAATGACAATGCAGTTGAATACTGAGGTAGAGCAGGGAGCCATAGGTACCCTCCCCCACCACTGTTCTCCTTCTGGATCCTGTGATAGAGCAGGGAGCCATAGGTTCCCTCCCCACCACTGTTCTCCATCTGGATCCTGTGATAGAGCAGGGAGCCATAGGTACCCTCCCCACCACTGTTCTCCATCTGGATCCTGAGATAGAGCAGGGAGCCATAGGTACCCTCCCCACCACTGTTCTCCATCTGGATCCTGAGATAGAGCAGGGAGCCATAGGTACCCTCCCCCACCACTGTTCTCCATCTGGCACCTGTGTTAGAGCAGGGAGCCATAGGTTCCCTCCCCTACACTGTTCTCCTTCTGGATCCTGTGGTAGAGCAGGAAGCCATAGGTTCCCTCCCCCACTACTGATCTCCATATGAATCATGTGATAGAGCAGCGAGCCATAGGTTTACTGCCTCACCACGGTTCTCTATCTGGATTCTGTGGTAGAACAGAGTCATAGGTTCCATCCCCCACCACTCTTCTCCATCAGGATCCTGTGGTAGAGCAGGAAGCCATAGGTACCCTCCCCCATCACTGTTCTCCATCTGAATCCTGTGGTTGAGCAGCGAGCAATAGGTTTCCTGCCCCACCACTGTTCTCCATCAGGATCCTGTGGTAGAGCAGGAAGCCATAGCTTCCCTCCCCCACCACTGTTCTCCATCTGAATCCTGTGGTAGAGCAGGAAGCCATAGCTTCCCTCCCCCACCACTGTTCTCCATCTGAATCCTGTGGTAGAGCAGGAAGCCATAGCTTCCCTCCCCCACCACTGTTCTCCATCTGAATTCTGTGGTTGAGCAGGGAGCCATAGGTTCCCTCCCCACCACTGTTCTCCATATGAATCCTGAGGTACAGCAGGGAGCTATAGGTTCCCTCCCCACCACTGCTCTCCATCTGGACCCTTTGGTAGAGCAAGAAGCCATAGGTTCCTTCCCTCACCATTGTTCTCCATCCTGTGCACCTACACCCTAAAAGACGTCAGCATCCAGGTGGTACCATGATGTTACTGCATTGCGATGTCTGTGCAGGACCACTCTGTATGCAAGGGTTAATAAGACTTAGTTGCTTCAATTAATTAAGTATAAAATTTATATTTTTGCGCTGGTGGCACAAAGGTGGCGCTATTATATTAGGAGGGGCACCATCACTTGTATAGGGGACTCTAAGGGGACATTAATATTTTCTGAAGGAGCACTCAGGGGACCCTGGGAACCATGCTATGCCACTGAAGCTGGGCAAATATCACCCGATTCCTCAACAAATCATCTCACAAAATGGTAGAGATAAGACCCCTGCACTATACTCTTTTCATGATTTTGGAAAGAGTATCTGTTGAAGGGGCTTAAAGAGTGAAGGGCATTTTATTTATTTATATAATTAAATCAGTAGTACATGTGAAACTAAGAAACCGTGCAATATATCTTATCAGTGAAATCGGCTTCTTTCTCCGCTAGGACTGATATTTGATTCTCAATTGATTGGTAAAATCTGTCTACCATGAATAGAGAGGGGAGAGAAGAGAAGGGAGGAGCTAGAGGCAAAGCTCCTCCCTTCGGCATAGAACCTTATCAGCACCAACTGTCATCTCCTCTCTCAGGACTGTAACATTCTGTCTTTCCAGAATACAGATTTTTCTCCGGGAATCAATAACTTTGACAATGAAAGATCAGTCTAGAAGGAAAAAGAAGTAAAGTTCTCTGATAAGATATATTACAAATTTGCTTATTTTTATGCATACTATTGGAATATGAAATAAAAACTAAAATGATGATACTCTTTAACGGAATTCTCCATAACTGCAATTTAGGTTCTATTCTTGGGACAGGTCATAACTGTTTCATTGGTAGCGGTCTTGGCTATAGGACCCCCACTGATCAGCACAATGAAAAGTGAGTGAGTATACCGTAATTTACGTGAACTGCTCATGACATTAATCTGAATCTCCTACACCTGCCAGTTATGAAGACGCAGGGGCTTTTATTGGATGTTGGACAATATACACAATAACACATTAATAACAGGTAAAATACTGACCAAATACTGAACGTGTGAACGTGACCTAAAACTGGACATAAAAGCATAGAACTCCAGATAGTACATGTCCTCTTGTTCCAATTGTCCTCCTGCTGTGAGGAACATGCTATTATTACGGGTACTTATTGTACTGCATATGAGTTTTCAGCTGCTATTCGGCTTTATTTTCTAATAAGGATATTCTAATAATAGATAAAGAATTAGAGTCGGCACTGAACAATGTATTCTTATTCTTGTGCTCTTCAGAAATGGGACATGTATGTCCAGATAGAGCTCCGCATGTAAGTGTGGATGTACATGGGTATATATATATATATATATATATATATATATATATATATATATATATATATATATATACATATACCGTCTTCACATTATTACAGTTCTGCCAGGATCAATATATAGAAAAAAAAAAAGAGATTCTGTCTATGTGTGTACCCGGAGGTGTCTATTTTGCCCCCTCTTCCTTTTCGCCAACCCCCGGCACAGACCTTGCTGAAAGAACTTTCCCATATTGTCCCACTAGCAGTAGAAACCGTGTTAAGTCCTCATCAGCCAAATCTGTGAAATGTTATACACTCAATATAGTCAAAGGAAATCCCACAATGTATAAGAGATACGTTTAGAGGGAAATACTGGGCGTACTAAGCCAGAACATCTATGAAAGGATCAGCTTTTACAAAAGGAGCCCTAAGCATAGTAGGGACCAACTTAGGCCGGCGCCACACTAAACATATGAAAAATCAGTCCGAGTCTCCCTGCCGAGAGTCTCACAAGTGTTCTCCGTATGGTCATCTGTGTGTAACCCGTTTGCAATGCGATGATGCGATTTTCTCGCACCTATGTATCCGTATGATGTGCGTATGGCTTTACATTTCTCACTGCTTTTCCCCATTGAATTAAATTGGTCAATGGGCTGAACAAAGGAACCTAACTTATCTAATAGGTGCAGGAAAGAAAATCTGCAACATTAAAAACTCACCAAATAATCATTGTGGGAACTTAACCCCTTCATGACCTTGCCGTTTTTTGCAATTCTGACCAGTGTCCCTTTATGAGGTAATAACTCAGGAACGCTTCAACGGATCCTAGCGATTCTGAGATTGTTTTTTCGTGACATATTGGGCTTCATGTTAGTGGTAAATTTAGGTCGATAATTTCTGAGTTTATTTGTGAAAAAAACGGAAATTTGGCAAAAATTTTGAAATTTTCGCAATTTTCACATTTTGAATTTTTATTCTGTTAAACCAGAGAGTTATGTGACACAAAATAGTTAATAAATAACATTTCCCACATGTCTACTTTACATCAGCACAATTTTGGAAACAAATTTTTTTTTGCTAGGAAGTTATAAGGGTTAAAATTTGACCAGTGATTTCTTATTTTTACAACAAAATTTACAAAACCATTTTTTTTCGGGACCACCTCACATTTGAAGTCAGTTTGAGGGTTCTATATGGCTGAAAATACCCAAAAGTGACACCATTCTAAAAACTGCACCCCTCAAGGTGCTCAAAACCACATTCAAGAAGTTTATTAACCCTTCAGGTGTTTCACAGCAGCAGAAGCAACATGGAAGTAAAAAATGAACATTTAACTTTTTAGTCACAAAAATGATCTTTTAGCAACAATTTTTTATTTTCCCAAGGGTAAAAGGAGAAACTGGACCACGAACGTTGTTGTCCAATTTGTCCTGAGTACGCTGGTACCTCATATGTGGGGGTAAACCACTGTTTGGGCGCACGGCAGGGCTCGGAAGGGAAGGAGCGCCATTTGACTTTTTGAATGAAAAATTGGCTCCAATCTTTAGCGGACACCATGTCGCGTTTGGAGAGCCCCCGTGTGCCTAAACATTGGAGCTCCCCCACAAGTGACCACATTTTGGAAACTAGACCCCCCAAGGAACTTATCTAGAAGCATAGTGAGCACTTTAAACCCCCAGGTGCTTCACAAATTGATCCGTAAAAATGAAAAAGTACTTTTTTTTCACAAAAAAATTATTTTAGCCTCAATTTTTTCATTTTCACATGGGCAACAGGATAAAATGGATCCTAAATTTTGTTGGGCAATTTCTCCTGAGTACACCGATACCTCACATGTGGTGGTAAACCACTGTTTGGGCACATGGTAAGGCTCGGAAGGGAAGGAGCGCCATTTGACTTTTTGAATGAAAAATTATCTCCATCGTTAACGGACACCATGTCGCGTTTGGAAAGCCCCTGTGTGCCTAAACATTGGAGCTCCTCCACAAGTGACCCCATTTTGGAAACTAGACCCCCCAAGGAACTCATCTAGAGGCATAGTGAGCACTTTAAACCCCCAGGTGCTTCACAAATTGATCCGCAAAAATGAAAAAGTACTTTTTTTTCACACAAAATTTCTTTTAGGCCGGTTTCACACGTCAGTGGCTCCGGTACGTGAGGTGACAGTTTCCTCACGTACCGGAGACACTGACACACGTAGACCCATAAAAATCAATGCATCTGTTCAGATGTCATTGATTTTTTGCGGACCGTGTGCGGACCGTGTCTCCGTGTGCCAAACACGGAGACATGTCAGTGTTCGTGGGAGCGCACGTTTTACACGGACCCAATAGAGTCAATGGGTCCGCGTAAAACACGGACCTCACACGGACATTCTCCGTCTGGGGTCCGTGTGCGTGCCGGAGACAGCGCTACAGTAAGCGCTGTCCCCCCCACATGGTGCTGAAGCCGCGATTCATATCTTCCCTGTAGCAGCGTTTGCTATAGAGAAAATATGAAGAATAGTGTTAAAAATAAAGATTTAGGTGTCCGCCGCCCTCCCACCCCCTGTGCGCCCCCCCGCTGGTCAGAAAATACTTATCCGGGTCCCCCATCGGCTGTCGCTCCTTCCTGGTCTGGCCGCGCCTCCTACTGTATGCGGTCACGTGGGGCCGATCAATTACAATCATGAATAGTCGGCTCCGCCCCTATGGGAGGTGGAGCCACATATTCATGACTGTAAATGATCGGGCCCACGTGACCGCATGCAGGAGAAGCCGCGGCAAGACCAAGAAGGAGCGACAGCCGACGGGGGACCCGGGTAAGTATTTTCTGACCAGCGGGGGGGCGCACAGGGGGTGGGGGGGCGGCGGACACCTAAATCTTTATTTTTAACACTATTCTTCATATTTTCTCTGCAGCAAACGTTACTGCAGAGAGGATATGAATCGCAGCTTCAGCACCATGCAGAGTGGGTACCACACGCTCCGTGTGGTACCCACTCGCCATACGGGCGGCACACGTGTGCCGCAGGTATGGCCTCCGTGAGTTCCCAGGCACACGGACACGGATAACTCCGGTACCGATTTATTCCGGTACCGGAATTATCTGGACGTGTGGGACAGCCCTTAGCCTCAATTCTTTCATTTTCACATGGGCAACAGGATAAAATGGATCCTAAAATTTGTTGGGCAATTTCTCCTGAGTATGCCGATACCTCATATGTGGGGGTAAACCACTGTTTGGGTGCACGGCAAGGCTCGGAAGGGGAGGCATGCCATTTGACTTTTTGAATGGAAAATTAGCTCCAATCGTTAGCGGACACCATGTCGCGTTTGGAGAGCCCCTGTGTGCCTAAACATTGGAGCTCCCCTACAAGTGACCCCATTTTGGAAACTAGACCCCCCAAGGAACTTATCTAGATGCATAGTGAGCACTTATAACCCCCAGGTGCTTCACAGAAGTTTATAACGCAGAGCCGTGAAAATAAAAAAATAATTTTTCTTTCCTCAAAAATGATTTTTAGCCCAGAATTTTTTATTTTCCCAAGGGTAATAGGAGAAATTGGACCCCAAATGTTGTTGTCCAGTTTGTCCTGAGTACGATGATACCCCATATGTGGGGGTAAACCACTGTTTGGGCGCACGGCAGGGCTCGGAAGGGAAGGCACGCCATTTGGCTTTTTGAATGGAAAATTAGCTCCAATCATTAGCGGACACCATGTCGCGTTTGGAGAGCCCCTGTGTGCCTAAACATTGGAGCTCCCGCACAAGTGACCCCATTTTGGAAACTAGACCTCCCAAGGAACTAATCTAGATGTGTGGTGAGCACTTTGAACCCCCAAGTGCTTCACAGAAGTTTATAACGCAGAGCCATGAAAATAAAAAATAATTTTTCTTTTCTCAAAAATGATTTTTTAGCCCACAATTTTTTATTTTCCCAAGGGTAATAGGAGAAATTGGACCCCAAAAGTTGTTGTCCAGTTTCTCCTCAGTACGATGATACCCCATATGTGGGGGTAAACCACTGTTTTGGCACACGTCGGGGTTCGGAAGGGAAGTAGTGACGTTTTGAAATGCAGACTTTGATGGAATGCTCTGCGGGCGTCAGGTTGCGTTTGCAGAGCCCCTGATGTGCCTAAACAGTAGGAACTCCCCACAATTGACTCCATTTTGGAAACTAGACCCCCAAGGGAACTTATCTAGATGTGTAGTGAGCACTTTGAACCCCCAAGTGCTTCACAGAAGTTTATAACGCAGAGCCGTGAAAATAAAAAATGTGTTTCCTTTCCTCAAAAATATTTTTTTAGCCCAGAATTTTTTATTTTTGCAAGGGTAATAGGAGAAATTGGACCCCAAAAGTTGTTGTCCAGTTTCTCCTGAGTACGATGATACCCCATATGTGGGGGTAAACCACTGTTTGGGCACATGCCGGGGCTCGGAAGGGAAGTAGTGACGTTTTGGAATGCAGACTTTGATGGAATGGTCTGCGGGCATCATGTTACGTTTGCAGAGCCCCTGATATGCCTAAACAGTAGAAACCCCCCACAAGTGACCCCATTTTGGAAACTAGACCCCCCAAGGAACTTATCTAGATGTGTGGTGAGCACGTTCAACCCCCAAGTGCTTCACAGAAGTTTACAACGCAGAGCCGTGAAAATAAAAAATCATTTTTCTTTCCTCAAAAAAGATGTTTTAGCAAGCAATTTTTTATTTTCACAAGGGTAACAGGAGAATTTGGACCCCAATATTTGTTGCCCAGTTTGTTGTGAGAACGCTGATACCCCATATGTGGGGGTAAACCACTGTTTGGGCACACGTCAGGGCTCGGAAGGGAAGTAGTGACATTTGAAATGCAGACTTTGATGGAATGGTCTGCGGGCGTCACATTGCATTTGCAGAGCCCCTGATGTGCCTAAACAGTAGAAACACCCCACAAGTGACCCCATTTTGGAAACTAGACCCCCCAAGGAACTTATCTAGATGTGTGGTGAGCACTTTCAACCCCCAAGTGCTTCACAGAAGTTTATAACGCAGAGCCGTGAAAATAAAAAATAATTGTTCTTTCCTCAAAAATTATGTTTTAGCAAGTAATTTTTTATTTTTGCAAGGGTAACAGGAGAAATTGGACCCCAACAGTTGTTGCCCAGTTTGTCCTGAGTACGCTGGTACCCCAAATGTGGGGGTAAACCACTGTTTGGGCGCACGTCGGGGCTTGGAAGGGCGGGAGCACCATTTGACTTTTTGAACGCAAGATTGGCTGGAATCAATGGTGGCGCCATGTTGCGTTTGGAGACCCCTGATGTGCCTAAACAGTGGAAACCCCTCAATTCTAACTTCAACACTAACCCCAACACACCCCTAATCCTAATCCCAACTGTAGCCATAACCCTAATCACAACCCTAACCCCAACACACCCCTAACCACAACCCTAACCGCAACACAACCGTAACCCTAATTCCAACCCTAATCCTAACACTAATCCAAACCGTAACCCTAATCCCAACCCTAACCACAACTGTAACCCCAACACACCCCTAACCCTATCCGTAACCCTAACCACAAGCCTAATCTTAACCCTATTTCAAACCCTAGCCCTAATTCCAACCCTAACTCTAATTTCAACCCTAACCCTAAGGCTATGTGCCCACGTTGCGGATTCGTGTGAGATTTTTCCGCACAATTTTTGAAAAATCTGCAGGTAAAAGGCACTGCGTTTTGCCTGCGGATTTACAGCAGATTTCCAGTGTTTTTTTGTGCGGATTTCACCTGCGGATTCCTATTGAGGAACAGGTGTAAAACGCTGCGGAATCCGCACAAAGAATTGACATGCTGCGGAAAATACAATGCAGCGTTTCTGCACGGAATTTTCCGCACCATGGGCACAGCGGCCCATCCGCTGCCAATCCGCTGCAGATCCGTGGCCGATCCGCTGCGGATCCGCGGCCGATCCGCTGCGGATCCGCGGCCGATCCGCTGCCGATCCGCGGCCGATCCGCTGCCGATCCGCGGCCGATCCGCTGCCGATCCGCGGCCGATCCGCTGCGGATCCGCGGCCGATCCGCTGCCGATCCGCGGCCGATCCGCTGCGGATCCGCGGCCGATCCGCGGCCGATCCGCTGCGGATCCGCGGCCGATCCGCTGCCGATCCGCTGCGGATCCGCGGCCGATCCGCTCTGTGTGCACATGCCATAACCCTACCCCTAACCCTACCCGTAACCCTAACCCTACCCCTAACCCTACCCCTAGTTCTAACCCTAGTTCTAACCCTAACCCTAGTGGAAAAAGAAAAAAAAATATTTTCTTTATTTTATTATTGTCCCTACCTATGGGGGTGATAAAGGGGGGGGGTTTATTTATTATTTTTTTATTTTGATCGCTGTGGTAGAACCTACCACAGCGATCAAAATGTACCTGTAATGAATCAGCCAGCCGGCAGATTCGGCGGGCGCACTGAGCATGCGCCCGCCATCTTGGAAGATGGCGGCGCCCAGGGAGAAGACGGACCGACTTCGGGAGGCTCGGTAAGTATGAGGGGGTGTTGGGGGGTTTGGATCGGAGCACAAGGGGGGGGATCGGAGGACGGGGGGAGCGGACAGGAGCACGGGGGAGCGGACAGGAGCACGGGGGAGCGAACAGGGGGACGGAGGGGGGTACCGGACAGAACGGAGGACTGGGGAGGAGATCGGGGGCGGTGGGGGGGGCCAGAACATGATTTCCAGCCATGGCAGATGCTATTGCAGCATCGGCCATGGCTGGATTGCAATATTTCACCATTTTCATAGGTGAAATATTGCAAATTGCTCTGATTGGCTGTTGCACTTTCAACAGCCAATCAGAGCGATCGTAGCCACGTGGGGGCAAAGCCACCCCCCCTAGGCTGAAGTACAACTCCCCCTCTCCCTGCAGATCGGGTAAAATAGGAATTAACCCTTTCACCCGATCTGCAGGGATGCGATCATTCCATGACGCCACATAGGCGTCATGGGTCGGGAAGGGGTTAACCTTAAACTGGGCAAAAGAGCCAAAAATATGGCGTCTTTGAATTTGATGCTAGACCCATTTCTGAGCGGCTGTCAGTCAGTGTCGGGGGCGCAGTTACAGCCGACACACGCCGAACCCACTTCTATGACTGAAAGCCAAACGCTGCCGGATGGATTATTTCCTCCCAGCAGTGGGGCTCTCAGTGTGTGAACGCACGGTGTCAGAACCCTATTAACCTGCCGATAAACCCAATTTTGTGTGAACAATATGGCACAAAATCCTCCCGTAAAAAAAATAAAGATAAAAAAAATTGGTGTAACCCCCAAAAAAAGAATAATAGGGTCCTCAGACTAGACATTCTAAAAATGCATCAATTTTATCACAGTGGTTCATGTGACTTCTTGAACTTGGTGCATCTTTAGACACTAATTTTATATAACCTGTTATTTTCTACCAATAATTTACACCAAAATTTTCAGGACAATTGTGTTGAATTTCGTGCCTTGCCTATTTCTATATATGCCTCGACTTTTTTTTCCATTTTGGCCATGCTCCTTTTTCAAAGAGAGCTTAAAAAAAAAGTGTTGATAATAGTGATGAGCGAGTATACTCGTTACTCAAGATTTCCTGAGCATGCTCGGGGGTCATCCGAGTACTTTTTAGTGCTCGGAGATTTTGTTTTTTTTCCTGCAGCTGAATGATTTACATCTGATAGTCAGCTTGATTACATGTGGGGATTCCCTAGCAACCAGGCAACCCCCACATGTACTTATACTGGCTAATAGCTGTAAATCATTCAGCTGCGGGGATGAAAAGTAAATCTCCAAGTACTAAAAAATACTCGGAGGACCCCCGAGTTCATCACTAGTTGATAACAATTAAATTGACACTAGGCATGTACCTCAGTTTTTGAGTCAAATTACTGTACATCTAAATTCTGATGAATTTTGCCTAGAAAAATCTCCACTGATGCACTGAGAAGAGAGGGGGCACTATAGCAAAAATCACAAAGTGCCTTCTATTGGGGTGTTGGGTTGTGCCATCCAGAACAGAAGGGACCTTTGGGACCAGTCCTGGACTGGGCGGCCAAGAACCGACCAGTAACATTGACTCTGGTGGCCCACTCTTCAGCTACATGCAAATATCATTACCCTCATTCACATACTTGTATATGTTTCTATATAATAATAAATGGGATCGTTTGAATGTTGAGATGATGCCCTTGTCTGTACATACAGAAACAAATGTGTTGTGCCGTCTACTTCTCATATAGGTGGAATGGAGTGCGCATTCCTTCATGGGTGGCCTACCGGAGGATTCTCCTGTTCTCCTGTGGGTCAGTCCAAGCCTGTTTATTATTATTATTATTTATTTATTCAATTAGTTAGGGGAACCTTGCACAATAGCAAAGGAGAGGGAGCTAAACAAGATGGGGCCCCCTCTTTCCAGGGACCCAAAAGCAGCCTTTCGCCCTTGAACATTTTCAACTTATATAATACTAAATAAGAAATTGTAGTCAATAAAATGAGATGCATCGGCCATTACTGCCTAATCCACGTATGTGATTAAATTGTCTAACGCCACTCGAGCTTTTTGTGGATGGAAATACAAAGACATTAGCATATAAATAGATTTACAATTTAAAACGATGTGCTCTATTTTTCTTGTCTTTTAAGAAATAGAGATAACCACTCCTGAATCTGCAAAGTGGAGCATTTGGATAAATATACAGCCACTAATCAAAGGGAACTTTGTTATTCCCATCCAATGTGTTTGCATGCATTGAAATATGAAATTAGCTCTTGTTTGCCCTGGAAGACTGCGGCGAGCCTTGAATGATGCGCTCCGATTTCTTTGTCCTCAGAAGTTACAATGGTTTTCTAAGCAAATGTCACAACATTTGGAAAGTTCAAAAAAAGACAGTAATTAGATGCATGCAGTAAGAAATTCCGGGATTATATATGGCACTATTATTATCATTAGTAGTAGTAATAATGTAGAGTTCACTTTGGTGTACAAGCGTTGTGGTCCAGAAGATGTGAATAAAGTAAAACTTCTAATGTAACTATCCAAAATTGCAGTAAAAAAAATCAGTCTTCTCAATGTTTCTCTAAAAAAAATTTGCAAATTGCCTCTTCAGGAAGAGGACATAAACTCTAATGCCAACTATTGGAAGTAGCAATCGTAAAAGTCATTATTGACCCTTTAATGAGCCTTGTCACATGGCCAAGGATAAAAGTCCTCTCTAATTTTCATATTTGGTTTCCCAGAGGGGAATTGCATGGCCTAAAAGTCTCCTTACCCAGGCATGTCACTCTCCACAAGGAGAAATGTTACCCCTTAGACCCCAATCAGAGGCCAAGATCTTACACTATGCACTAAGGAAGGGCAATAAACCCGAAACATAAGTCTGCGCCCAATCAGAGATGGTGTCACTGACCCAAAGATGTTGATGAAGTCAGAGATCAGCCATGGCCCAGACTTCTTCATGTTCAATTCATACGAAGGCGGGAAGAGTGAAGCTGATTGGGCGCCGGGCACTACGTATCATAACACCGCACAAGAGTCCCGGGACGGAGCCGTTGCTGGAGGTGAATATAAGCTCTTATGTTTTATCGGGGGCCAAACATTTAGATCAAGAAGGGGTTGTCCTAGTAGTGGACAAACCCTTTAAAGAATGACATAAGTTAGAAATAACTAATGGTAAATGTAAAAATACATAATAAAATCACAAAATATTAAAACAGAAACATTTCCAAGATAATAAAATTAAAAACATTAAAAATCAAAACATCACAAAATAGTACAAAAAAGATCCGAAAAAAAAATGATTATACAATGGAAAAATGCCAAAGCAATAATATATGAAAAAGCGACAAAATAATACAAAAGAATTACTGTATATATAAATATATATATATATATATATATATATATATATATATATATATATATATATATATATATATACAGAAAGCTGGCAAATTAGCACACAAGAAAAATTTGAAAATCAGCAACAAAAAATAAGACAAAATGGTACAACAGAAAAAATATATCTTAAATAATAACTGTTCCCCATGTGTTATTATCATTGAACTTTTGTCCTATAATAAAAGGAGATAATTGTACTCCTGTGTCCGGCTCCCTGTAGATTGATATTATCCTTGCACCATAGAGCTGTGTTTTCCACATTAGTGGATGATCTGTAGCGTGAGGACGCTTTGCAGCATGTTTTGTTTTTGACGCTGAGGATCAGAGCAGGGCTGGTAGCAGCAGAAGAGCAGACAGGACAAGGCACTTGCTACACAGATGTTTTTATTCTCACATGCTCTTAGGATTACATGCAGGAGTCATTTCTTTATGTGCCGAGCACAGGAGATTAGTTTCATAGCTTTATGTGTTATTATCGCTACCGACTATGATTGTCACGTGATTTACCATGGTGAAGGGTGAGACAAGATATATGTGACCACATTCAATGACGGTAAAGGGGTTGGGTCATGGTGAACCCAGCAGTCGAAAGTGGTGTCAAACCTTTAGTTTTCTAACAAATACCAAATATTGGGAAGAGTCACTTTGTGATGTGGAAAAATTCAGCATATTCCCAGCAGATTATTCGGTTATTTTTTCTGGTTTAACTGTAATGATGGATAGTCAATACATATACACTCCGCAACATTGACATTGTAACACCATGAAAGAATAGTCGTCAAATTTTTTAAATATTTTCAAAATATCACAATTTATTCAGTAGGACATATTATAGCCACACACAGAAATCTCCGCTCTTAGAGTCTTGGCTGCTATCATTGAGGCTATTAATGGTTTTCTGAGAAATGATCTGCCACTCTGAATGCACTTGAACAAATAATCAAGATCCTCCGCTGGCAGCTCCTTTTATAATTGCTATCAATGACTTCCAAGAAGTGGTAGATTGAAGACAAGTCTAGAGATGCTGCAAGCTGTAGTAGCAGATCATGTGGACTGCATTGTGGGGAGTCCCGCCTGGCCATGCCCAAAGTCATGCGATCCTTCTCTAGACAATGTAATCTTCTTAAATCCCCAAAATTCAAAGGAACCTCATCTGGGCGTAATCAGTGAAGCTCATATAGGCTCCCGTTGTTCGAATGTCATAAGATTGTCATCTTGGAGTACTAGTCTTTATATAGGCGGGAAGTGCTCCCCGTCAAACAACCCTTTCATGCCAATAATATATGAGCCGTGGTTTATTTATTATCCATTAGACATACAGTGGAATATGTATAAAAGTGCTGATGGCCTCCTGACACCACCGGCGTCCTTAGTCATAGCGTACTGTACATCACAAATAAGGTAGGTGAAAAATAACTGGAGACCAATCACATAGCTACACTTCACAATTACTAGATCCACGTCCCAGATCCATCCATTTACAGTAACATATGAAAAAAATAACGGAGAGGGTTAATAGACCCTTTGGAGGTGGTGACCGGAGAAAGGACTTACGCATCGGAATTTGATATCTAGATACTCGATACCAAGATTTCCAACCGTAGAAATGATCACACATTTAATTATTGACAATTTCCATTAATAGTCATATTAAATAAGGTGACATAGTGATATACGCGAATGGATCCGAGACACGGGTGAAATTGTGGAGTGTAACTGTGCGAGTGCTCCAAGTTATTTTTAATCTGGTGTTGAAGTATGTCAAGAATATGGACGTCGGTGGCGTCAGAGGATTCAACACATACTACATTTATATTCTAAATAGAGCGCGGATCTTATAGGATGCTGAAATTGGCGAGAAAGTGTTGCTTGTTGTAGTCACGATGTTTTATTGAATTTTCTAAATGGGAAAAAGAAGCCCTTAACCAAATATGAGAAAATATTAAATCATAAGTACATCTAAATATATGGATTTGATACGTCTGCTATAACTAGGTATAGGTTCCTCTATTAGATAGATTGACTGATAGATACTTAATAGATAGATATAAGATAGATAGATAGATAATAGATTGATAGATATAGCAGATCTATCAATCTATCAATCAGAAAGGGCAGATAGTTATAGTAGATAAATAATACAATAGATCGAATACATAGATAGATACAGTAGTTTTCTAAGTATCCATCTGTCATACAGTAACTAATACCTATCCATCAATTCAGCCTATTTTATTAATCTGTCTACTATAACTATCAATCTGCTCTCTATCTGATAGATAATTAGTTACAGTAGATAAATAGATATGAGATGCATAGATAGATAGATGACATAGATAGATAAATAGCTCAATCTATCTAGTGTATCTATGTCTATCTAATATCCATCAATCTATCTATATATCTATCCATATAATTTCTATCATCTATCAATCATTATCTATCTATTCAATCTATTGCATAGACCTGTCTACTGTAGCTGTCTACTCTATCTGCTTCCCAGCAGCAGCTCACACTTGTATTAAACGTGTTCACCAAACAAACACCTCACTGACTTCTTTTTGCAGAGCAGACTAACAAGCAGTTCTGCGTTTTCCAGTCTCAACACACTCCACACTGCTGAGCTAATTCAGCTGCTAATAGGCCTGTAAACCCCGGTGTAGATCACAGGATTTACTTTTTTCCCGCCAGGTTCTTTCGGTAACTCAAAAAACCCCTAGCCAATATCTCATCACATTAAACTCCTTCAGTAACCTAGTGTTACTCATACAGCTTACATTACTGACACATCCAGGACCTTACCACCTACTTATCTTCAAATCACCTCCATCTGGCCAAAGCCTCTGCCCAAAGCTGTCAATCAATAAACATTGTACCACTTAAATATCACTGATTGTGTGCACTTTAGGAGATCGGTTAAAGGAGCTTCCTCATCCTGCTCTCGGGCCAGTACAGGAAAATGAAATTCACCGGTTACATTATGTGAACTTGTTACCATATTCGACTCCTGGTGGCATAACGGACTATAGGTTGCTACAGATTTTACCCATAAGTCCCAGAGCAAAGGAAACTCTCATCCGATAACAATAGCATGCAAAATCTGCTCGACAATCCCTCCTTGGTGGGACACGGAACCACAGTTTGTGCGAATGTCCACTTGGGCTATGGGATAGTTCTTGGTTTCTCCATGGATACACCCCACTCCCAACATCTTCCCAGGGACTAACAGCTGCAAAAGTGTGGCATTTAATACAGAGGCTGCAAAAGCATTCAACCCCCTTGGCATTTTTCATGTATTTCTACTTCCCAACATGGAATTTCACAGGTTTTTTTTAAGTTGCTTGCACCAGTTTATTTAAAGAACATCCCTACAACATTTTGTTTCCTTTTTATTATTAAGCAAAAGCAAACATGACAAAATAACTGAAAACTTCACTGTGCATAACTATTCACCCCCTCAATTAAGTACTTTGTAGAGCCTCCTTTTCTGGAAATTACAGCTGCAAGTCATCTTGGATAAGTCTCTGTGAGCTTTCCACATCTGGCCACTGGGAATTTTGCCCATTCCACTAGGTAATACTGCTCCCGTTCCGTCAAGTTCCATGATTTCCTCTGGTCAACAGCAATCTTTAAGTCTGACCACAGATTCTGAATTGGAATGAAGTCTGAGCTTTGACTAGGCCTCTCCAGAACATTTACACGTTTCCCTGTAAAAAAAAATACTCAAGTGTTGCTTTAGCAGTATGCTTTGGGTCATTGTCTTGTTGGAGGGTGAACCTCCACCCCAGTCTCAAATCACTGATAGACTGAAATATGTTTTTCTCAAGAATATCCCTGAATTTCCACCATCTATCTTCCTCTTGACTCAGACCATTTTCCGTGTCCCTGCTGCTGAAAAACATCCTCACAGCATGATGCTGCCACCACCATGTTTCACTGTGGGGATGGTGTTCTTGGGGTGATGAGCTATGTTGGTTTGGCCCCAGAAATTGCATGTACCTGGTGGTCAAAAAATTCAATTTTGGTCTCATCTGACCACAGCTCCTTCTTTCATATATTTGGGTAGTCTCCCACTTGTTTTTTGGCAAACTCAAAATGAGACTTAAATTATTGTAAGTAAAGGCTTTTTTTCTGCCCACTCTTACATAAAGGCCACCTCTATGGAGTGTTTACTGTGGTCTTATGAACTAATACTCCACTCTGCTTGGGAAATCTGCAGCTCCTTCAGGGTTTCCTTTGGTCTCTGTGCTGCCTCTCTGATTATTGCCCTCCTTGCCCGGGCTGAGTTTTGGTGGGCGCCCTCTCTTGGCAGGTTTGTTGTGGTACCATGTTCTTTCAATTTGATGATAATGGATTTGATGGTGCTCTGGGGGATCATCAGAGAATGGGATATTTTTTTATAACCCAACCCTGACTTGTACTTCTCAACAACTTTGTCCCTGACTTGTTTGGAGATCTCCTTATAATCTTAATGGCGTTGTTTGGTTAGTGGCGCCTCTTGCTTAATGGTGTTGTAGCCTTTGAGAAAAGGTAAAGTACATATACACTGAAAGACAAGTGACACTTAGACTGAACTCCGGTGGACTTCTTTTCACTAAACGTGTAACTTATGAGGGTAATCGCTTGCACCAAAAATTTTTAAGTGCTTCATGTTAAAATGGGTGAATACACATGCATATGCCAATTTTTAGTTATTTGATCTGCATAATTTAATTTATGCCTTTATTCTTACTTCACCAAGTTAGACTGCTTAGTGCTGATGCATCACACACAAATTGAATTACAAAAATGTTTAAACACAGGTTGTAATTTAACAAAATGGGTAAAAAACCAAGGGGGCGAATACTTTTGCAAGCCACTGCAGGGTATCTAAACGTCCTGAGTCCAGTCACAGTAACACCATTCACCATCACCTGACAAAGCTGAGGTCCCTCACTAAGATAAGATAAGGGATGGTGTTGCACACGGGATATGCAAAAAATGAGAAGTGTCGGCCTATGGAGCAGTCCATCGGTTCTTGAACCATTGGATAATGGGCTGCTATATGACTCAGGGTCTGACACTTACAACACGAAATAGTACAAGATGTACCCCTTGTAACCAGCTCTTACCCTTCCTGGGTCCTTGTGCGCCCCTCAGGCGTGGACCCACTTATTTGGGTATCCCAGAAAAATGACCTCAGGCTCCCTTAATTGCTCAGGGAGTTCTCCACAGCCAAGTATCTTTCCGTGAGGCTCACAAGGTTATTTGCATTCTGGGGATTTCCTTGGACAATCCAGCTTTGCACGGACTTAGGTAGTAAGTGGATAAATCGGTCCACTGACAATCTTTCCCTTATCTGTGTAGGTCTCAGGCTTCAGCCATTTTTGTCCCAGGTGTAACCAGTCGAACATCTGGGACCAGGGAGGCTTATCGCTTTGGTAGCACCAGAGGTGTACCTGTTACCATGAAGGCCAGGGTGATGCCCAAACGTGCCATAATCTCCGTATTCATCTTACCATACTCCTTGGCAACCTGCAGAGCAAGCTCGTAGTAAGCTTTCTGCGGTTCCCCAGTAAGGTATGGAGCTAGAACCTCTGCCCATTACTCTAGTGGCAGTTTCTCCCTGTATGCCACCCTTTCAAAGTCAGTCGTGGCAGCCTCATCAACCTCGGAATTCCCAACAGCAGATCACACTTGTATTAAATGTGTTCACCAAACAAACACCTCTTTGTTTGGCTCCAGTGCGTCTCTCTTTGCAGTGCAGACTAACCAGCAGCTCTACCTTTCTCCAGTCTTAACACACTCCCCACTGCAGAGCTAACCCAGCTGCTGTAAATAGGCCTGTTTTTTTTTTTGGTTACTCAAAAACCTCAGACCCAAATCCAGTAACATTAAACCTTCTCAGTATCTAGAATTACTGGGACAGCTTACATTACCGACTCATATCTACCACCCAGGACCTTACCACCTGCTGTCTTACACTATCTGTATCTATCTATATCTATTCATCTATCTATATGCATCATTCTTGGGATCGGTAAGAGGTCCCACTGCCACTGTGAAAGCTTCTTTCTGCCTCTAGCCCTGGAGAACAGGACTGCAATATGTGGTATGGTCAGAGAGATGACCCTGCAAATAAGCCCAATTTTCAAGCTATATCTAGGACCCGGTGGAAGGACCATTTTGCTCATCGTAGTTTGTGTGCATTTATTGCTGAAATATTACTCCTGAAACATGACAACAAGCAGACGTGTTTTAGACGGAGGTCATAATGATACAAACAATCATTTTTTTCTAACTCTTGTTATTATTATTGAGAAGATTTGAAGGAGATCATTAAAAAAGTAAAGTTTCTCCGACGTGCCACATGGATGAGCGATGTACCAGTCACTGACTGCAGGAAAACTTTTCACAGTTTGTTAACTTTATGAGATGGCAGGCATGGTAATTGGATGTAGAACATATTGTTACAATACAAACTGTCAGCTCAATGCAAAACATTATCCCAGTATATGTAAATATGGTGAAATATGGAAAGGTTGTATGAAGGCTCACACTGACATAGCCTCTTTTTCTATTAGACCATTTTTTTTTTAAGATCAAAGTAAAAAACCATAAGGATCCCATTAACTGACATGGGATCCATCAAGTTTCCAATTTTTACTATGTAGAAACTGTAGAAAACATGACATTCCTTGTATGATGTTGCTCAGGCAGGACTCTACTTTATTTGCTTACAGTTAATAAAGTTGGTGTTGTATGAGATGATTTGTCAGCAAAATTACCGGTAACCTCAGATACACCGTCTTATCTAATATCCCATGTTATGTTCAATATACTTATAAAGAAATAGAAAATACTGAAAAATTCTGAAATATAAAAGAAGACGCGACAGTCTAAAAGACAAGATTACCAGGTGATATTTCCATTTTTTGCTAAGAAAATTAGCACAGCAGATTATGTTACACTACATGTTATAAAGGGGTTGTCCGGTCTTTGTGTGCATGGGACTGCAGACTTCTGAATCCTAAGAGCACACACTTCACACACTGTCAGCATTCTCCGATGTTGCCTGTAAGAGGGAACGGTTACGGTATACGGTATGTCAACATGTATTTGCTACTTCCGGCCACATTCCGACTAGACATGTCCAAATCACTTGTATTGACTGAGGCAACGCACATCTAGTTGGCATGTGACCGACTCTATGCAAATCACATGCTTGCAGTCACATTAATCCCTGCCATCACCGGCAGCAATGGAGAATCCTGACAACGTGCAGTGCGCACACTGTAAGGATTCCGAAGAGTGCAGTCACTCTAGTGACTTTCGCCATCAGACCAGACAAACCTTTTAAAGACCGCGGTAAAATGATAAATCAGATATGCCAAAGACATAAATCTGAATGCAAACTATAATAACCTTTCTTTTTAGATTTTTCCTTATAAAGGACAAAACAGAAAAAGAAAACAACAAAAAGAGGAGCCGCAGATGCCGGCAGGTAATAAAAAGTTCAGCAGCCATGGCTAATAGGCCACGTTATTACAAATTTATTCACTTATGCCTGATCTAGATTCGTTGTTTTTCTATGATGTCTCTCGCGCTAGGGCATTTCAATCACATTTATGTTTTTAGATTATTTTTTCTTATTATTTTGCTTTTTTTCAGTACAAACTTTGCCTTGTCAACCTGCCTGTGAGAACAATGAGACAGGAATAGATGTGCAAAAAGTGATAGAACTTGTTGTCATTGTAACCAGGACTGATATCTCCAGAACATCACGTTCCGTCATTTCAGCTTTATTCCTTGCCGTCTGCGACATATGGACTATTTTGTGTAAATACAGAAAATATAAAAAAATGTTTTTGTTAGTTGTCTCCCTCACTACAAAGCATTTCTTATGCTCCTATATTTTTGATACAGCCGTATTTTTTACATCCAATCCTCCTACTTCGAAGTCAACATTTTAGGGCTGATCCATCAAGAGTTGAGGGCAAGAATACTGACATTGAAAAGTCACGTGTTTTTGCTCAGTATGTTTTTTGGTGGTTTTACCCAAGTTCCACAAACTTTTTTTTACATGGATGGAGTTCAGTGGGATGGGTGTAACCTTGTGTGGCCTAACAGATTCATTGTAAATGTATCACAAAGGTGGCGCAAATGTATTCCAGTCCATGACTGGTGGATGGGCGGCTGACAGATTCGCCAAATTTATTAAGAGGTTCACTTCTTTTAATGACTCGGAGGCGTCTTACTCCAGCAGATTCTGGATGGAGGCTGGCGTCTAAACACCAGCCTTGGTCAATTCTCTCCTAGGATGAGAGTAGTGTACTGCACACTAGCAAGAAGCCGACAAGGAGCCTCCATTCTGCTCATCATGCTAATTGCAAGGGTCCGGCTATCCATGACAATTCCTTGAGTGTCATTACTGAGTGTATTTGTCAGCTTGAGAGCAGTCATTACTGGGGGGCCCACTGGGAAAGCTGGAGATATCAGGCCAGTCCAGCGGGAGCCAAAACAGGGTGTTTGGTGCAAAACGGAGTACTGGAGAAGGCTGAAGCTGAAGTTCTAGACTAGTTTTCTAGAGTAAAGAAAAAAGGCTAATGCACCACAATCTTTACATGTGGCAAATGTACCATAATCTTTACCTGTGGCAAAAGCACCATGATCTAAATATATGGCAAATGCACCATTATCTATATACATGGCAAATGCACCATGATCAATATACGTGGCAAATGCACCATGATCTAAATATGTGTCAAATGCACCATGAACACTACATGTGGCTAATGCACCATTATCTATATACATGGCAAATGCACCATGAACAATATACGTGGCAAATGCACCATGAACAATATACGTGGCAAATGCACCACAATCAATATGCGTGGCAATTGCACCATGATCAATATACGTGGGAAATGCACCATGAACAATATACGTGGCAAATGCACCACAATCAATATACGTGGCAATTGCACCATGATCAATATACGTGGCAATTGCACCATGATCAATATACGTGGGAAATGCACCATGAACAATATACGTGGCAATTGCACCATGATCAATATACATGGGAAATGCACCATGATCAATATACTGTACGTGGCAAATGCAACACAATCTTTACATGTGGCAAATGCATCATGATATTTACTTGTGAGTCACAAGTTGTGATTAATGCTCCACAATATTTACATAATAATAATAATCTTTATTTTTATATAGCGCTAACATATTCCGCAGCGCTTTACAGTTTTGCACACATTATCATGTGGCAAATGCACCACAATACGGCGAGCATATATCATAAATACAGTGAGAACATATCCTTCATCTGCTAGCCTTTGCTATTATAAAAGTGTTTCTTAAATTATCACAGGTTAACAGTCAACACAGTCTTTAAAGGGAATTTGTCAGCAGGCTTTACATGTGAAAGTAGAGGTATGACTGTGCAGGAGCTTGTTACCCAATAAAAAAAGACATATTTCTTGCAGAGATCCACTGTGCCAGTCACGAGAAATCTAGTAAAAAAGTCACATGTAAATTAGGCTTGAAGTGTACTGGGGGTGTGTCCATGCACTTAGACTGCTTTTCCTAGTACAATGACATGCCCCCTGTGTACTATCAGCCTGATTTGAATATAGCATCTATTCTAGATTTTTTCCTTAATTGGTATATCAGATCTATACAAAAAAAGGCATCATTTTTATTGCAAGACAAGCGCCTTTAAGGCCACAATACTAAATCTATATGTAAAAATGTGCTGACAAGTTCCCTTTAAATAACCAGATGGTGATAATGCACAGTGTGGAATAAACCCTCTATAATTAGGTATCGTGAGATGATGTTTGTTGGGCAGGCGACTGACAGTGATCCGGCTCATGGAGGCAGAGGGTTTCAAGCAGAAAATTCCCACAAATATTAAAAACTAAAATTGAATTACACAACAAAAATGTTGGACAGAATAAATCTTATCCTGTTGTTTAGGCGATGAATCTCTGCCTCCGGTTGCCCGCTGAGATTTCTAGTTCTATAATTTATGAGACGTGCCGCGACGTCCCGAAGTCGCACTCACAGTACGTAGATTGGAACAAAACACTTTTCTTTTCAATAATGTAGAATTTTCAGGATAAGAAAATAAAAAAAGGAAAAAAAAACAATAACAATAAAAGAACATTTTAGATTCCATTTGATAATATGATAAGTGTTCCGACAGTAGGAGACATGTCGGCGCTCTGCAAATATCACACGGGCCGGTCACACAGCGCGATAATGAGTCCGAGGCCCAGACCTCTCTCCCATCCAGATACTGCACAGTTGACTTTCTGTTTGCCCTGCAGATCTCTCATGAAAACAAGAAATGAATGTGGTAGGTTTACCTACGGCCCTACACATTTTGATTTATTGTGACCAGATACCAGTCACATTATAAAAGTGAATGGTATATGTCTCGGGTCAGGATACAACACCCTTCTTTTCTTTTTGATGATTTATCGAATAGTTCTTCTTGGTTTCTATAACAACTGGACTTCCAGGGCTCAGTATCTGATCTCCAGGCTCCAAGCTGGAAATATAAATGATGTTGCCGTGATACAAGAAGACATTGATCCCTCTGGGTGTATTCCTATATTGATAATACACATCTGTATCACTTGAAAATCTCCAAAAAAGTGAATTTCTACATTTAAACATCATTTTATAAAGATGACCTTTCACTTGTTAAAAAAATGAAGTTAGTACCTTGTAAAAATCCCAAAGCTCCCCTGATTCTAATGCTTTTTTCCGTTTTATGCTACATCGCTCCATTGCAGAGATATTCACGTTTATTGCTTTTGGAGGGCAGCATGTGAAATCTCTGCTTACACTTCAACTGGGCGTTTTTTCAGAGTCTTCTCTGGGGGGTGTACGTTCTCACCCTTCCCTCCCAGACACTGCCAATAGTTTGGAGTCTGATCTACTACTCTCAGAGGCTGACAAGCTTTGATTGGCCGCTGACCATAAGAACTTACACTCTACAGGAGAGAGATAGGATCCTGCTGATCATAAGAACCTACAAACTACAGGAGATAGAGGACCCCACTGACCATAAGAGCTTACACTCTACAGGAGAGAGAGGACCCTGCTGACCATAAGAGCTTACACTCTACAGGAGAGAGAGAATCCCACTGACCATAAGAGCTTATACTCTACAGGAGAGAAAGGACACCACTGACCATAAGAGCTTACACTCTACAGGAGAGAGAGGACACCACTGACCATAAGAGCTTACACTCTACAGGAGAGAGAGAGGACCTCACTGACCATAAGAGCTTACACTCTACAGGAGAGAGAGGACCCCACTGACCATAAGAGCTTACACTCTACAGGGGAGAGAGAGGACACCACTGACCATAAGAGCTTACACTCTACAGGAGAGAGAGAGGACCTCACTGACCATAAGAACTTATACTCTACAGGAGAGAGAGGACCCCGCTGACCATAAGAGCTTACACTCTACAGGAGAGAGAGAGGACCTCACTGACCATAAGAGCTTACACTCTGCAGGAGAGAGAGAGGACCCCACTGACCATAAGAGCTTACACTCTACAGGAGAGAGAGAGGACCCCGCTGACCATAAGAGCTTACACTCTACAGGAGAGAGAGAGGACCCCACTGACCATAAGAGCTTACAGTCTACAGGAGAGAGAGGACCCCACTGACCATAAGAGCTTACGCTCTACAGGAGAGAGAGGACACCATTGACCATAAGAGATTACACTCTACAGGAGAGAGAAGACCCCGCTGACCATAAGAGCTTACACTCTACAGGAGAGAGAGAGGACACCACTGACCATAAGAGCTTACACTCTACAGGAGAGAGAGGACCTCACTGACCATAAGAGATTACACTCTACAGGAGAGAGAGGACCCCACTGACCATAAGAGCTTACACTATACAGGAGAGAGAGGACCCCACTGACCATAAGAGCTTACACTCTACAGGAGAGAGAGAGGACCCCACTGACCATAAGAGCTTACACTCTACAGGAGAGAGAGGACCCCGCTGACCATAAGAGCTTACACTATACAGGAGAGAGAGGACCCCACTGACCATAAGAGCTTACACTCTACAGGAGAGAGAGAGGACCCCACTGACCATAAGAGCTTACACTCTACAGGAGAGAGAGGACCCCACTGACCATAAGAGCTTACACTCTGCAGGAGAGAGAGGACCCCGCTGACCATAAGAGCTTACACTCTACAGGAGAGAGAGGACATCACTGACCATAAGAGCTTACACTCTACAGGAGAGAGAGGACCCCACTGACCATAAGAGCTTACACTCTACAGGAGAGAGAGAGGACCCCACTGACCATAAGAGCTTACACTCTACAGGAGAGAGAGGACCCCGCTGACCATAAGAGCTTACACTATACAGGAGAGAGAGGACCCCACTGACCATAAGAGCTTACACTCTACAGGAGAGAGAGGACCCCACTGATCATAAGAGCTTACACTCTACAGGAGAGAGAGGACCCCACTGACCATAAGAGCTTACACTCTGCAGGAGAGAGAGGACCCCGCTGACCATAAGAGCTTACACTCTACAGGAGAGAGAGGATCCCACTGATCATAAGAGCTTACACTCTACAGGAGAGAGAGGACCCCACTGACCATAAGAGCTTACACCCTGCAGGAGAGAGAGGACCCCGCTGACCATAAGAGCTTACACTCTACAGGAGAGAGAGGACATCACTGACCATAAGAGCTTACACTCTACAGGAGAGAGAGGACCCCGCTGACCATAAGAGCTTACACTCTGCAGGAGAGAGAGGACCCCGCTGACCATAAGAGCTTACACTCTACAGGAGAGAGAGGACATCACTGACCATAAGAGCTTACACTCTACAGGAGAGAGAGGACCCCACTGACCATAAGAGCTTACACTCTACAGGAGTGAACATGGTAAATAAACCCCCCCAAAAAAATTGTGGAATTGCACTTTTTTGGAAATTTCAGCATACTTGACATTTGTTTGCCCATTTTCCAGTAGAGTGTGTGGTAGAATGAACAGTGTCATTAAAACGTACAACTCATCCTACAAAAAACAAGCTCTCACACTTCTATATTGACAGAAAAATGAAAAAATTATGACTCTGGCAAGAAGGGGAATGAAAAAAGAAAGAGGAAAAACAGAAAATTGGAAAAATGAAATACTATATGCAGGCTGTTGAGTTCAGGTCTTTAGTTGCAACCTTTAACTAGGACAGCGAGGCCTGAAGATAAGGAGCACCAGGCGCGGTGGGAGGAAATCAGTAAGTACCATATAAATATTCACATTTCTTTGTGTTTTCTTTGTGGATTCTTCATTAGATTTCTCCTGTTATCTTTTCACCGCTGATTTTACAAACACAATTGTTCTGTGAAATCGTCCATTGTTTAAATCCGGTCTTCACATTATGCAAATAATACTGCTTCCTCCGACTGCTTAGATAATTATCCCAACAGGTAACATTTTATTTAATCTAGGACACGTAATGGAACAAGGCAATTACAGGCTCGATGCCGAAAATCTCCACAAGAGCAATAAATGTTCTTGCAGGAGTTTGTGGCATGAAGTCATTTTCGAGGCTTCCGTGTACAATGTGCTCTGTCTATTACTGGGTATATGGTGAATGTATGGTTATACCGTTATGATGGTAATAAGAAGTGACATGCCCACAACCCCCGGATGTGCGAAACACTTAATTCTGTAAAAGTTAGATGTTCCTGGATAGTGGTCAACTCTGGCAAGAAAATAGTTTCCCTTCATAATAATCCGTGAAAGCATACCTGTCATTTTACGTAACCTCACCGAATAAGCTGCCATGTGTGCATAGATGAGGATTACACTATTTATGGCTATCATGACTTGTAATCTGCATTTTCACCAGTTTTTTCCACTGCAGACCCTATTACTAATCTTCAGTTGTCTCTGAACTACTGAGTGGAGACTAGCTGCTATGATGGCTCCCACAGAAAAATATGGATTCCTGCTCTCTTGCTTATCTGTAACACATGTTCAGAAGCTACAACAGCATGGAGGACATCATAGTACTGAGCAGTGTAGCTGTGAACCCAGTGTAAGAGAAACACTTATTAGAAAGCTTCAGTTCGATACGCGTGTCTCTATGCCTCTCTTTCCATGAACTTAAAGGGAATCTGACAGCGGATAAATGCTGCCCAAACCACAAGCTCTCTCTAATTTTTAGTAATCTCTGAGCTGAAGGGTGGATGTCCCCCATATATAGCACACACAGACATGAGGAATTCCTTCTCTCTTTTCTCCATCCTTAAAAGCAGCAGCAACATGGAGGACATTATACAGCAATACTGACTAGTGTAGCTGTGAATCCAGCTCTGGAGTGAGATAAAACACTCACTAGAAAGAAGCAGCACCACCTGTGTGTGTGTCCCTCTTTTCCGCTCTGCTTCCTCCTCCCCTTTCAGTGATCTTCACTAGGCAGCTGTAATCTGATCCCTTAGTGAATTGTCAGTTCATCATGTCTTCAGCAAGATGGATGTTAGCTGTTTTTCAGAGTGAGTGATAATATTTGTAGACAAGGAGAGGAGAAGAAGCAGCTAATAAGTGAAGAAAGATGCAGATTTATCTGATAAGATATGTTACAAAGTCCCTTACGTTTTCTTGTATTGCTGATATAGGGAAAGTTTATTAAAAAAAAACAGGGATCACTGAAGGGGCGCTATATGCTTCATAATGAATAGAGGTGTAGAGGGGGTGCGGAGGTAACCATCACCCATGAGGGCTGAGGCTCATTGTTCTTTTCTGTTGGTAAACTACACCTTCCAGTATGTCCTGATACTCTACTGCTCTCAGGGCAGTTGTAGGCTGCATAACTTAGGCAACAGGTTGAAAGCCACAATTTGGGGACCTTTGTTCTAAAGTAATCCCTACTAATATTCAAATTAAGGAACAAACTTTCTGCAATAATTTCCATTTTAACTTCACTTCGAAATCTGTTCCACCAATAATGGCAAGACTATCTCAGAGCACGGAATAGTATACATGATGAAAGACAAAGTGACTTTTGCATAATTTACTTTTCCAATAATTACAAAAAATCAATTACTTTTAATTTTGTTTATGCAGCTGTGTAGTAATAACTCAGAACAAACTCATTTATATTCTTTAGCAATGAGAACACAAATTAATAGATTCTGCGCATTTACGCATACTGTGCTTTATATACACTTTATGTATTCTCTACATTATAATTCACTCTTTTCACATATATGGTATATAGAAAACTAATGTAGCATTCTTTGCACTATTAAGCAATCAACATGATCTTGTATGAGAAAGGTGACGGCGAACGTTGCGTTTCTCCTAAGTGATGCAGATAGAACCTCCCAACCTTTCCTGTAAGTTATGTAGCGTCACTTTTGTACTGTTTGACATCAATATATTGCGCTACCAGAAATGTATCCTAAAGCTCACGCTATCTTTGGCTATAGTGTACAATATATAGTGTAGAGTAGTCATTTCCTAGAGGATGAGTCTGCACAATGGGAATATGGGTCACCTCAGTCTTACCTCAATGTTATACCTTCCTGTATGCTCTAAGTCAAAAGAAATTAATTTTATAAAGATACAGGTTGAAACTTACATTTTGCATTCAAAAAGAACCATTAATAAAAGTAAAAGTTTACAAAAATTATAAAAGGAAAAAAGAGATGAAGAAGGAGAAGAGGAGGATAAAGCAGAAATGGAAAACGAAGAGGAAAGTTAGAAGAAGAAAAAGACAAGATCGCATACAGACCAGTATTGACTTTTATAGAATCGGGACATTTAGTTTTGCAAGAGAATGTGCCCAATTTCTGCTTAGAAACAGTCATAAACTATGCAAGAACGCCCAAATTTCGATGGAGTATACATAAACCTCAACCTTTTACGGACAGTTCTAAATTGGAACCAAAATTGTAAAAAACATAAGAATCGGGGCCATCTTGGCAAACTGGGTACTGTTCGATATGGAAGAAGGAGCGGGAAGAAGAAGGAATAAAGTTAAAAAAAGAACAAGAACAAGAAAAAGAGGATAAAAAGTTAGAAAAGGAAGAGGAAAAAGTGGGAGAGGTGACAGAAGAATAAAGGGTAAAAGAGGAAGAAGAAAGGAAAATGAAAAAGGAGTAACAAGGAAAGGTCATTTGCAGAAGGAGAGAAGACAGAATGAAAAAAGAGGTATAAAGGAAACAAGAATATAAAAGGGAAGAATAAGACGAACGAGAGGAGGAAAAAGGAGAAAAAGAAACACAAAGTAGAAGGGAAAGAAGTGGGGGAAGAAGAAAAGTGAGAGGAGAAGCAAAAAGATAAATTAAAAGGAAGGAAAAAAGAGAGAAGGAAGAAAAGCTGAAGAAAAATAAGGAAGAAGGGGAAGAGGAGAAAGACTAAAATGTGGCACTAGTCACTACTCAGTGTGACTCTAATCGCTACTCACAGATTTGCTGTGAGGCAGGATAGTCAACAGCTCAGGGGTCAGTACCAAGAGGGCTCGTAATAGACAAAAGGAAAAGACAAAAGGATAGTCTAGTCACAGTCAGAGTTCAGAGTATCAGGAAGGTAGAAGATCAAGAGAAAGGGGGTAAGTCAAATGGATGGTCAAAGGTAAATCCAAGGTCAGCAACAGAGATCGGGATACCACTCAGAGCACAAAGCAAACATACACTACTTGAGCGAAGCTACAATTGGCAATGGTCTGACCATTATCAGAGTGCTGCATAGCGCTGTAATCACCCAGAACAGATGGCACCTGGAGATCCCACAGACCCAACCAGATAGGACAACTAAGCTGTCATTCCCAATACTCACACCTCTGCGTCAGATTGAGCGGTTGAGCTGTCACTTACAATTATGACAGCACAGCAAGCCCTCGGTCCCACAGGGCGGCAGAGCTGTAATTCACAATGTCCACAAGACACAATGTGTGCTGGAATTGTGACATAAAAAGGAACAAGAAAAAGAGAAAGAAGAGGAAGGGAAGGAGGGAAAGAAAGACTTGAAGAAACAGCAAAAGGAGAAGACTTGGAAATAGATTAGAAGAATTCAAAAGAAAAGAGTAAAAAAAAAGAGAAAAGAAGAGAGGGAGGAAGAAGGTGAAAATCAATACAATTGGTGAATCTTTCCAGTACGAGCAGTTAGAGTATGGAACCCTCTGCCATAAACTGTTGTAATGGTCGATTCACTAAACAGGTTCATGGGCCTGGATGTTTTTCTTGAAAAATGTATTATTACAGGTCATGTAGATTAGGAAAATCGGTTGTTGATCCAGGGAACTAGTGTAGTTGTCAGATTTGGAGTCGGGAAGAAATTATCTCCCCAATATGGGGCAATTAGCATCTCTCTCATGGGGTTTTTGTCTTCCTCTGGATCAAAACTCGATAGAATTGTGTCCTTAAAACTATGAAACTATAAAAATGAGGAAGAAGAAGAAGAGGGGAGAGAAAGACAAATAAGAAAAGGAATGTTAGAAAAAAAGAAGAGTAAGAAGATTAAACAAAAAAAAAGATTAAAAAGGAAGTAGAATCAGAGAAAGACAAAGATGAGGAAGAAGCAACAAAGAAAAAATGGATCAAGAGAAGATAATTAAGAAGAGAATAAACGGCTTTAAAAGTCTCCTTATAATGTAGATTACAAAAAAAAATTATAATCTGAACTATGGAAAAAAATGATTCTTATGTTCTCCATAAATCTCTCTTAAGTTATAGGAATGGTTAAGTGACTTCATAAAGAATCCTTATGAATGAAAGAATTTCTGCGATAACATTGAGTCATAGACTTTTTCTATGGTTTATGCAGCAAAGTTCAGTCAACCCTAATAACAGTACTTGAATGTGGTGCCCCACTGAAAGCCACTTTATTTTTACACCATCTCTACATGCTGTTTTCCGTCAATGACAATACAGCCACATGATGCCTGAGTGGAAATTATTCACGTTACCACATGGATAAAATGCCTTCATTCCAATTGGAGTGGCAATTTTCTCCTCATAAACATGATTGCGGTTGTATAAGAGATTATATGCGGTTAACATCATTAATGAGAGTGTTCCTAGCTTTTAATAACAGGTATTTTCATGCTGTCTCTTATACGCAAATGTGAGTGTAGATGCCAACAACCATTTTGCTTGGCCACCGCTGCTCGATATACAGTTTAGCACAATTCAAGAAGAAATAAAATTAACGTAAAAACTATTTATTGACCTTTTAGAATAAAAAATTTATATTGACACCCATAAAAGACAACTCTATCCAAAACCCAAAAGACAATTTTTTGTAGAGCAATCGTCCATAACAAAGATTGGAGAGACTACAATAACTTCCTTGGCAACCATATTTGCTAACAGGAAGCATCTGAGAAATACGGTAAGGGGAACCCTGTGTGGACAGTTTAGGCAGAGAGTGGAAAGAAATGGGAAATTATGAAAAACTGCTCTCACATTAATTTTTTTAAGTCCGCTATGTAGTCTAGACATGTCAGTTAAAGCAAGTATCACCAACTACGATTTGCCTACAAAGAGAGCAATCACTGGAGAAGGACATCATGGTTGAAAGAATAGGATGACTAAGGCGAAGAGGAAGTCAAGCAACCCGATGGCTTGATACTATCAAGAAAACAATGGAGAAGAACCTGGTGGTAATATCTAGGCTTGCACAACATCAATCTTCCTACAGATCGTTCATCAAGTCACCATGGCTCAAGATCAAGGTAAAGGCCATTAAAAAAATGAATTTCAGATACTTACACAAGAGTATTTGCCAATTTGTCAACTACACAATTCACCATCTCTTCAACTGATATTCCTTAGTTTCCAAAAACAGTTCCCTAACTTTCTACCAAGAAGCTGCCATACTAATTCTCAACCACCTAACCTGCAACTCAAGAACTAAGTTTACAACTCATGTAAAAGACATGGTTGAAGCTTGAGAAGATCTCTTGAGGGACAGAAGTGAGCACTAGGGTTGAGCGAAACGGGTCGATCATTTTCAAAAGTCGCCGACTTTTGGCTAAGTCGGCGTCTCATGAAACCCGATCCGACCCCTGTGCTTGTCGGCCATGCGGTACGCGACTTTCGCGCCAAAGTCGCGTTTCAATGACGCGAAAAGCGCCATTTCTCAGCCAATGAAGGTGAACGCAGAGTGTGGGCAGCGTGATGACATAGATCCTGGTCCCCACCATCTTAGAGAAGGGCATTGCAGTGATTGGCTTGCTGTCTGCGGCGTCACAGGGGCTATAAAGGGGCGTTCCCGCCGACCGCCATCTTACTGCTGCTGATCTGAGCTTAGGGACAGGTTGCTGCCGCTTCATCAGAAGCAGGGAGAGCGTTAGGCAGGGTCCACTAACCACCAAACCGCTTGTGCTGCAGCGATTTCCACTGTCCAACACCACCTTCGGTGTGCAGGAACAGTGGAAGCTATTTTTTTTTTTTTTTCCCCTCAGCGCTGTAGCTCATTGGGCTGCCCTAGAAGGCTCCGTGATAGCTGTATTGCTGTGTGTACGCCACTGTGGAAACCAACTGCTTTTTTCAAAGCACATATCCTCTTGTTCCTTCCTTTCTGCACAGCTATCTTTTTTGTTTGTCCACACTTTTTATTTAATTTGTGCATCAGTCCACTCCTATTGCTGCCTGCCATACCTGGCTTACATTACTGCAGGGAGATAGTAATTGTAGGACAGTTTTTTGTTTTTTTTTGTTTTTTTTTTGTGGGAGATTAAGATTGGCATTTCTGCTACAGTGCCATCCCTGTGTGTGCCATCTCTCACTGAGTGGGCCATAGAAAGCCTATTTATTTTTTCCGTGATTTGTGTTCTAAAATCTACCTCAACACAGAAACACTACATCAATCAGTGGGAGAAAAATATTGGCCTCAGTCAGGGCTTGTGTGCCACTGCTGTGTGTGCGCTATCTCTCATTCAGTGGGCTATAGCAAGCCTATATTTTTTTTTTTTTTTTTTTTTTAATATTATTTGGTTTCAAAAGTCTCCCTGAAAAAAAAAAAAAACCTAAAAAAACAGTGGGAGAGTAATATTGCCCTTTCAGCTTGTGTGCCAGTCTTGACTCCTGGGTGTGCCACCTCTCTCCCTCTCATTCAGTGGGCCATAGAAAGCCTATTTATTTTTTTTTTTAAATATTATTGGGTTTCTAAAGTCTCCCTGAAAAAAACAAAAAATACATAAAAAAACAGTGGGAGAGTAATATTGCCCTTTCAGCTTGTGTGCCAGTCTTGACTCCTGGGTGTGCCACCTCTCTCCCTCTCATTCAGTGGGCCATAGAAAGCCTTTTTTTTTTTTGGTTTTTTTAATATTATTTGGTTTCTAAAGTCTCCCTGAAAAAAACAAAAAAAACATAAAAAACAGTGGGAGAGTAATATTGCCCTTTCAGCTTGTGCGCCAGTCTTGACTCCTGGTTGTGCCACCTCTCTCTCTCTAATTGTGGGCCATAGAAAGCCTTTTTTTTTTTTTTAAATATTATTGGGTTTCTAAAGTCTCCCTGAAAAAACAAAAAATACATAAAAAAACAGTGGGAGAGTAATATTGCCCTTTCAGCTTGTGTGCCAGTCTTGACTCCTGGGTGTGCCACCTCTCTCCCTTTCATTCAGTGGGCCATAGAAAGCCTATTTATTTTTTCCGTGATTTGTGTTCTAAATTCTACCTCAACACAAAAACACTACATCAATCAGTGGGAGAAAAATATTGGCCTCAGTCAGGGCTTGTGTGCCACTGCTGTGTGTGCTATCTCTCATTCAGTGGGCTATAGCAAGCCTATTTTTTTTTTTTTTTTTTTTTTTTTAATATTATTTGGTTTCTAAAGTCTCCCTGAAAAAAAAAAAAAACCTAAAAAAACAGTGGGAGAGTAATATTGCCCTTTCAGCTTGTGTGCCAGTCTTGACTCCTGGGTGTGCCACCTCTCTCCCTCTCATTCAGTGGGCCATAGAAAGCCTATTTATTTTTTTTTTTAAATATTATTGGGTTTCTAAAGTCTCCCTGAAAAAACAAAAAATACATAAAAAAACAGTGGGAGAGTAATATTGCCCTTTCAGCTTGTGTGCCAGTCTTGACTCCTGGGTGTGCCACCTCTCTCCCTTTCATTCAGTGGGCCATAGAAAGCCTATTTTTTTTTTTTTTAATATTATTTGGTTTCTAATTCTCCCTGAAAAAAAAAAAAAAACCTAAAAAAACAGTGGGAGAGTAATATTGCCCTTTCAGCTTGTGTGCCAGTCTTGACTCCTGGGTGTGCCACCTCTCTCCCTCTCATTCAGTGGGCCATAGAAAGCCTATTTATTTTTTTTTTTAAATATTATTGGGTTTCTAAAGTCTCCCTGAAAAAACAAAAAATACATAAAAAAACAGTGGGAGAGTAATATTGCCCTTTCAGCTTGTGTGCCAGTCTTGACTCCTGGGTGTGCCACCTCTCTCCCTTTCATTCAGTGGGCCATAGAAAGCCTATTTTTTTTTTTTTTTTAATATTATTTGGTTTCTAATTCTCCCTGAAAAAAAAAAAAAAACCTAAAAAAACAGTGGGAGAGTAATATTGCCCTTTCAGCTTGTGTGCCAGTCTTGACTCCTGGGTGTGTCACCTCTCTCCCTCTCATTCAGTGGGCCATAGAAAGCCTATTTATTTTTTTTTTTAAATATTATTGGGTTTCTAAAGTCTCCCTGAAAAAACAAAAAATACATAAAAAAACAGTGGGAGAGTAATATTGCCCTTTCAGCTTGTGTGCCAGTCTTGACTCCTGGGTGTGTCACCTCTCTCCCTCTCATTCAGTGGGCCATAGAAAGCCTATTTATTTTTTTTTTTAAATATTATTGGGTTTCTAAAGTCTCCCTGAAAAAACAAAAAATACATAAAAAAACAGTGGGAGAGTAATATTGCCCTTTCAGCTTGTGTGCCAGTCTTGACTCCTGGGTGTGCCACCTCTCTCCCTCTCATTCAGTGGGCCATAGAAAGCCTTTTTTTTTTTTGGTTTTTTTAATATTATTTGGTTTCTAAAGTCTCCCTGAAAAAAACAAAAAAAACATAAAAAACAGTGGGAGAGTAATATTGCCCTTTCAGCTTGTGCGCCAGTCTTGACTCCTGGTTGTGCCACCTCTCTCTCTCTAATTGTGGGCCATAGAAAGCCTTTTTTTTTTTTTTTTTTAATATTATTTGGTTTCTAAAGTCTCCCTGAGAAAAAAAAATAAATAAATTAGGTGGGAGATTAATATTGACATTAGTGCTTGAGTGACAGTCCTGCGTGTGTGTCATCTCTGTGATTTTGTGCCACAGAAAACAGAGTGTGTAACATTGTGCCTGATTTTCCTTGTGGTCTCACCAACCTGTTAAGGGATATTGAAATCATACTGAAGTTATAGCTCACCGTGTAAGTTGTTTGATAGCAACAAATAAAGTTACTTTGGTTAAGATTTTAAAACAATGAGGAAGTCTGGTGCAAGAGGTCGTCGTGGGCGTTCATTGTCAGCTGGTAATGATGGTAGTGGTAGTGGAGCATCAGGTGGTCGTGGGGATAAAAATATTCCACCTAAGTCTGGAGCTGTGGAGCCAGTTTCGTCGTCAGGCTACACAAGGCCTCGAACGCTCTCTTTTCTGGGAGTAGGAAAACCGCTTTTAAAGGCGGAGCAGCAACAGCAAGTTTTGGCTTACATTGCAGACTCAGCCTCTAGCTCTTTTGCCTCCTCTTCCGAAACTGGTAAATGTAAAAGCAGCGCGTCGCTTGTGGATGTTCACGGTCAGGGACAAGTCGCTTCCTTGTCCTCCTCAGCAAAAACTACAACAAGAGAGAAGGATGCAGCAGGCGACACAACGGGTCACTCCATGGAGCTCTTTACACATACCGTCCCTGGCTTAGAAAGTGAAACATTTAACAGGCCATGCCCATTACAAGTATATTCTGACATGGAGTGCACTGATGCACAGCCACAGCCAGAGTACTATGCTGCTCCTTTGACTCAGACCACCACATTGCCCTCTCAGGGTACAGATCCACAATCAGACCCTGATGAGACTATGTTGCCCCGCCACGAACGCTATACCACCGACCGACACAGTGACACAGACGAAGTTGCACACGAGCTCGAAGAGGAGGTAATAGATGACCCAGTTATTGACCCCGATTGGCAGCCATTGGGGGAACAGGGTGCAGGCGGCAGTAGTTCAGAAGCGGAGGTGGAGGAGGGGCCGCAGCAGGCATCAACATCGCAACAGGTTCCATCTGCCGGGCCCGTATCTGGACCAAAACGCGTGTCAAAGCCAAAACCTGTTGGAGCACAGCGTTGCCATCCGGTTAAAGCTCAGTCTGCAATCCCTGAAAAGGGATCAGAGTCTAGGAAGAGTGCAGTCTGGCATTTTTTTAAACAACATCCAACTGATCAGCGCAAAGTCATCTGTCAAAAATGTTCAACTAGCTTAAGCAGAGGTCAGAATCTGAAAAGTCTAAATACTAGTTGCATGCATAGACACTTAACCACCATGCATTCTCAAGCCTGGACTAACTACCAAACGTCCCTCAAGGTTGTAGCACCCTCGGCCAATGAAGCTAGTCAGCAACGCAACATCCCTTCCGTCACTGTAAGGCCACCATTTTCCGCACCACCGGCAGTATCTGTGCAGGTTTCTTTGCCAGCCAAAAGCAGTCAGGGTCAGGGAATCACCAGTTTTGTAGGAGGAAATATTGCATGTAGGGCACCGGCGGAAACAATACCGTCTCCAACCGTCTCTCAGTCTGCCATGTCCACCGGCACACCCGAAAGTTCCACGATCTACAGCTCTCCAGTCCAGCTCACCCTACATGAGACTCTGGTTAGAAAAAGGAAGTACTTATCCTCGCATCCGCGTACACAGGGTTTTAACGCCCACATAGCTAGACTAATCTCGTTAGAGATGATGCCCTACCGGTTAGTTGAAAGCGAAGCTTTCAAAGCCCTGATGGAGTACGCTGAACCACGATACGAGCTACCCAGTCGACACTTTTTTTCCAGAAAAGCCATCCCAGCCCTGCACCAGCATGTTAAACAGCGCATCGTCCATGCACTCAGGCAATCTGTGAGTACAAAGGTGCACCTGACTACAGATGCATGGACCAGTAGGCATGGCCAGGGACGTTATGTGTCCATCACGGCACACTGGGTGAATGTGGTGGATGCAGGGTCCACAGGCGACATCAATTTAGGGACAGTTGTGCCTAGCCCACGGTCTAGGAAACAGTTGGCTGTAGGCGTTCGCACCCCCTCCTCCTCCTCCTCGTCCTCCTGCAGAAGCTACAGCTCTTCCACAGAACGCAGTCGGCCAACCACTCCATCGGCAGATGACACTGTTGCACACCAGTTGTCCCATTATGGGCCAGCTACTGCCAAGCGTCAGCAGGCTGTATTGGCTATGAAGTGTTTGGGCGACAACAGACACACCGCGGAAGTTCTGTCCGAGTTCTTGCAACAAGAAACGCAGTCGTGGCTGGGCACAGTAGATCTTGAGGCAGGCAAGGTAGTGAGTGATAACGGAAGGAATTTCATGGCTGCCATCTCCCTTTCCCAACTGAAACACATTCCTTGCCTGGCTCACACCTTAAACCTGGTGGTGCAGTGCTTATTGAAAACTTATCCTGGGTTCTCCGACCTGCTCCTCAAAGTGCGTGCACTTTGCTCACATATCCGACGTTCGCCTGTACACGCCAGCCGTATGCAGACCTATCAGCGGTCTTTGAACCTTCCCCAGCATCGCCTAATCATAGACGTTGCAACAAGGTGGAACTCAACACTGCACATGCTTCAGAGACTGTGCGAACAGAGGCGTGCTGTTATTTATTTGTGGGAGGATACACGGGCAGGCAGTAGGATGGCAGACATGGAGTTGTCAGGTGTGCAGTGGTCGAAGATACAAGACATGTGTCAAGTCCTTCAGTGTTTTGAGGAATGCACACGGCTGGTTAGTGCAGACAACGCCGTAATAAGCATGAGCATCCCCCTAATGCGTCTGCTGATGCAAAGTTTGACGCACATAAAGGAGCAGGCGTCTGCACCAGAGGAAGAGGGAAGCCTTGATGACAGTCAGCCATTGTCTGGTCAGGGCAGTGTACAGGACGAGGTAGCGGGCGAAGAGGAGGTGGAGGACGAGGAGGATGATGGGGATGAGTATATTTTTAATGCGGAAACTTTCACGGGGGCACAGGAAATTGGTTGCGTGTCACGGCCGGGTTCTGGTTTTTTGAGGGACACAAGTGACGTAGATTTGCCTGCAACTGCCCCTCAACCAATCACAACCGGAGATTTGACAAGTGGAACTTTGGCCCACATGGCGGATTATGCCTTACGTATCCTACAAAGGGACACACGCATTACGAAAATGATGAACGATGACGATTACTGGTTGGCCTGCCTCCTTGATCCACGCTATAAAGGCAAATTGCAAAATATTATGCCACATGAGAACTTGGAACTAATATTAGCAACCAAACAATCAACTCTTGTTGACCGTTTGCTTCAGGCATTCCCAGCACACAGCGCACGTGATCGTTCTCACACGAGCTCCAGGGGGCAGCAGACTAGGAGTGTTAGGGGTGCACACATCAGAAGTGGCGTTGGACAGAGGGGTTTTCTGACCAGGTTGTGGAGTGATTTTGCTATGACCGCAGACAGGACAGGTACTGCTGCATCAATTGAAAGTGACAGGAGACAACATTTGTCCAGTATGGTTACTAACTATTTTTCATCCCTTATCGATGTTCTCCCTCAACCGTCATTCCCATTTGATTACTGGGCCTCCAAATTAGACACCTGGCCAGAATTGGCAGAATATGCATTGCAGGAGCTTGCTTGCCCGGCAGCAAGTGTCCTATCAGAAAGAGTATTCAGTGCTGCAGGGTCAATATTAACCGAAAAAAGGACTCGTCTGGCTACCCAAAATGTTGACGATCTAACATTCATTAAAATGAACCACAACTGGATTTCAAAATCTTTTGCCCCACCTTGCCCGGCCGACACCTAGCTTTCCTATGAAAAGCTCTTGCCTGTGAATTACTTTTCTAATGTCTAATTTGCTGCTGCAGATTGTACAGCATACGACATGTTTACACCTCCCTAAATGGCCAAACTCCCCACACGGGGCCGTGGTATCGCGACTTGGCGCAAGCACCCGTGAGACTGCTGTTTGTCTGAAGAGGTGGGTGTGCTCGCTTTTGGTTGACGGCATTGCTACTGGGTCCCTCATAGTACAATGTAGTGTCTCTGGCGGTGGTGGTGCGCACCCAACGTCAGACACACCGTTGTAACATGAGTGGCCCTGGGGCGGTCCCGCCGGCCTCAAGAGAGTTCCCCCCTACCCCAGCTCAAACTGGGCTCTACTACGTGCAAAATTATGTCGCACAGCTCCACCAATCTTTAGTCTATTCGCTGACATCATTCAATGTCTGGCACTGACAATACAAATTTGTAGACATCTATGATGCAACTTAAAGTAGTCTGTGTCTGTGTCCTATATTGGCACCATTAAATAGTTACTGCCAAATTACTATGTCAGAAACACAGCAGATGAGCCCACCCCTGTACCTAAGTATGCCATCTTTTTTTTTGTTTTGGTTGTTTTGCGAGACATTAACATCTATTTATATTTTGGGAGTACTGGGACAGACACTCCTTGCACTACTCCTCCACTCAGCACCAAGCTGCCTGCCCGTGTATCCATGTAACCGCTGTAAAACTGCCATGAGCCTATTGTTTGTTATTTTAGGCCTTTGATAGCCTGTCTGCGGTCCCTACTCCTCCACTGACCACCAAGCTGCCTGCCCGTGTATCCATGTAACCGCTGTAAAACTGCCATGAGCCTATTGTTTGTTATTTTAGGCCTTTGAAGCCTTTCTGCGCTCCCTCCTTCCACTAGTCCTCCACTGACCAGACCACTGCTGCCCGTGTACCCCTGGAACCAATTTTAAAGTGCCTACAGCCAGCCCATTTTATTGTGTTAGGCCTTCGAAGCCTGTCTGCGGTCCATACTTCCACTAGTCCTCCACTGACCAGACCACTGCTGCCCGTGTACCCCTGGAACCAATTTTAAAGTGCCTACAGCCAGCCCATTTTATTGTGTTAGGCCTTCGAAGCCTGTCTGCGGTCCATACTTCCACTAGGCCTCCACTGACCAGACCACTGCTGCCCGTGTACCCCTGGAACCAATTTTAAAGTGCCTACAGCCAGCCCATTTTATTGTGTTAGGCCTTCGAAGCCTGTCTGCGGTCCATACTTCCACTAGTCCTCCACTGACCAGACCACTGCTGCCCGTGTACCCCTGGAACCAATTTTAAAGTGCCTACAGCCAGCCCATTTTATTGTGTTAGGCCTTCGAAGCCTGTCTGCGGTCCATACTTCCACTAGTCCTCCACTGACCAGACCACTGCTGCCCGTGTACCCCTGGAACCAATTTTAAAGTGCCTACAGCCAGCCCATTTTATTGTGTTAGGCCTTCGAAGCCTGTCTGCGGTCCATACTTCCACTAGGCCTCCACTGACCAGACCACTGCTGCCCGTGTACCCCTGGAACCAATTTTAAAGTGCCTACAGCCAGCCCATTTTATTGTGTTAGGCCTTCGAAGCCTGTCTGCGGTCCATACTTCCACTAGTCCTCCACTGACCAGACCACTGCTGCCCGTGTACCCCTGGAACCAATTTTAAAGTGCCTACAGCCAGCCCATTTTATTGTGTTAGGCCTTCGAAGCCTGTCTGCGGTCCATACTTCCACTAGGCCTCCACTGACCAGACCACTGCTGCCCGTGTACCCCTGGAACCAATTTTAAAGTGCCTACAGCCAGCCCATTTTATTGTGTTAGGCCTTCGAAGCCTGTCTGCGGTCCCTCCTTCCACTAGGCCTCCACTGACCAGACCACTGCTGCCCGTGTACCCCTGGAACCAATTTTAAAGTGCCTACAGCCAGCCCATTTTATTGTGTTAGGCCTTCGAAGCCTGTCTGCGGTCCATACTTCCACTAGTCCTCCACTGACCAGACCACTGCTGCCCGTGTACCCCTGGAACCAATTTTAAAGTGCCTACAGCCAGCCCATTTTATTGTGTTAGGCCTTCGAAGCCTGTCTGCGGTCCATACTTCCACTAGGCCTCCACTGACCAGACCACTGCTGCCCGTGTACCCCTGGAACCAATTTTAAAGTGCCTACAGCCAGCCCATTTTATTGTGTTAGGCCTTCGAAGCCTGTCTGCGGTCCATACTTCCACTAGTCCTCCACTGACCAGACCACTGCTGCCCGTGTACCCCTGGAACCAATTTTAAAGTGCCTACAGCCAGCCCATTTTATTGTGTTAGGCCTTCGAAGCCTGTCTGCGGTCCATACTTCCACTAGGCCTCCACTGACCAGACCACTGCTGCCCGTGTACCCCTGGAACCAATTTTAAAGTGCCTACAGCCAGCCCATTTTATTGTGTTAGGCCTTCGAAGCCTGTCTGCGGTCCCTCCTTCCACTAGGCCTCCACTGACCAGACCACTGCTGCCCGTGTACCCCTGGAACCAATTTTAAAGTGCCTACAGCCAGCCCATTTTATTGTGTTAGGCCTTCGAAGCCTGTCTGCGGTCCATACTTCCACTAGTCCTCCACTGACCAGACCACTGCTGCCCGTGTACCCCTGGAACCAATTTTAAAGTGCCTACAGCCAGCCCATTTTATTGTGTTAGGCCTTCGAAGCCTGTCTGCGGTCCATACTTCCACTAGGCCTCCACTGACCAGACCACTGCTGCCCGTGTACCCCTGGAACCAATTTTAAAGTGCCTACAGCCAGCCCATTTTATTGTGTTAGGCCTTCGAAGCCTGTCTGCGGTCCCTCCTTCCACTAGGCCTCCACTGACCAGACCACTGCTGCCCGTGTACCCCTGGAACCAATTTTAAAGTGCCTACAGCCAGCCCATTTTATTGTGTTAGGCCTTCGAAGCCTGTCTGCGGTCCATACTTCCACTAGGCCTCCACTGACCAGACCACTGCTGCCCGTGTACCCCTGGAACCAATTTTAAAGTGCCTACAGCCAGCCCATTTTATTGTGTTAGGCCTTCGAAGCCTGTCTGCGGTCCCTCCTTCCACTAGGCCTCCACTGACCAGACCACTGCTGCCCGTGTACCCCTGGAACCAATTTTAAAGTGCCTACAGCCAGCCCATTTTATTGTGTTAGGCCTTCGAAGCCTGTCTGCGGTCCATACTTCCACTAGTCCTCCACTGACCAGACCACTGCTGCCCGTGTACCCCTGGAACCAATTTTAAAGTGCCTACAGCCAGCCCATTTTATTGTGTTAGGCCTTCGAAGCCTGTCTGCGGTCCATACTTCCACTAGGCCTCCACTGACCAGACCACTGCTGCCCGTGTACCCCTGGAACCAATTTTAAAGTGCCTACAGCCAGCCCATTTTATTGTGTTAGGCCTTCGAAGCCTGTCTGCGGTCCCTCCTTCCACTAGGCCTCCACTGACCAGACCACTGCTGCCCGTGTACCCCTGGAACCAATTTTAAAGTGCCTACAGCCAGCCCATTTTATTGTGTTAGGCCTTCGAAGCCTGTCTGCGGTCCATACTTCCACTAGGCCTCCACTGACCAGACCACTGCTGCCCGTGTACCCCTGGAACCAATTTTAAAGTGCCTACAGCCAGCCCATTTTATTGTGTTAGGCCTTCGAAGCCTGTCTGCGGTCCATACTTCCACTAGGCCTCCACTGACCAGACCACTGCTGCCCGTGTACCCCTGGAACCAATTTTAAAGTGCCTACAGCCAGCCCATTTTATTGTGTTAGGCCTTCGAAGCCTGTCTGCGGTCCCTCCTTCCACTAGGCCTCCACTGACCAGACCACTGCTGCCCGTGTACCCCTGGAACCAATTTTAAAGTGCCTACAGCCAGCCCATTTTATTGTGTTAGGCCTTCGAAGCCTGTCTGCGGTCCATACTTTAAATACTCCTCCACTCAGCACCAAGCTGCCTGCCCGTGTATCCATGTAACCGCTGTAAAACTGCCATGAGCCTATTGTTTGTTATGTTAGGCCTTTGATAGCCTGTCTGCGGTCCCTACTTTAAATACTCCTCCACTCACCACCACCAAGCTGCCTGCCCGTGTATCCATGTAACCGCTGTGAAACTGCCATGAGCCTATTGTTTTTTTATGTTAGGCCTTTGATAGCCTGTCTGCGGTCCCTACTTTAAATACTCCTCCACTCACCACCACCAAGCTGCCTGCCCGTGTATCCATGTAACCGCTGTAAAACTGCCATGAGCCTATTGTTTGTTATTTTAGGCCTTTGATAGCCTGTCTGCGGTCCCTACTCCTCCACTGACCACCAAGCTGCCTGCCCGTGTATCCATGTAACCGCTGTAAAACTGCCATGAGCCTATTGTTTGTTATTTTAGGCCTTTGAAGCCTTTCTGCGCTCCCTCCTTCCACTAGTCCTCCACTGACCAGACCACTGCTGCCCGTGTACCCCTGGAACCAATTTTAAAGTGCCTACAGCCAGCCCATTTTATTGTGTTAGGCCTTCGAAGCCTGTCTGCGGTCCCTCCTTCCACTAGGCCTCCACTGACCAGACCACTGCTGCCCGTGTACCCCTGGAACCAATTTTAAAGTGCCTACAGCCAGCCCATTTTATTGTGTTAGGCCTTCGAAGCCTGTCTGCGGTCCATACTTCCACTAGTCCTCCACTGACCAGACCACTGCTGCCCGTGTACCCCTGGAACCAATTTTAAAGTGCCTACAGCCAGCCCATTTTATTGTGTTAGGCCTTCGAAGCCTGTCTGCGGTCCATACTTCCACTAGGCCTCCACTGACCAGACCACTGCTGCCCGTGTACCCCTGGAACCAATTTTAAAGTGCCTACAGCCAGCCCATTTTATTGTGTTAGGCCTTCGAAGCCTGTCTGCGGTCCATACTTCCACTAGGCCTCCACTGACCAGACCACTGCTGCCCGTGTACCCCTGGAACCAATTTTAAAGTGCCTACAGCCAGCCCATTTTATTGTGTTAGGCCTTCGAAGCCTGTCTGCGGTCCATACTTTAAATACTCCTCCACTCACCACCAAGCTGCCTGCCCGTGTATCCATGTAACCGCTGTAAAACTGCCATGAGCCTATTGTTTGTTATGTTAGGCCTTTGATAGCCTGTCTGCGGTCCTTACTTTAAATACTCCTCCACTCACCACCTAGCTGCCTGTGTATCCATGTAACCGATGTAAAACTGCCATGACTGCCTACTGTTTGTTATTTTAGGCCTTTGATAGCCTGTCTGCGGCCCCTACTTGCAATACTCCTCCACTGACCACAATGCTGCCTGGAGTGCCTGCCTGTGTATCCATGTAACCGATGTAAAACTGCCATGACTGCCTACTGTTTGTTATTTTAGGCCTTTGATAGCCTGTCTGCGGCCCCTACTTGCAATACTCCTCCACTGAGCACAATGCTGCCTGGAGTGCCTGCCTGTGTATCCATGTAACCGATGTAAAACTGCCATGACTGCCTACTGTTTGTTATTTTAGGCCTTTGATAGCCTGTCTGCAGCCCCTACTTGCAATACTCCTCCACTGACCACACCAATGCTGCCCGTGTACCCCTGGAACCTATTTAAAAGTTCATAGAGCCTAGTTATATATTTTATTTACTATTAATAAGGCCATGATGGACTACGCTGTACCACGCTACAAGCTAACCAGTCGACACTTCTTTTGCGAGAAAAGCCATCCCAACCCTCCACCAGCATGTAGAAGACCGCATTGTCCATGCACTCTGGCAATCTGTGAGTACAAAGGTGCACCTGACAACAGACGCATGGACCTGTAGGCATGGCCACGGAAGATTACGTGTCCATTACGGCGCAATGGGTTAATGTGGTGGATGCATGGTCCACAGGGGACAGCCTACTAAGTCTGTCTGCAGTCCCTAATTCAAATTGTCCTCCACTGTCTAAATCGGAACTTCCACCTTCTGGCTTTCGGCCTATAGTATCAGAAATTAAACTGCATTTGGCCTTCAACTTTGGTTAGGGCCTACTAACGGCTTCTGCCCCTCCCTGGTGTTGCCCTCAACTAAATAAAGCTGAGCTTCAACCTTCCGGCTCTCATTATGTGGTTTTAAAAAAAAAATGGTGGTTAGGGCCTACTAACGGCTTCTGCCCCTCCCTGGTGTTGTCCTCAACTAAATAAAGCTGAGCTTCAACCTTCCGGCTCTCATTAAGTGGTTTTAAAAAAAAAAAAAATGGTGGTTAGGGCCTACTAACGGCTTCTGCCCCTCCCTGGTGTTGCCCTCAACTAAATAAAGCTGAGCTTCAACCTTCTGCTCCAAATTACCATTTTAAAAAATGCAATAGGCTTTTCCGGCCTACTAAAGGTGTCTGCCCCTCCCTGGTGTTGTCCTCAACTGAACAAAGCTGAGCTTCCACATTCTGGCTTTCGCCCTATACTATCAGATATTAAACTGCATTTGGCCTACTAGTGTGGTTAGGCCCTTGAAACAGTGTCTGCTGCTCTTGGGTTTGCTACTCCACTGAACAAAGCAATGCCGCCTGTTTAGTCCTGTTACCAATTTTGAACTGCATGTAGCCTACTTTATTCTTTGGCCCTATATCTGTTTCCTCCTCATCCTGCCCATTGCCCAGCCACTGCTAAATGAGTCTGCTGGTACATTGACCTAGACCACTACATTCCCCTTGTACTCTACACAGCCAGAATCTGTCCCTGCTGAAAGTAAGGTTCCCCTTCCCGCATGTTATACCACCTTACACAGGGACAAAGAGGAAGGTGCAGATGAAAGTGCAGGTTCCTTCATCAGGTGGGGGGGCATACTCGTTGGCGACGTCACTGGCACAGGGCCCCTCAGAGTACGCAAAAGTGTCGCTGCTGGTGGGAGGCGCCCCCGCCATGCAAACACACCGCCGTACTTTGAGGGGCCCTGTGCCAGTGGCAATGCGAACGAGTGGGCCCCCCCTGCTTGCTCAGGATCACAGCACTTGCAACTTTTAAATACTTACCTTTCCCTGCAACACCGCCGTGACGTAGTCCGCATTTCCTGGGCCCACGAAAAACTTGAGCCAGCCCTACTCCCCCCACAACTTTCCCCCAATTCCCTATGCCCAACTATTATTATACAGTTAATTAAGATTGGCAAGCTTCAGAAACAAGAATGGATGTTTTTGGCATTAAAATGGGCACTGTAGGTGTTTTCCTGGCCTCCACTCACTGCCGACTATGCTTCCCCATTGACTTGCATTGGGTTTCGTGTTTCGGTCGATCCCCGACTTTTAGCGATAATCGGCCGACTGCACTCGACTCGACTCTGGACAAAATCGGGTTTCCCAAAACCCTACTCGATCTTAAAAAAATGAAAGTCGCTCAACCCTAGTGAGCACAAAATAAGACAATACCATCTGGTAATGGAAAGGTGTAATCGATGGTAGCACTCACCTAAAAGTGTTGTGTTAAGGCACAACACCTATAAAGGCATGGAAATATGCTGCAGCTGCCCCGTGGATGGAGGAAAAGGTTCTTCTAGAGCTATAATGGCAAAAATGGAAGCTGGCACATTTAATCGGGCTGTCCTGCAGGAATGAAGAGTCTAAGGGTACGTTTCCACGGGCAGTATTGTTGGCGCTTTGGACAGCCCCTTCTGTACGCGCGGTGATTCCGGATGTGTTCATTGAACTTATCCGGAATCGCTGCACCCTATACATAGATAGGAGGAAAAGCAAAGCAACAACAGCCATGAAGTCCCATAAAAAATATGAACTTTATTTAAATACAGTAAAATATAGGTGACTATGATCCATATGGGCACCCTCTATATTTGCTCCCCTATTAATTGAAGCAATTGTTGCTTCAATTAATAGGGTTAAATCACATAAACTCAATGTATTTTTTATTTTGTAGGAGACCAAAATATCTTCTTACTTGTTTGCAGTTATTTTTAGAGGAAACAAATGAGCTGTTTTTGACATACCGCGTCCGCGATAAGTAATCATTATACTTGTTGCTATCTAAACACAAGTAATTATTTCTGAGACCCAGAATCTTGGAAAATTGCCTTCTATAGATCCGCTGCTAAAAATGATATAGGGTCTTGTCATCTACCGTAAATTGTATTTCTTGTTCCCACATCAAAGGATGATGTGTTTTATTCCGAGGGAAACTGAGGGAAGCGGTGTGATGAATTCACACTCATTATTCGGCTTAGGCTAGAAGCCTGGTACAATATTCGGACCAGGGAGTTCACTTCTTACACCCATAGTCTAATTAAATTTTGAGCTAGCTTCACTAATTGCAATGTGTAAGCATAGCGTAATGCTAACAGAATAAGCTTGTAACACAGACAAAGCCATATAAGATCTCATAAACAAGTGCTTTTCACAAAATTAGAATATCATCATAAAGTAAATTTATTTCAGTTCTCCAATACAAAAAATAATAAAACTCATATTACATAGAGTCACTACAAACAGAGTGATCTATTTCATGTGTTTATTTCTGTTAATGTTGATGATTATGGCTTACAGCCAATGAAAACCCAAAAGTCATTATCTCAGTAAATTAGAATAACTAACAAAACAAAAACACCTGCAATGGCTTCCTAAGCGTTTAAAAAGGTCCCTTAGTCTGTTTCAGTAGCTCCACAATCATGGGGAAGACTGCTGACTTGACAGATGTCCAGAAGGCAGTCATTGACACACTCCACAAGGAGGTATCCAGGACATGGGCTACAAGTGTCACATTCCTTGTGTCAAGCCACTCATGACCAATAGACAATGCCAGAAGCGTCTTACCTGGGCCAAGGAGAAAAAGAACTGGACTGTTGCTCAGTTGTCCAAGGTGTTGTTTTCAGATGAAAGTAAATTTTGCATTTCATTTGGAAATCAAGGTCCCAGAGTCTGGAGGAAGAGTGGAGAGGCCACAATCCAAGCTGCTTGAGGTCTAGTGTGAAGTCTCCACAATCAGGAGCCATGGGGAGCCATGTCATCTGTTGGTGTAGGGCTATTGTGTTTTATCAAGACTAGTGTTGAGCATTCCGATACTGCAAATATCGGGTGTCGGCCGATATTTGCTGTATCGGAATTCCGATACCGAGTTCCGATATTTTTGCGATATCGGAAATCGGAAGTGTGCGGTGCGTATGGTTCCCAGGGTCTGGAGGAGAGGAGACTCTCCTTCAGGCCCTGGGATCCATATTCATGTAAAAAATAAATAATAAAAAATATTGATATACTCACCCTTCCGGCGGCCCCTGCTCTTAGCGGTGCCTCCGTTCCTAAGAATGCAGGGAGTGAAGGACCTTCCATGACGTCGCGGCTTGTGATTGGTCGCGTGAGCGGTCATGCGACCAATCACAAGCCGCGACGTCATCGAAGGTCCTTAACTCGGCATTCTTAGGAACGGAGGCACCGCTAAGAGCAGGGGCCGCCGGAGGGATGAGTATATCAATATTTTTATTTTTATTATTTATTTTTTACATGAATATGGATCCCAGGGCCTGAAGGAGAGTTTCCTCTCCTTCAGACCCTGGGAACCATTCCGATATTCTGTGTCCCATTGATATGCATTGGTATCGGGTATCGGTATCGGCGATATCTGATATTTTTTGGATATCGGCCGATCCAATCCAATACCGATACCTTTGCATATTGGAAGGTATCGCTCAACACTAATCAAGACCAAAGTCAGCGCAGCCATCTACCAGGAAATTTTAGAGCACTTCATGCTTCCCTGCGCCGACAAGCTATTTGGAGATGAAAATGTCATTCTCCAGCAGGACTTGGCCCCTGTCCACACTGCCAAATGTACCAATACCTGGTTTAAAAACAACAGTATCACTGTGCTTGATTGGCCGGTAAACTCGCCTGACATTAACCACATAGAGAATCTATGGAGGAAGATGAGAGAGACCAGACCCAACAATGCAGACGAGCTGAAGGCTGATTTCAAAGCAACCTGGGCTTCCATAACACCTCAGCAGTGCCACAGGCTGATCGCCTCTATGCCACGCCGCACTGATGCAGTAATTGATGCAAAAGGAGCCCCGACCAAGTATTGAGTCCATTTACTGAACATACATTTCAGTAGGCCAACATTTCGGATTTCAAAATCATTTTTCAAGCTGTTGTTATAAAGTATTCTAATTTACTGAGATAATGACTTTTGGGTTTTCATTGGCTGTAAGCCATAATCATCAACATTAACAGAAATAAACAGGTGAAATAGATCCCTCTCTTTGTAATGACTGTATATAATATATGAGTTTCATTTTTTTTATTGACCTGAAATAGATTAACTTTTCGATGATATTCTAATTTTATGAGAAGCATCTGAATGGCTGGAAGATGTATATAGGGCACCATGGTGGCTAAGTGATTAAGTCTGTAAATGTGCAGTAGAGCGGTCCTGGTTTGAAAGCCAATCGGGGCAGAATCTACAACTAAAAGTCAGCCAGACTTGAAATGCATCAGATATCTTTTATGCCCATGCTACAATTTTAATCAAGTCACAATAAAGAATTAACTTTACTGGATTGTAAATGCTTTTTCCTCACTTTGAACAAAGTTGTTTACATTTGTGTCAGGTTTACTATTTTCCTATGACATTTGTCGCACTATATGATATTGCAACAATATTGTTAAAAATGTACAATATTATATAAATATCTCAGCATAGGCTATGTATTTAGGAACCCGTAGACTCCCCTAGCATCCAACATGGGTGAAAGAGCACAGTGCTGAACCTCATGGGTGGAGCTTTAGATTGGAATGCAAGGCAAGGATGGAAATGGCCACCCAACTGGTTATGCCACACTTTGGTTAGAAGTTGGTTGGCTTTAGGATACGGTACTGAGTTTTTTTTTGTATGTACCAGATGGTGGCGTTTTGTATAAGTAATATTTAAGAATAATTTTATTCCGCAACACTTTACAATTCAGTGGGGATATGTACAGACAATATCAGACATTGCACAGTCACACAAATTTCAACAGTTACCAAGAGGAGAATAAAAGGGTTAAACTCAAAATCCTTAACGGAGCCACAATAGGTTTAATGTTGAAAAGTATTTTTTTATGTATGACATATTATTGGATTACTCTAGTGAAAACTTGTGTTATGATTAGCGTAGGACCGGGCATGGAACATGGCAAGAGAGGATCCTTGTATTGTGTTCCAGGTACTACTTTAAGCATAATCTATGGTAACGCTGTGGAGGACTACCGGGCATGTTTCTGGGATTTGATTGTTGGCTGGTGCCAACAAGCCACTTTGCCTCGATAAGGGTATTTAGCACCAAACTAAACCTCTGCCCCGATGAAGAAAAATCAGCCAAAGCTGATTATACACATTAGAAGACTGTCGGATGAACGATGCTACTCTGCCATAAATAGGAGCACTTGATCGACCAAGCGATTCTCTGTAGAGATGAGAGGATTGATTTTCGGAACTCTGGTCAAATGTTTAGGAACACAAATCGATCTCTATTCCTATGTTCTGAGAAAGCCGCCAACTGACACGTCGACAGGGAGCTTTATTCCAACAATGCGACCAGCAGTCCGAAATCAGACATGCGTGATCAACATCTCTCCCAACCATCAGTCGACCAGCGCCTCCATAGACATTAGACTGTTGGCTGAACCCATCGATAATGGTGGCTGAACCCATCGATAATGGTGGCTGAACCCAACAATAATGGTGGCTGAACGCATCGATAATGGTGGCTGAGCCCATCAATAATGGTGGCTGAACCCATCGATAATGGTGGCTGAACCCATCGATAATGGTGGCTGAACCCATCAATAATGGTGGCTGAACCCATCAATAATGGTGGCTGAACCCATCGATAATGGTGGCTGAAGCCATCAATAATGGTGGCTGAACCCATCAATAATGGTGGCTGAACCCATCGATAATGGTGGCTGAGCCCATCGATAATGGTGGGTTCAGCCAACATTAGTCTAATGTGTGGGGACTTTTAGTGTTTCCTTGAGTTTTCCTATAAATTAAATTAAGAAAACTATGAACTTATTAGCATGCCCTTTATATAATTTTTTGCACTGAGCAGACTATTTTTCATGTATCCTCAATAAACTCCAAGGCATTTTCTAATATTATCACCCAGCCGTCACCTCTGTCACTATTATTCATCCATAACAATAAAAGCTTAAGTTCTACGACACCAGTGGAGAAATGTAAAAAGCTCATTACTGAGGCTTAGTCAATGACTTTGCATTTCTTGGCAATTAGATTGCGGGTTCACATATAAGGTCGCATTTCATTGACTTGCAATAGAAATGCACAAATTATCAACAACTGCCCTGGATTGTTTTTATAACTAATAGATGTGCTCAACAGATCAGATCAGACACTAGTGTATGAAGTGACTGTGGTCAGAGATAATAAAGGGATAAATCCATGGCATAAGACTTCTCTAAAAAAATGGCCATCGCAACAGAACCAGTTCTAGCTGATATTTTTCTGGAGTTCAAAATAAAAGCAGCTCCATGGATGGTTAGTACAGAAATAAAGCCTATTGTATTTCCCAAGCCTTAGTCTTTGTCTACATATTCAAGTCTGTGTAATATGGGAAGCAGTCTCTTGTATTGGAAATCGTATCTCCTGGGACTTTTTCATTCATGTAACTAAATTTACTGAAATCCTTGTTTCCAAAAAGTTTGCAAAAAGTTTCAAGTTCATTTGTTGCCTTATTTTGTGAAAAGTGTATCGCAATTTTGTAATATTTTTTGTCACATTGCGTCGTTGTTAAGCCACGCTTAACTTTGTGTTGTTGTTAAGCCACGCTCCTTCCATGATAACCCACACCCCTTTTCAGTGACATCTCACCCCCTAGTGGTACAAGTTGGAAAAGTGTCTAAAAGTGAACACAGATATGATGCCAGTCATGAAAGACAGGGTTTTTTTTTTTTCCAAAAATTACAGCAGAAGTCTTAGCTTGAGAAATATGCCCCAATGTTTTGATAACGGGCAGAAACAGGATGTCATCCTCCTCAGCAATACGTGGCTTTCAGAAGAGTAGCCGGGAGCAAAAAGACACATGAGGGCTCAATCAAGTGTTTATTCTAGTTTTCTGCCATAAAACACTTTGAAAAGTCACAACATTTTTTGTGCAACACAAAGTTTTGCAATAATGTTATCACTTTTTGCATTTTTTCACCAGTCCTGGACAGCTTTGCTAAAGTGGATAGATCACAGATGGGACGGGGTTTGGAGGTGCCTGTCATCGTTATTCATCAAGATACACCACTTTTAATACTATAACTTATGCCAGAAATGTTACTCCAGTCCTTGACTAGAGTAGCATTTCTGGCAAGGTGAAAGGAAGCGCAGTCTACTGAGATGATGCACCGAATTCATTAAGTGTTGTGCACCTCTTAATGAAGCACACAACACTTCATTAAGACCGGTGTGTACAATGCTACTCTTTATGAATCGGGCCCTAAATGAAGATGTCATCGAGTCAACATCTCAGTGACCTGTTAGTTAATCACTGGAGGCAGGCCGAGGAGCGGGGGAAGGCGGAGAAGACCCAGTTCACAGTCCCACCCTTGTGCACCAAAATCCAATAAGAAGAAAACGTCAACTGATGATTAAACAAGAACAACAAAGCAGATTTCCTCACCAAAGGTATCACTGTAATCAGTATAACAGCGAGATTACGTCTTTACTTTACGTTGCTGAATCGTGCAGACAGGTTCTCTTTAACCCCTTCCCGACCCATGACGCCACGTAGGCGTCATGAAAACCTGTGCCAATCCGACCCATGACGCCTATGTGGCGTCATGGAATGATCGCGTCCCTGCAGATCGGGTGAAAGGGTTAACTCCAATTTCACCTGATCTGCAGGGACAGGGGGAGTGGTACTTCAGCCCAGGGGGGGTGGCTTCACCCCCCGTGGCTATGATCGCTCTGATTGGCTGTTGAAAGTGAAACTGCCAATCAGAGCGATTTGTAATATTTCACCTAAAAAACTGGTGAAATATTACAATCCAGCCATGGCCGATGCTGCAATATCATCGGCCATGGCTAAAAACACTTATGTACCCCCCACCACCACCGCCAATCTGCTCCCCGGTCCTCCGTCCGGTGCTCCGCTCCCCTCCGTCGTCCTGTCTGCTCCCCCGTGCTCCTGCCCGCTCCCCCGTGCTCCGATGCCACCCCCTGTCCTCCGATCCCCCCCCAGTGCTCAGATCCCCCCCCCCCCTCATACTTACCGGGCCTCCCGGTGTCCGTCCGTCTTCTCCATGGGCGCCGCCATCTTCCAAAATGGCGGGAGCATACGCAGTGCGCCCACCGAATCTGCCGGCCGGCAGATTCGATCCAGATATATTTTGATCACTGAGATATAACCTATCACAGTGATCAAAATAAAAAAAATAGTAAATGACCCCCCCCTTTATCACCCCCATAGGTAGGGACAATAATAAAAAAAAAGGAAAATATTTTTTTTTCTTTTTCCACTAGGGTTAGGGTTAGAACTAGGGTTAGAACTAGGGTTAGGGGTAGGGTTAGGGTTGGGGTTAGGGGTAGGGTTAGGGCTTGTGCACACAGTGCGGATTTGGCTGAGGATCCACAGCGGATTGGCCGCGGAGCCGCAGCGGATTGGCCACGGATCCGCAGCGGATTGGCCGCTGCGAATTCGTAGCAGTTTTCCATCAGATTTACAGTACCATGTACACCTATGGAAAACCAAATCAGCTGTGCCCATGGTGCGGAAAATACCGTGCGGAAACGCTGCGTTGTATTTTCCGCAGCATGTCAATTTTGTGCGGATTCCACAGTGTTTTACACCTGTTCCTCAATAGGAATCTGCAGGTGAAATCCGCACAAAAAAACACTGGAAATCTGCTGTAAATCCGCAGGTAAAACGCAGTGCCTTTTACCTGCGGATTTTTCAAAAATTGTGCGGAAAAATCTCACACGAATCCGCAACGTGGGCACATAGCCTTAGGGTTAGGGTTGGAATTAGAGTTAGGGTTGGAATTAGGGTTAAGATTAGGCTTGTGGTTAGGGTTACGGATAGGGTTAGGGGTGTGTTGGGGTTACAGTTGTGGTTAGGGTTGGGATTAGGGTTAGGGTTGGGATTAGGGTTAGGGTTGGGAATAGGGTTACGGGTGTGTTGGGGTTAGGGGTGTGTTGGGGTTAGGGTTGTGATTAGGGTTATGGCTACAGTTGGGATTAGGGTTAGGGGTGTGTTGGGGTTAGTGTTGAAGTTAGAATTGAGGGGTTTCCACTGTTTAGGCACATCAGGGGTCTCCAAACGCAACATGGCGCCACCATTGATTCCAGCCAATCTTGCGTTCAAAAAGTCAAATGGTGCTCCCTCCCTTCCAAGCCCCGACGTGCGCACAAACAGTGGTTTACCCCCACATATGGGGTACCAGCGTACTCAGGACAAACTGGGCAACAACTATTGGCGTTCAATTTCTCCTGTTACCCTTGCAAAAATTAAAAATTACTTGCTAAAACATAATTTTTGAGGAAAGAACAATTCTTTTTTATTTTCACGGCTCTGCGTTATAAACTTCCGTGAAGCACTTGGGGGTTGAAAGCGCTCACCACACATCTAGATAAGTTCCTTGGGGGGTCTAGTTTCCAAAATGGGGTCACTTGTGGGGTGTTTCTACTGATTAGGCACATCAGGGGCTCTGCAAACGCAACGTGAAGCCCGCAGAGCATTCCATCAAAGTCTGCATTTCAAAACGTCACTACTTCCCTTCCGAGCCCCGGCATGTGCCCAAACAGTGGTTTACCCCCACATATGGGGTATCAGCATACTCAGGAGAAACTGGACAACAACTTTTGGGGTCAAATTTCTCCTGTTATCCTTGGGAAAATAAAAAATTGTGGGCTAAAAAATCATTTTTGAGAAAAGAAAAATTATTTTTTATTTTCATGGCTCTGCGTTATAAACTTCTGTGAAGCACTTGGGGGTTCAAAGTGCTCACCACACATCTAGATTATTTCCTTGGGAGGTCTAGTTTCCAAAATGGGATCACTTGTGGGGGAGCTCCAATGTTTAGGCACACAGGGGCTCTCCAAACGCGACATGGTGTCCGCTAATGATTTGAACTAATTTTCCATTCAAAAAGCCAAATGGCATGCCTTCCCTTCCGAGCCCTGCCATACGCCCAAACAGTGGTTTACCCCCACATACGGGGTATCATCATACTCAGGACAAACTGGACAACAACATTTGGGGTCCAATTTCTCCTATTACCCTTGGGAAAATAAAAAAATTCCAGGCTAAAAATCATTTTTGAGGAAAGAAAAATTATTTTTTATTTTCACGGCTCTGCGTTATAAACTTCTGTGAAGCACCTGGGGGTTTTAAGTGCTCACTATGCATCTAGATAAATTCCTTGGGGGGTCCAGTTTTCAAAATGGGGTCACTTGTAGGGGAGCTCTAATGTTTAGGCACACAGGGGCTCTCCAAACGCGACATGGTGTCCGCTAACGATTGGAGCTTATTTTCCATTCAAAAAGTCAAATGGCGCTCCTTCCCTTCCGAGCCCTGCCGTGCGCCCAAACAGTGGTTTACCCCCACATATGACATATCAGCGTACTCAGGACAAATTGGACAACAATGTTCGTGGTCCAGTTTCTCCTTTTACCCTTTGGAAAATAAAAAAATTGTTGCTAAAAGATCATTTTTGTGACTAAAAAGTTAAATGTTAATTTTTTACTTCCATGTTGCTTCTGCTGCTGTGAAACACCTGAAGGGTTAATAAACTTCTTGAATGTGGTTTTGAGCACCTTGAGGGGTGCAGTTTTTAGAATGGTGTCACTTTTGGGTATTTTCAGCCATATAGAACCCTCAAACTGACTTCAAATGTGAGGTGGTCCCTACAAAAAATGGTTTTGTAAATTTTGTTGTAAAAATGAGAAAAAAAAACTTTGTTTCCAAAATTGTGCTGATGTAAAGTAGACATGTGGGAAATGTTATTTATTAACTATTTTGTGTCACATAACTCTCTGGTTTAACAGAATAAAAATTCAAAATGTGAAAATTGCGAAATTTTCAAAATTTTCGCCAAATTTCCATTTTTTTCACAAATAAACTCAGAAATTATCGACCTAAATTTACCACTAACATGAAGCCAAATATGTCACGAAAAAACAATCTCAGAATCGCTAGGATCCGTTGAAACGTTCCTGAGTTATTACCTCATAAAGGGACACTGGTTAGAATTGCAAAAAACGGCCAGGTCATTAAGGCCAAAATAGGCTGGGTCATGAAGGGGTTAAGAGGTTCACTTACTATTTTTCCATGTATTGGGGATGTTTACTCCATGTGCTGAATGAATGACGATACAATAATGTGTAAGTCAAAAGTTTAGTGAGATTTTATTAGCCATCAATGTATAAAGTTTTAGCAACTGTATTCAGAAACAAAAAAAAAGCGGAGGTCTTTCACAACCACCCCTTATTCTATGTTTCCAGGTTTCATTAATCTGAAGTCTTGTCACTTTTATTAAAAGTAAAATTGATGACGAAAAGACTTCTGTAACATTTGGAGTAAACCTCATTCTGTATAATGTGTTTTGGGTCTTAAAATTTTGACATGCAATATCCGGAAACTATTTAGTAATGATGGAAAAATGAAAATGTAATTTACGGCGGAGGTTACAACTGAAGACAAATAATAAAAGCGGTGAGAACTGTCAGGACACTGAAGACAGGCTGAGTGACTGGAATGACACTTAGAGAACATTAAATTGCATTTGTTATAAATTTGGCCGAATACGTCCATCTCCGTGTAATAGACAGACCATCGAGCATCTGGCAGACAGCAGTTACACATGGGAATATGATTCTTTTCTCTCCTTAGTTTTTGTAACAATGGACAGACAGGAGACTTTAGTTATATTTTGCTTCTAGGTGGCATTATACACCGGTGGCCTTCACTTGCAAAACTTGGTTCAATCAGCAAAAGTGTTCCTGATCTAAAAAAAAAAATGGCGAAGGGGCTGTCCACTACATATTATTGCATTAAAAATGGGCCTACTTGTTTCCTAAAACAAGGATATATCTTTGATGTTTCATCTGAGATCAAAGAAACAGTGTCTCTTCTCTCGCGAAGAGGAGATGTCACCCACCAGAAGAAGAATGGAGGACATAAGAAGTGGTACAGAGGAGCTGCAGGGGTAGGTGAGCATCTGTTGTCCAAATTATTGTCACATAATATTGTGGACAAACCCTTGAAAAGGTACACTACACTACTGTACCTCACAGTATTAAAACCACCGATCGGCTACATGTTTGCTAATTGGCGGTCAGTTAATAGCCTGTTTACACAAGGCAACTGCCTTTACCATGTGCACAGGACAAACAATAATGCATTATTCTGTGGGCATAGACTGTCATTCTAGTCAGTGGCATGACTTGTTTACACTTGGTGATATGCTGCCGAGAGATTATTTTTTGACCGAGCCTAAAAATTATTTCACCTGACAAATGAGCATTTTGCTTCTTTTTCCAGTGATTGTCAGAGTGCGTACACTGTATGATTTTCAGGAAACGAGTTCTACTGTGAACATTCATTCATGATAGCCGGCCAGAGTAAGTCCATTTTAAAACTATAACAGATAGGCGGGTGCTGACATCAATTTCTCACTGCCCTAGACCACCAAGGTTGCTGACATTAACCCATTTCCTTCTTAGACCACTAAGGATGCTTTAAAATGTTTGCCAGTGACTTTAGATTACCAGTAATGATGACTTTTTCCCCTTTGAGTCCCTGGGTGCAGCTTTACTCACTGTCCTTCGATCCAGTGCTGACCCTGATTTCTGATATTCGTAGCGCTGATATCACATGGTTGGCCATGCTAAGAGTTGCTGAATCGTCCCTAACACTCACCAGTGGTCGCAGGGACGGTGAGTAAAGAGCAAATTGGTTTTTTTTTTTATAACAAACTGTGCCTGGGGATTGCGATTTTCTGAAAGGACAACTTTTTAAGTCCTTGCTTACCCTAAGGGCACCATGTATGCCAGAAACGTGTAAGTCTGTAACCAATGATTATTACAGTTGGTATTCCCTTTTAATGGACTTCTAATTAAATTCCTTTTCCCCTTATAGCTTGCCCTAGATTACACCAGCTAGCCCACCTGGATAGACCAAGACCACTAGTAATGATTATTTGGACACATGAGACCCCCTGTGATTATTACCCAAGCCCATTACTGCAATATACCATTACAGATTTGTACATGTGACAGGGTGTCTTTTAGCTGCTTAAAGTGATTGTCCGGCCTTAGGGTACATAGCGTACAATAGCTGCCGCTGTGAGCATTTTTTCCAGTGCTGAAAGCGGCAGGCGCGTGACTGCAAGTATGTGATTTGTACACATGCGGTCACATGTCGACTAGATGGGTGCAGCCTCGCTCAATGCAAGTGTATTGAGGGAGGCTGGACAAGTCTAGTTGGAATGTTGCTGGGAGTATACAAATCTCACACTAGTGGTCACATGACCGCCCGCTCCCGACGCAGTGAGTATTCACAAGTCTGCAGTCACACAGAGTGACTGCAGACTTGTACCCTAAGGGTGGATAACCCCTTTACGAGAAGATGGTAGAATACTACTCTTACATTACTTTACTATAGCTGCATCACTATTTCCACTAATATCTAAATCTCAGCTTTTTGCAATAAAAAGAACCAGTATTTCACCTTATTTTCTGCTTTCTAAAATCTGATCAAAAGATAGTGTGAATAGAATTTTAAATACTATAAAAAAAAAAACTTACAAAGTGAAGAAGATATGTTTGTGTCATCCTAAAAAAGGGACTGTCAAATGCTTCTATAATCTGAGAGATTGGAGTGTGGTTATAAAACATCGACTCCTGAGACGCGGCGCGTTCTTTCCTGTCATCTATTATGATGGGCAATTTAAGTGAGAGTCAACAGCTATTAAGAAGGCAGTGGTTCACAGCCACAGTTTATTTAATGTGCCATGACTATACCAGTCCTTTCAAGTGAATAGCCGAGGAATTAATGTCCTGTGCCGTAAGCCATAGAGCACTCCACTAAAGCCTGGCAGGATAGTTTTATTGGCACCTGAATAAGCAATTTGTATTTGGCAACTTCCTAGAGGAAACATTACTGTGTGCAGATGCCAACTACAATATACACATATATATGTGACTTCAGATAGATTTCAAGGATATATCAGAGTCGTCCTATCCTTTGGCTTGCCGTTTAGTCTGTCATCTGTACAGATCTACCAGACAGACAATAACATTGCGACATTGCCATAGCTTTTCATTAGGTTGAAAAATGGATTTACACAAAGCAGGGTGGCAGAGTTGGTGCGAAACGATTTGCATGACCCAGTCCTTCCACCATGATAGTGTTCTATAACCACTGGATGGGAGTGAGAGAACTGCCTCTTAGCTGATGACATCCCTGGCTCTACTATGGAGAAGCTGAGTCTGTCATGTCCCATGATTTGGGAATCATACAGATAGTATTGCATTATTATTGTGTTGTTATATACTGCTGTTTCGTTGCTAAGCAATAAGTTTTTCTCTCTTTTGAAGTTTGTCCTTCCTCTCTCCCTGTCTCTCTCTAATGTAGCTTTGATGTCAGTAACCTCTCCCTTCTTCCTCATTCTTCTTCCTCATTCACCATCTATCAGCCATCATAGAAGCTCATGTGTTGCAACTCTGTTTCTGAAAAGTCTTTCTTACTTGCTGTATGTGTGCAAATATTTAAGAATTAATCTTGAAAACAAACCTTCTGGAATCTTCATACTTGCCTCCTCCAGTCGAGTTAAAATTATCTGAGGACATCTCTATGTGTGAGTACGGTATAAAAGAGGCAGCCTATAAACTTGAAGCTTAGTCATAAAGTCAGAATAGGGTAGGAGGCCACATCATCATTGTGACATGCAGGGCCGGTTTTAGAGAAAGTGGGGCCCTCGGCTGTATTTACAGGTGCAGAGTTCAGGCCATTAAACGAGCATGATCGACGGCACTGAAATTGATCGACGCTTGTTCCCGAGTTTCTTTACCCTGGCTGATGAAGAATCATGGGGACAGATGGTCCTCGATACAGTATAATGTAGTCCCCATGGTCCTTGATAGAGTATAATGCAGCCCCCTCTCAGGGTATACTGCAGCCCTCCCATAGAGTATACTGCAGCACCCTTCAGAGTATACTGCAGCCCCCTTCAGAGTATACTTGAGTCCCCCTCAGAGTATACTACAGCTACACACACATGCACGCGCACACACACACACACACACAGTATAATGCAGCCCCCCACACACAGTATAGTGCATCTCCCCACATACACAGTATAGTGCAGTACCCTCCACACACACAGTAAAATTCAGCCCCATTCCACACATAGTATAATGCAGCCCCCTACAACACACAGTATAATTCAGCACCACTCCACGCACAGTATAATGCAGCCCCCCTCCACACACAGTATCATGCACCCCCCCTCCAACACACAGTATAATTCATCCCCACTCCACACACAATATAATGCAGATCCCCAACACACAGTACAGTGCAGCTCCCCTCCAACATATAATATAGCGCAGCTCCCCTCCAAACACACAGTACAGTGCAGCTCCCCTCCAACACACAGTATAATGCAGCTCCCCCAACACACAGTATAGTACAGCTCCCCCAACACATAGCACAGTGTAGCACCCCATCACAAAGTATAGTGCAGTTCCCCCAACACATAGTATAGTGCAGCACCCCAACACAAAATATAGTGCAGCTCCCCCTCACACACAGTATAGTGCAGCTCCCCAACACAAAGTACAGTGCAGCTCCCCAAAACACAGTACAGTGCAGCTCCCCAACACACAGTGCAGTACGGCTCCCCAACACACAGTACAGTGCAGCTCCCCAACACACAGCATAGTGCAGCTCCCTCAACACCATTATAATGCAGCTCTCCCAACACACGGTACAGTGCAGCTCCCTCAACACACAGTATAGTGCAGACACGCACGCGCACACACACAGTATAATGCATCCCCTGCTGTTGTGAATTCTGTTTTTGGGCTCCCTCTGGTGGTTACTGGTGGTACTGGCTGACTTTTGTCTTGTGTTTTCAGTGCACCTGTTCCCATCAGGAAACTGGGAGTTTCCTATTTAGTCTGGCTTCTCAGTCATTCTAGTGCCGGCAATCAATGTTACCAGAGCACCTCTGTTGCTTGCTACCTGCTCCAAGTCTGCAATTCAGCTAAGTTGGATCTTTGGCATTTTTTGTGTTTGTTTGTCCAGCATGCATTTATATTTCTCTTGCTGCTGGAAGCTCTAGTGATCTGAAATTACTACTCCGGTGTCATGAGTTGATAACGGAGTTAAAGTAATTTCAGGATGGCTGTTTAGGGTTTTGAGGTGACCGTGCAGTCCTCTTTTGTATTTTCTGCTATCTAGTCAGAGGGCCTCTCTTTGCTGAATCTATATTCATACTGCGTACGTGTTTTCCTCTTACCTAACCGTTATTATATGTGGGGGGCTACTATCACTTTTGGGGTTTCCCTGGAGGCAAGCCAGGTCTGTGTATTCCTCTGCTAGGGGTAGTTAGATCTCCGGCTGGTGCGAGGTGTCTAAGGATAATCGTAGGCACGCCCACTGGCTACTATTAGTTGCGTGTTAGGTTCAGCGTCGCGGTCATCTGAGATTCCATCTTCCTAGAGCTAGTCCGTTTTTGCCTGAGTCCCTGCCATTGGGAACCATGACAGTATTGCCGGCCATAATGTATTAAAGGTATTGGCTGAAGAAAGAGAGAAAAAAGAAGTTTCTGACACTTTTTTTTTTTTTTTTTACTCAGAAGTTCTGTCTAGCCATAATTGCAATCTGCTGCTTTTTTCTCTCCTCTTAACCCCTGAATGGCTCAGATCTCAGCTGTTAAGAAATGGATATCCAGAGTTTAGCTTCAAACCTGAATACTCTTGTTTCTAAGGTTCAAAATATCCAAGACTATGTTATACATGCTCCTATGTTTGAACCCAAGATTCCTATACCTGAGTTCTTTTCTGGAGATAGATCTCGTTTTTTGAATTTTAAGCACAATTGTAAATTGTATCTTTCTCTGAGATCTCGCTCCGCTGGAGACCCCGCTCAGCAGGTTAAAATTGTTATTTCCTTGTTGCGGGGTGACCCCCAGAATTGGGCATTTGCATTGGCACCAGGGGATCCTGCGCTGCTCAATGTGGATGCGTTTTTTCTGGCACTGGGGTTGCTCTATGAGGAACCTAATTTGGAGATTCAGGCTGAAAAGGCCTTGATAGCCCTCTCTCAAGGGCATGATGAAGCTGAAATATATTGTCAAAAATTTCGAAAATGGTCTGTGCTTACTCAGTGGAATGAGTGCGCCCTGGCGGCGAATTTCAGAGAAGGTCTCTCTGACGCCGTTAAAGATGTCATGGTGGGGTTTCCTACGCCCACAGGTCTGAATGAATCCATGACTATGGCTATTCAGATTGATCGGCGTTTACGGGAGCGCAAACCTGTGCACCATTTGGCGGTGTCTTCTGAGCAGGCACCGGAGATTATGCAATGTGATAGAATTCTGTCCAGAAGTGAACGGCAGAATTATAGGCGTAAAAATGGGTTGTGCTTCTACTGTGGTGATTCTGCTCATGTTATATCAGCATGCTCTAAACGCACAAAAAAGGTTGATAAGTCTTTTGCAATTGGCACTTTACAGTCTAAGTTTATTTTGTCTGTAACTTTGATCTGTTCATTATCATCTATTACCGTGGATGCCTATGTGGATTCTGGCGCTTCCTTGAGTCTTATGGATTGGTCCTTTGCCAGACGCTGTGGGTTTAGCCTAGAGCCTTTGGAAGTTCCTATCCCTCTGAAGGGTATCGACTCCACACCATTGGCTAGGAATAAACCACAATACTGGACACAAGTGACTATGTGTATGACTCCTGACCATCGGGAGGTGATTCGCTTCCTTGTGTTGCATAACTTGCATGATGTCTTAGTGCTTGGATTGCCATGGTTGCAAACTCATAATCCAGTCCTTGACTGGAAAACAATGTCTGTGTTAAACTGGGGATGTCAGGGGGCTCATGGGGAAGTACCTTTGGTTTCCATTGCTTCATCTACTCCCTCTGAAATTCCGGCATTTTTGTCTGACTATTGTGATGTTTTTGAGGAGCCTAAACTTAGTTCTCTCCCCCCTCACAGGGATTGTGATTGTGCTATAGACTTGATTCCTGGCAGCAAGTTTCCCAAGGGTCATTTGTTCAATCTGTCTGTGCCTGAGCATGCTGCTATGCGAGAGTATATTAAGGAGTCCTTGGAAAAGGGACATATCCATCCATCCTCATCCCCTTTAGGAGCAGGTTTTTTTTTCGTGGGTAAAAAAGATGGCTCCCTGAGGCCCTGTATTGATTATCGCCTGTTGAATAAGATTACAGTCAAATACCAGTATCCTTTGCCACTATTGACTGATTTATTTGCTCGTATTAAAGGGGCAAAGTGGTTCTCTAAGATTGATCTTCGGGGTGCGTATAATTTGGTGCGGATTAAGCAGGGAGATGAGTGGAAAACTGCATTTAATACGCCCGAGGGCCATTTTGAGTATTTGGTAATGCCTTTTGGTCTTTCTAATGCTCCTTCAGTCTTTCAGTCCTTTATGCACGATATTTTCCGTAAATACCTGGATAAATTTATGATTGTGTATTTGGATGATATTTTGATTTTTTCGGATGACTGGGAGTCGCATGTTCAACAGGTTAGGAAGGTTTTTCAGGTTTTGCGGGCCAATTCTTTGTTTGTAAAGGGTTCAAAGTGCATTTTTGGGGTTCAGAAGATCTCCTTTTTGGGGTATATTTTTTCCCCTTCTTCTGTTGAGATGGATCCTGTCAAGGTTCGGGCTATTTGTGATTGGACGCAGCCTACTTCCCTGAAGAGTCTTCAGAAGTTCTTGGGCTTTGCTAATTTCTATCGTCGATTTATAACTGGGTTTTCAAGTGTGGTTAGACCTCTGACTGATTTGACTAAGAAGGGTGCTGATGTTGCCAATTGGTCCTCTGCGGCTGTGGAGGCCTGTCGGGAGCTTAAGCGCCGCTTTTCCTCTGCCCCTGTGTTGCGTCAGCCTGATGTTTCGCTCCCTTTTCAGGTTGAGGTTGATGCTTCCGAGATTGGAGCAGGGGCGGTTTTGTCGCAGAAAGGTCCCGATTGCTCAGTGATGAGACCATGTGCATTCTTCTCTCGAAAGTTTTCGCCCGCCGAGCGAAATTATGATGTCGGTAATCGGGAGCTCTTGGCTATGAAGTGGGCATTTGAGGAGTGGCGTCATTGGCTTGAGGGTGCTAGACATCAGGTGGTGGTCTTGACTGATCACAAGAATCTGATTTACCTTGAGTCTGCCAGGCGTCTGAATCCTAGACAGGCGCGCTGGTCGTTGTTTTTCTCCCGGTTTAATTTTGTGGTTTCATACTTGCCGGGTTCAAAAAATGTGAAGGCAGATGCCCTTTCTAGGAGTTTTGAGCCTGACTCCTCTGGTGATTCTGAGCCTACGGGTATCCTTAAGGATGGGGTGATTTTGTCTGCTGTCTCCCCAGACTTGCGACGTGATTTGCAGGAGTTTCAGACTGATAGGCCTGATCGTTGTCCGCCTGGGAGACTGTTTGTTCCAGATGAGTGGACCAGTAGAGTCATCTCGGAGGTTCATTCTTCTGTGTTGGCAGGTCACCCTGGAATTTTTCGTACCAGAGATTTGGTGGCCAGGTCCTTCTGGTGGTCTTCCCTGTCTCGGGATGTGCGTACCTTTGTACAGTCTTGTGATGTTTGTGCTCGGGCCAAGCCTTGCTGTTCTCGGGCTAGTGGATTGTTGTTGTCCTTGCCTATTCCGAAGAGGCCGTGGACGCACATCTCTATGGACTTTATCTCGGACCTCCCGGTTTCTCAGAAAATGTCCGTCATTTGGGTGGTGTGTGACCGTTTTTCTAAGATGGTTCATTTGGTACCCTTGCCCAAATTGCCTTCTTCATCGGAGTTGGTTCCTTTATTTTTTCAGAATGTGGTTCGTTTACATGGTATCCCGGAAAACATCGTTTCTGACAGGGGATCTCAATTTGTGTCTAGGTTCTGGCGAGCGTTCTGTGCCAGGATGGGCATTGATTTGTCTTTTTCGTCTGCATTCCATCCTCAGACTAATGGCCAGACGGAGCGAACTAATCAGACCTTGGAGACTTATTTGAGGTGTTTTGTGTCTGCTGATCAGGATGATTGGGTCGCCTTTTTGCCGTTGGCAGAGTTTGCCCTCAATAATCGGGCCAGTTCTGCCACTCTGGTTTCTCCTTTCTTTTGCAATTCAGGGTTTCACCCTCGTTTTTCATCTGGCCAGGTGGAATCTTCGGATTGCCCTGGAGTGGACACTGTGGTGGATAGACTGCACCGGATTTGGAGTCATGTGGTGGACAATTTGAAGTTGTCTCAGGAGAAGACTCAGCAGTTTGCTAATCGTCATCGTCGTGTGGGTCATCATCTCCGTGTTGGGGACTTGGTGTGGTTATCTTCTCGTTTTGTCCCTATGAAGGTCTCTTCTCCTAAGTTTAAACCTCGGTTCATAGGTCCTTATAAGATTTTGGAGATTCTTAATCCTGTATCTTTTCGTTTGGACCTACCAGCATCTTTCACCATTCATAATGTCTTCCATCGGTCGTTGTTGCGGAGGTACGAGGTACCGGTTGTTCCTTCTGTTGAGCCTCCTGCTCCTGTGCTGGTGGAGGGTGAATTGGAGTATGTTGTGGAGAAGATTTTGGACTCTCGTGTTTCCAGACGGAGACTTCAGTATTTGGTTAAATGGAAGGGATACGGTCAGGAGGATAATTCTTGGGTGACTGCCTCTGATGTTCATGCCTCTGATTTGGTTCGCGCCTTTCATAGGGCGCATCCAGATCGCCCTGGTGGTTCTCATGAGGGTTCGGTGCCCCCTCCTTAAGGGGGGGGGTACTGTTGTGAATTCTGTTTTTGGGCTCCCTCTGGTGGTTACTGGTGGTACTGGCTGACTTTTGTCTTGTGTTTTCAGTGCACCTGTTCCCATCAGGAAACTGGGAGTTTCCTATTTAGTCTGGCTTCTCAGTCATTCTAGTGCCGGCAATCAATGTTACCAGAGCACCTCTGTTGCTTGCTACCTGCTCCAAGTCTGCAATTCAGCTAAGTTGGATCTTTGGCATTTTTTGTGTTTGTTTGTCCAGCATGCATTTATATTTCTCTTGCTGCTGGAAGCTCTAGTGATCTGAAATTACTACTCCGGTGTCATGAGTTGATAACGGAGTTAAAGTAATTTCAGGATGGCTGTTTAGGGTTTTGAGGTGACCGCGCAGTCCTCTTTTGTATTTTCTGCTATCTAGTCAGAGGGCCTCTCTTTGCTGAATCTATATTCATACTGCGTACGTGTTTTCCTCTTACCTAACCGTTATTATATGTGGGGGGCTACTATCACTTTTGGGGTTTCCCTGGAGGCAAGCCAGGTCTGTGTATTCCTCTGCTAGGGGTAGTTAGATCTCCGGCTGGTGCGAGGTGTCTAGGGATAATCGTAGGCACGCCCCCTGGCTACTATTAGTTGCGTGTTAGGTTCAGCGTCGCGGTCATCTGAGATTCCATCTTCCTAGAGCTAGTCCGTTTTTGCCTGAGTCCCTGCCATTGGGAACCATGACACCCTGCATTCAGACACGCACACAATAATTAATAGAAGAGAACAAAGGAAGCTTTCTCAAATATATAAAAGCGATAAATTTATTAGTTACAAAAAACACTCATACAAAAAAGACCAATAAAATAGACATGATACAAAAACACATGAACACGTTATCTGTAAATACCCGTGTACAGAACACAAGAGTGTAAAGAAAGACACCAGGATTAATAGAGGAGCGTACCACATAAACCATTAGCTGTACATGTTCTTAATGTGGACCATAACTAAGGTGCTACCAAGCCAAAATCTCCATGTGTAACTATGAATAAAATACTATGTCTATCACCCTCTGTGTGTCCTATGCCATATGGACACGAGTGGTGAAAGAGCTATAGACCATGCGTTATGTGCACCCTAAGGTCCTAGACACAAAAACCTTGTGGACCCTGGAAACGCTAGTGGTCCTGAAAAAACGGTTATCATATTGAACACATGGGAGGCTGGTCTCACCTGGTATGCGGACGCTCCAGCACGCACCCCAATAATGCATATACTGCATACACACACACACTCGCACAATACTCACCCCTCTGTCATGATTCCCAATGGCAGGGACTTAGGCAAAAAACGGACAAGCTCTAGGAAGGATGGTATCTTAGGTAACCGCGATACTGAACCTAACACGCAACTAAAAGTAGCCAGGGGGTGTGCCTACGTTGTCTCTAGACACCTCGCGCCAGCCGGAGAACTAACTACCCCTAATAGAGGAATACACAGGCCTGACTTGCCTCCAGGGAAACCCCAAAGGTTATAGCAGCCCCCCACATATAATAACGGTTAGGTAAGAGGAAAACACAAACGCAGTATGAATATAGATTCAGCAAAGCGAGGCCCTCTGACTAGATAGCGGAATATACAAAAGAGGACTTCGCGGTCACCTCAAAACCCTGAACAGCCATCCTGGAATTACCTTAACTCCGTTGTCAACTCATGACACCGGAGTAGCAATTCCAGATCACTAGAGCTTCCAGCCGCACGAGATATGTAAATGCATACTGGACAAAACAAACACAAAAAAACAAAGATTCAACTTAGCTGACTTGCAGACTTGGAGCAGGAAGCAAGCAACAAGGTGCTCTGATAACATTGATTGCCGGCACTACAATGACTGGGAAGCCAGACTAAATAGGAGACTCCCAATTTCCTAATGGAAACAGGTGCACTGGAAAAAACAAGACACAGTCAACCAGTACCACCAGTAACCACCAGAGGGAGCCCAAAAACAGAATTCACAACACCCCTCCTCCTTGTTCACCGCGCTGTTCCAGGCTCTGGTGCTCTGGTCTCATCGGCTCAACTGCTGACGCGTGTCATCACACGCCTGCTGAGTCACAAGCAGAGGGGGAGTGATGGGAGAGGGAGCGTCAGCTGACGCTCTATCCTCCATCACTGCTTTCAACTGTATCGGTATCTGTGATTCCGATAAGTTGAATCAGCGATGGAAGGTGGCGCAGGGTCCCTCCGTGGCCGCGTGGAGTGCTGCTATTAGCACTGGTTCAGCTGGAGGCTCCTGGAGGAGCAGGGGCCCTAAGCAGCTGCCTGGTCTGCCTGCCCCTAACGCCGGCCCTGGGGACATGACGCCACTTTAGCAGCTAGATAGAGGTCAGTGTGCTTTGTATGTATTGCTCTTACATTTTTGCTTTGCCGTTTTACAAATGGCAGGTCATAATGCTTGATGGCACCACCAAGGCAGTTTACGATGGTTGATTGCTGGGTAAATAGTTTTGATTTTCTGTCATTCATAGAGAGGGAGGTACAGCTGATGAAGTGATGAACTAATTAAATTAAAGAAGTTCCTACCCTGTGACACCAAAAGTAGAAAGTTTTATGTCAATGGGGAGAACCTGTGTGGATAGGGTGGCTATAATTGGTCTGCTTGGGCCAGTTCCACTTATTTAGGAGAGTGATGTCGGGTAGGTTAGGAAGGTTCAAATCCTGCAGAGTGACTTAAGCACGGAGAGATGGGTAGTGGTAGTCTGTGAAAGACTGTGGGGCGAACCTCAGAAGGGGCACAATGATACTTCCATCTAAGCAGGACTGAGTCAAGAAGACATCAGACTGTGAGCTAATTTACCCAACTCTGAGAACTCTCAAAAGCCAACTCTGGGAACATTGAGGACAAACTACAGCATAATACTAGTTTCTGGGGGCCAGGAACCTGATTTATTTTACTGATAATAAATTAGAGATTGGATGAACCAGTTGGGCCAGTGTGATGGGGCAAGGCCTCTGGGCAAGACTTTGGTGAAGTCAACAGGACCTGTGAACCTATAAGTATATGTAGATGATTCTACCTATAAAGAAAGAGGAAAACCTTTTCCTGTGTCAATGCCAATAGGGGCACTGTCTTGTGTGCATGAAATTAGTGTAGAGGCAGAACACGGAAATTTACTCCTCATGGGGCGTCTAGTTTTTTGGATTATATGACTTTAACCAAACATTTATTACCTATGCACAGGAATGCACCAAAAAAACTAGTGGATGGATATGGATAGTGTTGTCAGAATTAGAAAACTGCGCCACACCTGTCCACAGGTTGCCTGTGGTAGTGCAGGTCAGTCACATTCATTTTAATAGAGCTGTGCGGTAATACCAGACAAAGCTCATGAACAGGTGTGGTGCTATTTCGGGAAGAAAGACGCCATGTTTTCCTAATCAAGGACACCCTCCTTCAACCTGCACAGAAAGCACAATTATAATACACACTTCCATAAACAAAGACCATTCTCCTTCTGAGAGTACATACTAATTGTGACTGGAAGGCATTAGGATGACTTGTGTTCTTCCTCCACATGTCTAATGTCTACTTCTGGCAAAACACAGAGAAATCACTGCATCAGCTGAGAAAAGTGCAACAAATGGTGTTTTCTGCCGAGAGCGGATATATGCATATTTAATTGTGATACTGAAACAAGGTCAGTGGGAAGAAAAAACTATTTTGAGGCATTTCATCAAATGTCTGAAAAGCTGTCTGTCGCATCTGTGTCTGAACCACTTCCCTGGTCATTAGGCGGCGGTGCACGAATACCTCCGTTACTGATGGACGACGGCAATTTGTGGCTGTTTATCTTTAAGATTGCTGAGTCTAGTTGTCCTTTTCCAGTCCACCTGTGTTTTGCTGAATTAAGCTGGTAATGTAATTAGCCCTTTGCTGGGAGCCATGGGTAGGGCTCCCCTTCCATATACACCCCAGCATACAGTCTCCGGCTGCCAGTTATTAAGTTCATCTATACCTGGTTACAGCTCTGATCCATTGCTCCAGCCGAGCATCTTTGTTTCTCCCATTTTTGACCTAAGCTTGTATTTTGACCCCCCAATTGCTTTCCGATTTTGTCTCTGACTTGAACCCTTGGTACTGATCTTGCATAATGAGCTTTCTTGCTGCCATCTTGCTCCACCGGTCAGCAGATGATTCCGTTGCCCCAATTCTGGCGCTCCTATGAACTCTGTACAAGGGTTAAAGGGTGAAGGCCTGGACAACTTCTGGGATCTTATAAATGGAGTAGTTTGCTCTAAGCCAGTCCATATTAACAGCTGCCGGGGTGCCAAGATTACTGCTCCTGTGACATTATCTATGTCTGTCTATCATACCAGTGGCAAACATTATCAGCTGAGGGCTCCTGGGTAGGACATGTGTCTGGCCCTTGCTCTGATATGTCCCACATTCATGTACACATTTATACAGTACATACACGTATGAACTATGTATATTACGCATGCATGAACAAGGATGCACAGATTACACAAGCATACGCATTTTACACAAGCATACGCAGATTACACACACATATACGCAAGCATATATAAAATGCACACCTACAGCAAAAACACATGCATTTATGTATTAGGCACACATATACACATTGCACATGTATGTACATACAAGATTTTTTTTGTCTTTTATTTTTCCAGCGACATAGCTGTATCTATTTTTTTTGTGGAATGAGAAGAAGTTTTGACTTGCACCATTAATTTTCCCGTAACATGTATGGAAAGAAAAAAATCTAATTGAGCTGAAATTGTAAAAAACGTAAATTCTACCATTGTTTTCCAGGTTTTTTTTGCAGCGTTCATTGTGAAGGAAAAAATAATTGGGAAACACGAATATCAAGGGCAGTACAATTACAGCAATACCAAACATGTATAGTTTTTGCTTTTTTAATTTTAGTGGTGAAAAAAAATTCTGCCATTTATATGCTGCTGTCAGGGATTCACTGCAGCATTTAAATAGTTAAACAAACATTTTGACTTGCACAGATCTCTGCTGCTATAGACAGATGCCGGCTATATATTACAGCCCCTGACCCGGCTCCATACAGGCACACCCTGACTGTATCATACAGTAACATAAAGCTGCGCTAAAGTGTCAAGAGTTACGTAATTTTATCGTTTTAAACTTTTATTTAAAAAAGTAGATCACAAAAATAATGTTATTGTAACTGTTTTTGCGCCAGTATTTTTGCAATAATTATGTATGTAGTATGTAAGTATGTGTACACCAGTACATTATGGGTTTAAATAAGTAGTAGGAGTCTGAGATATATCTGTATATACCAGCAGATTTTGCCTGTAAACAAAACTATTTAGGTTTTTAGGCAGTATATATACTCTCATACAAAACAGTGCTGCCTTTGGATCACTGTTAGAGTTTCTGCCTTCCATATTAGTTGTATTGAGTGTCAGCCACTTCAAAAATAAGCACTTAGGAAAAGCAAAGCATAACATCGATCCTGTCACCGCTATCTATATACAGACATAGGATGAATCTGCAGGTAAAAAGCTGCCCACTCTTCCAGAAGTAATGGACTTTCAGTCAAGGGGGCGTGCATAAAGCAGCCACCACACTCCTCAGTAGCACTCCACACTAGCGGCTAAAGTCACCGCTCACTGCACTCCTCACTAGTGGCTACAGTCACCACTCACCGCACTTCACTAGTGGCTACAGTCACCGCTCACAGCACTCCTCACTAGCGGCTACAGTCACTGTTCACCACACTTCTCACTAGCGGCTACTGTCATTGCTCACAGCACTTCTCACTAGCGGCTACAGTCACTGTTCACAGCACTCACTAGCGGCTACAGTCACTGTTTACCACACTCCTCACTAGCGGCTACCGTCACTGTTCACCACCCTCCTCACTAGCAGCTACAGTCACTGTTCACAGCACTCCTCACTAGCGGCTACTGTCACTGCTCACAGCACTTCTCACTAGTGGCTACAGTCACTGTTCACAGCACTCCTCACTAGCGGCTACATTCACCACTCACCGCACTCCTCACTAGCGGCTACAGTCACCATTCACAGCACTCCTCACTATCATCTACAATCACCACTCACCGCACTCCTCATTAGCGGCTACAGTCACCATTCACAGCACTTCTCACTAGCGGCTACAGTCACTGTTCACCACACTCCTCTTTAGCGGCTACAGTCACCGCTCACAGCACTTCTCACTAGCGGCTACAGTCACCACTCACAGCACTCCTCTCTAGTGGTTACAGTCACCGCTCACAGCACTCCTCACTATCATCTACAATCACCGCTCACAGCACTTCTCACTAGTGGCTACAGTCACTGTTCACCGCACTCCTCACTAGTGGCTACAGTCACTGTTCACCGCACTCCTCACTAGCGGCTACAGTCACCACTCACAGCACTTCTCACTAGCGGCTACAGTCACCGCTCACAGCACTCCTCACTAGCGGCTACAGTCACCGCTCACAGAACTCCTCACTAGCGGCTACAGTCACCGCTCACAGCATTCCTCATTAGTGGCTACAATCAATGCTCAAAACACTCCTCACTAGCAGCTACAGTCACCGCTCACAGCACTCCTCACTAGTAGCTACATTCACTGCTCACAGCACTCCTCATTAGTGGCTATAGTCACCACTCACCACACTTCTCACTAGTGGCTACAGTCACTGTTCACCACACTCCTCACTAGTGGCTACAGTCACCGCTCACAGCACTTCTCACTAGTGGCTACAGTCACCGCTCACAGCACTTCTCACTACTGGCTACAGTCACCGCTCACAGCACTGCTCACTAGCGGCTACAGTCACCGCTCACAGCACTCCTCACTAGTGGCTACAATCAATGCTCAAAACACTCCTCACTAGCAGCTACAGTCACCGCTCACAGCACTCCTCATTAGTGGCTATAGTCACCACTCACCGTACTCCTCACTAGCGGCTACAGTCACTGCTCACCGTACTCCTCACTAGCAGCTACAGTCACCACTCACAGCACTCCTCACTAGAGGCTACAGTCATATATATGTGTGTATATATAGATAGTTAGATAGATTAAAAAATTGCATTTGAATCTGAAAAAAAAGGTAAATATAATAAATCTAAATGCAAATGAATTGGATTAGAATATATTTCCCATACATTAACATATAGAAATGTTATTTAGTGTGAGATGTTAGGGGGTGCTGGCAGACAATTCTTGTCACATGGGATTATATATTAATTCAAGGTTGATAAAGTCTGGTTTACCAATTCATTTCTCTAATACTCAGGATGCATTTGATTTGCAAAGCAAAATTCCTTTAGTCCAGAATGAATAAAACTTAATAGCTGCCAGAGAATTAAATATTCTGTGTTTCTAAAAACTTTTGGATATCTCGATATCTCTGCAGCATCTGGTGTAGAAAGCTACAAATATCTGTGGAAATTTAAATGTTAGGGTGTTATTACAAATAGAAGCAAACGTAATCATGGGACCAGATGAGTATGTTATGTATGTGGGGGCCGTCTGACTCTTGCCCAATGAATTTGGTGAAAAAAGGATCTGGCATGTTAAAGCCACCGCCAGAGCTGTCTGGCAGCATCTTATTCTCCACTAAGCATTGAGAACACATGGATACTCTGCCAAATGGAGCATGCATGTGTATGGTCAGTTGCTTTATTTTTTTTTTTTAGAGCCATTGTGTCTAAGCATATTCCCCAAATGTCATATGAGCAAAGCCTTGCTGGAAGTTTAGGTGAAAACCAATATGGCGAAAAATTGCTGTGACCGCCATAGATCTCTGATGGAAGGGTCAGAAGAATGCTGCTGGATCTTTCCATTTGCTTCCTTAGGATCTTCAGTACCGATGAAAAGCTACAGGACTATAATTTGTAGACACTCTTCCCTCCATAAATACAGGCTACATTGTCATAAGGCCATGTTTTTCTTCTATTTTTCTAACTTTTTGTGCAGCAGTTTCCTAAAACTCCCAAAAGTATTGATCCCAAGATTAACGACTCAGTTTACATTTCTTGTGGGATTCTTTACAGACGCTGCCCTAGATGAAAGTTTAATGGATCAATAAATCCACTCAGTTATACATTCAGCAGGACAGTGGTTATAGATTTTATCAGAGGTGTTTTATATGCCTGACCTTCCTCGCTTCTGGACGACAAATACAGTTCCAATCCCGACACCTCGTTCTTCTTCTTGGTACCAGACATATTTATTATACAATACAATTTTTACGACTGCCGTGGAGTGAAGCATCCAAACAACCCGTAGATCTAAAAACAATAGGTAACTTGCCCTCAAGTATTTGCTTGTATTTCTCAGCATTGAGGACATCATTAATCCAGTCCAAATTCCCAACTGCATGCAGCCCAAAACTTGCAAGTACCCTCCACCATGCTTCAGATATTCATTATTCTACAACTTTTTAGCTCTTCGATGAACAAAATCCCTTCTCTTACAGCCAAATATTTCACTTTTTAATTCATCAACCCAAGAGCAACTGCTACCAAACTTTATACACCCTAATTCCTATGTTTTCATGCATATTTGAGTCACTTTGTACTGTTTTCATGTCTTTAATTACTTCTCCGAACATTAGATAGGTGTAACTGGGTTCTACTGGTTGCTTCCAGTTCTGAGCTGATGGCACTGCTGAACATCTTCCTATTTCAAAGAGAAGTAAGCATGATGTGTCTTTCATCTGCTGCACAATTTTCTTGGTGGACCACTGTGTTTATGGATACCAACGTTAACCAATTGTTGGTACCTTTATAAAAGATCTTGAACAACACATCTTAAAACCCCAGTCTGCTTTGAAATCTTTGCTTGGGAGACACCTTGCTGATGTAGCATAACTACCTTGTGTCTTGTTGCTGTGCTCAGTCTTGCCATACTGTATGACCTGTGACTAGAAACTTCCTTTCACAACCTGACTTTGTGCAATTGTACCTAGAAGACCTGATGAAGGTAATGTGTGGTCCAGGGATGGACATATCAATAGTCCAACCTGTGCAGTCGCACACAGGACAATGAGGTAAGGGAGCCCATTTCCATCTCCAAAGCTTTTGGAATCATGCATTATGATGAGCTATAGGACTGCAAAGGGCCCACATACTGTTCTTGCACATAGGCCCTTTTCCATCTGTGTCCACCAAACACAACTATTGATTTAATTTAGATTGATTTTTTTTGTTCATTCACTTGGCATTTTGTTAATTGATAAAAAAAACACTATTAACACTTAATTTTTTAAAGAATTTTTACTTTGCAGCATTTTTCTACACATGCCTAACATTTTTGCACTGAACAATATATTTGTTGTTTTATTTAATTATTATGTATTACTTTTTTGCTTGCACAGTAAAAACTCACAGAACTGTTTTTAGATCCATAAATATCTATAAATATATTACAACACTAATATGGAATTTCTTGGACCCACCATGATAATGCTGGTCTTTTCTATAGCTAGAAATGTGGCTGTCTTTATTTAGATGTCCATTATTTAGAGTTTTGACTCATTGGAGGATCTTCAGGTTCTTTGGTGGGACAGTTTTGACCATGTGAATTACTGTTGTCTTCAGGTTCAAAATGGCCTCCCATTATGCTTCTAGATTTTACTTCCAAGTAGAGCAGAGCCTGGTGTTTATATCCCCTTCAAACCCTTTTCATGATCTTTGGGCCTTGGGTCAGTTACCTATTAATTTGCTAGTTAACCATGTGGGTCTTTAAGGAAATTAGTAAAGTACAGATTCTCTTCTCCCTGTACAATACGAAACAGGACCAACTAGACTTCTAACCTTCTTCTCACGGGCCCCTTAGCTCCCGCATGGTCTGCCTTCATGGTATGAATATTCTTGAATGGGAACTGATGGGTGCCATATGTTTTAGATTATTATCAGGTGGCCACAAAAAAATCTTTAGAATTTACTTCCGTAGAAAAAAGAACGAAGAAAAAACTATAATCAGAAAAGTCATTATTTCTCACAACTGAGTCTCACGATCAGAGCACATTTTGATGGAAACAAGTGCCGAATGATGAGAAATTCTGGATTATACGATGACTGGTGACATTTTACAATTTATTATATTATGTAAATGACTCCCTATTAAGCCAAGAACCAGCTGATTAACTTGTGTCCTGGAATCCCCATGGCTGCAGGCTGAAGAGATGCTCTCAAGCATTACAATGCCACCGCACATTGACGCCACAGCTTGGCACAGACTATAGTGCCAACTGTGTTCACGTTAAAATGAATGTTTTTCTAAGTGAACATCCAAAGCCGGCTGCGCTTTTGACAAACAGCAAGAGCTGGGCCCTTAGTACAAAACCTGTCCACCGTACTGAAGGATGGCGGCCGTACGGAGGTCAAATAAGGTTATCGCTGGTGGCTCGTGCCAGCATTGTGCTGTTTTTTATTCATTTTGCAAATAAAAAAAGGCTTCTAATATTGTATTATGCCAAAATGATGGCGATATTGGCTCGGATGCGAGAGATTATTCAAATGAGTAATAATGAGTTAATAATATATTCAGTGGAGGGATACGGTTTGGTGAGTTATTTTAATTTATCTGTAAATGAGTATGGCTGGGATTGTTGTGCAAACGGCTTGTTTTAATTAGGTAAATATGACTAAAAATTAAAGCTTCCTTCATTGCCGAACATTATTACAAAAAATATATCAGTCAAATGTGCATACAAGAGGACCTCAAGCTATACGTATTCATAAATGAAGGCAGCCAGCAATGTCCTGATAGGTTGAGGTTCTTCTAACAGTGTTTGGCCCTCCAAGGTGATAGACACAGATGTCCCCCACTTCTGGGTGATGGGCACAGATGTTCCCCACTTCTGGGTGATGGACACATATGTCCCTCACTTCCAGGGTGATGGACACATTGTCCCCCACTTCCAGGGTGATGGACACAGATGTCCCCCACTTCCATGGGTGATGGATACAGATGTCCCCCACTTGCATGTTGATGGACATAGCTGTCCCCTACTTCCAGAGTGATAGACACAGATGTCCCCCACTTCCAGTGTAGTAGACACAGATATCCCCTACTTCCAGGGTGATAAACACAGATGTCCCCTACTTCCAGGGTGATATACACAGATGTTCCCCACTCTCGGAGTGATAGACATAGATGTTTCCCACTTTCAGGGTGATAGTCACAGATGTCCCCTACTTCCAGGGTTATAGACACAGATATACTCTACTTCCAGGGTTATAGACACAGATATACTCTACTTCCAGGGTGATAGACACCAATATCCCCCACTTCCAGGGTGATAGATACAAATATCCCCCACTTCCAGTGTAATAGACACAGATATACCCTACTTCCAGGGTGATAGACACAGATGTTTCCACTTCCAGGGTGATAGACACAGATGTTTCCACTTCCAGGGTGATAGACACGATGTTTCCACTTCCAGGGTGATAGACACAGATGTTTCCAACTTCCAGTATAATAGACACAGATGTCCCCCACTTTCTGGGTGATGGACACAGATGTCCCATACTTCCAGGGTGATGGCCACAGATGTCCCCAACTTCCAGGGTGATAGACACAGATGTTCTTCACTTCCAGAGTGATAAGACACAGTTGCCCTCCAAGGTGTCTTTTATATTTGCCCTTTATGATGCCAGGCTCCGATGACCCACTCCAGCCACAGATTTCACTGATACCTTTATTTCACAGATACCATTATAACTAAAATGTTAAGACCCCCCATGCAGCTCAGATGCAAGTCAGCCATCTGAAATGCTTGGGGTCCTCTAGTCTCTCCTCTGACAGATGATATAAGAGGGGAGAAGGATCAGGCCATTGGATTTTCAACAAATGCTTCTTTTGATATCACGGGAGATAATCCACTACCAGAGGCTTCTCCTCTCCTCTCTTCTTGCTAAAAAAAAACCACACAAACTCTCGGTAGAGCCAAGCACTCGTGTTTTGGGAGAGATAGCTGTCTGTAAACGAACGTTTAGCCAACAGTTTTCTCATGTGTGTGGTCAGCTTAAATGTTTAGTGCTTACTAGAGATGTTCCCCCAAGGTGCCAGCAACCGATGCTCCCCAAGGTGTTAGCTGCATAAACCCTCCAAGGTGATGTCCATAATGGCCCTTCAGCCACAGTACAACGTTCCAGCCTCAGATGCCCCAGACTCAGAACTTTCTATTCCAGCCACTGGTCCCATTGTGCGATATGTCCACGACATGCCACCTAGATTCGTATAACAATGCATGTCACCTGCTAAGAGATGCCTCCAACAATCCTCCCTCTTGTGCCAGCCACAGATGCCTCATGTGTTCAGTTTTGTTCGTGTCTCATTTTTATATATGTTGGAGGTATAAATTAAGAGTATTCATTGACATACCTCCAATTTGTCTACAGGCTGCCTTGGACCCAATGTTTGCCAAAAGAGTGTCCTTTTGGCTTACACTGGACTGGTATGTATAGACATATCTTTTTTTCACAAAAAAACAAAGCAGTAATGTGACTGGCTATTATTCCTTCACATTAGTTTTGATAAATGTACTTCACTCATTTGCAAACCCAACTGCCCTGCGTACTGGACCACAAAAGCGGTGATGTTTACTTTATTTAGCATTTAAAGGAAACCTGGCAGCACTTTTTCACATATAAAACTAATGACATAGCTGTGTAGGTGCTTGTCCTCCAGTAAAAATGATACCTCTTTTGTAGAGATCTGATGTACCAGTCATGAGAAATCTATTGTAGAAGCCATATGCAAACCAGGCTAGAAGTGCACTAGGGGTGTGTTAATACACTTGGACTGCATCTGCATGACCACACCCCAGGTGCACTTCAAGCCTGATTTGCATATGACTTCTATGCTAGATTTCTCATCACTGGCACATCGGATTTCTACAGAAAAGGTATCATTTTTATTGGGAAAAAAACATCTATATGGACATACCAAAAGATTCATATGTAAAAACTTCCTGATATTTCTGGGCAGTTAATTGAATATTCTGGGTTAAATTACAGATTTTGATTTATAGTTTTTCATCAAAAACAAGTCCGTTTTATGAAACTTTTTGAGTCATCGAATGCCAGATCAAAAGAACTTTACTGTAATAGGTCTTATTTATGTAGTGATACGTTAAAATGCATTTCAGCTATTTCTTTATTTTTTAATGTTTTTTTTGGTTTTGTATATTTTATACAGGTTTGAGTAAAACACAACTGACCCCCAAAGAGCAACGGAAATCAAAAAGATTAATGAACATTGTTTCAAATGCAGATAGCACGAGACAGACAAAAAATTTGGGAAATGTATCACAGCGGCGCACCCCGTGTGATATTTTTGGTGAATTTTGGCACGTTGGACATTTTTCACTACCGTAAGTGACCTCTGGGTTAAATTTCATCTTCATTAGGAAGTCTAATTTTACTGTTCCATTTTAGGAATAAAACAATAACATATCAGTTGTATAGCTGATATACACTCACCGGCCACTTTATTAGGTACACCATGCTAGTAACGGGTTGGACCCCCTTTTGCCTTCAGAACTGCCTCAATTCTTCGTGGCATAGATTCAACAAGGTGCTGGAAGCATTCCTCAGAGATTTTGGTCCATATTGACATGATGGCATCACACAGTTGCCGCAGATTTGTCAGCTGCACATCCCAAAGATGCTCCATACAAGGCAGGATGGTTCCATGCTTTCATGTTGTTTACGCCAAATTCTGACCCTACCATCCGAATGTCGCAGCAGAAATCGAGACTCATCAGACCAAGCAACGTTTTTCCAATCTTCTACTGTCCAATTTCGATGAGCTTGTACAAATTGTAGCCTCAGTTTCCTGTTCTTAGCTGAAAGGAGTGGTACCCGGTGTGGTCTTCTGCTGCTGTAGCCCATCTGCCTCAAAGTTCGACGCACTGTGCGTTCAGAGATGCTCTTAGGCCTACCTTGGTTGTAACGGGTGGCGATTTGAGTCACTGTTGCCTTTCTATCAGCTCGAACCAGTCTGCCCATTCTCCTCTGACCTCTGGCATCAACAAGGCATTTCCGCCCACAGAACTGCCGCTCACTGGATTTTTTTTCTTTTTCGGACCATTCTCTGTAAACCCTAGAGATGGTTGTGCGTGAAAATCCCAGTAGATCAGCAGTTTCTGAAATACTCAGACCAGCCCTTCTGGCACCAACAACCATGCCACCTTCAAAGGCACTCAAATCACCTTTCTTCCCCATACTGATGCTCGGTTTGAACTGCAGGAGATTGTCTTGATCATGTCTACATGCCTAAATGCACTGAGTTGCCGCCATGTGATTGGCTGATTAGAAATTAAGTGTTAACAAGAAGTTGGACAGGTGTACCTAATAAAGTGGCCGGTGAGTGTAATATCTGCATGTTTTTTTTTTCATTCTAAAAACTGACACATGCCGAAACTCAGACAGTACCCAGTACTGATCCATTTTGGACATGAATACTATTGCTCTTATTTTTTTTTTTAAGAACAAAATAGACAGATTTTCTGGATGAGAAATGAACCGAGTCTTACTTTAAGCCATTATTTTGTACCCTCTTCGTTAGCCTCCGTTTTACAACCAGTGATGTGCAAAAAAAAAAAGGGCAAAAAAAACGCGTGGACGATCTTCTAAATGGAAGTCTGTTTATAGATTATTCATTGGGGCTAAGAGATGCAAGTTACACATATTTGTCCTAATTCCAGGGCACCAGGGTACAGGCAGAGTTGCCAACAGCCCCGAATGTGCCAGGACTGTGCTGAATTTTGGGGAACAGTCCCAGCAAATTTGATTATGCCCTAGGCTGACATTGGGGTGACATTTTCATAAACTCTGTAAAAAAGTAGGCAATTTTTGTCCAGCTTTGGCGTTCAGAGTAGAGGAGTACAAGGATGGTGAGCGGACTGCAACGTATGTCCTACGGTTCAAGGATCTGGAAATGTTTAGCTTGCAAAAAAGGAGACTTAATAGCTGTCTACAAATATCTGAAGGGCTGTCACCGTGTAGAGGGATCATCATTATTCTCATTCGCACATGGAAGAACAAGAAGTAATGGAATCAAACTGAAAGTGAGGAGACACAGATATTAGAAAAAAACGTTTTGACAGTGAGGGTGATCAATGAGTGGGACAGGCTGCCATGAATGGTGGTGAGTTCTCCGTCAATGGAAGTCTTCAAACAGAGGTCGGACAGACATCTGTCTGCGATGGTTTAATGAATCCTGCATTGAACAGGGGGTGGACACAATGACCCTGGAGGTCCCTGCCTACTCTAACATTCTAGGATCCATTCTTGGGTCGATCCTCAGGGGCGAGACTTAAATGTCCCTATCTTACCAGCAGTGGTGTTGGTAAATACGTACAGGTTTTCATGTATTTTATTTATTATGCTTATCTTATTCCGCAGCGCTTTATATACATTGTCGTCACTACTAAGATTGCTATTATTGTTTATGCCCCACTCCCAGACCCACACAGAAATACCCACTCATCTGAGAATATCCCCAACACCAGCCAAGACTGCCCACTTTTAGGATGAGTTTCATACAGATTTCATTGAGATCTTCTTGGTCTGGTATATCCAAAGGGTTTCATACAGATAGCTTTGACTTTGGTATATCCCAAATCCCCACATTTGTTTTAAAAAATTGTAACACTCTAAATTCTGGAATGTCGGCATTGATGCATAATACTAATGTATATGTTAATAATTGTTCCACCTAGACCTTGTATTTCCACATAACGTATCAATTAAGGATATAATATGGTTCATTTTGTTATACTACTGTAAAAATGATAAAAAGATCCAATTATCTGTGCCCAAAAGTCTCTGGGTTTAACCTAACCCGTCCTTCTTCATACAGATTCTCCATTGTTTTCATCCTCCAGGACAATGCGTCTCCGAGATGGAATTATTGCTATTTATGATTAATTAGAAATATTTCTTCTCGCTCATTGCTACCTGTGTGATACCTAAAACATATCGGTTTTCTAAAGGGAAATCATTTATTCCCAAAACCTTTTCAATTAGAAAACAATAATTTGCACGCCAAGTAACCGCAGCAATAACTCAATTCAATTACTCCACAAAAAAGCAAACAAACATTAATCTCATAATTCATAATCCTCTCGCTAAAATGGAACACAATAAATACTGTAAAAGATTACTATGTATGTGTGAGTGGGGAAACAGAGATCGATAGATAAACGATAAGTAGGTTATACATATTAGATAATCGATAGACAGATAGATATGAGATAGATAATAGATCGTGTAGAGGATTGTACTCTCAGCTGCGATTTTAAGGTAGGCACAGGAAGCGGTTTCCCTGGGGGTTGGGATATGTGAGCAATCATTCCCACCCATCTCTTATGACTGCTCGTAAAACCCGGCCCTTGAATGGCCTGATAACTCTCTCAGGACTATATGTGCTGGAGCATGCTTCCAGCTCACATCACCGCAGCTAAAAGCCGAGATGACACATATCTCCACTCAAGGACTCGTCCGGCAGCCATCTTCCAATAGATAGTAGATTTATGGTAGGTGGAGTTGGTAATTGCTTCCTTAGTTTGCTGAACACTCCTCCATTACTCTAAGGGTATGTTTCCACTTTCAGGAAACGCTGCTTGTTTGACGCTGCGCAGAGCTGCAGCGTCAAACACGCAGCGTCCAGATGTTCCAGCATAGTGGAGGGGATTTTATGAAATCCCGTCTCCACTATGCGTGGAAACCCGCACGCGGCGGCCCTGCGACTACGGACATGCTGCGCGTCTTTTCAGATCGCAGCATGTCCGTAAACCTTGCGGGGACGCAGCGTCCCCGCAAGGCATATCACAGGGCCCTATGGGACAGAGCGAACATCCCAGATGTGAAGAGTTAACACATCCGGCATGATCGCGTCCCAGAAAGGGGGCGGGGCTTAGCGCCGAGCGGCTTTGCCGCTGCGGCGATACCGCCGGCCATCCTGACAGTGGAAACATACCCTTAGGCCATTTTAAGTTAGTATCATATTCTACCTGCCTGTTACATTTGTAGACTTTATTTAATAGAAAAATTTAGGGTCCCATCAAAGAAAGGTAAGCCTCGACGTGGCAGGTGGGCACACACAAATTGGCTAATTTGCGCACTGAGTATCTTAATTTTCTATGTATAATCTACCATACTTAGAAATATCTAAATATTGTCCATTGTCATTGCATACATCAAACCAGCAAGAAAACAAAAGTAGACCAGTAAAATATAACTTTTATTAGTGTCCACTTAAAAAAACTCTAAAATTATAAAAATAGAAAGTTGTGCCCATATACTTTGCTTATTAGATCCCAAAACAAATGAATAGATCAAGAGGTAGGGTACTAAGGGACAACAATACCCTTTAAATCCCTATATTGTACCTACCAGCGGAGGTTGGCAACCAAAAATTTGCAAAATTGCACAACCACTCAACGTTGGATATCCCTATAAACCCTAGTACACAACTAACCTGTAATTAAAGTGCAGATAGTGAAGAAACTTTAAACCTGGATATGTACCAAAGATACCCACAATAGAATACCAAGTAAACAATTTAAAAATTATATATACAGTTGTGTGAAAAATTATTTGCCCCCTTCCTCATTTCCTATTCTTTTGCATGTTTGTCACTTAAATGCTTCAGCTCTCCAAACAAATTTAAATATTAGACAACGATAACACAAGTAAACACATAATGCAGATTTTAAATGTTTAAATGAAGGTCTTTATTATTAAGGTAAAAAGAAATCCAAACCTACAGGTCTGTGGTGTGAAAAAGTGATTGCCCCCTAAACCTAATAACTGGTTGGGTCGCCCTTAGCAGCATCAACTGCAATCAAGCGATTGCGATAACTGGCAATGAGTCTTTTACAACATTCTGCAGGAATTTTGCAGAATTGTTGTAATTCAGCCATATTGGAGGGTTTCCGAGCATAACCCACTGTTTTAAGATCATGCCACAGCATGTCAATCAGATTAAGGTCAGAACTTCGACTAGGCCACTCCAAAGTCTTAATTTTTCTTTTATTTAAGCCAGAGATGGACTGGCTGGTGTGTTTTGGATCATTGTCCTGCTGCATAACCCAAATGCCCTTCAGTTTTAGGTCACAAACAGATGATTGGACATTCTCCTTCAGGATTTTTTGGTAGACAGCAGAATTCATGGTTCCATTTGCCACAGCAAGTCTTCCAGGTCCTGAGGCAGCAAAACAGCCCCAGACCATCAAACTACCACCACCATATTTTACTGTTGGTATGATGTTCCTTTTCTGAAATGCTGTTTTAGCTCTATGCTTTTGTTTTTGTCAGTCCAGAGTATTCTCCCAAAAGTCTTTTGGATCATAAAGTTGTTTTTTTGGCAAAACTGAGACAAATCTTTATGTTCTTATTGCTCAGCAGTGGTTTTCATCTTGGAACTCTGGCAAACAGGCCATTTTTCCCTGTCTCTTTCTTATTGTGGAGTCATGAACAGTGATCTTAACTGAAGCAAGTGAGAACAGTAGTTCTATGGATGTTGTTGTGGGGTCTTTTGTGACCTCTTGGATGAGTCATCACAGTGCTCTTCGGGTAATTTTGGTCGGCTGGCCACTCCAGGGAAGGTTCACCACTTCCATGTTTTCGCCATTTGTGGATAATGGCTCTCACGGTGGTTCACTGGAGTCCCAAAGCTTTAGAAATGGCTTGATAACCTTTTCCAGACTGACAGACCTCAATTACTTGGTTTCTCATTTGTTCCAGAATTTCTTTGGATTGCGGCATGATGTCTAGCTTTTGAGGACCTTTTGGTCTTCTTCACTTTTTCAGGCAGGTCCTATGTAAGTGATTTCTTGATCGAGAACAGGTGTGGCAGTAATTAGGCCTTGGTGCAGCTTTGGAATTTGAACTCAGTTTTCCAAAGATGAGATGAACCACAGTTAATTTATGTTTTAAGGTGGGGGCAATTACTTTTTCACACAGGGCCCTGTAGGTTTTGATTTTCTTCCCTTAATAATGAAGACCTTAATTTTAAAAAATGCTTTGTCTACTATTTAAATTTGTTTGGTGATCTGAAACATTTAAATGTGACGCACATGCAAAAGAATAGGAAATCAGGAATGAAAGAAAGAGAAAATGAAAGAAGAAAAAGAAAGAAAGAAAAAAAAATATTCTCTAGTAAACTGAATAGTTGCAGAGGATTATGAGCAGATAATGTCATAAGAATCCATCTCATAATCTGTATATTTTGCCAGGTGAGCATCATTTTTCTGAGGTCTGCAAAAAAAAAACTCCTTTATTTATGCCCCTGTTAAATTTCCACAAGAGCGTTGTAAAGATCTGAATTTGATTCCTGGCTGGGGATAAGTGGACCCGTGGAAATTCGGTTTCTGATACCCGACCTGAACTTTACTCCAAAGTTCGATTAGGATACCAGAACAGCACCCAATCTCGAACCATTCTCAAGAAAATTCGCTCTCTCCTTTCTCTCTCTCCAGACTTCCCTTGGAACTCCGAACATTGCAACGGACTTCCTGGAGAAGTCTGTGTTCGGCGTTTAGCACCAGAAACTAACTGGTAAAAGTTCGGGTTCATTCATCTCTATTCCTGACCTTTAAATAAAGCAAGTCGACCACTCACACCTGATGACCATTATGAGAAAAAAAGAAAGAAAGAAAGAAAAAGAAAAAAGAAAGGAAAAAAGAGAAAGAAAGGAAAGAAAGAAGGAAAAGAAAGAAAGAAGGAAAATAAATAAGAGAAAGAAAGAAAGAAGATAGAAAGGAAAGAAATAAAAGGAATGAAAGAGAAAGAAAGGAAAGAAAGAAAAGAAAGAAGGAAGGAAAAGAAAGAAAAGAAAGAGAAAGAAAGAAAAACGAAAGGAAAAAAGAGAAAGAAAGGAAAGAAAAAAAAAAGAAGGAAAAGAAAGAAAGAAGGAAAAGAAATAAGAGAAAGAAAGGAAAGAAAGAAAGAAAGAAAGAAAGAAAGAAAGAAAGAAAGAAAGAAAAAAGATAGAAAGGAAAGAAATAAAAGGAATGAAAGAGAAAGGAAAGAAAGAAAAGAAAGAAGGAAGGAAAAGAAAGAAAGAAAAGAAAGAGAAAGAAAGGAAAGAAAGAAAAAAAGAAAAAAGAAAGGAAAAAAGAGAAAGAAAGGAAAGAAAAGAAAGAAGGAAAAGAAAGAAAGAAGGAAAAGAAATAAGAGAAAGAAAGAAAGAAAGAAAGAAAGAAAGAAAAGGAATGAAAGAGAAAGAAAGGAAAGAAAGAAAAGAAAGAAAAGAAAGAGAAAGAAAGGAAAGAAAGAAAGAAAAAAAGAAAAAAGAAAGGAAAAAAGAGAAAGAAAGGAAAGAAAAGAAAGAAAGAAGGAAAAGAAATGAAAGAAAGGAAGAAAGAAAGAAAGAAAATAAAAGGAATGAAAGAGAAAGAAAGGAAAGAGAAAAGAAAGAAGGAAGGAAAAGAAAGAAAGAGAAAGGAAAGAAAGAAATTAATAAGAAAGGAAAGAAACAAAGAAAAATGAAAGTAAAGAAAAGGAAAGAAAGAAAAAAGAAAAAAGAAAGGAAAGAACAAAAGAAAAAAGAAAGGAAAGAAAGAAAAAAGAAAGAAAGGAAGGATAGGAAGGAAAGACAGAAAAGAAAGGAAAGAAAGGTTCTCTAGTGCACTGCACCTCACACTTGTATTCTTCGGTGAACCCATGATACTATTTCCTGTACAGTTGCACTGAACTAATGAGACAATTAGTAGGACAGAGTTGCGGAGGATTATGAGCAGATAAGGTAATAAGAATCCATCTAATATTCTTACAGTCACAATTAAGCATTTTTAATTATAAATAAAGTTCCCCTAAGGACCCGGCATCTAATTAAAGGGAACCTGTCACCCCGTTTTTTCGGTATGAGATAAAAATACTGTTAAATAGGGCCTGAGCTGTGCATTACAATAGTGTAGTTTGTGGACCCCGATTCCCCACCTATGCTGCCGAAATACGTTACCAAAGTAGTCGTTTTCGCCTGTCAATCAGGCTGGTCAGGTCAAAAGGGCGTGTTGTCTTCCCCCAGATTTTGCGTAGTTTTCCGTTGGTGGCGTAGTGGTGTGCGCATGCCCAAGGTCCAGAATCCTCTGCCAGGGGATTTAAAAGAGCGCGCTGTTCGTTATTTCATTGGTGATCGGTGGGCGCGGCCATCTTCCTTTGGCCGCGCGTGCGCAGAAGCGGCGCTCTGCTGGCCGCGGCGCTCTGCTGGCCGCGGCTTCAGGAAAATGGCCGCGGGATGCCGCGCGTGCGCAGATGGATATCGCGGCGGCCATTTTCCTGAAGCCGCGGCCAGCAGAGCGCCGCGGCCAGCAGAGCGCCGCTTCTGCGCACGCGCGGCCAAAGGAAGATGGCCGCGCCCACCGATCACCAATGAAATAAGGAACAGCGCGCTCTTTTAAATACCCTGGCAGAGGATTCCGGACCTTGGGCATGCGCACACCACTACGCCACCAACGGAAAATTACGCAAAATCTGGGGGAAGACACCACGCCCTTTTGACCTGACCAGCCTGATTGACAGGCGAAAACGACTACTTTGGTAACGTATTTCGGCAGCATAGGTGGGGAATCGGGGTCCACAAACTACACTATTGTAATGCACAGCTCAGGCCCTATTTAACAGTATTTTTATCTCATACCGAAAAAACGGGGTGACAGGTTCCCTTTAAGGTCGCACAATAGAACCTAATATGTAATCTTGTTTATTATTTCCTGAAATCATCACTGCGGCTGAATCACAAAACCGTCTGCATCTGCGAATATTCCAGATCTCCTAATCTGTGCATTATTCTATAAGTTAGGGCAGGAGTTTCCTCCCTAGATCTGATCTCCATGTTGTCAGAATTAAATGTGTTGTCACATCCATGTGTCTTCTGAATATTTGTTTGCTCCTGAAATGAGTCACATCCACATGACAGCCCACAATGTAACTGAAACCAAGGTGTGGCTGTGCTGCCCTCATCCTCCACAAGATGACAATGCCTTTGATGCACATAACAGACTAATTTGTCCAGAAACTGTCCTGATTTCCATGCTTTGTAACTTGCCACCCACCATATTTGTGTGTGTGATTCCTCTTCATCAGCATTCATCCAGTACTATAGGTGCCGGAACCTCCCCCCCCCCCCACTTCTCAGCCCTTGCAGTTGTCTAGTGATGTGCCTACCCAGAACTGAAATCCCACCACTCTTTTACATCAATATGCAGGTTGACAGACAGGAGAGCAGGAGCAGAGATACACATACCCGCCCTTATAGAAATTCACAAAATATATCACCAATGACAAACCCAGTTCTGCTTTTAAATAAACCGATCTACATCTGTCTGCAAGAAATTCTGAAATCTTTGCTTTAAAGTCTTTATAAAGCTGGAAAAGGACATAGAAGTCCAGATGTTATTGCGGGGATTGTAGAGAAGATAGAAACTTCTATCTCCTTATTAAAGTAACATTTGGAATATAGAATTCATAACTAGCAGGGTGAGTGCGATTATAATAACAGTGTTGGGATCCCATGCTGTTATTACTGCCAACAATCTAAAACAAGACACAATAACTAATATTATTATCTGTCTCCGATCTCTTCATGGATAAGGGGAGAGGAGCAGCAGACGAGCTATTCTGAGTGAGACCACCGCCTATGTTGGGCATGTGTGGGCGTAGGGTGGGGATTGTGTGTTTCTCAGCTCACGCTGCTACACTTCACAGTCTGAAACCATCAGAAATGGAAACATTCACTGTGGCATTTTTGAAATATGGCATTTTTACACTATGGGGCCGATTCATTAAGACGGGCATTGAGTACTACTACTCTGGTCTTAGTGAAGGGCCTGCTGGAGTAGGATCCGCCGTATTCACAAACAGGCACTCTCCACTTAATGAAATCCGTGCATCTTGTCTGCAGCATGTGCCTCCATGCACCTCACCACCAGAGGCAGTGCCTATGCAGCTCCATGCACCTCACCATCAGAGGCAGTGCCTATGCAGCTCCATGCACCTCACCATCAGAGGCAATGCCTATGCAGCTCCATGCACCTCACCATCTGAGGCAATGCCTATGCAGCTCCATGCACCTCACCACCAGAGGCAATGCCTATGCAGCTCCATGCACCTCACCACCAGAGGCAATGCCTATGCAGCTCCATGCATCTCACCACAAGAGGCATTGCCTATGCAGCTCCATGCACCTCACCACCAGAGGCATTGCCTATGCAGCTGCATGCACCTCACCACCAGAGGCAATGCCTATGCAGCTCCATGCACCTTACCACCAGAAGCAATGCCTATGCAGCTCCATGCACCTTGCCACCTGAGACAATGCCTATGCAGGTCCATGCACCTTACCATCAGAGGCAATGCCTTTGCAGCTCCATGCACCTCACCACCAGAGACAATGCCTATGCAGCTCCATGCACCTCACCATCAGAGGCAATGCCTATGCAGCTCCATGCACCTCACCACCAGAGGCATTGCCTATGCAGCTCCATGCACCTCACCATCAGAGGCAATGCCTTTGCAGCTCCATGCACCTCACCACCAGAGACAATGCCTATGCAGCTCCATGCACCTCACCATCAGAGGCAATGCCTATGCAGCTCCATGCACCTCACCACCAGAAGCAATGCCTATGCAGCTCCATGCACCTTGCCACCAGATGCAATGCCTATTGTTGTGGATTCTGTTTGTGGGCTCCCTCTGGTGGTTACTGCTGGTACTGGGTGACTTTGGTGGGTTGCGGCCTTTGGTTTCCACCTGTCCATCAGTGGCTGGGTGTTTCCTATTTTACCTGGCCTTTCTGTCATTTCCCTTGCCGGCTATCAATGTATTCAGATGTGCTCTGTTTGGTTCCTGCCTACCTGCTCCCAGATCTTTCAGGATAAGCTAAGTGCTGATTTTCAGTTGTTTGGTTTTTTGTCCAGCTTGCTTATTATGTCTCTATGCTAGCTGGTAGCTCTAGTGGACTGAGGTTCTCCCCATGTGCCATGAGTTGGCACATGGGTTCTTGTAATCTCAGGATGGTTTTTTTGATTAGGGTTTTTTGCTGACCGCTCAGTCCCCTTTTGTATCGTTCTGCTTTCTAGTTTACAGCGGGCCTCAATTTGCTAAAACTATATATATCATCTCTATGTGTGTGCCTTCCTCTCATTTCACCGTCAATACATGTGGGGGGCAACTATATCTTTTGGGGTTCATTCCGCTGGAGGCAAGTGAGGTCTTAATTTTCTCTGCAGTGCTAGTTAGCTCTTAGGCTGGTGCGTGGCGTCTAGAACCAACGTAGGCACGCTCCCTGGCTATCTCTAGTTGCGTTTGTCAGGCGTAGGGCAGCGGTCAGCCCAGGTTCCATCACCCTAGAGCTCGTCCGTAATATATTTGTACTTTGCTTGTCCTGTGCTATCCCTAGCCATTGGGATTCATGACAGTATAGCCGGCCCACAAAGTGTTAATTGTTTGGGCTGAAGCAGGAGAAAGAGAAGTGTTTAAGGGAAATTTTTTTTTTTTTTTTTTTTCCCTTCAGAGTTTTGCTGCCTAGCCCTTAATTGCTGTCTAGCCGCTTCTTACCTCCTCTTAACCCTTGAATGGCTCTGATCTTAGCTGTTTAACATGGATGTCCAGAGTTTGGCTTCCAGCCTGAGTAATCTCGCGGCAAAAGTTCAAAACATACAGGATTTTGTTGTTCGCACTCCCATGTCTGAACCTAGAATTCCTATTCCAGAGTTCTTTTCTGGAGATAGATCTACCTTCCTGAATTTCAGGAACAATTGTAAATTGTTTCTTTCTTTAAAATCTCGCTCCTCTGGAGACCCTGCTCAACAGGTCAAGATTGTAATATCTTTCCTGCGGGGCGACCCTCAGAATTGGGCATTTGCATTGGCACCAGGGGATCCTGCATTGCTCAGTGTGGCTGCGTTTTTGTCTGACTATAGGGATGTTTTTGAGGAGCCTAAGCTCAATTCGCTCCCTCCGCATAGAGATTGTGACTGTGCTATAGAATTGATTCCTGGCAGTAAGTTCCCTAAGGGTCGTTTATTTAATCTGTCACTGCCAGAGCATACTGCTATGCGGAATTATATTAAGGAGTCCTTGGAAAAGGGACATATTCATCCATCTTCGTCTCCTCTGGGAGCAGGTTTTTTTTTTGTGGCAAAAAAAGATGGTTCCCTGAGGCCTTGTATAGATTATCGCCTTCTGAATAAGATTACAGTCAAGTATCAGTATCCATTGCCATTATTGACTGATTTGTTTGCTTGCATTAAGGGGGCTAGGTGGTTCACTAAGATAGATCTTCGCGGTGCGTATAATCTGGTGCGGATAAAACAGGGTGATGAGTGGAAAACCGCATTTAATACGCCTGAGGGCCATTTTGAGTATTTGGTAATGCCTTTTGGACTCTCCAATGCTCCGTCAGTCTTTCAGTCCTTTATGCACAATATTTTTCGTGAATATCTGGATAAGTTTATGATTGTGTATTTGAATGATATTTTGGTGTTTTCTGATGACTGTGAGTCTCATGTTCTACAGGTCAGGAAGGTGTTTCAGGTTCTGCGGGCCAATTCTCTGTTTGTGAAGGGCTCAAAGTGTCTCTTCGGAGTCCAGAAGATTTCTTTTTTGGGGTACATTTTTTCTCCTTCTACTATTGAGATGGATCCCGTCAAGGTTCAGGCGATTTGTGACTGGACACAACCTACATCTGTTAAGAGCCTTCAGAAGTTCTTGGGGTTTGCTAATTTTTATCGTCGGTTCATTGCTAATTTTTCCAGTATTGCTAAACCTTTGACTGATTTGACTAAAAAGGGTGCTGATGTTGCTGATTGGTCTCCTGCGGCCGTGGAGGCCTTTCAGGAACTTAAGCGCCGGTTTTCTTCTGCTCCTGTGTTGTGTCAACCAGATGTTTCACTTCCTTTTCAGGTTGAGGTTGATGCTTCCGAGATTGGAGCGGGGGCGGTTTTGTCACAGAGAAGTTCTAATGGCTCGGTGATGAAGCCATGTGCATTCTTCTCTAGAAAATTCTCGCCCGCCGAGCGCAATTATGATGTGGGTAATCGGGAGCTTTTGGCCATGAAGTGGGCATTTGAGGAGTGGCGTCATTGGCTTGAGGGTGCTAAACATCGTGTGGTGGTCTTGACTGATCACAAGAATCTCATTTACCTTGAGTCTGCCAGGCGTTTGAATCCTAGACAGGCTCGTTGGTCGTTGTTTTTTTCTCGTTTCAATTTCGTGGTTTCGTACCTGCCAGGTTCAAAGAATGTGAAGGCAGATGCTCTTTCCAGGAGTTTTGTGCCTGACTCTCCTGGAGACTCTGGGCCTACTGGTATCCTTAGGGATGGGGTAATATTGTCCGCCGTATCCCCAGACTTGCGACGTGCATTGCAGGAGTTTCAGGTGGATAAACCGGATCGTTGTCCACCAGAAAGACTGTTTGTTCCGGATGATTGGACCAGTAGAGTCATCTCCGAGGTCCATTCTTCTGTGTTGGCTGGTCATCCTCGAATATTTGGTACTAGAGACTTGGTGGCCAGGTCGTTTTGGTGGCCTTCCTTGTCTAGGGATGTGCGTACCTTTGTGCAGTCTTGTGAAGTGTGTGCTCGAGCTAAGCCTTGCTGTTCTCGGGCCAGTGGGTTGTTGTTATCCTTGCCCATCCCGAAGAGGCCTTGGACGCACATTTCCATGGATTTTATTTCTGATCTCCCGGTTTCACAGAAAATGTCCGTTATCTGGGTTGTGTGTGACCGCTTTTCTAAGATGGTTCATTTGGTGCCCTTGCCTAAGTTGCCTTCCTCCTCTGAGTTGGTCCCTTTATTTTTTCAGAACGTGGTTCGTTTGCACGGGATTCCGGAGAATATCGTTTCTGACAGGGGATCCCAGTTTGTGTCTAGATTTTGGCGGACGTTTTGTGCCAAGATGGGCATTGATTTGTCTTTCTCGTCTGCATTCCATCCTCAGACGAATGGCCAGACGGAGCGAACTAATCAGACCTTGGAAACTTATTTGAGGTGTTTTGTTTCTGCTGATCAAGATGACTGGGTTGCTTTTTTGCCACTGGCCGAATTTGCTCTTAATAATCGGGCTAGTTCGGACACGTTGGTCTCTCCTTTTTTTTGTAATTCGGGGTTTCATCCTCGTTTTTCCTCTGGTCAGGTGGAGCCTTCGGATTGTCCTGGAGTGGACGTGGTGGTGGACAGGCTACATCAGATTTGGAATCAGGTGGTGGACAATTTGAAGTTATCTCAGGAGAAGACTCAGCAGTTTGCTAATCGCCGTCGCCGCGTGGGTCCCCGACTTTTGGTTGGGGATTTGGTGTGGTTGTCTTCTCGTTTTGTCCCTATGAAGGTCTCTTCTCCTAAGTTCAAGCCTCGGTTCATCGGTCCTTATAGGATCTCGGAGATTCTTAACCCTGTATCTTTTCGTTTGGATCTCCCAGCATCGTTTGCTATTCATAATGTGTTCCATCGGTCGTTGTTGCGGAGGTATGAGGTGCCCGTTGTTCCTTCGGTTGGGCCTCCTGCTCCGGTAGTGGTGGAGGGAGAATTGGAGTATGTGGTTGAGAAGATCTTGGATTCTCGTGTTTCCAGACGCAAACTCCAGTATTTGGTTAAGTGGAAGGGTTATGGTCAGGAGGATAATTCCTGGGTGGTCGCCTCCGATGTTCATGCGACTGATTTGGTCCGCGCCTTCCATAGAGCTCACCCTGATCGCCCTGGGGGTTCTCGTGAGGGTTCGGTGACCCCTCCTCAAGGGGGGGGTACTGTTGTGGATTCTGTTTGTGGGCTCCCTCTGGTGGTTACTGCTGGTACTGGGTGACTTTGGTGGGTTGCGGCCTTTGGTTTCCACCTGTCCATCAGTGGCTGGGTGTTTCCTATTTTACCTGGCCTTTCTGTCATTTCCCTTGCCGGCTATCAATGTATTCAGATGTGCTCTGTTTGGTTCCTGCCTACCTGCTCCCAGATCTTTCAGGATAAGCTAAGTGCTGATTTTCAGTTGTTTGGTTTTTTGTCCAGCTTGCTTATTATGTCTCTATGCTAGCTGGTAGCTCTAGTGGACTGAGGTTCTCCCCATGTGCCATGAGTTGGCACATGGGTTCTTGTAATCTCAGGATGGTTTTTTTGATTAGGGTTTTTTGCTGACCGCTCAGTCCCCTTTTGTATCGTTCTGCTTTCTAGTTTACAGCGGGCCTCAATTTGCTAAAACTATATATATCATCTCTATGTGTGTGCCTTCCTCTCATTTCACCGTCAATACATGTGGGGGGCAACTATATATTTTGGGGTTCATTCCGCTGGAGGCAAGTGAGGTCTTAATTTTCTCTGCAGTGCTAGTTAGCTCTTAGGCTGGTGCGTGGCGTCTAGAACCAACGTAGGCACGCTCCCTGGCTATCTCTAGTTGCGTTTGTCAGGCGTAGGGCAGCGGTCAGCCCAGGTTCCATCACCCTAGAGCTCGTCCGTAATATATTTGTACATTGCTTGTCCTGTGCTATCCCTAGCCATTGGGATTCATGACAGCCTATGCAGCTCCATGCACCTCACCACCAGAGGCAATGCCTATACAGCTCCATGCACCTCACCACCAGAGGCAATGCCTATGCAGCTCCATGCACCTCACCACCAGAGGCAATGCCTATGCAGCTCCATGCACCTCACCACCAGAAACAATGCCTATGCAGCTCCATGCACCTTGCCACCTGAGACAATGCCTATGCAGCTCCATGCACCTCACCATCAGAGGCAATGCCTATGCAGCTCCAGCTCCTCCACCTGATTTGACAGCTGCTTAAAACTGGAGTGACAACTCCAAAAGTAGCATATTTTTTGCGTAACTCTACTTTTTTTTCCCTAAAACTGTTACATTGATTTTTCTAGCGTAAAGGTTTTGATAAATCGGGCCCCTGTGTTTCTTTTTCATTGGAGTTTTGGTTGACATTTCTCTAGTCATGTCTAAAGCTGCAAGCGGAACTACTTAGGTGAAAACCCCTAATTAAAGGGACTCTGTCACCCCCTCCAGCCGTTAGAAACTAAAAGCCACCTTGTGCAGCAGTAATGCTGCATTCTGACAAGGTGGCTCTTTTAGTTATTGGTGCAGTCAAAGCAGAAATAAAGCGTTTTATAATTTCGCAAAATTTCGCACCAATAACTAAAAGAGCCACCTTGTCAGAATGCAGCATTACTGCTGCACAAGGTGGCTCTTTTAGTTTCTAACGGCTGGAGGGGGGGTGACAGAGTCCCTTTAAGTGCTGAATTGCATTGCAGATGATGTAGTTTTTTTTGCGTTTGACTATATGCTATGTTTAATGTGATCCTGCCTCTCCCACAATATACCACAGGTGATGCAGCTGCAGAATTACTATAACAGCAAACTAGCTGAATGCAATGTGAATCTCACAGGGTTGGTCATTAATATGTCTTCTGTGGCGTCCAAAGCCCAATACCTTCTCCAATCAGCAGAATGAAGGCAGGCACGTCTCCACTCGTACAGATGTGACTGTTCCTGGTACTACACCCATTCAAATGAATTGAATCTGGCCCAGGAGAAAAAACATAGCCCATCAAATAAATGGCCCAGACATCCTTTACTTACTCAGGGCTGAACAGGAGATAGGAACAGGTCGGTGACTCAGGCCTCCCTACCATCAAGGGTACCCCTGAGTTAAGGAAAGACAGGGCTCCCCTTGCCTGAGGGGCAGTTCAGAGGCCTAGGTTCGTTATCTCCCGTTTTCCCATTGCTTCCCGTGACAGCCGGATTGAGGAAAACAGCGGCATTTAAATGTAAAAATAAAATGACATATTTATAACAAGTGACAGGAAGCCTTTAAATAAGTGTTCCAATATTCACGACATATTCCAGTGGGACAGTCAGAGGAAAAGTATAATATAAACATGTCACCACTTCTGTATGTTTTATCGACTTCTGATTTTGTCTTACAAATGCTGATGTAAAATACTGACCAAATACTGAATGTGTGAACGTGGCCTTAGAAACTGCCATTGGGAAAAACAGACACCGCTATTTCCTATGATGGCGATTGACTGCATATGTAGCAGTCACTTCTCAGCTAAAAGGGGTACAAGCAACTCTGTTCTCAAGGACAGAAGAGGTCGGACAATTTTTGCAAATTCTATCAATATTTGATAAATATCTATCCTGGGAAACCCTTTAGAAAATGCTGCCATGTAAATTGTATATACGGTACTATAAAAAAAATTATAATGTGCAATCAATAAGAAAACCTAAGGGAACGAACATAACTACAGGACATAAACATTAGAGGAAGGTTCATGTTCTACTGACTTTCCAGAATATTCCCAAAGGTGAAGCGGCCAATTAAATTATACATTGGATAATGCAAATGTTTAGACATAAAAACGATAATGGTATATGAATAAAATTAATGGAGTGGTTGTATATAAGCTAAACTACATGTCGCTGTGCGTTACTATTAATTAGACACATTATTAATATTGAAATTTTAATGAAACTTAGGGATGAACATTTTCAAAGAGAAATTGTTAGACAAAAATGTATCATTTATTTTATGTTTATTATTATTGTAGATATTTTGAAAACTAATATTTCGCGAAAGAAAATTCTTGATTGATACATCTGTTTATAATGTTACCATGAACCTCGCATTCTGATGTCAGAACCTGACGATTAGGGTTCACACATTGCGTATTTGCAGAGGGGCTTTTTTTCTTCACCCGTTGGGAGGAAACACGCAGCTTTTTATCGTGTTTTTACATGCATTTTTACTTGCAGTTTCGTAGCACTTTTACTTGCATTTTTAACCCAAAATCCATTTTTTACTGCGAAAACGTTGAAAGAAGTGAAATGCTGCATCTTGGCAAAAAAACGCAGCAGGGTTCAACATACGCGTAGGGAAAAAAAAGCGCAGAAATCTGGTACTGTAAAACGCTGCGTGTTTTACACAGAAAATATGTTGTGTAAAATATGCAGCAAAAATGCTACAATTTGCCAAGTATGAACATACCCTTAGGGTACAACGGTGACCTTGCAGAGTTGGGGTCCTGGTCTCATATCCCTCCAAGGACAACATCTGCAACATCTGGATGTAATAAATAGTATATTTAGTAAACTCTTGGTTCTCCTCTTTATGTAATCTGCAAGTAGTTTGTATGTTCTCTCCATGCTTGCATGGGTTTCCTCCGGGGTCTCCGGTTTCCTCCCACACTCCAAAGACATACTGATAGGGAGTTTAGATTTTGAGCCCCAATGGGGACAGTCTTGATAATGTCTGTAAAGTGCCTCTCTTCTACTGAGCTTCTCTTAGCTGATTTGTGACCACATCAAACCCCCTGAGGAAGCCCATGCGAAACGCGCGTTAGGGCCGTGTGTGCGGCATCACAGGACAGTCATGAGTAAGAGCAACTATCTCATGTGATTCTCGTGCCACTGTAGTCAACGCTTGTATGTTTGAATACTATGACTCTGTATAAGATATACCTTATTTACTACACCTGTGTTGATATAGCCGCATGAGTCTCACTGATTACTTTTTCTGGCTAGACTTGATGCACTGTTACGTTACTCAACCTGTATGTCTGGTTATTAGGCTCTCACTAACTATGCTGTACCTGTGGTGTTGCACCTGATGTTTTCTTGTTGCACCTGATTCCTTGTCTTCAATAGCTCTGTCATTGATATGGTTTTTTAATTGTTGTTTAAGTGCCTTTTATTTATTACGTCCAATAAGTCTTTTATTCTTTTGGTGGATTGTCTTACTCTGTTCTTGCATGTACACAATGCGCAGGGAAATAAACAGTCTGTAAAAAGCTCTTTTTCTTGCACAAAACGGCACAATTTTTTTATGGAACTCAATAGCAAAAATTATTTTCAGCTCAAAACACAAACACTCGCAATTAAGTAACAAAAAAAAACATTTCCCCTTAAGGTGTCCACTAGAGTTGAGCAAAACAATTTGCAAAGTTCTGGTGGCCATGTTAGATGAAAAAAATGGGAACCTCATACTACCTGCAACTTCCCTGGTACCTCTTCTAATTGGCAGATTGCTACAACATTATTTGCACCTAAACTTAGTGATGCCGAGGTGGTCTACTAATGGCCTACTATTCCGATGAGGCGTCAAGGATGCCACAGGAGGTTTGCAGGGCTCTGATTCAGTCTCCACATACTGATCAAAGGTCTTCTATTGGCAGAATTGCCTTCATCCTGCTTGAGTAATGTGGTTGAAGCATCCAATGTCACCCACAGATCGCTGAAAATCTTGTGTAAGGAGCTGGACATAACTGCCCACTCTCCTCATATTGCTGCAAAAGCAGGTTGATGTGGATTTGGTGTTGGAATTGTGTTCTGTCCGACAGTAAGGAGAATTAGAGTTAATGATTGGGACTAGCCCATAGTGGGAGGGGCTAAGCTGAAGGGACAGAGACGGTTTCTGGTCAGGATGTCAGTTAGGGCCCAGTGTGCGTGAGAAACGGACCTAATATCTGAGTAGCAGGCAGTGCTACATGACTTGGATGTACTGAAGTAAGGAGACTCCAAGACAATGGATAGCATGAACTGGAGTGAAGAGGAAGAAGAAACGATAGAAAGACAGTATGGTAAATTGGAGAGGATGCTTAACGTTGCAGCCCCAAGTTTATAACTCAGGAAGGTAATGGGCCAAGATGAGACAGAGAGCGTGGGACGAGGAGTGTGCCCTGGGTGGGAATTCCAAGGTGTCAGTACAAGAGAAGCTAAGGACCGGCCATACTGGCAACATCAACCATATTAATCAAAACAAGATGAAGGCGATTCTGCTGACAGAAGACCCGCAAACCATATACCAGTGATGCCCACCCGATCTTATCGTGCTGATTTCCATACAGCGTGAGAGACTTATAAAAAGTATTTTTTGGGATATGCAAGGAGACTTATTGGCTTACAAACAGGTAGATGATCTGCGGTACAAGATTAGTTAAAGGTCACGGCTTTTGTTTATATTGTGAAAAACTGGTGACAGGTTCCCTTTAAGGATTTAATTTTACAATAAAACGCAAAGTGCAGGACACATCAATCATCTCCTCCAGGACAAGTCCCAATCAAACTGAAGGGCTCAGGTCCCCCGACTGACTCAGGTACTTTAGCGACAAAGCTTTCTGCTAAATAATGCAACGTTCAATCAAACCGTTGTCACCTTTTCTGAACATCGCATTTTTTGTTTAGATGTTTAATGCCAGTAGCTAAAAAAGTAATGGTCTAAAATAATATACGATCAAAGCGTAAAGAAAGCAAAAAACATCATTAAATGCCCACGAGGCAGAAACATAAAACACAAAAGCAAACAAACGTCTCGGTTGATACATTTCGATGCATTTCTTTTGCCTGGTGGAGTCATCTGCATTGAGATAAAGTTATTGTGTGCTATTTATATCTTTTATTAACAGGTTAAAAAAACACAATTATTGGAGACTGAATTGTTCTAGTTTTCAGGCAATCTCTGAATAAAATGGATTTTTCGTGTTACCGAAGCTTCTTGTGACAAGAGTAATAGATTTTAGCAAGGGATGAATGGCTACGCCTGGCACACATTGGCAGAATGGCTCTTTGCATTAATATTTTATACAAATACAAGCCAGGTGTCTAATAAAGCTTTATAGGGTTTGGGCCATTCAGCAGTAATCTATTCCCCAATGTTATCCTGGTAGAAGGAGCACTGATTTAGTAAAAACTAGCTAATGTTTAACATGAGGGCTAACAAAGAGCACCAGGACCACTTTCCCCACTCTCCACCCATGAATTTTATTTGACTCCTCTCCAATTATCACTGATCGTTCTCCAACTCAAGGAAGAAAATAAATGATTGAGAGATGATGACACCTTTTGAAGCGGTTAGTGATTATCTTTATTTTCAGTTTGCAATCTTCCTTCATTAATTTTTATACCCCCACGTATACAGTTTGCATCTTAAGTTTTAGTTTCAGACTTTTCTCTTGGGGGAGTGTCTCTCGCTGTAATATAGGCTGGATGTGAGCATTGTATATATACAGGATGACACTCATTAGCAAACATTAGCACAGCTTCTATGCTGCACTCTTTTCACCCTCAAGTGCTTTTCTCCTTTTCTGCAGTCTATTTTCTCTGCCCTCCCTGAGACTGTATATGCTTTTTCTCCTGTCCACAAATGTGCCTATGGCTAGGGAAAGTTGAACGGTGATCAGAAAAAAAGGGTCAGAAGAAGGTTTAACTGCAACGTCTTTACCGGAACAGATTTCTTTTCAGGGGGAACCAACGCTTGAATAAGATTATGGCACAGTAGTAAAAGAGCAATGCAAAACGATCAGCTCTAATGCTATTGGGATGACTGAAGAAATAACAAGTGTAGACATGCATTCCTAAAGATGGCATTCAGGTGTGAGCCTCTCCCTTCCACCTGTGACCTCCCGGTCATATACTGTACCTGGCCACTTCTTCATGGTCATTCTTGGAGTCAGGGGCAGAGAGATGAGCAGATAATGTCTGATGCTTAGCATACTAGTTTCTTACAGTATTAAAGAAAAATATTTTAATTCAGGACCATTCCCTTGGCCATGCAAGTTGGCTGGACTAAACTCTCCACATCCACTGTGCCGTACTGCGTGGCAATGCCAGAGATCCATCCCAGGCCCAAGATTACCAGAAATGTTAGATAAGTGACAATTGTTGCATAGTTTGGTCACAGAAGAAACTTGTGAGAGTAGATTATATGGCTTAATTCAACTTTTATCTACACAGAACATGAGATACATGCATCAGCTTCTTAATACAGCATAACAGGAAGTCTGAAGGACCTTTTACTAGAGAGAAAGTGAAACCAAAGTACAACAAGTATATGCATTACATTCAACTAAGCATATTACAGTAACAACACTGCCATCTACTGTCAGAAAAGTGTAAACTCCTCCTGCATACAAATAAGTCTGTATCTGTTGCATATCTGCCAACAACAATAAGGGCTCGCTCACACATCTGATTTTCTTGTATGAGTGCTATCCGTGGTTTTCAGGGACAGCACTCTTACCTATGATATTTTATGGGGTTGTTCCCATATTTGATTTTTTGGTTACATGTGTGTAGTTTTTCCTCGGCGTTTTCCTCTTTTTTTTTTACCTGCCTGTGGGATTACAAAAAAGGGAAAAAGCTGAATCCTGCGCCACAACACTGGAAAGCAATTAAGACAAATGTAATCCATATGTGCAGCTTAAATATCCCAGAGGGAAATGTTGTTAATATGTGAAAGCTGTAAAATGTGAAATGGTGAAAATATGTCACAGATGAAATCCGCATGTCCTGCTCTCCTGTGTCATGAAGATGGATGTTTTCTTAGCAGGGGGAAGAATCGCTGTGTGATTGAACACTACCGAACAGGCATAGCAGAATGTCAGAATATGACTTAGCAAGTGTAGGTGCTAATTCCTACTTGTCGTTTCTTCTATATGTCATCGCTGAGTAAAACACATCCAGATAATCATATGATGGAGACAGTAAAATAGAAGAATGTTCACACTGAGAAACCAGGATCAAACACCTACAGTGGCGTGTAAAAGTTTGGGCACCCCGGGTCAAAATTACTATTATTGTTAACAGTTAAGCAAGCTGAAGATGAAATGATCTCTAAAAGGCCTAGAATTAGAGATGACACATTTCCTTTGTATTTTAGGCAAAAATATACAGTATATACTAGTAATTTTTTACATCTTAAAAATTACAAAAAGGAAAATGGACCGATGCAAAAGTTTGGGCACCCTTTGAGTTTTGTGTGCTCAGATAATTTTACCCAAGGTTTTAGACCTTAATTAGCCTGTTCAGGTTATGGCTTGTTCACTATCATCGTTAGGAAAGAACATGTGATGCAAATTTCCTAGTGTTATTAAAACCCTGCTTCCTCTAACCTTGCGCCAAAAACCAGCAGCTGTGGATTCTTTTAAAGCAGCTGACCAGCACTCTGAAAATGAAAATGGTGGAGGCCCGCAAAGAAGGAAAAAGCTATAAGAAGATAGCAAAGTGTTTTTCAAAATTGAAAAATAATATATATACGGTATATATATATATATATATATATATATATATATATATATCAATGAAGAGAGAAGAAGGAGCGCACTCACAGGAGGTCCATTGCAGGTAACTTTTATTGAAGCACGTAGTACATCTTCACGGCCGAGGGTGCTGGGGAGGGAGTGTGGCTGTGCGGGACAACAGCTGTTTCGCGCTTGACTGGCGCTTCAACAGGTCCTGTTGAAGCGCCCTCGGCCGTGAAGATGTACTACGTGCTTCAATAAAAGTTACATGCAATGGACCTCCTGTGAGTGCGCTCCTTCTTCTCTCTTCATTGATTTACAACACTGGATTTCTGTGGAGTCCGGCACCCAGGATTGAAGACGACGGCAAGCTCTGTGCAGGTGAGCGGTTCCCCACCACGCTTTCCATAGACTGTTAGTGCGGTCCGATTTCTTTTCTCTTGTTCATGGATATATATATATATATTCATATTTTACATTTTAATAATTACAAAACGAAAAATAGGCCAATGCAAAAGCTTAGGCACCAGACAAGAGTCTTTCAATTCTTGTTTGAGGGATTTTCAACCATTGTTTCTTGGAAAATCCTCCCAGTTCTGTGAGATTCTTGGGTCATCTTGCATCCTCTGCTATTTTGAGGTCTAGACACAGATTTTCAATGATGTTCAGGTCAGGGGACTGTGAGGGCCATTGTACAACCTTCAGCTTGTTCCTTTTGAGGTCATCTTTTGTGGATTTTGATGAGTGTTTTAGATCATTATGCATTTGAAGGAGCCATCGTTTTTTCAACTTCAGCTTTGTTACAGATGGTGTTCTGTTTACATCAAGAATTTGTTGAAATTTCAATGAATCCATTCTTCGCTCTACCTGTGAAATGTTCCCCAGTGCCATTAGTTACAACAACCCCAAAGAATGATTGGTCCATCCCTATGCTTAATGGCTGGCGAGATGTTCTTTTTCTGAAATTCTGTGCCCTTTTCTCCACACATACCTTGATCACTGTGGTCAAAGAGTTCTATTGTAACCTCATCGGTCCACAGGACTTGTTTCCAAAATGCATCAGGCTTTTTTAGATGTTCTTTCTGCATATTTCTCATGCTGAATTTTATAGTAATGATGCAGGAGAGGTTTTCTTCTAATGACTCTTACATGAAGGCCATATTTGTCCAGGTGTCTCTGAAAGTAGAACAATGTACCACAACTCCAGAGTCTGCTAAATCTTTCTGAAGGTCTTTTGCAGTTAAACAGGGGTTCTTATTTGCCTTTCTAGCAGCTCTCACTGAAATTTTGCTTGGTCTGCCAGACCTTATCTTGACCTTCATTTTTCCTGTTAACTGCCATTTCTTAATTACATTTCGAATTGAGGAAACGGCAACTTGAAAATGCTTTGCTATCTCCTTATAACTGTCTCCTGCTTTGTGGGCCTCCACCATTTTTATTTTCAGAGAACTAGGCAGCTGCTAAGGAGAACCCATGGCTGCTGTTTTTTTGTCACAAAGTTAGAGGTAGCTGGGTTTTTATAAAGTTGTGAAATTTGCATCACCTGGCCTTTCCCAACAATGATAGTGAACAAGCCATTACCCTAACAGGCTAATAAAAGCCTGAAACCTTGGTCAAAGTTATCTCAGCACACAAATCTTCATGGGTGCCCAAACTTTTGCACTGGCTCATTTTATTTTTTGTAATTTTTGACAATATGTTTTTTTCCTAAAATATAAAGGAAATGTGTCTTTAACCTTAGCCCTTTTAGAGATCATTTCATCTTTAACTTGCTTAACTGTCCACAATAGCAATAAATTTGACTAGGGATGCCCAAACTTTTACATGCCACTGTAGCTTGAATAAATGTTTTTACACAGGGACTGAAAAAAAAGACAGTATGCACAATCGGGATCCATATTTCACCCATTTAATAGGTGAAAAAAGAAAATGGATGCCCTACTGAAATTATCCTCATAGCATCCATTTTTAACGGATCCACTAAAATGATTACATAGAAATCTGTATTTGTCCATTTATTACTTTTTTAATTGTTTATGTATAAAATGAACAACATACAGATATAAAAAATAGGGGACATAAAAAAGACATGCCATACGGGTTAACAATCATACATTTTTTATTTTTGTTAGCTGAAAATAGATGATATTTAATAAGCTTTACTGATTTTTTGCTGACTGACTGGATGAGCAAAGCGAAGGGGACAAAAAAGTAGCAATAACTCTGCAGGAGCAGACTACATTGGGTTTGGTTGTAGTCTGTTACCATAGAAACATATAGGTTTGCATGGGAGCTGTAGACAAAAAATCATAGGAGGGTTTTAATTTAGATTGTAATGATGCTTCACATTATTTTTTGAGATTTATTGGAACTATATAATAAAATGGTAGCAATGGTGGCCTTTTACTTTAAGTACTAACGAAACCAACTATTTGCCGTGACCCTCTGTGCTCCTAATATGTTTCAGGCTATTTCTGAATGCTTCATGCTGATTTACATAACTCGTGCTCACTGGCGTCATTTCTTCTGGTTAGCTTAACAAAAATATTACATTTTGTGAAACGGAAAGTCAAAGATGCAGGTGCAAAAAAAAAGAGAGTTATTTTTATACTGGGGGATAATTAGTGTAATTAAGTCGCGGCTATTAAACTGCCAGAATAAGAGAGCTGAGCACTGTTTTCAAAGACTTTCCAATGTACAATATAATATGGAGCAATTAACTTAATTTCTTTTTGTGCTCTGTATTTTGCTCAAGTTTTTCGGTGTCTTATTAATTCATCTTTAAAAAAAACAAAAAAACGGTAAATATCTTTATTCATCGAGTCGGGATTAAGAAACACCAGTTTTATTGGATTTCTTTCTCTAACATAGCATTACATAATCACTTATTTCCAGAAGTCTAGCAATGTTTCACAATGCAAATTTTAATTTAATATTTTGCAAGTTCTAATATTATTATTCCAGAGTTCACTTCATTTTAATAATTTCCAAAGCATGGTGCTGGGAATTTTCTTTTCAAGTCTCCCTAATTGAAACCGTTCTTTAATATGAAACGCTGTGCTGTCCAGCAGCATACAGGCCCGTGCTTGTTCCCGTACTGTTAATTAACACTTAATGACCAGTTTGTGATAAAGAACAGGTGCAGTGGAAGCATTCCCATCAATGATCACATCGTGGGTGTGGGTATGTAGACGACGTCTCTGCTGACACATAGGTTAGAAAACACCAAAACGTTACATAAACGATACCGGCAGTCTCTGTAGGATATCCATCTCCTACAATATTTAATGATGGGTACCGTGCAAGTTGTTGTTTTTGTTTGACCTTGTTACAGCAGCAGATATCATTTGATATTAATTGCCTGTTTTCTACACCATATTTCCAAAAATGTGGACAAAAGCTGTGTCAGAGGCAAAGATTCAATCAGACATGTCTCCACACCGTGATACTGACTCAGGGGGTCTCTCATAGTTTTCGACCATCAGGAAGAACTGTGAAAGGGGAGTGCATTTAAAAAAAAAAGAAAAATGTTCCTAAAGTTGGAGAACATCTTTACAATATAATTAAAATGGTGATGGTCTTAAGCGTTTTGGTTTTTAAAGGTTTCACTATATATTTATTTTACCGGAGGTCACAGATAGCAGTATCAACACTGAGGTCTTCTTCAGGTTTCAGGTTTGGGACAATTGTTCATCATGGATACCAGGCTGATACCAGATCATAACTTTTCTACATGGGCTTTTTCCCGTTTACTTTTGAAATAAAAAGAAAAATATTCACAAAAGGTCAACGCCGTTAACTATAAACAGACCACTTTGCATTTGACATAATCTATGTGTCTAGCTTTACCCAAGAATATTTTGCAGTTTTTAATGCTTTTCTGTAAAACATTAGCAAATATCTTTACATTCAATTCTAATTTAAGATTACAGATTTATGGTGTCCCCCGAGTGTGGCAGGTGACATCATCACATGGGCTTGATGACATCACTGTGACGCTGAGTCACTTCTCACGGACAAGCCGTGAGACGGGATAGTCAATGAGTCCGAGGTCAAAAGCCGGGTGGGTACATTATAAACAGAAGGTGAGACGAAGGTGTAGTCAGGTACTATTCCGAGGTCAGAATACCAGGATAGCAGATCAGAGCAGAAGGCATTAAACAGATTGATGGTCAGAATGAGGTCTAAGGTCAGGCAACAAAAGATCAACACACAGAATGCTAGGCACAGAGAGACAAACCACACAGTAGCTGAATGTCCATCTGGCAGAGGTCTGGGAGTAACAGCCCAGTTAAGTAGCCTGGCAATCACCTAGGACAATGAACACCTGGAGACAGCCAGCGCCTACAAGTCTCAGATTAGACGACTGAGCTGTCAATCATCACATGGACACCTCTCGAGGCATATGTACTGCTCTGTACTGCTAATATATGACAATGGATTGCAATCTGATTCCAACTCTTTATCATGATCCCCAGGGGGTCACAATGTGACCTCATTCACCTATATTTCGTTGTGTTGCACGGAGTAATCTTTAGAGGCTGAAGTCAATATCTAGTCGCAGTTTACCTAGCCTTAGTTCTCTATGATCATGCCTTGGGTTTATTCCATAGGCAGTAGTTAATCTCGTGCAGCCCTAGGCAACGTTTGAACATGTACCAAAGCGTTTCTGTAATACATTTAGCTATAATATTACATGCTCTCCTACCATAACTTTTCTGATCAGTCTCCTACTTTTCTCTACTCTGTCTGCGTAGTCTTTTATAGATATGGCAATGCGTTAACAGGACAGATTCATCTAATTCTGTTTGAACTTCAAACCAAGGAGTTTCATTATCGTGGATCACAGCCCAGAAAATGGGCGCAAGAAAATATATTCATTGATCATTACAAAAAAAAAATAGTGTTTGAAGTTTTGAAAAAAGAAAAGTTAAACCAGTTAAGATCGATCATTTTCTCGTTGGCCCATGCGACCTCCCTTATCCATAAAAGCCACATAATGATTTTGAGTCTGGGGGAGGATTCCTTGAATGGAAGATGCATTTGGTGTATGAAGAACGGAGGGGGAGTTGTACGGAAAGAATGCACATGAAGGAAGGGAAATTTCACACCGCAAGTTGACATTCTCATATATTGTGCTTTTAACTCAAAAAAAAAAAAAAAAATTTCAAAATATGATATAGACTGTAAGATAAAAAGAGAACCTATAAGATCATGTTTCAAAGTTTGGAAACCGACGTTGGAGCATTTTCTTTCTAGGCTTTAAAGAGTAACCGTTGTTTTAATTTTTACATCATAAATCAATAGTACACATGAAAATAAGCAAGTTTAGAATATATCTTTTTAGAAAAATCTGCTTCATTCTCCTCCTTTACTAATCTTTCACTTTCAATATTGTCAACTCATGGCAAAATCTATATTCAGGGAAGACAGATTTCCCATTAGTGAGATGGGAGATAACAGTTGGTGACCATTAGATTCTATGGCGAGGGAGGAGATAGAGGCAGTTACGGACATTGGGCTGCAAGTTCCCCTGAAACCACTGTTCATATTAAATCTATGGTAAAAAAATAAAAAAAATAGAGTGCCACTGTCATTTGAGCGGAGCTTTTAGAGAATTGTCTGTTTCTGATTCTAGCTCCTCCCTGTCCATAGAATCTTATGAGTACTAACTGTCATCTATCTCAGTGATAGGAAAATATGTATTTACCAATTTTACAGATTTCATGATTGAATTGAGAGTTCAATCCAAGAGCAGAAGGAAGCACATTTCTGTATATATATATATATATATATATATATATATATATATATATATATATATATATACTGTATATATATAGCAGAGTTTCTCTTTTTCAAGTGTACTATTGATTTATGAAATACAAGAGGCGGTTATTCTTTAACCGTTGGGATACTGTACAGTATCTACAAAGGAAAAAAGTAAACCTTTAGATGGGCTCCTATTTATTTTGCCAACCAATATGGAAGGACCTGGTGTTTGCTTTTCCTTCCCATGTCTTTTCTATGTTCTTTGGGCCACTTTTAGGGATAAGCGGACCCGTGGATGTTCGGATTTGTCTGGTTCGACTGAACTTCTGTCCAAAGTTCAGTTTGGTTACCAGAACATTACCTGAACATCCCCATAGAAGTCAATGGGAACCTGAACTTTGGTCCTGTAAAAGGACTATAAAATGGTTGTAGTAAGGGCTAGGGCTCTCTCTCTTTTCCCGGAATTCGGAACACTAAAAATGGGAGAAGTCCATGTTCCGAGTTCAGCACTGGAGAAATGCCGAACTTTACAGTTCGGGTTTGTTCATCTCTAGCCATTTCCCCACCCCATGTTTGCGTATATTATGTTTAAAAGGAAGATTTTTTTTCCCATATACAATAAAACAAGTTAAAAGGTGCTTATTTAAGGCCCTTTTGCATGGGTCATTGTAATGTGTATGGGGACCGTACCGCCCCATACAGTTGCACATCACTTATCCACATTACAATTTGTGATGTGCAGCCAACAACAATAATTTTAGGGTCCACGTGAGCAATCCAATGGCCGACGAACAAGTGTTCTGCTCGTTCATCAGCTGATTGGTAGCATGTTCACCCAGGGAGATAATTGGGATTTCAGTGCACCGTTTTCGAGATCAGTATGTAAGTCAGTACTTGGCCCCATTGTATAATTAATTATGCATCTCTTGCCCAGCTGGGAATAACCCTTTAAGGACCAATGCCATGTTTTATGCTAGAAACACTGTAAATGACTGTAAATTAGCTATTAACAATCTTTCAGGACTTTGGGTGTGAAGATGATTCATGGAATAACCTCTCTGACACTTGACCCTTCCCGGGCTCCATTACTTCACAGAACAGACAGGGTGACAGGTTAGGCAGACATCCGGGACAGGTGTTCTCCAATAACCTTTACCTAATTATGATACGCGTCTTATCTCCTGCATTGTGCTGTGACATTGCTGCACAGTTACAGATAGTATGTCGTCCTGTTGAGGTGATACGAGGGAGACTATTAACAAAAAGCTTCTGATAATGACATGACGGTTAATGTGAATTCCAATTCATTACCGGCGGCGGAGCTGCACGCGGCACGACGATTAAATCACAGTCTGATACATGGTGAGAAACATGGTGTCTGGGCTGATTGCTAAATAACCAATCGCAATCAGGAACTAAGGCTATCACTTTCCTTACCATGTCCAGTTTTAGGCCACGTTCACACGGTCAGTATTTGGTTAGTATTTTACCTCAGTATGTGTAAGCCAAAATCGGGAGAGGAACAATCAGGGGAAAAGTATAATAGAAACACATCACCACTTCTGTATTTATCACCCACTCCAGGGTTTGGCTACAAATACTGAGGTAAAAAACTGACCAAATACTGAGAGTGTGAACATGGCCTTAGACTCTGTGCTGACCAGTTTGCCACAAATGGGAAGATAAGCATTTTTAATGTGACATCACTTTATTAGCCTGCTCAGTCATATCAGTTTATTATCCATGTTCTATCTACGACATCACCGTGTGCTTTATATCTGTAAGACATTACTGTGTGCTCTACATCTGTATTGTGACATCACTGTGTGCTTTATATCTGTACTGTGACATCACCGTGTGCTTTACATCTGTACTGTTACATCACTGTGTGCTTTATATCTGTACTGTGACATCACTGTGCTCTACATCTGTACTGTGATATCATTGTGTGCTCTACATCGGTTCTGTGACATCACTGTGTGCTTTACATCTGTACTGTGACATCACTGTGTGCTTTACATCTGTACTGTGACATCACTGTGTGCTCTACATCTGTACTGTGACATCACTGTGCTCTACATCTGTACTGTGACATCATTGTGTGCTCTACATCTGTACTGTGACATCACTGTGTGATTTATATCTGTACTGTGACATCAGTGTGTGCTCTACATCTGTACTGTGGAATCACTGTGTGCTATATATCTGTACTATGACATCACTGTATGCTCTACATCTGTACTGTGACATCACTGTGTGCTCTACATCTGTACTGTGACATCACTGTGTGCTCTACATCTGTTCTGTGACATCACTGTGTGCTCTAAATCTGTACTGTGATATCACTGTGCTCTACATCTGTACTGTGACATCATTGTGTGCTCTACATCTGTTCTGTGACATCACTGTGTGCTTTACACATGTACTGTGACATCAGTGTGTGCTCTACGTCTGTACTGTGACATCACTGTATGCTCTGCATCTGTACTGTGACATCACTGTATGCTCTACATCTGTACTGTGACGTCAGTGTGTGCTCTACATCTGTTCTGTGGAATCACTGTGTGCTCTACATCTGTTCTGTGACATCACTGTGTGCTCTACATCTGTTCTGTGACATCACTGTGTGCTTTACATCTGTACTGTGACATCAGTGTGTGCTCTACATCTGTACTGTGGAATCACTGTATGCTCTACATCTGTACTTTGATATCACTGTATGCTCTACATCTGTACTGTGACATCACTGTGTGCTCTACATCTGTAATGTGGAATCACTGTGTGCTCTACATCTGTTCTGTGACATCACTGTGCTCTACATCTGTACTGTGACATCACTGTGTGCTCTACATCTGTACTGTGACATCACTGTGTGCTCTACATCTGTACTGTGGAATCACTGTGCTCTACATCTGTTCTGTGACATCACTGTGCTCTACATCTGTACTGTGACATCACTGTGTGTTCTACATCTGTACTGTGACATCACTGTGTGCTCTACATCTGTACTGTGACATCACTGTGCTCCACATCTGTACTGTGACATCATTGTGTGCTCTACTTCTGTACTGTGACATCACTGTGCTCTACATCTGTACTGTGACATCACTGTGTGCTCTACATTTGTTCTGTGACATCACTGTGTGCTATACATCTGTACTGTGACATCACTGTGCTCAACATCTGTACTGTGGAATCCACTGTGTGCCCTACATCTGTACTATGACATCACTGTATGCTCTACATCTGTACTGTGACATCACTGTGTGCTCTACATCTGTTCAGTGACATCACTGTGTGGTCTACACATGTACTGTGACATCACTGTGCTCCACATCTGTACTGTGACATCATTGTGTGCTCTACTTCTGTACTGTGACATCACTGTGCTCTACATCTGTACTGTGACATCATTGTGTGCTCTACATTTGTTCTGTGACATCACTCTGTGCTTTATATCTGTACTATGACATCACTGTATGCTCTACATCTGTACTGTGACATCACTGTGTGCTTTGTATCTGTACTATGACATCACTGTATGCTCTACATCTGCACTGTGACATCACTGTGTGCTTTACATCTGCACTGTGACATCACTGTGTGCTCTACATCTGTACTGTGACATCACTGTATGCTCTACATCTGTACTGTGACATCACTGTGTGCTTTGTATCTGTACTATGACATCACTGTATGCTCTACATCTGCACTGTGACATCACTGTGTGCTTTACATCTGCACTGTGACATCACTGTGTGCTCTACATCTGTACTGTGACATCACTGTATGCTCTACATCTGTACTGTGACATCACTGTGTGCTTTGTATCTGTACTATGACATCACTGTATGCTCTACATCTGCACTGTGACATCACTGTGTGCTTTACATCTGCACTGTGACATCACTGTGAGCTCTACAGCTGTACTGTGACATCACTGTGTGCTTTATATCTGCACTGTGACATCACTGTGTGCTCTACATCTGTACTATGACATCACTGTGTGCTCTACATCTGTACTGTGACATCACTGTGCTCCACATCTGTACTGTGACATCATTGTGTGCTCTACTTCTGTACTGTGGAATCACTGTGTGCTATATATCTGTACTATGACATCACTGTATGCTCTACATATGTACTGTGACATCACTGTGTGCTCTACATCTGTACTGTGACATCACTGTGTGCTCTACATCTGCACTGTGACATCACTGTGTGCTTTATATCTGTACTGTGACATCACTGTGTGCTCAACATGTTATGTGGCATCACTGTGCCCTACATCTGTCCTGCGACATCACTTTGTGCTCTACATCTGTTCTGTGTCATCACTGTGTGCTCTACATCTGTTTACACCTACATCTCTACATCATACTTTGCACTGATGAGGGGCAATACCCCAAAACACCCTGACTAAAAATTGAGATTGAGATTTGTAGGATCGCTGCTTCCAACAGGTGGCGCTATAGAGTTCAAGTCATCTTCCTCTCTGAAGTGGCAATTTGCATATTGATTCATTATAGCAATTTTAAGAACGGACAGCACGTGGATAGTATAAACGGATGAGTGAATGTACTCTTAGGAGCACATTCACACATCCATTGTACACGTCATTTTGCTGTCCGTTTTTTAAACAGACAGCACACTGATCCATACAATTTAATTAATTTAAAACTGATTTGTGTCCCTGGTCCGCGAGGCTCAGAGCAGCTCCAATTAACCCCTTTCTGACCTCGGATGGGATAGTACGCCCGAGGTCAGATACCGCGCTTTGATACAGGGCTCCGGCGGTGAGACCACCTCAAAGCCGGGACAAGTCAGCTGTTTTGAACAGCTGACATGTGCCCGCAATAGCGGCGGGTGAAATCGCGATTCACCCGCTGCTATTAACTAGTTAAATGCCGCTGTCAAATGCTGACAGCGGCATTTAACCGGCGCTTATGGCCAGGCGGACAGAAATGAGCGCATCACCGACCCCCGTCACATGATTGGGGGTCAGCGATGCTTCTGAATAGTAACCATAGAGGTCCTTGAGACCTCTATGGTTACTGATCCCAGCTAGCTGTGAGCGCCACCCTGTGGTCGGCGCTCATAGCACACCTGAATTTCTGATGATCGCTGCTATGTAGCAGAGCCGATCGCGTTGTGCCAGCTTCTAGCCTTCCATGGAGGCTATTGAAGCATGGAAAAAAAATTAAAAAAAAAATTTTTTAAAAAGGGGAAAAAAATATATAAAAGTATTTTGCCCCATTCAAAATAAATCAATAAAAAAAAATCAAACCTACACATATTTGGTATCGCCGCGTTCAGAATCATCCGATCAATAAAAAAAAAGCATTAACCTGATCGCTAAACGGCGTAGCGAGAAAAAAAATTAGAAATGCCAGAATTACGTTTTTTTGGTCGCCACGACATTGCATTAAAATGCAATAACGGGCGATCAAAAGAACGTATCTGCACCAAAATGCTATCATTAAAAACGCCAGCTCAGCACGCAAAAAATAAGCCCTCACCCGACCCCAGATCATGAAAAATGGAGACGCTACGGGTATCAGAAAATGGCACCATTTTTTTTTTTTAGCAAAGTTTGGATTTTTTTCCACCACTTAGATAAAAGAGAACCTAGACATGTTTGGTGTCTATGAACTCGTACTGACTTGGAGAATCATAATAGCAGGTCAGTTTTAGCATTTAGTGAACCTAGAAAAAAAGCCAAACAAAAAACACTCATGGGATTGCACTTTTTTGCAATTTCACCGCACTTGGAATTTTTTTCCCGTTTTCTAGTACGAGACATGCTAAAACCAAGGATGTCGTTCAAAAGTACAACTTGTTTCACAAAAAATATGCCCTCACATGGCCATACTGACGGAAAAATAAAATAGTTATGGCTCTGGGAAGGAGGGGAGCTAAAAACAAACACAGAAAAACAGAAAATCCCAAGGTCATGAAGGGGTTAAAATCTGGTTTGCGGAGCTGAGTTGGCCATTAAAGTCTAGGAGGATTGAAATCGGAAGACATCAATTTTATATCCATTTTTCATCAGTTTTTACTGATCCATTACCAAGAGTCAATAGACAAATAAAATAGTAAAACTAGAGAATAACAAAAAAGTAAAAAGTGTGAATAAAAATGCACAGTTGTGCTTACTTGGTCGGGTTGTGTTCACACAACCTTTGAAAAGTCTTAGGCTATGTGCACACGTTCAGGAATGTCAGCAGAATTTTCCTGAACAAAACCGGACTTTCTTTGCAGGAAATCCGCTCACGTTTTTTTGAGCGTTTTTATCCCATTTTTTGCGCATCTTTTTTTTTGCTGACTTTGCGCGTTTTTTTCCCGGAGCTTCCCAATGCAGTAATATAGCGGCAAAAAACACAAAAAATCCACAAAAGTAAAGAACATGCTGCGTTTTTTACGGAAAAAAACGCAGCATGTGCACATAAATTGCGAAATGCATTAAAATGATAGGATGCTTAATGTAAGCTTTTTTTAGTGATTTTTCCGCGGAAAACGGCCGAAAAAAACACAAAAACAACGTGAAAAATACTGAACGTGTGCACATAGCCTTAGATTGCTGCAGACCCACGAGGAGAAATCGAGGAAGAAAACGCAAACAAATGGGTTAACCCGCGCTGTCGTCAAAGACTGATGAGAAGACAGGAATCTAATTGTGGTTTACTTGTCAACGCTTTTCGAAGTATTAAAACTTCTTAATCAGGACAAACCACGATCCTGAGGAAGTTTTAATACTTCGAAACGCGTTGACAAATAAACTAGAATACTTGGATTCCTGTCTCCTCCTTGGTCTTCGACGACAGCGCGGGATAACCCATTTGTTTCCGTTTTTTTCAATGGATAAACAAAGTTCAGACAGACTGGCTAGTTCAATTTTTAAAAACAGATGAAAAAAAGATGCAACACAGATGTAAAATGGAAGCAAAACGGATGACACGAGAGCAAAATGATCCATCTAAAAATGTAAACACGTGTACTAATGCAGCCTAAATTGTACTGCATTTACAAGGGTGCAGAGGTTGCAGTTGTTGAATAGTTTGGTCGCAGAAGAAACTTGTGAGAGTAGATTATATGGGGTAATTCAACTTTTATCTACACAGAACATGAGGTATATGCATCAGCTTCTTAATACAGCATAACAGGAAGTCTAAAGGACCTTTTACCAGAGACAAAGTGAAACCAAAGTACAACAAGTATATGCATTACATTCAGCTAAGCATATAACAGTAACAACATCGCCATCTACTGTCAGAAAAGTGTAAACTCCTCCTGCACACCAATAAGTCTGTATCTGTTGCATATCTGCCAACAGCAGTTGCATTTGGGCCCTGATGTCTGTATGTTTGGGGTCTTGGTGCAGTTTTTGCATCAACCCCCAGTCCAGCATTTTATTTAGAAATTGCAATCCTATTGTGTTAATGGCACCCATGAGCGCTTGTTCTGTTACATTACTCGACACTTCCAGCTCCATCATATGTTAGTCATTTGGCAACAAACTGTCCGATGGAGACGTATTGTTTGTAGCTGCGAAATTCCAAATCTGCTCTAAACAAAATCAGGACGAGTGGCCATGAAGCGGTGTGATAGCATGCAGATGTATCTGTGCACCGCACTGGCTGCACTTAATTGCACATTATACCGGACTACCTGGGAGGTCTTGTCTTCTGTGCCTGCACATGTCACTCCATGGAAATAAAACACACCGGGAAATGCGAAACGTCAGGGGCATCTCGAAGCATTAATTTATTTTACTGCGGAGAATATCAGATGTCAGATCCACATGAGCTGGAACTGAATGAAAACTACAATGACTTCAACACCATTGCGGTCATAACGCGGATTAGATTCCTCATTTCCACTTCTGGAGTGGACAATTTAGGAAATAGAATATCAGATATCGGCGATCTATGACATAATGTATCCTTAAATACAAATTTAATCTAATATTAAGAACAAACCAATACGTGAGCATTATCACTGATATACGTATATAGTACAATATGGGTTTCTTAACGGCAAATTACTATATTTTCTAGGTTCATATTTTTCTATATATTAAGCAATTCATATGTAAAAACTTCTGGATTAGGGTTAAGCAAGACCAATGAATTGGACGGCAGAGGTCACCAGCCAGCTGGTAGAATGCAATTCATTGTATAATCCCTTTATCTCTTCAAAAGCCCTCGTTTTAATGGAATTAATGAATAATCATCTGGACCCAATAGAAAAAAAATAGATAAAAAACAATTGGCAGGAGAGGGGAGAGTACTACACCGCCACTACAGCCAAGGCTTACAATCTAAACTACATTCTCTCCATATAAATGCCCGACATTCAGAAGGACAAAATTAGGGAAAAGCAGAAAATCTGCTCCAGGTCTGGAGTTATCCAACTCTCGGTGTAGTAGTGTATAAGCAACGCAAAGGCTTGGGAACCCTCACATGCGATCCTTACCTACACCTACGCTTAAACGTTAGGGGTGACACCCTGAAATTTACATTGAACACTATATAACTACGCCCCAACTTTGCAAGCGATCGCTGGGGTTCTGACAATTGGGAACCATATAAGTCCCAAAAATGTGTTGTACGGACGGGATGTGTTCATTTTTGGCCTTCGTTCCTTTCATTGTATTTGGGACTGACAGAGATAATTCATTTTAGGGCCCAGCTATTTCTGGCAGGCACATTAACGATGAATGGGGTGAAGGCCAAGCATGCTCTCCTCTGCTCCTCCATTCAAGATGAGGTTTGTGGATTCTCCCGTTCTTGGAATATCTGGGAATCCTGCAGATAGAGGGTAACTTTCAATTTTGTTAACACCCTTTAAATAATAGTGAAAGGAGGCCTCTTCTAGTACTAACTTTAGGGTATTTGACCACAAAGTTTTTTAAACCAATACCACCTTTAAGGAAACAAGCAATCCAGCTGTTATGACTGAGCCTCAACCCTGACGCCGGGATGAACAAACCAAGCAATCATTAGCCTGATCCTGATGTGTCCCTGCCTGACAGCGGAGGTTGGCCCAATAAAATTACGCAATTGCGCCCAACTCAACGTCGGCTGACCCGAGTGTCCTTAAATGCACTCTCAACTATACACAAAGTATACAGACAGAACGGAGTGCCCACAGACAAAGGGTGAGACACTGGGCTAAAGACGTATTCACACAGTCATACAAATTTTTACCACAAAATTTATGCCATAAAAACAATTCACAAATAATGTCAGAAATGCATTTTTTTTTTTTCACAATTTCACCGCACTTGGAATTTCTTTCCCATTTTCCAGTAAAATATGTGGTAAAATGAATGGTGTCATTCAAAAGTACAACTTGACCCGCAAAAAACAACCCATCATATGTCTATATGGACAGAAAAATAAAAAAGTTATGGCTCTGGGATGAATGGGAGGAAAAAAATGGAAACACAAAAAAATGGAAATTGTCAGCGGCGTAAAAGTGTTAAAGAGCACATTAAAGTTGAATGTGCAGGAAGCAAAGAGCCTGTAACAGCAAAGCGGTGAAAAATTTTTATTGCAACCCAATTGCAAAAATGATTTTTAGCCACAAATATATGAAAAAAAGTCGAACCATTTTGCATTATTTTTTCAATGGAGGAAAACAAATCTAATACGGATCTATATGAAGGGCACAAGTATGAATGGGTGCCGAGATGCTGTAGATTGCCTTATCCTGATGGATTTGCACATATACGATTGCACACATTCATAGATAGCTATTCTGACTCATGGGTATGTAGAACGCAGTGGTGCCTGGATAGACCTATTCTTTTGGGCGCTTCCGTATTGACCTGTACTCACGTTCATACCGATTTATCAGATAGCTTAACTCAGCCACGTTCTCATGTAAGAAGACTCCAGGAAAAGAGGATTGCTTTAACCGAACTTCTTGTATTATGATGAAAGTAGCAGGTAAAAAGGAATATTCAACAGAGTACATGCAGTAGGATGCATACAGATATGGTGATGATGACAAAATGGAGAATAAGGGCGTGAACAAACATACATCACAGGACTACAGTGAGAGAGTTGGGACAAAATAAAGGGAAAGGCAAACTTCTGCCTAGAAAGAAAGGATGGAACACAAACAATGCAAACATTAAATGATTTCTCAAGTCGTGGGACATGACACTCCCCGTCTGAAATCCTTGGATTTCACGATGTCCGTAATTCTTCGAAGTCGTTCGAACCTGAAAAAACAAGAGGAAGAAAACATGCATGCAATAATAAACATAAAAGATTTTTAAGTCCAACTCGTTGTTGTTGACCCGTAGATCACACCGAAAGATAAGTTCAAGTATATAAAACCCATCTTCAGATTGGGGAAGCCGCAAACATGCAAACTCTTCCACCAACCCAGAATCCAATGGGAATGTTAAAGGTTCAATCCAATGGAAAATGTCAACATTCAATAAACTGGGGGATGAGGAGGAATGCTCCCCGCCGTGAACAACGTCCAGGAGCATGTTCAGTTCATGTGATGTCCTCCTTTCGTAGAAGCAACACGAGTTCAGTGACCGGGCGGAAGAAGGTTCGGGTAGAGCCCCCTTTTGTCACCTTAACTTCTATCTTACGAGTCTTTCCGTCCTCACTGGGTAGGACCTTGGTGATAAGTCCCATTGGCCAGTCATTACGATGAGCCTCTGTATCCTTTAAGAGAACAAGGTCTCCTTCTTGGAGATTGGGACTGGGCGTCTGCCATTTGTGACGGTTTTGAAGCAAGTGTAAATATTTGGTCTTCCATCGATGCCAAAACACGTTAGCCAGGTGTTGTACTTGCCTCCACTGACGTCTGTAAATGTCCTTATTATCGAAGTTCCCAGGCGGAACTGTAGCAGCTCCAATCTTCTGTGTGAGAAGTGTGGCTGGAGAAACATCAGAACCCAAGTTGAGGTCCTTTAGGTTTGTGGCGTGGTCCTCAGATGGAAACGCGTTCATTACGTCTTGTACAACTTCAGCAATTTCTACTGCCAATACCGCAGCGCAAAGCTCGAGTCTGGGTACAGAGTGTGCAGGCTTTGGAGTTAATTTGGCTTTACCCAGGATGAAACCACAATGTGTCTTGTTTGCTCCTAAGGTCATCAGATAAGCTACTGCGGCTATGGCTTCTGTAGATGCGTCAGAGAAAATATGGACTTCTCTTCTGATTGCGGTCAAAGGTGATCTTGGAGAATAACAACGTGGGACTTGGAGTTGCTCTAAGAACTTCAGAGACTTCTTCCACGCCTCCCACCTTTGCTGTTTCTGAGTTGGGAGCGGGGTGTCCCAATCCGTGTTCTCGGCCGTAAGCTGTCTTAACAGTATCTTGCCTTGAATAATGATGGGTGCTACAAACCCGAGAGGATCATAGATGCTATTTATGACAGATAGGACTCCTCGTTTGGTAAAGGGTTTGTCATAGGGTGACACTTGGAAAGTGAAGGTGTCCCGTTTGATATCCCACAGTAGACCAAGGCTGCGCTGTGTTGGAGGAACATCGGAACCCAAGTTGAGGTCCTTTAGGTTTGAGGCATGGTCCTCAGATGGAAACGCGTTCATTACCTCTTGACTGTTAGAGATAATCTTGTGGAGTCTGAGGTTTGATGTGGATAGCATTTCCTGTGTTCTGGAGAGTAGGTCAATTGCATCTTCGCTTGTGGGCAAGGACTTGAGCCCATCGTCCACGTAGAAGTTCTTCTCTACAAATTGCCGAGCATCGGAACCGTACTCTCTCTCACCTTCCTGGGCTGTCCGTCTCAGTCCATAGATCGCCACAGCAGGTGAGGGACTGTTGCCGAAGACATGGACCTTCATCCGGTAGTCTATGACCTGATTGTTGACGTTGTTGTCCTTGTGCCATAGGAACCTAAGATAGTTTCTGTTGTCTTCTTTCACAATGAAGCAATGAAACATCTGCTGAATGTCGGCCATTATGGCAACAGGTTCTTGTCTGAAGCGGATCAATACTCCAAGGAGGCTGTTGTTCAGGTTGGGCCCAGTTAGGAGCAGGTTATTGAGAGAGAGGCCTTCAAACTGAGCACTGGAGTCAAACACCACTCTGATCTGATTAGGCTTGCGAGGGTGATAGACACCAAAGGATGGAAGATACCAACATTCTTCTCCCTCCCTCAGTGGTGGCGCAGGTTCAGCATGATTTCTGTCAAAGATGTTCTGCATAAAGTCAATGAAATGCTTCTCCATCTCTGGTTTCCTCTTTAGGGTACGCTTTAAGGATGAGAACCTTGCAGTTGCTTGCTGCAGGTTGTTCGGCAACCTCACTCTTGGGAAACGAAAGGGTAAAGGAGCTACCCAACTGTTGGAGTCGTCTTGAACAAATTCTTTATCCATAACCTTTATAAATTCTTTATCTTCCCTTGTGGGTGCCAACTTGTTGTCATTACTTGTGGAATCGAACACTGATGACCCGAGGTTTTCTTCCCAGGACTGGAGTGTGTTCATGTTGTTGAAGGATTCCTGTTGCCACTTGGTGTTGCTCACTTTCTCTTTCACCCAGTAGTGATGTGGGCATGGTTGGAAATGGGTGCTGCGACCATTTGACAAGATGTGTGTCTTGTAAGAGGAGATGTTGTTAGGTCTCTTCATCTTGTGTATGCAAACATTGCCTATGATTACCCAGCCTAGATCTAAGCGTTGGGCAAATGGTGCATCGTGTGGTCCATTAATTTGCTGACGCACCTTGTGCAGCCGGAGAATGTCTCTGCCAAGCAGAATCAGGATATCTGCACTGTTGTTGAGGGCTGGTATCTTGTTTGCTATCCCCTTGAGATGTTGGTGATGAAGAGCAGCCTCTGGCGTTGGGATCTCTTCTCGATTGGATGGAATCTGGTTGCACTCGACCAGTGTAGGTAACGGTATCTCGACGGTGTTCTCGAGAGATGTCGCTGTAAGACCACTGGCCCTTCTCCCATAAACCTCTGTAACACCACTGCAGGTACCTAAGGTGTAAGGGTAGGCATTTCCCTTTAAGTTAAACATATCAAAGAGTTCTGACCTTGCAAGTGATCGGTTGCTCTGATCATCCAGAAGGACGTACACCTTCACGGCTTTCTCTGGGTGACCGTTGGGATATACGTTCACCAGGCAAATCTTCGCACAGGACTTGTCCCAGAGGTCTTCTCCGCAGACTTCTGTGCATGAAGAAGATATTGTGGTATGGCTTGCAGTTTGAGCTGCGTCCTCCCCGCCATGGCTCGTGGTGGGGGAAGGAGTAAGTGTAGAGTCAGGACGGAATGGGTGGAGTGCTTGTACGTGGTCCTCACTGTCACACTCCATGCACTTAATTGTAGTTTTACAGTCTTTAGCAAGGTGTTCAGTAGAAGCACAACATCTGTAGCATACCCCGAACTTCTTTAGAAGCTCCTTGCGTTCTAGGAGCGGTTTCTTCCTGAAGCCGATGCACTTTTTTAAGGGATGTGGCTTCTTGTGGATGGGACATTCACGATTTGGGTTCTCTATCTTTTCACCTTTGTTACTCTTGTCTGGGGCTGGTGTTGGTAAGGGAAGAATATCCGTCTTCTTCACTGACACTGGACCTCTGCGGTTTCTGTCGTTCGAGCGTGCGCTGACGTATTTAGAAGGAGGTGAAGCTGGGCCACTGGATTCTTGGTAAGAAAAGCTTGGGTCGTTCTTGCGCTCTGCCACGTCTTTTATAAACTCACAGAAGTAGGAGAATGGAGGAAATGACACTTGATGGTCTTTCTTGTATTTTGACCCTAGTGTAGTCCACCTTTCTTGCACGTTGTACGGTAGCTTGGAGATAATGGGATTTACTCCACGAGCAGTGTCCAGGTAGCTGAGGCCAGGTAGGTGGGTGTCTGCCTTGGCCAGATGGAGCTCTAACAGCAAGTCACTGAGCTCCAGGAACTTTGAACTGTCTTTGCTTGATATCTTTGGAAAACTCTGTAGACGCTTGAACAGTGCATCCTCTATGGCTTCTGGACTGCCAAAGTTTTTCTCTAGTCTTTCCCATGCAGCCATGAGACCAGCCATTGGATTACTGATATGTACAGACCTGAGTCTCTTGACACGCTCGGTGGATTGTGGTCCTAGCCATCTGATTAGCAGGTCCAGCTCTTCGGCAGCAGTGATGCCGAGGTCACTAGTTACGGTTCTAAAGGCATTTTTCCAACCTCTGTAATTTTCAGGTTGGTCGTCAAACCTTGTGAGACCGGTTTTAGTAAGTTCGCGGCGAATCATGTACCTTGCGAAGTCGGACATGTCTGTTCTTTCTGACTTAGGATGCACGAATGTGGGCTGAGCGGTGTTGTACATAGGAGTGGAGACGTCTTGGACTTGAAACGTGGGTAAGTATGGAGTGGCATATGCATTTAGTCCAGCAACCGGTTTGGTGGGTATAGTCTCTGCTACATGCGGAGCTGGCACTGTGCGGTTGTCGAGAGTATAATGACCTGCCGGTATATTAGATTGCGTGTAGATAATAGCCTGTGGAGTTTGATGAGATGCAGGGTCTTGGCGCATACTGGAATACGAAGGAAGTTCAAGTTTGGGAGCATTGTACTGACCTTGAGTGTAGGGTTCTGTAAGTTGATCGGCATCCTGGTGTCCTGGAGAAGCATGAACGCCATCAGAAGTGTTAGTGATGATCTGCTGTTCGCCATTTTGGCTTAGCACGTAGTCTCTTGTGCGTTCAATAGGGTCCTCCGCCTCCACTTCACACAAACTGATGCTGTCTCTTTGACTCCCACTGATAGCTCGCTCCAGGATCCTTAACTCCGCCATGGCTGTTGCGTGCTCACATTCCTTCTCCAGAGCTTCCTTGCGTGCTGCATCCGCATCCATTTCTGCTCTCTTTTGTGCTGTGGCTGCCTCCATTTCTGCTCTCTTTTGTGCTGTGGCTGCCTCCATTTCTGCTCTCTTTTGTGCTGTGGCTGCATCCATTTCTGCTCTCTTTTGTGCTGTGGCTGCATCCATTTCTGCTCTCCTTTGCGCAAAGGTTGCTTGTATCTTAGACGTTTCTGCCTTAGCACGTGCCCTTATAAGCTGCTGGCTGAGAGTGGAATATTTTGATGAACTTGACCTAGATGAGCGTTTTGAGTGCTTAGACGATTTGGATGAGCGAGATGATGCATCTGGTGTCCGTGCAATTTTAGCCTCTATCTTGGTTTTAATGTCACGTACGGTGCAGTCCCTTTCAGAATTAAGCTGCTGGAAACTTTGCAATTCTTTTAAAGTCTCTGGCAGATTCAGTTTCTTCAGGAGAATAATGTATTGGTCAGTCTTCTCCATATACCTTTGGTATGCTGTGCATAATTGTTCTAGGACTCCCTCTAGTGGTAACTCATGAGAAGCAGGCCTTGATACAGTGTCTATGTGACTCAGCACTTTCTCCCATAGTGAAGACACATCACTATATACAACACATTTTTCAGTCTCTAAATTCTCCATGACTTTCCATGTAGGTTTAACTGTACGTTTTCCTCTTTCACTAGCTGGTGGATGGGGATCTAGGTCTCTTTCCTGTGTTTGTAAGTCTGGTAGGGACATTGTATACCTCGCTTCAGACATGATTTGTTTGCAGGCAGGATGAGTGGATGATGAGGGTTATACTTCTCACTGTTTATCTGCAGTGTGTGCTTCTATGCACACTGGGGTCTGGCTGGGAACTGGGTTACTGTGTATCTGGGAAATGTCCTTTTCCATTGAGGTTCAGCACAGACCTTGAGTTACTGTCTCTGAAGGCAGGCTATTCCTTTTTACTATTCTGACTCATGGGTATGTAGAACGCAGTGGTGCCTGGATAGACCTATTCTTTTGGGCGCTTCCGTATTGACCTGTACTCACGTTCATACCGATTTATCAGATAGCTTAACTCAGCCACGTTCTCATGTAAGAAGACTCCAGGAAAAGAGGATTGCTTTAACCGAACTTCTTGTATTATGATGAAAGTAGCAGGTAAAAAGGAATATTCAACAGAGTACATGCAGTAGGATGCATACAGATATGGTGATGATGACAAAATGGAGAATAAGGGCGTGAACAAACATACATCACAGGACTACAGTGAGAGAGTTGGGACAAAATAAAGGGAAAGGCAAACTTCTGCCTAGAAAGAAAGGATGGAACACAAACAATGCAAACATTAAATGATTTCTCAAGTCGTGGGACATGACAATAGCAATTCACATCTTAATAGAATCTTATAATTCCCAGTTGTCAGTAAAACATACGCACACGGAGACAGACAGAACTTAAGCCAAGCAGATGGCGGAGCAAAAAATGTGCATGTTTTTTATTTATATGCTAAATTCACAACCGATGGATTAAAAGGTCAGGCTCACACAATCCGGCTGTTGATTTTCCTATTTTATGTATGACTGGCTAGGTGTTCGTGTGTGTTCTAAATTTTTTCTTTATTTCTAAAGAAAAATGCGTGTAAGATTGTAAAAAAAAAAAAATAAAAAAATTCCGTTCCTGCCAAACACTATTAATTGAGGGCAACTGGTCAACATCTATATAATAGAACTGTCTTCTCTGATATAAAGCCCGGCATATGAATTGTTTTAGAGCAGAGGGAAAGCAGACACGCTCTATAAAAATGTGACTCCTGGATATAACTCCGGCATATAAGGAAATGCATTCACATGTGAAGGTAAGAAATATCTGTTGGTGGTGTCAATAAAGCTAGGTGTAAAGGTAATGTATTCAGCACGGCCCGGATTTATTTCAATATAAACCAAAGCTTGACGTGTAGATAAAAGTAGGTCTGGATTTGTGGAAAGACTATAAAAATCTGAGCCTAAGGCATCAACCGCAATTGTCGAGTTAGCGAGCTGAACCTTGTTTGCCAAAACTTCTCTTTGTATAGGAAATCTAATTTTCTGTTTCTCTAGGTTTGCAGGCATTTTTTTAAGGTATAGACAGCACATGGATTTGGGGGGAGTAGTACCAGTGAAGGATAGTAAAAGTTTATTTTAAAGTACATCAAAGATGGGGGCACTGTTGCATTGGTGTGTATTGGTATTATTATAAAATTGGGTATTTGGCTAAAAATTTACCTTAAATTGCACTGCCTTCATTTTAAACATCTATGGTTTCTACACCAAGAATTTTAATTAGCATAAGATATCAATTTTCATAAAGGTTCAGACAGCATATCACCTTTAAGGAGAACCTGTCACTTGTGATAAATATGTGCTTTTTTTACCTGATGTAAATGCCGCTGATCTCCTGAAACCGGCGTTGTTTTTCTTTTGTTCCTGAGCCTCTCCATTCCCGAGATATGGCCCCCTCTTCCCTGTATGCAAGTCTAGTCTTCTTAGCCAGAAGGGGTGTGGTCTTGAAGTAGATGACTACAGTGAAGACTTGTAGAACACGCCCACTTAGGTAACAAGACTAGATTTACATACAGAGAAGAGAGGGCCATATCTCAGGAATGGAGAGGCTCAGGAACAAAAGAAAGACAACGCCGGATTCAGGAGAATGTCATCAATTACACCAGGTAAAAAAATGACGTATTTATGGCAAGTAACAAGTCCTCTTTTAAGGAGTTTTATTTGCTCCCACTAGTTAATTTGTTATATATGACTACTTCAGTTACAGGTCACTTGTGATCAGCAAATATCACTCTCAGTTTAACGCAAATATTCCAACACTTCCAATTTTTTCTTTTTTATACAACAAAATGTATGCACTATATTGGGCAAATTGCATCCATAGTGCGATAGCGAGGCAATTGTCCCACACCACAATTTTTTAGGCACTTTTAATTACATAGGTTTGTGTACAAAACTCTCATGGTATGGCTGCCATGATGACTGTAGATTGAGTAGGTAGGAAACTGCCATGATACTGGAGGGTCAGATTGCAAAAGAGAACAAAAATCTAAGTACACTTTAAGGGCTCGTTCACATGACCAAAGTTCTCGTATGAGTGCTCTTTGTGGTTTTCACGGCTAGCATTCATACCTATATTAGTGAATGGGACCAGTAACACACAATGGAAAATGTAGATTTACAGTCAAATAAAGTAAAACTCAGAAGAAAAAGCAATACAGAAAATGTGCACACCTAAGAATACAAAAACAATTACATTTTATTAAACATCATATAACTCCAAGATTAAAACCAATTAAAACTATAATCGCCCCATAGACATATATGGATCAGACATGACATATAACAAGCTTGGTCCCAAAATCACGGACACATGTCCGATATTGATCCGAGGGTTAGATCAAAATTGGCTATGCAAGTCTATGGGTCTGTGAAAAAATCTGACATTTCGACATCCGAGTGTGGACTGATTTTTACAGAATGACAGAATGGAGACGGTGGAGATACGAAAAAAATTGATGACCCTTGGACCACACTCTGATCAAACGCTAATCAAAGTCTGATCAGAATAATCGTTCCACTTTTCTCCTAAGCCCTGGTTGGCTTTACTCTGCTGTACTGGAGATGTATTTACAGTGACAGCTTGCTGATGGTTTCCACAATTCTCTTGAAACATCTGGGAGTTCTCCCACCTCCTGGACTTCAGGAAAAATTAGCAAATTTTCCCAAGTCTGTCAATACCTCCTGAATATCAGTGCAAGGAAGCTTCCTGTCTGTGACACCAGCGTTTGGGTGATGGGAGTACTGGCTCGTAGCGTAGATGGCCATGGAATGAACTTGGTCTGGAAAACTATGGGCTCACGAAAAATATGAAGTTTATTTTACATGTGCAGGGAAACTGTAAAAAGGTAATAAAAAAATGTGACAAAGACGACAATGTTTTTTGTGTTAAAGTTTTTTGATAGGGATTTTTTTGGCTGAAAAATTAACATCTAAAAAAAAAACTCTTCTAAAAGACATGTCGCTGTCGTCACAGTTTAGTCAGTTTATATATATTTTTTGATGACAATGATGGTAAAAAAGGGCACACGGATGATGACGATGGTAAAAACGGGCACACAGATGACACTGATGGTAAAACCGGGCAGACGGATGACACTGATGGTAACAATGGACACACGGATGACACTGATAGTAACAATGGACATACGGATAACACTGATAGTAAAAACGGGCACATGGATGACACTGATAGTAAAAACGGACACATGGATGACACTGATGGTAACAATGGACACATGGATGACACTGATAGTAACAATGGACATACGGATGACACTGATAGTAACAATGGACATATGGATGACACTGATAGTAAAAACGGACACATGGATGACACTGATGGTAACAATGGACACATGGATGACACTGATAGTAACAATGGACATACGGATGACACTGATAGTAAAAACGGGCACATGGATGACACTGATGGTAACAATGGACACATGGATGACACTGATGGTAAAAACGGGCACACGGATGACGACGATGGTAAAAATGGACACATGGAGACACACTGATTAAACACGGATGTCTGAATGAGGTTTTAGATGCATTTTCGCATTCAAGGGAATGGTAGCCTTGTTGAAAGCAGATTGGAAGCTTTTATTTTTTTTAATGTTGATTTGGTAGCAGAAAAACTCCATGTGAACATATCCTTATAGTTGTGCTGACCATACCTCCGGTGTTATCTACAGGAGCCTGCCACATTAATGAGTGCAGTTGGTTATTGCTTTTCACACATTATTTCTTAGGGAACGTCAGCTGTGTCATAGGCGTCACGTACGAGTGTGAATGCCGGATCCGATCTCAATTCAGACACCAGAAACACAAACAAAGACACAAGTATCCAATGAATGAAAACATCATTTACTGGGGGAGGCCTTTGTTAACCGTGGCACTGTTCTGGCAAGAGAAGCGCGGCCCATTCAGGGCTGGAAATGAAGCGTTAAAACAGCTTCACAACATTTCCCACCAAGGAAGAATGAAGTGAGGCGTGCAGGAATGGGACTGTTCAGCTGCAGGTGTCCTACCAAGTGCAAATCTGATAGATCTGCTCAGTGACTTCACATATCTCATTATATACCGTAAGCTGCAGTCCAGGTCTCCGCTGGTGTATGTGTCACAAGGCGAGAAGTCGCACCTACCACCGGGGTCTATGTATGGTCTGAATAGGAAGCCAGACTGTGCCAGGAATGTGCAGCCATATCAGCGGGAGAGAGCAGGCCGTGAACCTCACCTCATTAAATGTGCAAGCCAACTTATCATTCACCACAGCTGCAAAATACACAACGCCATGAACCGTGTAATCCAGGTTCATAACTGCTTCACTGCCAGACTGCCAAACAATGCACCGCTATAATATGTGCGCATTAAGAAAAAAAACATATTAAAGCTGCATTGACAGTCAATTTTTCAGGCGCGATTCTCATAAAGACAACCCCATTCTTCATGGAGGCTCTTCATCGTCACCCAGTCTGGTCGCTTTAACCCTGCAACCCGGGAAGCCTTGTCCGGCTATACATTTCAATTTCATGGCTGACAAGTAAAGCAAAATTATCCCTGCTAGGTAAGGTAGCAATACATGGCAGCCATTGAAATGAATCAGTCTGTAAGGTTCTCCATTCTCGCACATAGAGGAGGGGTACCAGGCGGTAGACCCCATTCTATGGAGTCCTAGTCTTAAAAAAGTGAGACATTTTTAACAAATCATGTTAGAAAATTGCAGACCTTTTCATTAAAGTAGATCAAATTTATCAAAACAAACCATATACTTAATGAAATAGATTGGATGAGGCTGGTGTATTTGCTGTATAAGCCTTTATTGAAAGGTTAATAAACTCAGTTGCCACTCACCTAGCCTAAATACAGCTTCTTATCATTCCTTCTCCTTGCTGTTGCTGAATCTTCATCCACCTATCCTCATTGACAACTCCTCACTGCCCCTCCTCCCGCTGAAATCTCACACTGCTCAGTACAAGCTGCAGATATTAGTCAGGCTGGGAGGGCAGCGATTGAATACACTTGGATTCATGATTATACAGCCATTCTCACAGTTAGCAGACTAGTGTCGTCAGGTTGAAGAGCAAGGGCAGCTCCAGGGTTATGTGAGCCTTTTGGCGACAGAGTCCAAGTGGACGCCTCTTCATTTCTAATTTTTTCTTCTCGACTGTCAAGAGCTCAAATTTTTTAATCAATAGTGTTTTGTGAGGACTACGGGTTAGCAGAGCTGTGGAAGTTTAAGTTCTGGTCCCCGACCGAACTTTAGTCCAAAGTTCGTTTAGGGTACCAGAGCTGTAACCGAACTTGAAGCTGAACCTCACTGAAATCAATGGAGACCCGAACTTTGCAGCTGTAAAATCTCTATCTCTTGTCTCTCTCGACGGACTCCCGAACGGTAATACGGTCTTCCCCCATATGTCTTTGTTCGGAATTCAGCATCGTTCTGGTTCGCTCATCTCTAATAAGGTCATGTAATTGCGATACAAACTGTAGATTTTATTTCTACCTTTTTGGAGCCTATACCTCTTTCTGATCTCTTCTTATTCCTTTTTTGAGGAGGCAAATTGATAAAAAAAATCTATCAATTCTGACATTCTATTTATTTATTTTTCATTCTGGCATTCACCATCATGTGAGCATATACATTATAAAATTGTATAGTTCAAAAAAAAATTTGCATCTTTCATTAGTTTCCCTGGGAGACTTAAACCTGCAATATTGTGATATTGTAATGTATTGTAAAATTAAATTTCTCTACCATCCTCCCAGCCAGGGGTTGGGCTTTATAAATGTACAAACATGTTAGACAAGAGGTCCTTTAGAAGGCCCCTGGCTGCCATAGCTATGCCATTGGCACCACATTTCCAACCTCTTAAATGCTGCTGTCAGAATTGACAGTGGCATCTAAGCAATTAAACAGGTTGGATCGTAGCATTCAGACTCTGAATTTGGTGGAGGAGGAATTATGATGATGGTTCTTGTATTGATGTCAATAAGATGGCAATGCCCATGCACAATAGTCCATGTTTCTCCATGTTATTCACTCTTCATTATTAGGAATCCAGGTCACCATCGTGGCTCACACTCTAGATTCCCTATCAGTAGGTCTTTGTAGTGTGGAAGGAAACCAGAGAACCCGGAGGAAACCCACGCAAACACGGGGAGAACATAAGAAGAGCTGACAATGACGTTTATAAAATTTGAGGATAATTCAAGATAACGAATGAGACAATTTCAGGATATAAATAAGAACAAGGATGAATTCTCATGACCCCAAATCTCATGTACAACCCTACAGAGAAAAACAGGGCTGTGGAAGTGATAATCTGTGTAATGGCTCTCTCCTCAACCATCTTTGTAGACAATGGCCTAAAAAAAAGTGATCTGAAAATATTAATATAGAGAGAGATACGTTCCTCCCAGTCCATCTTCTATATTGCTCTTCTATATTGCTGTGACTGTGTGAAACAGCGCTGCTTATTTGTGAGCATGGAAGATCAGCATGAAAAATGAAAAATGTCTCATTGAAAAAGGGACATTGTGGGGTCTAGTTTATACCTCCGACAACTTTGCCATGCAAGACAAGGGAGCAGATCTGAGCCAAGCTTATTTTAATCAAGCTTAGCTGCAGGACTTAGCAAACCTTCAACTATTATCCCACTGTATTGGGCAAAAGAGTAACTTAAAGCTCATTGATTCTAATATAAAATCTGAAAAAGTGTAGTGTTGTGAAATTGGATTCTGGGCTCCCCCGGTGGCCACTGGTGGAATTGAACTTGTGTGCATCATCCCCTCTGTTCACCTGCTCCCATCAGGATGTGGGAGTCGCTATATAACCTTGCTCCTCTGTCAGTTTCATGCCGGTCAACAATGTAATCAGAAGCCTTTCTGTGCATGTTCCTGCTACCAGACAACTCTCAGCTAAGTTGGACTTTTGTCCTTGTTTGTTTTTGCTTTTTGTTCCAGTTCACAGCTGCTGTTTCGTTACTGTGTCTGGAAAGCTTTTGTGATCGGAAATTGCCACTCTGGTGTTATGAGTTAATGCTAGAGTCTTAAAGTAATTTCTGGATGGTGTTTTGATAGGGTTTTCAGCTGACCATGAAAGTGCCCTTTCTGTCTTTCTGCTATCTAGTAAGCGGACCTCGATTTTGCTAAACCTATTTTCATACTACGTTTGTCATTTCGTCTTAAATCACCGCCAATATATGTGGGGGCCTCTGTCTGCCTTTTGGGGAAATTTCTCTAGAGGTGAGCCAGGACTGTATTTTCCTCTGCCAGGATTAGTTAGTTCTCCGGCTGGCGCTGGGCATCTAGGGATAAAAAAAACGTAGGCATGCTACCCGGCTACTTCTAGTTGTGCGGCAGGTTTTAGTTCATGGTCAGTATAGTTTCCATCTTCCAAGAGCTAGTTCTCATATATGCTGGGCTATGTTCTCTCGCCATTGAGAATCATGACAGTGTAGCGAGCCTTTGTACCTTTACACATAGACACATGGGGGAAGTGGGAAGTCAGGTGCAACTTTCAACCTGGAACCAAAGATCCAACAGGTCATGGTAAGTCACTGTTTGACAATCATTAGGTGTATGTAGCAATGAGACACCTCGATCTTTTTTAGGCAACATAGTGACTCCACTGATCAATAGGTACTGTGGGTAGCATCCTCTCAGATCGCAGAGAAGTGAGTGGTCTATCCAAAAAATGAGCAATTCATTTTAAATATCAGAAAAGACCCTAAATTCAAACATCTCTTTGACTTGGTGGCACTACGTTACAGAAGAACTGCCACCCCCATTACCATTAAACTACTTTAACTTTACCAATAACTGATAGACATGTCCGTCACATTCCATGTGCCGCCATAATATGGATATAATAAGTGATGAATCAAGTCACAATGTTCTTCTTGCCAGATACATACTGCATCCTTTAGATAAAAAAACGCTTCCTTCTACCTCCACATAAGGAGCCATGTTATGGCATTCTACAACTCAAGGGTTACACAAAGTCGTAACACGTTGGTGTACACGAGCCATGATTCTCACTCTACACTATCCAAAACCATGTGTCACCTTGAAAATCACCTCCATTCAACGAACTCGCCTTGACACGCCAAGGAGGATTTAACAAACAAGGGATGAAATAATAAGTGTGTTTGCTGCCATTTTTAGTGAGTTCAGGGTTTTGTACCTTGCAGAACTGATTTATCTTACAGTTCAAACGAAAGTCAAAACAGCGATCATTTCTCCACCTAAGTAAATAGCAGAACATGAAAGTATTCTGTTCCTTACTGATGGAGCCAGTACTCGCCGGCAGCAGTCGGTAAAGTGCTTCATAAAACTCTACAGACAGCTGTCAGCCTTTAACAAATCTAACCCGGAGTTCTTCATTTACTGCAAACACGATATTCACTATGTCGGAAACGATAGAAAGTCGTATACCTCAAAGTCTACGTCAACCAAGTAAGTGGTGATAGCAGACGCAAGAAAGAACTTTATGGAACAAATTTTACAATTTTGGACAAACCTCTTTCTGTACATCTTATCAGGGAATATAGAGGTAATAGGGGGATTCTCCCAGAAAGGACCCTACTCCATGAGCTAGAGTCTATAACCACTCTAGATCTAGATGACCTAGTAATTCGGCTATCTTCTGCTGAGTTGAATGTTACAAAGTTCGTACAGTTGAAAAAAAGACAACTGGCCATCAAGTTCAACCAAGTTGGATTCCTTTAAATACCTAAATTCCACTGTCCCAGAGAGTGCTCTCCATGTCAAACATTAATGATGAGCAAACAACCCAACAACGAGATCCTCTTCTTCCAACGCATCAATGAAAGAAGTAATCTCTGGGAATCTATTGGGGATTCTCAAACTATTCCACCGGGACATCGAGTATTTTGGACAGGTCTCCTACTATTGGTGATGAACTGATCTCTCTTCTTTTTTCTCATTAGTCTGTAAAATAATATCTAAAGTGGATGTCACTTTTTTTAAGCAACTTCCCCACTATCAACTACAACATCAAGTTTTATTACTGTCTAAAGGCAGCTGGGACAGGGGTGAGCTCCACAGTAGTTGAATTCTTAAAATTTAGACATGTCTACGATTATCATCTACTGTATATATCAATATGGCATTAGGGTTTTCTGTCTTGTAAACTGATCTATGCACATTTTTATTATATAGAACAGAGGTGTAATATATTGGCTACGGAGGTAGTTACACCCAAGTCATGATGCAAGGGTGGGTGTTGTGAATTCCGTTCTTGGGCTCCCTCCGGTGGCTGTAAATGGCACTTTTGTGAATTCTGCCCTTGGGCTCCCTCTGGTGGTTTTGAGTGGAACTGCTGCTCCTTGGGTTTAGCATTAGCAGCTGCTTCCACTGATCGTCTCTCCTGGCTCTGCTATTTAACCTGGCTCTGGGCTTCAGCCAGAGCCAGCTGTCAATGTTTCTTGGTTGGATTCAGATCTCTCCTTGGATTTCTCTGATTGCCTGTCCATTTCAGCAAAAGCTAAGTCCTTGCTTGTTCTTTTGTTGTCCACCTGCTGTGGACTTAATCGCTCAGCTCATGTTATGTTTTTTCTTGTCCAGCTTTTCAGTATGATATCTTCAACTTAGCTGGAAGCTCTGAGGAAGCAGATTTGCCCTCCACACCGTGAGTCGGTGTGGAGATTATTTTTGTAAACTCTGCGTGGATTTTTTAGCTTTTAATACTGACCGCACAGTATCCTTTTCTGTTCTGTCTATTTAGGTAGTTTTGGCCTCCTTTGCTAAATCCTGTTTTCATTCTGTATATGTCATTTCCCTCTCCACTCACAGTCAATATTTGTGGGGGGCTATCTTTCCTTTGGGGGTTTTCTCTGAGGCAAGATAGCTTTCTGTTTTCATCTTTAGGGGTAGTTAGTTCTCAGGCTGTGACGAGGTGTCTAGGGAGTGACAGGAACATCCCACGGCTACTTCTAGTGTTGGTGTTAGGATTAGGAACTGCAGTCAGTACAGATACCACCTCCTCAGAGCTTGTCCCATGTTGCTTCTTAACCACCAGGTCATAACAGGTGGGCCCAAAATCTCATCTGCCAGATAAGAAGACATCCGAATTATAAATGGTGGTAACACACTTTTGCATTGCTACCTAGCAGCTACAAATTTCACCTGGTCCTGACATTGGGACTATGTAGAGCACTGACTTTGGTAAAGCATTGCATATCACATTCTTGGACTTGTCTTCCATCCAGACTAGAAGATTTTCATCTCTACTCGATGTTATGTGATGAAAGGAAAATACGAACCATTGTAAAAGTCTGAATGCTAGAAACCATAGTGCATAAGTGGATATCATTTTCTTAGCACTCATAACAAATACATTTGACCAATGCGCAGGTCAGTATTCTGTGCCTGCTGGACTGGAGCCTTGCAAACCACCTTCTTACTGATGGCATCCCTGGCTCTGCTTTTGATTACCCGGCCTGGCGCAACATTATGTATCTGTCACACTACAATGATGACGCACACCGCAGGCATTTAAACAGTTGAATCCTGGTTGACCCTGTTTGGGGGAAGCCCACACTGCACCTTGGATCCGCTTGACCTTTATGACCTATATATGCAGTGAACATAGCCTATACATCTGATGAAGGGTTTCCCACCCAAAACGTTACGTAATACTGGACTTACAGCAGTGTAACCAATGGATATAAAATATTGTCAATAAATCCTATTTGAAGCATCTCCACATGTCTTTACATGTGCAGTTCCTTTATTCCATCTACTATGCCACAATAATGACATTCTGCAAGACTGGTTTATCTAAAGAGGAGCTCGAAATGCCAACAGATAGGAGGCAGTTCCCAGGGCTCTCGTCCAGTGGCCACAGAATACTGACCTGGCCACTGAACATGGCTCCTGAGAATCGATTCACTCATTTCTACAGAGGACCTTTACTTTTCTAAAATCTTAAAGGGGTTGTCCAATCCCTAATCCCTGGGAGGGGTTGTCCAATCCCCAGTGCGTGCGCTGGGGGATTCATAAGTCTGAAGTCACACAGAGTGACTGAAGACTTATCGATTTGGACCAGACAACCCCTTTATCTTCTTTACACGTACAGACCATAAAAGTATGCTTATTAAAGAAAGACATCCAGGGCCGATAATCAAATTTTGACCAAGGATGTGCACTTTGATGTACTATATATGGATTCAACCACTCAATGCGTCTAATCTATGTGGGGCAATAAGAAGGTATGAGAAAAAGTAGCATTCTTCTTCCTCTTGTGGATTTTTTTCTTCTGTGACACTGACAAATGAATTTTTGGTACTGAAATGCATTTAAACATGGATAATGGAAAGTTCATTCGCTTGCACTTAAAGCAGATTTGATGTTCACTTCAGGGTTCAATTCAAACCATTGTCAAATCCAAAATGCGTTAATAGACCCAATCTACGGGTGTAATGTTGGTTCTTATTGAAATATTTTCTAATATCACAATTTCCATTTTCAGAGAACATTCCATATTACACATACCGCCTTTCACCAGATCCAAAGTAAATATTTGATCATGAAACCTATATAAAAATGTCGCCCCAATTAGACGCCTGTCCCTCCGCAGCCACTTGTCAAGCCAGATGTAATACTGGGGGTGAGAACATTCATTTACCTAACACCTTGTCCACACTTATTATGTTTTTTTTAAGATGTTAATTTTGAGCTTAACGCGGGTTTTCAAAGAATCACTCAATAAGAATAACGAAGTATCGCACAATACGGACAGCTTCTTTTCTTTAGTCACAGAATTTGATCAGGAAAGTGCTGGCTCATACATTAACCAGATGCCGACGTTGTGAAGTCTGAAGGATAACATCGGAGGTACAGAACAGCTCTTCAAACATTCATTTAAAGAATAGGTTCTATGCAGCTTTTCTTGGCTGAACAAAATTAGATGACACTTTAGAAAAAAAAAAGCCAAAGCCGTTTTTTGTGAAGGATGAGTATAAAGTACAAGCCGACCATTCTGTGCCCTGCTTTGTTGTAACAAGCTTGTCCTTCTGTCATTGCATTCAGCGGAAAATGAAAATTACTTGTTCTTATCTCTGAATACTAAAATAGTCAAATGTTCCCAACAGCCGGTTAGCCGTCTGTTTCATGAACCCTGTGTAAAAGACCAGTGCACCTGCCATCTTCCCCAACCAACGTCCCTCTTCCTCTTGGCCTCTTCCTCAACCAATGTCCACCTGACCCAGAATTCTTATGGGACATTTTATATATCTCTCAATGTCTGAGGTCCCTTTTGGTTCAAATGAAGATGTTTTTCACTTTTGTCTACCCTGTTATTTACATGTCTACCATTGTGAAAGGACTTCGTCTTCCCTGACAATGTCTCTCCCTCTGACTATTCTTCATGGCAGGGATCAGGGAATACCATTCTTCTCCTGAGTTTAGCCACAAACTAAAGGGGTTTTAAAAGTTTTTAAGGCACCAGTACCTGCCCTCAGAGTGCCCGCTATCAATAGTGCCGGTAGGTGCCCCTCTATAAACAGTGCCACAATGGTTCCCGAATAAGGAAGCATAACAGTATGGCTCTAGTAAACAGTAGATGTAGACTATGCCCAATGAATACGCGTGCCAGCCAAGTATTTCACATACATCCAAAAGAAAAATAAATATCCAATAAACAAATAACAATATATAAATTTTATTAAATAATAACATTTACAAAACATGATTGTACAACATTGTTAAAAAGCATGATAAACATGCTGAAACAATACAAGAATATAAAATCAAATGATGGAAAAATATGTGAGGGATGGGTGTGTCAAACGGCCAGCAGAAGTAATTAATAAAAAGGTATAAATTTAATGGGTAAATAAATAATCCCAGAAATCATCAAGAATAATGGTAATGAATATCAATTATATTGGTAGGTATAAATTATAATTGATGTATAGAAAAATTCATATATAAATATATATATCTGTTGGAAACATGTTCATATCTCAATGCATAGTGCATATGTGAAGTAAATAAAAGAAAATAATAATAACCATGCCAACAGAAAATATATCAGATTCCCCAGTACATGATAAAAACATATAGAACATGATTGTAAAAAAGCATTTGATGACTATAACACAGGATGGTGATAGATTAGATAAATATCAAATACATATATACCAAATGGTAAAAATGCATAGTGCAAATCATGACACCATCATATAACAATGAAGATAGTCAAATGCAACAGATAAGGTATGAAATCCAAATATTATTCCATGTTCCAATACTGACCAGGATGCACAAACCGCCCCCTCACTGCACTCCAACGTGCTTTTCGCTACCGCTTCGTCAGGGAGTAAGGAGAACAGAATGTGTGGGTGATAAATAGCAAGAAAACATCTGTGAAGACTAACAATCAAGGATGCCAGTTTACATGGCGCCGAACTCACCCATGCAACGGCCGCGTGCCAGGAATCAGGGACGGGAAGAGCGTCACCGAGGGCGGCGTGAGTCACAGTCAGCGGCGCATCCACCAGCACCCGACAACGGAGCGAGGCAGGTGCATGCGCGGCGCACAGCGTCCCTGCAGCCATTGAGGTAAATGGAAATTGCACAAAGATGGAAAAACATATATATAAGAGCGCATGAAAGAGACAGCGCACAGAGACATAGGGGACCGTAATGAAGAATAAAGACAAGCCACTAAAACCAAAAAAATATATATAGAGAAGAAAACCAACACTGAAAAAACAGGAACAAAAGTATAAATAATAATAAAAGATGATAATGAGAAATAAGTAAAGAAATTGATACCAACAGAATAAGTAACTAATATAATAAGAAATGAAATATAATAACGAAATTGAAATAAGTATAATAATAATGTAAATAATAATGATTGAATAAAAAAATAATAAAGGGAAAAAAAAAAAGTATTTCACATAAACTGTGCCCCCATTATTGGTGCCAAAAATGTCCACCCCAAAAACAGTGCCAAAAAGGTACCCTCATGTAAATAGCAGCAGACGATTACCCGAATCAAAGTTGTGCCAAAAGATTTACAAGATTTGCAAAACCCTGGACCAGCGGCGACATCGGTAGTACATGGCCACCAGATCAGAGCCTGAAAACTAGTTCTACCTGCTGGCATCCCCGGCATCTTTTCTGTTTAGTAGGCCAAGCACAATATCACAATGGGCCTACTAATAGGAAGAGGTGCCAGGAATTCTGGAAGGAGGAAGGTCACAGGGCTCTGGTAGTTCATGGCCGCTAGACCAGGGTTCAACGTCACTTGGTAAGACCATAAACATGAGCATACCGGATGATCTAAATAAAAAGTTAGATATCGCTGAAAAATAAAAAAAAATATAAAATGGGAGCAAAAGAAATAAAATAAAAATCAAAAACTGGCAATTTTTCATCTGGTGACATGATCTCTTTAAAATGGTAATAACACCTGAAAAACCCCAGAAAATGTTGATTTACCAGGGAAAAGCCATGATAAGTTTGGCATTTTTTCTGCACGGTGAAAGTCATATTATATAGCAGAGGTGTCAAACTGCATTCCTCGAAGGCCGCCAACAGGTCATGTTTTCAGGATTTCCTTAGCATTCCACAAGGTGCTGGAATCATTCTGTGCAGGTGATTAAATTATCACCTGTGCAATACAAGGAAATCCTGAAAACATGACCTGTTGGCGGCCCTCGAGGAATGCAGTTTGACACCTGTTATATAGTATTTCAAATGAATGCCGGCCCGTGTAATGTGAGGACAACTTACATCCACCAGGAAGGAGCCGTATCTGCAGGACAACTCTGCTTTCTGAAGAAGGGTCCTGAGCGGGGAATACAAATATGCCGCGACAGAGCAAAAGAGCGGCGGTCATCTTCTGGAAATTACACCATTTTTGGCTTACTTTCACATGATCATGACTCCTTTGATTCCATTAATGTACAGTTCAGCAAGGTATATAAATAATAAATGCAAAAAAGAAACTAAATATCAATAACGGATTTTTAAACTTCATATTCTAGCAGCCCCCCCTATGGCAATTTTTCTATAAAGTGACGGTGATAAAGTTTTATAAATTTCCTTCAGACCTCATGAGTGTCACTTTATTAGTCTGAATGAAGGCTCCAGGTCGGTTGTCACTGTAGATATATTTTTCTTACGCGGGGTTTCCATCTGTCAGTTCTTCAGGTTACGATCGCAGTGTGTGGATGTGTTATAATAAGGTTATTCCCTCGCACAGAGTTGGGTAAGACGGACGGAGCATTTTCATAGAATTATGACCCCGGCAGCTCAATCACATAACTATGAATGGATTGCCGTTGCCTTATATCTTAAGCCTGCCGAGACCTCTACATAAAGACGTCTTTGATCCTGGATTCCTAGCTGTAAAGGGAGAGGATGAATGGCTATAAAACGTTACTACAAGTGTTTAGGGTCAGGTCACGGATCCTGACGTATGTCAAAATATGAAATCACAGCCAAAAGCGCCCCAGGTATTGATGAGCGACATGAGGGCGGCTGTTATCAGTAACCGGACAGATGTAAATGGACGACAATATGTCATCACTTACTCTGAAACTTAATTGGCCCTTTCCTTATATATAAAGTATTAACTACATTGAGAGACATTTTACTTGACCTTACGGTCTGCACATTTTTTATTAGCGCCCGTCACCGGACCGAAATCTGCATTTTCAGTCATTAGAAGCCCCAAGTACGGTAACTTAGTTCTGTGATACATACAACATTAAAGTCCTGATGAAAGGAACACAATAAGGGCTAATTTATAATAGAAAGGGGCACTTTGTGCTATTTTTGGGGCAAAATTTAAGCGGAGCCTCGTATCAAATATTTTTGTTAATGTCCATTTGCTTCATTCTTTTTATATTTTACAATTATGCAGCAGCAGAGTGTCTGTACGTCCTTTATCGAGCTGAGTGTTGTGCAAAAATGTTATAAATCCTGCTATGCTCTCCTCTTTTGTTAGTGTTAAGAGACAGCAGAAAAGAGAGGGGTTGTACAAATATCCCCATGGAGAGGAGAGAAAGCATGTATAGTCTCAGGGAGGGCAGAGAAAAGAATTTGTACATATGGAGGAAAGCAGATGGAGAGGAATTAAGTGCAGGATAGGAACTGTGGTGGTATATGGGCTAATGAAGACAGTAGCACCCTGGATACACACAGACCTCACATCCAACCTATATTGCGAGGAGAGATACTCCCAGAAGAGAAAAATCCAAAACTAGAATCAGGCTGCAAAGTGCATATAATGGTGTCTGAAAATGAATGAGGGAATGAAGACTGTAAGCTAAACTTTAGTGCAAGTTTATTAACTAATATTTTTTCCATCTCAAATGTGGCCATGGTCATAAAAATGTTATAAGATTTGGAAATAAAATATTGGAACTTATTCACTTTCCATAAACACCTTCACTCTTTAAATCCTGACCTGCGGGATGTTACACATCCAAATCCCATTCTGCTTGGGAATAAATCTGCCTGCTTGCTATAAACAACTCTTTATGCTAATCCGTAAAAGCCCTGCCTTTCTTTGCTCCCTCCATGACATATTTGTGGGGTGCTAAAGGGATGCAATGGCAGCCAGGAGCCTAATGAAGGCCCCTGTTGCATTGATCCATTTTTGTCATCCTATGAAGCCAACTCTGCGGCTGGTATTTATGAGAGATCATTAATCTGATCATAGCACTGCAATATATGCAAGTGATCAAATGATCGTAGGTTCAATTTACCTAGAGGGGGGGCTTAAAAATAAAATTACAATTTACATATAAATGTAAAAATCACCCCCAGTCTCCTATTTCAAAAGTGAAAAAGTATAAAATAATAAAAAACATATTTGGTATAGTTACATCTGTAAAATTAATCCAAACAAAATAAGTAAAGAAAAAAATGTAAACAAGAGAATTGCTGTTTTTATTATCTCCACACCCAAAAAATGCAACAAAAAGTGATCAAAAAGTTGTATGCACCCCCAAATTGTATCTATAAAATTTGCAGATTGCCATACAAAAATTCAAGCCCTCACTTGAAAAATCATGAGTCTCAGAAAATGGTGACACAAACCAAATTTTATTATTTTTTTTTAACAAAATTTTCTTTACAAATTTTTTTTTTTTTAAACCCACTCATGTAATTAGAAAAAAAAACAAATTTGGTAGCATGGTAATAGTATTTATCTGAAGATTCACATGGTCACATCATTTTTACTGCACAATGAATTACGTAAATAAGAAACTTCAAAAACAATGTCAGAATTGCTTTTTTTTTTTTCAGTATTTCACCCTACTTAGATTTTTTTTTCACATTTTTCAGTATATTAGATGACAAAATGAATGGTGTCATTGAAAACGATAAAAATTAACAAAGGTGGAAAAATAAAAACGTAAGAAGAAGAATAAAAATGAAAAGCACTGGTCTAAAAAGGTTAAATTGAGTGGCGATGAAGAGGGCATTGGACGCCAGTGATGGAGGACATCATCTGTTATGGTCTTCTTGCCTTACGCAATCATCTAAACACAAGACACGGGTCAGGAATCTCCTGTGGATTTGGAAGTGGATACAGACCGTGAGATACAACTTCTATCACACGCAGAATTGTATTTCTTAAGAATTAAATAAACTTCCACTAAACCCCCCACTAAGATGATCAGAAGACTTTAAAGCTGAAGACAATTAGGGGTCATCTTCAGTCCAACTCGTATGGACAAGTACGAGGGACGTTCACAAAGACATGCCGAGAAAATAAAAAGCTTCACCCGATTACATAACTGTAGTTTTCGATGCCAAAAGATACAAGAGAAAGTGAAAACCAAGTTCATTCTCCTTATAAAACCGGCGTCTCACAAGATGACTGACGATTACAGTTTTGGACATGTCAATGGGAAAAATATTATTTTCCAGGAGACAAGTTTACCACTTGATTTCATTTTCCTTGACATTTGCCTCTGAGTGTCTTTAAGAAATAATCGTGTGATTACTCCGGTGTCAGAAAAGGACGAGCTGGAATTATTTACTACGTCGATGCTGCAAGGAGCCCTGTTCTACAGAATGGAGAGGATGGGGAGATATAGGACATCTCCGCCAAGAGATCATGAGGGACCCATGGTACATGGAAAGTCTACCTTCATGTACTAATATTTTAGTTCAAATGCATCTAAAATAAAGATGAAGAACCTTAGCAAGTAATTAAAAATTAAAAATCTATGATGCAGATCTATATATTTTCATGGTGATACTCTCCATTGCCACCCCACCACACAAGACCACTTTGGAATGCAGGGTGGCAGCCCTGCCTATCTTGTATCTGCAGTAGGATCTCCTAGCTTTTGTCCCTCGTAAGGGTTACTCCCATCGTAGACATTTATATGGCACCCAGTGGATGTACCATACATACCAAATCTGAAAGGTGGAGCTCTCCCATAGGAATGAAGAGTCACGCGTCACCACGAGAGGTGAGGCGATCGCTTGTACAAAGAGAGCGATTCCTGCACCCGACTGTGCCCTACTGGGACCTGATGATCCCTGATAATCCAGGTACTGGCCACTATCGTAAAAAGTCTGATAGTTCTCTTGATGAACTGGGATGGACCAGGCGATGTCCTAGCCATAGAGTATTATTGGGAAGCCTACGCAGCTGTGCAAAATGTCGCTAACCTGCTCACTAATGCTTCAGCAGTGTAGGAAATGGTGCCAGACAAGGGGTTGGGTGTTTTTTTCAGTCCTTGCAATTCGAGACTCAAAGTGTGTGAAATTCCAGGAAATTCGACTAGAAGTTAATTCTCAACGGATTGTTCCACTCATCTCTAGCCACCACCTCTGCAGTCATTCTCTGACTGTATGCAGCTGATGGTAACTAGACAGTGATCAAGGGGCTACTGTTCTACAGAAAGGAACAAATCCAAGTTTTCTTTACATCTAAGAGATTATATATAGGACATTTATAGGAAGAAGCACCAAGAAAAAAATCCATAAATATCATTGCCTTCCATTCAAATGTACCCTAGGCAGCTGCCTACTTAGACTACTTTTCATTCCACCGCATTCTTAACCCCTTAAGCCCCGAGGGTGGTTTGCACGTTAATGACCAGGCCAATTTTTACAATTCTGACCACTGTCCCTTTATGAGGTTATAACTCTGGAACGCTTCAACGGATCTTGGCGATTCTGACATTGTTTTCTCGTGACATATTGTACTTCATGTTAGTGGTAAAATTTCTTCGATATAACTTGCGTTTATTTGTGAAAAAAATGAATATTTGGCAAAAATTTTGAAAATTTCGCAATTTTCCAACTTTGAATTTTTATGCCCTTAAATCACAGACATATGTCACACAAAATACTTAATAAATAACATTTCCCACATGTCTACTTTACATCAGCACAATTTTGGAACCAAAATTTTTTTTTGTGACGGAGTTATAAGGGTTAAAAGTTGACCAGCAATTTCTCATTTTTACAACACCATTTTTTTTTTAGGGACCACATCTCATTTGAAGTCATTTTGACGGGTCTATATGATAGAAAATACCCAAGTGTGACACCATTCTAAAAACTGCACCCCTCAAGGTACTCAAAACCACTTTCAAGAAGTTTATTAACCCTTCAGGTGTTTCACAGGAATTTTTGGAATGTTTAAATAAAAATGAACATTTAACTTTTTTTCACACAAAATTTATTTCAGCTCCAATTTGTTTTATTTTACCAAGGGTAACAGGAGAAAATAGACCCCAAAAGTTGTTGTACAATTTGTCCTGAGTACGCTGATACCCCATATGTGGGGGTAAACCACAGTTTGGGCGCATGGCAGAGCTTGGAAGCAAAGGAGCGCCATTTGACTTTTCAATGCAAAATTGACTGGAATTGAGATGGGACGCCATGTTGCATTTGGAGAGCCCCTGATGTGCCTAAACATTGAAACCCCTAACAAGTGACACCATTTTGGAAAGTAGACCCCCTAAGGAACTTATCTAGATGTGTGGTGAGCACTTTGACCCAACAAGTGCTTTACAGAAGTTTATAATGCAGAGCCGTAAAAATAAAAAATCATATTATTTCACAAAAATGATCTTTTCACCCCCAATTTTTTATTTTCCCAAGGGTGAGAGAAGAAATTGGACCCCAAAAATTGTTGTGCAATTTGTCCTGAGTACGCTGATACCCCATATGTGGGTGTAAACCATTGTTTGGGCGCAGGGCAGAGCTCGGAAGGGAAGGAGCGCCATTTGACTTTTCAATGCAAAATTGACTGGAATTGAGATGGGACGCCATGTTGCATTTAGAGAGCCCTTGATGTGCCTAAACATTGAAACCCCTAACAAGTGACACCATTTTGGAAAGTAGACCACCTAAGGAACTTATCTAGATGTGTGGTGAGCACTTTGACCCAACAAGTGCTTTACAGAAGTTTATAATGCAGAGCCGTAAAAATAAAAAATCATATTTTTTCACAAAAATGATCTTTTCACCCCCAATTTTTTATTTTCCCAAGGGTAAGAGAAGAAATTGGACCCCAAAAATTGTTGTGCAATTTGTCCTGAGTACACTGATACCCCATATGTGGGTGTAAACCATTGTTTGGGCGCAGGGCAGAGCTCAGAAGGGAAGGAGCGCCATTTGACTTTTCAATGCAAAATTGACTGGAATTGAGATGGGACGCCATGTTGCGTTTGGAGAGCCCCTAATGTGCCTAAACATTGAAACCCCCCACGAGTGACACCATTTTGGAAAGTAGACCCCTTAAGGAACTTATCTAGATGTGTGTTGAGCACTTTGACCCAACAAGTGCTTCACATTAGTTTATAATGCAGAGCCGTAAAAATAAAAAATCATATTTTTTCACAAAAATGATCTTTTCACCCCCATTTTTTTATTTCCCCAAGGGTAAGAGAAGAAATTAGACCACAAAAGTTGTTGTGCAATTTGTCCTGAGTACGACGATACCCCATATGTGGGGGTAAACCACTTTTTGGGCGCATAGCAGAGCTCAGAAGGGAAGAAGCGCTATTTTACTTTTCAATGCAAAATTGACTGGAATTAAGATGGGATGCCATGTTGCGTTTGGAGAGCCCCTGATGTGCCTAAACATTAAACCCCCCCACAAGTGACACCATTTTGGAAAGTAGACCCCCTAAGGAACTTATCTAGATGTGTTTTGAGAGCTTTGAACCCCCAAGTGTTTCACTACAGTTTATAACGCAGAGCCGTGAAAATAATTTTTTTTTTTTTTCCACAAAAATGAAATTTAGCCCCCAGTTTTGTATTTTCACAAGGGTATCAGGATAAATTGGACCCTAAAAGGTGTTGTCCAATTTGTCCTGAGTTCGCTGATACCCCCTATGTGGGGGGGAACCACTGTTTGGGCGCATGAGAGAGCTCGGAAGGGAAGGAGCGCCATTTGGAATGCAGACTTAAATGGATTGGTCTGCAGGCGTCACGTTGCATTTGCAGAGCCCCTGATGTACCCAAACAGTACAAACCCCCCACAAGTGACCCCATATTGGAAACTAGACCTCCCAAGGAACTTATCTAGATGTGTTGTGAGAACTTTGAACCCCCAAGTGTTTCACTACAGTTTACAACGCAGAGCCGTGAAAATAAAACATTTTTTTTTCCCACAAAAATGATTTTTAGCCCCCCAAATTTTTATTTTCCCAAGGATAACAAGAGAACTTGGACCCCAGAAGTTGTTGTTCAATTTGTCCCTAGTACGCTGATACCCCATATGTTGGGGTAAACCCCTTTTTGGACGCACGGGAGAGCTCGGAAGGGAAGGAGCACTGTTTTACTTTTTCAACGCAGAATTGGCTGGAATTGAGATTGGACGCCATGTCGCGTTTGGAGAGCCCCTGATGTGCCTGAACAGTGGAAACTCCCCAATTCTACCTGAAACCCTACCCCTAACCTCACCCCTAACCGTTTACTGAACATTTTCTGACAGTCATAAGTGCCACGTATATAAGTGCCACGTATTTAAGAGCCACGTATTTAAGTGCCACGTATTTAAGTGCCACGTATTTAAGTGCCACGATATTTCAGTGCCACGATATTTCAGTGCCACATATTTCAGTGCCACGTATTTCAGTGCCACGTATTTCAGGCACTGAAAAATACGTGGCACGTAAATACGTGGCACTGAAATACGTGGCACTGAAATACGTGGCACTTGAATACGTGGCACTTGAATACGTGGCACTTGAATACGTGGCACTTAAATACGTGGCACTTAAATACGTGGCACTTATATACGTGGCCACTGAAATATCGTGGCACTTATATACGTATATACGTATATAAACGTATATTTCAGTGCCACGTATTTCAGGTTAGGGGTAGGGTTAGGGGTAGGGTTTTTTGTTTTTTTCTTGTTTTCTTGTGTTTTTCTATAAAAACGCATGCGTTTTACCGCGTTTACATGCATTTTTTCACACATGCGGTTTTTTAAAAAACGCATGCAGATAAAAACGCAAGTGTGAAACCAGACTAAAAGACGCTTTTTATAGCAAAAAAGTTTTTGCGTCTCCACATTTTGAGACCTATAATTTTTCCACATTTTGGTCCACAGAGTCATGTGAGGTCTTGTTTTTTGCGGGACGAGTTGACGTTTTTATTGGTAACATTTTCGGACACGTGACCATTTTTTATCACTTTTTATTCCGATTTTTGTGAGGCAGAATAACCAAAAACCAGCTATTCATGAATTTTTTTTGGGAGAGGCGTTTATACCGTTCTGCGCTTGGTAAAATTGATAAAGCAGTTTTATTCGTCGGGTCAGTACGATTACAGCGATACCTCATTTATATCATTTTTTTATGTTTTGACGCTTTTATACGATAAAAACTATTTTATAGAAAAAATAATTATTTTGGCATCGCTTTATTCTGAGGACTATAACTTTTTTATTTTTTTGCTGATGATGCTGTATGGCGGCTCGTTTTTTGCGGGACAAGATGACGTTTTCAGCGGTAACATGGTTATTTATATCCGTCTTTTTGATCGCGTGTTATTCCACTTTTTGTTCGGCGGTATGGTAATAAAGCGTTGTTTTTTGCCTCGTTTTTTTTTTTTTTTCTTACGGTGTTTACTGAAGGGGTTAACTAGTGGGCCAGTTTTATAGGTTGGGTCGTTACGGACGCGGCGATACTAAATATGTGTACTTTTATTGTTTTTGTTTGTTTTTTTTAGATAAAGAAATGTATTTATGGGAATAATATTTTTTTTTTTATTATTATTTATTTAGGAATTTTTTTATTTTTTTTTTACACATGTGGAAATTTTTTTTTTTACTTTTTTACTTTGTCCCAGGGGGGGACATCACAGATCGCAGATCTGATAGTGTGCACAGCACTCTATCAGATCCGCGATCATACTTTCATCGGAGCAGGCTGCAGCTTTCATCTGCAGCCTGCTCCGACCCGGAAGTGCTCCCTGCAGGACCCGGATACAGCCCCTCGGCCATTTTGGATCCGGGGCCTGCAGGGAGAAGACGTTCGGTACGAGGTGAGTACATCACCTTGTACCGATCGTCTCAGGGAAGCCCGCAGGGAGCCCCCTCCCTGCGCGATGCCTCCCTGTACCGCCGGTACACCGCGATCATGTTTGATCGCGGTGTGCTGGGGGTTAATGTGCCGGGGGCGGTCCGTGACCGCTCCTGGCACATAGTGCCGGATGTCAGCTGCGATATGCAGCCGACACCCGGCCGCGATCGGCCGCGCTCCCCCCGTGAGCGCGGCCGATCGCGTATGACGTACTATCCCGTCACCGGGAATTAAGGCCCACCCCACCTCGACGGTATAGTACGTCATACGGGCTTAAAATACACTATAGCTACACATGGATGTTAAAGAAAATCTGTCAGAGGGTTTTTGTTATGTAATCTGAGAGCAGCATGATGTAGGGGCAGAGAGCCTAATTCCAATGGTGTGTCACTTACCTGACTGTGTTTTTGTTTTGATAATATCAGTGTTTTATCAGCAGGAGATTATCACTACAGGTCTAGGTGTCTTGTCCATCCTGCTCCAACCACATCCCCACCACTGATTAGAGTCTACACGGAAAACTGCCAATCAGAGGTGTGGGTGGAGCTATACACTGGAAGCAGCCAATCAGTGGTGTGGTTGGAGCTATAGACTGGAAGCAGTCAATCAGTGGTGTGGGTGGAGCTATACACTGGAAGCAGCCAATCAGTGGTGTGGGCGAGGTTTTACACAAATCAGCATTCCGAGCTCCGCTAGGTCTGCAGCAGAGAAAACTGTGATTCTATCACAACTGCTGCCCCTCAGTAAAGTAAGTGATATATTGCCGGAATCGGGGTCTCTGCCCCTACATTATGCTGCTGTTGGATTACATAGCAAAAACCTGCTGATAGATTCCCTTTAAAAGGTTTATCACGCACCCTTCACCTCTACAATGGGGAGATGAGCGGCATTACCGAGTGGCATCGAGTGGCCCCTTGCCAGGTATTGTCAGGTGATGTGCAGGTATTCTATTCTAATTATTTGGAGAAGTGTAATTGATGGACACCACGTCACCTCCCGATATGGAAATGAGAGGCACTGACTAAATAATTAATTAATTGAGAAACACGCGATGGTGTCTCCACAGCTACTCTACATGCATGTAAATAATTAATTTAACCATTTTTGCTGGATCTGTATGTCAAATGGTAGGAATCATTTTCAACTACCGTATTTCTAGTTATATTATTGGTAGTTATTTATTTTGATCACTTTATTGCAGTCCTATGCAAAGTTATGAATTTTATTATGCTGTTACTTTATATGACGGATACTTTCTTCAAATGAGTGAAAAAAAAGTCCACAGCATTCTTTAAAGACGTTCTCTAATATTCTGCCTAGAAATGCAGACTGACAAAATTTCTAACAAGTCAAAAGTTTACATAAAACACAAGCTTGACAAGATGGTGAGTGCACCTTTCACTCATGTGTGTTTTACGGGTCAGTGCACATGGGCAGCTCGGAAGCCGCCGTCTGAAATCCTATCCTTTAGGGGTTTTGTGGTGGACCTTCAAGATGAACCAGAGCGCAGAAGGAAGAAGAGGTCTACAGACTGGGGAACAGAAACCTGCAGTTCCAGCAAAGGTAATCGGTTTTTGACAACTATGAGAGACAATTACCTTTCACAACTGGTTCAGGACCCAACAAGGAGGGGGGCACTGCTAGACCTAATATTAACCAACAGGCCAGACCGCATATCAAATATAAGGGTTGGGGGTCACTTGGGGAATAGTGATCACAAAATAATAAGTTTTCATGTAACCTTTAATAAGATGGGTAGTAGGGGGGTGACAAGGACACTAAACTTCAGGAGGGCAAATTTCCAACGTATGAGAGAGGATCTTGGTGCAATTAACTGGGACGATATCCTGAGACACAAAAATACACAAAGAAAATGGGAGACATTTATTAGCATCCTGGATAGGACCTGTGCACAGTATATACCGTATGGGAATAAACATACTAGAAATAGGAGGAAACCAATATGGCTAAATAGAGCTGTAAGGGGCGCAATAAGGGACAAAAAGAAAGAATAGAGAATTAAAGGAAGTAGGTAGTGAGGAGGCATTAAATAAATACAAAAAATTAAATAAATTCTGTAAAAAGCAAATCAAGGCAGCAAAGATTGAGACAGAGAGACTCATTGCCAGAGAGAGTAAAAATAATCCCAAAATATTCTTTAACTATATAAATAGTAAGAAACTAAAAAATGACAGTGTTGGCCCCCTTAAAAATAGTCTGGGTGAAATGGTGGATGAGGATGAGGAAAAAGCCAATATGCTAAATGACTTTTTTTCATCAGTATTTACAAAAGAAAATCCCATGGCAGACAAAATGACTAGTGATAAAAATTCCCCATTAAATGTCACCTGCTTAACCCAGCAGGAAGTACAGCGGCGTCTAAAAATAACTAAAATTGACAAATCTCCGGGCCCGGATGGGATACACCCCCGAGTACTGCAGGAACTAAGTACAGTCATTGATAGACCATTATTTTTAATCTTTAAAGACTCCATAATAACAGGGTCTGTACCACAGGACTGGCGTATAGCAAATGTGGTGCCAATATTCAAAAAAGGGGCAAAAACTGAACTCGGTAATTATAGGCCAGTAAGCTTAACCTCTACTGTGGGTAAAATCCTGGAGGGCATTCTAAGGGATGCTATGCTGGAGTATCTGAAGAGGAATAACCTCATGACCCAGTATCAGCACGGGTTTACTAGGGACCGTTCATGTCAGACTAATTTGATCAGCTTCTATGAAGAGGTAAGTTCCGGACTGGACCAAGGGAACCCAGTGGACGTAGTATATATGGACTTTTCCAAAGCTTTTGATACGGTGCCACATAAAAGGTTGTTACATAAAATGAGAGTAATGGGGATAGGGGAAAATATGTGTAAGTGGGTTGAGAGCTGGCTCAGGGATAGGAAACAAAGGGTGGTTATTAATGGAGCACACTCGGACTGGGTCACGGTTAGCAGTGGGGTACCACAGGGGTCAGTATTGGGCCCTCTTCTTTTTAACATATTTATTAATGACCTTGTAGGGGGCATTCAGAGTAGAATTTCAATATTTGCAGATGACACTAAACTCTGCAGGGTAATCAATACAGGGGAGGACAATTTTATATTACAGGATGATTTATGTAAACTAGAAGCTTGGGCTGATAAATGGCAAATGAGCTTTAATGGGGATAAATGTAAGGTCATGCACTTGGGTAGAAGTAATAAGATGTATAATTATGTGCTTAATTCTAAAACTCTGGGCAAAACCGTCAATGAAAAAGACCTGGGTGTATGGGTGGATGACAAACTCATATTCAGTGGCCAGTGTCAGGCAGCTGCTACAAAGGCAAATAAAATAATGGGATGTATTAAAAGAGGCATAGATGCTCATGAGGAGAACATAATTTTACCTCTATACAAGTCACTAGTTCGACCACACTTAGAATACTGTGCACAGTTCTGGTCTCCGGTGTATAAGAAAGACATAGCTGAACTGGAGCGGGTGCAGAGAAGAGCGACCAAGGTTATTAGAGGACTGGGGGGTCTGCAATACCAAGATAGGTTATTACACTTGGGGCTATTTAGTTTGGAAAAACGAAGACTAAGGGGTGATCTTATGTTAATGTATAAATATATGAGGGGACAGTACAAAGACCTTTCTGATGATCTTTTTAATCATAGACCGGTGACAGGGACAAGGGGGCATCCTCTACGTCTGGAGGAAAGAAGGTTTAAGCATAATCACAGACGCGGATTCTTTACTGTAAGAGCAGTGAGACTATGGAACTCTCTGCCGTATGATGTTGTAATGAGTGATTCATTAATTAAATTTAAGAGGGGACTGGATACCTTTCTGGAAAAGTATAATGTTACAGGGTATATACACTAGATTCCTTGATAAGGCGTTGATCCAGGGAACTAGTCTGATTGCCGTATGTGGAGTCGGGAAGGAATTTTTTTCCCCATGGTGGAGTTACTCTTTGCCACATGGGGTTTTTTTGCCTTCCCCTGGATCAACATGTTAGGGCATGTTAGGTTAGGCTATGGGTTGAACTAGATGGACTTACAGTCTTCCTTCAACCTTAATAACTATGTAACTATGTACAGAGCAAATAGTTAAAAAAAATGTAATGCAAAACTGCAAAAAGTATCACTCCGCGTGTTCTAATTCCAAATTTCCAGCCTTATATTTATATTTCCCATCCTTTTTATTTCATATCTGTTCTTTTATTTAGAGGTTTCTTCCGCGCAGGAAACAACACCTGCTCATGTTTGTAACAACTGTCAAAGCGGTTTGCATAACACATGCAGCGGGAGATGAAGCCATTGGAAGCCAAAGAAAACCTTGACATGCCGGAGGAGATTAAATGCTGACGTGATGTGGCGGGTGTTTTCAGCTTGTTTTCTTTCATCCTCAACTCACAAACAATTCACTGAAGACAACAAATTCCCATTATTGCCCTGACTGCACACTCTAGACATTTTTCCAACATGTTCTTGAATTTTGCAAGCAGCGGCGTGGTTACTGTTTTACAGAAATTGCTTTGGATGGAAATGAAGCCACAAGCTTTTATTCCAAAAATTAGAAGGAAAAAATTTGCACTCATCGTCCCTTAAAAATGTTTTCACCTTATTGGAAAAAGTTAAAACATGAGGTTGCAGGGGTGAACGGAATGCATAGACGGCGACGGACGTTTCTCGCCAACTAGTGCTTCGATGGCCATCGTCCTCTATTCATTCCTTTCACCCCTGCAACTTCATGTTTTAACGCTTTCCAATAAAATGAAGAACCTTTTAGGGGGCGAGTGTTGCACCCCCACCAATCGGAAGTTGACGACCTATATACAGATACTTATAGAGGGGTCTGTTAGCTCAAGATGACTGCTCAAACTAAGCACAGATGCTTGTTGCATCCTTGGCATGGTCAAGTCGTTCAGTGCACTTTTTTTCCTCCTTGATTGATAGCTTTGCCCCAGCAAGGGTGACGATAGATGAAAAACAAGTCTATGGGAAGGTGAACCGAGTGGCCACGCCAAGGGTACACGGAGTGCCTCTGCTTGGTTTGACCAGTCATTTTGTGCCGACAAGCTCCCTTTAACTTTGCATATAGATTAAATATATGCACAGATGTAAAATGATGTACACTATGGTTTTTAAGTTGTGTGGACGTATTCTCACTCACCTCGCCACATACTGCACTGAACTCCGTGTAATCTGGTGATTTTTTCAGGGAATGAACCGTGTAATCAGCTTCTACATCCAGATCCCAATTGGTTAATTGTAGTAATGGGCAACGTCTCATGCTTGGGAAGAACAAAATCCCTGATTACAGCATCTTCTCTGGGCTCTGTGTGATGGAGAGATTCATTCCAGATGGCGGGACCTTTAATCTTCAGAAACAACTGTGCAGATTTGAGTTACATTAAGGACCAGTGAAGATTAAACAGGACTGCCATAAATATCTCGTACAGTCCTTGTCCGGGCGAGGGAACAATGGCTGCAGCCATCTCTCCGTATCTGAGGATTTATGCAGCGCCGGACTCATGATCCTGAGAATCCGACTTGGTTACGGTCATGGATTTTATGGGCTCTGAGCAATTTCTCCAACATTCTGGAATTAGGATATGTGCACCCGTTCCCCAGTGATTACTGTCATATATTTGTTACATGACACTTTTTGAGCATTCCGATAGCGTCCCCCAGAGGATGGCAAGATGCTGTACAGCTATACTAGAGACGTAATCAGGGCGACTCATACTACAGTCATAATCTAATAACAAGTTTCCATTACCTTTAGTTTCTCCACAAAAAGCACCAATGTACCCCATAGTTATTAGTCACTTTAATCCCTTAAAGAGGTTGCCCAGGACTAAATTAATTTTTTAGTATGAGCCAAAAAACTAACTAGTTGGCGATCACCTGTTCGTTTTATCCAATGCCAGCTCAGATCGGTCCCTGACCGCTCCTGCCGGCGATTCAGCTGCTCCTCCCAAGTCAGCAGAGCAGCTCTTCTTCCGCTCTGCTCTGTTGACGGGGCGTCACTGGCTGTGTCAGGCTGATTGACAGTCGGCTTCCCCCAATTAGGCAGCAAGGAGGCTGTCAATCAGCAGTCGCACCCTGTAAACAGAGCAGAACTGAAAAGAAAGAGCTGCTCTGTAGAAGTGGCGTGTCAGCGGAAGCCTCTGAATGGCTGGAAGGAGCGGTCTGTGACCACTGTGTGCCAGTAGAGATTGGCACCGGGCGCAACAGGCAGGTAGTTAGCAACTACTTGCCTGTTAGTTCTTAGGCCAATAGGAAAAAATTAATATAGTCCTGGATAACCTGTTTTACTGACAAGTTTGTGAACCCTTTAGAATTTTTTCATATTTCTACTTAAATTTGACCCAAAACTACATCAAACTTTCACAGAAGTCCTAAAAGTAGAGAAAGAGTATGAAGTAAACAAATAAATACAAAAAATATTAGACTTTTGTCAGAGATTGGGTTTGTAACCTTTTCCAGGCTGGTGATCATCAATAACTGTTATTGTGAGGTCCTGAAAAATCTCCTTTGTTTGTGCCATGATAAACTTCCACAAATGAGTTGAGAAGATCAGACTTTAAGGGTATGTGCACACGCATTCTTGAGGTCTGCAGATTTTTCCACAGCGGATTTGTGAAAACCGCAGGTAAAAGGCACTGCGTTTTACCTGCGGAATTACCGCGGTTTTTGTGCGTATTCCACTGCGGTTTTACACCTGCGGTTTTCTATTATGGAGCAGGTGTAAAACCGCTGCGGATTCCGCACAAAGAATTGACATGCTGCGGAATGTAACCCGCAGCGTTTCCGCGCGTTTTTTTCCGCATCATGTGCACTGTGGATTGCGTTTCCCATAGGTTTACATTGTACTGTGAACGCATGGGAAACTGCTGCGGAAACGCTGCGGATCCGCAGCAAAATCCGCAGTGTGTGCACATAGCCTAATAGATCCCTGTTCTGTAAAGAAAACAGGTCGCCCACTCACACCTGATTGTCATCCCATTGATTGAAGAACACAAGACAAGAATTTTACCATCATATTATCTGCTAATCCTGAGGGTTCACATGCTTTTGATATGTGATATTGGTTCTTTTTTTATTTCATTAGAAACCAGCCAAAGTCTATTTTTTTATTTGTTTGATTTTTTTTATCTATTTCTAGTGTGAGAATCTGATGTAGTTTTAGGTCAAATTTATGCAGAAATCTGGAAAGTTTTGAAGGGTATCTGCTCTGTTTAAATGGGCAGCAATGTAAAACTCTGCTGTATTGTGCAGTTATCGCTCTGTGGCCCCCGTCGTGCAGCATGAGAAGTCTGTGCACATTATAACCACTCTTACCGTGTACAACGAGCAGGATCAGTGTGCAGTAAGTGCGCTGCCCTTTACATAGGACCCAGAGGAGAAGATTACATATGAAATAGTAATAATGAGCCAGGAACATGTTCTGCTTTATGTTCATAACTGTCTGTGTAATCCAAGCGGGACCCCGAGAGCAAAACGGCCCTCAGCTACAATATGTATAACATGGAGAAGACGTCCGTCACATCATTCCTTCATCATGTACTAATGAGAAAATCCTCTCCATTCAGTTAAAGGTCCACAAATCTTTTACCCACTTAGGGAACTTGCCAGGACGATTTTATTACTGGAACTGGTGGTACAGCTGTATAAGTCAGAAAAAACTAAAAAATCATATCTGCTTTGTAAAAATCTGAAGTGTCAGAGCTGAGAAATCAAGTTTTGGAGCCATATGCAAATTAGCCTGGATGTGTATGAGGGTGTGTCAATCTATTCAGAGTAAACTGACACGCCCCCTGTGCGCTTCCACTAATTTGCATGTGGCTTCAAAGCTTGATTTCTGGCGCATCGGAATAGTAGAAAACAGGTAACATTTTTATTGTTGTACTAAACCCTTTATCACCAAACAACAAGATTCAGTAGTAAAATAGTAGAAATGATTAATGATACGATACGATACGATACACTTTATTGATCCCGTGGGAAATTATGGTATCACAGCAGCACAACTTACATCATAAGAATCATAAAATGAATTACTTAATTGACATGACAGTGGAGTTGACAGAAGAACATTATACATTATACATTAGAATAGGACATACACAGCGGGTGAACTGAAAAGTAGAAGAAATAAAGTAGACATTCACTTTGGTGATTTAACCCTAATGTTATTGTTGTACATCCCCATAGCAGTTGGCACAAACGATTTCCTATATTTTTCCTTCTTACACCTCAGAAGTATTAGCAGGTTACTGAAGGTGCTCTTCTGTCTCATGAATAGCTCACATAGTGGATGTGCATTATTGTTCATGATTGCCCTACACTTTCTCCGAGTTCTTCTCTCCACTACCTCCTCAAGAGAGTCCAGATTGCAGCCGACAGCAGAGCTTGCCTTTTTGATAAGCTTATTCAGCTTATTAGCATCAGAGGCCCGCACACTATTACCCCAGCATATGATTGCAAAAAAGATGGCACTTACCACCACAGACTGGTAGAACATTTCTAACATTTTGCTGCACACATTAAAAGACCTCAGTTTCCTTAGGAAATACAATCTGCTCATCCCCTTCTTGTAGACAGTCTCTGAGTGGCATCTCCAGTCCAGTTTGCTATCCAAATGGACCCCCAAATATTTGTAACTCTCCACCTGCTCTACCTCCTGCCCAGCAATAGTGATCGGTAACCATTCCATCTTTATCCTGCTATAGTTGGCCACCAACTCCTTGGTTTTCTTAACATTTAGTTGTAGATAGTTACCATTGCACCAATCCAGGAAATTCGACACCACCCTTCTGTATTCCTCATCCCCCCGATCTCCCCTAATACATCCCACAACCACGGAGTCATCCGAAAATTTTTGAAGGTGGCAAAGATCAGATTTATACTGAAAGTCTGATGTATACAGTGTGAATAGAAAGGGTGCAAGCACCGTTCCCTGGGGGGCACCTACACTGCTCAGTAATCTGCTTGACACAACTGCTCCCATCTGTACAAACTGTGGCCGATCTGATAGGTAGTCAGTTATCCAATTTCTCATCCCCACCTCCACCTTCATATCAGTCATCTTTTTGTGTAGTATGGCTACGTTCACATTTGCGGTCGGCGCCGCACCCCCAATCTATGTCGGTAAGCAAACTGAAGGGGATCGATAAAAGCATTGACCCTTGGTCTTAAGTGAGCAAGCACTAATCATTCCAAGGCCTTCATCATACCTCCCAACCGTCCCGATTTCAGCGTGACAGTCCCGCTTTGGCACCGGGGTCCCGCTGTCCCGCTTCGGGCATTTAAAATCCCGAATTTGCGGCCGCCGGTGAAGCCCCGCCCACTTCCGGGACGTAGAGAGAGCCCGATTAGTACCCGCTGTTCGTTCCGTTCCCTGGGACTGCGTTGTAGCCACGCCCCCTTGAGTTGCCTCACCGCCCGCCTCCGGCTTCCTCCTCAACTATAGACGTGGGCGGACTCTGAGGACAGAGCGGCAGCACCCGGACTGGTTTCTGGCACGGGGGCAGAGTTGTGAGACACTCCGTGTCTGTGTGACCGCGGGAGCAGCGAGCGGATCTCCAGACTGTAAGTGAATGTATGTGTCTCTCCCCCTCTCCATGCAGCGCTGCCCTGCTGCGGTTACAGCAGAGACTCTGACAGCATAGGAGGACTGACAAACTAAACTTTGTCTCCCCATGGTGCGCGCACCCCGCTCCCACTCTCCCCCTGGTACCCATCCATCGGATTCTCCACCAACCTGGTGCAGCACCCCTTACATTCTATGGGGGCTGCCACCTGCCTGCGTTGCATTCTATGGGGGCTGCCACCTGCCTGCGTTACATTCTATGGGGGCTGCCACCTGCCTGCGTTACATTCTATGGGGGCTGTGCAGCATTATATTCTATGGGGCTGTGCTGTATTACATTCTATGGGGACTGAGCTGTAATGCTGGATACAGCAGTCAGCGGCGCAGCTGGATGACACCATTCAGCGCCGTGGGAGTGGAAGCTGCCGGCTGCTGCGAGGGAGCGCGGTGAAAGGTGTTTGTGTGTACTGATGGAGAAGGCAATGATGGGGGTGGGGTAACCATGTGTGGCCATTATACTGCACCCAGCATTGTGTGGGGCCATTATACTGTACCCAGCATTGTGTGGCCATTATACTATACCCAGCATCGTGTGGGGCCATTATACTGTACAAAGCATCATGTGGCGCCATTATACTGTATGGACCATCACGTGGGGCAAGTATACTGTACGCAGCATCATGTGGGGCCATTATACAGTATGGAGCATAATGTGGCCAATGGCCATTGTACAGTATGGAGCGTCGTGTGTGGCCATATTTTTTTGTTCATAATTATTGTTAACGAAACATTGTGATCAGAAGTGCTAAATGGGTGTGGTTGGGGCGTGGCTAGTTGTGAAATGGGTGTGGCCTAAAATTTGCCGCGTAGAGTGTAAGCTCTTATGGTCAGTGGGGTCCTCTCTCTCCGATATCTTCCCTACGTGTATTTTATGGGAAATTACGGTACATGCTTTTCTGTACTGAAATTTGTGCAAATTTATTTGCCACAAGTCTAATTTTTGGGGGAACGTTTGGTGTAATTAAAATTTCAAAAGATCCGCTGTATACTATATATGACACATTTAAAAGCTTTAATTCCTTTTCTGTTTCTTGGGATTTCTTTTTACGGCACTTGGCTAAGAAGACTAGGGGGGAAATTCAACAAGACTGGCAGAGCGCACAATCACACTATGCCAGAAGTGGTGAAATAGAAGGCTCCAAAATCATTAAGAGGCACAAGCCACTTAATGAATTTGGGACCTCTTCTAAGTAACATGCATCTCTGCATTGTGAAGTTAATTTTGATTAATTTGATGGGTGGGCGTATCCATGCTCCATCCCAGCTGTGCCCCAGAGCTAACGATTTCAGCAGAGCTGAATCAAACTAGTTTGAAAACGACAAAAATTGCTAAATTTTTTGCACACCTCCCCATAGCTCAAAAACATTGCTACTTTTCAAAAATTTGACTCCAGTTTACTGGCATAAAAGCTTTGTTGACTCAGCACCTAGATTGGGAAGAGGTGACTATATATCAGGAGCGGAGAGGAGCAAGAACAAAAAAAAACTACTCTGGATTCAGGAGAACAGCGGCTTTTACACCAGGTGAATTTATACATATAGTATATACACTGCTCAAAAAATAAAGGGAACACTTAAACAACAGAATATAACTCCAAGTAAATCAAACTTCTGTGAAATCAAACTGTCTTAGGAAGCAACACTGTTTGACAATCAATTTCACATGCTGTTGTGCAAATGGAATAGACAACAGATGGAAATCATTGGCAATTATCAAGACACACTCAATAAAGGAGTGGTTCTGCAGGTGGGGACCACAGACCACACCTCAGAACCAATGCTTTCTGGCTGATGTTTTGGTCACTTTTGAATGTTGGTTGTGCTTTCACACTTGTGGTAGCATGAGAAGGACTCTAAAACACACACAAGTGGCTCATGTAGTGCAGCTCATCCAGGATGGCACATCAATGTGAGCTGTGGCAAGAAGGTTTACTGTGTCTGTCAGCGTAGTGTCCAGAGGCTGGAGGCGCTACCAGGAGACAGGCCAGTAGGAGACAGGCCAGTACACCAGGAGACGTGGAGGGGGCCATAGGAGGATAACAACCCAGCAGCAGGACCGCTATCTCAGCCTTTGTTCAAGGAGGAACAGAAGGAGCACTGCCAGTGCCCTGCAAAATGACCTCCAGCAGGCCACAAATGTGTCTGTGTCTGCACAAACGGTTAGAAACCAATTCCATGAGGATAGTCTGAGTGCCTGACGTCCACAGATGGGGGTTGTGCTCACAGCCCAAAACCATGCAGGACAATTGGCATTTGCCACAGAACATCAGTATTGGCAAATTCGCCACTGCCACCATGTGCTCTTCACAGATGAAAGCAGGTTCAGACTGAGCGCATGTGGCAGACGTGACAGAGTCTGGAGATGCCGTGGAGAGCGATCTGCCTGAAACATCCTTCAGCATGACCAGTTTGGCAGTGGCTGTTTCATTAGGTATTGCACCTGTGCATTTGCTATTTTATTTGGGTCCGCTGCACCCTGCTTGTGCATTTGTATTGAGGCCCATTCAGACAGGTAAGCATCTCTACCTGTTTTTGGTGTATTTTCAGTTTGGCAGTGGGTCAGTAATGGTGTGGGGTGGCATTTCTTTGGGGGGCCGCACAGCCCTCCGTGTGCCCGCCAGAGGTAGCCTGACTGCCATTAGGTACTGAGATGAGATCCTAGGATCCCTTGTGAGACCATATGCTAGTGCGGCTGGCCCTGGGTTCCTCCTAATGCAGGACAATGCCAGACCTCATGTGGCTGGAGTGTGTCAGCAGTTACTGCAAGATGAAGGCATTGAAGCTACGGACTGGCCTGCCCGTTCCAAAGACCTGAATCCGATTGAACACATCTGGGACATCATGTCTCGCTCCATCCACCAATGTCACGTTGCACCACAGACTGTCCAGAAGTTGGTGGATGCTATAGTCCAGGTCTGGGAGGAGATCCCTCAGGAGACCATCCGTCGCCTCTTCAGCAGCATGCCCAGGCGTTGTAGGGAGATTATACAGGCACGTGGCGGCCACACACACTACTGAGCATCATTTCCTTGTCTTGAGGCATTTCCACTGAAGTTGGATCAGACTGTAACTTCTTTTTCCACTTTGATTTTGAGCATCTTTCCAAATCCAGACCTTAATGTCATATTAATTTTGATTTACATTGATAATTTTTATGTTTTATTGTTCTCATCACATTCCACTATGTAATCAATAAAGATTCGCAACTGAAATATTTCATTCAGTGATATCTAGGATGTGGGATTTTAGTGCTCCCCTTATTTTTTTGAGCAGTATATATATATATATATATATATATATATATATATATATATATATATATACACACACACACACATATATATATATATATATATATATATATATATATATATATATATATATATATATATATATATATATATTGGGGTTTTATTTTAATTGATTCTTCCAGCCTCTAATCTTCCACTAAATGGATGGAAACCCACACCGGTGGATGTAACTATACAGGATGATGCATTTGCTACCTCAAGCAAAAAGGGGGCCCGAAAGTTCCCCATATCACATTTTAGGAGAACAGTACTGTAAATTGCACGTAATTTAGTATTCAGGAATATTTCCTTGATACTAAATCAACAATAATGCTCTTAAAATTATGAATTTATGTCCCTGGTAATGGCAGAAGAATGGAGCAGATGGTTTTGTTGTCTTCCCCATTAAGTGAAGCATGTAATGATTTACAGACAAATCGGAAAAATTGTGGAAAAAGCCATACAGGCAGGTGTTCTGTGATATGGAATAATACCTTAGAGCACAATAAAATTGTGTCAGAGCCTTCTGTAAGACAGGAAGATTAATGTGAAGGCGATGGTGGCTTAGACAATGGAGACATATTGGGGACCTGAGCACCTGCTATATTTAGTGAGTCCTTCATATAAGCATTGATCAGATACCTAAATTACGGTAAGGAATTGGTAACGGGTGTACAAAAAATGGTTTAGGGGACTTTATGGATTGAGGTGTTGAACTGTTGCCTAGTTTGGCCCAATGCTTTCTGGGTTTGGTATATGTGGCACCGCTTGCTAAAGGGAAGTTATCATAAAAAAAATGACCTATCTTTTAAATCAGTTTGTTGCATTGAGTTTATTTCATTTTTTTATTTTGTTTTCCTTATCGCAATCTGTATTAAGAAAAAAAATGAATTCTTGCCATTTTCACATCGGCCACTAGGGCTTATTTAGACTTGTAACTTCCTGTTGTTTCAGGAAACAACATATGTACATTGGCAGAAAAGAAAATACTCTGACCCTATCTCTTTTGTATTGAGGCATTTAATGAGTGTGTGCAAAGGTCATTGAAAAGGGAGGGAGAGGAAGTGAGAAGTGACATCAACTTTTGTGATTAGAGTGTCTTGTGATATCAGCTATGATTACCTGTGTTACCTGTGATCCTGCATCTGATGGTGATGAGTCTGTAGAAAACTCTTCCTTAAAGGACAGGAAGTAGGAATTTAAAAAAGCCCCATTGGGCAAACTTTAAGTGCCTATATACATTTGTGATTCCAATGGGGAAAGTATAGCTAGCAACACTGGCGTTGACAATTTAGTAATAATTTCAACAAAGCCTCCTTATTTTACCCGGAAACGCATTTGTGGGCAGGGTTTTTGTGGACCCTGCTCCTTTTCAGCCCAGGACACCGCAAATTGACTGTCACAGTTTCTGAAAATTCAAAACTGCCCCAGAAAATTAGGAAGAGTTGGAATTTATGGGAAGGTGGAGTACGGAGCAGTCAGACATTTCTCTGGGGAGAACATAGGGGCAAAGTGGTAATTCTACATCCTCGTTCCTTCTCTCCCCAGGCATCATCTGTCAGTGGAGAGTCAGGTGTCCACCATACCTGGTAGATGGTCAACCTGTCCTGTCCAAATTGATGGGTTCTGTTGACATTAATCTAATATAGGGGCCTCTAGGCAATTCTGCATTGATCAAAGAAGATACTCTACAACAACATGGCTGTCAATAAAAAATAATTCTCTGAACGTTCTTGCCAACATTTGGAAGTGAGTTGAGGGCCAAACTGGAATTTTACTGTCCACTTGATGACAACAGCCGATCGTTGGGGTACAAGTATCAGACCTCTTCTGATCTGATAATGATGACCTATGATAGGTCATGGGCCAGGCAGCCCCTTTAAGTCTCAGTTCTCATCAAGACCCCTAAAGAAATCCAACTTGTCTTGAAGAAAAAGTAGTGCACACTACGGTATACTATGGGTGCATCTGTATGAGGGGCTTAGAAGAAAAGGTTCACAGCTGAAAAAGCATTTATCAGACAGCTATTGAAGATGAATGACCAGGGGTGTAGCTATAGTGGGTGCAGGAGATGCAGTTGCATTCGGACACTAGAGCCTAAAGGGGGCCCAAAAGGTCCCCTTTGGCCCATATGAAACCATTTACCCTCTGTTATAGATTTTGCATTGGAGCCCACAAGCTTCAAGTTATGCCACTGTCTATGGCCACTTTAGTCCTAAGTGGGCCCAAAAGGTCACTTTGGGCCATATCAGACCAATTGTAATACAGTAGATGGGGGTCCGGTTATAGATTTTCTACTTCAGACCAGAAGCTTCATTTTGTGCCACTGTCTATGACCACCTTAGTCCTGAGTGGGCCCAAAAGGTCCCTTTGGCCCATATCAGACCATTTGTGATAGTTGGGGGTCCTGTGATAGATTTTGCACTTGAAAAGAAAACACAAGCTTCAAGTTACGTCATTGACTCTGGCCACTTTAGTCCTAAGTGGCCCCAAAAATTCCCTTTGGCCCATATCAGAACATTTGTGATAGTTGGGGGTCCTGTTATAGATTTTTCACTTTAGCCCACAAGCTTCAAGTTGCGCTATTGTCTATGGCCACTTTAGTCCTAAGTGGCTCCAAAAGGTCCCTTTGACCCATATCAGACCATTTGTGATATTTGGGGGCCCGGTTATAGATTTTGCACCAGGGCCACCTTAGTTATTGAATTTTGAAATCCCTTAAAAAAAAATTCAAATAATTAAAAAAAAAGAATAAATTCCAACACAAGGCTGAACGGCTCAGCAGCCATGCTGGGATTTTCAGGGTTCAGCACCAGTAATAGGAAACCTAAAGCCTTCACATACGGCTTCTAGATCTGTGGATAAACTCGATATCAAAACCGTATTTCATTGTGAGCTAATATGGACAAATCTTCATTAAAATTCTCAACTGCAGCAAGAAGTTAAGTTAAAGCATATGATTTAGTGAAATGTCATTTATTTCCATGTCTGCCGAAGCTTTATAGGTTGTAAGTGATACTTCTGTGACACATGTAGAAAATTCCATGTGAATTATATTCCGCCTGAAATCACGCCAAGAAAAAGTGTAAGCCAACCCCGTAGTTACCAGAGTCTACGGATGGAAAGCCAGTCCATATCTGAAAAATGTGGACGCACAGATTTTGATTACATTTACTATGATGTCCCATTTCATCATCCTGTCGTACACAATATTTTTCTACTGTCAAAAAAAATTAGATTTCTATCATTTTTTTTCTAGTTTTTATGGAAACTTCCAAATTTTGTTCTACAAAAGGGGAATAATGTACTCAAATAGCAGCATCATACAGAAAAAGACCCTCAGCGTATGAAGAAAACTACTTACAAAGTTGTATATGCAATTGTACCAAGGCAAGGACTTACTGCTTGAGAAGTCTTAACGGGAATCTGTCAGCAGGTGTTATCTAATCTGAGAGCTGCATGACATAGGGGCAGAGACTTTGATTCCAGTGATGTTTCACCAGGCTGTATTTTGCTGTATTAACATAATCAGTGTTTTTTCAGCAGGAGATTATCATTACAGGACTAGGTGTCTTGTGCCTCCTGGTCCAAACACGACTAGCATTAAGCAGCCAATTAGTGATGTGGGAGGGATTATACATATATGATGGATGAAGGTCTTGCAATGATCTATGATATGGGAGCAAGACTGGTTCTTGTAAAAGTGGGTGGCCGGCATAATGGAGGAGACAACGGTCAGAGTGGGCCGTCGTCCGAGATGGCACCATTCGTAAAGCTTGCTATTGGGCCCTGGTTCTTCCTGTTATGCCCCTAAGGTAGGTCTAACTTATGGCAGCCCACCTGATCAGGAGAGCAGTGCCGTAGTCAGTGCTAAAGCACAGTACCCTAAAGAAGTGCGGAGAAAAAAATGGGGCCATGGCCCAATGTGTCCAATTTTATACAGTTTGCATGGTGCGTTCTAGTGAATGGCCTGACCTGACAAATACCCATTAATCACTCCGGAGCCATGCAGAATGATTCCCGTGTACCTACTCCCTGAATTATCCATCTTCCACGTGGAGGATCCGGTAATCGCTGCTCAGATTTATTTGGTGAACTGTGGATTATACATGACAGCCATTAAATGCAGAAAGCAGCCGGCGCTGACAGTCACGTCGCTTCCTTCTCGCGGCTTATGAGCCATGCGCAATTAAACTCCCCATTACAAATATTATTTACTTTTTCCAAACTGTTAACCACATTGACATTGCTTCCCTGCACTTTATGGAAAGGGATGAGGTTCATTTATTCAGAACAAAGACTGGCTACCATGACACCCGTAAACAGAACACAGACCCTGCTTGACGTCGATTTACACCCATGTTCCATCATTTTGTATGTTTATACGTAGGCACTACGAAAAGCGAGACCTCCAGAGTACGTCCCATTGTCTCCCAAGTTAGCCTTGTGGCTGGACAGACTGATGAGGCGTTTATTAGAAGTCATCATCAGTTCATTGTTCACTAGTCACCTCCCAAAATACTATGTTATTCTGATCCAAGAGTAGCTGCAACAAAAATCTTACAAAATGTATTCCCCTCTCTACTTACTCAGCCATAAAGTCTATGGATGCGAGGGAACCATCGCAGTGGACTCATGTCATTCACCTGCTGCACGATGCACTTGCACAGAGTCAATGGAGAAGAAGGACAAATTGAGTTCTCCATCTTTTCCGCACCTGTGCTGTGATTCCCTCATGTGGGAAACTCGGATCACATTCAGATGACACTCGGATCAATCTCTGACAGAGTTTGATCTGAGTGTCGTTAGCATAATTGGCCCGATTTTCTCTTAAGAGAATATACACCAGAGTGAGTGGACCCTTAGACGTAGCAGCCACTTCCCCGGCTGAGATCTTGTAAAAGCGCCATCATTTCCCTGGGCAGTAAATGCGTACTAATATCCTGATGAATGTTGGAAGAGCCGGACTATGCATCTCAGGCACGGGAGCAGGTCACAATGTTTGAGATCTTGCGTAGGTGTTGTCTTTATCGGGGGCGGCGCATGCGCAAGTGGATAGTCCGACTCCTGCAATATCATCAGGACATAGAAGAGTGACATGTCAATCATCGGCAGGAGGCCGGCTTCGGAAGGAGGAAGAGGGTGAGAGGTTGTAGAGTCTTGTGAGCCAAATTGCACAAGAATTCCCCGATGGATTACGAGACAAGGAAGACACGGACTTATAATATAAAGGTATGGAAGTAATTGTTATTACAGGTACTTTACTGTGATGACATTACTTTGGGGTAATGAAGGAAATCCAGCTCCACGAACAGTGAATGTTTTATTCAAGCATACATACAGAGTCAGCAGTGCAGGTTACGAGACACATGGCATCGACGCGTTTCAGGTGTTTAATCACCATCTCTATACCTATACTCAGGAGGACAGGGACCCCGTGCCGGCAGCCATGTTGCCCTATAGAATCCTGCCCCGGGACATTACTTTTCTTCCGACTCCTCGGCCAGCTTCGGCTCTGCTCTATTCTCCCTATAACGCTGACATCATTGTATTTTTCTTGAATTGAAGATATTTTTTCTCCCATCTTTATATTGTTTTTATGATGTCTTTTCCAGTTTACATCATCTGCAGATCGCCTCCCTGATTTATTTCCTTGGGGACCTAAAATCAACAATCTATCCATTTGGTATTCAAGTGTAAATGTATACTTTCATAAAGGAGAGCAGCGACTCAGAACTGGGTCATTCCCAACATGAGCGCAGACGCCACCAGCGCAGGATCACGGCTGTTTACTTAGACAGACGACTTTAGTTTGATTAATGTTTTTTTTTCCCTTTTTTTTGCTTCATATACAAAGTTAGAAAATGTTCTCCAAACTGTTGTTTATTCTCCAGCTCTTGTTTCAATTATTTCCCAGGAATGTGATTATCGTTACCATCTCGGCAATTACAAGTAATCACAAAGATAATTGCCACATGTAAAAGGACCAAACCATCAATAATGGACAATAATAGTAATAAAGTATAAATTATCATTCCCTAATGTATCACTGAGTTATACTGGCCATTGTCCAATACTTACTGGTGTACGGAATGGGGATTATAATTCAAGGGGTTGTCCAGGAAACTGATGACATATCCTTAGGGCACAGTCAGACGGCCATATAGAGTGAGATTGGAAACCAGTGGATGGACTGGCCGGCAGCTCTCCCTACCCAAGTATGACAGCTGCATAGAACTGGCCATTGTCCAATACTTACTGGTGCACGGAATGGGGATGATAATTCAAGGGGTTGTCCAGGAAACTGATGGCATATCCTTAAGTCACAGTCAGACGGCCATATAGAGTGAGATTGGAAACCAGTGGATGGACTGGCCGGCAGCTCTCCCAACCCAAGCATGACAGCTGCATAGAACTGGTCACTGTCCAATACTTACTGGTGTATGGAATGGGGATTATAATTCAAGGGGTTGTCCAGGAAACTGATGACATATCCTTAGGGCACAGTCAGACGGCCATTTACAGTGATATCGGAAAGCAGTGGACGGACTGGCCGGCAGCTCTCCCTACCCAAGCATGACAGCTGCATAGAAGCTGATCTGGTGGGGAGAGCTGCCAGCCAGTCCTTGCATTGCGTTCCAATCTCAGTCCCATTTTTCTGGCCGTCTGACTGTGCCCTTTGGATCAATATCAGACCAGTATGGGCTCCAATCGTGGGACCCCACTAAGTAGCTGTGGTCAGCAGATGTCAGCAGTGAATGGAGACGGAGCTGAGCTGCAGTACTTGGCAGTGGCTACTACATAGAGAATGGAGATGTAAAGAAAAAGCTGGTTGGCGTGGGTTCCTGGTGATGGACTACCCACCTATCGGTAGTTTATCATTATCATAAGCCCCGTTAAATATTACCCCAATACTAATCTTATGAGCCAGAGCAGATAGCCTCTATGCAACATTGGCTTAAAGGGGCGCAAATGTGGCATCTGCACTTATGTCCTAGTGGCTAAGGCCAAGTTCACATCACTTTTCAAGCATACTTTTGAGGTACCCCATTTACACCCAAAAATTGAGATTTGGAACTGCCCTCGACGGAGCCATAAACGTCAGCTGTTAAATTCGGACTCCGTTTTAATCTTTATCCAGCCATATCTGTCTTAGAAGCGTAGACTTTGATAACGAAAGTCTATGTGTCAGTCTGGGGCACGCACATCCCAATCCCATTTTGCTGGATCCCTAAATTTTGTGGCCGAATAGTGATGTGAATCCAGCCTATGTGGCGCCTATAGACCCTTCTGGCCCATAGGAGGACATTTTTTCCTTGCAGATTTTAAGCAGTTTCAAATCTGCCAAATATATATGCTTTCTTCATTTTTTGAGCATTTTTCGTCCATTCTAACAAATGGGAAAAATATATTAAAAAAATGCATAAAAATGCGGGGGGTTTTAACACATTTTTCTTGCAAAGAAACAAATATTTAATATGTGCATAATTTGGGGCAGGTAAGTTACTGTACAATGTCACAATGCATCCTGGTGAAGGAAGAAAGGAAGTTCCTGCACCTATAGTGCTGGCAAAATTCTAATGAATGGGAACTGTCCGCTAAAATAAAGTGGATGGCAAGTTAGACAGTATGAGAATAGGGACAGCTTTTGGACATTTTAGACTGATAGGGGCACCAAAAGCAGTTTTAACCTGTGGAGGATGAGGACTATGTTTTTCGACAGGTGTTGTGTTTAAGGACAAGAACACTAAGTTCTAAGTAAACGTTCTCACCCAATCATACTTGTTCTTCATCTTCTACCTAAGCTTCCGTAGTTTTCCTGATAAATGGTGTATTATTGAGGATTTCTCTACAGCATCACTGTACATCAGATTCGGCCGATGCATTCCCTTTTTACAGACAGCATCATATCATTTCATCCGGCTGCACCTGATCCGTACACAATTCCCCACTGCCTGTGCAGATACCTGAAAAAGGCTATTAAATGTTCATGAAGGAATAGAAACAAAATTGAATTTAAATGGTCTGTGCCCCGGCCGAGGGAAAAGGCGCAGATGGCAAAACTCCATGTTCTACTTAATGCTTTGCAAAGACTCTCGGTAATTTCCTATGTGGCAGAATTTCGATGTTTGCCATGTATCTGCACAGCCTAAGGGGGAAACAAGGGGAAAAGAATCCTAACGGTGCACGAAGATAGAGAGCATTACAGTGAAAAAGGAAAAATCATCGGGATGCCATAGACGCTGCATTCATACGGTGTATATATATTTATATACAGGGGGGAAAATAAGTATTTAATACACTGCCGATATTGCAGGTTTTCCCACCTACAAAGAATGGAGAGGTCTGTAATTTTTATCATAGGTACACTTCACCTGTGAGAGATAGAATCTTTAAAAAAAAATCCAGAAAATCACATTGTATGATTTTCACATAATTAATTTGCATTTTATTGCATGAAATAAGTATTTGATACAATAGAAAAGCAGAACTTAATATTTGGTACAGAAACCTTTGTTTGCAATTACAGAGTTCAGTCGTTTCCTGTAGTTCTTGACCGAGTTTGCACATACAACTGCTGAGATTTTGGCCCACTCCTCCATACAGATCTTTCAGGTTTCGGGGCTGTCACTGGGTAACATTGAGTTTCAGCTCCATCCAAATATTTTCTATTGGATTCAGGTCTGGAGATTGGCTAGGCCACTCCTGGACCTAGAAATGCTTCTTACGGAGCCACTCCTTAGTTGCCCTGGCTGTGCATTTCCGTTTATTGTCATGCTGTAAGACCCAGCCACAACGCATCTTCCATGCTCTTACTGAGGGAAGGAGGTTGTTGGCCAAAACCTCATGATACAAGACCCCATCCATTCTCTATTCAAAGGTGACATTACCAAGAATTGATAACTGGGCGCGTTAGTTGGCACCAGGTCAGAGGGGCGTACGCCCTAGCTTGTGCAACATCACTTCATACAGAGAGAGCCTCTGGGGTGATGCCAGAGTCAAAATACAGGAGAAGAGAGGGAAAGAGCTGATGCAGGGAGCGAGACACTTAGGGGAGCGTGACATAGCGTTAGAGAGAGGCTCATGAGATGTGCTCTGGAGCCATTTCGGAGGTAGCCAAAAAGACGGAAGGACACTATAGGGAGGTTGGTCCAAGAGAGACAGTAGAGAAAGACCATTACAGAGGGAGAGACTCAGTAATGGCCCCAGAGCACTTTGCTTAACGTATCTGAGGGCCACTGAATGGTGGGCAAGAATAATAATGTGGTAATAAGACCACAGTCCAAAGACGCAGAGCGAGTGAGGTTGAGCTATCCTACAAATTAAGGCTTAGGGCTAACAGACTGCCAGTAGCACACTTGACATCCAAGGCGCTGGTGCCTGTCATGCCCATAACGTGAAGCCAGACTGGTTCCCTGGAGATTAAGACATTGAGAGACCAGACATTAAAAATATCGTCACTTCTGGCATCTTACGATGAGAGAAGTGGTAAAAAAGAACGTTGCTGTTGTGAACAAGTGTCCACATGAGAACCATCAAGCTTTGTGCCTTGTGTTGAGCTGTAACCGTAAAGAGTCCTACACTTGAGAACCATCAAGCTTTGTGCCTTGTGTTGAGCTGTAACCATAATGTTCAATATTAGAAATCGTGTTTGTGACACTTCCATTATTATCAGTAATACTACTGCGGTAGGTGAATTACGACCTCAATGGGATGGAAGGTCCGTTTGGGAATTTTACACCACAGAGGCTTGGTGCCACATCTCCTAGATTACCGATTAGCAGCGCATGCCTTGGGCAGACACTGAACCAGAAGGGCATCTGGGCATATGAGGAACGCACAGGGACAAATAATACATTTAGATATTAAATAATGTCGATGTGAGCCTACATTTCTGTATGATCTCACCTTTAAACCCACCAATAACACTGTATGGCGGCAAGCAAACAGTGCCCTCAAAGAACCTCCTGTATGATCAGAGAAAAATGCTTTCTCCAACCAAGTATCAAATGAAAAATCTATAAAAATTCCCACATTCTCAAGTTATTCAGCTGCTGGTTTTCAGCCACATAAAAACACACATCTGCATTTGCTTTCCGTCAGACGTGAAGTAACTGCTATGTTATACACCTGGATAAGAGCCGGCGAGATGCACAGCACTCAGTGATGGCCACACTTTGCAGTGAGTAATGCTTGCAGATTGTCTGTCTTTTCGGCATCTTCTCTGTAATCTTGCTAAGATGCTGACACATTTTATGTCCTACACAAAAACACGGCAGAAGGAGGACGAAAGCTTTTAGGGCCTTACAACTAGCTGTGCTACACACTAGTCCGTGCACTTAATGCCTACGTAGGCACCGAGTGCCATGCCATCCCGAAGCAATTTTGCAGAAACAACAGTAATTGGAGAAACAGCCTTGGCAATGAGGCGTGCATTGGCAGCTTGCAACTCATTTGCGTGTTATTTTTTTATTTCAAGGAGAGCATTGATGTCTACAAACAATGTTCCAAAACCTGCATTAATTACCAGATTAAAAATAGATGCAACCCTGAGAAGACGTAGTCAAGAGCCAATTCATTAAGATGCAAAAAATGGAAATGTGACATTATGCTGAAATGGCAAATTCATCTTTGTGAAATGTGAACCAAGTGGAATCGGAGACTGGCTACTCCCACGACATTACCGGGGTATTAAAAATAATATTTCCATTTGTGGATTTGTCGTATTTTTATGATTTGTCCAACAGAGGATATCATAGGATATGTCAGACAACAGCAAGTACCCAAAACCTCAGCAGAGAAGACGAGCGCTCAAAGCTCCATTACAGAAGGTGCAATGGACCAGAGGTTATACACTGGGTCGATGGGCCGGATGTTATACATTGGGGGCAATGGGCCAGATGTTAAACATTGGGGCGATGGGCTGTATATTATATACTGGGGGTGATCGACCAGCTGTGATATACTGGGAATGATGAGCTGGGTATTATACACTGGGAGCGATGGGCCGGATGTTATACACTGGGGCGATGGGCCAGATGTTATACATTGGGGAAGATGGGCCGGATGTTATACCTTGGGGGAGATGGGCCGGATGTTATAAACCTGGGGCAATCGGCCAGATGTTATACACTGGGAGCGATGTGCCGGATGTTAAACACTGGGGGCGATGGGCCCAATGTTATACATTGAGGGCGATGGGCCGGGTGATATAAACTGGCAGTGATGGGCCTGATTTTATACACTGGGAGTGATGAGCTGGATGTTAAACACTGGGGCGATTGGCCAGATGTTATATACTTGGAGTGATGAGCTGGATGTTATACACTAGGAGCGATGGGCCAGATGTTATAGACTGGGGATGATGGGCTCGATGTTATGCACTGGGGGAGCATGGGCCAGGTGTTATACACTGGGAGTGATGAGCCTGAGGTTATACTCTGGGAGCGATGGGTTGGAAACTATACATTGGGGTGTGGGCCGTATGTTATACACCAGTTGCGATGCGCCGGATGTTACAAACTGGGAGCAATGAGCCGGATGTTATACACTGGGAACAATGAGCTGGATGTTACATATTTGGGGTGAAAAACCAGATGTTATACACTGGGAGCGATGGGCCAAATGTTGTACACCGGGAGCAATGAGTTGGATGTTATACATCGGGGGTGATGGGCCGGATGTTATACACTGGGGGCGATGGGCTGGATGTTATACACCGGGGGTGATGGGCCGGATGTTATATACTGGGAGGGATGGGCCAGATGTTATACACCAGGAGCAATGGGCCAGATGTTATACACCAGGGCCGATGGACCGGATGTTATACATAAAGGGCGGTGGACCCGATATTATGCACTGGGGGCGATGGGCCGGATGTTATACATTGGGGGCGAGAGGCTGGATGTTATACACTGGGAGCGATGGGTCAAATGTTATACACTGAGAGCGATGAGCCGGATGTAATATATTGGGGGCGTTTGGCCGAATGTTATACATTGGGAACGATGGGCCGGATGTTATACACCGGAGAAGATGGGCCAGATCTTATATACTGGGAACGATTGGCCAGATGTTATACACCAGGGGCAATGGGCCAGATGTTATACATAAAGGGTGGTGGACCCGATGTTATGCATCGGGGGCGATGGGCTTGATGTTATACATACACTGGGAGCGATGGTCCAGATGTTATACACCGGTGGTTCCTATTACAAGACAGCGCTGGTATCAGGGAGCTCTTCTGATCTGTCACAAATGGGTCAGATTAGGTCAGACAAGAACACTTCTATATACTGTTATTTTAGATGACTAATGTGGTCTACAAAGAGTCACTGTTAGATATTTAAATTATTGGCGGCCCAGTCTAGCCCTTGGTGAAGCACACAAATTAGCCTTAATTCGACAATTAAAAAAAAAATGACAGTAAGCAGACGGGAATGCAAATCACTTTTTATCCTCTTCAATGTTTTTTTTTTTCACCTTTTCATTGACAATTAATACAATTGTCACCAGATTTTACTTGTTTATGTGGGTGAAAAGCATTCTGTACAAGTATAAAAATACCCTACAAAGACGGTAACAGCTGTGTTTGTACAGAACAAAATGGAGACTAAAAATAAACAAAAACAGGTGAACACTTTATAAGAAATATATAGAATAAAAAAAACTTACATGGATTTCTAGATTATTTTTATCCTGAAGCTGCATCATTTCTGCCTAGGCTTCGAGGCAGCCGATCATATATCAGATCGGACCACGGCTGGTGATAGGAATGTCAGACGTGCTATAGCAGAGGGAATATTAGTAGCCCCCTACCGAAAAGGATGACACAAATATCCTGGCACCAGAGGATGACACCATAAAGTATACGAAACTGTTAATGTATTCTCTGTGTTATCCTCTGGCCACAAAAGGATAACCTACTGACTGCTTAGAGTTCGACTGCTAGGACCCCCATTGATCTCAAGGTCTTGAATGGAGCCAAGATGTACATGCACAGTCTCCACTCCATTGATTGTCTATCGTACTGCCAGAGAAAGACGATTAATGTGCTCGGCTATTTCACAAGCCCCAATCTCAAGATCCCTGGGGTTCCAGTGGTTTGGACCACAAACGATCAGCAAGTTACTCTCTATCTCATTGACTGAGGATACATTGCTTTTTTTCAGGAAAAACCAACGCAAGGGTCACATGAGCGTATATTGTCTCATCCGAGAAAATCATTCCGATTCTTCTAATCACACTCTGATCAGATCCGATTTTCTCGGAGGTGAATAAAAAAAAAATGTTTTTCCACCTTCTCCATTCAGTCTGTCCGTGAAAATCTCACCACACTTAGATGTCACTCGAAAGCTGTCCGATGTTTTCCATGGACCCATAGACTTGAAAGTTCGAGTGCCATCCGAGAAATCGTGCATGCTGCAATTTTTCGTCCTCGGACCACCCGATCCACAGAAAACATTGCTATCCAAAACCATTGATAGCACTCAATGGTGGTGTGCATAAGCCCTAAGTGTTATTTTATTCCTGTACAACCCGCTGTACAGGGAAATGCAGCTTGCCCTATTCCATTAATGCTGAAAACTCTATTCTGACCTCAGGAATAATGGTGGAGTTGCCACCTTGACTTTCTATTTCTTCTGGACAGTTTATGAAAAACTCACGGATAGACAATATTTTTTACGGACACATTGGAAAACCATAGTAAATCATTCTGGTTATCAGTGATCCATGTCTACAGCCCATAATTCTGATATGAAGACATCAGCTGAGCCACTCTAAGCTGTAAAATGATGATAATTATAGTCATAATATTCTGTATAAGTTTCTTTAGCTTTTAAAAAATCATGGATTTTTTTGCGGTCAGAGCAAAAAACTTGCCCTATTTTCACAGACTGGATGGTTGGCGACCCTGGTGGTAGTGCTGCAGCTCTGGACCACCCAACCATAACTATAAGGCAATACTCCTTTAATATTATGGTTTCAGTGCAGATTTTTTTTTTTACAAATGTTAGGAAATTTTAGTTGTTGAAAATGTAATCTTACTCTTTTTTATGATTTAATTTTTATTTAAATTATTCAAAATTAACTCTCCTGGGTTTCCCATGCTTAAGAGGTTTCGCAAAATGGAAAAAAAGAGCAGGAAGTAAATTTTCTCAGTGCTGGAAAGCAGTTCAGAATAAAAGCCACATTAATTTAATGTGTATTACACACTTTTGGTGCATGCCATACTGTACATGGGAGCAATTGTCTAGATCGTTCTAACAGAACACATAACACGTGTTATTGGTTAGGTACAAACATCGCTGAAAACCAATAATAAAACTAAAAGGTTAATATAAAATCATAAAGTTAAAGCTTTCTTGAAAATAAACTAGTTTCGAAGTAGAGAGATTTAAAGGGGTTGTCCAGGATTCTGAGTTGTAACGCCTTTTAACACCTCTACTCTATGAACATTTTGAAAATATCCTGACCAACCCCTTTAACGTACCCTGGGAAGATCTAAATGGAAGAAAGGCGCACACAAAGGGTGGTATCGTAACGAGTAAAATGCGGATGAGGATGAAGGTAAAACTCATCTGTAGGCAGTGGCTTAACATGAAGATCAGTGACCCCAATGCAAAACTCAAATGGAGCCCCCAACTATTGCAAGTGTTTAATATTAATGGTCTTTTTATATGGGCCAGGGGAATACAGAGAAGGTCGGGGGTCAAGGGGAACCATCGGAACCAGAGCTATGGGAATCGGTAATGTGAGTATGACGTTTCTTATTTTATAACAGTCTAAGATATTTTTGGTATTTTTTAATAACTGGACAACCTCTTTAAAAGAGTTTTTGAGGATGTAAAGATTGATATTTTATCCTTTCGATACGCCATCTATGTTTGATGGAACCTAGTATAAAGGAGAGTAATGGACCCGTGTGCAAGAGTGTCTCATTTCGGTCATAGTTTACACAGTCACAGCCCCGCACATTTCAATATGGCTAAAGACTCCCATACACGTTAGACTAATGTTGGCTGAACCTGCTGATATCGACAGACTCGGCCTACAGTCTAATGTGTATCCGGGCCACTCGACTCTCCCTCTACAGATTATGCTATTGTTATTTATTATTATAGCGCCATTTATTCCATGGCGCGTTACATGTGAGGAGGGGTATACATAATAAAAACAAGTACAATAATCTTGAACAATACAAGTCACAACTGGTACAGGAGGAGAGAGGACCCTGCCCGCGAAGGCTCACAATCTACAAGGGATGGGCAAGAATACCGTAGGTGAGGAAGGATTATGAGGATTATGTTGGGGGAGACAGTGATCTGGCATGTCCAATTTTGTATCCCCCAACCTTTTTGTTCTTGAAAAGCTGAGTTGCTGGCAGAGGAGCTTGGCAGCGGCTCTCTCATAGACAGGGAAAGCTCCTGTGCATGGTGGAGATAGCTGTGAGTGATCAGCCAAACGACAGCTATCTATTGAGTATAGAGCTCTTTATTCTGTTACTGCAACTCAAGGGCAACTAATGCCCACCATTTCATGCTTGGAACAAGCCCTCTGTAGGCCTCATTGGAGTCCATAGCTCCATCGAGGGATGAAAGAAAACCGGCATTCAGACAGAGGGCTTTGGAGTCACGAAAGGTAAACAAATGTGATGTAAACCCAGTCTACGCTGAGTTTAGCCAATATCTTGGGATATTTTTGTGCATAAAATTATTAGAGGGGACTGCTATACAGTTATCAAAGTACAGGAAGAAGTACCACAAATTTGTGTAGCTATAACATACAAAAAGATTACAATACTGCGTAAAAATCAAAATGACTAAAAATTATCCATACAGTTCACAAATAGAAGCACTCTGCAGCGTCCAAAAATTACCATCACACAGTGCCCTTTTCTTGATTATCAATCTACAATGTGACAACAATGTGGTGAAAAATTTTCAAAACAGTTTTTAAATATATATTTTTTTACTTCGTGTGTTGTAAAACTATGTAGCACCCAGTGTCAATGTGTCAAGGGGATGGTAATTAACCCCTTTTTTTTAAAGAATTATCATTTTACTAACCCAGTGATCCTCATTATGTTTCATCACTTAATGCATCTTTGTCTATTATTTGTAATATTCTTATTCTTCCTTTGTGGGAAGTAATTTGGATCCAAATACTTCAGAGATAAGACATCCTTTTGGCACTGGGATTTCTGGCTATAAATAATGGGAATTTTTACTGTTAAAGCTGAAATTGAAGGAAGGAAAAGTTTCCATCCCTGGGTGACTACTGGTTGTGAAGTCTCGGCAGCTGTTCCTGGATAATCCTAATAGAGTTATACGTGTTGTTTTCACTTTTTCTGAACACCCTTTGTTCACGGTAAAAAAAAATGCGGCGAAGCAAATAAAAATTATTTAACCGCGTCCATAATGTTTAGCTTCTAAATCTTTTAAGTCAGAAATTGACCCTCTAAAATTTTACAGCCTGCGGTATTATTTTTACTACATATTTTACTATAGGAATGCTGATAAAATCAAAAGGGTCTTTTTTAGGATTAATGGAGTTCTCTCAGATTCCAATTTGGCACAGCCAGCGTCAAAATTGATTTGTGGAATTATATAGGCTACAGAGACGGCGTGGCGTGCTAACGCTATTGACAAAAATATATAACATTTTCTGTCCGTTTTATAGGTGATGTAAGACCGGAGTTTAAGGTTTCTACTAGTAATTAGATGTATAATGTGGATGAAATGAACCATAAATATAAAATAACTGCAAATCACCCCTATAAGAAAAAATATTATGTGGGGAAAGAATATTTTTGTGTCTCCTGTTCCCCATACTGCATTCTCTAAAAATCTCTTTTTCTACCCTAACTCTTTGGACTTCATGTTTCCACCTTGTTTTCAAGGCATCTTCTGAAGCTAATAAGTCAGGATTTTTTTTTTACATTGGTTGCTAGTTTAGGAGGACCAACCCTACTTTGGTTCCTATTCTTGAGAAATCAGGAATGGGTCAAGGTAAAGGGATGAGACAAGAAATCAGGGTTGGGACAAGGTAAAGGGATGAGACAAGAAATCAGGAATGGGACAAGGTAAAGGGATGAAACAAGAAATCAGGGTTGGGACAAGGTAAAGGGTTGAGACAAGAAATCAGGAATGGGACAAGGTAAAGGGTTGAGACAAGAAATCAGGGTTGGGACAAGGTAAAGGGTTGAGACAAGAAATCAGGAATGGGACAAGGTAAAGGGTTGAGACAAGAAATCAGGGTTGGGACAAGGTAAAGGGATGAGACAAGAAATCAGGAATGGGACAAGGTAAAGGGATGAAACAAGAAATCAGGGTTGGGACAAGGTAAAGGGTTGAGACAAGAAATCAGGAATGGGACAAGGTAAAGGGTTGAGACAAGAAATCAGGAATGGGACAAGGTAAAGGGTTGAGACAAGAAATCAGGAATGGGACAAGGTAAAGGGTTGAGACAAGAAATCAGGGTTAGGACAAGGTAGCGGTAGCAGAGTATGCAGCTGTTTAGGTTTTACTCACTTATCCTTGTTTATGTGTTGGGTCACATTGTCAGGATATTAGTCAACAGGATGGTCTCTCTTGCTTGCTTGTTGCACTTGAGGTGATCTGACTGTGGTTCTTGTTTAATCAGTGTTAGAAGTTTTGAGTTAATGAGATGCTTGTTCTCCGGGTGGGACTGTGGTGGTACTTTTTTTGGTGCTCTGGCCTCATCATCATCCTTCTGGGCTTAAGTGACAGGTTACTGAACCTTCAATGACCTGCCTCCTGTTTTAAATACTGTGCCTGTGCATTTAATATTCTGGTCTTCCCAAAAAATTTTGCTTCAACAAAATGGTGCCGGCAGTGGCCCATGTGCAGTAGCTCTCATGCTCAGAGGACCACTGCGGAAGCACGCACAAAAATAGGAAATCAGCGAAATAGGAAATCACAGCCGCTGAACATAGCAATGCTCCCGCACTAGTCCCCGGAACCCAGCGGGCTGCGCATGCACAGATTGAGACCATTGCTTGCCGATAGATGCTACTGCACATGCGCCACTGCCGGCACCATTTTTTTAGGGTAATTTTTTTTTTCTGAAGATTAGAATATTAAAGGGAACCTATCACCCCGTTTTTTTCGGTATGAGATAAAAATACTGTTAAATATGGCCTGAGCTGTGCATTACAATAGTGTAGTTTGTGGACCCCGATTCCCCACCTATGCTGCCGAAATACGTTACCAAAGTAGTCATTTTCGCCTGTCAATCAGGCTGGTCAGGTCGGATGGGCGTGGCTTCTTCCCCCAGATATTGCGTAGTTTTCCGTTGGTGGCGTAGTGGTGTGCGCATGTCCAAGGTCCCCAATCCTGCACGGGGGGGTGAAAATAGCAGCGATGTCCGTTATTCCATTGGTGGTCGGTGGGCGCGGCCATCTTCCTTTGGCCGCGCGTGCGCAGAAGCGGCGCTCTGCTGGCCGCGGCTTCAGGAAAATGGCCGCGGGATGCCGCGCGTGCGCAGATGGAGATCGCGGCGGCCATTTTCCTGAAGCCGCGGCCAGCAGAGCGCCGCTTCTGCGCACGCGCGGCCAAAGGAAGATGGCCGCGCCCACCGACCACCAATGGAATAACGGACATTGCTGCTATTTTCACACCCCTGTGCAGGATTCGGGACGTTGGACATGCGCACACCACTACGCCACCAACGGAAAACTACGCAATATCTGGGGGAAGAAGCCACGCCCATCCGACCTGACCAGCCTGATTGACAGGCGAAAATGACTACTTTGGTAACGTATTTCGGCAGCATAAGTGGGGAATCGGGGTCCACAAACTACACTATTGTAATGCACAGCTCAGGCCCTATTTAACAGTATTTTTATCTCATACCGAAAAAAACGGGGTGATAGGTTCCCTTTAAATATGCAGGCGCAGTATTTAAAATAAGAGGCAGGTTTGCTTTAAAAGCATCTGCTGACGCTGATAAGTTGTCCATACGCCCCATTGGTCCCAAGAGTAAGCAGCTGTATAGGTCTTACTCACCTGTAATCACTTCTTTGTTGGGTTCCCACCAGTGGACTTGACAAGTATCCTGACAAGGAGACTCAGCAGTGCCAACAGGATGGTCTCTCTTGCTTGCTAGCTGCACCTCAGCTGTTCTGGCTCTGGCTCTCCTATTCCCAATTGTGAAAACTTCTGGTTTATGGGTGTGATGGCAACTGGAATGTGATTCTGGAGTCACCCAGGTGGCCCATTTATATAATAGGAAACTTCGGCCTCATCTACTTGCCTGTTCCTCGAGGCTAATACTTTTCTGAGATGTAGTTTACATGTTATCTCCACTGTGTTCTTCACTCCTGATCCAGACCTTGGTTCCATATTACGCCCCAGGTTCGTTGCTTTAATTTATTGACTGTTTTTTTATCTTACTTCTCAAGGTGTTAAAGGGAAGGATATACCGTAAGTTTGTGTAGAACATATATCAGAACTTTGTGCTACCTTACTTATGTTGCAATCAAAATTATTCAAACCTCATAGCAAAATTTAGACAGAGAACAAATAATATAAGAAGTGATTTGTCCAAATTCTGCACAAAATGCAAGTTATAATAACTCCTGCAGTCTCAAGACTATTCATCCCCTGGATAGAATCCCTCATAAGAGCACACATTAGTCTCAAACCTCATCCAACTAATCAAGGGTACTTGAGGGGCGCTTGACATAATATACATTAAATACGTGGAGTGGTTGGGGGGTTTCCTGATATGTTCATTGCATGTTAGAAATATGAGTCAAGAGAGTTGTCCAAAAAAATTAAAATAAAAGATGATGATTACCTTGCACAAACGAGGAAAATAATATAAAAATATAGGAAATTTGGAAGCAAAGAACACAAGTTCAGAGTTAATGGGACAATGTCTATGCTGCCTGAACATGGGAGAACGAGGAAGCTGTCACTAACTGACACAAGATCACTAAGGATTCAGGTGGTCCAAACCTCAACTGACCGCAAATGACGTGCAGCAAGAGATGGTGGCGGTGGCACTACGGTTTTAGTCTATACACCAAGGGTAAGTGCATTGAATTTTTGGATGTAGAAATTTCTCCACCATTTCTGACTCAAAGGCAGGAAAAATACAGAAAAAATTTTTTCGCTGCATTTTCGATGAATTTTGGAATTTTTCACACACGTTTTTCAATAGCAATGAATGCTATAGAGATATATAATTGCACAATCCCAGGACAAATTACATGCCAAAGACACTCGGTTAGCACCTGAGCATGCTTAACTAACACCTTATCCGAGGACGTTCACTCATCACTAATGAATATCTATATCTTGTGAGGTGTTTCCCAATAGCCGGCATTGCTTCTTCATGATCTGGTAGCTGCTGCGACTTTGTCAAACTTTAATTCGACAAACCACTTCCAGCTGTATATGCGAGATAATGCTGCCCTGGTTTGTGAGAGTCTGATGATCAATTGCCTGTGAGATATATTATATATATATATATATATATATATATATATATATATATATATATATATATATATATATATATATATATATATATATATATATACTGTATATATATACACACATATTTATACAGGGAGGGCCATTTATATGGATACACCTAAATAAAATGAGAATGGTTGGTGATATCAACTTCTTGTTTGTGGCACATTAGAATATGGGAGGGGGAAAACTTTTCAAGATTGGTGGTGACCATGGCGGCCATTCTGAAGTCAGCCACTTTGGAGCCAACTTTATTTTTTCCAATGGGAAGAGGGTCATGTGACACATCTAACTTATTGATAATTTCACAATAAAAACAATGGTGTGCTTTGTTTTAATGTAACTTTATTCTTTCATGAGTCATTTACAAGTTTACGACCACTTATAAAATGTGTTCAAAGTGCTGCCCATTGTGTTGGATTGTCAATGCAACCCTCTTCTCCCACTCTTGACACACTGATAGCAACACCGCAGAAGAAATGCTAGCACAGGCTTCCAGTATCCGTTGTTTCAGATGCTGCACATCTCGTGTCTTCACAGCATAGACAATTGCCTTCAGACGACCCCAAAGATAAAAATGTAAGGGGGTCAGATCAGGAGACCTTGGTGGCCATTCAACTGGCCCACGACGACCAATCCACTTTCCAGGAAACTGTTCATGTAGGAATGCTCGGACCTGACACCCATAATGTGGTGGCGCACAATCTTCTCTACACTGGATCTCGCTATCCACTACCTTGGTCTCCACTGCCTCGGTCAGGGACACCTATGTCACACGGCTCTGCTAAGTAGTCAGACCTCAGGTCTGCTTCTGTTGCACGCTAGGCCCTATCTGACTCACTACCAGGAAGTCCACTCTGATCTTGCTACAAAATTGTAATGTTTTACAATGGCCCTCACAGTCCCCTGATCTGAACATCATTTAAAATCTGTACTTACCCGCAAGCAACCTCTGATCCTCATAAGATCTCCTTCTCTACTCCCCTCTTATCTCCTCTTCCCTCAATCGCATACAAGATTTCTCCCTTGCATCCCCTGTACTTTGGAACTCTCCGCCACAACATATCAGACTTTCGCCTACCATGGAAACCTTCACAAGGACCCTGAAGACCTACCTCTTCCGACAAGCCTACAACCTGCAGTAACCACCTAACCGCTGCACGACCAGCTCTACCCTCACCTACTGTATCCTCACCCATCCGTTGTATACTGTGAGCCCTCACGGGCAGGGTCCTCTCTCCTCCTGTACCAGTTGTAACTTGTATTGTTTAACCCCTTCGTGCCATGCGCCGTACTAGTACGGCGCTGCCGGCACTGCATTAGTGCCAGCCGCAGTACTAGTACGGCGCATCGATCACCGCGGTCTCGCGCTGAGCGCCGCGGTGATCGGGTGCGGGAGTCAGCTGTATATGACAGCTGACACCCCGCAGCAATGCCCACGATCGGCGCTATCGCCGATCGCGGGCATTTAACCCCTCTGATGCCGCTGTCAATAGTGACAGCGGCATAGAGGGGGATCGCGCAGGGACGGGGGCTCCCTGCGCTCTCCCACCGGAGCAGCGCGATGAGATCGCGCTGCTCCGGTGACCTGGAAGGAGTCCCCGGATCCAAGATGGCCGCGGGACTCCTTCCGGGTCATTAGATGACCCTGCTTGCCGGCGCCTGCTGAGAATTCCTCATAGCAGGCGCCGGCAAGCGTTTGTAACGTGCCTCTAAGATCGGTGATCTGACAGAGTGCTGTGCATACTGTCAGATCACCGATCTGTAATGTCCCCCCCCTGGGACAAAGTAAAAAAGTTAAAAAAAAAAATGTCCACATGTGTAAGAAAAAATAAAAAAAAAATTCCTAAATAAAGAAGAAAAAAAAAAAATATTCCCATAAATACATTTCTTTATCTAAATAAAAAAAAATCACACAATAAAAGTACACATATTTAGTATCGCCGCGTCCGTAACGACCCCACCTATAAAACTATATCACTAGTTAACCCCTTCAGTGAACATCGTAAAAAAAAAAAAAAACGAGGCAAAAAACGCTTTATTCTCATGCCGCCAAACAAAAAGTGGAATAACACGCGATCAAAAAGACGGATATAAATAACCATGGTACCGCTGAAAACGTCATCTTGTCCCGCAAAAAAAAAGCCACCATACAGCATCATCAGCAGAAAAATAAAAAAGTTATAGCTCTCAGAATAAAGCGATGCAAAAACAATTATTTTTTTATATAAAATAGTTTTTATTGTGTAAAAGCGCCAAAACATAAAAAAATTACATAAATGAGGTATCGCTGTAATCGTACTGACCTGAAGAATAAAACTGCTTTATCAATTTTACCAAACGTGGAACGGTATAAACGCTCCCCCTAAAAGAATTTCAGGAATTGCTGGTTTTTGTTCATTCCGCCTCCCAAAAATCAGAATAAAAAGCGATCAAAAAATGTCATGTGCCCGAATATGGTACCAATAAAAACGTCAACTCGTCCCGCAAAAAACAAGACCTCACATGACTCTGTGGGCCAAAATATGGATAAATTATAGCTCTCAAAATGTGGTGATGCAAAAACTATTTTTTGCAATAAAAAGCGTCTTTTAGTGTGTGATGGCTGCCAACCATAAAAATCCGCCCAAAAAACGCTATAAAAGTAAATCAAATCCCCCTTCATCACCCCCTTAGTTAGGGAAAAATAATAAAATTTTTAAAAATATATTTATTTCCATTTTCCCATTAGGCTACTTTCACACTAGCGTCGGTACGGGGCCGTCGCGATGCGTCGGCCCGACGTACCGACGCATACTGTGCAAGCGCCGCACAAAGAGGGCAGCGGATGCTGTTTTTCCACGCATCCGCTGCCCCATTGTGAGGTGCGGGGAGGTGGGAGCGGAGTTCCAGCCGCGCATGCGCGGTCGGAAATGGTGGACCGTCGGCACAAAAAATGTTACATGTAACGTTTTTTGCTGCCGGCGGTCCGCCACAACACGACGCAACCGTCGCACGACGGTTGCAACGTGTGTCAATACGTCACAATGCGTCGCTAATGTTAGTCTATGGGGAAAAAATGCATCCTGCAGATGACTTTGCAGGATGCGTTTTTTCGCCAAAACGACGCATTGCGACGTATGCAAAAAAACGCTAGTGTGAAAGTAGCGCTAGGGTTAGGACTAGGGTTAGGGCTAGGGTTAGGGTTGGGGTTAGGGCTAGGGTTAGGGCTGGGGTTAGGGTTGGGGTTAGGGTTTCAGTTAGAATTGGGGAGTTTTCACTGTTTAGGCACATCAGGGGCTCTCCAAACGCGACATGGCATCCGATCTCAATTCCAGCCAATTCTGCTTTGAAAAACTAAAACAGTGCTCCTTCCCTTCCGAGTTCTCCTGTGCGCCCAAACAGTGGTTCCCCCCAACATATGGGGTATCAGCGTTCTCAGGACAAGTTGGACAACAACTTTTGCGGTCCAATTTGTCCTGTTACCCTTGGGAAAATAAAAACGTGGGGGCTAAAATATCAGTTTCGTGGAAAAAAAAATATTTTTTATTTTCACGGCTCTGCGTGATAAACTGTAGTGAAACACTAGTTGGTTCAAAGTTCTCACAACACATCTAGATAAGTTCCCTGGGGGGTCTAGTTTCCAATATGGGGTCACTTGTGGGGGGTTTCTACTGTTTAGGTACATCAGGGGCTCTGCAAATGCAACATGACACCTGCAGACCAATCCATCCAAGTCTGCATTTCAAACGGCGCTCCCTCCCTTCCGAGCTCTGCCGTGCGCCCAAACAGTGGTTCCCCCCAATGTATGGGGTATCAGCGTACTCAGGACAAATTGGACAATAACTTTTGTGGTCCAATTTCTCTTGTTACCCTTGGGAAAAAAAAATTGCGGGCTAAAACATCATTTTGTGGAAAGAAAAAATGATTTTTTAATTTTCACAGCGCTACATTCTAAACTTTAGTGAAACAATTGGGGGTTAGAAGTGCTCACCACACATCTAGATAAGTTCCTTAGGTGGTCTTCTTTCCAAAATGGTGTCACTTGTGGGGGTTTCCACTGTTTAGGCACGTCAGGGGCTCTCCAAACACGACATGGGTTCCGATCTCAATTCCAGACAATTTTGCATTGAAAAGTCAAATGGCGCTCCTTCCCTTCCGCGCTCTGCCATGCGCTCAAACAGTGGTTTATCCCCATATATGAAGTATCAGCGTACTCGGGACAAATTGCACAACAACTTTTGGGGTCCAATTTCTCCTGTTACCCTTGGAAAAATAAAAAATTTGGGGCAAAAAGATCATTTTTTGTGAAAATTAATATGATTTTTTTTTTTACGGCTCTACATTATAAACTTCTGTGAAGCACTTGGAGGTTCAAAGTGCTCACCACACATCTAGATTAGTTCCTTAGAGGGTCTACTTCCAAAATGGTGTCACTTGTGGGGGTTTCCACTGTTTAGGCACGTCAGGGGCTCTCCAATCGCGACATGGGTTCCGATCTCAATTCCAGCAAATCTTGCATTGAAAAGTCAAATGGCGCTCCTTTCCTTCCGAGCTCTGCCATGCGCCCAATCAATGGTTTACCCCAACATGTGGGGTATCGGCGTACTCAGGACAAATTGTAAAACGACTTTTTTGGTCCAATTTCTCCTGTTACCCTTGGTAAAATAAAACAAATTGGATCTGAAGTAAAAATTTTGTGAAAAAAAAGTTAAATGTTCAATTTTTTTTAAACATTCCAAAAATTCTTGTGAAGCACCTGAAGGGTTAATAAACTTTTTGAATGTGGTTTTGAGTACCTTGAGGGGTGCAGTTTTTAGAATGGTGTCACTTTTGGGCATTTTCTGTCATATAGGCCCCTCAAAGTCACTTCAAGTGTGTGTGAGGTGGTCCGTAAAAAAAATGGTTTTGCAAATTTTGTTGCAAAAATGAAAAATCGCTGGTCAACTTTTAACCCTTATAACTCCCTAACAAAAATAAATTATGTTTCCAAAATTGTGCTGATGTAAAGCAGAAATGTGGGAAATGTTGTTTATTAACTATATTATGAGATATAACTCTCTAATTTAAGGGCATCAAAACTAAAATTTTAAAATTGCTAAATTTTCATAATTTTCGACAAATTTTTGTTTTTTTCACAAATAAATGCAAGTCATATCGAAGAAGTTTTACCACTACCATGAAGTACAATATGTCACGAGAAAACAATGTCAGAATCACCAGGATCCGTTGAAGCGTTTCAGAGTTATGACCTCATAAAGTGACAGTGGTCAGAATTCTAAAAATTGGCCCTGTCACTTAGGTGAAAACAGGCTTCGGGGTGAAGGGGTTAAGATTATTGTACTTGTTTATATTATGTATATCCCTCCTCACATGTAAAGGCCATGAAAAATGGTGCTATAATAATAAATAATAATCTGAAGCTAGACCTCAAAATAGCAGTGCATGCAAAACGACCCAAGAATCTCACAGAACTGGAAGAATTTTCCAAGGAAGAATGGATGAAAATCCCTGAAACAAGAATGAAAAGACTCTTGGCTGACAGCAAAAAGTGTTTACAAGCTGTGATACTTACAAAAGGGGGGCGGCTACTAGGTACTAACCATGCAGGGTGCCCAAACTTTTGCATCAGACCATTTTACTTTAGTAATTTTTAAAATGTAAAAGATGAAAAGATTTTTTTTTTTGCCTAAAATACAAAGGAAATGTGTCATCTTTAACTTTAGGCCTTTTAGAGATTATTTCATCTTCAACATGCTTAACTGATCACAATAACAGTAATTTTGTCCAGGGGTGTACAAACTTTTACACGCCACTGTATGTCCCAGGGAAATCTATATGCCTCCGTCCTCATACCTAGTGTTTTCTCTGTGGACCTTGGGGGCGCTCATAGAGCTTTGTAGCCCCTTCCATCCTATTACCGCGACCACGAGCACTAGAACATGTAATGACAGCTATTAGAAAAAATATACTAATCTATTATAAAAAAAATAAAAATTCCATATTTCGTATTTGCTACTTAACTGAGCCTTTTCCACGGCCAGAACATAGTGTTATTAAATTCCTTCTTAACCAAGAGCCTCCATTATCATCTTGACTATTACGAGATGCTGACAGAAGACGGCTTTTGTTAGCTTTAGAATGAAATGTCTATTTCATTGTGGAATTGGAGTTCTACAGGTCACACCGGCTGCTGAAATAAATCTTCTGAACATATATTTTCTTAATAAAAGGAGACACAAGAAGCACCCGGTCCCTTCATTTTGAATTGCCATTTACTGAAGTCGGAGAGAAATGAATTCTCTTGTAGGCGGCCTCCACTTTCTAAAAGCACAGAGTGCAGTGCGAGTTCACAGGATGTAAAGCCTAGGCCATAGAATAGTTAGAAGACCAAAGACCCTTATAAAGGAGAAATCCAGACATGAATGACCTCGGCTCTACGCTCCTTTGCCATAGTTTATAGATTTCTCTGTCCTTAAGATCCCCATACACATTAGGCTAAAGTCGTCCGAACCTTCTGATACTGGCAGGATTGGCCAAAAATAAATAGGGGGTGTCCCGACTCTCCCGGTGGAATTTCAACTGCTGAGTCGCTGACCCCTTTGTTCTCCAGGAGATAAGCTGCGGAGTCTGACCGCGGCTCTCATAGCTGAGACCAATGTCTGTGTATATAGGGGTGATGGAACAGATAGATGTCCTGACAGTTATCTATAGGGCCTGTGGGATACGTCAAGGTCTGATCAGTGTTGTGTCCCAGGCCCTGGAGATCAGCACAATAAAGGGGCATTGGTACACCAGCTCATCCATAGAATAGACTGCACTAAATCACTCAGGCAGCCCCTTCATTGGCTTTATCTGCATGGTCCCTTGGAGTTTTGACCAACAATCATCAAGTTGGTGACCTTTAAAGGGTTATTCCCAAGGCAGAAAATTATCCACTACCTGTGCGTCTGACTGGGGTGTCTGGGGCCCACCAGGGGAATGGACCCTATGGGGCCCACCATACAGTTATATGCCAATACATGTTAGCCTTTATCCCTGTGATACTCGAATGCACATTCAGTTGAACCCAGCGGGCCCCCTCTATGTCCTGCTCAGGGGCCTGCAGAGGACCTGGGCCCTCCGTAGCATTCTCCAGTGTCCCGGTGCACCAGTCTGACCCACTGAGAACCCCCAGTGGTCCTAAAAATAGGGTTCTGGAACCTGGGAACTGTACTCTGCAGAGCCACGTCTTGAAAGCCATGGAGGTGCTCATGACTGACCTAATTCCAACAGTCCTCTAGACATTGAATGGACCCAAGGTCGGGCATGTGCACCTCTGATCCATACAGGCTACGCAAATCCTGGTTCCCAGGTCCCAGAGCCCCGTTCTCAGCAGATTACAGTAAGGTCATCATACCGTGCGTGTGGAGGGTACAGTGTAGGAATTGGGGTATCATATTGTATATGGGGGGCACTTTTGTTGGCATCATACTTTATGGGGGCAATGAAAGGGGAATCTAGGAAGCTTCGATTGGAGAACAATTACTCTGCAAAGCCTGACATGTTGTGAGATCTGTTCTTCTATGACCCTGCTGGATAATTTACTATTAATGGATTATGTTCCTGTACATCTAATTACTGCATATGGAATTTGGTGAAACCGGGGCTTTTTTGTTTACGAAAATGTGGCTAGGATATCAGCAATGTTAAAAAAATTGACAAGTCACTGGATACCCTTGTAGTCAGACCACCTGCGATCAGTAAGATTTCCATCCTTCCCCTATTCCGTGGATAAGGGATTAATTTCTATTTTGCTAATAAGCGATGAATCTTCATACATTTGTGTAATTTATGCACTTTTGGACATTTACATACTTCTATTACTTTGTGACAGATTTTGGAAAAAAAATATTCTTGTGTTAATAATATGATCATTTCTATCTTTTTTTTTCCCTGCAGCCTGGTTTTCCTCAGCGGTTTCCCTCCTCGTACTAGAAGGGTGCTCTTACACAATGTTTTACTCTAAAAGCTTTGATCTGGACAGCTGTGGTGTAAAGATCCCCATGTAGATCTTTCTTCAGTGCACCTTCTATGTGAAACTTCCAGGATGTTGTTGTTTTTATGCTTCTTTTTACGCTTTTTACGCTTCTTTTTATGATTCAACGCACACAAAAAAATGAAAGTGAACGAATCAGTTTCTTGTTCTGTGAGAAAATCCATTTGTTTGTAAGTAAATGATTTCACTTAAGACTTTCAAAGGAAAAAAAGCTGAGTGATAGATAAGTGAAAACACTGAGATCTGACACTGTGCAGAACGCCGGCCGATGGAGGCATCGACTCTCCAGCTCATGATGAAACGGCAGATATAAACCAGAACTCGCAGCGGAAAATAAGATTCAGACTTCTCCAATAGGAATGTTAATGATCCGCAGGAGACTGATGTCCTATTATGAGATCGAAAGGGATCTACATGGCATAACTGGGGTACTCACCTCCGCCATTTCCATCTTGGGGTACCGATAATCGGTTTTCTGAAGGGGGCAGTGTTCTCAACTGGAACACTTATTTTTTTAAAGCTATGAATAAAATTGAGAATAATTGAAGAAATAGATGTCACAGATGACAAAACTTTTTTCATACATTAATTAAACAAATTTGTCATAAGAAAATGGTCTATTGTTTTTAGTGGGAATTTTGTGTTATATTAGACCTGTCATCAGGTAAAAACTAGCCAGCTATTATTCTTCCGCTTTTCCCCTGAGTATACTGTTTTTGTTTTTTTTTAAATCCGCCCTACGGTTCCAGAGATATTGGATTTTTTCTTTTTAGCGCTGATCAAAGGGGCGTGGTTTAGAGAGTAATTATGCACAGCGGACTATAGACACGCCCCCAGAGAATCCTGTGAGCCACGCCCCCTTAGGAAAGACGGTAAAAATATGCTCTAAATACAAAGGCCTATATCTCTGGAATCGTATGGCGGATTTTAAAAAAAACAAAAAACTGTATACTCTGGAGAGAAGAGGGAATAACATAAGGGCAAAAACTGGGCATGTTTGACTTTATGACAGATCCCCTTTAAAGAGTAACCATCACTTTAATTTGTATTTCATAAATCAATAGTACACATGAAAATAAGCAACTTAGTTACATATCTTATCAGAGACATCTGCTTCTTTATCCTCCTAGACTGATTTTTCACTCTTACTTCATGGGTAAGATCTGTAAGGAGATGACAGTTGGTGCTTTTAAAATTCAATGGAGAGGGAGGAGCTAGAGGAAGACACAGACATTCTGCTGCAAGTTCTCCTGAAATGACAGTTACATTTCTCCATAGAACTTTATGAGCACCAACTGTCATCTCCTATCTCCGTAATGGGAAAATCTGTATTCAATGAAGACACATTTTACCCATGAAATTAAAATTTTGAGAAGCAGATTACTCTGATAAAATATATATATATTTTCATGTGCACTATCCTTTCATGGAAAAAATAAAATAACAGTTACTCTTTAAATGCCTTTTTTAATGTTTGATCATTTATTTATTTTCCATGTCGCTCTTTATATTGAAAAAAAATAATCTAGCAAGTTTCACACTTTCCGCTAAGCTTAATTTTAGACACATATTACCTGTTCTTTACAGAAGACTTTTCAGCAGTTTCATTATCATCACATAAAGGATCACAATGAAAGATAACGCCACTATATACAGTAGGTAACACAGGATCATTCACAGCACATGATGTCACAGTTTCGCCTGCTCCACTCCATTCACAATGACCTGGCCTTAATCCGAGCATGCCATTACATAATTCAATGCTTGTTTTTTTATAATAATAAAAAATGAATAAAAAAGTTGTTTTAATAAAAAGTTTAAAAATTAGAAAAAGCACATTTAACCCAAAAAACTTGATTTAAACAATTGGTCATTTTCTAATGACACTCTCCTTTTAAAGGTAATCTGTCTGCAAGTAGTGGTACAGCTGTATAGAACTTTTTCCAAAAAAATAACAATATTGTTTTTTTCATAGAGATCAAATGTGCCAGTCATGAGAAATCTTATGGAATAAAAGCAAATCAGGCTGGAAGTGCATTGGGGGAGGGGGGGCGTCAGTGCTTTTAGTTAAAGTCCACAGACCCGCCTCCAGTGCACTGCCATCCTGATTTGCATATGACGTCTCATAAAATTCAATACATCCTGGTGACATGCATAAAAAAAAACCTCCTTGATAGGCTGCAATTCCAATCCTGACCACTGGGTGGCGACACAGACACATGTAGCATAAACATCACCCAACAGAGTATCACAATTTTTTTTCCCCCAAAATTTGATCATCTTAGCATATGTCAATATGTGGTTTTTTTTTTCAGAAATCCCTTTACATTTTAAACGGGATATATAGACAGGTTTTACAGAACAAGAGCCTTGTATAGTTTTGGTGCATCGGGGGTTAATATAAGATTTCATGCAGATCTAGAATCCCGGCTGAGCCTCGGATCACTATTCCGTCTCCGCCACCTTCATTCACATTCATGTTGCTGAGATTAGTCAGACCGAGGATCACGGCTTTTGCCACTGCAGCCATAATCCCTGAAAAGAACGCCGGCTTTAGAGAAACCCATATTCTTCTTCTTCCCCGCATTTACTCTGAGATTTTAGGTAAACTGAAATGTCAGAGCAGGGCGGACATTGTCCTGTAGCTGAAATGCTATCGACCATACAGGAGGCTTTGTCCGCGACGCACAGAACTACCATTGTGGTCCAGATTAAAGCGATTATGTTTTATTACTGCAGATTACAGCCACTTCCAACGACATCAGGACGGGGGAATCATTTCTTGAATTGTGGGTGATAATAATGTGGCCAGTTTATGTAACGCAAAGAAGAGTTGTGCCGCACAATGGAGACAGTTATCGTAGCAGAAGGGAATTAGGATTATATACTGTCTGCATACACTGATATCTGATATCTGCGGCTGATGCACAGCAATATTCACATATATCTCCATCTAATATCCATTTATCAGAGAAACTCTCCAGCAAGTGTTCTGTGTAGTTTGTTTCATCCCAGGTCAGCTGAACCTTTCATAATGGGCAGCTGTTTTGTGATTTTCTCAGCTTAAGGGCTGTCCCACACGTCCAGATAATTCCGGTACCGGAATAAATCGGTACCGGAGTTATCCGTGTCCGTGTGCCTGGGAAATCACGGAGGCCATACGTGCGGCACACGTGTGCCGCCCGTATGGCGAGTGGGTACCACACGGAGCGTGTGGTACCCACTCTGCATCATGCTGAAGCCGCGATTCATATGTTCCCTGTAGCAGCGTTTGCTGCAGAGAAAATATGAATAATAGTGTTTAAAATAAAGATCTATGTGTCCGCCGCCCTCCCACCCCCTGTGCGCCCCCCTGCTGGTCAGAAAATACTTACCCGGGTCCCCCGTCGGCTGTCGCTCCTTCCTGGTCTGGCCGCGGCTTCTCTACTGTATGCGGTCGATTACACTCATGAATATGTGGCTCCACCTCCAATAGGGGCGGAGCCGACTATTCATGATTGTAAATGAGCGGCCCCACGTGACCGCATACAGTAAGCCGCGGCCAGACCAGGAAGGAGCTACAGCCGACGGGGGACCCGGGTAAGTATTTTCTGACCAGCGGGGGGGGGGCGCACAGGGGGTGGGAGGGCGGCGGACACATAGATCTTTATTTTAAACAATGAAAAAGAAAAAATCTCCAGCATGGATCTTCTAAAAATCAATTTATTAGAAACACTTTAAAATGCAAACATTTGCAAAAAGGAGAGATGGGGGTCCCAGGTGGTCAACGCCGACGCGTTTCGACCATCAGATCTTAGTCATGGGTCCATGTGCGTGCAGGAGACAGCGCTACAGTAAGCGCTGTCCCCCCCACATGGTGCTGAAGCCGCCATTCATATGTTCCCTGCAGCAGCGTTTGCTGCAGAGAAAATATGAATAATAGTGTTTAAAATAAAGATCTATGTGTCCGCCGCCCCCCCACCCCCTGTGCGCCCCCCCCCCCGCTGTCCTGAAAATACTCACCCGCTCCCACGCTGGCTGTCACTCCTTCCTCTCTGCCCCGCGCCTCCTACTGTATGCGGTCACGTGGGGCCGATCATTTACAATCATGAATAGTCGGCTCCGCCCCTATGGGAGGTGGAGCCACATATTCATGACTGTAAATGATCGGCCCCACGTGACCGCATACACTAGAAGCCGCGGCCAGACCAGGAAGCAGCGAGGGAGCGGGTAAGTATTTTCTGAAGAGCGGGGGGGGGGGGGGCGCACAGGGGGTGGGGGGGCGGCGGACACATAGATCTTTATTTTAAACACTATTATTCATATTTTCTCTGCCGCAAACGCTGCGGCAGGGAACATATGAATCGCAGCTTCAGCGCGAGGCAGGGTACCACACGCGTGGGTACCACATGCTCCGTGTGGTACCCACTCGCCATACGGGCAGCACACGTGTGCCGCACGTATGGCCTACGTGACTTCCCAGGCACACGGACACGGATAACTCCGATACCGATTTATTCCGGTACCGGAATTATCTGGACGTGTGGGACAGCCCTCTGGCACACGGAGACACGGTCCGCAAAAAATCAATGACATCTGAACAGATGCATTGATTTTTATGGGTCTACGTGTGTCAGTGTCTCCGGTACGTGAGGAAACTGTCACCTCACGTACCGGAGCCACTGACGTGTGAAACCGGCCTAACACTGCAGTCCAGTGGATCCTTTAAAATGCAGCTTTAGCCTGTCTTCCCTTCTTTCTGCTTGTAAGAGTTTACAGGTAGTACCCATTACAAGCAGGAGGCAGGGGAGACAGAGTGAAGATGCATCCCATAGAAAAAATACTCTGTGGAGTATCAATGTCGTCAACGGACTATGTGCCATTATACTGTTCGGGACTATTGTTATACTGTGTGGAGGGTTGTTTGGGGCCATTATGCTGTATGGGGGGCCATTATATTACATGCAAGTGCAATGTGATGAGACTACATCCCCTATGCAAAGCTAGATGAATCAATGGAATTGTAGTCTGCAACCACATCAGAGGTCAAGATAAATATGGCATAAACTAAACAGGTCTATGAGCAGCGAACACAAGAGTCTGTCCATTATGTAGCCTGTGTAGCATATAGGCCAAAAAATGCCATAAAGCTCACAATATCTGCCAATATAGCCCTCGTCACAGGACCCCACTATATAGCTGGTCCACTGGAGTCTGTACATTATTACCTATCTCTCGTTTGCTGATATTGGCTGGTTCAAAAAATACCCTCGTTCCTGTTTTTTTCACCCTATTCCTTGTTTTTTTCCCTTTCAATATTTCTATTGTCATACTGTAGCGTCAATAAAATTAGAATACATCACAGAGAAGAAAACAAAACTTTGCCAAACTAATATTTGTTTCTGTAACTGCTTTAAAAGTGCAATCGCTGCTCCATCCCCTCCGCTGCCAATATTGAGCCACAGTCAGCCTGGAAGCATGGGGTCGGTAATCCACCGCCACGCTACGGGTGATTAATGATTTATGTAATTATACTAAGCTGCTCTCACGTAGTACACAGTATAATCGCCTAATCATACACTTACTCCAAGATCCTTTTTGATGTCTGCAATTACTTTAGCATTTAAGAGCAAAGTGCTAAGAGTCATCGCGTAAGGCTGTCACCTCCAGATCTTAGCCATCCTTATCGCATCCAGCCATTTCCCACTAGAGCTTATGCGTCTAAAATAAAGTATTATCTGTAAAGGCGTCGGTTCTGATAAGTAGCTAAAAGTTCTTCTACTCTGAAAATTTCAGCCTGGTCTTCTTATAGGGGGTGACCGGTGACAACCAATATGGCTTCCAATATATCTGTCTTCATGACAAACCAATGAGGAATTTAGTTGTAACGTTCCCTCCCAACCACCTTTTCTTACCAACCCCATTAAATGAACGCACGACTGTTCATGTAATTAATATCCCTATCCTTGCAGGACCTACGCCCCCAAGTTACCATGGCCTATAGCAGAAGCCACGGCGGGGTCACAGGAGAGCATATCTCACAACTTTGTAGCCTTTACAAAGAAATGTTCCTCCTACTGAAGCCATAGATGCCCCTTCATTGCTCCCATAAAGTATGATGCCAACAAAGGTACCCCACAAACACAGTATGATACCCCCGCAGTAAATTCCTCCACAGTATCCTCCACACCCACCATATGATGACCCTACTTGACCCCAGCTCAACTCCCCTGGCAAAGTATGGTGACCTCAACACAGTATGATCCCCCAACTGTGACCCCCATAATGACCTCCATGCGGTATAATGGGCCTACATACATTATAATGACCCCAAACCTTCAGCATACTGTTTAATGGCCCCCAATAGCCCTCCAAACAGTGTAATGGTCTCCCACACAGCATAATGGACTCCACACAAACCTTTACACTGAATATTTGCTTATATACAGTAAAATGGCCCTCACATAGCCCTCCAATTATTATAATGGCTCACACAAAGACCTCCAAATAATACAATAGCCCCCACATAGCCCTCCAAATAATGTAATGGCCCCGACATAGCCCTCCAAATATTACAATAGCCCTCACATAGCCTTCCATATAGTATAATGTACCAAAAAGTCCTCCATATAGTATAATGCACCCCATAGTCCTCCATATAGTATAATGCACCACATAGTTCTCCATATAGTATAATGCACTTTCCTCCATACAGTATAATGCACTCCACCATAGTCTTCCATATAGAATAATGCACTCCTCATAGTCCTCCATATAGTATAATGCACTCTCCATAGTCCTCCGTATAGTATAATGCACTCTCCATAGTCCTCCATATGGTATAATACACCTCTATAGTCGTCCATATAGTATTCTGCACCCCATAGTCCTCCATATAGTATAATGCACCCCATAGTCCTTCATATAGTATAATGCACCACATAGTCCTCCATACAGTATAATGCACTCCACCATAGTCTTCCATATAGAATAATGCACTCCTCATAGTCCTCCATATAGTATAATGCACTCTCCATAGTCCTCCGTATAGTATAATGCACTCTCCATAGTCCTCCATATGGTATAATACACTCCCCATAGTTGTCCATATAGTATGATGCACTTCTTATAGTCTTCCATATAGTATAATATACTATACTATGCACCCCCCATAATTCTCATGACGGGAGGAGGATGCTGGCACCGGGACCCCCCGGTTCATGGGTCCCATAGCGACTGTGTGGTCAGCCGCCATTGGCAATATGCCACTGCTTATGAGTGTTCTGCTGGTACAAGAGATTTTTCTGATAAGTAGAGCGCTGAGAAGAGAACACTAGTGCTGAGCCATCGCTGCCATCATCTGTACTCTAAATATGTACTTTCTGATATCAATGCAGCCAGAGGCAAAAAAAAAAAAGAATAGGAAAAGCCAGGGGATTAACAGCCACTTAAATGAAATTTCTTTAATAGAAATGAAGATAAATCTCCTAATAAAGTGGTTTGCAAAGTTTTGTAACTTTCCATGCTGGACAAAATAATCAAAAAAATTAAGATATTTATAAAAGTTTAGTTACTCTTCAAACAAAACTTTTCAGTCTAGATCTGCTATCCTGGTTTGTATTCCACCCCCTAACTGGAGTGGTTTTGCGACTTTTTGAATTTTTTGGGGAAAGTCACAAGTGATAAAAAGGTCTAAAAACATCCAGATTCCAGAACACTAATTTTGACTAAGAAAATAGAAAACTGTCAGAAAAGGCAAAAAAAAAATACCAACATAATTTTTTTTTATACAGAATATACAGAAAAACATATCAACAAAAATATACATCTACTTATTCCAGGAATAAAAATCTTTTGTAATCCCTCCATAAATGTGTTGGTTATTGTCAGTTTCCTGCCAGTCAGACGCTCCAGATTCATTAAAAGGTATATACAGTATATATATATATATATATAGATATATATATATATAGATAGATAGTGTGTGTGTGTGTGTGTGTGTGTGTGTGTGTGTGTGAAAACTTAAAAAAAGGTTTTACTTAAAAAAGTAAAACCTTATTTAAGCAATAGGTTATTTCCTGATGCCATAATCCCTGGTCTGGATATTTGATATTTATTTCTTTTTACCTTTTGTATTTTATTGTGGCGGCTGTGTGTCTCATATAAAGCAAGGCAATAACATTATTCTATACACTAACACGTGCATCAAAGAAAATATGCCTAAAGGGATTTTATATATATATTTATAAGAAATATTTATAAATAAAATCCCTGTAATAATAGTTTCTTTGATGCACGTGTTAGTGTATAGAATAATCGTATTGCCTTGCTTTATATGAAACACACACAAAAAGATAAAAAAGGTAAAAAAAGAGACTAAAAACAAATAAATATCAAGTGTCCAGCCTATGAACTAGGCCTTATACTACAGACCTCCTGTTCTGTAAAGATGACTTTTCTGCAGTCTCATTATCATCAGAGGCAGGACTACAATGACAAGTAACTCCGCTATATACCGCGGATAACACAGGATCCATAGTTGGTGATGTCACTACTGATCCCATTCCCTTTTTTCGTCCTTTAATAATGACATTTGCTCAGATAAGAAGCTCAGAAAGCTGTCACACATAAGACATCGTCTAGGTCGATGTATTGCAGTAACATGCATATGCTCAGCAGAAAGATGGAGGGTAATATTAATGTGTGGAAATACACTGCCGTGCAGAGATCCACCAGCTCCCTGCACCGTCATTGCTATAATGGCCGCCGGCTATGGAGGAGGTGGAGGGCACTGCTTGCTGCAAGAGCTAGGAAAGGTAAGAGGAATCATTCATTGCTTGTGGCTAAATGTGTTTGAGGAGAGCGCCAGTGCAGGGAACATTATTAACAGAAAGGACCCAGGGCGGGGGACATGATTATAGGAGAGGACAGAGCAGGGGGACATAATTACAAGAAGTGACCTAGGACAGGGGAAATTTTTAAAGGACAGGGGCCATTATTAAAGCATGAGGCCATAATGAGGGTGACATTATTACAGGACAGAGGAAATGATTACAGAATGGGGGGGACATTATTAGAGCAAGGGACCAAGGACAGGGGACATTATTACAGGAAGGAGCCCAGAATGAGGGACGTTATTACAGTAAGGGACCCAGAATGGAAGACATTATTATAGGAAGGGACCTAGGATGAGAGACCTTATTGCAGGAAGGGACCCAGGGCATATGACATTATTGCAGGACGGGACTCAGGACGGGGATATTACTACAGGAAGGAGCCCAGGATGGAGGACATTATTACAGGAAGGAACCTAGGACAGGGGACACTTTTACAGGACAGAGGAAATTAATACAGCATAGGGGACATTACAGGACAGAGGACATTATTACAGGATAGGGCACATTACAGGACAGAGGACATTATTACAGCATAGGGGACATTACAGGACAGAGGACATTATTACAGGATAGGGCACATTACAGGACAGAGGACATTATTACAGGATAGGGCACATTACAGGACAGAGGACATTATTACAGGATAGGGCACATTACAGGACAGAGGAAATTAATACAGCATAGGGGACATTACAGGACAGAAGACATTATTACAAGACAAAGGATATCATTACAACATGGGGGCTATTAATAAAGGATGGGGCCATTATTAAATAAAGTGACCAGGATGGGGAGATTTTCGGAGGATGAGGGATATTTTACAAGAGTGATGACATTAGTACCGGATGGTAACCAGGATAGAGAAGATTATTGCAGCATGAGGGTCAAGACGAGGGATATTATTATAGGATGAGGGATGTTATTACAGGACAGGGAAAATTATTACAAGATGGGGACCATTATTCCAAGACGGGGGCATTATTACAGGACAAAGGACATTATTAGAGGATAGGGGCCAGGACAAAGTAAATTAATTTACAGGGGCCCATAGATCGGACCACCATGCTATTGCGGGCACCGGTCCAAATTCTGCACTAGGTCCCATAGGACTCTAGTTATGCCACTGATTGCAACCTACGCATCCACTATAGTTAGGCTCCAAATTCACCGATAGTAATCAGAAATTTTAAAAATGGGGAAAAATTTTTACTGGAAAAACCTTAAAATGCATTAAGTCTATTGTCACGATTTAATTGTTTGTCATTATTCATTAACACTTAGATTTAATTTCACAATATTTCATTAACACTTTCTCCAGACTGTAACAACATGGGGTCAATGGCGGATTATAAAACTCCCGAGTCCTGGAGTCGTCATCCCCGCAGCCTGAACCCCAGGACTCATACATGAAGGGTATATGATGATGTATATGAATAGTGGGAGAAGCGCTGCGGCTCCATATGTGTCGGCGACTACTGCACATACTGTACATAATCCGCCTCGTTATGACTATTAAATTAGCAGGACCCGGGCATGACCATAGGATCACATCAGGATGCCAGAGACTAACCCAGTGTCACATTCTCAGAATTCTCCAGCTTCTTGCTGTTCTGTCAGAGCCATTAAAGGGAAAGTTCACTTCCAGCACCTGCTTTACAGCTGTGCTGCGCCTCTCATAGCCAGCCGTTAAGTCACACATAAATCCTGCTTTCATTAGGGAAGTCACTATTGTAGTACTACATAAGACGGGAAAACCGGCTCCAGCAGCAGCAGGTCAAGGGTTAGGCATGAAAGGCAACTACCTTCATAAAAGCCGATCTGTGACAAGACGTCACAATACAAACTGCATTCATTATTAGATGGTTCTCTTCAACCTGATGAGGCTAGTGTAATTACTGTAATAATTATATGTCAGAATGGCTCATTCTACACCCACCTATCCTGATTGCCATCTCCTCAATGTCCCTCCTCCTAGCAACTGGTGAATCTCCTCTAGCCTAGCCTGGTGATGAACAGCTCCTCAAAGACCCTCCTTCCTGCAGCTGCTGAATTGCCACCTTCCTAGCCTGATGGACAGCACCTCAATGTACCACCAACCCAGCCTGATAGACAGCGCTATGACCCTCCTCCTTGCAGCTGCTGAATCTCCTACTTCCTAGCCTGGTGGACAGCTCCTCAATGTCCCTCCTCCTTGCACCTGCTGCATCTGTCTGCCTAGCCTGGCGGACAGCTTCTCAATATCCCTCTTCCTTGCAGCTGCTGAATCTGTTTTCCTAGACTGGTGGACAGCTCCTCAATGTCTCTCCTCCTTGTACCTGCTGCATCTCTGTCTGCCTAGTCTTTTGGACAGCTCCTCAATGTCCCTCCTCCTTGCAGCTGCTGAATCTCCACCTGCCTAGCATGGTGAACAGCTCCTCAATGTCCCTCCTCCTTGCAGCTGCTGAATCTGTTTTGCTAGCCTGGTGGACAGCTCTTCAATGTCCCTCCTCCTTGCAGCTGCTGAATCTCGCCTGCCTAGACTGGTGGACAGCTCCTCAATGTCCCTTCTCCTTGCACCTGCTGCATCTCTGTCTGCCTAGCCTTGTGGACAGCTCCTCAATGTCCCTCCTCCTTGCACCTGCTGCATCTCTGTCTGCCTAGCCTTGTGGACAGCTCCTCAATGTCCCTCCTCCTTGCAGCTGCTGAATCTGTTTTCCTAGACTGGTGGACAGCTCCTCAATGTCCCTCCTCCTTGCAGCTGCTGAATCTCGCCTGCCTAGCCTGGTGGACAGCTCCTCAATGTCCCTTCTTCTGGCAGCTAAATTTCCACCCACCTAGTCTAATTAACTTCCTCCCTGCAGCTGCTGAATCACCACCTGGCTAGCCTGTTAAATATTTTTTTCTTTGGATTCTCTAGGGCAGAGGTCTTCAACCTTTCTGACCTTGAGAGCCACGTTCAGCTACAAAAGAGGGTCTTGAGCCACATTTAACTCAGAGAGGGTCACGAGCCACATCCAGATCCTGCTCCACTCACAGCAGTGACACTCAGAGCCCCCATTACCAGTATAATGACAGTCAAAGCCTTCCCATTTAAATCCCACCAAGGCAGCATGCCAAGCTCCAGGGTTTCCTATCTTACCCCCATGCAGATCTGCCATTCTTAATAGTGGTTTGCTAGGCATGGTGCTCATGTACCAAGCTGGCAGACAGCCTCGAGCCACCCAGCACAGGCCCGCGAGGCACATGTGGCTTTAGAGCTTCAGGCTGGACCCCTGCTCTAGGGGATTTGAAATAACTCGATCACTTGTGCAAATTACTGCAATAATGTAATATAGCAATATACTGTGAAATTACCATTCTCCGACGAAGCCTATCCACCGGTAGAGTCACAGGTATATAAACAAGGCAGTCAGTACATCCCCGGCCGCCATGACAATTCCATCAGCACCTTGCAGTCATGTTTCTGATGGTCAGTAGGAGCACCTTACATCATTTCCAACCTTTTTAATGCCGCTACCACGATTTACAGTAGCATCTAAGCGGTTAAACAGCAGCGATAGGAGCTTGCTGTGATCAGATCAGTTAGACGTGGATGCCAGCTGTATAACACAGCCGACACCTGCACTGTATGGATCGTCTCAGGTCTGTACATTTACGGTGAATGTTGCAGGTTGAAATCTGTGCAGAGTTGAGCCCCCAGGAACCATGGGCCGCCATGGGGCCCGACCCTTGCCAGGGATCGCTGGATTCTGACTTTATGGCATCCATATGCCGATGTGGAAACGGTTGCAGCCATCAGGCAGCTTCTGGAAAAGATCGATATTACACAACCACCTAATTGTATGTCCTAAGTGAAATCTTCCACTTAGCTTTGCTTCCTACTGTTATATTTTAATTCTCCAAAAGGCAATTATGTCACTAATAAGAAAAATGTATATATCCACAAACCGCACTGTGATACATCGGTGACGTTGTGTCTCCAGCGATGACAATGTAACATAATGAGCAGACAGTGGAGCCATTGAGAGGAACCCAGCCACTTCCATCTCCTCTCCAGTCCTGAATCCCCCATCCAATCCCCCCCATTGTCGGTCCCCCCATGGAAAACAGCTGGAACCAAGACTGCACAGACTCCGCTCTGCTTCAAAGTGGTCAATTCATGCTGTGTTTTATTCCTGGCTTCCACACAGAGCTTAACTATCAAGCAGAAAAAGAGCCCGGCAAGAACAAAGGTTCAGTCTTAAGGGGTCAGGCTGCAGTGCAGAATGCTGACCCTTCTCTGCTAAACATGGCTATCCAGTAACTCAGGAGCCTGGGAAAGCTTCAGCGGCCACTCATGGCTTACAATACATCAGACTGTCCTCGTTAGCATTAGTACTTAGGAGTGCGGGGTGGAGCAGAGCCCCTTGTAAACCCAGAAAAAAGGCTCATGTATGAATCATGCCAATGGGACGGCTTCTGGTCCTAGAGTTAGTGATGTCATTCTAGATTTGGGTTGTGGCCAGTGACACTGTTCGTAGCGTCACCCATCAATAGAAGGATTAACATCCATGTGTACATTTTTTTGGCAGAAGGCAGGAAGTCATCCAGCAACCATAATGGAAAAGACTATAAAAACATCATATATTAGTAACTATTAAAATATCAAAAGGGAAAAAATAAAAACAAACACACTAGTCATACGCGTTTCGAGCCCTAAAGCTTTTAATCATTTGATTACATGTTTATGACTAGGTGACTAAGGCTCTTAATATAATTAGGCTAAAGCTCTTAATTATATGACTAAGGGTCATAGTCATATGATTACACATTTATGATAATTAGAGATGGGTGAACCCGAACAGTAAAGTTTTCTTTTCCAGGTTCGTCCGTGTTACTTTTTGGTTTCGCCACCCCAAATAATGGGTGTTTTTGCCACGCTGTCATCTGCATGACAGTGCGCAAAACCCCAGCAGAACTGATCGGACATATATCAATAACGCAGGTTAGAGCGCTGCGGTGAGTCGGTCACAGAGACATCGGCTGAGTACTACTCCCATCAGCCTACGCCTGCTGTCGCTGATAACAGCGAGAGCAGGCACCGCTGATGGGAGTATTCATCAGCTGATGCCAGCGCTATAAATACATTTTTTTTGTTTTAAATAATGTGAGGCCTATTCTATTTTTGATAACCAGCATGGCAAAACTGAGAACTATGGGCTGCAACCCTCAGCTGTCAGCTTTATCATGGCTGGTTATAAAGAATAGAGGGGTCCACATGTTGTTTTTTTATTTATTTAAATCAATAATTTAAAAATCGGCGTAGGGTTGCACCAATTTTGACAACCAGCCAAGATAAAGCAGATGGTTGGGGTCTGTTATTCTCAGGCTGATAAATTTATTTTTTATTTTTATTTCAAATAAAATTAGTCTATGTCATTTATTTCAATTGAAGGACTTTATTCTGGCTGTGTGTTTATTTCAAAACTTACTACGGGTTAGTAATGGATAGGCATCTTATAAACGCCTATCCATTACTAACTTGTGGGCTTGATGTCAGCAGCCACAAAACAGCTGACATCAACCCCACAAATATTACCACACTTACTACCATGGGGAAAAGCGCCAGAATTGGCACATCTAATAGAGGCGCCTTTTCTGGGGTGACTACGGGCTGCTATTTTTAGGCTGAAAGGGGCCATATCCATGGCCCCTTACCAGCCTGAACATACCAGCTCCCAGCTGTCTGCTTTAGCTTGGCTGAATGTCAAAAATGTGAGGGGACCCCTCTATTCTTGATAATCAGCCAAGGTAAAGCTGTCAGCTGAGGGTTGCAACCCACAGCAGTCAGTTTTGACATGCTGGTAATCAAAAATAGAATAGACGCCTATGCTATAAATAAAAAAAAGTTAAATTACGTGGGTCATTCAGCTTATGGGAGAATTTTTGGCAAATCCCGCAGGGGCTGCACAAACCTCCCACAAAATAGCACTTCCTAGTAAATTCAGGATTGACCTCCATTCCGCTGATTTTTGCTTTCTCGCATGCAAAGGCTCATATTAATTATAATAAAGGCATCTCCCTGAATGCACTTGTCATCTCATATTTAATAAAATCCCTGAGACCACCTTATACAGGTGCTGCTGATTTCCCCGAGCACAGACCTGAACATAACAGCTGTTTCCTCTCTGTTCGCTGTGCGGAGAGAATATGACACAGAGCAGATCCTTGTCCTGTCTGCTCTATGAGAGGGATAGTCATGTCGGATTATGACCCATGCCTCTATGACATAACTTCATGGCCTGGCTGGCTCTCCACAGGAACTTCTCAAGAATCTCAACATCTGTTTTCTGATTCAGTGGAGAAAGCTGCATATGAGCGGATTACACAAACAAAATCTCCGCCAGCAAGAGGAACCCTGGGCGGGATATACAGATATCATCTACAGCAAGTGACCGAGATTCTCAGGGCATCGCACATCGGCGGCGGTTTTATTATTTAAAGGCTATGGACAGCTTTGATGTAGAAAATTATTTTCTACATGTGTTAGTGGTTAGCTCTAGTTAGTAAAATTAGACTATGGTTCAGTCTGCAATCTTTATTCTTGCAATTTCCAGTCTAATGTAAGTTTCAGATTTTTCTCTTGTAGGAGTTTCTTTCCCAGTAATATAGGCTGGATGTGAGCTCTGTGTGTCTCCAGGGTGCTGCTGCCTTCACTACATTGCACAGCTTCTATCCTGCACTTAGTTTCTCGCCATGTGCTTCCCTCCGTGACTATAGCCTGTTTCCTCCATTTTACATAAAAGTTTACATATTTTCCAATGCAGATCTATATACATATCTCTCCTGCAATCACTAATTAAAGAGAAAAAAAAGTCTGAGAAAAAGATCTGATTATGCTAATCAGACTCTGATCAGATTTTCTCTGACGTGCAGAGAAAAAAGTTTCTGCACCTTCTCCATTCTATCCGTATGTGAAAAATGGGACTACCCTTGGCTGCTATCCGAGTGCAGTGCAATGTTTTTCATGGACCTATAGACTTGAATGGATGACTGGCATCCTATTCTAGGCAGGCAGATAGTACATGCTGTGATTTTTTTCCTGTCCGAGAAAAAAAATCAAACGCACAGCCCCATAGGATAACCTGGGCAGGAGTGCGATCTGTCAAAACCCGGGATAGCACTAGTCCTATTTAAAAAGTGGTCTGCACGTGGCCTTAGGAATGCACGGTTTCTCTCCAAGAATTTGATGGAACTCACCCATTCAAGTCTATAATCAGAGTGAGGTCCAATTTTCATAGACTGATAAAAAGGAGAAGGCGCAGAAACTTTTTTCTTTCTCTCCACGACCAAGTGGATCAGAGTCTGATCAGAGTCGGATTTGCATAATCAAACAGTTTTTCTCGGATGGAAAGTGGAGAGAGGGAAAAGTATCTAAAGTTTTATGTAAAGCAGAGAAAACAGGATATAGAAAAAGAGGGAAGCAGAAGGAGGAAACTAAATGCAGGATAGAAGCTGTGCAGTGTAGTGAAGGCAGCAGCACTCTGGAGAGTTCACATCCAGCCTATATTACTGAGAGAGAAAATCCTACAAGAGAAAAATCGGGTGACCCTAGCCTAACGCTGAGAGAGATGGATTTGCAACAATTCTGCAGAGCACTGAGCTGGACCAGCAAAATGGTAAAAAAAAAATAACAAAGGCTATTTAGAAAGTTGCTTAACTTTACACTTAGGAAGCAAATGAACAATAAAAAAAAATTCTGTACGAAAGTAAACATAGCTTTTACTGAAAAGTATATATACCCTTAATAGCTAGCAAGGGGCAAATTATTTAGTAACATATGATAATGAAAACATAGCACAATTAACGTGGGATCAATCCTTAAAAAATCATTTTTGGGAACAAACAATAAAATACCACAAAAATTGATGCCCCTGGTATAAATGAAAACTTTGCCCTGCACACAAAAATGATATCAACCTAATGAACCTCGGTGATAAGTCGCTGCATTATATTTCTGTAGATACTTTGTGTCCCAAAATTAATAAATCCTGTCTCTTCTACTTACGCTCTCTCCTCGGTCACTAGGTGATGTTCTTACATCTCCTGATTAAACTCATAAAAATGCAAATTGTCACATCAGGCAATTAGCCGGCCTGTGCCGAGAAAGGACAACTGTCTTACTGGGTCATTTGTTCTCATTATTTTCTATCTGCAATATCTATGTGCCTTTTGTCCCAACTTTCACTGGAATTTTGGCAAAAAAAAAAAAAAAGACATAAACATGGAAGCAACTTTTCAACTTTTCGACTTCTCTCACAAATAAATATCCAAGAAGTATAGTTTCTCCTTACGGAGATTGACATGCTAAGCATGCCGAGATGAGGAGACTTAAAGCCGCGATGCTCCTCTGGGAAATATGCAAATTGTCTCTTCAGAGAGGAAGAGAACTAGAACTCTAGTGCCACCTATTGGAAGGTAGCAATTCTACAAGTCAATGTCGACCCTTTAACGAGCCTTGTCACATGACTTAGGATAAAAACCAAACCAGAATCTCAATTTGCAGACACTGTGTTTCGGGGTACTGCCCCTCATCAGAGCAAAGCGGAGATCTGGTTTGGCTGTGTGAGAGGAGTCCGATTGGCACGATTTGCCTCATATAATCGGAACACTCAGCCATTCAAGTCAATGGGTTTGTCTAAGAAAAAAAAAAATCGTCATCCGAATGGGGTCCAATTCTCAGGAACAGACATAAAGGAGAAGGTGGAGAAATTTATTTTCTCAACATCCCAAAAAATCAGATCATACTCTGATCCGAGTGTGGTTATCATAATCAGACGGATTTTCCCGAATAGTGGTGTGACCGTAGAGAAATCAGTTTAATATTCAGCAGCGCAGTCTGTGGCTTACCGATGGGGTTTGTGCAGACGACCATATAAATCGGACAAGTGCAATCCTTGGATCACACTCATACCCATGTTACTCTATGAGGCAGTGCACATCTCTGATTTTCTCCCCCTCCCCCAAAAAATAATTGTAGCATAAACGATTTGCCCCTTAAGAATCGGGTGACACTTTTCCATTCAAGTCTATGCGTCCATGAAAAAATTTGGACTGCACTTGGATTACATCAAAGGGGTTTCTGATTTTCACAGAATGACTCGTTGAGAAACTTTTTTTCTCCTCCATCCCCGAGAAAATGAGATCCCAATTTGACCAAACTGTGATCAGAGTCTGATTAGAATAATGGGACAGATTTTCTCAGATGGAGCGGAAACGATCATGTCCTCCTGCCCTTGGAGCTTCTCTTTTCCATACCACCGGTACTGGGTTTTAACCTCAAGATGCAAAAGAAAGACGACTGTTAATCAAATATTGTAGTCAACCTCGCTATATTAAGGCATGAAAGTAGTCAGATACCGGGGAGACCCCTCTCCCAATGGAGGAAAAGGAGAAAATAGTAGCATCCTGTGTGTGAAACTATGCAATGAGAGAATAACATGGCCGAGCGCTATCCGATGTTTTATGAGATGTTATACTATGGGGCCGTACCTGCCAACTAGCGCTTTTTTCTCAGGATCACAAAAAAAAAAGAAAGAAAAATGAGCACTGTGGGAGGACGTACAAACTCTAAGCAAAAGACCCAAGGACTGCCGGACACAGCGTGACACAAGGAGACACATAATAATATGGATTGACCCACATGTATTCCGGAGCTGTACATCGCATACAGTAATAACGTGACCTCGGACGCCTCTTGTGCCGACACATTCTGGTGGCATCTCCGTACGGTTTTATAGGTCACCGTGAATGATTGATGTTACCAGACATTGGAAATCTAATTGTAGGCCCCCCTGGTGCGGAGTTAGGAGTATGCGTCAACAATTCTATAAGTGTCAAAAATTATTTTCCTTGGATGTAAGAGTGAACACGTCAGCACCTCGGGGCTGACAGTCTGCAGTTCCAAGACGCTTCCCTCATTAGTAGAGAATTTTAAGCAAATACCATGGCACATAAGTAAGAGATGGAATAGACGTTGTTCTCATTCCATCCGTTTAGTCCATTTGTTTGGACACAAACAAGCTGTCGCATAACTACAACTCCCAACATGGCCTGTCAGCAGAGCCACACCCCAATGAGAGCGGTCAGATGGGTCTGGTGCTTGCTGACTATGGCATTTTTTTGGGGGGGAAGGAACTCAGAGAGCCCTGCCCATGTTCCGTATCAGAGGGGAGTGAACTACTCAAAAACTACTGAAAAACCTCCTGCAAACAACAGAAAGTGTATAAGACCCAGTGGCCAGTGTGAAAATTGTAAGATTTATTTATTTTTTTTAAATACAAAGTGATATGGAAAATTAAAAAATAACAATATAAGGGTGCAGTCAGACGGCCATAAAATGGTAACAAGATCGGACCACAATGCTCGGACTGGCCGGTCGGGTCTCCTAACTCGAGCGAGACCACTTCATACAGGAGAGGGAGGAGGTGAGCTGTGATATCATCTATTGTAAATATTGGATTCTGTGTTATCTACTGTATATAGAGGTCACTGTAATCCTGTCTGTGATGATGAGACTGCTGAAAAGTCTCCTTTACAGAAATGGAAGCATAAGTTAAAAGGATATTCTCATCTCCAAGATCCTATCCCAGTATGTAGTAGGTGTAGTAATAATAATAATAATAATATTAGCAAATACCTCCAATTAGAAATGTAGTATAGTTTTTCTGATTTGCTATGTCTCTTTCCTCATGTGCAGGCATTGCAGGACCTTAAGTATCACAGTGAACTCCAGGAGTTGATGGGGGTGTAGTGATCCTGCTGGATGCGCCTGTCAGTGGAATATTGCAGCTAGAATCGTTTGGCGTCCACAGTTTTTTTATGTTCTTGGGCGTCAGCCAACGACTCCACAATTTGTCAATATCCCGCTCAATGTGAGAGCAGACCTCGGGGAGATTACAGCCGCATTTACTACGTAAGGGAAAAACAAGTATGGCGAAAAAACTCTGTAATGTACCAATATTCTACCCTTTACAATCCGTCCCACGGTGCAGATCCTGGGCCCCGGGCTGCAGAAGGGGCTAGTAAATATCTACCTTCTGAAGAGGATGTGTCATCATTCCTCACAGTGGCCTTATAGTGTGTGGGGACATGACCCCCACTGGCCATACACAGAAGATTAAATGTATACATTTCTAGGAGGATTAGCAGAGGAACGACACAACTCTGATCCAGAAAAAGAAGTTCCAAAATTGTTTTATTGACAAGACCGTTGATTTTTGATTTTGCATGAGGGTCACGGTGGAGACAGATGTTCCCGATTCATGAAGTGGTGCAATCAGGTGAGTCTGATGAGTGGCAAGCACCTCTGAGCACCACGCCAGACAGCTCACCCCACTCCCTGACTGGTATGTCACACACCCCACTAATCGTCATGAATTAGCTGAGCCATCACGCCCCAGCCCCACTCATTTCGGCATAGCTTGGGGAAAATTGGCATAAAAAAAATTGCAAAATCAAGAGAATGCCAAGAGTGTGCAAAGCAGTCATCAAAGCAAAAGGTGGCTACTTTGAAGAACCTAGAATATAAGACATAATTTCAGTTGTTTCACACTTTTTTGTTAAGTATATAATTCCACATGTGTTAATTCATAGTTTTGACGCCTTCAGGGTGAATGTACAAGTTTCATAGTCATGAAAATGCAGAAAAATCTTTAAGTGAGAAGGTGTGTCCAAACTTTTGCTCTGTACTGTACATTGGGGCGTAAAGAGGTTGTCCACTACTTTTACACTGATGCCCTATGCTCAAGATCATCTTCAGGATAGGGGGGCATCAGTGTCTGATCATCCGGGGTCCGACACCTTCACCGATTAGCTGACTTGGGTGCCAGCAGCGGCGGACGCCGGACGGAAGTGTCTGCTTGTGGAGCTTGGCCGTCTTGTAGGAGGCGAGCTTGTTAATGCACATCTGTCTCATATTGAACTGAATAGGAGGCAGATATCTCGTACCCCACGGCGGCCACTACAAGTAGAAGGCCAAGCTCCGCAAGTAAGGCACCGATGACAGCTAATCGTCAGGGGAGCTGGGTGCTGGACCATGGCCAATCATACATTGATGCCCCATCCCAAGGATAAGGCAACAGTGTAAAAGTAGGGGACAACCCTTTTAAGCCCCAATGGAGGGCATAATCCACTGTGTAATCAGACTTTCATTTCAGTCCACACTCATATAGGGTATGTTTCCTGTTGAGTCTATTTGATTTATTGACTCCTTAACTGCAAAGTCCAAACCTCCTCTGGTCTTACCATCAGCGCGCCCGCAGAGGACTTCATGGTCGAGCAGCTAAATTCAGCCTTACATCACCAAGCACAATGCTGAGCCCGGATAGAGTGGTGTAAAGTCGTTACTACTGAACCTTGGAGCAGTGGAAGCGTGTTCTGTGCAGTGACTGACCACACTTCTATGTGGCACCCGATGGACAAGTCATAAAAGCTCCAGTAGGTGTAAAATGGAGGGAGCACAATGCTTTTGTCCATAAAGTATATACCCCTATAATATTCTATAATGTGTATATAACCCTTTAAGGCAGAGTATAGTTAATGTTTTATTATTTTTAAAAGTGGAAAACATATAGGAGTTGCCTATCCATCATTACCCTGAAGATTTTGTAAATACATTTCCTTCCTAGTAGCTGTTTTCCGGAGATACCAGCCACATAAATTCATTCTCGCCACACATGACACATAGCTGTCATGTTTTGCTCCATGCTTGATTGTCACGGTTTGTGATTATGTGTCAGTGTGTGTTTCTTCATGTGCATGTACATGTCACCTGTGCAGAATATCTAACATCCCATATAAGTCTTGAAATGCCATTACTATTTTTAAAAGCAACTCTCGCACATCTGTCCATGTTTCCGCTATTAATCTCATTGAAACAATACTTACACTGAATGTCAAATCCGATACAAAGCTCCAAATCCTCTGCACAGACATAGATAGAAATGATAGCAACCTGGTTGCCTGAAGCTACCACTAGGAGGAGCCCACGAGCTCCTTGTATACAGATAGCTCCTAAGCTCCCTCTAGTGGCAGCTGCAGGTAGCTAAAATCTAGACGATTTTGAGCTTTGCATCAGAATTATAGCAATATCACTATATGAAGAAATATCACATAATTAATCCCCGCTAGACTGTGGCCCTAAAAAGGCATCAAGTTAAAAGATAGTCTTTAAAGTAGAGGTCTTATTTGATCAACCCGCCATTTTCCAACTGCTTGCTGGTGTTGGATGTCACATTGCAATAAATGGGTTGTCCCCTTTCATTTATTCTTTGCCCAAAGGCTCAGCGATGTGTAAAACAACAAACTGAGCATTTCTTACCCTCAATGGCCCCAATCCCATCACGTTATCGCTGCTGCAATCAACAGCTTGTTTTGTCTACATCAGCTGGACGGCTGAGGTCAGTGACTGGCTGCAGCACTGTCGACATCATGTCACCGCTGCAGCCAATCAAAAGAAATCATCAGAGCAGTAGCAGAGAGGTATCGATGGACCCGGCAAGGAAAAGTAAAGACGAGTTGGTTATTTTAGGCATTTCTAAGCTTGTGGGCAAAAAAATAGGTGGAAGTGGACAACCCCTTTAACCCCGTGTCTGGAATCCTCTAATAATCTGCATCCCATGGGGCATCTTCAACGCCAATCAGGTGCAATGGCAAATTTCCAGGCAACTTTGTGGCATGTCATTAACTGCGCCTCGTTTTTCCCTCTTATTGAGACTGGATTAGAAGGCGGCCGGTGCACACGCTTACCGGTATCACAGATTTACAGCACCACGCCATATATACAAGCACTGAAATATAAAAGTCAGAAAGTGCCGTATGAAATGAAGATATTAATATTAATGGCGCCGGCGGCAGAATTACCCCTACCTCATTACACTGGCTTCCTGTAGAGAGATTTGTTTCATTACAGACTCACTAGCGCCCGGTTTGCATTAATCATCGCTCCACAATAGGGGATGAAGACGTGTTGATGTTGAATAAGTTCAATTTAAGATACATGCATACGGCATGACTATTCTGAATTCAGACCAATTATAGCAAGAAATGAGAAAAAAAAAAATCACAAAAAGCAAAGATTTCATTGGAGACTCAGAGCTGTAAGATCTGTAAGTTACCATTACCTACTTATAGTTTGTTTCTTTCGAAAGAAAAATATTTAGAATTGAAAGACCTCAGTGGTTGATACCTTTTAATGGCTACTACTACTCAGGTCTCTTCATCAGGCAAAGACTAAAACAACATCTGAAGGATCACATATTTATACACAACGCAGCACAGAAAGAAATCATGCAATAGATAAGACAAATGACCTGAAGCAGAACTATCATTATGGGAGAGGGATAAACAGCTGTGCCCATGGATAGTGAAACTGTTCATAGATAAGGAGTGTGAAAGTTTTATTTTTCTCTGATTGGGGTCTGGTTCTGTGTTGTGATGCCCCCCAAAGTCTGAGGAGCAAATTCCCTAATTGATGTTAAAAGACATAAATCCATGCGACACATTCATTCCTGCACTGAGAGTGTGAAAGCTTGTCATGAGTTTATACTCCCAGACCCTTCTGTCTATCTGAGGTTTGAAGTTACCTTTTAATACAAGTAATTTAACATCCATGGTGCTGTGATCAGGGAGACAAAAATATTTGTTTATTTCGAAAAGCATTCATTTTACTCCTCTTATCACTCACTGTACCTGTAAAATACAGTTCAATCCTTCTCATGTGAGTAGACGGGTCACTGCTTCCTGCAAAATCAACACACTGCTTTCCTACAGCTATGATAACTGCAGTGATCTGACAGGCTTAACATTGTTCTAGACACTGGCACTTTTTTTATACAGCGCCTCCTTCAGGGTGAACTGTTTTACTGCCTCCCACAAGTTCAACACACTCTTCTCCTGCTGCTCTGGTAACTCTTTTGATAAAATTAGCTAAAGAGTGTTTTATTCCCACCCACTTCATGACAAGGTTCCTGTCACATAGTTCTCAAATTATTAATAATCATATGATTGGTCACTGCCTCCCACAAGATCCGCACACTCTTCTCCTGCTGCTGTGATAACCCTTGTGATAGAATGAGCTAAAAGGTATTTTATTCCCACCCACTTCATGACAAGGTCCCTGTCACATAGATCTCAAGTCATTAATATTTATACGACTGGTCACTACCTCCCACAAGATCCGCACACTCTTCTCCTGCTGCTGTGATAACCCTTGTGATAGAATGAGCTAAAAGGCGTTTTATTCCGACTCACTTCATGACAAGGTCCCTGTCACATGGATCTCAAGTCATTAATATTTATATGACTGGTCACTGCCTCCCACAAGATCCGCACACTCTTCTTTAACTGTTGAGATAACTCTGGTGATGTGATTGGCTCAAAGTTGTTTGTTTCCCACACACATCATGACACTGACACTATTACAGTTTTCTCTTCACTAACAATTAAATGAATGGATAAGTTACTGCCCCCTGCAATATCAGCACACTGTTCACCTGCTGCTCTGATAACTCTTGTGATAGAATTATCTAAAAGGTGTTTATTCCCACCCATGTCATGACACAATCCCTGTCACATAGTTCTCAACTCACTAGCATTAGTTCTTATCTCGCATCCATATGAGAGAGAAAAAATCACCGGACCCCGAATCAACCCACTCTTCTACAGCTGCTGTGATAATTCTAGTGATCTGATTGGCTCAATGTTGTTCTATTCCCAGGCACTTAATGACAAGGTCCGTCACATAGGTCTCAACTCACTAATAATCATATGACTGGTCACTGCCTCCCACAAGATCAACACACTCTTCTTTAGCTGCTGCGATAACTCTGATGATGTGATTGCCTCAAAGTTGTTCGATTCCCACTCACTTCATGACGCTGACACTTTTAAATACAGTTTTCTTCTCAAAAATAATCACATGAGTGCACAGGTTACTGCCTCCCACAAGATCAGCACACTCTTCTCCTGCTGCTCTAATAACTCTTCTGATAAAAGTAGCTAAAAAGTGTTTTATTCCCACCCACTTCATGACACGGTCCCTGTCACATAGTTCTCGACTCACTAATATTCATATGACTGGTCACTGCCTCCCACAAGATCAACACACTCCTGTCTAGCTGCAGTGATAACTGGTGATCTCATTGGCTAAAAAAGTGTTCAATCATTACCTATTTTATGAAATATCCCCTGTAATATGCAGTCTGCTCTTTATTATTACACCATATGAGTGGACAGGTCACTGCTTCCCTAAAAAACCAACACAGTCTTCTATGACTGTCATCGCTGCCATGAACAATCGCTGTGGTCTATTTACATCCGCTCATAATTTACTATCATGACATGAGGCGACAATTTCATACAAAATAGATGTGCCTCAAAGGTGTTCATAGCCTCTTTACAGAGGAAGAGAATGGCGTCTTCAGTGCCATTTGTTGGAAATATTGACTTTTTAAAGGGAGTTTCCACATCACTTAGGCCCTAAGTCTTAGGGTAAGAAGCCAAACGCAAGTCTTCATTTGCTTATAGCTGTTTCGGGCTCCTTACCTCTCATCAGGGCAAAGCAGCAGAACTGGTTGGATGGATGGGTAGCTTTCAACGGAGGGTCTAAAAGGTAAAAGGTGTTGCCCTATTTAGCGGATCCGGAGCTCTTACAGACCTAGTGCATTCATGGAAGGTCACCTATTTACATGGCTGTCATATAATACTACATTTTCAGCTCCACGAAACATGTGTGGCTGTGCGTGGATAACCATTAAAAAATAGAAATTATATTAATAAGGATGCATATTTCAAAATTTGTAATTCACTTTATACATAAACTGTTGCTTTAAAAAAAAGGGGGTGGGACTCCAACAAGAACATTTGCATATAGCTGTTTCAGGCTTTTTGTCCCTCATCAGTGCAAAGCAGGAGAGCTGATTGGTCGGGTGAGTGGCTTTCAATGGAGGGTGTAAGGGGTAAAAGATGTTGTCGCATCATGACAATCCCTGTCTACATGCCCCAGTCAGCGGACCCGGAGGTGATGGATCAATGTATTACACGGAAGGTCATTTATTTAAAAGGCGGTCATGTAATGCTTCATATTCAGAGGCAGCAATAACAGCTGATATTTCAAAGGTTACTTTTTATAGAACAAGTTGCCTTTAAAAAAAAAATTAAAGGGGGTACGCCATCAAGAACCTAAGGTAAAATTATTTGTTCCTGAGGCTTTTCTGAAACCCTGATGGATATATTTTTATGACAGGATGTTTGGCATTTGTTAGCAATGGACACAATGGGGAACCGGTAACGCTGCGGGATCTTCTCTCTCCTATGGAGATCCCGCTGTGTCCTGCACATTATTAGCAAACAGCTGGTGGTGAAGTCTATTGATATGAAACAACAGCACTTCAGCTAAGAAACCCAGGATGTGGCCCAAATCAGAAGCGAGGACATATATAGCTATATTTTTATTTTTAGCCCGGCTATGAAGATGACCAGTAAGGAGGAACCAGGTGAACTATTGCCTCACTGGTAATCTGGGAAGTAAGAGGAACTCCATGAAGAACCTTGGTGTTCCAGATTGTGACGATGCGTTAGTGGCTTGTGCCGGGCACTTTTTTCTTCTACTAAACATACCCTCCAACCAATCCAATATTCGAGGTATTGTCCCAAATAATGGACCGTAATGGGGTCAGACATACAACTATGCAGTGGGGTAGGGCACCACCCTAGAAATAAGGATTCATTCAGACGTCACTTTTTCACCGATATAACTTGTCCCTATTATAGTCTATGGGGCTGTTCACAAGCCCGTGCATTTTTTGGGACCGAGTGGTCCTCACAAAAACTTGCCCGATTTTAATCTGAGTCACGGCATAAACTTGTTAATGTATATCTATGGCTATATAAAAAAAAAATCGGATAGCACTCAAAAGACCATCCATGTGTTCTAGGAAAAGCTAGAGAAACCTCCTTCAGTTTGTTTTTTTCACACAAGAAAAACTTATGAAATTTTGATTGCAAAAACTAAAAAACGTTCCCGATTACATTTTTGTGTACTCATCCTGGAATTGAGCGCCTGGATGTAGTGTAATACGTACTGTGCAGAATATATAAATGTGTGACTATTTCAGTGAGTTACGGGTTTTTTTTTTAGATAATCAAGGAGGCTCCTCTGTCTTTATCTGCATGACTGATGCAACAGATCACATATTCCTTCTGTTTCTAAGACGGAACAGGCAAACAAGCATGTAAGTGAAACTGTCACAGGTTTACAGTGACAGAGAGGGTCCAGAAGACCGTGGTGTCTGATTTCTTGGACTCCTGCACTGATGAGAAGCACTTCACCTTCATATTAAACAGTGCAGGTTTCTGTTAGCAGTGCAGGGGTTAATCTGTTCAGTTGAGAGCTCCTGGAAGCTTTCCTGCATTGATGTTCACAGCTGTTCAGTGTTGGCAACTCTCCTCTGTAATATATACTTGCCTCTAGCAAGCAGGGATTGCCAGTGTTAGTTTCATACTGCCTGGTTCTGGAGTTGGAGGTGTTGGATATTAGGAGGCGTTTGGAGTGTTGTTCTAAAGACTGTTGCTTGGTGATTTATCTGTGTGCATATATTCATCCTCTCCTATTTAGTTTTTCCTCCCTTTACTTCCCTGTGTTCCATTTGTTGTCTGTGAGTGCATATTTGTACGATTGGTATTCTCATTTATCCCTGTACATCTTCCCCTGTTAGTTTAGTTTGAGTATTCATATACACTGCTACTCCCCCCTTCCCAGGGTGGGTGAGGGGACAGATAAGGGCTGATTTAGGAGCTCAGCATGGCACAAGGCCCCGGGGTCTTCACCAGCAGAAGTAATCCGGAAAGCAGGGATAGATAGGGCACCGCTAGCTTTAGGGATAGAGAAGGAGCCCCTAGCTCTGGGATCTCTGGCTACAGTGCTGAGACAGAAACATAAGATAAAATACTTGGCTGTGACACATTCCTACCAAATTTATATGACCATAGAACCCTAAGTGCTGCTTTAAAGAAGAGCAGGAATTATAAAATTGATGCTAGAATATGATTTCACGACCGCCATCGGAATATAGCCTATGTAGTAGAATATTGTGCCAGTAGTAGGAAGGAAAATTGAAGGGGTTGTCCAGGCTCGGGGCTAAAGTCTGCAGTAACTCGATGTGACTGCAGACTTGCGAATCCTCACAGGGTGCAGAGTCCGAGCTGTCAGGATTCTACGGGAGTGGGCAGGTGATTTGTATACAGGCAGTTATAAGCTGACTAGACAAGTGAATACAGGTGAACTGAGTGAGGCCGGACATGTCTAGTCGGATTGTGGTCGGAAGTATGCAAATCCCAGACTTGAGGTCACATGGCCGCCCGCTCCTGGCGTCAGCTACGGAAAATCCTGACAGCGCGCACTGTACGACCTGTGAGGATTCACAAGACTGCAATCACACAGAGTGACATCTCCAAGCCTGTATAACCCCCATAAACAATACCCTCCTCGTCACCCCAGATCCCACAGTCAGCACTAACCACCCTTGGTCGCACCCTGCTGTACTTACTAATATATTCCTGCCGACTGTCAGGATCCATACTAATTAGCTTTGTGTTCCCTTTCGAATCCATTAGTTATATTTTATATGTCCAAATGACTATTTAGATGACGCTGCTGTTAGTCTATAAGAACTGCATTTCCAGCATCTTATTTTAATGCCACATTTTATGAATAAAGTAATCAAGCCGAGGTGTAGGGTGATTAGATTTGCATATAAATCAAGCTAAACGCATTGTATAAGCACAGAATTACTTCCTGCGGCAAAACTTTGCCATGTGTGTATCAGAAGGGCGACGCCGTCTACTTTATTCTGTAGCGCGCGGCTCACAAGCCACCCCAAGATGCTTTGGAAAAGATTGCTAATAGCGCTACTCCTGCTTCTCGTAGGAACATTGATTTGATAACGTGATAAATACACAATCTTCAAATTATGTTATTTAATAATTATGTTTCACCCCAAAAATTAACTCCAAAGTGATGGCTACTACTAGCCTCTCTTGTACGTAGCTTGCTGTCCAACTGCAAAAAGGTAAATCAGAAAGGCAGACTTTCAGCTCAGGGCATTGCATTGGCAGAAGTAGTGCATGCTGGGAAATGAGAAAAGGGACATTCTAGTACCTATAATGCTGACAGAATGCTAATGCAGCTGAATCACCTACTCAGAAAGAATGAACATGAGAATTAAGACAATGTCTGGTACTGTGGACAGGGTCTGGTACATCACTCCTCTAATATATATGTTTGTAGCACAGTTTACCTGTAGATATAATAACAATCTTTATTTTTATATAGCGCTAACATATTCTGCAGCGCTTTTACAGATTGCACACATTATCATCGCTGTCTCCAATGGGGCTCACAATCTAAATTCCCTATCAGTATGTCTTTGGAGTGTGGGAGGAAACCGGAGAACCCAGAGGAAACCCGCAAACATGGGGAGAACATACAATTCCTGCAGATGTTGTCCTTGGTGGGATTTCAACCCAATACCCCAGAGCTGCAAGGCTGCAATGCTAACCACTGAGCCACCGTGCTGCCCCATATATGGCACAATCACATCACATCTGCCTTCCATGCCACTTTTCTGTCTTTATCAATCCTGAATCACATTGTTAATTTCCCTTAAGAAAACAGAAGGACCCCAAAAACCAACCAGATGTGTCTGGATTTGAGTCAAATGGCTGCGATCACTGGGCTTGTGGATAAAATGCCACGGAAATGTCAGATGTCAGACTGGGTGTGAGCCCGGCTCATGGAGGATTAATTGTTTCACAATATGCAAACATATGAGCTGAGCAGCCAGCAATCCCCAACACTCCATCCCAGCCGGCCATCAATCATCCTTGTGTTTTACATATCAATCAGCATTGTAATAGAAGAATGACTGCTGAGTGTAAGGAAACCCAGATGTAGCAGAGCTCAGACTGTCTCTCATGGTGATGTCATTTGGTATCTATGTGGTTTTCCACACAAAGGAAGATAGATAGATAGATAGATAGATAGATAATATATAGATGGATAATAGATAGCTAATAGATAGCTAGGTAATAGATAGATGGATAAATACTAGTGATGAGCGAATATACTCGTTATTCGAGATTTCTCGAGCATGCTCGGGGGTCCTCCGAGTATTTTTTAGTGCTCAGAGTTTTCGCTTTTCTTGCCGCAGCTGAATGATTTACATCTGTTAACCAGCATAAGTACATGTGGGGATTCCCTAGCAACCAGGCAACCCCCACACGTACTTATGCTGGCTAACAGATGTAAATCATTCAGCTGCGGGGATGAAAACTAAATCTCCAAGCACTAAAAAATACTCAGAGGACACCCGAGCGTGCTCGAGAAATGTCGAATAACGAGTATATTCGCTCATCACTAATAGATAATAGACAGATAGATAGATGATAGATAGATAGATAGATAACAGATAGATAATAGAGATAGATAGATAATAGATAGATATGTTGCACATTACCCTGCTTCTTTTTCCATTATCTCATGCTATATCTCCGGCCTCTAATAATGCCGTACAGTATTATAACATCATATAAGCCACAAAATTGTCCAATAGAATTAATATCAGGCAGAGTAAATGTATTTTCATGTAATACTTGTAAATGCAGAAAATCCCTTTACCGCTGTCCTGTTCATGTGGAAATATAAATTACAGGCTGAGGCGTCACAGCTCAGGATTTAGCAGCTATAATATAGGTATAGGACATCCCCGACTGTATCACTGTAGTAAAGCCTCATCCTAAGTGAATATTTGATGGATCTTTTATACACAGCACTAATGGACCACGATGTTCTGTGGTAGGTAACCCCATTCAATCTGTTAATAAGTACAGGGGTGAAAAGTGATAGCTGCACCCAGGCCCTGGAGAGGGCACAAAAGTCAGGCAGACAGGTATTCCTAGAACTTGGGTGATTAAATCTGTCTTGTGGTTCTTGTTTAATCTTTATTCTCAGTTTTGAGCTAATGATATGCTCGTGCTGCGGGGCGGCCTGTGGGGGGGGTATCATCGTAATCAGTATAACGGCGCCGACCTGACACTTTAGGTTACTGAGCACAATCCTGCTGACAGGTTCCCTTTAAGTATTTGCTATGTAAGAATTGACCAATTTGTGCACTAAGTACCTTAAAGGTAACCTGACAGCTAACACACGCTGCCTGACCCAGGGGCACTATGTGTCACACCGTGGTTGTATGATCTCAGCCAGGTATGTTTGACACTGAACATACCTTAAAACCTGCTGCCCTAGATTGACAGGTCTCTGCGTATATGTGTGTATATAGGCAAAGATCTGTCGATCCGGCACAGTGGGCGGGGAATAGCCGCCAGAGACCCGCCTGTCTGACTAGTCCCCAGCACGGCTCGATCCCCGTCAGCTCTAACGTATGTTTTCCTCTGATCAGAGGAGTCAGAAGTGTAAAGATAAGGAGAAATAAAGAATGATATATACAAATATTACTGCCTTATATAGGAGTTTAGTGATTGTTGTATTTGCACCTTTAACATTGACTCTATTCCCCGCCTTATTTTTTGGCATTAATTGTAGTCTTTCGTTCCAGCTCCTTTTCCATCCAGGCATGCTGCTGCAGCTCTGTATAATACTTTCAATATAATGTGTTTCACTTTTTCATGTAATTATGTCTATGGCCAATTCATGATTTGCGGAATATTGTTACTGTACCTTTGACCCCCATGAGATGCTGTGAATAGAGTCTCTCCAGCACCTTTGTTATGGTGTTCTTTTATGAAAAATACATTATTTATTAACAGTTATTAATAAAAAATTATTTAATTTAATTTTTATTCTTGAATTGAATGTACTTTTTTACCTTGGTCACATCCTCGTGGTACATTTTGTGAATTGAATGTACTTTTTTACCTTGGTCACATCCTCGTGGTACATTTTGTGAATTGAATGCACTTCTTTACCTTGGTCACATCCTCGTGGTACATTTTGTGAATTGAATGCACTTCTTTACCTTGGTCACATCCTCGTGGTACATTTTGTGAATTGAATGCACTTCTTTACCTTGGTCACATCCTCGTGGTACATTTTGTGAATTGAATGTACTTCTTTACCTTGGTCACATCCTCGTGGTACATTTTGTGAATTGAATGTACTTCTTTACCTAGGTCACATCCTCGTGGTACATTTTGTGAATTGAATGTACTTCTTTACCTTGGTCACATCCTCGTGGTACATTTTGTGAATTGAATGCACTTCTTTACCTTGGTCACATCCTCGTGGTACATTTTGTGAATTGAATGCACTTCTTTACCTTGGTCACATCCTCGTGGTACATTTTGTGAATTGAATGCACTTCTTTACCTTGGTCACATCCTCGTGGTACATTTTGTGAATTGAATGCACTTCTTTACCTTGGTCACATCCTCGTGGTACATTTTGTGAATTGAATGCACTTCTTTACCTTGGTCACATCCTCGTGGTAAATTTTGTGAATTGAATGCACTTCTTTACCTTGGTCACATCCTCGTGGTACATTTTGTGAATTGAATGCACTTCTTTACCTTGGTCACATCCTCGTGGTACATTTTGTGAATTGAATGTACTTTACCTTGGTCACATCCTTATGGTACATTTTGTGTTTGTTATGTGTCTTTTGAAGTACTAAAACCGGCCAACATTATTTGTGGACTACATTGAGTAATAAATCCCATTAAATAGATGTAATTCTGTTGCCTTGTAAAGGCCGTCCAGGACTGAATCTAATAGAAATCGACCCTGGCTCTACTTAATCACTTAATTTTCTGTTTCCTGTAATGAGTCCTTCCTTCGGCGGTTACATTGGTGACTAAACGAGTCCTCAGGACCAGTCGTTACATCGTTGTTACTGTCTGACACCATTAGATCACCAGGCCATTTGGGAGCTGGAAGAGGATGCTACCTGCCGACATCCTTGACTACTCTTCTCATTAGTAAGCCTCTGTCATGACGTGCATCGAAAGGCACCCAGGTTTTCGGCAGGTAGTAGTAAGTTTGCTTTGCGATGTTCCGACTGCCACTGGATCACCTATAAATATAAGGCTTACATTTTTTACATTTTTGGTGGGTGAGGCTAATAGCAATTCCATCAATATTTTGGGGTGGTCTTTTTTACAATGTTCACTGTGTAATATCTATTCTACTGGTCAATACAAATGTGTAAATGTAAAGAAAGAATATGTCGGCAGGTTTTTGCTATATAATCTGAGAGCAGCATGATGTATGGGATGAGACCCTGATTCCAGCTATGTGTCACTTACTGGACTGTGTACATACAATATGTGTGTTATCAGCAGTAGATTATCACTGCAGGACTAGGTGTCTTGTGGCTCCTAGTCAAACTCTACCCAGCTGATTTGCAAAGCACACAGAAAGCGGCCAATCAGGGGTGTGGGTGGGGTTATACAGAGCTCAGCATTCAGAGCTCTGCCAGATCTGCAGCAGAGAAAACTGTGATTGTATCACAACTGCTGCACCCAGTGTTACATCACTGGAAAAACTTGCTGATACATTTCCTTTCTTTAAATTTCTATATTTTAACAATTTATTTCTGCCAATTAAAAACTTCTTAAAAAAAAAAAAAAAAGACTTAGTTTTGTGTCCCATGATATTTTTTTTTACTTTTCTGCCGGTCGGCTGACACATACAGTACAGTCTAAAAGTTTGGACACACCTTCTCATTTCAAGATTTTTCTGTATTTTCATGACTATGAAAATTGTACATTCACACTAAAGGCATCAAAACTATGAATTAACCCATGTGGAATTATATACTTAACAAAAAAGTGTGAAACAACTGAAAATATGTCTTATATTCTTCAAAGTAGCCACCTTTTGCTTTGATGACTGCTTTGCACACTCTTGGCATTCTCTTGATGAGCTTCATCTCACCTCCAACTCAGCTGATTGAATGCTTACGTTTTGCTGATCCAGTTCATGGTTTTTTGTTTGTTTGTTTTGTTGCGCCATTTTGGGTTTTTACGACATGTAGGCCATTTTTATTTTTGGTTATTTTTGGGAGACAGAATAGCAGGAGAGCAATTAAAATATTTTCTTTAAAAAAACATATGTCATGGCATCCACTATGTGAGACAAATAACACAATAATCTGAAGAGGATGAGGCACAACAAAATACGATATTGATGTTCTTTTTCATTTTCTTTTGCCTTTATTTGGTGAAATGAGTTTATTTGTACTTTTTTGCATCCGAGTTACTTTTTGTGAAGTTATTAATAACTTTCACTATTTTTTACTATGAAAGTCATGGATCTTTTTACTATTTGTAGTCCTATTATGGGACTTGTCACTTCAATAATACTTCTGTAGTGCTGTATATGCTCCCTGCCGATCTTATTTTGACAGCGGTCTGGCAGGATCTATAGATCAGATCAATAGCATACCTGGGGGTCTTTTATTAGGTCGCCAGCATGCCATTGCAACCCATTAGCACCCCATGATCATGTTTCGGGTTGTAAATTGGCTTATGGAGGGAAATCCCTGTCTCTGTAAGGCTAAGTTCACACTAAGCGTTTTTGCATCCTTTTATAATGCATTTTTTAATGCAAATTTTCAGCTGCGTTTTACAGTACCAGCAAAGTCTATGAGATTTCAGAATACCATGCACACAGCTTGTTTTTTTTATCATCTGGATTTGGTGCTTTGCATGGAACATGTCACTTCTTTCAGCGTTTTTCCCCCACTGAAATGAATGGGTGGTGAAAAAATGCTGAAAAAACGCACCAAAAATGTATTTATCAGGTTTTGCTGCATTATTTGTGCCAAAGCCTGATTCTATAGAATAGGACTTTTTTTTTCAACACTAAACTTTATCAGCATGCACAAGAGACAAACCTTGCATGCCAAAAACACATCAAAAACACAGCAAAAGACTCCATTAAAAAAAGAGCAAAAAAACTGCATAAAAAAACAGCAAAAAACTACATTAAAAATGCAGCAAAAAAATGCACAAAAAAACGCAACAAAGACCAAGAAAAACATTTTTTTTCTGCAGCTTTTTTTCCTGCCAAGAGATCAGGTTTTGCTGCAGGAAAATCAACGCTAAAAAAACGCCTAGTGTAAACTTACCCTAAAACTGTGTATTTGCTGAACAAGGCATCTATGGGTTGATATACAGCCATGTGAGGAGTTTCCTCCAACCTTGGCTGTCAGAGCAGACGCTGAGCTGCCATTAGACAAGTACCCACTATCCATAGCACCATAAAATAACACATCGGCAGTCATGATAGGGTGGAAGGTAAATACAGTAAAAATTTACCGTACCTTCCGAATAAAGTCTATCCTATTGAATAAATCATCTTGCCTACTTAATAGACTGTGGGCAATTTCCGCTAACCGCAGCCAACACACATTTATATATTCCCACTAAATTGAGCGTATGGACTCAACCAAATGAATTTTGACTAAATTAAATCCATGAAAGTTTTTTTTTTGCTTTTTTTCCTTTCTGGAAGCTTTTCTTCCAATTTCTGAAGAAAAAAAAATCTAAAATGAAAATGTAAAAGTCAAGCTTCCTTACCCAGCTAATGACTTTGAGCAGCGAGTCTCAATCAATGCTTTGCCATTTTAAAGAAGCCGCACATGGATTATTAACCTTCGGTATCACAAGGGGGACGTTTATCAAGGACTATAGAGTGTTATCATCCGCAGACAGCTTTACTGCGGACGAACAAATATTTGATAAAATATAAACACTGAGCAATTCTCAAATCCCGGGTGTGTCGTAACTTCTCACTGACTTTTTACAGAGACAGGACTTTTATCTATTCCTTCCATGCTGTGGAGAAAGGCAAGACTTCAAGACATGAAAACCGTTAAATAAAAGTATAAAGTGAAGACACAGGAATGTATATCCAGAAAAGAGAGAGAGAAGCTACAAAGCTAAGGAGAAAATTCTCACAGCGTCGGAGGAAGGAAAAATAAGAGATACCGTAATTGGAAAAATAGTAGGCTTATGAAATTCAGCATGAATTCCCACTTTACCATGGGCCATGTAATATCTAATTATTATATTACATATAATACAAGATAGATAGACGGCCATCAAGGTAAAAGCTATGTCTGGCGCCAAACCACCCAAAGAACACCATCCCCACAGTGAAACATGGTGGTGGCAGCATCATGCTGTGGGATGTTTTTCAGCAGCAGTGACAGGGAAAATGGTCCGAGTTGAAGAGAAGTTGGATGGTGTGAAATGCAGGGATATTCTTGAGCAAAACTTATTTCAGTCTGTCAGTGATTTGAGAATGAGTTGGAGGTTCAATTTCCAACAAGACAGTAACCCAAAGCACACTGCTAAAGCAGCACTCGAGTGGTTTAAGGGGAAATGTGTAAATGTTTTGGAGTGGCCTAGTCAAAGCCTAGATCTTAATCCAATTGAGAATCTGTGGTCAGACTTGTAGATTGCTGTTCACCAGAGGAAACTATCCAACTTGAAGGAGTTCGAGCAGTTTTGACTTGAGAAATGGACAAAAATCCCAGTGGCCAGATGAGGAAAGATCATAGAGACTTATCTAAACCGACTTGCAGATGTAATTGGAGGCTCTACAAAGCACTGACTTTAGGGGGGGTGAATAGTTATGCATTCTGAAGTTTTCAGTTATTGTGTCCTATTTGCTGTTTGTTTCACAATGAAAAGAAAACCGAATGTTCACAGTTGTAGGCATGTTCTTCACATTAACTCATACAACCGTCAAAAAAAACAGTGAAATTCCAGGTTGTGAGGTAGCAAAACACCAAAAAATGCCAAGGAGGTAAATACTTTCACAAGCCACTGTAGACAGAAAACATGTCCTGTAGGTAAAATTATCCGCTATTCACTAATTATGCTCTTTATTAACCCCCAGGCCACCAGGAATATTATTAGTAGATGCAATTTTGACTCCTAAAATCCAGTTAAAGAGTTATTGCACTTCTTTTAGTTTCATGACCTACCATTAGGATAGGAGTAGATCTCCAGTAGCGGCCACTACACAGGTGTCAGATTTGCGCTTTTCAGCTCCCCAGCTACTAACATCCTGCTGTTGCCGGCACTGAGATTAGCCAGGACGGCTAAGGACCCCCACAAATCTTATACTGATGATGTGGATGAACAAAGCTAAAAGTAGTACCCTTTAATATTATTTAGTCACCTATTAAATGTTGGGGTCTTATTACAAAATCCACTAGTCACCAGGGACAGTTTTTCCATTTTTTTAAGCCAATCTTCCATCACAGGCACATAAAGGAGCACAATAGAAAGAACTATAGGGAAGCAAAGTGGAGATATAGTGTTCTCACACAGGGACCATCTTTTATCTGTGTCCACTCCTATATTATTTAAATCATTGGACCACCGAGATGAAAAAAAGTGGACGTGGCCCCTCTCTCAATGGCACCTTAGACAGCTGCCTACTCTGACTACTCCTCATCAGGACCCTCCCCCTTTTACATTTTTTATTTTCCAAGGTCATTTTATTAGAACAGTTTTGCCATTTATTTTTTTTTTAGATAATTCATTTTCAATTCCAGGAAGACATTACTTCTTGCATTTCTGTTTATAAAGCAGAACAATTTTTGATGAAGTATACACTTTATGATAAACTGGTACCCTTATCCCAACTCCTTTACAATTCTCCGATGATCCAGAAATGGAAAAAAAGGAATATTTATCCAACAAGTTGAAAAGAAAAACAAAACACTTAGCTGCGCACTTTGCATATATTCTCTGGCTGCGGCACACCGGTGACATTCTGATCGCTGCAAACCGTGAAATAGAGGAAGATAATATGAACCCCCCGCTGTGCGGCCAACATTTATATCCATTTCCTCTATTCGGTAGATCCTCCCCATTAATGTAATTTATTTGTATTTTTCTTATGAAAATATACCTGCTTCGTGGTATAGGTATTTAGTTCTTAAAGATATACAGCACCGTGGTTTCATGGATTGATCTCTGAACGCCTGGCTTAGAATAAATAGGTATTGAGAAAATTGCGGTATGGAACATTGACACAGCGTGAACTATATTGTATTGTGTTTGTTGTGTGATAGGAATTCCAAGATGGATCTTCCCACGGAATGAACGGTGAATAACTCATGTCAAAGTCACTTTATATCACAGGTGTACGAAATATTGCCATAACTACCATAGATCCAAAGGAAATACCCCTGAGGAAGCAAGGGTCTTGTATTCATGCTCATCTTAAAGAGGTTGTCCACTACTTTTTCAATGATGGCCTATGCTTAGGATACGTCATCAACGAAAAAGTGGTGGACAACCTCTTTAAGTGATTTGGACACCTTCGAGAGTATGTTTTAGGGTTTGCTTTTTTTTTTAACTAAAATGCAGGCATTTTTGTCTAAACATCATTTTGGGGGTTTATTAAACAATTTGGACCGTTTGGCTTCTACAGCCTCTATTTATCACAGTGCATAGTAGACTGAGTTGATCACAAATCAGCTTTGAAGATTGTTTGGGAAAAGAGAGAAGATGGAGGAAAGAGAGAGAATTATTTTTTTCTTTTCTTAGCAGTTCGGGTATCAATTACTTTCAATAGGAATTGGGTTATGGTGAAAATTCAGCTCTGGTACCTGAACCCAACTTCCACTGGTCCGCCCATCCCTACTCATTGACTGATTTTATTATTAAAGGGGTTGTGTATTAATATACAAGTTAATCTTAAAGGGAATCTATCAGCAGGTTTTCACTGTAATGTGACAGAAGTATGATGTGTGGAAAGAGACCCTGATTCCAGTGATATATGACATAGTTTCCTGCGTGCAGCAGTTGTGATACAAGCACAGTTTTCTCTGCTGCAATTCCGGCCGTGCTATGAATGCTGAGCTGTCTATATCCTCGCCCACACCACTGATCGGCAGCTTACTGTGTACATTGCATGTTGACAGAACACTCTTAATTAGTATTGAAATGGCAAAACACAGCCGAGTAAGTGTCATATCCTTGGAATCAGGGTCTCTGTCTCTTCATCATGCTGCTCTCAGATTACATAGACAAACCTGCTGACAGATTAATAAGAATAATAAACCAGCTTTGTATATTGCTCAACAATAGCAAAACGTTCCCTAGAGTACGGATGTATAGCCTCGGAGCAGCCCGGTGATTTATATGTTCATATGGTTTCCTAAACCTCAACATAAAATCATGAATAATAGATTAAAGAAATAATAATAGTGAGTAAAAATGAAAAAAAAATAATCCGAACGCAAACATTTGACAGCTCCATCAGTCGATGTTCCGGTTACTAATGTAACGGTGGGTTTTCTCAGCTTTGTCGGCGACACTTTAACATCAGCACCGACTCCGTTCCTGCAAAGTATTTTTTTTCTCCTGCAAACGTATTAAACCAATTAAGCAATTTGCCTTGTTCAAAGCGAAACACTCTGTTTTCTTTCAACATTCTGCGGAAAGCGTCTTTCGCTGTCATTTGTAGAAGTCTTGAATATGCTTTCTTGCCGAGTGTTGTGAAGAAGACGAATAGATGACGATCCTTGGCACAGCCAAGCCTGACTAATCACCGCTAATTACCTCTCATTCACACCCAACATATTGGAACAAGGAAATTGAGGATTATCATCACTGCGGGCTGGCACCTGGGAAGCCGATCTTCTGAGCATTGTCATACATTTACTATGACTATTTATACCTTATGTCTTATAACGCACTGGCTTCTTCTTTATCTACCTAAACACGGGATAAATGTTACTACACGGCTGGATATAGAACCGTAAACCATTTTATACCTCCCTTTAGCCTTAGTTTCAATAGTAGCATCTGTTGGTTCCTACCCATGTGGTGTACTTACTTTCATACAGTGCCTAATAATAGGCGTCGTCATACTGTGCGCCTTCTAAACAACAGTGCGATAAAGATGCCTGAATACATACCCCTTTATATACATTCCATTTCTAAATGAACCTATAAAGAGAATACAAATAATATGATATACAAATACAGACATTATTAAAGGGGTTGTCCGGCCTTAGACTACAAGTTTGTGGTCTCTCTGCGACTTTTGAGTACTCACTCTGGTGCTGGCGTAGGGGAAAGCGGTGTCAGACCGCCGGTATGTGATTTTTATGCATGCGGTCACATGCCGACTAGATGTGCCACTGTGAGCGAGGCTGAACAAGTCTAGTCGGAATGTGGCCGGAAGTATGTAAATCACATACTTGGGATCACATGACCGCCAACACCAAAGATTCCTCATAGAGTGACTGCAGACTTGTAATCTAAGGCCCGGACATCGACTTTAAAGAAACTAGATATACAAAAGAATCATGGCACATGCATATAAAAATAACATCTTGCTATAAAGGCAACATGTCATAAGCTCATAAATACAGAAAAGGAAAAAGAACCGAAAAAATGCGATTGATAAAATGGTAACAATGATACAACTAGATCGGTAATACAGATACCAGGCTTTAGGAGAAAAAAAATATAATCCCGTCCCTAATAAATCTATATGAAGACAATCAGTTGTGACAATCTAAGTCCAACAAAATAAATAAAATAAAAAAAAAAAAGGTTTAAAAGCACAAAATGTACAGATATTCGAAAGATTTACTGTCTATCTACAAAAAATTAAAAAATCAATTATTCAATCTTGGTTTTGCAAATGTTTAGAAATGTTGACAACTACACTGGCATGTAAAAGTTTGGGCACCCCTGCTCAAAATGACTGTTTTTGTGAACAGTTGAGTAAGTGAAAGATGAAATGATCTCTAAAAGGCCTAAAGTTAAAGACGACACATTTCCTTGGTATTTTAGGCCAAAAAAAAAATTATCATCTTTTTACATTTTAAAAACTACAAAAAGGAAGATGGGCCGATGAAAAAGTTTAGTGTCACCCCCTTTTGAAAGTATCACAGCTTTTAACAAGAGACAAGAGTATTTCAATTCTTGTTTTGGGGATTTTCATCCATTCTTCCATGGATAGATAATAGAGGGAAGCCCTCAGTTCAGGGTCTTCATCTCTTGGCCAGAGTATGAAGCAGCCCTCTCTCCCTGACTTGTCCTACATTACACAGATAACCAACTGATCTGAATGGGGATGGTGTAATACCTCATTTTCCCTTTAGAGGCACTGCAGGGAAATGAAACACTTACTGCCAGGTTTCTTCTTACTTTACAGACGATCACTAGGGGTCGCTTAAGGGAGAAACTTTGTGATCTGCTTATTGTGAGAAAATAGGAAGGAAAACTCTTCCATAAAAACGTATATATTTTCGTAATAAGATGCATACCTTACCAAACTTTTTTTTCAGAAACCATTAAATGATGGATTATTTTAATCTATTTTCCCCTGCTATGACTGTAGTGGCATTTTTTACCCCTTTGTATCCATGTGTTGGATTTTCGCCATACAAAAATCAATATGTAGCGTGACCCTCCCCCTCCCGGGATCAGCAGCGCATCGATAGCGGATTAGTCAGATTTCACAAAGTCTATTTACCACACGACCCTAGCTCATCCTTGACTAAGATTTATGGAGGTGAATGGAGAGGCTAAACACAAGCTGATGATTCACAGTGAATTTCAATGGGATTGTACAACATTTTTACTTAAAGTGGATCAGTCACCTACGAGGGTGAAGCCATGATGTAGGCAAAATTAATGCTTGTGTCGACAACATCTTACTATAGAAATGGAGATTGATACCCATGTGTGGACAGGAACCACTCTGCCACCATCACTGATTGATGGGTGGCATGGCCTTTGGACACATAACCGTTATGAAGAGAGATGAAGCCAACTTGGAGCCCCATCCTTTCACGAAAGGCAACTACTGTTTAAAGCCAGGTTCACATTGTGTTTTTGGCACATGTAAGCATCTCTATCTAGACTTACATCTAAAGCCCCTGAAAAACGGGATTTGGGCGAAACGGGTCATAAAGCGTAATGAAAAAAAAACAGTCATTTTGTGCCCTTTCTCACCTCCTTTTTGGCACTTTCTGCCTTTTTTAGGCGATTACAGACGCTTACTGTGCTCTGGTACCCACCTCAAAAAGACGACGACTGCCGAAAAAGAGGTCAGACAGAACACAAAGTGACTCCATCTGCTTCATTAAACTCAATGATTCTGTTGTCTGTTTCGCCCCTGAATACTACTTTTCAGGAGTTCAGATGTAAGCCCCGATGGAGACACTGGCATGTGCCAAAGATGCGATATGAACATAGCCTGATATTTGAAGTGTATGAATTTGATGGGAACTGATCAGAAAAAGAAGAATAATATAATCTAACACAGACTCGCCCCCTCACACAGCACAGTATGTAGAGACATTAGGCCACTACTGCCAGGTCTCAATGTCCTTTCATCAAACTTTGCATAAATCAATATTACAGGCAAATATAAGAAACTTTTTAATATATTAAGAAAAATATGATTTTTTTTCTATGTGTTTCTTCCCTCTCTTCCACCTCTTGAATTTGTTATTCACTCTGAAAAATCAGACCAAATTGGTCTTGGTCAAAGCAAGTTAGACTGTGAGCACTTTGCACCTCCTGTTATACTCCAAGGAGAAGTTAAGTGTGAGGAGGAGAACTCAGACTAGGGAGACACAGGGAGATCGTGCTCCAGCTTCAAGCAACTTTTTGTACCTCACTCCAGTGCTGGATTCACAGCCACACAGCTAAGTACTGCTATACAATGTTTTCTAGGCTGCTGCTGCTGCTTCTTTGTTATGTGCTACAAAGAGAAAACAAAGCAGGAATCCATCTCTGTGTGCACTGCGTATAGAAGACATGATAGCAGCTACAGTAGTTTGCACCCACCAGTTCAGAGGGAACAGAAAATTAGAGTTGAAACCTGTAGAGAAAACTGGTGAAAAATTCAAGATGCAAGTCATAAAATGGCCAAAAATACGGTTGTTCCTCATGTACACAATCAGAAGAGCTTATTCCGAAAAGTTACCTGGAATGACAGGTTTGCTTTAAAGAGTTCCTGTCACTTGCCATAACTTTGTAATTTTTTTCTACTGAATCTAGCATTGCTTAGTTCCCTATTCCTCTCCATTGGTGAGATACGGATCCTTCTTCACTGTATAAAAAAATCTAATCTTTTTTAGCCAAGTAGGAGTGGTCCTCAAGAAGACTCTCAGAAAGTAGAATACATTTTTATACCAAGAAGATGGGGTCTTATCTTAGGAGTGGAGAGTGGTACGGAAAAAAAACAACAACGCCGGATTCAGGAGAACAGCGGTATTTACACCAGAAGAAACCAATTACATTTTTTATGGCAAGTGACAGGTCGCCATTAATGCTTCATTCATATCTGTGTATTCTTTTTGAACATGGACAGAGGTGGCCCCACTTATGAGAGCCTCAGAGATCAGCCGCAATGTGTGGGAGAACCAGTCTATGAGTGCTTATTTGTCCTTCAGGATTATTCCCAGAGAAATGAGGCATTGCATGGTGAACATTGAAATCAACGGATGATCTATGTGATGGGCAGATGTGCTGAGAACAGGGACAACTATGTGCCGAGAGCATTTATTTCTTTACACAGGCTCTCCGCAGGCCATCTTTACACAGCTGCTCTGTAAGAATGAGATATATATTACATATATATATAAACCACTCCATAGGGATATCTACAGTAATCCTAGCCCAGAAGTTCAAAGCACACCTATATGTAAGTCACCATACATTTTCCAAGCTCACCCCCCACTCTCTGCAGGTGTAATAGCAGTTACCTTCCCGGTGTAACAGGCCATAGTATACCCTGAGTCCTGGGGTTAAAGCTGCCTAGGCTTGATTATATCCCGGGTATATTATGGCTATTATGGCCTATGCTATTTTCATAGACTTATTACTTGAACCAGAAAAACTTCAATCAGTAGAAATAGTAGACTTCCACAAAGATATAATGAGGTAAAGAATCTACCGCACTTCTCAGTAGTCACACATTACACGCAGCTGTGGGTCTGAGAATGATAGAAGATCTGCACACTTTACAACCAATCAGAGACAGGGCGAGAATCAGTGAAGTGATGAGATCAAGTTCTCATTGTATTCTAAGGTAAAAGCGCTCATCTTACTGGACAACAGAGTAATCTCAGATGTAATGACTGCCGTCGTTACCAGTCACATCGTATTGTAAGATCAATCTTCATCATGTGATTAAAAACACAAATACCTTCCCCACTACGGGGAAGTCAGGTTTAAGTTATTAAAAAATGGCATCTAAAATCTGTCTCATTTACAAGGGCTCATAAAATAGATGGGTATATTGTAGCCTGGAGGGGTATCGTTTTAACTAGGCTATTTTACATTTTACATCCCCCGGGTATAGTTTGGCCTGGGACAAACTAAACCCAGTTGAATCTGGACAGGAGTTAATTTATCCTGTATTACAAAACTGCATATTGTAGATCAGCAGGATAGAACTGAAGCATATCGATTTTAGGAGGATCCCCGCATATAAGGCTCAATACATACAGTACAAATAGGAAGATAGGAATAAGTGTGCATATCTCTGACTGCAAAACGTGAACTAAAAATTGTAAATGGGTGGTAATGTCATATAAACCACCATGCCTCCTCTCTATATTCTATGCCAAATTGTGATTTATATGACTATAGGGTTAACTTGAAGCGCATGGGTCTTAATACAACATTTGTAGCACGGCCCCTATTACCATATGATATACTACAGTATATGGATAAAAGTATTGGGACACATTTCACAATCGCTGAATTCAGATTTCTTATTCAAGATCATTTTCACCCAGTTTATAACATTCGGCCCCTCGCCTCCCCGGGTGTATAACATTCGGCCCCTCGCCCCCAGTGTATAACATCTGACCCCTCGCCCCCCAGTGTATAACATCTGACCCTTCGCCCCCCAGTGTATAACATCCGGCCCATCGCCCCCCAGTGTATAACATCCGGCCCATCGCCCCCCAGTCTATAACATCCAGCCCCTCGCCCCCAGTGTATAACATCTGGCCCATCGCCCCCCAGTGTATAACATCCGACCCATCGTCCAAAATGTATAACATCCGGCCCCACCCCCCATTTATAACTTCCGGCACCTCACCCCCCAGTGTATAATATCCAGCTCATTGCCCCCAGTGTATAACATCCGGCCCCTCGTCCCTAGTGTATAACATCTGGCCCCTTGCCCTCAGTGCATAACATCCGGCCCCTCGCCCCCCTGTGTATAACATCCTGCACCTCCCCCCAGTGTATAACATTCTGCCCCTCGCCCTTCAATGTATAACAGCCAGCCCCTCGCCCCCCAGTGTATAACATCCGGCCCCACCCCCCCGTTTATAACTTCCAGCCCCTCACCCCCCAATATATAATATCCAGCTCATCACCCCCAGGGGAAAAACATTTGGCCCCTCGCCCCCAGTGTATAACATCTGGCCCCTTGCCCTCAGTATATAATATTCTGCCCCTTGCCCTTCAATGTATAACAGCCAGCCCCTCACCCCCCAGTGTATAACATCCGGCCCCCCACCCTTCAGTGTATAACATCCAGCCCATCGCCGACCCCCAGTGTATAACATCCAGCCCCTTTCTTCCAGTGTATAACATCCGGTTCCTCGCCCCCCAGTGTATAACATCAGGCCTTTTGCTTCCAGTGTATAACTTCCGGCCCATCACCATGCCGTCTGCCTTTACTAACATGTGACAGATCGGTTGGTGGTAAAGAGCTCCCTGATACCAGCGCGGTCCTGTAATAGGAACCACTGGTATAACAAGTCTGTTCATAACATTACTTCCCTCCTAAATCTTCCCCCATCACTTGTGAGTGATATTATTTATAAGTGCAAGGAACTGCAGCAACTCAGCCACGAAGTGGAGACCCCGTAATGTTACAGAACTGGGTCCCCAAGAGCTGAGGAGTAGAGAGCAGAAAAGTCACCAACACTCTGCTGACTCCATAACTATAGAGTCCAAAACTCCACTGATACTAACATAATGGTAAACACTTCGCCCCCACAAGGAGCTTTATGCCTGAGCAGCTAAATGCAGCCTTACATCACCAAGCACAATGCCAAATGTCAGCTGGAGTGATGTAAAGCTGCCACCACTGGACTCTGGAGCAGTGCAGACGTGTTCTGTGGAGCGACAGATCACACTTCTCTATCTGACGTCTGATGGACGCGTTTGGGTTTGGTAAATGCCGGGAGAGCGTTTACTGTCTGAGCGCACTGTGACACCTCTAAAGTTTGGTGGCATAAAAGGAAGAAAATCATTGTTTAATCGTCTGTCAGTCTGTGGGTAATAATGATAACTGCATGAGATGTATAGATTGTTAGCTATATCACTGCTTGTGGCTTGAGAACATAAATCAATACTCTATAAATGCTTTCTGACTTATATATTACTTGTTTAATAATGTGGATTTTGCAACCAATAAAAATAAAACTTCAGGCATAAAACTTTTCCTGTTTTGACAATGCGGTTTTATAGCAGTTACAGCAAATGTGCCGCAGTTTTATTTATTACAGGAGCGTAGCTATCCTGTTATATCCTCTGTTATATGCTGTATATAGCGTTACAGGACAGAAAACTAAAGGGGCTCTATGTTTTCGAATATCTGGTGATATTTTAGAGACGGGTCCCCAATTTAGGACTCAAATATAGAAGCCGAAGAGAAGACTAGCTAGAAGAAGAATGTCTTACAGACAAGGTCCTGGCATGTTTGGGCATCAGATCAAATTTAACAGATTTTTTGCTATACCCCTAAGGCTCAGGTCAATTTTAGGTTCTGTGTTTGATTCTTGTTTGGACTAACGCAACAGCCTTAGGGTCATGACAACCTTCTCTGTTTTTTATCCCTCAAGAGGTCATCCATAAAAGAGTCTAAAGAAGTCTAATCCTAGGAAATTCCCTCAATGGCTATTTCCGATGTAGTTGTGAGTCCAAAGGACTTTTGGCGGCCAAAAGTCAAACTTTGAAACTAATAATTAAGATATATCGAAAAAACTGAGTTGTGCATGCAAAAACTTGTGTGGCTTGAGGGGCATCAAGCAAAGTAGGAGAATAAACATTTCACTCTTGGCAAAGTGAACGGGTTGGGAGGGTCACAAATTTTATAGAAATATGTAATCAGATAATTGCTTAGTGTTTAAAGCACACCACTTTTTCAGGAGCTTTTGGAGCAGAAACTGAGCGTAAACTCTCAAAATCCTCCTCAAAAATTCAAAGCTCCTCAAAAACTTTGCTATATAAGTTTAGGAAGAAAACTCAATGACTCACACAATGAGTCTTTTTGAAGAGTTTTCGAAGCAGAACTTAAGAGTTTTCAAAAAGAGTTTAGAGAATTTCCGCTCAATTTTTGCTCCAAAAACTCCTCAAAAATATTAGTTAAGACTATGTTCACACTGCCTCGTTAAGACGTTGAGTGAACCGCCAAGTTTTCCAAGGTAAAACCGACACTGCTGGCAATTTCCTGAAGAGTGTTTGCCGGTGGGTTTTCACTTGCCTTTCTAGTGGTTCCACCGCCGCCGCCAGCGTCTTTGCTCCATACTTTCAAAGTCACCCAAAGAATGAATGTTATTTCTTTTTACTGCTTCAAGGTTTCTGAATCCTGAAGCAGTTAAAAGAAACGACATACGACAGAAAAGGTGCAGAAAAAATGTCGTTTTGACATTGCTGAGCACAATGTTCATTTTTTGCGGCACTTTTTCAGGTGGATTCTACACGAGCTTAATATCTGGCGTGGAATGCAAATCTGTTTTTAAACCGCTCTTGTGGTCTAGTGAATCAGAGGAATCTTTGAGCCCTTTAAGTACTACTTCTGCACCCCACACTGCTATGCCCCCAGCTAATATAGGGGATTAACCAGCTCAAGAACGGGCCGTTTCCTCAGGTTTCTAACGAGGCACAGGAACTCGCCTACTGGGTCTGTTTTATCAAAGCTTTTTTTGGCTAGAATTCTAGTGTCAAAATTTTTGAAAAGTTTTGCCATTTTCACCCAGCTCCAGCTAAGTGGGCAAAGCTGGGGTATGGTGACCCTTGCTCGTCAAATTCATGCCAAACATTGGAGGTCTCTTTTTGAAAGTTTATAGAACATAACATTATGGTCGTATTATTCTGGACAACTTGTATTTATGAGATGGCAATGTCATTGTCACATTTTCTGGCTTGGATACTGGTCACGGTTCTATTTTGTTGGATCAGCATGTAACATCCAATGCAAACGCCGAGAAAGAACATCAATCAATAAGCACTTATTGCAGGAACCAATATCTTTAATCTTAGCGCAGATCGATTCGGAGTATAAACAAAGACATTTACTTTATAATTATTTTGCTATATTCCCCGTGACATCGACATCGTCTTCATCCTAACTTCTGTCATGCAAGATGACTTTATAATGTGAAAATGCTGCCAGCCGCCACTAGAAAAAAACCACAAGGGCAGCAAATTCTGAGTTTTTATGTCAGGTAAGGACATCAGACGGAAGAAGAGAAATATCCATAAATTAAACCTTGTAGGATTGCACTTTTTAAAAACCTGATAGCATCCAAATTCCATTATGCCTTGCTCTTGTGGAGGTTGAACTGAAGGAGGTCCAGCTACAGCAGAGTTAAAGGGGTGGATCGTAACTAATCCTGATTTTCACCCTAAAAGTCGCTCTATTTATTTTAGTTTTTCAAATACGGTTTAATAAAAAGGTCCCAGCGTTTCCCTCGCTAATCTAACTGCTTTGTTTGAGAATCCTTAGTACACGCTGGGATACTCAAACGGGGCTTCATCAAAGGGCAGAGGCCACAGACTTTGCCCCCACCCTGAAAGAAAGGGTCATAAGTGACGTGTGTTTCAAGGGCTGCTCTCTTCCCTATTCTACTGAGCACTGAGAATACATCAGTTGTCAATTAGTAGAGCTTCCTTCTTACCGTGCAATATTTTTCTCAATGCACAGTGACAGTGCACTCCTTCATAGTAGAGCACACTATCAGCACACTATCAGTGCGCATTGTAAGGAAAAAACACGGGGAGCAGAGACATGCCACACCTACAAAAGTGAAAGTGTTTCGGAGGCGAGGCTGGTCTCTGCTAGCTCTCTCCTAACAATGCTCTCTGTTGCCAGATCATCTCTTGTAATTAGAGCTGGAGAGGGAGCGCACTGTCACTGTGCACAAAGAATATTGCACAATAAGAAGGGAGCTCGTCCTGAGCATATGTAAGATTTGACAACCGATTTATGCTCAGTAGAGCAGGGACTAGCCCGGCCCCTGAAACAGATGTAACTGAATGCGCTTAATGTCAGGGTGGAGACAGAGGCTGCCCCCAATGATGTACCATTTGAGTATCCCAACCTGCACTGTGGATTCTTAACGGAAATAAATAAAAAGAAAAAACCAGGAAAGCAGTTAGATTAGAGAGGGAAGGGCAGGGACTTTTTAATTAAACCATATTAGAAAAACTATTATATTGGTAAAATAAATAGACATTTAGGATGAAAATCAATATGAGTTTCAGACCACCCGTTTCAAATTGTTCTTTGGGACTTCATTAATAAGAAAATCTCTACGAGTGCATAATAAACTCAGATCTTCTGTTTCAGATTGTATCAAGTGAGTCTGAGACAGACAGAAATCATGTCCATAATGCATAATAATACTTTTTACACACCCTGAATGGTTTGTAAAAAGGTAGCGTAGTTAGGGAAGAGATTTCCAGCTCCGATTTAAGCAGCTTCAATGGCAACTATTATAACTCATAAATATGGAGTCCTAATGTAACACTTGGAGATACAGAAAAGGCCATAAAATAAAACAAAGGTATTGCACTCAAACACTGTCTATAAACTAGCTCTGCTCATGGTAACCTGGCGGCACTTAATAGGACATCCACAGAAATGCTTTGTGCAAGTCACTACATCTAGAAGGTCCAAAAGGAACTCTGGTCTTCACACTTTTATCCCTAAACAGGGATCTGGTCTTACACAAGAACCCCGGGTGTTGGTTTCTCAGAGTCACTGCTGGCCGGTGAAGTGAAATGGCAGAGAAGGGTCATATAAGTCGAGTCAATACCAGAGAAACCAGAAAACAGAGTCGGGTCAAAACAATCCAAAGTCAGCCACTGAACAACACACAGAATCAGGGCTGCAGAGATTAAGGGGCAAAACTGTGGTCATATATAACCTATTTATGAACTCACAGAAGGGAGTTAATGAGTAGACCTGGATATACAGTATATGCTCTAGGGCTTGTCTCACAATGACATTCCCTGAGAATATTAGTACATAAGGACATTATCGAAGATGATCCCATTTGTGATGTACTGGGAGAATGGACAGCAGATCTGGCAGAACCGAGGTGTCCATGTTTTACATATACAGACATTTGTTTAAAGGGATTTTGAAAAGTCTGGCCACGCCAACACACAGGCTCTCCATGCATGTGCTGTGACGGTGACACAGCCGCGACATATGCAGCTGCGGTGCCGATCAGCCGGCGCGCTCCATGTATCCAGGTTCCCTTTGCAGCTTATTCGGCAAGCACTATAGCTTGCCGAATAAGCGGGGACCCGAAGAAATTCGCTCAACTCTACTCCTCAAGAGACTTAAAGCTGCCAGCTTCTGATTGCTTGTGCTACACATAGGGCTCAAGCCCCGCTATGTGTCACAGAATTGATCATCTGCTATGAGCTCCGGCCACAGAGCGGTGCTCATAGCAGATCGGCAATGACAACCACGGTGGTCTCCTGCAGATCCTGGGTTGTCATGCCAACCCATCGGCGCCCTGCGATGTGCGGTTGAGCTAGTGATGAGCTTTTGAGGCATTTAACATGTTAACAGCCGAGGGTGGATATCGATTCCACCCGCGGCTGTTAGGAGCACATGTCAACTGATCATAAGAGCTGTCTTGTGCCGGAAATGGTGCGGACTCAGGGGGAGACACGACATATGACGTATATATACGTCATCTGTCATGAAGGGGTTAAATCAAGTGTGCATGGACATTTTCTCTTAGACTACGCCTACTTGGCTAACAAGCCTAGATTTACATACAGGGAAGAATGGGCCGTATCTCAGCAACGAAGAAGAGCAGGAACAATAGAAAAACGTTGCCGGATTCAGGAGAACAAAGACATTTATACCAGATAAAAAAATTAGATATTTATAGCAAGTGACAGATCCTTTTTAAAGCAATATTTGTTTGTTTGTTTTTTTAAGTACTACACATAATGAGAGCAATTGGCATTATACTATAAATATATAGATTTTATATAATAGACTGTATATTTATACCAACGTGTATCACTAAGATCTCTATCTATACACACCCTGGCTGCGTGTATGCATGTTGGAATTTTTCCAGCACAGGAGAAGTAAGACGCGGGTCAGCATGCCGTCTATGGGTCTCCACTGATTGATAAGCCATCAGCCGGGGTCTCCTGACTCTCAGCGTGCCATGATGAAGGTGCGCCGGTGCAATCACAGAGGCTGATTCCAGCAGTTACAATCACTCCCCCCACCATAAGCAGCAGGGAGCTGAATACATATGTAGACATTTTCACCCTGTACTGTATTGTTACTGATATTAGTGCAGTCATGCTGGGAATATTTGAGCATAACAAGAACTCTCGTTTCCTACCGACGGACAAGCTGCACTGGCACCATTGCTTTACTGAAATCACTTGGGATGCAGCAAAAAAAGGCATTGAAGATCATGACGAGAACATAGTTTTGTCTCTAGACAAGTTAATCGTGCGTCCACACTTTGAATATTGGTGTTAATCATCATCACTGACTGTGATTTGTTACTGTACGAGAAGTAAGATAATGGATTCTTTACAGTACAAGCAGTAAGACTTTACTGTGCGAGTAAAGATACTATAAATTCTTTACTGTAAGAGCAGTGAAATTATGGAACTCTCTGCTACAAGATGTTGTAAAGGTTGATTCACCTGAATGATATTACAGGTTATGGGTACTAAATTCTAGAAATGGGACATTGATCCAAAAGGAACTGGTCTGTTTTATTTGGAGACTCAAAGGAATGTTTATCCTAATATGGGGTAATTACATTAGTTTCTGCCTCATAGGGTTTTTTTTTTGCCTTCCTCCGGATCAACACATTAAGATATAGGTTGAGCCTGACGGACAAGTTTTTTCCCCAAACCTTAAGGCAGTAGTAAAAGTTTAAAAAAAAAGTTTAAAAAAAAATCTGTATCTAATTGATCGTCATACATTCCATACCAATAGTGCAATACTGACTCCATGAGGTCCATCAGGTCCCAAAGTGGTGCTAGCACTATATTTTGCTCAAGTATGATTAAATTTGAGAAAAATTATAGTAGCAAAAGTAAGAATGCTTTCCAAAATAGAAATATTATTAGGGTAATTTACTTTAATCAATTGACAAAATGGAAATAGAATGAACAAAAGAAAAATCTAAACTGTATCAATATTTAGTGTGACTGCCCTTAACCCTCAACACATCACTTGTAACCAGATTTTGAAGGAACTTGGTACAGAGGTTGTTCCAAACATCTTGGAGAACTAACCACACATCTTTAATGTATTTAAGTTTTGCACAATAAGTAATACCATCATGGAGGTGTCTGGTTGGCTCCAAATTTATTCTGCAGGCCTGCCAATAACCCCAAACATACAGCCAATGTCATTAAGAACTATCTTCAGCATAAAAAACAACAAGGAGTCCTGGGAGCGATGACATGTCTACCACAGAGCCATGATATCACATCATCCAGTCTGTCTGGGATTACATGAAGAGACAGAAGGATTTGCACAAGTGACTTCCACAGAAGATCTGTGGTTGTTTCTCCAAGATGTTTGGAACAACCTCCCTGTCAAGTTCCTTCAAAAACTGTGTGCAATTGACAAGTACAGTCATGGATGTGTCAGAGGCTGCAGTCCGTTGCACTGCATCTATCTGTAGAAGGTCTCGGTTGTTTGCTTTGCAGACTAGTGGCTACCTCCCCCGATGCTAATAACCACACCTGGACCTTGGTGGTTATAACTCCCTACTTTCAGTTGGAAGGTCCAGGTGTTATTTCCTGTTTGCACTTCTGTGTTGAGACTTGGAGCTGTAGCAGTCTGCTTACGTCCTCTTGGCGTTTGGAGGGTGTCAGCCTGTCCCCCTTGTTACAGTTATCCTTGCTGTCTTTAGTGTTAGTGGGATTGACTAGCGCCTATCCTGTCCTTCCCGAGTCAGGGCTTATCGCCAGGGTCACACAGGGATTAGGTATCCTGCTCAGCGATAGGTGCGGAACCTATATAGGGACGGTAGGACAGACAGGGTGACGGTAGATCAGTTCAGGGGTCTCCGCTTCCCCCTTCCCTTTAGTTCCCATTCCCTTTGTGTTAGACTTAGTCTTTCCTACACTGTGCGTGATAAGTACCTAGAAGAACTGATGCTGTTTTGAAGGCAAAGGCTAGTCACACCCAATATTCATGTAATTTATCTTTTGTTCATTCATTTTGCATTTTGCTATTTAAAATAAACAAATATCACTTCTATTTTGTAAAGCATTTGTAATTTGTTACATATACGATATATAACCTGACACATATCTAGTTCCAGTTATGTTGGATTCAAGGATTTTTTTCTCTAATGTGTAATTGATACTTAGACAGTTTCCATACATTGCATATATTATAATTACTGCTCCCAGTGAATGCAAGAGAATATATTGGTTAGTTGCTACTTGCAGCTATTTGTATTTTTCTGTATATTACAGCACTGCATAATCTAATTTATTAATATACCGAATATATTAACTTTTAAATCAGGACTTCAGCCTAAAAATTTCCCAGTATCTAAAAAATAGACTGAATGTAAAGTATAAATATATAATAATAATAATAATAATAATAATACAAAAGGATTATTCTCCCTGTTGATAATGTACCTATTTGCACAGGCAGCTGACATTATGTGAGTCCTTCAGGGTTAAGTCTGTGCTCAGCCGAAGAAATTAATAGCCTCAAATTAATATTATAGTGTGAAAATCGCAAGAGACCGTAGGAAAATATCACTCAGGGAAATGCTGGCCCTTAGGATAAGTAATAGGAGCATTTCGAAATGCTTCATCCATAAGGCTAAGTGGATGCTGTTTCCAGCAATATCTAATAGTCTGAGAGTGATTGAAGAGTCAGCTCTGAGTCAATAGGAGCAAGCAATAGGGAGACTCCTGAAGAAAGGATGCCGGGATTTGCGGATATACCAGAACCAAACTCAGCAAGATTATTGATTAACACATGCCAAAGGGCAATGCCGCGTCATGCCGTGTCCCTTCTGAAATAACCAGACCACACACTAGGATGGAAGGCCCTTACCTCTGGCGGGCAGTATACCTGCTCAGGTCATATTACCTGTAGCCGCTTCACCACCAGGCATTTACATATCTAGTGTTCACCCATAAATCACTACCTATGGGCTCATTAGTCCAGAAAGCGGGACTTCCCAAACCCTCCATAACCCAAGTGAGTTGATCTGGGGGTTTGTAGGCTCATCCCAAACCATCCACCATAGTAACCAAATTTGAGAATTTCCCTCCGTACAAAAGGAACTAGGCCACAACTTGACCAGATACATCCCATCCCAAATAGCCAAGCTCTAACCCCTTAAAACAAGTTTCAATAAAAGGAATTACAGAGACTTGTGCTGCTTTTGCACTTCTTTTTATTCGAAGGGTGGGCACTTTTTAACTTTTTCTATTGCAATGATTATTAAGGTGTGGAACCCTCCTGCCAGGTATGACCGGAACACATGTGAGATGAACGGCAACAAGCTAGAAGTTGGTAAAGGACCTCAACCTACTCGGACCGATGAAAACTCAAGATGCCGCCACAATACCGGAAGTCAATAGGAGAATAGCTATAGGCAACTCAACAATGAAGTCAGTGGACAAGGTCTTCAAATCAAGGAACATTTCAATGGTGACCAAGACATAGCTCGTACATAGTTTGGCATATGAATGTGAAACCTGGATGATAAAGAAACGAGACAGAACAAGAATCAATGCCTTTGAAATGCAGTGGTGGAGAAGAAGGTTATCAATACCATGGATGTCAAGAAGAACAAACAAGTCAATTTTGGAACAAATGAAGCCAGACATGTCACCCGAAGCAAAGGATCAGCAAGCTATGACTTGCCTACTTTGGACACATTGTATGAAGAGAGTGATCACTGGAGAAGGAAATCATGGTAAGAAGAATAGAAGGAACAAGGCTAAGTGGAAGACCAGCAACATGATGGCTTGATACTATCAAGACAATAGCATGGAAAACCTTAGTGGACCTATCTAGGCTTGCACAAGACTGATCTTCCTACAGAACGCTCTTTGAGATCGAACCGATGGTCATTAAAAAAAATGCCCTCCTACGTATCCCCACACTGAAAATCTAGGAGATGTATATTCAGCTTTTTCCATAATCACATAATCCCTGCAATGCCTCTCTTTTCTTCTGAGGGAACTACCTCCGATTTTAAACCAAGGGTACAACAGGGGCAGAGACTGGCCTTCCATTAGCAGGACATGTTTCTGGCCCTTGACGCCCTTTTCCTGAAAAGTAACTGAAAATTAGAAAAAATGAAAACAAATTTACATATTTAGTATCACCAAGTGTGTAACTTTCTCAGCTCAATAAACTTCACTAATATTTATTCCACATGGCCAACACCAAAACAGAAGAAAAATAGCAGAATTGCTGTTTTTGCTCACTTCCAAAAAGGAGAATAAAAAGAGATCAGAAAAGTTGTATGGACCCCAAAATGGTAATGATAAAAACAAATCTTTCCACAAAAACAAGCCCTCACAACTCTATTGAAAGATAATAAAAAAAAATCAGGTTTGTAGATCATGGAAGGCAAGGAGGCAAAATTCAAGAAGGACCCTCTGGGACCCTAAGGGTAAATTTAAGTAAATGTATTTTTAGAAAAATACGATTGTCTTGGATAAAGAATGAAGTCACTTAAAAAGGCTGGAGGAGTTAGGCAGTATATCCCTAACAATCAGAAGCTTCAAAGCAGTAAAGTGGCTTTATTCTGTATTTCAGGCTGCCCTATTTATTTAAATTTTTTTTTTTTTTTTTAGAAAAATCTAATTTACATTTACTAAAGGAGTAACTAAACTTTATTTTTTTTATATAATTTTGTCCAGCATGGAAGGGTCTGTAACTTTGCAAGTGATTTTATTATGGAATTTGTCTTCATTTCTGTAAAACTAAATATATAATATCGGTGCCTTACAAATCCCTGCTTTTCAACAGTTTATTTCCCTGCCTTTAGCTGCATTGATATCAGAATACATCATTTGGGAGTACAGATGATGGCAGTGATGGGTCAGCAGCACCTATCTCCTCCTCTGAGTGCTGTTTATCAGAATAATCTCCTGTAGCAGCTTATCCCCAGAGTTAGTGAGACACAGCTGCTGAGCCGACCCATCACTGCCATCATCTGTACTCCAAATGAGCATCTTCTGATATTAATGCAGCAAAAGATAGGGAAATATACTATTTTATAGCTTTAAACTATTATAGCAATTTCTTACAAAAATTAAGACACATCCACTGATATAGTGATTTACAAAGTTTCATAACTTAAAAGTTTACTTACTCTTTATATTTCTTTAGGATGAACAGCTTTCTTTAGCAATCAGCTTCCTTTATTCATTTGTCTGTGTTGGTTACAATTGGGTAAAAGTTTCATTTTTTATTCTAATTTTCTATATATATACAGTATATATATATATATATATATATATATATATATATATATATATATATTAGAATTTCGTTTTGTATCCCGTGAGCCATTGGTGTGGTGTTACCAGATGTACAACTCTACAATGTTTTATCCTCAAATTGTTCAGTAGAATGGATGCATTAAACTGAAAATGTAAAGTTTTCCTGTGTTTTCCACTTTTCATCTTACGCCACACAGACATTGGTGACTCAATGGTCCCCAGGGGGTCGTTCGGTTTCAGAATGTCTCTACTGCGTTCCACAAGGCTTCTATCTATTCCGAGTCCTAATAAGTTCTTATCACCTGTCAAACCAGTTTCCCCTGAACTGTGATTTAGCCGTTTCTACAATTTACTTTATATCAGCCTCCGAAGCCCTATAAAATACTGTCCTGATTGCTGGGCAGGTAGCGATCTGCCGTAAATACTCTTTATACACAGCACATTCTCAACCAGATGATGTTATTTCAAACCCGAGTCTAATCTCTGTTTAATGGCTGTCAGGAAACAGAACTGGTCTAAAATGTTCTCAGGAAGTAAAAACAAAATATGTAATAAATCCATATATTATGTTCAGCTAAATGTCACGATCGTAGGGCGAGATAAGAGTGTGCATTGTCAACTACTGTACAGACTTGCTTATTGTCAATAAAGTTTGTTGAAGTGGGCGTGTTTCCTGTCACTTCAGTAGAACTTGCAGTGGAATGTCTGTGTCCGCCTCCAGCTCCTCCCTCTCCATAGAACTTTATGAGCACCAACTGTCACCTCCTATCTCAGTAAGCTGAAAAAAAAATCTGTCTTCATTTTATACATTTTACCCATGAACTTAGATAGAAAAATCAATCCAGGAGAAGAAAGAAGAATATTTCTCTGATGAGATAAATTACAAAATTGCTTATTTCCATGTGTTCTATTGATTTTATAAAATAATCAATAAAACAACATTTACAGCCTCTTATTTTATGTTCACGCTCAGCATATTCTTTGGAGGAGAGCTCGGGAAATACACATCAAACTGAGACTTTGATGGTTGCCCATCAGCGAAATCCATTAATCATAGGCAATAATGACGTCTGTTTTATGTACAGACTACGACAGTGATGTAACTTGAGTAAGGGCTCCGAACTATCACAGATGTTTAATAGTATTGGTATTCTCAAGAGGGTTAAAGGGATGTTTTGGGCCCCGGTAGACTCCACGGTACAACTGCAATCCCTGCAGCAGCTATAGTAACAGCCAATAAGCCTTTTGATATGTTCTAAGATGTCTAAATAAAAGAAAAACGCCATTATAGCCTATAGCTTTCAGGTGCCATGCCACTGTTGAAGAACCAATCAGAAGCATCCATCACCCATAGATTATCTATATATATATTTTTTTAAATTACACCATGCAATTATCACATTATCCACCGGGGGAGGCTATATTAGACTACTATTCCTCTCATTATCAACACAAGCAGGGTTACACCTCCATATAACACCTCCATATACAGTAGACATCCACCATTCACAATAGGCAATGTCACAGCTCACCTCTCACTCCTCCCTGCACAATGACCTTTGCATCATCCCACCCCCCATGTGATTGTGCAGGCCTTAGTACTGGAATAACCAGAGATTTCAGCTCAGAACCCAGGAGCTATGGCAGTAAATGCCGCGTAAAAAAATCATCTGAGCACCTAGAACAAGTGAGTATAATGTCATTTTTAGTTGTTGTTTTAACCCCTTGCCTGGCCACAAGTTTGGTGGGCTCATGCAAATTGAATCCTAAAAAATATTGGAATCGATTCTCTCATCTCCAGCTATACTCCACTATCTCTAACTCTGGAGGACCCTGTGTGTCTATGTATTGCAGGTGCAGCCCACTGATTTCAGCGGGAATTGTGTAATGCTTCTTCTCTCCTGCGGGGGTGCTGCAGGGTAACTGATCACTTGCTGCTGTGCTCACAGCTGATCACTGACGATTGCAGTCCTGAGCTTCACTTTAATCAGTAGGAGATTTGTTTAACAAAAGGGATGGAGTAAAGTAGACCAACCCTAATGAATAGTTGAGATGCTACTCTTTAAATAGTACCAAAAAAATACAATTCAAATTATTATGAATTACACTAATACAAATTAATACTTTAAAGAGGTTGTCCCCTATCAAAACTACAGAAAGCAGCCCAGTAACTCATCATTTAAAGGGGTTGTCTGGGACTTTAACATTGATCGTCTATTCTTAGGATAGGTTATCAATGTGTGATTGGTGGGTGTACGCCCACCAATCAGCAGTTCTTGGTGCCAGTGGCTGTCGGAGGTGCTCAGTTAAGGAGCTGCTCCATCTATTCATAGTGGCCGCGGCCGGTACTGCACGTTCGCCCCCTATTCAAATCAACAGAGGGTGGTCTCTATCAGTAGACGGAGCTGCTCTGGAATTGAGCACAGGGCACAGGGGTTCCAGGTGTCGCACCCCCATCGATCAGACATTGATGACCTATCTTAAGGATAGGCCATCAATGTTAAGGTTCTGGATAACCCCTTTAAGTAAAAAAAAAACTTACATTACTAAAAGTAAATATTTTCTGTAAACGTTCCAGAACTCAGGGAGAAAATATCACTCAGTATTGATTGGGTAAGTGGCGTTTGGCACGGCGCCTATTCACACCGTGCCTAGATTTTATTCAGCCTCTGTGTGTTTTGCCCGTCTTGGCCGTATTAGCTGCGTGGCAAAAAGTCAGCCTTGAAATTGATTTTTTTATTGAATACTTAATGTAAGGAGATAAGGGTGTGACGGAGATGTCACAGATTCCATTAAAGAAACCCGACGCTAAAAGTTCTAGAACAAATTTGTCTTTCCCTACATTACGCCAGATTTCTCTTTCACCGTTTCAGCCTCCATGTTGTGATGACAGTTTTGTGGTGTGTTTTACGGGCTGTTTTTTGTGCCTCCTGCCTCCGCCGAAGTGACCGCATTCTGCAGCTGCCTGTCGGCCCGGCCGTCCCGTGTGGCTTGTAAAGGGGAAGCCATGTCTGTTTTTAATGTATAAATATATTCAGATCGTTCTAAACGGATACAATCTTTTTTTCATTGAAAGCAGAAGACGGAATCAGCTGACGATAATATATAAAATAATAGTCCCGGATTGGAGCGCTAACAGAGCCTTTCTACCCAGCAACCAAAGCTCTGTGGAACAGATGGCGGTATGTTCATTAGCATGTCATAAACTCCGAGAAGATACCTGCTGGAATATATCACGGCCGGTTATAATACTCACAGTCATCGCACTCTGAAAACCATTTCCTAAAGATGTTAAACTACAATTCTGTATAAACAAACTTTGAAAATTAAAGCAGCGATGCAGCTACAGTAACTCTTTCCTGAACCGGACTCATTATATCCTAAAAAAATAATAAATAAAAATAAATAAGAAGGCAATTAAAATAGTAGGGCTGGAAACTGCTCCCTCAACTTCAGATAAAGAGACAGTGAAGACACATAAATCCTGTTTAATTAAAGGCGGCTATAATTCTTTGTCTAATTGCAACTAGGACTGAATGCGCAATCACGTACGGTGTCATGTAATCTGTCTGCATAGACTGCAAACAAACTTTCTACAGTTTGTCATTTCCAGGATTTTAATGCGGTTGTTAGAAACAAAAAATGCAGCAAATATCATAAAATGAACAAAAAAAGTACCGTACTTACTGAATTAGAGACAGGGAGGTGGTCTTATCTGAATCCATATTATTTAGAGGGAGAAACAAGGAGGCAGTACTATCTATGCCCTCATGAAATACAGATAGTTATCTGCATATACAGCTCTGGCAAAAATTAAGAGATCACCACATCAAAACCCACAAAGCAGGAGAAGGCTAAAAAGAAAATAGCAAAGCATTTTCAAGTTGCCCTTTTCTCAGTTTGAAATGCAACTAAGAAATGTCCCCTAACAGTAACAGTGAAGGTCAAGATAAGGTATGGAAGACCAAGCAAAATTTCAGTGAGAGCCGCCTGTAGGCTTGGTAGAGAGGCAAATCAGGACCCTCGTTTGACTGCAAAAGATCTTCGGAATGATTTAGCAGACTCTGAAGTTGTGGTGCATTGTTCTACTGTTCAGAGAAACCTGCATAAATATGGCCTTCATGGAAGAGTCATCAGAAGAAAACCTCTCTTGCATCCTCACCATAAAATTCAGCGTCAGAAGTATGCAAAAGAACATCTAAACAAGCATCATGAATTTCAGAGAAAAAAGGGCTCAGAACTTCAGGAAAAGAACATCTCGCCAACCATTAAGCATGGAGGTGGATCAATCATGCTTTGGGGTTTTGTTGCAACCAATGGCAAAGGGTAACATTTAAGCGGTAGAGGGAAGAATGGATTGAATGACATTTCAACAAATTCTTCATGCAGACATAACATCATCTGTAAAAAAGCTGAAGATGAAAAGAAGATGGCTTCTACAAATGGATAATGATCCTAAACCCACATCAAAATCCACAATAGACGACCTCAAAAGGCGCAAGTTGAAAGTTTTACTATGGCCCTCACAGTCCCATGATCTGAACATCATTGAAAATCTGTGTCTAGACCTCAAAATAGAAGCACATGCAAGACGACCCAGGAATCTCACAGAACTGGAAGAATTTTCCAAGGAAGAATGGATGAAAATCCCTCAGACAAGAATTGAAAGACTCTTGGCTGGCTACAAAAAATGTTTATAAACTGTGACAATTGCAAAAGTGGGTGCTACTAAGCAGTAACCATGTAAAAATAGGAGAAAACTCGGGAGTATAAAGATAGTAAATACTTTATTATTACATATACATAATAGTTACTTCATACCAAAAAATAGAAAACATGATAAAAACCAGGATGGTGATAGGAGTGGACCTTTGCCTAAGGATATATCCCAGTGTGCGCCACCCTTGGACTCAGCAGCGGTAAGAGTAACCTCGATCATTGTTATTTCTATGCCACTTTGGCTCATACATTTATGTACTATTATAGTAGAGGTCTCTTGCTTATATTCACATGCATGTTGGCCCTATGGGTGCTGCACACCTGGTGATCTCTATCCACTCCTATCACCATCCTGGTTTTTATCATGTTTTCTATTTTTTGGTATGAAGTAACTATTATGTATATGTAATAATAAAGTATTTACTATCTTTATACTCCCGAGTTTTCTCCTATTTTTACATGGCTTACATGGAGTTGGTGTTCTTTGGTGAGGGGTTGTCTGGCACTATCTAGTGCCATTATATTCCTCTCAGTATCAAATATGTTGCCTGGTTCTGGTATTATAAGCAGTAACCATGCAGGGTGTCCATATTTTTGCAGCTGGCCATTTTCCTTTTTGTAATTTTTAAAATGTAAAAGATGAAGGGGTGTCCAAACATTTACCTGCCGCTGTAAAATATATATATATATATATATATATATTAAGCCATACATATATTAAGCCCGCAAGAGCAGGGCTCTATCTTCTCTGTTCTCTAGTGTGTTAAATAATAATAATTACATATAATTTTTGAGTTTTTTTGTGTGGGGGGGCAATGAAAATGTTTGCTATGGGGCCCTGTGATTTTTATGTATGCCACTGGCAGCCGCGGCTGCTCTAGGGACTATTTTTCTTATTACAGCTTTTATATGATATATTTATTGATCTGCAGTTTTCGGGGTCAGAGTTCCTCTTCCAGAGCCTCGTTCTTTCCTCCTTATCTCTGGCATTTACAGGCAGCCTCCACTAATGCACACCTGAATGAGACATTCTTTTCTTGGAGGGGACAGAGCAGAGCACTCCCAGCACTTTCCTCATGTAATGAAGGTATTACTGCAAGTACTGTTCTGACTTTTGGAGATGTGTAATCAAAGAACAAATGTTCTGCTGCGCTGTGCCAATGGAGATCACGTATCAGCGCTGACACTGGAGAACTACGTCTACTTACTGGGCTGGAAACAGGAGGACTCATTGAGAACCTGAGCAGCCACACAACAAAAGTTTGTACTTTTTAATAAAAAGTAACTAGAAAGAACATGTTTCTACCTGCAACACTAAACATTGGACAACTTTATACTAAACATCACTTTGCCGATTTGTCTTCTGCTTAAGACTCTAGGATTATACCTTGCTGAACCTTTCACTACTCTACAGATGACCTTCAGGAAGGTTGCGTAGTTGAGGACCACCTTGGTAGGTTCTTTAAGGTGGTGGAAGCCTTTTTTCTCCACCTTGGGGACCTGGGAAAATCCAAAATCACTGTATATGGTTTATTTGCCGTAACTTAGATTCGCAGGAACCAAAGAGGGAATCCCTGAGCCCATTCAAGCCCTTGGACCCTTGTGCTTAAAGGGCCCTAAAGGTCCCTCTAATACATGAGACAACATGAGTGATAAAAATGTGACATGGTATGTAGGGGTTTTAAAACGGTTTGCATTCAAAGCCAGATCTTAAAGAGGTTTTTCGGAAAACTCATCTCCCTCGGCTGCAGTTTGTTTTATTAAAAAAAGGGCTTTACTCTTCCTCCCCTGGTCCAGTGAGACTCTGCTGCTGTTTCTGATGTCTATTGTTGCCTGTAGCGCCGACTTCACATCGACATTCCTGCAACCCATCAGTTTGCTCAACGTTACTCGTGCCATGAACTTACGCAGAGCTGCTGCGGTCAGTTATTGGCTGCAGGCAATCACAGACAGCCAGAGCAGTGGGAGAGACCCAGCATTGGATTTGGGGAGGGTGAGTATAGGATAATTAAAAAAAATAAAAAATAGAACCTGGGGAGAGGGTTTTTTTCAAAATCGGACAACCCTTTTAGTTAAGCCACATATTTATGCTGCGTTCCCACTGACTTGTTCATAAAACTTACAATATGTGTGTTGGAACTTTGGAAGCCATACTGTTGTGAATTTACCTTTTGGCTCCCTCTAGTGGCTACTAGTGATTTTACTCTGGGTATGTCATTCATCCCTTGTATGCTCACCTGGGTCGTTAGGTCAGGGGTGTTGCTATATAAGCTCCCTGGACCTTCAGTTCAATGCCTGGCAACGTTGATATCAGAGCTAATCTGTAGTGCTCTTGTCTTCTGATCCTGGTTCCTGTTTGATTAAGCTAAGTCTGCTTTCTTGCTTTTTGCTATTTGTTTTGGTTTGCATTTTTGTCCAGCTTGTATATAATCTGTTTCCTGACCTTGCTGGAAGCTCTAGGGTGGCTGGTGTTCTCCCCCCGGGCCGTTAGACGGTTCGGGGGTTCTTGAATCTCCAGCGTGGATTTTGATAGGGTTTTTGTTGACCATATAAGTTATCTTACTACATTCTACTATTAGTATAGTGGGCCTCTCTTTGCTAAAATCTAGTTCATCTCTGTGTTTGTCATTTCCTCTTACCTCACCGTTATTATTTGTGGGGGGCTACTATCCTACTTTTGGGGTCTATTCTCTGGAGGCAAGAGAGGTCTTTGTTTTCCTCTTCTAGGGGTAGTTAGTCCTCCGGCTGGCGCGAGACATCTAGCGATCAACGTAGGCATGTTCCCCGGCTACTGCTAGTGTTGGCGTTAGGAGTAGATATATGGTCAACCCAGTTACCACTGCCCTATGAGCTGGATTTTTGTACGTCGCAGACTTACTTGTTTCTCTGAGACCCTCGCCATTGGGGTCATAACACCATACCGGTTGTTATATGGGTTCCTTTCCCCAAAAAATATTTATAACACCTTTGTAGGAGAGGACGACTCCGTGGCCATATTAAAAGACCTTGACCTTATAGAGCGATGCAGCATTACAGAAGCCCAACACCTGGTTCCTATAATCTTAACGATAGGCCAAAAATAAAACTATACAAGCCAGGCGGGATCGGGGGTCTTGGCAATTTGTATATACAGCTTTCCATAAAGGAATAACACGAGGGATTCATCAGCGGGGGTTACTGGTATATTGGGACTGACTGCAGCCGGCTCAGCTACAAGCCGGCCAGGATGGACAAATATTTGGTTTCAGCGTTGACTTCCTCTAGGTTGGGTAACTGGATGCTGCACAAACACTTTGGTGTCGTTCTCCGCCAGATTTCCCCATGTACAGTATGTGTGTTATTCTCAATGTAAGATGACACAAGCTGCAAATTGTTTACTCGTCCCCCATAAAAGCGCACGGAACACCGTGAGGTCTCATTCCAGCATCACAAGCGAACTACGCAGATGTCCCGTCCCATAAAACCGTGCAAGGTCTGCATCTGTCACATAATAGAACGTTACCCCATTATACACAGCGGCAGGACCGGGAGACTGGGCACAAGGCACACCAGCGGGAACACGATAATCACTTATTATACTACAGATTCCATTTCCAGTGGTTGTTTAGAGTATTTTTTTGGCCTTAAATATCAGATTTCTCTTAAAGGGTATGTGTCATCAGAAAATGACCTATTGTTTAATCCCTTAACGACCAGAGGTATTTTTGGGTTTGCACTTTCATTTTTTTTTTGCTCCCCTTCTTCCCAGAGCCATAACTTTTTTATTTTTTCTGTCAAAATGGCCATGTGAGGGCTTGTTTTTTTTCTGGGACGAGTTATACTTTTGAACTACACCATTGGTTTTACCATGTTGTGTACTCGAAAACAGGCAAAAATTCCAAGTGCTGAGAAATTGCAAAAAAAAGTTCAATCCCAAAGTTGTTTTTTGGGTTGTTGTTTTTTTACCATGTTCACTAAATGCTAAAACTGACCTGCCATGATCACATCACCTGTATGTAGCAGAACTGCTGACTTGCTATGAGCACCGACCACCTGGAGGCGCTCATAGCAATCCGGCAGTGACAACCATATATGTCTGCTGGAGACCTCTGGTTGTCATGCCAACCCATCGGTGATGTGCGATCATGTGACAGGGTCACTGATGGGCAGGATTTCTGGTTCGCTTCCCAGAAGCGCATGTTAAAGTTTGACAGCGGCATTTAACTAGTTAAATTCCACCCGCGATTCCACCAGCGGCTGTTAGAGGCACATGTCAGCTGTTCAAAACAGCTGACATGTCCCGGGAAAGATGTGGGCTCAGCGCCAGAGCCCATATCAAAGGGAGGGAGTCCGACATCAGCGAACTATTACGCTCAATGTTGGAAAGGGGTTAAATCAGGTTTTAACCCCTTCACCCCCAAGGGTGGTTTGCACGTTAATGACCGGGCCAATTTTTACAATTCTGACCACTGTCCCTTTAGGAGGTTATAACTCTGGAACGCTTCAACGGATCTTGGCGATTCTGACATTGTTTTCTTGTGACATATTGTACTTCATGATAGTGGTAAAATTTCTTCGATATAACTTGCGTTTATTTGTGAAAAAAACGGAAATTTGGCGAAAATTTTGAAAATTTTGCAATTTTCCAACTTTGAATTTTTATGCCCTTAAATCACAGACATATGTCACGCAAAATACTTAATAAGTAACATTTCCCACATGTCTACTTTACATCAGCACAATTTTGGAACCAAAATTTTTTTTTGTTAGGGAGTTATAAGGGTTAAAAGTTGACCAGAAATTTCTCATTTTTACAACACCATTTTTTTTTAGGGACCACATCTCATTTGAAGTCATTTTGAGGGGTCCATATGATGGAAAATACCCAAGTGTGACACCATTCTAAAAACTGCACCCCTCAAGGTGCTCAAAACCACACTCAAGAAGTTTATTAACCCTTCAGGTGTTTCACAGGAATTTTTGGAATGTTTAAATAAAAATGAACATTTAATTTTTTTTCACACAAAATTTATTTCAGCTCCAATTTGTTTTATTTTACCAAGGGTAACAGGAGAAAATAGACTGCAAAAGTTGTTGTACAATTTGTCCTGAGTACGCTGATACCCCATATGTGGGTGTAAACCATTGTTTGGGCGCATGGCAGAGCTTGGAAGGGAAGGAGCGCCATTTGACTTTTCAATGCAAAATTGACTGGAATTGAGATGGGACGCCATGTTGCGTTTGGAGAGCCCCTGATGTGCCTAAACATTGAAACCCCCTACAAGTGACACCATTTTGGAAAGTAGACCCCCTAAGGAACTTATCTAGATGTGTGGTGAGCACTTTGACCCACCAAGTGCTTCACAGAAGTTTATAATGCAGAGCCGTAAAAATAAAAAATCATATTTTTTCACAAAAATGATCTTTTCGCCCCCAATTTTTTATTTTCCCAAGGGTAAGAGAAGAAATTGGTCCCCAAAAAATGTTGTGCAATTTGTCCTGAGTACGCAGATACCCCATATGTTGGGGTAAACCACTGTTTGGGCGCATGGCAGAGCTTGGAAGGGAAGGAGCGCCATTTGACTTTTCAATGCAAAATTGACTGGAATTGAGATGGGACGCCATGTTGCGTTTGGAGAGCCCCTGATGTGCCTAAACATTGAAACCCCCTACAAGTGACACCATTTTGGAAAGTAGACCCCCTAAGGAACTTATCTAGATGTGTGGTGAGCACTTTGACCCACCAAGTGCTTCACAGAAGTTTATAATGCAGAGCCGTAAAAATAAAAAATCATATTTTTTCACAAAAATGATCTTTTCGCCCCCAATTTTTTATTTTCCCAAGGGTAAGAGAAGAAATTGGTCCCCAAAAAATGTTGTGCAATTTGTCCTGAGTACGCAGATACCCCATATGTTGGGGTAAACCACTGTTTGGGCGCATGGCAGAGCTTGGAAGGGAAGGAGCGCCATTTGGAATGCAGACTTAAATGGATTGGTCTGCAGGCGTCACGTTGCATTTGCAGAGCCCCTGATGTACCCAAACAGTACAACCCCCCCACAAGTGACCCCATATTGGAAACTAGACCTCCCAAGGAACTTATCTAGATGTGTTGTGAGAACTTTGAACCCCCAAGTGTTTCACTACAGTTTACAACGCAGAGCCGTGAAAATAAAACATATTTTTTTCCCACAAAAATGATTTTTAGCCCCCCAAATTTTTATTTTCCCAAGGATAACAAGAGAACTTGGACCGCAGAAGTTGTTGTTCAATTTGTCCCGAGTACGCTGATAACCCATATGTTGGGGTAAACCCCTTTTTGGACGCACGGGAGAGCTCGGAAGGGAAGGAGCACTGTTTTACTTTTTCAACGCAGAATTGGCTGGAATTGAGATCGGACGCCATGTCGCGTTTGGAGAGCCCCTGATGTGCCTGAACAGTGGAAACTCCCCAATTCTACCTGAAACCCTAACCCAAACACACCCCTAACCCTAATCCCAACGGTAACCCTAACCCTACCCCTAACCTCACCTCTAACCGTTTAATGAACATTTTCTGACAGTCATAAGTGCCACGTATTTAAGTGCCACATATTTAAGTGCCACGTATTTAAGTGCCACGTGTTTCAGTGCCACGTGTTTCAGTGCCACGTGTTTCAGTGCCACGATATTTCAGTGCCACGTATTTCAGTGCCACGTACTATAAATACTATAACTATGTGGTTATACGTGGCACTGAAATATCGTGGCACGTAAATACGTGGCACTTAAGTACGTGGCACTTAAGTACGTGGCACTTAAATACGTGGCACGTAAATACGTGGCACGTAAATACGTGGCACGTAAATACGTGGCACTTAAGTACGTGGCACTTAAGTACGTGGCACTTAAGTACGTGGCACTTAAGTACGTGGCACTTAAGTATGTGGCACTTATATACGTGGCACTTATATACGTGGCACTTATATACGTGGCACTTATATACGTGGCACTTATATACGTGGCCACTGAAATATCGTGGCACTTATATACGTATATAAACGTATATTTTAGTGCCACGTATTTCAGGTTAGGGGTAGGGTTAGGGGTAGGGTTTTTTTTGTTTGTTTGTTTTCTTGTGTTTTTCTATAAAAACGCATGCGTCTAAAAACGCATGCGTTTTACCACGTTTACATGCGTTTTTTCACACATGCGTTTTTTAAAAAAACGCATGCAGATAAAAACGCAAGTGTGAAACCAGCCTAAAAGACGCTTTTTATAGCAAAAAAGTTTTTGCGTCTCCACATTTTGAGACCTATAATTTTTCCACATTTTGGTCCACAGAGTCATGTGAGGTCTTGTTTTTTGTGGGACGAGTTGACGTTTTTATTGGTAACATTTTCGGACACGTGACCATTTTTGATCACTTTTTATTCCGATTTTTGTGAGGCAGAATGACCAAAAACCAGCTATTCATGAATTTCTTTTGGGAGAGGCGTTTATACCGTTCCGCGTTTGGTAAAATTGATAAAGCAGTTTTATTCGTCGGGTCAGTACGATTACAGCGATATCTCATTTATATAATTTTTTTATGTTTTGGCGCTTTTATACGATAAAAACTATTTTATAGAAAAAATAATTATTTTGGTATCGCTTTATTCTCAGGACTATAACTTTTTTATTTTTTTGCTGATGATGCTGTATGGCGGCTCGTTTTTTGCGGGACAAGATGACGTTTTCAGCGGTACCATGGTTATTTATATCCGTCTTTTTGATCGCGTGTTATTCCACTTTTTGTTCGGCGGTATGGTAATAAAGCGTTGTTTTTTGCCTCGTTTTTTTTTTTTTTTTCTTACGGTGTTTACTGAAGGGGTTAACTAGTGTGGCAGTTTTATAGGTTGGGTCGTTACGGACGCGGCGATACTAAATATGTGTACTTTTATTGTTTTTTTTATTTTATTTAGATAAAGAAATGTATTTATGGGAATAATATTTTATTTTTTTTTTCATTATTTTGGAATATTTTTTTTTTTTTTTTTTTTACACATTTGGAAAAAAATTTTTTTAACTTTTTTACTTTGCCCCAGGGGGGGACAATACAGATCGGTGATCTGCCAGTTTGCATAGCACTCTGACAGATCACCGATCTGAGGAAAGTGCAGGCTGCTTCACAGTGCCTGCTCTGAGCAGGCTTCTGTGAAGCCACCTCCCTCCCTGCAGGACCCGGATCCGCGGCCATCTTGGATCCGGGTCTGGGAGCTGCAGGGAGGGAGGTAAGACCCTCGCAGCAACGCGATCACATCGCGTTGCTGCGGGGGGCTCAGGGAAGCCCGCAGGGAGCCCCCTCCCTGCGCGATGCTTCCCTGCACCGCCGGCACATCGCGATCATGTTTGATCGCGGTGTGCCGGGGGTTAATGTGCCGGGGGCGGTCCGTGACCGCTCCTGGCACATAGTGCCGGATGTCAGCTGTGATAATCAGCTGACACCCGGCCGCGATCGGCGGCGCTCCCCCCGTGAGCGCCGCTGATCGCGTATGACGTACTATCCCGTCGGCGGTCATGGGGGCCCACCCCACCTCGACGGGATAGTACGTCGGATGTCAGGAAGGGGTTAATGTATATTTTTAATGTAAATATTTTGTATGTGTTTTTTTCATTTTCCATCACTTCTCTTCCGTACAGAAGACTTTGCAGTAGTCTCATTATCATCTGACCACAACATTCTCTCCTTCACACTCACAATTCCTCCCCCATCCCAGCACACTCCTACCTACCGCACATTCAGAAATCTACAAGCCATTAACCCTCATACACTTTCAGACTCCTTACACTCATCACTGTCCCCAATCTCTTCTTTTTCCTGTCCTGATCTGGCGGTACATCACTACAACGACACTCTTAGAAGCACCCTAGACCAAGTAGCGCCCCTCAACCTCAGAACCTCCAAACACAGAGTGAAACAGCCCTGGCTCACATCGCAAACCCGATTTCTCCAGCGATGCTCTAGGTGTGCTGAACGCTTATGGAGGAAAACTCGCACACCAGAAAACTTCATACACTTCAAATTTCTGTTAAGGACCTATAAGGCCATGTTCACACAGTGCGTTTTTTACCGCGGAACCGCAGCGGTTTTGCCGCTGCGGTTCCGCAGCTTTTTTCCATGCAGGGTACAGTACAATGTACCCTATGGAAAACAGGAACCACTGTGCACATGATCCTGAATTTAAAAAAAAAAGCCGCGCTGAATAGCTGCGGTAAAAAAGAAGGAGCATGTCACTTCTTTGCCCGAAACAGCAGCGGTTCTGCACCCATAGACCTCCATTGTGAGGTCAAACCCGCAGTAAAACCCGCAGATCAAAAATATATCTGCGGGTTTTATTGCGGTTTGTGGTGCAGAACCGCTGCAGCCGGAAGTGCGGGGAAGCGGCCGGAAGTGCGTGGGCGGAAGTGCTTGGGCGGAGAGACATGGAGGCATACCGTCGCATGGGGATCGTGTCGGCCGTTTGATTGATTTGGTATGTGTGTGTGTGTGTGTGTGCGTGTCCCCATGCGACGCTAGTGCCACCATTGTGCTAAGTCGCCGTATGGGACTACTACTCCCATCCGGTATTAGGATGGGAGAGTTGTCCCTGTGTCCGGCGACTTAGCACAATTGTAAAGTTACACAAAACACCTACACACAGTACACATACATGACACACAGTACAGTACATACAACACATAACATAGAGTATATACTCACCAACAGCACACTTGTAGGCGAAGCCCTCGATCCTCCATGAAAAAATCCAAAAATAATAAACCAAATCCATACTCCCTGTCCGCAGAATCCATAAAACGAGTGTCCCACGCCGATCCCCTGCTCTCCGGCGATACACTGCCAGGAGCGAAGCTCCTAGCAGTGTATCGCGTACTGTTCCGGAGTTCAATGACTCCGGCGTCTCAGTTAACGGCAGTACAGCTGCGTTGAACTTTCCCACGCAGCACTGCCGTTAAGCGAGAGTGCCGGGGTCAATGACCGCCGGTAAACTCGCTCGCGCATGCGCAGTGACACACCGACAGGAACTATGGCTCCTGTCAGTGTGTTGCTGCAGCCGTGGAGAGCAGACATATCTCTGGATGTGTCTGTTCTCCATGGAAGATCTTCGTGGGATACGTGATACGTGGCACTTAAATACGTGATACGTGGCACTGAAATACGTGGCACTGAAATACGTGGCACTGAAATACGTGGCACTGAAATACGTGGCACTGAAATACGTGGCACTGAAATACGTGATACGTGGCACTGAAAAAGGTGGCACTTAAATACGTGGCACTTAAATACGTGGCACTTAAATACGTGGCACTTAAATACGTGGCACTTAAATACGTGGCACTTAAATACGTGGCACTTAAATACGTGACACTTAAATACGTGACACTTAAATACGTGGCACTTAAATACGTGGCACTGAAATACGTGGCACTTAAATACGTGACACTTAAATACGTGACACTTAAATACGTGGCACTTAAATACGTGGCACTTAAATACGTGGCACTTAAATACGTGGCACTTAAATACGTGGCACTTAAATACGTGGCACTTAAATACGTGGCACTTAAATACGTGGCACTTAAATACGTGGCACTTAAATACGTGGCACTTAGGCTATGTTCACATTTGCGTTGTGCGCCGCAGCGTCGGCGCCGCAACACACAACGCAAACAAAAACGCAGCAAAACGCATGCACAACGCTGCATTTTGCGCCGCATGCGTCCTTTTTTTGATTGATTTTGGACGCAGCAAAAATGCAACTTGCTGCGTCCTCTGCGCCCAGATGCGTGCGCTGCAGTGACGCATGCGGCGCAAAACGCAAGTGCGACGCATGTCCATGCGCCCCCATGTTAAATATAGGGGCGCATGACGCATGCGGCGACGCTGCGGCGCCCGACGCTGCGGCGCAGACCGCAAATGTGAACGTAGACTTAAATAGCTGGATAGAGCTGGATCCGCGGGCTGTGATCTGGCCTACGCTCAGCACTCTGCGGAGCGCTGTCATTCAAAACACGTCCACTCATTTTGGTGTTTAGTCCCAAAATGGAGGATGGAAGAAGAAAAGGGTTGGACAAGGAAATGACATCATTTCTTTTCTTTTTTTTCCCCCACTGCAGTTAAAGCTTTATTTGTGTCAAACACAGACAATCTGCAGAGAAAACTGCATAAAAAACCGCACTAAAAACCGCATCAAAAAACGCACCAAAAACGCACCTGCGTTTTCTGCCAAGAGCTGCGGTTTTTAGTCCTGAAAAAAAGGATTGAAATCAGGAACGTGTGAACATACCCTAACTCTGCCCTTCACCTCGCCAAACAGACCTACTACACCACCCTGATCTCCTCACTATCCAGCAACCCCAAAAAACTTTTTGACACCTTTCACTCCCTCCTCAGGCCAAAAGCACAAGACCCTATCACAGACATTTGTGCTGATGACCTGGCCTCCCACTTTATAGAGAAAATAGACAATATCCGTCAGGAAATCCGCTCCCAGACACCAAGTGCAATGACTCCCATTCCTCCCTGCATTTCCCCTGGCTCACTCTCCACATTCGATCCCATCACAGAAGAAGAAGTCTCCAAGCTCCTCTCCTCTTCTCGTCCGACTACATGCACCACCGACCCCATTCCCTCACACCTCCTCCAATCTCTCTCTCTCCAGTCGTCACAACTCACCTAACTACAATTTTTAATCTCTCCCTTTCCTCTGGCATTTTTCCCTCCTCCTTCAAACACTCTATCATTACTCCATTACCAAAAAAACCCACCCTTGACCCATCCTGCACAAACAACTACAGACCGGTCTCCAATCTCCCCTTCATCTCAAAACTCCTGGAGCGCCTAGTCTACTCCCGCCTTACCCGTTACATCTCCATTCATTCCCTCCTAGACCCTTCAGAGTCCGGGTTCCGCCCCCTACATTCGACAGAAACTGCACTCATCAAGGTGACCAATGACCTTCTGACAGCAAAAGGTAACGGTGACCATTCTCTGCTCATTCTACTCGATCTTTCTGCAGCTTTTGACACTGTTGACCACCCTCTCCTACTCTCTAGGCTCCAGTCACTAGGAATTAAGGACACTGCTCTCTCCTGGTTCTCTTCCTATCTTTCTGAACGCTCCTTCAGAGTTCTGTTCTCCGGCTCCCCTTCATCTCCTCTTCCTCTCACTGTCGGGGTACCTCAGGGCTCAGTCCTCGGCCCCCTTCTCTTCTCCCTCTACACGGCCCCAATTGGACAGACCATCAGCAGATTTGGCTTTCAGTACCATCTTTATGCTGATGACACACAACTATACACGTCATCCCCTGACCTTACCCCCGCTGTACTACAGAACGCCACTGACTGTCTGTCTGCAGTCTCTGACATCATGTCCGCTCTCTATCTGAAACTCAACCTCTCCAAAACTGAACTACTTCTGCTCCCGCCTTCTACTAACCTCCCTAAATCTGACATTTCCCTCTCCGTGGGTGGCACCATAATAACACCTAGGCAGCAGGCACGCTGTCTGGGTGTTATGTTTGACTCCAATCTCTCCTTCACCTCCCACATACAATCTCTTGCCCGCTCGTGCCGCTTACACCTAAAGAACATCTCTAGAATCCGCCCTTTTCTCACCATGGAAACAACAAAAACCCTCAATGTCGCCCTGATCCACTCCCGCCTGGACTACTGTAATGCTCTATTAGGCTACGTTCACATTCGCGGCTAGCGCCGCAGCGTCGGGCACCGCAGCGGCGCTGCATGCATCATGCGCCCCTATATTTAACATGGGGGCGCATGGACATGCGGTGCACTTGCTTTTTGCGCCGCATGCGTCCCTGCGGCGCCCGCGTCGGGGCGCAGAGGACGCAGCAAGTTGCATTTTTGCTGCGTCCAAAATCAATGGAAAAAAGGACGCATGCGGCGCAAAAAGCAGCGTTGTGCATGTGTTCACATTTGCGCTGTGCGTTGCGGCGGCGACGCTGCGGCGCACACCGCAAATGTGAACGTAGCCTTAATTGGCCTCCCCCTCACGCGACTTTCCCCTCTCCAGTCTATCCTTAATGCAGCAGCCAGGGCCGTCCATCTGGCTAATCGTTACTCGGACGCGTCCGCTCTTCGACAGTCGTTACACTGGCTGCCCATTCACTACAGGATACAATTCAAAGTACTTGTTCTCACCCACAAAGCTCCCCACAGTGCGGCACCCCCTTACATCTCCTCCCTCATTTCTGTCTATCGGCCTAGCCGACCGCTGCGCTCTGCAAACGACTTTCGACTAACCTCTGCACTAATCCGTACCTCCCACTCCCGCCTCCAAGACTTCTCCCGTGCTGCGCCAATCCTCTGGAATGCTCTACCCCAAGATATTAGGACCATCCACAACTTGCATAGTTTTAGGCGCTCCCTCAAAACTCATTTGTTCAGAGCAGCCTATCACGTTCCCTAATCAAACTCATTTTATGTTTGTGTGTGTAGCCCCATTCACTATCTCCATCTACCCCCCACCCCCTGAAGACGGCTGGACCATCATTGTAAATACATCATTGTAAATACACACCTGTACCTTGTACCTGTATCTCCCCCACTTCATTGTAGATTGTAAGCTCTCACGAGCAGGGTCGTCTCATTTTGTCTTATTTTTTGCTTTATTACTGTATTGTTAACATTGCTACCTATGACTGTTGTGTTTGAAACTGTTAAACTGTAAAGCGCTGCGGAATATGTTGGCGCTATATAAATAAAGAATATTATTATTATCTCAGACAGGATTACAATGAAAATTGACACTGCTATATATTGTAAATAACACATTATCCACCATTCATAATAGATGATGTTACAGCTTACCTCCTCCTCCTCTTGTACAATGACTGGTAACTATCTATAATCTGTAGATAAAACAGGATTCATAGGTTATATCATAGCTCACCTCCTCCTCCTTCACAATGACTGATAACACCTCTATATACAGTAGATAACAGGATCCACCATTCACAATAGGTGATTTCACAACTCACCTCATTCTCCTGTACAATAACTGATAACATACAGTAGGATCCACCATTCATAATAGGTGATGTCACAACTCACCTCCTCCTCCTGTACAATGACTGATAACACCTTTATATACAATAGATAACACAGGAGCCACCATTCACAATAGGAGATGTCACAGCTCACCTTTCCTCCTGTACAATGACTGATAACACCTCTATATACAGTAGATAACACAGGATCCACCATTCACAATAGGTGATGTCACAACTCTCCTCCTCCTCCTGTACAATGACTGATAACACCCCTATATACAGTAGATAATACAGGATCCCCCATTCACAATAGGTGATATCATAGCTCACCTCCTCCTGTACAATGACTGATAACACATGATCCACCATTCACAATAGGTGATGTCACAACTCACCTTCTCCTCCTGTACAATGACTGATAACACCTCTATATACAGTAGATAACACAGGATCCCCCATTCACAATAGGTGATGTCACAGCTCACCTCCTCCTCCTGTACAATGACTGATAACACCTTTATATACAGTAGATAACACAGGGTCCACCATTCACAATAGGTGATACCACAGCTCACCTCCTCCTCTTTCCTTCACAATGACCTTTGCTCTGATAAGAGTATGCTTATTATGTGTTTCCATAGAACTCAGCAGTAGTTCGGTTTATTGCTGCTAATGTGCGTATCCCCAGCAAGAAGAAGGAATATCATATTATACTTAGTTGTTGATGAGAAAATTGTTTTTGTTTATTTTATTTAAATTTCGTCATATAAAAAAGACTAATATAAAAAACTAGATGGTGGCCCGATTCTAACGCATCGGGTATTCTAGAATATGCATGTCCACGTAGTAGTATATTGCCCAGTGACATAGTATATTGCCCAGTGACGTAATATATTGCACAGCCACGTAGTATATTGCACAGTTACGTAGTATATTGCCCAGTGATGTAGTATATTGCCCAGTTACGTAGTATATTGCCCAGTTACGTAGTATACAGCATAGAGCCACGTAGTATATTGCACAGCGACGTAGTATACAGCACACAGCCACGTAGTATATTGCCCAGCCACGTAGTATATTGCCCAGCCACGTATGTCACAGGTTGAAAAATAAAAAATAAACATACTCACCTTCCGAGGGGCCCCTTGTAGTCCTGTCGCCTGTGTTCGGTTCAGGCGGCAGCTTCCGGTCCGAGGGTGTGATGACGTCGCGGTCACATGACCGTGACATCACGGCAGGTCCTTCTCGCGTAGGCGCGCAGGGCCTGCGATGACATCGCGGTCACATGACTGTGACGTCATGGCAGGTCCTTCTCGCGCAGGCACGCAGGGCCTGTGATGACGTCGCGGTCACATGACCGTGACGTCATGGCAGGTCCTTGTCGCACACCAACTTAAGCACCGGAACCTGCCGCTTGCATGGACCGGTCACCGGAGCGTCGGAAAGGCGGCGGAAGGTGAGTATATAATGATTTGTTTGGGTTTTTTTTTATTATTTTTAACATTAGATGTTTTTACTATTGAGGCTGCATAGGCAGCCTCAATAGTAAAAACTTGGTCACACAGGGTTAATAGCGGCGGTAGCGGAGTGAGTTACCCGCGGCATAACGCGGTCCGTTACCGCTGGCATTAACCCTGTGTGAGCCATGACTGCGGGGAGTATGGAACGGGCGCGGGGCAGTGACTGCAGGGGAGTAGGGAGGGACTAATCGGACTGTGCCCGTCGCTGATTGGTTGCGGCAGCCATGACAGGCTTCTTAGTAATAAAAATAGCATAAAAAATGTAGTTTAAACAAAGGACACACTGCACATTACATTTAAAAATGTTCTCCAGGGTAAAACGAAAAAAAAAATTATTATTTTTTTTTTAAGTAAAAATCTTAGCAGCAAATATTCCCATCCATCAGTCCGGGACGAATCTTTGAACTGATAAAAAATACTTATTCAATAATAACTGGCTATGAGAAGGGTATCATTTGCTTGACCACAATCAGAAGAGTGCGGCTCGTCATGCCGGGCAGTAATTACAGTGCCGTGATACAATGGGAAGTTCTCAGACGGATTCTTTGTCTTACAGCAGACATTGCAATTTACTGAAAACCTTTTGAACTTCAGAATCCCAAGTCGTTCCATCAGTATGATATATGATCAGACAGCTGAAATCTGCTCTTGGTTCTGGTATGATCCGCCAAGGCAGCAATCTAAGGTTTATGACTTGTATAAGTTATTTTATACATCCCCTAAGAGATTTCTATCTCCTGGCTGACTCTAAAAATTCACACCAAATTTTGGTCCTCATTTTAAGAAGTTCTTATCCTCTTTCTTAGGTAAACAGGACGTTCTGTTGTAGTTTGTTATACTCATGTTCAGTTATGTAAGGTTTTCTCACGTAACACTAAAAAGTCAACATGTTGGTGAGAGGAGACCGTTGATGGCGGAACTGCCGTGGTCCTCCAATGCAGAGTTTGGGTGGGTACCCCTCCGTAAAATCTAAAGGGTTTGTGTTGACTTTGAATTTGGCAACTCAATCACCGATGAATGACTAGAACAGGTTGTATGTTTTGGCAAACGTATTGTCAGTAGGTTCAGATTGTGTACTAATTGCAAGAAAAACAGTATCTAGATGCCTCCTATAATAAAGGGGTCAACAGAAAATGCTAAAATTTGCCAACAGGAGAGGGTTCCAGTTATCGGACAAAGGGGGTCCCATGACCAACAGGTGAACTTCCTATATCCAGATACAGATTGATAAGAAAGTTCTCTCCATTTAAGTCTACAGGCGTTTTGGAAAAAGTTGAGCAAGCCTTGATGAGCGGACCTTTCTTCTCCAAATAAGTGAGGTGGGGTCCTATGGAAATGCCATAAATGTCTAAGATGGCAAAATCTTTTTAATAAGAAACCTTTTAATTCACTAAAGATTGAATAATTGTGTGGCCTGAATAGGTTGTTTTTGACATTTGGAGGAGTCATCATCAGGCATCGCCATCGACAAACACTTTCCCACAGCCTGATATAAGCGTAAGATCACATATTGGGCAACAATGGAGAAGACTCAGATTCCAATGATCAAGGAGAGCCCTCAATTGTATTAAAGGAACTCTAGAGCAGGATGACTATCAAAACCAAGGTGATTGGCGACCCCTTGGCGTGGCCAAATATTTAAGTTCACCTTCCCACCTGCTTGTTTTCTCTCTAGATCCACCACCCACTCTCTTCTTGGCTTCATAAAGCCAGAGAAGAACAAGACAGATGATAAACAAGTAGGTGGGAAGGTGCACTTAAATGTTTGGCCGCACCAAGGGTGCTCCGAGCACCTGTACTTGGTTTGAACAGTCATTCTGTGCTGACAGAGTCCCTTTAATGACTGAAGTGTGCAGGCAGAATATACTGGTACACATAAATATTTATGTTGTAATTTAAAAAATAATAAAAAAAAATTTAAAAAATATATTTTTAAAAATATGTTACCCAAATTTTGTATCCTCTTCACGACATGTGCCGTACTAGTACGGGGCATGTCGTGTCTTCCCTTTTATGTGGGCTCTGGCGCTGAGCATACATCTTTCCCGACACATGTCAGCTGTCATGTGCTCCTAACAGCCGCGGGTGGAATCACGGTCCACTCGCAGATGTTAACCCGCTAAATGCCGCTGTCAATCGCTGACAGCGGGTCACATCACTTTTTGTTCAAAAGTCCAACTCGTCCCGCAAAAAAACAAACCCTCACATGGCCATATTGACGGAAAAATAAAAAAGTTATGGCTCTGGGAAGAAGGAGAGAGAAAAACAGAAAAAAACTTAATAGTCGTTAAGGGGTTAAGATAGATGTTATAAAAAAAAATAAAAGCATACACCCTAACAAGACGGTATCCCTGTAAACGACCCTCCATGTACTATGAATATATCCATATATTATAGGTCTGCAACAAACAAAATAAAAAAAATAAATTAATAATAAATGGCGGAATGTTATCATATTCTCTTGCGCAAGATCCAGTCCGCTGTAAACTTGCCAAGATTTTTTTTTTTTTTTTTTTTAATGGGCCTGTTCTCCATTAAGATAATGTAAATTTGAACATATGTTAGAATTAATATTTCGCATCTTTGCCAAACCACTATTTCGGTGAATTAGAAGTGTCCTTTCTTAGTTAAACATTTTACGGTAATTACCGGTTTTGTAGGTCAGCGGATGACGTTGTATATTATGTTCAATTGTCATCATGGAAAACGGAGCAAAAAGGGACCTTATTATCCACAAGAGCCCTTGAAATTGAAGCTTCACTTATCGAAACTGAGATTAACTCTTTTACTGCGCACGTCCTTCAATTTCGCATCTTCAGTCTTCTTAAGAAATAATCGCTCCATCTTGACTCTTGTAAATATTTGTAGTCACATTTACTATTTTAACGGAAAATAAAAATAATAATAAAAATATAAATAAAAACAATAAATAATACATTATATATAATTTGAAATATAGCCTGTCTGCTGGTAAAGGTGAAGATTTCTCAATATTGATGCTAAAATAATACTCAAGGGTCCGGCGAACTGAACTTGGATCAGTTTAGTATTTTTAAGGTTTTATCGTAATCTAAATTTCGGTCACTTGAATTAAGTTTCAATGTTACATGTAGTTTTAAAATTTATTGGCAGTGTTTTTTATATATATTTTATTTGTCTTTATGCTAAAAAAAAATCTGAATGAACATTCTATAAATTCCTTAAAGTAAGAGAACTTTGTACTTAATATACCTCTAAAATCAACATCCCATAAAACACTAAGTTCTATTTAAAAAACACCTAGTAAGAATATGCGTACACAATGGTTTTTGAGGAGTCTATTAAAGTGGGTTTAGTTTTGTAAAGCGCCTGAAAAATCATTCAAAAATAGCTTGAAAGACTCTTAATTTCTATTGTAAACTGACGGCCATTTATATTTAGTCTTTTGAGCATTTTTCTTTCGCTTCAGGTTTTGAAAAACGCCTGAAGGTAAAAAAAAGAATATATAAAGTGCACGTCCTTTATGGAAAATGCTCCAAACTAGGGACTGTCAAATCAAAAGGCTGCAAAAAAAAAAAAAAAAAAACACTGGAAAAAAATTTCTGCAAAACGTTTTTCTCCGTGGTGTGATAAGATTACCTCTGATGGAAGTCTAGGTTTGGTGAATGCCAGGAGAACGTTACCTGCCTGACTGCAATGTGCCCACTTTAAAGTTTGGGGGAGAATAGTTTGGGTTCATGTGTTCAATGCTGTGTTCAGGGGTCGGCCTCTGCACCTTAGTTCCAGTAAAAAGAAATCTTAATCCTTCAACACAAGACATTTTTACCATTGTAGCTTCCAGTCTTGTGGGAACAGATTGGGAAAGGCCTTTTTTGTCCCCTGGGCCTGTGCACAGTGCATATAGCAAGGTCCGAGGCTGGAGGAGTTTTGTGGAAGAATATGACCGGCCGCAATGAACCCAGACCTCAACCCCATCTAACACCTTCGGGATCAATTACAATGGATATTATGAGCCCGGCCTCTCCCCCAACATCAGTGTCTGACTTCACAAATGCTTTTCTGGGTGAAGGTGTAAAAAATCCCCTAAAATCTTGTAAAAAAAAGAGTGGAAGTTGTTACAGATACAATAGGACCTACTTAATACCTATGGATGTAAAACGGTTCCTGAATACATATGGATGCAAAATAGGAGCTCATAAAAGCTCATGAATACATATGGATGTAAAATAGGAGGTCAAAAAAGCTCCTGAATACCTATGGATGTAAAATAGGAGGTCATAAAAGCTCCTGAATACCTATGGATGTAAAAGAGGAGGTTTAAAGGCTCCTGAATACCTATGGATGCAAAATAGGAGGTCATAAAAGCTCCTGGATACCTATGGATGTAAAATAGGAGGTCATAAAAGCTCCTGAATACCTATGGATGTAAAACAGGAGGTCATAAAAGCTCCTGAATACCTATGGATGTAAAACAGGAGGTCATAAAAGCTCCTGAATACCTATGGATGTAAAACAGGAGGTCATAAAAGCTCCTGAATACCTATGGATGTAAAATAGGAGGTCATAAAAGCTCCTGAATACCTATGGATGTAAAATAGGAGGTCATAAAAGCTCCTGAATACCTATGGATGTAAAACAGGAGGCTTAAAAGCTCCTGAATACCTATGGGTGTCAAAGAGGAGGTCATAAAAGCTCCTGAACACCTATGGATGTAAAACAGGAGGACATAAAAAATCCTGAATACATATGGATGTAAAATAGGAGGTCATAAAAGCTCCTGAACACCTATGGACGTAAAACAGGAGGACATAAAAAATCCTGAATACATATGGATATAAAATAGGAGGTCATAAAAGCTCACAAATACCTATAGCTGCAAAATAGGAGGTCATAAAAGCTCACAAATATCTATGGATGTAAAATAGGAGGTCATAAAAGCTACCGAATACCTATGGAGGTAAAATTGGAGGTCATAAAAGCTCCTGAATATCTATGGATGTAAAAAGGGAGATCATAAAAGCCCCTTAATACATATGGACATAAAATAGAAGGTCATAAAAGCTCCTGAACACCTATAGATGTAAAATTGGAGGTCATAAAATCTCCTGCAGGTGTAGTACACAGGTATCCACAAATGTGTATAGGAAAACTGTGGAACTTAAAATTTTAAGTCTTTGTTGAAACAAGATCACCAGGTAACAAGCTACTTGAGATTGTTTTTGGGACAATAAAAATTTTGGCTAAAACACGCTCACGAATAACATCCACAAAATCTCACTTTCTCCCATCTGCTGGAGTGTAATACTTATTGTGTCCACATGGAATGAATGATTAGACTGAAATGAAGGGTATGATACGGGTTTTGCGGTATGTCTTACACGGGAAGCCTGGGGTAGGTTTAACCGTGCAGCGAATGTATAAATATTTAATTCTCCAGATCTCAAAAACAAAGTAATGAGGACACAGAACAGAAGACTGATTACACGCCTCCGTGCTCCGCTCTGTAGTGACAGGATGTGGAATTGTCTAGCGATCGCCATGCTTTTGCAGGCGCACTGGGCACATTTACCCAGGAATCCTATGACAAGTCATCAAACAAAGCCCAGATTGAAACCAGGCAACACATTCTACCTAAAATGTTCAATATTTCCCTTTATTAACTCCTTATGAGCCTGCAGATCCTCCACTAAACCGCATGAATGGACTTACATATTGGATTTTTAAGATATTTTTCTAGCGAGCGACGTATCCCTTGCTGGTTTGCATTCGCATTCCGAGATTAAATACCATATGGTTTTGCAAACCTCCAGCTAATAAAAGTTATTAATGTATTGATAGCTGTAATCAGAGCGTCTGGCACATAATCTCTCGCCTGAACGATCCAAGCATGGAAAATAAATATTGCAGAAAATGACGCAGGTGAACTAGACACCCCTGCTGCTGTTATTGTGCGTATGTATAAAAGCCAAGGCTGGATTGGGTTTGTGTAGTCTATACTGTATATTTAGAATCCAATTGTACATAAAATTAAAGATTCCACAGTAAATGTAAGTCCTGAAGTCAGTTTATTGTAATAAGTGGTTAAAAAAAATTATTTGCTTTATTCCAAGTTGTTAAAATACCAGCGTGGAAAACGCTACAGAGCGTGGACAACAGCCGTTTCGCACCCAGTAGGCGCTTCTTCCTGGTCCTAAACACTGCCCAGATGCCCAGAAGAAGTGCTTGCTGGGTGCGAAACGTTTTGTTGCTCATGCTCTGTAGTGTTTTCACGTGCTACCACGCTGGTATTTTACCAACTTGGAAGGAAGTTTACTGATTTTTTTACTTGGGTGAGTTACGCATATTCAGTTTCTCCCGATTATATTGGAATATTAAAGGTAACTCGTCATAAATAACCCTATTAAAATAAACTTTTTTTTCTGTAGGATGTCTTAAAAAGTTATATTTCCACCCTGTCCAATAGAATAGCTCAGCAGATCTTGTTGCACATCTCTTTCCATCTAAATACACTGCCCTGGTCAGTATAACTTTGACAGATTGAGGTTGGGAAATCAGATTAACTGATCTGTCGTGTCAGAAAAACTGGCCAATGATAAACACATATGAAGTCCGGGCTATTTAATCCATAGGTCAGCAAAAACCGCAACAGTGCAATCATTCCAAGGGAATGTGCTGGAGAATTCAAGAAGAAAGAGTTAATTAAAAAAAATAATCATATCAGATCTTTTTTAATTATTTTTTAATTATTATTTTAACAAAAACTATAAACAAGGCACTATTATAATATTTGGGATACTGGAATGGCGTTATGGCAAATTTTGTAACTTTTTAAAAAATCTCAATTTCTTTACGCTGCAAAAACTGACCTGTGGTGCGGGTATGAAATCCGCAACATGTAAATTTCTCTTGCTGGAATGCTGAGATTTGTGTGCAGATTATCCCCATAAATTTTTTTTTAACAGTAATTAGATGCAGAAACGCACTAAAACGCATCGATAAAGGTATGTCAAAATATTTTTATTTATTTATTTAGGAAATTTAATGACCAAAAAAGAGACAAAAACCGCAGCGTTAAAAATGCACTAAAAAATGCAATGAAAAAAAGGAAGTAATTTAATTGAAATAATAGGTGTAGAAAATCTGAAACCTCAAAAACTCACCAAATGCTCATCGCAGGATTTTAGTCTTAGGCTATATGCACACATTGCTTTTTTTTCCCTGAACAGTTGCAGCGTTTTTCAGTACCAGTAACGTGAATGAGATTTCTGAAATTTCATGCTGCTTTTTTTTTTTCCTTGCAAATCTGTAGCATATTTCACCCATATTAATGAGTGGTGAATAATACGCAACGAAAACGCGAGTCAAAAAAAATATTTATTGTGGAAAATACATATAAAAATGCAGCAGATTTCAGGTAAAAAAAAAAAAAATCCATGTATAAAATCTGCACCAAATACAGATCCTGTGAATTTAGCCTTAAAGAGAACAGGACAGGTCTCCAAACTTATAGAAGTTAGTAAATAAATATGACAATTCTGGAGCATTTTTTTTATAGACCTTTGTGCCGTTCCTCTTTTAGTCTTCCTAGAACTGGATGAATAAATTGACAAGTGGGTGTTGCTAACTGGAGGTGTGTCTGATGCCATCCAATCAGTGCTCGCCATACCAGACTATGTGGAGACAAACCCCTTTGAGAATAAGAATGGCAACACCTAGATGTCAATTTATTCATACATTTCCAGGAGGAATAACAGAGGAATGGCACAAAGTAAAATTATCAGAAAACACGGAGATTTTATGGAGAAGACATGTAGACAGAAAAGCGATAGATATTTTTTTTTTTATTCTGCTTTTCTCCCACTATTTTTCCCAGGCAAAAAAGTATGTAACTTTTGGAGCCTTCCGGAGAACATAACAAAGGTCCCTAATAGGCATTTTCTGACCTTCCTCTCTGCACTGTCCTGAGCGGGTTAATGTCTAGTATTTCTGCCCCAGCATTTATAAGCCTCGGAGGATGTATTTTACAGTCATAAATTTACAAATGCCCTTTATTGAAGCACAAGAGAATTTGCAAGAAATGCAGCGTGAGTTTTTTTTTCCCCTCCGTCTCTATTTGCATTCAAGCTGTCAAGTGAATTTCCCGGCGTGTTCGGCCCTGATGTCAGCACTCTGCATACATGTAACAGCGATTACCGACAGGCACTATTATACGGTAATGGGATTACCCTGGGATCCTCGTCCTTCTCTGTGCACGACTGTCTGCACACCAACCCAGTAATACGAGGCCCAATCTGCCCCAAGTAGTGCTTTTCGAGAGGGGTTTGGAGTTTTAACACTTCAAGTGTTCTGGGTCATCCTCAGTAGAATCCCCATCATGAAATGAATAGGAAACATAGGGGTCAGATCAAAATCAGCAATGCAAGAATCTGGATCCGTGACAAAATCGGACCTCACTCAGACGACATGCGAGCGTCATCCGATTTTCACTGACATTCAGAATGGAGAAGGTGGGGAAACAGTTTTTTTTCTCCTCCAAGTATAAGAAAAACTGATGACCCTTGAACCACTCTCTGATCAAAGTCTGATGAAAAGAATCGTTCTGTTTTTCTTGTACGTGAGGTCTGACGTCTGAATGAGGCACACTGCCGAATTCCAGATCCATGTAGTATACACCAGTATTATGGCACCATACTTTACTTCTAGAGTCACCATATGATGACATACAGAGTGCTTAACATCAATGTTTTTACATCTTTTTTTTAGAGGGTTTTGATACCGTACTTTTTTTTATTTTAGATGAATGTGTTTAGTACTGGCAGCTTTTGGTTTTACTTTTTAGCAGTTGCAAGTTATGTGATTCTTTGACCAAGTGATTCCATGGTTCCTATTAGAATCACGTGATTAAAACACAACAAAAACTCCAACAAAACACAACACACAAACACATGAGGAAAAAAAAAGAAAATGGAAGTACATGGCAGAAAAATGTCAAGAAAAAAATATCACACAAGAAAAAAATAACACACACAAAGCAAATGTCAAGTGCACAAAAAAAAAGACACAGTGTAGGTATCACTTTTAATATTTCCCAGTTGATTTCCAGTAAGCATTGTCCCATAGTGTGTTTTTTGCTGCAAAAAAAAGCAGGAAAAAGGTTTCTGTGTCTGTATTCTTTTTCATGGTTTTCAAGGTCAGTCCGTAATGATTAAAAGTTTGGACGCATCTTTTCATGCAGTGATTTTTTTTTTGTTCTTATTGGAAGGTGCACATTGTAGATTCAGGATGAAAGCAGCAAAACCAAAATGTACTCGTATAGAAACAAGGAGTAAAAAATGAACGTGGGAAGCAAATGAGAATGTGTTAAACATTAGATTCCTTTTTATTCTGAGCCCAGCTTTGCACCCTCCTTCGATTCTCTCAAGCAGTTTCATCAGACACCTGGAATGGCTTCCAGTGACTAGGTATGCCTCATCAAGAGCCCATTTGTGGGATTACCGGCCTTCAGAATGTGTTTGAGACCATCAGGTGTGTTTTGCAAAGACAGTGTTGGTACACAGCTCTATGCAATGCTAAACCCTATTCCACATCTGTTCTAAACCAGTATATGGCAAAAACCACACAGCTAAGAAAAGAGAAACACCAGTACAGAATTACTTTAAGGCATGAAGGTAAGAAAATCTGGAAAACTGCTGGAACCTTGAAGACATCCTCAAGAAGAGTCAGGAAAACTATCAATCGCTATGTTAAAAATGGCTCTCGTGAAGACAATCCCAGAATAGGAAGACCAAGAATTACCTATGCTGTAGAGGATAAGTTCATCAGAGTTACCAGCCTCAGAAATCGCAAACTGACAGCACCTCATATCAGCCCTCATAAGTGATACAAAGATATCAAGTTGCAGATACATCTCAACATCAAATGTGCAGAGCAGACTGTGAGGAGACTTGTTTGAGGCAAGTGATGCAAGGACTGGAAATTCGATCAGTGGAAATCTGTACTGTGGTCATATGAGTCAAAATTTTAGATTTACGGTACCAAACATGTTCTTGATAGACGCAGAAAATGCGTGGTGCTCATCGTAAGGCATGAGGAGGGTGTGATGGTGAGAGGATGATTTGCTGGTGATGCTGTTGGTGAATTATTCCAAATTATTTATCCCAGGATGGCTACCACAGCATTCTGCATTTGTGTTGAAACAAGACAATAATCCAAGCACACCTCCAGGCTATGTAAGAGCCAAGAAGGAGAGAGAGAGGTCACATCAGATAACATGGATTCCACAATCACCAGACTTCATTCCAATGGAGATGGTTTGGGATGAGTAGGACTTAAAGCGAAGGCAAAATAGCCAACAAGTGCTCTACTCCTTTGGCAACTCCCTCAAGACTGATGATTCAAATTTGCCTCCAGTATTTGCTGATAACGTGCTGCATTCATCTTTCCTTCAACTTTGAGCAAGTTTCCTGTGCCTTTGCAGCTCACACATCCCCAAAACATCAGTGATCCACCTCCGTGCTTTACAGTAGGAATGGTGTTCCTTTCATCACAGGTCTTATTGACCTCTCTCCAAATGTAATGTTTATGGTTGTGGCCAAAAAGTTCAATTTTGGTCTCATCACTCCAAATTACCTTGTTCCAGAAGTTTTGAGGCTTGTATCTGTGCTGTATTGCATATTGTAGGAGAGATACTTTGTGGCATTTGCAATCATCAGCCCGGAAGCTGTGCATGGGACGTACTTGGATGTTCCAATGTGACACGATCCAAAACACAAGGCCAAGTCAACCTGTCATTCGCTACAGCAGAACAAAGTGAAGGTTCTGGAGTGGCCATCTCAGTCTCCTGACCTCAATATCATTGAGCCACTCTGGGGAGATCTCAAGCGCACAGTTCATGCTAGACAGCCCAGGAATTTACGGGAACTGGAAGCTTTTTGCCAAGAATAGTGGGCAGCTTTACCATCTGAGAAAATAAAGAACCTCATCCACAACTACCACAAGGTGTTATTGATGTTAGAGGGGCAATACACGGTATTAAGAAATGGGGTATGTAAACTTTTGATCAGGGTCATTTGGATGTTTTGGGTTGTCATTATGATTTAAAAAGAGAAAACAGTAGTTTGACAATAAATGGCTTCACCCAACCACTAACCATGAGTGGAGAAAAAGAGTTAGTGTTATCATTCATATTCTCTGAAAAAAGGCCAAGAAAGCAAAAAGTCTGTTGGGGTACGTAAACTTTTGAGCACAACTGTATATATATGCACAGTACAGAGTATGTATATTTATAAATATATTCATGCACCGTCTATATTACATTACGTATTCTCATCCCTCTGTATAAATGGATTTAACGTATTTACATAAATAGGATAATAAGTCAGGAGTTGATGATAAGAACGGCCTCATTCAGCTTCATGTAATTTCCCGAGTGCAGCTGCCAGCTAGGTTTCCTAATTACCTGCATCCAGAAATAGAAAGCTTCTGAACCAAGGGAGGAAAAAAAAAATCCTTCCTTCTATTATTAGTGAAGCGCCACAAATAGAAACCGCTCTTAATTTGTTTCCCATGTAGATTTAGTTTAATCCATCAATAACTGTCATGTAATCTGGTAATATTGGCATGAGTACAGTAGCTGTTGTAAATGCAAGAAGTGATTGTCATGCTTAAAAGGGTTGTCCACTCCCTACCTGAAGTACGTTATAAATTAAGTAGTCCCCCGTGAAATAAAACTTCACACTGGCGCTTTTCCAGTGACGTTAGCACTGGGTGGCTCGCGTGACGTTATGATTTTGCTTATCTCTGCACCAAAAAGATCAGCCATTAAACCTCAACCGGCCAGATCCTTCTCCCCCCACCCCCAATATCATCTGTCGGGGGAGATCTGGGAGACCCTCAAATGTCGGTAAAACTCCAAGCAATGGAGTGGTTATGAGCAATTAGGAACTTCAGGATCAGGATTGGGGCGGAGAAGTAATATTTTATTATCCAAATCCAGGTCCTTCCAGATTTTTGCATAGTTTTGGGGCAGTTATGCTTTGAAAGGGCATATTATTGGCACGTGTGAACTAATACTGCTTGTAGTTTCCCTGTTTCTGCATCTCGCACCCGTCAGCACACATAAAAGTGATTTTCCAGATCTCCTAACATTAGGTCACACATATTTGCTCCGAGCATTGTTTCAGCTGTGGCATATGGGATTAATACTGACCCAGATATAACTGTACACATTTTCTCCTCCATTGCAGATAAGGTCTTTAAAATATTTGGACACAATATTTGTGGCATATGCAATGAATTGTGCTGCTTAGCTGTAATCCCTTCCTCCCATGTAAAGCCAGTGAAGGCAATAAGACTTGTGTTAGGTCGGCACGTCTATGGTAGGGGCTCCGCGGCGTGGCTTGATCACTGCCACGGAACCCACATACTTGGACCTTGATGACATCTCACAACAGGTCATAGGAAAAAAAATTCTTATGTTTGTGTCAATCCCATCATTTCAATGGAAACTGTAGACAACATAATCTGATATCTGCATTACAGATCTGTGCTGACCCTTGTGGTACCTGACTGCAAGCAAAGTAAGGCATATGAAGTTCTTAATATATTCATATGAAACAGTAAGAAAAGCCATATTACAAATGTAATCTACTGTAGAATTACTAATACAGTGGCAATACTCCATAATAAGAAGTCATAGGGACTCCATGGGATGCCACATAGACTTCATCTACAAGGCATCACGGCTGCAGGAAGGAGAGAGGCTCAGACATGGAAAGTCCCATACACCGAAAGTTTGTATATAGTGTACGGGACTTCCCTGTCTGAGCCTCTCTGACCCCCACCTCTCACCAGAGACAGGAGAATTGCCACACACAGACTATTTGATTATTGTGTACAGATATTGTCAAGCAGCAGTTGAAATCAGCTTCTAAAAGAGCATGAACAGCCAAGAGTAGCAGAGAGGCTCAAACAGGGAAAGTCCCATACACCAACAGTTTGTATATAGTGTACAGGACTTCTCTGATCACCCACTTCTCTACAGAGACAAGAGAATTGCCAGACAGTGTCAGGTTAGCACCGTTATATGGATTAAAATGATACCTGGGTAATGAAATCCGTCTTGTGGTTGTTGTTTAATCTTTATTTTCAGTTTTCAGTTAATGATATGCTCATGCCTTGGGGCAGCCTGTGGGCGTCTTCATGTGGTGCTCTGATTAACTATTCATAATGCAACCTGCTGACAGGTCACTGATCCCTCACTGTGTATTTACCGTATTTTTTGGACTATAAGACGCACCGGACTATAAGGCGCACCCAGGTTTTAGAGGTGGAAAATAGGGGGAAAAAAAATATTTGAAGCAAAAAAATGTGGTAATATATTTAATAACATAAATAACATACTATTATATGTGGTGTTATTATATATAATAGTATGTTATTATGTTGGAAGCTGCGGGACCAGTGTGGTGTCTGTGAAGTACTATATGAAGACACTGTGAGTATAAGAATGGGGACTCAGGGCTTATAGTGAAAGCACCACTCCAGCACTGCAAAATAACACTGGAGTGCTGCTTTAAAATCCCATGGAAGAACTATAACTCCCAGCATGTCCTGCAGATCCTATGACATGCTGGGAGTTATAGTTCACCACAGGAGTGGCAGAGTGCTTTATTGTGTATTGTAAAGACTAACCTCTTAATTGTGGCAGCCAGCCTGTGGTGAGGTAAAAGCATCCCATGACTGCACACACAGAGCCCTCCCTCTTGTTGCCTTTCCACAACACAGGTAATGGAAGCCAGCAGATTCTAGTGTTGGAGTCTGAAGGACCTGTGATGATGTCAAGAAGAGGGAGGGTTCTGAGCTGCCATGTGATGCTCCAGCCCGCCCACTTCTGACATCATCACAGGTCCTCCTTGTGCACACTGCACAGCACTCAGCTCCAGCCCAGGAAGGTACCAGCGATCTCCTCTCCCCCGGACCCTGCTGCTGCTGCCTCCTCCTCCCCCGGACACATGGATCTCCCCAGCTGCTGCAGGAATCAGCGCTGAGGAAACCATGTGTGTCCCTGCTTAAGTGCAGTATGGGCGGGGAGTAGCTAATGAATATTCACTGCACTTAATCATCGGGACCACATGGTTTCCCCAGCACTGATTCCCGGCAGTGGGGACATTTTTCTGCCTCCTGAAGTGGGATAACAGTGTGATCCCACTCACTGCTGCCCCCCTCCCCACATGCTACATCCCTACCATAAGACGCACCCACACTTTCCTCCCAAATTTGGAGGAAAAAAAGTGCGTCTTATTGTCAGAAAAATACGGTAATCCTTTTCTTTCATGTTATCCATCAGTTTGAAAATGTCGCCGGCCGCGCCTGCACAGTAGCAGCTATCGGCGATCCGATAGCTACCGTGCAGGCACCGGCAGCGCCATCTTGCTAGAGAAAAAAAAATTCTCCTCCAAGATGGTGCCGCCGGCGGTGCCTGCGTAGTAACAGCTATCAGATCGCTGATAGCTACTACTGCACAGGTGCAGCCGGTGACATTTTCAAACTGATTTTTTTTTTTAGGACTTTATGGATAGCATGATTAAATGCACATTATACATGTGATCATGCTGTAGTGCAGGCGCCATTCCTAGCGCCTGCCTGCAGAGGGGGATTTTTTTTTTCAAGCTATATATACACTGCTCAAAAAAATAAAGGGAACAATAAAATCCCACATCCTAGATATCACTGAATTAAATATTCTAGTTGTAAATCTTTATTCATTACATAGTGGAATGTGTTCATAACAATAAAACATAACAATTATCAATATAAATCACAACTAATATCCCTCAGAGGTCTGAAGTTGGAATGATGCTCAAAATCAAAGTGGAAAATGAAGTTACAGGCTGATCCAATTTCAGTGGAAATGCCTCAAGACAACGAAATGATGCTCAGTAGTGTGTGTGACCTCCACGTGCCTGTATGACCTCCCTACTGTACAACACCTGGGCATGCTCCTGATGAGGTGGCGGATTGTCTCCTGAGGGATCTCCTCCCAGACCTGGACTAAAGCATCCGTCAAGTCCTGGAAGTCTGTGGTGAAACATGACGTTGGTGGATGGTGCGCGACATGATGTCCCAGATGTGTTCAATCGGATTCAGGTCTGGGGAACGGGCGGGCCAGTCCATAGCTTCAATGCCTTCATCTTGCAGGAACTGCTGACACACTCCAGCCACATGAGGCCTGGCATTGTCCTGCAATAGGAGGAACCCAGGGCCAACCGCACCAGCATATGGTCTCACAAGGGGTCTGAGGATCTCATCTCGGTACCTAATGGCAGTCAGGCTACCTCTGGCGAGCACATGGAGGGCTGTGCGACCCTCCAAAGAAATGCCACCCCACACCATTACTGACCCACTGCCAAACTGGTCATGCTGAAGGATGTTGCAAGCAGCAGATCGCTCTCCACGGCGTCTCCAGACTCTGTCACATCTGTCACATGTGCTCAATGTGAACCTGCTTTCATCTGTGAAGAGCACAGGGCACCAGTGGCGAATTTGCCAATCCTGGTGTTCTCTGGTAAATGCCAAGCGTCCTGCACGGTGTTGGGCTGTGAGCACAACCCCCATCTGTGGACGTCGGGCACTCAGACCATCCTCATGGAGTCGGTTTCTAACCGTTTGTGCAGACACATGCACATTTGTGGCCTGCTGGAGGTCATTTTGCAGGGCTATGGCAGTGTTCCTCCTTGCACAAAGGCTGAGGTAGCAATCCTGCTGCTGGGTTTTTGCCCTCTTATGGCCCCCTCCACATCCCCTGGTGTACTGACCTGTCTCCTGGTAGCTCCTCCTGCCTCTGGACACTACGCTGACACAGCAAACCTTCTTATCACATCACATTGATGTGCCATCCTGGATGAGCTACACTACCTGAGCCACTTGTGTGGGTTGTAGAGTCTGCCTCATGCTACCACGAGTGTGAAAGCACAACCAACATTCAAAAGTGACCAAAACATCAGCCAGAAAGCATTGGTACTGAGATGTGGTCTGTGGTCCCCACCTGCAGAACCACTACTTTATTGAGGGTGTCTTGTTAATTGCCAATAATTTCCATCTGTTCTCTATTCCATTTGCACAACAGCATGTGAAATTGATTGTAAATCAGTGGACAGTTTGATTTCGCAGAAGTTTGATTTACTTGGAGTTAGATTCTGTTGTTTAAGTGTTCCCTTTATTTTTTTGAGCAGTGTATAATTTTTCTTATGTAAACTAGGGGGCAGGTCAGTGAGGGATCAGTGATCTGTCAGCAGTCATACACATGAATACCTAATCAGAGCACCACATGAAGATCCCCACAGGCCGCCCCAGAGCACGAGCATATCATTAGCTCAAAACTGAAAATAAAGATTAAAAAACAACCACAAGACAGATCACCAGGTATCATTGTAATCAGTATAACGGCGCTGACCTGACACTGTCTGTAGGTTACTCTGCACAATCCTGCTGACAGGTTCCCTTTAAGAACAAAAAAATTGGGCATGTTGAAATTCAACTTGCCCAACTATTCTCTCACCTAATTTCTGCCTTTGGGGGAGAGTTAGGACACCCCCATGCGCATTAGATGGTCAACTAGTCATGAAAAAGTACACTAAGCTACTGATCATCTTGCACTACTCTGTAAGGCTAAGTTCACCTTAGCATTTCAGTCCGCGGCGTGGTGCTGCAGACTTCTTTCCTTAAGCTCCGCCTACTTCCACATGCGTCCTGCGTACCTATCTTTAACATTGAGTACGCAGGGACATGCGTTGTATGCAGATGTGTCCGCATGCGTCGTTTTGATGTGCCCACCGAACGCAAGAAAATGCAACATGTTGCGTTCGGTGGGCACATCTAAACGACGCACGTGGGCCCATCCGCATACAACGCATGTCCCTGTGCACCCAATTTTAAAGATAGGTACGCAGGACGCATGCGGAAGTAGGCGGAGCTTAAGGAAAGCAGTCCGCAGCACCACGCTGCGGACTCAAACGCTAATGTGAACTTGGCCTAAGACTGCTCAGGTCCACCGCTGGTCTCCAAGCTTCCTCTTCTGGCATGTGATTGGCTGTACCGGTGACAAACTTTTAGCTAAAATAAATCAGTGATGCATTGTTCATAAATGTCCCAGCTTGAGGAACAGCAATGGGGGATTTACAGGTGATAATACTTTTAAGTTTTTTGACCTTTGTTTAGAAAATAAAGGTGTTGACAAATCCTTTAATTCTAATGAAAAGACTGACAGTTCTGTTATCAGGGTAAAGGTACCGTTACACTAAACGACTTACCAACGATCACGACCAGCGATACGACCTGGCCGTGATCGTTGGTAAGTCGTTGTGTGGTCGCTGGGGAGCTGTCACACAGACAGCTCTCTCCAGCGACCAACGATCAGGGGAACGACTTCGGCATCGTTGAAACTGTCTTCAACGATGCCGAAGTCCCCCTGCAGCACCTGGGTAACCAGGGTAAACATCGGGTTACTAAGCGCAGGGCCGCGCTTAGTAACCCGATGTTTACCCTGGTTACCATTGTAAAAGTAAAAAAAAAAAAACACTACATACTCACATTCTGATGTCTGTCACGTCTCCCGCCGGCGTCCACAGGGTTAAAACTGCTTTCGGCAGGAGCGCTGCTAATATGCATGCGCTGCTGCCGAGAGCTTCCCTGCACTGAATGTGTCAGCGCCGGCAGTAACAGCGGTGACGTCACCGCTGTGCTCTGCTTTACGGCCGGCGCTGACACATTCAGTGCAGGAAGCTCTCGGCAGCAGCGCATGCATATTAGCAGCGCTCCTGCCGAAAGCAGTTTTAACCCTGTGGACGCCGGGGGAAGTGACAGACATCAGAATGTGAGTATGTAGTGTTTTTTTTTTAAACTTTTACAATGGTAACCAGGGTAAATATCGGGTTACTAAGCGCGGCCCTGATCGTTGGTAAGTGGTTTAGTGTAACTCCAGCTTAACCCCGGAGGAACTGTGCCATAGTCAGGAGTAACTGTGAAGAATAGTCACTAGTGGGTAACAATAGGAAGGAGCGTCAGTGCCGAGAGCGCCACCTATTGTTGTCCGGTAAGGTTCTCAATAATCGCACTTTGGGTTATGTTCTCTATACAACTTTGTTGATTACTATAGATTTTCTTTTCCTATGCTTCTGACCATCATATATTAGTTCAGTGCTCCCACTGTGAATATACAGTATACATATGATAATCGCATGTGCCTTTACCTGAGAAAATACATAGTGATATCCCATGTAATGTATTCCCGTGGGATCACAGGACACCGAACAAATAAAGCAAAGTGAATGTCTCCTTTGTAGTTCCCATGGGTAGTATACCGCATGTAGTCATTTATGGGAAAGTTCGAAGACAACAAATATGACATCTAATGCAGCTTTCACAGGGGCCATCACACGGCTTTCTCTGATTCTTGTATATCAAGCCATGTGCTAAAAGAATCCCATTCACAGACTGCTGCCAGCAATAACCTACATAAACTGTGCACCCATCGCCTTCATTGCAAGCCTCCATGGATATGTTCACACGGAGAGTTTTAGAGGCAGATAAATCGAGGAACATTTCACCGGTGACGAAGACATGGATCGTATATAGTCTGGTCTTTTCTATAGTAATGTATACGGTAGATCCGAAACCAGGACAATAAAAAAACAAGGCAGAAGAATCAACGCCTTCAAAATGTTGTGCTGGAGAAGGATGATATGAATACCATGGATGGCAAGAAGAACAAGCAAATCGATTTAGGAACAAATGAAGCCAGACATGTCACCCGAAGCAAAGGATCACCAAGCTATGACTTGCCTACTTTGGAAAAATTATACAAAGAGCGATCACTGGAGAAGGACATCATGGTCGGAAGAACAGAATGAGCAAGGCGAAGAGAAAGTCAAGCTTGATACTATCAAGATAACGATGGAGAAGACCCTGGTGGACCTATCTAGGCCTCGCACAAGATCGATCTTCCTACAGAGCGTTTATCAATTAAATAGCCATGTCTTGAGATCGAGCTGACGGTCGTTCATCATAAAGTAATAATAATAATAATAATAATAATAATAATAAATCCAATATGGCTTTTCAAGAAAAAATGCATGTCGGAAATCAATTTGATGAGGTTTTCACATCTAATGTGGTTTGATGAGGTTTTTAAAGCAGTTTTTAGCCCCACTTTTTTGCAGCATTTGGACTTTAAAGTGTCAAATTTGGAGCAGATTCCATAAGGAATCCATAGCAAAGAAATCACATGTTCCTTTTTTTTCTATGCAATTTGTCTCTTCAGGGAGGAAGAGGACTTAAGGCCCCGTCACACACAGCGACGCTGCAGCGATACAGACAACAATGCTGATCGCTGCAGCGTCGCTGTTTTGTCGCTGTGTGGTCGCTGGGGAGCTGTCACACAGACCGCTCTCCAGCGACCAACGATGCCGAGGTCCCCGGGTAACCAGGGTAAACATCGGGTTGCTAAGCGCAGGGCCACGCTTAGTAACCCGATGTTTACCCTGGTTACCAGTGTAAAATGTAAAAAACAAACAGTACATACTCACCTTCGCGTCCCCCGGCGTCCGCTTCCTGCACTGACTGAGCGCCGGCCCTAACAGCAGAGCGGTGACGTCACCGCTGTGCTGTACTTTCACTTTACGGCCGGCGCTCAGTCAGTGTGGGAAGCGGACGGCAAGGGACCTGACGGACACTGGAATGTGAGTATGTACTGTTTGGGTTTTTTTTACATTTACGATGGTAACCAGGGTAAACATCGGGTTACTAAGCGCGGCCCTGCGCTTAGTAACCCGATGTTTACCCTGGTTACCAGTGAAGACATCGCTGAATCCGTGTCACACACACCGATTCAGCGATGTCAGCGGGACCTCAACGACCAAAAAAAGGTCCAGGCCATTCCGACACCACCAGCGATCTCACAGCAGGGGCCTGGTCGCTGGTACGTGTCAAACATAGCGAGATCGCTACTGAGGTCGCTGTTGCGTCACAAAACTTGTGACTCAGCAGCGATCTCGCTAGCGATCTCGCTATGTGAGACGGGGCATTTAAACTGTATAGGTGCCTATTGGAAGTAGCAATACTAAAAGTTAATGTCAACCCTTTAGTAAGCCTAGCCACATTACTTAGGATATAAGCCGACAAACCACATACTCTATTTACAGACTGTTTCAGTGTGTTTGTCCCTCATCAGTGCAAAGCAAGAGGTCTGAACTGGCTGGAAAAAAGGCCTCTGACTTAGGTGTAAGAGGTAACATCTCTCCATATGTAGAGTGCCAAGCCAGTGTAAGAAGACTTATAATTCATGCAAAGCTCTTCTGGGAAGTTAAATATGCAAATTGTCTCTTCAGAAAGGAAGGACTAGAACTCTAGTGCCACCTATTTGACATAGAAATCCTAAAAGTCAATATCGACCCTTTAACAAGCGTGACCACATTACTTATTATATAACCCAAACCAGGCACTCCATTTGCAGACTTAAGTTTCGGTGTGATTGCCCCTCATCAGTGCAAAGAAAAAGGTCTGATTTGGCTGTATAAGAGGCCTCTGACATGGGTCTAAGGCTGACGTGGGTCTAAGGGGCTAATATCTCTCCTTGTGGAGAGTGCCAAGCCAGTGTAAGGAGACATATAGGCCATAGAATGCTCCTTTGGAAAATTGCAAATTGTCACTTCAAAGAGTTAGAGAACTAGAACTCTAATGTTACCTATTGTCTTCTATTTGAGGGCTACTTCCAATAGTTGGCAATTGAATTCAAGTCCTTTCTGAAGAGACAATTTGCATACTTAATGTCCCAAAGGAGCATTGCATGGCCTATAAGTCTCCTTACACAGCTTAGCATTATCCAAAAGGAGAAATGTTACTCCTTAGGTTTTCTTTTTCTGCCACAAGATTTGATTTTCAAAATCTTGTCAGGAAAATACTTGAAATAATCTCACAACCAAGTGGACTTTCCAAAGAAATCAATAGGGAGAGTGTTTTTTGTTAAGGATTTTGGTGCAAATCTGCTTGAAAATCCATGTCAGAAAACTTTCTACGAATATGTAGTAACAGTCTGGGTTCATACAAAGTTTTATTAAAACTCAAATATTCAACTTCAAATATTCTTTGATTACGCTTGCGTTGAGTTCAATGGGAAATCCACTTGGCCGCACGTTTTGGGGCAAATTTTTTGAAACATCATTGTAGAATAACAAAAGAAGCGGCATGTCAATTCTTTTAGGCGGATTCCTCATAGAATCTGCTCCGCACTTGACAGTGTAAAAGAGCAACTGTTGATTTTTAAAAAAAATTTTGTTCAGAAATCAATAATATGAAACTTTGGAAAACAAAAGTTAACTCTAAACTAAACAACTAAAAAAAAAACCTCTTCAAAATCAATAAAGGTGGAATAAAAAAAAAGAGTGTTTCCTCTTGAAAACTCATCAGATTTTTTTCTTTTGCCTCCAAAACTACCCTGTGTGAACCTAGGCTTAGTAATATTTTGGCACTTGCAGAACATTACATGGGACCCATAGGATCTCACCAAGTACTGAAGTAGGATTGTACTGCTTAATTACTGCCGGAAACCATTATTTTCCTATAATTACATCACAGGTTCAGAGGATGTTAAATTACAGTGTTTCCCAACTTTGCACATTTTTCCCAGGACCCTCAGTGTTTTTAGTGCTGGAGACCTTTGACCCTGGATGTTTGTTTTGCTAAGCCCTAAAATTTACATAGTGAATAGACACCTGCTCTACTGCAGACTGCACCCAGCACACATCAACTGGAAATTTGTCCCATGCATCTGAATGGGGTTATTTCTGCAACCTGTCCAAGGATTTCTACAAGTCCCATTAATAGAAATGGGACAATAGAGGAAAATTCTGCGGTATTTTTTTTTCTCTGCTGTGAATGCAGACACCACAGGCAGGTATATCAGTGATTTATGTATCAGATTGGAGGGGGATTATTCAAACTACAGAGAAGAAAAATCAATAGCCGAATGGGACTAGCGATCGATCCGTCTTATCACAATGGACAATTGTCTATTGAGTAGACAAGCTGTCAATCACAGATTGTCCACAATCCTATTTTTCTCCAGAAGTTGCCCCTTAGCTTAGACCCCTAAATTGTACATAAATCAGTTTACGCTATGGTTCTAAATACGACGCTCCTATTATATACTCACCCATCCGTTGCCAGCCTCCAGCGCGCCTCCAACGGGGTCCCTCGCCGCTCCTCACCTATCTTCTCTGGTTCGCGGCGCGTCAGCGCGATCACGCTTTTCCCGCCACTAGGCCCTCTGGCAGGTCGTGACCGGCTGGCTCCGCCCCATCATGGCAGCGCCCATTGGATATTTATTTTCGGCGTCTGCAGAGGTAAGACGCCTGGTTATCGTTCGCGGTTACGCTAGTCATCCAGCTGGTGTACCCCCCTTTTGTCCCTGGCTCCCATTCTCTGTTCGCCCTGCCCTGTACCTCAGCCGCACCTGCCCTGTACCTCAGCCGTACCTGGCTTGTGTGTCATCCGTACCTGCCCTGTACCTCAGCCGTACCTACCCTGTACCTCAGCCGCACCTGCCCTGTGCCTCAGCAGTACAGTCCTGTGTCTCACCCGTGCCTGCTCTGTGTGTCTCCCGTACCTGCCCTGTGTCTCTGTCGTTCCAGTTCCGTGTCTCCGTCATATCTGCCCAGTGTCCAGGCCTGCCTTCCAGTTCCGTTTATTCCTGCTCGTTATTACCTTTTTCTTTCCTCTCTTCCAGCATCGTGCCACCGCTCCGTCTCTGGTCCTCCTGGTCCCATCTACCACCCATATTCCATAGAGCCCGTTGATTCTCTCTTCTCATCCATCGGCTTTATACCCCAGTCTCTTCCCTCTCTTTATTTATCCTTAGTCGCCCCTTTGGCTCCAGCCGTTGTGGTTCCATCCCCCTTGGGCCTGCCCCTAATGCTCCCTGTATAGGGGGTGGTCCCATCTGGTCCGCTCGCCCTTGGGGGCTTTAGAACTATAACCCAGAAGGTCCACATTCGGGTCTTTCCCTTCGAGTCCTGATACGGCCCTGGCGCTCCCTCACATATGCATAAGTTTTAAGCAGGTGTAGAAAAGAATTCTACAAAGTTTGTAAACTCAAGCAGACTGGCTGATGTGAGATCAGGGCTCTGTGGGGTCCGGATCATCACTTCAAGGACTTCTTGTTCTTCTTTACTTGAAGATAGTTCTTAACTACATTGGTTACATGCTCGGGGTCGTTGTCCGATTAATAATAAGTTTGGAGCCCATTGGACGCCTCACTGATGGCACTACATGATGGATAAGTGTCTGCTTGTATTCCTCAGCATTTAGGACACGATTAATCTGGACCAAATTCCCAAATCCCTAAGAAAAATTGAAGCTGTTCTGAAGGTAAAGAGCCATCACACCAAATATTCATGTGGTTTAGATTTCTAATTATACATTCCCACGAAGAGCATTAGGTGAATTTTTAAAAGGACAGCTATGTGCTGCCCGAACCACGGCACCATGGATCAGACAGTGGCTGCACAATTCCAGCCATATAGGTTTTTCTCTGATTGGCTGCGGTATTACACTGAGCCCCCATTCACTTCAAATTAGCCGAGCTGTAATACCAGGCACCACCTATGGACATGTGTGGCGCTGTTTCTGGCAAGACAAACAGCTGCAATGGTTTTATAATCCTGGACAACAGTGCTATTTTTTATAAATTGATAATATGATCACATGGTGATTTTAAGACTCTCTTAGATTAAGATTTAAGATTCTCTAAGCCAGTCCCCTTATTCTAGAACATATTACAAAACTGTTGATGTAGCTGCAAAAGAAAAGTCTTAAATAAATAAATAAATTTAGTGGACGCCATGTAGTACACAATTTGTCGCAATGTGCTTAATAGATCTCTCCCTCTGATAATCTTACACAACTGTCCCTAATACTTGTAATAAATCTATTTATACGGTATATTCACACATTATGGCCATATTGCCATTGTCATTCCAAAACATGCAAAATAACCAAGCTCTACTTATGGACCCTAATGGGATAAAGCCATCAGATCTCTGACCCATTGTCAGTCACTCCCTTTATAAAATGTGACAGTCCCTACATCACGGTTTACTAATGTCTACAAGACTCTCTTATACCGTGGTGGGGAAAAAATAAGCAGGGGCGTATACAACTGTGAGAGGGCGTTTTAGCAAAATATCAAAGTCTCTCCCCTGCGGATCTGTAAGTTTAGCATCCTCTACAATCCATTTATTATGACCTGTGGCTTTTAGGGGGCATAGTTTCTGGGCCCCAAAGCAGTGGTATATAGGTATCTGGAAGTCTTCTCAAAGCTACGTCATAGGTATATTTTTGCGAAGTTCTTCTTTAATAAGCTGGTAGGGACTTGGAGTTAACCCTCTGTTCCTGGTACTATAAATGACTTATGTGGTTTCTTATGTACTACTTTACTGGGTTTTATAGAGAAATGTTTGTATCTACTGTACATTACAGCATACTACCTGGAAACACAACATAAAATAGTGAGAGTTATGGTTATGAATATGTAGGCAGCTGTTAAAAATCTCATGAAAGGAAGTGATCCATGGAAACGTGCAGAAGGCTAATGATTCAAGGTTACCCCCATAATGGAGTCCCTGAGCGAACACGGAACTACACCAACAGGTCAATTCTCTCTCGTCACTGACAAAGACATACGAGAAGCCATGAACGGCACTGAGTCATTACGATGACGGCACCAATGGAAGTGCAAACGGACAAAGGATCATCGTGTCGAGCATAGCGGGACGGCTGCCTCTCATTCATTAATCAAGGCCAATGTAACATCACTGTCCTCGAAGAACTCCAACCACTGAGCGATGGATAAATTACAAAAGAGGGAATGATAATATTCTAGTAGGGAATTCTGGGCTCATATAGTGGCAATCAAATCATTCCAGCTCCATTGCAAAGTAGGTTTATTAGCAAAAGGTACAAAGCTGTCTAACGATTGTAAAAATAACAATGGAACAAGAACAATATAAATAGCTCAAAGCAACTAATATAACAAGTGAACCGAAGGAAAATGGACGACTGAGCTAGGTAAAAAAAATTATTTATATTCACAAAGTATTATATAAATAAGCAAATGCAATCAAGACAGAAACAATTAAAAACAGGAGACGACACCATAGTGCCACGTCTGTGCAGGAGATAGATAGCAATTAGTTGAAAAACAGTCTATCTATAGAGCTAGGCAACTCAATCAGAATAGTATTTCCATACAGGCAATATAAGAGATATTGGAAATAATATTCCATAAAAAGTTTATAGGAAAATATGTAGTCTCAGTGACATAATACTAGTCAGTATTCAACTGCAACCAATAAAACAAATATAGGAACCTTGAGTAGTAAGAATGAGCTCAAAATCGCCACTGAGTCTATAATTTAGGATAAAGTGCCGTGCCATAGTGCAAAAAATAATAGCACTAAATGTGGACATCCAATAGACAAATACAGACTTCAATCATATATAAGCCACACTTACAGACATTGCTGCACCAAGACAAAGCATACCCATAGATGGTCAATAGTATAAATCAAAACAGTGATGCGGATAGACCGACCTGCTGAGGACGTGGGACAGAGGAACCCCAACGCGCGTTTCGCACTCTGCTTCTTCATGCCAGAATTATTTTTTTGCGCCAATGCAACATTCTAATAAAATTCAATAAGAGGCAATCAAAACATCTTATCTACACCAAAACCATGACACAGCCCCATATCCCGAAAATGTTACGTGTCTCAGAAAATGGTGACAAGCAAAAAAAAAAATCAGAATTTTTTTTAACCACTTAAATAAAAAAAATCTGTTGGTGTCTGCATAATCGTACTGACATGTAGAGGTGTTATCTGTTGTTGTAATCCTGCCAAACTTTAACATTAGAAATTACATAAAGCACAAGAACCTGATTTAAACAATTGATCATTTTGTGATGATTGTTTCCCTTTGATGAGAAGAGATCATTGCTTTGCACAGAGAAGGTACAAAAAGGTATAAAGATATTAATGTTTGTAGAGATATAGCTGGAAGCAGAGTTCACAAGTTCAAACTTATAGGAGCACTGGCTACACTACCTGGACATGGCAGAAAAGGGACGCTGTCACCGGGTGCCACCAAATTATTGAGTGGCAGGTGGTTAAAAACCTTCAAATGAAAGCAAAAGACCTATAGTGGGATTTGGTGGCAGCATGCACTGATGTTACAGCTTGCGCAGTTGGGGTGTGTGGTCAGTATCTTTTTTAGGTGATTTCCGCCTGGATCCCGCTTGAAAAAGTGTTCAATAAAAATAATAATAATAATAATGAACAAATGTAAAGCAATGTCAAAACGACTTACCGTGCAAAAATGTTTTGTCTTTTGTCACTTCTTTTAACCACTTCAGGCTTCAAAATCCATGAAGCGGCTAAAAGAAGTGACCTGTCCATTCTTCAGGACGGCTTCTGCTTGGAAGCTGACACGATTGTACATATAAAAATTTTAAAATACATGCCGGTGGCGAACAAGTTAAAAACAGATAAAGTTGCTTTAGGAAAAACCCAGCTTTTCTTTAAACATCTTCTGCTTTAAAAATTATATAACTATGCTGGCGTATAAAAGACACACCCTGAGGAACATAGTAAACACAGAAAATGTCCATGCTTGGACTCCAGGACATCCATATCTACTAACCCAAAGCACAAAAAAGCCAAATCCAATAAGCTCAAAACCATGCAAACAAGCTATGTTGTGGAGCAATGAAACAAAAAATGAAACAAAATCTGGAATGTTTTGGGTTCATAGATCAGCAGTATGACTGAGGTGGAAAAACAAACCATACTCTGAAAAGATCACCCAGCCTACAGTAAAGCGTGGCGGAGGCTTGGTGATGCCTACAGTAAAGCATGGCATTGGCTTGGTGATGCGTACAGAGAAGCACGGTTGTAGTTTAGTGATGCCTACAGTGAAGCATAATAATAATAATAATAATTTTATTTATATAGCGCCAACATATTCTGCAGCGCTTTACAAATTATAGAGGGGACTTGTACAGACAATAGACATTACAGCATAACAGAAATCACAGTTCAAAATAGATACCAAAAGGAATGAGGGCCCTGCTCGCAAGCTTACAATCTATGAGGAAAATGGGGAGACACGAGAGGTGGATGGTAACAATTGCTTTATTTATTTGGACCAGCCATAGTGTAAGGCTCGGGTGTTCATGTAAAGCTGCATGAACCAGTAAACTGCCTAAGTATGTAGCAGTACAGACACAGAGGGCTATTAACTGCATAAAGTGTATGAGAACATGATGCGAGGAACCTGATTATGTTTTTTTTTTAATGGGCCACACAGGGATAGCATGGTGGTAGCTTAGTGATACTTACAGTGAAGCATGGCAGTAGCTTAGTGATGCCTACAGTGAAGCATTGCAGTAGCTTAGTGATGTCTATATTGAAGTATGGTGGCAGGTTGATGATGCCTGCAGTGAAGCATAGCATTGGCTTGGTGATGCCTACAGTGAAGCATGGAATTAACTTAGTGATGCCTAGAGTGAAGCATGGCGCTGGCTTGGTGATGTCTATTGTGAAACATGACGGTGTCGATGATGAATACAGTGAAGCTTGGTGGTAGCTTGGTGATATATATAGTGAAGTATGGTGTCAGCTCAGTGATACTTTCAGTGAAGCATGGCATTGGCTTGGTGATGCCTACAGTGAAACATGGCAGTAGCTTAGTGATGCCTACAGTGAAGCATGGCGGTGGCTTGGTGATGTCTATTGTGAAGCATGGTGGTGTCAATGATGCCTACAATGAAGCTTGGCAGTATCTTGATGATGTCCATAGTGAAGTATGGTGGCAGCTCGGTGCAGCCTACAGTGAAGCATAGCAATGGCTTGGTGATGCCTACAGTGAAACATGGCAGTAGCTTAGTGATGCCTACAGTGAAGCATGGTGGTAGCTTAGTGATGCCTACAGTGAAATGTTGCGGTAGCTTAGTGATGCCTTCAGTGAAGCATTGCTAAGATTTGTCAGGAAATGAGTGAGAAGTGAGAACTGCTGCTGCTCTCCGACTTACTTTGGATGTCAGTTATGTCTTAAAGAAGTGAGAGTGAAGCGGAGGTGAGGTCACATTGGAGGTGAGTATAGGCTGTTATTTTACATGGGGAAATATAGTGATTGAGAAGGGGTAGTCTGTGTAATGGACAACCCCTTTAATAACTATGCAACAGCAATATCTACACATAAGAGCATTATATAATTTACAATCTTTTGGGTTCCCACGCTTTTGTAGGTTTTCTGGTGTACTGGTTGCTATTGGCAAGAAGAGCAGTTTGGGCAAGATTTTCAAAACTGTCTATAAGAGTAATGGTCTTTGTTGCCCATAGCAACCAATTAGAACGCAACTCAGTTTATTTGTAAACAGCTGTGGTAGAATGAAGCTGCATTGTGACTGGTTGCTATTGGCAACAAAGACAGTTTAGGACAAATTTTCAAAACTGTCTTTGTTGCCCAGAGCAACAGATCAAACAATCCTGATAGAGTGAAATCTGCAGTGTGACTGGTTGTAAAGGGGGAAGAAGGCAGTTTGTTTTCTGCATGGTTTTGATAAATCTGCCCCTCTGTGATGATGAGCCATACACAGACACTGTGATCACACTGTAAATCTCCACATGTAACCCCAGTCTAACATGTAATGGAAGCAGGAAGAGGTCCATGTGATAATATAGAAATAATTACTTAACGCACTCACACAAAGCGACTTAATACAGCTGTGAGCCGTTGTAGGGTCACGGAGCTGCGCTCTCTGCCGACACCAGTCCTTTATCTTAATTATTGCTCCTCCTGCACTCAGGAGATGGATTCTAGGAGATTTCCCTTTCCAGATATTTTCGATATTAAGCAGATTCTCATGAAAAAACGTCCATTTTATGTGGCACATATACTTTCTAGATCGAATAGGGATTGAAGGTTTAGTTCATTTTACTGTAAATATAACAAGTCCAGTCCAGTGTCCCATTGGGGTGCCGAAGGCCCACCAGTAACCAACTCCAGGGCCCCACATTCAAATGTGACGTTATCCTCAATCACAAATTTATATAACAATGAACTGGGTGGATTGTTCAGTGAAAAAGATGCCGCCATTGTCTGTACATAGTGATTCAAGTATATTGTGACAGTACTGATCATATAAGAGGGTGGTGGTCCAATCTTGCCTCGCAGAGAGGCCCACCGGAGGATTCTCCTGTTCTCCTGTCGGCCAGTCCAAGCCTGAACAAGTCTAACCTTCCAACAGACTTTTAGTTTTGGTTTGTCCTTCCTTTTCAGATCAGTGCTAGAGAATGGAAACGTTCCGTCCGGTTTACAATGAGAGTACGAAGAGCGTTCAGATCTGGTCCTTTAAGGCTGTGCGCCCACAATGAGTTTTTGGTGAGTTTTACCAAGTACCAAAAACTCATCATGGACACAGTCTTAGGCTTCTTGTACACTTGCCGTGATTTTGCGCCGTATTTACGGCCATGAAGAAAATATCGATATTTTTCACGGATTACGGACACCGAACCCATTGTAAATTAATGGGGCCGCAAAAACAACGGAATGTTGTTTTTGTGGTTCACCATGACTTCTGGTTTTGCGTAACGCTGTTTTTTTTCCAATACATTTTTCCAATACATTTGCCATAGTATTTGAAACCCGAAAAACAGCGATCCGCAAGTTTTTTGCAAAAAAGGCCCACAATAACGTGCAGCAAAAAACACGGTAAGTGTAAAAGAAGCCTAAGGCCTCAATCAGATGTCAGTTGCTCTTGGACAAGTATTTTTCACGGAGAGCACTCGCATCTTTGATAGTCTATAGCGCTGTTCACATGTCCGATTTTTTTCCTAGGACCGAGTGGTTTGTTTAAATAAACAGAGACATGTCCGATATTGATCCTAGTTTCAGATCAAAAATTGGCAATGCCAGTCTATGGGTCCGTGAAAGAAATCGAGTGCGATATCCAAGAGCGTGGACTAATTTTCACGGACTGTCAGAAAGGACAAGGTGAAGAAACTTTTTCTTTTTCTCTCCATGATGATACTTGGGCCAAACTGTGATAAAAAAATAATTGGTCCATTTTTGTCACACGTGGAAAATACTGTCGTATTCTGCAGAAAAGAAAATAGTGGAAAAACACAGCGTTTCCACAACATTTTATGGGGAACCTGAGAAATGATGCTTGTAAAATTACAGTTGTGTTATCAAAAGGAGGAGTTAAATCTGCACCAAAAATGCTTAAAAAAAGAAGCTTAAAACACACAAAAAAAAGCAAATGAGAACACAATAATTAGAGTAGACTGCTAATGCGTATTATGGCAAAGATACAGTGGGGCAAAAAAGTATTTAGTCAGTCAGCAATAGTGCAAGTTCCACCACTTAAAAAGATGAGAGGCGTCTGTAATTTACATCATAGGTAGACCTCAACTATGGGAGACAAACTGAGAAAAAAAAATCCAGAAAATCACATTGTCTGTTTTTTTATCATTTTATTTGCATATTATGGTGGAAAATAAGTATTTGGTCAGAAACAAACAATCAAGATTTCTGGCTCTCACAGACCTGTAACTTCTTCTTTAAGAGTCTCCTCTTTCCTCCACTCATTACCTGTAGTAATGGCACCTGTTTAAACTTGTTATCAGTATAAAAAGACCCCTGTGCACACCCTCAAACAGTCTGACTCCAAACTCCACTATGGTGAAGACCAAAGAGCTGTCAAAGGACACCAGAAACAAAATTGTAGCCCTGCACCAGGCTGGGAAGACTGAATCTGCAATAGCCAACCAGCTTGGAGTGAAGAAATCAACAGTGGGAGCAGTAATTAGAAAATGGAAGACATTCAGGACCACTGATAATCTCCCTCGATCTGGGGCTCCACGCAAAATCCCACCCCGTGGGTTCAGAATGATCACAAGAACGGTGAGCAAAAATCCCAGAACCACGCGGGGGGACCTAGTGAATGAACTGCAGAGAGCTGGGACCAATGTAACAAGGCCTACCATAAGTAACACACTACGCCACCATGGACTCAGATCCTGCAGTGCCAGACGTGTCCCACTGCTTAAGCCAGTACATGTCCGGGCCCGTCTGAAGTTTGCTAGAGAGCAATTGGATGATCCAGAGGAGTTTTGGGAGAATGTCCTATGGTCTGATGAAATCAAACTGGAACTGTTTGGTAGAAACACAACTTGTCGTGTTTGGAGGAAAAAGAATACTGAGTTGCATCCATCAAACACCATACCTACTGTAAAGCATGGTGGTGGAAACATCATGCTTTGGGGCTGTTTCTCTGCAAAGGGGCCAGGACGACTGATCCGGGTACATGAAAGAATGAATGGGGCCATGTATCGTGAGATTTTGAGTGCAAACCTTCCATCAGCAAGGGCATTGAAGATGAAACGTGGCTGGGTCTTTCAACATGACAATGATCCAAAGCACACCGCCAGGGCAACGAAGGAGTGGCTTTGTAAGAAGCATTTCAAGGTCCTGGAGTGGCCTAGCCAGTCTCCAGATCTCAACCCTATAGAAAACCTTTGGAGGGAGTTGAAAGTCCGTGTTGCCAAGCGAAAAGCCAAAAACATCACTGCTCTAGAGGAGATCTGCATGGAGGAATGGGCCAACATACCAACAACAGTGTGTGGCAACCTTGTGAAGACTTACAGAAAACGTTTGACCTCTGTCATTGCCAACAAAGGATATATTACAAAGTATTGAGATGAAATTTTGTTTCTGACCAAATACTTATTTTCCACTATAATATGCAAATAAAATGATAAAAAAACAGACAATGTGATTTTCTGGATTTTTTTTTCTCAGTTTGTCTCCCATAGTTGAGGTCTACCTATGATGTAAATTACAGACGCCTCTCATCTTTTTAAGTGGTGGAACTTGCACTATTGCTGACTGACTAAATACTTTTTTGCCCCACTGTATCTGTGGAAAACATGGAAAAAACCGCAGCGATTCTAATTCTGTGGGAACTGGGCCTAAAACATCGCTGTCATTCAGAAATGTCTGAAATCAGAAGTGACGGTGATAAGAAGGAAGGGGTTTCAACACTTCACTGGGTCTTGTGTCCATCTGGCTCCCATTGCTTCTCCTTGGAATAAATAACAAAAATTACAATGTACTTTATTTACCAAAAATGACATTTTGGAATAATTTTCCAGACTGAAAATGTACCCCAAATGATATTTTCAGTCTGAAAAATCACTCCAAAGTTCCGTCCACTAGGTATCTCCTTTCTGATTAACTTGCCATCCACTGCCAGTTTTTAATCCGTCTCTAGACGCCAATAAACAGTGACAGATTGCGGTTAGTAGGGGACGGTCTTTGTCGCTCAGCCCTTGCTCTCATATCTATCATATAGGCATAACAGAGTCAGTGTAAAATAACAGGAGCAATGAATGCTAGGTACTATTGGAAAGGAGGTTCTAGCTCCGATAATGCTGGCAGAACGATGACAAAGAGGAACCACCCTCTCAAAGAGAATGTTACAGAGAATGAGGATCAGGATTGTTCTGGTACATATTATACTGGTATGGGCACCATCAATACATTTAAATACATTAACATACACTCAGATGCTACAGACCTTTCCTAAAGAGATGACACTGTATGGAAAAGAACAATCATACTAGTAACGTAAAGTGTTTGTTTATGGGCAGAAATCTAGAGGGATGAATAACGTTTTGCATATTAGAATCTCAGATTTGAGCCTATTTTTTTCCAGCACAGGGTTACATTTGCATCCCCCCCTTTCCCCCAAATGAGGAGGATGAGGAGACACAGAAGCATTATGCAGAGACGAGCACTTTTTTGCTAAATGAACGTTTCGGCCCATTTCACATGCTGCACCAGTCACGCTTCTGTCGGCCTACCGTGTGGAATAAAGTGGCCATTAATTAAGTTCACCCAAAGCTAATGATTGAAGAAGTCACATGACCGAGATTACAGCTCTCTGGTCTAATTTTAGAAAATTGATTTTTATTTTATTTTTTTTTCACTGCGTGTAAACTGTGATAGCAGAGAGCGGCCTGTAATCCTCGTCTGATGACCGTCAGCCGCACTCCTGATGTATCATACATGTTATTACAGGACCCTGCTCTGACCGGAGAGCTAAAGTTATCCCCCCATAATAGGACGGCAAATTAGTGACAGAGAAAGACCCCCTCCAACCACTCTATTAGGGCCGGTGCCGTAGTGATGGGATAAGGTGTTATCTGAGCATGCTCAGGTGCTGACCGAGTGATGTCAGCGCATCCTTGTGGCTGCATGTCTCGCGGCTGTTCAGCTTTAGTGACAAATCTGCAAAGTGTGCACATGTCCTTAATAAGGAGGACATAGCCAGAGCACAATGCCCGGAAGACCCTGCTCTGAACTTTCTATAGTCCTCAAAGTATTATTCATTGCCCGACAATATATCGTATGGGTAAAAAAGTATCAGTATCAGTAGGGCATAAAGAACACATTGTAAGAAGAAAAAAAAGTTACATCCTAAAAGCAATAGACTATTTTATCAATTTGTATCACTTGTAACATTATTATATTATTATTGCTATTTTGTATAAATATTAAGGTGCTGATTATTATTATGATGATGATTATTTCTTTAGTAGTAGGATACAGTGGATTACTACACATCGAACAGATTCTAAGAATATATTCCATGGCGGTCTCCTACTAACCAGTATACTTAATGTAGACTGACAATTCTGTATAGAATTCTCATCAATCAATAGCATAAAGTGAACATTTTCTAAATAGACAGATAGAAAGACAGATAGATAGACAGATAGATAGATAATAGATAGATAATAGATAGATAGATAATAGATAGATAATAGATAGATAGATAATAGATAGTTAATAGACAGATAATAGATAATAGATAGATATGGGATAGATAGATAGATAGATAGATAGATAGATAGATAGATAGATAGATAGATAGATAGATAGATAGATAGATAGATAGATAGATAGATAGATAGGATAGATAAAGGAGTTTTCTAGTCTGAGGCTACGTTCCAACAATGAGTTTTTGCAGATTTTTTTGGGGGAAAAAATGAAAGTAACATGTAACATGGCCTAAGGAAAGTCTGCAGTCATTTTATGTGACTGTAGACTGACAAATCATGACAGTGTGTAATGTGCAGAGTGTCAGAATGTTCCTGCATTTTCCCCAGCTGGATGGGCATTTACATACCTGTGGTCTCGTGACGACACTCTCTTCTCCTAGAATATTGAAAAGCGGAGGAAAGCCTAGTCTCTACGGCTAGGAATATAGGCAAATCGTGACAATGTGCACAACACACACTCATGATTAGGGCAGTCACCTAGAGTGAGTGCAGACTTTTCTTGACAAAAATGGATAAATATCTGATCCAGCACAGTGATGAAAAATAATCCTTTTGTTTACTGTATGCAAAAAAAAAAAAACAAATGTGTGAAACCCCCTTCTTAGTAGCAGAACCAGGTTATTACATGGCAGCAGCATTTGTAATATTACAATCCGAGGAGTGTCATCATCACTAGTCCTCCGTGCTCGGCCTTCTGCCTCCAGTCTCAGAGCTACAAACAAGCACTAAATGCCGGATCACAGGAACATCACTGCACGATTCCATTATTTACAGCGCTGATCAGCATTTACATCTTCATAATAGTAATAAATAATTTGTGAAGATTGTTGCAATTACTTAACATACAACTGTTCGGCGGAAAATACAGAAAACATTCCCGTAAAACCATGGAGGTCTATGGGTCCATGAAAACAATCAGACAGCACTAGGATGACATCAGTCCGATTTTCACGGATTGTCACAATGGAGGCATTTTGATTTTTTTTTTACTTTCTCCAGGTATGAGAACATCGGATGACACTGTGACCGCACTCTGAGCAGAATAATCGCTCTGATTTTCTCGCACGCGGAAAAAAATCATCAGGCTGTGTTCACACAATAAATTTCCAGATGCAGATTTTCTTTTTTAAGTGATTTTCTGAAAACGCTGTATATTTCTATTGCACATAACATGACCTGTGTGTACATTAAGGGTCCCACAGCTAGGGGGACCCACTGCTCCCACATCGGCCCGTGTGCAACAAAGGGTGTCACTGGGGGGAGTCATTTTCCTGAAAAGTTTCAGATCTCATCAGGTTCTCCAACAGATTAGCTCGCATTATTAGACATCACAAGTTTGAGCATTTGCTGAGAATGAATGAATGAATGAATGAATGAATGCTAATCCATAAAAGACAATACAAATGCAGTGCAGGAGAAAGCTATTTTGTTCAGATATTGATAAATTCTACATTTACAGTTATTCATGCCTCCTGTCACTTGTAGTTCTCCAATGGTTGGAGTGCAACAACTACAAAAGCAAAAATCACACCCATGAAGAATGAATGACCTGGCACATGCCTCATTCCTGCCAGGGAGAGGACACAACGCTGCTGGGATTTATTCCCTGGATCAAGGCGAGACATTGAGACCCCCAGAGAAGAACAACCAATCACTGTAGAGAGACCCCCGATGCCTTTATGCATGCACACAGAATAAACAATGTCACAACAATAATAACAGTAACAATACGGAGGGTAACAAGTATCCCAACCAGTCCTGGAGATGATATATACTGATATATACCAAATTATGAAAAACAATGGTGACCCCCCAGGGAATGATCAGCGGCAGCAGCACATCAGCAGCCCCCCGGTAACTGGAAGCAGCAGATCATTCATCAAGTCTGACAAGTGTCACCATCGATTGATAGGCAGTGAGCGCAGAACAATACATAGTGACCAACAGCAGCAACAGCAATGATGGCAATCACAAGGAAGCATAGACATGCCAGCGGGCACGACTGTACAGCATGGGCACCTATGGGGCATCTCACTAATGAGCACGGACAGTAAGCAGCATTTACAGATGGAAACTAGAGGAAGAGAAAAGGGCATTCATTCATCAACATCTCAATGTGTAAGAGGGCAAGTCACCCTGGCAGCACAGGGAACGTCACTGTGCTAGTGTATAGGCATCTATCTGGGCACATCTCACAAAATTAGAATATCTTCAAAAAGTTAATTTATTTCAGTTCTTCAATACAAAAAGTAAAACTCGTATATTATATAGAGTCATTACAAACAGAGTGATCTATTTCATGTGTTTATTTCTGTTAATGCTGATGATTACGGCTTACAGCCAATGAAATCCCAAAAGTCATTATCTCAGTAAATTAGAATAATTAACAAAAAACACCTGCAAAGGCTTCCTAAAGGTACCTTCACACGAAACGACTTTGTAACGATATCGCTAGCGATCCGTGACGTTGCAGCGTCCTCGCTAGCGATATCGTTTCGTTTGACATGCAGCAGCGATCAGGATCCTGCTGTGATGTCGCTGGTCGCTGAATAAAGTCCAGAACTTTATTTGGTCGTCCGATCGCCGTGTATCGTTGTGTTTGAAAGCAAAAGCAACGATACCAGCGATGTTTTACACTGGTAACCAGGGTAAACATCGGGTTACCAAGCGCAGGGCCGCGCTTAGTAACCCGATGTTTACCCTGGTTACCAGCGTAAAAGTAAAAAAAACAAACAGTACATACTCACCTGCACGTCCCCCAGCGTCTGCTTCCTGACACTTACTGAGCGCCGGCCCTAAAGTGAAAGTGAAAGCACAGCGGTGACGTCACCGATCTGCTGTTAGGGCCGGAGCTCAGTCAGTATCAGGAAGCAGACGCTGGGGGACGCGCAGGTGAGTATGTACTGTTTGTTTTTTTTACTTTTACGCTGGTAACCAGGGTAAACATCGGGTTACTAAGCGCGGCCCTGCGCTTAGCAACCCGATGTTTACCCTGGTTACCCGGGGACCTCGGCATCGTTGGTCGCTGGAGAGCGGTCTGTGTGACAGCTCCCCAGCGATCAAACAGCGACGCTGCAGCGATCGGCATCGTTGTCTGTATCGCTGCAGCGTCGCTTCGTGTGAAGGTACCTTAAGTGTTTAAAAAGGTTCCTTAGTCTGTTTCAGTAGGCTCCACAATCATGGGGAAGACTGCTGACCTGACAGATGTCCAGAAGGCAGTCATTGACACACTCCACAAGGAAAGTACATTTTGCATTTCATTTGGAAATCAAGGTCCCAGAGTCTGGAGGAAGAGTGGAGAGGCCACAATCCAAGCTGGTTGAGGTCTAGTGTGAAGCTTCCACAATCAGCGATGGTGATGAGCCATGTCATATACTGATGTAGGTCCACTGTGTTTTATCAAGATCAAAGCCAGCGCAGCTGTCAACCAAGAAATTTTAGAGCACTTCATGCTTCCATCTGCCATCAAGCTTTTTGGACATGGAAATGTCATTCTCCAGCAGGACTTGGCACCTGTCCACACTGCCAAAAGTACCAATACTTGCATTACAAACAACAGTATCACTGTGATTGATTGGCAGCAAACTCGCCTGACCTTAGCCCCATAGATGTCAAGAGAATGATGTGAGACACGAGACCCAACAATGCAGACGAGCTGAAGGTTGCTATCAAAGCAACCTGGGCTTCCATAACCCCTCAGCAGTGCCACAGGCTGATCGCCTCCATGCCACGTCGCATTGATGCAGTAATTGATGCAAAAGGAGCCGCGACCAAGTATTGAGTGCATTTACTGAACATACATTTCAGTACGACAAAATTTCGGATTCTAAAATTATTTTTCAAGCTGGTGTTATAAAGTATTCCAATTTACTGAGATAATGACTTTTGAGTTTTCATTGGCTGTAAGCCATAATCATCAACATTAACAGAAAAAAACACGTGAAATAGATCACTCTGTCTGTAATGACTCTATATAATATATGAGTTTCACTTTTTATATTGAAGAAATGAAATAAAATAACTTTTTGATAATATTCTAATTTTGGGAGATGCACCTGTAAGTTAGGAAGAGCAAGTACAGTATATCAGGCCATCAACTCATGTGACCCCACACACCTGCACCAGGACACTACTGACACTGCATAGACCTGTGCCAATGCTAGTCTATATGCCAGGGAAATGAACTCTATCAGTATATAGAGATGTACATGGCACTTATGTGGCAGTATATAGAGATGTACATGGCACTTATGTGGCAGTATATAGAGATGTACATGGCACTTATGTGGCAGTATATAGAGATGTACATGGCACTTATGTGGCAGTATGTAGAGATGTACATGGCATGTATGTGGCAGTATATAGAGATGTACATGGCATGTATGTGGCAGTATATAGAGATGTACATGGCACTTATGTGGCAGTATATAGAGATGTACATGGCACTTATGTGGCATTATAGAGATGTACATGGCACTTATGTGGCAGTATATAGAGATGTACTTGGCACTTATGTGGCAGTATATAGAGATGTACATGGCACTTATGTGGCAGTATGTAGAGATGTACATGGCATGTATGTGGCAGTATATAGAGATGTACATGGCATGTATGTGGCAGTATATAGAGATGTACATGGCACTTATGTGGCAGTATATAGAGATGTACATGGCACTTATGTGGCATTATAGAGATGTACATGGCACTTATGTGGCAGTATATAGAGATGTACATGGCACTTATGTGGCAGTATATAGAGATGTACATGGCACTTATGTGGCAGTATATAGAGATGTACATGGCATGTATGTGGCAGTATATAGAGATGTACATGGCACTTATGTGGCAGTATATAGAGATGTACATGGCACTTATGTGGCATTATAGAGATGTACATGGCACTTATGTGGCAGTATATAGAGATGTACATGGCACTTATGTGGCAGTATATAGAGATGTACATGGCATGTATGTGGCAGTATATAGAGATGTACATGGCACTTATGTGGCAGTATATAGAGATGTACATGGCACTTATGTGGCAGTATATAGAGATGTACATGGCACTTATGTGGCATTATAGAGATGTACATGGCACTTATGTGGCATTATATAGAGATGGACATGGCACTTATGTGGCAGTATATAGAGATGTACATGGCATTTATGTGGCAGTATATAGAGATGTACATGGCACTTATGTGGCATTATAGAGATGTACATGGCACTTATGTGGCAGTATGTAGAGATGTACATGGCACTTATGTGGCAGTATGTAGAGATGTACATGGCATTTATGTGGCAGTATATATAGAGATGTACATGGCATTTATGTGGCAGTATATATAGAGATGTACATGGCACTAATGTGGCAGTATATAGAGATGTACATGGCACTTATGTGGCATTATAGAGATGTACATGGCACTTATGTGGCAGTATATAGAGATGTACATGGCACTTATGTGGCAGTATGTAGAGATGTACATGGCATGTATGTGGCAGTATATAGAGATGTACATGGCATGTATGTGGCAGTATATAGAGATGTACATGGCACTTATGTGGCAGTATATAGAGATGTACATGGCACTTATGTGGCATTATAGAGATGTACATGGCACTTATGTGGCAGTATATAGAGATGTACATGGCACTTATGTGGCAGTATATAGAGATGTACATGGCATGTATGTGGCAGTATATAGAGATGTACATGGCACTTATGTGGCAGTATATAGAGATGTACATGGCACTTATGTGGCAGTATATAGAGATGTACATGGCACTTATGTGGCATTATAGAGATGTACATGGCACTTATGTGGCATTATATAGAGATGTACATGGCACTTATGTGGCAGTATATAGAGATGTACATGGCATGTATGTGGCAGTATATAGAGATGTACATGGCACTTATGTGGCAGTATATAGAGATGTACATGGCACTTATGTGGCATTATAGAGATGTACATGGCACTTATGTGGCAGTATATAGAGATGTACATGGCACTTATGTGGCAGTATATAGAGATGTACATGGCATGTATGTGGCAGTATATAGAGATGTACATGGCACTTATGTGGCAGTATATAGAGATGTACATGGCACTTATGTGGCAGTATATAGAGATGTACATGGCACTTATGTGGCATTATAGAGATGTACATGGCACTTATGTGGCATTATATAGAGATGGACATGGCACTTATGTGGCAGTATATAGAGATGTACATGGCATTTATGTGGCAGTATATAGAGATGTACATGGCACTTATGTGGCATTATAGAGATGTACATGGCACTTATGTGGCAGTATGTAGAGATGTACATGGCACTTATGTGGCAGTATGTAGAGATGTACATGGCATTTATGTGGCAGTATATATAGAGATGTACATGGCATTTATGTGGCAGTATATATAGAGATGTACATGGCACTAATGTGGCAGTATATAGAGATGTACATGGCACTTATGTGGCATTATAGAGATGTACATGGCACTTATGTGGCATTATATAGAGATGTACATGGCACTTATGTGGCAGTATATAGAGATGTACATGGCATTTATGTGGCAGTATATAGAGATGTACATGGCACTTATGTGGCATTATAGAGATGTACATGGCACTTATGTGGCAGTATGTAGAGATGTACATGGCATTTATGTGGCAGTATATAGAGATGTACATGGCACTTATGTGGCAGTATGTAGAGATGTACATGGCACTTATGTGGCAGTATGTAGAGATGTACATGGCACTTATGTGGCAGTATATATAGAGATGTACATGGCATTTATGTGGCAGTATGTAGAGATGTACATGGCATTTATGTGGCAGTATATAGAGATGTACATAGCACTTATGTGGCAGTATATAGAGATGTACATGGCATTTATGTGGCAGTATATAGAGATGTACATGGCACTTATGTGGCAGTATATAGAGATGTACATGGCATTTATGTGGCAGTATATAGAGATGTACATGGCACTTATGTGGCAGTATATAGAGATGTACATGGCATTTATGTGGCAGTATGTAGAGATGTACATGGCACTTATGTGGCAGTATATAGAGATGTACTTGGCACTTATGTGGCAGTATATATAGAGATGTACATGGCACGTATGTGGCAGTATGTAGACATGTACCCTGGCACTTATGTGGCAGTATATAGAGATGTACATGGCACTTATGTGGCAGTATATATAGATGTACATGGCACTTATGTGGCAGTATATAGAGATGTACATGGCATTTATGTGGCAGTATGTAGAGATGTACATGGCACTTATGTGGCAGTATATAGAGATGTACTTGGCACTTATGTGGCAGTATATATAGAGATGTACATGGCACGTATGTGGCAGTATGTAGACATGTACCCTGGCACTTATGTGGCAGTATATAGAGATGTACTTGGCACTTATGTGGCAGTATATAGAGATGTACATGGCACTTATGTGGCAGTATATAGAGATGTACATGGCATTTATGTGGCAGTATATAGAGATGTACATGGCACTTATGTGGCAGTATATAGAGATGTACATGGCACTTATGTGGCAGTATGTAGAGATGTACATGGCATTTATGTGGCAGTATATAGAGATGTACATGGCACTTATGTGGCAGTATATAGAGATGTACATGGCATTTATGTGGCAGTATGTAGAGATGTACATGGCACTTATGTGGCAGTATATAGAGATGTACTTGGCACTTATGTGGCAGTATATAGAGATGTACATGGCACTTATGTGGCAGTATATAGAGATGTACATGGCATTTATGTGGCAGTATATAGAGATGTACATGGCACTTATGTGGCAGTATATAGAGATGTACATGGCACTTATGTGGCAGTATGTAGAGATGTACATGGCATTTATGTGGCAGTATATAGAGATGTACATGGCACTTATGTGGCAGTATATAGAGATGTACATGGCATTTATGTGGCAGTATGTAGAGATGTACATGGCACTTATGTGGCAGTATATAGAGATGTACATGGCACTTATGTGGCAGTATGTAGAGATGTACATGGCATTTATGTGGCAGTATATAGAGATGTACATGGCATTTATGTGGCAGTATGTAGAGATGTACATGGCACTTATGTGGCAGTATATAGAGATGTACATGGCACTTATGTGGCAGTATATAGAGATGTACATGGCACTTATGTGGCAGTATGTAGACATGTACCCTGGCATGTAACTCCTGCAGAGCACACACATGCCAATGGGCACTGAGACCTTCCCTTGGTGCCAGCAGGGGCTGCCATAGTAGCCCTGAGGGTTATGGGGGGTGAGCACATCTGCCTGGTGTCAGGTCACCGTACTCCCAGCACACAGTAATGTCGGGCGGACTCACGCTGCTGTTCTCGCCGGTCCAGTGCACCATGGCTTGGTTGTGAGACGCGTCCCCCTTGAGCACAAACGAGGTGCTGAGCATAGAGATGTGGCCATTGCTTGTAGCCCTCCCAGAGCGGCCGGCGGGAGCAGGAGCCTCCTCAGTGAGCCCATGTCCACCAACTGTGCTGTCAGCCTCCTGCAGATCCCGCGCACTCCTCCTGCTCACCCAGCCCGTGCCCTGCACCAGCTGCACCAGCAGGGACACACTGGCGAAGCACAGGATGCAGCCCATAGGAGGAGGGAGAAGTGGTGCCCTCAGTGCCATGCTCCTCTTCTGATGTGGCTAGTGTCAGGCTGGGGATGTGTATGCCGGATAGATACTGGGAGAGCAGAGAGGGTGGGATTGCAAACAAAGCAAGGTTTTTCCTCCTAACATTGGAGAACACTGAGCTTTCCCGAGTGGAGCTGTCAGTGGGAGAGGAATGCGGGCGCCATCTGCTGGTGACAGTGCGCTCTGCCTCTGTAGTGGGCATAGGAGCAGACACCAGAGAACACTAGTAGACATCTGCAGGTGACATGACATGCACTTACCTTACCTTAGGAACCCTTGTGTGATGAGGCCTTAACCTTCACCTTTCACCTGCTGCACCTAAGGGTATATTTCCTAGTACAGTATCTGAGATTTCTACAAAACCGCAGCAAAACAAATCCGCAGCAGTATTTAGTTGCAGAATAGATGTGAATACGCAGCTGATTTTCTGCACTCGGCGGACATCAGATTGCACCAGGACCAATGTTAGTCCACGTGTCTGATTTTTATCTCTGACACATAATGTACATTCTGCATGATAACATTTCTTGTCTGAGCACCCAATGCTGTGACCATATGGGATGTCTAATTCTAGTGCTTGTGAATTTGGAGAAGTACCGTACAGTATGCACATTTGTGGAAGGGGAGGACGTCATCATTCACTCTCAGAATACAGCTCTCTATTAAAGTCTATGGAGAGGAGGGGAGCGAGGAGAACAGGCTAAGGGAGAGGTACACAGATTGTGACAAAACATTCTAGTAAGCCTTAACCTCATGTCCAAAGAAGAAAACCGAACCTAAGGTCATAGAAAAGGTCAGAACAATGAACTCAAAAGTGGAAAACCTTTTATTGACAAACTGTCATGAGGGTGTCATGTTCCCCTGAAAGACCTGGAGTTAGACGATCACGATGGATGCGGAATTGCAGGTCTTCCTTAGAAATCGTGTGATTTGTGTCCCATATTAAATGGATTTATTTTCCTCTGGTGCTGAAGAGATTAACAACCCTTTTTATGCTGGTCAGAATCATGCAGCTCCATTTCAGCTGCTTCTGATCAGGTCATTAGCCTCTTCCTATAAAAACTGCTCAGACCTTCTTGTCCCTGCCTGTGAAAGATTTGTCTTCCTGTGCTGTGTGCCAAAGCTAAGTGGTTGGAGTGAAGTTGTTGGTGTATGTGTGTGGTTATCTCCTGGTCCCTGTTCCCATTCAGTTTATTCCTCCCTGTCCCTATCCTCCCCCTATTGTTGGTTGGTGCTTTTGTATGATAGAAGTTTTCTGTTATCCCTGTTTTGTCTTTGTGTCTTGTTTACATTTAATTTCTGTCCCATGCCTCATGGAGTGGAGGAGGGAAAGGAGCATACTAAGGTCAGAGAATCAGGCCTCTCTACCTTCAAGAGGACCCTCGGGACAGGGATAGTTAGGGTCCCAGTTCCGGGGACAGTTTGAGGCCTCCCTTCCTTACCGAAGACCGTCACAGCGTGACACAAGCATGGTTAAATGATGGCACTGTTGAAGATGGGTGCCCAAGAAAATCAAACCCATGGTCATAGAAAAGGTCAGAACAATAAACTCAAAAGTAAAAAAAACTTTATTTATAAACATGGTTAAATTGTGGCACTGTAGAAGACTGGTGCCCACACAATATAAAAAAAAAAAAACAATTGTTCATGTACATGTGTATATACAGGATATATAAAAGGTATATTAAAAAAAAAAAAAGACAAAGGTCTGCACCGTAATGCACATCAGGGTGGATGCCATTCTATCCTAGCTCGTGACTTCTGCACAGTCATTTCATTTCTCACTTGGTGAGATGACAGCATGATATGCTACCTCAGCTGAATCTGCTCTTACTTGTGACATGTTATGACACTTCAATTGATTTTGCTCCTATTTAATTTTTCCCTTGCTGTCTCACATGCAGCCATTCTTGGTATAATCGTGCCAGACTGTTCTACACTCACCCACTCCAACACTGGCCTCTTCCTACATATACAGTGGGGCAAAAAAGTATTTAGTCAGTCAGCAATAGTGCAAGTTCCACCACTTAAAAAGATGTGAGGCGTCTGTAATTTACATCATAGGTAGACCTCAACTATGGGAGACAAACTGAGAAAAAAAAATCCAGAAAATCACATTGTCTGTTTTTTTATCATTTTATTTGCATATTATGGTGGAAAATAAGTATTTGGTCAGAAACAAAATTTCATCTCAATACTTTGTAATATATCCTTTGTTGGCAATGACAGAGGTCAAACGTTTTCTGTAAGTCTTCACAAGGTTGCCACACACTGTTGTTGGTATGTTGGCCCATTCCTCCATGCAGATCTCCTCTAGAGCAGTGATGTTTTTGGCTTTTCGCTTGGCAACACGGACTTTCAACTCCCTCCAAAGGTTTTCTATAGGGTTGAGATCTGGAGACTGGCTAGGCCACTCCAGGACCTTGAAATGCTTCTTACGAAGCCACTCCTTCGTTGCCCTGGTGGTGTGCTTTGGATCATTGTCATGTTGAAAGACCCAGCCACGTTTCATCTTCAATGCCCTTGCTGATGGAAGGAGGTTTGCACTCAAAATCTCACGATACATGGCCCCATTCATTCTTTCATGTACCCGGATCAGTCGTCCTGGCCCCTTTGCAGAGAAACAGCCCCAAAGCATGATGTTTCCACCACCATGCTTTACAGTAGGTATGGTGTTTGATGGATGCAACTCAGTATTCTTTTTCCTCCAAACACGACAAGTTGTGTTTCTACCAAACAGTTCCAGTTTGGTTTCATCAGACCATAGGACATTCTCCCAATACTCCTCTGGATCATCCAAATGCTCTCTAGCAAACTTCAGACGGGCCCGGACATGTACTGGCTTAAGCAGTGGGACACGTCTGGCACTGCAGGATCTGAGTCCATGGTGGCGTAGTGTGTTACTTATGGTAGGCCTTGTTACATTGGTCCCAGCTCTCTGCAGTTCATTCACTAGGTCCCCCCGCGTGGTTCTGGGATTTTTGCTCACCGTTCTTGTGATCATTCTGACCCCACGGGGTGGGATTTTGCGTGGAGCCCCAGATCGAGGGAGATTATCAGTGGTCTTGAATGTCTTCCATTTTCGAATTATTGCTCCCACTGTTGATTTCTTCACTCCAAGCTGGTTGGCTATTGCAGATTCAGTCTTCCCAGCCTGGTGCAGGGCTACAATTTTGTTTCTGGTGTCCTTTGACAGCTCTTTGGTCTTCACCATAGTGGAGTTTGGAGTCAGACTGTTTGAGGGTGTGCAGTGTTGTGCACAGGTGTCTTTTTATACTGATAACAAGTTTAAACAGGTGCCATTACTACAGGTAATGAGGGGAGGAAAGAGGAGACTCTTAAAGAAGAAGTTACAGGTCTGTGAGAGCCAGAAATCTTGATTGTTTGTTTCTGACCAAATACTTATTTTCCACCATAATATGCAAATAAAATGATAAAAAAACAGACAATGTGATTTTCTGGATTTTTTTTCTAAGTTTGTCTCCCATAGTTGAGGTCTACCTATGATGTAAATACAGACGCCTCTCATCTTTTTAAGTGGTGGAACTTGCACTATTGCTGACTGACTAAATACTTTTTTGCCCCACTGTACATGCACTCATTCCTCAATATACTTGTACATCCATTTTGGATGTACTCCATCTCAAAAGCCGCGTTCCCTTGGTCGAGTGGAGAGATACGACCAGGGTGTGTATATTTCCTGCAGCTTTTCATCTCAGTGTACCATTCTGGCTGAAGTGGTGGTTGATGGGGTAACAGACTATTCCGATGCTTGTGGATAGTGGAGCTGGGATCAATCTGGTGGATTCACACTTTGTTCAAACCCATTGTCTGATCAGTAGGTTGCTGGTGAGACCCATTACCAATCGGGCAATTGACTCTCAGCCAGGTGAGTGTGACCCAAGTCGTAGACAATATTACCTTGCCTGTAGGGACTCTTCATGAGGAGTCCCTGTCGTGCTACGTCATGGAGGGTATGCCAACTCCCATCGTCCTAGACCTTCCCTGGCTGAAGAGACATAACCCTGTCATAAATTGGCCGTCCAGGGAACTAGTCAGTTGGGACAAGTCTTGTAAGGACAGCTGCCTGGGAGCTACAATCTCAACCGTCCTTCTCAAACCTACCCCTTCTTTTCCGGAGTAGGCAGTGGAGGTGCTGCCAGGGAGTAGGGGCAGGATTCAACCCTCACCATAAGTAAACCCTGAGTCTAGGAGTCCTCTTAAGAGGGTAGGACTTTGGTGACACAGGGGGACACCTCTGTTATCGATTCCTCAAAGAGTTCACCAGCTTTTGGCAAATGTATGTGTGGAAATAAACGTTCAGGTCCAGAACCGTGTGTGAATGAGTACATGTGGGTGTCCACCAAAAACATCAGGTGGAAGCATGCATCTGGGACCTCGAGTTCTAGGGTGATCGGGCCATATCGGATGTCAGCCGTTCTCAGACAGGGGAATTTCCATCTGGAGTTGCCCCCAGTAATGCTCGTACACAACCTATTCCACAGGTGGGCGCTCTGGAGATTTGTCGTGCCTCCGGAGCCTACGTTATTGCCATCTCCATTGTGCTGCGTTTGCCGTAAACCTGAGGATCAGGTGACTGCAGAGATGAATCCTAGTGGATCGAGGCGTCCTCACCGTACTTCGTTTCTGGTGAGGTACGGTGTTAAGGGTTCAGAGGCCCCTTGTTGAAACAGGGATACCGTCACTATCCATTTTTGGATGCGTGGCAGCTCTGGTGTCACTGTAATTTAAATGTAGCTTTTTTCCTTTCAGGCCAGCAGGGGTTAATGTCAGTTTCCCTTGCAGGCAGCTTGCTGCAACTGCAGAGTTGCTAGGTCAGCTGATGTGGGTTTTCTCCACTCCCACCCTCCTTTAAATGGTCACCTGATGCATTACCTGACTGTTGGTGATAGAGTTATTCTAATGGTTCCAACCTTGCAGTTGCAGCTCGCTGGTGTCAGCACTGTGTCAGCTACTTCTGGAGCTCGGAGTCCTGTTTCCATGTCCTCTGCGTTGTGTAGCTCGACAGCGGAGTCTGGAAGCTAAGTGTTGTGTTTTTTTCCCTGACTGTCTCGTGCTTATCACCCCCCCCCCCCCCTCTGTTGTACCATCTGCAGTGGTGAGGCTAGCGCCCTTTCCAGCCACTGCACTAGCCTGGGCAGTGCGAGATGACAGCGAAGGAACCAAGTTCGTGATGACAGCGGGGGTGGGGGGAAGGATCCAATTAGGACGTTAGGGGAATGCAGGGACAAGCTCAGGTTGGAGCTCAGGAGGTGCCCCAACCCTCATTCCCAACGGTGAGGCCTTTGTCTTGCCATTTCCATCCCGTTGAGTGTGTGTTGTGCTGTCCACAGACCGACCCCCTGTCGTGGTATTTTGTGTCTTGATGAACATCTGCTTTATACCAGCTGTGTGTTCTCATGGTCTTTATTTGTGCTTTATTTCCTTTTTTATATCCTGTAGATAAACATGTACTGTACATGAACAATTGTCTTTTTATGGTTGTGTACTAGGCACCAATCTTCTACAGTGCCACCATATAAACCATATTTGTCAATAAAGATTTTATACTTTTGAGTTCATTGTTCTTACCTTTTCTATGACCATAGATTTGATTTTCTTATTTAGGCATGTATATTTACTACCAAGTGGTCTAGCATTTATCCGCTAGCTGATATACAGGTGCTTCTCACAAACTTAGAATGTCATCAAAAAGTGAATTTATTTCAGTTCTTCAATATAAAAAGTGAAACTCATATTCTATAGAGTCATTACAAACAGAGTGTTCAATTTCATGTGTTTATTTCTGTTAATGTTGATGATTATGGCTTACAGCCAATGAAAACACAAAAGTCATTATCTCAGTAAATTAGTAAATTAGAATACTTTATATCATGAGCTTGAAAAATGATTTGAAAATCTGAAATGTTGGCCTACTGAAATGTATGTTCAGTAAATCAATGCGGTGTGACATGGAGGCGATCAGCCTGTGGCGCTGCTGAGGTGTTATGGAAGCCCAGGTTGCTTTGATATCAGCCTTCAGCTCACCTGCATTGTTGGGTCTGGTGTCGCTCATCTTCCTTTTCACAATACCCCATAGATTCTCTATGAGGTTAAGGTCAGGAGAGTTTGCTGCCAATCAAGCACAGTGATACTGTTGTTTTTAAACCAGGTATTGGTACTTTTGGCAGCGTGGACAGGTGCCAAGTCTTGATGGAGAATGAAATTTCCATCTCCACAAAGCTTGTTGGCAGAGGGAAGCACGAAGTGCTCTAATATTTCCTGGTAGACTTTGGTCTTGATAAAACACAGTGGACCTACACCAGCCGATAACATGGCTCCCCAAACCATCACTGATTGTGGAAACATCACACTAGACCTCCAGCAGTTTGGATTGTGGCCTCTCCACTCTTCCTCCAGACTCTGGGACCTTGATTTCCAAATTAAATGCAAAATTTACTTTAATCTGAAAACACCTTGGACCACAGAGGAACAGTCCAGTTCTTTTTCTCCTCGGCCCAGGTAAGACGCTTCTGGCGTTGTCTAATGGTCATGAGTGGCTTGACACAAGGAATGCGACACTTGCAGCCTATGTCCTGGACATGTCTGGAAGAATATTTATAGGTTTTGTTTTTATGTCCTGGACACGTCTGTGTGCGGTGGCTCTTGAAGTAATGACCCCAGCAGCAGTCCACTCCTTGTGAATCTCCCCCACATTTCAGTGGCCTTTTCTCAACAATCCTTTCAAGGCTGCGGTTATCCCGTTTGCTTGTGCACCTTTTTCTACCACACTTTTTCTTTCCACTCAACTTTCCATTAATACGCTTGGATGCAGCACTCTGAACAGCCAGCTTCTTTAGCAATGACCTTTTGTGGCTTACTCTCCTTGTGGAGTGTGTCAGTGACTGCCTTCTGAACATCTCTCAACTCAGCAGTCTTCCCCATGATTGTGGATCCTACTGAAACAGACTAATGGACATTGCTTAGGAAGCCTTTGCATGTGTTTTTTTTGTTAATTATTCTAATTTACTGACAATGACTTTTGGGTTTTCATTGGTTGTAAGCCATAATCATCAATATTAACAGGAATAAACACTTGAAATACATCACTCTGTTTGTAATGACTCTATATAATATACAGCTCTGGCAAAAATTAAGAGACCGCTGCACAGTTCTATAAAAATCAGCTTCTCTACATGTCTGACAGCCATTCTACTCCAGTGTCAGTTGAATTCTAACCAGAGTACACCTCATTCTACTTAATGTGCTTCTGATTAGGTGATCACCTGTACCAAATCTTATTTAACCAAAGAAAGTATAAAAAAAAACCCTGCTGTGGTGTTCACAATTCTCTTGCAATAGGACAAGCTGGATGGCCAAACAAGTGCTAGTAATATCCTGGGAGTACGGTAATAGGAATAAAAAAAAAAACTTTTAACCATGCCAAAGGAGTTGAAAAGAAAAGTCTTGAGTGAGGAAAAGAAGGGCTCAATTCTGGCTTTACTAGCAGAGGGACACAGTGAGCATCGTGTTGCCTCCATCCTTAACCCCTTCATGACCCAGGGTATTTTCGTGTTTTCGTTTTTCGCTCCCCTCCTTCCCAGAGCCATAACGTTTTTATTTTTGTCAATATGGCCATGTGAGGGCTTATTTTTTGCGGGACGAGCTGTACTTTTGAACTACATCATTGGTTTTAGCATGTCATGTACTAGAAAACGGAAAAAATTTCCAAGTGCGGTGAAATTGCAAAAAAAAGTGCAATCCACACTTTTTTTTGTGTGGCTTTTTTGCTAGGTTCACCAAATTATTATTATTATTATTATTATTATTATTATTTATTGTTATAGCGCCATTTATTCCATGGCGCTTTACATGTGAGGAGGGGTATACATAATAAAAACAAGTACAATATTCTTAAACAATACAAGTCATAACTGGTACAGGAGGAGAGAGGACCCTGCCCGCGAGGGCTCACAATCTACAAGGGATGGGTGAGAATACAGTAGGTGAGGACTAAATGCTAAAACTGACCTACAATTATGATTTTCCAGGTCATTACGAGTTCATAGACACCAAACATGTCTAGGTTATTTTTTATCTAAGAGGTGAAAAAAAAAATCGAAAAACTTTGATAAAAAAATAATGCACAATGTTACGATACCCATAGCGTCTCAATTTTTCATGAACTGGGGTCAGGTGGGGGCTTATTTTTTGCGTGCCGAGCAGACGTTTTTAATGATACCATTTTGGCGCAGATACGTTCTTTTGATCGCCCGTTATTGCATTTTAATGCAAAGTCGTGGCGACCAAAAAAACGTAATTCTGGCTTTTAGAATTTTGTTATCCCTATGCAGTTTAGCGATCAGGTTAATCCTTTTTTTATAGATAGGTTGGGGCGATTCTGAACGCGTGGATACCAAATGTGTGTATATGATTTTTTTTTATTGTTTTATTTTGAATGGGGCGAAAGGGGGGTGATTTCAACTTTTATTTTTTTTATTTTTTTTTTTTAATATTTTTTTTACTTTTGCCATGCTTCAATAGTCTCCATGGGAGGCTAGAAGCTGGCACAACTCGATCGGCTCAGCTACATAGGAGTGAAGCTCAGATCGCACCTATGTAGCTGAATTCCTGCATTGCTATGAGCGCAGGGTGGCGCTCATAGCAATCCGGCATCAACAACCATAGAGGTCTCAAGGAGACCTCTGGTTGTTATATCGACGCATCTCTGACCCCCCAATCACGTGACGGGGGTCAGCAATGCGCTCATTTCCGACCCGATGGCCAGAAGCGGTAGTTAAATTCTGCAGTCAGCTTTTGACAGCGGCATTTAACTAGTTAATAGCGGCGGTTGGATCGCGATTCCACCCGCTGCTATTGCGGGCAAGTCAGCTGTTCAAAACAGCTGACATGTCCCAGATTTGATGCAGGCTCACCGCCGGAACCCGCATCAAAGCAGGGGATCTGACCTCGGACGTACTATCCCGTCTGAGGTCAGAAACGGGTTAAAATTTCTAAGATGGCAGTCCATTACAACAAGGTGAAACAGCAGACATTGGGGACAACAAAGCTACAGACCGGCAAAGGGTGAAAACGACTCTCCACTGACCGGGATGACCGTCATCTTATTCGAATGTCACTCTGCAACCGCAGGATGACATCAAGTGACCTACAAAAGGAATGGCAAATGGCAGCTGGGGAGAAGTGCACGGCAAGAACAGTTCATAACAGGCTCCTAGAGACAGGACTCAAGTCATGTAAAGCTAGAAAAAAGCCTTTCATCAATGAGAAGCAAAGGAAAGCCAGGATGAAGTTTGCTAAAGACCATAAGGATTGGACAACAGAGGACTGGAGTAAGATAATCTTCTCTGATGAGTCTAATTTTCAGCTTTGCCCAACACCTGGTAGTCTAATGGTTAGACAGAGACCTGGAGAGGCGTACAAGGCAGAGTGTCTTACACCGACTGTGAAATTTGGTGGAGGATCGGTGATGATCTGGGGATGCTTCAGCAAGGCTGGAATTGGGCAGGTTGTTCTTTGCGAAGGACGTATGAATCAAGCCGCATACAAGGTTTTCCTGGAAAAACAGTTGATTCCTTCTGCTCAGGCAATGTTCCCCTACTCTGAGGACAGTTTTTTCCAGCAGGACAATGCACCATGATACACAGCTAGGTCAATCAAGGTGTGGATAAAGGACCACCACATGAAATCTCTGTCATGGCCAGTCCAATCTCCAGACCTGAACCCCATTGAAAACCTCTGGAATGTAATCAAGAGGATGATGGATAGTCACAAGCCATCAAACAAAGAAGAACTGCTTACATTTTTGTATCAGGAGTGGTACACCCAAAAGCAGTGTGAAAGACTGGTGGAAAGCATGCCAAGACGCATGAAAGCTGTGATTAAAAATCATGGTTATTCCACAAAATATTGATTTCTGAACTCCTCCTGAGTTAAAACATTAGTATTGTAGTTTCTAAATTATTATGAACTTGTTTTTTTGTTTTTTTTTCATTATTTGAGGTCTACAAGCAATGCATTTTTTTTTTGTTATTTTGACCATTTCTCATTTTCAGAAAATAAATACATAATTTATTGCTTGGAGCTTTGGAGACATGTTGGCCGTAGTTTATAGAACAAAAGAACAATTTACATTTTACTCAAAAATATACCTATAAAGAGAAAAATCAGACAAGCTGAAAATTTTGCAGTGGTCTCTTAATTTTTGCCAGAGCTGTGTGAGTTTCACTTTTTGTATTGAAGAACTGAAATAAATTAACTTTTTGATGATATTCTAATATTGTATGTCACTATACTTTTTTGCATCCCTTTGTGTATATATTATCTTACTCTACAGTGGCATATAGTATCTGCTTTGTACAGTGCATGTTCTAATTAAGGGTTATCCTCACCTTAGTGCTGAAGTCACAGCTACACTTCTCAGTTCTCCCTGAGTGGAGTCAGGGCTCCACTGTAAACTCTGAGTGCCCCCTCCTCACATAACATCCCATCCAGAAACTGACTAGTTCAGCCAAGAACGGCTGTGAGGGACACTGATAAGATGCACTTTGTTACATACCCTAGAGTTCCTACTAAACAAAATTTCAATGGTTGTATATTATTGAACAGTAAGCATGGGTTGTGTTCAGCATGTGCAGTATTCACACACAGCTCTGCAGCATCCATGTATGTACGCAACCCTGCAACACGCTCATGCACACCCTTCTGCATGCACAGTAAATGCACACACATAGCTCTGCTGCCCGAGCAGTACACACTCAACAGTGTCTTGCACACACAGCTCTGCAGTACACGTGAACACACTCGCAGAGCACTGCTCACACATACAACTCTTCCATACATATCAGCACTCGCACAGCTTTACTGCGCACACACACACCTCGGTAGGTATCCCACATCAACGCTATTAATGACTAGTTCCGTACCTGGTGTAAGGTTGTCTTCTTATTGCATCTTCCCCGTCACATCTCTGCCAGGACCTGCTCCTGCGCTGTCTGCTTCTGTCACGAGGCGCCACTGTGTTCATTCAATGGGCTACAGTAGTGATGGAGAAGTCAGACGTAGAAGTTCTGGGCGGTGCAGGCACTGTCCAGCCACTATGATTAGGGTGGCTGGGACCAGTAGTACTATGTAATCTGGCAGTATGGTTGTGTGTGCTGTCCAGCTGGAGTAATCAGCTCCCTGTTTCAGCCTATTGGAAGCAACACACCAAACAAAAGCTCCCGGCATATTGCTGGCAGCTACCAGATATAGCTGTGTGTAAGAAGTAGAGGTGCTGCCCACCACCGCACCCCTGCCCCCCTTAAAGGGTTACAGTGGCATGTAAAAGTTTGTGTAATCCTGGTCAAAATTACTGTTACTGTGAACGTGTAGTGAGCTGGCCGGCTGTGGCTGTTCCGTTATCATTGACATAGAATCTGTGACAGACACTGCCCCCGTGTGGCCAGAAGTTATACCTATGCCGAATGTGATTACAGAGAAACAAACTGTATTGGCTAAACTCCCCCCTGTTATGTCATGTGAACAGGAAGGGGAGGGAGAAGAGAAGGAGCCCGGGAAACTTTTGGGTGCAGAGAGAAGTCTGTGTGTGCTGGCGTCCTCCTGTAGATGCGATATAAAAGATTGCCTGGATGACCTCTCTCTCTGGGAAGCTGACATCCAGATTGTTCCCAGCTTCCACACTGCGGAGCATTCAGCGGTGACATATTCACAGATTCTGGAGCCCATGAACTGTAAGCGGGTCCTCTGTTGAGAGGCCGAACATTCCACCCTTACCTGCTGAACCCCAAGGACTACAGTCTGGACCTGAGAGACAGAGTTTGATTAATCCCTGTTGTTTTTCTCTTTGGACGGAGCGTCTCCCTGCAGTGACAGACAGGCCTGCGACGTGGGAAGATAACCTCTTGGAGCAAAGGAACTGGTAACGTGTGGATAGGGACAGTGAGGGATAGTTTGTTATTACACGTTATTTCTGTGAATAAGCATACTTTGTACTGTCTATTATTGTGTTCTGCTGTGTTAAGAAAAATGTATAACAGTAAAGATACGTTTGTTAAGATGGAATCTGAGTGTTGAGGTTTTGCTGGGCCAGATCATGGATATACATGGGCGACCTTACCCTCTGCCACTTCATCTGACGTAGTCGGCAGGATCTGTGCCCAGCAAGATTCCCACCCAGGCCCAGTGTACAGTCAGAAACCGCCGCCGGTGTCCATTGTAAACCAGGTCAGGAAGTTTGGCGGGCGAAACTACCCCGTACCAGAGTGGGCGGAACAAGTGCGGATACTGGGAGAAATGTATAATATTGACCCTAAGACCTTGGCAGAAATGGCGGTACTGACGCTAGAGGGGGAGGCATAGATGTCAGTCAGACTGGAGACGGTCAGGGGGCAGCGTGTGTTGGAGGATTTGGTGCGGGTGCTGGAAAAGACCTATGGACCTACTACGTACCAGGGAACACTGCGATACCTGTTCTTCAGACGGACACAGCTTGAATGGGAGGACATTCCCCAATATGCAAATGCCCTTCAGGTACTCCTTGAACAAGTCTGTGCCAAAGGGGAACAACTGGCTACTATAGCTCCTCGTGACCTGGTACTGAGAGACCAATTCGTTATAGGGCTGAGAGACCAGTATCTTAACCGTACGCTACAGGACTTGATTCGGATGACGCCGACTCTCACCTTCGCTGAAGTCAAGCAGGAAGCCATAGAACGTTCTAGGGGACCCGTCATGGATGTGGGGACTCAAAGCGCTGCGTGCAGATCCATATTAGACATTAAACAGCCCAACAGTGACACCGAGGAGCTGAAACAGATGGTAGCAGATTTACAGCAACAGGTGTCACAGTTAACACTAGAACGACGGAGAGACCAGCGGATACGACCTAGCCGTCCCGCGGAATCGTGTTGGTCATGTGGTGACCCTCGCCATAGGGCGAATCGTTGTCCTCAACGAACAAACCATCAGTTTCCACGACGAACAGAATATCAGCTACATCCACGAGCAGAGCCACCACGCCAGTTCTCACCACAATGGCCGCCGTTAAACTAGACACCCCTGCAGCTGAGGTTCGAGCAGCAGGGGGGGACAGAGAATGGGGTGTAGAAAAACAGAGCCAGCAACGGAGTACTCTTGCCTCGAGTAGTCCTACACTTGAAGTTATTCTGGAGGGAGTTGCAGTGCAAGGATTGATGGACACTGGGTCGCAAGTGACCACGATCTCTGAACAGTTTTATGAAAAGTACCTCAAACCAAGAACTGCTTGTGATCCAGATACCACCATTAAGATAATTGCGGCTAATAACCTACCCATACCAGTAACCGGAGTCGCCTGGATGGATACGAAGGCCTGCGGACAAGACCTAGGGAAACGAGGAATCGTCATTGTCAAGGAAGGCTTCAGCTCCGAGACCCCAGTAATAATCGGAATGAATATCTTGAAAGACCTGGATCTTATGCTGTTGACAAGAAAAGGGCCCAAGTACTGGCAGAAAGTTACCAAACATAAACCGACTTGTCTGGCGATCCAGCGTGTAATCAGGACCGTTGGACTTCAACAGATGGCAAAGGAACAACTACCCCTAGCAGCCATTAAAGTGCCCTGCTGTACCCGGATTACTTTGCCCGCTGAAAAAGAGACAGTCATTTCCCTGCCTCTTAACACCAACTGACAACTTGAAGGAGTTGAAGTGTTAATCGAGCCGAGGGCTCCAAGTGGGAGTAAGCTAAACCCACTAGTCGCCCGCACCCTAGCCGTCGTGAGGAACGGAAGAGTCCCTGTCAGGCTAAACAACACTGCAGACGTAGGTGTAGCCCTTGAAGCTGGCACGCAACTTGCCAGAGTATATGCTCTACCCACAGAAGTGAACCCCATGGGACCCTTACAATTCACCCCGTCTACAGAAGATGGCTGGACGGTAACTGTCTCAGCCATAAATGCTCAAGCAGATGATGAAGACATTGGGCGAAAACTACTGGAAAAAGTGCAACTGGACCCGTCCCAGTACACCAAACAGGAAGTGTCTCAAATGGAGAAACTACTGCGAGAACACCAAGACTCCTTTGCAAAGCATGACACCGACTTCGGGTACACCACCAGTATCCAACACGAGATTCCCACGGGCGATGCTGCCCCTATTCGCAAGAGGTACCGACAAATACCACCTCAACAATACCAGGAGGTGAAAAGCCTCTTAGAATCTATGCTACACGCCGGAGTGGTGCGGGAAAGCCAGAGCCCATGGGCTGCACCCGTGATGATAGTGTAGTGAGCTGGCTGGCTGTGGCTGTTCCGTTATCATTGACATAGAATCTGTGACAGACACTGCCCCCGTGTGGCCAGAAGTTATACCTATGCCGAATGTGATTACAGAGAAACAAACTGTATTGGCTAAACTTCCCCCTGTTGTGTCATGTGAACAGGAAGGGGAGGAAAAGAGAGAGCCCGGGAAACTTTTGGGTGCAGAGAGAAGTCTGTGTGTGCTGGCGTCCTCCTGTAGATGCGATATAAAAGATTGCCTGGATGACCTCTCTCTCTTGGAAGCTGACATCCAGATTGTTCCCAGCTTCCACACTGCGGAGCATTCAGCGGTGACATATTCACAGATTCTGGAGCCCATGAACTGTAAGCGGGTCCTCTGTTGAGAGGCCGAACATTCCACCCTTACCTGCTGAACCCCAAGGACTACAGTCTGGACCTGAGAGACAGAGTTTTGTTTAATCCTTGTTGTTTTCTCTTTGGCTGGAGTGTCTCCCTGCAGTGTTGACAGACAGGCCTGCGACGTGGGAAGATAACCTCCTGGAGCAAAGGAACTGGTAATGTGTGGATAGGGACAGTGAGGGATAGTTTGTTATTACACGTTATTTCTGTGAATAAGCATACTTTGTACTGTCTATTATTGTGTTCTGCTGTGTTAAGAAAAATGTATAACAGTAAAGATACGTTTGTTAAGATGGAATCTGAGTGTGGAGGTTTTGCTGGGCCAGATCATGGATATACATGGGCGACCTTACCCTCTGCCACTTCAAACAGACGCAAGTTTAAGATGAAATGATCTCTATAAGCACTAAGATGACACATTTCCTTTGTATTTTAGGCAAAAAAAAATATATATATATATATATATCTAATATATAAAGCTGAATGTGTGTGTGTGTGTGTATGTATGTATGTATGTATGTATGTCCGGGATTGGCATCTGAACCGTAGCAGCTACAGCCACAAAATTTTGCACAGTCACACGTCTGGACCCCGAGAGCGTCATAGGCTATGTTGTGAGGTGAAATTTTAACCCCGCGCTTTCCAATTCACCAAACAATTTTGCCCCTATCTACATAATGGGGAAAAAGTGAAAGGAAAAGTGTTGGAGGCGTCGCAGCTACAGGCACAAAATTTTGCACAGTCACACGTCTGGACCCTGAGAGCGTCAAAGCTATATTGTGAGGTGAAATTTTAACCCCGCGCTTTCCAAGTCACCAAACAATTTTGCCCCTATCTACATAATGGGGAAAAAATGAAAGGAAAAGTGTTGGAGGCAAATTAACAGCTGCCAGATGTGAACAAGGGGGACTTAAAGAATGACAGCGATGGCACCAAAGAGTATATACTGTACAGTTGCTAAGGTGGGGCCCCAACATGGGATAATCACACCACCACGGGGATATGAACACACACACAAAATGCGCCACACACTACCACGTGCTCGAACACATATACCACCCTCAGTGCACATTTCACCACACATACACCAACCTCGCCACATAAAAGTAGAAACACAAAAGTCGCCGCTCAAAACTCGCCACGCGCAAAACTCTCCACATGCAAAACTCGCCACACGTGCAAAACTCGCCACACGCAAAACTTGCACACGCAGAAAAATTGCCACACGCAGAAAAATTGCCACATGCACAAAAGTTGCAACACATGCAAAAGTTGCCTCACACAAAACTTGCACATACTCAAAAGGCACCACACATAAAACTCGCCACGCGCAAAACTCGCCATGCGCAAAACTTGCTGCACACAACTTGCTACACTAACCTGTCACATGCAACTCGACACACAAAAAGTTGCTACACGCATGTCGCCACACAAAACTCATCTCACAAAAGTCCCTACATGCATGTCGCCACACGCAACTCAACACACACAACTTGACACACGAAACTCGCCCTAAAACACACACAAGTCTGGTATCCTTCAAAAATAAAAATCTGATTAATAAGCAGACAAACTACAAGAGCAACAAATGTACCATATAGGAATCCGGCAGCTGTCAGTCACATGACCAGTCTATTATGTGTATGTGTGAGCTAATATATACTGCCAGGGGGTGGGCTTACTGTTGGCTGGGGATTTATCAGGCTGCCATTTTAGCTTACAAATACTGAGGTAAAAATACTGACCAAATAACGTGTGAACGAGGGCTAATACAGGAGGAGATGGCATACAGCTATATACTATATACAGGAGATGACACACAGGTATATACTATTTACAGGGGAGATGACACACAGGTATATACTATATACAGGAGGAGATGACACACAGATATATACTATATACAGGAGAGATGACACACAGGTATATACTATATAGAGGAGGAGATGACATACAGGTACATACTACATACAGGAGGAGATGACATACAGGTATATACTATATACAGGAGGAGATGACACACAGGTATATACTATATACAGGAGCAGATTACCTACAGGTATATAGTATATACAGGAGGAGATGACACAGGTATATGCTATGTATAGGAGGAGATGACATACAGGTATATACTATATACAGGAGATGACACACAGATATATACTATATATAGGTGAGATGACACACAGGTATATACTATATACAGGAGATTACATACAGGTATATCTAATATATAAAGCTGAATGTGTGTATGTATGTATGTGTGTATGTCCGGGATTGGCATCTGTACCGTCGCAGCTACAGCCACAAAATTTTGCACAGTCACACGTCTGGACCCCGAGAGCGTCATAGGCTATGTTGTGAGGTGAAATTTTAACCCCGCGCGTTCCAATTCACCAAACAATTTTGCTCCTATCTACATAATGGGGAAAAAGTGAAGGGAAAAGTGTTGGAGGAAAATTGACAGCTGCCAGATGTGAACAATGAGGACTTAAAGAATGAGAGCGATGGCGACAAAGAGTATATACCGTACAGTTGCTAAGGTGGGGCCCCGACATGGGATACTCACCACACACGGGGATATGAACACACACACAAAATGCGCCACACACTACCACGTGCTTGAACACATATACCACCCTCAGCACACATTTCACCACACACACACACCAACCTCGCCACATAAAAGTCGAAACACAAAAGTCACCACTCAAAACTCGCTACATGCAAAACTCGCCATATGCAAAACTAGGCTCACGCAAAACTCGCCACACGTGCAAAACTCACCTCATGGAAAACTCACCTCATGCAAAACTTGCACACACAGAAAAATTGCCACATGTACAAAAGTTGCACCACATGCAAAAGTTGCCTCACACAAAACTTGCACATACTCAAAATGCACCACACATAAAACTCGCCACGCGCAAAACTCGCCATGCACAAATCTTGCTGCACACAACTTGCTACACTAACCTGTCACATGCAACTGAACACACAAAATGTTGCTACACGCATGTCGCCACACAAAACTCATCTCACAAAAGTCGCTACATGCATGTCGCCACACGCAACTCAACACACACAACTTGACACATAAAACTCGCCCTAAAACACACACAAGTCTGGTATTGTCCTTCAAAAATAAAAATCTGATTAATAAGCAAACTACAAGAGCAACAAATGTACCATATAGGAAATACGGCAGCTGTCAGTCACATGACCTGTCTATTATGTGTATGTGTGAGCTAATATATACTGCCAGGGGGGAGGGCTTCCTGTTGGCTGGGGATTTATCAGGCTGCCAATAGCAACCAATCACAGCTCAGCTTCTATTTTGCTACAGTTAATTAACCTGAGCTCTGATTGGTTAATATAGGCAACAAAGACATTCTCAGTATAACAAAGCTAATATATGTTGTGAAATGCTTCTATTTGCTTAGTTTTTGCCTTTTAATAATTACATTTCTATCTATTTGTTTTGTGGTTTTTGTGTGCAGAATAAATTTTTGTTAACACATTCTATTTTGCTAACAGCAGTCATTAACCCGGGCGAAGCCGGGTAGTACAGCTAGTCTAATATATAAAGCTGAATGTGTGTGTGTGTGTGTATGTATGTATGTATGTATGTATGTCCGGGATTGGCATCTGAACCGTAGCAGCTACAGCCACAAAATTTTGCACAGTCACACGTCTGGACCCCGAGAGCGTCATAGGCTATGTTGTGAGGTGAAATTTTAACCCCGCGCTTTCCAATTCACCAAACAATTTTGCCCCTATCTACATAATGGGGAAAAAGTGAAAGGAAAAGTGTTGGAGGCGTCGCAGCTACAGGCACAAAATTTTGCACAGTCACACGTCTGGACCCTGAGAGCGTCAAAGCTATATTGTGAGGTGAAATTTTAACCCCGCGCTTTCCAAGTCACCAAACAATTTTGCCCCTATCTACATAATGGGGAAAAAATTAAAGGAAAAGTGTTGGAGGCAAATTAACAGCTGCCAGATGTGAACAAGGGGGACTTAAAGAATGACAGCGATGGCACCAAAGAGTATATACTGTACAGTTGCTAAGGTGGGGCCCCAACATGGGATAATCACACCACCACGGGGATATGAACACACACACAAAATGCGCCACACACTACCACGTGCTCGAACACATATACCACCCTCAGTGCACATTTCACCACACATACACCAACCTCGCCACATAAAAGTAGAAACACAAAAGTCGCCGCTCAAAACTCGCCACGCGCAAAACTCTCCACATGCAAAACTCGCCACACGTGCAAAACTCGCCACACGCAAAACTTGCACACGCAGAAAAATTGCCACACGCAGAAAAATTGCCACATGCACAAAAGTTGCAACACATGCAAAAGTTGCCTCACACAAAACTTGCACATACTCAAAAGGCACCACACATAAAACTCGCCACGCGCAAAACTCGCCATGCGCAAAACTTGCTGCACACAACTTGCTACACTAACCTGTCACATGCAACTCGACACACAAAAAGTTGCTACACGCATGTCGCCACACAAAACTCATCTCACAAAAGTCCCTACATGCATGTCGCCACACGCAACTCAACACACACAACTTGACACACGAAACTCGCCCTAAAACACACACAAGTCTGGTATCCTTCAAAAATAAAAATCTGATTAATAAGCAGACAAACTACAAGAGCAACAAATGTACCATATAGGAATCCGGCAGCTGTCAGTCACATGACCAGTCTATTATGTGTATGTGTGAGCTAATATATACTGCCAGGGGGTGGGCTTACTGTTGGCTGGGGATTTATCAGGCTGCCATTTTAGCTTACAAATACTGAGGTAAAAATACTGACCAAATAACGTGTGAACGAGGGCTAATACAGGAGGAGATGGCATACAGCTATATACTATATACAGGAGATGACACACAGGTATATACTATTTACAGGGGAGATGACACACAGGTATATACTATATACAGGAGGAGATGACACACAGATATATACTATATACAGGAGAGATGACACACAGGTATATACTATATAGAGGAGGAGATGACATACAGGTACATACTACATACAGGAGGAGATGACATACAGGTATATACTATATACAGGAGGAGATGACACACAGGTATATACTATATACAGGAGCAGATTACCTACAGGTATATAGTATATACAGGAGGAGATGACACAGGTATATGCTATGTATAGGAGGAGATGACATACAGGTATATACTATATACAGGAGATGACACACAGATATATACTATATATAGGTGAGATGACACACAGGTATATACTATATACAGGAGATTACATACAGGTATATCTAATATATAAAGCTGAATGTGTGTATGTATGTATGTGTGTATGTCCGGGATTGGCATCTGTACCGTCGCAGCTACAGCCACAAAATTTTGCACAGTCACACGTCTGGACCCCGAGAGCGTCATAGGCTATGTTGTGAGGTGAAATTTTAACCCCGCGCGTTCCAATTCACCAAACAATTTTGCTCCTATCTACATAATGGGGAAAAAGTGAAGGGAAAAGTGTTGGAGGAAAATTGACAGCTGCCAGATGTGAACAATGAGGACTTAAAGAATGAGAGCGATGGCGACAAAGAGTATATACCGTACAGTTGCTAAGGTGGGGCCCCGACATGGGATACTCACCACACACGGGGATATGAACACAAACACAAAATGCGCCACACACTACCACGTGCTTGAACACATATACCACCCTCAGCACACATTTCACCACACACACACACCAACCTCGCCACATAAAAGTCGAAACACAAAAGTCACCACTCAAAACTCGCTACATGCAAAACTCGCCATATGCAAAACTAGGCTCACGCAAAACTCGCCACACGTGCAAAACTCACCTCATGGAAAACTCACCTCATGCAAAACTTGCACACACAGAAAAATTGCCACATGTACAAAAGTTGCACCACATGCAAAAGTTGCCTCACACAAAACTTGCACATACTCAAAATGCACCACACATAAAACTCGCCACGCGCAAAACTCGCCATGCACAAATCTTGCTGCACACAACTTGCTACACTAACCTGTCACATGCAACTCAACACACAAAATGTTGCTACACGCATGTCGCCACACAAAACTCATCTCACAAAAGTCGCTACATGCATGTCGCCACACGCAACTCAACACACACAACTTGACACATAAAACTCGCCCTAAAACACACACAAGTCTGGTATTGTCCTTCAAAAATAAAAATCTGATTAATAAGCAAACTACAAGAGCAACAAATGTACCATATAGGAAATACGGCAGCTGTCAGTCACATGACCTGTCTATTATGTGTATGTGTGAGCTAATATATACTGCCAGGGGGGAGGGCTTCCTGTTGGCTGGGGATTTATCAGGCTGCCAATAGCAACCAATCACAGCTCAGCTTCTATTTTGCTACAGTTAATTAACCTGAGCTCTGATTGGTTAATATAGGCAACAAAGACATTCTCAGTATAACAAAGCTAATATATGTTGTGAAATGCTTCTATTTGCTTAGTTTTTGCCTTTTAATAATTACATTTCTATCTATTTGTTTTGTGGTTTTTGTGTGCAGAATAAATTTTTGTTAACACATTCTATTTTGCTAACAGCAGTCATTAACCCGGGCGAAGCCGGGTAGTACAGCTAGTCTAATATATAAAGCTGAATGTGTGTGTGTGTGTATGTATGTATGTATGTATGTATGTCCGGGATTGGCATCTGAACCGTAGCAGCTACAACCACAAAATTTTGCACAGTCACACGTCTGGACCCCGAGAGCGTCATAGGCTATGTTGTGAGGTGAAATTTTAACCCCGCGCTTTCCAATTCACCAAACAATTTTGCCCCTATCTACATAATGGGGAAAAAGTGAAAGGAAAAGTGTTGGAGGCGTCGCAGCTACAGGCACAAAATTTTGCACAGTCACACGTCTGGACCCTGAGAGCGTCAAAGCTATATTGTGAGGTGAAATTTTAACCCCGCGCTTTCCAAGTCACCAAACAATTTTGCCCCTATCTACATAATGGGGAAAAAATGAAAGGAAAAGTGTTGGAGGCAAATTAACAGCTGCCAGATGTGAACAAGGGGGACTTAAAGAATGACAGCGATGGCACCAAAGAGTATATACTGTACAGTTGCTAAGGTGGGGCCCCAACATGGGATAATCACACCACCACGGGGATATGAACACACACACAAAATGCGCCACACACTACCACGTGCTCGAACACATATACCACCCTCAGTGCACATTTCACCACACATACACCAACCTCGCCACATAAAAGTAGAAACACAAAAGTCGCCGCTCAAAACTCGCCACGCGCAAAACTCTCCACATGCAAAACTCGCCACACGTGCAAAACTCGCCACACGCAAAACTTGCACACGCAGAAAAATTGCCACACGCAGAAAAATTGCCACATGCACAAAAGTTGCAACACATGCAAAAGTTGCCTCACACAAAACTTGCACATACTCAAAAGGCACCACACATAAAACTCGCCACGCGCAAAACTCGCCATGCGCAAAACTTGCTGCACACAACTTGCTACACTAACCTGTCACATGCAACTCGACACACAAAAAGTTGCTACACGCATGTCGCCACACAAAACTCATCTCACAAAAGTCCCTACATGCATGTCGCCACACGCAACTCAACACACACAACTTGACACACGAAACTCGCCCTAAAACACACACAAGTCTGGTATCCTTCAAAAATAAAAATCTGATTAATAAGCAGACAAACTACAAGAGCAACAAATGTACCATATAGGAATCCGGCAGCTGTCAGTCACATGACCAGTCTATTATGTGTATGTGTGAGCTAATATATACTGCCAGGGGGTGGGCTTACTGTTGGCTGGGGATTTATCAGGCTGCCATTTTAGCTTACAAATACTGAGGTAAAAATACTGACCAAATAACGTGTGAACGAGGGCTAATACAGGAGGAGATGGCATACAGCTATATACTATATACAGGAGATGACACACAGGTATATACTATTTACAGGGGAGATGACACACAGGTATATACTATATACAGGAGGAGATGACACACAGATATATACTATATACAGGAGAGATGACACACAGGTATATACTATATAGAGGAGGAGATGACATACAGGTACATACTACATACAGGAGGAGATGACATACAGGTATATACTATATACAGGAGGAGATGACACACAGGTATATACTATATACAGGAGCAGATTACCTACAGGTATATAGTATATACAGGAGGAGATGACACAGGTATATGCTATGTATAGGAGGAGATGACATACAGGTATATACTATATACAGGAGATGACACACAGATATATACTATATATAGGTGAGATGACACACAGGTATATACTATATACAGGAGATTACATACAGGTATATCTAATATATAAAGCTGAATGTGTGTATGTATGTATGTGTGTATGTCCGGGATTGGCATCTGTACCGTCGCAGCTACAGCCACAAAATTTTGCACAGTCACACGTCTGGACCCCGAGAGCGTCATAGGCTATGTTGTGAGGTGAAATTTTAACCCCGCGCGTTCCAATTCACCAAACAATTTTGCTCCTATCTACATAATGGGGAAAAAGTGAAGGGAAAAGTGTTGGAGGAAAATTGACAGCTGCCAGATGTGAACAATGAGGACTTAAAGAATGAGAGCGATGGCGACAAAGAGTATATACCGTACAGTTGCTAAGGTGGGGCCCCGACATGGGATACTCACCACACACGGGGATATGAACACAAACACAAAATGCGCCACACACTACCACGTGCTTGAACACATATACCACCCTCAGCACACATTTCACCACACACACACACCAACCTCGCCACATAAAAGTCGAAACACAAAAGTCACCACTCAAAACTCGCTACATGCAAAACTCGCCATATGCAAAACTAGGCTCACGCAAAACTCGCCACACGTGCAAAACTCACCTCATGGAAAACTCACCTCATGCAAAACTTGCACACACAGAAAAATTGCCACATGTACAAAAGTTGCACCACATGCAAAAGTTGCCTCACACAAAACTTGCACATACTCAAAATGCACCACACATAAAACTCGCCACGCGCAAAACTCGCCATGCACAAATCTTGCTGCACACAACTTGCTACACTAACCTGTCACATGCAACTCAACACACAAAATGTTGCTACACGCATGTCGCCACACAAAACTCATCTCACAAAAGTCGCTACATGCATGTCGCCACACGCAACTCAACACACACAACTTGACACATAAAACTCGCCCTAAAACACACACAAGTCTGGTATTGTCCTTCAAAAATAAAAATCTGATTAATAAGCAAACTACAAGAGCAACAAATGTACCATATAGGAAATACGGCAGCTGTCAGTCACATGACCAGTCTATTATGTGTATGTGTGAGCTAATATATACTGCCAGGGGGGAGGGCTTCCTGTTGGCTGGGGATTTATCAGGCTGCCAATAGCAACCAATCACAGCTCAGCTTCTATTTTGCTACAGTTAATTAACCTGAGCTCTGATTGGTTAATATAGGCAACAAAGACATTCTCAGTATAACAAAGCTAATATATGTTGTGAAATGCTTCTATTTGCTTAGTTTTTGCCTTTTAATAATTACATTTCTATCTATTTGTTTTGTGGTTTTTGTGTGCAGAATAAATTTTTGTTAACACATTCTATTTTGCTAACAGCAGTCATTAACCCGGGCGAAGCCGGGTAGTACAGCTAGTCTAATATATAAAGCTGAATGTGTGTGTGTGTGTATGTATGTATGTATGTATGTATGTCCGGGATTGGCATCTGAACCGTAGCAGCTACAGCCACAAAATTTTGCACAGTCACACGTCTGGACCCCGAGAGCGTCATAGGCTATGTTGTGAGGTGAAATTTTAACCCCGCGCTTTCCAATTCACCAAACAATTTTGCCCCTATCTACATAATGGGGAAAAAGTGAAAGGAAAAGTGTTGGAGGCGTCGCAGCTACAGGCACAAAATTTTGCACAGTCACACGTCTGGACCCTGAGAGCGTCAAAGCTATATTGTGAGGTGAAATTTTAACCCCGCGCTTTCCAAGTCACCAAACAATTTTGCCCCTATCTACATAATGGGGAAAAAATGAAAGGAAAAGTGTTGGAGGCAAATTAACAGCTGCCAGATGTGAACAAGGGGGACTTAAAGAATGACAGCGATGGCACCAAAGAGTATATACTGTACAGTTGCTAAGGTGGGGCCCCAACATGGGATAATCACACCACCACGGGGATATGAACACACACACAAAATGCGCCACACACTACCACGTGCTCGAACACATATACCACCCTCAGTGCACATTTCACCACACATACACCAACCTCGCCACATAAAAGTAGAAACACAAAAGTCGCCGCTCAAAACTCGCCACGCGCAAAACTCTCCACATGCAAAACTCGCCACACGTGCAAAACTCGCCACACGCAAAACTTGCACACGCAGAAAAATTGCCACACGCAGAAAAATTGCCACATGCACAAAAGTTGCAACACATGCAAAAGTTGCCTCACACAAAACTTGCACATACTCAAAAGGCACCACACATAAAACTCGCCACGCGCAAAACTCGCCATGCGCAAAACTTGCTGCACACAACTTGCTACACTAACCTGTCACATGCAACTCGACACACAAAAAGTTGCTACACGCATGTCGCCACACAAAACTCATCTCACAAAAGTCCCTACATGCATGTCGCCACACGCAACTCAACACACACAACTTGACACACGAAACTCGCCCTAAAACACACACAAGTCTGGTATCCTTCAAAAATAAAAATCTGATTAATAAGCAGACAAACTACAAGAGCAACAAATGTACCATATAGGAATCCGGCAGCTGTCAGTCACATGACCAGTCTATTATGTGTATGTGTGAGCTAATATATACTGCCAGGGGGTGGGCTTACTGTTGGCTGGGGATTTATCAGGCTGCCATTTTAGCTTACAAATACTGAGGTAAAAATACTGACCAAATAACGTGTGAACGAGGGCTAATACAGGAGGAGATGGCATACAGCTATATACTATATACAGGAGATGACACACAGGTATATACTATTTACAGGGGAGATGACACACAGGTATATACTATATACAGGAGGAGATGACACACAGATATATACTATATACAGGAGAGATGACACACAGGTATATACTATATAGAGGAGGAGATGACATACAGGTACATACTACATACAGGAGGAGATGACATACAGGTATATACTATATACAGGAGGAGATGACACACAGGTATATACTATATACAGGAGCAGATTACCTACAGGTATATAGTATATACAGGAGGAGATGACACAGGTATATGCTATGTATAGGAGGAGATGACATACAGGTATATACTATATACAGGAGATGACACACAGATATATACTATATATAGGTGAGATGACACACAGGTATATACTATATACAGGAGATTACATACAGGTATATCTAATATATAAAGCTGAATGTGTGTATGTATGTATGTGTGTATGTCCGGGATTGGCATCTGTACCGTCGCAGCTACAGCCACAAAATTTTGCACAGTCACACGTCTGGACCCCGAGAGCGTCATAGGCTATGTTGTGAGGTGAAATTTTAACCCCGCGCGTTCCAATTCACCAAACAATTTTGCTCCTATCTACATAATGGGGAAAAAGTGAAGGGAAAAGTGTTGGAGGAAAATTGACAGCTGCCAGATGTGAACAATGAGGACTTAAAGAATGAGAGCGATGGCGACAAAGAGTATATACCGTACAGTTGCTAAGGTGGGGCCCCGACATGGGATACTCACCACACACGGGGATATGAACACAAACACAAAATGCGCCACACACTACCACGTGCTTGAACACATATACCACCCTCAGCACACATTTCACCACACACACACACCAACCTCGCCACATAAAAGTCGAAACACAAAAGTCACCACTCAAAACTCGCTACATGCAAAACTCGCCATATGCAAAACTAGGCTCACGCAAAACTCGCCACACGTGCAAAACTCACCTCATGGAAAACTCACCTCATGCAAAACTTGCACACACAGAAAAATTGCCACATGTACAAAAGTTGCACCACATGCAAAAGTTGCCTCACACAAAACTTGCACATACTCAAAATGCACCACACATAAAACTCGCCACGCGCAAAACTCGCCATGCACAAATCTTGCTGCACACAACTTGCTACACTAACCTGTCACATGCAACTCAACACACAAAATGTTGCTACACGCATGTCGCCACACAAAACTCATCTCACAAAAGTCGCTACATGCATGTCGCCACACGCAACTCAACACACACAACTTGACACATAAAACTCGCCCTAAAACACACACAAGTCTGGTATTGTCCTTCAAAAATAAAAATCTGATTAATAAGCAAACTACAAGAGCAACAAATGTACCATATAGGAAATACGGCAGCTGTCAGTCACATGACCTGTCTATTATGTGTATGTGTGAGCTAATATATACTGCCAGGGGGGAGGGCTTCCTGTTGGCTGGGGATTTATCAGGCTGCCAATAGCAACCAATCACAGCTCAGCTTCTATTTTGCTACAGTTAATTAACCTGAGCTCTGATTGGTTAATATAGGCAACAAAGACATTCTCAGTATAACAAAGCTAATATATGTTGTGAAATGCTTCTATTTGCTTAGTTTTTGCCTTTTAATAATTACATTTCTATCTATTTGTTTTGTGGTTTTTGTGTGCAGAATAAATTTTTGTTAACACATTCTATTTTGCTAACAGCAGTCATTAACCCGGGCGAAGCCGGGTAGTACAGCTAGTATATATATATATATATATATATATATATATATATATATATATATATATATATATATATATATATATATATATATATATATATATATATATATATATATATATATATATATATATATATATATATATATATTTGCATCTTTTACATTTTACAACTTACAAAAATGAAAATGGGCCGATGCAAAAAATTGTGAACCCTTGGAGATTTGTGTGCTCAGATAACTTTGACCAAGGTTTCAGACCTTAATTAGCCTGTTAGGATTATGTCTTGTTCACCATCATAGTTAGGAAAGGCCGGGTGATGATAATTTTGAGCTTTATGAAAACTCAGGGTATGTGCCCACGTTGCGGATTCTGCTGCGGATTTTTCCGCAGCGGATTTGGAAAATCCGCAGTGCAAAACCACTGCAGTTTTCACTGCAGATTTTATAGCGGTTTCTTCTGTGGATTCCACTGCGGTTTTACAACTGCAGTTTCCTATTGGTGCAGGTGTAAAACCGCTGCGGAATCCGCACAAAGAATTGACATGCTGCGGAAAATAATCCGCTGCGTTTCCGCGCGGATTTTTCCACATCATGTGCACAGCGGGTTTTTTTTCCCATAGGTTTACATGGTACTGTAAACTTAGGGAAAACTGCTGCGGATCCGCAGCGTCAAATCCGCTGCGGATCCGCAGCAAAATCCGCAGCGTGTGCACATACCCTCAGCCTTCTCTAACCAAAAAACAGCAGCCATGGCTTCTTCTACGCAGCTGCCTAGCACTCTGAAAATGAAAATGGTGAAGGCCCACAAAGCAGGAGAAGGCTATAAGAAGATAGCAAATTCTGGTTTCACATTTGCGTATTTGTCCACGGCGTTTGATCTGCATAGATCCGCATGCGTTATGCGTACATATAATTAGCATGGTGTACGCATGGACATGCGTTTCCATGCGATCGCATGCTTTTGAGTACACATGCGTCGTTTCGCGGTGTGCAGCTGGGTGCAGAGGACGCAACATGTTGCATTTTTGGAGGCGACAAAAATCCGTCAAATATGAGCAGACATGCGCATGTGGATGAGTGCGTTTAAAAAACACATTACTGTCTATGGGAACGCATGCGTACGCAAGGACATGCGCATGCATGCGTTCGATGTGCTTGCGTACTTCGGACTGCGCATGTCCAGGAACTGTTTTGAGACATGCTCTCCTAGGAATATCAAACGCATGCGCACGGTGGCTCAGTGGTTAGCACCGCAGCCTTGCAGTGCTGGAGTCCTGGGTTCAAACCCCACCAAGGACAACATCTGCAAAGAGTTTGTATGTTCTCTCCGTGTTTGCGTGGGTTTCCTCCGGTGTCTCTGGTTTCCTACCACATTCCAAAGACATCCTGATAGGGAATTTAGATTGTGAGCCCCAACAGAGACAGCGATGATAATGAGTGCAAACTGTAAAGCGCTGCGGAATATGTTGGCGCTATATAAAAATGTAAAAAGATTCTAAAAATAAAAAAGAGAGATGCGCATAAACAACACAAACGCAGGAAAAAAACGCATACACACAGCGTTTTTTTCCATCATGCGTAAACTGATACAGATTAAAAAATGCTGCATAAACATGCGTTTGCATGCGTTTTGGCATGCATTTGCGCATGCAGATGATACGCTGCAAATATATGCAGAATATGAAACTATGAATATGCAAATATGAACTTAGTCAAAGCAGTTTTCAAGTTGCCCTTTGCTCAGTTTAAAATGTAATTAAGAAATGGCAATTAACAGGAACAATGGAGGTCAAGATAAATTCTGGAAGACCAAGCAAAATCTCAGTGAGAACTGCTCTTAGGATTGCTAGAGAGTCAAATCAGAACTCTCGCTTGACTGCAAATGACCATCAGAAAGCTTTAGCATACTCTGGAGTTGTGATACATTATTCTACTGTTCGGAGACACCTGCACAAATATGGCGTTCATGGAAGATTCATCAGAAGAAAACCTCTCCTGCGTCCTCACCATAAAATTCAGAAGTATGCAAAAGAACATTTAAACAAGCCTGATGCATTTTGGAAACATAAGCCGTGGACCAGCTTCCACCAACCAACAAAATGTGATTGCTTCACACACCTGGTCATGACTGACCGGGCCCACTGTGCTGTGTCTCTCAGTAGGCACGGAAATGTAAAAAACATTACTATAAATTACCTAGATATGCACCCGCCTGGCGTGACCACCGATCATTTACCTGAAAAACTGGTATAATGAAATAAATCCCAGGGGTGGCTTATTGTTGATGCAGCACAGCAGCTTATAAAAATCATCGCAGAGTTGAGCCAGCCTGGACGACGGCTATTTGACCAAGGGATGATGAGTTTCTAACCGGTGCGTGGTATCACAGCTGACTTGTTGGAGGGCCCTCCGGGTGCGTCTGGTGATTTCGGCTCCACAGATAGCGCTTGACAGAGGCGTCACACGCCCTCCTCCTTCCAGCTCTCACATCGCTTTCCCAAGATGGCCACCGTACCAACCCCTTCCTGTCAGGCACTTCCTCCCAATTGCTTCCACTGCTCTGGGGGCTCGGTCTGGTTCTGTCCAAATGCAAATCAAAGCAGCAGAACAGAGTCCATGTAACATAACACAAGTCTCTGCCAACAAAATAGCTGTTTCTATTTCTCCTCACAGAACTGGGGCAACTGTGTATAAAAATCCTGCACAAACCAGTTTAAGCCAGAGTCATAGAACAGTTACAGGGGAAACAGCGGCCTCCTGTAGCCAGTGATTAGTACTGCAAGCAACAGTATTCTCCATGTACACTACTAACAAAATAGAACAGATGCTGCAAATCACATATACAATGATTAATGGTAGGTGACGGTCAGCGGCAGGGCCGACTCCAGGTTTTCATGGGCCCTGGGTGAAAGAGTCCCGGTGGGCCCCATTAACACATACCACAATTTATAATGCACCGATATGGCAGAGAAATATAGGTATACTACAATGCCAAAGATTTAACTTACTTCTTACATTACATGAGTGATATTTATTGTACATTCTACATTAGCTCAGAAAACAGACAGTATAGTCCTCTATACAGAATAATGAGCCCCATATATTGCTCCTAACAGAATAATGAGCCCCATATTATGCTCCATACAGTATAATGAGCCCCATATAACGCTCCAAATAGAATAATGAGCCCAATATATTGCACCATACAGTATAATGGCCCCATGTAGTGCTCCATACAGTGTAATTGGCACCACATAGTCCTCTATTATGCTCCAAACAGAATAATGAGCCCCATATATTGCTCCATACAGTATAATGGGCAGCACGTAGTACTCCATACAGAATAATGAGCCCCATATAATGCTCCATACAGAATGAGCCGCATATATTGCTCCATACAGAATTGACCCCATATAATGCTCCATACAGTATAGTGAGCCACATATATTTCTCCATACAGTATATGATGGGCCCCATCTATTGCTCCATATATAATGGGCTTCATATAATGCTCCATATAGTATATGATCGGCCCCATACAGTATACCGAGTCCCATATATTGCTCCATACAGAATGGGCCCCATATAATACTCCTTACAGAATGGGTCCCATATAATGCTCCAAAAATAATTGGCCCCATAAGATGCTCCATGTATAATGGGCCCCATATAATGCTCCATATATAATTGGCCATATAAAATGCTCCATATATAATTAGTCCCATAAGATGCTTCATATCTTAATGGCCCCATATACTGCTCCATATGTAATTGTCCCTGTATACTGCTCCATATTGAATTGGCCCCATAAGATGCTCCATATTAAATTGGCCCCATAAGATGCTCCCTATTTTATTGGCCCCATAACATGCTCCCTATATTATTGGCCCCATAAGATGCTCCCTATATTATTGGCCCCATAAGATACTCCATATAGAATTAGCCCCATATAATGCTCCATATATGGGCCCCTTCTGATGGTCCCCATATATTGCTCCAAATATTAAAAAAAATGAAATACTCACCTCTCGTTGCTTGACGCTGCTCTGGACTCCTCACCATCGGCGTCTTTCTGCTCTCTGTGCTGCGACTGCTTAGGCAGAGGGCGCGCACTAGTGACGTCATCGCGCCCTCTGACCTGAACGTCAGTCAGAGGATGGAAGACGCTGCAGCGCTGGAATCGGGAGTGGTAAGTATCGCAAGTGCTGGGGCCCGGAGTAGGCGGGGGGTCCACTCACGGGGGCTGGCACCATAGCACGCCAGTGTGTCCCCGACGGCGAGTGGGCCCCCTGCCTGCTGAGGGCCCCGGCACTTGCCCGGGTGCTCACGCCGGCCCTGGTCAGCGGTATATTCCCCATCAAGTATGTGTGAAGAAAAAAAAGGATACAGAATGTCAGGAAAAGAACATCTCGCCAACCATTAAGCTTGGGGGTGGATCAATTATGCTTTGGGGTTGTGTTGCAGCCAATGGCAAGGGGAACATTTCACGGGTAGAGGGAAGAATGGATTCAATGAAATTTCAACAATTTCTTGATGCAAACATAACACCATCTGTAAGAAAGCTGAAGTTGAAAAGAGGATGGCTTCTACAAATGGATAATGATTCTAAACACACGTCAAAACCCACAATAGATGACCTCAAAAGGTGCAAGCTGGAGGTTTTGCAATGGCCCTCACAGTCTCCTGATCTGAACATCATCGAAAATCTGTGGCTAGACCTCAAAAAAGCAGTGCATGCAAGACGACCCAGGAATCTCACAGAACTGGAGGAATTTTGCAAGTAAGAAGTATGAATGAAAATCCCTCAAACAAGAAAAAGGGAGCGCTACTACAGAAGGTGCTAATCATGCTGGGTGCCCAAAATTTTGCATTGGCCCATTTTCGTTTGTTGTAATTTTTAAAATGTAAACCATGAAAATATATATATTTCTGCTTAAAATACAATGGAAATGTGTCATGTTTAACTTTAACGCTTCTATAGATCATTTCATCTTCAACTTGCTTAACTGTTCAAAATAACAGTAATTTTGACCAAACTTTGACATGCCACTGTATGTGTAATGATATAATGCATTAAACTGTTTTAAATGTGATTTTGTCTGTTTAGTAGTTTGTATGCACTTAGTTGGGGTATAGATAGAATTAATTATTGGGACTAGCCCAGAGTGGGAGGGGCTAGGTGGGAAGACAGAAGATGACTTCTTGATAGTTAGTTAGAGCCCTGTGCTCAGCAAAGACTGACCTAGGGTCCGACAGTTGGTAGACTGACGTGTTATAATGTTTTGTGTGTGAAGAGGGAAGACCACTGGACATCAAATAATAAGGACTAAGGAAATGTGAAGAGATATCTGACAGAGTGACGGAGGTATTTGACAGATTGGAACTTAGGCCAGTGAGGTCACCTAAACGGTATGGAACCTTTCCCAGGAGAAAGTAGAATGTCCACTTAAAGGGGGTTGAACAAGAAGGAATTGTATCAGCAGGACTCTAGTGAACAGTTTTCTACAGTGAAAAGGAACTCAACTGTGACTTTTTGAAAGGAAGCAATGGTTATCATATTGGGACTTAAAATCTCCTACGGGGAATAGTGGACTTTCAGGGTTCTAGTGAGGAGTCATACTGACACACCTCAAACAGTGGAGTCATTTGCTGAATTGTCATAAGATGCAAGAATGTGAAAAGCAAGAGAGGTGAGGTGTAGTGATGAGCGAGTGTGCGCATTACTCGAGTTTTCCGAGCATGCTCGGGTGTTCTCCGAGTATCTTGGGCGTGCTTGCAGCTTAGGTTTTTGTCTCCGCAGCGTCATGATTTGCAGCTGCTAGACAACCTGAATACATGTGGAGATTCCCTAACAAACAGGCAATCCCTGCATGTGTTCAGGGTATCTAACAGCCGCAAATCATGACGCTGTGGAGACAAAAACAATCTATGAGCACACCCAAGATACTCGGAGAACACCCGAGCATGCTCAGTAAACTCTAACGAGCACACTCGCTCATCCCTAGTAAGGTTTTATTAAATATAACTGAAAAGTGCCCATGCCTGCTTAAAGCAATAGAAAACTTTGTAAGAAACATGCCTATTATCTGATGTACATAATCAAGTACGTGTTCAGTAAAAAGAAGTTTATACTTGAACTTTGGTCTCCCTCAATTCGCTCTCTAACATCTGGTCCTGGCCTGCCCAGTACAACAGCACCATACAGTCTGCAGAGGCGTATCACCCACGTAACAAGAGCACACAAACAATCATGACCCCTATTTTCATGTAGAGTGCCGGGGCGTGGAAGACTAGTAACTCACCCACAGCTAGGTTACAAAGGTCTGTGTTCTCTTCTCCTGTTAGTATCTGTGTTTCTGGTTTTAACCTCGGCTTGTCTACTGATGTTTCTCCCGCCTGACGATTTTGCACCTTCTATGCCCTCTTTGTTTTGACCCGGCAATCAGACCATTCTCTTGCCCTGGTTGCCTCAATATCAGCCACTGAGTCCAGCGACCCCCAGCATTCACCACCGAAAGATAATTGTAGAGACTGTGGTTCAGGTGTCAGCCATCCTGGTGAAGATGGTGGCTATGGAGTTGTTTGGACCAATACTGGAAGCCAGAGAGCCAATGACTACCGCACCACCTCCTGCTGAGTTGGTAAGGCTATTCCCAATGCCAGATGATCAGGCCACAGCCAACTGGCCTACAAGAGATTCTTGCAACAAGCATAAGAAACTCAGAGAAAATTGGAATAGTTGGATGACCTCGCTGGAAAAACTCTGAACCTGAATACAGTTCCTTTACTGTAACATTCTTCCAATGTGGAGGCTTTGGTTTTATATATATAGACATTTATACAGTCTTATACAGTGGGTACGGAAAGTATTCAGACCCCTTTAAATTTTTGTTTCATTGCAGCTATTTGGTAATTTCAAAAAAGTTCATTTTTTTTCTCATTAATGTACACTCTGCATCCCATCACGTATGTATATTTACCTTCAAGCCAGTGGAGCCTGAACAAACAGTGCAGAACCCGGCCTCAGAGGAGAGCAGGAGCAGGAAATCAGAAGGAATTAGTAGTTTCTTTGCTTTGCAGTGCAGCCTTGGACACCATCTCTGAGAGACTCCCGAGTAATGAGTCCCATCCCAAAGTCTCCTCCGGGTGAGTTCGGTCTTCCACTACTCAGTGTTCGCAGTTGCCAACACTGCATAAAGACAAGTAAGTGGTTTGGACATCCATAAACCCTCCAGGAGCTTCGGGCCCGTGCAGCCACCAAACCACTTATCTCATTCAGGCCCACCAATGGATGGACCAGCCCAGAGGGCAAATATTCCCCAGTCTAAGCCTCCCCTGCCTGCCAGCGTCAGACATAGTGGCAGAACGGTGTGCAGCGCTGAGCATTCGCACGCTCACAAAGTTTGAGTGTGTAGAAGAGTTAAAGAGCAGGAGGCCCATTTTGTAGTTTAATGCAACAGCCCAGCAAACGGATTGCCAATCTGATGTATTTGGCACCTAATGAGTTAACTTTGTTTTAAGTCTAAGTGGGTGTTATCAGACAGTTTTTACTGGGGGCGTGCACTTCTTCTCCCTGTATGAAGCAGGAAGCTACACTCAAAGGAAAGAAGGACACACCCCACTAAAATTTAGAGCAGATTTCTGCTTAGAGTTGGTCAGCATCATACAGGGAGAATTACACACCACTAGTGAAAACTGTCTGGTAACACCCACTTGGACTTAAAAATAGGAGTAGAAAATATTTTGTGAAAGTACCTCTTGGGAAGGAGGAATCATGGAGCAATGAACACATGCAATGAAGATTGCAGAAGATGTCACAGAGTGAGTGAAAGTCGGGACATTGCCCTGACCTCCTAGGACAGCTCCTCCAAATTAGGACTGTCCTGCTAGATCTGGGACGTTTGGGAGCTACACTTTGATTTGCCTTCAGAAGGGCAGAGTGATGTGCGCTGTCATGGATGTAATGATAAAATCTATAAAGCCATCTCTAGAGATGGGAAGTGTTACTGGAGCGCCCCCAGACGCAGGGCCGCGGAGTACTCGGTACCGGGCCTCTCTGTCTCGGTCCTGGGGTTGTCACGGTGGCTAGACCCGGTCCGTGACCCTGCTAAGGGGCGTCCAATTAAAGGTGATGGTGCGTGGTGCAAGGCGCGATGAAATAACGAGGACACAGGGTTGCAGTCTCTTTACCTCTTTACTGAAGGCTTCGGGATCCGCAATCCAGAGAACTGCTAACAGGGCTGGCTGAGACCGGCCGGTCCGAAGGCACATCCAGAGTTCCCTTTGCAGGTGGAAATCAGTGCCTACCTACTAGCGCCTGGGTGTTGTAGTACCTCCCTGCTGAGCACCACAGGATAGTCCTCACAACTGTTGTGTATGTTTCTGTTCTTTCTCTCTCCGTCCCCCAGATGATATGGATAGGACGCACCCGTGTGACGGGGTAGGCCTGGAGCTATTTTATAGGGACCCTAGAGACGCCCCTCTCCCACAATTGCCTCCGTTGTCTGCTTAGGTGATTTAGGTGAGACAGCCGACCTAAAGTTAACTGTCCTGCCGTGGGTTTGAAGTAATGCGTAGAGCCTATTACTTCCTCGGCGTTCCGGCCACCGGCTACGCGCCTCAGAAGGATGTTGCCACGATCTCGGGGCACGACTCCTACTGGTATTCTCCTAGTGCTGTGATCTCGTTTCTCACTTCTCCACAATATACTTCGCTTTGTGTCCTTAAGATGCCGCCGCAATGAAGTGCAGGCGCGGCTCCGTAACGATCTGTCCTTTCGCTAGGCCACTGTCAGGATCCCACCTGTTATGGACCTGGTGGTTAGGAGCACCCGAAATGACCTGATGGTTAAAATGGAAAAACCTGGGACAAGCTCTGAGGAAGTGGTAACTCTACTGACCGCAATCCCTAATCCTATCACACACACTAGAAATAGCCGTGGAGCGTACCTAACTCTCCCTAGACGCCTCTTCACAGCCTAAGAGCTAACTACCCCTAAAGATAGAAATAGCAGCCTACCTTGCCTCAGAGAAATTCCCCAAAGTAAAGGTAGCCCCCCACAAATATTGACTGTGAGTTAAGAGGAAGTAACAAACACAGGAATGAAACAGATTTTAGCAAAGGAGGCCGAATCCTCTCTAGACAGACAGAGGATAGGAAAGGGAACTATGTGGTCAGTATTAAAACCTACAAAAACCACGCAGAGTGTGCAAAAAGACCTCCACACCGACTCACGGTGTGGAGGTGCAGCTCTGCACCCCCAGAGCTTCCAGCTAGCAAGGAAATATCATAATAGCAAGCTGGACTAGAAACATAGCATGTACTGAGAAATATATTCAAAAACCAATAAACAGCAAATGGACTAGCGAGGACTTAGCTTCTGCTGGAGTAGACAGGTCATCTGAGAAATCCAAGAGAGATCTGAACCAGTACTAAGACATTGACAGCTGGCATGAACTAACGACCTGGGCAGAGTTAAATAGGGAAGCCAGCAGCAGCAATAAACGAGGGCAGCTGAGAAAGCCAACCTCAAAGATCAGCAGTTCCACTTAAAGCCACCAGAGGGTGTCCAAGGACAGAACTCACCAAAGTACCATTCACGACCACAGGAGGGAGCCCAAGAACGGAATTCACAACAGTACCCCCCCCTTGAGGAGGGGTCACCGAACCCTCACCAGAGCCCCCAGGCCGATCAGGACGAGCCAAATGAAAGGCACGAACCAAATCGGCAGCATGGACATCGGAGGCAACAACCCAGGAATTATCCTCCTGACCATAGCCCTTCCATTTAACCAGGTACTGAAGCTTCCGTCTCGAAATACGATAATCGAAAATCTTCTCCACCACATACTCCAACTCCCCCTCAACCAACACCGGAGCAGGAGGATCAACGGAAGGAACCATAGGCGCCACATATCTCCGCAACAACGACCTATGGAACACATTATGGATGGCAAAAGAAGCTGGAAGGGCCAAACGAAACGACACAGGATTGATAATTTCAGAAATCTTATAAGGACCAATGAAATGAGGCTTGAACTTAGGAGAAGAAACCTTCATAGGAACAAAACGAGAAGACAAACAAACCAAATCCCCAACACTAAGTCGGGGACCAACACAGCGACGACGGTTAGCAAAACGTTGCGCCTTCTCCTGAGACAACGTCAAATTGTCCACCACGTGAGTTCAAATTTGCTGCAACCTGTCCACTACAGAATCCACACCAGAACAGTCAGAAGGCTCAACCTGCCCTGAAGAAAGACGAGGATGAAAACCAGAATTACAAAAAAAAGGCGAAACCAAAGTAGCAGGACTAGCCCGATTATTAAGGGCGAACTCGGCCAATGGCAAGAAGATCACCCAATCATCCTGATCAGCAGAGACAAAGCATCTCAGATAGGTCTCCAAGGTCTGATTAGTTCGTTCGGTTTGGCCATTTGTCTGAGGATGTATCGTTGAAGAAAAAGACAAATCAATGCCCATCTTAACACAAAAGGACCGCCAAAACCTAGAAACAAACTGGGAACCTCTGTCCGACACAATGTTCTCCGGAATGCCATGCAAACGAACCACATGCTGAAAAAATAATGGAACCAAATCAGAGGAGGAAGGCAATTTAGGCAAGGGTACCAAATGGACCATCTTAGAAAACCGATCACAAACCACCCAGATGACCGACATCCTTTGAGAGACAGGAAGATCAGAAATGAAATCCATGGAAATATGCGTCCAGGGCCTCTTCGGGACAGGCAAAGGCAAAAGCAACCCACTGGCACGAGAACAGCAAGGTTTGGCCCGAGCACAAGTCCCACAGGACTGCACAAAAGAACGCACATCCCATGACAAGGAAGGCCACCAAAAGGACCTAGCAACCAAATCTCTGGTACCAAAAATCCCAGGATGAGCAGCCAATACTGAACAATGAACCTCAGAAATAACCCTACTAGTCCATCTATCAGGGACAAACAGTTTCTCCACTGGACAGCGGTCAGGTCTATCAGCCTGAAACTCCTGCAGCACCCGCCGCAAATCAGGGGAGATGGCAGACAAAATCACCCCCTCTTTGAGAATACCAGCCGGCTCAGAGACTCCCAGAGAATCAGGCAAAAAACTCCTAGATAGGGCATCAGCCTTCACATTCTTAGATCCCGGAAGGTATGAGACCACAAAATCGAAACGGGAGAAAAACAGTGACCATCGAGCCTGTCTAGGATTCAACCTCTTGGCGGACTCGAGGTAAGTCAGATTCTTGTGATCAGTCAAGACCACCACGCGATGTTTGGCTCCCTCAAGCCAATGTCGCCACTCCTCAAATGCCCACTTCATAGCCAACAACTCCCGATTGCCGACATCATAGTTACGCTCAGCAGGCGAAAACTTTCTAGAAAAGAAAGCACACGGCTTCATCAAAGAGCCATCAGAACTTCTCTGAGACAAAACAGCCCCTGCCCCAATCTCAGAAGCATCAACCTCGACCTGAAAAGGGAGCAAAACATCTGGCTGACGCAACACAGGGGCCGAAGTAAAACGACGTTTAAGCTCCTGAAAAGCCTCAACGGCCGCAGGGGACCAGTTCACCACATCAGCGCCTTTCTTTGTCAAATCAGTCAAAGGCTTAACCACACTAGAAAAATTAGCGATGAAGCGACGGTAAAAATTAGCAAAGCCCAGGAACTTCTGAAGACTCTTCACAGATGTAGGTTGAGTCCAATCATAAATGGCCTGAACTTTAACAGGATCCATCTCGATAGTAGAAGGGGAAAAAAATGAAGCCCAAAAAGGAAACCTTCTGAACTCCAAAGAGGCATTTAGACCCCTTCACAAACAACGCATTAGCACGAAGGACCTGGAACACCATCCTGACCTGCCTTACATGAGACTCCCAATCATCCAAAAAGACCAAAATATCATCCAAATATACAATCATGAACCTATCCAGATACTTCCGGAAGATGTCGTGCATAAAGGACTGAAACACAGATGGGGCATTAGAAAGCCCGAATGGCATCACCAGGTACTCAAAATGGCCCTCGGGCGTATTAAATGCTGTTTTCCATTCATCGCCCTGTTTAATACGCACAAGATTATACGCCCCTCGAAGGTCAATCTTGGTAAACCAACTAGCCCCCTTAATCCGAGCAAACAAATCAGACAACAGAGGCAAAGGGTACTGAAATTTGACCGTGATTTTATTGAGAAGGCGGTAATCTATACAGGGTCTCAGAGAGCCATCCTTCTTGGCCACAAAAAAAGAACCCTGCTCCCAACGGTGACGAAGACGGGCGAATATGTCCTTTCTCCAAGGACTCCTTTACATAACTCCGCATAGCGGCATGTTCTGGCACAGATAAATTAAACAGTCGGCCCTTAGGGAACTTACTACCAGGAATCAAATTAATAGCGCAATCACAGTCCCTATGAGGAGGTAGGGCACTGAACTTGGGCTCATCAAATACATCCTGGTAATCCGACAAAAACTCAGGAATTTCAGAAGGAGTGGAAGAAGAAATTTACATCAAAGGAACATCAGTATGTATCCCTTGACAACCCCAACTAGACACAGACATTGATTTCCAATCCAGTACTGGATTATGAACCTGTAACCATGGCAAACCCAACACGACAACATCATGCAAATTATGCAACACCAAAAAGCGAATATTTTCCTGATGTGCGGGAGCCATGCACATGGTCAGCTGAGTCCAGTACTGAGGTTTATTCTTGGCCAATGGCGTAGCATCAATCCCCCTTAAGGGAATAGGAATCTGCAAAGACTCCAAGAAAAAACCACAGCGCCTGGCAAACTCCAAGTCCATCAAATTCAGAGCAGCGCCCGAATCCACAAATGCCATAACAGAGTAGGACGACAATGAGCAAATCAGAGTAACAGATAAGAGAAATTTAGGCTGCACAGTACTAATGGTGACAGACCTAGCGAACCTCTTAGTGCGCTTAGGACAATCAGAGATAGCATGAGAAGAGTCACCACAGTAAAAACACAGCCCATTCTGACGTCTGTGTTCTTGCCGTTCAGCTCTGGTCAAAGTCCTATCACATTGCATAGACTCAGGCCTTTGCTCAGAGGACACCGCCAAATGGTGCACAACTTTGCGCTCGCGCAAACGCCGATCAATCTGAATGGCCAAAGACATTGATTCATTCAGACCAGCAGGCGTGGGAAACCCCACCATAACATCTTTAAGGGCTTCAGAAAGACCCTTTCTGAAAATTGCTGCCAGGGCACACTCATTCCATTGTGTAAGGACAGACCACTTTCTAAACTTCTGGCAATATACTTCTGCTTCATCCTGACCCTGACAGAGTCAGCAAGATCTTTTCTGCCTGATCCACAGAATTAGGTTCGTCATAAAGCAATCCAAGCGCTAGAAAAAATGCATCTACATTAAGCAATGCAGGATTTCCTGGCTCAAGGGAGAATGCCCAGTCTTGCGGGTCACCACGCAACAAAGAAATAACAATCTTTACTTGCTGAATGTGGTCTCCAGAAGAGCGGGGTTTCAGAGCAAGAAACAGTCTGCAATTATTTTTGAAATTCAAAAATTTAGATCTATCCCCAGAAAACAAATCAGGAATTGGAATTCTAGGCTCTAACATCGGATTCTGAACTACATAATCTTGAATACTCTGTACCCTAACAGCGAGTTGATCCACACAAGAGGACAAACCCTGAATATCCATATCTACACCTGAGTCCTGAACCACCCAGAGGTTAAGGGGAAAAGAAAGACAAAACAAGCAGCAAAGAAAAAAAAATTGACTCAGAACTTCTCTTTTCCCTCTTTTGAGATGCATTAACACTTTGTTGGCCAGCTGTACTGTTATGGACCTGGTGGTTAGGAGCACCCGAAATGACCTGATGGTTAAAATGGAAAAACCTGGGACAAGCTCTGAGGAAGTGGTAACTCTACTGACCGCAATCCCTAATCCTATCACACACACTAGAAATAGCCGTGGAGCGTACCTAACTCTCCCTAGACGCCTCTTCACAGCCTAAGAGCTAACTACCCCTAAAGATAGAAATAGCAGCCTACCTTGCCTCAGAGAAATTCCACAAAGTAAAGGTAGCCCCCCACAAATATTGACTGTGAGTTAAGAGGAAGTAACAAACACAGGAATGAAACAGATTTTAGCAAAGGACGCCGAATCTTCTCTAGACAGACAGAGGATAGGAAAGGGAACTATGCGGTCAGTATTAAAACCTACAAAAACCACGCAGAGTGTGCAAAAAGACCTCCACACCGACTCACGGTGTGGAGGTGCAGCTCTGCACCCCCAGAGCTTCCAGCTAGCAAGGAAATATCATAATAGCAAGCTGGACTAGAAACATAGCATGTACTGAGAAATATATTCAAAAACCAATAAACAGCAAATGGACTAGCGAGGACTTAGCTTCTGCTGGAGTAGACAGGTCATCTGAGAAATCCAAGAGAGATCTGAACCAGTACTGAGACATTGACAGCTGGCATGAACTAACGACCTGGGCAGAGTTAAATAGGGAAGCCAGCAGCAGCAATAAACGAGGGCAGCTGAGAAAGCCAACCTCAAAGATCAGCAGTTCCACTTAAAGCCACCAGAGGGTGTCCAAGGACAGAACTCACCAAAGTACCATTCACGACCACAGGAGGGAGCCCGAGAACGGAATTCACAACACCCACCCCTGACAGAGACCCCCCTGAATCTTCCCAGTAACTCCCTCTCTCACAGGATGTTACCTGGGCAAAACCCAGTCAGCTTCTCCCTAACTTCCTATCCAACCCCCAGTTTTACCAGAGTGAGAGGAGTGGCCTAATACATAGAACCCTTTGCTCCCCCTGGTGGCCGGAGTGTGAAGTGTAATGTGTGACTGTGATACCTGGTCAGGTGAACTCCTTTAGTGCAATCAGATGTAACATCACTCCCCTTAGTGGCAGAGCGACATTACTGCAACGACCAGAACTCTGGGGCGCTGCATTACTATCATATTGAACGTTGAAACATGGCTTAATTATAACTTGGGAAAGGAAAAAGCACTAACACTTCATCTGATCCCAGTTGCTTTACAACCTCCTGCTGTGAACAGGAAATTGAAGTAGGTTATCTGCAGCAGACTTTTTGGAGCCGGATTCCAGTATGAATAATGTTTTTTTGTGTGACAGTTTTAGGTGCTACAGTTATGGGAGACATATTTTGGTGTTGTGGTGAACATAACACATGTACTCACATCACTGTCATGTCCGCGCATCAGCTCCAAATTAATATCCGACAGATGATTATTGATTTATAGACCATGTTTCTAATCTATAGAAAGCTAAAATCATGATAGGAAATGTGGCATTAATATTTCCCACCTGGGACATCCACTTGGGCAGATATCCTGAAAATTTGGGAGCTCATAATTTTTTGGCACTCTAGCCATATCCCATTGACCAGTCCCAATCTGAGGTCATCCAAGGAAGGTATGTGGTTGTGACTTTTATCTGAAAAATACAGATTTTGAAATAGAATAATTGTCAGTCCTGAAAGACACAGTATGCTGCAGTTCTGTACCATTTTCAGGAGAGCTTTCCTCCACTAAGATCTGCAAGATTCCCTGGCAGTTTTCCTGACACGCGCCTACACAGTTTATTGATTCAAATAAATCCCCCCACAACCCACCACACAGTATAATGGTCACACAGTATGATGTCCCCATAGCCCCCCACACAGCATAGACTTCATTTCCCCACTCAATATAATGGCCGCATTGTCCCCCTCACACAGAGTATGTTTGCCCCCACAAAACCCCATTTATAGTTTGATTGTCCCCACAGCCCTACACACACATTACGATTGCCCCCACACACAGCCCCAACACATGTATGATGGCCCTCATAGCTCTTACACACTATGATGCCTCCACAGCCCTACATACATAGTATGATGGCCTCCACAGCCCTACATACATAGTATGATGGCCTCCACAGCCCTGCATACATAGTATGATGGCCTCCACAGCCCTGCATACATAGTATGATGGCCCCACAGCCCTACATACATAGTATGATGGCCCCACAGCCCTACATACATAGTATGATGGCCCCACAGCCCTACATACATAGTATGATGGCCCCACAGCCCTACATACATAGTATGATGGCCCCACAGCCCTACATACATAGTATGATGGCACTACAGCCCCCACACACATTATTTTGACCCTTTAGTCCCCACGCACAGTATAATGGCCCCCACAGGCCTAATAGGGTCAGTTGGGGCTAGTCTACGTTGAGCAGGGGTGCCAATGCGCAGGTCTTATAGGGTGCCAACCTCCGCTGCAAGGTAGGAGACAGATAGTTGGTCCTATAGGGAACGTGTGCACCTTGTATCTTTGTTAGCAGACATATATGTTTTTAGGTCGTGTATGTTGTATCGTTTTATAATTAAATTTAGTAAATGTTAAGTTTTATTGGTGTCATTTACTGCATTTGTTATAGTGTCATATACGGTGAGCAGCTAATGGCCCCCACACACATTATGGTGATCCCATAGCCTTCACACACAGTATAATGGCTACACAGTAGCCCCCATCATACAGCATAAAGTCCTGGCCACCTCTGCCAAAATGGGCAGAGCTGGGTGGGGACGGGGAGGGGATGTGGAAATTAACTACCAGAAATGGCATACCTAAGATTTATGGCGAATCACATGGAGACGCACATCAATTGTAAAATGTGTCCATGGACACTGCATAAAAATATATGATTTAATTTCACATCGTTATTGTTTTTAATTAAAAAAAATTTGATTGATTGGGACTAAAATTAGAAGCGAGCGAGGGTCTAATAAATAAAGTATTAAACATATGTATCTTGTTCGGAGCCGCAGATCAAGGCTGCAGCTCTGTACAATTAGTGTGATCTATATGCCATGTATTCTGCTCACGGTGACCGGAGAGAGCGCCAACGACTCCCGAAATACTAAATGCGGCACCAGCATGGCAGCCATCATCTCTGACCCTTGTGTTGGCAACTCGGATGATTCATTTTTATTCATGAAATTCCTAGCATGGAGGGTGCAAGATAAACAGAACACGGCACTGAATATATTAACAGTAAGACTTTATCATATTGGAGTCGTTATCAGAAAAGCTTCAAAGGAATTTCCTAAATTTACTGTGGCTGACCTCAAACTCTTGGCATTCATTTACATGGAATCTTTACCTGTCCTCCATTACTGCACCGCTTCATTTGGTCATTGTCACTACATGAGCATGCTGGCATATGTATTTAGGGACAAATTACACCGTGGTATTAGATTCAGTTTATAAAAAGAGAGAAATAGATTCTGTACGAATCAAGTAACACATTTTTTTAAATTTGTCGAAATTTTATAATTATGCACAATATATACCCAAATGGGAGTAAACAAGCTAGAAGTAGGAGAAAACCACTAGGGCTAAATGGAGCTGTAAGGGCCACAATAAATGACAAAAAGAAAGATTTTAGGCAACTAAAGAAAGAGGGTAGTGACGAGGCACTAAATTAAAAACCCTAAAGTAAAGAAATCACCGGAATTGGATGGCATACAACCCCGAGTACTGAAGAAATTATGTATCCTGATAGACAGACCATTATTTCTAATATTCAATGATCCCATAATAATGGGGTCTCTACTACAGGACCGAAGCATAGCAAATGTGGTGCCAATGTTAAAAAAAGGTATAGGTGGGTAAATTTAACCTATAGTGGGGTTAAAATCCTTGAGGATTTTCTAAGAGATGCTATCCTGGAGTATCCCAATATAAATAACGCCATGACCCAGCATCAGCAAGGGTTTATGAGAGATTGGTCCTGTCAAACTAATCTGATCAACTTCTAACTTCTATCAGGAAGTAAGTTTGAGACTGAACCAGAGGAAAGCTGTGGATGTTATCTCCCTGGACTTTTCAAGGGTGTTTGATATGGTGTCACAAAAAAGATTGTTACATAAAATGAGAGCTTCCCATTGTTTACCTAAGGGAAAACGTGTGTTATACTGTAAGAATCAGGCTGCACTCAGATGTCATCCGAGTGCAGTCCTATTGTGAGTGTGACGATACAAAGAGGGAAAACGGAAAGTGGACCCTCTAGACCGCGACGATGAACCCCTCACGGACGAGCTGACCAGATAGACCGCCCCCTATACAGGGAGAGTTAGGGGCAGGCCCATGAGGGATTATCGCCACGGAAGCTGGAGGACCAGGACGGGAGAAGACCAAGAAGAGGCGGAGATAGTAGGACCACAAGATAGGCGAGTACTGCAGAGACACAGGACTGGTGGGTAAACTGCAGCAGTGCAGGGACTGGCAGAGGAACTGAGGGAACGCAGAGGCTAGCAGGATACTGGAAAGACAGGATAAACCCAAAGTCAGAGGGAAAACGAACTTCACAGAGACGAAGAGTGGCCAGGAACACCTGAAGGAACAAATGATAACCAGGCAGAGAGGGACGGCAGGAAGCAGTTTAAATACCTAAAGGCAGGGTAGCACTTCCGGGTAACAGACCTCCAGAACCATAGAGAGGACAATAAGGAGGACCGACTTCCGGGTACTAGTCCTCCAGGACCATAGAGGAGATGAAGAGGAGCACCGACAGAAGATCAGAAGTGCACACGCGCAGCACTGAACCTGGTATGCGCACGCGCACGAGAAGCAGAGGCCAGGAGCGAGCTCGGAGGGAGAGACGCTGACTTGGGAGGCGGCAGCAGCGGTATGATAGTACCCCCGTCTTTACATCCCTCCCTCCTTTTTAGGCCAGAAAGAAACTTAGCTAAAATTCACGGAGCCTGAATATTCTCCCGAGGCTCCCAGGATCTCTCCTCAGGACCCAAACCCTTCCAGTCAACCAAAAACAAAGTTCTACCTCTATTTTTTTTCATTGCCAAAATGTCCTTAACCTCAAAAACATTGTCTGTGGAAACAGGCGAAGGTGAAGAAAGAGTCGAGGTATGAAACCGATTAAAAACTACAGGCTTAAGGAGAGATACATGAAAGGAATTAGGGATACGAAGAGAGGCAGGTAACTTAAGTTTGTAAGAAACGTTGTTAATACGTGCCAAAACCTCGAAAGGACCAATATAACAGGGACCCAGTTTATGTGAAGGGATTTTAAGGCGAATAAATCTAGAAGAAAGCCAGACCTTATCCCCAGGATGGAACACAGGAGAATCGAGACGCCTTTTATCTGCATGCCTCTTCATCCTATGCTGAGCTAGTTCGAGAGCGGACTTGGTCTCCTGCCAAACCCTGGAGAATTCTCTAGACAGAAGATCTGCCGCCGGCACAGTAGAGACAGAAGGAACTGGTAGAGGAAGACCAGGGTGTTGTCCGTAGACGACAAAAAATGGAGATTTGGTAGAATCTTCGCTGGTGTGGTTATTATAAGAAAACTCGGCCCATGGTAGTAAGTCAGACCAATCATTTTGATGAGCGTTGGAGAAATGCCGGAGATAAGTAACTAGGATCTGATTGGTACGCTCCACTTGGCCGTTGGACTGTGGATGATAGGCCGAAGAAAAATCAAGCGAAATGTTCAATGACTTACAGAGAGATCTCCAGAAACGAGCGGTGAACTGAACTCCCCGGTCAGAAACAATGTGCTGTGGAAGACCATGAATGCGAAAAATATGTTGAACAAAAATCTTCGCCAGTTCAGGAGCCGAAGGCAGACCAGGAAGAGCAATGAAATGTGCCATTTTAGAAAAACGGTCCACAACCACGAGGATGATGGTACAACCACAGGAACATAGTAACATAGTTAGTAAGGCCGAAAAAAGACATTTGTCCATCCAGTTCAGCCTATATTCCATCATAATAAATCCCCAGATCTACGTCCTTCTACAGAACCTAATAATTGTATGATACAATATTGTTCTGCTCCAGGAAGACATCCAGGCCTCTTTTGAACCCCTCGACTGAGTTCGCCATCACCACCTCCTCAGGCAAGCAATTCCAGATTCTCACTGCCCTAACAGTAAAGAATCCTCTTCTATGTTGGTGGAATAACCTTCTCTCCTCCAGACGCAAAGAATGCACCCTTGTGCCCGTCACCTTCCTTGGTATAAACAGATCCTCAGCGAGATATTTGTATTGTCCGCTTATATACTTATACATGGTTATTAGATCGCCCTTCAGTCGTCTTTTTTCTAGACTAAATAATCCTAATTTCGCTAATCTATCTGGGTATTGTAGTTCTCCCATCCCCTTTATTAATTTTGTTGCCCTCCTTTGTACTCTCTCTAGTTCCATTATATCCTTCCTGAGCACCGGTGCCCAAAACTGGACACAGTACTCCATGTGCGGTCTAACTAGGGATTTGTACAGAGGCAGTATAATGCTCTCATCATGTGTATCCAGACCTCTTTTAATGCACCCCATGATCCTGTTTGCCTTGGCAGCTGCTGCCTGGCACTGGCTGCTCCAGGTAAGTTTATCATTAACTAGGATCCCCAAGTCCTTCTCCCTGTCAGATTTACCCAGTGGTTTCCCGTTCAGTGTGTAATGGTGATATTGATTCCTTCTTCCCATGTGTATAACCTTACATTTATCATTGTTAAACCTCATCTGCCACCTTTCAGCCCAAGTTTCCAACTTATCCAGATCCATCTGTAGCAGAATACTATCTTCTCTTGTATTAACTGCTTTACATAGTTTTGTATCATCTGCAAATATCAATATTTTATTGTGTAAACCTTCTACCAGATCATTAATGAATATGTTGAAGAGAACAGGTCCCAATACCGACCCCTGCGGTACCCCACTGGTCACAGCGACCCAGTTAGAGACTATACCATTTATAACCACCCTCTGCTTTCTATCACTAAGCCAGTTACTAACCCATTTACACACATTTTCCCCCAGACCAAGCATTCTCATTTTGTGTACCAACCTCTTGTGCGGCACGGTATCAAACGCTTTGGAAAAATCGAGATATACCACGTCCAATGACTCACCGTGGTCCAGCCTATGGCTTACCTCTTCATAAAAACTGATTAGATTGGTTTGACAGGAGCGATTTCTCATAAACCCATGCTGATATGGAGTTAAACAGTTATTCTCATTGAGATAATCCAGAATAACATCCTTCAGAAACCCTTCAAATATTTTACCAACAGTAGAGGTTAGACTTACTGGCCTATAATTTCCAGGTTCACTTTTAGAGCCCTTTTTGAATATTGGCACCACATTTGCTATGCGCCAGTCCTGCGGAACAGACCCAGTCTCTATAGAGTCCCTAAAAATAAGAAATAATGGTTTATCTATTACATTACTTAGTTCTCTTAGTACTCGTGGGTGTATGCCATCTGGACCCGGAGATTTCTCTATTTTAATCTTATTTAGCCGGTTTCGCACCTCTTCTTGGGTTAGATTGGTGACCCTTAATATAGGGTTTTCATTGTTTCTTGGGATTTCACCTAGCATTTCATTTTCCACCGTGAATACCGTGGAGAAGAAGGTGTTTAATATGTTAGCCTTTTCCTCGTCATCTACAACCATTCTTTCCTCACTATTTTTTAAGGGGCCTACATTTTCAGTTTTTATTCTTTTACTATTGATATAGTTGAAGAACAGTTTGGGATTAGTTTTACTCTCCTTAGCAATGCGCTTCTCTGTTTCCTTTTTGGCAGCTTTAATTAGTTTTTTAGATAAAGTATTTTTCTCCCTATAGTTTTTTAGAGCTTCAATGGTGCCATCCTGCTTTAGTAGTGCAAATGCTTTCTTTTTACTGTTAATTGCCTGTCTTACTTCTTTGTTTAGCCACATTGGGTTTTTCCTATTTCTAGTCCTTTTATTCCCACAAGGTATAAATCGCTTACAGTGCCTATTTAGGATGTTCTTAAACATTTTCCATTTATTATCTGTGTTCTTATTTCTGAGGATATTGTCCCAGTCTACCAGATTAAGGGCATCTCTAAGCTGGTCAAACTTTGCCTTCCTAAAGTTCAGTGTTTTTGTGACTCCCTGACAAGTCCCCCTAGTGAAAGACAGGTGAAACTGTACAATATTGTGGTCGCTATTTCCTAGATGCCCGACCACCTGCAGATTTGTTATTCTGTCAGGTCTATTAGATAGTATTAGGTCTAAAAGTGCTGCTCCTCTGGTTGGATTCTGCACCAATTGTGAAAGATAATTTTTCTTGGTTATTAGCAGAAACCTGTTGCCTTTATGGGTTTCACAGGTTTCTGTTTCCCAGTTAATATCCGGGTAGTTAAAGTCCCCCATAACCAGGACCTCATTATGGGTTGCAGCTTCATCTATCTGCTTTAGAAGTAGACTTTCCATGATTTCTGTTATATTTGGGGGTTTGTAACAGACCCCAATGAGAATTTTGTTACCATTTTTCCCTCCATGAATTTCGACCCATATGGACTCGACATCCTCATTCCCTTCGCTAATATCCTCCCTTAAAGTGGACTTTAGACAAGACTTTACATAGAGACAAACCCCTCCTCCTCTCCGATTTTTATGATCCTTTCTAAACAGACTGTAACCCTGTAAGTTAACTGCCCAGTCATAGCTTTCATCTAACCATGTCTCGGTTATTCCCACTATGTCAAAGTTACCTGTAGATATTTCTGCTTCTAGTTCTTCCATCTTGTTTGTCAGGCTTCTGGCGTTTGCGAGCATGCAGTTTAGAGGATTTTGTTTTGTTCCAATCTCCTCGCTGTGGATTGTTTTAGAAATGTTCTTCTGAGTATGTTTTCCTGGGTCTTCTTTGTTCAAGTCTAATGTTTTTCTTCCCGTCCCCTCTTCTTCTAGTTTAACGCCCTCCTGATGAGTGTAGCGAGTCTTCTGGCGAATGTGTGTTTCCCAGGTTTGTTGAGGTGTAGTCCGTCTCTGGCGAGGAGTCCATCGTACAAGTAATTCACACCGTGGTCCAGGAATCCGAATCCTTGTTGTTTGCACCATCGTCTTAGCCAGTTGTTCGCAACAAGGATTCTGTTCCATCTCCTGGTGCCATGCCCGTCTACTGGAAGGATAGAAGAAAAAACTACCTGTTTTTTCTTCGAGGCAGATCAGTTAAGAAATCCATTGCAATATGTTGCCATGGAGCGGTAGGCACTGGAAGAGGAAGAAGAATCCCGGAAGGAAGCTGCCTGGGTACTTTGTTCTTGGCACAGGAAGGACAAGAGACCACGAAAGCTTGGACATCCTTCAAAAGAGTCGGCCACCAGTAGTAACGAGATATTAGATCAAGAGTTTTCTTGAAACAGACATGTCCCGCTAGCTTGGAAGCATGTCCCCAGAGTAACACACGTCTCCTGTTCCTCTCAGAAACGAAAGTCTTACCCGGAGGTAAAGAGGTCATAGATACTGGAGCAAGTGTGATGATTCTAGCGGGGTCAATGATGTGCGAAGACTCCTCCTCAGTGTCCACCGACAAGAAGGACCTGGATAGAGCATCAGCTTTGAAGTTCTTTTCTCCAGGCAGGAAGTGAAGTTCAAAGTCAAATCGGGCAAAGAACAAGGCCCACCTGGCCTGTCGTGGATTCAGACGGTGTGCTGAACGGATGTATGCCAAATTCTTATGATCCGTAAAGATCACAAAGAGATGTAAGGCTCCTTCCAACAGATATCTCCACTCCTCTAAGGCCAATTTAATGGCCAAAAGTTCTCTGTCTCCAATGGAATAATTTCTTTCAGAAGAAGAGAAACTCTTGGAGAAGAAACCACAGGGCACAAGACGACCAGTAGAAGACTTCTGAGAAAGCACAGCTCCGGCACTGACAGCAGAGGAGTCAACGTCTAGGAAGAAGGGTTTATTAGCTTCAGGGCGATGGAGTAAAGGAGCGGAGGCGAAAGCTTCTTTGAGAGAATGAAAAGCCTTTTCAGCCTCTGCTGGCCAAAGACAAGGATTGCACCCTTCTTTATCAAAGAAGAGATGGAAGCCGACAAGGAGGAGAAATGAAGAATAAATTGCCAATAGTAATTCGCGAATCCAAGAAAACGCTGAATCGCCTTAACCCCAAGCGGACGTGGCCAGTTGAGTACGGCAGAAACTTTAGCCGGATCCATACACAGACCAGAATCAGAGATGATGAAGCCCAGGAACGGCAGGGACGACTGTTCGAAGGCACACTTCTCAAGTTTAACATACAGACGATTCTCCCTCAGACGGAGAAGAACTTGCCGCACATATCTCCTATGAGAAAGCAGATCCGGTGAAAACACAAGGATGTCGTCCAAGTACACCACTACACAGGTGTAAAGTAGGTCCCGAAAAACATCATTCACCAACTCTTGAAAAACTGCAGGAGCATTACATAAGCCGAAAGGCATCACCAAATACTCATAATGACCGTCTCTGGTGTTAAACGCAGTCTTCCATTCATCTCCCGAACGAATTCAGATCAAGTTGTAAGCTCCTCTGAGATCCAGTTTAGTGAAGATTCATGCTCCACGCAGACGATCAAAAAGTTCTGGGATGAGAGGAAGTGGATACTTGTTTTTAATGGTGATGTTATTGAGGCCAGCCACGGTAATCAATGCAGGGACGAAGGGAACCGTCCTTCTTCTTGACGAAGAAAAAACCAGCGCCTGCAGGTGAGGAGGACTTCCGTATAAAGCCTCTGGCCAGATTCTCTTGAACGTATTCAGACATGGCTAGAGTCTCGGAGGGTGACAGAGGATAAATACGACCTCTAGGAGGAGTAGAGCCGGATACAAGATCTATCGGACAGTAGTATGGGCGATGCGGAGGTAAGACCTCTGCTTCCTTTTTGTTGAAAACGTCCGAAAAAGAGTGATAAGCTAGTTCCGGAGCCGAGGGAGAGAAACTAGCAGGCTTGATGGGAAGCAGGCATCTGTTTTGACAAAACTGTCCCCAGGATAGGACGTCCCCAGTACGCCAATTCAGAGTAGGTTCATGGTTTCTTAGCCAGGGGAGTCATAAAAGAAATGCATAGGATAAAGACGGTAAAACATAAAATGCCAACTTTTCTCGATGTAAAGCTCCAATTTGAATCTCAATCTCCTCTGTGACTGAAGAAACGACCTCCCGCAAAGGCTGACCGTCGACAGAAGCTATTTGCCTAGGAACCACCAAGGATCTGACAGGAATGGAATCCCAAGCCTCTCGACCAGCTCAAGTTGAACAATATTCCCAGCCGCACCAGAATCTACATAAGCCTCAAGAGAGAAGCGACTGGAACCCATGTGTAAAATAACAGGCAAAATCAAAGGTGGAGAGGAATCATGGCTACCTAGGGAGACCTCTCTTACGTGACCTAGGCGGAGGCGTTTCCCGGCTTCTGGGGACCAGAACGCAGAAGATGAGAAGCGCTGCTACAATAAAAGCATAAGCCCTGTGCGAGTCTCTCCTTTCGGCGTTGTTCGGCAGGCTTGAGGCGATCAACCTGCATAGGCTCAGGGGAAGAAGAGGAAGAAGCTGCAGTGGTTTGGGAAAGAGAAGTACCACATGTAACGGAGGATAAACGAGGAGATCTCCTCTCTCTGACAACCTCACGAGAACGCTCCTGGAACCGCAAATCAATGCGAGTCGCCAAAGAGATAAGGTCATCTAAAGCAGAAGGAGTATCCCGCCCTGCCAGCTCATCCTTAATACGAGAAGACAAATCTCGCCAAAATGCTCCCACCAAAGCCTCATTATTCCAACCTAAATCAGAGGACAGCGTCCGGAAACGGATGGCATATTGAGCTACAGAAAGGGTCCCTTGACTAAGGTTGAAAAGGGACTCAGTAGTCGATACCAGACGACCAGGTTCATCAAACACCTTGCGGAAGGTGTTTAAAAAGAGAGCAAGTTAAGAAATCACTGGATCATCTCGCTCCCAAAGAGGGTTCACCCAAGCCAAAGCCTCGCCCTCCAAATGGGACATCACAAAAGCCACCTTAGCTCGGTCAGTCGGGTACAGTAGTGGGGATAATTCAAAGTGTAGTTGACACTGGTTGAGAAACCCGCGACATAATTTAGGATCCCCACCATACTGAGGTGGCCTGGCAAGACGGGGCGAAGGCTGTACAGGAGCAGAAGCGGCAGTCTGAAGAGAGAGAAGTCGATTATCGACAGAGGCCATAAAATTCAAAATATGGGACTGAGTGTCCTGTTGTTGACTTAACTCTTGCTGAAGAGACGCCAACTGAGTAGCGTTACCAGGGTCGGTAGACTGTAATGTCGCGAGACGAGACTCCATGTTCTTGAGAAAGGACATGATTCTAGTCTGGTTCTCCCGCAAAAAAAGTAACTCCTTTTGAGTGGCAGAGACACCAGTGGGCTCCATGGCCTGGTTATACTGTTATGCTGTAAGAATCAGGCTGCACTCAGATGTCATCCGAGTGCAGTCCTATTGTGAGTGTGACGATACAAAGAGGGAAAACGGAAAGTGGACCCTCTAGACCGCGACGACGAACCCCTCACGGACGAGCTGACCAGATAGACCGCCCCTATACAGAGAGAGTTAGGGGCAGGCCCGTGAGGGACTATCGCCACGGAAGCTGGAGGACCAGGATGGGAGAAGACCAAGAAGAGGCGGAGATAGTAGGACCACAAGATAGGTGAGTACTGCAAAGACACAGGACTGGTGGGTAAACTGCAGCAGTGCAGGGACTGGCAGAGGAACTGAGGGAACGCAGAGGCTAGCAGTATACAGGAAAGACAGGATAAACCCAAAGTCAGAGGGAAAACAAACTTCACAGAGACTAAGAGCGGCCGGAACACCTGAAGGAACAAATGATAACCAGGCACAGAGGGACGGCAGGAAGCAGTTTAAATACCTAAAGGCAGGGTAGCACTTCCGGGTAACCGACCCCCAGAACCATAGAGAGGACAATAAGGAGGACCGACTTCCAGGTACTAGTCCTCCAGGACCATAGAGGAGACGAAGAGGAGCGCCGACAGAAGATCAGAAGTGCACACGCGCAGCACTGAACCTGGTATGCGCGCGTGCACGAGAAGCAGAGGTCGGGAGCGAGCGAGGAGGCAGCAGCGGTATGATAATGTGTAATTGGGTTAACAGAGGGTAGTTATTACTAGAATACACTCTGACTGGGTCACAGTTAATAGTGGGGTTCCACAGGGGTCAGTATTGCACCCTCTTCTTTTTAATATATTTGTTAATGACCTTGCAAAAGACATAAAGAGTAGAATTTCAATATTTGCAGATGATACTAAACTCTTCAAGGTAATCAACACAGTGGAGAATAATTTAATATTACAGAGGGATTTATGTAAGATGGATTGCACAACAAAGTTTGAAGTCAAGTTTTTCCGAAAATAAAAAATTTGGGGCTAAAAGAATATCTTTGTGAGAAAAATGTGATTTTTTTTAAACTATTTTCACAACTCAACGTTATAAACTTCTATGAAGCACCTGGGGGTTCAAGGTACTCACCACACATCTAGATAAGGTCTTTGAGGGGGTCTAGTTTCCAAAATGGGGTACATGTGAAGCGATTCCACAGTTTAGACACATCAGGGGCACTCCAAAGGTGACATGGCGTCAGCTAATGATTCCAGCAAATTTTGCATTCAAAAAGTCAAATGGTGCTCCTTCACTTCTCAGCCCTTCCTTGTGTCCAAACAGTTGTTTTCCCCTATGAGGTGAAATTAAACAACAAAAATTTGGGGTTCATTTTCTCCTGTTACCCTTGTTAGGCAATCCCTGTATGTGTTGTGGCTGTCGACCAGTCTCGAGACATGCAGCCGCGGGGACTCGAGCATATTTTTCGAGCACGCTGGAGACACTAGGTAAGCACCCAAGCATGCTCGGAAAAGACCTTATCTGGGCACGTATGCTAATCACTAATGATTATATTTGAATAAATGTTGATATCTTGTTAAATAATAAATTTGGATTGTTGTTCATGGAAAAATATAAGAAATCCCCTGAAAATTGGCACTAGCTCATTTTTCAGAACAAAAAATAATATAAGACCCTATCTTATTTTTGGGGAAACATGTTAGTATAAGCAATCAAATGATAGTGGGTTCAATTCCCCTAAAAGGGATAATAAATAATGCAAAAAAAAAAATAAAAAAAATCTAACAATTCGAATCACCCTCTTCTCCCCCCACCCCCCATTAAAAATAAAGAAAAATTAATTGGTGCCAAATTAATAAAAATGGTTCACTTGATGAATTTTGCGCAACGTAAAAAATAGGCTTTCTCCCTGTCTTAAATTGTTTTTGAGACTTTTGTTGCTTTTTTTAAAAAAGTCATAATTAATAAATCAGGCCAAAACTTCAGGAATTGCAAAACTCCGGTCACAAAAAAAAATGGGAGCACTTATAAAATAGACTTAAAAGCAAAGCAAAAAAAGGTGCAAAACTAGACAAAAAACAGGAGTAAGGGCAGCGATGAATCCGGCCCTATGTTTTGTGCCTGCGATCTCATACGTTACACCAGTTTCATCAGTAAAGACTGTTTTATTTTTATGAAATGGGCCGCTTCCTTCCTCATGATCATAATACAGCGGGGGGGCTCCTGCACCATCTGAGGGTCTGTGGCCTGAACACAGAACATCTGAATGTACTAACTACACCCACAGGAAGCCGTTATACTGGCGCCTGGGGTCTCAGCGCTACACCTTGACTAGTGTGACCCACTTTGCACTGTGATAATATTTCCCTCGAGGATGCCGGCACATAGAAGTGGCTTATATCTGCACAGAGTGACGTATTTATGTTCTGCCATTTACACCTGATGTCTGCCTGTTTCTGGACTATTCGGTGCACAACACGACCATGTAACCAGGAACAGAAGTGTAGTGTGCCCTGGCATCACCAGCGTTTTTATGTCTGCCAAATAATTAGGTTCATGTACCCCGATCACATTTCACTGTGTCGCAGGCTGTGCTGCCATTTTGCTTCCGTCTGTGACAAGGATGTTAAAAAAAATAAGAGACACATGCTTCCTGTTGTGCCCTACTTTATTACAGCGCCCATGTAATACTCTGTGCCCACACCGAACCTCTACGGGTCTCAGATTTTATATAAAAAGTAGAAAAACACTTCTAAAAAGTGGGCACTACAGGTAAGAAACAATAACCAATGGCATAACGAGAGTCCGATGGGCCCCAATGCAGAATTTGGACATGGGCCCCCACCTGTGTGTTGGTCAGAAATATGAGAACTTGTAGAATTCTAGATCCTATAAAGAGATAAGTGCTTGCCCCCTATGTAGTAATGTCCACCATCCTGGCCCCTTTCTGTAAAAAAGTCCCCAATCCTGGGCCCCTTCCTGGTATAATGTCTCACATTCTGGGCCTCATGCTATAACAATGTCCCCCATACTGGACCCTTTCTTATAATAATGTCCTCCATCCTGGACCCTTTCTTATAATAATGTCCTCCATCCTGGGAAACTTCCAGTAATAATTTCCCATCTTAATCCCTTCCAGTAATAATGTTCCCCGTCCTGCGCTCTTCCAGAAATATTGCCCCCATTCCTGGGTCCCATCCTTTAACAATGAACCCTTCATGGTACAATGTCCCCCATCCTGGACTCCTCCATGATGTGTGACGTCCTCCTTCAGTGTGCCAGCAAGGACGTCTGCTGCTGGTCACTGATTGGTCGGCAGCGTGTATTACAGTGCAGGGAGCCAATGGATCTCTTCGCCACAATACATTTCACCAGGATGAGCATCCAAGTACGCACATCCAGGTGAAATTGGCATCAGTGGGTACCTCACCCACACGGTCCCGGTTGTGGTCGTGCAGCGCCCCAGAGTCCTGGTCATTGCAGTACTGATGCTCCGCCGCTAAGGGGGGCTATGGTACGTCTGATGGCACTGAAGGAGTTCTTCTGACCAGGTATCACATACACCAATACACTTCACAGTCTGGCCTCCAGGGGGAGCTAAGGGTGCTATGTATTAGGCCACTCCTCACAATCTGGTAAAACTGGGGGTTAGGCAGAAAGTTAGTGAGAAGCTGACTGGGAATCGAACAGGCAACATTCTGTGGCAGAGGGTGTTGCGGGGAGAGACTCAGAGGGGTCCCTGTCAGGGGTGGGATCCTGACAGAGGTCTAGCGAACAGAGAGAACGTAACGGGACCGCGTCTGCACTGATTTGCGGCGGTGCCCTAAGAAAGGACAAGAAGCGAGGTTTATTGTGCTGAGTGAGAAACGAGATCAACGCAACAAGGAGAATACCAGTAGGAGTCGTGCTGCAAGACCGAGGCAACAACCTACTGAGGCGCGTAGCCGGTGGCCGGAACGCCGAGGAAGTACTAGGCTCCAAGCAATACTTCAAACCTACGGCAGGACAGTCAGCTATAGGCGGGCTGTCTCACACAAATCACCTACGAAGACATAAGGGGCAACAATAGGAGAGGGGCGACGCTAGGGTCCCGGAAGAACTCCGAGCCTACCCGTCATACGGGTGCGTCCTAGCCATATCATTTGGGGGACGAAGAAGAACATCTTAATCGAGTTGTGAGGGAACTTCAGAAACAGACACAACAGTTGTGGGGACTATCCCGTAAGCACAGCAGGGGAGGACCACAACACACAAGCGCAGGAAGGTAGGCACAGATTTCCACCTGCAAAGGGAACTCTGGAGGTGCCATCGGACCGGCCGGACTTGCGCAGCCCGGTTAACCGTATTCCGGACTGAGGATCCTGAAGCCTTCAGTAAAGAGGTAAAGAGACTGCAACCTGGTGTCTTCGTTATTTAACCTGCACCGCACCACCACCATCCTCTCCACCTTCATTGTACGCCCCTCAGCAGGGTCACGGACCGGGTCTAGCCACCGTGACAACCCCCGAACAGAGACTCAGAGACCCGGTACCGGGTACCCCTCGGCCCTGCGACAGTGGGGGCGCTACAGTCGCATCTTCTGCTGCTATGATCATTACACCCCAGGTTATATCTTTCCAAATAAGCAATTTTTTTTAAATTATACCAATTGAAAAAAAAAATGATGCTTTGTATAATTAGAGATTTTAATTCTGTGATGCCATTTTTCCTGTATATGTCTTACTTTCGTTTCCCTGTTCTATACTTGTTTCCCCTGGGCATGGGTCTCACTAGGAATAAATCTAGTTTTAGTTTCCTTTTTTTACATGGTTGTTATTTGTCATTTTTTTGTTTTTTGTTTATCCTGTAATTGTTTACATATTGAACTTATTGTTCTCATTATACATGTAAATGATGTATGATCTGATATTCTGCTGCTTCAGGGGGGTTATAGTATTTATTCAGTATTAGCTTGTAGCATTATATGTTTAATAATAATAATGGGGATAAAACCAAGCACTAAAATATTCCCAACTTGTACACATTGAATAAGGATGCAAAGCAGTAAAGTCAAAACAACCTTTATTAGGAGTAGCCATATTCAAAGAATTGATACTAGTAGGCAGGCTTACATAGAAATTCAGGGGGTCTTATATCAACGGTCCACATTGGGGACCTCCCACCCATGGGCCCCTAGCTGAGATCTCAAGATCACGGGTCCAGTAGTCGCCTGGCCTCCCGCCACTGCCGGTACACCACTGCTAGCAATGTTGTAGTAATTGCACCCAAAGGCCAGATCTTCTTTATGAATTATTCCTGTGCGTTGATACAATATGACTATTATTCTTGTGCTTTTACTTCACTTTGGTCGTTATTAGTGATGGTCGAACGTGCTCGAATAAGGTGTTATATGAGCATGCTTGAATAATATGTTCGAATCCTCGCGGCTGCATGTCTCGCGGCTGTTAGGCAATCCCTGCATGTGTTGCAGCGGTCTAACAAACATGTATTTTTTTAGACCACGTTCACACATTTAGTATTGGATCAGTATTTTACATCAGTATTTGTAAGCCAAAACCAGGAGGAAAAGTATAAGAGTTCATTCACATTGCAGTCTGGCACCGGTTCGTTGGTCCTGTCGGTGCATATGTCTGACCCCCCCGCAAAATGAGATTTGGGCGTATGCACCGACGAGGTCATACACTATAGTGGTGACGACAGAGTGAATTGTGCTCTGCCGCGCATCTTTTTCGGGCGTATATGTCTACTGGAGGCGGACACACTACTATGGGGGGGTTCAGATGCGAGACCCAACGGGACCAACGAACGTGGAGAAAAGCTCAATGTGAAAGTACCCTAATAAAAACTCATCACCACTTCTGTATTTATCTCCCACTCCTGGTTTTGGCTTACAAATACTGATGTAGAATACTGACCAAATACTGAGCATGTGAACGGAAACCTTCATGTCTCTGCTCCTGAGATCTCTGATCTATGGAGGAGATAAAATAGAGAGAGCTTTTCATTAAAGGGCTTTTCTAGGCTTATTACCGTATATTGATAATCTATCCTAATGATAGATCATTGATATCATATCAGTTGGAGACTGTCACCCGGTAGTTCAGTTTTGTATTCTCTTCAATAAGAGCTGATCTGCAGAACACGAGAATGGCCATGGCACTGTGAACAGAGCTGAAAAGTAAATTTGCGCTCCCAGGAAGAAGCACAAGTGAAACGCGCGTCGGGGTTAGGAGGGACGGCGTGCCATTTGGCATTTTACTCCCGGAGCAGAACAAACCCAGGTAATATGTATTACCCAAAACAAAAAAATGAATCAAAGAGCAGAGTACGATAAATATAGTCACTTTAATAATGAATAATTTAAGAAAAAATAATCATTAAAATACATACAAAAAATAACAGGGATAGTGACACCTAGGTGCCATGTCCGGCAGGGATGAAATACAAATGCAAAGACAAAAATGTCAGAAATTGTCCCAACAGTATTGTAGTGAGAATCCTCTAAATGCTAATACAGAGGTGGCTGGACAGTAGCTAGTTAAATGGCAAGGTTTGAAGCTAAATGATGGCTAGCACAGATATGCAAGTGCAATGAAGAGTAATACAAGTAAATAAGTGAAAGCCCAACCAATACAATATAATACAGGGAGCCACAGCCAATTTAACCAATTCCTATGCAAAATCCATTGCTCCAAATTGCCACCTCTGACACAAAGACATATGCATACCAAATAGGTAGAGAGGAAGAGACAGTAACTAAACAATAACAGCAGTACCAACCTATAAGCGGGACGTGGACGGAAAGCCCCGATGCGCATTTCGCTATAATGCTTCTTCGGGGGGGTGTCTAATGTACATGTAATAAGTACATGGCGCGGTGTACCACAACTTTACTGTAAACATTGTAAATGTAAATATACTTACGGAAGTTGCCACTACTGTGCTCTATTCGGAGTTACCGCTCCACCAAGTGGAACTCACTTATCTCTGCACCTGCACTTTAACAGTTTATGCCACATCATCTATCTATCTGGTGTAGCATAGTGACCCCTGTGGCAGCTAGGGGGCGCTGTGTGTGCTAAATGGGATATGCATGGAGGCATATCTGTTGTGATAATGGTGGTAAAACAGTGACTGGCAGTGTTGTGAATGGCCGATATGTGTCGCAGAGGGAGTCTGCGTGGTAAGTCTGATGCAATGTTGTTGTCCTGGGACCTGTAGTCCCTCAAGAGTTGGTGTAGTTGTAAGGGAGACATACTAGGCTAGTGGTGTGAGATGGGCGGGACAAACTAGCCACACAAACACACTCCCATCTATGGGAATGGTTGGTAGCATATAATGTGACTGAGGTTTGGTCACATGGGCTCTGAGTGTGGATTTGAATGGTCTGTGCTGGAAGGTCCTGGTGGGAGCCCCATGTGTTGGGAGTGTCGGCTCCCTGAAGAGCACATGGCAGGGGCCCTGGACTTCGCACAGACCAGACTGTGGAACGGATGGACATCCGTGTTGTACTGACCAGGGTCAGAGTGAGAATGTCGGAAGGATGCCTCTGGTGAAGAGAGGTATCCGAGAACCTGTGCGTCAATGGCAGGTAACGATAGGAGATTCGTGTTGTACTGACCGGGGTCAGAGAAAAGGAAAGACAGAGTGTGAATGTCTGCAGGATGCCTCTAAGGAAGAGAGGTATCCGAGAACCTGTGCGGCACCCACAGGTAACGGGAAGGAACCGTGTTGTACTGACCGGGATCAGAGTGAAAGGAAGAGAGAGACATTGTATCTGGGGCACGTCTGAGGCCAAGGGGTGTCCAGGAACCCGTGAAGGTTGCCAATGGGTAACGGTCTGAAAACCGTGTGTAATGCTGACCAGGGTCAGATACGAACTGTGGTAAAGTTGAATATGTCCAGATACTGTTCAAGCTGTTACTAAGTTCCTGTGGATGTGGTTTATGTTGTGCGAAATAAACCTAAGAGACTGTTTTTGATAGAAAACCGTGCCTGAGTGCATTAATCCCGTGCCAAGCGAGTGTCCCCCAAGACACGTAGTAGGCGCTATGCTACACTGGCTATAGGGATATTTTTTGTTCATTTATGAGCACCCTTGTCTATTCACATTGCAGTGTGGGATCTGCTTGGCAATCGTGAGGATATGAGGGAATTATACAGTTATATGAAAAAGTTTGGGCACCCCTATTAATCTTAAGCTTAATGTTTTATAAAAAAAAAAATTTTTGCAACAGCTATTTCAGTTTCATATATCTAATAACTGTTGGACACAGTAATGTTTCTGCCTTGAAATGAGGTTTATTGTACTAACAGAAAATGCGCAATCTGCATTCAAACAAAGTTTGACCGGTGCATAAGTATGGGCACCCTTATCATTTTCTTGTTTTAAATACTCCTACCTACTTTTTACTGACTTACTAAAGCACTTTTTTTGGTTTTGTAACCTCATTGAGCTTTGAACTTCACAGCCAGGTGTATGCAATCATGAGAAAAGCTACTTAAAGTGGCCACTTGCAAGTTGTTCTCCTGTTTGAATCTCCTCTGAAGAGTGGCATCATGGGCTCCTCAAAACAACTGTCAAATGATCTGAAAACAAAGATTATTCAACATAGTTGTTCAGGGGAAGGATACAAAAAGCTGTCTCAGAGATTTAACCTGTCAATTTCCACTGTGAGGAACATAGTAAGGAAATGGAAGAACACAGGTACAGTTCTTGTTAAGGCCAGAAGTGGCAGGCCAAGAAAAACATCAGAAAGGCAGAGAAGAATAGTGAGATCAGTCAAGGACAATCCTCAGACCACCTCCAGAGATCTGCAGCATCAACTTGCTGCAGATGGTGTCACTGTGCATCGGTCAACTATACAACGCACTGTGTTTTTTTGCCACCATGCATAACGCCTTTTTGTATGACCAAACAACTCAATCTTGGTTTCATCAGTCCACAGGACCTTCTTCCAAAAAGAAATTGGCTTCTCCAAATGTGCTTTTGCATACCTCAGCCGACTCTGTTTGTGGCGTGCTTGCAGAAACGGCTTCTTTCGCATCACTCTCCCATACAGCTTCTCCTTGTGCAAAGTGCGTTGTATAGTTGACCGATGCACAGTGACACCATCTGCAGCAAGTTGATGCTGCAGCTCTCTGGAGGTGGTCTGAGGATTGTCCTTGACTGATCTCACCATTCTTCTCTGCCTTTCTGATGTTTTTCTTGGCCTGCCACTTCTGGCCTTAACAAGAACTGTACCTGTGCTCTTCCATTTCCTTACTATGTTCCTCACAGTGGAAATTGACAGGTTAAATCTCTTAGACAGCTTTTTGTATCCTTCCCCTGAACAACTATGTTGAATAATCTTTGTTTTCAGATCATTTGACAGTTGTTTTGAGGAGCCCATGATGCCACTCTTCAGCGGAGATTCAAACAGGAGAACAACTTGCAAGTGGCCACTTTAAGTAGCTTTTCTCATGATTGCATACACCTGGCTGTGAAGTTCAAAGCTCAATGAGGTTACAAAACCAAAAAAAGTGCTTTAGTAAGTCAGTAAAAAGTAGGTAGGAGTATTTAAAACAAGAAAATGATAAAGGTGCCCATACTTATGCACCTGTCAAATTTTGTTTGAATGCAGATTGCACATTTTCTGTTAGTACAATAAACCTCATTTCAAGGCAGAAACATTACTGTGTCCAACAGTTATTAGATATATGAAACTGAAATAGCTGTTGCAAAAATTTTTTTTTTTATAAAACATTAAGCTTAAAGGGGTTGTCCACTACTTTCAATTAACTCCCCAATGTATCCCCCCGGGGCCCCTGATGATTTGTGTAAATACCTTCTTTAGCCGTTTTCGCCTGTGAGCGGCGCTATGCTGGTGGCTGAGTCCGGGTCACGTGACCCCCAGGGTTCAGCCGCCGCTCATTTCCGCCGACGTCACGTCAATTTCCAGACTCTGGAAATTGACGTGACGTCAGTAGCAGGCGTGTCCCCAGGCTCCACAGAGAGCAGTCACTCATAAAGAGTGACTGGGCTGTGGGCGGGGATGAGGCTGACTGCGGGGCTGTGCTGGGGGCGGGCTAGGCAGGGATGTGCGGTCCCGGGCGCCGGCGCTGTGCGGTCCCGGGCGCCGGTGCCGTGCGGTCCAGGGCGCCGTGCGGTCCCGGGCGCCGGCGCTGTGCGGTCCCCAGCGCTGTGCGGTCCCCGGCGCTGTGCGGTCCGGCGCCGGTATGTGCGCGTGTGTGTGTGTGTCTCTCTGCAGGTATCGTCCGATGGGACAACAAGTCCCATCGGGCTCTGCCTGCTACAGTGGCAGTGAGTGACACATTAGCCAATGATGGGACAGTAGTAGTCCCATCATCCGGCTAATGTGTTGAATGTAATAAAAAAAAAATACACATATACATATACAGTACGTACATACATACATACAACACACACCATGCGACGACACTCACCATGCGGCGACATGCGCCATGCAATGACATGCGCCATGCGACAACATGCGACATGCAGCATGTGCCATGCGACGACATGCGCCATGCGACGACATGCGCCAACATGCGACATGCAGCATGTGCCATGCAACAACATGCGCCATGCGACGCCATGCGACGACATGCGCCATGCAACGCCATGCGACAACATGTGACATGCAGCATGAGACGACATGCGCCATGCGACAACATGTGACATGCAGCATGCGACGACATGCAGCATGCGACGACATGCGCCATGCGACAACATGCGCCATGCAGCATGCAACGACATGCGCCATGCGACAACATGCGCCATGCAACAACATGCGACATGCAACAACATGCGACAACATGCGACATGCAGCATGCGACGACAAGTGCCATGCGACAACATGCGACATGCAGCATGCAATGACATGCAGCATGCAACGACATGCGACAACATGCGACATGCAGCATGCAACGACATGCGCCATGCGACGACATGCACCATGCGACGACATGCACCATGCGACGACATGCGCCATGCAACGACATGCGCCATGCGCCAACATGCGACATGCAGCATGCGACGACATGCACCATGCGACGACATGCACCATGCAGCGACATGCACCATGCAGCGACACTCACCATGCGGCGACATGTGCCATGCGACAACATGCAGCATGCGACGGCATGCAGCATGCGACATGCACCATGCCGCATACAGTACATACATACAGTACAGACATACAACATACATATAGACATACAGTACATGTAACATAGAGTACATACTCACCATCACTTGTCACTTTGATCCCCGAAGCCATTGTCATCTGTAAAAAATATTTAAATAATAAATAAACACTATACTCCCGGATCCGCAGAAATCCAATTAAAACGAGTGTCCCTCGACGATCTCCCGTGGAGAGCAGGAACATCTGCTGATGCGACTGCTCTCCAGAGGCTCCAGGAACACAATGAGGGGAGGAAGGTATCCTTCCACAATGTATTCCCCACAATGTATTCCTACGCCCCTGTGAGAAAATAGTCCCTAGTCTCACTTTATGGCATTGCTGTTGAGAAATTTTCCCACACAGCTTTTTGCCATAAAGTAAGACTTTGAACCTTAGTAACCTCAGTGATGCACTGCAGGAGCCATTGTCTCCTGTCAGTGTGTCACTGAGGGTTCTATAGAGCAGTGACATCACCCGATGTCACTGCTCTATAGGGGAGATCGTCGTGGGACACTCGTTATTAATTGGACTACGGCGGACAGGTAGTATACGGTTTATTATTTTACGTTTTTTGCAGGCGCTGAAGTATGGTAAGTATGGTTAAATGAAGAATAATAAAATACTTTTTTCCTAATGTGTGTGTGTTTTATTAACCCTTTATTAATATTGGATTAGTAATGGATAGGCGTCTTATTGACGCCTCTCCGTTATTAACCTGGCTTAATGTCACCTTACAATAGCAAGGTGACATTAACCCCTTATTACCCCATATCCCACCGCTAAAATATAGGGGGACCCCACGTCATTTTTTTTGGGGGGGGGGTCCCCCTATTTTAATAGCCAGTAAAGGCTACGCAGACAGCTGTGGGCTGATATTCATAGCAGGCTACAAATATTGACCCCCGGCCGTCGGCTTTCCCCCTCTGGCGCAGAAAATTGCACGGGAGCCCACGCCGTTTTTTTTTTTTAAATTACATAACCATAGTGTTTATTAACCCCTTTCTGCCAGCTGATGGAATAGTACGTCAGCTGGCAGTATCCCCCACTTTGAGGTGGGCTTCGCGGTGAGCCCCCTTCAAAGCCGCAACATGTCAGCTGTTTTCAATACAAAAATAAAAAATGTACTTGATCGCTAAACGGCATAGCGAGAAAAAAAAATCAAGCGCCAAAATTATGTTTTTTTGGTCTCCGCGACATTGCATTAAAATGCAATAATGGGCAATCAAAAGAACGTATCTGCACAAAAGTAGTTTCATTAAAAACGTCAGCTCGGCGCGCAAAAAATTAGCCCTCACCCGACCCGATATCTCAGAACATATAGTACTGGTATCAGAAAATGGCGCCATTATTTTATTTCTTTTTAGCAAAGTTTTGAATTTTTTTTTACCACTTAGATAAAAAATAACCTAGACGTGTTTGGTGTCTATGAACTCATAATGACCTGGAGAATCATAATGGCAGGTCAGTTTTATGCTGTATGCACACGTTGCAGATTTGGGTGCAGAATTGTCTGCACAAAATCTGCATCTCCTTGCAGAAAACGCAGCTGCATTTTGGATGCATTTTTTTTCACGGTTTTTTCATGTTTTTGCGCGGTTTTGATGAGGCTTTCTTTGTGTGGTTTTGATGCTGTTCTTGGTGCGGTTTTTGGTGTTGTTTTTTGCGCGGTTTTGATTCATTGTTTGCTGCAGTATTTGGTGCGTTTTTTTGCGTGGTTTTGATTCAGGTTTTTGATGCTTTTTTATGTAGTTTTTGGTGAAGATTTGATGCAGTATTTGGTGCGGTTTTGATGCAGTTTTGGGTGCGGTTATGATGCAGTTTTTGGTGCAGTTTTTGCGCGCTTTTGATGCTTTTTTTAAAAATTTTGGTGCGGTTTTTGCGTGTTTTTTGTGCATTTTTGTATGCGTTTTGTTTTTTGTGCGTTTTTGTATGCGTTTTTGAAAGCTAAAGATGTATTATTGAACATTATTGCGTGATGTCATTTCTGTCCAACCTCCTCTTTTACATTTGTTCAACCCACACTCAATTACACACAGATAGATAGACATATAGATGATAGATGAAATGGATAGACAGAGCTACATATAGATAGATCTATAGATGCATACATCTATCTATTCCTATATCTATCTATAGATATATGTGGATAGATATATCTATTGATAGATGTATTGATAGTGTAGGGTGCGTGTCCACTGTCAGGATTACATCCGAATTAGCTGCAGATTGGATGCTGCGTACTTGTAGTACCATTGGATGATCCCCGCACACACCCGTACAGTCCCGCACAGCGCCACACACATCCAAACAGTTCCCCAGAAACATCCGAACAGCCCGCAGACCCCGCACACACCTGATCAGTCCCGCACAGCGCCGCACACATCCGAACAGCCCGCAGACCCAGCACACACATACACGCACATCGTCACTGCCCACATTCCTCCCACCAGGGCCGGACTGGCCATCGGGCACTTCTGGCAAATGCCAGAAGTGCCGGTGCCAGTCGTGGGCCGCTCGATCCTCCACCCCCTGCCGCCGCTGACTCACCCTCCTGCCGTCGCATTTAACTATACCGGCGTCTATGACGCCGGTACAGTTGAATGCAATGATGGAGGAGAGAGCGTCTACAGACGCTCCCTCTCCCATCATTCCCCGCTCCGCCTCTGACACTGCGGGTGCGCGATGACGTCATATCATCGCGCACCTGCTGTGTCCCGGACAGACTGCTGCCGGCGAGACAGGAGCAGGAAGCAACGCGGGCAAGAGGAAAGGTGAGGAGTGTTTTGTTTGTTTTTTTTACCGGACTGTGGGGACATTCTCGGGGGGGGGGGGGGGGGAAGAGGAGGAGAGATGCGGGCTGTGCTGTATATACCACTGTGGGCTGTGCTGGATATACCACTGTGCGGGCTGTGCTGGATATACCACTGTGCGGGCTGTGCTGTATATACCACTGTGCGGGCTGTGCTGTATATACCACTGTGCGGGCTGTGCTGGATATACCACTGTGCGGGCTGTGCTGTATATACCACTGTGCGGGCTGTGCTGGATATACCACTGTGCGGGCTGTGCTGGATATACCACTGTGTGGGCTGTGCTGTATATACCACTGTGTGGGCTGTGCTGTATATACCACTGTGTGGGCTGTGCTGTATATACTACTGTGTGGGCTGTGCTGTATATACTACTGTGTGGGCTGTGCTATCTACTATGCGGGCTGTGCTATATACTATGGGGAGTATATTATCTTCTATGGGGAGGCCATGTTATGTACTATGTGGCTGTGGTATATACTATTGTGGGGGTATATTATATTCTATGGGGGAGGTTGGGTTATATATCATGGGGGAGGTTGTGTTATATACTATGGGGGGCTGCATTATATTCTATGGGGGGCTACATTATATATTATGGGGAGGTGGGCTTTATTATATTCTATGGGGTTACATTATACTCTGTGGGGTGGCTGCATTATACTCTGTGGGGTGGCTGCATTATACTGTGGGGTGGTTGCATTATACTGTAGGGTGGCTGCATTATACTCTGTGGTTGCCGCATTATATTCTGTAGGGTGGTGGCTACATTATACTATATGTGGGCTTCATTATACTGTATCGAGGACTATGGGGAATATGTTATACTATATGAAGGACTATGGGGTGCATTATACTATGGGATGTGAAATGTACTACATGGATGACTATGGCGGTGCATTATACTATATGGAGCACTATGAGGAGTGTATTATGCTATATGGAGGACTGAGCAGTGTATTATAATATATGGAGGACTATAGGGAGTGTATTATACTATATGGAGGACTGTGGTGCACATTAGAATATATGGAGAACTATGGGGTGTATTTTACTAAACAAGTAAAATGCTGCATATTCAGATTGTTTTTGCCGGAACAAAAATCCTTGTTCTCAGCAGCACATCGCCGCTGTACACTGTAGATGTGCTGCTGATAACATGATACTGTATGGTGATCTGTTAGTGATCTATTAGTGATCGTTCTGTCCCATCATTCTTTCTCAGACGGTGGAAAGAGGCCGGGAAACAAGTGTTGAACAACTTCAGTATTGTCGATCAAACTCATTTAGCGGCCTGAGATCAGCGCATGTAAATACAACCGAAACACTTTTGTGTGATGTGCAATATGTTAGCATTTTGGGCTCCATTTTAAACTTTGCCTAGGCGTAGGGCCCCACTTTGCCTAAAACCGGCCCTGCCTACAAGTGTACAAAGATATTATACAGTCACCATGTGACAAGTGGGCCTGTGTAACTTCAAATGCCAGGGCTGAATTTTAGTCCCAGTCCGGCCCTGCCGCCCACACACTTCCCTCCTCCCGAACTGCAGCGTTTCTCGGACCCACGTCCGCATCTAAACTGCAGATCTTTTTTACATCTGCGGTTTTGCTGCGGATGTGCCCGACTCCATAAAAGTCTATGGGTGCAGAAATGCTGCAGTTCGGCACAAAAGAAGTGACATGCTGCAGAAAAAAAAAGCTGCGTTTCGGTGCGGCCTTTTCCGCAGCATGTGCACAACAAGTCTGCGGCTCCCATAGACTTACATTGGTTGTGCTCTACACTGCGGATTTGATGCAATACTGTGCAGCAAAAAACCCTGCGGATCTGCAATCAAATCCACAATGTGTGCACAGCCTTAGCATTGAGTGACCCTAGCAAAAAAGCCAAGCAAAAAACAAGCGTCGGATTGCACTTTTTTTGCAATTTCATTGCACCTTGCCTTATTTTGCACATTTTCTGTTACACGACATAGTAAAACCAATGGTGTCGTTCAAAAGTAGAACTTGTCTCGCAAAAGATAAGCCCTCACACGGCCATAGTGGCGGAAAAATTATGGCTCTGGAAAGAAGGGGGGCGATAAACGAAAACAAAAAAGCTCCAGGGATGAAGGGGTTTAGAAACATGGATATGGACATACCTATGGAAATAGACATCTATCTATCTATCTATCTATCTATCTATCTATCTATCTATCTATCTATCTATCCATTTATCTGTGTGTAATGGAGTGTGGGTCGGACAGATGTAAAAGAGGAGGTTGGACAGAAATGACATCACAAATCTTTTTGAAGCTAGAGGGGGGAGAGGAGGGAGGGGTTGGGGTGTGTTTTGGAGAGGGTGTGCTAGGTTCAGGCTTAGTAGCAGTGCAATGCATCATGGAACTTGTAGTATTAGAGCACAATGACTCAGGAGAAAGGAAGTTGTCGATTAACCTCATGAGAGCTGGATCCAGCACTGAAAATGTGCTGCTACAGCATGATAAAAGGTAATATTGCTAAAATAAAGACAGTAGATGTTTTCAGTGGCCCATAATAGCAAGATTTATGGAAAAAAAAAAAAAGGTTATTGTAGTGGACAACTTCTTTAACCCCTTAATGACCGAGCCAATTTTTACAATTCTGACCAGTGTCACTTTAAGAGGTTATAACTCTGGAACGCTTTATCGGATCCCGCTGATTCTGAGACTGTTTTTTCGTGACATGTTGTACTTCAAGTTAGTGGTAACATTCCTTCGATATTAATTGCGATTATTTATAAAAAAAATGGAAATATGGCGAAAATTTTAAAATTTTGCAATTTTCAAACTTTGTATTTTTATGCCCTTAAATCAGAGAGATATGTCACAAAAAATAGTTCGTAAATAACATTTCCCACATGTCTACTTTACATCAGCACAATTTTGGAAACAATTTTTTTGTTTGTTTGGGAGTTATAAGGGTTAAAAGTTGACCAGCAATTTCTCATTTTTACAACACCATGTTTTTTTTTAGGGACCACATCACCTTTGAAGTCATTTTGAGGGGTCTATATGATAGAAAATAACCAAGTGTGACACCATTCTAAAAACTGCACCCCTCAAGCTGCTCAAAACCACATTCAAGAAGTTTATTAACCCTTTACGTACTTCACAGGAACTGAAACAATGTGGAAGAAAAAAATGAACATTTAACTTTTTTTTGCAAACATTTTACTTCAGAACCATTTTTTTTAATTTTCACAAGTGTAAAAACAGAAATTTAACCACAAATTTTGTTTTGCAATTTTTCCTGAGTACGCCGATACCCCATATGTGGAGGTAAACCACTGTTTGGGCGCACCGCAGAGCTTGGAAGTGAAGGAGCACCGTTTGACTGTTTCAATGCAGAATTGGCTGGAATTGAGATCAGACGCCATGTCGCGTTTGGAGAGCCCCTAATGTGCCTAAACAGTGGAAACCCCCCACAAGTGACACCATTTTGGAAACTAGACCCCTTAAGGAACTTATCTAGATGTGTGGTGAGCACTTTGAACCCCCAAGTGCTTCACAGAAGTTTATAACGTAGAGCCGTGAAAATAAAAAAATCGAATTTTTTCTACAAAAATGATCTTTTTGCCTCCAAATTTTTATTTTACCAAGGGTAACAGGAGAAAATGGACCCCAGAAGTTGTTGTACAATTTGTCTTGAGTACGCCGACACCCCATATATGGGGGTAAACCACTGTTTGGGCGCATGGCTGAGCTCGGAAGCAAAGGAGCGCCATTTGACTTTTCAATGCAAAATTGACTGGAATTGAGATCGGACGCCATGTCGCGTTTGGAGAGCCCCTGATGTGCCTAAACATTGAAATTCCCCACAAGTGACACCATTTTGGAAACTAGACCCCCCATGGAATTTATCTAGATATGTGGTGAGAACTTTGAATGCCCAAGTGCTTCACAGAAGTTTATAATGCAGAGTAGTGAAAATAAAATAAAAATTTTTTCCCACAAAAAAGATTTTTTTAGCCCCAAAATTTTTATTTTCACAAGGGTAACAAGAGAAATTGGACCCCAAAAGTTGTTGTCCAATTTCTCCTGAGTATGCTGGTACCCAATATGTGGGGGTAAACCACTGTTTGGGCGCACGGCAGAGCTCGGAAGGGAAGGAGCCCCATTTTGAAATGCAGGCTTTGATAGAATGGTCTGCGGGCGTTATGCTGCGTTTGCAGAGCCACTGATGTACCTAAACAGTAGAAACCCCCCACAAGTGACCCCATTTTGAAAACTAGACCCCCTAAGGAACTTATCTAGATATGTGGTGAGAACTTTGAATGCTCAAGTGCTTCACAGAAGTTTATCATGCAGAGTAGCGAAAATAAAAAAATATTTTTTTTTCCCACAAAAAAGATTTTTAGCCCCCAAGTTTTTATTTTCACAAGGGTAACAGGAGAAATTGGACCCCAAAAGTTGTTGTCCAATTTATCCCGAGTACGCTGATGCCCCATATGTGGGGGTAAACCACTGTTTGGGCGCACGGCAGAGCTCAGAAGGGAGGGAGCACCATTTGACTTTTTTAGCGCAAAATTGGCTGTCGTGTTTGGAGACCCCCTGATGTACCTAAACAGTGGAAACCCCCAAATTATAACTCCAACCCTAACTCCAACACACCCCTAACCCTAATCTCAACCCGATCCATAATCCTAATCACAACCCTAATGATAATCACAACCCTAACCCCAAAACAGCCCTAATCTCAACCCTAACCATAACCCTAATCAAAACCCTAAATCCAACACACCCCTAACCCTAATCCCAACCCTAACCCTAACTTTAGCCCCAACCCTAACCCTAACTTTAGCCCCGTCGTCACAAAAAGAGTTCAATGTAACCTTTTTTTTGTACGTCGCGTCCGCCATTTCCGCGCATGCGTGGCCGTAACTCTGCCCCCTCCTCCCCAGGACATAGACTGGGCAGCGGATGCGTTGAAAAACTGCATCTGCTGGCCACGTTGTGCACAATTTTCACAACGTGCGTCGGTACGTCGTTGCGACCGCCCCGTACCGACGCAAGTGTGAAAGAAGCCTAAGGCTACTTTCACACTAGCATCGTACTCGGCCCATCGCAGTGTGTCGGGCCGACATACCGACGCTAGCGTTGTAAGCACCGCACAACGGGTGCAGCGGATGCTGTTTTTTCAACGCATCCGCTGCCCCATTGTTAGGTGCGGGGAGGCGGGGGCGGAGTTCCGGCCACGCATGCGCGGTCGGAAATGGCGGACACGTCGCACAAAAAAGTTACATGTAGCTTTTTTTGTGCCGACGGTCCGCCAAAGCACGACGCATCCGTCACATGACGGATGCGATGTGTGGCAATCCGTCGCAATGCGTCGCTAATGCAAGCCAATGGAGAAAAAACGCATCCTGCAAGCACTTTTGCAGGATGCGTTTTCTCTCCAACGACGCATTGCGACGGAAGCCAAAAAACGCTAGTGTGAAAGTAGCCTAACCCTAGCCCTAACCCTAACCCTAAATTTAGCCCTAACCCTAACCCTAGCCCTAACCCTAGCCCTAAATTTAGCCCCAACCCTAACCCTAACCCTAACTCTAACCATAACTCTAACCCTAACCCTAGCCCTAACCCTAACTCTAACCCTAATTTTAGCCCCAACTCGTCTCTCCTGCCGGCCAGCAGATGGCAGCAGATGGCGGGCGCACTGCGCATGCGCCCGCCATAAGGAAAAAGCCGGCCGGCAGGAGGAGACAGAAGAGGACCCAGGGACACCGGGTGAGTATGCTAGGGTCCCCGAATCCCCCTATTTCTCTGTCCTCTGATGTGCGATCACATCAGAGGACAGAGAATTACAGATCGCTTTTTTTTTTTTTTTTTTTGCGGTCGCCGGTAAACTGTTAATTACCGGCGATCGCAAAACAGGGGTCGGTGCAAACCGACCCCGATCATGTTCTTTGGGGTCTCGGCTACCCCCGGCAGCCGAGACCCCACAGAACTTCCGGGCGGTGGAACTGCGCGTGCGCCCGCCATTTTTTCCCGGAAAAAAGATGGCGGCGCCCATCGGGAGCCACGAGGAGCACCGGGGGAGGTAGGTAAGTATCGGGGGGCTATTGGGGGCCATCGGGGACCACATTTCTCTGTCCTCCGATGTGCGATCACATCGGAGGACAGAGAAATTAAACGGCAAATCGCGTTTTTTTTTTTGGTTGCGACCGCCGGTAAACGGTTAATTACCGGCGATCGCAACTCGGGGGTCGGTAAAAACCCCCCGAATCATGTTCTCTGGGGTCTCGGCTACCCTCGGCAACCGAGACCCCAGACAAAATCCGACTCTGGGGGGCGCTATTCACTTTTTCCACAGCGCCGTTAATTAACGGCGCTGTGGTTTAAGTACCCTTAGCAGCCGCCGTTAAAAGGCGTATCGGCGGTCGTTAAGGGGTTAAGATTAATAGGGGTGCCCAAACTTTTTCATATAACTGTATTGATCCTTATATGATATATTTACCGCAGGATCAGTATGCTTATCCATCATGTGGAGTGTTGCCCATTCCTTGTGTGAGGAAGATGGGCTTGGGTAGTATGTTTATCGATAAGTCCTGGAGGCAGATTCTTGGGGAGATCTATGTCCTGCCCATAGATCCTAACAGCTCATTTACATATTAAGAAAAGCATGGATTTCTCTGGAATAAGACATCAGATCACAGATATCAAGGTGTCATTTTATTCAGCTTCCTATGACCTATATCGAGGCTTAGGAGGGACGATCCTACTGACAGATGCCCTGTAATGGTGTAGATCTTCCTTTCAACCAACTGGGTGTGTACCACAGAACTTATCTGTGGGTGTGGCTGAATTTTGATTGGCCAGCATCAAAGGTAGTATACGCCTAGTTGATATATGCCCATGTGCTCAGGACATAGAGTTACTAGGTCACACAGTGAGTATTTGCAGCAGATTTTTCTACACAAAAAAACCAAAAACAAAGTGTTGCCTGAAAAAAACGCTGCATAAAATTCTTGTGTTTTTTTTTTAATGCATTTTTCCCCCATTCATCAGGCATCAATTTAAAACAAAAACAACATATTGTGCAGTACATGTTTTTTATACGATACCTCTGCATAGAAAACCGTTGATGACTACACTTAAGGGATATTGATGACCTGTTCTTTGATACTCCCATTAATCAGCTGTTCCAAGCGCCGGTGGCACCTATACAACTCTATTCAGTATGTAGCAGCCACTGCAGAGTGCTGCCATACTCCTGACTAGGCGATGTTCTACAGTACCTGGCAGCGGCTGCTACATATTTACTGGATCTCAAACTGCAGGGAAGTGCAAGTGCGCGCGGCTAGTTTAGGACTCCTCATAAAAGAGAACATTTCTGATGGTGTGGGATGGGGCTTGGTTCTTGAGATGGCTGCAGGTCCCAAGAGCAACAGGTTAACTAAGTCAAGCGCCAAGGACCACAATTGCCCGAGGTGCCCATTCAGCACTGCACATACTGCATATATTGAGCCTTCTCCATATCACAAAGGTGCCAGCTGTGTTATACGGCCAACGCCCAAGATTAACTGCTGCTATCTATCAGTGACAGCCTCATTTACAGGGTTGGAAATTGGGTGCTGATATCATTATCTTGGCAGCCAGGAGCCTACTGAAGGTCCCCCGTGTCTGCCATGATTCTACACATACAAAGCCAGGAGAACAATAAATAAAAAATGTAAAAAAAAAAAAAAATTAAATTATTTTTTCAATACCCATATCATCCCCTTATATTGGAACATTAATAGATAGATATACAATGTGAACATGTGCAAGCTGCCAGACTGCATTATATAGAAAAAAAAAAAAAAAAAAAAAAAAAAAAAAAAAAAAGCACAGCAGAAGTTTAGGCCATGTGAAAACACAGAAAAACATTAAGAACATATAATCTAAATGTTACTACTTTTTCTAGATAGATAGATATGCATTTGGAATAATAATATATTGTAATCTTTATCTCATACAGTAAATACCAGAAGAGTAAAAAAAATCAAAATGGCAGAATTGTTTTTTTTTTTTGTTTGTTTGTTTGTTCATTTTGTCTCCCAAAATAATGCAATAAGAGATCAGAAAGCTACTGGATGTAATTGTTATAATTGTCCACCAGAGGGCGCCATTGCACAGAATATGGAATATACTGACTTTTTTCAATTTTTTTTTAATGCAAATTTTCAGCTGCCTTTTACAGTACCAGCAAAGTCTATGAGATGTCCGAAATCTCATGCACACAGCTTGTTTTTTTGTCCTCAGTATTTTGTGCAATACCTTGGTTTTTGCAGAATGCAGCATGGCACTTTCAGCTTTTTTTCAGCGCTGTTCACCCATTGAATGCAATGACTGGTGCAAAAAAACGCAGATATCAGTTAGTAGAAGTAGAATCAGATTTTTTTTTTGTGTACTAAAACTTTATCAGCATGCACAAGAGACAAATGTACGCTGACAAAAATGCAGCAAAACCTGCTTTTTTTTTTTTAAAACAAATTTCTTTCTGCCAAGAGAGCAGGTTTTGTCTGCGGAAAAAAACAAACATCAAAAGAAAAAATCAGAAAAATCACTGATATGAGCCCTTACTGCAGAGAAGCTGGGTTATTTGTGAAGGGTTTTCTAGAGGCGGGGGAGGTGCACACTGTGGTAGGGAAGGAGGTCTTGATGTGGGGGCTGCTGTCTGTAATCCTCCCTATGTAGTCATGTAAATAAGGCGGGCAGGACCCCCTCTGTATACACAGGCGGGCAGAGAAGAAACCGAAAGCTGCTCTGGAAGAGAAAAGCCCTAAAGTCATTTTCCGAGGTCACAGATCTGCTCCTCCCTTCCTGGCTGCAGACACATGACGGCTCTGGAGTTCCCAGGAGTGAGTATACAGCTGTATACGCTGCTTAGGTACAATGGTGTTCGCTCCTCAGCTGAGCGCAGCGCGGGGTGTACTTCCATTACTGAATGTACTGCATGCTGTCGCTCACTGGCAGCGAACATATGTCTTGGAAATAGTGAGGAATTGAAACCTAAATTAGATTACAAATCTGCGGAGAGTACTGTCCGTGTACTGTTCCTGTATCTGTGTACCCGACTGTATCTGTGTAGTAAGCGGGATAGATACATCTTATAAGTGATACTATTCAATTCATCAAAATCGTCCTTCCGTTCCATACATTTAAAGCATTGATGAAAAAGCAAATCATCGAGATATATATATATATTTTAATGGCTATGTTCCCACGATGAGTATTTGGTGACATTTTGATGCTGCAGCTTTTCACCACCTATCGGGCTATGTTCACACATTGCATTTTTGCTCGGCTTTTTTTTTTTTTTTTTTTAAGCAAAGTGTAAGTTGCTTACAAAAAGCAGGTTTTGCTCATTTTTTTTTGCTACATTTTTATTGCTGTGTTTTGTTTTTTTCATGGTACGTTTGTCTCTTATGCATGCTGATAAAGTTTAGTGCATAACAAAAAAAAATAATCTGATTGAACTTCATAAGGTTTTGGCATAAAAAAACGCAGCTAAACCATACAGGCAGTTTTGGATTAAAAGCGCTGAAGGAAGTGACATACTGCATTTCTTTGCTTTTTTTATGTGCCTTAGACTGACCTGCGGTGTATGTTCAAATTTGCAAAGTGTCAATTTTTTCTGCGTTTTCTGTGCAAATTTTTCCCATATTTGATGCAGAAAAATACGCAGATAAACGCACAAGACACAAAAACCCCAGCTTCAAAAAACGTGCCAGACTCATCTTAAAAAAATAAAAATAAATAAATAAAACACTGAAAAACGCATGTAACCTTACATAACAGGTGCAGAAAATCTGCAAAAACTCACCAAATACTCATCGCGGGATCTTAACTTTAGTTACAATTAAGTTATTTAGGTTTTATGTTGTTTTTTTGTTTTTTTCGTTTACATAACACTTGTTTTTATTGCGGTTTTTGTTATGTCATATTTTACATTAAGTTGCTTTGTATTTGATACCTCCCTTGTATGTGGCACAATGTAATTGATTTAGTCATGCGGCTCCGGTCCTGGGAGGAGGTCGGGAGAGAGGTAAAGGTAAGTGACACTTTCTCCAAACATCAGCGATGGGGGGGCTCGGAGGTTTGTGCAGCAGAATACGGACGTATTCACAGAACTGGCCTGCCGTCCATCTGTAATCCAACATGACCCTCCGGTAAGGGTATGAATGAAACTGTACCATGTGCCGGAGGCGAGGAAGTAAGCCATCGTGGCGGAGGTGAAAAAAAATGCTCCAACTAGGAGTTATTGAGGAGTCCAGAAGTGAGTTGGCTAGCCACAATGTACTGATTCCAAAGAGGGACGGATCGTTACAATTTTGTAATGACTTCCAAAAATTGAATGCCCAAATTTGACCTTTATCCAATGCCTCGGGTTGACGAGCTGATTAAGAGACTGGGACAGGCCCAGTACTTCACGACACTCGATGTGACCAAGGGTTACTGGCAGGTGCCTCTTACAAAGTCAGCGATTATAACGCCGAGGTCCTTATCACTATGTCATCTTGAGTTTTGGGTTTCATGGGGCACTGCCACACTCCAGAGACCATGGACATAGCGTTAGAGCCCCCATCAGATGTATCCGTCAGCGTATTTGGATGATACTATCATATTTAGCACAGATTGGCATACCCCGTTGTTCCAGGTACAAGCAGTAGTGGATTTGCTCAGAGCCGCGGGCATGACGGTGAACCCCCCAAAAAATGTGCGTCCGATCTCGAGGAAGCCCGGTACTTGGGGTACATGACTGGCCGTGGGGTTATTAAATCCCAAATAAACACAATTGAGGCCATTCACAACTGGTACTGGCCTCTTGCTACAAAACAGGTAAGAGCATTCCTCTGCATCGTTGGGTACTACCTACCGTTTGTAGCTAATTTTGCTGGAAGATCGGCACCCTTTACCGATCTCTTAAGGGGAAGATAATCAGTCATGGTTGGGTGGAACCCCCAGGCGGAGGAAGAATTCCAATCTATGAAGTTGGCGTTTTGCACACAGCCTGTCCTCACGAGCCCCAACTTCAAGAAAGACTTTATCGTACAACGGATGTCTCTGAGGTAGGCCTAGGAGCAGTTCTGTCACAAGAGGTGAATGGAGAACATCCGGTCACCTACTTTAGTAGGAAATGTCCCCTGGCAGAAAAAGAATTATAGCGTAGTGGAGAAGGAGTGCTTGGCCTTGGAGTCCCTATGTTATTATTTGCTCGGGAGACAGTTTTGCTTTGCAATGTACCATTCAGAAAACAGCTAACATAGAAAAAACTCAGAAAAAATACATACAATGAGATACGGCCTTCCCAAAACTCTGTCTGATGACAAATGCACACTTAGCAGGATGCAGCAGGCCTCCACTGATAAAGGCTAGGAGCGGCACAGGTGCAGACTACTTGATAAAAACAACCACCCTGACCCTCCAAACATTGCAGGGGTTGGCTGCCTAGTAGAAAAAATGCACATTGATATAACTCACATAGGACGCCAGTCACACTGATAAGTGTGGTGCACAGTGTCTGGTATGCAACCTATTAATGACGCCCCTTGTATTAACAGGCGGGCTGCCCAGCACTATAATATGCAGCACACAGTGAAAGATGCACCAGAAAAAAACCTAACCAACATAAAGAGGCCTGGCCACATCCTGCAAAAAAGGATATGATATAGGGCAAAAAAATGTATGCATATGATAAACACATACACTATATGAGGTATTGGTTTAATATTTTGGCCAAAATAAAGTAAGCCCGCAACCCGTCGTCAAGGGTCCTCATAATATTGCGGGTCCTACCCTAATATCAAAAAACAGCTAGCATAGAAAAAACTTAGAAAAAATAAATACAATGAGGTATGGCCTTCCCAAAACCCTGTCTGATGACAAATGCACACTTAGCAGGATGCAGCAGGCCTCCACTGATAAAGGCTAGGAGCGGCACATGTGCAAACTACTTGATAAAAACAACCACCCCCACCCTCCAAACATTGCAGGGGTTGGCTGCCTAGTAGAAAAAATGCACATTGATATACCATTCACCCTTGGTCTGGATTAGAAATGCCAAGGAGAGGAATGCTCGAATCACCAGATGGTTCCTGTCACTGTAAAATTTTAGCTTCGAGGTGGAACACCGGGCTAGGTAGGAGCAATGAAATGCGGATGCCCTGTAACAGGCCCCCTGTATGGTGACAGGTGTTCAACCTCACAGATTTGAACGGAGCGGGGGATATGTGAGACAGTGAGGGGGATCATATACGAGGGCCGGTATGTATCCCCCAGTATGCACATAGAAGCATATTAAAGCCTCTGGAGTGCATTATAATCACAGCCGCACCTGTGGTCGCAATGCAAATAAAAGAGTGTGGATTTGGTCGAACTATTTAACCAAAGTAAGATTTAAGAAAACCTGACATGGGCTGTTATTTTTGGAGAGATCTGCAGGATGGCACTGGGCGCGGGTCTCTCCCTTCACTCCGGGTTTTGCAAGTGGCCCATGTCCACGATTCAGAAAAGGTGTGTGTATACTGACAGACATGTGACACTTAGATTACTCACGGGTGGACTTCCTGTCACTAAGCATGAGATTTATGAAGAGAATTGCTTGCATCTGAAATTTGTAGGGTCTTCATTGCAAAAGGGGTGAATACATATGCACATGATGATTTTTAGTTATTTGATCCCATAAATTTAATTTATGCCTATATTTTTCTCATTTCACCGACTTAGACTATTTGTCGATGATTGTTCTTACCGGAATTAACTAGACAGTTCGCTCCACCAACTAAGAACGGCCATGCACCACCACCCGCAGAATCGAGAAAGAGATTTCAGTCTGTCAATCCTATTTGTTGATGATGTATCACATACAAATCGGATTACAATAATATTTAAACACCGGCTGTAATGTAACAAAACAAGTAAAAAGTCATGTAGAGGGAGGGGGTGAATATGTTTGCAAGTCTTTGTATGTACAGTAAAATTTCTTGAATATAACATTAAGAGCTAAGGGTTCTGGGTTAATAGAAAGTAAAAACACTTTTATGTGAATTTCAGTAGGAAAGTGCATGATCTACTGTTAATTGGACTCCATTCCTTAGGCCATACTCAGACGTGCGTGTATCACAGTACGGGTATGAACCGTGAGGTTGACCTGGAGTTTCGGACAGGGCTGCCTGTGGCCCACGGGTAGAATTGACTACGGCTACATGTAAATGCCTGTTAGCCGAGATCCCCATTAGAGTGGAGCGTCATTGGTAAATTCAGGAGGCTCCTGCACATCTACCGTGCGCACACCATAACTGTGATGTACAATTACAGTGTGATGCATCTATTCTGCCACCGATGTATGTAGGTGAGATGTGTCTGAGGGATGTGAGCACAGATTTCTGTACAAGCAATGGAAGATAGTGTTACTCACTATACCCTTCCCTTTAGCCTGACCAGCTACATGTGGATGATCCAGAAAGGAAGATGATGTGGATGAATTTTTAGGTCGCTTATTCACAGTACCTTGACGAATGATAATGTTGATGTCAGACAAGATGAAGCGATGAGGATGAGATAGAAAATGGAGGTTTTTATGGAAAGAGGTAACAGGAGAATCCTCTCTCCAGCTCTGATGCACGCTTCTGCCAAGATGGCACTGACCAGAAAAAAAGGATGTGAGGAAAAAAGTTAGGCGGAGTTACAGAGAGAAAGGCATAATGGGAGATTAGATCAGCAAAACATGAGAACATATATTAGGAATGGGCAGTAGATGGCAGGAAAGGACAACAAATACTGTACAACTATTACTTCAATATATAGTGATTGAATTAAAGGGGTTGTCCGGTCCAAATCGATAAGTTTGGAGTCACTCTGTGTCTCTGTCTATGAATCCCCTCAGTGCACGCACTATGTGCTGTGAGGATTCATCGGTTTCTGAGCCAGGACCGGAGAATATGTATGAGTTATATATACTCCCGGCCAGAGCCTGGCCAGTGGGCACGACCTCGCTCCATGTGAAGTGAGGCCGTGCCAACTGGATGGCTGCGCCACTATTCGGGGCATGGCCTCGCTCCATACAAGTGTATAAAACGAGGTCACTCTCTGGATGGGAGTTTGTGTTTTTTTCCACTTCTCAATAAAATCATTCACAAGTGAAGATTTAGGAAAGAAGAAATGTCATGACCAAACTTGTTACACCGGTGGCTCCTATTAGAACCGCGATGGTATCAGTGAGCTTCACACTACCAACCAGTCTGCCACACATCAGCATAAAAACTGTGCCCATGTCGGGAGCTTGATAGTTTTGGTTTCTATGGCCTAGCAGCTGCATGTAGCTTTGTATTACCAACAGTGTGGAGTGGTGTAAAGTTGAAAAAACAACCTCTAGAAAAATAAATGGGGTCTTGATATCAGAAAACATACCAACGGGGAAATCAAGACCCCTAAAAAATAACTTTGATTGTTATATTAATAGTTCTCAATATATAAAAAAAAGTGCAAGAGTCAACCAGGAACCACCTAATAAACAGTGTTCACACCCCCCAAAAAAAAGTATAATAACCAAAAATAATAAGGAAGGGGGGCTAATCTCACCCTGTAAGGCCCTGAGAGAAGCCCTGCCTACCAGTGGAGGTTGACACCCTAGTTGTAGACGCAACGGCGCCCCTGTCGGTAGCCCTGTAAACCCTAAAACAAACCAAAAATGGGACACACGAAAAACACACACACACACACACACACACACACACACACACAGAAAAAATAAACCCCTAATGGGGAGACAGCAGAGTCTCAAGGGAAACTATCGATTATCTCTGCGTACTAAAGTGCTGATGTGCTGTATATGGCTGTTGTGAGGGAGAGCCAGAGTCCACACTAGCCTGTGGGGTATGTCATTCACTCTATTCTCAATATTGTGCCTAAAAAACCATACCTACATAAAGTAGCCAGGCAGATGAGAGGTTGAGTAACCATAGTATTGTGGACATGCCTCAACAAACACCGTAAATTCAGCATTGTGGATAAATATCCGCTAATCCAAAGTGGCAAAGTATGCAGAAGTAGGTAAGAAAGTACATTCAGTAACCATTTGGTAATTCACTCCTATGCTCATCTACTGAAGTAATATTAGAGAGAGCCAATGGGGTCAGGGTATTAACGAGCCATGAACAGGTCAAATACCAAAATATTAAGATAGGATTTTAGATAACAAAAAAGCCCATACCCATGTACTCTAGTTTCCATACACAGTTGTGTAAATTTGCTATCACTGGAAACGTGTTCTGTGGAGCGAAGGATCACAATTTTTTATTGTCCCAATACATTTCTGTGGATTTGGAATGGGACGTCACCCTGAACTCGTATCTAGCAGGTGAACAAAACGATCAGTATTTGCATTATTATTGCTCGATTCTTATACCAGGGAGCAATGGGACTGAATAATAAATTGAACTCCATGATTAAATGGGTTGGGACTCAAGTCTGCAGTCAGTCTATGTGATTGCCGACTTGTGAATCCTCACAGTGTGCAGTGTGCGCTCTGTCGGGATCCTTTGTCTCCAGGTGCAGGCGAGTGCACGACTGTGATATGTATACATGCGGTCACGTGCAAATTAGACATGCGCTGCCTCACTCAATACAAGTGAATTGAGTAGCACTGGACATGTCTAGTTGGAATGTGTCCAGAAGTATGCAAATCACATTCTTGCGGTAACATAACCTCCCAATCCTGGCACTGGAGAATCCTGACAGTGCACACACTGCACTCTGTGAGGATTCACAAGTCTGCAGTCACATAGAATGACTGCAGACTTGAGTCCCAAGCCTGGACAACTACTTTAACAGGTGTATCCAATACTTTTCTCCATATAGCGGATGTTTGTTACATAATATGGCACTGATCTTCTATTGCAGTCGTAACTCAGTTTTTCTGGAATCCTCACTGGTTATGCAGCAATTAGTAAAAGAGATATACTGTAGAATGTATCAATGCATAATCAGGCTGATTGGGATTTTGGCTGAGAACCCGTGTGTCTATTTTTTATTCAGAATGATGTAATTTATGTAATATAATAAGGTCATTACCTTATTACCTTATATTACAGATCATAATATCTCTGTTTCAGATATGACCCTGCAGTCCAATAAATTATGAATACATCAGAGAACTTCCAAAGATGGACGCAGTAACTGTATATGGTAGGTGCTTACAGTATGTGCATGTAACTAGTACATGTATAAGTGGTGACATAATTCTTGAACCGCTGGAACTCCCACTATCCTGAGAATGAAGACGTGCTGGTTCAGGGATGCCTCCACTCCCCCCACCCTCCACCTCCGATAATAAAGCGGTGGCAAATGCTAGTTCCTCAATATGGCACCAGCATACAGTGGTGTAACTACAGTCTGATGGGTCTCAATGCAAGATTTGGACTGGGCCCCCCCCCCCACACACACACACACACACACACACACACACACACCTCCATCCTGGTATGTGTGTATGTATATGTATTTTGCAGAAAAAAAGAATGGACCGCACCTCCAAAAATCATACACTGATCTAATGCCGCTAGGCAAAAAAAAAAAAAAAAAAATTATATATATATATATATATATCTGTGAACATGAGGTTCTTAGTTTAACATTCTGATTAGAGTGTATGAAGCCCACTGCCACGTCACGGCAAACCTCTTAGTGGGTCCCTATCGCCTTTACGGGGTGGAGCCGCACGCCATCCACCGCCACGGAGGCAATGCTGCGGCAGGGCAGATGGCATTGTATCTCACAGCACCCATGCTGCAAGACAGAGTCCCCCATGACTCCAGACCAGCACAGAACCACAGCAACAATGGCGGCTACACATCACCAACACCAAATGTAAGGAGCAATGAAACTCATCGCTTTGGCGGTGGTCAGCGGACGGCTCCTCTCTGTTGATGCAATACAGACTCCTTTCATTTGGTGCTGGTGCTGTGTGGCGGCCATTGTTGCTGTGGCAATGCACCAACAGCGCAGACGGGCAGGTGTCTCTAGGCCGCGCCATGCCACCAGAACAAAACCACAGCAACAATGGCCGCCACACAGCACCAGCATCAAATGAAAGGGGTCTGTATCGCCCCAACGGAGTGGAGCCACACACCAACCACAGTCACAGAGGCAATGCAACGGCAGTGAAGACGGCCAGGTGTCTTTAAACCGCGCCACCAGCACAAAACCACAGCAACAATGGCCGTCACACAGCACAACATCAAATGAAAGGAGTCCGTATTGCCCCAAAAGAGCGGAGCCGTGCGCCGACCATCGCCAAAGCGGTGAGTTTCATTGCTCTGTACATTTGGTGTTGGTGATGTGTGGTGGCCATTGTTGCTGTGGTTTTGTTAAACTAAGAACCTCGCGTTCAGTTATAAATATGGAGTGCCCGCTAGGGCCGTGGGGTACTTGGGCTGGGTCCAGCGGTACTTAAACGGATGGTCACAGTGGCAGTGACCTGGTCCGTGGCCCAGTTAAAGTGGATGAATGGAAGTGGAGAATAAAGTCTATAAAAGATAATTCGTGACGCCACCTGTGGTATTCGGCCAGTGAAGGCCGACGCTGCTTAAAGGGGTCCACTGGGACTGATGCAGTTGCAGCAGAGTTGGTATAGCTCCCTACAGGTAGAGCTTAGTCCCCAGGGCTACCGGTACAGTTGGTAAAAGGGATGATTGACGGTGGGGTGCAAGAAATAATTGAAGGACACAGGGATAGCAGTTTCCTTTACCTTTTATTGATGAAATGCAGGTACAGTCCAGGGTGCAGGTAACAGGTGTTGATGGGGTCCGGGCAGCCTGGATGCAACTTGGGATCCACCTAGCCAGGTGGGTTCGGAGGCCTTCCTTTCTTCGCTGTATTCTCTGACCCTTGCTGCCTGAAGCTTTACACAAGTCCTTTCAGTGTCTGTACTTCCAACCCGTATGGCTGACAGCCTGAGCCTGTCTTGGGTACTGCCTTCTCTCTGGCAGCCGCAGGCTCCTGACCTGCTGTGTTGCCTCCGGATGTCAGTTGGGGCCAGGAGACTTGGAATCTCCTGCCCTCTAGATTCGGTGACCGAGTATGAAATCCTCTCACCACCACGGACTCCGGCCTCTTTGCACTTTATCTTGGGGTGAGCCCAATCGCAGCTCCAGACCCCAGGCTCCTCTCTTGCTTCCTTTCCCTTCAGTGTCTCACACTCAACTAACCAACCCCGCCTCCAGACCAGTACTTATAGGGAAGCTACCCTGAAACCGTGCTTAGAGCTCCCCCTTCTGGCCTGGAGTTAGGAAGATGTTGTATGTTTGTATTACCTGATTAGGGAATCCCTCCTTCCCTCCTTGCATCCAGGCATGACATCCCCCCCCCCCCCCCCCCCCGTGAGGAAGGCAGCCGCACTCCTGGGGTGTCACATATATATTTGCCTAGCGGCATTAGATCACTTCATGATTTTTGTAGGTGCTGTCCATTCTCTTTTTTTCAGCGTATGTATATCTAGACCCTCATGTTTCTATTTCCTTGCTGATGGAGCTATGTGAGGGGTTGTTTTTTGTGTGGTGAGAGTTCATATTTATCGGTACTATTTTAGGGTACCTACAATATTTTGATAATTTTCAGTGCCTTTTTTTGTGTGTGTGTGTGGTGACTGAAACAGCAATTTTGGTGCTTTTTTTTTTTTTTTTTTTGTATTGTATGTGTTAAATAATTTTTATATTTTGATAAATTGGATTTTTGTGAACGTGGTGATGGCAAATCTGTGTACTTTTTACGTTTCAATTTATTTCAGTCTTTTAGTCCCCATAGGGAACTTAAACCTGGGAGGATTTGATCACTCGTTCTACAATCTGCAATATAACAGTTCCATTTAAGTCTTTGAGTCGCTATCCGAACAATTTTTCTCTAAACGTGTACATAATTTGCCTGGCATTATAAATCTAAGCCACAGTTTAGAAATGCATTCAGGGCTGTGTTGAAATGTGTAAAAGTTCATTGGGTTAAACACTTTATATATATTTTTTTTTATAGTTTGAATTTTCAGAGAAAAGACTCTAACCCAGGATAAGACACACGTAAAACACAAATATATTCAAAAAGTACCATGAAGGGAACAAATAAGTACCCTAAGCTGCGGAAACTTGAACATATTTTTCAAGCACACCAAAGACACTCGGTTAGCACACGAGCATGCTCAGATAACACCTCATCCGAGCACATTCGCTCATCACTAGTCACGAGCTCACTAAGAGATAAGATAACAGTTATTGTGCATAGAGGGCATTGGAGAGTAGAGGGATGAGAAGAAAAGCTATTGAGTGAGGTAGACACACAGACCCGTGTTGCTGTTTTCTAGTAAGTATTTTATCTGAGCCCAGAGCTGGGTTCACAGATACACTGCTCAGTTCTGCTGTATAATGTCCTTTGCCCTGCTGTTGATTCTGAAGGTGAGCTCCAGAGACATTGGGGAAATATTTTTTCTTCTAATCTCTGAGTACGAAAGACATGATAGTAGCTAGTCTGCACCCACCAGCTCAGAGACAACTGACAATTGGAGACTAAGGGCCCAAGTCATCGAGATATTTTTAACAGAATTCTGGCAAGAACATTTTTTGAAATGTTGAACAAAAGTTTTGTGAAATTTTTTGTTTTTACACAAGCCATTGACAACTTTGCCAAAGTGGTTGGCACTTGGATGTGGTATGGTGAAGCCCACCTAGCAAAATCATCAACATTTTCACTGCTTTGGTAAATTTATGCCAGAAGTTTGTTCTTTTTGGCAGAGTTGTAAGATGCACTTAATTCATTCAAGTGTCATGTGCCTTTTAATGAATAATGAGCATCTTACTCTAGTAATTATTTCCTTGAGACTTGTGTGCAAAAAGCTAGTCTTAAAGGGATTGTCTGCTACTCGGACAACCCCTTTCTCAATCTGTATGTTTGCTCCTAGTAAAATAACAACACTTATACTCGCCTCTAGGACCGGCAACGTTCCAGCGGTGTCAACCTTGTCTTTCCTAGGGCTCACGTGCTGCTTCACTGTCCCAGCCTTCGGACAAATTAAAGTCATCCAGAGCAAGTGAGAGCTGCTGCTTTCTCGCTTCGCCTGATGTATGTGATACGCCTGAAGGAGGAGAGAGTGAAGCCAGCACTGATTGGCTGCAGGGATCACGTGATGTAATAATGTCACGCAAGCCCCAGGAGAGACCATGTATTATTTTACTGGTACAAACATGTGGATTGAGAAGAGGTTGTCTGAGTTGTGGACAACTCCTTTAATGAATCGGCCCCAGGACCTGCACAGGGAAAAACAGGTGGAAAATGCAGGATGTAAGTCACATAATGGCCAGAAATAGTGTTATTCCTCATGTACATACACAGTGCAGCTTATTCTGAAAAGTCACCTGAAATGACAGGTACTAGTACAAAAAAACCCCCAAATAGTTGAATATTTTTTAAAATTTCTCCAACGCCTCTAAAATGAGACTTTGCAAGCATAGACAAGTGTGGGCAGGAACGGGACAGTGTGGCTGTCAGCTGAAAAAAAAAAAAAAAAATAGGCTTGGCAAATAACTCTAATTTAATCACATTTATGTCCACAGATCCTAACATGGTCCTCTCCACAGAATGCAGCCAGGTCCCGGACAATGTGGCCATGGCGGACATCCAGTGGTTTTATGCCAAGTCAAAGGTCCCCATTTGTCTAGCAATAACTGATAGCTTTCACTTCCTGAAGGAACTGAAGAACGCCAAAATCCTGAGCAGAGAGGAGTCGCTGGTAAGAATAATGATTTATTATCCACTAATATGATAGATACTAGAAGGCGTTTCCCCAGGGGCGGACATCCCACCATTGGTACCTCCTGGGGCCACTTCTATCAATGTCGTACAGTGTTTTTTCGCAAGGACCCTCTTATGCCGGCGTCCCCTCCATGCGTTTCCCAATACGTCCACAGTAAGATGCGGCCATAGCGTTTCTTCAGCTTTATATTGTGTTTTATGTTTGTATTGCTAACTGCTTTTAGGATCTGTTTACTGTCATGGAATGGAAGTCATTGTTTATATTGAAATTCCTTTTTGAGCCTCATTTAAAATGTCCATTTTTTTTTTTTTTTTGTGCATGAAAAAATGAACCGATCCATCCGTATACTGAATCAGATTTTTGTTAGTGTCTCTGTTTTTCTCACAAGCAAAAAAAAAATTAGATCCACTTGGCCATTTAAGGGTTTATTTTTTTGTGTGTAAAAGTGTATTTTTGAATAACACTGTATTTTAGCTTAAAATGTTCTGTAAAATGAGGAAAAAATTCCAAGTGCAGTAAAATGGTGTGGGAACAAAAGCAAACATTTCCGTCTTTGATTTTTGGGTTTTTAAGGGGTGGTCACTGTGTGAAAAAATTCAGATGATTCTCCATGTTAATAAGATTACAGGCGAAAGCATGCTTAACCTGTCGTGTAAAAAATACATGTGAGGATTTGTTTTTGGCGGGACGAGTTTTTTACTTTTGAACGACACCATTGGTTTTAACATATCGTGTACTGGAAAACTGGAAAAAAATTACAAGTGCGGTGAAATTGCAAAAAAAAGTGCAATCCCACACTTGTTTTTTGTTTTGCTATTTTACTATGTACACTAAATGATAAAACTGATCTGATATTATGATTCTCCAGGTCATTACGAGTTCATAGACACCAAACATGTCTAGGTTCTTTTTTATCGAAGTGGTGGAAAAAAAAAATGTCAAACTTTATTTAAAGTAAAAAAAAAAAATTGGGCCATTTTCCGATACCGTAGCGTCTCCACTTTTCGTGATCTCGTGTTGGGTGAGGGCTTATTTTTGAGTGCCGAGCTGACATTTTTAACCCCTTTCTGACCTCGGACGGGATAGTACGTCTGAGGTCAGATCCCCTGCTTTGATGTGGGCTCTGGCGGTGAGCCCGCATCAAAGCCGGGACATGTCAGCTGACATGTACGTGCAATAGAGGCGAGTGGAATCGCGATCCACCCGCCGATATTAACTAGTTAAATGCCGCTGTCAAACGCTGACAGCGGCATTTAACTACCGCTTCCAGCCGCGCGGCCGGAAATGCGCTCATCACCGACCTCCGTCAAATGATCGGGGGTCAGCGATGCATCAGGATAGTAACCATAGAGGTCCTTGAGACCTCTATGGTTACTGATGCCGGCTTGCTGTGAGCGCCACCCTGTGGTCGGCGCTCATAGCAAGCGTGTAATTAGGCTACATAAGAGCGATCTGATAATCGCTGCTATGTAGCAGAGCCGATCGTGCTGTGCCTGCTTCTAGCCTCCCATGGAGGCTATTGAAGCATGGCAAAAGTTAAAAAAAAATGTTTAAAAAAATATGAAATAAATAAAAAAAATATAAAAGTTTAAATCACCCCCCTTTCGCCCCATTCAAAATAAAACAATAAAAATAAAATCAAACCTACACATACTTGGTATCACCAAGTTCAGAATCGCCTGATCTATCAATAAAAAAAAGGATTAACCTGTTCGCTAAACGGCGTAACAAGAAAAAAATTTGAAACGCCAAAATTATGTTTTTTTTGGTCGCTGCGACATTGCATTAAAATGCAATAACGGGCGATCAAAAGATCATATCTGCACCAAAAGGGTATAATTAAAAACGTCAGCTCGGATCGCAAAAAATAAGCCCTCACTCGACCCCAGATCACGAAAAATGGAGACGCTACATGTATCGGAAAATGGCGCAATTAAAAATTTTAAAATAACCTAGACATGTTTGGTGTCTATGAACTCGTACTGACCTGGAGAATCATATTGGCGGGTCAGATATAGCATTTAGTGAACCTAGCAAAAAAGCCAAACAAAAAACACGCATGGGATTGCACTTTTTTTGCAATTTCACCGCACTTGGAATTTTTTTTTCCATTTTCTAGTACACGTCATGTTAAAACCAATGATTTCGTTCAAAAGTACAACTCGTCCTGCAAAAAATAAGCCCTCACATGGCCATATTGACAGAAAAATAAAAAAGTTATGGCTCTGGGAAGGAGGGGAGTGAAAAACGAACCCGGAAAAACAGAAAATCCCAAGGTCATGAAGGGGTTAATTATATAATTTTGGTGCAGATACGTTCTTTTGATCGCCTGTTATTGCATTTTAATGCAATGTCACGTCGATCAAAAAAAAGTAATTCTGACGTTTTGACATTTTTTTCTCGTTACGCCGTTTAGCGATCAGGTTAAACCTTTTTTTATTGATAGATTCTGAACGTGGCGATACCAAATATGTGTAGGTTTGAATTTTTATTGCTTAATGTTTTATTTTGAATGGGGTGAAAGGGGGTGATTTGAACTTTTTTTTATAAATTTTTTTTATATATATTTTTAAAAACTTTTTTTTTTTTTTACTCTTGGCATGGTTTAGTAGTCTTCCTGGGAGACTAGAACCTGCCATAACCCGATTGGCTCTGCTACATACAGGTAATGATCAGATCACCTGTATATAGCAGAATTACTCACTTGCTATGAGCGCTGACCTCCGGCAGTGAGAACCATAGAGGTCTGCAGGAGACCTCTGGTTGTCATGCCAACCCAATCAGTGACCCGTGATCACGGGGTTCACGGATGGGCGGATTTCCGGTGCGATTGCAATAAGCACAGTTTGGCAGCCGCATTTAAAGGGTTAATAGCTGCGGGTGGATCGTAGTTCCACCGCGGCTGTTCCGGGCACATGTCAGTTGTTCAAAACAGCTGACATGTGCCGGGAAAGATGTGTGCTTACTGCCAGAGCCCACATCAAAGAGAGGGAGTCCGACATTGGTGTACATTTACGCCCGATGTTGGAAAGGGCTTAATCTGCAGATATGGGGTTAATGTTGTTGTGAAGCTGCTCAGTGCTGGCACTGAGACCCCCACTGCCAGGCGGAAATGAACATTATTCCCCCCGGCAGCCTCAGGCTTTCAGTCATAGAGGCATGTCGGCGCGGCTTCCATCATCGCTTAGTACATAGCGAGCTGCGTCTGTAACCAAACCCCAGCACTAACTGACAGCCAGCTCAGCAGCAGTGCATTAGTATAGAGCTAGCTGTCAGTCAGTGCCAGAGCGCGATTACAGCTGCCGCTCACTATGTACTGAGCAGGGACTGAAGCTGCGCCGACCCATCCCTGCGACTGAAAATTGGGGGTGCTAACGAAGTGGCGGGAGGAATAAAGCCAATTTCCTCCCGGCAGTGGGGCTCTCAGCAGCTTCAGAACATTATTAACCTGCAGATTAACCCCATATCTGAAGCTTAATAGCATTTTTCTTCCTCATGACAGGTTCCCTTTAAAAAATGAAATATAAATTTTTAAAAATCCCATTTGGTTTATGCCTGATGTTTTTACTGATACCATTTTGGAGCAGTTACGACCCTTTGATTGCTTTTTCTTGCATTTTTGGGGGGAAACTGTGGCAGCCATAAAAATACCAATGCTAGCGTTTTAATTAACTCTTGTTTCCATTTTGGCAATTTCTGTGTAGTATAAATATTTTTTTATATTTTATTATTCCGGGCATTTTTTGCTTGTCGGAAATAGCAAAAATGTTTTTATCCATGTTTTAATTCCGCTTGGGGACAGGGGAGAGGGGTGATTTTAAACGTAAACGTGCAGCTCCAATCGATTGCAGGTCCAAGTACCTACAGGGACTAACAAAAAGTGAAATAAGCAGCCAAATATTTTTAAGTTTTTGCACTTTTTATTAGTCTTTTTAGGTAACTTGGACCAGCGATCGATTGATCATCTGTACAATGCACTACAATACAACTGGACATCATAGGAATAACACCACGGCAGACATGGATCACTTGGTGCCATGTATTTCTCACTCCTTGAATGGCGCTATAAGATAACCAATGTTATTCATTTTACGTCGGTGGTTTTATTGCTTTGGCTGATCATTGCATAGATGTAGTAAGTTGGACCCATTTTTCCAGTTTAAAGTCGAATAATCTTTTCTTATTTTGTTGCAGGAGTTACAAGGAGACAGTAGGACTGACCATCGAGTGGTGTATGAGGGCCTCTGCTGTATAGAGGAAAAGGGCATCAGTCCAGAAAAGTTCTGTGATTTCTTGTTCCAAAAATCCTTCTTGAAAAAGTATCCAGATCTAAAGCCCGTTCATGCAGGTAGGTTACATCGTCCATAACTTCTGCACTCGGCCATACAAAGTCAGGGGGTATTTTCATCATATGATGACTTGGCATGACACTACTTCATGATCCAACCTTTTCAGGGAAAATCTGGGAATTTAAGGGGGTCTCTTGAATCCAGGGTTGGCATTAAGGGGGAAACAACTGGGCAATTGCTCATGACCCCTTACTCCCTTGGGGGCCCACAGTGCCTACAGGAGGAGCTACACTGATGATAATAGCAGTAAAACATTTTTTTTTTTTTAAATATACATATTTGGTATCGCTGTGTTCATAAAAGCCCGATATATCAAAACTAGATGGTAGCCCGATTCTAACGCATCGGGTATTCTAGAATATGTATGTAGTTTATTTATGAAGATTTTAGAATAATACATTGAATACACAGGATTCGTCCGGCCGCGACCAATTAGCGAGGCGCGGTTCAAATCCCACGCCAATTCGCGGCTGGACTGTGCCTGTTGCTGATTGTTCACGGCCGGCCATGTAGTATATAACAGCCCACGTAGTAAATAGCACAGCCACGTAGTATATAGCACAGCCCACGTAGTATATAGCACAGCCCACGTAGTATATAGCACAGCCCACGTAGTATATAGCACAGCCCACGTAGTATATAGCACAGCCCATGGAGTATATAGCACAGCCACGGAGTATATAACACAGCCCATGGAGTATATAGCACAGCCACGTAGTATATAGCACAGCCCACGGAGTGTATAACACAGCCCACGTAGTGTATAACACAGGCCACGTAGTGTATAACACAGGCCACGTAGTATATTGCACAGCCCACATAGTATATTGCACAGCCTACTTAGTATATTGCACAGCCCACGTAGTATATTACACAGCCCACGTAGTATATTGCACAGCCCACGTAGTATATTGCACAGCCCACGTAGTATATAGCACAGCCCACACAGTATATTGCACAGCCCACGTAGTACATTGCACAGCCCACGCAGTATATTGCACAGTCCACATAGTATATTGCACAGCCCACGCAGTGTATTGCACAGCCCACGCAGTATATTGCACAGCCCACGTAGTATATTGCACAGCCCACGTAGTATATTGCACAGCCATGTAGTATATTGCACAGACCACATAGTATATTGCACAGACCACATAGTATATTGCACAGCCCACGCAGTATATAGCAATGTGGGCATCATATCCGTGTTAAAATAAAAAATTGTTATATACTCACCTTCCATTGGCCCCCGGATCCAGGCGAAGCGGTTACCGACGCTCCTCGGGTGCTCCGGTCCCAAGAGTGCATTGCGGACTCGTGAGATGATGATGTAGCGGTCACCGGAGCGCCGTGAGGAGCGGGAAAGGCCAGATCTGAATCCGAGGGGCCGGAAAAGTGTCTGTAAAAATGTCTGATCGTTACACTGGCCCTCGTGGGGGTCACTGGTATTTCCCTCTAGGCCACAAGTCCTAGATATGCAAGTCACTGGGTGTACAGTGTGCTTGTCGCACTGGCCATCTCTGTTCCCCGAAGCATGGCCCTAGCAAACACCCTGTACCGTACATCTATGCTGAAAGTAACGATCCACAAGAATGGTCCCCTGCCACAGCCGGATCATTTCCCAAGCCTGGTTTGAATTTGGTCACTTTCTTCTACTGGCGCTGGTCACAGACTTCAACTGGCGCGGATATTCCTCACAGCTCAGGCCTTCTCTGATATCTGACCGGACTTTTCAGCAGCAATGGTGGCTGTAAGCCCACTTAACAGTCACACGACCTGTCCTGGTACAGGTTCTGGCACTAATAGTCTCTTCTCGGCCAGGCCTTTTATAATCCATAACTGCGACACAGGCACAATCTGACCTGGTGTCATCTTTAAACTCCTCCTGTGGGAACATGGGTTCCCACTATCAAGTTCTTACTACTGTAATTCTTTCTTTACTTTAACTTTCGCCTTTGACCAGCCAATGGCTGTGTTCACTCTTCCAAATCAGGAGGTAAGTAATGCAGGTGATGTAGCATCTACGAATACCTGCCATGATGGATTCCAAATCGTCAATCTACTCCAATAGGACAGGTGTATAATGCCTGCCGACTGTGCGCATCTGGGTAGACGTATCGGCAGGGATCGTACACCTGTCCTACTAGAATTCAATGCTAATTGTGCATATATCATGGCAGGTATTTGCAGACCCTGCGTCATCGACACTGCTCACATTCTGATGCAAAGTGGCGCCAGACAATCCCTTTACTTTGCATTGCCACTGCTGGGGTCCTGGCAAATAGAAGTCAAATGATCAAAAAGTAGCATGCATTTGTGTGCATCTATATAGAATAAAAATATTATGACCGCAAATTTGAAGACAATCTGCAGCAAAAAATGTGCATGGAAAATTTTGTTGTAGATTTTATCGCATGCATTACAAACGCCGACACGAACACAAAAAATGAACATGTTGCCAATGTATATTCTGCACCGCAGATCAGTTTGCAAAAAGCAAGTGCGTATGGCTGTGTTCGAAACTGGCATAGCAGTGACTAGAGGGAGAGCCTGCGCATACGCTGCCTCGTCCTGTCACTGCTCCAGGCACCAGTTGGAAAGGGTGATAGTGGAGCCTGTGTTCTGGAAATTGGTTCAGGTGCCAAAAGGTGAGACAACCCCCTTCAACATCTAAGGAGGTCTTAAAAGGGACACTGTATAAACGATCTGAAATAGTTTCAGTAAAATTCATATTAACACTCGTTTGGGATCTTCTGCACAGAATACACAGAGGGAAAATACCGGTACGGCATCCACAGTACGGCTGATACTGAAAAAGATCCGCTGATATTTGCCCAAGAAAAAGTTCGGATCTGTTTAACTATTACAGATCGATTTCCATTTCTGCATGGACTGCAAGATCTTACAATTCTCTCGGAATCCGAGTCTCTGGTAAGATTTAATATTTCTGTATTTTGGGTTAGTTTTTAAGAATTAAAATGGTTAAACAACCTCTAAAATAAAAATGTAAAAATAACTGATAATGTGATCAAGTAAACAAGTATTACCCTGCTGATCCACCGGTGGTGCTCTAATGGTCCTCCCCTATATACAGTATGATGGCCCCACAACTCCCTATATACAGTATGATTGTCCCATAGCTCTCATATATGCAGAATGATGCTTCTTATACGCAGTATGATGGTCCCACAGATCATCTATATACAAATCGCCCAAAGTGACCTATAATAATATTAATCTTTATTTTCATATAGCGATAATATTCCGCAGCGCTTTTACAGTTTGCACACATTATCATCACTGTCCCCGATGGGGCTCACAATCTAAATTCCCTATCAGTATGTCTTTCGAATGTGGGAGGAAACCGGAGAACCCGGAGGAAACCCACGCAAACACGGGGAGAACATACAAACTCCTTTCAGTATGGGAGCCCTACAGCCCCTTATTCACAGCATGTTTACCACAGTTCCCCATTATACAGTATGATGCACCCACAGCTCCCTATATATAGTGTGACGCCCGGGGGACCGAGGTACCCAGCACCAGATCAATGAGGTCCGTCTCTTAAGGGGGATGTCACTAGTGGCTTGACCCGGTGCTGTGGCCTCAGGCGATGCACAGTGTAAGGGATATCATGAAGGAACAGACACTTACTTGGTCAGCAGCAGGTCTTCTCAGCTGTGATGGCCCCGATCCTGGATCGACGGCTATTGTCCAAATGAAAGACTGAGGCGTTGAAACGTTTAACCAATTTACTTCAACAAAAAGGGATTTGCTACCAATACTGTCACCGGAGTCTGTATAAGAACCCTGAATTACTTTGACCCTGTCAGGATTTCCACCTCTTATTATGCGCAGTTTCTGTATGGTCCTGCTGCTGTTTGTGAACTGGCTGCCGACCCAATCTGTCCCTTCTGTGCTCTGGTTCGACGGACAACCCGAGTCCCTTTTTGTCGGCTTACCCCCTCTGGGAGTACTGCTGAACTCTGTGTCTGTTGCTGCGTCTTACCCTGGTGAAGCTGATATCACCTCACTTCCTTCCGGTTGTTGTATTATATATAATGAATAAAGCCACGGATCCGGTATCCGTCTCTGCGCCTATTCTGGGTATAGGTTATTGCTACCCGGTTCTCACAATGTCCTTTTTCTCTATTCCTCTTTTCTTACTATCGGTATTACGGGCCTATAATCCGTCATAGGGCTGTTAGGAGCTCAGTTATACGACCTCTCACTTTCAGCTCCTCAACCCAACTGCCAATCTTTTTCTCAGACCAGAATAGATCAAGGGGAATCTCTGGAGCTCCCCCTTCTGGCCGGAGATGGTAGTGCAGTCTTGCTATTTTAACATTTGTATTTAGTGTCAATAACTATTTTTGTGGCAAATACCCCTAGGGGCGCCACATTAGTATGATGGCCCCAGAGCCCCCTTATTAAGCTACTAGATGGTGGCCCGATTCTAACGCATCGGGTATTCTAGAATATGTATGTAGTTTATTTATGAAGTTTTCAGAATAATGCAATTTATACACAGGATTCGGCTGCCGGGCGCGGCCAATTAGCGAAGCGTGGTTCAAATTCCGTGCTAATTTGCTGCCAGATTGCGCCTGTCGCTGATTGTTTGCGGCCGGCCGCAAACAATCAGTGAAGCCAGGGCTGGCTCTAGGTTTTTGAGGGCCCCGGGCGAAAGAGTCTCAGTGGGCCCCCCTCTTTAACACATACCACGATTCATGATGCACAGATACAGCAGAGAAATATACCACAGCCCACGTAGCATATAACACAGCCCGTGTAGCATATAGCACAGGCCACGTAGCATATACCACAACCACGTAGCATATAGCACAGCCCACGTAGTATATAGCACAGCCCACATAGTGTATAGCACAGCCCACGCAGTGTATAACACAGCCCACGCAGTGTATAACACAGCCCACATAGTATATAGCACAGCCCACGTAGTATATAGCACAGCCACGTAGTATATAGCACAGCCACGTAGTATATAGCACAGCCACGTAGTATATAACACAGGCCATGTAGTATATAACACAGCCCACGCAGTGTATAACACAGCCCACATAGTATATAGCACAGCCCACATAGTATATAGCACAGCCCACGTAGTATATAACACAGCCCACGCAGTGTATAACAGCCCACGTAGTATATAGCACAGCCCACGCAGTGTATAACACAGCCCACATAGTATATAGCACAGCCCACATAGTATATAGCACAGCCCACGTAGTATATAACACAGCCCACGCAGTGTATAACAGCCCACGTAGTATATAGCACAGCCCACGCAGTGTATAACACAGCCCACATAGTATATAGCACAGCCCACATAGCATATAGCACAGCCCACGTAGTATATAACACAGCCCACGCAGTGTATAGCACAGCCCACATAGTATATAGCACAGCCCACATAGTATATAGCACAGCCCACGTAGTATATAGCACAGCCCACGCAGTGTATAGCACAGCCCACACAGTATATAGCACAGCCCACGTAGTATATAACACAGGCCACGTAGTATATAACACAGCCCACGCAGTATATAACACAGCCCACGCAGTATATAGCACAGCCCACGTAGTATATAGCACAGCCCACGCAGTGTATAGCACAGCTCACGTAGTATATAACACAGCCACGTAGTATATTGCCCAGCCCACATAGTATATAGCACAGCCCATGCAGTGTATAACACAGCCCACACAGTATATAGCACAGCCCATGCAGTATATAACAAAGGCCACGTAGTATATAATACAGCCCACTTAGTATATAATACAGCCCACGTAGTATATAACTGTCATGAATCCCAATGGCTAGGGATAGCACAGGACAAGCAAGGTACCAATATATAACGGACGAGCTCTAGGGTGATGGAACCTGGGCTGACCGCTGCCCTACGCCTGACAAACGCAACTAGAGATAGCCAGGGAGCGTGCCTACGTTGGTTCTAGACGCCACGCACCAGCCTAAGAGCTAACTAGTACTGCAGAGAAAATAAAGACCTCACTTGCCTCCAGAGGAACGAACCCCAAAAGGTATAGTTGCCCCCCACATGTATTGACGGTGAAATGAGAGGAAGGCACACACATAGAGATGATATATATAGGTTTAGCAAATAGAGGCCCGCTGTAAACTAGAAAGCAGAACGATACAAAAGGGGTCTGAGCGGTCAGCAAAAAACCCTAATCAAAAAACCATCCTGAGATTACAAGAACCCATGTGCCAACTCATGGCACATGGGGAGAACTTCAGTCCACTAGAGCTACCAGCTAGCATAGAGACATAATAAGCAAGCTGGACAAAAAACCAAACAACTGAAAATCAGCACTTAGCTTATCCTGAAAGATCTGGGAGCAGGTAGGCAGGAACAAAACAGAGCACATCTGAATACATTGATAGCCGGCAAGGAAATGACAGAAAGGCCAGGTAAAATAGGAAACACCCAGCCTCTGATGGACAGGTGGAAACCAAAGGCCGCAACCCACCAAAGTCACCCAGTACCAGCAGTAACCACCAGAGGGAGCCCACAAACAGAATCCACAACAGTACCCCCCCTTGAGGAGGGGTCACCGAACCCTCACGAGAACCCCCAGGGCGATCAGGGTGAGCTCTATGGAAGGCGCGGACCAAATCAGTCGCATGAACATCGGAGGCGACCACCCAGGAATTATCCTACTGACCATAACCCTTCCACTTAACCAAATACTGGAGTTTGCGTCTGGAAACATGAGAATCCAAGATCTTCTCAACAACATACTCCAATTCTCCCTCCACCAGCACCGGAGCAGGAGGCTCAACCGAAGGAACAACGGGCACCTCATACCTCCGCAACAACGACCGATGGAACACATTATGAATAGCAAACGATGCTGGGAGATCCAAACGAAAAGATACAGGGTTAAGAATCTCCGAGATCCTATAAGGACCGATGAACCGAGGCTTGAACTTAGGAGAAGAGACCTTCATAGGGACAAAACGAGAAGACAACCACACCAAATCCCCAACAAGAAGTCGGGGACCCACGCGGCGACGGCGATTAGCAAACTGCTGAGTCTTCTCCTGAGATAACTTCAAATTGTCCACCACCTGATTCCAAATTTGATGTAGCCTGTCCACCACCACGTCCACTTCAGGACAATCCGAAGACTCCACCTGACCAGAGGAAAAACGAGGATGAAACCCCGAATTACAAAAAAAAGGAGAGACCAACGTGGCAGAACTAGCCCGATTATTAAGAGCAAATTCGGCCAGTGGCAAAAAAGCAACCCAGTCTGTTGTGAATTTGGATTCTGGGCTCCCCCGGTGGCCGCTTGTGGAATTGGACTTGTCATCCTCTTTCCTGTTTCACCTGGTTCCATCAGTAGTGGGTGTCGCTATTTAAGCTCATTTCTATGGTGGTTTCTTGCCGGTCAACAATGTTATCTGATGCCTCTCAGTGCTTGTTCCTGCTTCTAGACTACTACTAGATAAGTTGGACTTTTGTCCATGTTTTGTTTTGCCTATTTGTTCCAGTTCACAGCTGAAGTTTTGTTACTGTGTCTGGAAAGCTCTCGTTGATCAGGGATTGCTACTCTGGCGTTATGAGTTAATGCCAGAGTTTAAGGTAATCTCTGGATGGTGTTTTGTTAGTGTTTTTCTGCTGACCATGAAAGTATACTATCTGTCTTCTGCTATCTAGTAAGCGGACCTCAAATTTGCTAAGACTATTTTCCTGCTGCGTTTGTTGTTTCATCTGAACTCACCGTCATTATATGTGGGGGGCTACTGTCTTCTTTGGAATATTTCTCTAGAGGTGAGCCAGGTCTTATATTTCCCTCTGCTAGCTATTTAGGTCTTAGGCCAGAGCTGGGCATCTAGCGATAAATAGGAAATGCTACCTGGCTATTTCTAGTTGCGCGGCAGGCTTAGTTCATGGTCAGTATAGTTCCATCTTCCGAGAGCTTGTCCCTCTATAGGCTTGCTATGATCTCTGCCTGCAGAGATCATGACAGTTTGACCGGCCAATAAAGTGTTAAAGACCCAGGTCGAGAAAGGAGAGTTATAAGAAGTCTGCTGGAATTTTTTTTTTTTTTCCTCCAGTCTGCCTTGCTGCAGTCTTTTTTCTCTCTCTCCTCCTAATCTCTGTATGCTCTGTGTGCACCTGACAATAATGGATCTCCAGAGTGTAACTGCGGGTTTGAATAATCTCATCACGAAAGTACAAAATTTACAAGATTTTGTGGTACATGCTCCGGTATCTGAGCCGAGAATTCCTTTGCCGGAGTTCTTCACAGGGAATAGAGCTAGCTTCCAGAATTTCCGAAATAATTGTAAGCTTTATTTGTCCCTGAAGTCTCGTTCAGCTGGAGACCCTGCTCAGCAGGTTAGGATTGTGATTTCCTTGCTCAGGGGTGACCCTCAAGATTGGGCCTTCTCATTGCCAGCAGGGGATCCTGCGTTACGCGATGTGGATGCGTTTTTTCTGGCCTTGGGCTTGCTTTATGAGGAACCTCATTTGGAACTTCAGGCAGAAAAAACTTTGATGGCACTATCTCAGGGGCAAGACGAAGCTGAAGTTTTCTGCCAAAAATTCCGTAAATGGTCTGTGCTTACTCAGTGGAATGAGTGCGCCTTGGCGGCAACTTTCAGAGAAGGTCTCTCTGATGCCGTTAAGGATGTTATGGTGGGGTTCCCTTTGCCTGCAGGTCTGAATGAGTCCATGACAATGGCTATTCAGATTGATAGGCGTCTGCGGGAGCGCAAACCGGTGCACCATCTGGCGGTGTCTATGGAAAAGACGCCAGAAAGTATGCAGTGTGATAGAATTCTGTCCAGGAGCGAGCGACAGAATTTTAGACGGAAGAATGGATTGTGTTTCTATTGTGGGGATTCTACTCATGTTATATCAGCATGCTCTAGGCGTACAAAGAAGCTTGATAAGTCTGTTTCCATTGGCACCATTCAGTCTAAGTTTATTTTGTCTGTAACCCTGATTTGTTCTTTGTCATCCATTGCCACGGACGCCTATGTGGACTCTGGCGCCGCTCTGAGTCTTATGGATTGGTCTTTTGCCAATCGTTGTGGTTTTGATTTAGAGCCTTTGGAGACTCTTATTCCTCTGAAGGGGATTGACTCCACCCCATTGGCTAATAATAAACCACAATACTGGACACAAGTAACCATGCGTATCAATCCGGATCACCAGGAGATTATTCGTTTCCTGGTGCTGTATAATTTACATGACGATTTGGTACTGGGATTGCCATGGTTGCAGTCTCACAACCCAGTCTTGGACTGGAGAGCAATGTCTGTGTTGAGCTGGGGATGTAAGGGTATTCATGGGGACGTACCTTTGGTTTCTATTTCGTCGTCCATTCTCTCTGAAGTCCCTGAGTTCCTCTCTGATTATCAAGACGTCTTTGACGAACCCAAGCTTGGGTCGTTACCTCCGCACCGTGAGTGCGATTGTGCCATAGATTTGATACCGGGTTGTAAATATCCAAAGGGTCGTTTGTTTAATTTGTCTGTGCCGGAACATGCTGCTATGCGGGAATATATAAAGGAGTCTTTGGAAAAGGGACATATTCGTCCATCTTCTTCTCCCTTGGGAGCTGGGTTTTTCTTTGTCTCAAAAAAAGACGGCTCTTTGAGACCATGTATTGATTATCGGCTTCTGAATAAGATCACTGTTAAGTATCAATACCCATTGCCATTGCTTACTGATTTGTTTGCTCGTATAGAGGGTGCTAAGTGGTTCTCTAAAATTGATCTTCGTGGGGCGTATAATTTGGTGCGGATCAGGCAGGGGGATGAGTGGAAGACCGCATTTAATACGCCCGAGGGCCACTTTGAGTATTTGGTCATGCCTTTTGGTCTTTCTAATGCCCCTTCAGTTTTCCAGTCTTTTATGCATGATATTTTCCGCGATTTTCTGGATAAATTTATGATAATATATCTGGATGATATTCTGATTTTTTCTGATGACTGGGACTCTCATGTCCAGCAGGTCAGGAGAGTTTTTCAGGTTCTGCGGTCTAATTCTTTATGTGTGAAGGGGTCTAAGTGCGTTTTTGGGGTCCAGAAAATTTCCTTTTTGGGGTATATTTTTTCTCCCTCTTCCATTGAGATGGATCCCGTCAAGGTGCAAGCTATTTGTGACTGGACTCAGCCCTCCTCTCTTAAGGGTCTTCAGAGATTTTTGGGCTTTGCCAACTTTTACCGCCGATTTATTGCTGGTTTTTCGGATGTCGTTAAACCACTGACTGATTTGACCAGACAAGGCGCTGATGTTGCTAATTGGTCCCCTCATGCTGTAGAGGCCTTTCAGGAGCTTAAGCGCCGTTTTGCCTCTGCCCCTGTGTTGCGTCAGCCTGATGTGAATCTGCCTTTTCAGGTTGAGGTTGACGCTTCGGAGATCGGAGCTGGGGCAGTGTTGTCGCAGAAAGGTTCCGACTGCTCCGTCATTAGGCCTTGTGCCTTCTTTTCTCGCAAATTTTCGCCCGCAGAGCGGAATTATGATGTTGGGAATCGGGAGCTTTTGGCCATGAAGTGGGCGTTTGAGGAGTGGCGCCATTGGCTCGAGGGGGCTAGGCATCAGGTGGTGGTATTGACTGACCACAAAAATTTGATTTATCTTGAGACTGCCAGACGCCTGAATCCTAGACAGGCGCGCTGGTCTTTATTTTTTTCTCGCTTTAATTTTGTGGTGTCATACCTACCGGGTTCTAAGAATGTTAAGGCAGATGCCCTTTCTAGGAGTTTTGACCCGGACTCTCCTGGTAATTCTGAACCCACAGGTATCCTTAGGGAGGGAGTAATTTTGTCGGCCGTTTCTCCTGATCTGCGGCGGTCCTTGCAAGAGTTTCAGGCGGATAGACCGGATCGTTGTCCGCCTGATAGACTGTTTGTTCCGGATGATTGGACCAGCAGAGTCATCTCTGAGGTACATTCTTCTGCATTGGCAGGTCATCCCGGAATTTTTGGTACCAGGGATTTGGTGGCAAGATCCTTCTGGTGGCCTTCCCTGTCACGAGATGTGCGAGTCTTTGTGCAGTCATGTGACGTTTGTGCTCGGGCCAAGTCTTGTAGTTCTCGGGCTAGCGGACTGCTGTTGCCCTTGCCTATTCCTAAGAGGCCTTGGACACACATCTCGATGGATTTTATTTCAGATCTGCCTGTTTCCCAGAAGATGTCTGTCATCTGGGTGGTCTGTGACCGTTTCTCTAAAATGGTCCATTTGGTTCCTCTGCCCAAGTTGCCTTCTTCTTCTGAGTTGGTTCCTCTGTTTTTTCAGAATGTTGTCCGATTGCACGGTATTCCTGAGAATATTGTTTCTGACAGAGGTACCCAATTTGTGTCTAGATTTTGGCGGGCATTCTGTGCTAGGATGGGCATAGATTTGTCTTTTTCATCTGCTTTTCACCCTCAGACTAATGGCCAGACCGAGCGGACTAATCAGACCCTTGAGACATATCTGAGGTGTTTTGTCTCTGCTGACCAGGATGATTGGGTTGCTTTTTTGCCATTGGCAGAGTTCGCCCTCAATAATCGGGCCAGTTCTTCCACCTTGGTGTCCCCGTTTTTCTGTAATTCGGGGTTTCACCCTCGATTTTCCTCCGGTCAGGTGGAATCCTCGGATTGTCCTGGAGTGGATGCGGTGGTGGAGAGATTGCATCACATCTGGGGGCAGGTTATGGACAATTTGAAGTTGTCCCAGGAGAAGACTCAGCGTTTTGCCAACCGTCATCGTCGTGTTGGTTCTCGGCTTTGTGTTGGAGATTTAGTGTGGTTGTCTTCTCGTTTTGTCCCTATGAGGGTCTCTTCTCCTAAGTTTAAACCTCGGTTCATCGGCCCTTATAGAATATTGGAGATTCTTAATCCTGTTTCTTTCCGTTTGGACCTCCCTGCGTCCTTTTCCATTCATAACGTTTTTCATCGGTCGTTATTGCGCAGGTATGAGGTACCTGTTGTACCTTCAGTTGAGCCTCCTGCTCCGGTGTTGGTTGAGGGTGAGTTGGAGTACGTTGTGGAGAAAATTTTGGACTCTCGTGTTTCCAGACGGAAACTCCAGTATCTGGTCAACTGGAAGGGTTACGGCCAGGAGGATAATTCTTGGGTCAATGCATCTGATGTTCATGCTTCTGATCTTGTTCGTGCCTTCCATAGGGCTCATCCTGGTCGCCCTGGTGGATCTGGTGAGGGTTCGGTGCCCCCTCCTTGAGGGGGGGGTACTGTTGTGAATTTGGATTCTGGGCTCCCCCGGTGGCCGCTTGTGGAATTGGACTTGTCATCCTCTTTCCTGTTTCACCTGGTTCCATCAGTAGTGGGTGTCGCTATTTAAGCTCATTTCTATGGTGGTTTCTTGCCGGTCAACAAATTTATCTGATGCCTCTCAGTGCTTGTTCCTGCTTCTAGACTACTACTAGATAAGTTGGACTTTTGTCCATGTTTTGTTTTGCCTATTTGTTCCAGTTCACAGCTGAAGTTTTGTTACTGTGTCTGGAAAGCTCTCGTTGATCAGGGATTGCTACTCTGGCGTTATGAGTTAATGCCAGAGTTTAAGGTAATCTCTGGATGGTGTTTTGTTAGTGTTTTTCTGCTGACCATGAAAGTATACTATCTGTCTTCTGCTATCTAGTAAGCGGACCTCAAATTTGCTAAGACTATTTTCCTGCTGCGTTTGTTGTTTCATCTGAACTCACCGTCATTATATGTGGGGGGCTACTGTCTTCTTTGGAATATTTCTCTAGAGGTGAGCCAGGTCTTATATTTCCCTCTGCTAGCTATTTAGGTCTTAGGCCAGAGCTGGGCATCTAGCGATAAATAGGAAATGCTACCTGGCTATTTCTAGTTGCGCGGCAGGCTTAGTTCATGGTCAGTATAGTTCCATCTTCCGAGAGCTTGTCCCTCTATAGGCTTGCTATGATCTCTGCCTGCAGAGATCATGACACCAGTCATCTTGGTCAGCAGAAACAAAACACCTCAAATAAGTTTCCAAGGTCTGATTAGTTCGCTCCGTCTGGCCATTCGTCTGAGGATGGAATGCAGACGAGAAAGACAAATCAATGCCCATCTTGGCACAAAATGTCCGCCAAAATCTAGACACAAACTGGGATCCCCTGTCAGAAACGATATTCTCCGGAATCCCATGCAAACGAACCACGTTCTGAAAAAATAAAGGGACCAACTCAGAGGAGGAAGGCAACTTAGGCAAGGCCACCAAATGAACCATCTTAGAAAAGCGGTCACACACAACCCAGATAACGGACATTTTCTGTGAAACCGGGAGATCAGAAATAAAATCCATGGAAATGTGCGTCCAAGGCCTCTTCGGGATGGGCAAGGATAACAACAACCCACTGGCCCGAGAACAGCAAGGCTTAGCTCGAGCACACACTTCACAAGACTGCACAAAGGTACGCACATCCCTAGACAAGGAAGGCCACCAAAAAGACCTGGCCACCAAGTCTCTAGTACCAAATATTCCAGGATGACCAGCCAACACAGAAGAATGGACCTCGGAGATGACTCTACTGGTCCAATCATCCGGAACAAACAGTCTTTCTGGTGGACAACGATCCGGTTTATCCACCTGAAACTCCTGCAATGCACGTCGCAAGTCTGGGGATACGGCGGACAATATTACCCCATCCCTAAGGATACCAGTAGGCCCAGAATCTCCAGGAGAGTCAGGCACAAAACTCCTGGAAAGAGCATCTGCCTTCACATTCTTTGAACCTGGCAGGTATGAAACCACAAAATTGAAACGAGAAAAAAACAACGACCAACGAGCCTGTCTAGGATTCAAACGCCTGGCAGACTCAAGGTAAATGAGATTCTTGTGATCAGTCAAGACCACCACACGATGTTTAGCACCCTCAAGCCAATGACGCCACTCCTCAAATGCCCACTTCATGGCCAAAAGCTCCCGATTACCCACATCATAATTGCGCTCGGCGGGCGAGAATTTTCTAGAGAAGAATGCACATGGCTTCATCACCGAGCCATCAGAACTTCTCTGTGACAAAACCGCCCCCGCTCCAATCTCGGAAGCATCAACCTCAACCTGAAAAGGAAGTGAAACATCTGGTTGACACAACACAGGAGCAGAAGAAAACCGGCGCTTAAGTTCCTGAAAGGCCCCCACAGCCGCAGGAGACCAATTAGCAACATCAGCACCCTTTTTAGTCAAATCAGTCAAAGGTTTAACAATACTGGAAAAATTTGCAATGAACCGACGATAAAAATTAGCAAACCCCAAGATCTTCTGTAGGCTCTTAACAGATGTAGGTTGTGTCCAGTCACAAATTGCCTGAACCTTGACGGGATCCATCTCAATAGTAGAAGGAGAAAAAATGTACCCCAAAAAAGAAATCTTCTGGACTCCGAAGAGACACTTTGAGCCCTTCACAAACAGAGAATTGGCCCGCAGAACCTGAAACACCTTCCTGACCTGTAGAACATGAGACTCCCAGTCATCAGAAAACACCAAAATATCATCCAAATACACAATCATAAACTTATCCAGATATTCACGGAAAATATTGTGCATAAAGGACTGAAAGACTGACGGAGCATTGGAGAGTCCAAAAGGCATTACCAAATACTCAAAATGGCCCTCAGGCGTATTAAATGCGGTTTTCCACTCATCACCCTGTTTTATCCGCACCAGATTATACGCACCGCGAAGATCTATCTTAGTGAACCACCTAGCCCCCTTAATGCGAGCAAACAAATCAGTCAATAATGGCAATGGATACTGATATTTGACTGTAATCTTATTCAGAAGGCGATAATCTATACAAGGCCTCAGGGAACCATCTTTTTTTGCCACGAAAAAAAAAAACTGCTCCCAGAGGGGACGAAGATGGACGAATATGTCCCTTTTCCAAGGACTCCTTAATATAATTCCGCATAGCAGTATGCTCTGGCAGTGACAGATTAAATAAACGACCCTTAGGGAACTTACTGCCAGGAATCAATTCTATAGCACAGTCACAATCTCTATGAGGAGGGAGCGAATTGAGCTTAGGCTCCTCAAAAACATCCCTATAGTCAGACAAAAACTCAGGGATCTCAGAAGGAGTAGATGAAGCGATTGAAATCAGAGGTGCATGATCATGAACCCCCTGACATCCCCAGCTTAACACAGACATTGTTTTCCAGTCCAGGACAGGATTATGAGTTTGTAACCATGGCAGCCCCAGCACTAGTACATCATGTAAATTATACAGTACAAGGAAGCGAATCACCTCCTGATGAACGGGAGTCATGCGCATGGTCACTTGTGTCCAATACTGCGGTTTATTCATAGCCAATGGTGTAGAGTCAATTCCCTTCAGAGGAATAGGAACTTCCAGAGGCTCCAGACTAAAACCGCAGCGTTTAGCAAATGACCAATCCATAAGACTCAGGGCAGCGCCCGAATCCACATAGGCATCAACGGAAATGGAAGACAGTGAAAAAATCAGAGTCACAGACAAAATGAACTTAGGCTGCAGAGTACCAATGGCAAAAGATTTATCAAGCTTTTTTGTGCGTTTAGAGCATGCTGATATAACATGAGCTGAATCACCACAATAAAAACACAATCCATTTTTCCGCCTATAATTTTGCCGTTCACTTCTGGACTGAATTCTATCACATTGCATAGTCTCAGGTGCCTGTTCAGAAGACACCGCCAACTGGTGCACGGGTTTGCGCTCCCGCAAACGCCGATCAATCTGTATGGCCATAGCCATAGACTCATTCAGACCTGTAGGCGTAGGGAACCCCACCATAATATCCTTAATGGCCTCAGAAAGACCATTTCTGAAGTTTGCAGCCAGGGCGCACTCATTCCACTGAGTAAGCACCGACCATTTCCGAAATTTTTGACAATATATTTCCGCTTCATCATGCCCCTGAGAGAGGGCTAACAAAGCCTTTTCAGCCTGAATCTCCAGGTTGGGTTCCTCATAGAGCAATCCCAATGCCAGAAAAAACGCATCCACACTGAGCAATGCAGGATCCCCTGGTGCCAATGCAAATGCCCAATTCTGAGGGTCGCCCCGCAGGAAAGATATTACAATCCTGACCTGTTGAGCAGGGTCTCCAGAGGAGCGAGATTTTAAAGAAAGAAACAATTTACAATTGTTCCTGAAATTCAGGAAGGTAGATCTATCTCCAGAGAAGAACTCTGGAATAGGAATTCTAGGTTCAGACATGGGAGTGTGAACAACAAAATCCTGTATGTTTTGAACTTTTGCCGCGAGATTACTCAGGCTGGAAGCCAAACTCTGGACATCCATGTTAAACAGCTAAGATCAGAGCCATTCAAGGGTTAAGAGGAGGTAAGAAGCAGCTAGACAGCAATTAAGGGCTAGGCAGCAAAACTCTGAAGGAAAAAAAAAAAAAAAAAAAAAATTTCCCTTAAACACTTCTTATTCTCCTGCTTCAGCCCAAACAATTAACACTTTGTGGCCGGCTATACTGTCATGAATCCCAATGGCTAGGGATAGCACAGGACAAGCAAGGTACCAATATATAACGGACGAGCTCTAGGGTGATGGAACCTGGGCTGACCGCTGCCCTACGCCTGACAAACGCAACTAGAGATAGCCAGGGAGCGTGCCTACGTTGGTTCTAGACGCCACGCACCAGCCTAAGAGCTAACTAGCACTGCAGAGAAAATAAAGACCTCACTTGCCTCCAGAGGAACGAACCCCAAAAGGTATAGTTGCCCCCCACATGTATTGACGGTGAAATGAGAGGAAGGCACACACATAGAGATGATATATATAGGTTTAGCAAATAGAGGCCCGCTGTAAACTAGAAAGCAGAACGATACAAAAGGGGTCTGAGCGGTCAGCAAAAAACCCTAATCAAAAAACCATCCTGAGATTACAAGAACCCATGTGCCAACTCATGGCACATGGGGAGAACCTCAGTCCACTAGAGCTACCAGCTAGCATAGAGACATAATAAGCAAGCTGGACAAAAAACCAAACAACTGAAAATCAGCACTTAGCTTATCCTGAAAGATCTGGGAGCAGGTAGGCAGGAACAAAACAGAGCACATCTGAATACATTGATAGCTGGCAAGGAAATGACAGAAAGGCCAGGTAAAATAGGAAACACCCAGCCTCTGATGGACAGGTGGAAACCAAAGGCCGCAACCCACCAAAGTCACCCAGTACCAGCAGTAACCACCAGAGGGAGCCCACAAACAGAATCCACAACATATAACACAGCCATGTAATATATTGCCCAGCCATGTATATTGCACAGCTACGTAGTATATAGCACAGCCCACGTAGTATATAACACAGCCATATAGTATATAGCACAGCTCTCGTAGTATATAGCACAGATCACGCAGTATATAACACAGCCACGTAATATATTGCCCAGCCACCTAATATATTGTACAGCCACGTAGTATATAGCACAGGTCACGTAGTATATAGCACAGCTCACGCAGTATATAACACAGCCACGTAATATATTGCACAGCCCACATAGTATATAGCACAGACACGTAGTATATAACACAGCCCACATAGTATATAGCACAGAGACGTAGTATATAACACAGCCCACACAGTATATAACACAGCCACGTAGTATATAGCACAGCGATGTAGTATATAACAGCCCACGTAGTATATAACACAGCCCACATAGTATATAGCAATGTGGGCACCATATACCTGTTAAAAAAAAAAGAATTAAAATAAAAAATAGTTATATACTCACCTTCCAGCGGCCCCCGGATCCAGGCGAGGCGTTTACCGATGCTCCTCGCGACGCTCCAGTCCCAAGAATGCATTGCGGTCTCGCGAGATGATGATGTAGCGGTCTCGCGAGACATGCGTGGCCCGGAGCGTCGCGAGGAGCGGGAAAGGCGCCGGAAAGTGAGTATATAATGATTTTTTTTTACTTTTTTTATTATTTTTAACATTAGATCTTTTTACTATTGATGCTGCATACTGCAAAAGTTGGTCACACAGGGTTAATAGCAGCGTTAACGGACTGCATTACACCGCGGCATAACGCGGTGTAACGCAGCCATTAACCCTATGTGAGCGCTGACTGGAGGGGGCGGTGACAGAGAGTAGGAAGGGGCGAATTCACGGCCGGACTGTGCCTGTCGCTGATTGGTCGCGACCGGCAGGCCACGACCAATCAGCGACGCGGGATTTCCATGACAGACAGACACAAACAGACGGAAGTGCCCCTTAGACGATTATATATAAAGATAAAGCACTTCAATGTCCTTGCCCGTAAGGCCCTTTTGATGCAAAACAATGATGACTTGATGACTGCACATGTTTCCTTTGTGGTAACCATGATTAACAGAAGAAAGCAATGATTTCATACACCAGCCTCATTTTAAAGCAAACTGTCTGTTCTTATCACTCTGTCATTCAGAGTGTATTATATCAGCTGCCTTGTCCCTGTTAATGCTTTCTCCTGAGCCAATGAAAAGATTATTGAAATGATGTAAACGGGCCATTTTGTGGTAGGGCTGAAATTCAGCGACAATAGGATTTTTGTGATTTTTTAAGTGAATTTTAATGTCGGGGTCCTGGGTTCAAATCCCACCAGGACAACATCTGTCAGGAGTTTGTATGTTCTTTTTGTGCAATCGTGGGTTTCCTCTGGGTTCTCCAGTTTCCTCTCAATCACATACTGATGGGGAATTTTAGATTGTGATCCTCAATGGGAACAGTGATGATAATGTCTGCAAAGTGCAGTGGAATTTAATAGCGCTATATAATAATCAATAATATCATATTTTTTTAAATCAATAATATAATAGTAAAAATATATAATAATAATAATACCTATATGATCACTCTTCATAACAATCTTAAGTTAATGCAAATTGCCACTTTAAAAATTAAAGCAGCAAACTTTGTAAATATATAAATAAATTTGTGTCCGTCTCAAAACATTTGGCCTTGACTATATACACCGCTCCCGATGAATGCAGTGCAAAAAAGAAATCTACAGGTCCTTCTCAAAAAATTAGCATATAGTGTTAAATTTCATTATTTACCATAATGTAATGATTACAATTAAACTTTCATATATTATAGATTCATTATCCACCAACTGAAATTTGTCAGGTCTTTTATTGTTTTAATACTGATGATTTTGGCCTACAACTCCTGATAACCCAAAAAACCTGTCTCAATAAATTAGCATATTTCACCCGTCCAATCAAATAAAAGTTTTTTAATAACAAACAAAAAAACCATCAAATAATAATGTTCAGTTATGCACTCAATACTTGGTCGGGAATCCTTTGGCAGAAATGACTGCTTCAATGCGGCGTGGCATGGAGGCAATCAGCCTGTGACACTGCTGAGATGTTATGGAGGCCCAGGATGCTTCAATAGCGGCCTTAAGCTCATCCAGAGTGTTGGGTCTTGCGTCTCTCAACTTTCTCTTCACAATATCCCACAGATTCTCTATGGGGTTCAGGTCAGGAGAGTTGGCAGGCCAATTGAGCACAGTAATACCATGGTCAGTAAACCATTTACCAGTGGTTTTGGCACTGTGAGCAGGTGCCAGGAAGCATGAAGTGCTCCAAAATCTCCTGATAGCTAGCTGCATTGACCCTGCCCTTGATGAAACACAGTGGACCAACACCAGCAGCTGACATGGCACCCCACACCATCACTGACTGGGTACTTGACACTGGACTTCAGGCATTTTGGCATTTCCTTCTCCCCAGTCTTCCTCCAGACTCTGGCACCTTGATTTCCGAATGACATGCAAAATTTGCTTTCATCAGAAAAAAGTACTTGGGACCACTTAGCAACAGTCCAGTGCTGCTTCTCTGTAGCCCAGGTCAGGCGCTTCTGCCGCTGTTTATGGTTCAAAAGTGGCTTTACCTGGGGAATGCGGCACCTGTAGCCCATTTCCTGCACACGCCTGTGCACGGTGGCTCTGGATGTTTCCACACCAGACTCAGTCCACTGCTTCCTCAGGTTCCCCAAGGTCTGGAATCGGTCCTTCTCCACAATCTTCCTCAGGGTCCGGTCACCTCTTCTCGTTGTACAGCGTTTTCTGCCACATTGTTTCCTTCCAACAGACTTACCATTGAGGTGCCTTGATACAGCACTCTGGGAACAGCCTATTTGTTGAGAAATTTCTTTCTGGGTCTTACCCTCTTGCTTGAGGGTGTCAATGATGGCCTTCTTGACATCTGTCAGGTCGCTAGTCTTACCCATGATGGGGGTTTTGAGTAATGAACCAGGCAGGGAGTTTTTAAAAGCCTCAGGTATCTTTTGCATGTGTTTAGAGTTAATTAGTTGATTCAGAAGATTAGGGTAATAGGTCGTTTAGAGAACCTTTTCTTGATATGCTAATTTATTGACACAGGTTTTTTGGGTTATCAGGAGTTGTAGGCCAAAATCATCAGTATTAAAACAATAAAAGACCTGACAAATTTCAGTTGGTGGATAATGAATCTATAATATATGAAAGTTTAATTGTAATCATTACATTATAGTAAATAATGAAATTTAACACTATATGCTAATTTTTTGAGAAGGACCTGTATATGCAGTGGTGCCTCCTACTGGTGGCTGCAGAAAGAAAGAATATTTCTAATTTGCATCAGATAAAGTATGCAGTATTTCTTTTAAAAAAAACAAAAAACATCCACATACAAACAATTTTTTTTTTTGGGTGGCGAAGGAAAGATGAACGGCTGAGGGGCTTTTTAAGTTTTGCTTTGGAGCCTTATGACTCCTATATATGCTGCTGGTACGCAAAATATTAGTTCTACCTATTTCGTTGATAGAAGATACCATGGAGGAGATGTATCGATGTAAATGATGTTGTACATAACAAGAAATGGTTTTAGTGGACAATTGATTTTTAAGACTTGCTATCTTTTACAGAAACTGCAGGCGGATGAGAGGCCGGTCAGTCGTGTCATATATGAATCGTTATCATTAATCGAGAAGAAAGACATGAAATTAAATATAGTGTTTGAGTACATATTCCAGCAGTGTTACCTGAAGCTGTATCCTGGTCTACAAGACATACTACAAGGTACGTAACGTCCATGTTCTGCCTATACCTGACATTGAGGAGGCGCTACAGGCACCGACAAGCTCTCTTGGTTCCCAAAACTGGGATTTAATGATGAGCCCCACCATCCTCAAATCATGAAAACTGTTTGATGGACAGCCACTTATTTTTCTTCTATCTATCTATCTATCTATCTATCTATCTATCTATCTATCTATCTATCTATCTATCTATCTATCATCTATCTATCTATTCCATATATATATATAGAGAGAGAGAGAGAGAGAGAGATATATCTATATCTATCTATATATATATATATATATATATATATATATATATATATATATATATATATATATATATATATATATCTATATCAGTCTGGAAATGGCATCGGCCGTGCCTGCGCATTAGCAGCTGTCAGTGTATATAGAGGTGATCCGATAGCTGCTACTGCGCAGTTGGCGCCATCTTGTCATCTTGTTAGAGAAAAAAATATTGCCTGCTCCAAGATGGCGCCGTCTGCGCAGTAGCATCTATTGAATTGCCAATAGATGCTACTGCACAGGCATGGCTGGCGCCATCTTAGTGGAGATAAGTCATGTTTTATATTAGACGGCAGAAACGTGTCAGATTTTTATATCCTTGGAATCCATGTTTTTAAAAAAATTTTCCAATACATTTTTGATATATTTTATTCATTATTGGATGGATGTGCCAATATTTTTTTTCCTCCTCACAATTTCGTAATCATTCACATACGAAAACCCGGGTTGACTTTGATAAATCAATGACGACATTGCATCTTTCCCCACAGAACCAAATGGAGAGTTTGTTGCACCCTTCAATGGAGGACAGTACCCGTCCTTTAATATCGCCACGGATCTACTTGAATTCTTCGAGCACAATAAAATGTATATATGTGAAGCCGTAAACGAGCGTTTTCCTTTTCTACATGGATTACATGATTTAGAGCTGCTTTCTCACAAACACTTGTTGGTAAGTTGATATCTTCTCCTTAGGACTATTTGGATATTGGGACAAATACGGGGACTGAAGAACACTATTTTATCCTCCCATCGGCTGAATGGAACCGTATGGATACGCTCAGGGTTTTCATGCTTGGCGTACATCACAAACCTCACGGGTCGATATCGGGCTATTCGGGCCGATATCTGTGACTGTGATGGCCATCAGTCCACACACCTCTAGAACTGTTTGCCATTTGCTTACACCCTTGGTTGGAGGGTGAGATCCCAGTTAGCTGCATGGCTTATGTACAAGCACGGACTGGCCCATCGGGTAACAGGGCAATCCCCCGGTGGGCTCCCAATCCCACAGTATGGGCAGTACTTGGCATTATTCACTTGATTCACTCTGTACAGAAAAAAAACAACATCTCATTCATTAACCAAACTACCCAGTTCATTATTATATAGAGATAAAGGTAAATTTGTGTAATATTTGTATGCTGGTGAAAAGTGGGCCCCCCCAAGTCAATGTTACTGGTGGGCCATTGGCATCCCAGTCTGACACCGCTAAACTGCTAATGTATATAGAACCATTTTTTTTATCTTGGTTTCTGAAGAACTTAAATCCTATAATTCTCACTATGAAATAATCTGTGTCTTTGCAGAAACTTCTGGCAGATAGAAGGTTGACCACACAGGTGCTATATGACGCGCTGTGTGACATTCAGGATATAAGGGACGTTGAAAGCTTTTTTGCCTACCTCTTTCAAGAATTCTACCTCAAGCTGTACCCCAAGCTCCATACGATCCTGAAATGTAGGTCACCTGTTTTAATACAAAAGTATTTTGGATTTGTACAACTAGTTGCATGCTACAAACATTCGAGGTAGGATTTGAGCAACTTTGCAAACAGGCCTCAATTTGGTGTACGCAGCTCCTCCGCAGATCTATGTGTATCCACGGTTACAGACTACAAACCCTGTGTGTAGTCTGACGCTGCAGTGAAGCTATCTGCCTCCTCCACCATTGTCTATAAGTTTGCAAGAAGCACCGAGCAGCCTGAATACATGAACGCAGAATCAGACCACACAAAGGTTCGAGCGTATTGGCTCGGTATATTTTTGCATCATTTCTTGTTGTTATGCCCCTAAACTAAAAAAATAGTCAACTTTTTGTTTATTATTATTTTTTTGTGTGTATACAATTCCTACACAGGCCTATATTTCTCCATAGTTACAGACTAAAAACAAGGTCTCTAATTATCCGATAGTATAATCATTACTTCCTTCACTTCCTCTACCCAATCTTCATCTTAATACGTGGTCAATCTCATAACAGCAAGGGTATTTTATCAGGCCTTAACCATGGACACACACAGGCCAGTAAAGGAGCTGCTTACACCAAATATCAGAACCTTTTTTATGGCTTCATTGATTATTTTAGATTGTTGCAAAAGTATATGTACCCTTTAAAGGGAATCTGTCAGCTTCTTTAGGCCTCCCGGACCACCATCATGTAGTTAATTATTATTGTGATTATACCCTTCTTTACAAGTCATTTTATTGTCTTGCTGATTTCTGCATATGCCAAAAATCAATGTCCTACCTTTGGTCGCAATATTCTAATACTAGGTGACTAGTTGTGGGAGCGTTGTTTTCCCCAGACTAATCTTATTATGCCCCTGCGGTGTCAATGCCCTCTCCGACAATGGGCAGTAAGCCGGGTCTATGCCTTCTGACCTCATCGGTGCACTTTGCATGCCCAGGGCGACATCGGTGATGAAGGACTCAGCCAACCATAAGGTTTGCAGAGCTGGTTGTGTCCTGCGTCATCCCTGGGCATGTGCCATGCGCCAATGAACCCAGAGAGCATACCCGCATCTTGCTGCCCATTTTCGGAAGGCGGTGATGCTGCTCTTGCAAATCATGTTACTGACACCCACAGGAAGGTGACGCCATGATTAATGGGACAATTAGTCTGGGAAAAATGACACCCCCGCTAATTAGCACATAGAAACCGCAGTTATCGAAACTATTTTTGAACAATTGAAAAAATAAATAAGACCATAATAAAATGGAATTGTTAGGAAAGGTATAAAGGTCGCAATAAATAAATGGTGGGGAAGCTGTTAGGTTCCCATTAATAAAGCTGACTTTAGGCAAGCTCAGAAAAAGAAAAATTTGCTCTTTTGTGTTCTGGAAAATAAAAAATAAAAAAATTCTATATGGTGATTTTTTTTTTGTATGTGCTGAATTCTCATATATACTTTGTGTATATAGTGGGTACAGAAAGTATTCAGACCCCAACTGAAATATCACATGGTCATAAGTATTCAGACCCTTTTGCTCAGACATTCATATTTAAGTCACATACTGTCCATTTCCTTGTGATCCTCCTTGAGATAGTTCTACTCCTTCATTGGAGTCCAGCTGTGTTTAATTAAACTGATAGGACTTGACTTGGGAAGGCGCACACCTGTCTATATAAGTCCTCACAGCTCACAGTGCATGTCAGACCAAATGAGAATCATGAGGTCAAAGGAACTGGCCAAGGAGCTCAGAGACAGAATTGTGGCAAGGCACAGATCTGGCCATGGTTACAACAGAATATCTGCAGTACTAAAGGTTCCTAAGAGCACAGTGGCCTCCATAATCCTTAAATGGAAGAAGTTTGGGACCACCAGAAGTCTTCCTAGACCTGGCCGTCCAGCCAAACTGAACAATCGTGGGAGAAGAGCATCGGTGAGGTGAGAGAGGTAAAGCAAAACCTCAAGATCACTGTGGCTGAGCTCCAGAGATGCAGTAGGGAGATGGGAGAAAGTTCCACAAAGTCAACTATCACTGCAGCCCTCCACCAGTTGGGCCTTTATGGCAGAGTCGCCCAACGGAAGACTCTCCTCAGTGCAAGACATATGAAAGCCTGCATAGAGTTTGCTGAAAAACACATGAAGGACTCCCAGATTATAAGAAATAAGATTCTCTGTTCTGATGAAATGAAGATAGACCTTTTTGGTGGTTATTCTAAGCGGTATGTGTGGAGAAAACCAGGCACTGCTCATCACATCCCAACAGTGAAGTGAAACATGGTGGTGGCAGCATCATGCTATGGGGGTGTTCTTCAGCTGCAGGGACAGGACGAAAGGTTGCCATTGAAGGAAACATGAATGCGGCCAAGTACAGAGATATCCTGGATGAAAACCTCTTCCACAGTGCTCTGGACCTCAGACTTGGCCGAAGGTTCACCTTCCAACAAGACAATGACCCTAAGCACACAGCTAAAATAACAAAGGAGTGGCTTCAGAACAACTCTGACCATTCTTGACTGGCCGAGCCAGAGCCCTGACCTGAACCCAATTGAGCATCTCTGGAGAGACCTGAAAATGGCTGTCCACCAACGTTCACCATCCAACCTGACGGAACTGGAGAGGATCTGCAAGGAAGAATGGTAGAGGATCCCCAAATCCAGGTGTGAAAAGCTTGTTGCATCATTCCCAAGAAGACTCATGGCTGCACTAGCTCAAAAGGTGCTTCTACTCAATACTGAGCAAAGGGTCTGAAGACTTATGACCATGTGATATTTCAGTTTTTCTTTTTTAATAAATTTGCAAAAATTTCTACATTTGTTTTTTTCAGTCAAGATTAATGTGTACATTAGGCTACGTTCACATTTGCGGCCAGCGCCGCAGCGTCGGGCGCCGCAGCGGCGCCGCATGCGTCATGCGCCCCTATATTTAACATGGGGGCGCATGGACATGCGGCGCACTTGCGTTTTGCGCCGCATGCGTCGCTGCGGCGCCCGCGTCGGGGCGCAGAGGACGCAGCAAGTTGCATTTTTGCTGCGTCCAAATTCAATGAAAAAAACGACGCATGCGGCGCAAAACGCAGCGTTGTGCATGCGTTTTGCTGCGTTTTTGTTTGCGTTGTGCGCTGCGGCGCCGACGCTGCGGCGCACAACGCAAATGTGAACGTAGCCTAAATGAGAAAAAAAGAACGTTTCTGAATTTACCAAATGGCTGCAATGAAACAAAGAGTGAAAAAATGTAAAGGGGTCTGAATACTTTCTGTACCCACTGTATATTTTAGCATTTAATAGAAAAAAAGTCCCCAAAGTTGGCTTACCGTAGTAATTAAAAGGAATTAATTGTTTTGTAATTATTCTTATTTTTGCATAAAGTAGAAAACATGCAAAATGCCTAAACATAAGTCACATATGTTTTCTTAAAATCAATTAATGTATATTGTAGGTTTAAACGTAGCATTGTCCTTGGATGTCTGTCCGCCTACTCCAGGTATTTACCCACAAATCACTTACTATCCCATATTGATCTATCTCTGATCACAAACTTACAGATATTCAATGGATGCCAAACGCAACGTCATTTCGATGTTCGTTTTGCAAAGGAAAATCATGACATATTACAGGTTCCATGGCTGTGAAAAACATATATACGAGTTACCAGTGCATTATTTTATGCTGCTCAGAAAGAGTGACGGCCGCCGTGATGGACTTGTGTGGGACCGTTCATTCCTCAGCAGGAGAAGTGTCTCAAATAATTGCTGGAAATTTCCAATTTTTTTTTTAGAACCTATTCCCTTTTTAAAAGAGTATTCTTAAGTGTGAAAGTTATTCCCTCCATGGAATAAGAGACGGTCTCCTGATCGCTGAGGGTCTGACCGCTTGAACCCCCACTGATCCCAAGAACCGAATGGACCGGTGGTCAGTCATGTGTGTTGTCGCTCCACTAATTCTTAATGGGACCACCGGATATTGCCAAGTGTTGCGCTCGGCTGGTCTTCAGCACTTCTATAAGGATTAACGGAGCGCTAGTGTGCATAATTGGCCACCACTCTATCCACGTAGGGCTCTTCAGAGCGCCTCTTCCTAGGATTGGTGGGGTTCCATTAGTGATCTGGAAGTTCTTCTGTATTTCAGGAATAACTTCCACATTTGAGAATACCCCCTTATGTCCCATCTCCCATGAATGATCCCAACCCGCCTGCAATGACCCACAGTCAGGTGTCGTCTACATAAACTCTGCCCCTTGTTCTGTTCCATAGTAACTCGGAATTTGCCAAGATTGTGTCTGAAAAATTGGGATAGTCCCAGCAAATGTGGAACTGTTGGCAGCTGCCAAATCTTCTGATCATTTTGTATACAACTTATATCTACCCTTATACTTTTCAAAGCTGTAATATTAACATTTTAATATTCTGTTTTAGTATCCCGTTCAGATAAAAGCACTGAAACATCCAAACGACCAATCGCAGGTTTTTATGTCACCTTATTTATTGCTGTAATATACTTATTTCTTTGTATTTCGTTATCACCTTCACAGCAAACTCTATATAAACACGGCAGACAGAGGAAATTCTTGCACAAGAATTTATCTAAAGATTGAATTCCCACTGGATTTCCCATATTCCATTGGCATTAAGTGTATCCATAGAGCTCCATTCGCCAAACCTAAGGCTGAAAGAGTGTCCTTTTGGCCTCCGTTTTGGCTATCAAGAGTACTGACGAGCTGCCATTGCCGTATTGCAGTAAATTAGAAATTATTTGAAATCCTTGGGAAAGACTTAAAAGAAAAAAAGAAAAAAAAAAAGAAAAAAATTGTTTAAATTCCTCCCTTGTTACCAACTGAAAAATGAAAAAATATAAATAATATATATATATATTTGATATCACCATATCCATAATAGTACAATCTATTTAAAATATAAAATTATTTAACCAATGAGGTAAATTGCTAGAATATATACATTTATTTTTTAAAATTATTTTACAAAGGTCAGAATTTTGTATTGCACAATGAATACCATAAATCATATAATCCATACAATGACTGAATTGCCTTTCTTTTCCCCAGTTCACTTCACTTGAATTTTTTAATTCCCATTTTTTAGTATCATATTATAGTCGTGGCACATACACTTGTTTAATTGGACTAGTAAAAAAGTTGTGCTAAAGAAAAGGTGATTTTTTTTTTTTTTTGCAGTTTAAAATGATCCTCTTCCTGATGAAAATAAATATAACGGTGATGGGCACTTTTAATTTTTTTTTTTTTTTTTTCGTTTTTGGTATTTAATGGAATCTCAAACTGTTAAAAATCTGAGCTGATCAATTCAATTCTAATATATAGAAAATATATTATATCATCTCTTGTGTTTAACCTACAGTAGAATTTCATTTTTTAAAACCTTTCAAGACACCACTGTCTTCTCTATAAATCAGATCTTATTGTAATTTAATTTTGTATTGTTGTTTAATATTATTTTTTTACTTTTTTTAGATTCTCGATTTTCAGTGATGGTGAAAAATGAAACTATGGAAGAATTTGAGGAGAGCTCCAATGAACCATCCACAGGTAAGTTCCCATCAGTAAATGAATCTTCAAGGCTAACACAGGCTTCATCTGTGATATTCGTGTTACTCAAGTCGTCTACAACCATACAGACAAGTATCCCAGGCACAATGTACAATTGACAGGACCCATCATCCAAAAATGACATTTTCTTTAAAAATGTTTTTTTTTTCTGTTAAATCTAATATTTTTTTTTATGGATAGGGTGCAATTTTTTCCCCTCCATTTCACAATCTCTATTAAAAATAAAAAATATAAATTTTACAGTTTTCACATTGAGGCTTTTTTAGGCTCCTAAGGTCTCTTTTCGTTAAGACTGGCCTCTTATCCGCCAGTCTAAATGATGGTCGTCCAGGAATAAGATGCACACGGCACTTAATGAATTTGGTGTACCTTATCGGTGGTGTGCGCCTCAACGCTCCTCATCAGAAATGTTACTCCAGGCAAGGACTGGAGTTAATTTATTCATTTTACTTATATAGCGCCATTCATTTCACAGCACTTTACAGACGTCATCATCTGTCCTCATTAGGGCTCACAAAGCAAATGCCCTTTCAGTTTGTCTTTGGAAAGTGGGAGGAACCTGACGCAATGACGGGGAGAACATGCTAAAGCCCGGCTGAACCCGCCAATATCGATGGCTTTGGCCGACCAAACAACATGGGAGATGTCAATTGGGCATGTCCAATTTTGGACTGCCAATGGCTTTGTTCTGTCGGAGAAAACCAACCGACAGACATCTCTGCTGGCGGCTTTCTCATGAATGACACAGGAACGTTCCACTGAACGAGTGCTCCATTTGTAAAAAAAAAAATTAAAAAATGGCCAAGAAGGCTGCTGGCTGAATAATCGGTCAAAGCATTGTTCGGCTGATGATCGCTATCTAATACGTATGCTCTGTCTTAGCTCTGACCTTTTATAATCTGGAAGATCCGTCAGAAATCTGTACATATAAATGCAGCTTAACTTCCTGTATTGGCAACAATACATGAAAATCACCCACAATGAGCAGACCCCAACCCCATCTTTTCTATTGAAGCATCTAATGAGCGTGTGCAAACGTCATTGTCAAGAGAGGGGGACCTATGACCTCTCCTATTGTGATTGGTGGATCCATTGTTATCAGCTGCGTATACAGGTGTCACCTGTCACTATAATACTACCTCTGCTGATAACAAGCCTGCTGAAAACTCCTCCTGAAAGGACAGGAAGTATGAGTCTAAAAATTACCAAGTGGCCAGTGTAAAAATTGAAAGAATACTAAGTTCTGGAGATTTTTTTTTAATAATCAAGATTGTATTATGGAAAAAAAACATTGCTTAAATATTTTTTTTTAGAAATACATGAAAGACAATTTTTTTTTTCTTAAACTGTGTCCAAGGAAAAATCAGACATGTGCACGGCCCCAAAGAATAACATTGTGCGATATGATGTTTTGTCGAATCGCAATCGGACGGAAAATATGGTCGTCTGCACGAGGCCTTAGCATCACATTTCTTTGTCTTCACCAACACAACATATCCTTGGATTCAGACTCACACTGGCCCACAGGAGAACAGGGGAATCCTCCGGCGGACCCCCGTGCAGGAGCGGGCTCTCTACTCCACTTATATGAGAAGTAGTTGGCACAATACATTTGTTTCACCATGTGCAGAAAAAAATCATCTCAACTTTCATTTCACAAACTAATCCATTTATTATTCTATAGAAACATAGGAAAAATTTGTGAATGAAGGTAATGTGATATTTACATGTAGCTGAACAGTAGGCATTCCAGAGTCAATGTTATTGGTGGGCCCTTGGCTTCCCAGTCTGGAACTTCTCGGATTTCTACACATTCACAAATTATTCCATCTCCTCACTAGCTCGCAGAACTTATCTTGAGTCATTAGATTTTCTTCTGTTGCAGTGTTATATGGAGATGAAACCAATGACGTTGAAGAGAATGATTACAATGTGCCTTCCAGAGGTGGATATCTTTTTTTTTTTCTTTTTTTTAATGTGGTTATGGTTATATGATTTTGTTTTTGCAGCAGTTAAAACCATGTAAAATTAATCATAGAATCATAGAATGTTAGAGTTGGAAGGGACCTCCAGGGCCATCATGTCCAACCCCCTGCTCAAAGCAGGATTCACTAACCCATCTCAGACAGATGTCTGTCCAGCCTCTGTTTGAAGGAGAACTCACCACCTCTCGTGACAGCCTGTTCCACTCATTGGTCACCCTCACTGTCAAAAAGTTTTTTTTTCTAATATATAATCTGCATCTTCTCCCTTTCAGTTTCATCCCATTGCTTCTCGTGTTTCCATGTGCAAATGAGAATAATGATGATCCCTCTACACTGTGACATCCCTTCAGATATTTGTAGACCACTATTAAGTCTCCTCTTAGCCTTCTTTTTTGCAAGCTAAACATTCCCAGATCCTTTAACCGTTTTTTGGGGGACATCATACTTTGTAGTCCGCTCACCATTCTGGTAGCTCTTGTCTGAACTTGTTCCAGTTTATCAGTGTCTTTTATTTAAAATGTGGTGCCCAGAAATGGACACAGTATTCCAGATGAGGCGTGACCAAGGAGGAGTAGAGGGGGATAATTACTTCATGTGATCTAGACTCTATTCTTCTCTTAATACATCACAGAACTGTGTTTGCCTTTTTTTGCTGCTGCATCACACTGTTGACTCATGTGCAGTCTGTGATCTATTAGTATACGCAAGTCTTTTTCACATGGGCTGTTGCTTAGTTCTATTCCTCCCATTCTGTAGATGTCATTTTGTTTTGAATATACAACAGATGTTTTTCCTGGTAGAAAACATTTATGTATAGATACGCCTGTGTGTCTACAACATAAGGACAAAGTGATAAATATTCTTCTGAATAGATCTTTTTTTTAATGTAAGACTGTAATTCAAGTACACCCTGACCACGAGCGTTTTTTATTTTAAAGTGTTATTCTTAACATTGTAATTTACCAGCTATCCACCAAATAGTTGATAATTTGACGATCGATTGGGGGTCTGACTACTAGGACTTTCGCCAATGCCCAATACAATGCCCCATCTGGAGCAGTGAGCCGTGCAAGCACGGCTCGGCTCCATCAATTCTCTATGGTACTCTTGGCCATAGCCACTGCGTCACTTATTGTCTGTATTCATTTCTTTCTGTCATCTCACATATGTGGCCACCCGTCTATTCAGATGAGGAATTTTAGAGCCCTGTTCTTGGATCAGTGGGGAGCCCTGCACTCGGACCCTCATGGATCAGCAAATTATGATTTATCCTGTGGATACGCGATAATTTGCGATATGCGGTATGTTGGATTTCAACATTCCCTGTCCTTCTTTCTCAAGGGAGATGAGCTACTGATAAAGATGCTCTGCAGCAGTGTATTGCCATTTTCTCATAAAGAAAAATGATGTGCAGTGGTGTAACTTTCGCACCCATTCCCTGGAGATTAGGGGGCACCAAAAAGCTCCCTTTTGGCCCATATGAGAAGACCAGTACTAGTCATAACCTAGCCTTTTTGCAGATATTGCATTTTATTGGATATTGCTGGTTTCTTGGACCATCACTTATTTGAATCACTGGCATGTCATTCTATATTTGGATGCCTTGGCATTGCAACTTGGCTCATTATTTTTTTGACAAAACCGAATGAAATCCTGTATAATTCAGTATTTCACCAAATAACATACCACTATATGTTTTGGACCTACATGTGCTTATTTTATAATGTTTAAACTACTTTTTTTATTATCTGTTTTTAAAGTGTCTGCAAAAGAAAAACCTCTAGCCCTACCTGAACCGGACTTCATGGATCCTTCCCCCAGTTAGTGCTACAACACTGTGGCTCTTCACTACCACAGGAATAGTGTTTTTTTTGTCTCCATTTGGGTCATCGGGCTTCTCAACTCCATATTTAAGGTGTTGGTGGTTGTCTCCATCCATCTTCTTGTTAGTGATCTACTTCTTCACTTTCCTTCCCAATTGCTTAGTTATCTACTTCTTCACTTTCCTTCCTAATTGCATTTTCTATTGATCTGGATCTTTCCATTACGAACGATGACGAGCGATCACATTTCCGAAAGACTTAATACATAACATTGCTCAAAAGTCCTACCCCCTCCAATGCTAAAAAAAACGGACTCCTGAAATGCCCACTTACAGTTGAGTGGTGGTTCCATTCATGGTCTTGATTTTTGAGACTGTGAGATGGCGGACGGTGCTCTTTTTTTTTTTCTCAAGCAATACCATAGACAAGGAAATAATTTGTGCTTTTTTATGTTTTGCATTAATTTTTCTGATACTTGATTTACAGTGACCCCAAATGATGAAACTCACAAGAAGGACTCTCGTGTACCTCTCACAGGTACGGTATTTTATATTCACTTCAATCTTAAAGGGAACCTGTCACCCCCAAAATCGAAGATGAGCTAAGCCCACCAGCATCAGGGGCTTATCTACAGCATTCTGTAATGCTGTAGATAAGCCCCCGATGTTACCTGAAAGATGAGAAAAAGACATTAGATTATACTCACCCAGGGGCGGTCCTGCTGCGGTCCGTTCCGATGGGCGTCACGGTCCGGGCCTCCCATCTTCTTACGATGACGTCCTCTTCTTGTATTCACGCTGCGGCTCCGGCACAGGTGTACTTAGTCTGCCCTGTTGAGAGCAGAGCAAAGTACTGCAGTGCGCAGGTGCAGGGAAAAGTCAGAGAGGCCCGGCGCCTGCGCACTGCAGTACTTTGCTCTGACCTCAACAGGGCAGACTAAGTACGCCTGCGCCGGAGCCGCAGCATGAATACAAGAAGAGGACGTCATCTGATGAAGATAGGAGGCGCCGGACCGGACCGCGACGCCCATCAGACCCGACTGCAGCAGGACCGCCCCTGGGTGAGTATAATCTAACCTCTTTTTCTCATCTTTCAGGATACATCGGGGGCTTATCTACAGCATTACAAAATGCTGTAGATAAGCCCCTGATGCTGGTGGGCTTAGCTCATCTTCGATTTTGGGGGTGACAGGTTCCCTTTCAAGGCTACGTACACCTTTTTGAATATTTTTTTATTGTTCATATGTCAGAATGTTAAATTATGCAGATTTCCAAATACTCTTCATTAGAAATTGTTTTCTGCTATCTCTATCAATGAAAGAAGGATCTGCAATGAACAATGTCTTCTCTATCTCTAACAATGAGAGAAGGATCTGCAGTGGACAATGTCTTCTGCTATCTCTAACAACGAGAAAAGAATCTGCAGTGGACAATGTCTTCTGCTATCTCTAACAACGAGAAAAGAATCTGCAGTGGACAATGTCTTCTGCTATCTCTAACAATGAGAGAAGGATCTCCAGTGGACAATGTCTTCTCCTATCTCTAACAATGAGAAAAGAATCTGCAGTGGACAATGTCTTCTGCTATCTCTAACAATGAGAAGGATCTCCAGTGGACAATGTCTTCTCCTATCTGTAACAATGAGAAAAGAATCTGCAGTGGACAATGTCTTCTGCTATCTCTAGCAATGTGAGAAGGATCTGCAGTGGACAATGTCTTCTGCTATCTCTAACAATGAGAAAAGAATCTGCAGTTGACAATGTCTTCTAGTATCTCTAACAATGAGAGAAGGATCTGCAGTGGACAATGTCTTCTGCTATCTCTAACAATGAGAAAAGAATCTGCAGTGGACAATGTCTTCTGCTATCTCTAACAATGAGAGAAGGATCTGCAGTGGACAATGTCTTCTCCTATCTCTAACAATGAGAAAAGAATCTGCAGTGGACAATGTCTTCTGCTATCTCTAACAATGAGAAAAGAATCTGCAGTGGACAATGTCTTCTGCTATCTCTAACAATGAGAGAAGGATCTCCAGTGGACAATGTATTCTCCTATCTCTAACAATGAGAAAAGAATCTGCAGTGGACAATGTATTCTGCTATCTCTAACAATGAGAGAAGGATCTCCAGTGGACAATGTATTCTCCTATCTCTAACAATGAGAAAAGAATCTGCAGTGGACAATGTCTTCTGCTATCTCTAACAATGTGAGAAGGATCTGCAGTGGACAATGTCTTCTGCTATCTCTAACAATGTGAGAAGGATCTGCAGTGGACAATGTCTTCTGCTATCTCTATCAATGAGAGAAGGATCTGCAGTGAACAATCTGTTCTGCTATCTCTAACATTGTGAGAAGGATCTGCAGTGGACAATGTCTTCTGCTATCTCTAACAATGTGGGAAGGATCTGCAGTGGACAATGTCTTCTGCTATCTCTATTAATGAGAGAAGGATCTGCAGTGGACAATGTCTTCTGCTATCTCTAACAATGTGAGAAGGATCTGCAGTGGACAATCTCTTCTGCTATCTCTAACAATGTGAGAAGGATCTGCAGTGGACAATGTCTTCTGCTATCTCTAACAATGTGAGAAGGATCTGCAGTGGACAATGTCTTCTGCTATCTCTATCAATGAGAGAAGGATCTGCAGTGAACAATCTGTTCTGCTATCTCTAACATTGTGAGAAGGATCTGCAGTGGACAATGTCTTCTGCTATCTCTAACAATGTGGGAAGGATCTGCAGTGGACAATGTCTTCTGCTATCTCTATTAATGAGAGAAGGATCTGCAGTGGACAATGTCTTCTGCTATCTCTAACAATGTGAGAAGGATCTGCAGTGGACAATGTCTTCTGCTATCTCTAACAATGTGAGAAGGATCTGCAGTGGACAATCTCTTCTGCTATCTCTAACAATGAGAGAAGGATCTGCAGTGGACAAACAGGAAAATATTTATAGTATTGTGGAGAACAGAAAACACATGGAGAGGAGCTAAATATAGTGTGAGGCTACTTTCACACTAGCGTCGGACGACGCACGACGAATTGTGTCGTTGCGACGTACCGACGCTAGCAGTGAATGCACCGCACAACGGGGGCAGCGGATGCTGTTTTTCAACGCATCCGCTGCCCCATTGTGAGGTGCGGGGAGGAGGGGGCGGAGTTCCGGCCGCGCATGCGCGGTCGGAAAAGCCGGGAACGACGCACCAAAATAACGTTACAAGCAATGTTTTTTGGTGGCGACGGTCCGACGTAACACGAAGCAACCGTCGCACGACGGTTGCGACGTGTGGCAAAGCGTCGCACTGCGTCGCTAATGCAAGTCAATGGAGAAAAAACGCATCCTGCAAGCACTTTTGCAGGATGCATTTTCTCTCCAAAACGACGCATAGCGACGTGCAGTACACGACGCTAGTGTGAAAGTAGCCTTAGAGCTATGCTGATACATAAATGTAAGTGAAGAAAGCGGTACCCTGCAAATGCAGAAACCTCACATCCAGCCTATATTACTGCGAGGGATACTCCCATGAATGAAAAATCTAACACTTAGATAAGGTTGTAAACTGCATAGCAGAGGGTCTGAAAATTAATGAAAGAATGAAGTGCAATTTTATTAACTAAAGTAAAAAAATTATTTTATTATGTCAAAGGTGTTCAGGGTCTTTAACTCCGTAAAACAAGTGGACAGGATTAACCATGCTATCTCTTCAAAGATAGGAATATGGTGGCACTCAGATGTCATTACAAGATTAATCTTTTATGCCATATAGTTAAAAAGCGTGGAGCTCATGGATTTATATTAACAACCTCAGTGCCAGGAAGCAGCATGACAGTCGTGGGTCTTCTGATGACCCCCATGTCTGTCATTATAATCCTCCTGTGAACGCCGGCCTGTTGTCAGTGTTGGTAGAAGATTAAATACAAGCGATCAGTCCATCACAGCTTCTCCTCAGGAGATTATTAAAATTTTGTAAAAATTGAGGATAAAATGTTTTTTCAAAAATATTATTATTTTTTTTTTTAAACAAGTTCAAACTACTCTCAGAAAATGACGACAAAAGCAAAAAAAAATAATATATATTTTTTTTTTTTTTTTTTTTACAAATTTCAGAATTTTTTTTCACCCTAAAACAATTGTGGCATTGCACTTGTTTTTTTTTTTTTTACAATTTTGCTCCGCCTATTTTGGGGGTTTTGTGTGAAATTATGTCCAATTCGTCTTTTATTCTCGTTTTTTTTTTGGGGGGTCCCGATACAGACAAAGGAAATAAAGATGTGTAATTGCAATATTTTTCTGGGAGGAAAACTTTATTTTCTGAAACAATTTCAAGGGTGCCAAATTTTTCATCCATGACGGTATATCATTTATTGTATGTGTGATGGTGAATAATTTGTGTTCTAGTTTGTATTTGTTAGAGGAATTTTGGATCGATTTATTGACCCTCACACCTTCACTCTGCAATTCCACAGGTTCAGACGACACGTTACCAACTCCAGTCAGAAAATGCAGATTGCAGCCTATTAATTATTCTGAGCCACCGGATTTTGACGTGGAAGTCAAAGATGGAGAAAGGAAACGCAAAGGTTTGTATTCTATAACCTGTACATGAAGATGATGACAAATTATTTTAATATTTAAAGTTGAATATTGCTAAATATTCTAGAAATCCTCTATTTTAACTCTATAAACTTTATTAGAAAAGCTTATTTTGAAGACAAAAATGCAATAAGTTACTGACTGTGGGTGTGTTCTGGGGACATTGTGAACCATTCATATGCTCACATTGATCTCCTTGAGGCCTCCACATTGAGGCCTCCACCATTTATGGTCCAGAACAGCCAGAGGTCTCTTGACCTGAACTCAACGGCCTCATATATAAATGTTTGGGTCTGGAGACTTGTGGCGGTCAGCCCGGACTGTGCGTCTTAGACTTACGCCACCCATATCCGCAGGGTAACGTTCAAATGAATGTACATTTAGCATTTCTATATAAGATCATATGTTAAGTCTTTTACCCGCTTCAGGTTTCCAAAGACGCCAAATGGTTAAAAGGCATTTTCCAGTCTGAAGACACGCCATACTTATACAATACGAAGTCGATGGGAAGGCTTAAAAGAAGGCCGGGCGTCTATTTGAGTGTTTTTTTCCAGCACAGTTGTTTGAAAAATCACTAGTGGTTTCTTCATTATTCAATGTAGTTAAAAATAAAACTGGAGAAAAAAAGCGATCAGGAAACAAAAAAAACAAAAAAAAAATGCTTCAGGGAAAAAAATAAGACCTGAAGCTTCTTCCTCGTGAAAAACTCGGTGGGTTAAAAAAGTATCTGTTTAAATGGACTCTTACTTTGCATTTCAGAAAGACTGTGTTGGTGGGATCTAATAAAGCCGATGCTTCTTGCATATCGAATGGCCAAAATTCCCATTTATGTCTAATAGAGGGATGACTGATATCATAGGCCAAAGTTCCCTATAGACGGGATTGTGTTAGATCTGTTTGGTAAGGTTCCGTTCACGTGTCCATTCCATTCTTATGAAAAATAAAATGTTACAGGATACAGTCATTTAGATGGGTATTTCTGTTTCCTAAAAAAAGGCATATTTTCTGTTTTGCTGTCCATTATTGGATGGTAGAGTAAGGAGGGGGCGGGGACCCTCCTATGCTTTCCCCTCTTTGGTCTACTAATTGTGTGCGGTTCCCTAATGTTCATTAATGTGAATGTAATTGATGTGTTATGTACTGTAATATAAATGTACTATGTGTTGTGTATAAGATTAGGGCTAGGATAGGATATAAGGTAGTATAGAACAATAGTGGGGCTAGAATAGAGGGGGGCATATTAGAGATAGAGAATAGGAATGCTAGCTTAGGTACAGGCAGCATAGGGGTTTTCCAGAGGGGAGGAGTTAACAGAGTAGTTTAGTGCAGAGCAATAGCACATAGGATAGAGACTTCCTGGTTAGGCAGCAGAGACCGGGTAGCCTTGCATAGGGCAAGGAGTAAGAAGCAGCAGTGGGAGGGACAGTCTGCCAGCTGTGGGGATAAAGCTGCTATGCAGGAAGGGGCCCCAGGCTGAGAGTCGTGCATTGGGCCATCAGCTTAGGCCTCTTTCACACTTGCATCGTGGCTGCTCCGTCGCAATCTGTCGTTTTGGGAAAAAAACGCATCCTGCAAATGTGCCTGCAGGATGCGTTTTTTCCCCATAGACTTGTATTGCCGACGGATCGCGACGTATGGACATATGTCGTATCCGTCGTGCACTGGATCTACCGTGTTTTGGCAGACCGTCGGCACAAAAAAAACGTTCAAAGGAACGTTTTTTCGTACGTCGGATCTGCCATTTACGACTGCGCATGCGCGGCCGGAGCTCCGCCCCGTCCTCCCCAGACCTTAGAATGGGCAGCGGATGCGTTGAAAAACTGCATCCGCTGCCCACGTTGTGCAGAAATTTCACAACACAAATCTCACGGCAGGGTAAACACACAGAATAAATAAATAAAAAATATGTAAGAACCAAAAATTGCTGAATAATAATTACTGTGTGTACCAATATGGACTAAGTACAGGACATCTCGGCAACACATAAACACAGGAAAAGAACAAAAAAAACGATAGCATGCCCAAATTGGAAAATAATGCGTTTATTTGAAATAGGGATACACCAACTGGTGGGGGAGGGGAAAAGAGATACCAAAAAAGAGGGGCACTGTGCCAGGAGACGGAAACATATGGCTATAAAATACTCCAGTGATTCATAGTACTGAAACCATGAAATAAATAAATATATAACACCATTAACGGAAATAAATCATAAATAAACAAATATATGAATGACCACAGGGAAAAGTGCGGCAGGTATGTAAATGGAAATACACTGTAGACCCAATAAGGTGCAAGTGCAAGGTGACTCAAAATGGTAGCCACCGCTAATAACTATTCTATAAATAAAGTACCTGCAGTGCTTGCAATTAGTATATTATAACAACAAGATTGAGGCCACATATGCTATTATGCTATTACCTGTGGATGGTGTAGAGACCGTCTCCTGGATGTGCCTGACCCCGACGCGCGTTTCGGCGTCAGCCTTCGTCAGGGGGTGCGTTGGTACGGTGCGCCGACGCTTAGCGATGGACCCATACCAACGCAAGTGTGAAAGAGGCCTTAGACAGGACCGTTCCAAGGGGAATCCAGGGTCTATGACCGGGGCAGGTGAAGCTGAGATGGCGAATCTGGCACCTTTTCCTACTGAAACCGGACGAGGGAATGGTAGGAAGCTGGTGTGGGACTGAAGGCACGGAAGTGGGACAGAGAATGTCCAGAAGTCAGGCAGGGATTGCCAGAAGAGAAACAGAGTTGTCAGGAAGAACCGAGGATGCCTGGAAGGCAGGGAATGTGCAGGACATGTCGCTCTGTATATTTTGTGCTGCAAATGTGATGGATACCCTTCTGCTTAGTAAAGTTAAACCATTGGAAAAGACCTTTGTCTCTGGAATGATTTGTGGAGCTCAGGAACGTAGAGCCGGAGTGACAGAAGCTGAGGGGGACTCTGATAGTAAATGTGAGTGTACTGTTGGGTACGCTGAACATTCAGAAGAAGGGACATTGTATTTCATCTGTGGGGCGCCAGAGTGTGGGAACACTACTTGCCACGACTACCACCCTGGCCGCCTTAAAGTACAAAAAAAACAGAAAAAAAAATTGTCTGATGTTTTTTTTTTTTTCATTAAAGTGAACCTGTCAGCAGGATTGTGCACAGTAACCTACATACAGTGTAAGGTCAGCGGCGTTACACTAATTAAAATGATACCTGGTGATGAAATCCGTCTTCTGGTTGTTGTTTAATGAAAAAACCACTAGATGGCAGCAGAGTAACTGTCATCCAAAGAGAAGCTAACCAAAAAATAGATTTAAAATCAATTTATTGAGAATAACATAACAATATAAATAAATATATATATATATAAAAAAAGCTACAGCATATACTCTAGATAGTACCTCATGGGAGGAAAAGGGGGAAGCACAGTACAAACAATGTCCATAAGGACAGATGAATATGTGTATCCAAGGAGCACCTACCTACCTATGGTCTAAACTGGGCCTATAAATCTCTAGGTGCAGATCGCATCCACTATAGGAAAAATAATAGCAGGTCCCAAGTACATAGGCAGACTGAAGTCTCCGTACCTACCACTCCCCATATGCCTATAATGACAACAAATCGCACATGGCATGAGGAGAGGAAAGGTATACAGAAGTGCTCACCAAATCAAGAAGTGGCTGATGTGCGTCCTCCCACGTCTCCTTCCCAGCGCCCCGACGCGCGTTTCGCCCTGGCTTCTTCCGGGGGCGTGTCCGTACCCAGGTAGAGTGATTATTTATGGAATCCCTTAACCAATCCCGTGCCGAGAATCCCCCGCCAAATGACGTCGGCAAGTAACAAGCGGTCTTCTGAAATGACCTAGCGGCGCATGCGCAGATCCGGCTAACTCCGGATATAATAGCCCTTCATGACATCCGCCCGGTGAACCGCAGTGGAACACAAGCGGTTCGGTTACCACCTATGGCGCTGTCAGAAGCGCACGGAGATGGCGATCCGCGCATGCGCACAATCACACAGGAGACAAGGGAACTACAATACTAAATGACTAAGTGTCAAAATGAAAACAAAAACAGGAGGTAATAGCCCCAAGGGTAATAAGGTTCTCCATAGATGGATATATAGGCCAAACGCAACTGAAAAAATAAACCCCATAGAAACTAACAAATAAATAAGTAAATAAAGTGCATAGATGACAAAAGTGCATATAATAATTTAATAATTAATTTATTAAGTGAGTACAAAATATATAATGACCAAAGTTACCCAAGCTTATACTAATGTAGGCAAAAATGCCGTGTATATATACCCTCCAAAAAATAAATACAATGGATTGAAGAATATAAAGTGCATTAGTGAATAAATAAATATTATTAAAGTGCATAAGGCTATTTAGCAGCCAAAAGGCCAAATGGAGAGAAAGTGCCGTCCAAAAAGACGTAAAGTGAGGCGTGCAAGGAAAAGGGGGGCTAGCCTGACCCATCTAATAAACCCTATTGATAAATAAATATAATATATATATATATAAAACGGTTGATAACAAGACATCCATCATTACACATAGAAAGCATATCCCACTCACATAGGTCTCCATAAAAAACATATAAATATACAACATAATTCCTCATAGACAACCTAATATATATATATACACACATAAAATGAAGAGAATACCCCCGAAAGGGCGATACACAACCATAGGTCCCAAGGACCATACACATACATACATGGATATCTTCTATTAATAATAACTATATATATATAAGCAGCCATAACAACAATAAATGGATTCTTGAAAATTCTTCAACCGAAGCACCAGTGCGAAGGCCCAAGGAATATCTTCAGAACAACACGGAAGGGAAAACGAGACCCATAAATATATACTATAAATAAATCAAAAACAAAGTTAGCACACATATAAAACATACAAATACCAAAATAGAATAAAAACACCCTACCCCTAAAAAAATACCTCTGAATAATAACTACATTATATGATGTTGAAAGATAATATTATAGAAAATGTTATAAAAATGCTGAAAACCCAAAATTTTCATTAAGACCATTAGGACTAAGAGTACCTAGGCGAAAAATCCATCTACTTTCCATCTGAGCCAGATGCCTGGCCAGATCGCCCCCCCGGACACCCAATGTGACCTGATCTATGGCCTTCACCACTAGACCCCTTGTATTACATCCATGATGATATTTAAAATGCCTTGCAATGGGTTTAAGGGGCACATCACTACCTGCATTTTTAGCTCTTAAAATGTCACCAACGTGTTCTCTGGTTCTTACCTTTAGTTCCCTAGTGGTCAGCCCAATATATACTTTGCCACACGGGCACTGAGCATGGTATACAACTCCTTGGGAATTACAGCTAAGATGTTTGCGGATTTGATATTCCCTAGATCCATCAAAGTTACAGAAGCTAGTTGATTTGGAATGATTAGCACACCCTTTACACATTCCGCATGGAAAGAATCCAGGTCTTCCTATATTACTCTTATTCCTTTTCCGCTCATAGTGGCTGTGAACCAAAGTATCCTTGAGATTAGCCGATCTTTTAGCAACAAACGATGGACGGTCCGGTAAAATTTTTTGAAGGGTAGGGTCCACCTGTAGGACTTTCCAATGCTTAAGAATAATTTCTTTTAGTTCATTCCATTTGTCACTATAGGTTGAAATGAAACGTACTTGTTCCGATTTTTCTTGTTTGTCAATAATGTTAATTTGTAGTTTTCAATTAGGCCGGGGTAACATTTGCGAGTGCAATGTGAGAAACTTGCACGAGTCTTCCGCATCAATCCTCGGCACTGCCGCTGGCACTCGGGACCGGAGCATTCAGCTACATAGAAATACATGCAGCCGCACACTCCGGTCCTGAGTGCCGGCGGCAGTGCCGGGTACTGATGCAAGAGACTTGTACGAGTTTCTCGCATTGCACTCGCAAGTGTGACTCCGGTCTTAATGAGATTCTCAAGCTCGTGGGTGGGGCTTTGTGATGCTCTGCTTATCTGCTTACATATGCATCTTTATAGGCTTAATCAAAATGGTTTCGATAGATGCTACTGCGCTGATGCCGTTGCCATTTTGGTAGAATAAAGAAATTATGAGTAAGATAATTTTTAATGCCCCCCCCCAACAAAACTATATGTAAAATAGGGGGCAGGTCAGTGAAAGATCAGTGACCTGTCATAAGCCCACACAGATGCATATGTAAGCAGAGCGCCACAAATAAAGCTCCGCCCACAGCCCCACCCACAGCAACGCCCACAGGCCGCCACTGGAGCACAAGAATCTCATAACTGAAAACAGAGAATAAAGATTAAACAAAGACCACAAGATGGATTTAATCACCAGGTATCATTATAATCAGTATAATGGCGCTGACCTGACACTGTCTGTAGGTTACTGAGCACAATCCTGCTGACGGATTCACTTTGTTATTAAGATCTATTGGAAACGGATCATAATGTGAGTTCATCCATTATGTCATCATTTTAATGGATCCGGTTATTTAGCACTAAACATAAAAGGTTGTCAGAACTAACACTAGTAAAACGAATCCTTTCTAAAATAGAACAACAAGTAATGCAAAGTGGAAACCAATGTTTTTTTTCTTAAAGGGATTAGTTAAAAAAAATGGAAACTTTGAGTCAATTTGTAAAAAAAAAAAAAACAAAAAAAAATTATCATGTTCATAGAGCCTCACTCTATAGATGTTTCCACTAATGGATAACCTGCACAGCAGCAACTGGAGTGACTCCTTCACAGAGATGAAGTATGTTATTGCCATGGAGGCACTGTAGTGTTACATAGGGAGATGGATTAGAGATGAGGAAACGTGTTCGGAAAACGTGCGCCAATTTCAAATTAAGAACAAACGTAGCACATTCTGATTCGTGTTCACGTTCACGAGCATTTTTACTCAATGAGGAGGGAGGGGGTGTGGAGAGGTTAGAGGAGCGATGCGTTTTTTTTTGTTCTTTTTTTTCCCCCTTTAACGCAGGGGCCATTTTAAAGATCTGTTCACACATTCTATCCCATGGGCATCAGAGGTCTGCTCCGAAGAATCACAGAATCCAGAGAAGGAAAGTACCTGCACCGATGCCCCAACGTTTTTCAAGTTGGATGTGGGCCCAGATGAAGTAGTGTCCAAGCAGAATACAGACGCTCGCCACCAAACATTAACCACCAAGAGTGGAGGTGATCCTGATGAGACCAGAGGCGCATGCAGACTGAACTGTGGTGTCAGGGCAAGAATAAGAGAAAGGTGACTCTCAGGGTGAGGAGTGAGAACAGAGAGGATGACGAAGAGGTTGTAGATCCCACTTGGTGTGAACCCAGAGGTACACAGCTGAGTAGCTCAGCAGAGAAAGCGGAATAAGATGAGGTTACATTGCAGCTTCCCACATAGACACAAAATGATGCAACCACAACAAGCATTGCATCCTGAGCTCCAACTGGCTGTGGCCAGCACAGATTGTAAGTGTGCACTTCGCAAGGGCAGCAAGGGTTGCCTAGCCTGGGCCTTTTTTGAGACCACAAAGGATGACCAAACACACGTTATCTGTCAAATTTGCAAAAAAAATCTCCGTAGAGGCACAAATTGCAATAATTTGACAACTACATGCATGAATTGGCACATGCGTGATCAACATGCCTTGGTGTGGGAAACTCACTGCACTAAAATGCGGACTAGCAGGACTTGCCAACCACCAGCCATCCCATCGACACCCCATCTGCTGCTTCTTCCTCCTCGTCACCATTTCAAGTCTTCTCACACAGGTCTCTGACCACAAAAACTATAATTGTTTACCCACCACAGTCGGTGTGACTGAGAGCTGGTCAGCTGTTATGGAAGTAGACATGACTGCTGCTTTTGTGTCACCTAGCACAACACATCTTTCTCAATCCACGAGAACATCTCCGCCTGCACCTCATTCATAGTCCAGCTGGTTGTCCGGTTCTCCGTACTCTGCCCTCTCTCAGCACAGCAGCCAGCCCTCGGTCCCACAGTTGTGGTGTTTCCTCCTACACATGCCAAAGCTGAGCTTGAACTCCTCCATCTCTAATCTGTTGGCCACGGAAATGCTGCCTTTCCGCCTGGTGGATACAGACGGTTTCAGAAAGTTGATGGCTGTCTCAGTCCCCCAGTACCAGTTGCCTAGTCGCCATTACTTCTTTAAGAAAGCTGTGCCTATGCTACATGAGCATTTCGCTGACATCACCCATTCCCTAAAAAAATATGTCTGCCAGGGTGCATTACACAACTGACACCAGAATGAGCAAACATGGGCAGGGGCATTACATCTCACTGACTGGGCACTGGGTGACTCTGGTGGCTGTGAGGGCAGGCGGTCAAGGGGCTGTTCCACAAGTCTTTGAATACCCAGGCCTGCAAGACAAACCTCTGTATCTAACAGCTCCTCCACTGCTTTTGCCTCCTCCATCTCCTCTAGGGCCTCCACCTGTGCCCTAAACCTCTCCCTTAATCAGACATGCCTTCCAACAGTATCCAAGAAGAAGTAAAATCACAATAGTTTATTTAACTAATAAATATAAGGCCCCGAAATAACATGTAACATAATCATATCATAACAGAGGTTTTTTACAAGACAAAGACTCAGGTGCAGCAATTCACATGCAGACAGAAAGCACAACAGAGTAAGATAAAGTAAGACCATCTATCATTACTAATAAAGAGACAGTGCTTCAAGTGTACTCCAAATTCACATAGTGATAATAAGGATAAACATGTCAGATATAATGTGGTCAATGTGACATATAGTAGCATGTAATACTAATACTGTTAGCCCATGGCTTCCACTAAAAATCACATTAAGTCAATGATTCTTACCCATAATCCTGCTGCACGTCGCACATGTGACCCCTACGTGCATTTCGCGTGACCTTCGTCATCTCTCAGCCCATCACGTTTGTGATAACGGTGCAAACTTGGTGGCGGCCCTACACCGTGGCAACCTTACACGCATGCCTTGCATGGCTCACATCCTCTCATCCTGGTGGTACAGCAACTATCCCGGCCTGGATGCGCTGCTGCAGAAAGCACAGTCGCTGTGTGCTAACTTCCAACGATGGCACCTCACAGGTCATCGACTTGCGTTGCTACAGAGGTCTTTCGACCTACCGGTAAACCGTTTGATTAGCAATGTTCCGACTCTGTGGATCTCCAATGACTTTTGCACTGCAGTTGCAGATTGTGCACACTTGGCATTGTTGTCGTTTTTAGTGTCATGTATTGCTCTTGAGTTATTGCAGTCTGTGCCATCATTGTGGTGTCTTCTGTGCCTGCTGTTGCTACTGCTGATGATGTTACAAACTATTCTTTGAAAAGTGGAGACTCCAAGTTGGGTCTCCATCTGGTGGGTTTCCTGTGTAAGTTGGAATCCCTGACAGGCAGGCCTGCACTTACTTTTAGTCAACTACAAGTGTTAATATCCTTAAATTTTTCTAACACTAGTGCTCTATCTAGCTGATTTTTGTGCCACCTGAGTCCGGCTGGGAATACAAAAATTGAGCTGCTGCATGGAGGTATCTGGGCTCCCAGCAAAGAAGGCTTACACCGCTCCATTAGCCACTATGTCTTAATTGAAACTTCAATTCAGAGCTGTAAATGCTGTCCCAGACTCTGATACCTCATGCATGGCCCATGGCTGACTGCTTCTGTGCCATTATAAAAGGTTCTATTGTGGGTCAATTGATCAGTCGCTTACTTGTGTTACTTTCCTTAAGTGTTTCTACCAATAGTAGTCTGATGTTTGTGCCATCTGAGTGTGGCTGGAATTAAAAAAAAATGGAGGTTTTGTATGAGGTATCAGGGCTCCCAGCTAAGAAGGCTTACATCACTCCCTTAACCACCAGGTTCTCATTAAAACTTAAATTCCAAGCTGTAAATGCTGGGCTAGAGCCTTTTACCTCATGCTTGGCCCATGGCTGACTGCTTCTGCGGACTCACCATGATTAGAGCTGCTTCCAAGGCAGGCTACCCCCACCAGTGGCTCCCTGATTTTGGCCAGCCCCCACAGAGAGAAGAAAACGACAAGCTTAGGAATCTGACAGCCCATTGATGTACGAGGCCAGGTGACTTGATTGTCCCAACCTAGATTCTCTAATCCTCTTTGAGGGTTCAGTGATGGTCAATGAAGCAGCACTGTATTTCTTCAGCTGGAGCCATGATGACATGGTTACTATAATGTAGAGTCTCCCTCAGGGCCGGACTTAGCCCAAAAGGCGCCCTGTGCGAGACTGCAGGACGGCGCCCCCCCCCCCCTCCAAACTTTGAAAGAAAACAATAACTCTTTAATATTCACAACAACACGTTTACTTAGAAAACTTGTGTTTCCCTGCAAAACACTTGAAGAAACACTAATATTGCAATAACGGGAATTATAAAGTGCTTTAAAGCGGACCAAAAGGAAAAAATGACGCTTGGTCCAAAGCCATATGGGCTGACAGCCAATCAGAGTGCAGAGCGGCGGCCTGCAAGGCCAAACACCGCCACACCATGACCAGATGACATATTACCACCACAGTGATCGAATAATATCAAATACAAGGAACGAATACCACAACATCATGACCAGACCACATATTACCACCACATAGTGACTGAATACTACAATACTGATCAATAATAAAAAACCCCACAATACTATCACCATAAGTGCCATTATACACAGGAGATCTGTACTTAGTATGCAGCGTCTGTGTATAGGTAATACAGTGATCACCGGTGACATACACAGGACCTCAGTATATAGTATACAGTGTATAGTGTCAGTGTATAGGTAACACACTGACTCACCAGTGACATCTCTAGGTGAAGTCCTTCATCTTTCATCCCGCACAGACCGCCATCACTTCATCTAGCCAGGACTCGTCTCTGCAGGAAATAACACAGTTATCTCGAGTTCCACTTGCAGAACACATTACTTAATTTTCCCAACTTCTACATTACACCACATGAAGAAGGCGACATAGTGTCACTCTACACAGTAATAGGACCGCCCCTCCATTTAAAACAGTGTACTCAAAAAATAAAATAAATACATCACTGCAGTAATAATATCCCTTAATTAGCCCCTATGGTAATAATATTCGCCATCCTGGCCCCCGTGTGTCTCATTCCTGGCGTCAGCCATATATTCTCCCATCCTGCCCTAATGAGTATCTATCCTGCCCCATATGATCTTCCCATCCTGCCCCATCTGTCTCCATCGTATCCATCCTGCCCCATCTGTCTCCAATCCTGCCTCCAGTGTCTCCAGTCATGACGCCATGTCTGTCATCCTGCCCCGTGTCTCCATTCTGCCCCTGTGTCAAGCATTCTGCCCGTGTCCAGCATTCTGCACCAGTGTCCAGCATTCTGCACCAGTGTCCAGCTTTCTGCCCCTGTGTCCAGCTTTCTGCCCCGTGTCCAGCTTTCTGCCCCAGTGTCCAGCTTTCTGCCCCAGTGTCCAGCTTTCTGCCCCAGTGTCCAGCTTTCTGCCCCAGTGTCCAGCTTTCTGCCCCAGTGTCCAGCGTTCTGCCCCCGTGTCCAGCGTTCTGCCCCCGTGTCCAGCGTTCTGCCCCCGTGTCCAGCGTTCTGCCCCAGTGTCCAGCGTTCTGCCCCAGTGTCCAGCGTTCTGCCCCAGTGTCCAGCGTTCTGCCCCAGTGTCCAGCGTTCTGCCCCAGTGTCCAGCGTTCTGCCCCAGTATCCAGCTTTCTGCCCCAGTGTCCAGCGTTCTGCCCCAGTGTCCAGCGTTCTGCCCCAGTGTCCAGCGTTCTGCCCCCGTGTCCAGCGTTCTGCCCCCGTGTCCAGCGTTCTGCCCCAGTATCCAGCTTTCTGCCCCAGTGTCCAGCGTTCTGCCCCAGTGTCCAGCGTTCTGCCCCCGTGTCCAGCGTTCTGCCCCCGTGTCCAGCGTTCTGCCCCAGTGTCCAGCGTTCTGCCCCCCCGTGTCCAGCGTTCTGCCCTCGTGTGCAGCGTTCTGCCCCAATGTCCTTTCTGCCCCCCTGTGTCCAGCTTTCTGCCCCCCAGTGTCCAGCTTTCTGCCCCCCCCCTGTGTCCAGCGTTCTGCCCCAGTGTCCAGCTTTCTGCCCCCCTGTGTCCAGCTTTCTGCCCCCCTGTGTCCAGCTTTCTGCCCCCCAGTGTCCAGCTTTCTGCCCCCCTGTGTCCAGCTTTCTGCCCTGGGCCCCCCCCCCGATCGCCGCTCTCAATAAAAAAAAAAAAAAAACAAGTTCTGCTTACCTGACCGCGATCCTGCTCTGTCTGGTTATCGGTGGGGGCGGCCATCTTCCTGAGGCCGCGTGTGCGCAGGTGGAGTGCTCTGCTGCCTGGGGCTTCAGGAAAATGGCCGCGGGATGCCACGCATGCGCAGATGGAGATCGCGGCGGCCATTTTTCTGAAGCCGACATGCGAACAGGTAAATTCTGCGCCGCCGGCGACCCGCCCCCCGCATTGTGCCGCCCCCCGCATTGCGCCCCCCTTCCTACGCCACTGCTTGGCGCCCTGTGCGGCCGCACAGGTCGCACAGGGCAAAGGCCGGCCCTGGTCTCCCTAAACACAGGCGGATCCTCCTTTTTATAGGTCACAACTTCTCATTCAGGCATTCCACCACAGGCTTGGGGAACGATGGATGGAGGCCATCCCTCACAGCTGGAGTGTTCAAACAACATACATAGATTGTCCTTCATATTTGCAGAGCACCAATGGGTCATCAACATATTAACAAACATTCAAACAATGTGCCTTTGCGTCCCAAAGATAGTAGACCACTACTTGGACTGCAATATTAGGACAGGTACAATAGCTAATCAGCAGCCAGTCAACAAATGGCAGCCAATGAACATTAATTCATTGACAATAAGAGTCAATATTCATTCTCACATCAACTCTAGCCCATGTCCCTGGGCCTACTGAAATAATACGTCTGGATAATTCTGATTAAATGCTGTTTCCCACACTATTCTTACATTTTTCTACCAATTGTAGTCTATGAAACTAATGTTTGTGCCACTGGAGCGTGGCTAGGAAACAAAAAAAATTGAACTGTTGCATGAGGTGTGAGTTCTCCCAGCTAAGAAGGCTTTCACCGTCCCTTCACCACCAGGTCCTCATTGAAACTTAAATTCCAAGCTGTAAATGTTGGGCCAGACCTTGATACCTCATGCATGTCCCATGGCTGACTGCTGCTGCGCCATTTGCAAATTTCTACTGTGGGTCAATTGATGCCAGTTTTTGTGCTGTCTTCTCCTAATTTTAGCTGTTTGGGAATCTTTTTGTCACCCCTTAAGGTGTTGTGTATACGTTTGGTTTGGCTTTCCATTGAATCTAATGGCGTTCATGTACGTTCGTTGAACGTTTAATCGTTCGGCGAAACGAACCGAACCTTGAAAGGTTGGCTCATCTCTAATCAGGATCCAATGACTAATATTCTATCATATGTGCTAGTATTGAAATATTTTATTCTTTATCTACATCTTAAAGTTCCAGAACACTCAAAAGGGCACAAACATGGAAGAAGCAAAACCCAGCAAACCAACATCGCTTACTTTACAAAGAGCAGAATTCATCTAAACGACAAATATGAGGCAGTACAAGGTTTGTTCCTAATTTCTAACTACAGAATAAACATAAATTTAGAAAATATTACTCATTGTTACATGTCACTTATGGATTTTCCTTATCAAGACCTCCTATTATTAAAGAGAATGTGTTGTCAGAAAATAAACTATTGTTAAATTAGTTTGTTGTGTTTTAAATGTTTTTTTTTTTTTTTTTTACAAATTTTGCCATTTTTTTTTACGCTCAAGATCCGTATTAAAAATAAGAAAATTAGTAATTTTTCAATTTTCACTTTGGCATTTGGGATGTTTTTAGACTTTTACTTCCTGGAAGAGTTTTCAGCAGTCTCCTTATCACAGCCAGTATTACAATAATAATAATTTATTATTCTGCAGCACTTTTACAATGACTTCTACAATATAAGATCAACTATTTACAGTATTTGATGTCACAGCTCACCTCCTCCCCCTCATGTCACAATAGCATTTGCACACACTCATTAGATGCTTCAATATAAAAGATAATGTTGTGGTCTGTTCATTGTGGTTAATGTGCATGTGAATTTCCTGAAAGAATGTCAGAGTCTAAAAAAAAAACCCCAGTTGCCAGTGCGAAAATTGCAAGATTTCTATTTTTCATTTTTAATTAATATTTTTTCTAGTATCAAAATCTGTATTATTAGAAATTAAATCAGGTTTTTGTGTTAAATTTTTTTTTTTTTTTAAACAACTGTGTATTACAATCCCGATTGCCTTCTCCTGACATTATCAGCAATTATCGGCCAGTTTCCTAGTGTGCACGGACACATCCATCTGACAAAAAGTGTCATAATACCCAGTTGTATGAGAAAGAGAAAAAAAATGTTTTGACAAAAAGATAAGTTTGATTGGAGCCTCTCAGGAAAAGGGGGTTTCCTACTACAAAAATAAATAAAAAAGTTTAAAAAAAAAATCTAGTTTGCAGAAGTCCAATCTTTCCAAATATAAAATTATTTACCCATAAGAAAATGATGAAAAAACACCCACCAGAGAATTCAGAGAGGTGTATGTAGCTCTTTTGGCGCCAGCATGGAATCCTAAGTGATGGTGCGTTTTCTTATTGCCCAGTGATAAAACCTGTGTCGGTAAAGGTGGAGTTCCCCAAACAAGTTTTCAATGAAAAATTTCGAGTGCGGTGTGGTGGAAAGATGGGAATCTTCAAGAAGTCACTGTGGACTGGAGGTGAGTGTATACGCTATCCAACTATATTTTTTTTCCACCAAGCCCTTATTCGGACATCCGTTTTTCACATTTCTGATCAAGCAATGTATTTTATGGGCTTTTCACAATTTTCCATATGTGCATTTGTAATTCAGAACCAGCGAAGTAGGAGATACAGTGGGGCAAAAAAGTATTTAGTCAGTCAGCAATAATGCAAGTTCCACCACTTAAAAAGATGAGAGGCGTCTGTAATTTACATCATAGGTAGACCTCAACTATGGGAGACAAACTGAGAAAAAAAAATCCAGAAAATCACATTGTCTGTTTTTTTATCATTTTATTTGCATATTATGGTGGAAAATAAGTATTTGGTCAGAAACAAACAATCAAGATTTCTGGCTCTCACAGACCTGTAACTTCTTCTTTAAGAGTCTCCTCTTTCCTCCACTCATTACCTGTAGTAATGGCACCTGTTTAAACTTGTTATCAGTATAAAAAGACACCTGTGCACACCCTCAAACAGTCTGACTCCAAACTCCACTATGGTGAAGACCAAAGAGCTGTCAAAGGACACCAGAAACAAAATTGTAGCCCTGCACCAGGCTGGGAAGACTGAATCTGCAATAGCCAACCAGCTTGGAGTGAAGAAATCAACAGTGGGAGCAATAATTAGAAAATGGAAGACATTCAAGACCACTGATAATCTCCCTCGATCTGGGGCTCCACGCAAAATCCCACCCCGTGGGGTCAGAATGATCACAAGAACGGTGAGCAAAAATCCCAGAACCACGCGGGGGGACCTAGTGAATGAACTGCAGAGAGCTGGGACCAATGTAACAAGGCCTACCATAAGTAACACACTACGCCACCATGGACTCAGATCCTGCAGTGCCAGACGTGTCCCACTGCTTAAGCCAGTACATGTCCGGGCCCGTCTGAAGTTTGCTAGAGAGCATTTGGATGATCCAGAGGAGTTTTGGGAGAATGTCCTATGGTCTGATGAAACCAAACTGGAACTGTTTGGTAGAAACACAACTTGTCGTGTTTGGAGGAAAAAGAATACTGAGTTGCATTCATCAAACACCATACCTACTGTAAAGCATGGTGGTGGAAACATCATGCTTTGGGGCTGTTTCTCTGCAAAGGGGCCAGGACGACTGATCCGGGTACATGAAAGAATGAATGGGGCCATGTATCGTGAGATTTTGAGTGCAAACCTCCTTCCATCAGCAAGGGCATTGAAGATGAAATGTGGCTGGGTCTTTCAACATGACAATGATCCAAAGCACACCGCCAGGGCAACGAAGGAGTGGCTTCGTAAGAAGCATTTCAAGGTCCTGGAGTGGCCTAGCCAGTCTCCAGATCTCAACCCTATAGAAAACCTTTGGAGGGAGTTGAAAGTCCGTGTTGCCAAGCGAAAAGCCAAAAACATCACTGCTCTAGAGGAGATCTGCATGGAGGAATGGGCCAACATACCAACAACAGTGTGTGGCAACCTTGTGAAGACTTACAGAAAATGTTTGACCTCTGTCATTGCCAACAAAGGATGTATTACAAAGTATTGAGATGAAATTTTGTTTCTGACCAAATACTTATTTTCCACCATAATATGCAAATAAAATGATAAAAAAACAGACAATGTGATTTTCTGGATTTTTTTTTCTCAGTTTGTCTCCCATAGTTGAGGTCTACCTATGATGTAAATTACAGACGCCTCTCATCTTTTTAAGTGGTGGAACTTGCACTATTGCTGACTGACTAAATACTTTTTTGCCCCACTGTATTTAAATTCTTATGTACCGTATATACGGTAGAATTTTTCTGCATGGAAAATCCGCATTACCTGTGACTTCTTTGGGTAGACTTCATTAACCCCTTCACGACATATGACGTAAACATACGTCACATCCCTGCCAAGCCCGCATCTTTCTCCGCACCTGATTTAATCGACTGTTGTGTGCCTTTAACAGCTGCGGGTGGAGCCGTGTTGTTAAATTCTGCTGTCAATCTCTCACAGCAGCATTTACATGCAATCGCGGGGTGCCGATGGGTTTCCAAGACAGTCCGAGATCTGCTGAAGATCCCCGTGCCTGTCATTACGGTCCTTCTGTGAATGTCAGCTTGTGGCTGACGTTCATAGGAGATTTCTGCTGTATGTAGCAGTGCACTGCTATGTATAGCGCAAGGGATCAGACAATCATAGCTTCAAGTCCCCTAAGGGGACTATAAAATTCAGTAAAAGAAAAATTAAATATGAAAGGAAATTAACACAAAAGTTCCAATCACCCCCTTTTGCCCCATTAAAAATAAAATAATTAAAAAAAATACACATATTTGGTAACACTGCATTCATAAAAGCTCAATCAAAATATAAAGTTACCGTATATACGAGAATTTCAACCCATTTTTTTAGGCTGAAATTGCCCCTCTCGGCTTTTACGCGAGTCATACCCAGGGTTCGGCAGGGGAGGGGGAGCGGCAGCTGTGTAATAATACTCACCTGCTCCTGGCGTGGTCCCTGGTTCCCCGGCACCTTCTCCCTGTATTGAGTGGTCACATGGTACCGCTCATTACAGTAATGAATATGGATCCCACTCCACTCCCATAGGGGTGGAGCTGCATATTCATTACTGTAATGAGTGGTACCATGTGACCGCTCAATACAGGAAGAAGCTGCTGGGGAACCAGGGACCGCGCCAGGAGCAGGTGAGTATAACGCAGTGTGCGATAGTCACCTGCTCCCCATTCCACCGCCGCCGGCCGCTGCTGCGTCTTCCCCGTCCTCTGCACTGACGCTCAGGTCAGAGGGCGCGCGATGACGCGATTAGTGTGCGCGCCGCCCTCTGCCTGAACGTCGGTGCAGGTGAATATAGCAAGTGACGGGGGCCTGAGCGACGAGAGGTGAGTATGTGATTTTTTTTTTTAATCGCAGCAACAGCATATGGGGCAAATATCTACATGGAGCATCTTATGGGGCCATAATCAATGTTTGTGCAGCTTTATATGGGGCAAATATCTTTATGGAGCATCTTATGGGGCCATTATCAACGTTTGTGCAGCATTATATGGGGCAAATGTCTGTATAGAACATCTTATGGGGCCATAATCAGCATTTGTGCAGCATTATATGGGGGATATTTTAATATGGAGCATCTTATGGGGCCCATCATAAACTGTATGGAGCATTATATGGGGCTCCTGATTCAATATGGATATTCAAAAACACTTAACCTACTGATGTCTCAATTAATTTTACTTTTATTGGTATCTATTTGTATTTTTGACATTTATCAGTAGCTGCTGCATTTTCCACCCTAGGCTTATACTCGAGTCATTAAGTTTTCCCAGTTTTTTGTGGCAAAATTAGGGGTCTCGGCTTATACTCGGGTCGGCTTATACTCAAGTATATACGGTAAATTAATCTGATTGGTAAATGGCGTAACGAGAAAAAAATCAAAATGCCAGAATAACTGGTTTTTGACCGCCGCAACATTGCAATAAAATGTAATAAGAGGCGATCAAAACATCATATCTACCCCAAAATGGTATCAGTAAAAACATCAGGCACGGAGCGCAAAAAATAAGCCTTCACCCAGCCCCAGATCCTGAAAAATGAAAACATTACAGCGAGTCTCAGAAAATGGCAATAAAAGCCCCCCAATTTTTTTTTTTCTTTACAAGTTCTTGAATTTTTTTTCCACCACTTAAATAACAAAAAACTATACATGTTTGTTATCTGTGTACTCGAACTGACCTAAGGAATCATACTGTTAGGTCAGTTTTACCATATAGTGAACATGGTAAATAAGAAACTAAAAAAAAAAAATATTTTTGCAATTTCACTGCACTTGGAATTTTTTTTTCTCGTTTTCCAGTACACTGTTTGGCAGAATGAATGGTGTTATTCAAAAGTACAACTCGCTCTGCAAAAAAGCAAGCCCTCATATAGCTATATTGACCAAAAAATTGAAAAGTTAAGGCTCTGGGAAAAAGGTGAGGAAAAAACAAAAACGAAAAAAAAGGAAAATCGTCATGTCATGAAAGGGTTAAGGAGTAAAATCTGTAGCAAAATCACTATGTTGGTAGTATATGTAAATTTTGCAGCTGATTAGCCATGTTGTTGCTCTTTGTAATAAATGGGAAAACTTTTTTTTTTAAAAGAGCATACCACCGACATTACCTGGATTTTCAAAGTGAGTACACCTGCCTCATTGGGTCTAAAACACGTCTTTAATATAGCAGGCAGTTTGTAATGTGAAATCTGGTGATAGATCCTATTTAACTTCAGTATATGGAATTATTGCTGGACGTAGATGTCTATGTACGTACTAGGATTTCATCCATCCTATGTCTCGTTATAATTGTAGACTCGGCCAAAGATCTGTGCATTCGTTGCGAAGAGAAGAAATTTTCAGTAATCACTTTTGAAAAATACGGAGGAAAAGCATCGAGCAAAAACTGGAAGAAATCTATTCAATGTGAAGAAATCAAATTGGAATGTTTATTTAAGGTAGAAGTCATTTTGCATTTTTGGAAAAAGCTGTTATATAATTCTGCGTCTTATGAGGTCATAGTAAGACCTCACTTTTACTACAAGTATTATTACTAGTATGCATGGCCGACTGTGATTAAATAAGTGATAAAGGAGTAAGCTGCTGCCAGAAAACTCTAGCGGTAGCTCATCTTGAAAGGATGGGGCATATTGAAACCAACTGCCTGATCACTCATTCTAGACTTTCTAGAGGCTCCCATATACTTTAGCCAGTCTAATACATATGGCCATCTAAAAGCGGTATTCCTATCTCAACCATTCGTGGGTCTCCATGTGATATCCACAGGTGTTTGGAGCCACAGAAACGGTGTAGCTCCGCCGACTCTGCTAGAAGCGGCTGATCGGCTTGTGACATCAACATTAGCAGAGCTGCAGAGCTCAGCTGCCTGCAGCACCGTCAATGTGACGTGAGTACTGCAAACAGCAGATACTAGGAGCGGTCACCATGACTTACGCTGGACTTGGGCAGGGTTCTAAAAGGAGACAACCCCGTTAACTCCAGTATTTACTGACTTGTTGATCAGACCACAGGGTGTAAAGTTGCCCTTTAATTTTGAATGTAATGTAATCTCTGACATAATATACAAGGTGCGATCCTTGATGCTTCTTGTCAACATGACGGGTACATTCCAGTTAGGGTGACCATATGACAAAAGGTGATGGCACAGCACACTGGACTTGCCAGAAGCCACGTGGAACAGTGAGGACCTGGACAACAGGCTAGTAAATTAGTGGAAGCCACAGAGCCAGGAGTAAAGACAAACAGAGAGCAGATGATACAGCAGGTCGAAAACATGATATCAATGGAGGCTGAGGAAACCACAGGAGTTTCCAGAGATAAGTGAAGCATGATGTGAACAGGCTCCAAACAACAGTCCATAAGGCCTCATTCAGACGTCAGACCGATTTTTGCAGATGAGAAAATAATCAGTGTTTTTGATTAGATTTATCAGATTTTTTTACAATAATAATTGCATCAGTTTTTCTTATTTTGAAAAAAAAAGAGTTTTTTCAAGCCTCTCCAATCAAACAGTCCTTGAAAAAAGGACAGCACACACATGGCAGCAGACTGCTGATATTTTTTTTCCCTTACGGACCCATAGACTTGCATTGCAGAGATTGATCCGAAACTTGTACCAAAATCGCACATGTCTCCGAGATCTTGTGCGGACCACTCTGCCCACAAAAATACAAGAACATGTGAACAGCACCTTAGACTATAACGAGTACACGTTATATCCATGAAGAACACAAATAAAACTTGTACATGAAAAACTGATGTAAGGAGATGGACATGTTGCCCACGTTTCCCCCATGGTCAACAAATGTGTTTCCGTAATGTGAACTGTGCTATACATTAATGGTGTTAATGTGTGTTGTTTGACAGTAGGGAAAGTGAGAGTTGTGGGAATGGCTAAGCTGAAGGGACAGATTCCGTTTCGGACATCAGAAAAGGCTCAGAGTGTGCAGGTATGTTGTGAGCAGTGCTGCATGACGATGGTGTCCGTAATGAGAGCGGAGACAGAGGATAGCGAGAGCCTAGCGGAGAGTAAGAGAGAGAGGCGATCGATAGGAGATTGGTCTTGGGTCAGGAATCCTAGCGGTACGGCTCACAGGTAACGGGCCTAGACAGGACAGAGTACTTAAGGTGAAGAGAGTGCCCCTGGAGGAAGTTCCAGAATGTCAGAGACCGAGGAGATAAGTATTGGCCATACTGGCACAAGTCTTGTTCTCGCACCTTTTTAGCCCACTGGGCAAAACGTTTGTGCCAAACTTTTACTGTAGAAGATAATCAGCCTTGTCACTTTTCATTAACAGGCTGGAATCCTAAAACCTCCCATTTGGACAAGAAAAATGTAAGTGAACCTTAAGTGATTTGCTCCAGTTTTTAACCCAATAAAATTAAGAAATGATGTACAGAATGCAATCCTAGGCATGTCAGAATATGTCGTAATTGGGGGGAGGGGATTCATGAGAATCACTATAACGAAGGTTATTCCAAGTGCGTGTCTGCAGATCTCCCAGTAAGATGTGAATGGTGCTCCTATACCAAGACTTTAAAAGGAGCTGTGATGCCTATGGGGCCACACACCTATCTTGTGGCATTGAGTATCCAGGGTCTAATTGCGTGTGCATCCCCTATAGCTACACCCCCAGGCCACACTGATTTAATCATCTTACATGTCTGCAGAATTGTTATATATTGTTGGGATTCGATTCCGGGGTAGCTGCTTGGGTTTTTGTTATTCTCCGTATCTCTCCTCTAATATCTCACATTTCCTGCCTTAAGTCACTCCGGAGTATGGGATTCGATTCCAGGGTAGCAGCAAGGGCTTCTTTCATGCTCCGTAGTTCTCCTCTAATTTCTCGCATTTTCTGCTGTAATTCATGGGCCCAGTCTGGTTCAGCATCGAGCACCCCAGAGGCGGTTACTTCTTGACTTTGGACCATACCAGCCACAGTCGGGGCCTCTTGTTCTTGGACATTAGCTTCTGCTCCGACCTCGAGGAAGCTCATGTTGGGATTGTAGCGTAAACGTTCTTTCAGGGCCTGCCTCATGTAAGTGTCTCTCAGGCCTGCAACCAACTGATCTCTCAAAGCTTCATTCAGGGCACCTTGGCCGCCATATTGTTTCTTGGTGATCTGGGCCGTTACCTCCTGCAGAGTGTTCACGAATTGAGTAACTCTCTCCCTCTCGCTGAACCCAAAGAAAGAGGAGAGTGTGTAAATTATTTAAAATCGGTGATGTGTCAGTGAATGTCTTCTAAAAGTTGATCACTTTATCTACCGTATCACGCTCTAGTGGTTGCCTAACATGACTGTCTGTCAGGCTCTCCATCCAAATTCAACAAGGCTAACTCTGTAAGGCAGGTGTGATAGGGTACATACCTAACATACTTCTCAGACCTTCAACCCAGACGTTCATCATTACATTGTCACCTGTAAATTTTTGTATATTGCTGAGCATAGATTTGAAGGGAATGCCTCCATTGGTGGGTCCGGTTTCAGATTGATCCACTCTTTCTGCACTAGATTGTTGCATCCTGTGATTACACCAAATGTCATGCAAGGGATCTGAACACAACAGTGGAGACGACAGGCGGGATCAACAGTCTACTTTATTTAAGAACAATATTCACAGTATCATTTACGGGCAATTACATGCATAGAGATATGTTGGTTAGTACATGACAAGAGATATCTCCTCGAGATTAGACCAGTTCAGAGTTTACAATCCAACCTTGGTCTAAGCAGGAAGAGGACAAACGCCGTATTTAGCAGAAACAGTCTCTATAACACCCTTGCAACTTTACGGGCCCTGATAAAGTCTAATAACGCTTTCTGGGGCACTTCAGCGTCAGTCAGACCCCATTTCATCTGCAGGTTCTCCTCTGCCCACACCGAAACAATGTGTCTGCTCAAAATAGCGGCCCGTCCCACACGTCTCCCTTGTCCTCCTGCCCAGGTTCGGGTCTCTGGCCAGTTATCCCCAGGGCTTCTTCGGTACCTGACCACCGTCGAGTGTCACCTCAGTCAGTATTGATGGGGGCTAGTCCTAGGCTGTTGACCAACGTCATCTGTCAGCCTTGACCAGTGTAATTCGGGTCCTTGGTGCTTGACCATCGTCGTCTAAGTCTGGGCTTTACTGGTACCCACGGCTGCTGGAGCTGCAGTAGGACCAACTGTCGCTTCACTTGGCGGCCTCTTCTTGGCCAGGCCTTTTATATTTAATCACCGCGACACAGGTGTCAGCTGACCTAGTGCCGTCCTTTAAACTCTTCCCCTATGAACCATGTATTTCCTTCTTGGTTCCTGCTAACAGAATTCTCTTTTTTTGCCTTTGTGGTTAAAAAAGAGCAAGTCATTGGTCTAAGTATTTCAGTATATATAACAAGCAATTCTGCAGGTTCAATGCCCCTATAGGGGAAAAAAGTAACAAAAAAAAAATAAATTTGAATTGCCCCCTTTCACTCATCCAAAAATAAAGGAATGATAGAAGCATCTTATCTGTATCTTGTTCTATCACAATGTCCGCAAAAGCCTGAACTATCAAAGTATACAATAATTGAACTCGTAAGTTAAACACTAAGCAGAAAAAAACCCCTATAATGCCAGAATTGACGTTTATTTGGGTTGCTGTCCTTAAAAAGGCAACAAAAATATTGCAGGCACCCCAAAATGGTGCCAATAAAAGCTGCAGCTCCTCACATAGCTCCATCAACGGAAAAATAAAAATTCTATGAATTCTAGAAAATGCCGACACAAGACAATTTATTTATTTATTTTTTACAACTTTTAATTTGAAGGCACCAAAATAATAATAATAATAATAATAATAAAATAAGTTTGGAATTGTACTGACCTGGGGAATAGTGTCGTTTTTTTTTTTCATTTTTGGATGTGCCATTTTATTTTTAGTTTTGTTTTTTTGGAATTCATTATGCAATTTTATTTTTTTTTTAAATTTTTTTCCACCATTTTGCCCCACTAGGATTTTTTTTTTCCAATACATTATATGGTAACGTGAATGGTGTCATTCAAATCTAGAAATCGTCCCACAAAAAAAAAAAAAAAATAAATCCCATGCCTTCACTTGACTATGTCAATGAAAAATTTAATAAGTTGTGGCTTTTGGAAGAAGAAGAGGAGGAAAAAAAATTAAAAGGGAGACTAAAATGTCAGAACAATTGTTACATTTGCCGTATCGCGTGATACTGACTGATTTATATATAATATATATCTTTTGTATCTATCCAGGAAACCTTTCATGAGAGAGAATGCAACATAAAAAGATGGCGGACCACAGTCTTGGCGCAACCACGTGGGACGTTTTGAGATGAGAAAAATGATAACCAGCAACTACTTAATAGAGATTTTATGTCTAAAATAATAAATCTCATAGAATTTCTAAAAATATATTTTTAATAACTGAAAAGATGTATATGCAGAGTATTTCTTTTGAATATTGAAAAAGATTTTTATAGTCCATGTCTTGTTTATTTTATATTTCTGTCTGCAGCACCTTTACTGTGAGCATGTCCTGTTTCTTTTATATTTTTGTCTGCAGCACCTTAAGGCTATGTTCACACTTTGCGGTTTTTGCTGCGGATCCGCAGCGGTTTTGACGCTGCGGATCCACAGCAGTTTTCCATGCAGGGTACAGTACAATGTTACCCTATGGAAAACAAAAACCGCTGTGCCCACATTGCGGAAAATCCCGGAAAAAAACGCACGGAATTGCTGCGGAAAAAAAGAAGGAGCATGTCACTTCTTTCTGCGGATTCCGCAGCGGTTTTCAACATGCACCAATAGGAAAGTGCTGTTGAAAACCCGCAGAAGAAACCGCAGGAAAATCCGCAGTGAAAACCGCAGCGGTTTTGCACTGCGGTTTTTCCAAATCCGCAGCGGAAAAATACGCACCAAAATCCGCAAAGTGTGAACAAGGCCTTACTGTTTCACAGCAGCATTGAAGGGTTTGTCCGGAGCCCCTCATTTCCGCCTTATTTATGATGCATGCACACTACTGATTGTGCACCCATTCTTGCAGGCATCTGTAGACGCGACATCCTTGGCACTGTTCACACCTTCTGATGCCGAGATGAGGAACCCCGCACAACCAGGACCATTTGGAACATTCCCTAAAAAAATTTTAAGTTTCCTTTATTTTTATTTCTGTTACAAAGCACTGTTTTGATGTTCGCCACCCAAAAACCTCTCAATTTCCTATTCCCACCACTAGGGGGCGATATGTAAAAAATAAAAATAAACATTTCTTTGTCAATAATAATAATAATAATATATATGGCCAGTTCTGGTAAAAGGAAGCAGATATTTTTTTTATTATATTCGTGCAGGGGAAAAATAATTGTATATAGGCTGTAAATGTGGAACAGAGATTTTTGTTTTTTTTTTAGTACGTTTTTGTACGCTTGTTTAATATATAACACCTCATTTATCATGCTGTGCTTCGTAGTATGAATGTGTTCTGTTTTGCAGGTCGCTTTGGAATACATTACTGTCTTGCAATTTTTATCTGGGTTGTTTAGTATTCCATTTTTTGTTGTGTAATTTATAAAGTTTTTTTTTATTATAAGACATCGGTGTGCGGAATTTTATTTCAGATTTTGAGTCCACTTTGCATTAAAGGTGTTTTATGCTTTAAAAAATATAAATAATTATGCTCTGTCAACAAGTTAGATGAGAAAAGAATAATGGCGGTGGAGCTGACAACTGGGACCCCCCTTCATCATGAAAATCGGGACTCATAAAGTTCCCTGTGTGAATGGAGATAGTAGTGAGCATGTGTGACCACTTACAGTTGAAGTTTACATCCACTTTTTAAAAAGACACGTCTGCATGTTTTTCTCAAAATCTGACATGAAATCAGAATAAACCTTTCCCGTTTTAGGTCAATTAGGATTACCATCATTTTCTCCATCGCCACATTGGGGGACACAGGACCGTGGGTGTATGCTGCTGCCACTAGGAGGCTCACACTAAGTAAATACAAAAAGGGTTAGCTCCTCCTCTGCAGTATACACCGCCCACTGGCTCCGGATAATACCAGTTCTTGCTTAGTGTCCGTAGGAGGCACACTGCGTCTGTTTTTTCCAAACGTTCTTATTTTTATTTTTATATTTTAACTTTGCGCAAGAGGATGAAAGGGGCGACAGACCCTTTTAAGGGGGCCGATCTCCCCCGAAACATCAACAGGCGAGCACGGCGAGTTTACTCCCCGTACCCTCTCCTGCGACGTGGGATGTACGGCCGAGGACTAGCCCTGTGAAATCCTAGGGGAGCGAACCCTTAGGATACACAGAGGCCACCTTCCATAGGCACAGTCCGGCAGCCCTCCCTCTGCTCCACCACTGAAGAACAGCGGAGCTGCAAGGAGCTTCCCAGTCCCTCTCCACCTCCTCAAGAGGGCGGTGGATCGAGGTTGACTGCATCTCCCCCCATACCCCACCTGAAGAGGATCTTAAGCGGTAAGTCTACTGGGGTGGGGTGGGGGGCTCCCGAGCGCACCGCGGGCTCGGCTGCATCTTGCGGCCGGGCACCGCTAATTTAGTCCCCGGCTTCGGCCTCAGCTAGGCCGCGTTCCGCCCACAGCGCGCGTCACGCGTGACGGCCCACCCACAGGTTCAGCGCTTCTCGCACACTGCGAGAAGCGCCCCCCCAAACTCTGGGCGGCCATCTTGGGACGAGGAGCCTCAACGCCACCTTCTTCCCCCGGTCTCAGTGCGGCATCTGGACACAGGACCTGGGTAGGTGCGCTGCATGCTGAGGGTGCCCCACAGCCCTGCACGGAGGTTAACAGACAACATGTCTCTGCCTAAACACAAAAAGTCCGCAAAAACACATACAGTGTTCTTCACTTCTTGCACCTCCTGTCAGGCTGCACTACCAAGCGGGCATACTTCTCCGCTCTGTAGTGCTTGTGCCCCTAAATGCGCTCCGGAGTCCCCCGCCGCAAACGAGCCCGCGGTGACCAGTCCCCCTGAGTGGGCTTTGTCACTTTCGCCATCTATGGCTTCTTCGACTAAAGCTATTGAGTCACTCCAGGATCTAACCAGGAGCAGGACCACTAATCCGCCTATTCAGGAAGCTTCCCCTATGGCTGCAGAATCTTCAGCCTGCAGGGGCCGCTCTCATTCTAAGCACAAGCGGCCATCTAGGAAGCACGTCCGTAGCTCGTCCCCCAGGCCCTCTGGTGCCTCGGCATTCGTTAGCTCCGCTTCCCGCTCTCGCTCCCCAGGCACCTCTTCCGACCAGGACTCTGATCCTGAGTCTGATGGGCCTCTAGATCAGAGCACTATAGATAGTCTCATTGAGGCCATCAACCAGTCCCTTCAGGTTGATGAGGAACCGGCGACCTCCAGTACGGATAATTCGGTGTCCTTCAAAAGGACAAAACGTACTCACAGGGTGTTTGCCAATCACCCGGAGTTCCAGGACATAGTCCAGCAACATAGGGAGCGTCCAGACAAACGCTTTCAGGGCCAGAGATCTCTGGAGTCCAAATATCCTTTTTCTCCTGATCACCGAAAACAATGGACAGAATCCCTTCCTGTGGATCCTCCTGTCTCACGTTTGTCCTCTAAAAGTATCCTATCCGTACCAGATGGATCTTCTATCAAAGATCCCACAGACCGCCTAGTTGACAGTCTTGCCCGTTCAACTTTTGAGGCTTCAGGCTCGGCACTCTTTCCCTCCTTCACTGCTACCTAGGTAGCCAAAGCCGTGACTTGTTGGGCAGACTCTCTGCATAACAGTGACCTTCCTTCTGACATAGCGGAGCTAGCAAATCAAATTTCCTTTGACGATTACTTAGTAAAAGCTTCCCTGGACGCGGCGAACTGCTCTGCACTTACGGCTTCAAATGCTGTGGCGATTAGGAGAGCGCTATGCCTGAGGAACTGGCGAGCTGACTCCGTATCTAAAAAGTCCCTCACGTCTCTGCCATATCTCAGCGGCCGTATTTTTGGTGAAAAGCTGGACAAACTGATTTCAGACGCTACGGGGGGAAAAAGTACTTCCCTTCCCCAGCAGAGATTCAGGCAACCGTTCCGACGACAACCACAGGCTCGTTTTCGGCCCTATCGTGGAACTTACGCATGGCATTCCTCAGCCCGTTCCCCTGGTTCGGGGCGCCGTGCCGGCAGAGACATAAGCCCTCAGGCTTCATACAGGCCCAACCATTCCTGAAGGGGCCGCTCCACACAGTCTAGGTCCAGGGGGTCCAGACCCCAACCATCTTCTTCTAAATGACTTGCAATCTCGTCCGGACGACACCAGCAAAGGATGGCAGACGCCTTCTCTTGTTTCGTCATGCCTGGCTCGCAGTCGTTCACGACGAGTGGGTCATGGATCTGGTGTCCTCCGGTTACAGTATCGATTTTTCCTCTCTCCCTCCAACCCGGTTTTTCGCTTCCCGCCCTCCCGAAGCGGGAGTGCACGCTCGAGCTTTTTCCCAGGCCATCCAGTCGCTCCGACAAGACAGAGTGATTGTCCCTGTCCCAGAGGATGAAAGATTCTGCGGTTTTTATTCAAATCTGTTTATGGTCCCCAAAAAGGATGGAACAGTAAGGCTCATCCTGGACCTAAAGCTCTTGAACAGATTTGTCAAAGTCCGTAATTTCAGGATGGAATCTCTCCGTTCCGTCATTGCCTCAATGGAACATGGCGAATTCTTAGGATCCATCGACATCCGGGATGCGTACCTCCACATCCCAATCTTCCCACCTCATCAAAGGTTTCTCCGCTTCGCCATCGGAGAGGAACATTTTCAGTTCACGGCCTTGCCTTTCGGCCTCGCCACCACCCCCAGAGTTTTCACAAAAGTCATTGCGACGGTCATGGCCATTCTGCATTCTCGGGGTCTAGTCGTGCTTCCCTACCTAGACGACTTACTGGTCAAAGGCCCATACTTCCAAGCCTGCGAGGAGTGCGTATGCATTTCCTTGGATACTCTTTCTCGGCTGGACTGGTTGATCGATTTAAAAGTAATCTCCTGTTCCAGCTCAACGGATTTCCTTCCTGGGCATGACCCTGGACACCTTCCTAGGGTTGGTGCTTCTTCCTCGGGTCAAGGTCCTGGCTCTTCAACAGGGGGTGTGGAAGCTTCTTCAGCTGTCCCCCTCTTCCATCCGTTTCGGCATGAGGATTCTCGGGAAGATGATGGCCCCAATGGAGGCGATTCCATTTGCGCAACTACACCTCCGTCCCCTCCAGCACGCTCTGCTGGACGCATGGGACGGGAGCCCGTTTTCCCTTGACCGATTGTGTCCTCTCTCCCCTCGGGTCAAGCACTCCAATGGTGGATGCTCCGATCCTCTCTTCTCCAAGGGAGGTCCTTCCTCCCAGTCCATTGGCTGGTGGTCACTACCAATGCCAGCCTCCTAGGCTGGGGAGCGGTCTTTCGCCATCACACTGCACAGGGAACCTGGACTCATCACGAGTCTCGTCTTCCAATCAATATCCTGGAGATACGTGCGATTCGGCTGTCCCGAAAGCGGTTCCATCATCTCCTAGCAGGCCGCCCCATCCGTATCCAGTCAGACAATGCCACAGCTCAGCTGTGGCTTATATAAATCATCAGGGGAGCACCCGCAGCAGAGCTGCAATGCGCGAGGTAGAGCACATCCTTCGCTGGGCCGAACACAATCACTCGGTCATATCGGCCGCTCACATTCCAGGAGTGGAGAATTGGGCCACGGATTTCCTCAGCCGGCAAGGCCTTGCCTCAGGAGAGTGGTCTCTCCATCAGGACGTATTCCAACAAATCTGCCTTCGTTGGGGTACTCCGGACGTAGACTTGATGGCTTCCTGGTTCAATGCCAAGGTACCTCAGTTTGTGGCCCGGTCCCGGGATCCCAGAGCAATCGGGGTGGACGCGCTAGTCCTTCCTTGGAGTCAGTTTTGCCTTCCTTACCTGTTTCCCCCCTGCCCCTGCTTCCCAGAGTCATCAGGAAGATCAGGGCAGAGGGTGTCCCGGTAATTCTCATCACCCCGGATTGGCCCCACCGAGCGTGGTAAGCAGAGCTGGTCCAGCTCATCGCAGACGTTCCTTGGCGCCTACCAGATCGTCCAGATCTACTTTCTCAGGGCCCGATCTACCACCAGAACTCAGGGGCCCTGTGTTTGACGGCTTGGCCGTTGAATCCTGGGTTCTGACTCAAGCGGGTTTTTCCCATGAGGTAGTTTCCACCTTCATCAATGCCCAAAAGCCGGTGTCATCGCGCATCTACCATCGGACCTGGAGGATCTTCTTTGATTGGTACAGAAGCAGAGGTCGCCCTCTGATGGTTTTCAACATCCCTATCCTCCTGGATTTCCTCCAATCCGGTCTGCACTTGGGGCTTTCGCCGAGTTCCCTTAAAGGGCAGGTCTTGACCTTGTCAGTCCTTTTCCAACGAAAAATTGCTTCCAAACCTCAGGTCAGAACATTCTTTCAGGGAGTCTCTCACGTGGTGCCTCCCTACAAAGCTTGGGACCTTAATCTGGTCCTAGGTGTCCTGCAGGAATCTCCCTTCAAGCTGTTGCAGGACATCTCTCTACCTCTCCTTTCTTGGAAGGTGGCCTTTCTCGTCACTATTACCTCGATCAGACAAGTTTCGGAGTTGGCTGCTCTTTCCTGTCAGACGCCGTTCCTTACGTTCCACCGGGACAAGGTGGTTCTCAGACCGTCCCCTACTTTCCTCCCAAAGGTCGTGTCTTCCTTCCACCTCAATGAGGATATCATACTTCCATCTCTTTGCCCCACTCCAACGCACCGTGTGGAGAAGGCTCTTCACCCCTTGGATCTTGTTAAAGCTCTCAGGAAGTACGTGTCCAGGACCGCATCTTTTCGACAGACGGATGCTCTGTTTGTGCTCCCGGCGGGAGACTGGAAGGGACTGGCTGCTTCTAAGTCGACAATCGCCAGATGGATTCGGTCGACTATTCAAGAGGCTTATCGTGTCAGAGGCAAGCCTATCCCTGCGGGCCTCAGGGCACACTCCACTCGGTCGGCGGGTGCTTCCTGGGCCATTCGGAATCAAGCATCTGCAGAGCAGGTTTGCAAAGCTGCAACCTGGTCTAGCCTGCACACCTTTTCAAAGCATTACAATGCCATACTCAGGCATCTTCAGATGCTGGCCTGGGTAGGCGTATTCTGCAGGCAGCAGTAGCGCACCTGTAGACAGCAGGTGCCATAAGTTTACACTGTTGGGTTGTTATTTCCCACCCAGGGACTGCTTTTGGACGTCCCACGGTCCTGTGTCCCCCAATGTGGCAATGGAGGAATAGGGATTTTTGTGTACTCACCATAAAATCCTTTTCTCCGAGCCACTCATTGGGGGACACAGCACTTACCCTTGTTTTGGCTTGTTGCCTATGATAAGTGTTTTAGTCTCTGACATGTTGTTCCTACGGTTACATTTTGTTTATCTCCTACTGCTTTGCTATGAACTGGTATTATCCGGAGCCAGTGGGCGGTGTATACTGCAGAGGAGGAGCTAACCCTTTTTGGATTTACTTAGTGTCAGCCTCCTAGTGCCAGCAGCATACACCCATGGTCCTGTGTCCCCCAATGAGTGGGTCGGAGAAAAGGATTTTACGGTAAGTACACAAAAATCCCTATATCAATATTTGCCAAATGCCAGAATAATGAGAGAATGTTTTAAGGCATTTTTATTATTGCAAAGTCAAAAGTTTACATACACTAAGATTACTATGCCTTTAAACAATTCTGGACTTCCCATATGATGATGTCATGTGTTTGGAAGCTTCTGTAATTAGACACACCTATGGATGTATTTTAATGCACACCTGAAACATACTGCTTCTTTGTGTAGCATCATGGGAAAGTCTAAAGAAATCAGCCAAGATGTCAGAAAGAGAATTGTGGACTTGCACAAGTCTGGCTCATCCTTGGGTACAAATTCAAGATGCCTGAAGGTGCCTCGTTCATCTGCACAAACAATTATATGCAAGTACAAACAAGATGGGAATGTCCAGCCAACATACCGGTCAGGAAGAATTGTTCTGTGTCCCAGAGATGAAGGTGCTTCAGTCCGACATGTGCATATCAACCCGAGGACCAAAGCAAAAGACCTTGTGTAGATGATGGCGAAAGCTAGTATGATTGTTTCAACATCCACAGTGAAACGAGTACTGTATCAAGATGGGCTGAAAGGCCACTCTGCCAGGAAGAAGCCATTACTTCAAAAGAAACATAAAAAAACAAGACTAATGTTTGCAAATGCACACAGGAATAAAGACCTTAATTTTTGGAGATGTCCTGTGGAGTGATGAAACTAAAATTGAACTTTTTGGGCATAATGACCATCGTTATGTTTGGAGGGAAAAGGGAGAGGCTTGAAAGCCTAAGAACATCATAACAACTGTGAAACACAGGGTGGCAGCATCATGTTGTGGGGTTGTTTTGCTGCAGGAGTGACTGGTGCACTTCACAAAATAGATGGGATCATGAGAAAAGAAGATTATGTGGCAATACTGAAGCAACATCTCAAGACAACAGCCAAGAAGCTAAAGCTTAGGGGGAAATGGACAATGACCCAAAGCATACTATCAAAATGGTAACAAAGTAGCTTAAGGATAACAAAGTCAATGTTTTGGAGTGGCCATCACAAAGACCTGATCTTAGCCCTATTGAAAATGTACCGTATTTTTCGGACTATAAGACGCACCGTACCACAAGACGCACCCCAAATTTGTGGTGAAAATTGCAGAAAAAAAGATTTTTTTATAAGATGGGGGTCCGTCTTATTGTCCGAAAATAAGATCTCTTACCTGAGGGCAGGCAGTGGCAGAGCAGGGTCACAGAAAGCATGGTGGTGGCAGAGGTGAGGTGATGCTGAGGTGCGGTGGGCGGAACGGCGTGCACCTGAGCAGGGTCCCATCCTGCTTAGGTGGGCGACGCCATGGCCTGGTGTCCATGGGGAGGTTGTGGCAGTGCTGTGGCGGCGGCAGATGTGCGGTCACTTCCTCAGGTGGTGGCGGCCAGGGTCCCTTCCACATTTGAGGTGATGCCGCGGCCCGGTATTGAAGGAGAGCAGCAGAGCTGGGTGAGTCACGGTTTTCCCAGTGGCGGCGGCCATCTTCCTGAGGCCGCGCGTGCACAGATTCAGTACTCTGCTTACCAGGGCTTCAGGAAAATGGTCGCTGCGATCTCAATCTGCACACGCGCGGCCTCCCGCTGCCATTTTCCTGAAGCCCCAGGAAGCAGAAAACTCAATCTGCGCACGCGCGGCCTCAGGAAGATGGCATCCGCCACCGGAAAAGCCGTAACTCATCCAGCTCTGCTGCTCTCCTTCAATACCAGGCCACGGCGTCACCGCAAATGTGGAAGGGACCCTGCTCACGCCATACCGCTCACTGCGCCACATCATCCCCGCACCTCTGTCACTGCCACAATGCCGGTAAGCCTGCATTCCAACTATAAGACGCACCCCCCATTTTCCTCACAATTTTTTTGGGGAAAAAATGCGTCTTATAGTCGGAAAAATACGGTATGTGAAAAGGCCGGTGCGAGCAAGGCGACCTACAAATCTGGATCAGTTACACCAGTTTTGTCAGGAGGAATGGGCCCAAATTCCGACCAACTATTGTGAGAAACTTGTGGAAGGAAATCACAAACGTTTGACCGAAGTCATTCAGGTTCAGGGCAATGATACCAAATACTAATGAAATGTATGTAAACTTTTGATTTTGCAGTAATAAAAATGCCTTAACACATTCTCTCTCTGTCTCATTATTCTGGCATTTGGCAAATATTAATAATTATGGTAATCCTAAATGATCTAAAATGGGAAAGGTTTATTCTGATTTAATGTCAGATATTGAGAAAAACCTGCAGATGTGTCTTTTTATATAGTGGATGGAAGCTTCTGGTTTCAACTGTTTTTTATAGTTTATAGCGAGTGGTGGTTGTATGGAACGCCTGCCAGGGCAATAGGGTACTCGGTACCGGGTCCGATCGCACTTAAAGGGGATGTCACGGTGGCTGCGACCCGGTTCGTGGCCCTGGGCACCCAATTAAAGGGAAAGGTCTTTTAAGGGGATTTGTATTAAAGTTTGTGTTCGTGACGCCACCTGTGGTTCTCGGTCAAAAGGGACCGACGCTGCTTAAAAGGTTCCTCTGGGGTGATGTTACTGCAGCAAAGATGGTGACGCCTCCCACAGGTGAAGCAGGGTCCCCAGGGCTCCCGATGTGCTGGGCAGAGATGGTTTATGCCGGCAAATAAATGGAGGACAGAGTTGTAACGTCTTTACCTGGTTTACTGATGGTAGCAGTCCACAGTCTAGGGTACCAGAAGCAGGTTACCTGTATGATGATCAGTGTGAGCCTTTTTATAGGGTTTCTATCACGACCCGGGCTCCTAGTATACTGCTGCACCTTCAGGTGTGGGTGCGGGCAAATTACATAAAGTCCTGTGCCCTCCGGTGCTGCCATGTGCCCTGAGTACAACAGAGCCTCGGGCTCCCGGTTCCCGCTCTTCGGCTCTGAGGGTGCTGGGTCGCAGTTCCCCTCTGAGCCCCTTTCCTTCTCCTGTTGCTTCTTTGCTCTGATGCTTCACTACATTCAACCCCTCGGGTTCACTTACCTTCCTGGAACTGCAGCTCAGTCCTGGCTGCACTGCTCCGCTGTCTGCTCTCCACTCCTCTCCCTTCACTGTCTGCTCCAGACTGAACTAACTCCTCCTCCAGACCAGAACACTTAAAGCTGGGGAAGCTCCCCTGAATCCGGGTTCAGAGCTTCCCCTTCTGGCCTGGATTCAGAATGTGTTGCATGTAGGTGCGTTACCTGGTAAAGGGAATCCTCCTTGCCTCCAAGTATGATATCGCCCTCCCAGAAAGGAAGGCAACATCACTGTAACAGCCGGTTACCTGGGGTGTTACATATAGATGCTCCCTTCCACATGATTCACAAAAGTGACTTTCTCTCTCCATATTCATGATCAGTGGGGCTACCAGCAGCTGGTCCCTCAACAATCATCTATTCTGTGGATAGGTGATAAATATTGTGTACGGAACAGCCCCCTAAATAGGGTTCACCAGAAATGTAATAAAATGGCACCCGTCACATGATTCAAACGGCAGTTGTCCTAGTCACGTTTCAGGATAGGCTGTAGTCTGAAGTAACCCAGCTCCTCAGACATATGTCTCCACTAACAGAGAAGCAGTATAATAAGCACATAAGTACGTATGCTTATTATAGATATAGCTCCTGACAGGGAACCTAGTGGATTCCTAAAGGGAACCTGAAAATGGATACATGCTGCCCAAACAACGACCATAAATTTCAGCCAATTTTGGAATGTTTACTGTGATATTTCCGAGAAAAACCTATTGTAAAAGCCGCCGGGGACCAAGCAGTACAGGAGACTGGATACACAGACAGGTTCCCGGCGGCTTCTTGCCTCACACTGCCCTTTTAGTGTTGTGTATAGGGAGAAACCACTGTGGACCGAGATACATGGGAGACTTCTTGGACAGATGGATCTGCACAACTAATATTGTGAGTGGTTTTTCTAAATTCATCACAAAATGCCACCTTCACTGACTACTGAAGTCTCAGCACTAGCTCCCATCATGGCTGCTAACCACTTAGATGCTGCTGTCAACCACTGATGAGCCTTTAAATGGCCTCCGTGCCAGGGTAATGGGACCAATGAGTTATCATGGAAGCTGGGGGCCTGCTAAAGGGTCTATGTTGCTGCCATCTCATGTATTTGACTGGGCTTCATACGAGAACATTAGTTACACTATATACTGCAATACTATAGTATGGCACTATATATATATATATATATATATATATATATATATATATATACACACATATATATATATACACACATATATATATATATATATATATATATATATATATATATATATATATATATAGTATGCGCTGTCAAATGATCTGAGGTTCAGGTACTAGCCTAGGGAGACAAAAAAATATACTGTAAAAAAAAAAAAGTTTTAAGTATATAAAATTTTAAATTATTCTCACTTTCCAAATTAAAAAATAATAATAATAACAAAAAAATTTGCATCATAGAATCCATAAATGTTTGCGCTATCAAAATTACATATTTTTACCATCCTGGAAAAAAAAGTAGTTTTTCAGTTGCCACACTCCCAATCCCCTCCCCTACAAAAGCATTCACAAGCTATTGAAATTTCATATGTACCCAAAAAGGTATTAATAAAAAAATACAGTTTTTTTCCACTTTTAGAGACATGGTGCGCAAATATTTCTTTGAGCTCAGTGATTGGTTGGTGCGTTTGTGTGAGCGGTCAATGAAATGTCATCACTGCAGCCAAAATACTGTGATCGAGGTAGTGCGGAGATCGGACGCTGGAACCAGGAAGGCAACACCGATCTAATTTTACACTCCATTATAGGAAACTCTTGAGGTCCACATTTAGGAGGGGGTCCCACTGTGCTGTTTTTATGGCCGAGTCCTCCTTCTACTATGGCTGTCAGAAAGTCTAATGCTGGCTGAAGACGAGAGTATGAAAAATTGTCCGCTTTTCATCCAAAAAAATTGGACGATTTTCATCCAAAAAAATTGGACGATTTTCAACTAATTTTAATCAGATTTTCATCCATGTGCCATCTGTGTGTCCATTTTATAATGTGTGTGTGTGATGCTGTTGTAGCGCCCCCCCCCCCACTGCCGCAGGGCCGAGGGGTACCCGGTACCGGGCCTCTGAGTCTCTGCTCTGGGGTTGTCACGGTGGCTAGACCCGGTCCGTGACCCTGCTGAGGGGCGCACAATGATAGATGTGGATGGTGCGGTGTAGCGCCGGTCGCAGTTAATAACGAGGACACCAGGTTGCAGTCTCTTTACCTCTTTACTGAAGGCTTCAGGTGTCCAATCCAGGGCACTGTTAACCGGGCTGTCTGAGACCGGCCGGTCCGAAGACACATCAGGAGTCCCCTTCACAGGTGGGAATCAGCGTCTACCTTCTAGCGCTTATGTGTTGTAGTCCTTCCCTGCTGAGCACCCCGGGATAGTCCTCACAACTGCTTCTGTCTGTCTCTGATGCTCGTTCTCTCCGTCCCCCAGATGATATGGCTAGGATGCACCCGTATGACGGGGTAGGCCTGGAGGTATTCTGGGACTCTAGAGTCGCCCCTCTCCCACAGCTGCCTCCGTTGTCTGCTTAGGTGTTTTAGTGAGACAGCCAACCTATAATTGGCTGTCCGGCCGTGGTTTGAAGTAATGCTTGTAGTCTCTTACTTGCTCGGCGTTCCGGCCACCGACTGTTGCCCCTCAGAAGGATGTTGCCTCGATCTTACAGCACGACTCCTTCTGGTTCTATTACTTCTTTGCTGTATCCCCGTTGCTCACTGGTTTGTGCTATTCTTAGGAGTCTGCCAGGATCCCATCCCTGACAGGTCCTCTCACTAGCTCTTCCCAGTTACTTCTCCCTGTCTTCCTGTCCAACCCCCAGTTTTACCAGAGTGTGAGGAGTGGCCTACTAGATAGAACCACTCCCCCTGGTGGCCGGAGTGTGAAGTGTAATGTGAGTGTTACCTGGTCAGAGAAACTCCTTTAGTGCAATCAGACGTAACATCACTCCCCTTAGTGGCAGAGCGACGTTACTGCAACGACCAGGACTCTGGGGCGCTGCACTCCCCCCCGGTTAAATCCAGTACTCCCGGACTGGAAAAATAAGAACAACAATACATGTTAACAGGAAAACACACACAACATTTTGAAAGATTATACACAATTAAACATAACATTGCTTCCCTCTATGGGAGGTGAGGACTCTTGAACGTTGCGAAAGTTAGGTCATGCACAGTTTATGACTCTCAGTTCAGTGGTTGAAACAGCAGGGACCCCGGGTAAACAAAGGGGTCCCCCTTTTGAAAGTTTTTGAGCAATTCACCGTCCATTACTCTATTGTCCATTTTACAACCTGTAACAAAAGATATGTACACAAACATTTTCAACTACATAGCAGCCCATATTAATACCTCCAAGTTTTGTAGCGGAGGGGAGTTTGATTCTGAGTGCTGCGCGTGGACCTTCGCAGCGCAGGGGTTGCTACTGGCCTAGCCGGGCCCACTATGCTTGCTACCGCTGGTGTAGTGTACTGCCTCCTAGCTACACTTCTAGTGAGTCTGGGTAGCACGGGCAGGCTAGAGCTCTCAGGGCTGCTACTAGCAACAGTGGGTACGGCAGGCTCGCCGATAGCAGAGGGAGGATCCGCCAGTTCAACGGTCGGCACAGCATCTTCAGGTAGGGCTTGTTGAGGTTGCGGGGCCGGATGATCTGGTACCACCATTGTTTCTGGTGGGTCCGGCTGTTGAAACGTTAGAACAGGTACCACGATGGCCTGATTTATCTGAGTCCAGGACTGGGGAAAGTCACCAAGGACGGTATGGATCATCTTCTCCTTTTCCACTGGCGGGGAGATTCCTGGGGCCGTGTCCCTCTCTCTCAACTTATCGGAGCAGACCTTAAGGTGATCCCTGGATACCGCTGTCGAGGTCTCCCCTCTGTCCTTGCTGATGAGACAGACCTTCGTGTTGTCGAAATCAGATGGTAGGATGGTATACGGTTCTGCTTCCCATTGGTCATCGAGCTTGTGTAGTCTCCTCTTTCGTTTAAGTACTTGCTCACCAGGTGACAGGGGAATCGCAGGAGCGTGCTGGTTGTAGTCCCTTTCTTGTTTTTGCCTAGCCTGGGCGAGACTTCTTTCCACGCACTCCTGTACTTTGCGGTACCTTCGCTGCCTTTCTGCATCCCAATCTGCATCCGGCGAGGTATCTTCGGGGACTAGGACCCCCATGTCCAGATCAACGGGTAACTGGCTAGGCCTTCCCCTCATTAGGTACGCTGGAGTACAGTTGGTGGAATTTACTGGGATGTGATTGTAGATATCCACCAAGTCAGGCAACTTTGTCGGCCACAGGTTCCGTTCCTCTACGGGCAAGGTCTTCAATAAGTCGATCACCACCTGGTTCATCTTTTCGCACATCCCATTGGTTTGAGGGTGGTACGGCGTGGTTCGGATCTTCTTACACCCGTACAGTTGGCAGAACTCTTGGAACACTTCTGCTTCGAATGCTGGTCCCTGATCAGTCAGTACCTTCTCCGGGTAGCCATGGGGCCTACAAAAGTACTGCTGGAAGGCCTTGGCGGCAGTCCTGGCCGTTAGATCCTTGACAGGTACAACCACCAGAAATCTGGAGTAGTGATCTACGATGGTAAGAGCATAGATATAGCCGGACCGGCTAGGTGTCAACTTCACATGATCCAGCGCGACCAGTTCGAGCGGCCGTTTGGTGATGATAGGCTGCAGGGGAGCCCTTTGGCTGCCACGGTCCTTCCTGCGCAGGCTACATGGACCGCACTCCCGACACCACTTCTCAATGGCTCTCTTCATGCCAATCCAATAGAACCTCCCTCGGAGTAGCCTCTCTAGCTTCCTCCATCCGAAGTGTCCGGCTCCATCGTGGTAGGCTCCCAGAACCATGGGCGCATCTCGCCTTGGCACCACTATCTGCCACACCAATTCATGAGTACGTGGGTCGATGCTCCTCCTGCACAGCTTGCCATCATGGATAAACAGTTTGCTTCTCCCCTTCCACAGCTGTTGGGTTTCTTGTGGATCATCTGGGCCGGGATGCAACCCTGCCTGCGTCAAGAGCTCTTTCACCCGACGGACCGCAGGGTCACCATCCTGAGTTTCCGCCCATCCGTGATGGGGCAGGGGATTCAGCGTGGCATCCGGTTGGTTCCTGTGCCTGTTCTTCACATGATGAGAGTTCTGAGTGGCTCTGGGGCGATGGAATGAAGGCAGCTCCACCTCTTCAAGTGCCTCCGGGTCTTCTCCCGTTTCTGGCAAATTGGGCATTCGGGACAAGGCATCGGCATTGGCATTCTTGTGTCCTGCCCGGTACTTGATGGTGAAATCGTAGTTGGACAGCCGGGCCATCCACCGCTGTTCCAAGGCCCCAAGTTTGGCAGTATCCAGATGCGTTAGCGGATTGTTATCCGTGAAGACGGTGAATTTCGCGGAGGCCAGGTAGTGTTTGAACCTCTCTGTCACTGCCCAGACGATGGCAAGGAATTCCAGCTTAAAGGAACTGTAGTTATCAGGGTTTCTTTCCGTGGGACGGAGTTTCCTGCTGGCGTAAGCGATCACCCTTTCTTTGCCTTTCTGGACCTGGGACAGCACGGCTCCTAATCCCACATTGCTGGCATCTGTGTACAGCACAAACGGTTGGTCGTATTCGGGGTAAGCCAGTACCTCTTCTCCCGTCAGTGCCAACTTCAAACAAGTGAAGGATCCCTCCAGCTCCTCGTTCCAATCAAAGGGGGTGCTCCTCCCCTTGGTCCTTTTTGGTTGGCCCACCAACAGGTTTTGCAAGGGTGCGGCCTTCTTGGTAAAGTCCTTAATGAACCTCCGGTAATAGCCTACCAGCCCGACGAACTGCCGGACTTCGTGAAGGTCACTGGGCTTTGGCCAGTCCTTGATCACCGTGACCTTGTCGGGGTCTGGGGCCACTCCTTCAGCGCTCACCACATGGCCCAGGTACTGCACTTTAGGTTTCAGCAGATGACACTTGGACGGTTTCACCTTTAAGCCAAAGTTGGACAGGGCTTCAAACACCTCGGCCAGGTGCTTCAGATGGTCTTCGTAGGTCTTAGAGAAGACAATGACATCATCCAAATACAGCAGCACGGTTTCGAAGTTCATGTGTCCCAGGCAGCACTCCATCATCCTCTGGAACGTCCCAGGGGCATTGCACAATCCGAAGGGCATGTAGTTGAATTCGCAGAGTCCCATCGGCGTCGTGAAGGCTGTCTTCTCTTTGTCCGCCTCCGCCACGGGAACCTGCCAGTACCCACTGGTGAGATCTAAGGTGGAGAAGTAGTTAGCGGATTTTAAAGCAGCCAGAGACTCCTCTATCCTGGGCAGTGGGTATGCATCTTTATGTGTAATGCGGTTCAACTGATTGTAATCAACGCACATCCTCATGGTGCCATCTTTCTTTTTAACAAGGACTAACGGAGCTGCCCAGGGGCTACAACTGTCTCTCACCACCCCAGCCTCCTTCATTTCTCGCAACATGTCCTTGGCACACTGGTAATGAGCTGGGGGTACAGGGCGGTATCTCTCTTTTATGGGCCGGTGATCTCCCGTGGGGATGTGATGTTGGATCCCTTTCACTTGTCCAAAATCTAGGGGGTGTTTGCTAAATACCCGCTCGTACTCGTGAACCACCCTGTAGGCCCCCTGTTTCTGATGGGATGGGGTGGAGTCAGTGCCCACATGCAATTCCCGACACCAATCTTTCGAGTGCCCTGCAGAACCGTTGCCCTCCGCCACGTCTGACGGGACCAAGGGTTCAAGTGTCTGTATCACACTATTATTGACAGTAAACAGTTTGGCGAGCGTGGCATACTTGGTGAGATGAACCTCTTCCTCCCCGCAATTGAGGACACGGACGGGCACCCTCCCCTGGCGGACGTCGACCACCCCCCGGGCCGTCAGAATAGTAGGCCTATTGTCTGAATATATGGGTTCTACCAAGGCCTGGTAATCCTTTCCCCTGAGGCCTATGGCTGCCCGACACCATATTAACATTTCACTCCTGGGGGGTATCGCGATGGGGTTTGAATCACGCACAGTGACACGACCAATCTCACCACCAGTCAGCTCTACCTGCTGTCTCTGCATCAGAGCTTTGATTTCTTTTTGCAGGGCACGTTGTTCGCTGCGGCCAGCGGTTTCTGCCACCTGTTGCAACAAAACAATAACTTCTGCAAGACAATTTTCTATAACATTAGTACCAAGAGTCATCATGGGATTACATTCTCGGCGATCAATATCAACAATCACAATCCCTTGGGCTTTCAATTCCACCCGCCCCACTTTGATAGTGGCCTCTTTATACCCCACTTGTGGCAATGGCTGACCATTACTGGCTATTATGGTGAAATCGTCATCGGGGCCACGAGTAATATCGGTGTCCTCCCAATACCGTTTATAGAGGACATAAGGCATAGTCGTCACCTGAGAACCAGTGTCCAGCAAAGCATTCAGGGGGATGCCGTCAACCACCACAGGAAGAACTGGTCGCCCTTCAATTTGGCTCTCCAATGCTGTGGGCCTGACCGTCCTACTCCTGGGGGTTGGCCCTTCGCCCCAGGGGTTGCTCGTTTAAAGGACAGTACCTTGCAAAGTGGCCCACCTGATGACAGCGGCATTAGATGGGTCGTCCATCCTCATGGAAGCGATCGTTGGATCGGCCTCTGGTTGGCGGGGTCCTCCTCTGTCGCGTCCAAGGAACATTCTCCGGTCTGGAGGTCAGCTGGATCTTCTCCTTGGGGGCCTCCTGTAGGGACTGCACCGTCCGGGCCAGGGCAGCAACGCTCTTGGTTAGCTCCTGCATCTGGAGGCGGAGTCCTGCAGGGGAGTCGTCCTCTAGGCTCTGGCCGTCGGCCTCGGCGGCGACTGGGGCATCCGACGCCACCTCCTGGTGGTATGTGAGAGCGGGACGCCTGGGAGGTGCTGCACGGCTAGGCTGTCGCTCCTGCCATGCCTGGATAGCTTTATCCTTGAATTGCGCAAAAGTCAAGTCTGGATTTTGCATGGCCAGGAAGTGCAGTTGACCCCTTTGGTGGCTGCACAGGAGCCCTTCAATGAACCGTTCTTTCAGGAGTTTATCCTCATCTTGCACGCTGTCGGGGTCACTCTGCTTAATGGCCCGCAGCGCCTCCTGGAGATTAAGGGCATAGTCCCGTAAGCTATCCTGCGGTCTCTGTTTGCATACATAGAAAGTCAATTTAATCTCTGTAGCAGTGCGGGTATCAAAGGTGGCTTTAAGCTTTGCAAAAACCTGCTGTGCCGTTTCCTTATCCGCGGCGGGCCAGGACTTCATTTCTCTCAGAGCCGCCCCAAAGAGTTGGCCGGTTATCATATGAACCTTCTGAGGCTCTGTCAGGGGATAGAACTTGATCAGGCTGCAGATTCCTTCTTTAAAGTCAGTGAATGTATGTGACTCCCTGGAATATCGTGGGAGCCAGGCCGCTCCGGGCAGGTACGGCATAGAGAAGGGCATTATGGCTTTTGTGTTAGTGCCAGCGTCTGACTGGCTGAGGGGGGCAGCGGGTTCTGCGGCAACCGGTGGTTGTATTAGGGCCGCGGCTTCGCCCGCAGCGGGGCCCGGAGGTGCCCCTGCGTCCCCGGCTGCGGCCTCCTCCTCCGCTCCTCCCGACTCGGACATGACTGGCCCCTCCTCCACTAACCTGCTGGAGTTCAGAGTTCCTCTTCCGGGATTGGCACGTTACCGCGCTTTCTCGTTCCGCGCTTCTTTTGGCCGGTTCCGCCCACGAAGCTAAGGCTCCTCCCTCCGTGCACGGCAATGCTAATCGTGGCGGGAACTCTTGGCGGCAATTGGCAACACACAGTCTTTGCAATAAAGTACAGTCCAAGCACAGTAAATCACAGTTCCAAGGCACACATGACCTGATTGTTCAGGCTTAAGTAGATCCTGTTCGTGACGCCAAGTTGTAGCGCCCCCCCCCCACTGCCGCAGGGCCGAGGGGTACCCGGTACCGGGCCTCTGAGTCTCTGCTCTGGGGTTGTCACGGTGGCTAGACCCGGTCCGTGACCCTGCTGAGGGGCGCACAATGATAGATGTGGATGGTGCGGTGTAGCGCCGGTCGCAGTTAATAATGAGGACACCAGGTTGCAGTCTCTTTACCTCTTTACTGAAGGCTTCAGGTGTCCAATCCAGGGCACTGTTAACCGGGCTGTCTGAGACCGGCCGGTCCGAAGACACATCAGGAGTCCCTTTCACAGGTGGGAATCAGCGTCTACCTTCTAGCGCTTATGTGTTGTAGTCCTTCCCTGCTGAGCTCCCGGGATAGCCCTCACAACTGCTTCTGTCTGTCTCTGATGCTCGTTCTCTCCGTCCCCCAGATGATATGGCTAGGACGCACCCGTATGACGGGGTAGGCCTGGAGGTATTCTGGGACTCTAGAGTCGCCCCTCTCCCACAGCTGCCTCCGTTGTCTGCTTAGGTGTTTTAGTGAGACAGCCAACCTATAATTGGCTGTCCGGCCGTGGTTTGAAGTAATGCTTGTAGTCTCTTACTTGCTCGGCGTTCCGGCCACCGACTGTTGCCCCTCAGAAGGATGTTGCCTCGATCTTACAGCACGACTCCTTCTGGTTCTATCACTTCTTTGCTGTATCCCCGTTGCTCACTGGTTTGTGCTATTCTTAGGAGTCTGCCAGGATCCCATCCCTGACAGGTCCTCTCACTAGCTCTTCCCAGTTACTTCTCCCGGTCTTCCTGTCCAACCCCCAGTTTTACCAGAGTGTGAGGAGTGGCCTACTAGATAGAACCACTCCCCCTGGTGGCCGGAGTGTGAAGTGTAGTGTGAGTGTTACCTGGTCAGGTGAACTCCTTTAGTGCAATCAGACGTAACATCACTCCCCTTAGCGGCAGAGCGACGTTACTGCAACGACCAGGACTCTGGGGTGCTGCACTGTGAGCGATCCATTTTCATACATTGAAAAATGTAAGTGATAAAATATGGTTTCCTAGGTTTATAATAGAAATGTATCGGTAAAAATCAGATTCTACACGCATGTTCTGTGTGGGATCTGATTTTTTTTTTTTAACCCACCCATAGAGCAGAAGCTATTTTCAGGAAAGCTGGACTTGCTGAAAAAGAAGGAATGAAAATTGCTGGATTAATCAACAACCATCTTAAATACGCAGATGATACAACATTGATCGTCAGCCCTTCCTTCTATCTACACTTGTTGCTGAGTTTCAAGATGGAGAGCTTGAACATGGGACTGCTACTCAATACAAAGAGGACAAAGATACTGACTACTGCCAGGTACAACGGGAACACATTTGAGATGGACGGCGACGAACTGGATGTTGTTCGATGAGGACTGTTGCCTATTCGGATCAATGATCACTCAAGATTCAACGACGACACCGGAAGTCAATAGGAGAATAGCTATGGGCAAATCCACAAAAAAGTCAATGGACAAGGTCTACAAATCGAGGAACATTTCACTGGCGATGAAGACGTTGCTCATACATAGTCTGGTCTTTTCAGTGGTAACATACAGATGCAAAACCTGAATGACAGAGAGGCCTGCTCAGTTTGGAAGTTAGAGGGGCTGCTGCACTCTGTGATTGGCTGCAGTAGTCAGCTGCCTAAAAAAATTGTGTAATCCGTGAAGCATCCAATGACGTGTTCTTCTTGTCACCGACCGTCATCGCAAGCAATGATGATGGAGGAGGTAGCAACAGCAGACACTTCCACCCCCTGACGTGTCAGAGTATCGGGCGTGATGTCATTACAGAGCGCCCGCTGTTCTAAGATGTGCAGAGCTTCACACCACACGCTCAGCGCACCACACGCTCAGCGGTCCAGAGCATCGGGTAGGACAAGGAGAGCTGAGTATTGTATTTATCTTTCTTAATCAATGATTGGTGTCCATAATAGACTATGGAGGACCATGAGGGTGCAGTATATTGTATGGAGGACCATGGATGGGTGCATAATACTATATGGAAGATTATGATGAGCATATTATATTATGTGGAAGGTTATTTGGATATTATATATTATACTGTATACAAGCAATTATACAGTGTGAAGGTTTTTATGGGGTCCATGATACTGTGGTGAGGGCCATTTTACTATTTTGAGGGCTAGTGCTGGCCTTTATACAGCGTGGGGCTATTATACTACATGGAGGGCTGTGGGGCTTACAATTGGGGGATCATACTGTGTTCAGGTCACCATACTTTGCCTTGGGAGTTGAGGTGGGGTACAGTAGGGTCATTATCCTGTGCATGTAGAAGCCAATGTGGAGGACTTCACCATAGGGGTATCATACTGTGGCAATGAAAGAGGAATCTAGGACTTCAGCAGGATGAAAATTACTATGAAAAGGCTAGAAAGTTGTGAGATATGACCTTCTGTGACCCTGACAATTTTTGGGGGAGGGGTGGGGACATGATTTCTATGTACACCCCTGCTTACATGGCCATATTGACTGAAAAATAAAAAAGTTGGCGTGGAGAGGAGTGAACATTCATTTCACTTTAATAGTGGGCAGTGCCCGTTGCTTCCTGTCTGACACAGCGCAGCTGGGTGACGTCATCTTTAAGCGCGTAGATATTTCAGACAGAAAGCTGCCGGTGACAAAGATGTTTCTGGGATGTGCTGCGGCGGCGGGGAACGTTCGGAGAGGTGAGTGTTGCTGTGTGTCTGTTTGCGTGCGTGTGTATGCAGTGCGGTGCTTTGTGTGTGTATGCGGTGCGGTGCTTTGTGTGTGTATGCAGTGTGGTGCGGTGCTTTGTGTGTGTTCATGTGTTTGTGTGCGATGCAGTGCTTTGTGTGTGACAGAGCAGTGCAGAGCTGTGTGCGCGGTACCGTGTGTGTATTGGAGATTGGCAATGATGTGGGTGATGGAGAGAGCAGTGATGGGGTGGTGGGGGAGAAGGTAATGTTGATGGTGGTGGAAAGGACGATGGGGGGAGGCAATGATGGAGGTGGTGGAATGGGCAATGATGGGGTAGTGGGGGAGAAAGCAATGACGGAGGTGGTGGAAAGGGCAATGATGGGGTGGAGGGGGAGAACAATGATGTAGGTGGAGGGGGCTGCATTATTCTCTCAGGGGCTATGACATACTATATGAAGGGGGCAGCATTATGCCTTATGGGGGGCTGCATTATACCTTATGAGGGGGTTGCATTATACTCTGAGGAAGCTACATTATATTCTGTGGTGGGCTGCATTATACCCTATGTGGGTGCTACATTATATTCTATGTGGGGGGCTGCATTATACGTTATGAGGGGGTTGCATTATATTTTGTGGGGTGCTGCATTATACCCTATGAAGGGGGGCTGCTTTATATTCTATGGAGGCTGCATTATATTCCATGAGGGGGGCTACATTACATTTTATGAAGGGGGCTACACTATATTCTATGAGGGGGTTACATTATATTCTATGAGGGGGCTACCCCAACCCCCCAAAAAAAAGTCCCCATTGGTTGACATCCCCTTTAAAGCTAAAGCTAGTACTCTCGACTTTAGCAGTGAAGGTAGTAGTGTGGAGAAAGATCTCTCTTTGTGCAGCGGCTTCATTGTATGTAATGCAGATCTTGGGGAAAAAACTAAGATGCACTGGAAAAAAAATATAAAAAAGATTCTGAAATACAGAGATAAGAAAATGAAATGGAGACAAAAAGCTGCTCAGACAGTGAGGATAAGGACTGAGGAGGGAGCGCTGCAGACGGTGAGGGTAAGGACTGAGGAGGGAGCGCTGCAGACGGCGAGGGTAAGGACTGAGGAGGGAGCGCTGCAGACGGCGAGGATAAGGACTGGGGAGGGAGCGCTGCAGACGGCGAGGATAAGGACTGAGGAGGGAGCGCTGCAGACGGCGAGGATAAGGACGGAGGAGGGAGCGCTGCAGACGGCGAGGATAAGGACTGAGGAGGCAGCGCTGCAGACGGCGAGGATAAGGACTGAGGAGGGAGCGCTGCAGACGGCGAGGATAAGGACTGAGGAGGGAGCGCTGCAGACGGCGAGGATAAGGACTGAGGAGGGAGCGCTGCAGACGGCGAGGATAAGGACTGAGGAGGGAGCGCTGCAGACGGCGAGGATAAGGACTGAGGAGGGAGCGCTGCAGACGGCGAGGATAAGGACTGAGGAGGGAGCGCTGCAGACGGCGAGGATAAGGACGGAGGAGGGAGCGCTGCAGACGGCGAGGATAAGGACTGAGGAGGCAGCGCTGCAGACGGCGAGGATAAGGACTGAGGAGGGAGCGCTGCAGACGGCGAGGATAAGGACTGAGGAGGGAGCGCTGCAGACGGCGAGGATAAGGACGGAGGAGGGAGCGCTGCAGACGGCGAGGATAAGGACTGAGGAGGGAGCGCTGCAGACGGCGAGGATAAGGACTGAGGAGGCAGCGCTGCAGACGGCGAGGATAAGGACGGAGGAGGGAGCGCTGCAGACGGTGAGGATAAGGACGGAGGAGGGAGCGCTGCAGACGGTGAGGATAAGGACTGAGGAGGGAGCGCTGCAGACGGTGAGGATAAGGACTGCAGCCAGGGATGTAGCCAGCTTTTATATTGCAGGGAATCACATGAGCTGTCATCTCAGGCCCCGCCCACTCTCCAGCCTATCACTGCGCGTCCTCCCTCTCAACTTCATATCTGACATTTCAACTCCTCTACAACCTCTCTTGACTAGGTTGGCAGCATGACCTTGTTCCTTCTGCGCACGCGCAACACCATAGTCCTGGCGTCTCATTGGCTGAAGTATAATTTTGCAAGTTAGGTTGTGATGCGGCTTGTCCTCTGCGTGCAGTGCGCGTGAGTGCTAAGAGGGTCAGACATGGCGTCCAGGGGTCTGCGGATACTGGGGCACAACCTGAGCACAGCGCTGCGGACACACAGGGCGCCGCTCCGGTAAGAAGGAAGACACATTGCCCGCTGTAGTCGCCTTACTAGCGTGCTTATTCTTTCTCCGCTATGCTTGTAGTGCACGGAGGCATGCTGGGAATGGTAGTTCTCCGGGGTCAAGTCACATATAACTGTGCTGCTCACCTGTTGTTTTCTTTTTAGTCTTACATAGGACTGCGGTGTACAGAAGAGTGAAGGGCGATTACAAGCTCAGCTCTGCTACATCTGCACCGCCATTGTATAGCTATGACCCATTTATTTGTAAAAAAAAATAGAAACTTTTTTTTAAACAGTAAAATGTTAAAGAAATTTGCATCCCCCCTTTCCATTTGCCGAGTCCCCGACCGCGCGCCCCCTCCGCCGAGAGTCCCCGACCGCGCGCCCCCTCCGCCGAGAGTCCCCGACCGCGCGCCCCCTCCGCCGAGAGTCCCCGACCGCGCGCCCCCTCCGCCGAGAGTCCCCGACCGCGCGCCCCCTCCGCCGAGAGTCCCCGACCGCGCGCCCCCTCCGCCGAGAGTCCCCGACCGCGCGCCCCCTCCGCCGAGAGTCCCCGACCGCGCGTCCCCCTCCACTGCCGGACCTTCGCTATGATGGAGGCTGTATAGTATAGGCGCCCATGACGGCTCGCTCAGCTGCGTAGCCGCCTCGTTCATCATATGACCCCTCGTCCTTGGACGCTGCTAGTATCTGCTCGTAGTCTCTGCTTGTACAGGGTTGCATCATCCCTCTGTTTTGGCCGTTTCCTCACTTTTCTTTGAGCTCCAAGGATACAAACATTTGTGTAATATCCCAGTGTATTATGGCTTTATGGCCGGGCACTCACGGACATCACTATGGCCTATTAAATTCTATATAACCAATAACTGGAGAGCTAGGCCCATAATAAACTATGGCTACATTTTATATAGCTAATTTCCGGGGGTACCAAAGCATCCAATACATAATCTCATAATTACCACCAAATTAAATAATTATACTACAAAAGAGTATGTCAACTTATATCCAACCTTTATTATTAACAATCGCTTTACACAAAGACAAAAAAAACTAATTAAACCCCATAAAAGGAAAAATTGGGCAGTGTGGAGAAGATAATATATATTCATATATCAGTAAAATGGGGGCAAAGGGAAACATACAATGATCACAAACGCTAGGTATTACATAACCATATATAAATTATTAATATAACTAATGAGTGTACAGAGTGCTAGAGCCAAAAGTAACCAACCATGTACTTAATTAGAACAGTAAGAAAACTGTAAATTCCCTGCAATAGCATTTAGAATAATTAATAAAACAATATATTAGAGCCACCATATGCCGTTGTAAGTAGAAACCACACTACCCAGTAGCCCCGGCTCGTGTTTCGCGTGCAGCTTTGTCAGGGGGACCATAATATGTTTATAATAAAGGTTAGATATAATTTGATATACTCTGTTTTGGGGGTATACTGTCCTTTGGGAATCATTCCTGACTAATGATGGGTGAACACGAACAGTAAAGTTCGGGGTCTGTACCAGATGTCTAGTGTCAATGCAAGGACCCTGAACATGGACTCCGTATTCCTGTTCGGGTTCGTAAGCCCAAACAACACTTGCAGTACAGCCAATCAACAAGCTTTTCTGGTGTGGGCACTTCTTGCCCCATCATTGCTATGTCAAGTATTGGCATGGCTATGATTGGCTGGAGCATAGTGTAAAAATAAGAGATGTACGGTTCCCTCTTCTTTTTTTTTTTTTTTTTTTTTATTACAAGTGCAGGTAAAGCCGACAGTTGTAGGCAGCAGCCCTCGGCTGTCAGCTTTATCTCGGCTGGTTATCAAAACATAGGTGTCCCCATGCCATTTAAAAAAAAATTAAATAATTTTGAAAAACACATCGTGAGGTCTCCCCCATTTTTGTTAATCCGCCAAGCTAAAGCAGACAGCTGGGGGCCTGAAATTAATAGGCTGGGAAGGGGTCATGGATATTGGCCCCCTTTCAGACTAAAAACATCAGCCCTCAGCCCCCCCAGAAATGGCACATCTATTAGATGCACTGATTCTGGCGCTTTGCCGGACTCTTCCCATTTGACCTGGTACAGTGGTAGTGGGTTAATAGTTGTGGGATTGATGTCAGCTTTGTAGATACATTCTATCTGCACCGATACACTGTGCCAAACTAACAGAACATTACTAACCCCATAATCAAAAGAGAAAAAGGCACAATCACATAGAAAAGTCCTTTAATTGAACACTCCCTGACAGATACCCTCTTTTACGCATTTATTAGCATAAAATTAAAAATATGGAAGCCAACTAATCAGGTGTCCGCAGATAATCCATAATAATGAGGTCCCGTGACGATCACCCCAACTGTCTGCTTTCCCTCAGCTGGTTAGTAAAAATAAGGGGGACCTCATGCCAATTTTTACTTTCATGTATTAGTTAAATACATGTACAATACAATAAATACGCACTGCACTAATTATCTCACTGACATATTTCTTGTTATGCACATACACCGGCTGGAGAATACTCTCATCAGTGTACGCTTCCTCTCACTGCAATCAGCAAGATGACTCTTACATTGATGAGAGTAGTAGTCATCATCCACCGACACCTGAACGGCGGTAGCCTTTTCACCGCCGATCACAACTGCTGTCATCTGTGTGACTGCATGGGAACTGCAGCGTTGTGACTGGCGGTAAGTTTACCGATGATCAGAGCGCTGATCGGGCCCCCCATTCATTTCATTGGGGTTTGGGCACTGTTCTGGTACCCGAACCAAACCTTTTTTTTTTATTTTTTTTTTTATTAAGTTCGGCCGAACCCGATGGACTCGAACATGCACATTGTTACCAATAATTGGGAACATTACGGTACATACCTAAAAGGCGTAAGCAGTGCTCTGAGCTGAACGGCTCATACTCTGGGCCGATACATTCTATCTGCACCGATACACTGTGCCAAACTAACAGAACAAGACAGCAATATGCGCAGCAGAAGTATGCTCCCTGTAGATGATTGCCTAGACTTAGAGGGGTTGTCCGGCCTTGGGGTACAAGTGTGCAGTCACTCTATGTGACTGTAGACTTGAGTCCACACAGTACACACTGTGAGGATTCTCTAGTGCTGGTGCTGATTAGCATACTTTCTGCCACTTTCCCACTAGACGTGTACTTTTGTATTGAGCGAGGCTGCCCACTTCTAGTCGGCACATGCTCCCATGTAAGCAAATTGCATACTTGCGGCAAAGCGTCCTGTGTACAAAATATCGCTGTACCCCAACCATGAAAGATGGTAAAAATGGCTTTATTGAAAACGTAAGTGCTGAACAAAATAAAAACACATAAACAGTGACAACAGTCAAGGAAAGACAAGAGAATTGCCATATTTTTCAGACTATAAGACACACCTAGATTTTAGAGGCGGAAAATAGAAAAAAAAAATTGAAGCAAAAAATGTGGTCAATTCTGTACTGATATCTCCCATCCTGATATATATGTGTATGTATGTCCCAAATCCAGGTATGCGTGGCCTTCATCAGAAAAACATTAAACCAAATAAACCATTCTACTTACTTAAAGGGAACCTGTCACCCCCAAAATCGAAGGTGAGCTAAGCCCCCGATTGTATCCTGAAAGATGAGAAAAAGAGGTTAGATTATACTCACCCAGGGGTGGTGCCGATTCTGTTCTTGTCCGATGGGTGTCGCGGTCCGGGGCCTCCTATCTTCTTACGATGACGTACTCTTCTTTTCTTCACGCTGCGGCTCCTGCGCAGGCGTACTTTATCTCCCTGTTGAGGACAGAACAAAGTACTGCAGTGCGCAGGTGCTGGGCCTCTCTGACCTTTCCCGGTGCCTGCGCACTGTAGTACTTTGTTCTGCCCTCAACAGGGAGATAAAGTACGCCTGCGCCGGAGCCGCAGCGTGAAGACAAGAAGAGGACGTCATCGTAAGAAGATGGGAGGCCCCGGACCGCGACGCCCATCGGACAAGAACAGAACCGGGACCGCCCCTGGGTGAGTATAATCTAACCTCTTTTTCTCATCTTTCAGGATTCATCGGGGGCTTATCTACAGCATTACAGAATGCATTACAGAATGCTGTAGATAAGCCCCTGATGCCGGTGGGCTTAGCTCATCTTCGATTTTGGGGGTGACAGGTTCCCTTTAAATACAAGCATTTTTTTGCAACAATGGCCATTAATACTATAATGATGGGGTCAATCAATAACCCAGATTCTGCCTTTTTGTACATTAGGACGTGTCCACAGCTGATGTGCACAGCGGCTCAGCAGCCAAATAACCCGGAGAGCGAGGAGGAGAAGGGTAAAAAGCGAGGGGAGGAGAGCACAGAACAGCTGAGCGCAGAGAAGGCGAAGCTGGAAGATCAAGTGAAAGAGGTTACGGTGAGTAAATAAAAAGATCTGCAGAACCCTGGACCCTCCGCCATGTCTTTGGCCACCAGATCAGAGCCATGCAATCCTCCCAACTACCTGCATGATGTTGAATCTCCCGCACCTCTTCTGATTTGTAGGCCCTGCGCGATGTTTTGGGCGCTCCTACTAATCAGAAGAGGTTCCAGGGAAGCCAGCAGGTAGGAGAAAGTTCAGAGCTCTGGTCAATTTTGATCATCTCCATCATCAAGCTGTGGCTTTTTTGGCTGTTTTGAAACTACATATCCCAGCAGGTCCTGACAGGGGAGTACACCAGGTTTCTAACCCCTGTGTGTATTTTCTGTCTCTAGCGCCACCTTATAGCTAAATTCTTGTAATGTCAAACGAGCCATGACTTGTCGTCATTCTTGGGCGAAACAAGGATTAGACTTTGGATTTACAAATGACCGATCCTTTGTATGACACATACCCGGATGAGATTGCAGAGGCGGTCGGTGCAGTGATGGGCGATCACTGTTGCATCCAAGCCTACATGTTCCCTTTCGAGGCCGACAGTATGGCTGCCATGGTCACTCTGATTTTACCCCAGGGGTGAAGGTTCCTAATAATTGTCTTTGTCTCTCCAGGATAAATACAAGCGGGCCTTAGCAGATACAGAGAACCTGAGGCAAAGGAGCCAAAAAATGTTGGAAGATGCAAAATTGTACGGTGAGTAGCTAGCATCGTCTGTCACCCACACGGCCGGCCTTCGCTCACTTACCACTCTGACATTTATGGTACATCCTGTAGATACAATGGAGACCGATTATTATATTTTTATTTCCTTATATCTGAAGGAATACAAGGATTCTGCAAGGATTTACTGGAAGTGGCCGACATCTTGGAGAAAGCGACTCAGAGCGTCCCCAAGGAAGAAATCAAGGATCAAAACCCTCATCTGAAGAACCTCTACGAAGGGCTGGTGATGACTCAAGTCCAGATGCAAAAAGTTTTTACGAAGCATGGAATAGTCAAGCTCAATCCAGTGGGTGCAAAGTTTGATCCGTACGAGCACGAAGCCTTATTCCACAGCCCGGTGGAGGGCAAGGAGCCTGGCACAGTAGCCTTAGTCACTAAAGTGGGCTACAAGCTGCATGAACGTACATTGAGGCCGGCCCTGGTAGGAGTTGTAAAAGGAACATAAGTCCGTTTTTAATATCTACGTTGTACCGTCGCTAAGCAGAGGAGTATTTTATTACATCATTTGACCAATTCCATTCTAGAAATATTAACGCCTCTTCAAATTAGGCAGGGAAATGGTCAATGTCCCAGGAGTAAAGCTGATGAGTATCATATACCAGAACTGGGCTCTGCCAGCGGCGACTTTTACTGAGACTTGCATTCCAATATTGTGCTCCTATCGCACAGCGGATGATGCTGACGGACTGAATGTTGCATATAATTATGATAATGTCTGGTCAGTACGCTGCAGGGTTACCGCCTGTCTGTTCTCCTGCAGCGCGTGTTTCTTGGATATATTACCCGGAATAAATATTTTTCACAATATATAATTTATGAACAAGATGCTTACTCTGCCGTTCTCTAAAGTCCAATATCTACATAATTACGGGTGTAGACAGACGGCCGTATTTCTCGTGTGAGGAGCGCAGTGCACTGCACGGACTGGCCCGGCACCTCTCCTGACCTAAGCGTGAGATATTTCTATGCAGCTGTCATGCTCAGGTCAGGCGGGCCGACGGTGAGTCCGAGGATTGCGAAGTGATCCTCGCATGAGAAATACGGTCGTCTGCTTACCTCAGGTTACAATTTTGCACTGAGAAATTCCCTAATCTTTATAGTGATTACATCAATGCACAGAAGTAGATAAAGACATAATACACATTCAGGGCATTTTTTGTTTTTTTACTTAAAGGGGGTGTCTGTCACTAGGTCAAAAGTGATCTGGTTTTGCTCTCATTTTATTCCTGCTGCTCCCCCGAGTATTCTATTTTAGTGAGCATGGCTAATCGTGCAGTAATGCAGAGCAGCCTAAAGACACGCCCATGAGGATCCTGTGAGCCACACCCCAATGTTAATTTTTTTTAAACAGTAAATAAAAAGGCCCATTCATATAGTGTACTGGAAAACAGGAAAAAAAATTCCAAGTGTGTTGAAATTGCAAAAAAAAATGCAATTCCACAATTTCTTTTTTTATTTACCTTTTTTCACTATATGGTAAAACTGACCTAGAAGTAGGAGAAAAGTGGGGCGTGCAATATTATTCGGTCCCTTTAACTTAATACTTTGTTGCTCCACCTTTTTCTGCGATTACAGCTGCAAGTCGCTTGCGGTTTGTCTCTATCAGTTTTGTACATCGAGAGACTGAAATTCTTGCCCATTCTTCCTTGGCAAACAGCTCGAGCTCAGTGAGGTTTGATGGAGATTGTTTGTGAACAGCAGTTTTCAGCTCTTTCCACAGATTCTCGATTGGATTGAGGTCTGGACTTTGACTTGGCCATTCTAACACCTGGATATGTTTATTTGTGAAGCATTCCATTGTAGATTTTGCTTTATGTTTGGGATCATTGTCTTGTTGGAAGACAAATCTCCGTCCCAGTTTCAGGACTTTTGCAAACTCCAACAGGTTTTCTTCAAGAATGGTCCTGTATTAGGCTCCATCCATCTTCCCATCAATTTTAACCATCTTCCCTGTCCCTGCTGAAGAAAAGCAGGCCCAAACCATGATGCTGCCACCACCATGTTTGACAGGGGGGATGGTGTGGTCAGGGTGATGAGCTGTGTTGCCTTTACGCCAAAGACATCGTTTGGCATTGTTGCCAGAAAGTTCGATTTTGGTTTCATCTGACCAGAGCACCTTCTTCCACATGTTTGGTGTCTCCCAGGTGGCTTGTTGCAAACTTTAAGCACCACTTTTTATGGATATCTTTGAGAAATGGCTTTCTTCTTGCCACTCTTCCATAAAAGCCAGATTTGTGCAGTGTACAACTGATTGTTGTCCTATGGACAGACTGTCCCACCTCAGCTGTAGATCTCTGCAGATCATCCAGAGTGATCATGGGCCTCTTGGCTGCATCTCTGATCAGTCTTCTCCTTGTTTGAGATGAAAGTTTAGAGGGACGGCCGGGTCTTGGTAGATTTGCAGTGGTATGATACTCCTTCCATTTCAATATGATCGCTTGCACAGTGCTCCTTGGGATGTTTAAAGCTTTGGAAATCATTTTGTATCCAAATCCGGCTTTAAACTTCTCCACAACAGTATCACGGACCTGCCTGTTGTGTTCCTTGGTTTTCATGATGCTCTCTGTGCTTCAAACAGAACCCTGAGACTATCACAGAGCAGGAGCATTTATACGGAGACTTGATTACACACAGGTGGATTATATTTATCATCAAAAGGCATTTAGGACAACATTGGATCATTCAGAGATCCACAATGAACTTCTGGAGTGAAAGTAAAGGGGCTGAATAATGTTGCACGCCCCACTTTTCAGTTTTTGAATTTTCACAAAAATTTAAAATTACCAATAAATTTCGTTCAACTTCACAATTGTGTTCCACTTGTTGATTCTTCACCAAAAATGTACATTTGGTATCTTTGTTTAAAGCATGATATGTGGGAAAAGTTCCAGGGAGCCGAATACGTTCGCAAGGCACTGTATGTTACAAACAGAGTGATCTATTTCAAGTGTTTATTTCTGTTAATGTTGATGATGTTGAAATGTATGTTCAGTAACTGCACTCAATACTTGGTCGGGGCTCCTTTTTGCATCAATTACTGCATCAATGTGTCGTGGCATGGAGGCGATCAGCCTGTGGCACTGCTGAGGGGTTATGGAAGCCCATGTTGCTTTGATAGCAGCCTTCAGCTCGTCTGCATTGTTGGGTCTGGTGTCTCATCTTCCTCTTGACAATACCACATAGATTCTCTATGGAATTAAGGTCACACGAGTTTGCTGCCAATCAAGCACAGTGATACTGTTGTTTGTAAACCAGGTATTGGTACTTTTGGCAGTGTGGACAGGGGCCAAGTCGTGCAGGAGAATAAAATTTCCATCTCCAAAAAGCTTGTTGGCAGAGGGAAGCATGAAGTGCTCTAAAATGTCCTGGTAGACGGCTGCGCTGACTTTGGTCTTGATAAAACACAGCGGACCTACACCAGCAGATGACATGGCTCCCCAAACCATCACCTCCAGCAGCTTGGATTGTGGCCTCTCCACTCTTCCTCTAGACTCTGGGACCTTGATTTCCAAATGAAATGCAAAATTTACTTTCATCTGAAAACACCTTGGACCACTGACAACAGTCCAGTTCTTTTTCTCCTTGGCCCAGGTAATACGCTTCTCGTGTTGTCTATTGGTCATGAGTGGCCTGACACAAGGAGTGACACTTGTAGCCCATGTCCTGGATACGTCTGTGTGCGGTGGCTCTTGAAGCAATGACTCCAGCAGCAGTCCACTCCTTGTGAATTTCCCTCACATTTTTGATTGGCCTTTACTTAATAATCCTTTCAAGGCTGCGGTTATCCCGGCTGCTTGTGCACCTTTTTCTACCACACTTTTCTCTATCCCCATGATGGCACCACGGAGAGAGAGGGGTCCGCCCCCAGGGACAGGAAACCTACAGGTGAAAAAGGGCGTACCTCTCTCCCACATCAGTTGGTTTCCTGTCCCTGACGGGGAACCTACAGCTCGTACCTGAAGGATTCTTCGTGGGATTCCAGGGGCTGATGCAGTCGACTTTCTAACAGGGGGCGCCCTGTTACGGCTGGGTCAAGCGGTTTTTTCCCCTCTTTTTCTCCCTTTCCTGAAGCACCACCACAGAGGTCGGCGGGCCTCATGGGTGAGTGGAGGAAGGCAGTGAAAGGATCCAGTCTGCCTTCCACGGAAAAAAAAAAAAAAAAAAAGAGGGGGGAAGGAGCGGGTGACGGCGGTCACCGGAGGACTCTTGATAGTAATATGGGGGTAGCGGCGGCTACTTTACCATAAAAACCCAAGTAAGAACGGGGAGGACGCCGGCGTCATTACCAATAAATCGGTGTGGGCGTCGGAAAAGGAGCGCCGGTGCGCTCACCGGCGCCATCACCGCAAAAACGCAGCGCTAGTGCGCGCGCGCGCCGGCGTCCCAGTATATTCATTCCCTCATGTGAGGCCGACGAATTAGAGAACCGGAAGTTGGGCGGGCGCATGCGCAAACCGTCACTTCCGGTCTCGCCGGCACAAATGCAAAAAAGAACGCCAGCATTTGGAAAAAGGTGGCAAATTCAAACTCCAAATGCACCAGACAGTGCGGAGGCCACCATGAGCGAAAGCGAGCAGCAGGTTATGCAGGAAGCTGTCCAGCGATCTCCTGAGCAGGCACAAGTGCAGCGGCGTCTACACCCACAGCAGCAGCGCAAAGGAAACTCTTCCTCTGTACAGCGCAGCAGCAGCGGACGATCAGAGTCTCAACGCAGTCGGGGGTCTGCAAAAACCACACGGCCGGTGACGATTCCAGCGGATACAGTCCCCAGGCCCGAGACGGTATCTCTGATCCACAGGGGGTGAGTGATCTACGTGAAAGTGCTGAGTTTAATATAGGGCTCTTTTTTGTTTTTAGGGGAGAAAAAGTACAGCCAAAACTAAGCACAAAGAATGTGCCATATGTTCAGACGAGCTGCCTTCCTCCTGGGACAAGAGATTATGCAGCGTCTGTATAAAAAAGACAATTCAGGAGGAAACCCCATCATTTGCATCCGAATTAAAGTCATTAATAAAAAGCCAGGTGGAAAGTGCCATTAAAGGCATTAAAGCCAAAAAGAAAAAACATAGAAAAACACCTGAGTCCCCTGTGTCTAGTGCGGACGAGTCAGAAAGTGAACTATCTGACTCAAGTAATTCGTCAGCCTCTGACACCTCTTCAGTATCCTCTGAGGGAGGCCGCAGTTGCTTCCCTATCGAGGAAACAGACGCTTTAGTGAAAGCAGTCAGAGCAACAATGGGGCTAGTGGAGGAGCGACCTAAAAGAACAGCGCAGGACATAATGTTCAGCGGTCTGGAACAAAAAAGAAAAAGAGCATTCCCAGTAAATGAGAAAATTCACTCTCTAATCAAAAGAGAGTGGAAAAAAACCAGACAAAAAAGTTCTCCTCACCCCTAAAAGAAAATACCCGTTTGATGACCCAGCCTGCTCGTCCTGGAGTAAGGCACCAAAATTAGATGTGGCCATAGCAAAGGCCTCAAAAAAGTTTGCCCTACCTTTTGAGGACATGGGCACCTTAAAAGATCCGATGGACAAAAAAGCCGAGGTTTTCCTAAAAAACTCCTGGGAAGCGGCAGGAGGTGGGCTTAAACCAGCTGTCGCGGCCACCTGCACGGCTCGCGCGCTAATGGTGTGGCTCGAGCACTTGGATTCCCAATTAAAGGAGAAAGTCTCAAGAGACACAATTCAGAAATCAGTGTCCGTAATGAAAGGTGCAGCAGCCTTTTTGGCGGATGCATCCGTAGACTCGGCCAGACTAGCAGCCAGGGCTGCTGCTTTTTCGAACGCCGCAAGACGGGCCCTGTGGCTGAAATGTTGGCCAGGGGACCTTCAGACAAAAACAAAACTGTGTTCAATACCCTGTGAGGGTGAATTCTTGTTCGGCGCAACGCTAGATGACATCCTCGAGAAAGCCGAGGACAAGAAAAAGTCTTTCCCTGGTTTCCCCAACCAGTCGTACAGACGTTCCTTTCGGAATAAAAAATTTATGCGGAGAAAACCTCCGAAAGGGAACAAAGAAACATGGGAGGATAAAAGAAATAAAACCAGAGGGTTCCTATTCAACAAACCCACTCCCGACAACAAGAAAACTCAATGAAGGTGTCCCCCAGGTTGGCGGGAGACTGACAGGGTTTCTCCCAGCCTGGGAAAAAATTTCAAGCAGTCCCTGGATACTAGGCATAGTACGAGAAGGGCTCAAACTAAAGTTCCGCATTCCCCCCAACAACCTCTTCATGGTGACACCACAGAGACAGTCTCAAGAACAGTCGGCTCTTCAGGAAGAGATTCTAGGCCTAATCCAGAAGGAAGTCCTACAGGAAGTCCCTCACCAGGAAAGAGGCATGGGCTTCTACTCTCCCCTCTTCCTCCGAAAGAAGCCAGATGGATCATACAGGACAATAATAAATCTAAAAAAGTTAAACAGTTTTCTCGAGATCCCACACTTCAAAATGGAGACAATAAAATCTTGCGTAAAAATACTCTTTCCCAGCTGTTTCATGACTGTTCTAGACCTACGAGATGCATACTATCATGTACCAATCCACAAGGATCATCACAAGTACCTCCGGCTAGCAGTGAATATCCAGGGGGAGGTGAAACATTATCAGTTTCGGGCCCTCCCTTTTGGGTTAGCTATCGCACCCCGGGTGTTCACGAAACTAATGTCGGAAGTGATGGCTCATATACGAGAACAGAATATCCTGATAGTTCCCTACCTGGACGACCTCCTTGTAGCAGGGACATCATTCCATCACTGCAAACAGCAGTTGGATTTGGTTATGACTTCTCTGTCAAGCCTAGGTTGGCTGTTGAACCTTACCAAATCCAAAGTAGTCCCATCACAGGTACAGGAGTACTTGGGGATAGTCCTCGATTCAACCACACAAACGTGTTATCTTCCTCAGGGGAAGATTCAAAAAATGACACAGGCAGCGGTACAGTTGTCAACATCTCCGGTCACCACACTCAGGAAAGCCATGTCCCTGCTGGGCTCCATGACATCCTGTATCCCGGCAGTGCAGTGGGCACAATGCCATTCCCGGGACTTACAATGGGAGACTTTAAGTTCAAGCCTCTGTCTGGGAGGAAATTTAGACGGGCAGTTAAGCATATCACCAACTACGATACACTCCCTACGGTGGTGGGCGGACCCGATAAATCTTACCAAGGGGGTCCCCTGGTCGCTACCAACAGAAAAAATCCTAACGACGGATGCAAGCCCCTGGGGGTGGGGTGCTCATATAGACGGTCAGGTGACACAAGGGAACTGGAGCAAAAATCAAGAGCTAACCTCATCAAATATGAAAGAACTGCTAGCGGTAAAATTCGCCCTAATACACTTTCTAAAAATCATCCGCTCCCACCACGTAAAAGTTTTCTCGGACAATCAGGTAGTGGTAGCATACCTAAACCACCAAGGGGGCACCAGGTCACAAACACTGATGGAAGAAACCCGATCCATCTTCTACATTGCAGAACACAATCTGAAGTCCCTGACGGCCCTTTACATAAAGGGTTCAGAAAACCAGACCGCAGACTTCCTCAGCAGAACACGCTTGAAACAGGGGGAGTGGGAGCTGAAACAGTCGGTATTCAACCAAATAGTGAAGCGTTGGGGAGAGCCAGAAATAGACCTATTTGCAGACTATCAGAACCGGAAAGTGAGGAAGTTCTGCTCAATCGACCCCCGGGGAGGGCCAGTAGCTCTGGACGCTCTCACAGTCCCCTGGAACTATCGCCTCTCCTACGCATTCCCTCCAATATCCCTCATTCCCCTAGTCTTGAGGAAAATTCGGGAGGAGGGGGCAACAGTGATAATCATAGCTCCATTCTGGCCTCGCAGAATATGGTTTTCTTGGCTGAGGAAGATGTCCTTAGACAGCCCGTGGGTTCTACCAGACACGCAAAATCTATTATCCCAGGGCCCAGTGTGTCACCCCAATGTAAAAAGCCTACATATGACAGCCTGGCTTTTGAAAGGAAGCTGTTAAGTAACAAAGGGTTTTCATCCAATCTGGTGTCCACATTACTACAAAGTAGGAAACCCGTAACCACCAAAATATATGGCAAAGTGTGGAAAAAATTCATGTCTGTATCAGGGGCTGACCCAGGGGGGGAAATCCCAATAGATAAAATTCTCGAATTCCTGCAAAAGGGTTTGGAAAAAGGGCTAGCTACAAGTACTCTAAAAGTTCAGGTAGCAGCCTTGGGAGCGCTGTATAATTACGACCTAGCCAGAAACCGATGGATCATGAGATTCATCAAAGCCTCGGGTAGATCAAGACCGGTTCCTTTGCATAATGCCCCTCCATGGGATTTAAACCTTGTTCTAAATGCACTAACCAAATCTCCTTTTGAGCCCTTAGCAGACGCACCCCTAAAGATTCTATCTTTAAAAACAACACTCTTAGTGGCCCTAACCTCAGCCCGTCGCGTTAGTGACATACAAGCATTGTCCGCGTGTCCTCCCTTCACTCAAATTCTCGAGGACAGAGTCATTCTAAAAACAGACCCGGCTTACCTCCCAAAAGTCGCGTCTCAATTTCACAGGACACAAGAGGTCTCCCTGCCCTCATTCTGTCCCAACCCCAAGAATGAGGGAGAAAAAACACTACATACCCTTGACGTTAGGAGGTGCCTACTCCAATACTTGTCAGCCACTAGGGAGTGCAGGAAGGATAGGGCTCTGTTTGTCTGCTTCCAGGGTCCACGGAAGGGACAGAAAGCGTCAAAAGCTACGCTAGCGAGGTGGATAAGAGATGCCATCGCCCTATCCTACTCTTCCAGCGGGGCGGCCATCCCGGAGAATATAAAAGCGCACTCGACCAGAGCAGTGGCATCATCCTGGGCGGAAAAAGCGGGCGCTTCAATACAACAGATATGTAGAGCGGCCACTTGGTCTTCCCAGTCTACATTTTTCAAACACTACCGCTTAGACTTGACCTCCTCTGATCTCACCTTTGGTCGAAGGGTTCTAGAGGCAGTGGTCCCTCCCTAAAAAGTTACAAATCTATGTAAATCTCTCCGTGGTGCCATCATGGGGATAGAGAAAATAGTAGTTACTTACCGATAACGGTATTTCTCTGATCCCATGATGGCACCCGTATATTCCCTCCCTTTTCACACACAGGTGTGCACACTATAATGTATAGTTAGTTACCCTTAGTCACGGTGCCTCTGTTAAGTAAAAATTGTTAAGTTTAATTTATGTAAATATCAAATTGCAGCTGAAGTTCTGTATAAGGCTCTGTTAACCAACTGATGTGGGAGAGAGGTACGCCCTTTTTCACCTGTAGGTTTCCTGTCCCTGGGGGCGGACCCCTCTCTCCGTGGTGCCATCATGGGATCAGAGAAATACCGTTATCGGTAAGTAACTACTATTTTTTCTTCCACTCAACTTTCCATTAATGTGCTTGGATGCAGCACTCTGTGAACAGCCAGCTTCTTTAGCAATGACCTTTAGTGGCTTACCCTCCTTGTGGAGTGTCAATGACTGCCTTTTGGAAATCTGTCAAGTCAGCAGTCTTTCCCATGATTGTAGAGCCTACTGACACTGACTTAGCAAGCATTTGCAGGTGTTTTTTTTGTTAAGTATTCTAATTTACTGAGATAATGACTTTTGGGTTTATTTGCTGTAAGCCATAATCATCAACATTAACAGAAATAAACACGTGAAATAGATCACTTTGTAATGACTCTATATGAGTTTGACTTTTTGTATTGAAGAACTGAAATAAATTAACTTTTTGATGATTATTCTACTTTTTTTTTTTTTTTTGTAAAGTCCCAGATATACTCTTTTTGTTTTGAATGTAGTGACTGAAATTAAGTATTTGACCAATATTCATTACTATTTACAATTTGCTCCTCTTAATTAGTGGGGTCCTTCAGAGCACAATCTTGCTCTCACCTACTTCCTTAGCAGGGCTGATCTTTGCTGCAATGCAGCTGGCAGAGCAATGCAGATGATGAATGGTCTAAGGTCTGTTTTGTCACACAGGGTCATTAGGTGCCTCCGAGTATGCTCAACTTCCAGCATTAGAGGTTGGATCCAGTCGCAATGTAGGTTAAAGAGAACCTTGGAGGGTCATTATTAGGACTCATTTACTTGACAATATTTTTGTTAAAGAAAAAAAAAAAAAGACCACAGTTGGACCAATTTTATTAAATGGGGTGGTGCAGACTAATGTGGTGTTTTGTTTTTGTTAGTTTTTCACTGACCATATCTGTGTTAAAAAAAAAATAATCTATTTTCTTCCGTAAATTGGACAAGACTCGCCCAGTGAAGCTGGAGTGTGCAAAAAAATCAGATGCCATATGGAACCACAGTATAGCATCTGATATTTATGGATATATTGCAATTCTATAACATATGAAACTATTGAAAATAATTGCTGCTGTAAAAAAACGGATTGCATATGGATAAGTTAGTAAAAAAAAAAATTTTCGTGATGAAAATCTGACTTTTTTATATATGTTTTTTTCAATCAGATTTTTGCATGATGTAGGGACAGAGACTCTGATTCCAGCTATGTGTCACTTATTGGGTGCTGCAGTTTTTATTAACATCTACTGCAGATCTAGCAGCGCTGTAAATGCTGAGCTGTATATAACCTCACCCACACCACTGATTAGCAGAAAGCTGTCAATCAGTGGTGGGGGCACGGCTGGACTACAAGGCAGCAGGTTTACTAGTCCTTTAGTAATTATCTCCTGCTGATTAAAACAGTGATTTTGTAAAGGCTACAGCAAGCAGCTGAGTAAGTGACACATCGGTGGATTCAATGTCTCTGCACCTACAACATGCTGCTCTCAGATTAGACAACACCTAATATAATGGGAGTTAATGGGAAATCCGAGCATTTTACCGGCAAATGAGGTCTGATGGGGCAGTAAAAATGTTGAAATGGATAGAAAAAGTACTGAATGGAAGGGGAAGACCCCAGGAAGCATCTCTGACTCCCAGATCATGGCTGAGAACAATGGTGTCACACGTTTACTCCACTTTAAGGACTGACAATAAAACATTCAACATTGATGAGATTGGAGTTTACAGAGAAAAAAGTTAACATTCTTTTGTGTATAATGACTTAAATCTAAGACAATTAAAAAAAAAAAGGAAACCAAAATTATTTTTTATTAAAAAAAAGTGGAAATCTCAGTGTAATTTATGAAGGAAGCAAGAACTGCCAAAAATAAAGGACTCTGATACACCCTGTACTAGACATAAAGTGGGGCCTCATAAACAGTGTTTAAATTGTCATGTAGAAGGCACCAATTGTAGTTGTGGTGCTTCTACACTCATAAAGGCTTGTCACACAGGGCAAAGCCAGAAAAAAATTATAAGGAAGGTCATTCATACACACTTGAAGGCAACAACTGGAATGCCTCCTTCAAATATTGAAGATTAAAAACATTTTATGTGCTCCTGTCATCTGGTGGTGTGGAAAAGTTGGGGCTAATCCAGGCTTTGTTAATTTTTATGAGAGTGAGCCTGTTAGAATTTTCTGTTGACAGGCAAATGCACCGGTTTGTTATGACCCCACCGGCAGCACTAAAACCTGCTCCGACAAGACGCTAGTGGTAGAGGAGCACAACACCGCTAAGGTATAGAGGGACAGCTCAAGCTAGGTGTCCAGCTTTCAGACCCAATAATTAAAGGCCGCAGAGGAATTGGGGAGTACGCTGGTTTTGTCGGCTATGTATTTCATCTTCAACCACCTCAGATAAAATTTGCTGTTCCTCACCGTCATCTTCTTGTGACCGTGGCTGCTCTAAGTTTTGTGCATCACTACACAGCATATCCTCCTGTCCCTCTTGGGAGCATGGTGGATGAGAGGCCACAATCAAGAAATGATCCAAATAGCTGCTTTGCGTGTCCTAATGTGGGATTACTAGTCTCCTGGGATTCGACATGGAAGGAAGGAGGGTCAGGGTGAGGATTAAGTGCTCCAGACTTTTGGCTAGCGAAACTGAACCGTATGGAAGACTGAGTGGTGCTATAAAGCATGCTGGAAGCATTATTTGCTATCCAACCAACCACCTGTTCACACTGGTGTGGCTTCAGAAGTAGTGTCCCGTGCCTCACTACAAAGTGGGACAGGAAGCTATGTGTCGTGGATGGGCGTGTTGCTTGTGCTTCAGCAACAGGCACCGTCATACCTGTCTCCAAGTTCTCACCGTCTGCATGCACCATCATCGATTAGCACTTCACTGTCCCTTGCCTTACATTGTTCCGAAGTGCCAGGTCACTGGAAACCAAGTTTCCATGATTCATACGTTCAGTATGTGTAAGCAAAAACTAGGAGTGGGTGAAAAATGCAGAAGTGGTGACGTGTTTCTATTATACTTTTCTTCTGATTGTTCCTCTCCTGGTTTTGGCTTACAAATACTGATGTAAAATACTGACCAAATACTGAATGTGTGCACGTGGCTTAAAACAAACAAAAAAAAAAAAGAGCAGGCCAAGCTTTTTTTTTTAATTTCTAACCACCATAATTTCATACAAAGCACGCTAAACTGTATAGATGACAATACAGTCAATTTTTTCAGCAAAAAAAAAAAAGTGGTCAACTGCTGCAGCTATATACACTGCTCAAAAAATAAAGGGAACACTAAAACAACATAATCTAACTCCAAGTAAATCAAACCTCTGTGAAATCATACTGTCCACTTAGGAAGTAACACTGATTGACAATCAATTTCACATACTGTTGTGCAAATGGAATAGACAACATCTGGAAATTATTGGCAATTATCAAGACACACTCAATAAAGGAGTGATTCTGCAGGTGGGGACCACAGACCACATCTCAGTACCAATGCTTCCTCCTGGCTGATGTTTTGGTCACTTTTGAATGTTGGTTGTGCTTTCACACTCGTGGTAGCATGAGACAGACTCTACAACCCACACAAGTGGCTCAGGTAGTGCAGCTCATCCAGGATGGCACATCAATGCGAGCTTTGGCAAGAAGGTTTGCTGTGTCTGTCAGCGTAGTGTCCAGAGGATGGAGACGCTATCAGGAGACAGGCCAGTACACCAGGAGACGTGGAGGGGGGCCATAGGAGGGCAACAATCCAGCAGCAGGACTGCTACCTCAGCCTTTGTGCAAGGAGGAACACTGCCAGAGCCCTGCAAAATTACCTCCAGCAGGCCACAAATGTGCATGTGTCTGCACAAATGGTTAGACACCGACTCCATGAGGATGGTCTGAGTGCCCAACGTCCACAGATGAGGATTGTGTTCACAGCCCAACACCGTGCAGGACGCTTGGCATTTGCCACAGAACACCAGGATTGGCAAATTCACCACTGGCGCCCTGTTCTCTTCACAGTGGAAAGCAGATTCACACTGAGCACATGTGGAAAAGACAACTCACAAATATAATCAGCATGGCAGACCGTGGTAATAAGCCATAAATACAAAACAAAAATGTAAGAAAATAATAGATCCTAGCCTGCTGTAAACTACCGGACCAAATAAACTGGACAAGTCGTAGCTGCTAGATACACAAAAGGAAATGGCCAAAGGCCAGGACAAACGACCAAAGAATCCATAAAAGAAAAGAGAGAGCACTCACCATCCGTGTGTTCAAGTCCGGTCTTTATTAAAGTGGCTTACGATAAAAAACAGAGCATGGCAGGGAGATGCAGTGGAGGGACGACAGCTGTTTCGCGCTCCTGCGCTTCAACAGGTCCGGACCTGTTGAAGCGCAGGAGCGCGAAACAGCTGTCGTCCCTCCACTGCATCTCCCTGCCATGCTCTGTTTTTTATCGTAAGCCACTTTAATAAAGACCGGACTTGAACACACGGATGGTGAGTGCTCTCTCTTTTCTTTTATGGATTCATGTGGATTAGCTTTTTTTCTGTATGAGCACCCTTGGTCCATAGTGGTAGTGAAACGTTCCTAAGCCGAAGGGAGGTGAAACAGGAAGCTCAGGCTGAACAGTGCGCACGTCTTTTGTTTTACTGAGTTTATACAAACGACCAAAGAGTCCATATATAGATAATTATCAAAATTGCTTTATTAGAAAAAAATAATAAAAAGGAACAATACAGACACAGGATATGAAAATAGCGCAAGGGAAATGACAACCATCGCCAAAAGGTACAAGGAACAGGCTAGTGTGGACGAGTACGTGGAAGCCACACAGCAGAGATACTGCTACTGTGTAAAGTAATACAAATAGCACAGTGGTCTGGTAAAAATAATGACCTCTAGATCATTAATGTGTATAGTGTATAGTGTATAAAACACAGACCACAACTGAGAGACCTCACGCAGATGATATATATAAATTCACTTAGATTAGCAATAATATATTTGTACGTAAGAAAAACTAAAGGAAAATTCCCTAGCACTCCCAGTGAGCAGCTCCATTAATTAAAAGATTACATACCACAGTACTCCGATGCGAGGGAACAACGAGGCCATCCACACACCCAGGGGCCTTTGGCCATTTCCTTTTGTGTACTGAGCACATGTGACAGACATGACAGAGTCTGGAGACGCCATGGAGAGCGATCTGCTGCCTGCAACATCCTTCAGCATGACCAGTATGGCAGTGGGTCAGTAATGGTGTGGGGTGGCTTTTCTTTGGAGGGCTGCACAGCTGACCATGTGCTCGCTAGAGGTAGCCTGACTGCCATTAGGTACCGAGATGAGATCCTCAGACCCCTTGTGAGACCATATGCTGGTGCGGTTGGCCCTGGGTTCCTCCTAATGCAGGACAATGCCAGACCTCATGTGGCTGGAGTGTGTCAGCAGTACTTGCAAGATGAAGGCATTGAAGCTATGGACTGGCCCGCCCGTTCCCCAGATCTGAATCCGATTGAACACAACTGGGACATTGTCTCGCACCATCCATCAACGTCACGTTGCACCAGACTGTCCGGGAGTTGGCGGATGCTTTAGTCCAGGTCTGGGAGGAGATCCCTCAGGAGACCATCCGCCGCCTCATCAGAAGCATGTCCAGGCCTTGTAGGGAGGTCATACAGGCACGTGGAGGCCACACATACTACTGAGCATCATTTCCTTGTTTTGAGGCATTTCCACTGATGTTGGATCAGCCTGAAATTTGATTTTCCACTTTGATTTTGAGTATCGTACCAAATCCAGACCTCTGTTAGATATTAATTTTGATTTACATTGATAATTTTTAGGTTTTATTGTTCTCAACACTTTCCACTATGTAGTGAATAAAGATTTACAAGTGGAATATTTTATTCAGTGATAATTAGGATGTTCCCTTTATTTTTTGAGCAGTGTATTTAGCACTGGCCTGCGAAGCCCTAAGGCCTGTCTACAGGCTGTATTCAGCAACTCTCTCTGCTCCAGCTGTCTCTAGGCGAAATGTAGAATGTATCGCATAGAAACAGCAAAGCACAAGGTTAGCCCTGAAAGGATTTTTAGTATGATGGTTCAGCAAAGCATAACTACTAGAGGACTCAAATTCCTAAAACTGTTGACACACAGGTATGGATAACTACTCTCTTCCTAGAATTGTCTGAGCTGTGCAATGGCGTCAGTGTGCCAAGCAAAGCGGCGCCGGTCCTTTTATAACATCTGATGAAGTAATGTGGCCAGCCAATCACAGTAATGCCACTACCAAAATGGCTACGGCTATACAATGACTGGAAGGCAATCCCCATGTTTATTGGCTGTGTAACAGGTGCCAAAAATGCAGGGATTCGAGCATTCAATCTGAGCACAAGCCAATGTTCGATCATCAAATATCGCCGAGCATGTTCACTCATCGCTAGTAAATCATCATCATCCATCATTGAGCTTGATTTGATACTTTTAGGCTACGTTCCCATGATGAACTTTTGCTTCTTTATTTGATGCTGTGTATTTTTGCTGGGACAGCATTGGGATTGGGACAAAAAGAAGGTTTGGTCAGGGCTGTAAGGACCAAGTTTAAATCACAAGGAGGAGTACTCCAAGAAGGGATGGGTCTAGACCTGGCCGATGCTTAGATGAAACTGGATATACACCGATTCCCAGCCAGGTCAGGATTGTATAGGGCCCCTAATGAACTTTTAAAGTACTTGTAGCTAGCCCTTGTTTCAATCCCTTCTGCAAAAACTCCAAGATGGCTGTTAGTGGAATCCCCTTCCAACTTGGAACCTGAAAGGAACTTTTGCCATGTTTTCCCATACAGTTAGGTGGTTATAGGTTTTCTACGTTGTAGCAACGTTATATTCGGGGGAAGCCCCTTCCTACTCAGGAGAGCTCTCTCAAATTCCAGGCTGTCATGTGTAAGTTTGTTACCTGGGGATCAAGACTAAGCCCCTGAGAAAGAAGCTCTGGAAGTACCCAGGGGTCGGGGATGGACATCTTCCTCAGCCAAGAAAACCACGTCCTCTTTGGCCAGAAGTGACTATCTTCCTGGATTTTCCTCAGAACTGCCGAAATCAGGAAAATTGGAGGAAAAAGCATAAGCTATATCGTGATCCTATGGAATCATGAAGGCATCTAACGCTATGGGGTTCCCTTTGGGATCTATTGAGCAGAAAGTGTCTACCTTCTTGTTCTGACTGTTGACGAGTAGAGCTATGGAAGGACATCCCCACCTTTCTGCAATCTGATCGAACACAGACTGATTCAGTTCCCACTCGCCCTGTCTCAATTCGGTCCAACTTAGGAAATTGGCTCTGCGAGTCTCTGTGCCTTTTATGTGGAGTAAAAACACCAGAAAAACAGGCAAAGGTGCTTACCTGTCTAGGCCTTGAATCAAATGCAGTACCATGGTGCAACAGGCCTAAGTAAAGATGGCAACTACACAGGTGCGGTAATGCCAAGTGAGACAGCCAGCCTACAATCAGGGATTGGCCGTTTGGCACACCAGTGCAAATAATCTGCAGCAGTGTACACAGAGTATGCACAGCATCTGGATCATAGCCTATTAGTAATGCCCTGTGGCAGGCTGCCCAGTGCTAACTTTAATGCGTCCTGTGTGAACAGAGGCCACAAAGCCATCTAGGCCCATGATAGTATGCGTCCTTTAGGTCCAGAACAGTCATGAAACAGCCCGTTAACAGCATTTTTACTGATTTTATTGTTTCCATCTTCCAGTAGCTTGTTCAGTTTCTTTAAAATTTGAAATTGTTCTGAACATTCCAGCTGGCTTTTTTTCTCAGGAACAGAGGGGAGTAGAATCCTTCGCTTCTTGAAGGACTGCTTTCTCTATCAGACCCAGAACATAAGCAGAAGGTGTCTTGCCAAAGGGGGAAAAAAAAAAAAAAAAAGAAACTGGCCCCAGACAATGTCAGACCTGGCTTTATCTGGGTGATATGGCAAGACTGATGTGTCTACCCAAGTCACACAGAGCTCACTGCTGCCATTTACTGTTATTCCAAGTGCAGGGGTAAGACAGCTGTGCTGCAAAAACATTACATATTCCGCTCTGCATCTATTCCAGACATTGGAGAATGAATTGGTACTTAGATTAGATGCAGAATGATGTATATAAGATTCTGCAGCTCTCATTTCACAGCACTGACAGAATTGGGATGGGGTGAGGAGAGCAGAGTTGTGTGTCATTACATACAGCCATCTGTATCCATCTCAGAAACACAGCTGTGCGCTCCTCCTGCCTCTAGCAGACACATAATGCAGAGCTATAATGACACACTGCTCTGCTCTCCTTCCCCATACTGACAGTGCTCTGAGATGAGAGCAGCATGTCAGATACGGTTCCCTGAAAAATTGCCCACACACAAAATTGCCCATTACAGCATCACAGAAGTTTCAGATCTATGATATTTCAGGTGCAAGGCGAGGATGTTCACATAATATGTGATCAACTTGTGATTTACAGTTGACCTAGTGCAAAACTGCAAAAATGATGATCTGTGGTTTGTAGTAGTCTGTCATTATCAGCAATAGATAGATCTAGGCTGCTCTCTTCTCTCACTGATTCTGCCTTACTCCTCCCACCAGCCCAGAACAGCAGCACATGCAGAACCAGCAGCAGTGTGATCCAGAGGAGCCATCACTGCTATCAGTGCTCACAAAAGTATCACTGCTGCTGGCAGAGATATTTGGTCCTGGAAGCCCAGAAGGCACAGCAGAAAGGTGAGATTCTGTCACTTGTACCACTTTGTGTTCTTGCTGAGAATGTATGATATGCTTTTGCAGTGGAGTCCGATGGGCCCCGGTGCGAAATTTGGCCCTCCCCCCCCCCCACACACACACACCTTGGTCAGATGTATGGGCCCCTGTAGTGTTCTAAATTCTATAAAGACGTATGAATTGCCCCCCTCCCCCTTCATTATGTAGTAATGTCCCCCATACTGGTATATATGCCCATCATCCTGGTGAATATGTGTGCATCCTGGTATATACGTCCTAATGCTGGTATATATGGTCCCCATCCTAGTATGTATGGTCCACATGATCTCCATCCTGGTATTTATGCCCCCTTTCTGGTATATATGTCCCTATCCTGGGTTACATGGTCCCCAATCCTAGGCTATGTGCACACGTAGGAAATGTGGTGCAGAATTTTCTGCACTAAATCTTCATCTCCTGGCAGAATCCACAGGTGCGTTTTTTATGCGTTTTTAGTGCGTTTTTTATGCGTTTTTTGTGCAGTTTTTGTGAAGATTTTACCACTGCAGATTTCTATTAATGGAGGGGTGCAGAAACGCTGCAGAAAAGCACAAAAGAAGTGACATGCACTTCTTTGAAATCTGCAGCGTTTCTGCGCAGATTTTTCTGCACCATGTGCACAGCTTTTTTTTCACATTGATTTACATTGCACTGTAAATCACAGTGCAGTTCTACAGCGTTTCTGCTGAAGATCTGCACCAATTCTGCACTAAATCTGCATCGTGTGCACATACCCTATTTATGTGTCCCTTTTCTGACCCTAATGCATAATTAAACACAATATTGGGGACCATGTAAACCAGGATAGGGACATATATACCAGAAAGGGGGCATAAATACCAGGATGGAGATCATGTGGACCATACATACTAGGATGGGGGCCATATATACCAGCATTAGGACATATATACCAGGATGCAGACATTCACCAGGATGATGGGCATATATACCAGTATGGGGGACATTACTACATAATGAACGGGGAAGGGGGCAATTCATACGTCTTTATAGAATTTAGAACACTACAGGGGCCCATACATCTGACCAAGGTGTGTGTGTGGGGGGGGGGGGGGGGGGAAGGGCCAAATTTCGCACTAGGGCCCATCGGACTCCACTGCAAAAGCATATCATACATTCTCAGCAAGAACACAAAGTGGTACAAGTGACAGAATCTCACCTTTCTGTGGAGCCTTCTGGGCTTCCAGGACCAACCATCTCTGCCAGCAGCAGTGATTCTTTTGTGAGCACTGATAGCAGTGATGGCTCCTCTGGATCACACTGCTGCTGGTTCTGCATGTGCTGCTGTTCTGTGCTGGTTGGAGGAGTAAGGCAGAATCAGTGAGAGAAGAGAGCAGACTAGATCTATCTAGTGCTGATAATGACAGACTGCTACAAACCACAGATCATCATTTTTGCACTAGGTCAACTGTAAATCACAATTTGATCACATATTATGTGAACATCCTCACCTTGCACCTGAAATATCATAGATCTGAAACTTCTGTGATGCTGTAATTGGCAATTTTCCGTGTGGGGATTTTTCCGTGTGGGCAATATTCCTGTGGGCAATTTTCTGGTCACAGTCAGATACATATCTATCTCTCCATCACTAATTCAATGCCAGCTATTACAGCAGTATTCCCCGATGCCTGTGATAGACACATAGTTGCATACGTAATGACGCACAGCTCTGTTCTCCACCTGGTACTTGTAGTAATAGTAGTTGCTGGCAGGAAGAGGTGCGACCTGGGAATCAAAGCAGAGCAGTTTGTCATTATGTCTTACTATATCACTCAGCAAAAGACCTTTTCTGGGCGGCATTTTTTTTTCTCCTGCATGACACCTCTTGCTTATGATTGGGCACCATGAAGCAGGGAAAAAAGTAACCTCCCCCCAAAGAAGAATCTCTGCTAATGTCCCCGTGGCTATAATGGAAATTAACTTGTAAACTTTACATGCTAATCTCTGCAACAGAGAAGAGAAATAAAACTAAAAACTAAGTTTTGTTCAGATCTTCAACAATTTTATCACAATGCAGGCAGGTTAGCAGGTAAAAAATAAGAAATAAATGGTGAAAGGTCCTCAAGATCGCTCAGCAGGTCCAATGCCCAACTGCAGCTTCATTCGTTCATTATGGGGTTGTAAGCCCAGAGGTCAGCAGCCATTTAGGGAATCAATGGGGTGTCGGGCGAGTATGCGCACTGCTGACCCATTCTTGCAGGGATTAAAGGTCTGTGGAACGATACGGTTCAGAGTTGTCAGGCCTCCACCGATCAACAATTTATTGCCTATCCTGATGGAATCAGTCATAAAGAACACACTGTTCAGTCATAAGGCTGCCAAAGAATGCTTACAGGGCGGAGGTAAAAAAAAAAAAAAAAAAAAAAAAGCGTGAGCATAGCCCAAGATCTAAAAAGACTATAAATATTTTGGGCTCTCTAATCATAATCATATCAATCATATCACATTGGAGAAGTTCAACAACACAGACAGAAGTCAGTTTCACAGAAACATTTAATGTCGTACAAAATGGAAATAATGTCTTGTGTACAGAGACCGGATTCACTTCAGCTGCCAAACAATAAATGAGGCCGATGCGTCCGGAGGACGAGGCTTTACCGATCATCACTAGAAATCTGCGCTCCGTGGACGCCCTTCTAGAAAACATGGCAATATCCGGAACAATTGTGTAAACATTAATGTACAAAAGTGATACAAAACCAGCACAAGAACTAAACAGAGAACCACACAAAGAAATCGAAGTATGCCGAGGAAGATCCGATTTGCGGGCGGGCGGGATTTGTTTTTGGTGGGGTCACGGTTACATAGAAAGCATGGTATATTTCATGGTTCGTATACGGACCGGCAAGTCTCCTGACCTGAACTTACAGTCTCTGATGTGTCTATAAGACTGCAATTTTGGGTCAGTTCTGACCATTTTGCTCCGTGTACGCACCAAGAAATATGGCTTAGGGTGAACTCAGCCCAAGACAGTTCTCCTGACGCTCTCCTTACCATCATGTAATCTCTGGTGTCGTACTGTGGTTTTTTTGTTTGGCGCTTCTGTTGCACAATAATTTGGCACATCTGGGGGGGGGGAAATCAGCACTGTTTTGATTTGTTCATTAAGGCCCAAGTAGAAAACATTTGGAGAAGCCTTGCCCTATCGGTGAACATAACTTGTGCTTCCATCTCCAAGCAAAAGTAACACAGCCAAATCAGGGTCAAGTACACCGGTGACTTAGGGGTAATCACTCAATAGGTGATCACTCGATAGGTGCAAATGTAAAGATTCGTGATTATACGTGCCCTTACTGAAGTGAGAATATAGCTTTAGGCAGGTAACAGGAAACCAATCAGGTCCCAAAATCCCCACATTGAAATAATTGATCCCAAAAGAGTTAGAAGAACATCAAACTGAACGCTTGCATTCTCATGTGCACTCTTTAGAAAATCAAAGCATATTCTATTGAGTGAAAACTCAACCATAACCTGGAACACATCACCGTACCCAAAGACCAACTAAGTGAAGGACAAGAACATGGACCAGCTCACATGGAGAAATACAAAAAACAGAAAGGGTCTGGTGATGGTGGACGGCCATATGGACATGGATGAAGAGGACTAAAGCCCAATGCTGGCTTCAAAGAGAACAAGCAACAGTGTAAATGGTTCCTTAAATTAACAGTAATTTATTAATCCAAATATTAAAGGGTTTTTCCACCCCTTAAAATGGTTTTAAAACTGAAAGAAAAAAACAAACACTTCACATCCTATAAAATGATAAAGAAAAAAAAAATCATCATCAAGAGTTGACAACTCCCTCAAAGTAAAAATGTTCATTTCTTCTGGTAAACCTTGCGAGGCAAGATTAAGCATTTGAGACAATAATAAAGGGCATGTTCCTATTTATCAAGTCCCTTATGGTGGAATTATATGGATATAAACGGATTGTGCATTTCATCTTTTATTTTCTTGCCACCCGGTGATCTCTGGTGAAAAAGTATTGAAAGCAGAACTTTCACAAAACACAAAAAAAATAAAATATTTGTATCCTATACCAAGCACTAAACACTTACATCGAGGGGAGCAGAAAACCAGGACCAACAAAGGAACAGTGATAACCCACACAAGGACACTGAATGAAAAAGGGTTCATAACTGCAAATCTGCTTCATAGAGCAGTCTCTCCGGTATGTGGTCAATGACATCCCATTACACCGCACAAATATCTCCACTAGCTTCCTGCACACATTTATTTGACATAAATCTTGCAATTTTCACCTTGGGCAAAAGGACTTGTTTATATTTCCTGTCCCTTCAGGATGACTTTTCAGAAGTCTCATGATCATCAGAGGCAGGAGTGCAATGACAGAACATATCTCTCTACTAGTGATGAGCGAGTGTGCTCGTTACTTCAGATTTCCGAGCATGCTCGGGTGTTCTCCAAGTATCTGGAGCTCCCTCCCTATTGCACACGCTCATTAGATGCTCCAATTTAAAAACAGAGTCAGTTTATTGCTGCTAATGTACATGTGAATTTCCTAAAAGAACAGAAAGTGTGGCTCTAACAATGTAAAAATTGCAAGATTTATTTTCAAGAATAGACAAACAGTACATCATTTTCTGATGAAGCAATGTCTTTAATGTGCGCTGATGCATAATGGTAGGATATTAAGCCAAATCAAAGTCTTCGGCAAAAGGAAAACCCACTCATGCGAAGATTGCGGCTTCAGGGGTTTTGGATTTCAGGTACTGGTTGGCAGGGTAAGAGGCTTTCTATGGAAGTCTGAGAGGAAAGAATGAACATGACCAACTTTCAAAGATCAATGGAGATGTTCAACAAATACCACTGAAGGTCAGAAAACTCAACCCAAAGGGGAATAAAAAGACAAGCTGGAATAATCACCGACCGCCTCGCATGTCTTCCAAACAATGGATAAAATAGTGATTTAGTAAAAGCCCAAGCATTTTATTTCAGCAGGGAGCACATCCCAAATAAGTTATAAGTGTTATTCTGTTGACCCATCTTCAGCACGAGATCATCATCATCATCCTACCTGAATCAAAAGGGCTTCAACACAAACCAGGCCAACACTCCAGAGAGCATGCCAATGGGCCACATCACAGGGGGTCTCAATACTTTTTTTCCCCCATAGGTGTAAATCGAACTAACTTTTGGATAGAAAGAATTGAGTGGATGGATTATAACAGGACCCCACTTCAACTGCCACCAGACCTGAGCCTTGCAAACCTTCTCTTGCTAGCTGGCATCTCTTCTGATTAGTAAGACGCCCAACGTCAGTCTTGGCGCAACGCAGGCACGACAACGTTCCAGGCCTACTAATCAAAAGCGGGGCTGGGAAGTTGACAGAAAAGAGGAGTTAGCACGGACTACAGACGTGGCCATTGGACCAGGGTCTTGGGAATCATTTTTCTCAGGTCTAATAGAAAGTCATCTATACCCTATTTATATTTCACCTGGAAAACTGGTCCTTCATCAATCAGGGTACAACGCCAGACAGAAACACACTGGGGTAAACCTTTCCAGATCCCGGAAGTACTAAGTAACAAGTTACACACATCCAACTTTCATAGCTAGTCACCATCTTCAAGTTGCAAAACACTAATCACATCTGGTAAGAAAAATTAAACGATTGATAAATATTTTAAATGATGGAAATTATTGGAAGATCAATAATTTATTTATTTTTTTTACAACAATTGATTTTCCAATAATTTCCATCATTTAAAAGATAATCAAAAAGATAGGAATTGAATGGATGAATGCATAGTATGGGTTTCCCTTCAACTTCACCACCATTACATTTCGTTGACAAAATATACGCCTCATTTAAAAAAAAAAAAAAGAAAAAAAAAAACCTTAAACGTAAAAACAAATTCTGTACATATAATTACAAATTAACCAAAATAAATAGGATACGCACATGGTGTACAGTCTTTATATAATTTTGTTGGTTTTTTTTTTTTTTTTAGAGGGGGAGGCAAGGAAAAAACAAAAAGTGATATAACGGGATCATAGTGACCATTTCTAACTCATCTCTACAGCAAGGAGCGCACTTAAATTATTTAAATTGAATTTTCCAATTGTTAATCAAAAGGTCCCAATGACAAGTCACGATCAACAAGGAAACCACATACAGTGGGCATAATAAGTATTTGATACAAAGAATGGAGGGGTCTGTAATCTTTATCGCAGGTACACTTCAACTGTGAGACAATTTTAAAAAAAAAAACACAGAAAAATCACATTGTATGATTTTTTTTCCATAATTGAATTGCATTTTATTGCATGAAATAAGTATTTGATCACCTACTAACCAGCAAGAATTCTAGCTCTCACAGACCTGTTAGTTTTTCTTTAAGAAGCCCTTCTAATTTGCATTCATTACCTGTATTAATTGCTCCTATTTGAACTCATTAGCTGTATAAAAGACACCTGTCCACATAATCACAGTCCGACCTCTCCACCATGGCCAGGACCAAAGAGCTGTCTAAGGACACCAGGGACAAAATTGGAAACCTGCACAAGGCTGGGATGGTCTCCAGAATGATAGGCAAGCAGCTTGGCGAGAAGGGAACAATTAGTAGACAATAGAACAAACAAAAGAGGACTGTTAATCTTCCTCGGTCTGGGGCTCCATGCAAGATCTCACCTCCTAGGGAAAGGATGATTCAGGAATCAGCACAGAACTATACGGGAGGACCTGGTCAATGACCTGAAGAGAGCCGGGACCACAATCTCAAACCTTACTGCTAGTAACTCACTACGTCATCATGGATTAATATCCTGCAGGGCACACAAGGTCCCCCTGCTCATACCAGCACATGTCCAGGCCCGTTTGAAGTTCGCCAATAACCACCTGCGTGATCCACAGGAGACATGGGAGAAGGTCATGTGGTCAGATGAGACCAAAATAATACTTATTTCATGAAATAAAATGCAATTAAATTATGTAAAAATACAATGTGATTTTTTGTTTTTTTATTTTTACAGGTGAAGTGTACCTACGATAAAAATTGCAGACCTCTCCATTCTTTTTAGGAGGGAAAACTTGCAAAAATCAGCAGTGTATTAAATACTTATTTTTCCAATGTATAACCAGTCTATATGGCCAGAAACCAAACCAATGACCATACGAGAGACAAGACTGGGCCATAAACGTCAGTGTGTGCAGAAGAGATGAAAAGCCAGACTTGGTGCGTATGGAAGCCTCACTCCATTTCTGGACAGAAGGATCAGACTTGGTTCTCAATATACCCATCCCCTGGCTCACATCCCGCAGTCGCTTACTCTCCTCTCCCCATTGAGATAAAGATGAGACCCGAATTCCGCCTCTTCTGCTTCAACCCATTTTCAAGATACGTTTGGTGGTGGTGGTGGGGGGGAACTAATTTAAAATAATATGGAAACCAAGTTTTTTGTTTTTTTTAAACTTTAATAAATGTATTTTAGACTAAAACGTTTTGTAATTGGGCATCCTTAAAAGTTTTGCACCGTTAAGCTTGTATTGCCTCTGTTCTGCACACTGATGTAACTGAGAATCTGTCAGTGGGCTCATTATGACAGGGGGCAGTTTGTAAGCCTATCGGTCTCTTTCTCAGCTGCTGTAGGACCACAACAAAGCGGAGGTGAACATGAATGTGGTCAGAAATCAGCTGAGAAGTTCAGAATGAAAAATAAAAACAGATAATAGAGCGGCAAACTGTACTGACAGGTTCTCCGTTTACTCATCCTGCAGCCAAGATGGGCAAGGAAGCGAAGGGCCAGTAAAAGTCAAACAGAGCAAAAATGTTAATGAAATTATAAAATTATTTTTAGCAAAGAAAAAGAAAAAATTACACCCCTGAAAGTGTCCATATGCAAAAGATTTCACTGAATTCTCCTGCAAGATGGTCATTTCAGCATTCAAGCAGTCCAAGGAACGGATAGTAAAAAAAACAAAACAAAACTATCCACAAACCTGACAGATCATGGCACAGATCAATAATTCTGGCCCTACTGTTTCTGTCTCTATCTGATGGAGCAGACGCAGGTCCCCTAATGGCACCGATAACTCACTTTATAGCCATAATACGTAGAGCTATGAGTGAAGCACGGCCCTCGGCGCCCCCAATTTCCAAAAATCTGAGTTATATATGATGCTAAGATCAATGCCCAAAGGGAGTCTGTCAGCAGCTTTGATCCTACAAAAAAAAAAAAAATATATATATATATATATATATATATATATATATATATATATATATATATATATATATATATATATATATATATATATATATATATATATATTTTTTTTTTAAATGGCAGACTGAGGTTTGAGCAGCAGCATTAATTAGATAACGAAGCTTCATTCCGTGGCACAAAGCTCCCAGAAAGGTATCAAAGGCCGTTCATTTAAGGCTAAATACAGGAAGCTGCGAGAGCGTTTATGGGGAAGACGGCACAAAATAAAACCCCCATTTTCTCATTAATGCTGCTGCTAACACCCTACGGTAACGTATATTTCAACTCCTCTATACCTTTCCATTTGCAGTATCGCAGGGGCGAAACAACTGACAGACTCCTCTACAGATCAAACACCTGTGTGGCAGCGTATTCTCTTGCTAAAACTGCTAAAATAAAATAAAAAAAACTTATATGGTAAACCACAATCAACCTGATAACGATCTTTGCAAAAACTTTATAGAATTAAAAAATAAAATAAAGTATTTTTTAAGGTTTCGTTGGTCTCCAACAGTCACAGTGCAGAAGGTGGAATTCATCGTGTAGATTATTAAGCAGAGCAGTGCAAAATTCAAATACCCATCCGTGGCCAATGAATTGTCTCCGGACATAAAAATGTCGTATACTCGGCCCACGAGCGCTCACTAGCGGTCTCACAGTGTGGACATCAAGTACCATCCAATGGCAGTATCACTATGAGGACCACCCAATCTATAGGGCATGTCGAGTGCCACCACTGCCACAAATATACCCCTTGATATGTTACCATTCCCCGATGCTTCACAGCCAAAGTTTTTGCAATAAATATAGACGACACCCTACTAGAAACTAGTTCTTGGCACGTTGCTCATGAAATTCGTATTCCATAAATGCCCCATTAAAAGGTAAACTTTTGCCGTTTTAGACATTAGGTAGCACCTCTTTAGTATTGGAAAGAGAACCGTGGCTTTCATTCTAACGCATGTGAAAAATAAATCGCTGTACAAATAAAACAAAGTGTATTTAAAAAATATATACAAGTAACGTCTCTGTCTGTACAAGGCTTTTATATATTAGAGTTATTGTTTATATTTATATATTAAAAAGAAAATGTGGAAAGCGCCCTTCATGAAGCGTCTCGAGATATCCAGCCGCTCTCGGTCAAAAAGTTTAAAATCCTTTTTTTTAGGACTTTGTCTAAGTAGCTGGGAAGACGGCTCTTTGATGGGATGCCCTGCCTTTTCTGAAGGTGGTCCTTAATGATGATGGTTTTGACAGTCAGGTAACGGGTGGGGCTCAGATTCAAAGAACTGCACAGAACTTTCTCCCTGTCCGATAACATCTCGAAACCTTGAAGGTTTTCAATGGCGGAAAATTCTCCGTCTTTGCCGTCTTCCCTTCCTCTTTTGTTGCCTGCAGTGTTTTTATTCTCTTTCCGCTTTTCCCGCTTGTGGCGGGCCGCTTCGTACTCTGCCGACTCTTCCATCTTGGTGATGCCGTTTCGCCGGTACCTCTGTAGTTCTCGAAGTTTCGCCCTCAGCATTCGCTCTTTGTGCATATTCTCGAAGAAGTCCTCGATTTCCTTACAGGACATAAACTGATAAAGCGACCTTAGTTTTAACCGCAATTCCTTCTCTTCCTTCGAGACTTTCCTTTTGGCAGGTTTCTCTTTATCCTTTTTGTCTTTTCCCAAAAATGCTGGTACCAAGTTATAGTCCCGGGCGATATTTTTCCTCCTTTGCCGTTCTTTCAGTTTCCGGACATACATATCCACACAAGATTCTTTAAGTTCTACTTCAACGTCGTCATCGTCGTAATTGACAGACAGGCCGCTGATTAGCGTTTCGGCATCCTGATCATATTCGATCTCGTAGTCGTCACGTAGCGGCATGTACCCCAGCTGCTGCTGCTCCTGCACAGTGATGTCTAAGGGAGGTAATGGAGTGGTCAGGCTGGGCGACAGGGGACCACCTGTAGGACAGGTGTGGTCCGTTACTCTGTTGGGAATGTTGTCCGGTATGCATGCCTTGCCGAGGTTTCCATGGATGTACATACTGACGTAGTGCTCCATCACTTCCTGGGGAGTCCGGTTCGCACCAACATGGGCAGCCATATCCTCCTGATAGAAAGCACAAAATAAAAAAGTCACATTAGCCAAGTGGTACAATATACATGGTACATAGCTGACAACACAACCAACGTCCACAGATCATGAGTTAGAACACAACCACAAACACCATGTTAAATTAGACAAACAGAACCTTGTTGGTGGAGCAAGTCCAAAATATGGTTGTAGTAGCCAAGATCAAAGGGCTACCAACAGGAAGGAGTATGCACATAGACATACGTAAGCTACAATCATTATCAGGAGCCAAGGGTGATAACAGATGAGGGAGCGTGCTTGGATAAGGTGTTATTCGAGCACCCTCGTGTCATAATAGAGTATTTTCCGTGGGCTCCAATAAAATGCTTGAGCCGCTGCGGCTGTCAACAGCTGCAATATATGCAGGGATTAAGAAACCGGCAATCCCTGAATGTGTGGCAGCTGTCAAAGAGCCGCGGAGACGCATTTTTTCCGAACACACGGAAAATACTCGATTATAACACGAGTGTGCTCGGATAACGCCTTATCTGGGCACACTCGCTCATCACTAGCAATAGCTGGTCTTCAGGTCCCAAGGTAAAAGCTGGCTTCTGAGTGCTGCAGTAACTAGGTACTAAGGGTCTGTTTACACAGCAGATTATGCAGCGTTAGATGACCACTGATCGGTAATTATTTACTGATCAGAAGTCACTTAATAGTATGTTTACACAAGTCCAATGCCATGCACATTGCCATTGCTCTCGCCTGTTTACACAGCACTGTGCGCCGCCAAGAATAATGAGCTTTTTTGCAGCACAAAAGATCACTTCACCCAATAAGCAAGTGTTTTGCGTCTTCCTGTTGGGAATAAATCACCTGTTTACACTGCGAGCTTATCAAGAAACGAACAGTACCAAGAACTCTCACTGACAATTATCTTACGGAGTAAACAGGGTTACGCGCTGCTGCCGAGAGCTTCCTGCACTGACTGAATGTGTCAGCGCCGGCAGCAGCGGTGACGTCACCGCTGTGCTCTGCTTTACGGCCGGTGCTGACACAGTCAGTGCAGAAGCTCTCGGCAGCAGCGCGTAACCCTGTGGACGCCGGGGGACGTGACAGACATCAGAAGGTGAGTATGTAGTGTTTTTTTTTTTTTTACTTTTACAATGGTATCCAGGGTAAATATCGGGTTACTAAGCGCAGCCCTGTGCTTAGTAACCCGATATTTACCCTGGTTACAAGTGAACACATCGCTGGATCGGCGTCACACACGCCGATCCAGCGATGACAGCGGGTGATCAGTGACGAAATAAAGTTCTGGATTTCTAGCTCCGACCAGCGATATCACAGCAGGATCCAGATCGCTGCTGCGTGTCAAACACAACGAGATCGCTATCCAGGACGCTGCAACGTCACGGATCATCGTCGTTCTCGCTGCAAAGTCGCTTAGTGTGAAGGTACCTTTAGCCAAGGAAAAGGACGCCGGCTTTCTTCATTATGCCACTTGCATCATCTTATTAAATTTATTAGTCTTATAATTTGATTAAGAGGATTGACAATTTGCCGTAAATGTAAACTTTATCTTTATGTACCTGGGATTGATTAACGCTTTTTTTCTTTAAGTTCTGCATGAAGGAAAACGCAGTCTTATGCCCATAAAACCACAATGTAAATTACATGCGTTTTTTAAATACAATTTTTGGTGCCAACTAGTGATGAGTGTATGTGCACACACATTGGTTTGTTTGTCATCAGGATTTTGTGCTTTGCAGTGTATTTTTACATAGAGCAGGTCACTTCTTTCAGCTTTTTTTCCAGTGTTTTTCACCCACTGACTTGAATGGATGGTGAAAAAAAATGCTGCAAATACACAGGTTGACTTTTTCTGCAGCAGAAAAGTCAAGGAGAGCCGGATGTGACCTCACACTCGGCTCTGCTACATCTAGATGGCAGGTTACATGATGCGTCCATGCAGCCTGTCATCCAGCAGAGTGGACCTGAACCCCATTCACTTGAATGGGGGGTCCGACATTACAGTGTTTGACACGTTGTCATATGCATGACAGCGCGGCAAACACCGCTTCTGATCAGTGGTGAAACCATCCCCGCCGGTCAGAGCGCCGCGGCTCCCCGCTGTCAGAAGACAGAGTAAGCGCTCAGCTGTGATCGGAGGTATAAGTTTACCTCCGGTCACTTGTCAGCTGATGACAACTACTCCGATCATCCAACTCCTGCTGCTGCTAATAACAGTGAGAGCAGGAGTGGCGGATGGGAGTTTATCAGCCGCTCCTGGACTGTAAATAATAATAAAAAAAAAACCTGTGTGGGTTCCCCCCTATTTTTGATACCAAGCCAGGCAAAACGCACAGCTGGGGGCTGCAACCCTCAGCTGGCTGCTTCAGCAAGGCTAGTTATCAAGAATAGAGGGGTCCTCATGTTGGTTTTTAAAATTATTTAAAAAAAACGGCGTGGGGTCACCCCCATTTTTGACAACCAGCCTTGCTAAAGCAGACAGCTGGGGGCTCAGGTTGGTAAGGGGCCATGGATTGTGGCTGCGCCCCAGCCTAAAAATAGTAGCCCACAGCCACCCAGAAAAGGCACATCTATTAGATGTGCCAATTCTGGCGCTTTGCCCAGCTCTTCCCACTTGCCCTGTACGGTGGCAAGTGGGGTGATAGTGGAGTAGGTTGATGTCACCTTTGTATTGTCCGGTGACATCAAGCCCCGAGGTTAGTAATGGAGAAGTGTCTATAAGATGCCCCCATTACTAACCCCATAGTCACATTGTAGAAAAACACAGTCACCCAGTATAAAGTCCTTTAATTGAAAAAAAAATAAATAAAACACAGACTCCTTTAATAATCTCAATTAAACCATACTTCCGACCACACCTAATTCCACCGAAGCCGTCGTTCTCCTGTAATAAATCAAAAATAAAAAACAACATCTATCCCACGCCATAATCCATGTCTGGGGGATAATTAGTTTTCAACCTGGATGGTGCCAAGGACCGGTATGGTATATTGTTGTTTTTTTTATTTTCGTTTTATTACAGGAGATCGATGGCTTCTGTGGAATTAGGTGAGGTCGTATGTATGTTTAATTGAGATTATTAGTAACATAGTTAGCAGGGCTGAAAAAGATATTTGTCCATCCAGTTCAGACTATATTCCGTCAGAAAAAATCCCCAGAACTACGACCTTCTAATGAACCTAATAACTGTAAGATACAATATTGTTACGCTCCAAGACGACATCTAAGCCTTTCTTGAATCCCTCGACTGAGTTCGCCATCACCACCTCTTCAGGTAAGAAATTCCAGATTCTCACTGCCCTAACAGTAAAGAATCCTGTATATCCATAGCCCCTTCCTAGGCTAATAATATCAGCCTGCAGCTGTCTGCATATCCTTTGCTGGTTATTAACCCCTCTGTGACCTTAGACGTACTATCCCGTCGAGGTGACCTGGGCCTATCTGACCCTCGACGGGATAGTACGTCATAGCCGATCGGCTGCGCTCACGGGGGGAGCGCGGCTGATCGCGGCCGGGTGTCAGCTGCATATCGCAGCTGACATCCGGCACTATGTGCCAGGAGCGGTCACGGACCGCCCCCGGCACATTAACCCCCGGCACACCGCGATCAAACATGATCGCGGTGTACCGGCGGTATAGGGAAGCATCGCGCAGGGAGGGGGCTCCCTGCGTGCTTCCCCGAGACCCCGGAGCAACGCGATGTGATCGCGTTGCTCTGAGGGTCTCCTACCTCCCTCCTCGCCGCAGGTCCCGGATCCAAGATGGCCGCGGCATCCGGGTCCTGCAGGGAGGGAGGTGGCTTACCGAGTGTCTGCTCAGAGCAGACACTTGGTAAGCCTGCAGCCCTGCACAGCAGATCGCAGATCTGGCAGAGTGCTGTGCACACTGCCAGATCAATGATCTGTGATGTCCCCCCCTGGGACAAAGTAAAAAAGTTAAAAAAAAATTCCCCACATGTGTGTAAAAAAAAAAAATTAAAAAAATATCCTAAATAAAGAAAAAGAAAAAAAAAAATTATTCCCATAAATACATTTCTTTAGCTAAATAAAATAAAAACAACAATAAAAGTACACATATTTAGTATCGCCGCGTCCGTAACGACCCAACCTATAAAACTGCCCCACTAGTTAACCCCTTCAGTAAACACCGTAAGAAAAAAAAAAAAAAAAAACGAGGCAAAAAACAACGCTTTATTACCATACCGCCGAACAAAAAGTTGAATAACACGCGATCAAAAAGACTGATATAAATAACCATGGTACCGCTGAAAACGTCATCTTGTCCCGCAAAAAACGAGCCGCCATACAGCACCATCAGCAAAAAAATAAAAAAGTTATAGTCCTGAGAATAAAGCGATACCAAAATAATTATTTTTTCTATAAAATAGTTTTTATCGTATAAAAGCGCCAAAACATAAAAAAAATGATATAAATGAGATATCGCTGTAATCGTACTGACCCGACGAATAAAACTGCTTTATCAATTTTACCAAACACGGAACGGTATAAACGCCTCCCCCAAAAGAAATTCATGAATAGCTGGTTTTTGATCACTCTGCCTCACAAAAATCGGAATAAAAAGCGATCAAAAAATGTCACGTGTCCGAAAATGTTACCAATAAAAACGTCAACGCGTCCCGCAAAAAACAAGATCTCACATAACTCTGTGGACTCAAATATGGAAAAATTACAGCTCTCAAAATGTGGTAACGCAAAAAATATTTTTTGCAATGAAAAGCGTCTTTCAGTGTGTGACAGCTGCCAATCATAAAAATCCGCTAAATAACCCGCTATAAAAGTAAATCAAACCCCCCTTCATCACCCCCTTAGTTAGGGAAAAATAAAAAAATTAAAAAATGTATTTATTTCCATTTTCCCATTAGGGTTAGGGTTAGGGCTAGAGTTAGGACTAGAGTTAGGGCTAGGGTTAGGGTTAGGGCAAGGGTTAGGGCTAGGGTTGGGGCTAGGGTTAGGGCTAGAGTTAGGACTAGAGTTAGGGCTAGGGTTAGGGCAAGGGTTAGGACTAGGGTTAGGGCTAGGGTTAGGGCTAGGGTTGGGGCTAGGGTTAGGGCTAGGGTTGGGGATAGGGTTAGGGCTAGGGTTAGGGCTAGTGTTACGGCTAGTGTTAGGGCTAGTGATAGGGCTAGGGTTATTGCTAGGGTTAGGGTTAGGGTTGGGGCTAGGGTTGGAGCTACAGTTAGGGTTGGGGCTAAAGATAGGGTTAGGGTTTGGATTACATTTACGGTTGGGAATAGGGTTGGGTGTGTCTGGGTTAGAGGAGTGGTTAGGGTTACGGTTGGGATTAGGGTAAGGGGTGTGTTTGGATTAGGGTTTCAGTTATAATTGGGGGGTTTCCACTGTTTAGGCACATCAGGGGCTCTCCAAACGGGACATGGCATCCGATCTGAATTCCAGCCAATTCTGCGTTGAAAAAGGAAAACAGTGCTCCTTCCCTTCAGAGCTCTCCCGTGTGCCCAAACAGGGGTTTACCCCAACATATGGGGTATCAGCGTACTCAGGACAAATTTTACGTCATCTTTTGGGGTCCAATTTCTCCTGCTACCCTTGGGAAAATACAAAACTGGGGGCCAAAAAATAAGTTTTGTGGGAAAAAAAAGATTTTTTATTTTCACGGCTCTGCGTTGTAAACTGTAGTGAAACACTTGGGGGTTCAAAGTTCTCACAACACATCTAGATAAGTTCCTTGGGAGGTCTAGTTTCCGATATGGGGTCACTTGTGAGGGGTTTGTACTGTTTGGGTACATCAGGGGCTCTGCAAATGCAACGTGACGCCTGCAGACCAATCCATTTAAGTCTGCATTCCAAATGGCGCTCCTTCCCTTCCGAGCTCTGTCATGCGCCCAAACAGTGGTTCCCCCCCACATATGGGGTATCAGCGTACTCAGGACAAATTGGACAACAACTTTTGGGGTCCAATTTATCCTGATACCCTTGTGAAAATACAAAACTGGGGGCTAAAAAATCATTTTTGTGAAAAAAAAAAGGAATTTTTATTTTCACGGCTCTGCGTTATAAACTGTAGTGAAACACTTGGGGGTTCAAAGCTATCAAAACACATCTAGATAAGTTCCTTAGGGGGTCTACTTTCCAAAATGGTGTCACTTGTGGGGGTTTTTAATGTTTAGGCACATCAGGGGCTCTCCAAACGCAACATGGCATCCCATCTTAATTCCAGTCAATTTTGCATTGAAAAGTCAAATGGCGCTCCTTCCCTTCCGAGCTCTGCCCTGCGCCCAAACAATGGTTTACACCCACATATGGGGTATCAGCGTACTCAGGACAAATTGCACAACAATTTTTGGGGTCCAATTTCTTCTCTTACCCTTGGGAAAATAAAAAATTGGGGGCAAAAAGATCATTTTTGTGAAAAAATATGATTTTTTATTTTTACGGCTCTGCATTATAAACTTCTGTGAAGCACTTGTTGGGTCAAAGTGCTCACCACACATCTAGATAAGTTCCTTAGGGGGTCTACTTTCCAAAATGGTGTCACTTGTGGGGTTTTTTAATGTTTAGGCACATCAGGGGCTCTCCAAACGCAACATGGCATCCCATTTAATTCCAGTCAATTTTGCATTGAAAAGTAAAATAGCGCTCCTTCCCTTCCGAGCTCTGCTATGCGCCCAAACAGTGGTTTATCCCCACATATGGGGTATCGTCGTACTCAGGACAAATTGCACAACAACTTTTGTGGTCTAATTTCTTCTCTTACCCTTGGGGAAATAAAAAAATGGGGGCGAAAAGATCATTTTTGTGAAAAAATATGATTTTTATTTTTACGGCTCTGCATTATAAACTTCTGTGAAGCACTTGTTGGGTCAAAGTGCTCAAGACACATCTAGATAAGATCCTTAGGGGGTCTACTTTCCAAAATGGTGTCACTTGTGGGGGGTTTCAATGTTTACGCACATCAGGGGCTCTCCAAATGCAACATGGCGTCCCATCTCAATTCCAGTCAATTTTGCATTGAAAAGTCAAATGGCGCACCTTTCCTTCCGAGCTCTGCCCTGCGCCCAAACAATGGTTTACACCCACATATGGGGTATCAGCGTACTCAGGACGAATTGTACAACAAATTTTGGGGTCTATTTTCTCCTGTTACCCTTGGTAAAATAAAACAAATTGGAGCTGAAACAAATTTTGAGTGAAAAAAAGTTAAAATGTTTATTTTTATTTAAACATTCCAAAAATTCCTGTGAAACACCTGAAGGGTTAATAAACTTCTTGAAAGTGGTTTTGAGTACCTTGAGGGGTGCAGTTTTTAGAATGGTGTCACACTTGGGTATTTTCTATCATATAGACCCCTCAAAATGACTTCAAATGAGATGTGGTCCCTAAAAAAAAATGGTGTTGTAAAAATGAGAAATTGCTGGTCAACTTTTAACCCTTATAACTCCGTCACCCAAAAAAATGTTGGTTCCAAAATTGTGCTGATGTAAAGTAGACATGTGGGAAATGTTACTTATTAAGTATTTTGCGTGACATATGTCTGTGATTTAAGGGCATAAAAATTCAAAGTTGGAAAATTGCGAAATTTTCAAAATTTTCGCCAAATATTCGTTTTTTTCACAAATAAACGCAAGTTATATCGAAGAAATTTTACCACTATCATGAAGTACAATATGTCACGAGAAAACAATGTCAGAATCGCCAAGATCCGTTGAAGCGTTCCAGAGTTATAACCTCATAAAGGGACAGTGGTCAGAATTGTAAAAATTGGCCCGGTCATTAACGTGCAAACCACCCTTGGGGGTGAAGGGGTTAATTATAGGGGAACCCCATGTCATTTTTTGGGGGGTCCCCCATTTTCATTGCCATTAAAGGCTAAGTATGCACCTGTGAGCTGATATTAATAGCCTGGGAAGCTCCATGGGTATTACCACTTCTCAGGCTATTAACATCGGCTCTCAGCCGTCGGCTTTCCCTCTGCTGGTTAGGAAAATTGTGCGGGAGCCCACGCCATTTTTTACCTAAAAATAATTCTTGATTAAATACATGTACAGTAATTTGGACACACACTGTACTAATTGTATTTGTCACAGAGATACATATACATATACATATATATATATATATATTTTTTTACCGGCTGATCTAACTTCAGTGGAAATGCCTCAAAATAAGGAAATGATGCTCAGTAGTTTGTGTGGCCTCCCTACAATGCCTGGGCATGCTCCTGATGAGGCGGTGGAAGGTACCCTGAGGGATCTCCTCCCAGACCTGGACTAAATCATCCGCCAACTCCTGGACAGTCTGTGGAACAACGTGACGTTGGTGGATGGTGCGAGACATAATGTCCCAGATGTATCCAGTCGGATTCAGGTCTGGGCAATGGGTGGTCCAGTCCATAGCTTCAATGCCTTCATCTTGCAGGAACTGCTGACACATTCCAGCCACATGAGGTCTGGCATTGTCCTGTATTAGGAGGAACCCAGGGCCAACTGCACCAGCATATGGTCTCACAAGGGGTCTGAGGATCTAATCTCGGTACCTAATGCCAGTCAGGCTACCTCTGGCGGGCACACGGAGGGCTGTGCGGCCCTCCAAAAAAAGCCACCCCATACCATTACTGACCCACTGCCAAGCCGATCATGCTGAAGGATGTTGCAGGCAGGAGATCGCTCTCCACGGTGTCTCCAGACTCTGTCACATGTGCTTAGTGTAAACCTGCTTTCCACTGTGAAGAGCACAGGGGGCCAGTGGCGAATTTGCCAATCCTGGTGTTTTGTTGCAAATGCCAAGCATCCTGCATGATGTTGAGCTGTGAGCACAACCCCCATCTGTGGACATCGGGCACTCAGACCATCCTCATGGAGTCGGTTTCTAACCGTTTGTGCAGACACATGCACATTTGTGGCCTGCTGGAGGTCATTTTGCAGGGATCTGGCAGTGTTCCTCCTTGCACAAAGGCTGAGGTAGCAGTCCTGCTGCTTGGTTGTTGCCCTCCTACGGCCCCCTCCATGTCTCCTGGTGTACTGGCCTGTCTCCTGGTAGCGCCTCTGGACACTATGCTGACAGACACAGCAAACCTTCTTGCCACAGCTCGCATTGATGTGCCATCCTGGATGAGCTGCACTATCTGAGCCACTTGTGTGGGTTGTAGAGTCCGTCTCATGCTACCACGGGTGTGAAAGCACAACCAACATTCAAAAGTGACCAAAACATCAGCCAGAAAGCATTGGTACTGAGATGTGGTCTGTGGTCCCCACCTGCAGAACCACTCCTTTATTGAGGGTGTCTTGATAATTGCCAATAATTTCCATCTGTTGTCTATTCCATTTGCACAACAGCATGTGAAATTGATTGTCAATCAGTGTTGATTCCTAAGTGGACAGTTTGATTTCACAGAAGTTTTATTTACTTGGAGTTAGATTCTGTTGTTTAAGTGTTCCCTTTATTTTTTGAGCAGTGTATATACATATATAGAATTGCCAGCTTTTCAAAGCTATAATTCTACAGGAATTAGGTTGTTTTTTCCTCTGGGGGCACTCAACTTTATTAGCATGCACAAAGACACAAGTTAGCCCCAAAAGGGCATGAAAAAAAAACCAAAAACATCAAAACTGCAACAAAAACGCAATTAAAAAATGCACCAAAACATGCGTTTTTGCTGCAGCTTCCTTCCTGCAAAAAAAAAAAAAAAAAAAAAAAAAAAAGCAAAAGCTCCCAGTGTGGTGAACTTACCCTTAAGACTGCAAGCACATGGACATAGTTTAGTGTTCTTAAAGGGAATCTGTCAGCAGGTTTTTGTTACCTCATCTGAGAGCTGTGTAATTTAGGGAAAGAGACCCTGAATCCAATTATGTATCACATAGATTACTGGATGCTGCAGTTCTAGCACAATCAGAGCTTTTAGGGTATGTGCACACGATCAGGAATGGCTCAGTATTTGCTCGGGATTTGACGCATGTGAAGTCTGCATCCGAGGTCACTGGCAGGTCTCCTGCATTTTTTCATTGCACGCTTTTGTCACTTGAAATAAAGCTAATTGAAAGTTGGCTTCTGGGAAAAAAAATATTTCTTGTTTGCAGATATATTGGGGTATGTTCCCACGGTCAGTAAACGCTCGGGTTGGATGCTGCGTACATCTGCAGCGTCCAGCTGTTACAGCATAACGGATGAGATTTCAAGAAATCCCAGGCCCACAAGCAGAGACAGACATGCGGCGCGTCTTTCCAGACCGCAGCATGTCAATCTATGTAGCGGAGATGGTTAGTCTCCACTGCGCAAATTACCCATAGTTTCATTAGATGCGGTAAAGCCGCATTATCTTCCTAGTCACGTGTATTAAGTGCTGGAATGCAGCTTACTATGCATGTGTGCTAATTTACATAATGGTGAATCTTATGACACAGCTGGAAGTATATGACAGAGGAAATTGAGGAAAGCAAAGACAGATGTCACCTCTTTTTTAATAAATAATTAAAAAGTAGTGTGGGGTCCCCTATATTTGTTAACCAGCCAGAGTAAAGCAGACTACTGGGACTGGTATTTCGGGCTGGTAAGGATCCAATATCCATGAACCTTACCAGCCTGATAACACCAGTCTGCTTACCTTGGATGGTTAGCAAAAATAGTGGGATCTTCACAGCAAAAAAAAAAAAAAAAAAGTGTGGGGTCCCCTTATTTTTGTTAACCAGCCAAGGATAAAGCAGACAGCTGTGGCCTGGTATTCTCAGGCTGGCAAGGCCCATGGATTTTGGCCCTCACTAGCCTAAAAATAGCAGCCCCCAGCTGCCCCACAATTGACACATCCAAAGATGCACCAATTGCGGCACTTTACCCGGCTCTTCCCACTTGCCCTGTAGCGGTGGCAAGCGGGGTAATATTTGTGGAGTTGATGTCACCTTTGTATTGTCAGGTGACATCAAGCCCACAGGTTAGTAATGGAGAAGCGTCTATAAGACACCTATCCATTACTAATACTATAGTTGCATGGTAAAGACACAGCCAGAATAAAGTTCTTAAACAGAAATAATGACACAGACTCCTTTAACCCGCTTCGGCGGTGAGCCCGCATCAAAGCCGGGACATGTCAGCAGTTTTGAACAGCTGACATGTGCCTGCATTTAACTAGTTAAATGCCGCTGTCAAACATTGAAAGCGGCATTTAACTAGCGCTTCCGGCCATTGGGCCGGAAATGCACGCATCGTGATCGGGGGTCAGCGATGCGTCGGCATGACAACCAGAGGTCTATTGAAGAAAATTATGGTTGTTGATGCCGGATTGCTGTGAGCGCCACCCTGTGGTCGGCGCTCATAGCAATGCCGCAATTCTACTACATAGGAGCGATCTGAGTTTTGCTCCTATGTAGCAGAGCCGATCCAGTCGTGCCAGCTTCTAGCCTCCCATGGAGAGTGGCAAAAGTAAAAAAAAAATGTTTTTAAAAAATATGAAAAAAAAAATAAATAAAAGTTTATATCACCCAACTTTCGCCCCATTCAAAATAAAAAAAAACCAAAATATACAGATATTTGGTATCGACGCGTTCAGAATTGCCCGATCTATCAATAAAAAAAAAAGGATTAACCTCATCGCTAAATGGCGTAGCGAGAAAAAAAAATTAGAAACGCCAGAATTACATTTTTTATTGTTGCTGCGACATTGCATTAAAATGCAATAACGGGCGATCAAAAGAACGTATCTGCACCAAAATGGTATCATTAAAAACGCCAGCTCGGCACACAAAAAATAAGCCCTCAACCGACCCCAGATCACAAAAAATGGAGACGCTACGGGTATTGGAAAATGGCACATTTTTTTTTTTTTAGCAAAGTTTGGATTTTTTTTTTACTACTTATATAAAACGGAACCTAGACATGTTTGGTGTCTATGAACTCGTACTATAGAAAAAGAGAACCTGGCACTCAACTAAAGTTTTAAACAGCACTCAATTTATTCATAGTACCAGTAAACATTTCGGTCACGGGAGACCTTCATCAGTATGAGGCGGACTAGCGGTGGACTCCGCGTCGCACTCGGTACCTCCTGACCTCCAAGCATAGTCCCCTTTTCCATCTGGATAGATGGACGGTTTGTCTAAGCAATAAGAGCAGGTGATCACGGATTTATGATCTACCCTGACGCATATCTTAACCAGTACGTTACTGACGAAGGTCTCCTGTGACTGAAACGTTTACTGGTACTACGAATAAATTGAGTGCTGTTTAAAATTGAAGTTGAGTGCCAGGTTCTCTCTTCCTATATACACGGTGTGGGAACCTACCTGTGCACCTCTTTCAGTAGTGCTCACGCCTTGCTCTAACATATGAACTCGTAATGACCTGGAGAATCAGAATATCAGGTCAGTTTTAGCATCTAGTGAACCTAGCAAAAAAGCCAAACAAAAAACAAGTGTGGGATTGCACTTTTTTTTTTTTTTTTTACAATTTCACCGCACTTGGAATTTTTTTCCCCGACACGGTAAAACCAATTGAGTCGTTCAAAAGTACAACTCGTCCCGTAAAATACAAGCCCTCACATGGCCATGTTGACGGAAAAATAAAAGAAAGTTATAGCTCTGGGAAGGAGGGGAGCGAAAAATGAAAAAAAAAAACAAAACGACCCTGGGTCATGAAAGGGTTAATAGATCTTAATTAAACCATACTTACAGCATCACCTATTCCACCAATGCCCTTGTCTCCTGGAAGAGAATTAAAATAAAAAAAACCAACAATATCATTACCTGTCCGCTGAAAAGATATACATACAGTCCCACGACGAGTCCAGCTCTGCTACATCTGGATGCCTTTGGCTGAACGGTGGCATTATGCCACCATTCAGCCTGACATGCAGACACAGCAGAGCTTGGAGATAACCACCGGAAATAATTCGGTCCCCGGTGGTCACGTGCACTGTAGTTCTCACAATCAGCAGATTGCCAGAACTGCAGTGTATGTGAACTTCCGGCTGATACAAGGTACACCTTTATTTAAATTAGTATACATGCACAGTAAGCTGCGTTCCCGCACTTCATACGCATATGACAAGAAAGATAGTGCGGTCTTACTGCATCTAATGATACTAAATAGGTAATTTACGCAGCGGAGACGGAGCGTCTCTGCTACATAGACATACTGCAGTCTGGAAAGACGCACCGCATGTCCGTCTCCACAGGTGAGACGAAGGCGTCCGGACACGCATAGTGAAGATGGGATTTCTTCAAATCCCATCCATTATGCTGTAATATCTGGCCGCTGCGGGTTGGATGCTGTGGATGTACGCAGCATCTAACCTGCAGTGCTTACTAACAGTGGGAACATACCCTTAGATTTAGAATGAAGCAGAGCTGAGAAAGCTAACCCCGCCTACACGAGGCTCTCTATGTACAAAGTCCATAGATAGTGAGCTGCCTGTCACAGGAAGGGAATGTTAATCCCTTAGGGATAAATCCTTCAGATTCAGTAAGCGGCACGCACTTTGACAAGTGGCTAATGATGAGCCAGTGTACTCGTTGCTCTGGTTTTCCCGATCACGCTCGGGTGGTCTCTGAGTATTTATGATTGCTCGTAGAATTAGTTTTCATCGCGGCAGCTGAAAGATTTACAGCTACTAGACAGGCTGAGTACATGTGGGGGTTGCCTGGTTGCTAGGGAACCCCCACATGTAATTAAGCAGGCTAGTAGCTGTAAATTATTCAGCTGCGGTGATGAAAACTAAATCTCCGAGCACTAACAAATACTCGGAGATCACCCGAGCGTGATTGGGAAAAACAGAGCAACGAGTACACTCGCTCATCACTACAAGTGACACATCCCTGAAATCTGTGCTTCAGCCTCTACCTCCTGCTGTGTTCAGATTATAAAGCAAAAACCTGCTGACGGATTCCCTTAAGGTCTTTACCTGTACATGGCCAGAGTTCAACTTTTCAACTTCCTATTTGGAAGTTCTGAGAATACGAGCCTCTGGTGTGCGGTGCCATCATAGATTATGTTACATGTATCTTATACCCATGTAACATCAGCCCAGACAGCAGGTACAGGACACTTACTACTCAGGGCAGCAGCTGCCGTGACAATGTGAAAGTTTATTTCTACTGGTATTGTTTCCATCCTTGTATTTCGGATGTACAATGGACAAGCAGGAACACAGCTCAGACCAGGACTGCAGTGACCCTATATGCAACTTCAGGGACTGACGAGCTGCAGGCTGCAGTAGTGGTAATGACAGATGTCTCCATATCTGAAGACGAGCGCCACCTTGTATGGGGAATATTGGTGTGAAACTGCCGATAATGACCCATGTCTGTATTATTTCCTATTGGTTAGCCAGACTATATCACCAGCGTTATAGCGGGAGGATGGGAGAAGAGAACACCTTGATGGCAGATCTGATCGGTAGTTGCACCTCTATTGCCATTTCCCTAGTAAAGGTACGGGCGACCTCTGGGGTCATCACTGTCAGATCTATTTTGGATTAACCAGAATGTTTGAATGGAACTTAAAGGATTTCTCTGTTGCCACTCACATCCAACACAATAAGCTTACTCCTTCTGGAAGAACGAGCCTGACTGCCGGATCTCCCGTCCTGAGCTAGCTGCCTCTTATACCTATGGAGCATTTCGATCAGGCTGTGACATCCAGCAATTGGCCAGAATCTGCCAATCTGAGCACGGTGATGGCTTCACGGATGTGTGAACCCGGTCCACAACGCATAACCTGGAAGTGAGCCGCTAAGGAAAACTCAATTCATTCATTTAAGTCACCCTTCCACATGCTTGTCCCCCCCTATCACGACTCTCTTCGATTGACATTTCTGGATTCATAGACATGGGGAAGGGTGGAGATCCATGAAAAACAAGCACGTGGGGAGGTGTATATAAATAACTGGTTGCCATGATGCACCGATCGCCTGTACTTGGTTTGATCAGTCATTCCTTGCTGACAGAGTCCCTTTAAACGCTGTTGTTCTAGTGCCTACGGCTCACTCCCCTCCATTCCCCAGGATGACCATGGAGTGTTGTAGGGCTGCTACTGCCGCCATCTTGTTGCTCCTGTGACTCTTGTGTACCTCTTGAAGCTCATCAAGAGAATGCCAAGAGTGTGCAAAGCAGTCATCAAAGCAAAAGGTGGCTACTTTGAAGAACCTAGAATATAAGACATATTTTCAGTTGTTTCACACTTTTTTGTTAAGTATATAATTCCACATGTGTTAATTCATAGTTTTGATGCCTTCAGTGTGAATGTACAATTTTCATAGTCATGAAAATACAGAAAAATCTTTAGATAAGAAGGTGTGTCCAAACTTTTGGTCTGTGCTGTGTATATATATATATATATATATATATATATATATATATATATATTTTAGACATTGTGTAAATTTTGTAAAAGATATATAATTATATATATATAGTAAATAACAAGTAAAATAGAATGAATGAAAATAACACTTAAAAAGAGGAGCGGGGATTGCTGGGACTTGTAGTGCTCTCGTACACCACTCACCCAATTCCCAAAGCCGAACTGTTCGATGGCATCCAGCAGCAGCTGCTCTTCCCTGCTCGTCCAGCCTCCCTCCGCCTCGGGCCCCCATAAAGTGAAGCGCCCCCCGTCCACCAGCTGGTATCCATGCCACCGCCGGTGATTGCCAATCTCTGCCCCCGCTGAGAAGCACTCGGTGCACAGCTCGATGTCCTGGCACTCGGTGCAGCGGATGCGCAGGCTTGTCACGTCGTCCAGGCAGTAAACGCAGTACTTCTTGCCCAGGTCCGCCATCTTGGCCGCCGAGCTGTTGTTGCGCCGCTCAACCACTTAGGTAACCGCCTACCACAGCTCGCTCTGCTCTGCGCATGCTCCAGGAAACGTCTGCTCTCTCATAGGCTCAGCTCTCAAAGCGCCCTGGCGGTTGGTCGCTGGTTTAGTAATTGATGACGTCACTGCCCTTTAACCTATCACCGTCTGGTAATATAGCGAGTGCTGTACCGTGGCTCCTCCCATCACAACGCGTCTCCATGGAAACCCATAAAAAGGTAAATACACAAGCTGCAGCCATCCAGTCAGTCCGGGAAGAAGGTGACGGCTCGGGAACATGGCAGACGTGAGCGGCGGTGACAGACCGCCTGCTGTTATTCCTGAGCCTGTTATACAGCCGGGCACTAGTCAAGAGGCTGCCAGAGAGCCGGGAACTGGCCAGGAGGGTGCCAGAGAGCCAGGTACCAGCCAGGAGGGTGCCAGAGAGCCAGGAACCAGCCAGGAGGGTGCCAGAGAGCCAGGAACCAGCCGGGAAAGTGCCAGGGATCCAAAAACTAACCATGAGGGCACCACAGAAACAAGTACCACTTTAGAAGGCACGAGACTGCCGAATAATACCAGCCTGGAGGGTGCCAACGAGTCAAGCAGGGGATTAGAGGGCACCAGAGACCCAAGTACCAGCCAGGAGGGCACCAGAGACCCAAGTACCAGCCAGGAGGGCACCAGAGACCCAAGTACCAGCCAGGAGGGCACCAGAGACCCAAGTACCTGCCAAGAGGACACCAGAGACCCTGAGGCTTCTGTCAAGCCAGAAAGTGTCGGAGATCCTAGCACTGAGCACATAAAGAGCAATGAGGCAATGGATGAAGATGGCGAGATTGGCTCATCAGAGCAGCAAGGTGAAGTACCAGAGGGCACCAATGATGACCCGTCACAATTCCTCCATGAAAGTGAAGAATATGCCGCTGAGACAGATCAGAAACCCAAGGAAGATACTCATTGTCATCTAGAGGAACAGGAAGAAGATGAGGAGGACATAGAGCAGAACCAGGACCACAAGCTGCAGGAGATGGTCCATGAGGAGCAAATTCGAGAAGAACTGATCCAGCAGTACCACGCTCTGGTCCAGGAACGTGATAAGATCCTACAGCACAATGCTCAGCTCCAGCACAAGCTCTGTGAGTATTTCCGCAAGAAGAAAGGAGAGGAGACCCGTCCTCAGACAACATCGAAACGTGCAAGTGATCAGGAGCAACGCTACCTGAAGTATCTAACCAGCCTGGAGGAGATGAAGAGGAGGTATAAAGAAGAAGCTGCTTTGCATCAGGAGCAGATGGAGGAGGTGAGAGCTCAGTGCCAGGACATTGTGGGCAGGGTGGACAAGGAATGGGAGGCTTTCCAAGAACAGAAGAAGAAAATTGCTTTGTGTAGCCTGAGTAAGCAAGGAGCTGGAAAACACGCCGCCTCATCCCTGATCCAAGAAGTCGACTTACTACAGTCCAGGGAAGAGCGCAAGGAGAAGGAAGTCATCCAAGTCCGCCTAGAGAACATCAAGCTGAAAAATCACATCTACCGCTACGAATCCACCCTCCGCTCCAAGGAGGAGCTGGCAGAAGGTCTGCACCTGATCGACTTCGAGCAACTGAAAATTGAAAACCAAACCTACAACGAGAAGATTGAGGAAAGGAATGAAGAACTGTTAAAACTCAGGAAGAAAATTACCAACACAGTACAAGTTCTCACTCACGTCAAGGAGAAGCTCCAGTTTGTCCAAGCAGAGAATCAAGAACAAAAAGAGAAACTCATGGAGGTGGAGGCCCTAGTGGGCAACAAACGGGACATTTTGACAAAGACTAAACAGGCCAGAGATAGTTTGAGAATGGATAACCTGAAACTGAAGCAAAAGTGTGGCCTTCTGGGTAACAAGGTTCTTCTCAGGGACTTTGAAGATAAGGTGGACGCATCTGAAGAACTCAGACAGACCCTGGAGAATCTGAAGCGACAGCATGCAGAGCTAACTCTGTCCAGTAAGGGGTTAGAGAAGAAAATCACCGAGGTGAAGCTGGTGATGGATGATTGACGTATCCTGAATGTGTGAGCCAGAAGACTAATAAAATCAATTGTGATGGAAATATCTTGGTCACGTGGTTTTGTAATGTTTCATATTTTCTGACTACTAGATTGGCGGACATGGGTCGTTATAGGGGTTGGCTTCTTACAATGCCCTATTGTTGTGACAGATCTATAGAGCCATAAATGCCCCATTTCTAACCACTGAGGCCACCTGCCTACAGATCAGAGGTGTACAACCTGGATGGTGAAGGCACCATGTCAATAGCAATCAGGGTGTCTGGTTATCCAAAAAAAAGGAAATGGTTACAAGTTTCCAATATACTTTCTGTGAAAAGATCAAGATCTCTGCTTTCCGTCTTGAGATAGGAACATTTATTGTTTACCTGTCATGTGATGGATGTACAGGTGCTTGGCTCTCACCTTCTATCTTCAGGAGGACATCTCTGCTTCCCGCTCTCCTGAGGGAGGTGCGCTCCTGATGATTGACAGTCTGTGCTTGTGGCACGGTTGAGTCACTGGGCCGAACTGCGCAATTGGAAATGTTGATCTCTGACTCTGCCACATCGGAGGAGCTCAGGGGCACCGAAGCTGGCTGAATTCAGCTTCAGAGCAGCAAGCACGCACTCCTTGCCTGGGAAACTGGCCACCACTGATAGACTGCAGAGATGGCCGTTTACCTTACCAACAAGAGGACTGGAAAACGGAGAGGATTTTTAATAAGGGGTAATTTGCAAAGTTGCTCTTTTTTACAAGTACTTTGCAATTTTACCCATTATAGATGGTGAGACAGCCCCATAATCATTAAAATAAGTCAAGGCTGCCGAAATTGGTCCGACAATTTGAATTGGGAGGCGGATCCCAAATCTCCATTAACACATGATCTTCATGATCCCTTTGTCCTCCCATGGGTTCTAAGGGATAATGTTACGTTTCTCCCTGTGGAGAGTGACAAGTCAGGCCTGGCATTTTAGAGTGAGGCGACGTTTAAGCCATGCATGCACCACTGCGAATTTAAATACACAGATTGCCTCTTCAGAGAGGTAGAGGGCTAGAACTCTAGTGCCACCTATTGGAAAAAGTGATCCTAAATGTCAATATCGACTCTTTAACGAACCTTGAAACATGGCTTCGGATAAAAGCCAAACCAGGATCTCAGTGTGCAGACACAATATTTCGGGGTATTGCCCTCATCAGTGCAAAGTATGAGATCTAATTTAGTTAGGTGAGAGGCTCGGGACTGGGGTCTAAGGAGTAAAGTTTCTCCTTGTAAAGAGTGAAAAGCCAAGCCTGGCTTGTCAGAGTGAGCAGACTTATAAGCCATGCATGCTCCTCTGGGACACTAAATATTCTCCCCATGGAAAACACATGCCGAGCCAAACATTCACGTGTATGGGGGAATCGGTCGGGAGAGTTGTCTAATGTGTTTGGTCACTGACCCATGTGTCCATCACATGACCAGGAATGATTTTCTGTCCTGTAAGCAATTATAAATGATCCTACAGGATGACAGCAAGCAGAGCTCTTGAAAACGGTGAAGAAGGGTATATTGGTTACTAACTTTTCCTTATTCACATTGTAGTATGGTGAAAATATTTAAAGGGGCTTGATCATTATATACAATTCTCACCCGTGCTCAGGGTATGAAATGTATTATTGAAGGGGTCCGGCTACGGAGATCTGCACAGATCACGACAACCGCTGTCAACTACATAGCTAATGGAGTGGTGGTCCAGAATGCTCCTCACAACTCCATTCACAGAGGAATCAGGGACCCCCTGCTCTCGGGATCTCGTCTTATTGGTCGGACCCCCAGGAATCATACACTTATCACCTCTTGTTCGGTGCTTAGTTTATTCTTGGAAACAAATGGATCCCCTTGTAAATGGGGCATGTCCCTACTCATCGTCCGAGCAGTGCTCAATGACCAGAGGAGCGACACGATCCAGAAGTTTAAGATACAAATATTTGCTAAAATAGAGAAGGGAGTCTTTAGCTTACGATTTAGTGTGAAAGTATTGAATAACATGATTATTTTCTTTTTTAGTTGGAAGTGGCCATATTTTGGCAAAAGAACACCCCCTCAACAGGTACTGTGGCCACTGAGGGGCCATTGTGTTAGATGACCCCACAAGCAGAGTACATTTGTACAGGTTGCTGCCAATAATCTACAGTTTGTAGTTGTGAATACATTCATACATACCTCAGCTGCTGCAGAACCTCGTTATAAAGAACGGCGGAGATTCTGGTGTACTATTGAGTTATTTGACACTTCCTCATCCTTTTCAACAAGTAGCAGCATATACAGTGTATAATAATGTTCTGCAGCAGCTGCTGGGGCACATTCTGTATAATTCACTGCAGACTACAGAGTCACAGGAGACGAAACACATGGGCCGCAAAATAGTAGTAGGAGCGTTGAAGTGAAGGAACCCAATAGAGCCAAAGCCATATTGGCCTCCACACACCTGAGTACTGTGCAATACTTGTAGTAATGTATATAGCACTAACATATTCCACAGCGCTGCACATCTGTGCCTGGAGGAATGTTACATTTATCAGCCAATCAAATAGCATCTTTAATTTTCAACAGAGTTTCCTAAAATTGTTTTCTGGAATCTGACTGCTATGTACACCTCCCTATTTTCTTTTTTTTTTAGATTAGTTTCTGCTTTCCCAGATGCTAGTAAAAAATAGGGGAGATTTATTATCAGATTTTTGGGTACACTATGACTCCTCAGCCCTACTGATGGGACCTGCACCGATAAGCAGAATGGGGAGCGTCTCTCCTTTAGAATGGAGCTGCTCTGCGCATGCTCAACCGCCGCTCTAGTCATCATCTATGGAGCTGCAGAGCGCTGCGCTTGGCTGTTTGTAGCAGCCCAATAGAAAATGGAATGACTGTCAAGTATCCGACCTGCCACTCCTTACTTCCATTGCCAATCGGAGCAAGTCCCTGCATTCGGATCCCCACAGATCTGCAAGTTATCACCTATCTATGATGACTCAACGTCAATCTGGCATCTTGTTTGGGGGTGAATTATTCTCAATTATGCCAGACATACTATTCCGTTGTTCAATAAGTCTAGGGACATGAGCCATTGTTTCATGTGATGCTGTCAGATAACCGTTTTTGTATGCCGTTTGTGGAATTATAGATTGCATCAACCTCCAGTGGTGTACTAGTCTGCATCACTTGGAGGACAATTGTCGATACTAATTGAACAATCGAACAATGAAGGAACAGCCATGATCATCTTCCCCACAATTCCCCAGGGTTTATAAAAGGGGTCTGCTTCTGTCACCGGTGCGATTCTACAAGACGTCAGCCCCAGAACCACAGTTCCAGCTGGTGGATTACAGAACTGTTGCACTGTCCATCACTGAGCCAACACAGTCGTTTCGATAACCCAGGTCAGGACAATCTGGTCCCATACCTCGCTGTGCTCTGTTAGCTTCCTTATGCTTTACGCTACCTCCCCTCTGAGGGTTCCTGACAAAAAGTGGGGTGTTGCTGGATGGGGCAGTTGGGATGCCTCGAAGTCGCAGAGGTTCTAATCTTCTGCAAACCAGCAGAAGGATGAGACTCTGTCATTGTCTTGCTGGGAATGTAATATATGCTGATAACTGTTGGTGACCTGAGTCTTACAGGAGTGTGGCACCCTCAATCTGTGTTGTCTGAGTAGTGTTTGGTCCACGGGGAAGGAGTGCGGGCGTTCAGTGGGATAAGCCCCAACTGAGTTGGGGTCTTTGCAAGGGGCATTGCTGCCAGTAATTATGCAAAGCAGCCTAAAGACAAACTCACGGTATACAGAGCCGCTCCACCTCGGTAAATACCATAAAAATTAGCATATCGGCATACTAAATAAAAAAAGGTCCATATCTGAGAAACCATATGACAGATTAAAAGAATGACAAAAGCAGAATAATAATCTTTATTTTTATATAGCGCTAACATATTCCTCAGCGCTTTACAGTTTGCACACATTATCATCACTGTCCCCCATGGGTCTCACAATCTAAATTCCCTATCAGTATGTCTTTGGAATGTGGGAGGAAACCGGAGAACCTGGAGGAAACCCACGCAAACACGGGGAGAACATACAATTTCTTTGCAGATGTTGTCCTTGGTGGGGTTTGAACTCAGGATTCCAGTGCTGCAAGGCTGCTGTGCTATCCACTGCGCCAACGTGCCGCCCAGAACACAGAGGGACAACATTAGAGTGGAAAAAACCTAATAATATAAATAAATAATAATAACAAAATAAAAAAAACATTTTACAGATGGTGCTGATGTGAAACAGACAAGAGGTAAAGGTTATTGATTAACTTTATTTTGTGTGGTATGACTATCTGGATTAAAGGGATAATCAAAGATTGAAAATTACTAAGTTTTTGTCAAATTTGATATTTTTTATGAATTTAAAACATATCGACCTAAATTTACCATTAACAAAGTATAATGTGTCATGAAAAAAAGTCTCAAAATCACTGGGATATGTAGAAATATTCCAGAATTATTGCCACAAAGTGACATAAGATTTGACAACATGTGGCCTGGTCAGTAAGGAGTTAAATATTTCAGATCCCCACCTCAGCAAATACACTGCTCAAAATAATAAAGGGAACACTAAAATCCCACACCTTAGATATCACTGAATGAAATATTCCAGTTGTAAATCTTTATTCATTATGTAGTGGAATGCGTTGAGAACAAGAAAACATAAAAATGATCAACGTAATTCACAACTAATATCCCACGGAGGTCTGGAGTTGGAATGATGCTCAAAATCAAAGTGGAAAATCAAATTGCAGGCTGATCCAACTTCAGTGGAAATGCCTCAAGACAAGGAAATGATGCTCAGTAGTGTGTGTGTGTGGCCTCCATGTGCCTATATGATCTCCCTACAACGCCTGGGCATGCTCCCGATGAGGCGGCGGATGGTCTCCTGAAGGATCTTCTCCCAGACCTGGATTAAAGCATCAATCAACTCCTGGACAGTCTGTGGTGCAATGTAGCGTGGGTGGATGAAATGAGATATGAGGTCCCAGATGTGCTCAATTAGATTCACGTCCGAGGAACAGGCCGGTTAGTCCATAGCACTGCTGACACACTTCAGCCACACGAGGCCTAGCATTGTCATGCATCAGAAGGAGCCCAGTGTCCACTGCACATGCATATGGTCTCACAATGTGTCTGGGGATCTCATCCCAGGACCTAAAGGCAGACAGGGTACCTCTGGCGAGCACATGGAAGGCTGTGCGGCCCTCCAAAGAAATGCCACCCCACACCATTACTGACCCACTGCCAAACCGGTTAAGCTGGAGGATGTTGCAGGCAGCATAGCGTTCTCCATGGCGTCTCCACTCTGTCACATGTGCTCTGTGTGAACCTGCTCTTATCCATGAAGAGCACAGGGCACCAAAGTCAAACCTGCCAATCTTGGTGTTCTCTGTCAAATGCCAGTCACCATGCACGATGTTGGGCTGTAAGCTCAACACACACTTCTGGACGCACCACCCTCATGGAGACACATGGATGTTAGTGGCCTGCTGGAGGTCATTTTTGCAGGGCTCTGGCACTGCTCCTCCTTGCACAAAGGAGGTAGCGATCCTGCTAGGTTGTTGCCCTCCTACGGCTCCCTCCACATCTCCTGGTACTGCATCTGCTCCATGCTCTGGACACTGTGCTGACAGACACAGTGTCATGGTTTGGACAGGGTTAATGCCCTGCCCTCTCAGGGTTAATTGGTGAGGCCTCCTTTTAGATCTGGGAGGGGATTTATACCCATGCTGGACTAGGATTCTCTGTCAGGTATACTTTCGCTTTGTCTTTGTGCCTGACCCCCCTGGTGTACATGTGCATACTGTGTTGATTGTTTGCCCTCCGTGCTTAATCTGGTCTGTTTGATTCTATTGGCTCTCTAACCTCCGGCTTCCACCTGACTATCCTTCTGCCTCAACCTCCTGTACCTTGCTTATCTCCCGGTTATTAACCTCAGCACGTTTGACTACTCTCCGGTGCTATGCTCCTCCACTGCACCCCGGCGCCTGCCTCCGCCCCTGGCCACTCCCCCGGTCACATTGTTCAGGTCCTGTTTGCTACCCGGTGAGTTCCCCGCCGTTCTGCTCTGGGCTTCCTTACTGCGGCGTTTAGTCTCCAGGCAGTAGTTTCACCCGGGATCCTTGACACATAGCTACTCTTCTTGCACTGCTCACATTGATGTGGCATCCTGGATGAGCTGCACTGCCTGATCAACCTCTGTGGGTTATAAACCCTACCTCATGCTACTGTACCTCTAGGGATGAGAGCAATGACAAAATGCAAAAGTGACCAAAACAGTCAAAAAGGATGAGAACAGAGAAATGGTCTGTGGTCACCCCTGCAGAACCACTCCTTAAGGCTATGTGCACACGCTGCAGATCTGCAGCAGTTTTCCATGAGTTTACAGTACCATGTGAACCTATGGAAAACAAAATTCACAGTGCACATGCTGCAGAAAAAAATTGCGCAGAAACGCAGCGGTTTATATTCCGCAGCATGTCAATTTTTTGTGCAGATTCCGCAGCGGTTTACACCTGCTCAATAGGAATCCGCAGGTGTAAAACTGCAGGTGGAATCCGTGGTAATTCAGCGGTAAATCCACAGTGTGGTTTCCCTGCGGATTTACCAAAATCAGTGCGGAAAAATCCGCACACCATTCCGCAGCGTGTGCACATAGCCTTATAGGGGTTGTCTTGCTAACTGCCATTATTTTAACCTGTTGTCTGTTCCATTAGCACAATTGCAGGAGAAATCGAAACACAATCAGTGTGGCTTCATAACTGGACAAGTTAAGGACGCAGTGTTCTTTATTTTTTTGAGCAGTGTATGTTTACATACATGCGGTCACATGCTGACTAGATGGGCTCAATCGTACTCAATGCAAGCGTATTGAGCGAGGCAAAAGAAGTCTAGTCGGAAAGTGGCCATAAGTATGCAAATTGCATACTTGCTGTCACATGACCGCTCAAGTTCGGCATCGGAGAATCATCGCAGTCTACACAATGTGAGGATTCACTGCATACTCGTATCTTAAGGCCGGACAACCCCTTTAATGTACATATGATTTTCCTGAAAGAACAGGAAGTTAGGAATATAGAGTAGTCCCAGTGTGACAACTGCAATTGTTCTTTTTTTCTGTCCATTGTGGCTATGTACACGTGTTGTTTCCTAAAACAGGACATTCGATTCTAAATAAGATCCAGAGGCTGCTGGGAAAATTGTAAGAGATATATATATATATATATACACATACACTCGCGCATCACCCCTACTCTGGAACTCTCTACCACAACACATCAGACTCTCGCCTACCATCGAAACCTTCAAAAAGAACCTGAAGACCCACCTCTTCCGGCAAGCCAACAACCTGCAGTGACCACCGCTAGACCAAGCCATTGCACGACCAGCTCTATCCTCACCTACTGTATTCTCACCCATCCCTTGTAGATTGTGAGCCCTCGCGGGCAGGGTCCTCTCTCCTACTGTACCAGTTGTGACTTGTATTGTTCAAGATTAGTGTACCTCTTTTTATTATGTATACCCCCCCTCACATGTAAAGAGCCATGGAATAAAATAAATATATATATATATATATTATATACACACATATATATACACACACACACACACACACACACACACACAAATTGTGATCCTGGGGGGAAAGAAATAAATTATGTACACTTTATAATTTTGGCTTTTTTTTTTTTTTTTTTTTTCTTAAATACACAAACAATCTGTCATTTTCTGACTATATATTCTCTTTAATGTGGATTGAGCCAGGGACAAAACTGCAGACTCTCTAAATGTCTTATTTCCACGGGTAATATAAGTAAAGAAGGGAACACAAAGCCGTGTTGATTTTACGTTAATTTATTTAATAAAATCCATATTTACACTTCAAAAAGTACAATTTGTTTTATTACACCAGAGTCCCTGAAATCAGGCAATTCTACACAGCAATCTGTACATTTTACACACACAGAACTTGTATTGATTTTTCACTTTCAAAATAACTACGGAGGAAAGGACGGCTTTTTAAATTTTTTTTTTGTTTGCTTTGTTTCCTGTATCAAATATTAAAATTTGAGAATTCCAGAAACGTGGTTAGTCTAGTCGGATCTTTCATCGTATTACTTTAGATAACATTTCTAATTGTTTTGATGAATAATTTAAATGATTGTGAAAGGCTGTATAGTGTGTAAGCATGTTACTGAAAAGGACACGAGGGAGGAGCATTGTGTGGACCGCCCTCTGAGCCCTTTTCATCCACTCAGAAAGCAGAACTCGCCCCCATCAGTGCTGATTGGCTGACTGACAGGTCTGTCCTCATGTCCTTTTCAGTTTGATGCAGCCAGTAAACCAGCTACCGAATGAATCATTTGCTTGTCCAACCAAAAAGTATGAATAGTATTTCTATAGTTCTTCTTTGGATTAAGATTCACCCAAGCAGGGCTAACGTGTAGGTGCCGTAGTTTAAGTCTGTTGTCTTCTTTCCATTTACCAAACTTAATAAAGTGACAAAAGAACGACAAGGATATGAACAGAATGTGAACAGTGGGGGGAAGAGAGGGACCAATACAGCTGTGCCAAGAACTTCCAACATGGCTACATTCTTCCAGGAATAGTGCCACGTTTCTCCATAGGCTATGTCTGATACTGCAACTCCGCTCCATCGAAGCTGAAGACGGAGGGAAAATTTTAAATACTACAAACAAGCGTGCCAATGTTTTTGAAAGAAGGCAGCCATATTTTTTTTCCACGTGTCGGATTACATCCGGATTAGCTGCGGATTGAACGCTGTATACGAAACCGCAGCGTCCAACCCGCAGAGTCCAGATGTTACAGCACAGTGGAGGGGATTTTATGAAATGCTGTCTCCACTATGCGTGCGACGGACAGCATGTCTGTTTACCTTGCGATGACGCTCCATCGCCGCAAGGTAAATAACAGGGTTTTATGTATGGGGTGCGGAGATTCCGGATGTGTTCACTGACCACATCCGGAATCACAGCGCGTACAGAAGGGTTTTCCACTCCGTCCAAAGCGCTGACAATACTCCCCGTGGACACGGGGCCTTAAGGATCAGTAGACCCTCTACCACTCACTAAGTAATTGGGCATCCTGAAAACATGCCATCACTAAGGTGGAAGACTCCCTTTGAGAACGGGTCCTGGGTTCCAGCTGTCCAAAACAGTCATGGTGTGGACTGGAAATGGGTATCCAACAGCCTTATTTGAGGGGGCAATGTTTGGGTAGGAGACCGGTGGCCGACCCGTACATCACAACCCAAATTTGGACTACCAGTCTCAGATGTGTAAAAAACGGCCTTAGTAATGGTGGTGAACCAACACAGGGAACCTAAATTATTCCATTGATATAGGCACAATATGCTTTTTTTCTTTCACCCTACAGTGTGATCCAATGTTGAGTGGCTTTCCCCGACAGCCACGGAGTCTCTGCTCTCGACAACCCCTTTAAAATTAGGCACCAAAATGTACAAATCTACCATCTTAGCATTGTTTGCAGCCGGAATACGTCCGAACCTTTCCATATGATCAATATTTATATCCCTGAATTATTTTGGACGCCCACGTACCTTAATCGGCCATCAAATAACAATTTGGTATAATACTAACCCGAGACGCAGCGGTGTCTACAACTCGACACCAACTCCAGACCCTCCTAAACCCCCATCCCACCCCATACATTGTGCAAAATGGATTACTGCATTGCTAATATAACAGTTTCTGACATTATACACGAAAGAAAAAAAAATTATATACACACAAAATACATTTATAGAGAACAAAAAACAGCAAAAACAATGTCTCTTTTTAAAAAGTGAAGGCAGACAACCCCACACGGGGGGATCCAGGAACAAAATCCACGAAAATTAATTTACAGACGGAAAGAAGTGAAATCAGTGTTTACACGTAAGATGATGTGAGATAAATTTCATGTGGCAGCAGCAGCAGCTTTAAAAGAAAAAAAAAAAAGTAGGGATCAACGATCCCCGCGATATCAGCAGGTGTCAGACGAGCCTATACGACTCTACATGTACCCAACAACGGCCTCTACAGGACCTCAAACCGTTCAGATTCGACATCAAAGGAAAATTACTCAACGGGAGGAAGATGAGTATGAGTGAAGACCCCATTATAAATATTCCAGCACTCCCACCCCCCCCTTACATGATATTAGTCTGTGGTGTAGAAGCATCGGACCCAATATAAAGGTTTGGGATGGTCCCAGGAACATGGGCCATTTCGTGATCATAAAGTGGATCTTCTGCTCTCCATACAGGTCTACTGTATCCTTTACCCATGAAATGACAGTAGGTGCTCCAGAATTGTTCCTCTGGGTGTTACCAGATGGGGGGTAAAGGGGATGGGTATGTCTACAGTCTAAAAACTGTTTATTCAGTGCCCCCAAATTTTCTACAACAAAAGGGACAGAAGTGCTCGGTGCACCGCTCAGGCAACGGAGACGGCTCAGAAGGAAGTCCATGGACGCCATCTCCAAGAAGAGCGTCTACTCCTTGGTTTCAGACACCGGAGGCGGGATCGCACTCAAGATCCTTACTCATGTCAAAGGTTTTCATAAAGTGCAGGAAAACTTTAAAAAGGTATTGTACAACATTGGAAAAATACACAAAACAAAAAGAAACATCACTTTTATCCAGGGGCTGCATTGAATTTTGTATCCCTTAAAGAGGTATTCCCATCTCTAAGATCCTATCCCAATATGTACTAGGTGTAATAATAATAATATTAGCAAATAACTCCAATTAGAAATGTAGTATAGTTTTTCTGATTCTCCATTTCTCTTTCCTCATGTGCAGGCATTGCAGGACCTTAGGTAACCATGGTTACGACCACTAGCAACTAGCCAACTGTCACTATATCAGTGTTCGTAACCATGGATACACAAGGTTCTGTAATGCCTTGCACATAAGGAAAGACATAGTGAATCAGAAAAACTATACTACATTTCTAATTGGAGATATTTGTCAATATTATTATTACACCTATTACATATTGGGATGGGATCTTGGAGATGGGAATACCCCTTTAAGGCCTCTTCCAGGCGACTTTTTCCCCAAAACTCGTTCCCATTATAGCGTATGGGGGCTGTTCACACGTCCACGCTTCTTGTGGAGACTTTAAAAAATATAAATAAATAATATTATATATATATATATATATATATATATATATATATATATATATATATATATATATATATATATATATATATATATATATATATATATATATATATATATATATATTTTTATACTATTTAATAAGGAGAATCATGGAATTTTTTTTCCCCACCAAACTGAGAACAGATGCCACAATGATGTTGCTAAAACTGGTGGAAGATGGATGAAAAGTTGTTTTTTTTGTCATTTGCAAAGAAGAAAAAAAATACAATAAACATGGATATTGGAATAAGGGCCAATAATGCCCAAGGCAATACCTACAGAGGGGCGGTTTCTTCATAAAAAAGAAAAAAAGAAAAAAAAAAAAGCCTTTGTTTGTTTCTAAAGCTGTACAGCCCCTTTAATGATATGTTGTGCAACATATAAGAAAAAAATAATAATCAATCTTTTACCAGTGCAGATGTAAAAAAGAAAAATGTACTCATTTTTATTACAGTTTCGGGATCAGTGTATACTGGGCTGGAAAAAAAAACAAAACAATTTTTTTTTTATTTTTTTTACACACTTAAAATGTGGCCAAATATTATAGTTTCTGCAAATGTGTTAATTGAAATTGTCGCAACCGTTTTTGCTTTTACAAATTGTTTGTTTTCCCTACACATTCAACCGTGATGTGGACATTAAAAGAGCTGACCAAAAAAAAAGTGTTAGAAGCGCAAACGAGCTCGCTGACAGATTCCCAATTAACCCATTCCGCAGCAAGCAATAGACAGGCTAAAAAGGAACACAAACGATGCAAAAAAAATTTATACAAAAATTATTTTTAAGCCAAAAGTACGTTTTGAGGGGGAAAAGAAAACAAAAAAAAACAAAACAGACAACCCCTTTAACAACCAGTTACTCAGTACAGACTAGGGAGAAAAATAACTCAATGTGAAAAAAAAACAAAAACAACTGGAATTAAAAACAAAAAAACAGTTTGGTCATTTTAGCCCTTGGAGACACCAAAGTGACACGTTCGCTTCCACACCAGTGCCATTTACACACATGTACATCTTTGGTCAGTGCCCGTGGATGACAATAAAAGTACCATAATTATAAATAAATATTCAGCTTTTATATAATATCAGTAGTTTTATAACATTACAATTTGTCCGAACCGTCAGAAGTGTCATTTGACTTAAAAGAAAAAAAAACAAAACAAAAAAAAAACCCAAGTTATTTGGACAGTTTCCCAAAAAATTCCTTGCAAAAATCCATTTATCCGATTCTCTGACTTTCATTACTCCTGAAATCCTGGTAAAACAAATATCTGAGCCGTCAGAAGTTTTTTTTTTTCCACTTCTCCAAATTGTAATAATGTGGTGTTCACTATTTAAGAGGCTTACTTTTTGCCATCTTTTGTACAAAAAAAAAAAATCTGTAAAAATCAAAAATCTCTAAGTAATCTCAAAGGGGTGTGAGCTCTCAGTATAGCGCAGCCTGTCTCCGCTCAGCACATAGGGAAGCAAGAGCGGCAGCCAGGCCCCGCCATTCACCATCTCGGCATTAGTAATCAGATTTTTCTAAAGAATCAAATTCAGAGAAGTAAAAAAAAAAAAAATAATAAAAAACTAACTGCTCAACTATACAACCAGAGAGAAAAGTGCAGAGGCATCAGCGATACATGAACACCTAGCAATCCATCCTTCTCTGAATGCAACATACCAGGGAATGCTGGAAGTTGTAGTTTTAGGACTGCTGGAAAAGCAAAAAGTTGGACCAGACTGCGGATTATGATCTTAGACATGTGTCATCAGAAAGTGACCTGTGGTGTACAATTTGTATATAACACACACACACACACTATATATATATATATATATATATATATATATATATATATATATATATATATATATATATAGCTATTTTTTTCTTTTACATCACACTCTGTATTAAGGGCTCATACTCCCTGTTCTTAACAGAAGTCTCATTATCATCACGGACAGGATATACCTCTACATACAGTATATAACACAAGATCCGCCAATAGGTGATGTCACAGCTTGTCTCCTCCCTTCGCAATTTCCTTTGCACACGCTCATTAGATGCCTCAATACAAAATAAAAAGGGTTTTTAGTCTATTGTATTGAGGTGTCTAATGAACATGTGCAAAGGAATGGAGGAGAGGAGCTTATTGGTGGATCCGGTGTTATGTACTCTATATAAAGAGGTTACCTGTCACTGTAATCCTGCCTCTGATGATAATGAGTCTTCCAAAAATGGAAGTATGTGTAGAATACCTCAGTGGCCAATGTGAAAATTGCAAGATTTATTTTTTTTTTTTATACAGATTGTGATATGAAAAATAAAAACATATCAATGTATAATATATATATATATATATATAATACATTTAGCATAAAAACCTGATTTAAACAATAGGTGATTTTCTGACAACACATTCACTTTAATCTGTCATCTCACAAATATCAGTCATTCATTTGTGACCTTCTCATTTTGACAAAGGACAACGTTCTCTTAAATAACGCTTAATGTGAATGTCCACATCAGCAAGGAGAGTAATATCCTAATGGCTGGAACTCCATTCTTTTTAATATAAACAGAGCTCCAAATTCCCTGCATGGAAAACATTATATAAAAAAAAAATTCTGGCTCCCTGCAGCCACAAAGGTGGTCTTATTGGAAGCTAGGGGGTCCCCAAGGTGTCAGCGTGCTGCATACGGGTTTAATGCAGTAAGCTCGATAGCTCCCCCTTGTGGTGGCTGCAGAAAACAAGAATGTGGTCACCTGCCTCAGACTTTCACTTGTTCTTTGCAATGGAAAAGGAAACTGTACAAAAAAAAGTAATAACTAATACACTACTGCACAGGCCGAGGCCTGGCCTCACAGATTCAAGACAATATTTGCCAAAGCCTGGTCCCCGCCGATCAGCAAGTACGGACTTCAATGTCTTAAGGCCATTTCCAGTGTTACACAAAGTCCTGAAGTAGAATTATGTTCTCTCTCTTGGTGGAAAACAAAAATCCTGTGTGTTCTGTCCTGAGTATTCAGCGCTTCAGAGCGGGGCTCCTGCTCTCGGTGTCGCGGGTGTCTTTCTGCAGAGCGGAAAGGATCTGGAATAGAAGGAAGGAGAGGCAGTGAATGCAGCACCCCAGGTACACACAGTATGGCGGGGTGTAGGACCCAGCGGTCACCCAGATGCACATCGCATGCTAGACCCCAGGCCGTGTGTTATTAGGGGATACAAACGCCAGACATGGGGGGTCCTCTGACTTTGGAGGTCTATGTATTACATGCAGGGGCCACAAGGCAGGGTGTGCTCCTAGCGGGACACCATGACACCATGTAGGAAGTTTCAGGTGTGGTTAATCTGCAGTAGTCACTAGGAGGTGGGGTGCACAGGGCCAGGTGTTTTATTCATTTACTCTACGGCATTGTGCCCCTCACTGGGGTAGGAGGGGTGCGGGGTTGGACGGCTGAGGCAGGATGTCCCATCTAGAGGCCTTCTTGTAAGAGTTAGGCTGCAGGAAAATTAGGTCATCTCTAACCCCGGGGATCAGGGGTTCAGCCCATAAATTACATAATGTTTGATTCCCAGGAATCAATGCTGGGACCCCCACCACCGATCATGAAAATGAGTCTTGTATCCCCCTCTGAATGGTGGGTATTCGAGTTGAGCAAATGATTTGCAGGCCATGTCAGTAATCTGTGGCCCTACTTGTCAACATCCCCCGACGCGTCTTTTGACGTCATGCTCACAGGGTCTCTGGTCCGGCAGCCACAGACCACCTAAACGGGTGCTGGGCCAGGGTGTGGAGCAGGGACAGTCTGGGGCTGAAATTCAGCCCTGGCATTTGAAATCACACAGGCCCATGCTGTCCCCGTCCCCATGAACCAGATGGGATATATTACTAATATGGAGGAAAGGAAGATTTTCTACAAAGAGCAATAATTCTAATGATACCCGTGGCCTGGTGGGGTAAGTGACGGAGTCAGTGACTTTGTGCTCCATCACAACTCTTAACAGTATGGGTGTCTTGAGAACACCGATTCTGTTATCATAGCAGAAAAGGCGGCCCACAACCAGAGCGGCCCATCTGGCATTTGCCAGAATTGCCAGATGGCCAGTCCGGACCTGGTGTGGAGAATATTTGAGCTCACCTTTGTGGTTACCCATGCACCATGCTGCTCCAGTCACCCTCTATACTCGGGTTCAGCACCCCCAGCTGTTGTGAAATAACACCTGTGAAAGAATGCTGGGAGTTGTAGTTTTACAACAGCTGTAGGAGTGCTAAAGACTGTGGACTACGGGACAGCCATCTGTTAGACTTTGAAAGTAGCAGTAGTGCACATGTCCACAGCTTCCTTCAGACGGGACCCCGATTCTCGTGAGCAGCTGGGGTCCAAGCGATCACATTGGCCACCTATGTGGAGTATAGATGATAAATGCTGGAGGAAGCACTGCTCAGGATTACATGGTGGCGGAGGGAGCAGTTGTGTGCGGACCCCAGTACCCCGCATGACATTTTGTATAATCCACCAGCTCATCCAGAACTCAGCACCGCTGTACCTGAGACCATTTCTTATTCCGGCTCTGCATCTGAATTGCAGCAATGGAGGCAAATAAATCGTCAGCAGTTAAGTCCTCCGGAAGCTTCGTAAGAAACTGGGCAATGTGAATGAAGTCCATCCTAGTTAAGATGTCTTCGAAAAGTCTAAGTATCCCCAAAGCAGTTCTGAACAGAAACTCCTCGCCGTCCCGGCAGAACACGTCCCACACCCGGCACGCTAAATCCAGTGGTAGAGACTTGCTGTACAGCGTGAAGATCCTGCAGGGAACAGTAACGTCCATAATGTAACAGCGTGCAGGGAATCTCAAGCACTACTCATTCTAACCAGTAGATGGCAGAAGGGTATAAATGACGCCATATGGCGGCGCGAGATCACTTACCAGTCTATTAGGTAGATATCTGGGGTCAGGTTATGTTTCTTAAAGTGGGCAAATAATCTCGGCAAATTTTCTTCAAAAAATACTTCAAATGCTGCAAAGTACGTTAACATCTGCAAAAGAAAAAGTGCAGAAAAATGTAAAAAAAAACGGGCAACAAGCCTCTAATCAACAATAGGTTCATTCTTACTGTTATGTATGCGCTAGTAATGGAAAGATGAAAACTAAACGATATTTTCCATATGCTCCTGGTTCTACGTATATTGCTAAAGGGGGTCTATCACCCCAAAAAGTTGACTAAACCCCCATATACAGATATGTAGCGGACTTGACTGATAAAAACCATAATTTTATTATAGATTTTAGTGATTTAGTTGCCAGAAAAATATATGCAAATGAGGGGGGGTTTTGGTGCACCCTTGATGTGGCCTTCGTTACACCCCTTCAGTTTGCATTTGGAGCAATGAGCGCTCCCTGACCTCCATCTGCGACTCTGCACCTTCACACGGACACTGCAGAATCCCAGGCATGCGCATAGTCATTGTGGGCTTTCATCACTGGCTCCTGTCTGCGGCCACCAGTTACCAGCTATACCGCAGACAGGAGCCAGAGAGACGAGACTGCACACGGACACTGCACCTTCGCACAGATACTGCAGAAGCCTAGTCATGCTCACAGTCATGGTGGGTTTTCATCGCTGGCTCCTGTCTGCAGCCGCCACTTGGTTCTATACTGCAGACAGGAACCAGAGAGAAGACCGTGCACACGGACACTGCACCTTCACACAGATATTGCAGAAGCCCAGTCATGCTCAATCATTGTGGCCTTTCATCTCCGGCTCCTGTCTGCAGTTGCTGCTTGATAATATTCTGAAGAAAGGAACCAGAGAGGAGACCGTGCACACGGACACTGCACCTTAGCACGGATACTGCAGAAGCCCAGTCATGCTCACAGTCATTGCGGGTTTTCATCGCTGGCTCCTGTCTGCAGCCGCCACTTGGTTCTATACTGCAGACAGGAACCAGAGAGAAGACCGTGCACACGGACACTGCACCTTCACACAGATACTGCAGAAGCCCAGTCATGCTCAGTCATTGTGGCCTTTCATCTCCGGCTCCTGTCTGCAGTTGCTGCTTGATAATATTCTGAAGAAAGGAACCAGAGAGGAGACCGTGCACACGGACACTGCACCTTCGCACGGATACTGCAGAAGCCCAGTCATGCTCAGTCATTGTGGCCTTTCATCTCCGGTTCCTGTCTGCAGCTGCTGCTTGATAATATTCTGAAGACAGGAACCAGAGAGGAGACCGTGCACACGGACACTGCACCTTCGCACGGATACTGCAGAAGCCCAGTCATGCTCACAGTCATTGCGGGTTTTCATCGCTGGCTCCTGTCTGCAGCCGCCGCTTGGTTCTATACTGCAGACAGAAGCCAGAGAGGAGACCGTGCACACGGACACCGAGTGCAGCTCTCTGTGGTGTATGGATAAGATTTCAGGAAATCTGCTACATATACATCCCATGGGAACATACTCGCAGTAAGAAAATAAACAGAGGTCTGTTCACATTTGACTTTGCCATTTTTTATGGCAAGAATAGCGTCAATGGAAACTGAGCTTTCACTATTAAAGTCATCATAGTCCATCCGTGTCTCTATATAGCATCATGATCACATTATAGGTAGCCTGGTGTGAACAGTCTTAAAGGAGTTGACCAACTTTCCAAAACCATGGCTGCTTTCTTTCAGAAACAACATCTCCTCTAACCGTGGGTTGAGCATGATACTGCAGCTCTGCTACATCCACTTCAATGGGGCTCAGCTGCAATACCAGATGACACATGGTCAAGGGTAAGCGCTGGTTTTTTTCTGTTGTTTTTTTTTTTTTTTAAAGAAAACAGCCATGTTTTTATTCTCCTACTAGATCCCTGTAAGGTGCCCATACACCCTTTTGGCCGACCACCATCTCTCCTGACTCCCCCCCCACACAATCGCTCAGCTTGGCTGTACATAAAGGTGTTTTCAATAGGTAAAGTAGAATAAGCCGCTGTCAGACTTCACTGGCACCGGATTATCTCACATGAGAAAAAAGGATCGGTTGTATAAATTTCAGCTGCCCGACCTTTTTCTTCCCCTTGCACATCAGATGGCCCGCCAGTCTTGACGACGTCTGCACATTTGGCCAATGTAAGGGTGTATGGGCTGGAGATAAGCAATTGGTAAGCAGCAGAGGCACCCAGGGAGCCCGTGTGAAGACTGGCTGTCATGGAGGAACGGACTGCATGCCGGACCTTTAGGGAAACTGGACAGTGAATTCAGGTACTTACAAGGCCATGGTCTACTCTGAAGAACGCCATCTGACAAGGTTTATTTAAGAGATTTGAGAAAGCGATGAAGGCATCCGCAGTATCTAGGTTCAGGATCAGCACGGCAGCAATAAACGACATGCCCTGTACCTAATAAGGGGAGGAGAAATGAGATGTTCAGTCCACAGCCCGGGAACAGCCAGTACCACAGCACGGGAACAGCCAGCGCTAGAACCCAGGGATACCCAGCACCACAGCCCGGGAACAGCCAGCGCCAGAGCCCGGGAACAGCCAGCGCCAGAGCCCGGGAACAGCCAGCGCCAGAGCCCGGGAACAGCCAGCGCCAGAGCCCGGGAACAGCCAGCGCCAGAGCCCGGGAACAGCCAGCGCCAGAGCCCGGGAACAGCCAGTACCACAGCACGGGAACAGCCAGCGCCAGAACCCAGGGACAGCCAGCGCCAGAACCCAGGGACACCCAGCACCACAGCCAGGGAACACCCAGTACCACAGCCAGGGAACACCCAGTACCACAACCAGAGAATAGCCAGTACCACAACCAGGGAATAGCCAGCACCACAGCCCAGGAACACCCAGTACCACAGCCCGGGAACACCCAGTAAGACAGCCAGGGAATAGCCAGTACCACAACCAGGGAACAGCCAGCACCACAGCCCAGGAACAGCCAGTACCACAGCCCAGGAACACCCAGTACCACATCCCGGGAACAGCCAGTACCACAGCCCGGGAACACCCAGTACCACAGCCCGGGAACACCCAGTACCACAGCCAGGGAACACCCAGTACCACAGCCAGGGAACACCCAGTACCACAACCAGAGAATAGCCAGTACCACAACCAGGGAATAGCCAGCACCACAGCCCAGGAACACCCAGTACGACAGCCAGGGAATAGCCAGTACCACAACCAGGGAACAGCCAGCACCACAGCCCAGGAACAGCCAGTACCACAGCCCGGGAACACCCAGTACCACAGCCAGGGAACAGCCAGTACCACAGACCGGGAACAGTTACTGAATATACATGGCTGCACACAAAAACTGGAACACTCGGCGATTTCTTAATTCCAGGAGCAAGTGTGTATAGTAAGAAACACTTACATAACCAACGTCCGGTCTGTAGCAAGTGTAGGCCCCGAGAATACTGTGCAGCATATCGTGATAGGGGCCACCCTGAAAAAGAATAAAGGCTGCCATTGTTACTCTGGAAGTTTCCAAATAATTGAGCGATAACCCAATTCAGTCAGAAAATAAACAGATGACAAGTGCAGATTTTAGATATCCAGCAGTGTCATGTCCTACCTTCTGAAATATACACAGACTTGGAAATGTGCGGGAGATATCCAACTTTATCAGCTCCAGGCTGGCTTCCCTGTCCGATGCAGACAAACCCGAGTCTAGAGAGAAGAGTACCAGAACATCAATGACGATATGACGCAGCCGACATGGTCCAACCCACAGAAAATCAGACCAGGGAGCAAGAGTTTTACTGTCTACAAGGAAAACTCTGTGGTTAGAGTCTTTCCTTTAGATCAGTAACTAAAACGGACTGACATGTCACAGATTCATGTGCTACAACTTTGAAGATTGCTGGAGGGTGCCTATCCAAGGAACCCAACGTCTTGACATTTAGTGCCGGCAATGTTAGGTCTCTCAAGCAGAGCCATTACTAATCAGTTCCCAGGACCTGGTCCACCCGTAATGTGACTAAACTGGGAGCACTGAAAAAGGTCTTACCTGACAGCATCTGCAAATCTTTTGAATAGCTGGTCGGCCTGCGACATCATCGGTTCCATGTGGCCATGTGGCTATGCCATGCTGGCTACGACGTAAAGGATTTGCAGACGGCATCAGATAGGAGGAGGTTCTCAGGGATCCTGTCCGGTAGCCATAAGATACCAACTTGACCACTGGATCACGTGTTGCAAATAGATCCAGTGGTCAAGTCTGGGTATGCAGGAGGCAAACTGTTGACACTCAGACCAAAAAAGGTCTGAACTCCATACTGTGAGGCTAGGGTCGGAAGGCCGTAGATTCCCTCATCTGAGAGAATTGGCCGATTATGCAAACACTCTAATCAAACTCATCAGATTGTCAGCTTAAGGTACCGTCACACTCAGCAACTTTGCAACGAGAACGACAACGATCCGTGACGTTGCAGCATCCTGGATAGCGATCTCGTTGTGTTTGACACGCAGCAGCGATCTGGATCCCGCTGTGATATCGCTGGTCGGAGCTAGAAGTCCAGAACTTTATTTTGTCGTCAGATCGGCGTGTATCGTCATGTTTGACATCAAAAGCAACGATGCCAGCAATGTTTTACATGGAGCTAACGACCTGTGAGAACGATAAGTGAGACGCCGTTACGTCACTGGATCGCTCCTGCATCGATCTGGAGCTGCTGTGTTTGACGTCTCTACAGCGACCTAAACAGCGACGCTCCAGCGGTCGGCTCGTTGTCTATATCGCTGCAGCGTCGCTGAGTGTGACGGTACCTTTAGTGTTATCAGATTCTCTTGGCTAAGAGACTGAGCACACTGAGGAAAAGATGGAGAACAAAGTTTTTCCATCTTTGCCATAGTGTCAGTGCGCGGAAATCAGACTGCACACAGATATCATCCGAGTGAAGTCTGATGTTTTTCCTTGCACTAGCACACTTGCATGGCTGAGTGCGATACGAATATCCGATCAAACTTGGGCATGCCGCAATTTTTCCCTTGGACCGTCCCGCTCTTGTGTGCAGCCCCATAGAAGAACATTGGTCCGAGTATGATCCAATGTTTGATTGCTTAGTTTTTTCATCAGAGTGCGAACAACCAGAGCGATGTGCAGCTACGGATGTGGTTTGCTCCCAGAGCACCGCTTTGGCTTGACAAAACTATATAAAATTCTTAGCTGAGAGCAGGAACAGGTGTTTAAAGAGGTTTTCCCAAGAAACGCAAGTTATCACCTAACTTGCTGGTTGTTGTGGCTTCCACCGCTAAAACCCCAGTGATCAAAAAACAAAAAGGGGCTCTATAGTTCCCCATGGAGTGATGGTCGAACATGCAGGCAACTACTACATTCATTGTCATGGTCATCAGACAACGATTGGAACGCCAAAGCCTCTGCCTCGGGATCAGTAGGGGTTAAAAAGCTGGAAACGCCAGCAATAGGCACGTTTTTACCTACAGAGACGAGATAACCTGCATTTATGGCACAACCCCTTTAAAGGTTAAAAACGGATACAATAAGAAGCCATATCTGTATACACCCCTATAACATATTGCATAAATGTTTTTTGTGTGGCAATAGGCGGACCCTGTGAACCAAGAACAAGTGCCATCTAGTCTTTTCCTGGACCAGATAAGTCCTTACCCTCATTTTCTACATCGGACCCTCCCATGCTCAGCGATTTCCATCGATCCTTGGCTCGAGATAAAAAGATATCATACAGCTCTAGAAAATAAAATCACAACTTTACCAAGGTCCGAGCAGACATACAAGACCGCCGAGCAGACACACGAGACCGCCGTACAGACACGAGCTCAGATTCACCATCACTGCTGCGTTAGTCTTGTGCTGCAGTCCCTCCTGCAGCATGGATTCTCCACCACTAGAAAACCTCTTCCATTTCTACAATGTGCAGTGGCGGCGCTGGTTTGGGAGGTGGGCATACTTTTTTTGTTTTTTTTTTTCACCACCCAGGGCCCAATAATTAACTTTTTCAATAATGGAGAGCCCCTTTAATCAGAAGTACACTAATAACTAGGACCCATTACAGAATATATCCCAGCTGACTCACGAGTACAAAATTACCTAATTATCTCTTTGATTTTTCTTTTTTTTCCTGATCTATCTGCATAAGTCATGAGAATCACATACAGGAACAGTAATTATACCCTTTTATCCACTCCACTGCTTATTTAAGTGTTGACTCATCTCAGCAAATCCCTATTCAGTCGTCTCAGGTTCCCTTGATCGTAGCAAGAGCTGAAAAATCACTAATAATAGGACATTATATTGGCCAGCATGTAATACTACATCCTGCCTAAAGGGGGAGCTGCAGGGGAAATGCTCGGCTGGCAGCAGCTTCCTTAGGCGGAGGTTAGTTTAAGGAGCCGTGGTCTTGATCACCCAACCCTCTTAAAGTGACAGTGTCACACACCTGCCTTCATTACTAGCATGTTCCGGTTGGAGATGATGGATTTTTTTTTTATATCATACATCTATCAGACAGTGAATTTTAGAATTCCTCCCACTTACTACAATGCATCCTGATAAACAAGGAACGGTATAAATGATACACGGCCTCCAGTCTTACCGTGAGTGATATTTAACTCATTGCCGATCGCCAGACTCCAGACTTTTCCTCTTACATTGGGTGGGATCCCCTGCCACCACATCTCCCGAACTTTTCGAGAACAGCACCTAATGGCAAAATGGAGGAAAACGTAGTATTAACGGCCTAGCGCAAAAACCTTTTATATATAAACATGACATGATATCCATGTGACTATGCGCAATTCAGAGAAGACAGATGACGCTTGTCCCCGCCCAGCTACAGGTGATTGACAGGTCTCTCCCCATTTTTTCAATCGCGCAGTCAAGCGATTCGGGCAGCACGAGTCTAGTGACAGGTTCCCTTTAGAACGAAAAAGCAATAATACAGTTTTACTGGTCACAAATACAATAGACTAACAGTCCTGGACACTTATTTTTCAGATTGGGTGGCTCTGTTGAAAACCATTAACACTACCGGACAGGTCATAAGGATTGGTCTATAGAGTGCTGCTGGATACTAGATAGGCAAGAGTTACACCTTTCGTTTCATTGGACAGTGTTGTGCACCAATCCCTAGAAGGTTTTTTTTTTTATTTAATTTTTTAATTTTCCTTCTCTAATTCGAGAGTCATTATTAATGCTACTGTAAAGCACCAGCAACCTAATGTGCAGCCTATACCAGTGATGTACAACCTGCTGGATACTAGATAGGCAAGATTCACCACTTTTTTTTAGCGAGAAAGCAATTGAAATATGGACCTTGATTGCAATCGCCAGGAATGATTTAAGGGGTCCCTCTTTCTTTTTTTTTAGCCCCACCAGCCTTATTCCGATGGAGCCTTCATATGCAGTTAGTTGGGCAAACTGGTCTTCACAGGAGATTACCAGAAATGAGTAGGTGATCTAGACAATTTCACGGAAAAATCTTTTGTACAAGTTTTATTTTTTTTTTTATTTATTTTTTTTTTTAAACATTGTGTTTTACATAATTATTATAATTTTATAATTATTATAAAACATTATTTCAGCAGCTCCGTCTCCACTTACATGGATTCCCAGTTGGGCAGAATGTCGTTGTTCCACATTAGAGCGGCGATTCCGATACTTTCCTCCAGTTTACACCTCTCCTGCAGTTGTTTTTTCTTTCTTTGGGCTTCTTTGAATTCTGAAAAATACACATTCATGATCAAAATGCAGGATTTACAATATATATATATATATAACCCGACAACCTCATCGGTGATGAGGCTTCTAAGCAGAAGTAGAAAGCGGAAAATACTAAACAACTCGGATGAAAGAACACTTGCTGTGTCCTCGGGGATGGGAGAATTCCCCCAGGAATTGCAGATTTGAGAAGGGATATTTAGCAATCAGCGGTTAAACAAACGTGGGCACAGATACAAAGCCGATAGCGACGGGCTGTCAAGTACATACACTAATGACTCAGCTGGCAAAAGGGCATTTGGGGTTTCACAGCTCATAAGTACCATCCGCCCAACACTCACATGACCTATCGCATAAATTTCAGGCACAGAATTCCACATCCAAGTGCAAAAACTCAATGCATTTCCAGTTAATTTATAAAAGGATCACTAGGGGTTCAGTGGCCATATCTATACCAAAACAGACTTTTAACCAATATGCAATAGTGGGGAAAAAACATTTACAGCTCCTCAAACCATAATTGTAAAGGAGAGCACAAATCGCATCCAGCTGAAAAGGACATTTCCTCCCTCAGCCAATCAGTTTTCTTGGGCACTCTTATTGGCCGAACGCAGCTTACTGACACAGAGGACTATATGCTCTTCCCGGCATTCAACTGAACAGGTCCCCGAACTTTGGTTCTAGGAGCAGAACAACTTTGAACAGGATGGTCTGTAAAAGTTCTCACAATATAGATTCTAAACACTTTTGAAGGCAATCTACAGAATATTAAGGAAGTACTCCAGTCCCTAAAAATACAACGTCTATAGGTCCCCCCGAGGTCACATGAGTAGAGCAAGGTTATAGGGTGTGGAGCATGGCAAAGAGGTTCGAAGTGCACCAAGAAGAGAATCTTTGTATGTTTTTCTGGCCCTTTAAAGGCCTTGAACCCAGATCACCAGACACAAAATTAAATGGTGTTAAAGTTTAGATCTTTTGAGAGTAATATATAAAAGATGGTCATATATTTTGGGGAAGTTGGGAGGAATAGATAAAACGGCCATGGAATAGGCCAGACATCTCATCAGGTCATCTTCCCAGGAATCAAAGGATTGGGCATCACAAAAATCTCCTTCTTCCCCATGACAGTTCTTCACTGTGTACCAGGTCCCTGCCATACACATTACATTATCAGCCACTTTAGATTATTTTTGTCCATTGTGTATTATTTATTAACCTACCAATTCATTTTAGGAACAATTGCACTGTAGATATTTTGGTTGAAATATATAATATTAGTGTAGTTAGCCCCCAATTTTTAGAGTACTGACTTGTTCAACACCTCCATATATAAATTCCCACCGCTCCATCTTTTTATGCATTGTCAGTCCACTTCTTAATTTGTAGATAAGAGATGGAAACCAATATGTTCAATGTCAGATCAAGGCAAAATGTCAGCGTTTATTGCAAGTAAAACGCAATTTCAGTTCTATAACTGATGCTTAAAATGTAGAATTTCATGATGTGTGTACCGTTTGCATTTAATCATTGTTTCTCCGATCTTTCTAGATCTCCTCTTGGCATTTTAACATGCCAGTTTCCTTAATATTTTAGAAGCATGATTTGTACACTGTTCTAATTAGCCACCAATCCTCGTTGCTTCTGTGATCTGTAATTTTGGAATCAAACTATTTATACAAACAATTTGGTTCTCGCGGTTTTGACATCTCATTATATTAGAACCTTTGATATAGAAACTTTTCAAAAAAAAATTAATGACGCACGTATATATGGTAGAAGTGAGCAAACGCACCGGAGCAGAGGCAACAACGCACGCGTGGTAAAAGGATTGATAAGATCCTATAAAGAGGAGATATCGAAATAAATAATTCTACAAGTCACCTGCGTCCAGTTATTCAGCTCTCCAGAAGATAACAGTTTACAAGAAGGGCAGCCCACCACTCTACAGCCAACCATACAGACTGCTGTCTGCCGGACCTGCCGATATCAGCAGGTTCGACCAACGGTCTTATGTGTATGGAAGCAACAGCCAACTTTGCTGGTAGGAAAGAGATGTTGCTTGGACATGTCTGATTTCGGACTGCCGATCACACTGTTCTCAGAGAAAAACAGGCGGCCGATGTGTCAGTCGGCAGCTTTCTCAGCACAGGAGTACTGGGTCGAACAAGTGCTTCTATGGATGAGGGAGTCGTTGATAAACCATCAGCCAAAGCATCGTTTGGCCAACAGCCATCTAATGAGTGTGTCAGGGTTAATGACTTTTTATAATACCGGTAGTTAATTGGCTCCAATATAAAAAAACAACAACAACAAAAAAAACAAAACAGAAGATCTGAACTATACATGACTTCTTGTACTACATACTGCAATACCACTAACAGAAGGAGTTATAAAGGGGTATTCTCATCTCCAAGATCCTCTCCCAATATGTAGTAGGTGTAATAATAATAATGATAATAGCAAATATCTTCAATTAGAAATGTAGTATAGTTTTCCTGATTTGCTAGATCTCTTTCCTCATGTGCAGGCATTGCAGGACCTTAGGTATCTATGGATACAACCATTGATATATTTGCTAGTGGTCGTAACCATGGATACCTAAGGTCCTGCAATGCCTGCACTTAAGGAAAGACATAGTGAATCAGAAAACTATACCACATTTCTAATTGGAGGCATTTGCGAATATTATTATTATTACTACACCTACTACATATTGGGACACAGTTCATAGATTTGTTTTTTTATTTTATTAAGACATGAACAAATACATCCATGTTCCAATCACCCTTAGTATGCATAAGTAGATGCAATTTGGGGATAATTCTACATTAATGTGCGGCATTTCACCCATCAGACTCCTGCTCTTGTGAAACACTGGTCAATGCAGAGTAACATTGCTCCTGTACAGCCGTGCGGCATCAGGGACCTTTCTCCTTTCTATGTAAAGATAAGGTAAATGTCAGTAGGTATTAGTGTGTGCTCCGGATTTCAGGGCAGGGCGTGTAGTTGGCAGTCGGCAGTAGACTGACATCAGTCCGTCATGTCCATACATAGAGCAATGGATGAGGGGCTGGACCACAACTCAGCATGCAGGAAATGTACACGGATAACCTACTTCTCCAGCCATGAATAATACATGCAAAGTGTCTGCAGAGCCCTGTATTGATCGGGAGCCTGGATGAGTCTGTAGCTGCTGGAACGTGATCTTCATTTATTGTCGACAGCGTGTTTTCTGACGGGAAGTTAATAAATAATAGTCACTGGGGTCATTGATTAACTGGAAGAGCTCCAGAGCCCTTCTCACATGACCCACTAACCTGATTTTCAGCAAAATATCTGCTGACATTAGTTTCTGTCACCCTTACGTTAACCGTATGAATTATAGCAAACCTGATAATCTGGCATCACAATCTCTGAAATTCTGGACTGTCAGATTTGGAAACTGTAGGACCTCCCCAAGGGTGAGCTCTGATCGTAAGACATGGTCAGACTGCTGGGGTACCTCACCGGATGCATGTATGTACGCCCATGAGGCAGTATGTTCAAGGTAAGAGACCCGGCAATATGTCAGGGCCTTGCGATCTGAACACGGCCCACGCACAAAGCGAACACACGGCCCCCACGCAAAAAGGCCACACGGCTCCCACGCAAAAAGGCAACACGGCCCCCGCTAAAAAAGGCAACACGGCCCCCACGCAAAAAGGCAACACGGCCCCCACGCAAAAAGGCAACACGGCCCCCACGCAAAAAGGCAACACGGCCCCCACGCAAAAAGGCAACACGGCCCCCACGCAAAAAGGCAACACGGCCCCCACGCAAAAAGGCAACACGGCCCCCACGCAAAAAGGCAACACGGCCCCCACGCAAAAAGGCAACACGGCCCCCACGCAAAAAGGCAACACGGCCCCCACGCAAAAAGGCAACACGGCCCCCACGCAAAAAGGCAACACGGCCCCCACGCAAAAAGGCAACACGGCCCCGCAAACAAACAGGCCACATGGCCCTGCGCAAAAAGGCCACACTTTAGAGAATGCCAACAGCATGTTGGGCTGTAAATATATGTAAAAGAAAGGTATTTTTAGGAAGCCATCATTTAACAATATTTTGGTTTCACACTAATTTTTTTACTCCTCGTTTCCTTATGTGTTCTTTCGTAGAAGATTTTGATGCCTTCAGTCTCAATCTACAATGTGCACATTCCAAAAAGAATAGGGAAAACCACTGCATGAACAGGTGTGTCCAAACTATTGACTGGTACTGTATATGCAATGCATCATCATCAACCCATCAGACCAGACAGAATGTGGTTGATGACAGGGACCGAAATAAGGGGTAGTGATGTGGTCCATATTGCACCATTAGCACTTAGACTTGGTAACATGGTGATGTCAGTGTCCTGCTGGCAATACACATTTAGTCTGTACGACGCTGGGCTGGTTGTCTTCTCCTGCCCCATACAAGATTAGATCCTCACCTCTTCTTTTAGCCTGGGCCACCATTTCTTCATATTCCTGTCGGTGTTTCTGGGCTTCTTCAGCGGGTTTGGCTGGAAGGTTTCTGTGGATATTACAAAGTATTGTTCTGTCAGTGTAAGCACAGACCAAGAGACGACTGTATAAAATAACTATACATACACACACAATATATTATAATATATATATATATATATATATATATATATATATATATATATATATATATATATATATATATTTTTTTTCCCTTTTTTACACATCCGTGTAATTTCTGCACGTTGTAAATATATGTATTTTTTTATATACGGTATTAAATTTATGGATAAACCCCATAACCACAACAGACAAAAAGAAAAAAAACCTTAAACAAAACAATCTGATTGCTGTAGAGGGTGGATATAAACGATTTCAACCCATATTAATACACTTTTTGCAATCTCCTTGTTAAAAAAAAAGTTCCTAAAAGTGAACCGATCACAGGTTGTTCCCCATCGATCAGCTCTTATCTGTAGGGAAAGCGGGAAGGACGTGTTCAATTTGTATACAGTGCCTCCGCAAGAGAAATTAAGCAATAACTGGTGCCCACTGAAATCAACAGACTATCAGTGTAGAAGAGCGAGTGGAGTCTCGGATACCAGAGCTCAGCTCCTATTAAATTTAATGTAATCGGAGCTGCAGTACCCCAGAAGGACCACTAGTCAGTGTGAAGAGCTGCGATGATCCGGCTCTGTACACTGTACTGTCGGCCACCGAGATCGGTGGAGGAGGGCGTTGGGTACCTAACCTAAAAGATAGGTCATCAATATCAAAGTTCTGGACAAACCTTTTATTAGGCGACTACTGTACTAAGGGATGGGTAAAAAAAAAAAAAAAAAAAAAAAAAAAAGTCCCTTTAAAAGCTCTAAACTGCAATGTGACACCTGTACAGAATATCCAAAGCTCAGGAAAATGACAGCAATGCTTCAGATGGGGGGAAACAAATGAGACGAGCTCTGCCAAGAGCATTTCTCCTCATCGTATACGCCAGTCACATCCGCAGTAATACATATCAGAGAGCCAATCTATGCTCCGTGCACAATCAATCATAGATTTACGAGACCGTATCCAGACCCATTAATAATATGTGCACGCTGTGCAGACAGTAACACAGGAAAGTCCCCTCCTTAAAAAAACAATTCTAAAACAAGATCATATCAAGTAATTGAACAGAAAACATACAGGGTTTAGGTCAGCAGACAAAGTGTTTACATTTTATTTTAGGTTAAGGTCTCATTTAGAATCTTCCTTTCATTATTCTTAATGCGTCTCCGTGGTAACAGACTACACACCAGCCCGGTGTAGTCAGCTCCTGCAGTTGCACACCTATTTTGTCCACTACTTTTTTGCTAATGATTTCAATGTAAGTCAGGAAGAAGTAGGAGACAAGTGGAAGGCATATGACTAAAATGGAGTGGTAGAGTGTCAGTAGCCACAGAGGCAACAAATCAGTCTGCCCAAGAGCTGTAGACACAAAAGACATTAAGAAGTTTTGAATAAAATTCTATTGAAAAGATGGTTTTAACCCCCCCACCACCACCTTCAGTTTAATTTGAGAAACATTTTTAATTGTTAGATCTATGGTAGAGAGTGAAATCTAAGTGGATGCATCAGTGCCCGAATGGCCTAATGAGAAACTATTTGCACTATGCTATTGATTGGTCAAGAGGGCTCAGTCGCCTTAACTGTTTAAAACTGGTCTAGTGGGTAGTTTAATATTTTTTTTTTTTGGTAGAGGCCTTCATAGACCTCAATAAAAGTCAGCCACACTAGTTTTCTTGAGGCACCAGCTGAAAGATAATATCCTATGGTGTTGACAACCATCGTCTTGAGCAGAAGGTTGTCACAGTCTACTTCTGTATTGGAGAAAACCATCATCTTGAGTTGAAGGATGTCAATGGCTCCTTCTATGGTAGAGACAACCATCATCTTGAGCAGAAAAATGAGACAGGCTACTTCTATAGTGAAGATGATAACCGACTTGAACTGAAGGATGTCAAAGTCTACTACTGTATTGGAGAAAACCATTATCTTGAGTTGAAGGATGTCAATGGCTCCTATGCTAGAGACAACCATCATCTTGAGCTGAAAAATGAGACAGGTTACTTCTATAGTGAAGACGACAATCGACTTGAACTAAAGGATGTCACAGTCTACTTCTGTTGTGGAGAAAATCATCACCTTGAGTTGAAGGATGTCAATGGCTCCTTGTATGGTAGAGACAACCATCATCTTGAGCTGAAGGATGTTACTGGTTCCTTCTATGCTAGAGACAACCATCATCTTGAGCTGAAAAATGTGACAGGCTACTTCTACAGTGAAGACCAAAGACCACCATCATCTTGAGCTGAAGGATGAGACAGGCTACTTCTATAGTGGAGACTACCCATCATCTTGAGTTGATGGCTGTCACAGGTTGAGCATGGTTACAAAATGGAATAGCAATCATCTGTTATTTAAACTGGTCATTAGTGGTGATGCCAAAGTAGACGGCAAAAATCTGTTGAGGCTAGTGATCATCAGCAGTGGTCACATGAGGTAGGCAGCACAAAAAAGCTGCAGTTCAGGAAAGAAAGAGAAGGAGCATTGGAGAGGCAGAGTGTTTGATAGATAACTAATGCTTATTTTGGTTTTTTTTTGTCTGTGGCCTAACTATGCCTGAAAACAGACAATCTCTTCTATAAACGCCTCCTATTTTTGCATACATGGATGTCATTAGGGTCCCCCCTGAAAAAAACCCATACTTTATTAGCCAATGACATTAATCTGAACAGCCGTTATATAATATTACTCTTCAGTTGCAGCGTAGATTGTGGTTCTCGGCAGCACATCATCCTGTGTAAACAATGTGCTGCTGAGAATAGTGGCACATAACGATCTATTACAGACCCTTCAGTGCGCATCTGAAGCAGGGCTGGCCTATGTAAATATTCTATAAAATGACTGCCGATCAGAAAACATGTAGGGTAAGTGCACTAGATGGCGTGTGATGAAGGCAAGGAGGGGGAGTATTGCTCCATGGAAGCCTGTGGGTTCTTTGCATTGGTTCAAGTATCAGAATGGTCGGTGTATGCAAGAAGGAAGAAACTGGAGATGGCGATACAAGGCAATAAAAAATTATAACTGGGCAGGGAGGTGCTGATGACAGATCAATATAAAAGGTCACTGGTGACCCTCAAAAACCAGTTATACAGGAAGAGCAAAAGACAAAACAGACAGTGTGTGCTGTCTATAGTGTGACAATATAGACAATGCAGGGAGTGTACAACGCCATAATGGGGGTACAATAAAACCTTCCCAAAAACATCATGGGGCTCACACACAAGTGACATGCGGAGGTGTACAGGTCTCACAACCCTGCAAATAAAAAGAGAGACGGATTTAAAGGGGATGTCTTAACCAGCGACCGCAAGATTTCACAGGTGAAGTTCTAGAACAGTTGCCAAACTTAGCAGATCTTCCTCCAGTCATGCCCGACCTAAAGTCATCCATAAGCACCAAAATGTCTCTCTCACACACAGGTCTCCAGGCAAATCACCCACTCCTGCGCTGAAGATGCCCCCAGTACATAATGTCCGCACTTTCAATAAAGCCACCCATATACATTAGATGGGTACCCACCAAAATGGAAGAGCCTAGATGGATTTTTTTTTTGTTCATGGAGGCCTCTATATTTTTATCTTGGCAGATGTTGTAGGGAAAAAAAAGTTATATTCGCATTTGAATTTTGGACCGAGTCAAATCTTTCATCTTGCATGAGATAAATCAGATCACATCTGCCCACTAGTGATGAGTGAACGTGCTCGGATAAGGTGTTATCTGAGCATGCTCGGGGGCTACTCAGGAGACATAACAGGGTTTTAAGAAAATCTGCTGTTCTAGAACTCGCTCAATAAACTTTCCAGCCTATCGGAATGATGTACTCACGCCGGCCGGTCTTCCAATATGAGGGCTGTAGTGGACAGAGGCTCGATCACCAGGCTCTTCCTCACATTCTGCTTTGGGGATGGAGACTTAGACGCTCGCCCAACTCTGTCTTCATATTCCTGTGAAGAAAAAAGGTAAAAAATCAAAATGAAACATCTAACACGTGTATATACTCATCCATATCCAAAAGCAGAGCAGACAATATCATCAATAAACCCGGCTGTGAATCCATCCAACTACAGCGATTCACGGGGAGGAAACTGATGGAAGCACATGCGTTGCTGATCCTGCAGATGTAGCAGAGCCAGATGTGTCATTTCACTGCATAAGCCGAAAAGTAAATGGTTAATAAAGGAAGTAAACGAGGAGAGGGATGACACAATGGCCGTGCTTGTACCGTAGTCAATAGGTTTAGCAGCGGGTGGCTCATAAATCAATATATTACAGCATGAAAAACCGAACCAGGCAGATGATAAATGGCTGATGTCAGTAAGAAATGAATAAGCCAATATCAGAAGGACAAATTAACTCGGCAAATATTCCGCTCCTGAAAAGTCCAAAATGTTTATTTTTTGCAGATTATAGATGTAATTTTGTTTATCCAGATTTTCTAACCCAATGCCTCATTTACATTTTATCAAAACGTTGCGCCATTTTTTCACATCCTCGTGGATTACAAAACCTGTATAAATATTTTATTTTCAGCACAGTTAAAAACTACGGTAAATGTGCAACATTTAAAAAAAAAAAAAAACAAAAAAAAAACAAAACACACACTTGACAGGATCCAGTGATTTTAACGTTACAGTCAAAAAACATAATATATAATAATATATTTTATTTTTTTTTAAATATGAGGCATATCGTTTTGATTAATTTGGCACAACATCGTGCAAAACAGAAATATCAATAAAAATGACTTACTGAAAATGCAAAGATTCCGGTCAAAAATGTACAATATGTAGTGCATATTCCAAGTCCTATTATTTTTCGTTAAGGGAGTTGGGACGCTCCTCCCCACTGGGCACAGAGCAGGGATGCCGCCTCACCACTAGGCATGCCGCCTGGCCACTGGGCACAGAGCAGGGATGCCGCCTCACCACTGGGCACAGAGCAGGGACGCCGCCTCGCCACTAGGCATGCCACCTGGCCACTGGGCACAGAGCAGGGATGCCGCCTCGCCACTGAGCACACAAATAGCAGGGATGCCGCCTCACTACTGGGCACAGAGCAGGGATGCCGCCTCACCACTGGGCATAGAGCAGGGATGCCGCCTCACCACTGGGCATAGAGCAGGGATGCCGCCTCACCACTGGGCACAGAGCAGGGATGCTGCCTCACCACTGGGCACAGAGCAGGGATGCCGCCTCGCCACTGAGCACACAAATAGCAGGGATGCCGCCTCACCACTGGGCACAGAGCAGGGATGCCGCCTCACCACTGGGCATAGAGCAGGGATGCCGCCTCACCACTGGGCACAGAGCAGGGATGCCGCCTCGCCACTGAGCACACAAATAGCAGGGATGCCGCCTCACCACTGGGCACAGAGCAGGGATGCCGCCTCACCACTGGGCACAGAGCAGGGATGCCGCCTCACCACTGGGCACAGAGCAGGGATGCCGCCTCGCCACTGAGCACACAAATAGCAGGGATGCCGCCTCACCACTGGGCACAGAGCAGGGATGCCGCCTCACCACTGGGCATAGAGCAGGGATGCCGCCTCACCACTGGGCACAGAGCAGGGATGCCGCCTCACCACTGGGCACAGAGCAGGGATGCCGCCTCACCACTGGGCACAGAGCAGGGATGCCGTCTCACCACTGGGCACAGAGCAGGGATGCGCCTCACCACTGGGCACAGAGCAGGGATGCCGCCTCACCACTGGGCACAGAGCAGGGATGCCGCCTCACCACTGGGCACAGAGCAGGGATGCCGCCTCACCACTGGGCACAGAGCAGGGATGCCGCCTCGCCACTGGGCACAGAGCAGGGATGCCGCCTCGCCACTGGGCACACATAGCATAGCAGGGATGCCGCCTCATCACTGGGCAGAGAGCAGGGTTGCCGCTGCACAACTTGGCACACAGATTCCACCATGGCAATGCAATTAACCACAGAGCAGGAATGCTGCTGCACCGCTGTGCACAGAGCACAGATGCCACCATGCAACTTTGCACACAGATGCCAACATGCAATTGGGCACAGAGCAGTGATGGGGAAGTGCCACTGGGCGCACACAGCAGGCATGCCATTGCCCCTTTTAAGGTTCTCTTTAAATTAATTTTGGTATGTTTGGTAAGTCTCTCATGTATGCCAGCGACACACAGCCTGGACCGTACAGCCAGGTACAGAGAGGGGTCAGCAGTTTTCTGCTTTCACAGCTCCATTAATTATCCAGGAGACACACCACATGTACCGCACATGGGACAAAGGAGAAACTGAATCCTGTAATGATCTTAAAAGCACTAAAAACACCTTTTACCAATTATATACGCATTCTCCGTATTCAGAAAAATATCCTGTACTAATACCGCGCAAGGTCACCTGGCATAGGAGGCGATGCCCACCGACGGGGCAGCATCTATGGGGTCCCACTGGAAATGTTACATGAAAGTAATAGACGTAGTGATGCTGCACCGTCACTCACCATGAAAGCTGCAGTCTCTCAGAGACCCAGAACCGGCTGCCCCATCCGGACCGCCATCACTATAAGCCCCAGCACTCAGGAGAGCGGCTGCACCAGAAGCATCCTGGCAATCCCATACTACCAGGGGGAGCAGCATGCCAGGCTGCCCTCAGAGGCCCGTCACGTGCATCCCTGCCCTCAGCTGCTTTCTTCCAAGGAGCACACACAGGGCTGGGAGATGGGCGAGCTGCCTGCGACAGCCATTCTAATCAGCTGCAGATACAACGCATCCAATCAACTCGCTCCACATTCTGCACACATGCCTGGCTACCGAACACACAATTATGGCTCCTGACCCCCAGAGACTTCACGGGACCTGACAGATGGGAATCCTCTCCCAGGATGTGAAAGAGAAGCACAAAGCAAAGTCTAAGAGCGCAACACAACAGGCATTCATTTCCCTATTTAACTACGTCTCTATCCTATCTACCTGTTGGGGAACTACAAGTACCAGAACGTCTAATGCTAGAAGAAAAAGTGAATAATTCCTTGAAATTTTTTTTTTTAGATGGAATCGAATATAGAGTAAAAAATATTTTATGCATTTATCTTTATTCATTACATTCACAAAAAAAATACATTTCAGTCATAATAAGCGCAGTCTTGAAATTAGTCTTATTTTCCATGATGCAGCGTAGCTTTTCTGCTTCTTTATGGAGTCAGTTTGTGCTTTTTTTTTTCTTCACTCTTTCTCCCTCCACCTCGAGATAGGGATGTAAATATAAAATCCATTCAACATTTCTCTAGACCCAAAACATTTCTATTTTTCTGTCAATGTAGTGTGTGGAGGCTTATTTAATTGAGAAGGGAGCGGACATTTTTATTGGGGTACATATGATGCACAGATCACATTTTATAGATTTTTTATTTTTTTTTTTTCTGGGGGGGGGGAGGACATACCAAGATTCTATAGTTTTTACTCATTTTCTCCCCCCCTCAAACAGTTTGTTGATTGTATGTTATATTTTGGTAGCTCAAACCTTTATAGATGTTACAAATGCACCAATACCAAATATAAAATACAATATCACAGTTGGAAAAAAAAAAATATGAACAAGTTTTAAAAAATAAAATTATATATTATAAACACTTTTTTTATATATTTTTCTCCCACTTTTTGTCTCTCTAGAGTCCTAGACCTGCAATTACAGCGGCATTTAAGGGGATAAACAGCAGCTAGGGGTTAGATGCTGGCTGTCTACACGGACTCCGCACTATAGTGTTTCCATTCTGGAGTTCATCGCCTCTAGACTCGGTGAATTCTGGCACTTTACCCATTTATTTGGGGTTTAACCTCATGAAACAATGCCCTTGTGAGACCTTGGTTGCTTCTGCTCAATACCCGCAGCGCAGTTACAGCAAGTAACCCAAACTATGAGGTTTTGCATTCCAATACTCAGAAAGGGACTGTTGTCAGTGAATCCAGGAATTCAAGGGAATTTCAGATAAAGGGATTTTCCAGGAAATTCCGCTCATTTAAAAGAGTCCATGACACAAAAGGAAGACACAAACACAATCTTGGCATCCGCCAACATACCAGCTTTAATAATGCAGCAGTCACTCCAGTTTCTTCATTACTCGATTAACCAGGTCTGCAACTTCTATACATCTATTTTTATGCCGCTCATTTCGGGCGATGCTTGTGCTGACTCAAATGTTGTCTGTGCATTCGATTATTAATATGCCGTAAGAAGAAATGTGCCGTACATGAGATTTACAAAAGCGAGAGTCCAAACCAATGACAGAGACTCAAAAAAGATGGCGGCTTTCTCTCAACAGTAACACACCTGTTCACACTAATGGGGCAGAGATACAATACAGCGCGTGCAGGAGGGGCGCCATTTCTAAAAATGGTTTAACACAACATAAATTAAAAGGCAGAAAAGAATTATGGTACCTGCTACACTTCCAGGCAACAAGTTCCAGACCTACATGGTCCTTTGTCAAGCCAAGGCCAAAAAAGGAGTCTTCTATACAAAGGGATGGAATGGTAGGAGCTGCAGCCTTGTATTGGCCCCAAAGGGCCAAAATATATTATATATATATATATATATATATATATATATATACACATCACATACATACATATACACATACATACACACATACAGTGGGGCAAAAAAGTATTTAGTCAGTCAGCAATAGTGCAAGTTCCACCACTTAAAAAGAGGAGGGGCGTCTGTAATTTACATCATAGGTAGACCTCAACTATGGGAGACAAGCTGAGAAAAAAAATCCAGAAAATCACATTGTCTGGTTTTTTATCATTTTATTTGCATATTATGGTGGAAAATAAGTATTTGGTCAGAAACAAAATTTCATCTCAATACTTTGTAATATATCCTTTGTTGGCAATGACAGAGGTCAAACGTTTTCTGTAAGTCTTCACAATGTTGCCACACACTGTTGTTGGTATGTTGGCCCATTCCTCCATGCAGATCTCCTCTAGAGCAGTGATGTTTTTGGCTTTTCGCTTGGCAACACGGACTTTCAACTCCCTCCAAAGGTTTTCTATAGGGTTGAGATCTGGAGACTGGCTAGGCCACTCCAGGACCTTGAAATGCTTCTTACGAAGCCACTCCTTCGTTGCCCTGGCGGTGTGCTTTGGATCATTGTCATGTTGAAAGACCCAGCCACGTTTCATCTTCAATGCCCTTGCTGATGGAAGGAGGTTTGCACTCAAAATCTCATGATACATGGCCCCATTCATTCTTTCATGTACCCGGATCAGTCGTCCTGGCCCCTTTGCAGAGAAACAGCCCCAAAGCATGATGTTTCCACCACCATGCTTTACAGTAGGTATGGTGTAGGATGGATGCAACTCAGTATTCTTTTTCCTCCAAACACGACAAGTTGTGTTTCTACCAAACAGTTCCAGTTTGGTTTCATCAGACCATAGGACATTCTCCCAAAACTCCTCCGGATCATCCAAATGCTCTCTAGCAAACTTCAGACAGGCCCGGACATGTACTGGCTTAAGCAGTGGGACACGTCTGGCACTGCAGGATCTGAGTCCATGGTGGCGTAGTGTGTTACTTATGGTAGGCCTTGTTACATTTGTCCCAGCTCTCTGCAGTTCATTCACTAGGTCCCCCCGCGTGGTTCTGGGATTTTTGCTCACCGTTCTTGTGATCATTCTGACCCCACGGGGTGGGATTTTGCGTGGAGACCCAGAACGAGTGAGATTATCAGTGGTCTTGAATGTCTTCCATTTTCTAATTATTGCTCCCACTGTTGATTTCTTCACTCCAAGCTGGTTGGCTATTGCAGATTCAGTCTTCCCAGCCTGGTGCAGGGCTACAATTTTGTTTCTGGTGTCCTTTGACAGCTCTTTGGTCTTCACCATAGTGGAGTTTGGAGTCAGACTGTTTGAGGGTGTGCACAGGTGTCTTTTTATACTGATAACAAGTTTAAACAGGTGCCATTACTACAGGTAATGAGTGGAGGAAAGAGGAGACTCTTAAAGAAGAAGTTACAGGTCTGTGAGAGCCAGAAATCTTGATTGTTTGTTTCTGACCAAATACTTATTTTCCACCATAAAATGCAAATAAAATGATAAAAAAACAGACAATGTGATTTTCTGGATTTTTTTTTTCTCAGTTTGTCTCCCATAGTTGAGGTCTACCTATGATGTAAATTACAGACGCCTCTCATCTTTTTAAGTGGTGGAACTTGCACTATTGCTGACTGACTAAATACTTTTTTGCCCCACTGTACATATATACATACACATTATACAGTATACAGTTCAGACCAAACGTTTGGACACACCTTCTCATTTAAAGATTTTTATTCAGTCGCCATGACAGCACTAACGAGAGAGGGGATCCGCCCTTCAGGGACAGGAAACCTACAGAGATAAAAGGGCGGCACCTCTCTCCCGCATCAGTTGGTTTCCTGTCCCTGACAGGGGACCCTACAGACTTGCCTTATGAAGAAAGGTGAAGACTGAAGACAGTACCCAGGCTCGGCAGGCCGGTTCTGGAAGCGGGGATTCCCCTTCCGCGGTCGGGTCCAGTGCGCTGGAGGTGCCACACCACAGAGGGCTGTGGGGGTAGGCAACAGCAGATGAAAGCAGCCTTCAGGGGGAGTGCGGACTCTGAAGTGTTCCATCGCCGCAGGTACAGGTATGCATGTTATGGGAGGCGGAGCTGGCGGCGGTGCGTAGTTCGTGTGGCGGCGCGGTCGGCGTTCCGGACATAACAGGAGCCTGGGGAATGTCGGCGCCATGTGCGCTATAGATTGTGACCGGCGGGGGCTGATGACGCGCGGCGCATGCGCAGTAGGGCCGCGGCGGTGATGATGGTGGCGCCCTGTGGCTGGTGACCGGCGAGGGCTGATGACGCACGGCACATGCGCGGTTGGGCCACCGCGATGAATATGGCGGCGCCCTGCAGCACACAGCGAGGAATACGGGCGCTGGGCGGTTCTGGGGGCAGGTAAAGCCATTAAAGGCATACGGCACAGCTGGTGGGAAGGCTCCGATATGCGGGTGTGCTTCTGGGGGAGGGGCCTCCCATATGCGATGTACCAGACAGTTCACCTGGATTAATCTGCTGACCCCCATCCGGGGGAGGTACCTAGAGGAGCCGGCTAATTAAGGATTCCATATGGGCGACCACATGCTTCCTATCCATATTACAATGGAGTCTCAGGAGCAGGAACCGTTGCAGTCTGAGCAGCAGTGTCAACCCCTGGAGAAGCCCCAAGCAGTGAGCACCCAGCGGCGATCTAGTGGCAGTAGTCGTCCTGGAGGTGATAGAGCTGATCAAAGTTCTAAAGCCGTAAACTTCTCAAGCCGTAAAGATGTTACAACGGTTGAGAAGGTCCCCCCCGCAATCTACGGTACCTCTCAGTCATTACTAAACAAAAGGGGATTTTCACAAGGTCTTATTAATACTCTATTAAAAAGCAGGAAGGTTTCCACGACAAATATTTATGTTAAGGTCTGGAGAAAGTTCTTCAGGATCAGAGATGGGTCAAAAAGTCAGTATCACTAAGATTTTGGAGTTCCTGCAGAGAGGTATAGAGATTGGGCTAGCTACAAGTACACTAAGAGTCCATGTGTCAGCTTTAGGGGCTTTATACAATTGTAATTTAGCCAACAATTATTGGATTGCTAGATTTATCAAAGCAGCGGCTAGATCAAGACCCATGGTTAAGGGAAATCTAGCCCCGTGGGACTTAAACTTGGTATTTACAGCTTTGACGGAAGCCCCCTTTGACCCTATAGAATCAGCTCCTATAAAAGTCCTGTCCTTTAAAACAGCTCTTTTGGTCGCTCTCACATCTGCGAGGAGAGTTAGTGACTTACAGGCCCTCTCTAGACAGCTTGCATACATTCAGTTTAGAGAAGATAGGGTAGTATTAAGAACTGATCCCCTTTATCTCCCAAAGGTAGCGTCAAAGTTCCACAGACTACAGGAAATAAATCTCCCGACCTTATGTCCTAATCCTAAAAATCAAAAAGAAGTCAAACTCCATTCATTAGATGTCAAAAGATGTCTACTTAGGTATATATCTGTAACAGACCCCTGGAAAAAAAGATAATTCTTTATTCATATCCTTTCAGGGAATCAAGAAAGGGTTTAGGCTATCCAAAAAACACCTTAAGGTACCTTCACACGAAACGACTTTGTAACGATATCGCTAGCGATCCGTGACGTTGCAGCGTCCTGGCTAGCGATATCGTTTAGTTTGACACGCAGCAGCGATCAGGATCCTGCTGTGATGTCGCTGAATAAAGTCCAGAACTTTATTTGGTCGTCCGATCGCCGTGTATCGTTGTGTTTGAAAGCAAAAGCAACGATATCAGCGATGTTTTACACTGGTAACCAGGGTAAACATCGGGTTACCAAGCGCAGGGCCGCGCTTAGTAACCCGATGTTTACCCTGGTTACCAGCGTAAAAGTAAAAAAACAAACAGTACATACTCACCTGCGCGTCCCCCAGCGTCTGCTTCCTGACACTTACTGAGCGCCGGCCCTAAAGTGAAAGTGAAAGCACAGCGGTGACGTCACCGCTGTGCTGTTAGGGCCGGAGCTCAGTCAGTGTCAGGAAGCAGACGCTGGGGGACGCGCAGGTGAGTATGTAGTGTTTGTTTTTTTACTTTTACGCTGGTAACCAGGGTAAACATCGGGTTACTAAGCGTGGCCCTGCGCTTAGCAACCCAATGTTTACCCTGGTTACCCGGGGACCTCGGCATCGTTGGTCGCTGGAGAGCGGTCTGTGTGACAGTTCCCCAGCGATCAAACAGCGACGCTGCAGCGATCGGCATCGGTGTCGCTATCGCTGCAGCGTCGCTTCGTGTGAAGGTACCTTTAGGTAGATGGATTAGGGAGGCGATTTCTCTGGCTTATTCAGCAGGTGGCCTTGAAATCCCGGAAGGCATAAGAGCTCATTCTACTCGGGCCATGGCGACTTCCTGGGCAGAGAGGTCGGAGGTGTCGATTGAGGATATATGTAAGGCGGCCACATGGTCATCTCCATCTACTTTCTTTAAGCATTATAGATTAGATCTGGGTGGCTCCAACGAACTCACGTTTGGTAGAAGGGTCCTGGAAGCAGTAGTCTCTCCCTAAAACTCTTTTCTCTGTAATTCTCTCGTTAGTGCTGTCATATCGACTGAATAAATACTCAAGCTACTTACCGGTAGCGGTGTTTTTCAGGAGCCCATGACAGCACTCCTATATTCCCTCCCTTTTATGCTGGCAGGGCTTATCACCACTTATTGATATAAGTTTTTAAAGTTTAGTCACAGGGTGAAATGTGTAAATTATTTATGTGCTACTAACCTAAGAGGTCCTCTCATGCTCTGTAATCCAACTGATGCGGGAGAGAGGTGCCGCCCTTTTATCTCTGTAGGTTTCCTGTCCCTGAAGGGCGGATCCCCTCTCTCGTTAGTGCTGTCATGGGCTCCTGAAAAACACCGCTACCGGTAAGTAGCTTGAGTATTTCTGTATTTTCATGACTATGAAAATTGTACATTCACACTGAAGGCATCAAAACTATGAATTAACACATGTGGAATTATATACTTAACAAAAAAGTTTGAAACAACTGAAATTATGTCTTATATTCTAGGTTATTCAAAGTAGCCACCTTTTGCTTTGATGACTGCTTTGCACACTCTTGGCATTCTCTTGAATCTGTGCTGCACTTTATGTACTGGCAGGGAGGCAGAGTCGCAGGTTTGGTTTACCGACTCCACAGCCCTGGTAGTGAGACCAAATTTCCGTGCACTTTCCCACCTACTTATTTGGCATCTCTCTCCACCCTCCTCCTCCATTCACTACTCTGGCTTTACAGGAGTCAGAAGGACTGAAATATCTAAAACAAGTAGGTGTAAATTTGCACTGAACTGCACGGCCATGCCAAGGACGCACCGAGCACCTGTGCTTGGACTGAACAGTCATTTTGGGGTGACATGGTCTCGTTAAGTCCCTCATTTTCGGGATGGTAAGTTTAGGCCCAGGAAGAACCTTTCCTAGGGTAAGGAGAAGTTACAGCAAAATGTAAAAAGTTTTTTAATTTAGACGTTGCTAGTCTGACTAGTATGTTGGCCTGTAGTCGCCACTAGGGGGAGTCTAGTGATTTACCGCTTACTGCTATAAGCGGTCTATAGTCAGTATGCAGTAAGCTCTTATGCTCCCCCTAGTGGTGGGCTCTATGGGGGTCAGAAAAACTCCAACTTTTCTGCTATAAATATTAAAAAAATTAAATTGGCATAGAAACTTTTAACTACTTAATTAAAACCCAGTTGGACATTCCCAATGATATACAGGCCTCCTACTGTACACTCACGTGCAGAATAAGTTTACTTTGCTCACCATTTACGGAACACAAAGTTCATACAGTATAAGCAAACATTAGTGTGTATTCATTATTAAGACTGCAAATAAGCACCACGCTGCGGGGCCAAGTACATTGTGATTGACACAAGTAACCTTTATGATCAATGCGTTCCCATGTGTACAATGTATGTGTCCTATAGGGCAGCCGGGCCGGCGCGCTAACGTTTCTAAAGGTCCTCGGGTGATGACGTATGGAAACGCTGAAGGAGAATGCGAGATCCTGGAACATCTGTACACAGACAAGATGAGGTGGCATCTGCATACAAAACAAGCCCATTTCCAAGATGCACGTAGTGATGGACAAGGAACTTAAATGCAAACCTTAACTAAGTATTTTGGGAATAACCCTTTAGCAATGCCTCCAATTATGGGATACCACTGATCTATGGGTGTCTGAGCACTGGGACCCCCAACAATCTCAAGATCAAGGCTGAGGAACCCAAGCCCTGCAACTTCTCTTGGACGAGGCGAAGGTATGCAACAGGCGCCCAGTCATTCCTGGCATAGTCCACGACTGGAGAAGACACCCCTCCACTCCATTCAGGACGGGGGTCGCAGAGTCAATGAGTAGGGGGAAAAATTTGTATTTTGTGCAGTTGCAAAGTGCTGTATTATGATTTGCACGGTTTCTGTACTCTGACATCACCTGCAAGTGACTTTTTTTCTATAATTGTGAAGTCATAGTATACATGGTAAGCATCATTTGTGGCCATTGTTCCCAGGGCCGTATTTAGAGTTTCTGCTGCCCTAGGCACTTTTAGTGCTGCCTCCCCCTTTGGTGAGTATGACACTATCGGCAGTGACTTTAGCAAGAATCGCTGATGTGAAAGTCGCCTTTTGCAGCAGATCTGGCAGTTTTTCTGCATCTGCCGCGTAACGGATCACTTACAGCAACACTGCGTTCGGCCGCATTCATTCCCTATGGGCTTTGCGGCACTTGCAGTGATCTGGCAATTGCGGTACCATACCTCCCAACTTTTGAAGGTAAGGAGGTGTAAAGAGTGCGTCGCGCGTAGCGTCAAATTTTAGGCCACGCCTCTGACCACACCCATATCACAACTAGTCACACCCATATCCACGTCCCAACCACAGCCATTTAGCACTGCTGATCACACTGTTTTATATACAATAATTATAAAAAAAACAATATGGCCACAGTGCTCCATACTGTATAATGACCACACATGATGCTCCATACTGTATAACGGCCACACATGATGCTCCATACTGTATAACGGCCACACATGATGCTCCATACTGTATAACGGCCACACATGATGCTCCATACTGTATAATGGCCACACATGATGCTCCATACTGTATAATGACCCCCCCTCCTGTATGCATGGCTCATATTCCCCCCCCTGTATGCATGGCTCATATTCCCCCCCCCTGTATGCATAGCTCATATTCACCCCCCCCCTGTATGCATGGCTCATACTCCCCCCCCCCCTGTATGCATGGCTCATACTCTCCCCCCCCATGCATGGCTCATACTCTCCCCCCCCATGCATGGCTCATACTCTCCCCCCCCCCCCCCATGCATGGCTCATACCCCCCCCCCCTATGCATGGCTCATATTCCACCCCCCCTGTATGCATGGCTCATATTCCACCCCCCCCTGTATGCATGGCTCATATTCCACCTCCCCCTGTATGCATGGCTCATCTCTCCACCACCCCTGTGTGCATGGCTCATCTCTCCAACCCCCCCCCCCTGTATGCATGGCTCATAATTCCCCCCCCATATGCATGGCTGATTATGCATGGCTCATCTCTCCACCCCCTCCCCCGCTCCTTCTCCCATCTTGCATGGCGCGGGCGGCTTACCTACCTCCACCCGCCCCCGCCCCCCATCCCTCATACTCACCTGTCAGTTGTCAGCTGTCCCACACACCGGGCGGCTGCGCCGACATCCTCCCTCTGGCTCTGTACCGCCGCAGCGCGTTCTTCCTGAGTGAGCGGTCACGTGGTACCGCTCATTAAAAGTCATGAATATGCGCATATTCATGACTTTTAATGAGCGGTACCACGTGACCGCTCACTCAGGACGCGCTACAGACGCTGAGACAGGCATCGCTGGAGCAGGGTGACTATCGCCTTCAAGGAGGGTGGGTGGGACGTGTCGCGGGAGGCAGGGGGGCGGGGCGGTCGGTCGCGTTTGTGACCCGGGACTTTTAAAAAAAATAAAAAATCTTGCTCAGGTGCCGCCCCCCGCAATGTCGCCGCCCTAGGCACGTGCCCTCGAGTGCCTAGTGGCAAATACGGCCCTGATTGTTCCCGTACTATGATGACGTGGCCTGCATTAACCCTGTACTATGTGCAAATGTACAAAGATAATCAACAATCATTTTCACAGCACATAATGATAGATGATGGCTGCTCAATCATATTAGCAATACATTTTTATATTCATAGCGACATTCATTAAATTCCTATTTAGGTCAGTCATGCCGGCTGCTGAAGAGCCGGACAGTCCTATCTGTATTTGGCTCATTAGTGATGACGGACATACTCCAATACCGTCTTATCCGAGCACTCTAGGGTGTTACCCGAGTATCTTGGGCGTGCTCGTACATTATGTTCCAGTCACCGCAGCTGCATGATTTACGGCTGTTAGGCTGAACATACGCAGGGATTGCCTGTTTATTACCCAATCCCCACACGGAGTCAGTTTTTTTTGTTTTCGTAGTTTACTATTGGGGGTTGTGATTAGGTTTAGGGTGCCATCAAAGAAGAGTCACCTTGCCGTGGTTGATGGGCAAACATTAGTTAAACAAGTCTTGTTATATAACAAGTCTTGTTTATATGTACAGTATATTATATACAGTACAGACCAAAAGTTTGGACACCTCATTTAAAGATTTTTCTGTATTTTCATGACTATGAAAATTGTACATTCACACTGAAGGCATCAAAACTATGAATTAACACATGTGGAATTATATACTTAACAAAAAAGTGTGAAACAACTGAAATTATGTCTTATATTCTAGGTTCTTCAAAATAGCCACCTTTTGCTTTGATGACTGCTTTGTACACTCTTGGCATTCTCTTGATGAGCTTCAAGAGGTAGTCACCGGGAATGGTCTTCCAACAATCTTGAAGGAGTTCCCAGAGATGCTTAGCACTTGTTGGCCCTTTTGCCTTCACTCTGCGGTCCAGCTCACCCCAAACCATCTCGATTGGGTTCAGGTCTGGTGACTGTGGAGGCCAGGTCATCTGGCGTAGCACCCCATCACTCTCCTTCTTGGTCAAATAGCCCTTACACAGCCTGGAGGTGTGTTTGGGGTCATTGTCCTGTGGAAAAATAAATGATGGTCCAACTAAATGCAAACCGGATGGAATAGCATGCCGCTGCAAGATGGTGTGGTAGCCATGCTGGTTCAGTATGCCTTCAGTTTTGAATAAATCCCCAACAGTGTCACCAGCAAAGCACCCTCACACCATCACACCTCCTCCTCCATGCTTCACGGTGGGAACCAGGCATGTAGAGTCCATCCGTTCACCTTTTCTGCGTCGCACAAAGACACGGTGGTTGGAACCAAAGATCTCAAATTTGGACTCGTCAGACCAAAGCACAGATTTCCACTGGTCTAATGTCCATTCCTTGTGTTCTTTAGCCCAAACAAGTCTCTTCTGCTTGTTGCCTGTCCTTAGCAGTGGTTTCCTAGCAGCTATTTTACCATGAAGGCCTGCTGCACAAAGGCTCCTCTTAACAGTTGTTGTAGAGATGTGTCTTCTGGTAGAACTCTGTGTGGCATTGACCTGGTCTCTAATCTGAGCTGCTGTTAACCTGCGATTTCTGAGGCTGGTGACTCGGATACACTTATCCTCAGAAGCAGAGGTGACTCTTGGTATTCCTTTCCTGGGGCGGTCCTCATGTGAGCCAGTTTCTTTGTAGCGCTTGATGGTTTTTGCCACTGCACTTGGGGACACTTTCAAAGTCTTTCCAATTTTTCGGACTGACTGACCTTCATTTCTTAAAGTAATGATGGCCACTCGTTTTCTTTATTTTGCTGCTTTTTTCTTGCCGTAATACAAATTCTAACAGTCTACTCAGTAGGACTATCAGCTGTGTATCCACCAGACTTCTGCACAACACAACTGATGGTCCCAACCCCATTTATAAGGCAAGAAATCCCACTTATTAAACCTGACAAGGCACACCTGTGAGGTGAAAACAGTTTCCGGTGACTACCTCTTGAAGCTCATCAAGAGAATGCCAAGAGTGTGCAAAGCAGTCATCAAAGCAAAAGGTGGCTACTTTGAAGAACCTAGAATATAAGACATATTTTCAGTTGTTTCACACTTTTTTGTTAAGTATATAATTCCACATGTGTTAATTCATAGTTTTGATGCCTTCAGTGTGAATGTACAATTTTCATAGTCATGAAAATACAGAAAAATCTTTAAATGAGAAGGTGTGTCCAAAGTTTTGGTCTGTACTGTATATAACAGAGTATATTGCTTAAAGGGAACCTGTCATGAAAATGCCGTCCAATCTGCAGACACCATATTATAGAGCAGGAGGTGCTAAGCAGATTGTTCTATAGTTTTGAGAGAAAAGATTACGGTACGTATAACCCGTGTTTTCATCATCTAAACCTCAGCCCTTTCTGGGATTTTTGTTCAAGTGGGCGGCCCTGTAATGGACCCACTGGTGCGACAGCAGCTTAGTATGGCACACTGCTGACTTCAGAGAATTAAAGTCCCAGGTCAAAGTTTAGCCTGGAAAACCCCTTTAAGTAGTCGGTGACCACACGTGCATGTGTCCTGTGCTTGGAGGCATGTTCAGCTTTTGTAGAGTTCTGTATTTTAGAGTCCCGAGGTCACAGGGAACTGGAAATAGAATATCAAGTCATAACGGAGACAGATACCTTTTGTGCTTTTCGGGGGTTGCTGTGCTGAGACTCACGAGGAGGGACTTTTCCAAATAATTTCCATCCGATTTCATTCTGCTTTTCCACTTGGACGCTCTTTTTCCGTGCAAAAATGTTTCTACAAGACAGGTTAAAAAGTTGTTATTAGGGGAGGTATGGACTATTTTCCACTTTCAACACATGTACAGGTGTTAAATCTGACATTCAATTTACTCTGCGACACGTGGACGACATTTTGTAAAATCCTAAAAGATACACTGCGTATACACACATAACGTCCACCTAAAAGATGGTGAAAGGGTAACTGGAAATAAACGCTGACATTCTCAAACAATGTGCACATCTGCAGCAAAATCTGCATAAGTTACATGTGGACTTTCGCAGACTTTGCTGTGGATTGGCTTCAAATTTCACCCCGATAGTTAAATTAGTGATGGAATAAAAATTTAAATCAGCAGACTGGATAAAAATTTGGCAAAATATCTCATCTACTTTGTGGGCACGCTAATATCCTGCAGAATCCAAATGAAAATTACACAGCATATCCAACCGTGATCCAACGACCATGGAATGCGTACAAAGAACCAATAACTTTCTCCTTGGACATAAGGATTTATTTGCCGATGCTTTTGTTCTGCAGGCAAATAGGTCAATGCCAGTAGAATCTGGCAGCAGCTTACTCCGTTCCCCCCATAAAGAAGAAATGATTGATCAGTGATAAACTTTATGGTACATGCAGGGGATTCGGGAGAGATAGCTGGTCATCCATTCAAGTGTTCAGCCAACAGGTATCGAAAGTTTATGGTCCCCTTAAGGCCCGATGGCAGACGTTGTAGGGGTCCCATACATTTAGCTGGGAAAGTGGGTTTCAGAACTCACAGAACTCAACCAAGTTTTTATTTAATTTTTTTACATGACAAGATTTGTGCAGTTATTTCGATGCGGATGTCAGTAGCTATACCGGTCACTTTCATATGTGCATGGCCAGCTGTACTGAACAAAGCCTTGGAGAAATGAATATCCTGTACGGATTTGCACACATTTGTATAATACTTTGCATACGTACGGCTAGAATTTCTTATTTTTAACACTGCAAACCGGTATTTCGAGCTGGCGGACAGATTTTCAGCAGCTACCATGTCACAGCTACGCAAATGAAAATCACCAACAGAATGTCATTGTTCCCCCACAATGCGGACTGCGTTGCAGTCAGCTATAGATTTACATATAAAGGTTTGTGACCTGAAATGGATTCCTAAAAACAAAAAAACAAAAACAAAATGAGATTTCCTTCTTCCGTGTGAAAGACATCCAAACGTTTCAATAAAGGCTTTAACAGGCCGTTCCACTAAGGCTAGTTTCACACTAGCGTTAACTGCAATACGTCGCAAATGCGTCGTTTTTGCGAAACGCCGCATCCAGCAAAAGTTTTTGCTGGATACGTTGTTTCGTCATAGAGTAACATTAGCGACGCATTTGCGACGCATTTGCGACGCATTTCAAAAACGGTGAATGCGTTTGGCGGCGTTTGGGCGTATGGTAGCGGTCCGTCGGGAGAAAAAAACGTTACATGTAACGTTTTTTGCTCCCGACGGTCCGCTTTTTCCGACCGCGCATGCGCAGTCGGAACTCCGCCCCCACCTCCCCGCACTTCCCCGCACATCACAATGGGGCAGCGGATGCGTGGGAAATATGCATCCGCTGCCCCCGTTGTGCGGCGGAGAACACACTAGCGTCGGGAACGTCGGCCCGACGCGCAGCGACGGGTTGTTCCCGACGCTAGTGTGAAAGTAGCCTAACCCATCAGGACAGCCGCTGTCCATCTGCCTCAGTACATGGAGAAGGTTCCAACTCTGGAAAACCCAACTCACACAGATACAGAATTGATTGGAATAAATTTAAATGGGGCAGACCTAATTATGAAGCGTTCTTCACTACACTGTGTGCAGAATTATTAGGCAAGTTGTATTTTAGAGGATTATTTTTATTATTGATCAACAACTATGTCCTCAATCAACCCAAAAGACTCAAATACCAAAGCTTAATATTTTTGGAAGTTGGAGTGTGTTTTTTTTAGATTTGGCTATCTTAGGAGGATATCAGTTTGTGCAGGTAACTACCACTGTGTAGAATTATTAGGCAACTTAATAAAAACCAAATATATTCCCATCTCACTTGTTTATTTTCACCAGGTAAACCAATATAACTGCACAAAATTTAGAAATAAACATTTTTGACATGCAAAAACAAAATCCCAAAAAATTAGTGACCAATATAGCCACCTTTCTTTATGATGACACTCAGCAGCCCTCCATCCATAGATTCTGTCAGTTGCTTGATCTGTTTACGACCAACATTGCGTGCAGCAGCCACCACAGCCTCCCAGACATTGTTTCGAGAGGTGGACGGCTTTCCCTCCCTGTAGATCTCACATTTTATGAGGGACCACAGGTTCTCTATGGGGTTCAGATCAGGTGAACAAGGGGGCCATGTCATTATTTTTCTTCTTTGAGACCTTTACTGGCCAGCCACGCTGTGGAGTAGTTGGAGGCATGTGATGGAGCATTGTCCTGCATGACATGACAATCATGTTTTTCTTGAACGATACCGACTTCTTCCTGTACCACTGCTTAAAGTGGTCTTCCAGAAACTGGCAGTAGGTCTGGGAGTTGAGCTTCACTCCATCCTCAACCTGAAAAGGTCCCACAAGTTCATCTTTGAAGATACCAGCCCATACCAGTACCCCACCTCCACCTTGCTGGCATCTGAGTCGGAGTGGAGCTCTCTGCCCTTTACTGATCCAGCCTCTGGCCCATCAAGAGTCACTCTCTTTTCATCAGTTCATAAAAGCTTTGAAAAGTCAGTCTTAAGATATTTCTTGGCCCAGTCTTGACGTTTTATCTTATGTTTCTTGCTCAAAGGTGGTCGTTTTTCAACCTTCCTTACCTTGGCCATGTCCCTGAGTATCGCACACCTTGTGCTTTTTGTTACTCCAGTAACGTTGCAGCTCTGAAATATGGCAAAACTGGTGGCAAATGGCATCTTGGCAGCTTCACGCTTTATTTTCCTCAATTCATGGGCAGTTATTTTGCGCTTTTTTGCCCAACACGCTTCTTGTGACCCTGTTGGCTATTTGCCATGAAATGCTTGATTGTTCAGTGATCACGCTTCAAAAGTTTGGCAATTTCAAGACTGCTGCATCCCTCTGCAAGACATCTCACAATTTTGGACTTTTCAGAGTCAAATCTCTCTTCTGACCCATTTTGCCAAAGGAAAGGAAGTTGCCTAATAATTAAGCACACCTTATATAGGGTTTTGAGGTCATTAGACAACACCCCTCCTCATTACAGAGATGCACATCACCTGATTTACTTAATTGGTAGTTGGCTCTCAAGCCTGAACAGCTTGGAGTAGGACAACATGTATAAAAAGTATCATGTGATCAAAATACAACTTGCCTAATAATTCTGCACACAGTGTATATCCTTTTTACTACACACTTTTTGTAACCTTTTAACGGCCCCGGACACTTGTCTTTTGTACTTTAATGTTTTCATCCTCTTCTTCCAAAGCTGTAACTTTGATTTTTCCATTGACATAACCATTCGTATGAGGAATTGTTTTTTTGCAGGACAAGGTTGTAGGTTTGAGTGAGGATATGCATTTTTACCAAAAAAATTAAAAATGGGGGAAAATACCAAATGGCGTGAAAGGATTTTGTGCACTTGCAAGTAGGTAGTTAATTGAATGACTTACAGCAGCACATAAATAGTTAACGGCAACTAGCTCTGGCCACCAGTGTTTCAGGCAGATGCCGACTGTGTAACATTGCCAGCATCTGCCGGTTATGGTGCTGGCTCAGCTCCTGAGCCTGATCCATAAAGCCCTCAGTGATCTATGTTGAAAATGTACGTCACAGGTTTTAAGGGATTTAATCGTAAAATAAGTTTGCACTTTGCTGCTCTAAACCTACCCACGTCGTCGAATAGGGAAAGTATAGCCAAGCTGTTTTTACCAGTGCTAGGAGGTGACCTATTCGATAGTAGAGTGGGAATTGTGCGTGTGGATTGGTGTGTTCCCCAGTGCAGCCATCTTGATGGCCTAACAAAATGATGACTGGTTGCAGCAAGAAGTCTAGTGTGGATTTGTGCTTGTTTTGGGCTTCACTTTGCTCATTTTTAGCCTCAGTGAGTGAACGAGGGACTAGGAGAATCCAAATCGCCCTTTATGGTCGCATCCACGTCACGTGGACAGTGATTGGCAAACTGACAGAAAACCCCTTTAAGAAAGGACATGATGAGAAAAAACAAGGCTAATGATTGACAGCTAGGAGCAGCGGACCATAAACTAAATTTATTTTTGGAAAACCAGCAGTTCATGACAATCTTTAGCCATGAAAAGAGGACAGCTGTACATATAAATAGCAATTTCATGAAGGAGAGTACAATCGGAGCCATTTTTTCCCCCAGGTTGAAATAATTTATTAAATTTTTTTTATCTAGACATCTTGATCCAAATCAATTTGCAGTACCTGGTCCGCCGGAGAGGCGCTGAGGGAACGGTCTCCTACCCAATGGCATCCGCAGCTCTCCTTCCGATTAGTCAGTCTGGCGAGGCGTCACATGTGCATCGTGCCAGGCCGGCTAATGAAAAAAAAGGAGCCAAAAATGTGGTCACGTAGCAGGAGGTTCTCAGGGCTCCTGTCCAGCAGCAGCAATAGATTAACAACATGGCTGCTGGACCTGTCAATCAATTCACACCGACTGACTATTTACAAAGACAGAATCTTGATGATATTGATGCCCATAGCAACCAATCACAGCTCAGTTTTTATTTTTTTTAAAAGCAGAATTCAAAATGAAAGCTGCATGGTGATTGGTTGCCAAGGACAAAAAAAAAAAAAAAAGAAGAAAAGACAGGGTGATGGAGGCACACTCTATACAGACACATAGCAACCAGTCACAACGCAGCTTTCATTTTGAATTCCGTTCTTGAAAAATATAAGCTGATCGGTGATTGGTTGCTATGGACATCGAAGACAGGTTTTATGTCAGATCTCGTCATGAATCTGCTCCAGTGTCCATATAATGTGCACCCGCTTACCAGTACGAAGCTCCGAAAATGGACCCAAGGCATGATAAAGCCAAACAAACTGTACCATAAACACACAAGCTCAACTTAGCCTACATGTTTATTTCACTGGTAGAAGAAGAAGAAATACCAGCAGCTCATCTACCCTCTAGACACAAAATTACGCATGTCGAAATTCAACATGCCCGATTCCGCTTCTGCCCGCCATTTGCAGTTAGGAGATATTGGGGAGGACAGTATAAAACTATAAAGGTCTCAATAGATTCTGCCAAAATGTTATTAATCTGGAGACTTATGTTTATACGTTAACTAGCTTTATAGTTAATAAAACTGGTCAAAAATCTTAAATCTACTGAACAACTTCTTAAAAATGTCCCAGTGCCCATTGGAGCATAATAATACTCCGTACTTCCCCATCAGGGTTGCACCGTTCCAGCAAAGGCGGCAGTCAGATTTCTGATGGTCAATGCTAGGGTTGAGCGAAGCGGATCGTTCATTTTCACAAGTCGCCGACTTTTGGCAAAGTCGGCGTCTCATGAAACCCGACCCGATCCCTGTGTGGGGTCGGCCATGCGGTACGCGATCTTGGCGCCAAAGTCGCGTTTCGTATGACGCGTTTAGCGCCATTTTTTCAGCCAATTAAGGAGAGAGAGAGAGAGAAAAAAAAGAGAGAGAGAGAGAGAGAGAGAGAGAGAGAGAGAGAGAGAGAGAGAGAGAGAGAGAGAGAGAGAAAGAAAGAAAGAAAGAAAGAAAGAAAGAAAGAAAGAAAGAAAGAAAGAAAGAAAGAAAGAAAGAAAGAAAGAAAGAAAGAAAGAAAGAAAGAAAGAAAGAAAGAGAGAATAAATAAATAAATAATCCACATTGACTTGCTTTGGGTTTCGTGTTCCGGTCCAGAGCCCGACTTTACAGTAGAATCGGCCGATTTCACGCGATCCGACTTTCGAGAAGGTCGGGTTTCACAAAACCCAACTCGACCCTAAAAACGCAAAAGTCGCTCAACCCTAGTCAATGCTATATCATGTGACTGCTGCAGGCAGGCGATTAGCAGCGACTGTGCGTCAGCAGCCTTCTCTAATTTATCGTCTGACAGATCAGAACGTCGAAAATTACAACACAAATATGAACAGAGCCGGACACAGGCCAAATACACTGAGAACTCATTCACACGCGCTTCTCTGTTTTGCGCAATTATTCACCTACTAGATGGTAGCCCGATTCTAACGCATTGGGTATTCTAGAATATGTATGTAGTTTATTTAAGAAGATTTTAGAATAATGCAATGAATACGCAGGATTCAGCCGGCCGCGACCAATTAGCGAAGCGTGGTTCAAATCCCGAGCCAATTTGCGGCCAGACTGCATCTGTCACTGATTGGTCGCGCCTGGCCAGGCGCGACCAATCAGTGAAGCCAGGGCCAGCTCCAGGTTTTTGAGGGCCCCGGGCAAAAGAGTCTCATTCTTTTAGTGAAAAATTTTGGCAAGTAAATCGGACCAGAGTAGGACATGGCTTTTTTTTAATGCGGACCATGTCAACAGCACATAAAATGTAATGTGCTGTCCAGGAAAAACAGACAACCCACGGATGTGTGAGTAAGGTCACAGTATGATTCACAAGTGTCCAATTAACCAACATCGACTACTGGGATAAAACATTTATAGCCAAACCACGGATCAGGAGAACCAGTCACCGCTCATAAAATATGGAGCACAAGTCAGAAAGTGGAGACCGCACCTAAGAGAATTATAAAAAAGGAGAAATCCTTCATAAATCAGCTGGATGACGGCTTACGTTACAGCTTCCTGACACAGAGCTCGTTATTAGAGGAGGCTGACCGGCCTGCACTTACGTCTACTTTATTTCATATTTCAAGTGACTATGAATCCTGCAGCTAGTCAACAATCCGACTTGACCAAGGATGGTCATATAAATGGAAAATAAGGATCAAAACAGAGATATTATCACTAGATCTAAAACTTGGGCTACACGGCGAGATGTGTCGGGCGACAGCAGTTCTATAAGTTGCCTTGTAGCGAAATATGTATTTGTAGGCGATATATGACCGGCAGTAAATTAGCATCTGTTCTTAGGCTGCAGCTCTTCACAAAGGTCATACCCTATGTCATCTTGAGCAAAGTTAGCTTTCCAAGTCACAGGGTCTCAGACGCCAGATTGCCGTCCTGAGAACACACAGAATTGGAACCATTTCACACCTCTGATGCCTTTGAAGGGAGACACCAAATGGAACCTAGTGACAGCCTGACAATTTCTATTTACCATGGGAAAGAAAGGCCAAGACAAAGAACATTTAGAAAAATAATGTATTCACTGGGAGAGTAGCCATGGTCCAGTCACAAACCAGGAATTCGAATATTAACATGAAAGGCTGGTCTAGAAATCTGATCTCTGGGCTGAGACTATGAATGTCTCTCCCCTCCTCCACAAAGAAAGCTGTTCACAGATTGAGGGCAGCCAAGCTGATGGGATCCATTTCCATATTCCCTCCCTCAGGAAACAGAATAACAGACTGCACAGTTTATCCCTTTTATTTTAGAACTGCTTGCATATTTGTAGGTCACTTCTTTCTCCCATATTTTTATGCCCTTTTATTGTAAGCACTGTACCTTTTCTATTAAAGCTTAAAACTTTAATAAGTTTGAACCTTGTATACTCTAAAAGAACCCATAACCCTAGAGCGTGTGACGCTGATGATTGGCAGACAGTATTAATAGTATTTCCGGGACTCATCGCCCATATGTTCGGCGAGTGGTGGCAGCGTATGTGAAGCGGGGTTCGTGGTCTGTGTCGGGGGTGCGATTTATGCTCCCATTACAGCATAGGACAGAGGTTGAATGCCAGATTGAGTGAGAGGAGACAGATCAACCCTTGCAGGCACAACCCCAAGTCACATGCTGAGGAGTGGGTACGTAACATGTCCATTTCAGAACAATGATTTTGCTACTAATGACAGAAAATCCAGAAATATTGATCGGTTAATGGACACTGAATGGTCAGATTTTGGCAAGACAAAAGTTACATCCTCACCTGTGCTCAGTAAATGATCAGTTTAGTGAGTGAGAGAGAGAGAGAGAGAGAGAGAGAGAGAGAGAGAGAGAGAGTGTGAGAGTGAGAGAGTGAGAGAGTGTGTGTGTGTGTGTGTGTGTGTGTGTGTGTGTGTGTGTGTGTGTGTGTGTGTGTGTGTGTGTGTGTGTGTGTGTGTGTGTGTGTGTGTAAAGAAATCCAGCACCCCAGACCTTCACCTGAACTGCAACTTGAGCTCTTACAGCATGCCAAAAATCCACCCTGCGACCAAAGCCTGGATTATCAAGAGGCTGAAGACCAGATCCACTGCAGAGGTGTCTGGCACCTTTAATGTGTTTCAGCGTCAAGTACAAAGAATTAAATAAAGATTTGAAGAGACTGGAGATGTGTTTGTCAAGCCCAGGCCTGGCAGACCCCGCAAGACAACTGCTCAGGAGGAATGTTTGTTGGTTAGAAAATCCAAAGCAAGCCACTCTTCCACTGCAGCAGAGCTCCAACAGGCCTGGTCACCTCAAGTCCCTGTGTCAACTAGAACAGTTTATAGGATTCTGTCTCGAAATGGCCTCCATGGTCGAATGAGTGCCCAGAAGCCAGCACTAAACAAAAGGCAAATAAAAAAGCGTGTGGCAAGTCCCATAGCCTGCTAAACAGATGGATGCTGAAAAAGTAGCAGAAGGTGGATTTCTCTGATGAATCTTCAGTAGAATTACACCACAGCCACCGCAAATACTGCAGGAGAACTACTGGAGCCCGTCTGTACTCAAAATACACCCAGAAAACAGTTAAATTTGGTGGTGGAAAGATCATGGTCTGGGGTTACATTCAGTATGGGGGGGGGGTGCGAAACATTTGCAAGGTGGAAGGCAATATCAATAGCCTAAAATATCAAGAAGTATTAACTACCTCTTATATTCCAAATCATAAAAGGGGTCAAATTCTGCAGCAGGATGGTGCTCCATCTCATACATCCATCTCTACAGCAAAGTTCCTCCAGGCAAAAAAGATCAAGGTGCTCAAGAACTGGCCAGCCCAGTCACCAGACATGAACATCATGGAGCATGTTTGAGGTAGGATGAAAGAGGAAGCTTGGAAGACAAAACCAAAGAATCTAGATGAACTCTGGAGGCATGTAAGACTGCATTCTTTGCTATTCCTGATGACTTCATTAATAAATTGTATGAATCATTGTTGAACCGCATGGATGCAGTCCTTCAAGCTCATGGAAGTCACACAAAATATTAAATCTGACTAATAGCACCAAAACTTCATTCACCAATGTTATGCAACATATATTTGTATTTTAAGTTAATTATTTGTTTGAATATCACATTACTTTCTGTGGGCGACAAAACTTTTGTCTTACCAAAATCTGACCATTCTGTGTCCATTAACTGATCAATATTTCTGCATTGATGCCAATTTATATTCTTAACCTAAACCACATTTCGGAGGGTTTCAGCTTTCAAAAGAATAATTTAATTTATACAACCAATGGATGAATTTAACATCAGGTTATAAGCTTTTATTTACATAACATGGATAAGTGACATAACTTTTCTCAAGGAGTGTATGGGCAGAGACCCCGATTCCAGTGATGTAGGCCTTATTGGGCTGCTTGCTGCAGTTTTCATAAAAATCAATTCTGCAGATCTACCAGTTCTCTGAATAAGGCATTCTGTATAACCCCAAAGGACCACTGATTGGCAGCTTTCTGTCTATGCACAGTGAACACAGCTGCCAATAGGTGGTGGGCGGGGTTTTACAGAGCGAATGAATGTGGAGGACTACATAGCAGCAAGTTTACTAGTTCTCCAATGATAAAATCACTATATTATCAGCAGGATATTATCAAAACTACAGAAAAGTAGCCCAGTAACTGAATCATTGTTTAAAAGGGGTTGTGTGGGACACTAATGGCCTATCCTCAGAATAGGTCATCAATGCCTGATCGGTGTGGGTGGGACACAAGGCACCCCCAACGATCTGCTGTTCCCAGCATCGGCCAGAACGGCTCAGTTGTGAAGCTGCACATCAGTTCTGTTGACTAGCTTCACAACTGAGCTAGTTGCCCCCTAGTCAAAATCAATAGGAAGTGGATGTGCAGTATCTGGCAGCGACCACTATTCCATCGACGGAGCCATGCAGCACTAACTGAGCAGCTCCAGCCGCCGTCGTCACCAATAACAGCTGATCGGCCGGGTCTCGTGCACCCACCGATCAGACATTATCCCAAGAATAAGCCAACAATGTAAAAGTCACAGACAACCCCTTTAATCAGGGTCTTTGTCTGCAGATTATGATGCTCAGGAATATTTTATTTATTTTTAAAACATTTACCACATTAAAAGATATAACTCGGAATCAGAAAAATGCATTTGCAATACTAGTAACGTTACGCCAGTAGTGGAAGTTCAGCAAACGTTGCAGATTGAGCCAACAAGACAAATGTGTTGTAGGATACAGATTTTCCCATTTGCATTACAAGCTGTGAAATTTGGAGTCAACATTTGTGGAAAATCTGTAACACGACTGGAAATTTCCAAAACTGAAAATAAAGTATTAAAAATTTTGCAAAACCCATTGGCCTGAACTGAATTGTATCTGCAACGAAAATCCACAACAAATCTAAGACAAGTGAACGTGGCCCATTTTTGGATATCAACTTGAAGATCTCCACCTCTACCGGTGAGCTAGAACCACCCCTGTGCTAGGACGAGGATTTCATCACTTGGTACCAGTTTTTCCAGAGTCGCCTTCTTTCTACACGTGGAAGCACGCTCAATGGAAATGAAGAGCAGTAAACACCGGGTGTAATAACCAGTTCAGCAAAGAGCGGATCGTTTCCGAAGCCAAGCAAGTGCCCAAACAAGCCGTGTGTATGGAAACCGTCAGCGTGGCGGGATTATTCCTCTACAGTCAGCTACAATCTACACGGAACAAGCACATGCCATAAGCAAACTAACTTTGCCAGACATTGGAGGAAAAGAGCCCCAATATGGATAGGGCCAACAGAATCTGTGCTGGACTCCACTCAAGAGATCGTACCCGCAAAAACAAAAGAAAAATGTGAGAAGGTGTCAAGTACCACCCAAGGTGGCAAAGGCAGCACATCAAGTTTACCATTAAATGTTAGATCTGGGGCCCCACAAGGTTTTATTTATGGCCCTGTACATGCATAGTGCAGAGATGCCTTCAGTGCCCCCGGGTCCACAAAAGGTAAAAATCTAACCTGTGCAACACATGTCGTTCCTTTACCGACACAAATCAAGTCGAGCTCTTTGACCTCGCTGTGAAAGATTTAAGTAAAGCCGATAAATGATTTATTATAGGAGCCGTCAGAGCGCAGAAAGGAGGACGCTGACAACAATGGGGCACGTGGAGGTCCGATGGCTTTTGAACCACACATTGGACCTCACGTAAACACATTCACTCAGCTATAATAGATAATATGTAATAAATAATAATAATAAAATATATATATATATATATATATATATATATATAGTTCTCTGATGGGGACCACGTTTTGCGGACTAGACAAGTCTGCAATTTGCTGCCATGACTGGCTCTGTGTGCTTGAGCTACCTACTATTTTGCATGCACTAGTCCGGTCTGTAAAGTCAGACTGGCATATTATACATTTCCTTCCCTACGCACCTCAGGCTGGAAAATAACCAGTGTGAACTAGAACATGGGCTACAATTGGTCCCTGTGAGGTCCGCCACAGATACAGACAGGAAATGAGTTTATGAGAATATACCCCAAGAGGTAAGATCTGCAGATTATCACCCTCGAGGGTCCCCTTTCTTAGTAGGTTAAAAAAAAAAAAAAAAAAAAAACACAACTAAAAACAATGCCTTCCATAGAAAAGCATAAACAAACAATTATAACAATAAAAGAGTAAAAGTAACACCTAGTAGTTTACAAATTCCTAGACATCTTAAAAACAATCAATATACAAGCTAAGCACTTTAGATCGGCATCTTGAACTTGAAATACCCCTTCCCGGGCAATCCCCCCTGTACCAAAAAGGCCCCAACCTACTGTGACCGGGAGTAAACCTCCTCAGTGATTATTGCTGACAGCTCTATACTATCTGGGGAAGTTGCTTCTAATGACAGGATTGTGCAAGCTCCAGCAGATTGTTAGTCCAAGTTTCCAGAGGAGAGTGTTTAAAAAAAAAAAAAAAAAAAAAAAAAAAAGATCTACTCTTCTCAAAAATAAGTACATTATAATAATATATATATATTTTTTAATTCTGAAATGTCATAATAAGGTTATCATCCTCATCTAATTTGTTATGATCGTGATAAAACCTGGGAGATGAGATCAAAGTACATGATGGCCACAGGATCAGCTGCGCAGGTGAAACTTTTTGTTCTGGTACCTTGTTTTAATAGGACAATCTATTCGATAACCGATGCAAAAACACTGTCACCGTAATGGTTATAGTTATTCTCGGATCAGAATGTATGTATGTATGTATGTATGTATGTATGTATGTATGTATGTATGTATGTATGTATGTCTATAATAAGAGAGAAGTTTTCGCAAACTTTCTCAACTTTTTCCTCTCTTTTACTCACCTGTCAACTAAGAGAAGTAAAGGAGGAGCGGCCATGGTGTTAGAAACTCCAGAAGTTGTCGAGTTCTTGAGCGAATGACTAGACTAACTTCGCATGGGTCCGAGATTTAGCGAAATAGTAATCCATTTAATAGGAACATTTTAAATCTTGTCTGATCGGCTGCCAGGAGGCTCCAGAAGGGGAAAGGCAGAGAAAGGAAGAGAGCGAGCTGTGCTTCAGTCCCAGTTGCTGTGCGAACAGGGAAGGGCACATAGCTGACAATAGTAATCAGAGGACGGCCGAGCACGGGGACTGCACACACCCACAGATACCTGCTCAGGTGACATTCTCAGCAGCTCAATGGAGTATTTATAGACTGCAGAGGTAAAAATGGACATTGGACAATTAGGATTTTGGCACAGGGTTTTTTTTTGTTTTTTAGAGTGGTTCTTAAAAAAACAAACAAAAAAAACCACAAAAACTTCATATTCAAAACATGCAGCTGTGGCACCGAACTGCTGATTATCGGGAGCGCCCCAGGTATTCGGGTTCCCAATGCAGCTATTTGGTAAGCGCTACAGCTATTCGGATAACGCCTTATTAGTGATGAGCGACTATACTCGTTACTTGGGTCTCCTCGAGCATGCTCGGGTGGTCTCCGGCGACAAAAACTAAATCTCCAAGCACGCGAAAATACTCGGAGAACACCCGAGCATGCTCGGGAAATCCCAAGCAACAAGTACACTCGCTCATCATTACGTCTTATCCAAAGTTATTTGCTCATCCCCAATAGTTATGAAAGCAGCTCCAAACTAGACTAGAAGGCTGCAAAAAAGTGCTTGGGTACATAGTACTTCAACTTCCACCTCATAGGATCGACAGTGTGTGAGGGCAGTACAGCTGCAAATGTGTTTGTAATGAGACAAAGTGAACTTCTGTTGTACTGTGTTGGTTATAATCGACACAGCTCTGCAGGAGAGCTGCCAGCACTATGAGAGGACAACTGCTAATGCAAATGTTTTTGTAATGAGACAGTTCACTTCTGCTGGATGTAATCAGGGACAACTCTGTAGCAGAGCTCCCAGTACAATAACTGCTAAGGCAAATGTGTTTGTAATGAGACAAAGTTCACTTCTGTTGTACTGCTAGTTCCGATCTGAATGCAGAGTGTGATCGAACCATGTAATGACTGACACATCGCTCTCACAATGGCAATACCCCCTTTCATTTAAAATAATCTCTGGAGACATTGTCCGCTACATAGATCTTAACAGCTCATTTGCAAAGAAGAAAAAAGTGGATTTCTCAGGACCTAGACATTAAGGTTTCATTTTATTCAACTTTCTACGCCTTTCATATCCATATAGATGGCTTAGCAGGGTTGATCTGAATGACAGATTCTAATTATGTTAAACTTTGCAAACGTGATTGGCTCAGTGTGTTCATCCGCATAGCACATGGGTGCAAGAGCCGCCTACTATTTACATGGACTAGTCTGGTCAATAAATCAGACTAGAGTAGCTCCGGTTACATTTTAATTCCTCTCCACATGGACCTTCGCTCTGTGTAGGAAATTGCCCATGACTACAAGCACATAAGCTACTATTGGTCTGTGTACTCTCTTATGTACATGGATGCCATATGCACCAAAGATGCGTTCATGTAAACCTATGACCCTTTACCACGAGCCAATAATGTAGACATGCAGCAATCGACCATCGAATACGCAAATTAGCAGCACTGAGCGTAAACCGGGAATCTGCAGCCGATAAAATGCTTGGTATATGGGAACAGCGGAGCGCATTAGTTATTGTTATGTCTCCATCATTGACAATAAGACTAAATCTTAAAAGCCTGTACAACCAGCAGATAATCATTCCTGTTCAGGATATTCAGACTCATTGGGTCTCACAACAGTCCAAGGGTACGTGCACACAATGTCTCTCGGCAGATTCCACCTGAAAAAGGAATTAGCCTTGGCAGTGTCGAAAAGACTTGCCGTTCACATGTTCATTCTTTTTGTACTTCTTTATCCGTGAAGTGGCCAAAATAAGTGACTGGTCCATTGTTCTGGCAGCTTAAGACACTTCAGGAAACACACCACCGCTTCCGATTCAAAGTCTCAATGGGTAAGGCGGCATATAAGACGTCATGGCCACGTACCCAGGGCTGCCACTAAGAATTTCGGGGCCCCATACTGAGATTTTTGGGGCCCCCTTAAGACTCCGCCCAGGCTCCACTCCTCGAACTGTCCACAGCCCTACCACTGTCTCTTGGAAAAACTCCACTTCTTACCAATCACACATTAACAGTTCCCATCACCAGATCACACACATAGCCAGCAGATTTTGTTTTGGCCAAAAGGTTTTTTTAATATGCCACGAAGACAAGGTAGACTCTTTTGGCCGGGCCCTACTCTACTCTAACTTATTAAACATTTGTTAAAATATGCACTACAATTTAGGAATATTTTTATTTATTTTTCAATTTTTCAAATGACCAATAATATCACATACAAGGGACAAATACCACAACACCATGACCAGACACCGTATCACCACAGTGACATATAATACTATCTACAAGGAACAAATACCGCCACACCATGTGCAGACCACATATTACCACCACAGTGACCGAACAATATCACATACAAGGGACAAATACCACCACATAGTGACCAAATAATAGAACATACAAGGAACAAATACCGCCATACCATGCCCGGACAACATATTACCACCACATTGTGATTGAATAGTACAATACTGATCATTAATAATAATGAAAAAGATATATACTATCACCATAAATGCCATTATACACAGGAGATCTGTACTTGCAGTATGCAGTGTCTGTGTACAGGTAATACAGTGGTCATAGGTGCCATTATACACAGGAGATATATATATATATATATATATATATATATATATATATATATATATATAGATAGATAGATAGATAGATAGATAGTGTCAGAGTACAGGTAATACAGGGATCACCAGTGACATTATACACAGGAGCTCTGTATATAGTGTACAGATAATATAGTGATCACCAGAGAAATTATACACAGGAGCTCTGTATACAGTATATGGTGTCAGTGTACAGGTAACATACTGACTCACCAGTGACGTCTCTAGTTAAGTCCTTCATCTTTGCGTTTCTTTTTAATCCAGCGCAGACCGCCATCACTTCTTTCAGCCAGGACTCATCTCTGCATAAAATAACCTATTGTGAAATTGGATTCTGGGCTCCCCCGGTGGCCACTGGTGGTATTGAACTTGTGTGCATCATCCTCTCTGTTCACCTGTTCCCATCAGGATGTGGGAGTCTCTATATAACCTTGCTCCTCTGTCAGTTTCATGCCGGTCAACAATGTAATCAGAAGCCTTTCTTTGCATGTTCCTGCTACTAGACAACTCCCAGCTAAGTTGGACTTTCGTCCTTGTTTGTTTTTGCATTTTGTTCCAGTTCACAGCTGCTGTTTCGTTACTGTGTCTGGAAAGCTCTTGTGATCTGAAATTGCCACTCTGGTGTTATGAGTTAATACTAGAGTCTTAAAGTAATTTCTGGATGGTGTTTTGATAGGGTTTTCAGCTGACCATGAAAGTGCCCTTTCTGTCTTCCTGCTATCTAGTAAGCGGACCTCGATTTTGCTAAACCTATTTTCATACTACGTTTGTCATTTCATCTTAATCACCGCCAATATATGTGGGGGCCTCTGTCTGCCTTTTGGGGAAATTTCTCTAGAGGTGAGCCAGGACTGTATTTTCCTCTGCTAGGATTAGTTAGTCCTCCGGCTGGCGCTGGGCGTCTAGGGATAAAACGTAGGCACGCTACCCGGCCACTGTTAATTGTGCGGCAGGTTTAGTTCATGGTCAGTTTAGATTCCATCTTCCAAGAGCTAGTTCTTATATATGCTGGGCTATGTTCTCTCGCCATTGAGAATCATGACAATAACCGTTATCTTCCAGATCACATTCCCCACTTTTTCCCTTTCTTCTACACTACATATCTGAATACGGACGTGCACCCGCCATTAATATATAAATTGGTTATTATGCAACCCACCATTCCAAATATAAATTATAATCCGCCACTGTGCCCCCACTATCTGTACATAGCCACTTTCCCCCATTTAATATATAAATTAATTAGCACATGTACTCTTTCCCCCCAATTTATTTCCAGTCACTTTATCCTCAACGACCCCACTATGTACAGTACAGACCAAAAGTTTGGACACCTTCTCATTTAAAGATTTTTCTGTATTTTCATGACTATGAAAATCGTACATTCACACTGAAGGCATCAAAACTATGAATTAACACATGTGGAATTATAGCCTTAAAGGGAACCTGTCACCCCGTTTTTTCTGTATGAGATAAAAATACCGTTAAATAGGGCCTGAGCTGTGCGTTACAATAGTGTATTTTGTGTACCCCAATTCCCCACCTATGCTGCCGAAATACGTTACCAAAGTCACTGTTTTCGCCTGTCAATCAGACTGGTCTGGTCAAATGGGCGTGGCGACATCGCCGTTTCTTCTTGCTTATTTTTCCGTTGGTGGCGTAGTGGTTTGCGCATGCCCAACTGCCGAATCCACTGCACAGGTGAGGAAAAAGAGCACGATCTGCGCAATTCCCCTGGTGATCGGTGTGGGAGGCCATCTTCCTGAGGCCGCGCGTGCGCAGATGGAGCGCTCTGCTGCCCGGGCCTCCAGGAAAATGGCCGCGGGATTCCGCGCGTGCGCAGATGGAGATCGCGGCGGCCATTTTCCTGAAGCCGAGCTCTGCTTCTGAGGATAAGTTTATCCGGAGTCACCAGCCTCAGAAATCGCAGGTTAACAGCAGCTCAGTTTAGAGACCAGGTCAATGCCACACAGAGTTCTAGCAGCAGACACATCTCTACAACAACTGTTAAGAGGAGACTTTGTGCAGCAGGCCTTCATGGTAAAATAGCTGCTAGGAAACCACTGCTAAGGACAGGCAACAAGCAGAAGAGACTTGTTTGGGCTAAAGAACACAAGGAATGGACATCAGACCAGTGGAAATCTGTGCTTTGGTCTGATGAGTCCAAATTTGAGATCTTTGGTTCCAACCACCGTGTCTTTGTGCGACGCAGAAAAGGTGAACGGATGGACTCTACATGCCTGGTTCCCACCTTGAAGCATGGAGGAGGAGGTGTGATGGTGTGGGGCTGCTTTGCTGGTGACACTGTTGGGGATTTATTCAAAATTGAAGGCATACTGAACCAGCATGGCTACCACAGCATCTTGCAGCGGCATGCTATTCCATCCGGTTTGCGTTTAGTTGGACCATCATTTATTTTTCAACAGGACAATGACCCCAAACACACCACCAGGTTGTGTAAGGGCTATTTGACCAAGAAGGAGAGTGATGAGGTGCTACGCCAGATGACCTGGCCTCCGCAGTCACCAGACCTGAACCCAATCGAGATGGTTTGGGGTGAGCTGGACAGCAGAGTGAAGGCAAAAGGGCCAACAAGTGCTAAGCGTCTCTGGGAACTCCTTCAAGATTGTTGGAAGACCATTCCCGGTGACTACCTCTTGAAGCTCATCAAGAGAATGCCAAGAGTGTGCAAAGCAGTCATCAAAGCAAAAGGTGGCTACTTTGAAGAACCTAGAATATAAGACATATTTTCAGTTGTTTCCCCCTTTTTTGTTAAGTATTGAATTAACACATGTGGAATTATTAGTTTTGATGCCTTCAGTGTGAATGTACAATTTTCATAGACATGAAAATACAGAAAAATCTTTAAATGAGAAGGTGTGTCCAAACTTTTGGTCTGTACTGTACCTCCCGCTCTAACCCTTACCCCGAATCATTATAGTTACATGCCCCTTCTGCCTCAATTCATTGTCATGTCTTCTCTCTCTCCCACCCTCTATCATCAACTGCTCTTCCTTACCCTCAAAATTCATTATTTGCTCTCCCTACCTTCAATACACCATTTGCTCTCCCCACCCCCACCTTCAATTCAATTGCTGTCCACCGTCCCTCACACTCACTTCATGTGCAGTGCCCATCACCCCCACTTCATCATTTGCAGTCCACCTTACATCATTTAGTCCCCTGTCCCCCCTTCACTTCATCTGCAGTCCCCCTTACTTCATCATTAGCAGCCCCCTATCATTTCATCATGTGCAGTAGCAGCCCCCTATCATTTCATCATGTGCAGTACCCCCTCAAACACATTTCATCATCTGCAGTCTCCATAACTCCCACTTCATCATTTGCAGTCCCCATTGCCCCGGCATCATCATTTGCAGTCTCCATCACTCCCACTTATTCATTTGCAGTTCCCATCACCTCGGCATCATCATTTGCAGTCCCCTATGCCCCTTCAATTCATCTGCAGTCCCCCTTACTTCATCGTTTGCAGCCCCCTATCATTTCATCATGCGCAGTGCCCCCTCAAACACACTTCTTCATCTGCAGTCTCACTCCCCCCCCCCCCCCACCTCACCCACTTCCCGGGGCGTCTAGTGTTTTCAGCAGTGAAGCAGCAGCTAGAATGTATGGGCTGCTGAGAGGATCTGACAGGAGCCCATACATTCTAGCACATTCACTACTGAGACTGCTAGAATGTGTGGGCTGTAGTCAGGACCTGCAGAGAGCCCATACATTCTAGCTACAGCCGAGCAGGAGCTGCGCAGCCGACTAGGTGAGACGGCCGTGCACAGCTCCAAAAAGGCTCACACACCCCAGCACCGACGTGTGCGCCGCAGTGCACAGTATTTTAGTGCACGATGGGGAACGATCAGTAGAAGCAGAACAGTGGGGCCCTGGATCTGCGGGCCCCTCTGTACTGCTGCTGACCGGGCCCCATACAGCAGTAAGGGCAGTAATGCCCTGATGGCGGCCCTGCACGTACCCTAAACGGTATGTGCACAGTTTGGGTTTTTTCTTTTATCTTCAAGAAAAAAAGTCCTGAAAAATTGGTTAAAAACTTTAATTCACTTTCTATTGTAAAACCACTTTGCTGTTCACACGTTCGGTCTTTTGAGCACATTTTCTGCTTCAAGGTTAAAGAGTAATCGTCATTTTAATTATTTCGTAAATCAATAGTACATATGAAAATAAGTAACATCTTATCAAAGAAATCTGCTTCTTTCTCGGCCAGAACTGATTAGTCATTACCAAAATTTTATTTATGCAGTTCTAGGGTGAAACATTTCTCCTTGTGGAAAGATACAAGCCAAGCCTGGCATGTCAGAGTGAGGAGACTTATAAAGGCATACACAAGTCTGTATTCCCTGAAGACAGACTTTCCCATTACTGGAATAGGAGATGACAAAATAAGCGCAATGAGAATACGTGAAAAATGTGTAGTGGTTTTCTCCGAGATAACCAGTGGCTCTGTCTGAAAACAGGAACGAATGTTTTTGTATAAGGGTATGTGCACAAGTTGCAGATTTCCTGCAGATCTGCAGCGTTATTTTCCACGCAAAAACGCTGCAGATCCACAAGTGATTTACAGTACAATGTAAATCAATAGAAATCTGCAGGGGTGAAAAAAGGAAGAAATCTGCACAAAAATCTGCAACATGTGCAAAAAAAAAAAAAAAAGGCGCAGATTCTGCCCTGCATTTTCTGTCAACAAATGCAGAATATGCACAAAAAAATTCAACAACTGGAAACGTTTATTTGTGAACCATTCCATTGTAGATTTTGCTTTATGTTTGGGATCATTGTCTTGTTGGAAGACAAATCTCCGTCCCAGTCTCAGGTCTTTTGCAGACTCCAACAGGTTTTCTTCAGGAATGGTCCTGTATTTGGCTCCATCCATCTTCCCATCAATTTTAACCATCTTTCCTGTCTCTGCTGAAGAAAAGCAGGCCCAAATCATGATGCTGCCACCACCATGTTTGACAGTGGGGATGGTGTGTTCAGGGTGATGAGCTGTGTTGCCTTTACGCCAAACATATCGTTCGGCATTGTTGCTAAAAAGTTCGATTTTGGTTTCATCTGACCAGAGCACCTTCTTCCTCATGTTTGGTGTGTCTCCCAGGTGGCTTGTTGCAAACTTTAAACACTTTTTATGGATATCTTTGAGAAATGGCTTTCTTCTTGCCACTCTTCCATAAAGGCCAGATTTGTGCAGTGTATGACTGATTGTTGTCCTATGGACAGACTGTCCCACCTCAGCTGTAGATCTCTGCAGTTCATCCAGAGTGATCATGGGCCTCTTGGCTGCATCTCTGATCAGTCTTCTCCTTGTTTGAGATGAAAGTTTAGAGGGACAGCCGAGTCTTGGTAGATTTGCAGTGGTATGATACTCCTTCCATTTCAATATGATCGCTTGCACAGTGCTCCTTGGGATGCTTAAAGTTTTGGAAATCATTTTGTATCCAAATCCGGCTTTAAACTTCTCCACAACAGTATCACGGACCTGCCTGTTGTGTTCCTTGGTCTTCATGATGCTCTCTGTGCTTCACACAGAACCCTGAGACTATCACAGAGCAGGTGCATTTATACGGAGACTTGATTACACACAGGTGGATTATATTTATCATCATTAGGCATTTAGGACAACATTGGATCATTCAGAGATCCACAATGAACTTCTGGAGTGAGTTTGCTGCACTGAAAGTTAAGGGGCCGAATAATATTGCACGCCCCACTTTTCAGTTTTTGAATTTCCACAAAAATGTAAAAATAACCAATACATTTCGTTCAACTTCACAATTGTGTTCCACTTGTTGATTCTTCACCAAAAATTTACATTTGGTATCTTTATGTTTGAAGCATGATATGTGGGAAAAGGTTGAAAAGTTCCAGGGGGCCGAATTCTCCGGCGAAAAACAGACAAAACGTGATGCCATCTGGAGCGAATACAAGTCTATGACAAAAAAACGGATCCGGCATCATTCGCCGGATCCGTTTTTTTTATTTTTTTTATTTGCCGGATTGCACCAGACGGCAAAAACCTATGTGTGAAAGTAGCTGAAACAGGGCTCGATTTGCAGTCAGAAGAATTAGCAAAGCCAAAATGCGAGAGGCAGTCAGTCAGTCAGTCTCAGTACTGTAGATACCCAACTCCTGGGTTTAGATAAAAGCGACGGTGAAATGAAGTTATCTACATTCTCAGTACAAGGAATAAGACAATCCAAGCAACGGATATCAATAAGAACCAGACATTAGGACTGCCATCATCTCTTCATACAAATGGTAAAAGTAGTTACTAATGTCTCCAGCCTCGCTAATGGATCCTGTAAAAGTTTATTGCAGAGCCTATTCCTGGGTTGAATAGATTATGCCGCATGAGTTATTTTAATAAAATTTGGCGCCATTGTAGCCAATAAATTGTGTATCCCATAACACAACTCCTTAGGCCTCATTCACACATACATATTCTGCATATACACCTGAGTAATTTCTGAGTGCAAAAAAAAAAAACCTGTTCTCAGCAGCACTTCATCTTCAGTAACTAGGACATGTGCTGCCGAGAACAATCCTGATCCTAGTTCGTAGCCTCGCAGGCATACACGAGACCGCAGGGCTCCTGATCCTAGTTAGTAGCCTCGCAGGCATACACGAGGCCGCAGGGCTCCTGATCCTAGTTAGTAGCCTCGCAGCATACACGAGGCCGCAGGGCTCCTGATCCTAGTTAGTAGCCTCGCAGGCATACACGAGGCCGCAGGGCTCCTGATCCTAGTTAGTAGCCTCGCAGGCATACACGAGGCCGCAGGGCTCCTGATCCTAGTTAGTAGCCTCGCAGCATACACGAGGCCGCAGGGCTCCTGATCCTAGTTAGTAGCCTCGCAGGCATACACGAGGCCGCAGGGCTCCTGATCCTAGTTAGTAGCCTCGCACGCATACATGAGACCGCAGGGCTCCTGATCCTAGTTAGTAGCCTCGCACGCATACATGAGACCGCAGGGCTCCTGATCCTAGTTAGTAGCCTCGCAGGCATACATGAGGCCGCAGGGCTCCTGATCCTAGTTAGTAGCCTCGCAGGCATACATGAGGCCGCAGGGCTCCTGATCCTAGTTAGTAGCCTCGCAGGCATACATGAGGCCGCAGAGTTTGCGCTAAGGACCAAGACACAAAAGTCATTTTGCCAGTATCCACACAGGGCAGCAAATCATTTCCCAAGGTGAAGGGAAGCCCAAATAGGTACGGGCTGAAAAATCTCTTGTTCAGGAAATATATGCTCATTTGATTTTCACAAAGTAATTTTCCTATCCACCGAAGCAGATTATTGCAGAACATACTGAGGTTGCCTGCAGGTAATTTTTTGCTAAACGATTGCAATGAAAGAAATGCAGAATGTTTGCAAACACAAGTAGGGCAGGAATGGGCTGTAATTACATCTCCATTCTCTTAAAATGTAAAGTATACCATCTATTTACTACTGCGACATCACGCAATGCTACACAACACCAATTCACATGTAAGGCTTCCTTTATACCAGGGCTGTGGAGTTGGTAAGCCACAGTTGCGACTCCGACTCCTGGATTTTATCAGGTTCCGACTCCTTCATAAATGGCCAATTCGTAACAATAAATTTACTGTTGTAAAATATTAACATCGTGCTTATTCAATTTCTCACCATCATAAGTAATCAGACCACTTAGAGAAAAAACTATATTTATTAGAATACAATTAGAATATAGCAAATAACTTTTATAAACTCTTGTAAGTAAATATGCAATAAACACTGTTATGCAGTTAATAAGAAGAAATCTATAAATTTGTCCTCAGAAAAAGTATTGCCTCTGTCAGATCCTCCTTCATGGATGCCCTCAAATCTGATCTAATTATTTTGAGAGCAGAGAACAACCTCTCTACACTAACTTGGGTTGGTGGCAAGGCAGTAACCACTCGGGCAACATCTCTGACAATGTCAGGATACAGAGGAATCGCTTGTTGCACTGTTATTTTTGATGAACGGTCAAATTTCTCAAATTTTTTTTAGTGCACATGAAAAATTCTGCTGAAATGTACTGGCTGTGTTCTTTGATGGAGATGACTCTTCTATGCGGGAACGCTTTGCACGGTCCTTGTGATACAAATATTTTTCGAAATTAAATTCTTCATCAGTTGATGAGGGTGAAGATGTGGCAGGACGGCCAAATTCTTCTTGTTCCTCCTGACTGTTCTGCAACCCTTTCATCCTTACTACCATTTCAAACAGAGCTTCTTTTCCTTTAGTTAGCTGTTGATCATCTAGAAGAATCCGATGCATTGGGTTTACATAAACAGCTGCCAAAAGAATGTTATTTTGTAATAGTAGCTCCTCTCTCCGTTTCATTGATGTAGCAATGCCACTTGCAATTAACCCTCCTCTTTGGGACAGGCGAAACATCAGGTTCTTCCACTCCTTTAAGAAAATACCTGGAGTTAAGTCCTCTGCTTGTAATTTTTTAGTCACTGTAAATGGGTGCTCTAGCAATTTTTCCAGCTCAGTCACCTGATTCCACTGACTTTCATTTAGCGTCAGTTGAGGGTTAGCCATGTCTACAAGAAAGGTTTTCAGTTCAACCAAGCACTGAATCATTAAGTAAGTACTGCCCCATCGTGTGGCTTGATCAATAATTGCCCCTTTTCCAGCACGTCTCTTCAAAATTGAGTCAACTTTAGGGGTTCTGGCAACAGTAGCCAATTTTCTCACCTTGCCAATCAGTACAGCAGCATGTCCTTCTTGCAGACTGTCTCTTATAGCCAGCTGTAGCGTATGCACAACACAGCGCATGTGATGAACGAAAGAACGTATTGACACAGTTTCAACAAGATCATCTAAACTATCATGTTGCTGTTCATCTGAAGCAACTTCAGTTTGCTCCTCAGTTACAATACTGTGTTCCTCTATTTCAAACATTTCTGTGTCTGTGGAGCCAGAATGTTCTTCTAGCTAGAACCTTTTCCACCAAGACCCGGAGAAACTCACTGGTGTGATGAGCTTTGGTGTCTTTTACTGCCAATGTCTTGGTAACTATTTCATTTTTGTCACAAACAAATCGGACATTGATGGCAAAATAGTTCACTCTGTGACGTGTGCAGGCATCCATTTTAAGAAACAGAAAGCGTCCCTTGAGAGTTTTTTTTAAGTTCTTCCTTTTGTTTAAAAGCTTCTTCGATTACTAATTTTCTAATACTCTCTCTCTCCAGAGAAACACCAAGCTTGTGGGCCATTTCCCCATTCAGACACATAAAAGCTGGTCATGAAAATAATGAAATAGGCACACTATCCTTTACAACAAGCTCTATGATCTGTTTTTTAAATGCATCTACTGTCATTGTCACAGTAACTTTGTCACTGACAAAATTTCTTGCAACTGATGGCTGCAAAGTTCTCTGCTCCTTTGTTTGTCTGGAAGAGCTGGGCACTGGTTCATTGGTTTGGATGCAGTCTCTCTCATCCACTGCTTTCAGTACTTCTGGATGAAAGCGCTGTAAATGTCTCTTTAGATTAGAAGCTCTGGTAGGAGCATTTTTATCTTTGCCTGAATATGCACTGATCTTGGCTTCACAGCATTTGTTTTCGTCTGGATCATTTGTCATACACTGACAGACATAATGTTTTCTATCTTGAGTGATGGTGAAATGTTCAAATACAGCCGATTTAATGTGACGCTTCTTTGACATTCTCAGGTTTTTAATTCTGCATTCACAATCCAAATGACAATTGTTTTTCCTAAAAACAATTGTACAAAATTATTGCCAGGTCGTACAACTGATATAGTGGTCAGTAATACTGTTATTCCTCATGTACTCACAGTTAACTGATGCAAAGTTTGTTGAAAGGATAATACTTCTTACAGTCTTCCTCTTCTGAGTAGCAGCTGTGAGATGCTTGGAAGACGCACACCTAGTAAACATCTAGTCTAGAGGAGGAGCTTTACTACTAAGAATTTGTAACACATTTTCACTTTCAGTTTCATACATTGTAAGTAGGGGGTTGGGGCAGCATGAGGTTAACCAAGTATAAGATTAGATAAGGGCAGTGGAGAACAGTGACACACTAGAAGTAAGAAATGTCTCTATCTGCAGCAGAACTGCTTGTCACTGTTGTTCATAGTTTGATAGAACATATATATTTGAGTAACATTTATAAAATTCATATGAAAGTTCAATTATGAAATATTAATACATTTTTTTTTTTTTTTAAAGCTGGAGTCGGTACATTTCTACCGACTCCAACCAAAACTAACTCCGACTCCACAGCCCTGCTTCATACGTCATTTTCTTTTTTGAGCAAAAGAAAAATGTTTTGTTTTGTTTTTTTGCATCAGTGTGCTGGATCAGATTTTCATCCATTTTTGGTAAAAAAAAAAAAAAAAAAAAAAAAAAAAGAGATTTTCCCAAAACAGGGGGATCGTGTTTCGGTGATGCCGATGGGTTGACAGGGGGAGGAGTCTCCCTCTGTAAATCTCCGCACATTCCGTCCGGTCATTGTTAAAGGGGTTAGAGAGCTTGGATGGGAGCAGAGTCCGGTCCCAGCACACACAGCATCAGGTCGCTGCATATAACAGTCGTCTCCTGCCTCAGATGGCAGAGTTACAACTCCAGAGTCCGTGCCATCCATACGTGAGACTGCGAGAAAGAAATCATTTGCAATCTGGACAGTTATGTCCATCTGCGCAAAGGGGTATAAATATAATACAATATCATCCTTAACCCCTTACTGCAAATTATTTTGGTGGGTCCGCATGCAGAGCTCCCTCCACATGTGGCAGATGCCAGCTGTGGTCCATAGCCGGCCTGTGTGTTTAACAGCCATTTGGATGCCGCTGTCATTCTCTGACAGCAACATTTAAATAGAGCAGATGCCAGTGCAAAAACAGTTGGGTCTATTAAAATATAAAATTAACATATATTGTAAATGCCTTGAAAAAAAAAAAAAAAGAAAAAAGAAAAAAGAAAAAAAAAACAACTGTGCAACATACCCGGTACCTTGGATTTTTCAAGTACGTGCAATTTAAAAAAAAAAAAAAATTATGGCTCTTGGGGAAAAAAAAAAAAAAAAAATACATAGGGAGGCAAGGGGTTAATGAACATACAATCCTGGGTTCTTTGGACTATGAAGCATTAGGCAATCATCAGATGAACTGGCGCACTCTAGTGGACAGTGACGGATATGACTAGAAAGGCCAAGCCATATGTGACTAGTAAGATCCACTACTGTCAAATCATATGAGCATTTGTATTGCCTCTGCTACTACAAAAAAGTGCCAATATTAATTTTTATTTCATAAATCAATAGTACAGATGAAAATAAACTTCGTAATACACTACTCAGAAAAAAGTTAGGGGCATTTGACTTTCGAGTGAAATTTATGGAAAAACGTAAAAAGTTCCCGCTAAAGCGATGTTTTATCTTGAAAGTAGGGCATGAAGTAGAAGCAGCAATGGTGATTTCCTCATCTCAAACAATTTATTAAAGCAAAAGCCAACAATAGTGGTGAGTATACCCCCCCAAAATGTCACTGTCTCAGTAACTTGTCTTGTGGCCTTGAGCATCAATTACAGCCTGACAACGACGTCTCCTGCTGCTCACCAGTGGACTTCTTGTCTGCTGAGGCATGGCATCCCACTCTTCATGAAGGGCGGCCCTCAGGTCATTGAAGTTCTGGGGTACATGAGCCTCTACACGGCGACTCCGCTGATCCCATAGGATTCAGGTCTGGAGAAAGTGCAGGCCGCTTCATTTGAGGTTTCCCTGTCTCCAGCTGCCATTCCCTAATGATTAGTGATGAGCGAGTGTACTCGTTGCTCGGGTGACCTCTGAGTATTTGTTAGTGTTCGGAGATTTAGTTTTCATCACCGCAGCTGAATGATTTACAGCTATTAGCCAGCTTGATTATATGTGGGGATTCCCTAGCAACCAGGCAACCCCCACATGTACTCAGCCTGGCTAGTAGCTGTAAATCATTCAGCTGAGGCGATGAAAACTAAATCTCCGAGCAGTCATAAATACTCGGAGGTCACCCGAGCGTGCTCAGGAAAACCCAAGCAACGAGTACACTCGCTCATCACTACTAATGATGTGACCTCGATGAGCTGTAGAATTGTCGTCCATGAAGATGAAATTAGGCCTGTGTTGTTAGTGCAGAGGCACAATAACTGGATCCATGATGTTATTCTAGTAGTAGGGGCTTGTCACAAAGTGTAGGGCCGTTCTGTATTGACTAGGCCCCTCCTGCCCACACTAACACCACCACCAAAGCCTCGTCTGGTGACAATGGTGGCCGATGCTCCTCGACGTCTGCAACACCGTTGGCGGCCATCATTTCTGCTCAGCATGAATTCACTTTCATCAGTGAACAGCACTGAGGCCCATTGGTCCCTCGTACAGCATTGATGTCCCTGGCCTGGTGGTGGGGTCATGTACAGTTGTAGATTATCTAGCGTGATGATGAATGAATGATGAATGATGTTGAATGAATGATGATGAATGAATGATGAATGAATGAATGATGAAGATGAATGAAGATGATGATGATGATTTTGAATGCTCCGACGTGACATTTGGGTAACTCTCACTTCCCTCACATGTGCCTGGAGTTGTGTGCCATTTATCATCCGGTTCCAAAGGGGATTGTTCATAATGAAGAAGTCTTCAGTGTGGGATGTGGCCAAATGGCGTCCATATCTCTTGACTTTCTGTGACTCTTCCAGTCTTTCTTTCTCTCTATTTCTGTTGCATCCTGCTGATGACTGACACTCTAAGCTCAGTGGCCACTTCCGTCTGCGAACATCCTTCCTGAAGCCTCGCAATGGTGAGATACTGGGTGATCAATTGTTACGCGTCGTCTTGGTCTCATGATGTCAAAACGTGAACATGATGAGGACAATGGTTTAATACCAATTCTAACTGAACACCGAAATTTATTGGGCCATTAATGGATCAAACGCCTGTTCGGAATTTTGTCATTAAGCTCCTTGTTAGAGAACAGCAAGCTGTGCAAAAAGTACTGAAACGTTAAACAGTCGGACATGTTTATTCACAAGTTTAGAGAAGGTCACGTCAAGTTCCCCTGAGAAGGTTAGAGGGCATTTCAGGATCATCCTGAACTTTCACCCCAAAGCCAAATATCCCTAGCGTTTTGTGAGTACCATATATCTTCTCCGAGAAATCTGCTTTTTTCTCCTCCTGGACTGATCTTTCACTGTCGTTTTATGGATAAAATCGTTTAGTGAACAGAGACTTTCACATTATCGAGACTGGAGATGACTGTTGGTGCTTTTAAAGTTCTACGGAGAAGGGAAGGGGGAGAAGAAAGAGACATACCTAAAGCCAGTTACACTGGGTGTCCTCCAAGTTATTACCTATCCATACAATAGGTGACAGCTGGAGGTCCGACCGCTAGAACACCCAGAACAAGGCAATTCCATTCATGCCCTATGGGGCTACACTGAGCTCCGAAAGAAACGTTAATAAAGGGGTCCAGCGAAAACTTGTTGACCCTTTACAATCTAATATTTTTCCAAACACATGGCCTGCCGAGAAACTGTACAAACTGCGCTACTAGCTAAAGTCCGTACTAATCAGAACAATTACAAACAAAACAAAAAAAAAATGGCGGACACCTTTCTGACGTTTGAGCGGAACAGGAGAATCCATGTCAGACGTTGGATCGGAAATGGTTAACTATGGACAATATAACGGTAGTACGTAACACTATAAACGGAAGGGGTTGTTCACCCTAGAAAACACCTTTTCAATTGCCCCAGTTTGCATAATAAATTAAAGGGGAAGGGGTAAATCTTCCTCCCAGCTCCTCATGCTCTGCGTTTCCATTCCTTACCACTTTTAAGATAAATGGCCCTCGGTGGATGAGAACGTTCAGAGGCAGCGAACCTGTATATGGCGAGTCTTTCATAGAAGCGGATTCAATCTTATCCAGTTTGGACAATGCTCTGTAAGCTCAACAGTCTGGAATCTAGACTGATACACTGTAACAAACCATACCTCATTCATTCGTCCGTGTATCACGTAAGTGTTCCATTTTTCACAGATCGAACATGTACCCGTTAGTCTATGGGGCTGCTCACATGTCCGTATTTTTTCACAAAAAACAGAGATTAATACCGCTGCTGCGTGTTTAGCTCACAGAGCATGGTCTAGAAAGATACACCGGAAAGGCCGGGATGTGCGCAGCTTAGGAGCGCTCTCATTCACAGACAGCAAACAAAGGCGAAAACGTGAAGCGTGACATAACAGCAACATTTCTACCCAGATTATACAAAACAAGAAATAAAAACACAAGAAAAAAAAAGAAAAGAAGTTCAGTAACAAGATAGTGGCCCCTCTAATGAATAGTTTATGGACTTGACCATCAGATTACAATGGCCGCCGCCGGGAACTAAGATTAATGCAACAGATCAGGTTTTAGAGGCATTTATAATTTATAGGTTTATTCAGGGCAGAATGAACCAGGTGGAAGATGGCAGCAGCAGACATGTGGGGCCCGAGTGGAAAGGCATTATGGGGTCTCCGATGACAAACAGCCGATCCACGGCAGGCAGGATTAGGCTGGGATGGATCAGGTCTGGGAGGTCCGACATTACACTCGCTATAGTAGTATATGGTCTTACCTACAAGGATTCTGCCGGTTCCTATAATTGTCCGGACCTGCACCGATTAATCCGTCCATTTCAGGAGATGCACAAATTAAGTGGTCTGGTGGTTAACCCCTATCTGGCATGAGATGTACACAGCAGATAACAGCCGTGTAGTACAGGTGGCACCTGCTGTAGCTGTAGTGAGGAGCGCTGCAGTTTAGCCCTACTGGTCCCTGTGAACATGGGGCAGAGATGGCATTAACATGGCAGCCAAGGGGGGCTCTGAAATAGTTAAAGGGTCATCACTTTTCAGGTGCTCTCCACTCATCTCCCTCCTGAATTCCTGCTTGCCGGGGCACAGTGCGCTCCTGAATGACTGACAGTTCAGACGAGCGGCACAGCTGCACCAAAGGTCCGAACACAGGACTCAGAGGAAGCATCTGGAACATTGGAAGAAACCAGACATAGAAACAATAAAAAAAAAAAAAACACAGTAAGAACGTACGCAGAAGGGAATTAGACAAAACATCAGTGTCCGCGTGTGTTTCATATGTGCGGCAACAGGGTGCCACATCAGTACCACAAGTACCAGCGCCTGAGAAAAGCCGGCACAATTCACGCTGTTCTTAGGTGCCGAAGACAGGTCACATCATTGTCCCCTGCTCTGCCTGCGATCAGCCCGAGAAGAGGACAATGTTGAGAGTTCTATTCAAGTGTAAAATTAAGAATAAAATTTTAAAAAACAAAAAACACATTGTACTCACCTTAAAACCCAATCCCCCTGAAGCCATTGTCCCCTGTAACTAAACAAAAATAGAAAACATCTCTCACCTGTCCAAAAATGAAAAAAAAAAAAATCTGTAGTGTCCCATGAAGTAATCCTTCTGAGTAATCCTCAATTAGATCACCGCTAGCACCGTGAGGAAAGAGTCTCAGGGTGCAGCACTGAGCTCAGCGAGTTCACCGTAAGAATTTCTCAGTGAACTCACTGAACTCAGAGCTTCACATGAGACTTTCTCACGGTGCTAGCGGTGATCTCACAGAGGTCACCACAGTTCATTTACCCAGCTGGGAATCCAGCCTCAGTGACCTGTGGAAACCTCGATGACGTCACTGCTAGTCACTGAGGCGGAGCCTGCAGATGCTCATTCTCCAGTGATTATCAGCCTGGACAGTCGCATCTTGGCACCATCCAGGTTGAAAACTATTTAATCGAAGACATGGATTATGGCGTGGGACAGAACGTCGGACAGGTATGGGCATTTTTTTCTTTTTTTTTTTAAACCACACAGGAATCATCAGGTGAGTATAACTGTTACTTTTAAATTAAAGTAAAAATGTGTTTTGTGTCTTTTTATTTCAGATAAAGGACTTTATACTTTGTGTTTTTTTTTTACCAAACAAGTATAGGATTAGTAATGGAAAGGACGCCTCTGCATTACCACCTGTGGGCTTCATGTCGCTGGACAATACAAAGGACATCAATCCCACAAATATTAAGCACACTTGCCACCGCCACAGGGAAAGTGGGAAAAGCACCAGAATTAGAAAATCAAATGATGCGCACTTTCTGGGGCAGCTGCAGGCTGCTTTTTTTTTTTTTTTTTTTTTGGTAAAGCTGCGAGGGAGGGCAATATTCATGGCCCCCTACCAGCCAGCAGCTGTCTGCCTTAGCTTGGCTGGTTGTCAAAAAGTGTGTGTGGGGGGGAATCCCACAGGTTTTTTTTTATTTAAATTAAAAACTACAACATGAGGACCCCTCTATTCCTGATAACCAGCCTTTCTAACACTGACAGCTGAGGGTTGTAGCCCGCAGCTGACTGTTTTGCTATGCTGGTTATCAAAAATACAGGGGAATCGAAAGTCATTTGATTTATTTATTTATAGCACAGGGGTCGGCTGATAAATACTCTCATCAGCCGCCACCTGCTCTCACTTATCAGCAACAGCAGGCGTAGAATGATGGGAGTAGTAGTCCCTTCAGCCGACGCCTGTGACCATAGGCAAGCTTTCAACTTTGGACAGGTGAGGGATATTGTTGTTTTTTATTTTTGTTTGTTTGATTACAGGGGACAATGGATTCAGGGGACCAGGTGTTAGTGAGCATAATAATGTGATTTATAAATTTTTTTTATTTTATTTTTTCCACTTGAATAAAACTCAACATTGTCCCCTGATCGAAGGCAGAGCAGGGGACAATGTGAGCCGTCTTCAGCACCAGGCGATGGGGAACAGTAACACAGATTTCCAGGCGCCGGTACGTGTCACATTGTTGACACACGGATGTTATCAGTGTGCGGGATGTTTTACGGCCCGGTCTGCTGCTAAAAAACGGACATGTCAGCGAGTTTTGTCACGGACACATGGTCAGTGGAAACACACTGACAAATGCACGGACCGGTCTATGTGTGCAAGTATCTCCGGTAAGTGCGAGAACTGTAACCACACGTACCGGAGACACTTACGTCTGAAAGAGCCCTTAGGTTGCAAGCCTTGCTGCACTTTTAATGAAAAACATTGCAGAAAAACTGGGCAGAGTTTACGACTGCACAGAGCATATATTGCTTTATATTATATATCAATTTATTTCCTGTTGCGGGTGTGTGCAGAGGTCACAGTGCCACATATGTGATGGTCACCTATCTGAGCCAGACTCGTGGCCATGTCACATTGCTGATGTCTTGTGCACACAAGCTTAGCAAGGCGCCAATATGTTGCAGCGTCACTTTCAGGTCCTTAAAAAAACAAAAATAAATTTGTTCCACTTTAAAAACTGCAGCCAGAAAAATCATCATCATTATCATCACCCAGCTCTTCCAGACTTCTGAATGGAAAATCTAGTGCAGATTTTGCAATCAATGTATATCAAAAATAAAAAGGTTTTTCCACGTATAGACCAAAATGTAATAAATTGAAGCAACTTTATCACCAACATTGGCTAGAAGTGCCACCTCTCGCTCAGTGGCCAGAGATTGAAATAGTGGCAGAGATAAACAAGTATGAGGCTTTTTAAGGTCCAGAATACTGGAAACATTAAGGGACAGAGTTGAGTAAGCGCTGCTGCAGCTCATCTTCCCCAAGAAAAAAAAAAATTGGGCATGTTGACATTTGCCAGCCTCATTCTTCTATTCCTTATACCGGACGTTGAGAAGAGAAAAATGTTGAAATATAATAGAGTTAATATATTGGATGTTTGGCCGATTCCATGGAAGTCGGCAGCTTGAGCTAACATTAATGTAGTCTTAGGCTTTTGCTGTTGTCTCGTTAGTAATTTACTACCTTAATAAAAATTCCAGGGACCTTCCTTGGCTCACTCTGTGTGCTCCAGTTGTACGGCCAATAATGAGAACGTTTATTTTGGTTTCCAGATCCAAGAAGGGCTAATAGACACACTGCCTCAATCAGGACTCATCAGTAGTCTGCATCATAACGTGATAAAGGCATCTGCTATCACAGACCATGGCAAGTCTCCCCTAGGTCTAGAAATCAAAGGATAAACTCCTAACTCTAGTATTACATTTTTATTTTTCTCTTACTTCTTCTCTAAACTCCAACATTACACGCCACAATTGCATTCATTCAATTACAGCAGTGTCCATCGTATTCTGCAAACAGTCGGTGGGAGCGCCATCACCCCCCCCCCCAGAGCCCCAACAATCAGGGCAAGCACCACCCCCACCTTCCCCAGAGCCCCAACAGTCAGGGCAAGCACCACCCCCACCTTCCCCAGAGCCCCAACAGTCAGGGCGGGCACCATCCCCACCTGCCCCAGAGCCCCAATGGTCAGGGCGGGCGCCATCCCCACCTTCCCCAGAGCCCCAATGGTCAGGGCGGGCGCCATCCCCACCTTCCCCAGAGCACCAACAGTCAGGGCGGGTGCCGAATGGATTCTACCTAACACAGTATATTAGTAGGTATATATACACACACACACACACACACACACACACCTTTCTTTCTGTAGTAGCATAAGGAATGCAGAGCTACTAAAGAAAGGGGGCTCTGAATTGTTTGAAGTGTCTGTCCCCAGTAGGGAACAATATCTAATTTCTTCAGTTTACATAGACAATCTCACCAGGGCCAATATAAAAAAACACTATAAAATGTATTAACCTTACAATCTAAAAATACTGGAGCATAGGCAGAATATTCCAATGCTGCAAACAAGCCGTGTGTGTACTCTACACACTACGCATTTCACGATGCTCAGAAGGGCTCACATGGGATTCAGAGCTGGGTACTGTGCCAACTAATCAAACCAATGAGTCCCAAGGACATTCCAGACTCAGAAATGCAATTCTACTAAAGCAGCACTAAGGTTTGTAGCTGTGAACCGTGATAACATAAGAATGTAAAAGATAGAACGGCAGAGAGGCGTGCAACCTATCCACTCCTTGTACCAGATTATGAACGGGGACCCGGCCACTAGGGCCCCAATAATCAATGGTCATCAAAGGGAGTGACGATCGGCATTGCATGAAGTCTTTCAGAAAGTGTATGCTTAAAAGCGGTTACCCGGCACTTTCCAAAGCCGCTCCCTGCCATGTTGAAAGTGAGCTGTGCCATTAACGTTCTGACCCCACACATCTGCCAAGACGCATGCAGGCGGGTAAGCATTAGGTCGAATTCTAATGAATCGGAGTCATTAACGATACCTGCCCACCATAACTGCTCTGGAGGGCGGAATGAAGGGGAACTGTAATCACACACAACCTGCGGTCCGCAAAGTGCGGGAAGAAAGCAGACATTTTTCTGATCCTAGAAATAAGGAAACTTTTTACCTGTTGAAGAAGTTACTGATCGGTCCCAATATTCTTATTTTACTATCGACATCCCCGTCCGGCAAGCAGCCCTTAAGAGTCGCATCTGCATAGTCTTTTGCAGAGTTCAAAGTAACATCTGAAAAATGAGTGTCATCATTTTCCAAGTTGACAATTGCACTTGAGTTGCTGGTCACCAAGAAGTCCACAATGTCCTCGTTGCTCACCGATAAAGTGGTGGAGAAGTCGGTGCTGAGGCTGGAAACACTGCAGTCAGAGATGTCATCACTTCTGTTCAGAGAAGTAGGGCTGTAGAGCTTGGCTGTGTCATAGCCAGATCTAGGGAAGGTGGAGGACTTCCATATGATGTGATCACTTTCAGAGTTCCTCAGAGATGGGGTACCACTACTGGTTACACTTTTGGAGCTTTGAAAGACTCTTTCGTCCCCAGCGGCTCCATTCAAACAGTTTGATCTGACGGTACAATGGACGGGTTCCGGGTTGGCGATCTCGAGGGTTGGGATGCCGGAATCCACTGAGGTGACGCTGTTGCTTTCCCCCACTGAGACAAAATGGCCATGTTTGAACTCTGGAAGAACATGAGACTGAGAAGCCTTTCGATTCCAATTGCCAAGAGGTTGAATATCGCCGTCAACAGCAATGTCATGGACCTCGATAAACCCAAGGTTCTTGATGTTAGATGGCAAGTCTTTATTCATATTCGACCAAGAGGAAACTAAAATAGGAGAAAAATAATTAGATATTGCTCTTTTGGGGGGATCGGGTGGATATATTAACATGTATGTGCACCTTTTGAATATGGACAATTATTTTTCTTCACGATAGAGAGCAGAAATTGCTCAGATCTCTGATGTGTACGAGCAGAATAAGGGCTCAATCATCTGCGAGAAAAATGGACAAATGCAATCTGATTTAAAAAAAAAAAAAAAAAAAAGAGATTGAACTCTGGCCACGAAAGTACAGTCCGGTTTTTACACACCCATGTCCTTGAAAACCCAACATTTCAACTGCCGAATACTGTACATGCCACATACAGAGTGACCGGACAGTATAGACAGTATAGTGTATCCTCACCCATCCCCTGCAGACTGAGCCCTCGCGGGCAGGGTCCTCCCTATTTATGTACCTGTTAGTGCCTTGTTTTTTGCTCATGCTTATTGTATTTGTCTATATTTGCCTCCTTTTCACATGTAAAGCGCCATGGAATAAATGGCGCTATAAAAATGTACAATAATAATAATATACACAGGATAGCTATGAAGATGTGAGCGACATTAGTACAGTGCTTGTGTAGCTTACTGTACATGTATTTTATTACTGAGTAAATTTTCTGAAAAAAATAGAATGGGATCCCCCGACATTTTATTAGCCAGCAGAGGGAAAGAAGCCAGCTGGGGGCAGATGTTTATAGCCTGGGAAGGAAGTAATACACATGGAGCTTACCAGGCTATTAGTATCAGCTCAAAGCTATATACTTAGCCTTTACTGGTCTTTAAACCCCCTCCATACCCCCCCCAAAAAAAATATATGATGTAGGGTCTCCCACTAACTAGGAACTAGCTAAGGCTAGGCAGACAGCTGCGGGCTGATATTAATAGCGTAGAAAGGGGCCATGGATATTGGCCCCATACCACACTAAAAACCATCAGTTCTAAGCCGCCCCAGAAAAGGCACATCCATAAGGTGCACCAAATCTGCCACTTACCATGGTGCGGGAGCAAGTGGGGTGATTGTATTGGGGTTGATGTGACTTTCGCATTGTCAGGTGACCTCAAATTCAGAGGTTAGTAATGGAGACGCATCTATAAGACAAACCCCATAGTCAAATTGTAAAAAAAAATACCCAGAATAAAATCCTTTATTTGAACAAATGTGACAGACTCCTTTATTAACTCTTTGAAAACCTTTCCGACAGCACCGCGAGGGTGAGAACTTTCTCCCGCTCGTTGTGACGTCAGTGAGGTGAAACGAGTTCATTGGATTTAAACTCCGTGCAACTTCAGCACGTCACTGTGAGGCACCAAGCAAGAACAGGCAGCTCAGTGTCTGATGGATGGCAGGCTGTATAGTCACATTATGCCTGATGTCTAGATGCAGCAGTTAGACGTGTCGCGGGACAATTGGATTATTAACTTCTCTGCAGACAAGTGACCAATAGTTGTTTTAATTCTATTACAGGGGACATTGGCTTCAGTGGATTGGGCGTAAGGTGAGTATAAGTGTTTTTGGTTCATTTATAGTCAATAAAAGGAGTCTATCATTTATTCAAATAAAGGACTTTATTCTGGGCGTTTATTTTTTTTTCATAATTTGACTATGGGGTTAGTAATGGCCACGTCTTATAGACGCCTCTCCATTACTAACGCATGGGCTTGATGTCACGTGAAAATAGAAAGCCGACATCAATCCCAATACGGTCACCCCACTTGCTACCACACCAGGGCAAGTGGGAAGAGCAAGGCTAAGTGTTAAATTTGGAGCATCTCTGGGGCGGATGAGAGCTGTTTTTATTCTGGGACAGGGCCAATACCCATGGCCCCTTTCCTAGGCTATTAATCAGCCCGCTGCTGTCTGATTAGCCTTTGCTGGTTATTAGTTATAGAGGGACCCTACGTCATTGTTTTTTTTTCTTGGTTGGGAGGGGGGGGCCATTTTAATCACCAAAGGTTTAGTATACAGCTGTGAGCGGACATTAATAGCCTGGGAAGCTCCATGAGCATTACCCTCTTCCCAGGCTATAAATACCTGACCCCAGCTGTCCGCATTCCCTCTGCTGGTTAATATAATTTAGCGGGATCTCATGTATTTTTCACAAAATAAATTTATTAATAAAAACACATTTCCAGTAAGCTACACAGGCAAAATATTCATTATATGTTTCAGTCACATATTTATATCTCTATAGTCTATATTGACAGAATAATATTTCTTTTGAAAAAACTGTGTAAATAACAGTAATTATCTATGTAAAGCTCATGTTAAAAAAAAAGAAAAAAAAAGAAAACGTATTCGCATGTAAAGCGGATGCTAGGCACTAAAAATTGCATTGTACTAGCAAGAAAATTGCATGACACTCGTCCCACTTTTCTGGACAGAAATCGCACCGTATTTTTTTTGTTTGTTGTTATGGATAGGCGACCTTAAAACAAGTTCCGTGCACCCTTGGTGTGGCCGGACGTTTAAGTGCATCTTTTCGGTTTCCATCTATCTCCAATCCCAATCTATCCCTTCTTTGAACGACAGTTCTGGCTTTATAGAGCCACAGAAGAACGGAGATAGATTGAAAACAGGTAGGTGGGAAGATGCACTTGGATATTTAGCTGCACCAAGAGTGCACAGATCTCCAGTGCTTGGTTTGAACAGTCACTCTGCGCTGACACACTCCTTTTAAGTTGCTTGCCTTTTATTCTTGTGGACTTTTCTCCAAGTTTTCCGATGCATGCAAATGGGGTTGTGGGAATCCCAGTCCCTCACTCGGCGTCGCCCCCCCCCCCCGGCCAGTGCTCCCAAACGCTCGGCGTCGCCCCCCAGCCATTGCCCCCCCCCCAGCCACCCGGAGTCGCCCCCAGCCAGTGACCCCCAGCCAATGTTCTCAACCCACAGTGTGGCCCCCGGCCAGTGTCGCTCTCGGGCTTTGCTTTAAATTCCTCCAGTTATTCCTGAATTATATCGCACAGCGTAGGGAGGTAATTTTCATTCACGATTATACTACATATAATTCCTATTACTAAGCATAGCTCTTACCACTCTAAAAACAGAGGAGCGCGAGGACGGCGACTGCACCTACAGATTAGGAATAACTGACATTATGGTTTACATGGCGTTATTATATAGTGACAAACACTTGAACGCTCAGGTACGGTGAATAATGGCACTGAAATTAAAGCTACACAGGAAAAAAAAAAAAAAAACTTCAAAATTGGCCGAAAATGTTGTGACTTAAAACGTTCCAGTTGATGAAATCAGATGAAAAACACGTGGAAACCCCAAACTGCACCCACAACATTTAACAGGAAAAAAAAAAAAGCCCCAAGCCTCAGTCAAAACTATTCATCAACTCTTCAAAACTACTTAGGGCTATGTTAACATACGGAATATTTGCAGCATTTTTTTTTTTCACTTTGTTATTGCTTTCTATGGGTGAAAAAACAATGATGCAGAAATGCTGAAAAATTTGACGTACTGCAGATTTAAAAAAAATAAAATTAAAAAAAAAAATAATAATGAATAGGACCCAACTTGTGTTTTATTTCATTATGCAGTTTTTGGTGGAAACCATTTTGAACTCGACAATAAAAAACAGCAGAGAAAACGCAGGAGATGCAGATTTTGTGCAGAAAATTCTGCACCCAAATCTGCAACGTGTGCACATAGCCTAAAGAATTAACATGTGTGCTTTAAAGAAAAAAAAAAAAGCATTGAAGGTCAAACAAACAAAAGGAAAAAAAAAAAATACTTTTACGGTAAAATGCGTTTTTTTCTACACCAAAAAAAAAAGAAGAAAATTGAACAAGCCCTAAAGCAACATTTTTATGCAAATAAGCAGCTGTGTTTTACAGCACCAGCTATGTGATTTCACAAACCTCATGCACAATTTTATTTTTCCCCAAATGGAATTTGAAAGCTGCTGCGTTTTTTGAAAATCTGCAACATGTCACTGCTCTCAGAGTTGTTCACCCACTGAAAGCAATGAGTGCAAAAAACACTACAAAAAAAAAAAAAAAAACCACAGCGAACAGGTTATACTTGGAGAAGAAAATTAAGTTTATTAAACATGGACTGTAGACAAATCACGCATGAATTCGACCAAAAAAACTAAATTTGCTGCAAAAATACAGCAAAATCCGCGTATTGAACACAGTGGTTTACGGTCAAAAGGTTTTGGTACACACACAAAAAAAAAAAAAAAAAATGTTCTGCATGTGAACATAGCCCAAAACTTTCTATACACATCAGTCTAACTAACGCCTTGTTCAGATGTCAGTTTCTTTTACATAAGAGAGAAAAAAAAAACAAAAAACCAGGTCGTGTTTCATCAGATCTTGAGCAATTTTTTTATTTTTCTTTTTACGGGCTAAGCAAAGAAAAGAAAAAAAAAAAGTTTCTCAACCCTTTTAGTTACTGAAAAACTGACTGAATTCTGTCAGAATTTTTCACTGACCCATTCACTGACTTTCATTGCCAATTTTGATCAAAACCGCTCGGATCAATATCGGGACTTATCTCCGCAATTTTGCATGGCCTAAGAAAAAAATAAATAAAATCTGACATGTGAACAGCCCCCCATAGACTGTCATAGGTACAAGTGCCATTTGTAAAAAAAAAAAAAATGGATAACACTCGTACATGATAAACTGATGTGTGAATGGGGCCTTATTCACACGTCCTTGGTTTAAAAAAAAAAAAAAAAAAAAATGGATCACACGGATGTATTTACGAAAAAGCGGAATAGCGGCAAAGGCCAATAAAACGACATGCCAATTCTACGGGTACTTAGTGGTAGGTGTATACAGCACAACAAGGGTTACTTCTATCCTTCCAGGCATAAAGCAAACAAACATCACTAGAAAGTCACGGCGGCGCTGCACACAGGACTCCAAAGTAAACGCCTGCAAGGGACCTGAGTCTCCAATGTCAAAGCCAAGAGGCTGGAAGCAAAGCCAAGATCTCGCCAGCGACCGCGGCTCCGACATGTTCACGCGGGTATATCACTGCAGGTGCTTCACTATGCAGACACATGGGCCAGGTGCTGGGAATAACATGAGCGTGGGAACACAGATTTTACCACTCGATTGCAAAGGAGAAATCCACAAACTATCCATGTAATGTGAACTTGCTTCTAGGGGACAATACTTCTGTATAAGGCCGGCGTCACACTGGCGAGTTTTACGGACGTAAGAGCGCAGAAACTACGTCCGTAAAACTCGCATTACATACGGCACAATTATTCTCAATGGGGCTGCTCCTATTAGCCGTATATTACGGTTCAGTATTATACGGCTTTCTACGGCCGTACAAAATCGCAGCATGCTGCGTTTGTCAGCGTATTGCGCAAGAAAAATCGCTAATGAAAGTCTATGGGGGCGAGAAAAATACGGATTCCACACGGACCTGCAGTGTGACTTGCGAGAAATACGCAGCGGTGTTAGTGAAAAGTCGGTAATTCAATTGCCGGCTTTTCATTTCTCCTGCACAAACCCGACAGGATATGAGACATGGTTTACATACAGTAAATCATCTCATATCCCCTTTTTTTTTGCATATTCCACACTACTAATGTTAGTAGTGTGTATGTGCAAAATTTCAGCGCTGTAGCTGCTGAAATAAAGGGTTAAATGGCGGAAAAAATTGGCGTGGGCTCCCGCGCAATTTTCTCCGCCAGAATGGTAAAGCCAGTGACTGAGGGTAGATATTAATAGCCAGGAGAGGGTCCATGGTTATTGGCCCCCCCGTGGCTAAAAACATCTGCCCCCAGCCACCCCAGAAAAGGCACATCTGGAAGATGCGCCTATTCTGGCACTTGGCCACTCTCTTCCCACTCCCTGTAGCGGTGGGATATGGGGTAATGAAGGGTTAATGCCACCTTGCTATTGGAAGGTGACATTAAGCCAGATTAATAATGGAGAGGCGTCAATTATGACACCTATCCATTATTAATCCAATTGTTGGAAAGGGTTAAAAAACACACACACACACACACATGATTAAAAAGTATTTTAATGAAATAAACACAGCGGTTGTAATAATTTATTGCTCTCTCAATCCATCAGGAACACCCTCGCTTGGAAAAATAATAAACGCACAAGATACAAACCTTCTGGTGAACCGTCTCGTCCCACGATGTAATCCATCTGAAGGGGTTAACTAATATTACAGGCAGGAGCCCTGCTAAATGCAGCGGTGCTCCGTGCCTGTAATCCCCGGCGAATGAATGAAATGTAGGTCATTGACCTACATTTCCTTCAGTCGCGGTGATGCGCCCCCTGGTGGATGTCCTCATATGACCTGGAGCGTGGGAAAAAGTTCCCAGGCTGCAGTTCATGAGAACATCCAGCAGGGGCGCATCACCGCGACTCAATGTAAGTACAGATCACTGCTTTCCTTTCAGCACCCGGGGATTACAGGCAAGGAGCACAGCTGCATTAGCAGGGCTCCTGCCTGTAATATTAGTTAACCCCTTCAGATGGATTACTTCGTGGGACGAGACGGTTCACCAGAAGGTATGTATCTTGTGCGTTTATTATTTTTCCAAGCGAGGGTGTTCCTGATGGATTGAGAGAACAATAAATTATTACAACAACCGCTGTGTTTATTTTATTAAAATACTTTTAAATCATGTGTGTGTGTGTTCTTTAACCCTTTCCAACAATTGGATTAATAATGGATAGGTGTCATAATTGACGCCTCTCCATTATTAATCTGGCTTAATGTCACCTTCCAATAGCAAGGTGGCATTAACCCTTCATTACCCCATATCCCACCACTACAGGGAGTGGGAAGAGAGTGGCCAAGTGCCAGAATAGGCGCATCTTCCAGATGTGCCTTTTCTGGGGTGGCTGGGGGCAGATGTTTGTAGCCACGGGGGGGCCCAATAACCATGGACCCTCTCCTGGCTATTAATATCTGCCCTCAGTCACTGGCTTTACCATTCTGGCGGAGAAAATTGCGCGGGAGCCCACGCCAATTTTTTCCGCCATTTAACCCTTTATTTTAGCAGCTACAGCGCTGAAATTTTGCACATACACACTACTAACATTAGTAGTGTGGAATATGCAAAAAAAAAGGGATATGAGATGGTTTACTGTATGAAAACCATGTCTCATATCCTGTCGGGTTTGTGCAGGAGAAATGAAAAGCCGGCAATTGAATTACCGGCTGTTCACAGATATCGCGCTGAATGAAATCTAAATACAGAATATATATATATGTGTCTCAATGACATATATATATATATATATATATATATATATATACACTGTATATATGTTTTCCCGAACATTTGAGCACATAAATCCATTAGATGTCGGTTTTGCAAGCCTGCGCGAAAATCTCGCAGTACGGATGCCATACAGATTACATACGGAGGATGCCATGCGCAAAATACGCTGACACACCCTGCCTACGGATCAATATTTTGGGAACATTTCTCCGTATTACGGCCGTAGTACGGACGTAAAAAACGGACCGTATTGTCTTACGCCGAGTGTGATGCCGGCCTAAAAGGCGTTTAATGGAGCATGTCATGATATGAACACACCTTCACGGCGAGACATGGAAAGGACAATAAAGGGGGTCTCCACATATATGGAGGCTCGTCGCAAAACAGAGCTGAAATACTGACAAGTACACGAGCCATAAATTTCTCACAATCGTTGTATAAAAATATTTTAAAAAGACCAGAATTATGTATTTTGGTGTAAATGCTGCTGTTCTCCTGAATCCGGCGATGTTTTTCTTTTTTTCTTGCACCTCTCCGTTCCTGAGATACAGCCCAGTCTTCCCTCAATATAAAAACAATCTTCTTAGCCAAGTGGGCGTGTTCTTGACGATCCCGCCACGTTGGCTAACAAGATTAGCTCTCTATAGAGGGAAGAGGGGTCCATATCTCAGCAATGGAGAGGCACAGGAACAAAAGAAAAACAATGCTGGATTCAGGAGAACAGGGGCATTTACACCGGAGGGGAAGGTGCGGGAATGATGAGCGTGAGCGCTGCTCCCAACTGAAAAGTTTATGGGACTGAGAAAATGGGTCACACCACTAACGCTCCATTTTCACAGGACTCTTAGCGACGCCAGTTCTCTTCTAGATGATCAATGCCGTTTATGGGTCAACACCTTTAAAAAGCAATTTGCCCCATAGGTCTCTTAGTAAATTATTTCATTTTTCTTCATAGAACAATGCTAGAGGTTTTCTTATCACTGTGCATTTTTCTGTCCCTCCACCTTCTCTAGTCAGTCTGAAAAAAAATAAAATAAAAAAAAAATAAAAATCAGACTGCACTCAGATGTCATCAGAGTGCAGCCCGATACACTTGCAACGTCAATTTTGATCTGACAGATCTCCGATTTATCTAAAAAATAAATCAGACACATGCCCAGCCCTATAGAATATCACAAGGACTATGCTGACAATTTAATCGAAAAGGTCTAGTAGGCATAACAGAAGAACAGTACAAAGAACAGTAGGAGTGAAAGATGCCCCAGAATTTTTGGGCCCATGCGAAATGCAACCGTTCGTTAAAACAGACCTGTCAGGAGAGAAAAAAAAAAAAAGAAGAAAAATAAAAAAAGGTTTTAAAAACCTAAAAACAAGGAAACTAAAACTTTCCACGTGACCAGAAACAAGACCAAAAGAACATTGGCATGCAGCGTTACACACTAATCTTAGCAGAAGGAATTAGTCAGCAGTGTGATGAAGGTTATGGATGAAAACAGAAAAAAAAAAAAACTTAAAAAGGGGAAGACATTCGCAAAGAGACCGTGACCTTGCAGAAAACACACAGGATGCGGCTCTGAACGGCCGGAGGAGCAAACGAGTGCTGTGTGTCGTCGAGCGTGATCACATAAACTTTCACCAAATGCTTAAAAAAAAAAAAAATGAGTTTATTTGCACTTTATACATAACACGATGTGGCTGCTCCTGTTGTGCCCGGCGGGTGAACTAAAATATGCAGTAAGCTGGTATTACCTTGGCAGTCGTGACCTCCATTCCTCTGTAGCTCAGGCTGTGACATTGCCAGCCAAAGAAACACAGTGCAAAGCGAGCGTGGCACCAAGATCCGGGCATGACAGTCTAGGCCATTTCTTCACCACCTCGTAAATTACTGCACACACACACACACAAAAAAAAAAGAGAAACAAGGCATTAGAAAGTAAAACCGACTTATGTTTTTTGGTTGTTTCACATCTATCAACTTTGCCTAGGCACAAAAATGGCCACGTCAAGTGTAATAGCTCGTGTTACAATAGTAGTTAGAATGCTGCGGATTTTAGCGACAGAATTGAGCGGATAAAATCCACAGATAAGATTTGAACCAATGCCATCCATATGTCGTGCATAGAATTTGTTAAATGTTTTTAACTGCAGCATAAACATATCTACTGCTAAAAGCGCATGGATTTATGTGGATTATTTTTCCCCTCTTAATTCCAAAGAGGAAATTAAAATCCACATTCAGATTTTAACGTGGAGGCAGAATACTTGCAGAGCAGCGATTGCGAATAATAGTATAAAATATCAACGTGCAGCAATCCCGTGCTGATGGCCCAAAGGCCTCTGCTTACTGGCCACCAATAATGAGGACAGACAAGAGCGGATTCATCATGATCGGACTGAAGTGGAAAATAATAGACCAGCCAGGTGAAGGAAGAAAGGGATTGGAGAGGTTAGGATATCATTTTAGGTTTTTTTTTTGTTTTTTTTAATTGTTAAAATCAATCATTCTTGCAATCCATACTGTGAAAAAAAAAAAAAAAATCAACAAAAATTTGAGTGCAGATTTTCCAGCAAAATGTTATGTACCGGAAAAAACTCCTTGTGGATCCAGCTTTATAGCTACAACACAAGGGAAAAAAAAAATTCTTACAGTTTTGTGCATAAAGTTTCAAGACAAACCTGCTGTACAAGTCTCCTCCACTCCCTCTGTCCCTTTTCCATGTTCACATGCACCTTTAAGGCTGTGTGCACACGTTCCGGATTTTTCGCATTTTTTTCCACTATAAAAAGCGCGAAAAAAACGCATCTATTAAGCATCCTATTAATAGAATGCAATCTGCAATTTTTGTGCACATGTTAGCGGAAAAAAACGCATTGTGGTAAAAAACACAGCATGTTCATTAATTTTGCGGATTTTTCGCGGATTTCCCGCAATTTAATGCATTGGGAAGCTCCGGAAAAAAACGCGAAAAATCCGAACAAAAAACATGCGGATTTCCTGCGGAAAAAGTCCGGTTTTGTTCAGGAAATTTCTGAAAGGAATCCTGACGTGTGCACATAGACTAAAAAGGGTTTTTTCCCCCCACTTTCACAAAAGCGGTGCCCAAATGATCTAAAACTATGCGAGTCAGACGGTCCTCCTCCTTCCTGGATTAGGCACCAGATCTCCAATAATTCTGGTCTGTATTTTGGCTGTGACAGTGACATCAGACCTATGGTGCGCATCACCTCTGCAGCCAATCCATTAGGTCAGCGGCTCTGCTGATGTGCACAGCACAAGCCACCGAGCTCAGTGACTAGCTGCAGCGGTGAGGTGTACCAGGACAGCCAAAATACAGAGACCAAAGCAGCAGCGGACCCGGAGACAGCGAGGAGTAACATCTGTGTTGGTGGTTTACAAACTATGTAATCGTTTGGACAACACTTTCGTGAAATTAGACAACCCCCTTTAAATATGCAAGTATAGCCCAAGCCTCATGCTATAAAATAAAATTGAAAAAATAAATAAATAAATCACAAAAGGCACAATCATCTAACTATTAACAATGATCAATTGCAACTTTCATCCACAAGACACAAATGTCTATGGCACTTGGATTTATTGAACTCCTATGAAAGTGTATGGAAGGGACAGTGTATACCTCATCATTTATGGAGAAACAAGACAGTCCCTCGTTTTTAAGATCCAGGTGCCAGGACCTACATCTCTCACACAATCATGGCGTATGTTCATCTAAAACCTAAAAAATAGCCATATGTTATTGTTAGTAAATCCCAAGTTATTGAGCAGTAGCCAAACTTTGGGAACTAAGTTTACTCTACTTTTAGACATGACAGCAATGTTTTGTTTGCTGCATATGTCGTTTTGGCAAAAGTCACAACTGGAAGTAGAGTAAGGTTATGTTCACACATTGCGTTTTTTTGCACGCACTCATTGCTTTCAATGGGTGAAATACACGGCATTTTGCAGAAAACGCAGCTCTTTGACAAAAGTCAGGCAAAAGATTAAAAAAAAAAAAGCTGTATGCATGACATTTCCGAAATCTCAGACTTTGCTGGTGCTGTGAAACGTAGCTGAAAATTTGCATTAAAAAATGCTCCAAAAATGCAACGTGTGAACATTGCCTTACAATGGTTTTCTCCGTACACATTAGACAGGGGTCAGTCTAATGAGTGCTTGGCCGACAGCCATCTCCCCAACACCTCTACATCCAGGAACACTCCTCCAATCTACGAGAGCCAGCGCCAGATTCCTCTATATCCAGGAACACCCCACCAATCTACGAGAGCCAGCAGCAGACTGCTCTATATCCAGGAACCCTCCACCAATCTACGAGAGCCAGCGCCAGACTCCTCTATATCCAGGAACACTCCACCAATCTACGAGAGCCAGCGCCAGACTCCTCTATATCCAGGAACACCCCACCAATCTACTAGAGCCAGCGCCAGACTCCTCTATATCCAGGAACACTCCACCAATCTACGAGAGCCAGCGCCAGACTCCTCTATATCCAGGAACACCCCACCAATCTACGAGAGCCAGCACCAGACTCCTCTATACACAGGAACACTCCACCAATCTACTAGAGCCAGCGCCAGACTCCTCTATATCCAGGAACACTCCACCAATCTACGAGAGCCAGGACCAGACTCCTCTATATCCAGGAACACTCCACCAATCTACAAGACCAAACGCCAGACTCCTTTCTATACAGGAACACCGCACCAATCTACGACAGCCAGCGCCAGACTCCTCTATATCCAGGAACACTCCACCAATCTACGAGAGCCAGCGCCAGACTCCTCTATATCCAGGAACACTCCACCAATCTACAAGACCAAACGCCAGACTCCTTTCTATACAGGAACACCGCACCAATCTACGACAGCCAGCGCCAGACTCCTCTATATCCAGGAACACTCCACCAATCTACGAGAGCCAGCGCCAGACTCCTCTATATCCAGGAACACCCCACCAATCTACGAGAGCCAGCGCCAGACTCCTCTATATCCAGGAACACTCCACCAATCTACGAGAGCCAGCGCCAGACTCCTCTATATCCAGGAACACCCCACCAATCTACGAGAGCCAGCGCCAGACTCCTCTATATCCAGGAACACTCCACCAATCTACGAGAGCCAGCACCAGACTCCTCTATACACAGGAACACTCCACCAATCTACTAGAGCCAGCGCCAGACTCCTCTATATCCAGGAACACTCCACCAATCTACGAGAGCCAGCGCCAGACTCCTCTATATCCAGGAACACCCCACCAATCTACGAGAGCCAGCACCAGACTCCTCTATACACAGGAACACTCCACCAATCTACTAGAGCCAGCGCCAGACTCCTCTATATCCAGGAACACTCCACCAATCTACGAGAGCCAGGACCAGACTCCTCTATATCCAGGAACACTCCACCAATCTACAAGACCAAACGCCAGACTCCTTTCTATACAGGAACACCGCACCAATCTACGACAGCCAGCGCCAGACTCCTCTATATCCAGGAACACTCCACCAATCTACGAGAGCCAGCGCCAGACTCCTCTATATCCAGGAACACCCCACCAATCTACGAGAGCCAGCGCCAGACTCCTCTATATCCAGGAACACTCCACCAATCTACGAGAGCCAGCGCCAGACTCCTCTATATCCAGGAACACCCCACCAATCTACGAGAGCCAGCACCAGACTCCTCTATACACAGGAACACTCCACCAATCTACTAGAGCCAGCGCCAGACTCCTCTATATCCAGGAACACTCCACCAATCTACGAGAGCCAGCGCCAGACTCCTCTATATCCAGGAACACTCCACCAATCTACGAGAGCCAGGACCAGACTCCTCTATATCCAGGAACACTCCACCAATCTACAAGACCAAACGCCAGACTCCTTTCTATACAGGAACACCGCACCAATCTACGACAGCCAGCGCCAGACTCCTCTATATCCAGGAACACTCCACCAATCTACGAGAGCCAGCGCCAGACTCCTCTATATCCAGGAACACTCCACCAATCTACAAGACCAAACGCCAGACTCCTTTCTATACAGGAACACCGCACCAATCTACGACAGCCAGCGCCAGACTCCTCTATATCCAGGAACACTCCACCAATCTACGAGAGCCAGCGCCAGACTCCTCTATATCCAGGAACACCCCACCAATCTACGAGAGCCAGCGCCAGACTCCTCTATATCCAGGAACACTCCACCAATCTACGAGAGCCAGCGCCAGACTCCTCTATATCCAGGAACACCCCACCAATCTACGAGAGCCAGCACCAGACTCCTCTATACACAGGAACACTCCACCAATCTACTAGAGCCAGCAGCAGACTTCTCTATATCCAGGAACACCCCACCAATCTACGAGAGCCAGCGCCAGACTCCTCTATATCCAGGAACACTCCACCAATCTACGAGAGCCAGCGCCAGACTCCTCTATATCCAGGAACACTCCACCAATCTACGAGAGCCAGGACCAGACTCCTCTATATCCAGGAACACCGCACCAATCTACGACAGCCAGCGCCAGACTCCTAACAGCAGCTAATCTACAGGGAGAGCAGAAGCACAGGCCATCAGAAACCCAACATTTCAGATTGTCGGCCGATCCAGCCCAGCATAGACTATCATGTAACAAGGGCTTTTAGTCCATCTTATCAATTACATGTTTTATTGGTCATTTTTAAGAAGTCAGTCCTCTTTCCCATCGCTTTTAACTATGTTTCTTGTTTAAGGTTGAAAGACAAGAAGTCCATCAAGATCAACCCCAGGGGTGGACACACCACGTGTGCAGACAATTCGGCTGCACAAGGACCCTGGAAGGAAGAGGGCTCAGTCGCACTCCTGGCATCTCAGTATGCGCACTCAGGATCAGCATTGGGCCATCGGGGAGGGTCCGCCACATCTGGCTGTGCTCAATTATTAGTTACCGTAATTCATCTATCATTTGTGGCAGACATTTGTGCTGTGCACCATATCCTGGGTGGGATACATCTACCCACCTATTTTCAGGTGCTGTAAAATACTATAACCAGCCTTGCTACTATTTTGCATGCATTTACAACAACAGACGTATGTATATGTTTATACCTTTTTGTGGCATCTACCATTTAGCCCATTTGTGATATGAATAAAGTCCTAGCGAGGCGACACTTGGGTGTCCTGGTACATGGGGCAACAGCACCAGACTCCACAACCCTGACAAAAACTTTTACGCCATGATCAAACAGATTCTTGAGAAGGTTTTTTTGTGGAGTGGATTTGGTCCATCCTTGAAAAGCTCTCGACAGGCTCTTACTGTTCATTTCAATGCTAAAGACCCTTTGCTGTTCACATGTTCAGTTTTTTGTTTGTTTTGAAGATAAAAATGCCTTATGGAAAAAAAAAAAAAGTACACATCACAACTTTGAGGCAAATTTCTACCAGAATGTGGACCAATTCTGATACATTGATGCTTTTCAAGGAGTTCCAAAAGTTTTTGGTTTTTGTCCCCCCCCCTTTTGAAGAGTTTTGATAGGACAACACCTAGTTTGGTTCAGAAAACTGTAAAAAAAAAAAAAAAAAAAAAAAAATTACATACCGTACATTCCCTTCCCCCCCAGCCATTTTTTTTCTTTAGAGGTTTTGATAAAAATAACTAAATTCCTCTTATGAACGGCAAAGTTTTTGATGAGGAATTTGCTATAGATCCATTCTAGTCTTTCAAAAATATTCAGCTCCTTCCAAAACTTCCCATGAACCACAGCATGGATGTCTGCGTCGGACCTCCTGCTTGCTGAAACGTTGGTTGACAAAAGCGGGATGACCCCCATTCCCCAAAATGATGAACCCCCAAATATCAGACATTTATGGCAAGTCATAAGTACGGTTATAGAGCGATCCCCCACCTAGCCTTATATATAAGCCCCCCACGTGTGCCCTGGGTCCCCATCTGTCACACACAGATATATATGGCAGGTAGGAATTATACATATTCGCTCCTGTTATAAAACATATATGTCACGGTCCGCAAATTAGATTAGAAAAAAAAATTTTTTGGGGGGCAAAATCAAAAAAGAAAAAACAACAACAAAAAAAAAAAAACACACAACACCTCACACCTGACTTTCTGTGATGTCCCAAGTCCCACCTACTGATCCTGGATGTACATCACTGCAACCCAGGTAGAAAGTTGTCCACAGGCCCCAACTTGTGCGATGTGAGCACCTTGCAGCCCCCAGTGACACCCAGCGCAGACGTCTCCCCTACACATTCACACCTACACCACCTCACTAATAACCCGACCACCCCTATTCCCCCGGAATGGAGTAGCCCCTCTCCCAGGTTAGGTATCGGGGGCCGGAGACACCACACTAACCTGGCAGGGGGAGGTATGAGCGCGGTGTCCCCCTCCGCAGCCTGTGAGCCCGGCGCTGCAGGTGCTGCTCTTGTTCCTGTTAGGGAGGCGCTTCCTCGGTGAATGTCGCCTCCTCCTGAGCTCCGGCCTCCTCCCTCCTGCCTTGTGCTTCCACCTTTGTCATGCCGGCCTCCTGCTATTGTGCACAAGCAGCATGGAGGGAGGCACTGCCCCCTCATACTCTGTGCCCCCTCATACTCTGTGCCCCCTCATACTCTGTGTCCCCTCATACTCTGTGCCCCCTCATACTCTGTGCCCCCTCATACTCTGTGTCCCCTCAGCCTGCAGTATCACCAGGACATCTGATATGTCTGTGCAGCTAGACAATTGCTTGCATAGCAATTCCATAATGTGTGATACCAGGTGCTGGGACCTACTGTGCAAAAAAAAGAGGCCTTACCTCAACTAGAGAAGGGCCTTGTAGGTGGACAGTGGTGTGGTCAATGTTGCTAAAATAACAATTCCCTAATATTACTGCTAGAACCGATGGTGGTAGTTGCCCCCCAGGTCTGGTAATATCAGGGTCCTTAGTTCTTGCCTTTTAGCACTGGCAGACACAGAAGAGGCCCCGATGCAAGAACAGTATATGGGTCCAATAGCGCCTCATAATGCACAATTACACCCGCTTTGGAGGCGTTTGTGGCCCCCTTATCGTTACTGCCCCCGTGCGGTTGCACCAATGATATGTCCGCCCCTGCCCTTTAGGAGGTGCAGTATATTTTTCATAACTAGCAATTCCCCCATGTAATGTTATTGTTGGCGGCACTTTCAGGGATTTGGGCCCCTGGGCTGTCAGGGCCATTTGCATGACATGAGCATGTGTCTGCCAACAGGAGAGAAGCAGATAATCTGGATTTCCCACAGCCCCACCTAAGGGCGCAGTCAGATGGCCGGACTACTCGCGCCAGAATCGCAAGTCTCGGACTGGCCGTCGGCGCTCCTGACCTGAGCGCAGGGCCGGACTGGCCATCCGGCAATTCTGGCTAATGCCAGAAGGGCCTCTGTGGTCATGGGCCGCCTTGTCTGCTATGTTGTTAGCAGAATCAGTGTTCTCAAGACACCCATACTGTTAAGAGTTGTGATGGAGCACAAAGTCGCTGAGTCCATCACTTACCCCACCAGGCCACGGGTATCATTAGAATTATTGGTCTTGTAGAAAATGTTCCTTTTCTCCATCCAGGGTAATATTAGTAATATATCCCATCTGGTTCATGGGGACAGGGACACCATGAACCTGTGTGATTTTAAATGCCAGGGCTGAATTTCAGCCCCAGTCCATACCTGCCTGAGCGTGGCAGCTGCATAGAAATATGGCTGACGGCCATTTCCAAGATTTCGACATAATCCGGCCCTTAACCTGTGTAAATCGTCATTAAATAATACGTTCTAGAATGTACTAGCATATCTGTCTCCATTTACTGGTAGCCACAGCATCCTATATCCCTCTCACCTCGCTTCCTTTAAAGGTTTTTTTGGTTTTGGAAAACTCCAGTTGCAGTTTGTTTATTTAAAAAAATTAAACAAGCCTTACTCACCCTTCCCAGGTCCATCGCTTAGTCTCCACTGCTCCAGGTTTCGTGTATTGTCTGCAACGCTGATGTTATGTCGACAGCGGCCAATAATTGAGCTCAGTCGTTCCACCCAAGTAGACAGCCGATCAGTGCCGCTGAGCTCACTGATTGATTGCAGCACCATCAGCGCTGAAGATAATAACAGACGGCAGGGGCAGAGTCTCTGGACCTGGGGAGGGTGAATATAGACAGTTTAAAAAAAAAAGGGGGTAAAAATCCCTTTAATGTGTTCAACGCTAGACACTGTTTCCAGTCCCCTTTTGTGCTCCAGATGATGCGGAGACATAAGGGGGGTGGGAAGAGTTAGTAACATTCATGAAAAGTTTCATTAGGACACTAAGTAGTAGTTGTAATATCCTGATTGTGAAAGGCTCAGGTCAGGGCTTTGTATTTTTTTTTTTTTTATGTTGCAAGATATTTCCCATCCAGTGCTCCCTGCAGAACAAGCCACAGTGACATCACCAGCGTGCCTGTGACAACACTTCCTGTCATTCTTTGATCTCGTGTTAATTAGATTGCTGCTGGTAGATGGAGGCTTGTCTGTAACATACTATTGTGGTGTGTGGAGGACAGCCCCTTCCTGCACAATCTGTCTGTGAAGCTGGGACACAAAGTAATGCACATCTCACTTCATCAGCTCCTCATTCTGGCATCTAAAGGGGTTCTCCGTTCAGTGTTGGGGTCCCTCTGTGACAGGGTACCCAACCTGCGGCTCGGGAGCCTCTTATGGCTCGTGGGTCCATGGTGTGTGGCTCGCACATTTGATGCATTATCACCAGGTCTAGCAATTAGCTATGAAGAGCAGATCTCCAGATGATGGCTTTTGTAAGTGTCCCTGCACAGAATAGCAGATCCGGATGTGTATGTACTGGCGGAGGGCAAGGAGGGGATAGATATGGAATAGAATCATAGAATGTTAGAGTTGGAAGGGACCTCCAGGGTCATCGTGTCCAACCTCTGCTCAATGCAGAATTCACTAAACCATCTCAGACAGATGTCTGTCCAGCCTCTGTTTGAAGACTTCCATTGAAGGAGAACTCACCACCTCTCGTGGCAGCCTGTCCCATTCAGCCGGGGAAAAGATGTAAAGCTGGGGATAGGATGAAACTGCCAGTTAGAGGGGTGCGTAAAGCTGGGTGCAACAGTGTGAGGGAAATGCTTGATGAGAGAATAATGAATAAGTGGGAACTAGTGATGAGCGAGTGTGCTCGTTATCCCGGTACTACAAAAATATAAGAATGAACCTATGCGTTTCAGTCCTTACTTAGGTTTGATGAGTGTCCTTGAGTGAGGACTAAGTTTTAGTCTGAAACGTGTAGGATCCATTCTTTTGTAAAAAAATATTTAGAATTGTTCTACTTTTGTAGTACTGGGATTGTCCATTTTAATCTTTATTGAAATAAAACTTTTTGTATATTTTTATCCAGAAAATGGCTGGATTTCTCCTTTTCTATGGGCTAAGATCATTCTGAAGGGAGGGGGAGGAAGTGAGCTGTAACATCACTTAATGTAACTGGTGGATCCCACGTTTTCTGCTGTACATAGGGATGTTACCTGTCATTTTAATCCCATCTGTGAGGATAATTGGACTGCTGAAAATTCTTCTGTGCAGATTAGAGAATGCTATTTTTTTTTTTTCAAAAAATTGCAAGAATTGTGAATTTTTTGTTGTTTTTTATATACTGACATTGAAATTGGAAAAAAGACTTATCAAAATAAAATAAGAATGCATTTAATGTAACAACTTGATTTAATGGATGATTTTTTTTTTTACTTAAAGGGAAACTGTCACCTGAATTTGGCGGGACTGGTTTTCGGTCATATGGGCGGGGTTTTCGGGTGTTTGATTCACCCTTTCCTTACCCGCTGGCTGCATGCTGGCTGCAATATTGGATTGAAGTTCATACTCTGTCCTCCGTAGTACACGCGCAGTATGCTTTGCCCAACTGTGGGCAAAGCCGAAAAGCATTAGTGCGCATGCGCCGGCACACTATGTCCCGGAAGTATTTCGCTGTGTTCCGGGACATAGTGCGCCGGCGCATGCACACTAATGCTATTCGCCTTTGCCCGCAGTTGGGCAAAGCATACTGCGTGTGTGCAAGGCAAGATTGCCTTGCGCAGGCGTGTACTACGGAGGATAGAGAATGAACTTCAATCCAATATTGCGGCCAGCATGCAGCCAGCGGGTAAGGAAAGGGTGAACCAAACACCCGAAAACCCCGCCCATATGACCGAAAACCGGTCCCGCCAAATTCAGGTGACAGGTTCCCTTTAAATGCTAAAAATCATTTTTGCATTTGGGTTTCATTAAGAATTTTGCCCAGACTGCTTTCTTCAGCATTTAGTGTTGCACCATCTATTACTAGCTGCAGAATGAGATAATGGAGAAACTGTTAGTGAATGGGGGGTTGTGACTCTTTAATCTGTTTATTCCTGAGCTTTTCTGTGCTGATTTATGATGACAGACCGCATCAAAGTTGAGCTCAAACTTTGAGGTGGTCAGAAATTGGCTGAAGACACCTCAAAAATGGACAGATAAAAGGTAAAGCTGAGGATGACGGTGATGAAGATGATTTATTGGTCTCTTGAACCCTTTTGCTGGGCACATACACTCACCGGCCACTTTATTAGGTACACCATGCTAGTAACGGGTTGGACCCCCTTTTGCCTTCAGAACTGCCTCAATTCTTCGTGGCATAGATTCAACAAGGTGCTGGAAGCATTCCTCAGAGATTTTGGTCCATATTGACATGATGGCATCACACAGTTGCAGCAGATTTGTCGGCTGCACATCCCAAAGATGCTCCATACAAGGCAGGATGGATCCATGCTTTCATGTTGTTTACGCCAAATTCTGACCCTACCGTCCGAATGTCGCAGCAGAAATCGAGACTCATCAGACCAAGCAACGTTTTTCCAATCTTCTACTGTCCAATTTCGATGAGCTTGTACAAATTGTAGCCTCAGTTTCCTGTTCTTAGCTGAAAGGAGTGGTACCCGGTGTGGTCTTCTGCTGCTGTAGCCCATCTGCCTCAAAGTTCGACGCACTGTGCGTTCAGAGATGCTCTTAGGCCTACCTTGGTTGTAACGGGTGGTGATTTGAGTCACTGTTGCCTTTCTATCAGCTCGAACCAGTCTGCCCATTCTCCTCTGACCTCTGGCATCAACAAGGCATTTCCGCCCACAGAACTGCCGCTCACTGGATTTATTTTCTTTTTCGGACCATTCTCTGTAAACCCTAGAGATGGTTGTGCGTGAAAATCCCAGTAGATCAGCAGTTTCTGAAATACTCAGACCAGCCCTTCTGGCACCAACAACCATGCCACGTTCAAAGGCACTCAGATCACCTTTCTTCCCCATACTGATGCTCGGTTTGAACTGCAGGAGATTGTCTTGACCATGTCTACATGCCTAAATGCACTGAGTTGCCGCCATGTGATTGGCTGATTAGAAATTAAGTGTTAACAAGAAGTTGGACAGGTGTACCTAATAAAGTGGCCAGTGAGTGTACATTCGCAGTTGTACAAGTCCAGATCTCTGACTGTCTTGTTTTCGATTTTTGATCATTGGCAATTTAATTGATCCTTCTGTTTCCATACATCATGGCACTGTCACAGCTCATCCTCTGTCTGCATGATGATGATTTTTATGCTGCCATAAGCTATCTGAGCAGTAACAGGTTTGCACACAATGTCAGACTGGTTTGGTAAAGGCCCACCAGTAAGGCCGGCGTCACACTGGTGAGCTTTACGGACGTATGAGTGCAGAAAATACACCCGTAAAATACGCATAACACACGGCCCAATGATTCTCTATGGCCCAGCTCCTATCAGCCGTATTTTACCGATCCGTATTATACGGTCTTCTACGGCCATACAAAATCGCAGCATGCTGCGTTTGTCACCGTATTGCGCAAAAAAATAGCCAATGAAAGTCTATGGGGGCGAGGAAAATACGGATTCCACACGGACCAGCAGTGTGACTTGCGAGAAATACGCAGCGGTGTTCTATAGAAAGCCGGTAATTCAATTGCCGGCTTTTCATTTCTCCTTCACAAACCCGACATGATATGAGACATGGTTTACATACAGTAAACCATCTCATATCCCTTTTTTTTTTGCATATTCCACACTACTAATGTTAGTAGTGTGTATGTGCAAAATTTGGGTGCTGTAGCTGCTAAAATAAAGGGTTAAATGGCGGAAAAAAATTGGCGTGGGCTCCCGCGCAATTTTCTCCGCCAGAGTGGTAAAGCCAATGACTGAGGACAGATATTAATAGCCTAGAGAGGGGCCATGGTTATTGGCCCCCCCTGGCTACAAACATCTGCCCCCAGCCACCCCAGAAAAGGCACATCTGGAAGATGCGCCTATTCTGGCACTTGGCCACTCTCTTCCCATTCCCGTGTAGCGGTGGAATATGGGGTAATGAAGGGTTAATGTCACCTTGCTATTGTAAGGTGACATTAAGCCAGATTAATAATGGAGAGGCGTCAATTATGACACCTATCCATTATTAATCCAATAGTTCGAAATGGTTAATAAAACACACACATTATTTACAAGTATTTTAATGAAATAAAGACACAGGTTGTTGTAATATTTTATTATACTGGTAATCCACCTGAAGACCCTCGGTCTGTAACAAAGGAAAAATAAAAAAACAACAATATCTCATACCTTCCCACGCTCAGGTCAAGTCCCGCGAAGTAATTCCATCTGAAGGGGTTAAATCATTTTACAGCCAGGAGCTGTGCTAAAGCAGTGCTGGTGCCTGTAAAACCCCCGGAATGAATGGATTGCAGGGGAATGACCTGTAGTTACCTTGAGTTGCGGTGATGCGCCCTCTGCTGGATGTCCTCATGAACTGGAGCCTGGTAAAAGTTCCCACGCTCGAGTTCATATGAGGACATCCAGGAGAGGCCGCCTCACCGCAACTCAAGGTAACTACAGGTCATTCCCCTGCACTCCATTCATTCCCGGGGGTTTTACAGGCACGAGCACTGCTTTAGCACAGCTCCTGGCTGTAAGATGATTTAACCCCTTCAGATGGATTTACAACGTGGGACAGAACGACGGAAGGTATGGAATATTGTTGTTTTTTTTTTTTTTACTTTGTTTCAGGTGACAAGGGTCTTCAGGTGGATTACCAGTATAATAAAATATTAAAACAACCTGTGTCTTTATTTTATGAAAATACTTTTAAATAATGTGTGTGTGTTTTATTAACCATTTCGTACTATTGGATTAATAATGGATAGGTGTCATAATTGACGCCTCTCCATTATTAATCTGGCTTAATGTCACCTTACAATAGCAAGGTGACATTAACCCTTCATTAACCCATATCCCACTGCTACACGGGAGTGGGAAGAGAGTGGCCAAGTGCCAGAATAGGCGCATCTTCCAGATGTGCCTTTTCTGGGGTGGCTGGGGTCAGATGTTTGTAGCCAGGGGGGCCAATAACACGGACCCTCTCTAGGCTATTAATATCTGCCCTCAGTCACTGGCTTTACCACTCTGGTGGAGAAAATTGCGCGGGAGCTCACGCCAATTTTTTCCGCCATTTAACCCTTTATTTTACAAGCTAGAGCGCCCAAATTTTGCACATACACACTACTAACATTAGTAGTGTGGAATATGCAAAAAAAAAAGGGATATGAGATGGTTTACTGTATGTAAACCATGTCTCATATCATGTCGGGTTTGGGAAGGAGAAATGAAAAGCCGGCAATTGAATTACCGGCTTTTCACATATCTCGCGCTGAATTAAATATAAATACAGAATATATATATATATGTGTCTCAATGACATATATATATATATATATATATATATATATATATATATATATATACTGTATATATGTTTTAACGAACATTTGAGCACATAAATCCATTAGATGTCGGTTTTGCAAGCCTGCGAGAAAATATCGCAGTACGGATGCCATACGGATTACATACGGAGGATGCCATGCGCAAAATACGCTGACACACCCTGCCTACGGATGACATACGGATCACTATTTTGGGAACATTTCTGCGTATTACGGCCTTAAAAAACGGACCGTATTTACATACGCTGAGTGTGACGCCGGCCTAACACTGATTTTTGCGGCCCACTGTTCAGCTACATGCAAAAATAACCTGACCCTAGAACACAAATTAACTTTTGCTTCTATATAATATTAATTTGGCTAGCTTGTTTAATGAATGATTAGATTATACCTTTTTTTTTTTGCAAATTGTGAATCAAGTATAATAGCACAACGCATTAGCGCTCCTTCACAGGGGCCTACCAGAGGATTCTCCTGTTCTCCGATGGGCCAGTCCAAGCCTGTTTACACGAGATGATAATCAGGAATGAGTATTCTTATGCACTCTTTTTTGACAATTAACAACCTGTGTAGAAGAGTATGGATGGATAGCACCACCAATCAAAAACAAAATAAACAATTAAAAGGACCGAAAATATCTATAGTAAAAATGACGTGAAACCGATATTAAATTTCACACAAATCTAAAAACATTTTAAAAAAATATCTTTTACTTAAAATAAAACAGATATCATCTGAACTGGGAAAGTGAAAGATAACCAGGCGTAGCTCATGATTAAAACATTGTCTGGGAAAGATGGGCGGGTAAGGACGCTGAGCCCTGGAGGGGGCCACACCCCACAATGCATACAATACAGCAAAACAAAACAAAAAAAAACTACCCAAGCCCAGGGAGACAGCGGTGAGGCAGGACTGCAAGATTTGAAGATAGCCGGCGTTAGTTACCTGCGTCATCGCTGCCTTCCTGGGCCTTCGCAGTTCACCAATGAAGCAGGGGAGTGTACGCCATTGCCAGGCACGCAGAACTTCTCATGCATGTGCGAGACTTGAAAAAAGTCGGCAGTGACTTAGCTTTTGCAAAACAAATCACTCACGTCCACAGTCTGGTGAAAAACAATGCCCCCCTGCACAATTAGTCACAAAATAATTAGCATATTGCAGGCCAGTTATAAAATGTATTTTAAGCATATTCTAAAATCAATAAGCCACGAAAAGCGGCTTGTTGGGCTATGTGCACACTTTAAATATTTGCAGCAGACATTTCTGCACCATTTCTTGATCCAGTACACCCTGCACTATGAACTTTTGTCCCATCAGTCCCTAATTGACCAGGATAAAGTGGGTTTCCTGATGTCCCACCTTGCAGGAGAAGCCCTTGCATGGATTAACCCCATGTGGGAGAGAGAGGATCCTGTGACCATGGACCTACAGGGCATCCTGGTGGCCTTACGTAAGGTCTTTGACAAACCTGGTCGTGCTTCTTCTACTGCATCTTTACTGCATCTTCCCTGCTCAGACTGCGTCAGGGAGAATTGTCCATCAGCCAGTATGCCATCTGGTACTGCACCTTGTCTTCCAAACTGGGATGGAACATCAAAGCTTTGGTAGCCGCCTTCTGGGAGGGATTATCAGGAAGAATCAAGGAAAAGTTGCCTGGACATGACAAGCCGGCCTCCCTAGACAAATTAATCTCCCTGGCAGTCCGCATCAACCTCCGGTTTCAAGAGTGGAACAAAGAGGTGACGCGTAAAAGAAAACTGGCGCATCTGGCCTCCTGAAACAGCTGTCCTGGCGGAACCCATGCAGGTCAATCGAGTTAGGCTGGCAGAGTTGCAGCCAGAGAGTGGTCATGCCAACAGAGTGTGTTTTGGCTGCAATAACGCAGAGCATTCATGACTGTCCTAAGAGGTCTAAACTTCTAAACCTGGGGCTTGTGGGTGAAACCTCCCTTTGTGAGAGAGGTGGCTCTTCATCACGGACTGTGAACGTTTCTGTGTCATGTGGAGCAGTCCAATTCAATGAGACAGCCATTCTTGACTACAGTTTGGCAGGACATTTCGTGCAACAGGCTGTAGTGGATGGGTATCGAATTCCCATTCAACGTCTTCTAAATCCGCTGAAAGTGTCATCTGTTAACGGGAAGGACCTACCTAAACTCAAGTCATCAATTAACCTGTTGCCCTCCAGATAGAAGCACTCCATTCGGAGAAAAATTCTTTCTATGTGTAGGTTGACTTTTTAACCCCCTTCTCTTAGGTCTTCCATGGCCAAGAACTCATGAGCCAGTCTTAGATTGGAGGTCCGGTGAGGTGTGAGAGTTGTTTCACAAGGGGTGTCTGGTTCCAGTGCTTACAGCTGAATCGCCAGGGTTGCCATCCTCTCTGGCAAGCGATGGTTCCAATGGTCTGTGTTCTGAAAAGCTCCCGCCTGAAGGACGTACCCTGGTTGAGACCAATGTGATGATCGACCTTGAGAGGGTATCCTCTAGTTCCAGGTGGTTGAAGGATGACAGCGTAAAGGCGGAGGCATCTTCTGAGTTTATGAAGTCTCTGTTTCCAAATATGCTTTGTTCTCCTCCGATGACGTCCTGTCTGTGAGAGGCATCGTGGCCAAGAAGGTGGGAGACGTAACCTTTCCTGATGAGAGGTCATGGGAATTGAGAACGAATAATCAGGCTTCATCTTCTCTGCAAGCAGTCCTTGAAAAAGAGGGGGCTTAAAGGGGGGTACAGTGGGCACCTCCGTATGGTTCCCCTCCCACCATGCAGGGATGCTAGCTTACTCACCACTCTGGTGTGGTCCTCGTGTGTTCCCTCTTCCTTCCCTGTTCATAAAAGGGAGGTGCGCACACATGATAAAATACCCTCAACTAACAGCTGGGAGGCATTTAGTTAATGTGTGCACTTGTAAGATGTCTCCCAGTCAATAGCTGGGAGGCATCTTGTATATAGGGCACGCTCCCCAATAGGAAAGTGTCTGAGCAACCCATATAATTACTGAGGTGGATTAGTGTTGCAGCTGTATGTTGCCAAGTGCCTCTTCCTTAGTCTGTTTCTGTTTCCTGTATCCTGTGTCTCGTTAGTCCAGTATAGTTAGTCCTTGTTCCTGTGTCCACTTTGGTGGTCTCCGAACCTGAAACCGCATCAGCAGTACCTGAACTGTTTCCTGAGACTGGTGTGTCTAACCTGTCCCTGTGGCTGTCCCATCTGCTATCAGTTGACTGCATAGTCTGAACCTGTCCCAAGTGGCCGCCCTTTTGGCATAGTCTGAACCTGTTCCAAGAGGCCGCCCTGTTCGCACAGTCTGAACTGCAAGCCAAGCCCACATATTTTCTGGCAGATGATGGCTGTATTATTCAGCCATCATCTGCCTCTAACAGCTCTGCTCCACCAGTGGCTGTTAACCTGTTAAGGGCCACTGTCAATCTCTAACAGCAGCATTTACAGTGCATTGGCGATCGCGAGGCGTCGATGGGTTGTCATGACAGTCAGGGGTCTGCTGAAGACCCCCGTGCCTGTCATGACGGTACTTCTCTTATAGCCAGCCTATAGCTGGCGTTCATAGCAATCTGTGATTTTCACTATATACATCAGTATTGTGGTACCGCTGTTTATAGTTCAAGCCATTGTATGATCACAGGTTCAAGTCCACTAAGGGGACTAGGAAATACAGTAGAAAGTGAACAAAAAATGTTTTTAAAAATATGAAAAAATGCAAAAAAATATAAAAGTTCAAATCACTCTAATTTCCTAATTTAAAAATAAAGAAACAAAAAAATAATACACATGTTTGGTATGGCTACGTCCGGTAAAGACTAGTGTATCAAAATATAAAATTAATTAATCCCGTTGGTAAACAGCATAATGAGAAAGAAAAATTGAAACACCAGAATTACTTTTTTTGGCCACCGCAACACTGCAATAAAATGCAATAAAAAACGATCAAAACATTGTATGTGCCCCAAAATGGTGTCAATAAAACGTCATCTCATGGCACAAAAATAAGCCCTCACACAGCCTCATCGACCAAAAATTGAAAACTTATTGTGTGAGTATTGTATATGTGTATGCATTATACTGTGTGTGTGTGGGGGGGCTGCACTATACTGTTTGTGTGTGGGGGGGCTGCACTATAATGTATATGTATATATGTGTATGCAATATATTGTGTGTGTGTGTGTGTGGAGGGGGCTGCACTATAATCTATGCGTATATATGTGTATGCATTATACTGTGTGTGAGTAGGGGGCTGCACTATAGTGTGTGTATGTGTATATGCATTATATTGTGTATGAATGGGGGCTGCATTATACTGTGTGTGTATACATGTGTATATATGTCTATGCATTATATTGTGAGTGTGGGGGGCTGCATTATACTGTGTATGTATGTATATATGTATGCATTATACTGTGTGTGAGTGGGGGGCTGCATTATACTTTGTATGTATGTATATATGTATGCATTATACTGTGTGTGAGTGGGGGGCTGCATTATACTATGTGTATATATGTGTATGCATTATACTGTGTGTGAGTGTGGGGGCTGGATTATACTGTGTGTGTATGTATATATATATATATATATATATGTATGCATTATACTGTGTGTGAGTGAGGGGCTGCATTATACTGTGTGTTTATACATGTGTTGTGAGATAGCGTTCACTAGCGGGCTAGCGGGTTGGGGAACACTCGCTTGGCTGTGAGATTTAAGGCACACAGGAACACTTTCCACTTTAAACAGTCTATGAGGTTTATTTACACATCATAAACCACTTGAGGCCATGTTATATATTACAGGCTTAACACATACTCCACAGCACTTTATAGTATACGGCATTAACTTCATTGACAGACACTACACCCACTAGCCCTACTCTGACTAGCTACCGGGGTTGTCTGTGCGCCGTATTAATATCTCTATTCACAAAGCATTAGACTACATGATATTGCAGTCTCTAAACACACCGGACCTCACTTCGTCCAATCACAGTGGGAGACCACACAGTTCATTATCTGACCCTCGTCAGTACATGCGAAAACAGCAATATATAATAGTTTAAATGTATCACATGATCCTACCAAAATCTTGAGAACATAGCATAAGCAGGAAATAAAACATAACTTTTAATGTATAACCAAATAAAGGAATATATTAAATAAACTGTCACCCCCCCCCCCAAAAAAAAAAAAAGTGTATCAATAAAAAAGAACTACTGGGTATACCCTGTCAGGGGATGTGCCATACAAAATTTAGTACTTATTAAGGATTTTTGGGCAGACGCTGGCAGTGGTCCAGTGTCCTATCACTCAACCCAAGGTACCTGATTAAATGGAGATATTGCCTATAGAGGAAGCATTTATCAAATGCCAATACAGATAAACAGATAACCTTGGTTGCATTAGTATTAGCAGTTATCACAAAATAAAGGGAGGGGTAAGATCAATTGGAAAAGATATGTACACAAATGTAATATTGGAACAATCTCACCAATTGCTGAGGATAGGTAAGGCGGAGCCCCAATTCGCTTAGGTGGAGAAATCCTTCAAGCCACAACATCAGGAGACAATTCCCTGTCAGTCCCTGGGGGGCTATCAATAAATCTAGATCCCCGAGTTCCGTCCCTTACAAGGACAGTCCACATCTACCCCTAATGTACAACATGCCCTGCACTCTCCCCATTTCCAGGTCCCAACACGTTTCTTTGCAAGCAGGATCATCAGGGGACTAGCTTGTATGGGAGATAAGGTGCTTCAGTGCTACAAATAGAGTTACCACCCTCTATACTAAACTGCAGAGAGTGGTATAGTGAGGGGGCTGCATCATACTATGTATGTGTGGGAGACTGCATTCTACTGTGTGTGTATGTATGTGTATTATTATTATTATTATTATTATAGCGCCATTTATTCCATGGCGCTTTACATATGATGAGGGGTATACATAATAAAAACAAGTACAGTAATCTTAAACAATACTAGTCACGACTGGTACAGTAGGAGAGAGGACCCTGCTCACGAAGGCTCACAATCTACAAGGGATGGGAAAGTATACAAAAGGTGAGGGTAGAGCTGGTCATGCAGTGGTTTGGTCGATCGGTGGTTACTGCAGGTTGTAGGCTTGCCAGAAGAGGTGGGTCTTCAGGTTCCTTTTGAAGGTTTCGATGGTAGGCAAGAGTCTGATATGTTAAACAAAAATGTCCTTAACCCCTTCCCGACATTTGACGTACTATCCCGTCGAGGTGGGGTGGGCCCGTATGACCGCCGACGGGATAGTACGTCATCACCGATCAGCGGCGCTCACGGGGGGAGCGCGGCCGATCGCGGCCGGGTGTCAGCTGCATATCGCAGCTGACATCCGGCACTATGTGCCAGGAGCGGTCACGGACCGCCCCCGGCACATTAACCCCCGGCACACCGCGATCAAACATGATCGCAGTGTACCGGCGGTATAGGGAAGCATCGCGCAGGGAGGGGGCTCCCTGCGGGCTTCCCTGAGACCCCCGGAGCAACGCGATGTGATCGCGTTGCTGCGAGGGTCTCCTACCTCCTTCCTGGCTGCAGGTCCCGGATCCAAGATGGCCGCGGCATCCGGGTCCTGCAGGGAAGGAGGTGGCTTACCGAGTGTCTGCTCAGAGCAGACACTTGGTAAGCCTGCAGCCCTGCACAGCAGATCGTCGATCTGGCAGAGTGCTGTGCACACTGCCAGATCAATGATCTGTGATGTCCCCCCCTGGGACAAAGTAAAAAAGTTAAAAAAAAAAATTTCCACATGTGTAAAAAAAAAAAAAAAAAAAAAATCCTAAATAAATAATAAAAAAAAAATATATATTATTCCCATAAATACATTTCTTTATCTAAATAAAAAAAAACAAAACAATAAAAGTACACATATTTAGTATCGCCGCGTCCGTAACGACCCAACCTATAAAACTGCCCCACTAGTTAACCCCTTCAGTAAACACCGTAAGAAAAAAAAAAAAAAAACGAGGCAAAAAACAACGCTTTATTACCATACCGCCGAACAAAAAGTGGAATAACACGCGATCAAAAAGACTGATATAAATATCCATGGTACCGCTGAAAACGTCATCTTGTCCCGCAAAAAACAAGCCGCCATACAACATTATCAGCAAAAAAATAAAAAAGTTATAGTCCTGAGAATAAAGCGATACGAAAATAATTATTTTTTCTATATTTTAGTTTTTATCGTATAAAAGCGCCAAAACATAAAAAAATGATATAAATGAGATATCGCTGTAATCGTACTGACCCGAAGAATAAAACTGCTTTATCAATTTTACCAAACGCGGAACGGTATAAACGCCTCCCCCAAAAGAAATTCATGAATAGCTGGTTTTTGGTCATTCTGCCTCACAAAAATCGGAATAAAAAGCGATCAAAAACGGTCACGTGTCCGAAAATGTTACCAATAAAAACGTCAACTCGTCCCGCAAAAAACAAGACCTCACATGACTCTGTGGAGCAAAATGTGGAAAAATTATAGGTCTCAAAATGTGGAGACGCAAAAACTTTTTTGCTATAAAAAGCGTCGCTGGTTTCACACTTGCGTTTTTGTCTGCAGCGTTTTTTGCACAAAAAAACGCATGCGTTTTTTCCCTATATTTAACATTGAAAACGCATGCGGTTTTTTTGTACGCGTTTGGTCGCGTTTTCAAACGCATGCGTTTTTTTTCTGCATGCGTTCATTTTCAGAAATACAACCTGCAGTATTTTCTTGCGTTTTTAAGCACATGTGTTTGTTTGCGTTAAAAACGCATGCATTTAAACACACTGAAAAGCCACCCACCACCATCAAGGTGATAAAGGGATCCAAACCCTAACCCTAACTCTACCCCTAACCTCACCCCTAACCGTTTAATGAACATTTTCTGACAGTCATAGTGCCACGTATTTCAGTGCCACGTATTTCAGTGCCACGTATTTCAGTGCCACGTGTTTCAGTGCCACGTATTTCAGTGCCACGTATCACATATTTCAGTGCCACGTATCACGTATTTCAGTGCCACGTATCACGTATTTCAGTGCCACATATTTTAGTACCACGTATTTCAGTGCCACGTATTTCAGTGCCACGTATTTCAGTGCCACGTATTTCAGTGCCACGTATCACGTATTTCAGTGCCACGTATTTCAGTGCCACGTATTTCAGTGCCACGTATTTCAGTGCCACGTATTTCAGTGCCACGTATTTCAGTGCCACGTATCACGTATTTCAGTGCCACGTATTTCAGTGCCACGTATTTCAGTGCCACGTATCACGTATTTCAGTGCCACGTATTTCAGTGCCACGTATTTCAGTGCCACGTATTTCAGTGCCACGTATTTCAGTGCCACGTATTTCAGTGCCACGTATTTCAGTGCCACGTATCACATATTTCAGTGCCACGTATTTCAGTGCCACGTATTTCAGTGCCACGTATTTCAGTGCCACGTATTTCAGTGCCACGTATTTCAGTGCCACGTATTTCAGTGCCACGTATCACGTATTTCAGTGCCACGTGTTTCAGTGCCACGTGTTTAAGTGCCACGTATCACGTATTTCAGTGCCACGTATTTCAGTGCCACGTATTTCAGTGCCACGTATTTCAGTGCCACGTATTTCAGTGCCACGTATTTCAGTGCCACGTATTTCAGTCACGTTTAGGGTTAGGGTTAGGGGTAGGGTTAGGGTTAGGGTTAGGGCTAGGGTTGGAGGTAAAGTTAGGGTTGGGGCTAAAGTTAGGGTTGGGGCTAAAGTTAGGGTTAGGGTTTGGATTACATTTACGTTTGGATTAGGGTTGGGATTAGAATTATGGGTGTGTCAGGGCTAGGGGTGTGGTTAGGGTTACCGTTGGGATTAGGGTTAGGGGTGTGTTTGGGTTAGGGTTTCAGGTAGAATTGGGGAGTTTCCACTGTCCAGGCACATCAGGGGCTCTACAAGCGCGACATGGCGTCCAATCTCAATTCTGCGTTGAAAAAGTAAAACAGTGCTCCTTCCCTTCCGAGCTCTCCCGTGCGCCCAAAAAGGGGTTTACCCCAACATATGTGTTATCAGCGTACTCGGGACAAATTGAACAACAACTTCTGGGGTCCAAGTTCTCTTGTTATCCTTAGGAAAATAAAAATTTGGGGGGCTAAAAATCATTTTTGTGGGAAAAAAAAGATGTTTTATTTTCACGGCTCTGCGTTATAAACTGTAGTGAAACACTTGGGGGTTCAAAGTTCTCACAACACATCTAGATAAGTTCCTTGGGAGGTCTAGTTTCCAATATGGGGTCACTTGTGGGGGGTTTGTACTGTTTGGGTACATCAGGGGCTCTGCAAATGCAACGTGACGCCTGCAGACCAATCCATTTAAGGCTGCATTCCAAATGGCGCTCCTTCCCTTCCGAGCTCTGTCATGCACCCAAACAGTGGTTCCCCCCCACATATGGGGTATCAGCGTACTCAGGACAAATTGGACAACAACTTTTGGGGTCTAATTTATCCTGTTACCCTTGTGAAAATACAAAACTGGGGGCTAAAAAATCATTTTTGTGAAAAAAAAAAAGAATTTTTATTTTCACGGCTTTGCGCTATAAACTTTAGTGAAACACTTGGGGGTTCAAAGTTCTCAAAACACATCTAGATAAGTTCTTTGGGAGGTCTAGTTTCCAATATGGGGTCACTTGTGGGGGGTTTGTACTGTTTGGGTACATCAGGGGCTCTGCAAATGCAACGTGACGGCTGCTGACCAATCCATTTAAGTCTGCATTCCAAATGGCGCTCCTTCCCTTCCGAGCTCTGTCATGCGCCCAAACAGTGGTTCCCCCCCACATATGGGGTATCAGCGTACTCAGGACAAATTGGAAAACAAATTTTGGGGTCCAATTTATTCTGTTACCCTTGTAAAAATACAAAGCTGGGTGCTAAAAAATCATTTTTGAGAAAAAAAATAAAAATTATTTTCACGGCTCTGCGTTATAATCTGTAGTGAAACACTTGGGGGTTCAAAGCTCTCAAAACACATCTAGATAAGTTCCTTAGGGGGTCTACTTTCCAAAATGGTGTCACTTGTAGGGAGTTTCAATGTTTAGGCACATCAGGGGCTCTCCAAACGCAACATGGCGTCCCATCTCAATTCCAGTCAATTTTGCATTGAAAAGTCAAATGGCGCTCCTTCCCTTCCAAGCTCTGCCATGCGCCCAAACAATGGTCTACACCCACATATGGGGTATCAGCGTACTCAGGACAAATTGCACAACATTTTTTGGGGTCCAATTTCTTCTCTTACCCTTGGGAAAATAAAAAATTGGGGGCGAAAAGATCATTTTTCTGAAAAAATATGATTTTTTATTTTTACGGCTCTGCATTATAAACTTCTGTGAAGCACTTGGTGGGTCAAAGTGCTCACCACACATCAAGATAAGTTCCTTAGGGGGTCTACTTTCCAAAATGGTGTCACTTGTAGGGGGTTTCAGTGTTTAGGCACATCAGGGGCTCTCCAAACGCAACATGGCGTCCCATCTCAATTCCAGTCAATTTTGCATTGAAAAGTCAAATGGCGCTCCTTCCCTTCCAAGCTCTGCCATGCGCCCAAACAATGGTTTACACCCACATATGGGGTATCAGCGTACTCAGGACAAATTGCACAACATTTTTTGGGGTCCAATTTCTTCTCTTACCCTTGGGAAAATAAAAAATTGGGGGCAAAAAGATCATTTTTGTGAAAAAATATGATTTTTTATTTTTACGGCTCTGCATTATAAACTTCTGTGAAGCACTTGGTGGGTCAAAGTGCTCACCACACATCTAGATAAGTTCCTTAGGGGGTCTACTTTCCAAAATGGTGTCACTTGTAGGGAGTTTCAATGTTTAGGCACATCAGGGGCTCTCCAAACGCAACATGGCGTCCCATCTCAATTCCAGTCAATTTTGCATTGAAAAGTCAAATGGCGCTCCTTCCCTTCCAAGCTCTGCCATGCGCCCAAACAATGGTTTACACCCACATATGGGGTATCATCGTACTCAGGACAAATTGCACAACATTTTTTGGGGTCCAATTTCTTCTCTTACCCTTGGGAAAATAAAAAATTGGGGGCAAAAAGATCATTTTTGTGAAAAAATATGATTTTTTATTTTTACGGCTCTGCATTATAAACTTCTGTGAAGCACTTGGTGGGTCAAAGTGCTCACCACACATCTAGATAAGTTCCTTAGGGGGTCTACTTTCCAAAATGGTGTCACTTGTAGGGAGTTTCAATGTTTAGGCACATCAGGGGCTCTCCAAACGCAACATGGCGTCCCATCTCAATTCCAGTCAATTTTGCATTGAAAAGTCAAATGGCGCTCCTTCCCTTCCAAGCTCTGCCATGCGCCCAAACAATGGTTTACACCCACATATGGGGTATCATCGTACTCAGGACAAATTGCACAACATTTTTTGGGGTCCAATTTCTTCTCTTACCCTTGGGAAAATAAAAAATTGGGGGCAAAAAGATCATTTTTGTGAAAAAATATGATTTTTTATTTTTACGGCTCTGCATTATAAACTTCTGTGAAGCACTTGGTGGGTCAAAGTGCTCACCACACATCAAGATAAGTTCCTTAGGGGGTCTACTTTCCAAAATGGTGTCACTTGTAGGGGGTTTCAGTGTTTAGGCACATCAGGGGCTCTCCAAACGCAACATGGCGTCCCATCTCAATTCCAGTCAATTTTGCATTGAAAAGTCAAATGGCGCTCCTTTCCTTCCGAGCTCTGCCATACGCCCAAACAGTGGTTTACCCTCACATATGGGGTATCAGCGTACTCAGGACAAATTGTACAACAACTTTGGGGGTCCATTTTCTCCTGTTACCCTTGGTAAAATAAAACAAATTGGAGCTGAAATAAATTGTGTGTGAAAAAAAGTTAAATGCTCATTTTTATTTAAACATTCAAAAAATTCCTGTGAAACACCTGAAGGGTTAATAAACTTCTTGAATGTGGTTTTGAGCACCTTGAGGGGTGCAGTTTTTAGAATGGTGTCACACTTGAGTATTTTCTATCATATAGACCCCTCAAAATGACTTCAAATGAGATGTGGTCCCTAAAAAAAAATGGTGTTGTAAAAATGAGAAATTGCTGGTCAACTTTTAACCCTTATAACTCCGTCACAAAAAAAAATTTTGGTTCCAAAATTGTACTGATGTAAAGTAGACATGTGGGAAATGTTACTTATTAAGTATTTTGCGTGACATATGTCTGTGATTTAAGGGCATAAAAATTCAAAGTTGGAAAATTGCGAAATTTTCAAAATTTTCGCCAAATATTCGTTTTTTTCACAAATAAATGCAAGTTATATCGAATAAATTTTACCACTAACATGAAGTACAATATGTCACGAGAAAACAATGTCAGAATCGCCAAGATCCGTCAAAGCGTTCCAGAGTTATAGCCTCATAAAGGGACAGTGGTCAGAATTGTAAAAATTGGCCCGGTCATTAACGTGCAAACCACCCTTGGGGGTGAAGGGGTTAAACATAGTATTGCTAATTAAAGGGTTCCTCCACCAGGATAGGAAATCCCACAAATAGCATATAGGGGGTGTGAGAAGCTTACACTAACCCAAAAGATACTTAGTATCAGAACACACCACTGACAAGGCAATATAAGAAGATAACAAATTTTTATTGAAAATACACACATATTAAAAAGAGTAATAACATTCAATAAACAGTAAGAGGAAGGATGATACCCAAGTAAAGTGCACAAAAGTCAGAGACATAAGGTAAAGAATATCACAGGTTATGGGAATAAAGTCGATATCCATGATCCACCAAATTCATGGGGGCATGCATAATAAGTTAAATAACCATTTCTTAAACCACAATCCAAAGTGCAAGTGCATAAAGGGTTAATAATTACCGACACATACCCATAAAGTCCACCTGTCCTCAGTCCCAGAAAGAGCCCCGACGCGCGTTTCGCGTTCTTGCTTTATCAAGGGGTAGAAATTTGTGCGTGCCATGTCTCTACTGAGCCCCAGTTAATAAAGCTCACTCATTATCGCAGCCGCTAATGCCGCGTCGCACATGGCACCGCCGCCCCCGGGTCCCAGGTGCATCTGTTTCCGGCACTCACAGTCGGCGTGCGGGGAGGAAATCCTCCATGACGTCACATCCGCACAGCCGACGGTAAAGAGACCTTCAACAAAATGGTGGTTCCCGGGTGCCTACGTGTCGCCATATTGTTGCGGTCAGATTTTAGTACCATGGAGCAATAAATAAGAAGAAAGAAAAAAAACAGCCATTACACTGACAGCTATCGCCCAAAGCTGAAGCGGTAAGAAATGCAATATATAAGGAAAAGAAGGGAAAATATATATAATAGAATATACCACCACCACACAAAGAAGCAGTATATAATATAAACATAATAACAAATATATGTCACATGTCCAGAGATCACATCATAGCCAATCATAGATCACGGAGAGAAAAGAGAACATAATGAGAATACCGTCATCACATATCACCACAAGAAATACCGTAATACATATAAGTTCTCAAAAAGGGGATCCTGCGCCCATTATCTCCAGATCACCAAACTTCTGAGTGATATTCTTATGTCTCAATATAATGCAGTGGGCCAATAGATGTCATAGGCTGTAGAGTAACAAATGCTTTAAGCTGAGGCATTTATTGTAGAACGATTGTTCAGATTATTACTAGAACAGAGATATAAAAAAACAACATACAATTACATAAACGAAGACATGGACATATAAGGTTAAAAAGCAGAGATCTATAAAAATGGAACAAAACTTAATTTCTTCAAGTTCTACAGTCCACCTAGTTTCGGTTTGTTCCAATAGTTGTTTTAAATTACCCCCTCTTATCCCCCCATGAATCCTATCAATGCCTCTAAGCTTGAGGCCACGGGGGTCAGAATTATGATGCAATAGAAAGTGTTTAGGTAATGTTTTTAATGTCGAAATATCTTCCACCCCCTTCGCAGCTGAGATGTCCCTCACATGCTCTCTCACTCCAATACGCAGCTCCCTCGTTGTCAGACCAATATAAATTTTAGGGCAAGGACATTGTGCAAAATATACAACGTATGAGGTAGTACAAGATATATAATGGACAATATTATATTCATGTGTCCCAGCAGCGTTTTTAAACGTCTTAGCTCTCACAATGTTGGATAAATTGCACGCCATGCAGTTTCCGCATGGGAAACAACCCCATCTTTGTTTGGGGTTTCCAAAAAAACTTTTTTGTGGAGCCACGTAGTGACTCCTGACTAGTTGGTCCTTCAAATTTTTGCTCCTTCGTGCAGTGATAAGAGGTTTTATTGAAATTTCCTTTTTTAATATGGGGTCAGTTTGAAGAACAGGCCAATGCTTGGTTAAAATCTGGCGCATAGTGTCCCACTGACAGTTAAAAGTAGATATAAATCTAGTTTGGGTATCACATTTGCTAATCGGAGCGTCAGATTTGTAGAGTAATTTCTGACGCGGGGTATATTTAGCACGGTGATAACCGTGCTTGATGTTTCTTTGACTATACCCTCTGTCATGTCCCACGACTTGAGAAATCATTTAATGTTTGCATTGTTTGTGTTCCATCCTTTCTTTCTAGGCAGAAGTTTGCCTTTCCCTTTATTTTGTCCCAACTCTCTCACTGTAGTCCTGTGATGTATGTTTGTTCACGCCCTTATTCTCCATTTTGTCATCATCCCCATATCTGTATGCATCCTATTACATGTCCTCTGTTGAATATTCCTTTTTACCTGCTACTTTCATCATAATACAAGAATTTTGGTTAAAGCAATCCTCTTTTCCTGGAGTCTTCTTACATGAGAACGTGGCTGAGTTAAGCTATCTGATAAATCGGTATGAACGTGAGTACAGGTCAATACGGAAGCGCCCAAAAGAATAGGTCTATCCAGGCACCACTGCGTTCTACATACCCATGAGTCAGAATAGTAAAAAGGAATAGCCTGCCTTCAGAGACAGTAACTCAAGGTCTGTGCTGAACCTCAGTGGAAAAGGACATTTCCCAGATACACAGTAACCCAGTTCCCAGCCAGACCCCAGTGTGCATAGAAGCACACACTGCAGATAAACAGTGAGAAGTATAACCCTCATCATCCACTCTTCCTGCCTGCAAGCAAATCATGTCTGAAGCAAGGAATACAATGTCCCTACCAGACTTACAAACACAGGACAGAGACCCAGATCCCCATCCACCAGCTAGTGAAAGAGGAAAACGTACAGTTAAACCTACATGGAAAGTCATGGAGAATTTAGAGACTGAAAAATGTGTTGTATATAGTGATGTGTCTTCACTGTGGGAGAAAGTGCTGAGTCACATAGACACTGTATCAAGGCCTGCTTCTCATGAGTTACCACTTGAGGGAGCCCTAGAACAATTATGCACAGCATACCAAAGGTATATGGAGAAGACTGACCAATACATTATTCTCCTGAAGAAACTGAATTTGCCAGAGACTTTAAAAGAATTGCAAAGTTTCCAGCAGCTTAATTCTGAAAGGGACTGCACCGTACGCGACATTAAGACAAAGATAGAGGCTAAAATTGCACGGACACCAGATGCATCATCTCGCTCATCCAAATCGTCTAAGCACTCAAAACGCTCATCTAGGTCAAGTTCATCAAAATATTCCACTCTCAGCCAGCAGCTTATAAGGGCACGTGCTAAGGCAGAAACGTCTAAGATACAAGCAGCCTTTGCGCAAAAGAGAGCAGAAATGGATGCAGCCACAGCACAAAAGAGAGCAGAAATAGAAGCAGCCAGAGCAGAAATGGATGCAGCCACAGCACAAAAGAGAGCAGAAATGGATGCGGATGCAGCACGCAAGGAAGCTCTGGAGAAGGAATGTGAGCACGCAACAGCCATGGCGGAGTTAAGGATCCTGGAGCGAGCTATCAGTGGGAGTCAAAGAGACAGCATCAGTTTGTGTGAAGTGGAGGCGGAGGACCCTATTGAACGCACAAGAGACTACGTGCTAAGCCAAAATGGCGAACCGCAGATCATCACTAACACTTCTGATGGCGTTCATGCTTCTCCAGGACACCAGGATGCCGATCAACTTACAGAACCCTACACTCAAGGTCAGTACAATGCTCCCAAACTTGAACTTCCTTCGTATTCCAGTATGCGCCAAGACCCTGCATCTCATCAAACTCCACAGGCTATTATCTACACGCAACCCAATATACCGGCAGGTCATTATACTCTCGACAACCGCACAGTGCCAGCTCCGCATGTAGCAGAGACTATACCCACCAAACCGGTTGCTGGACTAAATGCATATGCCACTCCATACTTACCCACGTTTCAAGTCCAAGACGTCTCCACTCCTATGTACAACACCGCTCAGCCCACATTCGTGCATCCTAAGTCAGAAAGAACAGACATGTCCGACTTCGCAAGGTACATGATTCGCCGCGAACTTACTAAAACCGGTCTCACAAGGTTTGACGACCAACCTGAAAATTACAGAGGTTGGAAAAATGCCTTTAGAACCGTAACTAGTGACCTCGGCATCACTGCTGCCGAAGAGCTGGACCTGCTAATCAGATGGCTAGGACCACAATCCACCGAGCGTGTCAAGAGACTCAGGTCTGTACATATCAGTAATCCAACGGCTGGTCTCATGGCTGCATGGGAAAGACTAGAGAAAAACTTTGGCAGTCCAGAAGCCATAGAGGACGCACTGTTCAAGCGATTACAGAGTTTTCCAAAGATATCAAGCAAGGACAGTTCAAAGTTCCTAGAGCTCAGTGACTTGCTGTTAGAGCTCCAGCTGGCCAAGGCAGACACCCACCTACCTGGCCTCAGCTACCTGGACACTGCTCGTGGAGTAAATCCCATTATCTCCAAGCTACCGTACAACGTGCAAGAAAGGTGGACTACACTAGGGTCAAAATACAAGAAAGACCATCAAGTGTCATTTCCTCCATTCTCCTACTTCTGTGAGTTTATAAAAGACGTGGCAGAGCGCAAGAACGACCCAAGCTTTTCTTACCAAGAATCCAGTGGCCCAGCTTCACCTCCTTCTAAATACGTCAGCGCACGCTCGAACGACAGAAACCGCAGAGGTCCAGTGTCAGTGAAGAAGACGGATATTCTTCCCTTACCAACACCAGCCCCAGACAAGAGTAACAAAGGTGAAAAGATAGAGAACCCAAATCGTGAATGTCCCATCCACAAGAAGCCACATCCCTTAAAAAAGTGCATCGGCTTCAGGAAGAAACCGCTCCAAGAACGCAAGGAGCTTCTAAAGAAGTTCGGGGTATGCTACAGATGTTGTGCTTCTACTGAACACCTTGCTAAAGACTGTAAAACTACAATTAAGTGCATGGAGTGTGACAGTGAGGACCACGTACAAGCACTCCACCCATTCCGTCCTGACTCTACACTTACTCCTTCCCCCACCACGAGCCATGGCGGGGAGGACGCAGCTCAAACTGCAAGCCATACCACAATATCTTCTTCATGCACAGAAGTCTGCGGAGAAGACCTCTGGGACAAGTCCTGTGCGAAGATTTGCCTGGTGAACGTATATCCCAACGGTCACCCAGAGAAAGCCGTGAAGGTGTACGTCCTTCTGGATGATCAGAGCAACCGATCACTTGCAAGGTCAGAACTCTTTGATATGTTTAACTTAAAGGGAAATGCCTACCCTTACACCTTAGGTACCTGCAGTGGTGTTACAGAGGTTTATGGGAGAAGGGCCAGTGGTCTTACAGCGACATCTCTCGAGAACACCGTCGAGATACCGTTACCTACACTGGTCGAGTGCAACCAGATTCCATCCAATCGAGAAGAGATCCCAACGCCAGAGGCTGCTCTTCATCACCAACATCTCAAGGGGATAGCAAACAAGATACCAGCCCTCAACAACAGTGCAGATATCCTGATTCTGCTAGGCAGAGACATCCTCCGGCTGCACAAGGTGCGTCAGCAAATTAATGGACCACACGATGCACCATTTGCCCAACGCTTAGATCTAGGCTGGGTAATCATAGGCAATGTTTGCATACACAAGATGAAGAGACCTAACAACATCTCCTCTTACAAGACACACATTTTGTCAAATGGTCGCAGCACCCATTTCCAACCATGCCCACATCACTACTGGGTGAAAGAGAAAGTGAGCAACACCAAGTGGCAACAGGAATCCTTCAACAACATGAACACACTCCAGTCCTGGGAAGAAAACCTCGGGTCATCAGTGTTCGATTCCACAAGTAATGACAACAAGTTGGCACCCACAAGGGAAGATAAAGAATTTATAAAGGTTATGGATAAAGAATTTGTTCAAGACGACTCCAACAGTTGGGTAGCTCCTTTACCCTTTCGTTTCCCAAGAGTGAGGTTGCCGAACAACCTGCAGCAAGCAACTGCAAGGTTCTCATCCTTAAAGCGTACCCTAAAGAGGAAACCAGAGATGGAGAAGCATTTCATTGACTTTATGCAGAACATCTTTGACAGAAATCATGCTGAACCTGCGCCACCACTGAGGGAGGGAGAAGAATGTTGGTATCTTCCATCCTTTGGTGTCTATCACCCTCGCAAGCCTAATCAGATCAGAGTGGTGTTTGACTCCAGTGCTCAGTTTGAAGGCCTCTCTCTCAATAACCTGCTCCTAACTGGGCCCAACCTGAACAACAGCCTCCTTGGAGTATTGATCCGCTTCAGACAAGAACCTGTTGCCATAATGGCCGACATTCAGCAGATGTTTCATTGCTTCATTGTGAAAGAAGACAACAGAAACTATCTTAGGTTCCTATGGCACAAGGACAACAACGTCAACAATCAGGTCATAGACTACCGGATGAAGGTCCATGTCTTCGGCAACAGTCCCTCACCTGCTGTGGCGATCTATGGACTGAGACGGACAGCCCAGGAAGGTGAGAGAGAATACGGTTCCGATGCTCGGCAATTTGTAGAGAAGAACTTCTACGTGGACGATGGGCTCAAGTCCTTGCCCACAAGCGAAGATGCAATTGACCTACTCTCCAGAACACAGGAAATGCTATCCACATCAAACCTCAGACTCCACAAGATTATCTCTAACAGTCAAGAGGTAATGAACGCGTTTCCATCTGAGGACCATGCCACAAACCTAAAGGACCTCAACTTGGGTTCCGATGTTCCTCCAACACAGCGCAGCCTTGGTCTACTGTGGGATATCAAACGGGACACCTTCACTTTCCAAGTGTCACCCTATGACAAACCCTTTACCAAACGAGGAGTCCTATCTGTCATAAATAGCATCTATGATCCTCTCGGGTTTGTAGCACCCATCACTATTCAAGGCAAGATACTGTTAAGACAGCTTACGGCCGAGAACACGGATTGGGACACCCCGCTCCCAACTCAGAAACAGCAAAGGTGGGAGGCGTGGAAGAAGTCTCTGAAGTTCTTAGCGCAACTCCAAGTCCCACGTTGTTATTCTCCAAGATCACCTTTGACTGCAATCAGAAGAGAAGTCCATATTTTCTCTGACGCATCTACAGAAGCCATAGCCGCAGTAGCTTATCTGATGACCTTAGGAGCTAACAAGGTACACTGTGGTTTCATCCTGGGTAAAGCCAAATTAACTCCAAAGCCTGCACACTCTGTACCCAGACTCGAGCTTTGCGCTGCGGTATTGGCAGTAGAAATTGCTGAAGTTGTACAAGACGTAATGAACGCGTTTCCATCTGAGGACCACGCCACAAACCTAAAGGACCTCAACTTGGGTTCTGATATTTCTCCAGCCACACTTCTCACACAGAAGATTGGAGCTGCTACAGTTCCACCTGGGAACTTCGATAACAAGGACATTTACAGACGTCAGTGGAGGCAAGTACAACACCTGGCTAACGTGTTTTGGCATCGATGGAAGACCAAATATTTACACTTGCTTCAAAACCGTCACAAATGGCAGACGCCCAGTCCCAATATCCAAGAAGAAGACCTTGTTCTCTTAAAGGACAAAGAGGCTCATCGTAATGACTAGCCAATGGGACTTATCACCAAGGTCCTACCCAGTGAGGACGGAAAGACTCGTAAGGTAGAAGTTAAGGTGACAAAAGGGGGCTCTACCCGAACCTTCTTCCGCCCGGTCACTGAACTCGTGTTGCTTCTACGAAAGGAGGACATCACATGAACTGAACATGCTCCTGGACGTTGTTCACGGCGGGGAGCATTCCTCCTCATTCCCCAGTTATTGAATGTTGACATTTTCCATTGGATTGAACCCTTAACATTCCCATTGGATTCTGGGTTGGTGGAAGAGTTTGCATGTTTGCGGCTTCCCCAATCTGAAGATGGGTTTTATATACTTGAACTTATCTTTCGGTGTGATCTACGGGTCAACAACAACAACGAGTTGGACTTAAAAATCTTTTATGTTTTATTATTGCATGCACGTTTTCTTCCTCTTGTTTTTTCAGGTTCGAACGACTTCGAAAAATTACGGACATCGTGAAATCCAAGGATTTCAGACGGGGAGTGTCATGTCCCACGACTTGAGAAATCATTTAATGTTTGCATTGTTTGTGTTCCATCCTTTCTTTCTAGGCAGAAGTTTGCCTTTCCCTTTATTTTGTCCCAACTCTCTCACTGTAGTCCTGTGATGTATGTTTGTTCACGCCCTTATTCTCCATTTTGTCATCATCCCCATATCTGTATGCATCCTATTACATGTCCTCTGTTGAATATTCCTTTTTACCTGCTACTTTCATCATAATACAAGAATTTTGGTTAAAGCAATCCTCTTTTCCTGGAGTCTTCTTACATGAGAACGTGGCTGAGTTAAGCTATCTGATAAATCGGTATGAACGTGAGTACAGGTCAATACGGAAGCGCCCAAAAGAATAGGTCTATCCAGGCACCACTGCGTTCTACATACCCATGAGTCAGAATACCCTCTTTCCAGAAAACGGTTCCTCAAATCCTTGGCCTGCTCCTCAAACCTATCCACCGTGGAGCAGATACGTTTGGCCCTGAGAAACTTGCCAGTGGGAATAGCTTTAATAGTCGAAAAAGCATGTCCTGAGGAGGCATGAAGAAAAGAATTGACAGAGGTTTCTTTCCTGAAAATGTCAGTATGCACAGACCCCAATTCGTCGACTGATAATGCAATATCTAAAAATTCGATCTTGCGTCCATGCCATTTATATGACAGCCGAATGTTATAAGAATTATTATTCAAAGTTGACATGAATTTCTCCAGCTCAGGGACCGGTCCCAGCCAAGAGTCTGATATGTTGTAGAGAGTTCCAGAGTAGGGGTGATGCGCAAGAGAAATCTTGTATGCGATTGTGGGAAGAGGAGATAAGAGGGGAGTAGAGAAGGAGATCTTGTGAGGATCGGAGGTTGCGTGCAGGTAAGTACCGGGAGATGAGGTCACAGATGTATGGAGGAGACAGGTTGCGGATGGCTTTGTATGTCATGGTTAGGGTTTTGTACTGGAGTCTCTGGGCAATGGGGAGCCAGTGAAGGGATTGTCAGAGGGGAGAGGCCGGGGAATAGCGGGGGGACAGGAGGATTAGTCGGGCAGCAGAGTTTATAATAGATTGGAGGGGTGCGAGAGTGTTAGAGGGGAGGCCACAGAGCAGGAGGTTACAGTAGTCGAGGCAGGAGATGATGAGGGCATGGACTACGGTTTTTGCAGATTCTTGGTTTAGGAATGTACAGATCCGGGAAATATTTTTGAGTTGAAGGCGGCAGGAAGTGGAAAGGGCTTGTATATGTGGTTTGAAGGAGAGATCAGTGTCAAGGATTACCCCGAGGCAGCGAGCTTGTGGGACTGGGGAGAGTGGGCAGCCGTTTACTGTAATAGATAGGTTCGTTGGGGGGGGTCGCGTGAGATGGGGGAAAGATGATGAATTCTGTTTTGTCCATATTAAGTTTTAGAAATCTAGAGGCGAAGAAGGATGAAATAGCGGACAGACATTGAGGGATTCTGGTTAGTAGAGTGGTGATATCTGGTCCAGAGATGTAGATCTAGATGTGTATGCATTATACTGTGTGTGGGGGCTACATTATACTGTATATGTGTGTGGGAGGGACTGTGTGAGTGGGGGGCGGCATTATACTCTGGGGTCTATTATACTGAGGGGGCTGCATTATACTGTGTGTGAGTGGGGGGCGGCATTATACTCTGGGGTCTATTATTCTCTGGGGGGGCTGCAGTATACTCTTAGGAGGTTTCATTATACTATGAGGGGGCTGCAATATACTCTGAGGGTCTACACTATACTCTATGAGGGAACTACATTATACTTTGTGTGTGAGACTGCACTATACTCTGAGGGGGGCTGCATTCTAATCTATCAAGCAACATGGGGAGTGCATTATACTATATGTACTATATGGGATCTGCATTACACTGTATTGAGGACTATCTGTCCCCATCATTCTTCCTCAGCCCGTGTAAAGAAACTTGGGAACAAGCTTTGAACGACTTCAGCATTGTCGATCGCGCGCGTTTAATGGCCTGAACTCAGCGCATGTAAATAAAACCAAAATGTTTTTTTGTGATTGTGCAATATGTGAGTATTTGGGGCCCCACTTTAAAGTTTTGCCCAGGGCCCCACTTTGTCTAAAACCGGCCCAGACAGCATCACCTACCCTTCAAACCTAGCTGCATTACAAGTCACTTTGGACAGGGGGATCTCGTGTCATCAAATGATTTTGGAGAATTTCAGACTTTAATGAAAGTTCCCACATTACGACACCAAACTGAGGCCTTAAAAACAGTGAATAATTTATACAAATTAGAGATTTCCATAATATTTCAGTATACAATAAAAATACATTAATTAATCTATCGCTTACTTTTCAATTTATACTATATACAGTACTGTGCAAAAGTTTTAGGCAAGTGCAGAAAGAATGCTGAAAAGTAAGAATGATTTCCATAAAATAAATATTTATTACTTATATTTTTGAAAAGTAAATGAGTAAAAGAGAAATCTAAATCAAATCAATATTTGGTGTGACCACTAGTGATGAGTGAATGTAACACTCATTTTAATATGCTCGTGTGCTAACAGTGTCTTCGGCGTGCTCCAAAAATATGTTTGAGTCCCCGCAACTGCATGTCTCGCAGCTGTTTGCCAGCCACAAGACATGCAGGGATTGCCTAACAAAACGCAATTCCTACATGTGTTGCGACTGTTAAGCAGGCGCAAGACATGCTGCCGGCCAAAGACACTATTAGCACACGAGCATGGTCGGATAACACCTTATCTGAGCATGTTCGCTGATCACTAGTGACCAACCTTCTCCTTCATCAGTTTTTCTCGGTCACTTGTACACAGTTTTTAAAGGCACTTGGCAGGGAGGTTGTACCAAACATCTTGGAGACCTAACCACAAATATTCTGTGTATTATGCCTGTGCAAATCCTTCTGTATCTTCCTGTAATCCCAGACAGACTGGATGATGATGAGATCAGGGCTCTGTGGGGCCAAATCATCACTTCCAGGAATCCTTGTCCTTCTTTACGATGAGAATAGTTCTTTAGGACAGAAGGGATACAAGGATTTGCGTAACCATAAAAAAGTATAAAAAGAAGAAAAGAAGATGATGAAAGATGAAAGATGTGATTAAAAATCATGGTTATTCCACAAAATATTGATTTCTGAACTCTTCCTGAGTTAAAAAATTAGTATTGTTGTTTCTAAATGATCATTAACTTGTTTTCTTTGCCTTATTTGAGGTCTGAAAGCACCTGGTTGTTTTTTTTTATTTTGACTATTTCTCCTTTTCAGAAAAAAAAAACAAAATTTATTGCTTATAAATTCGGAGACATGTTGTCAAAAGTTTATAGAATAAAAGAACAATTTACATTTTACTCAAAAATATACCTATAAAGAGAAAAATCAGACAAACTGAACATTTTGCAGTGGTCTCTTAATTTTTGCCGGAGCTGTATATACATACCAGGGCAAAGTTGTAATAAATGCATATATCTTCATCGACGATTGTTAATTGTGTGACATAACAGATGCTGATCACAGACGTCAGCAAGACCTCTACAATGTATGTCTGTAATCTAATGTCGTTCACTTGCTGGTAGGTCATGACTTCCAGCTTCATCCCTAATGAGTCATGAAAGTCGGATAAAGAATAAAATGAGATTAGGTCATCATTAAACGTAGTCATGGTAATTAATCTATTATTACTATCCTCAGCCTTCGCTTTTTCATGATTATAAAAACAGAAGGAGGAAACAAAGACAAAAATACACAAAGGGATTAGGGTAAATAATGATACTTGTCCTGCTGTGTGTTCCTACAGGGATGTTCTTAGACGGCCTTGTTTTCATAGTGCAGATTTTACTTAGGTGCACCATAAAAGAAAAAGTACCGTATATACTCGAGTATAAGCCGACCAGAGTATAAGCCGACCCCCCTAATTTTGCCACAAAAAACTGGGAAAACTTATTGACTCGAGTATAAGCCTAGGGTGGAAAATGCAGCAGCTACCGGTGAATTTAAAAAATAAAAATAGATGCTCCATACCGTTCATTATGGCCCCATAGCTGTGCCATATAGTGCTCTGCACCGTTCATTATTGCCCCATAGCTGTACCATAGAAAGCTGTGCCATATAGTGCTCTGCACCGTTCATTATTGCCCCATAGCTGTACCATAGAAAGCTGTGCCATATAGTGCTCTGCACCGTTCATTATTGCCCCATAGCTGTGCCATAGAAAGCTGTGCCATATAGTTCTCTGCACCGTTCATTATTGCCCCAAAGCTGTGCCATATAGTGCTCTGCACCGTTCATTATTGCCCCATAGCTGTGCCATATAGTGCTCTGCACCGTTCATTATTGCCCCATAGCTGTGCCATATAGTGCTCTGCACCGTTCATTATTGCCCCATAGATGTACCATAGAAAGCTGTGCCATTGCTGCTGCTGCTGCTGCTGCAATAAAAAAAAATGACATACTCACCTCTCTTGCTTGCAGCTCCTCAGCGTCCCGTCCCGGCGTCTCTCTGCACTGACTGATCAGGCAGAGGGTGGCGCGCACACTAGTACGTCATCGCGCCCTCTGACCTGCACAGTCAGTGCGGAGAGACGCCGGGAAGATGGAGCGGCGCCCGGCGTGTGGAACGCCGACAGGTGAATATGTAATACTTACCTGCTCCCGGCGTCTCGCTCCTTCCCCCGGACAGCTGGTCTTCGGTGCCGCAGCCTCTTCCTCTATCAGCGGTCACCGTTACCGCTCATTAGAGAAATGAATATGCGGCTCCGCCCCTATGGGAGTGGAGTCCATATTCATTTCTCTAATGAGCGGTCCCACGTGACCGCTGAACAGGGGAAGAGCTGCGGCACCCGGAGACCGTGGGACTGCAGGGACAGCGCCAGGAGCCCCGGGAGCAGGTAAGTATGCCTCAGCGCCTTCTCCCCCTCACCCGCCGACCGTGACTCGAGTATAAGCCGAGAGGGGCACTTTCAGCCCAAAACTTTGGGCTGAAAATCTCGGCTTATACTCGAGTATATACGGTATAAAGATTTAGTCTTAGATACAATTATAGTTTTGCCCTTTTTTTTCTTTTCCCTTCCCCTTATTCCTTTTCTATATCTCAATACACATAGTCGTATGAGTGCTTGTTTTTCTTTGAGACGAATCGCAATATTGAATATCACCATTCATTCATTTTACCATTTCATGCACTGAAAATTGTGGTGAAATGGTGAAAATAAACTGCAAATCTTTATTTTTGTGGGGTTTGTTTTGAATACTTTGATTCTATGGTACAAATAGGATGATGCAAAACTTATGGTTTTTAGTGGTTAAATAAATGTTTAGAACATTTTAAAAATAAAATCGTTTATGTCGCTATTTTCTGAAACAGAACACTTATGTGAAGGACACCCGGTTCCTCCTGGAGCGCCCCCACGTTAAGGGCAATGGGGTACTCAGTACCGGGTCTGTCTCTCGGTTCTGGGGATGTCACGGTGGCCCGACCTGGTCCGTGGCCCTTCTGAGGGACGTCCAATTAAATGTGAAGTTTGTCTGGTGTTTGTGACGCCACCTGTGGTACTCGGTCAGGGTGACCGACGCTGCTTAGGGGTCCGCTGGGGCGATGGAATGGCAGCTAGATGGTATACCTTCCCACAGGTGAAGTATGTCCCCAGGGCTTCCCAGATGTGTAGGTGGTGATGGTGGACGATGTAAGGCGCAATGAATAACGAGGACACAAAGGCTGCAGTCTCTTTACCTTTTACTGAAGACTTCAGCGTCCACAGTCCAGAGTACCATTCACAGGGCAGGCAGAGTCCGGCCGGTCCGAAGGCATATCCAGAGTTCTCTTAACCAGGTGGAAATCAGTAGCCTTCCTACTAGCGCCTGTGTGTTGTAGTACCTCCCTGCTGAGCACCACGGGATAGTCCTCACAACTTTCGTAGATGTTTCTGATGTTCTCTCTCTCTCTGTCCCCCAGATGGTATGGATAGAACAACCCGTATGACTGGGATAGCCTGGGGCTTGTTTGTAGGGACCCTAGAGACACCCCGACCCCCACAATTTGCCACCGTGTCTTCTTAGGTATTAAGGTCGGGCAGCCAACTTGGAATTGACTGTCCTGCCGGTCTCTGAAGTAATGCGTAGAGTCAATTACTCCCTCGGTGTTCCGGCCACCGGCTACGTGCCTCAGAAGGAGACTGCCGATCTTGGGGCAGGACTCCTCCTGGTATTATCTCCTTGTGCTGTGACTTCGTTTCTCACTCTCCACAATACACTTCGCTTCGTGTCCTTTCTTAGGATGCTGCCGCAGGTGGGGCAGGCGCAGCTCCATAGCTATCTATCTCGTGCTAGGCCTCTGTCAGGATCCCACCCCTGACAGGGACCCTCTGTCTGCAGCTCAGATGTTCCTCCTGCTCCCCCTGTCTGCCTGACAGGTCCTCTCTGGGTCAAACCCAGGTATCTTCTGACTCACTTCCTATCCAACCCACCAGTTTTACCCGTGTGTGAGGAGTGCCCTAATAGATAGAAGCAAGGCTCCCCCTGGTGGACTGGAGTGTGAAGTGTGGTGTGTGACTTGTGATACCTGGCAAGGTGAACTCCTTTAGTACCATCAGACGTAATATCACTCCCCCTGGTGGAAGAGCGACATTACTGCAACGACCAGGACTCTGGGGTGCTGCACTCCCACGTCACCAATCTGTGATGTCACGTAACTAGTGTTGAGCATTCCGATACTGCAAGTATCGGGTATCGGCCGATACTTGCTGTATCGGAATTTCCGATACCGAGATCCGATACTTTTGTGGTATCGGGTATCGGGTATCGCAACAACATTAATGTAATAATGTGTAAAAAAGAGAATTAAAATAAAAAATATCGCTATACTCACCTGTCCGACGCAGCCGGGACCTCAGCGAGGGAACCGGCAGCGTTGTTTGTTTAAATTTCGCGCTTTTACTTGGTTACGTGAAGTCCCGGCTTGTGATTGGTCAGGGCGGCCATGTTGCTGGGACGCGGACCAATCACAGCAAGCCGTGACGAAATTACGTCACGGCTTGCTGTGATTGGTCCGCGTCCCGGCAACATGGCCGCCATTAACCAATCACAAGCCGTGACGTCACGGGAGGCTGGACATGCGCGTATTTTGAAAAGCGCGCGTGTCCAGCCTCCAGTGACGTCCCGGCAACATGGCCGCCATTAACCAATCACAAGCCGGGACGTCACTGGAGGCTGGACACGCGCGCTTTTCAAAATACGCGCATGTCCAGCCTCCCGTGACGTCACGGCTTGTGATTGGTTAATGGCGGCCATGTTGCCGGGACGCGGACCAATCACAGCAAGCCGTGACGTAATTTCGTCACGGCTTGCTGTGATTGGTCCGCGTCCCGGCAACATGGCCGCCCTGACCAATCACAAGCCGGGACCTCACGTAACCAAGTAAAAGCGCGAATTTTAAACAAACAACGCTGCCGGTTCCCTCGCTGAGGTCCCGGCTGCGTCGGACAGGTGAGTATAGCGATATTTTTTATTTTAATTCTTTCTTTTACACATTAATATGGTTCCCAGGGCCTGAAGGAGAGTTTCCTCTCCTTCAGACCCTGGGAACCATCAGGAATACCGTCCGATACCTGAGTCCCATTGACTTGTATTGGTATCGGTATCGGATTGGATCCGATACTTTGCCGGTATCGGCCGATACTTTCCGATACCGATACTTTCAAGTATCGGACGGTATCGCTCAACACTACACGTAACTACACAGACACAGCTCTCCGGTGCCCCCTTTGTCTCTCAGGTCATTAAGGGAACTGCACCTAGAGCAAATGACCGCCGGTGAGACTGCCCTGTTACCCACGCTGGGTATTCTAAGATTCGCAATCAGAGTAAAAGGATCAGCCCAAAATTAATTTATGATTTAATTGCCTTAAAGGGTGCACTAGGTAATTACAAGAAATATACAATAAAAATATATCAAGAGTTACAGTCAGAGTAAAATATAACAATCATAAGACAAGGCTTAGAGGTATAAAGCTGAAGGTCAATTTACCAGGTTGTAGGCTGCTTGTGGAAGGCAGGGGGCTCAGCGTTCCGCAGGTCCAAGACTTAGTTGCCGGGCAGCCCCCAGAAACCGTGTGCTTGCTCCCCTCTGGCTGGCATACCCTCTCCCTTAGTTCCTTAGTTAGTCATCTTCCTCTGTTCAGTGTGTGTCACTCTCCAAGTGTCCTCAGCTCTTAAACCGTCTGTGTCCCTCCCCCCTGTAACTGGGTGGGCTAGCAATCTCCACCCCTCAGCTTCCCTGCAAGATTTATTCCAATATCTAATAAATGGGATAACTGCTCTCAGGGTGATCGGATCAATACATGGGCGGTACCAGCGCATGAGGTTTGTTCTGCCAGTCGTATAGGGATCAAACCTGGACCCATTCGGTCACGGTGGGAGGCTGATCTCTATATCTCAGGTTCCAGAACTCCCGTGGACCCGGGAGTTGCATTGTCAGATGCGCAATTTCTTCAGGGCCAAGAGGATATTTTTTTTGAGCCTGTACCTCGGACGACGTGTCTATAATTCATAATTTCATGGCGGAGACGGTCCGGCTGGGCAGATAATAGACTTAGGCTCCTGGAGCCACCTGACATGCATGCTTTAATTGAGACCCCAAGCACTTCCAAGCCCCCAACTGGTGTGGCTTCCTCACTCAAGCTCTGAAGTGCTATCTGCCTGCTACACTGTGCTCAGTCCATTACCATACTAAAAGGAACTTTATTCAGCTAGGGGAAAAGGGTGGGGGCCAGGAGCGCTCATCCCTGCAGATGTGTGACCAGGTGAATTGATAGGAGACAAAATGGAGTCACGCCAATCTCTGTTAGTATGCCCCGTATCCAAGATGGCAGCTGCTCCCTCATCACAACTTATTTTTCAATTTTTTGTGCACCGTTTTCCCTTTTTTTGTTGATACAATTTTGGGCAACGTACTACTTTTTGATCACTTTTTGTTATATTTTAGGGAATACGTCTTGCTACTTAAAAACAGCAGTTCTGGAGTTTCAATTTTTTTTTTCTTTTACAGTTTTCTGTACAAGTTACGGTAAATCATTTTATATTTTGCGATATCAGACTGGAACAGGCAAGAGAGTGCCAAATATGTTTAGTTATACCTTTATTTTTTAACCTACAAAAACCTGCTCCATGCTCTGGTTGCGACTCACAGTTGTGCCAAGGAGGTAAGGTGCCTCAAACTGGAAAAACTAGGGGACAGATATAACTCTATTTTAGAAACTAAGCCAAGTTTTTCTACTCGTAAACATGCAATCTAATCTACAGGCAACATAACATTTTCTGGATAGGACAAGAGAAGCTGAATAGACTGATATATAGACTCTGTCTGGTGAGCATTAGGCCTTAGGTAGCTGTAAGAAGGTGCGGGATGCAGTGACTGACAAGAGGCAGATCAAGGGTTAACAGGGTCTTATTCTACGCAGGGAGATAGGGAAAACATGAGGTAAAATGTAGGCAGAATAGGGAAAACGTGAGGTAAAATGCAGGTGAAATAAAGAAAGTCGGTCTCAATAAAGTCACTTATCCATCAGGCGTCTTCCTGACAGGAATGGTTCTGGAGTAGATAATGGCGCCAACAACGGCTGGCGTGGTTTCTTTACTAATGGGGTTAAGCAAACAACAATACCCCTTCTTCTGGTGACAGTGGTCGGTCTCCGGTACCTTCCACTGCTCCTAGTCCATATACTGTAGTGACCACTTAATGGTGAGGGCCTGTACGGCTCTGCTAACATACGCTGGCGAAGTCAGGTCACAAGTCTCTGAGCCGCCATTCACTAGTACAGTCGGGATGTAAATAACGGTCACGCTCCCGTTCTCTTTCAGGAGGCACGCGCTCAGTACTCTTGATCCTGTAACGTCTGGCACCTGGCTTTATAACGGTCACTGGGCACACACTGCCCGTCTCTCTCTCCCTCTCTCTCTGGTCCCCACTGTTGACGGGGGGGTGCGACAGCGGTTGCTGGTCTGTGTGGCTCTGATGCTCCCCGGACGGAGCACTCCTCTCTGACTGCTGCAGCACCTGGCTTGGCTCTGCTCTGCACGGCTCTGCAGGTGACTTTAGCTCCGTCTATATACTCTCTGATGAGGGAAGCAGAGTGCCCTGCTCGCCGTTCTGAGCGCTGTTCCCTACGCAGCCCTACTCACTGCTCTGAGCCGGCGTCTGACTGACTTTCTTCGCGCCCTTTTTTTTTTTATGTCTCAGTCGCTGCGCGCCCTTTTCTGGCTCCGCCCACCCTACTGAGTTCAAGAGTTGGTCTGGCTCCCTCAGGCTTCCCCCCCAGCAACCAGGGAAGGTCCGGCACTGTTAAGCCTTCCCCCAGAAACAGAGGATGCAGCCCCTTTAATACCAATTTCTGGCCCTGTTGTCTTTGAGAAGGTGACATATAACCTGCTACTTTGACATCCGGAAGGTCAGCCTGTCATACCTCTTGGCAACCTGCAGGGCGAGGTCATAGTATGCCTTCTGCGGTTCCTCAGCAGTGCCATCGTTAGGGACAGGCAAACTATGCATTTGCCTAGGACCTACACTCCCACAGGGGCCGCCAGTCAATGGAGTGTTGCTAATTGTGGCACACCATGCGGGCGCTATGAGGCCAGTGAGCCAGGGGGGCCCTGTGTCCGCACCTCGGTTCCCCCCGCATCATGCATTCAACTGTATCACCATCATAGATGCCGATACAGTTGAAATCAATGATGGAAGAGAGTGTCTAGTGACGTTCCCTCTCCCATAATTCCCCCTCTGATTCTGAAGCCGCAGGCCCGATGACATCACTTCATGACATGCCACACTGTGCCGAGCAGTGGAGCTGCTAAGAAGATGCACTGCAGAGACCGGAGCAGCAGGGGAACGAGGAGAAATGAGTATGTATTTATTTTTAAATCGGTGAGTACGTGGTGACCATAATACTGGAGGACTATGGAGTGTACATTATACTATATGACGCAGAATTATACTGTGTGGGCTGCATTATGCTTTATGAGGCTGCATTAAACTCCATGGGGCTTCATTATACTCTATGGGGCTGCATTATAATATATGGGAGCTACGTTATACTCTATGGGGGCTAAGTTATACTCCATGGGGCTGAGTTATACTCTATGGGGCTGTATTATACTCTATGGGGATGCATTATACTCTATGGGGATACATTATACTCTATGGGGATACATTATACTCTATGGAGCTGCATTATACTCCATGGAGGCTGCATTAAATTCTATCAAAGACTATGGAGAGTGCATTATACTATGTTTACTGTATGGGGACTGCATTATACTCTAGCAAGGACTATTGGGAGTGCATTATACTAGATGTGGTGGCATTATACTGTATGGAGGACTATGAGGAATGCATTATACAATATGAAGGACTATTGGGTGCATTATACTATGGGGAGTGCATTGTACTATATGGAGGACTATGGGATGCATTATATTATATTGAAGACTATGGGGAGTGCATTATACAATATGGAAGGCTATGGGGAGTGCATTATACTATATGGAGGACTATGGGGACTGCACTATACCATAAGGAGTGCTATGGGGAATGTATTACACTATATGGAGGTCTATTGGCAGTGCATTATACTATATGGAGGACTATGGGGTGCATTATACTATGTGGAGGAATATGGAGTGCATTATACTAAACAAGCAAAATGCTGCCTTTTCATCGAGCGATTCGATTGTTTATGCAGGAACAGAAATCATTGTTCTCAGCAGCACTTCACCCAGCAAAAACTGCAGATATGCTGCTGTTAACATGACTAGAGATCATCCTGTGGCCGTCATTCTTCCTCATCTGGTGTAAAAAGCCCAGGAAACGAGTGTCGAATGGTTTAAAGGGCCACTGTCACCCCCCTCCAGCCGTTATAAACAAAAAGAGCCACCTTGTGCAGCAGTAATGCTGCAGTCTAACAAGGTGGCTCTTTTAGTTTTTGATTCAGTTATTCCCTCAATAAAGCGTTTTAAAATTTGTACAAAATAACCTGTCCTTAGACCTGGAGGCGGTCCGAAGCTTCCTCGGTGAATCTCCCAACGGCCGTCACTCTTCTCTTCTGGGGATGTGGTCGCCACCCCCTGCGCGCTGTTTCTTCTTAAATCCGGCGCCTGCGCTGTGCGTGCCTGCCTGGGGCAGGCGCAGTCTTCATTGTCCGTCATAGGTCAGATGCAGGGTGCCTGACTGCGCCTGTGCCGGCAGTGCGGCCACCCTGTTGCTGAATCCCCGCCCCGTGTTATTCATTATGCACAGTGCGGGGCTGGGGTTCCTGGGCATGCACACTGCACTGTTCAGACGCTCCCCCGGTCCCCCGCCTTCCAGCGTTGCCGTAATATACAGGTTTCCTTGCCAGCGTTTGGAATGAAGCAGCCGCAAATAACAACGCTGGAAGGCGGGGGAGCTGGGGGAGCGTCTGAGCTGGGGGAGCGTCTGAACAGTGCAGTGCGCATGCCCAGGAAACCCAGCCCCGCACTGTGCATAATGAATAACACAGTGCGGGGCGGGGATTCAGCAACAGGGTGGCCACACTGCCGGCACAGGCGCAGTCAGGCACCCTGCATCTGACCTATTACTGACAATGAAGACTGCGCCTGCCCCAGGCAGGCACGCACAGCGCAGGCGCCGGATTTAAGAAGAAACAGCACGCAGGGGGCGGCGACCACATCCCCAGAAGAGAAGAGTGACGGCCGTTGGGAGATTCACCGAGGAAGCTTCGGACCGCCTCCAGGTCTAAGGACAGGTTATTTTGTACAAATTTTAAAACGCTTTATTGAGGGAATAACTGAATCAAAAACTAAAAGAGCCACCTTGTTAGACTGCAGCATTACTGCTGCACAAGGTGGCTCTTTTAGTTTATAACGGCTGGAGGGGGTGACAGTGGCCCTTTAAATATTGTCATTCATGCTTGTTTAACAGCCTGAACTCAGTGCATGTAAAAACAACCAAAATGTTTCCATATGATGGTGAAGTATGTTAGCATTTGGGGCCACACTTTAATCTTTTGCCGGTTTTAGACAAGGGCACCACCTTTGTCTAAAACCGACCCTGTTCCACCTTGTCTAAAACCAGCCATGTTCCCCAGTAAGGTATGGATCTCTGCCCAGTACTTTGGGGGCAGGTTCTCCCTTTCTGTCACTGTCTCAAAGCCAGTCAGGGAAGCCTCAACATTGTCCTCTAAAGTAATCTTCTCTAAGGAATCCCGTACCGTTCCCCTCACATGAATACCTGAAACTTGCGGTTCTCTACACACAGCCAATGCAGACTCTCAGACAGGGGTTCTGGCTTGTCTCTCTTTCTTCAGCTCAAAGACACATCCTGTCTGGTCAGCCTACCTGAGCTGACTGACTCAGATGAACACCTAGCCTGTTTATATGCAGAGCTAGGTGCACTGATCAAAGCCTGCAGAGCTAGGATTTAACCATAGCCTACCTGGCATTGCTACAAAAGTTTTGTGGGAAAATATTTAGTATAAGGCTATGTGGACGTGACATCTTTTTCAGATGGATTTTGCTCTGAACTTGCCTGAAAAAGTGCCGCAAAACCGCTAGTGAAAATGAACATAATGTACAGCAATGTAAAAATTACATTATCGTTTACATTTTCCGTCTTTTGTCACATCTTTTAACCTCTTCAGGGTTTGGAAACCATGATTTTTTAAAAGAAGTAGAATGTCCATTCTTTGGGTGTCTTCTGCTAGGAAGTCAAGCGCCATAAAGATTGACATCAAAGCTACCAGTGAAGCCAGCGCCGGCTCCAGGTTTTCGTGGGCCCCGGGCGAAAGTTTCTGTGGGCCCCTTTAACACATACCACGATTCATGATGCACAGATACGGCAGAGGAATATAGGTATAGTACAATGCCAAAGATTTCACTTACTTCTTACATTACATGAGTGATATCTATTGTACAATCTACAATAGCTCAGAAACCAGACAGTATAGTCCTCCATACAGTATTATGGGCACCACATAGTCCTCCATACAGTATTATGGACACCACATAGCACTCCATACACAACAATGCTCCCCATATATTGATCCATACAGAATAATGGATGCCATATAATGCTCCATACATAATGGGTCCCATATAATGGTCCATACAGTATATGATGGCCCCATATAATGCTCCATGTAGTATAGGATGGGTCCCATAGAGTATAATGAGCCCCATATATTTCTCCATAAAGTATAAGGAGTGCCATATAATGTTCCATATAGTATATGATGGTCCCCATATATTGCTCCATACAGAATAGTCCCCATATAATGCTCCATATATAATGGGCCCCATGTGATGCTCCATATAAAATGGGCCCCATGTGATGCTCCATATATAATGGGCCCCATATATGATGCTCCAGTGTATATGGGCCCCATATACGATGCTCCAGTGTATGATGGGCCCCAGACATGATGCTCCAGTGTATGATGGGCCCCATATATGATGCTCCAGTGTATAATGGTCCCCATATACAGTGCCTTGCGAAAGTATTCAGCCCCCTGGAACTTTTCAACCTTTTACCACATATCATGCTTCAAGCATAAAGATACCAAATGTAAATTTTTGGTGAAGAATCAACAACAAGTGGAACACAATTGTAAAGTTAAACGAAATTTATTGGTTATTTTAAATTTTTGTGGAAATTCAAATACTGGAAAGTGGGGTGTGCAATATTATTCAGCCCCTTTAACTTTATACTTTGTTGCTCCACCTTTTGTTGCGATTACAGCTGCAAGTCGCTTGCGGTTTGTCTCTTTCAGTTTTGTACATCGAGAGACTGAAATTCTTGCCCATTCTTCCTTGGCAAACAGCTCGAGCTCAGTGAGGTTTGATGGAGATCGTTTGTGAACAGCAGTTTTCAGCTCTTTCCACATATTCTTGATTGGATTGAGGTCTGGACTCTGACTTGGCCATTCTAACACCTGGATACGTTTATTTGTGAACCATTCCATTGTAGATTTTGCTTTATGTTTGGGATCATTGTCTTGTTGGAAGACAAATCTCCGTCCCAGTCTCGGTCTTTTGCTGACTCCAACAGGTTTTTTTCAAGAATGGTCCTGTATTTGGCTCCATCCATCTTCCCATCAATTTTGACCATCTTCCCTGTCCCTGCTGAAGAAAAGCAGGCCCAAACCATGATGCTGCCACCACCATGTTTGACAGTGGGGATGGTGTGTTCAGGGTGATGAGCTGTGTTGCCTTTACGCCAAACATATCATTTGGCATTGTTGCCAAAAAGTTCAATTTTGGTTTCATCTGACCAGAGCACCTTCTTCCACATGTTTGATGTGTCTCCCAGGTGGCTTGTTGCAAACTTTAAACTACACTTTTTATGGATATCTTTGAGAAATGGCTTTCTTCCTGCTACTCTTCCATAAAGGCCAGATTTGTGCAGTGTATGACTGATTGTTGTCCTATGGACAGACTGTCCCACCTCAGCTGTAGATCTCTGCATATCATCCAGAGTGATCATGGGCCTCTTGGCTGCATCTCTGATCAGTTTTCTCCTTGTTTGAGATGAAAGTTTAGAGGGACGGCCGAGTCTTGGTAGATTTGCAGTGGTATGATACTCCTTCCATTTTAATATGATCGTTTGCACAGTGCTCCTTGGGATGTTTAAAGATTTGGAAATCATTTTGTATCCAAATCCGGCTTTAAACTTCTCCACAACAATATCACGGACCTGCCTGTTGTGTTCCTTGGTCTTCATGATGCGCTCTGTGCTTTAAACAGAACCCTGAGATTATCACAGAGCAGGTGCATTTATACGGAGACTTGATTACACACCAGGGGATTATATTTATCATCATTAGGCATTTAGGACAACATTGGATCATTCAGAGATCCACAATGAACTTCTGGAGTGAGTTTGAGGCACTGAAAGTAAGGGTACCGTCACACATTGAAATTTTCATCGCTGCGACGGCACGATTCGTGACGTCGCAGCGTCGTATAATCATCGCTCCAGCGTCGTAGACTGCGGTCACACGTTGCAATCACGGCGCTGGAGCGATGCCGAAGTCCCCGGGTAACCAGGGTAAACATCGGGTAACTAAGCGCAGGGCCGCGCTTAGTAACCCGATGTTTACCCTGGTTACCAGCGTAAACGTAAAAAAACAAACAGTACATACTCACCCGTCGGTGTCCTTCAGGTCCCTTGCCGTCTGCTTCCTGCTCTGAGTGCAGCCGTACAGTGAGAGCAGAGCGCAGCACCGCTGCGCTCTGCTCCCACTTTCCAGCCGGCACTCAGAGCAGGAAGCAGACGGCAAGGGACCTGAAGGACACCGACGGGTGAGTATGTACTGTTTGTTTTTTTACGTTTACGCTGGTAACCAGGGTAAACATCGGGTTACTAAGCGCGGCCCTGCGCTTAGTTACCCGATGTTTACCCTGGTTACAAGCGAAGACATCGCTGGATCGCTGTCACACACAACGATCCAGCGATGTCAGCGGGTGATCAAGCGACGAAAGAAAGTTCCAAACGATCTGCTACGACGTACGATTCTCAGCAGGGTGTCTGATCGCAGTAGCGTGTCAGACACAGCGATATCGTAACGATATCGCTAGAACGTCACGAATCGTAACGTCGTAGCGATGGAAATTTCAGTGTGTGACGGTACCCTAAAGGGGCCGAATAATATTGCACGCCCCACTTTTCAGTTTTTGAATTTCCACAAAAATTTAAAATAACCAAAAAATTCCGTTCAACTTCACAATTGTGTTCCACTTGTTGTTGATTCTTCACCAAACATTTACATTTGGTATAATTATGTTTGAAGCATGATATGTGGGAAAAGGTTGAACAGGTTGAAAAGTCCCAGGGGGCCGAATACTTTTGCAAGGCACTGTATGATGCTCCAGTGTATTATGGTCCCAATATATAAAGCTCCAAACATCAAAAGAAAAAAAAAATGAAATCCTCACCTCTCCTCGCTGGCCACTGCTCTGCTCCAGACTCCTCAGCGTTGCCATCTTCCAGCTCTCTGCACTGTGACTGTTCAGGCAGAGGGCACACATCACTGATGTCATCGCGCTCTCTGACCTGAACATCACAGTCAGAAGACGGGGAAGATGACACAGCGGTGGAGTGGGGAGAGGTAAGTATTGCAAAGGCCGGGATTCTGAGTAAGCGAGCGGACCCACTCGTGGGCGCCGGCACAGGCAGCGGGCCTCCATAGTGCGCCAGTGTCCCAGATGGCAAGTGGGACCCCAGGAATCAGGAAACACTGCAGGATCATCAGTTGTTCCTGTAGTGTTTCATGATGAAGGAGTCTTGAACTCTGAAATGCGTAAAATAATAAAGCCACATGTACTAATAATTCTGGAATTCTAGTGATTCAGCAGCGCAGAAATTTACCACAATTATCCCAATGTGTATCTAACGGCTGGTCCTTCCTGGACTCGTGGATCTGCTGCAGCGAATCCTTTCAATGCTTCAACTCAGCTACATCTGCTGAGTGCAATCCTATGGATTAACCTTTTAACCTTCTCAGATAAGAGACTATTTGTGCTCTTTCCTTCAACAGTTTTCATGGGGCCCCATACTGGTAACATTTTTGGATCCCCTTGAAACTTCACCCATGTTCCACCCAAGCCCTGCCTCCACCCCTCAAACCGTCCAGTCCCACTGCCCACTCTTGGAAAAACTCCACTTCTGCACCACGTCTTCATCAATCACAATCATTGCCTTCTGCCCCATCACCCCTGTATTGCCTTCTCTGTCAACCCAATCATTGCCTTCTGCCCCATCACCCCCATCATTGCCCTCTCCTCCACCTACACACACACACACAGCACCATTCACCTCTCTGCATATACACACACAACTCACCTCACCTCTGCACACGGTATCCTGAAGACCCACAGTCACCATCGCCGGCAGCTTCTTGTCTCGCACAGCCGCGGCACTGAATGATGATGTCATTTAGCCGCTGCTGTGTGAGACAGGAAGTGCGGGCAGGAAGCAGGATGGAGCCATTCCCTGCAGCTCCGCTCTGCTGTCATTTTCTCTTGCAGGCAGCGGACCTGCAGGAATTGCTCACTGCCCACCGCACATGAGGGCAATCTGGCCGGGGGCCCCCAGAGCTTCGGGGCCTGATAAACTGGCCAGATTGCCCTGATTATTAGCCACCCTGCAGGGGCCCCCGGAGCCTCCAGGCCCCAGTGCAGCCGCACCGGTTGAACTGGTGGTATTGTACGCCTATGAGGACCGCCCACTTGACTACTAAGCTCAGTTTGAACACAGATTTCAATGAATATAAACTTGATCTTAAATCTTTTCTTCTAAACTATAAATCAGCTTGTCAGCTTCTCCTGCTCTATAACATGCTGCACATGATTGCGCAGAAGTTCCAAGGTGACAGGTTTCCTATTTAATTGCTATTTTGCATTTGTTTTCTTTCAGAAAGGAAATGTAACTTCAACTGATCTTCACTGTCCTATTAAAGGAATAGAAGAATCCAGGATATCTATAAACTATCTGGCTGCACATCCAGTTGGAAGAATGTCTCAAGTGGGGTACCACATGGTTTTGTCCTGGGCCCTGTATTGTTCAACATCTTTATCAATGATTTAGATGAAGGAATTGAGGGTACACAGATTAAATTTGCTGATGACACAAAGCTAGGAGGGATAGCTAATACTAGAGAAGAGAGAGGACTCAAAAATATGTAAATAAACTGGAGCAGTGGGCAGCAACTAACAGAATGGTTTTTAATAGGGAAAAATGCAAAGTACTACATCTGGGCAATAAAAATGAAAAAAGCGTATACAGAATTATTATTATTATTATTATTATTTATTATTATAGCAGAATGGGAGGAATTCGGCTAAGCAACAGCACATGTGAAAAAGACTTGGGTATAGATCATAAACTGAACATGAGTCAACAGTATGATGCAGCAGCAAAAAAGGCAAATGCAATTCTGGGATGTATTAACAGAAGCTTACAGTCTAGATCACGCGAAGTCATTATTGCCCTCTACTCCTCTTTGGCCAGACCTCATCTGGAATACTGTGTCCAGTTTTGGGCACCACATTTTTAAAAAGACATCAACAAACTGGAGCAAGTTCAGAGAAGAGCGACCCGAATGGTGACCGGTCTGCAAACTATGTCCTATGAGGAACGGTTACAGGATTTGGGAATGTTTAGCTTGCAAAAAAGAAGACTGAGAGGAGACTTAATAGCTGTCTACAAATATCTCAAAAGGACTGTCACATTGTAGAAGGATCATCTTTATTCTTATTTGCACAAGGAAAGACTAGAAGCAATGGGATGAAACTGAATGGGAGGAGACACAGATGACATATTCGAAAAAACTTTTGACAGTGAGGGTGATCAATGAGTGGAACAGGCTGCAACGAGAGGAGGTGAGTTCTCCTTCAATGGAAGTCTTCAAACAGAGGCGGGACAGACATCTGTCGGGATGATTTACTGAATCCTGCTTTGAGCAGGGGGTTGGACCAGATGATCCAGGAGGTCTCTTCCAACTGTACCATTCTATGATTCTCTAGTAATTCTCTTTTCCAAAAGTTTTATTGGAGAAATATTCCCATTTTATTTGTTGCTACATATGCGATTTGTTATTTTTACAGATCGATCACTGACCCATTACAATCAATGTGCCTTTTCACAAGCCCATTTTTTGTGGCCCAGTTAAAAAATCCCCAAATAAATAAAAACAAAGACATGCTATACTTTGATTCATGATGCTGATCAATATTGTCAATGGCCCCTTGATTAAAAATGGATAGAACAGAGATGTCATCCATGTGACGCCCTTACAGTTTAATGGGCAGGAGAAGCGAAGACATTTTTTATTTTCATATGAGAAAAATGGATGCATCAAGGATTGTAAATACTGACACACTGACCAGAAATGGATCCAAAACACTGAAAAAAAACATCGACCATTTTTCACATATGAGAAAAAAAGTGACATGTGAAATCAGCCTAAGGCCGGCCTCACACTAGCGAGTTTTACGGACGTATGAGCGCATAAACTACGTCCGTAAAATACGCATTACACACGGCCCAATGAATCTCTATGGCCCAGCTCCTATCTGCCGTATATTACGCATCCGTAATATACGGTCTTGTACGGCCGTAGAAAATCGCAGCATGCTGCGTTTGTCACCGTATTGCGCAAAAAAATCGCCAATGAAAGTCTATGAGGGCGAGAAAAATACGGATTCCACACGGACCAGCAGTGTGACTTGCGAGAAATACGCAGCGGTGTTAGTGAAAAGCCTGTAATTCAATTGCCGGCTTTTCATTTCTCCTTCACAAACCCAACATGATATGAGACATGGTTTACATACAGTAAACCATCTCATATCCCTTTTTTTTTTTGCATATTCCACACTACTAATGTTAGTAGTGTGTATGTGCAAAATTTGGGTGCTGTAGCTGCTAAAATAAAGGGTTAAATGGCGGAAAAAATTGGCGTGGGCTCCCGTGCAATTTTCTCCGCCAGAGTGGTAAAGCCAGTGACTGAGGGCAGATATTAATAGCCAGGAGAGGGTCCATGGTTATTGTATTGGCCCCCCCTGGCTACAAACATCTGCCCCCAGCCACCCCAGAAAAGGCACATCTGGAAGATGCGCCTATTCTGGCACTTGGCCACTCTTCCCACTCCCGTGTAGCGGTGGGATATGGGGTAATGAAGGGTTAATGTCACCTTGCTATTGTAAGGTGACATTAAGCCAGATTAATAATGGAGAGGCGTCAATTATGACACCTATCCATTATTAATTCGATTGTATGAAAGGGTTAAAAAAACACACACATTATTAAAAAGTATTTTAATTAAATAAACACACAGGTTGTTTTAATATTCTATTGCACGAAGTAAATCCATCTGAAGGGGTTTAATCATTTTACAGCCAGGAGCTGTGCTAAAGCACTCACTCGTGCCTGTAAACCCCCGGGTACTGAAAGGAAAGCTGGATAATCTGTACTTACCTTGAGTTGCGGTGATGCGCCCTCTGCTGGATGTCCTCATGAACTGGAGCCTTGGAAAAGTTCCCACGCTCGAGTTCATATGAGGACATCCAGCAGAGGGTGCATCACCTTCAGATGGATTTACTTCATGGGACGTGACAGATCATCAGAAGGTATGTATATTGTTGGTTTATTATTTTTCAGAGCGAGGGTCTTCAAGTGGATTGAGAGAGCAATAAAATATTAAAACAACCTGTGTGTTTATTTCATTAAAATACTTTTTAATAATGTGTGTTTTTTTAACCCTTTCATACAATTGGATTAATAATGGATAGGTGTCATAATTGACTATTAATCTGGCTTAATGTCACCTTACAATAGCAAGGTGACATTAACCCTTCATTACCCCATATCCCACCGCTACACGGGAGTGGGAAGAGAGTGGCCAAGTGCCAGAATAGGCGCATCTTCCAGATGTGCCTTTTCTGGGGTGGCTGGGGGCAGATGTTTGTAGCCAGGGGGGCCAATAACCATGGACCCTCTCCTGGCTATTAATATCTGCCCTCAGTCACTGGCTTTACCACTCTGGCGGAGAAAATTGCACGGGAGCCCACGCCAATTTTTTCCGCCATTTAACCCTTTATTTTAGCAGCTACAGCACCCAAATTTTGCACATACACACTACTAACATTAGTTGTGTGGAATATGCAAAAAAAAAAAGGGATATGAGATGGTTTACTGTATGTAAGCCATGTCTCATATCCTGTCGGGTTTGTGAAGGACGGCTTTTCACATATATCGCGCTGAATTAAATTTAAATACAGTATATGTATATATATAGGTGTGTGTCTCAATGACATATATATATATATATATATATATACATACTGTATATATGTTTTAACGAACATTTGAGCACATAAATCCATTAGATGTCGGTTTTGCAAGCCTGCGAGAAAATCTCACAGTACGGATGCCATATGGATTACATACGGAGGATGCCATGCGCAAAATACGCTGTCACACCCTGCCTACGGATGACATACGGATCACTATTTTGGGAACATTTCTGCGTATTACGGCCGTAATAAACGGACCGTATTTACATACGCTGAGTGTGAGGCTGGCCTAAGAGGCATTTACGATATTTTTTTTTAAAGCGCAACCAAATTTTAATTGTTTAACCCCTTCATGACCTTGGGATTTTCCATTTTTCCGTGTTCATTTTTCACTCCCCTCCTTCCCAGAGCCATAACTTTTTTATTTTTCCGTCAATATGGCCATGTGAGGGCTTATTTTTTGCGGGACGAGTTGTACTTTTGAACAACATCATTGGTTTTAGCATGTCGTGTACTAGAAAATGGGAAAAAAATTCCAAGTGCGGTGAAATTGCAAAAAAAGTGCAATCCCACACTTGTTTTTTGATTGCTAGGTTCACTAAATGCTAAAACTGACCTTCCATTATGATTCTCCAGGTCATTACGAGTTCGTAGACACCTAACATGACTAGGTTATTTTTTATCTAAGTGGTGAAAAAAAATTCCAAACTTTGCTAAAAAAGAAAAAAAAAATTGCGCCATTTTACGATACCCGTAGCGTTTCCATTTTTCATGATCTGGGGTCGGTTGAGGGCTTATTTTTTGCATGCCGAGCTGGCATTTTTAATGATACCATTTCGGTGCAGATACGTTCTTTTGCTCGCCCGTTATTGCATTTTAATGCAATGTCGCGGCGAACAAGAAAACTTAATTCTGGCGTTTCTAATTTTTTTCTCGCTACACCGTTTAGCGATCAGGTTAATGCTTTTTAATTTGAATGGGATGAAAGGGGGGTGATTTAAACTTATATTTTTTTTTAACCTTTTTTTTTTACTTTTGCCATGCTTCAATAGCCTCCATAGGAGGCTAGAAGCTGGTACAACTCGATCGCCTCTGCTACATAGCAGCGATCATCAGATCGCTGCTATGCAGCAGAAATGCAGGTGTGCTATGAGCACCGACCACAGGGTGGCGCTCACAGCTAGCCGGGATCAGTAACCATAGAGGTCTCAAGGACCTATATGATTATTATACAGAAGCATCGCTAACCCCCGATCATGTTACAGGGGTCAGCAATGCGCTCATTTCCGGCCGGAAGTGCCGGTTAAGTGCCGCTGTCAGCGTTTGACAGCGGCATTTAACTAATTAATAGCGGCAGGTGAATGGCGATTTCACCCGCCGCTATTGCGGGCACATGTCAGCTGTTCAAAACAGCTGACATGTCCCGGCTTTGATGCGGGCTCACCTCCGGAGCCCACATCAAAGCAGGGGATCTGACCTCGGACGTACTATCCCATCCGAGGTCAGAAAGGGGTTAAAGAATTTTGTCCATCATGGAAAGATGTGACATTTTGCAAATCACTTTACTATGGAATTTGCCTTCCTGTAAAAAAAATTTATGTAAGTGTTTTTTCCCCAGTCTATTTTCCTGCCTTCATCTGCAGTCATGTCAAAATATACTCATTTGGAGCACAGATGATGGCAGTGATGGGTTCTCCAAGTTTAGTGCTTATCAGAACAATTCCCTATAGCAGGTTATCCCTAGAGGTTGTGAGACCCAAAGGCAGAGCTGACCCATCACTGCCATGATCTGTACTCCATATGAGTACATTCTGATACTAATGCAGCTAAAGGTAGGGAAATAGACTGAGAAAAAAAGATTAACAACTTTCTATTCTGTATGAAATATTATATTATATATATAAAAGTTTAGTTACTCTTTTAATACGTTTTGGTTGGCAATTGTCTTTTGGGGCTACCTTGTCACTGATTGTGGGAATACTTTGGATGTTAATATAAGGGTTATATGTCAATTTAAAGTTACGGATACGTAACTTTAAAGTTACGGTCACACTGTCGTTTTCTCCACTTGCGGAAAAAATGGTCCGATTTTTCTGAACATCCTTTGATCGGCGTGGCATCCATTTTTCTTGGATGTGGAGATAAAATAAAGTTTCTCCAACTTCCCCATTCTGTCAGTCTGTGAAAATCGGACCGAACTAGAATTGTCATCCAAGTGCGGTCCAATTTTTTCCACGGATCCATTGACTGGCATTGCTGGTTGTGATCTGACACTCGGATCACAATTGGATGTGTCTTCCATTTTCTGTGGACCATTCCATTCAGAAAAGTCAGACATGTAAACAGCGCTGTAGAATAACATAGGTACTAGTGCCATCTGTGAAAACCATGAGATTTAAGAAAATCGGTTGTGAGCACGAGCCCTGAAAGTATTTTTATTTTTTTACCAGTCAAGTGTGGATATACAAGGGACTTGCACCATTATAATCAGCCAATAGCGAGTGCACTGCTGTCTTGAAGGACACAACTGTAGAAATGATCGACACATTGCTGCAATCAGAGTCTATGAAATGCACCGTCCCTGGAGTAGACATAGCAGCAATATCTATCACCAGCGCACCTGCTGCCCCGGCTCTCCCAGAACCTGACGCTTCAACACCACTGGCAACCGATCTTACGCTAATCCAGCTGGGACTCCCCGATGTATACTGCTAAAAATAATAGTATGGAGGGAACAGTTTTCTATCTCTTTGCCTGCAGACAACAGATCAGAACTTCCAGAAGAGTCGGGGCAAGAGAGTGTCGGGGCAGGAGAGTGTCGGGGCAGGAGAGTGTCAGGACAAGAGAGAGTCAGGCCAAGAGCGAGAGTCAGGCCAAGAGAGTCAGGCCAAGAGCGAGAGTCAGGCCAAGAGCGAGAGTCAGGCCAAGAGAGAGAGTCAGCCCAAGAGAGAGTCAGGTCAGGAGAGTCAGGTCAGGAGAGAATCAGGCCAGGAGTGTCAGGACAGGAGAGAGTCAGGACAGGAGAGAGTCAGGACAGGAGAGAGTCAGGGCAAGAGAGAATCAGGACAAGAGAGAATCAGGACAGGAGAGAGACAGGACAGGAGAGAATCAGGACAGGAGAGAGTCAGGACAGGAGAGAGTCAGGACAAGAGAGAGTCAGGACAAGAAAGAGTCAGGCCAAGAGCGAGAGTCAGGCCAAGACAGTCAGGTTAGGAGAGAGTCAGGTCAGGAGAGAGTCAGGTCAGGAGAGAGTCAGGACAAGAGAGAATCAGGACAGGAGAGAGTCAGAACAGAAGAGTCAGGACTCCGATCAAGGACAGAAGCAAATTTTTAAAAGTAACAAGACAAGAGTTTATACGGGTCAATGTTTGTTTGTTTTTTTGGTGAGATGACTCACAAGTGGATGTACAGAAAACAAACGATCATCCAGTGAATCTAAGCTGATCGTCTGCTCATTCAAAGTATTGTTAGACCATTATCGCTGTGAGTAAAAGGCTCTTAAAAGTCCTGACGTGGCATTTGCTATGTGAATTACACCCTGTAAATCCGCAGCAATACATGGGAGTATTGAAAAATCCATTCACTTGTAGCAGTGAATCCACAACAAAGTTCCAATGTAACACATGCAAACTTTGCTGTGAAATTTGCCACGGATTTGTGGAGAGATCCATAGCAAAGTATCTCAGGAGTTACCCCAAAAGTATCATACATGTAGCTCAGTAGTGAGCATGGAGCATGTACTGCTGCACAATGGGACATAATTATCCAAATTATCTAATTTTAATTCCCTCCCTGACATGAGATAAAACAGTACATCCTATGTCAGGTGCATATGTATGGCGATGCGCTCAGGAGCAGAGCCCGCTCTGTACAAGGAAGGTGCTGGCGGTGATTCATAGTTTGCATTATCCAATTTTCTCAATTTAAGGGTTCGCTCACACTTGCATGTAAATCGGACAAGTGCAATCCGAAAAAAATCGGATTGCACTTGGACCAATGTTATTCAGTGAGGCTGTGCAGATCTACGTATTTTATTCATCTGTATTCGGCCTGAGAAAAAAATTGCAGCATGCTGTGATTTCACTCCGAAATCGGACAGTGCGAGAAAAAAAAGTTACATGCCATACGGACCATCGGTACGACATCCAATTACGGATACATTACAATTCTGTTGTCATGATGTGACATGACCCAACGGGGAAGGTCGGTCAACAGATAGCGCAACACACACATCGGGATGGAAAAGGGGAGAGGAAGGCCCTATTGATAAGGAAATGGGGGATGGTCTCCACCTGAGCTCAAACTTGAGCCTGTCCCTGCACTCCCCTAATGCCCTAAGTGGGTCCTTCCCCCACCACCATCAGGAACCTCGTCCCTCGCTGTCACCTAGGAAAGGGGCGCTAGTCTCACCACTGCAGATAGTATCACACAGGGGACAGTGACAAAAAAACGAAAGGGATGATGAGAAAACACCAGACTTAGCTTCCAGACACCACTGCCAAGCTCCACACCGCAGAGGACACCGAAGCTGGTCTCCATACTCCAGAAACAGCAGACACCAGAGAGCTGCCACTGCAAGGCTGGTCTCCATAGAGAAACTCTATCACCAACAGTAAGCTGATGCATCAGGTGGTGACCATTTAAAGGATGGTGGGAGTTGTCACCACCCGAATCAGCTGACCCAGCAACTCTGCAGCTTGCCAGCGAGGGAAAACGAACCTTAACCCCCGCTGCTCTTGAAAGGAAAAAACAATATTTAAAACAGAGTGGAACCAAAGCTGCCACAAATCCAAAAATGGATTGTGACATCTGTAGCTTAGGAAACTGTAAATGGTCCTGTAAAAGATTAACCACTTCACCACCTTGCGATTTTTATTTTTTTGTTCCCCTTCTTTCCAGAACCATAATTTTTGTATTTTTCGATCAATATGGCCGTGTGAGGGCTTGTTTTTCTGTGGGACGAGTTGTACTATTGAACAACATCATTGATTTTACCATACAGTGGGAGACTAGAAGCTGCAATCAGCCGATCGCTTGTGCTACACAGAGCAGGGCTTTAGACTTGCATTGTGTAGCAGAAATTATCATCTGCAATTAACTCCAACTACAGGGCGGCGTTCATAGGGGATCTGAAATGACAAGTCCTCTGTAGCCCTCGACTGTCCTGCCTACCCATCGGCGCCCAGCAACCATGTGATAGGGACGCTGATGGATGGGTCTTATGACGCGCTTCTGGCACACTCGGGTGAAATGCCACTGTCAGAGATTGACAGCGGCATTTAACATGTTAACAGCCTCGGGTGGATCGCAATTCCATCTGCGGCTGTTAAGGGTACATAACAGCTGATCAAATCAGCTGTCATGTGCCGGGAATGATGCGGGCTCAGTGCTGGAGTCTACATCAAAGGGGGATACACAACCCATATGACTTCCGTATATGTCCAAGGTCGTAAGGGGTTAATATTTACTTTGTTAAAAAAAAAAAACAGATTGTATACAGACAAGACACAGATGACAAGTGAGAAAAAAATTGTCCCACCCTCCTGGATGAGAATGGGACTGATTTTTTTTATTTTTACGCAAGTGTGAGCGAACCCTTAAAATAAATTTTATAAAGAAAAGCAAAAATATTTAGTATCGCTGTGCCTGTAAAAGTCCGATCTATGAACAAAATAAAATAAATAAATTCATGGTGAAAAGAAAAAAAATGAAATGCCAGAATTGACATTTTTTTGGACAAGAAAATGGTACCAATGCAAATGTCAGCTCAACGAGCAACAAATAAGCCCTCACACAGCTGCACTGAGGAAAAAAATAAAAAAAAATAAAAGTTACAGATCTCATAAAATGGCGGCACAGAACAAATTCCTCTTTAACTACTATATATATATATATGTGTGTGTATAAAAAAAAAAAAAAAAAAAGCATACAAGTTTGGTATCGCTGTAAGGGTATGTGCACACGTTCAGGATTTTTCGCGTTTTTTTGCTACAAAAAAACGCGATAAAAATGCATAAAAAACGCATACATATGCATCCTATCATTTAGAATGCATTCCGCAATTTTTGTGCACGATGCGTTTTTTCCGTGAAAAAAAACCATCGAGGTAAAAAAAAGCAGCATGTTCATTAATTTTGCAGATTTTTCACGTTTTCCCTGCTATTTAATGCATTGGGAAAGCTCCGGGAAAAAACGCAAAAAAGACGTGTAAAAAATGCGAAAAAAACGCATGCGGATTTCTGGCAGAAATGTCCAGTTTTTGTCAGGAAATTTCTACAAGAAATCCTGAACGTGTGCACATAGCCTATTTGAACTGACCTGAAGAACCATGTCGGCGGTTCATTTTTATCACATACTTGTAACAAGCAGGTTCGCATCTGCGCCCTCCACACTACAGAAAAAGGGGAATCCTGGCTGGGTGTGTGTGCTTTTACCTTAGCAATCCGCCACTGCAGACCGCATGCTGCCGCTTCAAATGGCAGGCCAGGACCCAACAAGTTAGAGATGAATGAGGGAGAACAGAGTTCAAAATTAAACTTTTCTTTACTGAACGAACTGGTGAAACATATGTACATCAGATAGCAGAGGCACAACACTTTGAGGGGCTTCAGTGTTCCTCCCACACCATGGCATCCCACAAGTAAATAGTGTCCTGTTTCCCTTGTGCTCTGTGTGAATTGCAAATCACTCACATATTGGCAGGAGGCCTCCGCTGTCTCCTCGATCCCGTTTTCGGGAAAAGCCGCATAGTGTCCACACTGTGCAGAGAGACTTTGTCCTTTTCAAACAGTTAAACTTTACTGAGCAATCCGAGTTCAGCACAATATGGTGTCAATGTTATGGTACTTTCAGCCCGAGCTATCCTTCTCCTTGCTGGTATCTCTGACCCTTGGGATACTCCACCCAGATCTGCAGATCTCATGCATCCCATCCCAACTTCCGTATGTGGTTTCCCTTTGTGGGAAGAGAATAAGGCATGCTCTTCCATGCCTCGTTCGGGCCGTAGGCTCCGAATGTCTTAGGCAGGTTCACTGAAGTTTGTCACGGCTGTTCTCATGCTGCCCACACCATCCCTAATCTCTTGTGCTCCCAAGCCCTCTGGCCTTAAACTTCTGCTCTCTACACTTTAATCTAATCTCCTCATCTCCCCTTTTTAAAAGCATCTGCCCCTCTCAAGTTGGGGCTGTTCCCAAACACTTTAACCGTTCCTATACTAAACCTACTTCTTGAAACTATAGTGCCCACCACTGCACTGTTCCCAGTCCTATCTTGTATCTAAAGCTAAACCCTTATTCTATGTCCTATATCTAATCTTTATCGTTTCCCTATATCTAATACAACAGTAAATTATAACTTCATCAAAACACATTTAAGTCATCCACATCATTAAATATTTATAAAACTCTACAGAATTACACATACTCTTCTTATTACAATTCATTAACCGTGCACCTTAGTGCTTATAAGGTCCTATGCATAATAAAACACATTTTCCTATACACAAATTAGAACGGTTTTCTTATTAAGGGAGAAGCACATGACTTTCCTGGTCAATAAATATTGTGAAAGTCATGAAAGTCTGTTTAATTAATCTCCTCTGCAGTATCCAGATGCTTCCAATCTATGGACCCATAGGTGCTCAAATTGAGGAAAACAGACTCAGGCTGTGATCAGACTTCAGTGATTTTCTAGGATGAGAAAACCTGTTCCGAGTTTCACCAGTGATTTTTTTTTTTTCATCAGAGTTTATTCAGCGTTTGGTCAGTCTTATCAGTGTTTCTCGGATGTGAAACAAATACAAAAAGTGTCTCTCTTTTCTTATCTAGCAGTCTATGATGGCTTCCGAGTACTCTCCGATTTTTTCATGGACCCATAGGCTTGCATTGACGATTTTGATTCAACAATTGGATCAAGATTGGACATGTCTCCGTCATTCCGCAAAAAACACGGACATGTGTACAACCCTATTCACTGGTGGACACAGAGAGAAGCCCCTGTGCAAAAACAGAATATGGGCCCTTTACAGTCCAATAGCTCATCATAATGCTCAATTCTACCTGCGTTAGAAGTAGAAATGGGCCCCCTTACCTCTCGGGGCCGCTGTGCGCCTGCACGGGTTGCACCAATGATATGTCTGCCGCTGACCCTATTCACTATTATGGGTACGAGTGCGGAAAATCATGGACAGCACTCATACAAGAAAAAAATACATATCTGGCTTGACCAAGATGCCCAGAATAATCGCGGACCAGAACTATAGGCCTATTGGTTCTGGAGTCCCTCGGTCAGTTCATATACAGTTGTCCTCAAAAGTTTACATACCTCGGCAGAATTTTTGCTTTCTTGGCCTTTTTTTCAGAGAATATGAATTATAACACCAAAACTTTTTTCCACTCCATGGTTAGTGATTAGATGAAGCCATTTATTGTCAAACTACTGTTTTCTCTTTTCAAGTCACAATGACAACCCAAAACATCCAAATGACCCTGATCAAAAGTTCATATACCCCATTTCTTAATACCGTGTTTTGCCCCCTCTAACATCAATGACAGCTTGAAGTCTATTGGTAGTTGTGGATGAGGTTCTTTATTTTCTCAAATGGTAAAGCTGCCCTCTCTTCTTGGCAAAAAACCTCCAGTTCCTGTAAATTCCTGGGCTGTCTAGCATGAACTGCTAGGATCTCCCCAGAGTGGCTCAATGATATTGCAGTCAGGAGACTGAGATGGCCACTCCAGAACCTTCACTTTGTTCTGCAGCAGCCAATGACAGGTCGACTTGGCCTTGTGTTTTGGATCGTTGTCATGTTGGAAGTCCAAGTATGTCCGATGAGTTGCTTCCGGGCTGATGAGTGCAAATTTGCCTTCAGTATTTGCTGATAACATGCTGCATTTATCTTTCCTTCAACTTTGAGCAAGTTTCCTGTGCCTTTGTAGCTCACACTTCACCAAAGCATCAGTGATCCACCTCCATGCTTTACAGTAGGAATGGTGTTCCTTTCATCATAGGCCTTGTTGACCTCTCTCCAAACGCAACGTTTATGGTTGTGGCCAAAAAATCCAATTTTGGTCTCATCATTCCAAATTACCTTGTTCCAGAAGTTTTGAGGCTTGTCTCTGCTGTTTTGCATATTGTAGGTGAGATACTTTGTGGCATTTGCACAGTAATATCTGTCTTTCTTCAGGTGACTCGAACTTGCAGACCATTTTTCTTCAAGTGCCTCCTTATTGTGCATCTTGAAACAGCCACACTGCTAGTTTTCAGAGAGTCCTGTATTCCAGCTGATGTTATTTGTGGGTTTTTCTTTGCATCCTGAATAATTTTCCTAGCAGTTATGGACGACATTTTTGATGGTCTACCCGACCGTGGTTTTGTTTTTATAGAGCCCCTGGTTTTCCATTTGTTAATCACAGTTTGAACGCTGCTGACTGGCATTATCAATTCCTTGGACATCTTTTTGTATTCCTTTCCTGTTTTATACAGTTCAACTACCTTTTCCCATAGATCCATTGACAATTCTTTTGCTTTCCCCATGACTCACAATCCAGAAAAGTCAGTGACTGGATGAAAGATGCAACAGTCTGTCTGGATCCCAGAAACTCACTCAGCTTTTATGCACACACATCGATTACAAGCAAACAGGTCACAAGTGAAGATGTTACCTTTAGTAGCCATTCAAACCCATTTGTGTCAACTTCTGTGCAGGTTATCAGGCCAAAATCACCAGGGTATGTGAACTTTTGATAGGGGTCATTTGGATGTTTTGGGTTGTCACTATGATTTAAAAAGAGAAAACACAGTAGTTTGACAATAAATTACTTCACCCAACCACTAACCATGAGTGGAGAAAAAGTTTTGGTGTTATCATTCAAATTCTCTGAAAAAAGGCCAACAAAGCAAAAATTCTGCCAGGGTATGTAAACTTTTGAGCACAACTGTATGTAATAATTATAGGTGATAACTCAGGAGACTCTTTGCGTGGAACAAGACAACTACAGGACACAGTTTTATAAGTGGTAAAGTCTATATTATCACACGGTGATTCAAACAGGTGCAGAGAAACTCAAGTCCACAACACTTGGTGCAAATATCAAATGCAGCTCAGCAGTCTATAGGAAACTTCAGAGGAAAATGCAATCACGCAGAAAGTCTATGAAGCACAATTATTCTTGAGGATACTTGACACGAATAAGTCCTTGCTTAGTCCAAAACACAGATAGATATGCTTATAAGGCAGTTCAAATAATATCTTCGCTCAACCAGGGAGGTCTGGGTAATAAGTCTCAGGTTCTTGCAGAGCAGCAACAGCTTACATGTCCATCAAATGCAGATGGAAGTAAACACGAGCAGCAGATGAAGGAGGATTACTGGAACTGGTGTATGCAGCAGGAACTCAGAGCAGAGAAGCAGGATAACCCCACAGGTTCACAGGAGCAGGTATATAGCCAGGGAGTCACCAGAGGTCAGGAGCTGGATGCAAGGCAGAATACTCTAGCACAGACTGAAGGCTGGGGTGGAGTTTTATAGCAGGAAGACACAGTACACATGAGACCAAAGACGCCATCTTGGAAAAGGGCAGTAATGCACAAAAAGGTAATAAAAAATGTTCAGAGTCCTGACATTACTCCCTCCTTAGAAGCGGCCTCAGGACGATCCTGGACCTGGTTTCTCAGGGAATCTCTGATGAAAACGAGAAATCTTCTGTTGGGCATTGATGTTTTCCACAGGTTCCCAAGAGTCTTCCTCAGGGGGATATCCCTGCCATCTTATCAGATATTGGAGCCGATTTCTGCGAATCCTGGAATCAACAATTTCCTCCACCACAAATTGTTCTTGCCCATCAATCACCACAGGTTGCGGAGGTGGCACAACATGTCCCTGGAAGGTATTAGGAGATACAGACTTTAGTAAAGATACATGAAAAACTGGGTGTACCTTCATAGTCCTAGGCAGCTTCAGCCGGCAGGCCACAGAGCTAACGATACCGTTGATCTTGAAAGGGCCAATGAATTTCTGTCCAAGTTTTTGTGAAGGAACGTTTAACTTCAGATTCTTAGTTGCTAACCACACGGAATCTCCGAACATGGGTGCAGGTTTACGGAATCTATCAGCCGATCTCTTATAACGTTCTTGAGCTGTGGTCAGGGATTCCTTCAGAACATCCAGATTTTGCCTCATCGCAGACAGCCTTTCCTCCACTGCCAAAACAGGAGAATTAATTGGAGACCTAGGTAAGATACACGGATGATAACCCAGATTGGCAAAGAAAGGTGTAAATTTAGTGGAGGCGCTCTGAGAATTGTTATATGAAAATTCGGCTAACGGCAGCAACTCCAACCAATCATCCTGGAGATGGCTGACATAGCATCTTAGATATTGTTCCAGCGTCTGGTTGGTACGCTCAGTCTGACCATTTGTCTGGGGATGGTAAGCGGAAGAGAGACAGACATTAATATTGAGTGCAGAGCAAAACCCTTTCCAGAATCTTGGAAGTGAACTGCACTCCACGGTCCGGACCCCATGCAACCGAAAGACATTCTGTATAACCAAGTTCACTGTATCTTTAGCTGAGGGGAGGCCGGTGCACGGAACAAAATGAGCAGCTTTAGTCAGGCGATCAACTACCACCATGATTGTATTCATGCCCCCCGATGTAGGCAGCTCCACAATAAAGTCCATTGATATAGACCCCCAAGGGTGGGACGGAACAGGTAATGGTTGTAGAAGACCAGTAGGTGCCACATTAGGAGTCTTGTAACGAGCACATACCTCGTAAGAGAGAACATAGTCCTTGGTATCCTTCAGGCAAGTTGGCCACCAGAAGAATCGGCTCAGGAACTCTTGTGTCTTCTGTACCCCCCTGTGACCAGCCAACTTGGAGTCATGTACCAACTTGAGGATCTGCAGACGGACGACTGTCATGATTCTCAATGGCGAGAGAACATAGCCCAGCATATATGAGAACTAGCTCTTGGAAGATGGAAACTATACTGACCATGAACTAAACCTGCCGCACAACTAGAAGTGGCCGGGTAGCATGCCTACGTTTTTTTATCCCTAGATGCCCAGCGCCAGCCGGAGAACTACCTAATCCTAGCAGAGGAAAAGACAGTCCTGGCTCACCTCTAGAGAAATTTTCCCAAAAGGCAGACAGAGGCCCCCACATATATTGGCGGTGATTTTAGATGAAATGACAAACGTAGTATGAAAATAGGTTTAGCAAAAATCGAGGTCCGCTTACTAGATAGCAAGAAGACAGAAAGGGCACTTTCATGGTCAGCAGAAAACTCTATCAAAACACCATCCAGAAATTACTTTAAGACTCTAGCATTAACTCATAACACCAGAGTGGCAATTTCCGCTCACAAGAGCTTTCCAGACACAGTAACGAAACAGCAGCTGTGAACAGGAACAAAATGCAAAAACACACAAGGACAAAAGTCCAACTTAGCTGGGAGTTGTCTAGTAGCAGGAACATGCACAGAAAGGCTTCTGATTACATTGTTGACCGGCAAGAAACTGACAGAGGAGCAAGGTTATATAGCGACTCCCACATCCTGATAGGAGCAGGTGAACAGAGGGGATGATGCACACAAGTACAATTCCACAAGTGGCCACCGGGGGAGCCCAGAATCCAATTTCACAACAGTACCCCCCCCTCAAGGAGGGGGCACCGAACCCTCACCAGAACCACCAGGGCGATCAGGATGAGCCCTATGAAAGGCACGGACAAGATCGGAGGCATGAACATCAGAGGCAGTGACCCAAGAATTATCCTCCTGACCGTATCCCTTCCATTTGACCAGATACTGGAGTTTCCGTCTGGAAACACGAGAGTCCAAGATCTTTTCCACAACGTACTCCAACTCACCCTCAACCAACACCGGAGCAGGAGGCTCAACGGAAGGCACAGCCGGTACCTCATACCTGCGCAACAATGACCGATGAAAAACATTATGAATCGAAAAGGATGCAGGGAGGTCCAAACGGAAGGACACAGGGTTAAGAATCTCCAATATCTTGTACGGGCCGATGAACCGAGGCTTAAACTTAGGAGAAGAAACCCTCATAGGGACAAAACGAGAAGACAACCACACCAAGTCCCCAACACAAAGCCGAGGACCAACACGACGACGGCGGTTGGCAAAAAGCTGAGTCTTCTCCTGGGACAACTTCAAATTGTCCACCACCTGCCCCCAAATCTGATGCAACCTCTCCACCACAGCATCCACTCCAGGACAATCCGAAGATTCCACTTGACCGGAGGAAAATCGAGGATGAAACCCCGAATTACAGAAAAATGGGGACACCAAGGTGGCAGAGCTGGCCCGATTATTGAGGGCGAACTCTGCCAAAGGCAAAAAAGCAACCCAATCATCCTGATCCGCAGACACAAAACACCTCAAATATGTCTCCAAGGTCTGATTAGTCCGCTCGGTCTGGCCATTAGTCTGAGGATGGAAAGCAGACGAAAAAGACAAATCTATGCCCATCCTAGCACAGAATGCCCGCCAAAATCTAGACACGAATTGGGTCCCTCTGTCAGAAACGATATTCTCCGGAATACCATGCAAACGAACAACATTTTGAAAAAACAGAGGAACCAACTCGGAAGAAGAAGGCAACTTAGGCAAGGGAACCAGATGGACCATCTTAGAGAAACGGTCACACACCACCCAGATGACAGACATCTTATGAGAAACAGGCAGATCCGAAATAAAATCCATCGAGATGTGCGTCCAAGGCCTCTTCGGGATAGGCAAGGGTAACAACAATCCACTAGCCCGAGAACAACAAGGCTTGGCCCGAGCACAAACGTCACAAGACTGCACAAAGCCTCGCACATCTCGTGACAGGGAAGGCCACCAGAAGGACCTTGCCACCAAATCCCTGGTACCAAAGATTCCAGGATGACCTGCCAACGCAGAAGAATGAACCTCAGAGATGACTCTACTGGTCCAATCATCAGGAACAAACAGTCTACCAGGTGGGCAACGATCAGGTCTATCCGCCTGAAACTCCTGCAAGGCCCGCCGCAGGTCTGGAGAAACGGCAGACAATATCACTCCATCTTTAAGGATACCTGTGGGCTCAGAATTACCAGGAGAGTCAGGCTCAAAACTCCTAGAAAGGGCATCCGCCTTAACATTCTTAGAACCCGGTAGGTAAGACACCACAAAATTAAACCGAGAGAAAAACAACGACCAGCGCGCCTGTCTAGGATTCAGGCGCCTGGCAGACTCAAGGTAAATTAAATTTTTGTGGTCAGTCAATACCACCACCTGATGTCTGGCCCCCTCAAGCCAGTGACGCCACTCCTCAAAAGCCCACTTCATGGCCAAAAGCTCCCGATTCCCAATATCATAATTCCGCTCGGCGGGCGAAAATTTACGGGAAAAAAAAGCACAAGGTCTCATCACGGAGCAGTCGGAACTTCTCTGCGACAACACCGCCCCAGCTCCGATTTCAGAAGCGTCGACCTCAACCTGAAAAGGAAGAGCAACATCAGGCTGACGCAACACTGGGGCGGAAGAAAAGCGGCGCTTGAGCTCCCGAAAGGCCTCCACAGCATCAGGGGACCAATCAGCAACATCAGCACCCTTCTTAGTCAAATCAGTCAATGGTTTTACAACATCAGAAAAACCAGCAATAAATCGACGATAAAAGTTAGCAAAGCCCAAAAATTTCTGAAGACTCTTAAGAGAAGAGGGTTGCGTCCAATCACCAATAGCCTGAACCTTGACAGGATCCATCTCGATGGAAGAGGGGGAAAAAATGTATCCCAAGAAGGAAATCTTTTGAACCCCAAAAACACACTTAGAACCCTTCACACACAAGGAATTAGACCGCAAAACCTGAAAAACCCTCCTGACCTGCTGGACATGAGAGTCCCAGTCATCCGAAAAAATCAGAATATCATCCAGATACACAATCATAAATTTATCCAAATAATCGCGGAAAATGTCATGCATAAAGGACTGGAAGACTGAAGGGGCATTTGAAAGACCAAAAGGCATCACCAAATACTCAAAATGGCCCTCGGGCGTATTAAATGCGGTTTTCCACTCATCCCCCTGCTTGATTCGCACCAAATTATACGCCCCACGGAGATCAATCTTAGAGAACCACTTGGCCCCCTTTATACGAGCAAACAAATCAGTAAGCAGTGGTAACGGATATTGATATTTAACCGTGATTTTATTCAAAAGTCGATAATCAATACACGGCCTCAAAGAGCCGTCTTTCTTAGACACAAAGAAAAAACCGGCTCCTAAGGGAGATGACGAAGGACGAATATGTCCCTTTTCCAAGGACTCCTTTATATATTCTCGCATAGCCGCGTGTTCAGGCACAGACAGATTAAATAAACGACCCTTAGGGTATTTACTACCCGGGATTAAGTCTATGGCACAATCGCACTCCCGGTGCGGAGGTAGTGAACCAACCTTGGGTTCTTCAAAAACGTCACGAAAGTCAGACAAGAATTCAGGAATCTCAGAGGGAATAGATGATGAAATGGAAACCAAAGGTACGTCCCCATGAGTTCCTTTACATCCCCAGCTTAACACAGACATAGCTCTCCAGTCGAGGACTGGGTTATGAGATTGCAGCCATGGCAATCCCAGCACCAAAACATCATGTAGATTATACAGCACCAGAAAGCGAATAACCTCCTGGTGATCCGGATTAACACGCATAGTCACTTGTGTCCAGTATTGTGGTTTATTACTAGCCAATGGGGTGGAGTCAATCCCTTTCAGAGGTATCGGAGCCTCCAATGGCTCCAAATCATACCCACAGCGTTTGGCAAAGGACCAATCCATAAGACTCAAAGCAGCGCCAGAGTCGACATAGGCGTCCGCGGTAATAGATGACAAAGAACAAATCAGGGTCACAGATAGAATAAACTTAGACTGTAAAGTGCTAATTGAAACAGACTTGTCAGGCTTCTTAGTACGCTTAAAGCATGCTGATATAACATGAGTTGAATCACCACAATAGAAGCACAACCCATTTTTTCGTCTAAAATTCTGCCGCTCGCTTCTGGACAGAATTCTATCACATTGCATATTTTCTGGCGTTTTCTCAGTAGACACCGCCAAATGGTGCACAGGTTTGCGCTCCCGCAGACGCCTATCGATCTGAATAGCCATCGTCATGGACTCATTCAGACTCGCAGGCACAGGGAACCCCACCATAACATCCTTAATGGCATCAGAGAGACCTTCTCTGAAAATCGCCGCCAGGGCGCACTCATTCCACTGAGTAAGCACAGACCATTTGCGGAATTTTTGGCAGTACATTTCAGCTTCATCTTGCCCCTGAGACAAGGACATCAAGGCCTTTTCCGCCTGAAGCTCTAAATGAGGTTCCTCATAAAGCAACCCCAAGGCCAGAAAAAACGCATCCACATTGAGCAACGCAGGATCCCCTGGTGCCAATGCAAAAGCCCAGTCTTGAGGGTCGCCCCGGAGCAAGGAAATTACAATCCTGACCTGCTGTGCAGGGTCTCCGGCAGAGCGAGACTTCAGGGACAAAAACAATTTGCAATTATTTTTAAAATTTTGAAAGTGAGATCTATTCCCCGAGAAGAATTCAGGCAAAGGAATTCTAGGCTCAGACATAGGTGCATGAACAACAAAATCTTGCAAATTTTGTACCTTTGTGGCGAGATTATTCAAACCTGTAGCTACACTCTGAAGATCCATTTGAAACAGGTGAACACAGAGCCATTCAAGGATTAGAAGGAGAGAAAGAGAGGAAGGCTGCAGTATAGGCAGACTAGCAAGTGATTCAATTAAGAGCACACTCAGAACTAGAGGAAAAAAAAAAAATTGTAGCAGACTTCTTTTTTCTCTCCTTTCTCAGCCAGTAATTTAACCCTTTTTTTTGGGCCGGTCAAACTGTCATGATTCTCAATGGCGAGAGAACATAGCCCAGCATATATGAGAACTAGCTCTTGGAAGATGGAAACTATACTGACCATGAACTAAACCTGCCGCACAACTAGAAGTGGCCGGGTAGCATGCCTACGTTTTTTTATCCCTAGATGCCCAGCGCCAGCCGGAGAACTACCTAATCCTAGCAGAGGAAAAGACAGTCCTGGCTCACCTCTAGAGAAATTTTCCCAAAAGGCAGACAGAGGCCCCCACATATATTGGCGGTGATTTTAGATGAAATGACAAACGTAGTATGAAAATAGGTTTAGCAAAAATCGAGGTCCGCTTACTAGATAGCAAGAAGACAGAAAGGGCACTTTCATGGTCAGCAGAAAACTCTATCAAAACACCATCCAGAAATTACTTTAAGACTCTAGCATTAACTCATAACACCAGAGTGGCAATTTCCGCTCACAAGAGCTTTCCAGACACAGTAACGAAACAGCAGCTGTGAACAGGAACAAAATGCAAAAACACACAAGGACAAAAGTCCAACTTAGCTGGGAGTTGTCTAGTAGCAGGAACATGCACAGAAAGGCTTCTGATTACATTGTTGACCGGCAAGAAACTGACAGAGGAGCAAGGTTATATAGCAACTCCCACATCCTGATAGGAGCAGGTGAACAGAGGGGATGATGCACACAAGTACAATTCCACAAGTGGCCACCGGGGGAGCCCAGAATCCAATTTCACAACAGACGACCTCAGGGACGTAGATACGTCGATCTCTGAACCACATGCCACCCTTAAAGACAAAATTAATATCTACAGGTGGGTTGGCCAGAAATACATCACCGTCATAGGCCTCCCTGCACTCCTTCCACAAGTCCTGATCGTGGATAAATCCGATGAAATTGGCATCAGATAGAATGGTCTTGGACGGGGCTCCAGGTACGGAATCCGCAGCATGGATTCGGGATAAAGCATCAGCCTTCCCATTACGAGAACCTGGACAGTTAAATTGATTAAAGAATAAGTTCCAACGAGCCTGACGAGGAGAAAGACATCTAGCGGATCTAAGGAACTCTAAATTGCGATGATCAGTTAGCACTATGATCTGTTGTGCAGCTCCTTGCAGATGATGCCTCCATTCTTTGAAAGCCGCAATAATATCCAGCAATTCCTTGTCTCCCACGTCGTAATTCTTCTCTGCTGAGGTTAGTCTAAGGGAAAAGAAAGCACAAGGATGTAGCAGACCCTTCTCTCCAGTTCTTTGGGAGAGAATAGCCCCCAAAGCATTATCAGAAGCGTCCACCTTCACAATGAAAGAAAGTGTTGGATCTGGGTGTATCAACAGCGGTGCTGATGTGAAACAGATCTTAAGCCGATCAAAAGCTTCTTGAGCCTGTGATGACCACTTAAAGGGCTTTTCCTTCTTTGTCAAGGAAGTAATGGGACGGACAACATCAGAAAAATTTCGAATGAAGCATCTGTAGAAATTTGCAAAACCAATAAAACGTTGGACCTCCTTAACGTTCTTGGGTACCGGCCAGTCAAGGATAGCCTGAATCTTACCAGATTCCATGTTCAGCCCCTGGGGAGAGATGATATTACCTGTTGTGAATTCCGTTCTCGGACTCCCTCCTGTGGTCATGAATGGTACTTTGGTTGGTTCTGCTCTTGGACTCCCTCTGGTGGCTTCGAGCGGAACTGCTGGTCACTGAGGTTGGCTTTATCAGCTGCTGTCGTTTATTGCTATGCTGCTTCCCTATTTAACTCCACTCAGATCGTTACTTCATGCCAGCTGTCGGTGTTTCAGTATTGGTTCAGATCTCTCTTGGACTTCTCTGAGGACCTGTCTACTCCAGCAGAAGCTAAGTCTTTGCTAGTTCATTTGTTGTTACTGCTTCCTGAATATATTTCTTAGTACTGCTAAATTCTAGTCCTGCTTGCTATCATGATATTCCCTTGGTAGCTGGAAGCTCTGGGTGCAGAGTGGCACCTCCACACCGTGAGTCGGTGTGGGGAGTCTTTTTGCTTACTCTGCGTGGTTTTTTGTAGTCTTTTGTGCTGACCGCATAGTTCCCTTTTCTATCCTCTGACTATTTAGTGAAATCTGGCCTCCTTTGCTAAAACCTGTTTCATTCCTGTGTTTGTGACTTTCCTCTTAACTCACAGTCAATATATGTGGGGGTCTGCCTTTACCTTTGGGGAATTTCTCTGAGGCAAGGTAAGGCTTCTATTTCTATATTTAGGTGTAGTTAGCTCTTAGGCTGTGAAGAGGCGTCTAGAGAGAGTTAGGTACGCTCCACGGCTATTTCTAGTGTGTGTGATAGGAGTAGGGTTTGCGGTCAGCAGAGTTCCCACTTACCCAAAGCTAGTCCCGATTTTGAGTTTACTCATCAGGTCATTCCGGGTGCTCCTAACCACCAGGTCCATAACAGTACAGCTGGCCATAAAGTGTTAATGCATCTCAAAAGAGGGATAAGAGAAGTTCTGAACCCATTTTTTTTTCTTTGCAGTGTGTTTTGTCTCTTTTCCCCTTAACCTCTGGGTGGTTCAGGACTCAGGTGTAGATATGGATATTCAAGGTCTGTCCTCTTGTGTGGATCATCTCACTGCAAGGGTACAAAGCATTCAAGATTATGTAGTTCAGAATCCGATGTTAGAGCCTAGAATTCCAATTCCTGATTTGTTTTCTGGGGATAGATCTAAGTTTCTGAATTTCAAAAATAATTGTAAACTGTTTCTTGCTTTGAAACCCCGCTCCTCTGGTGACCCCATTCAGCAAGTAAAAATTATTATTTCTTTGTTGCGTGGCGACCCTCAAGACTGGGCATTCTCCCTTGCACCAGGAGATCCTGCATTGCTTAATGTAGATGCGTTTTTTCTGGCGCTTGGATTGCTTTATGACGAACCGAATTCAGTGGATCAGGCAGAGAAAATCTTGCTAGCTTTGTGTCAGGGTCAGGATGAAGCGGAGATATATTGTCAGAAGTTTAGAAAATGGTCTGTGCTTACTCAATGGAATGAGTGTGCCCTGGCAGCAATTTTTAGAAAGGGTCTTTCTGAAGCCCTTAAGGATGTTATGGTGGGATTTCCCACGCCTGCTGGTCTGAATGAATCAATGTCCTTGGCCATCCAAATTGATCGGCGTTTGTGCGAGCGCAAAATTGTGCACCATTTGGCGGTGTCCTCTGAGCAGAGGCCTGAGCTTATGCAATGTGATATAACTTTGACCAGAACTGAACGGCAAGAACACAGACGTCAGAATAGGCTGTGTTTTTACTGTGGTGACCCCACTCATGCTATCTCTGATTGTCCTAAGCGCACCAAGCGGTTCGCTAGGTCTGTCACCATTGGTACTGTATAGCCTAAGTTTCTTTTGTCTGTTACTCCGATTTGCTCTTTGTCATCCTACTTGGTTATGGCATTTGTGGATTCAGGCGCTGCCCTGAATTTGATGGACTTGGAGTTTGCCAGGCGCTGTGGTTTTTTCTTGGAGCCTTTGCAGTATCCTATTCCATTAAGGGGAATTGATGCCACGCCGTTGGCCAAGAATAAACCTCAGTACTGGACTCAGTTGACCATGTGCATGGCTCCTGCACATCAGGAAGATATTCGCTTTTTGGTGTTGCATAATTTGCATGATGTGGTCGTGTTGGGTTTGCCATGGCTACAGGTTCATAATCCAGTATTGGATTGGAAATCAATGTCTGTGTCTAGTTGGGGTTGTCAAGGGGCACATGGCGATGTTCCATTGGTGTCAATTTCTGCTTCCACTCCTTCTGAAGTCCCTGAGTTTCTGTCGGATTACCAGGATGTATTTGATGAGTCCAAATCCAGTGTACTACCCCCTCATAGGGATTGTGATTGTGCTATAAATTTGATTCCTGGTAGTAAGTTTCCTAAGGGCCAACTTTTTAATTTATCTGTGCCAGAGCACGCCGCTATGCGGAGTTATATAAAGGAGTCCTTGGAGAAAGGGCATATTCGCCCGTCTTCATCACCGTTGGGAGCAGGGTTCTTTTTTGTGGCCAAGAAGGATGGTTCTCTGAGACCCTGTATAGATTACCGCCTTCTCAATAAAATCACGGTCAAATTTCAGTACCCTTTGCCTCTGCTGTCTGATTTGTTTGCTCGGATTAAGGGGGCTAGTTGGTTCACCAAGATAGATCTTCGAGGGGCGTATAACCTTGTGCGTATTAAACAGGGCGATGAATGGAAAACAGCATTTAATACGCCCGAGGGCCATTTTGAGTACCTGGTAATGCCATTCGGGCTTTCAAATGCTCCATCTGTGTTTCAGCCCTTTATGCATGACATCTTCCGAAAGTATCTGGATAGATTCATGATTGTATATTTGGATGATATTTTGGTCTTTTCGGATGATTGGGAGTCTCATGTGAAACAGGTAAGAATGGTATTCCAGGTCCTTCGTGCTAATTCCTTGTTTGTGAAGGGGTCTAAATGTCTCTTCGGAGTTCAGAAGGTTTCCTTTTTGGGCTTCATTTTTTCCCCTTCTACTATCGAGATGGATCCTGTTAAAGTTCAGGCCATTTATGATTGGACTCAACCTACATCTGTGAAGAGCCTCCAGAAATTCCTGGGCTTTGCTAATTTTTACCGTCGCTTCATCGCTAATTTTTCTAGTGTGGTTAAATCTTTGACTGATTTGACAAAGAAAGGTGCTGATGTGGTGAATTGGTCCTCTGCGGCCGTTGAGGCTTTTCAGGAGCTGAAACGTCGTTTTTCTTCGGCCCCTGTGTTGCGTCAGCCAGATGTTTCGCTCCCTTTTCAGGTCGAGGTTGATGCTTCTGAGATTGGAGCAGGGGCTGTTTTGTCTCAAAGAAGTTCTGATGGCTCTGTGATGAAGCCATGTGCCTTCTTTTCTAGAAAGTTTTCGCCTGCTGAGCGTAATTATGATGTTGGCAATCGGGAGCTGCTAGCTATGAAGTGGGCATTCGAGGAGTGGCGACATTGGCTTGAGGGAGCCAAGCACCGCGTGGTGGTCTTGACGGATCACAAAAATCTGACTTATCTCGAGTCTGCCAAGCGGTTGAATCCTAGACAGGCTCGATGGTCGCTGTTTTTCTCCCGTTTCGATTTTGTGGTCTCATACCTTCCAGGTTCTAAGAATGTGAAGGCGGATGCCCTTTCTAGGAGTTTTGTGCCTGATTCTCCGGGAGTCCCTGAGCCGGCTGGTATTCTCAAAGAGGGGGTAATTCTGTCTGCCATCTCCCCTGATTTGTGGCGGGTGCTGCAGGAGTTTCAGGCTGATAGACCTGACCGTTGTCCAGCGGAGAAATTGTTTGTCCCTGATAGATGGACTAGCAGAGTTATTTCTGAGGTTCATTGCTCGGTGTTGGCTGGTCATCCTGGGATTTTTGGTACCAGAGATTTGGTGGCTAGGTCCTTTTGGTGGCCTTCCTTGTCACGGGATGTGCGTTCTTTTGTGCAGTCCTGTGGGACTTGTGCTCGGGCTAAGCCCTGCTGTTCTCGTGCCAGTGGGTTGCTTTTGCCCTTGCCAGTCCCGAAAAGGCCTTGGACGCATGTTTCCATGGATTTTATTTCAGATCTTCCTGTCTCTCAAAGGATGTCTGTCATCTGGGTGGTTTGTGATCGCTTTTCTAAGATGGTCCATTTGGTACCCTTGCCTAAATTACCTTCTTCCTCTGATTTGGTGCCATTATTTTTTCAACATGTGGTTCGTTTGCATGGCATTCCGGAGAACATTGTGTCGGACAGAGGTTCCCAGTTTGTCTCTAGGTTTTGGCTGTCCTTTTGTGCTAAGATGGGCATTGATTTGTCTTTTTCTTCGGCTTTCCATCCTCAAAAAAATGGCCAAACCGAACGAACCAACCAGACTTTGGAAACCTATCTGAGATGCTTTGTTTCTACTGATCAGGATGATTGGGTGACCTTCTTGCCATTGGCTGAGTTCGCCCTTAATAATCGGGCTAGTTCGGCTACTTTGGTTTTGCCTTTTTTTTTGCAATTCTGGTTTTCATCCTCGTTTTTCTTTGGGGCAGGTTGAGCCTTCTGACTGTCCTGGTGTGGATTCTGTGGTGGATAGGTTGCAGCAGATTTGGAACCATGTGGTGGACAATTTGAGGTTGTCACAGGAGAAGGCTCAGCGTTTCGCTAACCGCCGTCGTTGTGTTGGTCCCCGACTTCGTGTTGGGGATTTGGTTTGGTTGTCTTCTCGTTATGTTCCTATGAAGGTTTCTTCTCCTAAGTTTAAGCCTCGTTTCATTGGTCCTTATAAGATTTCTGAAATTCTCAACCCTGTGTCATTTTGTTTGGTCCTTCCAGCTTCTTTTGCCATCCATAATGTGTTCCATAGGTCGTTGTTGCGGAGGTACGTGGCACCTATGGTTCCCTCCGTTGATCCTCCTGCTCCGGTGTTGGTTGAGGGGGAGTTGGAGTATGTGGTGGAAAAAATTTTGGATTCTTGTATTTCGAGACGGAAGCTTCAGTACCTGGTTAAGTGGAAGGGCTATGGTCAGGAGGATAATTCCTGGGTTGTTGCCTCCGATGTCCATGCTGCCGATTTAGTTCGTGCCTTTCATTTGGCTCATCCTGATCGGCCTGGGGGCCCTGGTGAGGGTTCGGTGACCCCTCCTCAAGGGGGGGGGTACTGTTGTGAATTCCGTTCTCGGACTCCCTCCTGTGGTCATGAATGGTACTTTGGTTGGTTCTGCTCTTGGACTCCCTCTGGTGGCTTCGAGCGGAACTGCTGGTCACTGAGGTTGGCTTTATCAGCTGCTCTCGTTTATTGCTATGCTGCTTCCCTATTTACAGTGGGGCAAAAAAGTATTTAGTCAGTCAGCAATAGTGCAAGTTCCACCACTTAAAAAGATGAGAGGCGTCTGTAATTTACATCATAGGTAGACCTCAACTATGGGAGACAAACTGAGAAAAAAAAATCCAGAAAATCACATTGTTTTTTTATCATTTTATTTGCATATTATGGTGGAAAATAAGTATTTGGTCAGAAACAAAATTTCATCTCAATACTTTGTAATATATCCTTTGTTGGCAATGACAGAGGTCAAACGTTTTCTGTAAGTCTTCACAAGGTTGCCACACACTGTTGTTGGTATGTTGGCCCATTCCTCCATGCAGATCTCCTCTAGAGCAGTGATGTTTTTGGCTTTTCGCTTGGCAACACGGACTTTCAACTCCCTCCAAAGGTTTTCTATAGGGTTGAGATCTGGAGACTGGCTAGGCCACTCCAGGACCTTGAAATGCTTCTTACGAAGCCACTCCTTCGTTGCCCTGGCGGTGTGCTTTGGATCATTGTCATGTTGAAAGACCCAGCCACGTTTCATCTTCAATGCCCTTGCTGATGGAAGGAGGTTTGCACTCAAAATCTCACAATACATGGCCCCATTCATTCTTTCATGTACCCGGATCAGTCGTCCTGGCCCCTTTGCAGAGAAACAGCCCCAAAGCATGATGTTTCCACCACCATGCTTTACAGTAGGTATGGTGTTTGATGGATGCAACTCAGTATTCTTTTTCCTCCAAACACGACAAGTTGTGTTTCTACCAAACAGTTCCAGTTTGGTTTCATCAGACCATAGGACATTCTCCCAAAACTCCTCTGGATCATCCAAATGCTCTCTAGCAAACTTCAGACGGGCCCGGACATGTACTGGCTTAAGCAGTGGGACACGTCAGGCACTGCAGGATCTGAGTCCATGGTGGCGTAGTGTGTTACTTATGGTAGGCCTTGTTACATTGGTCCCAGCTCTCTGCAGTTCATTCACTAGGTCCCCCCGCGTGGTTCTGGGATTTTTGCTCACCGTTCTTGTGATCATTCTGACCCCACGGGGTGGGATTTTGCGTGGAGCCCCAGATCGAGGGAGATTATCAGTGGTCTTGAATGTCTTCCATTTTCTAATTATTGCTCCCACTGTTGATTTCTTCACTCCAAGCTGGTTGGCTATTGCAGATTCAGTCTTCCCAGCCTGGTGCAGGGCTACAATTTTGTTTCTGGTGTCCTTTGACAGCTCTTTGGTCTTCACCATAGTGGAGTTTGGAGTCAGACTGTTTGAGGGTGTGCACAGGTGTCTTTTTATACTGATAACAAGTTTAAACAGGTGCCATTAATACAGGTAATGAGTGGAGGAAAGAGGAGACTCTTAAAGAAGAAGTTACAGGTCTGTGAGAGCCAGAAATCTTGATTGTTTGTTTCTGACCAAATACTTATTTTCCACCATAATATGCAAATAAAATGATAAAAAAACAGACAATGTGATTTTCTGGATTTTTTTTCTCAGTTTGTCTCCCATAGTTGAGGTCTACCTATGATGTAAATTACAGACGCCTCTCATCTTTTTAAGTGGTGTAACTTGCACTATTGCTGACTGACTAAATACTTTTTTGCCCCACTGTAACTCCACTCAGATCGTTACTTCATGCCAGCTGTCGGTGTTTCAGTATTGGTTCAGATCTCTCTTGGACTTCTCTGAGGACCTGTCTACTCCAGCAGAAGCTAAGTCTTTGCTAGTTCATTTGTTGTTACTGCTTCCTGAATATATTTCTTAGTACTGCTAAATTCTAGTCCAGCTTGCTATCATGATATTCCCTTGCTAGCTGGAAGCTCTGGGTGCAGAGTGGCACCTCCACACCGTGAGTCGGTGTGGGGAGTCTTTTTGCTTACTCTGCGTGGTTTTTTGTAGTCTTTTGTGCTGACCGCATAGTTCCCTTTTCTATCCTCTGACTATTTAGTGAAATTTGGCCTCCTTTGCTAAAACCTGTTTCATTCCTGTGTTTGTGACTTTCCTCTTAACTCACAGTCAATATATATGGGGGTCTGCCTTTACCTTTGGGGAATTTCTCTGAGGCAAGGTAAGGCTTCTATTTCTATCTTTAGGTGTAGTTAGCTCTTAGGCTGTGAAGAGGCATCTAGGGAGAGTTAGGTACGCTCCACGGCTATTTCTAGTGTGTGTGATAGGAGTAGGGTTTGCGGTCAGCAGAGTTCCCACTTACCCAGAGCTAGTCCCGATTTTGAGTTTACTCATCAGGTCATTCCTGGTGCTCCTAACCACCAGGTCCATAACAATTACCTAAGAACTGTATCTCAGAACGATGGAACTCGCATTTCTCCGGCTTAATATACAGATGGTTCTCTTTCAGACATCTTAAAACAGCTTTGACATGTTCTTCATGTTCCTGTAGAGAGTCAGAAAAGATTAGTATATCGTCCAAATAGATCACTACAAACTGGTCCAACAAATCTCTGAAAATGTCATTAGCAAGATGTTGAAATGTTGCAGGGGCGTTACAAAGCCCGAAGGGCATCACAAGAGATTCAAAGTGTCCATACCGGCATCTGAATGCTGTCTTCCACTCATCCCCTGGACGAATACGCACCAAATTATAAGCTCCACGAAGATCCAGTTTAGAGAACACCTTAGCATGGCGGACTCTTTCCAGTAATTCGGGAATCAGAGGCAAAGGGTAACGGTTTCGTACGGTTACCTTATTGAGTTCCCGATAGTCAACACAGGGTCTCAGGGTCCCATCCTTCCTCTTTACAAAAAAGATAGGTGCCCCTGCTGGTGAGGAAGAAGGACGTATGAAGCCTTTGGCCAGATTTTCATCAATATACTCCTTTAAGGCTTGAAGCTCAGGTGCCGCCAAAGGGTATACGTTACTAAAAGGAATAGCTGCCCCAGGAAGCAACTCAATGGGACAGTCATAATGCCTGTGTGGAGGAAGCTGATCTGCATTCTTTTTGTCACAGATGTCAGAGAACTCTATATGCTGGAGGTAAAGAAAATACCTGTACATGTGGTTCCGTAGCCGTGGACTCAGGGACAGCTTCTGTTAACGCTGAGTTGCTCCTTGTTGGAAAGATAATCTCCTTGGTCTCCCAGTTGATAATTGGGTTCTGAGAACACAACCAAGGAATGCCTAAAATCACAGGAAAATGAGTAGAAATTAGCAAGAAAGAAAGTTGCTCCTGATGATTAGGCTCCAACAAAATTTCAAGGGGTACGGTCTCCTGATCCACAGGCCCAGAGATTAAAGGTGACCCATCCACTGTTTCCATGGTAATTGGAGAGGCTCTTTGCTGAATTTCAATGCCATGTTCCTTGGCAAATGCGATATCCATGAAATTGCCACCTGCACCAGTCAATTATAGCTGCACTGGAAATCCACTGTCCTGAACACAGGATCTTAATAGGGAGAGAACAGTGAGTTCTTTTCCTTAAGCTCCTTGGGGGGTGAAGTCATAGAAAGTGAATGGAATACAGCGTTTAAAGGCAGGCTACATTCAGAGATGTCAGATTCATCATCACAGTTGTCATACTCCCCTACTGCTGCTAGCACCTTGTTAGGCCATCTAGGACACTTAGGACAATTGATCAAGAAGTGGTCAGACTGGCCGCAGTAGAAACAGACTTTCACGAAGGCGATGCTCCCGGCGCTCAATGATCTCGCGCCTCTGAACGGAATCAATTTGCATGGGCACCTCCTCCCGAGGTGTTTTACCTGCAGGCTCTTTGGAAGGGAGGGAAGAGTTAGAAATACTGTTATATGCAGCAAACTTCTCCTGCCTACGCTCAGTAAGGCGAATGTCAATGCGCACACAATGCTGTATAAATGTCTCTAGCTCTTGTGGTGACTCAGAGCGAGCTAGTTCATCTTTTACAATACTAGACAGACCCCTTTTAAAAATAGGCAATTGTGCATAACTGTCCCAATTGGTATTTACCGCTTATCTCCTGAATTCAGTAGCATACTCAATAACAGAATGTTTTGCCTGGCGTAAAGACAATAAAGCAGATTCAGCGGTTGCACAGTGATTACGATCATCAAACATTAATGCCATATCTGCCAAGAAATCATCCAAGTTATTTAACCGTGGGTCACGAGACTCAATCATCGGATTCGCCCAGGCGAGCGCTTGTGCGGTCAGCAGCATTATTACACACAATACTTTGGATCTATCATTAGGAAAACGGTCAGCATGCACATCAAAATATAGCATACATTGATTCACAAAGCCACGAAATTTGTCGCGATCACCATTAAATCTGAATGAGGGCAACTTAGGTGGGCTAGCTGGTGGCGGTTGCCCAGAGGGAAAAGTCGCTTGTGCAGCTATTTGCGTGCTTATGTCCTGAAAAGCCCCTCCATACTGGGACTCTATGCCAGCAAGTTTGTTTTCCTGGGCTGCCATGCGGGTGCTTAAGTCCTGCAAAGTCTATCCAAACACTTGTTGATTGTGTTCAAAGCTTCCAAACTTCTTTTGCAGACCTTCCACATCTTTCTGCAGTGATCTAATTATGGAAAACACCTGCTCTAGTCTGCTTTCTGCAGTCATTGTTCCAGCAGTCTCTTTTTTTTTTTTAGGCTAGAGTATCCTGTAATATTTATGGGGATAACTCAGGAGACTCTTTGCGTGGGACAAGACAACTACAGGACACAGTTTTATAAGTGGTAAAGTCTATATTATCACACGGTGATTCAAACAGGTTCAGAGAGAAACTCAAGTCCACAACACTTGGTGCAAATATCAAATGCAGCTCAGCAGTCTATAGGAAACTTCAGAGGAAAATGCAATCACGCAGAAAGTCTATGAAGCACACTTATTCTTGAGGATACTTGACACAAATAAGTCCTTGCTTAGTTCAAAACACAGATAGATATGCTTATAAGGCAGTTCAAATAATATCTTAGCTCAACCAGGGAGGTCTGGGTAATAGTCTCAGGTTCTTGCAGAGCAGCAACAGCTTACATGTCCATCAAATGCAGATGGAAGTAAACACGAGCAGCAGATGAAGGAGGATTACTGTAACTGGTGTATGCAGCAGGAACTCAGAGCAGAGTAGCAGGATAACCCACAGGTTCACAGGAGCAGGTATATAGCCAGGAAGTCACCAGGGTCAGGAGCTGGATGCAAGGCAGAATACTCTAGCACAGACTGAAGGCTGGGGTGGAGTTTTATAGCAGGAAGACAGTGCACATGAGACCAAAGACGCCATCTTGGAAAAGGGCAGTAATGCACAAAAAGGTAATAAAAAATGTACAGAGTCCTGACACTATATCATCAGTGAAACAGACAAGTGAACCCAGCCTTATCGAAACTGGAATCTGTTTCGCATGTATGCTGTACTGTAAAAGTGGGAGCGTACAATTATTGTTCATCGGCTCATATATTTTGAAAATAGTAAAACACTCAAAATGTCCAATTACACCAAGTGTACGGATCTCCCAGCTCAGACTACAAGTCCCTGCATGCCTAGGCAGCCAGATCACTACTCTAGAATCAGCTGAATTTGATTTATTGTGCTATATTACATTTCCACCACTAGTGGACGCTATAGTCATGTGTAGTTATACTGTAAACTAAACTACAAACACAATATATGCCATACACGCAAGTCTCATGACCCAAACTCAACAGTAGGTTCTGGCTCTGCCTGGTATTGCCGCTCAGGCACTTCCACTGCAATGTCCTATTTTCATACTGAGGGGTCCACTCCAAGAAGGGGTGGAGCTGATCAAAAAGATTTGCACTACCCTCATCTGGCATCCACTTTCGTATTCTTGGGCAGCCATACCAGGGCAGAGCAAACTTCCTTGGCCAACACTTGCATGCCGGTTTCCTGGGCTTTCATAATGTCTCGGACCTTAGAGATGCGTAGGATGCTGGCTGAGTACCTTGGTCCAGCTTCAAGCTCAGTACTCCGTGGCAGACACCCGAGTGTGCATCCAGGGCATTTCTTTACTAGATCCTGTGATGTCATGACATGCTTCTACATGTAGGATAGCTGCGGAGACACCATCACATGTTTCTCAACGCAAGCAGTGAATAGCCAGACCTTTCCCCGGGAAGGAACAACCACGGGAAGGGCAGCATCCAATAAAGGAAAACATCCAATACAGGAAAACCACCTATGCCAAGCATGGTATCCATCCACAGACAGCTGTTTCGGGGTGTTTGCCCCTCATCAGTGTGGAGTAGGAATCTGGCTATTAGGAGCAGTGCCTAGTAAAAGGCTGTGAAGGAACAGATGATTGGCCTCGGGGAGACCAAAACATCCAACACCGCGGAGACACCATCACGTGTTTCTCAACGCAGTGATCCAGAACACTGCCCCCATCCCTTATGGGAAATATGCAAATGCATGTAGGATAGCTGCGGAGACACCATCACATGTTTCTCAACGCAAGCAGTGAATAGCCAGACCTTTCCCCGGGAAGGAACAACCACGGGAAGGGCAGCATCCAATAAAGGAAAACATCCAATACAGGAAAACCACCTATGCCAAGCATGGTATCCATCCACAGACAGCTGTTTCGGGGTGTTTGCCCCTCATCAGTGTGGAGTAGGAATCTGGCTATTAGGAGCAGTGCCTAGTAAAAGGCTGTGAAGGAACAGATGATTGGCCTCGGGGAGACCAAAACATCCAACACCGCGGAGACACCATCACGTGTTTCTCAACGCAGTGATCCAGAACACTGCCCCCATCCCTTATGGGAAATATGCAAATGCATGTAGGATAGCTGCGGAGACACCATCACATGTTTCTCAACGCAAGCAGTGAATAGCCAGACCTTTCCCCGGGAAGGAACAACCACGGGAAGGGCAGCATCCAATAAAGGAAAACATCCAATACAGGAAAACCACCTATGCCAAGCATGGTATCCATCCACAGACAGCTGTTTCGGGGTGTTTGCCCCTCATCAGTGTGGAGTAGGAATCTGGCTATTAGGAGCAGTGCCTAGTAAAAGGCTGTGAAGGAACAGATGATTGGCCTCGGGGAGACCAAAACATCCAACACCGCGGAGACACCATCACGTGTTTCTCAACGCAGTGATCCAGAACACTGCCCCCATCCCTTATGGGAAATATGCAAATGCATGTAGGATAGCTGCGGAGACACCATCACATGTTTCTCAACGCAAGCAGTGAATAGCCAGACCTTTCCCCGGGAAGGAACAACCACGGGAAGGGCAGCATCCAATAAAGGAAAACATCCAATACAGGAAAACCACCTATGCCAAGCATGGTATCCATCCACAGACAGCTGTTTCGGGGTGTTTGCCCCTCATCAGTGTGGAGTAGGAATCTGGCTATTAGGAGCAGTGCCTAGTAAAAGGCTGTGAAGGAACAGATGATTGGCCTCGGGGAGACCAAAACATCCAACACCGCGGAGACACCATCACGTGTTTCTCAACGCAGTGATCCAGAACACTGCCCCCATCCCTTATGGGAAATATGCAAATGCATGTAGGATAGCTGCGGAGACACCATCACATGTTTCTCAACGCAAGCAGTGAATAGCCAGACCTTTCCCCGGGAAGGAACAACCACGGGAAGGGCAGCATCCAATAAAGGAAAACATCCAATACAGGAAAACCACCTATGCCAAGCATGGTATCCATCCACAGACAGCTGTTTCGGGGTGTTTGCCCCTCATCAGTGTGGAGTAGGAAATGACATGCTTCTAGGCAGCATTGAAGTTGCCGGCATTCGAGTGCCAGCCGTTGAAGTTTGCACTGCCCTGATACAACTGCCACACAATACCAAAGTGGATGTTGGACCAGGGTACTGAAAATCTGTTTGCTCCACTCTAAACCATGGACAATCCAGGATTAACCAAAGACTATAATGTAGTCCTCCTACTGCTGGAATAAAAAGTATGACAAGCTGAACATCAACCAGTGGATTTCCATGCCATAGACGTTTTCAGATCTGGGTCATTGTCAAAATCCCGGGGGCACTCTTGTTCATTGGCAAAGCTTACTCTCAAAAGGTATTTAAGTATAAGAGAAAAAAAAGATCTACCGAGTAAAATTATGCCAGTAGACCGGTAATACCATGCTGCCACGACAGGGGTGGGCAATTAATTTTCCCAAGGGGCCACATGGGAGACTGTGACTGTTATGGAGGCCGAACCAATAGGCTGAAATTAATTATGCTCAATATTAATTATTTATATTAATATTAAATGTACCACTTAATATTGAGCAGAATTAGGTATGCCGACATCCCCCTATATACATAATGAGCCCCCACATAGCGTCGTATATATATATATATATATATATATATATATATATATATATATATATATATATATATGTATATACCCCCAACATAGCCCCCTATAAATGGTATGAGCCACCATAGTATCTCTATACAATATGAGCTCACATATCCTCCTACAGTATGAGCTCCCACATAGCCTCCTAAATACAGTATGAGCCTTCACATAACCTCCTATATTGAGTATGAGCCCCCGTATAGCCTCCTATATACAGTATGATCCCCACAGTCTTCATATATACAGTGTGAGCCCCACATATCCTCCATATATAGTGTAAGCCCCACAATGCCTCCAATATACATACAAATATCCCACACACGTAAAAAAACCAAAACAAATATTCAACACATACTTCGTTCCCGTTCCCCCAGCACTTTGCTCCTGTCTCTTGTTCATCGAGTCTCAGCAGCAGTGCAATGAAATTACATCATCGCACATGCTGACTGGTGGAAGATGAGCTGGCAGCTCTGTCATCCACTAATGTATTCAGCGCTGTCTACATCCTGAGGATGGAAATAGCGCTGACAACGGGCGGCGGATGGATGGCAGGCAGGGGAGGGAGGGAACAGTGCAGCCCGTGGGACACTGTTTCAGGCCTTCAGTTGTCTCGGTCCTCAGTTTGCCCAGGTCTGTGCAATGAGGTACTGTACATGCGCTTTCACCAAAAAAACGTATAAAGCTGGTCATACACTAGAGAAGGCCATAAAGACCGAGTGCCTTTGGGTGAGTCACAATAAATGCTGATCAATGTCAGGTATCAAATTTTATCTGCTGTTGTTCTTTATTGGTTCATGCTGTGGTTAAAAGTTTGTTCATCCCATCAAAAGAAAGTCAGACGAGGCCACAGCTCACAGCAAAGGCCATTTATACTGTTTTCACACATCCACGTTGCATGGTCTGATCACAGACTCTCCACGGGTCTCCTGATCCGAACTTGACAGCAAAATAGGCAAATGTGTGGCTGTTGAGTTTGGGTTGCAGTTCATTCACCGCAACCCAATTCTTTAGTTGGATTATACCTGGGTACTGGAGTTTGCAGGAAGATAAACTCACCTTATTAGATGACTTCTGTGATTCTTTGTAAGCAAGTCGTGGTGATGGAGAAAAGAGGTACAGGATTCTAGGAATGTGCGGTCATCGTCAGAGGAGGAATACAAACTGGTTTTCGAACCTGAACTCAAGCCTTCGTCAGGTATGTCGAGTTTCACACTGAAGGTGGTTTAAATCCCCAATTTGGAGGTAAAAAGGTTCAAGTCTTGGCAGTAAATTCCCCTAGGAAGGATGGGTCTCAATATCACATGTCCGGAGAAACCTTTTTAGTTGTCAAGAACATAAGGGCTCATTCAGACGTCAGTTGTTTTTCTTGTAAGCAAAAATCAGTCTGAGTTTCATCAGTGTGTTTGATTAGTCATCAGAATTTGGTCACGGTTAGTTTTTAACATCAGAGTTTCATCCGTTTTTCTCAAAAACAAAACTTGACAGATGTTTCTCCAGCTTCGCCTCTCAAACAGTATGCGAAAAACTGATGACATCCCAGTGCTGTCCGATTTTTTTTTCTTTTCACAAATCTAGACTTCTCTTGGCAAGTTTGATCCAATCAATATCGAATAAGTCTCCGTGCTTTCGTGCGGACCACCCCATCCGTGGAAGAAATCGGACATGTGAACTACCTCATAGACTCTCAAAGGTGCAAGTGCGCGATAGCCATGAAAAAATAGAATTAGGCTTACCGGTAATTCGGTTTCTAGCAACCCCCCCCCCCCCCCCCCGCCCTAATAGGGGACAGGAACACAAAGAGGTTAAATACCCCTCCCCTTCCTGCAATCACCAGTGTTTTCCTGGACACAGTAACATGTATAATTACCACAAAAGTGCAGGAATCATTCAATAAATAAACATTAGATAGGGAGGGAAGGTTCTTAGAAACCGAATTACCGGTAAGCCTAATTCTATTTTCTCTAGTCACCTTCCACGACAGCCACTTCGGAGTAGTACCAACAGCTAATTTCTCTAGGGAGAGATCACAGCCTGCAGAAGTCGTCTGCCAAATGTTAAATCCCTATTGAAATTTAGCCGGTAATTTCTGGTGAACGTGTGGACGGACGACCAGGTAGCGGCTCTGCATATCTGCTCTCATGAGGCATTCCCTGTCTCTGCCCATGATGTTGCCATCGCCCGGGTAGAATGTGCCTTCAGTGAAGCAGGTGGATCAAGTTTCTGTGATGAGTAAGCCAGGCAAATAGACTGTTTGATCCAATTCGCGATCGTGTTCTTTGCCGCCTTCTTGCCTTTGTTACGTCCTAAGAACTGGATGAATACATTTTGGTCAATTGGCCAGGCTTCAGTCTGTCGTAGGTAAGATAGAACCACCCTGCGGACATCAAGGGTATGGAAGGTCTCTTCCTTAGGGTTGGAGGGGTTTGGGCAGAATGAGGGCAGCACAATGTACTGATCCCTATGAAAATTTGAGACTACTTTAGGTAGGAAGGACTGATCTGGTCTCAGTATAATGCTATCTGTAGTAAACAACAGATAAGGTTCCTGTATGGACAGGGCCTGTAAGGGCCCCGTCTCACATAGCGAGATCGCTAGCGAGATCGCTGCGGAGTCACAAGTTTTGTGACGCAACAGCGACCTCAGTAGCGATCTCGCTATGTGTGACACGTACCAGCGATCAGGCCCCTGCTGCGAGATCGCTGGTCGTGTCGGAATGGCCTGGACCTTTTTTTGGTCGTTGAGGTCCCGCTGACAGCGCTGAATCGGTGTGTGTGACACCGATCCAGCGATGTCTTCACTGGTAACCAGGGTAAACATCGGGTTACTAAGCGCAGGGCCGCGCTTAGTAACCCGATGTTTACCCTGGTTACCAGCGTAAATGTAAAAAATAACAAACACTACATACTTGCCTTCTGATGTCCGTCAGGTCCCTTGCCGTCTGCTTCCTGCTCTGAGTGCCGCCGTACAGTGAGAGCACAGCACAGCAGTGACGTCACCGCTGCGCTCTGCTCTCACTGTGAGGCGGCTCAGTCAGAGCAGGAAGCAGACGGCAAGGGACCTGACGGACATCAGAAGGCAAGTATGTAGTGTTTGTTATTTTTTACATTTACGCTGGTAACCAGGGTAAACATCGGGTTACTAAGCGCGGCCCTGCGCTTAGTAACCGGATGTTTACCCTGGTTACCCGGGTGCTGCAGGGAGACCGGCATCGTTGACAGTTTCAACGATGCCGAAGTCGTTCCCCTGATCGTTGGTCGCTGGAGAGAGCTGTCTGTGTGACAGCTCCCCAGCGACCACACAGCGACTTACCAACGATCACGGGCAGGTCATATCGCTGGTCGTGATCGTTGGTAAATCGCTATGTGAGACGGGGCCTTAACTGTCCTACACGTCTAGCCGTAGTGATTGCGACTAAGAAAACTGTTTTAAGGGTTAAGTTTTTTATGGTCATAGATTCCAGGGGTTCAAACGGATCTTGGGTTAGACTTAAGAACGATATTGACGTCCCAAGGTGGCACCTTACTACGGAGTCTAGGACGAATCCTGGATGCTGATGTCATGAAGCACTTGATCCAGCGGTGGCCAGCTAAGTCTAGATCAAAAAAGGTGCTAAGGGCCGATACTTGCACTTTGAGTGTGCTAGGGGTAAGGCCCATTTCTAAACCTTTCTGTAAAAATTCTGAGTCCTGTGCTATATTGGGATGGAAGGGGTCTGGGGTTTCCTCAGTAACCATGCCGCCAGGTTCAGTTTGTGTAGGTCCGGATGCAGTAGGGGACCTTGGTGAATGAGGTCGACTTTTTGAGGTAGAAGCCAGGGACCTTCTAGAGTCATGTCCAGTAGGGCACTGTACCAGCTGCTCCCGGGCCACAGTGGAGTGATTAAGATTGTGTTGACCCGGTCTGTTCTGATTTTTTTTGTAGTGTCTTTGCCAGCATGGGGATGGGTGGAAAAGCATACGCGAGGTTGCACCTCTACGGTTGCAAGAACGCATCTATTCCCTGCGCCCCATCCGTGCGATAGAGGAAGAATGTCTCAGCCTTCGCATTTTGTTTGTTGGCAAACAGGTCCACCTCTGGAGTTCCCCATCTGGAGGTTAGGGACATGAACACTGTTTGGTTGAGACACCACTCTCCTGGATGTATGTCTTTCCGGCTGAGGAAGTCTGCTTGAGTATTGTCTAACCCTCTTAGATGTACTGCTGTGACTGACAGGTTTTTCTCTGCCCAGAAAAAAAATTCTTGCTGCTATTTCCTTCAGACCGGCATACTTCGTTCCTCCCTGGTGTCGCAGGTAGGCCACTGTGGTCATGTTGTCCGAGTAGATATGAACATGGTGATTTTGGATCAGCGCAGATGACGCCTTTAGTTCTTAGGTTCGAGGAACTGCTGCTGATGCTTGATGCCCATCGTCCCTGAAAGTGGTAACCCTCTACCACTGCATCCTAACCTCGTCTGTTGGCATCTGAGCCGAGTGTCTTCAGGGGAAGCTGATCCCAGCTGACCCCCCTCTGAAGATTTTGGTAATTAACCACCACCTCAGGGCTGATTTTACGTCACCGGGGAGAAAAATTCTTTGGGTTAATGGAATCTGTCATTCCCTGGAATGTAGAAGCACATAGGTTTGAAGGGTTCGCGTGTGAGCCTGAGCCCAGGAAACTGCTTGGATGCATGCGGTCAGGGATCCTAGAACAGACATTGATTCCCTGAGGAATCGCTGGTCTCTGAATCTGGTTATTTTGCGGACAAGGTTGATCTGACGATCCCTGGGTAGAAATGATGTCCTTTCTTTCGAGCCCAGGAGAACCCCCAGAAACTTTCTCCTTGTGGAAGGATGGATCTCTGGTTTTTCTAGATTCGGGATCCAGCCTAGGAACCGTAATATCTCCAGGATCTTTGTTACGCCCGTCTCCAGATGGGGAGTAGATGGTGCCATGAGAAAGTCGTCCTAATATGGGACAATGCATATTCCCTGGCGACGGATGAAGATCATTACTTCCGCCATAATTTTTGTAAAAACCCGTGGAGCCGAAGAGTAGGACGTTGAATTGGAAATGTTTGATTTGCTGCCCGAGACACTGCAAATCTGAGGAATTTCCTGTGTTCTGGGTGGATTGGTACATGGTAGTACGCATCCCTCAGATCAACTGTCGCCATTACCCAATCTTGCCCGATGAGGGGGATCACCAACCTGATTGTTTCCATTTTGAATCTCCTGTACCGGACTGATTCGTTTATTGGTTTCAGGTTTATGATGATCCTGTTTTTCCCCCGACGGTTTTGTTACCAGAAAGACGAGAATAGTGGCCACATCCTTCCTCCCGCTTTGGCACCTGCAAGATCACATTTGATTGGAGCTGGGGTGCCTTGTGTCAAATGATCCTCAAGTTTGCGTAACCAGGTGAACAGAGATCTGGCCATGCATGTGGAGGCCATGTTAGTCTTTAGTAAATTTGTGGAGGTGCCCCAGGACTTTAACAAGCTCTCTATCTTTCGATCCATTGGATCCTTGAGCTAGGAAGAGTCTTCAAAGGGAAGGGCTGTTTTTTTTTTTTTAGTTACCCTGCACACTTGTACATCCACTTTTGGGGTCTCCCATAAGGAGTTATCTCCGTCCAAGGGGAAAAGGTTTTTTTTAGTTCTGAAGTGGTACTAAGACCTTTTTCAGGGAGGCTCCATATGTGTAGAATTAGATTCTGTATATTTTTTTTTTTATGTACAGGAAAACCTTTTTGATCTTTGGGCTTTAGCCTCTCAAACATCTTGCCCTGTACCGTAAGTTTAATTTCCTCAATCCTCCACCCCCATGGTGCCTCTTACTATACTGACTAAGTCACCCATAACCTCAGAATTAAAGTAATATTTCTTGTTCTCTGATTTAGGGGTGGTGGTGGAAGTGGAGCCCTCATTCTCCCAAACATCCCCCGAACCCGAGAATTGAATCTCCCCAGAGTCTAAGTCGGACTCTACTGGGGCCGTTTTCCTCTTCTTAGGTGGTTGAAGCACAGGATCTGGAAGAGGGTAGCCATGGAAGACTGGACCTCATTTCTTGAGGGATCTTATGCCATCCAGAAGAGAAGGCTGCTCAGTGCGTAGGACCTCATCTGTACAAGACTGGCAGAGCTTTTTCCCATATGTAGATGGGAGTCTGGCTGCACACTTTACATTTGCGGCTTGTCCTTCTAGGGTCAGATACCTTTTCTCCCTATAAGAGAGGAAAAGGGTTCACTAAGGCTAGTTTCACATTTGCGTTTAAAACGCAAACGCAGGTGTTGAAAAAACGCATGTAAACGCTGCGTTTTTTAGACGCATGCGTTTTTCTCATGCGGTAAAAAACGTGGCGTTATGACGCGTTTTTCATGCGTTTTTTTCCTGCGTTTGCATTCTTGAAACGCATGCTGAGAAGTGTGACACAGCTGCCAATCATCAAAATCATCTAGAAAACCCAATATAAATAGAAAAAGCTATATTTGCTTCAGCGCGATATATGTGAAAAGCCGGTAATTCAATTGCCGGCTTTTCATTTCTCCTGCCTAAAAACCCGACATGATATGAGACATGGTTTACATACAGTAAACCATGTCATATCCCCCTTCCAGATGTGCCTTTTCTGGGGTGGCTGGGGGCAGATGTTTGTAGCCAGGGGGGCCCAATAACCATGGACCCTCTCTAGGCTATTAATATCTGCCCTCAGTCACTGGCTTTACCACTCTGGCGGAGAAAATTGCACGGGAGCCCACGCCAATTTTTTCCGCCATTTAACCCTTTATTTTACAAGCTACAGCACCCAAATTTTGCACATACACACTACTAACATTAGTAGTGTGGAATATGCAAAAAAAAAAAAAAAAAAGGGATATGAGATGGTTTACTGTATGTAAACCATGTCTCATATCATGTCGGGTTTAGGCAGGAGAAATGAAAAGCCGGCAATTGAATTACCGGCTTTAGGGTTAGGGTTTGGATCCCTTTATCACCTTGATGGTGGGGGGTGGCTTATCAGTGTGTAGTCTTGTTTTTTTCTATAAAAACGCATGCGTTTTTAACGCAAACGCATGTGCTTAAAAACGCATGCGTTTACATAGACAGCAATACGTTTTTTTGCAGCAAAAAAATGCCTCTAGAAATTACTACATGTTGCATTTCTGCAACCAAACGCAAGCATGGAAAAAACGCATGCGTTGTCAAACGCGGCAAAACGCATGTAAAAAAAAAACGCATGCGTTTTTAATGTTAAACATAGGAAAAAAAGCATGTGGGTTTTTTTACGGAAAAACGCTGCGGCAAAAAACGCAAATGTGAAACCAGCCTAAGCCGCTTGTAAACATGTATATAGGATACCTGCTACTTATAGTAGGAGGGGGGACGCTGGGTTCTGCAGAAGCAGAGCAAGGGGCTTTGTCACCGTCCATAGTCAGCGTCAGCCAGGCCTTACCTGGTGTCTCCCCACCCGGATCTTTAAAGGGGATCGTGGGTCAGCGTCATCTGTGCTCCTCCTCCAATCCTGGCCCAATTGGGGGGAATTCTACCCGGAACCCGCCAGTATTACTGCCCGCTGGAGAAAAAAAAAAAAAAAAAAAAAAAGGCCGGCGCACGCTCCACGTGGAACGCACAGGAAGAGACCGGAAGTGATGCGCCACCCTCCCCCAGCGCGCGGACCGCACCTGAACGCGGCAAGGGAGGAGGAAACCAGGGGGGCTACCGACATGCACATCACCGCTCCGCTTTACCCCCGGAGGGCGCGCAGGAGAGGTGAGAAGGTCCCGAGTCCTGCCGAGGCTAGGAGACAGGAGCAGCACTGGAGGAGAGACGAAGCCCCCGACCTCGGCTGCCAGGCTTGAAAAGTTAGTGTGTGGAGCCCCGATCGCCAGCCCCTTCAGATCCTCTTCATGCCCCATAGGGGACAGGAAAACACTGGTGGTTGCAGGAAGGGGAGGGGTATTTAACCTCTGTGTTCCTGTCCCCTTTTAGGGCGGGGAAGACAACCTCCGACATGGCTGTCGTGGAAGGTGACTAGAGAAACACTGAATTCATATAAGAAAAACTTTTAGAATTGAGAGTCCTCAGTGGTTGATACCTTTTAATGGCTAACTGAAAACAAGTTAAATTGCAAGCTTTCGAGACTACTCAGGTCTCTTCATCAGGCATAGACTAATACAACATCTGAAGAATCAAATATTTATACATAAACACAGCAGAGAGATAATGCAATGGATAAGTCAAGTGATGTGAAGCAGTTATCATTTTTCTATCTACTGGCTAACACGGCACCAAGATGTATCTTTCCTGTACAAGAAAAACTGACATTTCGATGAGAGCTTATTGAGGTCATCCGTTCATAATTCCTACCCAAATTATAGCCAGAACATCCAATGTCTGCAGAACCTCCTGAGAAAATAACTGGAGGAAGCATCTACAGGTGTACTCTCTCATTATACCATACCAAGTAAGTTCTCAAGCAATTCACCATCACATCTTGTGGTGGCGTTTACTTCTTTTTATAGTATCCACTTTTCATACCTTTCACCTCCACTTAGTAGATGCCTTCTAGGACCCAAAAGGCTTTAGTTTTTATTATTCAGTTAAAAATATTTTTCTTTGATGGCAAATTAAATTTTCTATTTCCAATATGTCAATTTCAACTGTAAAATTAGTAAGTGATATTATCCTTGCCTTATCTCACAAAGAAATAGACTAAGTACTTGTAGATTCAGCACTTTGGGGCACACCTTTATAACAAGGGACCATTCAGTGTGCAATGTTACTGACCACAAGTCTAAAAGACAAAGGAAAGGGGCACAAAGCCAAAAACATTATGGCGTGCACTGGCAAAAGTGGAACCAAAATCTGTAACAGGACTGCACCCCTCAATAAATGTGGAACATCTCAGGCTTCTTTCACACTAGCGTTAACTGCAATACGTCACAAATGCGTCATTTTGCCGAAAAAACGCATCCTGCAAAAGTGCTTGCAGGATGCGTTTTTTCAGCATTGACTAACATTAGCGACGCTATTGCAACGCATTGCCACACGTCGCAACCGTCAAGCGACGGTTGCACCGTGCTGTGGCGGACTGTCGGGACCAAAAAACGCTACATGTAACGTTTTTTGCTCCCGACGGTCCGCTTTTTCCGACCGCACATGCGCGGCCGGAACTCCGCCCCCACCTCCCCGCACCTCACAATGGGGCAGCGGATGCGCTGGAAAAATGCATCCGCTGCCCCCGTTGTGCGGCGGAGACAGCGCTAGCGTCGGGGACCTCGGCCCGACGTACTGCGACGGGCCGAGCCCGACGCTAGTGTGAAAGAAGCCTCAGCTGCTGTGTGCCACTGACAGATTCGGACGTGGACGGAAAAAAAACAAACTTTAATGTGCAAGTTGTCAGGTGTGTACATGTGATCTCAAATATGGCAATATTTTCGTAGAGGTGCACAAGTCCTGTACTGGGACGTCTAAATGCTATTGATTAAATACAAACACCTGAAAAAGTTTATTTTTTTCCTGTTGTACTACATAATGAATCAGACATAACAATGGCGCAGGCCATGATTTATATATCAAACTATACTCCACTCTATAGTGAAGGCCCATGAGACAGGTACAGCGGTGTATAAGACCACCTACAGACAGACTTGCTGGAGCTGGTATGTTATAAACCCTTTAACACTTTCTTAAATGGTCACTATAGCCCTGGGTGAATTTCCTGAAGGGTGCAAGAATGGTCACTATAGCCCCGGGTGAATTCTCGAGGGGTGCAAAAATGGTCACAAGAGCCCTGGGTGAATTTCTAGAGGGGTGTAGTTTCTCATAAAAGGATCATTTCTAAAAACTTCTGTTTTTGCCCATTATGGGGAGGGAATACGCATATTCATCACAACTGCATTCCAAAAGATGTCACCGACAACTAATCTGTGGGGGTCCAGAATCTTGCACCCACAAATCTTGAGCAGCTGTTTATATATTGCCAGCGCCAAAATGGTTCATAGGCGTGTCAGACCTCCTCTCCTGATCAGCTGCTCTACAAGTGGCCATCGCTGGAGCTGAAACAGCAGATTGCCAAGAGTGCCACTGGTCAACTACCAATCTCTTATTGAGGACCCATCCCATGAATCTATAAATCAACGGTATTAAATCTGAACAACCTCCTAATGTTTCTGTAATGGCGATTGGCGTGAAATCACTCACAGATAACAAGGCTTTTTGTCTCTTTATTGGGTGTTAAATAAGTTCACAAGAAAACAAAAAGTTACTCTTGGTGTACATGAAGATCAGAACAATACAACCACTTGAGGAGAGAAAAAAAAAAAAAAAAAAAAAAAAGAAGGGGGAATAATAAGAAGAAAATTAAAAAAAAACACACAGATGTAAAAACAGAATCTCATCCCAGAAATGGGAAACTGATGTTTTCAGTGCGATGGATATGCAACGCGCTTCATACCACAGTGCGTTCAGCGGTTTGCTAACTTTGAACGAAGAAAAGTCTTACGGAAAGAAATCTAGAAATGTCTCTGAAGAGTGGAGAGTGGGCGGGAAAAGGAAAACAAAAAAACAACAACCCTGGGTCAGGGGATTTATTAAAAAAAAAAAAACAAACAAAAAAAAAACAAAAAACACACAAAACCTATTTCGTGACTAAGTATGAAGGTAAATGTCAGTAAACAAACTATGGATTATTGCCTTGGTCTTAAGTGACGTCTCAGCCCCTGAATGAGCTGAACCGGCACGGTGCCATAGTAGCTTTGGGAGGGGACTCATGTAGAACAAGGTGTGAAGAGCATCGATGTACAATGCAGCAGAGCCATCGATGGAGGCAAGTGCTCTCACTAGCTTACATATGCGCATGGCAAAAGAAAAAGAAAAATTGCCAGGCTGTCGTGTCACTATTTTCAGTGCAGGTTTTAGTTAACCCTTTCAGGAAGCTCAAGAAAATCCAAGTCTGAAAGAGGGTAGGGGAGGTTAAAAAAAAAAAAAAAAAAAAAAAAAAAAAAAGTTCTGTTCAGATAATGGTGCAAAAGCACCCCTTGGGGAGAAGGGATATTAGGAACTGGGAAAAAAAAAAAAAAAAGTTAAAATTGTGCTCTAGGACTCCAGTTTAGAGGAGTCCATGGGAAGGTGTAAGAGGGGAACAATATGAATGCTTATAGTTCTAATGGGTTATTACATTTTCAGAAAACCCCCAAAAAGATGGGAGAGGGGTAAGGGAAAGACCAGATCATATATCTTCTATGTCCATCCAGAAGAAATGCTCTGACTATGTACATTTCTGGTTTGGGTTTCTTTCCCACTTTTGCAAGCTGCAAAATGTCATCTGCGTGATAACCTGACTAAAGAAGTCACGATTCCAAAAATCAGGGTTTCCAAAATAAGAAAAAAAACAAACAAAAAAACAAACCTACAGTAAATTAAAAAAAATAAAATAAAATTCAAACCCCTTATCTCTAGACCTTGTAACAATCGCCAATACGGTCCCTATCACAATTTGTATTGCCTTTATGGTTACGCCATTGTCCCGAAACAATGATAAGCTCTTTGCATTTCCTAGAGTTCGGTGCATGCCTTTTTGTTTATAGGTTTCATTTGGTAAAGTTTTTAGGTTTTTCTTTTAAATATTGCTCTTGCTGTGCTTGGAACAATCTGCATAAAAGCGTTAGAAGCACAAAGAGTTCGATAAATCGGAACGATCACGCTGACAAGTGTGCAGAGTTTTAACAAAATTATACATAGATCAAATTGTTATTTCAGCCACACATTTGAGTGGGGGAGGAATAAAAATACACAGAACATGTTATTCACCATCACGCTCACATACTTGCCCATTACATCCTTTCAAATACAACATTTCTACGCTAGACAGCAACAAGGACAAAAACAAACAAACAAAAAAAAAAAAGCCAATGGCACCAACTGCAGGATTTCAGGCCATGTCATAGTACGTGGGAGAAGCCATTTTTAAAACGGACTGGTAAACAGCATTTCCATCCTAAGCCCCCTCAGCAGTAAAGGGATGCGATTCACATTTGGCCTGCCCCTTTATGGTCTTGCATTGTAGTTCTAGATGCAGCTATGATACAACAAATTCAAAATGCTCTCAAGTTCGTTGGGACTTACTACTACAAGAACCTTAAAACGGCCACCATAGCATTTTGGGTGCCAGCTTCAATGGAGATCCACGCTGTTGTTCAACTCTGATGCAAGCCAATTTTTTTCATCTTTATAAGAAGGCCAGTCAAGACTGGCATTTTGCACATCAGTTGTGTTGAACAGTGGGCTTCAGTAAGATGTGCCAAATCCATGAACCTCTTAAATTTGGCACATCTGTCAGCCACCGTTGTAAGAAACGCACTCCAGTCAGACTGGAGTAGATTATTTTTGCCCTAAATTCACTCCACTTGTGTGGCATAAGATTGTGGCAACTTGTTGGCCACGTCCTTCCTTCCAAAGACCATACTGAGAACTATGGGGCCCTCATTATGGGTGGAAGAAAGGCGATTCCGGCAGCTGAATAAGAAAGGGTTCTTTACAGTTAGAGCAGTTAGACACTGGAATACTGACCACAAGAGGAAGTAATGGCCAACACTATAACCGCTTTTAAAGAAGGGCTGGACGATTTCCTTGATACACATAACATTGGTAACATAACATGGTTATAGTTACATTACTGACAAAATGTACAATTAGTGGAGAAAGATTGAAAAAAAAAAAAAAAAGATGTAGGTTCATCAAGTTCAACCTATGTAACCATGCCCTGTCCCAGCGAAACTCCTCAAAGAAAGTTGGCGAGGCTGGCACATTTAAAAAACAAAATGCGAAGAAGTCCTACGTTTTTGCAAAGTTGCGCAAAAACAATAGACATTTTTCAAACACGCATGCCATAATTCTTGGTGAACACAGTGAGAAAAGTTTGATAAAAATATATATATATATATATATATATATATATATATATATATATATATATATATATATATTGTAATCTTATCCAATTATATTTATTTTAAAATATCATTAGATTACTGGACGATCTGTGCTTTCAGTGCAGTACTATGATATCTACGACAAAAAAAAAAAAATCTATTAAAAAAAGCGGTAAACCATCTTTGTTCTTCCCATTGCACACAACTTTCCAAAAATGCCTTGGGCTCATGCCATTAGCAATAATATGAAATCATTTTCTCCTCCTTTAGTGGGCGCAAAATATTATAGGATAGAAAACACAGTATTCTTTAAGTCTCTAAAGCACAATCTCATTGCTTCTACTTAAGATACATTTTTTTATTATTTTATTTTTTTTTCAAATATATTTTCTCAAATGAAAACTGGGCAAGTCATTCATGCTACTCTCCTGCATTCAGAAAGGCACTGATTGATTACAGTGTTACTTATTTATCTCCTAGGTTTCCAAGAGAATAGGAAAAAAAAAAAAAAAAAAAAAAAACACGCCAAAGACTGTAGGAGTCATTGAATGGCAGAAGTCGCTGTAGGCAGCAAGATCCAACTACAGCTCCTAACAAAGGGTAATTGGGGGGGGGGGGGAATGGGGATAAAATAAAATAAAATCCTAGAGGGTTTACAAACTGGATGCAGGATTTCTACAAACACAGCCATTCTTCATCTGACAACACAATTTAATCTAGCTACACTAAGCAAAGTATACCAGCTTGTCAGAAAAAGGGAAACAAAAAAAAAAAAAAAAAAGAGAAGAAAAAAAAAAAAAAGAAAAAAAAAAAAAGATTGTTACTCTACCTATACTGCAAGAAAAGGGAAAAAATAAAATAAAAAGCACACAAACATCTAAAGTGGTAACTAAACAGGCTCCAGAGGAAACAGACAAGTGAGGGCGAGATCTCTCCTCAGCGCTCCGATCGTAAGACGCTTGTTCACAGCTGAGTACGAGAGAAAAGTTCCTCTCGGCAAATATCGGCCCAGTCGTGTCCGCCCTCGGAAGCCGTATCGGAGCTTGAACTGTCGCTTGAGTAGATCTTCTTCCTGAAGCAACTGGATGTTACCGCACCACTGAAGTCAATGGTGATTTTCGCTTTGTTACATGCAGATGTCTACAAAGAGAAAAATAAAAAGTTTTTTTTTAACTGAATAAATGAAATTAGTGTAAGTGCACAGTCATCATCAGAAGTGTGAAATGAAAGTTTGGAGGAGCTGGCTGAAATATCACCATGTGTGGTGCAGCAACTAAGGGCTCGATACCTCTTCAATTCTTTTTGTTTGTTTTTGTAAAATATTTGTTCCCCTTTAAAACTAAATTTATGCGTTTGCCAGTTTCTTATGTTCGCCATTGTGGTTTTGGTTTCCAAGGATGTTATGTTCAATTGCAACTTTTTAAAAAGTAGCAAAAAAACAGACAAGGTTCTCTGGTCACATCCTTAACCCCAGGAGCTTTTTTCGGTTTTGCTCCCCTTCTTCCCAGAGCCATAACTTTTTATTTTTCCGTCAACATGGCCCTGTGAGGGCTTGTTGTTTGAGGGAGGAGTTGTGCTTTTTAACGAAACCATTGGTTTTACCATGTTGTGCTGCCTCTGACAGCGGCATTTAACTACCGCCTCCGGCCGCGCAGCCGGAAATGCGCTCATCGCCGACCTCCATCACATGATCGGGGGTCAGCGATGTGTCGCCATAACAACCAGAGGTTTCCTTGACTTCTATGGTTGTTGATGCCGGCTTGCTGTGAGCGCCACCCTGTGGTCGGCGTTCAAAGCAAGCCTGTAATTCTACTACATATAGAGGCAATCTATGCTTCGCCTCTATGTAGCTGAGCCGATCGGGTTGTGCCAGCTTCTAGCCTCTCATGGAGGCTATTGAAGCATGGCAAAAGTAATATAAAAAAAAAAAAATATGATATATAGATTTTTTTTTTTTTTTTAAAGAAAAGTTTGGAATTTTTTTTCACCACTTAGATAAAAAATAACCTAGACATGTTTGGTGTCTATGAACTCATAATGACCTGGAGAATCATAATGGCAGGTCAGTTTTAGCATTTAGTGAACCCAGCAAAAAAGCCGAACAAAAAAAACACGCATGGGATTGCACTTTTTTTTTTGCAATTTCACCGCACTTGAAAATGGGGAAAAAATTCCTAGTACACGACATGGTAAAACCAATGAGGTCTTTCAAAAGTGCAACTTGTCCCGCAAAAAATAAGACCTCACATGGCCATATTGATGGAAAAAAGGAGATTTTTGTGTACTTCCCGTAAAATCTCTCTTAATTGGGGGACACAGGACCATGGGTGTTATGCTGCTGTCCACTAGGAGGTGACACTATGCATAATCTGAAAAAGATTAACCGTGGCTCCTCTGCAGTATACACCCCTGGACGGCATCAGCCTTCTCCAGTTTTGTGCAAAAGCAGTAGGAGGAAAGTAACATGAATAACAGACATGCCTATAAGAAGGCCACTATGTACGAGCTCAGAGAACAATATGAGAACTCAACAGTAACAACGGCCCAAAAAGGGGCAACAGGGTGGGAGCTGTGTCCCCCAATTAGAGGCTAAGAGAAAGATTTTATGATGAGCACACAAAAATCTCCTTTACTCTGTCGCCTCATTGGGGGACATAGGACCATGGGACGTCCCAAAGCAGTCCCTGGGTGGGAAGCAATGGACGAATATTGTGCAGACAGGCCCCTATACTTGGGGCACCGCCGCCTGCAGAACACATCTACCCAGGCTCGCTTCGCTGAGGACTGGGTATGAACCCTGTAGTGTTTAGTAAACGAGTGTGGGCTAGACCAAGTGGCCACCTTACACACTTGTTGTGCTGAAGCCTGGAGCCAAATGGCCCAGGAGGCCCCTACCGCCCGTGTAGAGTGTGCCATAATACCGGCTGGAAGAGGAGAATTCTTAAGGCGGTAGGCCTCTTGAATGGTGGATGTGATCTTCCTGGCAAGGGTAGCTTTGGAAGCTGGCAGACCCTTGCAGCCGCCTTCCGGAAGAAGGAAAAGGGATCAAACCTCCGGAAGGATGCAGTCCTAGACACATATATGCGCAATGCCTTGACAAGGTCAAGCGTATGCAGAGCCTTCTCCACTCTATGAACCGGTACCGGACAAAGGGAAGGCAGAGAAATTTCCTCATTGAGGTGGAAGTTGAACACAAACTTCGGAAGGAAGGATGGGACCGTACAGAGAACTACCTTGTCCTGGTGAAAAACCAGGAAGGGCCGTCTGCAGGAGAGTGCTGTCAGTTCAGACACCCTGCGTAGCGAGGTGATTGCCACCAGGAAAAAAAAAACACCTTCTGGGAGAGAAGGCGGAGCGGGAAATCCTCAAGGGGTTCGAAGGGTGGTTCCTGCAATGCTGTCAGAAGCAGGTTAAGGTCCCATGTTTCTAGTGGTCATCTGTAGGGGGGAACCAATTGGGAAACCCCCTTAAGAAAAGTCCTTACTCGCGGCTTGGTAGCAATGCGCCTTTGAAAAAAAGCACTGAGAGGGCTGACACCTGGCTCTTAGGCGAGCCCAGGGACAGCCTGGCCTCCAGACCCGATTGGAGAAAAACTAGGTAGTTTGGAGAGGGAAGAAGGGAATGGGGTCTGGCCGCGATATTTGCACCAGGTAAAGAGAACTTTCCAGGTACGGACATAGATCTTGGCAGAGGCTGGCTTCCATGCCCTGATCATGGTCCCAATGACGTCCGTTGAGAGCCCTGCCTGGGTTAGAACCCAGGTTTCAAGGGCCACGCCATCAAATTGAGAGCCCCTGAGTTCTGGTGGTAGAACGGGCCTTGTGATAGAAGATCCGGGCGGTCGGGGAGGCGCCAGGGGGCCTCTGCTGAAAGTTGTACGCCGTCGGCGTACCATGTACGTCTGGGCCAGACCGGTGCGATTAAGATGGTTGGAACTCCATCTTGCTTGATCTTCCTCACCACTCTGGATAACAGGGGGAGAGGTGGAAAAAAAGTACAGAAGCTGGAACTGGGTCCAGTCCTGAACCAGAGCGTCTGCTCCGAGCGACCGCGGATCGTGTGCTCTGGCCATGAAGTTGGAGACCTTGGTATTGAAGTGGGATGCCATTAGGTCCACATCTGGGGTCCCCCAGCGATGGCAGATCTGGCGAAAAAAAATTTCAGGATGGAGAGACCACTCTCCCGAATCTATTCCTTGTCGTCTGAGGAAGTCTGCTTCCCAGTTGTCCACACCCGGAATGTGGACCGCCGAGAGAACAGAGCCTGTGTCCTCCACCCAGTGGAGGATGTGCGACACTTCTCTCGCATCGCCTGGGTACTGCGGGTCCCCCCTTGGTGATTCACATATGCCACAGTTGTGGCATTGTCCGATTGTATTCTGATATGAGAGGCTGCCAGTAAGTGATGGAAGGCCCTCAATGCCAGGAGGATGGCACGAATTTCCAGGATGTTGATGGGCATGGTCGCTTCCACTGGGGACCACTTGCCCTGTGCCCTGTGGTGTAGGTGCACTGCACCCCAACCCGTCAGGCTCGCATCGGTGGTCAGAACCTTCCATTGACCTGTGAGAAAGGATTTCCCCTTTGCTAGCGAGGTTGGCTTGAGCAACCAGTGCAGGGACCTCCTGGTTGACAACATTAGCTGGAATTCCCTGTCGAGAGGAAAAAGGATTGCTGTCCCAGGACTTGAGAATGGCTAGTTGGAGAGGCCTGAGGTGAAACTGGGCCAAATGGGACAGCTTCTATTGCTGCCCCCATCCTGCCGAGGGCTCTCATGGCAAACCGGAGAGATCGAGGGGGTTTGCGGAGGAGGATGCGAACTCCTAGGCGGAGAGCCAGTGCCTTGTCCCTGGGAAAGAGCACTAGACCCCTGGAGGTGTTGTATAGCATTCCCAGGAAGGTCAGAGACTGACTCAGGGTTGGTGATGACCTTTGTAGGTTGACTAACCAGCCCATGCGACTCAGTGTCGGTTGTGATTGAGACGCTGAGCTCGCAGTCCTTGAAGGTAGGAGCCTTGATGAGTAGATCGTCCAGGTATGGAACGACTACTATGCCTCTGGAGTGCAGGACATCCATGGTGGCTGCCATGACCTTGGTAAACACTCTGGGAGCCGTGGCGAGTCCGAACGGGAGAGCCACGAACTGGTAATGGTCCTGGTCCTGGTCGATTGCGAACCTGAGAAAAAAACTGATGAGCAGGTGCAATCGGTATATGCAGGTATGCGTCTTGTATATATCTTTTAAGGCGAGATATTCTCCCTTCTCCATGGACGCAATGATGGACTGAAGGGACTCCAGCGGAAGTGACGAACCCGTACGTATTTGTTGAGTTGTTTTAGGTCCAGTATGGGCCGTACTCTGCCTCATTTCTTGGTGACGAATAGATTGGAGTAGAACCCTCGGAAGCTCCTGGCCGCAGGAACCGGTACTATGATTCCTGCTTGAAGAAGGAAACCGCTTGGTGGAAGGCACGAGCCTTGGCTGGCGGTTTTGGGGGAACAGAGAGGAAGAATCGGATCGGTGGGTTGGAGGTTGAACTCTATCTTGTATCCGGAAGACACTAGTTCCCTGACCCACCTGTCTTCTGTAGTAGTCATCCAGACTTTCTGAAAAGAGCAAAGTCCCCTACGGGTAGGATGTCTTCCGGTGTCTGAGTCATGAGGAGGAAAAAAGTCTGAGGTTTTCCTTCTTTGGGCTTTGACTGGCCTGCTTTTAACTGCCAGGTCTTGTCCGACTTTTGCGTCGACCGCGAGTTGTCCCTGTGTGGGAAACGGTTATGTGCTGGACGCGAGACGGACCAGCCTGAGGAATTCCGAAAGGATCGGAATCGGGTTTGTTACACTTCTTGTAAGTGCGTATAGGTTTCAGTTGAGGGAGAGAGGTACCTCTTACCCCCGGTGACGTTGGATATCATTGTGTCCAACTCTTCACCGAAAAAGTCACCCACTGAGATAAGGGAGGTGCGCGAGGGACTTCTTTGAGGCTGCGTCCGCTTTCCATTCCGCAGCCAGAGGATACGCCGAATCGTGATGGCATTTGATGCCATCCCCGCCACGCCCCTTGCTGAATCCAGAGCTGCATGAAGCATGTGATCTGCTACAACTGCTATTTGAACCGCTTGGTCCGACAGCTCAGGAGCAGATGCTTGGAGGCCAGCTTGTAAATTTTTGGCCCAAGCCAGGATGGCCTTTGCATCCCAAACTGAAGCGAACGCAGGAGCCAGGGAGGCCCCTGCCGCCTCAAAAAATTGAACGAGCAATGCGTCCTGCCGGTCTGCTGCGTCCCTGAGGGCTGAGCTATCTGGCAGTGAAAAGAGGGTCTGTGCTGCTAGTCTAAGAGACTGGGGGTCCACTTTAGGTGGATCTGTCCATTCCTTGGTGTCCTTCTGTGGGAAAAAGGTACTTTGCCTCCAGATATTTGCGATTATCGAATTTCTCAGGCTGAGAGCTGCTTTTTAAGGATCGCTTTAAACTCTGGGTGGTTAGAGAAAACCTTAGGTGGCTTCAGAGGTCCTTCAAAGGAAATCTTGTTCTGGGGCCTCTGGTGGCAGATTAGAAATGTCCAGCACCCGATGGATGGAAGAGATTATGTCCTCGACTAGCGCTGTATTGCTAGGGGGATTGGGATCAGGGACCCGTCCGTTTCCCTGTCTGAGTCGGAGTCACAGCTGCTTTCCGAATCCTGTATCACTGAGGCATCCCCTGCTGGGTGAGCTGGGGAGGAGGCCTTCTCTGGTCAGGGATTGCGGAGATCTGCATTGTCTGCCCCTGGAAGGGGACGGTCTAGATGACCTGGAACTACGATGTATCTCCCTAAAAGAGGATGACCGTGTGCTAAGGGATGATGCAGATGGACTTGACCTATGCATCCGCTTGCATCCTGACCTGGACGTGGATGTGCCAGGTCGTTCTGTTCCAGAGTCAAACTCTCCCTTTACTGGGTAACGGTCATAGGCGAGGCATGACTCTGTGGAGCCTGAAGCAATGTGGAGGTTTGTTATCTATAGACTGCGTTAAAGATTGCGACCTCTGAGTGACCCATTCCGGCGTGGCATTAGACACCGAGGCATTGGCAGGGGCTTCTTGGGGCTCTGACGCAGTAGTCTGGATGCAGTCCTGGCAGTGCGTACGTGCTGCCACTGAGCAGAGCGGTCCTGCAGGCTGTGCAGAATGCATATTAGCAGTCCTGCCTGGTTCTCCTGGACCTTGAGCCCGGCATAGTGCACAGAGTGCAGAAGGGCTCACAGAGGACCCTATAGGGGAGCCTTATAGGAAATATGGATTCACAGCCGAGTAAAACAACCCAGATGTGATCTTACCCCACCAATTTGCCCCTAGGTCCAGCGCCGAAGGTCCACAGTCCTGTGCCCCCCGGAGACTGGCTGGCCCGGTCCTGCTGACCGGGAGATGCAGGGTTAATCCTTGCTGCAGTAGAAATGGCCGCCGAGGAGAAGAGGCAGGGTGAGAAGGGGGCGGAGAGCTGAGAAAAAAGTTAGATGCCTGATGAACAGAAAGGCTCCAGGCCGGCGCAGAAATCCGGGGGGGGGTTGTTCAGATCTGAACCGGACCCCCCTGGATTTAAAGGCAGGATAGCAGTGGGGCTATAAGCGGAAAGTGGGGCCCTGAGGGGTCACCCTGAGGTAGTACAGGGCTGGTGCTGCCGCAGAGACAGGGGATCAGGGTACCCTGTGCCTGTATGTGCCATGCCTGCCTGCACTCCCCCCGGCCCCGACAGGAGCCCGCAGCTGGGCTGGGGTCCCTGGATGCAGGCGCAGTGTGCTGGCCCATTGCTGGGAGCTGCAGAATGCTGCCTGTACAGGCCCTACCTGAGGAGTCTCAACCTAATGCCCCCAGAGGGGGAATAGGGAGGGTGCTGTTGTCACCTTCAGGGGCCTTTATCCTCGCCTCAACCTCAACCCAGAAACCAAAAGGAATTGGGGAAGGAGGGGGGTCTCGACTTCGAACCAGCACCCGAGGGACTGGGGAAGGAGCGACATGGGGAATAGCCATCTCCACTTCAACCGGGCACCCCGTGATAGGGGGCCGAGGAAGGAGCCAGCCGGGAGTCTCACGAGACCCACTTTTCTTCATCTGTAATCCATCGGAAAAAAAACGGAGTAAAAAATCTTAGGTGTGCCTCCTATGCGACACCAAGGAAAAAACTGGAGAAGGCTGACGCCGTCCAGGGGTGTATACTGCAGAGGAGGAGCCACGGTTAATCTTTCAGATTATGCATACTGTTGCCTCCTAGTGGACAGCAGCATAACACCCATGGTCCTGTGTCCCCCAGTGAGGCGACAGAAATAAAGAAGTTATGGCTCTGGGAAGGAGGGGAGCGGAAAACGAACACGGAAAAACGGAAAATCCCAAGGTCATGAAGGGGTTAAAAAGTGAGGATTTTTTTTTTTTTTTTTAAAGACTTCAATAGTTTCCATAAGAGACTTGAAGCTACGACTGCCCGATCGCCTGGGGTATGTTATGTCTAGCATGGGGTGTATATGATAGACTACAAAACAAGTCTGAAAACCACATTACCTACTTTCTCAATCTCAAGAGGATGCCAAGCAGCACAGGGGATGTCCTTCCCACCTTTATGATCTACACAGCTTTCTTCCTTTACATCTGTATGGAGAGTGGAGGACAATAAGCAAATCGTAATGCAAAAAAAATACTACAGCTACATAATATAATACATACACTTGTTGTGCCTTTGTCCAACATCACCATTTTTAACCAATTTCTTAAAAGATCAATTTAAGGACGGACTACAACAAACCAGAGATACTCGCAAGAATGTACTACTGTTTGTGTATAAGGATCCATATAAGAGCAGTCTAAGAACTAGAGGCATTCAGCCGGCCGGACACCATCAGGCACCAGTCACAACCACCATTAGCAAAGTTTAACAATTTCCTTACGGTCACAGCAGGATCCAGCGATTAATGGAGAGTACAGGGCCTTCTGCCACCAGCACTGCTTTTCGTTAACAGCATTTATGCCCTGTAGGTTGATGCTCAAAGAAGGATACTGGAATTAAAAAAAATAAAATGCATTAATTTTATGGGTATTTGCCATGGAATACAACTAAAACCTAATATTCAGGGCTGTTGAGTCAGGAGTCCATTTTTGTAGAGTCAGTATAAAATGGACCGACTTAAGATATTATAAATTGGGTACAGTAGTACAATGCAGGATGTGCTGTAAATGTTTTCAGAATTTGGGAAAGTTATGAAATGTCCTATAAATGTCTGTTCTGTTCCTGCTCTCAGGATCTGGGCTTTTAGCAGAGATGAATCTGTGCTGCACTGTATGTACATGCTCAGTAGTGACCAGTGCTGTGGAGATGAATCTGTGCTGCACTGTATGTACAGGCTCAGTAGTGACCAGTGCTGTGGAGATGAATCTGTGCTGCACTGTATGTACATGCTCAGTAGTGACCAGTGCTGTGGAGATGAATCTGTGCTGCACTTTATGTACATGCTCAGTAGTGATCAGTGCTGTGGAGATGAATCTGTGCTGCACTGTATGTACATGCTCAGTAGTGATCAGTGCTGTGGAGATGAATCTGTGCTGCACTGTATGTACATGCTCAGTGGTGACCAGTGCTGTGGAGTCAGGGAAATTGAGAAGTCTGAGTCAGAGGTTTGTTTGGCTTACCGACTCCAAAGCCCTGGTACTAATGGAAATTAACTAACAAGAGGTGATCTTAACACTGAAAAAAATACTCATCTCCCTCAGTTTCCAACGTGCCAGAATACAACTTATATGCCATGGATAAGGCCGGTTTCATACACCAGTGTTTCATGGTCTGTGATTCACACGATGGCTGTGGAGGGTTAGAAGGGTCTCCTGACCAGAACACGACAGCCTCACATATCCATCCTCAACCATGAGGCATGGATGTAAGAAACCAGCCTGATGATTCAAGTTCGGCTTCATACAGTCAATCTTATCCAAGGAAGAAGGAAAAAGAACAAACACAAAAAACCCATGCACTGACTATTGCTGGATCCACTTATTAAATTTAATGATCAGTTTATCCCCTTCATGACCATGAGATAATCCGTTTTTTTTCTAAAGTGGTGAGAAAAAAAATAAAAAAAATAAAAGCAGTCCGCATGGACTGGTCCCATGTCTCCCGACCAGAGCACGACAGCGTGAAAGAAATATATGAAGCAGTCACGCTTTGGTCAGAAGAGCCATGAGTAGTCCGAGCACTGTGGTCAGATCGTAGACAGATTTGTATGGGATGTCTGAATGCATAGTTATCATGAAGATTAATCCCATATCTGTTGGTATATAAAGTCTGAAAAGGCATCCCAGCGGAATCACAAGAGACATAGGTATCCAGTCTTGGATGTTCATTCTACTTCAAAACATTAGTGACCGCACTGAAGCCAACTGCCATCCCCACGTTATGGTAAAACTTCACTAATACTCACTGCTCTTCTACCCAGTCTCCGTCACCTCTAGCCAGTATACAATATGTAACTACTTGTAAAAACCATGTACCTACCTCACCCACCTCTTCTTCCAATGCAAGAGTGCCTCTAGTATTAAGGCTTTCCTTAACATCCGCTTTGCTTTTCAACTCCACAATCTTGCAGCTTTCTTTGGAGTTCACCATCACGTCACTTTCACACGACTCGATAATCCTAAAGTCCAAGTTATCCTGGTGCTCCTCAGGCAATACAGCACAGGCTTCCTCTTGCCCATCCAAAGAAGTTTGCGCACTTTTTTCCATGCCCGACTTTTGTAGCCTAGGGAGAAACTTTCCAGATTCTAGCTCAGACTTTCCATAAAAATTACTTTCCTTCTCCGCATCTTCCTCAAGAGGTTTGAGATCGTCCTGTGGATCTTCAAACACCTCGCCTTCGGAAAGTGTAGGTGCCGCCGCCTCATCTTTCTCAGATTCAAAGTCGGACTCGCTCCCGACACCTGGAGACAGCTCGGATGCAGAAATCGGGCGGAAGTGAGTACGCGGAGAAATTCTTATAGATCTATACTGAGTCCTGTCCACGCCACAAATCCTCGGGTGGCCGATGTCGCCCTCTGGATCAGAGCACAAGGCTTTTGTTTTAGAAGTAGGACTACTGCTGACAATATTACCAGGTTCGAAGGAGCACTCAACATGAAGGACTTGAGAAAATCTACTGTTCAAATCAAAAGATGAGAATGAGTAGCCCATGCCGGGCTCCTCCATCTGAAAATCACCACATGTGCTGAGCAGATTTTCATGCAATATAAAAGAAAAACCCTTGCTTGAGCCTTTATCTCCATTTTGCTCATTTTCTTCAAAAGAAACAAATGGTCTCCATAGCTGGCGATGCCCAGGAGCAATGCTATTCCCCGGGGTCATGAACACATCAGTACCAGCTATTGTAACAACATCCGAGGCAGCGCAGTCCAGTAAGCTCGCCGCAGCTTTAGCTGGACCCTGCGGTACGACAGCCCACTCATCCTCGCCATTAAAGCTTCCAAACTCCCCGTAAACTCCTCCGAGAATGAACGAATTCTCTTTCGCGTGGTTAATATCCCAAGGTTTTGAGGGAGTCATATAGTCTCCGCTGTCGACCTTCGATGAGTCGCAAGTGAGAAACGCTCGCTTTTCTGAAGGGTGCCTTTGACTTTCCCAAAGATGGTATTCTGATCTTTGAACGGCCTTTTGGGGCTCTTGAAAGTTTGCTTCCTGTGCCTCATTTGCATTGTGACAACTAAATGAGTTTACATCAAGAGGAAAGAGCGGATCTTCTTCGACATTTGTCCATAAGTCTTTGAGGTCTCCTGAGCTGTATCCAGGCTGACAAATGGCGATTTCTGGATCGATCTCTGTAGTGTTGGATATTTCTTCATTTTCCTGTTCTAGCAGAATGCCACAAAGTGACTCTAACTTGGATTTCTTGCCCGACACTGGCGCAGGATCATCTCCTAAAGTCCTGTATGAACTTTGCGTGTTTACACAGGGGATATCATCTTGGAAACTTAAAGTAACTGTAGGGATAATGTAAGTGGTATCTTCTGCGTTCAACTGAGCGTAATCTTCTAGGTAACTGTTGAGAGCTTCCGTATCGGAGCGGTTTCCCTCCGAATGCGACCATGGACTGCACGTTCTTGTAGAAATGTTCGAACACTGTTCGTTATCATCGAAGGCACTATTTTTGGTCCATATGAGTAATCGCGACTGAGTTTTCCCAAATCCGTTCGTGCTGGAAGAAGACTCCGCTTTACCTTTCTCGTTGAACACCCTCTCGCTGGGCATGGAGAATACAGAATTACTGCATTGCACTTCAAACACTGAAAAATAAGAGTTATTTCCATCAAAAAATAAATCTTGATTGCCTGCCTGCATGTGTGTATGGAGCTTTGTGCTGTCGTAAAAAGGGGAGAACGTACTTGGGGAGTCCCCACCCAAACTCTCCCCGTCTGCATCAGCTGAACTTGAAGGTGAACAGGACTCCCAAAATTGAGCTAGTCTACTATGATCTTGCAAGAAAAAGCCTTCAGCACCAATAGAACTGGTTGACTCTGTCCATATTGCACTCTCCCCTTGCGGCTCCTTGTCTTCTAACACTTTGCAAGATTCAGCCTCAAGATCGCTTTTTAGGTTGCTTTTTTGCCGAATCATATTCAAGATTCGGCTTTCTCCTTTTGTTTTCTCTGAGGCACCTGGATCCAACATGGATTGATCAATTTCCACTTCATAGAAGTGTGTGAGTTCTGCAGGATGAATATCATCCAAATAATGGTCCTCCAGGAGAGAACAGTTTGAGGTCCCTGTGCTCGTCTTGGTTACGATGGCAGGCATTTCTACAAAGTGGCCCTCGATAAAGGTACCCGCTGCGAGGTATGTTTCATGGATATTGTGGTTTAGATGAAGGTCTTTAACAAACTCTGACAACTCTTCTATCTCTTCCGATGCGTTATACCAACCGCGGTTTTTCCGGTACGTCGTTTCCAATTTACTTTTACTGTTGAGAGGAATGAAGTACTCAGTTATGGGCTCCGTGTACCACAAGGGCTCCTCTCGAAATGCAGTTTTATTTCTCCTCTCTTTAAAGACATCACTTCCTTCATTATCCATTTCTTTATATGCGTACTCTCTTCCTTGACGTTTTACTTTCTTGAAGAGTGGCTTCACAGGCACCGCTCCACTTCCCGCTGACACGTTTTTTCTCTCGCTGTTTTTTGGTGGCACCTTTGGACCAGTTTTCCCCTTTTTGTTCCGGACCTCCCTAACTTTATGTCTTACTTTGATTAATCTAGTTTTCAGGTCGCCCCGATTACCGCTTGAACTTGAACCTGCTTCACTTGAGCCGGATGACCAGGATCGAGGGCGATTCTTTCCGTTTGACTTATGCCTCACAATTTTTGCCATGTTTGTTTTCTCGTCGGCTGCGCCATTGCTAAACTTGTTCTCTTTCTCGTTCTTGCCTTTCCTCTGTTGGTTCTTTCCCTGTACAGTGTTAGAAGCTGCATTGTTCTTCTGGGTCATTATCGCTTCACTTTCGCTGTGGCAATTCTTTGGTGATGGAGTTTCGGTGCTTGTTTGTGGGGCCGTGGAAGAAGAGGAAGAGCTAGAATAAGAGCAGATTTTTGCCTTGTTCCATACGGTCATTATTTCTTGCAGGCAGATTGGCTTTTCTGAAAGAGGTGGAAAAGCTTCATAGTACCTAATGGGAACATAAAACAGACAGGATTCAGGGACTTCACTGCAAAAAACATACTGATCAAAGCATATAACCTAGTGATATTGGCCCTAGTGTGTGAGCTGGCATCACCCAGAAATAAGTGCGTGTGAGGAGTTTGCAGAATGTGTTTTAGCTGTTTTTTTTCTCAAAATTTTTGTCTTGTCTAGCCCCAAATAAGGCTATGTTCACATGCTGTGTTGATGTATTTTTTCCCAAAGGCAAAACCTGCTCTCTTGGCAGTGAGAAACTTGCTGAAAAAAAGCAGGTTTTGCATATTTAAGGAGTTTCTTTCTGGCATTTTTGTCATGGTACATTTGACTCTTGTGCATGCTGAAAAAGTCGGGTGCATAAAAAAAAAAAAAAAAATTAAAGAAATAAATATATTGAAAGCGCAGGCATCAGTTTTCAGTGCCAAAACATGATCTCTTATTCTACTTCATCAGGAGCACCAAAAACCTGATACCTGAGGTTTTTCCCCACCCACAGCTGTCCATAGGTGAAATATGCTGAAAGAAGAGAAATGCTCCATTCCGCAAAACCCAAGGTTTTGCACAAATTACAGAGGACAAAAACAAGCTGTGTGCAAAAAAAAAAAAAAGTGCGTGTGAACATAGCCTAAAAAGGGAAGCCCAATAAAAAAAGGGTAGATAGATTGCTGATCGGTTGGGGTGTAACCAAGGGGCCCACACCGACTGGCAGCGAGGGGAATTTTTTTATCCCAGTTACAAACTAAAGCGACAGGTCATCATGGTTGCTTGGCAGCGTTGGGGGTCCTGGGTTTGAATCCCACCAAGACTAATCTGCAAGTAGTTTTTAGTTTGTGTTTGTAGTGTGGTAGGAAGTCACAGAATGGAGAGCTTAGATTATGAACCCCATTGGTAAAGTGATGAGGTCTGTAAATAGCTGTGGCACTATAGGAAAGTAAATGGCGCAATACAAGATAGAGCACTAAAATGAATAAACCGGTCAGATTCCTGACCGCCACTCCATTTGTTCCCATTGGGAATGGAGCGATGGTGGAGCAAGAGCACTGCAGCTCCATTTTAACCCCTTCAAGACCTATCCCTTTTCCGTTTATGCGTTCTCGTTTTTCGCTCCCCTCCTTCCCAGAGGCATAACTTTTTTATTTTTCCATCAATATGGCCGTGTGATGGCTTGTTTTTTTGCGGGACAAGTTGCACTTTTGAACGACATCATTGGTTTTACCATGTCGAGTACTAGAAAAGGTGAAAAAAATTCCAAGTGCGGTGAAATTGCAAAAAAAAGTGCAAACCCACACGTATTTTTTGTATGGCTTTTTTGCCAGGTTCACTAAATGCCAAAACTGACCTGCCAGTATGATTCTCCAGGTCATTACGAGTTCATAGACACCAAACATGTCTAGGCTACGTTTTATCTAAGTGGTAAAAAAAATAAATAATAAATTGCGCAATTTTCCAATACCCGTAGCGTCTCCATTTTTCGTGATCTGGGGTCAGGTGAGGGTTTATTTTTTGCGTGCCGAGCTGATGTTTGTGTTGTTTTGAACGCCCGTTATTGCATTTTAATGCAATGTCGCGGAGACCAAAAAAAAAAAAAAATGTAATTCTGGCGTTAAACGATCAGGCTAATACTTTTTTTTTGATAGATCGGGCGATTGTGAACGTAGCGATACCAAATGTGTAGGTTTGATTTTTTTTATTTTGAATGGGGCAAAAATAAATATAAATGAAGAAAAAAAAACATACACATACACATACACACACACACACTCACTGGCCACTTTATTAGGTACACCTGTCCAACTTCTTGTTAACACTTAATTTCTAATCAGCCAATCACATGGCGGCAACTCAGTGCATTTAGGCATGTAGACATGGTCAAGACAATCTCCTGCAGTTCAAACCGAGCATCAGTATGAGGAAGAAAGGTGATTTGAGTGCCTTTGAACGTAGCATGGTTGTTGGTGCCAGAAGGGCTGGTCTGAGTATTTCAGAAACTGCTGATCTACTGGGATTTTCACGCCCAACCATCTCTAGGGTTTACAGAGAATGGTCCGAAAAAGAAAAAAAATCCAGTGAGCGGCAGTTCTGTGGGCGGAAATGCCTTGTTGATGCCAGAGGTCAGAGGAGAATGGGCAGACTGGTTCGAGCTGATAGAAAGGCAACAGTGACTCAAATCGCCACCCGTTACAACCAAGGTAGGCCTAAGAGCATCTCTGAACGCACAGTGCGTCGAACTTTGAGGCAGATGGGCTACAGCAGCAGAAGACCACACCGGGTACCACTCCTTTCAGCTAAGAACAGGAAACTGAGGCTACAATTTGTACAAGCTCATCGAAATTGGACAGTAGAAGATTGGAAAAACGTTGCTTGGTCTGATGAGTCTCGATTTCTGCTGCGACATTCGGATGGTAGGGTCAGAATTTGGCGTAAACAACATGAAATCTTTGGGATGTGGTGGAACGGGAGATTCGCATCAGGGATGTGCAGCCGACAAATCTGCGGCAACTGTGTGATGCCATCATGTCAATATGGATCAAAATCTCTGAGGAATGCTTCCAGCACCTTGTTGAATCTATGCCACGAAGAATTGAGGCAGTTCTGAAGGCAAAAGGGGGTCCAACCCGTTACTAGCATGGTGTACCTAATAAAGTGGCCGGTGAGAGAGAGAGAGATATATATATATATATATTTTAATTTATTAATATATTAATTAATATATTTAATTTTTTTATTTTTGCCGTGCTTCAATAGCCTCCATGGGAGGCTAGAAGCTGGCATAGCCTGATCGGCTCTGCTACAGAGCAGCGATCATCAGATCGCTCCTATGTAGCTGAATTACAAACTTGCTATGAGCGCCGACCACAGGGTGGCGCTCAGAGCAAGCCAGCAACCATAGAGGTCTCAAGGAGACAACTGGTTGCTATGCGGACGCATCGCTGACCCCCAGTCATGTGACGGGGGTCGACGATGCGCTCATTTCCGTCCCAGAAGCGCCGGTTAAATGCCGCAGTCAGCATTTGACAGCGGCATTTAACTAGTCAACAGCGGCAGCTGAATCGCAATTCCACCCGTCGCTATTGCTGGCACATGTCAGCTGTTCAAAACAGCTGACATGTCCTGGCTTTGATGCGGGCTCACCGCCGGAGCCCACATCAAAGCAGGGGTACCGACCTCTGCAGTAATTACGGCGTAGGTAGTTAAGGGGTTAAGCACTGATAAAAGTGCCCCATTTTGCAGGTCCCAGCAGTTACACTCCGCCACCGATCAGAAAATGTATTTATCCTGTGGATAGGCGAAAACTGGACAACCTCTTTTGCCATGCAAGTGTTGCAGATTGTCAGATTGTCCGATTTACATCAAACACTAGTGAGATGAGCGGGACAGGTGATGTCCCCTATACAGGACATATGCACAGATCCAGGCCGGTAACTGCCAGAATAACTTGCTACCAAAACACCTTCTCAGTTTCATCAGACACAAATTTTGTGCAAGACTTTAACCCCTTAATCCCATATGACGTACTATCCCGTCAAGTTGGGGTGGGCCTTAATTCCCACCGACGGGATAGTACGTCATATGCGATCGGCCGCGCTCACGGGGGGGGGGGGGGAGCGTGGCCGATCGCGGCCGGGTGTCAGCTGACTATCGCAGCTGACATCGGGCACTATGTGCCAGGAGCGGTCACGGACCGCTCCTGGCACATTAACCCCCGGCTCACTGATCAAACATGATCGCAGTGTTCCGGCGGTATAGGGAAGCATCGCGCAGGGAGGGGACTCCCTGCAGGCTTCCCTGAGACCCTCGGAGCAACGCGATGTGATCGCGTTGCTCCGAGTGTCTCTTACCTCCTCTCCCTGCAGTCCCCAGATCCAAAATGGCCGCGGGGCTGCATCTGGGTCCTGTAGGGAGGTGACTTACCAAGCGCCTGCTCAGTGCAGGCGATGGTAAGCCAGGAGCGCTGTAAGTCAGATCGCCGATCTGACAGTGCTGTGCAAACTGAAAAACTAAAATATCTATTTTGTGAAAAAAAAAAAAAAAAAAGGAATTTTTATTTTCACGGCTCTGCGTTATAAACTGTAGTGAAACACTTGGGGGTTCAAAGCTCTCAAAACACATCTAGATAAGTTCCTTAGGGGGTCTCCTTTCCAAAATGGTGTCACTTGTGGGGGGTTTCAATGTTTAGGCACATCAGGGGCTCTCCAAATGCGACATGGTGTCCCATCTCAATTCCAGTCAATTTTGCATTGAAAAGTCAAACTGCGCTCCTTCTCTTCCGAGCTCTGCCATGCGCCCAAACAGTGGTTTACCCCCACATATGGGGTATCAGCGTACTCAGGACAAATTGTACAACAACTTTTGGGGTCCATTTTCTCCTGTTACCCTTGGTAAAATAAAACAAATTGGAGCTGAAATAAAATTTTTGTGAAAAAAAGTTAAATGTTCATTTTTATTTAAACATTGCAAAAATTCCTGTGAAACACCTGAAGGGTTAATAAACTTCTTGAATGTGGTTTTGAGCACCTTAAGGGGTTCAGTTTTTAGAATGGTGTCACACTTGGGTATTTTCTATCATATAGACCCCTCAAAATAACTTCAAATGAGATGTGGTCCCTAAAAAAAAAAAAAAAAAAAATGGTGTAAAAATAAGAAATTGCTGGGTCAACTTTTAACCCTTATAACTCCCTAACAAAAAAAATTTTTGGCTCCAAAATTGTGCTGATGTAAAGTAGACATGTGGGAAATGTTACCTATTAAGTATTTTGTGTGACATATCTCTGTGATTTAAGGGCATAAAAATTCAAAGTTGGAAAATTGCGAAATTTTCAAAATTTGCGCCAAATTTCCGTTTTTTTTCACAAATAAACGCAAGTTATATCGAAGAAATTTTACCACTACCATGAAGTACAATATGTCACGAGAAAATGTCCGAATCGCCAAGATCCGTTGAAGTGTTCCAGAGTTATAAACTCATAAAGGGACAGTGGTCAGAATTGTAAAAATCGGCCCAGTCATTAACGTGCAAACCATCCTCGGGGCTTAAGGGGTTAATATGTGCTCCGTTTTATGGGGGCTGCAACACAGAATCACTTACATTTCTGCCTGATCCTTTCTTGCTGGAGATGAAGTGGCTTCTGGTGACAGCGATCCATCTAGGTCGTTCTTCTCTTCTGTGAAAAATGTATGAACACACTTCATTAGGAAGGGGAAACCTGGTAATGTGGCTATGCAACCCTAGAAGATCAATGCTACGTCAACTTACTGATGGGTGGAAACCATTATAATATTTCATCTTCAGTCATTTTATGAGGCCTTGCATATCAATTCTATGACCGGCTTCTGAAGAAACCATTAGGCTGTGTGCACACGTAGCAGATTTTTTGCGTTTTTTTCGCGGTTTTTCGCTATGAAACCGTGAAAAAAACGCTAACATTAAGCATCCTATGTAACAGAATGCAATCCGCATTTTTTGTGCACATGCTGCATTTTTTTCCTGAGCGGAATCGCAATCCAGAAAAAAACGCAGCATGTTCATTAAAATTGCGGAATCGCAGCGATTCTGCACACATAGGAGTGCATTGATCTGCTTACTTCCCGCACGGGGCTGTGCACACCATGCGGGAAGTAAGCAGATCATGTGCGGTTGGTACCCAGGGTGGAGGAGAGGAGACTCTCCTCCACGGACTGGGCACCATATAAGTGGTAAAAAAAAAAAATTAAATTTAAAAAATAGCGATATACTCACCCTCTGGCGGCCCGACCTTCTCAGCGGTTTCCGAGGTGTGTGTGAAGGACCTGCGATGACGTCGCGGTCACGTGACCGCTACGTCAATGGAAGGTCCTGAACACACAGCATTAGGAACGGAAGCCGCTGAGGTGAGTATAACCTTTTTTATTTTTTTTATTTTTTATTATTTTTAACATTCTATCTTTTACTATAGATGCTGCATAGGCTGCATCTATAGTAAAAAGTTGGTCACACTTGTCAAACACTATGTTTGACAAGTGTGACCAACCTGTCAAACAGTTTTCCAAGCGATGCTACAGATCGCTTGGAAAACGCTAGCATTCTGCAAGCTAATTATGCTTGCAAAACGCTAGTTTTCTGCGGGTATATGCATGCAAATTCTGCATGCGATATACCCGCGGCAGGAGGCGCAGAATTGCAGCGGAAATTTCCGCGGCAATTCTGCTACGTGTGAACTCAGCCTTAAAATTCCAACTTTACAAAAGTTTGTAAAACCAAACAATGCTATCAAATAACCACCGTGTACACAAGGCAAAGATTTAACCCCTTCCCGACCTTTGACGCATACGCTGCGTCATGAAAGTCTGTGCCTTCCCGACCTATGACGCAGCGTATGCGTCATGGAGGGATCGCGTCCCTGCAGATCAGGTGAAGGGGTTAACTCCCATTTTACCCGATCTGCAGAGACAGGGGGAGTGGTGCTTCAGCTGACTGTCTGCCGGCCGGAAAGTGAGAGCACAGCACAGCAGTGACATCACCGCTGCGCTCTGCTCTCAGTGTACGGCGGCACTCAGTCAGAGCGGGAAGCAGACGGCAAGGGACCTGAAGGACACCGAAATGTGAGTATGTACGGTTTTTTTTTTTTTTACTTTTACGCTGGTAACCACGGTAAACATCGGGTTACTAAGCGCGGCCCTGCGCTTAGTAACCCGATGTTTACCCTGGTTACCCGGGACCTTGGCATCGTTGGTCGCTGGAGAGCGGTCTGTGTGACAGCTCCCCAGCGACCACACAACGACTTTCCAACGATCACGGCCAGGTCGTATCGCTGGTCGTGATCGTTGGTAAATCGTTATGTGAGACGGTACCCTTAGGGTTGGAATTAGGGCTAGGGTTGGAAATAGGGTTAAGATTAGGCTTGTGGTTAGGGTTAAGGATAGGGTTAGGGTTGTGTTGGGGTTACAGTTGTGGGTAGGGTTGGGATTAGGGTTAGGATTGGATTTAGGGTTACGGGTGTGTTGGGGTTAGGGTTGTGATTAGGGTTATGGCTACAGTTGGGATTAGGGTTAGGGGTGTGTTGGGGTTAGTGTTGAAGTTAGAATTGAGGGGTTTCCACTGTTTAGGCACATCAGGGGTCTCCAAACGCAACATGGCGCCACCATTGATTCCAGCCAATCTTGCGTTCAAAAAGTCAAATGGTGCGCCCTCCCTTCCAAGCCCCGACATGCGCCCAAACAGTGGTTTACCCCCACATATGGGATACCAGCGTACTCAGAACAAACTGGGCAACAACTATTGGGGTCCAATTTCTCCTGTTACCCTTGCAAAAATAAAAAATTACTTGCTAGAACATAATTTTTGAGGAAAGAACAATTATTTTTTATTTTCATGGCTCTACGTTATAAACTTATGTGAAGCACTTGGGGGTTGAAAGTGCTCACCACACATCTAGATAAGATCCTTTTGGGGTCTAGTTTCCAAAATGGGGTCACTTATGGGGTGTTTCTACTGTTTAGGCACATCAGGGGCTCTGCAAATGCAACGTGACGCCCGCAGACCATTCCATCAAAGTCTGCATTTCAAATGTCACTACTTCCCTTCCAAGCCCTGACGTGCGCCCAAACAGTGGTTTACCCCCACATATGAGGTATCAGCGTACTCACAGCAAACTGGGCAACAAATATTGGGGTCCAATTTCTCCTGTTACCTTTGTGAAAATAAACAATTGCTTGCTAAAACATCTTTTTTGAGGAAAGAAAAATGATTTTTTATTTTCACGGCTCTGCGTTGTAAACTTCTGTGAAGCACTTGGGGGTTGAACGTGCTCACCACACATCTAGATAAGTTCCTTGGGGGGTCTAGTTTCCAAAATGGGGTCACTTGTGGGGGGTTTCTACTGTTTAGGCACATCAGGGGCTCTGCAAACGTAACATGATTCCCGCAGACCATTCCATCAAAGTCTGCATTCCAAATCGTCACTGCTTCCCTTCCGAGCCCCGGCATGTGCCCAAACAGTGGTTTACCCCCACATATGGGGTATCAGCGTACTCAGGAGAAACTGCACAACAACTTTTAGGGTCCAATTTCTCCTGTTACCCTTGGGAAAATAAAAAATTGTGGGTTAAAAAATCATTTTTGAGGAAAGAAATAATTTTTTATTTTCATGGCTGCGTTATAAACTTCTGTGAAGCACTTGGGGGTTCAAAGTGCTCACCACACATCTAGATTAGTTCCTTGGGAGGTCTAGTTTCTAAAATTGGGTCACTTGTGCGGGAGCTCCAATGTTTAGGCACACAGGGGCTCTCCAAACGCGACATGGTGTCCGCTAATGATTGAAGCTAATTTTCCATTCAAAAAGCCAAATGGCGTGCCTTCCCTTCCGAGCCCTGCTGTGCGCCCAAACAGTGGTTTACCCCCACATATGGGGTATCATCGTACTCAGGACAAACTGGACAACAACATTTGGGGTCCAATTTCTCCTATTATCCTTGGGAAAATAAAAAACTCCGGGCTAAAAATCATTTTTGAGGAAAGAAAAATAATTTTTTATTTTCATGGCTCTGCGTTATAAACTTCTGTGAAGCACCTGGGGGTTTTAAGTGCTCACTATGCGTCTAGATTAGTTTCTTGGGGGGTCTAGTTTCCAAAATGGGGTCACTTGTAGGGGAGCTCCAATGTTTAGGCACACAGGGGCTCTCCAAACGCGACATGGTGTCCACTAACGATTGGAGCTAATTTTCCATTCAAAAAGTCAAATGGCGCGCCTTCCCTTCCGAGCCTTGCCGTGCACCCAAACAGTGGTTTACCCCCACATATGAGGTATCGGCGTACTCAGGAGAAATTGCCCAACAAATTTTAGGATCCATTTTATCCTGTTGCCCATGTGAAAATGAAAAAAATTGAGGCTAAACGAAATTTTGTGTGAAAAAAAAAAGTACTTTTTCATTTTTACGGCTCAATTTGTGAAGCACCTGAGAGTTTAAAGTGCTCACTATGCATCTAGATAAGTTCCTTGGGGGGTCTAGTTTCCAAAATGGGGTCACTTGTGGGGGAGCTCCAATGTTTAGGCACACAGGGCCTCTCCAAACCTGACATGGTGTCCGCTAACTATGGAGATAATTTTTCATTCAAAAAGTCAAATGGCGCTCCTTCCCTTCCAAGCCTTACCATGTGCCCAAACAGTAGTTTACCCCAACATATGAGGTATTGGCGTACTCAGGACAAATTGGACAACAACATTCGTGGTCCAGTTTCTCCTTTTACACTTGGGAAAATAAAAAAATTGTTGCGAAAAGATCATTTTTGTGACTAAAAAGTTAAATGTTCATTTTTTCCTTCCATGTTGCTTCTGCTGCTGTGAAACACCTGAAGGGTTAATAAACTTCTTGAATGTGGTTTTGAGCACCTTGAGGGGTGCAGTTTTTAGAATGGTGTCACTTTTGGGTATTTTCAGCCATATAGAACCCTCAAACTGACTTCAAATGTGAGGTGGTCCCTAAAAAAAATGGTTTTGTAAATTTTGTTGTAAAAATGAGAAATCACTGGTCAAATTTTAACCCTTATAACTTCCTAGCAAAAAAAAAAATTTGTTTCCAAAATTGTGCTGATGTAAAGTAGACATGTGGGAAATGTTATTTATTAACTATTTTGTGTCACATAACTCTCTGGTTTAACAGAATAAAAATTAAAAATGTGAAAATTGCAAAATTTTCAAATTTTTCGCCAAATTTCCATATTTTTCACAAATAAACTCAGAAATTATCGACCTAAATTTACCACTAACATGAAGCCCAATATGTCACGAAAAAACAATCTCAGAACCGCAAGGATCCGTTGAAGCGTTCCTGAGTTATTACCTCATAAAGGGACACTGGTCAGAAATGCAAAAAATGGCAAGGTCATTAAGGCCAAAATAGGCTGGGTCATGAAGGGGTTAAGATTAGGAAAACTATCAGTTTCTGTTTTTCTTTAATATGCAGGTGACTTGGATTGACAATTTAGTAAACCAGACAATTGAATACAACATGGCCAGTCTGGATTTTGCACCGGAGGACTGGATTACTGTATCAGACCAATGCGAAGTGTTTGATGTCGATCACAGTCTGTCAGATAAGTACCACATGCTAGCTTAATCAGAACGGTCAATAGAGAGATTTTCCCATTTTATCTCATTTACTTTTAGCTCGTTGAGAAAGTTACACAGCATGTCAGGATGGAAAAGGGGAGAGGTTTACCTTTACTTGTAGTCAGCTGGTCACCTTGGCTACTCTGGAGATCTTTCAGCTTGGAGCAGAGCTCTTCCACTAAAGTTTCAATTCCAGAGCTCTTTTAGAAAGAAAAAAAAAAAAAAATAATTATAAAAATTTATGATCAGCGCTGGCAATGAGCAAGCCAGATATCCACACAGTTCCCAAGAGAAAGGCAAGACTGCTGGTGCTTAAATAGGTTGTGCCACCAATGCACAGTACCACCTAGCCAGAAGATGGGGAATGCGGACCATAGTGGGTTCCCATGATGGGACCCCGCCAAAAATCTGGAATGTCATGCATCTCTTTGTATATTTAAGAAAATCAGATTTTAAAAAGTAACCATTTCGCCTACACTATAGAGAAATAAATAAGCACACGGTGGCCCTATTACGCAGTATGTGCAGGCACCAATATACCGTACATACACTAACTTCTGAACAGTTCCTACAGTTTTATTGTTACATTTATTCAGGGTCTACAATAAAATGGTGCCGATATCACGGTATCAGCACACGCCGACTCCGGCGCCATTGTGTTGAATGTACTACAATGTTAACATAGCAGTGCGCATGCACAGGTCATGGGGAAAGTGGCGCTGGCCGGCGCGTGCACGCTGCTATACTGAAGTTGGAGTTGAATTCTTTAATAAAATGGTGCTGAACCAGCAAGTGCTCATACCACGATATCAAGTGCAATTTTTTTTTTTTTTATTGTGCGAGTTCATAGACCGTGTCTTTAATAAAATGGTGACGTAGTGCGGTATGCGCACACGCCAACTCAGGCTCCACACTGCGATGCCCACGCGCCGGCTATAGGGATAAAGGCGACGGCCGGTGCGTGCACACTGCTACGTCGATAGTACAATTCTTCAATTTGCTTGTAGTGGAAAAAAAAAAAAAAGCGCTACATGCAGATTCCACTCTGCACATGCGCTATCCATCCCGGCTTCGGACGCAGACACATCCTCCGCTATATACAAGATACAGACCAATACTTGGATCCCGTAGTGTTATACTGCAGGATAGGGTCATGTATGGAAGTAAAGGTACCTTCACATTAAGCGACTTTGCAACGATAACGATAGCGATCCGTGACGTTGCAGCGTCCTGGATAGCGATATCGTTGTGTTTGACACGCAGCAGCGATCTGGATCCTGCTGTGATATCGCTGGTCTTTGCTGAAAGTTCAGAACTTTATTTGGTCGTCAGATCGGCATGTATCGTGTTTGACAGCAAAAGCAACGATGCCAGCAATGTTTTACAATGTTAACCAGGGTAAATATGGGGTTACTAAGCGCAGGGCCGCGCTTAGTAATCCGATATTTACCCTGGTTACCATTGTAAAAGTAAAAAAAACAAACAGTACATACTCACATTCCGGTGTCTGTCACACGTCCCTCGCCGTCCGCTTCCCGCACTGACTGAGTGCCGGCCGTAAAGTAAAAGCAGAGCACAGCGGTGACGTCACCGCTGTGCTTTACGGCCGGCACTGACAGAGTCAGTGCGGGAAGCAGACGGCGAGGGACCTGACGGACACCGGAATGTAAGTATGTAGTGGTTTTGTTTTTACATTTACAATGGTAACCAGGGTAAACATCAGGTTACTAAGCGCGGCCCTGCGCTTAGTAACCCGATGTTTACCCTGGTTACCCGGGGACTTCGGCATCGTTGGTCGCTGGAGAGCTGTGTGACAGCTCCCACGGCCAGGTCGTATCGCTGGTCGTGATCGTTGGTAAATCGTTTAGTGTGAAGGTACCTTAACCCAAGGCTCCAGGGTCATACTATGCACAGGGTTTGTTTGCACTGTTCCCATGGCGATACATAACGATGCATAGACGCTGTATACACAAAAGGTTTGGATAACTTTAACCCCTTAATGACTGCCAATACATCTTAACTGACCTGAGATAAGCATAGCCTCCCCATACAGGTGACAATCCAGCAGCTGTCGGCTGTACACTATAGCTGACAACTTGCTGCATCAGCCATGATCAGTGTTTGCACCGTCCAAATCTGTTTAACCCCTTAGATGCTGCTGTCAATAGTGACTACATCATTATAAATGGTTAACAGAGTGTGGGGGCTTCTCCCTCTTTATCCCAATCGGTGCCCTCAGATCATGATTGTGTGGTCCCGAAGTTTGCCATGGCAATTCACAACCAAATAGCGGCCTTAGAGGCTGACGGCTGTTGTAACCTGTTCAGAAGTTAGAGGCATTTAGGTGGTAAAAATACACTTTTTCATTTCTGTCATGCCACTTTGCATTAATTCCTGAAAAGCACCTGAAGGGTTAATAAACTACCTGACTGCAGTTTTCAATATGTTAGGGGGTGCGGTTTTTAAAATGGTATCACTTTTGGGGGTTTTCCAATATATGGGACCGCTAAAGGCACTTTAAACATGGATAGGCCCCTACAAAAATAAATTTTGTAAATTTCCTTGAAAAAAAATGAAAAGTTGCTGCTACATTTTTAAACCTCCTAAAATGCTAATAAAATCAAAGAACATTTTACAAACGGTGCTGATGTAAAGCAGATATGAGGGAAATATTATTTATTCGTGTTTTGCTGTGGTATGACCATCTGGATTAAAGGGATTATCATTCAAAGTTTGAAAATTGCTAAGTTTGTAACATTTTTCTCAAGTTTGATATTTTTTTATAAATAAAAACACAAAATGTCGACCTAAATTTACCATTATCAAAGTATAATGTGTCATGAAAAAACAATCTCAAAATCACTGGGATTTGTTGAAGCATTCCAGAGTTTACCACATAAAGTGGTCAGATATTAAAAAATTGGCTCCGTCACTAAGGGGCTAAATCATGGTAGCAATAAACTAAAGATTGGAGAAAATATCACAAGTCTCGAGTATTACCGTATATACTCGAGTATAAGCCGACCAGAGTATAAGCCGACCCCCCTAATTTTGCCACAAAAAACTGGGAAAACTTATTGACTCGAGTATAAGCCTAGGGTGGGAAATGCAGCAGCTACCGGTGAATTTCAAAATTAAAAATAGATGCTCCATACCGTTCATTATGGCCCCATAGATGCTCGACATAAAGCTGTGCCACATATAATGCTCTGCACCGTTCATTATGGCCCCATAGATGCTCCATATAAAGCTGTGCCACATATAATGCTCTGCACCGTTCATTATGGCCCCATAGGTGCTCCACATAAAGCTGTGCCATATATAATGCTCTGCACAGTTCATTATGGCCCCATGGATGCTCCATAGAAAGCTGTGCCATATACAATGCTCTGCACCTTCGATTATGGCCCCATAGATAGCTGTGCCATATATAATGCTCTGCACCTTTGACCTTTGATTATGGCCCCATAGATGCTCCACATAAAGCTGTGCCTTATATATAATGCTCTGCACCGTTGCCCCATAGATGCTCCACATAAAGCTGTGCCTTATATATATAATGCTCTGCACCGTTGCCCCATAGATGCTCCACATAAAGCTGTGCCTTATATATAGTGCTCTGCACCGTTGCCCCATAGATGCTCCACATAAAGCTGTGCCTTATATATAGTGCTCTGCACCGTTGCCCCATAGATGCTCCACATAAAGCTGTGCCTTATATATAGTGCTCTGCACCGTTGCCCCATAGATGCTCCACATAAAGCTGTGCCTTATATATAATGCTCTGCACCGTTGCCCCATAGATGCTCCACATAAAGCTGTGCCTTATATATAGTGATCGGCACCATTGCCCCATAGATACTCCACATAAATCCGTGCCATTGCTGCTGCTGCAATAAAAAAAAAAAAAAAAAAAAAACACATACTCACCTGTCTTGCTTGCAGCTCCTCAGCGTCCCGTCCCGGCGTCTCTCTGCACTGACTGATCAGGCAGAGGGCGGCGCGCACACTATATGCGTCATCGCGCCCTCTGACCTGCACAGTCAGAACAAGAGGACGCGAAGACAGAGCGGCGCCCGGCGTGTGGAACGAGGGAAGGTAAATATGTAATACTTACCTGCTCCCGGCGTCCCGCTCCTTCCCCCGGACAGCTGGTCTTCGGTGCTGCAGCCTCTTCCTCTGTCAGAGGTCACCGGCACCGCTGATTAGAGAAATGAATTATGCGGCTCCGCCCCTATGGGAGGTGGAGCAGCCTATTCATTTCTCTAATGAGCGGTCCCATGTGACCGCTGTACAGGGGAAGAGCTGCGGCACCGAAGACCGTGGGACGGGCAGGGGGAGGGCCAGGAGCACCGGAAGCAGGTAAGTATGCCTCAGCGCCCACTCCCCCTCACCCGCCGACCGTGACTCGAGTATAAGCCGAGGGGGCACTTTCAGCCCAAAAATTTGGGCTGAAAATCTCGGCTTATACTCGAGTATATACGGTTAAAAAAAAAAATAAATATATCCAAATTTTCATCTCATGTTCTAGATACATACATAGCTTAAAAAAAAAAAAGAAAAAAGTGATGCATCAGTGTAGAGTTTAAGGCAATGTGCACATGTTCAGGATTCTCTGCAGAATTTTCCTGAACAAAACCGGACTTTCCCCAATGCAATAATATAGCGCCAAAACCACGAAAAAAACAGCAAAATTAATCAACAAGCCGAGTTTTTTTTTACCGCGATGAGTTTTTTTCACGGAAAAAAACACGCATCATGCGCACAAAATTTGCAGAATGCGGTAAAAATGGGATGCTTATGTAAGCGTTTTTCCAAGAAAAATTCTGAATGTGTGCACAGACTTATAGACATATGCACGTCTTCCAATATCTGAAGACATTTCCCTAAACAAGAGGCGATGACTGCCCAGCGACAGACACTATTGCCCCCTAATAAGTGCTCCATATGGACCCGTCCAGTCACAGCTCTGCATCGGAGTGCAGTGTTATTAGGCTTTGCATGAACTTTGCGGATACCTGGATACTGCAGCTAAGGAGATGGAGCGGTAATGCGCTGCTAAGAGTAGTCAGTAACTCTGCTCAATATAAATTTTTTTTTTGTTAAGCCGCCATGACGATATACTTGTGCTGACTCACAACCGCATCCGGACATCATAAAACCTACAGACCACGAGCAGTGAATGCTTGCTGGATGACAAGGCAGATTCTCTCCGTAAAGCACACCCTGACTGGTTTTCTGCAGTTGTCGTCACTGGAACTGTATTAAATGCACAGGTAAATCCACTCCCCTGCCCAAAATATACTGCAGGTTCCCGCGCCATCACCTTACCATGACTCAAGGAGTGTAGTTTCGGAAGCAAACACTTAGTATCTGGATCAGGGCCGTCATCCAGCAGCTGACATTCTGCATGCTGTTGTGCCCAGCGGTACATAGCCGGCAATGTAATGGGAGGGGGGAGGATGGAGGCCGCTAGCAGTGCAGCGTACCAGCCCCCAAACCATCCCCATAGCATAACTGGGCCCTGCTCACAAACACCATGAGCCAACAAAGTTCTTTAGGTCAGGGATCTCGAGGACATTGTACAGCTGTCACAAAGAGGAGAGGGGCCTCCCTATTACCAACAGGAGGGAAGGGATGGAAAGAAAAAAATCTGACAGTTCAGCTTCTCACCCCGGCTTCAGGATAAGCCAGCACAAACTATAAATATGGCGAGGCGCAGAGAAACAGATCAGAGTGTGCGCACACACCACCTGTAATGGCAGCTACTGGCGAAAGCCGGTCCCTAAAGACCTTCTGTCAGAGAAACATCCAGTGTACGGTTACATGTTTACGGTGGGGGAAAAACACCGCTACGATCTGCAGACCTACAAGTGATCAGCTGTGCACAACTCTGGAAGTAAAGCTAGCCAAGACCACAGATACCAGAGGGAAAGAGGCGCTCCAGCCTATTAAAGAACCAAAAGGGTGGTCTGCTGGAAATCCGGGAGATCAGCCGCCATAAGTGGAGTCCGGCAGCAACTGTCAGAACACAGGCGCTGGCCTCCTGTGTACGGAGGGGTCAGAGGGAGATGGCGGGGCCATATAATGTGTATGGGTGGGCTTTAATTTCCACAGCAATGTCCATTGTCAAGAAAACGCCTATAAAACCATGCTCTACATTACATAAAGTGTGCTCATGTATCATCCATACTTCTAGAGAACACAAAGAGGTCATGAATAGGTGACCATTTCCTTGGCAAAAATAAATAATCTGTTGGATGAATCAGAGAACTGGCCTCTGATAAGACTCAGGGCTCCGCTCACAACATCAAACCATCATGGCTTCCAATTACAGCAAAGCCACAAGAACCAACAGATCTACAGCGATTCTGATGGACCTAGCATTTCACAAGGATTGCACTGCAAACTACTTTGTCTAAGGCTGGCTGGTGTATGTAGTTCCCAAATGGGCTGGACAGGAAAGGTAACATACAACATGAATGCATTTTTCCTTCTAGCAATGAGCAGGCTCATTATCACTTGATAAGGTGTAGAGGAGAGGAGCGGAGCAGGCAGCGCTGGCGCAGGCACACGGAGGCTCTGCGGATTGCTTTTCCAGGAATGTGGGCTGTCAGAGAGAAGGATTAAGCAGCTGTTGTGTGGAGTCAGCCGCCCGGCCACGTGAGCCCAGGCACAGGGCCGCTCACCCAACACAATCACTTCGTCGCATACATTTACACTTAAAAAAAAAAAACACTCTACGAAAACGCATGGAAGGTCCCAGCACGTGGTCACTATGCAGCCGGTCAGTGGGAGGCACCGAGCACACGAGACCCCCCCACCCCCATTAGATGGATCGTCCAAAAGGGAATAAAAGCCAGCAGGGGGCGCCACACCAGCAATATCACATTACAGAACATTCCAGTTAGGCTTCTTTCACACTTGTGTTGTGTGACGGACGTCGCAATGCGTCGTTATGTAGAAAAAACGCATCCTGCAAAGTTGCCCACAGGATGCGTTTTTTCTCCATAGACTTACATTAGCAACGCATTGCCACACGTCGCATCCGTCGTGCTTTGGCGGACCCTCGGCACAAAAAAATTCCATGTAACTTTTTTTGTGCGTCGAGACTGCCATTTTCAACCGCACAGGCGCGGCCAAAACTCTACCCCCTCCTCCCCGGAACTCACAATGGGCAGCATCCGCTGCCCCCGTTGTGCTACTTTAACACACTGTCCGTCGGGCCAACGGCCCGTACCGTCGGACTAGTGTGAAAGTAGCCTTAGGGAGCAGGACTTACATTTTTTTTTTCAATAATTATACTTAATTTTTACATGAAGAAAACCAGAGACCTTGAACACAGGTGTCAGCTGGTCTCCCGATTCTCCCCAAAAACAAGGATGTATGAAGTTGGATTTCAGTATGTGGCACTTAATTTTCAGATGACACAAACCACATGTCTTGCAGCATACACCCCTCTCCACAATGCAAAACTGAGCATACAAGTATATAAGGGAAGGGTTGGAGGAATCGCTGCTGCCCAAACAAGCATTTGTCCAAAACTTATTGAAAGTGCATTGGCAGCGTAAAAGGGACCCTTCAGTTCAAGGCAAAAGTCAACAGGAGGAAGGTTACCTGGTTTAGTACCAACACACTATTTTTGGGTCCTTCAGTCATTCTTACCAATGATCAGAACTTGCCATTTGGCTACCCGATAGTGACCATTGTGTGGTTTGGGGGGGGGGGGGGGGGGGGGGGGGGGGGGAATTGCTGTAAATTTGCACCTTGGTGCAAAAGGAGGGCACCAGCTAACAGTAGTCCTTAAGGCCCTTCACCCTGTACATAGGGGGGCTTCATTCAGGGAACGAGAAAGTCTCATCTCTAAACTATCTAGCCCCCTCCATGCAGTTGCCCATTGGGTCAACTGAGGTGAGCTACAAAAATTGACACTGTGACCCTTATTCAGAGTCATTACGGTCACTGACTAGGCCAAAAGTAAAAAATGTGAGTCCTAATGACAGCCAAGCATTAGTCAAAATCATCAGAATATTAAAGTCCTTCACCATAAAAATATTTAACATTCAATATCTCATCACGGTCTAAATTATCTTTATTTTTTTTTAAGTTAATGCAGAAATTCAGTGTATGAATCAAAGAATAAAAGCAGTATAAAAACACCTGGCACTGCCATAAACCCAAGTAGCCCAGATGCAAATCACTGCCTCCTGAGAAGACAACCTTCAGCACAATGTTGTAAGGAAGCTGCAGTAGGCTCAATGCCAGGAGGTCGGCTGCAAACACAAGCAAGGCACAAAACATTAATAAGCTACATAAACATCATGCACTTTTCTGCTCCACGGCAAAGTGTACCCACTGACTCCCAGGCTCCGGCCGGTACGGGTCCATTCTGGGACGGCGGTTGCAGAAGCCTGGAGCACGGCGTGTGCATGGATACATACAACCCACGGACTGAATCATATGACTGCTTGTGTGACTGAAGGTTTACTCTAAAAATAGATCTCGAGGGCGAACGTCCAAAGCGAAAATGACGTCCGGATAACGTTACCAGCATGTAACAGGGCAAGAAAACAAACAGGATCTCTGGGCTCGGCCACAGAGTTGTGTGTCACGGTCCTTTACCATTTTGCCTTATGCCAGGGGAGACAACAGACATTTGGCTACATGTATTACTATAAAAACTTCCTGCATTAAAGCCACAGATCTCCAGTCTCTTGTCAGAATTCATTCAGAGGTTAAATACCCCCCAGCCTGCCCGACAGCTAGAGTAGGCTTCATGGCTAGTTGTTTGCCAGGTAGCCACAGTTTAACATCCTAAAACAAGGTGGATCCGACAGAAAAAGGAGAGAGAGAAGTGGTTGTAGGGGTGGGCTGAGAAACCAAGGGGGCCATGCATTAACATCTAGATCAAACTTCTAGAGCCATTTTCAGACACCCCGGGTCACAACAAACAGAAGCACCACGCATTTTAAGGCAGTCCGATCATTTGGAACAAGTTTTCGAAGGAATGCCAACATCTCCAATTATCACTTGGCTGCCAAGCATCCAAGAAAAGAGCAAAACATAGCACCCAGGTCAAAAGTCATGGAGAATTCAGACACGGTGTGAAACACAATGCCAAGAAGGAAAGTTATCAGCAATGGTTGCTACCCATCGATCTTGGAAGGGCTGCAAGGCAATAATTTGGGAGTCCAACATTCTACTTTGAGAAAGATTGTCAACTATCTTTTAACGTTTTTCCACTTGTGAATAATCTTCCCAGAAGTGGATGTCCAAGGAAATCAATCTAAAAAAGGTCAAATCACACAAAGCTCAGAAAAACTGCAAAAACCCAAAAGCTACAGCTCTGACTGAAGGCCTCAGACTTAATGAAAGTGCAATTGCAAAAAGACTGAACGCTTCCAAATGGCTAAAGGTACCGTCACATTAAGCGACGCTGCAGCGATAGCGACAGCGATGCCGATCGCTGCAGCGTCGCTGTTTGGTCGCTGGAGAGCTGTCACACAGACCGCTCTCCAGCGACCAACGATGCCGAGGTCCCCGGGTAACCAGGGTAAACATCGGGTTGCTAAGCGCAGGGCCGCGCTTAGTAACCCGATGTTTACCCTGGTTACCAGCGTAAAAGTTAAAAAAACAAACAGTACATACTCACCAGCGCGTCCCCCAGCCTCTGCTTCCTGACACTGACTGAGCTCCGGCCCTAACAGCAGAGCGGTGACGTCACCGCTGTGCTTTCACTTTCAGTTTAGGGCCGGCGCTCAGTCAGTGTCAGGAAGCAGAGGCTGGGGGACGCGCTGGTGAGTATGTGCTGTTTGTTTTTTTAACTTTTACGCTGGTAACCAGGGTAAACATCGGGTTACTAAGCGCGGCCCTGCGCTTAGTAACCCGATGTTTACCCTGGTTACCAGTGTAAAATATCGCTGGTATCCTTGCTTTTGCTGTCAAACACGGCGATACACGGCGACCTAGCGACCAAATAAAGTGCAGACCTTCTAGCAGCGACCAGCAATTTCACAGCGGGATCCAGATCGCTGCTGCGTGTGTCAAATACAGCGATATCGCTATCCAGGTCGCTGCAACGTCACGGATCGCTGGCGATATCGCCTAGTGTGACGGTACCTTTAGTCTACGTTCACATTTGCGGTCTGCGCCGCAGCGTCGGGCGCCGCATGCGTCATGCGCCCCTATATTTAACATGGGGGCGCATGGACATGCGTCGCACTTGCGTTTTGCGCCGCATGCGTCCCTGCGGCGCCCGCGTCCAGGCGCAGAGGACGCAGCAAGTTGCATTTTTGCTGCGTCCAAAAATCAAAAAAAGGACGCATGCGGCGCAAAACGCAGCGTTGTGCATGCGTTTTGCTGCGTTTTTGTGTGCGTTGTGGCGCCGACGCTGCGGCGCACAACGCAAATGTGAACGTAGCCTTATTTAGAAGGGATGCCAGGAGAAAGCCCCTTTCTAAAAAGAACATCACGGCTAAAGTTTGTAGTTACACTGGAACAAACTATGACGGAGATAATGGCCTCAATTCATAAAGCTCAGCATTGTTCATGCCGACACCCCTTCTGATGAATCAGGAGTGCTGGATAAGTGGCGTGTGCCATGCCACAAATCCTACTCCAGACAAGGATTGGAGTAAGATTTATGATGTAAACGCTGCCGTTTGTGAGGAATTTGGTCAGCAGGGATTTCCACACCCCCATCCCAACTCTTCCCACTTTCACAAAGTTTGGTGAAAATGGATCACAATTTTAAAATAACCTTGTATTGTGTTAAAAAAAAACCTAACGCCTTTTAAGCCTTAATTCTGGCATAAAAGGTTTTAGGAATTGGGCATACCACCTTTTGGACAGACAAGACCAAAGTCCAGAGGTTTGACAAAAACCAAGCGAAGCCCATCAGCAGAAGCCTTTTACCAACAATCTAGCACGGTGCAGACACAGGACCTGAGCATCTAGCCGTCACTGAGTCCACCATGAACTCCTCTGTGTATCGAGGTCTTCTAGCGTCAAATGTGAGGACATTTATCCAAAGTTTGTCTGAAACCGGGTTATGCAACAGGACAATGACCCAAAGCACTTTAGAAAAAGGTCTAGAATAGCTAGGAGGAAAAAAACAAAAACAAACACACGACTCAATGTTGCAGTGGCCAAGTCATAGTACAGACCTCATGTAGTCATTTACCCAAACAGTAAGTAGTGATCCTGAGTGTAATAAGCCTTAAGTCCAGAGCTGCATTCACAATTCTGCTACCAACTGGAGTTAGATTTTTCATAAGTTTAGTGCCAAGGGGTTAACGCCTTCACGACATGCGCCGTACTAGTACGGCGCATGTTATGTCTCCCCCTTTGATGTGGGCTCTGGCGCTGAGCCCTCATCAAAGTCGCGAAATGTCAGCTGTACAATAGCGGCAGGTGGAATTGCGATCCACCCGCCGCTATTAACTAGTTAAATGCCGCTGTCAAACGCTGACAGCGGCATTTAACTACCACTTCCGGCCATCGGGCCGGAAATGCTCACATCGCCGACCCCCGTCATGTGATCGGGGGTTAGCGATGCGTCGGCATGACAACCTGAGGTCTCCTTGAGACCTCTATGGTTGCTTATGCCAGCTTGCTGTGAGCGCCACCTTGTGGTCGGCGCTCACAGCAAGTCTGTAATTCAGCTGCATAGGAGTGATCTAATGATCGCTGCTATGTAGCCGAGCCAGTTGTGCCAGCTTCTATCGAAGCATGGCAAAAGTTTTTAAAAAAGTTAAAAAAATAAAAAAAAATATATATATATATATATATATATATATATATATATATATATATATATATATATATATATATATATATATATATATATATATATATATATATATATATATATATAATATATAATATATATATATAATATATATTTTTTTTTTTTTTTAAATCACCCCCCTTTCGCCCCATTCAAAATAAAAAAAAAAACATTTGGTATCGCCGCATTCAGAATCACCCGATCAATTAAAAAAAAAAAAAAAAAAAAAAAAAGGATTAACCTGATCGCTAAACGGCGTAGCAAGAAAAAAAAGATTCAAAACGCCAGAATTGTTTTTTTGGTCGCTGCGACATTGCATTAAAATGTAATAACGGGCGATCAAAAGAACGTATCTGCACCAAAATGGTATCATTAAAACGTCAGCTCGGCACGCAAAAAATAAGCCCTCACACGACGTCTCGAAAAATGGAGACGCTACGGGTATCAGAAAATGGCTCATTTTTTTTTTTAGCCAAGTTTGGAATTTTTTTTTCACCACTTAGATAAAAAAAATAACCTAGACATGTTTGGTGTCTATAAACTCGTAATGACCTGGAGAATCATAGTGGCAGGTCAGTTTTAGCATTTAGTGAACCTAGCAAAAAAGCCAAACAAAAAAAGAAGTGTGGGTTTGAACTTTTTTTTTACAATTTCACCACACTTGGAATTTTTTCCGTTTTCTACTACAAGACATGGTAAAACCAATGGTGTCGTTGAAAAGTACAGCTCGTCCCTCAAAAAATAAGCCCTCACATGGCCATATTGACGGAAAAATTAAAACGTTATGGCTCAAAAACGAAGGGCTGCGTCTTGAAGGGGTTAATCAGTCTCCACTGACAGCTATATCCCATACTAATGAGCAAGACCAGAGCATGGTAACTGCAGTTCGGGTAGATAAGGTCTGCTCAAGTCACTGTATAAGGCCGGAGTCACACTACAGCGAGATACGGCCGAGTCTCGCAGGTTAAAGAGAAGCTCTGGCACCGGCACTCCGGAGCGGAGCGTGCGGCCCCATGTATTGCTATGCTGCCAAACGATCCGCTCTGGAGTGCCGGTGCCAGAGCTTCTCTTTAACCTGCGAGACTCGGCCGTGTCTCGCTGTAGTGTGATCCCGGCCTAAAAGGGAGCATCGCCGGATCACCTCTAAGACTAACAAGACTGCAGAGAGGATGAGCGTGTATATCCGGATATTAGTGAAGCACCACTCTAATAATGTACAATAACTGAGCACTTTACACTTCGTAATGCTGCCATTAGCAGTCGCCACTTACTTCATCAGAAGCTGAAAGCAGACACTGCACTGCTGCCTGTTTCTTCATTTCTTCCATTGAGAGATCTGAACTCTTTTTCTTGCCTTTCCCCCACTTCTTGCAAGCTCCCTTTTCCCAGCCCGCAAAGATGTCGTTTTCCTGCAATTTGGGGGAAAAAAGAAAAAAGAAAACAAAAACTAAAGTAAAGATTGTAAGTCTGACCCTTAGCCCAATATATATGACATCTCACTGTGCATCCAACACACTTCTCTAGTTACACATTTACATCTACACAGAGAAAATCTGTACAGTAAAATCTTACAAGCAGCACCTATCCTAAGGGAAATTGTGTGGGTGTTTTTTTGTTTTGTTTTTTTTTTTAAGCCCAAAAAAAAAAAAGTTTTCTATTGGGCACCACTTGAGAAAAGTCTCTTTGCGGAGTTTCCCTTTACCTGAAGCAATTTTCTGCAGCTTTTCTATTGGACAGCACTTATTCTCTTTTAGTAGATTCTATCTAAAGACACTTGAAAAAGAAATGTGCGGGTGTGTGCGATTTCCCCTCCCGATGCTCCTCGGCCCTCCTGCTTCCTCTGGTGGGCGCCGCCATCTTGATCAGGGGAAAAAAAAAAAAAAAACAAAAAAAAAAAAAAAAAAAACAAAAGTGGCGGGCATATGCTCAGTGCACCTGCCGAGATCCGCCGGCCGGCACCCGGCAACAATAGGAAGATTTTTCCTATTGGTTCATTTTGATCACTGTGATAAACCCTATCACAGTGATCAATACAAATAATAAAAAAGAAAAGTAAATAAACCCCCCCTTACGGAAAGATAATAAAATAGCGAAAATGTATTCACTTCCATTTTCCCATTAGGGTTAGAGTTGGGCTAAAGGTCGGGTTAGGGTTGGGGCTAAAAATTAGGGTTAGGCTTCTTTTACACTTACCGTGGTTTTGCGTCCCATTTTTGCAGTCCCAGTAGATTGCTATGGGGCTGCAAAAATGGCTGCAATAATTCCACGGAGCACCGTACGGCCGTGAGGGCCGTACTTACAACTGTGAAAAAATATCGAGCAAAAAAATATATAGTTTTGTAAATTTTGTTGTAAAAATGAGAAAATCGCTGGTCAACTTTTAACCCTTATAACTTCCTAACAAAAAAATAAAATAAAAGTTTCCAAAATTGTGCTGATGTAAAGTAGACATATGGGAAATGTTATTTATTAACTATTTTGTGTGACATCTCTCTGATTTAAGGGCATACAAATTCAAAGTTTGAAAATTGCTAAATGTAAAAAATTTGCCATATTTCCTGTTTTTTCATAAATAAACGCAAGTAATATCGAAGAAATTTTACCACTAACATGAAGTACAATATGTCACGAAAAAACACAGTCTCGGACTCAGCGGGATCCGTTAAAGCGTTTCAGAGTTATAACCTCATAAAGTGACAGTGGTCAGAATTGTAAAAATTGGCTCGGTCATTAAGTACCAAATTGGCTCTGTCACTAAGGGGTTAAACAGAACGGTGTGCTGCAGAAAACTAGATTTTATTGTCAGGAAGAACAATCCAAACATTTTGCTTGTTCATCAGGTGACTTCCGGCACGTTTACAGAAGCCAATAATCGAAATTGTCACCTAGTCTATATAAGCCTTTAGCATCGGTAAAGCCCTATATCTAGTAGTGACTGAACTGGGAAGTAAAAGACAAGAGAAACAACAGCACAGGAAGTACATGAAATCTGCAGTTATACCTGATCTTGAAGGTCGTAATCATAGTTGTCATGCAGCAGAAGACTCAAGACATATCTAGTATATATCATGGCATCAATACCACATTTCTCCAGCTCTTGCCCCAGCCAGGTCTGGACTGGGTCTAGAGCACGAAGCATCGACATTTCAAAGACGGAAATGGGGCCAGGAAACGAGCTCAAGGTGCCTTCTGATGGTAAACCATCCACAACTGTACAGATAGGGCGCATGAATCTAGGTAATTGGCATTCCTAGGACATGAAGCATTTTTGGTAGGATGTTGCTTTAGAAGGTGGAAGAGATCTTCATTTTAGGAATCTGGCGAAAAACTTCAATTCCAGGAAGATCATTTATCATTGCTGACATTTAGTCTTCAAGAGAGACTTCTTATTCTTCAGGCATTACTGAAGACATCTTACAAGGAGGATTCACATTGACAAAAGGATTACCTCTACGGCAGAACCTGGAAGACAGAATTAAAGAAGACAAATATAAATGCAATATACATACTAGTCCAATAGATCAGTAATGTTATGTGCTTCCACAACAGAGGCATCCGCAGAGGACAAGTGATTAATGACTGCTGGATTCCACTGATCACTAAACAAGGCCCCAAGCATCCCTCTGCTCCTCAGTGCAAAGCCACAAGGACGAGAACACCCAAGGCAAGGTACAAAACTAAGCCCATTCCATGCTTTCCCCATAAAACCGGGCCTTTATTTCTGGAGCCACAGAAATGGCACAAGTACATTTGCAATAAACTAGAAGATCACACAAAAGAAGATGCCCCCCTGGGCTATAACAGGTTGTGAATTAGGACTATTGCAAGACAATTCAAGTCAATGGGTTGAACAGATGTGCAAAGATCTCACGAGTAGTGATGAGCGAATATACTCGTTACTCGAGATTTCCAGAGCATGCTCGGGGGTCCTCCGAGTACTTTTTAGTGCTCGGAGATTTAGTTTTCATCGCCGCAGCTGAATGATTTACATCTGTTAGCCAGCATAAGTACAGTATGTGTGGGGGGGTTGCCTGGTTGCTAGGGAATCCCCACATGTACTTATGCTGGCTATCAGATGTAAATCATTCAGCTACGGCGAAGACAACTAAATCTCGGAGCACTAAAAAATAAATAAATAAATACTCTGAGGACACCTGATCATGCTCGGGAAATCTCAAGTAACGAGTATATTCGCTCATCACTACTCACGAGTTTCCGATCAGGATGATACTTGGTGCTATAGAGAAAGCAACTACCTAATCCAGCGAGCTGAGGAACATCCCTGTTACCCAAGATCTCTAGAACATCATTGTTATTATTGGTCAATGCAAACCACAAGAGCTTAAACTTACTGACCATTGGGGCAACCCTGCTCTATAGGTGGAAAGGTATACGGACCTCAGCCCCTTTATCCTCTAACTAGAGGGATCCAAGATGATAACCTCCACCACTAACCTGTTATTTCCAATCATAATGGCTAAAATTGCAAATTGCTTGCAAAAACAAGCAACCTTAAAATCCCTCAATTCTTGCGAACAGAGTCAAATTTTAATAAGTTAAACTGTATAGATGTTTAGGTTGTCAGCTACATCTGCAATTAGAAGTGGCCAGTCAGCTAGGTTCGGAGCGCAGTGCTTACAAGCTAGGTTCGGAGCGCAGTGCTTACAAGCTAGGTTCGGAGCGCAGTGCTTACAAGCTAGGTTCGGAGCGCAGTGCTTACAAGCTAGGTTCGGAGCGCAGTGCTTACAAGCTAGGTTCGGAGCGCAGTGCTTACAAGCTAGGTTCGGAGCGCAGTGCTTACAAGCTAGGTTCGGAGCGCAGTGCTTACAAGCTAGGTTCGGAGCGCAGTGCTTACAAGTTCTTTGCTCTAGTGCTTGCAGGCAGTGTACGGAAGCTGGATCCAGCCATACTATGCCCATGCGCTCCTCTGATGCTGCCTCATACAGGAGCATCAAAACCACGCACCATGCCTCTGGCTCAAGTTACCAATCAGGAACAGTGTCCTTGGTAATGTGGAGGCAGAATTTAGGCACGGCTGCCTACATCAGTCTCAGCAATCTAGTAGAGAAGCTTTGCATGCAAATTAGTTTCCTGGAGTCATTGCGGAGAAGCCGCTCAGGTGAAAAGTCATTTCAAGCATTTCCTTTAACACCTATTCTGACATGATTGACCTCCCACTGGCAAGGATACATCATCACAATCTGTTCTGGAGCCTTTTGACAGGCTGGTGGCCTCCCATACAGGTGGACTCCACTGATTGTGTCAAGGCAAGTACATGCAGAAAGCGAAAGCATGGCACATGGTTAGGACCTAGATCGGCTGGAGACAATGTATGTCTGAGGGCCATCAATCAATGCAGAATGGTTGTTATTTGGGATTAACCACCATGACGCCAAAGAAAATATTTTGCACAGCGCAAAGTACATCTCAACAAGAACAGCGGATAAAAGGATGACCTTCCAGATGATTTTCTCCAGAACTGGATCATCTATGTGATGAACTTGTTGCTGTGCAATCTCTGGCAATAAAGCAGAGTATGTGGAGAAACAATCAGCTGACACTATGCCAGGGTATGGGCCAAGCTAAAGAAAGCTTACACGTAATTATAGATGTAAAAATAGCACAAGTAACCTGTATGTGGGTCACAATGAGATCCGCCTGCCAGAAAATAGGATCTGCACTCAACGGCTTCCAGTTCCTTGTGAAGCTAATTTATTCCATTATTAGTGATAAAAACATGCGAATAATACACACGTTCAATCAATCCCAATAGTAAGCAAATTCTATGCCACAGCATTGGAACTTGTGAATGACCTCTACTCCGAGCGGCAGGATAAATCAATATATACAGCTAATTAAACCCCACAGGACTAAACACAGACAGACCATCAAGTCAGGAGGTACCGGTATATGTACAAAATATTTTTGTTGAGAAAGTAACAATAAATGTATCAATTTCTAACAAGTTCTCAATTTTTTTGCCATAAGGATGGAAACTTAATAGCAGGAACAAGGGTGGAATAATCGATGTAGCAGATGTCTTGCAGTGACGTGTGTCCGCCTGTAGGAGGAGCTGCCTTTTATTATCGGAGGTAACATAGCAACCAATCCCCACAATCACATACAGCAGCTGCTACCCACTAGTATCCCCCATAGAGCGAAGTCAGACACATGACACTTTTGCAGCATTTTTAAAATGCCATAATGCATGAAATTATGGATTTTCTACAAGTGTTTGGCATAATTTTGTCAAGGGTTAAATAGTTCTATTAAATAAAAACAAAAAAAAAAAAAAAAAACACACACACACACACACACACACACACCACACCACCATCTGTGGCACTGTATCCCTGTAAGGAAAGAGCGGTGCTGCATGCGCCTCAGTCATAGTCTATGAAGCTGACGGAAATAGCCGAGCACTGTACTCTGCTTTCTCAGGCAGCACCAGAGAATTAATAGCGTGGTCATCAGGCATTGAGCTGCTGCTCAAATTTGTAACAGGGATAAAGATTCCCAGGATCAGTGCCGGACCTCATTGATCAGATCACCATTAGGCCATGTGCACACGTTAAGTATTTTTCGCGTTTTTTTCGCTATAAAAACGTGATAAAAACGCGAAAAAAAAACGCTTACATATGCCTCCCATTATTTTAAGTGTATTCCGCATTTTTTGTGCAAATGTAGCCTTTTTTTCCGCGAAAAAAATCGCATCGCGGAAAAAAAAGCAACATGTTCATTAAAATGCGGAATTGCAGGGGATTCCGCACACCTAGGGGTCCATTGATCTGCTTACTTCCCGCACGGGGCAGTGCCCACGATGCGGGAAGTAAGCAGATTATGTGCGGTTGGTACCCAGGGTGGAGGAGAGGAGACTCTCCTCCACGCACTGGGCACCATATAAGTGGTCAAAAAATAAGAATTAAAATAAAAAATAGTCCTATACTCACCCTCGATGTCTTCCCGCCTCCACTGCATGCTGTCGCTTCGGTTCCTGTAGCTGATGTGCGGCGAAGGACCTTGCCGATGACGTCACTGTCCTGTGATTGGTCGTGAGCGGTCATGTGACCGTGACGTCACAGAAGGTCCTGTGCGCACAGACCAGCTATAGAAAGAGGAACGGACGCCGCTGAGGAGATGTCTGGGTGAGTATAAGCATTTTTTTTATTTTTTTTATTATTTTTAAACATTCTATCTTTTACTATAGATGCTGCATAAGCTGCATCTATAGTAAAAAGTTGGTCACACTTGTCAAACGCTATGTTTGACAAGTGTGACCAACCTGTCAGTCAGTTTTCCAAGCGATGCTACAGATCGCTTGGAAAACTTTAGCATTCTGCAAGCTAATTACGCTTGCAGAATGCTAAAAAAACGCGAAAAAAACCGGAAAAAAAACGCAAAAAAAAAAATGCGGATTTCTTGCAGAAAATTTCCGGTTTTCTTCAGGAAATTTCTGCAAGAAATCCGCAACGTGTGCACATACCCTTAGTCCCTGTGGATAAGTAATAAAGGTTCAGTGAAAACCAGTTAAGGCCGCATTCACATTGTGTGTTGCAGTCAGTGAGGCACAGACCGGCTGCAGGTCTTCTGAGCCAAACTCCACAGCCGCATAGGCATATATAAGATTGTGGAGTTCGGGTCAGGAGACCCACAGACACAGATGTGTGAATTTAGCCTTAGAAGTGCGTTTCACCCTCTGCAGTCAAGACTTGTCGATTTACACATCACATTCACTACTGTGGGTGCAAGAAATTGCTTAAAAATCCAACACACCGCACTGCTTCAATAACAGAGATTATCCAGATAGAAAGTCTGCTATATAAACCCCAAAAGAATGTACCTTAAAGAGGTTATTGAGCCTTCCACACTATCAGACCGTCTGTTGCTCAGTACCTCCACTGATCAGCTGGAATCAGCCACGTTCACTGTGTAGTAGCCAAGTAATGCATTTCAGGTCCTATTCAACTGAATGGGAGCTGAGCCGTGAACATAACTGCACAGTTCCAGCTCCATCCACTGTTCACAAGAGCTGATGACAGCTGATCGGTGGGGTTCTGACACCTCGCACCTCCACCAATCTGATATATGATATGATATTGATGACCCCTCAAATGGGCAGCCCCTCTTAAAGCTGCCATATGGATGGGATTGTTCGGCCTATTTCACATCATGTTTTTTGTCAGTTTTAAGTGTCGCCGGTTTTTACAGATCCATGCTAAGACTGATGCAAACCAGATGCATTTTCATGCAAAATAATCTTAGGATATATGGATATAAAATGTAAGGATCAAACAAGTAAAAGAAAAGAAGTGATCAAACATGTCAAATGGATAGCAATAGGACATTTGTTTTTCCTATTAAATTTCTATGTAAAAACAAATGCATCCATTTTAAATCAATCTTTTTAACCCCTTCCCGACATTTGACGTACTATCCCGTCGAGGTGGGGTGGGCCCGTATGACCGCCGACGGGATAGTACGTCATCACCGATCAGCGGCGCTCACGGGGGGAGCGCGGCCGATCGCGGCCGGGTGTCAGCTGCATATCGCAGCTGACATCCGGCACTATGTGCCAGGAGCGGTCACGGACCGCCCCCGGCACATTAACCCCCGGCACACCGCGATCAAACATGATCGCAGTGTACCGGCGGTATAGGGAAGCATCGCGCAGGGAGGGGGCTCCCTGCGGGCTTCCCTGAGACCCCCGGAGCAACGCGATGTGATCGCGTTGCTGCGAGGGTCTCCTACCTCCTTCCTGGCTGCAGGTCCCGGATCCAAGATGGCCGCGGCATCCGGGTCCTGCAGGGAAGGAGGTGGCTTACCGAGTGTCTGCTCAGAGCAGACACTTGGTAAGCCTGCAGCCCTGCACAGCAGATCGTCGATCTGGCAGAGTGCTGTGCACACTGCCAGATCAATGATCTGTGATGTCCCCCCCTGGGACAAAGTAAAAAAGTAAAAAAAAAATTTTTCCACATGTGTAAAAAAAAAAAAAAAAAAATCCTAAATAAATAATAATAAAAAAAAATATATTATTCCCATAAATACATTTCTTTATCTAAATAAAAAAAACAAAACAATAAAAGTACACATATTTAGTATCGCCGCGTCCGTAACGACCCAACCTATAAAACTGCCCCACTAGTTAACCCCTTCAGTAAACACCGTAAGAAAAAAAAAAAAAAAAACGAGGCAAAAAACAACGCTTTATTACCATACCGCCGAACAAAAAGTGGAATAACACGCGATCAAAAAGACTGATATAAATATCCATGGTACCGCTGAAAACGTCATCTTGTCCCGCAAAAAACAAGCCGCCATACAACATTATCAGCAAAAAAATAAAAAAGTTATAGTCCTGAGAATAAAGCGATACGAAAATAATTATTTTTTCTATATTTTAGTTTTTATCGTATAAAAGCGCCAAAACATAAAAAAATGATATAAATGAGATATCGCTGTAATCGTACTGACCCGAAGAATAAAACTGCTTTATCAATTTTACCAAACGCGGAACGGTATAAACGCCTCCCCCAAAAGAAATTCATGAATAGCTGGTTTTTGGTCATTCTGCCTCACAAAAATCGGAATAAAAAGCGATCAAAAACGGTCACGTGTCCGAAAATGTTACCAATAAAAACGTCAACTCGTCCCGCAAAAAACAAGACCTCACATGACTCTGTGGAGCAAAATGTGGAAAAATTATAGGTCTCAAAATGTGGAGACGCAAAAACTTTTTTGCTATAAAAAGCGTCGCTGGTTTCACACTTGCGTTTTTGTCTGCAGCGTTTTTTGCACAAAAAACGCATGCATTTTTTCCCTATATTTAACATTGAAAACGCATGCGGTTTTTTTGTACGCGTTTGGTCGCGTTTTCAAACGCATGCGTTTTTTTTCTGCATGCGTTCATTTTCAGAAATACAACCTGCAGTATTTTCTTGCGTTTTTAAGCACATGCGTTTGTTTGCGTTAAAAACGCATGCATTTAAACACACTGAAAAGCCACCCACCACCATCAAGGTGATAAAGGGATCCAAACCCTAACCCTAACTCTACCCCTAACCTCACCCCTAACCGTTTAATGAACATTTTCTGACAGTCATAGTGCCACGTATTTCAGTGCCACGTATCACGTATTTCAGTGCCACGTATTTCAGTGCCACGTATTTCAGTGCCACGTATTTCAGTGCCACGTATTTCAGTGCCACGTATTTCAGTGCCACGTATTTCAGTGCCACGTATTTCAGTGCCACGTATTTCAGTGCCACGTATTTCAGTGCCACGTATTTCAGTGCCACGTATTTCAGTGCCACGTATTTCAGTGCCACGTATTTCAGTGCCACGTATTTCAGTGCCACGTATTTCAGTGCCACGTATTTCAGTGCCACGTATTTCAGTGCCACGTATTTCAGTGCCACGTATTTCAGTGCCACGTATTTCAGTGCCACGTATTTCAGTGCCACGTATTTCAGTGCCACGTATTTCAGTGCCACGTATTTCAGTGCCACGTATTTCAGTGCCACGTATTTCAGTGCCACGTATTTCAGTGCCACGTGTTTCAGTGCCACGTATTTAAGTGCCACGTATCACGTATTTCAGTGCCACGTATTTCAGTGCCACGTATTTCAGTGCCACGTATTTCAGTGCCACGTATTTCAGTGCCACGTATTTCAGTGCCACGTATTTCAGTGCCACGTATTTCAGTCACGTTTAGGGTTAGGGGTAGGGTTAGGGTTGGAGGTAAAGTTAGGGTTGGGGCTAAAGTTAGGGTTGGGGCTAAAGTTAGGGTTGGGGCTAAAGTTAGGGTTAGGGTTTGGATTACATTTACGTTTGGATTAGGGTTGGGATTAGAATTATGGGTGTGTCAGGGCTAGGGGTGTGGTTAGGGTTACCGTTGGGATTAGGGTTAGGGGTGTGTTTGGGTTAGGGTTTCAGGTAGAATTGGGGAGTTTCCACTGTCCAGGCACATCAGGGGCTCTACAAGCGCGACATGGCGTCCAATCTCAATTCCAGCCAATTCTGTGTTGAAAAAGTAAAACAGTGCTCCTTCCCTTCCGAGCTCTCCCGTGCGCCCAAAAAGGGGTTTACCCCAACATATGTGTTATCAGCGTACTCGGGACAAATTGAACAACAACTTCTGGGGTCCAAGTTCTCTTGTTATCCTTAGGAAAATAAAAATTTGGGGGGCTAAAAATCATTTTTGTGGGAAAAAAAAGATGTTTTATTTTCACGGCTCTGCGTTATAAACTGTAGTGAAACACTTGGGGGTTCAAAGTTCTCAAAACACATCTAGATAAGTTCTTTGGGAGGTCTAGTTTCCAATATGGGGTCACTTGTGGGGGGTTTGTACTGTTTGGGTACATCAGGGGCTCTGCAAATGCAACGTGACGGCTGCTGACCAATCCATTTAAGTCTGCATTCCAAATGGCGCTCCTTCCCTTCCGAGCTCTGTCATGCGCCCAAACAGTGGTTCCCCCCCACATATGGGGTATCAGCGTACTCAGGACAAATTGGAAAACAAATTTTGGGGTCCAATTTATTCTGTTACCCTTGTAAAAATACAAAGCTGGGTGCTAAAAAATCATTTTTGAGAAAAAAAATAAAAATTATTTTCACGGCTCTGCGTTATAATCTGTAGTGAAACACTTGGGGGTTCAAAGCTCTCAAAACACATCTAGATAAGTTCCTTAGGGGGTCTACTTTCCAAAATGGTGTCACTTGTAGGGAGTTTCAATGTTTAGGCACATCAGGGGCTCTCCAAACGCAACATGGCGTCCCATCTCAATTCCAGTCAATTTTGCATTGAAAAGTCAAATGGCGCTCCTTCCCTTCCAAGCTCTGCCATGCGCCCAAACAATGGTTTACACCCACATATGGGGTATCATCGTACTCAGGACAAATTGCACAACATTTTTTGGGGTCCAATTTCTTCTCTTACCCTTGGGAAAATAAAAAATTGGGGGCAAAAAGATCATTTTTGTGAAAAAATATGATTTTTTATTTTTACGGCTCTGCATTATAAACTTCTGTGAAGCACTTGGTGGGTCAAAGTGCTCACCACACATCAAGATAAGTTCCTTAGGGGGTCTACTTTCCAAAATGGTGTCACTTGTAGGGGGTTTCAGTGTTTAGGCACATCAGGGGCTCTCCAAACGCAACATGGCGTCCCATCTCAATTCCAGTCAATTTTGCATTGAAAAGTCAAATGGCGCTCCTTTCCTTCCGAGCTCTGCCATACGCCCAAACAGTGGTTTACCCTCACATATGGGGTATCAGCGTACTCAGGACAAATTGTACAACAACTTTGGGGGTCCATTTTCTCCTGTTACCCTTGGTAAAATAAAACAAATTGGAGCTGAAATAAATTGTGTGTGAAAAAAAGTTAAATGCTCATTTTTATTTAAACATTCAAAAAATTCCTGTGAAACACCTGAAGGGTTAATAAACTTCTTGAATGTGGTTTTGAGCACCTTGAGGGGTGCAGTTTTTAGAATGGTGTCACACTTGAGTATTTTCTATCATATAGACCCCTCAAAATGACTTCAAATGAGATGTGGTCCCTAAAAAAAAATGGTGTTGTAAAAATGAGAAATTGCTGGTCAACTTTTAACCCTTATAACTCCGTCACAAAAAAAAAATTTTGGTTCCAAAATTGTACTGATGTAAAGTAGACATGTGGGAAATGTTACTTATTAAGTATTTTGCGTGACATATGTCTGTGATTTAAGGGCATAAAAATTCAAAGTTGGAAAATTGCGAAATTTTCAAAATTTTCGCCAAATATTCGTTTTTTTCACAAATAAATGCAAGTTATATCGAATAAATTTTACCACTAACATGAAGTACAATATGTCACGAGAAAACAATGTCAGAATCGCCAAGATCCGTCAAAGCGTTCCAGAGTTATAGCCTCATAAAGGGACAGTGGTCAGAATTGTAAAAATTGGCCCGGTCATTAACGTGCAAACCACCCTTGGGGGTGAAGGGGTTAATTACGACAGGATATGTAAAGTACATCCCAAAAAACATGGTGTAAAAACAGGACATCACATCAGGACATGTTCCCAAACCTAATCACTACATTGGTTCCTAAAAGTGGACCTACATATCAAATAAATGTAGTCCAATCCCAAGAAAGAAGAGAGGCTGGAGGAACAACCAATACTCATGGGGCCGCAGAACAAGTCATTCAGGTATATCCAGGAAGTGATCGATGGGGTTCCCCTCCACTAGGAGGTAGTCATTTGGAGGGGACATGGTCCAGGAAGTGCAATATGGGTCAATATTTAAGAAAACAAATCAATTGAAGAGATTCTAGTCTACGCTCCCATAATCCAGGTTCTCTCTAGGTACATTACACTATTCTGGCACCGTGTGACGCATCTAAAGATGAAGCAGAGTTGAAATTCTCATGGCCCTCCCAAAAAGCTGCAGTCATGCCTCCAGAGCACAGGGTCTTTTCTCCCAAAGATGGGGTATATAAGTATAACTGTAGTATGTCTTTTGTGCTTGTAATGACCATGCGCACATTGACTAAATATTGGCGGGGGATTTGATTCCCCTTACTAATTGAAGCAGGTTTAGTGCTCATCCAGCTTCATGGGTTTGCACGTATATGCCTACAATAAAAACTTGGGATTGAGTTATTCACAACATTGCCTATTCTTCTTACTTGTCTGGCATGGTTAATGATACATAGGTGCCCAGCCTACGTCTGGTTGGACCATCATGATTTAGACGTATGGTACATCTGGGTATGTAGCCTTTGGCGGTATATCTGAACCGTTGTAAGTTGCTACTATCTCTTTTTGCGGTCTTGCAGGCTATTGATAACACTGGACGGGTCTTATATGTGTGCAACTATAATAGTGCACCCACAATGTGATCTTTTTTGACCATTTCCTGTTTTCCGGACCTATTGGTTAGGTTTGGTGACATTTGGCCTGTCCAGTCAATTGTGTCACCAGCCTTGCACAGTCGCTTTAGCTTATCTTTCATGGGGCTTGTACTACAGGGTCTATGGCATACTAAGTACTGGATTTAATTTGCTCATTGAGCACTATACTACATTTCCATAGTTTTTCTATGGTGTGAGAATCCATCAGCCGTGATGGGTAATCCAAGCGTCGGCGCATTTGGCATCTATCAGACGTATGGATTTTTTCATGCTATCCACTTTGAACCAGGATACCAGTTCCCATGATGGTATAAGTCAGGGCTTACTATATTAACCTTATCTGGCCATAAGTTTTGGCATACCTTGGCATTTCTTTGTTCTTATATGCGTCTACCTTCCAGTATTGTGACTTTGTTTGTCCGGTTATTCACACAGGATTATCTCTCTGCTGGAGCTTTCCAGCTATGAGAAGGAGACTTTGCGCTTGCGTATATCCGTAACATTGCTACAAACGATCAATAATAGTTGCTCGGTGTTTATAATACCGTCTCTCTCCTATATGTGTTAGTTAAGGTGGGTAATATCGGATTCGCCGTATTTATCATATGATGGGACACTTTATTTTCGGCATCTTATTTGTGTATATATAGGCGCCGCCTTCCTTCTCTGTTTGATTAGCGTTACCATGACATTCCATGGTGTGAGACATTTCTAGCACCTGCGCAGATGTATCCAAACTTGGAAGTGATTTACTCATTATGCTCTGGCGTTCCCGTCTCTTAACGCGCAGGCGCCGCTCCGTTTGTATATGCGGCGCTACTATGGCAACTCTATGTGAGACAGGCATTCTCTACGCCTGCGCAGTCAGGCTCATACCAGGAAGTGACCCATTGAACTGCACACGCGGCGGCTCGTACACAGCTGTGATTGGGGAGAACAATCATGGAACTTGTATATAAGATAAAACATGCACAGCGGTCGGTACCCCTGACGAAGCCACCTTAGTGTGGCGAAACGCGTCGGGTCTCCGCTTCACCTGCGCTCATGCAATCAGGCCATGCACGGCTAGGGATGGGTTCATGGTATAGTATGTGAACGGCTTTACACAGGGCACCCTGTATCTTACTCGCATTTAGCCCATGTGGTGATGTGAATCAGGAGAATCACTCCTGTGCACACTCATTAGGGTTATCCCGGTATTAGGGGTTGTGTTATTGGTTGCATTGACAAGGATATTGGGAGTGCACATTGTGTCATGTTTTGGTAGGACTGTTTTTTTCTGTCCACCTCTAGGGATTTACCTATGGGTTTGCCCTGTTACATCTTTTGTGCATGTACGGTGGTGTCCATATAGGCACCCTTTTATAGGTATTGGCCTGTTTTTCCCTGGCGCAGGTGTTAGTCTTATTATGGGCTGTGTTTAGAAGGAACAAGTATGTTACCTTTTTAATTGTTTTTAAAATTGTGTGTTTTTTCTAGATGCATGTTTATGTTTGTTAATATTTACTAATAAAAGCTGTGTTTATTTTTTGCTTAAATCCATTGTGTGGTGATCCCCATTTGTATGACCTTCGCTTTTTTTCTTTGTTGTTTCTTGCCTCCAGAGCACAGGTTATGGTGCAGATTGATCTGAAGTCCTATGTAAAACCATAACAAGTGACGTGATCAGGAAAAAAGGTATGATGGGTTATCAGCCCCTCTCCTGTACCTCTTCCTCCAGCAGCTCACCTCACGTGAACTCCACATGCTGCAAACACAGAATGTCTGATGGCAATGCCGCCCCTCCTCCTGCACACCAGGGACTGGAGAGGGAGCAGCCAGCGGTTGGGAGGGGGTGGTGGTGGTGATGAGATGCAGGGGGGAGGTGGAGAGCCTCCCATGATGAGATGCAGGGGGAGGTGGAGAGCCTCCCATGATGAGATGCAGGGGGAGGTGGAGAGCCTCCCATGATGAGATGCAGGGGGAGGTGGAGAGCCTCCCATGATGAGATGCAGGGGGAGGTGGAGAGCCTCCCATGATGAGATGCAGGGGGAGGTGGAGAGCCTCCCATGATGAGATGCAGGGGGAGGTGGAGAGCCTCCCATGATGAGATGCAGGGGGAGGTGGAGAGCCTCCCATGATGAGATGCAGGGGGAGGTGGAGAGCCTCCCATGATGAGATGCAGGGGGAGGTGGAGAGCCTCCCATGATGAGATGCAGGGGGAGGTGGAGAGCCTCCCATGATGAGATGCAGGGGGAGGTGGAGAGCCTCCCATGATGAGATGCAGGGGGAGGTGGAGAGCCTCCCATGATGAGATGCAGGGGGAGGTGGAGAGTCTCCCATGATGAGATGCAGGGGGAGGTGGAGAGTCTCCCATGATGAGATGCAGGGGGAGGTGGAGAGTCTCCCATGATGAGATGCAGGGGGAGGTGGAGAGTCTCCCATGATGAGATGCAGGGGGAGGTGGAGAGTCTCCTATGATGAGATGCAGGGGGAGGTGGAGAGTCTCCTATGATGAGATGCAGGAGGAGGTGGATAGTCTCCTATGATGAGATGCAGGAGGAGGTGGATGTCTCCTATGATGAGATACAGGAGGAGGTGGATGTCTCCTATGATGAGATACAGGAGGAGGTGGATGTCTCCTATGATGAGATACAGGAGGAGGTGGATGTCTCCTATGATGAGATGCAGGGGGAGGTGGATGTCTCCTATGATGAGATGCAGGGGGAGGTGGATGTCTCCTATGATGAGATGAAGGGGGAGGTGGAGTGTCTCCCATGAGGAGATGCAGGAGGAGGTGGAGGTCTCCTATGATGAGATGAAGATCCCCGCTCACACTGTCAGATTGCATCAGCCCCTTGTCCTTATGGGGGGGAGGTGATACCATCAGTGAATTCATGCACAGCAGCCCCTCCCCTACCTCCTTCCAGCATAAAACCTGACCAGCCACAATGTGTTTACACCAGTAGGGAAGAGGCCATGTCCTTCATTAACCCTTCAAGGGGGCAGGTGCACAATAAAAATTGACTGGTAATCAGGAAGCGATTTATAGCTATATCATTTGCAGCCATTAACCCCTCACTAGCCGATGCTGTCACTGTGACGCAAGTGATCACATGTTGGCAACATAATCCCCCCCCCGCCCCCCAGATATATACATAGAGAATCAAGGGGCTCTTTATTATTAGAGACAGAAGGCGGAATCACCGTACAACAAAGGCTTACAGTACTTTCGCTTTCTTTATCAAAATAACTGCTTGCTGTCAGTGAATGGAATCAATCCTGACTACACCTATGGATCATATGCAAAATAAAGGTGTGGGGGGGGGCAGAATATCTTTTTGGGGTGGGGGGGTGGAGAGACAGGCACCCAAGTAATGCAATGCATCAGCATTCACGTGTATACAGTGAAAGTTCTCGTTTACTGGCAGCAGAGGATCTTTATAATGCAATGATCAGGACCCCCTCTATAAGAGGTATAGATAAGGGGGCCACTCTACTCTATAGCTAAGTACAGACGGATGACGTAACCAATGGCAACCAGATTACACAGAGGCCTTGTCACTGCTATGGTAACGTCCAGCAATGGGTGCAATCCCCCGGGTCCCTGGGCGGGGGAGGGCCTACATTTTGGACACGTGCCAGCCCCTCCATAGACCCAGCAATATTGCCCCTCACCAAACACTTCATACCCGCAGGACCCAGGAAACACAATTTTAATAACAGGTCCACATGTCAGTCAGCCCCTTTAAATATCTATATAGGCCAGTGGCAATAATACTGCCCCCCCAATCACCAGGACAACAGGGGCTACCAGCACCCCCCCTACAGACCGCTGATTGCCCCGATAGAGCGCTACGCGCAGGGCCCCAACTACCTCCCCATAAGAGTGCTGGCTGATCATGATCGAACGCCACCGGATCGGCAGACAGGCGACACCACACATGGCGGGCCGGCCACATAGTACAGGCAGAGCAGGCGGAATGAAGAACACCATAAAGAGGCGGCGAGCCGGTACCGGGAGCCATGTTGTGCAGGCCCCAGAGAAAGAGGAACTAGCGGCACATCCCGTGACCATGACAGACGACGGCGGCGGCTTACCTGGCAATTATTAGCCGTGGTGACACTAAGTGTCCCGTGAGGTAATGGAGGAAGGGAAGGCAGGTGAGCCCGGTCCTCCCCGGTACAGACACCTCCACTGCTATGCAGCCGCTCCGGGAGTGACGGAGAATACCACCTCCGTGGACACGCCCACTTTCACCGCCCTGACGTCACTCGTCGTCTCACGAAAGGGCGGCCGTTCCCGCACTTGCGCGCTGCGAGCACAAAAGAGGCGGGAATTGGTGGCTCCTCTTATCTAACCGCTCGTAGTCTCTCACAAACCATTGTGTCTGCCCTGCGTGGGGGGAGATGCTGATAAAGTGGTCCAGCGAAGGGTCAAGGACTACAAGTGTCATAAAAATCATCAAAAAAAGGGAAACACGGAAAGCCAGCACTATAAAATCACCTCATAATTTATCGTATGAGGGAAGCAAAGGCACATACTGTATATATAAAAAAACACTTTATCTCATGTAGTAAATATGTATAGCTCCACAATAACCAGAGCTATAAAATCACCTCATAATTTATCGTATGCAGTAAACAAATGCACATATGTATAAAAAACACTTTATCTCGTAGTATATATGTATAGCTCCACAATAACCAGAGCTATAAAATCACCTCATAATTTATCGTATGCAGTGAACACACACATATATACTGTATATATAATAAATAACCACTTTAGCTCATGTAATTATATATATATGTAGATATACGTATATATCTATATCCATAATAACCAGAACTATAAAATCACCTCATAATTTATCATACGCAGTAGACACACATATAAATGTATATATAAAACCACTTTATCTCATGTAGTATATATATATATATATATATATATATATATCTCCATAATAACCAGAACTATAAAATCACCTCATAATTTATCGCATGCAGCAAACATACATACGCACGCATACACACACACACACGTATACACATAGAAAACCACTTTATCTCGTATATATATATATATATATATATATATATATATATATATATATATATATATATCTACTATATAATTGTCTAAGGGTCACTTCCATCTTTCTGTCTGTCTGTCACGGATATTCATTGGCAGGGCCGGTTTTAGACAAAGTGGGGCCCTAGGCAAAAATTTAAAGTGGGGGCCCCAAATGATAACATTGCACTGTGGCCCCCATATTTAGGGGCCTTATATTGGCCAACGGGTCTGCCATTATTAGCTGTACGCAGGGGCGTTGCTAGGGTCAGAAAAGATTGGGGGCCCAAGACAAAGAGTTGCCCCCAACCCCCTCTTAATTTTTTTTTTAACTCTTCAGATAAAACAGTGCCAACTCTCTGAGTACAGATAATGTATGAGAAAATCGGAGGAAAACTGAGTATAATGGGTTAAGAACAAAATACTTTATTAATAAATCCATCAAATGACACAACAGTACAAAAAATATATATATATATATTAAAAGAAAGGACAGGATGTATGGACGATCCCCGGCACCATCAACCCCCCACTAATATAGGAAATTTCCAAGTGGCAAAGCGCCAGCTCTCCATATAGTATGCACATACAATGACCAAGTGGTTAACATTGAGAGAATAAGTACACTAGAGCAGCGCTTACCCAAACGATATATAACAGGGTAACAGACACTGGGTAGGTAGTGGTACCGGGTAGGATCTTGAAGACGCCCCAACACACGTTTCGCCTCTTTGGTGTGCAGAATTTGACTTTACCAGAGGATTGTTCTTCCTGTCGGAGATATTGTATTCTTGTGTATATGTATTCTTCCTCTGTCATGGTTACCTGGCTGTGCGCATGCGCCCGGCTCCCGCGGCTTCCTCCTTCGGTCGCGGCGTCTATACGGCCCCTCGCGCGTGCACGGTGACGTTCTGTCACCGCGCGTGCGGGTCTGTGCCTGACGCCGTTGGCCGGAGCAGGACCTGCGGTTTGCGGTGCGCATGCGCCGCTGATGCCAACACCATTGGCCGGCTTCACAACATGTGACCGGCCTCATGTGACGTTATATGGCATATAAAAGGTCATTGCTGAGACATGGCGATATCCCCTTGAAAAAGCTGCACACCAAAGAGGCGAAACGTGCGTTGGGGCGTCTTCAAGATCCTACCCGGTACCACTACCTACCCAGTGTCTGTTACCCTGTTATATATCGTTTGGGTAAGCGCTGCTCTAGTGTACTTATTCTCTCAATGTTAACCACTTGGTCATTGTATGTGCATACTATATGGAGAGCTGGCGCTTTGCCACTTGGAAATTTCCTATATTAGTGGGGGGTTGATGGTGGTGGGGATCGTCTATACATCCTGTCCTTTCTTTTAATATATATATATTTTTTGTACTGTTGTGTCATTTGACGGATTTATTAATAAAGTATTTTGTTCTTAACCCATTATACTCAGTTTTCCTCCGATTTTCTCATACATTATCTGTACTCAGAGAGTTGGCACTGTTGTATCTGAAGAGTTACCTCCGATTTTCACGTATTTATAGAGTGGGTTAAAATATGGCTCCTTGCAGAGTGGTATTGTCAAGCCTAATTTACGTAGGACATAATCATTATGTGGGCTTCTGGCATTCTGATGTTATGTACAGATAATGTAGTAGATGTCACCTGCAGTCCTATGTAACACCACAGATAGACATAGCGTTTCAGAGTAAGACTATGTTCACATGCAGCATTTTTTTCAGTAGCCAAAACCTTTTCTATTAGCAGTAAAAATGTTGTGTTCAAAACACCTGTTTTTCAGCTTGTTTTGTGGTGTTCTTCACACTTTTTTCAGCTTTTTTTTTTGGAGTGAGGATGTTTGGTCAGTATTTCAAATCAGCATATGTAAGCCAAAACCAGGAGGGTGAGAAATACAGAAGTGGTGACGGGTTTCTCAGGCTATGTGAACACGTTGCGGATTTTGCTGTGGATCTGCAGCAGTTTTCCATGCGTTGTACAGTACCATGTAAACGTATGGAAAACAAAATCCGCAGTGCACATGCTGCGGAAAAAACACTGCGTTGTATTTTCCGCAGCATGTCAATTCTTTGTGCGGATTCCGCAGCGTTTTACACCTGCTTCATAATAGGAATCCGCAGGAGTAAAACCGCAGGTGGAATCCGCACAAAAACCGCGGTAATTCCAAGATAAATCCGCAGTAAATCTGCAGGTAAAATGGAGGGGATTTAAAAAGTGCTACAGTTCTGGAATCCAGACAGAAAAAAAACAAGCGCATGCAGGAGATTTCGGAAATCTCCTATGTTTTGCTGGCACTTTGAAAAGCAGCTTTTCGCCATGTTCATATGCAGAATTTTTGCAGCTTTTTCTTCTGCAAATAAGAAGTTTACAACATTTTACAGCACAAGCAAAAACTGAGATTTTCAGAAATCTCCTGAACACCCTTTTATTTTCTCCTGACTGAATTTCACAACTGCAGCGTTTTTTAAATCTGCAGCATGTCACTTCTTTCAGCAATTTTTTACACCAGTAGAAAGCAATGACAAAGTTTACAAAATGCTGCAAATGTTGCAACGTTGTTTTTCGCTGCGTTTTTTGTGAATAACACTAACTTTATTAAACATGTACTGTAGACAAAATGCATACTGTAAAAAACAAACAGCAAAAGCTCTAAGGCCGGTTTCACACGTCAGTGTCTCCAGTACGTGAGGTGACAGTTTCCTCACGTACCGGAGCCACTGACACACGTAGATCCATTAAAATCAATGCATCTGTGCAGATGTCATTGATTTTTTGCGGACCGTGTCTCCGTGTGCCAAACACGGAGACATGTCAGTGTTCGTGGGAGCGCACGTATTACACGGACCCATTAAAGTCAATGGGTCCGTGTAAAACACGGACCTCACACGGACGTTCTCCGTGTGCGGTCCCTGTGGCGTGCAGGAGACAGCGCTACAGTAAGCGCTGTCCCCCCCACATGGTGCTGAGGCCGCGATTCATATCTTCTGTGCGGCAGCGTTTGCTGCATAGAAGATATGAATAATAGTGTTTAAATGAAAGATCTACCTGTCCGCCGCCCCCCCACCCCCTGTGCGCCCCCCCCCCCCCCCGCTGTTCAGAAAATACTCACCAGCTCCCGCGTTGGCTGTCGCTGCTTCCTGGTCTGGCCGCGGCTTCTACTGTATGCGGTCACGTGGGGCCGCTCATTTACAATCATGAATAGTCGGCTCCGCCCCTATGGGAGGTGGAGCCGCCTATTCATGACTGTAAATGAGCGGCCCCACGTGACCGCATACAGTGGAAGACGCGGCCAGACCAGGAAGGAGCGACAGCCGACGAGGGATGCGGGTGAGTATTTTATGAACAGCGGGGGGGCGCACAGGGGGTGGGGGGGCGGCGGACACATAGATCTTTCATTTAAACACTATTATTCATATCTTCTATGCAGCAAACGCAGCTGCACAGAAGATATGAATCGCGGCTTCAGCACGATGCAGGGGACAGCGCTAAACTTTAGCGCTGTCTCCTGCACGCTCCGTGTGGTACCCACTCGCCACACGGACGGCACACGTGTGCCGCATGTATGGCCTACGTGAGCTCACGGGCACACGGATAACTCCGGTACCGATTTTTTCCGGTACCGGAATTATCTGGACGTGTGGGACAGCCCTAAGGGTGTGTGCACACAGTCAGTAAACGCTGCGGGTCGGCTGCTGTGTACTTGTGCAGCCTCCAACCCGCAGCGGCCACATGTTACAGTATAGTGGATGGGATTTCAAGAAATTCCATCTCTACTATGCGTGCACTATCACCTGCACCTCACCTGCGGAGACGGACATGGGGCGCGTCTGTCCAGGCTGCAGCATGCCAATTTATATGGCGTAGACGCGAGTCTCCACAAGAGAAATCTCACCCCTGCAATGTATAGGACGCGGTGATTCCGCACAGATCAATGAACACACGCGGAATCACCTGTGTTCAACAGATGGCAGCACTTTGGACGCAGCACATGTCCACTGCATCCAAAGCCTGCCATTTCCGAATCCTCTGCACATACCCTAGAAAATGGGTGCTTTGAAAGCAGTGTTTTTACTGCCAAGAGAGCAGGCTTTGGCTGCAAAAAAAATGCACCAAAAACGCTGATTCCTATGCACACCTGTACTATATGTGTATAGTTTACCCTTATTATTTCACGTGGGAATTCATTTATTTCTATATAATAAATACCCTGATTCAGCAGATAATATTCCTGCCTTGTGTCATCCAGACAGTAGTGACAGCAGGTCGCCCTGTGAGATTACAAGCAATGATTTAGTGAATGGTCAGAGCCTATGCTGATGGCTGCTGTATGTGACAGTGAAACCTGATCCTACAGCAAACAGCACAGAGCTCAGGGACCACATGAGTAAATCACAGCACTGAGGGGGTCTCCAGGGGGGTTTGGGAGAGACTCCACCGCTGTACACCCTCTGGGCACTTCATGCAGGGGCTGCAGAGGTAGGGGGCCCCCTTTCTAGGTGGGGGCCCCAGGCGTCTGCCTGGTCTGCCTGTGCTAAACGCCGGCCCTGTTCGTTGGTCGCGGCCTCTGTCTGTCATGAAAATCCAAGTCGCTGATTGGTCGTGGCAAAACGGCCACGACCAATCAGCGACGGGCACAGTCCGGCGGCAAAATGGCCGCTCCTTACTCCCCGCAGTCAGTGCCCGCTCCATACTCCCCTCCACTCAGCGCTCACACAGGGTTAATGGCAGCGGTAACGGACCGCGTTATGCCGTGGTGTAATGCACTCCGTTACCGCTGCTATTAACCCTGTGTGACCAACTTTTTGCTATTGATGCTGCCTATGCGGCATCAATAGTTAAAAAATCTAATGTTAAAAATAAAAAAATAAAATAAAAATCATTATATACTCACTGTCCGTCATCCCCCGGATTAGGAACAGGCCTTCCCCGCTCCTCGCGACGCTCCGGTGACCGCTCCATGCATTGCGGTCTCGCGAGATGATGACGTAGCGGTCTCGCGAGACCACTACGTCATCATCTCGCGAGACCGCAATGCACTCTTGGGACCGGAGCGCGCGAGGAGCGTCGGTAACCGCTTCGCCTGGATCCGGGGCCAACGGAAGGTGAGTATATAACTATTTTTTATTTTAATTCTTTTTTTTTTTTTACAGGTTTTTTTTCTCAGCCAAAATCGGACTGAGAAAAAACTCGCAGCATGCTGCGATTTGCTGCGAGTCTCGGACGAGACTCGCCAATGCAAGTCAATGGGTGCTAGAAAAAAAATCATGGAATACGGACCATCCACATTCCATCCGTCTTTTACGGATACCTTACCATTCTGTGGCATAGAACACTGTAAATAGTCCTGTAAATGACTGTATAAAAATAGTTGCAGAGAAAAAAAACGGATTGCATACGGATGTAAAACGGATGGTGCGATTAAAAAATCGCATTGAACTCGCATGACAAACTCATACTTTTCATCCCTTTTTTTCGGTCCAGATTACGGACCGTTTTTTTTCTCTCAATTGGAAAAGAGGCCTAATAATTGTGGTCTACCTATGATGTCAACTACAGGCCTCTTTTTTCATCTTTCATCATTTAACAAAAAGCAAAGTGAGAGAACAAAAGAAAAATCTAAATCACATCAGTATTTGATGGGATTGCTCTTTACTTTCATCGGTTCTTCTAGGGACACTTGCACAAAGTCAGGGACTATGGAGGATTTTTGTCAGGTGTATGAGTAACCAATTACACCAGATGGGTGATAGTGATCAATAGCCTTCCTAAGTTGAAACACAGTCATTAGCTGAAACAAAAACCGCTGTGTAGGAGAGTTAAAGCTGGGTGAGAAACAGCTAACCTCTGCTACAAAGGTGAGGTTGTGGAAGACAGTTTCATGTCACTGGTCACACAACATGACAAGACTGAGCACAGCAGCAAGACGCAAGGTAGTTATACTGTATCCACAAAGTGTCCCACAAACAAAAATTTCAAAGCAGACTGGGGTTTTAATATGTGTTCTTCAAGCCTTTTTTAAGAAGCACCAAGAAATGGGCAATGGTAAGGACGCAGTGGACAAGGAAACTTACCCTTCCTAAACAAAATATGTCCAACAGTGCCATCAGCTCAGAACTGGCAGTAATCTACTGTCCAGAGAAGTCTAGCCAGAAGTGGTCGTCATGGACAAATCATGGAACATATAGTCAGGATTAAAGGTTTTTTTTGCTACTAGCTCCAACAAAGCGTTAATCCGCACAGCGGGGAAGCCCACTCAGTGCACAGGTAATTGCATGAACTGATGCTGCACGCATGTATACAGCAGTAAGTGCTCAGTGAGCCGGGGTGCCACTCCAAAGAAAATAGCCACAATGGATACAAAAATTGAAAGGAACGGAAGGCACTCACCAGTTAAAAAACTTCTCTATTCCAATACTTTAAAACATCGGCGTCGGGAGGATGGGAGCAGTAGTGGAATGGACGACAGCCGTTTCGCGCTGCAGTGGCGCTTCTACTGGTCACATGGTGACCCATCTTCCCGACGCCGATGTTTTAAAGAACCGTATTGGAATAAAGAAGTTTTTTAACCGGTGAGTGCCATGCGTTCCTTTCAATTTTTGTATTTTTTTGCTACTAGGACAACCCCTACTTGCTCTGATTATTGTAGATAGAATATATTCAAACAACTTTTATTAAATAGATAAATCAAACAAGATATGTTAAAACTAGAGCTTAAAGGAGCACAACAATTGGCCCATAGTGTTACAGAGCAATCAATTAGATACAAAAGTACAAAAATATAACAGGTAAGTGACAAATAGTCCAAGCTAAAATAGGAGCCAGGTACAGCACCAGGATATATGAGGCAAAAAGGTAAAAAATAGTATAGCTATTGCACAATCCTCATATGATGGTGCGCAGGAGTCCACCTATAATCCCAGGGGGTGGTATATATGTATTTCCCATATGGGTACCAGTGGCCACTAGTATAAACCTCCCCCTCTATTTAGGCATGGTGGCTCCAAAGACACCTTTACATTGTCAGAAGTGCACAGCAGCAGCAAATGCTAAAAGGTAGATTACCCGTCATAATGTCCTGGTGGTTGCGCCAAAGCTCCTTCCCCAACGCACGTTTCAGAAATAAGTTTTCCTTTTTCAAGGGGCGTGACTTATGGGGTACAAAGTTCCTCCCTTTATACTAAGCCCTACTGAACACCTGATGACAACAGACGAATAGAAGTATACCTATTGCGCACGCGCACCGCCGCTGAGCCGCCGAGCGCCGCGTCCTCAAACACACCTCCCATCCACCAGGTCACGTGGGGCGGCCGGTGCCTAGCCGTCACCACGCAACCAAGCAAGCCGGGGGGCGGTCCAAGATCACGGAGAAGAGCAGGTCACAGCAGAAAAATGTGCATGCGCATATCGGTAGGCTGTCCCTAGAAGGATAACTACCTATGAGCAACTGGACATTATGTCAAACGCTACCCAAGTGATATAAACCGCACACATATATCCTATCACAGGCCTAAGAGGCAACAAAATGATATAGGTAAAAAGTTGGTTGATTAAGTCCACAAGGTGCTTAGTAATGAGACTAAGTCCAGGCCCATAAACATGAGCTATAACTCTCCTTCTTTCTTCCTTCTTTCTTTATTTCTTTGTTCCTTTTCCAAGGACAAACAGATGGAAACGACTCCATATAGGAACGGCAAGGCAGATGATAACCATTGGAAGGTGCGTAATGGACATATGAATGATGACAAAAAATAGCCACTGCAAGAAGGGAGAAGAACATACAATTAAAAGAAAATAAAAGTCACAACATTAAAACCATCAAGTGGCGAAACGGCATAGAGACACCTGAGGCAGAGGAAAGGAAGAATAGTGGTAATAGCGGTAGCAATCAGGGCACTTCCAACACATTCAAAGGAAAGATGCGAACCCTTGAGACTCATTAAGACCAAGAGGGGACATCGTGTCCAAAATAGTGATCCACCTATATTCTTTCTGGGCTAACAGCTGCTTAATGTCCCCCCCACGGATTCCTCCCTGTATATGCTGTATACCCCTAACCATAAATGATTTGGGGTCACTTTGATGGAACAATTTATAATGTTTTGGTATTGTTTTCAGGGACATAAGGTCTGTAACTGTTGCTGCCGCAAGGATATCCCGCACATGCTCCCTTGTGCGTATCCGTAATTGGCGTGATGTTAGGCCTATATATATTTTCTGGCAACTACAGGTGGCATAATAGATCACTTGGGTTGTAGCACAGGTAATATGTTGCCTAATCGTAAATTGACGTGTGCCGTTAGAAGAAGCAAAAGAAGTGGCACGTAAAATATTTTTACACGCTACACAGGTGCCGCATGGAAAACATCCCTTAGGTGGGCCCCGAGAATTAAAGAAGTTCTTTTCAATTTTGGGAATATAATGGCTTTGAACTAGAGTGTCTGATTTTGACATCTTCTAGCTGTCATTAAAGGTTCCCTAGATAGGAATCCCGATAGCACGGGGTCAGTCTGTAGGATATTCCAGTGGCGTTTGAGGCATTGCCTCATTTGTGTCCATTGGCCATTAAAAGTGGATATAAATCTGACCTGTTGTTGATCTTTTTGCATTGTTGTTTATTTCCCTTTTTTCATCTGAGGATGTAGAAGGGCAGTGCGATTGCTCCTCTTAGCCTGAATATATCCATGTCTGATGTTTCTATTGCTGTACCCACGCATCCGAAATCTATCTTTAAGATCATTGGCCTGGCGTTCAAAATTTTCCTCAGATGAACACAGCCGCCTCATCCTCAAAAATTGGCCCACTGGGATGGCTCTGATGGTAGATTTAGGGTGACTAGAACTAGCATGCAATAGAGCATTGACCGAGGTGGGCTTCCGGTATACATCAGTTTGTAGTTGGAAAGATTCGTCAACCGATATCTTAATATCCAGGAAGTCCACCTCGGCCCTACTGTATTTATATGTTAACCTGATATTAAACATGTTACAGTTCAAGTCATCCATAAATTGTTTTAGTTGTTGCTCACTCCCTTGCCACACAATAAATAGGTCGTCGATGTATCGCAGCCAGCACTGCACATGGTCCGCGGCCTGGGCGCCCTCCCCCCAAAAAACTTCCCTCTCCCAAAAACCCAGGAAGAGGTTAGCAAACGAGGGCGCACAGGCCACCCCCATGGCAGTGCCGCACTGCTGCAAATAAAAAACATCGTGGAAAACGAAAAAATTGTGGGTCAAGATGTAATGGAGTAATTCTAACACCAAATCACATAATGAGCCATCCCAGTTGCTGTTGGTGAGGAAGAAACGGCAGGCCTCAAGTCCATCATGATGTCGGATGCATGTGTACAGCGATTTGACATCGGCCGTCACGAGTAATGTATCCCCATCCAATGTCATACCATCTAGCCTAGCCAGGACGTCCATCGTGTCACGCGCAAAAGAGGGCTGGGCCTCGACCAAAGGTTTTAAATAATAGTCTATAAATTTACAAATAGGTTTACATAGTCCTCCGATGCCGGACACGATGGGCCGCCCTGGCGGGTTCAACGGATCTGATGTATACCGGAAGCCCACCTCGGTCAATGCTCTATTGCATGCTAGTTCTAGTCACCCTAAATCTACCATCAGAGCCATCCCAGTGGGCCAATTTTTGAGGATGAGGCGGCTGTGTTCATCTGAGGAAAATTTTTAACGCCAGGCCAATGATCTTAAAGATAGATTTCGGATGCGTGGGTACAGCAATAGAAACATCAGACATGGATATATTCAGGCTAAGAGGAGCAATCGCACTGCCCTTCTACATCCTCAGATGAAAAAAGGGAAATAAACAACAATGCAAAAAGATCAACAACAGGTCAGATTTATATCCACTTTTAATGGCCAATGGACACAAATGAGGCAATGCCTCAAACGCCACTGGAATATCCTACAGACTGACCCCGTGCTATCGGGATTCCTATCTAGGGAACCTTTAATGACAGCTAGAAGATGTCAAAATCTATCAGACACTCTAGTTCAAAGCCATTATATTCCCAAAATTGAAAAGAACTTCTTTAATTCTCGGGGCCCACCTAAGGGATGTTTTCCATGCGGCACCTGTGTAGCGTGTAAAAATATTTTGCGTCCACTACTTTTGCTTCTTCTAACGGCACACGTCAATTTACGATTAGGCAACATATTACCTGTGCTACAACCCAAGTGATCTATTATGCCACCAGTAGTTGCCAGAAAATATATATAGGCCTAACATCATGCCAACTACGGATATGCACACGGGAGCATGTGCGGGATATCCTTGCGACAGCAACAGTTACAGACCTTATGTCCCTGAAAACAATACCAAAACATTATAAATTGTTCTATCAAAGTGACCCCAAATCATTTATGGTTAGGGGTATACAGCATATACAGGGAGGAATCCGTGGGGGGGACATTAAGCGGCTGTTAGCCCAGAAAGAATGTAGGTGGATCACTATTTTAGACACGATGTCCCCTCTTGGTCTTAATGAGTCTCAAGGGTTCGCATCTTTCCTTTGAATGTGTTGGAAGTGCCCTGATTGCTACCGCTATTACCACTATTCTTCCTTTCCTCTGCCTCAGGTGTCTCTATGCCGTTTCGCCACTTGATGGTTTTAATGTTGTGGCTTTTATTTTCTTTTAATTGTATGTTCTTCTCCCTTCTTGCAGTGGCTATTTTTTGTCATCATTCATATGTCCATTACGTACCTTCCAATGGTTATCATCTGCCTTGCCGTTCCTATATGGAGTCGTTTCCATCTGTTTGTCCTTGGAAAAGGAACAAAGAAATAAAGAAAGAAGGAAGAAAGAAGGAGAGTTATAGCTCATGTTTATGGGCCTGGACTTAGTCTCATTACTAAGCACCTTGTGGACTTAATCAACCAACTTTTTACCTATATCATTTTGTTGCCTCTTAGGCCTGTGATAGGATATATGTGTGCGGTTTATATCGCTTGGGTAGCGTTTGACATAATGTCCAGTTGCTCATAGGTAGTTATCCTTCAAGGGACAGCTTACCGATATGCGCATGCGCTTTTTCTGCTGTGACCTGCTCTTCTCCGTGATCTTGGACCGCCCCCCGGCTTGCTTGGTTGCGTGGTGACGGCTAGGCGCCGGCCGCCCCATGTGACCTGGCGGATGGGAGGTGTGTTTGAGGAAGCGGCGCTCGGCGGCTCAGCGGCGGTGCGCGTGCGCAATAGGTATACTTCTATTCGTCTGTTGTCATCAGGTGTTCGGTAGGGCTTAGTATAAAGGGAGGAACTTTGTACCCCATAAGTCACGCCCCTTGAAAAAGGAAAACTTATTTCCGAAACGTGCGTTGGGGAAGGAGCTTTGGCGCAACCACCAGGACGTTATGACGGGTAATCTACCTTTTAGCATTTGCTGCTGCCGTGCACTTCTGACAATGTAAAGGTGTCTTTGGAGCCACCATGCCTAAATAGAGGGGGAGGTTTATACTAGTGGCCACTGGTACCCATATGGGAAATACATATATACCACCCCCTGGGATTATAGGTGGACTCCTGCGCACCATCATATGAGGATTGTGCAATAGCTATACTATTTTTTACCTTTTTGCCTCATATATCCTGGTGCTGTACCTGGCTCCTATTTTAGCTTGGACTATTTGTCACTTACCTGTTATATTTTTGTACTTTTGTATCTAATTGATTGCTCTGTAACACTATGGGCCAATTGTTGTGCTCCTTTAAGCTCTAGTTTTAACATATCTTGTGTGATTTATCTATTTAATAAAAGTTGTTTGAATATATTCTTACTATCTAGCATGACTCTCATTTCTCTTGTGTATCATGTAATCTTGAGTCGCTTTATCTCACAATATGCAATTTAGCATATAAAGGCATATGTATGCAATGCAATACGTATCAAGTAATCTGTTTTGGGGAATATGTGTACAATTGCTCTGATTATTGTCTCGGTTAAAATAAAAACACCTATACTCCCCTCCGATGCTGGCGCCGTTCCAGCGGTGTCGATGGATCGCCCCCCAAGGGCAGCGGAGTACTCGGTACCGGGTCCTTCGGTTCTCAAGGGGGATGTCACGGTGGCTGACCCGGTCCGTGGCACTTGGGACGTCCGAGTTAAAGGGAAAGGTCTTTAAAGGTGAAATGTTCGTGACGCCACCTGTGGTATTCGGTCAGGGTGGCCAACGCTGCTTTAAGGGATCCGCTGGGGTGATGTTATGGCAGCTAGATGGTATACCTTCCCACAGGTGAAGTATGTCCCCAGGGCTTCCCAGTGTGTAGATGGTGGATGGTGAGAGGCGCAGTGAAGAATGAGGACACAAGGTTGCAGTCTCTTTACCTTTACTGAAGGCTTCAGCATCCACAGTCCAGGGTACCAGACCACAGGGCAGGCAGAGTTTGGAGGCAAATCTAGAGTCCCCTTGTCCAGGTAGAAATCAGTAGCCTTCCTCTAGCACCGTGGTGTTGTAGTACCTTACTGCTAAGCGTCTCATAAGGTCCTCACAAATGTTGAAGATGTTACAGATGTTATGTCTCTCTCTGTCCCCCAGATGGATAGGACAAACCCGTATGACCGGTGGCTTGAGGCGTTTTACAGGGACTCTATCATGCCCCAGCCTCTAAGCGGTGCCACCTTGCCTCCTGGGTATAGGGCGGGCAGGTAACGTGAAATTAGTTGTCCTGCCGGTCTCTGGAGCAAGGCATAAAGGACTGATGCTCCCTCGGTGTTCCGGCTACCGAGATTCTGCGCCTCAGAAGGAGGCAGCCTGTGTAGGGCAGAACTCCTCTGATATCCACTCCTTTGCTACGACTTCTTCACCCTCTCTACAATACAGTCCTCCTTCAGTGTCTCTTTCTAGAAGCTGCCGCACTTAGGGCAGGCACAGCTCCGTATCCTTCTGTCTCGACCTCTGACAGAATCCCACCCTTGTCAGGGACCAACTAACTGAGTGAAGCTCAGCCAGCAACTAACTAACTTCCTCCCTAGGCAACCAGTTTTACCTAAGTGTGAGGAGTGCCCTAATAAATAGGAGCAGAGCTCCCCCTGGTGGCCTGGAGTGCGAAATGTGTTGCGTGTTTGTGATACCTGGATTCAGTTGTCCTTCTTTGCCTCCAAACGTAACATCACTCCCCCCAGAGGAGAATGATTTTACTGCAACGACCAGGACCCTGGGGCGCTGCATCAGTAATTGCATTCCCGAGGCTGACATTAGATTGTTACGTCTCGTGAGCCCTGCACCTAGTCAGCCCAGGTATCACTGTCTCCGTCTTCGGACGTATAAGTAATCAAGAGGGAGTGAGGGACCAGCCACAGCTCTCACCTCCTGTTGATTACTTATACGTCTGAAGGCGAGGACAGTGACAGTGACATAAATGCAAACACATGCCAACTAGACACGTGCGGCCTTGCTCAATACAAGTGAATTGGGTGAAGCTGGATATGTCTAGTCAGAATGTGGCTGAAAGTATGCAAATCACATACTTGCAGTTACATGACTGAGACTTGAGCCCCAAGCACAGACAACCCCTTCAGCATAAAGAAGAACAGAGTCCTGTAAGTGATGATATGGCCCCGTCAAAGCTCTGATCTCAAGATCGAGTCTAACTGGGATTACCCCATTCTTACCACAGCTGCCTAAAATGCTTGCAGAGTACTGTATATACCTGTGACAATGAGACTACGTAATAAACTTTAGTTAAAATTTTAAAGCTGGCCATACACATTGCACTTATGTCAGCTGAGCCTGCCGATAGCTATGGGTTCGGCGGACGGTCTAATGTATATGGGGGTGACGGCCGACTGATGATCGAGAGAAATGTCGATCGGACATGGCTGATTTTGGACTTCTGATCACCTTGTTCTCCCTGAGATAAGCTATAGCTAATTGGGGGAGTCTCGTGATCTCATGTATGTGATTTGAATACTTGCAGTCACATGCTGACTAGACGCACATGGCTTCTCTATATAAGTGACTTGAGAAAAGGCTTTCATGTCTAGTCTGCATGTGACTGTAAGTATGCAACTCGTATATAAGCAGTCACATGACCGCCTGCTCACACCAGCAATACTGGGGAGTCGTTACATAGAGCGCACCACATGCTATCATTATTCAGCAGTCTGTAGTCACGTAGGGTAACTGCAGACTTTTGTCTCAAGCCTAAACAACCTTTTTAAGCTATCTGTATAATTGTTTTTTTCTGCACTGGAGTATCCAGAGAAATCCTTTGCAAACGTGGAGAGCTCATACAAAGTTCATGTAAAGGTTTCCCTGGGTAGAATTTGAGTCAAGGACCCCAGTGTTAACACATAAAAAGTACTTAAAGAGAACCTGTCACCTCAGAAAAAGCTACTTAACTGCAGGTGTCTGCAGCACATATGTGCACTACGAGCTTTCTAGCTAAGTGGCGGTGCGTGCTTACAGTATAGAGAGCGGTGACTGTAGCCGCTCTGTGCATGATCCCAGGACTAAATACATTTATTTTCTCCTGATCATGGCACTTTCAATAAGGCAGCCGAACAGCATTGTAACACTATTTTTCTACAAATGATCCTTATATCTGTGGATAAATCATGTTTGCTGGGTGATAGGGTCCCTTTAAAAAGAAAAAGTACAAAAAAGTATAAATCTGACAACAAATAATTCATATCAGCAGCTAACTTTTGTATCGTCACAAATGCTATGACTATTGGGGCAGTATAAAAGCTTAAAATATATAGATTTTGTACACCGCAACCAACTGGAGCTCCGTTTTTTTATTAAGCCCTTGACATTAGATGGTCAAGTCAACCATCTGTTGTGTATGGGGCAATTTCAACAGCCAATCCATTTCTTTTCAGAGGGGATAGGGCACTACAAGAGGAGTTTTGCAGTGGCTTTCTCCACACTGAAAACATTTGAACACTCAGCCGAGCTGCGTGCTCATGTGTATGGATGAGCAGACCCGTGAAAGTTTGGGTTCTGGTACTGTACCTGAACTTTTCTACAAAGTTTGGTTCGGGTACCAGAACTGTACCCAAACATGAACCAGCACTGGAAACAATGGGGACCCAAACTTTTGAGCTGGAAAATTTTCTCTATCAAGTGTATGGAGATTAAGAGATAGCTGTCTGATGAACGTTCAGGCAGTGATATAATATTCTAGTAATATTAAAAACAAGCTCAATGGTTTTTAGGATTTTATGATGTCTATAAACAGTTTTGCCCTTCCTGAACTGTAGAGGTTTAGGAACCACTGGACTAGTATCTAATGGTTACAGTGTCCAACGAACCCCACCATTCTGTGGAGCGACAGAGATCTAATATGTTGTAGATTTTGGAGGTATTTATGGGAATCAGCAGGGGTATACAATTCAAGGGGCTGTCTAGCAGAGACTAGTTTTTGCAAAAGGATTTAAAAAAAAATAAAATAAATTAGTGATATTCACCCTCACCTATTCCCCCGCTGCCCTCATTCTGATGTCTATCAGCTTTCCTTTGCATTGACCCCATTCACCCAGAGTTTGGCTCAGCTGCCATTCCTATGTTTTCGTTGTATTATGGTAGATCTCCTATGAAAGCTTACCCTATGGCTGGGATTCATAGGAGATCATCAATTTCACAATGCACTGCAATACTTTAGTGTTGCTGTGTATTTAATAGTCAATGAAGTGATTGCAAGTTCAAGTTCCCTAAGGGTATAAAGCATAAAAATATTTATCCCATCTACACTAGAAAAAAATTAAACTCCAGAATTGGAGTTTTTTTCAGTTTGCTGGATCTTCTATAAAAACATAAATAAAAAATAATGCAATGAATACAATGTATATACCCCCAAATCGCATCAATAAACCTACAGCTCACTATGCAAAAAGCAAAAACTTGTACAGATACTACTTAAACCAAAAAATAAGAAAACATTATGGATATCAAAAAATGGCAATAAAAAAAATATTTTTACAAAGTTCTGAAATTTTTAATAAAAAAAAGTTTAGTATCTCCGTAATCATACTGACTTGGAAGATCATGATACCATAAAAAACAATAGTGGATTTGCGTTTTTTTTTTTTATACTCTTTCATCCCATTTGGAAATGTTTTTCCATGTTTAAATATATTATATGGTAAAATGAATCGTGTCATTTAAAACTACAATTTATCTGGCACAAAATAACAAGCCTTCAATCGACTATGGTGACAGAAAAAAAAGTTATGGCTCTTTGGAAAAATGAAAGGAAAATTTGTATAATGTAAATTCCCCCATCCAATCAAAATTAAACTTTGCCCAGGAGATTAGATATGTAAAACATAACATACTCACTTACATTCACCCACCTGGATTCAGCCAAGGCTGCCCCGTGGTCTGTACAGAGACAGGAAGAGAGATGCCACTGTTCCACCAGTCGCCAGACTTCTGCCACTTGTGTTTGTCTGCAGTGGTCAAGTGAGCTGAGGAATGCATCATCAGATGTCCACTGTAACCAGTCACAATCCGCAGTGATCCAAACGTGGAATGGTGAAGTCACAGCTTCTCGTCTCTGTGCTTTCCACAGAGCACTATGTTCTCTGGATATAGATAGGTGCCGTTCGGTGAGTATGACTCAGTTTATGTTTTCCATATCCAGTCCCTTGGGTAAAGATTTGTTTTGCCTGGACAAATTACACAACTGATTTTCGCGAACGAGTGCTAGCTGTGCTTTTCACATATAGCATTCTGGCACTCATGACTATAATATTCTATGGGGCTATGAACAAGTCAATTTTTTCCTTAGACCGAGTGGTACATGGAGACATGTCCGACTTTGATCCGAGTGTCGTATATCAGTGGTCTAGATGGCATCACAGGGCTTTGGAACTTGGCCTGTCATTGGAGCCAAATCTCTCACAAGTGTGTTATGTCAACCTGGGAGATCTGGGGGTAGAAGATCTCTACATACTGTGACTCGCAGATCTCATACTCATTTACGAGGAAAATGGATGAGTGCAATCCGATAAAAAAATCGGATTGCACTCTGACCAATGTTAAGCCGAGTCACTGCTCATCTTCATTTTTTTCTCAGCTGAAATTGGACGGAGAAAAAAAATTGCAATATGCTGTGATTGTCCTCGTATCTCAGACTAGACTCACCAATGCAAGTCAATGGGTGCGAGAAAAAAAATTGCACGGCACTCAGATGATTTTTACACATCAATGTCCTTAGAAAAGCCGGCAATTCATTTGTCGTGTACAGTAAATTCATAGCGTGACCGAACAGAATAGAATTGTCACGCACATTGTAGGAAATTCTAAGTGCAATACGAAGGGATGAAGGGAAGGGAGCCCAACACTAGGGAAGGGAGGAGTGGAGACCCCTAGGCAGATCTAAAGTCACCCTATCTGCCCTAAATGTCTCTATATAGGTTCTGCATCTATCGCCGAGCAGGAAGCTAATCCCTGCCTGACCCTGGCAATAGGGTCTACTTAGGGAATAATGAGGTGAGAACTAGTCGATCCCCACTACCACGAAAGACAGCTGGGAGAGACGAACAGGAGGAACACTTAACTTGAGTAGACTCAGATGTAACACAGACGTCCAGCAACACCAAAGAGGAAGATAGCCTACTGCTATAGCTCCAAGTCCCAACAGGCAGAAATGGAAGTATCACCGCCAAATCCCAACATCAGGCTGAGAGTCTATAAACACCCAGGTCCAGGTGTGTCAATTAGAACCAGAAAAAGGTTGCCACTGGGTCAAAGAGTCAGAAGGGTTAAGAAGGTGTCTGCAAGAAGGTGTCTGCAAGGCCAAACGCAAAGACCTTCTGCAGCTAGATGCAGTGCTGTCTGCAGCCTCTGACACACCTGTGACAAGAATAGATAGAATAGATATATATACATAGATACAGTTGAAACCAGAAGTTTACATAAACTATATAAAAAGACACATCTGCATGTTTTTCTCAATATCTGACATGAAATCAGAATAAACCTTTCCCGTTTTAGGTCAATTAGGATTACGATAATTATTAATATTTGACAAATGCCAGAATAATGAGAGAGAGAGAATGTTTTCAGGCATTTTTATTACTTACTGCAAAGTCGAAAGTTTATAAACATTTCATTAGTATTTGGCACCATTGCCCTTAAACTGAATGACTTGGGTCAAATGTTTGGGATCTCCTTCCACAAGTTTCTCACAATAGTTGATCGGATTTTGAGGCAATTCCTCCTGACAAAACTGGTGTAACTGATCCAGGTTTGTAGGTCACCTTCCTCGCTCCGGCCTTTCCAGTTTTGCCCATACAATTTTCAATAGGATTGAGATCAGGGCTTTGTGATGGCCGCTCCAAAACATTGACTTTGTTATCCTCAAGCCACTTTGTTACCACTTTGGCAGTATACTTTGGGTCATTGTCCATTTGGACCATCTCCGCCCAAGCTTTAGCTTCCTGGCTGATGTCTTGAGATGTTGCTTCAGTATTGCCACATAATCTTCTTTTCTCATGATGCCATCTATTTTGTGAAGTGCACCAGTCCCTCCTGCAGCAAAATAACCCCACAACATGATGCTGCCAACCTGTACTTCACAGTAGAGATGGTGTTCAGAACCCGTCTCCTTTCTGAGTGGTATGTTGGCTGGATATTTCCATCTTGTTTGTACTTACATATAATTGTTTGTATAGATGAATGAGGCATCTTCAGGTATCTTGAAATTGTACCTAATGATGAGCCAGACTTGTGCAAATCTACAATTTTCTTCCTTATATCTTGGCTGATTTCTTGAGACTTTCCCATGATGCTACACAAAGATGCAGTATGTTTCATGTGTGTATTAAAATACTTCCACAGGTGTGTCTCTAATTAACTCAGATGTTGCCAAAAATCAGAAGCTTTCAAACACATGACATCATCATATGGGCAGAGCAGAATTTTTTAAAGGCATAGTAATCTTAGTGTATGTAAATTTTTGACTTTGCAGTAATAAAAATGCCTTAAAACATTCTCTCTGTTGAATTATTCTGGCATTTGGCAAATATTAATATCTAGATGGTGGCCCGATTCTAACGCATCGGGTATTCTAGAATATGTATAGTAGTATATAGCACAGCCCACATAGTATATAGCACAGCCCACGCAGTATATAACACAGGGCACATAGTTTATTGCCCAGCCAGGTAGTATATAGCAGAACCCACGTAGTATATAGCAGAGGCCTTGTAGTATATAGCAGAGGCCACGTAGTGTATAGCCGAGGCCACGTAGTATATAGCAGAGCCCACGTAGTATATAGCAGAGCCCACGTACTATATAGCAGAGCCCACGTAGTATATAGCAGAGCCCACGTAGTATATAGCAGAGCCCACGTAGTATATAGCAGAGCCCACGTAGTATATAGCAGAGCCCATGTAGTATATAACACAGAGACATGTAACACAGCCCAAGTAGTATGGTAGCTTTCTGGAGACCGTCCCCGGCCCGTCCATCCATGAGAGGAGCAGATGTACGGCCCTGCAGGACTCCACAGTGCTGGCACATGGGCTGGCTCAGAAGAGCTGTTCATGTGCGGGGTGATAGTCCGCCCTTCCTGTAGTCCGGCACGGAGGCCGTTGCTGGCGGAGGACATCGTGGCTGCTCCCGGGAGTGTGCGGAGCCCCGGGCACAGGTCAGATGATGGCGGCTGCTGTGATCTCCCTGTTGTATTTCCATGTCCCGCATTGTGAGCGCTCGCTGCTTCCTCCCCATTTTAACCTCGTGCACCATGTGCGGGTCATGTGTCAGCAGTGAAGCACGCAGGGGGCACTGACGGGGGGAGTAGGGAGGGACTAATCGGACTGTGCCCGTTGCTGATTGGTCGCGGCAGCCATGACAGGCAGCTGGCGCGACCAATCAGCGACGTGGGATTTCCGTGACGGAAGTTGCCGACAGAAAGACGGAAGTACCCCTTAGACAATTATATATATAGATTATGGTAATCCTAATTGACCTAAAACAGTAAAAGTTTATTATGATTTAATGTCCGATATTGAGAAAAACATGCATATGTGTCTTTTATATAGTGCATGTAAATTTCTGGTTTCAACTGTATAAATAAAGATGTTAGTCACATATTAGTACAGTGCTTTTTTAGCTTACTGTACATGTTTTTTTACATGCTAAATTATTTTCTGAAAAAAATGGCGTGGGTTCCCCTGACATTTTATTAATTATCAGAGGGAAAATGGACAGCTGGGCGCAGATGTTAATAGCCTGGGAAGGGGGTAATACCCATGGAGCTTCCCAGGCTGTTAATATCAGCTCACAGCTGTATACTTAGCCTTTCCTGGTTATTAAAATGGGGGCATCTTATAGACGTCTCTCCATTGCTAACCTCTGGGCTTGATGGCACCTGACAATACAAAGGTGACATCAACCTCCCCAACTGTCACTCCACTTGCCACCGCACCAGGGCAAGTGGGAAGGGCAAGGCTAAGTGCCAGGTTTGGCGCATCCTATGAATGCACCATTTCTGGGGCCTGATGTTTTTAGTCTGGGAGGAGGACAATATCCATGGCCCCTTCCTAGGCTATTAATATAAGTCCACAGCTGTCTGTCTAGCCTTTGCTGGTTATTAATTATAAGAGGACCCTACATCATTTTTTTAGGGTCCTCCACTTTAATAACCAGTAAAGACTAAGTATACAGCTGATAGCTGATATTAATAGCCTAGAAACCTCCATGGGTATTACCCCCTTCCCAGGCTATAAATATCAGTCCCCAGCCATCTGCTTTCTCTCTGCTGGTTAAAAAAAATGATGCGGGAGCCCATGTAATTTTTTTCAGAAAAATAATAATATTAACTGTAAGCTGCACACACACTGTACTAGTTATATATGACACTGACACCTTTATATCTATTCTATGTGTATATATCTATTCTATTCTGACCTGTCACTCTGTAATTTTACTGTATGTGGCAGATGAATTGCTGCTTTTTCATTGATCTATCTAATCTATCTATCTATCTATATACAAGTGCATCTCACTAAATTAGAATATCATCAAAAAGTTAATTTATTTTAGTTCTTCAATACAAAAAGTGAAACGCATATATTATATTGAGTCATTACAAACAGAGTGATCTATTTTCAGTGTTTATTTCTGTTAATGTTGATGATTATGGCTTACAGCCAATGAAAACCCAAAAGTAATTATCTCAGTAAATTAGAATAATTTATAACACCAACTTGAAAAATGATTTTCAAATCTGAAATGTTGGCCTACTGAAATGTATGTTCACTAAATGCACTTAATACTTAGTCAGGGTTCCTTTTGCTTCAATTACTGCATCAATGTGGCGTGGCATGAAGGCGATCAGCCTGTGGCAGTGCTGAGGTGTTATGGAAGCCCAGGTTGCTTTGATAGCAGCCTTCAGCTCGTCTGCATTGTTGGGTCTGGTGTCTCTCATCTTCCTTCTGACAATACCCCATAGATTCTCTATGGGGTTAAGGTCAGAGAGTTTGCTGCCAATCAAGCCCAGTGATACTGTTGTTTTTAAACCAGGTATTGGTACATTTGGTAGTGTGGACAGGTGCCAAGTCCTGCTGGAGAATGAAATTTCCATCTACAAAAGCTTGTGGCAGAGGGAAGCATGAAGTGCTCTAAAATGTCCTGGTAGATGGCTGCGCTGACTTTGACCTTGATAAAACACAGTGGACCTACACCAGCAGATAACATGGCTCCCCAAACCATGACTGATTGTGGAAACGTCACACAAGACCTCAAGCAGCGTGGATTGTGGCCTCTCTACTCTTCCTCCAGACTCTGGGACCTTGATTTCCAAATGAAATGAAAAATTTACTTTCATCTGAAAACAACTCCTTGGACATTGGCATCGTCTATTCGTCATGAGCGGCTTGACACAAGGAATGCGACACTTGTGGCCGATGTCCTGGATACGTCTGTGTGTGGTGGCTCTTGAAGCAATGACTCCAGCAGCAGTCCACTCCTTGTGAATCTCCCCCAAATTTTTGATTGGCCTTTACTTAATAATCATTTGAAGGCTGCGGTTATCCCAGTAGCTTGTGCACCTTTTTCTACCACTCAACTTTCCATTAATATGCTTGGATACAGCACTCTGAACAGCCAGCTTTTTTAGCAATGACGTTTTGTGACTAATCCTTCTTGTGGAGTGTGTCAATGACTGCCTTCTGGACATCCGTAAAGTCTGCAGTCTTCCCCATGATTGTGGAGCCTACTGAAATAGACTAAGGGACCTTTTTAAACGCTTAGGAAGCCTTTGCAGGTGTTTCTTGTTAATTATTCTAATTTACTAATGACTTTTGGGTTTTCATTGACTGTAAGCCATAATCATCAACATTAACAGATATAAACACTTGAAATCGATCACTCTGTTTGTAATGAGTCTATAAATTAAAATCTAACTTTTTCTTGGCATTCTAATTTAGTGAGAGGCACTTGTATATGTATTGAAGAAGATTTCCTTGGTAAAATATGTGTAAATAACACAGAGAATTTCTCTATGCAAAAGCTCATGTTAAAATCGCATTGTAATCGAATAGCAGTTGCATGGCATTCGGATGTCAATCGGATGCTAGGTGTGAAAAATCATATTGTACTCACATGAAATTCGCATGGCACTTGCATGACACTAGTCCTACTTTTCTGAGCCAAAATTGGAATTTTTTTTCACGGTGATGGGTATGAGCCCTTAGCCTGTGTGTTTTGGTCCTATATTAAAGGAATTTGGTTTCCTTTGGTCCTAAAAAGGTAAACAACCCTTTCTATACTGTTCAGAAACTTGCAGCTCCATTTTCAGCTGTTTCTGTTTGGGTTGTTACCTCATCCTATAAAACCTGACCAGACCCCCTCTGGCTTGCCAGTGAAAGCTCTGTGCTGAAAAGGAGTTCGTTGTTGCTTTTGCAGATTCATCTTTCTGTGCTGTGTGCTTAAGCTAAGTGTTTTGAGAGAAGTTGTTGTGGAGGTGTTTTGTGGTAGTTGTGTGTTCATCTCCTGGACCCTGTTCCCGTGTAGTTTATTCCTTCCTGTCCCTATCCTCCCCCTATTGTTGGTTGGTGCTTTTGTATGATAGAGGTTTTCTGTTAACCCTGTTTTGTCTTTTGTGTCTCATTTACATTAAAATTCTGTCCCAGGCTCCATGGGGTTGGGGGAGGGCACAGACCAGGGATTAAAGGGAATCTGTCACCTAATTTTGGTCCTATAAGCTTCGGCCACCGCCATCAGGGGTTTATCTACATCATTCTGTAATGCTGTAGATAAGCCCCCCCTGATGTAACCTGAAAGATAAGAAAAACAAGTTAGATTATTCTCACCTGGGGGGGCGGTCCAGTGTGGTCCGGTCCGATGGGTGTCGCAGGTCCGGCGCCTCCCATCTTCATACGATGTCGTACTCTTCCTTGCTGCTGTCACGGCTACTTTATCTGCCTTGTTGAGGGCAGTGTAAAGTACTGAAGTGCGCAGGCGCCGGGAAAGGACAGAGAGGCGCCTCAACAGGAGCCGCAATAGAAGCAAGGAGGATGACGACATCGTATGAAGATGGTAGGCCCCGGACCTGTGACGCCCATCGGACCGCACCGGACCGCCCCCCAGGTGGGTATAATCTAACTTGTTTTCTTATCTATCAGGTTACATCGGGGGGAGGGGCTTATCTACAGCATTACAGAATGCTGTAGATAAGCCCCTGATGGCGGTGGCCGAAGCTTATAGGGCCAAAATTAGGTGACAGATTCCCAATAACAGGAGCAGTGAACAGTGAGGTCTGAGACTCGGGCCTCTGTATTAGACATGAGCGAATATCACCGGATCCCTCCTTATTCAGCTCGCTAATAGAGCTTACCGAATAGCTGCAGCGGGAACCTGGATACCTGGAGCGCTCCCGATAATCAGGTGTCCGGCACCGCAGTTGCATGTGTCACGACTGTGTGATAGTCACAACACACAGGCTCTCCATGCATGTATTGTGACTGTCGCACAGCCGCCACACATGCAGCTGCAGTGCCAGGACACCAGATTATTGGGAGCGATCCAGGTATCCGGGTTCCCGCTGCAGCTATTCGGTAAGCTCTATTCACGAGCCAAATAAGGAGGGATCCGACAATATTCACTCATGTCTACTCTCTACCATCAAGAGTACTCGTGGGACAGGGATAGTTAGGGTCCCAGTTCCAGGAACAGTTTGAGGCCCCCCTCCCCTACCTAAAACCGTCACAGCGTGACAAAATCTTTCTTTGTAACATAACTTTGCCTTGAAAATGGTATTTTAGACATTTTGTGCAAGCTGTCTGTGCTTTTTTACTATATAATATCATATCTGGGAAAAAAGGTCATTTGCCACCTAGTATTATTACAGTTGTCTATAACTTTTGGAACATTGTGAATGGAAATGACAAATATGCAATGGAATCATTAGAATCCCAGAGCAGGTAACAGATGAAGGCACAGATGGATTCATGTAAAAATTTCTTGTGTTAACTTATAATGGTCACCATGCATATGACTGTGTATGGCAGACCCAGACAATTGATTGTTGGGGGAGTTAAGAATCTGGCATGTTTGATTTTTGGATTGCAGATCCTTTTGTTGACTGGCAGAGGATTTCTCATAGAGACCTAAGAAAAGCTCAGGGAGCAAACATTCCTGTTTATGGGGTTGAGAGCCGTGGCTGGGATGAGCTGAACCTTTGTCCGGCCAACAGACATCTAATGAGAATGGGTGGCTTAAGAGTGACAGACAAGTCTTCTGAAAATGTGTCTATAATCTCTAGAATATAGCTAGATGCACGTCTAGTACATCATACAGTTATCATGTAAAACGATAATTAAGAAAATAATAGAATCTGTAAGAAGCCTCAAACATAGATTTTACCTACAGACCTACTATTCTAACGCAGGATACTGTACATCAGAATCCATATGACAATACAGGTCAGACTACAGCTGTCCTTGACGATTTCTTATTAAGTTCTTAATGTTAAAAAAGTAATTATATGTTGAAGATGTCATAATGACACGTTATACAGACATTCCCGTGCATGCCGCCTCTTTATTAAGATTCCTATTGGGGCTGATTCACCTTATAGTTATGAAATATTGCTGTACAACTCTAAATGGATTGACGTGCTAACATATAACTAATTCTTCTGTATGCTCACAGGCGCCAGTGAGTGTAAGAATAGCTGATGCTACCAATCTGGAAAGCCTACACGTATATAGTCATTTATAAAGGAGCCTTTATAAAATGTGTCATTTGTCTTGTATGACATACAAACCCCGTCGACTAACGTGAGTGTGAACAGAAGGCATGAAGCATTGTAAATGTCAGAATCTCAGTGAACGTGGCGTGAGTGTAACCTGACATATATGAGATTTTTGCTTTTCTCCTGACTTTTACATCCTGTGAGAAAGACTGTGAAGATGTGATGATTAGTGTGTAATATACTCACATGAGTCAGAAGCTCCAGAAAATCTGGAAAACCTCCACTGACCAATGAAATGTAAAAGATTAACTACTAAACACAACAATTGGTTTGCAGAGATTTTTTGGTTACTGTGTCTAAGAGACGCAAGATAATTATTGGAGAAATAGTTTCTTAGCATTTGGAAAAAAAATTACTAATTAGACACAGGACAGTTTGTAATTTTTTTTTTCAGGTTACTGTTCACACTGGAGCCAAACTCAGAACTGTGTTACTTCACATACAGTACAGACCAAAAGCACACTCTTGGCATTCTCTTGATGAGCTTCAAGAGGTAGTCACCGGGAATGGTTTTCACTTCACAGGTGTGCCCTGTCAGGTTTAATAAGTGGGATTTCTTGCCTTATAAATGGGGTTGGGACCATCAGTTGTGTTGTGCAGAAGTCTGGTGGATACACAGCTGATAGTCCTACTGAATAGACTGTTAGAATTTGTATTATGGCAAGAAAAAAGCAGCTAAGTAAAGAAAAACGAGTGGCCATCATTACTTTAAGAAATGAAGGTCAGTCAGTCTGAAAAAGAAACTGGCTCACATGAGGACCGCCCCAGGAAAGGAAGACCAAGAGTCACCTCTGCTTCTGAGGATAAGTTTATCCGAGTCACCAGCCTCAGAAATCACAGGTTAACAGCAGCTCAGATTATTATTATTATTATTTATTGTTATAGCGCCATTTATTCCATGGCGCTTTACATGTGAGGAGGGGTATACATAATAAAAACAAGTACAATAATCTTAAACAGTACAAGTCATAACTGGTACAGGAGGAGAGAGGACCCTGCACGCGAAGGCTCACAATCTACAAGGGATGGGTGAGGATACAGTAGCTGAGGATAGAGCTGGTCATACAGCGGTTTGGTTGATCGGTGGTTACTGCAGGTTGTAGGCTTGTCGGAAGAGGTGGGTCTTCAGGTTCTTTTTGAAGATTTCGATGGTAGGCAAGAGTCTGATGTGTTGTGGTAGAGGGTTCCAGAGTAGGGGTGATACGCGAGAGAAATCTTGTATGCGATTGTGGGAAGAGGAGATAAGAGGGGAGTAGAGAAGGAGATCTTGTGAGGATCGGAGGTTGCGTGTAGGTAAGTACCGGGAGATGAGGTCACAGATGTATGGAGGAGATAGGTTGTGGATGGCTTTGTACGTCATGGTTAGGGTTTTGTACTGGAGTCTCTGGGCAATGGGGAGCCAGTGAAGGGATTGACAGAGGGGAGAGGCAGGGGAATAGCGGGGGGACAGGTGGATTAGTCTGGCAGCAGAGTTTAGAATAGATTGGAGGGGTGCGAGAGTGTTCGAGGGGAGGCCACAGAGCAGGAGGTTGCAGTAGTCAAGGCGAGAGATGATGAGGGCATGGACTAGGGTTTTTGCAGATTCTTGGTTGAGGAATGAACGGAGTCGTGAAATATTTTTGAGTTGAAGTCAGCAGGAAGTGGAAAGGGCTTGGATATGTGGTTTGAAGGAGAGATCAGCATCAAGGATTACCCCGAGGCAGCGAGCTTGTGGGACTGGGGAGAGTGGGCAGCCATTTACTGTAATGGTTAGGTTCGTTGGGGGGGTCGCGTGAGATGGGGGAAAGATGATGAGTTCTGTTTTTTCCATGTTAAGTTTCAGAAATCTAGCGGAGAAGAAGGAAGAAATAGTGGACAGACATTGAGGGATTCTGGTTAGTAGGGAGGTGATATCTGGTCCAGAGATGTAGATCTGTGTGTCATCAGCATAGAGATGATACTGAAAGCCATGAGATTCTATGAGCTGTCCCAGGCCAAAGGTGTAAATGGAGAAGAGAAGGGGCCCAAGAACTGAACCTTGTGGGACTCCGACAGATAGGGGGCGAGGTGAGGAGGTGGTGTGTGAGTGGGAGACGCTGAATGTCCGGTCTGTTAGGTATGATTTGATCCAGGATAGGGCCAAGTCTGTGATGCCAAGGGATGAGAGGATCTGTAATAATAGGGAATGGTCCACTGTGTCAAAGGCAGCCGACAGGTCGAGGAGGAGGAGAACAGAGTAGTGTCGCTTGCTCTTGGCGGTTAAGAGGTCGTTGGTGACCTTAGTTAGGGCAGTTTCAGTGGAATGGTGTGACCGGAAGCCAGAATGTAAGCGGTCAAAGAGGGAGCAAGAAGAAAGATGGGAGGACAGTTCAAGGTAGACGTGTTGTTCCAGTAGTTTGGAGGCATAAGGGAGAAGTGATATAGGGCGATAGCTAGATACAGAGGATGGGTCAAGAGAGGGCTTTTTGAGGATAGGTGTGATGGAGGCATGTTTAAAGCTTGAGGGGAAAACACCAGTTGTTAGTGATAGGTTGAAGAGATGGGTTAGGGTTGGGATGAAGACTGATTAGAGACCAGGTCAGAGTTGTAGCAGCAGACACATCTCTACAACAACTGTTAACAGGAGACTTTGTGCAGCAGGCAGGCCTTCATGGTAAAATAGCTGCTAAGGACAGGCAACAAGCAGAAGAGACTTGCTTGGGCTAAAGAACACAAGGAATGCACATTAGACCAGTGGAAATCTGTGCTTTGGTCTGATGAGTCCAAATTTGAGATCTTTGGTTCCAACCACCATGCCTTTGTGCGATGCAGAAAAGGTGAACGGATGGACTCTATATGTCTGGTTCACACCGTGAAGCATGGAGGAGGAGGTCTGATGGTGTGGGGGTGCTTTGCTGGTGACAGTGTTGGGGATTTATTCAAAATTGAAGGCATACTGAACCAGCAGGGCTACCACAGCATCTTGCAGCGGCATGCTATTCCATCCGGTTTGCGTTTAGTTGGACCATCATTTATTTTTCAACAGGACAATGACCCCAAACACACCTCCAGGCTGTGTAAGGGCTATTTGACCAAGAAGGAGAGTGATGGGATGCTACGCCAGATGACCTGGCCTCCACAGTCACCAGACCTGAACCCAATCGAGATGGTTTGGGGTGAGCTGGACCGCAGAGTGAAGGCAAAAGGGCCAACAAGGGCTAAGCATCTCTGGGAACTCCTTCAAGATTGTTGGAAGACCATTCCCGGTGACTACCTCTTGAAGCTCATCAAGAGAATGCCAAGAGTGTGCAAAGCAGTCATCAAAGCAAAAGGTGGCTACTTTGAAAAACCTAGAATATCTACTATATAATTGTCTAAGGGTCACTTCCGTCTTTCTGTCTGTCTGTCTTTCTGTCTGTCATGGATATTCATTGGTCGTGGCCTCTGTCTGTCATGGAAATCCAAGTCGCTGATTGGTCGCGGCAAAACGGCCACGACCAATCAGCGACGGGCACAGTCCGGCGGAAAAATGTCCGCTCCTTCCTCCCCGCAGTCAGTGCCCGCTCCATAATCCCCTCCAGTCAGCGCTCACACAGGGTTAATGGCAGCGGTAATGGACCGCGTTATGCCGTGGGTAATGCACTCCGTTACCGCTGCTATTAACCCTGTGTGACCAACGTTTTACTATTGATGCTGCCTATGCAGCATCAATAGTTAAAAGATCTAATGTTAAAAATAATTAAAAAAATAAAAAATCGTTATATACTCACCGTCCGTCGGCCCCTCGGATCCAGAACCGGCCTTTCCCGCTCCTCGCGACGCTCCGGTGACAGCTCCATGCATTGCGGTCTCGTGAGATGATGACGTAGCGGTCTCGCGAGACCGATACGTCATCATCTCGCGAGACCGCAATGCACTTTTGGGACCGGAGCGCCCGAGGAGCGTCGGTAACCGCTTCGCCTGGATCCGGGGACAACGGAAGGTGACTATATAACTATTTTTTATTTTAATTCTTTTTTTTTAACAGGAATATGATGCCCACATTGCTATATACTGCGTGGGCTGTGCAATATACTACGTGGGCTGTGCAATATACTACGTGGGCTGTGCAATATACTACGTGGGCTGTGCAATATAATACGTGATGATAATTTTAATACACCGCACACTCTAGGGATATATTTTGTGACAAAATCAGAATTTATTGAAGTGCTACAAATGTATTATTCAACAATGCAGTGGGCGACCAGAAGTCAAACTGACAACGTTTCGACTCCTCCCGAGTCTTTATCATGTGGGCACCTACCCAGCAAGGCGCAGGAGCGCCGCTTACACAACACGACTACCAGAGATTCCCCGTATACAGTCCTACTGCAGTATTTGCCACTGACTTATCAGCACTGCCAGACTTTACCTGCGGCACAATAAGACAGAGTTACCCACATGCCGATAGCATATTGTACAAGGTTAACCCCTTCACCACTTACAGGCATTGTCAGGTTTCACCTGCGGTAGAACGAGGCAAAGCTATTCACGTGTTACTAGCACAATATAGAGGGCCTATTCCTTTCACTGCCTACCAGCATTGCCAGATTTTATCTGCGGTAAAACAAGAGAAGGCTACCCACACAATATTAACATACTGTATAAGATACTCTATACGCTCCAAGGATACTAGTTATGCTATACCTTTATTCACATTGCTAAGCGACCACGTGATAAAGACTCGGGAGGAGTCGAAACATTGTCAGTTTGACTTCTGGTCGCCCACTGCATTGTTGAATAATAAATTTGTAGCACTTCAATAAATTCTGATTTTGTCACAAAATATATCCCTAGAGTGTGCGGTGTAATAAAATTATCATTAGTGTATCAGGACGATTCAGTCCTCTAAAAATAAAAAATTGGAAGTCAGGCCGCACCCTCAATTAATTACGTCTCTATGGACAACAGGGTGCCCGTCCACACCAGGGGATCCATCTCAGTATAAAGTCCAAATGCAAAAGAAGAAATGGACAGCACCACAGCAATTGTGACAGAACAGCTTACGTGTTTATTCTGCCATCTGCAACGTTTCGGTCCTGAGACCTTTATCAAGCCTCTTCAGTCCTCTACACCTGCACCTCGTCTTATTTTTATCCCTAGTGCACACCATTTTTTCTCCAATATAATACGTGGGCTGTGAAATATACTACGTGGGCTGTGCTATATACTACGTGGGCAGTGCAATATAATACGTGGGCTGTGGAATATACTACATGGGCTGTGCAATGTACAGCGTGGGCTGTGCAATGCACTGCGTGGGCTGTGCAATATACTACGTGGGCTGTGCAATATACTACGTGGGCTGTGCTATATACTACGTGGGCTGTGCAATGTACTACGTGGGCTGTGCAATGTACTACGTGGGCTGTGCAATGTACTACGTGGGCTGTGCAATATACTACGTGGGCTGTGCAATGTACTACGTGGGCTGTGCAATATACTGCTTGGGCTGTGCAATATACTGCGTGGGCTGTGCTATATACTATGTGGGCTGTGCAATATACTACGTGGGCTGTGTTATACACTATGTGGCCTGTGTTATACACTACGTGGCCTGTGTTATACACTACATGGCCTGTGTTATATACTGCGTGCGTGGGCTGTTATATACTACGTGTTGTGAATTCTGTTCTCGAACTCCCTCCTGTGGTTATGAATGGTACTTCGGCGAGTTCTGTCCATGGACTCCCTCTGGTGGCTGTGAGTGGAGTTGCTGGTTCTGAGGTTCCTCCTCCAGCTGACCTCGTTTGGGCCTTGGCTGGCTGCTCTATTTAACTCCACTCAGATCATTACTTGATGCCAGCTGTCAATGTCCTAGTACTGGTTTAGTTCTCTTGGATCTTTCAGATGACCTGTCTACTTCAGCAAAAGCTAAGTCCCTGCTAGCTTATTTGTTACCACTGTGTTTTTGTCCAGCTTGCTATTATGATTTTGTCTTGTTAGCTGGAAGCTCTGGGATGCAGAGTGGCACCACCGCGCCGTGAGTCGGTGCGGTGCTCTCTTTTGCACACTCTGCGTGGTTTTTTGTTAGTTTTTTATGCTGACCGCAAAGATATCTTTTCTATCTTCAGTCTGTTTAGTTCAGTCCGGCCTCCTTTGCTGAAACCTATTTCATTCCTGTGTTTGTGACTTCCATCTTAACTCACAGTCAATATATGTGGGGGGCTGCCTATTTCTTTGGGGAATTTCTCTGAGGCAAGGTAGGCTGTATTTTCTATCTTTAGGGGTAGTTAGCTCTTAGGCTGTGAAGAGGCGTCTAGGCAGAGTCAGGAACGCTCCACGGCTATTTCTAGTTGTTGTGATAGGATTAGGGGTTGCGGTCAGCAGAGCTCCCACTTCCCAGAGCTCGTCCTGTATTATTAGTTTGCTCATCTGGTCATTTCTAGTGCTCCTAACCACCAGTTCAATCGTAACACTATGTGAGCTGTGTTATATGCTACGTGGGCTGTTATAAACTACGTGGCTGTGTTATATGCTACGTGGGCTGTTATAAACTACATGGGCTGTGTTATATACTGCGTGCGTGGGCTGTTATATACTACGTGAGCGGTGTTATATGCTACGTGGGCTGTTATAAACTACGTGGCTGTGTTATATGTATGTGGGCTGTTATACACTCTGTGGGCTGTGCTATATACTACGTGGCTGTGCTATATATTCCGTGGGCTGTGCTATATACTCCGTGGGCTTTGCTATATACTATGTGGCTGTGCTATATACTATGTGGCTGTGCTATGTACTACGTGGCTGTGCAATATACTTCGTGGCTGTGCAATATACTACGTGGCTGTGCTATTTACTACGTGGGCTGTTATATACTACATGGCCGGCCACGAACAATCAGCGACAGGCGCAGTCAGAATTGGCGTGGGATTTGAACCACGCTTCGCTAATTCGTCGCGGCCGGCCGAATCCTGTGTATTCAATGTATTATTCTAAAATCTTCATAAATAAACTACATACATATTCTAGAATACCCAATGCGTTAGAATCGGGCTACCATCTAGTAAGACATATTTTCAGTTGTTTCACACTTTTTTGTTAAGTATATAATTCCACATGTGTTAATTCATAGTTTTGATGCCTTCAGTGTTAATGTACAATTTTCATAGTCATGAAAATACAGAAAAATCTTTAAATGAGAATGTGTGTCCAAACTTTTGGTCTGTACTGAAGTCGCACACCAATATCGCAGTATCCGCTGTTTCAGGTGACTGACAAATTCTCTGACCTAGACCCTGCTTCTCCACCAGTTCTTTCCACTGTTTCATTCCCTCCAAAGCTTTGGTACAATTGGACCACGCTTCAGGCCCATTCCACATTCACTCACACTGACAGTAAGGAACCCTTTCCACCTGGTGGACCACCCATCTTACTGTCCACCCCACTAAATCAGGTTAAGGATTAGAATAGTATCACAGAAACAATAGATGTACGTGCCCAATTAAAGCAATTATTTCACCGACTAAAGCACTAATTTTAACAGATAAATTAAATACACGTTAAAACATAACATTTAATATTATTTATAGATAAAATAGACAACACACACGACCTAAAAAGGCTACTGTTTGGCTAGATAAAGATACAGGGTGCTCTCAGTCCCTAATGCGCAGGCTATCTGTTCCCTGCCTTGCTGCGGAGGTTGGCACCCTATAAAACCTGCGCAATGGCGCCCCCGCTCAATGTGGACTCGTCCTATCTCACCCTTAACCACCCTCAAGTGCAGAATGATAGACAAACAGCAAACCAAACACACAAACAAACAGATAAAGTAGACTAATGTGCCTTGTACTACACGCACATAAGGTAAGTGCGCACGTGTGTTCCTTATAAATTAATAGTAGCACACGTATACTGCATTATTGCACATAACCCTAATAAGCCTATAAACTCCCTATGGGATATCTGTACCTATATTCGCCCTGCCTATTTGCGGGGGTTGGCACCCTAAAAATCCTGCGCAATGTGGCGCCCCCGCTCTCGTAGGCTGGCCCTATTAAGCCCTAACGTTGTGGGCTAATAGTCACCACTATTTGCTGGATTAGATAGAAAATACCTAATTGATAGAAAAAATCAGTATTAAATCACCAATCTAATAAAAAGGCTTATAAATAGACAGTATGTTTCAGGGCTATTTGTACTAAGGCACCTAATAAATAGATACAAAATAGGTATAAATCACCAATCTAGTATAGAGGCATATAAATAGACAGTATGTTCATCTCGACGCGTTTCTCCGAGATCGGTTCATCAGGAGACATACTAGAATAAATTCACTTATCTGAATGAAAGACAAGAAGGTAAACCGCTTAGAGGTATAGTGCGGTACAGCGGTGGGGAACAATACAATAGCCCTGTATTTTCTATCTAATCCAGCAAATAGTGGTGACTATTAGCCCACAACGTTAGGGCTTAATAGGGCCAGCCTACGAGAGCGGGGGCGCCACATTGCGCAGGATTTTTAGGGTGCCAACCCCCGCAAATAGGCAGGGCGAATATAGGTACAGATATCCCATAGGGAGTTTATAGGCTTATTAGGGTTATGTGCAATAATGCAGTATACGTGTGCTACTATTAATTTATAAGGAACACACGTGCGCACTTACCGTATGTGCGTGTAGTACAAGGCACATTAGTCTACTTTATCTGTTTGTTTGTGTGTTTGGTCTGCTGTTTGTCTATCATTCTGCACTTGAGGGTGGTTAAGGGTGAGATAGGACGAGTCCACGTTGAGCGGGGGCGCCATTGCGCAGGTTTTATAGGGTGCCAACCTCCGCAGCAAGGCAGGGAACAGATAGCCTGCGCATTAGGGACTGAGAGCACCCTGTATCTTTATCTAGCCAAACAGTAGCCTTTTTAGGTCGTGTGTGTTGTCTATTTTATCTATAAATAATATTAAATGTTATGTTTTAACGTGTATTTAATTTATCTGTTAAAATTAGTGCTTTAGTCGGTGAAATAAGGATTAGAATACCAAGCTATACCCAAGACGTTCGTTCAGGTCTTTTTTCCCCAAAGCACCGTGGGTTACTTTGCTAACTTACCATCTGCTTCATAACACACGGTCCATCAATCATTTGCCAAAGCCACCATATTGCTTCCTTTTCCAAGGCACTCTTTGGCCTCTTTCAGAAGTCAGTATTTTTCACGTACGCAAAAAATGGTACTGGTTTCACCATTGTTCTGGATCCGTGTCTCGCCATTGTTTGCTCAGTGTGTCATCAATATTTTTCTCAGATGGATATATAAATAACAAAGTTTCTCCTTTCATTTGAAATTTTAAACAGACAGTATAAGGATGGTACATCCATGTGCTATCCGTTTTATTCACAGAACTATAGACTTGTATTGGCACTTTTCATCCATGCTGCCAGAAAAAAATGGTCACGAGTTTACATGGATATGTGAACAGCCCCATAGAGTATAATGGCCATGTGTTGTATCTGTGACAAACATGTAAAGAACACGTATGTGCAACATGGATGTATGAAAGAGGCCTTTGTAACATGTTGCGGGTGGTAGCCATGGATGAGATACTTGTCTTCCACACGGTACATGAAGATGGGGGTCTTGGCTGTGTGTGTACTCTTTGTCTATGGGGCGCTACTCCCTTGTAGGCCACATGATGCTTTTTACTTTGGCTGGCATTGAACAGTTCAGTGAGGGAGACCAAGGCTCAAAAATAAATCGTTTTTTTAGTATAAGAAAATACACCAGCGCTACCTGACAAAAATCACTAAGCTGCAGGAACCAGGACAGAAGGGGCTACTACTGTCAATGGAGCAATGCAATAGTTAAAAACAGATGGATCTGCGCTGCAGTGATAATAAACAAGCAAAGATACACATAGGTGTATACTGAGATGCCTAAAGGTGCTCCGCTAAATAGATGCACAGTGTGTCAGCAAAGATGAGAATACAGGGGTAAGGGTAATGTGTGCCCCAGCGCAGCACATCAAACACCATACACCGGCCTAGATTGGTTAAAATAAAACCTGGACCGAAGATATGAATGTGCCCAGAGGACCAACATCAATAAATGAATTGCGAACTCACCTAAATATAGTTGTAGCTCAATGTGTGGTAGAGGGTGATGTCCGGATAAGGTGATGGGGTCCGTCTGGTGGGTGTGCAGGCAAGCAAACGGGCGAGCCGGAGAGAATAACCGCAGAGTAGCGTGTATTGCGGAAGCTGCGTAGAGCGAGGGACAACTCCGGCCGGTAGCGTCCCTGGATACGAGCGGGAAAGAACAGAAGGAGGAGCTCGCTGGCGCAAGGCTCAGCGTGTGACGTCACTGAGCTTGTGAAGAGTACGGGGTAACACAGGGACCAAACGACCGACGCGTTTCGAAGGAGCAGCGTCCTTCTTCATCAGGGTTACCGGTCCCTGCAGAGGCCCCGATATTTAACCTCCCAGACTGTCAATCAAAAATACACTGACCGCCCATTTAGCCCGCTGCTAAGATAGTAACATGTAGAAATGACCTGCAGATGCAGCTAAAACTTATGGCCCATGGTACAGCCATGTATAAAATAGAGGGATATATATATCATGGAAGTGCAAATAGCTGTATGGGGGGAACCTGACTGTGTTGAATTAATTGATCAGAATGTCAAAATCGTTTTTTTGCTTAATATTAACTTGATCGGAACTATGTACAATAGATAGCGGGGACATAACTTCGGGAACGTTTTCACGGAGCATCTTCAAACACAATCCCTCTACTTTTTCCTTGCTTACTTTTCTGCCCCAAGTTCCTATGTTTTCATCAAAATCCAACACAGTACCGCAGTCCATTAAGCGAGAGTCCTGTCTTCAACCCACGGTTCCACATCTTTTTTCCTTTGGTGAGCTAGCTGGCCACTATAGCCATTACTTAACTTCTCTGCTTGTTGAAGCATTGGAACACCTGCCCGGGGCACTCTCTTAGTCTCACGCTCGCTGTTCCATCCTGGCCCATTACCTCTCCATCTGGCAAACTCAGGACCGTACTGCCAGGGTCCTATCCAGGACCCATCTCTTTTGATCACTTTTTCTTCCTTTACTCCGGATCTCACTATCCTCTACCTCGGTCTCCACTCATGTCAGGGACACCCACGTCATGCAGCTCTGCTGACTAGTCAGACCTTAGGTCTGCTTCTCTTGCACTCTGAGCCCTATCTGACTTCTTAACAGGAAACTTTCTATGTCCCTTATCTGCTCCCACTCTGGGCTAGTCCCAATCATTAACCCTAACTCTCCCTACTGTTGGTCAAACTACAATGCCGTCACTAAAAAAGCATGTCACAATACACATTACACATCATAACAATATGAGTGTCTTCAAGGGGGAACGTGTACAGTGTGTCCATTTCCTTACACCATACACAGGTGACCTTCATTCTTAGATCTCAAGTTCCCAACCTCCAATTCACACAAACTCAAGACTAAAGCTTGTTCCAACTGGCAACCAGGTCCCAGCCTATAAGTTGTACAGACCACTAGCATTCAACTAGCGCATAACACATGACAAGCGGTATTTGAGAGTCATGTGAGCTTTCTTTTAATAAACCAATTAGCCCCCTTGTTTCTGCGAATAAACACATCACACCTGAATGTTGGATTTAATTGGCCACAGCAGCCTTTTATTAACAAATGTATAACAAACATTGTAAATATCCTTATAGAGGGATGGTCCACTAAGCCCCATACGTATAAAAAAATAGATCTAGTATGACCAACTCAGCCTAGATCGGATCTTACCTCCAGCCGCTATGCACCAGCGTGAGGCACCTATTAAACAACCTGGCCAATAAACTTAAACCAATATCCACGGGTGCTCTAATCCCTTCCCAGGGATTTAACACCAGTCACCTCTTAATTCCACCTGGGGGGGCAGAAACTCCTGAGGTCCCCCCACCGATCCGCCATTAGCCAAATCCACCAACTTCAAAAACCTCCCCCCATGCCACGAACATAAATGTTTTGCAACCCTCAAATATTTATGTCCCTCCATACTTTCAACCCTTTTTCAATTTCTTCTTGCATTGCTAGGCATTGCATGCCTATGCCTACCGCGTTAAATCCCATCCTTATACCAAAAATCGCCTTCACCTGTTTCCATCCCAACATGGCGTACTGCCACCACCCCGTCCCTTACCATAAACTGGGTAACTGCCATATTTACTTTGATTCTTGCCTTGTTCACACCCTGTATTGACCTAGCCCCATGCCAATATTTCCGAGGAACAATATCCAACCAAATTGTAAGGACCTTAGGAAACATTGCCCAGAGCCTGAGCAAATTGAATTTAATATTTTTAACTAACTCCCTACATGGTCTCTTACCTAAATCATTAACCCCCCCCTTCAAATGCAGTACCAGTATGTCTGGAACCCGGTCCAGCTTGACAAAGCGAAGAAATTCTGAGCGGAATTGCCTCCACGCCATTCCCCGCTTCCCAATTCACTGGAGGGTAGCATCTTCCCTTGATAATCCCATCAGTTGTGCCGCCGGCTGCCCCGCTGCCCGCACCATCTGCCCTTTCCAAAGGGCACTTCGGTGAATGACGGTATAGATCCAGAGTTATTTTCAGCGATTTCCACATTTGCTGTGGCTATTGAATGGGTACGGTGTTTTGGCAAAAGCGCACTTCTCTCGGGTTGCTGTAGGAACATCCTGATAGTGTACACTAGATGGGGTGTTTTTAGAATGGGGCTTTTTTTGTTGATCGCTGGCTCCATGTCCTATCCCCATGGACACCCTGGATCTATCGCTCAGGACCTTGAATAGTTCCACAATTTCAGTTTAAGTCCGTACCTTAGGCGTTTACCAAGCTCAGGGTTTCTCGTGACACACCGTCCTATCCAAGTACACCTGTAAGGTAGAAGGCCACTCTGTTTTGTCAGTTCCTAGCCGCAATACTTCATTGACCTGTCCTCTCCTTTTCTTTAGTTCACCTAATCAGCAGCACTGCACACTTGTCACTTCTTCAGACTCTAACTCCTCTCACTCTCACTAACTTCAGGAAGCAGGTCCCTTGCCCTAGCACCAAGCCCTGCAGTCTGTTGCTGGGGAAACATACTCATTCACCTACATTCTATGCAAACACTACTTTATGTCCTACAGTTGTGCTCAAAAGTTTACATACCCCGGCAGAATTTTTGCTTTCTTGGCCTTTTTTCAGAGAATATGAATGATAACTCCAAAACTTTTTCTCCACTCATGGTTAGTGGTTGGTTGAAGCCATTTATTGTCAAACTACTGTGTTTTCTCTTTTTAAATCATAATGACAACCCAAAACATCCAAATGACCATGATCAAAAATTCACATACCCCATTTCTTAATACTGCGTATTGCCCCCTCTAACATCAATGACAGCTTGGTCTTTTGTGGTAGTTGTGGATGAGGTTCTTTATTTTCTCAGATGGTAAAGCTGCCCACTCTTCTTGGCAAAAAGCCTCCAGTTCCTGTAAATTCCTTGGCTGTCTAGCATGAACTGCGCGCTTGAGATCTCCCCGGTGTGGCTCAATGATATTGAGGTCAGGAGACTGAGATGGCCACTCCAGAACCTTTACTTTGTTCTGCTGTGGCCAATGGCAGGTCGACTTGGCCTTGTGTTTTGGATCGTTGTCATGTTGCAACGTGCAAGTAAGACCCATGCACAGCTTCCGGGTTGATAAGTGCAAATTTGCCTCCAGTATTTGCTGATAACGTGCTGCATTCATCTTTCCTTCAACTTTGACCAAGTTTTCTGTGCCTTTGTAGCTCACACATCCCTAAAACATCAGTGATCCACCTCCGTGCTTTACAATAGGAATGGTGTTCCTGTCATCATAGGTCTTGCTGACCTCTCTCCAAATGTAACGTTTATGGTTGTAGCCAAAACATTCAATTTGGGTCTAATCACTCCAAATTACCTTGTTCCAGAAGTTTTGAGGCTTGTCTCTGTGATGTTTTGCGTATTGTAGGTAAGATACTTTGTGGCATTTGCGCAGTAATGTCTTTCTTCTGGCGACTCGACCATGCAGCCCATTTTTCTTCAAGTGCCTCCTTATTGTGCATCTTGAAACAGCCACACGCTAATTTTCAGAGAGTCCTGTATTTCAGCTGATGTTATTTGTGGGTTTTTCTTTGCATCCCGAACAATTTTCCTGGCATTTGTGGACCACATTTTTTGTTGGTCTACCTGACCGTGTTTTTGTTTTTACAGAGCCCCTGATTTTCCGTTTGTTAATCACAGTTTGAACGCTACTGACTGGCATTATCAATTCATTGGATATCTTTTTGTATCCCTTTCCTGTTTTATACAGTTCAACTACCTTTTCCCGTAGGTCCATTGACAATTGTTTTGCTTTCCCCATTACTCCCAATCCAGAAACGTCAGTGGCTGGATGAAAGATGCAAGAGTCTGTCTGGATCCCAGAAACTCACTCAGCTTTTATGCATACACACCAATTACAAGCAAACAGGTCACAGGTGAGGATGTTACCTTTAGTAGCCATTCAAACCCATTTGTGTCAACTTTTGTGCCTGTTATCGGGCCAAAATCACCAGGGTATGTGAACTTTTGATCAGGGTCATTTGGATGTTTTGGGTTGTCATTATGATTTAAAAAGAGAAAACACAGTAGTTTGCCAATAAATGGCTTCACCCAGCCACTAACCATGAGTGGAGAAAATATTTTGGAGTTATCATTCATATTCTCTGAAAAAAGCCAAGAAAGCAAAAATTCTGCCGGGGTATGTAAACTTTTGAGCACAACTGTAAGTCCTAGCCTATGTCTTTCATGCATCACATCAGTATACATTCCAATACTTTACATTATTACATTACATAGGCAAACATCTTACACTTCACATGACACAAGATGTACACAAGACAGAGCATCAATGTCTTCAGGGGGAGCAAGGCAAGCAGATTCTGTTTCTATGTCTACCCGATAAAACATTTCAAATAATTACTCTTCCTCTTCAGATCAAAGGGGACACATGCCTATAGCACCTGTGTATTTTTTTTGTTTTTGAGTGTGGGGAAAAAAAAGAAGAAAAATGCAAATTATTGAGGAGATTTTGATTGTCAAATGCTACAATTTGACCCCTGAATCAGTAAAAGCAGAAAAATGCTCCATACACCAAAAACAGATTTTAAAAACAGTTTAAGGGTAAGTTCACACAGGACTTTTTTGTTGCGTATTTTTGCTGGGTTTTTTTATGCTAATTTAGGTGCGTTTTTTTGGTGCGTATTTGGTGCGTTTTTTGGCTAAGTTCACACAGGACTTTTTTGCTGCGTATTTTTGCTGCGTATTTTTGCTGCGTTTTTTATGCCAATTTTCAGCTGCTTATAGATGCGTTTTTTGTGCGGTTTTGGTGCGTTTTTTTGTCTATTTGTGCATGATAATAAAGTTGAGTGACCCCAGTGGAGCTTAGCATCGCCTTCATCCCAGCGGGGGAACAATTTACAGCGAATTACATGCCATGCATCTGCCTTTTTTTGACGATCACTGTAGTTTGGGCAAGCTACATCCCAAATTACAGGCATTGCTTCCACCTTGGAAGAATAAATGAAAAATTACCAAATGCAAGATGAAATTAAGCCAACATTCATGACAAGGAAGATACAAACATACACATGCAGAACACATGAACATGTACATAACAGCACATGAGCATCGCAAAGTGTACCATTGCAAACAATCGGATAGATAGATATATCACAAATTAAAAAAAATATTACCTCCATGATTAGTTGGGTAACATTAATGCTCATCCTCCTATACCAAGACAATGGCTACCACCTCACTACCAGAAACTCCCTCACAATAGATCACAATCAGGACACCTCACAATGGCTCTTCACACCTCACAATGGCTCACAATGGCTCTTCACACCTCATTAACCACACCCCTAAGCTCTTGGCTGTGAGATCACTTCCTGCTGGCCATGATTTTTCTGCACAAAAAACGCAGCAAACAATGCTACATGCGTTTTTTCTGCGTTTTTGCTGCGTTTTTCCATCACCCATTCAAGTCAATGGGTGAAAAAACGCTGCAAAAACGCAGCAAAAACGCTGAAAGAAGTGACATGCCCTATGTCCAAAAAACGCAGCAAAGCAGAAAATACTGATCAAACAAAAACCCAATGTGTGTGCATGAGATTTCTGAAATCTCATAGGCTTTGCTGGTACTGTAAAAAGCAGCTGAAAATTAGCATAAAAAAACGCAGCAAAAATACGCAGCAAAAAAGTCCTGTGTGAACGTACCCTAAGCCAGAAAAAAATCTACATAAAAAACTGTTTGAACGGGGCAATTTGAGTAGTGTTTTTTATGTCAGTAATTGTGGGGGCCAATAATACTGAATGGGGGGATGGTTGGCACCATTATATTGAATCTGAGTCTTTGTGAACCATAATACTGTATGAGGGGCTTTGTCGGACTGTGAGGTTGTCCTCATTCTGTGTGGGTGGCTGTGTTGTCCCTAATACTGTCTGAGGAGCTGAGGATATCCTTATGCTGAGTGGTGGGCTGTGGGGGCCATTCTACTGTGTGGAGGGTTGTGGGGGCCCTCATTCTGTGTGGGGGGCTGTGGGGAGCCCTCAATCTGTTTGGGGGGCTACAGGGGCTCTCATTCTGTGTGGGGTGCTGTGGAAACCCTCATTCTATGTGGGGGGCCTTCATAATATCTGAGGGTCTGTGGGGGCCTTCATACATAGTAGAAAGCTGTGCAGGCTCCCTAGGCTGTGGGGGACATGACGCTGTGTGTGTGTGTGTGTGTGGGGGGGGGGGGTCGGGAACTATGGTGATATCGTACTATCAGGAAGCACTTTAGGGTCATCATGCTTTGGCAGTATTATACTGTGTTGATGGCACCATGGAGTCATCTATACTGTATGCGTAGGGTGAAAATGTTGTGCTATTCACTGTGGGGTACCATAGTGAGTGTTTGTAGGTGGGGGCATTTTTGGAAGCATCATATTCAATAATGGTCATAAAAGAATATTGCTTCTTTTTCCACATGGGAAAAAAAGTTTAAAAAAAACGTAAGTTTTTTCTGTTGAGTCTGTTGACATAATTTGAAAGTTTTTCTGAATAGTTTTTTAATGTGTATTTTGGAGCAGAATTTCCTCCCATATTCCATGTTTCTTGTTCGTTACTGATTTATACCACAAATATGGACAATGCACATTTACAATATTTCCCATAATTTGAATAATTTTACATGGAAAATAATTTGCATGTTAGAAAATATAATTTTGTATATTGGCCCTTCCCAATATGTTTCATGATGCAATGTCTGTGGTCAGCCTTGGAGATTCACAGAGATCGCAGACATTAGCATGCAAATTTAGATGAGCCCAACCTGCAGATGGGGAGAGTGAGATAAGGGCGCTAAATAGTTAATTTACAGAATACACTTGCATTTTATTCTTTACTCAAGGAACCTTTGATTTGAAGTCCTCAACTTGAAAGCATTGTTTCCCAGGTTTGATGTGTAAATGTGTGCAAGGCATGATGACAGTTTTTCACATGCTCTAGCAAATGCATGTGTTCGTTTGTTCTGTACAGGGAAATTGGATTAATCTGCAGCCAGACACCTTTGTCAGTGGTTTATATGCTGGAGAAACAAAAGGATCGGACCCTTAAATTTATTATAACCCTATACACATTAGATGGTTGGCTTGTCTCGTTGAAATTTGGGGGTTCAGATGATTTTAATCTAACTTGTATAGGGGTCTTTTACTCCAGTATGATCCTTATTTAAAGAGTAACTACAGCTTAGCAATTTTTTTGTTTTTTATCTTTTGTCTTCTTAATTCTAAGCAGATTGGTGAGGGTCCTGACACCCTGAATGATTGCTAAAAAAAAATCCCCATGAAGTGCACAGATTAGGAGACAGGAGCGTACAGTATAGACTTTCTAATGAATCTGTAGCAGCTGGATGTCTGATGTGTCCGAACGAGGGGAGCGTGAAGTGGACGCTGATTGGCCACAGGGAATGGGTGACAAAGCAATGTCACATGAGCCCCGGAAGAGTCACTGCCGACTTCACTGCAATGGTGCCGGCACTGTAGGTGACTATAGGTGCGATTATTTTACTGGTGGAAAATATATGATTGAGAAGGGGCTGTCCAAGTAATGACTGTGAATCTCATTCTGACTATCTGTTTGCCTAGCCCCTTTACTCTGATCCTTTATCTTTCTGGTATTCTGATCTTGGAGGGTAGATTTCTCCATCTGGAGTCGTTGTAATTCCGGCTGGTGCTCTCTGTCAGCCTCTTGGTATTGCTGAATCAGCTTCAGTCGTCCCTCGCGAGCATCTGCATCAAGTTGCAGTAGGGCCAACTGCAGGTGGGTGTCCGCGCTACCCAGATTGCGGATGTGACTTGCATCTGTAGGTGGGCCCTTGCTCTCCTCCCCTTCATAAGGGCTCGGGTAACGGGCTTGCCCCACATCTTGTTGCACCAGTTCGGTGATCATTTGCTGCCTGTCTTTGTCAATGGGGTCAATCTGTCTCATTGCACAGATCGCAGCAAGAGCCACCTTTTAATCCTATATTTTAGGGCCACCGGAAAGTGACTAAACTTTTGCATTTGTATCTCTTTCCACTTAATAAACACAAAATCTGTTACCTGCTGATATGAATTCCTGTCATTTTATACACCAATAAAAAGGCATCGCCTCTTGTAATTACATGCTACACCCACTCTGTTTAGTTAATGGTTGAATACTTTTGGGATGAGTGTCCCTTACACTGCATTTGATGCAGTCATACTTAATAAACCATGATAGATATTGAAGTATTTGGGAGGATCTTTGTAGCAGGTGTCATTGCAGCGCCCCAGAGTCCTGGTCGTTGCAGTACTGTGGCTCCGCCGCTAAGGGGGCTATGGTACGTCTGATGGCACTGAAGGAGTTCATCTGACCAGGTATCACATACACCAATACATTTCACAGTCGGGCCTCCAGGGGGAGCTAAGGGTGCTATTTATTAGGCCACTCCTCACCGTGTGGGTAAACTGGGGGTCAGGCAGGAAGTTAGTAGAGAAAGCTGACTGGGTTGGAACCAGGCAACACCTTGTGGCAGGGGGTGTTGTGGGGAAGATTCGGTAGGGTCCCTGTCAGGTTTGGGACCCTGACAGAGGCCTGGCAACAAGAAAGAACGTCACAGGACCGTGCCTGCTCAGCATAGCGGCGGTGCCCTAAGAAAGGATCAGAAGCGAGATATATTGTGCTGAGTGAGAAACGAGATCAAAGCAAGAGGGAGAATACCAGTAGGAGTCGTGCTGTAAGACCGAGGCAACATCCTACTGAGGCGCACAACCGGCGGCCGGAACGCCGAGGAAGTATTCATATAGCTAGCTCCAAGCAATACTTCAAACCACCGGCAGGACAGTCAGTCACAGGCGGGCTGTCTCACCTAAATCACCTATGCAGACTTGGGGGGCAACCTGTGGAGAGGGGCGACTCTAGGGTCCCGGAAGAGCTCCGAGCCTACCCGTCATACGGGTGCGTCCCAACCATAACACCGGGAGGGACAGAGGATTAGCAGGACATCATCTAATAGAGTTGTTGTGAGGGAACACGAGAAACAGGCACAACAGTTGTGGGGACTATCCCGTAAGCACAGCAGGGGAGGACCACAACACATAGCGCTAGCAGGAAGGCACAGATTTCCACCTGCAAGGAGAACTCTGGAGGTGCCATCGGACCGTCCGGACTTGCGCAGCCTGGTGAACCGTATTCCGAACTGAGGACCCAGAGACCTTCAGTAAAGAGGTAAAGAGACTGCAACCTGGTGTCCTCGTTATTTACTGCACCGCACCACCACCACTATCTACATCTATCACTGTACGCCCCTCAGCAGGGTCACGGACCGGGTCTAGCCACCGTGACAACCCCAGAGCAGAGACTCAGAGGCCCGGTACCGGGTACCCCTCGGCCCTGCGGCCGTGGGGGCGCTACAACTTGGCGTCACAAACAGGATCTACTTAAGCCTGAAGAATCGGGTCATGTGTGCCTTGGAACTGTGATTTATTGTGCTTGGACTGTACTTTATTGCAAATTTTGGGGGAGAAAAGTGCGACTTATAGTCTGAAAAATACAGTAGATTAAAAATATAAAATATTTTTTCCATTCTTTGCAGTTAGAGTTAGGGTTGGGGTTAGAATTGTTTTTTTGTTTCAAAAGTAAAAAAAAAAAAAAATGATGGCAGTATGACGGCTAGTGTTGAGCGCAAATACGCGCCAGTCGAGTTTCCATCGGGTCCTTGGGTATGCACGGAGCATCAAGGATCATCGCATAGTGACAACATATTCAATATGACGACCTAATGTTATCAAATTCTGTGTCAAACCTGTGGGTTCAAAATGCTCAGTATACCCCTGGATAAAATTCATGAGGGGTCACTTGTGGGGGGTTTCCACTATTTAGGCACATCAGGGGCTCTCCAAACATGATATGCCATTCCCTAATTATTCCAGCAAATCTTACATTCAAAAGGTCAAACGGCGTTCCTTCCGTTCCAAGCCCTGCCGTGCGCCTATACAGTAGTTGTCCTCCACATATGAGGTATTGGCATGCTCAGGAGAAATTGCACAACAGATTTTATGGTGCAATTTCTCCTCTTACCTTTATGAAAGTAAAAAAGTTTGGGTCTAAAATAAATTTTTATTTGAAAAAAAATGAAATGTTCATTTTTTCCTTCCATATTGCTTCAGTTCTTGTGAACTAACTGAAGGGTTAATAAACTTCTTGAATTTGGTTTTGATCACCTTGAGGAGGGCAGTTTTTAGAATGGTGTCACTTGTTGGTATTTTCTGTCATATAGCCCCTCCCAAAGTCACTTCAAATGTAATGTGGTCCCTAAAAAATAGTTTTGTAAATTGTGTTGGAAAAATGAGAAATCGCTGGTCAACTTTTAACCCTTCTATCTTCCTGACAAAAAAAAAATTATGTTTCAAAAATTGTGTTGATGTAACGTAGACATGTGGGAAATATTATTTATTATCTATTCTGTGAGACATAACTCTCTGATTTATGGGCATAAATATTATGTTTGAAAATCTCTAAATTTTCCAAATTTTTGCCAAATTTTCATTTTTTTCACAAATAAGCGCAAGTCATATAGAAGAAATTTTAACACTATCATGAAGTACAATATGTCACGAAAAAACAGTCTCAGAATCAGTGGGATACGTTGAAGTGTTCCAGGGTAATAACCTCATAAAGTGACAGTGGTCAGAATTGTAAAATTTGGCTTGGTCATTAAGGCCAAAATTGGCTTGGTCATTAAGGGGTTTAAGTTATATTCTTGATATATCAGCATGTTATCATCATAAAGGAAGTTGTTAAGAATTATGGCTGATTTGACCTCTCTACTGCAAATATCATAATATTATTAACTATTAAAAAGTTCAAAAAGTGGTCGGTTATAGCCAGGCTATAATCTTCTTCTTCTCCTTCACCTCATTTGTGGCATTTGTTCATTGTGTGAGAGGTGAATGTGGCATGTGGACCAAAGACATTAGCGAGACAAGAGCTTAAAGGGGTTATCCACTGCTAGAATAACCCCTACTTAATCAAAATGTTTGGCCTGTATAAATTAATAAAGCTTATACTGACCTACTGTGGCGGCGCCATTCCAGCAGTGTCGGCACTCACTCTCTGGGGGCTCCAGTGCTGTCATTGTGACATGTGATGGCGGCACCAATCAGAGCCAACATCACCGTCACTGCCTTTGGACAAATCAAACATGAAGAGGAAGTCCGGGCTGCAGCTGATCTCTGAATTCTTCTTCGTGCTCAATTTGACAGGATGTGAGAAGCGTGACAGCAGCGCTGATTGGGCATCAGCGTTACGTGTTACAACAACAGCACCGGAGCCCCAGGAGAGCGAGTGCCAACACCGCGGGAGCAGCGCCGGCACAGGAGGTTAGTATAAGCTTTATTGCGTTATTGGGGCCAAAGGAGAGGTATGAAAAGAAGTTGTCCAAGTATTCACATCTGTGACATTTCAGATATCCATGAAGCTCTGACTAGTACACACTTCAGACAATTAACATAGTGAACAGCTCTTGTTTTATTTCTACTGCTAAATTCATATATGTACAGTGGGGAAAAAAGTATTTAGTCAGCCAGCAATTGTTCTCCCACTTAAAAAGATGAGAGAGGCCTGTAATTGACATCATAGGTAGACCACAACTATGAGAGTCAAGATGAGAAAACAAAACCAGAAAATCTCCTTGTCTGATTTGGCAAGATTTATTTAGCAAAATATAGTTGAAAATAAGTATTTGGTCACCTAAAAACATGCAAGAATTCTGGCTCTCACAGACCTGTAACTTCTTCTTTAAGAGGCTCCTCTGTCCTCCACTCATTACCTGTAGTAATGGTACCTGTTTGAACTTGTTATCAGTATAAAAGACACCTGTCCACAACCTCAAACAGTCACACTCCAAACTGCACTATGGTGAAGACCAAAGAGCTGTTGAAGACACCAGAAACAAAATTGTAGCCCTGCACCAGGCTGGGAAGACCGAATCTGCAATAGGCAAGCAGCTTGGTGTGATGAAATCAACTGTGGGAGCAATAATAATAAAATGGAAGACATATAAGACCACTCATAATCTCCCTCGATCTGGAGCTCCACGCAAGATCTCACCCCGTGGGTCAAAATGATCACAAGAACGGTGAGCAGAAATCCCAGAACCACACAGGGGGACCTAGTAAATGACTTGCATAAAGCTGGGGCCACTGTAACAAAGGCTACCATCAGTAACACACTACGCCACCAGCAACTCAGATCCTGCAGTGCCAGACATGTCCCCCTGCTTAAGCCAGTACATGTCCGGGCCCGTCTGAAGTTTAGAGAGCATTTGGATTATCCAGAAGAATATTGGAAGAATGTCATATGGTCTGATAAAACCAAAGTAGAACTGTTTGGTAGAAACAAAACTCTTGTTGGGAGGAGACAGAATCTCTAAAGAACACCATACCTACTGTGAAGCATTGGAGTGGCAACATCATGCTTTGGGGCTGTTTCTCTGCAAACGGACCAGGATGACTGATCCTTGTACATGAAAGAATGAATGGGGCCATGTATCATGAGATTTTGAGTGCAAACCTCGTTCCATCAGCAAGGGCATTGAAGATGAAACGTGGTTGGGTCTTTCAACATGATAATGATCCCAAGCACACCGCCAGGGCAACAAAGGAGTGTCTGCGTAAGAAGCATATGAAGGTCCTGGAGGTCCACAGTGCGGTTTACCTGCGGAGTTACAAAAACAGGTACGGAAAAATACGCAGACATCCCACCTACGTGTGCACATACCCTAATGCTCTAACACTTGTAACTGATCCAGTATTGTTTTTAAACAACATTTTACCTCAAAGAAAGAATCGGCTGTTATCCCATGCTGTAATGTCTATATAGTCTCTTGCTTCCTCCCCTGGCCAGTAGCTGTGATATGTCCAACTATTTTCAGCATGGTCAGACACAGCCAATACACAACATATACATAAGATTATCTCAGCACGGGAAAATAGTTTTTAAACACATCCAAATGTGGAGTTTATTTTTATTCCAAGATCTGTTGATTAAAATATACTTTTGTTCGTGAGACAACCTTTTTAAATTTTCATGAAACATCTAATGTTTTCATACCTTGTCCTAGGCATTTGTTATGAACGTGTTCACACTCACACCAGTGCCACACCACACCTACACCCAACTGGTCCCTGTACAGACTAGAAAGGCCCTAGCCTCACAACTAAAAACCACCATCTCAGACCATCTCAGAAAAGGCTGTCAAGAGGTTTCTTGTACCCCTTGAGAAACCAGAGGGGAGGCTTCAACATACTACCAACAAGGGGAAAGGAAAGTGTGAGGAGAAATACTCAAACCCAAGGTGAGAAACTTTCAAATACAGTGGAGGGTGAAGGTTATGGAGCACTAATAATGAAAGGAACAAGACCTTCCAAGATCCTAACAGTGGTAAAAAGAAAAGGTGCTGGGAGGGAAAGGAATCCAACTTGCAGCAAGAATACAACGAGAGTTTACCCAGCAAGGTAAATCCATAAGATAAAGAGCTGGAACTCCTCAGTATACATTCATCAGGAAATGCAAAAATACCCAGACTCATATTGTTCAGTATGCCATGCAATTAATGCCTAGCTACTTACATACCACTCCATGATAATTATATTCAAAAAGGAGAAACATTGGAGTTTTTGGCAAAATTTCTATAACAACCTTTATTGAAACAGACCATCAAACATATATTAACAAACAAGATTTAAAAGATGTGATTAATAAGTACACCAACACTGGCCGCACTCAGTACTAAATGCAATACTAAAGGGCTTCAATCAACATTATATTTTAAGGACCCCATCACCTACAATGTCCATCCACCTGCTCCCAAAGGTTAATGGAGGGAGGATATTAATCAATATAGCCCAGTGGCTGTTGTAGAATCTTCTCTGGGGATTCCTCTCCCATACTGCCCCCTTAATACATATGGTCAATGTTTCTCCTTTTTGAATATTCATCAGGAAATATAGCCAGCAAGGAAGTATAGAGAAGGGATACTATATAAAGACCCACCCAGAATGTGATAGGGCAAACAAAAAATGGAAAACACTTGGAAAGAAGCAGACCAAAAAGGGAAAAAACATACAAAGGAAGTTTCAGCATTTGGACAGGGAAAGAAAAAAGCGAAAGCTCAACAGGCTGAAGACCGGACAACAATGCAATAGGTCAGCCAGGTATGGTGCGAACTCAGATCCTGAGTCTGCTCTAGACACTAGCACCTGATGTTATACAGTGGTGCATTTTTTTAATTGCGGCACTGGAGTGGTGCTACTAATGCACTTTTCCTGTCTCTAGTCTTATACTTACCTGTTGCTGTCTACATCTTTTATTAGCTCTGCTTAGGCCTCTTTCACACATCAGTTTTTTGCCATCAGTCACAATCCGTCTTTTTTAGAAAAAGGGGATCCAGCAAATGTTGCTGCTGGATCCATTTCTTTCTCGTAGATTTGTATTAGCGACGGATTGTGACGGATGGCCTTCCGTTTCATCCGTCGTAAAGTCTTTGTCCGTCGGCTGGAGACAACGGACATAGTAACGTTTTTGTGTACGTCGAAAAGTCGGACAGCGACGGATCCTGCGCTATCCGTCGTTGGCTATAATGGAATCCAGCAACGGATTCCGTTTTTTGAAACTGAGCATGCCTTGAAAAATTTATATTCCTTTAATTTAACCCATTTTTCCATTCAGGGAGAAAATCTCTCTCTCTCTCTCCAGAATTCTGTTCCTTTAAATTCCGGCAGCTGCTGCTTCGACGGATCCACTAAGACAGTAAGGGGTAAGATTTTGTATTTGGTGGATTGGAAAGGTTTTGGTCCTGAGGAGAGGTCATGGGAGCCTAAAGAGAATATTCAGGCTCCTCTCCTTATGAAAAGATTCTATGCAGGCTTGAAAAAGAGGGGGCGTAAAGAGGGGGATACTGTTACACCCGGTCCGGTTCATGTACCTTCGCGGGGTCCCCGTCGGGACTCCCGCTCTGTGCCGACTCCATGCTGTCTGGACGGGACCTCTGCTTCCTGGCGTGCAGTCAGCAGATCCTCGCGCTGTGTGCTTAGGTCGCGCGCTCGCTCTCGGTCTCTTAAAGAGACAGCACACATTTTCCAAAAGGTGCTTCTGACCAATGGCGTGTGAATGATTGCTACTTCTAGTCCCTCCACCATAGGGAGGGTGCCGGAGCAACAAGTATCCTCAGTTGCTATCTTCGGGTTCCTGCTAGCATGTGCTTCTGTTCTGAACTCTCTGTCAGAGCTCCACTTACACTGTTTGTCTCCACAGACTATCTGCTACCCGTTACCTGGCTTTTCTGGACGATCTCCAACTTGCTTACTCCAGTTCTGTGCCGTTTCCGCCATTCAGTCACCTGAACCTCAGGACGTCAGTAGTGCTGGAACCAGCTTCTACCTGTACACCCGGTACCCACCGGTTAGCTCTACATCACCTGCTAACCCTCTTTGCCCGTCTGTCCCACTGGGTAAGCTACCACGAGTCCGGGGTCTAACTGGAGGTAGCACCCGTGTCCCTCAGGTATCCCATTCCGACCCTGTTCGAGGGGTCTTACTATCTGGGGCTCACATAGTCACGCCCCCTTCGGAGCCCCCCGGTCCAGAGGTTCCACGTTCAATTACAATAAAAACGAAAGTGAACTTCACCATATGTGCCTCCATTTCCATTCGTTACAATGGGTCATGCAGCAAGTCGACAGACCAAGTACACACATCATTCTACAAAAGAACAGTTAAAGAAAATTAAAGTTTTGGAATGGCCAAGCCAAAGTCCTACCCTTAATCCTATAGAAATTTTATGGAATCACCTGAATGGAGAGTTCATGGGAGAAACCCACCAACATAACAGAGTTGAAGCTGTTTTGTAGGGAGGAAAAAGCTAAAATTCCTTCAAGCCAATGTGCAGGACTAAACCACAATTACTGGAAAGATTTAGATGCAGTTATTGCTGCACAAGAGATCACACAAAATACTGAGAGCAAAAGTACACATACTATTGCCACTCACAGACATGATATTGGATCATTTTCATAATTTCGATAATGACAAAATGATAATATTTTTGATTCCTTTCTTTTATTTGGTTATCTTTATTTTCTCCAAGACTTGTATGAAAATCTGATTTAATTTAGGTCAGGTTTATGCAGAAATATGGAAAATTATGAAGGGTTCATAAACTCTTACGATGTACGTCAGGGATGGCATCTCACTAGGATATGCTATCTCTAGTGTCTTACCTCTAGGACCTACCGTACTTTCCTTGCACATAGGAGTTGTCAAGCACCAGCATATCCAGGGAACTGCAGCCGGCCTCCATAGTTTTATGGGGGGAAACATTGAGGGTCCTACAGTACAAGAGTGCTGCAACCCCTTCATCCTCAGGACCTCTAGAAGTCACAAAGGTCATTCCCCCACCATGCCATCGCTTGTAAAGACGTAACAGCCCTTTAACCATGTAAAGCATACTCTTTGTTTCTGGCCTCAAAAGTCTATCTTTTATGAGAGTTTTCATTCTTTTTTCATTTTCTATTTATCTTTGATATAGATGAAGTTGCTTTTATTGCGCATATCACAACTCTTTAACCCCCTTCTCCATTTGCTGTACTGATGTATATGCATCTAAATGCTGCACATGAACTATTTTTTTCGTATTCCTATGATGATAAGTAAACTAGCCATGTGCAAATGATTAGTACAGACAGCAGGCATGTGAACAAGAGAACTGTGTCATGAACTCTAGTAGCATTTCGTATGCAAATCAATTAGGCTTGCTATGTAAAATTATGATTAGGTCAAATAATTTTCTGAGTGTCTAATACTGGCTACATAACTACGTAACTTCATTAAATATTGTTATTTAATAATATTAAATAATTAATTGGTTTCCTACACGGAGATGCAATACCAGGCACAGTCACCATCACATGTGACCTTACAGAGAAAACATAAATTGATTGACAGATCTCTCCTTATGTTCTCTCCACACATGGGAGAGACCTATCAATCAAAAAGAGAGGAGTGAGGAGAAGCCAGATGTGAGCAGCACTGGACCAGTCATGTGTCTCCTATAATCCTTGGCTAGCTTTTCAAACTATGTTTTCTCTGAAATGGTGTAGAAAAAAAAAACCTGGCTGCAATTGTGACTCCAGTCTTTGATTCATTTTGGATAGGATGAATCTAGTGATAGGTTCCCTTTTAAAGTTGCAATCAAAATGATTTAACCCCCAATTACAAATTTGATTTATAGCAAAATTTACAAACTTTCTGCCTTTTGCAATAAAACTATTTTTTAAAACATCATATAATAATAATAATAATATATATATATATATATATATATATATATATATATATATATATATATATATATGTATATCTTATACCAATAGCTATTTTTATATAAAAAAAAGTCCACATATTTGGTATTGCCACATCTGGAACGACCCGCCCCATAAAACTGTCTAACTAGTTAACCCCTTCAATAAATACAGAAAAAATAAATAAAAAACAAGGCAAAAAAAGACACTTTTTCATCACATTGCTGAACAAAAAGCGGGATAAAAAAGATGACTATATAAAAATGGTATAGCTGAAAATGTCATCTTGTTCTGTAAAAAATAAACTAAAATACAGCTCTATCAGTGGAAAAATAAAAAAAAATATAGCTCTCAGAATAAAAATGTTTTATCTGTAAAATAGATTTTATTGTGTAAATGCGCCAAAACATAAAAAAATAAATGTGGTATCGCTGTAATCATATTGTAATTGTACTGACTGAAGAATAAAGATGACTTATCATTTTTACCACATGCGGAATGGCATAACCCCCCTACCCACCCAAAAAAAATCAACTTCTAAAGTGCTGTTTTTGGATCACGATGCTTCCCAAATATCAGAATAGAAAGTGATCAAAATATGACTTCTGTCCAAAGGTGGTACCAATGAAATTGTCAACATGTCCCACAAAAAAACAAGCCATCACCTAACTCTGTTGGGCAAAATGTTGAAAAATTATAGCTCTTAAAATATGGCGAGGCAAAAACTAATTTTTGCAATAAAAAGAGCTTTTTAGTGTGTAACAGCAGTCAAACATAAAAAAAGATATAAATCTGGTATCGTTGCAATCTTACCGACCTGAAGAATAAATGTGTCCAGTCACTTATATCACGTGAGGAATGGCGTAAAAAATGAATAAAACCAATTCTTCACCGGCTGTTGATTTTTTCATTCTGCCTTCCAAAGATCACAGTAAGGCTCGGCTTACATTTATCCCGTACTCTATGCTGAGCGTTTACACTCAGGTTTCCATGTAAATCTTTGAAATACATGATTCAGACAGAACACCCTGCGGAAGATTCCCTATAATGAGGCAGATGGAGGCACTGTGGATGCCATCTGGCCTATGATTCGGCGGTGTCCGTCCATTTAAGCGTGCATAAAAGCGATCCCCCACAGTTTTGTGCACTTCTGAAAAGAAGGAAACCACTCAACAGAGGTTGGATGGAGTCCAGAGCAACTCTGCTGCCTCATTATCGGGGGTTTCATTTGAATCACATCACTCAGAGATTTAGATGGAAAACCCAATATACAGTGCGTGCTCAGCATAGAGAGCAGGATAAATGCAAATGCCCACTCAGGTCAGTAATATGGTAACAGGAATATAGGGGCCGTCCATGTTACTGGTAGTACAAAGGCTCTGAAAAACTGCTATGGCTCCTCGCCCCCCAAAAGAAATCCAGCAAATTCTGCACTCCCACATCCAAATTCCCCTCTCCATTCTGAGCCCCAGTGTACTTAAACCACATTTAGGGTCCACAGGTTTGGCATTTCTGTAGCGATGAGAGCCCGCCTAATTTGTGGTTGCATGTCTCCAGAAGCACAATCTGGGCATAATGTACTGGGCACTATAACGTACTGGTCACTACAATGAACGGGCACTACAATCACAGTTTGAAATTTACTCAGCAGCATCCGCTGCTACTTGTTTCTGGTAAGTACCCATGGAGTCAAAATCGTCACTACACCTGTAGATAAATTTCCAAAATATGGGGTCACTTGAAGAGGGATTTTGCTCTCTAGCACTTTGGGTTTTTGTATATGGAATCCGCAAACTATTCCAGGAAAATCTGCACTCCAGGAAGCAAATAACACTCAGTCCCTCCCGAGTCTTGCTGTGTGGCTAAGCAGTGCTGTACAGCCACATATGAGGTATTTCTACATTCAGCAGAAATTGTGGGACACATTTTTTTGCCTTTTTTACTCATTTCTCCTTGTGAAAATGTAAAATCTAGGGCTAAAATGACAGTTTTGTGTTAAAAAATCTTCCTTCACAGCCCAATGGTATAAAATTCTGTGACAGAATTTTCGTGTCAACATGTTCACTGCACTCCTAGATGAATTCATTGAGAGGTGTAGTTTGTAAAATGACATCACTTATGGGGTGCATTGTGATTGTGGATACTTCACACTAGACCTTGGAAATCAAGGTTCTAGAGTCTGGATGAAAAGTGGAGAGGCACACAATCCAAGCTGCTTGAGGTCTAGTGTGAAGTTTCCACAATCCGTGATGGTTTGGGGAGCCATGTCATCTGCTGGTGTAGGTCCACTGTGTTTTATCAAAGTCAGCGCAGCCGTCTACCAGGAAATTTTAGAACACTTCATGCTTCTCTCTGCGGACAAGTATTTTGGAGATGGAAATGTCATTCTCCAGCAGGACTTGGCACCTGTCCACACTGCCAAAAGTACCAATACCTAGTTTAAAAACAACAGTATCACTGTGCTTGATTGGCAGCAAACTTGCCTGACCTTAACTCCATAGAGAATCTATGGGGTGTTGTCAAGAGGAAGATGAGAGACACCAGACCCAACAATGCAGACGAGCTGAAGGCTGCTATCACAGCAACCTGGGCTTCCATAACACCTCAGCAGTGCCACAGGCTGATCACCTCCATGCCACGCCACATTGATGTAGTAATTGATGCAAAAGGAGCCGCGACCAAGTATTGAGTGCATTTACTGTACTGAATATACATTTCAGTAGGCCAACATTTCAGATGTTAAAATCATTTTTTCAAGCTGGTGTTATAAAGTATTCTAATTTACTGAGATAATGATTTTTGGGTTTTGATTGGCTGTAAGCCATAATCATGAACATTAACAGAATTAAACACTTGAAATAGATCACTCTGTGTGTAATGGCTCTATATAATACTGTATATGAGTTTCACGTTTTGTATTAAAGAACTTAAATAAATTAACTTTTTGATGATATTCTAATTTTGTGAGATGCACCTGTAAATTGACACTGGCCAGATTTTAAAAATTTGGCCTTTTCATTAAGGTCAAAATTAGCTCTGTCGCTAAGCGGTTAAGTTGTTATTGTTTGATCAGATCAGTGCAAACAACAGAAGGTTTTACATTTTGCTAATAAACCGAATTTGCTTTGGGGGTAAATAATTTTGATTTCAACTGTAGTAATATTGAGTTTTTATCATGACTTTCAGGTCATTCCCTGGTGTCATATTCTTTTTGGGATAAATTAGGAGGTTTCATGGTACGACCACAAGCATAAACAAATACAGTGGTATGACACAGCAGTAAAACCTTGTTAGTTTGAGACGGGTAAATTAAAATACCTACTAATTCAGCATTTAAAGAGTGGGTTTGCAAAGACAACCTGAAAGCCTATGAGGTCAAATAGATACCATAGGGAAGGGTCTGCTTGACACAAATTGTCCATGTAATACATGGACAGCCATTTATCTGAATGGCCACCATGCAATGCATTTCTCTGGAGCAAGAATGGGCAATTCATTTCCCCAAAGGGCCACATGAGAGACTGAGACATTTGTGGAGGGCCAAACCAACAGGCCAAACTTAATTCTGCTTCTCACACAGTTTGATGTCCCCACGCAGCTCCCCATAGAATATGATGTCCCCACACAGACCCATACACTGTATGTTGCTCCCATACAGCCTCACAAACAGGATGATCTCCCCACAAAGTGCCCAATATGATATCTCCCACACATTATTCTACTAGTATGATGTCCCCAGTGTTTCCAACCCTTTAGCTATCCCAGCCCATGAACCGCACAGTAACAGCCGTTGGGCCACATGTGATCTCAGGCTTTTGTTCAGGTCTGCTCTGGAGTGATTGATGCAAATAAAACGTCTTGCTGTGAACAGCTTTCATTGGAAAAATCAGCTAGTCACTGCTGCAACTTCAATATTAAAAGGGTTTGTCTGTGACAAATTAGCAGGTCCACATTTACTGTATATCTAACTGGCAATACCTAGTCATTCTCTAAAATCCCATGGTGCTTTCATATTTGCATCACATATTTGTTTACAGCTCATGGCCTTTAGCTGGAACTTGAAAATACCTACATAGGAATGCACGCAGGGTGTTCCCATTGTATCTAGGCACGCCCAGAATTTCTATTTTGACTGGCTGACATATACTAATGGTATAGGGCTCTGCACATGAAAGTGAAAGAATATCAAGTATATGATGACACATATGTGTAACGCCCCAGGAATTTGGTTGTTACAGTGGTATTGCCTTCCTCATGGGGACGGTGATGCCATGCCTGGAAGCGACAAGGGTCCCTTTAACAGGTAACACGTACATATAACATTATTCTGACACCAGGCCAGAAGGGGGAGCTCGAGACCCGGTTTAAGGGGAGCTTTCCTATACATTCTGGCTGGAGGAGAAGTTAGTGGCCAGTCTGTGAGGAGAGCTGGAGCTGAGCAGACATGCGGCTCTGCAGCTCCTGACAGGAGAGTCAGGCAGATTGTAGGAGACAGTGAGGGGATTAGGAGCACAGGAGAAGAGAGAAGCTGAAGTGGAGCTGTGATTGGGCTCACTCCAGGTTTGAGCGCAAGAAACAGGATGCCGGAATTCCGAGGTTGTGGGGGTAACTGTATGCCCCACAGCAGAAACCGGCGGGCAGGAGATTGCAAGTCTCCTGGCCACCATTACACCCGAAGGCACAGCAGCAGAGTCGCCATGCAAGAGGGACACCTATAAAAAGGCTCGAGTTACCTGCCATACGGGTAGTGTCCATCTAAAGGGACAGAGAGAGTTAGGACCTTGTGAGCAGCTTCAGGCAGCTAGGGGGATTCTGAATCGCTTCCAAAGACCACCTGTAACCTGTACCTGAACTGCATCAGTAAAAGGTAAAGAGACTGCAACCTTGTGTCCTCTTATTCTTACCTGCACAGTTACCAACTGTACCGGGACCCCTGGGGACTAAGCTCTACCTGTGGGGAACTGTACCACCTCTGCTGCAATACCATCATCCCCAGAGGACCCCTTTAAGCAGCGTTGGCCATCCCTATTTCCATTTCCATTAATCCCCCTTTTATTGGACGCCCAGGGCCATGGAGCGGGTCACTGCCACCGTGACACATCCCTTTAAGCACCGGCCTCGTACCGAGTACCCCACGGTCCTAGCTCCATATGCACAGTGCTATGTTCAGTCTCAATTTATCCAACCTATGACGTCCAATGTCCTTTCCATTGATGTCACAGAAAGTGCATTTCAAATAGCTGGTTTCTGCCTATAACAGGTGCCAATAGTAGCCAATACTTCCCAGGCAGGACAGGAATCGGATACTGAAACAGACTCAGACTATATGGACAAAGTAATGCTAACCAGGAAGACACTGGTGCAGGTTCAAGTACCTTTACAGGTATTGGCGCGACAGGAGCGACTTCAAGTTCAGGAACCACAGAAGCGGTATAACGGTTTATGTACCACGGGTGCGGCTTCAGTCACAAGTACCGCAAGGACTGATGTCAGGCTTTATTTACCGTGGGTGTGGTTTCAGGCACATTTACCACAGGATATGGTCTCTGGATTAAAGTACCGTGGGTGCAGTTTGAGGCACAGGCACCCCAGGGAGCGGTGTCAGGCCTAATTTGCTGTGGGTGCTGTTTCAGGCACAGGTACTGCAAGGAGCGCTATCAGGGTTAATTTACCACCAAAGCAGTGTCAGGGTTCATGTACCACACGACACAGAATATGGGAAAAGGTATAAACATCTACTACACGGGATACAGGGCCCTGCAAACTCACTAGTTGCACATAATGTTACTAACTGGAAAATGCTTAGGCACCACTTTACTGGGAAGGGTGCTTTTTATACTTAATGCCTCCTAGCCATTGGCTGGGGGCATTCTAAAAATGTGCTTGCTGTACTGGGAAACTTGTGTGGCATGCACAGAGCAGCACAGATAAGAGCAGGGAACAAGGTCACCGCTGTGGCCAGGAAGGTGAGGCAGAGGGGCCATGCAGGAATGCCAGCATAGTACTACAGTACTCCCTTCTTACGCCTCTTCCTCCTCAAGTCCGCAAGGCATCCCTGCAGAAGAAGTGAGGCATTAATACACTCCCTGGAATCCCACGATAACTCTTCAGGGCCCAATTCTCTCCACATCATTAGACCATCGGGCCTCAGGAACACAAGAGCAAAAGAGAGAACCTGTTTAATCTCAAGATTTGAAGATACCTTCTCGGGGATCATCTTCAATTCGGAGTCTGGATTTACACATCTTAGCGGGGGAAAGGGTCTTGTAAACAGGCCATTGGACCTTGATTTCTCTTTGAAGCTGAATTCCCTCCAGACCTCTGAAAAAGAGGCTTTAGCTTCGGTCCTCCAGATAACAGGAGTAGGAGAAAAGACCTGTTTTAGGGAAAGAGTTGAAGATATCTTTTCCTGGTCCATCTTCAATTCAACTTCTGGGTTGATACGTTCTTGCGGGAGAGAAGATCCCGGAGACAAGTCAATAGATCCATCGTACGGTCTGTGTGGAGGCAACGTCTTTGCTTCCTTCCCATTGAAGACATTGGCACTACCCACTAGCAGATGTGAGACCTAGCGGAGAAGATCATCACGGGCGCCTGGGCGTACAGGACCAGACACCTCTTGAGACAAGAAGCACCTCACCAGTTCTCCAGTCTAAGACAGACTAATAAGTAAGCATGGAAGACCCAAAAGTAGTGGGTGCAAAAGCCCAAGCAGGACATAAGACGCGATCTTTTCCATATACAGTATGCCGAGCTGAAGCTTCACCTGCTCCATGATGACTTCAGTGACTTCGCATAAGGCCTTTCCCTCGATGGAGGACACATCAAGGGACTCTGGAGACTTTGAGTTTGTATCTGATACCGATCCATCACGGCTTTCTGCAAGAAATTTCCAGCTGATCCAGATTCGAGCTAGGGTTTCTGTCATGTAGTTGTCACATAGTGAGTGGGTTATACAGTCACCTACCTGATCCCTTGAAGTAGGGGGTGCCCAATTTTCACCCTGTCCGTCGGATTAACGCTGAAGATGGAGATGCTGAGTTCATGTACCTTGCTAGGCTCCTATCTTAAGCCTTATCTGATTCCTCCTCTACCCAGGGAGGTGTGAGGCCAAAGTGTATAGGATTATAATAACCAGCCAGCCAAGGGAAGACAGGGATGAAAGAAAACTACTATCAAACAAATATACTCACAAACAACAGAGTGAAACACATGGGAGAGACAGGTAAGGGAAACTAAATAGGAGAGGATGAGGATGAAAATGCAAACCAACTGCATGCAGCTATCTCCAGAAGAACTCTCCAACCACCAAATACAAACACAGCACTTTTCCTTCCCCACCAAAACCAGGTAGTAGAACTTTCACTGGCAACTCTCAAGTGCCAATAATGAAAATATATACCAGAGGGGAGTGGCAAACACCGAACTGCTGTGGCAGAGCATGGAAAAACCAACACTGTTTAATGGGATGGTGAAGCAGTTCTAATCAGTGCAGGGTTTCATTTGACCACACATTGCAACCTTCTCAACAAACTGATACCTCCAAAGGATATGGATACATTCAGCGTTAAAGGTGGAGAATTATTACTCTCGCCCAGGGTAGCCACTCTTAACGACCCAAGGCTTTGGAGTTTATATTGCTTATCAGGACAAGAACGGATGTGATGTTCTGTGCTACCGCAATAGTAGCACAATCCCTTGGCACGATGGCGTTCCTGCTGCTGCTTAGCCAGCTTCACACAGTTGACTTGAATAGGTTCAGAGTAGACCATTGTGACAGAAGACTGGGGAAAATGCGATCTTTGGAAGGATAGAGCCAGACTCGAAAGTTTCCTTGCACACGTCACCTCTCTGGACTTTTCCTGGAACCTGAGATGTTTGTAGATTGCCAGGGAAATCAGATCATGTAGGGAAGCAGGGATGTCTCAAAAACCCAGTTCTACCTTGATCCTTCCAGACAATCCCTCCCAGAGCCTCGTAATTCCAGCCAGGCTCAGAAGGCAGGGTGCGGAACCGAACGGCATACTGGCTCAGAGACAGGCCACCCTGATGCAGTCTGGGAATTGAAGATGCAACAAAAGACATGCAGCCCGCCTCATCAAAGACTTTTCGGAAGGCCACCAGGAAGGCCTGCAGATCCAAGGTCATGTGGATTGTGGTCCCATTGTGCCACGGGGCCAGGCTTACCTAGGAGGAGCGTATCTAAGTGGCTACCTGGTTTTCTCTGAAGCTCATGATGGTAGAGTCAGGCTACAGCTGTAGGTAGCCGCCAGGTACCACTCCTAGGCAATATCCAGTACCACAGCTGCTGACCCAAGGATTCAGGTTCACTGACATCGACACAGATTCGGAGTCACTGGGAGGACCGGATTCGGACACTGGACAGATAGTACGGATACTGGTTCTTCAGGCAGGATGGACCCATACTCAGAGTATCTGACAGGACTCGATTTGAACGATGTTCAGACAGCGCCGGTTTTGGATCACTGAGCAGAGCGGACTCAGACTTAAAGTCATTGACATGACCAGATTTGGGCACTGTTCAGACAGCGCTGATTCTGTATCACTGGGAAGGATGGGATTCGGACACAGGAACAGGCTCCGACTATTCAGGCAAAGGAACGCTAACCATGAAGATATCGGTGCCGGATCAAGTGTTGTTGGAACGGTTACAAGTACAGGTGCCGCAGTAGCGACCATGTTCAGGAACTGCTGGAGCTGTACCAGGGTTGGCTTTAGGAGCAAGTACTGCAGGGAGCAGTGTCAAGCTTCATGTACTGCTGGTGCAGTTTCAGGCATAGATACTGCCGGGAGTGGTGACAGGCTTCATGTACCGCATGTGTGGTTTCAGGCATAGGTACAGCGGTATATGGTGCAATGCTTCACATACCGCGGGTGCGACTTCAAGCACAAGTACCACAGGGAGCGGTGTCAGGCTTCTCATAACATGGGTGCGATTTCAGGCACAGGTACTGCCGGGAGATGTGTTATGCTTAACGTACCACAGATGTTGTTTCAGGTACATGTATCACAGAGAGCGGTGTCAGGCTTCACGTACCGTGTGTGCGGTTTCAGGCACAGCTAATACCGGGAGCTGTGTCAGGCTTCACGTACTATGGATGCAGTTTCATTCACAGTTACTACAGTGAGTGGTTTCAGGCTTCACGTTCCACGGGTGCAGTTTCAGACACCGATACCGCAGGATGAGATGCCATTCTCAACGTACCGTGCAGGGCCAGACTAGCTATCTGCCAATTCTGGCAAATGTCAGAAGGGTCTGTCTGGTCATGGGCCTCTGTCAGGACTCTGAACATTTTTTATTACCTTTTTGTGCATTACTGCCCTTTTCCAAGATGGCGTCTTTGGTCTCATGTGCACTGTGTCTTCCTGCTATAAAACTCCACCCCAGCCTTCAGTCTGTGCTAGAGTATTCTGCCTTGCATCCAGCTCCTGACCTCTGGTGACTCCCTGGCTATATACCTGCTCCTGTGAACCTGTGGGGTTATCCTGCTACTCTGCTCTGAGTTCCTGCTGCATACACCAGTTCCAGTAATCCTCCTTCATCTGCTGCTCGTGTTTACTTCCATCTGCATTTGCTGGACATGTAAGCTGTTTCTGCTCTGCAAGAATCTGATACTATTACCCAGACCTCCCTGGTTGAGCTAAGATATTATTTGAACTGCCTTATAAGCATATCTATCTGTGTTTTTGACTAAGCAAGGAATTATTCGTGTCAAGTATCCTCAAGAATAATTGTGCTTCATAGACTTTCTGCATGATTGCATTTTCCTCTGAAGTTTCCTATATACTGCTGAGCTGCATTTGATATTTGCAACAAGTGTTGTGGACTTGAGTTTCTCTCTACACCTGTTTGAATCACCATGTGATAATATAGACTTTACCACCTATAAAACTGTGTCCTGTGGTTGTCTTGTTCCACACAAAGAGTCTCCTGAGTTATCCCCTATAATTATTACAGGATACTCTAGCCTAAAAAAAAGGAGACTGCTGGAACAATGACTGCAGAAAGCAGACTAGAGCAGGTGTTTTCCATAATTAGATCACTGCAGAAAAATGTGGAAGGTCTGCAAAAGAAGTTTGGAAGCTTTGAACACAATCAACAAGTGTTTGGACAGACTTTGCAGGACTTAAGCACCCGCATGGCAGCCCAGGAAAACAAACTTGCTGGCATAGAGTCCCAGTATGGACTGGCTTTTCAGGACATAAGCACGCAAATAGCTGCACAAGCGACTTTTCCCTCTGGGCAACCGCCACCAGCTAGCCCACCTAAGTTGCCCCCATTCAGAATTAATGGTGATTGCGACAAATTTCGTGGCTTTGTGAATCAATGTATGCCAGGGGTGTCAAACTGCATTCCTCAAGGGCTGCAAACAGGTCATGTTTTCAGGATTTCCTTGTATTGCACAGGTGATCATTTAATCACCTGCACAGAATGATTCCAGCACCTTGTGCAATGAGAAGGAAATCTTGAAATCACGCATGGTTTGAGGCCCTCGAGGAATGCAGTTTGACACCCCTGATGTATGCTATATTTTGATGTGCATGCTAACCGTTTTCCTAATGATAGATCCAAAGTATTGTGTGTAATAATGCTGCTGACCGCACGAGCGCTCGCCTGGGCGAATCCGATGATTGAGTCTCGTGACCCACAGTTAAATAACTTGGATGATTTCTTGGCCGCTATGGCATTAATGTTTGATGATCCTAATCACCGTGCAACTGCAGAATATGCTTTACTGTCTTTACGCCAGGCAAAACGTTCTGTTATTGACTATGCTACTGAATTCAGGAGATTAGCGGTAGATACCAATTGGGACAGTTATGCACAATTGCCTATTTTTAAAAGGGGTCTGTCTAGTATTGTAAAAGATGAACTAGCTCGCTCTGAGTCACCACAAGAGCTACAGACATTTATACAGCATTGTGAGCGCATTGACATTCGCCTTACTGAGCATAGGCAGGAGAAGTTTGCTGCATATACACTGTGTTCCAAATTATTATGCAAATTGGATTTAAGTGTCATAAAGATTTAATTGTTTTGTTTTTCAAATAAACTTGTGGATGGTATTGTGTCTCAGGGCTCAATGGATCACTGAAATCAATCTTAAACACATGTGATAATTGGTTTTCCAGGTGATTCTAATTAAAGGAAAACTACTTAAAAATGATGTTCCACATTATTAAGTAGGTCACAGTTTTCAAGTAACATGGGAAAGAAAAAGGATCTCTTTGCTGCTGAAAAGCATCAAATAGTGCAATGCCTTGGTGAAGGGATGAAAACATTAGAAGTTTTCCAAAAACATAAGCGTGATCATCGTACTGTTAAGAGATTTGTGGCTGTATCTGAGCACAAATGTGTTTGTGCTGATAAAGGCATAATGAGGAAGATTTCTGCAAGGCAAGTTCATCGGATTAAGAGAGCAGCTGCTAAAAAGCCATTACAATGCAGCAAACAGATATTTGAAGCTGCTGGTGCCTCTGGAGTCCCTCGAACCTCAAGGTGTAGGCTCCTTCAAAGGCTTGCTGTGGTGCATAAACCTACTATTCGGCCACCCTTAAACAGTGTTCACAAGCAGAAATGGTTGTATTGGGCCCACACATACATGAAGACTAATTGCCAAACAGTCTTGTTTACTGATAAGTGTTGAGCAACCCTGGATGGTCCAGATGGATGGAGTAGTGGATGGTTGGTGGATGGCCACCATGTCCCAACAAGGCTGCAACGTCAGCGAGGAGGTGGAGGAGTCATGTTTTGGGCCAGAATCATGGGAAACAGCTAGTAAGGCCCTTTAAGGTTCCTGAAGGTGTGAAAATGACCTCTGCAAAGTATATAGAGTTTCTGACTGACAACTTTCTTCTATGGTCTAAAAAGCAGAAACGTGCCTTCAGGAGCAAAATCATCTTCATGCTGACAATGCCCCATCTCATACTGCAAAGAATACCTCTGAGTCATTGGCTGCTATGGGCATAAAAGGAGATAAACTCATGGTGTGGCCACCATCTCCCCTTGACCTCAACCCTATAGAGAACCTTTAGAGGATCATCAAGCAAAAGATGTATGAGGGTGGGAGGCAGTTCACATCCAAACAGCAGCTCTGGGAGGCTATTACAACTTCATGCAAAGAAATACAAGCAGAAACTCTCCAAAAACTCACAAGTTCAATGGATGCAAGAATTGTGAAGGTGACATCAAAGAAGGGTTCCTATGTTAACATGTAACTTGGCCTGTTAGGATGTTTTGGCGTTAAATAGCTTTTTTGTTCAGTGAATGTGACCTCCTAATGCTGCAAATTCCACAAATGAGCATTTTCAGTTCTTTAAAACATATCAAATGTTTAGAAATTCTACTGTGCATAATAATTTGGAATAGAGCATTTTGAGTTTTTATTCATTTTGGAGATTATACTGTTATCATTGGGAGGTTTCTTCAATAAAATTCAATGTATACTCTAACGGGTGATTACTTTTATTAGACTGACTGTCATTTGCACCGACCATTTAGGAAAATCTGATAAAAATGTAATTTGCATAATAATTTGGAACATAATGTAACTGTATTTCTAACTTTTCCCTTCCTTCCAAAGAGCCTGCAGGTATAACATCTCGGGAGGTGGAGGGGTGCCCATGCAAATTGATTCTGTTCAGAGGCGCGAGATCAATGAGCGCCGGGTGCATCGCCTTCGTGAAAGTCTATGTTTCTACTGCGGCCAGTCTGACCACTTTTTGATCAATTGTCCTAAGTGTCCTAGACGGCCTAACAAGGTGCTAGCAGCAGTAGGGGAGTATGACAACTGTGATGATGAATCTGACATCTCTGAATGTAGCCTGCCTTTAAACGCTGTATTCCATTCACTTTCTATGACTTCACCCCCCAAGGAGCTTAAAGAAAAGAACTCTCACTGTTCTCTCCCTATTAAGATCCTGTGTTCAAGACAATGAATTTCCAGTGCAGCTATGATTGACTCTGGTGCAGGTGGCAATTTCATGGATATCGCATTTGCCAAGGAGCATGGTATTGAAATTCAGTAAAGAGCATCTCCAATTACCATGGAAACAGTGGATGGGTCACCTTTAATCTCTGGGCCTGTGGATCAGGAGACCGTACCCCTTGAAATTTTGTTGGAGCCTAATCATCAGGAGCAACTTTCTTTCTTGCTAATTTCTTCTCATTTTCCTGTGATTTTAGGCATTCCTTGGTTGTGTTCTCAGAACCCAATTATCAACTGGGAGACCAAGGAGATTATCTTTCCAACAAGGAGCAACTGAGCGTTAACAGAAGCTGTCCCTGAGTCCACGGCTATGGAACCACATGTACAGGTATTTTCTTTACCTCCAGCATATAAAGAGTTCTCTGACATCTGTGACAAGAAGAATGCAGATCAGCTTCCTCCACACAGGCATTATGACTGTCCCATTGAGTTGCTTCCTGGGGCAGCTATTCCTTTTGGTAACGTATACCCTTTGGCGGCACCTGAGCTTCAAGCCTTAAAGGAGTATATTGTTGAAAATCTGGCCAAAGGCTTCATACATCCTTCTTCCTCACCAGCAGGGGCACCTATCTTTTTTGTAAAGAAGAAGGATGGGACCCTGAGACCCTGTGTTGACTAACGGGAACTCAATAAGGTAAACGTACGAAACCGTTACCCTTTGCCTCTGATTCCCGAATTACTGGAAAGAGTCCGCCGTGCTAAGGTGTTCTCTAAACTGGATCTTCGTGGGGCTTATAATTTGGTGCGTATTCATCCAGGGGATGAGTGGAAGACAGCATTCAGATGCCGGTATGGACATTTTGAATCTCTTGTGATGCCCTTCGGGCTTTGTAACGCCCCTGCAATGTTTCAACACCTTGCTAATGACATTTTCAGAGATTTGTTGGACCAGTTTGTAGTGATCTATTTGAACGATATACTAATCTTTTCTGACTCTCTACAGGAACATGAAGAGCATGTCAAAACTGTTTTAAGACGTCTGAAAGAGAACCATCTGTATATTAAGCCGGAGAAATGCGAGTTCCATCGTTCTGAGATACAGTTCTTAGGTTATATCATCTCTCCCCAGGGGCTGACCATGGAATCTGGTAAGATTGAGGCTATCCTTGACTGGCCGGTACCCAAGGACGTTAAGGAGGTCCAACGTTTTATTGGTTTTGCAAATTTCTACAGACGCTTCATTCAAAATTTTTCTGATATTGTCCGTCCCATTACTTCCTTGACAAAGAAGGAAAAGCCCTTTAAGTGGTCATCACAGGCTCAAGAAGCTTTTGATCGGCTTAAGATCAGTTTCACATCGGCACCACTGTTGATACACCCAGATCCAACACTTTCTTTCATTGTGAAGGTGGACGCTTCTGATAATGCTTTGGGGGCTATTCTCTCCCAAAGAACTGGAGAGAAGGGTCTGCTACATCCTTGTGCTTTCTTTTCCCATAGACTAACCTCAGCAGAGAAGAATTATGACGTGGGAGACAAGGAATTGCTGGCTATTATTGCGGCTTTCAAAGAATGGAGGCATCATCTGCAAGGAGCTGCACAACAGATCATAGTGCTAACTGGCCATCGCAATTTAGAGTTCCTTAGATCCGCTAGATGTCTTTCTCCTCGTCAGGCTTGTTGGAACTTATTTTTAAATCAATTTAACTTTGTTATCTCTTACCGTCCAGGTTCTCGTAATGAGAAGGCTGATGCTTTATCCCGAATCCATGCTGCGGATTCCGTACCTGGAGCCCCGTCCAAGACCATTCTATCTGATGCCAATTTCATCGGAGTTATCCACGATCAGGACTTGTGGAAGGAGTGCAGGGAGGCCTATGACGGTGATGTATTTCTGGCCAACCCACCTGTGGATATTAATCTTGTCTTTAAGGGTGGCATGTGGTTCAGAGATCGACGTATCCTCATGTGGCACCTACGGGTCTTCTACAACCATTACCTGTTCCGTCCCACCTTGGGGGTCTATATCAATGGACTTTATTGTGGAGCTGCCTACATCGGGGGGCATGAATACAATCATGGTGGTAGCTGATCGCCTGACTAAAGCTGCTCATTTTGTTCCCTGCACCGGCCTCCCCTCAGCTAAAGATACAGTGAACTTGGTTATACAGAATGTCTTTCGGTTGCATGGGGTTCCGGATGAGATCATCTCTGACCGTGGAGTGCAGTTCACTTCAAGATTCTGGAAGGGATTTGCTCTGCACTCAATAGTAATGTCTGTCTCTATTCAGCTTACCATCCCCAGACAAATGGTCAGACTGAGTGTACCAACCATATGCTGGAACAATATCTAAGATGCTATGTCAGCCATCTCCAGGATGATTGGTTGGAGTTGCTGCCGTTAGCCGAATTTTCATATAACAATTCTCAGAGCGCCTCCACTAAATTTACACCTTTCTTTGCCACGGTTATCATCCGTGTATCTTACCTAGGTCTCCAATTAATTCTCCAGTTCCGGCAGTGGAGGAAAGGCTGACTGCGATGAGGCAAAATCTGGAGGTTCTGAAGGAATCCCTGACCACAGCTCAAGAACGTTATAAGAGATTGGCTGATAGATTCCGTAAACCTGCACCCATGTTCAAGGTAGGAGATTCCGTGTGTTTAGCAACTAAGAATCTGAAGTTAAACGTTCCTTCACAATAACTTGGACAGAAATTCATTGGCCCTTTCAAGATCAACGGTATTGTGAGCTCTGTGGCCTGCTGGCTGAAGCTGCCTAGGACTATGAAGGTACACCCAGTTTCTCATATATCTTTACTAAAGCCTGTATCTCCTAATACCTTCCAGGGACATGTTGTGCCACCTCTGCAGCCTGTGGTGATTGATGGGCATGAACAATTTGTGGTGGAGGAAATTGTTGATTCCAGGATTCGCAGGAATCGGCTCCAATATCTGATAAGATGGAAGGGATATCCCCCTGAGGAAGACTCTTGGGAACCTGTGGAAAACATCAATGCCCAACAGAAGATTTCTCGTTTTCATCAGAGATTCCCTGAGAAACCAGGTCCAGGATCGTCCTGAGGCCGCTTCTAAGGAGGGAGTAATGTCAGGACTCTGAACATTTTTTATTACCTTTTTGTGTATTACTGCCCTTTCCCAAGATGGCGTCTTTGGTCTCATGTGCACTGTGTCTTCCTGCTATAAAACTCCACCCCAGCCTTCAGTCTGTGCTAGAGTATTCTACCTTGCATCCAGCTCCTGACCTCTGGTGACTCCCTATATACCTGCTCCTGTGAACCTGTGGGGTTATCCTGCTACTCTGCTCTGAGTTCCTGCTGCATACACCAGTTCCAGTAATCCTCCTTCATCTGCTGCTCGTGTTTACTTCCATCTGCATTTGCTGGACATGTAAGCTGTTTCTGCTCTGCAAGAACCTGAGACTATTACTCAGACCTCCCTGGTTGAGCTAAGATATTATTTGAACTGCCTTATAAGCATATCTATCTGTGTTTTGGACTAAGCAAGGACTTATTCGTGTCAAGTATCCTCAAGAATAATTGTGCTTCATAGACTTTCTGCATGATTGCATTTTCCTCTGAAGTTTCCTATATACTGCTGAGCTGCATTTGATATTTGCACCAAGTGTTGTGGACTTGAGTTTCTCTCTGCACCTGTTTGAATCACCGTGTGATAATATAGACTTTACCACTTATAAAACTGTGTCCTGTAGTTGTCTTGTTCCATGCAAAGAGTCTCCTGAGTTATCCCCTATAATTATTACAGCCTCCTTGTCTGCTACATTGTTAACAGAATTGGTGTTCTCAAGACACCCATACTGTTAAAAGTTGTGATGGAGCACAAAGTCGCCAACTCCATCAATTATCCCAGCACGCCATGGGAATGATTAGAAATATTGGTCATGTATGTAGTAAATCTCCATCCAGGGTAATATTAGTAATATATTCCATCTGGTGCTCAGGGACGGGGACAGCCTGGGCCTGCATGATTTCAAATGCCAGGACTGAAATTCAGTCCCAGTCCATACCTGGTACCGTGGGTATGGTTTCAGGCATAGGTATCGTAGGGAACCGTGTGGAGGTTCAGGTACTGCCTGAGCAGTGTCAGGGTTCAGGTATTGCTGGAGCGATGTCCTTGTTCAGGTACCACACTGACTATAGGAAAAGGTATAAACATTTGGAACGAGGGCCGTGGGGATACTCGGTACTGGGTCCGGTACTTAAAGGGGATGTCACGGTGGCTGCGACCCGGTCTGTGGCCCTGGGCGCCCAATTAAAGGAAAAGTCTTTTAGGGGTTTTATGAATAAAGTTCTTGACGCCACCTGTGGTATTCGGTCAGTAGGGACCAATGCTCCTGAAAGGGGTCCTCTGGGGTGATGGTATGGCAGCTAGATGGTATAACTTTCCACAGGCGAAGTAGGTCCCCAGGGCTCCCGGTGTATAAGTGAAGATGGTGAGAAGTGCAGTGAAGAACGAGGACACAGGTTTGCAGTCTCTTTACCTGGTTTACTGTAGCTTCAGGCAACCGCAGTCCAGGGCACCAGACAACAGGTACAGGCAGGGTCCGGCCAGCTTGGAAGCAAATCCAGAGTCTCCCTAAGCAGGTGGAGATCAAAGCCTTCCTCCAAGTGCGGTGGTGATGTAGTCCCTTACTGCCTATGGCTTCACCTAAGGTCCTCACAGTTCCTCTCTGTCCCCCATAAAGGTTAGGACAAAACCCATATGACAGGCCTTTTTACAGGGTCTCTAGGATGACCCGGGCCCTATAATTATCACTGTGTCTCCTGGGTGTCAATGCGAACAGGTGATGTACAATCCAGCTGTCCTGCCGGTTTCTGCTATGCCACTATAGAGTTCAGCATGGCCACGGTTTTCCGGTTACCGGAATCTGCACTAGCCAGGGAGGTAGCCACTTCTCAGCTCTGCTCCCTGGTGTTTCTCTCCTGTGCTTTCTCCCTCCTGCTCTCGTTCTACAAGCTGTTTGTGCTTTCTGTTTCCTTGCTCCAGGAGCTGTAATTCCTCGGACTACACGGCTCCTTCCGACTTTCTGGCACTCACTGCTGTCTGCTCTCTTCAGGACCCCTGACAGTCTGCACTGTCTGCTGTCTGGGACGAACTGTCTGCTTCTCTGTCCTATGACAGAATGCTCTCTAACGTCCTCTCCAGCCAGAATGTATAAGGGAGTTCACCCTTAATCCGGGTTCAGAGCTCCCCCTTCTGGCCTAGAATATGAACGTGTTGTATGTGAGACTTACCTGGCGAAAGATATCCTTCATCGCTCCCAAGCATGACATCCCTCTCCCCAAGGGGAAAGCAATACCACTGTGACGACCAGGACCCTGGGGCACCACACATATACTACACAAGATACAGGTACCTGGCAACTCACTCATTGCACATAATATCACTAACTGGAAAATGTTGCTCAGGCACCTGCCAACTGGGAAGGGTGCCTTTTATACTAAATGCCTCCCAGCGATTGGCTGGGGGCATTTCCAAAATGCGTGTGCTGCCCCTTTAAGAATCATGGAGAATGCATGCGCACTAGGCGCACCACCTGGAGACATGTGTGGCTTGCACAGAGCAGCGCAGGAGGAAGCAGGGAACAAGGTCGCCGCCGTGCCCTAGCCAGTGAGTTTGTTGGCATCCCTGCCAGGAGAAGGGAGCAGGACCATGCAGGGACACCGACATGGCGCTTTAAAGCTGTCTGAGGTCTATAGGACAGAGAATGGTTGGGCAGAGAGCTTATGACTTTACCTCAATCACAGGATCCAACCGTATTGGTGTCATGATGATGCAGATGCAGTTCAAAGTGTCTCTTGCGTAGAGATCTGGGGTTCCTGGCCAGAAGTCTGTGCATTTCCCCATATCTTTGGTATTAGCCATGCCACTTTTTGTTTCTAAGAATTTTATGTCACTACTAGAGATGAGCGAGTATACTCGTTGCTCGGGTGGTCTCCGAGTATTTGTGACTGCTCGGAGATTTAGTTTTTGCTGACACAGCTGCTTGATTTACAGCTACTAGACAGCTTGATTACATGTGGGGATTCCCTAGCAACCAGGCAACCCCCACATGTACTCAGGCTGGCTAGCAGCCGTAAATCATGCAGCTGAGTCAACAAAAACTAAATCTCCGAGCAGTCACAAATACTCAGAGACCACCCGAGCGTGCTCGGGAAAACCTGAGCAACGAGTATATTCGCTCATCACTAGTCACTACCCTATTCCCATACTGGACATGCTTTTTTCAGGTCAATCTTTTCTCCACACCTCAGAAGCTGCGTCTTTAATATTAATATTATTGCCAGAGCAGATTCTTAAGTTGCAACGTCTCTGCGCCACTCAAAAAAATGAAATCAGACAGCGCTGCTTTTTGGGAGGCTTCAGCAGCATCCAGGAAGTCTTCTCATTTTACAGGAGCCAACCGGACATTTTGAGGAGTTGGCAAGTATGATATAGCTAGATTCTTACTAGAAGTGATGGCTTTTACAAAGCTTTTATTATTACTAGCAAACATTGCTAAAGCGGAAAGCTCTTTAGCTGCTAGGCAAAGCCATTATATGGAGAGTGTTTGCCTCATGAATGGGATATGTACCAAGATTGGCAATCACAGAACATCCACTTGCATTCAACATCAGATTTCTGTTCTCTAGAAAAAAAAATAGCTTCTGGAGGAGAAGCTGAGAGAAACAGTGAATAGGTCCTGTCACCACTGTTGTCATGTCTGTTTTACTAAATACCAGTATTTTCCATGAAATGTAAAGGGCTAAGTGCACCATTTTGTCCCCTCAATTAGCATCCTCCTCACTTACTCTTAGGGTAGGTTCACACGACTGTTTAAAAAATCGTTCAGCGTCTCATCCAGAAAAGTAAGACAATTTTTTTGTCTCATATATGAGATATAAGTGTAAGTGTAAGGAGTAGGTACCGCCTCCTTGATAAAGACCATAAAAGTTAGTACTAAATAAAAAGGCTCATATCTCTGGATAAGTATCGCAGCTAAAAAAATAAAACTGCATTTTCAGAGGTATGATGGGAACAAATTCTGGCCATTTTGACCTTTTAAAAATTTACAACAGCACCAGACATTTCCACAGGTTGTATGCAGAATTGCAGCTCAATGACCCGCACGTCAGTGGATCTGAGATGTAATACTTGACACAATTTATGGACAGGCTTTGTCGCTGATCTGGTATTATGGTTCTCCTGAGGAAGAAGTCAGCACAACTTTGAAATGCATTGAGAATACACCACATGCTCTTTGAACTTCAAAGAATCTCATAATTCTTTATTTATACCAGCACCATCCGCAATTCCTATTCTGTTTCAGATATACATTAGTATTGTCACAACCCCAATAAAGCTGGCCACACACATGAGGTAGCTATCAGCCAAACGTTGAGCAGATAGCTATCTCTCCAGACTGACCAAAACTATTAGTGCTCATCTTTGTCAACTTGACCGAACAGTTATCTGTTTTCCAAGGGAAAAGAGGAAAAAGCCGCTGACAGACACTTCTGGCAGCTGCTTATGTCCCCTTAAAACAAGAGAATTTGGAATTGAAATTCCTACTACTGGTGATGTCAGGAAATAGTCGAGTGGGCCCCATATATATCAGTGGGTCAGCTGGTCTTGTCAACATTTATCCACGGCTAGATTCACACTAATACAAGTCTCTCCACTGAGCACTATGTTGGGATTTCTGTAAAAATTCTATTTTTTTTGGAATTCTGACAGAAATCCCAACATAGTGCTTAGTGGAGAGCCCTATATTACTGTGAACCTAACGCAAGGTGTAGTGAATTTACCAATTCTGTCCAGTTTAAAGGTCAAACTCCTATTAAAACAAAAGAGCTCCCCACTGGAATGCAAGTGAAGATAACATCTACTCCTATCAAGAGGCCATGGGATGGATTAAAATACCACGGAAAAATGAGAAGTGGAGAGAAGTTTTATGACCCCCAAGGAGAGGCCTACAAAGACATGAACAAACTAAAAGCAAAAAATTGTGAGTTTATACTGGTGAGTCCTTTACAGAAATTCCGGTAGATAAGATATCCAAAATCATCTGTTACACTAAGAGCCAAAATATTGCTTTGCTGTACATATAGCTCTGGCAAAAATTAAGAGACCACTGCAAAATGTTGAGTTTGTCTGATTTTTCTCTTTATAAGTATATTTTTGAGTAAAATATAAATTGTTCTTTTAGTCTATAAACTTCTCAAAACATGTCTCCGAATTTCCAAGCAATAAATTTTGTTATTTTTTATGAAAAGGAGAAATGGTCAAAATTAAAAAATACCCAGTGCTTTTAGACCTCAAGTAATGCAAAGAAAACAAGTTCATAATTATTTAGAAACAATAATACTAATGTTTTATCTCAGGAAGAGTTCAGAAATCAATATTTTGTGGAATAACCAAGATTTTTAATCACAGCTTTCATGCGTCTTGGCATGCTTTCCACCAGCCTTTCACACTGCTTCTGGCGCAAAAATGTAAGCAGTTCTTCTTTGACGGCTTGTGACTATCCATCATTCTCCTGATTACATTCCAGAGGTTTTCAATGGGGTTCAGGTCTGGAGATTGGGCTGCCCATGAAAGGGTTTTGATGTGGTGGTCTCTTAATTTTTGCCAGGACTGTATATATACAGTATATATTACATATTAAAGTGGCATGTAAAAGTGAACATTTAAGCAAGTTGAAGATTAAAAGATGTCTAATAGATCTAAAGTTAAAGATGACATATTTCCTTTGTATTTTAGGCAAAAAAAATATGCATAGATTTTCATCTTTTACATTTTAAAAATGACAAAAAGGAAAATGAGTTGATGCAAAAGTTTGGACACTCTGAATAGTAAATATCTAGTATCACCCCTATTGCAAGTATCACAGCTCGTAAATGCTTATTGTAGCCAATAGAGAGTCTTTTAATTCTTATTTGAAGGATTTTCATCCATTCTTCCTTGGAAAATTCTTCCAATTCTGTGAGATTCCTGAGTCATCTTACATGCACTGCTATTTTGAGGTCTAGCCACAGATTTTCAATGATGTTCAGATCAGATCATGGGACTGTGAGGGCCATTGTAAAACCTGCAGCTTGCACGTTTGGAGGTAATTTATTGTGGATTTTGACTAGTGTTTAGGATCATTATCCATTTGTAGAGGCCATCCTCTTTTCAAATTCAGCTTTTTTACAGATGGTGTTATGTTTGCATCAAGAATTTGTTTAAATTTCCTTGAATCCATCCTTCCCTTTACCCGAGAATTGTTCACCGTGCCATTGGCAGCAACACAACCCCAAAGCTTTATTGATCCACCTCCATGCTTAATGACTGGAGAGATGATCTTTTCCTGAAATTCTGTGCCCTATTTTCTCCACACATAACCTTGATCATTGTGGCCGAAAAGTTTTATCTTAACCTCATTGGTCCACAAGACTTGTTTCCAAACTATATCAGACTTGTTTAGATGTTCTTTTGCATACTTTTGGAGACTGAATTTTATGGTTAGGATGCAGGAGAGGTTTTCATCTGAAGACTCTTCCATGAAGGCAATATTTTATCAGGAGTCTCTGAACAGTAGAACAATGAACCACAACTCCAAAATCTGCTAACTCTTTCTGAAGTTCATTTGCAGTCAAGCGGGGTTCTGATTTGCCTCTCTAGCAATCCTACAAGCAGCTGTCACTGAAATTTTGCTTGTTCTTCCAGACCTTATCTTGACCTCAACTGTTCGTGTTAACTGCCATTTCTTAATTATATTTCGAACTGAGGAAAGGGAAACTTGAAAACTCTTTGGTATCTTCTTATAGCCTTCTCCTGCTTTGTGGGACTCCACTAATTTCATTTTTAGAGTTCTAGGCATCTACTTAGAAGAACCCATGGCTGCTGTTTTTTGGCACGAGGTTAGAGGAGGCTAGGTTTTTATAAAGCTGGGAAATTTGCATCACCTGGCCTTTCCTAACGATGATAGTGAACAAGCCATAACCCTAACAGGCTAATTAAAGTCTAAAACCTTGTTCAAAGTTATCTCAGCACACGAATCTCCAAGGGTGCCCAAACTTTTGCATCTGCCCATTTTCCTTTTTGTAATATTTTAAAATGTAAAAGATAAAAAAAAAATATTTTTTTTTGCCTAAAATACAAAGGAAATGTGTCATCTGTAACTTTAGCCCTTTTAAAGATAATTTCATCTTCAACCTGCTTAACTGTTCCCAATAACAGTAATTTTGACCAAGGTTGCCCAAACTGTTACATGCCACTGTATATGTACAGTGTATGTGTATATAGACACAAATTGGAATAACATGCAAAAAAGTGGGTTCAAGGCCTCCAAGACTAATATCCAGTTGTAGAATAATCAAAAGCATAAAACTCAATGCCTGGAGTGATGCCTGCTTTTTCTGCTTTAGTGTGAGTGCATAGACATCTCACTGAGAGTAACAGTAAACCCTATCATTTATTATCATGGAAAACGAGCAGTTTTTTTTTTTTTACATAATGCAACATGTACAGTAAACTACCATAATTTGTCATGATGATGATAATTTCTATAAAGCTCTTTGATGATGATGATGATGATGTGATGATAGCACTATATAAGTAAGCAACCTAAATAATAAATAAACAAACTAAGTTATATGTATTTGCATATAATCTTCCTAGTTAACATACAAAATAACAACCACAATGTAATTTTCTCGGCCAATATGTCGTATTCTACTTGCTTTTAATTTTGCCCATGACCACAATTTGTCTCAAACTATCTCTGTGTGAAGGACATGTTCCTAAATTGCCACAAACAGAATTATGTTACGCAGTTAAAATATTCATCATTAGTCTTCCGCCTGTGGACATACAATGCACTCTGAAACTTTACTGAACAGAGATTGCTTGACATGTTGAAAAAAAAAAAGATTTAGCAAGAGGCTCAAAATAATAGGTGATAGTGACCAAACTGGAAATTCTGCTTCGGCAAATCTATGGCTTCAACTTTTACTTTTAAAATGATTTGTCCAGGTTAAATCTACCTAGTCTGTAATCAATAATACATTATTTAATGTCTCTCTATCTCTAAGGCCGAAGACACACTGGCGAGTTTTACGGACGTATGAGCGCATAAACTACGTCCGTAAAATCCGCATAACACACGGCCCAATGATTCCCTATGTCCCAGCTCCTATCAGCTGTATTTTACTGATCCGTAATATACGGTCTTGTACGGCCGTAGAAAATCGCAGCATGCTGCGTTTGTCACCGTATTGCGCAAAAAAATTGCCAATGAAAGTCTATGAGGGCGAGAAAAATACGGATTCCACACGGACCAGCAGTGTGACTTGCGAGAAATACGCAGCGGTGTTAGTGAAAAGCCGGTAATTCAATTGCCGGCTTTTCATTTCTCCTTCACAAACCCGACATGATATGAGACATGGTTTACATACAGTAAACCATCTCATATCCCCTTTTTTTTTGCATATTCCACACTACTAATGTTAGTAGTGTGTATGTGCAAAATTTGGGTGCTGTAGCTGCTAAAATAAAGGGTTAAATGGCGGAAAATATTGGCGTGGGCTCCCGCGCAATTTTCTATGCCAGAGTGGTAAAGCCAGTGACTGAGGGCAGATATTAATAGCCAGGAGAGGGTCCATGGTTATTGGCCCCCCCCGGCTACAAACATCTGCCCCAGCCACCCCAGAAAAGGCACATCTGGAAGATGCGCCTATTCTGGCACTTGGCCACTCTCTTCCCACTCCCGTGTAGCGGTGGGATATGGGGTAATGAAGGGTTAATGCCACCTTGCTATTGTAAGGTGACATTAAGCCAGATTAATAATGGAGATGCATCAATTATGTCCCCTATCCATTATTAATCCAATTGTATGAAATGGTTAATAAAACACACACACATTATTAAAAATTATTTTAATGAAATAAACACACAGGTTGTTTTAATATTTTATTGCTCTCTCAATCCACCTGAAGACCCTCGCTCTGCAAAATAATAAACCAACAATATACATACCTTCTGATGAACTGTCACTTCCCACGAAGTAAATCCATCTGAAGGGGTTAAATCAATTTACAGGCAGGAGCTGTGCTAAAGCACTCGCTGGTGCCTGTAAACCCCGGGTGCTGAAAGGAAAGCTGGGTGATCTGTTGTGAATTAGACTTTTTTGGCTCCCTCTTGTGGTCACTAGTGATATGACTCTGGGATTGTCTTTCCTCTGTTTGGCACCCACCTGGGTCGTTAGTCCAGGGGTGTTGCTATATAAACTTCCTGAATTCTCAGTCTGGTGCCTGGCATCGTTGTAATCAGTCCTTTCTGTTTGCTCCTGTCTGCTGGTCCTGGATCTTGCAAAATTAAGCTAAGTCCTGCTTCCTTGTTTTTTTGGTTATTTGCATTGCTCTTATTTTTTGTCCAGCTTGTACTAAATGTGATTCCTGATTTTGCTGGAAGCTCTAGGGGGCTGGTATTCTCCCCCCGGGCCGTTAGACGGTTCGGGGGTTCTTGAATATCCAGCGTGGAAATTTTGATAGGGTTTTTTGCTGACCGTATAAGCCATCTTACTATATTCTGCTATTAGTCAGTGGGCCTCTCTTTGCTAAATACCTAGTTCATTCTTACGTTTGTCTTTTCTTCTTACCTCACCGTTATTATTTGTTGGGGGCTTGTATCCAACTTTTGGGGTCTTTTCTCTGGAGGCAAGAAAGGTCTATCTTTTCCCTTCTAGGGTTAGTTAGTTCTCCGGCTGGCGCGAGACGTCTAGAACCAACATAGGCACGTTCCCCGGCTGCTGCTATTTGTGGTGCTAGGATTAGATATACGGTCAGCCCAGTTACCACTGCCCTATGAGCTGGTTTTTGTGTTTGCAGACTTGGTATTATTTCTGAGACCTTCTGCCATTGGGGTCATAACAGTATGCCAGGCCCAAGTTGAATGTTTAATGCATTGCAGAAGTGGGATAATAAGAAAGGAAATTCAGAGTTTTTTTTTTTTCTCCTCTCTTTCTTCCTTCCCTTTACCTCTGAGTGGCTTAAGCTTGCTGCAGACATGAATGTCCAGACTTTGATTACAAGTGTGGATCAGCTTGCTGCTCGTGTGCAGGGCATACAAGATTTTGTTACCAGTAGTCCAATGTCTGAACCTAAAATACCTATTCCTGAACTGTTCTCTGGAGACCGATTTAAGTTTAGGAATTTCAGGAATAATTGTAAATTGTTTCTATCTCTGAGACCCCGTTCGTCTGGAGACTCAGCTCAGCAAGTTAAAATTGTTATCTCTTTCTTGCGGGGCGACCCTCAGGATTGGGCTTTCTTGCTAGCACCAGGAGATCCGGCACTGGCGAATATTGATGCGTTTTTTCTGGCGCTCGGATTGCTTTACGAGGAACCCAATCTTGAAATTCAGGCAGAAAAAGCCTTGCTGGCTATTTCTCAGGGCCAGGATGAAGCTGAAGTGTATTGCCAAAAATTTCGGAAATGGTCCGTGCTTACTCGGTGGAATGAGTGTGCTCTGGCCGCAAATTTCAGAAATGGCCTTTCTGAAGCCATTAAGAATGTGATGGTGGGTTTCTCCATTCCTACAAGTCTGAATGATTCCATGGCGCTGGCTATTCAAATTGACCGGCGTTTGCGGGAGCGCAAAACTGCTAATCCTCTGGTGGTGTTGTCTGAACAAACACCTGATTTAATGCAATGTAATAGAATTCAGACTAGAAATGAACGGAAAAATCATAGACGTCAGAATGGGTTGTGTTTTTACTGTGGTGATTCTACACATGTTATATCAGCATGCTCTAAATGCCTAACAAGGGTTGTTAGCCCTGTCGCCATTGGTAATTTGCAACCTAAATTTATTTTGTCTGTGACTTTAATTTGCTCATTGTCTTCCTACCCTGTTATGGCGTTTGTGGATTCAGGTGCTGCCCTGAGTCTTATGGATCTGTCATTTGCCAAGCGCTGTGGTTTTGTTCTTGAGCCATTGGTAAATCCTATCCCTCTTAGAGGTATTGATGCTACGCCATTGGCGGAAAATAAACCGCAGTTTTGGACACAGGTAACCATGTGCATGACTCCTGAACATCGGGAGGTGATTCGTTTTCTTGTTCTGCATAAAATGCATGATTTGGTCGTTTTGGGTCTGCCATGGTTACAGACCCATAATCCAGTTTTGGATTGGAAGGCAATGTCTGTGTCAAGTTGGGGCTGTCAGGGAATTCATGGTGATTCCCCACCGGTGTCTATTGCTTCCTCTACTCCTTCGGAAGTTCCTGAGTATTTGTCTGATTTTCAGGATGTATTCAGCGAGTCCAGGTCCAGTGCGCTGCCTCCTCATAGGGATTGTGACGGCGCTATAGATTTGATTCCAGGTAGTAAATTCCCTAAGGGAAGACTATTTAATCTGTCTGTACCTGAGCATACCGCAATGCGTTCGTATATCAAGGAATCTCTGGAGAAGAGGCATATCCGTCCATCCTCTTCCCCTCTTGGTGCGGGATTCTTTTTTGTGGCCAAGAAGGACGGATCTTTGAGACCTTGTATTGACTATCGGCTTCTGAATAAAATCACTGTTAAATTTCAGTATCCTTTGCCTCTGTTGTCGGACTTGTTTGCCCGGATTAAAGGTGCCAAGTGGTTCACCAAGATAGATCTTCGTGGTGCGTACAACCTTGTGCGCATTAAGCAAGGAGATGAATGGAAAACTGCATTTAATACGCCCGAAGGTCATTTTGAGTACTTGGTGATGCCTTTTGGGCTCTCTAATGCTCCTTTAGTGTTTCAGTCCTTTATGCATGATATTTTCCGGAAGTATCTGGATAAATTTATGATTGTTTATCTGGATGATATTCTGTTTTTTTCTGATGATTGGGACTCGCATGTAGAGCAGGTCAGGATGGTGTTTCAGGTTTTGTGTGAGAATGCTTTGTTTGTTAAGGGCTCAAAGTGTCTCTTTGGAGTACAGAAGGTTCCCTTTTTGGGTTTTATTTTTTCCCCTTCTGCGGTGGAGATGGACCCAGTCAAGGTCCGAGCTATTCATGATTGGACTCAACCCACGTCAATTAAGAGTCTTCAGAAGTTCTTGGGTTTTGCTAACTTCTACCGTCGTTTTATCGCTAATTTTTCGAGCGTTGGTAAACCTTTGACGGATATGACCAAGAAAGGTTCTGATGTTGCTAACTGGGCTCCTGCAGCCGTGGAAGCTTTCCAAGAGTTGAAGCGCCGGTTTACTTCAGTGTCTGTTTTGTGCCAGCCTGATGTCTCACTTCCCTTTCAGGTTGAAGTGGATGCTTCTGAGATTGGGGCAGGGGCCGTTTTGTCGCAGAGAGGCCCTGGTTGCTCTGTAATGAGACCATGTGCCTTTTTCTCTAGGAAGTTTTCGCCTGCTGAGCGGAATTATGATGTTGGCAATCGGGAGTTGTTGGCCATGAAGTGGGCATTTGAGGAGTGGCGTCATTGGCTCGAGGGTGCTAGGCATCGTGTGGTGGTCTTGACTGATCACAAAAATCTGATGTATCTCGAGTCTGCTAAACGCCTGAATCCTAGACAGGCCCGTTGGTCATTGTTTTTCTCCCGTTTTGACTTTGTGGTCTCGTATTTACCAGGTTCAAAGAATGTGAAGGCTGATGCTCTTTCAAGGAGCTTTGTGCCTGATTCTCCTGGAGTTGCAGAACCAGTTGGTATTCTTAAAGAGGGAGTAATCTTGTCAGCCATTTCTCCAGATTTGCGACGTGTGTTGCAGAGATTTCAGGCTGGTAGACCTGACTCTTGTCCACCTGACAGACTGTTTGTTCCTGATAAGTGGACCAGCAGAGTCATTTCCGAGGTTCATTCCTCGGTGTTGGCAGGGCATCCGGGAATTTTTGGCACCAGAGATTTGGTGGCTAGGTCCTTTTGGTGGCCTTCCTTGTCACGGGATGTGCGGTCATTTGTGCAGTCCTGTGGGACTTGTGCTCGAGCTAAGCCTTGCTGTTCTCGTGCCAGCGGGTTGCTCTTGCCCTTGCCTGTCCCGAAGAGGCCTTGGACACACATTTCCATGGATTTCATTTCAGATCTTCCGGTGTCTCAAGGAATGTCTGTCATCTGGGTGGTATGTGATCGCTTTTCCAAGATGGTCCATTTGGTATCTTTGCCTAAGCTGCCTTCCTCTTCTGATCTGGTTCCTTTGTTCTTTCAGAATGTGGTTCGCTTACACGGCATTCCTGAGAATATCGTGTCTGACAGAGGATCCCAGTTTGTTTCCAGGTTCTGGCGATCCTTTTGTGCTAAGATGGGCATTGATTTGTCGTTTTCATCTGCCTTTCATCCTCAGACTAATGGACAAACGGAGCGAACTAATCAGACTCTGGAGGCTTATTTGAGGTGTTTTGTTTCTGCAGATCAGGATGATTGGGTGACCTTCTTGCCGTTGGCTGAGTTTGCCCTTAATAATCGGGCTAGTTCCGCTACTTTGGCTTCGCCATTTTTCTGCAACTCTGGTTTCCATCCTCGTTTTTCCTCGGGACATGTGGAGCCTTCTGACTGTCCTGGGGTAGATTCTGTGGTGGATAGGTTGCAGCAGATTTGGAATCATGTGGTGGACAACTTAAAGTTGTCACAGGAGAAGGCTCAGCGTTTTGCCAACCGCCACCGCGGTGTGGGTCCCCGACTTCGTGTTGGGGATTTGGTATGGCTGTCTTCTCGATTTGTTCCTATGAAGGTCTCCTCTCCTAAATTCAAGCCTCGCTTCATCGGTCCTTACAAGATATTGGAAATCCTTAATCCTGTGTCCTTTCGCTTGGATCTTCCGGTGTCGTTTGCCATTCACAACGTGTTCCATAGGTCTTTGTTGCGGCGGTACGTTGTACCTGTGGTTCCTTCTGTTGAGCCTCCTGCTCCGGTGTTGGTTGAGGGCGAGTTGGAGTACGTGGTGGAGAAGATCTTGGATTCTCGTCTCTCCAGGCGGAGGCTTCAGTATCTGGTCAAGTGGAAGGGCTATGGTCAGGAGGATAATTCCTGGGTGGTTGCCTCTGATGTGCATGCGGCCGATTTAGTTAGTGCCTTTCACGCTGCTCATCCTGATCGCCCTGGTGGTCTTGGTGAGGGTTCGGTGACCCCTCCTTAAAGGGGGGGTACTGTTGTGAATTAGACTTTTTTGGCTCCCTCTTGTGGTCACTAGTGATATGACTCTGGGATTGTCTTTCCTCTGTTTGGCACCCACCTGGGTCGTTAGTCCAGGGGTGTTGCTATATAAACTTCCTGAATTCTCAGTCTGGTGCCTGGCATCGTTGTAATCAGTCCTTTCTGTTTGCTCCTGTCTGCTGGTCCTGGATCTTGCAAAATTAAGCTAAATCCTGCTTCCTTGTTTTTTGGTTATTTGCATTGCTCTTATTTTTTGTCCAGCTTGTACTAAATGTGATTCCTGATTTTGCTGGAAGCTCTAGGGGGCTGGTATTCTCCCCCCGGGCCGTTAGACGGTTCGGGGGTTCTTGAATATCCAGCGTGGAAATTTTGATAGGGTTTTTTGCTGACCGTATAAGCCATCTTACTATATTCTGCTATTAGTCAGTGGGCCTCTCTTTGCTAAATACCTAGTTCATTCTTACGTTTGTCTTTTCTTCTTACCTCACCGTTATTATTTGTTGGGGGCTTGTATCCAACTTTTGGGGTCTTTTCTCTGGACGCAAGAAAGGTCTATCTTTTCCCTTCTAGGGTTAGTTAGTTCTCCGGCTGGCGCGAGACGTCTAGAACCAACGTAGGCACGTTCCCCGGCTGCTGCTATTTGTGGTGCTAGGATTAGATATATGGTCAGCCCAGTTACCACTGCCCTATGAGCTGGTTTTTGTGTTTGCAGACTTGGTATTATTTCTGAGACCCTCTGCCATTGGGGTCATAACAGTGATCTGTACTTACATTGAGTCACGGTGAGGCGCCCTCTGCTGGATGTCCTCATGAACTGGAGCCTTGGAAAAGTTCCCACGCTCGAGTTCATATGAGTTCATCCAGCAGAGGGCGCCTCACCGCAACTCAATGTAAGTACAGATCACCCAGCTTTCCTTTCAGCACCCGGGGTTTACAGGCACGAGAGAGTGCTTTAGCACAGCTCCTGCCTGTAAATTGATTTAACCCCTTCAGATGGATTTACTTCGTTGGTTTATTATTTTGCAGAGCGAGGGTCTTCAGGTGGATTGAGAGAGCAATAAAATATTAAAACAACCTGTGTGTTTATTTCATTAAAATAATTTTTAATAATGTGTGTGTGTGTTTTTTAACCCTTTCACACAATTGGATTAATAATGGATAGGTGACATAATTGACGTCTCTCCATTATTAATCTGGCTTAATGTCACCTTACAATAGCAAGGTGGCATTAACCCTTCATTACCCCATATCCCACCGATACACGGGAGTGGGAAGAGAGTGGCCAAGTGCCAGAATAGGCGCATCTTCCAGATGTGCCTTTTCTGGGGTGGCTGGGGGCAGATGTTTGTAGCCAGGGGGGGCCAATAGCCATGGACCCTCTCTAAGCTATTAATATCTGCCCTCAGTCACTGGCTTTACCACTCTGGCGGAGAAAATTGCGCAGGAGCCTACGCCAATTTTTTCCGCCATTTAACCCTTTATTTTAGCAGCTACAGCACCCAAATTTTGCACATACACACTACTAACATTAGTAGTATGGAATATGCAAAAAAAAAGGGGATATGAGATGGTTTACTGTATGTAAACCATGTCTCATATCCTGTCGGGTTTGGGAAGGAGAAATGAAAAGCCGGCAATTGAATTACCGGCTTTTCACATATATCGCGCTGAATTAAATATAAATATAGAATATATATGTGTGTCTCAATGACATATATATATATATATATATACTGTATATATGTTTTAACGAACATTTGAGCACATAAATCCATTAGATGTCGGTTTTGCAAGCCTGCGAGAAAATATCGCAGTACGGATGCCATATGGATTGCATACGGAGGATGCCATGCGCAAAATACGCTGACACACCCTGCCTACGGATGACATACAGATCACTATTTTGGGAACATTTCTCCGTATTACGGCCGTATTGCGGCCGTAAAAAACGGACCGTATTGTCTTACGCTGAGTGTGACGCCGGCCTAAGGCTAGTTACATTAGATGATTGCAAAACCTCATGACTTAATAGGGTTTGGATGATAAGGTGATAATTATGGGAGCTGCCTCGCGCTTCTTAGATGTCAGTAGGATGAACCCTCCTAAGCCTTCTACTGTATATGAGCATGTTTATCATAGAAAGTTGAATAAAATGATACCTTGATATATGCGATCCTAATATGTAAATGAGCTGTTAAGATCTATTTGTCGGACACAGATCTACCCAAAAATCTGCCTCCAGAGCTTATTTTAAATGAAAGGAGGCATTACCAGTGTGAGACATGTAGATCAGGAGAGCAGATTGTCCGTCATGACATGTCTCACACTGGTAACACCTCCTTTCATTTATGATAAGCTCTGGAGGTAGATTCTCAGATTCTCAAGGAACCCATAGATCTTAACAGCTCATTGCATATTAAGAAATACATTGATTTCTCTGGTATAAGACATCAGATAGCAAATATTGAGGTATCATTTTATTCAGCTTCCTATGACCTGCATGCCCATGTAGACGGCTTAGGAGGGTTGATCCCACTGCAAGATTCCCTTTAACTGTAATTTGGCCAGATTTATGCGTTTATGGTTAGTTGTTATATTAGGGACAAAACTCTAATGTCTGTGAGGGTCTCTCTACTCTCCCCCTTTGGCAGATGTAAGAAAAAAAAGAAGGAATTAAGCTTAACCCTTTCGCAAACAGACGTTGAGCGAACACCATGCCTGGCAGATGCCCGCTATGTTACACTGCATTGTCTGGAGATGTTTCTCTTGTAGCTGCTGTTTAACCTCTTAAATACCTCTGTCAATGGCCGATCCGTATGGCACATCGATTTGGGCTCCGGTCAGATCCCTCCCCTCTAGAATGTGATTGTGGTTTGCCGATGGATTGTCATGGCAGTTGTAGTCCTGCTGAAGGCCACCATGATTGCATTCTTGGTAATCCTGTAAGGTACAGCCATTAGGCTTCATAGAAGTCCATAATTTGTAGCTATATCATGCAATACTGCTAAATTATAGCGTATTGATCAGGGATAAAACAAAATAATAAAGTAAAAAAATATTTTTATTATATAATATAAATATGAAAAAAATATACAAGTTTGAATCCCTGTTTCCAGTTTTAAAAAAAACAAACTAAAATCATATTTAGGACTGCTGCATAAAAGTCCAATTTAACAAAATGTAAAATTACAGTAATTAACCCATACGGTAAATTTTTTAAAGATTACCACTTTTTTGGTTGCACCTGCATAAACACATGCAATAAAAAGTTATCAAAATGTTGCGTAAACCCCAAAGTGGAACCAATAAAAAGTCAGCCTCCCACGCAAAAAAAAAGTCCTTGTTCAACTCCATAGACTGAAAAGTAAAAAATGTACGAATCTCAGAATATGGTGACACAAATCAAACATTTAGCCTAAAAAATGTAAAAAAAAAATAGTTTGGTATAAGCAAGGGGCATGGCCCTTCTTTTTGAGCTAGGCAATTCATCTATATAGCTTCCCATGGGCAGGTGTCTGAACAGTCAGGCCTGGGTCCTGCTCTGCCCTCATCTACATTGACGCAAGGTAAGATTTTAATACCATGGACAGGATAGGACAACCTGATTGGGTACACTTTGTTGTGGTTGGATTTTTTTTTACACTTTTTTGATCGAAATAGTGTTAACTATGTGCCCTATGTAATTAACATGTACTGTTATTATTTATTTATTAATTTAATTATTACAGGACATATGCAAATTTTTTTTCCTTTGGTTTTGTCTCTGAAATAGCCAGTGTAAACCTGCTCTTACACATTGCATGTATACCAAATTATGCTCCAGCTCATTTCTTTGATTTTGCATCAGTTTGGCATTGCTGTAATTGCACTGACATGAAGTTGCCAGGTCCTTTTTTCCGCAAAATAAATACTGTTAAAATGCCCGACGCCCTCGTCTCCTGCAAACAACAAAAAAAAAACAACATATAATACTATCCTGTCCGTCGTAGTCCATTTAATACCAAGTATCCCACGGCCAGGGCTGGACTGGCCATCTGCCAAATGCCAGAAGGGCCTGTCTGGTTGTTGGCTGCCTTGTCTGCAACATTGTTAACAGAATCGGTAATCTAAAGACACCCATACTGTTTTAAGAGTAGTGATGGATCACAAAGTCGCTGACTCAGTCACTTTCCCGACCAGGCCCGGTATCATTAGAAATATTGGTCTTGTAGTAAATCTTGCTTTCCTCTATCCAGGGTAATATTAGTAATATATCCCATCTAGTGCTTGGGGATGGGGACAGCATGGGCCTGTGTGATTTCAAATGCCAGGGCTGAATTTCAGGCAGTCTATACCTGCCCATGGCGATCTCACATGTAGAACAGTCACATCTCCCGATGTGACCGCTTTACCCGGCCTCCGGCGATACACTGACAGGAGGTAATTGCTCCCGCAGTGTATAACTAAGGCCAGTCTCACATGTCCAGATAATTCCGGTACCGGAAAAATCAGTACCGGAGATATCCGTGTCCGTGTGTCCGTGAGCTCACGTGGCCATGTGCTGCCCGTGTGCCGACTGGGTACCACATGGACCGTGCAGGAGACAGCGCTACAGTAAGCGCTGTCCCCTGCTTTGGGTGCTGAAGCCGCCATTCATCCCGTCTCTCTAGCAGCATTCGCTGGAGAGAAGGAATGAAAAATCATTGCTTTTTTATTTTTTTGTGGTTGAAATAAAGTTCCCGATAACCAACCCCCTCCCACCCCCTGTGCGCCCGCCCGCTGGCAATAAAATACTCACCCAGCTTTCTCGATGCTTCCTCTCAGCGCCTGCAGCTTATCCTGTATGAGCGGTCACGTGGTGCCCCTCATTACAGTGATGAATATGCGGCTCCACCTCCCATAGGGGTGGAGCCGCATATTCATCACTGTAATGAGCGGTACCACGTGACCGCTCACACAGGACAAGCTGCGGCGCTGAGAGGAAGCATCGAGGGAGCTGGGTGAGTATTTTATTTCCAGCGGGCGGGCGCACAGGGGGTGGGAGGGGGGAGGTGACAAGGAACTTGATTTTAAAGACAAAAATAATAATAAAAAAATTGATTTTTCATTCCTTCTCTCCAGCGAACGCTGCTGGAGAAAAGGGATGAATGGAGGCTTCAGCACCACGCTGGGGACAGCGCTTACTGTAGCGCTGTCTCCTGCACGGTCCGTGTGGTACTCAGTCAGCACACGGGCGGCACACGGCTGCCGCACGTGTGCCACACTGATGTGCCACGTGAGCTCACGGACACACGGACACGGATAACTCCGGTACTGATTTTTCCGGAACCAGAATTATCTGGACGTGTGAGACTGGCCTACTGCAGCAGTCATACTGATCTGGAGAAACATGTTAATAGGTCATTATTACTGCGTAGTGAATGCTGAAAAAATTAAATCCCAAAAAACAATGGCAATTTTTTTTTTCACCATGTCAAACCACTTGGAATTTTTATTTTGCTGCTTTTCAGCACAATATATGGTAAAATGAATGGTGCCAGTAAAAACTACAACATGTGCCGCAAAAAAAAAAAAAAAAAGCTCTCATACGGCTATGTTGACAGGAAATTAAAAAAGTTACGGCTCTTGGAAGAAGGGGAAGAGAAAGCAAAGATGCAAAAATTGAAAATAATCCGATCCTGAATGGTTTAATATGTCATACGAAAACCCGTTTTCTAAACTGGATAACATGGAAAATATCAGTCAGTTCTAATCAAATGTCCATATCTGTCACTCTGGCTCGGACTGGCCTACAGGAGAACAGGAGAATCCTCTGGTGGGCCCCTGCGCAAGAGTGGAAACCACCGTCTTCTAGTTGAAAAGTGGGGCCATGGAGTTACTGGTGGGTCCTTGGCACCCCAGTCCGACACTATTATCACTTAGTGCCCACTTAGAATCTCACAATCTACTTTTAGCATTAGGTTTTCTTCCGTGCAGACGTCCATTACTCGCAGGAGGCACACAATTCTTCCTTCACTTTTTCTGCTCCAGTTAGACAATGTTGATCACATGCTGCAGTGACTTGTGTACATCTGACTATCTTACTCCAACTTTCCGTGTCATAAGCCTTTTCACATGATTTCCTGTGTCATATGATATGATTAATAATTGCCAGCATACACTTGCATTGTTTGTCGTACCGCGCTATGTAAGCACAATGACGGCTGGTACAGCTGTGACTTAGACTTGTGTTCACAGCAACACTGCAAAAAAATGCAAAATCTGCAAGAATAGCACTGACAAAGTAGTAGCCCCCCATCTAATCTACAGCATTATAAGGGTTAAAAAATGAAAAATTCCGCTCCAGTCATTCGGGTGAAAAAGTTGAGTTAAGACCCCCATACAGATTAGACTAAAGTTAGCCAAAACCATCAATATCAGCAAGATTAGGAGGCATTCTGATGTGCGTGGGGACCTCCCATCTCTCCCCCAATAGATAATGTCGGGAAGAGAAGGATCTGGCCTGTTAAATTTCCAGCGTCCCATCCTTTTGTCCTCCCCTAGGACAAGTCGCTACCATATGATTCTGTCAGAGGCTCTCATAGAGAACAAGGAATTGCTCAGCCGACGGTTTCTGTATATGGGAAAGTTGGGGGAGATAGCTGGCGACTGAATGATCATTCACCTGACAGCTATCTAATGTGCATGGAGACCCTAAGGCCATGAGCACATGTGAGTATTTCGAATTTGTAAGCCAAAACCAGGAGTGGGTGATAAATGCAGAAGTGGTGATGTGTTTCTATTATTCCTTTCCTCTGATTGTTCCACTCCTGGTTTTGGCTTACAAATACGGATGTAAAATACTGACCAAATACTGACTGTGTGCACGTGGCCTCAGCCTCTTCACATAACCCTCCTTAGAAGCAGAACAATGAAAACTGACATAGTGCCGGATGTTTCAAATGAAAGATACCAATGGCGGTCTTTGGACCTCTTGATTTATAAAGACATCTGATAACCTCTATATACAGTAAGAACACTGGATTATTAGGATTACATAAAATGTAGTTACCAGAACCATGAAATAAACTATATAACAACAATGGTCAATCACTCTTGATCTCCGGTAATATCAGATATTAACCCATAACGATCCTAGACCACAATGGTTAATGCATGTCAATATAAACCAATCCATGACTCTAGATCACTAGATACTATTAACCACTTAGTTACTACTGCTAGTCCCTCAACAGCCTATACCACAATGTTTGTAAGGAACTTTGCATAGTTAGTGTAATCAAAAAGGGGAAGGAAGCAGTTTTGTGTCTTTTTGTAATAGATATCAACATCTGAAAAGTGGATATGTCGCCAGATTTCACCATAAAAACTGCATACATTACTAAATAGATATCTTAGACCTGATGAGGCTGGAACGCTCACTTTGAAAATCTGTAAGAATAGCTGTATGATACTTTCTGAAATTGTGAGCTCAATTTTATACCCAGCTAGCCTGACTGACAGCTTCTCAGCACGCCTCCTCCTTACTGATGCTGAATATCCACTCACCCAGTCTGATTTGAAAATTCCTCAGTGTCCCTCTTCCCTGCTGGTGTTTTATTTCCAGGCCCCTAATTTGATTGACAGCTTTTCAGTGTCCCTCCTGCCTGCTGCTGAACCTTTACCCACTTAGTCTGATTCACAGCCTCTCAGCGTCCTTCCTCCCTGCTGCTGTTTTACCTCTAGGCCCCTAGCCTGATTGACATCTCTTCAGTATACCTCCTCACTGCTGCTGTTTTATCTCCAGGAGCATAGCCTGATTAACAACTCATCAGTATCCCTCCTCACTGCTGCTGTTTTATCTCTAGGCACATAGCCTGATTGACATCTATTCAATATCCCTCCTCCCTGCTGCTGTTTTATCTCTAGGCAAATAACCTGAATAACAGCTCATCAGTATCCCTCCTCCCTGCTGCTGTTTTAGCTCAAAACACATAGCCTGAATAACAGCTCATCAGTATTCCTCCTCCCTACTTCTGCTTTATCTCCAGGCACATAGCCTGATTGTCATCTCATCAGTATCCCTCCTCACTGCTGCTGTTTTATTTCTAGGCACATAGCCTGAATAACAACTCATCAGTATCCCTCCTGCCTGCTGCTGTTTTATCTCTAGGCACATAGCCTGATTCACATCTCTTCAATATCCCTCCTCCTTGTTGCTGTTTTGTCTCTAGGCACATAGCCTGAATAACAGCTCATCAGTATCCCTACTCCCTTCTGCTGTTTTATCTCTAGGCACATAGCCTGACTGACAACTCATCAGTATCCCTCCTGCCTGTTGCTGTTTTATCTCTAGGCACATAGCCTGATTAACAACTCATCAGTATCCTGTTGTGAATTCTGCTTTTGGGTTCCCTCCGGTGGTAGTAGGTGGTAATGCAGTTGTCCCTGGGTTGCAGTCCTGGTCAGGTGTGTTACGATCCGGTGACCCTAGAGCCGCATGTGACTATCTCTGGAGTTAGTGGTACCTGTACTGACCGCAATCCTAATACTGACACCGCAACTAAAAGTAGCCGTGGGATGTACCTGACATGGCCTAGACACCTCGACACAGCCGGAGGACTAAATACCCCTAAAGATGGAAATGGGAAATCCTATCTTGCCTCAGAGCAGATTCCCAAAGGATAGGCAGCCCCCCACAAATATTGACTGTGAGTCTAAGAGGAAATACGTACACAGGCAGAAAAGACAGAGTTTAGCAAAAGAGGCACTACTAGCTAAAATAGAAAAGGATAGGACAGAGTACTAAGGCTGGTTTCACACTTCCGTTTTTGTCTGCATGCGTTTTTTTAAAAAAACGCATGTGTGAAAAACGCATGTAAACGCGGTAAAACGCATGCGTTTTTTAGACGCATGCGTTTTTATAGAAAAACACAAGAAAACACAAGAAAACACAAGAAAAAACAAGAAAACCCTAACCCTACCCCTACCCCTAACCCTAACCCTAAACGTGACTGAAATACGTGGCACTGAAATACGTGCAACTGAAATACGTGGTACTTAAATACGTGGCACTCAAATACGTGGCACGTGGCACTTAAATACGTGGCATGTGGCACTTAAATATGTGCCACGTGGCACTTAAATACGTGGCACGTGGCACTTTAATACGTGGCACGTGGCACTTAAATATGTGGCACGTGGCACTTAAATATGTGGCACGTGGCATACGTGGCACTGAAATACGTGATACGTGGCACTTAAATATGTGGCACGTGGCACTTAAATACGTGGCACGTGGCATACGTGGCACTGAAATACGTGGCACGTGGCATACGTGGCACTGAAATACGTGGCACGTGGCATACGTGGCACTGAAATACGTGGCACGTGGCACTTAAATATGTGGCACGTGGCACTTAAATATGTGCCACGTGGCACTTAAATACGTGGCACGTGGCACTGAAATACGTGATACGTGGCACTTAAATACGTGGCAATATGACTGTCAGAAAATGTTCATTAAACGGTTAGGGGTGAGGTTAGGGGTAGAGTTAGGGTTAGGGTTTAGATCCCTTTATCACCTTGATGGTGGTGGGTGGCTTTTCAGTGTGTTTTCTGGTTTTTTTCTATAAAAACGCATGCGTTTTTAGCGCAAACAAACGCATGTGCTTAAAAACGCATGCGTTTACATAGACAGCAATGCATTTTTTTGCCGCGAAAAAACGCATGCGTTTTTTCGCGGCAAAAAAACGCGCAAGAAAATACTGCAGGTAGCATTTTTGAAAATGAACGCATGCAGACAAAAAACGCATGCGTTTGAAACGCGACCAAACGCATGTGCAAAAAAACGCATGCGTTTTCAATGTTAAATATAGGGAAAAAAAACGCATGCGTTTTTTGTGCAAAAAACGCTGCAGACAAAAACGCAAGTGTGAAACCAGCCTAAGCGGTCAGTATTAAAACTCTAGAAAAATCCACAGCAGAATATACTATCTACTACATCTTACTAAAGACATAGGATGCATATCTGCATCTCCAAAGAATCCAGCATGACAGAAAAATCCAAACTAAAGTCTAAGCTGGACAAAAACACAATAGATTGCACTGCACATAAAAGCACACTGCATGCGTGCTACAGAGAACAAAAACAGACACTTATCTTAGATGAAATGACAGCAGGGCAAGTGGAGCCAGAAAGAGATGCAATCCCTCCAAGATACAATGTGTTATGACCCCAATGGCAGAGGGTCTCAGAAATAAATACCAAGTCTGCAAACACAAAAAAACAGCTCATAGGGCAGTGGTAACTGGGCTGACCGTATATCTAATCCTAGCACCACAAATAGCAGCAGCCGGGGAACGTGCCTACGTTGGTTCTAGACGTCTCGCGCCAGCCGGAGAACTAACTAACCCTAGAAGGGAAAAGATAGACCTTTCTTGCCTCCAGAGAAAAGACCCCAAAAGTTGGATACAAGCCCCCAACAAATAATAACGGTGAGGCAAGAAGAAAAGACAAACGTAAGAATGAACTAGGTATTTAGCAAAGAGAGGCCCACTGACTAATAGCAGAATATAGTAAGATGACTTATACGGTCAGCAAAAACCCTATCAAAAATATCCACGCTGGATATTCAAGAACCCCCGAACCGTCTAACGGCCCAGGGGGAGAATACCAGCCCCCTAGAGCTTCCAGCAAAATCAGGAATCACATTTAGTACAAGCTGGACAAAAAATAAGAGCAATACAAATAACCAAAAAACAAGGAAGCAGGACTTAGCTTAATTTTGCAAGAACCAGGACCAGCAGACAGGAGCAAGCAGAAAGGACTGATTACAATGATGCCAGGCACCAGACTGAGAATTCAGGAAGTTCATATAGCAACACCCCTGGACTAATGACCCAGGTGGGTGCCAAACTGAGGAAAGACAATCCCAGAGTCATATCACTAGTGACCACAAGAGGGAGCCAAAAAAGTCTAATTCACAACAGTACCCCCCCTTTAAGGAGGGGTCACCGAACCCTCACCAAGACCACCAGGGCGATCAGGATGAGCAGCGTGAAAGGCACGAACTAAATTGGCCGCATGCACATCAGAGGCAACCACCCAGGAATTATCCTCCTGACCATAGCCCTTCCACTTGACCAGATACTGAAGCCTCCGCCTGGAGAGACGAGAATCCAAGATCTTCTCCACCACGTACTCCAACTCGCCCTCAACCAACACCGGAGCAGGAGGCTCAACAGAAGGAACCACAGGTACAACGTACCGCCGCAACAAAGACCTATGGAACACGTTGTGAATGGCAAACGACACCGGAAGATCCAAGCGAAAGGACACAGGATTAAGGATTTCCAATATCTTGTAAGGACCGATGAAGCGAGGCTTAAATTTAGGAGAGGAGACCTTCATAGGAACAAATCGAGAAGACAGCCATACCAAATCCCCAACACGAAGTCGGGGACCCACACCGCGGCGGCGGTTGGCAAAACGCTGAGCCTTCTCCTGTGACAACTTTAAGTTGTCCACCACATGATTCCAAATCTGCTGCAACCTATCCACCACAGAATCTACCCCAGGACAGTCAGAAGGCTCCACATGTCCCGAGGAAAAACGAGGATGGAAACCAGAGTTGCAGAAAAATGGCGAAACCAAAGTAGCGGAACTAGCCCGATTATTAAGGGCAAACTCAGCCAACGGCAAGAAGGTCACCCAATCATCCTGATCTGCAGAAACAAAACACCTCAAATAAGCCTCCAAAGTCTGATTAGTTCGCTCCGTTTGTCCATTAGTCTGAGGATGAAAGGCAGACGAAAACGACAAATCAATGCCCATCTTAGCACAAAAGGATCGCCAGAACCTGGAAACAAACTGGGATCCTCTGTCAGACACGATATTCTCAGGAATGCTGTGCAAACGAACCACATTCTGATAGAACAAAGGAACCAGATCGGAAGAGGAAGGCAGCTTAGGCAAAGATACCAAATGGACCATCTTGGAAAAGCGATCACATACCACCCAGATGACAGACATGCCCTGAGACACCGGAAGATCTGAAATGAAATCCATGGAAATGTGTGTCCAAGGCCTCTTCAGGACAGGCAAGGGCAAGAGCAACCCGCTGGCACGAGAACAGCAAGGCTTAGCTCGAGCACAAGTCCCACAGGACTGCACAAATGACCGCACATCCCGTGACAAGGAAGGCCACCAAAAGGACCTAGCCACCAAATCTCTGGTGCCAAAAATTCCCGGATGCCCTGCCAACACCGAGGAATGAACCTCGGAAATGACTCTGCTGTTCCACTTATCAGGAACAAACAGTCTGTCAGGTGGACAAGAGTCAGGTCTACCAGCCTGAAATCTCTGCAACACACGTCGCAAATCCGGAGAAATGGCTGACAAGATTACTCCCTCTTTAAGAATACCAACTGGTTCAGCGACTCCAGGAGAGTCAGGCACAAAGCTCCTTGAAAGAGCATCAGCCTTCACATTCTTTGAACCTGGTAAATACGAGACCACAAAGTCAAAACGGGAGAAAAACAATGACCAACGGGCCTGTCTAGGATTCAGGCGTTTAGCAGACTTGAGATACATCAGATTTTTGTGATCAGTCAAGACCACCACACGATGCTTAGCACCCTCGAGCCAATGACGCCACTCCTCAAATGCCCACTTCATGGCCAGCAACTCCCGATTGCCAACATCATAATTCCGCTCAGCAGGCGAAAATTTCCTAGAGAAAAAAGCACATGGTCTCATTACAGAGCAACCAGGGCCTCTCTGCGACAAAACGGCCCCTGCCCCAATCTCAGAAGCATCCACTTCAACCTGAAAGGGAAGTGAGACATCAGGCTGGCACAAAACAGGCGCTGAAGTAAACCGGCGCTTCAACTCTTGGAAAGCCTCCACGGCTGCAGGAGCCCAGTTAGCAACATCAGAACCTTTCTTGGTCATATCCGTCAAAGGTTTAACAACGCTAGAAAAATTAGCGATAAAACGACGGTAGAAGTTAGCAAAGCCCAAGAACTTCTGAAGACTCTTAACTGACGTGGGTTGAGTCCATTCCTACAAGTCTGAATGATTCCATGGCGCTGGCTATTCAAATTGACCGGCGTTTGCGGGAGCGCAAAGCCGCTAATCCTCTTGTGGTGTTGTCTGAACAAACACCTGATTTAATGCAATGTGGTAGAATTCAGACTAGAAATGAACGGAAAAATCATAGACGTCAGAATGGGTTGTGTTTTTACTGTGGTGATTCTACACATGTTATATCAGCATGCTCTAAACGCCTAACAAGGGTTGTTAGTCCTGTCGCCATTGGTAATTTGCAACCTAAATTTATTTTGTCTGTGACTTTAATTTGCTCATTGTCTTCCTACCCTGTTATGGCGTTTGTGGATTCAGGTGCTGCCCTGAGTCTTATGGATCTGTCATTTGCCAAGCGCTGTGGTTTTGTTCTTGAGCCGTTGGTAAATCCTATCCCTCTTAGAGGTATTGATGCTACGCCATTGGCGGAAAATAAACCGCAGTTTTGGACACAGGTAACCATGTGCATGACTCCTGAACATCGGGAGGTGCTTCGTTTTCTTGTTCTGCATAAAATGCATGATTTGGTCGTTTTGGGTCTGCCATGGTTGCAGACCCATAATCCGGTCTTGGATTGGAAGGCAATGTCTGTGTCAAGTTGGGGCTGTCAGGGAATTCATGGTGATTCCCCGCCGGTGTCTATTGCTTCCTCTATTCCTTCGGAAGTTCCTGAGTATTTGTCTGATTTTCAGGATGTATTCAGCGAGTCCAGGTCCAGTGCTCTGCCTCCTCATAGGGACTGTGACTGCGCTATAGATTTGATTCCAGGTAGTAAATTTCCTAAGGGAAGACTATTTAATCTGTCTGTACCTGAGCATACCGCAATGCGTTCGTATATCAAGGAATCTCTGGAGAAGGGGCCTGGCATACTGTTATGACCCCAATGGCAGAGGGTCTCAGAAATAAATACCAAGTCTGCAAACACAAAAAACCAGCTCATAGGGCAGTGGTAACTGGGCTGACCGTATATCTAATCCTAGCACCACAAATAGCAGCAGCCGGGGAACGTGCCTACGTTGGTTCTAGACGTCTCGCGCCAGCCGGAGAACTAACTAACCCTAGAAGGGAAAAGATAGACCTTTCTTGCCTCCAGAGAAAAGACCCCAAAAGTTGGATACAAGCCCCCAACAAATAATAACGGTGAGGTAAGAAGAAAAGACAAACGTAAGAATGAACTAGGTATTTAGCAAAGAGAGGCCCACTGACTAATAGCAGAATATAGTAAGATGACTTATACGGTCAGCAAAAACCCTATCAAAAATATCCACGCTGGATATTCAAGAACCCCCGAACCGTCTAACGGCCCGGGGGGAGAATACCAGCCCCCTAGAGCTTCCAGCAAAATCAGGAATCACATTTAGTACAAGCTGGACAAAAAATAAGAGCAATACAAATAACCAAAAAACAAGGAAGCAGGACTTAGCTTAATTTTGCAAGAACCAGGACCAGCAGACAGGAGCAAACAGAAAGGACTGATTACAATGATGCCAGGCACCAGACTGAGAATTCAGGAAGTTCATATAGCAACACCCCTGGACTAACGACCCAGGTGGGTGCCAAACTGAGGAAAGACAATCCCAGAGTCATATCACTAGTGACCACAAGAGGGAGCCAAAAAAGTCTAATTCACAACAACAATGGACAACTGGCAGGGATTGATGGATCCTAAAAACCTAAATACCTAATAGAACTGCAATCAGCAGAAACACCTGCCCAGATTTCAATCCAGAGACCACTGCACTACCACTAGCAACCACCGGAGGGAGCCCAAGAGCAGAATTCACAACACAGGTGTGTCTGCTGATTGCAGTTCTGACTGGGGTATTTAGGTGTGCAGGATTCATTAGTCCTTGCCAGTTGTCAATTGTTGTTGGGAGGTGTTGGACCTCTGCTTGGTTCCTCCTGCCTTTCTGCCAAATCAGCAAAGATAAGTGTCTGTTTTTTTTTTCTGTGGCACACATGCTGTGTGCTTCATAATTCAGTGCTATTCTTTTGTGTTTTCTTGTCCAGCTTAGATGGTGTCAGTATTTTCTCAGTCTCGTTGGATTCTCTGGGGTTGCAGATATTCATTCCACGTCTTTAGTTAGATTGTGGAATTTTTGGTATTATCTGCGGTGGATATTTTTGGAAGGGTTTTATTACTGACCGCCTAGTATTCTGTCCTATCCTTTCCTATTTAGCTAGAGTGGCCTCTTTTGCTAAATCCTGTTTTCTACCTGCGTGTGTCTTTTCTTCTCCTATTCACAGTCATTATTCGTGGGGGGCTGCCTATCCTTTGGGGTTCTGCTCTGAGGCAAGGTAGTATTCCTATTTCCATCTATAGGGGTATTTAGTCCTCCGGCTGTGTCGAAGTGTCTAGGGTTTGTTAGGCACACCCCACAGCTACTTCTAGTTGCGGTGTTAGTTCAGGATTTGCGGTCAGTACAGGTTCCACCGACTCCAGAGAAAGTTTCATGCGGCTCCAAGGTCACTCGATCATAACAGTACAACTTGCCCATAATGAGTTAAATGCATCTCAGAAGAAGGGAAGAAAGGTGTTGAGCCATTTTTTTTTCTGCAGTCTGCTTTGTCTTTTCTTCCCTCTTTATCTATGGGTGGCTGAGGAGTCTTGTGCCAGCATGGATGTTCAGGAATTACCTTATCGTGTAGACCAGCTTGCTGCTAGGGTACAGGGTATTTCTGATTATATTGTTCAGACTCCTGTTTTAGAGCCGAAGATTCCTACTCCTGATTTGTTTTTTGGTGACAGGTCCAAATTTTTGAGTTTTAAAAACAATTGTAAACTGTTTTTTGCTCTGAGACCGCGATCCTCCGGTGATTCCATTCAGCAGGTTAAAATTGTCATCTCCCTGCTGCGTGGCGATCCACAGGATTGGGCATTTTCCCTGGAATCTGGGAATCCGGTCTTGCTTAATGTAGACTCCTTTTTTCAGGCTTTAGGATTATTATATGATGAACCGAATTCTGTGGATCAAGCGGAGAAGACCTTGTTGGGCCTGTCTCAGGGTCAAGAGGCGGCAGAATTGTATTGTCAGAAATTTAGAAAATGGTCTGTATTGACTAAATGGAATGATGATGCTTTGGCGGCAATTTTCAGAAAGGGTCTTTCTGAATCAGTTAAAGATGTTATGGTGGGGTTTCCCACGCCTTCCGGTCTGAGTGATTCTATGTCTCTGGCCATTCAAATTGATCGGCGCTTGCGGGAGCGTCGAACTGTGCGCACTGTGGCGTCGTCCTTAGAGCAAAGTCCTGAGCCAATGCAGTGTGATAGGATTTTGTCTAGAACGGAACGACAAGGATTCAGACGTCAGAATAGGCTGTGTTATTATTGTGGCGATGCTTCTTATGTCATTTCAGTCTGCCCTAAGCGGACAAAAAGGATCGCTAGTTCATTTACCATCAGTACAGTACAACCTAAATTTCTGTTATCGGTGTCCTTGATCTGCTCATTGTCATCATTTTCTGTCATGGCGTTTGTGGATTCAGGCGCCGCCTTGAACACTTAATGGATTTTGAGTTTGCCAGGCGTTGTGGTTTTCCCTTGCAGTCTTTGCAGAACCCTATTCCTTTAAGGGGGATTGATGCTACACCTTTGGCTAAAAATAAGCCCCAGTTTTGGACACAGGTGACCATGCACCTGGCGGCAGCCCATCTGGAAGATTGTCGATTTCTGGTGTTGCATAATTTGCATGATGTTATCGTGCTGGGTTTTCCGTGGTTGCAGGTACATAATCCTGTGTTGGATTGGAGGTCTATGTCTGTGACTAGTTGGGGTTGTCAGGGGGTTCATAATGATGTTCCTTTGATGTCAATCTCCTCTTCTTCCTCTTCTGAAATTCCAGAATTTTTCTCTGATTTTCAGGATGTATTCGATGAGCCCAAGTCCAGTTCCCTTCCACCGCACAGGGACTGTGATTGTGTGATTGACTTGATTCCAGGCAGTAAGTTTCCTAAGGGCCGACTTTTCAACCTGTCTGTGCCTGAACATACCGCCATGCGGAGTTATGTTAAGGAGTCTTTGGAGAAAGGGCATATTTGGCCATCTTCTTCACCGTTGGGAGCAGGTTTTTTTTTTTGTTGCTAAGAAGGATGGCTCCTTGAGACCTTGTATTGATTATCGCCTCTTGAATAAGATCACGGTCAAGTTTCAATACCCTTTACCTTTGCTTTCCGATTTGTTTGCTAGGATTAAGGGGGCTAGTTGGTTTACGAAGATTGACCTTCGGGGGGCATATAATCTTGTTCGTATTAAGCAGGGTGATGAATGGAAAACTGCGTTTAATACGCCCGAAGGCCATTTTGAATACCTTGTGATGCCATTCGGGATCACTAATGCTCCATCTGTTTTTCAATCCTTCATGCATGATATCTTCCGGACTTATATTGATAAATTCTTGATTGTATATTTGGACGATATTTAGATTTTTTTCCGATGATTGGGAGTCTCATGTGGAACAGGTCAGGATGGTATTTCAGATCCTTCGTGACAATGCTTTGTTTGTGAAGGGGTCTAAGTGTCTCTTTTGGGGTGCAGAAAGTTTCTTTTTTGGGCTTTATTTTTTCTCCCTCATCTATGGAGATGGATCCGGTTAAGGTTCAGGCCATTCATGATTGCATTCAACCCACATCCGTGAAGAGCCTTCAGAAATTTTTGGGTTTTGCAAATTTTTATCGCCGTTTCATTGCTAACTTTTCCAGCGTGGTTAAACCCTTGACCGATTTGACGAAGAAAGGCGCTGATGTGGCGAATTGGTCCCCTGCGGCTGTCTCTGCCTTTCAGGAGCTTAAACGCCGATTTACTTCTGCTCCGGTGTTGCGCCAACTGGATGTTTCTCTTCCGTTTCAGGTTGAGATTGACGCTTCTGAGATTGGGGCAGGGGCCGTTTTGTCTCAGAGGGATTCTGTAGGTTCCTTGATGAAACCGTGTGCCTTCTTCTCCCGCAAGTTTTCACCTGCGGAACGCAATTATGATGTCGGCAATCGGGAGTTGTTGGCTATGAAGCGGGCGTTTGAGGAGTGGCGACATTGGCTTGAGGGAGCTAAGCACCGTATTGTGGTCCTGACCGATCATAAGAATCTGATTTACCTCGAGTCTGCTAAACGGCTGAGTCCTAGATAGGCTCGATGGTCCTTGTTTTTTTCCCGTTTTGATTTCGTGGTTTCGTATCTTCCGGGTTCTAAGAATATTGAGGCTGATGCCCTTTCTAGGAGTTTTTTGCCTGATTCTCCTGAGGTCCTTGAACCGGTCGGCATTCTGAAAGAAGGGGTCGTCCTTTCTGCCATTTCCCCTGATTTACGGCGGGTTCTTCAAGAATTTCAGGCTGATAGACCTGACCGCTGTCCTGTGGGGAAATTGTTTGTTCCTGACAGATGGACTAGTAGAGTGATTTCTGAGGTTCACTGTTCTGTGTTGGCTGGTCATCCTGGTATTGTTGGTACCAGAGATTTGGTTGGTAGGTCCTTTTGGTGGCCTTCTTTGTCACGTGATGTGCGTTCTTTTGTGCAGTCCTGTGGGACTTGTGCGCGGGCCAAGCCTTGTTGTTCCTGTGCTAGTGGGTTACTTTTGCCATTGCCGGTCCCTGAGAGGTCCTGGACGCATATTTCTATGGATTTTATTTCTGATCTTCCGGTTTCCCAGAGGATGTCGGTTATCTGGTTTGTTTGTGACCGGTTTTCTAAGATGGTTCATTTGGTGCCTTTGCCTAAATTGCCTTCCTCTTCAGAGTTGGTTCTGTTGTTTTTTCAGCATGTGGTTCGTTTGCATGGTATTCCGGAGAATATTGTGTCCGACAGAGGTTCCCAGTTTGTTTCTAGGTTTTGGCGGGCCTTTTGTGCTAGGCTGGGCATTGATTTGTCTTTTTCTTCTGCATTTCATCCTCAGACAAATGGCCAGACCGAGCGAACTAATCAGACTTTGGAGACTTATTTGAGATGCTTTGTGTCTGCTGATCAGGATGATTGGGTGGCCTTTTTGCCATTGGCCGAGTTTGCCCTTAATAATCGGGCTAGTTCGGCTACTTTGGTTTCGCCTTTTTTTTGTAATTTTGGTTTTCATCCTCGTTTTTCTTCTGGGCAGGTTGAGCCTTCTGACTGTCCTGGTGTGGATTCTGTGGTTGACAGGTTGCAGCAGATTTGGGCTCATGTGGTGGACAATTTGGTGTTGTCTCAGGAGGAGGCTCAACGTTTTGCTAACCGTCGTCGGTGTGTTGGTTCCCGGCTTCGGGTTGGGGATCTGGTTTGGTTGTCTTCCCGTCATGTTCCTATGAAGGTTTCTTCCCCTAAGTTTAAGCCTCGGTTTATTGGTCCTTATAGGATTTCTGGGATTATTAATCCGATGTCTTTTCGATTGGCGCTTCCGGCCTCTTTTGCTATCCATAATGTCTTCCATAGATCTTTATTGCGGAAATATGTGGTGCCCGTTGTTCCCTCTGTTGATCCTCCGGCCCCTGTGTTGGTTGATGGGGAGTTGGAGTATGTGGTTGAGAAGATTTTGGATTCTCGTTTTTCGAGGCGGAGGCTTCAGTACCTTGTCAAATGGAAGGGTTATGGCCAGGAGGATAATTCTTGGGTTTTTGTTTCTGATGTCCATGCTGCTGATTTGGTCCGTGCTTTTCATCTGGCTCGTCCTGATCGGCCTGGGGGCGCTGGTGAGCGTTCGGTGACCCCTCCTCAAGGGGGTGGGGTACTGTTGTGAATTCTGCTTTTGGGTTCCCTCCGGTGGTAGTAGGTGGTAATGCAGTTGTCCCTGGGTTGCAGTCCTGGTCAGGTGTGTCTGCTGATTGCAGTTCTGACAGGGGTATTTAGGTGTGCAGGATTCATTAGTCCTTGCCAGTTGTCAATTGTTGTTGGGAGGTGTTGGACCTCTGCTTGGTTCCTCCTGCCTTTCTGCCAAATCAGCAAAGATAAGTGTCTGGTTTTTTTTTTGTGGCACACATGCTGTGTGCTTCATAATTCAGTGCTATTCTTTTGTGTTTTCTTGTCCAGCGTAGATGGTGTCAGTATTTTCTCAGTCTCGTTGGATTCTCTGGGGTTGCAGATATTCGTTCCACGTCTTTAGTTAGATTGTGGAATTTTTTGTATTATCTGCGGTGGATATTTTTGGAAGGGTTTTATTACTGACCGCCTAGTATTCTGTCCTATCCTTTCCTATTTAGCTAGAGTGGCCTCTTTTGCTAAATCCTGTTTTCTACCTGCGTGTGTCTTTTCTTCTCCTACTCACAGTCATTATTCGTGGGGGGCTGCCTATCCTTTGGGGTTCTGCTCTGAGGCAAGGTAGTATTCCTATTTCCATCTATAGGGGTATTTAGTCCTCCGGCTGTGTCGAGGTGTCTAGTGTTTGTTAGGCTCACCCCACGGCTACTTCTAGTTGCGGTGTTAGTTCATGATTTGCGGTCAGTACAGGTTCCACCGACTCCAGAGAAAGTTTCATACGGCTCCAAGGTCACCGGATCATAACAGTATCCCTCCTCCCTGCTGCTGTTTTATCTGTAGGCACATAGCCTGGTTGACATCTCTTCAGTGTCCCTCCTCTTCTGCTGAGCTCTCTCACTGTCCAGTACAACCTGCAGGTATCAGTTAGGCTGGGATATTGGGCATAGTCTTAAAACACTTGGACTCATGAGCTCCCTCAAGGTGAACTCACAAAATGCTCATTTAACCTAAGGATTATACATCTATTCTGATATGGATTTTCAAAGTAAGTATACCAGTCTGATCAGGTCTAAGAGATCTATTTGATAAATGTATGCAGTTTGTATTGTGAAATCTGGTGACAGATTCACGTAAAATAAATAAATTACATCTTTCAGTTTGAGTTTATGATGACAGTGGTATAATGCTCTCATATAAACATCGCTGCAAAAAAAAATATTGAAAATAAATAACGTTGTTTTTGCCCATGCGATTAGCATCAGAGAAAAAATGTGCATGCAGCAAATAGCAGTGGGCCAGAGTAGCAAAGTATTATGTATTTTCTTTGTATTGGCACCCTGGAGACAATTACACTCCGTACCAATCAATCCTGTGCCCGTCAGCTATTTCAGCCTGCAGTGCGTGTCCTGACGCTGCCTGTGTCTCAAACACTTGAGCTAGACTGCTACAACAATGTCTGCCGCACAGTCACACTTTGTTCCAGCACTGATACTTCTTTGTATGTGAGAACACAGATGTTCGTATATAAAACGTAATGTACAAAAAAAAAAAGGACTAAATAAATTAGTAGCAAAGACGGTATTCACGTTTAAAGGATGTATTAACCCCTTCATACCCGGGGTCGTTTCTATTTTTGCTCTTTCATTGTTTTCCTTTTCTTCTTCCAAGAGCCATAACTTTTATTCTTATTTGTCCAAAGACATATGACGGCTTGTGTTTTTTTTGCTGGACCAGCTGTAGTTTTGAATTACACCAAACATTTTGCCATATAATGTGCATGAAAATGAGAACACTAATTTCTAGGTGAAAAAAAACAGCAATTCTGCCAATAATTTTTTTAGGGTTTTCTTTTATGGCGTTCATTTTGCAGTAGAAATGACCTGATAATATGATTTTTCAAGTCAGTATGAGTAAGGCGATACCAAAACTTAAAAGGGCTTGTCCCGTCAAAACAGATAAGTTTGCTGTCACCTCTGTGTGACTGCAGACTTATGAATCCCCCCAGTGCAGGCACTGTACGCTGCAAGGATTTACCGGTTTCTGACCCGGGACCGGAGGGTATTTATGAGTTATAGATACGCCTGGCTAGTGAGCGTGGTCTCGATTCCATACAGTTGTTTGGAAAAAGGCCCTATTGTCCTATTCGACCACTGGCCAGCTGCGTCACAAGAAGTGTATGGAGTGAGCCATGTATAACTCATACATACCCTATGGTCCCGGGTCTAAAACCGGCGAATCCCCACAGCACACAGTGCGTTCTCTGGGGAAATTCATAAGTCTGCAGTCACACAGAGGGTGACTCAGTGTGACAGTTTGTGTTTGATCGGCAGTCATTTCCAAGCCTGTTTACACAGGCAGACCACGATCTGAATGATACGTAATAGATCGTTCAGTGTGCATAAACTTCCATTGTTCTCGGCAGCACAAAGTTCAGCTTACACAGGATCATGTGCAGCTGAGAATGATGCTCTTTTGGGCACACCAAAAGATATTTTCACCCGACGAACAAGTGTTTTGATCGGCAGCCTGTTTAGACTCTAGGATTATTGTGAACACTTGATCATAATAATTGCGCAGTATAAATACCCCTTTTACCTCTTCAGAGCTACTGCAATCACGGGTTCATGGAAAACATACGGAGGAGACACAAAGTCCAAGCCTTTCTAGTCTTTCTGTCATGGCTAGTTGTCACAGAAAAACTTTTCCTTTCAGTTCCAGTCATGCACTTGCAGCTTCCTGATGCCCCTCTTACCCTCAGGTCAGTCAGGGAACTGCACCCAGGATAAGTAGTCACTGGAAAGGCTGCCCTGTCACGTGCTGGTTATCAGGGCACTCCGCAGTGAGGGCAGAATATATATCCCCAGTCCCAGGCCAGGAGTAGATATATAAACCTCCGGTCTGTCACTGCCAGGATCCCCCAATAACACCAGAACACTATGCTGTCACCAGTTCCTTGTTAGATATAATCTGGTCTGTAAACAAGCCTATATCAGGTCAGAAACCAATCCCAGGTAGCATGAATTTGCAAGGAGCACGTGTCGGTTTGATCACAGAGCAAAAAGAACAAAGCTAGCAAATTTATAAGCTTGCTCCGGAAAAAATCAGCAGTGTTTACAAAAATACAAAAGATATTACAAAAGAGACAAAATACAATTATGTACAAGCAGTTATGAAATAAAAGGGATAAAGGTGCGAAACTTACTAAATCTCAGTCATAGGTATGATGTGTCGATAAAGGGAAAGAGAGTTCCCAAAGAAATTATTCAGCACCCCAGCATGGTGTCTAGCTGCTGTCTCTCCGGCTCTGAATGCCTCCCAAAATTGACATTGCTTTTTTATAGTTCGGCCATAAACTTACACCTATTTTGGAAAGTTATCAAAAACTCCTTTTTTCCACATCTTTGGCCCGGAAGCTCACAGGCCAACGATATTGGCATTATTTTTACTCCTGTGATTTACCATTCTTTAGAGTCCAAACATGGTATGTCTGTGATTTACTTGTTGGCAGAAATTCATTTCCCAGGTTTCCAAAAGCCCTAAATGCCGCAATATACTGCCATGGGTAGCCCTAATTGCCCAGATTCCGGAAATCTAATTTTCATGTTTCTGGGATTAAAGTGTGTTATTGAACTTTGACTTTAAGTGTTATGTCTAGGAAACAAAGAGATTCTTGGCAGGGAAACACAATTAACTCTGCTAGCTGGCAGGCCACAAAAACTCACATTCCAATGACCATTTGCCTGAAGGGAGGGTGGAGTAGAAATTCACAAAAAGAGAGAAAAGCTGCATGTGAGACCTGTTTCCTCAGAAACCAGGTGGGAGGAGTAGCAGGACAGCTCTGGCTGTGTAACCCGTACAATTGAAAATAATTCATATTTTCCTGACACTAGTAAAACCAAGCATCTATCTTTGCCGCCACTCAATGGAGGATTGGCTGCTCAACTACTTCTTTTGCAACTCGCATGTACATTTTGTAACCTGAACCATCCAACACTTTTACCATTTCACCATTCTATTTCATTAAAGTAGAGCCCTTTCTTGCAGAAAAAAATACATAGTCACCTACCAGACCTGCCCAGCTTTCTCTTTTTTTTTTAATTAAAGCAGTAATGCAAACAAGGAAATAATATGATAATGCGCTCATAAAATAACCCTTTTAATGAAAGGGAAGTAGGGATCAATACAAATTCTGCAGTAATTGCAATTTCCTGGCCTTCTAGTATAAAGTCTAATTCCTACAAATGTTAAATATAGCACTTGTAAAGCTGGCCAGTAACTCCGTAGAGAAAGGAAGTTGTGTCAGGCCCCATCTCCTGTAGATGACACGCTGACTTCCCGCTTGTTGCGTTTTCAGTCTTATGTAACATGCAAATTCTATTTAAAATGTGTCCTCTGCGAAATGCAGCAGCTCCACAATGTGAGCCCGACACTTCCACACCTGGGAACTGTGACTGGTGAAAGGGCAGGCAGAGTTTACAGGCAGCACGTCTGCATTTACCCTGTGTACACATTGGTGGATCGATTGTGGTAACACTGGTCAGCAAAGATATAATGGCATTTAATTACCGTATACTGTTCTGCCTATGCAAGGCTGGGTAAGTGAGAGTGCAAATGGGAAAACTGCCTAGGAATGTCGGCCTCCTTGCTCTCATTAGCCCTTTATGTACAATCCTAGGCAGGGGCAGATGCTGACATCTTGGACCCCTGTGCATGGAAATGTGTTTGGAACCCCTCCTTTTATGGCAACCAAGTGACAGATATATATATTTATTACATATTCTCATCTTGTTATATATAGTATTGTCCCTTTTTACAAAGTGCCCTGTCTATTTATGTACAGCACCGTTCCTTACATGTCGGATTCTTTTGTTATTTTTGTTATTTATTGCGTCCAGTCTTTATTATATAGTGTCCTCTTTTGTTAGATATAAACTGAAATGATGGCTGATGGAGCATGGTAAAACTTCTTTACTGATGGAAACAACTGATGGACTGTTCTTCTGGTCAGGTGCTGCTCCATCGGCAGTCATTTTATATCTAACAAGAGAGGGCTCTGTGTAATATAGAGAGAGGGCTGTGATTAACAAAAATAATGAGAATACGCTATGTATGGGATGGTGCTACTGCATAGATAACAAGACATAATGCTGTTTAATAATGTGACAGCACTGTACATAACAACAGAGGATGCTAAGTATTAAGTGATCACCCCATACCTAGCTAGAGAACTAGAGAAGATGGTACGTAATAAGTGATGCCCATTCTAGTAATAATAACTCCCATACTGGGATAATGTCAACCAACCAGGCCTCCTTCTTGGAGTAATTTTCTCAACCCTGGCCCTCTTTCTAGTATAATGTCACAAATCCTGGTCCCCTTATTGGTATAATGCCCCTTCCTAGTATAATGTCCCCATCCTGGTTCCCATCCTGGTATAATGAACCCTATCCTAGTATAATGTGCCCTACCCTGGTATGTTGTAATGTAACCTATCCTGCTCCCCTTCCTTTGATAATGTGCTCCATTCTGGTATAATGCGCCCCATCCTGGTCGCCTTCCTTTGATAATGTGCCCATCCTGGTCAATTTCCTGGTATAATGTGCTCCATCCTAGTCCATTTCCTGATATAATATCATGCCCCATCCTGGTCCATTTTTTTGTATATTGAGGCCCATCCTGGTCCTATTCCTTTGATAATGTGCCTCACCTTTGTTCATTTCATGGTATAATGTGCCCCATTCTGGTCCCCTTCCTTTTATATTGTTCCCCTTTCTGGTATAATGTGCCCCATCCTGGTTCACTTCTTTTTAGAATGTGCCCCATCTTGGACATTTTCTGGTATAATATGCTCAATCCTGGTCCATTTCCTGGTATAATGTGCACCATCCTGGTCAATTTCCTGGTTTAATGTGCCTTATCCTGGTATAATGTGCCCTGTTCTGGCTCCTTTCCTGGGATAATGTGCACCATTCTAGTCCATTTCCTGATATAATGTGCCTCAATCTGGTCCACTTCCTTTGATAGTGTTCCTCAGCTTGGTATAATGTTCCCCATTCTGGTCCCTTTCCTGGGATAATGTGCACCATCCTGGTCCATTTACTGTTATAATGTGCCCCATCCTGTTCCTTTCCTGGTATAACATGGTCCATTTCCTGGAATAATGTGCCCCATCCTGGTCCACTTCTTTTGATAATGTCCCTCATCTTGGCCATTTTCTGGTATAATTTGCCACATACTGATCCATTTCCTGGTACAATGTGCCCTATCCTGGTCCATTTCCTAGTGTAACATACCCCATCCTGGTCCCTTTCCTTTGATATTGTGCCCCATCCTTGTAAAATGTTCCCTTTCCTGGTCCCATTTCTGGGATAATGTGCACAATCTTGGTTCCCTTCCTGTGATAATGTACCCCATTCTGATCCCCTTCATTTGATAATATGCCCCATCCTGTTCCCCATTATGATCCATTTCCTGGTATAATGTGCCTAATCCTGGTTCATTTAATGGTATAATGTGCTCTATTCCACTTCATTTCTTGGTATAATGTGCCCCATCCTGCTCCCCGTCCTTTGATAATGTGCTCATATTGGTCTTCTTCCTTTGAAAGTGTGCCCCACAATTTCCTGTTATGATATGCCCCAACCTGCACCACTTCTTGATATAATGTGTCCCATCCTGGACCGCTTCCTTGATAGTGTGCCCCATTTTGGTATAATGTGCTCCTTTCTTGTCCCCTTCCTGGGATACTGTGTACCATCTTTGTCCATTTCCTTAGATAATGTGCCCCATCCTGATCCATTTCCTGGTATAATGTGCCCTATTCTGCTCCCCTTCCCTTTATAATGTGTCCCATATTGTTATAATACGTTCCATCCTGGCCCCTTTCTTCTGATAACGTGCCCCATGCTGGTCCATTTCCTGGTATAATTTGGCCCATCCTGGTGCCATTCCTCTTACAATGTGCCCCATCCTGGTCAATTTCCTGGAATAACGAGCCCTAATCTGGTCCTCTTCTTTTGATAATGTGCCCCTTCCTGGTTCCCTTCCTTTGATAAAGTGCCCCATCCTGATCCATTTCCTGGTATAATGTGTCCCATCCTGGTCTGCTTCCTTGATAGTGTTCCCCATCCTGGTATAATGTGCCCCATTCTGGTTACCTTCTTGGAATAATGTGCACTATCTTGCTCCATTTCCTTGAATAATGTGCACTATCTTGCTCCCCTTCCCTTAATAATGTGTCCCGTATTGTTATAATGTGGCCTGTTATGATCTGGTGACCTTGGAGTCGCATGAAAACTTTCTCTGGAGTCGGTGGAACCTGTACTGACCGCAAATCCTGAACTAACACCGCAACTAGAAGTAGCCGTGGGGTGTTCCATAACAAACCCTAGACATCTCGACACAGCCGGAGGACTAAATACCCCTATAGATGGAAATAGGAATGCTATCTTGCCTCAGAGCAGACCCCTAAAGGATAGGCAGCCCCCCACGAATAATGACTGGGAGTAGGAGAAGAATAGACACACGCAGGTAGAAAACAGGATTTAGCAAAAGAGGCCACTCTAGCTAAATAGGAAAGGATAGGACAGATTACTAGGCGGTCAGTATTAAAACCCTTCCAAAAATATCCACAACAGATAATACAAAAAGTTCCACAATCTAACTAAAGACATGGAATGTATATCTGCACTCCAGAGAATCCAACAAGACTGAGAAAATACTGACACAATCTAAGCTGGACAAGAAAACAGAAAGAATAACACTGAATTTTGAAGCACACAGCATGTGTGCCACAGGAAAAAAAACCCAGACACTTATCTTTGCTGATTTGGCAGAAAGGCAGGAGGAACCAGGCAGAGGTCCTACACCTCCCAACAACAATTGACAACTGGCAAGGACTAATGAATCCTGCACCCCTAAATACCCCAGTCAGAACTGCAATCAGCAGACACACCTGACCAGGACTGCAACCCAGGGACAACTGCATTACCACCTAGTACCACCGGAGGGAACCCAAAAGCAGAATTCACAACAGTACCCTCCCCTTGAGGAGGGGTCACCGAACCCTCACCAGCGCCCCCAGGCCGATCAGGACGAGCCAGATAAAAGGCACGGACCAGATCAGCAGCATGGACATCAGAAGCAAAAACCCAAGAATTATCCTCCTGGCCATAACCCTTCCATTTGACAAGGTACTGAAGCCTCCGCCTCGAAAAACGAGAATCCAAAAATCTTCTCAACCACATACTCCAACTCCCCATCAACCAAAACAGGGGCCGGAGGATCAACAGAGGGAACAACGGGCACCACATATTTCCGCAATAAAGATCTATGGAAGACATTATGGATAGCAAAAGAGGCCGGAAGCGCCAATCGAAAAGACACCGGATTAGTAATCTCAGAAATCCTATAAGGACCAATAAACCGAGGCTTAAACTTAGGGGAAGAGACCTTCATAGGAACATGACAGGAAGACAACCAAACCAAATCCCCAACCCGAAGCCGGGAACCAACACACCGATGACGGTTAGTAAAACGTTGAGCCTCCTCCTGAGACAACACCAAATTGTCCACCACATGAGCCCAAATCTGCTGCAACCTGTCAACCACAGAATCCACACCAGGACAGTCAGAAGGCTCAACCTGCCCAGAAGAAAAACGAGGATAAAAACCAAAATTACAAAAAAAAGGCGAAACCAAAGTAGCCGAACTAGCCCGATTATTAAGGGCAAACTCGGCCAATGGCAAAAAGGCCACCCAATCATCCTGATCTGCAGACACAAAGCATCTCAAATAAGTCTCCAAAGTCTGATTAGTTCGCTCGGTCTGGCCATTTGTCTGAGGATGAAATGCAGAAGAAAAAGACAAATCAATGCCCAGCCTAGCACAAAAGGCCCGCCAAAACCTAGAAACAAACTGGGAACCTCTGTCGGACACAATATTCTCCGGAATACCATGCAAACGAACCACATGCTGAAAAAACAACGGAACCAACTCTGAAGAGGAAGGCAATTTAGGCAAAGGCACCAAATGAACCATCTTAGAAAACTGGTCACAAACAACCCAGATAACCGACATCCTCTGGGAAACCGGAAGATCAGAAATAAAATCCATAGAAATATGCGTCCAGGGCCTCTCAGGGACCGGCAATGGCAAAAGTAACCCACTAGCACGGGAACAACAAGGCTTGGCCCGCGCACAAGTCCCACAGGACTGCACAAAAGAACGCACATCACGTGACAATGAAGGCCACCAAAAGGACCTACCAACCAAATCTCTGGTACCAAAAATACCAGGATGACCAGCCAACACAGAACAGTGAACCTCAGAAATCACTCTACTAGTCCATCTGTCAGGAACAAACAATTTCTCCACAGGACAGCGATCAGGTCTATCAGCCTGAAATTCCTGAAGAACCCGCCGTAAATCAGGGGAAATGGCAAAAAGGACCACCCCTTCTTTCAGAATGCCGACCGGTTCAAGGACCTCAGGAGAATCAGGCAAAAAACTCCTAGAAAGAGCATCAGCCTTAATATTCTTAGAACCCGGAAGATACGAAACCACGAAATCAAAACGGGAAAAAAACAAGGACCATCGAGCCTATCTAGGACTCAGCCGTTTAGCAGACTCGAGGTAAATCAGATTCTTATGATCGGTCAGGACCACAATACGGTGCTTAGCTCCCTCAAGCCAATGTCGCCACTCCTCAAACGCCCACTTCATAGCCAACAACTCCCGATTGCCGACATCATAATTGCGTTCAGCAGGCGAAAACTTGCAGGAGAAGAAGGCACACGGTTTCATCAAAGAACCAACAGAATCCCTCTGAGACAAAACGGCCCCTGCCCCAATCTCAGAAGCATCAATCTCAACCTGAAACGGAAGAGAAACATCTGGTTGGCGCAACACCGGAGCAGAAGTAAATCGGCGTTTAAGCTCCTGAAAGGCAGAGACAGCAGCAGAGGACCAATTCGCCACATCAGCGCCTTTTTTCGTCAATTCAGTCAAGGGTTTAACCACGCTGGAGAAGTTAGCAATGAACCGGCGATAAAAATTTGCAAAACCCCAAAATTTCTGAAGGCTCATCACGGATGTGGGTTGAATCCTATCATGAATGGCCTGAACCTTAACCGGATCCATCTCCATAGATGAGGGAGAAAAAATAAAGCCCAAAAAAGAAACCTTCTGCACCCCAAAGAGACACTTAGACCCCTTCACAAACAAAGCATTGTCACGAAGGATCTGAAATACCATCCTGACCTGTTCCACATGAGACTTCCAATCATCGGAAAAAATCAAAATATCGTCCAAATATACAATCAAGAATTTATCAATATAAGTCCGGAAGATAGACACAGCCGGAGGACTAAATACCCCTATAGATGGAAATAGGAATGCTATCTTGCCTCAGAGCAGACCCCCAAAGGATAGGCAGCCCCCCACGAATAATGACTGGGAATAGGAGAAGAATAGACACACGCAGGTAGAAAACAGAATTTAGCAAAAGAGGCCACTCTAGCTAAATAGGAAAGATAGGACAGAATACTAAGCGGTCAGTATTAAAACCCTAAAAATATCCACAACAGATAATACAAAAAGTTCCACAATCTAACTAAAGACATGGAATGTATATCTGCACTCCAGAGAATCCAACAAGACTGAGAAAATACTGACACAATCTAAGCTGGACAAGAAAACAGAAAGAATAACACTGAATTGTGAAGCACACAGCATGTGTGCCACAGGAAAAAAAAACCAGACACTTATCTTTGCTGATTTGGCAGAAAGGCAGGAGGAACCAGGCAGAGGTCCTACACCTCCCAACAACAATTGACAACTGGCAAGGACTAATGAATCCTGCACCCCTAAATACCCCAGTCAGAACTGCAATCAGCAGACACACCTGACCAGGACTGCAACCCAGGGACAACTGCATTACCACCTACTGCCACCGGAGGGAACCCAAAAGCAGAATTCACAACAGTGGCCCTTCCTGGTCCCTTTCCTCTTACAATGTGGTCCATCCTGGTCCATGTCCTGGAATAATGAGCCCTAACCTGGTCTCCTTCTTTTGATAATGTGCCCCATCCTGGTTCCCTTCCTTGATCATTTGCGCCATCCTGGTCCATTTCCTGGTATGATTTGCCACATCCTGGTCCCCTTCCTTTAATAACGTGCCCATCCTTCTATAATATGCCCCATTCTGGTCCCCTTCTTGGGATGATTTGTACCATCCTGGTCTATTTTCTCCTATAAAGTGCCCTATCTTGGTCCCATTCCTTGGATAATGTGCCCCATATTGTTATAATATGCCCCATCCTGGTCCTCTTCCTTTGATAATGTGCCCCATCCTGGTCCATTTCTGGTATAATGTGGCCCATCCTGGTCCAATTCCTGGTAAAATGTGCTCCATCCTGGTCCATTTCCTTATATAATGTGACCATCCTGCTTAGCTTCCAGGTGTCCGCCGAGAAGAAAAGAGGAAGTTCCCGGCCGGACACCTGGATTTAACCCCTGTAGGAGTGGCCGTAGGACCCCTCCCCTCCAGTGACCACTGGCCGGCCAGGGGTCTCCTAATTAGTGCATCACTAAGGGGGAGTGATGCCAGGGGGGAACTGGCACTGACATCATTTTACTGATGCTTTCTCTGTGTGCTCCCCAGTCAGAGACGCGCACCTTATTCAGTACCGCGTTTGCCATTCCTGGGAAAATGTGACTTATCCTGGTCCTTTTCCTGGTATAATGTAAGCCATCCTGGTCTTTTTCCTTTGATGATGAGCTCCATTCTCGTAAAATGTGCCCTATCCTGGTCCCCTTCTATTAAAAATGTGCCCGTCTTGGCCATTTCAAGATATAATGTGGCCCATACTGTTCCATTTCCTGGTCCCATTCCTTTGATAATGTGCCCTATATTGTTATATTGTGACCCATCCTGGTCCCTTTCCTTTGATAATGTTCCCCAGCCTGGTTCCCCAGCCTGGTATTGTATAATGTGCTCCATTTTGATCTATTTTCTAGTATAATGTGTTCCATTCTGCTCCCCTTCCTTTGATAATGTGCCCCATTCTAGTATAAAGTGCCCCATTCTGGTCCACTTATTTTGAAAATATTCCCCATCCTGGTCCATTTCCTGGAATAATGTGCTCATCCTGGTCCATTTCCTGGCATAATGTACCACTTCCTAGTACCCTTTCTCTGATATTGTGCCCCATTCTGGAACAATGTTCCCTATTCTGGTCCCTTTACAGGGATAATGTGCACAATCCTGGTCCAGTTCCTGGGATAATGTGCCCCATACTCGTGCTTTGTTAGAAAAATGTGCCCCATTCTGCTCCTCTTCCTTTCATAAAGCACTCCACTTCCTGGTCTAATATGCCCCATCCTCCTCTATTTCCTGGTATAAAATGTGCCTCATCCTGGTCCATTTCCTGGTATAGTGTCATCCTGGTCAATTTCCTGGAATAATGAGCCCCAACCTGGTCTCCTTCTTTTGATAATGTGCCCCATCCTGGTTCCCTTCCTTGATCATTTGCGCCATCCTGGTTCATTTTCTGGTATAACGTGCCATATTTTGGTCTACTTCCTTTGATAAGGTGCCCCACCCTGATCTATTTCCTGGTATAATGTGCCCCATCCTGGTCCATTTCCTGGTATGATTTGCCACATCCTGGTCTCCTTCCTTTAATAACGTGCCCATCCTTGTATAATATGCCCCATTCTGGTCCCCTTCTTGGGATGATTTGTACCATCCTGGTCTATTTTCTCCTATAAAGTGCCCTATCTTGGTCCCATTCCTTGGATAATGTGCCCCATATTGTTATAATATGCCCCATCCTGGTCCTCTTCCTTTGATAATGTGCCCCATCCTGGTCCATTTCTGGTATAATGTGGCCCATCCTGGTCCAATTCCTGGTAAAATGTGCTCCATCCTGGTCCATTTCCTTGTATAATGTGACCATCCTGCTTACCTTCCTTTGATAATATGCCCCATATTTTAATAATGTGCCCCATCTTTGTACCCTTCTTTTGATGAAGTGCCCCATCCTGGTAAATTTTCTGGTATAATCTGCCCCATTTTGGTCCATTTCCTGGTATAATGTCACCCATCCTGGCCCATTTCCTGGTATAATGTGCCCCATTCTGGTCCCCTTCCTGGGATAATACGCAGCATCCTAATCCCATTCCTGGGAAAATGTGACTTATCTTGGTCCTTTTCCTGGTATAATGTAAGCCATCCTGGTCTTTTTCCTTTGATGATGAGCTCCATTCTCGTAAAATGTGCCCTATCCTGGTCCCCTTCTATTAAAAATTTGCCCTTCTTGGCCATTTCAAGATATAATGTGGCCCATACTGTTCCATTTCCTGGTCCCATTCCTTTGATAATGTGCCTTATATTGTTATAATGTGACCCATCCTGGTCCCTTTCCTTTGATAATGTTCCCCAGCCTGGTTCCCCTGCCTGGTATTGTATAATGTGCTCCATTTAGATCTATTTTCTAGTATAATGTGTTCCATTCTGCTCCCCTTCCTTTGATAATGTGCCCCATTCTAGTATAAAGTGCCCCATTCTGGTCCACTTATTTTGAAAATATTCCCCATCCTGGTCCATTTCCTGGAATAATGTGCCTATCCTGGTCCATTTCCTGGCGTAATGTACCACTTCCTAGTACCCTTTCTCTGATATTGTGCCCCATTCTGGAACAATGTTCCCTATTCTGGTCCCTTTACAGGGATAATGTGCACAATCCTAGTCCAGTTCCTGGGATAATGTGCCCCATACTGGTGCTTTGTTAGAAAAATGTGCCCCATCCTGCTCCTCTTCCTTTCATAAAGCACTCCACTTCCTGGTTTAATATGCCCCATCCTCCTCTATTTCCTGGTATAAAATGTGCCTCATCCTGGTCCATATCCTGGTATAATGTGCCCATCCTGTTCCCCTTCTTTTTATAATCTGCCCCATCCTGGTATAATGTTTCCTATTCTGGTCCACTTCCTGGGGTAATGTGCACCATCCTGGTCCATTTCCTCAGATAATGTGCCCCATCCTGGTCCATTTTCTGTTATAATGAGACCCATTCTCGTTCCCTTTCATGGAATGATGTGCACCATCCTCACCCATTTCCTGGTATAATATGTTCCATCCTGGTACATTTCCTGGTATAATGAACCCCATTCTGGTCCCCTTCCTGGGATAATGTGCCCCATCTTTGTCTATTTCTCGGTATAAAGTGCTGTATCCTGGTCCATTACCTGGTATAATGTGGCCCATTCTTTGATAATGTTCACAATCCTGGTCCCCTTCCTGGGTAAATGTGACCCATCTTGTCCATTTCTTGGTATAATGTGCAACATCCTGCTGCCCTTCCATTGACAATGTGCCCCATATTGGTGTAATGTGCCTCATCCTGGTCCCTTTCTTTTGATAAGGTGCCCATCTTGGGCCCCTCTTCCTCATATAATTTGCACCATCCGGTCAATTTCCTGGTGTATTGTACTAATGTGCCCTATTCTGGTCTCCTTTCTGGGATAATGAGCCCCATTTCCTGGGATAATATGCCCAATCCTGTGCCATTCCTGCTCCCCTTATTTTGATAATCTGCCCCAGCCTGGTATAATGTTCCCTTTTCTGATCCCCTTCTTTTGCTTCTTTAGAGAAAGTGTCCCATCTTGATTCATTTCTTATTATAATGTGCCCCATCCTGGTCCTTTCCTAGAATAATGGGCCTTATCTTGGTCCAATTCATGGTATAGTGTGTCCAGCCTGGGTCCTGTTCCATTCTCCAATATGTTAAAAAAAAAAGACACTACTCACCTTCCCCCATGTTCCCATGACGCATGGTGTCTTCTTTCACATCCAGGGCAGGAGTCGTCATCTAACTTTGGTGCCAGCTGTCAGCCCGTAATCAGCTAGCAATGAATATTGCGGTGCACAGACCTGCCGGATTCCCTGAGCTGCAATACATTTCGGCTGAATATATCCTCGGATGCACATCCAGCTGAAATAGTCGCTGGTGTCAGCAGGTCCCCCTCCACCTCCGGGCCCCAATGCAGCTGCACAGTTGATATGTCCACCCTTGGTTCTAGGTGCTCTGTACCCCAATAACTGCATTGCTTACTACAAGAAATCGGATGTTGGAACCATTGCCATACATAAAGTAATAGAAGCAGCTACTAGGTATGAATATATATGAGACCATTTATCTCATAGTTGAAAAAATTTCCTAAAATGCCAAACCTTGTTTTGCCTAAATCCCCATTAATATGTTGATTTATGCATAGATTTGTTTATTTTTGTGGATAGAGCACACTCTCATTATAGTCTATTGACCTTTTCTTATGCTCGAACCATTAGTTTGCCAAAAAAAAGTCTGTTTTTTAATCTAATTTAAGAATCATCTATTTAAGCGAATGAGTCTGAGGAAAAAGGGAAACGCGCGTCGGGGTGAGAGACGCAACCTGCATCTTGTCTTATGTGCCATCATTTGGGTAAAATTTTTTTTTTTACCATGTATATGGCTTTTTAATTGACTTTAATGCACTTGATCAGTTATGACTTACTAATCTTGATCTGCACTTTGCATTAACACTTTATGTATATAATATGTTGGTCAGTGACTAATATTACATGTCACCCAGACACGTGGTAATTATCATGAGTGATATTTATGTTTTATAGTAGAGCTGCTTTTGCTTTAGTTATCTTATCAATTATCTGTGTACTGTATGATCCACTGATCACCATTATGTATAAGACTTGATTGTGTGTATTAGCACTTATGTCTTGAGGCACTTTATTTTTAACCTTATTTTATATATTATGTCAATAAAAAGGTTTTTTTTAAGTATTATATTTTCTCCGCACTTCTTGACTCCGGATTTAATTTCATTGTCAGTGACTAGTTATGTAATATGAAGTTTTACTTTGCAGAGTCACAAATTTTGGACTAATACGTATACTAATTACTATTGGAGTGTCTGGCACTTGCATGTAATACTACACAACCTCTTTGAATAATGCTGTTATTCCTGGATCTTTACTGCAGGTTTGGAGTGAGTTTTGCAATCGTCAGCACTGAGATCTTTGATCCTTGTCACTTCCTCATCAGAATCCTGACTTTGCCCTTATCGGCAGGTACATTGCAGCAGATCGCTTTGGTTGTGAGCAGTTTCCTCTGCACGTCTCTGCTGTGATTGACTCAGCCATCTGCAATGGATTTACAGAACCTGACACCCAGCGAACGGCCGGATAACTAGTCGCTATCCATGTCGCTGGGTAGAATTACTATTTCGCATGCAGGAGAAAGTCTAGCATCATTGTCTGATATTTACTAATACTTGATGAAGCTTCTAATCACTCTTAGGGCTTGTTCACACACTGTGTTTTTTCTGGTCATTTTTTTAAGGATAAAAACACTGCACTTTATCCTATCAGCAAAGTGAATGCAAATTCTGAAATCTCATGCACACGCTGCTTATTTTTTGCCTTCAAAAACAATTTTTTCCCAAATCTGCATAGTGTCAATTCTTTCTGCAGAGTTTTTCCCCATTCAACTTAATGGACAAAAAACTCAAGCAAAAATTTGTCAAAAACAGCACTTTTTCCTACCAACACTGTTTTTTAGCGCAGAATATGCTGCAAACTGTCAACATGTGAACATACTCTTACTTTATTTTCAGAGGGGTCAGATAAGCCACACATTCTCCAGATTTTGCAGACGATTTTCCAAAATTGATCCAGCCACTGCGTAGAAAATCTCCAGCGTAAATGAGTGACTAGAATTGTGGATTTCATATCTACGACATGCAAATTTATGTTGCTAATTTTCCTGACTAATTTCACCTTTTTGCGATGCTAAGAGCAAAATATGCAAAACATTTCTGCAGCAAAATCAACAAAATTTGGCAAAATTAAACACCAACAGGATGCTCACTAATCTACACATACATGGCGTATTTAATGGTACGGGCCAGGCACAAACTAATGCGCTGACACCTGCGTAATCTTCTTCCTATGCTGATGATCTCTACCCAGTTTAGCACAGGTATACCTCTGGTATGTTGCTTGTAGTGATGAGCGAACATGCTCAGATAAGGTGTTCTCCGAGCATTCTCTGGTGCTAACCAAGTTTGTACGGCGTGCTCGAATATGTTCGAGTCCCTGCGGCATGTCTGAATATTACAATAGATGCAAATTTTAATTCTGTTCACCTGATGTCCAGTTTTGAGCTAAAAAATTATATCAACATCAGTACATGATGTTTACTTGCTTTTTCTCAGAGCTTACCTGCTCTCCGGCTCCATTCCATTAGAGCAGAGCTGTGATCTGTGACTACTGCTTAGGTGCAGCACTCTCAGGGCATCGGAGGTTGTCTGAAATCCACCTTTCCTCTCCTTATAGCACGTTGCAATCCAATAATTCATCGAAATACAAAATTCCCCCTGCTTTGGAACCGGTTATGGACCCTTTTGCTTTTCGGGCTCCTGTGCAACTGCACAGGTTGCTCGAATGGTATGTATCCCCTCCCTCACCAATCAGCTGTTATCACTTCTTTTGGCGGCCTGATATAATTATTATATGGATGGGAACCGCACGATTCCGTACAATGTGTAGTAGCCGCTCATAAGTGCTGCAGATCAGATCCTATTAAAGAGAAGGGAAGCTGAGTTGCACTATCTTGGAGGACCTACTAGTCTAGTGTATGGAGCTGTTGTATTCCCCTCCGTACACTGTTTACCTTCAGCTGCCACTGATGATAATAATGGCTGATCATGAGGGTGTCAGGTGCTGGTTTTAGCGGTGGGAGGCCCCTATGCACATTAGATGTTTAAGCTTAAATTTGTAGGTTTTTTCAACATTACTCTAATTTACTGTAGTTGTGGGGAGATCTGGAAGCTCATAAAAACACATGAAGTTTGCATATCCTCTCTCAGTTCCTGTTGGCTTCATCAAGGTTCTCCAGTTTCCTCACTGATAAGTTAATTGGCTTCCAGGGTAGCTGTTTTATCTATGCTTGTGTGAGATAAGGAAATTAAATTATGAGCCCCATTGTGGGCAATGACTGATGTGAATGGTGCCAATTTATTTTTAGCACTTTGTGGACAAATTAAATTAAGTAAAAGGAGGTCAATTAGAGCAAGCAAGGTAACGACATTTGCATGGGACATCATGCACATGATTGGAGATCTTTACATTTCCTCACATTCCTTTACTGGTTCACCAGCTGGCATCTGAACAAGAAAAAACTAGTTCTCCAAATGCATATGTTTAATGCAGAGTGTAATGTTGGCATCTCGCCATTGCCATAACTTGTCTGCGTTACCAAGATCTCTTACTATTTGGCTGATGCTAAATGACAGAAGATACAAGTTGTAAGTGACAACTCCTGTTCTCTCCTGGAGATTCCATCTCATTACCAAGAGATCAGACATTCTACTTTCCTTCCAGTCTCTAGCTGTAAGGCAACTATGAGTGATGAGAGAGCAGGCTTGGATAAGGCATTCTCTGAGCATGTTCGGGTGCTGACCGAGTGTCTTCGTCGTGCTTGAAAAATATGTTCAAGTCCCTGCGGCTGCATGTCTCGCTGCTGTTCGTCAGCCACAACACATGGAGGGATTGTCTGTTTGTTAGGCGATCTCTGCATTTACACAAAAAGGAGGAAGTTCAGTCGCCAGCAAAATGACGTATAAGGGCTGTCCCACACTTCCAGATAATTCCGGTACCGGAAACAATCGGTACCAGAATTATCCGTGTCCGTGTGCCCCTACGTTTCTGGTGTACATCAGTGTGGCACACTTGCCATGTGTGCCGCCCGTGTGCCCACTGGGTACCACACGCACCGTGCTGGGTACCACACGTACCAGCATCTGGTGCTGAATCCGCGATTCATATCTTCTCTGCAGCAGCGTTTGCTGCATAGAAGATATGAATAATAGTGTTTAAAAGAAAGATCGATCTGTCCGCCGCCCTCCCACCCCCTGTGCGCCCCCCCGCTGTTCTGAAAATACTCACCCGCTTCCCTCGTTGGCTGTCGCTGCTTCCTGTCCTGACCGCACCTTCTACTGTAGTTAAGCCGCATTTATAGCAACCTTGTACATTCAACCAAGTATGTTTATTTGGAATATTGAATATACTGGGAGACAATTTATTAGCTAATGTCATTGATTTCCTAGCTACGAATTTAACTCCCCCACTCAACACAGACGCCAGTTTTTAATCCTGTTACAATAATGGAAGATTTCATTTTATTATGGCCACAATTTCATTAAAATCTGTAGAGTAAGGGGTAGAAAAAAACAATTGGTATGGTGTAATTATTCCCAATAGTTTCCTTAAAAATGCAATCATTGCGGGATTTCTCATTGCAAATGGATTCAGCACACTTTATCACATTTTTTGAGTAATCCCTTTGTATGAATCATTTAGAGATTATATCACACTCAAATTTAAAAGAATCCTCTGTAGAACAAGCTCTTTTTGCTCTAAAAAAACTCCCCTATTGGAAGCTTTTTAATTAAATGTGTTGGGTGTGAACTTGAAACATGCAGAAGAGTGTTACCTGCACCTGGTTTCCTACAGAGTTTGGTATAAGTTTTTCCAATAGTTTTATTACCCACAAGATGAATATCCAGAAAAGAAATGGTGTTATCTTTACTCTCTGAAATAAACTTTAAATTGTGATCATTATTATTCAAATATGTAAAAAAAAATCATCACAGTTTATTTTAGTTTTTTGCACAATAAAGACCGGGTCATCAATTGTGTGGAATGCTCCTAAACAGATCTTATTGATGTTTGGTCCATTCACATTGATTGCCTTGTGGGCAAAAAGCAGAGACAAGCTGTCGGAATGAAGGAAAGTAACAAATTACATCATTAAGGACCGGAATGTAAGAGGAATGGCTGGAATGTAGGAGGAATAAAGGAATAATTAGGACAGGGTTGAAAGTTGCGGAAACAAATAAGCAACTCAGTGTTGGCAGAGGTCAGGTGTGAAGGAATGAATGGAATCTAAACACTACAAGGGATTACTGGGTCACATACAGCACAGGAGATATGCATGTATATATATAAATAAATATATATATATATATATACTAGATGGTGGCCCGATTCTAACGCATCGGGTATTCTAGAATATGTATGCGTAGTATATTGCACAGCCCACGCAGTACATTGCACAGCCCACGCAGTACATTGCACAGCCCACGCAGTACATTGCTCAGCCCACACAGTACATTGCGCAGCCCACACAGTACATTGCGCAGCCCACACAGTATATTGCGCAGCCCACGCAGTATAATGCACAGCCCACGCAGTATATTGGGCAGCCCACGCAGTATATTGCACAGCCCACGCAGTACATTGTGCAGCCCACGCAGTACATTGCGCAGCCCACGTAGTACATTGCGCAGCCCACGTAGTACATTGCGCAGCCCACGTAGTACATTGCGCAGCCCACGTAACATATTGCGCAGCCCACGTAGTACATTGCGCAGCCCACATAGTACATTGCGCAGCCCACGTAGTATATTGTGCAGCCCACGTAGTACATTGCACAGCTCGCGTAGTACATTGCGCAGCCCACGTTGTATATTGTGCAGCTCACGTATATAGCAATGTGGGCATGATATCCCTGTTAAAAAAAAGAATAAAAAAAAAAAATAGTTATATACTCACCTACCGTTGGACCCGGATCCAGGAAGCGGTTACCGACGCTCCTCGTGCGCTCCGGTCTGAAGAGTGCATTGCGGTCTCGCGAGATGATGATGTAGAGGTCTCGCAAGACCACTACGTCATCATCTCGCGAGATTGCAATGCATGGAGCGGTAACCATATATGATGATTTTTTATTTTTTTTATTATTTTTAACATTAGATTTTTTTTACTATTGAAGCTGCATAGGCAGCCTCAATAGTAAAAAAGTTGGTCACACAGGGATAATAGCAGCGTTAATGCACTGCGTTACACCGCGGCATAACGCGGTCCATTAGCGCTGCCATTAACCCTGTGTGAGCGCTGACTGGAGGGGAGTATGGAGGGGGCACTGACTGCAGGGAGGAAGGAGCGGCCATGTTGCTGTCAGACTGTGCCCGTCGCTGATTGGTTGTGGCAGTAGTCGTGGGCGTTTTGCCACGACCAATCAACGACTTGGATTTCCATGACAGAGGCCGCGACCAATGAATATCTGAGACAGACAGATGGAAGTACCCCTTAGACAATTATATAGTAGACAATATACTCTACTCTAAAAAATAATGGAAGCACTTAAAGAACACAATGTAACTCCAAGTCAATCACACTTCTGTGAAATCAACCTGTACTGTTATGAAGCAACACTCAATTAATTTGTGCATGAGTCCACAAGTACCAGACAGAAAATTCTCATTTTAAGGACTCGCTCACACTGGCGTATATTCTCTAATGCAAGAGAATAGGGCCGATCATGCTAATGACACTCGGCTTAATCTCTGTCAGGGTCACCTTACTGTGTTCCGATTCTCTCACATGAGAGCATCCTATCACTGGTGTGGAGAAGATGAAGAACTTAATTTCTCCCATCTTTCTGACATTCGAGTGCAGTGTGATATTTGACACGCACCCTTAGACTTGTATGGGTGCACGTGATCCAATCATTGTGGAAAGGTGGAGAAGATTCGGAACACCCTCTCTAAAGACTCCAGAATTTGTATTTTATATGATCTTTTATTTTATATGTTTTATCCTCATGAAGGCTGCAGTTTTTCTGTGTACAGGAGTAGATAGGGTTAACTGTAGGGCAGTCCATGTTTTGGGCAGTGGAAGCTTAGTTCCTGGTTTTTAGGGAAGTTTAAGTTCACCTAGAGAAAAAGGAGATCTACTTTCAGCATTGGATCCATATTGGGTGTGTGTGCAAAGAAGAGCAGGTAGTAAGATTCTGCAGTTTCCAGCAACAGAAATGGCAGATTTCTCCTCTCAGCAGGCAAGTTGGTGCACCTACAGCAAGACCTGGAGATCAGAGTGAAAGAAGATGGGGTCCTCCAGGCTGGGGCACGTCAGTGAGGTGGTCGATGGTGGGGCTCCCTTACACTGTTCACAGGAAGTGTAGCCAGAGTATAGTCATCACAGTGAAACCCATTGACCCATGTGTCCCTGTACTGGGAAGATGGAGGTCTTCAACTTAACCTGTTGTTCCACAGTTCCTCACAAGTTATGTGCCGCTGTCAGCAACTGAAATGTTTGTGCCTCTGTCATAGTATGCAGAAAAAAAAAAAAGTGTTTTATCTACTATCTCGTGTATATAGTTTTAAGAACAAGTAAACAAGAATTTATCTTATTGACAATGTCTGGCTCATTCGTCATGAGAAAAAACTGCTCCAGGTTATTGGCCGCATGCATTCTGAGAGTGACAGCAAAATCAGTGTACACATGTGCACACACCCAGGGATGTTTCTATAAGGCGTTTAGGGACGCAGAAATAGCCATCAGCCAGTCTCATCCCTTACAATCAGATGCACCCAATTGGGTTTATACAATCAGACAGATCTTACAGATGATGAAATTGGTCTGTGTGACTGTGTTGGTCATTTGCACCTACAGATATAGGGCCTCTTGTAGCAAAACTGTCTTTGCCGTCCATTTCAACCAATTCACGCTCAGCTTTTTTAAATTTTACGCTGGTAAATTAGAAGCTCTGCTTTGATTGGTTGCAATGGGTAACAAAAATATATATTTTTTCTTTCGGACAATTGATTAGTCTGACCTATTGCGTTCACAAGTGGTGTATTTCTTTTTGTCGTAATTGCATTAAAATCGCAGTCTTTTTGCTATGATTTTTTTCAAATCGTGGCACAAATGTGCGGCCCTCACAATGTAGGAATTCAGCCTAAATGGGTCTTTCTTTAACCCTTAATGCAAAATCACATACATGTACGTCAGAGGAGCTGTCACTGTGTAAAATATTGGAAGAACTGTCGACACCCCCCTGAAGATCTCAAAGTAATCTAATGAATTGTTTTATACGGCATGTTGTTTTATCTATTTGGTGGTTTGCAACAGTTAGTTGACTTGCAGGTGGGGATAAATGGAGGGCCACTTATGTTGGGAGGAGTTAAGTGGGCATTAGGCACTTAGTTCCTGTTTATAGTTAGTTCTTGGGAAGCACAGAAAAGAGAAATAAAGTTTTTAAGTCCAGCATTAAGGGGGTTGTGTGTGGAGAAGAGAGGAGACTATACTCAGTTAGAAAGTTCTGAATTAACCAAGTACCAAGAAGTTGAATTGTAATCAAGTACCAAGTGACAGAAGTAGTCCATCATAGCAGACAAATAGGGGCCTATAGAAAGTGTTATCTATACTAGTCAATTTCAGACTTGAGGGTCATAGCGAAGACTGGCCAGGCTGGGACACGTTTTCTCCTACATACTTACATAGTTACATAGTTATTAAGGTTGAAGGAAGACTTTAAGTCCATCTAGTTCAACCCATAGCCTAACATGCCCTAACATGTTGATCCAGGGGAAGGCAAAAAAACCCCATGTGGTAAGAGTAAGCTCCACCATGGGGAAAAAAATTCCTTCCCGACCCCACATACGACAATCAGACTAGTTCCCTGGATCAACGCCCTATCAAGGAATGTAGTGTATATACCCTGTAACATTATACTTTTCCAGAAAGGCATCCAGTCTCCTCTTAAATTTAAGTAATGAATCACTCATTACAACATCATACGGCAGAGAGTTCCATAGTCTCACTGCTCTTACTGTAAAGAATCCGCATCTGTTATTATGCTTAAACCTTTTTTCCTCCAGACGTAGAGGATGCACCCTTGTCCCTGTCCCCTCATATATTTATACATTAACATAAGATCACCCCTTAGCCTTCGTTTTTCCAAACTAAATAGCCCCAAGTGTAATAACCTATCTTGGTATTGCAGACCCCCCAGTCCTCTAATAACCTTGGTCGCTCTTCTCTGCACCCGCTCCAGTTCAGCTATGTCTTTCTTATACACCGGAGACCAGAACTGTGCACAGTATTCTAAGTGTGGTCGCACTAGTGACTTGTATAGAGGTAAAATTATGTTCTCCTCATGAGCATCTATGCCTCTTTTAATGCATCTGCAGCGCCCCAGAGTCCTGGTCGTTGCAGTACTGTGGCTCCGCCGCTAAGGGGGGCTATGGTACGTCTGATGGCACTGAAGGAGTTCATCTGAGCAGGTATCACAGACACCAATACATTTCACAATCTGGCCTCCAGGGGGAGCTAAGGGTTCTATTCATTAGGCCACTCCTCACAATCTGGTAAAACTGGGGGTTAGGCAGGAAGTTAGGGAGAAAGCTGACTGGGTTGGAACCAGGCAACACCTTGTGGCAGAGGGTGTTGTAGGGGAAGATTCAGAGGGGTCCCTGTCAGGGGTGGGATCCTGACAGAGGCCTAGCAACCAGAGAGAACGTTATGGGACCGTGCCTGCACAATATAGCGGCGGTACCCCAAGAAAGGATAAGAAGCGAAGTTTATTGTGCTGAGTGAGAAACGAGATCAACGCAACAAGGAGAATACCAGTAGGAGTCGTGCTGTAAGACGAGGCAACATCCTATTGAGGCGCATAACCGGTGGCCGGAACGCCGAGGAAGTATAGAGCTCCAGGCCAAACTTCAAACCTACGGCAGGACAGTCAGTTACAGGCGGGCTGTCTCACCCAGACCCAGGAAGACACAGGGGGTAACAACAGGAGTGGGGCGACGCTGGAGTCCCGGAAGAGCTCCGAGCCTCCCCGTCATACGGGTGCGTTCTAACCGTAAGATCAGGGGGACGTAGAGGGAGAACATCAGAATCGAGTTGTGAGGGAACACGAGAAACAGACACAACAGTTGTGGGTACTATCCCGTAAGCACAGCAGGGGAGGACCACAACACACAAGCGCAGGAAGGTAGGCACAGATTTCCACCTGCAAAGGGAACTCTGGAGGTGCCATCGGACCGACCGGACTTGCGCAGCCCGGTTAACCGTATTCCGGATTGAAGACTCAGAAGCCTTCAGTAAAGAGGTAAAGAGACTGCAACCTGGTGTCCTCGTTATTGACCGCGACCGGCACTACACCGCACCGTAACATCAGCACCATACCACCACCTTTCATTGTGCGCCCCTCAGCAGGGTCACGGACCGGGTCCAGCCACCGTGACAACCCCAGAACAGAGACTCAGAGGCCCGGTACCGGGTACCCCTCGGCCCTGCGGCAGTGGGGGCGCTACAATTTTGGCGTCACGAACAGGATCTACTTAAGCCTGAAGAATCGGGTCATGTGTGCCTTGGAACTGTGATTTATTATACTTGGACTGTGACTTATTGCAAAGACTGTGCTGTGCCACTTGCTGCCAAAATCCGCCGCCATTATAGCGCTGAGGAGAGCGCAGGAGAAGAAGAGGGGCGTGGAGTGGGTGTAGACAAGCTGAAGAGCGCGAAAGACAATGGCCGCCCAGTCTAAATATTTCTGCGTCCTGAGGACGTGCCTGTCAGCAGCCGAGGTCCGCCTCCTTATTCTCTTTGGAGGATGGAGACCATGGAGACGGGGCCGCCCACAAAAGAGACCGTGGGAAGAGGACACTGGAGAGGAAGCGAAGATGGCGACGCTGGGAGCACCGCGTGGGAATGACCCGACTCAGCGAGAGGCTGCACAACCCGACACAGCCCCGGACACGCCATCATTGCGGGAACTGACCCTTGCGGAGCTACCGATGGGCCGACCCCCCTGGCCGCCGTCTGAGGAGTGTGTGGCTGCAGCCGAGGCCCGGCAGATAGCCCACCGCTTGGAGGCCGACGCCCGTGTGACCGCTCGGCTGGGCCGACCTACGGAGGTCCGCCTGTCTCCGGTGTCCCCCGCTTCTTTCATCCCGACCGCGGCGGAGTGTGAGCTGCAGACACAGGGCTTGAGGATCCTGCCGGAGGCAGAGCACCTGCGGGGCCTGATGACAGCATGGCGGAACAGACCCCAGCCTGCAGCCCAGGTCGATCTGACAAGCGTTGGAGAAACCCCGCCGTCACACTGGGGTGTTGTGGTGTCCTTTAACTCCTGGAAGGGAAGGGGAGTTATCCAGGAGATCGGGGAGCCACTACAGGTCCGTGTTGATCGGGAGGAAGTGGAGCCCTGCGGGGGAAGGTACGATTCCGACCTGGAGCCTGGCGACGCAGTGACCTATACCCGGTGGAGGAGGGAAGCTGGTGAAACAGGCTGGATAGCTCGGGGCATCCAGCGGTGTGTCGCACTCCAGGCCGATACCGGAACATCTGAGGACGAATCCCCTGCAGAGAAGGCGATGGAACCTGTCTCCGTGGAACCTCCGGAAGTCCGGGCTCACCGTGTGCCCCTGGGTCGCGCTTGCCCACCAGTAAGGAGGGCGTCCCGCAGAGGCATCCTGTCGTTACTGGAGCCAGGACCGGCCCTTGCTGCTCCAACGCGACCCGTTGGCCGGGTGAGGCCTGGAAGGAGACCACCCCCTACACTACAGGAAGACTAAGTAAGCAAAAATGCTTTATTGAATTGTAAATAAGTTCATCGTTTTCACTGTTTTGCTGCTAAAACCCGTCCAGGGTTAACTCTTAAAGGGATCCCTTTGTTTACCCGGGATCCCTTCTTCTGCTTTTTGTTTTTGTTCTTGTCTTATCATTATTGAAAGAACTGCTGGATCATGAACACTGCATGATTACAAACTCCTTGTAAATAGTTTGCACCTTCTTAAAGGTGCCCTCTACTGGTTTTATAAAAGAAAGGACTCTTTGCGAAGAAACTGTTCCTGGAAGCAGTACCGGAGTCCTTGCTGCATACGGACTTGCAGCTTGAGAAGTTGCACTACCTCATAGAGACTTGGTTCCTTCTTAAAGGGAACGTTCATTGATAGCACTTAAAGAATGATGATGCTTTAAAAGAAAGTATTGATAATGTTTACGTATAAAAAAATGTTATATGTAGTGAGCTAGTTAATTGTGAGAAATGTTTAATGATGTGTCAGAGAATGAGGACAGGAAGTGAACCCATACGGGGTTAGTCGGTGAGTCCTCCTAGGAGCCATACAGAGATGGCTCGGTGATTTTGAACTGAGAGATGGATGATATGTTCTATACTGTGTATAGTAGCAGAGAGGCAGTAGGCCCTGGCGGAAAGGGGCGGTCCTGCAACAGAACGAGAGGCAGTAGGTCTGGAGCAGTTAGGACAGGCGGTCCTGCAAACGTAAAGAAGGAGAATGCATAAACGTTGAATAGCCTTATAATGTGTTATAAGAAGGTCTTTAGTGGATTTAGCGAGTACGTCCTTAAAGGCAATGTTGAATTATTGTTCACAAGTTTTGCACTGAGTAGAATACCCGGTTGGGTAAAAGAAGTTATTTATAGTCTGTTATTTAAAGTATTTAACCATGTTTGTAACGTTAAAGTGTCTTCACCTCCCATAAAGGGAAGCTCTGTTAAAAAGTTTACTTGTACTTGCATTTTCAAAATTGTATGTCTTTTTGCTAACATGTATTGTTGTTTTCTTCCCAGTCCAGGAGTACTGGATTTAACCGGGGGGGAGTGCAGCGCCCCAGAGTCCTGGTCGTTGCAGTACTGTGGCTCCGCCGCTAAGGGGGGCTATGGTACGTCTGATGGCACTGAAGGAGTTCATCTGACCAGGTATCACAGACACCAATACATTTCACAGTCTGGCCTCCAGGGGGAGCTAAGGGTTCTATTCATTAGGCCACTCCTCACAATCTGGTAAAACTGGGGGTTAGGCAGGAAGTTAGGGAGAAAGCTGACTGGGTTGGAACCAAGGCAACACCTTGTGGCAGAGGGTGTTGTAGGGGAAGATTCAGAGGGGTCCCTGTCAGGGGTGGGATCCTGACAGAGGCCTAGCAACCAGAGAGAACATTACGGGACCGTGCCTGCACGATATAGTGGCGGTACCCCAAGAAAGGATAAGAAGCGAAGTTTATTGTGCTGAGTGAGAAACGAGATCAACGCAACAAGGAGAATACCAGTAGGAGTCGTGCTGTAAGACGAGGCAACATCCTATTGAGGCGCATAACCGGTGGCCGGAACGCCGAGGAAGTATAGAGCTCCAGGCCAAACTTCAAACCTACGGCAGGACAGTCAGTTACAGGCGGGCTGTCTCACCCAGACCCAGGAAGACACAGGGGGGTAACAACAGGAGTGGGGCGACGCTGGAGTCCCGGAAGAGCTCCGAGCCTCCCCGTCATACAGGTGCGTCCTAACCGTAAGATCAGGGGGACGTAGAGGGAGAACATCAGAATCGAGTTGTGAGGGAACACGAGAAACAGACACAACAGTTGTGGGTACTATACCGTAAGCACAGCAGGGGAGGACCGCAACACACAAGCGCAGGAAGGTAGGCACAGATTTCCACCTGCAAAGGGAACTCTGGAGGTGCCATCGGACCGACCGGACTTGCGCAGCCCGGTTAACCGTATTCCGGATTGAGGACTCAGAAGCCTTCAGTAAAGAGGTAAAGAGACTGCAACCTGGTGTCCTCGTTATTGACCGCGACCGGCACTACACCGCACCGTAACATCAGCACCATACCACCACCTTTCATTGTGCGCCCGTCAGCAGGGTCACGGACTGGGTCTAGCCACAGTGACAACCCCAGAACAGAGACTCAGAGGCCCGGTACCGGGTACCCCTCGGCCCTGCGGCAGTGGGGGCGCTACACATCCCATTATTTTATTTGCCTTTGTAGCAGCTGTCTGACACTGGCCACTGAATATGAGTTTGTCATCCACCCATACACCCAGGTCTTTTTCATTGACGGTTTTGCCCAGAGTTTTAGAATTAAGCACATAGTTATACATCTTATTACTTCTACCCAAGTGCATGACCTTACATTTATCCCCATTAAAGCTCATTTGCCATTTATCAGCCCAAGCTTCTAGTTTACATAAATCATCCTGTAATATAAAATTGTCCTCCTCTGTATTGATTACCCTGCAGAGTTTAGTGTCATCTGCAAATATTGAAATTCTACTCTGAATGCCCCCTACAAGGTCATTAATAAATATGTTAAAAAGAAGAGGGCCCAATACTGACCCCTGTGGTACCCCACTGCTAACCGCGACCCAGTCCGAGTGTGCTCCATTAATGACCACCCTTTGTTTCCTATCCCTGAGCCAGCTCTCAACCCACTTGCACATATTTTCCCCTATCCCCATTATTCTCATTTTATGTATCAACCTTTTGTGTGGCACCGTATCAAAAGCTTTTGAAAAGTCCATATACACTACATCTACTGGCTTCCCTTGGTCCAGTCCGGAACTTACCTCTTCATAGAAGCTGATCAAATTAGTCTGACATGAACGGTCCCTAGTAAACCCGTGCTGATACTGGGTCATGAGGTTATTCCTCTTCAGATACTCCAGTATAGCATCCCTTAGAATGCCCTCCAGGATTTTACCCACAGTAGAGGTTAAGCTTACTGGCCTATAATTTCCGAGTTCAGTTTTTGTCCCCTTTTTGAATATTGGCACCACATTTGCTATACGCCAGTCCTGTGGTACAGACCCTGTTATTATGGACTCTTTAAAGATTAAAAATAATGGTCTATCAATGACTGTACTTAATTCATGCAGTACTCGTAACTCCTAAGGAGTTATACCAAGTGTGAATAAGTGCGAAGAAGCAGCGGCACACCAAAATCCATGTAACCAATATGAACTGGAAGCTGAGAATAGTTGGGAGGGTCCTTAGTGAACCACCTTGACCTCTGCAGCCCTCAAAAGGAAAGTTGGAGGCCCTCGTAGTAACCTGCTCTTTCAGTGTGACAATCAATATCAGATGTACATCCACATGTAACCGTCAAGTCTATAAATGTGATCTGCACAGAAGATCTATTCTTTAAGTGCCATGCCTGTTATTGGATGTTCATATGTTTTATCAGTTCGTTCAGTAAAGAAAAGTTTATTTTCGTACTCTGGTCTGTCTCTCATTGAACTCTACTTCATTGGGTCCTGGCCTGCCTTGTAGGCAGCAGTATGTGGTCTGCACAGGGGTGTAACTACAACAGGTGAAGGGGTTGCAATCGCACCCGGGCCCTGGAGCCTAGGGGGCCCTAAAAGTCCCTTTGGCCTATAGAAAAAGACTATTGCTATTAAAGATTTAAAATATTTGGGGGCCCCATTGAAGGACACCGGAATGTGAGTATGTACGTTTTTTTTTTTTTTACTTTTACGCTGGTAACCACGGTAAACATCGGGTTACTAAGCGCGGCCCTGCGCTTAGTAACCCGATGTTTACCCTGGTTACAAGCGAATGCATCGCTGGATCGGTGTCACACACAACGATCCAGCGATGACAGCGGGAGATCCAGCGACGAAAGAAAGTTCCAAACGATCTGCTACGACGTACGATTCTCAGCGGGGTCCATGATCGCAGTAGCATGTCAGACACTGTGATATCGTATGGATATCGCTGGAACGTCACGGATCGTACCGTCGTAGCGATCAAAGTGCCACTGTGTGACAGTACCCTTACACTCACACAAAAACACAACTGTGACAGTTTAATAGAAGCTACTGTCCTAGACAACAGAGTCATGTTGATAGCCGACCTGGGACTAATCAGCTTTGGTCCCGCCCAGCAATCTCTGTGGTTGTTGGGTCAGTACAGGCAGCCCAATCAAGGTGCAACAGGTTGGTTTATCCTGTTTTTCCAGCTCTTATCTTCTCAGTGATGTTACAGAGAAGATCATTGGTCACATAACACCGATCTTGGTCTTTTAACCTCCTAGATTACACTGTTATCTTGTAAAATAAAAGCAGTTCTTGCACTTCTATTTATTTGTTAATTTCCTAAAAACCAGTATAAGAACTCATGCAGACATCCATGAAATTTGGTCCGAGCTTGGACTCACTGTCCGGGGGACTCCTGCTGTCAAATTTAGGTCAGGAGACAAGAGGACAAACCGAGCTTTGCAGTCAGTGCTCAGACCGAGCTCCATGGACGTCTGCATGAGGCCTAAGGCCTGCATGAGCCCTAAGGCTTGGTTTACATTTATCCAGTTCTGTATGCTGAGTAATTACCTCATTGTTTTCATCAAAATTTCCCCAAACATTTGATTCTGAGCAAAGCTCCAACATGACCACTCTCTATAATGAGGCAGATGAAGTAGCTTTGGACCCGGACTGGCTTCTGTTCCCATGGTGTACCATAATTTTAGGCATGTTTTTAGCACAAATAAAGTGTAACCAACTGAATTTTTGGGCACTCCTAAAAAGATGAAACACTACTGTACCAGAGACCAGATGGAGTCCAAAGAGACTCTATCTGCCTCATTATAATGACTGGTTCTGTTGGGGGCTGTCATGCCCGCAGGTGGCGCACATGATTCGTAGACTCACTGTGCCACAAGGTCGCATAACTAAGTGGACACCTGCTGTTCACTGGATCTCCTGATGGTGGAATCAGGCTTGAGCTGCAGGTAGCCGCCAGGAAAAAATTAGACAGACCCCGATACTGTGACTGCTGACCCCAAGGGTCAGGTCTGCCGACAGGGACTGGACTCTGGCTCCACTCAGACTACTCCTGGGGCATAATGGATACTGACACAGAGTACAGAGAATGTTTAGGCAACACCGTTCAGTGAGGATTTTCTTGGATACTATTATTGTATACGTACAGGTTTTTGCCCTTTCTACTTAAACTAGATGGTAGCCCGATTCTAACGCATCGGGTAGTCTAGAATATGTATGTAGTTTATTTATGAAGATTTTAGAATAATACATTGAATACACAGGATTCGGCTGGCCGCGTCCATTTAGCGAAGCGTGGTTCAAATCCCGTGCCAATTTGCGGCCGGACTGCACCTGTCACTGATTGCTCGCGGATGGCCACGTAGTATATAGCAGCCCAAGTAGTAAATAGCAGCCACGTAGTATATTGCACAGCCACGTAGTAGATAGCACAGCCACGTAGTATATAGCACAGCCACGTAGTATATAGCACAGCCCACGGAGTATATAACACAGCCCACGGAGCATATAGCACAGCCACGTAATATATAGCACAGCCCATGGAGTGTATTACAGCCCACATAGCATATAACACAGCCACGTAGTATATAACAGCCCACGCATGCAGTACACAGGCCACATAGTGTATAACACAGGCCACGTAGTGTATAACACAGGCCACGTAGTGTATAACCCAGCCCACGTAGTGTTTAACACAGCCCACGTAGTATATAGCACAGCCATGTAGTATATTGCACAGACGACGTAGTATATTGCACAGGCAACGTAGTATATTGCACAGGCCATGTAGTATATTTCACAGGCCACGTAGTATATTGCACAGCCCACGCAGTATACTGCACAACCCACGTAGTACATTGCACAGCCCACGTAGCATATAGTACAGGCCACGTAGTATATTGCACAGCCCACGCAGTATATAGCACAGCCCACGCAGTATATTGCACAGCCCACGCAGTATGTAATAATTATAGGGTATAACTCAGGAGACTCTTTGCGTGGAACAAGACAACTACAGGACACAGATTTATAAGTGGTAAAGTCTATATTATCACACAGTGATTCAAACAGGTGCAGAGAGAAACTCAAGTCCACAACACTTGGATTAAATATTAAATGCAGCTTAGCAGTCTATAGGAAACTTCAAAGGAAAATGCAATCACGCAGAAAGTCTATGAAGCACAATTATACTTGAGGATACTTGACACGAATAAGTCCTTGCTTAGTCCAAAACACAGATAGATATGCTTATAAGGCAGTTCAAATAATATCTTAGCTCAAACAGGGAGGCCTGGTTATTAGTCTCAGGTTCAAGCAGAGCAGCAACAGCTTACATGTCCAGCAAATGCAGATGGAAGTAAACACGAGCAGCAGATGAAGGAGGATTACTGGAACTGGTGTATGCAGCAGGAACTCAGAGCAGAGTAGCAGGATCACCACACAGGTTCACAGGAGCAGGTATATAGCCAGGCAGTAACCAGAGGTCAGGAGCTGGATGCAAGGCAGAATACTCTAGCACAGACTGAAGGCTGGGGTGGAGTTTTATAGCAGGAAGACACAGTGCACATGAGACCAAAGTGCCATCTTGGAAAAGGGCAGTAATGCACAAAAGGTAATAAAAAACACTGTGGGCTGACACAGTATATTGCACAGCCCAAGCAGTATATCACACAGCCCATGCAGTATATCGCACAGCCCACGTAGTATATCGCACAGCCCACGTAGTATATCGCACAGCCCACGCAGTATATCACACAGCCCACACAGTATATCGCACAGCCCATGCAGTATATCGCACAAACCACGCAGTATATCGCACGGCCCACGCAGTATATCGCACAGCCCACATAGTATATCACACAGCCCACGTAGTATATCGCACAGCCCACGTAGTATATCGCACAGCCCACGTAGTGTATAGCACAGCCCACGCAGTATATTGCACAGCCCAAGCAGTACATTGCACAGCCCACGTAGTACATTGCACAGCCCACGTAGTATATAACACAGGCCACATAGAATATTGCACAGCCCACGCATTATATAGCACAGTCCACGCAGTATATAGCACAGCCCACGCAGTATATTGCACAGCACATGCAGTATAATGCACAGCGCAAGCAGTATATCACACAGCCCACGCAGTATATTGCACAGCCCACGTAGTATATCACACAGCCCACGTAGTATATTGCACAGCCCACGCAGTATATTGCACAGCCCACACAGTATATTGCACAGCCCACGCAGTATATCGCACAGCCCATGCAGTATATCGCACAGCCCACGCAGTATATCACACAGCCCACGTAGTATATCACACAGCCCACGTAGTATATCACACAGCCCACATAGTATATCGCACAGCCCATGTAGTATATAGTACAACCCACGCAGTATATTGCACAGCCCACATAGTGTATTGCCCAGCCCACGTAGTATATTGCACAGCCCACGTAGTATATAGCACAGCCCAAGCAGTATATAGCAATGTGGGCATCATATCCCTGTTAAAAAAAAGAAATAAAATAAAAAATAGTTATATTCTCACCTTCCGTTGGCCCCCGGATCCAGGAGAAGCGTTTACCGACGCTCCTCGCGCGCTCCGGTCTCAAGACCGCTACGTCATCATCTCGCGAGATCGCAATGCATGGAGTGGTCACCGGAGTGTGGCGAGGAGCGGGAAAGGCCTGTTTTGGATGCGGGGGCCGACGGACGGTGAGTATATAACGATTTTTTACTTTTTTTATTATTTTAAACATTAAATCTTTTTACTATTGATGCTGTATAGGCAGCATCAATAGTAAAAAGTTGGTCACACAGGGTTAATAGCAGCGGTAACGGAGTGCGTTACACCGCAGCATAACGTGGTCCATTACCGCTGCCATTAACCCTGTGTGAGCGCTGACTGGAGGGGATTATTGAGCGGGCACTGAATGCGGGGAGGAAGGAGCGGCCATTTTGCCGCCGGACTGTGCCCGTCGCTGATTGGTCGTGGCTGTTTTGCCGCGACCAATCAGGGACTTGGATTTCCATGACAGACAGAGGCCGTGACCAATGAATATCCATGACAGACAGACAGACAGCAGGACAGACGGAAGTGACCCTTAGACAATTATATAGTAGATTGTTATAGCAACTAATATTTTACTTTGTTCTCGTATGTAAATATTTTTTGAGTGTATTTTGTGGTGAAGTTAGGAATTGTAAATGTTATTAACATTGTATGTACATTTTTAACACATATGAATTAATGTGATTGAAGGCTATCCAATCATTAAGGTTGTGATGTCATTATGCATAGTATAAATGACGCCGTATTTTGCTCAGTTTGTAGGAGCTGGACCGGCTCAATGAAAATTATTTTAGTAAGAAAGAAAAACTCCCACTACATTCTTGCCATTTCTTTTGGAAATCTATTTTTTACATACTTTTATCCTGGCACAGAGTACTGCTATAGGTGCACGTTCATTCAGACACAAAGGTCTCTGGAACTGGTACAGATTCCACCTGAGCAGCTTAGGCACCAGCCGTACAATGACCGTGGGTTTGGGTTTCAGGCCCTAGTCGCACAAGGACCAGGGGTTCGCATTCAGGAACTTCCTACACACGGACCAGGAATTTGGGTTCAGGACTTAGTCACACAAGGATGAGGGGACCTAATAACTAACTAGAAGAAGTAGAACACTTCACTCACTAATGACTCAATGTTGCTTTGGCATCTCCCTATTGGAGAGGGTGCCATTTATGCTGGATGCCTCCCAGCCATTGGCTGAGGGCATGTTTGCAGGTGTGGGTGCTGGCGCTTTAAAAAGAGGGCAACACGTGTGCACTTGATGCACAGCCGGGACACAGACACAGGAAGCAAGCCGGGGAACAGACCATGCAGCCGGGGTGGTGAGTAAGCTGGCGTCCCTGCATGGAGGGGGAAGGGAAACCATGCAGGGCCACCAGCATAGGTGTTACAGGGCATTTTTTTCTCAAAGATGTTTTTTTAAAAATTTAGATGGAAATCCTGATGTAAGTGCTTAGGATAAATGTAAACTGATCTTTCTACTGAAAGCGATCAAAAACTGTTATTTACCCCAAAATGTTACCAATAAAAACCTAAAATCAATCCATAAAAAATAAAGTCCCCACTCAGCTTAATGATCTGTCAATAGAAAAATAGGGCATTTCCACATTACTAGAAGTTCAACGCAAAATTGCACCAAAACATCAATCCAGCGCTTGCAAATCCAAATGCCCCTTTCTACCCACTGTTGAGCCTCATAGTGTGTCTACCACATTTGGGGTTTTGCCTCCTTTAGGAAAAATTGTGTGCAATAAGTCATAGGGTTTATTTTCTCCTATTTCTCCTTTTGAAAATGAAACATTAGGGCTAAAGCAATATTTTTGTTGAAAAAATAAAAATTTTAATTTTTTTAAATTTTGCATTAAATCTTCTGAAGCACCAGCAGTATTCAATAAATTAAGGGATGCCGTTTTTAAAATGGTATCACTTTTTTGGATCTTCCTATAAATATGCCCCTCAGTGTCACTTCACCCTGAATAGATTTTTTAAAAAAATAGGATTTCTGAGTTTTCTTGAAAAAATGTAAATTTGCTGCTAAACTTGTAACATCTTAAAAACATATAATATCATTGGAAAAATTAAGCTGACTGTGACGCTAGTCAGTACTCATGGCCAAGCCATGAGGAAGGCCATGCCTAATACACTACAGGATCTGCCATTGGAGGCGCTGCCTTATACAGTACAGGATCTGCCTATAGGGGTACTGCCTTATACTACAGGGTCTGCCTATAGCGGTACTGTCTTGTACTATATTGAGGACTATTTGGCACATTATACTATATGGAGGTTATCTATGGGGCCATCATACAGTGTGGGGATTACTGTGAAGGGGCCATCATACAGCTTGGAGTGTACTAAGGGGTCAGTATACTGTGTGGGTGGTACTATACAGTGAGGGGGCATTATACTGTGTATAGGGGAGCTGTACAGGGGGAGACTCGGGACATTATTAAATGTAAAGTGGGCACTTATTGTTATAGGGGAACTAGGCTTACTGTGACTATGAAAGGGGCACACAGGGCAATATTACTTTCTTGGGGGCAAAATATGGGCAGTGTTTTCTAGGGCACTTGCACCTGGCATTACTATATTATAGAGGGGGTGCTTTAGAATTTACACAGCAGGTGCAGTAATAGGGACACATACGGCAGCAGCGATTCAGTATTGGGGTATCAGGTGCAGTAATAGGGAGTGTACTAAGGGGTCAGTATACTGTGTGGGTGGTACTATACAGTGAGGGGGCATTATACTGTGTATAGGGGAGCTGTACAGGGGGAGACTCGGGACATTATTAAATGTGAAGTGGGCACTTATTGTTATAGGGGAACTCGGCTTACTGTGACTATCAAAGGGGCACACAGGGCAATATTACTTTCTAGGGGGCAAAATATGGGCAGTGTTTTCTAGGGCACTTAAACATGGCATTACTATATTATAGAGGGGGTGCTTTAGAATTTACACAGCAGGTGCAGTAATAGGGACACATACGGCAGCAGCGGTTCAGTATTGGGGTATCAGGTGCAGTAATAGGGACACATACGGCAGCAGCGGCTCAGTATTGGGGTATCAGGTGCAGTAATAGGGACACATGGGGCAGCAGCGGCTCAGTATTGGGGTATCAGCAGGATGAGGAGTTTGTGCAGGTTGGGAATAGATGATGATGGGGCTGGAATGTGAGAAGTGAAATGTGTCTTTGTTGTAATCTCTGCAGACGAGTCCTGGCTGGAAGAAGTTGTCATGTCGGTCTGGGCCAGATGGAAAAGACGAGAAAAGTGAACAACTCCATTAGAAAACATAAGCCGTAAGACATTATCTGTAACTGCTGTGATCTCTTATATGTTCTGTAGGACTGTATTTACCACTGACCGTATCTTGGTAATATCTATGTTGGTTCTCCTCCACTCGTCCACTATTAGGGCGCGTCACCGAATTGTAATCAAGGTTACCTGGTTAGCGGCCCACTCAGAAGCTTCACCCACCCCGAACCAAAACCCTAGCTACGCCTCTGTTCCTTAGCTAAATGTTCTATTGGATTCAGGTCAGGTGATTGGCTGGGCCATTGTAGCAGCTATATTTTCTTTCTCTCAAACAAATTCAGAGCTTCCTTGGCTGTGTGTTGGGGATCATTGTCTTGCTGAAATGTCCACCCTCGTTTTATCTTCATCGTCCTGGTAGATGGCAGCAGATTTTTATCAAGAAAGTCTCTGTACATTTGTCCAATCATCCTTCCTTCAATCATATGAAGTTTGCCAGTGTCGAATGCTGAAAAACAGCCCCACTCCATGTTCCCACCTCCAAACTTTACTGTTGGTATGGTGTTTTTGGGTGATATGCAGTTGCTTTTTGGCCTCCGAACATGGTGTGTATTATGACATCCAAAGAGTTCAATTATGGTCTCATCTGACCAGACTATATTCTCCCAGTTTTTCACTGGCTTGTCGAATTGTTGTGGAGGAAACTTTAAACATGCTTGAACATGCTTTTTGTTTAGCAATGGAGTCTTGCGTTGTGAGCATGCAAACAGGCCATGGAGTTTGAGTGCATATCTCCTTGTTTTCTTTGAAACTATTGTTCCTGCTGATTCTAGGTATGTCTGTAGCTCTCCATAAGTGGTCTTTGGCTCTTGAACGACTCTTCTCATAATTCTTTTCACTCCTCTTTCTGAAATCTTGCTGAGAGCAGCTTGTCTTGACTGGCTTATGGTGAAATTATTTTCTTTACAATTCTATATTATGACCCCAACAGTGCTTACTGGAACCTTCATTAGTTTAGAAATTCTTCTGTAACCAATGCAATCAGTATAATTTGCAACAATAAGGTTGTGAAGGTCTCAAGACAACTCACTGGTTTTTCCCATCATGAGATGATTCTTGTGTGGCACCTTGGTAATGAGACACCTTTTCACAGACCATCAGTTGAACCAGCTTATGTTATTTTTCACTAAGTGGCAGAATTGCTTTCTAATTACTGATAGGTTTCAGCTGGTGTCATGACTTTCCATGGCTTTTTGCACCTCTTTTTCTTCATGTGCAATACATTTTTCCTGTGTCATTGCTCATTATTACACATCACTTAATTTGTTGACATCTATAGTTTGATTCCTTTGCCTGTGTGGATCGCATGGGTTGTTACCGACATCTCGTGAGAATGTCTTTTTTTTTTTGCTTCAAAATTGTTTAAAAGACAATCTTTCTACATACTCTTAGATGTAGTTTTGTTATGTCCGGTGATAGTAAATATTAGGATATATGGACAGATGAGGGGCCACAGCTATGTACAGGCAGCCTTGCTTTATGACAGCCATTATAATCAATACCGCAGTCAAATGAATCGATCTGTGACACGTAAGTGTGACCAGCGTAAGACTGTGTTGGTAAAGGCCCACCAGTAACATTGATTCTTGGAGCCCACTGCTGTATGATAAAGCCTTTCTTACCCCTATAATCCTTCAGATGCTTTTTTCACTCTACAATTATTGTGTTTTGCGGAAAAATTTGTCTGCACGACAAAATTACCTCCTTCAGAAACCAAAATACTTTGCTACTAAGTGTAAGGACACATTAAGGCCCAGTTTACATTGCATCTTTGACTAACATTAATAGCTCCGTCAGGAGAAGCCCTGAAAATTTCAGGCTGAAATGGGACCATTGACTTTAATGAAATAGAGTCACTATGTGCTCTGTTTGACCTCAGTTTCAACAGTTTCCCCCTTTATGAGGTGGGCACAAAAATGTGGTTGACTGCCCTTTTTTGTTTTGCGTCAAAAAGCTGGACGTTGCCAAAGAGGAGGTCAGAGAGAGCACAATATGACTCCGCCTGCTTACGGTAATTAAACTCAGTGGCCCGCGTGTTCCAGGTTGTTTGTCCCTCCTCAGTGCAGAGCAGAAGATCTGATTATATGACAAAAACATTTTTGAAGTCCAACGCATGCACTCTACCCTTTCTGATACTTTTCATATCATACATCAGTATTTATTAATGTATTTTTTTTACTTACATTTGATACTCGGGCATGGTCCCTGCTTTTTGGTCATTCATATCTCAGACCCTCTTTTATTATCATTATTTTCTAATTTGATTAATTTTTGTATGAAAAATCAAGTTCCTCCATTGGTTCCTGTTCATGTTATTTTATCATTCACTGGGGGTTGGGGGGGTTAACCCTTATTTATTATGTCATGAATGATTACAGAATTAGGAAATTTTTACATTGGCAAACATATATAGGTGTTATTCACATCCTCGATTTGTGTTGATTTTTGTTTTCCACATACTATTTAATGCAGATGCTTTTTTCTCTTTTATGTTTTTATTTTTATTACTAGGCAGATTTGCTCTTCAGGGCTTTATCCTTTGAAGAATGCTATTTAGGGATGTTTTCCCTGGAATCTGTGAAGAATGCAATCTGGGAGGGGACAGGTGATAGTCACTAGGTGAGAGGCATTATGTCATGCACACTTCACCCCTTATCAACTCTGACAATACTGAAGACAATAATCTGGTGGTGACGCTATAGAAATAAACATTGATAGCAATTAACTCATTTGACCTTTGTTCAGCTGTATAGATAAGTCTATAAAACCCCGGCTTTGTCTTCTCAGGGTCACAGTGCCACAGATTTGTCCTCATATGCCTCATGAATTAAATACAATCCCCTCATGAGCAAAGGTGGGATAATTACTTGTTTGCTGTGGTACAGACTAATTACTTTGTGCTCAGGCATGGATACCTGTACAACTCATTCAACCGAGGTCACCTCAGGCCAAATCAGAATCATTGCTTCATTCCTTATTTATTTCACTTATTTTGCTTAGGCTGCTTTCACACATACGTTTTTTGCCATCAGTCACAATTCATCACAATCGGTCGAATTGTGAAAAAAAGGATCCAGCAAAAGTTGCTGCAGGATTTGTTTTTTTTCTCATAGACTTGTATTAGCGATGGATTGCGATGGATGGCCTCATGTTGATCCGTTTTTCGACGGATTCGTCAAAAATTGTTTATCCGGCGGCCGGAGAAAATGGACATAGTAACGTTTTTTGCGTCTGTTGAAAAAACGGACTGTGACGGAACCATCACCGTTGGTCGTTTGCTAGAATGGAAGCCTATGGCGCTGGGTCCCTCAAATGACGGAATCCGGCGACGGATTTGTTTTTTTTAACTTAGCATGTTCCGATTTTTTTAGGATCCAATTAGCTGGATCAGCTAGTCGGATCTGGTGAAAAAACGGATCCGTCGCATCAGTTTTTCTGTTTTTTTCACAATTCGACGGATTGTGACTGATGGCAAAACAACTGATGTGTGAAAGCAGCCTTACTTAGGCCTCATTCAGACATCCATTCTTTCACATGAGTATTCTATCTGTGATTGTGGTAGATATAACACGCAATTATCATAGTCTAAAGGGCTGTGCTTTTTTTTGCGGACCCTGCGTATGCAAAAAAAAAAATCACGTCACTGAAGGAAATCATCCATACAAGTCTATGGCTCAATGAAAATCACGAATGGCATCAGTGTGGAGTCCGTGTGCTGTCCTTGATTAATCCTTACCGACATTGTTCATCCAATATCAGCTCCTTGTCTTTGATGCAGGCACAGAAGCTGCACCCGCATCATTGCCAGCAGATGATGGCTGTGTTATTCAACCATCATCTGTCCTTTACAGACATGAGTGGAACGGAGCTACGCCCATTGCTGTCAAGCTGTTAAATGTCAGAGATTGACAGTGGCATTTACAGAGCACCGCCGAAACGATCTGAGTGTCAATGAGATACCATGATGGTTGAGGGTCTGCTGAAGACCCCTGTTCCTGTAATAACTGTAATCCTATAAAGCCAAGTATGTTGCTGGACTTCATAGGAGACCATGATATTTCCAATATATTGCTGCTTATATAGATAAAACCAGAAAGTTAAATACACTATATAAAAAGACACATCAGCATGTTTTTCTCAATATCTGACATGAAATCAGAATAATCCTTTCACGTTTTAGGTCAATTAGGATTACCGTAATTACTAATATTTGCCAAATGCCAGAATAATGAGAGAGAGAGAATGTTTAAGGCATTTTTATTACTTACTGAAAAGTCAAAAGTTTACATACACTAAGATTACTATGCCTTTAAACAACTCTGGACTGCCCATATGATGCTGTCATGTGTTTGGAAGCTTTTTTTGGCAACATCTGAGTTAATTGGAAACAAGCTTGTGGATGTATCTTAATGCACACCTGAAACACACTGCTTCTTTGTGTAGCATCATGGGAAAGTCTCAAGAAATCAACAAATATATCAGGAACAGAATTGTGGACTTGTACAAGTCTGGCTCACCCTTGGGTACAATTTCAAGATACCTGAAAGTGCCTCGTTCATCTGTACAAACAATTATACACAAGTACAAACAAGATGGGATTGTCTAGCCATCATACCGCTCAGGAAGGAGATGGGTTCTGTGTCCCAGAGATGAACGTGCTTTGGTCCGGCATGTGCATATGAACCCAAGGACAAAAATAACAGACCTTGTGAAGATGATGGCACAAGCTGGTAAGATTGTGTCAAAATCCACAGTGAAACAAGTACTGTATCAACATGGGCTGAAAGGCCACTCTGCCAGGAAGAAGCCATTACTCCAAAAGAAACATAAAAAAAAGCCAGATTAATGTTTGCAAATGCACACAGGAACAAATACCTTAATTTTTGGAGACCTGTCCTGTGGTCTGATGAAACTAAAATTGAACTTTTTGGGCATAATGACCGTCATTATGTTTGGAGGAAAAAGGGAGAAGCTTGGAAGCCTAAGACCAACATCCCAACTGTGGAACATGGGGGTGGCAGCATCATGTTGTGGGGTTGTTTTGCTGCAGGAGGGACTGGTGCACTTCACACAATCGATGGCATCATGAGAAAAGAATATTATGTGGCAATACTGAAGCAACATCTCATGACATCAGCCAGGAAATTAAAGCTTGAGCGTTAATGGGTCTTCCAAATGGACAATGACCCGAAGCATACTGCCAAAATGGTTACAAAGTGGCTTAAGAATAACAAAGTCAATGTTTTGGAGCGGCCATCACAAAGCCCTAATCTCAATCCTATTGAAAGTTTATGGGAAAGGGGAAAAGGCAAGTGCGAGCAAGGCGACCTGCAAACTTTATTGACGCCTCTCCATTGACTAACCTTGGGGCTTTATGTCACCTGACAATACAAAGATGACATCCCCCCCACACTATCACCCCACTTGCCACCGCTACAGGGCGCATGGGAAGAGTAAGGTAAAGTGCCAGATTTGGCTCATCTTAGGCCTCTTTCACACTTCCGTCTTTCAGCTCCCGTCACAATCCGTTGTTTTTTGAGAATGCAGGATCCTGCAAAAAAATCGCAGGATCCTGCATTTTCTCATAGACTTGCATTAGCGACGGATGACCATCCGTTTCATCCGTCTTTCACTGGATCCTGCATAAAAAAACGGTCCGTCGGGCAGAGAAAACGTTCAGAGGAACGTTTTTTCTGCACGTCGGAAAATAGGTCAGCGACGCATCCTGCGCTGCCCGTCACTGGCTACAATAGTAGTCTATGGGCGCAGGATGAGTCGCTGCCTGTGAAAAGCAGGAATCCAGCGACGGGTCCCGCCTTTTCAAAGAGAGCATGCGTGGAAGAATTTCCCGTAAAATGTAAAATGATTTAACCCCTTCAGATGGATTTACTTCGTGGGACCTGACAGTTCATCCGAAGGTATGTATATTGTTGGTTTATTATTTTGCCAAGCGAGGGTCTTCCAGATGGATTGAGAGAGCAATAAAATACTAAAACAACCTGTTTGTTTATTTCATTAAAATACTTTTTAATAACGTGTGTGTGTGTTTTTTAACCCTTTCATACAATTGGATTAATAATGGATAGGTGTCATAATTGACGCCTCTCCATTATTAATCTGGCTTAATGTCACCTTACAATAGCAAGGTGGCATTAACCCTTCATTACCCCATATCCCACCGCTACTCGGGAGTGGGAAGAGAGTGGCCAAGTGCCAGAATAGGCGCATCTTCCAGATGTGCCTTTTCTGGGGTGGCTGGGGGCAGATGTTTGTAGCCGGGGGGGCCAATAACCATGGACCCTCTCCTGGCTATTAATATCTGCCCTCAGTCACTGGCTTTACCACTCTGGCGGAGAAAATTGCGCGGGAGCCCACGCCAATTTTTTCCGCAATTTAACCCTTTATTTTAGCAGCTACAGCACCCAAATTTTGCACATACACACTACTAACATTAGTAGTGTGGAATATGCAAAAAAAAGGGGATATGAGATGGTTTACTGTATGTAAACCATGTCTCATATCATGTCGGGTTTGTGAAGGAGAAATGAGAAGCCGGCAATTGATTTACCGGCTTTTCACATATATCGCGCTGAATTAAATATATATATATATACTGTATATATGTTTTACCGAACATTTGAGCACATAAATCCATTAGATGTCGGTTTTGCAAGCCCGCGAGAAAATATCGCAGTACGGATGCCATACGGATTACATACGGAGGATGCCATGCGCAAAATACGCTGACACACCCTGCCTACGGATGACATACGGACCACTATTTTGGGAACATTTCTCCGTATTACGGCCATATTACGGCCGTAAAAAACGGACCGTATTGTCTTACGCTGAGTGTGACGCCGGCCTAAGGCTCCCTGATAGCTGCATTGCTGTTTGCACCGCTGCTGTGCAAACCAACTGCTTTTTTAAAAGCAAAAATCCTGTTGCTCCTTTCTGCACAGTTATCTTGTTTATTTGTCCACACTTTTGTGTGCAGCAGTCCTTTTTATTGCTGGCTGCCATACTTGTCCTGAGATCATTGTAGGGAGATTGAAATTGTGCTACAGTCCTTGTATTTTTTCATATATCTTCCAGCCACTTTCTGCCACTTACATTGCGTTGTGTTACACACTGGGCCTGAGTTTGGGTTCAGTCTCCCCCCCAAAAAAGTGAGATTCAAATTCTCACAAAGTGGATATACCTCAGTCCTCTTAGTTTGTCGTATATCAGCCAGCCACTTTCTGCCACTTCCATTGTGTTGTTTTATACACTGTGCCTGAGTTTTGGTTCAGTGTCCAAAAAAAAAAAAGTCAGATTGAAATTCTCACAAAGTGGATATATTTCAGTCCTGTTAGTTTGTCGTGTATCAGCCAGCCACTTGCTGCCACTCACATTGCGTTGTAAAATACACTGGGCCTGAGTTTGGGTTCAGTCTCCCCCCAAAAAAAGTCAGATTGAAATTCTCACAAAGTGGATATACCTCAGTCCTCTTAGTTTGTCGTATATCAGCCAGCCACTTTCTGCCACTCACATTGCGTTGTTTTATGCACTGGGCCTGAGTTTGGGTTCAGTCTCCCCAAAATAAAAAGGGAGATTCAAATTCTCACAAAGTGGATATACCTCAGTCCTCTTAGTTTGTCGTATATCAGCCAGCCACTTGCTGCCACTCACATTGCGTTGTTTTGTACACTGGGCCTGAGTTTGGGTTCAGTCACCCCCCAAAAAAAGTGAGATTCAAATTCTCACAAAGTGGATATACCTCAGTCCTCTTAGTTTGTCGTATATCAGCCAGCCACTTGCTGCCACTCACATTGCGTTGTTTTATACACTGGGCCAGAGTTTGGGTTCAGTCTCCCCCCCAAAAAAATGAGATTCAAATGGGCGGTCATTGCCAGCTGGTACTGATGGTGGTGGTGGAGCATCTGGTGGTAGTGGGAAAAGCAAAATAGCACCTAAGGCTGGATGTGTTGAGCCAGCGTCATCGTCTGGCTACACAAGGCCTCGAAGGCTCCCTTATCTGGGAGTAAGAAAACAAGTTTTAAAGCCGGAGCAGCAGGAAAACGTTTTTGCTTTCCTTGCTGACTCAGCCTCTAGCTCTTTCGCCTCCTCTTCAGAAAGTTCAAAATATAAAAGCAGCGAGTCGTCAGTGGATGCTCCCGGTCAGGAACAAGACGTTTCCTTGTGTCCATCACCCAAACCAGAAGTGAAGGATGCGTCAGGCGACACTACAGGTTACTCCATGGAGCTCTTTACACATACCGTGCCTGGGTTAGAAAGGGAAATTGTTAACTGCCCATTACAAAATGAATCAGACATGGAGTGCACTGATGCACAGCCACAACTAGATTATTATGCTGTTCCATTGACTCAGATCACTACATTGCCCTCGCAGTGTACTGAGCCAGAATCTGACCCTGATGAGACTATGGTGCCCCGTCCCGAATGCTATAGCACCTTACATGGTGACACAGAGGAAGGTGCACATGACATTGAAGAGGATGTGATAGATGACCCAGTTGTTGACCCAGATTGGCAGCCATTGGGGGAACAGGGTGCCGCTGGCAGTAGCTCTGAAGCGGAGGAGGATGATCCGCAGCAGCCATCTACATCTGGCAGGCCCGTATCAGGCCAAAAACGTGTGTCAAAAACAAAAACAGTTTTAGGACAGCGTGGCCATCCGGTGAAAGTAGCACAGCGTGCAATGCCTGAAAAGGTATTCGATAGTAGGAAGAGTGCAGTGTGGCAATTTTTTAATCAAGATCCGAATGATCAGTGCAAAGTTATCTGTAAGAAATGCTCAAAGACCTTTAGCAGAGGGAAGAATCTTCAAAATTTAAATACAACGTGCATGCGTAGACATTTAACCAGCATGCACTTGCAAGCCTGGACTAACTACCAAACGTCACGTACCGTTGGTGCACCTGCTCAGAATGAAGGTAGTCAGCAATGCTACATTGCTTTCCTCAATGTAAGCCCACCGGTTAGGACACCACCTGCAGCAAATGTGGAGGTATCGTCGCAAGGCCAAAGCAGTCTGGGAATCACAAGGTTATTGGTAGGAAACACTGTATGTAGGCCAACATCAAGAATGCCATCACCAACCCTCTCTCAATCCGCCATGTCCACCACCACCACCACCGCTAGTTCCACCATATGCAGCTCTCCAGTCCAGCTCACCCTACAAGAGACTCTCGTTAGGAAAAGAAAGTACTCATCCTTTCATCCGCGTACACAGGGTTTGAACGCCCACATTGCTAGACTAATCTCGTTAGAGATGATGCCCTACCGGTTGGTTGAAAGCAAAGCTTTCAAAGACCTGATGGCCTACGCAGTACCACACTATGACCTACCCAGTCGGCACTTCTTTGCGAGAAAAGCCATCCCAGCCCTCCACCAGCATGTCAAAGACTGCATTGTCCATGCACTGAGGCAATCAGTCAGTGGAAAGGTGCACCTCACAACAGATGCATGGACCAGTAGGCATGGCCTCCGTGTCCATCACGGCGCACTGGGTTAGTGTGGTGGATGCAGGGTCCACTGGGGACAGCCGTAGTGGGACAGTTCTGCCTAGCCCACGGTCTAGGAAACAATTGGCTGTAGGCGTTCACCACCCCTGCTCCTCCTCCTCCATAAGCAAAAGCTCGTCCACAGAACGCAGTCGCACAACCACTCCATCCGCAGCTGCCAGTGTTGCACACGAGGTGTCACATTACCGAACAGCTAGTGCTAAGCGTCAGCAGGCTGTGTTACACATGAAGTGTTTGGGCGACAACAGACACACCGCGGAAGTACTGGCCGAGTACTTGCAGCAAGAAACTCAGTCATGGCTGGGCAGTGTACATCTTGAGGCAGGCAAGGTAGTCAGTGATAACGGAAGGAATTTTATGGCTGCCATAGCCCTTTCAGAACTGAAACACATACCTTGCCTGGCTCACACCTTGAACCTGGTGGTGCAGTGCTTCATGAAAAATTATCCGGGGTTACCAGCCCTACTCCTGAAGGTGCGAAGACTTTGTTCGCACATCCGCCGGTCGCCCGTACACTCCAGCCATATGCTGAACCATCAGCGATCGCTCAATCTTCCCCAGCACCGCCTAATAATCGACATTGCAACAAGGTGGAACTCCACACTGCACATGCTTCAGAGGCTGTGTGAACAGAGGCGTGCTGTAATTTATTTGTGGGAGGATACACATACACGGGAAGGCACTTGGATGGCAGACATGGAGTTCACTGGTGTGCAGTGGTCAAAGCTACAAGACCTCTGTCAAGTCCTTCAGTGTTTTGAGGAATGCACATGGCTGGTAAGTGCAGACGACGCCATAATAAGGATGAGCATCCCACTAATGCGTCTGCTGATGCAAAGTTTGACGCACATTAAGGAGCAGGCGTCTGCAGCCGAAGAGGAGGGAAGCCTTGATGACAGTCAGCCATTGTCAGCTCAAGGAACTTTCCTGGACGAGGTGGCGGATGAAGAGGAGGAGGAGGAGGAGGATGATGGGGATGAATATTTATGGGAGGAGGATGCTTCTCAGGGGGCAATAGAAACTGGTGGCATTGCAAGGTCAGGTACAGGGTTTTTGCAGGACACAAGTGATGTTGATTTGCAAGAAAGTGCTCCTCAACCCAGCACAAGCAGTGAATTGACACCTGGAACATTGGCCCACATGACTGAGTATGCCTTGCGTATCCTAAAAAGGGACCCCCGCATTATCAAAATGATGACCGATGACGATTACTGGTTGTCCTGCCTCCTGGATCCACGATATAAAGGAAAATTACAAAATATCATGCCACATGAGAACCTTGAGCAAATTTTGGCTACCAAACAAGCAACTCTTGTAGACCGTTTGGTTCAGGCATTCCCAGCACACAGCGGCGGTGATGGTTCTCACACGAGCCGTAGTGGGCAACATGGCAGAGGTGTTAGAGGTGCCCAATTCCAAAGTGGCGTTGGACAGAGGGGTTTTATGACCAGGTTGTGGAGTGATTTCGCAACGACCGCTGACACGACAGGTACTGCTGCATCGATTCAAAGTGACAGGAGACAGCATTTTTCCAGTATGGTTACGAACTACTTTTCCGCCCTTATCGATGTTCTCCCTCACAGGTCATTCCCCTTTGATTACTGGGCATCTAAAATAGACACCTGGCCTGAATTGGCAGAATATGCATTACAGGAGCTCGCTTGCCCTGCTGCTAGTGTGCTATCAGAAAGAGTCTTCAGTGCGGCTGGTTCAATACTGACCGAAAAAAGGACACGTCTGGCTACCCGAAATGTTGATGATCTAACCTTCATTAAAATGAACCAATCATGGATTTCAAATTATTTGGCCCCACCTTCCCCTGCTGACACGTAGCTTGCCTCAAAAATGTCTTGCTTTTGGCCTCCTCTTACTGACTTCTCCAATTCCTCCATTTGCAGCTGCTGAATGTCCACCATAGGCCATTTTTATACCTCCCTAAATGGGCTGACTCCCCCCACAGGGCCGTGGTCACCACCTGGCGCAAGCACCTGTGCGAGTGCCGTTTGCCTGGACAGGTAGGTGTGCCCACTCTTGGGCGACGGCACTGGCACAGGGTCCCTCATAGTACAATGAAGTGTCTCTGACGGTGGTGGTGCACAACCAACGTCAGACACACCGTCGTAATATGAGGGGCCCTGTGCCAGTACCGCAGCCCACGAGAGGGTGTTCCCCCCCAGCTCGAACAGTGCTCTACCACTTGCAATACTTACCTCTCCCTGCTCCACCACTGTGTAGTCTGTGCTGTTAAATCCTTCAATGGCACTGCCAATACAAATTTGTTGAAATGATAGATGATAGTTAAAATATACCGGGGTCCTGGCCTCCATTTAGACCAGTTAATACGTTGTGCCTACTACCACTGTCTGCTACTCAGCAGAGGAGCCCACCCCTGTACCTAGCTATGCCACCTGGTTATTTCTGAAAAAAATTTTGGCAGACACTTAGCCTACTTTATTATTTGGGCCTACTCACTGTGTCAGCCACTCCTTACAATTGTCCTCCGCTGAACCAAGCAACACTGCCAGTTTAGTCATGTTGCCAATTTTGAACTGCATTTAGCCTACTTACTTATTTGGGCCTACTCACTGTGTCAGCAACTCCTTACAATTGTCCTCCACTGAACAAAGCAACGCCGCCAGTTTAGTCCTGTTACCAATTTTGAACTGCTTTTAGCCTACTTACTTATTTGGGCCTACTCACTGTGTCAGCCACTCCTTACAATTGTTCTCCACTGAACAAAGCAACGCCGCCAGTTTAGTCCTGTTACCAATTTTGAACTGCATTTAGCCTACTTACTTATTTGGGCCTACTCACTGTGTCAGCCACTCCTTACAATTGTCCTCCTCTGAACAAAGCAATGCCGCCTGGTTAGTCCTGTTACCAATTTTGAACTGCATTTAGCCTACTTGCTTATTTGGGCCTACTCACTGTGTCAGCCACTCCTTACAATTGTCCTCCGCTGAACAAAGCAACGCCGCCAGTTTAGTCCTGTTACCAATTTTGAACTGCATTTAGCCTACTTACTTATTTGGGCCTACTCACTGTGTCAGCCACTCCTTATAATTGTCCTCCACTGAACAAAGCAATGCCGCCAGTTTAGTCCTGTTACCAATTTTGAACTGCTTTTAGCCTACTTACTTATTTGGGCCTACTCACTGTGTCAGCCACTCCTTACAATTGTCCTCCGCTGAACAAAGCAACGTCGCCAGTTTAGTCCTGTTACCAATTTTGAACTGCATTTAGCCTACTTACTTATTTGGGCCTACTCACTGTGTCAGCCACTCCTTACAATTGTCCTCCTCTGAACAAAGCAATGCCGCCTGGTTAGTCCTGTTACCAATTTTGAACTGCATTTAGCCTACTTGCTTATTTGGGCCTACTCACTGTGTCAGCCACTCCTTACAATTGTCCTCCGCTGAACAAAGCAACGCCGCCAGTTTAGTCCTGTTACCAATTTTGAACTGCATTTAGCCTACTTACTTATTTGGGCCTACTCACTGTGTCAGCCACTCCTTATAATTGTCCTCCACTGAACAAAGCAACGCCGCCAGTTTAGTCCTGTTACCAATTTTGAACTGCTTTTAACCTACTTACTTATTTGGGCCTACTCACTGTGTCAGCCACTCCTTACAATTGTCCTCCGCTGAACAAAGCAACGTCGCCAGTTTAGTACTGTTACCAATTTTGAACTGCATTTAGCTTACTTGCTTATTTGGGCCTACTCACTGTGTCTGCCACTCCTTACAATTGTCCTCCGCTGAACAAAGCAACGCCGCCAGTTTAGTCCTGTTACCAATTTTGAACTGCTTTTAGCCTACTTACTTATTTGGGCCTACTCACTGTGTCAGCTGCTCCTTACAATTTTCCTCCGCTGAACAAAGAAATGCCGCCTGGTTAGTCCTGTTACCAATTTTGAACTGCATTTCGCCTACTTACTTATTTGGGCCTACTCACTGTGTCAGCCACTCCTTAGAAATTGTCCTCCGCTGAACAAAGCAATGGCGCCTGGTTAGTCCTGTTACCAATTTTGAACTGCATTTAGCCTACTTGCTTATTTGGGCCTACTCACTGTGTCAGCCACTCCTTACAATTGTCCTCCGCTGCACAAAGCAACGCCGCCAGTTTAGTCCTGTTACCAATTTTGAACTGCTTTTAGCTTACTTACTTATTTGGGCCTACTCACTGTGTCAGCCACTCCTTACAATTGTCCTCCGCTGAACAAAGCAACACCGCCAGTTTAGTCCTGTTACCAATTTTGAACTGCTTTTAGCCTACTTACTTATTTGGGGATAATCACTGTGTCAGCCACTCCTTACAATTGTCCTCTGCTGAACAAAGCAATGCCGCCAGTTTAGTCCTGTTACCAATTTTGAACTGCTTTTAGCCTACTTACTTATTTGGGCCTACTCACTGTGTCAGCCACTCCTTACTATTGTCCTCTGCTGAACAAAGCAATGCCGCCTGGTTAGTCCTGTTACCAATTTTGAACTGCATTTAGCCTACTTACTTATTTGGGCCTACTAACTGTGTCAGCCACTCCTTACAATTGTCCTCCGCTGAACAAAGCAACGCCGCCAGTTTAGTCCTGTTACCAATTTTGAACTGCATTTAGCCCACTTTATTATTTGGGCCTATATCTGTGTTTCCTCCTCATCCTGCCCATTGCCCAGCCACAGCTGGATGAGTCTGATGGTACATTGACCCAGACCACTACATTCCCCTTGCACTCTACACAGTCAGAATCTGACCCTGCTGAAAGTCAGGTTCCCCTTCCCGTATACTATACCATTGCGACGTCACTGACACAGGGCCCCTCATAGTACGCAAAAGTGTCTCTGCCAGTGGGAGGCGCCACCCGCCGTCAAACACACCGCCGTACTATGAGGGGCCCTGTGCCAGTGCCAATGCCAACGAGTGGGCCCCCACTGCTTGCTCAGGATCACAGCACTTCCAAAGTTGAAATACTTACCTCTCCCTGCTCCACCGCCGTGACGTATTCCGCGTTTCCTGGGCCCACGAAAAACTTGAGCCAGCCCTACTCCCCCCACAACTTTAGCCAAATGACCCCCAGTTTTCAATGCCTAACTATTATTATAAAGTAAATTAAGATTGACAAGCTTCAGTAATAAGAATTGATGTTTTTGGCATTAAAATTCGCACTGTAGGTGTTTTCCTGTCCTCCACTCTCTGCCGACTTTGATTCCCCATTGACTTGCATTGGGTTTCGTGTTTCAGTCGGCCCCCGACTTTATGTAATAATCGGCCGATTTCACCCCACCCGACTTTTGACAAAGTTGGGTTTCGCGAAACCCGACTCGATCCGAAAAAAAGTAAAAGTCGCTCAAGTCTAGTGCACACGTTTTCCACTATCTGCACAGGATCCGTCATTTCAACGTCTTGACGGATCCTGTGCAGATTTGGAAGACGGAAGTGTGAAAGAAGCCTTAGATCTGCGCCTTTTCGGGTGCAGCTGAGAGCTGATGTTTTCATCCTGGATGCAGGGCCAGTATCCATGGCCCCTTCATAGGCTATTAATATCAGCCTGCAGCTTGCTACATAGCCTTTGCTGGTTATTAATTATAGGGGGACTCTACATCATTTTTTTAGGGTCCCCCTTTTTAATAGCCAGTAAAGGCTAAGGATACAGTTGTGAGCTGATATTAATAGCCTGGAAAGCTCCATGGGTATTACCCCCTTCCCAGGCTATAAACATGGGTCCCCAACCGTCAGCTTTCCCTCTGCTGGTTAACAAAATTATGTGGGAGCCCACGCTATTCTTTTCAGAAAAATAATCTTTTATTAATTAAATACATGTACAATAAGCTGCACATACACTGTACTAATTGTACTTGTCACAGACATCTATATATCTACCTATTATATTAGTATTTACTGTATGTAATCCATCTCTTCTATCCTGTCGGCTCCTGCAGTGATTTTACAGTACACGGCAGATGAATTTCCAGCTTTTCTTCTATCTATCTATCTATCTATCTATCTATCTATCTATCTATCTATCTATCTATCTAATATCTATACATATATAAGTGTGTCACAGACATCTATATATCTATGTATTCTATGTCTATATACTGTATCTATTCTCTCTATTCTCTCTATTCTGTTCTAACCTGTGATTTTACTGTAGCGGCACATGAATTGTCGGCTTTTATTCTATCTATCTATCTATCTATCTATCTATCTATCTATCTATCTATCTATCTATCTATTATCTATCTATCATCATTATCTGTCTGTCTGTCTATTATATAGATAGCAATCACACTATATTTGGATGTAAATCGGATACTAGGTATGAAAAATTGGACTGTACTCACATGACACTCGTGCGACTCATGGCGGGGAGACTCGGACTGATTTTTCATATGTTTAGTGTGACTCCGGCCTTAAACCTCAATCTGGATATCTTGTGGTGATCCAGCGTTGTGCTTCTGTGGTGCAGATAGTTGGGCAAGTATTCCTATTTTCGGCTTTGGTTATGTAAGAAGATGGAATGTTTGCCCACGTTCTCCCTTGAAGATGTGTATTAATGTGATGTGATGCTTAGTGACGTCTATTATTAATCGTATAATAGTGCGCTACCAAGCAATAGGTAGTTAACAGGCAGAGACAGAATTAATGTTTGGGACTAGCCCAGAGTGGGAGGGCATAAAGTGAAGTGACAGAGGGAGTTTCCTGTCAAGAAGGCAGATAGACTCTAGCGTAATACCATTGTCATGCCGGCCTCTGCCCACGCCATGGGGGGGAGGTATGGCTTTGCTCCGACCTTTTCTTTATCGGAGCTAGCATCACAATGTGAGAAGCGCTGCTCTTGAGAGTGCTACCTTGCGACAGCCCATATCCACCTGCCAACAAGGGCTGGTAATTGACAGCTGAATGGCTACATGCAGGCCGCACACAAAATCATGTGCTGCCGAGAATGATTAATTTAAAGCTATCTTTAAAATCATTTCACCTAGTGAACCCAATGATTGCTGCCCTGTTTGGAAAAGCCAACATTTTGGAATCAAGCTTTCCTAGGAACACTAGTTCCAGATCAGGCAGTGCAAAAGAGTCTTTAGACCAGGATCACACGTTCAGTAGTGAAAATCTGATGCAGAAAAAAACCTGCATAGAAACACAAGCAATTTCTATCTCATATTCATTATGGATTTGCATCCAAATCAGTATCCAAATTTTCTATGGACAATTTTCGGCCATATTATGTGTGGACATAGCATTAAAAGAGAACCTGTCGCAAGGACAAAAGTGCACAGTTTTTGCACTGATTTTATTACCACTGCTTCCCTGAGTATTCAAGTTTTTTTAAATCCACTTTGTAGCTCCATAGATATGGGGCTTTTTATTTCGTTCTAATTTTTGTGGCCTTTACTAAAGGGGCTGCCTTCATAGGGTAATTATGCAGAGCAACTTAAAGACACACCCATGAGGATCCTGTGAGCACCGCCTGCTTGTAAAGACCGTAAAATTAGAACTAAATAGAAAGGCTCATATCTACGGAACCATATCACGGATTTTAAAAAGTAAAAAAAGCTGAGTACTCAGGGAAGCAGCAGGAAGAAAATAGAAGCAAAAACTTGACATTTGTTATCTGGTGACAAGACGCCTTTAAGTTCTATGTACACATAGTTTTTTGAAATGGTCAAAACGATGAGTTTTTAAAGTAAAAACTGTATACAGAAACTCTCCTTTGGGAAGGACTTTTTCTTTACTTAAAGGAGATGTCCACAACTTGGACAACTCATTCTCAATCTAAATGTTTGACCCTGATAAAATAAAAAAGCTTGTACTCACATCCCGTGCCGGCACCATTCCAACAGTGTCAGCACTCGCAGTCCCAGGGCTCTTGTGCGGTTGCATGTCACGTGGTGTTCGGCACCCAATTAGCCCTGGGGTAACTGTCTCCACCTTCGTACGAATTGACCATGAAGAAATCAGATATCAACCTGAAGAGGAAAAGAAATGGCTCAAAACACTGAACACGTGAACGGCAATGTTGTTATACAGTAGAAATAAATAGAAAAAGTCTTTTGAGTATTTTTAACCAACTTTACAGGCGATTTTCTCCAAAATAAACTCAGCGTGCACACAGTCTTTGGGTATGTCCATGTGTGACAGAAAAGGTTCTTATTTTCTCTGTGATGATATGCAAATTCTGGTGCATTTGCAGAAAGAAAATTGATATGCTGCAGTTTTAAAAAATCCTCAGTCAACTTCTCCATGGAAAGTTATCGGCAGAGTGCAATGAAATTTTTTCAATCTAATTCGGCCTTAGGATTGATTTACATTACGTGACCACTGGTGTTAAATAACCCCCAATCGTACATATTTGCCCACTAAAAAACAAAAAATAGGCCCGCATCTGCATTTATTATTAAATTAATGTAGATGTGCACAAATACACAATGTGGCCAATATATATATTTGATCAAAGAGCGCAAAAGCCATCCAACCACGTCAAGGTGTACCTAAAGGGGTAGTTCATTAGTGATAGAGTCCATCCATATTAAAGCTACACCTTGACGTCATTGGGTGGCTTTTGTGCTCTTAGATCATAAAACGTTAATAGTGATGAGGGAGTGTACTCGTTGCTTGGGTTTTCCCCGAGCATGCTCGGGTGACCTCCGAGTATTTATGATTGCTCGGAGATTTAGTTTTCATCCCAGCAGCTGAATGATTTACAGCTACTAGCCTGCTTGATTACATGTGGGGATTCCCTAGCAACCAGGCAAACCCCACATGTACTCAGCCTGGCTAATAGCTGTAAATCATTCAGCTGCCACGATGAAAACTAAATCTCCGAGCAGTCATAAATACTTGGAGGTCACCCGAGCGTGCTCGGGTAAAACCCGAGCAACGAGAACTCTCGCTCATCACTAAACGTTAACTAAGTACTTTATGTTTTTAACTTTTACAGCAATAGTGGAGTTCATGCATTCACTAATTGCTTCGTGTATGTAAGTGCAGCGCCCCAGAGTCCTGGTCGTTGCAGTACTGTGGCTCCGCCACTAAGGGGAGCTATGGTACGTCTAATGGCACTGAAGGAGTTCATCTGATCAGGTATCACAGACACCAATACATTTCACCGCCGGGCCTCCAGGGGGAGCTAAGGGTTCTATTTACTAGGCCACTCTCCACACACTGGTAAAACTGGGGGTCAGGCAGGAAGTTAGGGAGAAAGCTGACTGGATGGGAACCAGGCAACACCTTGTGGCAGAGGGTGTTGCGGGAGAAGATTCAGTAGGGTCCCTGTCAGGGGTGGGATCCTGACAGGGGCTTGGCAACTTGAGCGAGCGTAAAGGGACCGTGCCTGCACAGTATAGCGGCGGTGCCCGAGAAGGGATTGGAGGCGAGATAGATTGTGCTGAGTGAGAAACGAGATCAAAGCAACAAGGAGAATACCAGTAGGGGTCGTGCTGTAAGACCGAGGCAACATCCTACTGAGGCGCAAACAACCGGTGGCCGGAACGCCGAAGGAAGTATTTCTACATACAGCTTCAGGCAATACTTCGAACCTACGGCAGGACAGTCAGTCTCAGGCGGGCTGTCTCACCTAAATCACCTATGCAGTCTTGGGGGGCAACTTGTGGAGAGGGGCGACTCTAGGGTCCCGGAAGAGCTCCGAGCCTACCCATCAAACGGGTGCCGTCCTGACCGCAACATCAGGGAGGGACGGAGATTAGTAGAAGATCATCTAATCGAGTTGTGAGGGAACTTAAGAAACAGACACAACAGTTGTGGGGACTTTCTGTAAGCACAGCAGGGAAGGACTACAACACATAGCGCTAGAAGGAAGGCACAGATTTCCACCTGTTAAGAGAACTCTGAAGGTGCCATTGGACCGGCCGGACTTGCGCAGCCTGGTTATCCGGACTCCGGACTGAGGACCCAGAGATCTTCAGTAAAGAGGTAAAGAGACTGCAACCTGGTGTCCTCGTTATTTAATGCACCGCACCACTACAGCCTCACCACTACCATCATCTATCCACATCTATCATTCACTGACTGTGCGCCCCTTGGCAGGGTCACGGACCGGAGCCTAGCCACCGTGACAACCCCAGAGCAGAGACTCAGAGGCCCGGTACCGGGTACCCCTCGGCCCTGCGGCAGTGTGGGGGTGCTACAAACTTGGCGTCACGAACAGGATCTAATTAAGCCTGAAGAATCAGGTCATGTGTGCCTTGGAACTGTGATTTATCGTGCATGGACTGTGCTTTATTACAAGGACTGTGTGTTGCCAATTGCCGCCAGAAGTTCCCGCCAAAACCGCCACCATTACAGCGCTAAGGAGAGCGCAGGAGAAGAAGAAGGGCGTGGAAGTGGGCGTGAACAAGCTGAAAAGCGCGAAAGACAATGGACGCCCAGTCTAAATATCTCGGCCCTTTGAGGACGTGTCCGTCAGCAGCCGAGATCCGCCTCCTGATCCTTAATGGTGGGCAGAGACAACGAAAACGAAACCGCCCACGAAGGAGAGAGCGGGAAAAGGACCAGGAAGAAGAAGTCAGCGACATGGAGGACGCCATGGCCAGCCGCCCGGAGCCGGAGCGTGGGGTCGGAGCCGAGGACTCCCCCAGCTACCCGGAGAGGCACCGCAGCCAGACCTCCACAGTTGACGCTGACCTCCTGCAGACCGGAGCGGACGGGCTGATCCACCAACCCCTGCAGACGCAGCTGAGCACTGAGGCCGGGTGGAAGAAGACCATCATCGGGAGCCTCACCAGACGCCTGTCGGCAGCCTCGCTTGGTCCGGATCAGGAAAGAAGGTCCAGCGCTCCGAAGCTGGGAAGCAAGGCCCTGCCGGAAAGCGAGATGCTGCAAACGGAGATGACAACGCCGCAGCGCAATGCCCCGCAACCAGCGTTCCAGACCCCAGCGGAGGCAGAGCAGACTGGCACCGGAGGAACCGCATCTGAAGCAGGTAGGAAGAACGACCCTGCCCTGATGATTGACACCACTCCAGCGACTGCTAGTGCCACCGCTCCTGACTCCGTTCCAGTGACTGATCTTGCGGCAGCGCTACCTGCTTCCCTGACTAAGACTACCTCTGAACCGACGAGTTCCAGCACTACTACTACAAAGTGCATTATCTCTACCACTGAACTTACTACCAAAATTGACATTCGAACCCAGATTATACCTGAAAAACCGACTAGTGACATTGATACCGCATCGGATGAGAAGTCGAACAGAGATCTTCCCAGGCCAGGAAGTGTTCGCTACCAACTGATGCCTTGCAACCTACTATGAGGATAAACCTCGATACCACAAAAGTGTAAATAGTTCCTTAAACTGTTTGTTTTCTGATCTTTCCTGCTGAACCCGTCTAGGGTTAACTCTTAAAGGGATCCCTTTGTTGACCCGGGATCCCTATTGTTTGGTTTGTTTTTCTACTTTTTGTTTCCTGTTATCAAGAACTGCCGCCATCATGAACAGTGCATGATACAAACTTCTTGTATATAGTTTGCACCTTCTTAAAGGTGCTTCCTACGTGTTTTACTTAAAGAGAGACTCTTTGCGAAGATACCGCACCGGAGCCTTTTGATGAGTACGGACTGGTAGCCTGAGAAGATATGCTACCTCATACAGACTTGGTCCCCTCTTAAAGGGGATGTGCATCGGTGTACTTATGAGTAATACTGCCTTAGAACAGTAAAGTGATAACGATGCCTTGGAAGAAAATGATAATGTTTACGTGTAAAAGTTATATGTATTGAACTAGTTAATTGTAAAAGAATGCTGATAATGTTTCCCGAAGGAAAGAGAAAGTTAGAAGAAAGATGCAGTAGGCCCGTAGGGGTAGACATAGCGTCCTGCATAGTTGCTAGTAAGAAAGTAATGATGGAAGTCAAGAAAATGTTGATAACGTTGATAGAAGATGAGGATAGAAGGTGAACCCTGAGTCCTCCTAGGAGCCATATGAAGATGGCTCAGTGTTCCTAAACTGAAAGTACGTTATGTTCTATACTATGTATAGTAGTTGAAAAGACAGAAGGCTCGGGCTGAAAGGAGCGGTCCTGTAAGAAAGGAGAGGCAGTAGGTCTGGCGCCGTTAGGACAGGCGGTCCTGCAGATTTAAAGAAGGAGAATGTAGCACAGTTGCTTAAGCCTTATAATGTGTATAAGAAGGTCTTTAGTGGATTTAGAGTGTGCATCCTTAAAGGCAAAGTTAAATTATTGTTCAAGAGTTTGTACTAAGTAGAATACCCGGTTGGGTAAGAGAAGTTATTTGTAGCATGTTGCTATGATATTTAACCGCGTTTGTAACGTTCAAGTGTCCTCACCTCCCATAAAGGGAAGCTCTGTTCAAGTATACTTATTGTTTTGCACTCACAAATATTGTATGTCTTTTTGCTAACCTGTATTGTTGTTTTCTTCCCAGTCCCGGAGTACTGGATTTAACCGGGGGGAGTGCAGCGCCCCAGAGTCCTGGTCGTTGCAGTACTGTGGCTCCGCCACTAAGGGGAGCTATGGTACGTCTAATGGCACTGAAGGAGTTCATCTGATCAGGTATCACAGACACCAATACATTTCACCGCCGGGCCTCCAGGGGGAGCTAAGGGTTCTATTTACTAGGCCACTCTCCACACACTGGTAAAACTGGGGGTCAGGCAGGAAGTTAGGGAGAAAGCTGACTGGATGGGAACCAGGCAACACCTTGTGGCAGAGGGTGTTGCGGGAGAAGATTCAGTAGGGTCCCTGTCGGGTGGGATCCTGATAGGGGCTTGGCAACTTGAGCGAGCGTAAAGGGACCGTGCCTGCACAGTATAGCGGCGGTGCCCGAGAACGGATTGGAGGCGAGATAGATTGTGCTGAGTGAGAAACGAGATCAAAGCAACAAGGAGAATACCAGCAGGGGTCGTGCTGTAAGACCGAGGCAACATCCTACTGAGGCGCAAACAACCTTTGGCCGGAACGCCGAAGGAAGTATTTCTACATACAGCTTCAGGCAATACTTCGAACCTACGGCAGGACAGTCAGTCTCAGGCGGGCTGTCTCACCTAAATCACCTATGCAGTCTTGGGGGGCAACTTGTGGAGAGGGGCGACTCTAGGGTCCCGGAAGAGCTCCGAGCCTACCCGTCAAACGGGTGCCGTCCTGACCGCAACATCAGGGAGGGACGGAGATTAGTAGAAGATCATCTAATCGAGTTGTGAGGGAACTTAAGAAACAGACACAACAGTTGTGGGGACTTTCCGTAAGCACAGCAGGGAAGGACTACAACACATAGCGCTAGAAGGAAGGCACAGATTTCCACCTGTTAAGAGAACTCTGAAGGTGCCATTGGACCGGCCGGACTTGCGCAGCCTGGTTATCCGGACTCCGGACTGAGGACCCAGAGATCTTCAGTAAAGAGGTAAAGAGACTGCAACCTGGTGTCCTCGTTATTTAATGCACCGCACCACTACAGCCTCACCACTACCATCATCTATCCACATCTATCATTCACTGACTGTGCGCCCCTCGGCAGGGTCACGGACCGGGGCCTAGCCACCGTGACAACCCCAGAGCAGAGACTCAGAGGCCCGGTACCGGGTACCCCTCGGCCCTGCGGCAGTGTGGGGGCGCTACATAAAGGTACATATTTGCTTATCGTTGGTCATTTAATAACCTATTTCAGCTTGCGGGCCACATTTATTATGCGCACAGAATGATCAGTGATAGATTGTGCTATGTGGACGGGCTGCCTTGTTTCCACAAGATGTTGTGCTGCCTAGAGCAAAGATCTTTCACTCAAACCAAAAGATAATTTCAGTTGACGAACAAGCATTCTGCTCGTTCGTTGTGTGATTGACAGCCTACTGTATTTATGCTGCACGATTATCAGGAACCCCCACTCCTGATAATTGTCCAATGTAAATTCCCCCTCATTTTAAGCCGTTCAGAATTTTTGTTAAAGTATCACAATGGCAAAAAGGTGCATGGATTCTGCTACATATTTGCAGGTAGTTGGTGATTCAACAGCTCATCGACTAACAACTAGCCTACTTTACGTCTCACTTTCTGAGATACGTCCCGTGAGTGCTTCGCCACTGCGTTTCCCATAAACCATGTACTACATGTACAGGACATCAGTATTAGGAGCAGGAGAGAAAGTCTTTGATGTGTATCTGTCCAACCCTTTCTGCACAATGCGCAGCACATCAGGTTTTAGCAGCCTCCAGTTATTTCCCTGTACATTATCCAGTTTGGTGCTTCGAAAGAACTTGAAAAACTCGCTTCCCAGTTTCTATCAAGCTGCAGAGATGTGATTGATCTGAATAATAACTAAGTCAGCAACACTATAATTACATCCTCACCAATGTGTGACATCTAGACTTCTACTCTGGTTTCTGCTTTGCTAAATTATCCACTTAAAAGCCAAAATGGTTATGTAAGAACTCAATGCAAAATTACGTTCTCAGTTTTGGCTACGGAATACGGCAACTTTTTTTAAATTTCTGGGTCAAGCTGAATCACAGTTATAGATGTTATAGTCACTGTGTCAATAATTATAATTTTAATGGGGTTCCTGACTATAGTCCCTCACAAATTGTTAGTCAAGTAAATAATACCCATATTATATATGCCAAGTCTAGTCCATGTAGGGGTAGATGTTAATTTTAAGAGATATAGATATTGCGCTTGCCAAATATTAAATTTTGATATTGGCATCTGGATTTATAGGATATATGAGGATAACTGTTATAACCACTTCATTATACAATTCATGTGCATATATTAAGTATACGTTATGGAGCCACATACATTTTATTATTCCATCAAGTATGTTACCATTCATCTGGAGCGCCCCAATGGGGCCGTGGGGTACTCGGTACCGGGTCCTTCGGTTCACAGGGGGATGTCACGGTGGCTGACCCGGTCCGTGGCCCTGGGACTTCTGTGTAAAAGGGAAAGGTCTTTAAAGGGGAATGTTCGTAATGCCACCTGTGGTATTCGGTCAGGATGACCGACTCTGCTCTAAGGGGTCCGCTGGGGTGATGTAATGGAAGCTAGGTGGTATACCTTCCCACAGGTGAAGTATGTCCCCAGGGCTTCCCAGTATGTAGATGGTGGATGGTGAGAGGCGCAAGGAAGAACGAGGACACAAGGTTGCAGTCTCTTTACCTTAACTGAAGACTTCAGCATCCACAGTCCAGGGCACCAGACCACAGGGCAGGCAGGGTCTGGCAGGTTTGGAGGCAAGTCCAGAGATCTCTTGTCCAGGTGGAAATCAGTAGCCTTCCTCTAGTGCCATGGTGTTGTAATTCCTTTCTGCCTAAGGCTTCACATAAGGTCCTCACAGATGTAATGTCTCTCTCTCTGTCCCCCATATAGGATAGGACAAACCCGTATGACTGGTGGCTTGAGGAGGTTTATAGGGACTCTATCATGCCCCAGCCTCTAAGGGGTGCCACCGTGCCTCCTGGGTGTAGGGCGGACAGGTACCGTGAAATTAGCTGTCCTGCTGGTCTCTGGAGCAAGGCATAAAGGTCGTTACTCCCTCGGTGTTCCGGCTACCAGGATTCTGCACCTCAGAAGGAGGCAGCCTGTGTAGGGCTGGTCTCCTTCTGGTATCCACTCCTTTGCTATGACTTCCTTGCATGCTCACTGCAATACAGTTCTGCCTTCAATGTCTCTTTCTAGGAGCTGCAGCTCTGAGGGAATGCACAGCTCCGTGTCCTTCTTCTTCGTTCTCTGACAGGATCCCACCCCTGTCAGCGGAGCTCAGCCGGCAATTCACTAACTTTCCCTACAGTCGACCAGTTTTACCAATGTGGGGAGTGACCTAATAAATAGGAGCAAGAGCTCCCCCTGGTGGCCTGGAGTGTGAAATGTGTTGCATGTTTGTGATACCTGGATGCAGTTATCCTTCTTTAACTCCAAACGTAGCATCACTCTCCCTCAGAGGAAAGCAATACCACTGCGACGACCAGGACCCTGGGGCGCTGCACATCCATGAGCCAAGTACATGTGCACCAGACACTACATGTTATGTAATCGCACAAGTATAGATCAATGTGCATGATTTCAGTGAATGACCACTGTGGCGGTGCCTGCATATGTGGTCTCACAGTATCATCCACTTTGTTGGCCGTACATTCAGCGGCCGCTCCACAAGAGCAATGCCGCGGTCAGTATGTCACTGCATGCATCCTGCGGCGGTGATTTCGTGCCAGTAGGGGCAAGTAGTCTCATTACATAGGTAAACATGTCTGTATAAGCAGATCAGTCAGCACCTGTGTCAAGGCAAGCTAATAGTATGTCCTGAATCAACTGAGCTATAGCGGCGCATTAGATTTTCAGTTCACAACAACAATCTGTGTCACAATTTTGAAATAACAAGGGAAAGGATATAGAAGTTTGGTTAGGTTCTTTGATCACTGCAGAAGCAACAGAAAATTCAGGTGAACCTGACGTCAGGTGATTGTCGAGATCAAACAAGGGTATACCAGCTAAGTGTACTTTGTCAAAACACTACCTGAGTCATGGGATGAGATGCAAGATCTACCTGTCCATGAAAATGGATTAATGCTGCTAATTAGGAAATTAAGTCCCTTCATCAACTTCAAACTTGGAAACTTGCCAAACTACCACAAGGCAAGAAAGCACGGTGTGAATTACTTGTACGATGGACTCCTCGCCAGAGACGGACTACACCTCAACAAACCTGGGAAACACACATTCGCCAGAAGACTCGCTACACTCATCAGGAGGGCGTGAAACTAGAAGAAGAGGGGACGGGAAGAAAAACATTAGACTCGAACAAAGAAGACCCAGGAAAACATACTCAGAAGGGAGGTAAGAACATTTCTAAAACAATCCACAGCGAGGAGATTGGAACAAAACAAAATCCTCTAAACTGCATGCTCGCAAATGCCAGAAGCCTGACAAACAAGATGGAAGAACTAGAAGCAGAAATATCTACAGGTAACTTTGACATAGTGGGAATAACCGAGACATGGTTAGATGAAAGCTATGACTGGGCAGTTAACTTACAGGGTTACAGTCTGTTTAGAAAGGATCGTAAAAATCGGAGAGGAGGAGGGGTTTGTCTCTATGTAAAGTCTTGTCTAAAGTCCACTTTAAGGGAGGATATTAGCGAAGGTAATGAGGATGTCGAGTCCATATGGGTCGAAATTCATGGAGGGAAAAATGGTAACAAAATTCTCATTGGGGTCTGTTACAAACCCCCAAATATAACAGAAATCATGGAAAGTCTACTTCTAAAGCAGATAGATGAAGCTGCAACCCATAATGAGGTCCTGGTTATGGGGGACTTTAACTACCCGGATATTAACTGGGAAACAGAAACCTGTGAAACCCATAAAGGCAACAGGTTTCTGCTAATAACCAAGAAAAATTATCTTTCACAATTGGTGCAGAATCCAACCAGAGGAGCAGCACTTTTAGACCTAATACTATCTAATAGACCTGACAGAATAACAAATCTGCAGGTGGTCGGACATCTAGGAAATAGCGACCACAATATTGTACAGTTTCACCTGTCTTTCACTAGGGGGACTTGTCAGGGAGTCACAAAAACACTGAACTTTAGGAAGGCAAAGTTTGACCAGCTTAGAGATGCCCTTAATCTGGTAGACTGGGACAATATCCTCAGAAATAAGAATACAGATAATAAATGGAAAATGTTTAAGAACATCCTAAATAGGCACTGTAAGCGGTTTATACCTTGTGGGAATAAAAGGACTAGAAATAGGAAAAACCCAATGTGGCTAAACAAAGAAGTAAGACAGGCAATTAACAGTAAAAAGAAAGCATTTGCACTACTAAAGCAGGATGGCACCATTGAAGCTCTAAAAAACTATAGGGAGAAAAATACTTTATCTAAAAAACTAATTAAAGCTGCCAAAAAGGAAACAGAGAAGCACATTGCTAAGGAGAGTAAAACTAATCCCAAACTGTTCTTCAACTACATCAATAGTAAAAGAATAAAAACTGAAAATGTAGGCCCCTTAAAAAATAGTGAGGAAAGAATGGTTGTAGATGACGAGGAAAAGGCTAACATATTAAACACCTTCTTCTCCACGGTATTCACGATGGAAAATGAAATGCTAGGTGAAATCCCAAGAAACAATGAAAACCCTATATTAAGGGTCACCAATCTAACCCAAGAAGAGGTGCGAAACCGGCTAAATAAGATTAAAATAGATAAATCTCCGGGTCCGGATGGCATACACCCACGAGTACTAAGAGAACTAAGTAATGTAATAGATAAACCATTATTTCTTATTTTTAGGGACTCTATAGCGACGGGGTCTGTTCCGCAGGACTGGCGCATAGCAAATGTGGTGCCAATATTCAAAAAGGGCTCTAAAAGTGAACCTGGAAATTATAGGCCAGTAAGTCTAACCTCTACTGTTGGTAAAATATTTGAAGGGTTTCTGAAGGATGTTATTCTGGATTATCTCAATGAGAATAACTGTTTAACTCCATATCAGCATGGGTTTATGAGAAATCGCTCATGTCAAACCAATCTAATCAGTTTTTATGAAGAGGTAAGCTATAGGCTGGACCACGGTGAGTCATTGGACGTGGTATATCTCGATTTTTCCAAAGCGTTTGATACCGTGCCGCACAAGAGGTTGGTACACAAAATGAGAATGCTTGGTTTGGGGGAAAATGTGTGTAAATGGGTTAGTAACTGGCTTAGTGATAGAAAGCAGAGGGTGGTTATAAATGGTATAGTCTCTAACTGGGTCGCTGTGACCAGTGGGGTACCGCAGGGGTCGGTATTGGGACCTGTTCTCTTCAACATATTCATTAATGATCTGGTAGAAGGTTTACACAGTAAAATATTGATATTTGCAGATGATACAAAACTATGTAAAGCAGTTAATACAAGAGAAGATAGTATTCTGCTACAGATGGATCTGGATAAGTTGGAAACTTGGGCTGAAAGGTGGCAGATGAGGTTTAACAATGATAAATGTAAGGTTATACACATGGGAAGAAGGAATCAATATCACCATTACACACTGAACGGGAAACCACTGGGTAAATCTGACAGGGAGAAAGACTTGGGGATCCTAGTTAATGATAAACTTACCTGGAGCAGCCAGTGCCAAGCAGCAGCTGCCAAGGCAAACAGGATCATGGGGTGCATTAAAAGAGGTCTGGATACACATGATGAGAGCATTATACTGCCTCTGTACAAATCCCTAGTTAGACCGCACATGGAGTACTGTGTCCAGTTTTGGGCACCGGTGCTCAGGAAGGATATAATGGAACTAGAGAGAGTACAAAGGAGGGCAACAAAGTTAATAAAGGGGATGGGAGAACTACAATACCCAGATAGATTAGCGAAATTAGGATTATTTAGTCTAGAAAAAAGACGACTGAGGGGCGATCTAATAACCATGTATAAATATATAAGGGGACAATACAAATATCTCGCTGAGGATCTGTTTATACCAAGGAAGGTAACGGGCACAAGGGGGCATTCTTTGCGTCTGGAGGAGAGAAGGTTTTTCCACCAACTTAGAAAAGGATTCTTTACTGTTAGGGCAGTGAGAATCTGGAATTGCTTGCCTGAGGAGGTGGTGATGGCGAACTCAGTCGAGGGGTTCAAGAGAGGCCTGGATGTCTTCCTGGAGCAGAACAATATTGTATCATACAATTATTAGGTTCTGTAGAAGGATGTAGATCAGGGGATTTATTATGATGGAATATAGGAATATAGGCTGAACTGGATGGACAAATGTCTTTTTTTGGCCTTACTAACTATGTTACTATGTTACTATGTTACTAATAAAATGTAAATGGATTTTTAAGACCATGTATGACTCTGAAGGCAAGGTTCATGGATTTATAGCAAGATTATTTACAAAAGGATATTCTCAGAAATATGGTGAAGATTATGATGCCACATTTTCTTCAGTCGCCAAGCAGACCACATTCAGGACTCTAATGGCTATAGCTGCTTTTACCTGGGGGGGCAACGGTGGTGAAGCTGGCAGGGTTGCTGCTGGCAGAGGCAGTCGATGCTGTGGGGTCCAGGCTGGTAGGACAGGGTGTTTGGTGGCAGCAGGAATCGGGCCATGGCTGTGGGTCCCAGGCTGGTATGATGAGGTGTTCAGTCGTGCGGGGGCTTCACCGACATTTTGTGACAGCCCAGAGCCCCATACCTTCCATACTTTCTAATGCGTTAGACTCTGGAAAAATGGCCACTGAGGCGGTGTATATGGAGCGCCCCCAGATGCAGGGCCGCGGGGTACTCGGTACCAGGCCTCTCTGTCTCGGTCCTGGGGTTGTCACGGTGGCTAGACCCGGTCCGTGACCCTGCTAAGGGGCGTCCAATGAAAGGTGGGATGGTGGTGCGTGGTGCAGGTCGCAATGAATAACGAGGACACAGGGTTGCAGTCTCTTTACCTCTTTACTGAAGGTTCCAGGATCCTCAATCCAGATTACTGTTAGCAGGGCTGGCTGAGACCGGCAGGTCCGAAGGCACATCCAGAGTTCCCTTTGCAGGTGGAAATCTGTGCCTACCTTCTAGCGCCTGTGTGTTGTAGTACCTCCCTGCTGAGCACCACGGGATAGTCCTCACAACTGTTGTGTCTGTTTCTGATGTTCTTTCTCACAACTTATATCTGTTCTGATGTTCTTCTCCGTCCCCCAGATGATATGGCTAGGACGCACCCGTATGACGGGTAGGCCTGGAGTTCTTCCGGGACCCTAGAGTCGCCCCTCTCCCACTGTTGCCCCCTATGTCTGCTTAGGTGATTTAGGTGAGACAGCCAACCGATAATTAACTGTCCTGCCTGTTATGGTTCTCAATGGCAAGAGAACATAGCCCAGCAAACATAAGAACTAGCTCTTGGAAGGATGGAAACTAAACTGACCATGAACTAAACCTGCCGCACAACTAACAGTAGCCGGGTAGCGTTGCCTGCGTTTTATCCCTAGACGCCCAGCGCCGGCCGGAGGACTAACTAATCCTGGCAGAGGAAAATATAGTCCTGGCTCACCTCTAGAGAAATTTCCCCGAAAGGCAGACAGAGGCCCGAACATATATTGGCGGTGATTTTAGATGAAATGACAAACGTAGTATGAAAATAGGTTTAGCAAAATTGAGGTCCGCTTACTAGATAGCAGGAAGACAGAAAGGACACTTTCATGGTCAGCTGAAAACCCTATCAAAACACCATCCTGAAATTACTTTAAGACTCTAGTATTAACTCATAACATCAGAGTGGCAATTTCAGATCACAAGAGCTTTCCAGACACAGAAACGAAACTACAGCTGTGAACTGGAACAAAATGCAAAAACAAACAAGGACTAAAGTCCAACTTAGCTGGAAGATGTCTAGCAGCAGGAACATGCACAGAAAGGCTTCTGATTACAATGTTGACCGGCATGGAAGTGACAGAGGAGCAAGGCTAAATAGCGACTCCCACATCCTGATGGGAACAGGTGAACAGAGGGGATGATGCACACCAGTTCAATTCCACCAGTGGCCACCGGGGGAGCCCAAAATCCAATTTCACAACAGTACCCCCCCCTCAAGGAGGGGGCACCGAACCCTCACCAGAACCACCAGGGCGATCAGGATGAGCCCTATGAAAGGCACGGACCAGATCGGAGGCATGAACATCAGAGGCAGTCACCCAAGAATTATCCTCCTGACCGTATCCCTTCCATTTGACCAGATACTGGAGTTTCCGTCTGGAAACACGGGAGTCCAAGATTTTTTCCACAACGTACTCCAACTCGCCCTCAACCAACACCGGAGCAGGAGGCTCAACGGAAGGCACAACCGGTACCTCATACCTGCGCAATAATGACCGATGAAAAACATTATGAATAGAAAAAGATGCAGGGAGGTCCAAACGGAAGGACACAGGGTTAAGAATCTCCAATATCTTGTACGGGCCGATGAACCGAGGCTTAAACTTGGGAGAAGAAACCCTCATAGGGACAAAACGAGAAGACAACCACACCAAGTCCCCAACACAAAGCCGAGGACCAACCCGACGCCGGCGGTTGGCAAAAAGCTGAGTCTTCTCCTGGGACAACTTCAAATTGTCCACTACCTGCCCCCAAATCTGATGCAACCTCTGCACCACAGCATCCACTCCAGGACAATCCGAAGATTCCACCTGACCAGAAGAAAATCGAGGATGAAACCCCGAATTACAGAAAAAGGGAGACACCAAGGTGGCAGAGCTGGCCCGATTATTGAGGGCAAACTCCGCTAAAGGCAAAAAAGCAACCCAATCATCCTGATCTGCAGACACAAAACACCTCAAATATGTCTCCAAGGTCTGATTCGTCCGCTCGGTCTGGCCATTAGTCTGAGGATGGAAAGCAGACGAGAAAGACAAATCTATGCCCATCCTAGCACAGAATGCTCGCCAAAATCTAGACACGAATTGGGTACCTCTGTCAGAAACGATATTCTCCGGAATACCATGCAAACGGACCACATTTTGAAAAAACAGAGGAACCAACTCGGAAGAAGAAGGTAACTTAGGCAGGGGAACCAAATGGACCATCTTAGAGAAACGATCACACACCACCCAAATGACAGACATCTTCTGAGAAACAGGAAGATCCGAAATAAAATCCATCGAGATGTGCGTCCAGGGCCTCTTCGGGATAGGCAAGGGCAACAACAATCCACTAGCCCGAGAACAACAAGGCTTGGCCCGAGCACAAACGTCACAAGACTGCACGAAGACTCGCACATCTCGAGACAGGGAAGGCCACCAGAAGGACCTTGCCACCAAATCCCTAGTACCAAAGATTCCAGGATGACCTGCCAACGCAGAAGAATGAACCTCAGAAATGACTTTACTGGTCCAATCATCAGGAACAAACAGTCTACCAGGTGGGCAACGATCAGGTCTATCCGCCTGAAACTCCTGCAAGGCCCGCCGCAGGTCTGGAGAAACGGCAGACAATATCACTCCATCCTTAAGGATACCTGTAGGTTCAGAATTACCAGGGGAGTCAGGCTCAAAACTCCTAGAAAGGGCATCCGCCTTAACATTCTTAGAACCCGGCAGGTAGGACACCACAAAATTAAACCGAGAGAAAAACAACGACCAGCGCGCCTGTCTAGGATTCAGGCGTCTGGCGGACTCAAGATAAATTAGATTTTTGTGGTCAGTCAATACCACCACCTGATGTCTAGCCCCCTCAAGCCAATGACGCCACTCCTCAAAAGCCCACTTCATGGCCAAAAGCTCCCGATTCCCAACATCATAATTCCGCTCGGCGGGCGAAAATTTACGCGAGAAAAAAGCACAAGGTCTCATCACGGAGCAATCGGAACTTCTCTGCGACAAAACCGCCCCAGCTCCGATTTCAGAAGCGTCGACCTCAACCTGAAAAGGAAGAGCAACATCAGGCTGACGCAACACAGGGGCGGAAGAAAAGCGGCGCTTAAGCTCCCGAAAGGCCTCCACAGCAGCAGGGGACCAATCAGCAACATCAGCACCCTTCTTAGTCAAATCAGTCAATGGTTTAACAACATCAGAAAAACCAGCAATAAATCGACGATAAAAGTTAGCAAAGCCCAAAAATTTCTGAAGACTCTTAAGAGAAGAGGGTTGCGTCCAATCACAAATAGCCTGAACCTTGACAGGATCCATCTCGATGGAAGAGGGGGAAAAAATATATCCCAAAAAGGAAATCTTTTGAACCCCAAAAACGCACTTAGAACCCTTCACACACAAGGAATTAGACCGCAAAACCTGAAAAACCCTCCTGACCTGCTGGACATGAGAGTCCCAGTCATCCGAAAAAATCAAAATATCATCCAGATACACAATCATAAATTTATCCAAATAATCACGGAAAATGTCATGCATAAAGGACTGAAAGACCGAAGGTGCATTAGAAAGACCAAAAGGCATCACCAAATACTCAAAGTGGCCCTCGGGCGTATTAAATGCGGTTTTCCACTCATCCCCCTGCTTAATTCGCACCAAATTATACGCCCCACGGAGATCTATCTTAGAGAACCACTTGGCCCCCTTTATGCGAGCAAACAAATTAGTCAGCAGTGGCAACGGATATTGATATTTAACCGTGATTTTATTCAAAAGCCGATAATCAATACACGGCCTCAAAGAGCCATCTTTCTTAGCCACAAAGAAAAAACCGGCTCCTAAGGGAGATGACGAAGGACGAATATGTCCCTTTTCCAAGGACTCCTTTATATATTCTCGCATAGCAGCATGTTCAGGCACAGACAGATTAAATAAACGACCCTTAGGGTATTTACTACCCGGAATCAAATCTATGGCACAATCGCACTCCCGGTGCGGAGGTAATGAACCAAGCTTAGGTTCTTCAAAAACGTCACGATATTCAGTCAAGAATTCAGGAATCTCAGAGGGAATAGATGATGAAATGGAAACCACAGGTACGTCCCCATGCGTCCCCTTACATCCCCAGCTTAACACAGACATAGCTTTCCAGTCAAGGACTGGGTTATGAGATTGCAGCCATGGCAATCCAAGCACCAACACATCATGTAGGTTATACAGCACAAGAAAGCGAATAATCTCCTGATGATCCGGATTAATCCGCATAGTTACTTGTGTCCAGTATTGTGGTTTATTGCTAGCCAATGGGGTGGAGTCAATCCCCTTCAGGGGTATAGGAGTTTCAAGAGGCTCCAAATCATACCCACAGCGTTTGGCAAAGGACCAATCCATAAGACTCAAAGCGGCGCCAGAGTCGACATAGGCATCCGCGGTAATAGATGATAAAGAACAAATCAGGGTCACAGATAGAATAAACTTAGACTGTAAAGTGCCAATTGAAACAGACTTATCAAGCTTCTTAGTACGCTTAGAGCATGCTGATATAACATGAGTTGAATCACCGCAATAGAAGCACAACCCATTTTTCCGTCTAAAATTCTGCCGTTCACTTCTGGACAGAATTCTATCACATTGCATATTCTCTGGCGTCTTCTCAGTAGACACCGCCAAATGGTGCACAGGTTTGCGCTCCCGCAGACGCCTATCGATCTGGATAGCCATTGTCATGGACTCATTCAGACCCGCAGGCACAGGGAACCCCACCATAACATCCTTAATGGCGTCAGAGAGACCCTCTCTGAAATTCGCCGCCAGGGCGCACTCATTCCACTGAGTAAGCACAGCCCATTTACGAAATTTCTGGCAGTATATTTCAGCTTCGTCTTGCCCCTGAGATAGGGACATCAAGGCCTTTTCCGCCTGAAGTTCTAACTGGGGTTCCTCATAAAGCAACCCCAAGGCCAGAAAAAACGCATCCACATTGAGCAACGCAGGATCCCCTGGAGCCAATGCAAAAGCCCAATCCTGAGGGTCGCCCCGGAGCAAGGAAATCACAATCCTGACCTGCTGAGCAGGATCTCCAGCAGAGCGAGATTTCAGGGACAAAAACAACTTGCAATTATTTTTGAAATTTTGAAAGCAAGATCTATTCCCCGAGAAAAATTCAGGCAAAGGAATTCTAGGTTCAGATATAGGAACCTGAACAACAAAATCTTGTAAATTTTGAACTTTCGTGGTGAGATTATTCAAACCTGCAGCTAAACTCTGAATATCCATTTTAAACAGGTGAACACAGAGCCATTCCAGGATTAGAAGGAGAGAGAGAGAGGAAGGCTGCAATATAGGCAGACTTGCAAGAGATTCAATTACAAGCACACTCAGAACTGAAGTAAAAAAAAAAAAAAAAAAAAAAAAAATCTTCAGCAGACTTCTCTTTTCTCTCCTTTCTCTGTCAATTAATTTAACCCTTTTTGGGCCGGTCAAACTGTTATGGTTCTCAATGGCAAGAGAACATAGCCCAGCAAACATAAGAACTAGCTCTTGGAAGGATGGAAACTAAACTGACCATGAACTAAACCTGCCGCACAACTAACAGTAGCCGGGTAGCGTTGCCTGCGTTTTATCCCTAGATGCCCAGCGCCGGCCGGAGGACTAACTAATCCTGGCAGAGGAAAATATAGTCCTGGCTCACCTCTAGAGAAATTTCCCCGAAAGGCAGACAGAGGCCCCCACATATATTGGCGGTGATTTTAGATGAAATGACAAACGTAGTATGAAAATAGGTTTAGCAAAATTGAGGTCCGCTTACTAGATAGCAGGAAGACAGAAAGGACACTTTCATGGTCAGCTGAAAACCCTATCAAAACACCATCCTGAAATTACTTTAAGACTCTAGTATTAACTCATAACATCAGAGTGGCAATTTCAGATCACAAGAGCTTTCCAGACACAGAAACGAAACTACAGCTGTGAACTGGAACAAAATGCAAAAACAAACAAGGACTAAAGTCCAACTTAGCTGGAAGATGTCTAGCAGCAGGAACATGCACAGAAAGGCTTCTGATTACAATGTTGACCGGCATGGAAGTGACAGAGGAGCAAGGCTAAATAGCGACTCCCACATCCTGATGGGAACAGGTGAACAGAGGGGATGATGCACACCAGTTCAATTCCACCAGTGGCCACCGGGGGAGCCCAAAATCCAATTTCACAACACCTGCCGTTGGTTTGAAGTAATGCTTGGAGCCTAATACTTCCTCGGCGTTCCGGCCACCGGCTACGCGCCTCAGTAGGATGTTGCCTCGATCTTACTGCATGACTCCTACTGGCCTTATCTCCTTTTTGCTGTGATCTCGTTTCTCACTTCTCCACAATAAACCTCGCTTCTTGTCCTTTCTTGAGATACCGCCGCAATGTAGTGCAGGCGCGGTTCCTTAACATTCTGCCTTGTTCGCTAGGCCTCTGTCAGGATCCCTCCATGGTCTTAATTAATCGGCAAGAGAATGGAACACCAAAATGACAAAGTCTTTTTGGATGAAGGGTTTAAAAGAGGTCAAGCAGATCAGTGTTTACACACATAATGTACAGACAGCCATCTCTGCGACACGTACCTCCCATTGACTACACGGCCAATAGTGTTGTGAATTCCGTTCTCAGGCTCCCTCCTGTGGTCATGAATGGTACTTTGGTGAGTTCTGTCCTTGGACTCCCTCTGGTAGCTTTGAGTGGAATTGCTGGTCTTTGAGCTTGGCTTCCTCAGCTGCCCTCGTTTATTGCTAGGCTGGCTTCCCTATTTAACTCCACTCAGATCGTTACTTCATGCCAGCTGTCAATGTCTTAGCACTGGTTCAGATCTCTCTGGGATTTCTCTGATGACCTGTCTACTTCAGCAGAAGCTAAGTCCCTGCTAGTTCATTTGTTGTTCATTGCCTTTTGAATTTATGTCTTAGTACATTCTAAGTTCTTGTCCAGCTTGCTATCATGATATTTCCTTGCTAGCTGGAAGCTCTGGGGTGCAGAGTTGCACCTTCACATTGTGAGTCGGTGTGGGGGCCTTTTTGCACACTCTGCGTGGTTTTTTGTAGGTTTTTGTACTGACTGCACAGTTCCCTTTACTATCCTCTGACTATTTAGTGAAGTCTGGCCTCCTTTGCTAAAACCTGTTTCATTTCTGTGTTTGTGACTTTCCTCTTAACTCACAGTCAATATTTGTGGGGGGCTGCCTTTTCCTTTGGGGAATTTCTCTGAGGCAAGGTAAGGCTTTGTTTCTATCTTTAGGGGTAGTTAGCTCTTAGGCTGTGAAGAGGCGTCTAGGGAGAGTTAGGTATGCTCCACGGCTATTTCTAGTGTGTGTGATAGGATCAGGGTTGCGGTCAGTAGAGCTCCCACATACCCAGAGCTTGTCCTTAATTTCTTGTTACCCATCAGGTCATTCCGGGTGCTCCTAACCACCAGGTCATAACACAATAGCCTCCTTACAATACATATATGATTCGACAGGATATTGTAGCAACAATTGGAATTCTGTGCAGATATGTGGCATAATCGCACAAAAAAGACTAATTACGGTATGTTAAGAGAATTCTTCGATATTTGAAAGAGACTCGAGACATAAATTTAAGGATGTATGTTCTCTCCGTGTTTGCGTGGGTTTCCTCTGGGTACTCCGGTTTCCTCCCACATTCCAAAGACATACTGATAGGGAATTTAGATTGTGAGCCCCATCGGGGACAGCGATGATGATGTGTGTAAAGCGCTACGGAATATGTTAGCGCTATATAAAAATAAAGATTATTATAAAAAAAAGATTATTATAAGGATATCTGCAATATGAGATCTTAAACTCACAATCAATGTGTATTCAGACTGGGCTAGTGACTTAAGTGATCATAAATCGACAAGTGGCTATTTAAAGCTACTTAGTATAGCAGAAAACATGTGTCTGTAGCCTTGTGATAAACACAAGCACAGTATGTGTCTGCAGCCCACACAAGTCAAGAGGTCATTTGATTAAACTAATTATTAGGCAATCTTGGTAAGCCATCAACTCAACAGGCAATTTATGAAGAAAACCAAACCTGTATACAGTAAGAAGATTATTGCGAGAACCAAACACGTTAAAGTTAAACATCATTATCAGCATGATTTAATAGAACGTGTCATATTTGAGTTTTTTTTATTGTGAGACTAACCAAATGATAGCTGATGTTATGACAAAACCAATTCTACTACTGTTTAATAGTGCATGAGCTTCTGTCTCCAGCAATAGTGTTATATTGCAAATAATGCACTGTTAACAAAAAAAAGGAAGTTCCTGTTCACTGTGTGGGTAGCTGAAGCACAGATTCACTTTCACTTTGCGGGCTGACAGACAAGATGCCAAGATCCTTAGTTTTAAGAAATAAGGGTACTGTCACACAGTGGCACTTTGATCGCTACGACGGTACGATCCGTGACGTTCCAGCGATATCCATACGATATCGCTGTGTCTGACACGCAGCAGCGATCAGGGACCCTGGTGAGAATCGTACGTCGTAGCAGATCGTTTGGAACTTTATTTCGTCGCTGGATCTCCCGCTGTCATCGCTGGATCGTTGTGTGTGACAGCGATCCAGCGATGCGTTCGCTTGTAACCAGGGTAAACATCGGGTTACTAAGTGCAGGGCCGCGCTTAGTAACCCGATGTTTACCGTGGTTACCAGCGTAAAAGTAAAAAAAAACAAACAGTACATACTCACATTCCGGTGTCCTTCAGGTCCCTTGCCGTCTGCTTCCCGCACTGACTGACTGCCGGCCGTAAGGCAGTGGCACAGCACAGCAGTGACGTCACCGCTGTGCTCTGCTTTCACTTTACGGCGGCACTCAGTCAGTGCGGGAAGCAGACGGCAAGGGACCTGAAGGACACCGGAATGTGAGTATGTACTGTTTGTTTTTTTTACTTTTACGCTGGTAACCACGGTAAACATCGGGTTACTAAGCGCGGCCCTGTGCTTAGTAACCCGATGTTTACCCTGGTTACCCGGGGCCTTCGGCATTGTTGGTTGCTGGAGAGCTGTCTGTGTGACAGCTCCCCAGCGACCACACAACGACTTTCCAACGATCACGGCCAGGTCGTATCGCTGGTCGTGATCGTTGGAAAGTTGCAGAGTGTGACAGTACCCTAAGGGTACCGTCACACAGTGGCATTTTTATCGCTACGACGGCACGATTCGTGACGTTCTAGCGATATCGTTACGATCTCGCAGTGTCTGACACGCTGCTGCGATCAGGCACCCAGCTGAGAATCGTACGTCGTAGCACATCGTTTGAAACTTTCTTTCGTCGCTGGATCTCCCGCTGTCATCGCTGGATCGTTGTGTGTGACAGCGATCCAGCGATGCGTTCGCTGATAACCAGGGTAAACATCGGGTTACTAAGCGCAGGGCCGTGCTTAGTAACCCGATGTTTACCGTGGTTACCAGCGTAAAAGTAAAAAAAAACAAACAGTACATACACACCATCTGATGTCCGTCAGGTCCCTTGCAGTCTGCTTTCCGCTCTGACTGTCTGCCGGCCGGAAAGTGAGAGCAGATCACAGCGGTGACGTCGCCGCTGCGCTCTGCTCTCACTGTACGGCCGGATCTCAGTCAGAGCAGGAAGCAGACGGCAAGGGACCTGACGGACATCAGATGGTGAGTATGTACTGTTTGTTTTTTTTTACTTTTACGCTGGTAACCACGGTAAACATCGGGTTACTAAGCGCGGCCCTGCGCTTAGTAACCCGATGTTTACCCTGGTTACCTGGGGACTTCGGCATCGCTCCAGCGCCGTGATTGCAACGTGTGACCGCAGTCTACGACGCTGGAGCGATAATCATACGACGCTGCGACGTCACGAATCGTGCCGTCGTAGCGATGTAAATGGTACTGTGTGACGGTACCCTAACAGTTGTAAGCGGTGTTATCTTTGTTCCTGAATAAATATATATTTACTGTGGTATGGCTGGACAGTACAGAGATTAATCTACTGCCAACAAGTGTGTGATTGCAATATGGCTGCTATAAGAACTTCAAAAAAAGAAACAAACAACCTGCAGTATCTTTCCATTGGTCTTGTATTGTTTGGTTTTAAAGGGACCTGATTCATATTCTGTTTCATCTGCATTTACCAAAACCAAACTGTTTATATTTTACATCTATGACCAATAAATATTGGACAAACAGATCTCGGATGGTGTCAATCAACTGGTTTTCAATATTTCCATCTATGACCTGTTTGAAAGATGATAGAAAACTACTGATCCATAAAAATTTGTAGGTTATTCTCCACTCCCAGGATAGGAGATAACTTCCCAATCACTGAGGGACTGACTGCTGGAACCCCGCCAATTTTGAGAACTGGAGCCTCATATGAAAGGAGCGGTGCTCGGTCATGTGCATTGCTGCCCACTTATGCTTATCGTAGTGCCAAAGACCAGCCGAATGCTGTTCTTGGCTATGTGCTTGTTTATCTCCAGTGGCCCCACAGAATATGAATGGAGCAGCAGTGTGCATGATGTACCACCATTCATTCATACGGGACTCATCAGTAGAAGTCCCAACAGTTTTGTACCTGGTGTAAATGCTGCTATTCCCCTGAATCTGGAGTTGTTTCTTGTGTTCTTGAGCCTCTCCATTCATGAGATATGGCCCTCCTCTTCCCAATATATCAATATGATCTATTTTTTATAGCCAAGTGGACTTGGTCTTCAACTCATTGATGGTGTATTTTTGAGCACTACACCCAACTGCCTAAAAATACTGTAATTACAGATATGGAAGCGGTATCTATATCTTAGGAACGGAGAGGCGTAGGAACCGAAGAGAAACTATGCCAGATTCAGGAGAACAGAGGTTTAAATAAAAATAAAATTACATATTTACAGAAGATGACAGATCCTCTTTAACAACATTTTCAAGGAGTTTGTATGTCCTCTATGTATTTGCATGGGCTTCCTCTGGTTTTCCATTTTTCTCCATGCTCCAAAATTATAGTGATAAGAGTAATTGACTTTCTATTAAACAGGCCCCAATTTATGCTCCATTTTTTAAATGCTTGATTAGATAAACTTTGGAGAAGAGTCTACCAAATAGGGCGGCTCCTTATGAAGTTTCCTTCATGCGTTGCTCAGGAATTAAGTGCATTGGTGTCCTTGATCCCATTGTTGAATCCCTCTAAATACATGAACAGCACAGCATGTGTACAGAAGATAATAGATCAGTCCACAAAGGGGGATATGTGGACTCCACATGTACATTCCAATGACTCATTTACCACTTCTTTGTTTGTTAGTTTTGTAAGTGAGACTTTGGTAAATGGAACAATAGTCCTAAAATGTTTATCTAAATCACTGTCTCATGGGCATTTTTGTGTCAGGCTCCAAACCCAGAATGGAAGACAATAGTAATTGTTGTGCACAACGGGACATTCACCTGAAATTATATGCAAATTATATGTAAATTTTGATGATACACCTGCAGTCCAGACAGTCTCTGTCATTTCTGGCTTGTGTAATTATTCTTACAAGGAAGCCATTCTGCGGAATATTCTTAACATGTGTTATATGTAGCAGAGAAGTATTATTAGGCTTAGTGGCCAGTGTGAAAATTGCAAGATTTCGGATTTTTTCGATATAGATAGTATTATGAAAAATGGAAAAAAAGCATTCTATATATGTATATATATATATTTATATTTCATTCCTGTTATAAACAATCCGTCATTTTCTCATGTAACATTCCCTTCAATCTCCGCTGCTGGTGCCTTATGTTTCCTGCTATATCTTACTTAGGGGCTGTGTAGTAGACATGATAATCTGTCCACATTAGCTGCTTTTCATGGTTATTGCCATGTGTCACTCAATCTACTAATTAGTCCACATAGGGTTATTTTGTACTGAAGAGGGGTAACACCCTGAAACATGTATCTGCTGTTTGAAATTCTGATTATGCTTTTATTCTAAGTCATGTGACCAGGCTCATTAAAGGGTCGATTTTGACGTTTTAGGATTGCTACTTCCAATAGGTGCCACTAGAGTTGAATTCCTTCTCCTCTCTGAAGAGGTAATTTGCATATTGTATTTCCCAGAGGAAAATTATATGGCTTATAAGTCTCCTTACCATGGCATAACAGGCATGTCAATTTCTACAAGGAGAAACATTAGCGCTTATATGACAGTCAGAGGCCTCTCATACAGCCAAATCAGATTTCATGGTTTGCACTGATGAGGGGCAACGCCTTGAAACACGTATCTGCAAATTGAGATTTGGGTTTGGCTTTTATCCTAAGCCTAAGTCATGTGGCAAGGCTCCTTAAAGGGTTGATTTTGACTTTTAGGATGGCTACTTCCAATGGGTGCCATTAGAGTCCTTCCTCTATAAAGAGGTAATTTGCATGTAGGTGTTTTTTTTTTAGTATGCAAACTTTGCACTTTATAGTTTTGTCATGTGGGGGTTAGTCAATAAAATTGATATTTAATACTAATCTCATCATATCTATCATATGTTTTAGCTGCCCTCCATTAATTACCTTGACCACAATTTTTCTGAGTATGATATTGGTACTTTAATTACTACCTCCAACTTATGATTTTTAGTAGTGACTTGTTGTACCCATAAGCCTGTTTGCTGCTATGTGATATCCTTACATTGCTGAGGGGAGGAATATAAAACCCTCTCCCTTTTCATTCAGTATTATCATGTAATGTATGCGTAGTTTGTAATTAGAGTCATGAGTGGTCATTATCTACAAAATATTCTACAGCTCCATTCATTGAAGTTTTTCCCTCCTTTGAGGTTATCCCTGTTTTTAATGTTTTTTTTGTTAATCTTCAATAAAATAATGTTTTTATCATTAAGCATGTTTCTCTTCTTTATCCTGTGGTTATATACATACCCAGGTTGTGTTTATGATATGTCCATGAAGTGGTATGCATTTAATATATTTAGGATCAGCTGTTTAAACTCATCTCTTACTTTGTCTCACCTCTCCGCTCCTGACCCCGCCTGCATATTTTGATCTTGTGCTGCCCGACCCGACATCGGACCGTCTGACCACATCTCTGTCTTCGAACTCTGTGCCTCACATTTCTGGTTTAACTTGTGGGTCAGCTGCTGTAGGTCTGGGGACAGCCCTGGAGTGGCACCTGGTGACTACCCTAATGGCCCAAGCCTATCCACACCATCAGAGGCTGTAGTGAAGACCAGATAGTCACTTAGTCATGCCCCTCCAGGGTAAACCTGGCCAGTAGCACAGTGGGTCCACACCCACCGCTGTCACACCTACTACCTGTTGGCATCCCTGGTTCTTCTCCCGATTAGTAGACTCCTGAAATCATGCGTGAGTGCCAACTCAACGATGATGTTGCTCTGATCGAAACCAGGGGCGTTGACAGGTGGGTTTGGATTGGCAAGGCCTTGGTCTGACAGCCACGGACTACCAATGTGGCTGTTGGACCAAGGACCTGCAGATCTTTTGTTCAACTATAGTTACCAATCTTTGAATGAGACTGCCCAGGGAACGCCCATGGGAAAAATTAGTAAAGTTACAAGTTATTCAACAGGGCTGATTCATCATTGCTTTGTGCCATTATTATGTCTAGTTCTGTTCATTTTTCACCTGTTTTTCATTTGTGCCAAATTCACCTTTTCAATTAGATCTTTTTTCAAATCACTTTTTTACGTGTTTGTTTTTTTAGTTTTCCATTGTGGGTGGAGTATGGGCTTTCCAGATGTTTGCAACTTTTTGAAATTTTGTGCAGATGTATTCCCGTCCCTGCTTGGAGTGGCCTAAAATTTTTGTGACATTTTTTGCAAAATGTGTGACTTTTCCCACTAAAAATATGCAAAAAAGGTTAAAAAAAATAAAAATAAAGACTGTTTTAGCTTTATGTAAAATGAATGAACGATGGACACCATTTTGAAGGGTTAGGCACAAAAAATCGGCAATGTATAGCATTGCACAAAAAAGCAAAGTGACTTTAAAAATAAATGTAAATGATGAATTGGGGCTCAATCTTTTTCCCCAAACCTACTGTGTTTACGTGGTCTGAGTTGCTGCGGTTCCTTCATCTTCTCAATAATATCACTCACAGCAGGTGATGGAGGAATATTTAGGAGGAAGAAATGTCATGAACGGACTTGTTACCCCAGTGGCTCCTATTAGAGGGCCGCATTGGTATTAGTGAGCTCTGTACCCTCAGCCATTCTGTCACATGTTAGTAAAGGCTGATGGAATGGTGAGGGACCAGATTTTATACACTGGGGTCTGGATGTTACACACCAGAGGCGAAGCGCTGGATGTTGTTCCCCGGGGGTGAGGGGCCAACGGGTATACATTGGGGTCAAGGGGCCAGATGTTAAACACTAGGGCAAGGGGCTGAATGTTAAACACCGGGGCTGGATGTTATACACTGAGGGCAAGGAGCAGGATGTTAAATACTGGGGTGGGGGGCCAGATGTTAAACACCAGGGGCGAGGGGATGGATGTTATACACTGGGGGCAAGGGGCCAAATTTTATACACTGGGAGCAAGAGGCCAGATGTTATACACTGGGGGCAAGGGGCCAAATTTTATACACTGGGGGCAAGAGGCCAGATGTTATACACTGGGGGCGAGGGGTCAAATGTTTTTTTTTACCAAGGGAGAAGGGCTGGATGTTATACATTAGGGGCGAGGGACCGGATGTTATACACTGGGAGGCAAGGGGCAAAATGCTATAGAATGGGGCGAGGGGCCAGATGTTATATACGGGGGGTGAGGGGAGGGATATCATACACCGGGTCAAAGAGCCGGATGTTATATACCACCAGCAAAGGGACAAATGTTATACATTGGGGGCGAGGGGCCAGATGTTATACACTGGGTCGAAGTGCCGGGTGTTATAGATCACCAGCAAAGGGACAAATGTTATACTATGGAGAGAGGGGCCGTATGTTAAGCCCTTGCGACAATGGGACTGAATGTAAAACCTAAAATCATTGATTAATGTGTTCAGCTTAATACTTTAGACCATGTAGAACACATATACAAGTATCTTACACTTTCTGTAAAACCTAACAGGAAGCTATGACGTTCATCATTAACTTCTTTTGACATCAGCCACCACCCATGTGAACTGCCCATCCAACACCCTGAGTGCAGAAGACATTCTTGTTACAACAGACTGACGTAGCTCTGCAAAAAGCCGGCATCAGATATACAAACCCGAAAAATGAGACCTGCTATACATACACCCTGTACTATATATAGTGTAATGTGCTCAGTCTGCATGGATATTACATGGGTAAAAGCCCATATTATACATTGTATGCAGCTCTGAGGTAGGTTTACACTGGTAGGAAAAATTACATTTACATTTAAAAGGGGATGTTCTGTTTCAGAAAATTCCGGTCCCTGGACAAAGCTTTTCATAAAAACAAAAAATAGCAAACCGCTCTTTACTCCTTGCCCGGGTTCAGCAATGAGTCTCCACCGCTGCTGAGTTTACCATACACGCAGTTGTAGAAGCGTTTCCGAGAAGCATCTACCTACCAAGTCTTGTTTGTTCTTGTGATTTTGCTAAATTTGACCCCCTTTTGGTTTGTAGAAGCCTGCCAATAATTGTGTGCGATTTCTGCCATCTTGTGGCCAAACAGGTACACTGTGTGCACAATTATTAGAAAATTTGTATTTTTGATAGTTAATTTTATTATTGAACAACTACATTGCTATCGGTTAATCCAAATGGATAATAAACCTGAATATTTCAGAAAATAGAAGTTAGTTTTCATCTTTCTTAGGAGAATATCTTTCTGTGCAAAATTATTATGTAACTATTTGAAAAATTTAATTTTCCATCACAATTATTAATTTTCAGCTGCTAAAGTGAGAATCAAACAGCTCAAAATGTACAAAAATACATTTCTGTAAAATAAATATGTATCAGAAGACCAATATAATAATATGGCCGCCCCTCTTCTCAGTAACTTGTCATAAAAATCGTTTTGATTCTCATCTCAATCTTCTATTGGTTTATAGCTCTGTGGCACCCCATATTACATGGTCCCAGAGGTCTTCCTTAATGAAGGCTATGGAATACATGTTGACTGGTGGTCAATGGGGATCATCCTGCATGAATGTCTGGTTGGATTTGTACCATTTAATGGAAATTCCCTAACTGAGCTTTATAAAACTGGCTTAATTGGTAAGTAGAATAATCTGATCATTGCCATGACTGGTTACATTGGTTTAGCTATTTCCCTTACCTTACTGTCCAATACAGTTTTTATTTTCTGTAATTTTATATATAACAGGAGACATAATTTGGGATTGTGATCGCGGACCTCCCCCCGATGCTCAGGACCTCATCACTGAGCTGCTCAGAAGAAATCCGGCACATAGACTTGGGACAGGTAACAGATATAATCGTATTAATATTTATTCATTACACTGAGGACAAATTGCTTATGTCAATAAGGATCAGGACTTCACTGTCTGCTTGCCTATTTCTAGAACTCCATACCATTACTTTCAGTCTATTTCCTTCATGTCGGCTCAGTTATGTTCAGATTAAAGTAAAATGTTTAGATATGGAGCAGTCTCTGACAATGTTCGCATCACTTCTGCTTTTTGTTTTCCAGGATGATCATTTGAGATCAAGGGTCATCCATTCCTGAGTGACTTAGATTTTGACCACCTTCTAAGTCAGGAGCAGGAGTACATTCCTCAGCTTGTGTCAGATGTGGACACCAGCTTATTTACCAGTAAGTAGAAGGAGACGTCATCAAAACTAAGCGACTGTTTGTGTCATCTTCCCTAATATGTGACAATCGGTTTCCATTAATTATAGTGACAATGACGACTATGTTATACTAAGAATCTCTTATAACACTTCAGTACCTATGTCTTGTAGATCACTCAGATTTAAACAAACATTTGGTCACAGAGGATGAGGAGGACACGAGTGAGGACAATGAGAGCCTTTACTTACAAAATTTTATATCATCTTCTGAAAGGCTTTCTAAAGTAAGTATGTGATCAGTAAATCCAGAATATGTAAAAAAAGACCTCTAAAAGTAAAAAAAGTATTTCAGATCTTATTTTTGTCCGTCTTAAGCTCTGTATCCCTTCTACCAGGATTATGAATGATGAGGATCCCAAGTCCCCTCCAGAGTGTACCCTAGGATCGAGCATAAACTTATCTGAAATGTGAGTAGATTATGGGATCAATAGTAGGAGCCCCAGGATTATATACAGTACAGACCAAAAGTTTGGACACATCTTCTCATTTAAAGATTTTTCTGCATTTTCATGACTATGAAAATTGAACATTCACACTGAAGGCATCAAAACTATGAATTAACACATGTGGAATTATATACTTAACAAAAAGTGTGAAACAACTGAAATTATGTCTTATATTCTAGGTTCTTCAAGGTAGCCACCTTTTGCTTTGATGACTGCTTTGCACACTCTTGGCACTCTCTTGATGAGCTTCAAGAGGTAGTCAATGGAAATGGTTTTCACTTCTCAGATGTGCCCTGTCAGGTTTAATAAGTGGGATTTCTTGCCTTATAAATGGGGTTGGGACCATCAGTTGTGTTGAGCAGAAGTCTGGTGAATACACAGCTGATAGTCCTACTGAATAGACTGTTAGAATTTGTATTATGGCAAGAAAAAAGCAGCGAAGGAAAGAAAAACGAGTGGCCATCATTGCTTTAAGAAATGAAGGTCAGTCAGTCCGAAAAATTGGGAAAATTTTGAAAGTGTCCCCAAGTGCAGTTGCAAAAACCATAAAGCGCTACAAAGAAACTGGCTCACATGAGGACTGCCCCAGAAAAGGAAGACCAAGAGTCACCTCTGCTTCTGAGGATAAGTTTATCCAAGTCACCAGCATCATAAATCGCAGGTTAACAGCAGCTCAGATTAGAGACCAGGTCAATGCCACACAGAGTTCTAGCAGCAGACACATGTTTCCAACAACTGTTAAGAGGAGACTTTGTGCAGCAGGCCTTCATGGTAAAATAGCTGCTAGGAAACCACTGCTAAGGACAGGCAACAAGCAGAAGAAACTTGTTTGGGCTAAGGAACACAAGGAATGGACATTAGACCAGTGGAAATCTGTGCTTTGGTTTGATGAGTCCAAATTTGAGATCTTTGGTTCCAACCACCGTGTCTTTGTGCGACGCAGAAAAGGTGAACGGATGGACTCTACATGCCTGGTTCCCACCGTGAAGCATGGAGGAGGAGGTGTGATGGTGTGGGGGTGCTTTGCTGGTGACACTATTGGGGATTTATTCAAAATTGAAGGCATACTGAACCAGCATGGCTACCACAGCATCTTGCAGCAGCATGCTATTCCATCCGGTTTGCGTTTAGTTGGACCATCATTTATTTTTCAACAGGACAATTACCTCAAACACACCTCCAGGCTGTGTAAGGGCTACTTGACCAAGAAGGAGAGTGATGGGGTGCTACACCAGATGACCTGGCCTTCACAGTCACCAGACCTAAACCCAACCGAGATGATTTGGGGTGAGCTGGACCGCAGAGTGAAGGCAAAAGGGCCAACAAGTGCTAAGCACCTCTGGGAACTCCTTCAAGATTGTTGGAAGACCATTTCCGGTGACTACCTCTTGAAGCTCATCAAGAGAATGCCAAGAGTGTGCAAAGCAGTCATCAAAGCAAAAGGTGGCTACTTTGAAGAACCTAGAATATAAGACATATTTTCAGTTGTTTCACACTTTTTTGTTAAGTATATAATTCCACATGTGTTAATTCATAGTTTTGATGCCTTCAGTGTGAATGTACAATTTTCATAGTCATGAAAATACAGAAAAATCTTTAAATGAGAAGATGTGTCCAAACTTTTGGTCTGTACTGTATATGAACAACAACAATTCTAGGACATAAATACCATAATAACAAATGCAGAATGCACAGCCCCATGATTAGCGGTCATTGCAGTTTTGGCTTCAGAAACCGCTGGCAATAACAACCCATAACTGCGGCCCATCATTCATTTTTACTGTTGCCCACACTGTAGGAGAAATATAGTATGAGATGCCAGCCATGCTTGGTAGTTGTTTTCTTCTCTGATCCATAGAAGATTGTATTGAGCAGTCGGGAGTCCTGCACAACACTCTCCAGCTCAGCGTGCTCTGCAATTGGGAGTCCTGCACAACACTCTCCTGCTCGGCGTGCTCTGCAATCGAGAGTCCTGCATAACACTCTCCAGCTGAGCGTGCTCTGCAATTGGGAGTCCTGCACAACACTCTCCCACCTGGCGTTCTCTGCCCTTGTTCCCTCTCGCTAGCGCACAGACTAACTCTACCCGTATCGTGCAGCAGGTCCCTCTTAGCTCTCCTCTCTGGTGGAAACTATCTATCTTCCTGTGCAAAACACAAAACACAAGACAGGGGGTCTTCTTCTCGCTTTCCATGCCCTCTCCCAGCAGGTCATCGGTCCTTTCCGTGTCTAATTTCCTTCCCCCCTGCAACAAGAGGCGTGGCCCCAGCAGTACCGGTGTAGGATGCTAGCAGGTGCGTAGGGTGCAGTGACACACAAGAGACAGAGCAAGGGTTAACAGGGATTTTATGTAACACAATAATACAACAAGTAGGGGGGTATTATTATATGAGTAACAACAGTTCAACTTATCAGTCTCTGGGCCTTGGAAGGAGGTGGCTGGAAGATCCCTCGGTGGCACCGCAGGTGGCTCAAGAAGTCTCCAATCTGTTCCCGCAGAAAGGTGATGTACTGGCTCCTTGCGGTGAAGAATCCTCCGGGTCCTTCGGCACATGGTCTCCTGGTCCGGGCACGAGGTGCTGTAGAGGTGTGAGTCCGCAGAACAGCAGACCTAGCAAGCAGTGCAGTAGACAAGGCAGCAGAATTAGTACGCAGTCCAGCGGTCACGGCCACAGGAACAGGCCGGCACTCAATAGACACCCCAGGGTTAGGATTGGGCGGTGCCTCTGCGGTAGTGAGTGGAACAATGCTCCAAAGTCCATACTGGTAACTGTATGGTACAGGGATCTCTCTGAGCTCGGTGTCGTCGGTCGGGATGGTACTGCTAACCGAGTCAGAAAGCAACGATGGGTGGAGTGGCTAAGTTGAGAGGGAGTCAACCGTCTCTGTGCTCTCACGCTGATTCTCCGCCAAAAGCCCCATCTTCCCGCACACACTGCTATTTAAGTCAGACCCGCCCTCCTTCAGCAGAAATCTCTTACCCCCGGAATAATGGTGACAGCCCCGACAGTTACAGCCCAGACACGCAAGAGGGACCGCAAGCCTGGCTCTCCTCCCTACACCGGATCCGGTGTTCTGTCAACACCCACAGCCCGGTCTTCTTCCTTACACTTCGGCTCTCCTTTAGCTCGCCATTCCACGGGCGAGAGCTCTTTCACCAGACATTCACATTCTTCCACTCCTGGAATTATTTGTTGCCAAATAAACTGATCTTGTTCATAACGGGTGGGGGGTACCCCAGCTGTTGTTCGATCAGATCAGTGTAATCCAGGTTGACTGATGGAAGGCGAGCGGCTATTTTGATCTGATAAGTCTACCGTTCCTGTCGCTTCGAGCGTTGGCACCTCAGTGCTCACTTCCCTGAAGGCGATAGACAGTGAATTGTTGAAATCTGGGGGTGAGGATGGCATTTCTTCTTCATCAAAGTCGAGAACTGTCGAAGTGGGTGCATTGATGACATTCAGCAATTTTTTTCCATCCTCTGGCCCTTTGGACAGGCAGAGCTGCAACATGCTATGATGAACTACCCGGGTAGCCGCTCCTTCTACTCATTCAGACTCGACTTCATATACAGACCCGTCAGAACCAACTCAGCGTGTCACTCAATGTGGGGTCCTCTCCCATCAGTGTTCCAGTTTTCCGGATCAACACCCAATCTCCTGCTCTCAGAGCTGTCTCTCGAGTAGGCATCGTTTCATGGTGCTGGAGTTCTCGAAACTTCGTCTGCACCGGCTGGCGAAGAGTCTGTAGTCGATGTCGGTGTTCCTTAACCCATGAAGACACCCCTGTCTGCGGGTAGTCCTCTTCTGGGTCTAACTCCAGCTTGGTGATCTCTCGTCCCTTTCTCCTGAACAGCAAGGTATACAGCTGCTAGATGTGAACAAGGGGGACTTAAAGAATGAGAGCGATGGCGCCAAAGAGTATATACTGTACAGTTGCTAAGGTGGGGCCCCAACATGGGATAATCACCACACCACCACGGGGATATGAACACACACACAAAATGCGCCACACACTACCACGTGCTCGAACACATATACCACCCTCAGCGCACATTTCACCACACATACACCAACCTCGCCACATAAAAGTCGAAACAAAAAAGTCGCCGCTCAAAACTCGCCACGCGCAAAACTCTCCACATGCAAAACTTGCCACACGTGCAAAACTCACCTCATGGAAAACTCGTCACACGCAAAACTTGCACACGCGGAAAAAATGCCACATGCACAAAAGTTGCAACACATGCAAAAGTTGCCTCACACAAAACTTGCACATACTCAAAAGGCACCACACATAAAACTCGCCACGCGCAAAACTCGCCATGCGCAAAACTTGCTGCACACAACTTGCTACACTAACCTGTCACATTCAACTCGACACACAAAAAGTTGCTACACGCATGTCGCCACACAAAACTCATCTCACAAAAGTCGCTACATGCATGTCGCCACACGCAACTCAACACACACAACTTGACACACGAAACTCGCCCTAAAACACACACAAGTCTGGTATTATCCTTCAAAAATAAAAATCTGTTTAATAAGCAGACAAACTACAAGAGCAACAAATTTACCATATAGGAATCCGGCAGCTGTCAGTCACATGACCAGTCTATTATGTGTATGAGTGAGCTAATATATACTGCCAGGGGGTGGGCTTACTGTTGGCTGGGGATTTATCAGGCTGCCAATTTAGCTTACAAATACTGAGGTAAAAATACTGACCAAATAACGTGTGAACGAGGTCTAATACAGGAGGAGATGACATACAGATATATACTATATACAGGAGGAGATGACACACAGGTATATACTATTTACAGGGGAGATGACACACAGGTATATACTATATACAGGAGAGATGACACACAGGTATATACTATATAGAGGAGGAGATGACATACAGGTACATACTACAAACAGCAGGAGATGACATACAGGTATATACTATATACAGGAGGAGATGACACACAGGTATATACTATATACAGGAGCAGATTACCTACAGGTATATAGTATATACAGGAGGAGATGACATACAGGTATATGCTATGTATAGGAGGAGATGACATACAGGTATATACTATATACAGGAGGAGATGACACACAGATATATACTATATATAGGTGAGATGACACACAGCTATATACTATATACAGGAGGAGATTACATACAGGTATATACTATATGTAGGAGGAGATGACATACAGGTATATACTATATACAGGGGACATGACACACAGCAGGTATATACTATATACAGGGGAGATGACATACAGGTATATACTATATACAGGAGATGACATACAGGTGTATACTATATATAAGGGAGATGACAAACGTATATACTGAGGTGAAAATGAGAGGTGTGAGGTGAAAATGAAAAGTTGTGAGTGCAAAATGAGAGGAGTGAGGGAAAATAGTGGAGTGATCGGAAAATGACAGATGTGAGGTCGAAATGACAAGTGTTAGGGGGGAATGAGAGGAGTGAGGGGGAAAATAAGAGGAGTGAGGGGGAAAATGAGAGGTGTGAGGGAGAAAATGAGAGATGTGAGGGGGAAAATGAAAGATGTGATGGGGAAAATGAGAGGCGTGATGGGAAAATAAGAGAAGTGAGGTGCTATAACTAACCACAGATATTTACTATGCCCAGGCAACGCCGGGCTCTTCAGCTAGTGTGTATATAAATGTGTGTAACGTGCAGTTTGTGTTAAAGTTTGTGTCAAATATTGCGAGTGTTTAGCATTCATATTTATAAATACCAATTGCACAGACAGGAAGTCCATAGGTGTAAACATCAGAAATCAGCCAACGTACGAGCAAAATGCTGCCTATTTTTTATGCCAGAATAAAAGTCATTCTCCGCAGCACACCGCCCAGGGCAAACTGCATATGTGCTGTTGACAACTTGTTACTGTATGGAGACAGATTGATCTGTTAGTGATTGTTCTGTCCCCATCATTCTTCCTCAGCTGGTGTAAAGAGCAGGGAAACAAGCACTAAAGTACTTCAATACTGCCGATCACACTCATTTAACGGCTTGAACTCAACCCAAGTAAATGCAATGTAAATGTTACTGTTAGAATCTGTTTTGTTTTGACCATCCGCCATCTTGTTGTGGTTTTCTGGCTGCTGGTCTTTTTCCCCTGGTGCTGGCTTGTCTTGGTCAGGTGATTGTATCACCCTTTATTACCCAGCACCTGCCTCCCATTCCTTGCTGGACAACAGTGTTAATCCGCTAGAGTTCTGGCTAGGTGCTTAGACAGCTTTTTGTGTTTGATATTTTGCAGTTCTGGGATTTCTGGTTCTGCTATCTTTTGTTTGGCCATGTTCACACAATGCGTTTTTTACTGCGGAACCGCCGCGATTTTGCCGCTGCGGGTCTGCAGCTGTTTTCCATGCAGGGTACAGTACAATGTAACCCTATGGAAAACAGGAAACGCTGTGCACATGATGCTGAAAGTCACTAAAAAAGCCGCGCTGAATAGCTGCGGTAAAAAAGAAGGACCATGTCACTTCTTTGTGCGGAACTGCAGCGGTTCTGCACCCATAGACCTCCATTGTGAGGTCAAACCCGCAGTAAAACCCGCAGATTAAAAATATATCTGTGGGTTTTAGGGTTTTATTGCGGTTATGGGTGGAGAAACCGCTGCAGCAGGAAGTGCGGGGAAGCGGGAGGAAGTTCGTGGGCGGAAGTGCTTGGGCGGAGTGTGTTCCTGTATCCCGAAGAGACATGGAGGCATACCGTCGCATGGGGATCGATGTCGGCCGTTTGATAGATTTGGTATGTGTGTGTGTGTGTGTGTGTCCCCATGTGACGCTAGTGCCACCATTGTGCTAAGTCGCCGTATGGGACTACTACTCCCATCCGGTATTAGGATGGGAGAGTTGTCCCTGTGTCCGGCGACTTAGCACAGTTGTAAAGTTACACAAAACACACACAATACACATACATGACACACAGTACATACAACATATAACACAGAGTATATACTCACCAACAGCACACTTGTAGGCGAAGCCCTCGATCCCCTAGAAAAAATCCCAAAATAAAAAATCAAATCCATACTCCCTGTCCGCAGAATCCATAAAACGAGTGTCCCACGCCGATCGGCTGCTCTCCGGCGATACACTGCCAGGAGCGAAGCTCCTAGCAGTGTATCGCGTACTGTCCCGGAGTTCAATGGCGCCGGCGTCTCGGTTAACGGCAGTACAGCTGCGTTGAACTTTCCCACGCAGCACTGCCGTTAAGCGAGAGTGCCGGGGTCAATGACCGCCGGTAAACTCGCTCGCGCATGCGCAGTGACACACCGACAGGAACTATGGCTCCTGTCAGTGTGTTGCTGCAGCCGTGGAGAGCAGACATATCTCTGGATGTGTCTGTTCTCCATGGAAGATCTTCGTGGGACCCTCGATGGATTTCTGCGGACAGGGCCAGGGAGTATGAATTTGTTTTTTTATTTTGCGTCTTTTTCAGGTCGAGGGTCTTCAGGACGGATTGAGCGTACAATAAAATATGGCCAAAAAGTGGGTGTCTTTATTTCATTAAAATATTTTTTTTCTAGTGTTTGTGGTTTTTTTTTAACCCTTTCATTGGATTAATAATGGATAGGCGTCTTATTGACGCCTCTCCATTATTAACCAGGCTTAATGCCACCTTACAATAGCAAGGTGGCATTAACCCCTCATTACCCCATATCCCACCGCTACAGGGAGTGGGAAGAGAGGGGCTAAGTGCCGGAATTGGCACATCATTTTGATGCGCCTTTTCTGGGGCGGCTGCGGGCTTATATTTGTAGCCAGGGGGGGGGGCAAATATCCATGGCCCCTTTCCTAGGCTATGAATATAAGCCCACGGCTGTCTGCGTAGCCATTCTGGCCTAAAAATATAGGGGGACCCTATGTCATTTTTTTTTTGGGGGGGGGGTCCCCCTATATTTTTTTTTTATCATTTTAATAGCATTAATAATGGATAGGCATTTTATTGACGCCTCTCCATTATTAACCGGGATTAATTCCACCTTACAAGAGCAAAAATACGTGCAACTGAAATACATGGCACTGAAATACGTGATACGTGGCACTTAAATACGTGATACGTGGCACTGAAATACGTGATACGTGGCACTGAAATACGTGATACGTGGCACTTAAATACGTGATACGTGGCACTGAAATACGTGGCACTGAAATACGTGGCACTGAAATACGTGATACGTGGCACTTAAATGCGTGGCACTTAAATACGTGATATGTGGCACTTAAATACGTGATACGTGGCACTTAAATACGTGATACGTGGCACTTAAATACGTGATACGTGGCACTGAAATACGTGGCACTGAAATACGTGGCACTGAAATACGTGATACGTGGCACTTAAATACGTTGCACTTAAATACGTGGCACTGAAATACGTGATACGTGGCACTTAAATACGTGGCACTTAAATAGCTGGATAGAGCTGGATCCGCGGGCTGTGATCTGGCCTACGCTCAGCACTCTGCGGAGCGCTGTCATTCAAAACACGTCCACTCATTTTGGTGTTTAGTCCCAAAATGGAGGATGGAAGAAGAAAAGGGTTGGACAAGGAAATGACATCATTTCTTTTTTTTTTTTTCCCCACTGTAGTTAAAGCTTTATTTGTGTCAAACACAGACAATCTGCAGAGAAAACTGCATAAAAAACCGCACTAAAAACCGCATCAAAAAACGCACCAAAAAACGCACCAAAAACGCACCAAAACGCACCAAAAACCGCACCTGCGTTTTCTGCCAAGAGCTGCGGTTTTTAGTGCAGAAAAAACAGCAGGGAAATCAGGAACGTGTGAACATGGCCTTTCTGTTTTCAGTTTGTTCCTGCAGCCTTCTCTGTGTTTCCTATTAGGAGGTGACCTGTTTTTTTGTACCCAGTCCTTAGATCTTTTAGTGACCTCCTTCCCCTTATCTATAGGTCTTCGCTGAGTTTAGACTAGGATTGTCAGTGGGTCTATTTGCAATGAATGGGTCGCTCACTCCATCGTAGGGTTTCAGCCTAGTCTTAGTGCAGGGTCAGCTTTCCCCCTTTTCTCCTAATTCTGTGCTGCAGTTTCGTAACAGTTACTGTGTGTTGGTGCAATATGTGAGCATTTGGGGCCCCACTTTTAAACTTCTGCCCAAGGTCTCACTTTGTCAAAAACCAGCCCTGCATGTGTATTTATTTCTGTATGTCATAAGTATGAGCGCTTATTTTTGCCTAGGATCTATATGTTATGATCATGACATGCGTATGCAATGCGTTTTTACTGTAGCATCATCTTTTACATACTTTAATAATACTCTATGCAAATTAAACCTAGTTGTCATAAATAATAAAGCAATCTTATGTAAACATATAGATAGATGATAGATATTCGATAGATACATACATAGACAATAGCTAGAATACATAGATACATAGACAATAGTTAGATAGAATAGATCGCTATCCTGCTATAAACTTGCACCTTTTAGGCCAGCGTCACACTAGCGAGTTTTACCGACGTATGAGCGCATAAACTACGTCCGTAAAATACGCATTACACACGGCCCAATGAATCTCTATGGCCCAGTTCCTATCTGCCGTATATTACGCATCCGTAATATACGGTCTTGTACGGCCGTAGAAAATCGCAGCATGCTGCGTTTGTCACCGTATTGCGCAAAAAAATCGCCAATGAAAGTCTATGGGGGCGAGAAAAATACGGATTACACACGGACCAGCAGTGTGACTTGCGAGAAATACGCACCGGTGTTAGAGAAAAGCCGGTAATTCAATTGCCGGCTTTTCATTTCTCCTTCACAAACCCGACATGATATGAGACATGGTTTACATACAGTAAACCATCTCATATCCCTTTTTTTTTTTGCATATTCCACACTACTAATGTTAGTAGTGTGTATGTGCAAAATTTGGGCGCTGTAGCTTGTAAAATAAAGGGTTAAATGGCGGAAAAAATTGGCGTGGGCTCACGCGCAATTTTCTCCGCCAGAGTAGTAAAGCCAGTGACTGAGGGCAGATATTAATAGCCTAGAGAGGGTCCATGGTTATTGGCCCCCCCTGGCTACAAACATCTGCCCCCAGCCACCCCAGAAAAGGCACATCTGGAAGATGCGCCTATTCTGGCACTTGGCCACTCTCTTCCCACTCCCGTGTAGCGGTGGGATATGGGGTAATGAAGGGTTAATGTCACCTTGCTATTGTAAGGTGACATTAAGCCAGTTAATAATGGAGAGGCGTCAATTATGAAATAAAGACACAGGTTGTTGTAATATTCTATTATACTGGTAATCCACCTGAAGACCCTCGTTCTGTAACAAAGGAAAAATAAAAAAAACAACAATATCCCATACCTTCCGTCGCTCAGGTCAAGTCCCACGAAGTAAATCCATCTGAAGGGGTTAAATCATTTTACAGCCAGGAGCTCTGCTAAAGCAGTGCTCGTGCCTGTAAAAACCCCAGGGAATGAATGGATTGCAGGGGAATGACCTATAGTTACCTTGAGTTGCGGTGAGGCGCCCTCTGCTGGATGTCATCATGAACTGGAGCCTGGTAAAAGTTCACACGCTCGAGTTCATATGAGGACATCCAGCAGAGGGCGCCTCACCACAACTCAAGGTAACTACAAGTCATTCCCCTGCACTCAATTCATTCTCCGGGGTTTTTACAGGCACGAGCACTGCTTTAGCAGAGCTCCTGGCTGTAAAATGATTTAACCCCTTCAGATGGATTTACTTCGTGGGAGTGCTCTTACAATAGCAAGGTGACATTAACCCTTCATTACCCCATATCCCACCGCTACACGGGAGTGTGACACCGGCCTTAGTGCCTTTCATGCGTCACTAAAGGGTGTTTAGCCTTGTTTAGCCTAATAAATAAAAATGACATTGTGTCCCCCTTAATTTTTAATAACCAGCAAAGGTAAAACAGACAGCTGTGAGCTGACATTATCAGGCTGGGAAAGTTCATGGATATTGGGCCCTTCCCAGCCTAAAAATACCAGCCCACAGCTGCCCCAGAAGTGATGCATCACATTAGATTAGATGTCGGATCTGCGTGCGAACTTTGCTTTCTAATACGAGCGACACGAGGGACAGTCTCTTTCTTTTCTTTCTCTCTTTTTATGTCTTTCAGGTTTCCATTTGTGGACTACGTCAGATTCCCTGGACTATGTAAGACCTGCATGTTTTTTTAAATTTTTATTTAAATAAATTATGGAAAGAGTCAGTGTTTTTTAACCCCTTTCTACCATTGGACGTACTATTCCATCCATGTGGGGTGGGCCCTACTTCCCATGGATGGAATAGTATGTCCAGCGCGATCAGCCACGCTCACGGGGGGAGTGCGGCCGAGTGTCAGCTGACTATTGCAGCTGACATCCGGCACTATGTGCCAGGAGCGGTCATGGACCGCTCCTGGCACATTAACCCCCAGAACCCTGCGATCAAAGATGATCACAGCGTTCCGGCGGCATAGGGAAGCATCGCGCAGGGAGGGGGCTCCCTGCATGCTCCCCTGAGACCCTCGGAGCAACGCGATGTGATTGCGTTGCTCCGAGGGTCTCATACCTCCTTCTCCCTGCAGGCCCCAGATGCAAAATGGCCGCGGGGCTGCTTCCGGGTCCTGCAGGGAGGTGGCTTACAAGCGCCTGCTCAGAGCAGGCGCTGGTAAGCCAGGAGCACTTCCTGTCAGTTCGCTGATCTGACACAGTGCTGTGCAAAGTGTCAGATCAGCGATCTGACACTATAGTGCGATGTCCCCCCCTGGGGCAATGTAAAAAAGTAAAAAAAAATATTGAAAAAAAATATATATTGTTCCAATAAATATGGAGCGCCCCCAGACGCAGGGCCGCGGGGTACTCGGTACCCGGTCTCTCAGTCTCAGTCCTGGGGTTGTCACGGTGGCTAGACCCAGTCCGTGACCCTGCTAAGGGGCGTCCAATGAAAGGTGGTGGTGGTGATTTGGTGTGTGATGCGAGGCGCGATGAATAACGAGGACACAGGGTTGCAGTCTCTTTACCTCTTTACTGAAGGCTTCGAGATCCACAATCCAGAGCACTGCTAACAGGGTTGGCTGAGACCGGCCGGTCTGACGGCACATCCAGAGTTTCCTTTGCAGGTGGAAATCAGTGCCTACCTTCTAGCGCTTGTGTGTTGTAGTACCTCCCTGCTGAGCACCACGGGATAGTCCTCACAACTGTTGTGTCTGTTTCTGATGTTCTTTCTCACAACTCGTATCTGTTCTGATGTTCTTTCTCCGTCCCCCAGATGATATGGCTAGGACGCACCCGTATGACGGGTAGGCCTGGAGTTCTTCCGGGACCCTAGCGTCGCCCCTCTCCCACAATTGCCTCCTATGTCTGCTTAGGTGTTTTAGGTGAGACGGCCAACCTATAATCAACTGTCCTGCCGCTGTTTGAAGCACTGCTTGGAGCCCAATAATTCCTCGGCGTTCCGGCCACCGGCTACGCGCCTCAGTAGGATGTTGCCGATCTCGGGGCACGACTCCTACTGGTTTATCTCCTTTTTGCTGCGATCTTGTTTCTCACTTCTCCACAATAAACTTCGCGTCGTATCCTTTCTTAAGATGCCGCCACATTCAAGTGCAGGCGCGGCTCCGTAGCAATCTGTCCTGTTCGCTAGGTCACTGTCAGGATCCCACCCCTGACAGGGACCCCCCTGAATCTTCCCCCCACAACACCCCCTGCCACAGGATGTTGCCTGGATCCAACCCAGTCAGCTTCTGTCTAACTTCCTATCCAGCCGCCAGTTTTACCCAAGTGTGAGGAGTGGCCTAATGCATAGAACCCTTTGCTCCCCCTGGTGGCTGAAGTGTGAAATGTAGTGTGTGACTGTGATACCTGGTCAGGTGAACTCCTTAAGTGCCATCAGACGTACCAACACTCCCCTTAGTGGCGGAGCGTCAGTACTGCAACGACCAGGACTCTGGGGCGCTGCAAATACATTTCTTTATCTAAATAAAAAAAAAACAATAAAAGTACACATATTTAGTATCGCAGCGTCCGTAACGACCCGACCTATAAAACTGTCCCACTAGTTAACCCCTTCAGTGAACACGTCACAAAAAAAAAAACGAGGCAAAACACAACGCTTTATTATCATACCGCTGAACAAAAAGTGGAATAACATGAGATAAAAAAAAAGGATATAAATATCCATGGTACCGCTGAAAACGTCTTCTCCCACAAAAAAAGAACTGCCATACAGCATCATCAGCAAAAAAATAAAAAAGTTATAGTCCTCAGAATAAAGCGATGCAAAAATAATTAATTTTTATATAAAATAGATTGTATCGAATAAAAGCGCCAAAACATAAAAAAATGATATAAATGAGGTATCGCTGTAATCATCCTGACCCGAAGAATAAAACTGCTTTATCAATTTTACCAAACATGGAACGGTATAAAGCCCCCCCCCCCCCCAAAAGAAATTCATGAATAGCTGGTTTTTGGTCATTCTGCCTCACAAAAATCGAAATAAAAAGCGATCAAAAAATGTCACATGCCCGAAAATGGTTCCAATAAAAACATCATCTCGTCCCGCAAAAAACAAGACCTCACATGACTCTGTGGACCAAAATATGGAAAAATTATAGTTCTCAAAATGTGGAGACGCAAAAACTATTTTTTGCAATAAAAAGCGTCTTTTAGTGTGTGATGGCTGCCAATCATAAAAATCCACTAAAAAACCCGCTATAAAAGTAAATCAAACCCCCCTTCATCACCCCCCTAGGTAGGGAAAAATAATAAAATTAAAAAAATGTATTTATTTCCATTTTCCCATTAGAGTTAGAGTCAGGGTTAGGGCTGGGGCTAAAGATAGGGTTGGGGCTAGGGTTAGGGTTGGGGCTAGGGTTAGGGCTACAGTTAGGGTTTGGGCTAAAGTTGGGGTTAGGGTTGGGGCTAAAGTTAGGGTTAGGGTTTGGATTACATTTACGGTTGGGATTAGGGTTGGGATTAGGGTTAGGGGTGTGTCAGGGTTAGGGGTGTGGTTAGGGTTTCCGTTGGGATTAGGGTTAGGGGTGTGTTTGGATTAGGGTTTCAGTTAGAATTGGGGGGTTTCCACTGTTTAGGCACATCAGGGGCTCTCCAAATGCGACATGACATCCGATCTCAATTCCAGCCAATTCTGCATTGAAAAGTAAAACAGTGCTCCTTCCCTTCCGAGCTCTCCCGTGCGCCCAAATAGGGGTTTACCCCAACATATCGGGTATCAGCTTTCTCAGGACAAATTGGACAACAACTTTTGGGGTCCAATTTCTCCTGTTACCCTTGGGAAAATACAAAACTGGGGGCTAAAATATAATTTTTGTGGAATAAATGTTTTTTTTATTTTCATTTTCATCTGCGTTATAAACTGTAGTGAAACACTTGGGGGGTTCAAAGTTCTCACAACACATCTAGATAAGTTACTTGGGGGGTCTAGTTTCCAATATGGGGTCACTTGTGGGGTGTTTCTACTGTTTAGGTACATCAGGGGCTCTGCAAATGCAACATGACGCCTGCAGAGACCAATCCATCTAAGTCTGCATTCCAAACGGCGCTCCTTCCCTTCCGAGCTCTGCCATGCGCCCAAACAGTGGTTCCCCCCCACATATAGGGTATCAGCATACTCAGGACAAATTGGACAACAACTTTTGGGTTCCAATTTCTCCTGTTACCCTTGGAAAAATACAAAACTGGGGGCTAAAAAAAAAATTTTTCTGGAATTTTTTTAAAATTTTCACGGCTCTGCGTTATAAACTTCTGTGAAGCACTTCGTGGGTCAAAGTGCTCACCACAAATCTAGATAAGTTCCTTGGGGGGTCTACTTTCCAAAATGGTGTCACTTGTGGGGGGGTTTCAATGTTTAGGCACATCAGGGGCTCTCCAAACGCGACATGGCGTCCTATCTCAATTCTAGTCAATTTTGCATTGAAAAGTCAAATGGCGCTCTTTCCCTTCCGAGCTCTGCTGTTTGCCCAAACAGTGCTTTACCCCCACATATAGGGTATCAGCGTACTCAGAACAAATTGCACAACAACTTTTGGGTCCAATTTCTCCTGTTACCCTTGGTAAAAAAACAAATAAATTGGAGCTGAAGTAAATTTTTTGTGAAAAAAAAATTAAAGTGTTCATTTTTTTAAAACATTCCAAAAATTCCTGTGAAACACCAAGGGTTAATAATCTTCTTGAATGTGGTTTTGAGCACCTTGAAGGGTGCAGTTTTTAGAATGGTGTCACACTTGGGTATTTTCTATCATATAGACCCCTCAAAGTGACTTCAAATGTGATGTAGCCCCCCCAAAAAATGGTGTAAAAATGAGAAATTGCTGGTCAACTTTTAACCCTTATAACTCCCTCACAAAAAAAATTTGGTTCCAAAATTGTGCTAATGTAAAGTAGACATGTGGAAAATTTTACTTATTAAGTATTTTGTGTGATATATCTCTGTGATTTAAGGGCATAAAAATTTCAAAGTTGGAAAATTGCAAAATTTTCAAAATTTTCGCCAAATTTCTGTCTTTTTCAGTTGTTATACATATGTTTATTTCCTTTGTGTGTATTGGAACAACTAAAAAAACTGAGGAAAAAAATTCAAATTGGACACAATTTCAAACAAAATCCTCAAAATGGGCCAAGCAAAATTGTTAACTAATTATTTAAGTTGATAACCTAGAAGAACAGCACTACACGAACCAAGTAAAAATTACAAAATAATCTTTATTAAATAGACAATAAAAGCGTAACATACATGTGTCTAAAAAGGGAAACAGATGACAATGATCACCAAACCAAAAAAAGCAGTGTGGGAAGCAACAGGTAGAAAATAACATACTGCGTCACAGCCTCATGCACACTAAGGAAAAGCAGATGCCTGTGTTGCTGCAGTGCATAAAGCATACTACCCATTCACAGTGCATAAATATATAGCTAGTCAAAAAGGCATAAGTGCAAAGTACTAATCATGCGACTACGGAGAGGATAATAGCACATGAGGGAGAAAGTAACTGGGTATAAATCAGCCGACCATATTACCTGGTAAGAACCCACACTGCCACGAGCCCCAACGCGCGTTTCGGTGCGGTGCCTTCTTCCGGGGGTGTCACCCCCCGGAAGAAGGTTTGGTGATCATTGTCATCTGTTTCCCTTTTTTGACACATGTATGTTACGCTTTTATTGTCTATTTAATAAAGATTATTTTGTAATTTTTACTTGGTTCGTGTAGTGCTGTTCTTCTAGGTTTTCATGTCTACTTTATGTTGCACTGAACCTTCTACATATATCCGAGCACCCTTGGGATTTTGATCTGTGGTGCATGTATGGTTTGGTATATATGATTTGTAATTATTTAAGTTGTTAACTTAATATTTGCTTGTACAGTCTTTGGAATAAATAACTGGAATCAATCTAATACTATAACCATCAACTTGACCACTCTTCTTTTGCAAACTGCTCCAGGTCTCTCATATTTGAAGGCACCTTCTCCCAACAGCAATTTTAACATTTATCCACAGGTGTTCAATGGTATTTAGACCCAGACTCAGTGCTGGCCACTTCAGAACTATCCAGCACTTTATTTCCATCCATTTCTGGGTGCTTCATGAAGTACAAAAACCTTCATAAGAAATTAATTGAGGTCTTACTATTATTACAAACCAAAAAACCTTAGACCTTTAAAATTTAACCTTTATTGATATAGATTTAAAAAGGTATATCACATTATAGTAGTTATCAAAAGAATGCAAAAAATAACAAATTTGAGTAGGAGGGGAGAAAAAAAGTGTAACTAGGGCTAATCTCTCCCTAGACTGACCCTAGACTCAACCTTCCTACCAGCGGAGGTTGGCACCCTAGTTGCTGATGTAATGGTGCTTCATGAAGTATGTTTGGGGTCATTGTTTAGCTGGAAGTGGAACGCCCGCCAGGGCCATGGGGATACTCGGTACCAGGTCCGGTCGTCGTTAAAGGGGCGGTCACGGTGGCGGCGACCTGGTCCGTGGCCCTGGGTGCCCAAGTAAAAGGGATAGTCTTTAAAGGGGTTGTGAAAATAATAAAAGTTTGTGACGCCACCTGTGGTACTCCGTCAGGGGTGACCGACACTGCTTAAAGGGGTCCTCTGGGGGTGATGGTACTGCAGCTGGAATGGTGTAGCTTCCCACAGGTGAAGCTGGGTCCCCAGGGCTCCCGATGTAGTGGGCAAGGATGGTGTAATGCCGGAAAATAAACGGAGGATACAGGGCTACAGTCTCTTTACCTGGTTTACTGGTTGTAGTAGCCAGGGCTGCCACTAGGAATATCGGGGCTCCATACTGGCAAGATTTTCGGGGCCCCCTTGAGACTCTGCCCAGGCTCCACCCCTCGAACTGTCCACAGTCCCACCGCTCTCTCTTGGAAAAACTCCACTTCTCACCAATCACACATTAACAGTTCCCATCAGCAGATCACACATATAACCAGCAGCCTTTGTTTTGGCCAAAAGATTTTTTAAGCTGCCACCACGACATGATAGACTCTTTTGGCTGGGCCCTAATCTACTTTAATCTATTAAACATTTGGTAAAATATGCAATACAATTTAGGTGCATTTTTAAAATGACCAATAAGATCACACACAAGTTACAAATACTACCGTACCATGACCAGACCACATATTACCACCACGTAGTGACCTACAATACCACATACAAAGAACAAATACCGCCACACCATGTCCAGACCACATATTATCACCACATGGTGACCAATAATACCACATAAAAAGAACAAATACTACCACACCATGGCCGGACAACATATTACCACCACTTTGTGACTGAATACTACAATATTGATCAGATAGAAAAAAAACAAAAAAACAATACTAATATCACCATACGTGCCATACACAGGAGATCTGTACTTAGTATGCAGTGTCAGTGTAAAGGTAATACAGTGATCACTGGTGACATTGTACACAGGACCGCTTTATATATAAAGTGTATAGTATCAGTGTATAGGTAACATACTGGCTCACCAGTGACGCCTCTAGGTGAAGTCTTTCATCTTCATCCAGCACAGATCGATGTCACTTCTTCCAGTCAGGGCTCGTCTCTGCAGGAAATAACACAGTTATCTCGAGCTCCGCTTGCCGAACACATTACTTATTTTTTCCCCAACTTCTACACTACACCAAATGAAGAAAAAAGGCAACATAGTATCACTCTACACAGTAACAGGACCGCCTCCACATTTAAAACAGTATACTCAAAAAATAAAATACATCACTGCAGTAATAATATCCCTTAATTAGCCCCTATGGTAATAATATCCCCCATCCTGGTCCTCGTGTGTCTCATTCCTGGCTCCAGCCATATGTTCTCCCATCCTGCCCTCATGAGTATCCATTCTGGCCGCATGTCATGTCCCCATCATGCCCCATCTGTTCCATTATCCTGCCCCATGAACCTGCACCATCTGTCTCCATCCTGCCCCATAATCCGGCCCCATCTGTCTCCATCCTGCCCGATCTGTCTCCATCCTGAGCCAAGACTCCAATGCTGCCACCTGTGTCTCCAATCCTGCCCTCTGTGTCTCCAATCCTGCCCCATATCTTTCATCCTGCCACCATGTCTCCAATCCTGCCCCCTTGTCTTTCATCCTGCCACCATGTCGCCAATTCTGCCCTGTGTCTCCAATCCTGCCCCGTGTCTCCATTCTGCCCCGTGTCTCCATTCTGCCCCGTGTCTCCAATTCTGCCCCGTGTCTCCAATTCTGCCCCTTGTCTCCAATTCTGCCCCGTGTCTCTCCATCCTGCCCCTTGTGTCTCCATTCTGCCCCGTGTGTCTCCATCCTGCCCCCTGTGTCTCCATCCTGCCCCCTGTGTCTCCATCCTGCCCCCTGTGTCTCCATTCTGCCCCTTGTGTCTCCATTCTGCCCCCTGTGTCTCCAATCCTGCCCCTTGTCTCCATTTTCCCCCTGTCTTCAATCCTGCCCCATGTCTCCAATCTTGCCCTCTGTGTCTCCAATCTTGCCCCCTGTGTCTCCAATCTTGCCCCCTGTGTCTCCAATCTTGCCCCCTGTGTCTTCATTCTGCCCCCTGTGTCTCCATTCTTGTCATGTGTCTCCATTCTTGTCCCATGTCTCCATTCTTGTCCCGTGTCTCCATTCTGCCCCCTGTCTCCATTCTTGCTCCGTGTCTCCAATCCTGCTCCTGTATCTCCAATCATGCCCCGTGTCTCCATTCTGCCCCTGTATCTCCATTCTTGCCCCTTGTCTCCATTCTTGCCTCGTTTCTCCATTCTGCCTCTGTATCTCCATTCTGCCCCTGTCTCCATTCTGCACATCTCTATTCTGCCCCCGGCAGAATGGACACTTGTCTCCATCCTGCCTGCTTACCGCTTTCAATAAATAAATATATAAATTTAAAAAAAACCCTCCTCTTACCTTGCCGTGCTCCTGCGGCGAGCGATTTTCCCTCCAGGCTAAAAGCGTGCACTCGCCGCCGAATGACGATGACGTCAGACACCGGCGGCATGCGCGCTGACATCAGCTGCCAGCCTCCTATTGGCTGGCGGCTTTAACTATTGCCATGCGGGCCTGGGCTCACACGGCAATGGAGTGTAACTGAACCTTGCATCTCGGATGCAAGGTTCAGCAAATCCTTGCCGCTGGGGCCTGATCAGCAGAAGAGACGGGGCCCGATGTGGGCCCCCTCTGCTGACCGGGCCCCACACGCCAGTCAGGGCAGTAATGCCCTGATGGCGGCCCTGAAAGTAGCCACAGTCCAGGGTACCAGCAACAGGTGTTGATGTGGTCCGGCCAGCCTGGAGGCAATGGTCGATCCCTCTCCCAGGTGAGGTTTGTAAGCCTTTCTACTCGCGCTCTTTTGCGAGGTCCTTGCTGCCTGTGGCTCCCATACAAAGTTCTCTCTCTCCTGTCCAGGGACAGTAACCTGTATGGTGGGCAATGTGAGCCTTTTTACAGGGTCTCTATCACACCCAGGCTCTATGTACTGCTGCACCTTCGGGTGTGGGTGCGGACAGACGACGTACAATCCTCTGTCCTTCCGGTTCTGCTGTGGTACTTGAAGTGAGACACAGCCTCGGGCTCCCGGTGCCCGGTTTCTGCGCTTGAGCTTGGAGGGTGCCCGGTCACAGTTCCCCTCCAGCTCCCTGGTTCTCCTTTGCTTCTCCCCTCAAATACATGCTATCACTGCAACCCTTCAGGTTCTCTTCTGCTCCTGGAGCTGCAGCACCACTTGTGGCTGTACGATTCCACTCCCTGCTCTCACAGTCTGTTCCAGACTTCCTTCTCCTCTTGTCTCCCTGGACCAACTGTCTAACCTCCTCCAGACCAGAATACTTAAAGCTGGGGAAACTCCCCTGAATCTGGGTTTAGAGCACCCCCTTCTGGCCTGGATTCAGAATGTGTTGCATGTAGGTGTATTACATGGTAAAGGGAATCCTCCTTGCCTCCAGCCATGATATCACCCTCTCCGAAAGGAAGGCAACATCATTGTAACAACCGGTTACCTGGGGTGTTACAGAAGACCCATGACTTAGGACGCAAACCCAGCTTTATGACACTGGACACTATACTGTAAGTAATCCTTTAGTAATCTTCAAATTTCATGATGCCTTGCACACAGTCTAGGCACATAGTTTCCGAGGCAGCAAAGTAACCCCAAATTATCTTTGAACCTCCAATATATTTGACTGTAAACAGTAGAATGATGTGCTTTACCAAAAAGCTCTATCTTGGTCTCTTATGTCAATAAAATGCTTACTCACGCACATTTTTGTAAACTGCAGTCTAGCTTTTTTATGTCTCTCTCTCAGCAGTGGGGTCCTCCTTGGTCTCCTGGCAGAACGTTTCATTTCATTCAAATGTCGACAGTTCATGCTGAAACTGATGCACCCTGTGACTGCAGGACATCTTGAATTTCTTTGGAACTCGATTGGGACTGTTTATCCACCATTCGGACTATCCTGCATTGCAACCTTTTTATCAATTTTTCTTTGCCATCCACATCCAGGGAGATTATCTACAGTGCCATGGTTTGTAAACTTCTTGATTATGTTGGCACACCATGGAGAAAAGAACATCAAGATCTCTGGAGGTGGACTTGTAACCTTAAGATTGTTGATATTGTTCAACAATTTTGGCTTTCAAGTCCTCAGTCAGTTCTCTCTTTCTTTTTCTGTTCGCCATGCTTAGAGTAACACACACAGATAAACCATGCAAAGACTGAGTCAACTTCTCAACTTTTAACCTGGTTTCAGGTGTGATTTTCATATTTCACACACCTGTTACTTCTCACAGGTGAGTTTGAGCGAGCATCACATGTTTGAAATAAAGTTGTTTACCCACAATTTTGGAAAGGTGACAAAAATTTTGTCAGTTCAATTTTGGGGATTTTGTGTGAAATTACGGTATGTCTAATTTTCTTTTTTTTTTCTCAGTTTTTTGTATTGTTCGTTCCAATATACACAAATGTATTAAACATATGTATAACTAAACATGTGTAACTGCAATAATTTTCTAGGAAAAATACTTCATTTTTGGGAAAAATTTCAAGGGTGCCAACACTTAAGGCCACGATAGTATATACAAAGTTTATTGTGACGTGAGACAGTGGGTAGTGCTGCACCCGGAGGTGATCATCTCTGCTGTGACCTGAGACCATGTAAAGGTTGTGGCTCAAAATGTGGAGTTACCAAGGTCTCAGATAGAAACAAGAAACTGTGACACCCATCAGAAGACCTAAGCTGAGAACTGGATTGGAACCAGTTTGGCTACCAAAGTAGGAATACCAGGAGTTATAGAAGTCAAAGCAAGAATGGAATTAAGCCTGGTCTATTATTTGACCTATAGTGGCAATAGTAACTTAACGACTGATTCTTGAGAGAGGCATTATGACTTAGCAATGAATTTAAAGGGGTTGGTCACCTTATATCATGTGGACATGACTTTATTGCATTACTTTATACTCTCCTGAAAATTGAAATTGTGAAACCAAGAAGGTAAAGTCATGAAATTATGGATAGAGATGTTAATCTCTATTTATTCAGTATGGAGAATGAGCGCCATGTGCAGAAAGCCCTGCATGTTGCTTGTAATACTGATATATTAGTAATGCAACAAAAAAGTCTTTAACACCTTTACTAAATAAAACAATAAAAAATAATAGCAAATTGAATAAGAGTTTCACTTTGCAATGGTAGCAGATTGGAAACTGAATCAGCCAATCAGAAGTCATCTATCCTTGTAGTACATGATGCTGGAACACTATATAAATGTCTATAGTGCACCTCCATTGCAATTTGGAGTCTGGAGGGTCACTTAGTCAAAGGTCTGTGATAATGACTAGAAAAATGGCATGTGTAACTTGATAAATAGGTAGTGGTTGCAAATATGCCAAAAATAAGATGATCAAAATTGTCCATAAGCTCCAAAAATGAAAAGTGCAACAAAAACATCCATGGTAGCAGAGAGTGTCTTCTTTTTTGTTATCCCATCACATTATGATGCTGTCTCCCTGTATTATGTGATGTATTAATAAATAATAGGATATTCGTTGCTACAGTGGATGTTGCTGGTCCAACATTCTCCAGGGGCTTGCCGGAGTTTTTGTATATATTATATCCTTTGTGAAAAGACATTCTGGGTTTAGGTTATGGCAAAATTCACTGCTGCATAGTAAGCAAAAGACACTCCCTGTGTCTGGCTTACTTACCCCCTCAACAGTATTTTGTTCCAGTCTATTCTCCTGCAAGATTTGTCAGGCCTGAAGACCTTAACTCCATTTCTTAGTCTATAGGCCTGAGCACACAACCAATATTCTCGGACAAGTGCTATCAGTGGTTTCCACGGATAGCACTCGTACCTATGGTATTCAATGGGACACGTGTCCGATTTTTTTCCTCGTACAGAGTGGTCCATGGAAAAAATTGGAGACATGTTCGATTTTGATCTCAGTGTCGGATCAAAATCAGTCATGTAAATCTATAGCTACATGAAAAATCTCGGACTGCACTTGGATGACATTTGAATGTGTGTTATGGTTCTCAATGGCAAGAGAACATAGCCCAGCAAACATAAGAACTAGCTCTTGGAAGGATGGAAACTAAACTGACCATGAACTAAACCTGCCGCACAACTAACAGTAGCCGGGTAGCGTTGCCTGCGTTTTATCCCTAGACGCCCAGCGCCGGCCGGAGGACTAACTAATCCTGGCAGAGGAAAATATAGTCCTGGCTCACCTCTAGAGAAATTTCCCCGAAAGGCAGACAGAGGCCCCCACATATATTGGCGGTGATTTTAGATGAAATAACAAACGTAGTATGAAAATAGGTTTAGCAAAATTGAGGTCCGCTTACTAGATAGCAGGAAGACAGAAAGGACACTTTCATGGTCAGCTGAAAACCCTATCAAAATACCATCTTGAAATTACTTTAAGACTCTAGTATTAACTCATAACATCAGAGCGGCAATTTCAGATCACAAGAGCTTTCCAGACACAGAAACGAAACTACAGCTGTGAACTGGAACAAAATGCAAAAACAAACAAGGACTAAAGTCCAACTTAGCTGGAAGTTGTCTAGCAGCAGGAACATGCACAGAAAGGCTTCTGATTACAATGTTGACCGGCATGGAAGTGACAGAGGAGCAAGGCTAAATAGCGACTCCCACATCCTGATGGGAACAGGTGAACAGAGGGGATGATGCACACCAGTTCAATTCCACCAGTGGCCACCGGGGGAGCCCAAAATCCAATTTCACAACAGTACCCCCCCTCAAGGAGGGGGCACCGAACCCTCACCAGAACCACCAGGGCGATCAGGATGAGCCCTATGAAAGGCACGGACCAGATCGGAGGCATGAACATCAGAGGCAGTCACCCAAGAATTATCCTCCTGACCGTATCCCTTCCATTTGACCAGATACTGGAGTTTCCGTCTGGAAACACGGGAGTCCAAGATTTTTTCCACAACGTACTCCAACTCGCCCTCAACCAACACCGGAGCAGGAGGCTCAACGGAAGGCACAACCGGTACCTCATACCTGCGCAATAATGACCGATGAAAAACATTATGAATAGAAAAAGATGCAGGGAGGTCCAAACGGAAGGACACAGGGTTAAGAATCTCCAATATCTTGTACGGGCCGATGAACCGAGGCTTAAACTTGGGAGAAGAAACCCTCATAGGGACAAAACGAGAAGACAACCACACCAAGTCCCCAACACAAAGCCGAGGACCAACCCGACGCCGGCGGTTGGCAAAAAGCTGAGTCTTCTCCTGGGACAACTTCAAATTGTCCACTACCTGCCCCCAAATCTGATGCAACCTCTGCACCACAGCATCCACTCCAGGACAATCCGAAGATTCCACCTGACCAGAAGAAAATCGAGGATGAAACCCCGAATTACAGAAAAAGGGAGACACCAAGGTGGCAGAGCTGGCCCGATTATTGAGGGCAAACTCCGCTAAAGGCAAAAAAGCAACCCAATCATCCTGATCTGCAGACACAAAACACCTCAAATATGTCTCCAAGGTCTGATTCGTCCGCTCGGTCTGGCCATTAGTCTGAGGATGGAAAGCAGACGAGAAAGACAAATCTATGCCCATCCTAGCACAGAATGCTCGCCAAAATTTAGACACGAATTGGGTACCTCTGTCAGAAACGATATTCTCCGGAATACCATGCAAACGGACCACATTTTGAAAAAACAGAGGAACCAACTCGGAAGAAGAAGGTAACTTAGGCAGGGGAACCAAATGGACCATCTTAGAGAAACGATCACACACCACCCAAATGACAGACATCTTCTGAGAAACAGGAAGATCCGAAATAAAATCCATCGAGATGTGCGTCCAGGGCCTCTTCGGGATAGGCAAGGGCAACAACAATCCACTAGCCCGAGAACAACAAGGCTTGGCCCGAGCACAAACGTCACAAGACTGCACGAAGCCTCGCACATCTCGAGACAGGGAAGGCCACCAGAAGGACCTTGCCACCAAATCCCTAGTACCAAAGATTCCAGGATGACCTGCCAACGCAGAAGAATGAACCTCAGAAATGACTTTACTGGTCCAATCATCAGGAACAAACAGTCTACCAGGTGGGCAACGATCAGGTCTATCCGCCTGAAACTCCTGCAAGGCCCGCCGCAGGTCTGGAGAAACGGCAGACAATATCACTCCATCCTTAAGGATACCTGTAGGTTCAGAATTACCAGGGGAGTCAGGCTCAAAACTCCTAGAAAGGGCATCCGCCTTAACATTCTTAGAACCCGGCAGGTAGGACACCACAAAATTAAACCGAGAGAAAAACAACGACCAGCGCGCCTGTCTAGGATTCAGGCGTCTGGCGGACTCAAGATAAATTAGATTTTTGTGGTCAGTCAATACCACCACCTGATGTCTAGCCCCCTCAAGCCAATGACGCCACTCCTCAAAAGCCCACTTCATGGCCAAAAGCTCCCGATTCCCAACATCATAATTCCGCTCGGCGGGCGAAAATTTACGCGAGAAAAAAGCACAAGGTCTCATCACGGAGCAATCGGAACTTCTCTGCGACAAAACCGCCCCAGCTCCGATTTCAGAAGCGTCGACCTCAACCTGAAAAGGAAGAGCAACATCAGGCTGACGCAACACAGGGGCGGAAGAAAAGCGGCGCTTAAGCTCCCGAAAGGCCTCCACAGCAGCAGGGGACCAATCAGCAACATCAGCACCCTTCTTAGTCAAATCAGTCAATGGTTTAACAACATCAGAAAAACCAGCAATAAATCGACGATAAAAGTTAGCAAAGCCCAAAAATTTCTGAAGACTCTTAAGAGAAGAGGGTTGCGTCCAATCACAAATAGCCTGAACCTTGACAGGATCCATCTCGATGGAAGAGGGGGAAAAAATATATCCCAAAAAGGAAATCTTTTGAACCCCAAAAACGCACTTAGAACCCTTCACACACAAGGAATTAGACCGCAAAACCTGAAAAACCCTCCTGACCTGCTGGACATGAGAGTCCCAGTCATCCGAAAAAATCAAAATATCATCCAGATACACAATCATAAATTTATCCAAATAATCACGGAAAATGTCATGCATAAAGGACTGAAAGACCGAAGGTGCATTAGAAAGACCAAAAGGCATCACCAAATACTCAAAGTGGCCCTCGGGCGTATTAAATGCGGTTTTCCACTCATCCCCCTGCTTAATTCGCACCAAATTATACGCCCCACGGAGATCTATCTTAGAGAACCACTTGGCCCCCTTTATGCGAGCAAACAAATCAGTCAGCAGTGGCAACGGATATTGATATTTAACCGTGATTTTATTCAAAAGCCGATAATCAATACACGGCCTCAAAGAGCCATCTTTCTTAGCCACAAAGAAAAAACCGGCTCCTAAGGGAGATGACGAAGGACGAATATGTCCCTTTTCCAAGGACTCCTTTATATATTCTCGCATAGCAGCATGTTCAGGCACAGACAGATTAAATAAACGACCCTTAGGGTATTTACTACCCGGAATCAAATCTATGGCACAATCGCACTCCCGGTGCGGAGGTAATGAACCAAGCTTAGGTTCTTCAAAAACGTCACGATATTCAGTCAAGAATTCAGGAATCTCAGAGGGAATAGATGATGAAATGGAAACCACAGGTACGTCCCCATGCGTCCCCTTACATCCCCAGCTTAACACAGACATAGCTTTCCAGTCAAGGACTGGGTTATGAGATTGCAGCCATGGCAATCCAAGCACCAACACATCATGTAGGTTATACAGCACAAGAAAGCGAATAATCTCCTGATGATCCGGATTAATCCGCATAGTTACTTGTGTCCAGTATTGTGGTTTATTGCTAGCCAATGGGGTGGAGTCAATCCCCTTCAGGGGTATAGGAGTTTCAAGAGGCTCCAAATCATACCCACAGCGTTTGGCAAAGGACCAATCCATAAGACTCAAAGCGGCGCCAGAGTCGACATAGGCATCCGCGGTAATAGATGATAAAGAACAAATCAGGGTCACAGATAGAATAAACTTAGACTGTAAAGTGCCAATTGAAACAGACTTATCAAGCTTCTTAGTACGCTTAGAGCATGCTGATATAACATGAGTTGAATCACCGCAATAGAAGCACAACCCATTTTTCCATCTAAAATTCTGCCGTACACTTCTGGACAGAATTCTATCACATTGCATATTCTCTGGCGTCTTCTCAGTAGAAACCGCCAAATGGTGCACAGGTTTGCGCTCCCGCAGACGCCTATCGATCTGGATAGCCATTGTCATGGACTCATTCAGACCCGCAGGCACAGGGAACCCCACCATAACATCCTTAATGGCGTCAGAGAGACCCTCTCTGAAATTCGCCGCCAGGGCGCACTCATTCCACTGAGTAAGCACAGCCCATTTACGAAATTTCTGGCAGTATATTTCAGCTTCGTCTTGCCCCTGAGATAGGGACATCAAGGCCTTTTCCGCCTGAAGTTCTAACTGGGGTTCCTCATAAAGCAACCCCAAGGCCAGAAAAAACGCATCCACATTGAGCAACGCAGGATCCCCTGGAGCCAATGCAAAAGCCCAATCCTGAGGGTCGCCCCGGAGCAAGGAAATCACAATCCTGACCTGCTGAGCAGGATCTCCAGCAGAGCGAGATTTCAGGGACAAAAACAACTTGCAATTATTTTTGAAATTTTGAAAGCAAGATCTATTCCCCGAGAAAAATTCAGGCAAAGGAATTCTAGGTTCAGATATAGGAACCTGAACAACAAAATCTTGTAAATTTTGAACTTTCGTGGTGAGATTATTCAAACCTGCAGCTAAACTCTGAAAATCCATTTTAAACAGGTGAACACAGAGCCATTCCAGGATTAGAAGGAGAGAGAGAGGAAGGCTGCAATATAGGCAGACTTGCAAGAGATTCAATTACAAGCACACTCAGAACTGAAGAGAAGAAAAAAAAAAATCTTCAGCAGACTTCTCTTTTCTCTCCTTTCTCTGTCAATTAATTTAACCCTTTTGCGGCCGGTCAAACTGTTATGGTTCTCAATGGCAAGAGAACATAGCCCAGCAAACATAAGAACTAGCTCTTGGAAGGATGGAAACTAAACTGACCATGAACTAAACCTGCCGCACAACTAACAGTAGCCGGGTAGCTTTGCCTGCGTTTTATCCCTAGACGCCCAGCGCCGGCCGGAGGACTAACTAATCCTGGCAGAGGAAAATATAGTCCTGGCTCACCTCTAGAGAAATTTCCCCGAAAGGCAGACAGAGGCCCCCACATATATTGGCGGTGATTTTAGATGAAATAACAAACGTAGTATGAAAATAGGTTTAGCAAAATTGAGGTCCGCTTACTAGATAGCAGGAAGACAGAAAGGACACTTTCATGGTCAGCTGAAAACCCTATCAATACACCATCCTGAAATTACTTTAAGACTCTAGTATTAACTCATAACATCAGAGTGGCAATTTCAGATCACAAGAGCTTTCCAGACACAGAAACGAAACTACAGCTGTGAACTGGAACAAAATGCAAAAACAAACAAGGACTAAAGTCCAACTTAGCTGGAAGTTGTCTAGCAGCAGGAACATGCACAGAAAGGCTTCTGATTACAATGTTGACCGGCATGGAAGTGACAGAGGAGCAAGGCTAAATAGCGACTCCCACATCCTGATGGGAACAGGTGAACAGAGGGGATGATGCACACCAGTTCAATTCCACCAGTGGCCACCGGGGGAGCCCAAAATCCAATTTCACAACAAATGTGGTTTGATTTTCACGGACTGACAGAATGGAGAAGGTGGAGAAGGTGGAGAAGCTTTTTTTTCTCTCCACATCCGAGTAAAACTGACGTCACACTGATCAAAATAATCAGATCATTTTTCTCAGATGTGGAGACATTTGTCTTGTAATCCTACCCTAACAGAGTCTACAAGAAGGTCACTGACAAACTGAACATAGTGAGTCGTGTCTTGGAGAACAAAAGGATTAGTTGCTGAAAATCCAACATCCCAGCCCTACAATTCTCGACGTGGTTTGTCTGTGGAAAGTTGGAAAGCCCCCATATACATTAGACTGTCGTATAATACCAATGCTATCGGCCAATTTAGCAGACTTTAGTCTAATATACTTGTGGTACTAAAGATCTGTGAATTTGTTTTCAGCAATTTTACATGATTTCCAAATTCAAAATAGAAGTCATATGGATCCAGAATCTTGAACATAAAGGACCTGCCATCACTGCCAACTAGAATGAAACAATGGATATATGCTAGAATATATGGCGTCTTGTCATGTGCTACTGATTGTGATCATTAGATTTTTGAAAATATACAAGCTGTCCTCAGATAATAATCTAGAATGCCTTCAATGCCGCCTCTTCCATTGCATAAAACTGAGCCAGCTGCACACAGAGCCAGTCATGTCAGCGATTTGCGGATGTTACTGGCCCAAGATTTCTTACGGCCATACGAGCCTGCCAATATACTTGAATGATTTCATCTTGCGTAACAGTAACTATTACCCCTAATTATATATCTGTAGTGACTGCATGAGCCCTTAAAGTCATAAAATAAAATTATGGTTGCAAACGAGTCAATGCAAATTGATATCATTATCTGCATGATAATAATAATAATAATAATAATACCTTAACCCCTTCACCCACTTGGGATTTTAAATTTTTTCGTCTTTGTTTTTGGCTCCCCTTCTTCCCAGAGCCATAACTTTTTTTTATTTTTCATCAATATGGCCAAGAGAGGGCTTGTTTTTTTCGGGACGAGTTTTACATTTGAAAAACTCCATTGGTTTTACCATGTAACGTACTAGAAAATTATAAACAAATTCCAAGTGTAGAGAAACTGCAAAAAAAGTTCCACAATAGTTTTTTTTTACCATGTTCACTAAATGCTAAACCTGACCTGCCATTTTGGGGTAGATACGGTCTTTTGATTGTCTATTATTGCATTTTATTTCAATGTTGCGGTGAACCGAATAAATATTAATAGTGTAGTTTTTTCTTTTTTTTTTCTTTTTACGCCGTTTACCGATCAGATTAATTATTTTTATGTTTTGCTAGATTGGACATTTCTTAACCAAGCGATGCCAAATATATGTATTTTTTATTTTTGTTATTGTTTTATTTTGAATGGGGGGTGATTTGAACTTTTATTTTTTAACATTTTTTTAAATATTTGTAAAAACTTTTTTTTTAAATTTTCACTTTCTTCAACAGTCTACTTGAAGCTGCGATCTTTTGATAATTTGTGCTACGCATAGCAGGGCTTTAGCCCTCCAATGTGTAGCATAAGTCATCATCTGCTGTGAACGCCAGCCACGGAGCAGCACTCATAGCAGATTGGCAATGACAAGCACGAGGGTCTCCTGTCGTGGAGTTAGTGATGCACGTGTGCATTTTAGAAGACACTGTCAGAGATTGGTAGCGGAATTTAACATGTTCTCAGCCGGCTGTGGATAACAATTCCTCTCGCAGCTGTTTGGGGCACATGACAGCTGATCAGATCATATCAGATCTATATATCATAGGTCGCAAAGGGGTTAAACTTGATAGGAATGTCAGAAAGACAGAGATTATGACTGCCAAAAAAAGTTCCAAGTTTTGGTGCAAATATGTTACACCACATCATCTGCAACTTTTCTTATGCCAATTATCAGTTGATAATTTTCCCATTTGAAGATCTGTATTCGGAAAACATTAACGACAATAAACATTTTGGACCTAATTGTGTTAGAAAAATGTAATTGTAGGTATAATTGTACAATATAAATTATATAATATGTATAATTATGTAATAAGTGCTAATCAATAAATTACCCTTGACCTCCTGGAATATTATAACACATTCACTTCATATTCTACTATGTATAATGTATGTTGATATTAACCAGTACATTACCTTCAACAAAAGAAAGAAGCAGAACATATTAAATACAGAAGTTTATTAGCCAATGCTAAATTGATATTAATAATTAATTTGTAGGCAAGTTCTCATTCGTTTGATGTAATGAGGACACGAGAAAGAATGTTTATAAATTCCTTGAAATCCACTTCAGCTTCTCCATTTATAAACAGATCCTTTAGGAGTTTGCCAGAATTGTCCTTCTCTTTGGCATTCTAAAAAAGAAATGATTTTAAATTGTTACAATCAAAGAAGCTCGTCTGTTATTTATCATTGTATGTACAACTGAATTAGCCAAGGAGAAACAGAACATGAAAAATAGAATTTCCAAATCTGAATGTAAAATACCCCAAAAATAAAAAATGAATCCTCCATACACTAGATGCTACAAGCAATGATCTGTAAGATTCTGAATATTTATACAAGACCCTTCGGTGTAACCATCGATAACCCTAGACACTCAAACACATAGGAGCTCTGCCTTAACTTCTTCATGAAGGATGTGGCTACCTTTGCAATATTTGTATGGTTCCAATGTGCTTTAACAAGTTCAATTCCAGGCAATTTACCAGGATTCCTGACCAGGTGCATTTTCAGTTTTCAGTTTAAAACCCTGTAAATTTGTTTTCTCATTTGGATATTCAATTTAAATGAATTTAAATCTCCTGGTCCAGATGAATTACATCATAGGGTACCAAAAGAGTTAGCAGATGAATTTAGAGAACCACTAGCCAGAATCTTTGCAAAATCCTGGAAAACAGGAAAAGTCCCAGAAGATTGGAGAAGGACAAATGTTATCCCTATCTTCAAAAAAGGAAAGAGGATGGAGCCAGGAAATTACAGGACAAGGAGCCTTACCTCTATACCAAGAAAGATATTTTAACAAATTATTAAACAGCATGTATTTAAGTACTTGGATAATAATACAGTAATTTACCAGAACCAGCATGGGTTTGTAGCAAACAAGTCAAGCCAGACTAATCTACAAGAGTTTCTCAATAAATTAGAACATCATCAAAAAGTTAATTTATTTCAGTTCTTCGACACAAAAAGTGAATCTCATACTGTATATTATATAGAGTCATTACAGACATAGTGATCTATTTCAAGTGTTTATTTCTGTTAATCTTGATGATTAAAGCAAATGAAAACCCAAAAGTCATTATCTCAGTAATTTAGAATACTTTATAACACTAGCTTTAAAAAATTATTTTAAAATCCGTAATTTTGGCCTCCTGAAATGTATTATTCAGTAAATGCACTCAATACTTGGTCGGGGCTCCTTTTACATCAATTACTGCAACAACTGCATGGAGGCGATCAGCCTGTTGCACTGCTGAGGTGTTATGGAAGCCCAGGTTGCTTTGATAGCAGCCTATAGCTCGTCTGCATTGTTGGGTCTGGTGTCTCTCATCTTCTTCTTGACAATACTCCATAGATTCTGGGGTTAAGGGCAGACGAGTTTGTTGGCCAATCAAGCACAGTGATATCACAGTGACATGTGTTATGATCCGGTGACCTAGGAGCAGCATGAGAGACTTTCTCAGGAGTAAGTGGTATCTGTACTGACCGCAAACCCTAAACTGACACCACAACTAGAAGTAGCCGTGGGGTGTACCTAACCAGTCCTAGACACCTCGACACAGCCGGAGGACTAAATACCCCTATAGGAGGAAATGAGAATTCTATCTTGCCTCCGAGCAGAACCCCAAAAGATAGGCAGCCCCCCACAAATATTGACTGTGAGTAAGAGGAAAGACACACGTAGGCAGAAAAACAGAATTTAGCAAAAGAGGCACTTCTAGCTAAATAGAAAAGGATAGGACAGAATTCTAAGCGGTCAGTATTAAAATCCTAAAAATATCCACAGCAGAAAATACAAATATACTACAAAATGCAAAAAGTCACAAAACGAACGGCACCAGGTAATATTCATCAACTCTCATATCTTTTAAGACAGGATTCCTTGCAGGACATGTGCAGTATGTCTGTAACCAGCAATGTAAGAGTGGTGCTCCACTTGATAAAAGTATAGCCAATTGTCCAACAAAATGAAGAGAAAAGAAGTGGCACTCACCCGGGATTTGCTGAACGATACTTGTCCTTTATTGAAAAATCACAACATCACGGACTTTACACGGAGAGGCGGCAGGTAGAGGAAGGGTTGCGGGGAGTGAGGAGAGGACTACGGCCGTTTTGCGCTCGTGCGCTTCCACGGGTCCAGCTGGACCCGTGGAAGCGCACGAGCGTGAAACGGCCGTAGTCCTCTCCTCACTCCCCGCAACCCTTCCTCTACCTGCCGCCTCTCCGTGTAAAGTCCGTGATGTTGTGATTTTTCAATAAAGGACAAGTATCGTTCAGCAAATCCCGGGTGAGTGCCACTTCTTTTCTCTTCATTTTGTTGGACAAATATACTACATCTAACTAAAGACATAGCAAGTATATCTGCAACTCCTGAGGATAAAGCATGACTGAAAAATCCAAACAAAGTCTAAGCTGGACAAAAACACAAATGAATTGCACTGAATTACAAGCACACTGCATGTGTGCACAGAGACAAAAAACCAGGCACTTATCTTAGCTGAATTGGCAGCGGAGCATGAGGAGCCAGAGAGAGAAGCAATCCCTCCAAGAACAATGGACAACTGGCACTGACTAATGAATCCAGCAGCCCTAAATACCCCAGTGAGGCCTGCAATTAGCAGGGACACCTGTTGTGGATTCTGTTTGTGGGCTCCCTCTGCTGGTTACTGCTGGTACTGGGTGACTTTGGTGGGTTGCGGCCTTTGGTTTCCACCTGTCCATCAGAGGCTGGGTGTTTCCTATTTTACCTGGCCTTTCTGTGATTCCCTTGCCGGCTATCAATGTATTCAGATGTGCTCTGTTTGGTTCCTGCCTACCTGCTCCCAGATCTTTCAGGATAAGCTAAGTGCTGATTTTCAGTTGTTGGTTTTTTTGTCCAGCTTGCTTATTATGTCTCTATGCTAGCTGGTAGCTCTAGTGGACTGAGGTTCTCCCCATGTGCCATGAGTTGGCACATGGGTTCTTGTAATCTCAGGATGGTTTTTTGATTAGGGTTTTTTGCTGACCGCTCGGACCCCTTTTGTATCGTTCTGCTTTCTAGTTTACAGCGGGCCTCAATTTGCTGAACCTATATATATCATCTCTATGTGTGTGCCTTCCTCTCATTTCACCGTCAATACATGTGGGGGGCAACTATACCTTTTGGGGTTCATTCCTCTGGAGGCAAGTGAGGTCTTTATTTTCTCTGCAGTACTAGTTAGCTCTTAGGCTGGTGCGTGGCGTCTAGAACCAACGTAGGCACGCTCCCTGGCTATCTCTAGTTGCGTTTGTCAGGCGTAGGGCAGCAGTCAGCCCAGGTTCCATCACCCTAGAGCTCGTCCTATATTTTGTATTACTTTGCTTGTCCCTTGCTATCCCTAGCCATTGGGGATTCATGACAGACACCTGACCAGAATTGCAAGCCAGGGACAGCTGCAATACCACCAACAACCACCGGAGGGAACCCAAGAACAGAATTCACAACAGATATGGTGGTTTTTAAACCAGGTATTGATACTTTTGGTAGTGTGGACAGGTGCCAAGTCCTGCTGGAAAATTAAATTTCTAAATAGCTTGTTGGAAGAGGGAAGCATGGTAGATGGCTGTGCTGAATTTGGTCTTGATAAAACACAGTGGACCTATACTAGCAGATGACATGGCTCCACAATCCATCACTGATTGTGGTAACTTCACACTAGACCTCCAGCAGCTTGGATTGTGGCCTCTCCACTCTTCCTCCAGACTCTGGGACCCTGATTTCCAAATGAAATGCAAAATGTACTTTGTTCTGAAAACAACACCTTGGGAGTAGGGTTGAGCGAAACGGGTCGATCATTTTCAAAAGTCGCCGACTTTTGGCTAAGTCGGCGTCTCATGAAACCCGATCCGACCCCTGTGCTTGTCGGCCATGCGGTACGCGACTTTCGCGCCAAAGTCGCGTTTCAATGACGCGAAAAGCGCCATTTCTCAGCCAATGAAGGTGAACGCAGAGTGTGGGCAGCGTGATGACATAGATCCTGGTCCCCACCATCTTAGAGAAGGGCATTGCAGTGATTGGCTTGCTGTCTGCGGCGTCACAGGAGCTATAAAGGGGCGTTCCCGCCGACCGCCATCTTACTGCTGCTGATCTGAGCTTAGGGAGAGGTTGCTGCCGCTTCGTCAGAAGCAGGGAGAGCGTTAGGCAGGGTCCACTAACCACCAAACCGCTTGTGCTGTAGCGATTTCCACTGTCCAACACCACCTTCGGTGTGCAGGAACAGTGGAAGCTATTTTTTTTTTTTTTCCTCAGCGCTGTAGCTCATTGGGCTGCCCTAGAAGGCTCCGTGATAGCTGTATTGCTGTGTGTACGCCACTGTGGAAACCAACTGCTTTTTTCAAAGCACATATCCTCTTGTTCCTTTCTGCACAGCTATCTTTTTTGTTTGTCCACACTTTTTATTTAATTTGTGCATCAGTTCACTCCTATTGCTGCCTGCCATACCTGGCTTAGATTACTGCAGGGAGATAGTAATTGTAGGACAGTCCCTGTTTTTTTTTTTTTTTTTTTTTTTTTGTGGGAGATTAAGATTGGCATTTCTGCTACAGTGCCATCCCTGTGTGTGCCATCTCTCACTGAGTGGGCCATAGAAAGCCTATTTATTTTTTCCGTGATTTGTGTTCTAAATTCTACCTCAACACAAAAACACTACATCAATCAGTGGGAGAAAAATATTGGCCTCAGTCAGGGCTTGTGTGCCACTGCTGTGTGTGCTATCTCTTATTCAGTGGGCTATAGAAAGCCTATTTATTTATTTATTTTTTTTCTTATTATTTGGTTTCTAAAGTCTCCCTGAAAAAAAAAAAATAAAATAAAAAAACAGTGGGAGAGTAATATTGCCCTTTCAGCTTGTGTGCCAGTCTTGACTCCTGGGTGTGCCACCTCTCTCTCTCATTCAGTGGGCCATAGAAAGGCTATTTATTTTTTTGTTTTTTTTAATATTATTTGGTTTCTAAAGTCTCCCTGAAAATAAAAAAAAAACTTAAAAAAACAGTGGGAGAGTAATATTGCCCTTTCAGCTTGTGCGCCAGTCTTGACTCCTGGGTGTGCCACCTCTCTCTCTCTAATTGTGGGCCATAGAAAGGCTATTTATTTTTTTGTTTTTTTTTTTTAATATTATTTGGTTTCTAAAGTCTCCCTTAAAAAACAAAAAATACATAAAAAAACAGTGGGAGAGTAATATTGCCCTTTCAGCTTGTGTGCCAGTCTTGACTCCTGGGTGTGCCACCTCTCTCTCTCTAATTGTGGGCCATAGAAAGGCTATTTATTTTTTTGGTTTTTTTAATATTATTTGGTTTCTAAAGTCTCCCTGAAAAAAAAAAAAAACTTAAAAAAACAGTGGGAGAGTAATATTGCCCTTTCAGCTTGTGCGCCAGTCTTGACTCCTGGGTGTGCCACCTCTCTCTCTCTAATTGTGGGCCATAGAAAGACTTTTTTTTTTTGTTTTTTTTTTAATATTATTTGGTTTCTAAAGTCTCCCTTAAAAAACAAAAAATACATAAAAAAACAGTGGGAGAGTAATATTGCCCTTTCAGCTTGTGTGCCAGTCTTGACTCCTGGGTGTGCCACCTCTCTCTCTCATTCAGTGGGCCATAGAAAGGCTATTTATTTTTTTGGTTTTTTTAATATTATTTGGTTTCTAAAGTCTCCCTGAAAATAAAAAAAAAAAACCTTAAAAAAACAGTGGGAGAGTAATATTGCCCTTTCAGCTTGTGCGCCAGTCTTGACTCCTGGGTGTGCCACCTCTCTCTCTCTAATTGTGGGCCATAGAAAGGCTATTTATTTTTTTGGTTTTTTTAATATTATTTGGTTTCTAAAGTCTCCCTGAAAAAAAAAAAAAACTTAAAAAAACAGTGGGAGAGTAATATTGCCCTTTCAGCTTGTGCGCCAGTCTTGACTCCTGGGTGTGCCACCTCTCTCTCTCATTCAGTGGGCCATAGAAAGGCTATTTATTTTTTTGGTTTTTTTAATATTATTTGGTTTCTAAAGTCTCCCTGAAAATAATAAAAAAAAAACTTAAACAAACAGTGGGAGAGTAATATTGCCCTTTCAGCTTGTGCGCCCGTCTTGACTCCTGGGTGTGCCACCTCTCTCTCTCTAATTGTGGGCCATAGAAAGCCTTTTTTTTTTTTGTTTTTTTAAATATTATTGGGTTTCTAAAGTCTCCCTTAAAAAACAAAAAATACATAAAAAAACAGTGGGAGAGTAATATTGCCCTTTCAGCTTGTGTGCCAGTCTTGACTCCTGGGTGTGCCACCTCTCTCTCTCATTCAGTGGGCCATAGAAAGGCTATTTATTTTTTTGGTTTTTTTAATATTATTTGGTTTCTAAAGTCTCCCTGAAAATAAAAAAAAAAAAACTTAAAAAAACAGTGGGAGAGTAATATTGCCCTTTCAGCTTGTGCGCCAGTCTTGACTCCTGGGTGTGCCACCTCTCTCTCTCTAATTGTGGGCCATAGAAAGCCTTTTTTTTTTTTTTTTTTTTTAATATTATTTGGTTTCTAAAGTCTCCCTGAGAAAAAATAAATAAATAAATTAGGTGGGAGATTAATATTGACATTAGTGCTTGAGTGACAGTCCTGCGTGTGTGTCATCTCTGTGATTTTGTGCCACAGAAAACAGAGTGTGTAACATTGTGCCTGATTTTCCTTGTGGTCTCACCAACCTGTTAAGGGATATTGAAATCATACTGAAGTTATAGCTCACCGTGTAAGTTGTTTGACAGCAACAAATAAAGTTACTTTGGTTATGTGATGAGGGAACAGCCGCCATCTTGGACGGGCATACTAACAGAGATTGGCGTGACTCCATTTTGCCTCCTGGTCACAGGTCTGCAGAGAGGAGTGCTCCTGGCCCCCACCTTTTCTAATGAACATAGTGCCTATTAGTATGGTAATTGGCTGAGCTCAGTGTAGATTGCAGAAGGTACTTCAAAGCTCAGGGAGGAAACCACACCAGCAGGGAGCTTGGAAATGCATGGGGGCTTAATTAAAGCACGCATGTCAAGTAGCCACTGGATACACATCTAGTATGGTCGTCCAGCCGAACCGTCTCTGACATGGAATCGTGAATTATGGACGCATCGTCCGAGGTACCGGCTCATAAAAAATATTCCCCTCGTCCTAAAGAAATGGTGCATCTAATAGTGCGACTCCGGTATCCGTGGGAGGTCTGAAACCCGAGATATAGAGATCAGCCTCCCACAGGGACCGAATGGGTCCAGGTTTGATCCCAGTACGACCGGCAGAACAAACCACAGGCGCTGGTACTGCCCGTGGGCTGATCCGATCATCCTGAGAGCAGTTATCCCATTTATTAGATATTGGAATAAATCTTGCAGGGAGGCAGAGGGGTGGAGATTGCTAAGCCCACCCAGCTACAGGGGGAGGGACACGGCAGGGTTAAGAGCTGGACCATGTGGAGAGTGGGTGACACACAGAAGATGAACAGCTAAGAAACAGGGCACACGCCAGCCAGAGGGGGGCAAGCACACGCTTTCTGGGGGCTGCCCGGCAACTAAAGTTTTGGACCTGCGGAACGCTGCGCCCCCCGGCTTCCACAAGCGACCTCTAACCTGGTAAAGTGACCTCCAACTTTATACCTTAAGCCTTGTATCATTGTTGTTATATTGTACTCTGACTGTAACTCTTGATATATTGTGATTGTATATTTCTTGTAATTACCTAGTGTGCCCTTAAGGCAATTAAATCATAAATTAATTTTGGGCTGATCCTTTTACTCTGATTGCGAATCCTAGAATACCCAGTGTGGGTAACAGGGCAGTCATTCCGGCGGCCATTTGCTCTAGGTGCAGTTCCCTTACTGACCTGAGAGACAAAGGGGGCGCCGGAGAGCTGTGCCTGTGTAGTGACGTCACGGATTGGTGACGTGGAAGGAACAGGGGCTTCCTTCACAGTGGTGGCAGCGTACGTGGGATCAGAGTAATAGTGTGCGTGGGACCCCTACTCCCAGACACTAAAGGCTACCAGTAGTAACTTTCGCTGCTGGGGTCTTAAGGTCAGCCCAGCACTAGACGGTCAGAGTGTAAATATAATAAGTTGTGTGCAAGGTCAGGGTTACAGCTGTGTCAGTAACCAGAGGTTTCAAAGATGGCAGAGGGCACCAGGAGTGCAGTGAGGGCGCAGGCCAGTGCTATGGTCGATGAGGAGGTGGTGGTGGACTTTACTGTTCAAGGTGAGGGGGAGCTCAGCCCAGACTCCCCAAGGAGCCAGCCACCCGTGCGTAGTCCGGCAAGGGACTACCCACCACCTACCCGCCCCAGCCTGTCCACATCAGCGACCCTTGTTGCAGCGGCAGTGGCACGTCTCGAGGCAGGTAATGAAGACGCCTATATGAGACTCATGGCAGCTGCAGAGAAAGCAGCGGGGGTCGAGCGTGCAGAACGCCGTGAAGCGGCAGAGCAAGCAGCGGCAGAGAGAGCAGCGGAGCGCCAGCACCGACTGGAGATGGCTCAACACGGGCTCCCGCTGGACGCCCCAGCACCACCAGAGTCCAGGGTTTCCAAAGTCCGGGCCGAGGACTTCCCTCTGCTTGAGAAGGATGGAGACCTGGATTCCTTCTTGCTGGCCTTTGAAAGGACCTGCCTTCAACACCATCTGGCACCGGCTCAGTGGGCAAGATACCTGACCCCCCGTTTGAGGGGTAAGTCCCTGGAAGTTTTGGGGGACTTACCTGCCGGGGCGGAGCAGGACTACAGCAGCATCAAGCGGGCCCTGATCCAGCACTACAACCTCACCCCGGAGTCCTACCGCAAGAAGTTCCGGAGCCTGCAGCGGGGCCCAAAGGACACCTGGACCGACCACATGCGGGCGTTGCTGAGAGCTGCAGAGCACTGGACCTCGGGTCTAGCGCTCACCACCCGCCAGGAGGTCCAGGAACTGTTCGTCACGGAGCAGTTCTTGTGGAACTGCTCAGAGGACCTCCAGCAGTTCCTTCGTGACCGGAAACCGAAGGGGGCTTCTGCTACAGCCGCCCTGGCAGATGAGTATGCCAATAACAGGGTGCCTGAGCCGAAGAAGCCTGCCAGCAGCACCTGGAGAGGGGGTAAGCCCAATCCTGCCCCTGTTTCCCCAGCCCCCAGAGTGCAAGGGGTGTACCCCCCTGCTGCCCTCTCCAGGCCAGGCGCAGAACCCAGACGTTGTCATCACTGCAACCAGCTGGGACACTTCAAGTCTGCATGTCCCCAGCGTCTTAAGGCCCCATCCCTGTCCCCGAAACCGTCCACTGTTTTATGTGTGGGAGGGGGTGGTGGGAGGTCCCTGGACAATTACCAACCCGTCACTATCGGCCGCACAGCGGTCATGGGACTGCGGGACACAGGCGCTGAACGAACCCTGGTACGTCCTGAGGTGGTGTCCCCTCAAGACTTGGTACCGGGAAAAACCCTTTCCGTCTCCGGAATTGGAGGCGTGGAACCGGCGCTGCCTGTCGCCAAGATGTTTTTGGACTGGGGCGCCGGGAGGGGAGTGCGGGAGGTGGGAGTAACGTCAAATATTCCTGCCAATGTATTACTTGGGACCGATTTGGGGCAGATAGTGTCTCAGTATGTGGCCACTGAACCCCCAAGTTCGGCTCCCCAAGAATGTCATGACTCTACTGTGAATGTTGATGTGTTGAATGTGCCTCCAACAGTGGAGGAGGGATTGAAACCTGAGGGTAATCCATACACTGACACCACACACACAGGGCTCACAGGGAGGACAGGTGAGGAGACTGTAGGGGAGAGCACAGAGGTGGAGGGAGGGGCTGCTATGGGCAGTGTAGGGCCCCTAAGTGAATCCAGCCTGCTGAGTCTAGGGCCCCTGCAGGAAGGGGAACAGGCCATGGGGGGAGGAGGCGTCCCAGGAGAGGAGCCACCAGGTAAGACCCCAGGGCAGGAGTTCCCCACCCCCGGGATGTCAGGAGGGCAGGGAAGTCTGCCTGACCCGGCGACTTGGTCAGGAGCCGGGGGGAAGCAGGCGCTACCCATGGGCACAGCGGTCGTGGCCGCTGTCACCAGGAGTGGGAGCGCCGGAGCCCAAGGAGCCTTGCAGAGGTCCGAAGGCTTCCCCCTCTCTGACCAAGTGGCGGCCGAGTCAGACAGCGGCCAGGAGACAGATCCCGGGGAGCTGACAGCGGATGTGGCAGTGTCGTCCATTCTCGCCACATCGAGTCAGGGATTTCAGGCAGCGTTGGAAGCTGATGCTAGCCTGAAAGCTCTCAAGGAGCAGGCGGCACACCCTCCTGGGGAGTCAGACCGCGAGCGGGTGGTCTGGGACCAGGGATGGCTGTTCCAGGTAACGGTCCAGCAGGGTTCACCGGAGGCGTGGCCCAGGGACCGACAGTTAGGGGTACCCTATCCGCTCAGAAAGAGAGAGGGAGAGGCAGAGACAGCCTCAGAGAGGGACAGAGGAGGAGGCAGGGACAGCCTCAGGGAAAGAGAGAAGGAGGCAGAGACAGCCTCAGAGAGAGAGGGAGAGGCAGAGACAGCCTCAGAGAGGGACAGAGGAGGAGGCAGGGACAGCCTCAGAGACAGAGAGGAGGGGGCAGAGACAGCCTCATGGAGTGACCGAGGAGGAGGCAGAGACAGCCTCCGAAAGAGAGAGAAGGCCGAGGCAGCCTTAGAGAGAGAGGAGGGGGCAGAGACAGCCTCAGAGAGAGACAGAGGAGGAGGCAGAGACTGCCTCAGGGAAGGAGAGAAGGAGGCAGAGACGGCCTCAGGGCGAGACAGGAGGAGGCAGGGACAGCTTCAGAGACAGAGAGGAGGGGGCAGGGACAGCCTCAGAGAGAGAGGAGGGGGCAGAGACAGCCTCAGAGAGAGACAGAGGAGGAGGCAGAGACTGCCTCAGAGAGACAGAGGAGGAGGCAGAGACAGCCTCGGAGAGAGACAGAGGAGGGGGCAGAGACCATGGTAATGCTGATGGGTTGTCCCGGCAAGGAGAGAGTGCGGAAGGGCGCACGGGGGAACACAGGAATGTGATGCCCCCTAGCGCCCTCTAAAGCAGGGAGGTGTGATGAGGGAACAGCCGCCATCTTGGACGGGCATACTAACAGAGATTGGCGTGACTCCATTTTGCCTCCTGGTCACAGGTCTGCAGAGAGGAGTGCTCCTGGCCCCCACCTTTTCTAATGAACATAGTGCCTATTAGTATGGTAATTGGCTGAGCTCAGTGTAGATTGCAGAAGGTACTTCAAAGCTCAGGGAGGAAACCACACCAGCAGGGAGCTTGGAAATGCATGGGGGCTTAATTAAAGCACGCATGTCAAGTAGCCACTGGATACACATCTAGTATGGTCGTCCAGCCGAACCGTCTCTGACATGGAATCGTGAATTATGGACGCATCGTCCGAGGTACCGGCTCATAAAAAATATTCCCCTCGTCCTAAAGAAATGGTGCATCTAATAGTGCGACTCCGGTATCCGTGGGAGGTCTGAAACCCGAGATATAGAGATCAGCCTCCCACAGGGACCGAATGGGTCCAGGTTTGATCCCAGTACGACCGGCAGAACAAACCACAGGCGCTGGTACTGCCCGTGGGCTGATCCGATCATCCTGAGAGCAGTTATCCCATTTATTAGATATTGGAATAAATCTTGCAGGGAGGCAGAGGGGTGGAGATTGCTAAGCCCACCCAGCTACAGGGGGAGGGACACGGCAGGGTTAAGAGCTGGACCATGTGGAGAGTGGGTGACACACAGAAGATGAACAGCTAAGAAACAGGGCACACGCCAGCCAGAGGGGGGCAAGCACACGCTTTCTGGGGGCTGCCCGGCAACTAAAGTTTTGGACCTGCGGAACGCTGCGCCCCCCGGCTTCCACAAGCGACCTCTAACCTGGTAAAGTGACCTCCAACTTTATACCTTAAGCCTTGTATCATTGTTGTTATATTGTACTCTGACTGTAACTCTTGATATATTGTGATTGTATATTTCTTGTAATTACCTAGTGCGCCCTTAAGGCAATTAAATCATAAATTAATTTTGGGCTGATCCTTTTACTCTGATTGCGAATCCTAGAATACCCAGTGTGGGTAACAGGGCAGTCATTCCGGCGGCCATTTGCTCTAGGTGCAGTTCCCTTACTGACCTGAGAGACAAAGGGGGCGCCGGAGAGCTGTGCCTGTGTAGTGACGTCACGGATTGGTGACGTGGAAGGAACAGGGGCTTCCTTCACAGGTTAAGATTTTAAAACAATGAGGAAGTCTGGTGCAAGAGGTCGTCGTGGGCGTTCATTGTCAGCTGGTAATGATGGTAGTGGTAGTGGAGCATCAGGTGGTCGTGGGGATAAAAATATTCCACCTAAGTCTGGAGCTGTGGAGCCAGTTTCGTCGTCAGGCTACACAAGGCCTCGAACGCTCTCTTTTCTGGGAGTAGGAAAACCGCTTTTAAAGGCGGAGCAGCAACAGCAAGTTTTGGCTTACATTGCAGACTCAGCCTCTAGCTCTTTTGCCTCCTCTTCCGAAACTGGTAAATGTAAAAGCAGCGCGTCGCTTGTGGATGTTCACGGTCAGGGACAAGTCGCTTCCTTGTCCTCCTCAGCAAAAACTACAACAAGAGAGAAGGATGCAGCAGGCGACACAACGGGTCACTCCATGGAGCTCTTTACACATACCGTCCCTGGCTTAGAAAGTGAAACATTTAACAGGCCATGCCCATTACAAGTAGATTCTGACATGGAGTGCACTGATGCACAGCCACAGCCAGAGTACTATGCTGCTCCTTTGACTCAGACCACCACATTGCCCTCTCAGGGTACAGATCCACAATCAGACCCTGATGAGACTATGTTGCCCCGCCACGAACGCTATACCACCGACCGACACAGTGACACAGACGAAGTTGCACACGAGCTCGAAGAGGAGGTAATAGATGACCCAGTTATTGACCCCGATTGGCAGCCATTGGGGGAACAGGGTGCAGGCGGCAGTAGTTCAGAAGCGGAGGTGGAGGAGGGGCCGCAGCAGGCATCAACATCGCAACAGGTTCCATCTGCCGGGCCCGTATCTGGCCCAAAACGCGTGTCAAAGCCAAAACCTGTTGGAGGACAGCGTGGCCATCCGGTTAAAGCTCAGTCTGCAATCCCTGAAAAGGGATCCGAGTCTAGGAAGAGTGCAGTCTGGCATTTTTTTAAACAACATCCAACTGATCAGCGCAAAGTCATCTGTCAAAAATGTTCAACTAGCTTAAGCAGAGGTCAGAATCTGAAAAGTCTAAATACTAGTTGCAAAGTAAAAAAGGCAGCACACTGCAGCGCTAAGACATGCAAACATGAAACATGAAAACTGAACTGCAATACTGCACTAGAAATATGAAAAATGAGAGCGTTTAGCGCATAAAAATGGCCAATTTTATGTGTACCTGATAGCCCCATCACGGCATCTCTCGTATATCAGGTCCTGATATACGAGAGATGCCGTAAAGGGGCTATCAGGTACACATAAAATTGGCCATTTTTATGCGCTAAACGCTCTCATTTTTCATATTTCTAGTGCAGTATTGCAGTTCAGTTTTCATGTTTCATGTTTGCATGTCTTAGCGCTGCAGTGTGCTGCCTTTTTTACTTTGCAACTAGTATTTAGACTTTTCAGATTCTGACCTCTGCTTAAGCTAGTTGAACATTTTTGACAGATGACTTTGCGCTGATGTGTGTCAAGTCGTTTTGAGGAATGCACACGGCTGGTTAGTGCAGACAACGCCGTAATAAGCATGAGCATCCCCCTAATGCGTCTGCTGATGCAAAGTTTGACGCACATAAAGGAGCAGGCGTCTGCACCAGAGGAAGAGGAAAGCCTTGATGACAGTCAGCCATTGTCTGGTCAGGGCAGTGTACAGGACGAGGTAGCGGGCGAAGAGGAGGTGGAGGACGAGGAGGATGATGGGGATGAGTATATTTTTAATGCCGAACCTTTCCCGGGGGCACAGGAAATTGGTTGCGTGTCACGGCCGGGTTCTGGTTTTTTGAGGGACACAAGTGACGTAGATTTGCCTGCAACTGCCCCTCAACCAATCACAACCGGAGATTTGACAACTGGAACTTTGGCCCACATGGCGGATTATGCCTTACGTATCCTAAAAAGGGACACACGCATTACGAAAATGATGAACGATGACGATTACTGGTTGGCCTGCCTCCTTGATCCACGCTATAAAGGCAAATTGCAAAATATTATGCCACATGAGAACTTGGAACTAATATTAGCAACCAAACAATCAACTCTTGTTGACCGTTTGCTTCAGGCATTCCCAGCACACAGCGCACGTGATCGTTCTCACACGAGCTCCAGGGGGCAGCAGACTAGGAGTGTTAGGGGTGCACACATCAGAAGTGGCGTTGGACAGAGGGGTTTTCTGACCAGGTTGTGGAGTGATTTTGCTATGACCGCAGACAGGACAGGTACTGCTGCATCAATTGAAAGTGACAGGAGACAACATTTGTCCAGTATGGTTACTAACTATTTTTCATCCCTTATCGATGTTCTCCCTCAACCGTCATTCCCATTTGATTACTGGGCCTCCAAATTAGACACCTGGCCAGAATTGGCAGAATATGCATTGCAGGAGCTTGCTTGCCCGGCAGCAAGTGTCCTATCAGAAAGAGTATTCAGTGCTGCAGGTTCAATATTAACCGAAAAAAGGACTCGTCTGGCTACCCAAAATGTTGACGATCTAACATTCATTAAAATGAACCACAACTGGATTTCGAAATCTTTTGCCCCACCTTGCCCGGCCGACACCTAGCTTTCCTATGAAAAGCTCTTGCCTGTGAATTACTTTTCTAATGTCTAATTTGCTGCAGCTGATTGTACAGCATACGACATGTTTACACCTCCCTAAATGGCAAAACTCCCCACACGGGGCCGTGGTATCGCGACTTGGCGCAAGCACCCGTGAGACTGCTGTTTGTCTGAAGAGGTGGGTGTGCTCGCTTTTGGTTGACGGCATTGCTACTGGGTCCCTCATAGTACAATGTAGTGTCTCTGGCGGTGGCGGTGCGCACCCAACGTCAGACACACCGTTGTAACATGAGGGGCCCTGGGGCGGTCCCGCCGGCCTCAAGAGAGTTCCCCCCTACCCCAGCTCAAAATGTGCTCTACCACGTGCAAAATTATGTCGCACAGCTCCACCAATCTTTAGTCTATTCGCTGACATCATTCAATGTCTGGCACTGACAATACAAATTTGTAGACATCTATGATGCAACTTAAAGTAGTCTGTGTCTGTGTCCTATATTGGCACCATTAAATAGTTACTGCCAAATTACTATGTCAGAAACTCAGTAGATGAGCCCACCCCTGTACCTAAGTATGCCACCTTTTTTTTTGTTTTGGTTGTTTTGCGAGACATTAACATCTATTTATATTTTGGGAGTACTGGGACAGACACTCCTTGCACTACTCCTCCACTCACCACCAAGCTGCCTGTGTATCCATGTAACCGCTGTAAAACTGCCATGAGCCTATTGTTTGTTATTTTAGGCCTTTGATAGCCTGTCTGCGGTCCCTACTTTAAATACTCCTCCACTCATCACCAGCTGCCTGCCCGTGTATCCATGTAACCGCTGTAAAACTGCCATGAGCCTATTGTTTGTTATTTTAGGCCTTTGATAGCCTGTCTGCGGTCCCTACTTTAAATACTCCTCCACTCATCACCAGCTGCCTGCCCGTGTATCCATGTAACCGCTGTAAAACTGCCATGAGCCTATTGTTTGTTATTTTAGGCCTTTGATAGCCTGTCTGCGGTCCCTACTTTAAATACTCCTCCACTCATCACCAGCTGCCTGCCCGTGTATCCATGTAACCGCTGTAAAACTGCCATGAGCCTATTGTTTGTTATTTTAGGCCTTTGATAGCCTGTCTGCGGTCCCTACTTTAAATACTCCTCCACTCACCACCAAGCTGCCTGTGTATCCATGTAACCGCTGTAAAACTGCCATGAGCCTATTGTTTGTTATTTTAGGCCTTTGATAGCCTGTCTGCGGTCCCTACTTTAAATACTCCTCCACTCACCACCAAGCTGCCTGCCCGTGTATCCATGTAACCGCTGTAAAACTGCCATGAGCCTATTGTTTGTTATTTTAGGCCTTTGATAGCCTGTCTGCGGTCCCTACTTTAAATACTCCTCCACTCACCACCAAGCTGCCTGTGTATCCATGTAACCGCTGTAAAACTGCCATGAGCCTATTGTTTGTTATTTTAGGCCTTTGATAGCCTGTCTGCGGTCCCTACTTTAAATACTCCTCCACTCACCACCAAGCTGCCTGCCCGTGTATCCATGTAACCGCTGTAAAACTGCCATGAGCCTATTGTTTGTTATTTTAGGCCTTCGAAGCCTGTCTGCGGTCCCTCCTTCCACTAGGCCTCCACTGACCAGACCACTGCTGCCCGTGTACCCCTGGAACCAATTTTAAAGTGCCTACAGCCAGCCCATTTTATTGTGTTAGGCCTTCGAAGCCTGTCTGCGGTCCCTCCTTCCAATAGGCCTACACTGACAAAGGTACACCTGACAACAGACACATGGACCTGTAGGCATGGCCACGGAAGGTTACGTGTCCTTTGTGGCTCAATGGGTTAATGTATTGGATGCATGGTCCACACAGGGGACAGCCTGCTAAGTCTGTATGCAGTCCCTAATTCAAGTTGTCCTCAACTGAATAAAGCTGAGCTTCTACCTTCTGGCTCTCATTAAGTGTTTTTTAAAAAACAAAATGGTGGTTCCGGCCTACTAACGGTGTCTGCCCCTGCCTGGTGTTGCCCTCAACTGAATAAAGCTGAGCTTCAACCTTCTGGCTCTCATTAAGTGTTTTTTAAAAAACAAAATGCTGGTTCCGGCCTACTAACGGTGTCTGCCCCTGCCTGGTGTTGCCCTCAACTGAATAAAGCTGAGCTTCAACCTTCTGGCTCTCATTAAGTGTTTTTTAAAAAACAAAATGGTGGTTCCGGCCTACTAACGGTGTCTGCCCCTGCCTGGTGTTGCCCTCAACTGAATAAAGCTGAGCTTCAACCTTCTGGCTCTCATTAAGTGTTTTTTAAAAAACAAAATGGTGGTTAGGGCCTACTAACGGCTTCTGCCCCTCCCTGGTGTTGCCCTCAACTGAATAAAGCTGAGCTTCTACCTTCCGGCTCTGATTAACTGCTGTTTTTAAACACATTGCTGGTTCCGGCCTACTAATGGCTTCTGCCCCTCCCTGGTGTTGCCCTCAACTGAATAAAGCTGAGCTTCAACCTTCTGGCTCTCATTAAGTGTTTTTTAAAAAACAAAATGGTGGTTAGGGCCTACTAACGGCTTCTGCCCCTCCCTGGTGTTGCCCTCAACTGAATAAAGCTGAGCTTCTACCTTCCGGCTCTGATTAACTGCTGTTTTTAAACACATTGCTGGTTCCGGCCTACTAACGGTGTCTGCCCCTGCCTGGTGTTGCCCTCAACTGAATAAAGCTGAGCTTCAACCTTCTGGCTCTCATTAAGTGTTTTTTAAAAAACAAAATGGTGGTTCCGGCCTACTAACGGCTTCTGCCCCTCCCTGGTGTTGCCCTCAACTGAATAAAGCTGAGCTTCTACCTTCCGGCTCTGATTAACTGCTGTTTTTAAACACATTGCTGGTTCCGGCCTACTAACGGTGTCTGCCCCTGCCTGGTGTTGCCCTCAACTGAATAAAGCTGAGCTTCAACCTTCTGGCTCTCATTAAGTGTTTTTTAAAAAACAAAATGCTGGTTCCGGCCTACTAACGGTGTCTGCCCCTGCCTGGTGTTGCCCTCAACTGAATAAAGCTGAGCTTCAACCTTCTGGCTCTCATTAAGTGTTTTTTAAAAAACAAAATGGTGGTTCCGGCCTACTAACGGTGTCTGCCCCTGCCTGGTGTTGCCCTCAACTGAATAAAGCTGAGCTTCAACCTTCTGGCTCTCATTAAGTGTTTTTTAAAAAACAAAATGGTGGTTAGGGCCTACTAACGGCTTCTGCCCCTCCCTGGTGTTGCCCTCAACTGAATAAAGCTGAGCTTCTACCTTCCGGCTCTGATTAACTGCTGTTTTTAAACACATTGCTGGTTCCGGCCTACTAACGGCTTCTGCCCCTCCCTGGTGTTGCCCTCAACTGAATAAAGCTGAGCTTCAACCTTCTGGCTCTCATTAAGTGTTTTTTAAAAAACAAAATGGTGGTTAGGGCCTACTAACGGCTTCTGCCCCTCCCTGGTGTTGCCCTCAACTGAATAAAGCTGAGCTTCTACCTTCCGGCTCTGATTAACTGCTGTTTTTAAACACATTGCTGGTTCCGGCCTACTAACGGTGTCTGCCCCTGCCTGGTGTTGCCCTCAACTGAATAAAGCTGAGCTTCAACCTTCTGGCTCTCATTAAGTGTTTTTTAAAAAACAAAATGGTGGTTCCGGCCTACTAACGGCTTCTGCCCCTCCCTGGTGCTGCCCTCAACTGAATAAAGCTGAGCTTCTACCTTCCGGCTCTGATTAACTGCTGTTTTTAAACACATTGCTGGTTCCGGCCTACTAACGGTGTCTGCCCCTGCCTGGTGTTGCCCTCAACTGAATAAAGCTGAGCTTCAACCTTCTGGCTCTCATTAAGTGTTTTTTAAAAAACAAAATGGTGGTTAGGGCCTACTAACGGCTTCTGCCCCTCCCTGGTGTTGCCCTCAACTGAATAAAGCTGAGCTTCTACCTTCCGGCTCTGATTAACTGCTGTTTTTAAACACATTGCTGGTTCCGGCCTACTAACGGCTTCTGCCCCTCCCTGGTGTTGCCCTCAACTGAATAAAGCTGAGCTTCTACCTTCCGGCTCTGATTAACTGCTGTTTTTAAACACATTGCTGGTTCCGGCCTACTAACGGTGTCTGCCCCTGCCTGGTGTTGCCCTCAACTGAATAAAGCTGAGCTTCAACCTTCTGGCTCTCATTAAGTGTTTTTTAAAAAACAAAATGCTGGTTCCGGCCTACTAACGGTGTCTGCCCCTGCCTGGTGTTGCCCTCAACTGAATAAAGCTGAGCTTCAACCTTCTGGCTCTCATTAAGTGTTTTTTAAAAAACAAAATGGTGGTTAGGGCCTACTAACGGCTTCTGCCCCTCCCTGGTGTTGCCCTCAACTGAATAAAGCTGAGCTTCTACCTTCCGGCTCTGATTAACTGCTGTTTTTAAACACATTGCTGGTTCCGGCCTACTAACGGTGTCTGCCCCTGCCTGGTGTTGCCCTCAACTGAATAAAGCTGAGCTTCAAACTTCTGGCTCTCATTAAGTGTTTTTTAAAAAACAAAATGGTGGTTCCGGCCTACTAACGGCTTCTGCCCCTCCCTGGTGTTGCCCTCAACTGAATAAAGCTGAGCTTCTACCTTCCGGCTCTGATTAACTGCTGTTTTTAAACACATTGCTGGTTCCGGCCTACTAACGGTGTCTGCCCCTGCCTGGTGTTGCCCTCAACTGAATAAAGCTGAGCTTCAACCTTCTGGCTCTCATTAAGTGTTTTTTAAAAAACAAAATGGTGGTTCCGGCCTACTAACGGTGTCTGCCCCTGCCTGGTGTTGCCCTCAACTGAATAAAGCTGAGCTTCAACCTTCTGGCTCTCATTAAGTGTTTTTTAAAAAACAAAATGGTGGTTCCGGCCTACTAACGGCTTCTGCCCCTCCCTGGTGTTGCCCTCAACTGAATAAAGCTGAGCTTCTACCTTCCGGCTCTGATTAACTGCTGTTTTTAAACACATTGCTGGTTCTGGCCTACTAACGGTGTCTGCCCCTGCCTGGTGTTGCCCTCAACTGAATAAAGCTGAGCTTCAACCTTCTGGCTCTCATTAAGTGTTTTTTAAAAAACAAAATGGTGGTTAGGGCCTACTAACGGTGTCTGCCCCTCCCTGGTGTTGTCCTCAACTGAACAAAGCTGAGCTTCCACATTCTGGCTTTCGGCCTATACTATCAGATATTAAACTGCATTTGGCCTACTAGTGTGGTTAGGCCCTTGAAACAGTGTCTGCTGCTCTTGGGTTTGCTACTCCACTGAACAAAGCAATGCCGCCTGTTTAGTCCTGTTACCAATTTTGATCTGCATTTAGCCTACTTTATTCTTTGGCCCTATATCTGTTTCCTCATCATCCTGCCCATTGCCCAGCCACTGCTAGATGAGTCTGCTGGTACATTGACCTAGACCACTACATTCCCCTTGTACTCTACACAGCCAGAATCTGACCCTGCTGAAAGTAAGGTTCCCCTTCCCGCATATTATACCACCTTACACAGGGACAAAGAGGAAGGTGCAGATGAAAGTGCGGGTTCCTTCATCAGGTGGGGGGGCATACTCGTTGGCGACGTCACTGGCACAGGGCCACTCAGAGTACGCAAAAGTGTCGCTGCTGGTGGGAGGCGCCCTCGCCATGCAAACACACCGCCGTACTTTGAGGGGCCCTGTGCCAGTGCCAATGCGAACGAGTGGGCCCCCCCTGCTTGCTCAGGATCACAGCACTTGCAACGTTGAAATACTTACCTCTCCCTGCTCCACCGCCATGACGTAGTCCATGTTTCCTGGGCCCACTAAAACCTTGAACCAGCCCTACCCCCACAACTTTTGCCAAATGACCCCCAATTTCCAGTGCCCAACTATTATTATAAAGTTAATTAAGATTGACAAGCTTCAGAAAACAAGAATGGATGTTTTTGGCAGTAAAATGTGCACTGTAGGTGTTTTCCTGGCCTCCACTCACTGCCGGCTATGCTTCCCCATTGACTTGCATTGGGTTTCGTGTTTCGGTCGATCCCCGACTTTTAGCGATAATCGGCCGACTTCACTCGACTCGACTCTGGACTAAATCGGGTTTCACAAAACCAGACTTGATCTTAAAAAAATGAAAGTCGCTCAACCCTACTTGGGAGTACTGAGCAACAGTCCAGTTCTTTTTTCTCCTTGGCCCAGGTAAGACGCTTCTGGCATTGTCTATTGGTCATGAGTGACTTGACACAAGGAATGCAACACTTGTAGCTCATGTCCTGAATACGTCTGTGTGTGGTGGCTCTTGAATCAATGACCCCTGCAGCATTCCACTCCTTGTGAATCTCCCCCAAATTTTTGTATGGCCTTTTCTTAACAATCTTTTCTCACCTTTTTCTAACACACCTTTTCCTTCCACTCAACTTTCCATTAATATGCTTGGATACAGTACTCTGTGAACAGCCAGCTTCTTTAGCAATGAACTTTTGGGGCTTACCCTCCTTGTGGAGTGTGTCAATGACTGCCTTCTGGACATCTGTCAAGTCAGCAATCTTCCCCATGATTGTGGAGCCTACTGAAGCAGAATAAGGGACCTATTTATATACTTAAAAAACCTTTGCAGATGTTTTTTGTTAATTATTCTAATTTACATAGATCATGACTTTTGGGCTTTCATTGGCTGTAAGCCATAATCATCAACATTAACAGAAATAAACACTTGAAATAGACCACTCTGTTTGTAATGACTCTATATAATATATGAGTTTCACTTTTTGTATTGAAGAACTGAAATAAATTCACTTTCTGATGATATTCTAATTTAGATAGAAGCACTTCTAATTTCCTTTTGTGATGAAATCAATGACTTGGTGGATCTGGGAAATGTAGTATAGTATATCTCGGCTTCAGCAAAGAATTTGACTTAGTATCTCATACTATCCTTCTTGGAAAAAATTACCATGTATGAGATTGACAAGGCTACGGTTAGGTGGATTCATAACTGTCTCAGTGATCGTACTCAAAGAGTGGTAATAAATGGTTGCACATCCAATTGGACAAGTGTTTCAAGTAGGGTAGCACATGGCTCTGTCCTGTCCCAGTGTTGCTCAACATTTTTATGAATGATCTTGATAAGGGAACTGAAGGTTAACTAATCAAATTTGCAGACGATGCAAAGCTAGGAGCGATAGCTAAGGGTACCGTCACACAGTGAAATTTCCATCGCTGCGACGGCACGATTCGTGACGTTGCAGCGTCGTATGAATATCGCTCCAGCGTCGTAGACTGCGGTCACACTTTGCAATCACGGCTCTGGAGCAATGCCGAAGTCCCCGGGTAACCAGGGTAAACATCGGGTTACTAAGCGCAGGGCCGCGCTTAGTAACCCGATGTTTACCCTGGTTACCAGCGTTAACGTAAAAAAAACAAACAGTACATACTCACATTCCGGTGTCTGTCCCCGGCGTTCTGCTTCTCTCCACTGTGTAAGCGCCATAGCCGGAAAGCAGAGCGGTGACGTCACCGCGTCACCGCTGTGCTCGCTTTCCGGCCGGCAAGCGCTCACAGTGCAGAGAAGCTGAGACGCCGGGGACAGACACCGGAATGTGAGTATGTACTGTTTTTTTTTTTTTTACGTTAACGCTGGTAACCAGGGTAAACATCGGGTTACTAAGCGCGGCCCTGCGCTTAGTTACCCGATGTTTACCCTGGTTACAAGCGAACACATCGCTGGATCGCTGTCACACACAACGATCCAGCGATGACAGCGGGTGATCAAGCGACGAAAGAAAGTTCCAAACGATGTGCTACGACGTACGATTCTCAGCAGGGTCCCTGATCGCTGCTGCATGTCAGACACTGCGATATCGTAACGATATCGCTAGAATGTCACGAATCGTACCGTCGTAGCGATGGAAATTTCACTGTGTGACGGTACCCTAACACTAGAGAAGACAGAGAAAGGATTCAGAAGGATCTACATAAGCTTGAACAATGGGCAGCGACTAAAAGAATGGTATTTAACAGGGAGAAATGCAAGATTCTACATCTGGGCAAGAATAGCGAAAATTACATGTATACAATGGGAGGAATAGATTTAAACAGCAGCACGTGTGAAAAAGACTTGTCTTCATAGCAGGGCTGTCTGGGTCTCCTCTGAACCAGCAGCACCTGCTACATCTCTCCACATAGTGATCGCATGATGGCTGTTCATGGAGGAGAACCCATAAGCGCATCCTACTACTGTCTACAAAGCATTTCTTTAGTGCTGTTTAGACTGTTTTCAATTAAGTCTTTGACTTCAGGTGACTAAAAACTAACTAGCTGAATCATTCTAAGCTCTATATAGAAACAGGAGGTCAATTTTGTCTGCAGAATTCTGCACTAGCGAAGACAAAGAATGCATTCAGAAGGATCTAGATAAGCTTGAATAATGGGCAGCATCTAATAGAATGGTATTAAACAGGGAGAAAAGTAAGATTCTACATCTGAGCTGGAAATGAGAGGAACGGAACTAAGCAACAGCACGTGTGAAAAAGACTTGGGTATACTAATAGATCAAAGACTGCACATGAGTCAACAGTGTGATGAAGCAGCAAAAAAGGCAAACACTGTTCTAGGATGTTTTAAGAGAAGCATAGAGTCTAGATCATGTGAAGTAATTATCTCCTTCTACTCCTCCTTGGTCAAACCTCAACTGGAATTCTGTGTCCAGTTCTGAGCACCACATTTTAAAAAAGTCATTGAAAAACTGGAGTTTTCACAAACAAAGTTTCGGCTTTCTCCGGCTGTCCTCAGAACGCGCATGCGCAGTTCATTTTCCTCACACCAGCGGTCAACACACCGGAAGCACTGCTAATCACTTTCGCACAGACTATAAAAATGCACACAAGCACCAAACAACACCGCAGCACATGTGGATACTACATACCGCCACCCGGGGACCCTGAGCCTGACAGGTAAAACGACTCTTCCTGCACTCTCTTACAGCACCTTTGTTCCCGCATTCTGCTTGTGGAATTTTTGTTTTTGTCACCTGCTTCCAAGACATTTAATATTATGCCTATTTAATATTATGCCTGTAAGTGACCTATGATGATTATTATGATCACTATTATTATTTATATACATACCAGGAAAGTATGCATTTGAGCTTGAAACTATCATTTTTGTTTGCACTGTCTTTCAGTACCTCCTAGACAGGATGGGTGTAACCTCCCTATTTCGGTGAGGCTAACTAGCTACAGTAATTTTTTTGTTTCTATGAATCTATTAAGTGAGACAAATAGAGTTTTCTATGTATCATTGGACCCTTTACTTTGTTTATCTTTATATTATTTTGTATGAATACTGTTTTATTCTTGCAGAACAGATGTATCTTGAGAATGGCGATATTACGCCGAAACGTCGAATTGTACACGTCTGTATTCTTTTGGGTCTGTCATCTGAAATTATTGATTTTTCTGCGAGTTTACCATCTTTCTTACTGTAATTGGTAGTGGCATTAGTGTGATTGGCTGGCCATGTGACATCATCATAATACAAAGAAAACTGGCGCCAGCCGGCTCTGGAGGGAGAGAGTGCTTGTCCAAGCTTGTGTGTTCACCGTATAACAAATCAGTCTTGTAATCTTGATACTGGTGCTGAAGCTGAACCATCATACTAATAGCCCTTGTCAGGTTTAATCATTTGCCTTGCTGTTTGTATCACATACATTCTGCATTTAGTCTAGGGAGGGAGAGCGAGTTGCAGGGACAGTGGCAGAATACAGTCTGTAGACAGGGATTAGTCCTGTTGAGTCCCTTGAAAAATATATACCGTAGATGCTGCAAATTTTTTTCTGTGAAAAAATTGATTATATTGTGTGAAAGATCGAGTATTAAATGCTTTGTGGTACATTTTGGTATTATATAATACTCCAAAAAAAGTTTTTTTTCTGGATTAAATTACTCACCCATACAGTATTCCATAATCTGGGGTACATTTTTACTATGTCTATCGGTCCAAAAAAGTGGAAATTTTTTTTGTTGAGTTAAATTTCTCACCCATACAGTTTTCCGTGGTCTGGAGTACATTACTGTAATATCTATCACTCCCAAAAAAAGTTTAAAAATGTTGCTGGGTTAAATTTGTCAGCCATACAATATTCCGTGATTTAGGGTTCATTTTTGTGAAATATAACACACCAAAAAAAGCATTTAAAAAAATTTGTGGATTAAATTACTCACCCATACAGCACTCTGTGACCTGTGGGACATTACTGTAATATCTATCACTCCAAAAAAGCACTTAAAATTTAAATGGGTTTAATTTCTCGACCATACAGTATTCCCTGGTCTGGCGTACATTACTGTGATATCACTCCCCTCAAAAAAGCATTTAAAAATTTTGTTGGGTTAAATTTCTCACCGATACAGTAATCTGTGGTCTTGGGTACATTTTTGTGATACATAACACTAAAAAAAAAGTGTAATTTTTGTTGCTGGATTAAATTATTTAGCCATACAGTATTCCGTGTCTGGGGTCCATTTTTGTGATATATAACACTCCAAAAAAAGCATTTAAAAATGCTTCTGGGTTAAAATACGCACCCATACAGTATTCCATGGTGTGGAGTACATTACTGTGATATCTATCACTCCAAAAACAGCGTTCAAAAATTTTGCTGGATTACATTTGAAAGCCATACAGTATTCTGTCGTCTGTGGTCCATTTTTGTGATATATAACACTCCAAAAAAGCATTTAAAAATTGCTAAAAGAAAATTGTTCAAAAATTTATTGGTATTATATTACTCATCCGTTGAGTACTATGTCTTCTTGGGTGCATTTTGATAGTATCCAACCCCAAAATTTTTTTTCAAAAATGTATCAGTATTATATTGTTCTTCCATAGAGTATTACATTTTCTTGGGTGCATTTTGGAGGTATCTAATCCTCCAAGAAATTGTTCAAAAATGTATCACTATTATATTGCTGATCCATACAGTTTTACATGTTCTTGGGTAGATTTTAGTTGTATCGCACGGTGGTAGCACAAAATAATTAATACATGGCATTTATCCCATGTCTACTTTACATCAGTACATTTTTAAAACATAATTTTTTTGTTAGGAAGTTAGAAGAGTTAAAAGATGATCAGGAATTTCTCAATTTTCCAACAAAATTTACAAAACCATTTTTTTAGGGACCACATCACATTTGAAATGACTTTTTTGACAGAAAGTACCCCAAAGTGACACTATTCTAAAACTGCACCCCTAAAAGTCCTCCAAACCACATTCAAGAAGATTATTAACCCTTTAGGTTCTGCACAGGAATTAATGGAATGTGAAAGGAAAAAAATGAACATTTTATTTTTTTTTCACTAAAATTTTGCTTTAGCCTCAAAGTTTTTGCTTTCACAATGGTAATGGAAAATGAACCCCAAATGTTGTTGTGCAATTTCTCCTGAGTACGCCAATACCCCATATGTGGGGGTAAACCGCTGTTTGGACACATGGCAGGGCTCAGAAAGGAAGCAGCACCGTTTTTTCTTCTTGAACCCAAAAATAGCTGGAATTGAGAGAAGACGCCAAGTCGCGTTTGGAGAGCCCCAGATGTGCCTAAACAGAAATGACACCATTTTGGAACCTACACCCCTCAAGTATTTTATCCATGGGTATATTGAGGATTTTACCCAAAGGTTCTACACAGAATTTGATAACATTAGGTTGTCATATTGAATATGTCATCATGGGTGTTGAGCGCAAGTGCTCATTACTCGAGTTTGCATTGGCTACTTGGGTATGCATCAAGTATCGAGGGTGCTCGATTGACCCCTATGCAAACTTACGTAGTGAGCACTTGCGCTCAACACCAATGACAACATATTCAATATGATGACCTAATGTTATCAAATGCTGTGTAGTACCTTTGGTTGTCATATCATCATCCTGTTTTTTTAACTTTTGAAAAAACCCAAACCCCAATGCTAACTCTAAACCTAACCTTAGCCCAATCCTAACCCAAACCCTAGCCTAACCCAACCCAAACCCTAGCCTAACCTCAACCCTAACCCTAGCTTAACTCCAACCCTAACCCAAGCCTAACTCCAACACTAACCCTAATGGCAAAGAATGAAATAAATAAAAATGATGCAATAAATAAAATGTAATCTGACAAAGTGGGGGATGACATACTAATTATTGTATTTTGATAGAGTCTATCATAGTGATCAAAATGAACCAATAAGAAAAATCCCAGCTGCTGTTGAATGCCGGCAGGCAGAATAGCGGCACATATTTTTTTAAGTGATTGTTGTTATTCAATGAATACCGGCGATCATGTGATCGGGGACAGGAAAAATACGGCCCTGATCATGTTTTCTGTTGTGAATTCCACTCTTGGGCTCCCTCTGGTGGTTGTAAGTGGCACTTTTGCGAGTTCTGCTCTTGGGCTCCCTCCGGTGGTTTTAAGTGGTACTGCTGCTCCTTGGATTTAGTAGTCAGCAGCTGCTTCCACTGATTGTCTTTCTGGCTCGGCTATTTAGCCTGGTTCTATCCTTCAGCCTTTGCCAGTTGTCAATGGTTCCTGGTTTGATTCACATCTCTGCTTGGATTTCCCTGATATTCTGACCAGTTCAACAAAGATAAGTCCTTGCTTTGTTCTTTTGCAGTCCACTTGTTGTGGACTTAATCTTTCTGCACTTTCTATGTTTTTTCTAGTCCAGCTTGTCAGTATGGATTTATTCAGTTAAGCTGGTAGCTCTGGGAAGCAGATTTACCCTCCACACCTTTAGCCAGGTGTGGAGATTTTTGTAAACTCTGTGGTGGATTTTTCTAGTTTTTAATACTGACCGCACAGTATTCTTTCCTGTTCTATTTATCTAGCTAGACTGGCCTCCTTTGCTACATCCTGGTTTCATTCTGCGTATGTCATTTCCCTCTCCACTCACAGTCAATATTTGTGGGGGGCTGTCCTATCCTTTGGGGATTTTCTCTGAGGCAAGATAGCTTTCCTGTTTCTATCTTTAGGGGTAGTTAGTCCTCCGGCTGTGACGAGGTGTCTAGGGAGTGACAGGAACATCCCACGGCTACTTCTAGTGTTGTGTTAAGCTCAGGAACTGCGGTCAGTACAGGTACCACCTCCTCCAGAGCACGTCCCATGTTGCTCCTAAACCACCAGCGTATAACAGTTTTCCAGGCTTTCAGATACACTTGGAAATGAGGGACTAAGGCCCCTTAATGGCGGCCATTTTAATGTGTATTGGCGGTCATTAAGGGGTTAAAATCTAAAAAAACCTTCCAAAACTTTTCATAGATTCAAAGATTAATCCATACACTGTAATGTGATTCTTGTTACATTTCACTGGTATATTAAACTTTTAGAAAAAACCTTCCAAAACTTTTTAAGGATTCAATGATTCCTTTAAACTTGGGTATCCTAGTTACAGATAAACTTACCTGGATCAGCCAGTGCCAGGCAGCGGCTGCCCAGGCAATCAGGATCATGGGGTGCATTAAAAGAGGTCTGGATACATGACGAGAGCATTATACTGCCTCTGTACAAATCCCTGGTTAGACCACACATGGAGTACTGTGTACAGTTTTGGACACCTGTGCTCAGGAAGGATATAGTAGAACTATAGCGAGAACAAAGGAGGGCAACAAAATTAAAAAAGGGCATGGGGGAACTACAATACCCAGAGAGATTAGCAAAATTAGGATTATTTAGTCTAGAAAAAAGACGACTGAGGGGCAATCTAGTAACCATGTATAAGTATATAAGGGGACAATACAAATATCTCTCTGAGGATCTGTTTATGCTAAGGAAGGTGATGGTCACAAGGGGGCATTCTCTGCGTCTGGAGGAAAGAAGGTTTTTCCACCAACTTAGAAGAGGATTGTCACAGAGTTACCGCGACAGAGCAGTAACAGAAGACTGATGGCTCCTGCTTCGCCGCTGAGAAGTACTTCTCCAGCGTATTAAAGGTGTTTGTTTTCTTTCAACAGGACAGGGGTTAATAGGCCATGTGGATATCCCTGCTTTCAGCTGTGCTCAGTTAGCCACTCCTCTTTCCTATAAAAGCTAGGCCTTCTGGCCAGATCCTTGTCTGAGATAGGACTTGCTAGATATACCTGGAGTAGTGAGGAGCTGGTGTCTGGAGAGCTGGAGGAGTTTATTGTGCGACTGTTGCTTGGTTTGTACGCTTGGAAATTCCTCATCCTTACCTGCCTTATTTTCTTCCCCCATCCTTCACACCCTGGTAAATACCTCTGTTATTTGTGAGAGTAGATTTTATGTGAGTGGAGTTTTCTTTTACCCTTGTCTTGGTTCCCCTGTTTGTCGGGTTGGTGTACTGCGGTACATGGTAGCGCCTCTCTTCCTCGGGTGGGGGAAGGGGAAAGACGCAGGGCTGCAGTTAGAAGACAGGGCGAGGGCGGAGGCCCTGGCATCCTCGCTATCTGAGGTATCACGGGGAACAGAGCGAATTAGGGCGCCCCCTAGTGCTAGGTCCAGGAAAGGTGCCCCTGGTCCCAGTTTACTCGCCAGTCCAATCGTGACAAGGATTCTTTACTGTTAGGACAGTGGGAACCTGGAATTCCTTGCCTGAGGAGGTGGTGATGGCAAACTCAGTTGAGGGGTTCAAGAGAGGTCTGGATGTCTTCCTGGAGCGTAACAATATTGTATTTTACAGTTATTAGGTTCTTTAGAACGACGTAGATCTGGGCATTTATTCTGACAGAATATAGGCTGAACTGGATGGACAAATGTCTTTTTTCGGCCTTGCTAACTATGTTACTATGTTACTATGTTATACACTGTAATGCGGTTCTTGTTACATTTTGCTGGAATATTAAACTCTAAAAAAAAAAGCTTGCGAAGAAGGCTATGAATTCAATGATTCATGCATGCAGTTTAACGTGCTTTGTATAAAACTATGGTGGGTTAAAATTTTTTAAAACTGCTTGGCCTGGTACAGTTCACAAAACATTTTTGGTAAAAAAATTGACCGTAGACATTTTGTTGGTTTGAAATAAATAACAAAATTGGTCTGCTGTAGGTCTACACTTTCTTAATATTTTAATGAGACAGACCACTTGTTGCCTTCAAGATTGTAATGATGACCCAGCTTATAATTTTTGGAAGTCTTTGCACTGTGCAGAACGTTTATGTGTAGGAGTACCACAACTATACTTTGTTTTCAATATTTAAATGACATACTACAATTGGTGCCTTCAAAGGTTTTATTAATGACTGCTTGTAATTTTTGTCAGGCTTTGCACTGTGCAGAATTTTATTGAGTGTATGAGTACCACAACTATACTGTCTCGCCGTTCTGTCTGTATCTGGTTTTCGGCGTGACAACGCATGTCTTTGCTTTAACCCTTTGCTCCTTTCCCCCTAATTGAGCTGGGATACTGTTGGCTGTTACCTGTATGGAGCCTTCTCAGTTCCCTGCTCTGCTGCGTAGCCGTACATGGATGGTTAGGTCTTTGCTCTGCTGCATGACCATCCACATGTGCGATCCCTGGTTGCTGCTGTGGAAGCTGTCCGTGGGTTGCAAGGTCATTTGCAGCTGGTGCATGACTTTCCATGTGTGTCTGGGCGTGCAGTCACTGCCAGGTGCCCTGAGCCTCAGTTCCTGCATTGATTGTGCTGTAATGGTTTTTGTTTGTGCTAAGGGTCTGCGTGGCCATACCTCCCCTGCTTTTTATCAGGGTTAGTGTGTGTACTTGAAATGCTGTCCCCAGCCAATTGCTGAGGGGCAGCTCCTATATAAAATTCCCCTGCCCTATTGGTTGGGCTGGGCTACTCACAAAGCTCCTTAACTTTGCTATGTGTGTTTTGTGTTCCTGCACCTCTCCTGTCTATGTTTTGGTACCAAAGTCCTTGCCTTGATTCCTGTTATGTACTGTTCTGGCACCTGTCCTGGAGGTGGTATATCCAGGTCTGAATCTTTGATCCTGTACCTGTTCTGTACCTGACCCTGTCTGAACTGTGCTGTTTTATGTTCCTGGAATCGCTCTGTGTCCGGAGCCTCACACCCAGTGACTTTGAGTCTCTTGTAACTGGTGTTTCTGCTGTGCATCTGCTACTCTGGGCTCTGGCTACCATGCGGTGCTAGCTCCTGGCAGGCCCAGCAATCCTGCGGTTCTAGCACCATCCTGCTAGAGTTCCACCCTAGGTCTGATGCCTGGAGCCTGACGACCGCAGTCTGGAACCTGATGACAGCAGCCTGGAGTTTGGAGCCTGATGACTGTGGTGGTGCCTGTAGGTCGTGTCGGATGTCCGGAACCGAACGACTCCTTTCTGATGTCTGCTGGTGACAATATGTCAAGATGTCCTGTCTGTAAGCTGAAGTCCTGCCTGCATCCTGATGACCTGATGTACCCTGATGTCCTGATGACCTCATTTACCCTGACATCCTGTCTGTGTCCTGATGTCTTGCCTGCGTCCTGATGACCTCGTGCACCCTGATGTCCTGCCTGTGTCCTGATGTCCCCCCTATGTGTGCCTTGGTGATCCGTTGGGGTCCACTGGGTGGTAACCTTCTGGGAGCTGTGGAATCGGGAGCCTGGCATAGTCATGTTTTGTTTATGTACTGTGTGACTTCACTTTAGTAAACTTTACTTTCTCTATACCTGAAGTTGTGCGGTGTAATCAAGTCCTACATGTCTCTTTCCTTGTCCACATGCTCAGCTGCCACAGAACCCCGGTCTCTGCCCTCCCCTAGTTTGGGTAGGCCCGGGTTCCCCTCTGCGGTATAAAGGGTCCATATTGCATCACTGGGGGATGTGTGCCCCGCACCGTCGTGGTCTGTCGGCGTTTGTGGGATGGCCGCATCAGTGGCTGCAGCTGACCATGACATATACTTTACTCAATGTTTGAATGAGGCACTACAGGTGGTGCCTTCAAGGGTGTATGGATGACCCTGCTAGTAATTTTTGGAAGGCTTTGCACTTAGTGTATAGCCTTCATGAGGCTAGGAATAATAACACTACATGACAATTTGAACAGAATGTGTATGAGGCCCTCCTTGATGCCTAATAAAGGGTGTATCTGAGTCCCTCTTTCAGCACATTTTTGGCAATTCTTGGCAGATACCACCAAAGTGGCATAAAATTCACCACAATAGAAATAGTATAATAGGGACTGACAGGTCTTCCACTACACCCAACCCAGCAGATGGACAGCCAACCATGAATGTACACATTTCCAAAAATTAGTGGCACACACCACCAAAGTGGCATCATCTACTTACTTACATCTTCGACTACAGCCAATACTAATAATAATCTTTATATAGCGCTAATATATTCCGCAGCACTTTACAGGTTGCACACATTATCATCGCTGTCCCCGTTGGGGCTCACAATCTAAATCAGTATGTCTTTGGAATGTGGGAGGAAACCCACACAAACACAGAGAGAACATACAAACTCTTTGCAGATGTTGTCTTTGGTGAGGTTTGAACCCAGGACTCCAGCGCTGCAAGACTGCTGTGCTAACCACTGCACCACCGTGCTGCCCATGTAGATGGACACCCAATCAGGAGTATACACATTTCCAACAATCAGTGGCAGACACCAGCAAAGTAGCATCAATTTCATGAGAGTAGAAATAGTATAATAGAGACAACACGTCTTCCACTACAGCCAACCAAGCAGATAGAAAACAACCAGGACTGTTCACATTTCCACAAATTGGTGCTAACATCTGCAGCAACAGCAGGTACAGAAGCCACACTAAAGATATCACAGATTGCAATTACGCGAGATCAATGCAGTACACTAAAAACTTCAACAGCCGGCTGCCCTTATCTGTGATAACACCAGCAGCAGCGCTGTAGACATATTCTGAGAGAATGTTGGCTGCCGGGCATGATAAAAGCTCCAAGCCATGAAAGGCAAGCTCAGGCCACTGATCCATTTTTGAAAGCCAAAATGTGAAGGGGTCCAAACCTTCCCTGATGGTATTGATATTGAATTCTAGATACTCCTGCACCATCCGATCCATTCGTTCACCACGTGTCAGACTTGGACTCTATTGTACTGGTGTACAAGCTGGTCTAAAAAATGTGTCAAAGGACTCACAGAAATTGCTACTACCACTTACACTACTGCAGCTAATGATTTGCCATTGATGAGTTGACGTGCCGGAGGTTGGAAGTCTAGAGCTGTGATGCACACGGTGTGCTTCACTACTGTCTTGGGGAAAACCTCTCTTAAACTTCCAGCATTGACAGGTCCCTTTCCTGGTTGGGAAGCATCTAGAAAAACTTACTCTTATAACGTGGATCTAACAGTGTGGCAACCCAGTAATCAGCACTATTTTGAATCATAGTTAAGGGGAGAGTGATACTTCGTTTGGAGGCGGAGGTGCGGGACCGTTGTGGTGTTTCGCCTTCATGCCGGATGGGGTTTCATCAAGGAACCAGACCTGTATCGGGAGGTCTTCGTGAACCGACGTGACGTGGAGGCCCATCTGATGGAGGGACACCCGGGCCGTGACCTCTACCCTGGTGACCGCGTCACCTACATCAGACATTGGGGAGACAAAGGGTGGTACGCTCTCCACGTGCACAAGTGTGAGCTGAACGAGGGAAGATCGCCATCTAGAGACTCAGAGCCATTGCCACCGGAGGTTCCATATCGCCCAACACTGCCCCCACCTGGTCAGGTGAGAGACACATCTGCCCATGACAGAACACCCGCTGTTCTGTGCTCCAGATGCGCACGCGCTCTAGTGGAACAGAGGACTGTAAGTACTGTTATGGACCTGGTGGTTAGGAACACTAGGAAAGACCTGATAGGTAAACCAGAAATATAGGACAAGCTCTAGGGATGTGGGAACTTTACTGACCGCAACCCTGATCCTATCACACACACTATAGGCAGCCGTGGAGCGTACCTAACTCTCCCTAGACGCCTCTTCACAGCCTGAGAGCTAGCTACCCCTAGAGAGAAACAAAGCCTCACTTGCCTCAGAGAAATTTCCCCAAAGTAAAGTCAGCCCCCCCAAATAATGACGGTGAGTTGAAAGGAAAACACAAACATAGGAATGAAAACAGGTTTTAGCAAATGAGGCCCACTAATACTGAATAGTAAGAAGATAGCAAGGGAACTGTGCGGTCAGTATAAAATACTACAAAAATATCCACGCAGAGAATACCAAAGACCCTCACACCGACTCACGATGTGAGGGAGCAACTCTGCTCCCCAGAGCTTCCAGCTAGCAAGGAAATAGCATATAAGCAAGCTGGACTGAACTTAACATATACTGAGAAACATTTTCCAAAAGCAATGAGCAAAAATGAACTAGCATGAACTTAGCTTCTCCTGGAGGAGACAGGTCACAAGAGAAGTCCCAGAGAGATCTGAACCAATACTGAATACAACGACAGCTGGCAACAAGTAAAGATCTAGGTGGAGTTAAATAGGCAGCCAGCATAGCAGAAAACGAGGCAGCTGGAGCCCAGCTAAAGACCAGCAGTATCACTCAAAGCCACCAGAGGGAGCCCACGAACAGAACTCAACAAAGTACCATTCACAACCACAGGAGGGAGCCCGAGAACGGAATTCACAACAAAGTACACAGACTCCCATTCGGAGTGCAGACGCACTGTATGTGATGCCTGGTAGCCGCTCATACCCGAAGGGACTGCCACCACCAGTACTACCTCCAGAGCTGTTCAAGTAATATAGCAACTTGAAATGACTGTAAATAGTTAATTCTTCATCCTTTTGCTGCTACAGTTCACTAAACCCTACCAGGGTTATTTCTTAAAAGGGTCCCGTGTTAAAGGGATCCTGTATTTTGCACAGTTGCCTTTTTTGCCTTAAAGAACATTGGAATCATGGACGGTAAATGATTCACAAGCTTTGCTGTATATAGTTTCCACCTTTTTAAGGGTGCTTCCTACTGGTTTTACAAAAGGAGCTTTTTGAAGAGACTGTTCCTGATATAATGGTGAAAGTTCCTGCTGTTTTAGAGTTAATAATTGACTTGAGTGTTACTTGCACTACCTCATTAAAAGACTTGAATATTGTTTGAACCCTTAAAGGGAGTGTTGAATTATTGCACTTTGCCAGTTAGACTTAAATATAGATAGAATTGTGTTTTACATAGCCGATAGTATGTAGCTGATATTATGGAGCACTTTTGAATAAATTGAAAGATAATGCAGTGAGCCCGTGGGGGTTGATAGACTGTTCTGCACCTGAATAAGGAAAAAGATTGTTTGCACTTAAAGTTCTAAGATAGTATACCCATGAGGGTCATCGCATTTCATAGTTAGTTAATGTACTTTTTTGTTAATTTGCTTTATTTCTAAAAGTAGGCCTACTATGTAAATATATTTTGTTACGCAACGTTCAAGAGTCCTCACCTCCCATAAAGGGAAGCACCAGTTTATATTAACTTGTTTATTGCACTCAAAATTTGTATGTCTTTTTGCTAACCTGTAACTGTTGTTTTCTTTTCCCAGTCCGGGAGTACTGGATTTAACGGGGGGAGTGCGGCACCCCAGGGTCCTGGTTGTCGCAGTGGTATTGCTTTCCTCTTGGGGAGAGTGATACTTCATTTGGAGGCAAAGAAGGATAACTGCATCCAGGTACCACAAACATGCAACAGAGTTTACATTCCAGGCCACCAGGGGGAGCTTCTGCTCCTATTTATTAGGTCACTCCCCATATATTTATAACTGGTAGTCTGTAGGGAAAGTTAGAACATTCCAGACAGTAGTCTGAGGTGGACAGAGGGTCCAAAGGAGCTGTGCATGCCCTCAGAGCTGAAGCTCCCAGAAAGAGACATTGAAAGCAGAATTGTATTGCAGCGAGTGTGTAAGGAAAAGAAGCAAAGGAGAGGATACCAGAAGGGGACCAGCCCTGCACAGGCTGCCTCCTTCTGAGGCACAGGATCCCAGTAGCCGGAACACTGAGGGAGTAAGGACCTTTATGCTTTACTTCAGAGACCGGCAGGACAGCTAATTTCACGTTACCTGTCCGCCCCTACACCCAGGAGGCACGGTGGCACGCCTTAGAGGCTGGGGCATGATACAGTCCCTATAAACCTCCTCAAGCCACCAGTCATACGGGTTTGTCCTATCCTATTTGGGGGACAGAGAGAGAAATAACATCTACAACAGTTGTGAGGACCTTATGAGAAGCTTAGCAGTAAGGGACTACAACACCACAGCGCTAGAGGAAGGCTTTTATTTCCACCTGGACAAGGGGACTCTGGACTTGCCTCCAAACCGGCCAGACTCTGCCTGCCCTGTGATCTGGTGCCCTGGACTGTGGATGCTGAAGTCTTCAGTAAAGGTAAAGAGACTGCAACCTTGTGTCCTCGTTCTTCTCTGCGCCTCTCACCATCCACCATCTACACACCGGGAAGCCCTGGGGACATACTTCACCTGTGGGAAGGTATACCATCTAGCTGCCATAACATCACCCCAGTGGACCCCTTAAAGCAGCGTCGGTCACCCTGACCGAATACCACAGGTGGCGTCAGGAACGCAAACTTTATCCCTTTAAAGACCTTTTCCTTTTACACGGACGTCCCAGGGCCACGGACCAGGTCAGTCACCATGACATCCCCCTGTGAACCGCAGGACCCGGTACCGAGTACACCATGGCCCCATGGGGGCGATCCAACTTGATAGTGGAACGCCCGCCAGGTCCTAGGGGTACTCAGTACCGGGTCTGGTACTTAAAGGGATGTGTCACGGCGGCTGCGACCCGGTCCGTGGCCCTGGGAGCCCATGTAAAAGGGATGGTCTTTAAAGGGGTTTTGTGAATAAAGTTTATTCGTGATGCCACCTGCTGCTTAAAGGGGTCCTCTGGGGTGATGTTATGGCAGCTAAGATGGAACAACTTCCCACATATGAAGTTGGGTCCCCAGGGCTCCCAGTGTGTAGATGGAGAGGATGGGTAGTGTAGAAAGAAACAAAGGACACAGGTTTGCTGGTCAGAGCTCCCCCTTCTGGCCTGGAGTATGAACATGTTGCATGCTTGTGAATACCTGATAAGAGAAATCCTTCATCGCTTCCAAGCTTGACATCACTCTCCCTGTGAGGAAAGCAATGCCACTGTGACAACCAGGAACCTGGGGTGTCACAATAGTGGCAGAGATATCGCTGTACCACTAGGTTGAGGACGTAAGCCATGCAAGGCACGTGTGGGAGCTTGTCTCGGTGTAGGGCCGCCACCAGATTCACACCGTTATCGGACACGACCTTCCCTGGATCCAGGTTCAGTGGAGACAGCCATTGCTCAAACTCGGCCCAGAGAGCTGTCCAGACTCCAGAACTCTTCAGCTGTATGACTGCGATCTCCAAAACATATCAATTTTAACACTGAGAAGGAGGAATAGAAAAGACACACCGGGGCTTCTAAGAGATAAAACAAAACTTGTTGCTGTAGGTGAAATGGCAGGCTCTGTGCAAGTCCTGTCAAAGTAGGGTAAAAGTAATACTGACGTTTGTAATCACCGCACTACAATAGAAAAAGTTACTGGTAGTGTACTCCTGTGTGAAATAATGCGCGGTCACAATATGCCAGGTGCCCAGAGTGGATTAGTCAAGCAGATGGCAGCAACCAATAATAGGGCTTACTTCTGATATCCAGGCGTACCGCTATGGTTCCATGCTAGGATGGCTGATGTGCAGAGAGGCTGGGGTATGGGGAGCATCCTCCCGTGATGGAAACTCGCACAGGTTGCCGGAGAATGAAGTTGTGAAAGTGCAAAATGCTGTTTAATTAATACCATCAAAATTCAAAGAATATGAGAATATAAAAATATGAAAATATGAAAACATGAAAGTATGGATACGTGTTAATCACAAATAATTTGGTAAAACTGGTAACCCTGACGAAAAAGGACCACGTCCTTCGAAAAGTGTTGGTTGATTTTTTGGTCTCACCACACATCTGTCGTTTTGAGCTACATGACGTCACGTTTTCCGGCAACCTTGTCCCTGCTTCAGCAGTGCTTCCGGCCAGAGCACGCCGCTTAGCTTCCATCTCGGTGCACCTTCACAACCTGAGTCTCTGTGCATCTGTGTGAGTCGCCATCACGGGAGGATGCTCCCCATAACCCGGCCTCTCTGTACATCAGCCATCCTAGCACGGAACCATCGCTGTATGCCCGGATACTAGAAGTAAGTATTATTATTGCTTGCTGCCATCTGCTTGACTAATCCACTCTGGGCACCTGACATATTATTCCACACAGGAGTACACTACCAGTAACTTTTTCTATTGTAGCGCGGTGATTGCATACTTCAATGTCAATTTAAACACTGTCTGATTGCGGTGAGCCAGCTGCGCAGTACAGAGGTGGTGGGAATTCACTCAGCACTTTTGGAACGTGTGTCTCATTAAGGCAGAGGTTGAGGGTGCAGGTGGAGGCCCTAGAGGAGGTGGAGGAGGCAGAAGCAGTGGATGAAGTATGAAATAAAGAGGTTTATCCTGCAAGCTTTGGGGATTTCAAGACTTGTGGAGCAGCACCTTCCCCGCTTGCCCCCACAGCCACTAGAGTCACCCAGTGCCCAGTCAGCGAGATCCAACACCCTTGGCCATGCTTAGTCATCCAAGTGTCTGTAGTGAAATGCACCCTGGCAGACAGAGATTTAGTCAAGGAACTGGTGTTGTTGTCTGCGACATGCTGGTGAAGCACAGGCACAGCTTTCTTAGAGATGTAATGACGACTGGGCAACTGGTACTGGGGGACTGCGATGGCATTCAGCTTCCTGAAAGCGTTTATATCTACCAGGTGGAAAGGCTGAATTTCCTTAGCCAACACATTGGAGATGGTAGAGTTCAATCTCTTAGCTTTGTCATGCATAGGAGGAAACAATCTTTTACATGACCACAACTGCAGGACCGTGGGCCAGCTGCAGTGCTGAGATAGGGCCGAGTGGTGTGGTGTGCTCATTCTCTGAGATCAGTCAAAAACAACAGGCATGTCAGCTTGCATTACAGTTGATGGCAGGCTCTCAGTTAGCCTGACTGGAGTTGTTAAAGCACCCAGGGTTTTACGGTCAGAGACCTGTGTGACAATACTTGGCACAGTAACAGAGGAGGAGGAAGAATCAGCAGATGTGATTGATGGGGCGGCTGGTGATTGCTGAGTTCAGCTTGTCTGCATTTTAGCGCAATGGGATTCCCAGAGCAATGAATGTTGATTACGCATGAAAAGGGCCATGCATGTAATAGGTACATTATTGCACTATTATAATGTGAGATTGCTGATCCTTTGCGGTGTCAAAAAAGGCCCAGGCTAATCAACTCTTGCTGCCCCTCTGAACTGCAGACCCTCAAATGCTGCTGGCTGCATCACTACATGTCTGCGAAGTACAGCGCACCATAACCTCCTCATCTTCCTCTTCCTCCATCTCCTCAGATGATCTACTCAGCTGTGTGCCTCTGTGTTCACGCCAACTGGGATTCACCACCTCATCATCATCCTCTGTGTTATCATATTCCTCGCCTAGAGAGTCACCCTCCTCCTCTTCATGCCCTGACAGCACAATACAGTCTGCATGAGCCTCAGATATCTGAGTCTCATCAGGATCACCTTCCCCCTTCAGGGGTTAACATCTGCTGATGAGGGTCAGGATGCTGCTCAGACCCTACTTCATCCTGCCCCTGATCCAAGCTAAAAAAAAATTGGGTCATTTTGGCATCGGTGCAAATGATTTCCTCCTCTTGACTCTGGGAAGCTTTTGAGTACACTTCTGATGTCCATCACATAGAATGTGTGAACAGCTCTGAAGACTCACCCATCTGTGGTTCCCTACAGCAAGTTGGGCGGTTGGAGAGTTGTGCCATGGGGGAAAGCAAGGGCAATTGGGATGCCACCTCTGTGGACTGTACTGAGTATGATGTTGAGGAGGATGAAGAGGAGCAGAGGCCACTTGAAGCTGTACTTGACATCCACTCAAGCACATGCTCTTTATAGGCCTCATCAATAAGGCGTACTGCTGTGCGTCTCCCAAAGAAAGGTAGTGGAGTAGCCGGTCCAGTAACAGGAGTTGTAAGTTGTCTTTGTATAGGACGTGACATTGTTGGTTCACTAGTTCTTTCAGAAACATTACCACGTACCTCACATACACCTTGAACACCAAGCCTAATTTACCTTCTACCACAACCTTGCTTTTTCCCAGTCATTTTGCTTAGATAGTATGGTAGGAGTGGAGCACCCCCAGATGCAGGGCAGCGGGGTACCGGGTCTCTCTGTCTCTTTTCTGGGGATGTCACGGTGGCCCGACCCAGGCCGTGGCCCTGCTAAGGGGCGTCCAATTAAAGGTGTAGGTAGAAGTCTGTCAAGTGTTCGTGACGCCACCTGTGGTATTCGGTCAGAGTGACCGATGCTGCTAGGGGTCCGCTGGGGGTGATGGAATGGCAGCTAGATGGTATACCTTCCCACAGGTGAAGTATGTCCCCAGGGCTTCCCTCGAGGAGTAGATGGTAATGGTGTAGGTCGCAGTGAATAACGAGGACACAGGGTTGCAGTCTCTTTACCTTTTACTGTAGACTTCGGCATCCACAATCCAGAGCACTGCTAACAGGGCTAGCTGAGACCGGCCGGTCCGAAGGCACATCCAGAGTTCCCTTTGCAGGTGGAAATCAGTAGCCTTCCTACTTAGCGCCTGTGTGTTGTAGTACCTCCCTGCTGAGCACCACGGGATAGTCCTCTTGTATCTTTTTCTGATGTTCTCTCTCCGTCCCCCAGTTGGTATGGATAGGACACACCCGTGTGACGGGGTAGGCCTGGAGCTTTTTTATAGGGACCCTAGAAACGCCCCTCTCCCACAATTGCCTCCGTTGTCTGCATAGGTGAAAAGGTGAGACAGCCAACCTAAAGTTAACTGCCCTGCCGTGATCTGGAGTAATGCGTAGAGCCAGTACTCCCTCGGTGTTCCGGCTACGCGCTTCAGAAGGATGTTGCCACGATCTTAGGGCACGACTCCTCCCGGTATTATCTCCTAGTGCTGTGATCTCGTTTCTCACTTCTCCATAATATACTCCGCTTCTTGTCCTTTCTTAGGATGCCGCCGCAATGAAGTGCAGGCGCGGCTCCGTAACGATCTGTCTCTTGCTAGGCCACTGTCAGGATCTCACCCCTGACAGGGACCTCCCTGGATCTTCCCAGCAACTCTCTCTAGGTGTTACCTGGGCAAAACCCAGTCAGCTTCTCTTCCAACTTCCTATCCAACCCCCAGTTTAACCAGAGTGTGAGGAGTGGCCTAGTAAATAGAACCTTTTGCTCCCCCTGGTGGCCGGAGTGTGAAGTGTAATGTGTGACTGTGATACCTGGTCAGGTGAACTCTTTTAGTACAATCAGACGTACCATCACTCCCCCTGGTGGAAGAGCGACAATACTGCACGACCAGGACTCTGGGGCGCTGCAGGAGCACAGTATTAGCAGCAAAAATGTGATTTTTTACTTTCCAGCAGCTCCGCACACAGCTCAATTTCAGCATCACTAAATGACAAGTTGAACTCTGGCGTGGTGAATCGCATTAGTCACAGAAGAAAGAACTGCTTGAATGTAGATAAGGCCTGTATGACAAAAAAGATATGTTCCAAACAATATCAAACTGAGATCTCCCCTACTGTATCACGTTAGTAACAGAAGAAATTTGCTTTTAGTGTGGATGAGGCCTGTATAACATAGAATATATGCTCTAAACAATTTTAAACTTGGATCTAGCCTGCTGTATCATGCTACAGCTCAAATCACAGAACAATGTCACCATCACTAAATGACAAGGTGGGATATGGTGTGCTGTATCACATTTAGCAACTGAAATATTAAGATTTAGAATGGTCTTCTCTTGCATGAAGCATAATAGAAGCAGTGCACAACACACTTCTATGAAATGTGCACAATGCTGTCTTTGTCTGTAGACCTCAGTAATGGCAAAAACAAAAATGCTGGAAGCTCCATTTCACAGCCACACAGGACACTTGCTATCTAAACTATCTGACTTAGAAACAATTGCCCAACTAACTACCGTAGCTAAAAATCTATCAGCATCCAATGCAAAGAGTCAGGAGCAGCCTCTCTGTGCTGTTATATTGACAAAATGGCGCTAAAACAAGATGGCCGCTCTATATAAAAAGAGGGACATGTGATGTCAGCAGCCCATGACACAAGCCATTGTGTCAGGACATTGTGGATGTTTCCTCGTCCTGATTGGCTAGCCTCAATGTGCACACATACAGTTAGGAAAAATAAAGTTTACAAGCACACTTCTCCTCTGAGACCTTCCCACCCCTATATCCTCATCAAACATGTGCCCCACACTCATCATACACCACCATTATTGTAGCCAAAGTGTTCAAAATACTTTAGTGGCATTGCAAATATTTTCAGCACTTTTTACCGAATGTTACCGATTTGCTTGTGTTTCCGATCACAAATTCGAATGTGGCATATTTATGTTGAATTTATGTTTGGCGATCGGTTTTCGAACATATTCGCATATCTCTAGTCATTTGCCATGTTATCCTGAGGAACTGACCACATTAAAGGGAACCTATCACCCCGTTTTTTAAAGATTAGATAAAAATAGTGTGAAATAGGGGCAGAGCTGGGCTTTACATTACTGCCTTTTTGGTGCCTTTACACCCCCGTTAAGCTGCCCAAATACCTGTGTGAAGTGGCCGTTTTCTGCTGTCACTCAAGTTGGTCAGGTCGGATGGGCGTGGTCACAGCGCTGTTTGTCCCCCAGGATCCTGCTCATCATTACGTTGGTGGCGTAGTGGTGTGCGCATGTCCAGCAGGCGAATCCACTGCCCAGGAGATGAATAACAGCGCGGTCTTCGCTATTCAGCCGTTTACCGGTGGGCGCGGCCATCTTTCCTGTGGCCGCGCCTGCGCAGATGGAGCGCTCTTCTGCCCGGGGCTTCAGGAAAATGGCCGCGGGATTCCGCGCGTGCGCAGATGGAGATCGCGGCGGCCATTTTCCTGAAGCCCCGGGCAGCAGAGCGCTCCATCTGCGCAGGCGCGGCCACAGGAAAGATGGCTGCGCCCACCGGTAAACGGCTGAATAGCGAAGACCACGCTGTTATTCATCTCCTGGGCAGTGGATTCGCCTGCTGGACATGCGCACACCACTACGCCACCAACGTAATGATGAGCAGGATCCTGGGGGACAAACAGCGCTGTGACCACGCCCATCCGACCTGACCAACTTGAGTGACAGCAGAAAACGGCCACTTCACACAGGTATTTAGGCAGCTTAACGGGGGTGTAAAGGCACCAAAAAGGCAGTAATGTAAAGCCCAGCTCTGCCCCTATTTCACACTATTTTTATCTAATCTTTAAAAAACGGGGTGATAGGTTCCCTTTAAACGTGCGTTGGGGCTGCGGGAGTACCTCCATCAGTTCACCTATGTAAGTCCTTCTCATATTATCTTGTTAAACTGCCTCAATAGGGCAGATAAATACGCCTGCGCAGGAGCGCGATGCCATGGAACCTCTGTGGATGATGCAGGGACGTGTCATCCACATAAAGCAAGCAGGAGGGCGACATCGCAAGAAGATGGGAGGTGCCGTACCAGGACAAGCGACACCGATTGGACCGGACCGCCCTCGCAGGTGAGTATAATAAAACCTATTTTTCTTCTCTTCCAGGTCGGACCGGGGCTTATTTTCAGCATTATAGAATGCTGTAGATAAGCCCTGAAAGGGGGTGGCCGTAACTCGTATCGGCCAAAACTGCTGACAGGTTCGCTTTCATTTTTTACTGTACATATACTCTTTGTTTCCTAGTGTGAGTTTTCAAATAATTGGCCATTTTATTGCTGAAGGGGCAGGATTAGTGGTCTGATTATTGCTTTATTGTTATGGTGCCTGCATTGATGTTCCAGAATTCTCCCATTCATATTGTGGGGCTTTGCTGGAATTCAATGCAATAGGGAATTATAGCACAGCGTCATTCTGTATTATTAATAATAAATTACAATTAGTGATGAGCGAATATACTTGTTACTCGAGATTTCCCGAGCATGCTAGAGTGTCCTCCGAGTATTTTTTAGTGTTCGGAGATTTAGTTTTCATCGCCTCGGCTGAATGATTTACAGCTATTAGCCAGGCTAAGTACATGTGGGGGTTGCCTGGTTGCTAGGGAATCCCCACATGTACTTATGCTGGCTAATAGCTGTAAATCATTCAGCTGCGGCGAAAAAAACTAAATCTCCGTGCACTAAAAAATACTCAGAGGACACCCGAGCGTGCTCGGGAAATCTCGAATAACGAGTATATTCGCTCATCACTAGTTACAATGTGTTTTGAAATACAGCATTACGAACTCTGTTTATTGCTGCTTTATCGATATTATTTTTGCAATAGTCACCTGTTATTGCTTTGCCCACATGGCCGACACATATACAACACACCACATGACATCCACTTAGTCCAACCACCACTGGAAGCATGTGACGTCTGCCTCTTTTGCGGGAAGGTGTCCTCATGGGGTGGTGCATGCCTTCTAACGTCATTGGAATATATTAATGCCTGACATGCACCACAGCACGACACTGGAAGGGATGGTTCTGTCAGCAGATGTCCGGCCTCCATATGCTCGATGAATGCAGTTGGGCATGTTCCGTTCCTCTCATTGGTTGTGAGAGGGCCCAGGGGGTTATAAACTTCACAAGATGCATGTAACACACTGCTTCCCCCCCCCCCCCGAGAAAGCTAAAGCGAAACGCGCGTCGGGGCCTTGGCATGGCGCACAGGCACTTTATTACAGATGGGTAAGAGGATTTGTTACTGTCTATTTGACTTGCAACCATCCATACTGGCCATGGTGTCTTTTATGCTTGCATCCATCACCCCTGCCTCTCATGGTTATATCATTATGCAGTAACAGAGCCTACCGGGGATGTCCAGGGTCACGTTTACATGAATTGTAGAGGGTCTGCGATTTATATTCATAGCGCATCTCATTCACAATGCATCCCTCTATTTCTGCATTTTTTTAACGTACTTGCGCTCCATGTCTGTTTGATTGATGGCACATTTACTCTCCTCTTCCCCTTTTTCTCCATAAGGGGTTTGAGCTATTTTGATTCCAATTTACATTTTTGTGACATTCATCTACTAGTATCTCCCCCTCATATATCACATTATTGCCTGTACTGTCGCCCCATGGTTGTATGGTTGTCTCCTGTTTTTATATTAGTTATTTCTACCTGTATAAGTTTGTACTGTAACCTGTTTTGTTTATGTGACTTTATTAAAATTTTGTATTTTATGATAAATCAGACATGTGAATTTTCCCTGTCCATATCCATATATTTTACAGCCAGGTGTTCAAGCTCCATATGTTCTCTATTCACCAGCTGTACAGTATGTCAATCACAGTATATAGACAACCTAACACCCATTTATCTATCAATGCCCTGTTGATGTGTTCCTTATTTAGAGTAAATCAGGAATTACTATCTAGTTGTTTTCTAGCAGTTTTAGGGAGATGTTCTAATTTTAGTAAATTGCTATTTACTTAATTTTCCATATATTTTTGCGACACAACCACAAAGAAGCTACACAGCTGATACCTAAGTATTTTTATGTGTGTGTGGATTAAAATCTTACCGCCATGAGCACAGGCACGTCCTTCTCCAGCATAGTCTTCATTCCCCCTTTGGTTAACGTGTTCTTTTTGCCTCCAGTATTGGAGTATTTGTTGTAGACATTAGTTAACATATCTATTGCAGTCGCCAGCTCAGACATGTTTGGATGTGATATTATCTTTTCTGTTCGTCCCGGCAGCTTGTTGTAGGCAGAATGTAATACAGGGAAGGACGGGGTACTTATAGAGGAATTATGTCTATAGGGTGAAGAGCAAATATTATACTAGTATGTAAATATTTACTGGGTGTAACAGTGATACAAATTCTAGCAATGAATACACTACTCATCACTAGTGTTGAGCATTCCGATACCGCAAGTATCGGGTATCGGCCGATACTTGCGGTATCGGAATTCCGATACCGGGATTCCGATACTTGCCGCGTATCGGATACCGGAATCGGAAGTTCTAAGATTCAAAAAGCAGAAATTCAGCCAATGAGATTGATTCCAAGTGTGGGCACATCCTGTTTAGCATGGAGGGCATGAAACTACTGGCAAGGCTGTGATTGGCTGGTGTAATGATGTCATGATGCAGTTTAAAAGTCGCTGGCGCCATTTTGCGATCACTCTGCTGTGAATTCAGTTAGTGACAGGACGCTGTTTGCTGACTGAGGGACAGTTTAGAGATAGCGATTTGCTTCTTTGTGCTTTCCAAAGGCTAATTTAGCAACCGCTGTGTTCACCTACTATTCACCTTGCTTTTGCCTTGTAGCGCTGTTTTCACAGCGATCTGCAGGGTCTGTGTGTGTGTGTGTGTGAGTGCAGCCCAGTCTCCAGTCTGAGTGCAGCCACATAGGCCATCCATAGTTGGTTGTATTCAGTTCAGGGAGGGTGGTTCATTGCCTCATACTGTTCCTTTTTTTTTTTTTTTTCCCAAGTAGTGTAGTCTGCTGCTAATTTATTCAAAAAAATCCTATTAGTGTCTTTCCACCCGTCTCCAGCTAATTTGTGGAAAAACACTACATAGGATAAAGTAGAGGAGGGTTTTTGGGCCTTGCAGCGCCGTTTACGGCTGTCTGCACGGTCTCCGTGTGACTGCAGCTCGCCCTGTAATCTGTGAGCAGCTGTAGCCTGGTTGTCTCCAGCTCAGGGTTTTTCACTGCGTCATACCGCCAAATCAATTTTCTTTTTTTTCAAAGTAGTGTAGTCTGCTGCTAATTAATTTTAAAAAATCCTATTAGTGTCTTTCCACCCGTCTCCAGCTAATTTGTGGAAAAACACTACATAGGATAAAGTAGAGGAGGGTTTTTGGGCCTTGCAGCGCCGTTTACGGCTGTCTGCACGGTCTCCGTGTGACTGCAGCTCGCCCTGTAATCTGTGAGCAGCTGTAGCCTGGTTGTCTCCAGCTCAGGGTTTTTCACTGCGTCATACCGCCAAATCAATTTTCTTTTTTTTCAAAGTAGTGTAGTCTGCTGCTAATTAATTTAAAAAAATCCTATTAGTGTCTTTCCACCCGTCTCCAGCTAATTTGTGGAAAAACACTACATAGGATAAAGTAGAGGAGGGTTTTTGGGCCTTGCAGCGCCGTTTACGGCTGTCTGCACGGTCTCCGTGTGACTGCAGCTCGCCCTGTAATCTGTGAGCAGCTATAGCCTGGTTGTCTCCAGCTCAGGGTTTTTCACTGCGTCATACTGCCAAATCAATTTTCTTTTTTTTCAAAGTAGTGTAGTCTGCTGCTAATTAATTTAAAAAAATCCTATTAGTGTCTTTCCACCCGTCTCCAGCTAATTTGTGGAAAAACACTACATAGGATAAAGTAGAGGAGGGTTTTTGGGCCTTGCAGCGCCGTTTACGGCTGTCTGCACGGTCTCCGTGTGACTGCAGCTCGCCCTGTAATCTGTGAGCAGCTATAGCCTGGTTGTCTCCAGCTCAGGGTTTTTCACTGCGTCATACCGCCAAATCAATTTTCTTTTTTTTCCAAATAGTGTAGTCTGCTGCTAATTTATTCAAAAAAATCCTATTAGTGTCTTTCCACCCGTCTCCAGCTAATTTGTGGAAAAACACTACATAGGATAAAGTAGAGGAGGGTTTTTGGGCCTTGTAGCGCCGTTTACGTCTGTCTGCACGGTCTCCGTGTGACTGCAGCTCTATCTGTTGTCAGTTCAGCCCCCAAAAAATAAATAAATAATAAAGTTCACCAAACACACCAGTTACACCACTTTACATTTCTGTAGGCCACATTAGCTCATATTAAAGTCTAGTCCACACTTTAGATAATTAGTGCTTCTTATACCTGTTAGGAGGAGTTGCTCAGGAATAAGCACACAAATCCGTTAGTACTTTTCTGCTTATCTTTATCAGTCAACCAAGATGAAGAAGGCAGTGAGTAAGGCACGGGGGCGTGGGAGCCGTCGCGGAGCAGGGAGGGGACGTGGGGATTCTGTGCCTGCTGCGGGCACCGGTGACTCATCAGCACCCACTTTCACCAGGCAACAGTCGTTCATGCGAAGCTTTGTGTCCGAGCGCCGTACACCGCTGCTGCGTGAAGAACAAATTGAAGCTGTTGTCGGATGGATGGCAGCTAATGCATCAACTTCCATTAGTGCCACATCCTCTCAGACACAGAGCACTGGAGAGCAGCCATCTGTCTCTTCACCACCTGCCAAATTGCCCAGGCAGACAGAGAGCCCAGGACAGGAGCCGTCTCTACTTCTGTTCTCTGAATCTCTTGGCTTGGAAACAGGGGGCCAGCCAAGCAGCATTGGAGAAATGGAAGAAGAGGCAGGGTGCAGTGATGCCCAACAGCTTTTTCTGTCTTCCTCTGAAGAGGCGGGTGGGCCAGTGGCTCCGGTCACCACATCGCAGGCCGCATCAGCTGATGATGACACTCAGGTGCCACTTACTGGTGCGTGCTCTGCTGCTGAGACTACCCAGGAGGAGCAGTTGGGGGCAGAGGGTAGTGTAGATGATGAGGTCCTCGACCCATCTTGGCGTGAGGGACAGGAAGGTGGTGGGAGCAGCTCTGAGGAAGAGATTCCCCGTACGGCCCAAAGAGGGAGAGGGAGGGGGAAGACTGCGGATCCTGCAGCCTCCGCTTTGGCACCCGTTAGGAGCATGTCTCTTCCAAAAGCCAAAAAGGGCGCTCCCAAGACTTGCAGTGCCTGGTCCTTTTTTGACACAGTTGCAGATGACATTTGCTATGTCAGATGCAACGTGTGTCATCAAAAAGTCAAAAGAGGGAAAAATGTCAGCAACCTCAATACCTCCAACATGTGGAAACATGTGCGCAACAGGCACCCGGCGGAGTTAGAAAAACACACTGAAGAGGTAGGCCAACCAACAGCGGCAGCTACCACCTCTTCAGCTCGTGTTGCCTCTTCCTCTACCTCACACGCAGCTGGTTCGGCGTCCTCCCAGGATCGCCGTGGAAGAACCTCTGCCCCTGTTGTCCAGAGACCCGCTGTAATTCCACCCGCAGCGCCACTTTCCCAGTCATCCACACACTCCCAGCCCAGTCTACAGCCATCGGTAGTACAGGCATGGGAGAAAAGGCGGCCTTTCTCGTCAAACCACCCACGAGCACAGGCTCTGACTGCAGGCATTGCCAAACTTCTGTCACTGGAAATGCTGTCATTCAGGCTGGTGGAGACTGACAGCTTCCGTGACTTGATGTCATTGGCAGTCCCACAGTACAATGTGCCCAGCCGCTTTTACTTCAGCAGGCAAGCCGTCCCTGCCCTGCAGAAGCATGTGGAGGGACACATAAAACACGCGCTACTGAACGCCGTCAGTAGCAAGGTCCACCTCACCACCGATGCGTGGACCAGTCAACATGGACAGGGGCGATACCTTTCCCTCACTGCCCATTGGGTTAATGTCGTTGAGCCGGGTACAGACCGTGCGAGTGGCGCAGGACGTGTCCTGCCCACTCCAAGGATTGCAGGAATCCATTCTGTACGCATTGACTCCTCCTCTTACACCAGTTCCTCAGAATCATCGCTGCAGGAGCCGTCACAGTCCACCTCCACATGGACCCGTGATGAACGTGTACCTGTTACGACCGACATGAGCACAGCCGTGGCCAAACGTCAACAGGCCGTCTTGAAATTAATTTTCTTGGGGAATCGTAGCCACACAGCGCAGGAGCTCTGGAATGCCATCAAGCAGGAGAGCGATGTGTGGTTTGTGCCAGCGAATCTCCAGCCAGGCATGGTAGTGTGTGATAATGGCCGAAATCTGGTGGCAGCTCTGGGCCTCGGCAACCTCACTCACATCCCATGTCTGGCACATGTGCTCAATTTGGTCGTGCAGAGCTTTTTGAGGGACTATCCGGATCTTGATGCACTGCTGCACAAGGTCCGCCTAGAGTGTGCTCACTTGCGGCGTTCCAGCACGGCAAAAGCGCGCATTGCGGCTCTGCAGCGCCGACACCGCCTGCCGGAACATCGCATCATATGTGACCTACCTACCAGGTGGAATTCCACGTTACATATGTTGGAGCGGTTGTGTGAGCAGCAGCAAGCTGTAATGGAGTACCAGCTGCTTCAGGCGCAAAAAAGTCGCAGTCAGCGCCGTACAGACTTCACAACCACAGAGTGGGCCACTATGAATGACGTCTGCCAGGTTTTGCGTCCCTTTGATTATTCCACGCGGATGGCGAGTGCAGATGATGCACTAGTCAGCATGACTGTCCCCCTTATCTGCCTGCTTGAAAAATCACTGCAAGCGCTAAGGGATGATGTTGTGGAAGAGGTGGAGGATGAGGATTCACCATTTCCATCATCTTCTGGACAGTCAGCGCCACGTGGTTCCTCACAAACGCGTAGGCAGGGGACCGTTTGTGAGGAGGATGAGGAGGAGTCAATGGAGGAGGAAGACATCCGTCCAGAGGAGGGAGTTACACAATTGTCCAGTACTCAGTGTGTACAGCGAGGGTGGGGTGATGACGAGCGGGCAGAGATCACGCCTCCAGCAGGGGACAGCGTTTCTTGGGCAGTTGGCAGTCTGCAGCACATGGTGGATTACATGCTGCAGTGCCTGAGAAACGACCGCCGCATCGCCCACATTCTCAACATGTCTGATTATTGGGTGTTCACCCTCCTCGATCCTCGCTACCGGGACAACGTAGAAAGCCTCATCACACCGTTGAACCGGGAGCGAAAAATGCGGGAGTACCAAGACACACTGGTCAATTCCATCATCTTCTCCATTCCAACTGAGAGAAGTGCTGCTAGTGCATTCCAAAGCAGCTCAGTGCGTCCAGGCCGTGGTGGAGGCTCTGCACAAAGAGGGAGCAGAAGCAGTGCCTCTGCCCAAGGCAAGACCAGTATGGCCGAACTGTGGCACAGTTTTCTGTGCCCGCCACAAAAGTCTACACCATCACAGACGGCTCCAGTCAGCAGGAGGCAACGGTTCCGTCAGATGGTGACAGACTACATGTCTTGCCCTCTTGCTGTACTCCCAGACGGCTCTTCCCCTTTCAAGTTTTGGGTCTCAAAGCTGGATACATGGCCAGAGCTAAGCCAGTATGCATTGGAGGTGCTGTCTTGCCCTGCGGCCAGTGTATTATCAGAACGTGTCTTTAGTGCTGCAGGTGGTGTACTAACTGACCGTCGCATGCGACTATCCTCCGATAACGTTGACCGGCTTACTTTCCTGAAAATGAACAAGGCCTGGATCTCGCCGGAATTTGCCACTCCTCCTCCTGATTGAATAATTAGGTCACTGTATACGTTATCCAGGTCTCCTGTTGTGTTCATCTTTCTACCACCTGAACTTAAATTCCTGGGCTCCAACACCGCCAGTTGAGGCTCAGACGTGCCGTCTGCACAGTCAAAACATACGACCCAGTGTTATTGGGTTTCAGTAACGTCAGCTGATCCCCAGCTGTGTAGCCGGCAATGTGTCATGCGACCGCCACGCTGACACAACAACTGAAATGTAAGGGAATCTGTCCCCCCCCCCCAAGGCGTTTGTTACTGAAAGAGCCACCTTGTGCAGCAGTAATGCTGCCCAAGGAAAAGGTAGCTATTTTTGTTTAGCTCCTTGCACACGCAGAACTTAACACTTATAAAATGTGTCCACTGATACCGTAAAACCGTCCCGGAGGTGGGACTTTCCTTCGTAATGTGACGCAGCCCAGCCGTCATTCCTACCCCCCCGGCGCCGCGCACCGGCTCCTCAGCGTTGTTTTATTCCGTCCAGGAGCCTGCGCTGTTATGTTATCCCGTGGCCAGGCACACTTAGCGCTGCCCGTCTTCTGGCATCATTTGGTGTCTGGATGGCTGCGCCTGTGCGGCCGCGCTGGCAGAGAGCCCGCCTCGCAGTGTCTTCTGATTTAATCCCACTGGGGGCCTGGGATCCATGGACATGCGCAGTGCATATCTGAACCTCCACCTCTCACTCATTTCCCTATGGCTTCTTCAGACTGTTCGGTGTCAGCTGGTCCCTAACAGCATGCCACGGCCGTGACACCGCACAGTCTGAAGAAGCCATAGGGAGATGAGTGAGAGGTGGAGGTTCAGATATGCACTGCGCATGTCCATGGATCCCAGGCCCCCAGTGGGATTAAATCAGAAGACACTGCGAGGCGGGCTCTCTGCCAGCGCGGCCGCACAGGCGCAGCCATCCAGACACCAAATGATGCCAGAAGACGGGCAGCGCTAAGTGTGCCTGGCCACGGGATAACATAACAGCGCAGGCTCCTGGACGGAATAAAACAACGCTGAGGAGCCGGTGCGCGGCGCCGGGGGGGTAGGAATGACGGCTGGGCTGCGTCACATTACGAAGGAAAGTCCCACCTCCGGGACGGTTTTACGGTTGCAGGGGACACATTTTATAAGTGTTTAGTTCTGTGTTTGCAAGGAGCATGATGAAAAGAGCCACCTTTTCCTTTTGCATCTTTTGTGCTGCACAAGCTGGCTCTTTCAGCTACAAACGCCTTGGGGGGGGGTTAAAGGTTCCCTTTCGACTTTCTCAGGCTTCGGCCTACATTGTGTTCCTCTGCTTTTCCACCTGTCCCTGGGCTCCAACACCGCTAGTTGTTGCCTGGTAGTGCTGTACGCACAGTCCCAACAGTCGCTCCTCTGTTATTGGGGTTCAGTAACGTCAGCTGTTCCCCTGCTGTGTGTGTGGCAATCCCTCCTACCTCCTCCAACCTCCTCCTCCTCCACCTGTCCCTGGGCTCCAACACCGCCAGTTGCCGTCCAGAAGTGCTGTACGCACAGTCAACAGTCCCTCCTCTGTTATTGGGGTTCAGTAACGTCAGCTGTTCCCCTGCTGTGTGTGTGGCAATCCCTCCTACCTCCTCCTCCTCCACCTGTCCCTGGGCTCCAACACCGCCAGTTGCCGTCCAGAAGTGCTGTACGCACAGTCAACAGTCCCTCCTCTGTTATTGGGGTTCAGTAACGTCAGCTGTTCCCCTGCTGTGTGTGTGGCAATCCCTCCTACCTCCTCCAACCTCCTCCTCCTCCACCTGTCCCTGGGCTCCAACACCGCCAGTTGCCGTCCAGAAGTGCTGTACGCACAGTCAACAGTCCCTCCTCTGTTATTGGGGTTCAGTAACGTCAGCTGTTCCCCTGCTGTGTGTGTGGCAATCCCTCCTACCTCCTCCAACCTCCTCCTCCTCCACCTGTCCCTGGGCTCCAACACCGCCAGTTGCCGTCCAGAAGTGCTGTACGCACAGTCAACAGTCCCTCCTCTGTTATTGGGGTTCAGTAACGTCAGCTGTTCCCCTGCTGTGTGTGTGGCAATCCCTCCTACCTCCTCCAACCTCCTCCTCCTCCACCTGTCCCTGGGCTCCAACACCGCCAGTTGCCGTCCAGAAGTGCTGTACGCACAGTCAACAGTCCCTCCTCTGTTATTGGGGTTCAGTAACGTCAGCTGTTCCCCTGCTGTGTGTGTGGCAATCCCTCCTACCTCCTCCAACCTCCTCCTCCTCCACCTGTCCCTGGGCTCCAACACCGCCAGTTGCCGTCCAGAAGTGCTGTACGCACAGTCAACAGTCCCTCCTCTGTTATTGGGGTTCAGTAACGTCAGCTGTTCCCCTGCTGTGTGTGTGGCAATCCCTCCTACCTCCTCCTACCTCCTCCTCCTCCACCTGTCCCTGGGCTCCAACACCGCCAGTTGCCGTCCAGAAGTGCTGTACGCACAGTCAACAGTCCCTCCTCTGTTATTGGGGTTCAGTAACGTCAGCTGTTCCCCTGCTGTGTGTGTGGCAATCCCTCCTACCTCCTCCTACCTCCTCCAACCTCCTCCTCCTCCACCTGTCCCTGGGCTCCAACACCGCCAGTTGCCGTCCAGAAGTGCTGTACGCACAGTCAACAGTCCCTCCTCTGTTATTGGGGTTCAGTAACGTCAGCTGTTCCCCTGCTGTGTGTGTGGCAATCCCTCCTACCTCCTCCTACCTCCTCCTCCTCCACCTGTCCCTGGGCTCCAACACCGCCAGTTGCCGTCCAGAAGTGCTGTACGCACAGTCAACAGTCCCTCCTCTGTTATTGGGGTTCAGTAACGTCAGCTGTTCCCCTGCTGTGTGTGTGGCAATCCCTCCTACCTCCTCCTACCTCCTCCTCCTCCACCTGTCCCTGGGCTCCAACACCGCCAGTTGCCGTCCAGAAGTGCTGTACGCACAGTCAACAGTCCCTCCTCTGTTATTGGGGTTCAGTAACGTCAGCTGTTCCCCTGCTGTGTGTGTGGCAATCCCTCCTACCTCCTCCTACCTCCTCCAACCTCCTCCTCCTCCACCTGTCCCTGGGCTCCAACACCGCCAGTTGCCGTCCAGAAGTGCTGTACGCACAGTCAACAGTCCCTCCTCTGTTATTGGGGTTCAGTAACGTCAGCTGTTCCCCTGCTGTGTGTGTGGCAATCCCTCCTACCTCCTCCTACCTCCTCCTCCTCCACCTGTCCCTGGGCTCCAACACCGCCAGTTGCCGTCCAGAAGTGCTGTACGCACAGTCAACAGTCCCTCCTCTGTTATTGGGGTTCAGTAACGTCAGCTGTTCCCCTGCTGTGTGTGTGGCAATCCCTCCTACCTCCTCCAACCTCCTCCTCCTCCACCTGTCCCTGGGCTCCAACACCGCCAGTTGCCGTCCAGAAGTGCTGTACGCACAGTCAACAGTCCCTCCTCTGTTATTGGGGTTCAGTAACGTCAGCTGTTCCCCTGCTGTGTGTGTGGCAATCCCTCCTACCTCCTCCTACCTCCTCCAACCTCCTCCTCCTCCACGTGTCCCTGGGCTCCAACACCGCTAGTTGCCGTCCAGAAGTGCTGTACGCACAGAGCCAAACACCTCGCCAATGTGTTAGTGGGGTTCAGCACCGCCAGCTGTTCCCCTGCTGTGTATACGGCAACGTGTACTGCGACCGCCACGCAGACACAACAAGTTAAATGTAAGGGAACCTGACCCCCCCCCCCCCCCCCAGGCGTTTGTTACTGAAGGAGCCACCTTGTGCAGCAGTAATGATGATGCAAAGGGAAAAAGTGCCTCTTTTCGTGATGCTCCTTGCACATGCTGAACCAAACACTTATGAAATGTGTCCCCACACAGCGTTACACCGTCCGGTAGGTGGAACTTTCCTTTGTCGTGTGACGCAGCACAGCCATCATTTTTACCCCCTTGGCGCCGTGCGCCCCCTCCTCAGCGTTGTTTGAATCTGTCCCGGAGCCTGCGCTGTTAGGTTAGCCCTTGGCCATGCACACATGTTGCGCTGCCCGTCTTCTGACCTCATTTGGTGTCAGGCTGGCTGCGCCTGTGCGGGTGCGCTGGCCGAGATCCCGCCTCGCAGTGTCGTCTAATGTAATCCCACCGCGGGCCTGTGATCCGTGCCCGTGCGCAGTGCATATCCTCTCCTCTCACTCCCCTCCCTACGGCTTCTTCAGACTGTGCGATGTCAGCTGGTCCCTAATAGCATGCCACGGCCGTGACACCGCACAGTCTGAAAAAGCCGTAGGGAGGGGAGTGAGAGGAGAGGATATGCACTGCGCACGGGCACGGATCACAGGCCCGCGGTGGGATTACATGAGACGACACTGCGAGGCGGGATCTCGGCCAGCGCACCCGCACAGGCGCAGCCAGCCTGACACCAAATGAGGTCAGAAGACGGGCAGCGCAACATGTGTGCATAGCCATGGGCTAACCTAACAGCGCAGGCTCCGGGACAGATTCAAACAACGCTGAGGAGGGGGCGAACGGCGACAAGGGGGTAAAAATGATGGCTGTGCTGCGTCACACGACAAAGGAAAGTTCCACCTACCGGACGGTTTAACGCTGTGTGGGGACACATTTCATAAATGTTAGGTTCCGCATGTACAAGGACCATAATTAAAAGAGCTAAGTTTACCTTTTCCAGCATTAGTGCTGTACACAATGGCTCTTTCAGCTACAAACGCCTGGGGGGGGGGGGGTTAAAGGTTTCCTTTCAACTTGCTCGAGTGCAGGCTTCGGCCTACACTCCGCTCCCCCTGCTCCTCCTGCTGACCCTGGGCTCTAACACCGCCAGTTTTTGCCCAGATGTGCTAGCTGCACAGAGAAAAACACCAGCCAATGTGTCAGTGGGGTCCAGCACCGCCAGCTGTTCCCCTGCTGTGTAGCCGGCAACGTGTCCTGCGACCGCCACGCAGACACAAGAACTGAAATTGAAGGGAACCTGTCCCCCCTCCCCCAGGTGTTTCTATGTTTTACAGCTACCTTGAACAGCAGTAATGCTGCATGTGTTCAAGGTGGCTCAGAAACTTATTCTCCTTGCCCATGTTGAAGTGAACACGTCTAAAATGTGTCCTCTGTGACCATTAAAACGTCCCTCAGGTGTGATTTGACTTTGTATTGACACACGCAACAAGCTCCTTGGTAACGCTGCCCGTCTTCTGGCATCATTGTTTGGCTGGCTGCGCTTCTGCGGCCGCCCTGACCCACACAACAGCCCTCGTTGTCTTATTTAATGGGACTGCGAGGGTGTGATTGATGGGCAGGATCAGTGCATCAGTTCGCCTGTCCCTCCTCTCCTTCCGCCTTCTTCGGACTGTGCGGCTTCATGGCCGTGGCATGCGATAAGGGATCAGATGACGCCGCACAGTCTGAAGCGGGTGTAAGGACCCGAGTGTGAGAGGCGAACATATGTGCTGCGCCAGGCCCTGAATCCCAGCCCCGCAGTGTTTTAACAATGTTAAGACACTGCGGGGCTGGGATTCATGGTCATCGCGAACCGCACCGGCCGACATTACATGATGCCAGAAGATGGGCAGCGCTAACGGCGCTAGGCCAGGGGATAACACGACAGCGCAGACTCCTGTACAGCAAATAACAACGCTCGGGAGGCTGCACCCAGCACCAAGGTGGGATTCTTGACACCTGTGCTGCGTCTCATTACAAAGGGAACTCTCGCCTCCATTACACAGTTTGACTGTATAAAGGGCTAAATGTTATACGTGTTCCATTCAGCGTGTGCAAGGAGAAAAATTACAAGAGCAACCTTTGACTTGCGCAGCACTGCTGCTGCATAAGCTGTGGCTCTTCTACTTTGTAACCCCTGAGGGGGGGTTAAAGGTGACTTTTGAAATCGGTTCAATTAGGCTTCGGCCTACACTCTGCTCCACCTGCAGAGCCCGGGCTCCAACAACGCTAGTTGCTGTCCGGAAGTGCTGGCTGCACAGAGCCAAACACCTCGCCAATGTGTCAGTGGGGTCCAGCACCGCCAGCTGTTCCCCTGCTGTGTAGCCGGCAACGTGTCCTGCAAAAGCCACGCAGACACAACACACCCAAAGCTGCCGCCTGTGCAGGCTTCGGCCTACACTCCCCTCCCCCTGCTCCTCCTCCTCCTGCTCCTCCTCCTGCTGTCCCTGGGCTCTAACACACCGCCAGTTTTTGCCCAGATGTGCTAGCTGCACAGAGAAAAACACCAGCCAATGTGTCAGTGGGGTCCAGCACCGCCAGCTGTTCCCCTGCTGTGCAGCCGGCAACGTGTCCTGCAAAAGCCACGCAGACACAAGAACTGAAATTGAAGGGAACCTGTCCCCCCTCCCCCAGGCGTTTTTACATTATCCAGCCACCTTGTACAGCGGTAATGCTGCATGTGTGCAAGGTGGCTCAGAAACGTATTCTCCTCGCACATGTGGAACTGAAAACACGTCTGCAATGTGTCCTCTGTGTGACCATTTAACCGTCCCGGTGGTGTGACTTTCCTTTGTAATGACACGCTGCAACCCCCTTGGTAGCGCTGCCCGTCTTCTGGCATCATTGTTTGGCTGGCTGCGCCTCTGCGGCCGCCCTGTCCCACACAACGCCCCTCGGTGTCTTATTTATTGGGACTGCGAGGGTGTGATTGATGGGCAGGATCAGTGCATCAGTTCGCCTGTCCCTCCTCTCCTTCCGCCTTCTTCGGACTGTGCGGCTTCATGGCCGTGGCATGCGATAAGGGATCAGATGACGCCGCACAGTCTGAAGCGGGTGTAAGGACCCGAGTGTGAGAGGCCAACATATGTGCTGCGCCAGGCCCTGAATCCCAGCCCCGCAGTGTTTTAACAATGTTAAGACACTGCGGGGCTGGGATTCATGGTCATCGCGAACCGCACCGGCCGACATTACATGATGCCAGAAGATGGGCAGCGCTAACGGCGCTAGGCCAGGGGATAACACGACAGCGCAGACTCCTGTACAGCAAATAACAACGCTCGGGAGGCTGCACCCAGCACCAAGGTGGGATTCTTGACACCTGTGCTGCGTCTCATTACAAAGGGAACTCTCGCCTCCATTACACAGTTTGACTGTATAAAGGGCTAAATGTTATACGTGTTCCATTCAGCGTGTGCAAGGAGAAAAATTACAAGAGCAACCTTTGACTTGCGCAGCACTGCTGCTGCATAAGCTGTGGCTCTTCTACTTTGTAACCCCTGAGGGGGGGTTAAAGGTGACTTTTGAAATCGGTTCAATTAGGCTTCGGCCTACACTCTGCTCCACCTGCAGAGCCCGGGCTCCAACAACGCTAGTTGCTGTCCGGAAGTGCTGGCTGCACAGAGCCAAACACCTCGCCAATGTGTCAGTGGGGTCCAGCACCGCCAGCTGTTCCCCTGCTGTGTAGCCGGCAACGTGTCCTGCAAAAGCCACGCAGACACAACACACCCAAAGCTGCCGCCTGTGCAGGCTTCGGCCTACACTCCCCTACCCCTGCTCCTCCTCCTCCTGCTCCTCCTCCTGCTGTCCCTGGGCTCTAACACACCGCCAGTTTTTGCCCAGATGTGCTAGCTGCACAGAGAAAAACACCAGCCAATGTGTCAGTGGGGTCCAGCACCGCCAGCTGTTCCCCTGCTGTGCAGCCGGCAACGTGTCCTGCAAAAGCCACGCAGACACAAGAACTGAAATTGAAGGGAACCTGTCCCCCCTCCCCCAGGCGTTTTTACGTTATCCAGCCACCTTGTACAGCGGTAATGCTGCATGTGTGCAAGGTGGCTCAGAAACGTATTCTCCTCGCACATGTGGAACTGAAAACACGTCTGCAATGTGTCCTCTGTGTGACCATTTAACCGTCCCGGTGGTGTGACTTTCCTTTGTAATGACACGCTGCAACCCCCTTGGTAGCGCTGCCCGTCTTCTGGCATCATTGTTTGGCTGGCTGCGCCTCTGCGGCCGCCCTGACCCACACAACGCCCCTCGGTGTCTTATTTATTGGGACTGCGAGGGTGTGATTGATGGGCAGGATCAGTGCATCAGTTCGCCTGTCCCTCCTCTCCTTCCGCCTTCTTCGGACTGTGCGGCTTCATGGCCGTGGCATGCGATAAGGGATCAGATGACGCCGCACAGTCTGAAGCGGGTGTAAGGACCCGAGTGTGAGAGGCCAACATATGTGCTGCGCCAGGCCCTGAATCCCAGCCCCGCAGTGTTTTAACAATGTTAAGACACTGCGGGGCTGGGATTCATGGTCATCGCGAACCGCACCGGCCGACATTACATGATGCCAGAAGATGGGCAGCGCTAACGGCGCTAGGCCAGGGGATAACACGACAGCGCAGACTCCTGTACAGCAAATAACAACGCTCGGGAGGCTGCACCCAGCACCAAGGTGGGATTCTTGACACCTGTGCTGCGTCTCATTACAAAGGGAACTCTCGCCTCCATTACACAGTTTGACTGTATAAAGGGCTAAATGTTATACGTGTTCCATTCAGCGTGTGCAAGGAGAAAAATTACAAGAGCAACCTTTGACTTGCGCAGCACTGCTGCTGCATAAGCTGTGGCTCTTCTACTTTGTAACCCCTGAGGGGGGGTTAAAGGTGACTTTTGAAATCGGTTCAATTAGGCTTCGGCCTACACTCTGCTCCACCTGCAGAGCCCGGGCTCCAACAACGCTAGTTGCTGTCCGGAAGTGCTGGCTGCACAGAGCCAAACACCTCGCCAATGTGTCAGTGGGGTCCAGCACCGCCAGCTGTTCCCCTGCTGTGTAGCCGGCAACGTGTCCTGCAAAAGCCACGCAGACACAACACACCCAAAGCTGCCGCCTGTGCAGGCTTCGGCCTACACTCCCCTCCCCCTGCTCCTCCTCCTCCTGCTCCTCCTCCTGCTGTCCCTGGGCTCTAACACACCGCCAGTTTTTGCCCAGATGTGCTAGCTGCACAGAGAAAAACACCAGCCAATGTGTCAGTGGGGTCCAGCACCGCCAGCTGTTCCCCTGCTGTGCAGCCGGCAACGTGTCCTGCAAAAGCCACGCAGACACAAGAACTGAAATTGAAGGGAACCTGTCCCCCCTCCCCCAGGCGTTTTTACGTTATCCAGCCACCTTGTACAGCGGTAATGCTGCATGTGTGCAAGGTGGCTCAGAAACGTATTCTCCTCGCACATGTGGAACTGAAAACACGTCTGCAATGTGTCCTCTGTGTGACCATTTAACCGTCCCGGTGGTGTGACTTTCCTTTGTAATGACACGCTGCAACCCCCTTGGTAGCGCTGCCCGTCTTCTGGCATCATTGTTTGGCTGCCTGCGCCTCTGCGGCCGCCCTGACCCACACAACGCCCCTCGGTGTCTTATTTATTGGGACTGCGAGGGTGTGATTGATGGGCAGGATCAGTGCATCAGTTCGCCTGTCCCTCCTCTCCTTCCGCCTTCTTCGGACTGTGCGGCTTCATGGCCGTGGCATGCGATAAGGGATCAGATGACGCCGCATAGTCTGAAGCAGGTGTAAGAACCCAAGCGAGAGGCGAACATATGTACTGCGCCAGGCCATGAATCCCAGCCCCGCAGTGTTTAAACTATGTCAATACACTGCGGGGCTGTGATTCATGGGCATCGCGAACCGCACCGGCCAACATTAAATGAGGTCAGAAGATGGGCAGCGCTAACAGCGCTAGGCCAGGGGATAACACGACAGCGCAGACTCCTGTACAGCAAATAACAACGCTCAGGAGGCTGCACCCAGCACCAAGGTGGGATTCTTGACATCTGTGCTGCGTCTCATTACAAAGGGAACTCGCGCCTCCAACACAGTTTGACTGTATAAAGGGCTAAATGTTATACGTGTTTCAGTCAGCGTGTGCAAGGAGCGAAATTAAAAGAGCAACCTTTGACTTGTGCAGCACTACTGCTGCATAAGCTGTGGCTCTTCTACTTTCTAACCCCTGAGGGGGGGTTAAAGGTTACCTTTGAAATTGGTTCAAGTAGGCTTCGGCCTACACTCTGCTCCCCCTGCAGAGCCCGGGCTACAACACCGCTCGTTGCTGTCCGGAAGTGCTGGCTGCACAGAGCCAAACACCTCGCCAATGTGTCAGTGGGGTCCAGCACCGCCAGCTGTTCCCCTGCTGTGCAGCCGGCAACGTGTCCTGCAAAAGCCACGCAGACACTTGCTCTTGTACCTTCTGCTCCACATCCTGGTTCCAGTACCGTCAGCTGGTTCCGGGCAGAGCCTTTGGCTTAGGTGCCTCCCTCTGGGTATCCGAGTTCCACCAACGTCAGGTGGTCCTTGGTAGTGCTTTCAGGCACGGGTACCTCCTGCTTAGTAACCGGGTTCCAGTAACGTCAGCTGGTCCTCGGTAGTTCCATTGGCTCTTGGACCTTCGGCTACCCATCCGGGTTCCAGCACCGTCAGCTGGTTCTCGGCAGTGTCTTTTGCTCTTGTACCTTCTGCTCCCCATCCTGGTTCCAGTACCGTCAGCTGGTTCCGGGCAGAGCCTTTGGCTTAGGTGCCTCCCTCTGGGTATCCGAGTTCCACCAACGTCAGGTGGTCCTTGGTAGTGCTTTCAGGCACGGGTACCTCCTGCTTAGTAACCGGGTTCCAGTAACGTCAGCTGGTCCTCGGTAGTTCCATTGGCTCTTGGACCTTCGGGTAGCCATCCGAGTTCCAGTTCCATCAGCTGGTTCTCGGCATTTTCTCAGCCTTCTTGTACCTTCTGCTACATTTCCAAGTTCAAGAGACTAAACACGATGACCCGGAAGAACACCCCTAAGATGACGACGACACCAGAGACGACAACCACCGTGATGACGACGACCCTGGAGACGATGACCCTGAAGACCACCCCGATGACGACGACCCCGGAGACCACCCCGATGACGACGACCCCGGAGACGACGACCCTGGAGACGACGACGACCTGGAAGACCGAGAAGCAGAAGAACAAGAGGCTGCAGAACAAAGAGCAGAAGGACATTAAGCATAACACAAAATATCAGAGCAAAAAAATATTATGTAAATTATAAGCAGAAGAAGACTAAGCAGTGTATGGGGGTGAGTCCGTTCCTCCTCGTGGTGCCCCTGGATAAAGCCTGATGCTGCAGGCCAAACTGAACGCGGACAAATGTAACTGGTTTGTGACAGGCAGAACGGAAGGTGTAATCTTCAAACTTTTATAGATAACAACTACGGGAATGCCTGTCACAAATAAGAATATGATGAAGAAGTTGAATATGATGAAGATAATAGTAAAATAAAAAGAATATGAACAATGTAACCCAAAAAATAATAGGTAGAAGATGAAGAAGAAGATGAATAAGGTGAAGAAGTTGATGTCAAAGAAGCTGATGATGAGGATAATTAAGAAGAAAGCGTGGGAGAAGTAAAAAAGAAGGTGAAGGGCGTGGAAGTAGTGAAACATCAATATCTGACATAAAAAAAAAAAAAAATAACATAGTCAAATTCTTTCTAACGCCGAACTTCATAAAAAAAAATTAAAAATCCTGCTATTCTATTACATTGGGCTAAACCTCTGTCCCTTTAATATCTCCGCCACGTCCCCCAATACATCCTACATTATTCTTAGTTGTTTTCCTTCATGTAGAATGAACCTACAAGTTTATAAAGGGTTTATTTTAATTCCGATATTTTCGTCCCATTGACTTGCATTGGGATCGGGTATCGGTATCGGATTGGATCCGATATTTTGACGGTATCGGCCGATACTTTCCGATACCGATACTTTCCGATATCGGAAAGTATCGCTCAACACTACTCATCACTAATAATTATCTGTTAAAGGTGGATTTCGTAATATAATCGCTGACTTTATCCATATGAATTAATGACACACCTTAATTATATTTCACTCTCCACCTGTAAAAATTGCGAAACTAAACTCAGAATTAAGAATTTAAAGTTTCACACAGGTGAACTGCAATGTTTAAAAGTTCCTATATTTATTATATGCAAGTCACCTAATTCCTGATTTCAGCACAACTGCAGACCATCAATAGGCGTCACCCAACAGCAACGGTCAAAGAAGAGGTCAAAATAGGAAGGATAGTGCAAAATATTGGAATCCTGGTTGCAACCTCAATGGACCCCATTATAGTTTATGATGAGTATAATCCCGCTGAATCTACTAATCTGTGAAATGTCATTCTCCACATCACCTGCAAATATAGTAAAAATTATGAAGTATAATATACCAGTAGACCATTGTGGTGTCAGTTCTATAATGTGTTTTCACAAAATATAGAACAACTCACACAACTATTATCCATGGGTATGAAGGGGGAACGGGTCAGTATTATAGGGGGTGTGAAAACTGGGCAGTTGCCCAGGGCCCCCACTACCCCAGGCGCCCCAATCCTGTGATGTGCCACTATTAGTGGCAGACCATGTGGCTACTATGGGGCCCTTGTTTTGGGGGATGCCAGGATTCAGCGCCGCCTCTGGGCACCCTCAGCCCAGAATCGCACATTCAGGATGCAGACACAGTTGAAGCAATGAAGGAGGAGGCATACCGTCCACTCCCTCCCCCCATCATTCTCCCTCGGCATCTGATGTCTCAGCCAGCGGGTGCGAGGATTTCACTTCATCGTGCCATGCTGTGCTGGGCAGTGGAGCTGCTGAAGAGTCGCACAGTGGAGACCGGAGCAGCTGGGAAATGGGGAAAAGTGAGTTTTGTATTTATTTTTTTAAATCATTGAGTATATTGTGGTGACCATAATACTGTATGGAGGCCTATGGAGTATGTACTGCATGTGCATTTTTCTCTATGGATGAATATGGGGAGCAGATTATACTGTTTGGAGAACTATAGGGTGTGCAATATACTGTATGGAGGACTATGTGCTGTGCATTATACTGTACGAAGGACTAAGGGGTGAATTATACTACAAGGAAGACTATGAAGTGCACTATACTATAAGAAGGACTTTGGGGTGCATTATACTATATGAAGAATGATAGGGTGCATTATACTATATGGAGGACTATTGGGTGCGCATTATACTGTATGGAGGACAATGGGGCATGCACTATACTATATGGATGACTATGGAGCGCATTATACTATATGGAGGCATTTGGGATGCATTATACTACATTGAGGACTAAGGGGTGCATTATACTACTGTATATGGAGGACTATGGGGGATGTATTATATTATGGTATATGCAGGACTATGCGTAGTGCATTATACTATATGGAGGACTATGGGGAATGTATGATACTATGTGGAGGATTATGGGGAGTGAATGATACTATATGGAGGACTATGGGGATGCATTATATTATGATATTATGGTATATGCAGGACTATGCGTAGTGCATTATACTATATGGAGGACTATGGGGAATGTATGATACTATGTGGAGGATTATGGGGAGTGAATGATACTATATGGAGGACTATGGGGAGTGCATTATACTTTATGGACAACTATGCGGTGTTAATTATACTGTATGTACTGTATGGGGGCTATGGGGTGGGCATTATACTATATGCAGGACTATGGGGTGCAATATAACTGTATTAAGGACTATGGGGAATGCATTGTGCTGTATGCTGGACTATTGGGTGTGCTTTATACTGTCTGGAGGAATACGGGGTGCATTATACTATATGGAAATCTATGGGGTCCATTTTACTGTATGGTTGACTGTGATGTCCATTCTACTGTATGGAAGACTATGGGGCTGCATTATATTATACAGATGACTATGGGATGTTCATTATACAGTATGTACTGTATTGGGGACTATGGAGCACATTATACTATACGGATGACTATGGGATGTTCATTATAATGTATCTACTGTATGGGGGTTATGGAGTGTGCTGTTGTGGATTCTGTTTGTGGGCTCCCTCTGGTGGTTACTGCTGGTACTGGGTGACTTTGGTGGGTTGCGGCCTTTGGTTTCCACCTGTCCATCAGAGGCTGGGTGTTTCCTATTTTACCTGGCCTTTCTGTCATTCCCTTGCCGGCTATCAATGTATTCAGATGTGCTCTGTTTGGTTCCTGCCTACCTGCTCCCAGATCTTTCAGGATAAGCTAAGTGCTGATTTTCAGTTGTTTGTTTTTTTGTCCAGCTTGCTTATTATGTCTCTATGCTAGCTGGTAGCTCTAGTGGACTGAGGTTCTCCCCATGTGCCATGAGTTGGCACATGGGTTCTTGTAATCTCAGGATGGTTTTTTGATTAGGGTTTTTTTTGCTGACCGCTCAGACCCCTTTTGTATCGTTCTGCTTTCTAGTTTACAGCGGGCCTCAATTTGCTGAACCTATATATATCATCTCTATGTGTGTGCCTTCCTCTCATTTCACCGTCAATACATGTGGGGGGCAACTATACCTTTTGGGGTTCATTCCTCTGGAGGCAAGTGAGGTCTTATTTTCTCTGCAGTACTAGTTAGCTCTTAGGCTGGTGCGTGGCGTCTAGAACCAACGTAGGCACGCTCCCTGGCTATCTCTAGTTGCGTTTGTCAGGCGTAGGGCAACGGTCAGCCCAGGTTCCATCACCCTAGAGCTCGTCCGATATTTTGTATTACTTTGCTTGTCCCTTGCTATCCCTAGCCATTGGGATTCATGACAGTATAGCCGGCCAGCAAAGTGTTAATTGTTTGGGCTGAAGCAGGAGAAAAAGAAGTGTTTAAGGGAAATTTTATTTTTTTTTTTTTTTCCTTCAGAGTTTTGCTGCCTAGCCCTTAATTGCTGTCTAGCTGCTTCTTACCTCCTCTTAACCCTTGAATGGCTCTGATATTAGCTGTTTAACATGGATGTCCAGAGTTTGGCTTCCAGCCTGAGTAATCTCGCGGCAAAAGTTCAAAACATACAGGATTTTGTTGTTCACACTCCCATGTCTGAACCTAGAATTCCTATTCCAGAGTTCTTTTCTGGAGATAGATCTACCTTCCTGAATTTCAGGAACAATTGTAAATTGTTTCTTTCTTTAAAATCTCGCTCCTCTGGAGACCCTGCTCAACAGGTCAAGATTGTAATATCTTTCCTGCGGGGCGACCCTCAGAATTGGGCATTTGCATTGGCACCAGGGGATCCTGCATTGCTCAATGTGGATGCGTTTTTTCTGGCATTGGGATTACTCTATGAGGAACCCAACCTGGAGATTCAGGCTGAAAAGGCTTTATTAGCCCTCTCTCAGGGGCATGATGAAGCGGAAATATATTGTCAAAAATTTCGGAAATGGTCGGTGCTTACTCAGTGGAATGAGTGCGCCCTGGCTGCTAACTTCAGAAATGGTCTTTCCGAGGCCATTAAGGATATTATGGTGGGGTTCCCTACGCCTACAGGTCTGAATGAGTCGATGGCTATGGCCATTCAGATTGATCGGCGTTTACGGGAGCGCAAACCCGTGCACCAGTTGGCGGTGTCTTCTGAACAGGCACCTGAGACTATGCAATGTGATAGAATTCAGTCCAGAAGTGAACGGCAAAATTATAGGCGGAAAAATGGATTGTGTTTTTATTGTGGTGATTCAGCTCATGTTATATCAGCATGCTCTAAACGCACAAAAAGGGTTGATAAATCTTTTGCCATTGGTACTCTGCAGCCTAAGTTCATTTTGTCTGTGACTCTGATTTTTTCACTGTCTTCCATTTCCGTCGATGCCTATGTGGATTCAGGCGCTGCCCTGAGTCTTATGGATTGGTCATTTGCTAAACGCTGCGGTTTTAGTCTGGAGCCTCTGGAAGTTCCTATCCCTCTGAAGGGAATTGACTCTACACCATTGGCTATGAATAAGCCGCAGTATTGGACACAAGTGACCATGCGCATGACTCCCGTTCATCAGGAGGTGATTCGCTTCCTTGTACTGTATAATTTACATGATGTACTAGTGCTTGGTCTGCCATGGTTACAAACTCATAATCCTGTCCTGGACTGGAAAACAATGTCTGTGTTAAGCTGGGGATGTCAGGGGGTTCATGATTATGCACCTCCGATTTCAATCGCTTCATCTACTCCTTCTGAGATCCCTGCGTTTTTGTCTGACTATAGGGATGTTTTTGAGGAGCCTAAGCTCAATTCGCTCCCTCCTCATAGAGATTGTGACTGTGCTATAGAATTGATTCCTGGCAGTAAGTTCCCTAAGGGTCGTTTATTTAATCTGTCACTGCCAGAGCATACTGCTATGCGGAATTATATTAAGGAGTCCTTGGAAAAGGGACATATTCGTCCATCTTCGTCCCCTCTGGGAGCAGGTTTTTTTTTCGTGGCAAAAAAAGATGGTTCCCTGAGGCCTTGTATAGATTATCGCCTTCTGAATAAGATTACAGTCAAATATCAGTATCCACTGCCATTATTGACTGATTTGTTTGCTCGCATTAAGGGGGCTAGATGGTTCACTAAGATAGATCTTCGCGGTGCGTATAATCTGGTGCGGATAAAACAGGGTGACGAGTGGAAAACCGCATTTAATACGCCTGAGGGCCATTTTGAGTATTTGGTAATGCCTTTTGGACTCTCCAATGCTCCGTCAGTCTTTCAGTCCTTTATGCACAATATTTTCCGTGAATATCTGGATAAGTTTATGATTGTGTATTTGGATGATATTTTGGTGTTTTCTGATGACTGGGAGTCTCATGTTTTACAGGTCAGGAAGGTGTTTCAGGTTCTGCGGGCCAATTCTCTGTTTGTGAAGGGCTCAGTGTCTCTTCGGAGTCCAGAAGATTTCTTTTTTGGGGTACATTTTTTCTCCTTCTACTATTGAGATGGATCCCGTCAAGGTTCAGGCGATTTGTGACTGGACACAACCTACATCTGTTAAGAGCCTTCAGAAGTTCTTGGGGTTTGCTAATTTTTATCGTCGGTTCATTGCTAATTTTTCTAGTATTGTTAAACCTTTGACTGATTTGACTAAAAAGGGTGCTGATGTTGCTGATTGGTCTCCTGCGGCCGTGGAGGCCTTTCAGGAACTTAAGCGCCGGTTTTCTTCTGCTCCTGTGTTGTGTCAACCAGATGTTTCACTTCCTTTTCAGGTTGAGGTTGATGCTTCCGAGATTGGAGCGGGGGCGGTTTTGTCACAGAGAAGTTCTAATGGCTCGGTGATGAAGCCATGTGCATTCTTCTCTAGAAAATTCTCGCCCGCCGAGCGCAATTATGATGTGGGTAATCGGGAGCTTTTGGCCATGAAGTGGGCATTTGAGGAGTGGCGTCATTGGCTTGAGGGTGCTAAACATCGTGTGGTGGTCTTGACTGATCACAAGAATCTCATTTACCTTGAGTCTGCCAGGCGTTTGAATCCTAGACAGGCTCGTTGGTCGTTGTTTTTTTCTCGTTTCAATTTCGTGGTTTCATACCTGCCAGGTTCAAAGAATGTGAAGGCAGATGCTCTTTCCAGGAGTTTTGTGCCTGACTCTCCTGGAGACTCTGGGCCTACTGGTATCCTTTGGGATGGGGTAATATTGTCCGCCGTATCCCCAGACTTGCGACGTGCATTGCAGGAGTTTCAGGTGGATAAACCGGATCGTTGTCCACCAGAAAGACTGTTTGTTCCAGATGATTGGACCAGTAGAGTCATCTCCGAGGTCCATTCTTCTGTGTTGGCTGGTCATCCTGGAATATTTGGTACTAGAGACTTGGTGGCCAGGTCTTTTTGGTGGCCTTCCTTGTCTAGGGATGTGCGTACCTTTGTGCAGTCTTGTGAAGTGTGTGCTCGAGCTAAGCCTTGCTGTTCTCGGGCCAGTGGGTTGTTGTTATCCTTGCCCATCCCGAAGAGGCCTTGGACGCACATTTCCATGGATTTTATTTCTGATCTCCCGGTTTCACAGAAAATGTCCGTTATCTGGGTGGTGTGTGACCGCTTTTCTAAGATGGTTCATTTGGTGCCCTTGCCTAAGTTGCCTTCCTCCTCTGAGTTGGTCCCTTTATTTTTTCAGAACGTGGTTCGTTTGCATGGGATTCCGGAGAATATCGTTTCTGACAGGGGATCCCAGTTTGTGTCTAGATTTTGGCGGACGTTTTGTGCCAAGATGGGCATTGATTTGTCTTTCTCATCTGCATTCCATCCTCAGACGAATGGCCAGACGGAGCGAACTAATCAGACCTTGGAAACTTATTTGAGGTGTTTTGTTTCTGCTGATCAAGATGACTGGGTTGCTTTTTTGCCGCTGGCCGAATTTGCTCTTAATAATCGGGCTAGTTCTGCCACGTTGGTCTCTCCTTTTTTTTGTAATTCGGGGTTTCATCCTCGTTTTTCCTCTGGTCAGGTGGAGTCTTCGGATTGTCCTGGAGTGGACGTGGTGGTGGACAGGCTACATCAGATTTGGAATCAGGTGGTGGACAATTTGAAGTTATCTCAGGAGAAGACTCAGCAGTTTGCTAATCGCCGTCGCCGCGTGGGTCCCCGACTTCTTGTTGGGGATTTGGTGTGGTTGACTTCTCGTTTTGTCCCTATGAGGGTCTCTTCTCCTAAGTTCAAGCCTCGGTTCATCGGTCCTTATAGGATCTCGGAGATTCTTAACCCTGTATCTTTTCGTTTGGATCTCCCAGCATCGTTTGCTATTCATAATGTGTTCCATCGGTCGTTGTTGCAGAGGTATGAGGTGCCCGTTGTTCCTTCGGTTGAGCCTCCTGCTCCGGTGCTGGTGGAGGGAGAATTGGAGTATGTTGTTGAGAAGATCTTGGATTCTCGTGTTTCCAGACGCAAACTCTAGTATTTGGTTAAGTGGAAGGGTTATGGTCAGGAGGATAATTCCTGGGTGGTCGCCTCCGATGTTCATGCGACTGATTTGGTCCGCGCCTTCCATAGAGCTCACCCTGATCGCCCTGGGGGTTCTCGTGAGTGTTCGGTGACCCCTCCTCAAGGGGGGGGTACTGTTGTGGATTCTGTTTGTGGGCTCCCTCTGGTGGTTACTGCTGGTACTGGGTGACTTTGGTGGGTTGCGGCCTTTGGTTTCCACCTGTCCATCAGAGGCTGGGTGTTTCCTATTTTACCTGGCCTTTCTGTCATTCCCTTGCCGGCTATCAATGTATTCAGATGTGCTCTGTTTGGTTCCTGCCTACCTGCTCCCAGATCTTTCAGGATAAGCTAAGTGCTGATTTTCAGTTGTTTGGTTTTTTGTCCAGCTTGCTTATTATGTCTCTATGCTAGCTGGTAGCTCTAGTGGACTGAGGTTCTCCCCATGTGCCATGAGTTGGCACATGGGTTCTTGTAATCTCAGGATGGTTTTTTGATTAGGGTTTTTTGCTGACCGCTCAGACCCCTTTTGTATCGTTCTGCTTTCTAGTTTACAGCGGGCCTCAATTTGCTGAACCTATATATATCATCTCTATGTGGGTGCCTTCCTCTCATTTCACCGTCAATACATGTGGTGGGGAACTATACCTTTTGGGGTTCATTCCTCTGGAGGCAAGTGAGGTCTTATTTTCCCTGCAGTACTAGTTAGCTCTTAGGCTGGTGCGTGGCGTCTAGAACCAACGTAGGCACGCTCCCTGGCTATCTCTAGTTGCGTTTGTCAGGCGTAGGGCAACGGTCAGCCCAGGTTCCATCACCCTAGAGCTCGTCCGATATTTTGTATTACTTTGCTTGTCCCTTGCTATCCCTAGCCATTGGGATTCATGACAGTGTGCATTATACTATATGGAGGATTATGGGGTGCATTATACTGTATGGAAGACTATGGGGTGTGCTTTATTCTGTATGGATGACTATGAGGTCAATTATACTACGTGGAGGACTATAGAGTGAGCATTATACTATATGTAAGACTACGGAGCACATCATACTATATGGAGGAATCTAAGGTGCATTATACTATATGGAGTACTATGGGTGTACATTCTACTATATAGGGGATGCATTATATTATATGGAGGACTATGGGGAATGAATTATACCATATGGAGACCTATGGTGAGGGCATTATACTATATATGGAGGACTGTGAGGACCGTTGTACTGTATGGAAGGCAATGTTGGGACTATTATAGTATTTGGATGGCTATGTGGAGGCCATTATAATATTTGGAAGGCAATTATAATATTTGGAGGTCTATGTGGAGGCTATTATAATATTAGAAGGGCTATGGGGATTGCATTATACTATGTGGATGATTATCGGGAGGGTAATATACCGTATGGAGAACTATGGGGTGCATTTTACTATATAGAGGACTACTGGATGTGTATTATACTGTATGTAGTACTATGGGGCACATTATACTGTATAGAGGACTATGGGGTGTGCATTATACTGTATGGAGGACTATGGGGAGAACAGATAGAGAAGATAACTGTCTGAGAACTTGAGAACCAAAATTGTTTAGCAATATCAACAATCCCAAGGTTATAAGTCCATCTCCAGAGATCTTGGGGTATGTTCCCACGGTCAGTAAACACTGCGGGTTGGACGCTGCCTACATCCGCAGCGTCCAACCTGCAGCGGACAGATGTTACAGCATAGTGGATGCGATTTCAAGAAATCCCATCTCCACTATGCGTGCACGGACGCCTTCGGCTTCCCTGTGGAGATGGACATGTGGCACGTCTTTCCAGATCGCAGCATATCTGTTTATCTTGCGGAGACGCTCCGTCTCCGCAAGATAAATATCACCAGTCCAATGTATTGAGCGTGGTGATTCCGCATGGTTCTGTGAACACATGCGGAATCACCTGCGTTCAAAAACCGGCAGCGCTTTGGACGGAGCAGACATGTGCTGCGTCCAAAGCGCTGCCTAATACTGACCATGGGGATGTAGACTTAATGTTCTTTTATCCTCTATGTGCACCATAATTAATAATTTTACAACCCATGGCATAGCTACTCTTCCTGGAAGTGGACAGCAGCGAAAAATGTACGATAAATTGCAAAGAAATTCAAGCTGTCCTGTATAGAGATGAGCAAACTTGTTTGGAAAATATTCACTAGTCTCAAATTTGTCACAAATGTAGCAAATTCGGATTCGTGTTAGCTTTCACAAGCATTTTTACTCAAAGTCGGCAAAATTCAGTCACAGTTCGGTAAATCATCCCGTTTCCACTAATGTTTTTGTTATTACTTTTGCTAGGATAGTGCTGCTGAATGATGAGCGGGGGGGACGGGGTGACATGTTTAATATGGGAAGGGGGTGTGGAGAGGTTAGAGGAGCGGCATGCTTTTTTTTTCCATTAACCAATTAGGGTGCAGAAATCATCCACAATGTCACGTCATGGTAATCTGTGGTTGGCTGCCAAAGTCACATGTCCCTGGCCATATAAAAAGTGGACATCTTGTTTTGCTGGCACCACTTTCTCAGTGTCACATTTCAGAGAAGCTGCTCCTGATAGTGCTGAAAGTGAACTTGTCATTTAAATAGATAGGATCCTGTTCTGTGTGAAATTGATCTTTCAGCATTGAAGTAGATTGTGCAAAAACTGTGTGGCAGTCTCCGGAGGTCCCATTTGCTACTCCAAATCATTTGTGGTAAAGCTATGTTTCAGTGACTAATCAGAAGGCCTGATTTCCACTTAAAAATCTTTAGGCCTAAAAATGGGGTGCAGCGAGGAGGCCAAATTAGCTAATCCAAATAGTTTGTGATAAAATTGTGTTTCAGTGACAAATCAGAGGGCCAGATTATTTATTTACTGCAGGGTATGTAATAATTATGTTTCTATGTTTGTTTTTTTTCTGTTCAGTTACTAGTGTGAACACGGCCTGTCTTTCCTTTGAGCTGGGCAATATATTAATGTGGTCTCCCATGGCTGTGTGTCCACTAGTTGGGCCCAGTCCTTCTCAGCCCTTATCCATATGCATGTCACTTGACAAACGTTAAGGTTTTTAACATTAGATTTAGGACTGTCCCAATTACGGTCACCATGGAGTGGTGGGATGGCTTTTGCATGTTTTTGATCAAAAAACATGAAACTAAGTACCGTATATTATTTTTAGGCACTATGCAATTTATTTACTGCAGGGTATTTAATAGTGATGAGCGAATACATTCGGCACTATTCTTTACTTGCATGCGAGTAGTACAGTATTCGGGCTATTTGTTACTCGGTGAGTAATTATTTTTTCGTCTTGGTATATTCGAGTGACCCGTCCAGCATCTTTGCCGCTTTATTTGCAGCCAATGAACATGTTGGGTTGGCTTGCCAATCACAGTAATGCTGGCGCCAGCTTTTGGGTGGCATTAATGTGATTGGCTGGCCTTCCAGCATCATAGGGGATATTTAAAGGCTGCCGGCATCATCTTGAGCACATTGCAGCCAGAAACATAGGGAGAGCGTAGTCTGAGCATTGGGAGAGTGAAAGGAGCGTAGAGAGAGTGATAGGAGCTTATAGTAAGTGTCATTCCAAGAAGCTCTTTTAAGAGCTGAAGATTGTCAAGATTAGTTGTTTATTAGGTGGGGATTTAGTAGGGAGAGATTTAATAGGAGGGAGAGTGAAAGGCAGGCACCTGGGTGTTCTCATCATTGCAAGTGCATGCTGCATATTTGTAGAGGGAAATAATATTAGGTAGTAACAGCATATGCAAAACCATTTTTTTGGGAGCTACATAATATTCCTGTATATATATTTTTTTTTTACCGCAAAATAATATTCCTCAGTGGCAGCATACAGTGACATCCATTTTAAAATCTAATCGCTAAATAATATTTATCGTCTATTGCTTAAATACCTAATATTTGTCTAGCAGTTGTGCGACTGGTGCAAAACCTCTTGAGCTACGAAATGTCACTATTTACCATAAATTTCCCAGAGTCTGCTCTTTGGTGTGTCTCATAAAAGCGAGGCAAAAAATTCCCCCCAAAAATATATTTGTTTAGAAAATAGCGTATCTTTATGTAGCAGTTGTGCGACTGGCGCAATCTGGGTAGAGATAATCTTACGTGACAATTTAGCAGGGGCAATAATCTTCATTACTCCACATTTGGAGTATGTCAGCAAGGCGATCTAAAAAAAATCATAATTTTCTATTGTTTTAAAAAATAGCGTATCTTTATCTAGCAGTTGTGCGACTAACACAAAACCTGGAAAGATACGCAAACATGACTATTTACCCGTAATTTACATCAGTCAGCTGTTGCTGTGGTTAATCAAGCTGCAATCTCCAAAAAAAGTAGCCACACATTGTTAGATACAGTGAATTTGTACATAAGACATTTGTAAGGGTACTTGTGAAAAATAAAGCCAGCATTTTTTGTTTCATAAGCATAACACATTCAAAATGAGAAAGGGTAATGTTAAAGGATGTGGATGTAGTGGTGCCCACCAAGGCCGTGTGACAAATCTGAAGGTGACTGTATCGTTCATGTCAAAATTTGGTCAGCGCACTACACCACTAACGAACCCAGACAAGTGCGAGGATGTTCTGGGTTGGATGGCAGACAAAGGTGTGTTGACAAGCAGCACCACAAAGTCATCCACACGGTCCAGTTTCAGTAGCCAAGAGGCTGGACCTCTGAATCCTCAACCTGGTCCTCCTTCCTCCCAGCATCAAGAGTCGCAAAAGACATACACACATAGTCAAAATTGTTGGTACCCCTCATTTAATGACAGAAAAACCCACAATGGTCACAGAAATAACTTGAATCTGACAAAAGTAATAATAAATAAAATATCTATGAAAATGAACAAATGAAAGTCAGACATTGCTTTTCAACCATGCATCCACAGAACTTTTTTAAAAATTAAAGCTCATGAAATAGGCCTGGACAGAAATGATGGTACCCCTGAAAATAATGTGACGAAAAGGACATGTTAAATCAAGGTGTGTCCACTAACTAGCATCACAGGTGTCTACAATCTTGGAATCAGTGAGTGGCCTGTATATAGGGCTACAGACACTCACTGTGCTGTTTGGCGACATGGTGTGTATCACACTCAACATGGACCAGAGGAAGCGAAGGAAAGAGTTGTCTCAGGAGATTAGAAAGAAAATTATAGACAAACATGTTAAAGGTAAAAGTTATAAGACCATCTCCAAGCAGCTTGATGTTCCTGTGACTACAGTTGCACGTATTATTCAGAAATTTAAGATCCATGGGACTGTAGCCAACCTCCCTGACGTGGTCGCAGGAGGAAAATTGATGACATATGAAAGAGACGGATAATACAAATGGTAACAAAAGAGCCCAGAAAAACTACTAAACAGATTAAAGGTGAACTTCAAGCTCAAGGAACATCAGTGTCATATCACATCATCTGTCATTGTATGAGCCAAAGTGGATTTCATGGGAGACGACTGCAGCGCCCCAGAGTCCTGGTCGTTGCAGTACTGTGGCTCCGCCGCTAAGGGGGGCTATGGTACGTCTGATGGCACTGAAGGAGTTCATCTGACCAGGTATCACATACACCAATACATTTCACAGTCGGGCCTCCAGGGGGAGCTAAGGGTGCTATTTATTAGGCCACTCCTCACCGTGTGGGTAAACTGGGGGTCAGGCAGGAAGTTAGTCAGAAAGCTGACTGGGTTGGAACCAGGCAACACCTTGTGGCAGAGGGTGTTGTGGGGGAAGATTCGGTAGGGTCCCTGTCAGGTTTGGGACCCTGACAGAGGCCTGGCAAATAGAGAGAACGTCACGGGACCGTGCCTGCTCAGCATAGCGGCGGTGCCCTAAGAAAGGATCAGAAGCGAGATATATTGTGCTGAGTGAGAAACGAGATCAAAGCAAGAAGGAGAATACCAGTAGGAGTCGTGCTGTGAGACCGAGGCAACATCCTACTGAGGCGCACAGCCGGCGGCCGGAACGCCGAGGAAGTATTTCTATATCTAGCTCCAAGCAATACTTCAAACCAACGGCAGGACAGTCAGTCATAGGCGGGCTGTCTCACATATATCACCTATGAAGACATGGGGGGCACACTAGGAGAGGGGCGACTCTAGAGTCCCGGAAGAGCTCCAAGCCTACTCGTCATACGGGTGCCGTCCCAACCATAACACCGGGAGGGACGGAGGAGAAGAACATCATCCGAACGAGTTGTGAGGTAACACGAGAAACAGACACAACAGTTGTGGGGACTATCCCGTAAGCACAGCAGGGGAGGACCACAACACATAGCGCTAGCAGGAAGGCACAGATTTCCACCTGCAAAGAGAACTCTGGAGGTGCCATTGGACCGGCCGGACTTGCGCAGCCTGGTGAACCTTATTCCGGACTGAGGACCCAGAGACCTTCAGTAAAGAGGTAAAGAGACTGCAACCTGGTGTCCTCGTTATTTACTGCACCGCACTACCACCACCATCCACATCTATTACTGTACGCCCCTCAGCAGGGTCACGGACCGGTCCTAGCCACCGTGACAATCCCAGAGCAGAGACTCAGAGGCCCGGTACCGGGTACCCCTCGGCCCTGCGGCAGTGGGGGCGCTACACGACCAAGGAGGAAATCATTGTTAAAAAAAAAATATAAAAAAGCGAGACTGGAATTTGCCAAACTATATGTTGACAAGCCACAAAGCTTCTGGGAGAATGTCCTATGGACAGATGAGACAAAAATTGAACTTTTTGGTAAGGCACATCAGCTCCATGTTCACAGACGGAAAAATGAAGCATATCAAGAAAAGAACACTGCTCCTCCTGTGAAACGTGGAGGAGGCTGTTATGTTCTGGGGCTGCTTTGCTACATCTGGCACAGGGTGTCTAGTATCTGTGCAGGGTACAATGAAATCTCAGGACTATCAAAGGATTGTAGAGAGAAATATGCTGCCCACTGTCCAAAAGCTTGGTCTCAGTCGCAAGTCATGGGTCTTGCAACAGAATAATGACCCAAAACACACAGCTAAAAACACCTAAGAATGGCTAAGAGGAAAACATTGGACTATTTTGAAGTGGCTTTCTATGAGCTCTGACCTAAATCCTATTGAGCATCTTTGGAAAGAGCCGTCTGGAAAAGGCAAACTTCAAACACCAGACAACTGGAGCAGTTTGCTCTTGAGGAGTGGGCCAAAATACCTGTCGAGAGGTGCAGAAGTCTCGCTGACAGTTACAGGAATCGTTTTATTGCAGTGATTGCCTCAAAAGGTTGTGCAGCAAAATATTAAGTTAAGGAACCATCATTTCAGTCCAGGCCTATTTCATGAGTTTTATTTTTTTATTATTCTGTGGAAGCATGGTTGAAAAGCAATGTCTGACTCTCATCTGTTCATTTTCATAGATCTTTTATTTATTATTACTTTTGTCAGATTTAAGTTATTTCTGTAACCATTGTGGGTTTTTCTGTCATTAAATGAGGGGTACCAACAATTTTGACCACGTGTGTATGACCTCAACGCTGGCCACTCTGAGTAACTGTTTACATTCCCTTGTAATTTGTTAGGCTTCTTAACGTGCACCATTAAAGAGGGTAATGAATGATCATGAGTAGGTGGAGTGCAGTGATGCCCAAACATTTGAGCACCCACGGCCAGGCAGAAGCCACATTAGAGAGGGTCAATTCATGTCTGAAGAGGTGGAGGGTAATCATGACACCCAGCTGCCATTAGATCAGCCTCAAATCGCAACTCAGAAGGAGGATCAGATTGAGGAATTGGAAAATGACGTGGTCGATGATGAGGCCACTGATCCACCTGGCATGGTGTCAAGCCTAGCGAGCACAGCAGTGCATAGAGGGATGGATCTGTAGCAAGAAAACAGGCATGAAGAGGTACCGTATATACTCGAGTATAAGCTGACCCGAGTATAAGCCGACCCCCTAATTTTGCCACAAAAAAACTGGGAAAACTTATTGACTCGAGTATAAGCCTAGGGTGGAAAATGCAACAGCTACCGGTGAATTTAAAAAATAAAAATAGATGCTCCATACCGTTCATTATGGCCCCATAGATGCTCCACATAAAGATGTGCCATATATAATGCTCTGCACCGTTCATTATGGCCCCATAGATGCTCCATAGAAAGCTGTGCCATATATAATGCTCTGCACCGTTCATTATGGCCCCATAGATGCTCCTTATAAAGCTGTGCCATATATAATGCTCTGCACCGTTCAGTATGGCCCCATAGATGCTCCATATATATGTGTGCAATATATAATGCTACTGCTGCTGCTGCAATAAAAAAAAAATGACATACTCACCTCTCTTGCTGCCCGCAGCTCCTCAGCGTCCCGTCTCGGCGTCTCTCCGCACTGACTGTTCAGGCAGAGGGCGGCGCGCACACTAGTACGTCATCGCGCCCTCTGACCTGAACAGTCAGAGCAAGAGGACGCGGAAGACGGAGCGGCGCCTGGCGTGTGGAACGCGGACAGGTAACTATGACATACTTACCTGCTCCCGGCGTCCCTGGCTCCTTATCCCGGACAGCTGGTCTCTGGGTGCCGCAGCCTCTTCCTCTGTCAGCGGTCACCGTTACCATCATTAGAGGAATGAATATGCGGCTCCGACCCTATGGGAGTGGAGTCCATATTCATAACTTTAATGAGCGATCCCACGTGACCGCTGAACAGGGGAAGAGCTGCGGCACCGAAGACCATGGGTCGGGCAGGGGGAGCGCCAGGAGCGCTGGGACTAGGTGAGTATGCAACAGTCCTGGTAGAACTCGGTCAACTGTTCCACAGAGCCCCCCAACTTGGCTAGGTAACAGGCCAAAGGTGCGTTTTTCCCCCTGTATGGCAATTTTTTGTTAAAGTCCTTCAGATAAAACAACTGTCATTTGCAGCATCTGCCAAACCAAGCTAAGAAGAGGCAAGAACACTGCCAACCCGAACACCACCAGTATGCAAAAGCACATGGCAGCCAAGCACCGCAGTAGGAGAGCGGAACGCCTGGGTACAAAATCTGTGTCTGAGGGTCAAATCACTGCCCCTTCCCCTGTGTTACGGCCTTCCCAGTCTGCTGACCATGAAGGAGGCGCTGATGCCTCCTGTTCACAACCAGCGGTTACACACACACAATATCAGCCGTGCTCTGGCCAACGCAGTCACAGGGAAGGCCCACCTAACCACAGACACGTGGACAAGTTCTTGTGGACAGGGATGATACATTTTTCTGATGGCACACTGGGTTAACCTTGTGGAATTTGAGACAGAGTCAGAGGCTGGGACATCAGCCGAGCTGTTGAAAGGGGTAAAAGAATAGACCGATCAGTGGCTCTCCCCACTGAATCTTCAACCAGGTCTGATTGTGTGTGATAATGTGCATAATGTGCGATACGAGTGGGGTATTCCCACACCCCCATTCCATGTGGACATGCTGCCTACCTGGGCTGTTGATAGGAGCTCCTTTCTTGAGCTACTTAGGTAGCTGTGCTGATGATTACCTTTTTCCTCCTTGCAGCTTCAGTTAGCTGTTTGTATTAGAGTGTCAGGTGCTCTCACGACTTTCCAATTGTAGTATATTGGTATTCCATTTTCAAAGCCCCTACCTTGGGCTATTATCTCCATACCATGCTATTTTTACCTCGAGTCACTTAGCACATGACCTTCTCTCTCTTTATTGAGATACAGTATATGCAATTGCTTCATTTAGGTTACTAGGGGTTACATCATATTACAGATGATGTATATACTTTGGTCCCTATCATGTATTATTATAATACTAATGGTCTTATTGCATGTACTGTTGGTTCTATTTATTGCTTTATTGTATACCTGTGGAGCTCCAAATATTAGCTATCCTACATGGACACATAATTTTCTTTGGGAGTGTGTTTTGATTATCATGTTGTATGTATGTTTTAAGATGTTCTTAAACTTACGGTATGTTCCAGGTTCTAAAGATTTATATGCATTCTTAATCATACTGAATCAGGTGTGCACACCAATTTTTTGTTTGGTTTATTCTCTCTTTGTATGAATATGCATAAGTTGATGGCGGCTTTAAAACTTGGCAAGCTGGTACATGTTCCATGCATGGCCCATGTTCTGAACTTGGCTGTACAGCGGTTTTTAAAAACATACCCTGACTTGCCTGACATTCTTGCCAAGGTACGCCGTGTCAGAGCACATTTCCGGAAGTCATCTCAGGCTTTCGCCGATCTATCTTTGCTGCATCAGCGCTTTAATTTGCCTCATTACTGACTGATTTGTGCCCTGGAATTCGACCTTCAATATATTGGCAAGGCTTAGTAAGCAGCAGAGTCTATGAATTCCAGCTTCTCAATGCCCGTCAGAGTAACACTCAGCCCCCACATGTAACAACTCTGCAGAGTGGGTCTGGATCGCTGACCTATGTGAGGTTCTTCAAAACTTTAAGTACTGCACCAAGATGATGAGCGCTGATGACGCTATTATGAGCATTACCATCCCGCTGCTCTGTCTATTAAAACATTCGCTGCAGAATCTGAAAGAGGAAGCTTTGAATGTGAAGCAGGTGGCTATGGAGCAAGATTGTACAGTAGCTGATACCACACAGCCCAGCCTCACACAGTATTCTCAGGCCACATTGGGTGATGACGAGGATCAGGAAGAGGAGGAGGAGGAACAGGAGTTTTTGCTCTGCACTACAGAGGGGACTCCCAATCCCAGCTTCATGCCTGTCCAGCACGGATGGCCTGAAGAGGAGGAGGCTATACATCGTGAGGAGGAGAGGATGGTTAGTGTTCTTCCTGGTGAGAACACTGAATGTTTGACTCTTTGTAGTCTGCCACACATGGCAGAGTTCATGTCCAGATGCCCAAGACACTCGCATAAAAGACATTTTGTCCACCATGAAATACAGGCTGTGCACCTTTCTTGACCCACAGTACAAGGATAAATTTGCTTCCCTAATGTTGGAGGCAGACGTGCCATTTTCAGTGCATGCATGCCAGAGGGCCGTAGTGGAAGACTTGCTCAAAAGATTACCCTCCAACAACGCTGGATGCTGAGGTCCCAGCTCTTTTCACCCACATGGATTACAGGAAAGGGCCACACACCCAGACGCAACTCGGGGGGGGGGGGGATGTCTACCAACTGGGCCAATTTCTTGACACCGTCCCGTGAGCAAGGGCTTTCTGTGGGTGTAACTATGACAAGGAGGGAGAAGTTGACCAAGATGGTGAAGGACTACTTAAGTAGCCATACCAGCGTCCTTCTTGATTCTTTAGTGTCCTTTAACTATTGGTTGTCCAAGCTGCAAACTTGGCCCAACCTCTCCTTGTATGTCTTGGAGGTGCTGCCATGCCCTCAGTGTATTGTCTGAGCAGGTTTTTAGTTTTGTAGGTTCAATCATAACGGTTAGGCGCACACATTGGCGCAGCATTGAGTAAATGCAGGCCAAATGGGTTTTTTGTAAGTTGCCTTAACGTCCATCCCTTTCCATCCAAAACCATTTTGTTCAGGAAATCACCTCCTCCACCTGCTTCTGCAACAAGTTCTTAGTGTTCATCTGTGTGTACCCCACGTGGCTAATGTTTTGTACTTTTTTAAACCTTTGCACATTGTGCGATGATGGAACTTGTACTCTTTATTTCTACCTCTTGTAATAACTGCTAAGTGTATTGTGATTAGTGATGAGCAAATTTGTTAGGAAAGGATCACCAAACATAAATTTGGCACGAATATGGCACATTTGGATTTGTGATCGGAAACACGAGCAAAAATTTATAAAAGAGGTAAAAATCGGTAACATTCGGTAAAAAGTGCAGGAAAATATTTGCATTGCCACAAACGAATTTTCAGCACTTCAGCAATGATGATAGTGGTGTATCATGAGCATTTGGCACATTGCGGCTAGCCAATCAGGGCCAGGAAACACCCACAATGTCCTGACACAACGGCTTGTGTCATTGGCTGCTGAAATCACATGTCCATCTGCAGCGCCCCAGAGTCCTGGTCGTTGCAGTACTGATGCTCTGCCGCTAAGGGGGGCTATGGTACGTCTGATGGCACTGAAGGAGTTCACTTGATCAGGTATCACAGACACCAATACACTTCAAAGTCTGGCCTCCAGGGGGAGCTAAGGGTGCTATGTATTAGGCCACTCCTCACAATCTGGTAAAACTGGGGGTTGGATAGGAAGTTAGTTAGAAGCTGACTGGGTTGGAACCAGGCAACATCCTGTGGCAGAGGGTGTTGCAGGGGAAGATTCAGGGGGGTCCCTGTCAGGGGTGGGATCCTGACAGAGGCCTAGCGAACAGAAAGAACGTTACGGGACCGCGCCTGCACCCCGTTGCGGCGGTACCCCAAGAAAGGACAAGAAGCGAGGTTTATTGTGCTGAGTGAGAAACGAGATCAACGCAACAAGGAGAAATACCAGTAGGAGTCGTGCTGTAAGTCGAGGCAACATCCTACTGAGGCGCGCAGCCGGTGGCCGGAACGCTGAGGAAGTATTGAGCTCCAGGCCTTACTTCAAACCTACGGCAGGACAGTCAGTTATAGGCGGGCTGTCTCACTCAAATCACCTAAGAAGACATAGGGGGCAACATTTGGAGAGGGGCGACTCTAGGGTCCCGGAAGACCTCCGAGCCTACCCGTCATACGGGTGCATCCTAGCCATATCATCTGGGGGACGAAGCAGAACATCATAATCGAGTTGTGAGGGAACTTCAGAAACAGACACAACAGTTGTGGGGACTATCCCGTAAGCACAGCAGGGGAGGACCACAACACACAAGCGCTAGAAGGTAGGCACAGATTTCCACCTGCAAAGGGAACCCTGGAGGTGCCATCGGACCGGCCGGACTTACGCAGCCCGGTTAACCGTATTCCGGATTGAGGATCCTGAAGCCTTCAGTAAAGAGGTAAAGAGACTTCAACCTGGTGTCCTTGTAATTTACTGCGACCTGCACCGCACCACCACAACATCATCACCATCCACTCCTTTCACTGGACGCCCCTCAGCAGGGTCACGGACCGGGTTTAGCCACTGTGGCAACCCCAGAACAGAGACTCATAGGCCCGGTACCGGGTATCCCTTGGCCCTGCGGCAGTGGGGGCGATCCACATCTCCATATAAAAAGCGGACATCTTGTCTTAGAGCCATTTTGACACTGTAACAGCGCAGAGAGGCTGTTCCTCATGCTTGCTCTGTTAGCAGCAAGATTTTAGCTAGTTAGCTAGGTGGTTGTATATCAGTTAGATAGTGTAGCTAGCTAGTGTCCAGTGTGACTGTTAAATTTACTATCCAGCAGGGGTAGGATTCGGCCGGTTCTCCCCAGTTCGATAGAACCGCTTGTTAAAATAGCAGATGGTTCCCCGAATCGGGGAGATTCAGAGCCGCATACCATACCTCCCAACTGTCCCATATCTCGTGGCGCAGTCCCGATTTTGAGAGTGCCCCATGGTCCCGCACTGCAGAGCCACATCCCTCCACCCACAGAGAGCCACACACCGTTTTATGGCTGCCGTTGCTCTGTGCGCACAGGACCTGTGATGAGGTCACAGGAGGGGAGGAGTCAGCAGTCACATGATCAAGGGCCTCCATGTATTGCAGGACTCTGCCGTGCTGTCATGGTGCTGGATGAGAGTAAGCTTATGTGTGGGGTCAGGAGGGGCTTACAGTGTGGATGTAGTAGAGCCGTGTGTGTACGAGGTGTACATAGCAGAGCCGGGTGTGTACGAGGTGTACGTAGCGGAGCCGTGTTTGTACGAGGTGTGAGGAGTGGAGCAGTGTGTGTGTGTATGAGGTGTACGGTGCGGAACCATGTGTGTACGAGATGTACGGAGTTGAGCCATGTGTGTACGAAATGTACGGAGCAGAGCCGCATGTGTACGAGGTTCACGGAGCACAGCCGTGTGTTTATGAGGTGTACAGAGCGGAGCCATGTGTGTAAGAGGTGTACGGAGTGGAGCCGTGTGTGTAAGAGGTGTACGGAGTGGAGTCATGTGTGTAAGAGGCGTATGGAGTGGAGCCATATGTGTAAGAGGTGTATGGAGCGGATCCGTGTGTGTAAGAGGTGTACTGAGCGAAGCTGCGTATGCAAGGTGTACAGAGTGGAGCCGTGTGTGTATGAGGTGTACAGAGTGGAGCCGTGTGTGTGTACAAGGTGTACGGAGTGGAGCTGTATGTGTAGGTGTAACTATTTGTGGCTATTATACTGTACCGAATATCATGTGTGGCCATTATACAGTGTTGAGCATCATGTGGGGCCATTATACAGTATGGAGCATCATGTGGGGCCATTATACAGTATGGAGCACTGTATGGCCATCATACAGTATTGAGCACTGTGTGGCCATTGTATGGTATTGAGCATCATGTGTGGCCATTATACAGTATTGAGCATCATGTGTGGCCATTTTACAGTACTGAGCATAATGTGGGGCCATTATACAGTATTGAGCATAATGTGGGGCCTTTATACAGTATTGGGCATCATGTGGGGCCATTATACAGTATTGAGCATCATGTGTGGTCATTATACAGTATTGAGCATCATGTGGGGCCATTATACAGTATTGAGCATCATGTGGGGCCATTATACAGTATTGAGCATCATGTGGGGCCATTATACAGTATTGAGCATCATGTGTGGCCATTATACAGTATGAAGCATCATGTGTGGCCAATATACAGTATGGAGCATCATGTGTGGCCATTATACAGTATTGAGCATCATGTGTGGCCATTATACAGTATGGATCATCATGTGTGGCCAATATACAGTATTGAGCATCATGTGTGGCCATTATACAGTATTGAGCATCATGTGGGGCCATTATACAGATTGAGCATCATGTGGGGCCATTATACAGTATTGAGCATCATGTGTGGCCATTATACAGTATGAAGCATTATGTGTGGCCAATATACAGTATGGAGCATCATGTGTGGCCATTATACAGTATTGAGCATCATGTGTGGCCATTATACAGTATGGATCATCATGTGTGGCCAATATACAGTATTGAGCATCATGTGGGGCCATTATACAGTATTGAGCATCATGTGTGGCCATTATACAGTATGAAGCATCATGTGTGGCCATTATACAGTACTAGACTGTGGCCCGATTCTAACGCATCGGGTATTCTAGAATATGCATGTCCCCGTAGTATATGGACAATGATGATTCCAGAATTCACGGCAGACTGTGCCCGTCGCTGATTGGTCGAGGCAACCTTTATGACATGATCGTCGCCATGGCAACCATTATGACATCTACGTCGATACTGTGCCCGTCGCTGATTGGTCGAGGCGAATTCGCGGCAGACTGGTCGACGCAACCTTTGTGACATCATCGTCGCCATGCTGTGCCGGTCGCTGATTGGTTGAGGCCTGGCGGCCTCGACCAATCAGAGACGCAGGATTTCCAGGACAGACAGACAGACAGAAAAACCCTTAGACAATTATATATATAGATGGAGCATCATTTGTGGCCATTATACAGTATGGAGCATCATGTGTGGCCAATATACAGTATTGAGCATCATGTGGGGCCATTATACAGTATTGAGCATCATGTGGGGCCATTATACAGTATTAAGCATTATGTGTGGTCATATTTTTATGTTTATAATTATTGTTTATGAAACAGTGTGATCAGCAGTGCTAAATGGGTGTGGTTGGGATGTGAATATAGGTTGTGAAATGGGTGTGGTCAGAGGCGTGGCCTAAAATTTTACACGGCGTGCTGTGCGCACCACAAACTTTGGCCCTCATTCCTTTCTTCAAAAGTTGGGAAGTATGGTTTGACTGCGCCTCTACTTGTATATGCTTGAGGAAAAGGTGTGTGTAAATGGGTGTGGCTTAAAAATGGGGGTGGTATTTGCAGCGCCCCCACTGCCGCAGGGCCGAGGGGTACCCGGTACCGGGCCTCTGAGTCTCTGCTCTGGGGTTGTCACGGTGGCTAGGCCCAGTCCGTGACCCAAATAATAGATAATAGGTGTGGATGGTGTTGGTAGTGCGGTGTAGTGCCAGTCGCAGTTAATAACGAGGACACCAGGTTGCAGTCTCTTTACCTCTTTACTGAAGGTCTCAAAGTCCTCAATCCGGAATACGGTTAACCAGGCTGCGCAAGTCCGGCCGGTCCGATGGCACCTCCAGAGTTCCCTTTGCAGGTGGAAATCTGTGCCTTCCTACTAGTGCTATGTGTTGTGGTCCTCCCGTGCTGAGCTTACGGGATAGTCCCCACAACTGTTGTGTCTGTTTCTCGTGTTCCCTCACAACTCGATTAGATGATCTTCTGCTAATCCTCCGTCCCTCCCTGGTGTTATGGTTGGGACGCACCCGTATGACGGGTAGGCTCGGAGCTCTTCCGGGACCCTAGAGTTGCCCCTCTCCAAAGGTTGCCCCCTATGTCTGCGTAGGTGATTTAAGTGAGACAGCCCGCCTGTGACTGACTGTCCTGCCGTTGGTTTGAAGTATGGCTTAGAGCTCTGTACCTCCTCGGCGTTCCGGCCGCCGGTTGTTTGCACCTCAGTAGGATGTTGCCTCGATCTTACAGCACGACTACTACTGGTATTCTCCTTCTTGCTTTGATCTCGTTTCTCACTCAGCACAATAAATCTCGCTTCTTGTCCTTTCTTAGGGCACCGCCGCTATGAAGTGCAGGCGCGGTCCCATAGCTTTCTCTCTGTTTGCCAGGCCTCTGTCAGGATCCCACCCCTGACAGGGACCCTACCGAATCTTCCCCCACAACACCCTCTGCCACAAGGTGTTGCCTGGTTCCAACCCAGTCAGCTTTCTCTCTAACTTCCTGCCTGACCCCAGTTTTTCCAGTATGTGAGGAGTGGCCTAATGAATAGAACCCTTAGCTCCCCCTGGAGGCCCGACTGTGAAATGTATTGGTGTATGTGATACCTGGTCAGATGAACTCCTTCAGTGCCATCAGACGTACCATAGCCCCCCTTAGCGGCGGAGCCACAGTACTGCAACGACCAGGACTCTGGGGCGCTGCACTTTCCTACTCACAAACACAGAAAAAATTTGAATCCCACCCCTGCCTTCCAGCATTTTTTTTCCCATTACTGAGGTCCACAGATAAAGTTAGCAGGGCACATGTCCTACAAGTGTGTTGTGCACTGCTTCTATTGTGCTCCATGCACTAGTATAGCATTCTAAATAATATTTTTTCACTAGCTAAATCTGAATTCCACATTGTAATTTAGTGCTGCGGTGATATGAAACTGTCTGCAGACCTAAGGCACATTAAAAAATATATATAATTTTTCAGTTGCAAATAGTTAGACACGTCCTCAACCTGGTGGTACAGAAATGTATGTGCCATTATCCTGGCATTGATGCGCTGCTAGAGAAAGCTGTGTGCTCACTTCCAACTATCGCACCATGCAGGTCATCGACTTGTCTTTCTGCCTATCAGTTAACCATTTGATTTGCGATGTTCAGACATGGTGGAATTCCACTATGCACATGTTGCAGGGACTGTGGCAGCAGCAACGAGCCCTGGTGCAGTATTTCCTTTTGCTTAGCCTGGGTCAACGCAGTATAGACGTGGTGCAAATCATGCTTGCGGAGTGGGCACAGATGAAGGTCTCCGCAGACTTTTGCACAGTTTTAAAAAGGCTACTAAGATGGTTAGTGCTGATGATGCAGTTATCAGCATCAGTATTCTGACCATCTACATGCTGGAGCACATATTGAATAGTTTGTGTGAGGAGGTGATGGTTCCGGAGGAATAGGTGGAAGCAGAGGAGGATGCAAAAGGCATAACCATATCTCAAATGTCCCGACTGCTGTTGCACAGGCAGGAGCCATGGGATGGTGACTTACAGTGATCGAGGGGGGCTCATGGTATCAGACAATCTGTTAGTGAAGGTGCAACAGTCAGGAGAGGAAGAGAATAATGATCCCCTCTCTGTTGTCAGTGGTTGGTGGGAGGGGATGGAGGAAGCAATCTTGTATATTACCCCACCACCAACACACCATGGACTTGGACCTCGTGGAAGCGGTCGACACGTGAGCGCCTTCTTGCTGCACATCTTCAACATGATGCCCGTATTCTTAGAATTAGAAATAGTGCTGATTATTGGGTTGCCACTCTGTTAGATCCACAGTACAAGAGTAAATTTTGCCAGATGCTTCCCCCTGGAAAGGAAAGAGAGCATGCTGGAGTATTGAAACATATTTGAAGACAATCTTAATTGTCTTAATTTCTGTGGGTCGTTTCACACATTTTTTAGACCAGCCTGTGTAACAGCAGGACAGAGTACAAGTCTGACACGTTGTGAATGACTGGAGAGGATGGTGCAGGAGTTTCTGGAGATCAAAATCAATGCTATTGGGGGTGTTCTGACCCTTTTGCATTTTGGTCTTCAAAAATGGAAGTGTCAGGACTCTGAACATTTTTTATTACCTTTTGTGCATTACTGCCCTTTTCCAAGATGGCGTCTTTGGTCTCATGTGCACTGTGTCTTCCTGCTATAAAACTCCAGCCCAGCCTTCAGTCTGTGCTAGAGTATTCTGCCTTGCATCCAGCTCCTGACCTCCGATTACTCCCTGGCTATATACCTGCTCCTGTGAACCTGTGTTGTGATCCTGCTATTCTGCTCTGAGTTCCTGCTGCGTACACAAGTTTCCAGTAATCCTCCTTCATCTGCTGCTCGTGTTTACTTCCATCTGCATTTGCTGGACATGTAAGCTGTTGCTGCTCTGCAAAAACCTGAGACTATTAACCAGGCCTCCCTGGTTGAGCTAAGATATGATTTGAACTGCCTTATAAGCATATCTATCTGTGTTTGGACTAAGACAAGGGTTTTTTTGTGTCAAGTATCCTCAAGAATAACTGTGCTTCATAGACTTTCTGCTTGATTGCATTTTCCTCTGAAGTTTCCTATAGACTGCTAAGCTGCGTTTAATATTTGCACCAAGTGTTGTGGACTTGAGTTTCTCTCTGCACCTGTTTGAATCACTGTGTGATAATATAGACTTTACCACTTATAAAACTGTGTCCTGTAGTTGTCTTGTTCCACGCAAAGAGACTCCTGAGTTATCCCCTATAATTATTACAGGAAAAGTGGCTTGAGCTCACCTATCAAGTCTTGGAGGTTTTGTCTTGCCGTCAGTCAGCCTTCTTTCAGGACATGTCTTCAGCATTGCTGGTGGTGTCCTGACTGATAAGCACATCCGACTGTCCCCTGAAAGTGTAGATCACATAACTTTCATGAAAATGAACAAATCATGGATCTACAATTACTTTTGCACCCCAGAGGCAGACTGGGCAGACTAGGCAATGGTGTAGTTTTTAGTGTCATGCATTGATCTTCCATTATTGCTGTTTGTGCTACTGCTGCTGATTTTACAAACAATTTTTTGAAAATGTGGAGACTCCAAGTTGGGTCTCCATCTGGTGGATTGACTGTGGTAGAAGGTGTGTCAGAGGCCTATTATACTGTTTCTATTCTGTAGAAATGTTTGCCACTTTAGTGGTGTGTGACAATAATTTATTGAAATGTAGAAACTCAAACTTGGGTCTCCATCTGGTGGGTAGTCTGTTTTGGAAGGTGTGTCAGAGACTTATTATAATATTTCTACTCTATGTAAATTTAAGCCACTTTAGTGGTGTATGACAATAATTTTTTGAAATGTGGAGAATTCAAGTTGATTCTCCTTCATATGCATTGCCTGTAGAAGTAGAGCTCCCAAACAGGCCTGCAGTTACTTTCACTCAACTACCACTTTAGTGGTGCCATCTGATGTTTGTGCCATCTGAGTGTGACTGGAAAACAAAATTAGAAGTGTTGCATGAAGTATCAGGACTCCCTGCTAAGAAGGCTTGCATGGCTCCCTTAACCACCACATCCTCATTGAAACTTCAATTCCAAGCTGTAAATGCTTGCCCAGACCCTGATACCTCATGCATGGCCAATGGCTGACTGCTGCTGTGCCATTATAATAGGTTCTATTGTGGGTCAATTCATCAGACAACAACCTGTGTTACTTACCTTACATTTTTCTATCAATAGTACTGTATGAAACTGGTATTTGTGCCATCTGAATCTGGCTGTAAAAAAAAATTGAAGTGTTGCATGAGTGTTGCATAAAACTAGAACTATGCTCTACCATTGTGTGCTAATACGGATGTTCCTTTAGATATTTATACCATGGTGATATACATATTCATGTGTCTGTGACGTGGATGTTTTTGTACTAGGGTCTCCCCTTTTTTTCTATACTTTTTGTAATATTGTCTTTTTATTATGTTGTAATAAAATATTGATTTTAAAATTTAATATTTCGTATAGAACTCCATTTTTTCTTGTGATTAATGATTATCCGGAGTATACGGTACTGTCCTTATATATACATGGGTAGAGTTAGACAACTTTCTACAACTACACACGGTGTATGTGGGATCCATGTTATTTCTGTAGGTGTGTTTTCATTACTAATTTATTCTGTGTTGTTCACAGCAGCTGACTCCAGGCAGATGGACTTTAGAGCCAGGGACTCGACATGGCTCAGCCAAATTAACGATGTATTTAAGGATGACCCCAGTTTGATTTTAAATTGTAATTACAGAGAAAATCAAGAATTAATTCAAAAATTAAAGTTACTTTTGCACATGACGAATGAGGACTTGGTGGAACAAGGGATTTCTGGAAAAGTATGTCTCTAAGGGGTTAATACCTAGAGGCCTGCGGGTGCAGGTGTTTCCCTCTTTTGAAACTGATTTGCGCTGGTTTAGAAATGGATGGGAGGAATTGGCTGGTAATTGCTCCAGAGGTTTCATGGAGCTACTTATTAAATTTAATGAGCTTACACTTTGTGAACTTGAAAGGGAGATTGACAGCATTCAAACAACCCTGAAAAAAGATTTGACAACTGAAGCCATTAAAAAGGTCAATGAGGACCTGGAAAAAGACTTCCTTAAATGGGAGGAAGATATCAAGACCACCAAGGCAAAAAAGTTTCAAAGAGATGTGCTTGATTTTCAGAACAATCAGGTCTATAGGTGGAGACATAACAACAGGAGAAGGGTCGATCTATATCCAGAGTTCGCAATGAATCTCTCTCTTCAGTTACATCAGGGGAGGAACCTGATAGTGATGCCCCACAGGCGGCCAGTCTGAGTCATGTGAGACAAACAAGGTCAAGCCACAAACAATTGGAATATGGGAAGGGTAAATCCTCCACCAAACGGAGAATATCTCCATTACATCAGTCTGATGACAAGAAAAAGAAATCCGGAACATTGGAGGTAATTAATCTATCCCACCATAGATTATCTGATGCACAGCGGGAAGTACTATCTCTTGGTCTCACATTTGTGCCTAATAACCCATTTAATTATTTTTCAGCCATGAAAGATGTACACCTCTTTTCCCGTAAGTTAATCTTAAAAAAACTACACAACAAAAGGGATAATGAGGAGCATGGACTGACATCTAAAATTGATAAAGAGACTTTGGCCGTCCTGGAGGATTTGTTAAAAGAACAAGAACCTGAATCCAAAGGTACGTTCCCAAAATCTATCCTACCCAAATCGACCACGTTCCCTCCTTTGTCCTTATGCCCTCAGGTAGAGATCTTTACCAGACTTGTATTAGGGGATTTTAAAAAAATCCCTGAGTTTGTCACAAACGTCAATGTGACTAAATCTCAACGACTAGCGCTGCAAGAACTTAGTAATTTTGATGACATAGTCATCAAGCAGGGGACAAGGGAGGGAATGTTGTCATTTGGCCTACTATTAAATATGAAAAAGAGGCACTGAGACAGCTGAATTGTAGGGACACCTACATCCGACTGTCTCATAGCCCCATGGAAACATACAAATTGGAATTGGATGGGATTTTACGGAACGCTTTGGATCAGGGAACCATCAACAAAAAGGTATTTGATGGTTTGGTGGTGGAATTTCCTAAGATCCCCACATTGTATCTATTACCTAAGATATATAAAGATATGACAAATCCTCCCGGGAGACCAATTGTCTCTGGGATTGGTGGCCTATGTGACCCAATTTGTAGATACATTGATTTTTATCTAAAATCTATGGTGGAGACATTGCCTTCATACGTTCGGGATACAACAGACATGTTAACTAAGATAGAGGGGTGTTATGACCCCAATGGCGAGGGTCTCAGAGGAACGTGGAAGTCTGCAGAATACAAAAAAATCCAGCTCATAGGGCAGTGGTAACTGGGTTGACCATATATCTACTCCTAACGCCAACACTAGAAGTAGCCGGGGATCATTCCTACGTTGATTCTAGATGACACGCGCCAGCCGGAGAATCTAGCTACCCCTAGTAGAGGAAAACAAAGACCTTTCTTGCCTCCAGAGAAGGGGACCCCAAAGCTGGATAGAAGCCCCCCACAAATAATGACGGTGAGGTAAGAGGAAATGACAAACACAGAAATGAACCAGGTTTAGCACAGAGAGGCCCGCTTACTGATAGCAGAATAAAGAAAGGTAACTTATATGGTCAACAAAAACCCTATCAAAATCCACACTGGAAATTCAAGAACCCCCGAACCGTCTAACGGTCCGGGGGGAGAACACCAGTCCCCTAGAGCTTTCAGCAAAGGTCAGGATATAGATTAGGAACAAGCTGGACAAAAATACAAAACCAAAACAAATAGCAAAAAGCAAAAGGCAGACTTAGCTGATATAACTGGAACCAGGATCAGTAGACAAGAGCACAGCAGACTAGCTCTGATAACTACGTTGCCAGGCATTGAACTGAAGGTCCAGGGAGCTTATATAGCAACACCCCTAACTAACGACCCAGGTGCGGATAAAAGGAATGACAGAAAAACCAGAGTCAAAAAACTAGTAACCACTAGAGGGAGCAAAAAGCAAATTCACAACAGTACCCCCCCCTTAGTGAGGGGTCACCGAACCCTCACCACGACCACCAGGGCGATCAGGATGAGCGGCATGAAAGGCACGAACTAAATCGGCCGCATGAACATCAGAGGCGACCACCCAGGAATTATCCTCCTGACCATAGCCCTTCCACTTGACCAGGTACTGAAGCCTCCGCCTGGAGAGGCGAGAATCCAAGATCTTCTCCACCACGTACTCCAACTCGCCCTCAACCAACACCGGAGCAGGAGGCTCAGCAGAAGGAACTACAGGCACAATGTACCGCCGCAACAAGGACCTATGAAATACATTGTGAATAGCAAACGACACAGGAAGATCCAGACGAAAAGATACAGGATTAAGGATTTCCAATATCTTGTAAGGCCCAATAAAACGAGGTTTAAATTTGGGAGAGGAGACCTTCATAGGAACAAAGCGGGAAGAAAGCCATACCAAATCCCCAACGCGTAGTCGGGGACCCACACCGCGGCGGCGGTTGGCAAAGCGCTGAGCCTTCTCCTGTGACAACTTCAAGTTGTCCACCACATGATTCCAGATCTGCTGCAACCTATCCACCACAGAATCCACCCCAGGACAGTCAGAAGGCTCCACATGACCCGAAGAAAAGCGAGGATGGAAACCAGAGTTGCAGAAAAAAGGCGAAACCAAGGTGGCGGAACTAGCCCGATTATTAAGGGCAAACTCAGCCAACGGCAAGAATGTCACCCAATCGTCCTGATCAGCAGAGACAAAACACCTCAAATAAGCCTCCAAGGTCTGATTGGTTCGCTCTGTCTGACCATTAGTCTGAGGATGGAAAGCAGACGAAAACGACAAATCAATGCCCATCCTACTACAAAAGGATCGCCAGAACCTGGAAACGAACTGGGATCCTCTGTCAGACACAATATTCTCAGGGATGCCGTGCAAACGAACCACGTTCTGGAAAAACACAGGAACCAGATCGGAAGAGGAAGGCAGCTTAGGCAAAGGAACCAAATGGACCATCTTGGAGAAGCGATCACATATCACCCAGATAACGGACATGCCCTGAGATAGCGGAAGATCAGAAATGAAATCCATGGAGATATGTGTCCAAGGTCTCTTCGGGACAGGCAAGGGCAAGAGCAAACCGCTGGCACGAGAACAGCAAGGCTTAGCTCGAGCACAAGTCCCACAGGACTGCACAAATGACCGCACATCCCTTGACAAGGAAGGCCACCAAAAGGACCTGGCCACCAGATCTCTGGTGCCAAAAATTCCCGGGTGACCTGCCAACACCGAGGAATGAACCTCGGAAATGACTCTGCTGGTCCACTTATCCGGGACAAACAGTCTGTCAGGTGGACAAGACTCAGGCCTATCAGCCTGAAATCTCTGCAACACACGTCGCAGATCCGGAGAAATAGCTGACAAGATAACTCCATCTTTAAGAATACCAACAGGATCAGCGACTCCAGGAGCATCAGGCACAAAGCTCCTAGAAAGAGCATCGGCCTTCACATTCTTTGAACCTGGTAAATACGAGACAACAAAATCAAAGCGGGAGAAAAACAATGACCAGCGGGCCTGTCTCGGATTAAGGCGTTTAGCAGACTCGAGATACATCAGATTTTTGTGATCAGTCAAGACCACCACACGATGCTTAGCACCCTCGAGCCAATGACGCCACTCCTCAAATGCCCATTTCATGGCCAACAACTCCCGATTGCCCACATCATAATTTCGCTCGGCAGGCGAAAACTTCCTAGAGAAAAAGGCACAAGGTTTCATAACCGAGCAACCAGGGCCTCTCTGCGACAAAACGGCCCCTGCCCCAATCTCCGAAGCATCCACCTCAACCTGAAAGGGAAGTGAGACGTCAGGCTGGCACAAAACAGGCGCCGAAGTAAACCGGCGTTTCAACTCCTGGAAAGCCTCCACGGCAGCAGGAGCCCAGTTAGCTACATCAGAGCCCTTCTTGGTCATATCCGTCAAAGGTTTCACAATGCTAGAAAAATTAGCGATAAAACGACGGTAGAAGTTAGCGAAGCCCAAGAACTTCTGAAGATTCTTAACTGACGAGGGCTGAGTCCAATCAAGAATAGCTCGGACCTTGACTGGGTCCATCTCCACAGCAGAAGGGGAAAAAATGAACCCCAAAAAGGGAACCTTCTGTACACCAAAGAGACACTTTGAGCCCTTGACAAACAAAGAATTTTCACGCAAAATTTTAAAGACCAACCTGACCTGCTCCACATGCGAATCCCAATTATCAGAAAAAACCAAAATATCATCCAGATAAACAATCAAAAATTTATCCAGATACTTCCGGAAAATGTCATGCATAAAGGACTGAAAAACTGAAGGCGCATTGGAGAGCCCAAAAGGCATCACCAAGTACTCAAAATGACCTTCGGGCGTATTGAATGCGGTTTTCCATTCATCACCTTGCTTAATGCGCACAAGGTTGTACGCACCACGAAGGTCTATCTTGGTGAACCACTTGGCACCCTTAATCCGGGCAAACAAGTCAGACAACAGCGGTAAAGGATACTGAAATTTGACAGTGATCTTATTTAAAAGCCGATAATCAATACAAGGTCTCAAAGATCCGTCCTTTTTTGCCACAAAAAAGAATCCCGCACCAAGAGGGGAAGAAGACGGACGAATATGTCCTTTCTCCAGAGACTCCTTGATATATGAACGCATAGCGGTATGTTCAGGTACCGACAGATTAAACAGTCTTCCCTTAGGAAATTTACTGCCTGGGATCAAATCTATAGCACAGTCACAGTCCCTATGAGGAGGCAGTGCACTGGACTCAGACTCACTGAAGACATCCTGATAATCAGACAAATACTCCGGAACTTCCGAAGGCGTAGAAGAAGCAATAGACACAGGCAGGGAATCCCCATGAATACCACGACAGCCCCAACTTGAGACTGACATAGCCTTCCAGTCCAGGACTGGATTATGGGTCTGTAACCATGGCAGCCCTAAAACAACCAAATCATGCATTTTATGTAAAACCAGGAAACGTATCACCTCGCGGTGTTCAGGAGTCATGCACATGGTAACCTGTGTCCAATACTGCGGTTTATTTGCTGCCAATGGTGTAGCATCAATACCCCTAAGAGGAATAGGATTTTCTAATGGTTCAAGAGTAAAACCACAGCGCTTAGCAAATGAGAGATCCATGAGACTCAGGGCAGCACCTGAATCTACAAACGCCATGACAGGATAAGATGACAGTGAGCAAATCAAAGTTACAGACAGAATAAATTTAGGTTGCAAATTACCAACGGTGACAGGACTAACAACCTTAGCTATACGTTTAGAGCATGCTGAGATAACATGTGTAGAATCACCACAGTAGTAGCACAAGCCATTCCGGCGTCTATGAATTTTCCGCTCATTTCTAGTCAGGATTCTATCACATTGCATTAAATCAGGTGTCTGTTCAGACAACACCATGAGGGAATTTGCGGTTTTTCTATCACATTGCACCGAATTAGGTGTCTGTTCAGACAACACCATGAGGGAATTTGCGGTTTTGCGCTCCCGCAACCGCCGGTCAATTTGAATAGCCAGTGCCATAGTATCATTCAGACCTGTGGGAATGGGAAAACCCACCATAACATTCTTAATGGCTTCAGAAAGGCCATTTCTAAAATTAGCGGCCAGTGCACACTCGTTCCAATGTGTCAGCACGGACCATTTCCGAAATTTTTGGCAATACACTTCAGCCTCGTCCTGCCCCTGAGACATAGCCAGCAAGGCCTTTTCTGCCTGAATCTCAAGATTGGGTTCTTCATAAAGTAAACCGAGCGCCAGAAAAAACGCATCAAGATCAGCCAATGCCGGATCTCCTGGCGCCAGCGAAAAAGCCCAATCCTGAGGGTCGCCCCGTAAGAACGAAATAACAATTTTTACTTGCTGAGCAGAATCTCCAGATGAACAGGGTCTCAGGGACAAAAACAATTTACAATTATTCACGAAATTCCTAAACTTAAACCTGTCTCCGGAAAACAGTTCAGGAATCGGTATTTTAGGTTCTGACCTAGGATTTCTGATAACATAGTCTTGTATGCCCTGCACACGAGTAGCCAGCTGGTCCACACTTGTAATCAAGGTCTGGACATTCATGTCTGCAGCAAGCATAGCCACTCTGAGGTAAAGGGGAAGAAGAAAAAAAAAACTCAGAATCTTCTTTCTTATAATCCCTCTTCTGCAATGCATTAAACATTTAATACTGGCCTGGCAAACTGTTATGACCCCAATGGCGAGGGTCTCAGAGGAACGTGGAAGTCTGCAGAATACAAAAAAATCCAGCTCATAGGGCAGTGGTAACTGGGTTGACCATATATCTACTCCTAACGCCAACACTAGAAGTAGCCGGGGATCATTCCTACGTTGATTCTAGATGACACGCGCCAGCCGGAGAATCTAGCTACCCCTAGTAGAGGAAAACAAAGACCTTTCTTGCCTCCAGAGAAGGGGACCCCAAAGCTGGATAGAAGCCCCCCACAAATAATGACGGTGAGGTAAGAGGAAATGACAAACACAGAAATGAACCAGGTTTAGCACAGAGAGGCCCGCTTACTGATAGCAGAATAAAGAAAGGTAACTTATATGGTCAACAAAAACCCTATCAAAATCCACACTGGAAATTCAAGAACCCCCGAACCGTCTAACGGTCCGGGGGGAGAACACCAGTCCCCTAGAGCTTTCAGCAAAGGTCAGGATATAGATTAGGAACAAGCTGGACAAAAATACAAAACCAAAACAAATAGCAAAAAGCAAAAGGCAGACTTAGCTGATATAACTGGAACCAGGATCAGTAGACAAGAGCACAGCAGACTAGCTCTGATAACTACGTTGCCAGGCATTGAACTGAAGGTCCAGGGAGCTTATATAGCAACACCCCTAACTAACGACCCAGGTGCGGATAAAAGGAATGACAGAAAAACCAGAGTCAAAAAACTAGTAACCACTAGAGGGAGCAAAAAGCAAATTCACAACAGAGGGGATGGTTTTGGAACAGGACATGTGGCTGGTAACAGCTGATGTCGAGTCGTTGTATACCTGTATCGCACACGACGACGGAATTGAGGCGGTCCGCTTCTTCCTGGAGAATGGCAACTGGGATGGCTCGATTTGTGATCTTGTTGTGACCTTGTTGCAGTTTGTTTTGACCCACAATGTATTCCTTTTTAAAGATAGGTACTATCTTCAAAAACGCGGGACCGCCATGGGGGCAGCTTGTGCCCCAGCCTATGCCAACCTGTTCCTTGGTCTATGGGTGAGATCCATATTCCATCAGGATGGGGCCTCTTCTGTGGACGAGGTTCAGTGTTGGCATAGGTATATTAATGACATCTTTTTTATATGGCAGGGTAGCGAAAGTGGTATCAAGGAATTTGTGGGCCAACTCAACTGTAATTTTCATAACATTAAATTAACGTACAAGGCACATAAACAAAAAATTGATTTCTTGGATATTTTTCTTGAGGTGGATGAGATGGGGACACTGCATACAGATGTATTTAGGAAGGCTACTTCAGTCAATTCCTTGTTGCATGCGTCCTCATCTCATACCACACATACCATTAAAGCCATCCCAGTTGGCCAATTCCTCAGGATGAAGCGGATCTGCTCCACTGAACAAAAATTTGAAGTTCAGTCTGAAGACCTTAAAGGCAGATTCAGAGCTCGTGGCTATAGCAATCGCTGTATAAAACAAGGGTATATTAGAGCCAAGAAAACGGAGAGACACCAGCTATTATATAAAAAAGAGAAGAGGGGTACATCGGAAAACAATGTTAGATTTATCTCCACATACAATTGCTATTGGAAGCGTATGCAGGAGATAGTCAATAAACATTGGCCAGTTCTTCTCACTGACTCCGTCTTGGCATCAAATATCCCTCAAAGACCCAGCTTTACGGCGAAAAGAGGTAAAAGCATTAAGGATTTATTGGTAAAAAGCCACTATGTGGCAAAAACCATCAATCCCCTTAATCCTACCAATAGAGGTCCTACATGGGGCTGCTATCCCTGCGGCGATTGCTTGGCCTGTAGAGAAAAGAATCTTGTGAGGAGCACTCATTTTTCGTCGTCGTGTGCGAGGAAGAGTTTCCAGATTCGACATCATATACTCTGTAGTAGTACTTTTGTCATATATCTGGCCACATGTCCTTGTTCCAAAATATATGTTGGACTTACGTCACGTCAGCTTCGCGCACGTGTGAGAGAGCACGTTAGGGATATCGTAAATGCACGTACAGTAAAGCTGAGGACGTCGGTGCCCTAAAAACCATCCCTAAGCATTTCCATATGTTTCATGGATGTGATCCCACTGGCTTGCAGATCATGGGGATTGACCAAGTCCATGGTGGCAATAGAGGAGGCAATGTAAAACGGTTACTTGCACAATTTGAGTGCAAATGGATAGTGACCCTGGATTCCATGTCTCCGCTGGGATTTAACGAGACAATTAGTTTCGTCCCTTTCCTATGAGATACCTGTTCCCCCACGTCCTCGTGTGCTGAAGATTAAAACTAATCTGTATTACATTTTAATTCTGTATATGTAATTGTTTTTTCTGTTTATTTATATTTTCTCTCTTACTCCTTGCATCCCTAGATTTAATTGCCCTCCAAATTTGGTGCTTTGTGGTATTGCGCCAGCAATGTATAGGGAATCAAGAACAAGGATAACAAGCTTTAGTGAACCGTGTCACTTGGTATCACCACAAGATAACTTACCATTTGGAAGAATTGTCACACATTTTTTGTGTTGTTTTTTATGTATTTTATTTTTCAATAATTTTTCTAATTTTTTATGTAGAGTATGGTATATGTATATATATGTTTGTTAATAATAATATTTTCATATATTGCACTTTTGTCGATTCATGGTACACATGTCTTAACGTATATGATATAATATGTGTATTTCATATGTCATATATTCACATCATGTATTAGTCACTGTATATTCACTCATGCGGCATTGGTCCGGGGTGTTTTTTCAGTTCTCTTTTGCTTTGTTTTCTTCTCCTTGTTTCTTTGTTTTGTTGCCCCCCTGGTTCATATAGTGGAGCCTGCGATCTATATTTACGGGTAAGCTGCTATATTTGCAGCTGTAGACGCATGGCTCTACTTTGTGCCGTTATAGTGGGCATGTTTTTCTTTTACATTGCCGCTTATATGTGCATGCGCTCCATGCCATGTAACACTTGTTTACATCTCTGGCTTTACGTACTTGATCACGCAGATCCATGATTTTAGCAGGGCACGTCTCCTTTGCAGACAGTATCGCCCTTATGCGCATGCGCCCCACGCCGGGTAAGGGATCACTACATCTCCGGCTTCAGTTACTCGAGAGCGCATGTCCATGACGTCATCAGGGGATTTCCCCTTGACGTGCGCTCCCGATGAATGCTGGGGAGTGTGATCCGCTTCCTATGTCGGTTGTGGTGCGCCTGCGCACTTTGAAAACGCCGGTTTATGGGCGCTGCTATAAAGCGCCAATTTGTGGGCAATTACTCCATTCCCTCTTCGATAAAGCTACGCGAAACGCGCGTCAGGGGGTCTCCAGAGTCCCAGGCACTGGTCACTTTATCTCACTATGGGTAAGAAACCGTTCATTTGATATGCATTACAATTGGTGTTCCTGCGCAGTTTGCATGGAGGACACTAGTCCATATGAAAACTAGAACTATGCTCTACCATTGTGTGCTAATACGGATGTTCCTTTAGATATTTATACCATGGTGATATACATATTCATGTGTCTGTGACGTGGATGTTTTTGTACTAGGGTCTCCCCTTTTTTTCTATACTTTTTGTAATATTGTCTTTTTATTATGTTGTTGTAATAAAATATTGATTTTAAAATTTAATATTTCGTATAGAACTCCATTTTTTCTTGTGATTAATGAAGTGTTGCATGAGGTATCAGCGCTCCCAGCTAAGAAGGCTTACACCACTACCTTAAGCACCATGTCATCATTGAAACTTCAATTCCAAGCTGTAAATGCTGGCCCAGAACCTGATACATCATGCATGGTTCATGGCTGATTGCTACTGTGACATTATAAAAGGTTCTCTTGTGGGTATATTAATCAGTCAACAACCTATGTTACTTTCATTACATTTTTCTACCAATAGTACTGTAAGAAACTGATGTTTGTGCCATCTGAGTGTGCCTGGAAAAAAAAAATTGGAGGTGTTGCATGAGGTATCAGGACTCCCAGGTAAGAAGGCTTACATTGCTCCCTTAACCACCGGGTCCTCATTGAAACTTCAATTCTTAGCTGTACATGCTGGACCAAACCCATTTGAAAATTTCTACTGTGGGTCAATTGATGCCACTTTTCATGGTGTCTGCCCCTAATTTTAGCTATTTTGGGAGCTTTTTTCACCCCTTAAGGTGTTGTGTATACATTTGGTTCTGAAACTGAACCTGTCAAAAACTGAACTCCTCGTGTTCTCTCCCTCTACAAACCTACCTTTGCCCGACATTGCCATCTCTGTGTGCGGTTCCACCATTACTCCAAAGCAACATGCCCGCTGCCTTGGAGTCATCCTTGATTCCGAGCTTTCATTCACCCCCCACATCCGATCACTGGCTCGCTCTTCTTATCTGCATCTCAAAAACATTTCCAGAATTCGCCCTTTTCTTACTTTCGACTCTGCAAAAACTCTTACTGTCTCACTTATTCATTCTCGTCTGGACTATTGTAACTCTCTACTAATTGGCCTACCTTTTACCAGACTCTCCCCGCTCCAATCTGTCCTGAATGCTGCTGCCAGGATCATATTCCTCGCCAACCGTTACACCGATGCCTCTACCTTGTGCCAGTCATTACACTGGCTACCCATCCAATCCAGAATCCAGTACAAAACTACTACCCTCATCCACAAAGCACTCCATGGCTCAGCACCACCCTACATCTCCTCTCTGGTCTCAGTCTACCAACCTACCCGTGCCCTCCGCTCTGCTAATGACCTCAGGTTAGCATCCTCAATAATCAGAACCTCCCACTCCCGTCTCCAAGACTTTACACGTGCGGCGCCGATTCTTTGGAATGCACTACCTAGGTTAATACAATTAATCCCCAATCCCCACAGTTTTAAGCGTGCACTAAAAACTCATTTGTTCAGATTGGCCTACCGCCTCAACGCATTAACCTAATTATCCCTGTGTGGCCTATTAATAAAAAACAACAACATAATCACGTTCCTCCATCATGTTCTCATACACTTTATGCAGTTAATAGCCTCTGTGTCTGTACTGTTACATACTTAGGCAGTTAACTGGTTCATGCAGCTTTACATGAACACCCGAGCCTTACACTATGGCTGGTCCAAATAACTAAAGCAATTGTTACCATCCACCTCTTGTGTCTCCCCTTTTCCTCATAGATTGTAAGCTTGCGAGCAGCAGGGCCCTCATTCCTCCTGGTATCTGTTTTGAACTGTGATTTCTGTTATGCTGTAATGTCTGTTGTCTGTATAAGTCCCCTCTATAAGTTGTAAAGCGCTGCGGAATATGTTGGCGCTATATAAATAAAATTATTATTATTATTATTTATTATTATTTGGTTTCGCCTCCCATTGAATCTAGTGGGGTCCGGGTACGTTCGTCGAACATGTTCGCTGAACATCTAAATGTTCAGCGAATAGAACCGAACCGAGCGTTGAAAGGTTCGCTCATCTCTAGTCTCTATCACTGCAACGTCTGCTCCCCTATTGGGCTAGCTATAAAATTACTCTGCAATAACTATTCTTTTTTGTGTGTAAAAGAAAAAATGGATGTCACTAAAACTATGACGGCTGCTCCCCTAATGCACTAGCTAAGAAGTTACTTGGAGCTAACTATTATTATTTTTTTGCAATAGAAAATCGAATATCACTAACATTGTGACGTCTGCTCCCATTTTGCTCTACCTCCCTACCTATAAAGCTACTATTATTTTTTATTTCTACAAGAAAATCAGACGTCACTTATATTGTGATGTCCACTACTCTACCTGTAGCAAAAAAAAAAATGTCCCTTAGTAAGGACTCTGATCAGCAGCGATACTGATCAGAGCACTGCAGTCATGGAAGCGCACACGTTAGAGTCGCAAGCAAAAGTGCGCCAAAATTTAGCACGAATGCTCAGTGCAAAATGCAATAGGGGCGTGCATGCAGGGTGCACACACATAAAATGCACACAAAAAAAGTGGGCCAAAAATGCAACTGGGAAGTGGGGTGATTGGAGGTGGGGGACGGGGTGGCAGCTGGAACAGGGGTTTGGGAACTGCTGCTGCTGCTATGATCACAGATCTGTTACACAGCAGACAGCACGCAAACACACCACAGCACAGGAGACACAGCAGAAGTAGGAGATCGTAGGAGGATCGCACTGGCCACCGATGATTTTTATTTCTCTGACAGATATACAGGAGCTATACAACCGCTCTGCACGCCAGATCTGAAGAAAAGATGGCGTGTAGACCAGTAATCATTATTTTTGATTAACCCCTTTGGCGCCAATTGGTCAGTAACTATTGTTCATCCAATCAACGGCAAAAGAGTTAACTACCAGAAGTGATGGCACGATCACCCCATCTATTTTTACTGCTGTAAATGGTGCCAATCACACCATTTACTTTTCTTTTTTACTTTATTGTCAAATCGCTGTGATTGACTGGTCAGGGGCGATGTGCAGGAATGGTCTGCTGTCAGAGACTGCACTGCAATAGCGGCGTCATACATTTACAGTGGTTTGCGGGAACACAGTTCTGGCCGCAGAGCTGTACATACAGTGAGAAATAAGTATTTTATACACTGCCAATTTTGCAAGTTTTCCCACCTACAAAGAATGTCATTTTTATTGTAGGTACACTTCAACTGTTAGAGACAGAATCCGAAAAAAATACAGAAAATCACATTGGTTGATTTTTAAATAATTAAATTGCATTTTAATGCATGAAATAAGTATTTGATCCCCTACTAGCCAGGAAGAATTCTGGCTCTCACAGACCTGTTAGTTTTTCTTTAAGAAGCCCTCCTACTCTGTACTCATTACCTGTATTAATTGCACCTCTTTGAACTCATTATCCATATAAAAGACACCTGTCCACACACTCAATCAATCACACTCCAGCTGTTATGACCTGGTGGTTAAGGAACCACATGATTTGTGACCTAGTGGTTAAGGAACCACACGAGACAAGCTCTGGGGAGGTGGGAACTATACAGACCGCAGTCCCTGATCCTAACACCAACACTAGCAGTAGCCGTGGGATGTTCCTGTCACTCCCTAGACACCTCGTCACAGTCGGAGATCTAACTACCCCTAAAGGTAGAAAAGGAAAGCTAACTTGCCTCAGAGAATTTCCCCAAAGGAAAGACAGCCCCCCACAAATAATGACTGTGAGTGGAGAGGGAAATGACATACACAGAAATGAAATCAGAATTCAGCAAAGGAGGCCACGACTAACTAAATAGACAGAACAGAATAGGATACTGTGCGGTCAGTATTAAAAGCTAAAAAGCCACGCAGAGGTTGCAAAAAACTCCACACCGGACTAACGGTGTGGAGGGCAAATCTGCTTCCCCAGAGCTTCCAGCTAAACTGAATAAATCATACTGATAAGCTGGACAAAAAACAAGCACAAAATGAACTGAAGGATTATGTCCACAACCAGTGGACAACAAGAACAAACATGGACTTAGCTTTGCAGAAATGGGCAGACTATCAGAGAAATCCAAGGAGAAATCTGACTCCAACCAAATAACATTGACAGCTGGCACGGACTAAAGACCAGAGCCAGACTAAATACAAATCCAAGATAGGCGATCAGTGGATACAGCTGAAATGCTAAGTCCAAAGAGCAGCAGTTCCACTTAAGACCACAGGAGGGAGCCCAAGGACCGAATTCACAAAAATACCGTTTACAGCCACCGGAGGGAGCCCAAGAACGGAATTCACAACATCCAGCCTCTCCACCATGGCCAAGACCAAAGATCTGTCTAAGGACACCAGGGACAAAATTGTAGATCTGCACAAGGCTGGGATGGGCTACAGGACAATAGGCAAGCAGATTGGTGAGAAGGCAACAACTGTTTGCACAATTATTAGAAAATGGAAGAAACACAAGATGCCTGTTAATCCGAGTTAATCTGAGTTAATCTTTCTCAGTTTGAGGTTCCGTGCAAAATCTCGCCTCGTGGGGTAAGGGTAGTTCTGAGAAAGGTCAGGAATCAGTCAAGAACTACATGGAAGGATGTGGTCAATGACCTGAAGAAAGCTGGGACCACAGTCTCAAACATTACTTTTAGTAACACACTATGCTGTCATGGATTAAAATCCTGAAGGACACGCAAGGTCCCCCTGCTCACGCCATCACATGCCCAGATCCGTTTGAAGTTCACCAGTGACTATCTGGATTTTCCACATGAGGCATGGGAGAAGGTCATGTGTTGAAATGAGACTTAAATAGAACTTAGAACTTTTTGGCATCAACTCCACTAACTGTGTTTGGGGGAAAAAGAAGGATGAGTACAACCACAAGAACACCATCCCATCTGTGAAGCATGGTGGTAGAAACATCATATTTTGGGGGTGCTTTTCTGCTAAGGGGACAGGATGGGCCAGCTTTAGACAAAGTCGGGCCCTGGGCAAAAGTTTAAAGTGGGGTCCCAAATGCTAACATTTTGCACCATCACACAGAAACATTTCAGTTGTATTTAAATGCGCTGAGTTCAGGACGTTACACGAGCGTGATCGATAATATTGAAGTCATTTAATGCTTGTTTCCCGGTCTCTTTACACCAGCTGGGGAAGAATGATGGGCATGGTATGATCAGCCTGATACCTTTCTGGCACACCTCAGCACCCTTAGTTACATGACCAAGGGCACCGAGGTGCACCAAAAACTCATCAGGCTGAGAGTCTCTCTCTCAATTTTACCATTGGTTTTTAAATTGTTCTAATAAAAAGAAATTTAGTTTAAACTGGATGGATGTGCTGGAAACACCCCTATAGTGCATTTAATATTTTCCTTTTGATTTACAGGCAAATTCTGTCTACAGAATTTTTGGTGTTGCATGTCAACACATTGGGAAGATACAGTAAAAAATGCATTGACCCTCTTCCAATGCATTGTTTTCCTGTATTGCACATGGATCATATGCTGGATTTATTATGAGTGGTACATCAGGTATCAGCAAAAGAAATTATAATTTTCATTGGGAGATTTGAGGGTATATATCCAAAAAACAAGTGTTGACAGATTCCCTATAATGTAGGAAATACACCAAGCACCACCAAGTGTGTGAATCCATGCATGAATTTTGAAAGCTTCCTTTGGCCCCAATGTAGGGTCTTCTAAGTACATACTGCAAATTGTATTGGCAGAAACATTACTACATAACTGGCACTTTTACTATATTAATGAGGCTTTTTGTGTGCGGAGTAGTTTACATTTCTACCTGCAGGTGTCACTGTTTTCTGCCTTGTACTTAGACTGATCAATCAGTGATTGTGGTAGACTACCGAAAACTTTCAGCTTAGTTATAATAAGAAGCAAAATGACATTTAAAGGATATACATTTATATATTTGAAAAAACAATTGTTTTATTATGGTCCTTTCAGTTCACTTTTCAGAATTAGCGCGTGCATCACTATTTCAGGCCTTATATATTTTGTGCTCTACATTATTTAGCAGTGTTCCCTCCACAGGTCATAGTCACCAGAAGCTTCAGTAGTATCTTCTTGTATGCTCTGCCTATTCATCCATTATCCATGCTCCATATGCTTCCAGAGGCAGCAGTAATTTGATCCCTCAGTGAAGACAGATCTGTAGACAGAATTGAGCAATTTTAGTGAATGATCAGTGAAAGAGACAATAGACGACTGATAAGTGGAGATAGAAGCAGATTTCTCTGAAAAGATAAAAAAAAATTCCTTATCTTCACTTGAATTGTTGTTTTATAAATAATAAAATATAATTGTTCTTACTATTTAAAGGACATTTTCCATTTAGCATATTTATTATATATACGATAAGACTGTGTTCATATATTTAGGCCACATTACAAACGTGGTGTGGATTTTGCTGTGATAAGTCAGGGTCAGGTCAGCCAGGGTTCAATCAATGGGCCCTCCTTCTTCTCTTTTGGATCTAGTTCTGGAGATACCAGGGTGTTGAGGTAAGAAGAGGCTGCTCTCACTTCTGTCCACGATGTCTATGTGATCTAATACTGGAGATAAAAGAAGGGCTGATGTAAGAAGAGGCTGCTCACACTGTTGTACACTCTGTCTTTCTGATTTGATACTTGAGATACGAGTCATGCTGAGGTAAGAAGAAGCTGCTCATATCGTTGTCCACCCTATCTATCTGATCTAATACTGGAGATACCAGGGTGCTGAGGTAAGAAGAGGCTGCTCACACTGCTGTCCACCCTATCTATCTGATATAATACTGGAGATACCAGGAGTGCTAAGGTAAGAAGAGGCTGCTCACACTGCTGTCCACCCTGTCTATCTGATCTAATATTGGAGGTACCAGGGTGCTGAGGTAAGAAGAGACTGCTCACACTACTGTCAACCCTGTCTCTCTGATCTAATATTAGAGATAGCAGGGGTACTTAGGTAAGAAGAGGCTGCTCACACTCTTGTCCACCATGTGTATCTGATCTAATACTAGAAATACCAGGGATGCTAAGATAAAAAGATGCTGCTCACACTGGAGGCTGGAATGAAGCAATGGAGGCCTGAATGTAGGTCCATCCTCTACAGCGATGAGCTTTTAATTTGAATGCAATGATAGCCGGACACTGATCTGGAGACCACATGAGAAACACCATGAAGAGGCCTTACTCCCGGGATTATGATGATGTGGGGTGACATAATATATGGTAGCCGGACTCCTATTTTCTTCATTCTCCATACACTAGCAACTCAGCTTTACATTGATTTGGTGGTGGAACCAGTGGAACTGCCATGTCTGAGGACATGTGTCCCAGGAGCCAATTTTCAACATGACTATGCCAGGCCACATGTTGCTCATGTTGCGGTTAGCTGTCTAGTGGCCTAAATGTGCTACCATGGCCTGCAGTGTCTCTAAACCTTTCTCCCGTATATCTCGTCATATCTGGAACGTCATTGTTTACTCCGCTTAATAGCATGCAATTTTAAATGTTTTTTAAGGCCTGTGTTTGTGTTTTTTTTTTATTGATTAATGTAAACATATATCTTTTCCTGTATCCATTGAAGTTTCTTGTAGATTATTTTGGATGTGCATTCATAGTTTGATTAATGTGTGCTTCGTTGTATGACCGAGAGCTGTCACATTTTTCTCTTGTTGATTCAGTTGAGTCATCAAACTGTTATGTGTGGAAACACAGGAATACAAAAGAAACTGTCAACAGTCTAACAAAGGGGGAGGTCAACCATAAAAACGGCATTTTTTTAAATATAAAATACTAAGTCCAATGCTCCCTGCCAAAAGGGAGTTTCATAATTAGGGACCTGAGCTTGCCAGGGGAGAGAGACTTGGAATAAAAAGGCAGCTCTGAAGTAGTGAGTGGCTATGGTCTGCTCCCTACTGATTACCTGTGGATTATCTCAGCCATAGAGAAAAATGTCCTGACTTAAAGTACCACTCTGTTTTATTTCCACTTCACCATCATAATGATATCTGTCATGTATATTCCCTATATGTAAGAAACTACTTACTGTCTTCTTTTGTTCCCAGTGCCGCTCCGGTCCTCTTCTGCACACCACGTGACTGTAGTTATGACTGCCGTCATTACTCCAATGTTTCCTGGGCGGTCCGGAAGTCACTTCTCAATGTAAGTAGAAGGGTTTGCTCACATTTGTGCATAAAATCGGCGACTGCAATGTGAAAAAAAAAATTGCATTGCACTCGCACCAATCTTATTCAATGAGGTAGTGTTCATCTGCAAGTTTTTCGTCCCCTGGAATTGGGGTGAGGAAAAAATTGCACATCCCACGTATGGCCACGTAAAACAGCAGAGACTCAACAATGCTAGTCAATGGGTGTTGGCGTCAGATTTTTACGCACACATTTCATAGGAAATGCAACATTTTATCAGTCAAGTATAGTAAATTCACAGCATGAACTGTCAGAATAGATAGAAAGATGTTAGTGAGATATATAATCAGTGCTTTGCGTGTGTATTTTTCTGTACTTGTATTTCGGTAATAAATAAGTAAATGAAAAAAATGGTGTGGGGTCCCCCTTATTTTTATTAACCAGCTGAGGGAAAGCAGATAGATAAGAGCTGGTGTTATTATTCTCAGAAGGGACCAATATCCATGGAATTTTACAGGCTATTAATTTCAGCTCACAGCTGACTACTTAGTTGTGCTCAAAAGTTTACATACCCTGGCAGAATTTTTGCTTTCTTGGCCTTTTTTCAGAGAATATGAATGATAACACCAAAATCTTTTCTCCACTCATGGTTAGTGGTTGGGTGAAGACATTTATTGTCAAACTACTGTATTTTCTCTTTATAAATTATAATGACAGCCCAAACCATTCAAATGACCCTGATCAAAAATTCACATACCCTATTTCTTAATACCGTGTATTGCCCCCCTCTCAATGACAGCTTGAAGTCTTTTGTGGTAGTTGTGGATGAGGTTCTTTATTTTCTCAGATGTAAAGCTGCCCACTCGTCTTGGCAAAAAGCCTCCAGCTACTGTAAATTCATGGAGTGTCAAGCATGAACTGCGCACTTGAGATTTCCCCAGAGTGGCTCAATGATATTGAGGTCAGGAGACTGAGATGGCCACTCCAGAACCTTCACTGCTGTAGCCAATGACAGGTCAACTTGGCCTTGTGTTTTGGATCGTTGTCATGTTAGAACGTCCAAGTACGTCACATGCGCAACTTCCAAGCTGATGATTGAAAATTTGCCTCCAGTATTTGCTGATAATGTGCTGCATTCATCTTTCCTTCAACTTTGACCAAGTTTCCTGTGCCTTTGCAGCTCACACATCCCATTTTCCTGGGAGTTGTGGATGACATTTTTGTTGGTCTACCTGACCGTAGTTTTGCTTTTACAAAGCCCCTGATTTTTAAATTGTTAAGCACAGTTTTAACGCTGCTGACTGGCATTATCAATTCCTTGGATAACTATTTATATCCCTTTCCTGTTTTATACAGATCAACTATCTTTTTCGGTAGATCCGTTGACTATTCTTTTGCTTTCCCCATGACTCACAATCCAGAAACGTCAGTAGCTGGATGAAAGATGCAAGAGTCTGTCTGGATCCCAGAAACTTACTCAGCTTTTATGCACACACGCTGATTACAAGCAAACAGGTCACTGGTCAGGATGTTATCTTTGGTAGCCAGTCAAACCCATTTGTGTCAACCTCTGTGCAAGGTATAAGGCCAAAATTACCAGGGTATGTGAACTTTTGATCAAGGTCATTTTAATTTTTTGGGTTGTCCTTATGATTTAAAAAGCGAAAACATAGTAGTATGACAATAAACGGCTTCACCCAACCACTAACCATGAATGGAGAAAAAGTTTTGGTGTTATCATTCATATTCTTTGAAAAAAGGCCAAGAAAGCAAAAATCCTGCAGGAGTATGTATACTTTTGAGCACAACTGTAAGCTTTACTGGTTATTAAAAAGAGGGACCAAAAAATGATGTGTGGTCCTTTCTATTTTTATTAACCAGCAAAGGCTAAGTAGACAGGCTGATATTAATAGCCTGGGAAGGGCCATGGATATTTGCCCCTTCCCAAACTAATAACACCAGCCTTCAGCCACACCAGAAATGGTGCTTAGCCTCGACTATTTCCTATTGCCTTCGTGCATGGGCAATCAGGCTAATCAATTTTACCATACGTGGAATGGCATTAAAAAAAAATAAATTCCTGAATTATTGATTTTTGTTTATCCTGCCTCCCAAAAATCAGAATAGAAAGTGATCAAAAAGTGTCATGAGCCCAATAAATGGTACCAATAAAAACGTAAACTCGTCCTGCAAAAAATAAGCCCTTACATGATTCTGTTGGCTGAAATATGGAAAAATTATAGCTCTCAAAATATGGAGATGAAAAAATTAGTTTTTGAAAAGAGTGTATTTTAGTGTGTGATAGCAGCCAAACAGGAAAACCCCATATAAATCTGGTATTGCTGTAATCGCACTGACTTAAAGAGTAAAGTAGTCTAATCAATTATACTACATGAAGAATGGCATAAAAAATAAATAAAACTAATTCTTCACCTGCTTTTGATTTGATAACTCTGTGTCACGCTAGGACCAACATATGCCTGTCCATAAGCTCCCCTAATGCCCTATGTGGGTCCTTCCCCCACCACCGTGCATGCCTAGTCCTTGATTGCCACCTCAATGTACCCTGGCTAGTACAATGGCCGGCAAGGACACTAGCCTCACCACTGCAGATGATCACACACAGGGGAAGAGACAAACACGGGACAGACTATGCTCCACAGCAGTATAGAAAACGGCACCAGGAATCTGAACTCCTACCGCAGCAACACCATCGACACAGGCGAGCTCCTCACCCCTTGTTGGTCTGCATAGAATAACTCTGTTACCGACAATCAGCTGATGAGTCATGTGACTATTTAAAGGAAGGTGGGAGTGGTTACCAACCAACATTAGCTGAGCAACCTAAAAGAACAACCAGCAAGAGACAGACAGTAAATCTTGCTGGACCAAAAGTAAGAAACAACATTTAAATTTCAGAAGAACCAGAGCTGACACAAATCCCACAATGAATTGTAACATTCTGCCTCTCAAAGATTACATTAAGGCACACATTAATCCTGCTCTCCGCACTGAATACTTACACCGAACTCTCTGTGTAAATCTCTAAAATACGTGATTCAGATGGAACCCCCAGCAGAAGATTTCCTATAGTGAGGCAGATGGAGGCACTGTGAATGCTGTCTGACCTGTGATCCAACAATGTCCATCTTTTTATTAGGAGGGCATAAAACTGCCACAGTTTTGTGCACCTCTGAAAAAAAGGAGCTGCTTTCTCCTGGAAAACACTCTTGGAGTCAAAGTCGTCACTACACCTGTAGATAAATTGCCATACGGGTATAATTTCCAAAAATGGAGCTACTTGAGGGATGATTCTGCTCTTATAGCACTTAGTGGCTCTGTATATGGAGTCCGTAAACTATTATAGAAAATTCTGCACTCCAGGATACCTCCTGTGTAGCAGTACTGCTTAGCCATACTGCAAGACTCAGAGTCAGGAGGGACGGATTGCTATTTGCAAAGAGCGTTCCGTCCCTCCCAAGTATTGCCGTATGACTACGCAGCAATGAGGTATTTCTACATTCAGCAGAAATTGTGTGACAAATTTTGGTGCCATTTTTACCCATTTCCCAGTGTGAAAATGTAAAATCTAAAACAAAACATTGGTGGTAAAAATACAATTATTTTTTTTCTTCACTACACAATTATATAAAACTAGATGGTGGCCCGATTCTAACGCATCGGGTATTCTAGAATATGTATGTATGTATGTATATAGCAGCCACATAGTATATAGCGCAGGCCACATAGTATATAGCAAATATTACGTGGCCTGTGCTATATACTATGTGGCTGCTGTATACATACATACATATTGTAGAATACCCGATGCGTTAATACAGGCCACGCAGTATATAACAGTGGCCACGCAGTATATAACACAGCCCAAACAGTATATAACACAGCCCAAACAGTATATAACACAGGCCACGCGGTATATAGCAGCCACGCAGTATATAACACAGGTCACATAGTATATAACACACGCAACGCAGTATATCACACAGCCCACGGAGTATATAACACAGCCCACGTACTATATAACACAGCCCAAGCAGTATATAACAGCCACGCAGTACATAACACAGGACACGCAGTATATAACACAGCCCATGGAGTATATAACACAGCCCATGCACTATATAACACAGCCCAGGCAGTATATAGCAGCCACGCAGTATATAACACAGGCCACATAGTATATAACACAGGCCATGAAGTATATAGCAGCCACTCAGTATATAACACAGGCGACGTAGTATATAACACAGGCCACGCAGTATATAACACAGGGCACGTAGCATATAGCACAGCCCATGCAGTATATAACACAGTCCACGCAGTATATAGCAGCCACGCAGTATATAACACAGGCCACATAGTATATAACACAGGCCATGCAGTATTTAGCAGCCACGCAGTATATAACACAGGCCACGTAGTATATAACACAGGGCATGTAGTATATAACACAGCCCATGCAGTATATCGCACAGCCCATGCAGTATATCGCACAGCCCATGCAGTATAACACACAGCCCACGCACTATAACACACAACCCACGCAGTATAACACACAGCCCACGCAGTATATCACACAGCCCACGGAGTATATAACACTGCCCATGTAGTATATAGCAGCCACGCGGTGTATAACACAGCCCACGCAGTATTTAGCAGTGTGGGCACCATATCCCTGTTAAAAAAAATAATTAAAATAACAAATAGTTATATACTCACCCGCAGGGATCCAGCGAAGCTGTGCCGAGAAGCGCGGCTGCCGCCATCTTCCGTTCCCAGGATGCATTACGAAATTACCCAGATGACTTATCGGTCTCGCGAGACCGCTAAGTCTTCTGGGTAATTTCGCAATGCATCTCTGGGAACGGAAGATGGCGGCCGGCGCGAGCGCATCGTCCGACGACGGAAGGTGAGAATAGCAGTTTTTTTGTTTTTTTATTATTTTTAATATTACATCTGTTTATTATTGAGGCTGAATAGGCAGCCTCAATAGTAAAAAGTCCCGCGGCAGTGTCGCTGAGTGGTCGCGCCAGCTGGGAGCTACCAATCAGCGAAGCGGGATTTAAATCCCACGCCAATGTCGCTGATTGGGCGCGCTGGCTGGGCGCGACCAATCAGTGAAGCGGGATTTAAATCTCGCGGCAATGTCGCTGATTGGTCACGCCGGCTGGGCGCGACCAATCAGGGAAGCGGGATTTAAATCCCATGCCAATGTCGCCGGCTGGGCGCGACCAATCTGCGAAGTGGGATTTAAATCCCGGGGCAATGTTGCTGATTGGTAGCGCCCAGCCGGTGCAACCAATCAGCGAAGCGGGATTTAAATCCCGCGGCAATGTCGCTGATTGGTCGCGCGGTGTATTGCGGTCTCGCGAGATGATGACGTAGTGGTCTCGCGAGACCGCACATCATCATCTCGCGAGACCGCAATGCATGGAGCGGTCACCGGAGCATCGCGAGGAGCGGTAAAGGCCGGTTCTGGATCCGAGGGGCCGACGGATGATGAGTATATAATGATTTATTTATTTTTTTAATTATTTTTAACATTAGATCTTTTTACTATTGATGCTGCATAGGCAGCCTCAATAGTAAAAAGTTGGTTACACAGGGTTAATAGCAGCGTTAAGGGAGTGAGTTACACCGCGGCATAATGTGGTCTGTTACCGCTGCCATTAACCCTGTGTGAGCGCTGACTGGAGGGGAGTATGGAGCGGGCGCCGGGCACTGACTGCAGGGAGGAAGGAGCGGCCATTTTTCCGCCAGACTGTGCCCGTCGCTGATTGGTCGTGGCTGTTTTGCTGCGACCAATCAGCGACTTGGATGTCCATGACAGACAGAGGCCGCGACCAATGAATATCCGTGACAGACAGACAGACAGTAAGACAGACAAACGGAAGTGACCCTTAGACAATTATATAGTAGATTCTGTGACCCACCTGTGGTGTCAATATGATCACTCCACCCCTAGGCGAATTCATTGAGAGGTGTAGTTTGCGAAATGGAGTCTCTTATGTGGGATTCTGTTATTCTGGCACCTCAGGGGTTCTGCCAGTGTGACATGGCATGCTTAAACCAGTCTAGCAAAATGTGAACTCCAATATGGAGCTTCTTCCCACATATGAGGTATTGACGTACTCAGAAGAAATTGCACAACAAATTTTGGGGTCCATTTTCTCCTGCTTTTCTTGTGAAAATACATTTTTGATGGGGTTTGTTTTATAATTTTCATTCACAGCTCTACATTATAAACTTCTGTAAAGCAGCTGGGTGTTCAAGGTGCTCACCACACATCTAGATAGATTCCTTGAGGGGTCTTGCTTCCAAAATAGAGTCACTTGTGGGTTCTTTTTACATCAGGGGCTCTCCAAGCGAAACATGACATGGGAAGACCATTCAATCAAAGTCTGCGTTCCAAAACCACACTCCTTTTCTGAGCCTCGCTGTGAGCCCAAGCAGTAGTTTTCCCCCACAGCTAGGGTATCGGCATACTCAGGAGAAATTTCACAACAAATTTCTCTATTTAACCTTTTGAAAATGCTAAATTTGGGGCTAAAAAACATTTGTGTGGGGAAAATATGATTTTTTTTTTCACGGTTCAGTGTTATAAACTTCTGTGAAGCACCTGGGGATTCAAGTTGCTGGCAACACATCTAGATAATTTCCCTGAGCGGTCCAGCTTCCAAAATGGTGTCACTAGTGGGGGGGTTTCCACTGTTTAAGCACATCAGAGGCTCTCCAAATGCGACATGGCATCCGCTAATTATTCCAGTAAATTTTGCATTCAAAAAGTTAAATGAAGCTCCTTTCCTTCCGAGCCATGTCGTGTGCCCAAACAGTGGTTTTCCCCTGCATATGGGCTATTAGTATACTCCCGAGAAATGACACAACAAATTGTAAGGTGCAATTTCTTCTGTTACCCTTGTGAAAATGCAAAATTTGAGGCTAAAAAACATTTTTGTTGGGAAAATGTGATTTTTTTATTTTCACGGATCAACGTTATAAACTTCTGTGAAGCACCTGCGGGTTCAAATCTCCCAGCAGACATCTAGAGAAATTCCCTGAGGGGTCTAGTTTGCAAAATGGTGTCACTTGTGGGGGGTTTCCACTGTTTAGGCACATCAGGGGTCTTCAAACGCGACATGGAATCTGCTAATTATTCCAGCAAATTTTACATTCAAAAAGTGAAAAGGCGCTCCTTCCTTTCCAAGCCCTACTGTGCGCCAAAACAGTAGTTTGCCCCCCCATGGGGTATCAGCACACTCAGGATAAATTGAATAACAAATTGTATGGTGGAATTTCTCCAGTTTCCCTTGTGAAAATGCAAAATTTGGGGCTAAAAAAACATTTTTGTGGAGGAAATGTGATTATTTTATTTTCATGGCTCAATGTTATAAACTTCTGTGAAGCACCTGGGGGTTCAAGTTGATCACCACACATCTACACTCACCGGCCACTTTATTAGGTACACCATGCTAGTAACGGGTTGGACCCCTTTTGCCTTCAGAACTGCCTCAATTCTTCGTGGCATAGATTCAACAAGGTGCTGGAAGCATTCCTCAGAGATTTTGGTCCATATTGACATGATGGCATCACACAGTTGCCGCAGATTTGTCGGCTGCACATCCCAAAGATGCTCCATACAAGGCAGGATGGATCCATGCTTTCATGTTGTTTACGCCAAATTCTGACCCTACCATCCGAATGTCGCAGCAGAAATCGAGACTCATCAGACCAAGCAACGTTTTTCCAATCTTCTACTGTCCAATTTCGATGAGCTTGTACAAATTGTAGCCTCAGTTTCCTGTTCTTAGCTGAAAGGAGTGGTACCCGGTGTGGTCTTCTGCTGCTGTAGCCCATCTGCCTCAAAGTTCGACGCACTGTGCGTTCAGAGATGCTCTTAGGCCTACCTTGGTTGTAACGGGTGGCGATTTGAGTCACTGTTGCCTTTCTATCAGCTTGAACCAGTCTGCCCATTCTCCTCTGACTTCTGGCATCAACAAGGCATTTCCGCCCACAGAACTGCCGCTCACTGGATTTTTTTTCTTTTTCGGACCATTCTCTGTAAACCCTAGAGATGGTTGTGCGTGAAAATCCCAGTAGATCAGCAGTTTCTGAAATACTCAGACCAGCCCTTCTGGCACCAACAACCATGCCACGTTCAAAGGCACTCAAATCACCTTTCTTCCCCATACTGATGCTCGGTTTGAACTGCAGGAGATTGTCTTGACCATGTCTACATGCCTAAATGCACTGAGTTGCCGCCATGTGATTGGCTGATTAGAAATTAAGTGTTAACAAGAAGTTGGACAGGTGTACCTAATAAAGTGGCCAGTGAGTGTAGATTAGTTACCTCAGGGGTCTAGTTTCCAAAATGGTGACACATGTGGGGGATTTCCACTGTTTAGGCAATCAGGAGCTCTCCAAACACAACATGGCGTCCGCTAATTATTACAGCAAATTTTACATTAAAAAAGTCAAATCTTTCCCTTCCAAACCCTGCTATGTGCCCAAACAGTGGTTTTACCTCACCTATGGGGTATCAGTATGCTCAGGAGAAGTCTCACAAATTTTGGGGTCCATTTTTTCCTGATAACCTTGCAAAAAAATAAATTGGGGTCTAAATTAAAAATTTTGTGACAAAAAGTTCAATGTTCATTATTTCCTTCCTCATTCCAAAAATTCATGTGAAGCACCTGAAGAGTTATCAAACTTTTCGAATGTGATTTTGAGCACCTTGAGGGGTGCAGTTTCTAGAATGGTGTCACGTTTGGGTATTTTCTCTCATATAGGCCCCTCAAACTAATTTCAAATGTGATGTGGTCCCTAAAAAAAGTTTTTGTAAATTTTGTTGAAAAAATTAGAAATCACTGGTCAACTCTTAACTCTTAAGTTCCTAACAAAAAAATTATGTTTCAAAAATTGTGCTGATATAAAGTCGACATGTGAGAAATGTTATCCATTATTTTAACTATTTTGTGTGATATAACTCTCTGATTTAAGAGCATAAGGCTACGTTCACACGTTCCTTTTTTTCATCCTTTTTTTTTCAGGTCCTGTTTTGAAAAACCGCAGCTAAATTCAGCGCTGATTTTAGCTGCGGTTTTTCATCCTTTTTCTTCTGCGGATTCCACTGCGGGTTTCCAAATGCAATTTCCTATTGGGGCTGCTGGAAACCCGCTGCGGAATCCGCAGAAAGAATTGACATGGTACTTCTTTTTTCTGCAGGCAAAACCGCTGCGGATTTGCCTGTGGAAAAAAGGATCGTCGGCACAGCGGGTCCTGTTTTCCATTGGGCTACATTGTACTGTAACCTACATGGAAAACTGCTGCGGATCCGCAGTGCAAATCCGCTGCGGATCCGCAGCAAAAACCGCACCGTGTGAACATAGCCTAAAAATTAAAAGTTTGAAAATTGCAAGACTTTTAACATTTTTACCAAATTTCCATTTTTTCACAAAAGAAGTACAAGTCCTAGCAAGGAAAATGTACGACTATAATGAAGTGCAATATGACATGAAGAAACTTTCTCAGAATCAGTGGGATCCGATGAATTGTTCCAGAGTTATTCCCTCTTAAAGTGACACTGATCAGAATTGTAAAAATTGGACCTGTCATTAAAGTGCAATCAGCCTTTTGGGGTAAAGGGGTTAAATACAGAACTTTATTAGTCAACGGTAAATTTAAATTAATAGTTATTTTTTAGGCATGTTTTCAAATCTAGCGTGTCCCAGACAGGTGAGCGCAGCAACAAAGATCATAAATTCATTAAAATCAACTTCAGAGTCTCCATTTTCATCCAGATCTTTTAGGAGTTTCTCGCAATCGTTCTTCTCCTTGGCATTCTAAAAATAAAAATAAAATTATTTTAGAATAAAAGAAGCTCATCTGTTAATTATCATTATATGTACAACTGGATTAGCCATTAAGAAATGGAATAAACCGGAAAATTAGAATTTCAGAATTTCCAAAATTGAATATAAAAGACCCCCCCCCCTCCAAAAAAAAAAAAAAGTCCTCATACACTACATGACTCTTTGAAAATGTATACAAGACCCTTTGGTGTAACCAGCGTTAACCCTAAACACCTAAACACATAGGACCTCTGCCTACTCCTACTTGAAGGATGTGGCCACTTTTGCAAAATTTTCATGGTTTCAATGTACTTTGACTAGTTCAAGACCAGGCCATTTACCTCCATTCCTGACCAGGCACATTTTAATTTTTTTCATACACATGGTTTAAAAAGCTGAACAAAATTTTCTCGTTCAAATATTCAAGTAGTTTTTAATGTCCATTTTATATATCACTGTCATGTACTCTTTCTTTTGTTGATATAGGGCAATATCAGTGGGAAAATAAAGGCAATAAGTGTCTGTTTCCCCAATTTTTTTTATCAGAACACAGGATCACTAAAATACTTTTACAAATAGGTTTTCCATCTGTAACAGTTATTTTTATTTATCGGACACTTTTTTTTTTTTTACAAGGATGAGGCTAGTAACAGCAATTTGGATTGACAGTAGCATTTTTATTTATTTTTTACTTGTATTTATTTTTACTTGCTATTTTTCATTTATTTTTTTTAAATGTTCAGTAAATGCTAAAACTGACCTGCCATTATGATTCCCCAGGTCATTACGAGTTCATTGATAGCAAACACGTATAGGTTCTTTTTTAAGTGGTGAAAAAAAGAATCCCAAAATGACGCCATATTCCGAGACCCGTAGCATCTCCCTTTTTCAGAATCTGAACCTGGGTGAGGGCTTATTTTTTGTGTGCCGAGCTGACGTTTTTATTGATATAATTTTGTGCTAGATACGATCTTTTGATCTCCCGTTATTGCATGTTATTGCAATGTTGCGGCAACCAGAACGTAATTAAGGCGTTTGGTTTTTTTCTCGTTATGCCATTTACCAATCGGATTAATTATTTCTATATATTGATAGATAGGGTGTTTCTGAACATGACCATACCAAATATGTGTATTTTTTATTGTTTTATTTTGATTGGCTCCAATGGGGGTGAGTTCAAACTTTTATTTTATTTTATTTTTTTAAAAACATTTTTTTTTTTGCATGCTTCAATAGTCGCTTCAGGAGACTAGAAGCTGCGATCATCCGGTTGCCTGTTCTACACACAGCAGAGCTGCAGCCCTGCTGTGTGTAGCTAAAATGATCTCCTGCTCTGACCGCTGTCCACAGGGTGGCGCTCATAGCATTCCGGCAATGACAACCACAGGGGTCTCCTGCAGGCCTCGGGTTCTCATACCAACCCATCGGCAACCCACAGTCATGTGTCACTGGCGCAGATGCACGGGATTAGTGATGTGCATCTGGCGCGACCTCGTTAAATGCCACTGTTAGAGATTGATAGTGATATTTAGCATGTTAACAGCCGCGGCTGGATCACGATTCCATCCGTGGTTGTTAGAGGCACATGTCAGCTGATCAGTTCAGCTGCCACATAAAGGAAAACATGCAAGCTCAGCACCGGAGCCCCTGTAGTGAAGGGGTTAAATACAATAAAAAGTCTTTAAAAAGTTTTAAAAATATTTAAAAAATCACAAAACTTCAAATCACCCCTTTTTTACCCCATAAAAAATAAAACAATAAAAAAATAAAAACACACATATTTGGTATTGCTTCATTCATAAATGTCCCATCTATCAAAATATAAAATACATTTATCCGATCAGTAAACGATGTAAGGAAAAAAAATTGGTGAACTCTGCAACAAGGGAATAAAGTGCAATAAGAGGCGATCAAAACATCACATCTACTCCCAAATGGTATCACGAAAAGCGTCAACTCAGGGTGCAAAAAATAAGCCCTCACACAGCCCTATATCCTGAAGAATTAAAATGTTACGGGTCTCAGAAAATACCAGCAAAACCAATTTTTTTACTTACAAATTTTCAATTTTTTTTTACCACTCAAATAAAAAGAAACCTATACAAGTTTGGTATCTGCTTACTCGTACTGACATGGAGATTTGTATTGCCAGGTCAGTTTTACCATATAGTGGGCAAAGAAAATAAAAAGTCCAAAAAACAATTGTGAAATTGCACTTTTTTCATTTTCTATGGCCTTGGATTTTTTTCTCATTTTCCAGTACACTGTGTGGTAGAATGAATGGTATCATTCAAAAGTACAACTCGTCCCACAAAAAACAAACCCTCATACTGCTACGTGGACAGGACAATAAAAACGCTATGGCTCTTGGATGAAGGAGATCCTCTGTACATATGTTTAGTATTCAAAGTAAATCAGGATATATTATCCAGTTTTCTGCAGGGAGATGTTCTGGTTTTAATAAATCGCTATTTAATTACGGTAATTTTCTATCCATTTTTTTAAAGACATTTTTTATGAACCTAACATCTTTTTGTATGTTAATTAAGATCTTACCCCCAGGATCCCAGGCAGTTCCTTCTCCAGCAGAGTCTTCAGTTCCCCTTTGGTTAACGTGTTCTTGTTGCCCTCGGTACAGGAATATTTGTCGAAGACGTCAAGGATAGAAACAATTGCACACTCCAGCTCGGTCATGTTTGGATGTGATATTAGCTCCTCGGTTCGTCCAGGCAGCTTGTTGTAGGCAGAATATAATATCGGGGACGGATGTGGTATTTATATAGGGATTGTGTCTATAGGGTGAAGAGCAAATATTGTATCATTAGGTCAATATTATACTGGGTGTAACAGTGATACAAATACCAGTAATAAATACACTACTCACCATTAATCCTTATCTGTATTTGGTAAAGGTGGACTTTGTAAATGATTGTTGACTTTATCCATACGAATGAATGACACACCTTAATTATATTTCACTCTTCACCCGTAAAATTGTGAAACTAAACTCAGTTTACAGTTTCGCACACGTGAACTGCAATGTTTAAAGGTTCCCATATATATTATATGTAAATCACCTAATCCCTGATTTCAGCAGAACCGCAGACCATCATTGGGGCTCACCCAACAGCATCGGTCAATGAAGAGGTCAAAATAGCAAAAATAGTGCAAAATATTGAAATCCAGGTTACAACCTCAACCAGGACCGGACCGGGACAAAAAAGCAGCCCTGCCACACAAACCCCACCAGCCCACATACTATAACACTCCCCCATACCCAATCAGTGAATTTTGCTATACTTTGTCGTGCCCCCCAACAATCCTCTTAAGGCTATGTGCACACGTTGCGGACTGGTGTGCGGATTTTTCCGCACTGATTTTGATAAATCCGCAGGGCAAAACACTGCGTTTTTCCTGCGGATTTATCGCGGTTTTACCTCGGATTCTACTGCGGTTTTACACCTGCGGTTTTTTAATATGGAGCAGGTGTCAAACCGCTGCGGATTCCGCAAAAAGAATTGACATGCTGCGGAAAATAAACCGCAGCGTTTCCGCGCGTGCACAGCGGTTTTTATTTTCCATAGGTTAACATGGTACTGTACACTGCATGGAAAACTGCTGCGGATCCGCAGCGTCAAAAACGCTGTGGATCTGCAGTAAAAACCGCAACGTGTGCACATGGCCTAAAGGTGTTATTTGAAGAGCAGCATTTGAATGGCGCCGCAGTGTGCATGATTGGCCACAGGTCCATTTACATGGTGCTCTTTAGAGCTCCAGTTCTCGAGATCATGGGGTCCCAGTGGTTGGACCCCAGGGATTGGGAAGTTATCGGGATAGGGGATTACTTGGAATAGTCCATTTAAATGGGTTTTCCAATATATATATTTTTTATTCTCCCATAGGAATACTGAAAATAATAAACCAGTATTGACCTTCCCAAAGACCTATGTCTCCTCTCCAAGAACAGAACAGGACATGAGGAGTGGTACTGTGCAATGTATACATACAGGACAGGGGGAGTGGTACTGTTCAGTGTATGTGCAGCGCCCCAGAGTCCTGGTCGTTGCAGTAATGTCATTCTTCCACCAGGGGGAGTGATATTACGTCTGAAGGTAATAAAGGAGACCTTCCTACCAGGTATCACAAACCATACACCACACTTCACACTCCAGACCACCAGGGGGAGCCTTGCTCCCATCTACTAGGGCACTCCTCACAGAAGGGTAAAACTGGTGGGCTGGATAGAAAGTTGGAAAGAAGCTGCCTGGGCTTTGCCCAGGCAACACCTGTCAGGCAGACGGGGGAAAGGAGGAACATCGGAGCTGCAGACAGAGGGCCTCTGGCAGGGGTGGGATCCTGTCGGAGGTCTAGCTAGGACAGAAAGACACGGAGCTGCGCCTGCTCCACGTGCGGCAGAACGGACACGAAGAGAACTGTGTTGTAGAGGGTGAGAAACGAAGTCATAGCACAAGGAGAAAACACCAGGAGGAGTTCTGCCCTGAAATAGGCTGCCTCCTCCCTGAGGCACGTAGCCAGTGGCTGGAACACCGAGGGAGTAATTGTCTCTACGCTTTACTTCAAAGACTGGCAGGACAGTCAATTCCATGTTGGCTGCCCGACCTTAATACCTAAGAAGACACAGTGGCAACTTGTGGGGGTTGGGGCGTCTCTAGGGTCCCTATAAACATGCCTCAGGCCATCAGTCATACAGGTTTGTCCTATCCACACCATCTGGGGGAAAGAGAGAAAGAAATAACATCTAGAACATCTACAAGAGTTGTGAGGACTAGGGTTGAGCGACTTTCATTTTTTTAAGATCGAGTAGGGTTTTGGGAAACCCGATTTTGTCCAGAGTCGAGTCGAGTGCAGTCGGCCGATTATCGCTAAAAGTCGGGGATCGACCGAAACACGAAACCCAATGCAAGTCAATGGGGAAGCATAGTCGGCAGTGAGTGGAGGCCAGGAAAACACCTACAGTGCCCATTTTAATGCCAAAAACATCCATTCTTGTTTCTGAAGCTTGCCAATCTTAATTAACTGTATAATAATAGTTGGGCATAGGGAATTGGGGGAAAGTTGTGGGGGGAGTAGGGCTGGCTCAAGTTTTTCGTGGGCCCAGGAAATGCGGACTACGTCACGGCGGTGTTGCAGGAAAGGTAAGTATTTAAACGTTGCAAGTGCTGTGATCCTGAGCAAGCAGGGGGGGGCCCACTCGTTCGCATTGGCACTGGCACAGGGCCCCTCAAAGTACGGCGGTGTGTTTGCATGGCGGGGGCGCCTCCCACCAGCAGCGACACTTTTGCGTACTCTGAGGGGCCCTGTGCCAGTGACGTCGCCAACGAGTATGCCCCCCCACCTGATGAAGGAACCTGCACTTTCATCTGCACCTTCCTCTTTGTCCCTGTGTAAGGTGGTATAACATGCGGGAAGGGGAACCTTACTTTCAGCAGGGTCAGATTCTGGCTGTGTAGAGTACAAGGGGAATGTAGTGGTCTAGGTCAATGTACCAGCAGACTCATTTAGCAGTGGCTGGGCAATGGGCAGGATGAGGAGGAAACAGATATAGGGCCAAAGAATAAAGTAGGCTAAATGCAGTTCAAAATTGGTAACAGGACTAAACAGGCGGCATTGCTTTGTTCAGTGGAGTAGCAAACCCAAGAGCAGCAGACACTGTTTCAAGGGCCTAACCACACTAGTAGGCCAAATGCAGTTTAATATCTGATAGTATAGGGCGAAAGCCAGAATGTGGAAGCTCAGCTTTGTTCAGTTGAGGACAACACCAGGGAGGGGCAGACACCTTTAGTAGGCCGGAAAAGCCTATTGCATTTTTTAAAATGGTAATTTGGAGCAGAAGGTTGAAGCTCAGCTTTATTTAGTTGAGGACAACACCAGGCAGGGGCACACAGACAGACACCTTTAGTAGGCCGGAAAAGCCTATTGCATTTTTTAAAATGGTAATTTGGAGCAGAAGGTTGAAGCTCAGCTTTATTTAGTTGAGGACAACACCAGGCAGGGGCACACAGACAGACACCTTTAGTAGGCCGGAAAAGCCTATTGCATTTTTTTAAATGGTAATTTGGAGCAGAAGGTTGCAGCTCAGCTTTATTTAGTTGAGGGCAACACCAGGGAGGGGCACACAGACAGACACCTTTAGTAGGCCGGAAAAGCCTATTGCATTTTTTAAAATGGTAATTTGGAGCAGAAGGTTGAAGCTCAGCTTTATTTAGTTGAGGACAACACCAGGCAGGGGCACACAGACAGACACCTTTAGTAGGCCGGAAAAGCCTATTGCATTTTTTAAAATGGTAATTTGGAGCAGAAGGTTGAAGCTCAGCTTTATTTAGTTGAGGGCAACACCAGGGAGGGGCAGAAGCCGTTAGTAGGCCCTAACCACCATTTTGTTTTTTAAAAACCACTTAATGAGAGCCGGAAGGTTGAAGCTCAGCTTTATTCAGTTGAGGACAACACCAGGCAGGGGCACACAGACAGACACCTTTAGTAGGCCGGAAAAGCCTATTGCATTTTTTAAAATGGTAATTTGGAGCAGAAGGTTGAAGCTCAGCTTTATTTAGTTGAGGACAACACCAGGCAGGGGCACACAGACAGACACCTTTAGTAGGCCGGAAAAGCCTATTGCATTTTTTAAAATGGTAATTTGGAGCAGAAGGTTGAAGCTCAGCTTTATTTAGTTGAGGGCAACACCAGGCAGGGGCACACAGACAGACACCTTTAGTAGGCCGGAAAAGCCTATTGCATTTTTTAAAATGGTAATTTGGAGCAGAAGGTTGAAGCTCAGCTTTATTTAGTTGAGGACAACACCAGGCAGGGGCACACAGACAGACACCTTTAGTAGGCCGGAAAAGCCTATTGCATTTTTTAAAATGGTAATTTGGAGCAGAAGGTTGCAGCTCAGCTTTATTTAGTTGAGGGCAACACCAGGGAGGGGCACACAGACAGACACCTTTAGTAGGCCGGAAAAGCCTATTGCATTTTTTAAAATGGTAATTTGGAGCAGAAGGTTGAAGCTCAGCTTTATTTAGTTGAGGACAACACCAGGCAGGGGCACACAGACAGACACCTTTAGTAGGCCGGAAAAGCCTATTGCATTTTTTAAAATGGTAATTTGGAGCAGAAGGTTGAAGCTCAGCTTTATTTAGTTGAGGGCAACACCAGGGAGGGGCAGAAGCCGTTAGTAGGCCCTAACCACAATTTTGTTTTTTAAAAACCACTTAATGAGAGCCGGAAGGTTGAAGCTCAGCTTTATTCAGTTGAGGACAACACCAGGCAGGGGCACACAGACAGACACCTTTAGTAGGCCGGAAAAGCCTATTGCATTTTTTAAAATGGTAATTTGGAGCAGAAGGTTGAAGCTCAGCTTTATTTAGTTGAGGACAACACCAGGCAGGGGCACACAGACAGACACCTTTAGTAGGCCGGAAAAGCCTATTGCATTTTTTAAAATGGTAATTTGGAGCAGAAGGTTGAAGCTCAGCTTTATTTAGTTGAGGGCAACACCAGGCAGGGGCACACAGACAGACACCTTTAGTAGGCCGGAAAAGCCTATTGCATTTTTTAAAATGGTAATTTGGAGCAGAAGGTTGAAGCTCAGCTTTATTTAGTTGAGGACAACACCAGGCAGGGGCACACAGACAGACACCTTTAGTAGGCCGGAAAAGCCTATTGCATTTTTTAAAATGGTAATTTGGAGCAGAAGGTTGAAGCTCAGCTTTATTTAGTTGAGGACAACACCAGGCAGGGGCACACAGACAGACACCTTTAGTAGGCCGGAAAAGCCTATTGCATTTTTTAAAATGGTAATTTGGAGCAGAAGGTTGAAGCTCAGCTTTATTTAGTTGAGGACAACACCAGGCAGGGGCACACAGACAGACACCTTTAGTAGGCCGGAAAAGCCTATTGCATTTTTTAAAATGGTAATTTGGAGCAGAAGGTTGCAGCTCAGCTTTATTTAGTTGAGGGCAACACCAGGGAGGGGCACACAGACAGACACCTTTAGTAGGCCGGAAAAGCCTATTGCATTTTTTAAAATGGTAATTTGGAGCAGAAGGTTGAAGCTCAGCTTTATTTAGTTGAGGACAACACCAGGCAGGGGCACACAGACAGACACCTTTAGTAGGCCGGAAAAGCCTATTGCATTTTTTAAAATGGTAATTTGGAGCAGAAGGTTGAAGCTCAGCTATATTTAGTTGAGGGCAACACCAGGGAGGGGCAGAAGCCGTTAGTAGGCCCTAACCACCATTTTGTTTTTTAAAAACCACTTAATGAGAGCCGGAAGGTTGAAGCTCAGCTTTATTCAGTTGAGGACAACACCAGGCAGGGGCACACAGACAGACACCTTTAGTAGGCCGGAAAAGCCTATTGCATTTTTTAAAATGGTAATTTGGAGCAGAAGGTTGAAGCTCAGCTTTATTTAGTTGAGGACAACACCAGGCAGGGGCACACAGACAGACACCTTTAGTAGGCCGGAAAAGCCTATTGCATTTTTTAAAATGGTAATTTGGAGCAGAAGGTTGAAGCTCAGCTTTATTTAGTTGAGGGCAACACCAGGCAGGGGCACACAGACAGACACCTTTAGTAGGCCGGAAAAGCCTATTGCATTTTTTAAAATGGTAATTTGGAGCAGAAGGTTGAAGCTCAGCTTTATTTAGTTGAGGACAACACCAGGCAGGGGCACACAGACAGACACCTTTAGTAGGCCGGAAAAGCCTATTGCATTTTTTAAAATGGTAATTTGGAGCAGAAGGTTGAAGCTCAGCTTTATTTAGTTGAGGGCAACACCAGGGAGGGGCAGAAGCCGTTAGTAGGCCCTAACCACCATTTTGTTTTTTAAAAACCACTTAATGAGAGCCGGAAGGTTGAAGCTCAGCTTTATTCAGTTGAGGACAACACCAGGCAGGGGCACACAGACAGACACCTTTAGTAGGCCGGAAAAGCCTATTGCATTTTTTAAAATGGTAATTTGGAGCAGAAGGTTGAAGCTCAGCTTTATTTAGTTGAGGACAACACCAGGCAGGGGCACACAGACAGACACCTTTAGTAGGCCGGAAAAGCCTATTGCATTTTTTAAAATGGTAATTTGGAGCAGAAGGTTGAAGCTCAGCTTTATTTAGTTGAGGACAACACCAGGCAGGGGCACACAGACAGACACCTTTAGTAGGCTGGAAAAGCCTATTGCATTTTTTAAAATGGTAATTTGGAGCAGAAGGTTGAAGCTCAGCTTTATTTAGTTGAGGACAACACCAGGCAGGGGCACTCAGACAGACACCTTTAGTAGGCCGGAAAAGCCTATTGCATTTTTTAAAATGGTAATTTGGAGCAGAAGGTTGAAGCTCAGCTTTATTTAGTTGAGGGCAACACCAGGGAGGGGCAGAAGCCGTTAGTAGGCCCTAACCACCATTTTGTTTTTTAAAAACCACTTAATGAGAGCCGGAAGGTTGAAGCTCAGCTTTATTCAGTTGAGGACAACACCAGGCAGGGGCACACAGACAGACACCTTTAGTAGGCCGGAAAAGCCTATTGCATTTTTTAAAATGGTAATTTGGAGCAGAAGGTTGAAGCTCAGCTTTATTTAGTTGAGGACAACACCAGGCAGGGGCACACAGACAGACACCTTTAGTAGGCCGGAAAAGCCTATTGCATTTTTTAAAATGGTAATTTGGAGCAGAAGGTTGAAGCTCAGCTTTATTTAGTTGAGGGCAACACCAGGCAGGGGCACACAGACAGACACCTTTAGTAGGCCGGAAAAGCCTATTGCATTTTTTAAAATGGTAATTTGGAGCAGAAGGTTGAAGCTCAGCTTTATTTAGTTGAGGACAACACCAGGCAGGGGCACACAGACAGACACCTTTAGTAGGCCGGAAAAGCCTATTGCATTTTTTAAAATGGTAATTTGGAGCAGAAGGTTGAAGCTCAGCTTTATTTAGTTGAGGGCAACACCAGGGAGGGGCAGAAGCCGTTAGTAGGCCCTAACCACCATTTTGTTTTTTAAAAACCACTTAATGAGAGCCGGAAGGTTGAAGCTCAGCTTTATTCAGTTGAGGACAACACCAGGCAGGGGCACACAGACAGACACCTTTAGTAGGCCGGAAAAGCCTATTGCATTTTTTAAAATGGTAATTTGGAGCAGAAGGTTGAAGCTCAGCTTTATTTAGTTGAGGACAACACCAGGCAGGGGCACACAGACAGACACCTTTAGTAGGCCGGAAAAGCCTATTGCATTTTTTAAAATGGTAATTTGGAGCAGAAGGTTGAAGCTCAGCTTTATTTAGTTGAGGGCAACACCAGGGAGGGGCAGAAGCCGTTAGTAGGCCCTAACCACCATTTTGTTTTTTAAAAACCACTTAATGAGAGCCGGAAGGTTGAAGCTCAGCTTTATTCAGTTGAGGACAACACCAGGCAGGGGCACACAGACAGACACCTTTAGTAGGCCGGAAAAGCCTATTGCATTTTTTAAAATGGTAATTTGGAGCAGAAGGTTGAAGCTCAGCTTTATTTAGTTGAGGGCAACACCAGGCAGGGGCACACAGACAGACACCTTTAGTAGGCCGGAAAAGCCTATTGCATTTTTTAAAATGGTAATTTGGAGCAGAAGGTTGAAGCTCAGCTTTATTTAGTTGAGGACAACACCAGGCAGGGGCACACAGACAGACACCTTTAGTAGGCCGGAAAAGCCTATTGCATTTTTTAAAATGGTAATTTGGAGCAGAAGGTTGAAGCTCAGCTTTATTTAGTTGAGGGCAACACCAGGGAGGGGCAGAAGCCGTTAGTAGGCCCTAACCAAAGTTGAAGGCCAAATGCAGTTTAATTTCTGATACTATAGGCCGAAAGCCAGAAGGTGGAAGCTCCGATTTAGACAGTGGAGGACAATTTGAATTAGGGACTGCAGACAGACTTAGTAGGCTGTCCCCTGTGGACCATGCATCCAACACATTAACCCATTGCGCCGTAATGGACACGTAATCTTCCGTGGCCATGCCTACAGGTCCATGCGTCTGTTGTCAGGTGCACCTTTGTACTCACAGATCGCCAGAGTGCATGGACAATGCGGTCTTCTACATGCTCGTGGAGGGTTGGGATGGCTTTTCTCGCAAAAGAAGTGTCGACTGGTTAGCTTGTAGCGTGGTACAGCGTAGTCCATCATGGCCTTATTAATAGTAAATAAAATATATAACTAGGCTCTATGAACTTTTAAATAGGTTCCAGGGGTACACGGGCAGCATTGGTGTGGTCAGTGGAGGAGTATTGCAAGTAGGGGCTGCAGACAGGCTATCAAAGGCCTAAAATACCAAACAGTAGGCACTCATGGCAGTTTTACATCGGTTACATGGATACACAGGCAGGCACTCCAGGCAGCATTGTGGTCAGTGGAGGAGTATTGCAAGTAGGGGCCGCAGACAGGCTATCAAAGGCCTAAAATAACAAACAGTAGGCAGTCATGGCAGTTTTACATCGGTTACATGGATACACAGGCAGGCAATCCAGGCAGCATTGTGGTCAGTGGAGGAGTATTGCAAGTAGGGGCCGCAGACAGGCTATCAAAGGCCTAAAATAACAAACAGTAGGCAGTCATGGCAGTTTTACATCGGTTACATGGATACACAGGCAGGCACTCCAGGCAGCATTGTGGTCAGTGGAGGAGTATTGCAAGTAGGGGCCGCAGACAGGCTATCAAAGGCCTAAAATAACAAACAATAGGCTCATTGCAGTTTTACAGCGGTTACATGGATAGACGGGCAGGCAGCTTGGTGGTGAGTGGAGGAGTATTTAAAGTAGGGACCGCAGACAGGCTTCAAAGGCCTAACATAAGAAAATGGGCTGGCTGTAGGCACTTTATAATTGGTTCCAGGGGTACACGGGCAGCAGTGGTCTGGCCAGTGGAGGACTAGTGGAAGGAGGGACCGCAGACAGGCTTCAAAGGCCTAACATAAAAAAATGGGCTGGCTGTAGGCACTTTATAATTGGTTCCAGGGGTACACGGGCAGCAGTGGTCTGGTCAGTGGAGGACTAGTGGAAGGAGGGACCGCAGACAGGCTTCAAAGGCCTAACATAAAAAAAATGGGCTGGCTGTAGGCACTTTATAATTGGTTCCAGGGGTACACGGGCAGCAGTGGTCTGGCCAGTGGAGGACTAGTGGAAGGAGGGACCGCAGACAGGCTTCAAAGGCCTAACATAAAAAAATGGGCTGGCTGTAGGCACTTTATAATTGGTTCCAGGGGTACACGGGCAGCAGTGGTCTGGTCAGTGGAGGACTAGTGGAAGGAGGGACCGCAGACAGGCTTCAAAGGCCTAACATAAAAAAATGGGCTGGCTGTAGGCACTTTATAATTGGTTCCAGGGGTACACGGGCAGCAGTGGTCTGGTCAGTGGAGGACTAGTGGAAGGAGGGACCGCAGACAGGCTTCAAAGGCCTAACATAAAAAAATGGGCTGGCTGTAGGCACTTTATAATTGGTTCCAGGGGTACACGGGCAGCAGTGGTCTGGTCAGTGGAGGACTAGTGGAAGGAAGGACCGCAGACAGGCTTCAAAGGCCTAACATAAAAAAATGGGCTGGCTGTAGGCACTTTATAATTGGTTCCAGGGGTACACGGGCAGCAGTGGTCTGGCCAGTGGAGGACTAGTGGAAGGAGGGACCGCAGACAGGCTTCAAAGGCCTAACATAAAAAAATGGGCTGGCTGTAGGCACTTTATAATTGGTTCCAGGGGTACACGGGCAGCAGTGGTCTGGTCAGTGGAGGACTAGTGGAAGGAGGGACCGCAGACAGGCTTCAAAGGCCTAACATAAAAAAATGGGCTGGCTGTAGGCACTTTATAATTGGTTCCAGGGGTACACGGGCAGCAGTGGTCTGGTCAGTGGAGGACTAGTGGAAGGAGGGACCGCAGACAGGCTTCAAAGGCCTAACATAAAAAAATGGGCTGGCTGTAGGCACTTTATAATTGGTTCCAGGGGTACACGGGCAGCAGTGGTCTGGTCAGTGGAGGACTAGTGGAAGGAGGGACCGCAGACAGGCTTCAAAGGCCTAACATAAAAAAATGGGCTGGCTGTAGGCACTTTATAATTGGTTCCAGGGGTACACGGGCAGCAGTGGTCTGGTCAGTGGAGGACTAGTGGAAGGAGGGACCGCAGACAGGCTTCAAAGGCCTAACATAAAAAAATGGGCTGGCTGTAGGCACTTTATAATTGGTTCCAGGGGTACACGGGCAGCAGTGGTCTGGCCAGTGGAGGACTAGTGGAAGGAGGGACCGCAGACAGGCTTCAAAGGCCTAACATAAAAAAATGGGCTGGCTGTAGGCACTTTATAATTGGTTCCAGGGGTACACGGGCAGCAGTGGTCTGGTCAGTGGAGGACTAGTGGAAGGAGGGACCGCAGACAGGCTTCAAAGGCCTAAAATAACAAACAATAGGCTCATGGCAGTTTTACAGCGGTTACATGGATACACGGGCAGCTTGGTGGTGAGTGGAGGAGTAGTGCAAGGAGTGTCTGTCCCAGTACTCCCAAAATATAAATAGATGTTAATGTCTCGCAAAACAACCAAAACAAAAAAAAAGGTGGCATACTTAGGTACAGGGGTGGGCTCATCTGCTGAGTTTCTGACATAGTAATTTGGCAGTAACTATTTAATGGTGCCAATATAGGACACAGACACAGACTACTTTAAGTTGCATCATAGATGTCTACAAATGTGTATTGTCAGTGCCAGACATTGAATGATGTCAGCGAATAGACTAAAGATTGGTGGAGCTGTGCGACATAATTTTGCACGTGGTAGAGCACAGTTTGAGCTGGGGGAGGGGGGAACTCTCTTGAGGCCGGCGGGACCGCCCCAGGGCCCCTCATGTTACAACGGTGTGTCTGACGTTGGGTGCGCACCACCACCGCCAGAGACACTACATTGTACTATGAGGGACCCAGTAGCAATGCCGTCAACCAAAAGCGAGCACACCCACCTCTTCAGACAAACAGCAGTCTCACGGGTGCTTGCGCCAAATCGCGATACCACGGCCCCGTGTGGGGAGTTTGGCCATTTAGGGAGGTGTAAACATGTCGTATGCTGTACAATCAGCTGCAGCAAATTAGACATTAGAAAAGTAATTCACAGGCAAGAGCCTTTCATAGGAAAGCTAGGTGTCGGCCGGGCAAGGTGGGGCAAAAGATTTCGAAATCCAGTTGTGGTTCATTTTAATGAATGTTAGATCGTCAACATTTTGGGTAGCCAGACGAGTCCTTTTTTCGGTTAATATTGAACCTGCAGCACTGAATACTCTTTCTGATAGGACACTTGCTGCCGGGCAAGCAAGCTCCTGCAATGCATATTCTGCCAATTCTGGCCAGGTGTCTAATTTGGAGGCCCAGTAATCAAATGGGAATGACGGTTGAGGGAGAACATCGATAAGGGATGAAAAATAGTTAGTAACCATACTGGACAAATGTTGTCTCCTGTCACTTTCAATTGATGCAGCAGTACCTGTCCTGTCTGCGGTCATAGCAAAATCACTCCACAACCTGGTCAGAAAACCCCTCTGTCCAACGCCACTTCTGATGTGTGCACCCCTAACACTCCTAGTCTGCTGCCCCCTGGAGCTCGTGTGAGAACGATCACGTGCGCTGTGTGCTGGGAATGCCTGAAGCAAACGGTCAACAAGAGTTGATTGTTTGGTTGCTAATATTAGTTCCAAGTTCTCATGTGGCATAATATTTTGCAATTTGCCTTTATAGCGTGGATCAAGGAGGCAGGCCAACCAGTAATCGTCATCGTTCATCATTTTCGTAATGCGTGTGTCCCTTTTTAGGATACGTAAGGCATAATCCGCCATGTGGGCCAAAGTTCCAGTTGTCAAATCTCCGGTTGTGATTGGTTGAGGGGCAGTTGCAGGCAAATCTACGTCACTTGTGTCCCTCAAAAAACCAGAACCCGGCCGTGACACGCAACCAATTTCCTGTGCCCCCGGGAAAGGTTCGGCATTAAAAATATACTCATCCCCATCATCCTCCTCGTCCTCCACCTCCTCTTCGCCCGCTACCTCGTCCTGTACACTGCCCTGACCAGACAATGGCTGACTGTCATCAAGGCTTTCCTCTTCCTCTGGTGCAGACGCCTGCTCCTTTATGTGCGTCAAACTTTGCATCAGCAGACGCATTAGGGGGATGCTCATGCTTATTACGGCGTTGTCTGCACTAACCAGCCGTGTGCATTCCTCAAAACACTGAAGGACTTGACACATGTCTTGTATCTTAGACCACTGCACACCTGACAACTCCATGTCTGCCATCCTACTGCCTGCCCGTGTATCCTCCCACAAATAAATAACAGCACGCCTCTGTTCGCACAGTCTCTGAAGCATGTGCAGTGTTGAGTTCCACCTTGTTGCAACGTCTATGATTAGGCGATGCTGGGGAAGGTTCAAAGACCGCTGATAGGTCTGCATACGGCTGGCGTGTACAGGCGAACGTCGGATATGTGAGCAAAGTGCACGCACTTTGAGGAGCAGGTCGGAGAACCCAGGATAAGTTTTCAATAAGCACTGCACCACCAGGTTTAAGGTGTGAGCCAGGCAAGGAATGTGTTTCAGTTGGGAAAGGGAGATGGCAGCCATGAAATTCCTTCCGTTATCACTCACTACTTTGCCTGCCTCAAGATCTACTGTGCCCAGCCACGACTGCGTTTCTTGTTGCAAGAACTCGGACAGAACTTCCGCGGTGTGTCTGTTGTCGCCCAAGCACTTCATAGCCAATACAGCCTGCTGACGCTTGGCAGTAGCTGGCCCATAATGGGACAACTGGTGTGCAACAGTGTCATCTGCCGATGGAGTGGTTGGCAGACTGCGTTCTGTGGAAGAGCTGTAGCTTCTGCAGGAGGACGAGGAGGAGGAGGAGGAGGGGGTGCGAACGCCTACAGCCAACTGTTTCCTAGACCGTGGGCTAGGCACAACTGTCCCTAAATTGATGTCGCCTGTGGACCCTGCATCCACCACATTCACCCAGTGTGCCGTGATGGACACATAACGTCCCTGGCCATGCCTACTGGTCCATGCATCTGTAGTCAGGTGCACCTTTGTACTCACAGATTGCCTGAGTGCATGGACGATGCGCTGTTTAACATGCTGGTGCAGGGCTGGGATGGCTTTTCTGGAAAAAAAGTGTCGACTGGGTAGCTCGTATCGTGGTTCAGCGTACTCCATCAGGGCTTTGAAAGCTTCGCTTTCAACTAACCGGTAGGGCATCATCTCTAACGAGATTAGTCTAGCTATGTGGGCGTTAAAACCCTGTGTACGCGGATGCGAGGATAAGTACTTCCTTTTTCTAACCAGAGTCTCATGTAGGGTGAGCTGGACTGGAGAGCTGGAGATCGTGGAACTTTCGGGTGTGCCGGTGTACATGGCAGACTGAGAGACGGTTGGAGACGGTATTGTTTCCGCCGGTGCCCTAGATGCAATATTTCCTCCTACAAAACTGGTGGTTCCCTGACCCTGACTGCTTTTGGCTGGCAAAGAAACCTGCACAGATACTGCCGGTGGTGCAGAAAATGGTGGCCTTACAGTGACGGAAGGGATGTTGCGTTGCTGACTAGCTTCATTGGCCGAGGGTGCTACAACCTTGAGGGACGTTTGGTAGTTAGTCCAGGCTTGAAAATGCATGGTGGTTAAGTGTCTATGCATGCAACTAGTATTTAGACTTTTCAGATTCTGACCTCTGCTTAAGCTAGTTGAACATTTTTGACAAATGACTTTGCGCTGATCTGTTGGATGTTGTTTAAAAAAATGCCAGACTGCACTCTTCCTAGACTCGGATCCCTTTTCAGGGATTGCAGACTGAGCTTTAACCGGATGGCAACGCTGTGCTCCAACAGGTTTTGGCTTTGACACGCGTTTTGGGCCAGATACGGGCCCGGCAGATGGAACCTGTTGCGATGTTGATGCCTGCTGCGGCCCCTCCTCCACCTCCGCTTCTGAACTACTGCCGCCTGCACCCTGTTCCCCCAATGGCTGCCAATCGGGGTCAATAACTGGGTCATCTATTACCTCCTCTTCAAGCTCGTGTGCAACTTCGTCTGTGTCACTGTGTCGGTCGGTGGTATAGCGTTCGTGGCGGGGCAACATAGTCTCATCAGGGTCTGATTGTGGATCTGTACCCTGAGAGGGCAATGTGGTGGTCTGAGTCAAAGGAGCAGCATAGTACTCTGGCTGTGGCTGTGCATCAGTGCACTCCATGTCAGAATATACTTGTAATGGGCATGGCCTGTTAAATGTTTCACTTTCTAAGCCAGGGACGGTATGTGTAAAGAGCTCCATGGAGTGACCCGTTGTGTCGCCTGCTGCATCCTTCTCTCTTGTTGTAGTTTTTGCTGAGGAGGACAAAGAAGCGACTTGTCCCTGACCGTGAACATCCACAAGCGACACGCTGCTTTTACATTTACCAGTTTCGGAAGAGGAGGCAAAAGAGCTAGAGGCTGAGTCTGCAATGTAAGCCAAAACTTGCTGTTGCTGCTCCGCCTTTAAAAGCGGTTTTCCTACTCCCAGAAAAGAGAGCGTTCGAGGCCTTGTGTAGCCTGACGACGAAACTGGCTCCACAGCTCCAGACTTAGGTGGAATATTTTTATCCCCACGACCACCTGATGCTCCACTACCACTACCATCATTACCAGCTGACAATGAACGCCCACGACGACCTCCTGCACCAGACTTCCTCATTGTTTTAAAATCTTAACCAAAGTAACTTTATTTGTTGCTGTCAAACAACTTACACGGTGAGCTATAACTTCAGTATGATTTCAATATCCCTTAACAGGTTGGTGAGACCACAAGGAAAATCAGGCACAATGTTACACACTCTGTTTTCTGTGGCACAAAATCACAGAGATGACACACACGCAGGACTGTCACTCAAGCACTAATGTCAATATTAATCTCCCACCTAATTTATTTATTTTTTTTTCTCAGGGAGACTTTAGAAACCAAATAATATTAAAAAAAAAAAAAAAAAAAAAGGCTTTCTATGGCCCACAATTAGAGAGAGAGAGGTGGCACACCCAGGAGTCAAGACTGGCACACAAGCTGAAAGGGCAATATTACTCTCCCACTGTTTTTTTATGTATTTTTTTTTTTTTAAGGGAGACTTTAGAAACCCAATAATATTTAAAAAAAAAATAAATAGGCTTTCTATGGCCCACTGAATGAGAGGGAGAGAGGTGGCACACCCAGGAGTCAAGACTGGCACACAAGCTGAAAGGGCAATATTACTCTCCCACTGTTTTTTTATGTATTTTTTGTTTTTTAAGGGAGACTTTAGAAACCCAATAATATTTAAAAAAATAAAAAAAAAAAGGCTTTCTATGGCCCACTGAATGAGAGGGAGAGAGGTGGCACACCCAGGAGTCAAGACTGGCACACAAGCTGAAAGGGCAATATTACTCTCCCACTGTTTTTTTATGTATTTTTTTTTTTTCAGGGAGACTTTAGAAACCAAATAATAAGAAAAAAAATAAATAAATAAATAGGCTTTCTATAGCCCACTGAATGAGAGATAGCACACACAGCAGTGGCACACAAGCCCTGACTGAGGCCAATATTTTTCTCCCACTGATTGATGTAGTGTTTTTGTATTGAGGTAGATTTTAGAACACAAATCAAGGAAAAAAAAAAAAATGCTTTCTATGGCCCACTGAATGAGAGAGAGGTGGCACACCCAGGAGTCAAGACTGGCACACAAGCTGAAAGGGCAATATTACTCTCCCACTGTTTTTTTATGTATTTTTTGTTTTTTAAGGGAGACTTTAGAAACCCAATAATATTTAAAAAAAAAAATAAATAGGCTTTCTATGGCCCACTGAATGAGAGGGAGAGAGGTGGCACACCCAGGAGTCAAGACTGGCACACAAGCTGAAAGGGCAATATTACTCTCCCACTGTTTTTTTATGTATTTTTTGTTTTTTAAGGGAGACTTTAGAAACCCAATAATATTTTTAAAAAAAAATAAATAGGCTTTCTATGGCCCACTGAATGAGAGGGAGAGAGGTGGCACACCCAGGAGTCAAGACTGGCACACAAGCTGAAAGGGCAATATTACTCTCCCACTGTTTTTTTATGTATTTTTTGTTTTTTAAGGGAGACTTTAGAAACCCAATAATATTTTTAAAAAAAAATAAATAGGCTTTCTATGGCCCACTGAATGAGAGGGAGAGAGGTGGCACACCCAGGAGTCAAGACTGGCACACAAGCTGAAAGGGCAATATTACTCTCCCACTGTTTTTTTATGTATTTTTTGTTTTTTAAGGGAGACTTTAGAAACCCAATAATATTTAAAAAAATAAATAAATAGGCTTTCTATGGCCCACTGAATGAGAGGGAGAGAGGTGGCACACCCAGGAGTCAAGACTGGCACACAAGCTGAAAGGGCAATATTACTCTCCCACTGTTTTTTTATGTTTTTTTTTTTTTTTTCAGGGAGACTTTAGAAACAAAATAATATTAAAAAAACAAAAAAAAAAAATAGCCTTTCTATGGCCCACTGAATGAGAGAGAGAGGTGGCACACCCAGGAGTCAAGACTGGCACACAAGCTGAAAGGGCAATATTACTCTCCCACTGTTTTTTTATGTATTTTTTGTTTTTTAAGGGAGACTTTAGAAACCCAATAATATTTAAAAAAATAAATAAATAGGCTTTCTATGGCCCACTGAATGAGAGGGAGAGAGGTGGCACACCCAGGAGTCAAGACTGGCACACAAGCTGAAAGGGCAATATTACTCTCCCACTGTTTTTTTATGTATTTTTTGTTTTTTAAGGGAGACTTTAGAAACCTAATAATATTTAAAAAAAAAAATAAATAGGCTTTCTATGGCCCACTGAATGAGAGGGAGAGAGGTGGCACACCCAGGAGTCAAGACTGGCACACAAGCTGAAAGGGCAATATTACTCTCCCACTGTTTTTTTATGTATTTTTTGTTTTTTAAGGGAGACTTTAGAAACCCAATAATATTTTTTAAAAAAAATAAATAGGCTTTCTATGGCCCACTGAATGAGAGGGAGAGAGGTGGCACACCCAGGAGTCAAGACTGGCACACAAGCTGAAAGGGCAATATTACTCTCCCACTGTTTTTTTATGTATTTTTTGTTTTTTAAGGGAGACTTTAGAAACCCAATAATATTTAAAAAAAAAAATAAATAGGCTTTCTATGGCCCACTGAATGAGAGGGAGAGAGGTGGCACACCCAGGAGTCAAGACTGGCACACAAGCTGAAAGGGCAATATTACTCTCCCACTGTTTTTTTATGTTTTTTTTTTTTTTTTCAGGGAGACTTTAGAAACAAAATAATATTAAAAAAACCAAAAAAAAAAATAGCCTTTCTATGGCCCACTGAATGAGAGAGAGAGGTGGCACACCCAGGAGTCAAGACTGGCACACAAGCTGAAAGGGCAATATTACTCTCCCACTGTTTTTTTATGTTTTTTTTTTTTTTTCAGGGAGACTTTAGAAACCAAATAATATTAAAAAAACCAAAAAAAAAAATAGCCTTTCTATGGCCCACTGAATGAGAGAGAGAGGTGGCACACCCAGGAGTCAAGACTGGCACACAAGCTGAAAGGGCAATATTACTCTCCCACTGTTTTTTTATGTATTTTTTTTTTTTCAGGGAGACTTTAGAAACCAAATAATATTAAAAAAAAAATAAAATAAATAGGCTTGCTATAGCCCACTGAATGAGAGATAGCACACACAGCAGTGACACACAAGCCCTGACTGAGGCCAATATTTTTCTCCCACTGATTGATGTAGTGTTTTTGTGTTGAGGTAGAATTTAGAACACAAATCACGGAAAAAATAAATAGGCTTTCTATGGCCCACTCAGTGAGAGATGGCACACACAGGGATGGCACTGTAGCAGAAATGCCAATCTTAATCTCCCACAAAAAAAACAAAAAAAAAACAGGGACTGTCCTACAATTACTATCTCCCTGCAGTAATCTAAGCCAGGTATGGCAGGCAGCAATAGGAGTGGACTGATGCACAAATTAAATAAAAAGTGTGGACAAACAAAAAAGATAGCTGTGCAGAAAGGAAGGAACAAGAGGATATGTGCTTTGAAAAAAGCAGTTGGTTTGCACAGTGGCGTACACACAGCAATACAGCTATCACGGAGCCTTCTAGGGCAGCCCAATGAGCTACAGCGCTGAGGGGAAAAAAAAAAAAAAATAGCTTCCACAGTCCCTGCACACCGAAGGTGGTGTTGGACAGTGCAAATCGCTGCAGCACAAGCGGTTTGGTGGTTAGTGGACCCTGCCTAACGCTCTCCCTGCTTCTGACGAAGCGGCAGCAACCTGTCCCTAAGCTCAGATCAGCAGCAGTAAGATGGCGGTCGGCGGGAACGCCCCTTTATAGCCCCTGTGACGCCGCAGACAGCAAGCCAATCACTGCAATGCCCTTCTCTAAGATGGTGGGGACCAGGATCTATGTCATCACGCTGCCCACACTCTGCGTTCACCTTCATTGGCTGAGAAATGGCGCTTTTCGCGTCATTGAAACGCGACTTTGGCGCGAAAGTCGCGTACCGCATGGCCGACAAGCACAGGGGTCGGATCGGGTTTCATGAGACGCCGACTTAGCCAAAAGTCGGCGACTTTTGAAAATGATCGACCCGTTTCGCTCAACCCTAGTGAGGACCTTACCGGGAAGCTCAGCAGGGAGGTACTACAACACACAGGCGCTAGTAGGAAGGCTACTGATTTCCACCTGGATAAGGGGACTCTGGATTTGCCTTCAGACCGGCCTGACTCTGCCTACCCTGTGGTCTGTACCCTGGACTGTGGATGCTGAAGCCTCCAGTAAAGGTAAAGAGACTGCAACTTTGTGTCCTCGTTATTCTCTGCGCCTTACATCATCCACCATCACCATCTACACTTCTGGGAAGCCCTGGGGATACACTTCACCTGTAGGAAGGTATACCATCTAGCTGCCATCACATCACCCCAGCGGACCCCTAAGCAGCGTCGGTCACTCTGACCGAATACCACAGGTGGCGTCACGAACTATCCCTTTAAAGACCTTTCCCAAAACTACAAAAACTCTTCCCTTTTATTGGATGCCCCTCAAAGGGCCACGGACCGGGTCGGGCCACCGTGACATCCCCTGTACCGAAGGACCCGGTGCCGAGTACCCCATTGCCCTTATACGTGGGGGCGCTCCAACATTTTTGGCGTCACGAACAGGATCTACTTAAGCCTGAAAAATCGGGTCATGTGCACCTAAGAACTGTGCCAGAACTGTATTTGAACTGTGATTTGCTAAAGACTGTGTATTGCTATTTGCCACCAAAATTCCCGCCAAAACTGCCGCCATTACAGCGCCACGAGGAGCGCAGTAGAAGAAAAAGGCCATGCCATGGGAGGAGACCACCACAGCGGCGCCAAAAGTGACGACCGCCCCCTCCGACTACTGCTACGAGATGACGACGTGCCCAGAAGCCAGGCAGGAGTTCCACCCCCAGAAAATGGAGGAGCAGTGTGCATGTGCGGCCACAGACCTCGAAGCAGCGAGGGCGACCAGCGAGTACCTGAACGACGACGGAGTGACCCAGGACTGTCTCAGCCGACCGGAGGCGGACCCGAACCTGCCGCTGCCGGAGCATCCGGACTCCTTGGATCCGCCGGTGGAGGAGCCGAATCCCCAACTCCCGGACGCGGAGCCGACAGCGGCAAAGAAATGGAAGTCAGGGCTGTGCAAGAAGATCGCATTGGAAGAACCGTGGTCCGAGCTGCAGCCGATTCCAGGGTCCTCATTAGCGGAGTGGATCGACATTGGTGGAACCACATTACATAGACACAGGCCCTGCCCCAGCGACCGATCCTGCTCCAGTGTCCGCTCCCCGCAACGACTGTGACCAACGACCCGCTGCTGAGCTAGTCGTGACAGCTCTCGGAACGATGGAAGGGATACTGCCCCCCGTTACCGACATCTATGGGCGAACCATTAGACGTGAGCTCCGAGGGGGTGATTTTCAAATGGGATGCTCCAAAGACTAAATCGGATGGGTCCAAACAGGAGGGTTCCTATATTGCAGTGCTCACCTGGGAACAGTACAAACAATGCCTAATTTCACATTGGAAAAACCGAAAAGAAACAGAACCTAATGCTCAACGTAAGGAGCAGAAACCTAAGACCAAACGCGGTAATAAGAACTCGGCGAAGCAAGGAACAGTATTAGCCTTTCACCCGAAAAGGGGTTGGGGCTTTATACAGGAGCCGGGACTACCAACCGAAGTCTTCGTTACCAGCTACAACGTGGAAGCCCAGTTCCGCGATGGACACCATAACCGAAACTTGAACAGAGGAGATCATGTAACTTACACCCGCCATTGGAGTGAGCAAGGTTGGTATGCTAAGAATGTTAAGCGATGTGAACCTACAGTAGCGCAACCTGCTGTCCTGACTAAGACTATCTCTGAACTGACAAGTCCTAGCATTACCACCACTGTGTGCATCATGTCTACTACTGAACCTGCTACTAAAACTGACATTTGAACCCAGATTCCTAGTGACTTGACCGCATCTGAAAGACAAACCAACGACATTGACACCGCATCAGATGAGCACTTGGGCGCAAACCTTCTCAGGCCAGGAAGTGTTCACGACCGACTGATGCCTTGCAACCTGCTGTGAAAGAATACTGAAAAGAATGTAAATAGTTAACTGTTCTTTCTTTGCTGCTTGAACCCGTCCAAGGTTAACTCTTAAAGGGATCCCCTGTTTAAAGGGATCCTAAGTTTTGCACAAGTTCATCACTGTTTTAAAAGAACATTTGAATCATGGACGGTGAATGGTTCACAAACTGCTTGTAAATAGTTTGCACCTTCTTAAAGGTGCTTCCTACTGGTTTTACATAAGAGGCTTTTACAGAGACTGCCTCTTAACAGAAACTGCTGTTACTTATGCTGTAAAAACAATTGCTTTGCCTTACAGACCTGAAGAAAAACCCGTTGGTGCGGCAGAATTCCGGGTCAGGATTACACGTCTTGCAGCCCACCAAAGACCAACGTTCGGGGGTTCATAACGGGTCCCTCATCTTGCATCACGTCACCTTTTAACTGACTTGCATATTGATGATATGATTATTTTGCCCTACCTCAAAAAGACTTGGGTTTCTCTTAAAGGGAATGTTAGTTGTTGCACTTTGCCCAAGAGTGATAATGTTGCCTTGCATAGTTAGATAGTAATAATGTTTATACATAGCTGATAGTATGAAGTTAAGAATAGGAAATGTTAGATGATGTACTTTAAATAAAATTGAGGCTAAGTAAATTGAAAGAAAGATACAGTGAACCCGTAGGGGGGTGACACCTGTTCTGCATTTCAATAGAGTGAACCCGTAGGGGTTAGTGAGTCCTCTAGTGAGCCTTAGGTAGTTAGTTAAAAAGACTTTGCACTTAGAGAAGAATAACTGTTTTATGCTTTAATAAAGAAAATGTTAATATATTGTTTTGAAATTGCACTTAGTAGTTAATAGATAGTATACCTGTACGGGTAATAGTATTTCCTAGTTAGTTAGCGCATCTGTAATTGGTCAATCTACAGAAGTAAGCTGACAATGTAAATATGTTCTTGTTTGCAACGTTCAAGTGTCCTCACCTCCCATAAAGGGAAGCATTGTTATATTAGTTTGTTTTATAGCATTCCAAAAATTTTGTATGTCTTTTTGCTAATGTATTGTTGTTTTCTTTTCCCAGTCTGGGAGTACTGGATTTAACGGGGGGGGGGGGGGAGTGCAGCGCCCAAGAGTCCTGGTCGTTGCAGTAATGTCATTCTTCCACCAGGGGGAGTGATATTACGTCTGAAGGTAATAAAGGAGATCTTCCTACCAGGTATCACAAACCATACACCACACTTCACACTCCAGACCACCAGGGGGAGCCTTGCTCCTATCTACTAGGGCACTCCTCACAGAAGGGTAAAACTGGTGGGCTGGATAGAAAGTTAGAAAGAAGCTGGCTGGGCTTTGCCCAGGCAACACCTGTCAGGCAGACAGGGGGAAAGGAGGAACATCGGAGCTGCAGACAGAGGGCCCCTGGCAGGGGTGGGATTCTGTCGGAGGTCTAGCTAGAACAGAAGGACACGGAGCTGCGCCTGCCCCACGTGCGGCAGCATCATAAGAATGGACACGAAGAAAACTGTTGTAGAGGGTGAGAATTGAAGTCATAGCACGAGGAGAAAACACCAGGAGGAGTTCTGCCCTGAAATAGGCTGCCTCCTTCTGAGGCGCGTAGCCGGTGGCCGGAACACCGAGGGAGTAATTGTCTCTACGCTTTACTTCAGAGACTGGCAGGACAGTCAATTCCATGTTGGCTGCCCGACCTTAATACCTAAGAAGACACAGTGGCAACTTGTGGGGGGTCGGGGCGTCTCTAAGATCCCTATAAACAAGCCTCAGGCCATCAGTCATACGGGTTTGTCCTATCCACACCATCTGGGGGACAGAGAGGAAGAAATAACATCTAGAACATCTACAAGAGTTGTGAGGACCTTACCGGGAAGCTCAGCAGGGAGGTACTACAACACACAGGCACTAGAGGAAGGCTACTGACTTCCACCTGGATAAGGGGACTCTGGATTTGCCTTCAGACCGGCTGGACTCTGCCTACCCTGTGGTCTGTAACCTGGACTGTGGATGCTGAAGCCTTCAGTAAAGGTAAAGAGACTGCAACCTTGTGTCCTCGTTATTCTCTGCGCCTTACATCATCCACCATCACATCTACACTTCTGGGAAGCCCTGGGGATATACTTCACCTGTGGGAAGGTATACCATCTAGCTGCCATCACATCACCCCAGCGGACCCCTAAGCAGCGTCGATCACTCTGACCGAATACCACAGGTGGCGTCATGAACTATCCCTTTAAAGACCTTTCCCAAAACTACAAAAACTCTTCCCTTTTATTGGACGCCCCTCAAAGGGCCACGGACGGGGTCGGGCCACCGTGACATCCCCCGTACCGAAGGACCCGGTGCCGAGTACCCCATTGCCCTTATACGTGGGGGCGCTCCATATATACAGGACAGGAGGAGTGGTACTGTGCAGTGTATATATACAGGACAGGAGGAGTGGTACTGTGCAGTGTATATATACAGGACAGGAGGAGTGGTACTGTGCAGTGTATATATACAGAATAGGAGGAGTGGTACTGTGCAGTGTATACATACAGGACAGGAGAAGTGGTACTGTGCAGTGTATATACAGGACAGGAGGAGTGGTACTGTGCAGTGTATATATACAGGACAGGAGGAGTGGTACTGTGCAGTGTATATATACAGAATAGGAGGAGTGGTACTGTGCAGTGTATATACAGGACAGGAGGAGTGGTACTGTGCAGTGTATATATATACAGAATAGGAGGAGTGGTACTGTTCAGTGTATACATACAGGACAGGAGAAGTGGTACTGTGCAGGTATATACAGGACAGGAGGAGTGGTACTGTACAGTGTATATACACAGAATAGGAGGAGGAGAACTGTGCAGTGTATATACAGGACAGAAAAAGTGGTACTGTGCAGTGTATATATAGGACAGGAGGAGTGGTACTGTGCAGCATATATAGAGGACAGGAGGAGTGGTACTGTGCAGTGTATATACAGGACAGGAGGAGTGGTACTGTGCAGTGTATATACAGGACAGGAGGAGTGGTACTGTGCAGTGTATATACAGGACAGGAGGAGTGGTACTGTGCAGTGTATATATACAGGACAGGAGGAGTGGTACTGTGCACTGTATATATACAGGACAGGAGGAGTGGTACTGTGTAGTGTATATATACAGGACAGGAGGAGTGGTACTGTGCAGTGTATATACAGGACAGGTGGAGTGGTACTGTGTAGTGTATATATACAGGACAGTTGGAGTGGTACTGTGTAGTGTATATATACAGGACAGGAGGAGTGGTACTGTTCAGTGTACATACAGGACAGGAGGAGTGGCACTGTGCAGTGTATATATACAGGACAGGAGGAGTGGTACTGTGCAGTATATATATATATATATATATATATATATATATACTAAATGGTGGCCCGATTCTAATGCATCGGGTATTCTAGAATATGCATGTCCACGTAGTATACAGCACAGAGCCACGCAGTATATTGCACAGCGACGTAGTATACAGCACAGAGCCACGTAGTATATTGCACAGCGACGAAGTATACAGCCACATAGTATATTGCCCAGTTACATAGTATATTGCCCAGTTCCGTAGTATATTGCCCAGTTACGTAGTATATTGCCCTGTGACGTAGTATATTGCCCAGCCAAGTAGTATATTGCCCAGCCACGTAGTATATTGCCCAGTGACGTAGTATACAGCACAGAGCCACGTAGTATATAGCACAGAGCCACGTAGTATATTGCCCAGCCACGTATGTCACAGGTTAAAAAATAAAAAATAAACATATACTCACCTTCCAAGGGGCCTCTTGTAGTTCTGTCGCCGGATCAGGCGGCAGCTTCCGGTCCGAGGGTCTGATGACGTCGCGGTCACATAACCATGATGTCACGGCAGGTCCTTCTCGTGCAGGCGCGCAGGGCCTGTGATGACGTCGCGGTCACATGGCCGTGACGTCATGGCAGGTCCTTGTCGCACACCAACCTTAGCACCGGAACCTGCCGCTTGCATGGACCGGTCACTGGAGCGTCGGAAAGGCGGCGGAAGGTGAGTATATAATGATTTGTTTTTTTTTTTTAATTATTTTAAACATTAGATGTTTTTACTATTGATGCTGCATAGGCAGCATCAATAGTAAAAACTTGGTCACACAGGGTTAATAGCGGCGGTAACGGAGTGAGTTACCCACGGCATAACGCGGTCCGTTACCGCTGGCATTAACCCTGTGTGAGCCGTGACTGCGGGGAGTATGGAGCGGGCGCCGGGCACTGACTGCAGGGGAGTAGGGAGGGACTAATCGGACTGTGCCTGTCGCTGATTGGTCGCGGCAGCCATGACAGGCAGCTGGCGAGACCAATCAGCGAATGAATATCCGTGACGGAAGTTGCCGACAGAAAGACGGAAGTACCCCTTAGACAATTATATATATAGATAGGAATCCAAAAAATGGAGGCAGGACACCATTTGTAGTAGAAAAAACAGGAGCTACTTTTATTAGCCCATCTCAGCAACGTTTCGGTTCTCATCAATGCGAACCTTTTTTTTTTAAAAAAAAAAATTGTGAAAAAAATATTTTTGAGAAGTATAATTCATATTGAATATTTGTCTGTGTTTTCACATGGCCTAGATTCATGTACATGTGCTGCTGTGTTCTTTTTTATCTATATGATGCAGTTTGCAGCTTTGCACGTGTTCACATTAGGAGTGCTGGTTGGCTTTTTTTCTCTATTTAGTTATTGGATGTGGCTGCATCCAGACTGATCTTGCACTCCTCCCATTGACATTGCAGGTGGCGGTAATCAACTCTACCTGCCCATAAATTGTAGGTTTAGCCCAGAGTGACATGTTTTGTCCATAGTTGTAGGCTGGTGGCCCAAAAGTGGCATATACAGTAGAGTAGGACCCATCAGAGGGAGATCACCTTGCCGTGGTTGATGGGCATACATGAATTGGCCAATTTATGCGCTAAGAATCTTCATTTCATCTATTACTGTAAGTTTTACGGAAAAAAAAATTTTGAGAAAAATATTTTTGAGAAGTATAATTCATATTGAATATTTGTCTGTGTTTTCACATGGCCTAGATTCATGTACATGTGCTACTGTGCTCTTTTTTATCTATATGAGGCAGTTTGCAGCTTTGCACGTGTTCACATTAGGAGTGCTGGCTGGCTTTTTTTTTCTCTCTCTCTCTCTATATACACTCACTGGCCACTTTATTAGGTACACCTGTCCAACTTCTTGTTAACACTTAATTTCTAATCAGCTAATCACATGGCGGCAACTCAGTGCATTTAGGCATGTAGACATGGTCAAGACAATCTCCTGCAGCTCAAACCGAGCATCAGTATGGGGAAGAAAGGTGATTTGAGTGCCTTTGAACGTGGCATGGTTGTTGGTGCCAGAAGGGCTGGTCTGAGTATTTCAGAAACTGCTGATCTACTGGGATTTTCACGCACAACTATCTCTAGGGTTTACAGAGAATGGTCCGAAAAAGAAAAAAAATCCAGTGAGCGGCAGTTCTGTGGGCGGAAATGCCTTGTTGATGCCAGAGGTCAGAGGAGAATGGGCAGACTGGTTCGAGCTGATAGAAAGGCAACAGTGACTCAAATCGCCACCCGTTACAACCAAGGTAGGCCTAAGAGCATCTCTGAACGCACAGTGCGTCGAACTTTGAGGCAGATGGGCTACAGCAGCAGAAGACCACACCGGGTACCACTCCTTTCAGCTAAGAACAGGAAACTGAGGCTACAATTTGTACAAGCTCATCGAAATTGGACAGTAGAAGATTGGAAAAACGTTGCTTGGTCTGATGAGTCTCGATTTCTGCTGCGATATTCGGATGGTAGGGTCAGAATTTGGCGTAAACAACATGAAAGCATGGATCCATCCTGCCTTGTATGGAGCATCTTTGGGATGTGCAGCCGACAAATCTGCGGCAACTGTGTGATGCCATCATGTCAATATGGACCAAAATCTCTGAGGAATGCTTCCAGCACCTTGTTGAATCTATGCCACGAAGAATTGAGGCAGTTCTGAAGGCAAAAGGGGTCCAACCCGTTACTAGCATGGTGTACCTAATAAAGTGGCCGGTGAGTGTATATCTTCTATATATATAATTGTCTAAGGGGTACTTCCGTCTTTCTGTCCTCAACTTCCGTAATGGAAATCCTGCATTGCTGATTGGTCTCGCCAGCTGCCTGTCATGGCTGCCGCAACCAATAGGCGACGGGCACAGTCTGATTAGTCCCTCCCTACTGCCCGCAGTCAGTGCCTGGCGCCCGCATAATCCCCTCCAGTCACCACCCACACAGGGTTAATGCCAGCGGTAACGGACCGCGTTATGCCGTGGGTAACGCACTCCGTTATCGCTGCTATTAACCCTGTGTGTCCTGTGTGTATTTTATGTTAAAAATAATGAAAAAACAAAAAAACTGCTATTCTCACCTTCCGTCGTGGCGCACGGCTGCCGCCAGCTTCCGTTCCCAGAGATGCATTGCGAAATTACCCAGAAGACTTAGTGGTCTCGCGAGAGATGCATTGCGAAATTACCCAGTAGACTTAGCGGTCTCGCGAGACCGCTAAGTCATCTGGGTAATTTCGCAATGCATCCTGGGAACGGAAGATGGCGGCAGCCGCTCGCGCATCGCCAGAGCTTCGCTGGATCCCGGCGGGTGAGTATATAACTATTTTTTTATTTTAATTATTTTTTTTAACAGGGATATGGTGCCAACACTGCTGTATACTACGTAGGCTGTGTTATATACCGCGTGGCTGCTATATACTACGTGGCCAGTGTTAGATACTATGTGGGCTGTGTTTTGTACTGCGTGGGCTGTGCAATATATTACGTGGGCAGTGTTATATACTGCGTGGCATGTGTTATATACTACGTGGCCAGTGTTATACTCGTATACTGCGTGGGCTGTGTTATATACTGCGTGGCCTGTGTTGTATACTACGTGGCCAGTGTTATATACTGCGTGGCTGCTATATACTGCGTGGGCTGTGTTATATAGTACGTGGGCTGTGTTATATACTGCGTGGCCTGTATTAACGCATCGGGTATTCTACAATATGTATGTATGTATGTATATAGCAGCCACATACTATATAGCACAGGCCACGTACTGTTTGTCTGCTATATACTACATGGCTCCTATATACTACGTGGCCTGTGCTATATACTATGTGGCTGCTATATACAGTACATACATACATACATATTCTAGAATACCCGATGCGTTAGAATCGGGCCACCATCTAGTATGTATATATACAGTATATATATATATATATATATATATATATATATATATATATATATATACTGTATATATATATATACGCAGGCCAGGAGGAGTGGTACTACATGTTTGCATTGCACCTTTCTATATTTTAACATTCACTTTGAAAATCCTTGCCGAAAGAGTAGAAGAGTTAAGTAATCAATCCCCTTCATTTCTATTCTGTTTACCCCTTTCTTTCATTTCTCTTCGTTCCTCCTGTGATTTCTTACTTCTACAGCTTTTTTTCACCTCCCTTTTGTTTGTATTTCTTAACAGTTCGCCTAACAATCCCATATCTGGTCCTGGTCACTTTCTTACCTTGATGCTTGTGTTAATATTATTATATTGTAGGATGTTGTATACATTGTTTTGCATTGGTTTTGCTTATATTTTTCTGTTTTACTCTCCTGCTTCGAATGTCCTTAAATGTTCTCATTTTAAGACTATTGATTAAATGGATCGTGTTTACTTTCTTATATTTGATGCGTTATAATCTCATAAACTCTTAAGCATACATTCCCAGAAGCAATGCACATATTTGCTGGAAGGATTTGCAGTTGAATATGATATGATGATTGCAATGTCGTTCTTCTGTGAGAAAGTAATCTTCCACAAATACAACATCCTAGAGTCACCATTCAGTGGCACTGGCCAGCTTTAAGCTCTGTTCTCATTCTTAAGTTCTACCTCACTATTTTCTTATATGCGGTATACATTGGAGGGTTACTTTGTGCCATTTTTTCTTCATTATATTAATACACAATGACAACACTCAAAAAAAGTAAATGTAGCAGCTTTATATTGTTTTCTAAACAACGTAAGTTGCATAACTACAATGAGCAGTTCAGATAAACTACTTTCCACTAGCATCAACTAGCAACCACTACATGGCGGGGGCATTGTTTGCGCTGATGTTAATACCAGAGGAGGTCAGGTCTCTGCGGTTACGGAGTTAGCAGAGCGTTGGTGACTTTTTTTGCCGCCCACTCTGTAACGTTACGGGGTCTCCACTTTGTTGCTGAGTTGCTACGGTTCCTTCCAGTTCTCAATAATATCACTCACAGGTGATGGGGGAGAATTAAAAGGGAAAAAATTTAATGAACGGAGTTACACCAGTGGCTCCTATTACAGAAACGTGCTGGTATCAGTGAGCTCTGACACCAAGGGCGAGGGGCCAGTTGTTATACACCAGAGGCGAGGGGGCCAAGGGTTATACATTGGGGGCTGAGGGGCCCGATGCTGTACACCGGTGGAGCAAGAGGTTGGATGTTATACACCAGGGGCAAGGGGCCATATGTTATACACTAGGGGAGAGGGGCCAGATGTTATACACCAGGAGCAAGGGGCCGGTGTCACGACACAGCTGTCAGGTGACTCAGGACCATGGACTCCTTCCCTGTCCCTAACACTAGGGGGCGCCCTAGCTCACCCTACTTCCCGGGATACTTCCACAAGTGAAGATGTCGGGGCCTCCACCCTTGCCTTATCTCCTGAGTTAGCCCTCCATTTATTCTCTCCCCCCACCCGGGGAAGATGGAGCGCTACTGTGCACCATAGTACACCAACCCAACAAACAAGGCAACACAAACAAGGGTTAACAGAAAACTCCAGGCATACAAACTATTCACTCACATATAACAGAGGAATGCACCAGGGCGTGGAAGTAGTGGAATAAACCAAAATAGAGAAGGATAAGAAATTACCACACATACAAACCAAGCAACAGTCACTAATAACTCCTCCAACTCTCATTGTCATACAAACTCCCTTCTCTCTCTGTTAGCCATGCAGCAAATGCTTGCTCTGACAAGGATTTGTATAAGAGTCCAAGGGAAAAGGAGTGGCTAATCGAGCTCAGCTGTTAACACAGGGATTTCCAACATGGCCAAGTAACTCCTATTGTCATGATTCTCAATGGCGAGAGAACATAGCCCAGCATATATAAGAACTAGCTCTTGGAAGATGGAATCTAAACTGACCATGAACTAAACCTGCCGCACAATTAACAGTGGCCGGGTAGCGTGCCTACGTTTTATCCCTAGACGCCCAGCTCCAGCCGGAGGACTAACTAATCCTAGCAGAGGAAAATACAGTCCTGGCTCACCTCTAGAGAAATTTCCCCAAAAGGCAGACAGAGGCCCCCACATATATTGGCGGTGATTTTAGATGAAATGACAAACGTAGTATGAAAATAGGTTTAGCAAAATCGAGGTCCGCTTACTAGATAGCAGGAAGACAGAAAGGGCACTTTCATGGTCAGCTGAAAACCCTATCAAAACACCATCCAGAAATTACTTTAAGACTCTAGTATTAACTCATAACACCAGAGTGGCAATTTCAGATCACAAGAGCTTTCCAGACACAGTAACGAAACAGCAGCTGTGAACTGGAACAAAATGCAAAAACAAACAAGGACGAAAGTCCAACTTAGCTGGGAGTTGTCTAGTAGCAGGAACATGCAAAGAAAGGCTTCTGATTACATTGTTGACCGGCATGAAACTGACAGAGGAGCAAGGTTATATAGAGACTCCCACATCCTGATGGGAACAGGTGAACAGAGAGGATGATGCACACAAGTTCAATTCCACCAGTGGCCACCGGGGGAGCCCAGAATCCAATTTCACAACAGTACCCCCCCCTCAAGGAGGGGGCACCGAACCCTCACCAGAACCACCAGGGCGATCAGGATGAGCCCTATGAAAGGCACGGACAAGATCGGAGGCATGAACATCAGAGGCAGTCACCCAAGAATTATCCTGACCGTATCCCTTCCATTTGACCAGATACTGGAGTTTCCGTCTGGAAACACGGGAGTCTAAGATCTTTTCCACAACGTACTCCAACTCACCCTCAACCAACACCGGAGCAGGAGGCTCAACGGAAGGCACAACCGGTACCTCATACCTGCGCAATAATGACCGATGAAAAACATTATGAATAGAAAAAGATGCAGGGAGGTCCAAACGGAAGGACACAGGGTTAAGAATCTCCAATATCTTGTACGGGCCGATGAACCGAGGCTTAAACTTAGGAGAAGAAACCCTCATAGGGACAAAACGAGAAGACAACCACACCAAGTCCCCAACACAAAGCCGAGGACCAACACGACGACGGCGGTTGGCAAAAAGCTGAGTCTTCTCCTGGGACAACTTCAAATTGTCCACTACCTGCCCCCAAATCTGATGCAACCTCTCCACCACAGCATCCACTCCAGGACAATCCGAAGATTCCACCTGACCGGAGGAAAATCGAGGATGAAACCCCGAATTACAGAAAAACGGGGACACCAAGGTGGCAGAGCTGGCCCGATTATTGAGGGCGAACTCCGCCAATGGCAAAAAAGCAACCCAATCATCCTGATCCGCAGACACAAAACACCTCAAATATGTCTCCAAGGTCTGATTAGTCCGCTCGGTCTGGCCATTAGTCTGAGGATGGAAAGCAGACGAAAAAGACAAATCTATGCCCATCCTAGCACAGAATGCCCGCCAAAATCTAGACACGAATTGGGTCCCTCTGTCAGAAACGATATTCTCCGGAATACCATGCAAACGAACAACATTTTGAAAAAACAGAGGAACCAACTCGGAAGAAGAAGGCAACTTAGGCAAGGGAACCAAATGGACCATCTTAGAGAAACGGTCACACACCACCCAGATGACAGACATCTTCTGATAAACAGGCAGATTCGAAATAAAATCCATCGAGATGTGCGTCCAAGGCCTCTTCGGAATAGGCAAGGGCAACAACAATCCACTAGCCCGAGAACAACAAGGCTTGGCCCGAGCACAAACGTCACAAGACTGCACAAAGCCTCGCACATCTCGTGACAGGGAAGGCCACCAGAAGGACCTTGCCACCAAATCCCTGGTACCAAAGACTCCAGGATGACCTGCCAACGCAGAAGAATGAACCTCAGAGATGACTCTACTGGTCCAATCATCAGGAACAAACAGTCTACCAGGTGGGCAACGATCCGGTCTATCCGCCTGAAACTCCTGCAAGGCCCGCCGCAGGTCTGGAGAAACGGCAGACAATATCACTCCATCCTTAAGGATACCTGTGGGCTCAGAATTACCAGGGGAGTCAGGCTCAAAACTCCTAGAAAGGGCATCCGCCTTAACATTCTTAGAACCCGGTAGGTATGACACCACAAAATTAAACCGAGAGAAAAACAACGACCAGCGCGCCTGTCTAGGATTCAGGCGCCTGGCAGACTCAAGGTAAATTAAATTTTTGTGGTCAGTCAATACCACCACCTGATGTCTGGCCCCCTCAAGCCAGTGACGCCACTCCTCAAAAGCCCACTTCATGGCCAAAAGCTCCCGATTCCCAATATCATAATTCCGCTCGGCGGGCGAAAATTTACGGGAAAAAAAAGCACAAGGTCTCATCACGGGGCAGTCGGAACTTCTCTGCGACAACACCGCCCCAGCTCCGATTTCAGAAGCGTCGACCTCAACCTGAAAAGGAAGAGCAACATCAGGCTGACGCAACACAGGGGCGGAAGAAAAGCGGCGCTTAAGCTCCCGAAAGGCCTCCACAGCATCAGGGGACCAATCAGCAACATCAGCACCCTTCTTAGTCAAATCACTCAATGGTTTAACAACATCAGAAAAACCAGCAATAAATCGACGATAAAAGTTAGCAAAGCCCAAAAATTTCTGAAGACTCTTAAGAGAAGAGGGTTGCGTCCAATCACAAATAGCCTGAACCTTGACAGGGTCCATCTCGATGGAAGAGGGGGAAAAAATATATCCCAAGAAGGAAATCTTTTGAACCCCAAAAACGCACTTAGAACCCTTCACACACAAGGAATTAGACCGCAAAACCTGAAAAACCCTCCTGACCTGCTGGACATGAGAGTCCCAGTCATCCGAAAAAATCAGAATATCATCCAGATACACAATCATAAATTTATCCAAATAATCGCGGAAAATGTCATGCATAAAGGACTGGAAGACTGAAGGGGCATTTGAAAGACCAAAAGGCATCACCAAATACTCAAAGTGGCCCTCGGGCGTATTAAATGCGGTTTTCCACTCATCCCCCTGCTTGATTCGCACCAAATTATACGCCCCACGGAGATCAATCTTAGAGAACCACTTGGCCCCCTTTATACGAGCAAACAAATCAGTCAGCAGTGGTAACGGATATTGATATTTAACCGTGATTTTATTCAAAAGCCGATAATCAATACACGGCCTCAAAGAGCCATCTTTCTTAGACACAAAGAAAAAACCGGCTCCTAAGGGAGATGACGAAGGACGAATATGTCCCTTTTCCAAGGACTCCTTTATATATTCTCGCATAGCAGCGTGTTCAGGCACAGACAGATTAAATAAACGACCCTTAGGGTATTTACTACCCGGAATCAAATCTATGGCACAATCGCACTCCCGGTGCGGAGGTAGTGAACCAAGCTTGGGTTCTTCAAAAACGTCACGATAGTCAGACAAGAATTCAGGAATCTCAGAGGGAATAGATGATGAAATGGAAACCAAAGGTACGTCCCCATGAGTCCCTTTACATCCCCAGCTTAACACAGACATAGCTTTCCAGTCGAGGACTGGGTTATGAGATTGCAGCCATGGCAATCCTAGCACCAAAACATCATGTAGATTATACAGCACCAGAAAGCGAATAATCTCCTGGTGATCCGGATTAATACGCATAGTTACTTGTGTCCAGTATTGTGGTTTATTACTAGCCAATGGGGTGGAGTCAATCCCCTTCAGAGGTATAGGAGCTTCCAAAGGCTCCAAATCATACCCACAGCGTTTGGCAAAGGACCAATCCATAAGACTCAAAGCGGCGCCAGAGTCGACATAGGCGTCCGCGGTAATAGATGATAAAGAACAAATCAGGGTCACAGATAGAATAAACTTAGACTGTAAAGTGCTAATTGAAACAGACTTGTCAAGCTTCTTAGTACGCTTAGAGCATGCTGATATAACATGAGTTGAATCACCACAATAGAAGCACAACCCATTTTTTCGTCTAAAATTCTGCCGCTCGCTTCTGGACAGAATTCTATCACATTGCATATTTTCTGGCGTCTTCTCAGTAGACACCGCCAAATGGTGCACAGGTTTGCGCTCCCGCAGACGCCTATCGATCTGAATAGCCATTGTCATGGACTCATTCAGACCCGCAGGCACAGGGAACCCCACCATAACATCCTTAATGGCATCAGAGAGACCTTCTCTGAAAATCGCCGCCAGGGCGCACTCATTCCACTGAGTAAGCACAGACCATTTACGGAATTTTGGGCAGTATATTTCAGCTTCATCTTGCCCCTGAGATAGGGACATCAAAGCTTTTTCCGCCTGAAGCTCTAAATGAGGTTCCTCATAAAGCAACCCCAAGGCCAGAAAAAACGCATCCACATTGAGCAACGCAGGATCCCCTGGTGTCAATGCAAAAGCCCAATCTTGAGGGTCGCCCCGGAGCAAGGAAATTACAATCCTGACCTGCTGTGCAGGATCTCCGGCAGAGCGAGACTTCAGGGACAAAAACAATTTGCAATTATTTTTAAAATTTTGAAAGCAAGATCTATTCCCTGAAAAAAATTCAGGCAAAGGAATTCTAGGTTCAGACATAGGTGCATGAACAACAAAATCTTGCAAATTTTGTACCTTCGTGGCGAGATTATTCAAACCTGTAGCTACACTCTGAAGATCCATTTCAAACAGGTGGACACAGAGCCATTCAAGGATTAGAAGGAGAGAAAGAGAGGAAGGCTGCAGTATAGGCAGACTAGCAAGTGATTCAATTATGAGCACACTCAGAACTAGAGAAAAAAAAAAAAAAAATTTTCAGCAGACTTCTTTTTTCTCTCCTTTCTCAGCCAATAATTTAACCCTTTTAGGCCGGTCAAACTGTCATGATTCTCAATGGCGAGAGAACATAGCCCAGCATATATAAGAACTAGCTCTTGGAAGATGGAATCTAAACTGACCATGAACTAAACCTGCCGCACAATTAACAGTGGCTGGGTAGCGTGCCTACGTTTTATCCCTAGACGCCCAGCTCCAGCCGGAGGACTAACTAATCCTAGCAGAGGAAAATACAGTCCTGGCTCACCTCTAGAGAAATTTCCCCAAAAGGCAGACAGAGGCCCCCACATATATTGGCGGTGATTTTAGATGAAATGACAAACGTAGTATGAAAATAGGTTTAGCAAAATCGAGGTCCACTTACTAGATAGCAGGAAGACAGAAAGGGCACTTTCATGGTCAGCTGAAAACCCTATCAAAACACCATCCAGAAATTACTTTAAGACTCTAGTATTAACTCATAACACCAGAGTGGCAATTTCAGATCACAAGAGCTTTCCAGACACAGTAACGAAACAGCAGCTGTGAACTGGAACAAAATGCAAAAACAAACAAGGACGAAAGTCCAACTTAGCTGGGAGTTGTCTAGTAGCAGGAACATGCAAAGAAAGGCTTCTGATTACATTGTTGACCGGCATGAAACTGACAGAGGAGCAAGGTTATATAGAGACTCCCACATCCTGATGGGAACAGGTGAACAGAGAGGATGATGCACACAAGTTCAATTCCACCAGTGGCCACCGGGGGAGCCCAGAATCCAATTTCACAACATCCTATTCTGCCAGAAGAAATGAACACATTTTAAATGAAGGAGAAGTGCTTCTTCTCAGCGCTGGGATAGGAGCAAATAGACGCTGTGGTCTTCTGGCTCCACACTGTCGCAGTAACAGTGACAGCCAGATGTTATACACCAAGGGTGAGGGGCCAGATATTATACCTCAAGGGAGAGGGGCCTGTTGTTACACAGCAGTGGTGAGGGGCTGGATGTTATACACTGAGGGCAAGGGGCCAGATGATATATACCAGTTGCGAGGGGCCGGATGTTATACATGTAGCAGCTAATGGAAAACCTGAATTCAATTATTAAGCTGTGTCCCAATACTTTTCCCCATATAATGTACATGTAATATATTGTAGTGTGCTGTACACCACAAGATCCCTAGTTTCTCGGGATGGTAGGTAATGGCACCCTAATCTGTCATGGTAGCTTCCACCTAACTTCTCTCTGGGGATAGCAGCTTGCTTCCCAATTGATATGAACTGCAAAATTAGCTCTTACTTTTTTCTACCCAGTTATACGGTAGGGAGCGATTAGGTGGTACGGATGAACAAAGCTTTCAACAGCCATGAACCACCCAACCTTAGGCCCTACCAGGGCCAGATTGGCCAACTGGCAATTCTGGCAAATTTCAAAGAGGGACGGAGCACTCCTCTCTCTGGCTGCTGCTGCTAGACACGCAGCTCTCCTCAGTGCAGCAGTCCCTGTCCTTCTGGTTTGCTCGGTGTGCACAGCTCTGCTCTATGTGCATGGCTCTGCACTGCTTGGCTGTGCACGGCTCTGCTCTGCAGCAGTTCCCTCAATGCAGCAGACCCCATCCTTCAGGTCTGCTGCGGCACAGCCTGTTGCAGCCCCTGAACTCTCTGGTAGGGGAAGCAGAGCGCGCTGCTCTCTGCTCTGCACTGACGCCGCACTGACTTGCTTCACACGCTTTTTCCCTTTATCTCTGCTGCTGCGTGCCCTTTTCTGGCTCTCTCCGCCCCACTTGGTTGGGAGGAAGGTCCGGCTCACTCAGGCTTCCCCCAGGCTGCAGAGGAAGGTCCGCCTCCTTCAAGCTTTCCCCCGGAAACAGTGGATGCAGCCTCTCATGTTCTGGACCCGGCGCACAGGTACCCGCAGTGCTGTCGACCCCCTTACACATGACCGCTGCTCCATTTATTTCGTAGTGGCATGTCGAGCGTGCTGCTCGTCTTCTTCCTACAGCCCTGTAGGGAGTAAATGGAGCAGTGGACTTGACGCTTTATTGTGTAAGAGGCATAAAAGTGTTTTCACTGAACAACCCCTTTAACAAACATCATAAATGAAGATTATAAGGTGGTATGAGTCTTGGGAAGAGGATGGGCTCTGACAATTGAACAAACAAATTAGAATTATTATTGATTACTACAATATATTAATGAAAAGTATAAATACTATTATGTTAACTGTTTTTCTTTTGGTAAGTAGCCATATCCTGCCAGGATATGGCCTAATAACACCTTTTTCACAGAGTGCGTAAGTGTGGTATACAGCTCAATGTTGGGCTACTGGTTCTTTCCGGAGATAAGACAACCCTCCTGGTCATCTAGCCACAGCTCTGGTTCTCTTTTACTTTGTTTATTATCTTATGTGGTAGTAAAGAGCTTCTTATAGTGTTGCAAGAAGTAATAGTCATGTACCCACAGTATTATCTTATCGACCTCATCTTTAAAGGAATTAATGAATTTTCTTTATGAAGGTTCAATATCAATGATACTATTGTATTACTGCTTACTGTCACACAATTAGAATGGTTTAATGCATTAATGCATTCATTCTTGCACTGACAGATCCAAGTCCCAATGCTGCAAGCATGTTCATGGTCGAAATGGTGTCTTCAGATGGGTCCGCAAAAGAGCATTGGCGGCAGCAGGGTCGGAATACCCATTGAATAACGCTTCCTTGAATGCCCTTACGACACAACCACAGTAGAGGTTTTCTTAGTTCCCCTTAACTGGTGCAGGAGAGACTTTCAGTGCCACCTTTCACATTGTGACTTATTAACCTATGTCATAGAGGGCACAATTTGGCCATTTTCACTTAGGGGTGTACTCACTTTAGTTGCCAGCGGTTTAGACATTAATGGCTGTGTGTTGAGTTATTTAGAGGGCACATCAAAGTTACACTGTTGTACAACCGGTACACTGACTACTTTACGTTGTATCAAAGTGTCATATCTTCAGTGTTGTCCCATGGAAAAATATAACAAAATACTTAAAAAAAAGTGAGGGGTGTACTCACTTTTGTGAGATAGTGTGTGTGTGTATACATGCAAACAGACAGATAAAAAAAACAAACAAAGGTATGAACTGGGATATAAACTGGTGTGCATGCAGCGTGTAAGAGCATGTTCACACTAGCCACTGACCAGAAAAAACCAAGGACAGAAACGTAAGTTTGCTCATGTGCATATAAGGGTGTGGTCTGCCTTTCTCTTAAATTGGGCATTATTCTTGTGGTCTCCCTCGGCTGTGTTTCCACTACTTGGTTCCAGTCCGTCTCAGCCCTTATCCACATGTATCACTTGACAAATGGTAAGGTTTTTAATATTAGAGTTAGGACTGTCCCATTTACAGCTGCCATGACAAGGTGGGATGGCTTTCACATTTTTTTAAATCCAAAAACGTTACCTTTGTTTTTTTAAACATACGGGATAGCCTGCCAATCACATTAATGCCGTAGCCATGTTAGCTACTGGCATTATTGTGATTGGCCAGCTGCATCGCGTCATCGTGTTTATATAAGACCTGGTGACGCGATATTCAGCACACTCTACCCCGGAAACAGTGTAGGGATAGTGGCTGGAAGAGAGATTTTTTGATTAGATGCATGCAGGCTCGGACTGGCCCACCGGAGAACCGGAGGATCCTCCGGTGGGCCCAGGCACTGACACCTGCTGGCAGGGCCCCCACTGCTCCAGGGGCCCCCACTGCTCCGGGGGCCCCCCGGCCGCCCCCCACCCACCCTCCTTGAAGACGATACTCACCCTGCTCCAGCGATGGTCTCGGCGTCTGCTCTGCACTGCATCTTCTTCCTGCTTGTGCGGTCACGTGGTACCGCTTCATTAAGGTCATGAATATGCGCATATTCATGACTTTAATCAGTATCACATGACCGCACAAGCTCAAGCAGGAAGAAGATGCAGTGCAGAGCAGACGCCGAGACCATCGCTGGAGCAGGCAGCAGGGTGAGTATCATCTTCAAGGAGGGTGGGTGGCGGCCAGGGGGGCCCCCGGAGCAGTGGGGGACACTGGGGGGGCAGAATGCTGGACACACACTGGGGCAGACTGCTGGAGACACACTGGGGCAGATTGCTGGAGACACGCTGGGGCAGATTGCTGGAGACACGCTGGGGCAGATTGCTGGACACACACTGGGGCAGAATGCTGGAGACACACTGGAGCAGATTGCTGGAGACACACTGGGGCAGAATGCTGGACACACACTGGGGCAGAATGCTGGACACACACTGGGGCAGAATGCTGGAGACACTGGGGCAGAATGCTGGAGACACACTGGGGCAGATTGCTGGAGACACACTGGGGCAGAATGCTGGAGACACACTGGAGCAGATTGCTGGAGACACACTGGGGCAGAATGCTGGAGACACACTGGGGCAGAATGCTGGACACACACTGGGGCAGAATGCTGGAGACACTGGGGCAGAATGCTGGAGACACACTGGGGCAGATTGCTGGACACACACTGGGGCAGAATGCTGGAGACACACTGGGGCAGAATGCTGGACACACACTGGGGCAGAATGCTGGAGACACACTGGGGCAGAATGCTGGAGACACACTGGGGCAGATTGCTGGAGACACACTGGGGCAGATTGCTGGAGACACACTGGGGCAGATTGCTGGAGACACACTGGGGCAGAATGCTGGAGACACACTGGGGCAGAATGCTGGAGACACACTGGGGCAGAATGCTGGAGACACACTGGGGCAGAATGCTGGAGACACACTGGGGCAGAATGCTGGAGACACACTGGGGCAGAATGCTGGACACACTGGGGGTAATATGCTGGACACACTGGGGCAGATTGCTGGACACTGGGGCAATATGCTGGACATACTGGGGCAGGTTGCTGGACACACTGGGGGTAATATGCTGGACACACTGGGGTAGATTGCTGGACACACTGGGGGCAGGACTGGAGGCATGGGCAGAATGTAGATACAGGGCATGATTGGAGACACGGGGCAGAATGAAAGACATGGGGCAGGATTGGATCATGGGGCAGGATGGATACAATGGAGACAGATGGGGCAGGATGGGGAGATCATATGGGGTAGAATGGATACTCATGAGGGCAGGATGCGAGAACATATGGCTGGAGCCAGGAATGAGATAAACGGGGCCAGGATGGGGAATATTATTACCATAGGGGCTAATTAAGGGATATTATTACTGCAGTGATGTATTTATTTTATTTTTTGAGTATACTGTTTTAATTGGGGGGGGGGGGGGCGGTCCTGTTACTGTAGAGTGACACTATGTCGCCTTTTTTTCTTCATGTGGTGTAATGTAGAAGTTGTGAAAAATTAAGTAATGTGTTCTGCAAGCGGAGCTCGAGATAACTGTGTTATTTCCTGCAGAAATGAGTCCTGGCTGGAAGAAATGATGGCGGTCTGTGCTGGATGAAAGATGAAGGACTTCACCTAGAGACGTCACTGGTGAGTCAGTGTTACCTATACACTGACACTATACACTGTATACTATATACAGAGCTCCTGTGTATAATGTCACCAGTAGTGTTGAGCGATACCGTCCGATACTTGAAAGTATCGGTATCGGAAAGTATCGGCCGATACCGTCACAGTATCGGAATCCAATCCGATACCGATACCCGATACCAATACAAGTCAATGGGACTCATGTATCGGACGGTATCCCTGATGGTTCCCAGGGTCTGAAGGAGAGGAAACTCTCCTTCAGGCCCTGGGAACCATATAAATGTGTAAAAGAAAGAATTAAAATAAAAAATATCGCTATACTCACCTGTCCGACGCAGCCGGGACTTCAGCGAGGGAACCGGCAGCGTTGTTTGTTTAAAAATCGCGCTATTACTTGGTTACGTGAATTCCCGGCTTGTGATTGGTCAGGTCGGCCATGTTGCCGGGACGCGGACCAATCACAGCAAGCCGTGACGAAATTACGTCACGGCTTGCTGTGATTGGTCCGCGTCCCGGCAATATGGCCGCCCTGACCAATCACAAGCCGGGACGTCACGGGAGGCTGGACACGCGCCCATTTCAAAATGAGCGCGTCCAGCCTCCCGGCTTGTGATTGGTTGATCGCGGCGCAACCAATCACAAGCCGTGACGTCACGGGAGGCTGGACGCGCTCATTTTGAAATGGGCGCGTGTCCAGCCTCCCGTGACGTCACGGCTTGTGATTGGTTGCGCCGCGATCAACCAATCACAAGCCGGGAGGCTGGACGCGCTCATTTTGAAATGGGCGCGTGTCCAGCCTCCCGGCTTGTGATTGGTTGACCGCGACGCAACCAATCACAAGCCGTGACGTCACGGGAGGCTGGACACGCGCCCTTTTTAAAATGAGCGCGTTTCCAGCCTCCCGTGACGTCACGGCTTGTGATTGGTTAATGGCGGCCATGTTGCCGGGACGCGGACCAATCACAGCAAGCCGTGACGTATTTTCGTCACGGCTTGCTGTGATTGGTCCGCGGCCCGGCAACATGGCCGCCCTGACCAATCACAAGCCGGGACTTCGCGTAACCATGTAAAAGCGGGAATTTTAAACAAACAACGCTGCCGGTTCCTGCGCTGAGGTCCCGGCTGCGTCGGACAGGTGAGTATAGCGATATTTTTTATTTTAATTCTCTATTTTACACATTTTAACATTAATGTTGTTCCGATACCCGATACCCGATACCACAAGAGTATCGGAATCCCGGTATCGGAATTCCGATACAGCAAGTATCGGCCGATACCCGATACTTGCAGCATCGGAATGCTCAACACTAATCACCAGTGATCACTGTATTACCTATACATTATATACAGAGCTCCTGTGTATAATACCACCAGTGATCTCTGTATTACCTCTACACAGACACTGCATACTATGTACAGATCTCCTGTGTATAATGTCACTTAGGCTGCCGTCACACATTCAGTATTTGGTCAGTATTTTACATCAGTATTTGTAAGCCAAAACCAGGAGTGGGTGATAAATGCAGAAGTGGTGCACATGTTTCTATTATACTTTTCCTCAAATTGTTCCACTCCTGGTTTTGGCTTACAAATACTGATGTAAAATACTGACCAAATACTGCTAGTGTGACGGCAGCCTTATGGTGATAGTATTGTGGGTTTTTTTTGGTTTTTTTCATTTCTGATCAGTATTGTAGTATTCAGTCACTATGTGGTGGTAATATGTGGTCTGGAAATGGTGTTGTGGTATTTGTCCCTTGTATGTGCTATTTGGTCACCAAGTGGTGGTAATATGTGGTCTTGACATGGTGCGGTGGTATTTGTCCCTTGTATGTAGTATTATTCGGTCACTATGTGGTCTGGTCATGGTGTGGTGGTATTTCTTCCTGTATGTGGTAATATTGGTCTTGGTATAGTGGATTGTGTTGTGTATGGCGGTCATTTGTTCTCTCTGATATTAATTAGGAGAAGATTCTTTATTTCCATTAGAGTTTTAATGCTTTGTACACAGCGGCGGAGATGCACTTACAGGGGTTTCCTGTGGAAAAAAGTAATCACCTCTCCACAGGATAAGTGATAACATATTGATTGGTGGGGGTCTGATTGCTTTGACCCATTCAGCAAAATGTGGAACTTTTTATCCCCATGAGACTGGAGTGGCATGTCCGACTAGATCACTGATCCATTCATTCCCTCAGTGGCTGCTCTTGTTTTTTTCTGGAAGCCCCAAAGAGAATGAATGGAGCTGCGGTCAGAAATCCCACCTGCCGCTGCATTTTAAAATAGTGATAAAAGTGTCCTGTCAGGGATAAAACTTCCCCAGTTTCTAATGGTCGGATCTAAGCGATCACCTATCCTGTGGAGCCCATGGATCAGTGATAACTTGTTTTACCAAGAACCACATTAATGTAAACTACCGTAATTATACATCCCAGTTATTGGGGCACACGGTAGATGTGCGGCAGCCGCCGGTGTTTTACAGCCGATGCTCCACTATGATGACAGATATTTGCATATAGCTGATCTAGAGATCTACTATTAATAGCTGTTTGCTACACCTGGTGTTCATGTACCAAGCTGGCAGACAGCCTTGAGCCACACATCATGGGCCTGCGAGCCATATGTGGCTGTCCAGCTACAGGTTGGGGTTGGGTACCCCTGCTCTAAACATTTTGAATGAGGGCTGCCTGATGACCCTCTAAATGTTTGGAGCAATGGCTGCATGATGACCTTGTAGATATGGTGCAGGAGGAGGATGTCAAGAAAAAAAAGAAGCCTAACCTTTGGCTTGGGAAATTGCCGGGCGTTTTTGCTCTGGGGAACAGTTACATGACTTTTCCTTCTGGCCAGCCCACTACCTCTTCCTGCCTGTTGCAGTGATGTGGTCCCTCTGCACTGCTGTCCTCGCTCTGCATGGCACCTTCCCAGGTTGGATTAGTAACTTCATCGTCCATCATCTCGTCTTTCACATCTGTACTCTAGTCCTCCTGACTTGTTGACTTAACAACATCACTTGTTGCAACTGTGTCTCATCATCTACCTCTTGAGAAACTAATTGCCTTCCCCACCCTTGTCTTCTGCTGACTGAAGCTGCTCAAATATTTGGGCAACACTACACATGATCTCCTCATGTCCTTCTTGAAACACATGACCTCTAAAAATTATGAGTGAGGGCCGCATGATGACCCTCTAAAAATTTGCATCAATGGATGACTGTTACACCTTGGTCAATAATGCCTAGTCAGTATGCCACAGATGGTTGTTAGGAGTGTCCTTAAGAGGTGGTTAAATGAATGGGTAAGAGGATAGTGTGGCACATCTATGTTCACTAGTAGAGTTTGTGAGGCAGTGACCCCTGTTACAGCTAAGGGGCGCTGTATGTGCTCTGCAGAATGTGCATGGAAGCGTAGTGAGGCCATGAGGGCGTACTACAGACACAGGTGTGGCTGTAATTAGAATAGTGAAGCAGTGACTGATTAAAAAGCCCTGTAGTAGTGGGGGAGGTGTGTCAGTGTGTTCTTGGAAGCAGACAGGGCAGTTGTCTGCAGAGCTCTCTCTGTGTGGAGCAACAAGGAGGCTAAAGAAACCAGAGAGACTGACACCCTGCGTCTTGGGCTGTCTTACGTGTACCCGGCTGCACTCCAGAGGATAAAGAGTGCAGTTTGCTGAGTGTTATGGTTCTCAATGGCAAGAGAACATAGCCCAGCAAACATAAGAACTAGCTCTTGGAAGGATGGAAACTAAACTGACCATGAACTAAACCTGCCGCACAACTAACAGTAGCCGGGTAGCGTAGCCTGCGTTTATCCCTAGACGCCCAGCGCCGGCCGGAGGACTAACTAATCCTGGCAGAGGAAAATATAGTCCTGGCTCACCTCTAGAGAAATTTCCCCGAAAGGCAGACAGAGGCCCCCACAAATATTGGCGGTGATTTTAGATGAAATGACAAACGTAGTATGAAAATAGGTTTAGCAAAATTGAGGTCCGCTTACTAGATAGCAGGAAGACAGAAAGGGCACTTTCATGGTCAGCTGAAAAACCCTATCAAAACACCATCCTGAAATTACTTTAAGACTCTAGTATTAACTCATAACATCAGAGTGGCAATTTCAGATCACAAGAGCTTTCCAGACACAGAAACGAAACTACAGCTGTGAACTGGAACAAAATGCAAAAACAAACAAGGACTAAAGTCCAACTTAGCTGGGAGTTGTCTAGCAGCAGGAACATGCACAGAAAGGCTTCTGATTACAATGTTGACCGGCATGGAAGTGACAGAGGAGCAAGGCTAAATAGCGACTCCCACATCCTGATGGAAACAGGTGAACAGAGAGGATGATGCACACCAGTTCAATTCCACCAGTGGCCACCGGGGGAGCCCAAAATCCAATTTCACAACAGTACCCCCCCCCTCAAGGAGGGGGCACCGAACCCTCACCAGAACCACCAGGGCGATCAGGATGAGCCCTATGAAAGGCACGGACCAAATCGGAGGCATGAACATCAGAGGCAGTCACCCAAGAATTATCCTCCTGACCGTATCCCTTCCATTTGACCAGATACTGGAGTTTCCGTCTGGAAACACGGGAGTCCAAGATTTTTTCCACAACGTACTCCAACTCGCCCTCAACCAACACCGGAGCAGGAGGCTCAACGGAAGGCACAACCGGTACCTCATACCTGCGCAATAATGACCGATGAAAAACATTATGAATAGAAAAAGATGCAGGGAGGTCCAAACGGAAGGACACAGGGTTAAGAATCTCCAATATCTTGTACGGGCCGATGAACCGAGGCTTAAACTTGGGAGAAGAAACCCTCATAGGGACAAAACGAGAAGACAACCACACCAAGTCCCCAACACAAAGCCGAGGACCAACCCGACGCCGGCGGTTGGCAAAAAGCTGAGTCTTCTCCTGGGACAACTTCAAATTGTCCACTACCTGCCCCCAAATCTGATGCAACCTCTCCACCACAGCATCCACTCCAGGACAATCCGAAGATTCCACCTGACCAGAAGAAAATCGAGGATGAAACCCCGAATTACAGAAAAAGGGAGACACCAAGGTGGCAGAGCTGGCCCGATTATTGAGGGCAAACTCCGCTAAAGGCAAAAAAGCAACCCAATCATCCTGATCTGCAGACACAAAACACCTCAAATATGTCTCCAAGGTCTGATTCGTCCGCTCGGTCTGGCCATTAGTCTGAGGATGGAAAGCAGACGAGAAAGACAAATCTATGCCCATCCTAGCACAGAATGCTCGCCAAAATCTAGACACGAATTGGGTACCTCTGTCAGAAACGATATTCTCCGGAATACCATGCAAACGGACCACATTTTGAAAAAACAGAGGAACCAACTCGGAAGAAGAAGGCAACTTAGGCAGGGGAACCAAATGGACCATCTTAGAGAAACGATCACACACCACCCAGATGACAGACATCTTCTGAGAAACAGGAAGATCCGAAATAAAATCCATCGAGATGTGCGTCCAGGGCCTCTTCGGGATAGGCAAGGGCAACAACAATCCACTAGCCCGAGAACAACAAGGCTTGGCCCGAGCACAAACGTCACAAGACTGCACAAAGCCTCGCACATCTCGAGACAGGGAAGGCCACCAGAAGGACCTTGCCACCAAATCCCTGGTACCAAAGATTCCAGGATGACCTGCCAACGCAGAAGAATGAACCTCAGAAATGACTTTACTGGTCCAATCATCAGGAACAAACAGTCTACCAGGTGGGCAACGATCAGGTCTATCCGCCTGAAACTCCTGCAAGGCCCGCCGCAGGTCTGGAGAAACGGCAGACAATATCACTCCATCCTTAAGGATACCTGTAGGTTCAGAATTACCAGGGGAGTCAGGCTCAAAACTCCTAGAAAGGGCATCCGCCTTAACATTCTTAGAACCCGGCAGGTAGGACACCACAAAATTAAACCGAGAGAAAAACAACGACCAGCGCGCCTGTCTAGGATTCAGGCGTCTGGCGGACTCAAGATAAATTAGATTTTTGTGGTCAGTCAATACCACCACCTGATGTCTAGCCCCCTCAAGCCAATGACGCCACTCCTCAAAAGCCCACTTCATGGCCAAAAGCTCCCGATTCCCAACATCATAATTCCGCTCGGCGGGCGAAAATTTACGCGAGAAAAAAGCACAAGGTCTCATCACGGAGCAATCGGAACTTCTCTGCGACAAAACCGCCCCAGCTCCGATTTCAGAAGCGTCGACCTCAACCTGAAAAGGAAGAGCAACATCAGGCTGACGCAACACAGGGGCGGAAGAAAAGCGGCGCTTAAGCTCCCGAAAGGCCTCCACAGCAGCAGGGGACCAATCAGCAACATCAGCACCCTTCTTAGTCAAATCAGTCAATGGTTTAACAACATCAGAAAAACCAGCAATAAATCGACGATAAAAGTTAGCAAAGCCCAAAAATTTCTGAAGACTCTTAAGAGAAGAGGGTTGCGTCCAATCACAAATAGCCTGAACCTTGACAGGATCCATCTCGATGGAAGAGGGGGAAAAAATATATCCCAAAAAGGAAATCTTTTGAACCCCAAAAACGCACTTAGAACCCTTCACACACAAGGAATTAGACCGCAAAACCTGAAAAACCCTCCTGACCTGCTGGACATGAGAGTCCCAGTCATCCGAAAAAATCAAAATATCATCCAGATACACAATCATAAATTTATCCAAATAATCACGGAAAATGTCATGCATAAAGGACTGAAAGACTGAAGGGGCATTTGAAAGACCAAAAGGCATCACCAAATACTCAAAGTGGCCCTCGGGCGTATTAAATGCGGTTTTCCACTCATCCCCCTGCTTAATTCGCACCAAATTATACGCCCCACGGAGATCTATCTTAGAGAACCACTTGGCCCCCTTTATGCGAGCAAACAAATCAGTCAGCAGTGGCAACGGATATTGATATTTAACCGTGATTTTATTCAAAAGCCGATAATCAATGCACGGCCTCAAAGAGCCATCTTTCTTAGCCACAAAGAAAAAACCGGCTCCTAAGGGAGATGACGAAGGACGAATATGTCCCTTTTCCAAGGACTCCTTTATATATTCTCGCATAGCAGCATGTTCAGGCACAGACAGATTAAATAAACGACCCTTAGGGTATTTACTACCCGGAATCAAATCTATGGCACAATCGCACTCCCGGTGCGGAGGTAATGAACCAAGCTTAGGTTCTTCAAAAACGTCACGATATTCAGTCAAGAATTCAGGAATCTCAGAGGGAATAGATGATGAAATGGAAACCACAGGTACGTCCCCATGCGTCCCCTTACATCCCCAGCTTAACACAGACATAGCTTTCCAGTCAAGGACTGGGTTATGAGATTGCAGCCATGGCAATCCAAGCACCAACACATCATGTAGGTTATACAGCACAAGAAAGCGAATAATCTCCTGGTGATCCGGATTAATCCACATAGTTACTTGTGTCCAGTATTGTGGTTTATTGCTAGCCAATGGGGTGGAGTCAATCCCCTTCAGGGGTATAGGAGTTTCAAGAGGCTCCAAATCATACCCACAGCGTTTGGCAAAGGACCAATCCATAAGACTCAAAGCGGCGCCAGAGTCGACATAGGCATCCGCGGTAATAGATGATAAAGAACAAATCAGGGTCACAGATAGAATAAACTTAGACTGTAAAGTGCCAATTGAAACAGACTTATCAAGCTTCTTAGTACGCTTAGAGCATGCTGATATAACATGAGTTGAATCACCGCAATAGAAGCACAACCCATTTTTTCGTCTAAAATTCTGCCGTTCACTTTTGGACAGAATTCTATCACATTGCATATTCTCTGGCGTCTTCTCAGTAGACACCGCCAAATGGTGCACAGGTTTGCGCTCCCGCAGACGCCTATCGATCTGGATAGCCATTGTCATGGACTCATTCAGACCCGCAGGCACAGGGAACCCCACCATAACATCCTTAATGGCATCAGAGAGACCCTCTCTGAAATTCGCCGCCAGGGCGCACTCATTCCACTGAGTAAGCACAGCCCATTTACGGAATTTCTGGCAGTATATTTCAGCTTCGTCTTGCCCCTGAGATAGGGACATCAAGGCCTTTTCCGCCTGAAGTTCTAACTGAGGTTCCTCATAAAGCAACCCCAAGGCCAGAAAAAACGCATCCACATTGAGCAACGCAGGATCCCCTGGAGCCAATGCAAAAGCCCAATCCTGAGGGTCGCCCCGGAGCAAGGAAATCACAATCCTGACCTGCTGAGCAGGATCTCCAGCAGAGCGAGATTTCAGGGACAAAAACAACTTGCAATTATTTTTGAAATTTTGAAAGCAAGATCTATTCCCCGAGAAAAATTCAGGCAAAGGAATTCTAGGTTCAGATATAGGAACATGAACAACAAAATCTTGTAAATTTTGAACTTTCGTGGTGAGATTATTCAAACCTGCAGCTAAACTCTGAATATCCATTTTAAACAGGTGAACACAGAGCCATTCCAGGATTAGAAGGAGAGAGAGAGAGAAAGGCTGCAATATAGGCAGACTTGCAAGAGATTCAATTACAAGCACACTCAGAACTGAAGGAAAAAAAAAAAAAAAAAAAAATCTTCAGCAGACTTCTCTTTTCTCTCCTTTCTCTGTCAATTAATTTAACCCTTACCGGCCGGTCAAACTGTTATGGTTCTCAATGGCAAGAGAACATAGCCCAGCAAACATAAGAACTAGCTCTTGGAAGGATGGAAACTAAACTGACCATGAACTAAACCTGCCGCACAACTAACAGTAGCCGGGTAGCGTAGCCTGCGTTTATCCCTAGACGCCCAGCGCCGGCCGGAGGACTAACTAATCCTGGCAGAGGAAAATATAGTCCTGGCTCACCTCTAGAGAAATTTCCCCGAAAGGCAGACAGAGGCCCCCACAAATATTGGCGGTGATTTTAGATGAAATGACAAACGTAGTATGAAAATAGGTTTAGCAAAATTGAGGTCCGCTTACTAGATAGCAGGAAGACAGAAAGGGCACTTTCATGCTCAGCTGAAAAACCCTATCAAAACACCATCCTGAAATTACTTTAAGACTCTAGTATTAACTCATAACATCAGAGTGGCAATTTCAGATCACAAGAGCTTTCCAGACACAGAAACGAAACTACAGCTGTGAACTGGAACAAAATGCAAAAACAAACAAGGACTAAAGTCCAACTTAGCTGGGAGTTGTCTAGCAGCAGGAACATGCACAGAAAGGCTTCTGATTACAATGTTGACCGGCATGGAAGTGACAGAGGAGCAAGGCTAAATAGCGACTCCCACATCCTGATGGAAACAGGTGAACAGAGAGGATGATGCACACCAGTTCAATTCCACCAGTGGCCACCGGGGGAGCCCAAAATCCAATTTCACAACAGCTGAGTGAGTACAGAGACTTGTTACCGATGTGCGGTCACCCAGGGAAACTGGACAGAGGGAAGTTCGGCCTGTGTATTGACTGCATCATATAGCCATGCATAATTAATGGACTGTATGAAGAAGCTGTATACTATATTGACTGTGTGAAGCAACACAATAAAAGAACGTTTTGTTTGAACTTGCTTGGGTCACTGCCGTTTCACTGTGTATGGTCCTACCGCTGCATCACAAGTTACAGAGACCAAAAAAGTTCTTGTTTCCACTAGAAAAGATCAGTTAAATTCAGTTGGAGCAGCATGGCAAAAAAGTAGAAGCTGTACTGCCTAACAGAAAGTGTTTTGTGCTATAGCTAGCTAGCAAGTGGCGGTGAGTGCTTGATAAAGATCTCTTTTTATCGAAACGTCGCTACTGGAGGCAGAGTAAATGTGATGTAAAGTCACCAGCTTGTGAGGCGCTGTCCTAATTCATTATTTGGTATTTGGACATGTGCCCAGAAGGACTCCTTGGAGGTGATGGGCACCTCAACCTTGGGTAACGTTGACCCTATCTTTCCATGAGGTGGTGTGAGCCAATGTTTATAAAATCAAGAAAGAGTCAGGTTGTCAATAAAAGTCGAGGTTTGGGGCAGGAATCAAACAGGCAGAATCAGAGTTGAGTTGCAGGACTATGAACCAGGATAAGTATGACATAACTGACAGCTAGAAGTGTCTGCTTGAGGTTTAAATAGTGAGTGACCCAGCCCAAAGCTCACTGCAGGAAGCTGATTACAACATAAAACCAGAACCCTTCAACAAGACATAGACATCCTGTCTGGGGGGACCACATGTCACAACCATAATGATTTAAAACAGGACTGTGTCTGCATCCCCCAACACCATTGGAAGTGAAAGTGTGATGAAGCCTAGAGGCAGAGGTCATAGGGAAGGCTTAAAAAATGGCGATAATACTACCTCTGTTCAATCCATTGTGCTTTAAGAGACCCTGAAAACAAAAAGCTTGTTGGTTCTTCATGAGTAAAACGATTATTGAACTAGAGTGCTTTGAAAAAGTATTCATTCCCTGTGAACTTTTCCACAATTTTTCACATTACACCTACAAACGTAAATTGGGATTTTATGTGATATAACAACACAAAGTAGTAAGTATTTGTAAAGTGTAAATGAAAGTAGTGTAAAGCAGTCTACCCATGAAGCTAAGTAGGAGAATGTTCGTTGTTTGATTGTTGAGCAATCACATAGAAGACATCGAGCTCAGCCTACATTTTTCTGGTGACTTGGTGGAACACCATTACTAACTGTTGAAATAGTACTGATATTATAATTACTTTGTACTTTTACTTTACTTCTGGAATAATTATACAGGAATAGGGCTTTTTTGGAGTGGGTGTCTGTCTGTAGTTACTGCGTATGTAATATAAAGTTTGCTCTAGAAGTGAATCAATGTAGGGAGCGAGCTGCAACACTACAAGTAAAAGGTCATAATGGCGTAAAATGTACTTTACTATGAACAGAAACCTCAGTTCTGAAAAGAGATGGAAAATTAGAGAAATTAGATAGCATGGCTAACGTTCTGGTCCTATCTAACATTGACGTGTAAGGCAATAAACAGGGGACTGTTGGTGTAGTCTGAACCACAAGAACAAACCACACAGTTTCCAAGTGTCAAAAACTGAGTTTTTCAAGTTTCCATTTCCTTTTAATCAGAGCTCTGACGATGTGATTGGGGCACAGTTGCGACATTTCTATGGTAATTATGTACAAATATCAAATCTTTAAATCATACACTCCATTATGGTGAAGGTCTACGTACAGTCATGAGAAAAACTAAGTACACCCTCTTTTGGTTTTTCACATCAGGATATAAGAAATGAACATCAGGTTCTTTAGAAGGTCTGAAACTCCTGGTAAATACAATCTCAGTTGCAGAACAGCACATTATAAATTACACTGTTATTATCTATGTAATAAAAACTAGTCCAAAATGCTGAAGCAGAGTGTGAAAAATTAAGTACACCTCGTGAATCAACAGCATCATTACTTTGACAACCTCTTCTCAATCCCTATATTCTCCCATGTAAAACAATAACAGCCTATACTCATCTCTGGTGTCTGCGCCATTCCAGTATCAACGGTGCCGAGTGTCACGTGAGTCCTACAGCCAATCAGCAGCTGCTTATGGATTGCTTCACCCTCACTTCACTTCTTTAAGAAGTGAGAACTGCTCTGCTCTCTAACTTTCTCAGGATGTCAGTTTTAGGACTTGTTTCCATTTGCGAGAAACACGTCCGTCTCTCGCATGTGGAAACCAAGCTCTGGCGCCGGCACTTCGGAGCGGAGCGTGCGGCTGCATGTATTGCTATGCGGCCGCACTCTCCGCTCCCAAGTGCCTACACCACAGCTTGGTTTTCACATGCGAGACACGGACGTGTTTCTCGCAAATGGAAGCAAGCCCTTATCCTAAGAAAGTGAGAATGAACCTGCTCATTAATGGCCGCTGATTGGCTCCAGGGCTCAAGTGACATAACAACATCACCCAAGCCCCGGCACCGATATCACGGGAATGGTGCTGCACCAGAGAGGAGTACAAGATGTCATTATTTTACATGGAAGAAAATGGTTATTGAGAAGGGGTCCGAGCAGCGATTCGTTCCTAGAGGTTTGTGGGCATTTGTTTATGGACAGGTCTCCTATAGTCCCACACATTTCAAGTGGGTTGAAGACTGGACTTTGACTGGGCCATTGCAAGCATCTTCAATCTTTTCTTTTCTCAGCCATTTAGTTGAAGATTTGCTTTTGTGCTTGTTTAGTCTTTTCTAATTTTACTGTCATGAACGTGAATATTTCACATATTAACTGAGGCCTTTAGAGTTTGATCTTGAGGTTTTTGCAGTTTCTCAGAGCATTACACGATCTGAACTTGGTGTGAATTTTCTGGGACTTCCACTCTTGAGAAGATCATTGGCTATCTTGAATGTTTCCCATTTGTGAATAATCTTTCTCAGTGTAGAATGATGGACTCCAAATAGTTTGGAAATCACCTTATTATCCTTCTCAGAATGATGGGCAGCAACAATTGCTTCTCCAAGTTCATTGCTGATGTCTTTCCTCCTTAGGTTATGTGCATATGACATCTTTTTCAGGCGGATTCCACATTGGAAACTGCCTGAAAACCTATCAGAAACCACTAGAAAGCATGAACATATGCACTTCTATGAAAAATTAAAGTGCTGTGCATGTGTTCAGGCTTTTGAACATATTTTAAAGGCAACAGATCATGTGCAAATAACACTAGTATGGGGCTAATTTGCAGCTTAATTACATTCTGAACTTGCCCGACACTCGTACTTAGAACCCTGGCAGGGATTAGCCCTATGAAATTCTGACTGCAATAATATTTTGTAAGGGTGTAACTCTGTAAGGGATTTACAGCTTTTTATTAGGAAAATTAGCCTCCTATCATTATAGAGATTAAGAAATGAACAGCATAAAATGTAGGATAAAAAATGACATGCTGTTATATGGTAGTCATTATTGTTAAATTATTTCCTGCCCCACAAAAGTGGAAAATAAAGTGTGGCAAAAATAATTGGAAATGATTTCCTGTCCAGAACATACAACACTCCTAGTAAAAAAAACCTAAAACTACCTTCCTTCACAATCACCTGATTTCAAAACACCGACTGTATATACTGTACATGAATGTGCTCAATTCAATGTCAGTAAGCTGTAGTAACAAGTTTGGGGATAAGGCAGGTGAAGAACATCCTAAATTTTCTTTTTTTTCTAATCACATACATAAAAAAGAATATTCATAGGTTCTGTAATCTATTTTTTTCATCAATTTATTTTGTTTAAATAAAATAATATAACTTTATAAAAAATATATAAAAAATGGATCAAAAATTTATAGACGCAAAACACCAACATCGTATCACCATCTCATCCCTCAAAAACACTCCGCCTTTTTCTTCTCCTTCTTCTTTAATGCAATTATTGCTTTTAGAAGTTGATGTTCTATTTTTAACATTTTATCCTCTTTAAATAGTCTTACATTGGTAATTGACATTAGGCAGAAGAACAAGAAGTCATATGAGGTAGGTCACAGCCGTCCTTCTATGTACTGATGAAGTCCAACTGACGAAGACCAATTTGTTAGACTATTATACTATACTGTATATATATTCTGTACTTTTATGTGACAATTTAATGTACCACAGTAATGGTTCAATGAAAGCGGGATTGCTTCTGAGATTGAGTTAGCTTAATATACTGTGCAGTGAAAGGGCCCTGCAAACATCACTATTAATCTTGATAACAATCTTGCAATTGTTACCATCCACCTCTTGTGTCTCCCCTTTTCCTCATAGATTGTAAGCTTGCGAGCAGCAGGGCCCTCATTCCTCCTGGTATCTGTTTTGAACTGTGATTTCTGTTATGCTGTAATGTCTGTTGTCTGTATAAGTCCCCTCTATAAGTTGTAAAGCGCTGCGGAATATGTTGGCGCTATATAAATAAAATTATTATTATTATTATTATTATTATCTTGAAGGATCATTGTTTCTTCATTGTGGGTCCTGAATCCTGTTGGTGAAATTTTCTATAACCATATGGAATTCCAAAATTTCAGGAATGGCGAGAATATTTTTTTGCATTCACATTCTTAATACATTGTCAGAATGGGGTGACAAGTGCCAACCAGTAACCAACTCCAGGACCCCACTTTTCATCTACATGCAAATGTGACACTATCCTCAATCACAAATTTATATAGTAATGATCCGGGTAGATTGTTAAATGAATAAGATGCCGCCTTTGTACATAGTGATTCAAGTATATTGTGCCAAGTACTGCTCATATAAAAGGGTGGTGGCCCACTCCTGACAGGGGCCCACCAGAGGATTTTCCTGTTCTCCTGTAGACTAGTCCAAGCCTGATTAAAGTTTTTGGTTTTGATGCATGCCTTCAAAAATTGTCCATAAGGAGAATTGTCCATGTGAATTAATTTTAGTAGTAACCATGTGAAAGTCATTTAATTGGTCATACACTCTAAGGGCGGCCATATCGCACTTGCCACCTGTCCAGGCGCGCCAGGGTACAGTAGGTAAGGAGCCATTGTCACTGACAGCTTTGGATTACATGTGAGGTGCTCGGCTAGTGCTTGGTGCTGAGCTACCAAACACCATTAGACCCATATACTGTTCTTGTAAAGGGGCCACTAATCTGGAGCCTTTATAGCCCCATGCTACTGCTTGACCCACTTCTTTACTGATGTTACTCCACTGATGTTACCAAAGATCTCTTCACCTCAATGAGTGTCCAATCAGTAAAGTATCACACAGCACTGAGCGAAGACTCCTCTGATGACTTGGCCTTGGCTAAACTGGCTGTGGAAGAAGCAGCAGCTTTGTCATCCGGATTTCTTATCGCAAAATAATCAAAGGACTCATAAAGCGATGACTCAGCCTAAAATATAAAAGAAAACACTCAGCAGACTTAGTAATAACAGTATTACCTAAATATCTATAATATAACGCTGGGAGCGTCACTCTGTGTGAAACCTTTATAGATTGTGCAAGCGCGACGCTCCTAGCATTAGATTATAGCCACAGTGTCCGTATTAAAGTAAAAATGGGGCGGGAAAGCGCCGACTGTGCTGGCGCCGAATTATTTGTCACAATCCCGCCCATATTACTTAGTTTCCACCCCCACAGTGTCTCCACGCCCCCTGATTCCGGCCCATAAATGTCCCCCAGCTCCCGGAATCGGCGCCTGCGCAGTCCGTGCTTTCCGGCGCCATTTTCTTGAATACACACTGCAGAGTGTCTTCAACAAAATGGCGCCGGAAAGCGCGAACTGCGCAGGCGCCGATTCTGGGAGCAGGGGGACATTTATAGGCTGGAATCGGGGCGTGGTGACGTGGCAGTTCATGCCACAGCAAATACTTACTTATGCCCCCTGATTCCGGCGCATAAATGTCCCCCCGCTCCCGGAATCGGCGCCTGTGCAGTCCATGCTTTCCGGCGCCATTTTCTTGAATACATACTGCAGCGTGTCTTCAAGAAAATGGCGCCGGAAAGCATGAACTGCGCAGGCGCCGATTCTGGGAGTGGGACGACATTTATAGGCCGGAATCAGGGGGCGTGGTGACACGGTGGACACGATCCCGCCCTCTCATGACGTTGTGGCAGTTCATGCCACAGCTATGCCACAGCTATTACATATACCTGAAGACACACTGCAGAGCGGACTGAGTAGGCACCAATTACTGTGTCACAATCCTGCCCTCTCATGATGTTGTGGCATTTCCGCCCACATCAATGATTTCGTCACAGATATCAGGAGCATATGTAAGGATATCTATAAAATACAATACCTCAGCAAAGCTACCAAGTAACTTTCAAAGGAGTATATGTGGAGCAAGGCAGCCACTTTCAACTCAATACCGCCACAGTGTCTGTTACCACTCACACAGTACAGACACACTCAGCCTGCACTCACACAGTACAGCCGCACTCACGCAGTACAGCCACGTTCACCCTGCACTCATGCAGTACAGCCACACTCACCCTGCACTCACACAGTACAGCCACACTCACCCTGCACTCACACAGTACAGCCACACTCACCCTGCACTCACGCAGTACAGCCACGCTCACCCTGCGCTCATGCAGTACAGCCACACTCACCCTGCACTCAGACAGTACAGCCACACTCAGCCTGCACTCACAGTACAGCCACACTCAGCCTGCACTCACACAGTACAGCCACACTCAGCCTGCACTCACACAGTACAGCCGCACTCACACAGTACAGCCACACTCACCCTGCACTCACACAGTACAGCCACGCTCACCCTGCACTCACACAGTACAGCCGCACTCACCCTGCACTCACACAGTACAGCCGCACTCACCCTGCACTCACACAGTACAGCCGCACTCACCCTGCACTCATGCAGTACAGCCACACTCACCCTGCACTCACCCAGTACAGCTGCACTCACACAGTACAGCCACGCTCACCCTGCACTCATGCAGTACAGCCACGCTCAGCCGCACTCATGCAGTACAGCCACACTCAGCCTGCACTCACACAGTACAGCCGCACTCACACAGTACAGCCACACTCACCCTGCACTCATGCAGTACAGCCACACTCACCCTGCACTCATGCAGTACAGCCACACTCACCCTGCACTCACCCAGTACAGCTGCACTCACACAGTACAGCCACGCTCACCCTGCACTCATGCAGTACAGCCACGCTCAGCCGCACTCATGCAGTACAGCCACACTCAGCCTGCACTCACACAGTACAGCCGCACTCACACAGTACAGCCACACTCACCCTGCACTCATGCAGTACAGCCACACTCACCCTGCACTCACCCAGTACAGCTACACTCACCCTGCACTCACACAGTACAGCCACACTCAGCCTGCACTCACACAGTACAGCCGCACTCACAGTACAGCCACACTCACCCTGCACTCATGCAGTACAGCCACACTCACCCTGCACTCACCCAGTACAGCTACACTCACCCTGCACTCACACAGTACAGCCACACTCACCCTGCACTCACACAGTACAGCCACACTCACCCTGCACTCACACAGTAGAGTGTAGAGCCACGCTCACCCTGCACTCACACAGTACAGCCACACTCAGCCTGCACTCACACAGTACAGCCGCACTCACACAGTACAGCCATACTCACACAGTACAGCCACACTCACCCTGCACTCATGCAGTACAGCCACACTCACCCTGCACTCATGCAGTACAGCCACACTCACCCTGCACTCATGCAGTACAGCTACACTCACCCTGCACTCATGCAGTACAGCCACACTCACCCTGCACTCACCCAGTACAGCTACACTCACCCTGCACTCATGCAGTACAGCCACGCTCACCCTGCACTCATGCAGTACAGCCACGCTCACCCTGCACTCACGCAGTACAGCCACGCTCAGCCGCACTCACGCAGTACAGCCACACTCAGCCTGCACTCACACAGTACAGCTACACTCACCCTGCACTCACACAGTACAGTCACACTCAGCCTGCACTCACACAGTACAGCCGCACTCACACAGTACAGCCATACTCACACAGTATAGCCACGCTCACCCTGCACTCACACAGTACAGCCACACTCACCCTGCACTCATGCAGTACAGCCACACTCACCCTGCACTCACCCAGTACAGCTACACTCACACAGTACAGCCACGCTCACTGTTGTGAAATTGGATTTTGGGCTCCCCCGGTGGCCACTGGTGGAATTGAACTGGTGTGCATCATCCTCTCTGTTCACCTGTTTCCATCAGGATGTGGGAGTCGCTATTTAGCCTTGCTCCTCTGTCACTTCCATGCCGGTCAACATTGTAATCAGAAGCCTTTCTGTGCATGTTCCTGCTCCTAGACAACTCCCAGCTAAGTTGGACTTTAGTCCTTGTTTGTTTTTGCATTTTGTTCCAGTTCACAGCTGTAATTTCGTTTCTGTGTCTGGAAAGCTCTTGTGATCTGAAATTGCCACTCTGATGTTATGAGTTAATACTAGAGTCTTAAAGTAATTTCAGGATGGTGTTTTGATAGGGTTTTCAGCTGACCATGAAAGTGCCCTTTCTGTCTTCCTGCTATCTAGTAAGCGGACCTCAATTTTGCTAAACCTATTTTCATACTACGTTTGTCATTTCATCTAAAATCACCGCCAATATTTGTGGGGGCCTCTGTCTGCCTTTCGGGGAAATTTCTCTAGAGGTGAGCCAGGACTATATTTTCCTCTGCCAGGATTAGTTAGTCCTCCGGCCGGCGCTGGGCGTCTAGGGATAAAACGCAGGCTACGCTACCCGGCTACTGTTAGTTGTGCGGCAGGTTTAGTTCATGGTCAGTTTAGTTTCCATCCTTCCAAGAGCTAGTTCTTATGTTTGCTGGGCTATGTTCTCTTGCCATTGAGAACCATAACAGTTTGACCGGCCCCAAAGGGTTAAATTAATTGACAGAGAAAGGAGAGAAAAGAGAAGTCTGCTGAAGATTTTTTTTTTTTTTTTTTTTTCCTTCAGTTCTGAGTGTGCTTGTAATTGAATCTCTTGCAAGTCTGCCTATATTGCAGCCTTTCTCTCTCTCTCTCCTTCTAATCCTGGAATGGCTCTGTGTTCACCTGTTTAAAATGGATATTCAGAGTTTAGCTGCAGGTTTGAATAATCTCACCACGAAAGTTCAAAATTTACAAGATTTTGTTGTTCATGTTCCTATATCTGAACCTAGAATTCCTTTGCCTGAATTTTTCTCGGGGAATAGATCTTGCTTTCAAAATTTCAAAAATAATTGCAAGTTGTTTTTGTCCCTGAAATCTCGCTCTGCTGGAGATCCTGCTCAGCAGGTCAGGATTGTGATTTCCTTGCTCCGGGGCGACCCTCAGGATTGGGCTTTTGCATTGGCTCCAGGGGATCCTGCGTTGCTCAATGTGGATGCGTTTTTTCTGGCCTTGGGGTTGCTTTATGAGGAACCTCAGTTAGAACTTCAGGCGGAAAAGGCCTTGATGTCCCTATCTCAGGGGCAAGACGAAGCTGAAATATACTGCCAGAAATTCCGTAAATGGGCTGTGCTTACTCAGTGGAATGAGTGCGCCCTGGCGGCGAATTTCAGAGAGGGTCTCTCTGATGCCATTAAGGATGTTATGGTGGGGTTCCCTGTGCCTGCGGGTCTGAATGAGTCCATGACAATGGCTATCCAGATCGATAGGCGTCTGCGGGAGCGCAAACCTGTGCACCATTTGGCGGTGTCTACTGAGAAGACGCCAGAGAATATGCAATGTGATAGAATTCTGTCCAGAAGTGAACGGCAGAATTTTAGACGAAAAAATGGGTTGTGCTTCTATTGCGGTGATTCAACTCATGTTATATCAGCATGCTCTAAGCGTACTAAGAAGCTTGATAAGTCTGTTTCAATTGGCACTTTACAGTCTAAGTTTATTCTATCTGTGACCCTGATTTGTTCTTTATCATCTATTACCGCGGATGCCTATGTCGACTCTGGCGCCGCTTTGAGTCTTATGGATTGGTCCTTTGCCAAACGCTGTGGGTATGATTTGGAGCCTCTTGAAACTCCTATACCCCTGAAGGGGATTGACTCCACCCCATTGGCTAGCAATAAACCACAATACTGGACACAAGTAACTATGCGGATTAATCCGGATCACCAGGAGATTATTCGCTTTCTTGTGCTGTATAACCTACATGATGTGTTGGTGCTTGGATTGCCATGGCTGCAATCTCATAACCCAGTCCTTGACTGGAAAGCTATGTCTGTGTTAAGCTGGGGATGTAAGGGGACGCATGGGGACGTACCTGTGGTTTCCATTTCATCATCTATTCCCTCTGAGATTCCTGAATTCTTGACTGAATATCGTGACGTTTTTGAAGAACCTAAGCTTGGTTCATTACCTCCGCACCGGGAGTGCGATTGTGCCATAGATTTGATTCCGGGTAGTAAATACCCTAAGGGTCGTTTATTTAATCTGTCTGTGCCTGAACATGCTGCTATGCGAGAATATATAAAGGAGTCCTTGGAAAAGGGACATATTCGTCCTTCGTCATCTCCCTTAGGAGCCGGTTTTTTCTTTGTGGCTAAGAAAGATGGCTCTTTGAGGCCGTGCATTGATTATCGGCTTTTGAATAAAATCACGGTTAAATATCAATATCCGTTGCCACTGCTGACTGATTTGTTTGCTCGCATAAAGGGGGCCAAGTGGTTCTCTAAGATAGATCTCCGTGGGGCGTATAATTTGGTGCGAATTAAGCAGGGGGATGAGTGGAAAACCGCATTTAATACGCCCGAGGGCCACTTTGAGTATTTGGTGATGCCTTCTGGTCTTTCAAATGCCCCTTCAGTCTTTCAGTCCTTTATGCATGACATTTTCCGTGATTATTTGGATAAATTTATGATTGTGTATCTGGATGATATTTTGATTTTTTCGGATGACTGGGACTCTCATGTCCAGCAGGTCAGGAGGGTTTTTCAGGTTTTGCGGTCTAATTCCTTGTGTGTGAAGGGTTCTAAGTGCGTTTTTGGGGTTCAAAAGATTTCCTTTTTGGGATATATTTTTTCCCCCTCTTCCATCGAGATGGATCCTGTCAAGGTTCAGGCTATTTGTGATTGGACGCAACCCTCTTCTCTTAAGAGTCTTCAGAAATTTTTGGGCTTTGCTAACTTTTATCGTCGATTTATTGCTGGTTTTTCTGATGTTGTTAAACCATTGACTGATTTGACTAAGAAGGGTGCTGATGTTGCTGATTGGTCCCCTGCTGCTGTGGAGGCCTTTCGGGAGCTTAAGCGCCGCTTTTCTTCCGCCCCTGTGTTGCGTCAGCCTGATGTTGCTCTTCCTTTTCAGGTTGAGGTCGACGCTTCTGAAATCGGAGCTGGGGCGGTTTTGTCGCAGAGAAGTTCCGATTGCTCCGTGATGAGACCTTGTGCTTTTTTCTCGCGTAAATTTTCGCCCGCCGAGCGGAATTATGATGTTGGGAATCGGGAGCTTTTGGCCATGAAGTGGGCTTTTGAGGAGTGGCGTCATTGGCTTGAGGGGGCTAGACATCAGGTGGTGGTATTGACTGACCACAAAAATCTAATTTATCTTGAGTCCGCCAGACGCCTGAATCCTAGACAGGCGCGCTGGTCGTTGTTTTTCTCTCGGTTTAATTTTGTGGTGTCCTACCTGCCGGGTTCTAAGAATGTTAAGGCGGATGCCCTTTCTAGGAGTTTTGAGCCTGACTCCCCTGGTAATTCTGAACCTACAGGTGTCCTTAAGGATGGAGTGATATTGTCTGCCGTTTCTCCAGACCTGCGGCGGGCCTTGCAGGAGTTTCAGGCGGATAGACCTGATCGTTGCCCACCTGGTAGACTGTTTGTTCCTGATGATTGGACCAGTAAAGTCATTTCTGAGGTTCATTCTTCTGCGTTGGCAGGTCATCCTGGAATCTTTGGTACCAGGGATTTGGTGGCAAGGTCCTTCTGGTGGCCTTCCCTGTCTCGAGATGTGCGAGGCTTTGTGCAGTCTTGTGACGTTTGTGCTCGGGCCAAGCCTTGTTGTTCTCGGGCTAGTGGATTGTTGTTGCCCTTGCCTATCCCGAAGAGGCCCTGGACGCACATCTCGATGGATTTTATTTCGGATCTTCCTGTTTCTCAGAAGATGTCTGTCATCTGGGTGGTGTGTGATCGTTTCTCTAAGATGGTCCATTTGGTTCCCCTGCCTAAGTTGCCTTCTTCTTCCGAGTTGGTTCCTCTGTTTTTTCAAAATGTGGTCCGTTTGCATGGTATTCCGGAGAATATCGTTTCTGACAGAGGTACCCAATTCGTGTCTAGATTTTGGCGAGCATTCTGTGCTAGGATGGGCATAGATTTGTCTTTCTCGTCTGCTTTCCATCCTCAGACTAATGGCCAGACCGAGCGGACGAATCAGACCTTGGAGACATATTTGAGGTGTTTTGTGTCTGCAGATCAGGATGATTGGGTTGCTTTTTTGCCTTTAGCGGAGTTTGCCCTCAATAATCGGGCCAGCTCTGCCACCTTGGTGTCTCCCTTTTTCTGTAATTCGGGGTTTCATCCTCGATTTTCTTCTGGTCAGGTGGAATCTTCGGATTGTCCTGGAGTGGATGCTGTGGTGGAGAGGTTGCATCAGATTTGGGGGCAGGTAGTGGACAATTTGAAGTTGTCCCAGGAGAAGACTCAGCTTTTTTCCAACCGCCGGCGTCGGGTTGGTCCTCGGCTTTGTGTTGGGGACTTGGTGTGGTTGTCTTCTCGTTTTGTCCCTATGAGGGTTTCTTCTCCCAAGTTTAAGCCTCGGTTCATCGGCCCGTACAAGATATTGGAGATTCTTAACCCTGTGTCCTTCCGTTTGGACCTCCCTGCATCTTTTTCTATTCATAATGTTTTTCATCGGTCATTATTGCGCAGGTATGAGGTACCGGTTGTGCCTTCCGTTGAGCCTCCTGCTCCGGTGTTGGTTGAGGGCGAGTTGGAGTACGTTGTGGAAAAAATCTTGGACTCCCGTGTTTCCAGACGGAAACTCCAGTATCTGGTCAAATGGAAGGGATATGGTCAGGAGGATAATTCTTGGGTGACTGCCTCTGATGTTCATGCCTCCGATTTGGTCCGTGCCTTTCATAGGGCTCATCCTGATCGCCCTGGTGGTTCTGGTGAGGGTTCGGTGCCCCCTCCTTGAGGGGGGGGTACTGTTGTGAAATTGGATTTTGGGCTCCCCCGGTGGCCACTGGTGGAATTGAACTGGTGTGCATCATCCTCTCTGTTCACCTGTTTCCATCAGGATGTGGGAGTCGCTATTTAGCCTTGCTCCTCTGTCACTTCCATGCCGGTCAACATTGTAATCAGAAGCCTTTCTGTGCATGTTCCTGCTGCTAGACAACTCCCAGCTAAGTTGGACTTTAGTCCTTGTTTGTTTTTGCATTTTGTTCCAGTTCACAGCTGTAGTTTCGTTTCTGTGTCTGGAAAGCTCTTGTGATCTGAAATTGCCACTCTGATGTTATGAGTTAATACTAGAGTCTTAAAGTAATTTCAGGATGGTGTTTTGATAGGGTTTTCAGCTGACCATGAAAGTGCCCTTTCTGTCTTCCTGCTATCTAGTAAGCGGACCTCAATTTTGCTAAACCTATTTTCATACTACGTTTGTCATTTCATCTAAAATCACCGCCAATATTTGTGGGGGCCTCTGTCTGCCTTTCGGGGAAATTTCTCTAGAGGTGAGCCAGGACTATATTTTCCTCTGCCAGGATTAGTTAGTCCTCCGGCCGGCGCTGGGCGTCTAGGGATAAAACGCAGGCTACGCTACCCGGCTACTGTTAGTTGTGCGGCAGGTTTAGTTCATGGTCAGTTTAGTTTCCATCCTTCCAAGAGCTAGTTCTTATGTTTGCTGGGCTATGTTCTCTTGCCATTGAGAACCATAACAGTGATCACAAGAGCTTTCCAGACACAGAAACGAAACTACAGCTGTGAACTGGAACAAAATGCAAAAACAAACAAGGACTAAAGTCCAACTTAGCTGGGAGTTGTCTAGCAGCAGGAACATGCACAGAAAGGCTTCTGATTACAATGTTGACCGGCATGGAAGTGACAGAGGAGCAAGGCTAAATAGCGACTCCCACATCCTGATGGAAACAGGTGAACAGAGAGGATGATGCACACCAGTTCAATTCCACCAGTGGCCACCGGGGGAGCCCAAAATCCAATTTCACAACAGCTCACCCTGCACTCACGCAGTACAGCCACGCTCACCCTGCACTCACGCAGTACCGCCACACTCAGCCTGCACTCACACAGTATAGCCACGCTCAGCCACACTCAAGCAGTATAGCCGCGCTCAGTATAGCCGCACTCAGGTAGTTTAGCCACACTCAGGCAGTATAGCCGCGCTCAGTATAGCCGCACTCAGGCAGTAGAGCCGCACTCAGTACAGCCACACTCAGGCAGTAGAGCCGCACTCAGGCAGCAGAGCCGGAGAGAGAGAGATGGGAGCAGCATATGACAGAATGGGTGCGCAGAATGGGTGCAGCACATTACAGAATGGGGGCGCAGGATGGGAGCAGCACATTACAGAATGGTTGCGCAGGATGGGAGCAGCACATTACAGAATGGGGGTGCAGGATGAAAGCAGCACATTACAGAATGGGGGCGCAGGATGGGAGCAGCACATGACAGGATGGGGCGCAGGATGGGAGCAGCACATGACAGGATGGGGATGCAGGATGGAAGCAGCACATGATAGGATGGGGTGCAGGATAGGAGAAGCACATGACAGGATGGGGCGCAGGATGGAAGCAGCACATGACAGGATGGGGCGCAGGATGGGAGCACATGACAGGATGGGGGCGCAGGATGGGAGCAGCACATGACAGGATGGGGGCGCAGGATGGGAGCACATGACAGGATGGGGGTGCAGGATGGGGAGCAAGATGGGAGCAGCACATACCAGGATGGAGACCATATACCAATATAAAAGCTCGCCACCCGGGCTTGGAAGGGGTTCAATAGCTAGTTATAATATAGTCAGGTGATGATTTTTTGATGGACTTATATTTTAAAATCAAACTGACTTCCAAAATTAATTTTCTTTTTTTGGCTCAGTTTTGCCTTTTGGTCAGGCTTCCTTTTTCCACAGACTATAACGCTATGAACTGCAGGTCACGGTTGGATTGTCCCACCACAGGACCAGAGAATCATCTAGTGGGACTTAGCTATGACAGAAAAATGATCCAGCAGAAGACAACCCCATTTGAGGTAATTTTGGAGCAATCGCTTGTCAATAGGGTTTACAGTATTTCTTATGTCTTGTGTGTGCGATGATGGTACCGAAGATTACATGCACGTAAAAGTGGACATGCACATGTTCTGTGTAGATTGAGGTTGGACTTTGTAATTAATAATTCCCTTGGTTGAACAAGTTGGTCAAAAGAAGAACCCAGAAGTAATGAGCGTTGCAGGCCTCCTCTCCAGTGGTAGTAGATTGCTGACCTGTCCAGTGAGCCGGTGTCCTACAAATCGATTCCTCTATTTTTTTTTATTTTTTTTTCAACTATCCTCTAGTGCAGCGTTCGCCAACTCCGGTCCTCAAGAGCCACCAACAGGTCATGTTTTCAGGATTTCCTTAGTATTGCCCAGGTAATAATTGCATCACCTGGACAGGCAAGAATCACCTGCATCACCTGTGCAATACAAAGGAAATCCTGAAAACATGACCTGTTGGTGATCCTTGAGGACCGGAGTTGGGGAACACTGCTTTAGTGTATAAATGCATGATTGGTGAAGGTCTGATACTTGAGACCCCCATCTACTCACAGTATGAGTAGAGCAGTAGTGTGCATGTGTGACCATCATTGCATTCACTTCTAAGGGTCTATGGAATTGATAGAGCTCCTATAGACAGTAAGAGGAGCAGTGGTCCTACATGTACACTGTCGCTCCACTCCCAGCAGTTGTACACCCACGAATCGATTATACATTTACCAGTTATCTAGTGGAGGGTGAAGTCACATTGCGCTTTTCTCCATGTTGATGGGTCTTGCCTAGGCTTGCATCCCAACCCTCCTGCAAAACGGGATTCGGACAGATGGGGCCATAGACTATAATGGTGCCAACAGAGCGAATGTGCGCACATATGTACATTGTTTCCGTACGTATATGCCTACAGGAGGCAGACATCGACATGCAGTCTCCTACGTCTGAATGTCCGCCTCCAGTAGGTGTATAAACGTGGAGAAAGGTACAATGTGAAAACACCCTAAGTATAGAGGATTTTTTTCCCACTGACAACTGTAACTTCCATTGATATCATGTACTATATAAAGATTAATGTTTCCAGATTTCTACTATGATCCCCTAAAAGTCATCAAGCACAACAAATGAATAAAAATATTCAAAAATGTGTGCAGATAAAGTAACACTGAAAGCAATGCCAATACCAATATCCTTCCAAAATTACCCCAACATATACAACTTAAAATTAATTATACTAAATTGTGAGCCCACTTTAATAAAAAAATAATCTTACACATTTATGGAACTTTTTAACATTTTACCTAAAATAAAACTATAAAAAAAACTATAATAATGGTATAAAATTAATCATATACAGTATATATCACAGGAAAGTCCCTTAAAAGTTTTAATCACTTTAATCATTAAAAGTGAACCTACCAGGATTTTTTTGCTATTAAAGCTAGAGGAATATTGGTATAATTCGTGGTGTAACAATAAATATGATACCTATCTTGTAATAATCCGATGTGGCAGAGCTGCGAAATCGAGCTTTGAAGTCACATGCAAATTAGCCTAGAAGTGCATTGGGGGCGTGTCAGTGTATTCAGAGTCCAGGCAAATTTGCATGTAGCTTCAAAGCTCAATTTCTCAGCTATGGAGCATCGAATTACTACAAGACATGTATCATTTTTATTGTTGTACTAGGACCAATACAGCCGTACCATAAGTTTTAGTAGTAAAATCGTTCTGATAGGTTCCCTTTAAGGGCTGTAAACATAAACTGACAAAAAAAAATTGGAAACTCTAATAATTACCCATTGGACAGAGTGTCCTGAACTGTCTTCTTCTTCACTTTCAGCTGCATTTTGATGCATTTGGTTAAGCTCCACATGTTCCTGTCTTCTTCTCTGTGGGATTTTCTTAGCTTCAAATATAAATAGTATGTAATATTGAGTAACCATGTTAAGTCAAGATTAAAGGAACATACGTGGCACTCTGTGGTAATGTAAATAGTGCATTTATATTGATTTTAAGAGCTGAGCTCGGGGTGATCAATTAGGCTGTGTTCACAAGTTGTGTTTTTTTTTTGTTTTTTTTTATTTTTGCATTTCTTATGCAATTTTTCAGCCGCATTTAACAATACCAGCAAAATCTATGAGATTTCATAAATTTCATGTTTTTTTGTCCTCATCGTGTTGTGCAAAATCTTGGGTTTTGCAGAATGGAGCATGTCACTTCTTTCAGCGTTTTTTCAGTGTATGTCGCCCATTGAACGCAATGGGTGGTGCAAAAAACATTGAAAAATGCAGCTATCAGTTTTTGCTGCATTTTGGTGCCAAAACCTGATGAAGTAGAATCAGATTTTTTTTATGCACTAAACTTTATCAACACGCACAGGAGACAAAATGCAGGAAAAAAACGCACCAAAAGCACTGAAAAAAACTCAGCGAAAAACGCAACAAAAACTAAGCAAAACTTGCTTTTATGCCTGTGGAAAAAAAAATGCATCAAAAACACAGTACGTGAACATAGTCTTATTCTATAATTTTAACCAAGGACAATGGCTGCAAACCAATTAAGGCAACCCAGCAGGCAGAGGAAATAACACTGATAAACAATACTGTACAGTTATTTAAAAAAAAAATCATTTTTTAGCAAAAAAATATTTTCGGCTACCATATTGGATTGGGTTGCCAAAATGGGAATACACCTTTAGGAGGGCATTTCAATCTCGGCATAAAAAAGTATTAGCATTGTATAATAAAAAACTTTGGGTAAAAAGTGGGTAAAAAAAATCTGTACTAGAAATATAGTAGATGGATTGTTAGTTGAGATGAGGATTTTTATTTGTTCTGCTCTGGTCTGGCATCCAGTCCTGTCCTCCATGGCAGCCAATCTTCACTTCTGCACCCAGCAGCAGGCTCCGACTGTACCACCTGGAATCAGGTGAATCCCCCAGAAGCCCCTTTACCGAAATTGGGTCCTCACCTCCTAAATATGAGTTGTAGTTGGCACAATACACTTGGTTCTCTATATACAGACAATGGCAGCATCTCATCATTTATTTAATGAATTACTTAGCTTATTATAATATAGAAGCAGAGGTAAATTTGTGATCGGGGGTAATGTAATGTTTGCATGTAAGTGAACAGTGAGCCCCCAGAGTCAATATTAGTGGTTGGCCCTTCGCACTCCATTTCGACACTGCCTAGCATCCTTAGCCCAACTTTCTGAGCACCTCTGACACTTATTTGGCTTGTAAGACATGATGGCGCAACACAAGTTAATACATCGTGTGAACCCTAGTAAGTGCCAAAGGTTCCACAGGATTCCGGGAAGAGGACTCCAGGAGCAGAAATGAAGGTATACTGCCATGGAGGATTGAACTGAAAGCCAGAACAGGAAACTGCAAATTTAACTGCTCGTTATCGTTAGGTAACACAGTTAGATCAAGGTCACAAATTTAGAATTCTGTCAGGATTAAGGCACAGGCTTCTCATGACATCTGACAGCATATAGAAGTAAAAAACCAGCAGTGAAAATTGAACATTTTGGGGGGGTGACCCTCCTGATTTATTAAGATGTACATGCCTCTTAATGAATCAGATGAAGCGCGGACTGGCGTGTGTCGCTATGTGCTCCTCACCACACATCTTACTCCACTAGGTGCTGGAGTGGCTTAGCGAATGCCACCACTCTCTATGAACTTAAAGAGCGAGGGTCGCAACACCCCATCACTCCCCCATCCTGCCCAAGCTCCACCCACTTTTTCATAGTTGATGGGATCATGGCGTAAAAATGTCAAAGGTTGCATTTTTTTTATGCAAACAAGATGTTGTGGAAGAAAATGTGATTTTTCAAAAGTGTTGATGAATCGACCTCTTTGGCTTTTTTGAGGTTTGCTTCTCCTGCCACATGGTCATGGTCACTCAGGTCCATCTGCTTACATTTCATTAATATTTTTTTCAATATGTTCAAAAACAAGGAATGCTTTAAAGATACAATGACCAGGACTGATGGAGGAATTAGCTAGCTTCTTCTCCTATGTATTTAAAAAATTGCTAGGAAATAGCTAGCTTTTTCTGGGACAGAATAGGAAATAGCTAGCTTCTTCTAGGATGAAATAGGAGATAGCTATCTTCTTCTGGGATAGAATAGGAAATAGCTATCTTCTAGGATAGAATAGGAAATAACTAGCTTCTTCTAGGATAGAATAGGAAATAGCTAGCTTCTAGGATAGAATAGGAAATAGCTAGCTTCTTCTGGGATAGAATAGGAAATAGCTAGCTTCTTCTAGGATAGAATAGGAAATAGCTAGCTTCTTCTGGGATAGAATAGGAAATAGCTAGCTTCTTCTGGGATAGAATAGGAAATAGCTATCTTCTAGGATAGAATAGGAAATAACTAGCTTCTTCTGGGATAGAATAGGAAATAGCTATCTTCTAGGATAGAATAGGAAATAACTAGCTTCTTCTAGGATAGAATAGGAAATAGCTAGCTTCTTCTAGGATAGAATAGGAAATAGCTAGCTTCTTCTGGGATAGAATAGGAAATAGCGTCTTCTGTTGTGAATTCTGTTCTTGGGTTCCCTCCGGTGGTTGTTGGTGGTATTGCAGCTGTCCCTGGCTTGCAATCCTGGTCAGGTGTCCCTGATGATTGCAGGCCTGACTGGGGTATTTAGGGCTGCTGGATTCATTAGTCAGTGCCAGTTGTCCATTGTTCTTGGAGGGATTGCTTCTCTCTCTGGTTCCTCATGCTCTGCTGCCAATTCAGCTAAGATAAGTGTCTGTTTTTTTTGTCTCTGTGCACACATGCTGTGTGCTTGTAATTCAGTGCAATTCATTTTTGTTTTTGTCCAGCTCAGACTTTGTTTGGATTTTTCAGTCATGCTGGATTCTCAGGAGTTGCAGATATACCTGCTATGTCTTTAGTTAGATGTAGTATATTTGTATTTTCTGCTGTGGATATTTTTAGGATTTTAATACTGACCGCTTAGAATTCTGTCCTATCCTTTTCTATTTAGCTAGAAGTGCCTCTTTTGCTAAATTCTGTTTTTCTGCCTGCGTGTGTCTTTCCTCTTATACTCAGTCACTATTTGTGGGGGGCTACCTATTCTTTGGGGCTCAGCTCTGAGGCAAGATAGAATTCCCATTTCCACCTATAGGGGTATTTAGTCCTCCGGCTGTGTCGAGGTGTCTAGGACGGGTCAGGCACACCCCACGGCTACTTCTAGTTGCAGTGTCAGTTTAGGGTTCGCGGTCAGTATAGATACCACTTTGTCATGATCTCTGCAGGCAGAGATCATAGCAAGCCTATAGAGGGACAAGCTCTCGGAAGATGGAACTATACTGACCATGAACTAAGCCTGCCGCGCAACTAGAAATAGCCAGGTAGCATTTCCTATTTATAGCTAGATGCCCAGCTCTGGCCTAAGACCTAAATAGCTAGCAGAGGGAAATATAAGACCTGGCTCACCTCTAGAGAAATATTCCAAAGAAGACAGTAGCCCCCCACATATAATGACGGTGAGTTCAGATGAAACTACAAACGCAGCAGGAAAATAGTCTTAGCAAATTTGAGGTCCGCTTACTAGACAGCAGAAGACAGATAGTATACTTTCATGGTCAGCAGAAAAACACTAACAAAACACCATCCAGAGATTACCTTAAACTCTGGCATTAACTCATAACGCCAGAGTAGCAATCCCTGATCAACGAGAGCTTTCCAGACACAGTAACAAAACTTCAGCTGTGAACTGGAACAAATAGGCAAAACAAAACATGGACAAAAGTCCAACTTAACTAGTAGTTGTCTAGAAGCAGGAACAAGCACTGAGAGGCATCAGATAACATTGTTGACCGGCAAGAAACCACCAGAGAAATGAGCTTAAATAGCGACACCCACTACTGATGGAACCAGGTGAAACAGGAAAGAGGATGACAAGTCCAATTCCAAAAGCGGCCACCGGGGGAGCCCAGAATCCAAATTCACAACAGTACCCCCCCCTCAAGGAGGGGGCACCGAACCCTCACCAGATCCACCAGGGCGACCAGGATGAGCCCTATGGAAGGCACGAACAAGATCAGAAGCATGAACATCAGATGCATTGACCCAAGAATTATCCTCCTGGCCGTAACCCTTCCAGTTGACCAGATACTGGAGTTTCCGTCTGGAAACACGAGAGTCCAAAATTTTCTCCACAACGTACTCCAACTCACCCTCAACCAACACCGGAGCAGGAGGCTCAACTGAAGGTACAACAGGTACCTCATACCTGCGCAATAACGACCGATGAAAAACGTTATGAATGGAAAAGGACGCAGGGAGGTCCAAACGGAAAGAAACAGGATTAAGAATCTCCAATATTCTATAAGGGCCGATGAACCGAGGTTTAAACTTAGGAGAAGAGACCCTCATAGGGACAAAACGAGAAGACAACCACACTAAATCTCCAACACAAAGCCGAGAACCAACACGACGATGACGGTTGGCAAAACGCTGAGTCTTCTCCTGGGACAACTTCAAATTGTCCATAACCTGCCCCCAGATGTGATGCAATCTCTCCACCACCGCATCCACTCCAGGACAATCCGAGGATTCCACCTGACCGGAGGAAAATCGAGGGTGAAACCCCGAATTACAAAAAAACGGGGACACCAAGGTGGAAGAACTGGCCCGATTATTGAGGGCGAACTCTGCCAATGGCAAAAAAGCAACCCAATCATCCTGGTCAGCAGAGACAAAACACCTCAGATATGTCTCAAGGGTCTGATTAGTCCGCTCGGTCTGGCCATTAGTCTGAGGGTGAAAAGCAGATGAAAAAGACAAATCTATGCCCATCCTAGCACAGAATGCCCGCCAAAATCTAGACACAAATTGGGTACCTCTGTCAGAAACAATATTCTCAGGAATACCGTGCAATCGGACAACATTCTGAAAAAACAGAGGAACCAACTCAGAAGAAGAAGGCAACTTGGGCAGAGGAACCAAATGGACCATTTTAGAGAAACGGTCACAGACCACCCAGATGACAGACATCTTCTGGGAAACAGGCAGATCTGAAATAAAATCCATCGAGATGTGTGTCCAAGGCCTCTTAGGAATAGGCAAGGGCAACAGCAGTCCGCTAGCCCGAGAACTACAAGACTTGGCCCGAGCACAAACGTCACATGACTGCACAAAGACTCGCACATCTCGTGACAGGGAAGGCCACCAGAAGGATCTTTGTTGTGAATTTGGATTCTGGGCTCCCCCGGTGGCCGCTTGTGGAATTGGACTTGTCATCCTCTTTCCTGTTTCACCTGGTTCCATCAGTAGTGGGTGTCGCTATTTAAGCTCATTTCTCTGGTGGTTTCTTGCCGGTCAACAATGTTATCTGATGCCTCTCAGTGCTTGTTCCTGCTTCTAGACTACTACTAGATAAGTTGGACTTTTGTCCATGTTTTGTTTTTCCTATTTGTTCCAGTTCACAGCTGAAGTTTTGTTACTGTGTCTGGAAGGCTCTCGTTGATCAGGGATTGCTACTCTGGCGTTATGAGTTAATGCCAGAGTTTAAGGTAATCTCTGGATGGTGTTTTGTTAGTGTTTTTCTGCTGACCATGAAAGTATACTATCTGTCTTCTGCTATCTAGTAAGCGGACCTCAAATTTGCTAAGACTATTTTCCTGCTGCGTTTGTTGTTTCATCTGAACTCACCGTCATTATATGTGGGGGGCTACTGTCTTCTTTGGAATATTTCTCTAGAGGTGAGCCAGGTCTTATATTTCCCTCTGCTAGCTATTTAGGTCTTAGGCCAGAGCTGGGCATCTAGCGATAAAATAGGAAATGCTACCTGGCTATTTCTAGTTGCGCGGCAGGCTTAGTTCATGGTCAGTATAGTTCCATCTTCCGAGAGCTTGTCCCTCTATAGGCTTGCTATGATCTCTGCCTGCAGAGATCATGACAGTTTGACCGGCCAATAAAGTGTTAAAGACCCAGGTTGAGAAAGGAGAGTTATAAGAAGTCTGCTGGAATTTTTTTTTTTTTTTTTTTTTTTTTTCCTCCAGTCTGCCTTGCTGCAGTCTTTTTTCTCTCTCTCCTCCTAATCTCTGTATGGCTCTGTGTGCACCTGACAATAATGGATCTCCAGAGTGTAACTGCGGGTTTGAATAATCTCATCACGAAAGTACAAAATTTACAAGATTTTGTGGTACATGCTCCGGTATCTGAGCCGAGAATTCCTTTGCCGGAGTTCTTCACAGGGAATAGAGCTAGCTTCCAGAATTTCCGAAATAATTGTAAGCTTTATTTGTCCCTGAAGTCTCGTTCAGCTGGAGACCCTGCTCAGCAGGTTAGGATTGTGATTTCCTTGCTCAGGGGTGACCCTCAAGATTGGGCCTTCTCATTGCCAGCAGGGGATCCTGCGTTACGCGATGTGGATGCGTTTTTTCTGGCCTTGGGCTTGCTTTATGAGGAACCTCATTTGGAACTTCAGGCAGAAAAAACTTTGATGGCACTATCTCAGGGGCAAGACGAAGCTGAAGTTTTCTGCCAAAAATTCCGTAAATGGTCTGTGCTTACTCAGTGGAATGAGTGCGCCTTGGCGGCAACTTTCAGAGAAGGTCTCTCTGATGCCGTTAAGGATGTTATGGTGGGGTTCCCTGTGCCTGCAGGTCTGAATGAGTCCATGACAATGGCTATTCAGATTGATAGGCGTCTGCGGGAGCGCAAACCGGTGCACCATCTGGCGGTGTCTATGGAAAAGACGCCAGAAAGTATGCAGTGTGATAGAATTCTGTCCAGGAGCGAGCGACAGAATTTTAGACGGAAGAATGGATTGTGTTTCTATTGTGGGGATTCTACTCATGTTATATCAGCATGCTCTAGGCGTACAAAGAAGCTTGATAAGTCTGTTTCCATTGGCACCATTCAGTCTAAGTTTATTTTGTCTGTAACCCTGATTTGCTCTTTGTCATCTATTGCCACGGACGCCTATGTTGACTCTGGCGCCGCTCTGAGTCTTATGGATTGGTCCTTTGCCAATCGTTGTGGTTTTGATTTAGAGCCTTTGGAGACTCTTATTCCTCTGAAGGGGATTGACTCCACCCCATTGGCTAATAATAAACCACAATACTGGACACAAGTAACCATGCGTATCAATCCGGATCACCAGGAGATTATTCGTTTCCTGGTGCTGTATAATTTACATGACGATTTGGTACTGGGATTGCCATGGTTGCAGTCTCACAACCCAGTCTTGGACTGGAGAGCAATGTCTGTGTTGAGCTGGGGATGTAAGGGTATTCATGGGGACTTACCTTTGGTTTCTATTTCGTCGTCCATTCCCTCTGAAGTCCCTGAGTTCCTCTCTGATTATCAAGACGTCTTTGACGAACCCAAGCTTGGGTCGTTACCTCCGCACCGTGAGTGCGATTGTGCCATAGATTTGATACCGGGTTGTAAATATCCAAAGGGTCGTTTGTTTAATCTGTCTGTGCCGGAACATGCTGCTATGCGGGAATATATAAAGGAGTCTTTGGAAAAGGGACATATTCGTCCATCTTCTTCTCCCTTGGGAGCTGGGTTTTTCTTTGTCTCAAAAAAAGACGGCTCTTTGAGACCATGTATTGATTATCGGCTTCTGAATAAGATCACTGTTAAGTATCAATACCCATTGCCATTGCTTACTGATTTGTTTGCTCGTATAGAGGGTGCTAAGTGGTTCTCTAAAATTGATCTTCGTGGGGCGTATAATTTGGTGCGGATCAGGCAGGGGGATGAGTGGAAGACCGCATTTAATACGCCCGAGGGCCACTTTGAGTATTTGGTCATGCCTTTTGGTCTTTCTAATGCCCCTTCAGTTTTCCAGTCTTTTATGCATGATATTTTCCGCGATTTTCTGGATAAATTTATGATAATATATCTGGATGATATTCTGATTTTTTCTGATGACTGGGACTCTCATGTCCAGCAGGTCAGGAGAGTTTTTCAGGTTCTGCGGTCTAATTCTTTATGTGTGAAGGGGTCTAAGTGCGTTTTTGGGGTCCAGAAAATTTCCTTTTTGGGGTATATTTTTTCTCCCTCTTCCATTGAGATGGATCCCGTCAAGGTGCAAGCTATTTGTGACTGGACTCAGCCCTCCTCTCTTAAGGGTCTTCAGAGATTTTTGGGCTTTGCCAACTTTTACCGCCGATTTATTGCTGGTTTTTCGGATGTCGTTAAACCACTGACTGATTTGACCAGACAAGGCGCTGATGTTGCTAATTGGTCCCCTCATGCTGTAGAGGCCTTTCAGGAGCTTAAGCGCCGTTTTGCCTCTGCCCCTGTGTTGCGTCAGCCTGATGTGAATCTGCCTTTTCAGGTTGAGGTTGACGCTTCGGAGATCGGAGCTGGGGCAGTGTTGTCGCAGAAAGGTTCCGACTGCTCCGTCATTAGGCCTTGTGCCTTCTTTTCTCGCAAATTTTCGCCCGCAGAGCGGAATTATGATGTTGGGAATCGGGAGCTTTTGGCCATGAAGTGGGCGTTTGAGGAGTGGCGCCATTGGCTCGAGGGGGCTAGGCATCAGGTGGTGGTATTGACTGACCACAAAAATTTGATTTATCTTGAGACTGCCAGACGCCTGAATCCTAGACAGGCGCGCTGGTCTTTATTTTTTTCTCGCTTTAATTTTGTGGTGTCATACCTACCGGGTTCTAAGAATGTTAAGGCAGATGCCCTTTCTAGGAGTTTTGACCCGGACTCTCCTGGTAATTCTGAACCCACAGGTATCCTTAGGGAGGGAGTAATTTTGTCGGCCGTTTCTCCTGATCTGCGGCGGTCCTTGCAAGAGTTTCAGGCGGATAGACCGGATCGTTGTCCGCCTGATAGACTGTTTGTTCCGGATGATTGGACCAGCAGAGTCATCTCTGAGGTACATTCTTCTGCATTGGCAGGTCATCCCGGAATTTTTGGTACCAGGGATTTGGTGGCAAGATCCTTCTGGTGGCCTTCCCTGTCACGAGATGTGCGAGTCTTTGTGCAGTCATGTGACGTTTGTGCTCGGGCCAAGTCTTGTAGTTCTCGGGCTAGCGGACTGCTGTTGCCCTTGCCTATTCCTAAGAGGCCTTGGACACACATCTCGATGGATTTTATTTCAGATCTGCCTGTTTCCCAGAAGATGTCTGTCATCTGGGTGGTCTGTGACCGTTTCTCTAAAATGGTCCATTTGGTTCCTCTGCCCAAGTTGCCTTCTTCTTCTGAGTTGGTTCCTCTGTTTTTTCAGAATGTTGTCCGATTGCACGGTATTCCTGAGAATATTGTTTCTGACAGAGGTACCCAATTTGTGTCTAGATTTTGGCGGGCATTCTGTGCTAGGATGGGCATAGATTTGTCTTTTTCATCTGCTTTTCACCCTCAGACTAATGGCCAGACCGAGCGGACTAATCAGACCCTGGAGACATATCTGAGGTGTTTTGTCTCTGCTGACCAGGATGATTGGGTTGCTTTTTTGCCATTGGCAGAGTTCGCCCTCAATAATCGGGCCAGCTCTTCCACCTTGGTGTCCCCGTTTTTCTGTAATTCGGGGTTTCACCCTCGATTTTCCTCCGGTCAGGTGGAATCCTCGGATTGTCCTGGAGTGGATGCTGTGGTGGAGAGATTGCATCACATCTGGGGGCAGGTTATGGACAATTTGAAGTTGTCCCAGGAGAAGACTCAGCGTTTTGCCAACCGTCATCGTCGTGTTGGTTCTCGGCTTTGTGTTGGAGATTTGGTGTGGTTGTCTTCTCGTTTTGTCCCTATGAGGGTCTCTTCTCCTAAGTTTAAACCTCGGTTCATCGGCCCTTATAGAATATTGGAGATTCTTAATCCTGTTTCTTTCCGTTTGGACCTCCCTGCGTCCTTTTCCATTCATAACGTTTTTCATCGGTCGTTATTGCGCAGGTATGAGGTACCTGTGGTACCTTCAGTTGAGCCTCCTGCTCCGGTGTTGGTTGAGGGTGAGTTGGAGTACGTTGTGGAGAAAATTTTGGACTCTCGTGTTTCCAGACGGAGACTCCAGTATCTGGTCAACTGGAAGGGTTACGGCCAGGAGGATAATTCTTGGGTCAATGCATCTGATGTTCATGCTTCTGATCTTGTTCGTGCCTTCCATAGGGCTCATCCTGGTCGCCCTGGTGGATCTGGTGAGGGTTCGGTGCCCCCTCCTTGAGGGGGGGGTACTGTTGTGAATTTGGATTCTGGGCTCCCCCGGTGGCCGCTTGTGGAATTGGACTTGTCATCCTCTTTCCTGTTTCACCTGGTTCCATCAGTAGTGGGTGTCGCTATTTAAGCTCATTTCTCTGGTGGTTTCTTGCCGGTCAACAATGTTATCTGATGCCTCTCAGTGCTTGTTCCTGCTTCTAGACTACTACTAGATAAGTTGGACTTTTGTCCATGTTTTGTTTTTCCTATTTGTTCCAGTTCACAGCTGAAGTTTTGTTACTGTGTCTGGAAGGCTCTCGTTGATCAGGGATTGCTACTCTGGCGTTATGAGTTAATGCCAGAGTTTAAGGTAATCTCTGGATGGTGTTTTGTTAGTGTTTTTCTGCTGACCATGAAAGTATACTATCTGTCTTCTGCTATCTAGTAAGCGGACCTCAAATTTGCTAAGACTATTTTCCTGCTGCGTTTGTTGTTTCATCTGAACTCACCGTCATTATATGTGGGGGGCTACTGTCTTCTTTGGAATATTTCTCTAGAGGTGAGCCAGGTCTTATATTTCCCTCTGCTAGCTATTTAGGTCTTAGGCCAGAGCTGGGCATCTAGCGATAAAATAGGAAATGCTACCTGGCTATTTCTAGTTGCGCGGCAGGCTTAGTTCATGGTCAGTATAGTTCCATCTTCCGAGAGCTTGTCCCTCTATAGGCTTGCTATGATCTCTGCCTGCAGAGATCATGACAGATCTTGCCACCAAATCCCTGGTACCAAAAATTCCGGGATGACCTGCCAATGCAGAAGAATGTACCTCAGAGATGACTCTGCTGGTCCAATCATCCGGAACAAACAGTCTATCAGGCGGACAACGATCCGGTCTATCCGCCTGAAACTCTTGCAAGGACCGCCGCAGATCAGGAGAAACGGCCGACAAAATTACTCCCTCCCTAAGGATACCTGTGGGTTCAGAATTACCAGGAGAGTCCGGGTCAAAACTCCTAGAAAGGGCATCTGCCTTAACATTCTTAGAACCCGGTAGGTATGACACCACAAAATTAAAGCGAGAAAAAAATAAAGACCAGCGCGCCTGTCTAGGATTCAGGCGTCTGGCAGTCTCAAGATAAATCAAATTTTTGTGGTCAGTCAATACCACCACCTGATGCCTAGCCCCCTCGAGCCAATGGCGCCACTCCTCAAACGCCCACTTCATGGCCAAAAGCTCCCGATTCCCAACATCATAATTCCGCTCTGCGGGCGAAAATTTGCGAGAAAAGAAGGCACAAGGCCTAATGACGGAGCAGTCGGAACCTTTCTGCGACAACACTGCCCCAGCTCCGATCTCCGAAGCGTCAACCTCAACCTGAAAAGGCAGATTCACATCAGGCTGACGCAACACAGGGGCAGAGGCAAAACGGCGCTTAAGCTCCTGAAAGGCCTCTACAGCATGAGGGGACCAATTAGCAACATCAGCGCCTTGTCTGGTCAAATCAGTCAGTGGTTTAACGACATCCGAAAAACCAGCAATAAATCGGCGGTAAAAGTTGGCAAAGCCCAAAAATCTCTGAAGACCCTTAAGAGAGGAGGGCTGAGTCCAGTCACAAATAGCTTGCACCTTGACGGGATCCATCTCAATGGAAGAGGGAGAAAAAATATACCCCAAAAAGGAAATTTTCTGGACCCCAAAAACGCACTTAGACCCCTTCACACATAAAGAATTAGACCGCAGAACCTGAAAAACTCTCCTGACCTGCTGGACATGAGAGTCCCAGTCATCAGAAAAAATCAGAATATCATCCAGATATATTATCATAAATTTATCCAGAAAATCGCGGAAAATATCATGCATAAAAGACTGGAAAACTGAAGGGGCATTAGAAAGACCAAAAGGCATGACCAAATACTCAAAGTGGCCCTCGGGCGTATTAAATGCGGTCTTCCACTCATCCCCCTGCCTGATCCGCACCAAATTATACGCCCCACGAAGATCAATTTTAGAGAACCACTTAGCACCCTCTATACGAGCAAACAAATCAGTAAGCAATGGCAATGGGTATTGATACTTAACAGTGATCTTATTCAGAAGCCGATAATCAATACATGGTCTCAAAGAGCCGTCTTTTTTTGAGACAAAGAAAAACCCAGCTCCCAAGGGAGAAGAAGATGGACGAATATGTCCCTTTTCCAAAGACTCCTTTATATATTCCCGCATAGCAGCATGTTCCGGCACAGACAAATTAAACAAACGACCCTTTGGATATTTACAACCCGGTATCAAATCTATGGCACAATCGCACTCACGGTGCGGAGGTAACGACCCAAGCTTGGGTTCGTCAAAGACGTCTTGATAATCAGAGAGGAACTCAGGGACTTCAGAGGGAATGGACGACGAAATAGAAACCAAAGGTACGTCCCCATGAATACCCTTACATCCCCAGCTCAACACAGACATTGCTCTCCAGTCCAAGACTGGGTTGTGAGACTGCAACCATGGCAATCCCAGTACCAAATCGTCATGTAAATTATACAGCACCAGGAAACGAATAATCTCCTGGTGATCCGGATTGATACGCATGGTTACTTGTGTCCAGTATTGTGGTTTATTATTAGCCAATGGGGTGGAGTCAATCCCCTTCAGAGGAATAAGAGTCTCCAAAGGCTCTAAATTAAAACCACAACGATTGGCAAAGGACCAATCCATAAGACTCAGAGCGGCGCCAGAGTCAACATAGGCGTCCGTAGCAATGGATGACAAAGAGCAAATCAGAGTTACAGACAAAATAAACTTAGACTGAATGGTGCCAATGGAAACAGACTTATCAAGCTTCTTTGTACGCCTAGAGCATGCTGATATAACATGAGTAGAATCCCCACAATAGAAACACAATCCATTCTTCCGTCTAAAATTCTGTCGCTCGCTCCTGGACAGGATTCTATCACACTGCATACTTTCTGGCGTCTTTTCCATAGACACCGCCAGATGGTGCACCGGTTTGCGCTCCCGCAGACGCCTATCAATCTGAATAGCCATTGTCATGGACTCATTCAGACCTGCAGGCAAAGGGAACCCCATAAAGCAAGCCCAAGGCCAGAAAAAACGCATCCACATCGCGTAACGCAGGATCCCCTGCTGGCAATGAGAAGGCCCAATCTTGAGGGTCACCCCTGAGCAAGGAAATCACAATCCTAACCTGCTGAGCAGGGTCTCCAGCTGAACGAGACTTCAGAGACAAATAAAGCTTACAATTATTTCGGAAATTCTGGAAGCTAGCTCTATTCCCTGTGAAGAACTCCGGCAAAGGAATTCTCGGCTCAGATACCGGAGCATGTACCACAAAATCTTGTAAATTTTGTACTTTCGTGATGAGATTATTCAAACCCGCAGTTACACTCTGGAGATCCATTAGTGTCAGGTGCACACAGAGCATACAGAGATTAGGAGGAGAGAGAGAAAAAAGACTGCAGCAAGGCAGACTGGAGGAAAAAAAAAAAAAAAATACCAGCAGACTTCTTATAACTCTCCTTTCTCAACCTGGGTCTTTAACACTTTACAGGCCGGTCAAACTGTCATGATCTCTGCAGGCAGAGATCATAGCAAGCCTATAGAGGGACAAGCTCTCGGAAGATGGAACTATACTGACCATGAACTAAGCCTGCCGCGCAACTAGAAATAGCCAGGTAGCATTTCCTATTTATAGCTAGATGCCCAGCTCTGGCCTAAGACCTAAATAGCTAGCAGAGGGAAATATAAGACCTGGCTCACCTCTAGAGAAATATTCCAAAGAAGACAGTAGCCCCCCACATATAATGACGGTGAGTTCAGATGAAACTACAAACGCAGCAGGAAAATAGTCTTAGCAAATTTGAGGTCCGCTTACTAGACAGCAGAAGACAGATAGTATACTTTCATGGTCAGCAGAAAAACACTAACAAAACACCATCCAGAGATTACCTTAAACTCTGGCATTAACTCATAACGCCAGAGTAGCAATCCCTGATCAACGAGAGCTTTCCAGACACAGTAACAAAACTTCAGCTGTGAACTGGAACAAATAGGCAAAACAAAACATGGACAAAAGTCCAACTTAACTAGTAGTTGTCTAGAAGCAGGAACAAGCACTGAGAGGCATCAGATAACATTGTTGACCGGCAAGAAACCACCAGAGAAATGAGCTTAAATAGCGACACCCACTACTGATGGAACCAGGTGAAACAGGAAAGAGGATGACAAGTCCAATTCCAAAAGCGGCCACCGGGGGAGCCCAGAATCCAAATTCACAACACCACTTACTCCTGAGAAAGTCTCTCATGCGGCTCCTAGGTCACCGGATCATAACAGTACAACTGGCCAACAATGAGTTAAATGCATCTCAGAAGAAGGGAAGAAAGGTGTTGAGCCATTTTTTTTTCTGTAGCCTGTTTTTTCTTTCCTTCCCTCTTTTCCTCTGGGTGACTGAGGAGACTTGTGCTAGCATGGATGTTCAGGGATTAGTTTCTCGTGTAGACCAGCTTGCTGCTAGGGTACAGGGTATTTCGGATTATATTGTTCAGACTCCGCTTTTAGAGCCTAGGATTCCTACTCCTGATTTGTTTTTTGGGGACAGGTCCAAATTTTTGAGTTTTAAAAAAACTGTAAACTGTTTTTTGCTCTGAAACCTCGTTCCTCTGGTGATCCCATTCAGCAGGTTAAAATTGTCATTTCCCTGTTGCGTGGCGACCCTCAGGATTGGGCATTTTCACTGGAATCTGGGAATCCGGCCTTGCTTAATGTAGATGCCTTTTTTCAGGCTCTAGGATTATTATATGATGAACCAAATTCTGTGGATCAAGCGGAGAAGACCTTGTTGGCCCTGTCTCAGGGTCAAGAAGCGGCAGAATTGTATTGTCAGAAATTTAGAAAATGGTCTGTGCTGACTAAATGGAATGATTAAGCTTTGGCTGCAATTTTCAGAAAGGGTCTTTCTGAATCTGTTAAAGATGTTATGGTGGGGTTTCCCACGCCTGTTGGTCTGAGTGATTCTATGTCTCTGGCCATTCAGATTGATCGGCGCTTGCGGGAGCGCAGAACTGTGCTCGCTGTGGCGTTGTCCTCAGAGCAGATGCCTGAGCCTATGCAGTGTGATAGGATTCTGTCTAGAACGGAACAACAAGGATTCAGACGTCAGAATAGGTTGTGCTTTTGTTGTGGCGATGCTTCTCATGTTATTTCAGTCTGCCCTAAGCGTACAAAGAGAATTGCTAGTTCAGTTACCATCAGTACTGTACAACCTAAATTTCTGTTATCTGTGACCTTGATCTGCTCATTGTCGTCATTTTCTGTCATGGCGTTTGTGGATTCAGGCGCCGCCTTGAACTTAATGGATTTTGAGTTTGCCAGGCGTTGTGGTTTTCCCTTGCAGTCTTTGCAGAACCTTATTCCTTTAAGGGGCATTGATGCTACACCTTTGGCTAAAAATAAACCCCAGTTTTGGACACAGGTGACCATGTGTATGGCGCCAGCCCATCAGGAAGATTGTCGTTTTCTGGTGTTGCATAATTTGCATGATGCTATTGTGCTGGGTTTTCCATGGTTGCAGATACATAATCCTGTGTTTGATTGGAAGTCTATGTCTGTGACTACTTGGGGTTGTCAGGGGGTTCATAGTGACGTTCCTTTGATGTCAATCTCCTCTTCCACCTCTTCTGAGGTTCCAGAGTTTTTGTCTGATTTTCAGGATGTATTCGATGAGCCCAAGTCCAGTTCCCTTCCACCGCATAGGGACTGTGATGCTATTGACTTGATTCCAGGCTGTAAGTTTCCCAAGGGCCGACTTTTCAACCTGTCTGTGCCGGAACATACCGCCATGCGGAGTTATGTTAAGGAGTCTTTGGAGAAGTGGCATATTCGGCCATCTTCTTCACCGTTGGGAGCGGGATTCTTTTTTGTTGCTAAGAAGGATGGCTCCTTGAGACCCTGTATTGATTATCGCCTCCTGAATAAGATCACGGTCAAGTTTCAATACCCTTTGCCTTTGCTTTCCGATTTGTTTGCCAGGATTAAGGGGGCTAGTTGGTTTACTAAGACTGACCTTCGGGGGGCATATAACCTTGTTCGTATTAAGCAGGGTGATGAATGGAAAACTGCGTTTAATACGCCCGAAGGCCATTTTGAATACCTTGTGATGCCATTCGGACTCTCTAATGCTCCATCTGTTTTTCAGTCCTTCATGCATGATATCTTCCGGAGTTATCTTGATAAATTCATGATTGTATATTTGGATGATATCTTGATTTTTTCCGATGATTGGGAGTCTCATGTGAAACAGGTCAGGATGGTATTTCAGATCCTTCTTGATAATGCTTTGTTTGTGAAGGGGTCTAAGGGTACTGTCACACTCTGCAACTTTCCAACGATCACGGCCAGCGATACGACCTGGCCGTGATCGTTGGAAAGTCGTTGTGTGGTCGCTGGAGAGCTGTCACACAGACCGCTCTCCAGCGACCAACGATGCCGAGGTCCCGGGTAACCAGGGTAAACATCGGGTTACTAAGCGCAGGGCCGCGCTTAGTAACCCGATGTTTACCGTGGTTACCAGCGTAAAAGTAAAAACAAACAAACCGTACATACTCACATTCCGGTGTCCTTCAGGTCCCTTGCCGTCTGCTTCCCGCTCTGACTGAGTGCCGCCGTAAAGTGAAAGCAGATCACAGCGGTGACGTCACCGCTGTGATCTGCTCTTACTTTCCGGCCGGCAGTCAGTCAGAGCGGGAAGCAGACGGCAAGGGACCTGAAGGACACCGGAATGTGAGTATGTACGTTTTTTTTTTTTTTTACTTTTACGCTGGTAACCACGGTAAACATCGGGTTACTAAGCGCGGCCCTGCGCTTAGTAACCCGATGTTTACCCTGGTTACAAGCGAACGCATCGCTGGATCGCTGTCACACACAACAATCCAGCGATGACAGCGAGAGATCCAGCGACGAAATAAAGTTTCAAACGATCTGCTACGACGTACGATTCTCAGCGGGGTCCATGATCGCAGTAGCGTGTCAGACACTGCGATATCGTATGGATATCGCTGGAACGTCACGGATCGTACCGTCGTAGCGATCAAAGTGCCACTGTGTGACAGTACCCTAAGTGTCTCTTTGGAGTGCAGAAGGTTTCTTTTTTGGGCTTCATTTTTTCTCCCTCATCTATAGAGATGGATCCGGTTAAGGTTCAGGCCATTCATGATTGGATTCAGCCCACATCCCTGAAGAGCCTTCAGAAATTGTTGGGCTTTGCTAATTTTTATCGCCGTTTCATTACTAACTTCTCCAGTGTGGTTAAACCCCTGACCGATTTGACGAAGAAAGGCGCTGATGTAGCGAATTGGTCCTCTGTGGCTGTCTCTGCCTTTCAGAAGCTTAAACGCCGATTTACTTCTGCCCCGGTGTTGCGTCAGCCGGATGTTTCTCTTCCATTTCAGGTTGAGGTTGACGCTTCTGAGATTGGCGCAGGGGCCGTTTTGTCCCAGAGGGATCCTGTTGGTTCCTTGATGAAACCATGTGCCTTCTTTTCTCGTAAGTTTTCGCCTGCTGAACGCAATTATGATGTCGGCAATCAGGAGTTGTTGGCTATGAAGTGGGCGTTTGAGGAATGGCGACATTGGCTTGAGGGAGCCAAGCACCATATTGTGGTCTTGACCGATCATAAAAATCTGATTTACCTCGAGTCTGCCAGACGGCTGAATCCTAGACAGGCTCGATGGTCCTTGTTTTTCTCCCATTTTGATTTCGTGGTCTCGTATCTTCCAGGTTCTAAGAATATTAAGGCTGATGCCCTCTCTAGGAGTTTTTTGCCTGATTCTCCTGAGGTACTGGAACCGGTCGGCATTCTGAAGGAAGGGGTGATCCTTTCGGCAATTTCCCCTGATTTACGGCGGGTTCTTCAGGAATTTCAGGCTGACAAACCTGACCGCTGTCTGGTGGGGGGGATAGAATAGGAATTAGCTAGTTTCTTCTGGGATAGAATAGGAAATAGCTAGCTTCTTCTAGGATAGAATATGAGATAGCTAGTTTCTTCTGGGATAGAATAGGAAATAGCTAGCTTCTTCTAAGATAGAATAGGAAATAGCTAGCTTCTATGATAGAATAGGAAATAGCTAGCTTCTTCTGGGATAGAATAGCAAACAACTAGCTTCTTCTAAGATAGAATGGGAAATAGCTAGCTTCTTCTGGGATAGAATAGGAAACAGTTAGCTTCTTCTAGGATCGAATAGGAAATAGCTAGCTTCTCCTAGGACAGAATAGGAAATAGCTAGCTTCTTCTAGGATAGAATAGGAAATAGCTAACTTATTCTGCTATGTAACAGAAATCAATATATTGCACATGTATGTTTTTTATGACATTTTTTAGAATTACACCTTAACATATACATACATTTTTGTTTCCTTCGTTTGTAAGCACAGCACGCTGCAAGTGCCAGAAAAGGAAATATACCAATGACGCTAAAGGCAGAAATTTGCAAACCTGTAATTTGGAGAGAAAAAAAATACATTATTAAAATAAGATGAATCTTCACTTAAAGTATGAAATCCCACTCATTTTAATTGAATTCACAATTGTGTACACCACTGAAAGTAATAATATATTAAAGGGAAAAGGAAGTGCAAAGAGTTATCCTTTAACACTATTCAATGTTAAAACCATAGTCTTTGTGCATACATTTAAAATAAGTCTCTTTTTTTGCACTATGTCTCGGCAATTTATGCACAGGACATAATATTAGTTGAAACATATCTTGCACTATAGCAATTGTAATCATGAGCACAGCGGTGGTTCTACACTAAGTCCACTCCTGACATAATGTGGCAGGTAAAATAATTTGGCTGCCACTAGGTATAGTGGCCAATGTCCCCTCTTAGATATTGTAATTGGCTACTGATATAAATGAAATGTAATAACAGAAGGGGAATATAAGTCTGCTGCAGTAACATTAGAATAGAAAACAACAGCATTAAAAGGGTTATCGGTCTTCTGGTAAAAGTCTTTAGTCGCTCTATGCAACTGCAGATTTCTGCATCCTTTCAGTGTGTATCAACAATACACAAATTATAACCTTTCTCCTCTGTTAGATAAATAACCTGGGAATAGAAAAAAATGCATAATTTATGTATTAAAATAGACACATGCATATATGTGAATATTTTAGTTTGGAAATATGGTGCAAAATACATAGCCATGGCTAATACAATTATGCCACCACACATACATGCCAGTGAAGAATTCAGTAAGTACACAGAGAAGAAACTGCTCCGGATAGTGAGGTAGTGAGTGGGTATATACGATACCCAGCTGCTGGAAAGTGCCAATTAGGAGCCGGGTAAGATACTAGGGGCCCACTGTACTCGACGCACGTTTCGCCTAGAAATGCTTCATCCAAGGGTCAGCTATTTAGCTATATTCAGCGTTCCACATGGTACTTTTACAGATATCATAGTGTGCAATTATACATGAAGTCCTCTGAATACGCAACTGATCTGCACGGTATTGGTTACAGAAGACTGTCAGGCAGTAGGCAATTGAGGTATCCCTCTGTATATGTCCTTAAATTATGTCAGAAGACTAATATTATGTTGTGTGCATAAACTGCCAGGGCATGTGCAAGAAAAAAAGAGACTTATTATAAACATACAGTGTGCGCAAACACTGAAAAGTAAAAAAGGATCCTTTAATTCACATTCTATTCCCTTCTTTTTCCCTTTCCTTTTAATATATAAAAAAGTAAAGCATATAGTGCTCAGCAAGGATTGCACACTATGCAGAGCAGGAGGCAGAACATGACTGGAAGTTTTCATTTGTCTCATTATCAGGACAGAGGATGAAGGGAAAGACGTCCATCTTACCATCATTATCTAAGAAAACCACACAGACGTGAATGGAAACAACGCTCCACTCTAAATACGTAAATGACCTAATATTTTGTTTCTATATGACGGGTATACACGCTGCTCGATCAAAGGGCATCATGTATCAGACACCGGCTGCAGAGGAGACTAGGCAGATAATGCAAGAATGCCTATTTCTGTTCATGGCATTTTACGATTGGATCAATTATATTTATATTTTGATAGATTATACTTTTCTCAATGCAGTGAAACCACATTTATGTATTATTTGTTTAAAATTATCTTTTTTTAATGGGGGGGGGAAAGTGGGGTGATTTGAACTTTTGTTTGCTTTTTTCACAATTTTTTGTATAGAATTTTTGTTATTATTCAAGTGGTGGAAAAAAAGTTAACATTTGTAAAAGACCGAGCCCCTTAACGGTTTGTATTTTTTTTGTGATTGGAGCTGTATTGCGCCTTTTTTTGCATCCCGAGCTTATGGTTTATGGTTTTATTTATATCAATTTGGAGTACATACAAGGTTTTACTCTCTTTTTAACTGTATCATTTTAGGGACGTCTGTTCGACTGAAAAATGCATTTCTTACATTTCGAGGTTTTTTTTATGGTGTTTATCATACAGGTTAAGTTATTTTATGTCCAAATAAAGAACTCACTGGCATTGCTGATTTCTCGTATCAAACAATGAAGATGCACCTGGGACAACCTTCTAGTAGCATACGTGATGCTTACTGAAAAAAGCTCGCATTCCAATGGGTAGCGAAGGATAAGTATAAATCAGGGAAATCACCATTCCAAAGTTTTCATTTATTTATTATTCACCTTTTCGTGCAGCAGCATACGAACATGGACAAATAATGGTCTACGGTCGTTTCACATGATCACATGCTTCATCAGGGCCACGCGAAACATATCCACTTATACAAGACAACTGTCCAAGATGGAGAATATAGCATAAATAATGTAGCATAAGGCACCCTGACCATTTTATGACATGGTCCCTTGCTCTTGGTTTATGGCCCCAAAAAACTAGGACTTGTTATTGCAAGAGCATAATAAGAGCAATCATAGATTATATATAATTTACAGTACAATCATGTCTACTTACCACTAATACCACCCTGGACATCTAATTGTGTCCCATTTCCTTCTGCTTTTTCCAGTGTCGGTATCTCCCATGTAACTCTACAGACATACCGCCCTCCATCGTCCTCTGTGACTCCCTCTATGGTCAGCAGTGTAGTATTATTGGTCACATTACATGTAATTGTATTATTTCTTGCTGATGAACCTCTGTGGTTCTCAGACTTCAATACAGAACATAACACGGTCCCGTTGTCTTCTCCATTGCTTGAAATTTGCTTTCTCCATTCAACTCGGACCTGCTGATCATAGTCACTAGTCCAGTTGCAGCTTATCCTGGCAGTGTCCGATTTATTCAGATTTAGGATTACTGGATGTTGAGTAATTATTTTCCCTATGACAATATCTGTATAATGAGAAAGCAATAAACAATAAATGATAACATAGTGACATTTGGGGCGGCCACGAGTTCGGGAAATTCACAAACTGTCCATGGTTCCTAAGGCCAAGGTCAGAAGGACAGGGACGGTCAATGGAGTTCTCTCAGGAGGACAATTTCTTCTGAAAATAAAGCCGCTCCTATGACCAACTGATTACCAGAAAAAACTGTAGATGGTCACAGTTTTTTAATTATAGTACTATAGGTGCCCATGTGTGGTAGATCTTATCCCCCAGATCTTGAAACTACCCAATATTAGTAGCAAAACTATCACCCACTCTCCACCTCCAACCACTGGATCAACGAAGCAATAGTTCCAGCAATGTTGAGTGTTCCATTAAACAAGCTCTATTCAGAGATTTATCAGTTTGTGCCAAGATTGGGTATTCGTTCTCAATCATCTGCATCCAGACTCTGAGCCTCAGGAGACCCAAAGTGTCTCTGCCTCATATAAGGAGACTGGTGCTGTAAATGAGGTGTGGTAGATGTGAGGCCCTGTTACAAATCAGAAATTTATAAGGCAGGATGTAAAGTGTCTCTTCAGAGAGGAAGAGAACTTGAACTCTATAGCACGAGTTTTTGGTAGCAGCACTGACGAGGGGCAGGAGTCCGAAACACCGTGTCTGCAAAATGAGATTCTGATTTGGCTTTTATCCTAAGTCATATTGCAAGGCTCGTTAAAGGGTCAATAGTGAATTGTAGAAATGCTGCTTCCAGTGGTGGCTCTATAGAGTTCAAGTCCTCTTTTTCTCTGAAGAGGCAATTTGCATAGTAAATTTCCATGAGGAGCCGGTATGTCACTCTCCACAAGGAGAAACTTTACCGCTTAGACTATAAGGCAGGATGTAACTCTGGAGCAGTGCAGGATCAGTAATATAATGTATGTACACAGTGACTGCACCAGCAGAATAGTGAGTGCAGCTCTGGGGAATAATACAGGATGTAACTCAGGATCAGTACAGGATCAGTAATGTAATGTATGTACACAGTGACCGCACCAGCAGAATAGTGAATGCAGCTCTGGGGTATAATGCAGGATGTAACTCAGGATCAGTACAGGATCAGTAATGTATGTACACAGTGACTGCACCAGCAGAATAGTGAATGCAGCTCTGGAGTATAATACAGGATGTAACTCAGGATCAGTAATGTAATGTATGTACACAGTGACTGCCCCAGCAGAATAGTGAGTGCAGCTCTGGGGTATAATACAGGTTGTAACTCAGGATCAGTACAGGATAAGTAATGTATGTACACAGTGACTGCACCAGCAGAATATTGAGTGCAGCTCTGGGGTATAATACAGGTTGTAACTCAGGATCAGTACAGGACAAGTAATGTAATGTATGTACACAGTGAGTGCACCAGCAGAATAGTGAGTACAGCTCTGGAGTATAATGCTTGGATGACACTCAGGATCAGTACAGGATCAGTAGTGCAAAGTATGTACACAGTGACTGCACCAGCAGGATAGTGAGTGCAGCTCTGGGGTATAATACAGGATGTAACTCAGGATCAGTACAGGATCAGTAATGTAATGTATGTATACAGTGACTGCACCAGCAGAATAGTGAGTGCAGCTCTGGGGTATAATACAGGATGTAACTCGGGAACAGTACAGGATCAGTAATGTAATGTATGTACACAGTGACTGCACCAGCAGAATAGTGAGTGCAGCTCTGGAGTGTAATACAGGATGTAACTGTCATGTCGGACGCTGTTCATACCAGGGCGTTCGACAGACAGCGGTAATTCCGCTTTTGTCCACTATGTGCTCAGTGGCGTCGGCTAGATTTTGTCTAGCTGGTCCGGGGTTAATTTAGCTGGTGCTTGGATTGGAAGCTGGGCCATGCCCACTGCCTTTAAATAGTTCTTCTGAACATTGGGCGTCGCCGATTATAGCTTCTGTCTTGTGCTTGGTTATCTCGGTCTGGAGTGGTGAGCTAGGAGTTGGAGTATCTTTGCTGGTGGTGTATTTCCCTTTGTCTTATTTTCTCCTTCCTATATTTGTATTTATTTTGCCCTGTGCACTTATAGTGTATTCCTGAGTGACTGCGGCGTGGTGTATATTTTTCCGTTATCCTTGTCTGTGCTAACTGTGGGTATTGGTGTATGATCTCTTCACTGGGTGGTGGGTGGAGGTTTCAGCCTAGGGTTGAAACAGGAGACATGGTGAGGGTGGAGGCCCAGACATGCACACCATCAGTGTAAACTCTGGGAGAGGGTCAGTCAGGGTTTCCCTAGTCTGAGGGAAATCGCAGGGGCCCGGGTCATTAGCTCTTGCATACCTTGGTCTCCCGTGACAGTAACTCAGGATCAGTAATGTAATGTATGTACACAGTGACTGTAACAGGAGAATAGTGAGTGCAGCTCTGAAGTATAATACAGTCAATATATCAGGATTAGTATGTGATAATTAATATAATGTATTTACACAGTGCCTACACAAGAGGAATAGTGAATGCAGCTCTGGAGTGTAATGCAGGATGTAACTTGGGATCAGTACAGGATAAGTAATGTAATGTAATGTTTTTACACAGTGACTGCATCAGCAGAATAGTGAGTGCAGCTCTGGAGTATAATACAGGATGTAACTCAGGATCAGTACAGGATCAGTAATGTATGTACACAGTGACTCCACCAGCAGAATAGTGAGTGCAGCTCTGGAGGATAGTACAGGATGTAACTCAGGATCAGTACAGGATCAGTAATGTATGTACACAGTGACTCCACCAGCAGAATAGTGAGTGCAGCTCTGGAGGATAGTACAGGATGTAACTCAGGATCAGTACAGGATCAGTAATGTATGTACACAGTGACTGCACCAGCAGAATAGTGAGTGCAGCTCTGGAGTATAATACAGTCTAAATATCAGGATCAGTACAGAATAAGTAATGGAACTCCATTTTTTTATATTAGTTATAATTGTGCGCCCCTGTTCGATGTGCTAAAATTATGAATGTTGGATCTGTTACAGGTGTCTGGCTTATTAAATTGATGTAAGTCGACAATTGAATAGACTTCGGTTTAGTTAGTTTTATGATAAAACGACATAAATATAATATAAATCTATGAGCCAGACATTAAAACACCTCCACATAACACACTTTGTACTTGAGGAAAATGGGCAGTCCACAAAGCACATCACGATGCTTTTAAAAAGCATTTTGCTACTCTATGTCAAACTCTCTGTAGATTGGGTCTAGTCATGGAAAATTTGATTCACTATTGTGATTTGTGTTCTTAAAGGGGTTGTCCACTACATTCTATAATAACTCTGCCAAAATAAACCTTGTAAAGAAGTATTTTTGTAAATATTTCTTGTTGCCATCTGTGCCTATGTGGTCGCTATCGTTGATCGCTCACTTGGGATCACGTGACCCCGGCTGTGAAACGCCGCCCACAGCCCAGTCAATAAGCAGGGGTGTACGCGACTAGGCCACGCCCGGGTGATGCAAGGAGTTCTGGAACTTGACATAACATTAGCGGCGGCTGCAGCCGGGGTCACGTGATGCTGAGTGAGCGATCATTGATAGCACCGCTCACAGCAGAGAGGACAACAAGAGCTATTTATAAAAATACTTCTTTACAAGTTTTAAATCGGTGGGGGCATTATAGGAGGTAGTCGGTAACCCCTTTAAAGCATATGTCCACCTGAAAACACTGATTTGCATATTATAGAGAAATATTTTTAATCAAAATTTGATTAAATTTAAATAAATTAAATTACTTATCTGGCACTGATCTTGAGTTACAGCTCTGCATTCATAATTCTGCTGTTAAGAACTTACGTATCGCTCAACACTATTAGATGCCACCGCTCTGTTATTGGCAGTATTGCCGACAGGAGAGAAGGTGGTGAATGTTCTCATACTACGAATATGACAGGGCAGGTTGTAGAGAGGGTGCACACTCCTCTCATGCAGGACAGTAAGGGTATGTGTCCACGTTCAGGATTGCATCAGGATTTGGTCAGGATTTTTCATCAGTATTTGTAAGCCAAAACCAGGAGTGGGTGATAAATGCAGAAGTGGAGCATATGTTTCTATTATACTTTTCCTCTAATTGTTCCACTCCTGGTTTTGGCTTACAAATACTGATGAAAAATCCTGACCAAATCCTGATGCAATCCTGAACGTGGACACATACCCTAAGTGCGCAGTCCAGCTGGTGTCAATAACTAGGGCCAGTCAGCAGACAAATCAGCAGGCAGAGATGGCAGCAATCAGCACAATTTTCAATGTCTCCACCTAACTCTTTGTGACCCTGTTGTATCCATTTTTTCTTCCTTTTACTCTACAGCTAAGGCCAGGTTCCTTTTTTGTTCTTTTATAATACATCAGATTACTGCACTCTCCTTTGTATAAAGGCAGCACTTCCGAGAATGCAAATTACTAAAACAAGCAATTTGCAGAGCCAACACAGAATGTTGCTACATTTGAAACATGCAGAATTATAATTGCAGCTCTGGAGTATAATACATGCCGTAATTTAGAAACAGTACGTAATAACTGATGGAAATGTGACAGGGTCACTGGCGCTGTATGTGAGGGGAGACATATGTCACTAAGATTACTTTCTTCTGTGATCTAGAAACTCATAAGTTTCTCTCCAGCATGATATGTGCTGAAGGAGTTAATCAGCTATGATAAGGGACGGGTTTTTTAGTTGAGTAGGACAGAGAATGGCGGGACGCCTACTCACCATTTCTCAACCTCAAGGGTGTGGCAGGGAAGTTAAGTTTTCAGCCACTGTTTTTTTTTTATCCTCTGTGTGTGTTTGGAGAGGAAAGTCTCCAGACGTGGCTCCAGGAGGAGCTGAGGACTTTGGGTGTTACCTGCAGGTTAATCCTGCAGGAGAAAGGACTCTTTTGGACTTTATCTTTGTTTTTTTGCCATTATGCCAGAAAGACCAGGTTTAATTTGTTCAACCCTACTACAGTTTATGCTGTGCTCTAATAAACCAGCAGGTGATTTACTACAAGAGGCGTTCCTGTGTTTACCTCTACAAGCAGCTGAGTGAGTCAACCCTTCACAGAATGTATTTACAAAATTACTCACCTTTTTACATAAAATGATTCAAAACCAAAACTGTAAGACTATTTGCACACATTGCGGATTGTATGCATTTTTGCCGTGTTTTTTCGCCGTGAAAACGCATCGAGACACATGCACAACACAACCCACTGAATTCAATGGGATTCCACAATGCTGTGCTAATGCTGCGTATTTTTCCACGGCGGAAAAAATGCGCAGCATGCTCATTCTTTGTGCGGAATCGCGGCGATTCTGCACACATAGGAATACATTAATCCGCTTACTTGCTATACCCACCATGTGGAAAGTAAGTGGATCATGTACGGATGGTACCCAGGGTTGGGGAGAGGAGACTCTCTTCCAGGCCCTTAAAAAAGAATTAAAATAAAAAATAGTTATATACTCACCTTCTGGCGGCCCCCGGATCCAGCCCAGGCCTTAGCGATGCTCCCGGCAACTCCCGTTCCCAGTGATGCCTTGCGACAATGACCTGTGATGACGTAGCGGTCTCGCATGACGCTACATCATCTGTGGTCATTGTCACAAGACATCACTGGGAGCTGGAGCATCGTGAGAGTCGGGAAGGCTGCGGGGGCCGCTGGATGGTGAGAATATCATGATTTTTTATTTTTTTTAACATATCTTTTTACTATTGATGCTGCACTTGTCAAACACTATGTTTGTGTGACCAACCTGTCAGTTTTCCAAGCGATGTTACAGATCACTTGGAAAACGCTAGCATTCTGCAAGCTAATTACGCTTGCAAAACGCTAGTGTTTAGCGGGAATACGCATGCCATTTCCGCATGCGTATTTCCCGTGGCAGGAAGTTGTGGAATTGCCATCATTACCTAATTACCTAGGTAAGTTTTTGCTAACCATATATCAGATGAATCTATGACATGAACGGATTTTGATGTTCTTATACTAATATATGATGCAGGATAGAGTATATAGAGCATCATGGGGCCCATGCTCAGCCTATGTAGATGTCCATAGACACTGGCGGACACACCGAAGAGGCCCCTGTGCAAGAACATTACATGGGCCCTTTGCAGTCCAATTTCTCATCATAATGCAGAATTCCACCTGCTTCGGAGATGTTTGCGGACCCCTGACCTCTGGTTGCTCCACTGATATATCCATCCCTCCCCATAGATCTCTACTAAGGAAATATATTCTAACATGGAGGACATTTTTATTAAATATACAATAGCATAATTCTGAGAAGGGTATAAAGCTGATAAATAAGTAAAGCACATATATGAAAATAGTACCTAATTATATTTTTTACATTGGTCCCCAAATAACTATAACAGTTTAGAATTACATAGAAGGAAAATGTAAATTAAAAATATAATAAATTCATTTTATCCTGCACACAATAATGTGTGCAGTATTCCATATAGAACGTCTAAATATTCTCAATCTCAATACTGAGCACAGATTACCAGATATGAAACTTCACTGCAAAATAACCCCATCGTGATAATCGCAGATAACGTGTGAACATTATATTTTGTGTTGTTTTCTTAAACGGAATCTGTCACCAGGTTTTTCACCATCTAACCTGAGAGCAGCATAACGAAAAGATGGAGACCCTGATTCCAGCGATGTGTCACTTACTGGGCTGCTTAGTGTAGTTTTGATTAACTCACTTTTTAGTGACTTCATCAAAATTATTTAATCCAAAAAGATTTTAGCAGCAGGAGATTATCACTATAGGACTAGTAAAGCTGCTGCCACATGGTCCTACATATTCATGAGCTCTGTATAATCCCACCCCCCACAACAGATTGGCAGCTTTCTGTGTACATCGTGCATAGGCAGAAAGCTGCCAATTAGGGGCGTGGGTTGGTTATACAAAGCTCAGCATTCTGATAACTGGTAAATTTGCAGCAGATAAAACAGTGATTTTATCAAAATGACAGCAAGTAGCCCAGTAAGTGACATATCGCTGCAATCAGGGTCTCTTCCCCTACATTATTCTACTCTCAGATGGGGTAGGAATTATTTTCCAATTTTTTCATGTGTACTTAAGTTATTTTCTATAAAACGTTTTTTTTCTTCTTCTGTCAACATAGCTTGTTTTTTTTCTGGGAAAAGTTGTAAATTACACCCTTTTTTTATACCATATGATGTGCTAAAAAATGAAAAATAATTTCTGGTGAAATGATGAATAAAATAAACGCAATCACAGCTTTGTTTCTTGGGGGGGGTTATTTTTATAGTGTTCATTGTGCAACATGTTTCTCATGTCAGTATGATTACAGCAATAACAACTTGCATAATTTTTTTTAATTAAATAGTGAAACATTTTGGATTTATAAAAAAAAAAAATTTGTCTGCGTCACCATGTTTTTTTTATATTTATTTAATATTTTTCCCTGCATATTTGTGGTGGTCCTGATCGTTCAATAGACCCCAAAGCAGCTCAGCAGAACAGAGCATGCATCTCCTGTCTGAGCGTGCACAAAGCAGAGTAAGGCTTCAATAGGTTAACAAACGAAAAAAGGTTTAAGAGAAGAGCACTCACCATCCGTTAAAACATCCAATCTTTATTATGACATCAAGTCAGCAGCAGGACAAATCGGGAGAACGTGTGTATCCAACAGACGACGGCCGTTTCGCGCTACCGCGCTTCCACGGGTCTTGATCAACTAATTAATTAATTAATTAGAGTGGAATTTAATTCTACTTGAATTTTACAAAACTCCGCATCCTCCAAAATGAGTATTTTTCTTGTAATTTGATTCCTTATGGATCCAGCAAAGTGGTGTCCGTTGGCCGCCAGCCGCCATTTTTCTTGGATCATAAAGTGTCTTCAAATCGTTAAAACATCCTTATACTCATCTCTCTGGCCTCTACGTTCCTCACCATCACCTATCCGGTACTCATCTCATCTGATCGCCGCCACTTGTGCTGAAGTTCCCGGGCCTCTCAGACAGGACTTTAGTCGTGCACAAGATCACGGCACATGTCATCATATTGTGACCTTTCGCGAAATTGCTCAGAACTATCCTGGGCCCCAGCGGAACTGGAAGTCCTGGCTCAGTGTGAGAGGCCCGAGGATTTCAGTGTGAGCAACGGCGATCAGAAGATATGAAGAGGACCGGACGGGTGATGACGAAGAGTGGAGGAGCCGGTGAAGTGAGTATGGGGATTTTTTATTTTTTTGACATATTACTGTTATTATGCTTTGAATACATGAATAGGTGAATTCAAGTTTTCTACTCATTTCTACACAATATGATCTAATATGTAATTTCTCAGTTATTCCATAAGAATTAGACCCTAGCGTCAAGTGATTGGCGCCCAAGTCACCTTCACATTAGGTTGTCTTCTGGCTGACCTTTGGAAATGATTGTGCTTAAGTCTGTACTTACCAAAGAAACTCCTCGTTTGGGCAGTCTGACCATTTACTCTCACAGACACACATACAATTACATTCACACACATACGAAACAGAGAAAAAGGAAAGGACTCTGCCGAGACAGACAAGTAGGAAAGAAAGTAAATGTATATCTGATTAAAAGAAATTAATATGCCAATGATCCTTTTGGCATTTTAGTTTTGGGGTCAGTAGATCACATTTAGTAGTAAATCTCTTTGTAACTACAGCAGTATTTTTGCCACAATATACTGGCATGAGAGATCACCAACTCATGTCTTTAACAAAAATAAATTGAATAATTTCTATTCTCAAAATTGTTTCTGTTAGAAAACAAATGTAATACAACTTTATCCTGTATATTAGCATTAGTGTACTTCAATCAATATTGTTATTTTTTATTCAGTTTTATTAGCCGAAAGGGCCAATTGCGAGAAAAACTGTACACCATCAAACTCTTACACCGTCAATGTAAAGTAATCCTCCACAAATAAATAATGCCATATTGCATGAAGAAATATGCAATAAATTAAGAGAACGAAAATCTTGTAGCGAAAAATAACTCTATAATTGTTTGTATGCATAAATAGAGCGCTGTGCAAATGTTTAAGGCAGGTGTGGAAAAAATACTGAAAAGGATGAGTTCAAAAATAGAAGTGTAAAAGTTTAAATTTAATTTATAAATTAACAAAATGCAAAAGGGAATTAAAAAAATAGGAATCTAAATTTTGTCAATATATTTTGCCTTCAAAACAGCATGCAGTCTTGCAGGTATATTTGTACACAGTTTATGAAGGAAATCAATAGGGACCATGTTCCAAACATCTTGGAGAACTAACCACAGATCTTATGTGAAAATCACTAGTGCAAATCCTTCTGTCTCTTCATGGAATCCCACATTATTATTATTATTTATTTATAAAGCACCATTGGTTCCATATAGACTGATGTTGAGCTCAGGGTTCTGTGCAGCCGTCCCATCACTTCCAGGACTCATTGTTCTTCTTTTCTCTGCCGTCTGCTCTTAATGACATTAGCTCGATGTCTGGGGTCATTTTCCTGCTGCAGAATAAATTTGGAGGCAATCAGACGCCTTTCTGATGTTATTGCATGATGGATAAGTATCTGCTTGTATTTTTCAGCATCTGGGATGAAATTTTGACTCAATTTGCTAAAATGCATCTACGAACTTACAAGTAACCTCCACCATGCTTCACTGCTGCCTGTAAACACTCATTATTGAGCCACTCTTCGGCAAACAAATTTCTTTCTGTTACAACCAAATATTTCACATTTTGATTCCTCAGTCCTGGGCACCTGGTGCAACTTTTCTGCACCCCAGCTTCTATGTTTTTGTGCATAGGTGAGTTGCTTGAACTTGTTTCTATGTAGAAGGTGTGGCTTTTAGCTGTAATTCTTCCATGACGACCACTCCTGTCCGGAATTCTCCAAAGAGTAGATGCAGGAGCCGTCATATCATTAATGCAGCCTGTGCAACTGCACAGGGGCCCAAAAGATAAGGGGGCCCACTTCCATCTCCAAAGCAGCAAACAGGTTGTCTCATAAACAGAATTGCTGAACTTCCGGGGGCAAATACACCGTTTTTTGCAGAGGGGCCCTTTTCTGATTAGATTGGTGTAGCTAGCACCCACTGGTTTCTGACAGTTCTTGTTTTATTCCTCATCATTCATATGATCCATATTTTTTTTTCACACGTGCATAAACCTTTTGCAGAGTTATATATATATATATATATATATATATACACAGTTGTGCTCAGAAGGGTATATAAACTTTTGATCACGGTCATTTGGATGTTTTGGGTTGTCATTATTGTTTAAAAAGAGAAAATACAGTACTTTGACAATAAATGGCTTCAGCCAACCACTAACCATGAGTGGAGAAAGAGTTGGTGTCATCATTCATATTCTCTGAAAAATGGCCAAGAAAGCAAAAATTCTGCAGGGGTATGTAAACTTCTGAGCACAACTGTGTGTGTGTATATATATATATATATATATATATATATATATATATATATATATATAGAGAGAGAGAGAGAAAGCGTGTATTTATGTAAAAAATATATATATATACTTGTATTTGGACAACCTAAATATACTTTAAGCCTTTTTTGGATGCCACTACAGGTTTCAGTTCAAATCAGTTGGCAGCAAAGTAGGATAACACAATATAAATATATATATATATATATATATATATATATATATATATATATATATATATACACTGGTAGATTGTCTCACTCGGCTGCTCTCAGAGGTAGACTTAGGAACGCTTCTTGTGTTAATCTCCTGCTAGTTTATTAATAATAATAATAATAATAATAATTTTTATTTATATAGCGCCAACATATTCCGCAGCGCTTTACAACTTATAGAGGGGATTTGTACAGACAATAGACATTACAGCAAAACAGAAATCACAGTTCAAAACAGATACCAGGAGGAATGAGGGCCCTGCTCGCAAGCTTACAACCTATGAGGAAAAGGGGAGACACGAGAGGTGGATGGTAACAATTGCTTTCGTTGTTCGGACCAGCCATAGTGTAAGGCTCGGGTGTTCATGTAAAGCTGCATGAACCAGTTAACTGCCTAAAACATGGCATAAACCAGTACAGGATTTAACAAAATAAACATGGCCTTTGTCATAACAGAAAAATGAAAGATATCTTATAGCACAATCCATATGCCTGCCCCTGGGGGATTTACCTGCTTAGGATACAATAAACTTCACCTCCCACTGGAGCTACCGACTGGAGACTTCCTGGTCTCCAAACACACACCCATGGATATATAGTGGTGAGTGGCTGTCCTTTTCATCTCTTACAGCCACTCACAAAAAAAACATCCCTGTCATTTCCAATTAACCCCACAACACATAACATGCTGTAGAGAAACATCTGGATTTCACATCATGGACGATAGCAACCGTTGTGGCACATATCTCCCCTGACGTCCATCGCCAGTGACCCTGTCACAATATATAGATCTATACTGCATATGAAGGGTGTATTTGTGTGACATTCTGTGCGCAAACCAGTAAACACAAAAAAGGAAGAGGAAAGCAGGATATCACTAGATAGCCACACTAAAAAAAGGAAAGGAAGAAGAAAATGCACCAAAATTTTTGTAGTAAGTGCAATAAACATATTGACTTGCTAAGCGCATTTCCTACCATGGTATTTCACTCTATAACCGAGGCTCACTGTTATCAATCACTGCATTTTTAAATATTTTACTTACTTTGATTCGGAAATTGAAAAATGTATTTTACAGATACTACATGTGTAAGATTAGGAACTGATATATTTTTTTTTTTTCTGCCTTTGATTCCAACTGAAACCTGTAGTGTAATTCCACAAAAAGGTTGGAAACATAGCTTGCCAGCAGGTAAGACAAGAGTCACCTAAAGTTGCTGATTAGCAGAATAACCTTAGTGCTCCATACAAATTAGATAGCTGTCAGACAAATGATTTCTCAACTGACAGCTATCTCTCCCCAAATTCCCCATAAACAGGAATGCTGAGCTTAGCCGATTGCTTCTGTGTTCTTTATGAGAGTTGCAGACTGATTCATCTGACGTCATATCTCCATGGAGGACAGAAGGATTGTCTACTGAAGTTTAAAAGAGACTGGATACTTCTCCGGTTGGGAGGCCTCTGTGCATATTAGACTGTGAGTCAATTTCAACAATATCGGCAAGTTTGAATAATTTTTCTGTAATGCCTTTTGACTGCCCAATGATGGTCGCTGTTGTATGTGATCCAATCCTTTGCTACTGTGTCCGAGTATACATGCTTATGAGTAGAGTTGAGCACATTTTTCATAATTCAGTTCCAATTATAATCGGCGGCGAATATAGTTTTTGCAATATTTGCCGAACACAGCCGAACGTCAATGGGAGTAGAAATTAACGAATATGTTCGGAATAGATCATCAAACATATCTCATATCTATCATCTATCTATCTATCGATCTATCTATCTATATCTATCTATTTATCTATCGTAGAGAAAAAAAAGTAATAACTTACCAGACAAATGAAGAAATGCAAGTAAAATAAATGGCATTCTTGACATTATAATAAGATGATCATGTTCAGTGTCACATACTGTGAATTCAGGAAACACACGTGAGAATATACATTGCACTTCTCTCTGCCCTAAGACTTCCTCTTCTCGTTCGTCACAACTCATCAGTGTCAGTATTCTTTACTTCCCTTACACTAAATCTTCTCTTACGATAGTTGTTTTTTTCCTCACTGGATATGGGGATACACAGTTGCAATCATTATTTTTCAATCCCCATTGCAAATTAGGTTTATGACCAAAATGTACAGTCTTTTTGCTGCTTGCAATAAAACAATCAAACAAGAACAATCTAAATATCTCAAAACAACTAAAATAACAAGTGGTTTCCCCAAAATCATCACAAAATACCACTTTCACTGACTGCTGCAGTCTCAGAATTATTCATCTCCTTGATGACAAATGTCTTTAGTACTTAGTAGAGCCCCTTTGACTATTTTGACCCGTTGCAAACTTGATATATAGCCAGACATCAGGTTCGGCCAGCGTTCCTGAGGAATCTTAGTCCAGTCCTCATGGGCAATGGCTTCCATTTCATTAATATTCTTGGCTTGTCAAGAGAGTAAAGCAAAAAGTTAGGAGAAGAGATTGTTGCGTTGCACAAATAAGTAAAAGGATATAAAAATGTACAAATGTATTGAAAGTTCCCAGTGATACAGCTGGGAATATAGTTCACAAGTTCAAATAGATTTAGTTCAGGATATTTTCCTCCTTTTTGACCAGGTTTAAGTTATGCACTTTTAATGGCTCAAAAAAATTTCTTGATTAAATATTTAAATCATTTTTGCCTCTTCTTCACTAAGTATGGTGCTTAATTTTTAAGTCATTTTTATATTTATTTTTTTTTGGCAAAAAAATGAAATGTGTGTATAGTGTTCACATTTTATATATATTTATTAATGCCTACACAAACCCATGAAAACTTTTTAAATTGCTCTCTCTTTTCCATAGAGATTATTTTTATTTTTATTTTTCGGCCACCGCCATCAGGGGCTTAGCTACAGCATTCTGTAATGCTGTTGATAAACCCCCAATGTAACCTGATAGATAAGAAAAACATGGTAGATTATGCTCACCCAGGGGCGGTCCCGCTGCAGTCCGGTCCGATGGGCATTGCGGTCTGGGTCCGGCGCCTCCCATTTTCATGCGATGATGTCCTCTTCCTTGCTTCCTGTCGCGGCTCCTGCGCAGGCGTACTTTATCTGCCCTCTTGAGGGCAGCGTAAAGTACTGCAGTGCGCAGGCACCTGAAACGGTCAGAGAGGCCCGAAACCTGCGCACTGCAGTACTTTGCTCTGCCCTCAACTGGGCAGACAAAGTACGCCTGTGCAGGAGCCGCGACAGGAAGCAAGGAAGAGGACGTCATCGCATGAAGATGGGAGGTGCCGGACCCGAACCGTGACGCCCATCGGACCGGACTGCAGCGGGACCGCCCCTGGGTGAGCATAATCTAACTTGTTTTTCTTATCTTTCAGGATACATCGGGGGCTTATCTACAGCATTACAGAATGCTGTAGATAAGCCCCTGATGGCGGTGGCCGAAGCTTATATATGAAAAAGTAGGTGACAGATTCCCTTTAAAAGAGTTCCAGAATGGAGAACACCTAACTCTTTGGCAGAGAAATTCATGAGTGTTGGTGCTCTGCGGAACAGGCCTGCCTTCTCCCTCTGGTCACTCCACTGCCTCGTTCTGCCTGTTTCGGTGCTTCCGATCCCTTCCCCTCAGCACTGCTGGCCTCACTTTGCATGCCAGCTTCCCAGCCTATTGATTGCATCAATTTTTATTGAAAACGTTTTCCATTTTTATTCAAGATGTAGCCAGGCCCTTTAATATTGGTTGGGTGAATTGGGGTGTCTGTCCTTGTAGGGTACACTTATATAGTGCTGAGCAGCCCACCTGATCTAATAGTATTTGCGTCATCAATAGGCTGTCCGTGAGAAGTGACTAGACAGCATCACACAGATGCTGTGCATAACACATACCTGTGTGACTGGCACCCTAAGCAATCCTCATCTGTGTTCATTTTTAATACTAGACAACCACCTCCTCCATGAATTGGTAGGTTTGTTAGTGGTCGTTTCATCAGTATTTTGCATGTGTGCTGCGGCATCCTGCTAGTGCATTGGCAATCTGCCCTACTATTGGTAAGGCTATTTTTTTGTGTGTTTTTTGGAATTTAAAGAAGGCGCACGTAAACTAAGAATATTGCCAAACTGGAGGCCATTGTCCATGAGGAATGAGCTAACATTCCTCAGCAAAGCTTCCAGAGGCTAGTGTCTGGCTATGTATCACATTTGCAGGTCATAACAGCCAAAGAAACTCTTCTAAGTACTAAAGATGCTTGTCATGAAAGGGGTGAATAATTCTGAGACTGCAGTAGTCATTAAAAGTGGCATTTTATATAGAATTTGGAGAAATTACTTGTTATATCAGTTCTTTTGAAAGATTTACATTGTTCTTTTTTGATTCAATTATTGTAAACACCAGAAAGTTTGGTAACTGTAAAAGGACCCGTAACCGCCTCTGATGGGTCAGGTAACACGCTCTGACCACCACTTCTGCTGCAATTGTAATCTTTTTCACCAAAATATACCAGCAAAAGTAAAAAAAAAAAAAAAAAAAGGTGATGTACTTTAGCGGTGAGGCTGAACAGGGAGCATGTTTTTGAAGTTAGATATAGAATCATTCATTGCTTGTGGACCTTTAACACAATACCAGAGTCATATAGTGATATTCATCCCTGTCATCCTATTTTATATGTCAAACACCAGGACAGTTATGAAAACTAATGTAACCTTAACTATAATCAGGCTACGTGGTTTCAATTAAGGTATCCAGCATTTGGCGGATATCCTAATGTAAAAAAAAAAAAGATCCCTTTATAGCTAAAAGGATATGCATTATTGTTTTTATACTGTATATGTAATGCGACAAATACTGTTTGCAACAAAACTGGTGATGGTTCTGGTGCCATATTCGTGCACTATTGGTGGTTCTGGTTATGTATTCCTGTACTGATGGTGATTCGGGTGACATATTCCTGTATTGATGGTGGTTCTGGTGATGTAGTCATATAGGTGATGGTTGTTCTGGTGCTATATTCATGTAGTACTACTTATGGTTGTGGTGCTGTATTCATGTAGTGATGATGGTTCCAATGCTATGTTCATCACCAGAACAATCAGTAGTTCATAAATACAAATCCAAAATTATCAGTACATAAAAGAACGCCAGAGCCACCAACAGTACATAAATACATCACCAGAACCATATTCAGTAAATAAATAGGTCACTAGAACCACCATCAGTTTATGAATAAATCACCAGAATGACCATCAGTGCATTAATGAGTAATTAGAACCTCAATCAGTACATGAATAAATCACAAGAACCACTGTCAGTAAATAAATGCACCAGTACCATCATCAGCACATATATGCATCACCAGAACCACCATCAGTATATGATTACATCACGAAGCTTAGTACAGAAATCAATTATTTTGTCAAGTTAGGCCCATATACAATTGTATCTCATGAACCTACTACTCCCAGTATGTCATTAACAATGGTAAGGAGATGCTTGGATTTGTTGATATCAGTCATTATCAGACTGTGGACCATACAGGAACCACAATACTGATGAAACATAAACATGTACATCCAGGTACTCTATAGGTGATATCTTCTCTGATTAAGTCATTTCTTTCTTTTTGTCTCCATCTTGTCCAGATGCCACTTTTCCATCCACAGCTCTTCTCTGCTGATTCTCTCTTCTCTAAGTGTCATTAAAATGTCCTTTACATAAAAATATCTGTCCATTCTATGCCCTAAATAAGCCCTCTTTGGTATTTGGCCTCCACACTGCCGCCCCAATGATCTATAATCACCCCACTGTCTGCCATCATCAGCTATGGCCACCACACCATCATCCCTTATGAACCGCAGCCTATACCATTGCTGTCCCCTCTCCACTGTTTTTCTTTGCACTCTCTATATCTCCACACTGTCTCCCCACCATGCTAACCTCTCTCAGTATTGTCCTCCACTTCACGCTGCCCCCTCTCCATATCCATTCTGTGCCCCTTTTCACATACGGCCTATAACATTGTCCTCTCCAAACTGTCCTCCTGCATGGCATGATAGCCACCATAGCTGCCCATACAGTATGATATCCACAAAAGACCTCCAAAATACACCATGATGTCCACCAGAGCCCCCAATATACAGTATGATGTCCACCACAACAGCATAAACAGTATAATGTCCTCAACAGCCCCCTATATAGTATGATGCCTCCCCACATATCCTATAGAGTATGATGTCCCCACAACTACAGGTATAACGTTGCCCACAGTCTCCCATATAATATGATGTCCCCATAGCCCCTCTTGTTATGTCCCCACAGCTAGCTCCTTTCATGTCCCCACTGCCAGCCCCTCAAATGTCCCCACAGCCAGCCACATTTATGTCCCCACAGCCAGCTCTACGTATGTCCCCACAGGCTCTTGCTATGTCCCCAATTCATTGGCAAACTGATAAGAAAAATAAAAAAAGCTTTTAATCCAGGCTCCCGGCCATCGCAGTCTTCGTCTCGTCTTCTGTTTTGTGCAGCAGTGAATGCTGAACGGTGCAATGACGTCACTGCCCAGCACCGTCTGACGTCCTCTACGCACACCATCTCCTTCAGTGCACAGGCCGGAAGAGCCCTGCGTTCTGCTGGAGTTCCCAGAGGAGCAGGGAGCTGATTACAGCTCCTCTGCTCCTGTCCCAGGTGGCGCCAACATCAATTTTATGCGCTAATACAATTGAGTTCAGGGAGGGAACAACAGCCGGGGAGCAGGCAGAGAGAGGGGCGAGCGCCGTCAGTGACTGACACTGCTCCCCTGTTTGCCTGCACCACGACTGTTACTGTGCTGAATGCCTGTGGCTGGAGGAAGGTGCCGGGTGGCTGCAGGCATTCAACACTGTCACTTTTCCACCCAAAGTGCACCCCCCTCGGGGAGGCAGGAGGTAGCGCCCTAGGCAGGTACCTGTCCTGCCTACCCCTCGTCCCAGCCCTGATGTAATCTCTCACAAGCACACAAACAAATATAAACATACAGATTATACAATGGAAACAGAATTGAAGACAAAACAGCGCAAAAATGCAGGCATTGTATATTTTCTGCATCTTGTGCTCTTCTTTGTGCTATCTACTTCTGCATTTGGGGCACATGGCACGCTAGCCCACCCCAATCTATGCTCTTGAGGGGAAACTGAAAGTACACATTGAAATATAAGGAGATACTTATTCCAATAAATACTGTAATTACCAGTGGACTGACAGACCATTGAGGGATTTTCCTAAGAGCCATGAGAGGACTGGTCTGTGACTAGTCATGTCGAAGGCATACAGTATATAGCATCTTTATATAGGGGTCCTCTGTTGTTGGTTTCCATCTCTGCATAGATCAGCCTGGTATCAGGAAACTATGTGGTATCAGTGAGTTATCATGGTATTGATAAAAGAAGAAGGGAACATAGGTCAAAATTGTACTTAGTCTTGTGTATGGTGAGGATCTGAGCTTAAGTAGTCATACCCCTGAACTTGGTTCAGCATTTCATTATGTTCTGTGACTATCCAAGGAGAAAACCTGAGGAAGTTTACTAAATTAATTCACATACAGAACAATTTATCTAGGTTAAAGAAAAAAGTCCACCATCGCACGAAAAGCTATTTGTGAACATTGTGGGTAGAGGTGAGAAATATGTGCAACTCACATGTAACACGTCAACTTATGAATACTAACATGGTAAAATAGAAAATAAATCAATCACCCCCTACCAGCTGAAAACAATTCTCAAATACTGTCTTTCCTTTCATTTGAATTGGCAAAATCCCAGTGCAAGCCCTCATCATCTCCCAACTAGACAACTACAACAACCTGCTCTGTGGTGCCTTGTCTTACACTCTTGTGTCCCCCCGAACGACCTTCAACTCTGCATCTCTCCTCATTAACCAGAAGATTAATTAACAATATTAACAATGCCTTACAAGGCTGTCTCATCCTGTCCCTGCCATGGTAGCTTTCCAGCAGGAGGCAACTACTCCACCAATTTAAAGGGAATATGTCAACCTGATGCTAGCAATATGTCACTTACTCGGCTGCTTGCTGAAGTTTTGATAGATCACTGTTTTATCAGCAGAGGATTATATCTAATAAACTAGTACACCTGCTGCCAGGTAGTCCATCGACGTCCCCAACACTGATTTGCAGCTTTCTGCCTATGCACAGCATACACAGGAAGCTGCCAATCACTGGTGTGAGCGGGCGTATACCATCTACCTAAAGTTGTGCTCAAAAGTTTACATACTCTTGTAGAATTTGAGCAATGAGACTAACTACAATGTCTATTCAACGTTCCTTCTATATTTACACTGTTCTGATTGTCTAGCAGTTAAACGACAGTGGACGACAGGCGCTCCTCTTTCCTTTGGACAGAACCAGGCCGTCACTGCTTGACATGCGAAATCTGTACTTTTGGGCATGACCAACAAAGTCTGGACTTTGGAACTTGACTAGCACAGTTTCAACTATGGGGCATGAGGAATCAGATCACTTTCACCACTATCTACTGCCTCGGTGGCCACAAGTCCATCCTGTTGCTCGCACATCCTCTCCTCCTTTCTTATGGGCGCCAACTGAGATCCCGCTTCACCATCCTAGCCTTTTAAATTTAGCAACTGCGCCACAGCTGTCACCTGACTCCACATCCCCTTTAATCTCTTCTCTCTGGAAACACTCTCTCCATCCTTCAGTTCCAGCCTGTCCAGTCCAACGAGCAGATGGCGGCATTAAATTGTGAATGCTGTGGAACTTTGACTAAGTACTTATTCTGCTCGCCACCCCTTTACAAGAGGGTCACAGAGTGGGGATTATTACTATATATGGGCAGTAGTGTAGGTAACGGGGGGCAGAGGGGGCAGTCGCCCTGGGCCCCATGCTCAGAGGGGGCCCACCCAGAGCTACGCTACTGTAACTGTATCAGGAGTCTGCCTATGGGGAGTGCATTATACTATATGGAGACCTATGGGGAGTGCATTATACTATAGAGTCTGCCTATGAAGGGGTACATTGTACTATAGAGTCTGCCTATGGGGAGTGCAGAATACTATATGGAGACCTATGGGGAGTGCATTATACTATATATAGAGTCTGCCTATGGGGAATGCATTATACAATATGGAATCTGCCTATGGAGAGTGCATTATACTATATGGAGACCTATAGGGAGTACATTATACTATATGGAGACCTATGGGGAGTGCATTATACTATATAGAGTCTGCCTATGGGGAATGCATTATACAATATAGAGTCTGACTGTGGCATGCATTATACTATATAGAGACCTATGGGGCGTGCATTGTACTATATTGAGGACTATCTGGTGCATTATACTATATAGAAGCTATCTAGGGGGCCATCACACAGTATGGAGATTACAGTGATGGGACTATCATCCAGTGTTGGAGTCATTTAGCAGTTTGGGGGATATTAAGGGGTCAGTATATACACAGTGAGGGGGCATTATGCTGTGTATAAGAGAGCATCATGCTGTGTATAGGGGAGCTGTACAGGGGGAGACTCCGGACATTATTAAATGTAAAGTGGGCACTTATTGTTATACGGGAATTCAGGTTACTGTGACTGTCAAAGGGGCACACAGAGGGCATTATCACTTTTTAGGGGACAAAATGTAGGCTCTGTTTTCTAGGGCACTTGCATACGGCATTACTATATTATAAAGGGTTGCTTTAGAATTTAGAGGGCACGTAGTGCCACACTGCAGGTGCAGTAATAGGGTCACATATGGCAGCAGCGACTCGGCATTGGGGTATCGGCAGAATGAGGAGTTTCTGCAGGTTGGGAATAGTCCCATTGGGGACAGTGCTGAAAATGTGAGACGTGAAATGTGTCTTTGTTGTAATCTCTGCAGACGAGTCCTGGGTGGAAGAAGTTGTCATGTCGGTCTGGACCAGATGGAAAAGATGGGAAAAGTGAATGACTCCATCAGAAAGAACGTCAGTGGTAAGTGCAGCGCCCCAGAGTCCTGGTCATTGCAGTACTGATGCTCCGCCGCTAAGGGGGGCTTTGGTACGTCTGATGACACTGAAGGAGTTCACCTGACCAGGTATCACAGACACCAATACACTTTACAGTCTGGCCTCCAGGGGGAGCTAAGGGTACTATGTATTAGTCCACTCCTCATAATCTGGTAAAACTGGGGGTTAGATAGGAAGTTAGTCAGAAGCTGACTGGGTTGGAACCAGGCAACATCCTAAGGCAGAGGGTGTTGCAGGGGAAGATTCAGGGGGGTCCCTGTCAGGGGTGGGATCCTGACAGAGGCCTAGCGAACCGAAAGAACGTTACGGGACCGCGCCTGCACTCCATTGCGGCGGTACCCCAAGAAAGGACAAGAAGCAAGGTTTATTGTGCTGAGTGAGAAACGAGATCAACGCAACAAGGAGAATCACCAGTAGGAGTCGTGCTGTAAGACGAGGCAACATCCTACTGAGGCGCGTAGCCGGTGGCCGGAACGCCGAGGAAGTATTGAGCTCCAGGCCTTACTCTTCAAACCTACGGCAGGACAGTCAGTTATAGGCGGGCTGTCTCACCCAAAATCACCTAAGCAGACACAGGGGGCAACATTTGGAGAGGGGCGACTCAAGGGTCCCGGAAGACCTCCGAGCCTACCCGTCATACGGGTGCGTCCTAGCCATATCATCTGGGGGACGAAGAAGAACATCATAATCGAGTTGTGAGGGAACTTCAGAAACAGACACAACAGTTGTGAGGACTATCCCGTAAGCACAGCAGGGAAGGACTACAACACACAAGCGCTAGAAGGTAGGCACAGATTTCCACCTGCTAAGGGAACTCTGGAGGTGCCATCGGACCGGCCGGACTCACGCAGCCCGGTTAACCGTATTCCGGACTGAGGATCCTGGAGCCTTCAGTAAAGAGGTAAAGAGACTGCAACCTGGTGTCCTTGTTATTTACTGCGACCGGCACCACACCACAACAGCATCACACTCCACCTTCATTGGACGCCCCTCAGCAGGGTCACGGGCCGGGTCTAGCCACCGTGACAACCCCAGAACTGAGACAGAGAGGCCCGGTACCGGGTACCCCTCGGCCCTGCGGCGGTGGGGGCGCTCCAACTTGGCGTCACGAACAGGATCTACTTAAGCCTGAAGAATCAGGTCATGTGTGCCTTGGAACTGTGATTATTATACTTGGACTGTGACTTATTGCAAAGACTGTGTATTGCCACTTGCCGCCAAAAGTTCCCGCCAAAACCCGCCGCCATTGCACCGCCACAGGGAGCGCAGAGGAAGAAGGGCGTGTCATGGGAGGAGACTACCAAAGCGGCACCAAAAGCAGTGACCGCCCCCTCCGACTCCTGCTGCGAGATGACGACCTGCCCAGCAGCAGAGTAGAGCCGCCCCCTGATTTGCAACGGCGGGAACGAGGTGAAGAGGGAGCTCGACCTCGGAGAAATGGCGGAGTCAGGTGCATGCACGGCTGCTGATCTCAAGACAGCGAAGATGATCAGCAGGTGCCCAAGCAACGGTGAAGTGATCCCGGCTTGCCCTCACCCACCAGAGGCGGACCCGCATCCACCGCAGCTGAAGGATCTGAACTCCTTGGAGCCGCCGGCGGAGGAGCCGAGCCTACCTATCCCAACCACGGAGCCAGCAGGTGCGGAGCCATGGAGAGCGGAGCCACATCGAGAGGCCACCTTGGAGGAGCCACGGTCCGGGCTGCAGCCGATTCCAGTGCCCTTGTCAGCGGAACGGGTCGACATCGGTGGAATCACATCAGGCGCAGGTATGAAAGGCGCCCTTACTCCCCCGGCCGATTCTGCTCCCCCGACCAATCCTGCTCTCCTGACCGATCCCGCTCCGGTGACCGCTCCTCACCCCAATAACCGTTTCCTCTCGGTGGAGCGGGTGATCCTCACCCCCGACACGATGGGGAAGCTGGTACCTCCACTACCGACCAAGATGGGAGAACCCATAGACGTGAGCTCAGAAGGGGTGATCCTCCAGTGGGACACCCCCTGGATCGGGCCAGATGGAGCTCGGGAGGAGGGCCTCACCCTTGCTGTGCTCACTTGGGAACAATATAAACAATGCCTGATCCTACATTGGAAAAAACGAAAAGAGACAGAACAAACTGATGCGCCGAAAGTACAACACCCAAAGCCTGCGCGCGTCAGGAAAGACGTGGTAAAGCGGGGAACTGTGCTGGCCTTTCACCCAAAGCAGGGTTGGGGCTCCATACAGGAACCGGGACTACCGACTGACGTCTTCGTTACCAGTTGCAACGTGAAGACCCCTTTTCGCAACCGATATGGTGACCCACTATTGCAAAGGGGGATCAGGTGACCTACACCCGCCACCGGAGTGCACAAGGATGGTGCGCTCGGAACGTCCAACGATGTGGGCCTGAGGGGGTGTCACCTGTTGCCTCGACCATGATTGAACCAGACTTGACAGATCTTGCTACTATCGCCACCATACGCCTTGTTGCGGCTACTGAGCTTGCAGCTAAGGTTAGCCTTCGAATCCAGACACCGGGTGACCTGACTGCACCCGAGAGACCAACCACTGACACTAACACCACATCAGCCGGGGACCAGGGGCCGAAGCCTGTACGGTCAGGAGATGTCCACTATCGGCTGATGTCTTGTAATATACTATGAAGCCCTAATGCTCGACAAAATTTGTATATAGTTGATTGTTTATCCTTTTGTTCTGCTGCTACAACCCGATTAGGGTTAACTCTTAAAGGGATCCCTTAGTTTACCCGGGATCCCTACTTTTGCCTTTTTGCTTTTGTTTCTCGTTCATCATTGTTGAAAAGAACTGCTGGATCATGAACACTGCATGACTACAAACTTATTGTAAATAGTTTGCACCTTCTTATAGGTGCCCTCTACTGGTTTTACAAAGAAAAGGACTCTTTGCGAAGAAACTGTTCTTGGAAAAAGCACCGGAGTCCTTGCTGTATACGAACTTGCAGCTTGAGGAGTTGCACTACCTCCAAGAGACTTGGTCCCCTCTTAAAGGGGACGTTTACCAATAGTACTTAAAGTTGAATAATGCTTACATGTCAAAGTTATATGTAGATAGCTAGTTAATTGTAAGAAATGCTTAATAATGTGTTAGAGAATGAGGACAGGAAGTGAACCCGTATGGGGTTAGTCGGTGAGTCCTCCTAGGAGCCATACAGAGATGGCTCAGCGATCTTGAACTGAGAGAAGGATGATAAGTTCTATACTGTGTATAGTAGCAGAAAGGCTGTAGGCCCGGATGAGAGATGGGGCGGTCCTGCAACAGAGCGAGAGGCAGTAGGCCTGGGGCAGATAGACAGGCGGTCCTGCAGATGTAAAGGTGGAAAATGAAGAAAAGTTGAATAGCCTTATAGTGTTTTATAAGAAGGTCTTTAGTGGATTCAGTGTGTACGTCCTTAAAGGCAACGTTAAATTATTGTTCAGAAATTGCACTAAGTAGAATACCCGGTTGGGTAAGAGAAGTTATTTATAGTATGTTATTTAAAATATTTAACCATGTTTGTAACGTTCAAGTGTCCTCACCTTCCATAAAGGGAAGCCTTGTTAAAGTTTACTTGTTATTGCATTTCAAAATTGTATGTCTTTTTGCTGACATATATTGTTGTTTTCTTCCCAGTCCAGGAGTACTGGATTTAACCGGGGGGAGTGTAGCACCCCAGAGTCCTGGTCGTTGCAGTACTGATGCTCCGCCGCTAAGGGGGGCTTTGGTACGTCTGATGGCACTGAAGGAGTACACCTGACCAGGTATCACAGACACCAATACACTTTACAGTCTGGCCTCCAGGGGGAGCTAAGGGTACTATGTATTAGGCCACTCCTCACAATCTGGTAAAACTGGGGGTTAGATAGGAAGTTAGTCAGAAGCTGACTGGGTTGGAACCAGGCAACATCCTGTGGCAGAGGGTGTTGCAGGGGAAGATTCAGGGGGGTCCCTGTCAGGGGTGGGATCCTGACAGAGGCCTAGCGAACCGAAAGAACGTTACTGGACCGCGCCTGCACTCAATTGCGGCGGTACCCCAAGAAAGGACAAGAAGCGAGGTTTATTGTGCTGAGTGAGAAACGAGATCAACGCAACAAGGAGAATCACCAGTAGGAGTCGTGCTGTAAGACGAGGCAACATCCTACTGAGGCGCGTAGCCGGTGGCCGGAACGCCGAGGAAGTATTGAGCTCCAGGCCTTCAAACCTACGGCAGGACAGTCAGTTATAGGCGGGCTGTCTCACCCAAAATCACCTAAGCAGACACAGGGGGCAACATTTGGAGAGGGGCGACTCTAGGGTCCCGGAAGACCTCCGAGCCTACCCGTCATACGGGTGCGTCCTAGCCATATCATCTGGGGGACGAAGAAGAACATCATAATCGAGTTGTGAGGGAACTTCAGAAACAGACACAACAGTTGTGAGGACTATCCCGTAAGCACAGCAGGGAAGGACTACAACACACAAGCGCTAGAAGGTAGGCACAGATTTCCACCTGCTAAGGGAACTCTGGAGGTGCCATCGGACCGGCCGGACTCACGCAGACCGGTTAACCGTATTCCGGACTGAGGATCCTGGAGCCTTCAGTAAAGAGGTAAAGAGACTGCAACCTGGTGTCCTTGTTATTTACTGCGACCGGCACCACACCACAACAGCATCACACTCCACCTTCATTGGACGCCCCTCAGCAGGGTCACGGGCCGGGTCTAGCCACCGTGACAACCCCAGAACTGAGACAGAGAGGCCCGGTACCGGGTACCCCTCGGCCCTGCGGCAGTGGGGGCGCTCCATAAGTCAATCTGTAACTGTGCTGTGATCTCTTATATGTTCTGTAGGGCTGGTATCTACCACTGACCATAGGGCGGTAATATCCATGTTGGTCTTTATATAGTGATTATTTTCAGCAACAGCGCGGTCATCTGCTGAGGTTCTCCTCCACTATTAGGGTGCGTCACCCAGTTGTAATCAAGGTTACCTGGTTTTGCCGCCCCTGAACCAAAACTCTAGCTACACCTCTGTATGGGGGCCACAAAGGGGGCATTATTAATATATGGAGGCCACAAAAGGGGCATTAAATAATATTAAAGGAACATTTTCTTTCTTTAAGAAGAGGTCCTAATATACTGTAGGTTGGGCTGTGAAATAAACAACTGTTCCCTACTTTCTAGCCAAGGATAATTCAGCATTGTTTCAGAGGAAAACATGCACAGATATATTAACTCAGCAAGCAAGAGTCTCCTGTCAGATTTTCTTTAGTGCATGGGGGTGACAAAAGGCGGCATTAATAATGTATAGGCTGTAAAGGAGGCATTAATAATGTATGGTATTTCTGTGTGTTAATTTCTTCAGAAACGAGTCGTGGCAGGAAGAAGTGATAGCGGTCTGCAACGCATGAAGAAGATAAGAAAATATGACTGACTTCAATTGGACGCATTACCGATGAGTCAAAAGATTTGTCTGTACTGTATAAACTTTTATCGTCTACAGAGCTTATAACTGGTATCTATCATTAGATGATCACAGTATGGGGGGAACATTAGTCTTAGTAACATGTTTTTGATTGATTGATTATTGATCAATATGGTGGGATTTTTAGAGCACTATGGGATGCAAATATGTGGTCATGGTGCTGTTGTGTTCATGACCGCGTATCGCCAATAAAGGATCCTTTCCGTAAGAAATCCTCCGCCCCAAAAACCCTGCTCCCTTTAAACCATTCCGTTTAACTACCTAAGAAATTCACACGAACACATTTAATTTCTTTTGGATAATTTGGCCACAGCGGCCATTTTATTAACAAACAAATACATGAATAGCAACATGTAAACATTGTAAATGTAAAAGGGGAGGGTTCTTGGAGCTAAAAAATCTGGCTCATAATAGGCAGAAAGCCTACCACAAAATTTAACCAAGAAACACGTATTTACCCTCAGCCGTAACCACCAGCTCGAGGGCACCATGTAACCCATTTCGGGCAAACCAACCACAAAGCTCCCGAGGTAAACACCCCGTCCAGAGCCCGTAACAAAAGCCAGATCAACCCTATAAGCATCATCACCAACTCCAAGAACCCCACCCCCCGCCAATCCGCCACTGTGACGATAATAACAAAAATTCCTTCCCTTTAATCAGTTGAACATAAACAGAAAATTTCAAAACAAAATTAAAAATAACCATCCCACAGCCCTCAACTAAAATTATGTTAGCCTCGGATTGTCACCAAAAAAAAGGGAGGGTGGGAGGGACTCACTTCACCTGTCTCTGACCAACTGATCCCCTTCCCGCACTTTTCCCAAGCCCCCTCCTCCCCATTCCCACAAAATCCCCGCCCCATTCCTATCCTACCAATCCCGGGACCCCTTGTTTAATTTTCAAAAAATACTGCACTGCTCCCCATGGCAACGCAGTCATGTGGGGGCTTCCTTTTAGCTGCGCCCCATACAGCCCCCCCTCTTGACCGCGTATCGCCAATAAAGGATCCTTTCCGTAAGAAATCCTCCGCCCCAACTACCCTGCTCCCTTTAAACCATTCCGTTTAACTACCTAAGAAATTCACACGAACACATTAATTTCTTTTGGATAATTTGGCCACAGCGGCCATTTTATTAACAAACAAATACATGAATAACAACATGTAAACATTGTAAATGTAAAAAACCTCGAGGGGAGGGTTCTTGGAGCTAAAAAATCTGGCTCATAATAGGCAGAAAGCCTACCACAAAATTTAACCAAAAAACACGTATTTACCCTCAGCCGTAACCACCAGCTCGAGGGCACCATGTAACCCATTTCGGGCAAACCAACCACAAAGCTCCCGAGGTAAACACCCCATCCAGAGCCCGTAACAAAAGCCAGATCAACCCTATAAGCATCATCACCAACTCCAAGAACCCCACTCCCCGCCACACACGAACAGCCCTGACCACCTCAGGCTCGTGAGTGCCCCACCACCGCCAAAGCTCTTTCTACTCCTTCCTGTAGACCGAGCGCCCATAAATCCATACCTATCTCGTTAAGATGCACCCCGTCATCCCTCCAGAAATTACCGATCCCGGCCTCTAGTTTAAAATGTCTCACGGCAATACCCCCGTTCCGAGACACAAAGCTCGCCACCGTCCTATTCAGTTTCACCCTGGCCCTATTAATCCCTTTAAGGGAACAGGCCTCCCGCCACCTCCGCCATGGCACAATGTCCGACCACACCGTCAGTATACCAGGAAAGGATACCCACAGTCTCAACAAGTCAAACCGGATATCCCGAATCAGTTCCCTCACTGGTTTTGCCACCAAATCGTTACCTCCAAGATAAACCACCAAGATGTCCGGGGGGCGATCCAAACGGATCGCCCCGAAAACCCATCCAACGAATGACCACTGCTTCCCGACCAAAACCCAATTGCCTCCCAAACTCCCAAACGAAAGAGTGTCCAACAATCCAAGCCAAGAAGGGAGTCCGACCTGGAAAACATAACTACAATTAACAATACGTAAAAGCACAACCCAGCATCGTTGACTCAATGTCGAACATAAGACAGATAACGATTTGAACTCCATCTGCCTATTTTCTTAATCACATCCGGACCCAGGCCCAAACCAACGGCCTCGGACGCGGCCCCAATCCTGAAAGAGTGCGAACTGAAATTATCCGGGTTGACACCCAGGAATCCCAAGCCTTTCTTCAAAATGGCTACAAATTGGAAACGTGACAGAAAATCCCCTTCTTGGTGTTGTAACAAAGGGCCTGACCTAACCCAGCACAAACTCCAATATGCTTCCAAACAGTGTTGCGGGCACATACCGCTACCAACCACACTTCCCAACACTACCTTCTTTCCCCTGCCCAGCTGATCCGTCTTTGAACGCCTGATCCAAAAAGCCATACCACCATCCCAAAAAACCACATCTTCCGCTAAAAGACCACCCGCCTTGTCTTTGCTCGGGGAAACCAACTCTCCCAAACGCAGAGCACCAAAAAATGCTAAAGAAAAGGCCAACCGAAACAGTACCGCCTCGAACTGAGAAGAACAAATGAAACCTAAGGCCTCACCTAACCGCTGCAACATCCCAAAAGAAATGGGCCTACGCTTATCAAAAGTCACATTACCTTTGCAAAAACCCTTCAACGCCTGCCGTATCACAAAGTCCTTTGTAACATCCCCTCAACCACAATCCAATGTCCTTTTGATCCCATTTTATCTCGGGCCCCACCACTTTTCGCTGCCTGAACTGTTCATCGTATCGCAGCCAGGCCTGGCCCCCGTAGGTACGATGTGCTTCCCCAATGGCATCAAAATAACAGAACAGGCCCGAGCAATTCTCTGGGGCTTTCTCCCCTATAACACTCGCCAGAATGGCAAAGGCCTGCTGCCAGTTTACGAACGTCTGAGGAATAAGGCGCCAACGCCTCTTTTCTTCCTCCTCCTTTTTGCTATCGTCTTTCTTTCCTTTATCCAAATTAAATTTTTCTAAAGGAAGGAGAGAGAAAATTTCTACGTATTCGTCTTTCCAAATTTTTTCCTTCACTTCTTTCTTCAAATGGGCCCCCAGCGGGCCCTCAAAATACACATAGACCTCGCCTTTCGCCCTATCGTCTAACTTCACCGTATCGCCCTTCCCTGTTTTCGTCTGCACTGACACCGACACCCCCGCCGCTGAAGACGGTGGCCCGCTACCAGAACTCGCAATCACGCTCGAACCCCCTACTCCACAACCACCAACTGGCATCCAAGCCCCTGCGGGCGACGCTCCCACACTATCCCCAACCCCACCATCCAATCTCCTCAGAATCTGCGACATACCCGCCAAAAGCTCTCTAACGCTTGAAACCTCACCACCACCCCCACCCCGCTCAACTAACCCCGACACACCCGGCACCGGAAAAAGACTGGACATATACTGTACTCACGGGGCTGCGCAGGTGCTGTGTCCCCACCAGCCGTGCCTCCTGAATCCTGCCGCTCCCTTTTGTCCCGATGCTCGTTCCCGGAGTCGTCGCTGCCACTCATCTGCCCCAGGCCCGCGCCCCAGGCCCGCGCCCCTGGCCTCCACGTCACCAGGGGGGACCGAGACTGGCGAAGGCGACCAGTCCCTCAACCTCCTGCTGGATCTGGACCTGGCAGCCTCCGTGGGTCCTCCGTGTGCTGCAGCCGGACTGGCCCCTCTGGCCGCCGCTCCCGCAGCGCGACCCGCTCCCTGCCGCAGCGCTGCCACCAGCCTGCCCGACATCCTGCTCTGCCGACCTGTCCCCGAGCCAGGTGCACCGCGCGACTGTGATACTGGTGCACCCGCCGCTGTCCTGTCCGGCTCCTGGCTCCTGGATGATGCCGCCGCCACTGGGCTCCTCCCTCGCCCCGTCGCTGATGCCACCGCCGCCGCTGGAGCTGCTCCCCGGCGGGTACTAGCTGGAGATCCCGGCGCTGCGGCGCCCCCGCGCCCACTGCTAGGCCGCACCGGAAGTGCGGCCCTGGCTTCCTGTGCAGAGCTGGCGTCCGGCCGCGCCTGCACCGCTCTCCCAGCACCTCGTCACCTCGCGCCGACAGGGCCACCTGGTGGATTCCTGTCGGGGGGGGCAGGCACGGTGGCTGCGCCGCGTCCCACAGCCCCCGCATGGTCCCCGGAGGGGCTCCACGGCCTGCGCCTGCCGCGCGGTATCACGTCGGGGGACAGCCTCTCCGGCGGCCTGGTCCTCCTGGTACGGCTGCCCTGGCTCCCGCTGTCCCCTAGCAGCCCGGTGAGCTGCTCCTCAAGCCAACCGGCCCTCCTGGACCGTGCCTCCCTGCGAAGCTGAGCAACCAAGCTGTCCACTGAGGCCATGGTAAGTAACGCTGTGGCAGCAGGTCCACTCACTTCGCCTGTCTCTGACCAACTGATTTCCTTCCCGCACTTTTCCCAAGCCCCCTCCTCCCCATTCCCACAAAATCCCCGCCCCATTCCTATCCTACCAATCCCGGGACCCCTTGTTTAATTTTCAAAAAATACTGCACTGCTCCCCATGGCAACGCAGTCATGTGGGGGCTTCCTTTTAGCTGCGCCCCATACAGCCCCCCCTCTTCCCGTGTATTGCATGTCATTGGTATATTGGCCTGGGTATAGTTGATTTTGTCCTTTGAAAGGATGAAGGTAATATTCAGATTCTATGTAGGGGTAATATATGGTCATGGTGCGGCAGTGTAATGGTCACACTGGGTAAGGTGTTCTGTCGTGACCCTAGACACCAGTGACACATGTTCTTCAGGGTGAGTGGGATGTTAACCTTTTAGGCTGTATCTTGCTGGTCAGGTACCCAGATTTACAGTATAGAGAGAGAAGGATTCAGTCCGTATTATTAAAATAAACTGGATTTTACTGATGAACTTCATGTAACATATATAGAGAGAATGGCAGGTGTATGACTTGTAAATCACACATTGATGGTTACACATAGTGGCACATAACTTATACAGTATCCAGCAGTGTTTCATATTTTCCGATAGTACTTTCCTTTCCTCATATTTTCCGATAGTGCCGTACTTTCCTTTCCTCTCTGTCTGCTTCCCATTCCACTGAGCAATCTGTGCCTTAGCCCGACTATCTAGACTAATTCCTGTAAATTTCAAGTCTGGCTTTCACATGCCCCTGACTCTGTTACCTTGCTATCTCAGGGTCCCCACAAACTCCTGGCTATCTCTTTTGACCTCAGCCTCAGTACCACTGACGTTGCTCTCTTCACTTCAGATATCAATATTGGGGTCAATTTAGAAGCATTCTATCCTCATCCTTCCTTATCACATACACCCTCGTGTGGCCTGGTCTCTCAGCTCCTCACTTCTACTTGCTTCAACTCTCAATGCTCAACTAAACTTTAACAACACCCACATATTTCCCCTTGTGGCATTATTCAGGCCACCACTGTGCAGGTTTTTATTTTATGGTCATGGTATGGTAGTACTTCTATAGTAGTATTATTGCTAATACTGGTCTTGGAATAGTGGGTTTTGTTTAGTTATCTGTGTGTAGCAAACTAACTTACATTCACGATTAGTGTTGAGCATTCCGATACTGCAAATATCGGGTATCGGCCGATATTCGCTGTATCGGAATTCCGATACCGAGTTCCGATATTTTTGTGATATCGGAAATCGGAATCGGAAGTTCCCAGTGTGTGGTTCCCAGGGTCTGAAGGAGAGGAGACTCTCCTTCAGGCCCTGGGATCCATATTCATGTAAAAAATAAAGAATAAAAATAAAAAATATGGATATACTCATCCCCTTAATTGTAACCGGCAGCCTCCGTTCCTAAGAATGCAGTGAGTGTAGGACCTCCAATGCGTGTCGCGTGAGCGGTCACATGAGCGGTCACGTGACCAATCACAAGCCGCGACGTCATCGAAGGTCCTTCACTCTGCATTCTTAGGAACGGAGGCAGACGCTTGCAGCGGTGACAGCCAGGGGCCGTCCGAGGGTGAGTATATCTATATTTTTTATTCTTTATTTTTTACATGAATATGGATCCCAGGGCCTGAAGTAGAGTTTCTTCTCCTTCAGACCCTGGGAACCATCCAGGATACCTTCCGATATTTGTGTCCCATTGACTTGTATTGGTATCGGGTATCGGTATCGGCGATATCCGATATTTTTTGGATATTGGCCGATGCAATCTGATACCGATACTTTTGAATATCGGAAGGTATCGCTCAACACTATTCACGATCTTTTCCTCTCTAATTCCCTTAACCTTCTGGCTATTACAGAAACCTGGATCCAGCACTCAGACACCACCGCTGCTGCCACTCTCTCGTTTGGTGGGCTGAAATTTTCACATACCACCAGACCTGAAAACAGACAGGGTGGGGATGTTGGTTTGCTCCTTTCATCACAATGTGCTTTCCAGGTCATCCCCCCGGTTCCCTCACTTACACTTCCTTCCTTTGAAGTCCACGCCGTCAGACTCTTTAAGCCCTTCTCCTTGCGGGTGGTGGTTGTTTATTGCCCTCCTGGCTCCTCCCGCCTGTTTCTAGACCACTTTGCCACCTGTCTTACTCACTTTCTATCCTGTGACATCCCCACCCTCATCATGGGAGACTTTAACATCCCCATCAATGATCCCCTCTCCCAATCTGCCTCTCATCTTCTTTCTCTAACTTCTTAATTCGGCCTCTCACAGTTCACTAATTCTCCTACGCATGAGGACGGAAATACTCTGGACTTGGTTTTCTCCCGTCCCGGATCGCTACACGACTTTACTAACTCCCCTCTCCCGCTTTCGGACCACAACCTTCTTTCCTTCTCTGTCAAGAATTGTCTCCTCACTCGGGACACCCCCACTTACCACACTTATCGGAATACACGTTCCATTAATACCCAGCAGCTTATGGACAACCTCCACACATCTTTAGCCCCCATCTCCTCCCTCTCCTGTCCAGACTTAGCATTGTCACACTTCAATAATACACTGAAGAATGCCCTAGATGAAGCAGCACCTTCTACATGCAGAAAGACCCGACACAGACAACGGCAGCCCTGGCACACTATGCAAACACGCTTTCTTCAGCGTTGCTCAAGGTGTGCAGAGTGGCAGTGGAGAAAATCTCTCTTAGCAGAAGTATTCATCCACTATAAGTTCATGCTCAAAACCTATAACTCTGCCCTTTCTCTGGCCAAACAATCCTACTTCACCACCCTCATCACCTCACTATCCAACAACTCAAAATGACTTTTTGAAACCTTAAACTCCCTCCTGAAACCTAAAGTACAGGCCCCCATCACCAATCTCAGTGGTGAGGATTTGGCCACTTACTTCCTAGAAAAAAACAACGACATCCATCAAGGTATCTCAGCCCAATCTCCTCAGTGCCTGGATCCCCTTCCCTGCCGCACCTCAAGCTCACTAGACATCTTTGAGCCTGTTTCAGAAGAAGAAGTTTCCAAGCTCCTTGCTTCTGCTCGGTTTACAACCTGCAGTCTCTCTCACCAGTGGTCACCACTCACCTGACTAAAATATTTAACCTCTCTCTTTCTTCAGGTATCTTTCCCTCCTCATTTAAACATGCCATCATAACCCCTTTACTTAAAAAGCCATCCCTGGACCAGAACTGCACTGCTAACTACAGACCTGTCTCTAACCTTTCCTTCATCTCTAAACTCCTGGAACGCTTGGTCCACTCCCGCCTAATCCGCTACCTCTCGGATAACTCTCTTCTCGACCCCTTACTGGAGCGGCCCCCAGACGCAGGGCAGCGGGGTACTCGGTACCGGGTCTCTCAGTTCTGGGCATGTCACGGTGGCCCGACCCGGTCCGTGGCCCTGCTAAGGGGCGCCCAATAAAAGGTGTAGGTGGTGGTGTAGGTTGCAGTAAATGACAAGGACACAGGGTTGCAGTCTCTTTACCTCTTTACTGAAGGCTTTGGCATCCGCAATCCAGAGCACTGCTAACAGGGCTGGCTGAGACCGGCCGGTCTGAAGGCACATCCAGAGTTCCCTTGGCAGGTGGAATCAGAAGCCTACCTACTAGCGCCTGTGTGTTGTAGTACCTCCCTGCTGTGCATCACGGGATAGTCCTCACAACTGTCGTGTATGTTTCTGTTCTTTCTCTCTGTCCCCCAGATGATATGGCTAGGACGCACCCGTATGACGGGGTAGGCCTGGAGTTATTTTATAGGGACCCTAGAGACGCCCCTCTCCCACAATTGCCTCCGTGGTCTTCGTTAGGTGCAAAGGTGAGACAGCCAACCTAAAGTTAACTGCCCTGCCGTAGTTCAAAGTAATGCGTAGAGTCTATTACTTCCTCGGCGTTTCAGCCGCCGGCTGCGCACCTCAGAAGGATGTTGCCGATCTCAGGGCACGACTCCTTCTGGTTCTGTCTCCTTGTGCTGTGATCCCGTTTCTCACTTCTCCACAATATGCTTCGCTTCGTGTCCTTTCTTAGGAGTCTGCCGCTATAAGGTACAGGCACGGCTCCGTAACGATCTGTCTGTGCTAGGCCGCTGTCAGGATCCCACCCCTGACAGGTCCTCTCCCGAACTCTCCCGGGCTACTTTCTCCCTCACTTCCTATCCAACCCCCAGTTTTACCCATGTGTGAGGAGTGGCCTAGTAAATAGGACCTTTTGCTCCCACTGGCGGCCGGAGTGTGAAGTGTCATGTGTGACTGTGATACATGGTCAGGTGAACTCCTTTAGTGCAATCAGACGTAACATCACTCCCCTTAGTGGCAGAGTGACATTACTACAACGACCAGGACTCTGGGGCGCTGCATTACAATCTGGTTTCCGCTCTTTACACTCCACTGAAACTGCCCTCACTAAAGTCTCTAATGATCTAATAACAGCTAAATCCAAAGGTCATTGCTCTCTGCTGATTCTCCTGGATCTCTCTGCCGCATTTGACACTGTGGTTCACCAGCTCCTTCTCACTATGCTCCGCTCTATAGGCCTCAAGGACACAGTCCTCTCCTGGTTCTCCTCCTACCTCTCTGACCGCTCCTTCACTGTATCCTTTGCCAGCTCCTCTTCCTCTCCTCGTCCCCTTACTATCGGGGTTCTGCAGGGCTCAGTCCTAGGCCCCCTCCTCTTCTCCCTATACATGGCCCCTATTGGACAAACAATCAGCAGATTTGGATTCCAGTATCATCTCTATGCTGATGACACCCAATTATACACTTCTTCCCCTGACATCACCCCTACCCTAATTAAAAATACCAAGGATTGTCTGTCTGCTGTCTCTAACATCATGTCCTCCCTCTATCTGAAACTAAATCTCTCCAAAACGGAACTTCTTGTGTTTCTCCATTCTACTAACCTCACTCTTCCCAACATCGAAATTACCCTGGAGGGTTCAACCATAACTCCCAAGCAGCATGCCCGCTGCCTTGGGGTCATATTCGACACCGAACTTTCCTTTACTCCCTATATCCGATCACTCACTTGCTCTTGTCACCTGCATCTTAAAAGCCCCCCACTGTCCCCTCCAACCTCCCTCATCTCTGCTGAGGACTTTGCCACACACTTTAAAAATAAGATCGACCAGACAAGGCAAGTCTTTATTGTTCAACCACCACAACCCCTTTGTATACCAGACCAATGCCCAAACCCCATAACCTCCCTATCCAACATCACTGAAGGGGGGCTTAATTGTCTCCTCTCCAAATCGCACCTCACCACCTGTGCGCTCGACCCCATCCCACCTCCTCCCCAACCTCACCACCACACTTATTCCATCCCTAACCCACCTCTTCAACCTATCACTAACTTCTGGCACCTTCCCCTCTGCGTTCAAACATGCCACAATTACGCCTATCCTTAAAAATCCAACCCTCGATCCAACTGCTATGTCCAGCTATCGCCCAATATCGCTGCTCCCATTCGCTTCCAAACTCCTGGAGCAGCACGTCCATGCTGAACTCTCCTCCCACTTCTCATCTAACTTGTTGTTCGACAATCTACAATCTGGTTTCCGCCCCCATCACTCAACTGAGACTGCCCTGACCAAAATCACTAACGACCTACTTACCGCCACTACTAAGCTACTGGACAATATTCTGTACTCCTCCTTCTAGACCTGTCCTCTGCTTTCGACACAGTTGACCACTGCCTCCTACTACAGATCCTCTCCTCCTTTGGCATCAAAGACCTCGCCCTATCCTGGATCGCCTCGTACCTTTCCAACCGGACATTCAGCGTCTCCCACTCCCACACTACCTCCTCATCCCACCCTCTCTCTGTTGGAGTCCCCCAAGGCTCTGTTCTAGGACCCCTACTCTTCTCAATCTATACACTTGGCTTGGGACAACTCATAAAGTGCCATAGATTCCAGTACCACCTCTATGCTGATGACACTCAGATTTACTTCTCTGGCCCAGACGTCACCGCTCTGCTGTCCAGAATCCCAGAGTGTCTATCAGCCATATCCTCCTTCTTCTCCTCCCGTTTCCTCAAACTCAATGTGGACAAATCTGAACTCATCATCTTTCCTCCATCCCACGAATCTTCCTTACCTGACCTATCTATCGCAATCAAGAACATCGTGCTTTCCCCTGTACCCGAAGTCCGCTGCCTCGGAGTAACCTTCGACTCTGCCCTGTCCTTCAAACCGCACATCCAAGCTCTTTCCACCTCCTGTCGCCTCCAGCTAAAAAATATCTCCAGAATCCGTCCTTTCCTCAACCCTCAATCTACTAAAATGCTTGTGCATGCCCTCCTCATCTCCCGCCTTGACTACTGCAACATCCTTTTCTGTGGCCTCCCTGCTAACACCCTTGCACCTCTCCAGTCCATCCTTAACTCTGCTGCTTGACTAATCCATCTCTCTCCTCGCTACTCCTCCACTTCCCCCCTCTGCAAATCTCTTCACTGGCTCCCATTCCCTCAGCGTATCCAGTTCAAATTACTAATACTGACCTACAAAGCCATCCATAACCTGTCTCCTCCATATATCTCTGAACTAATCTCCCGATATCTTCCCTCACTTAATCTCCGGTCCTCCCAAGACCTCCTTCTCTCCTCCACACTTATTAGCTCCTCATCCAATCGCCTCCAAGACTTCTCCCGAATATCCCCCATCCTCTGGAACTCTCTGCCCCAACACATCCGACTATCAACCACAGTCGGATCCTTCAGACGGAACCTGAAAACTCATCTCTTCAGGAAAGCCTACAGCCTGCACTGACCCCGCTGCCTCCTCATCACTACTGAAGCTACCGCCTCACCAACACTAGAGCTCCTGCAACCCCCAACCTACTGTCTCCTTCCCCATAATCCTGTAGAATGTAAGCCCGCAAGGGCAGGGTCCTCGCCCCTCTGTATCAGTCTGTCATTATTAGTTTGTTTACTGTAAGTGATATCTGTAACCTGTATGTAACCCCTTCTCATGTACAGCACCATGGAATCAATGGTGCTATATAAATAAATAATAATAATAAATAATAATAAAAAGCATCTCCAGAATCTGACCTTTTCTCACCTTTGAAACTGCTAAGACTCTTACTGTCGCTCTTATTCATTCTCGTCTGGACTACTGCAACTCTCTTCTGATCGGTCTCCCTCTTACCAAACTTTCTCCTCTCCAATCCATCTTGAATGCGGCAGCCAGGGTCATATTTCTGTCCAGCCGCTTCACCGATGCCTCCATCTTGTGCCAGTCATTACACTGGCTACCCATTCGCTACAGGGTCCAGTATAAACTCATCTCTCTCACCCACAAAGCCCTCCACAGTTCTGCACCGCCTTATATCTCCTCTCTCATCTCTGTCTATCGCCCTACACATGCCCTCCGTTCTACAAATGACCTAAGACTAACATCTCCTGTAATCCGAACCTCACACCTCCGTCTCCAAGACTTCTCTCGTGCTGCGCCAGCTCTCTGGAATGCACTTTCCCAGACGATCAGGCTGATACCTAGCCCCGACCTATTCAAGCGCGCTTTAAAAACCCATCTCTTCAAACAAGCCTACCACATCAACTACTCAGTAAACTAACTTTGCCCTGTTCCCTCCTTCCAAATATTATTCTAAATCTGCACCCTACTATTCATCTGTCTCCACACCCTCCATGCACACGATAACTGCACTGGATACTCGACTATTGCACTTAAACCCACGGGCTGATGACCGGATCATGCAGCTTTTATATGAAAATCCCTATGTATTATAATTGCCAGACCTGAAATAACAAGCACTTTTCACCTATTGTGCCCCCCCCATTTCCTTGTAGATTGTAAGCTTGCGAGCAGGGACCTCACTCCTAATGTCACTGTTTAAATTGTCTTAACTGGTATTGAATTTGTCTGTATATGTCCCCGCTTAATTGTAAAGTGCTGCGGAATATGTTGGCGCTATATAAATAAAAGTTATTATTATTAGTTATGGTCTGCTAATTATATTTGTTATTTGCTAACTGTATGTCTGTATTATTTAAAAAAAACCTCTTACTGCCAAGTTCTCTGCATGATATACAGCATATATATTTTATTCACAGGGCCTATCATTGGTCTTTATAGATTACAGTACACTATTGGGGCCCACACTTCTGAGCACAATCTGGTAGTGATGGCAGACCCAGCTCCAAATTTTTCCCTGGGACTCAAAGGTCGTTACACTTTTAACTCCTACATTTTCTAAGGTTCTAAAAAATATATGTACGTTTAAAAAAAATATATACTAAACATGTAGTATATGTTTAATAACTTTGTGTATTATTAGAAGCAGAAAAATGTTTAGTTTGGAAAGGGAAATTTTTCCCAAATTTTCCATCATTCACCTTGTTTTTCATAGATGAAAGAAGATAAAATCGCCCACTATCTTGAAGTGCAATGTGCTATAACTTTTTCATAATTACTTGTATGAGAAAAAGCATTAAATCTTTTCTCACATAAAACAACACATGCCAAACTTCTTCATACATCAGTAGCACATGCATCTTTTTCAGAAAAATCTGTTTCTTTCTCCTCCTGGGCTGATCTTTGAGTCCCATTATTTTCAATTCACAATTAAAATCTGTCTTTAATGACTACCAACGTCTCCTTTACTGACAGTTGGTGCTCATAAAGTTCTATTGAGAGGGGAGAAAGGCATATGAAGGAGAAGATAGAGGCAGACACAGACATTCGGCTGCAAGTTCACCTGAAATGACAGTTACACTGTAAATAATGGGGCCATGTCATAATGGTCAAACTATGTGCTGCAAAAAGGAGTTGCTGTAAACCCTTTGCAGACTTTGCCCCCTGAAGAAGTTGACAGCGAAACGCGCGTCGGGGTGAGGGGACGCTACGAGCACCATCACGATCCACCTGGTAATTATCTCTCTTATATTTTCTCTCTTACACTATTATTGTCTGGTACACCTAGATGGTTTGTTGGCATGGATTGTTATGGAGACAGTGTAATTATTTATTGTGACATATCTCCTGTGTACCTTTGTGTTAACATACACAAGGTCATTTCCTTATTTCCATTTCTTTTTTGCCACATCCTAGCGGTGTACAAATCAGGTGATACAATTTAATGGATTTTTGTCTCTTAAAGGGGTCTTTATTTAAAATTATGGACATTATATGGTCTAGCATGTATTGATATAATGACCGCAAATAATATGCGCACATTATGGCGCATTACTATTACTTTACACTATTAATTCAGTTGTGGTTATATATAGAAATTTACTGTATCCGACATTACCTTCTTTTTATTTGGAGTTTATTATGATGTGCTCCAGCGTCCCCTAGAAGGCATTTTTCTTTTTATTATTGTTTTGTATTATATTGCTTTTATTGCGTAATTAATAACATTTGATTTTTTATCATTATGGTTGGGATCTCTTCTTTATTCTGTATATTACTTGGTATGGGATTGGTTGTCTCATTGTTATGAAGTGCCCGTAGTACAATTGGACATATGTTGCTCTGTGTTACTGTTGCTGGGGCTTCCAGTGCTGGGCCTACACTGCCAGACATGTGTCTTTGCTTGCCCTGTAATATTGTATACTGTGCAGCTTCTTCCACTACCCCTGTCATTTCACAGACATGCCAGCCACATGACTCCTGGTTGCCCACTTGGTTCTATAGTGTTATATTCTGTACTGTTGCTGATGGGACTGCCATAGATGGACCTAAACTACAAGACATCTCTTTGCCTTCATTGGAATATTCTACACTGTGCAGTTGCTGCCACTTCCTCTGCCACTGCCGCTAGACATCAGCAAAAAATTCCCACTTGTCTAATGTGTTATTTAATTATACTGTATTGATGGGAAGCATACCCTCTCCTCTGTACAGAAACATAGAACTGCCCGAATAATAGGGATACTTTTTTCATTACTTGTTGACAAGTCATTGCTTTTTGACTTTGAAAACAACTAACCTGTTCCTGCTTTGTAAGTAAAGGAATAATGTTATGACTCTGTTGTCGGGTGTCCCAGGACCAGGGACTCCTTCCCTGTCCCTAACACTATGGGTGAAATAGCTCACCCTGTTCTCCGGATTTCTTCTGATGGTGAGGACGCCGAGGCCACGTACCTTGCCTTAGCTCCTGCATCCGCCCTCAGTCTGTAGTTTTCCCCCACCAAGGAAAGAGGGGAGTAGTAGTATAACCTAATGCATAAACCAGACTAACAAGGTAATGCAAACAGGGATAAAGGAAAATACCAATCATACAAATATACTCACACAAACAACAAACACCATGCAAAGGTTAAAACCAAAGTAGGAGAACAAGGGAAATTAGAACACACCCAAAACCTAGAAACAGTCACAGGTAAATCCACCCAACGCCTGCTTAAATAACAACCACCAACCAACAACCTCCAGCCATGCAGCAAAAGCTAGCTCTAACAATAAGTGCCTGCTGGGGCCCAGATTATTTAGAAAATGGGAGTGGGCTAACATGAATAAAACCCAATTATAGGTAGATATAATATATAACTTTTAATATTAAATTTAAAAAGAAGGGACAAACAATATTTACAAACACCACACAAGAAAGTGCACACTATGTTCAACCTACGGATAAACCCTGAACTGAATGCCTGCTTGAGGAGGATGGCACCCTATACACAGCCTATACGAGAATGGTGCCCCCGCTGAACAATGGCTGACCCTACTATGCTATTATGCCCTATTGATAAGTGATAGTTTATATACGCTCATAATTAATGATGAGCGCGTATACTCATTGCTCGTGTGATCTCCGAGTATTTGTAAGTGCTCGGAGATTTAGTTTTCCTCACCTCAGCTGAATGATTTACAGCTGTTACATAGCTTGAATACATGTGGGGATTCCCTAGCAACCAGGCATTCCTCCCATGTATTCAACCTGGTTAGCAGCTGTAAATCATGCAGCTCTGTCAACAAAAACTAAATCTCAGAGCACTTACAAATACTCGGAGATCACCCGAGCAACGAGTATACTCGCTCATCACTACTCATAATATTTGAGGACAGTACTAAATGGTGAAGGTCAGAAACAAAAGCAGTGCAGGCATATATCAGGTCAGTGAAAAAGGTGAGTCGCCATGCCTGATTCACAATGATGCAATAAAGAATGAGATAAGCATACCCCTCTGATCAGTACCTAAGCTGAAACCTGCTTATATAGTGGAGGTTGGCACCCTACTTGTCAGCGGATAAGGCTCCCCCGCTCAACGATGGCTGACCCTGGAAGACCCTATAAACCATTAACCCCAGTGATAAGTAGGCAGTAATAAAGAGTGCTTGGAAGTCAATGACACAACATGGGTGATCGGATCTTCAGATTCAGATTATGTATTAGAAAAAAAACATGAAAGATACATATGATATATTGACAATAAGACAGTCAGAAGGGGTACTTATCATTTAGATGTCATGTGACCTCTACGTGTTTCACCACACGGCTCATCAGGAGGTTAGATGGATAGATGCTGCATGGTGAATGGGAGTGGCTAACAGTGAACAGCTGACCCTTAATGCAGGAAAACTTACAAAAGCTCTCAACTGAGCAGATTAACTCCTGCACTGCTAAAAGAAACCTGCATCATTTAATATGAAGGTGAAGTGCTCCTAATCAGTGCAGGAGTAGGAGAAATCAGACTCTGCAGTCTTCTGGCTCCTCTCAGTCGTGGTAAACCAGTGGCAGATAATTTTTGGATGGCTTGTTGAAAAGCCATTGTAATAGTTTATTAATTTTGTAATAGCCAACCTTTTGTGAATCACACAAAAGGGATATTTTTTTCACTCCTAGTTGAGAAGCCCTTGCTTCTTCAATTTAATTTAGTAAAAATAAACCTCTGAATAGTCAACAAACAGATATAATTTTTGTGCCATCCTTTGTGAAAAAGCCACACATTTTTTCCATGTGCATCATATGTCCATAAATACTAGGAAATAGATAATGGCTGCACTCAAGTTTATTGTGCTAAAGCAAGGAAATGTGCAATATATGAAATGTGAACAGCATAATGGCTTGTGAAATTTATGAAAAAACACATGAGATTTTTAGCACAAAATTTGGCCAAAAGTTGTGAGCCCATTCACCAAACGTCAAGGTAATCTCAGATCGAATGGGTAACTAACCTGTCTGCCTAGTGTGAACACTTACCTATGGCTAATAAAATGGTAAAGCCTGCATTTATAGAGGAGGTTAGAACCAACTGTGTTTGGATGTAATTAAAATCACAGCATGGTGAAGGGCGGGGCGTTCAAGCCAGAAAAAGCAATACATAGTAAATATAGAAAAACTGACTGAACAGCCATCTAGTCTGAACTGGTGCATAACCAAAAAGTCTTACATAGCAAATAGATAATGGCTGCACTCAAGTTTATTGTGCTAAAGCAAGGAAATGTGCAATATATGAAATGTGAACAGCATAATGGCCCTTCACCATGCTGTGATTTTAATTACATCCAAACAAAGTTGGTTCTAACCTCCTCTATAAATGCAGGCTTTACCATTTTATTAGCCATAGGTAAGTGTTCACACTAGGCAGACAGGTTAGTTACCCATTCGATCTGAGATTACCTTGACGTTTGGTGAATGGGCTCACAACTTTTGGCCAAATTTTGTGCTAAAAATCTCATGTGTTTTTTCATAAATTTCACAAGCCATTATGCTGTTCACATTTCATGTATTGCACATTTCCTTGCTTTAGCACAATAAACTTGAGTGCAGCCATTATCTATTTGCTATGTAAGACTTTTTGGTTATGCACCAGTTCAGACTAGATGGCTGTTCAGTCAGTTTTTCTATATTTACTACATAAATACTAGGAAGGCAGAAGTCTGTGACCTAAAATGAATATTGTTTTACGGTTTAAACAATTAAAATAAACTTAAAAAGTCAGGCTGTGTTGTATGTTGTGAAATAGGAGGTTGGTTACCACTGGTTGCCATCTCTTTACTCATAGTGAGATATGTGAAAGTCACTTTGAGATTTCTAAGGCTGTATTTGCATTGAGTAGCTTAAAAAAGATTCAATACAGTCTTAGGAGACCTCTGAGTGTTTAATACGTTTTAATCTGGGCGATTAACCCCTTCATGACATTTGGCTTACCTATACGTCGTGGCTGGATAGGAGTCCACAACCGATGACGTATTGGTACGCCATGGCGATAGTGTGCATCACAGGACCTGTGCCTCACACGATCGCCGCCAGGAGCTCAGCTTACATAATAGCTGATTCCCGGTTGTCACAGCCAGGAGCGATGCCCACACAGCTCCCCCTGTTTTCCACCTCAATCGATAGGGATCACAGCATTTAGAAGGCAGAGAGAATGAGGGGTGTTGTGAATTAGACTTTTTGGCTCCCTCTTGTGGTTACTAGTGATATTACTCTGGGAGTTTCTTCCCTCAGTTTGCACCCACCTGGGCCGTTAGTCCAGGGGTGTTGCTATATAAACTTCCTGGATCCTTAGTCCAGTGCCTGGCATTGTTGTAATCAGATCCTTTCTGTTTGCTCCTATCTGCTGGTCCCGGTTCGTGCTAAATTAAGCTAAGTCCTGCTTCTTTGTTTTTAGGGTTATTTGCTTGCTCTCATTTTTGTCCAGCTTGTACTAAATGTGATTCCTGACCTTGCTGGAAGCTCTAGGGGGCTGGTGTTCTCCCCCCGGGCCATTAGACGGTTCGGGGGTTCTTGAATTTCCAGCGTGGATATTTTTGATAGGGTTTTTGCTGACCATATAAGTTATCTTACTATATTCTGCTATTAGCTAGTGGGCCTCTCTTTGCTAAATACCTAGCTCATTCTTACGTTTTTCTTTTCCTCTTACCTCACCGTTATTATTTTTTGGGGGCTTGTATCCAACTTTTGGGGTCTTTTCTCTGGAGGCAAGAAAGGTCTTTCTTTTCCCTTCTAGGGTTAGTTAGTTCTCCGGCTGGCGCGAGACGTCTAGAATCAACGTAGGCACGTTCCCCGGCTGCTGTTATTTGTGGTGCTAGGATTAGATATATGGTCAGCCCAGTTACCACTGCCCTATGAGCTGGTTTTTGTGTTTGCAGACTTAGTAAATATTTCTGAGACCCTCTGCCATTGGGGTCATAACAGTATGCCAGGCCAACATTGAATGTTTATGCATTGCAGAAGTGGGATAATAAGAAAGGAAATTCTGAGTTTTTTTTTTTTTTCCTCTCTTTCTCCCCTTTACCTTTGAGTGGCTTGTGCTTGCTGCAGACATGAATGTCCAGACCTTGATTACAAGTGTAGACCAGCTTGCTGCTCGTGTGCAGGGCATACAAGATTTTGTTACCAGTAGTCCTATGTCTGAACCTAAAATACCTATTCCTGAACTGTTTTCTGGAGACCGATTTAGGTTTAGGAATTTCAAGAATAATTGTAAATTGTTTCTTTCTCTGAGACCCCGTTCATCTGGAGATTCAGCTCAGCAAGTTAAAATTGTTATTTCTTTTTTACGGGGCGACCCTCAGGATTGGGCTTTCTCGCTAGCGCCAGGAGATCCGGCATTGGCAAATATTGATGCGTTTTTTCTGGCGCTCGGATTGCTTTACGAGGAACCCAATCTTGAAGTTCAGGCAGAAAAAGCCTTGCTGGCTATTTCTCAGGGCCAGGATGAAGCTGAAGTGTATTGCCAAAAATTTCGGAAGTGGTCCGTGCTTACTCAGTGGAATGAGTGTGCTCTGGCCGCAAATTTCAGAAATGGCCTTTCTGAAGCCATTAAGAATCTGATGGTGGGTTTCCCCATTCCTAGAAGTCTGAATGATTCCATGGCGCTGGCTATTCAAATTGACCGGCGTTTGCGGGAGCGCAAAACCGCTAATCCTCTGGTGGTGTTGTCTGAACAAACACCTGATTTAATGCAATGTGATAGAATTCAGACTAGAAATGAGCGGAAAAATCATAGACGTCAGAATGGGTTGTGTTTTTACTGTGGTGATTCTACACATGTTATATCAGCATGCTCTAAACGCCTAACAAGGGTTGTTAGTCCTGTCGCCATTGGTAATTTGCAACCTAAATTTATTTTGTCTGTGACTTTAATTTGCTCATTGTCTTCTTACCCTGTTATGGCGTTTGTGGATTCAGGTGCTGCCCTGAGTCTTATGGATCTGTCATTTGCAAAGCGCTGTGGTTTTGTTCTTGAACCGTTGGTTAATCCTATTCCTCTTAGAGGTATTGATGCTACGCCATTGGCGGAAAATAAACCGCAGTTTTGGACGCAGGTAACCATGTGCATGACTCCTGAACATCGGGAGGTGATTCATTTTCTTGTTCTGCATAAAATGCATGATTTGGTCGTTTTGGGGCTGCCATGGTTACAGACCCACAATCCAGCCTTGGATTGGAAGGCAATGTCTGTGTCAAGTTGGGGCTGTCAGGGAATTCATGCTGATTCCCCGCCGGTGTCTATTGCTTCCTCTACTCCTTCGGAAGTTCCTGAGTATTTGTCTGATTATCAGGATTTGTTCAGCGAGTCCAGATCCGGTGCTCTGCCTCCTCATAGGGACTGTGACTGCGCCATAGATTTGATTCCAGGTAGTAAATTTCCTAAGGGAAGATTATTTAATCTGTCTGTACCTGAGCATGCCGCAATGCATTCGTATATCAAGGAGTCTCTGGAGAAGGGGCATATTCGTCCATCCTCTTCCCCTCTTGGTGCGGGATTCTTTTTTGTGGCCAAGAAGGACGGATCTTTGAGACCTTGTATTGACTATCGGCTTCTAAATAAAATCACTGTTAAATTTCAGTATCCTTTGCCTCTGTTGTCGGACTTGTTTGCCCGGATTAAAGGTGCCAAGTGGTTCACCAAGATAGATCTTCGTGGTGCGTACAACCTTGTGCGCATTAAGCAAGGAGATGAATGGAAGACTGCATTTAATACGCCCGAAGGTCATTTTGAGTACTTGGTGATGCCTTTTGGGCTCTCTAATGCTCCCTCAGTGTTTCAGTCATTTATGCATGATATTTTCCGGAAGTATCTGGATAAATTTATGATTGTTTATCTGGATGATATTCTGGTTTTCTCTGAAGATTGGGACTCACATGTGGAGCAGGTCAGGATGGTGTTTCAGGTTTTGCGTGAGAATGCTTTGTTTGTTAAGGGCTCAAAGTGTCTCTTTGGAGTACAGAAGGTTCCCTTTTTGGGGTTTATTTTTTCCCCTTCTGCTGTGGAGATGGACCCAGTCAAGGTCCGAGCTATTCATGAGTGGACTCAACCCACGTCAGTTAAGAGTCTAAAGAAGTTCTTGGGTTTTGCTAACTTCTACCGTCGTTTTATCGCTAATTTTTCTAGCGTTGTTAAACCTTTGACGGATATGACCAAGAAAGGTTCTGATGTTGCTAACTGGGCTCCTGCAGCCGTTGAGGCGTTCCAGGAGTTGAAACGCCGGTTTCCTTCGGCGCCTGTTTTGTGCCAGCCTGATGTCTCACTTCCCTTTCAGGTCGAAGTGGATGCTTCTGAGATTGGGGCAGGGGCCGTTTTGTCACAGAGAGGCCCTGGTTGCTCGGTAATGAGACCATGTGCTTTCTTCTCTAGGAAGTTTTCGCCTGCTGAGCGGAATTATGATGTTGGCAATCGGGAGTTGCTGGCCATGAAGTGGGCATTTGAGGAGTGGCGTCATTGGCTCGAGGGTGCTAAGCATCGTGTGGTGGTCTTGACTGATCACAAAAATTTGATGTATCTCGAGTCTGCTAAACGCCTGAATCCTAGACAGGCCCGCTGGTCATTGTTTTTCTCCCGTTTTGACTTTGTGGTCTCGTATTTACCAGGTTCAAAGAATGTGAAGGCTGATGCTCTTTCAAGGAGCTTTGTGCCTGACTCTCCTGGAGTCGCAGAACCAGTTGGTATTCTTAAAGAGGGAGTTATTTTGTCAGCCATTTCTCCTGATTTGCGACGCGTGTTGCAGAGATTTCAGGCTGGTAGACCTGACTCTTGTCCACCTGACAGACTGTTTGTTCCTGATAAGTGGACCAGCAGAGTCATTTCCGAGGTTCATTCCTCGGTGTTGGCAGGTCATCCGGGAATTTTTGGCACCAGAGATCTGGTGGCTAGGTCCTTTAGGTGGCCTTCCTTGTCACGGGATGTGCGGTCATTTGTGCAGTCGTGTGGGACTTGTGCTCGAGCTAAGCCTTGCTGTTCTCGTGCCAGCGGGTTGCTCTTGCCCTTGCCTGTCCCGAAGAGGCCTTGGACACACATTTCCATGGATTTCATTTCTGATCTCCCGGTGTCTCAGGGTATGTCTGTCATCTGGGTGGTATGTGATCGCTTTTCGAAAATGGTCCATTTGGTGCCTTTGCCTAAGCTGCCTTCCTCTTCCGATCTGGTTCCTGTGTTCTTTCAGAATGTGGTTCGCTTACACGGCATTCCTGAGAATATTGTGTCTGACAGAGGATCCCAGTTTGTTTCCAGGTTCTGGCGATCCTTTTGTGCTAGGATGGGCATTGATTTGTCGTTCTCGTCTGCCTTTCATCCTCAGACTAATGGACAAATGGAGCGAACTAATCAGACTCTGGAGGCTTATTTGAGGTGTTTTGTTTCGGCAGATCAGGATGATTGGGTGACCTTCTTGCCGTTGGCTGAGTTTGCCCTTAATAATCGGGCTAGTTCCGCTACTTTGGTTTCGCCATTTTTCTGCAACTCTGGTTTCCATCCTCGTTTTTCCTCGGGACATGTGGAGCCTTCTGACTGTCCTGGGGTAGATTCTGTGGTGGATAGGTTGCAGCAGATCTGGAATCATGTGGTGGACAACTTAAAATTGTCACAGGAGAAGGCTCAGTGTTTTGCCAACCGCCGCCGCGGTGTGGGTCCCCGACTTCGTGTTGGGGATTTGGTGTGGCTGTCTTCTCGATTTGTTCCTATGAAGGTCTCCTCTCCTAAATTTAAGCCTCGCTTCATCGGTCCTTACAAGATATTGGAAATCCTTAATCCAGTGTCCTTTCGCTTGGATCTTCCGGTGTCGTTTGCCATTCACAACGTGTTCCATAGGTCCTTGTTGCGACGCTACGTTGTGCCTGTGGTTCCTTCTGCTGAGCCTCCTGCTCCGGTGTTGGTTGAGGGCGAGTTGGAGTACGTGGTGGAGAAGATCTTGGATTCTCGTCTCTCCAGACGGAGACTTCAGTATCTGGTCAAGTGGAAGGGCTATGGTCAGGACGATAATTCCTGGGTGGTTGCCTCTGACGTGCATGCGGCCGATTTAGTTCGTGCCTTTCACGCTGCTCATCCTGATCGCCCTGGTGGTCTTGGTGAGGGTTCGGTGACCCCTCCTTAAGGGGGGGTACTGTTGTGAATTAGACTTTTTGGCTCCCTCTTGTGGTTACTAGTGATATTACTCTGGGAGTTTCTTCCCTCAGTTTGCACCCACCTGGGCCGTTAGTCCAGGGGTGTTGCTATATAAACTTCCTGGATCCTTAGTCCAGTGCCTGGCATCGTTGTAATCAGATCCTTTCTGTTTGCTCCTATCTGCTGGTCCCAGTTCGTGCTAAATTAAGCTAAGACCTGCTTCTTTGTTTTTTGGGTTATTTGCTTGCTCTCATTTTTGTCCAGCTTGTACTAAATGTGATTCCTGACCTTGCTGGAAGCTCTAGGGGGCTGGTGTTCTCCCCCCGGGCCGTTAGACGGTTCGGGGGTTCTTGAATTTCCAGCGTGGATATTTTTGATAGGGTTTTTGCTGACCATATAAGTTATCTTACTATATTCTGCTATTAGCTAGTGGGCCTCTCTTTGCTAAATACCTATCTCATTCTTACGTTTGTCTTTTCCTCTTACCTCACCGTTATTATTTGTTGGGGGCTTGTATCCAACTTTTGGGGTCTTTTCTCTGGAGGCAAGAAAGGTCTTTCTTTTCCTTTCTAGGGTTAGTTAGTTCTCCGGCTGGCGCGAGACGTCTAGAATCAACGTAGGCACGTTCCCCGGCTGCTGTTATTTGTGGTGCTAGGATTAGATATATGGTCAGCCCAGTTACCACTGCCCTACGAGCTGGTTTTTGTGTTTGCAGACTTAGTAAATATTTCTGAGACCCTCTGCCATTGGGGTCATAACAGAGGGGGTTCCCTCTCCCTTCAGATTGGTGCATCCATGACGTCATCGTGAGGGCTCGATCAGCAACGCAAGGTCATCATGATGACATCCAGGTCACCTAGCTATGGCAAGCCTGTCAGACCATGCTCAGAGCACGGTGTAATAGACTTCTGTCAAAGCAGCATTGACAGTTATAATTTATTGCTGTGCATTACAATTCATTATACCAGCGAACAGAGTGATAAAAGTTAGAAAAGTTAGGCTGTGTGCACACCTAGCAGATTTTTCGCGTTTTTTTTGTGGTTTTTCGCTATAAAAACGCTATAAAACCGCGAAAAAAACGCTCACATTAAGCATCCAAACAAATGCACTCTCAGGATGCAGTGGACCCATGTGGTAGAAGAAACACAGGTGCAGCATAACCGATGAAGCAGCCACTCACAACCTACCAAATTAATGGAGGGGGTGGCTGCTTGGCACATTGCCGCACATAAAAGACTTGTATGCGGCGCTGTTCACACAATGGAGATGCACAGCATCCAGGCAGGCCTAGTAGTGACACCCTTCTATTAGATCAGGCGGGCCTGCCCAGCGCTATCCAAATGCACCCCATGTGAACAGACACCACAGTTTACAAGACAAAAATGGGCCCAACTGCACCCTGGAAAAAAAGTGCAAAAAACACATAAAAAAAAAAAAATTCTATGTGAGGTATTGGTTATCCCCTTTCTGTCATTAGACGTACTATTCCGTCCATGTGGGGTGGGCCCTACTTCCCAAGGACGGAATAGTACGTCATACGCGATCGGCCGCGCTCACGGGGGGAGCGCGGCCGATCGCGGCCGGGTGTCAGCTGCATATCGCAACTGACATCCGGCACTATGTGCCAGGAGCGGTCACGGACCGCCCCCGGCACATTAACCCCTGGCACACCGCGATCAAACATGATCGCGATGTGCCGGTGGTGCAGGGAAGCATCGCGCAGGGAGGGGGCTCCCTGCGGGCTTCCCTGAGCCCCCCGCAGCAACGCGATGTGATCGCGTTGCTGCGAGGGTCTTACCTCCCTCCCTGCCTGCTCCAGACCCGGATCCAAGATGGCCGCGGATCCGGGTCCTGCAGGGAGGGAGGTGGCTTCACAGAAGCCTGCTCAGAGCAGGCACTGTGACCAGCCTGCACTTCTCTCAGATCGGTGATCTGTCAGAGTGCTATGCAAACTGGCAGATCACCGATCTGTATTGTCCCCCCCTGGGGCAAAGTAAAAAAGTAAAAAAAAAATTTTCAAAATGTGTAAAAAAAAAAAAAAAAAAAAAAAAAAAATATTCCAAAATAATGAAAAAAAAATATATATTATTCCCATAAATACATTTCTTTATCTAAATAAAATAAAAAAAACAATAAAAGTACACATATTTAGTATCGCCGCGTCCGTAACGACCCGACCTATAAAACTGGCCCACTAGTTAACCCCTTCAGTAAACACCGTAAGAAAGAAAAAAAAAAAACGAGGCAAAAAACAACGCTTTATTATCATACCGCCGAACAAAAAGTGGAATAACACGCGATCAAAAAGACTGATATAAATAACCATGGTACCGCTGAAAACGTCATCTTGTCCCGCAAAAAACGAGCTGCCATACAGCATCATCAGCAAAAAAATAAAAAAGTTATAGTCCTGAGAATAAAGCGATACCAAAATAATTATTTTTTCTATAAAATAGTTTTTATCGCATAAAAGCGCCAAAACATAAAAAAAATGATATAAATGAGATATCGCTGTAATCGTACTGACCCGATGAATAAAACTGCTTTATCAATTTTACCAAACGCGGAACGGTATAAACGCCTCCCCAAAAAGAAATTCATGAATAGCTGGTTTTTGATCACTCTGCCTCACAAAAATCGGAATAAAAAGCGATCAAAAAATGTCACGTGTCCGAAAATGTTACCAATAAAAACGTCAACGCATCCCGCAAAAAACAAGATCTCACATGACTCTGTGGACTCAAATATGGAAAAATTACAGCTCTCAAAATGTGGTAACGCAAAAAATATTTTTTGCAATGAAAAGCGTCTTTCAGTGTGTGACGGCTGCCAATCATAAAAATCCGCTAAAAAACCCGCTATAAAAGTAAATCAAACCCCCCTTCATCACCCCCTTAGTTAGGGAAAAATTAAAAAATGTATTTATTTCCATTTTCCCATTAGGGTTAGGGTTAGGGCTAGAGTTAGGACTAGAGTTAGGGCTAGGGTTATTGCTAGGGTTAGGGCTAGCGTTGGGGCTAGGGTTGGGGCTACAGTTAGGGTTGGGTCTAAAGATAGGGTTAGGGCTAGTGTTACGGCTAGTGTTAGGGCTAGTGATAGGGCTAGGGTTATTGCTAGGGTTAGGGCTAGGGTTGGGGCTACAGTTAGGGTTGGGGCTAAAGATAGGGTTAGGGTTTGGATTACATTTACGGTTGGGAATAGGGTTGGGTGTGTCTGGGTTAGAGGAGTGGTTAGGGTTACTGTTGGGATTAGGGTAAGGGGTGTGTTTGGATTAGGGTTTCAGTTATAATTGGGGGGTTTCCACTGTTTAGGCACATCAGGGGCTCTCCAAACGGGATATGGCATCCGATCTGAATTCCAGCCAATTCTGCGTTGAAAAAGGAAAACAGTGCTCCTTCCCTTCCGAGCTCTCCCGTGTGCCCAAACAGGGGTTTACCCCAACATATGGGGTATCAGCGTACTCAGGACAAATTGGACATCATCTTTTGGGGTCCAATTTCTCCTGCTACCCTTGGGAAAATACAAAACTGGGGGCCAAAAAATAAGTTTTGTGGGAAAAAAAAGATTTTTTATTTTCACGGCTCTGCGTTGTAAACTGTAGTGAAACACTTGGGGGTTCAAAGTTCTCACAACACATCTAGATAAGTTCCTTGGGGGGTCTAATTTCCGATATGGGGTCACTTGTGGAGGGTTTGTACTGTTTGCGTACATCAGGGGCTCTGCAAATGCAACGTGACGCCTGCAGACCAATCCATTTAAGTCTGCATTCCAAATGGCGCTCCTTCCCTTCCGAGCTCTGTCATGCGCCCAAACAGTGGTTCCCCCCCACATATGGGGTATCAGCGTACTCAGGACAAATTGGACAACAACTTTTTGGGTCCAATTTATCCTGATACCCTTGTGAAAATACAAAACTGGGGGCTAAAAAAATCATTTTTGTGAAAAAAAAAAGAATTTTTATTTTCACGGCTCTGCGTTATAAACTGTAGTGAAACACTTGGGGGTTCAAAGTTCTCACAACACATCTAGATAAGTTCCTTGGGGGGTCTAATTTCCGATATGGGGTCACTTGTGGAGGGTTTGTACTGTTTGCGTACATCAGGGGCTCTGCAAATGCAACGTGACGCCTGCAGACCAATCCATTTAAGTCTGCATTCCAAATGGCGCTCCTTCCCTTCCAAGCTCTGTCATGCGCCCAAACAGTGGTTCCCCCCCACATATGGGGTATCAGCATACTCAGGACAAATTAGACAACAACTTTTTGGGTCCAATTTATCCTGATACCCTTGTGAAAATACAAAACTGGGGGCTAAAAAAATCATTTTTGTGAAAAAAAAAAGAATTTTTTTATTTTCACGGCTCTGCGTTATAAACTGTAGTGAAACACTTGGGGGTTCAAAGTTCTCACAACACATCTAGATAAGTTCCTTGGGGGGTCTAGTTTCCAATATGGGGTCACTTGTGGGGGGTTTGTACTGTTTGGGTACATCAGGGGCTCTGCAAATGCAACGTGACGCCTGCAGACCAATCCATTTAAGTCTGCATTCCAAATGGCGCTCCTTCCCTTCCGAGCTCTGTCATGCGCCCAAACAGTGGTTCCCCCCCACATATCGGGTATCAGCATACTCAGGACAAATTGGACAACAAATTTTGGGGTCCAATTTATCCTGTTACCCTTGTGAAAATACAAAACTGGGGGCTAAAAAATCATTTTTGTGAAAAAAAAAAAAGAATTTATTTTCACGGCTCTGCGTTATAAACTGTAGTGAAACACTTGGGGGTTCAAAGCTCTCAAAACACATCTAGATAAGTTCCTTAGGGGGTCTACTTTCCAAAATGGTGTCACTTGTGGGGGTTTTTAATGTTTAGGCACATCAGGGGCTCTGCAAACGCAACATGGCATCCCATCTTAATTCCAGTCAAATTTGCATTGAAAAGTAAAATAGCGCTCCTTCCCTTCCGAGCTCTGCTATGCGCCCAAACAGTGGTTTACCCCCACATATGGGGTATCGTCGTACTCAGGACAAATTGCACAACAACTTTTGTGCTCTAATTTCTTCTCTTACCCTTGGGGAAATAAAAAAATGGGGGCGAAAAGATCATTTTTGTGAAAAAATATGATTTTTTATTTTTACGGCTCTGCATTATAAACTTCTGTGAAGCACTTGTTGGGTCAAAGTGCTCACCACACATCTAGATAAGTTCCTTAGGGGGTCTACTTTCCAAAATGGTGTCACTTGTGGGGGGTTTCAATGTTTAGGCACATCAGGAGCTCTCCAAACGCAACATGACGTCCCATCTCAATTCCAGTCAATTTTGCATTGAAAAGTCAAATGGCGCTCCTTCCCTTCCGAGCTCTGCCCTGCGCCCAAACAATGGTTTACACCCACATATGGGGTATCAGCGTACTCAGGACAAATTGCACAACAATTTTTGGGGTCCAATTTCTTCTCTTACCCTTGGGAAAATAAAAAATTGGGGGCGAAAAGATCATTTTTGTGAAAAAATATGATTTTTTATTTTTACGGCTCTGCATTATAAACTTCTGTGAAGCACTTGTTGGGTCAAAGTGCTCACCACACATCTAGATAAGTTCCTTAGGGGGTCTACTTTCCAAAATGGTGTCACTTGTGGGGGGTTTCAATGTTTAGGCACATCAGGGGCTCTCCAAATGCAACATGGCGTCCCATCTCAATTCCAGTCAATTTTGCATTGAAAAGTAAAATGGCGCTCCTTTCCTTCCGAGCTCTGCCATGCGCCCAAACAGTGGATTACCCCCACATATGGGGTATCAGCATACTCAGGACAAATTGTACAACAAATTTTGGGGTCTATTTTCTCCTGTTACCCTTGGTAAAATAAAACAAATTGGATCTGAAATAAATTTTGTGTGAAAAAAAGTTAAATGTTCATTTTTATTTAAACATTCCAAAAATTCCTGTGAAATACCTGAAGGGTTAATAAACTTCTTGAAAGTGGTTTTGAGTACCTTGAGGGGTGCAGTTTTTAGAATGGTGTCACACTTGGGTATTTTCTATCATATAGACCCCTCAAAATGACTTCAAATGAGATGCGGTCCCTAAAAAAAAATGGTGTTGTAAAAATGAGAAATTGCTGGTCAACTTTTAACCCTTATAACTCCGTCACAAAAAAAAATTTTGGTTCCAAAATTGTGCTGATGTAAAGTAGACATGTGGGAAATGTTACTTATTAAGTATTTTGCGTGACATATGTCTGTGATTTAAGGGCATAAAAATTAAAAGTTGGAAAATTGCGAAATTTTCAAAATTTTCGCCAAATATTCGTTTTTTTCACAAATAAACGCAATTTATATCGAAGAAATTTTACCACTATCATGAAGTACAATATGTCACGAGAAAACAGTGTCAGAATCGCCAAGATCCGTTGAAGCGTTCCAGAGTTATAACCTCATAAAGGGACAGTGGTCAGAATTGTAAAAATTGGCCCGGTCATTAACGTGCAAACCACCCTTGGGGGTGAAGGGGTTAATATTTTGGCCAAAATACGGAAGCTCATGACCCGCGTCAAGGGTCCCCACGCTCATGAGTCCTAACTCTAAACAGCAAAAGCACAAAAAGAGGATTCAAAGATCCTCCAAAAATAGAAAATACAGCAAAACAAGGCAGAGATGCTTACCTGCCTAGGCCACCAAACAAATGCACTCTCAGGATGCAGTGGACCCATGTGGTAGAAGAAACACAGGTGCAGCATAACCGATGAAGCAGCCACTCACAACCTACCAAATTAATGGAGGGGGTGGCTGCTTGGCACATTGCCGCACATAAAAGACTTGTATGCGGCGCTGTTCACACAATGGAGATGCACAGCATCCAGGCAGGCCTAGTAGTGACACCCTTCTATTAGATCAGGCGGGCCTGCCCAGCGCTATCCAAATGCACCCCTGGTGTGAACAGCGCCGCATACAAGTCTTTTATGTGCGGCAATGTGCCAAGCAGCCACCCCCTCCATTAATTTGGTAGGTTGTGAGTGGCTGCTTCATCGGTTATGCTGCACCTGTGTTTCTTCTACCACATGGGTCCACTGCATCCTGAGAGTGCATTTGTTTGGTGGCCTAGGCAGGTAAGCATCTCTGCCTTGTTTTGCTGTATTTTCTATTTTTGGAGGATCTTTGAATCCTCTTTTTGTGCTTTCACATTAAGCATCCTATATAATAGAATGCAATCCGCATTTTTTGTGCACATGCTGCATTTTTTTCCTGAGCGGAATCGCATTCCAGAAAAAAACGCAGCATGTTCATTAAATTTGCGGAATCGCGGCGATTCTGTACACATAGGAATGCATTGATCTGCTAACTTCCCGCATGGGGCTATGCCCACCATGCGGGAAGTAAGCAGATCATGTGCGGTTGGTACCCAGGGTGGAGGCGAGGAAACTCTCCTCCACGGACTGGGCACCATATAATTGGTAAAAAAAAAAAGAATTAAAATAAAAAATAGTCATATACTCACCTTTGATGGCCCCGGAGTCTCCCCGCCTCTCAACGCTACACGCGGCCGCTTCCGTTCCTGTAGATGATGTGTGTGAAGGACCTGCGATGAGTCGCCCTCTTGTGATTGGTCGCGTGACCGCTCATGTGACCGCTCACGTGACCGCGACGTCATCGAAGGTCCTGCACACACACACCATCTATAGGAACGGACGCCGCTGAGGAGATCGACTGTCTGCAGGTGAGTATAACCATTTTTTTTATTTTTTTTATTATTTTTAAACATTCTATCTTTTACTATTGTTGCTGCATAGGCAGCATCTATAGTAAAAAGTTGGTCACACTTGTCAAACACTATGTTTGACAAGTGTGACCAACCTGTCAGTCAGCTAATTATGCTTGCAAAACGCTAGTTTTCTGCGGGAATATGCATGCCAATTCTGCATGCGATATGCCCGCGGTAGGAGCTGCAGAATTGCTGCGGAAATTTCCGCGGCAATTCTGCAACGTGTGCAGTTAGCCTAAAAGTCTTCAATTTCATTTAATAAAAACAAGCTTCTGTATATTCAACAAACAGATATAATTTTTGTGCTATCCTTTGTGAAAAAGCCACACACTTTTTCTATGTGCACCATATGTCCATAATTACTAGCAAGGCAGGAGTCTGTGACCTAAAATGAATAATTATTTTTACAGTTTTTACAATTAAAAGAAGCTTAAAAAGTCTGTCTGTGTTATATGTTGTTATATAAGATGTTTGTTACCATTGGTTGCCATCTGTTTACTCATAGCGAGATATGTTAAGGTCACTTTGACATTTCTAAGGCTGTGTTTGCATTGAGTAGCTTGAAAAAGTTAAATACAGTCCTAGGAGACCTCAGAGTGTTTAATGTGTTGTTGTTTTCAGCACTGACAGGTATAATGCATTGCAATGCTGGTGCATTACAATACATTATACCAGCGCACAGAGTGATAAAAGTTAAAGTTCCATAGAGGGACTAAGTAAAAAAAAAAAATTAGTGGTCAGGTTTTTAGTGGTCCGGCCCCTGCTGATCTTCTCATGGCACAAGCTGCAAATGGCCATTTTATTTGTCTCAGAACTCTCTTTAACCCCTTCACCCCCAAGGGTGGTTTGCACGTTAATGACCAGGCCAATTTTTACAATTCTGACCACTGTCCCTTTATGAGGTTATAACTCTGGAACGCTTCAATGGATCTTGGCGATTCTGACCCTGTTTTCTCGTGACATATTGTACTTCATGATAGTGATAACATTTTTTCGATATAACTTGCGTTTATTTCTGAAAAAAAATGAATATTTGGCGAAAATTTTGAAAATTTCACAATTTTCCAACTTTTAATTTTTATGCCCTTAAATCACAGACATATGTCACGCAAAATACTTAATAAGTAACATTTCCCACATGTCTACTTTACATCAGCACAATTTTGGAACCAAAATTTTTTTTTGTTAGGGAGTTATAAGGGTTAAAATTTGACCAGAAATTTCTCATTTTTACAACACCATTTTTTTTTAGGGACCACATCTCATTTTAAGTCATTTTGAGGGGTCTATATGATAGAAAATACCCAAGTGTGACACCATTCTAAAAACTGCACCCCTCAAGGTACTCAAAACCACTTTCAAGAAGTTTATTAACCCTTCAGGTGTTTCACAGGAATTTTTGGAATGTTTAAATAAAAATGAACATTTAACTTTTTTTCACACAAAATTTATTTCAGCTCCAATTTGTTTTATTTTACCAAGGGTAACAGAACCACTGTTTGGGCGCATGGCAGAGCTCGGAAGGAAAGGAGCGCCATTTGACTTTTCAATGCAAAATTGACTTGAATTGAGATGGGACGCCATGTTGCATTTGGAGAGCCCCTGATGTGCCTAAACATTGAAACCCCCCACAAGTGACACCAACTTGGAAAGTAGACCCCCTAAGGAACTTATCTAGATGTGTGGTGAGCACTTTGACCCAACAAGTGCTTCACAGAAGTTTATAATGCAGAGCCGTAAAAATAAAAAATCATATTTTTTCACAAAAATGATCTTTTCGCCCCCATTTTTTTATTTCTCCAAGGGTAAGAGAAGAAATTAGACCACAAAAGTTGTTGTGCAATTTGTCCTGAGTAAGATGATACCCCATATGTGGGGGTAAACCACTGTTTGGGCGCATAGCAGAGCTCGAAAGGGAAGGAGCGCTATTTTACTTTTCAATGCAAAATTGACTGGAATTAAGATGGGACGCCATGTTGCGTTTGGAGAGCCCCTGATGTGCCTAAACATTAAAACCCCCCACAAGTGACACCATTTTGGAAAGTAGACCCCCTAGAGACCTTATCTAGATGTGTTTTGAGAGCTTTGAACCCCCAAGTGTTTCACTACAGTTTATAACGCAGAGCCGTGAAAATAAAAAATCCTTTTTTTTTCACAAAAATGATTTTTTAGCCCCCAGTTTTGTATTTTCACAAGGGTATCAGGATAAATTGGACCCCAAAAGTTGTTGTCCAATTTGTCCTGAGTACGCGGATGCCCCATATGTGGGGGGGAACCACTGTTTGGGCGCATGACAGAGCTCGGAAGGGAAGGAGCGCCATTTGGAATGCAGACTTAAATGCATTGGTCTGCAGGCGTCATGTTGCATTTGCAGAGCCCCTGATGTACCCAAACAGTACAAACCCCCCACTAGTGACCCCATATTGGAAACTAGACCCCCCAAGGAACTTATCTAGATGTGTTGTGAGAACTTTGAACCCCCAAGTGTTTCACTACAGTTTACAACGCAGAGCCGTGAAAATAAAAAATCTTTTTTTTCACACAAAACTTATTTTTTAGCCCCCAGTTTTGTATTTTCCCAAGGGTAACAGGAGATATTGGACCCCAAAAGATGTTGTCCAATTTGTCCTGAGTACGCCATTACCCCATATGTTGGGGTAAACCCCTGTTTGGGCACACGGGAGAGCTCTGAAGGGAAGGAGCACTGTTTTACTTTTTCAACGCTGAATTGGCTGGAATTGAGATTGGATGCCATGTCCCGTTTGGAGAGCCCCTGATGTGCCTAAACAGTGGAAACCCCCCAATTATAACTGATACCCTAATCCAAACACACCCCTTACCCTAATCCCAACAGTAACCCTAACCACTCCTCTAACCCAGACACACCCAACCCTATTCCCAACCGTAAATGTAATCCAAACCCTAACCCTAACTTTAGCCCTAAATGTAGCCTTAACCCTAGCCCCAACCCTAGCCCCAACCCTAGCCCCAACCCTAGCCCTAACCTTAGCCCTAGCCCCAACCCTAGCCCTAACCCTAGCCCTAACCCTAGCCCTAACCCTAGCCCTAACCCTAGCCCTAACCCTAACCCTAACCCTAGCCCTAACCCTAGCCCTAACCCTAATGGGAAAATGGAAATAAATACATTTTTTTATTTTTTTATTTTTCCCTAGCTAAGGGGGTGATGAAGGGGGGTTTGATTTACTTTTATAGCGGGTTATTTAGTGGATTTTTATGATTGGCAGCCGTCACACACTGAAAGACGCTTTTTATTGCAAAAAATATTTTTTGCGTTACCACATTTTGAGAGCTATAATTTTTCCATATTTGAGTCCAGAGTCATGTGAGGTCTTGTTTTTTGCGGGACGAGTTGATGTTTTTATTGGTAACATTTTCGGGCACGTGACATTTTTTGATCGCTTTTTATTCCGATTTTTGTGAGGCAGAATGATCAAAAACCAGCTATTCATGAATTTCTTTTGGGGGAGGCGTTTATACCGTTCCGCGTTTGGTAAAATTGATAAAGCAGTTTTATTCGTCGGGTCAGTACGTTACAGCGATACCTCATTTATATCCTTTTTTTATGTTCTGGCGCTTTTATACGATAAAAACTTTTATAGAAAAAATAATTATTTTGGTATCGCTTTATTCTCAGGACTATAACTTTTTTATTTTTTCGCTGATGACGCTGTATGGCAGCTTGTTTTTTGCGGGACAAGATGACGTTTTCAGCGGTACCATGGTTATTTATATCTGTCTTTTTGATCGCGTGTTATTCCACTTTGTGTTCAGCGGTATGGTAATAAAGCGTTGTTTTTTGCCTCGTGTTTTTTTTTTTTTTCTTACGGTGTTTACTGAAGAGGTTAACTAGTGGGGCAGTTTTATAGGTGGGGTCGTTACGGACGCGGTGATACTAAACATGTGTACTTTTATTGTTTGTTTTTTTAATTTAGATAAAGAAATGTATATAGGAATAATATATATATTTTTTTTTTCTTTATTTAGGATTTTTTTTTTTACTTTGTCCCGGGGGGACTTTACAGATCGGTGATCTGACAGTGTGCACAGCACTCTGTCAGATCACCGATCTGCCTCACAGCACCGCAGGCTTACCAGTGCCTGCTCTGAGCAGGCACTCGGTAAGCCACCTCCCTCCCTGCAGGACCCGGATGCCGCGGCCATCTTGGATCCGGGACCTGCAGCGAGAAAGGAGGTAGGAGACCCTCGCAGCAACGCGATCACATCGTCAGGGCCAATAACCATGGACCCTCTCTAGGCTATTAATATCTGCCCTCAGTCACTGGCTTTACTACTCTGGCGGAGAAAATTGCGGGGGAGCCCACGCCAATTTTTTCCGCCATTTAACCCTTTATTTTAGCAGCTACAGTGCCAAAATTTTGCACATACACACTACTAACATTAGTAGTGTGGAATATGCAAAAAAAAAGGATATGAGATGGTTTACTGTATGTAAACCATGTCTCATATCCTGTCGGGTTTGGGAAGGAGAAATGAAAAGCCGGCAATTGAATTACCAGCTTTTCACTAACACCGCTGCGTATTTCTTGCAAGTCACACTGCTGGTCCATGTGGAATCCGTATTTTTCTCACCCCCATAGACTTTGATTGGTGATTTTTTTTGCGCAATACGGTGACAAACGCAGCATGCTGCGATTTTCTACGGCCGTACAAGACCGTATATCACGGATGCGTAATATACGGCAGATATGAGCTGGGCCATAGAGATTCATTGGGCCGTGTGTAATGCGAATTTTACGGACATAGTTTATGCGCTCATACGTCCGTAAAACTCGCTAGTGTGAGGCCGGCCTAAGGCTTCCATTTCTCAGCCGTATAGTGTTACATGGTCTGTGAATATCTTTGTAATCTTTAAAATTGAAAAAAGCTTTTAAACATTTTGTAGGCTTCCATTTTTCACCCATACTGTTTTATGTGGTCTGTAAACATTTCTGTGATCTCAAAAAATGAAGAAAAAAAACAACAACATTTCCTGGCTTTCCTTTCAGTTATCTACACTTTGTACGGATTCTTACCAAATATATTGTGAAGAATATATCACGGCAAGGAGAAAAAGGAATCAAAAAATTAAATTTATCGGGAAAGCAGTATTGGCACATAATTATTAGAAAATAAAGGTATTATATGTCCCTTTTGAGAATATGGCAACTTGAGCTGAATAACAGTTTAAGGTCGAATTTAGACGTCTGTGATTAAAGTACTGGCTGCGGATCTCTTGACCTGAACTTCACAACTTCATATATTCCTATCAAGTTGTCAAGTTCAGATCAGGTAGAAGCTAGAAGTATTAAAAGCGAATATAGGGTCTTATCACATTAGCATAATTTTAATTGACATAATTGTTTTTCTCAGATAAGATAAGATACACAATCATGAATACGGATGAAAATAGCTGCTGCAGATCCACGGGTCTTCCAACCAGGAAAGAGGGGGGAAAAAAGAGCCAAACGTGGTTTATTCACGCTGCTGGTAGGCAATGAAGATTCAAATGTAAGTATAATAAAGGATTATTTATTTCAGGTTTTTCAGTCAACGCGTTTCAAAGTCATTCCAGACTTCTTCCTCAGGACACAAACCGTATATAAAACTGGAGAGCACCATTTCGGGCATCCAAATTTTTCCACCGGAACGCAATCGAGGGGTATTATTGGTATTCTTCTGAAGATCAATCAGAAGCTATATACTGTTGCAATATATACAACAAGGTATCAGACAACTATTGGTGTACGTTCTGGTAAGAGTTGTCATACAGCTTTCCTAAAGTCTGGAAGAATACATCTGACTAGTTGTAATAGGTGATACCTTGATAGATTGGTCACTCGGGAGCTTGAGAAAGCCACATGGCTGTCGGAGCTGTAACATATTGATTGTCGGGCATTTTTTATTTTTGTTTATGACAACTATAGCTGAAAATGGACTGAATATAGTTATTTTTATCACAATTTTTGCAAAAAAAAAATCATATTTTGTAACTATAAGTTTTAATGAAAATTTTTTAACTTGGTTTAATTTGATTTAAAATAAGAATGGGATGTGTGATATTTTGTCAGATATGTTTTTTTTGCTTTATTATGTGACTTGACTTATAGCACCACCTGCTGACCATTGGGGAAATCAGTAGGCCCTATAGACTACGACTGCAGGTAACAAATTCCTATCGTATTGAAATGACATATCATAAATGCCTGGTAGGTAAAATCTCACCTCTGAGAGTCACTCTCGACATGAGAATTGGGGTCCCAATAAACAAATAAACCCTTGCAATGATTCAAAGAGCCAGCAGTGTCTACTTTACCTGTGAAGATCAGTGGAGAGTGGGCTGTACTTTCACGTGGCTCTATTTTTTTTTTTAAACACACTATTATTAATAATAATAATAATAATAATAAAACAAAGTGTTTTATGTCTGTGAATGATGTTAGGGGACCCCTGTTCTTCTGTCATCTTAGAGGTTGCCCATGATTTCTTTTTGTTTTTATGCCTTTTTTTAGTTAAAGTTTGAATTTTAGACATTCATTTTTGCTCTCAATTTATTGACTATTTATATGCTAATTTGTCAGGCCTTTTGAGTTTTTGAGTTTATTCAACAATGTGGGAATGGTTTTATTCATCCAGATATGTTTGCTTGATTATTGGAGACTTTTCGAAATGTTGCTAAATTTTTGCACATTGGTTCTCAAGTACACGAGCAGAGTATAAATTCTGTAAAAAAAAAATTCTGCAGTTGTAGACTGACGTGTGACATTTGAATGAATTATGGGTCATTTTACATTAAAAATGGAAACAAAATAAAAATAAAAAAATCTTAGTTTGTGCTAAATTCATTAACGATGATGCAGAATTTTGATGAATTTGGAGCAAAGTCTACCAGCAAAAACCAAGGTAACTGACAGCCTGTGTCACCTGTCCCTGACGAAGCCACTTTTGTGGCCACACGCGTTGGGCTTCTCATGTTCCCTGGACCTCTGGTTTGCACATACTCTGGTCGTGTTCATTAGGTGTTGCCATCTTATTTGTTCATGGTCGCCTAAAGCGTCCAAGTAACTAGGTCATGTTTATATTGTAGGTTTTTGATAACTTTGATGTTGATTAATTAGTGTATGCAACAGGCTGTCAGTTACCTTTGGTTCTTATATTTGCTCATATATTTTTTTGCCGCACTTGATGCTGCCTCTGTATTTATGTCATTTAACATATTTATCTTGGTATTTTCTTGGTCATCACTTAGGGCTTAAGATCATATTGGGTATTGCCACCCTGTGCATGAGGGTTGGCTTACAATATTTAATGATCGGGTCTCTATCTTAATTTTAGGCCTTTGGGAACCCTCACGTATATGTATCTGTGGCTACCATGGGCCTCTGGCAGTCTCTTATATGAAGTTTGGCTATACAATGTACCTCATTTGATACAGCTCCTATATTTACTTTAACAGCTTATTTTTCCAAGTATCTATGCCATAACATAGGGGGACAGTATATATAATCATTGTAACCATTGTGTATTTATAATATTTCTGTGCATCCTCTTAGACAATTACGTTATAATCAAACATATTGGTATGTTCATCATTGCTAGACCTTATTCCTACAAAAATATTTTGGTAACCCATCTTAACCCTTAGATTACATTAACCAGTGGCCAGTGCTATTAGAATACAGGTTATTGACATTAGCATTATATTACCTGTTAATAGACTGTATGTATTAGGTGCTTTCATGTCCAGGGGGATTAACCCCAACATGGGGTATAATAAAATTTGTTATTTTGTATATTTATTGGTGGTCCTTGAAATATAGTGTGTTTCTTTGTTTTTTTCTTGCAGTAACTTTACACGTTATCGCCGGTCAGAAGGCTGCGGTTCCCACGCTATCACACAGATGACAGCATGTGAGCCAGCAGCTTTAATTGATGGTAAAAAGATTACCACTGGTGAGGCTTCAGCTGATGAGTACTACTCTCATCAGCTTGCATGCTATCGTTGATAGCAGCATGAGCAGGTGATGCTGATGAGAGTATTCACCAGTCAGCGGCTGTGCATTATAATAAAGATTTCAGTGAGATAAAGAATCAGTGCAGTGCTTATGTATTTTATTGTACAAGTATTTATTGAATAAATAAAACTTTTAAAAAATGGCATAATGTCACCATTATTTTTAATTAACCAGCTGAGGGAAAGGAGACAGTAGGGGGGCTAGTGTTATTCTTGGAAGGGGCCACTATCCATGGTGCTTTCCAGGCTATTAATATCAGATCACAGCTGTATGCATAGCCTTTACAGGTTATCAAAATGGGGGGGGGGGGGACCACCAAAAAAATGACATGGGGTCACCCCTATATTTAATAACCTGCAAAGACTAAACCAACAGCTGCTGGCTGATACCAACAGCTTCTGGCTGATACCAACAGCCTGGGAAGGGGACATGGATATAGGCCCCCTCCCAGACTAAAAACACCAGCCCTCAGCCACCACAGAAATTGGGCATCCATTAGATGCGCCATTTCTGGTGCTTAGCCTCAGCTCTTCCCACTTGCCCTGGTACAGTGGCAAGCGGAGTAATAAATTGGGGTTGATGTCCGCTTTGTAATGTCAGCTGACATCAAGCTCAGGGGTTAGTAATGAGATACCTCCATTACTAACTCCGTAATCAACATTAATAAAGACAAACAAGGAAAAAATTCCTTTAATTGAAAAAAGCACTCCCCTACCCTCTTTTACCCATTGATTAATGTAAAAATAAAAAATACTGACCTCTCCACTGATAATCCATAATGCCCCCAGCTCTGCTACATCTGGTTGCATTGCTGAGTGGTAACAAACGCTACCAGTCAGCCCAGCAACCAGATCACACTGAGCTGAAAGTGAGACCTCAGCTGCGTGTGACCGGCGAAAATGTCATTAAGGTTACTGCCGGTCAAACTGTCATGCTCATGCCCAGACTGGTTGGCGCGGGGTGTGGTCCCACTGTGCCACAGACCAGACTACCCTGGAAGGGGCATAACTAAGTAGCTTCCTTGGTGTTCGCTGGAGCCTCTGGTGGTCAGGTCAGACTTGTGTGGCAGGAAGCTACCAGTTGCTACTCCAGGGTGGTGTCTGGCTGTGGCTGCTGATCTCACCAGAAAACGGAACATAGACAGGCAAGCAGGCACTCTGGCAGACAGGCGGGCACGGCTGGGACGCAGGCAGGTAGACGGGTACAACAGAGACACTGGCAGGCAGGCGGGCATGGCTGGCTCTCTGGTAGGCAGGCAGGTACGGCTGGCTCTCTGGCAGGCAGGTACGGGTACTACAGAGACACTGGCAGGCAGGCGGGCACAGCTGGCTCTCTGGTAGGCAGGCAAGTACGGCTGGCTCTGTGGCAGGACAGGTGGACAAGGCTGGTACACTGGAAGAACCGGTATGGACCGGTCTGCAGGCAGGTATGTAAAACAGGTAAGAACCTGTTCAGACAGGAGGACTTAAGAATAGGTAGAGAAAGACCACAAGAGAGGATGCAGAGCGAAAGCACAGGAGCTGGAGCCAAGAACAGAGATGCAGGAGGCGGAGCCAAGTGTAGAAACACAGGAGGCGGAGCCAAGAGCAGGAGGCGGGGCCAAGTGCAGAAATGCAGGAGGCGGAGCCAAGAGCAAGAGACATAGAACCGCAAGGAGCAGAGCCAGGTAGAACCGCAAGGAGCAGAGCCACAGAGTGCAGAGCAAGGTCAGAGTGCAGAGCAAAGCTACAGAGAGCAGAGCTGAGAGCAAAGCCACAGAGTGCAGAGCTGAGAGCAGAGCAAAGTCAGAGTGCAGAGCAAGACACAGAGTGCAGAGCCCAGAGCAAAGCCACAGAGTGCAGAGCAAGGGTGAATGCAGAGCAAGGAGCAAAGCAAGGTTGCAGAGAGCAGAGCAAAGCAAGACACAGAGTACGCAGAGCAGGGAAAGGAAACCAAGGCAGGGATATAAACGGACACAGGAACAGGACCAGGCTAAGACAAAGTCAGGAACAGAACAAGGCACAGAGACATGAACACAAGCCAGGGTACGACACCCCTCTGGGTGGCGGACATAGGCGAGGGTACGAAGCACCACTGGATGGCTACACAGAAAACAGACCAGGGTACAACGCCCCCTGGGTGGCGGACATAAGAGTAACAGAGACAGGGCCTGGCACCTCAGCAGCTAAGAACTGACTGAGGGAGTAAATTGCACAGGCCCCCACCAATGGGTGGAGAAGTTTTAAATACAGGAAGCCTCATGACAATTAGCCGGGGACACCTTAGCAAGGTGCACACAGTCTCAATAAGACACAGGAGTTGCCAGCGCCGCCCCCCCCTATGCACACAGACAGAGCATGCACAGAGCAAGCAGCAGACATGAGGCACACAGCATGGAGCTGGCAGCAGAGAGAAGTCACAAGATGGCCCAGAGAACTGAGTGAGTTGAGTGTAATGCAGGTGGGGGATGGGAGGCCATGCAGTGATGGCAGCATGGTTGTTACACAAACTCAGCAGCACTCTCACGCTCAACTCAGTGTGATCTGGTTGCTGGGTAGTCTAATCATTCCACTGCTCAGCAATGCATACAGATATAGCAGAGTTGGACCTCGTCGTGGAACATATGGATTATTGGTGGACAGGTGAGTATAAGTTTGCCTTTTTATTTTTGGTGAATAAATGGGTAAAATAGAGTTGTGGAGTTTTTTTCAAATAAAGGACTTTACTTTGACTGTGTCTTTATTAAATTTGACTATGGGGTTAGTAATGGGAGTGTCTAATAAACACTTCTCCATTACTAGCCACTGAGTTTGATGTCAGCAGACATAAAACAGCTGACATCAACCCCAAAACTATTGCCCCACTTGCCACCACACCAGGGCAAATGGGTAGAGCTGGGCAAAGTGCCAGAACTGGCGCATTAAATGGATGCGCCATTTCTAGGGTGGCTAAATAATATCAGTCCGCAGCTGTCTGTTTAGCCTTTGCTGGTTATTGAATATAGAAGGGACCCCACGCTGTGTTTTGGGCCCCCTCATTTTAACCCCTTCACCCCCGGAGCTTTTTCCGTTTTTCCGTTTTCGTTTTTCGCTCCCCTCCTTCCCAGAGCCATAACTTTTTTATTTTTCCGTCAATTTGGCCATGTGAGGGCTTATTTTTTGCGGGACGAGTTGTACTTTTGAACGACATCATTGGTTTTAGCATGTCGTGTACTAGAAAACGGGAAAAAAATTCCAAGTGCAGTGAAATTGCAAAAAAAGTGCAATCCCACACTTGTTTTTTGCTTGCCTATTTTGCTAGGTTCACTAAATGCTAAAACTGACCTGCCATTATGATTCTCCAGGTCACTACGAGTTCATAGACACCTAACATGACTAGGTTATTTTTCACCTAAGTGGTGAAAAAAAATTCCAAACTTTGCAAAAAACAAAACAAAACAAAATTGCGCCATTTTCCGATACTCGTAGCGTCTCCATTTTTCGTGATCTGGGGTCAGGTGAGGGCTTATTTTTTGCGTGCCGAGCTGGCGTTTTTAATGATAGCATTTTGGTGTAGATACGTTCTTTTGATCGCCCGTTATTGCATTTTAATGCAATGTCGTGGCGACCAAAAAAACGTAAATCTGGCGTTTCGAATTTTTTTCTCATTACGCCATTTAGCGATCAGGTTAATGCTTTTTTTTAATTGATAGATCGGGCGATTCTGAACGCGGCGATACCAAATATGTGTAGGTTTTTGGTTTTTTTTATTGATTTATTTTGATTGGGGCGAAAGGGGGGTGATTTAAACTTTTATGTTTTTTTTATTTTTTTCACATTTTTAAAAACTTTTTTTTTTTACTTTTGCCATGCTTCTATAGCCTCCATGGGAGGCTAGAAGCAGGCACAGCCCGATCGGCTCTGCTACATAACAGCGATCATCAGATCGCTGTTATGTAGCTAAAATGCAGGTGTGCTGTGAGCGCCGACCACAGGGGGGCGCTCACAGCCACCGGCAATCAGTAACCATAGAGGTCTCAAGGACCTCTATGGTTACAATGGAGGAGCATCGCCGACCCCCGATCATGTGACAGGGGTCGGCGATGCGCTCATATCCGGCCGCACGGCCGGATGCGGTAGTTAAATGCCGCTGTCTGCGCTTGACAGCGGCATTTAACTAGTTAATGGCGGCGGGTGATCGCGATTTCACCCGCCGCTATTGCGCGCACATGTCAGCTGTAAAAAACAGCTGACATGTCGCGACTTTGATGTGCGCTCACCGCCGGAGCGCACATCAAAGCGGGGGTCCCGACATGTGACGTACTATACCGTCACATGTCGGGAAGGGGTTAATTAAAAAAAAAAGACTACATGATGCGTGAGAAGGTGGCTGCGTGTAACCGGCAGTAACCTTAATGACGTCAGAGTGATCTGGTTGCCAGGCTGAGCAATAATGTTTGTTACCACTCAGCAGTTGGGGACATTATGGATTGCTGAAAAGTGACTATAAGGACTCATACTCATTTGTGCGAGAAACGGACGAGTGCAATCCGATTAAAAAATCGGATTGCACTCGGGCCAATGTTATTCAATAGGTGACATCTCATTTGCTGCAAAATCGGACTGAGAAAAAAATTGCAGCATGCTGCGTATTGCTGCTATTCTCGGAAGAGACTCGCCAATGTAAGTCAATGGGTGTGAGAAAAAAATCACACAGCACTCTCAACATGCGAGTGCTGTCCGATTTTTATGCACCGGTGTCCTTTGAAAAGCTGGCAAATCATGTGCGGTGTACTGTAAAATCACACTGACAATTTAGAATAGATAGAATAGATATATACACAAAGAATAGGTATATATATATATATATATATATATATATATATATATATATGTAAGTGAGACATATATATATATATATATATATATGTATGTGTGTATATATATATATATATATATATACAGTATATCCTTATATTTCATAGAGAGCTAGATAGCAGAATGGCCGATAATTCATTTGTCGGCTTCTGCATAATCATTGCAGAAGCCGACAGGATATGAAACATGGTTTACATACAGTAAACCATTGCATATCCGTTAGATTTTTATATGTTCCTCACTAATAATGTTAGTAGTGTGTGTGCGTGTGTAAAATTTTGGAGCTGTAGGTATTAAATTAAAGGATTAACTCATGGAAAAACTGGCGTAGGCTCCCGTGCAATTTTCTCTGCCAGAGAGGGAAAGCCAGTGACTGAGGGCAGATATTAATAGCCTAGAGAGGGTCCATGGTCATTGCCCCCCCTGGCTAAAAACATCTGCCCCCATCCACCCCAGAAAAGGCACATCTGTAAGATGCGCCTATTCCAGCACTTAGCCTCTCTCTTCCCACTGCCCTGTAGCATTGGCATATGGGGTAATAAGGGGTTAATGTCACCATGCTATTGTAAGGTGACATTAAGCCTGGTTAATAATGGAGAGGTGTCAATAAGACACAGGTTTTAAATCTTTATTGCATGCTCAATCCAAGCGAAGCCCTCGTTCTTCTGTAAAAAAAAAAAAACAAAATAAAAAAGCAACAATATCCCATACCTGTCCGCCGTACAGTCAAGTCCCACATTGCAATCCATCTCAAGGGGTTAAATAGTTTACAACCCGGAGCATAGTTTACAACATTTTCCCATGCTTGACAGGAGGGTCCGACTACCGCTTATGTCACTGAGGCTGCGCAGACTCCCCGCCTGACCTGAGGTGGACTGACAGCTTGGGAAAATGTTCAGAAACTTTCCCATGCTACAGAGTTTATGTCCGGTCAGGCAGGGAGGTATGGGATATTGTTGCTTTTTTATTTTGGAATTTTTTACAGGAAAATGAGGGCTTCATTTGGATTGAGAGTGCAATAAAGATGCTAAAACCCGTGTGTTTCGTTATTTCATTAAAATACTTTATTCTTAATGTGTGTGTGTGTATTTTTAACCCTTTCATACTATTGGATTAATAATGGATAGGTGTCTTATTGACACCTCTCCATTATTAACCAGGCTTAATGTCACCTTACAATAGCAAGGTGACATTAACCCCTTATTACCCCATATGCCACCGCTATACGTTAGTGGGAAGAGAGAGGCTGTGCCGGAATAGGGGCATCTTACAGATGTGCCTTTTTTGGGGTGGCTGGGGGAAGATGTTTTTAGCCAGGTGGGGGCCAATAACCATGGTCCCTCTCTAGGCTATTAATATCTGCCCTCAGTTACTGGCTTTCCCTCTTTGGCAGAGAAAATTGCGCCGGAGCCCATGCCAGTTTTTTCCGTGAATTAATCCTTTAATTTAATACCTACAGCTGCAAAATTTTACACACACACACTACTAACATTATTAGTGAGGGACATATAACAATCTAATGGATACGCAATGGTTTACTGCATGTAAACCATGTCTCATATCCTGTCGGCTTCTGCAATGATTATGCAGAAGCCGAGAATTGAATTACCGGCTTTTCTGCTACCTAACTCTCTATGAAATATTAAGATATATATATATATATATATATATATATATATATATATATATATATATATATAAATATATATGTGTGTGTGTGTGTGTGTCACTAACATATATATATATATATATATATATATATATATATATATATATATATACACACCTATGCTATGTGTACATTTCAATTCTATCTATTCTAGTCTAACCTATTCTATTCTATACTGCGTGCGACATCTGCCGCCTTTTAAAATCGCATTGCATGTGGATTGCATACGCATGCCATACGGATGTTCCGAGGAAAAATCGCATGGAAATCACAATACACTCGCAGGACAATCACATGACACTCGCATAGCACTCGTCAGTTTTTTCTGTCCAGAAATTGGACCGTTTTTTTTTCTCACAAATGAGTATGAGCTCTAACTTTGATTTTTTTGTTTTATTTTTACTTTTGTTTTATTTTACGTTTTGTTTTATTTTACGTAATAAATAGGTAAAAGAGGGTTGGTGTGTTTTTTTTTCATTAAACGAATTTTGTTCTGTGTGTCATTATTACTTTTAATTATGGGGGCGTCTGATAGGTGACTCTCCATTACGAACACCTTAGCTTGATTTCAGCTGACATTACAAAGCGGACATCGACCCCAAATTATTACCCCACTTACCACCGCACCAGGGCAAGTCAGAAGAGCAGGGCAAAGCACCAGAATTGTGCTTTTTCTGAGACGGCTGCCGGCTGCCATCTTTAGGCTGCGTACGGCCTATATCCATGGCTCCTTCCCATCCTCAGGAGCAGGGCTGCCACTAGGAATTTTGGGGCCCCATACTGGCAACATTTTTGAGACTCCGCCCAGGCTCCACCCCAGCACCGCCTTCACCCCTCAAACTGTCCACAGTCAAAAGATTTTTTAAGCCGCCACCACGACAAGGTACTCTCTTTTGGCCGAGCTCTACTCTACTCTATCCTATTAAACATTTGTTAAAATATCCATTACAATTTAGGTATATATTTTTTTATTTTTCAATTTTTAAAATGACCAATAATATAATATACAAGGGACAAATACCACTGCACCATGACCAGACACCATATAACACCACATAGTGACCTATAATACCACATACAAGGAACAAATACTGCCACACCATACAAAGAACAAATACCACTGCACCATGTCCAGACCACTTATTACCACCACAGTGACCGAATAATATCACATACAAAGGACAAATACCACTGCACCATGTCCAGACCACATATTACCACTAGGTGACCGAATAATATCACATACAAGGGACAAATACCACCGCACCATGTCCAGACCACATATTACTACCACATGATGACAATACCACACACAAGGAACAAATACCACCACACCATGACCAAACCACATTTACCACCACATAGTGACAAAATATTAGCACATACGATGAACAAATACCGCCACACCATGGCCTGACAACATAGTGACTGAATACTACAATACTGATCAATAATAAAAAAAACACAATACTAATATCACCATAAGTGCCATTATACACAGGAGCTCTGTATATAGTGTATAGTGTAAAGGTAATACAGTGATCACTGAAGACATTGTACACAGGACCACTGTATATAGTATACAATGTATACTGTCAGTGTACAGGAAACCCACTGACTTACCAGTGACGTCTCTAGGTGAAGTCCTTCATCTTCTCTTTTCATGTTCATCCAGCACAGACCGCCGTCACTTCTTCCACCCAGGGCTCGTCTCTGCAGGAAATAACACAGTTATCTAGAGCACTGCTTGCAGAACACATTACTTATTTTTTTCCCAAATTCTAAAGTACACCAGATGAAGAAAAAAGGCGACAGTGTTGCTCTCACAGTAACAGGACTGCCTCCCGATTTAAAACAGTACCCTCAAAAAATAAAATCAATATATCACTGCAGTAATAATATCCCTTAATTAGCCCAATGTATCCCCCATCCTGGCCCCCCGTGTGTCTCATTCCTGGCTCCAGTCATATGTTCTCCAATCCTGCCCCATGTGATGTCCCATCCTGCCCCATCTGTCCCATGATCCTGCCCCATCTGCCTCATAATCCTGCCCCATGTGTCTCCATCCTGCCCCATGATCCTGCACCATCTGTCTCCATCTTGCCCCAGTTGTCTCCATCCTGCATCGTGTCTCCAATCCTGCCATGTCTCCATACTGATCCATCTCTCCATTCTGTCCTCGTGTCTCCATTCTGCCCTCGTGTCTCCATTCTGCCCCATGTCTCCAATCCTGCCCCTGTGTCTCCAATGCTGCCTCCATGTCTCCAATCCTGCCCCATCTATCCCATGATCCTGCCCCATCTGTCTCCATCCTGCTCCATCTGTCTCCATTCTGCACCATGTCTCCAATCCTGCCCCTGTGTCTCCATACTGCTCAGTCTCTCCATTCTGCCCCGTGTCTCCAATCCTGTCCCCGTGTCTCCAATCCAGCCCCCATGTCTCCATTCTGCCCCCATGTCTCCAATCCTGCCCGTGTCACCATTCTGCCCCGCAAGTGAAACAACACCGTGAGCACAGCTACAAAATGTTGCAATAGTTAGGCTCCAACACCATATACTTAATCAACATAAAACTTAGCACTCAACTTGGGATGCTTGAACAGAAGAATTTATTTTGCAGTATACTGAAAACGTTTCGGTTCAAAATGAACCTTCTTCAGTTACGTATATGGAATTCATGTGATGAATGAGCCTGGAAGTCAGCGGGCCAAAATAAATCTATGAAGGGGGAAACACAGCCGTGGTATGTGGAGAGAGGTACTTTAGGAGAACGTGTGTAGGCGTGCATACCGCCAGACGTGGAGTCCACTGCTGTTCTCCAAACGGGCTGCGGAGACCCTTCCGCCTCACCGCCCCTATGACTATCCTATTGACCTCTTGCCTGGTGCTGAGCCTCCCCGGGGTCGAGTCTATGTCACAGTACATCCAGGAAAATCTGGCAAAAGGATTCATTAGGAAGTCAGTGTCACCTGCTGGGGCGGGGTTCTTCGTGCAGAAGAACGGGGAACTACGTCCATGCATAGACTACAGGGGTCTTAGCGCCATCACCATTAAGAATAAGTATCCTCAGCCCTTGATATCTGAGCTCTTTGATAGGCTTTGTGGAGCAAGGGTATTTACTAAACTAGATCTGCTGGGTGCTTACAACCAGATTCGCATCCGTGAGGGGGACTAATGAAAGACGCACTATGAATACCTAGTGATGCCCTTTGGGCTCTGTAATGCCCCAGCCTCTTTCCAAGACTTTGTTAATGATATCTTTTGGGAATATGCTTTCCACCTCGGTTATAGTCTATCTGGATGATATTCTCATCTACTCTCCGGATATTGAATCTCACCGGAGAGATGTTTGCAGAGTCTTCAACCTCTTACGTATGGGCGAATTCCCTCTACACTAAGTTAGAGAAATGTGTGTTTGAGCAGGAGTCCTTACCTTTCCTGGTCTATATCATCTCCACCCAGGGATTGGCTATCGATCCTGCCAAATTACAAGCTGTGATGGACTGGCAAGCACCCCATTCTCTTAAAGCGGTGCAGCGCTTTATGGGGTTCATTAACTATTACCGCCAGTTCATCCCTCATTTCTCGACTTTGGTAGCTCCCTTGGTAGCCCTCACCAAGAAGGAAGCAAATCCCAAATTGTGGTCTGAGGAGGTCTCCAAAGCCTTCACTTCTATTAAGCCTCATTTTGCTAGCGCTTCCATCATACATCTCCCCGATGTAGATAAGCCGTTTATAACGGAGGTGGATGCCTCATCCGTTGGTGCTGGAGCAGTCCTCTTCCAAAAGGATGCTCAACGTCGGAAGCATCCTTGCTTCTTCTTTTCCAAGACCTTCACACCAGCGGAGAGGAATTATTGCATCGGGGACACGGAGTTGCTAGCAATGAAGTTGGCTTTCTCAGAATGGAGACATCTTTTGGAGGGGCTTGCTTTCCCTTCCAAGTATTCACAGACCACAAAAATTTGGTCTACTTGCAAACAGCCCATCGGCTATATTCTAGCCAGGCCAGATGGTCCCTGTTCTTCTCCCGGTACCATTTTCACTCTCCACTTTCTATCTGGGGAGAAAAACATTTGTGCCGATGCTCTCTCTCGCTCCGTTGTATCATCTGAGGTGGAGGAAGAGGAGCCTCGGCTTATTGTCCCTTCTGAGAGCCTGAAAACCGTGGCTCCAGTTTCGCTAGAGTCTGTGCCCCCGGGCAAGACTTTTGTTCCTTCAAATTTGCATCCGGAGGTTCTCTCTTGGGCTCACTCGTCCAGGGTAGGTGGACATTTTGGGACCAAAAGGACATCTGAGCTGCTGGCGAGGACGTACTGGTGGCCGCATATGGTCCGTGACGTCAGAGATTATGTTCAGGTGTGTTTCCTGCGCCAAAAACAAGTCTCTTCGACAGTGGCCAGCTGGGTTGCTTTACCCCCTACCGGTGGCGGACAGGCCCTGGGAGATGGTCGGGATGGATTTTTTGGTCGGCTTACCCAAGTCTCGTAGCTGCACCATTATCTGAGTTATCACCGACTATTTTTCCAAAATGGTGCACTTGGCACTCTTCCACGGCTACCTTCTGCATGGGCTCTGGCAGCGTTGTTTATCAAACATATCTTTCGCCTACATGGTATGCCGGACAAAATTGTTAGGGACCGGAGTCCCCAGTTTGTGTCTCGGTTCTGGAGAGAGCTTTGTCGTCTACTCAGCATTGAGTTGAATCTCTCTTCAGCATATCATCCCGAGACAAATGGGTTGGTAGAGAGGGCCAACCAGACCCTGGTCACATATCTGTGACATTTTGTTTCTGCCAGGCAGGATGACTGGGCATCCTTGCTACCGTGGGCAGAATATGCCCTTAACAACACCGTCGCCGATTCCACTGGTCAGACTCCATTCCTCTTTAATTACAGCCAGCATCCGCGGGTTCCTGTGCCTATGCCCGTGTCTTCCATCGACTCCAGGGTGGCAGACTGGGCTGTGGAGGCACGGGACATTTGGGACCGCACTCAGGATGCCACCCGGGCTTCCAAGGAGAGAATGAGGTCCTCCGCCGATGCACAGTGGCACCCCGCTCCGATCTTTGCTCTCCGCCTGTAACATCAGGCTGCGAGTTGAGTCCACTAAGTTTGCACCTCGCTACTTGGGTCCCTTCAAGGTCCTCGAACAGGTTCTGTTCTGTGGTCTACTGTCTGGCTATTCCTCCACGCCTAGGTATCACCGACACCTTTCATGTGTCCCTTTTAAAGCCCGTACACATGTCCCGGTTTTCCGAGTCATCTGCCGGGACATCAGGTTCGTCTGCGGATGATTACGAGGTGAACGCTATTTTGGGATGCAAGGTGATACGTGGCAAAAAATTTTATTTGGTGGACTGTCGGGGTTATGGCCCAGAGAACAGGTCCTGGGAGCCTGCTGAGCACATTCGAGCTCCGCAGCTCATTGCTGCCTTTGAGCGTAGCGAGGTCCTAGGAGGGGGGGTAATGTTAGGTGTCAAGTTCCCACTGCTGCACAGGGGGAATCTTGAACCATATCTGCTGCTGTCTCCCATTCTCCTCCAGCTGCAGTGGAGCCTGCTCAGCGGAGGCGTCGGTCCCAGCATCTGTCTCAGGCTGATACGGGACGACTGGTTACTACTGCCTTTCCAGGCTCTGTCATTGTAGCCAGCAATGTTCAGCAGCGAGCAGGTCTTTCTGGGACTAAGTCCCGCTTTTCCAATACTGAGCATGCCCACGGGACGACCTCCCATTGGAGGTCTGGGGTCACATGCTCAGGTCCTGTAGCAGCTCCTATTGGACCACCAGGAAGGTCCTTGTCTGCTACAGCTATAAAAGGTTTGCATGGCAGCACGGCCATGCGCTAGTATCAACCTATGTTTTGAGCCTTGCTACTGTGTGGTCATCTTTGCATGAGGTCAGGGTTGGCTGAAATAAGCCCCTAGAATACCGGCACCGCCAGTGAGGAGTTTTGTGTGTTTGGATTCAGGTCTTGGCTGAAATAAGCCCCTAGAATACCGGCACCTCCAGTGAGGAGTTGTTTGTGTGCTATGCTGACTGCATGACCACAGTTTTGCTCTGCTTGGTAGCTGCGTTCCTCTGTGAGATTAACAGGGCACAGCGTTTTCCTTTCCTAGCAATTCTGTGAAGTAACAGAGTTCACTAATACCGCCATATAGCGCAGCCAATTGCTAGCAGCAGGTTCCTCTCATGCACGGTGGACCCCGGGTTGCGAACGCACCTATCTAATATATAATTGCCTAGAATACTACTTCCTGCAATTTGTGCCAACTTCCGTGGCTTTGTCCGGAGCTAATGTCCGGAGCTAATGTCCGGAGCTAATGTCCGGAGCTAATGTCCGGAGATAAGTGATGTCACCAGTGTCCTACACCCAGGCAGAGCACAGGGGCCCCAGGCAGCATATGGGGCCCCAGGCAGAGCACAGTGGTCCCAGGCAGAGCACAGGGGCCCCAGGCAGCCTATGGGGCCCCAGGCAGAGCACAGTGGCCCCAGGCAGAGCACAGGGGCCCCAGGCAGCATATGGGGCCCCAGGCAGAGCACAGGGGCCTGTCATGTTCTCAATGGCAAGAGAACATAGCATCAGCATATATAGGAACTAGCTCTTGGAAGATGGAAACTGAGCTGACCATGAACTAAACCTAACGCACAACTAGCAGTGGCCGGGTAGCATGCCTACGTTGATTCTAGATGCCCAGCACCAGCCGGAGGACTAAATAATGCTAGCAGAGGAAAATATTAGTCCTAGCTCACCTCTAGAGAAATACCCCGAAAGGAGACAGAGGCCCCCCACATGTACTGGCGGTGAATTAAGATGAAATTACAAATGTAGTATGAAAATAGATTTAGCAAATTTGAGGTCCACTTACTACATAGCAGAAGACAGAAAGGACACTTTCATGGTCAGCTGAAAACCCTATCAAAACACCATCCAGGAATTACTTTAAAACTCTGGCATTAACTCATAACACCAGAGTGGCAATTCCTGTTCACAAGAGCTTTCCAGACACAGTAACGAAACTTCAGCTGTGAACTGGAACAAAAATGCAAAAACAAACATGGACAAGAGTCCAACTTATCTAGTAGTTGTCTAGGAGCAGGAACAAGCACAGAGAGGCTTCTGATAACATTGTTGACCGGCAAGCAACTAACAGAGCAGCAAGGTTATATAGCGACTCCCACATCTTGATGGGAACAGGTGAACAGAGAAGATGACAACACCAGTTCAATTCCACCAGTAGCCACCGGGGGAGCCCAGAATCCAAATTCACAACAGTACCCCCCCCTCAAGGAGGGGGCACCGAACCCTCACCAGAACCACCAGGGCGATCAGGATGGGCCCTATGAAAGGCACGAACCAGATCAGAGGCATGAACATCAGATGCATTCACCCAAGAATTATCCTCCTGGCCGTATCCCTTCCACTTGACCAGATACTGGAGTCTCCGTCTGGAAACACGAGAGTCTAAGATTTTCTCCACAACGTACTCCAACTCACCCTCAACCAACACCGGAGCAGGAGGCTCAACGGAAGGCACAACCGGTACCTCATACCTGCGCAATAATGACCGATGAAAAACGTTATGAATAGAAAAGGATGCAGGGAGGTCCAAACGGAAGGAAACAGGGTTAAGAATCTCCAATATCTTATACGGGCCGATGAACCGAGGCTTAAACTTAGGAGAAGAGACCCTCATAGGGACAAAACGAGAAGACAACCACACCAAATCCCCAACACAAAGCCGAGGACCAACACGACGGTGGCGGTTGGCAAAAAGCTGAGTCTTCTCCTGGGACAACCTCAAATTGTCCACCACTTGTCCCCAGATCTGATGCAATCTCTCCACCACAGCATCCACTCCAGGACAATCCGAAGTTTCCACCTGACCAGAGGAAAATCGAGGATGAAACCCCGAATTACAGAAAAACGGGGACACCAAAGTGGCAGAGCTGGCCCGATTATTGAGAGCGAACTCCGCCAATGGCAAAAAAGCAACCCAATCATCCTGGTCAGCAGACACAAAACACCTCAGATATGTCTCCAGGGTCTGATTAGTCCGCTCGGTCTGGCCATTCGTCTGAGGATGGAAAGCGGACGAAAAAGACAAATCTATGCCCATCCTAGCACAGAATGCCCGCCAAAATCTAGACACGAATTGGGTCCCTCTGTCAGAAATGATATTCTCAGGAATACCATGCAAACGAACAACATTTTGAAAAAACAGAGGAACCAACTCGGAAGAAGAAGGCAACTTGGGCAGAGGAACCAAATGGACCATCTTAGAGAAACGGTCACACACCACCCAGATGACAGACATCTTCTGAGAAACAGGCAGATCTGAAATAAAATCCATCGAGATGTGCGTCCAAGGCCTCTTAGGAATAGGCAAGGGCAACAATAATCCACTAGCCCGAGAGCAACAAGGCTTGGCCCGAGCACAAACGTCAAAAGACTGCACAAAGCCTCGCACATCTCGTGACAGGGAAGGCCACCAGAAGGACCTTGCCACCAAATCCCTGGTTCCAAAAATGCCAGGATGACCTGCCAACGCAGAAGAATGAACCTCAGAGATGACTCTACTGGTCCAATCATCAGGAACAAACAGTTTATCAGGTGGGCAACGATCCGGTCTATCCGCCTGAAACTCCTGCAAGGCCCGCCGCAGGTCTGGAGAAACGGCTGACAATACCACTCCATCCTTAAGGATACCTGTGGGCTCAGAGTTACCAGGCGAGTCAGGCTCAAAACTCCTAGAAAGGGCATCCGCCTTAACATTCTTAGAACCCGGTAGGTATGACACCACAAAATTAAACCGAGAGAAAAATAATGACCAGCGCGCCTGTCTAGGATTCAGGCGCCTGGCGGTCTCAAGATAAATCAAGTTTTTGTGGTCAGTCAATACCACCACCTGATGTCTGGCCCCCTCAAGCCAATGGCGCCACTCCTCAAAAGCCCACTTCATGGCCAAAAGCTCCCGATTCCCAACATCATAATTCCGCTCAGCGGGCGAAAATTTACGGGAAAAGAAGGCACAAGGCCTCATCACGGAGCAGTCAGAACTTTTCTGCGACAACACTGCCCCAGCTCCGATCTCAGAAGCGTCGACCTCAACCTGAAAAGGTAGAGCAACATCAGGCTGACGCAACACAGGGGCAGAGGAAAAACGGCGCTTAAGCTCCCGAAAGGCCTCCACAGCGTCAGGGGACCAATCAGCAACATCAGCACCCTTCTTAGTCAAATCGGTCAATGGTTTAGCAATATCCGAAAAACCAGCAATAAATCGACGATAAAAGTTAGCAAAGCCCAAAAATTTCTGAAGACTCTTAAGAGAAGAGGGCTGCGTCCAATCACAAATAGCTTGAACCTTGACAGGATCCATTTCAATGGAAGAGGGAGAAAAAATATATCCCAAAAAGGAAATCCTCTGTACCCCAAAAACACACTTAGAACCCTTCACACACAAAGAATTAGACCGCAAAACCTGGAAAACCCTCCTGACTTGCTGGACATGAGAGTCCCAGTCATCCGAAAAAATCAGAATATCATCCAGATACACAATCATAAATTTATCCAAATAATCGCGAAAAATATCATGCATAAAGGACTGGAAAACTGACGGAGCATTTGAAAGACCAAAAGGCATCACTAAATACTCAAAGTGGCCCTCGGGCGTATTAAATGCGGTTTTCCACTCATCCCCCTGCCTGATACGCACCAAATTATACGCCCCACGAAGGTCAATCTTAGAGAACCACTTGGCCCCCTTTATGCGAGCAAACAAATCAGTCAGCAACGGCAATGGGTATTGATATTTTACAGTGATTTTATTCAAAAGCCGATAATCGATACATGGTCTCAAAGAGCCGTCTTTTTTTGACACAAAGAAAAAACCGGCTCCTAAGGGAGATGACGATGGACGAATATGTCCCTTTTCCAAGGACTCCTTTATATATTCTCGCATAGCAGCATGTTCAGGCACAGACAGATTAAATAAACGACCCTTTGGGTATTTACTACCCGGGATTAAATCTATGGCACAATCGCACTCTCGGTGCGGAGGTAATGAACCAAGCTTGGATTCTTCAAAGACGTCACGATAGTCAGACAGGAACTCAGGAATTTCAGAGGGAATAGATGATGAAATGGAAACCACAGGTACATCCCCATGAGCCCCCTTACATCCCCAGCTCAACACAGACATAGCTTTCCAGTCGAGGACTGGGTTGTGAGATTGCAGCCAAGGCAATCCTAGCACCAAATCATCATGTAGATTATGCAGCACCAGAAAGCGAATAATCTCCTGGTGATCCGGATTAATACGCATAGTTACTTGGGTCCAGTATTGTGGTTTATTATTAGCCAATGGGGTGGAGTCAATCCCCTTCAGAGGAATAAGAGTCTCCAAAGGCTCTAAATCATACCCACAGCGTTTAGCAAAGGACCAATCCATAAGACTCAAAGCGGCGCCAGAGTCGACATAGGCGTCCGTAGTAATAGATGACAAAGAGCAAATCAGGGTCACAGATAGAATAAACTTAGACGGTAAGGTGCAAATGGAAACAGATTTATCAAGCTTTTTAGTGCGCTTAGAGCATGCTGATATAACATGAGTAGAATCACCACAATAGAAACACAACCCATTTTTCCGTCTAAAATTCTGCCGCTCGCTTCGGGACAGAATTCTATCACACTGCATACTCTCTGGCGACTTCTCAGTGGACACCGCCAGATGGTGCACTGGTTTGCGCTCCCGCAAACGCCTATCGATCTGAATAGCCATTGTCATGGACTCATTCAGACCCGCAGGCACAGGGAACCCCACCATAACATCCTTAATGGCATCAGAGAGACCCTCTCTGAAAGTCGCCGCCAGGGCGCACTCATTCCACTGAGTAAGCACAGACCATTTACGGAATCTTTGACAGTAAATTTCCGCTTCATCTTGCCCCTGAGATAGGGACATCAAAGTTTTTTCTGCCTGAAGCTCCAAATGAGGTTCGTCATAAAGCAACCCCAAGGCCAGAAAAAACGCATCCACATTGAGCAACGCAGGATCCCCTGGTGTCAATGAAAAAGCCCAGTCTTGAGGGTCGCCCCGGAGCAAGGAAATCACAATCCTGACCTGCTGTGCAGGGTCTCCGGCAGAGCGAAATTTCAGGGACAAAAATAATTTGCAATTATTTCGAAAATTCTGAAACCCAGATCTATTCCCCGAGAAAAATTCCGGCAAAGGAATTCTCGGCTCAGATACAGGTGCATGACAAACAAAGTCTTGCAAATTTTGTACCTTCGTGGCGAGATTATTCAAACCTGCAGTCACACTCTGAAGATCCATTACAAACAGGTGGACACAGAGCCATTCAAAGATTAGAAGGAGAAAAAAAAAAAAAAAAAAATTCTCAGCAGACTTCTTATTTCTCTCCTTTCTTAGCCAAGGATTTTAACCCTTTAGTGGGCCGGTCAAACTGTCATGTTCTCAATGGCAAGAGAACATAGCATCAGCATATATAGGAACTAGCTCTTGGAAGATGGAAACTGAGCTGACCATGAACTAAACCTAACGCACAACTAGCAGTGGCCGGGTAGCATGCCTACGTTGATTCTAGATGCCCAGCACCAGCCGGAGGACTAAATAATGCTAGCAGAGGAAAATATTAGTCCTAGCTCACCTCTAGAGAAATACCCCGAAAGGAGACAGAGGCCCCCCACATGTATTGGCGGTGAATTAAGATGAAATTACAAACGTAGTATGAAAATAGATTTAGCAAATTTGAGGTCCACTTACTACATAGCAGAAGACAGAAAGGACACTTTCATGGTCAGCTGAAAACCCTATCAAAACACCATCCAGGAATTACTTTAAAACTCTGGCATTAACTCATAACACCAGAGTGGCAATTCCTGTTCACAAGAGCTTTCCAGACACAGTAACGAAACTTCAGCTGTGAACTGGAACAAAAATGCAAAAACAAACATGGACAAGAGTCCAACTTATCTAGTAGTTGTCTAGGAGCAGGAACAAGCACAGAGAGGCTTCTGATAACATTGTTGACCGGCAAGCAACTAACAGAGCAGCAAGGTTATATAGCGACTCCCACATCTTGATGGGAACAGGTGAACAGAGAAGATGACAACACCAGTTCAATTCCACCAGTAGCCACCGGGGGAGCCCAGAATCCAAATTCACAACAGGGGCCCCAGGCAGAGCACAGGGGCCCCAGGCAGCATACAGTGGCCCCAGGCAGAGCACAGGGGCCCCAGGCAGAACATGGGGCCCCAGGTAGAGCACAGGTGCCCCAGGCAGAGCACAGGGGCCCCAGGCAGCATATGGGGCCCCAGGCAGAGCACAGGGGACCCAGGAAGAGCACAGGGGCCCCAGGCAGCATATGGGGCCCCAGGCAGAGCACAGTGGCCCCAGGCAGAGCACAGGGGCCCCAGGCAGAACATGGGGCCCCAGGAAGAGCACAGGGGCCCCAGGCAGAGCACAGGGGCCCCAGGCAGCATATAAGGCCCCAGGCAGAGCACAGGGGCCCCAGGCAGCATATGGGGCCCCAGGCAGAGCACAGTGGCCCCAGGCAGCATATGGGGCCCCAGGCAGAGCACAGTGGCCCCAGGCAGAGCACAGTGGTCCCAGGCAGAGCACAGGGGCCCCAGGCAGCTTATGGGGCCCCAGGCAGAGCACAGTGGCCCCAGGCAGAACATGGGGCCCCAGGCAGAGCACAGTGGCCCCAGGCAGAGCACAGGGGCCCCAGGCAGAACATGGGGCCCCAGGCAGAGCACAGGGGCCCCAGGCAGAGCACAGGGGCCCCAGGCAGCATATGGGGCCCCAGGCAGAGCACAGGGGCCCCAGGCAGCATATGGGGCCCCAGGCAGAGCACAGTGGCCCCAGGCAGAGCACACACCAAATCGGAGGCCGAGGGGCCACGCCAACCAAATCGGAGGCCGAGGGGCCCCGACCACCACATCAGAGGCCGAGGGGCCCCGCCCACCAAATCGGAGGCCGAGGGTCCCCGCCCACAAAATCGGAGGCCGAGGGTCCCCGCCCACCAAATCGGAGGCCGAGGGTGCCCGCCCACCAAATCGGAGGCCGAGGGGCCCCGCCCACCACATCGGAGGCCGAGGGGCCCCGCCCACCAAATCGGAGGCCGAGGGTCCCCGCCCACCAAATCGGAGGCCGAGGGTCCCCGTCCACAAAATCGGAGGCCGAGGGTCCCCGCCCACCAAATCGGAGGCCGAGGGTCCCCGCCCACCAAATCGGAGGCCGAGGGTCCCCGCCCACCAAATCGGAGGCCGAGGGTCCCCGCCCACCAAATCGGAGGCCGAGGGTCCCCGCCCACCAAAACGGAGGCCGAGGGGCCCCGCCCACCAAATCGGAGGCCGAGGGGCCCGGCCCACCAAATCGGAGGCCGAGGGTCCCTGCCCACCAAATCGGAGGCCGAGGGGCCCCGCCAAACAAATCGGAGGCTGAGGGGCCCCGCCCACCAAATCGGAGGCCGAGGGGCCCCGCCCACCAAATCGGAGGCCGAGGGGCCCCGCCCACCAAATCGGAGGCCGAGGGTCCCCGCCCACCAAATCGGAGGAAAAGGGGCCCCGCCCACCAAATCAGAGGCCGAGGGGCCCCACCAACCAAATCGGAGGCCGAGGAGCCCCGCCCATCAAATCGAAGGCCGAGCGGCCCCGCCCACCAAAGCGGAGGCAGAGGGACCCTGCCCACCAAATCGGAGGCTGTGGGGCCCCACCAACCAAAGCGGAGGCCGAGGGTCCCCGCCCACCAAATCGGAGGCAGAGGGACCCCACCCACCAAATCGGAGGCCAAGGGGCCCCGCCCACCAAAGCGGAGGCCGAGGGTCCCCGCCCACCAAATCGGAGGTCGAGGGTCCCCGCCCACCAAATCGGAGGCCGAGGGTCCCCGCCCACCAAATCGCAGGCCGGTCCCCGCCCACCAAATCGGAGGCCGAGGGTCCCCGCCAACCAAATCGGAGGCCGAGGAGCCCCACCCAACAAATCGAAGGCCGAGCGGCCCCGCCCACCAAAGCGGAGGCCGAGGGGCCCGGCCCCGCCCACCAAAGCGGAGGCCGAGGGGCCCCGACCACCACATCGGAGGCCGAGGGTCCCCGCCCACCAAATCAGAGGCCGAGGGGCCCCGCCCACCAAATCGGAGGCCGAGGGTCCCCGCCCACCAAATCGGAGGCCGAGGGGCCCCGCCCACCAAATCGGAGGCCGAGGGGCCCCGCCTACCAAATCGGAGGCCGGGGGTCCCCGCCCACCAAATCGGAGGCCGAGGGTCCCCGCCCACCAAATCGGAGGCCGAGGGTCCCCGCCCACCAAATCGGAGGCCGAGGGGCCCCGCCCACCAAATCGGAGGCCGAGGGTCCCCGCCCACCAAATCGGAGGCCGAGGGGCCCCGCCCACCGAATCGGAGGCCGAGGGTCCCCGCCCACCAAATCGGAGGCCGAGGGGCCCCGCCCACCGAATCGGAGGCCGGGGGCCCCGCCTACCAAGTCGGAGGCCGAGGGTCCCCGCCCACCAAATCGGAGGCCGAGGGTCCCCGCCCACCAAATCGGAGGCCGAGGGGCCCCGCCCACCAAATCGGAGGCCGGGGGTCCCCGCCCACCAAATCGGAGGCCGAGGGTCCCCGCCCACCAAATCGGAGGCCGAGGGGCCCCGCCCACCAAATCGGAGGCCGAGGGTCCCCGCCTACCAAGTCGGAGGCCGAGGGTCCCCGCCCACCAAATCGGAGGCCGAGGGTCCCCGCCCACCAAATCGGAGGCCGAGGGGCCCCGCCCACCAAATCGGAGGCCGGGGGTCCCCGCCCACCAAATCGGAGGCCGAGGGTCCCCGCCCACCAAATCGGAGGCCGAGGGGCCCCGCCCACCAAATCGGAGGCCGAGGGTCCCCGCCCACCAAATTGGAGGCCGAGGGTCCCCGCCCACCAAATCGGAGGCCGAGGGGCCCCGCCCACCAAATTGGAGGCCGAGGGGCCCCGCCCACCAAATCGGAGGCTGAGGGGCCCCGCCCACCAAATCGGAGGCCAAAGGTCCCCGCCCACCAAATCGGAGGCCGAGGAGCCCCGCACAACAAATCGAAGGCCGAGCGGCCCCGCCCACCAAAGCGGAGGCCGAGGGGCCCGGCCCCGCCTACCAAAGCGGAGGCCGAGGGGCCCCGACCACCACATCGGAGGCCGAGGGGCCCCGCCCACCAAATCGAAGGCCGAGGGGCCCCGCCCACCAAATCGGAGGCCGAGGGTCCCCGCCCACCAAATCGGAGGCCGAGGGTCCCCGCCCACCAAATTGGAGGCCGAGGGTCCCCGCCCACCAAATCGGAGGCCGAGGGGCCCCGCCTACCAAATCGGAGGCCGAGGGTCCCCGCCCACCAAATCGGAGGCCGTGGGGCCCCACCAACCAAAGCGGAGGCCGAGGGTCCCCGCCCACCAAATCGGAGGCAGAGGGACCCCGCCCACCAAATCGGAGGCCGAGGGGCCCCGCCCACCAAAGCGGAGGCCGAGGGTCCCCGCCCACCAAATCGGAGGCCGAGGGTCCCCGCCCACCAAATCGGAGGCCGGTCCCCGCCCACCAAATCGGAGGCCGAGGGTCCCCGCCAACCAAATCGGAGGCCGAGGAGCCCCGCCCAACAAATCGAAGGCCGAGCGGCCCCGCCCACCAAAGCGGAGGCCGAGGGGCCCCGCCCACCAAATCGGAGGCCCAGGGTCCCTGCCCACCAAACTGGAGGCCGAGGGTCCCCGCCCACCAAATCAGAGGCCGAGGGGCCCCGCCCACCAAATCGGAGGCCGAGGGTCCCCGCCCACCAAATCGAAGGCCGAGGGTCCCCGCCCACCAAATCGGAGGCCGAGGGGCCCCGCCCACCAAATCGGAGGCCGAGGGTCCCCGCCCACCAAATCAGAGGCCGAGGGTCCCCGCCCACCAAATCGGAGGCCGAGGGGCCCCACCAACCAAATCGGAGGCCGAGGGGCCCCGCCCACCAAATCGGAGGCCGAGGGTCCCTGCCCACCAAATCGAAGGCCGAGCGGCCCCGCCCACCAAAGCGGAAGCCGAGGGGCCCGGCCCCGCCCACCAAAGCGGAGGCCGAGGGGCCCCGACCACCACATCGGAGGCCGAGGGGCCCCGCCCACCAAATCGGAGGCCGAGGGGCCCCGCCCACCAAATCGTAGGCCGAGGGGCCCCGCCCACCAAATCGGAGGCCGAGGGGCCCCGCCCACCAAATCGGAGGCCGAGGGTCCCCGCCCACCAAATCGGAGGCCGAGGGTCCCCGCCCACCAAATCGGAGGCCGAGGGGCCCCGCCTACCAAATCGGAGGCCGAGGGTCCCCGCCCACCAAATCGGAGGCCGAGGGTCCCCACCCACCAAATCGGAGGCCGGGGGTCCCCGCCCACCAAATCGGAGGCCGAGGGGCCCTGCCCACCACATCGGAGGCCGAGGGTCCCCGCCCACCAAATCGGAGGCCGAGGGTCCCCGCCCACCAAATCGGAGGCCGAGGGTCCCCGTCCACAAAATCGGAGGCCGAGGGTCCCCGCCCACCAAATCGGAGGCCGAGGGTCCACACCAACCAAATCGGAGGCCGAGGGGCCCCGCCCACCAAATCGAAGGCCGAGGGGCCCCGCCCACCAAAGCGGAGGCCGAGGGTCCCCGCACACCAAATCGGAGGCAGAGGGACCCCGCCCACCAAATCGGAGGCCGAGAAGCCCCGCCCACCAAAGCAGAGGCCGAGGGTCCCCGACCACCAAATCGGAGGCCGAGGGTCCCCGCCCACCAAATCGGAGGCCGAGGGTCCCCGCCCACCAAATCGGAGGCCGAGGGGCCCCGCCAACCAAATCGGAGGCCGAGGAGCCCCGCCCACCAAATCGAAGGCCGAGCGGCCCCGCCCACCAAATCGGAGGCCGAGGGTCCCCGCCCACCAAATCGGAGGCCGAGGGTCCCCGCCCACCAAATCGGAGGCCGAGGGTCCACACCAACCAAATCGGAGGCCGAGGGGCCCCGCCCACCAATCGGAGGCCGAGGGGCCCCGCCCACCAAAGCGGAGGCCGAGGGTCCCCGCACACCAAATCGGAGGCAGAGGGACCCCGCCCACCAAATCGGAGGCCGAGGGGCCCCGCCCACAAAAGCGGAGGCCAAGGGTCCCCGACCACCAAATCGGAGGCCGAGGATCCCCGCGCACCAAATCGGAGGCCGAGGGTCCCCGCCCACCAAATCGGAGGCCGAGGGTCCCCGCCCACCAAATCGGAGGCCGAGGGGCCCCGCCCACCAAATCGGAGGCCGAGGGGCCCCGCCCACCAAATCGGAGGCCGAGGAGCCCCGCCCACCAAATCGAAGGCCGAGCGGCCCCGCCCACCAAAGCGGAGGCCGAGGGGCCCGGCCCCGCCCACCAAAGCGGAGGCCGAGGGGCCCCGCCCACCACATCGGAGGCCGAGGGGCCCCGCCCACCACATCGGAGGCCGAGGGTCCCCACCCACCAAATCGGAGGCCGAGGGTCCCCGCCCACCAAATCGGAGGCCGAGGGTCCCCGCCCACCAAATTGGAGGCCGAGGGTCCCCGCCCACCAAATCGAAGGCCGAGCGGCCCCGCCCACCAAATCGAAGGCCGAGCGGCCCCGCCCACCAAATCGAAGGCCGAGCGGCCCCGCCCACCAAAGCGGAGGCCGAGGGGCCCGGCCCCGCCCACCAAAGCGGAGGCCGAGGGGCCCCGCCCACCACATCGGAGGCCGAGGGGCCCCGCCCACCACATCGGAGGCCGAGGGTCCCCGCCCACCAAATCGGAGGCCGAGGGTCCCCGCCCACCAAATCGGAGGCCGAGGGTCCCCACCCACCAAATTGGAGGCCGAGGGTCCCCGCCCACCAAATCGGAGGCCGAGGGGCCCCGCCCACCAAATCGGAGGCCGAGGGGCCTCGCCCACCAAATCGGAGGCCGAGGGTCCCCACCCACCAAATCGGAGGCCGAGGGTCCCCGCCCACCAAATCGGAGGCCCAGGGTCCCCGCCCACCAAATTGGAGGCCGAGGGTCCCCGCCCACCAAATCGGAGGCCGAGGGGCCCCGCCCACCAAATCGGAGGCCGAGGGTCCCCGCCCACCAAATCGGAGGCCGAGGGTCCCCACCCACCAAATTGGAGGCCGAGGGTCCCCGCCCACCAAATCGGAGGCCGAGGGGCCCCGCCCACCAAATCGGAGGCCGAGGGGCCTCGCCCACCAAATCGGAGGCCGAGGGTCCCCACCCACCAAATCGGAGGCCGAGGGTCCCCGCCCACCAAATCGGAGGCCCAGGGTCCCCGCCCACCAAATTGGAGGCCGAGGGTCCCCGCCCACCAAATCGGAGGCCGAGGGGCCCCGCCCACCAAATCGGAGGCCGAGGGGCCTCGCCCACCAAATCGGAGGCCGAGGGTCCCTGCCCACCAAATCGGAGGCCGAGGGGCCCCGCCAACCAAATCGGAGGCCGAGGGGCCCCGCCCACCAAATCGGAGGCCGAGGGGCCCCGCCCACCAAATCGGAGGCCGAGGGTCCCCGCCCACCAAATCGGAGGATAAGGGGCCCCGCCCACCAAATCGGAGGCCGAGGGGCCCCACCAACCAAATCGGAGGCCGAGGAGCCCCGCCCACGAAATCGAAGGCCAAGCGGCCCCGCCCACCAAAGCGGAGTCAGAGGGACCCCGCCCACCAAATCGGAGGCCGTGGGGCCCCACCAACCAAAGCGGAGGCCGAGGGTCCCCGCCCACCAAATCGGAGGCAGAGGGACCCCGCCCACCAAATCGGAGGCCGAGGGGCCCCGCCCACCAAAGCGGAGGCCGAGGGTCCCCGCCCACCAAATCGGAGGTCGAGGGTCCCCGCCCACCAAATCGGAGGCCCAGGGTCCCCGCCCACCAAATCGGAGGCCGGTCCCCGCCCACCAAATCAGAGGCCGAGGGTCCCCGCCAACCAAATCGGAGGCCGAGGAGCCCCGCCCAACAAATCGAAGGCCGAGCAGCCCCGCCCACCAAAGCGGAGGCCGAGGGGCCCCGACCACCACATCGGAGGCCGAGGGTCCCCGCCCACCAAATCGGAGGCCGAGGGGCCCCGCCCACCAAATCGGAGGCCGAGGGTCCCCGCCCACCAAATCGGAGGCCGAGGGTCCCCGCCCACCAAATCGGAGGCCGAGGGGCCCCGCCCACCAAATCGGAGGCCGGGGGTCTCCGCCCACCAAATCGGAGGCCGAGGGGCCCCGCCCACCAAATCGGAGGCCGAGGGGCCCCGCCTACCAAATCGGAGGCCGAGGGGCCCCGCCCACCAAATCGGAGGCCGAGGGTCCCCGCCCACCAAATCGGAGGCCGAGGGGCCCCGCCCACCAAATCGGAGGCCGGGGGTCTCCGCCCACCAAATCGAAGGCCGAGGGGCCCCGCCCACCACATCGGAGGCCGATGGGCCCCGCCCACCAAATCGGAGGCCGAGGGTCCCCGCCCACCAAATCGGAGGCCGAGCGGCCCCGCCCACCAAAGCGGAGGCCGAGTGGCCCGGCCCCGCCCACCAAAGCGGAGGCCGAGGGGCCCCGACCACCAAATCGGAGGCCGAGGGTCCCCGCCCACCAAATCGGAGGCCGAGCGGCCCCGCCCACCAAAGCGGAGGCCGAGGGGCCCGGCCCCGCCCACCAAAGCGGAGGCCGAGGGGCCCCGACCACCACATCGGAGGCCGAGGGGCCCCGCCCACCAAATCGGAGGCCGAGGGTCCCCGCCCACCAAATCGGAGGCCGAGGGTCCCCGCCAACCAAATAGGAGGCAGAGAGTCCCCGCCCACCAAATCGGAGGCCGAGGGGCCCCGCCTACCAAATCGGAGGCCGGGGGTCCCCGCCCTCCAAATCGGAGGCCGAGGGGCCCCGCCCACCAAATCGGAGGCCGGGGGTCTCCGCCCACCAAATCGGAGGCCGAGGGTCCCCGCCCACCAAATCGGAGGCCGAGGGGCCCCGCCTACCAAATCAGAGGCCGGGGGTCCCCGCCCTCCAAATCGGAGGCTGAGGGGCCCCGCCCACCAAATTGGAGGCCGGGGGTCTCCGCCCACCAAATCGGAGGCCGAGGGGCCCCGCCCACCAAATCGGAGGCCGGTCCCCACCCACCAAATCGGAGGCCGAGGGTCCCTGCCAACCAAATCGGAGGCCGAGGGTCCCCGCCCACCAAATCGGAGGCCGAGTGGCCCCACCAACCAAATCGGAGGCCGAGGGGCCCCGCCCACCAAATCGGAGGCCGAGGGTCCCCGCCCACCAAATTGGAGGCCGAGGGGCCCCGCCAACCAAATCCTAGGCCGAGGGTCCCCGCCCACCAAATCGGAGGCCGAGTGGCCCCACCAACCAAATCGGAGGCCGAGGGGCCCCGCCCACCAAATCGGAGGCCGAGGGGCCCCACCCACCAAATCGGAGGCCGAGGGTCCCCACCCACCAAATCGAAGGCCGAGCGGCCCCGCCCACCAAAGCGGAGGCAGAGGGACCCCGCCCACCAAATCGGAGGCCGTGGGGCCCCGCCAACCAAAGCGGAGGCCGAGGGTCCCCGACCACCAAATCGGAGGCAGAGGGACCCCGCCCACCAAATCGGAGGCCGATGGGCCCCGCCCACCAAAGCGGAGGCCGAGGGTCCCCGCCCACCAAATCAGAGGTCGAGGGTCCCTGCCCACCAAATCAGAGGCCGAGGGTCCCCGCCCACCAAATCGGAGGCCGAGGGGCCCCGCCAACCAAATCGGAGGCCGAGGAGCCCCGCCCACCAAATCGAAGGCCGAGCGGCCCTGCCCACCAAAGCGGAGGCCGAGGGGCCTGGCCCCGCCCACCAAAGCGGAGGCCGAGGGGCCCCGCCCACCACATCGGAGGCCGAGGGTCCCCGCCCACCAAATCGGAGGCCGAGGGTCCCCGCCCACCAAATCGGAGGCCGAGGGTCCCCGCCCACCAAATCGGAGGCCGAGGGTCCCCGCCCACCAAATTGGAGGCCGAGGGTCCCCGCCCACCAAATCGGAGGCCGAGGGTCCCCGCCCACCAAATCGAAGGCCGAGGGGCCCCGCCCACCACATCGGAGGCCGAGGGGCCCCGCCCACCAAATCGGAGTCCGAGGGTCCCCACCCACCAAATCGAAGGCCGAGCGGCCCCGCCCACCAAAGCGGAGGCAGAGGGACCCCGCCCACCAAATCGGAGGCCGTGGGGCCCCGCCAACCAAAGCGGAGGCCGAGGGTCCCCGACCACCAAATCGGAGGCAGAGGGACCCCGCCCACCAAATCGGAGGCCGATGGGCCCCGCCCACCAAAGCGGAGGCCGAGGGTCCCCGCCCACCAAATCGGAGGTCGAGGGTCCCTGCCCACCAAATCGGAGGCCGAGGGTCCCCGCCCACCAAATCGGAGGCCGAGGGGCTTCGCCAACCAAATCGGAGGCCGAGGAGCCCCGCCCACCAAATCGAAGGCCGAGCGGCCCCGCCCACCAAAGCGGAGGCCGAGGGGCCTGACCCCGCCCACCAAAGCGGAGGCCGAGGGGCCCCGCCCACCACATCGGAGGCCGAGGGTCCCCGCCCACCAAATCGGAGGCTGAGGGTCCCCGCCCACCAAATCGGAGGCCGAGGGTCCCCGCCCACCAAATCGGAGGCCGAGGGTCCCCGCCCACCAAATTGGAGGCCGAGGGGCCCCGCCCACCAAATCGGAGGCCGAGGGTCCCCGCCCACCAAATCGGAGGCCGAGGGGCCCCGCCCACCAAATCGGAGGCCGAGCAGCCCCGCCCACCAAATTGAAGGCCGAGCGGCCCCGCCCACCAAATTGAAGGCCGAGCGGCCCCGCCCACCACAGCGGAGGCAGAGGGACCCCGCCCACCAAATCAGAGGCCGTGGGGCCCCGCCAACCAAATCGGAGGCCGAGGTTTCCCGCCCACCAAATTATTCTTACATTTGAATAAATAAAGTATATATGGATTCTAGACTCACGATTCTTTAGAATCGGGCTGCCATCTAGTTATTACATATATTTATACTCGGTGCGTTCCGCCAACCCTAACACAGTATGTCCTTTTTTTAATTTATCCATTTTTTTTAAAACAGTGTGCCGCCGGCCAATTACTGCCATGCCATAACTTGATTGCGCGGCAGTCTTTCAACAAGCTTTGCTTGGAAAGCAGAACCCAAAGAGTAACACGGACTCCTGGGAGAAGTCTGTGTTCAGGGTCTATGTAAGGACACTACAGACCGTGAATTTTACTGTTCCGGTTTGCCCATCTCCACTAAAGAAAAATTTTTGTGGGAAAAATTTGATTTATTTTCATGGCTCAATATTATAATATTCTGTGAAGCACCTGTGAGTTTAAGTTAATCACCACACCTCTAAACAAATCATGAGTGGGAGGTTTCTACTGTTTAGACACATCAGGGGGCTCTGCAAACGCTGCAAGGCACTCGCTATCTTTTGCAGTAAATTTTGCGCTCCAAAAGTCGAATGGTGCTCCTTTTCCCTTCCGAGCCCTGCCATGCACCCAAATAGTTGTTTTCTACCACATATGATGTTTCATTGTACTCTGGAGAAACTGCACAACAATTTGTATGTTTCATTTTCTGCTGCTGCCCTTTTGAAATGAGAAATTTGGGGCTAAAGCAATATTTTTTTGGGGAAAAGGAAAGTTTTCACTTTTTCCTTCCACATTGCTTTAATTCCTGTGAAGTCCCTAACGGGTTAATAAACTTCTTGAATTTGAGGGGTGTTGTTTTTAAAATGCTGTCACTTTTGTGCATTTTCTGTCACATAGGCCCCTCAAAGTCCCTTCAAATGGCCCGGAAAAAAATGGTTTTATAAATTTTGTTGGAAAAATTAGAAATTTTAATCCCTGTAACTTCCTAACAAAAAAAATGTTTCAAAAATAATGCTGATGTGTAGTAGTGTAGTGTAGTGGTATAACTATCTGGTTTAACCCCTTAGTGACACAGCCAATTTGCTACTTAATGACCAGGCCAATTTTAACAATTCTGACCACTGTCATTTTATGTGGTTATAACTCTGGAACGCTTCAACGTATCCCACTGATTCTGAGTTCATTTTTTCGAGACATACTGTACTTCATGATAGCAGTGAATTTTCTTCGATATGACTTGCGTTTATTTATGAAAAATGGAAATATGGAGAAAATTTCAAAAATTTAGCAATTTTCAAACTTTGAATTTTTATGTCCTTAATCAGAGAGATATGTCACACAAAATACTTAATAAATAACATTTCCCACATGTCTACTTTACATCGGCACAATTTTGGGAACAACATTTATTTTTGTTAGGAAGTTATAAGGGTTTAAATTTGACCATCGACTTCTCATTTTTACAACACCATTTTTTTTAGGGACCACATCACATTTGAAGTCATTTGAGGCATGTACATGACAGAAAATACCCAAAAGTGACACCATTCTAAAAACTGCACTTCTCATTGTGCTCAAAACCACATTCAAGAAGTTTATTAACCCTTTGTGCTTCACAGGAACTGAAGCAATGTGGAAGAAAAAAATGAACATTTAACTTTTTTTCACAAAGAGTTTACTTCAGAACCATTTTTTTATTTTTACAAGTGTAAAAAGAGAAAATGAACGACAAAAGTTGTTGTGCAATTTCTCCTGAATACGCCGATACCCGATATGTGGGGGTTAACTACTGTTTGGGTTCACGGCAGAGCTTGGAAGGGAAGGAGCGCCGTTTTACTTTTTGAACGCAAAATTTGCTGGAATCAATGGTGACGCCATTCTGCATTGGGAGATCCCCTGATGTACCTAAACAGTGGAAACCCCCCAATTCTGACACCAACCCCAACACACCCCTAACCCTAATCTCAACCCTAACCATAACTCTAACCACAAGCCTAACCCTAACCATAATCCTAACCCTAATCCCAACAATAGCCAAACCCCTAACCCTAATCCCAACTTTAATCATAAACCTAACCCTAACACACTCCTAACCCTAATCTCAACCCTAACTGTTATGAATTGTATTTCTTGGCTCCCTCTTGTGATCACTAGTGGTATGACTCTTGGATTGCCTTTCTCCAGGTTTGTACCCACCTGGGTCGTTAGGCCTTGGGTGTTCCTATTTAGACTTCCTGGAAACTCAGTCTAGTGCCTGGAATCGATGTAATCAGTCTATGTCTTTTGGCTCCTGTCTCCTGGTCTCCTGCTTTTTGCAAGATAAGCTAAGTCCTGCTTCCTTATTTTGTTAATCCGCATTTCTGCTATTTTGTTCCAGCTTGTTACAATGTGATTCTTGATTTTTGCTGGAAGCTCTAGGGGGCTGATATTCTCCCCCCACACCGTTAGTCGGTGCGGGGGTTCTTGGATATTCAGCGTGGATATTTTGGTAGGGTTTTTGCTGACCGTATAAGTCCTCTTTCTATTTTCTGCTATTAATTAGTGGGCCTCACTTTGCTAAATCTAGTTCATACTTACGTTTGTCTTTTCTTCTTACCTCACCGTTATTATTTGTTGGGGGCTTGTATCATACCTTTTGGGGTCCCTTCTCTGGAGGCAAGTGAGGTCTTATTTTCTCTGAAAGGGTTAGTTAGTTCTCCGGCTGGTGCGAGACGTCTAGAATCAACGTAGGCATGTTCCCCGGCTACTATTAGTTGTTGTGTTAGGATTAGATATTCGGTCAGCCTAGTTACCACCTCCCTATGAGCTAGATTCTGTGTTTGCGGACTTAGCTGGAACTTCAGAGATCCTCTACCACTAGGATCACAACAGTATTCCAGGCCATTAATGCATTGCTGAAGCGGGATTAAAAGAAAAGAAGTTCTGAGTTTTTTGTTTTTTTTTTCTTCTTCCCCTTTTTCTCTGAGTGGCTTGAAGCTCTGCTGCAGACATGAATGTTCAGACTCTGATTACTAGTGTGGATCAGCTTGCTGCACGGGTGCAGGGCATTCAGGATTTTGTTACTAGTAGTCCTATGTCAGAGCCTAAGATACCTATTCCTGAGCTTTTCTCTGGTGATCGATTTAAATTTAGGAATTTTAGGAATAATTGTAAATTGTTTCTATCTTTGAGACCGCGTTCGTCTGGAGACTCAGCTCAGCAAGTTAAAATTGTTATCTCTTTCTTGCGTGGCGACCCTCAGGATTGGGCTTTTGCATTGGCGCCAGGAGATCCGGCATTGGCAAATATTGATGCGTTTTTTCTGGCGCTTGGATTACTTTATGAGGAGCCCAATCTTGAAATTCAGGCAGAAAAAGCGTTGCTGGCTATCTCTCAGGGCCAGGATGAGGCTGAAGTGTATTGCCAAAAATTTTGCAAATGGTCCGTGCTCACTCAATGGAATGAGTGTGCTCTGGCCGCAAATTTCAGAAATGGCCTTTCTGAAGCCATTAAGAATGTGATGGTGGGTTTTACCATTCCTACAAGTCTGAGTGATTCTATGGCTCTGGCCATTCAGATAGATCGGCGTTTGCGGGAGCCCAAATCTGCTAATTCTCTGGCAGTGCTGTCTGAACAGACACCTGACTCAATGTTATGTGATAGAATTCAGACTAGAGCTGAACGACGAAATCATAGACGTCAGAATGGGTTATGTTTTTACTGTGGTGATTCTACACATGTTATCTCAGCATGCTCTAAGCGCCTAACAAAGATGATTAGTCCTGTCACCATTGGTAATTTGAATCCTAAGTTTATTCTGTCTGTAACTCTAATTTACTCATTGTCTTCCTACCCTGCTATGGCACTTGTGGATTCAGGTGCTGCCCTGAGTCTTATGGACTTGTCGTTTGCCAAACGCTGTGGTTTTGTCCTGGAGCCTTTAAAAAATTCCATTCCTCTTAGAGGAATTGATGCTACGCCATTGGCGGAGAATAAGCCGCAGTATTGGACACAAGTGACCATGTGCATGACTCCTGAACATCGGGAGGTGATTCGTTTTCTTGTTCTGCATAAAATGCATGATTTGGTTGTTTTAGGTCTGCCATGGTTACAGACCCATAATCCAGTCTTGGATTGGAAGGCTATGTCTGTGTCAAGTTGGGGTTGTCAGGGAATTCATTGCGATTCCCCGTCGGTGTCTATTGCTTCTTCTACTCCTTCTGAAGTTCCGGAGTATTTGCTGGACTATCAGGATGTATTTAGTGAGTCCAAGTCTAGTGCCCTTCCTCCTCATAGGGACTGTGACTGCGCTATAGATTTGATTCCTGGTAGTAAATTTCCTAAGGGACGTTTATTTAATCTATCTGTGCCTGAACATGCTGCAATGCGTTCTTATATAAAGGAGTCTTTAGAGAAGGGACATATTCGTCCATCCTCTTCCCCTCTTGGTGCGGGATTCTTTTTTGTAGCCAAAAAAGACGGGTCTTTGAGACCTTGTATAGACTATCGGCTTCTGAATAAAATCACGGTTAAATTTCAGTATCCTTTGCCACTATTGTCGGACTTGTTTGCTCGGATTAAGGGTGCCAAGTGGTTCACCAAGATAGATCTTCGTGGTGCGTAAAACCTTGTGCGCATTAAGCAGGGAGATGAATGGAAAACTGCGTTCAATACGCCCGAAGGTCATTTTGAGTACTTGGTGATGCCTTTTGGGCTCTCTAATGCTCCTTCAGTGTTTCAGTCTTTTATGCATGACATCTTCCGGAAGTATCTAGATAAATTTATGATTGTTAATCTGGATGATATTCTGTTTTTTTCTGATGATTGGGATTCTCATGTAAAGCAAGTCAGGATGGTGTTTCAGGTTTTGCGTGATAATGCTTTGTTTGTGAAGGGCTCAAAGTGTCTCTTTGGAGTGCAGAAGGTTTCCTTTCTGGGTTTCATTTTCTCCCCTTCCACAGTGGAGATGGACCCAGTCAAGGTCCGAGCTATTCATGATTGGACCCAACCCACGTCCGTTAAGAGTCTTCAGAAGTTCTTGGGTTTTGCTAATTTCTACCGTCGTTTTATTGTTAATTTCTCTAGCGTTGTTAAACCTTTGACGGATATGACCAAGAAAGGTTCTGATGTGGCTAATTGGGGTCCGGCAGCCATAGAGGCTTTCCGGGAGCTGAAGCGCCGGTTTACTTCGGCGCCTGTTTTGTGCCAGCCTGATGTTTCACTTCCCTTTCAGGTTGAAGTGGACGCTTCTGAGATCGGTGCAGGGGCTGTTTTGTCGCAGAAAGGCTCTGGTTGTTCTGTGATGAGACCTTGTGCTTTTTTTTCTTGGAAATTTTCGCCTGCGGAGCGGAACTATGATGTGGGTAATCGGGAGTTGTTGGCCATGAAGTGGGCATTTGAGGAGTGGCATCATTGGCTCGAGGGAGCTAAGCATCGTGTGGTGGTCTTGACTGATCACAAAAATTTGATGTATCTCGAGTCTGCTAAGCGCCTGAATCCTAGACAGGCTCGTTGGTCGTTGTTTTTCTCCCGTTTTGACTTTGTGGTCTCATACCTGCCTGGTTCGAAGAATGTGAAGGCGGATGCTCTTTCTAGGAGTTTTGTGCCTGACTCTCCGGGAGTCTCTGAGCCAGCTGGTATTCTTAAAGAGGGAGTAATATTGTCGGCCATTTCTCCTGATTTGCGACGTGTGTTGCAGAGATTTCAGGCTGGTAGACCGGACTCTTGCCCACCTGATAGACTGTTTGTTCCTGACAAATGGACCAGCAGAGCTATCTCTGAGGTTCATTCCTCGGTGTTGGCAGGGCATCCTGGGATTTTTGGTACCAGAGATTTGGTAGCTAGGTCCTTTTGGTGGCCTTCCTTGTCGCGGGATGTGCGTTCTTTTGTGCAGTCCTGTGGGATTTGTGCTCGGGCTAAGCCTTGCTGTTCTCGTGCCAGCGGGTTGCTGTTGCCCTTGCCAGTCCCGAAGAGGCCCTGGACACACATTTCCATGGATTTTATTTCAGATCTTCCGGTGTCTCAAGGTATGTCTGTCATCTGGGTGGTGTGTGATCGCTTTTCCAAGATGGTCCATTTGGTGCCCTTGCCTAAGTTGCCTTCCTCTTCCGATCTGGTTCCTTTGTTCTTTCAGAATGTGGTTCGTTTGCATGGCATTCCTGAGAATATCGTGTCTGACAGAGGATCCCAGTTTGTGTCCAGGTTCTGGTGATCTTTTTGTGCTAAGATGGGCATTGATTTGTCGTTCTCATCTGCCTTTCATCCTCAGACTAATGGCCAAACGGAGCGAACTAATCAGACGCTGGAGGCTTATTTGAGATGTTTTGTTTCTGCGGATCAAGATGATTGGGTGACCTTCTTGCCATTGGCTGAGTTTGCCCTCAATAATCGGGCTAGTTCCGCTACTTTGGTTTCGCCATTTTTCTGCAACTCTGGTTTTCATCCTCGTTTTTCCTCGGGTCATGTTGAATCTTCTGACTGTCCTGGGGTGGATTCCGTGGTGGATAGATTGCAGCAGATTTGGAGTCATGTGGTGGACAACTTGAAATTGTCACAGGAGAAGGCTCAGCGTTTTGCCAACCGCCGCCGCGGTGTGGGTCCCCGACTTCGTGTTGGGGATTTGGTTTGGTTGTCTTCTCGGTATGTCCCTCTTAAGGTTTCCTCTCCTAAGTTTAAGCCTCGCTTTATTGGTCCTTATAAAATTTTGGAAATCCTTAATCCGGTTTCTTTTCGTTTGGATCTTCCGGTGTCGTTTGCCATTCACAATGTGTTCCATAGGTCTTTGTTGCAGCGGTACGTTGTGCCTGTGGTTCCTGCTGTTGACCCTCCTGCTCCGGTCTTGGTTGAGGGCGAGTTGGAGTATGTGGTGGAGAAGATCTTGGATTCTCGTCTCTCTAGACGGAGGCTTCAGTATCTGGTCAAATGGAAGGGCTATGGTCAGGAGGATAATTCCTGGGTGGTCGCGTCTGATGTTCATGCGGCCGATTTGGTTCGTGCTTTTCACGCGGCTCATCCTGATAGCCCTGGTGGACGTGGTGAGGGTTCGGTGACCCCTCCTTAAAGGGGGGGTACTGTTATGAATTGTATTTCTTGGCTCCCTCTTGTGATCACTAGTGGTATGACTCTTGGATTGCCTTTCTCCAGGTTTGTACCCACCTGGGTCGTTAGGCCTTGGGTGTTCCTATTTAGACTTCCTGGAAACTCAGTCTAGTGCCTGGAATCGATGTAATCAGTCTATGTCTTTTGGCTCCTGTCTCCTGGTCTCCTGCTTTTTGCAAGATAAGCTAAGTCCTGCTTCCTTATTTTGTTAATCCACATTTCTGCTATTTTGTTCCAGCTTGTTACAATGTGATTCTTGATTTTTGCTGGAAGCTCTAGGGGGCTGATATTCTCCCCCCACACCGTTAGTCGGTGCGGGGGTTCTTGGATATTAAGCGTGGATATTTTGGTAGGGTTTTTGCTGACCGTATAAGTCCTCTTTCTATTTTCTGCTATTAATTAGTGGGCCTCACTTTGCTAAATCTAGTTCATACTTACGTTTGTCTTTTCTTCTTACCTCACCGTTATTATTTGTTGGGGGCTTGTATCATACCTTTTGGGGTCCCTTCTCTGGAGGCAAGTGAGGTCTTATTTTCTCTGAAAGGGTTAGTTAGTTCTCCGGCTGGTGCGAGACGTCTAGAATCAACGTAGGCACGTTCCCCGGCTACTATTAGTTGTTGTGTTAGGATTAGATATTCGGTCAGCCTAGTTACCACCTCCCTATGAGCTAGATTCTGTGTTTGCGGACTTAGCTGGAACTTCAGAGATCCTCTACCACTAGGATCACAACACCTAACCGTAATCTCAACCCTAACGCTATCTCTAACTTTAGCCCAACTCTAACCCTAATCGAAAAATGGAAATATATATTTTTTATTTTATTATTTTTCCCTAACTAAGGGGGTGATAAAAGGGGGGTTTATTTACTATTTTTTTTATTTTGATCACTGTAATAGTGTCTATCACTGTGATCAAAGTGAACCAATAGGAAAATTTCCTATTGTTGCCGGCCATCAGATCTCTGTGTGTGCACTGCGCATGTGCCCACCATTTTCTCCCGGAAGACGACTCCGGCGGCCCGGGGGACATCACAGAGGGATGGCAGGGACTCCAGAGGTACAGGGAGGTGATAGGGGGACCCTATTTCTCTCTCCTCTGATGTGCGATCACATCAGAGGAGAGAGAAATTAAATGGAAAATCTGACTTTTTTTTGTGGTCGCCGTTATACCATTAATAACAGCCATCACAACACTGGGGTCGGTAAATACTGACCCGAATCATGTTCTCTGGGGTCTCAGCAACCCCCAGTAGCTGAGACCCCGGAGAAATTCCGACTCTGGGGGGGCGCTATAACCTTAAACCTCAGCACCGATAAAAAGCGGCGCTGTGGTTTAGGTACCCTTAACTTCCACCGTTAAAAGGCATATCGTTGGTCGTTAAGGGCATTAAAATTCCAAGTTTGAAAATTGCTAAATTTTCACATTTTTTGTAAAAGTTTTGATATTTTCATATATAAACACAACTCTTATTGAACAAAATTTATCACTAACAAAGTACAATGTAAATAACAGAAAAACTGATCGGCACATCAAGAACTAGTCTGAACAGGTGCATACCAAAAAAAGCAACTTATATATCAAAATACGAAAATGGTTGCACTCAATTATGTTAAAGCATGTCAATGTGAAATACATGAAGTGGGAATAGCAAAATGGCTTTTGAAATTTTCGTTTTTTTATATACAGTACAATGTGTCATGAAAATACATTCTCAGAATCACTGGGATATGTTGAAATGTTCCAGAGTAATAACCTCATAAAGGGACACTGTTCAGTATTGACAAAATTGGACTGGTCAGGAAGGTGAAAACAGGTTTAGGATGAAGGAATTACAACAACTGAGCTCAAACTTAATAATAGCTTTGATTTCCATATACACAAAGGCACTGGGAGGACTGCACATTCAATTCCAAATGAAAACATAAACAAAATATAAATTTAGTGTAGTCTGCATTTTCTTTTATAAACTCAAATTTTGTGTTAATCACTGAAATAATACTTAGTTATGTAATTGTTATTTCTGATAACTGTTTTAACATCTGCATTGCATGGAGTCAACTAACATCTGACACCTACAAAACAGATATTCCAGCCCAAACAGACTGCAATCATTCCACAGTTTTTTTGCATTCTTAGGTTTTGTATCAAAAACAGCATTTTTTCAACGACTGAAGACTCTCTAATTGTAATATTTTTCTATCTACTGGCTAACACAGTGCAAAGATATATTTTTACTGCATTTTTTGTAACTCCATAAATTCTCAATCGGATTGAGTCCTGGGAATTAGGCTGGCCATTTCATAACATCAATCTTGTTTTGTTAGATTGTTGACCACTTGCTGGTATGTTTAGGGTCATTGTCCTGCTGAAACACCCATTTGTATTTTGCCTTCACCATAAGGCAACCTCTTCCAATATTTTGATATATTGATATTCGTCCATGGTGCCTTGTATGCGATAAATGGGCCCAACTCCATAGTATGAGAAAAATCCCCAAACCATTATGCTTTCACCTCCATATTTTACAGTCTTCACAGTGTACTGTGACTCGAATTCAGTGATTACGGGTCATCTCACAAACTGTCTGCAGCCTTTAAACCCAATAAGAACAATCTTGCTCTCATCTGTCCATAGAATGTTGCTCCACTTCACTTTAGCCAAGCAATGGTACTTTACGAAGGGTTTTTGCAAATAGTTGGGCTACACATAGGTGTCTTCTGATGGTTGCAGGACTCACATGTAACTGAAGATCTTCTTTGATCTCCCTGGAGCGGATCATTGGATGCTTCTTTGCCATTCTTGTGATCCTATAATCTATTTGGATAGTAGTATTTATTTTCCTACCACGTGTTTTGTTTGCCATTTTAAAGCATTGGAATTTTTTTTAAGCTGAGCAGCCAATCATTTTCTGCACTTCTTTAGATGTTTTCCCCTCTCTAATATACTTCTTGATCAAAGTTCTTTCTCCTTCGGTACAATATCTGGAACAACCCATTTTATTCACTGAGCAAGGGCTAAAACCAGAGGGACAACATTTGCTGCCCTCCCTCTTTAAATAAGGGCAATAATTGAGACCTGTTTCTTCACAGAATGAATGACCTCACTAATTGAAATCCGCACTGCTATTAATTAACATGAATTTTGGACAACACATAATTGGCTGGAATTGAGATCGGATGCCATGTTGCGATTGGAGAGCCCCTGATGTGCCTAAACAGTGGAAACCCCCAATTCTAACTGAAACCCTAACCCTAGCCCCAACCCTAACCCTAGGCCTAGCCCTAACCCTGACCCTAACCCTAGCCTTAACCCTACCCCTAACCTAATCCTAACCCTAGCCCTAACCCTAATAGGTAAATGGAAATAAATACATTTTTTTAATTTTATTATAACTAACTAAGGGGGTGATAAAGGGGGGTTTGATTTACTATTTATAGCTTTTTTTTAGCTATAATTTTTCCATATTTTGGTCCACAGAGTCATGTGAGGTCTTGTTTTTTGCGGGACGAGTTGACGTTTTTATTGGTAACATTTTCGGGCATGTGACATTTTTTGATCGCTTTTTATTCCGATTTTTGTGAGGCAGAATGACCAAAAAGCAGCTTGTTGTGAACTCTATTTCTGGGCTCCCTCTTGTGGTCACAAGTGGTACTGTTGTGAACTCTATTTCTGGGCTCCCTCTTGTGGTCACAAGTGGTACTGTGTGAGTGCTGTCTTTCTGCAGGTTTGTGACTGGCATCAGCTGTCTCGTTATCTGTGGGCTGGTTTTCTATTTAAGCTCACTTGGACTCTCAGTCTATGCCTGCTGTCGTTGTATTCAGTGCTATTCTGATTGCTCCTGTCTACATCCGTTATCAGTCTCTCCATGAGAAGCTAAGTTCTGTTTGCTTATTTTTGCTCATCTATGTTCTATATGTTTCCTAGAATATTATGAGTTTTGTCCAGCTTGCTAATATGTGATTTCTCTGCTTGCTGGTAGCTCTGGGGTGCTGAGTTGCTCCCCCCACATCGTTAGTTGGTGTGGGGGTTCTCGCATTCTCTGCGTGGATATTTTTGTATAGGGTTTTTTACTGACCGCACAGATCCCTTGCTATTTTCTGCTATCTAGTGTTAGCGGGCCTCATTTGCTTAACCTGTTTCATCTCTGCGTTTGTCTTTTCCTCTTAACTCACCGTTATTATTTGTGGGGGCTGTTCTATATCTTTGGGGTTATTTCTCTGAGGCAAGTGAGGTCTTACTTTATCTCTAGGGGTAGTCAGTTTCTCAGGCCGTGAAGAGATGTCTAGGATTTCAGGAAACGTTCCACGGCTACCTTTAGTGTGTTTGGTTAGGATCAGGTTTGCGGTCAGTCCAGTTACCACATCCCCAGAGCTTGTCCTATTATCTCTGACTTAGCTGGTTAAATTTGTGATCCTAAGCCACTGGGATCATAACAGCAGCTATTCATGAAATTCTTTTGGGGGGGCGTTTATACCATTCCACGTTTGGTAAACTTGATAAAGCAGTTTTATTCTTCGGGTCAGTACGATTACAGCGATACCTCATTTATCTCTTTTATGTTTTGGCGCTTTTATACTATAAAATCTATTTTATAGAAAAAATAATTCTTTTTGCATCGCTTTATTCTGAGGACTATAACTTTTTTATTTTTTCGCTGATGATGCTGTATGGCAGCTCATTTTTTGCGGGACAAGATGACTTTTTCAGCAGTATCATGGTTATTTAAATCTGTCTTTTTGATCGCGTGTTGTTCCACTTTTTCTTCGGCGGTATGATAATAAAGCGTTGTTTTTTGCCTCTTTTTTTTTTTTACTGCGTTCACTTAAGGGGTTAAGTAGCGGGATAGTTTTATAGGTGGGGTCGTTACGGACGCGGCCATACTAAATATGTGTACTTTTATTGTTTTTTTTATTATTTAGATAAAAAAATGTATTTATGGGAACAATATTTTTTTTTCCCTTTATTTAGGATTTTTTTACACATGTGAATATTTTTTTTTTAACTTTACAACATTGCTCTGGGGGGAGGGCATCATGTTATAGGGTCAGATCCCTGATCTGACACTTTGCAGAGCACTGTGTCAGATCAGCGACTGCAGGGTGGCAGGCTTACCAGCGCTTGCTCTGAGCAGGCGCTGGTAAGCCACCTCCCTGCAGGACCCGGATGTAGTCCCGCAGCCAGATTGGATCCGGGGCCTGCAGGGAGGAGCCACTCTGTACAAGGTGAGCACATCGCCTTGTACCGAGGGTCTCAGGGAAGCACGCAGGGAGCACCCTCCCTGCGCGATGCTTCCCTGTACCGCCGGAACGCTGCGATCATGTTTGATCGTAGTGTTCCGGGGGTTAATGTGCCAGGAGCGGTCCGTGACCGCTCCTGCCATATAGTGCTGGATGTCAGCTGTGATAGCTGACACCCAGCCGCGATCGGCCGCGCTCCCCCCATGAGCGCGGCCAATCGCATATGACGCACTATCCTGTCGGTGGTCATACGGGCCCACCCCACCTCAACGGGATAGTACGTCATATGGGATTAAGGGGTTAAAAATCCAAACTAGATATCTTGCAATTTTCACACTGGCAACTGGTGGTATTTTAGACTCATACTTCCTGTTGTTTAACGAAATCCACATGTACATAGCAATAGAATACTGGCCATATATTTTAAGAACTCTAACTCCCCTCCTCCCATTTTTCAAAACAGTTTTGTGTGGTCTTCTAAAAATGGTTTTACTTCATACAGGGCTGTGTTTCAGGTAGTAAGGTAGTGTGTGGCTAAGCCTCATGGCAGGAAGCAGTTCTCTGTTACTGAGCAGAAGAAAGTACTATACTCATACCTCCCAACTTTTGAAGAACAGAATGAGGGACAGCTCATGCGGCACGCTAAGTGCGCAGCATAAAATTTTGGTCATGCCCCTGGCCACACCCCAATTCACACCCATTTACTATTTCTTTCTCCCCCCGGCAAGATGAGATATCAGAGAGGTGCAGGCAGTGAGGGAAGTTCAGCAGACGCTTGAGACTGCAGGGTGCAGATCCAAATCCAGGACTGTCCACAGTGTCTGGGACAGTTGGGCAACAGATGAGCAAATAGATTCAAGGGGGGGGGCTGGAATGGGCAGAGCTAGATGAAAGTCCCCCATGACTGAGTTGCCATGGGAGGGTTTTTTCCCATATCAGGTTTGAATTAGTGAAAGGGATTGGCTGGGGGAAAAGGGGGGGGGAGGAGCTGGGGGCTGGGTATTATTGGATAGGGGAAAAAGTGCGGGAAGAAGTCCAGTCACGAGGAGGAAGGCAATAGAGAAAGACCCCCTCTACTCACTGCAATCCGTTACCTGGAGAAGATGGATTCCGTGGACGGCATGATGGATCGGCTTCGGGAGATGGCGAGATCGCGCAGGGACGGATGGCTGCAGGAGCAGCTGGCCACCTTGCTGGGGACTGCGGAGCCGAGCGGCACCAGGACGAGGAGGACCAGGCCACCGGAGCGCCTGTCGCCGGAGATGGGTACGCGCGGCAGGAGGAGGCCGCGGAGCCCCACTCGGGACCCTGCGGAGGCTCGGTGCCCCGGCGCGGCTGCTTCGCCCGGCGCCGCCTCCGGCAGGAATCCTGGCCCCCGACCTGCCGGCGCAGCGCGGCGCCGCACTATGGAGACCAGGAGCGCGGCGGCTGGGCGCGCTTCCCCTTTACCACAGGCCGCACCGGAAGTGAGGCCTGCGCCTGCGCGCCGGAGTTCGGGGCAGCCGGGGAGAGTACGGAGCGGCGTGGCGCCGGTGTGCACGGCTCGGGCAGCAGCGGAGCAGAGGCGCCAGGCAGCTGGGACGGCTGCAGGAGGAAGCGGAGCGATTGCGGAGGATCCAGGCGCCCACGGTGTTGCAGGAGGGCGGGCGTCCGACACGTGGAGAGGCCGGCAGAGCAGGCTGCAGGGCAGACAGCCTCAGGACTCCCAGGCTGGGGACAACAGTGGCACAGGAAGAGACAGCAGGCTGCAAGCGACGGCGGCTGACGCCAGATCCAGATCCGGCAGACGGTCTAGGGAGCGCCACATATCCCCCGCTCCGGTCCCCCCTGGTGACGAGGAGGCCAGGGGCGCGGGCCTGGAGAGGCAGGGCTACGACACCAGGAGCGAGTCGGGGAGCAAACAATTGGAGGATGGAACTCGGCAGGAGTCTGGATGTCCGGCTGGCGGGGACACAGCACCCGCGCAGCCCCGTGAGTATACGTCCACGTCTAGTCTGTCTCATTTAGGGGGTAGTTTAAGGGGGGTTGGGGGTATCGGGGGTACGGCATCCGTTATTAGCTCTATAGCGGGGGTAGGGGGCTCTGGGATGTCGGGAATTAGTGATATTTTGGCTGGGGTGTCACATTTTTTGAAAAGTCTGGAAGGGGGAGTTGCGGAGGGGGATGGGGGTTCCCCCCTTGGAGCCTGGTTACAGGGTGTGAGGGCGGGATCGCGGTTGGCTAGTGATGCGACTAGCTCTGGGGGGTCAGCACAGGCATCGTCCGCCGGTGTATCGGTGTCGGTACAGACTGAGAAGGATAAAGGGGATAAAGTAAAATTGGACGACAGGGCAAAGGGGGAGGTATACGTCTGCTTCGAGGGCCCGCTGGGGGCGCATTTAAAGAAGGAAGTGAAGGGGAGGATTTGGAAGGATGAGTATGTGGAGATTTTCTCCCTACTCCCTTTGGAAAAATTTAATTTGGACAAGAGTAAGAAGGAGGACAGCAAAAAAGAGGAGGAGGAGAAGCGTAGGTGGCGGTTGATTCCGCAGACTTTCGTTAATTGGCAGCAGGCTTTTGCGATACTGGCTAGTGTCATAGGTGAGAAATTTCCAGATAACTGTTCGGGCCTGTTTTGTTACTTTGACTCGATAGGTGAGGCACATCGGACTTATGGGGGGCAGGCGTGGCTCCGTTATGACGAGCAGTTCCATCAGAGGAAGGCAGTCAGGCCCGAAATCAAATGGGACCAAAAGGACATCGGGCTCTGGTTGAAAGTCATGGCTCCGGTGAGATATGGGCAGTCCTTTCAGGGTAGCGGGGGCAACAGCACTCAGCAATCAGGACATGCCAGCGGAGGCCAGGGGGCACAGGGCGGGAAAGAGAAGTCCGGTACTTGTTGGCAGTTCAATGATGGCCAATGTAAGTACGGGAACTCCTGCAAATTTAAGCACGTTTGTTCCCATTGCAACGGGAGCTCCCATGGAGCATCCAAATGTTTCAAAAAAGCCAAGGGTAAGCCAGGAATGGGTAGTAGTCAAAGGGGAGACACCGGTGAGGCTTCAAGGGATGGTCCCTTATCTAAATAGATACCCTGATCAAGATAAGGCGGGAATTCTTTTACGGGGTTTTTCTGAGGGTTTTCGGATCCCGGCCCCTAATCACGTGGTTCCCTTTACTACTAAGAATTTGAGGTCAGCGGATTTGCATGCTGAGGTAGTTAGCAGTAAGTTGGTGAAGGAGGTGGAACTGGGTAGGATGGCTGGGCCATTCAGTTCATTGCCCATTGAAGGCATGGTCCTTTCACCTTTGGGGGTGGTGCCCAAGAAGGACCCGAACAAGTTTCGGTTGATCCAACATTTGTCGTATCCGAAAGGGAGGTCAGTTAACGATGGCATAGATGGAGAGCTTTGTTCAGTGGTGTACACCTCGTTTGATACGGCAGTGCAATGGGTACGGCGGTATGGCGAGGGGGCTTTACTGGCCAAGACAGATATTGAATCGGCTTTTCGGTTGCTCCCTGTGCACCCGGATAGCATTCCTTTGTTGGGTTGTAGTTGGAAAGGTGGCTTTTATCTGGACAGATGTTTGCCTATGGGATGTTCGATTTCTTGTTCACTGTTTGAGATGTTTAGCACGTTTCTGGAATGGGTTATCAGGGATGTGTCCGGTGTTCCTTCCGCCATCCACTATTTGGATGATTTTTTGTTTACTGGCCCCCCTGATTCAGCCGTATGCAGGAATTTGTTGGCTACTATGGAGTGGATGGCAGGGTTGTTTGGAGTACCGTTGGCGAAGGAGAAGACGGAGGGACCTTTAAGGTTCTGAGTTTTTTGGGTATCCTTATCGATTCGGAGAAGATGGAATGTAGGTTACCTGAGGACAAACTTTCGTTGCTGGTACATGAGGTACGCAGGATTGGTCACTTGCGTAAGGTGACGTTGAAAGAATTTCAGTCCCTTTTGGGGCGTTTGAATTTCGCGTGCCGGATTATGCCCATTGGCCGAATCTTTTGCCGAAGGTTGTCGTTGGCAACGGCCGGAGTTAGGGCGGCGCATCATTTTGTTCGTTTAACCAAGGAGCATAGGGAAGATTTGGTCGTTTGGCAGCGTTTTTTGTCAAATTATAATGGTCGCTCTTTGATTCAGTTGGAAGCCGTGGATGATTTTGATTGTGAAATTTACACAGATGCGGCCGGTTCGGTTGGATACGGCGCGTTTTGTGCAGGTCGATGGAGTGCGGAGGTGTGGCCGGAAGTATGGCGGAAGCAGGGTTTAACTAAGAATCTTGCACTCTTAGAACTGTTCCCAATTGTGGTGTCGGTTGCGATTTGGGGTGACATTTTTCAAAATCGGAAGGTCAGGTTTCATTGCGATAATTTAAGTGTGGTTGCTATTATCAATAGTTTAACCTCTTCCTCCCCCCCGGTGATTAGGCTGGTTAGGGAACTTGTGTTGCGCTGCTTGGAGTTAAATGCATACATTTCTGCAGTACATGTACCGGGGGTACAAAATTCTTTAGCGGATGCTTTGTCTCGTTCACAGTTGGAACGTTTCCGGGAGTTGGCCCCAGATGCGGACGCCTCAGGAGTGGTATGCCCTTCACGTTTGTGGAAAATTGTTGCGGACGAGGAGGAAGGTTGATTCAATCCTCGGTCTCGAGGTCGACGTGGCTGGCTTACAAATCGGCTTGGGAAATCTGGGAGAGTTGGTCTGGTCAATGGGGAGTGGCTGAATCGGACAGTGATAGGACAATGGCGGTATTGTTTTTGGTGGGCAAGGCAGCTGAGTGGAATTGGTCAGTATCGAAGTTGAATAAATTTATGGCGGGTTTGGCCTTTGGTTTCAAGCTGCAGGGGTCGGTCGATGTTACCAAGAATTTTCTCGTAGTTCAGGCCCTGCGGGGTTTTCGTAGCGGGAATACTAGTGTTGACAAGCGTAGACCCATTTCTTTTAGTTTGTTAGTAAGGTTAGGAGATGCAGTTGGGAGAATTTGTGGTTCTCAGTTTGAAGTTGCCTTGTTTAGGTTGGCATATTCTTGGGCGTTTTTTGGGGCCTTGAGATTGGGTGAGCTGGTGTCCCCTAACAAGGCTAAGGCGGGAGGTTTGTCAGCAGAGGATGTTGATTTTTGGGTGGGAGGTATTTCCTTTTTGATTCGGAGGTCGAAGACTGACAGGTTCGGAAAGGGTAAGCGGGTGGCTTTAGGGAGGGTAAATGGATGTTTGATGTGTCCGCAGCGATGTTTGGAGGAATACTGGGGTTTGTGGTCGGTTAGGTCTGGCCCGTTACTTTGCCACCAGGACGGGACTTTCTTGTCACGTTTTCAATTCTCGGCGGTTTTAAAAAAGGTTTTAGTCGAGTTGGGACTGGATCCCCAGTCATACGGGTCTCATTCTTTTAGAATTGGGGCGGCAACGGTTGCGGATGGTTTGGGTTTAGGGTCCGATGTGATTAAACGAATCGGGCGCTGGAGTTCTAATCGTTATTTGACTTATATACGGCATTAGTCGGTGTGGGGCCATGTAGCTTTCTGGTTCATTTAATTATTGTTTTGTTTTTCAGGTCGGCCCCCGTTATTGACATGGATTTTCGGACATTCATTCGTGTATTGGGGTGCGGCGCGGGCTGACGCGAGACCGGACGGCAGACAGTTGGGTTTTTGCCGCGACACGGTAGTGATTCGATGGTTGGGGTTCCGGGGTATGTTATGGAACCGGGTGTTGCCCGAATTTTCCCGGGCGGTTCGTCTGGATAGAGCGCCCGATATCTTGCTGGTGCACATAGGGGGGAATGATTTGGGTACGAAGCCGGTTAGGGAACTGATCAGGGACATCCGCTTCGATTTTTTGAGATTGTGGGTCTCTTATCCAGGAGTTACGACGGTTTGGTCCGACATTGTGCCCAGGAAACGGTGGAGGTTGGCTCGGTCTGTGACAGGCATTAATAGGGCCAGGATCAAACTTAATAGGGCTGTGGGGAAGTTTGTATCCAGGAATGGAGGAATTGCAGTGAGGCACTTTGAGTTGGAGGCCGGGGTCGGTAACTTTTGGAGAGAGGATGGTGTGCACCTAAACGATATCGGTGTAGACTTGTGGGCGCTTGCCATACAGGAGGGTGTGGAAAGAGCGTTGGCGGTGGTGGGGCACTCACGAGCCTGAGGTGGTCAGGGCTGTTTGTGGTTGGTGGGGGGCGGGGTTCTTGGAGTTGGTGATGTTTATTGGAGGAAGGTCAATTAAAAGGATGGGGGTGGATCTGGCTTGTGGTTACGCGCTCTGGACGGGGATTGTCCTCGGGAGCTTTCGGGTTTTTGGTCTGCCCTGAAATAGGGTTACATGGTGCCCTCGAGCTGGTTGTCACGGCTGAGGGTAAAAAAGTGTTGGGTTTTGCCTATATATATATATATATATATATATATATATATATATATATATATATATATAATGCCAGATCTTTTAGCTCCAAGAACCCTCCCCCTCAGGTTTTTCAGATAATTCTGTATGGTTATAATGTTTTAACTGTTGTTTGTTAATAAACTGGCCGCTGTGGCCAAAAAATTTCCAAAGAATTTAATGTGTCATGTTTTTTGTGCATATGTAGCATGAGACGGGGTGGCAGAATTTGGTCTGGGGGTGGGGGGGGAAAAAAACGGTCCAGATGGGCTATACGCGGTCAAGGGGGGGGCTGGAATGGGCAGAGCTAGATGAAAGCCCCCCATGACTGAGTTGCCATGGGAGGGTTTTTTCCCATATCAGGTTTGAATTAGTGAAAGGGATTGGCTGGGGGAAAAGGGGGGGGGGAGGAGCTGGGGGCTGGGTATTATTGGTTAGGGGAAAAAGTGCAGGAAGAAGTCCAGTCACGAGGAGGAAGGCAATAGAGAAAGCCCACCCACCCTCCCTTTGCTTGCAGGGGCATCGAGCAGGGCTGTTGTTTAGGGTATGTAATGCAATTAATTAGTAGGTGAGGTCGGTGTTTTGTTACTTTTACGAGTTCTCATTGTCACAGTGGCAAGTGTGGCGGGGGGGCGGGGTTCTTGGAGTTGGTGATGTTTATTGGAGGAAGGTCAATTAAAAGGATGGGGGTGGATCTGGCTTGTGGTTACGCGCTCTGGACGGGGATTGTCCTCGGGAGCTTTCGGGTTTTTGGTCTGCCCTGAAATAGGGTTACATGGTGCCCTCGAGCTGGTTGTCACGGCTGAGGGTAAAAAAGTGTTGGGTTTTGCCCATATATATATATATATATATATATATATATATATATATATATAATGCCAGATCTTTTAGCTCCAAGAACCCTCCCCCTCAGGTTTTTCAGATAATTCTGTATGGTTATAATGTTTTAACTGTTGTTTGTTAATAAACTGGCCGCTGTGGCCAAAAAATTTCCAAAGAATTTAATGTGTCATGTTTTTTGTGCATATGTAGCATGAGACGGGGTGGCAGAATTTGGTCTGGGGGTGGGGGGGGGGAAAAAACGGTCCAGATGGGCTATACGCGGTCATGGGTCTCTGGTCCAGCATACAGGTCTAGAGTGAATTTGATCTGTTCCCTGCTTATTCGGCAAGCTATAGCGCTTGCTGTATAAGCTGCAGAGGGAACCCGGATACATGGAGCGCACTGGCGGATCAGCTGTCCGGCAACGCAGCTGCATGTGTCGCTGTCACAGCACATGCATGGAGAGCCCAACGTTTGGAGGAAGGTTGATTCTAAATCTTTTACACACGGTGGAAGGGAAAACAAGATTTACTATACATTTGATATTAAATCACAGCACCATGTTTCCTCCTCTGTAGCCACGAGCAGATCACAGAGCAGATGGAAGTGCCTGGAGAAGAAGAATGGGATTGTCGGAAATGTAGTTTACAGAGGTCACATGAGCAGCAATGAAAGACCGCCCACCTCCCACACAAGATCATACAACATCGGAAAAAATGAATGACTAGGTGTAGGCGAGTAATTGGCAACCAACAGAATCAACAGTCATGACATGCACACTGCTAATTTGGTTTATAGATTTGATTTATTTAATGTGGGAAATGTTACTTATTAAGTATTTTGTGTGACATATCTCTGTGATTTAAGGGCATAAAAATTCAAAGTTGGAAAATTGCTAAATTTTCTAATTTTTTGCCAAATTTCCGTTTTTTTCACAAATAAATGCAGGTAATATCAAATAAATTTTACCACTATCATGAAGTACAATATGTCGCGAGAAAACAGTGTCAGAATCATCAGGATCCGTTAAAACATTCCAGAGTTATAACCTCATAAAGGGACAGTGGTCAGAATTGTAAAATTGGCCCGGTCATTAACCCATTACTTGCCAAATTAGCAATTTTCTTTTTTTTTTTTTAATGACAGATTTTTAATGATTTGGGTCCTAATGAATCAGAAACATAATTTGCAGAATTTTTTCAAGCACGGATTTTTCAGAAAAGGGCGTCCCAATATTCAATTAAAAATAACAGTGACATGATTTCCTATTTTGTAAACATTCATTTTACAAACACAACACAAAAAATTGGACCTAATTATAAAAATGATAAAATCTTAGTTGCTAGATGCTAAAGATTAGGCATCCCAAAAATAGGACATTGGTAGATAATGGGTTAACGTGCAAACCACCCTTGGGGCTTAAGGGGTTAATACAATCCTGATTTGGAAAAAATCACTGCAAAAATGAGAAAAAAATACATTTAACACAAGAACCTGATTTAAAGAATAGTTCATTTTCTGATGACACATTCCATTTAAATGAGGTTGGATTTTAGCGAAGTTTCATTTTATACTCCAATTCCAGCTACAATTGTGACAGCAGTTTATATAACAGAATATATCATTATACATTGAATTACATACACAAGATTACAGATTTATTCAGTAGACACATTTATTGGTCAGTCTCACCGGCAAAGGATAGTAAGTAGTGATGAGCGAATATACTCATTACTTGAGATTTCCCAAGCATGCTCGGGGGTCCTCCGAGTATTTTTTTAGTGCACGGAGATTTAGTTTTCTTCGCCGCAGCTGAATGATTTACATCTGTTAGCCAGCATAAATACATGTGGGGGTTGCCTGGTTGCTAGGGAATCCCCACATGTACTTATGCTGGCTATCAGATGTAAATCATTCAGCTGCGGCAAGAAAAACGAAATCTCCGAGCACTAAAAAACACTCGGAGGACCCCCGAGCATGCTTGGGAAATCTCGAGTAACGAGTATATACGCTCATCACTAGTAGTAAGGTTTGACTCGTTATAAGTTTTCTTAATAGCAAAAATCATTTATTACTGTCTTAGCTATGAGATATATCAAGGCAATGTGTTAAATGAAGCAATGAATATAACTTTTTTTTTTCAGTGGTTTCCTGTTACAGGAAATCTAGGACATCGACCACATGTAGAGTGACTATCTACATATATTGGGTACCAGCACAAATTATAAAACAATTGTGAGGTCAAGCATTGTGGTTTGGGCTGAAGGACTCTGTGCTTGTAACAAGCTCGGTATGTGTATTGTAGGTTGCAAACTCATATAATTTATAACAACATACTGAGAGTATATAATTGGCATGGATTACTGTTGGATCTGAAAAATGTCTAACGCTTTTAGTTCTTGTGTAAGGAGAAGGACATACTGCTCACGTTCCGCCTTGAGAAACAAGTGTATTGTTGTGTTGTGTAATGTGAACTGTGACATGCGTTAATGGGGTTATGTTGTTGCCCTATGGTATGGAGAGTTAGAGTTAAAGATTGGCACTAGCCCAGAGTGGGAAGTGCTAAGGTGACGGGTCAGAGACAGTTTCCTGTCAGGACGCCAGATAGAGCCCAGTGTGGTTCTGAAGAGGACGTAAGGTCTAAATAGTAGCAGTGCCGCATGATGTGTGTGTCCTGAAGTGAGGGGAGACCAACACGGCGGTAAGCAGGAACTGGAGCCAATAAATAAAGGAGAGCCGATGGAAGGACAGAGTGGTTAATCGGAGATGGGTCACAGAAGAGGATGACTAGCAGTACGGCCCTGAGTTCACAACTCGAAGAGGTAACGGGCCATGAAGAGACAGAGAAAGCAAGACAAAGAGAGAGTGCTCCAAGCGGGAGTTCCAGATCGTCAGTAGCAGAGAAGCCAAGTACTGACCATATTGGCAACATAGTTCTCTTGAGGGAAAAGAAGACTGTTCCGCGGGTTGAGAATAGGACTTTTGCTAACTGGACTGTAGTACCGAGTTGGATTGTGGCAAAGTAAAGTGAAACAGTGAAGATAGAGAACAAGCAAGTAAAGATGAAGGAATTTGAACTTTGTGTGAAAAATGCTCCATATTGTGAAGGAAAAGTTGTGCACCCGCTACATAATCTATATAATCCCCACCAATTTATCGCTCAGTAAAAAGTTTATTTTTGACTGGTGGTCTCCCTCATTTAACTGTATAATATCTGGTCTTGGAAAACCCAAGTCATCAGTAACATGATGCAAGGGCACAGCACCTCCATAACACAAGTCCATACACCCAGCCAGGACCCTCACATTTATGTAACGTGCCGGGGAGCAAGAGATGCGTACCTCGCCCAGTGTGTGTGGAAGTGATAAAATTGTAATGTGAAATAATTTTTAAAGACACCAATATTTACAGGGAGGCTAGATTACTAACTCTGCAGCTTTAATAGAGCTCCTAATCTCATGGCTTATTGAATAATGTGCATACTATAACACTATCAATATTAAAAGAATGGTGGAATTATTTCATCATAAGCTATAACGGCACTATTTATGTGTACAGTATGGAAGCCTTATTCATTTGCATTTTCAGTTTTATGTTGCCATACAGAATGGTGGCATTATTTTTATGGGGTATCATGAGAACTTGTAAAGACTTTACATAAAATACGGGAAGTAAAATAAAGAGGTACAAGAAAAAACTTTTTTTTCAGCCTCACATATATCAAACTGAAGGGAATGTATCATCTGAAAATTATTTGGGGTTGAAATAAAGTTTTTAAGATTAACTTATTTAAAAAATATGTTATTTTTATTTTTTATACAATATATTTAAAATAATCATGGAATATTAGTCCTTATACCGATCACCGAGACTTCAAAAGTCTGATACAACCTGTTCTGTAATGATCACTTCTCAAAACTAATCTCATTATCATCACAGGCAGAATTACAGTGAAAGTCGACATCGATAATATTTAATAGTATCTTGTTTATTTATTATTTTATTTTATCTCCAATCCAAATTTCATATAAAAGGTCACATTTATGTTAATTTCCATGTAAGGAAAATTATTTGTATGAAATGAAAAGCTCCAGCCAATCTGGCATTATAGTCTGGGATAGTCAGTATCTTCTTTATGAACACGTGGCTAATGTCATCCTCATGCACAGTATCGTTGCTTTCTGTTTTATTACCTACCACCCTCTTTTACGTTTTCTGCATTTTTGGAAGACAGCGCTTTATAAATATTGACATTAAAGAAGAACCATCATTCAGATGCAGTGGTGATTGATCCAAAAGTATCCAGAGACACCAATCCATTTTGCCCAAAAGTAGTTTACTCATTACTGCCACCTTATATCCGCTTAATAAATACTGGTGAAAAACTATTGATGTATAATTGGAGACTAACGCCTCAATTCTCCGACTATTGTTTGCCCTTTTTATACATTTAGGAATAACAAATTGCTTCCTTTTCCAGGACACTCGATGCTTGCACAGTACAAGCTGTGACGTTAGTAGTTATGTCCTATGTATAAGTCGGTGAGTGTTAAAGCACAAACTGGTGTAAACTGGGATAACCAGTTAATTCGATTTTATGGTGACATCTTTATACCGATGTCTTCTTTTTGTCCCCTGTAAAAACATGAAAAAAAGAACAATGATCTCAAGACAAGATTTTAACATATTTTAACATGTAATATGCTGAACTGTAGAAAAGATATGGACCGCACATCTAAAATTCATACGTTGATCTAATGCCACTAAGCAAAAATTAGCAAAACTGAACATGAGGTTCTTATTTTAAAGAGGATATCCAAGACTTAAAAAAAGGCATGTAGTTGCTAACAGAGGAAACTATCTACCTGTTGTACCCAGTGCCTGTCATTGACCGCTCCTGTCAGAGATTCAGCTACCCGCTGTTAAGAAAGCAGTAGTTTCTCTTCCTGTTGACAGGGCGAGACTAGAGGTGTCATGTGGATTGACAATTGGCTTCCTCCAGTTAGGCAGCGGAGAGCTAGCTGACAATCAGCATGACACCTGTAGTCCCATCCTGCCAACAGGAAGAGAAACTGCTGCTCTGTTGACAGCGGGTAGCTGAATCTCTGGCAGGAGCGGTCAATGACTGGTGCCAGGTACAACAGACATGATAAAACACTGTATTGAAACCACATCGCAAATCAGAATTTCTGACAGGGTTTCTGTTTGTTATATTGCCCTCGGATTATATAGCAAAAACCTGCTGAGATTCCCTTTACTTATTTTTTAAACTCTTTTCTACTGTAATAACTTTGAAACTGATTTCACCATGAGACATGAGAGATGTTTTCAAATCTTCCTTATCCAATTGTTAGAGGATACGGTCGTGTCCAGTAACTTCAAGTTCCAATGCAAACTTCCGAAACAGGAGGAAGGACTAAGTGGTCACAAGTGAGATTTCTTGTCAGTTTCTCATCTCCTCTGAGTTTTCCTCCTGTGACACTAGTTACAAGTGACATCTTTCTCTGATAGGTATTTTTTTGGTTAAGACATGTCTCACACACTCTATCTGTCTTAGATAGGCAGTAAGGTGTCCAAGAATGTGTTCTCAGGACATCAGCAAGCATAACAACCCCACAATATATGTTACCTTAATACATCATTCTTGGCTCCCTTAGTGCCGCTGTCTGTTTTATTGTGTTACTGTGCAAGTTTGGCTTTATGATTTCTGAGAAGTTGCTACACAAGGAGATGGCTGCCCCAGCATTGATGGTGTGCAGACTGGATATAATGAGAATATCTCTGGGAGATACAGTTAGTGGCAGAGGTCCAGGAATCCACTCCACTGGTGTCACCAGTAGGGTTGTATTACTGCACTTCCACTCCTTATGTTATGTGTGGCATTAGAGCACAGCATTTGTACTATACAGAAGATGAGTAAGTGGTTTGTAGACTATAGCCAAGCATAAAGAAAAGAAACACAGAGATACTGAGGAAGACAACGAGTTTCAAGCCTCACAATCTGACCTGGTAGGTCCCCAACCCCAGTTAAGGACTGTCTTCTTTAAATGGGTTGTCCACTTATTGGACAACCCCTTCTCAATCCCCATATTTGCCCTCAATAAAATAATAAAACCTATGCTCACATCCGACGCTGGTACCATTCCAGCGTTGCTGGCACTGGCTCTCACGGGGATCACATAACAGTGTTATGTCACACAATCCCTGCGGTCAATTAGCACTGGCTTCACTCTCCCCTCCTTCAGACACACGGACAAATCACATAAAGTGGTATGTAAAAATTTGGACACCCCTGGACAAAATTACTGTTATTGTGAACAGTTGAGCAAGTTGAAGATGAAATGGTCTCTAAAAGGCCTAAAGTTACAGATGACACATTTCCTTTGTATTTTAGGAAAAATTATATATTTTTTCGTTTTTACATTTTAAAAATTACAAAAAGGAAAATGGACCTATGAAAAAGTTTGGGCATCTTGCATGATTAGTACATAGTAGCATATCTTTATGAAAGTCTCATAGCTTGTATATGCTTTTTGTAGCCAGACAAGAGTCTTTTAATTCTTGTTTAGAGGGATTTCATCCATTCTTCCTTGGAAAATTGTTCAATTTCTGTGAAATTCCTAGGTCATCTTGCACTGCTCTTTTGAGATCTAACCACAGATTTTCAATGATCTTCAGATTAGGGACTGTGAGGGCCATTGTAAAACCTATAGCTTGCGCCTTTTGATGTAATCTATTATGGATTTTGATGTGTGTTTAGGGTTGTTATCCATTTGTAGAGGCCATCCCCTTTTCAACTTCAGCTTTTTTACAGATAGTGTTATGTTTGCATTTCACTGAATCCATTCTTCCCTCTACCTGTGAAATGTTCCACAGCTATTGGCTGCAACATAACCCCAAAGCATGATTGATCCATCCCCATGCTTAATGACTGTCAAGGTATTCTTTTCCTAAAATTCTGAGGGCTTTTTTCTCCAAACATACATTTGATCATTATGGCCAAAAAGTTCTATTTTAACCTCAATGGTCCACAGGACTTGTTTCCAAAATGCATCAGGCTTGTTTAGATGTTATTTTGCATAGTTCTGATGCTGAATTTTATGGTGAGGATGCAAGAGAGGTTTTCTTCTGATGACTCTTTCATATTTGTGCAGGTGTCTCTGGACAGTAGAACAATGTACTACAACTACAGAGTCTGCTAAATCTTGATGAAGGTCTTTTACATTCAAGCAGTGGTTCTGATTTGTCTCTCTAGCATTCCTATAAGCAGCACTCATTGAAATTTTGCTTGGTCTTCCAGACATTATCTTGACCTCCACTGTTCCTGTTAACTACCATTTCTTAACTACACTTCGAAGTAAGAAAGGGCAACTTGAAAACGCTTTGCTGTCTTCCTATAGCCTTCTCCTGCTTTCTGGGCCTCCATCATTTTTATTTTCAGAGTGCTAGGCAGTGGCTTAGAACAACTTATAGCTACCATTTTTTGGCACAAGGTTAGAGAAGGTTGGGCATCATCCTTACCATGATAGTGAACAAGCCATAACCCTAGTAGGGTAATTAAGGTCTGAAACGTTGGTCAAAGTTATCTGTGCACACAAGTCTCCATGCCCAATCTTTTTCATCGGACCATTTTCCTTTTTGTAATTGTTAAAATGAAAAAAAATGACTATATTTGTTTTTTTTGCAGACAATACAAAGGAAATGTGTCATCTTTAACTTTACGCCTGTTAGAAATGATTTCATCTTCAACTTGCTTAACTGTTCACAATAACAGTAATTTTGACCAGGGGTTCCCAAACCTTTATATGACTCTGTAGGCACATTCACTGAGATGAGCATAAGTGTTATTATCAGTTTACTGGGGGGCAAACACAGGGATTGAGAAGAGGTTGTTCGAGTAGTGGACAATCCCTTTTAAGCTATGACCACTAATTAAATAATTCTGTTGATGGATGGACACAAAATACTAGGATATTCTTAGTCAAGACTATTTGTAATGTTGCTTAGTTACTTATTTTAGTGGCTTTTGGACTTAACAAAAAAATGGTTATGGATAGGTGATCACTTACTTTTGCTAGTCTTCTTTTTACGTGTCTTTTTACTTGTCTGTTTACTTGTCCTTGATGTGTTTCTTTTAACATTTCCATAGATGTGATCAAGAAAAAGTTCTAAAAACAGAGAATATTTTCAATGACATTCATTCCATTTAGTACTAAATGTAATCAAGTTAGATTGTGTTGAAGAATGGTTATTTTAATTTTATTTCATAAACCAAATAGTACACATCAAAATAGAAAACATTGTAATATATATTATTAGAGAAATATTGAATTTCTTCACCTCGGTAGATCATTCATTCTCCAATTTTCAGTTCACATGGAAAATTTGTATTCAGTGATTCCAGATTTTCCCAATACTGAGATACGAGATACCAGTCTCTGCATTGCATCAGATGACTGAATAAACTGATTTTTATGGAAATGTCAGTGGTGAATGCCGCTATCTATCTTCTTTAACTTCAAATCTACACATAACATAATAATAGTTGATACTCATAAAATTCTATGGAGAACTGTAATTGTCATTTCAGGAGAACTTGCAGCAAAATGTGCGTATCTGCTTCCAACTCCTCACTCCTCTTCCCTCCATAGAATTTTAAAAGCATTCAATAGCTCTAATCAAAACTAAAAAATATCATGACGAAACCCCATCACATCCATGTGTGTATACTGTATATGTGTTGTATATTGATCACTACCAATAGCTCATGCTTAAATACAGTAAATTAGTGAAAACAGCTTAAGAAAAGTTACACAATAAACGTATTCTCAATAGGATGCTTGACTGGAAAAACTCATGTAAATTATTCTCTACATTCTACTTTAAAAGGAATCTATTAGCAGGTGTCACGCTGTGATGGATCTTCAGTAAGGGAGGGGACCTCAAGCTATCCCTGAAACTGTGACCCTAACTATTCCCGTGGGTACTCTTGATGGTGGAGAGGCCCAAGTCTCCGACCTTACTGATCTCCTGTAATTCACAAAGGTGTCCCCTCACCCAGGAGGCCTGGGACAGGAAAGTTGGTGTATCAACACATAAGACAGACAGGGGTAAAAGAAAGCAACAAACATGCAAACACTCACCAAAGGCAGAGAGGTATTAAGGGAAGGATAGGAATGCACCAACCAAATGGGAAAATATGGAAAGCATACACCCAAAACAGCATGCAACAATCTCCAGTAGCAGCAAAGTCTTCAATGTCTATGCACAGCATCTCCAAGGAGCTGTCACTCGCAAGACAGAGAGGGTCTGGCCAAGTTTTTTAGGGACAAGTAATGACCCAATCAAAAACAGTTGAAAATGGATCTGCAAGTTTCTGACCACCATAGAAAGGGTCGATAACCTCTTCATCACCAAAGGAAACCAAATTTATTTAATGTGGGACCCAAACACACAGGCTAAATGGAAAATCCACAAATCACAATTCACAGTGATCTTCTACCATCAGATCTCTCAGGATGATATGACACATTTGTGACAGCAGGATTTCACATCCTAAACTATTAATATGTGCATGTATCTCTTTCAAAGACAAGTCCTGCATTACCTTCACATTGCCAGTCCATTCTTCCGTTGTTGAGAAATCAACGTCTGAATTGCTATGCAAATGAGATTGGAGAGTTATTTGTAGATCTGAAGCCTCTGTCACTCCAGCTCTATTCCATGCCCAACACTGCCTGCTCCTGCTTGTCTGATGGCTCCTTTACCTGAAGTCACACAGCATAGATGCTCTCAGTCAAGCAGGAGGTGGCAGCATCGGACAGGAAGTAGAGCTGGAGTGACAGAGGCTTCAGATATACAAATAGATAATTAGCCTCATTAGCATTTAATTTGAAATGATGATTTCTCAGTAACTGAGGAACAGACTGGCCATGCAACGGTATTACTAGTTTTATCTTTAAAAGAGCTACATTCGCATTTTAATTATTTATTGAGGGGGGAGTGGTGAAATGCTGCTGTTAGATTCCAATTAAAGGGGTTTGTCTGAAGTCCAAAGTCATTTTCCTCTTAAATCCCTTTCCATTTAGTGCCATAATCTAAGCTATTTTCTAATATAAATTAAATAAAATCCGTACTGTTCCCTAACTGCATTAACTATTTTTCTGTTTTTTTCTCAGTTTCTTTTTGATGGCGCCCCGTTTGAGAGTACCAGTTATATGCTGGGATATCCAAACGAAGCTTCATCAGAGGGCAGAGGTTGCAGTCACTGCTGTAGCCCCTGCGCCCACCCTGAAACGAAGTGTCATCAGTGATGCTCATTTCAGGGGCTGGGCTAGTCCTTGCATGATATGCACTGAACCATAAGCACAATGACAGTGCACTCTCTGTTGCCAGATCAGATCAGCAATAATGAGCCAGCAACAGAGCAAATTGTCAGAATATCTGGAGTACAGAAACAAGTGCCAGCCCCGTAAGTGATGTCACTGGTATTCTGATAATGTGCTTTATTGGGGAAAAACACTCTCCTTTTCCCAATATTAAATATCGAGATAATGAGAAAAACATATTTGGTGTCACCGCATTGCGAAAAGTCTGATCTATTAAAATATAAAAATAATCAACCCAATTGATAGACACCGTAAACATAAAAAAATGTAAAACGTTAAAATTATGTTTTTTGGTTGGTACAATACCACAAAAAATGCTGTGAAAATATCATATCTATCCCAAAACGCTATCAATAAAAATGTGGTCCTGCCATGCAAAAAAATAAGCACTCACACAGCTTCTTCGACTAAAAAATGAAAACATTATGGGTCTTGGAAAATGGCAACACAATACCCCCAAAAATGATTTTCAAACTTCTAATTTTTTTTCAGCACTAAAATAATAATAAAAACTGGACATACTGTATTTGGTGTCGCCGTAACCCTACTAAAAAGGAGAATCATACTGCGAGGTCATGTTTAGCATACAAAGTAGATCATAAAAGCAATTCCCAAAAAGAAAATGTCAGAATTATGTTATTTTTGCAGTTTCATCAGCACAATATGTTGGAAAATGAATGGTGTCATTCAAAAGCACAACTCATCCTGCAAAAAACAAGCCCTCACACCTCTATGTGGACAAAAAAAATAAAACGTTATGGCTCTTTGCAGATGGGGATGAAAAAACAAAAGTGCAAAAACAGAAATCTGCCAAGTCAAGAAGGGGCTAAACAACTTTGACAAATTTTCCCTTTCTGTTCTCCCCTACATCGGGGCCACACACCAGAAAGTTCTGACTCTGCAGGGTTCATATTGTCGTCACCTACTGATTCATGTGGTCGGAAGCCATCCAATGTGCAATGTGTAATATGCCAATTCCCCCAACTTAAAAATGTATTTTCAATGCTGGAATAAAATACTTTTAAAAAAAAAATTTCACTTATGGAACTCAAAGAATTTTGGTTTCATAACTTTCAACAATTTTGCCCATTCTCACAATCCTGATCAGGTTGTTGCCAGAAAATTCACTCCAGATGCAGTCACAATAAGATTGAATTTCATCTAAAATGAAAAAAATTAGTGGTATCTAAAAATTGATGCATGTAACACGATAAATTTTGTTGCTGAAAAAAAAATTAGCATTTTGTGCCTAAACCTGGCAGAGATGGCTTTCAAGTGCAATAATTAATGGCAACCAATTATCTTCCATTGAGCCTGACTGCATGTGAATCTTTCACAAAAGGCAGTACAATCCTGATAGTCTAGCATCCGTTATGGTGAACTTGGACATATAGAAATACAATTTCCATGTAATTGGATGATTGAACATGTTTTTTGGCCACACAAAAGGTGAACTGACGATGCAATGGAGGTAGAGGCGGAAGTGTATGGAAAGCGGTGGCTGAGAATGGTGATGGGCCTGATGACATTGACAAGCCACTACTTGCAGGTGCAGACAGACAATCATGAGGTGAGAAAGGAGGGCAACTTGAGCCTTGCTCATCTTGCTGGTCAGCTTGCTTTCTCCACATATTTTCCTCTGAGCGACACTATCGCTGCTCGCTCAGTCTCGATCACGTGACCTCCGGCTGCAGCCGCCGCTGACATCCAGTGATATCACATCAACTTCCAGACTCTGGAAGTTGACCTTGCATCACCGAGGCATGACACAGTCTTACGCACTCCTCCTGATTGATAGGGCTGTGGGCAATGTTTCACCGCACGTCACATCCCAGTATCCAGCATGTACTCTACAAGTTTTCCCTCTCTCTTTTGCTTTCATTAGCAGAGTCCCGCAAGCGTACCTCGATACTGTGATGTGACGTGCAGTGAAATATTGCCCACAGCCCAGGCAATCAGGAGGAGTGCGTGAGACTGGGCCACGCCTTGGTGACGCAAGGTCAACTTCCAGAGTCCGGTCATTGATGTGACATCACTGGATGTCAGAGGCGGCTGAAGTTGGGGTCAATCGATCGGGACTGAGCAAGTAGCGATAGCGCCGCTCACAGTCAAATATGTCAACATTAGATATTTGCAAAAATACTTATTTGAAAGGTTTAAATCGATGTGCACAATATACATTGTAGTGGACCACCCCTTCTTTGGACCACTCATAATAGTGAATGAGAAAAATGAGAAAAACATTTTTTCAAAAATAAAATTTTATTAATCCATTTAAAATATTAAAACTATAATCCACTGTAGTAGAAAGTTTTTCAGTCTATAGTCCAATATATCCCTCTGTATTGGGGATAGAGTGTAAAAGATGGTTCAACGGACGAGCGCTACCAAGAACCTCTAACACTAGCACTATCCATCCCATAGTATTATCCACACTATCGCTAGTATATGATAGGTCCATGTATCAATCTGTACTTATATAATAGATAGAATTAGAAGTATTATAATTAGAATGTTTCTTATTTTTACAGATCTCTTATTTATTACAGCCACTGGTGTATTTTATGGCACATATAATTTAATTTTTTCAAGATAATTGCCTATAAGTATTAGTTTATGCCACTGTTGTGTTATATGGCACATGTAATAATGGTGTTCAAAATGCCTCAACCCTGTAAACCCTGGGCGCATAAGGAGGCTATTAGAAGCTAAACACACTAGGTAGGACTAAGGGTGCAGTAGTGACACTCGAGTCCTTCGCTCATAATTGTAAACTATCCAACTAAAATATGGATATACTGGCTAAGGCATCGTTCGCACATCAGTTTTTCTCATACGAGTGCTATCTGAGTTTTTCACAGACAGCACTCGTACATATGATAGTCTATGGGGCTGCTCACATGTCGGATTTTGATCCGAGGGTTGGACCAAATCAGCAATGCAAGTCTATGGGGCCATGATAAAATCAGACCACACTTGGATGAAATTCACACTCGGATTGTCAGAAAGGTGGAGAAACTTTTTTTTTCTTCTCCAAACCGACTACACCCTGATAAAAAAAAAAAAAATTGGCCCTTTTTTCTCGTTCATGGAAAATATGACGCCTGACTGAGCCCGCAACCATGCTACTATGGCATGTGCCGAGACTGGACATTGTACCGATCCCAGCTGCCACTGTCACTAGTGACAGCAGTATGTGAGGAGTTTAACAATGGAAGATCACTCCCAGCTCATCGGCCAATGGGTTACTATGGCAACAGCCACTCAGATCTCACAGGGGCAGGAAATGATAGTCTGTCTGTCAAATAAATTAGATATTGCTCCCTACATCGTGACAGAAGGCAGTTCAAGACAGGAAAAAAGTCCATTTTTTGACTGTGCGACAAATTCATGAGTCACATGCCCCATTTTCCTGAATTGGGCATAAACAAAATGGCAACTAAATTTAGGAAGATAAAAAAGGAAAGTGAGTTAAGAAAAAATGTAAATGATTAATCGGGGCCATAATTGCAGTTTTTTTTGTTCATTCTAGCTACCAAAGATAACAGTGTGTCATATAATAAAAAGTGATCATAAAGTCACATGTACCACAAAATGTCACTGATGAAAGCTACATCTTGAGCCTTCATACAGCTCTGCTGATGGAAAATTGTTATACTTAAGGCTCTCAGAATATGGCAACACGAAAACAATTGTTTTCAGAGAGGGTATTAATTGTACAAAAGTAATAAAAAAAATAAATAAAAATATATAAATTGCCATATTCATACTGACCCACAGATTAAAGGTAACACTATGCAGCATGGCGAATAGCATAAAGTTTAAATGGATAAAAACAGTGGCAGAATTATTGTTTTGTTTGAATTCATTCCCGTTAAAGCGTTAATAATCATTTGTGCCACTGACAAATGCAACTCATCCAGTAAAAAAAAAAACTCCTGTGTCTATGTTGCCAAAAACATAAAAACATTATAGCTCCTTGAATGCGACAATAGAAATACAAAAAAATGTCCTGGCATAAAGGCAAAAACTGGCTGTAAGGAGATGGACATACTGCACACGTTCCCCCTTGAAGATACCGGGTACTGTTAGGATGTATAATGTGTATTGTGGTATGCGTTATTGGTGTTGGTATTGTAATCTGCCCAGCAACAGATAGTGAGTAGGAATTATCAGAGTTAAGAGTTGGGACTAGCCCAGAGGGGGAGAGGCTACGTAGCAAGATTGACTTTCTAGTAGTGAGTCAGATAGGGTCAATCGTGCAGTAAAAGCATAGCTGTCCCTGAAGTGAGTGGAGACCGAGGTAGTGGATAGCGTGATCCTGAGTAAAGGACAGGAAGCCTATTAGTACACCCCTGAGTTTATAACAAAGAGGTAACGGGACAGGATGGAACAGAGAATGTGAGATGATGAGAGTACCCTGGGAGGGAGTCCAAAGAGTGAGCAAGCTGAGAAGCTAAGTACTGGACATATTGGCAAGCTAGTTCTCTTAAGAGGGAAGAGGACACGGAACCGCGGGTTGTGAATAGGATTCTTGCTTACTAGATTGTAGGTACTGTTCTGGGTTGTAGTGAAGCAGGTGAACTAATGGAGACAGAAACCAAGCGAGTTAATAGAAAGGAACTGAGACTGTGTGTGAAAATGCTCCCTGTGTTGACGGAAACGTTCATTAAGATATGTACCTGCGATCTTTTGTACATAATCCACATCAAATTATCATTCAGTGAAAAGTTTACTTTTACTGGTGGTCCTCCTCATTGAAGTCCTCAACATCAGGTTCTGGCCAACACAAGTCATTGGCAACATGCGGCCTGCAAAGGCGTAGCACCCCTACAGACAAAGTCCACACACCCATCCAGGACCTCCACCTTCATATAACGTGCCGAGATGTAAGAGATGAGTATCTTGCCTACGGCTACTGCCATGCTCCATGTTACAATGCCAAGGAGTTAAAGGGCCTTGCCACGTGACTTAGAATCAGAAGCCAAACCAGGCCCTCCATTTGCAGACACGTGTTTATAGGGTGTTGTCCTTCATCAGTGCAAAGCAGAATAATTGGCTGGGTGAGAGACTTTTGAAAGAAGCTTTAAAGGTTAAAGTTTCTCCTTCTGTAGAGCACCAAGTTAGTGTCTAAGTCATAAGACAAGGCCCTTTAACCCCTTTCCGACATGGCTATTTTTCCAATCCTTCTACCAAGAGCCATTCATTTTTTATTTTTCTATCTACAGAGCCTCATGAAGGTTTCTATTTTGTAGAATGAACTGTACTTTTGAATGACACCATTTATTGTATTATGTGATGTCCTGGAAAACGAAAAAAAATGAATTCCAAGTGTGGCGAAATTGCAAACAAAAAGTGAAAATCCACAATGTTTTTTTTATGGGGGGAGTAGTTATTTCCAGTGTTCATTATACAGTAAAAATTACCCAACAATATGATTCTCTAGTTCAGTGCAATTATGGAGATACCAAAATGCATAGGGTTTTTATTATTTAAGTAGTGAAAAAAAAAATGAAGAAATTTGCACACAAAAAAAAAAACTGCTTATGTTCTCTCACAACAATAAACAAATAATAGATAAATAAAAGAGAGAAAATGTTATATATCACGTTTGTGAGTCTCTGATGTCCCCAGTGTTCCCTACAACCTTTGTGCTATATAAACCACAAAAACTTGAACTTCTTGCTGATCTGTCCAAGTAACGTGCGTCCGTGCATCGAACATGATGTGTAGTGACCGCTATGCTCTTACACCTGTGGTTATCTAGCGGTTACATGTTTGAGCACGTTATACTGACCAGCGTTTTGCAATGTATTAATGCTCGGTTACAATCACCTGCAGCAGAGTCATCTCTGAACAAATTCTTATGAAAATTGTCGATGTTTTGTGAATTACCAAAATGTTGAAAAACCCACAAGAAGCCATGTACATTCAGCAATAGAGTAATAGTAAAGTAGTGCTCGTACATAGACAGAAGACAGGGGACTTATTATGGCGGCTCCCCTTATACATTAGGTTTTGATACTTAGGACAATAGGGTCCGCACTGTTCATAAGACAATTCCCATATACTGACAATGCAGATTAAATAGAAATTTACAGTTAGTAGTTACCTTTTTTCTTCTTCCTCTTGCAGTACAGGCAGTATACGATTAACAGTATGGGGATAATGAGAAGGGTAGTCAGGTACAAAAATCGGATATCTAGAACAAAAGCTGAAGCATTTTACTGTTAATTACAGAAATATAATAATAACACATTCTAATACACACAATGTCCTAGGGGGAACGTATCGCCTTTTGGAGAGCGTCAAGTCAGCTTAAGGAGACTTAAAGGCCATGCGAATTCAAATATGCAAATTGTCTCTTCAAAGAGAAAGAGAACGGGACTCTAGTGTCGCTTATTGGAAATAACGATCCTAAAAGTCAATATCGACCCATTAACGTTTTAGGATTGATACATCCAATAGGTGGCACTAGAGTCCAAGTCTTCTTCCTCTCTGAGGAGAATATTTACATATCAATTTACACGGTGAAACGGTCTTCGTATTTAGGGCATTCCTGATTCAGGAGCAGATAGAAATGACTTTAGAATAAAATATTATATAGAACTAATCATCCTTTGCCTAAAAGGCGTACCCGTGCCTCCCCCGTATAGGTTATCCAGAAGTATAAGTATAGAGGATGCAGAGGTTACACCATATTCAGAGAGCAGTATAAACATGATGTGTGATAGTTTGGAGGTCCTGCATATGTTTCACAGTCTGTTCCATTTTTAGGTTATAATTTACGCACTACAAACTACTTTCAGGAGGTAAATAACCAAGTGCCAAAATATTTATATATAAAGCTTGAAAGATGTTTTTAGGTAACATAAAATATTCATACAAGAGTTTTAAATTGTAAACCGTATAACTGACTAATATAGTTCTATTCATCTTGTAGCTAGCTGTGTGATCAGAGTTCTCGCAACTTGGTTTGTGCGCAACACAGGAGTGTGTGAACGGAGATGGTTGACTTCATATTTCAGTAGTTAAGCCAGCCCCCTTTATTTACTGCTCTGGCTATGTGCCCACAGATGTAATGTTGTCTCCTAGGACCTGGGATGGAGCAGCTACTAAAGGATTGTGGCACCTAGCCTAACAGAACTACATTAGTAACTACTATAATTCACAATTTAAGATTTATTTTTTTTGCCTACGAAACTCATTTAACCTCTTAAAAACATGTTCTGACCCTTAAACAGGACATTTTACCAGTTTGGCCAAAATACGGAATAGTGGCTGTAGAGCTGAATAAAACAATTTTTATTTTTTAATTTCTACTCTCCATTGCGGAGATATTAGCTTGTTAAGTTGTGTTCATAATTTAAGTTAAGTCCAGGGGAAGAAGTATTATCAGAAATTTTTCACTGGGGGTGTGTTCTTTTCTCCCTGCATGAGCTTGACTAATCATAAGCAGGCAGCAGTGTACAGGGGATAAAACACCCACCCACAATTGTTTAGAATAGGTTTTCTCCTATGTGAGACAGTCTGCTTTCCTCACTTCAGAACTGAGTGTGATTAGTACAAAGTGCCAGAAGTAGAACAGAGATGAATGTGAATACATACAACTTTCAGCTGTAATTTTATAACAGTTAGTGTGAGGGAGGGGAAGTGCAAAAGAGCTGACAACACTATTAGAAGAGAGTTGCAGCTGCAGAGGTGTTTGTAATGAAACAAAACACAGCTCTGCCGTACTGCTCCACCCCCTGCCATTAGATGAAAGGTAAAAGGTGTATGTAATGACACTCAGCTCTGCTCTAACCTCTTGTAAACACACAGCTCTGCAGTGAGAGCAATAAGGAGAGCAGACTGTCACTACATATGAAACCTTATTTTCAGGAATTCGAACCTATATGCTCAAAAAATATCAATTCCCCTTTTTACCTAAAGAACTGATTAACCTTATCATTAACCCATCAAATAAAATCATATAGAAACTAGCAAACTATATTCTAAATTACCTTTAGATAATCACCTAACCAAAAATATTAACCTAATAAAATGGGGAAAAAGATCTAGATAATAACTTTACATCTGCTCAATGGAAGAATGACTTAAAACCTTCTGTTCTGTCTCCGCCATCTAATTTGTTACCTCCGATTATCTGTTTGCATAATTTGCAGTTTCTCAGCCAGTATACAGGACTTGATATATTCATACCTTTATTTGTAGTGCTTTGGCTCCCTCTAGCGGTCAGAGATATGTTGACTGTTCTATTTTTCTGTTATGTATTTTTTATGTCTGATTCTCCCTTGCAATGCATTATGGTAGCTCAGCCTACATTTCCCTCCATTATCCTTTCACTTCCAGTTTGCTCTCCAGGAAAGACGCTTGCACTTCATCCCCCTTGCGATTGCATTGCCGGTATGTCTTTATGCTCTCTGTAGATATTTCTGCTCTATATTAGCCTAGCTTAACCAGTTGCTCTCCTAGTTCAGTTACTAGCCTTCTAAATGTAATGCATAACGTTTATCATGTGTAGTATGTATTTGTTCTATACCATGTACTGATTCCATGTATATCATTGTTCACAGTTTCACCGCATCAATATACCACTACGTTTAATAAAGCACAGACTCAACCACAGTCTCCTTATTGGACCCGGTATAGCGGTTTAGCTGACTGGATAGCTACAATGAGCCTGCCTCATTTAGTGAGGACAGAGCAGTGAAACGGCAGCCATCCATCTAGTGGGATTCAAGTCACCGGCTACAGAGAGACTAAATACAGCTACAGCAATCTCTGCACAGCCAAGCACTTTCCCAAGACACCATGTCTCACAAATCGCATAGAACAAGATCTGTTACTTCCGTCTCCTCAAAGACAACATCCATCAGCAGCGCGGTCGCCATTGCCCGCGCAAATGCTGAAGCCGCCAAAATACGAGCGAGCTTTGCTGACCAAGAGATGCAACTTAAATTAGAAAAGGCACGCCTAGATGACGAAGAGAGAAGGTCACGCTTAGAGAGAGCCGACCAAGAGAGAAGGATGCAGTTAGAAAAGGCACGCATAGATCATGAGAGAGCAGACCAAGAGAGAAGGATGCAGTTAGAAAAGGCACGCGTGGATGCCGCCTTAGAAAGCCTAGCAGCAAAAAGGGAAGCTGCCGCAGCCCTCGCTGAAGCGGAATCGCTAGAAGCCGCGCAAAGTCCCAAGCTGCATAGCCAAAGCAGTACGTCGAGTCTGGAGTTTCCACTACAAGACTCACCACAACGCACATCTCAGTTTGTTAATAAACTTCCTGATCCAAACTATAACCCTGAATCAGTACCAAAACAAGAATACGACGTCTCCAGCGAAGTGAGCGAGGTAACCAGGTAACCAATGTGGATCACCCTGCTGACACACCATCGGTCAGACCGAAGCAATACGACACCGGCTGGCGCCACTCTGAGGACACTAACAGGTATGAACGCACCTCACATCAATATCAGGACGATCCATCACCAGTGTACTCCACTGACAACCGGTTCACAACAGAATTTGCCAAGTTCTTCACACGACGTGAACTGGTTGCCAAGGGACTCATGAAATTCACTGACCAAGCTGAAGGTTACAGAGCTTGGAAAGCTTCCTTCCAAAATGTCATTAGAGACTTGGGGCTACAACACAGGGAAGAGATAGACCTGTTAGTCAAATACCTGGGAGAAGAGTCAGTCAAACACGCAGTAAGGATCAGAGACATTAATATAAACCGCCCTGAGACTGGCCTCAAAGAGATCTGGAAGAGGCTGAATGAGTGTTACGGCTCAGCAGAAGTAATAGAAAAGGCCTTGTTCAAAAGAATCGATGACTTCCCTAAAATTTCTAACAAAGGTCTCCAGAAACTTAGAGAGCTAAGCGACCTACTAAAGGAAGTCCAAGTTGCCAAATACGAGGACGACCTACAGGGACTTGCATTTCTCGACACAGCCAGAGGTGTTAACCCTATAGTCCAGAAGTTGCCCTACAATCTACAGGAGAGGTGGCTCACACATGGTTCCACGTACAAATACAAACACAGTGTTCCATTTCCTCCCTTCTCCGTTTTTGTAGACTTTATACACCAACAAGCGAGAATTAGAAACGATCCCAGCTTTGACTTTGCGATGCCATATGCCACACCGTCACCACCTGCAAATCCACGCAGAACATCTGTGGCAGTACACAAGACTTATGTTTCTTCTCCAGGTTCTAATTACAGGTCTGCTGGCTGCTCCCAATCAGAGACAAAGGTGCAGGACCCTGACAAGCAGTGCCCACTTCATCAGAAGCCTCATCCTCTCCTGAAATGCAGAGCCTTCAGAGGAAAATCTATGCCAGACCGCAGAAGCTTCCTGAAAGAGAACGGTATCTGCTACAAGTGCTGCTCGTCCACAACTCATCTCGCCAAGGATTGCAAGGTCAGTGTAAAATGCACAGAATGTGGCACCACAGACCATAACACTGCTCTACACCCTGGCCCGGCTCCATGGAGTGCACAAAACACGCCAGCTGACAGTGAGCATGGCGGGGAGGGAAAGGAACACTGATACAGCTACGCCAGAGATCACTTCACAATGTACCGAGGTCTGCAAAGGGACAATAGACAGTAGGTCCTGTTCAAAAATATGCCTTGTCAGAGTATACCCAAAAGGCCATAGAGACCAGGCTGTAAGACTGTATGCTATCTTGGATGATCAAAGTAATCGATCCTTGGCAAGATCAACATTCTTTGACCTATTCAACATCAAAGGGCCAAGCACTCCCTACTCATTAAAGACGTGTGCAGGTACTGTGACAACAGCAGGCAGGAAAGCTACTGACTACCAAATCGAGTCATTAGACGGACAATTCTGCCTACCGCTACCTACGATCATCGAATGTAACCAGATCCCAGACAACAGATCTGAAATCCCTAAGCCAGATGTAGCAATCCATCACGCTCACTTAAAGCGAATAGCACACCTTATACCAGAACTCGACCATCAGGCCCAGATAATTCTGCTGTTGGGGAGAGATATCCTGCATGTTCATAAAGTGAGACGTCATATCAATGGACTCCACAATGCTCCCTATGCCCAAAAGCTAGACCTAGGATGGGTCATAATTGGCAACGTATGCTTGGGACGCATGCACGCCCCATCTTCTGTGACAAGCATGCTGACAAATACATTGGAGAAAGGACGACCATCTCTGTTTCAACCTTGTAACAATGAGTTCCATGTCAGGGAACTGCCACACAGCATCCAACTGCCCAATCATTTAATAGACTTTACTCACGACAGCAGCATAGTGTCGGGAAGCTATGAGGATCAGTTAGGGTGCACAGTCTTCCAGAGAACTAAGCAGGACAACCAAGTGGCAATGTCGGTAGAGGACAAGTTGTTCTTAGAGGTAATGGACAAGGGACTCGTTAAAGATGAGACCAACAGCTGGGTCGCACCTCTTCCCTTCAAAACCCACAGACCACGTCTACCGAACAACAGAAATCAGGCATTACAACGTTTCTCCTCTCTCAAACATAATCTACAAAAGAAACCAGAGATGAAAGATCACTTTTTCTCCTTCATGTCAAAGATTTTCGAAAACTGTCACGCAGAACTAGCTCCCACTCTCAAAGACTCTAAAGAATGCTGGTTTCTACCCATGTTCGGAGTATACCACCCTAAAAAACCAGGCCAGATCAGAGTCGTGTTCGATTCCAGTGCCAAATTCAATGATGTCTCCCTGAATGACGTTCTACTGACAGGACCAGACCTCAATAACAAACTGCTGGGAGTACTTATGCGCTTCCGTAAGGATTCCATTGCCTTCATCGCTGACATCCAGCAAATGTTCCATTGTTTCCTTGTGAGAGAGAGAGACAGGAACTTCCTAAGATTCTTCTGGTACAGAGACAATGATCCCTATAAAGAAGTCACAGAGTATCGCATGAGAGTGCACATCTTTGGCAACAGTCCTTCCCCTGCAGTCGCCATTTATGGACTCAAAAGGTCGGCTCGGGAAGGAGAAGCAGAATACGGAGCAGATGTCAGACAATTCATAGAAAAGGACTTTTATGTCGACGACTGTCTAAAAGCCATGCCTTCAAATGAGACTGCCATCAGTCTTCTCAGGAGAGCCCAGGACATGCTTGCCTGCTCGAACCTTAGGCTTCATAAAATAGCCTCAAACAGCCAAGAACTCATGGAAGCATTCCCTTCTCAGGACCTATGTAATGGTCTCAGAGGCCTGGACCTGGGGTCAGACCCCGCACCAATGCAACGCAGCCTTGGGCTTCTCTGGAATCTACAGTCAGACACTTTCACCTTTCAGGTCAACCAGGAAGAAAGGCCTTTCACATGTAGAGGCGTCCTGTCTACCATCAACAGTCTGTACGATCCCTTGGGTTTTGCAGCTCCTGTTACTATACAAGGCAAGGCCCTACTAAGAGACTTAACTAGGGAAACATCTGACTGGGATGCACCTCTGCCACCTGAAAAGAGGATCCAGTGAGAAGAGTGGAAGAACTCGTTAGCGGCACTCTCCAACCTGAATGTGCCAAGACCATACGCCCCTGTGCAATCTACGGAGATACAGAGCCAAAGACTGTACGTATTTGCAGATGCTTCCGTCAAAGCAATTGCCGCTGTTGCCTACCTCAAAACTGTAGACTCCAAATGTCAGTGCCACATTGGTTTCATTATGGGAAAGGCCAAACTCGCACCACAACCAGAGCACACTATACCCAGGTTAGAGCTTTGTGCCGCAGTCCTAGCCGTTGAGTTAGCAGAGTTCATCACATCTGAAATGGATATCGACCTGACACAGGCCAAGTTCTACTCAGACAGCAAAGTAGTCTTGGGATATATCCACAACGAAACCAGGCGATTCTACGTTTATGTCAATAACAGAGTGCTACGAATCAGGAGAGCAGTTCATCCAAAGCAGTGGCATTACATACCCACGGACCAGAATCCCGCAGATCATGCAACTAGAGCAGTTGACGCAAGTCGACTAGGAAGCACAACGTGGCTCTCAGGACCAAAACTATTGTACGTTGAGGAATGTTTTCCAGACACCTTTGAACTAGTAGGAGAGGACTCAGATGCTGAAATCCACCCTCAGGTGTCTACACTTCATACAATGACCTCTGTTTTCCAGCTTGGATCTTGCAGGTTCGACAGATTCTCAAGTTGGAAGTCACTTACTCGAGCCATTACCTGCCTGACTCATATAGCTCGCTCATTCAGGACCACCAGAACTTGTGGCACAGAAAAATGTAAAGGTTGGCATCTTTGTAAAGATACATATGTTACCTCTGACTTAGAGTTCTCTAGAAATCACATCATCCTCACTGTTCAAAGAGAAACCTACTTTGCAGAAATCCAATGTCTCATTAACAAAGCTCCAATACCAGTGAGCAGCGTATTGAGAAAACTCGACCCATTCATCGACAACAGTGGCCTACTGAGAGTAGGAGGCCGACTCAAAGAAGCTGAGATGGAGTTTGTGGAGAAATTCCCTCTTATACTTCCTGGAAAATGTCATGTTGCCTACCTAATCGTACAACATTACCACAATCTGGTCAAGCACCAAGGAAGACTATTTACAGAAGGAGCCATCAGATCTGCTGGCGTGTGGATCATTGGTGCAAAGAGACTCATCAGTAGTGTCATCTACAAATGTATTACCTGCCGTAAGCTTCGTGGTTCGACTCAAACCCAAAAGATGGCCGACCTACCAGCAGATAGACTCAGCTCAGACCCTCCCTTTACCAGCGTTGGTCTCGATGTGTTTGGGCCTTGGTCAGTTGTTACACATCGTACGAGAGGCGGCCAAGCCAATAGTAAACGTTGGGCAGTCATGTTCACTTGCATGTCAATCAGAGCCGTCCACATAGAGGTCATCGAGTCCCTCGACACGTCAAGCTTCATCAATGCCTTAAGACGCTTTATTGCCATCCGTGGTCCTATCAAGCACATACGCTCAGACAGAGGTACCAACTTTGTCGGTGCAGCAAAGGAATTGGGAATACCTTCAAATCTAGACTATAAGACTCTTGAGCGGTTCCTCAGTGACCAAAGTTGCACATGGTCATGCAACCCACCTCATTCTTCACATATGGGAGGATCTTGGGAGCGAATGATTGGTCTAGTACGGAGAATTCTTGACTCCACTCTTCTTCAAGAAGGAGCAGTGAGGCTTACCCATGAAAGCCTAATCACCTTCATGGCAGAAGCTGCAGCTATAATCAACGCAAGACCCTTGGTTCCAGTTCCTAACGACCCTGAGGAGCCCTTGTTATTGACTCCAGCTACTCTACTTACCCAGAAAACGGGACTGTCCAGTGCCCCTCCAGGAGGATTTGACGCTAAGGACCTCTACAAGCGCCAATGGAGACAGGTACAAAGTCTTGCAAATACTTTCTGGGACAGGTGGCGCAAACAATATTTGTCTACCCTGCAGCCACGTACGAAGTGGCAATCTACTAAACCTAATCTGAACGTAGGTGACCTTGTTCTTGTGAAAGACTGTCAAATTCACCGGAACCAGTGGCCACTTGGTCTAGTTACCGCAACGTTCCCGAGCAAGGACGGCAACGTCCGCAAAGTTGAACTAAGGATGACCAAAGGGAATGAACCTAAGACATTTTCCAGACCGGTATCTGAACTGGTCCTATTGTTGCCTTCGGAAGAAAGGATTAGTGACATCCGTTGATGTCAGACGGGGAGTGTTCTGTATCCGCCATATAATTTGTTACCTCCGATTATCTGTTTGCATAATTTGCAGTTTCTCAGCCAGTATACAGGACTTGATATATTCATACCTTTATTTGTAGTGCTTTGGCTCCCTCTAGCGGTCAGAGATATGTTGACTGTTCTATTTTTCTGTTATGTATTTTTTATGTCTGATTCTCCCTTGCAATGCATTATGGTAGCTCAGCCTACATTTCCCTCCATTATCCTTTCACTTCCAGTTTGCTCTCCAGGAAAGACGCTTGCACTTCATCCCCCTTGCGATTGCATTGCCGGTATGTCTTTATGCTCTCTGTAGATATTTCTGCTCTATATTAGCCTAGCTTAACCAGTTGCTCTCCTAGTTCAGTTACTAGCCTTCTAAATGTAATGCATAACGTTTATCATGTGTAGTATGTATTTGTTCTATACCATGTACTGATTCCATGTATATCATTGTTCACAGTTTCACCGCATCAATATACCACTACGTTTAATAAAGCACAGACTCAACCACAGTCTCCTTATTGGACCCGGTATAGCGGTTTAGCTGACTGGATAGCTACAATGAGCCTGCCTCATTTAGTGAGGACAGAACACCTTCATATACAGCTACCAAATCAGCATCCCTACAAGAAACCTACTTTAAATTAATATGCAGGAGTTATTTTGTACCACTAAGACATCCACTATGGTGGAGGAACTGTAAAAAAGTAGGTAAAATCTTTTACAAATGTCCAATTATTCAAGAAGCATTAGACTTAATACAAAGAGTAAGACAGATGCAAATTCCACTGTCTCCCAAACCTGCTTAATTTTCATTAAAATCATCAGCTATACCCACAAAGGCTATCTACATCCCTATTCAGATTTTGATAGCCACGAAAATCCTTATTGCCTCACATTGGGGACAATGAAAAATACCCACAATATTAAACATTATTGAAAAAGTCTCACATCAAAAAAATTATGAATATATCTTTTCAGTAAGAAATATCTGTATATATGAAATGGAGCTAACATGTATGGTACAAAGAATTATTTCCAACAAGAAGGAACCTCCGACACTCAATCTCATTTGACTGAGAAAAAACATTAGATGAGACTGAAAATAAATAAAATATCAATACTGAAGCAGGTAATCACAAAAGTCATGCTCCAGTTATTACAACAATAGATAAGACTCAACTAATAAGAAAATTAGAAAATTGGTTTCCCTTTAAAGCCATATGTTACCGAACTATTCAATTGACCATATTTTGGGCCTCATGGGGGTTTCTTCGTTTGTCTTTTTTACCATTTTAGATATTATGCTTGTTGGTAATTCAGTCCTAATATAGCAAATATTTCTGGGATCTGGGCTACATACTAAAGCTCACACTTATGTAATGTAGCGTGCTGCACTGATTCCATTAGTGGTAGAGCACATATATGCCCATGTTTTTCATCAAATAACATGTTACTGGTTTTGTATCATATTATCGGTAATTGTTATAATTAAGAAATTGGCATTCCTTTGATACAGGTTTAGTCATTGCTTATGATAGTTTACTTCCCTATCCCTCACCACTTGATCTCTATTACCTACCTTCTAGTCCCCTCTATAATTCTTACCATGTTCATCACTCCCTTTCCTCAAAATCTATTAGATTTCAAAGATTACAAAATAAACAATACAAATATCTTTTACAGTAAGAAATCTTAGAAACCCTAAGCTATTGTGGGGGCGTGTTCTTTTTCATCCTTAAATTGCTGCCTGATTATGATTGGTCAACCCCGTACAGGTGAAGAAGTACACACCTCCATTGAAAAATCTCTGGTAACATACTTTGGACTTAAAGTGGAGCTGTCACCACGTCATAAGTAACTAGTTTTTCAGTTTTTCTCCTGTTATTCCCTGCTTCTCCCGAATATTTTATTATTTTAAAATCTTAAATACGGTTCCAGAGATATGGCCTTTTTATCTAGTGCCAATTTTTTTGGTCTTTTCAAGGGGAGGGTGACAGGTCCTCTAAACTAAACTTTACAAACCAATATCTTTGCAATAGAGATTGAAAAAAATTAAAACATTTGACTCAGCTTTGCAGCCATTAGTCCATGCTCAAATGGGTGAAACTAGCCCTGTTGCGGCCACTATACTGTTAACAGAGCTGTGCTGCTATGCAAGTGATCACAACTGATGGCAACACAGGAAAGAGCTGATTGGTGGGGTTAGCAGTGTCGGTGTCCATATCCTATAGATATATCATCAATATAAAAGTAGTGGACAACTCCTTTATAAATGAAGAGAGTGTTTTTCTTTTTTTTCCATCTGCACATTCAAAAAGCCATAACTTAATTTTTCTGTTATTCCAGCTAAATGAGAACTTGTTTTACATGTAATTTTCAATGTCCCCATTTGGGGTCTTTTTATTGGTTGAATTTTATCTACCGTTTCCATAAGCAGCTAATTTTTGTTTTTGTGTTTTCGTTTTTTTCCTCCACTTCTTCCAAGGTCCATAATTTTTTCTAGTTTTTGGTCAATATAACTGTATTAGGGCTTTATTTTTGTGGGACAAGTTATACTTAAAGCGCTGCGGAATATGTTGGCGCTATATAAATAAAATTATTATTATTATTATTATTAATTATTATAAATTATTATTACTCTTAATTGACTCTATTCATTTTACTATACAATCTAATGGAAAACTAGGAAAATAATTCCAATTAAGGTAAAATTGTAAAAATAAAAAAACAGCAATTACCGCATTTTTTTTTTGGAAGGGGGGATTTAATTTTTATGGTGTTCATTGTATGGTAAAAATTAGACATCATGACTCTTGAGGTCACTACAATTACGATAATACCAAACATGTCCACTTTGTTTATTTTAGTGGTGAAAATTATAGGGAATTATGGGGAAATTTGAAAAAAAAACCCCTAAGTTTTTGTCTACATTTTCCGAACACTCAACATTTTTGTTTTTCCATCGATTGGACTTTATTGATACCATTTTGATATAAATATGATATTTTCATCACGTCTTATTGCATTTTTTTTTATAGAGTTGAAGTGACCAAAAAACCTTGCTTCAATTTTTTTTCATTTTACGGTTTCTACCAATCAGATTGATTCATTTTATATTTTTTTAGACCGCAGTTTTTGAAGTGATAAATAAATATGTTTACTTTTAATTTTTTTTTTTTTTTTGGATAATAACGGCGGCTTTTAGAGGCAGATGATGGCTTAATAATACAGCCATGATCTGCTGAGAGTAGGGTTGACTCGGGCTCTGAGTTTGCTCCATTCTCCTGCTCCTGGCCTGAGCAGATGAAATGCAAATGTCAGAAAGGGGTTAACGAGGTTGTGTCATCAAAAAAGACCTAATGCTTAAATCAGGTCTTTATGTTGAATGTTATTTTCAAAAATGTTTGTAATGTCATAGACTGGTAATGTTTTTCTTCTTTTTTCAATTTTCCACGTTACTATATATCACATAAAAAAAACTAAAATCTTTCCGTTTTCACACGACAAACTTTCTGTTCTTGAAATTTCACATGTGTAACCTTTTAACATTTACCTTGTGGTCTAAATAATGTGTTATGGTGATACTAAATTGTGAAGGAAATATGTAATCAATAAGAGAAAAGTCTAACAGCAGTAGAATTACATTTAGCTGACAAAAGGTGGAAAATGGATTTACCAGTATTACAACCACAAAGGTGCTTTCACTGGAATTGTCAAACATGTCACTTCAACTTCTGGACCCTGAGCTTCAAAGGAAACAAATGGACTGTGACTAAGCAGAATATTTCCTATTTATTGCATAGAGAGGAGTGGGGCAGTCAAAGGATATTTGAAATGCAAGGCCCTTAATTAACCCATTGTCCAGACACAAACAGCAAATTTTGACCCCTTACCGACATGGGGCATAAGGCCGGCGTCACACTAGCGAGTTTTACGGACGTAAGAGCGCAGAAAATACGTCCGTAAAACTCGCCAAATAAACGGCACAATTATTCTCAATGGGGCTGCTCCTATCAGCCGTATATTACGGTTCAGTATTATACGGCTTTCTACGGTCGTACAAAATCGCAGCATGCTGCGTTTGTCAGCGTATTGCGCAAAAAAATCGCCAATGAAAGTCTATGGGTGCGAGAAAAATACGGATTCCACACGGACCAGCAGTGTGACTTGCGAGAAATACGCAGCGGTGTTAGTGAAAAGTCGGTAATTCAATTGCCGGCTTTTCATTTCTCCTGCCTAAACCCGACATGATATGAGACATGGTTTACATACAGTTAACCATCTCATATCCCCTTTTTTTATTGCATATTCCACACTACTAATGTTAGTAGTGTGTATGTGCAAAATTTCAGCGCTGTAGCTGCGAAAATAAAGGGTTAAATGGCGGAAAAAATTGGCGTGGGCTCCCGCGCAATTTTCTCCGCCAGAATGGTAAAGCCAGTGACTGAGGGCAGATATTAATAGCCAGGAGAGGGTCCATGGTTATTGGCCCCCCGTGGCTAAAAACATCTGCCCCCAGCCACCCCAGAAAAGGCACATCTGGAAGATGCGCCTATTCTGGCACTTGGCCACTCTCTTCCCACTCCCTGTAGCGGTGGGATATGGGGTAATGAAGGGTTAATGCCACCTTGCTATTGTAAGGTGACATTAAGCCAGATTAATAATGGAGAGGCGTCAATTATGACACCTATCCATTATTAATCCAATAGTACGAAATGGTTAATAAAACACACACACATTATTAAAAAGTATTTTAATGAAATAAACACACAGGTTGTTTTAATATTTTATTGCTCTCTCAATCCATTTGCAAACCCTCGCTTGGATAAAATAATAAAAGCACAAGATACATACCCTCAGATGAACCGTCACGTCCCACGAGTAGTGTTGAGCATTCCGATACCGCAAGTATCGGGTATCGGCCGATATTTGCTGTATCGGAATTCCGATACCGAGATCCGATACTTTTGTGGTATCGGGTATCGGTATCGAAACAACATTAAGGTGTAAAAGAAAGAATTAAAATAAAAAATATTGCTATACTCACCTCTCCGACGCAGCCTGGACCTCACCGAGGGAACCGGCAGCGTTGTTTGCTTAAAATGCGCGCTTTTCCTTCCTTCCGTGACGTCACGGCTTCTGATTGGTCGCGTGCCGCCCATGTGGCCGCGACGCGACCAATCACAGCAAGCCGTGACGTAATTTTCAGGTCCTTCTAGGCATTCAGTATTTTAAAATTACGTCCCGGCTTTGTGATTGGTCGCGTCGCGGTCACATTGGCGATGCGACCAATCACAAGCCGTGACGTCACGGGAGGCTGGACACGCGCGCATTTTAAAATGCGCGCGTCTCCTGCCTCCCGTGACGTCACGGCTTGTGATTGGTCGCGTCGCCAATGTGACCGCGACGCGACCAATCACAAGCCAGAACGTAATTTTAAAATCCTGAAGGACCTGAAATTACGTCACGGCTTGCTGTGATTGGTTGCGTCGCGGCCACATGGGCGACGCGACCAATCACAAGCCGTGACGTCACGGGAGGCTGGACACGCGCGCATTTTAAAATGCGTGCGTCTCCTGCCTCCCGTGACGTCACGGCTTGTGATTGGTCGCGTCGCCCATGTGACCGCGACGCGACCAATCACAAAGCCGGAACGTAATTTTAAAATACTGAATGCCTAGAAGGACCTGAAAATTACGTCACGGCTTGCTGTGATTGGTCGCGTCGCGGCCACATGGGCGGCACGCGACCAATCAGAAGCCGTGACGTCACGGAAGGAAGGAAAAGCGCGCATTTTAAGCAAACAACACTGCCGGTTCCCTCGGTGAGGTGAGTATAGCAATATTTTTTATTTTAATTCTTTATTTTACACATTAATATGGTTCCCAGGGCCTGAAGGAGAGTTTCCTCTCCTTCAGACCCTGGGAACCATCAGGGATACCGTCCGATACTTGAGTCCCATTGACTTGTATTGGTATCGGGTATCGGTATCGGATTAGATCCGATACTTTGCCGGTATCGGCCGATACTTTCCGATACCGATACTTTCAAGTATCGGACGGTATCGCTCAACACTACCCACGAGGTAATCCATCTGAAGGGGTTAATTATTTTACAGGCAGGAGCTGCGCTAATGCACTCGCTCGTGGTTGTAATCCCCGGGGAATGAAGGAAATCTGAGTGATCTGTACTTACATTGAGTTGCGGTGAGGCGCCCTCTGGTGGATGTTCTCATGAACTGCAGCCTTGGAAAAGTTCCCACGCTCGAGTTCATATGAGTTCATCCACCAGAGGGCGCATCACCGCAACTCAATGTAAGTACAGATCACTCAGATTTCCTTCATTCCCCGGGGATTACAACCACGAGCGAGTGCATTAGCACAGCTCATGGCTGTAAAATAATTAACCCCTTCAGATGGATTACCTCGTGGGACGTGACGGTTCATCTGAGGGTATGTATCTTGTGCGTTTATTATTTTGCCAAGCGAGGGTTTGCAAATGGATTGAGAGAGCAATAAAATATTAAAACAACCTGTGTGTTTATTTCATTAAAATACTTTTTAATAATGTGTGTGTGTTTTATTAACCATTTCGTACTATTGGATTAATAATAGATAGGTGTCATAATTGACGCCTCTCCATTATTAATCTGGCTTAATGCCACCTTACAATAGCAAGGTGGCATTAACCCTTCATTACCCCATATCCCACCGCTACACGGGAGTGGGAAGAGAGTGGCCAAGTGCCAGAATAGGCGCATCTTCCAGATGTGCCTTTTCTGGGGTGGCTGGGGGCAGATGTTTGTAGCCACGGGGGGGCCAATAACCATGGACCCTCTCCTGGCTATTAATATCTGCCCTCAGTCACTGGCTTTACCATTCTGGCGGAGAAAATTGCGCGGGAGCCCACGCCAATTTTTTCCGCCATTTAACCCTTTATTTTCGCAGCTACAGCGCCCGCATTTTGCACATACACACTACTAACATTAGTAGTGTGGAATATGCAAAAAAAAAGGGGATATGAGATGGTTTACTGTATGTAAACCATGTCTCATATCCTGTCGGGTTTGTGCAGGAGAAATGAAAAGCCGGCAATTGAATTACCGGCTTTTCACAGATATCGCGCTGAATGAAATATAAATACAGAATATATATATATGTGTCTCAATGACATATATATACATATATATATATATATATATATATATATATATATATATATATATATATATATATATATATATACTGTATATATGTTTTACCGAACATTTGAGCACATAAATCCATTAGATGTCGGTTTTGCAAGCCTGCGAGAAAATCTCGCAGTACGGATACCATACGGATTACATACGGAAGATGCCATGCGCAAAATATGCTGACACACCCTGACTACGGAGGACATACGGACAACTATTTTGGGAACATTTCACCGTATTACGGCCGTATTACGGCCGTAAAAATTGGACCGTATTGTCTTACGCTGAGTGTGACTCCAGCCTAATAGTACGCCGATGTTGGTATCCCCTGCTTTGATGTGGGCTCCAGCGGTGAACAGCTGACATGTGCCCGCAATAGCCGCGCGTGGAATCGCAATCCACCCGCAGCTATTAACTAGTTAAATGCCACTGTCAAACTCTGACAGCAGCATTTAAATCGCGATTCCGGACATCGGGCCGGAAATAAGCGCACCGGTGACCCATGATCGGGGGTCATCGGATTGTCGACATAACAACCAGAGGTCTCCTTGAGACGTCTATGGTTGTCAGTGCCGGATTGCTATGAGCACCACCCAGTGGTCGGCGCTCATAGCAAGTCAGTATATCAGCTACATAGAGGCGATCTGACCATCGCCTCTATGTAGCAGAACCAATCGGGCTAAAGAAAGTTAAAGAAAAATGTTTTTAAAAATATAAAAAAAATACAAAAGTTCAAATCACCCCCATTTGCCCCATTCAAGATAAAACAAAAAAAAAAATCAAACATACACATATTTGGTATAGTCACGTTCAGAATCACCCGATCTATCAATAAAAAAAAGATTAACCTGATCGCTAAACGGCGTAGCGCTAAAAAAAAAAAATCAAAAACCCCAGAATTACGTTTTTTTTGGTCGCCACGACATTGCATTAAAATGCAATAACAGGCGATCAAAAGAACGTATCTGCACCAATATGGTGTCATTAAAAACATCAGCTTGGCACAAAAAATAAGCCCTCACCCAATCAGAGATCACGAAAAATGGAGATGCTATGGGTATCGGAATATGGCACAATTTTTTATTTATTTTTTATATTTTAGCAAAGTTTGGAACTTTTTGTCACCACCACCTGGAGAATCATAACGGAAGGTCAGTTTTAACATTTAGTGAATCTAGTAAAAAAGCCAAACAAAAAACAAGTGTCGGCTTGCTCTTTTTTTTACAATTTCACCGCACTTGGAATTTTTTTCCCGTTTTCTAGTACACGACATGGTAAAACCAATAGAGTCGTTCAAAAGTACAACTCGTCCTGCAAAAATAAGCCCTCAAGTGGCCATATTGACTGAAAAAAAAAAGTTATAGCTCTGGGAAGAAGGGGAGCGGAAAACGAAAATGCAAAGCTGAAAAAGCTTCGGGGGTGAAGGGTTAAATAGACCAATCCAGTTCATTCTGTATGAGCCCAGGATCAGGCATATACAGTGGGGGGAAAAAGTATTTAGTCAGCCACCAATTGGGCAAGTTCTCCCACTTAAAAAGATGATAGAGGCCTGTAATCGACATCATAGGTAGACCACAACTATGATAATCAAAATTGAGAAAACAAATCCAGAAAATCACCTTGTCTCATTTGGCAAGATTTATTTTGCATATTATGGTGGAAAATAAGTCATTAGCAACCTAAAAACATGCAAGATTTCTGCCTCTCACAGACCTGTAACATTTTCTTTAAGAGGCTCCTCTGTCCTCCACTCATTACCTGTAGTAATGGCACCTGTTTGAACTCGTTATCAGTATAAAAGACACCTGTCCACAACCTCAAACAGTCACAATCCAAACTCCACTATGGTGAAGACCAAAGAGCTGTGGAAGGACAGCAGAAACAAAATTGTAGCCCTGCACCAGGCTGGGAAGACTGAATCTGCAATAGGCAAGCAGCTTGGTGTGATGAAATCAACTCTGGGAGCAATAATAAGAAAATGGAAGGCATACAAGACCAGTGATAATCTCCCTCAATCTGGGGCTTCACACAAGATCTATCCCCTTGAGGTCAAAATGATGACAAGAACGGTGAGCAAAAATTCCAGAACCACACGGTTGGACCTAGTGAATGACCTGCATAGAGCTGGGACCAATGTAACAAAGGCTACCATCAGTAACACACTATGCCGCCATGGACTCAGATCCGGCAGTGCCAGACGTGTCCCCCTGCTTAAGCCAGTACATGTCCAGGTCCGTCTGAAGTTTGCTAGAGAGCATTTGGATTATCCAGAAGAGTATTGGGAGAATGTCATATGGTCTGATGAAACAAAAGTAGAACTGTTTGGTAGAAACTAAACTCATCGTGTTTGGAGGAGACAGAGTTGCATCCAAAGAGCACCATACCTAATGTGAAGCATGGGGTGGCAACATCATGTTTTGGGGCTGTTTCTCTGCAAAGGGACCAGGACGACTGATCCGTATACATGAAAGAATGAATGGGGCCATGTATCGTGTGATCTTGAGTGCAAACCTCGTTCCATCAGCAAGGGATTTGAAAATGAAACGTGGATGGATCTTTCAGTATAATGATCCCAAGCACACCGCCATGGCAAAAAAGGAGTGGCTTCGTAAGAAGTATACAAAGGTCCAGGAGTGGCATAGCCAGTCTCCAGATCTCAACCCCATAGAAAACCTTTGGAGAGAGTTGAAAGTCCGTGTTGCCTAGCGACAGGCCCAAAACATCACTGCTCTAGAGATCTGCATAGTGGAATGGGCCAACATACCACCAACAGTGTGCGCCAACCTTGTGAAGACTTATCCTGTGTCATTGCCAACAAAGGATATATAACAAAATATTGAGATGAACTTTTGCTAATGACCAAATACTTATTTTCCACCATAATTTGCTAAATAAATCTTGCCATATCAGACAAGGTGATTTTCTGCATTTGTTTTCTCATTTTGACTCTCATAGTTGTGGTCTACCTATGATGTCAATTACAGGCCTCTCTCATCTTTTTAAGTGGGAGAATTTGCACAATTGGTGGCTGACTATTGGAAGTATGCAAATCGCATACTTTCAGTCACATGACAGCTCGCTCCCGTTGTCAGTATTAGAGAGTCCTAATAGCACACAGTGCATGTGATGTGAGGATTCACAAGACTGCAGTCACAAAGTGACTGAAGTCTTGTCCTGAGGCCAGACAACCCCTTTATATCAAAACAGAGATTGTAGTCAGTTTGATTGTTCGAGAGGACCCATAACTATTACACAATTATATGTTAACCTGGGAACATTCTATAAATGACACATATGAGAAAACCATGCTACACTACATTCCCACGATGAGTATTTTATGTTGCCGATTTTCTGCACCTATTCGGTAAACTCGGGTAATTGTGCTTTTTTTTTAACATGCGCTTTAATCACATTTTGTACGCTGCGCTTTTTATCTCTTTCTGGCATCTCATGCTTTCAGTAAGGCCTCTTTCACACGTCAGTGTCTCCGGTACGTGTACTGACAGTTTTCTCACGTACCGGAGACACTGACATACGTAGACCCATTCAAATGAATGGGTCTATGCACATGTCTCCGTGTTTTCATGTACCGTGTATCCGTGTGCAAAACACAGAGACATGTCTGTTTATCTCCGGCAGCATGTACAGCAATATGTCCTGCACACGTGCACACGGAGAACAGTGTGCACTCTCCTCCGTGTGCACATATCACCCGCAGGAGAGACAGCGCTACAGTAAGCGCTGTCCCCCCCGTTGTGGTGCTGAATGCGACATTCATCTCTTCTCCCCTGCAGGAGAGAAGAGATGAAAGACCAAGTTTTTGTTCTTTTTTGTTAAAAATAAAGTTTGCTGCTGACCTCCCGCCTCCCATTCCCAGTGAGCCGCCCGGCTGCTTGCAGAGAAATACTCACCCAGCTCCCGCGATGTTTCCTCTCAGCGCTGGCAGCTTGTCCTGTGTGAGCGGTCACGTGGGACCGCTCATTACAGTGGTGAATACGTGCATATTCATCACTGTAATGAGCGGTACCACGTGACCGCTCAGACAGGACAGGCTGCCGGCGCTGAGAGGAGGCATCGCGGGAGCTGGGTATTTCTCTGCAAATGGCCGGGCAGCGCACTGGGGATGGGAGGCGGGAGGTCACCAGCAAACTTTATTTTTAACAAAAAAGAACAAAAACGTGATCTTTCATCTCTTCTCTCCTGCAGGGGAGAAGAGATGAATGCCGCATTCAGCACCACACGCAGGAGGGACAGCGCTTACTGTAGCGCTGTCTCTCCTGCACGGTCCATGTGGTCCTCAGGCGGCACACGGGCGGCACACGGCTGCCACACGTGTGCCACACTGATGTGCCACGTGAGCACACGGACACGGATAACTCCGGAACAGATTTCTCCGGTACCGGAATTATCTGGACGTGTGAAACCGGCCTAAAGCTGCTTTGTTTTTGACACTTCTATTAAGCTTTGACAAAACTGTATTGATACCGATATATGGTGATTATGTGTGTTCTTTTACCTGTGTATTCTCTATGTCTATTGAGAAAATTCCCATATAAAACTCCACGTACCCACAATAGAAATTGACATGTTTCGGAATTGAAACACACACCGCAGGTCAATTTACACCGAGCGAAAAAAAGAAACACAATGGGGCAGGAGATTTCTATAAATCCCATCCACTTTGCAGGAACTTTAAAATGCTGCAATTTTTGCTCAGCAAAAATACACAGTGCCAAAAACTCATCATGGGAACATACCTTTAAAGAAATAAGCTCCATGCAGCCACCACTGAGAGGCAAATGCCAAAATGTATGGCACTCATTCAAATTTGACAGCTGCATAATAAAGGAGCCTCCTTACTTAGTGGTCTTTCTGCTGAAGCACAAAGAAAGGGGTCCCTAACTGGGGAACCACCTCGATGACCTCTATATTTGTTCCTATAGGACATATCAAAACGGCACAATATAGATCCCCTTTAATACAGTATAATTTATAGTACAATCATGTCTACTTACCACTAATACCACCCTGGACATATAATTGTGTCCCATTTCCTTCTGCTTTTTCCAGTGTCGGTATCTCCCATGTAACTCTACAGACATACCGCCCTCCATCGTCCTCTGTGACTCCCTCTATGGTCAGCAGTGTAGTATTATTGGTTACATTACATGTAGTTTTATTATTTCTCGCTGATGAACCTCTGTTATTCTCGGACTTCAGTACAGAACATAACAAGGTCCCGTTGTCTTCTCCAGTACTTGAGATTTGCTTTCTCCATTCAACTCGGACCTGCTGATCATATTCACTAGTCCAGTTGCAGCTTATCCTGGCAGTGTCCGATTTATTCAGATTTAGGATTACTGGATGTTGAGTAATTATTTTCCCTACGACCATGTCTGTATAATGAGAAAGAAGTAAAGAATAAATTATTTTGAGAGTTGTAGCTCCAATATTTGTAGTAAGTAATAATGAAGTCATGATATCAAAGTTCAGCAAGCTCCAGAATAGAGTATCACAAATATAACTACAGAAGAAGTCTCCGAAGGCAGCGCCCAAAGAACACGTGCTCCAGAGGCTCCACCACCCCATTCACTTTCTATGACCGTTCTTCCAATCCAAACTCCTAGCATCACCATTGACCAGGCTATGGTGGAAGTTGTCGTCTTTACTCCAAAGCTTGCGATGGGGTTCAGCATCTCATAGCTCTGTTCTAGACATTAGTATGGATCTCCACACTTGAGGACTAGAAATTTGGAGTGGAAAAGCCTATTTCACCTATGAGAGATAGTCACAAGTGCCTGTATAACTGAGTGACTAACATGGCTGTTTCCATAACTCCTATAGAGTTGGCATCTTGGCATGGCACCCGTAAAAAAAGCTGATTTTGAAAAGGAAAAGCAATTGCCCGCCACAAAATAATCAATGCTTTGTGCAAGGATCTTGTATGACGGCAAAAAGACTATTGTACTTTTGAGTTTGGGTCAAGAGACCTGCAGCCATTCCAGACATCGCGATCAGTACTTGGACCATGATTATCAAATTAGTGAAACCTAGCTTAGGCATGTTGGGGGAGCACGGTGGCTCAGTGGTTAATACAGTATGTTTGCAGAGGGTTCAAATTCCACCAAAGACAACATCTGCAAGGGGTTTGTATGTTTTCACCGTGTTTGCGTAGATTTCCCCTAGGTTCTTCGATTTCCCCCAACCTTCAAAGATATCCTGATAGGGATTCTAGATTGTGAGCTTTGATAGGGACAGTGATTACAAGGTCTGTTAAGTGCTTTGGTATTAATGGTGCTGTACAAGTAAGCAAAATCAATTAATGAGTGGAACAGGCTGTCACGCGAGGTGGTGAGTTCTCCTTCAATGGAAGTCTTCAGAGGCCAGATAGACATCTCTGTCTGAGATGGTTTAGTGAATCCTGCATTGAGCAGAGGGTTGGACACGATGACCCTGGAGGTCCCTTCCAACTGTAACATTCTATGAAAATAAAATATACAGTACAGACCAAAAGTTTGGACACACCTTCTCATTTAAAGATTTTTCTGTATTTTCATGACTATGAAAATTGTAAATTCACACTGAAGGCATCAAAACTATGAATTAACACATGTGGAATTATATACTTAACAAAAAAGTGTGAAACAACTGAAAACATGTCTTAAATTCTAGGTTCTTCAAAGTAGCCACCTTTTGCTTTGATGACTGCTTTGCACACTCTTGGCATTCTCTTGATGAGCTTCAAGAAGTAGTCACCGCAGTAGCGTAGCTACCAGGGGGGCAGAGGGGGCGGTCGCCCCTGGCCCTGTGCTCTGAGGAGGCCCACCCGGAGCTACGCTACTGCCAGGGCCGGCGTTAGGGGCCCCTGCCTCCGGTCAATGTTTATCTTTAATTTCCCCTGCGTTTGTACTGTGTATGTAGCTAAAGTAACATGCACGGTACAAACGCTCACAGGGGGTCAGCAGAGAGAAGGAAGAGAAGGCCTCCAATCAGAGTGCAGAGAGTGAGTCATGTGATCGCTCTTCTGCAGTCTGTGGAGGAGAGGGGGAAGGGAGGTCACTCACCGCTCACCCAATCCCGGCTGAGCGCGCTCTGCTTCAAAGCTCCTGTGCTGCAGAGAAGTGATCAGCTCCAGCAGCAGCAGCAGCCGGGGACGCAGCGGGACTCTGCCTCTGACTGTGACCTGAGCTCACTGCCTACACATGATGTCTGCATCTGACTGGGAGGAGCCTGAGGAGCAGCCCCCAGGACCAGAGGACACTCTCCACACAGCATGATGAGGATCTTGGCACATGTCATTTGCTTTTTAATATGTCTGATCTGTTGCCTTGAATGCATACATACAGGCACAGTATATAAAGCAATGAAGGTTCCTAACCTTGTATGTCTTGTTTATCCTGCAATCTGGACAGACACTGAACACTGACATGTGATCGATAAGTGTCTTGGCACATAGTTTATTTACTGCTGATTAGCTTATGAGAAGGAAAATGATTATTTTCTTAAGTTTGCGAGCGGCTGGAATCTTGCAGGACGGCTTTTACATGTGGGAGCCTGTCACCATATAAGGTCCGGCCAGCATCTGTACGCCCTCACATAGTGTTCTAGAACGCTCTCTATGTCCCCAATCCTCTATGCAAGGCACAAAACGGAGCTTTTATTATACTCGTGGATGGCGTGGTCCGGGCGTCACTAGTCTTGATCCGGCGACGACCCTCTTCCTGTGATCGCTGTCCCTCTTCGTGTGGAAGATGCGTCCTACATCATGCATTCAGTGTCCTCTGTCGCACTCCCATGCAGGCGCACTTCTCTTTGCCCTGTTGAAGTCAGAGCACAGTATTGTAGTGCGCATGCGCCGGCTTTATTTCCAGGCCATCAGCACCCTTTGGCCTTTCCCAGCGCACATGCACTACAGTACCTGGCTCTGCTTTCAGCAGCCTAGAGAGAAGTGCGCCTGCACAGTAGCACGATGGGTGACACTGTGTGGATGACGTAGGATGTGTCATCCAGATTAAGCAGTAATGGAGGATGGCGATCTTAAGTCAAGACCAGCTATGCCTTGGTGAGCGCCATTGGTGAGTATAATGAGAGGTCATTTTTATGCCTTGCGGAGGGGATTGGGGACACATTTACAGCCTTCCTTATAGAGGCTGCCTATGGGAGCTGCATTATACTATATAGTCTTCCTATGTGAAGGGCATTATACTATAGGGTCTACCTATGGGGAGTGCATGATACTATATGGAGGCCTATGGGGAATGTATTATACCATATTGAGGACTATCTGGTGTATTATGCTATATGGAGGCTATCTAGAGGGCCATCATTCAGTGTGGAGATTACAGCTACGGGGCCATCATACAGTGTTGGAGCCAGTTTGGGGGATATTAAGGGGTCAGTATATACAGTGAGGGGGCATCATACTGTGTATAGGGGAGCTGTACAGTGGGGGAGACTCGGGACTTTATTAAATGTAAAGTGGGCACTTATTCTTACAGGGGAACTCAGCTTACTGTGACTATCAAAGGGTCACACACAGAGGGCATTATTACTTTCTAGGGGACAAAATGTGGGCACTGTTTTCTAGGGCACTTGCACCTGGCATTACTATATTATAGAGGGGTGCTTTAGAATTTAGAGGGCACAGAGAACCACACAGCAGGTGCAGTAATAGGGACACATATGGCAGCAGCGGCTCAGTATTGGGGTATCAGGTGCAGTAATAGGGACACATACGGCAGCAGCGGCTCAGTATTGGGGTGTCAGGAGCAGTAATAGGGACACATATGGCAGCAGCGGCTCAGTATTGGGGTGTCAGGAGCAGTAATAGGGACACATATGGCAGCAGCGGCTCAGTATTGGGGTATCAGGTGCAGTAATAGGGACACATACGGCAGCAGCGGCTTAGTATTGGGGTATCAAGGGCAGTAATAGGGACACATACGGCAGCAGCGGCTCAGTATCGGGGTATCAGGTGCAGTAATAGGGACACACACGGCAGCAGCGGCTCAGTATTGGGGTATCAGGTGCAGTAATAGGGACACATACGGCAGCAGTGGCTCAGTATTGGGGTATCAGGGGCAGTAATAGGGACACATACGGCAGCAGCGGCTCTGTATTGGGGTATCAGCAGGATGAGGAGGTTGTGCAGGTTGGGAATAGATGGTGATAGGGCTGGAATGTGAGAAGTGAAACGTGTTTTTGTTGTATTCTCTGCAGATGAGTTGTAGCTGGAAGAAGTTGTCATGTCGCTCTGGGCCAGATGGCGCAGACGGGAAAAATGAACAATTCTATCAGAAAGAACGTCAGAGGTAAGTCATTATCTGTAACTGTGCAGTGATCTGTTATATGTTCTGTAGGGCTGGTATCTACCACTGACCATATGGCGGTAATATCAGTGTTGGTCTTTATATAGAGATTATCTTCAGTAACAGCGTGGTCATCTGCTGAGGTTCTCCTCCACTATTAGGGGGCATCACCGAATTGTAATGAAGGTTACCTGGTTAGGGGCCCACTCAGAAGCTTCGCCCCCCCTGGACCAAAACCCTAGCTACGCCTCTGAGTCACCGGAAATGGTTTTCACTTCACAGGTGTGCCCTGTTAGGTTTAATAAGTGGGATTTCTTGCCTTATAAATGGGGTTGGGACCATCAGTTGTGTTGAGCAGAAGTCTGGTGGATACACAGCTGATAGTCCTACTGAATAGACTTAGAATTTGTATTATGGCAAGAAAAAGGCAGCTAAATAAATAAAAACGAGTGGCCATCATTACTTTAAGAAATGAAGGTCAGTCAGTCTGAAAAATTGGGAAAACTTTGAAAGTGTCCCCAAGTGCAGTTGCAAAAACCATCAAGCGCTACAAAGAAACTGGCTCACATGAGGACCGCCCCAGGAAAGGAAGACCAAGAGTCACCTCTGCTTCTGAGGATAAGTTTATCCGAGTGACCAGCCTCAGAAATCGCATGTTAGCAGCAGCTCAGATTAGAGACCAGGTCAATGCCACACAGAGTTCTAGCAGCAGACACATCTCTACAATAACTGTTGAGAGGAGACTTTGTGCAGCAGGCCTTCATGGTAAAATAGCTGCTAGGAAACCACTGCTAAGGACAGGCGACAAGCAGAAGAGACTTGTTTGGGCTAAAGAACACAAGGAATGGACATTAGACCAGTGGAAATCTGTGCTTTGGTCTGATGAGTCCAAATTTGAGATCTTTGGTTCCAACCACCGTGCCTTTGTAAGATGCAGAAAAGGTGAACGGATGGACTCTACATGCCTGGTTCCCACCGTGAAGCATGGAGGAGGAGGTGTGATGGTGTGGGGGTGTTTTGCTGGTGACACTGTTGGGGATATATTCAAAATTGAAGGCATACTGAACCAGCATGGCTACCACAGCATCTTGCAGCGGCATGCTATTCCATCCGGTTTGTGTTTAGTTGGACCATCATTTATTTTTTAACAGGACAATGACCTCAAACACACCTCCAGGCTGTGTAAGAGCTATTTGACCAAGAAGGAGAGTGATGGGGTGCTATGCCAGATGAGCTGGCCTCCACAGTCACCAAACCTGAACCCAATCGAGATGGTTTGGGGTGAGCTGGACCGCAGAGTGAAGGCAAAAGGGCCAACAAGTGCTAAGCATCTCTGGGAACTCCTTCAAGATTGTTGGAAGACCATTCCCGGTGACTACCTCTTGAAGCTCATCAAGAGAATGCCAAGAGTGTGGAAAGCAGTCATCAAAGCAAAAGGTGGCTACTTTGAAGAACCTAGAATATAAGACATAATTTCATTTGTTTCACACCTTTTTGTTAAGTACCGTATTTTTTGGCATATAAGACGCACTTTTTCCCCCCAAAAAAAGGGGGGAAAATGGGGGGTGCGTCTTATATTCGCAATGCAGGCTTACCGTGGACCGTGGCGGCAGAGGTGGGGCGGCAGAGGTGTGGAGATGAGGAGGCGCAGTGAGCGGGGTCCCTTTCCCCAGTGAGGTGATGCAGCAGCCCCGGTAATGCAGCAGAGCCGGGTGAATCCTGTTGTTATCGGTGCGCGCGGCCATCTTCCTGAGGCCACGCGTGCGCAGATGGAGGTCTCTGCTGCCCGGGGCTTCAGGAAAATGGCCGCAGGATGCCGCGCGTGCGCAGATGGGGATCGCGGCGGCCATTTTCCTGAAGCCCCGGGCAGCAGAGCTCCATCTGCGAACGCGCGGCCTCAGGAAGATGGCCGCGCGCACCGATAACAACAGGATTCACCCGGCTCTGCTGCATTACCGGGGCTGCTGCATCACCTCACCGGGGAAAGGGACCCCGCTCACTGCGCCTCCTCATCTCCACACCTCTGCCACCGCGGTAACAACAGGATTCACCCGGCTCTGCTGCATTACCGGGCTGCTGCATCACTTCACCGGGGAAAGGGACCCCTCTCACGCCATACCTCTCACTGTGCCTCCTCATCCCAACACCTCTGCCGGTAACCACTGCTGCCACCCTCCCATGGACACCAGGCCGTGGCGTCGCCCACCTAAGCAGGAAGGGACCCTGCTCAGGTGCACGCCGTACCGCCTCACCCCACCTCTGCCGACACCATGCCTCCTGTGACCCTGCTCTGCCACCACCAGCCCACAGGTAAGATACTGTAAATTCGGACAATAAGACGGACCCCCATCTTATAAAAAATCTTTTTTTCTGCAATTTTCACGCCAAATTTGGGGTGCGTCTTATGGTCCGGTGCGTCTTATATGCCGAAAAATACGGTATATAATTCCACATGTGTTAATTCATAGTTTTGATGCCTTCAGTGTGAATGTACAATTTTCATAGTCATGAAAATACAGAAAAATCTTTAAATGAGAAGGTGTGTCCAAACTTTTGGTCTGTACTGTATGCATAAAACAATTTGGATTCATGTTATCTGAAGTGCGTCTACATTTTACGCAAATGCACATGGAGGTTCATATGGATTTACAGTATATGGAATCTTTCAGAAAAAAAAATGACTGCCAAATATGTAAAAATAGACCATTCTAAACTAGCAAGGTTTCCCTAGAAGTATTGCATGTGTCCAGTATATTGCACAGACTATGGAAGCCACGGAAGGGAACTTTCTTTTTCTGCAAACTGCGTAGTTAATTATGCAAACTGCATAATGAAACCTTTAATTGAGGAAACATTAAGGTTGGTGTATCATATTGTACATGTATTTGCAGACTATTGAGCAGATTATGGACACTTTTGCACAATGCAGGTTTAAATTAACAAAGTATATATTAACTTTATCATCTAATAGAATCGTGATCCACCTGCCCCTGTCAAACGCTGACATCAGCATTTAAAATGCGCTTCCAGCAATCGCGCTGGAAATCCGCCCACTGGTGACCCCGATTACGTGATCGCGGGTCACCAGTGAGTTAGCATGACAACCAGAGGTCTCCTGGAGACGTTTACGGTTGTCAGTGCCGGATTGCTATGAGCACCGCCTGGTGGTCGGCGCTTATAGCAAGTCAGCAATTCTGCTACATACAGGTGATCTGATCATTGCCTGTGTGTAGCAGAGCTGATTGAATTATGGTAGCTTCAAAGCATGCCAAAAGGTAAAACAAGTTTTAAAAATATATATATATAAAAGTTCAAATCACCCCCCTTTCGCCCCCCTTTCGCCCCATTGAAAATCAACATACACATATTTGGTATCACCGAGTTCACAATCGCCCGATCTATCAATAAAAGAAAGGATTAACCTGATTGCTAAACGGCGTAGCGAGAAAAAAAGTAAAAACGCCAGAATACCGAGTTGTTTTGGTAACCGCGACATTGCATTAAAATGCAATAACGGGTGATCAAAAGACCGTAGCTGCACCAAAATGGTATGATTAAAAACGTCAGCTCGGCACGCAAAAAATAAGCCATCACCCGACCCCAGATCACGAAAAATGGAGACAATACGGGTATCGGAAAATGGAACATTATTTTTTTTAACAAAGTTTGGAATTTTTTTACCACTTAGAAAGACCCTAGACATGTTAGGTGTCTATGAACTCGTACTGACCTGGAGAATCATAATGGCAGGTCAGTTTTAGCATTTAGTGAACCTAGTAAAAAAGTCAAACAAAAAACAAATGTCGGATTGCACTTTTTTGCAATTTCACTGCGCTTGGAATTTTTTTTTACCGTTTTCTAGTACATGACATGGTAAAACCAATGGTGTCTTTCAAAAGTACAACTCTTCCCTCAAAAAACAAGTCCTCACACGGCTATATTGACAGAAAAGTTAAAAAGTTATGGCTCTGGGAAGAAGTGGAGCGAAAAACGAAAATGCAAAAAACGAAAATACCACCGGGGGTTAAGGCGCTAAAGAAAGACATATTTAAATATTAAAATGTATAACAAAAATATATATATAACAAAAAAAATAATTATAATCAGGTAAAAAAATGAAAGGATAAATAAAAAAGCCATTGCCAATTCAAATAGCTTTTACTAGCCCCGCCCCCGTTGGAAAAAAAAACCTTATTCAGTATATAAAAAGGGGAACAAATTTTAAAAACGCATTTTGGCGATCCTTGATGGTCATAAAAAAACTAAATGTGAAAAACCGACACACATTTCCTTTATTTTCCGATGGATATCGACAATTAAAAAATTAAAGAGAGAGGATGAAAATTACATAAAAATTAAGCCCCATGTATCACAAAAAAAAAAATTCTGCAAATGTCATTTGAATATCCAAGCAAGAAAATCCTTTAAAGCTTTTAAACCAAATCTAATAATAATAATAATAATAATAATAATAATAATATTAATAAAAGAAAAAAAAATGTGCCTGGTCAGGAACGGGGAGGATTTCGTTGGTAAATGGCTGGGTCATGAACTGGTTAAAGAGAAACTCGAACTTTGATTTATACTGAAAATTGAACACCTCTGTTAATAAACATTTTGCAGTTTTTTACTACATTTTTTTGTTTTGTTTGTTTTTTTATTTTATTTTATATTCTAGGGTTTACATCTATATAACCTGTTAAGGTCAGCACAGTGGCTCAATGGTTTGCATTACTGGGTTCTGGTCCAAATTCGGAAAATATCGCGTGTTTGCGTGGGTTTCCTTCCACACTTCAAAAGACCTAATGATGTGGAATTAGATTGTGAGTCACAATGTCGATGTCTGTGGAAGGATGTGGAATGTGCTACTGTATAACCACAGCCCCATTCACATTTGTTCTTACGAACAGCAGAGGTCCCAGAAATTGCACCCCTGATAGTATGACACTGACTGCATATCATAGGGAAGCACGGTGGCTCAGTGGTTAGCATCGCAGCGCTGGGGTCCTGGGTTCAAACCCCACCAAGGACAACATCTATGTGGAGTTTGTATGTTCTCCCCGTGTTTGCGTGGGTTTCCTCCGGGTTCTCCGGTTTCCTTCCACACTCCAAAGACATCCTGATAGGGAATCTAGATTGTGAGTGTATGTGTATGAATTAATGGAGCTATATAAGCAAAGCAAAATAAATAAAATAAGTTCTCAGTGTCTGGACCTGTCTCAGAGCTGTCAGACCCTCATCAATCAGACATGGCTGGCATGTGCAATATCAGTGATTAAAACAGAAAAAACATGACAGAACAGGTACACACATATTACAAGCATGTCGGATTTGACTCTTGCCGACAATAGGCCCATGTAAAGTATAAACATTCAGAAATCATATAGAACCATAAAGATCACGTGAAACTGTCTCATCAGACCGACAATCATTATAAATGAGAACGATCAGGAAACGCAAAATAAAATACTCACTATGGAGAAAAAGGTAAAAAGCAGCATAAATCCAAGGGACCATGATGAGAGGACGCCACTTTTCAGTCTTCTCTATGCAGAAGTATAGTGCAGCTCAGATGAACTCCCGTAACCACCTCCTTCCTGCTGTCATACACGGCTTTCTTTCCTTTTCTTGATTTGTCATATATTTGAACAATTCTATTTAGTAGAAGAGTATTTTCTCCTATGTTTCATCACTATACAGGGATATAATAACAGTATAGGTCATTTCTGTCTAGAATGAAAGGGTCCATCCAGTCTTGCACAAACATTTTCTATTGCTCCAATGTATCTGAAATTGAAAAATTTCCTTGATACTGAATTAATGGTCCCTTTCATCTATGCAGGTAGCCTCTTCAGAGACGAAGAGATCAGGAACTCTAGTGCCAGTTAATGGGACTAGGAAGCTTAAGGCTATGTTCACACTAGTTGTTTTTTCAGCATTTTTTTCTGAAAAGAAGCTGCAGAAAAAAACAGGTTTTGCTTATTTTTGTAGTGGTTTTTGCTGTGTTTTTGCCATGCTACATTTGTTTCTTGTGCATGCTAATAAAGATAAGTGCAAAAATAAAATCTGATTGTATTTCATCAGGTTTTGGCACAAAAAAAAAAACCACTGCAAAACCTGATATCTTTGTTTTTTCACCACCCATTACTTTTAGTGTGTGAAATACGCTGAAAAAAACAATGAAAGAATCGACATGCTCTGTTCTGCAAAAAAAAAAGAAGCAAAGGCACAAAATAGTGATGACAGAAAAAAACAAGCTGTGTGCATGAGATTTCTGAAATCTCAGACTTTGCTGGTACTGTAAAACGCTGATGAAAATTTGCATTAGAAAAAAACGCTGAAAAATGCCTAGTGTGAACATAGCCTAAAATGGCATTGTCATACGAATTTGGATAAGCAGCCAAACCCAACACTCCATTTGCAGACATGTTTTGGAGTGTTGCCCCTCATCAGTGTAAAAAGGAGAACTGGTTGGATGGGTGAGAAGCCTCTGACAGGCGTTCTAAGAGGTAAAGTTTTTACTTGTGGAGAGTGCAGATTTGGAGTAATGAGACTTGTGTGTCATGCACTGTTCCTCTGGGAATTAGTCTCTACAGAGAGAAAGATTACTGGGACTCTAATGGCTCCTATTGGAAGTGTGGCACCGGCATCCCTGCACGTTTCTCCCCTCCCCAGGAAGGGACGCCGGCTCACTCACTGCCACGGCCCTGTCCAACACTTCCTTCTCCCCTTTTCCAGCTGCTGCCCGGGACTGAAGCGTAGATCCCCATGGACTGTGCTTAGAACATGAGCGCTCCCTCCTTCTTAAAGGCACCATGCGCGCCATCCTAAAGTGTCCCCAGCCAACGCTAGTTGTCATGTCAGCAGTACTAACCAGTCTTCCAGTATAGTACCTGTCTGCCAGTACTTTCCTTGTGTCCCTGTATTTCAGCCGTACTCACCTGCCTCTCTATCAGTCATGTCCGCCTGTCTGCATATTAGTTGTACCAGCCTGCACCTGCCAGTGTCCATCTGTATACCAGCCTACTCCTGCCGTGTCAATCCTTCAGACGTGTTTGGCATTTATGACAAATAATTCAATCTTTATTTCCTCATACCAAAGACATTATACAGAGGAGTATCTTTCAATATTTTTGGCCTCTCTACCATTAGGAATTGATCAGTGGAGTACTGTAGAGATGTTTGTTCTTCTAGATTGAACTGTTGAGATTTTTCAGAGGAATTAATGGGTTCTTGGTCACCTTCTTGTCCAAGTTCTCACCAAATGGCTCAGTTTGGATGGATGACCTTCTGCAGGGAGTCGTGGAAAAAGATGTTTGAAATTCGAATCAGCCATGATTGCCGAATTTTACCTAAAAATTTGATTAAAGGCTGTAGTGAAATATGTATGGATGTATGACCAGCAGTAAATTAACATCTGTCCTGAGACTGCAGCTCTTCACAAAGGTCATAACCTATGTTATCTTGAGAAAGGCAGTCTCCTGGTCTCCAGTCTCACTCCAAGGGGCCTTGCTGAGAACACACAGAATTGGAAACACTTCACACCTTCTGACTCCTTAGTATCATGCTGCAATTGGCGTGTCTGTTCAATTTACTATGGGAAGGTCACACAAATCGTGTTCAAAGAAAAATAATGTATTCATTGGTAAAATAGCCTGGATCCAGTGACAAACCAAGGATTGGAGTATTATTAACCTGAGAGGCTGGTCTGGAAATCTGACCCCCAGGTTGACTCTATAAATTAGGCATTTACACATAGAAAGATGTTCACAGTGAGGGCAGCCAAGCTGCTGTGTTCCATTCCATATTTCCCCCTCCCTCAGGGGCAGAATACCAGACTGCAAGGTTCGATATTTCTGTAAGTTTTATCCCTTTTATTATTTTATAACTGTTTTCCATATTTGTATGTCACTTTTTATTTCCATATTTTATACGTTTTATTGTAAGCAGTGTACCTTTTCTATTAAAGCTTAAAACTTTAATAAGTTTGAACCTTGTATGCTCTAAAGAATCCATAGCCTTAGCGCGTGTGACCTTAGTGATTGGCAGACAGTAGTAGTAATATTTCCGGGACTCATCGCCCATGTGTTCCGTGAATGGTGGCAGCGTGTATGAGCGGGGTGTGGACTGTGTGGGGGTGTGAATTATGCTCCCATTGCAGCATAGGACAGAGGTTGAATGCTGGACTGAAGGAGAGGAGATAGATTAACCCTTGCAGGTGCAACCCCAAGTCACGTGCTGAGAAATGGGTACGTGACAAAGGCAAATAACTTTGCTGCAAGTCACAATAATCCAAAGGTTGAACTGCCCTGAAAATGCCAACACAGCTTTATTAAATGTCCAAGTGACCTCATCTCAACCCATTTGGCTAGGTGGAAACTATTTCACACACTATAGTATTAGACTACTTAGATTGTACAAACGGTGCAAAAGCTACCCTTTTTTGAGTGGTAGATGCTTGCCATGATGGTATTTATAGACATGTGGTGCAAACGGAAGAATCCTTGGCTTTTTCACATGGGGTGATACAAAAATTATCCTGGTTGGGGTGCAGTGATCATATTGGCACCATGTGTGCTTCACAGAATTTTATACTATTGGGCGTTGAAGAAAGAATAATTATAGTTTTACCACTAAAATGTTGTTTTAGCCCCAAGTTTTTAATTTCTTTTAAGGGCTAATAGGAAAAAATGTACTTGTCTGTTGTAAAAATTTCTCCTGAGTGCACCAATACCCTACATGTAAACGGGAAATACTTTTCAGGCAAAGTGCAAAGCTCAAAAGGAAGGAGCGTCATATAGTGCAGATTTTATTGTTATGGGTTGATGGTGCCATGACCTACTGGAGAGCCCCTGAGGTGCCAGAACACAAGAACTCCTCATATGTGAACCCATTTTACACACTAAACCTCATGATGAATTAATTTAGGGGTGCAGTAATTATCTTGGCACCACAGGTGTCACAAAAATGTGTACGATTGGACAATGAAGAAAAACTAATTACATTGTTACCACTAAAATGTTGTTGTTTTAGACCCAGATTTTATATTTTCACAAAGAGAAATGGATAAAAATGGGACCAAAATTTGTCCCACAATTTCTGCATAATGTAGAAATACCCCATATGTGGCTGTACAGTACTGCTTAGCTATACGGCGAGACTCGGGAGGGACAGAGCGCTATTTGCCTCCTGAAGCCCAGATTTTCCTAGAATAGTTTGAGGACTCCATATATAAAGCCCCTAAGTGCTAGAAGAGCAGAATTCCAACTCAAGTTACCCCCATTTTGGAAATTATACCGCTTTGGGAATGTATCTACAGGTGTAGTGACGATTTTGACTCCATGGGCGTTTTCCAGAAACATGAGGCTGTGGATGTTACTGAGTAAATTGCAAACTGCCAATGTAGTGACCAGTAAGTTATGGCCAGTCAGTACATCCAAGATCTGTAAGTACCAGCTGATGACCAGGTACTAAGTACGCCCAAGGTCGTGAAGGGGTTAAAATAAGTAAAAAAAAACAAAAAAACACAACATTTTTTATATTAAAAAAAAAAATAAATAAATATGGTTCCTAATTTCCTCTATAGACTACATATATGAGCAGGCTGGTGAAGCTGCATTTCCTGACAGTTATTTGCTCTATAGAATGCAGAAAATAACACATTTACCACAAAGGTATTTTTGTTCCTATACCTCGAATGCTAAGAAAAACTAAAACAAACTTAATTAAAAGAAAAAAATAAAAATATCACATCTTTAAATATATACGGTACCTAATCTTCAAATTAAAAAAGCAAAAAACAGCAATAGGAAGATCGATACGATCAGAGAAAGCTTTGGCCCACAGTGTCCAACGCCCCTCTTAGCTGCTCAACCCTGTTCATCCAAAACCAGCTTCTCCACCATGGCAGAAGATCAGCTCTTCACCCTCCTGTCAAGATCACACCTCACCACCTGCACGCTTGACCCGCTCACGTCCCACCTCATCCCTAACCTTGCCACGGTCTTTATCCCAACCCTAACACAACTCTTCAATGTCTCACTCACAACAGGTGTCTTCCCCTCAGCCTTCAAACATGCCAAGATCACACCCATCCTCAAAAAGCCCTCCCTCGACCCATCCTCTGTGTCTAGCTATCGCCCAATATCTCTTCTCCCTTATGCCACAAAATTACTGGAACAACACGTCCATCTTGAACTGTCCTCCCACCTCTCCTCCTGCTCCCTCTTTGACCGGTTACAATCTGGCTTCCGACCCCATCACTCAACTGAAACTGCCCTAACTAAAGTCACCAATGACCTACTAACTGCCAAGAGCAAGCGACACTACTCTATCCACCTTCTCCTGGACCTGTCTTCTGCCTTTGACACTGTGGACCACTCCCTTCCTCTCATCTATTGGCAACACAGACTTGGCCCTATCCCGGATCTCATCATATCTGACAGACTGAACATTCAGTGTCTCCCTCCCCCATGCCACCTCACTTCGTCCCTTGTCTGTCGGTGCTCCTCAAGGCTCTGTTCTAGGACCCCTACTCCTCTCCATATACACCTTCGCATGGGACAGCTCATAGAATCCCATGGTATGCAGTATCATCTCTACGCCGATGACACGCAGATCTACCTCTCGGGACCTGACCTCACCTCCTTACTTACCAAAATCCCACACGGTCTGACTGCTGTCTTGGCCTTCTTGTCTGCTCGCTTTCTAAAACTGAACATGGACAAAACAGAATTCATCATCTTTCCCCCATCTCACTCTACCCCTCCACCAGACCTATCCATCAAAGTCAATGGCTGCTCACTTTCCCCAGTCCCACACACCCGGTGCCTCGGGGTGATCCTCGACTCTGCCCTCTCTTTCAAGCCACATATCCAAGCCCTTGCCTCCTCCTGCCATCTCAAACTCAAAAATATTTCCCGGATCCGCACATTCCTTGACCGCGACACCACAAAAACACTAGTGCATGCCCTTATCTCCCGCCTTGACTACTGCAACCTCCTACTCTCTGGCCTCCCCTCTAGCACTCTGGCATCACCCAATCCATCCTACACTCTGCTGCCCAACAAATCTACCCGTCTCCCCGCTATTCCCCAGCCTCTCCCCTATGCCAAGCCCTTCACTGGCTTCCTATTGCCCAGAGACTCCAGTTCAAAACCCTTACAATGACATACAACCTGTCTCTTCCATAGATCTGTGACATGGTCTCCCGATACTTACCTACACCCAACCTCCAATCCTCTCAAGATCTCCTTCTCTACTCCCCTCTCATCTCTTCTTCCCAGAACCGCATCCAAGACTTCTCCCGTGCTTCCCCCATACTCTGGAACTCTCTACCCCATCACATCAGACTCTTGGCTGCCATAGAAACCTTCAAAAAGAACCTGAAGACCCACCTCTTCCAACAAGCCTACAGCCTGCAGTGAGCCTCAATCTACTGAACCGCCGCACAACCAGCTCTACCCTCTCCTAGTGTATCCTCACCCATCCCCTGCAGACTGTGAGCCCTCGTGGGCAGGGTCCTCCCTCCTTATGTACCCATGTGCCTTGTTTTTTACTCATGTTTAATGTATTTGTCTATATTTGCCCCTTTTTCACATGTAAAGCGCCATGGAATAAATGGTGCTATAAAAATGTATAATAATAATTTATTTCTGCTTCACTCCACATGTGTTCCTGTGGTGTTTCCTGATGGAGTCTTGAACTCTGAAACGCGTAGAAGCCACATGTACTAATAACTCTGGAATTTTAGTGATTCAGCAGTCAGAAATTTACCACAATTTTCCCAATCTGTATCTAACGGCTGGTCCTTCCTGGACTCGGGGATCTGCTGCAGCGAATCCTTTCAATGCTTCAACTCAGCTACATCTGCTGAGTGCAATCTTATAGATTAACCTTTTAACCTTCCCAGATAAGACACAATTTCCTTCAACAGTTTTCATTGCATGTAAATAGTGACATTCTTGCAGGGATTTTGGACCCAGATTCATCATATACTGTATGGTTTCTTTTTACGTCATTTTTCTTTTTTGTTTTGTAGCATTTGTTTTTGTGCCAAGTTCTTCAAAATTGTCGACATGGTTAATAGATTTTGCGCAAAATAAAAAAACGCACATTAGTTTCACCTGTTTTCTTTTGTACATCACCTTAGAGAAATAAAAAAAATACATGATCTGCTAAAATATTGCAAAAATTACATACAAATTTCAGGCATTAATTAATTCACCCTAAAGGTTATTTGTGCAAAAAATGTTTTGTGACCTTTTCAAAACTGAATCATCCAAAAACCTCTAGAACACAAACCCACCCATAATTATGGATAGGAAAATAAAAAAAACAAAAACACACTTGTGAATACACAGAAAATAGACTTCAAAGAAAGTGGAAATTAAAATAAGAATTTGTTGAATAATCTAAAAGCAGGCTAAAGCACCCAAAACTAGACAAAAGAAAAAAAAAAGAACAAATGCAATAAAGAATCAGGACCTTTAATATTTTATCACTGATTCAATGGAAAGACAACATGGTGAAAAAAAGGTGCAAAGTCAAAATGTCCATTTTCAAAATGGGGAACAAGAAAATTAGTGCCTGAGATTTCTAACCTGTTTTTAGGTCAGTTTTTGTAGCAGATTCTAAATGTGCCCATATTTTTCTTCTATCAGCTCTAGTTAATGAGATGTGATATACCCTATGTATTTGACTGATACCTTAATAATTATTTGAATGTCCATTGCATAAATATTCAAGTATTTGTCATATACCTTACAGACCATCTTTGATTCTATAATTAATACCCCCGTCCAGGAATAAATCCCAAGTTCTTGTGTGAGAAACTGTACATTATCTCAAAAAGTAAAGCTGCTACAAAAAAAAAAAAAAAATGATTGGCCTATACGGATTCAGATGACTTAATATACCTAAAAATCAAGCATAACACCTGAGGCATCCCAAAAAAAATTTCATTTGATCCCCATACTTTTCTCAGTGAATGTTGCATGCAAAAAAAAAAATTCCCATTCATGTAGCTAATTCGTGGTTCTACCAGATTTGTCCTAGAGCCAGATTGGAAACCAGTATTATGTGTGCCGTCATGGCTCTCCAGTGTTGGGAGCAGGTGGTCAAGTATTCAAATTTTAATACTTCCAGCCACATTCCAACTAGGTGCTTCCAGCTGCATATATCTAGCTGGCGCGTGATCGAATACCTGTGATTATTTGACTATCTGCTCCCAACGTCGGAAAATCCTGACAGTGCGCAGTGTACATAAAGTGACTTAAAAAAAGTCAGGACATGTTTCCATCAATGGAGCTGTTTGAGGACTGTTTTTTTTTTTTTAATACAGTCCAAGCTGTAATTTAGCTGTAAATTTTATTGGTGGCATAATCGGGTACATATGACTTTGATCATTTTTATTTCACAGTTTTTGGGGAAGGAGGTTCATCAAAAAATTATATAAAGTAATTCTGTTGTTTTTTCTTTTATGATGTTCACCATAAAGGATAAGGCTAGGGTCACATTGTGTTATGTGACCGCGTTTAAAGGGAACCTGTCACCACGTTTTTGGAAGATGGGATAAAAATAGCGTTAAATAGGGGCAGAGGTGGGCGTTACATTAGTGTGTTTGTTATGCGTTTATTACCCACCTAAGTTGCCGAAATACCTTTGCAAAGTCTCCGTTTTCGCCTGTCAATCAGGCTGGTCTGGTCAAAAGGGCGTTGTCTTCCCCCAGATTTTGCGTAGTTTTCCGTTGGTGGCGTAGTGGTGTGCGCATGCCCAAGGTCCTGAATCCTCTGCCAGGGGATTTAAAAGAGCGCGCTGTTCGTTTTCATTGGTGATCGGTGGGCGCGGCCATCTTCCTTTGGCCGCGCGTGTGCAGAAGCGGCGCTCTGCTGGCCGCGGCTTCAGGAAAATGGCCGCCGCGATATCCATCTGCGCACGCGCGGCATCCCGCGGCCATTTTCCTGAAGCCGCGGCCAGCAGAGCGCCGCTTCTGCGCACGCGCGGCCAAAGGAAGATGGCCGCGCCCACCGATCACCAATGAAAACGAACAGCGCGCTCTTTTAAATCCCCTGGCAGAGGATTCGGGACCTTGGGCATGCGCACACCACTACGCCACCAACGGAAAACTACGCAAAATCTGGGGGAAGACAACGCCCTTTTGACCAGACCAGCCTGATTGACAGGCGAAAACAGAGACTTTGCAAAGGTATTTCGGCAACTTAGGTGGGTAATAAACGCATAACAAACACACTAATGTAATGCCCACCTCTGCCCCTATTTAACGCTATTTTTATCCCATCTTCCAAAAACGTGGTGACAGGTTCCCTTTAACGGACTATGTTACACCGCGGCATAACTCGGTGTTAACGTAGTCCGTTAACGCCACCATAGCCTATAATGGTGAGCGCGTCGCTAGCGCCCGCCCACATTGGGCGTGCGCTAGCGATGTCGCGTCATTTGAGTGATGGACCTCGGACGCTGCTTGCACCCGAGGTCCGTTCCTCGCTAGTGCAGATCGGGGATCTGCGCTAGCGGGGATGCCGAACGCGGACCCTAGAGAAGCATTGCGTTAGCGCAATCCGCTAGCGCTATGCGCTTAACGGATTGCCCTAAAGCAATGTGACCCTAACCTTAGAAAAAAATTGTATTTTAATAGTTAAAAATGTTCTAGATGCAGCAAATCCATCTAAGGTTGTATTTATTTTTGTCAATGAAAAAAAAAATCGAATAAAAAAAAAATTATTGTTTGAACTTTTTTTTTCCTCTTTAACCCCAACATGACATGCGGCGTATTTATATGGCGCATGTCGGAAGCGGGTGTACAGAGCTCCACCTGTTCACCTGTTAAAAGTTACTGCCAAACTCTGGCAGTGGCATGTAACTCGCGTCTTTACTTCTGCCCATCGGCGCGCCTGTGACGTGATCGCGGGTTGCCCATGGGTTGTCATGAACGCAGGGATCATCTGATGACCCCAATGACTGTTATTACAATACTCCTTTAAAACCCTGCCTGTGGCCTGGCTACAAAGCAGACTGATTTCTGCTATATGCAGCGATGCTGGGGTATCACTATATATAGCACAAGCGATCATATGATCGCATCTTCAAGCTTAGGGGTCTAACAAAATCAGTAAAAAAAATGTTTTACAAAATCTGAAAAATAAAAAGTTCAAATCACCCCTTTTTCCTCTCATTGAAAATAAGGATACTACTACTACAAAAAAAAAAGAAAGAAACAAAAAAAAGAAAGAACATATTTGGCATCCCCGTCCAGAAAAGTCCGATCTAGCAAAATATAAAAACAATTAACCTGATCAGTAGACACCATAAATGAAAAAAATTCAAGAACGCAAAAATGTACCTTTTTTTTGGACGCCACAATTCCACAAAAGATGCTGTAACAAGCGAAAAAAAAAATTCATACGTGTCCCAAAATGGTACTAATAAATACGTTGTCTCATCCCTCAAAAAATAACCATCACACAGCTCCATAAAACAACATGTAAAAATGTCACGGGTCTCGGAAAATGGCAACAACTCCAAAAAAATTTGTTTGCAAATTTGAGATTTTTTTTTACCACTAAAACAATAAAACTGGACATTTTTGTTATTGCCGTAATCGTATTGATAAGGAAAATCATAATGCACGGTCAGTTTAATCACAAATTTTACATCATAAAAACAATTCCCAATATACAATGTCAGAATTGTGGGTTTTTTCCACTTTTTTTTCCCCCCTGTTCTCTAGTACACTATGTGGTAAAATGAATTGTGTTATTCAAAAGTACAACTTACAACGTAGGGCAGCAGCATGATGGCTAGTAATAAGCACTGCAGCCTTGCAGCGCTGGGGTCCTGTGTTAAAATTCCACCAAGGACAACATCTGCCAGGAGTTTGTATGTTCCTTAGGGTTCTTTGGTTTCCTCCCACACTCCAAAGGCATACACTTTAAGTCTTTTTTTTTTTTAAAGGTAGCTATTATTATTATTATTATTATGCCATTTATTCCATGGCGCTTTACATGTGAGGAGGGGTATACATAATAAATACAAGGCTTGTCGGAAGAGGTGGGTCTTCAGGTTCTTTTTGAAGGTTTCGATGGTAGGTGAGAGTCTGATATGTTGTGGTAGAGAGTTCCAGAGTAGGGGTGATACGTGAGAGAAATCTTGTATACGATTGTGGGAAGAGGAGATAAGAGGGGAGTAGAGAAGGAGATCTTGTGAGGATCGGAGATTGTGTGCAGGAAAGTACCGGGAGACGAGGTCACAGGTGTATGGAGGAGACTGTTTGTGGATGGCTTTGTACGTCATGGTTAGGCTTTTGTACTGGAGTCTCTGGGTAATGGGGAGCCAGTGAAGGGATTGACAGAGGAGAGGCCAGGGAATAGCGGGGGGACAGGTGGATTATTCGGGCAGCTGAGTTTAGAATAGATTGGAGGGGTGCTAGAGTGTTAGAGGGGAGGCCACAGAGCAGGTGGTTACAGTAGTCGAGGCGGGAGATGATGAGGGCATGGACTAGGGTTTTTGCAGGTTCTTGGTTTAGGAATGTACAGATCCGTGATATATTTTTGAGTTGAAGGTGGCAGGAAGTGGAAAGGGCTTGGATATGTGGTTTGAAGTAGAGATCAGTGTCAAGGATTACCCAGAGACAGTGAGCTTGTGGGACTGGGGAGAGTGGGCAGCCGTTTACTGTAATGGATAGGTTCATTGGGGGGGGTCACGTGAGATGGGGGAAAGATGATGAATTCTGTTTTGTCCATGTTAAGTTTTAGAAATCTAGTGGAGAAGGATGAAATAGCAGATAGATATTGAGGGATTCTGGTTAGTAGGGTGGTGATATCTGGTCCAGAGATGTAGATCTATGTGTTGTCAGCATAGAGATGATACTGAAAACCGTGAGATTCTATGAGCTGTCCCAGTCCAAAAGTGTAAATGGAGAAGAGCAGGGGCCCAAGGACTGAACCTTGCGGGACTCCAACAGATAGGGAGCGAGGTGAGGAGGTGGTGTGTGAGTGGGAGATGCTGAATGTCCGGTCAGTTAGGTATGATGAGATCCAAGATAGGGCCAAGTCTATGATGCCAAGGGATGAGAGGGTCCGCAGCATCAGGGAATGGTCCACTGTGTCAAAGGCAGAGTAGGAGGATAGAGTAGTGTCGCTTGCTCTTGGCGGTTAAAAGGTAATTGGTGACCTTAGTTAGGGCAGTTTCAGTGGAGTGGTGTGACCAGAACCTTGATTGTAAGCAGTCGAAGAGGGAGCAGGAAGATAGATGGGAGGACAGTTGAAGATGGATGTGTTGTTCCAGTAGTTTTGAGGCATAGGGGATGTAGGGTGATAGCTAGATACAGAGGATGGGTCGAGAGGGCTTTTTGAGGATAGGTGTGATTGAGGCATGTTTAAAGCTGGAGGGGAAAACACCAGTTGTGAGTGATAGGTTGAAGAGATGGGTTAGGGTTGGGATGAAGACTGTGGCCAGGTTTGGGATGAAGTGGGAAGGAATCGGGTCAAGTGCACAGGTGGTGAGATGTGATCTTGAGAGTAGAGTGGAGAGTCGATCTTCTGTAATGGTGGAGAAGTTGGTTTTGGAGGTGGAGGGCTGGGTAGTTGGGAGGAAGGGCTCTGGGGGTTGTCAGCTTAAACTGTCTCTGATGTTCTCAATCTTCTGCTTGACAAAATGAGGCAAAGTCTTCAGCTGAGATGAGTGGGGAGGGAGGAGGTGCTGGGGGATGGAGGAGAGAATTGAAGGCGTTGAATAACTGTTTAGGGTTGTGAGTCAGGGAGGATATGAGCGATGAGAAGTAGGTTTGTTTTGCTGTGACGAGTGTGGTCTTGAAAGCAGTGAGGGACTGTTTGAATGCGATGAAGTGCTCATTGGAGTGGGATCTTTTCCATCTCCGCTCAGCAGCCCTGGAAGCTCGCCTCAGTTCTTTGGTCAGGCTGGTGTGCCAGTTGATTTTGCGAGCTTTGGTATGTGTGAGAAGGGCAAGAGATTCCAAAGCTACAGCCATTGTGGTGTTATACTGAGCGGCCGTGTCATCTGTGAGAGGGAGGAGGGATACAGAGAGTGAGTGTAGATCAAGGTGTTTAAGATTTCTGTGAGGGTGTGCAAGTTTGTGGGGTGGAGATTGTAGACAAGGAGTGGAGAGGGAGGAGAATGTGAGTAGATTGTGGTCAGAAAGAGGAAGAGGTGAGTTAGAGAGGTTAGATAGGGAGCAGAGGTGGGTGAAGATGAAGTCCAGTGTGTGACCATGTTTGTGAGTGGCTGCAGAAGACCATTGAGTGAGGCAGAAGGAGGAGCTATCTTACTTTATGTCATTTTGAGTTCTATAGGTCATTAAGTTTTTGGTGGAATATATACGATATATACAATTTTTTTTTTTTTTTAAAGAGGAAACAAATTTTGCAGCAACCTCTGTGTCCTCTAGGTCAGAGGTGTCAAACTGCATTTCTTGAGGGCCTCAAACCATGAGTGTTTTCAAGATTTCCTTAGCATTCCACAAGGTGCTGGAATCATTCTGTGCAGGTGATTAAATTATCACCTGTGCAATACAAGGAAATCCTGAAAACATGACCTGTTTGCGGCCCTCGAGGAATGCAGTTTGACACCTCTGCTCTAGGTCATCAAAGCAAAAAGGTGCCATTTTTGTACTCCTCAAGTCCTTATGGATGGAAAATTACCCTGACATTAATTGTGGAACATTTGGTTTTAACACATAGCAAAAAAAACAAACGATGTTACGCTTGTTAGATGATGCACATTTTGGTATATATTAGTGACACTAATACAGTTGTGGTTACAGTGTTTCTGGCACAGGAAGCCACAAAAATATGTAGTCACTTTCGAAATTTTAAAGTACACCCTCCATATTAATCTGAAATATCAAGCCTGAGAGCAGGGCAACCTCCCACCACACCAGAAGCCTCCAGATCACACAAGTCTCAAAAAAATGAGATCCTGTAGTTTTGAGGGGGCTATACACAAGATCCTCTCGCTGGACAACTTCTGGCCAGTAACAAAGAACTATGGACCATTTATGTAATTCTGCGTATATAGAAAAAGAAATCAACTGTATTGGCAGGCAAATGTGGTACTAACCACATTGTATAAGTACTTTGCACAGTTGCATGTCCTAAATTCTTAAATACTTAACTACAAAACCAATATAAGAGAACAAACGCCCTGGCAGACCTCAGCTTTGTGATACACAGTTCCAAGTTCCACTTCTTTGACATGAGCCCCAACATCCCTTGAGCTTCACTTTAGTTTCTTACCAATCATTTTTATACTTTTTTATTCACTTACAGTGCTTTACAGACATCAACATAGGAGACTATACAGAAAATTCTCTCCAGATGGCACAAAAAATTTCATGTGAAAGTTTCTTTGGTTTCCGCATGATGCAGGAAATGATCCAATGATCAAGGCACTGTGCTCCACAAGTTATATGCTAGTCCTATCATACATGATCATTATCTTTATTCTTTGCTTCCATTTTCAAGGGTTGGGTAGTAAATTCTCCTATCTAAGCTTCTGGCATAATTTCCATCCACTCAGAAGAGACAACTTAGGCATTTTCTGATGGCCATGAGGTTGATTGTCCGAAGACTTTCACAACCCCTACCACAGCACAGTGGGTACAATATTATGCACATGGAAGAATTTTTGGCCACTGGTAATAAGGATAGGTGAAGAATTCTCTCCAGCTGGCATCTATGCATGTTTAGGATTGCCCAGCAGCCTAATCACAGACTGGGACTGCTGGACTTCCTCCAGATGTCATTCTTTCAGAGTAATCGCCTGGCAAATGGTCAGACCATTGCCAGTTGTACCTTTGCTTGGTGGACTTTGTGCCTTGTGATTTAATGTTCTAATCTTTTAATGTTTTGATGCCCGACTTCACATCTTGCCTTTGACTATTTGTTTGCCTAGACCCTTTGTCTCTATCCGCACTTTTTTGGACTGCTGACTTTGGACTGTGACCAGTTTATGCTTTTGTCTTGCCCCTCTGCCTTTGATGTACACTGATATATTTGCCTCGGACTTCTCAACTCTCCTGCCTCATGGCTTGTTTGTGAGAAATGACCATGGCCAGCTTCACAGTTACCTTTCTCATTTTTTTATATTGGTCAGTTGAAGCCTTTTATTTCTTCCCTCTAATTCCCCTCACCAAACACCTTCCTCTTGTTTTCATTCACTGTATGCCGTGCCATCTCTCTTCCCTCGTTCTCCTTTCCATTTTCTGGTGCAGTGTATTCCCTTTCTCCTTTATCCTTTCTATAGCTGATAATAGTATATAGTTTAATCTGTTATTTCATAATGTGCTTTTTAAGTAGCTTCATCTTTTCACAAAATATAATTTCCAAACTTCAATGATATTTTACCACATTTATAATGTGGATCACTACTTTCAAGCCATCAGCCTCTTGCTTTAGCAATCAATTTTCGTTTTTGTGCTTTGAGCCCACCGCCTTATTCTAAGGGTACGTTCACACAGGACTTTTTTGCTGCTTTTTTTTGCTGCGTTTTTTTATGCTAATTTGGTGCGTTTTTTTGGTGCGTATTTGGTGCTTTTTTTGGGTACGTTCACACAGGACTTTTTTGCTGCAGATTTTTGCTGCTTTTTTTATGCCAATTTTCAGCTGCTAGGACACCTCACAATGGCTCTTCACACCTCACAATGGCTCTTCACACCTTAGGGTACCTTTACACAGTGCAATTTTGATCGCTACGACGGCACGATTTGTGACGTTCCAGCGATGCATTTACGATATCGTTGTGTCTGACACGCTACTGCGATCCGGATCCCCGCTGAGAATCGTACGTCGTAGCAGATCGTTTGAAACTTTCTTTCGTCGTCTAGTGTCCCGCTGTGGCGGCATGATTGCATCGTGTGACACAGGTTGTATACGATGTGCGCACAGTAACCAACGGCTTCTACATCGCAAATACGTCATGAAATTATCGCTCCAGCGCTGTGTATTGCAACGTGTGACCGCAGTCTACGACGCTGGAGCGATAATCATACGACGCTGCAACGTCACGAATCGTGCCGTCGTAGCGATCAAAATTGCACTGTGTAAAGGTACCCTTACTACCAGGAACTCCCTCACAATAGATCACAATCAGGACACCTCACAATGGCTCTTCACACCTCACAATGGCTCACAATGGCTCTTCACACCTCACTAACCACACCCCTAAGCTCTTGGCTGTGAGATCCCTTCCTGCTGGCCATGATTTTCTGCACAAAAAACTCAGCAAATAATGCTACATGCGTTTTTGCAGCGTTTTTTCATCACCCATTCAAGTCAATGGGTGAAAAAACGCTGCAAAAACGCAGCAAAAACGCTGAAAGAAGTGACATGCCCTATGTCCAAAAAAAGCAGCAAAGCAGAAAATACTGATCAAACAAAAAACCAACGTGTGTGCATGAGATTTCTGAAATCTCATAGGCTTTACTGGTACTGTAAAAAGCAACTGAAAATTAGCATAAAAAAACGCAGCAAAAAAAAGCAGCGAAAAAGTCCTGTGTGAACGTACCCTAAGAGTCATAATTTTGTTTTATCTTTCTATTGACAAAGACTTACAAGGGCTTGTTTTCTGTGGGACAAGTTGTAGTTTTGAATGATACTATGCATTTTACCATTTATGGTACAATAAAAATTATACATTTTTGCTAAAAAATACCCCACCACTATCGCTTATTTTTTTTCCCGAGATACATTTTATGCTAAAAATCACCTGGCAACATTTCTAAATTCAGTACCATTACATTGAAAAAAAAAAAAAAAAAGTGTATGCAAGTTTGGTATTTAAATGGTAAAAATAATACAGAAGGTCGTAAAAAAAAAAAATTGGGGTTTGTACAGCCATTTTGGGTTTGTTTCCGCCATTTTGAATTCTCAGTTAAGATATATAAGGTCTTGTTTTTTGGCAAAACAAGCAGATGGTTTCATTGGATTATAACATTTTGATTGCTTTTTATTGCATTTTTTAGGGAGATGTGGTGACTGAAAAACTGGAATTCTGGCATTTTTCTCTTTATGGTGTTTACCATACTAGTTAATTAAATTTATATTTTGATAAGCCTGACTTATGGATGCGGTGATATAAAATGTGCCTATTTATGTATTTGGTTTTTATGAAGGAAAATGGAGGGGTGATTGAAATTGTTATATTTGTCCCAACTTTTTTAATTTTTTTCATTATTTTTAGTCCCCTTGGGGCACTTGAACCTGCGAAAGTTTGATGGCTTATACAGGTTCTTCTTACAAAATTAGAATACCATCAAAATGCTTAGTTACTTACTGGTAATGGTGTTTTTCGGAGCCCATGACAGCACCACGAGAGAGGAGATCCGTCCTTCAGGGACAGGAACCTAAAGACATGAAAGGACAGCACCTCTCTCCCGCATCAGTTGGATTACATGAGAGGACCTCCCAGGTTAGTAGCAATATATACACATTATTTCATATACAAAATAACTTTCCACACGTGATTATGCTAAGGCAAAAAGAAGTGCTCACCCACACGTGAAGGGGGGAAAATAAGTGTTCTGTCACGGGCTCCGAAAAACACCGTTACCGGTAAGTAACTAAGCATTTATTCGGTCCCCCATGACAGCACCATGAGAGAATTACTGAAAGGTAAGGAAAATAGGGAGGGACCACAGCCGGAAGCACTTTTGTCCCAAAAGTGAGATCGGAGTAGGCACCCATATCAAGCCTATAACGTTTGAAAAACATGGAGGGAGAAGACCATGTAGCCGCTTTACATATCTCCTCAACCAACACCTCCGATCTCTCTGCCCAGGAAGTTGCCACGGCCCATGTGGAGTGAGCTTTCAACCCCTCTAGAACTGCCTTACCACTTGCTGTATAGGCCAAGGAAATTGCTTCCCTAATCCACCTAGCTAAAGTGCTTTTTGAGACTTTAAGCCCCTTCCTAGCTCCCTGAAAGGAGACAAATAAAGAATTATCCTTCTTCCAAGGGTCAGTTATTGAAATACAGTATATCTAAGTAGGCATCCCCTAAAATCTAGTGAATGGAGCCGCTCTTCCTTTTGATTCCCAGGATTGGCACAGAATGAAGGAAGAACTATCAGCCTGTGAAACGTAGAGGCTACCTTTGGTAGATATGAGGGATCTGGCTTCAAAATGAGCCTATCCTCCCGCAACTCGGTATATGGTGGAATTCTGGACAGGGGGTGAATGTCATTAACCCTACAGGCAGACATTAATGCAACAAGAATGGCCGTTTTAAGGGAAAATTTTTTTATTGGGGCTACCTCAATGGGCTCAAAGGTAGACTGTTAACCCTGTTAAAACTAGGTTCATATCCCAAGGCATGAGCCTCTGTCTAAGGATGGGCCTAGACCTCGCCGATGCCCTAATAAATCTAGCCAACCAATAATTGCCTGCCAGATCACATCGTGGATAATCCTATCTCTAGGCCCTTTTGTAGGAAATCCAAAACTTGGCCTATCCTCCAACCCCCACGCCTGAGACTGATAGAAACTTGGTCCAGGTTCTGGCGTATATCTTTGTTGTGGAAGCTTTCCTACTCTTAAGTAAAGTGGCTACTAGGTTATGAGAAAACCCTTTCCCTATCAATAGCGCCCTCTCAAATACACAAGTCCCAGGAATTCCTGCACTTTCAGGGGCTGCAAACGTGACTTTTTGATATTCCCAAGCCACCCCAACCCCTCTAGTGTGGACATTACCCCTTTCAACTGAAAGCAAGGACAAAAAAAACGAACTGCAAGGTCCAATAAACAAAAATAGGCACCAATAAGTGAGTATAATACAAAATTTATTTAAAGACAAAAAAGAGCGAAGCACAGGATGATAACACGGTGATAACAACACAAAGTGTATATATGCCCGTTACACAAGATGACCAAAACAAAAGACCATACAATGCTGACATTAATGGACACGTAGCCTAGATCAAACACTGGATGCAATCAATTCAAAAAGACTAGATGTACATATTAATCCAAAATGGAGTGAATAAATGTATGTATGTATGTGTATATATATATATATATATATATATATATATATATATATATATATATATATATATATTATATATATATATATATATATATATATATATACACACATATACATATACATATACACACACACACATACATATACACAGTACAGACCAGAAGTTTGGACACATCTCATTTAAAGATTTTTCTGTATTTTCATGACTATGAAAATTGTACATTCACACTGAAGGCATCAAAACTATGAATTAACACATGTGGAATTATATACTTAACAAAAAAGTGAGAAACAACTGAAATTATGTCATATTCTAGGTTCTTCAAAGTAGACACCTTTTGCTTTGATGACTGCTTTGCACACTCTTGGCATTTTCTTGATGAGCTTCAAGAGGTAGTCACCGGGAATGGTCTTCCAACAATCTTGAAGGAGTTCCCAGAGATGCTTAGCACTTGTTGGCCCTTTTGCCTTCACTCTGCGGTCCAGCTCACCCCAAACCATCTAGATTGGGTTCAGGTCTGGTGACTGTGGAGGCCAGGTCATCTGGGGTAGCACCCCATCACTCTCCTTCTTGGTCAAATAGCCCTTACACAGCCTGGAGGTGTGTTTGGGATCATTGTCCTGTTAAAAAATAAATGATGGTCCAACAGGATGGAATAGCATGCCGCTGCAAGATGCTGTGGTAGCCATGCTGGTTCAGTATGCCTTCAATTTTGAATAAATCCCCAACAGTGTCACCAGCAAAGCACCCGCACACCATCACACCTCCTCCTCAATGCTTCACGGTGGGAACCAGGCATGCAGAGTCCATCCGTTCACCTTTTCTGGAACCAAAGATCTCAAATTTGGAGTCATCAGATTTCCACTGGTCTAATGTCCATTCCTTGTGTTCTTTAGCCCAAACAAGTCTCTTCTGCTTGTTGCCTGTCCTTAGCAGTGGTTTCCTAGCAGCTATTTTACCATGAAGGTCTCCTCTTAACAGTTGTTGTAGAGATGTGTCTGCTGCTAAAACTCTGTGTGGCATTGACCTGGTCTCTAATCTGAGGTGCTGTTAACCTGCGATTTCTGAGGCTGGTGACTCGGATAAACTTATCCTCAGAAGCAGAGGTGACTCTTGGTATTCCTTTCCTGGGACTTCCTCATGTGAGCCAGTTTCTTTGTAGTGCTTGATGGTTTTTGCAACTGCACTTGGGGACACTTTCAAAGTTTTCCCAATTTTTCGGACAAACTGACCTTAATTTCTTAAAGTAATGATGGCCACTCATTTTCCTTTACTTAGCTGCTTTTTTCTTGCCATAATACAAATTCTAACAGTCTATTCAGTAGGACTATCAGCTGTGTATCCACCAGACTTCTGCACAACACAACTGATGGTCCCAACCCCATTTATAAGGCAAGAAATCCCACTTATTAAACCTGACAGGGCACACCTGTGAAGTGAAAACCATTCCCGGTGACTACCTCTTGAAGCTCATCAAGAGAATGCCAAGAGTGTGCAAAGCAGTCAAAGCAAAAGGTGGCTACTTTGAAGAACTTAGAATATAAGACATATTTTCAGTTGTTTCACACTTTTTGTTAAGTATATAATTCAACATGTGTTAATTCATAGTTTTGATGCTTTCAGTGTGAATGTACAATTTTCAGTCATGAAAATACAGAAAAATTCTTAAATGAGAAGGTGTGTCCAAACTTTTGGTCTGAAAAAAAAAAATATATATATATATATATATATATATATATATATATATATATATATATATATATATATACATACATACACACACAAAAAAATTATATCTATATCTATCTATATCTATATATACACACACACACACGCTAGTGTGCTTACAGGTTGCCAAAGCATGCACATATGAATAAATACATGATCTCACTGTGGATCTGCAGCTTGCAAGAGATAGAATTAAAGGACACCAGATAGGAATTGTAGAGTGGAATGTATGTCTATTTCAAGATATATGCAGTGAGATGTAAGAATGGCAAATACCACAATTGTTTTAGACAGGTACAGGGGCCTTGCAACTCCCATGTATGCAGTAACACCAGTTGCAAAAATAGCAATGAAGTGCATGTGTCGTAAACTTGGTAGAACCACGAGTCACCAAATTGAATGAGATAGAATGATTGTCTCCATATTTCCAATAGTAGACCTGAGCGCTGTGCGAGTAATGATCCTAAAGGAGTGCAAGACAGAGACCAGATCACAAATGTCTGGTTAAACTAGCTATTGCTGTAAGCAGTGATTACCTGTGCGGTCATGGCAGTACAGGCAGACACGCGCCCCGATGTGCATTTCGGTTGAAGTCCTTCGTCAGGGACGGGTCTGCCGGCCGTGCCCTCCGGCACTCCCACCGCCGGCGATATCCCCTTTCAGGCCCGATGTTACCGACCCGCATGACCCCAACTAGGACACCGCTCGCTACCCCAGACACATCTCCCCACAGCTCCAAGAACCTTCCCCCCCTGGCCATGGCAGCCCACTGCATACCCGGGGTCTCAGAGGCACACCCCAGCCTAGTCACCGAGGTGCCCTGGCTGCGTCAAAAGGGGCGTACCCCAGCCACATCACCAGACCACGCCCCAGCTGTGTCACAAGGGCGCACCGGCCGCCGGAGGCACCACCGCCGTGGGCCAGAACCGCGGCACCAGAGCACACACATCATTGCCAGTCCTGGGCATAATTACCCACACTCTGAATCTGGACATCGCTTGCCTGCTACTGCTCACTAGCGTGCAGGCCCCCTGGACACGCTGTGGCACTTCCAGGGCATGGAACGGCCGAGGCAGGGGACCCCCGCTGCCTGAGCCGACCGGCCAGGCCTGGGAATGACTTCTATCTTCTACACAGGTATGTCTGTAGAGGATCACGTGTCAGGGACAGGAAACCAACTGATGCGGGAGAGGTACCGCTCCTTTATGACTGTAGGTTTCCTGTCCCTGAAGGGTGGATCCCCTCTCTCGTGGTGCTGTCATGGGGACCGAATAAAAGTTAATTTCAATTCTTCAATACAAAAAGTGAAACTTATTATGTAGAGTTATTACACAGTGATCTATTTCAAGTGTTTATTTCTGTTAATGTTGAGGATTATGGCTTACAGCCAATGAAAACTCCAAAAAAGTCATTATCTCAGTAAATTATAACTTTATAACAACAGCTTGAAAAATGATTTTAATATCTTTAATGGTGGCCTACTGAAATGTACAGTATCTTCAGTAAATGCACTCAATACTTGGTCAGGCTCCTTTTGCATTAATTACTGGATCAATGCAGTGTGGCACGGAGGCGATCAGCCTGTGGCGCTGCTGAGGTGTTATGGAAGCCCAGGCTACTTAGATAGCAGCCTTCAGCTCGTCTGCATTGTTGGGTCTGGTGTCTCATCTTCCTCTTGATAATTCCACATAGATTCTCTATGGGGCTAAGGTCAGGCGAGTTTGCTGCCAATCAAGCACAGTGATACTGTTGTTTGTAAACCAGGTATTAGTACTTTTGGCAGTGTGGACAGGTGCCAAGTACTTGTGGAGAATAAAATTTCCATCTCCAAAAAGCATGTCGGCACAGGGAAGCATGAAGCGCTCTAAAATTTCCTGGTAGACTGCTACGCTGACTTTGGTCTTGATAAAACACAGTGGACCTACACCAGCAGATGACATGGCTCCACAAACCAACACTGATTGTGGAAACTTCACACTAGACCTCAAGCAGGTTGGATTGTGGCCTCTCCACTCTTCCTCCAGACTCTGGGACCTTGATTTCCAAATGCAAAATTTACTTTCATCTGAAAACAACACCTTGGACCACTAACAACAGTCCGGTTCTTTTCCTCCTTGGCCCAGGTAAGACGCTTCTGGCTTTGTCTATTGGTCATGTGTGGATTGGCAGAAGGAATGTGACACTTGTAGCCCATGTCCTGGATACATCTGTGTGTGTGGTGCCCCTGGAAGCAATGACCCCAGCAGCAGTCCACTCCTTGTGAATCTTCCCCAAATTTTAGAATGACCTTTTCTTAACAATCCTTTCAAAGCTGTGGTTATCCCGGTTGCTTGTGCACCTTTTTTCTACCACACTTTTTCCTTCCACTCAACTTTCCATTAATATGCAATGAACTTTTGTGTCTTACCCTTTTTGTGGAGTGTGTCAATGACTGCCTTCTGGACATCTGTCAAGTCAGCAGTCTTCCCCATGATTGTGGAGCCTACCGAAACAGACTAAGCTTTTTAAATGCTTAGGAAGCCTTTGCAGGTGTTTTTTTGTCAATTATTCTAATATACTGAGATAATGACTTTTGGGTTTTCCTTGGCTGTAAGCCATAATCATCAAGATTAACAGAAATAAACACTTGAACTAGATCACTTTGTAATAACTCTACATATTGAGTTTCACTTTTTGTACTGAAGAACTAAAATAAATTAACTTTTTGATGATATTCTAATTTTGTGAGAAGCACCTGTACTATAGATTGCAATATATAGTGAAAATCACTGTCTCTTATGAAACTCAGGCTGTGACTCGGTTTCACAGGATCACCAAGAAGGCAGGGACCTTCAGAAGGGGGGGGATGATCACATTATGGGGGGGGGCTAATGGGAACTAGGGTTTGTGAGCACTGACAAATGTGAGATTTAAATGCCACTGGCATTTAAATGGTTAACATTAATCGGAGCTCTGCTTTGGACGCCGCTGCTTTATCATCATTGTCCCCATTGGGGCTCATAATTTAGATTCCCTATCAGTATGTCTTTGGAGTGTGGGAGAAAACCTGAGAACTTAGAGGAAACCCACACAAACATGGGCAGAATATGCAAACTCTAATAATGTAGCCATAAAAATATATATTTCTCATTTAAAAGTGAAAATTTAATTGTCAAAATGTATTTGAAGCATCATGTACATAATATATTCAACTGACTTTTTATTTATTTATTTACAATATAATACATCTCTTTGGTCGCTAAAGTTTAGGCAGAAATGGTCAAAGACTTCTATATAATAAATTTATGAAGTTCACTGAAAAGATTCCCACTCACCAGGTACCAATGTCGGGTTCTACCCAACACTGAAGACCACCAGATACCTATTCACATCTCCTGTTCTGAAGTTCATTTGGCACAAAAAAAAATAAAAAACAAAATCAAACTACTTTTTCCATAGTACAAGAACTAGTGATTACTGAAAATATACAAAAAAAGTTCTTATTTCCTTTGGTGCAACAGTTACAGTAAAGTCCTCCATGCTTTTCGCAGACATTCTCTCATCTACATAGAAAAAAAGAATAAAAAAAAAAAAAATACACTGATTAGGAATAATTAGCATATTAAATAAGCAATAAGTATATTAAAAACATATTCACTGCTTTAATATAATAAATCAGCAAAAGGAACTTCATCTTTCAGTTTCACTGCTGCTTCATAGCTATATTAAACAATTCTGAAAAAAAGCTAGGTTTTTTTTGTAAGAAAGTTCTATAACTTTATAACATACTTGTTTTCAAATGTTCGGTTTGCTGTCAGTGAGTGAGAAAACACTCGCTTACATTCACAAGCTGCAAATCAATACATCCCTAGTCAGCTGGATACAACTGTAACCTGTCTGGAAAATGCTCTGTGAGCTTAACAGCTGGATCGCAGACTCAAGCACTGTAGCAAACTCATATTTGGCTCACAGAGCATGGTCTATACTGTACGCAATTGTAGCCAGTCTAGACAATGCTCTGTGAGCTTAACAGCTGGACCACAGACTGATACATTGTAGCAAACTCATTTAGCTCACAGAGCATGGTCTATACGGTACACAATTGTGTCCACTTCACAGCTGACAGCACCCTCTAATTGTGAAGTATTCTTTTCACTGACAGTAAGCAGATTTTAATAATGCTGAGGAATTGAATAAAGTTAACACTAATTGTTGACGGAAACTACATGGGCTTGGTTTCCAATGTCGGTGGAGGAAAAAAAAAAATGTGATCGATGGTAGAGACTAACAGACGGGATTCATAATTCCATGCCAAGCAGAACGGTCATAGATACTAAGATTTGTGCATTATTTACTTTTCAGTGTTTCAGATTGCAAAACACAGAATAGACACAGTCAAGACCCCGATTCAGGAAACCACAAATTAACTAATGCTTACATTACCTTCTAGCTGGGTTTATCTTTTGGATACACACCCAGGGGAATAATAAAAAGTTCTACATTTGCCCAATATATTCTAGATTTTCATCGCTCATGATTGCCAAGATTCCAGCTCGCAGTCAGTTGATGAAGACAAATCCAGAGGCTGAAACCCATGTAGAGCGTAAACGTCCTGTGACATGGGAGTATTTCCTGCAATTTTATTCAGTGCGGTAAATGAACTTCGTTGACAAGCTGTAACGGTGACATCATCACTACTACAGCGCTCATGGCAGTTACAGCCAATCGATAGACTTAGCGGCTCTGCTGATGTAGATGCCGAGTCCAGTGATTGGCTGCAGCAGTCATGTGCGTTACAGTTTTGAGATCACCGCTGCAGCCTGTCAAGACCAGAACAGCGGTGGAAAAAAAAAAATTCTGGATGTCAGGAGAGTAAGTATTTGTTATTTTCTACAGCTGCAACCCTACGGACCAGGATATTTAATCCCAGACAACCCCATTAACCTTGATTTATATAAACCAAAAAGAATCCCTGTAAAGTGATATAATTCAATCATAGGGAATCAAAATGTTAAAGTGCAGCTACAAGGACCCGATCAGATAACTGGAAGGGAGAGAAAACTCTACACCGGCAGCAGCATACGCAATATAGGTCTGATACATGAAAATTCCGCAACCCAAATCATGGGAGAATGGGGGTCATCTGACCCCCTGTTCACAACTCCGAAGTGGAGAAATTCTACATTTAGTGTATATGAGATGTACCTGTTATGTTTGGGTATATCCGTAATTTCAGGAAACAAAATACTTCTATAGTGATAATTAAATTAAGCAATTACTCATATTTCTTCCTTACTGTGTGGCTGACGGGTTAGAACGTACTGCTCTTTGATCTAAGGAAAGAGGGGGCTTCAAAGGAAGATACTAAAGGGTGGAGGAGCGCACTGTTGTGCAGATAGCATGATCCAAGTGTGCAGTATTGGTATTTACATACATGTAGAAGAATAACAATCTACCAATACTATAAAATGATGTTACCATGCGTTTTTAGGCTCCCCATAGAGGCTTGTAGGGGAAGAAAAAAAGAACCAAAAAAGCACAGTTTAAAGAAGCTACTGAACTGTGTCCCCCTGCTGCAGTTTGTTTTTAAAAAGTAAATTAAGCTTTACTCAACCTCCCCAGGTCCAGTAGTCACCGCCTCTGCTCCCGATGCCGGTTTTTGTCTGAAGCTGCTGTTACATTGACAGTACTGCAGCTAATGGATGAGCTCAGTAGCTCGTGCTGTCAACTCTGGCAGTGCCGCTACTGGCAGCGCTGCAGACAATAACAGACACCTGTAGCAGTGACAGAGCCTCTGCGCCCGACCTGGGGAGAGTGAGTAAAGCACACTTTTTTGGGAACAAGCTACAGTTGGAGGGAAAGGATTTTCAGAGAATAAGAGGAAGTTTTCAACAACAAAAATAAATAAATCAGTGGAAAGCATTTACTTCCTAATCAGTCATAACTATTTATGAACCCACCACTGTCTTTTTGCTGTGTGGACTTCCACTTCCACCGCTTCATGGTGGCCAGGTCCCAGGTTCCAGTAAGAGAGCGTTCCTCCACTAACTTCACGGTTCCCAGAGACTGAAGAAGCAGCTAACATAAAGTTAAGAAAAAAAAAAAAATTTAGTATGCGAAGCCCACGCTAACACGGTCATAAATTATCTTGTTTTTTCTAAATTATAATTTATTTTTTTTTTATAAAAATAGTTAAGAAAAACAAATGGTTTGCTTTTTATTCGATTAATAAGCTTTCATTTATTTCTTCAATATCTTTTTTTTTTTACCATGGAATTCCTATGTATTTTAATGCATTCAAGCCTATGCATCTAACAAGTAATATGTTAAAACCGCTTCCATTAGACCCATGGCTATCAGTTAAAACCAATAGTCCAGATTATGGTTTTGAGGGAGATTCCTGCCCTTCTAGCATCACAATGGTGCCTGGATTTCCCCCCTAAACTTTCTTTTAGAATATATATTAAGAGCCTGTTAACTGGAAATGACCCATGCTGCAGACACCTTTTCTGAAGTCATTGTGGTCTGATAAAGCGATGACTATATGAAAGCACGTGAGAACCCGAGGTCAACCTCAGAGGAAAATATTGTGTCTGAAGAGAACGTCCTCCCAGCGATTCATAAAAGCACTAGTAAATCGAAGAAGCCCTTGCGTTATCTGCCTCTAGCAAACTCTAGACTTTTCATTATTATGCCTGCATCTGGGAAAACAACGTGACAAGCAACTGGCCAGCCACTTGTGCCGCTTCCGGGGTAGTTATGGAGCGTTGTCAGATCCAAATAGGCATATCTGTGCTGATGCACTTGAGGAACAAGTATCACTCTATACGGCTTCGTTCACATGCGTATACATAAGCCAAGTGCAATGCTAATGTTAATCAATGAGTCAGGCCGGATCTGCAAGTTTTTCCTCGGCTGTATTCGGACTGACCCACGTTACCCTCAGTGAGACCGGGCGGCCCTGATGAGCGATAACATTACTGAGGTCACCGCTCTTCACAGTCGCCGGGTCTCGGAGAGCAGCGTGAGCCGGGAGTGGCTGCTGCTAAAGCCTATGGAGACTCAGAACGAGGCTCCACAGGCTTTATAAGACAGATTCGGGGAACGTCGTGGGAAGTGCTGGATTATGCCAGACCTGGGTGAAACTTTCTTTTTTAATAAAAAATTAGTGAACAAAGGACAGTGTCTCGTTTTTATTTCCCACTTTTTGTGTTTTTCAGGTTTCCATTCGTGGACTACGTCAGACCTGCATGGGGTTCAATGAACCAGGGAAAGTGTGGGGGGCTGATTTATAAAAAAAAAGTGTTGTTTTTTTACTTTTTATTACCGAGTTAGTAATGCGGGTGTCTGATAGACTCCTCTCTCGATTACTAACACCAGATTTTGATGTCAACAGTGTTTTTTGGACACTTCACAGCTGACGTGAACCCCAAACGCCATTACCCCTATTGCCATCACATTAGGGCAATCAGGAAGAGAGAAGGGAATGTGCCGAAACTGGCGAATCTAATGTGATGCTCCACTTCTGAGGTGGCTGCAGGATGGTGTTTCTAGGCTGGGAAAGGCCCAATAACCAGAGACCTTCCCAGCTTGATAATATCAGCCAACGGCTGTCACCTTTACCTATACTGGTTATCAAAAATAGAGGAGACCCCAAGCCGTTTTTTTCTCATTTATTAGCTTAAACAAGCCTAAAAAAACTTAACAATAAACTCCACTTGAAAGGCACTAAAGGGTGCAATTTTATAATATGTAGGGGTGTGTGAAATTATATATCTGCAGGATATCCATTTATTCTATCCTATTATATATCGAATATCTTTATATCACATATCTATATCTTTATTTCAACTAGCTTTAAGTTACATAAAGTATTATAATATGTAAAAGATTTTCTTAATAATGCGTTGCATATAGATGCTAGAAGAGGAAAAGAAAATCATACACTCGCATAGCACTCACATGACATACGGAATGACATATGCATGACACTCGTCCAACTTTTCGGGATAAACACTGGAGCGATTTTTAATACGCAGATGTGACCGAACCCTTAGGCCGGGTTCACATTGCGTCAATGGCAATGTGCTGACAGCATCCGTTACACAGCGGCACTAATGCTATGTAACGGACGCATTAGCGCACCCATTGACTGCCACTATGTAGCGCAGGTGGAGCATCTGCGCTATTGGTGACGGACCCAGAAACGCAGCAGCCCGCGTCCGAGGGTCCGTCACAGAATGACGGCACATCGCTAACGCATACCGATTATGACATGGGTTAGCGATGTGCCGTCATTCTGTGACGGACCCTCACACGCGGGCTGCAGCGTTTCCGGGTCCATCACCAATAGCGCAGATGCTCCCCCTGCGCTATCGCGATCGCATAACGCGATCTTTAAAAGGCACTAGCGTTGATGTGAACCCTGCCTTAAGGTGATATTCCCATCACATTTACAGGATATCCTTTACTGTGGAAAGTGTGCAGATCAGGAGCCTGGGAACACTGGGTGACAACCGTAGAGCAAGCAGTGACTCAGGTTTTACAAAACCAAAACAGATATAGGTAAGAAACCACTTAAATAAAGAGGATGACCCAAACAGTAACATTTTCTTGTTATATTTCTCAATTATGGGTGGCAGTGGGGGGCTGACCTTTCCCGGAGCCTGCGCACTGCAGGACTTTGCTCTGCCCTCAACAGGGCAGACAGTACGCCTGTGTCGGAGTTGCGGCAGGAAGACAAGAAGAGGACGTCACCCTATGAAGATAGGACGCGCTGGACTGGACCGTGACGCCCATCGGACCGGACCGCAGCGGGACCGCCCCTGGGTGAGTGTAATCTAATCTCTTTTTCTCATCTTTCAGGATACATCGGGGGCTTATCTACAGCATTACAGAATGCATTACAGAATGCTGTAGATAAGCCCCTGATGCTGGTGGGCTTAGCTTATATACGATTTTGGAGATGACAGACTCCCTTTAAATTTTTCAACATCACTGCTTAGGAAATCAAGCATTCATTACACAGTGCCAATAAATACTAATAGGCTGTCTATGTAATGCAGGACAGTGATTTCTGTAGATGATTATCCTGTCTATTAAAGGGCTATGTCCAACTTCATAGACGGGCGTTGTTGGATAGTGCTTGGAAAGACCAGCACTTTTGTAAGTTACTTCTTATTACAATTTGCAGCCATTCTTGAGATATTAACTTTACTTTTCAGCTCATTGACTAGGAGAAAGGCCACCGCTGCTGTATATCTTGCAAGCGATGCTAGCCAGTTTCAAAGCAGCGTTTACAAGCTCAATGGGAAAAAAGCCTGTAAGCACTGCACATGTTATGTTATCTTGCCGCCGCGGTGGTCGGTCTTCCAAGGCAGCAAATTGTAAAAGGAAAAGTGTTAATATCTCAAGAATACCTGAAAAAAAGTAATAGGCAGTAAAATGGATATAGGAATAGCTCCTTATCAGAGTATATGAAAATGTGTTTTATGGTGTGGATCTTTACTGGTGGTGACTAGCAGTTTACAGCTTATGTGGCTCGCTGGGTTCCATCTGTGTAAATATTATAGATCAGTACGAAGTAATATACCATATTATGGCTTCAATTACCATGCAATCAAAGCAGGATTCCCCAACCTGTGAGCCTGCAGATGATGCAACCCAAAAACCCATAGCATGTTTGAACAGCTTGCATCTCTCAGGGCATGCTGGGAGCTGTAGTTTTGAAACAGCTTGACCATAAAAAGCTGGGAAACAAGATTAAAAGGTAGTTAAACCTATGTAGGTTGATGTTCATGCCACTTGTATGACCTAGAAAAACAAGTTTTAATTCTCCTTATGCTACAATTGCAAGTGTCCTATGGGCGGTCCCTTTCAAGTGAAGTATCCTGGGCTTTCTAATTGAATGCGCATTATCCCCTTCCCTCTGCTTTGATGGTTGCAGTGTCTAACCAGGAGTCCGTTACCACTGGTAGCAAAGGAGAGTTATGAAACATTTAGTGCAGAAGAGACCACCTACAGGACCCTTCACATGAAAGGGACCACCCACAGGACCCTTCACATGAAAGGGACCACCCACAAGACCCTTCACATGAAAGGCACCACCCACAGGACCCTTCACATGAAAGGCACCACCCACAGGACCCTTCACATGAAAGGCACCACCCACAGGACCCTTCACATGAAAGGCACCACCCACAGGACCCTTCACATGAAAGGCACCACCCACAGGACCCTTCACATGAAAGGCACCACCCACAGGACCCTTCACATGAAAGGCACCACCCACAGGACCCTTCACATGAAAGGAACCACCCACAGGACCCTTCACATGAAAGGAACCACCCACAGGACCCTTCACATGAAAGGGACCACCCACAGGACACTTCATATGAAAAGGACCACCCATAGGACACTTCATATGAAAAGGACCACCCACAGGACACTTCATATGAAAAAGGACCACCCATAGGACACTTCATATGAAAAGGACCACCCACAGGACACTTACAATTGCAGTAAGGAGGAAATTAAACTTTAATTTCTCATTCTTGCAAGCAGCATGACCATAAAACTAGGTATGCTGTCACCTAGCTAGTGCCATCAGCAGTTTTGAGGAGCCAAAACTCTTTAAAGCATCACTCTACACAAAATAAAACATTGGGTTTGATTTTATCTAAAAGAGAATGTGTTGCTCTTAGTAACCAATCATAGCGCAGGTTATATTTTACCAGAACGGTTTAAGAAATGAAAGCTGAGCTCAGATTGCTTGTTATGGGCATCAAAGACAGTTTTTGTTTTTTTTAAATCGGCCCCATTGTGTTATGCCTGATGCAGGAACCTCAGGGGGCAAAGCATGACTCAGGAAATTCCTTTTTTTATATATATCTTCTTTGAATGTGTGTCATGCACAGCCCCCGAGGACCTACACCAGGCATAATTGTATTAGCTTGGCGTTAGGAGGTTTAGTTCCAGGAAAAATCTGTATAGCCAAGATATTAAGAGGTTTATGGTTAAGGGGGTTGGTCAACTTTGGGGATATTTTTTTCTTGAATTTATTTATTTTGGGCTAAAAATCATTTTAATCATCATATTAACAAATCAAAACCGTTATGACAGCGGATAAGGCTGAAGTTTATTTATGTAACTTGTGCAAAAGAGGAGAAAAAAAACAAACAAAACAACCAACTGAGGCCGGTTTCAAACATTCAACATTCACGGTCCGAGTATGGACAGAGATCTCAGGCCCGGACACTGGTTCCCGGACACTGGTCCCCTGACCTGATCTCAGCAGCATTCTACCGAATACGCCTATGAGGGCGGTACATTCGGCTCAAGAGATGTGTGTAACGGGCTTTAGTCCCTGTACAAGGGCCCTGTGATTTGGGATGTCTTGGTTGGTAAATGTGATGTAGAGCATTTTTTTTCTTTTTATATAAAGCAGTGTCCAGTGGGTGGTCCCTTTCATATGAAGCATCCTGGGTTTTCTGACTTGCTGTGTTCTAACTCCACCATTTACCCAAAAATACAGCAGGGTAGAGGTCTTAAAAATAAACAAAACAAAACAAAAAAACACTGGTGTAAAATGCACCTGATTAAGCAGCGTGTGTGCACCAAAAATATCAAATCTACATACATTTAATGCATTACTTCCTGGAGTAAATTATAATACATTTGTATATAGCCAAATGCAGCCTCGCCCCCTTCTGCCAAGCCTTAATTTTTTACTTTTTGGGCCACAGAGGTGCACAAAATCTAATTAGTTGCAAATTGTGGCATGTACCGTAATTTGTGACTTTCTTTCATCAGAAAACTTCCAAAGTCACATTAAGGGCTCATTCAGTTGAAGCACAAGAAAAAACAGACTGATTATTCTGAACGTACTTTGTTTAGAGTGTGGTCTGAGTGTCATCAGTTTTTTCTTGTACATGAAGGAAAAAAAAAAAAAAAAAAGTTTCTCCACCTTTTCATTTCTGCCTTTCTGGCAGTCCTGGATTTTTTTCATGAACCCATGGAGTTGCCTTGCCAATTTTGATCCAACCCTCGGATCAAAATCGCACGTCTCCATGGATTTTCCACAGACTGCTTTGGGTGCAAAGAAAAAAAAAAGAAAAAAATTCTATAAATATATATATCTCTCATGTTAATGGCCCCATAGCCTATCTATAAATATAATTGTCTAAGGGGTACTTCCGTCTTTCTGTCGGCAACTTCCGTCATGGAAATCCCGCGTCGCTGATTGGTCTCGCCAGCTGCCTGTCATGGCTGCCGCAACCAATCAGCGACGGGCACAGTCCGATTAGTCCCTCCCTACTCCCCTGCAGTCAGCGCCCAGCGCCCGCATACTCCCCTCCAGTCACCGCAAACACGGGGTTAATGCCAGCGGTAACGGACCGCGTTATGGTGCGGGTAATGCACTCCGTTACTGCTGCTATTAACCCTGTGTGTCCCCAACTTTTTACTATTGATGCTGCTATGCGGCATCAATAGTAAAAAGATGTTATGTTAAAAATAATAACAAAAAAACGGCTATTCTCACCTTCCGTCGTCGGACGATGCGCCTGCCGCCATCTTCCTTTCCCAGAGATGCATTGCGAAATTACCCAGAAGACTTTGCGGTCTCGCGAGACCGCTAAGTCTTCTGGGTAATTTTGCAATGCATACTGGGAACGGAAGATGGCGGCAGCCGCGCACGCATCGCCAGAGCTTCCCTAGATCCCGGTGGGTGAGTATATAACTATTTTTTATTTTAATTATTTTTTTGTAACAGGGATATGGTGCCCACACTGCTAAATACTATGAGGGCTGTGCTATATACTGTGTGGGCTGCGTTATATACTACATGGCTGCTAGATACTGCGTGGGCTGTGCTATATACTATGTGGGCAATGTTATATACTACATGGCTGCTATATACTGCGTGGGCTGTGCTACATACTATGTGGGCAATGTTCTATACTGCGTGGCCTGTGCTATATACTGCGTGGCCTGTGCTATATACTGCGTGGCCTGTGCTATATACTGCGTGGCCTGTGCTATATACTGCGTGGCCTGTGCTATATACTGCGTGGCCTGTGCTATATACTGCGTGGCCTGTGCTATATACTGCGTGGCCTGTGCTATATACTGCGTGGCCTGTGCTATATACTGCGTGGCCTGTGCTATATACTGCGTGGCCTGTGCTATATACTGCGTGGCCTGTGCTATATACTGCGTGGCCTGTGCTATATACTGCGTGGCCTGTGCTATATACTGCGTGGCCTGTGCTATATACTGCGTGGCCTGTGCTATATACTGCGTGGCCTGTGCTATATACTGCGTGGCCTGTGCTATATACTGCGTGGCCTGTGCTATATACTGCGTGGCCTGTGCTATATACTGCGTGGCCTGTGCTATATACTGCGTGGCCTGTGCTATATACTGCGTGGCCTGTGCTATATACTGCGTGGCCTGTGCTATATACTGCGTGGCCTGTGCTATATACTGCGTGGCCTGTGCTATATACTGCGTGGCCTGTGCTATATACTGCGTGGCCTGTGCTATATACTGCGTGGCCTGTGCTATATACTGCGTGGCCTGTGCTATATACTGCGTGGCCTGTGCTATATACTGCGTGGCCTGTGCTATATACTGCGTGGCCTGTGCTATATACTGCGTGGCCTGTGCTATATACTATGTGGCTGCTATATACATACATATTGTAGAATACCCGATGCGTTAGAATAGGGCCACCATCTAGTTACAGATAAACACTAATGGCACTCATAAGCGAAAATTGGAGACTAAGAACTCTGTATCAGAGTCAGTCAACGAAAAAGGAGTGTAAAGTTAGACTGGACAGTCTTTTTTGATGCATGCGGCCACCATAGCACAGTGTTGTACTTTACCAAATAGCGGGTGCACTATACACAGAGCAGGCAATGATACTTGGGTACTACAGGTATAAGGAATGGTAAAGATGAGAGGGTGGTGCGTTTATCCTGTGCTGAATATACTCTTAGGAAGGAGATGCCTTGAATTACCTTGATATTTATTGTAGTGGATTTGGAGAGGACGGGGTCTTCATCATCTTCATACAGGTGCTGCATCCTTAAAAGAACACGGCTAAAATCTGCATCACCCCGTGTATTAGCTTGTGGGAAAAAGTGAAAAGGTGGAAATAGTTAAAAAAAAGAAATGAAAAATTATGAAATTAAGCTGTAGATTTTTTATTGGTATCATTTTTGGGTACCTACGCCTTTTTGATCACCTTATATAACATTTTGTTATGAAAACTCTCCCCAGTAGCGATGAGCGAACCTGCTCGGCTAAGGTGTTCTCTTAGCATGCTCAGGTGCTAACCGGATGTCTTCGGCATACTCGAATATTATATTTCGAGTCCCGACGGCTGCATGTTTCGCGTGTGTTAGACAGCGACAACATATGCAAGGATTCCCGATTTGATGGGCATTCCCTGCATGTATTGCGGCGGCTGTCTAACACCCACGAAAAATGCAGCCGCAGGGTCTTTAACATATATTTTTCGAGCACGCTGAAGTCACTCGGTTAGCACATGAGCATGCTCCGATAACACCTTATCCCAGCACGTACGCTCATCACTACTCCCCAGTAATTATATATTTTTTTTCACATAAAATCCCCATTACATATATTTGCTGCATTATTTTAGATTTACTTTAAGTGGGAAAAGGGGAGTAAATTAAACTTTTATAAGTATATATTCTTTACATGTATTAAGAATTAAATTTAAAAAAAAAAAAAAAACTAAACTAAATTTTACATTTTTTTTTTTTTTAAACTGGCAGAGCACCTCACTCAAACTTTCTTACCACTTAGATGCACAGTTGCTATTGTCTGCAGCAGCTAACGTGTTAAACTGCAGCAAGCGGAGCTAGCTCCAATCGCTGCAGTTTCAGGATCTGCAGTGTAAAGAGTGGGCTCATATACTCCCTGAGCGTTTAAGATGCATATTTTAAGTTATATGGTCACAAAGGGGGTTAATCCTCTGCTGTAGAATTTCAGCAGTGTGAGCTTAAAGGGGTTTTACACTTTCGGAAAAACCCTGTCTCCTTGTCTGCAGTTTAAAAACAAAACCAAACAACTTTGCTTTATTCACTCACCCTGGGCTTAGCGAAGAATCTCGGCTGCTGCTCATGGTGTCTGTCATTGCCTGCAGCGCTGACGACAGCGCTGCAGCCAATCAGTGAGCTCAACGGTTTTGCCCAAGATGACAGCACAAGCCACTACACCAACTGATTGGCTGCAGCACTGTCAACATGACATCAGCGCTGCAGACAATAACAGACAAAGGCCAAGACTCTGGGATTGTGAAAAAAGCTCAGGGTTTTTTTTGTTTGTTTGTTTTTTTTAATTTAAAGACAAACTGCAGCCAAGGTTTGCCAACCGTCCAGAAATTTCTGGACAGTCTATATCCAAGGGGTAACATTTCTCCTTGCAGAGAGTGACATGTCAATACTGGCATGCCAAGGTCAGGAGACTTTTAAGCCTTGCAATGCTCTTCTGGGAAATGAAGTATGCAAATTGTCTCTTCAGAGAGTAAGAGGACTGGAACTCTAGCGCCACCTATTGGAAGTAACAACCCTAAAAGTCAATATCGACCCTTTAACGAGCCTGGTCACATGACTTAGGATAAAAACCAAACCAGAATCTGAATTTGCGGACACAGGCACCTTACCGGGGTAACGTTTCTGTTTGCAGAGAGTGACATGTCAAGCCTGGCATGCCAAGGTGAGAAGACTATTAAGTCTTGCAATGGACGGTCCATAAAAATAAAGTACTTTTTATCCCTGTCCATAAAAAAAAAAAAATGATGTGTGTGATTTTTTTGAAGCTTGAGAGACTTGTACAGATTAATATGACTGCATTTATTACCCACTTTCAGTTCACAGGAAATGCAGCGGAGGTCTTCATATAGGATTTATGGTATGTAGACATATCACTTACAATCTTGTTGATTTATTATGGTCAAAACTCGAAAATCCCTTTCAAGTCATTGGTGGTGAAGACAATATATGGTCATAAATAGGTTAATAAAAGGTGCTAATAATACAGGAGGTCTTCCATTCCGAACCCCCCTTTTAGGTAAATGTGAGAGTCACGGCTCTTGAGGTTTGGACGACTGCATAGGAGGAAATGGATGGTGTAAACTTTAATAAGAATGGTCCCCTACCTTTATGTAGGGTGCACATGTGCTCCGTGTGGTTTGAAGAATATTTCCATCCAGGAATACTTAGGATCTGAAGGTGAATATTAGGGGGCAAAGTAACTGGAACATCAGCCTCCATGCGATTTTCAGTTTCTCTGTGCCCTGACCATCAATAATGATTAGAGGAAAGTAAGTTATGACTTTATAATAATATATATATAAAAAAATCTAGATAAATGAGTTAGATTTACATATTGGCACAACATAAACACATTTTTTCACCAGTGTCGTCAGGACCTCCAAGTCTAAATTTAAGAATCCTGATAGTCTTTGCTTCTCAGACCTTGTAGATTTTGTATGTCTACTTCCCATCGTGATTAGACAGCTTTTCAGAAAAATGATTGGGTGACACAAAAGATGAAAAAAAAAATAAAATAAATAAAATTACCTTTTGATGGACTTAACATCACCAATGGTTTATGCTCCAAACACAACCCCAGTCTCTGGTACAAAGAATTGGTGACCTCTTTGGATCCCACCATGAGCCAGATGGTGGGCCTGACTGTAGATGTATCATCCAGTGTAAGGTTGTAGTTCAGATCCCATTCCATGTTGTTCCACAGTCTTCTATGCAACATAATCTAAACACAAAGAAAAGATAAAACTGCTCATCTTCTCCAGTGTGTCCAGTTTGTGTTCTTATTTTTTCCCACTGCTCCCCTTAGTATTCCATTTTTTGTTTGCTGTTTTTTTTGTGTTTTTTTTTTATAGCCAAAGACGCTACTCTTTACACAATGCAAATTTTTGTGGTTTTTACAAGTAAGAGGTGCTTAAAAGGTTAACTGTGCAGAGTGGCCCAATGATACGTACACAGTAAATACAGCTACTCCCACTTGGAAGATGCCCCAAAATTAGAACCCATATCTCTGAAACCTTAATGTCGAATTTACAAAATTAAAACAAAAAAAAGCAGTATTCAGAGAAGCAGGAGGAATAAAATAAGAGCAAAACCTGACTACTTCCTGACTACTTTCCTACATCTCATAGATCTTCCATACCTGACCTATCTATCGCAATTAACGACATCACGCTTTCCCCCATACCGGAAGTCCGCTGCCTCAGAGTAACCCTCGACTCTGCCCTGTCCTTCAAACCGCACATCCAAGCTCTTTCCATCTCCTGTTGCCTCCAGCTCAAAAATATCTCCAGAATCCGTCCTTTTCTCAACCATCACTCTACTAAAATGCTTGTGCATGCCCTCATCATCTCCCGCCTTGACTACTGCAACATCCTTTTCTGTGGCCTCCCTGCTAACACCCTTGCATCTCTCCAGTCCATCAACTCTGCTGCCCGACTAATCCATCTCTCTCCTCGCTACTCCTCTGCTTCCTCCCTCTGTAAATCTCTTCACTGGCTCCCATTCCCTCAGCGTATCCAGTTCAAATGACTAATACTGACCTACAAAGCCATCCATAACCTGTCTCCTCCATATATCTCTGAACAAATATCCCAATATCTTCCCTCAAGTAATCTCCAGTACTCCCAAGACTTCCTTCTCTCCTCCACACTTACTTGCTCCTCACCCAACCGTCTAAGACTTCTCCAGAATATCCCCCATCCTCTGGAATTCTTTGCCCCAACACATCCAACTATCAACCACATTCGGATCCTTCAGACGGAACCTGAAAACCCACCTCTTCAGGAAAGCCTACAGCCTGCACTGACCCCGCTGCCCCTCCTCACCACTACCGAAGCTACCGCCTCACTAACACCGGAGCTGCTGCAACCCCCAACCTACTGTCTCCTTCCCCATAATCCTGTAGAATGTAAGCCCGCAAGGGCAGGGTCCTCGACCCTCTGTATCAGTCTGTAATTGTTAGTTTGCTTACTGTAAGCGATAACTGTAATTTGTATGTAACCCCTTCTCATGTACAGCACCATGAAATCAATGGTGCTATATAAATAGATAATAATAATAATACTTTTGACCTGGTGACAGGTCCTCTAAGCTTTTTTTTTTTAATCATACCTCCACTTGACCTTTATTTTGACTGGAGACTCCATGTGACCGTTCAGCTAGGAGGACGAGTCTGGTCTTCTCATCTTCAATATATGCTGTACGGACCATTGGGTAATAGTTCTAAAAAATAAATAAAAAAAACTTTAAATAGGTTGTGATGTACCTGAAATAACTTTGTCGATCCATCCTGCATTTCAGCATAGTCAGTGAAGAGACATTGATAAGGAACGTTGCTACATCGAGTGCTGGTTGTGTCCTCCATCGTACCCTTGCCACTGTATTACTATCGTATATCTTGAACTCTCTTGCTTGCATCTGGAAGGCATTGTCATCAGTATAAATCCTCTTATTGGTCTGGAGATTGGTCTGTATTCGGATTATGGCTTCACGATTGCGTTCCAAGGGGCCAACTCTGTATTGCTGCTCTATGGGCCGGCACGCCAGTGTATTGTCATAGCCATCGGGGACATGGTAGAGTCTGGAGAATATGGCATAGGTGTAATTCTGCTGGTTCACATCTCTGTAGGGGGAATATTAAAACACTAGTTATATGCACGATCTGTTCAGTAACGATCATGGGCCTAGTGTTAAAGCGTTGCGGCTGCCAAGTTGCCCGTGGAGGTAGGAGGCCCATCCTATTTAATGTAGGGTAAAGACCTCCATACAAATTAGCCCTAAATCAGCTAAACCCGCCGATATCTGTTCTGCCGACATTCTAATATGGGGGATTCCCAACTCTCCCAAAAAGATGATGTCGGGGGAGATGAGGATATGGCACGTCTGACTCCGAACTGCCGATACTTTTATTGTCTAAGATCAGCCAAGGACGTCTGACAGTGGAAACCACAGAAGATACATTAGCACTTGGCAAAGCCTACGCTCCTCTGCATGGGAGAGTCAGGCGTGATAACTGGTGATCAAACCATCGCTTGGCAACTACGTGAAGAATCTGCATTGTTATCAAGAGTGGGAAACTGATCCATGGGTCATAGAAAGAGAGCGGTGGGAAGAGAAACACAGTCGTTCTGTCAAGGATGACAAAACCTGGCCATAAAAATCTATGTGCTTCCTTAGAATTACCCTTGGCATAAGATTTCTGAAAATGAATGATAACCCCAACCAGCTTTGGAAAAAAAAAATAATTGAAGTTTGCATTTAATGCTATTAAGTTTGGCGAACAAATAAAAATGCTTTTTTTTTTTTTTTTTTTTTTTTTATATATACAAATCCTGTTTAATACATAGATGAAAAATAATGGTGCCTCCATCTACCCATCTGTCAAGAGCGTTTACCTGTAAAAATACTGGCGCACTTCTGTCACTAGTTTCCCTGTCACAATCTCCAGTCCCACGGACTTTGATGCAGGAACCGCATTTCCATTAGAGTAAAACATGTAGTTATCAGATATTGGCCCAGCACCAGTATCCCCATTCGCATGGTATTCCAAAAATTCCTGGGTGATCTGAACGGTGTCATTTCTCTCCCTGCAATTAATAATAATACATATTAATTAATTAATACAGAGTGATTCAAAAGTTAGGAGCAACCTGATCATCTGCAAGACACATAAACCCTATGATAATATATATATATATATATATATATATATATATATATATATATATATATATATATATATATATATATATATATATAATGTATCTTATTTTTTTTTCAAGATGGCAGTGGGACATCACCATAAATAGGAGATCGATCAAAAATTAGGTGTCTAAGACTCCATTCACAAAGCTTTATAAGAGATGTCTGGCCTTAGGCTACAAGTCTGCAGTCATCCTATGTGACTGCAGACCTGTGAATCCACACAGCACATGCTGCGAGCAATCAGGATTCCCCGATGCGATTTGAATACATGAATGTGCGTGGCCTCTCTCAATAAAACTGAACGGAACAAAACCAGAAAAGTCTAGTTAAAATGTGGCCGGAAGTATACATTAGCGGAAGTCACACGATTGTCCAGTATAGAAGAACCATTGATGGACTTAAAGTCTTCCTTCAATCTTAATAACTATGTAACTATGTAATTTTCATAAAGCCTACTAGGAAATTGTCAATTAATACAGAGAGTCATCTGTTCAGGGAGTAATCGGTTCAGGATCCTCATCTACTGCCCAGCATCACAAACACCAACCACCAATTTCTACAAGTACTATGTAATTCTTCCCTTCGCCTGTAGTGGCGCTGCAGGGAAAACTAAACACATTTTTAGGTTGGAGCTGGTAGACTTGCTTGAAAGCCATTTGACCAATCAAGAGTCAGTCTTTTTACATTTTTCACAACCTCCTTAAAATTAGGAATATATATAAAACATCTCACCTATCTGTTATGCTCACAAGTAAGTTAGTGTCCAGGTCTATCCATAGAGTGTAGCAGTCGTTGGACACCGGCATTATCCTCTTTTTGGAGTTTTTAGGTTTACCCGATAACTTTCTAGAAAATTTCCCCTGTCGTACCACATTCATGGTTTCCTTCCTGGGCTCAGTATTCTCCATCTTTATAGAATACTGCCTGTAGCCAAGACCCGGCAGGACAACAAGTATATACAAGTCAAAGGCATGTCCGGGATCACTGGAGTTCTGTATCTAGAATTAAAAGAAGAAGCCAAATGGAAGGAATGTAAAAAAAAAATGAGCAGCGATAAAGGAGAAAAGTATTTCAGGATCATTTCCACCATGCATTAGCTACAGACACAAACATTAGAAATGGCCGTCATTTGTGATATAATAGAGAACGTAAGTAGTTCTTACAGATCAGGATGCAAACTATGTCCTATGAGGAACGGTTAAAGGATCTATAAAACTGCAGAAATTTGCATCACCTAATGATGATAGTGAACAAGCCACAACCCCAACAGGTTAATTAAAGGAAACCTGTCACCACTTTTCTGTCCTACCAGCTAAAAATATCATTTTATTCAGTGTCAGCTATGCATTCCCTAAATACTTATGTAACCCCTGACTCCCCATGTATCACCCATAAAAACCTTTTATTTTTCTCCCGCGATATATGCTAATAGGGTCCGTCCAGTTCGATGGGCATGGCTTCGGTTCACTCACTCCACCCCTCTACTAGGCTGCTGCACGCAGTCCTTGACCTGGATGACGCAGATGGTTGAGATAAGAATAAGGGAACTAGCATGTGAATAGTTAACATAGGAGGAGCCACTGTGGGATAAGTTAGAGAACTTCCTGTTTTTAGCTCAGTGTAGCCTGGGAGCTGAACAACCAGGGGTGAACCTACCCACACTGCTGCCTGAGGCGAACTTCAAAACAGCGCCCCCCCAAACACATATTCAGTACAGCCCCCCTATAGGGCTCCCATCTCATATACAGTCACCCCATACATTACATGAGTGATACCTATTGTACATTCTACAATAGGTCATAAATCAGACAGTATAGTCCTCCATACAGTATTCTGGGCACCACAGTGCTCCATACAGAGTAATGAGCCCCATATATTGCTCCATACAGTATTGTGGGCACCGCACAGCGCCCCATACAGAATAACATGCCCCATATATTGCTCTATACAGTATAATGAGCCCCATACAGTATGAGCCCCACATGATGCTCCATACAATATAATGGCCACACAGTGCCCCATACTGTATAATGGCCACACAGTGCCCCATACTGTATAATGACCACACAGTGCCCCATACTGTATAATTATCACACATAATGCTCCATACTGTATAATGGCCACATGATGCTCCATACTGTATAATGGTCACACATGATGCGCCATACAGTATAATTGGCACACATGATGCTCCATACAGTATAATGGGCACACATGATGCTCCATACAGTATAATGGGCACACATGATGCTCCATACAGTATAATGGGCACACATGATGCGCCATACTGTATAATGGTTCCACATGATGCTCCATACTGTATAATGGCCACACATAGTTACTCCTACACACACGGCTGCGCTCCCCTACACCTTGCACTCATGGCTCCACTCCTTACTCACGCAGCTCCGCTCCATACACCTCGCACACACCCAGCTCTGCTCCATACACCTCATACACACCCGGCTCCGCTCCGTACACCTCATACACATTTAAAAAGGAACACGACAAAAGTCAGCATAATACAGATATCCCCAGAAAAAAACGAATACAATAAAGAAAAATATGGCTATGCTAATAAACGTGAGGACTAAATGAACGAACTAGTCGCTAATTATATTAACAAAGAGGAGTGGGTCAGAGACCCAAAATTCACAAATACCAATATATAAAAATAGTCTTTATTAGAAAACATTTATTAAAATGAAAACAGGTAGGGGCATGGCGCCGCATGGCGCACAAAACACACCGCACAGTCATGTATAGTTACCAAGGGCGCACGGAACCGAGAAACCAAACATCCATAATCAAACTACAATTCAGCAGAGAACCATATATTCCCCGTAATGGGTAAGTTAGCATGTAATGTATAGTATAACATGCTACAAAATGGATGCACTATCTCAATGTAAATACCATAATATATAAGGAGTGCTCATTACCTCTAAATAGGATGCAAGACTTCCAGGGTCCGTGCACCCACCCCGAAGCGCGTTTCGGTAACACACCTTCCTCAGGGGGCACCGTAGCATTTTATACTATACATTACATGTTCACTTACCCATTACGGGGAATATATGGTTCTCTGCTGAATTGTAGTTTGATTATGGATGTTTGGTTTCTCGGTTCCGTGCGCCCTTGGTAACTATACATGACTGTGCGGTGTGTTTTGTGCGCCATGCGGCGCCATGCCCCTACCTGTTTTCATTTTAATAAATGTTTTCTAATAAAGACTATTTTTATATATTGGTATTTGTGAATTTTGGGTCGTTTTTGGGTCTCTGACCCACTCCTCTTTACACATGCAGCTCTGCTCCGTACACTGAATACACACCTGGCTCCGCTCCATATACCTCATACACATGCAGCTCAGCTCCGTACACCTCATACACATGCAGCTCTGCTCCGTATACTGAATACACACCTGGCTCCGCTCCATACACCTCATACACATGCAGCTCTGCTCCGTACACCTCATACACACCCGGCTCCGCTCCGTACACCTCATACACATGCAGCTCTGCTCCGTACACTTCATACACACCTGGCTCTGCTCCGTCCACCTCATACGCACCCGGCTCTGCTCCATACACCTCATACACACACGGCTCTGCTCCGTACACCTCATACACACCCGGCTCTGCTCCATACACCTCATACACATGCAGCTCTGCTCCGTACACCTCATACACACATGGCTCCGCTCCATACACCTAGCACACACACACTTACCATGGCAACCAGCACAGCAGAGTCCTGCAATCCATGGAGGTCCCGATCATGTGACCTGACTCCTCCCCTCCTGTGACCTCATCACAGGTCCTGTTTGCACAGAGCAGCCAAGGTGCAGGGATGACCGGCTGGTGGGTTGTGAGCAGGGGCGCGCTAGTGACTGACTGCAAGTGTCAGTGATTATGGAGAGTCGGCACCAGGTGTTCTGACCGCCGCTCTGCCACCCCTGTCTTTCAGTGACGACTGCCGCCTGAAGCAAAGGGCTCAACTTGCCCCATGATAGCGGCACCCTTGTGAACAACTAAGGAGGGCCAGAGTGCCCGGACCGTCCAGACGGGCTTAATGCCCAGGACAACACAGTGGCCACGTAACGCTGCCAAGGGAGAAGCCCAGATATACAGGACCAGCAGCAGTGACAGCGTTTAGTGAGAATTGGAGCTGCAGGAAAAGTCCACAGCAGCAGGCTACAGCAGTGTAGGAACAGAGGCTGAAGGAAAGCGGTCCGGGAAGAGTGCTGGGAGCACATTGTCCAATCTTTCACTTTAGGCCTTTTTGTGATCATTTCATCTTCAACTTGACTAGGGGTGTCAAAACTTTTACATGCCACTGTAAATAATGAAGACTAGGGCCTCTTAGTGGCACAAGCTACATACCTAGGTAACCGGAGACTATGGGACTGCAGAGTGGCCGATAATGTAGACAACATTGTACACTGTAGAATTAAAAATTCCTCCATTCTTGAGAACAAACAGGATTTTTAATAAATAGTAAATTGCAAAGTTGCTTGTTTCTGCAAGCACTTAGGCCGGTTTCACATTAGCGTTTGGAGGAGCTGCGGAGGGCTGCGAACTTCCTCCGTGAAGCCCCGCTGTTATGGTCTGGTGATTAAGGAGCGACATGCGACTAGCTCTGGGCAGGTGGTAACTATACCGACCGCAGTTCCTGATCTTAACACAGACACAAGCAGTAGCCGTGGGATGTTCCTGTCACTCCCTGGACACCTCGTCACAGCCGGAGATCTAGCTACCCCTAAAGGTAGAAGCAGGAAAGCTATCTTGCCTCAGAGAAAATCCCCAAAGGATAGGACAGCCCCCCACAAATATTGACTGTGAGAGGAGAAGGAAATGACATACGTAGTATGAAACAAGATTTAGCAAAGGAGGCCACTACTAGCTAGAAATAATTAGTACAGGACAGAACACTGTGCGGTCAGTAATAAAAACTAGAAAAAGTCCACCGCAGAGAAATGCAAAAATCTCCACACCTGACTAAAGGTGTGGAGGGCAAACTCTGCTGCCCAGAGCTTCCAGCTTAGGCTACGTTCACATTTGCGGCCAGCGCCGCAGCGTCGGGCGCCGCATGCGTCATGCGCCCCTATATTTAACATGGGGGCGCATGGACATGCGGCGCACTTGCGTTTTGCGCCGCATGCGTCGCTGCGGCGCCCGCGTCGGGGCGCAGAGGACGCAGCAAGTTGCATTTTTGCTGCGTCCAAATTCAATGAAAAAAACGACGCATGCGGCGCAAAACGCAGCGTTGTGCATGCGTTTTGCTGCGTTTTTGTTTGCGTTGTGCGCTGCGGCGCCGACGCTGCGGCGCACAACGCAAATGTGAACGTAGCCTTAGCTGACTAGATACATACTGATAAGCTGGACAAATGAGCAAAACATAGAAAGTGCTAAACAACAAAGTCCACAACAAATGAACTGCAAAAAGACAAGCAAGGACTTAGCTTTGCTGAAATGGTCAGAGTGACAGGGAAATCCTCAGAGAGCCATGACTCCAAGCTCAACAATTGACAACTGGCATTGAATTAGGGAAAAGGCCAGACTAATATAGCAGAGCCAGAAAGACGATCAGTGAAAACAGCTGCTGATGCTAAATCCAAGAAGCAGCGATACCACTCAAAACCACAGGAGGGAGCCCAAGAGCAGAACTCACAAAAAAGCTACTTATAACCACCGGAGGGAGCCCAAGAGCGGAATTCACAACACCCCGCCCTCGGCCGCACCTCCGCCGCTAGCTCTGCCTAGTTCTGCATGCGGCCTGCGTACCTATCTTTAACATTAGGTACGCAGGTCGTGCTGCTGTATGCGGATGCTTCTGCATGCGTCGTTTTGACGATGCGGCGACCAGCGTAGGACGCAGCTTGTAGCAATTTCTTTTTTTCTCCGCATCGTCAAAACGAACCATGCGGAAGCATCCGTATACAGAGGCACGACCTGCGTACCTAATGTTAAAGATAGGTACGCAGGTCACATGCATGCTGCATGCAGAAGTAGGTGGAGCTAGCGGCGGAGGTGCGGCCGAGGGCGGGGCTTCACGGAGGAAGTCCGCAGCTCCTCCAAACGCTAGTGTGAAACTAGCCTTAGTAATTTTAAACCACATTAGAACTTTAGACAACCTTTAAATCCAACTTTTTAAACATTTAATCTATTATAATTTGATGCATTTAATAAGTTATGCAGTTTTTATTCTGAAATCCGCTAATAGACCCCATTTAAAAGACATTGAAAACAAGTTTTGAACACGTACCAAATACAGATATGACTTTTTTTTTTAGACACTGCATGTATGAACATAACTAAAAGAGCAATAGTGACTACTATGGCCATCAATAGATTTATTACACCCCTGCCCCCACAAAGGAAAAACTACAATTATTTCAGAATGAACATTTCTACTGAAACACCAGCAGATCTGTAGGCAGGGAGCTGTGGACTGTCAGCCCTAAATGCAGAAGTGTGGCAGTCACAAAAGGAAGTGGATTCATGTGGTAGGAAGGTGGAGGTCATCCCTGACATGATCGGGCCAGTGTACCATCTGTGACGAATCCAGAATAACCCATACTAATAATGGCGTTAACAGAGATTCATAAAGACATGGGGATTCCAGCATAAACGTGGTTATTCAGGATTTAGATACTAATGTCACCATCAAATCAGTAGAGGCCCAACAACCAGCAGTCCCACCGCTCAGTTATTTGCAGAGTCAGGACACCATAGCTCCGTATACTGGATGTTCTCGGGTAATGCAGGTTACCTCTCATTACAATGAATGTGGAGGCGTGAGCTGTGGTGTCCCTGCTCCATACACTGGGTAATTCTGGCAGTCACAGGATTTGCAAACAGCTGATCGGTGAAGGTCTGATACTTTGCATCTCAAGGGTAGATCATTAATATTTAAGTACTGGACAAGCCTTAAAAAGGAAACTTTGATCATAAATGCAGTTTCGATGTACAGTCTGGAACCCCTAAAAACAGCAGTCTGGATGTGTAGTCTGGAGCCCCCAATACACACATGGTCAAAACTGCTGGTACCCCTCGTTTAATGACAGAAAAACCCACAATGGTCACAGAAATAACTTGAATCTGACAAAAGTAATAATACAGTGCCTTGCAAAAGTATTCGGCTCCCTGGAACTTTTCAACCTTTTCCCACATATCATGCTTCAAACATATAGATACAAAATGTAAATTTTTGTTGAAGAATCAACAAGTGGAACACAATTGTGAAGTTGAACGAAATTTATTGGTTATTTTAAATTTTTGTGGAAATTCAAAAACTGAAAAGTGGGGCATGCAATATTATTCGACCCCTTTACTTTCAGTGCAGCAAACTTCCTCCAGAAGTTCATTGTGGATCTCTGAATGATCCAATGTTGTCCTAAATGCCTAATGATGATAATTATAATCCACCTGTGTGTAATCAAGTCTCCGTATAAATGCACCTGTTCTGTGATAGTCTCACGGTTCTGTTTGCAGCACAGAGAGCATCATGAAGACCAAGGAACACAACAGGCAGGTCCGTGATACTGTTGATTTCCAAAACTTTAAACATCCCAAGGAGCACTGTGCAAGCGATCATATTGAAATGGAAGGAGAATCATACCACTGCAAATCTACCAAGACCCGGCCGTCCCTCTAAACTTTCATCTCAAACAAGGAGAAGACTGATCAGAGATGCAGCCAAGAGGCCCATGATCACTCTGGATGATCTGCAGAGATCTACAGCTGAGGTGGGACAGTCTGTCCATAGGACAACAATCAGTCGTACACTGCACAAATCTGGCCTTTATGGAAGAGAGGCTAGAAGAAAACCATTTCTCAAAGATATCCATAAAAAGTGTAATTTAAAGTTTGCAACAAGCCACCTGGGAGACACACCAAACATGTGGAAGAAGGTGCTCTGGTCAGATGAAACCAAAATCGAACTTTTTGGCAACAATGCCAAGCGATATGTTTGGCATAAAGGCAACACAGCTCATCACCCTGACCACACCATCCCCCCTGTCAAACATGGTGGTGGCAGCATCATGGTTTGGGCCTGCTTTTCTTCAGCAGTTACAGCGAAGATGGTTAATACTGATTGGAAGATAGATGGAGCCAAATACAGGACCATTCTTGAAGAAAACTTGGAGTCTGCAAAAGACTTGAAACTGGGACAATGATTCCAAACAAAGCAAAATCTAATTTTCAGTTTTTGAATTTCCACAAAAATTTAAAATAACCAATAAAATTTCCTTCAACTTCACAATTGTGTTCCACTTGTTGTTGATTCTTTACCAAAAAATTACATTTGGTATCTTTGTGCTTGAAGCATGATATGTGGGAAAAGGTTTAAAGGTACCTACATACTCACCTTCGCGTCCCCCTGTGCTTTCACTTTACGGCCGGCGCTCAGTCAGTGCAGGAAGCGGACGGCGGGGGACGCGCAGGTGAGTATGTACTGTTTGTTATTTTACATTTTACAATGGTAACCAGGGTAAACATCGGGTTACTAAGCGCAGCCCTGCATGCGCGGTCGGAAAAAGCGGACCGTCATGAGCAAAAAACGTTACATGTAACGTTTTTTTCTCCCGACGGTCCGCTACCGACGTTTGGCAATGCGTCGCAAATGCGTCGCTAATGTTAGTCTATGACGAAAAAACGTATCCAGCAAGAACTTTTGCTGGATGCGTATTTTCGGCAAAACGACGCATTTGCGACGTATTGCAGTTAACGCTAGTGTGAAAGTAGCCTTAGGCCCCATACACACGTTCAGGAATTGATGCAGAAAATTCCTGTGAAAGTCCTGACATTTCTGCCGGATTTCCGCATGAAAACCGCATGCGTTTTTTAGCGCGTTTTTGACGCGGTTTTTCCCAAACATTTCCCAATGCATTAGACAGTGGGAAAACCGCGAAAAACCGCAAAATTAATGAGCATGTCCGGTTTTTTACCGCAATGCGTTTTTCATGCGGAAAAACGCACATCATGTGCACAGAAATTGCGGATTTCATTAAAAATGATAGGATGCTTAATGTATGCAGATTATTTGCGGTTTTATAGCGTTTTTATAGCGCAAAAACGCTAAAAAACCGCAAATAATCTGCACTGTGTGAACATAGCCTTACAATTTTAAAATTGTGCATGTGCTGGGGTGTAACCAGTTAGCCATCTACTACTATATTTTATGATAGAATACTCCACATGCACACGGGTTCTCCTTTTGTGATTGCCATCAACAACTTCCTCCAACCATCCCTGCAGTAGCAGCCTGGAGCGCCCCCTATAGGAGCAGCCTGGAGGTGTAGTTCCCAGTATAGGAGCAGCCTGGAGGTGTAGTTCCCAGTATAGGCGCAGCCTGGAGGTGTGTAGTTCCCAGTATGGGAGCAGCCTGGAGGTGTGTAGTTCCCAGTATGGGAGCAGCCTGGAGCTGTGTAGTTCCCAGTATAGGAGCAGCCTGGAAGTGTGTAGTTCCCAGTATGGGAGCAGCCTGGAGGTGTGTAGTTCCCAGTATGGGAGCAGCCTGGAGCTGTGTAGTTCCCAGTATAGGAGCAGCCTGGAAGTGTGTAGTTCCCAGTATAGGAGCAGCCTGGAGGTGTGTAGTTCCCAGTATAGGAGCAGCCTGGAGGTGTGTAGTTCCCAGTATAGGAGCAGCCTGGAGGTGTGTAGTTCCCAGTATAGGAGCAGCCTGGAGGTGTGTAGTTCCCAGTATAGGAGCAGCCTGGAGGTGTGTAGTTCCCAGTATAGGAGCAGCCTGGAGGTGTGTAGTTCCCAGTATAATAGCAGCCTGGAGCGCCCCCTATAGGAGCAGTCTGGAGGTGTAGTTCCCAGTATAGGAGCAGCCTGGAGCACCCCCTATAGGACCAGCCTGGAGGCGTAGTTCCCAGTATAGGAGCAGCCTGGAGCGCCCCCTATAGGAGCAGCCTGGAGGCGTAGTTCCCAGTATAGAAGCAGCCTGGAGGTGGAGTTCCCAGTATAGGAGCAGCCTGGAGGTGTGTAGTTCCCAGTATAATAGCAGCCTGGAGCGCCCCCCTATAGGAGCAGTCTGGAGGTGTAGTTCCCAGTATAGGAGCAGCCTGGAGCACCCCCTATAGGACCAGCCTGGAGGCGTAGTTCCCAGTATAGGAGCAGCCTGGAGCGCCCCCTATAGGAGCAGCCTGGAGGCGTAGTTCCCAGTATAGAAGCAGCCTGGAGGCGTAGTTCCCAGTATAGGAGCAGCCTGGAGCGCCCCCTATAGGAGCAGCCTGGAGGTGTAGTTACCAGTATAGGAGCAGCCTGGAGCGCCCTCTATAGGAGCAGCCTGGAGGCGTAGTTCCCAGTATAGGAGCAGCCTGGAGCGCAACCTATAGGAGCAGCCTGGAGGTGTAGTTCCCAGTATAGGAGCAGCTTGGAGGTGTAGTTCCCAGTATGGGAGCAGCTTGGAGCGCCCCCTATAGGAGCAGCCTGGAGGCGTAGTTCCCAGTATAGGAGCAGCCTAGAACGCCCCCTATAGGAGCAGCCTGCAGGTGTAGTTCCCAGTATAGGAGCAGCCTGGAGGTGTAGTTCCCAGTATAGGAGCAGCTTGGAGCGCCCCCTATAGGAGCAGCCTGGAGGCGTAGTTCCCAGTATAGGAGCAGCCTGGAGCGCCCCCTATAGGAGCAGCCTGGAGGCGTAGTTCCCAGTACAGGAGCAGCCTGGAAAGCCCCCTATAGGAGCAGCTTGCAGGTGTAGTTCCCAGTATAGGAGCAGCCTCGAGGTGTAGTTCCCAGTATAGGAGCAGCCTGGAGCGCCCCTATAGGAGCAGCCTGCAGGTGTAGTTCCCAGCATTAGAGCAGCCTGGAGCGCCCCCTATAGGAGCAGCCTGGAGGCGTAGATCCCAGTATAGGAGCAGCCTGGAGCGCCCCCTATAGGAGCAGCCTGGAGCGCCCCCTATAGGAGCAGCCTGGAGGCGTAGTTCCCAGTATAGGAGCAGCTTGGAGCGCCCCCTATAGGAGCAGCCTGGAGGCGTAGTTCCCAGTATAGGAGCAGCCTGGAGCGCAACCTATAGGAGCAGCCTGGAGGCGTAGTTCCCAGTATAGGAGAAGCCTGGAGCGCAACCTATAGGAGCAGCCTGGAGGCGTAGTTCCCAGTATAGGAGCAGCTTGGAGCGCCCCCTATAGGAGCAGCCTGGAGGCGTAGTTCCCAGTATAGGAGCAGCTTGGAGCGCCCCCTATAGGAGCAGCCTGGAGGTGTAGTTCCCAGTATAGGAGCAGCCTAGAGCGCCCCCTATAGGAGCAGCCTGGAGGCGTAGTTCCCAGTATAGGAGAAGCCTGGAGCGCATCCTATAGGAGCAGCCTGGAGGCGTAGTTCCCAGTATAGGAGCAGCTTGGAGCGCCCCCTATAGGAGCAGCCTGGAGGTGTAGTTCCCAGTATAGGAGCAGCCTAGAGCGCCCCCTATAGGAGCAGCCTGGAGGCGTAGTTCCCAGTATAGGAGCAGCTTGGAGCGCCCCCTATAGGAGCAGCCTGGAGGCGTAGTTCCCAGTATAGGAGCAGCCTGCAGGTGTAGTTCCCAGTATAAGAGCAGTCCGGCTGTTACATATCTAATTACTCTGTATATGAAGGATCCGTACCTGTGCTGGCACAATTTGGCCAAGCTCATCATACACTTCAGAGACCGAGGTATTGAGTGCCATGCTAATATACGTGGTGACATTCCATGCCACTGGGTTATACACAGTAATATATATGAGACCTGTAGGACACAAAAGAACATATTTTATAAATTCTATTTTTTTCTGCATTTTTTACATTTTTTCCTAAAAGGCAACGGAGTGAATATTGTATGTCTTCATCATTCTCCAGATACTTTGCATCAGATAGTACCAGACAAGCAGTATATACACACTATATACGGATTCTGCCTACATGACATGAGCATGAAGACTTCCATCACTGTAGGACAAGGCCTTGTCCTCTCGCTACAACTCATCTGTCATGTAGCAGCATTGCTAAAATAAATTTGTATACAAAGAGAATTAAAATACCTTTTGAAGTTTCAGTTTTCTCATAACCGAATTGGTCTGTAATGATGGCTTTCATCAATTTTCGGACACCAGTTACTCCTTGATGTAAATGAGCCATATACATGTCTCCGACCTTTGGAGACTCTGTACCGCTGATACCATCATGATGTTGGACCTTTAAAAGCAGAGCGGAAATATTATAATCAACTTATAAATATACATATCACTGACGAAACAAGGTCAAAATAAAAATAAAAGGGGCACTCTCCACTAGGCATTAAAAAGGTCTAGATTGCAGTTCCACACGGGGAACGTTGAGACAAACTTGGCTAACAGAAGTTTTGCGTGAAGATCAAGCTTCCTCGGAGCCACGACAGCTTACATCACTGCCAACTTATAAAATAAAATATTACAGCTTATGACACGACCTCCTTATATAATATAAAGGGAGGTAGCGATGTGAGTTGTGATGGGCGAACCCATGGATGTTCGGCTTACGCTGGACTTAGAAAAAAAAAAAAATTTGTTTCGGGTTCCAAAACGGTACCCAAAGTCAAACCCAAACCTCGACACCATTCATATGAATGGGAGGCCCGAACATCCATGGTTTTTTACATCAGCACTGCAGACAATAAAAGGCATTGAGGGCCGTGTCAGAGATTCAGTTTCGGACCCCAGTGAATCAAGCACAGTTTGTTATTTTACAATAAACTTTGCCTGAAGACAGACAGTTTCTGAAACTGGAAACTCCCTTTAAAGAGTATGTGCACACACTTATAAACCCAAATATCAGTTTTACCTCGGACACGGCCCATCGGAGAGCTTGCAGTTGCTCCAGCGCCCACATTTTGCACACTGGTCCAGATGGATGTTTCATCAGATACTGAGTAAATGCAGACTCCCCCGCATAGAGCAGCGAGCTGGCCCTGCGCGCGATGCCTTTAAGGACATTTCGGGATGCAAAAAATCCTGTCCAAGCTTCAAATATATCTAGAAGTTGAAACAATCATGTTGTCATATTACGATATCTACATTTAATATGCACTGAGCTAAAAACTGTAAGTGATATCAGCGAGACTTCTACCAACATCTACAGCGAGGGGAGAACAAGGTCGCACCATACACCGCAGATGGTTAGGCAATCTCGCCGAAAAAAAAAAAAAAGGGTCACCTGACAGTCATCTAATCACGACCTAATAAGTAAAGCTAAAACTTTTCCAACATACCTGAAGAATAAGGAAGGAAATCCTGGCTGCCTCGTACCTCCCAGGACATATTCCGATTGTATAGACTTGTGAAGTATTCGCTAAGCGTACAATACTGCACGCTCATTTCAAACTCTCGGTCACTATTTATATAATCCAGCAGTAAATCCATGTTGTTAAACTGGACAGAAGAGTTGAAGAACTGCTTGTCGCACCCCTGCAACAGCAATCAAGAAAATAAGAAAATAAAAAAAGACAAAGACCATAGTTTGGGGGTATAAATGTAACCGCAGATCAGCAAATTACTAGTGTTCTACGCTGCAGACAATAAACTTGTTTCTAGAAGTCTTGTCACATGCCCAGCTGGCGATATATATCCGAATTTAAAGCACTGGTGCGATGGAAGAAAATCTTATTGCTATTATTATATGGTCACTCTGATTTCAATAAACTTAAAGGGGATATCCGGGACTTTGTGAAAAAGAAATAAAATGTGCATAAGCACTTACAGGCAGGTAGTTGCTACTTCCCTGCCTGTTTTGTCAGCGCCGCTCTTCCCAAGCACAAAGGGAGTCACAGACCGCTCTTGCCGGCGATTCAGCTGCCTCTATAGACGTCATGTCGACAGAGCGGCGGCTTCTTTTCCACACTGCTCTGTCAACAGGTCATGACTTGTGATGTCATTATGATTGACAGTCTGCTCCCCAGTTAGGCAGCGGGAATTGGGCTGTCAATCAGAATGTCGTCAGACATCCTGCCCTGTCAACGGAAAGGAATTCGCTGCTCTGTCGATGTGACACCAGCAGAAGCAGCTGAATTGCCGGCATGAGCGGTCTTTGACACCCTATGTGCCGGCGAAGAACAATGCCGGACAAAACAGGAAGGGAGTTGCTAAATGTTTATTATTATTAATTTATTTATATGTCACCATTGAATCCATGGTGCTGTACATGAGAAAGGGTTACATACACATTACAGATATCACTTACAGTAAAACAAACTAACAATGACAGACTGATACAGAGGGGCGAGGACATGCTACAGGATTATAGGGAAGGAGACAAAAGGTTGAGGGTTGCAGGAGCACCGATGTTGGTGAGGCGGTAGCTTCAGTAGTGATGAGGAGGCAGCGGGGTCAGTGCAGGCTGTAGGCTTTCCTGAAGAGATGGGTTTTCAGGTTCCGTCTGAAGGATCCGAATGTGGCTGATAGTCGGACATGTTGGGGCAAAGAATTCCAGAGGATGGGGGATATTCGGGAGAAGTCTTGGAGGCGGTTGGATGAAGAGCGAATTAGCATGGAGGAGAGAAGGTGGTCTTGGAAGGACCAGAGATTACGTGAGGGAAGATATTGGGAGATTAGTTCAGAGATATATGGAGGAGACAGGTTATGGATGGCTTTGTAGGTCAGTATTAGTAATTTGAACTGGATACGCTGAGGGAATGGGAGCCAGTGAAGAGATTTACAGAGGGAGGAAGCGGAGGAGTAGCGAGGAGAGAGATGGATTAGTCGGGCAGCAGAGTTAATGATGGACTGGAGAGGTGCAAGGGTGTTAGCAGGGAGGCCACAGAAAAGGATGTTGCAGTAGTCAAGGCGGGAGGTGATGAGGGCATGCACAAGCATTTTAGAAGAGTGACTGTTGAGGAAAGGACGGATTCTGGAGATATTTTTGAGCTGGAGGCGACAGGAGGTGGACAGAGCTTGAATGTGCGGTTTGAAGGACAGGGCAGAGACAAAGGTTACTCCGAGGCAGCAGACTTCCGGTACGGGGGAAAGCATGATGTTGTTAATTGCGATAGATAGGTCAGGTAAGGAAGATCTTTGGGATGGAAGAAAGATGATGAGTTCAGATTTGTCCACATTGAATTTGAGGAAGCGAGAGGAGAAGGAGGATATGGCTGATAGACACTCCGGGATTCTGGACAGCAGAGTGGTGATGTCTGGGCCACAAAGGTAGATCTGAGTGTCATCAGCATAAAGGTGGTACTTGAAACCATGAGACTTTATGAGTTGTCCCAGGCCAAGTGTATAGATTGAGAACAGTAGGGGTCCTAGAACAGAGCCTTGGGGGACTCGAACAGAGAGAGGGTGGGTGAGGAGGTAGTGTGGGAGTGGGAGACGCGGAATGTGCGGTTGGAAAGGTACGAGGAGATCCATGATAGGTCAAGGTCTTTGATGCCAAAGGAGGAGAGGATCTGTGGTAGGAGGTAAAACTGTATCGAAAGCAGAGGACAGGTCTAGAAGGAGGAGTACAGAGTATTGTCCGTTAGCTTTGGCTGTAAGTAGGTCATTAGTGATTTTGGTCAGGGCTATCTCAGTTGAGTGATGGGGGCGGAAACCAGATTGTAGATTGTCAAAGAGCAAGCTGGATGAGAGGTGGGAGGAAAGTTCAGCGTGGACGTGCTGCTCCAGGAGTTTGGAAGCAAATGAGAGCAGTGATATTGGGCGATAGCTGGACATAGCTGTTGGATCAAGGGTTGGCTTTTTAAGGATAGGCGTGATTTTGGCATGTTTGAAGGCAGAAGGGAAGGTGCCAGAAGTTAGTGATAGGTTGAAGAGTTGGGTTAGGGATGGGATAAGTGTTTAGGCACAAAGTCCCGGATAACCCCTTTAAAGGGAACCTGACAGCTGATACATGCTGCCCGATCCACAGGCAGCATGTATCAGACACTGACTGTATTATCTTAGCCATGTACACACTGCGGCAATTCCGAGAAAAACACACACATTAAAAGTTGCCGCTTCTCCCGACCATCTTGATTGAGAGGTCTCTCCCTGTGTGTTTGTATAGGGTGAGATCTGTCAGTCACTGGCCGTGGGTGGGGAGAAGAAACCAGGGTTCTACCTTTCCAAGTCTCCCGTATGGCTCGGTCCCTGGCGGCTTTTAAAAAATGTTTTATTGAAAACGCCACAGTTTTTCAATGTCAAACACAGCAAGCTGAAATCATACGGTCAGTGTCTGAAACATGCTGCCTGTGGATCAGCTGTCAGGTTCTCTTTAATACTCGCTTGATGAGCAATGCAGTGACAAACAAGGACTTTAATTTACCCAAATGACGTTTTCAGCCCCCCAAAAAATCACTATAAAACGAACTGTCGTCCACTAGGTGTTTTCCTGCTGTCCATTGCCTATTGTCACATGTAATCCATCTCCAACAGCAGAGACACTGAGACGGATTACAATGAGTGGAGGTGGGACTTTCTTTGTGCTCCTGCTCTCCTGTCTGCAAACTGCATATTGGCATAACAGAGAGGGGAGATTTTAGTATAGGGCAGGCAAGTCACTGGATAATTCCAGGAGCAAAACATGCTGGCAGAAAGGAAAAGGAAGTTCTGGCACCTGTAGTGCTGGCAGAATGCTAATGAAGAGTAACTGCTCACTTACATAGAGTAGATGACAAGTTAATGAGCATGATGATTGCGATAATTCCTGGACGTATTCGGCATGTATGTACATGAAAAGATATGTAGGGGGTGAAGGCCGCAAGACCACGCTTCTCGATATGTGTTTTATATCAAAACACATTCAGCTTTATCCTTTACTTGTCCTTCATCCATTCTGGATTGCTGCATTCTCTCAATAGGCGAGGGGATACAGATCAGGCATTGATGTTGTACCCTATGGATTGTCTATACAGTTCTACGGTCAGAATGCCCCTTAATGTTTGCTGATCTACTCATATTTTACCTTTGCAGCTTCCTTTATTGCACGGGAGTCTTAGAACTCTATCAATACAGTACATTTGCCATAACATCTAATATGAAGCATAAAACACTATGAAGGAAATGAAGAGGACAGAAGTTGCATTTACCCATGGCCACAAGACATCATTGCTTCTGAACCAGGCAGCTCGGGTCTTTATGTTCTTCATCATGGCTTCTGCGTACTGCTGAATGTTCTCACTTGTAACTGGCAGACTCATGTTGGGATAAATCCCATCCGTTGGTGGATCAGGAAACAGCGCAACGCCATTCCAGTAAAATCCGGATCTAGTGGAGAGAGGAACCATAGGTAACAACGTGAGGATTCACCTCCCATAGACTTGACCATAGGTAGTCCTCCATATGTCACCTCTTCCACTGGGACAACATGGGGGTGGGCTGAGGAGTTGGGGCATCTCCACTATTACTGATGGGAAACCCCTCTCCATAACATCCTTTGTATGTTGAGATATTGCTTCTGCCAATTCATGCACAGATTACAAGCTCCTATTGATTAATCTACTGTCCCAACCTGAACAGAGAAGTTATTTACTTTGTAAAAATGAGGTCACGTGATTTTTAACTTAAATAATTTGTCTGAATGCAAAACACCAAGGTTACTTACCGGTAGCCGTTTTTTCCAGAACCCATGACGGCACACCTGAGAGAGAGGGGATCCGCCCTGTCAGGACAGGAAACCCTGCTGAAAATAAAAGAGCGGTACCTCTCTGTCGCTTCAGCTGGTTTTCAGAGCATGAGAGGCCCCCTGGATAGTACAAAACACCCAAAACTATAGTGCACACCGAGGGGATGATAAAGGGGGGGGGGGGTTGGGGAATATACAGGTGCCGTCATGGGTTCCGGGAAAACCGGCTACCGGTAACTAACCTTGGTGTTTTCCCTTCCCCCATGACGGCACACCTGAGAGACTTTTGTAGAATGAAACCTTAGGGAGGGACCACCCCAGCCGGTAGTGTTTGAAAAAAGTTGAGGGTGAGGACCAGGTAGCGGCCATGCAAATTTGGTCAATCGATACCTCAGCCTTTTCTGCCCAGGAGGTAGCCACGGCTCTGGTGGAGTGAGCGTTGATGCCATCAGGAACCGGAGTGCCACTCGCAGAGTAGGATAGACTAATGGCCTCCCTGATCCATCTAGCAATGATACTTTTAGCTACCCCGCACCCTTTTTTACTATCCTGAAATGCTACAAATAGGGTTTGGTCTTTCCTCCACTGACTAGTCATGGTCATGTATTGTAACATAGATCTTCTTACATCTAACATATGGAACTTTTGTTCCCCAGGATTTTTAGGATTATTACAAAACGATGGTAAAGTAATCTCCTGACTCCTACGGAATTTTGGGACCACCTTGGGGAGATACGCCGGGTCTGGTCTTAGAATTTTCCTGAGTATAAGGAGGGCATATCGACAGGTCCTGTAAATCACCTACCCTACGGGCCGATGTTAAGGCTACCAGTAGAACTGTTTTCAGGGTGAGTAATTTAGGTGACAACTCCTGCAAAGGCTCAAAAGGGTCTTTGGTTAAGGCTTCTAAGACTAAATTTAGATCCCAGGGAGGGATTTTTGGGATAATAACCGGCCTATACCTGCCACAGGATTTTATGAATCGTGAAACCCACCTATTTGCTGCTAGGTTGCAGTTCTATAGGGCCCCAAAGGCTGAAACTTGAACCTTAAGGGTGCTAGTTGCAAACCTGAGTTGCAACCCTGCCTGCAGGAACTCTAGGATGGGTCCCACTGGAGCTACATCCCCCACCGGTTCACCCAGGAAGTCAAGAATTATTTCCATGTCCTACCGTAGATTCTAGATATTATAGGCTTTCTGCTTTTCAGTAGGGTGGAGACTAAAGGTACCGTCACACTAAACGATTTACCAACGATCAAGACCAGCGATACGACCTGGCCGTGATCGTTGGCAAGTCGTTGTGTGGTCGCTGGGGAGCTGTCACACAGACAGCTCTCCAGCGACCAACGATGCCGAAGTCCCCGGGTAACCAGGGTAAACATCGGGTTACTAAGCGCAGGGCCGTGCTTAGTAACCCGATGTTTACCCTGGTTACAATTGTAAATGTAAAAAAAACAAACAGTACATACTCACATTCCGGTGTCTGTCACACGTCCCTCGCCGTCTGCTTCCCGCACTGACTGAGTGCCGGCCGTAAAGCACAGCACAGCGGTGACGTCACCGCTGTGCTCTGCTTTTACTTTACGGCCGGCACTCACAGTCAGTGCGGGAAGCGGACGGCAGGGAACGTGTGACAGACATCAGAAGGTGAGTATGTACTGTTTGTTTTTTTACTTTTACAATGGTAACCAGGGTAAATATCGGGTTACTAAGCTTGGCCCTGCGCTTAGTAACCCGATATTTACCCTGGTTACCATTGTAAAACATCGCTGGCATCGTTGCTTTTGCTGTCAAACACAACGATACACGACGATCTGACGACCAAATAAAGTTCTAAACTTTCAGCAATGACCAGCGATATCACAGCAGGATCCTGATCGCTGCTGCGTGTTAAACACAACGATATCGCTATCCAGGACGCTGCAACGACACGGATCGCTATCGTTATCGCTGCAAAGTCGCTTAGTGTGAAGGTACCTTAACCCTGGTGAGAATCCCTGGTGACTCAGTAGCCCTCTCAAATTCCAGGCTGCCAGATGGATGCCCTTCACCTGAGAGTGGTCACTGGTCCTTGGGTTAACAGGTCCGGAACTTCTGGCAGAATCCATGGGTCTGTTAATGATATCTGCCTTAGAAGGGAGAACCATGACCTTCTTGGCCAGAATGGAGCTATTAGTATTATTTTTGCTCGGTCTTCTCTGATCTTCTGGACTACTGTTGGAATCATCACTATCGGGGGGAATGCGTTGGCCAGAGAGAACCTCCATGGTATTAGCAGGGCATCTACTGCAAAAGGATTTTCTCTTTGGTTTAAGGAGCAGAATTTGACATTTTTTTTGTGTGAGGTGGCAAATAAGTCTATTTCTGGTGTACCCCAGGCTTGTATTATTTGTTGGAACACCTGGGGGTTTAAGGACCATTTCCCCTGTCTCAGACCTCTGCGACTCAGGAAGTCTGCCTGTGTGTTTTCTACACCCCTTATGTGTAGTGCTGTGAGGGATGACAGGTGTTGTTCTGCCAACTGGAAAAGTACATTTGACACCTCCATGAGGCCCCGGGACTCATCCCCCTTAGAAATTGATATAAGCTACCAGTGCTTGATTGTCCATCATGATTAGAGTATGGCGGCCCTGGAGCTAGGGAAGAAAATGTTTCAAGGCCTTTTCCACTGCCCATAGTTCTTTTTCGTTTGAGCCATGATTCCTTTCTTGCAAGGACCAGGTTCCTTGTACTGAATGAGACCTCAGATGAGACTCCCCAACCTATACCGCTTGCGTCAGTCGTGATGATGTCTTCGACTGGTTTCTGTCACTGGACCCCCATTATGAGATGTTCCTTCACAGTCCACCAAATTAGGCAATCTTACGCCCCGAGAAAGACATAGATTTCCTTCCAAATGCCCTCTTAACAGTTTCTGAGCTGACAGAACTTCGCACTGCAGTTGTCTCAGGTGAAATTGTGCCCATCCTATAGCCGGAATGCATGACGTTAATGAGCCTAGTAGGGACATTGCTTTTCTTAGGGTCATTGCTGGCTGATGAATTGGTGTACTGGTCAGGTTCATTATTTTGGCCACTTTGTTCTCCGGAAGGAGGCATAGCTGACGCTCGGGGTCCAGTATTAATCCTAGGAAGGACTGCACTTTTACTGGTACTAATCTTGATTTGGGGGTATTTATTATCCATCCCAGCTCTATTAGAGTTGATGTTACAACTGTTACTTGATGGGAGCAATGGGTCTCTGTCCTCCCTACCACAAGGAAGAAGTCGTCCAGGTATGGGACAATCACATCCTGGAATCGGAGGTATGACATTACCTCTACCATCACCTTGGTGAACACCCTGGAAGCTATAGACAGGCCGAATGGAAGGGCTGAATATGGGCAGCACGGTGGCTTAGTGGTTAGCACTGCAGCCTTGCAGCGCTGGAGTCCTGGGTTCAAATCCCACCAACCATCTGCAAAGAGTTTGTATGTGTTTGCGTGGGTTTGCTGCAGGCACTCCGGTTTCCTCCCACATTCCAAAGACATAGTGATAGGGAATTTAGATTGTGAGCCCCATTGGGGACAGCGATGATAATGTCTGTAAAGCGCTGCGGAATATGTTAGCGCTATATAAAAGATTATTATTATTATTTTACTTGGTTTTGTATGTATGATAGTCCTGATGTATTGGGATATGATAATATGCATCTTTTAAGTCTATTACTGTCATGAAGCAGTGTGGGAACAGAAGTTTTGTGGTCGGGTTAATAGACTCCATCTTGAAGGAGTAGTTCTCTACTGATTGATTGAGATTTCTTAGATTGACTATGGTTCTCCAGGAGCCATCTGGTTTTTGTATCAAAAAGAGGGGGGAGTAAAACCCCTTTCCTTCCTCCCGAGCCGGGACTTCCTGCAACACATTTTTGTGAACAAGTCCGAAGACTTTTGTCTCCAGAGCAGATTGCTCCTGCTGGGACTTCTTCCAGGGAGTTATTGCAAAATTCTGCCTGGGTGGACAGATGAATTTTATCTTTAGACCGTCTTTGATAATATTTAAAACCCAGGCACTGGGGGAGATGTTTATCCAGGCCGGAAAGAAGAGGGAGAGCCTTTCTCCAACCTCTGGTGTAATGTCATTGGGGGGATTTTTTTGCTGATGTAGAGGGTCCTTTGAACATATAGCCTGATCCCTTTTATCTTTAGAGTCCCAATTTCTCCTATCTCCTGGGGGACGACCTCTGTTAAATTTTCATCTCCGAAAGAAAGGTTTTTGGGATCTCTAGAGAAACTTGGAAAGGCTTTCTTTTTATCTGCTGCATGTTCCAAGATCTCTTCTAGCTTTTTGCCAAAGAGGAATTGACCGTCGCATGGGATGGAGCACAGTTTATGTTTAGACGGCAAATCCCCCGGACAACCTTTAAGCCATAGGGCTCTCCTTGCCACATTGGACAAGCCCGCTGCTCTAGCTGTTAATCTTGCAGAATCCGCAGAGGAATCTGCCTAAAAAGCTGCTGCTCCTTGCACTAAGGATATGTTCGCAAGGATATCATTTCTAGGAACTTTATCCCTTAGCTGATCTTCTATCTGCTGTAGCCAGACCATGAGAGCACGAGCCGTACATGTCCCAACTATTGCTGGTTTCAGGCCCCTAGCTGAAGCTTCCCAGATGTGTCTCAAAAAAAACTATCTGCTTTTTTGTCAAGCGGGTCTTTTAGGACACCTGAATCTTCTAATGGAGGGGACGATTTTTTCAAAGATTTGGCCACTGCACCGTCAATTTTAGGGATTTTTTTCCCAGGATTCGGAGTCTTTTTCCTCAAAAGGATATCTCCTTTTTGATGAAGAAGGCAAGGTACCCATTTTCTCGGGTTTTCTCCATTCTTTTTCGATCAATGCTTTGATTTTTGCATTGACCGGAAACGTACGTTTCCTTTTTGTTTCTAACCCGCCAAACATGACATCCTCAAGTGACCTAGGTGTCTTCTCCTCTTTAAGACCCATTGCAGACCTGACTGCTTTAACTAGTTTTTCTACATCCTCAGTTGGAAAACATGGTCGACCCCCTGTATCACTGAGGAGGAATCTGAGGACTGGATAGAGGTGGAGGAGTTAGAGGGAGACCGGGATGATTTATGACCCTCCTGTCTCTGAGAGGCATCCGAATCCGTAGACACCTTGCGGCTTTTCCTCCTTGTTTTTTTAAGGGCCAGTTTTAAGGAGTCTTTTATCTCTGCCTGTATTATGGCTTTAAGGGCTAGTGGCAAAATTAGGGGTCTCTTCCTGTATGGTTTTATGAATGCAGTTAGCGCAGAGATCCTTCTGCCACTGAACTGCAAGCGGAACTTTACAAAGGACACATTCTCGGTTCTTTGTTTTGCTGCTAGATTTCCTCGACCCCTAGTGATCAAACAGAAAAAATGGACCCTGTTACCATAAGGGTGACATTCATGTAGATCACTCACCACCGCCGACAGTCAAGGGTACCGGTTTCGGAGACTGGACAGATGCACGTGTAGCGTCCCTTCTGGACGCCGAAGAGTCTTGCCGAACAGGACGACTGCTGCTCCTACCACTTGAGCGGCTGCTTATCCTGGTATGCTGGTGGCTCGGCAAGGCACCTGGCGAGAGCTCCTAATGATGCTGCTGCGACGGCGGCTGCTACTGCTCCTGTTGCCCCACTTCCATGATGAAGTTTTTGGGAATGAGTGCGTCTTCTGTGGTCATCCCCCTTTTATGGGGGATCCACTGCACTTCCCACCTCCTCTGGTGCCCACTGGTGGTCCGTCCCCTCCTCTGCCGCGTCACTGGAGTCTTTATCCACCGGCCGGTGTTTTCTTCATGGGCGCCGCCATCTTGGATCCGGCACCCGCCCCCGACGTCACGCAGGCACGCCCATTCCCAGTGTGCCTTGCGCGTGACATCAGACGAGCGACCCGGAAGCGGCCACATGGACGCCAGCAGAGAGAAGGGTGGCGTGGCAGCCACGGAAGGAGCCCGGACATCCGACCGTGCTGCAAAGCCGCCCGCTCGGACGCAAAGCCCCGGAGGACCCGCGGACGGCGCTTCCAGTACCCGAGGACCGACGCACAGGCGCTGCCTGTTCTTCCACACCGAGACGGGTAATGCGTAAGTAGAAAAAAAGTAGAAAAATCTTCCACTGTTTTCAGCATGAGGGTCTTTGTCAGGACAGGAAACCCAACCGAAGCGACAGAGAGGTACCGCCCTTTTATTTTCAGTAGGGTTTCCTGTCCTGAATGGGCGGATCCCCTCTCTCTCAGGTGTGCCGTCATGGGGGAAGGGAAAATATTGTTGCAGTTTTTTTAGGCACGGAAAGATTAAAGTAATAAAAGAAACCATACTCGCTTTCCAGTGACCCTGTGGATCAGACTTCAGCCACGCCGGCGGTCTGCCCTGTTTGGAAGTCATAGTACCACTGCAGTCTGTGATCGTCTGCAACAGTCAGTTGACTAAGAGAGTGAATCAGAATCAGTCATCTGAGCGTTGTACTCTGTAATTGGTTGCGACTTCAAGAGTCGGCACAGACCTCCTGAATGGCCTGCGCTGGATCCACGGGGAGTGATGGAAGGAGAGTATGCCTCCACTTACTATTTTTAATCAACCCATGCCTAATAAAAACTAATTTTATGGTGGGCATCCTGCGGAGACGTGTCAGATAGGGCTCTTGTACTGGGAGCTCCATTGATCTCTAGAATGACACTACACCAGGCACAATGCTCACCTCAGCCTAAAGCATCTCTCGATTCCACTGGTTAGATGATAAAAGTTAAATGGGTGAATATCAGACCACTGCCATTCCCCCCAGGCACTGGGCCACAGTCACCTCAGCTACAAGACACCGTTTAGGCGAAGGGCAATGGATCGGAGGTTGAGCATTGGCACTGCCACTCAGCTATGTTTACCCATGCCACAGAGTCTGAATAGAGTGGCAGAGGGTACACTGGATGCTTGCAGCATGGCAGGTTCTGCGGAGGGACCGAGGTGGCCATTGGTCTTACAGATCTCCAGTGTGCTGGGTATCAGGGGGCACAGATTCCCCCCCCCCCCCCCCCCATTTCTTTCTACTACTGTACCTGTTGGTAAATGGCAGGTAAGAAGGGGTACAGTATCTAAACTGGTCCATGACATGTGTAAAGATCTCCTGCTTCTCAGATAAGGAGCGAGACCCTCTCCAAACAAACTGCAGATTCTACAAAGAGAAAAGAAAGAGATATCCTCAGAGTAAACCATACTGCGTACATCCGGAAACTCACGGCTTGTGGTGAGGACTCATTCCTGGCAATTACAACAAACAACTAATGAATCTCTTGTTTTCTTTAGGAGAAACAATACTAGTTCAAAAGGAAAATCTGGCCCATCGCCCGGGAACCCCAGCAGAGACTCGCATAGGGGGACGTAATGCTACATCCGAAAGATGGAGGATAAAAGGGTAGAATCCTCTCCAGCCACCGCATACACTTACACACATGTAAAATATATAATGTGCAACATAGCCATATTATAGTATGTCATTTATACCAGACTACACATTATGTGCATAATATTACAGTATATAATTTATACCTGACACATAATGTACAAAGTAACAGTATTACCCTATATCATTTATAACAGCTGCAGCTGAAAAGATCAATAAATGATGGATGATATTAAAATACACAAGAATACTAGAGACTAGGTATGTATCCTACATTTAAAAAATATTGTGCCGTTTCAGCTGAGAAGTTACAGAGTCAGGGTGTATTCACACTGCTTTATATTCAATGCGCTTCATGACTATACCCAGGATGTATATAAATATATTGTTTGATTCATGTAATCAAGGGGTATATTTAAACTTACAAAAGGTAAAGCATATTGCTACAGTATTCCATTGCTTTATGATGGTGGGAGTCTGAATTCTGGGAAGCCCACCCACTCTAAAAATGAAAAGGTTGAAATCTGATGTAGAGTTGTAAGTCTTTATAAGTTTTCCTTACACAGCTGTGCACCTGCCAAGGAGCTACAGACAGCATTATTCGCTTGAATGGGGAAGAGAAAATGAAGAGGGATGCACTGCTACCCCATTGCTGCACCCTCTCAATGAGTTTACAAAAACATATTCTGGGATTTCTATTTTCGCAGTTCATTTCTATTTGAGATGGCTTTCATAGAAATATTGACGTAATACCATATAATATACCAATATTATACCAATACACTCATACCTTGGAATCCTGCATGGCAGATTTACTGTCATAATCAATGCGGGAAATAAGATGGGCATTAAATCCAGACATGGCAAATATGGTAGGTGAGACGGCAGATGCTCCAAAGGGATCCACATGCCAAGAAAACTGAGGTCTTACTCCAAATGTTTCATACAAAAAGCCGTGGCCCTCTGCATAGAGACAGACGTATAGTATTATACAGTGTGTATTAGTATCTAATCATCTCTACAATACCTGGATGTTGGAATTGTGGACACTTATTAGGCAACTTGTATTTTTGATTATTAATCTTATTAAACAACTCCAGTGCTGTAGGTGAATCCAAAAGTCTAAAAAACCCTGAAGCCTCAATATTTAAGTAAATAAAAAGCCGGATTACTCACCGGTAGTGCTCTTTTAGTGAGTCCACGACAGCACCCCACTGGAGAGAGGGATCCGCCCCGCAGGAACAGGAAACCTACAGAGAAATAAAAGGGGCGGTCCGCCTCTCCTCCTCAGTTTAATTTCAGAGTACCCGGAGGACCGCCAGTATTAGGCAAATACTATTTATTTCATCTTTCAAACTTATTTGCTTATAATTAAAATAATTTTTACTCAATAGTATGTATTATATTAATCTAGGGAGGGATGTAAGAGGGTGCTGTCGTGGACTCACTAAAAGAGCATTACCGGTGAGTAATCCGGCTTTTTACTCTTCGCCACGACAGCACCCCACTAGAGATCTTTCAGAGACCATCACCTAGGGAGGGGACCACTGTGCTGAGGACAGTCCTGCCAAAGTCTAGGTCAGAAGTTGACGATAGGTCTAGCCTATAGTGGTTATAGAATGTAGAAGGATTTGACCAAGTTGCCGCCTTACATATAGTTTCAATTGGGACGTCTCCCCTCTCTGCCCAGGAGGATGCCATCACTCTGGTGGAGTGTGCTGTTATGCCTTCCGGAGGGTTTTCTTTCCTCGCGGAATAAGCCAGTCTGATAGACTCTCTGATCCACCGGGATAAGGTGCTTTTTGTTACTCCATGACCCTTCTTGTGACCCTGGAAGGAAATAAACAGAGCCCTACTCTGTCGCCAGCTGCTGGTCCTTTCAATATATTTTAACACTACTCTTTTAACGTCAAGAGTGTGATATTTCTGTTCTTCAGGAGAGGAGGGATTACTGAAGAAAGTGGGCAAGATTATTTCTTGTGACCTATGGAATTTTTTTGCTACTTTGGGAAGGTAGGACGGGTCTGGTTTAAGAATTAAACTTATCCTGAAAGGTTAACAAAAAAGGTGGATCTATAGAGAGTGCTTGGATGTCACTGATTCTCCTAGCTGAAGTCAGTGCTACCAAGAGGGCCGTTTTTAGTGATAGACATTTAATGGGTATTCAGTCTATTGGCTCGAAAGGAGAGGCAGTTAGAGCTTGTAAAACTAAATTTAAATCCCAGGGTGGAATCCTAGGTATGTTAACTGGATTTATTCTCTCGCAGGCTGTAATAAATCTGGATACCCATCTATCCCCCGCAATGTTATGGCCATAGAGGGCTCCTAATGCTGAAACATGAACTTTTAAGGTGTTTACAGTTAACCCTAGTTCTCTCCCTTTTTGAAGAAATTCCAGGATAGATTGTATCGGAATTTCTGATATGTTGGTAGATGTATGGAATTGTAAAAATTTCTTCCATACTCTCGTATAAATTTTCGTGGTGGAGGGTTTTCTACTTTGGAGAAGTGTATCAATCAAACCCCCCGAGAATCCTCTCGATCTTAGCATCTGCCTCTCAAATTCCAGGCCGTCAGGTGGAGATTGTCCACCTGAGGGTGGAAAAACGGACCCTGGAAGAGAAGGTTGGGTGTTGAGGGGAGGACCCAATGATCTGAGACCGACATGGTCTGTAGCCATGAGAACCATGGTCTCTTGGGCCAGAATGGAGCTATCAGAATAATTCTCGCTCCTTCTTCTCTGATTTTGCGTATGACTTGAGTTAGCAATATGATCGGAGGAAACGCGTACGCCAGACTGAACTGCCAAGGGGCTTGGAGAGCGTCCAGAATGTCCGGATGATCCGCTGGAGATAAGGAGGCAAATCTCCGGACTTTTCTGTTTCTTCTTGTGGCGAAGAGATCTATCTGAGGACGGCCCCAAAGAGATATTATGTCCAGAAAAATTTGCTGGTTTAGGCACCACTCTCCTTGTCTCAAGATGTGTCGACTCAAAAAGTCCGCCTGCTGATTGTTTGCTCCTCTTATGTGCAGTGCAGTAAGGGATGTTAGGTGACTTTCTGCTAGATTTAAGATTTCTGTAGCAGAAGACATCAGAGTCTCTGATCGCGTGCCTCCTTGCTTGTTTAGATACGCCACCGTGGTTGTGTTGTCGGACAGGACTCTGACATCTTTCCCCCGAAGCTGTGGGAGGAAATGATATAAGGCGTATTTTACAGCATTTAGTTCTTTAACATTAGAGGAGCTGCAGCTTTCCTCCATGTTCCATGACCCTTGGCAATAATCATTCCCCATATGAGCGCCCCATCCATGAGGACTGGCGTCAGTGGTTATGGTATGAGATGGCGTTATTACCCATGGAACCCCACTCAAATGGTTTGAGTCTAGCCACCACTCTAAGGAAGATAACCTTATCTCAGGAGGTTTTATTTTTGCATTTAGGTGACCAAATAACCGTCTATCCTCTTGTAAAATTTGATGTTGTAGTGTTCAAGTATGGTGTTGAGCCCACCTTACTGCAGGTATACAAGAGATAAGAGACCCTAATAACGACATGGCTTGTCTTAGGGATATCCGTGGATTATTTATTGCGGCTAGGACTTTGTGTCTGATCAGTAGAATCTTTACCTGTGGCAGGAGACACTTTTGAGATATGGAGTCTAAATGGAACCCCAAGAACGCCTGACGGGAAAGCGGAGTGAGTCTGGATTTGTCGGTATTGATTATCCAGCCCAGGTCCTGTAGAGAGGAAATTGCGTGAGCTAAACGATCAGTGCATTGAGTAACTAAATTTCCTATTACCAAAAAGTCATCCAGATAGGGCACAATCAAGGTTTCCTTCTGGCGAAGGTAGGCCATCACCTCTAGCATAATCTTGGTGAAGATCCTCGGCGCTGTTGGGAGGCCGAAAGGGCAGGGCCGCATATTGGAAATGACGAACCTCGTTGTTGATTTTTACTGCCACCCTGAGGAATTTTTGGCACCTGTCATGAATAGGGAGATGATAGTAAGCATCTTTTAGATCAATGCCCCCCATCATACAGTTTGGGAAGAGGAGCTTTATGGTGGACCTAATGGATTCCATTTTAAAATGTATAGTTTTCAATAAATGAATTGAGTTTTTTAAGGTTTATGATTGTCCTGAAAGAACCGTCGGGCTTAGAAATTAGGAATAGGGGGGAGTAGAATCCCCTACCCTCCTGTCCCACCGGCACTTGGACTAGGACCTGTTTTGATACTAGGGTTTGAATTTCAAGCTCTAGCGCCTGTTGCTGTATAGGCGAGCTGAGGGATGTTATAATATAAGACTCGTGGGGAACACGAGAGAATTTTAGTTTAATTCCATCTCGGATGATATTTAAAACCCACGAGCTAGATGTTATTTTTTCCCATTGAGTGGTGAAAAACTTCAGTCTGCCCCCAACTGGTATATCCTCAGTATTTGTTGTCTTTTGGGGGGTTGGGTCTTCTAAACATGGTACCTCTCTGCTTGTCGTCCTTAGCGGTCCATGTTGTAGACCTATCCGTTTGCCTTCTTTTGCCAAACGGTCTCCTTTTAAAGGCTCTCCTATAAAAGGGAATAGAAGAGTCAGGAAAAGCTTTTTTCCTGTCTTTTGCTTTTTTTAGTATGTCGTCTAGAGCTTTGCCAAAGAGGAACTCACCCTCACATGGGATGGCGCATATCTTAGATTTTGATTGCGCATCGCCTTTCCAGCTTTTCATCCATAATGCACGCCTTGCGTTGTTTACAAGACCTGCAGATCTTGCCGCTAACCGAAGGGAGTCCGCGGATGCGTCTGCCATAAAGGCTGCTGCGCCTCGTATCAAGGGGATAGCTGCCCGTAATTTTTCTCTTGAGATCTTATTCTCAATTTGTTGGTCCAATTGATCGATCCATATGAGCATCGATCTGGCTGTGCAAGTGCTTGCTACTGCCGGCTTAAATATTCCTGTAGTCGCCTCCCAGGATCTTTTTAGGGAGGACTCGGCTTTGCGATCCAGAGGGTCAGAGAGCAGTCCCGCATCTTCTACAGGTAAGGTTGACTGCTTCGAGGTAGAGGCTACAGCTGCGTCAACCTTAGGGACTTTTGTCCATGTAAGAAGCTCCTCGTCACTAAACGGATATTTTCGTTTTGACGCTGAGGGTAGAAAGCTTCTCTGATCCTGCGCTTTTCCCACTCCCTTTTTATTAATGCTTTTACCGCCGGTATGACCGGAAAACATCTCCTTTTTCTTTCTGCCAAACCCGCAAACATTGTGTCTTGCGTGGTTTGTGCACCTTTTGCCTCTTCACACCCCATAGTGTCTCGTATCGATTTCACTAAATTGTCCACACTTTCCACCGGGAAACAAGAACGTCCCTCAATTTCAGACGATGAAGACGATGATGACGATAGGGAGGCGTCTGAACATACAGCCTGGTCACTATCTGAATCCGACGAGGGTGTCGGTATTCTGGGTTTGGTTTTATGAGGTTTCTCTTGGGACATAGCCCTTAATTCCTCCCTGATAATGGTACGCAAGTCCGTAACGGACATTGCCGCTCCCTGTGTGGTTTCAGTTATGCAGTCCTTGCAGAGTTTTTTGGGGTATGAGTCAGGTAGGGGCTGGCTACATAAGGCGCATTTCCTATGTTTTGTTTTTTGTCGCTTTTTAACCTGACCCGAGGTGTGCTGACGAGAGAAGGAGGAAGAGAGAGAGAGGGGAAATAGCATTAGCTTAATAGGTAGAGTCACTCACACTCACCCAGTGAAGCTGATAATACCGGATCAGAAGCCCGAGATTCTGTCCTGGATCTATCCACCGAGCCGCTCTTATGACCGGTGTCTGAAGATCCTTTGCTGGGACGCTCCTTGGCGGGGGGTACTTGGTCCGTTTCAGGGTCCATGGCACCTGGGGATGACATCTTGCATCGCCAAATAATGGTGCTCGTTCGATTTATATAGGGCGTTTGAGCGTCTTTTTTTTTACCGGCATTGCGCATGCGCGAAGGCCGCGCATCCCCCCCGCCGCTGGCCGCAGCTTGGATGCTCCGGAAAGTTTAGTCTATACATCCGGGTGAATCATTGGTGGTGGTCGGCGCATGCGCAGTCCGGGATTTTTGCCCTGGACTTACTTCCGGAACGCCGTCCTCACCTGATCAGCGAGGACTCCGGCGCTTGCTTCAGCCACCCATTTCGGAAATGATGCCCGGCGGCCTCACCCGGACCAGGTCATCATCCGGGCTTCTGTCAGATGAGGAGGGAGCCGTCAAACGGATCTCCCCCGACGCTGCCTCTGGACTGCAGCCCCTGCCGTTCCTAAAGATACCGCACAGGCGGCGTGCATGCCCAGATATTTTTCTCTTCATAGCAATCCTGTCGTTCCCGCAGGAACAGGAAACCTAAACTGAGGAGGAGAGGCGGACCGCCCCTTTTATTTCTCTGTAGGTTTCCTGTTCCTGCGGGGCGGATCCCTCTCTCCAGTGGGGTGCTGTCGTGGCGAAGAGTAAAAGTTACTTTTCGGCTTTCTTAGGAGAATATCTCTATGCGCAGAATTATAAGGTTGTGCATTGTAACAAAGGAAATGTGAATTAGGCCACTGAATTAGGAGCAGATACCTGTTAGTTGTAAGATCTGATCATCTACTGCAGTAACGGCTTCATCGTGCATGACTTGTCCACCGATAACGAACTCTAATCGTCCCTCCTGTACCAACTGATGCACCTGTGACCACCAGAACAAATATGAGGATGGGCTGCAGAATGGCAATAGTTGTACTGATTTGAGCACATTCTTTTTTTGGTGTTTTGGGGCATTATCCAGCCATACCCACTAGATGATAGTGTAGGTTGACTGGAATTGACACCAAGCACCTCATTTCAAGGATGAGGACCTGTAGGGTGTCAGACATTGTCATATCATAGACTTGTATTGTCACTTTTCATCTGTGCCACAGAAAAAAAAAAAAAAAAACAGACACGTCTCCGTGATTTTAGCACAAACACACGGTCCATGAAAAAACCTACTGTACATGTAAATAGCAACATAGGACATTTACGCCATGATAACCTATCTGTGAAAAGCACAAAACGAACATGAATGTGCAACATATTCATCTAAATAAGACCTTAGTCAGAGCAGTGAGGATGGATTTGTTTTTTACTCAGATCTCCATGATGTGTAGAGAGGAGGAAAGTATCTACAGTTTCACGGAGGGCACAGAAAACAGACTACAGACAAGGAGGAAACCACACAAAGAAAATAAGTGCAGGATGGAAATTCTGCTGTTATAAGAAAGCAAGTGAAGAAAGCAGCACCCGGTTTACACACAGATCCCACATCCAGTCTACATTATTGAGATGGTAAAATCAGAAACTTGGATCAGTCTGCAAACTGCACATCAGGGGGTGTGAAAATTAACAAAAGGAAGATTACAGATGGAAACATGGGAGCTTCATGAAAGATTTGCTATGGAAGGTATGTAAATCCATTTCCATCTATTTTCCCCAGGTACGAGTTTGGAAAAAGGAGAGAAAAAAAAAAAAAAACAACCATAGGTGAGTGCAGTAGACACAGTCTTTGGTGCTAGTTTTATCCCTTGGATTACCTGCTGCTTTTGCACTTCTCCTGCCACCATATCCCACCATAAGCGGAAAAATTCCTGCTCGACCACAATGAACTTGCGATACTTGGCCTTCATCAGTTCTTCCACTACTGTTGTGTAGACATTGGCGGCATAGGCATGCATGCTCTCCTGAGAATACAACGTTCTGTATTTTATTAAAACAAGAATATATGAAATACAAGAAAACCTGAACAGACAAAGGTTCATAAGTTAACTCAGTGGTAGACATCTGCTATAGGGGAGTATGTAATGGGTTAAAAAAAAAAAAAAAGTTTGTCTGCTACTGAGCAACCCCTTCTTAATAGCTTTCCTGTTAAAGGGGTTGTCTGGTGAAAACAAGGTGTCACATACGTGCGTGATAGGTGATAGATGAAGGGGGTCCATCTCCTAAGGACTATAGCTATTCGGATAAGGAGTTATCCATAGCTATTTGCTCATCTCTAATGGTGAGGAATCCATCACGCCTCAACAGGGAAAAGAGTACCGAGCTGAAAACAACATTTCCAACATTCAGATCCCTAACAATCAGTAAGTTACGACCCAACCCAGAAGATCACTTATCACCAGGCAACCCCTCTTAAGAAAACAAAAACATACAGTGCCCAGCATAAATGAGTACACCCTCTTTGAACAGTAAGATTTATAGTATATTTATATCCCGGACTGGTGTCGTGGAATTATACACTAGTGAAGCCTGCACCCAGATATCAATGTCACGTGGCCGCCAGGGGGACAGTGCCAATATATGAGGACCGGCACTAATCCCTCAGGGTAAATACCTATTTTTTTGTATTATCGGATTAAACGCTCATTCTCTGAAAAAAATAAAAATAAAAAAACAATCCATTTTTATAGGATAAGGCATAATAATGTGCTGATCACTGAGGGGTCAAACCGCTGAGAACCCAAGATCATCACCATTCTAAATAGCATTTCTGTGGATTCAGTAAGCCAAACTTCTGGCTCCTCAATTTCCCTGACTCCCCAGCACTGATCACTACTGAGCATGTACATACAGTGCAGCACAGATTCATCTCCACATCACTGATCACTACTGAGCATGTACATACAGTGCAGCACAGATTCATCTCCACAGCACTGATCACTACTGAGCATGTACATACAGTGCAGCACAGATTCATCTCCACAGCACTGATCACTACTGAGCATGTACATACAGTGCAGCACAGATTCATCTCCACAGCACTGATCACTACTGAGCATGTACATAAAGTGCAGCACAGACTCATCTCCACAGCACTGATCACTACTGAGCATGCATACAGTGCAGCACAGATTCATCTCCACAGCACTGATCACTACTGAGCATGTACATACAGTGCAGCACAGATTCATCTCCACAGCACTGATCACTACTGAGCATGTACATACAGTGCAGCACAGATTCATCTCCACAGCACTGATCACTACTGAGCATGTACATACAGTGCAGCACAGATTCATCTCCACAGCACTGATCACTACTGAGCATGTACATACAGTGCAGCACAGATTCATCTCCACAGCACTGATCACTAATGAGCATGTACATAAAGTGCAGCACAGACTCATCTTCACAGCACTGATCACTACTGAGCCTGTACATACAGTGCAGCACAGATTCATCTCCACAGCACTGGTCACTACTGAGCCTGTACATACAGTGCAGCACAGATTCATCTCCACAGCACTGGTCACTACTGAGCCTGTACATACAGTGCAGCACAGATTCATCTCCACAGCACTGGTCATTACTGAGCATGTACATACAGTGCAGCACAGATTCATCTCCACAGCACTGGTCACTACTGAGCATGTACATACAGTGCAGCACAGATTCATTTTCACAGCACTGGTCATTACTGAGCATGTACATACAGTGCAGCACAGATTCATCTCCACAGCACTGGTCACCACTGAGCATACTGAGCATGTACATAAAGTGCAGCACAGATTCATCTCCACAGCACTGGTCATTACTGAGCATGTACATACTGTGCAGCACAGATTCATCACCACAGCACTCGTCACTACTGACCATGTACATAAAGTGCAGCACAGATTCATCTCCACAGCACTCGTCACTACTGAGCATGTACATACAGTGCAGCACAGATTCATCTCCACAGCACTGGTCATTACTGAGCATGTACATACAGTGCAGCACAGATTCATCTCCACAGCACTGGTCACCACTGAGCCTGTACATACAGTGCAGCACAGATTCATCTCCACAGCACTGGTCATTACTGAGCATGTACATACAGTGCAGCACAGATTCATCTCCACAGCACTGGTCACCACTGAGCATACTGAGCATGTACATAAAGTGCAGCACAGATTCATCTCCACAGCACTGGTCACCACTGAGCATGTACATACAGTGCAGCACAGATTCATCTCCACAGCACTGGTCACTACTGAGCCTGTACATACAGTGCAGCACAGATTCATTTTCACAGCACTGGTCATTACTGAGCAAGTACATACAGTGCAGCACAGATTCATCTCCACAGCACTGGTCACTACTGAGCACGTGCATACAGTGCAGCACAGATTCATCTCCACAGCACTGGTCACTACTGAGCACGTACATACAGTGCAGCACAGATTCATCTCCACAGTAGTGGTCACCACTGAGCATGTACATAAAATGCAGCACAGATTCATCTCCACTAAAAGCGGAGATCCTTAGATCAGGAACAGAACAGACATTTATAGGGCATTTCAGAACTTTCCCCAATTATGAAAACATTTACAGCACATCCTGCATTGTACTACTGTACCCAATTTACTATATATTAGCAGTCAGAGACTGTCCAATTCCAGCAAAATGGACACTGACTGAGACTCCACAACCCTGCTAAATAGCAAGAATATGTGCACACTCAACCTCCACTCCATTCATTGCCAATGGGATAGCTGGAAATAGCCAAGTATAGAGCTCAGATTTCTCCAGCAGTCCCATTGACAATGAGTGGAGTGGAGGTTGAAGTAAATTTTATTTGCAGAAACTACACCAAATAGCTAATTTAAGTTGCGTGCGTCCTTAGTGCAGTTAGAGTGTTTATTTGTTTGCGTGCCTTTTTATTGCATATTTTCTCTTGTGGATTTTATCTCTTTCTAGTAAATCATGTTTTAAGTAATCCAACTTTTGTTTCGGAAACTTCCCTTTTGCTGACTTATCCGGCTTTGATAAAACTTTACTGCCAGCGTCCTGCATGGATTACATGCGTTTTAGTATATTTCCACTGCGCAAATAGAATCATAACATCGGTGCGTTTTTCTCATTTGCAGATTTTACGCATCTCATTCAAGTCTATGAGGAAAATTCGCCAATAAAACTCATTTTATTACAAAATAAAAATTGACGTGTTGCAAATTTCAAAAACGCATTGCAGCATAAAAAAAAAAAAAAATTAGAAAACAGCACAGTGAGCATGAGATGAATACAAATCCTATCTACTTTGCTGGATCTGTAATTTACTGTGGTTTTGGGTCACAGAAAAACACAGCGGAAAAAGTGCATCAAATAATCATTACGGAAACTTAGCCTAAGGGCTGCAGACAGGCGGCCGTATTTCTCGTGCGAGGATCGGACTGCACTGCACGGACTGGCCCGTCACCTCTCCTAATCTAAGCACGACATATTTCTATGCAGATGTCACACAGGTCAGGAGGGTCGATGGTCTGTCTGAGCATTGCGATGCGGACCTTGCATGAGGAATACGGCCATCTGTCTGCCTCAAAAAAGGGGTTGTTCAGGACTGTTACAATAATGACCTATCCTATAGGTCACACCAGAGTATACGCTCTCATGCAAGAGAATAAGGTCGATCATGCGAATGACACTTTGATCAGTCCATTCTGTGAAAACTGAACTGCACTCAGATGCCATCCGAATGCAGTCTGACGTTTCCAACAGACTCATTGACTTGCATGGTTGAGTGCCATCCAAATATTGAATCAAACTCTGGCGTGAAGCGACCTTTTGCTTGGACCTGCTGTGTCCGAGGAAAGAAAAAAATTAAAGTCGGATGTACACGACCACATATTAACTAACACTGGTCCCAATGCAATCCAATGTTCTGTGGAAAATACGGATTCGTGCATGAGCCCTTATGATAGGTCATCAATACCTGATCAATGGGGGTGCGCGCCCAGAGCCGCACAGCACAGCGCCGTCATCTCTACGGTGGCTGCACCGCCCGCGATCAGAACACTGTGCTCTGCAGCTCCGCACTTAGGGCTGCAGCAACAGTTTATCGACAGGGCTACCCCCCACCAATAAGATGACCTATCTCAAAGATTAATGTCCTGGACAACCCCTTTAATCTTGTACAACTCCCAGCAGGCATTGCTGCTACATATACTGCAGGGAATGGGAGACTGGAACAACAGCATGTAAAGTGTGGAGAAAGTGAAAGCAGCATCTCCATGGGTCATGTGATCTAAGCTGTGTCAGCTGACTCCCCCATTAATAACACTATAGAAATATCACTATAGAAATAGCCACAGACTGTGGTGGCGGTACCTGCACTGTGTACACCCAGCCGACGTCCATGTGACTGTGGGGGATGACAAACACCTGAATTTGTTTTGCAGAGGTGACATCTCCACTCAGGGAGAGGACCAGGAGCAGCAGCGGCAGCATCCTACCGACAGAACCCGGATACTGCGCGGCAACACTGTATCACACAGGTGTAAATAGATTCTACGGCAAGCCGGAGGAGGCAAAGTAGCTCAAACGCGTTTCCCTCGAAGTTAGGAGCTTTTCTGTATGAGGCTGGACATAGGGATCACAGAGCTCACCAAGAAGAGTCCTGACCAAACCTGGGAATGGGCAGGATGGTCATATATCAGGTGCAGAACAAGTGTGGAATGGGGGACAGAGAATAAGTAAAGCACTTCACTGCAAAATAGTCCTAGGAAAGGTATAATTCATATACATGTTAGGCAGCCATAAAAAAAATGGGTTATGCCAAGTTCTCATGATGAGGTTTTGGCGTTGGGTTTTTTCTCTCTGCAGCGTCTTACACTTCCAGCAAAGCGCATGGGATTTACAGAATTCTCATATCTACTTTATTTTTTTTTATTTTTTTTTAACAAAGCAGAAACAGTCAATTTCTAAATAAGTATTTAATTTGCTGATTTTTCCCATAGGCTTGAATGAGATAAGGAGAATACGATACAAAATCTGCTGCAGAAACGCACTAAAAACGCGCTGTATCAATAAAAGCAAAGTAACAGAAAGTTTCCAATATAAAGCAGTTTTATTTAAAACGTGACATACCAAGTGCGTGCCGAGAGTGATTTCAGAATTCGGATCACGCGCACCCATTCAAGTCTATGGGTGGTGTGAAGCATCGGACTGCACTCAGATGCACAGACTGAGTGCAGTCCGATTTAGGCTTTGTTCACACAAGGCATTTTTGCAGTGTTTTTTTCTGCAGCAAAACTGATCTCTTGGCGGTAAAGAAGCTGTGGCAAAAATGCACTGTTTTTGATGGTTTTTTTTTGCTGCGGTCTTTTTGCGTCTTTTTTTTCTATGTTTTTGTCATGCTGTATTTGTCTCTTGTGCATGCTGATAAAATTTAGTGGAAAAAAATCTAATTGTATTTAATCAGGTTTTGGCACAAAAAAAATGCTGTAAAACCTGATACGTGCATTGTTTGGTGAGGATTTTTAGCGTTTGTTTCACCACGCATTACTTCCAATAGGTGAAAAACGCTGAAAAAACACTGAAAAAAGTGACGTGCCCCATTGTGCAAAAAATCATGCAAAGCACAAGATACTGAGGACTAAAAAAACCAAGCTGTGTGCATGAGAGTTCTGAAATCTCTTACCGAGTTTGCTGGTACTGTAAAACGTAGCTGAAAATTTTCATTAAAAAAAGCTGCAAAAACGCCCTGTGTGAACATTGGCTTATGCGCACGAAGACAAGGGAGAAGATGGAGAAATTAAGTTCTCCTTCTTCGCACTTGTGATACAATTCCTTCATGCGAGAGCATCGGATCTCAGTACACTGACGCTCGGATCAGAGTTTGTCATCTCCATAATTGATCCGATTTTCTGCCAATCATCGATCGTGTGAGCGAGCCCTTAATGTTATCACCACATGTCCAGTCAGGAGATAATAATGACCGTTCTCCTGGATAAGCCGTCAATGTGAGATCAGTGGGGGTCTGACACTCTGCACCCCCACCAATCACTCATTAGATTTTATGGCAGCAGACAGAGGTGAACCCCAGAAAGGCTCCTAGTCCAGCACTCAGCAGCCAGAACATATTCAGAGAGTTTACCCCCTGTAAGTGCCATAACAAAAAAATATCTGATCACTGGGGGTGCTGAGCGTCAGACCCCCACAAATTTCATATTTTTGATTTTTCTTGTATAGGGGTCATCAATATTTCCTGACTGGCCAACCCCTTGTACTTGGGTTCTGTTCACACGGACTGTCAGGCAGGGCTAGATGACCACCATTAATGGTAATCATTAGCGATCGGCGGCTGTTCATTAGCCTGTGTATACCGTGTGACTATGAGTGATCTGTTATAAATGCACTGTGAGGATTCTCCGGTGACGGCGGTGATACCGACCACAAGTGTTCGATATATGCAGACTCCCGCCACAATCTGGCTAAACATGTCAATGCAAGAGAATTTGGCACAGTCTTTCTCTTCTAGTTGGAATGTGGCAGAAAGTATGCAAATCGTATAGTTGTGGTCACATGACCGCTCGGTTTCACCGCCGGCACTGGAGAATCCTCACAGTGCACACCGTGCACGATATGAGGATTCTCAAGTCTACAAACATAGAGTAACTGCAGACTGTCGTGATAAACCTGGACAACCCCTTTAAGAATGCTTGTTGGTGATTACATTGCACTTCCCGTGCAGCTTTATTCCTTCAGGTCCCCACCCCTATCGCATACAGATGCTGTTTACAGCGTCAACAATATATCGGGGCTAACGTGATCTTTGTTGGGGCTGATATGATTTCTGGACAATCAGTCCCTATAGAAATCAGATCTTCTTAACCAAATAAGCTCCTGGTGCAAAACTGGCTGGCGGTGCAGCTCCGGCCATCGCTGGCACGGAGAACAGATGATTGGCTTGGGTGTCGGGTGTCGCACCCCCATCGATCAGACATTGATTACCTATCCTAAAGCTATAGTCATGTACATATCATGATGACCCCACAAATAGTCCTGCACATGACATGATGACCCCACATATAGTCCTGCACATGACATAATGACCCCACATATAGTCCTGCACATGACATGATGACCGCACATATAGTCCTGCACATGACCATGATGACCCCACATATAGTCCTGCACATGACATAATGACCCCACATATAGTCCTGCACATGACATGATGACCGCACATATAGTCCTGCACATGACATGATGACCCCACATATAGTCCTGCACATGACATAATGACCCCACATATAGTCCTGCACATGACATGATGACCGCACATATAGTCCTGCACATGACCATGATGACCCCACATATAGTCCTGCACATGACATAATGACCCCACATATAGTCCTGCACATGACATGATGACCGCACATATAGTCCTGCACATGACCATGATGACCCCACATATAGTCCTGCACATGACATAATGACCCCACATATAGTCCTGCACATGACATGATGACCGCACATATAGTCCTGCACATGACATGATGACCCCACATATAGTCCTGCACATGACATAATGACCCCACATATAGTCCTGCACATGACATGATGACCGCACATATAGTCCTGCACATGACCATGATGACCCCACATATAGTCCTGCACATGATATGATGACCCCACATATAGTCCTGCACATGACATGATGACCCCACAAATAGTCCTGCACATGACATGATGACCCCACATATAGTCCTGCACATGACATGATGACCCCACATATAGTCCTGCACATGACATGATGACCCCACATATAGTCCTGCACATGACATAATGGCCCCACGTATAGTCCTGCACATGACATGATGACCCTACATATAGTCCTGCACATGACATAATGGCCCCACGTATAGTCCTGCACATGACATGATGACCCCACATATAGTCCTGCACATGACCATGATGACCCCACATATAGTCCTGCACATGACATGATGGCCCCACGTATAGTCCTGCACATGACATGATGGCCCCACGTATAGTCCTGCACATGACATGATGGCCCCACGTATAGTCCTGCACATGACATGATGACCCCACGTATAGTCCTGCACATGACATGATGGCCCCACGTATAGTCCTGCACATGACATGATGGCCCCACGTATAGTCCTGCACATGACATGATGACCCCACGTATAGTCCTGCACATGACATGATGGCCCCACGTATAGTCCTGCACATGGCATGATGACCCCACATATAGTCCTGCACATGACATGATGGCCCCACGTATAGTCCTGCACATGACATGATGACCCCACGTATAGTCCTGCACATGACATGATGACTCCACGTATAGTCCTGCACATGACATGATGACTCCACGTATAGTCCTGCACATGACATGATGACCCCACGTATAGTCCTGCACGTGACATGATGACCCCACGTATAGTCCTGCACATGACATGATGGCCCCACGTATAGTCATGGCTGAAAGTTTTGAACCCTTAAAAATTCTTCCAGTAAATGAAGTATTTCTCGCAGAAAATAATTACAATTACACATGTTTTGTTATACTATGTTTATTTTCTTTGTGTGTATTGGAACAACACAAAAAAAAACTGAAAAAAAAGCAAATTGGACATAATTTCATACAAAACCCCAAGAATGGGCCGGACAAACTAACTGTAATCAATCACTTCCTACAGCCATCAATAAGCTTCTTACACCTCTCACCTGGAATTTTGGAGCACTCTTCTTTGCAAACTGCTCCAGGTCTCCTATAAGTGAAGGCGCCTTCTCCCAAAAGAAATGTTAAGATCTCTCCACAGGTGTTCAATGGAATTTACAGTACAGACCAAAAGTTTGGACACAGCTTCTCATTTAAAGATTTTCCTGTATTTTCATGACTATGAAAATTGTACAGTCACACTGAAGGCATCAAAGCTATGAATTAACACATGTGGAATTATACACTCACTGGCCACTTTATTAGGTACACCTGTCCAACTTCTTGTTAACACTTAATTTCTAATCAGCCAATCACATGGCGGCAACTCAGTGCATTTAGGCATGTAGACATGGTCAAGACAATCTCCTGCAGTTCAAACCGAGCATCAGTATGGGGAAGAAAGGTGATTTGAGTGCCTTTGAACGTGGCATGGTTGTTGGTGCCAGAAGGGCTGGTCTGAGTATTTCAGAAACTGCTGATCTACTGGGATTTTCACGCACAACCATCTCTAGGGTTTACAGAGAATGGTCCGAAAAAGAAAAAAAATCCAGTGAGCGGCAGTTCTGTGGGCGGAAATGCCTTGTTGATGCCAGAGGTCAGAGGAGAATGGGCAGACTGGTTCGAGCTGATAGAAAGGCAACAGTGACTCAAATCGCCACCCGTTACAACCAAGGTAGGCCTAAGAGCATCTCTGAACGCACAGTGCGTCGAACTTTGAGGCAGATGGGCTACAGCAGCAGAAGACCACACCGGGTACCACTCCTTTCAGCTAAGAACAGGAAACTGAGGCTACAATTTGTACAAGCTCATCGAAATTGGACAGTAGAAGATTGGAAAAACGTTGCTTGGTCTGATGAGTCTCGATTTCTGCTGCGACATTCGGATGGTAGGGTCAGAATTTGGCGTAAACAACATGAAAGCATGGATCCATCCTGCCTTGTATGGAGCATCTTTGGGATGTGCAGCCGACAAATCTGCGGCAACTGTGTGATGCCATCATGTCAATATGGACCAAAATCTCTGAGGAATGCTTCCAGCACCTTGTTGAATCTATGCCACGAAGAATTGAGGCAGTTCTGAAGGCAAAAGGGGGTCCAACCCGTTACTAGCATGGTGTACCTAATAAAGTGGCCGGTGAGTGTATACTTAACAAAAAAGTGTGAAACAACTGAAGTTATGTCTTATATTCTAGGTTCTTCAAAGTAGCCACCTTTTGCTTTGATGACTGCTTTGCACACTATACAGTATATGGGGCCATCATATGAAGTGCAGGACTATATGTGGGCATGTTTGATGATTTGAACATTATACTGACTCATTTGCATTGGCCATTTAGGAAAATCAGAGAAAATTAGCATTTGCATAATAGTTTGGATCGTGGTGTATATACCATATGTCACGATCCCTTCGCCGCGGCCAGCAGTTTGTCACAAAATCCCCAGGGATTCCTGACCACTGCCACCAATATGTCACGGATTGGGGTGACTTTAGACCAACAGACGGCTATCACATGTGCAGGGGGCTTATCTTAGTTATCCCTCCACTGCCACAATGTGATAAAAAAAAACACACGCAAGGCTAGTGACCTCTTAGTTTACAGCAGGGGCTTATTTTAGGTATCCCACTGCTCTTCCATATACCATGAACTGCAGGGATTTGTGTATATCCCGCTTACAGTTCCCCTTAAACCTTGCAGCTCTCTGGCGCCCCCCTTACTTTCAGGTCAGATTAGGTACTGCACCTAGGGTAATTGGTCGCCAGAAAGGCTGCCTGCTATGTACTGGCTATTGGGCACGCTGCAGCGACGCGATAAACTACTCCCACTCAGGCAGGAACAATAATTATCAATGCCGCAGTCGCTGCAAAGTCGCCCAAAGGCCTGCACACGGTAGTGCCGCCACCAGCTTCAATTAAACGGGTCCGAAGCTAACCCAAAACAGTAGCGTAAATTCCCTTCAAGAGACAGGGTACGTTTAGAGCATGGAGAATGAACTAGTATGAAATATTATACTCATAAAGTTTATGCAGTGTTTATAAAAAGTTCTATAAAGAGGTTACAATAGGAGACAATTGCAATTATGTACAAGGTAATTATAACATAAAGAGGATTAAAGGAGAAAAGATAACACTCACATGTTCTTAGTTCATATCAGTTCAGGCAAAAACCATGCTGGTGGGCGGAGCTCCCAAAAATCCCAATGCATGAGGTACAGCTCTTCAGATCAGACTCACATGTTCTTCCAGCAACAGACTGACTGCTGGAGTCTGGCCAAAACAGTTATAGCTCAGCTTGGTGACTTCACCAGAAAGGGCTGGCTATCCCAGACCCTCCTACCTTTTCAGTTTTACTAACTGTGCATTAACTATATCTGATGCCCGTAACTTCGCTACCGAACATGTCATCATCATACTCCACCCAGCATTCATCTCGTATTATCGCTAGCATTCTAGGGAGATCAAATATGTCCTATTTGGGATGTATATTTACAGAGAAATCCCTACTTCATTACCAGATGGAGTTAGAAACTCGTCTTTAGAGTGATGGATAGCTCCACCGAGGGGAAGTAAGAATATACTGTATATTGTCGTGTTCTTAACTTAAATGGTTTGCCTAATATCTTACAAAAACCAAACAAAGAACTTTCATGGATTCTAGAAGTTTCTAGTCCAGCTATAGCTGGACAAGAGCTTACACGGCAGGAAATGCCGATCGTAAATACCTTGGCTCTCATAAAACCCCCACACTCTCTGAGAAGGAAAGCTAAATCCTGAAGTAATGGGAAGGGGGGGTTTTGAGCCCAGTGTCTGCCATGTGTTCTTGGGGACCATGGTCAGAAGTGCAAAAATCCCTCAGCTGGTGCTAACAGGCAGGGAAACTAAACTTATATTTCATACCATATCGTGACACCATAATACATCACATCTGTATCAACTCCTGGTCCCTTCCTCTTCATTTTTTATGTGCCTTTTCCTTCCCTCATCGCCATTATCTACCCCAGCCCCTCTTCTTTTTATCTTGGTTTCGGTTGTCCCCATTTTTTTAAATTACTGTACTGAGGTCTCTTCTGTCATTATTTTCATTAATGTTCAGTAATATAATTTACATAAAGTACTTAAGTTGTATACCAAATCTTAAATTTATAGATTTTAAATTTTTCGATTGATAAAACACAATCAAATATTTGAAACAGAAATTATCGTTTATATTTTCAGAGAATATGGGAAAACTAACCCACGGTGTACTCCTGAATGATAACATTTCTGTCTGACCTCCTCTGTCTGAATGGTGACTAAACCTTCTTTTGGTGAACACATCCAGGTTGCTGCGTGCAGCGTTTCCTCTCTGAGATGACACATCGTGAATTTGGAGCATTATTAAAAACAAAAAACAATTAACATTCATAAAAGGGGATCGCGGTCGACCTTGTTATTAGTGACAGTCAAGTGGCATACTGCCTCCAGTGTGCAGGGATAATAGACTCAAATTATCTCTTTTATCCGCTGGCGGCAGATAAGAAGTGATTGTCTGGAAAAACAGCTGTAGCGGGAGAGAGAACGCCACCATGAGCACTACAGCAAATGCAGAAATGAACAATTCTTTGAAAGTGGATTACACTGAGAAACCATGCATGTTTGCAAAAAGCGTCCCTGCTTATCAGTATAAGGCCATGTTCCCAAGTAGCATTAATGCTGTGAGTTTTTTTGCGTGCAGAAATTCTGCAGCATTTAACAGTTTAGTTAAAGCAGATGTCATTTCATGAATTGTGCATTTTTTTAGTGCATTTATTTTCCTATAGGTTTCTATGGGGAGCCTAAGAAAAAAAAAACAATGCAAAAAAATATAGTTGCGGTTCTAAGTGCAGAATGCTCCTTCAGATCTGCACCAAAACCGTATCAAAAAGGAGAAAACGCAGCAAAAAGCACAACAATTGGAGTACAATGATATTATGCATTTTGGTGGGGACACCTATAGAAAATAAGTAGCTAAAAAATACAGTGTTTTTTTGCAAGTGGGAACATGGCCTAAGGATAACCTAATTCTGCATAATAGCAGCAGTCTTGGCTGTAGGCAGTATCCTGTTACCCTTACCACCACACTTTAACTTGGGAAGGTGACCTGATCAAACCCACTGTCACAGGTTTACCACAACAGAGAGGAGTCAGAAGACCGCAGCGTCTGATTTTTCCTACTCCTTCACTGATTAGAAGCACTTCATCTTCTTATTAAATGGTGTAAATTTCTTTTGGTAGTGCAGGGGTTAATCTGCTCAGTTGAGAGCTCCTGGAGCATTAAGGCTCTCAGCTGTGCACTGTTAGCCACTCCCATCTCCTATATAATTTGGGCCCTGGCTAGCACTCATTGTCAGAGCTAGCTTATGCTGCATGCCTCGAGGTTGTTGTTGGTTATTGTAGGAGAAGGCGTTTGGTGGGTTTTGTGTGATAATTCCTTTTCTTATCCTACTTTGGTTTAACTCCATCCTCATGTCCTCAGTGCATTTCTCTGTTAAATATTTGTTTGGTATTTTTCTTTACCGCTGTTCGTATTACTTTGTTAGTCTGGTTTGTCTATTATGGTACACTACTGCTCTACTCTACCCTGGATGGGGCAAGGGTACAGACTGAGGGGTAGATTCAGGAGCTAAGGCAAGGTACATGGCCCCACCATCTTCACCATCAGAAGTAATCCAGGGAACGGGACAAGCTGGGGCGCCCCTAGCGTTAGGGATAGGGAAGGAGCCCCTGGTCCTGAGACATCCGGCAACAGGGTCATGATATTAGCTTTGACAGGATACAAAAATGGTTTCAATCACTGCTCTGACAGATCAACTGCAGCAGCTCAGCCTGAAAGTGGCTGATCTACACACTGTCGTTTTGCAGTACCATAACACATCAGCTTTGGGGACCATGATTCTCAGGCAACCATTAGTGGAGCCCAAGATCACTTGGCCTGACAGGTTCTCTGGAGGGCTTGACAAATTTGTTGTTTTCAGGGACGCTTGTAAACTTTACTTCAGGTTACATCCTTGTTCCTCAGGAACTGAGGAGCAACAGGTGGGGATAATAATCTCGCTCCTTCAGGGTGACCCCTAAGCATGGGCATTTTCTCTCCCATCTAACTCACAGTTGCTCCAGACGGTGGAGGATTTTTGCTGGTGCTAGGTCATATATACGACGACCCCGACAGCGTCTCTCTGCCGTCAACTTCAGCAGGGAGACTGAGTGGCGGAGGAGTATTGGAGTAATGACCCTGTGCTCCGTAGCCAGTTCTATGAAGTGCTATCAGTAAGGGTGAAGAATGCTTTAGCCCTGTATGAGACTCCAGTTTCCTTTGAGGCGGCCATGTTTCTGGCTATCCGGGTAGATCGCTGTCTTCATCAGAGACATAAAGGGACACCCCAATGTGCAGGAGATCCTGGGCCAAGGGAAACCTGGTCTGACCCATCTGAGGAACCCATGCAGTTGGATGGGGCAACTCATTCTGGAATGCCATCTGTTGTTCAGAGCAAAGGGGGAGTATGTTTTTACTGTGGTAGAAAGGGCCATTTTGTGAACACGTGTCCTTCCCTATCTCACTGTAAACAGCCGCCGGAAAACTAAGGAGCCAGGGTTAAGAGGAAGTTAGCAACCCGTGTGTACATATCTCCTCTATGGGTGACACAATTTTTTCTGCCTGCTGAAATCCATCTATGCAAAAATAAGGTGGTTCTTTCTGCCTTTCTGGACAGTGTGGGGTAGGGTTTAACTTGATCGATGCTAGGTTCGTACAGGTCCAGGGCCTCAAACCACATCCACTGTTCAGGCCTATACCCATAATCACCATCAACTCTGCACCATTGAGACAGGGGTATTTTACTCAAACCATCCAGGGGTTACATCTACAGGTAGGGGCCATTCAATCAGAAGGTATTGACTGTTATGGGCTAGAGGGTCTGCCCTCTCCTGTGGTTCTTGGACTTCCTTGGATCACTCTGCACAACCCTGTGGTAGATTGGCAGACTCAGGAGGTGGTAAAGTGCTGCGGGTTTTTCTTTGTAAATAAGAAAGGCTGGGGTTTACGCCCCTGCCTAGATTTCGGCGAACTCAATCAGATCATCGTCTGGGATCCGGATCCGTTCCTTCTAATCCCGGACCTCTTTAATCAGATTGTAAGAGCAAAATGGTTTTCTAATCTGGATCTCATGGGAGGAATATAATCTCATTCGTATTAAAGAGGGGGATGAGTGGAAAACAGCTTTCAATAAGCCTGAGGGACACCATGAGAACCTTGTGATGCCATTTGGGTTGACAAATGATCCGCAGTCTTTCAGCAGCTTGTAAATTACATTTTTAGTCACCTGGTAGTAAATTTGTGGTAATCTATTTTGATGAAATATTAATTTATTCACCTTACCTTGAGGTACATGTCAGGCAGGTTTTACAGATATTCAGAGACAAGAAATGATTTGTCAAACCAGAGAAATGTATGTTCTCGGTTGAGGAGACCCCGTTTCTGGGATATGTGTTATCGCCCACGTGTTTTCGCATGAATCCAGCAAAAGTCTGAGCGGTACTTGATTGGGATCATCCTGAAGATTTGAAGGCATTACAAAGGTTTTTAGGTTTCGACAATTACTACCGTAAGTTCATCAAAAACTTTTTGGTAGAGGCCAAACCTCTGACGGATATGACCAGGAAAGGGACAGACTTTTCCGAGTGGTTCAGTCCGGCCAGGGAGGCATTCAATACCTTGATGTTTTGCATCTGCGCCGATTCTCATACAACCTGAAGTCACTCAGCCTTTTATTGTAAAAGTTGATGTGTCTGAAGTGAGGGTGGGGGCTGTAATGTCGCAGGGTTTGTCTCCAGGTTAATGACATCCATGTGCATACTTTTCTAAAAAACTGTCATCTGTGGAGAGAAATTATGACATCGATAACAGGGCAATCCAGTAAGACTTTGAAGAATGGCGTCATTTTCTGGAAGGGGGCAGTTCATCTGGTTATGATAATCAGGGATCATAAGAATCTCGTATATCTAGAGTCTGCAAAACATCTAACGACTCTACAGCCAAGATGGTCATTGTTCTTCACCAGGTTTAACTTTTTTGTTACGTATAGGCCAGGGAATAAGAACATTAAGGCGGATGCCTTATCTCATTGTTTTCTGGGGGGTGGAAATAATTGTGAACCGGTTCCTATAGTACAAAAAGGGGTGGTTATGGCATCTATATGCTCCGATCTTGAAAAAGACAACACGCCATATATGGGGAGGCTGAGGGCTGATATTATTAGTCTGGGAGGGTGCCAATATCCATGTCCCATTCCATTAAGCTCAGCCCGAAGCTGTCTGTTTAGCCTTTGCTGGTTATTAAAAATATGGGGTAGCCCATATCATTATTTTGGGGTCCCCCTTTCTAATAACCAGTAAAGGCTATGCAGACAGCTGTGAGCTGATATTAATAGCCTGAGAAGCTTCATGGATATTGGATATTTCCTTTCCTAGAAAAATAACACCAGCCACCAGCTGTCTTCTTTCCCTCAGCTGGATATCAGAAATAAGGGGGACATCACGCCATTTTTGCTTTCATTTATTTATTATTTTATTTTGTATGATAATGGTTTTCTGTTATCCCTGTTTTGTCTTTATGTCTGCTTTACCTTTCAATGCTGTCTCATGCCTCATAGGGTGTGGGAGGAGACAGATTAGGGTTTTTACAGGAGTATACTAAGGTTGGAGACTCTGGCCTCTCTCCCTTTAAGAGGACCCCCGGGACAGGTATAGTTAGGATCCCAGCTCCAGGAACAGTTTGAGGCCCTTCTTCCTTACTGAAGACCGTCATAGCGTGACATTATACCAGCCTTGAACACTTCAAAAGGTACAGAGCATTTCATGTGACCCCCCACGACAAGGTCAGTTTTGTATTTTTACTATCATAGTAAATATTCCATACTTTTATTAAAAGATATACCGTACTTGATTTGTAAAGTGCCGCAGAATATATTGGCGCTATAGAAATAAAATTATTATTAGTTTCTGGCTTTGATTCCAGCAGAAAACAGCCGCATTTGGAGGAAACTTTGGAGTTAATCACTTATCACTAGAGTTTATTTCGTATGAGATAATTTACAAGTAGTCTATTAGATTTTATTGATGACGATACATCTTGGGTGAACACACCACAAAGATTGCAAAGTATAAGTGCATAAGTGGACGTGCACATGTTCTGAATGGGTGGAAAGTGGACCTGAGAGTGACATCCACTAGTGGGGCCGAGGATCCTCAGTTGACGCAGTTTTTCACAAACTGTTATTTTTCCATAGCTCTGAGTTATTTTTATGTTTCCATCTATGTAATTGAATTAAATCTGTTGTCTGTGATGCTGTGCCGTCCCCGGAGGAGCATATAACGCCGCTGTGCACATCTACACAGATGATTACAATACTTCAGCTAATGAGCTATTTATATAAAACAAGGTGATTCAGGAACAAGTTGTGGTGATTGAGGATTTCATGAAGATTCTCGATTACATAGGCAGAAATGTAACTCATTCAATGCTGTGCCGCCATGGTCCACTAATTGTCGCATAATCAGCTGCAACCACTGATTTCTTTTGGCCAAAATCAAGATTAGATGCAATAATTATAGATCCTTCTGTGGTAACAGGCTGCCAATGTTCTCCACAGCAGGTGTCATGCGTATACAGGACATGTGCTGCTGAAATCCGGGATTATTTTTTTTTAAGCAACGCAAAAGATCATTTTAGCTGACGAACAAGTGTTTTACTCATTTTCCTGGTGATCAGCAACCTCTTTACACTGCACGGTTATCTGCAAATTTCGTGCAGTGTAAAGGGGCATGTGGTGGGTGCTTATTGGGGGCACTGTAAATGGGGGGCAGTGACAGGCAATGTATATAGAGGAAGGCCGTGGAAGTTAATTTTTATGGTAGTGGATTGGACAGGCTTTTCGTATGGTGGATCACGGTATTGAGGAGTCTTGTGACTAATTTTCCATAGGAGAGCATACGGTCTTAAATAGTAAATTACTGTAAAATATGCTGGCAATATACTGCCAAGAGAGCAGGTTTTGGAAGCAGAAAAAAATGCTACAAAAACGCTATGTGTGTGAACAGAGAGCCTAATAGTGATTTTTTTTATTTGCACCTTATTCATTATTTAAAAGGATTCTGTCAGCAAGTTTTTACTATGTAATCTTAGAGCATCATGATGTAGGGGCTGAGACCCTGATTCCAGCAATGTGTCACTTACTAGTCTACTTTGTGTAGTTTTGATAAAATCCCTGTGTTCCTTGCTGTAGATCTATCAGTGCTCAGAATGCTGAGCTGTGTATAACTCCGCCCACTCTACTGATTGGCAGTTTCTGGTGAATACTGTGCAATCAGTGGTGGAGGCGGGGTTACACTAATTAGCTGGACTTCCTGGCACAGGACACCTAGTCCTGCAGTGTTATTCTCCTGATAATAAAATACTGATTGTACTGAAACTACAGCAAGCTGTTGAGCAAATACTGGGGAAACTTGTGGACGTCCTGACCGCGTCTCTGTCTTCACCCTTGGTGCCTTGTATTTTGCATTTGACTCTTCGGGCAGCTGCTACAGGTCCGGGGACGGCCCAAGCCTATCCTCCCTTTCATTGGCTCTAGTGGAGACCAGGTAGTAACTTATTTACCCCCTTCCAGGGTAAGCTAGGCCCTTGGTGCAGAGGGTCCACATCCACCGCCGTAGCACAAAGATGACTTTGATCATATAAACCCAAAGATGTTCCTGGAAATCAAAATGACCAGACAGAAACTGATCTGTTTTGGACGTGTGATGAGGGTGAATTCATTAGTCAGTGGTAAAAGGAAACAGTGGAGACCAAGAGCCCATTGGTTGGACACCATTAAGAAAGACACAGGAATGAACATCAAGCAACTGAAAAAAGTAGTGGAAAACACGGAAACATGGTGAGGACAGGTTGAGCGTATCCAATCGTCAAACATGACTGAATGGAGAGAATCAGAATCAGTTATTGATTTATGAGTGAAATGACCTTACAGAAAGGGCACTCGGCCCTACACTCAAAGAATATGGGTCCACGCGTCTCCAACTTGAACTTGACAACCTCATATATTTGTCTGAGGCTGTTAACCTCGTGGCCGGTCCCTACATCACAGACCATCTGGATGAGTCTTAAAACAGTGTTGGCCATGGAGGTCCCAAGTACCCCAGAACTGAATAATAAGACAGAAACAAAATGAACATCTACCCTGCTGTAAGTAAAAGTAATAGTGCATATAAATACATTGACTACTTATTGAACACCATTTTTAAGTTGGTACAGTAGCATATAAAAGTTTTCGAAACCCTGGTCAAAATGACTGTTATTGTGAACAGTTAAGCAAGTTAACGATAAAATGATCTCTAAAAGGCCTAAAGTTAAAGATGGGACCTTTCTTTTGCATTTAAGGCAATATATATAAACAGGGGGAGGCCACCTTAGACGTAACTATACGTAGACTGGAAGATAGTTAATACTAGACGTTAGGACCATCCCGAATTTGGGTACACCTTGACGCTGGTGTATGGAGTATCCAATTTATTAATATGCACTATTGCTTTTACTTATTTATTTACAGCAGGGTAGATGTTCGTTTTGCGTCTGTCTTAGGTTTTGCCTGTTTAATGGCCAGTGTGAACACGCTCCTATTTTGTATGCAGAACAACTTATACTCCAGTTCATTTTTGGGGGTTCTGATTCATAACCATATTTGATCGATATCAAAATAACATGTCAATTTCAGTTCCTTGTATTATAAAACAGGCGATGATTCTGTGATAGCTGTGATCTATTTTAGGATTATGTTCACGTGTTAGTTGTACGGCAGGAAGTCACACAATTACCACACTGTCAAAACCACAGCAGCAAAAATTGAGTTAAACATATTTAAATATAATGTTAAATATAAGGTGTTACGGAGAAACGGGGTCAGTGGGTGCTCTCGTCCGCTGGCCCGGCTGTCTTTAGCAAGACTGCATGGACCATGGCTCATACCACTGAATGCCCGCTCTATCTCCCCGTGGGCAATACACTACACAGACAACACAGGGATGAACGCACAGAGAAGGGGTAATGACAAGCATAGGGAGATGACCAAGAACTGTCCACGAGAGTCACCACCTGGCTTATCTGACCATCTCCATGGAACCAGGCGACCAGCGGGTCTCAACCCTGGCTTTCTCCAAACATATCCATGGTTCAGAGATGGTCACTGGATCAGATCTGTGTCCTTCCAACCGGAGCCGAAAACCCCTAGGTTGTATCCTATAGAATCATAGATCAGCGTCCCTCGTGATGGTGCCATGATGAATTGGCTGCAGTCCTGTCTCTTGTCTGTTGGGTGGTTTCCAGAATGTCTGGCTGATAGCTCTGTTTTACTTCAGTCTCCCAGGATGTGATCTCTGAGTCTTTTTATACCCAAGGCATGTAAGCTATTTTTAGAATTACTCAGGGTCTTTCAGTCCAACATCAAGATAAGGTAAACAATGGTGATGGGATTAAGTAGCACTATTAGCATATAAGCACACATCAATAAACAAAGCTTAACACACTCAATGTACAGTCACTATTACAGATATTACAGACTTAGGGTACCGTCTCACAGTGGCACTTTTGTCGCTACGACAGTACGATCCGTGACGTTCCAGCGATATCGCTGTGTCTGACACGCAGCAGCAATCAGGGACCCTGCTGAGAATCGTACGTCGTAGCAGATCGTTTGGAACTTTATTTCGTCGCTGGATCTCCCGCTGTCATCGCTGGATCGGTGTGTGTGACACCGATCCAGCGATGCGTTCGCTTGTAACCAGGGTAAACATCGGGTTACTAAGCGCAGGGCCGCGCTTAGTAACCCAATGTTTACCCTGGTTACCATCGTAAATGTAAAAAAAAAAAAAACGTACATACTCACATTCCGGTGTCCGTCAGGTCCCTAGCCGTCTGCTTCCCGCACTGACTGACTGCCGGCCGGAAAGTAAAAGCAGAGCACAGTGGTGACGTCACCACTGTGCTCTGCTTTCACTTTACGGCCGGCACTGCGCTTAGTAACCCGATGTTTACCCTGGTTACCCGGGGACTTCGGCATCGTTGGTCGCTAGAGAGCTGTCTGTGTGACAGCTCCCCAGCGACCACACAACGACTTACCAACGATCACGGCCAGGTCGTATCGCTGGTCGTGATCGTTGGTAAATCATTTTGTGTAACGGTACCTATTATGGACCTGGTGGTTAGGAGCACCCGGAATGACCTGATGGTTAAAACGTGAAACCTGGGACAAGCTCTGAGGAGGTGGTAACTCTACTGACCGCAATCCCTAATCCTATCACACACACTAGAAATAGCCGTGGAGCGTGCCTAACTCTCCCTAGACGCCTCTTCACAGCCTAAGAGCTAACTACCCCTAAAGATAGAAATAGCAGCCTACCTTGCCTCAGAGAAATTCCCCAAAGTAAAGATAGCCCCCAACAAATATTGACTGTGAGTTAAGAGGGAAGTGACAAACACAGGAATGAAACAGATTTTAGCAAAGGAGGCCGAATCTTTTCTAAATAGACAGAAGATAGGAAAGGGAACTATGCGGTCAGTAATAAAAACTACAAAAAACCACGCAGAGTGTGCAAAAGGACCTCCACACCGACTCACGGTGTGGAGGTGCAACTCTGCACCCCAGAGCTTCCAGCTAGCAAGGAAATATCATTATAACAAGCTGGACAAGAAACATAGCATGTACTGAGAAATATATTCAAAAACCAATGAACAACAAATGAACTAGCAGGGACTTAGCTTCTGCTGGAGTAGACAGGTCATCTGAGAAATCCAAGTGAGATCTGAACCAGTACTGAGACATTGACAGCTGGCATGAACTAACGATCTAAGCAGAGTTAAATAGGAAGCCAGCATAAACAATAAACGAGGGCAGCTGAGAAAGCCAACCTCAAAGATCAGCAGTTTCACTCAAAGCCACCAGAGGGTGTCCAAGGACAGAACTCACCAAAGTACCATTCATGACCACAGGAGGGAGCCCGAGAACGGAATTCACAACAGGTACCCTTACACAGTATGTTAGATAGTATATCAGTGGGCAAGTCTATCTTCTTGACCCAACAGACATAAACACTTAAATTCACAAGCCAATATACAGATAAAGAGCCTGTTCTTTTGCTTATGCAAAACATGGTTGTCTGGGAAATTAAGATACAATCTGGTTTCTTCACATAAGGAAATGGCGTTCTTTAGAGATTTTACTGGGGTTGGAAATACAGATAGATCCCCCAGTATTTTATAAAGACACGTTCAAACATTACATTAACCTCATTGTTATATCATGGACCGCTGCACCATATGGAAAATAGTGTCGGGACACACGTCCTAATCGTTGAATTCGGGTTCATCATTCAGTCTATTTGTCCCCGGTGAATGACCTCCAGCCCCGGTATATAACATTCGACTCCTCGCCATGCCGTCTGCTTTTACTAATGTATGGCACAATGGCTGCTACCAGCATGGTCCTATAAAAGGAACCACCAGCATAACAAGTCCATTCATGGCATTTCCTCCCTCCTACAGTGCCTACAAGTAGTATTCAACCCCCTGCAGATTTAGCAGGTTTAATAAGATGCAAATAAGTTAGAGCCTTCAACCTTCAAACAAGAGCAGGATTTATTAACAGATGCATAAATCTTACAAACCAAAAAGTTTTGTTGCTCAGTTAAATTTTTATAAATTTTAAACATAAAAGTGTGGGTCAATTATTATTCAACCCCTAGGTTTAATATTTTGTGGAATAACCTTTGTTTGCAATTACAGCTAATGATCGTCTTTTCTAAGACCTGATCAGGCCGGCACAGGTCTCTGGAGTTATCTTGGCCCACTCCTCCATGCAGATCTTCTCCAAGTTATCTAGGTTCTTTGAGTGTCTCATGTGGACTTTAATCTTGAGCTCCTTCCACAAGTTTTCAATTGGGTTAAGTGTTGTGAATTTACCTTTTGGCTCCCTCTAGTGGCTACTAGTGATTTGACTCTGGGTATGTCATTCATCCCTTGTATGCTCACCTGGGTCGTTAAGTCAGGGGTGTTGCTATATAAGCTCCCTGGACCTTCAGTTCTATGCCTGGCAACGTTGATATCAGAGCTAATCTGTAGTGCTCTTGTCTACTGATCCTGGTTTCTGCTTGATTAAGCTAAGTCTGCTTTCTTGCTTTTTGCTATTTGTTTTTGTTTGCATTTTTGTCCAGCTTGTATATAATCTGTTTCCTGACCTTGCTGGAAGCTCTAGGGTGGCTGGTGTTCTCCCCCCGGACCGTTAGACGGTTCGGGGGTTCTTGAATCTCCAGCGTGGATTTTGATAGGGTTTTTGTTGACCATATAAGTTATCTTACTACATTCTGCTATTAGTAAGTGGGCCTCTCTTTGCTAAAATCTAGTTCATCTCTGTGTTTGTCATTTCCTCTTACCTCACCGTTATTATTTGTGGGGGGCTACTATCCTACTTTTGGGGTCTATTCTCTGGAGGCAAGAGAGGTCTTTGTTTTCCTCTTCTAGGGGTAGTTAGTCCTCCGGCTGGCGCGAGACATCTAGCGACCAACGTAGGCATGTTCCCCGGCTACTGCTAGTGTTGGCGTTAGGAGTAGATATATGGTCAACCCAGTTACCACTGCCCTATGAGCTGGATTTTTGTACGTCGCAGACTTACTTGTTTCTCTGAGACCCTCGCCATTGGGGTCATAACAGTTTGCCAGGCCGGTATTAAATGTTAAATGCATTGCAGAAGCGGGATTATAAGAAAGAAAGTTCTGAGTTTTTTTTTCTCTCTCTCATTTTTTTTTCTTTTCCCCTTTACCTCTGAGTGGCTTGTGTTTGCTGCAGACATGAATGTCCAGACCTTGATTACAAGTGTGGACCAGCTTGCTGCTCGTGTGCAGGGCATACAAGATTATGTTATCAGAAGTCCTATGTCAGAACCTAAGATACCGATTCCTGAACCGTTTTCCGGAGACCGATTTAAATTTAGAAATTTCAGGAATAATTGTAAATTGTTTTTGTCCCTGAAACCCTGTTCATCTGGAGACTCCGCTCAGCAAGTAAAAATTGTTATTTCTTTTTTACGGGGCGACCCTCAGGATTGGGCCTTCTCGCTGGAGCCAGGAGATCCGGCATTGGCTGACATTGATGCGTTTTTTCTGGCGCTCGGTTTGCTTTATGAGGAACCCAATCTTGAGATTCAGGCAGAAAAGGCCTTGCTGGCTATGTCTCAGGGCCAGGACGAGGCTGAAGTGTATTGCCAAAAATTTCGGAAATGGTCCGTGCTGACCCAGTGGAACGAGTGTGCATTGGCTGCTAATTTTAGAAATGGCCTTTCTGAAGCCATTAAGAATGTGATGGTGGGTTTTCCCATTCCCACAGGTCTGAATGATTCTATGGCCCTGGCTATTCAAATTGACCGGCGGTTGCGGGAGCGCAAAACCGCTAATTCCCTCATGGTGTTGTCTGAACAGACACCTGATTTAATGCAATGTGATAGAATCCTGACTAGAAATGAGCGGAAAATTCATAGACGCCAGAATGGCTTGTGTTACTACTGTGGTGATTCTACACATGTTATCTCAGCATGCTCTAAGCGTCTTACTAAGGTTGTTAGTCCGGTCGCCATTGGTAATTTGCAACCTAAATTTATTCTATCTGTAACTTTGATTTGCTCACTGTCATCGTATCCTGTCGTGGCGTTTGTGGACTCGGGTGCTGCCCTGAGCCTTATGGATCTGTCATTTGCCAAGCGCTGCGGATTTGTTCTTGAGCCATTGGAAAATCCTATCCCTCTTAGGGGTATTGATTCTACGCCATTGGCAAAAAATAAACCGCAGTTTTGGACACAGGTTACCATGTGCATGACTCCCGAACATCGGGAGGTAATACGTTTTCTTGTTCTGCATAAAATGCATGATTTGGTTGTTTTGGGTTTGCCATGGTTACAGACCCATAATCCAGTCTTGGACTGGAAGGCTATGTCAGTGTCAAGTTGGGGCTGCCATGGAATTCATGGAGATTCCCTGCCCTTGTCTATTGCTTCTTCTACGCCTTCGGAAGTTCCGGCGTATTTGTGATTATCAGGATGTCTTCAGCGAGTCTAAGTCCAGTGCATTGCCTCCTCATAGGGAATGTGACTGTGCAATAGATTTGATTCCTGGCAGTAAGTTTCCTAAGGGGAGACTGTTTAATCTGTCGGTACCTGACCATACCGCGATGCGTTCATATATCAAGGAGTCTCTTGAGAAGGGGCATATCCGTCCTTCTTCTTCCCCTCTTGGTGCGGGATTCTTTTTTGTGGCCAAAAAGGACGGATCTTTGAGGCCTTGTATTGACTATCGGCTTTTAAATAAGATCACTGTCAAATTTCAGTATCCTTTGCCGCTGTTGTCAGATTTGTTTGCCCGGATTAAAGGTGCCAAGTGGTTCACCAAGATAGACCTTCGTGGTGCGTACAACCTTGTGCGCATTAGGCAGGGCGATGAATGGAAAACCGCATTCAATACGCCCGAAGGTCATTTTGAGTACTTGGTGATGCCATTCGGTCTCTCTAATGCACCTTCAGTTTTTCAGTCCTTCATGCATGACATTTTCCGGAAGTATCTGGATAAATTTTTGATTGTTTATCTGGATGATATTCTGGTTTTTTCTGATGATTGGGACTCGCATGTGGAGCAGGTCAGGATGGTTTTTGAGATTCTGCGTGAAAATTCTTTGTTTGTAAAAGGCTCAAAGTGTCTCTTTGGTGTACAGAAGGTTCCCTTTTTGGGGTTCATTTTTTCCCCTTCTGCTGTGGAGATGGATCCAGTCAAGGTCCGAGCTATTCATGATTGGACTCAACCCTCGTCAGTTAAGAGTCTTCAGAAGTTCTTGGGTTTTGCTAACTTCTACCGTCGTTTTATCGCAAATTTCTCTAGCGTTGTTAAACCGCTGACGGATATGACCAAGAAAGGCTCTGATGTAGCTAACTGGGCTCCTGCTGCCGTGGAGGCTTTCCAGGAGTTAAAACGCCGGTTTACTTCGGCGCCTGTTTTGTGCCAGCCTGACATCTCACTTCCTTTTCAGGTTGAGGTGGATGCTTCGGAGATTGGGGCAGGGGCCGTTTTGTCACAGAGAGGCCCTGGTTGCTCTACTATGAGACCTTGTGCCTTTTTCTCTAGGAAGTTTTCGCCGGCAGAGCGAAATTATGATGTGGGCAATCGGGAGTTGTTGGCCATGAAGTGGGCATTTGAGGAGTGGCGTCATTGGCTCGAGGGTGCTAAGCATCGTGTGGTGGTCTTGACTGATCACAAAAATCTGATGTATCTCGAGTCTGCTAAACGCCTGAATCCTAGACAGGCCCGCTGGTCATTGTTTTTCTCCCGTTTTGACTTTGTGGTCTCGTATTTACTGGGGTCTAAGAATGTGAAGGCCGATGCTCTGTCTAGGAGCTTTGTGCCTGATGCTCCTGGAGTCGCTGAACCTGTGGGTATTCTTAAGGAAGGAGTTATCGTGTCTGCTATTTCTCCGGATCTGCGACGTGTGTTGCAGAGATTTCAGGCTGGTAGGCCTGACTCTTGTCCACCTGACAGATTGTTTGTGCCTGCTAGATGGACCAGCAGAGTCATTTCCGAGGTTCATTCCTCGGTGTTGGCAGGGCACCCGGGAATTTTTGGCACCAGAGATCTGGTGGCCAGGTCCTTTTGGTGGCCTTCATTGTCAAGGGATGTGCGGTCATTTGTACAGTCCTGTGGTACTTGTGCTCGAGCTAAGCCTTGCTGCTCTCGTGCCAGCGGGTTGCTCTTGCCCTTGCCTGTCCCGAAGAGACCTTGGACACACATCTCTATGGATTTCATTTCTGATCTTCCGGTGTCTCAGGGCATGTCTGTCATCTGGGTGATATGTGATCGTTTCTCCAAGATGGCCCATTTGGTTCCTTTGCCTAAGCTGCCCTCTTCTTCTGATCTGGTTCCTGTGTTCTTCCAGAACGTGGTTCGTTTGCACGGCATTCCTGAGAATATTGTGTCGGACAGAGGATCCCAGTTTGTTTCCAGGTTCTGGCGATCCTTTTGTGGTAGGATGGGCATTGAGTTGTCGTTTTCATCCGCTTTCCATCCCCAGACTAACGGACAAACGGAGCGAACTAATCAGACTCTGGAGGCTTATTTGAGGTGTTTTGTCTCTTCTGATCAGGATGATTGGGTGACCTTCTTGCCGTTGGCTGAATTTGCCCTTAATAATCGGGCTAGTTCCGCCACCTTGGTTTCGCCATTTTTCTGCAACTCTGGTTTCCATCCTCGTTTTTCCTCGGGACATGTGGAGCCTTCTGACTGTCCTGGGGTGGATTCCGTGGTGGATAGGTTGCAGCGGATCTGGGGGCATGTGGTGGACAACTTGAAGTTGTCACAGGTGAAGGCTCAGCGTTTTGCCAACCGCCGCCGCGGTGTGGGTCCCCGACTTCGCGTTGGGGATTTGGTATGGCTGTCTTCTCGATTTGTTACTATGAAGGTCTCCTCTCCCAAATTTAAGCCTCGCTTCATTGGTCCTTACAAGATATTGGAAATCATTAATCCTGTATCCTTTCGCCTGGATCTTCCGGTGTCGTTTGCCATCCACAACGTATTTCATAGGTCCTTGTTGCGGCGGTACGTTGTGCCTGTGGTTCCTTCTGCTGAGCCTCCTGCTCCGGTGTTGGTTGAGGATGAGTTGGAGTACGTGGTGGAGAAGATCTTAGATTCTCGTCTCTCCAGGCGGAGGCTTCAGTACCTGGTCAAGTGGAAGGGCTATGGTCAGGAGGATAATTCCTGGGTGGTCGCCTCTGATGTGCATGCGGCCGATTTAGTTCGTGCCTTTCACGCCGCTCATCCTGATCGCCCTGGTGGTCTTGGTGAGGGTTCGGTGACCCCTCACTAAGGGGGGGGTACTGTTGTGAATTTACCTTTTGGCTCCCTCTAGTGGCTACTAGTGATTTGACTCTGGGTATGTCATTCATCCCTTGTATGCTCACCTGGGTCGTTAAGTCAGGGGTGTTGCTATATAAGCTCCCTGGACCTTCAGTTCTATGCCTGGCAACGTTGATATCAGAGCTAATCTGTAGTGCTCTTGTCTACTGATCCTGGTTTCTGCTTGATTAAGCTAAGTCTGCTTTCTTGCTTTTTGCTATTTGTTTTTGTTTGCATTTTTGTCCAGCTTGTATATAATCTGTTTCCTGACCTTGCTGGAAGCTCTAGGGTGGCTGGTGTTCTCCCCCCGGACCGTTAGACGGTTCGGGGGTTCTTGAATCTCCAGCGTGGATTTTGATAGGGTTTTTGTTGACCATACAAGTTATCTTACTACATTCTGCTATTAGTAAGTGGGCCTCTCTTTGCTAAAATCTAGTTCATCTCTGTGTTTGTCATTTCCTCTTACCTCACCGTTATTATTTGTGGGGGGCTACTATCCTACTTTTGGGGTCTATTCTCTGGAGGCAAGAGAGGTCTTTGTTTTCCTCTTCTAGGGGTAGTTAGTCCTCCGGCTGGCGCGAGACATCTAGCGACCAACGTAGGCATGTTCCCCGGCTACTGCTAGTGTTGGCGTTAGGAGTAGATATATGGTCAACCCAGTTACCACTGCCCTATGAGCTGGATTTTTGTACGTCGCAGACTTACTTGTTTCTCTGAGACCCTTGCCATTGGGGTCATAACAGTTAAGGTCAGGAGACTGACTTGGCCACTGCAACACCTTGATTTTTTGCCTCTTGAACCAGGCCTTGGTTTTCTTGGCTGTGTGCTTTGGGTCATTGTCTTGTTGGAAGATGAAATGACGACCCATCTTAAGATCCTTGATGGAGGAGCGGAGGTTCTTGGCCAAAATCTCCAGGTAGGCCGTGCTATCCATCTTCCCATGGATGCGGACCAGATGGCCAGGCCCCTTGGCTGAGAAACAGCCCCACAGCATGATGCTGCCACCACCATGCTTGACTGTAGGGATGGTATTCTTGGGGTCGTATGCAGTGCCATCCAGTCTCCAAACGTCACGTGTGTGGTTGGCACCAAAGATCTCGATCTTGGTCTCATCAGACCAGAGAACCTTGAACCAGTCAGTCTCAGAGTCCTCCAAGTGATCATGAGCAAACTGTAGACGAGCCTTGACATGACGCTTTGAAAGTAAAGGTACCTTACGGGCTCGTCTGGAACGGAGACCATTGCGGTGGAGTACTTTACTTATGGTATTGACTGAAACCAATGTCCCCACTGCCATGAGATCTTCCCGGAGCTCCTTCCTTGTTGTCCTTGGGTTAGCCTTGACTCTTCGGACAAGCCTGGCCTCAGCACGGGAGGAAACTTTCAAAGGCTGTCCAGGCCATGGAAGGCTAACAGTAGTTCCATAAGCCTTCCACTTCCGGATGATGCTCCCAACAGTGGAGACAGGTAGGCCCAACTCCTTGGAAAGGGTTTTGTACCCCTTGCCAGCCTTGTGACCCTCCACGATCTTGTCTCTGATGGCCTTGGAATGCTCCTTTGTCTTTCCCATGTTGACCATGTATGAGTGCTGTTCGCAAGTTTGGGGAGGGTCTTAAATAGTCAGAAAAGGCTGGAAAAAGAGATAATTAATCCAAACATGTGAAGCTCATTGTTCTTTGTGCCTGAACTACTTCTTAATACTTTAGGGGAACCAAACAGAATTCTGGTGGGTTGAGGGGTTGAATAATAAATGACCCTCTGAAAAAACTTTTCCCAATTTAAAAAAAAAATAAACAAGGAAATAACATTCTTTTTTGCTGCAGTGCATTTCACACTTCCAGGCTGATCTACAGTCCAAATGTCACAATGCCAAGTTAATTCCAAATGTGTAAACCTGCTAAATCTGCAGGGGGTTGAATACTACTTGTAGGCACTGTAAATATTCCACCATCCCCTGTGTGGTGTTAACGAGAAGTGGAAGGGACAGCAGCAACTCAGCCATGAAGTGGAGACCACATTATAGAGTGTGGTTACCGGGTGCCAAGGAGCAGAAGGCCTAAGAGTCACCAATACTCCACTGACACAATAAATGAAGAGCAGTAGAACTCTGCCAAAAACTTTATGGAATGAGTTTTCATGGTTGAGCAACTGCAAGAAAGATTTACATCACCAAGCACAAGGCCAAGTGACAGATTGAGTAATGTAAAGTTGCCACCACTGGACTCTGGAGCAGTGGAAGTGTGTTCTGTGCAGTGACGAATCACACTTTTCTCTCAGGTATCTGATGGACAAGTCTGGGTTTGGTGAATGCCAGGAGAACGATCATGTTATAGGCTATATGCTATAGGCTTGTTTTATAGGGGTTAGCCTAGGTCTTTAGTGTCAGTGAAGGGAAAATGTAATGTTTCAGTATAGAAGACATTTTGGACATTGTAGATTCCAACTTTGTGGGAACCTAGTGCACAAAGCAAGGTGCATGAAGGCATGGTTGAGAAGGTGTGGTGTGTAAGAACTTGACATCAGTCCCATCCAACACCTTTGGAAAGAACTGAAACATAAATTATGAGCCAAGCCCTCTCATCCACCATAATTATCTGAACTGTTCTGGATGTCTACATTTTTAAACAGTATTTAAGTGTGACTTGTATAGAAAAAAATCTATATCTATATATATATAAGAGGCATCGTGATTACTCGCTAATCCCGCCCCCTGCACAGTAGCTCCGCCCCCACCACATCACCACACATAATCCCGCCCCCCACCACATCGCAACACATAATCCCGCCCCCCACCACATTACCACAGATAATCCTGCCCCACCACATTGCCACACATAATCCTGCCCCCCACTACATTACCACACATAATCCCGCCACCCCACATAACCACACATAATCCCACCCCCCACCACATTACCACACATAATCCCGCCCCCCCACCACATTACCACACATAATCCCGCCCCCCACCACATTACCACACATAATCCCGCCCCCCCACCACATTACCACACATAATCCCACCACATTACCACACATAATCCCGCCCCCCACCACATTACTACAGATAATCCAGCCCCCAACCACATTACCACACATAATCCAGGCCCCCCACCACATTACCACACATAATCCCGCCCCCCACCACATTAGCACACATAATCCCGCCCCTCCACCACATTACCACACATAATCCCACCCCCACCACATTACCACACATAATCCCGCCCCCCACCACATTACCACACATAATCCCACCCCCACCACATTACTACAGATAATCCCGCCCCTCCACCATATTACCACACATAATCCCGTCCCCCACCACATTACCACAGATAATCCTGCCCCACCACATTGCCACACATAATCCTGCCCCCCACTACATTACCACACATAATCCCGCCACCCCACATAACCACACATAATCCCACCCCCCACCACATTACCACACATAATCCCGCCCCCCCACCACATTAACCACACATAATCCCACCCCCCACCACATTACCACACATAATCCCGCCCCCCACCACATTACCACACATAATCCCGCCCCCCACCACATTACCACACATAATCCTGCCCCCCACCACATTACCACACATAATCCCGCCCCCCCACCACATTACTACAGATAATCCCGCCCCTCCACCACATTACCACACATAATCCCGCCCCCCACCACATTACTACAGACAATCCAGCCCCCCACCACATTACGACACATAATCCCACCCCCCACCACATTACCACACATAATCTCACCCCCCACCACATTACCACACATAATCCCGCCCCTCACCACATTACCACACATAATCCCCCCCCCACCACATTACTACAGATAATCCTGCCCCCCACCACATTACCACACATAATCTCACCCCCCACCACATTACCACACATAATCCCGCCCCCCCACCACATTACCACACATAATCCAGCCCCCCACCACATTACCACACATAATCCCGCCCCTCCACCACATTACCACACATAATCCCACCCCCCACCACATTACCACACATAATCTCACCCCCCCACCACATTACCACACATAATCCCACCCCCCACCACATTACCACACATAATTCGGCCCCCACCACATTACCACACACAATCCCGCCCCCCACCACATTACCACACATAATCCTGCCCCCCACCACATTACCACACATAATCCCGCCCCCCCACCACATTACTACAGATAATCCCGCCCCTCCACCACATTACCACACATAATCCCGCCCCCCACCACATTACTACAGACAATCCAGCCCCCCACCACATTACGACACATAATCCCACCCCCCACCACATTACCACACATAATCTCACCCCCCACCACATTACCACACATAATCCCGCCCCCCACCACATTACCACACACAATCCCGCCCCCCCACCACATTACTACAGATAATCCAGCCCCCCACCACATTACCACACATAATCCCGCCCCCCACCACATTACCACACATAATCCCGCCCCCCCACCACATTACCACACATAATCCAGCCCCCCACCACATTACCACACATAATCCCACCCCCCACCACATTACCACACATAATTCGGCCCCCACCACATTACCACACACAATCCCGCCCCCCACCACATTACCACACATAATCCTGCCCCCCACCACATTACCACACATAATCCCGCCCCCCCACCACATTACTACAGATAATCCCGCCCCTCCACCACATTACCACACATAATCCCGCCCCCCACCACATTACTACAGACAATCCAGCCCCCCACCACATTACGACACATAATCCCACCCCCCACCACATTACCACACATAATCTCACCCCCCACCACATTACCACACATAATCCCGCCCCCCACCACATTACCACACACAATCCCGCCCCCCCACCACATTACTACAGATAATCCAGCCCCCCACCACATTACCACACATAATCCCGCCCCCCACCACATTACCACACATAATCCCACCCCCCACCACATTACCACACATAATCTCACCCCCCCACCACATTACCACACATAATCCCACCCCCCACCACATTACCACACATAATTCGGCCCCCACCACATTACCACACATAATCCCACCCCCCACCACATTACCACACATAATCCCGCCCCCCCACCACATTACCACACATAATCCCGCCACCCCACCACATTACCACACATAATCCCACCCCCCACCACATTACCACACATAATCCCGCCCCCCACCACATTACCACACATAATCCCGCCCCCACCACATTACTACAGATAATCCCGCCCCCCACCACATTACCACACATTATCCCGCCACACACCACATTACCACACATAATCCCACCCCCCCACCACATTACCACACAAAATCCCACCCCCCCACCACATTACCACACATAATCCCGCCCCCACCACATTACTACAGATAATCCAGCCCCCACCACATTACCACACATAATCCCGCCCCCCCACCACATTACCACACATAATCCCGCCATCACCACACATAATCCCGCCCCAACACATCACCACACTATTGTTATTAACTTCATTTTAAGTTAATTTACCACCTGTGTAAGCGCTATTGAATGTTGTCATTATTTACTTTAGTTTAATCACCAGCAGCGTTAATTAGATAGCAATGAGCGCGCCGAGCGTTAGCTGGCTGGAAACAGCTAGTTCTTGTCATAAGCATCTATGACTCTCTTACTGCATCCCATGAATGTATTTGCCTTTGCTGCGGCGGCCTGGTAGTTGTCTCTAATTTTGAGTTTGCTGTCCACCCATATAGCTAAGTCTTTTTCAGTGACAGTTCTAACCCAGTGTTCTATAATTTGGACTTAATTGTACATTTTGATTCCTATACCCAACGTTACTTTCATCTGTGTTAGACTTCAATTACCATTTCTCAGCCCAAGCCTTCAGCTTCCCCACTGTCATCCGCAGTGATGATTGCCTTGTAGACATTGCTGCCGATAGAGCTTGAGAAGGGCTGTGACCAACGCTAAGAGTATGACCCGTACAATTGAGAAAAGTGATACAAAGACTGTTGCAGGGTGATGGAGGTGCTGCTGAGGAAACTGCCAGCAAAGTGTTGCAAATATCATTAAACTGAGGCAATCATCAGCAAAGTGTTGCAAATTAATTATTTCAAGTGTAAATGAATTGTTGTAAGATTATCGAAACTATCAAGCTGGTTGCTATCTTGTGAGTCAAGCTCTTCACTGACATCCTCCCCTTTATATTTAAAAGAGCATAGAATCCTGTGTCTTTTTTAATTAAGGGGTTCTCCACCAAGCAAAAACCAAACCCTTTTACAAGCTTCTATAAGGTATGGTCAGTCACACATTGATAAACACTGTTGATAACTGCAGTAAATTTTCATATTTCAACATGTAGATTTTACAGTTTGTAATAAATCGACAGAGAGAATTCTAAAGGTTAGTCTTCTCGTCTTATTTTTACCCATTGTTAACTATCGCTTATGATATAGTATACTCTCAAAATCAATTTTGTGTCATCCCATTTTTAATATAAGCAATTATGAGTTCAGATAAAAATCCATAGAGCTCATGAGTGCAAGTGTATTCAGTCTCCACTCATTCAGCCGGACCGACAGCTGCAGCTTATACTGAGCAGTGTGAGATCTAAGCAACAGGGAGGAAGGGCACTGAGGAGCTGTTAACCAGTGTTAACCAGACTACGTGAGTGGGAATTAAAGAGGTGGTCCAAAACTAATGTTGATTTTCATTCTAAATGTCCTTCTATTTATTTCAATAATACAATATTTTTTCTTATATGGTTTAATTAAAAAGTCCATACCCTTCCATCTCTAATCTAACTCTTATTTTTTTTTTACCTGTTTACGTTTTGATTACACTTCATTTGAGAATCCCTAGTGCAATATTATTCTTAATGCACAGTGACAGTGCGCTCCCTCGCTGGCTCTAATTAGAAGCCGTTAGCTGGCAACAGAGCGCACTGTCAGTGCACATTGTAAGAAGAGAACGCGGCGAGTGATATCTGTTTCTGGGACGGGACTGATCTCTGCTCACTCTTTCTCTCCATTGAGAAGAATATTGCACAGTGAAAAGGGAGCTTGTACTGATCATATGTTGGAATTGACAACCAACGCATGCTTAGTACAGCAGGGACTTAGCTCAGCCACTGAAACGGATGTCACTGATGGTGCTTCGATGCAGCTTGGGGACAGAGGCTGTGGAACAGCCTCTGCCCCCTGATGACATCCTGTTTGATTATCCCAGCATGCATTAGGGATTCTCAAACAAAGCGTCATCAAGACATAAATAGGTTAAAAAAAAGCGGATCGATTAGAGAGGGAATGGTATGGATTTTTCATTTAAACCATATTGGAGAAACTATTATGTTATTAAAACAAATAGAGACATTTAGGAAGAAAATCAATATTAGTTTTCATGAAGCATTATCCAGCTATTCTATCTTCGATTTTCAGAGTAAGCACACCAGTCTCATCAGCTCTAAGAAATGTGGTGTTTAAAAATTTATGCAGTTTGTATTGTACAATATGATGACTTTTCTACTTTTAAAGTGGATTTCATAAGAGTTCATAAGATCACAAGATTTCATAAGACAATCAGGTCTAATAATTTATGCAGTTTGTATTGGGGACAGATCCACTTTAATCCAATTTACATACATTGTCCTATAATATTTCTGTGGATTTTCACTGCTGGGTCTGAGTGTGACTATAGGGGTTATTTCTTATATCTTGCAGACTCCTGGAGGCATAGCTCTGCCTTGATGCTTTCATTGCATAATTACAGATTTGCTATTGAAAATGGATAGGTTTCAAGGAAGAAAAGGCCCAGTCACTGAAGATTGACCAATTCTACTCATCACTAAAGATATAGGGGAAAAAGTCGTTTTGAGTGAGTTATGTGGGATTTGTGTAATTGGTTAAGAGAGTGCGTTCTAGTGATTAGGGGCAGCTCAAGAGAAGTCTTGTGATTCTAATTTTATTTCTGGTTCCACATTTCAAAAGCCACTGAATTCAATTAGGACTCCAAACTGCCTCCCACTTGTGTGTAAATGGGAATTAATGTTATTTTGATACTGTTTTTCTTTTTTTTTTTACAAAAATAACCCCCGTAACCATAAAATTTCATCCTAGTTGGTTGACCTTTTCTTTACCTTGACCATATAATGATGCAATTGTGAAATGCTTAAGATAGAATTCCCACTTTTCCATTTGCTATTTCCGGCTCACATTTATTCCAACAGGCGGCCCAGAGATGTATTTCAGCTGAATCTACCGCAGGGCTCATTAACTCGCTCTGGATCCTGAAGAAGAGTCCAGCTGTGTGAGATGAAAGTAGTGAAGAGCTCTGTGAAGATACTCAGCACGGACCGTCTACACTATGCAATAGTAATGTAGTCTTGTGAGGATGAAAGGGGATAATCAGGATTGGCAGGTGCATGATGGTGGAGCAGGTGGCTTCCTAATCCTGGCCTGATTATAAGTTTACCTGTTGAGTACCGGTATGATGTATAGTGTTCTAGTCTAATCTATAATTTTGGCACCTATCAAATTTTTGAAGCTTTTAGAGCTTTTGCAATATTTATACATTATATATATTTTTTTCAATCTGAAATCAATAGGGAATTTAATAGGAATCTGTCAGCACATTTTCACATAACAATTTTAGCAGTGTTCCCCCGTCAACACACGAAAATAAAAGAAAATGTAACTTAGACAGTCTAAATAGTGACATGCCCAAAGTCTTGGGAATTATACAGTGTTGTATTATGTTGTTGTTGCACAGCCAGGCCCGGACTGGCCCACAGGGGAACAGGAGAATCCTCTGGTGGGCCCCTGTGAAGGAGTACTAATGAGTAGTGCTATTACGCCCGATTCACAATTTTCTGAAAAAAGCAACTTTTAATCATTCATTAAGAAAGCTAGCCAAATCAGGATTGTATATAAGGAAAAGTAACTTTAGGGTCAGGTTATTTGTGCATGTAGCTGAACAGTGGGCCTCAAAAATCAATGTTACTGGTGGGCCTTTGCTAAACCAGTACAACACTGTGCGCAGCTTATGCACTCTGGTTTTCATTTTTAAGTTTGTCCTGTCCATCTCCCTGTAGTCTATCTCTCTCACGAAACTTCTCTTTTCTTTTTCTCTAATGTTCATCCTCTGTACTAGTGTTGGACTGGGGTGCCAAGAGCCCACCGGTAACCATCTCCAGGACCCCACTTTTCACCTACATGTAAATGTGACATTATCCTCAACCACAAATGTATATAACAATTAGCTGGGTAGATTGATAAATGAAAAAGATGCTGCCATTGTCTGTACATAGTGATTCAAGTATATTGGGCCAAGTACTGCTCATATAAGAGGGTGGTTGCCCAATCTTGCACAGGGGCCCACCGGTGGATTCTCCTGTTCTCCTGTGGGCCAGTCCGAGTCTGCTCTGTACATCCCTGGTTCAGAATCAGTTTTTCAACTGCTTTTATTCTTGTGCATAATACAATAATTCAGCCTGAGTTTACACCTCTCCTGTAATCTTCATACATGTCTATGCAGCAGATTTGACACTGTCTGACAAAGTTCTTCTGGTGAGCACTGGTTCAATATAGACATTCATAGAAACACTATCTAAAGAGCCCCACACTTGCAGCACAGTTATCGAGACAGAATAATATGGCTTCAACACTAGTTTTCTCATGATTGGCACATTTGATCTCTAAAATACAGTATATATACAGTTGTACTCAACAGTGTACATACCCCAGCAGACATTTTGCTTTCTTGGCTGTTTTTCAGAGAATATGAATGATAACACCAAAACTTTTTCTCCACTCATGGTTAGTGGTTGGGTGAAGCCATTTATTGTCAAACTACTGTGTTTTCTCTTTACATCGTAATGACAACCCAAAACATCCAAATGACCCTGATCAATAGTTCACATACCCCATTTCTTAATATCATGTATTGCCCCCTCTAATATCAATGACAGCTTGAAGTGTTTTGTGTTAGTTGTCACACTGATCACCATGGCCCTGAAAATTACAAGGTGACATATACTGTATTCATACACATGGCTCCTGAATAAGGAAAATCCCCTATACTGCACTGTTGAAAACAAATATGGTACAATATACAATCAGCCATACATGATTCAAAATATAAATTGATAATCCAGAACTGTGCCTCTATTAACTATAATTATCCACTAGCCCAATACATTCATTAGCCATTGTGACTCTTCCCCAAAAATCATTGCAAAATCCTGTCCTTTGTCCTGTCTTCCAACCCCCAATTCATTATAAGGCCATGTATTTTGATCTCTCTCCTGACTCCACAGCTCAATGTTAAGGCCCCGTCTCACATAGCGAGATCGCTGCTGAGTCACAAGTTTTGTGACGCAACAGCGACCTCAGTAGCGATCTCGCTATGTGTGTGACACGTACCAGCGATCAGGCCCCTGCTGTGAGATCGCTGGTCGTGTCGGAATGGCCTGGACCATTTTTTGGTCGTTGAGGTCCCGCTGACATCGCTGAATCGGTGTGTGTGACACCGATCCAGCGATGTCTTCACTGGTAACCAGGGTAAACATCGGGTTACTAAGCGCAGGGCCGCGCTTAGTAACCCGATGTTTACCCTGGTTACCAGCGTAAATGTAAAAAAAAACAAACAGTACATACTCACCATCTGATGCCCGTCAGGTCCCTTGCCGTCTGCTTCCTGCTCTGACTGAGATCCGGCCGTACAGTGAGAGCACAGCACAGCAGTGACGTCACCGCTGCGCTCTGCTCACACTGTACGGCCGGCAATGTCAGAGCAGGAAGCAGACGGCAAGGGACCTGACGGACATCAGATGGTGAGTATGTAGTGTTTGTTTTTTTTTGGTAACCAGGGTAAACATCGGGTTACTAAGCGCGGCCCTGCGCTTAGTAACCCGATGTTTACCCTGGTTACCCGGGTGCTGCAGGGGGACTTCGGCATCGTTGAAGACAGTTTCAACGATGCCGAAGTCGTTCCCCTGATCGTTGGTCGCTGGAGAGAGCTGTCTGTGTGACAGCTCCCCAGCGACCACACAACGACTTACCAACGATCACGGCCAGGTCGTATCGCTGGTCGTGATCGTTGGTAAATCGCTATGTGAGACGGGGCCTTTAGTCTCAGAGCTGTGTCCAAGGGACATACATAAAAAAAACTCAAGGATCCATAGCAAGTTCTAATTGGGACACCTATTCTCCCCCCAAAAATATTTTGTAGAGTAGACTTTGTCATATCTCCCAACTTTTAGAAACAGTGTGTCATGGCTCGGTTTGTGTATTCGATCTGCTGACCTGTCTTTGTTCCTGATGCTTGGTTTGCTCCTCTCCAAGTGTTTTTGTGACGCCCCAGGGTCCTGGTTGTCACAGTGGTATTGCTTTCCTCCTGGGGAGAGTGATGTCATGCTTGGAAGCGAAGGAAGCTCTCTTTAATCAGGTAGACAAGCACACAACATATTCACACTCCAGGCGAGAAGGGGGAGCTCTAAACCTGGTTTAGGGGGAACTTCCATAATATAGATTCTGGCTTGAAGGGAAAGTGAGACAGTTAGTGCCAGACAGCAGACTGGATCAGTCTGAGGCAGAGATACATGTTTGGGGTCGTGCAGCCAGAGGTGCTGCAGCTCCAGGATTGAGAAAGCAAGAAAGAAAGAACAGCGTTAGTGAGCGTGCAGGAGAGTGGAGCACAGGAGAGTGACACCAGGGGAGCATGGCAGCATTTGGGCTACCTCCCTGGCTGAGCGCAGATTCCGGTAGCTGGAAGACCGAGGTTGTGTCGGACTCTAAGAGGCACAGCAGAAACCGGCAGGACCGCCAGAGGAAACAAGTAGAAAAAAGCGGCAACACTCACCATCCTTGTACGATCTGATTTCTTTATTGAAAAGTGCGATACAACACCGGCATCTTCACGGCTCGGGATAGTGCAGGAAAAGAGGAGGTGAGCAGGATGTCACCTTGCTTCAAGCGAGCACCTCTGCCTTGGTGTCAGGCTCTCCGCACACACCTTGATTAAACCGCAGTTAGTTCTGGGTGAATGCACGGCTGTGCGGCTCTGCTTTTTCTCCTTTCAATGAGAAACCGGCAGGACAGCTGGATTATTATAAGTAACCTGTCTGCCCTAATACCCAGGAGGCACAGTGGCACAAAGAGCCCGGGTCGTAATAGAGACCCTATAAATAGGCTCAAGCCACCTGTCATACGGGTTTGTGTCCTAAGCTATATGGGGACAGAGAAGAACTGTGAGGACCTTTTCAGAAGCCATAGGCAGTAAGGGACTACAACATCACCGCGCTAATAGGAAGGCTTCTAACTCCACCTGGTAAAGGGGACTCTGAATTTGCTTCCAAGCCGGCCGGACCCTGCCTGTACCTGTGATCTGGAGCCCTGGACTGTGGTTGCCTGAAGCCTAGAGTAAACCAGGTAAAGAGACTGCAAACCTGTGTACTCCTTTCTTTACTGCATCACTCACCATCCTTATCTACACATCGGGAGCCCTGGGGACCTACTTCACCTGTGGGAAGTTATACCATCTAGCTGCCATAACATCACCCCAGAGGACCCCTTTAAAAGTGTCGGTCCCCACTGACCGAATACCACAGGTGGCGTCACAAACACAAACTTTATTCATAAAACCCGTTAAAGACTTTCCCTTTTCATGGGCACCCAGGGCCATGGACCGGGTTGCCACCACGGTGACACATCCCCTTAAGTACCGGACTCGGTACCGAGTACCCCACGGCCCTGGCAGGCATTCCATTTTCCCATTTTAGTCTACCCTATCACAGTCAGGATTGGGCTATATATGTTCACCCTTCACTGTACTTCCTTGCTGGCTATACCTCTAGCTAATCAATCACATGGCAAACTTCAGTACTCAAAAATTGAAGTTTTATTAATGCAAAAAGTGAACAATCCCCAATCTCAGATAACAGACCCAAGTGAATACAGACAAGTATATTTCATCAACATTTCAGCACTATACTACCTTTTTCAAGATACATGTGCTTGCCGGCTGAAGCTTGATACATGTTTTACAGTCGTAATATCTATTGTCTGGATGCAAAGAACTATCTTAAGGGTTGTTATTGATGGCTGGTGCTTTATACAAATGCTACAGCTGTGATATCTTTTGTCTGGATGTGAGGAACTGTTGCCGGCTGAGACTTGATACATGTGCTCCAGTCATGACAGTTGTGGTATGAAGCATAGACTGTGACTCAGGGGCGGACCTACCCCCGGTTCAACCGGTGCAGCCGCACCGGGGCCCGGAGGTGGAGGGGGGCCCTTGCAGGCAGGGACATACAGGGGCCCGGCTTTGTGCTGCTGCAGTAGATCGGTGCACGGGTGCAGGCCCCGCACTGTATTAGCAGTGTACAAGTGCCGGCCGGCATCCTCCTATTGCAGACACAGCAGGAGCCTGTGTGTCTGCTGATCTGACGTCACCTGCGCGCCGGAGAGGAGAGATGAAGTTAGTAGAAAACTGAGATTTATTGCACCACCTTAAGTTTACATACAGATAAGGTCTCGGCTCCAGCGTCACCCGATCTGCATGTAAGCTGAAGCTGCAGCAATAAGTCACAGTGATCCTCACCCTGCACTGTGTGACCCTGAGCCCGGCTCCAGGACATCCCACATTATATATCAGATATATATTTGTACTATGTGCACATATATAGTGTTATATGCACTGAGCACTGACCAGGCTGCAGGAACTCACATTATAATATAGTATATTATAATGGTCAGTGCTCAGTGTATATAACACTATATATGTGCACATAGTACAGTGCACAGTATATACAGTATGGAGCCTCATGTGCGGTCATTATACAGTATGGAGCATCATGTGCGGTCATTATACAGTATGGAGCATCATGTGCGGTCATTATACAGTATGGAGCATCATGTGTGGCCATTATACAGTATGGAGCATCATGTGCGGTCAATATACAGTATGGAGCATCATGTGTGGCCATTATACAGTATGGAGCATCATGTGCGGTCAATATACAGTATGGAGCATCATGTGCAGTCATTATACAGTATGGAGCATCATGTGTGGCCATTATACAGTATGCAGCATTATGTGCGGTCATTATACAGTATGGAGCATTATGTGCGGTGATTATACAGTATGGAGCATCATGTGCGGTCATTATACAGTATGGAGCATCATGTGCAGTCATTATACAGTATGGAGCATTATGTGCGGTCATTATACAGTATGGAGCATCATGTGCGGTCATTATACAGTATGGAGCCTCATGTGCGGTCAATATACAGTATGGAGCATCATGTGTGGCCATTATACAGTATGCAGCATCATGTGGGGTCATTATACAGTATGGAGCATTATGTGCGGTCATTATACAGTATGGAGCATCATGTGCGGTCAATATACAATATGGAGCATCATGTGCGGCCATTATACAGTATGGAGCATCATGTGCGGTCATTATACAGTATGGAGCATCATGTGCGGTCATTATACAGTATGGAGCATCATGTGTGGCCATTATACAGTATGGAGCATTATTTGCGGTCATTATACAGTATTGACCATCATGTGTGGCCATTATACAGTATGGAGCACTGTGTGGCCATATTTTTTTATTTATAATTATTCTTTATGAAAGTGTGATCAGCAGTGCTAAATGGGTGTGGTTGGGACGTGGATATGGGTGTGACTAGTTATGAATGGGTGTGGCCAGAGGCATGGCCTAAAATTTGCCCCTCTTTCCCATCTTCAAAAGTTGGAAGGTATGATGCTGGGCAGGGAGGGGGGCCCAGACACATTTCTTGCACAGGGGCCCAAAGCTGTCAGTGTCCACCACTGCTGTGACTATAGACTTTATTGGCAAGAGATTCAAAGCTGTCGGCCAACAAAAAGTTGGGACACAGTTAGCATTGCCTGGTAATGGAGCCGTGGAACTATCGGCCCCAGGATGGGATCTTGTGGACTGGGGACATTGCATTGTGACTATCTACTCGGGATTGCTGTAAGACCATGGATGTAAGGAATAAAAATGAGTTGCATTGTTAACCTGTCTAGGTGATTATTATAACCCACAACCTCAGATCTTCACAGCCCCCAAAGCCTCTCACTTACCATGATGGCACCCACAGCCCCTGTGTTAGTATGATGGCCCCACACAGTTGCTCACTCAGTATGATGGCTTCACTCAGTATAATGTCCCCCAGATTTTAAGTCAGTATAAAGCCCCCTACAGACCATCAGTCAGTATTATGCTCCCCACAGACCCTCAGTCAGTATAATGCCTCCCTGCAGACCCTTACTCAGTACTTAAAAAGCCTGCCTAGGTGATTATTACAACCTCAGATCTTCACAGCCACCAAAGCCCATCACTTCGCATGATGGCCCCCACAGCCCTCTGTCAGTATGAAGGCCCCACAGAGTCGTCCACTCAGTATGATGGCCCCCACAGCCCCTCACTCAGTATGATGTTCCCCAGATCTTCAGACAGTATAAAGCCCTCCTATAGACCATTGGTCAGTATAATGCCTCCCAGCAGACCCTTACTCAGTACTTAAAAACCCCTCACCTCTCCAAACCTTTTCTTCTTCTAGCTGGCATGCTAAATGACTGGCGTGATGGCGTCAATTTCTCCACCTTCTCCATTTTCTCTGCCGTGGACATCAGACTGCACTCAGATGACATCTAAGTGCAGTCCGATTTTTTCCATGCATCCTTTGACTTGTATGGGTGCATGTGATCCAATTCCTGGATGCACTTGCAGTTTGCCGAGTTTGTTTATTCATGTCAAATCAGCATGAAAAAAAAATTGCAGATCTGCACTCCCGTATAGTATAACATTGGGCTGAGTGCTATCGGATAAAACATCAGATTGTACTCGGCCGTGTTATACGCTAGTGTGAGTGAGGCCTTAGGAATGATGTAAGAAAATTAAGATCCTATGCCATGAAAGTGGTGCCGCAGATGGCCAGCACCTGAGGCTTGATTGTATAAGTTTTATGAAGAGAAGAGAAATGGAAATTCCCAGCACGTCCATCCAGTATGAATAAAATAGCCAAAATTTATTAGAACATTTTAAAAAACAATTTTAAAAAAAGAGAGAAAACCCTCTTTGCCTGACGCGTTTCTGGCGCACCACAGCGCCCTTAGTCATAGGAACTAATACAACATAAATACACAGGTTTATATATAATAGGGAACCAATCACAAACATAGCAATTAATTTCATTGGAAAAAGCTGCAGCTAAGTTCACATAACAGACCTTTACCTTATTTTTCTCCAAATATCTTAGAAATACACAAATATCTGTTTTGAATTACCACAAAGTCTGTTTATCAATTCAATATATATAAAATAGATCATTTTTGTAATTCATACCATGTGGATATTTGGTGTCTAAAGTTAGAATCCAAAAGGCTTCCCGCAAAGCCAATTGCTTCCTCCAATCTCCACCTCTAGGTGACTGACTAACCCTTTCAATGCCGAAAAAGGAAAAGTCTGACAGATCGCCTTTGTGCACAGAAATAAAATGTTTAGTGGCCCCAGAATAACCTGAATTACTATTCTTTATATTGGCTACATGTTCAGAAATTCTTTTTTTAATTTTCCTTGTGGTATAACCTATATAACAAATATTGCAGGCTTTGCATTTTATGCAATATATGGCATGATCAGAATCACAATTGATGAATGATTTTATATTATAAGTAACATTTTGATTCGAAGAAAAAGAAGTTCTTTTATTGTCTGCAAATTGGCAGACATTGCATCTATTGCCAGAACATTTAAAAAAAACCTTCACTGATAGCCATGATGTGGGAGTTTTTCTCGGGCGCACCATACTGGGAGATAAAATATTCCCCAGTGTGCAACCTCTTTTAGCCACTACCCTGCAACCATTTTGGAGAATTGTACACAGAGAACTATCTTGATTGACTACAGGAAGATATTTAAGAATAATCTGTCTGATTTTGTTATATTGGCTGCTATAGGCAGTAGAAAAAGTGATCTGCGTTTCAGAAGCGGCATTTACCTTCTTATTTTCAGAATGCAATAAATTGGTACGTGGAATTTTAGAAACCTGTCTGAATACATGCTTTATGTTAGAGTGTTTGTACCCTCTATCCAGCAGTCTGTCAGAAATAATGCGACTCTCTTTATGGAAATTTTCATCGCTAGAGCATATTCTTCTTGCTCTGGTAAGTTCACCCCTAGGAATGGCGTGAATGGTATGACGAGGGTGTGAGCTTGAAGACATCAGGATCGTATTACCAGAGTTGTCTTTTCTATAGAGTGAGGTATTAACCTTCTGCGTTATATTACTGCCTGTAAGGAGAACATCCAAAAATGAAACTTCATCTGAAGGAATGCCGCTGGTGAAACGCAGATTACACTGATTGTCATTCAGATAAAACATAAAATCAGAAAATTTTGTCACCTCCCCCTGCCAAATTAACAAAATATCGTCCACAAATCTCCCATACCAATTAAGGCATGGGAGAAATGGATTATCATCTGTAAATATATAAATTTCTTCCCACCATGCCATAAATAAAATAGCTAAAGATGGAGAGAACTTGGACCCCATAGGAGCACCCATGGTTTGGATGTAATAATCATTTTGGAACATGAAAAAATTGTGTTTTAGTAAATAATGTAAAGACGCAAGAATAAACCATTTCAATGAGTCTGAGTAACTGCTATTCTTATTTAGATGATATTCAATTGCTGTCATAGCCAAAGAGTGGGGAATACACTCTTTGGCTATGACAGCAATTGAATATCATCTAAATAAGTATAGCAGTTACTCAGACTCATTGAAATGGTTTATTCTTGCGTCTTTACATTATTTACTAAAACACAATTTTTTTCATGTTCCAAAATGATTATTACATCCAAACCATGGGTGCTCCTATGGGGTCCAAGTTCTCTCCATCTTTAGCTATTTTATTTATGGCATGGTGGGAAGAAATTTATATATTTACAGATGATAATCCATTTCTCCCATGCCTTAATTGGTATGGGAGATTTGTGGACGATATTTTGTTAATTTGGCAGGGGGAGGTGACAAAATTTTCTGATTTTATGTTTTATCTGAATGACAATCAGTGTAATCTGCGTTTCACCAGCGGCATTCCTTCAGATGAAGTTTCATTTTTGGATGTTCTCCTTACAGGCAGTAATATAACGCAGAAGGTTAATACCTCACTCTATAGAAAAGACAACTCTGGTAATACGATCCTGATGTCTTCAAGCTCACACCCTCGTCATACCATTCACGCCATTCCTAGGGGTGAACTTACCAGAGCAAGAAGAATATGCTCTAGCGATGAAAATTTCCATAAAGAGAGTCGCATTATTTCTGACAGACTGCTGGATAGAGGGTACAAACACTCTAACATAAAGCATGTATTCAGACAGGTTTCTAAAATTCCACGTACCAATTTATTGCATTCTGAAAATAAGAAGGTAAATGCCGCTTCTGAAACGCAGATCACTTTTTCTACTGCTTATAGCAGCCAATATAACAAAATCAGACAGATTATTCTTAAATATCTTCCTGTAGTCAATCAAGATAGTTCTCTGTGTACAATTCTCCAAAATGGTTGCAGGATAGTGGCTAAAAGAGGTTGCACACTGGGGAATATTTTATCTCCCAGTATGGTGCGCCCGAGAAAAACTCCCACATCATGGCTATCAGTGAAGGGTTTTTTTAAATGTTCTGGCAATAGATGCAATGTCTGCCAATTTGCAGACAATAAAAGAACTTCTTTTTCTTCGAATCAAAATGTTACTTATAATATAAAATCATTCATCAATTGTGATTCTGATCATGCCATATATTGCATAAAATGCAAAGCCTGCAATATTTGTTATATAGGTTATACCACAAGGAAAATTAAAAAAAGAATTTCTGAACATGTAGCCAATATAAAGAATAGTAATTCAGGTTATTCTGGGGCCACTAAACATTTTATTTCTGTGCACAAAGGCGATCTGTCAGACTTTTCCTTTTTCGGCATTGAAAGGGTTAGTCAGTCACCTAGAGGTGGAGATTGGAGGAAGCAATTGGCTTTGCGGGAAGCCTTTTGGATTCTAACTTTAGACACCAAATATCCACATGGTATGAATTACAAAAATGATCTATTTTATATATATTGAATTGATAAACAGACTTTGTGGTAATTCAAAACAGATATTTGTGTATTTCTAAGATATTTGGAGAAAAATAAGGTAAAGGTCTGTTATGTGAACTTAGCTGCAGCTTTTTCCAATGAAATTAATTGCTATGTTTGTGATTGGTTCCCTATTATATATAAACCTGTGTATTTATGTTGTATTAGTTCCTATGACTAAGGGCGCTGTGGTGCGCCAGAAACGCGTCAGGCAAAGAGGGTTTTCTCTCTTTTTTTAAAATTGTTTTTTAAAATGTTCTAATAAATTTTGGCTATTTTATTCATACTGGATGGACGTGCTGGGAATTTCCATTTCTCTTCTCTTCTACATCAGCTGTTAATCACCAGCAGGTACGGCACCCACCAGTTATATTCATTTGCAACGGCTCCTAGATGTATGTCTCGGCGTGTCAAGCTCCAACCCTTTCCCCTCCCCCCTCCTCCTGTTTCTGAATTGTATAAGTTTTATGTCGAACTGAGGTGCAAAGGGCTCACCAGTAACCAACTCCAGGGCGCCACTTTTCAGCTACACTCTGATATGACATTATCCTCCATCACAAATTTATATAACAATGAACCGGGTAGATTGTTAAATTAAATAGATGCCGCCATTGTCTGTGCATAGTGATTCAAGTATATCGTGCCAAGTACTGATCATATAAGAGTTGTAAGATAGCGCTTACTAAGTGTGTTGGGGACAATCACTTGGCCACGATATTCAGGCACACAGAAACGGGTTTCTCACACAAACAGTCCATGCGGTTTATTTTTATGCAGCACAAACCGGGTCATGCACAGTTCATTATATATATTTTAACTCAGATACTTCATACACGGCTTTATCTCACAGTTCAGACACTACACCCGCCAGTCCTCCTCTCACTTGTTCCCGGGGGTGTCCGTGCACCATATCAATGTCTACTCACATACCATCATGACATGAGATTACAATCTCTAAACACACTGGTCCTCCTCTGACCAGTTACCATGGGTGACCGAACAGTTCATAGAAACCCCTTTCCGGGTGTTACTTTTCTTTAGCTCCTGCTCCACACCCTCACTCCTTGTCAGTCCACACTCCTGGGACACAACCTAACAGGGATCATGTCCTTGCGACCAGGGCACTCACAAGAGTCCAGACCTTCGGTAGCTGCCCAACGCAGTGCCGTCACTGACTCTGCACCCTCAGCCTTTTCGTGTGCTTTTCAGGAAGTCCGTCCCCCGGGACCTTCCAACACACAGTCCTCTCCGTGTGCTATTCATGATATCTGTCCCCACTTGGGACCGTCCAACACACTGGCCTCTCCATGTGCTATTCAGGATGTATGTCCCCACTTGGGACCGTCCAACACACAGGCCACCATGTCCCAAAGCCTCACCACGTGCTCTTCAGGGAGATAGCACTCCCAACACATAGTCTTTTCCAGGACCCTGCACATGGACCAAACAGATCCAAACACTCTCTCCCATGTGACCACACCATGGTCACATTATGTAGTTGTAACCACTCCCATTGATGGGAGGTGTGTGTGGTTAGCCAGACCTGCCCAGCTCTCAAACTAAAGCCGGCGTCACACTCAGGGTAAGACAATACGGTCCGTTTTTTACGGCCGTAATACGGAGAGATGTTCCCAAAATAGTGATCCGTATGTCATCCGTAGGCAGGGTGTGGCAGCGTATTTTGCGCATGGCATCCTCCATATGTAATCCGTACGGCATCCGTACTGCGATATTTTCTCGCAGGCTTGCAAAACCGACATCTAATGGATTTATGGCCTCAAATGTTCGGTAAAACATATATACAGTATATATATATATATATATATATATATATATGTCATTGAGACACATATATATATATATTTATAATTAATTCAGCGCGATATAGCATTAAAGCCGGTAATTCAATTGCCGGCTTTTCATTTCTCCTTCCCAAACCCGACAGGATATGAGACATGGTTTACATACAGTAAACCATCTCATATCCCTTATTTTTTTTGCATATTCCACACTACTAATGTTACCACCATGGGGAAAAAATTCCTTCCCGACCCCACATACGGCAATCAGACTAGTTCCCTGGATCAACGCCCTATCAAGGAATCTAGTGTATATACCCTGTAACATTATACTTTTCCAGAAAGGCATCCAGTCCCCTCTTAAATTTAATTAATGAATCACTCATTACAACATCATACGGCAGAGAGTTCCATAGTCTCACTGCTCTTACAGTAAAGAATCCGCGTCTGTTATTATACTTAAACCTTCTTTCCTCCAGACGTAGATGATGCCCCCTTGTCCCTGTCATCGGTCTATGATTAAAAAGATCATCAGAAAGGTCTTTGTACTGTCCCCTCATATATTTATACATTAAAATAAGATCACCCCTTAGCCTTCGTTTTTCCAAACTAAATAGCCCCAAGTGTAATAACCTATCTTGGTATTGCAGACACCCCAGTCCTCTAATAACCTTGGTCGCTCTTCTCTGCACCCGCTCCAGTTCAGCTATGTCTTTCTTATACACCGGAGACCAGAACTGTGCACAGTATTCTAAGTGTGGTCGAACTAGTGATTTGTATAGAGGTAAAATTATGTTCTCCTCATGAGCATCTATGCCTCTTTTAATGCATCCCATTATTTTATTTGCCTTTGTAGCAGCTGCTTGACTGGCCACTAAATACGAGTTTGTCATCCACCCATACACCCAGGTCTTTTTCATTGACGGTTTTGCCCAGAGTTTTAGAATTAAGCACATAGTTATACATCTTATTACTTCTACCCAAGTGCATGACCTTACATTTATCGCCATTAAAGCTCATTTGCCATTTATCAGCCCAAGCTTCTAGTTTACATAAATCATGCTGTAATATAAAATTGTCCTCCCCTGTATTGATTACCCTGCAGAGTTTAGTGTCATCTGCAAATATTGAAATTCTACTCTGAATGCCCCCTACAAGGTCATTAATAAATATGTTAAAAAGAAGAGGGCCCAATACTGACCCCTGTGGTACCCCACTACTAACCGTTACCCAGTCCGAGTGTGCTCCATTAATAACCACCCTTTGTTTCCTATCCCTGAGCCAGCTCTCAACCCACTTACACATATTTTCCCCTATCCCCATTATTCTCATTTTATGTAACAACCTTTTGTGTGGCACCGTATCAAAAGCTTTTGAAAAGTCCATATTCACTATATCCACTGGGTTCCCTTGGTCCAGTCCGGAACTTACCTCTTCATAGAAGCTGATCAAATTAGTCTGACATGAACGGTCCCTATTAAACCCGTGCTGATACTGGGTCATGAGGTTATTCCTCTTCAGATACTCCAGTATAGCATCCCTTAGAATGCCCTCCAGGATTTTACCCAGAGTAAAGGTTAAGCTTACTGGCCTATAATTTCCGAGTTCAGTTTTTGTCCCCTTTTTGAATATTGGCACCACATTTGCTATACGCCAGTCCAGTTATGCCTCCCTGTGTATCCTGAGGAGCACATACAGCGCCCCCTAGCTACAGCATGGGTCACTGCATCACAGATGGTAGTGGCCACTCTTGCACAGGGGCCCATCGGAGAATGTTCCTGCTCTCCTGTAGGCCAGTCCAAGCTTGCCATTACCAATAAGACCTTTTTTTGGTAGCATGAGTGGGACATACACAGTATCAGGCATGCGGTGTAAATGTTATGACTGATCATTGCTACCTCTGATGCAGCATGTACTCTAAATATATAAACAGCATGTATAATAATTAACAAGAGAAAGGTAAAAGATGAATTTTAGTTAGCCGTAGCCACCAATCAGCAATGACCACTGATTAATCTGGGGATGCAATAATAATGCACTTTCCAGATAAATTAATCACAGTGCTTGTCGGATGCCTTGCCTGCTTGTGATTACTGATGCCTGCTGCTGACTGCCAGCTTTTCATACAGAATATATTATGTACAAAAATTTTGCAAGCAGAAAATCCAAAACAAATTAATTACCTATTCGAACCAAAGTGCATCAATGATTGATGGAAATCTTCTTTTTCTCATAGGGTCTGGTTACACAGAAGATTTAAATATGTATTACTATAAGGGCTCACGCAGACAAGCATGTTTTTGGTCTGAGTGCGATCTGACAAAACATTGGATCACATTCGGACTAATGTTATTCTATGGGCCCAAGCACATGTCTGATTTTTTTACTTGGACAGAACCTGGAAAAAAATAGCATCATGCCTGAGTTTGATACGGGCTTTCATGAAATGTCGGCAGAGTCCCAGCACTTCCCATTGTTTTCACTGCACTGTACTTCAGGATCTCGGCCCAGGGCCGCAGCATCGCCCCATTCCTGCCACTGCCAGGTTCCTGCAGCAGCGACCCTGCCTCCTGTGACCCAGCTCCTCCGCAGCCGCTTCCCCTGGTAAGCTACCATAAAAACGGACTATAATACGCACCACCAGCATTAATGAGAAGTCTGACATATTTAAACTAAAATTTGCAAAAATCAATAGCACAAGTGAATTTAACCCCTTTCCCACCTTAGACGTATAGTTACAGCTAAGCTGGGCTCCACCTGCTTGCAACTTTTCCGGCACATGACAGCTGATCTGATCAGCTGACATGTGCCCCCAACAGCCGTGGGTGGAATCGCGATCCATCTGCGGCTGTTAACATGTTGAATGCCGCTGTCAGAGATTGACCGTGTTCAGAATCCACCGATCTATCAATCTTTAAAAAGAATTAATCCAATTGGTAAATCGCGTAATAAGAAAAAAAGTTAAAACGCCAGAATTAAATTTTTTTTGGTCGTCACAACATTGCATTAAAATGCAATAATGAGTGATCAAAAGATCATATCTACATCAAAATCATTATCTATAAAAACATCAACTCGGTGCTAAAAAAAACAGGCCCTCACCCAGCCCCACATCATGAAAAATTGAGACGCTACAGGTCTCGGAAAATGGGGATTTTTTTTTTTTTTTAAGAAACTTTTAATTTTTTTTCACCACTTAAATAAAAAAGGACCTAGACATGTTTGGTATCTACAAACTTGTAATGGAGAATCATAACGGCAGGTTAGTTTTAGCTTTTAGGTGAACATTGTAAAATAGCAAAACAAAAAACAATTGTGGAATTCGACTTTTTTTGCAATTTCACCGCACTTTGAATTTTTTTCCCATTTTCCAGCACACTATATGGCAAAACCAATGGTGTCGTTCAAAAGTACAACTCGTTCTGCAAAACATAAAAAAGCTCACACGGCTATATTGATGGAAAAATTAAAAAGTTATGGCTCTGGGAAGAAGGGGAGCAAAAACTCAAAAACTGAAAAACATTGTGTTTTTAATGTATCTTATCGGGGAATTCTGTTTATTCCTTCACTTATGAGTAACTTCTTCCCGTATTATTATTATTTATATTTATAGCTCCATTTATGCCATAGCACTTTTCATGTGAAAGGGAGTATACATAATCAACAACAAGTTCAATAATCATGAACAATACAAGTTCTTGACTGATACAGGAGGAGGGAGGACCCTGCGAAGAGTGGAAAGGAATGGATACATCAACAGATCTGATTTTGTTTTGTCACCACCTTGTTGTTAATAGGTTTACTGCACCCACTGAATTTGAAGACTATGGCCCCATTTCATAATTTGCACTTTTTATGGAGTTATTCAAATGCTGCTTTGTTGATGCATACAGGAGAGGATTATCTTCTGCTATATGCATCAACAGAGCAGCATTTAGGTTTCATATTACTGATCTGCCTAACAATGATGTACAAGCTCACAGCTAGCTTTTCTTATGTACATGGATAAAATCGATCATGCAGGGTTGTGTACAGGGATATACAGTATAAGGGAGCATAGAGTGCATTCTAAAGGTAGACTCTATGGGAAGCAGAGCAGAGTTATGCTGACAGGAAGCCAGCTGAGTGAGACTGCTCTGTCCATGACAGGCCAGGACAAAGGAACTACAGCAGGATGATGCCAATGGCAGCAAGAGGTTAAATAGGTCTTGGAGGGGCATATTTTGGGGAGTTATATGTGCAAAATGACGTATATTTAAAAATGAGCTGTATTGGCAAAAATGAATAAATATGTGCAGTATGTACATTATTATAACACCACAACACTTTCTAAGTCATTTAGTCTATCTTTAGCTTTGTTTTTCTACTTGTGAATTTTTCTGACAAATCCATTCAAAATTGAGGCACAGCTGTTGCTTTTTTGCATTTTTCCATCTTTTTCATTAAAAAAAATTCACACCATTTTTTCAATAAGCTTGCTTGAAAAAAAAATAAAAAAATTGGACAGGCGCAAAAACATTTGAACAGCTAAGGCTAGGTAAAGTAAACTTAAAAAAAAAGTGTGAATGAAATAATGAATAAGACGCAAATAAAAAAAAATCATTATTACGTTTTACTAAAATGTACAAAAACTGCATTTTTTCCTATACGTTATTATGCAGGTGTCTTCACCAAAATACGCAATTGCTATGTGCTCTGATTATTGTGGGTTTTTTTGCTCTTTTTTTGTTCCGTTTTCTCTTTTTTTTATGGGCTTTTGGTTCAGACTTTTTTTCTTTGTGTTTGCGCTTTTTCGTGCTGAAACTCTGGGATTCCGCATAAAAAAAAAATGTAACTGATAAAACGTTGGGCTTCTGCAATGAGGGAACATAACATAGAAAATATTTGTGCTCCAAAAAAAAAAAGAAGGTCCAAAGCCTTTTGGCTGCAGTTCTCTTCACTCCAGGATACGGTAATGTGACGCTGGATGCAGTCAGCACATTAAGAACAATATGGTCAGCATGTTTGAAGATAACACATTCACCTTAATGAACAAATGGCTTTAACTTGCCTGGCCAGCAGCACTTGTGCTTATGTGTCAATACAATTAATGTAAGTGTTGGGTACATAGAAAGAATCAGTAATGAGGCAGATGGAGTGTGCAGGCAGGCGAGCACTGCTCTCTAGAGATGAGACCAAATAAATCCAGAACGTGCAATTGTAAAAACTACAATAGGCCTTTTATAGACCAACAGTGTAGGAATGATGACATATATCCAGTTATCCACACAGGCATAAAAGAGAACGAGTCGGACGAGTTTTTATGCACACGTCTCAAAGGAATCAGGAAACTGCATCAGCCAAGCACAGGAAGTTCACAACCAAAACCCTCCTGGAAACCAAGAAAATAAAATAAAAAAAACAAGAAAATAAAATAAAAAAATCTTATATGAAGATGTAGATAGACAGATGATATTAGAATAAATATTAGATATATAATAGGTAGATAATAATTATTATTATTTATTATTATAGCGCCATTTTTTCCATAAATAAATAGATATTGATTGCGTAGGAGGCGGATTGCCGTACCTTGCTGCGGCCACTATCACTATTGCTCCACAATTGAGCAGTTCCGGATGTTGGATCCTGACCGATCTGACATTGATGACCGATCCTAAGGATATTGTCACTGGGATACCACAACAGAGAGGAGCCAGAAGATTGCAGCGTCTGGTTACACAAACCCCTGCAAGTATTAGATTTGCTTTACCTTCCTATTAGCAGTTTCCTTGCTCTGTCATGGCAAGGGTTAATTAGTTCTGTCTATCTCCTGGAGCTCTCCATCCTGAATTGTCTCAGCTGTTCTGTGTTGGCCACTCCCCTCTGGTATATATATGCATCCTTCACAAACTAGGAAACTGCTGGTGATACTTACAAGTTCCTGGTTTGGTGGTGAAGGAGAGTTCCTAATTAGTAGCAGTCAGTTGGTGTAGTTTGCAGGAGATATCTGTTTGGATTTGGTATTGTGTGTTTATCCTATTCATCTCCCATTTGATTTACCCCAAACCAGTTGTTTTGTGAGTGTATTTGTATAATTGTAGTTTTCTCTTATCCCTGTCTGTTTCCTCTGTCTGTAAGGTTTGTTTTATTGCATTTCAGCCTCTCACCTCCCTGGGTGGGAGAGGAAGTAGATCAGCGTGCATACAGGAGCATAACAAGGTGCGAAACCCCAGCATCTCCACCTTCAGTGGTAATCTGGGGAACAGGGATGGTCTAGGGCCTTTCTAGCTTGAGAGACAAGGAAGGAATCCATTGCTCCTGCAAATCCTGCTACAGTATCCTTACAGATAGGTCTTCAATGCTAAAGTACTGGACAACCTCTTTAAGCATAGTGCCACTACCCAGCCCAGTGTGTCCTGAGAATAGTACCTGCTTCCACAATCAATATTGCCTACAATCTTCACTTTTAGACCCCTATTTAATTAAACTGGCATTTTGTATGCGTCTTAATGAAGGGAGTGCTTGAGTAAGTAATACTCCAAATTCATTAAAAAGATGGGCTTCAATAAGAGGGCGGGATTCATTTTTTGATCTGGCTTCACAACTTTGGAGTAGCTGGCCAGGACTGTAATAAAACTGTCAAAAGTTGTTAAACTTTTGCACAACTTCCAGTTGCCCAAATTTGCAACATTTCAAGGAGTTTTACACAAGAATTCTGATAAAATCCCCATGATGAATCAGGACTATTACTCTTTATTTAGGAGAAGGAGGTCTGGGAGCTTCAGCGAGATCCACACATGAAACCAAATAGGTTGAGCCAAATCAGAGACCGGTTGGGTGCTTGAGCACAGCCGAACAGGAAAAACAAAAGGGTAGCGGCACACCACTGATGAAAATAGAAAAACTTTATTCAGGCATAACAAGCCATATTAAAAACGTAGAAAACCTGACTTGTTTCAGGTACGTGAACAGCACCCTTAGTCATAGGATTTACAATTAAAATCACAGCCAGAATAAATGTTAATGAAGGTCCAATCACAAATGATGAATCATTAATTACATATGCACAAGGTGTAGATTCAAACACAGCAATAAAAAGACATATCAATAGATGTAAAATAAGTCATTTCTTGAGTTCATGCCCTAATATAATATAATCCCATTCCCTTTATGAGAGGTATATTTGGCTTGAACGTTGCAAAAACAAGTTTATAAAAGTACATCTGGTTTTATACCAGGGTGTCTTTGTTTATAAATGGAAGTACCGATGCGAGGGACCCGTCATAAACCCCCAATTTAGGGTTGGGCAGGCTACAAGGCGTATCCAGACCCAGGGTTCACCTCGCCTGACGGTTTTGCTTCGGGTCTGTGCAGAAACAAGCAAACAAGGCCCTACCCACGTGTAATTTCTGACACCAATCCTCCATTTGTCCTGCAGAGCCATTGTCCTCTGCCTGGTTGGACAGGACCAAGGGTTCTGTAGCCTGTATTACATTATTAGCAACAGTAAACAGTTTGGCAAGTGTGACATATCTGGTTAGGTGGACCTCTTTCTCTCCACAGTTAAGGACACGTACTGGTACCCTCCCCTTGCGGACTTCAACCACCCCTCTGGCTGTCAGGATTGTGGGCCTACTATCTGAATACACAGGTTCTACCAGGGCCTGGTAGTCTTTACCTCTGAGGCCTATTGCTCCCTGACACCATATTAACATTTCACTCCGGGGGGTATTGCGATGGGGATCGAATCACTCACTGTGGCACGACCAATTTCTCCACGAGACAGTTCTACCTTCTGTCTCTGCACCAGAGCTCTGATTTCTTTCTGCAGGACATGTTGTTCACTGGAACCAGCAGTTTTGGCCACCTGTTGTAATAAGACAATAACCTCTGCAAGACAATTTTCTATGACATTAGTACCAATAGTCATCATGGGGTTACGTTCACGTCGGTCAATATCAACAATCACCATTCCTTGGGCCTTCAATTCTACCCGCCCCACCTCTTTGTACCCCACCTGTGGCAACGGGTGACTGTTACTGGCTACTATTGTCAAATCATCATCTGGGCCACCATTAATGTTTGTGTCAGCCCAGTACCATTTATATAGAATGTAAGGCATTGTTGTCGCCTGAGAACCGGTGTCCAATAAAGCATTCATCGGGATGCTGTCAATCACAATGGGAAGGACAGGTCGTCCTCCGACGTACTTGGCTCGCCAGTTTTGTGGGCCTGGTTGTCCTATTCCTGGGGGTTGGCCCTCTGCCCCAGGGGTCGCTCGTTTAAATGACAGTACCTTGCGATGTGTCCTGCCTGGTCGCAGCGGCGGCAGATGAGTCATCCGTCCTGATGATAGCGATCATCGTCTCTCCCTCTGGTCAGCGGGATCCTCTTCTGTCATCGTCAGGGGACATCCTCCGGTCAGGACGCCAGCTTGTTCTTTTCTTTTGGCGACTCCTGCAGGGACTGCATGGTTTTAGCTAGTGCAGCTATGCTTTTAGTCAGTTCCTAAACCTGGAGGCGTAGTCCTGTGGAAGAGTCATCATCCAGGATCTGTGGGTCGGCCTCAACGGGGACCTGATGATATGATGCCACCTCCTGGTGGTACGTGAGAGCTGGACACCTATGGGGCACTGTGCGGCTGGGCTGAGGTTCATGCAGCACCCGGATGGCTCTGTCCTTAAATTGCGCAAAGTCCAGGTCAGGATTCTGCAAGGCCAGGATGCGCAGCTGTGTCCTGTGGTTGCTGGACAGGAGACCCTCAATGAACTGTTCCTTTAAGAGTTTGTCTCCATCCTGCACGCTGTTAGGGTCAACCTGTTTGACAGCCCGCAGTGCCTCCTGGAGATTAAAGGCATAGTCCCGTATGCTATCCTGTGCTCTCTGCTTGCACCCAAAGAACTTCATTTTGATTTCTGCAGCGGTGCGGGTGTCAAAGGTGGTTTTAAGTTTAGCAAATATCTGCTGCACAGTTCCTTTTTCCATATTTGGCCAGGATTTCACTTCTCTTAGGGCTGCGCCTATCAATTGTCCAATTAAGATGCTGACCTTTTGATGTACGGTTAAAGGATACACTTCAAACAGGCTGCAGAGCCTTTCTTTAAAGTCACTTAATGTATGGGACTCCCCGGAATATTGTGAAAGACAGGCCGCTCCAGGAATATAGGGCATGGACAGCAGCATGATAGGCACTGTAGCTGCAGTGGGGTCCGGCCTGCTGGTAGAAGCTGCGGGGCCTGCGGGGCCTGGTGGCATGAGGGGGCCTGCAGGTGCATCTGTGGCGGGCCCGGGGGTGCCAGAATTCCGGTGGCTGCGTCCCCCACAGGGTCTTGGGGCATCACAGGGTCTGCGGCTGCGTCCACCGCCATTTCTCCCCCCTGGTCTGACATAACTTCTCCCCCTTGCTAACCTTATAGGGGCCGGCGTCTCTCCTCCAGAGGTTATAGCGGTTTCTCCGGTGCGTCGCTCGGCACTTTGCAGCGTCCTCACTTCTGGCTCCGCTGTACGGTGCCTTTATTTCCGGCGTTCCTCTCGCAGTGCGGCACCCGTTTCCTTCTCCGCACTCTTTCCGGCTGGCTCCACCCACAAAGGTATGTCTCCTCCTCCTCATGCTCCACGCGGCGCAGCAATGGCAGCGGTTTTGGCGGCAATTCACAATGCACAGTCTCTCAATAAACCACAGTTTAGGCACAGTCCCTTAGGCGCACATGACCTGATTCTCAGGGTTGGTCCATCCTGTTCGTTACGCCAAGATGAGTCGCCTGCCAGGGCCGTGGGGTACCCTGTACCGGGTCCGGTGTTCACAGGGGGATGTCACGGTGGCTGTTATGGCTGGACCTGGTGGTTAGGAGCACCGGGAATGACCTGATAGTCAAAACTGCAAAATAGAGCGAGCTCTGGGAAGTGAGATCTCTGCTGACCGCAGCCCTAATCTATTATCACACACACTAGAATTAGCCGTGGATCGTACCTGACTCTGCCTAGATGACTCTTCACAGCCTGAGAGGTAACTACCCCTAAAGAGAAATATAGCCTCACCTTGCCTCAGAGAAATTCCCCAAAGGAAAAGAGCAGCCCCCCACATATATTGACTGTGAGTTAAGAGGAAGGCACAAACACAGGAATGAGACAGGTTTCAGCAAAGGAGGCCCGACTTACTAAATAGACAGAAGATAGATAAAGGGATCTTTGCGGTCAGCACAAAAAACTACAAAAAGCCACGCAGAGTGAGCAAGAAACCCCCCGCGCTGACTCACGGCGTGGTAGGTGCCACTCTGCAACCCAGAGCTTCCAGCTAGCGAGACAATATCATGATAGCAAGCTGGACAAAACTTAGCAGGTACTCAGAAATATATTCAGCACACAAATGAACAACAAATGAGCTTAACAGGGACTTAGCTTCTGCTGAAGTAGACAGGTCATCAGGAGATCCAAGTGAGATCTGAACCAGTACTGATACATTGACAGCTGGCATCAGGTAACGATCTGAGCAGAGTTAAATAGAGGAACCAGCCCAGTCTTAAACGATGCAGCTGAGGAAGCCACCTCCAGACCAGCAGCTCCACTTTCAGCCACCAGAGGGAACCCACGGACAGAACTCACAGAAATACCATTCCTGACCACAGGAGGGAGCTCGAGAACAGAGTTCACAACAGGTGGCGACCCAGTCCGTGGCCCTGGGCGCCCATGTAAAAGGGGGATTTTGAATAAAGTTTATGTTCGTGATCGACCTGTGGTATTCGGTTAGTGGGGACTGACGGTGCTTTAAAGGGTCCTCTGGGGTGATGTTATGGCAGCTAGATGGTACAACTTCCCACAGGTGAAGTATATCCCCAGGGCTCCCAGTGTGTAGATGGAAGATGGTGAATAGTGCAGTAAAGAACGAGGACACAGGTTTGCAGTCTCTTTACCTGGTTAACTGAAGACTTCAGGCAGCCACAGGGTACCAGATCACAGGGCAGACAGGGTTCGGCTGGCTTGGAAGCGAATCCAGAGTCCCCTTTACCAGGTGGAGTTAAAAGCCTTCCTCTAGTGTGGTGGTGTTGTAGTCCCTTACTGCCTATGGCTTCGGATAAGGTCCTCACAGTTCTTCTCTCTGTCCCCCTTATATGATAGGACAATACCTGCATGACAGGTAACTCGAGCCTTTTTACAGGGACTCTATCACGCCCCGGGCTCTATGTGTTACTGTGTCTCAGGTGTGTGTGGCGGACAGGTAACTTGCAATTCAGCTGTCCTGCCAGTCTCTGATGTAAGTCGTAGAGTCCCTTACAACCTCGGTGGTCTGGCTACTGGTTATCTGCGCTTCAGAAGGAGGCAGCCTGATCTTAGCTGGTCTCCCCTGATGTTACTCTCCTGTGCTTTGCTCTCCTTCACACTCACTGAACAATGTTCAGCTTTCTGTATGTCTCTTTCCAGGAGCTGTAGTACTTCAGACTACACGGCCTCTTCAGACCTTCTGACCTCTATGTCGGTCTGCTCTCTTTGTCTGTAACTTTCTGAACTCTCTGACCCTTTCCCTCCAGATCAGAATGTATTTATACGGGAGTTCACCTTAAACTAGGCTTAGAGCTCCCCCTTCTGGCCTGGAGTGTGAACATGTTGTATGCATTGTGGTTACCTGATAAAAGATATCCTTCATCGCTTCCAAACGTAACATCACTCTCCCCGTGAGGAAAGCAATGCTACTGTGACGACCAGGACCTTGGGGCGCCACATCTGTGCAGTGGCCACAATGTAAACATGCTCTTACACTTTGCACATACAGCAGCTTATAGTGCGGCTCATTTATTTGGTTTTGAAGTAATTTCTTGTATTTTGTACAAACAGATGTCGTGGCTCCCCTTTCAGAGCTAACTATTCCATCTGCATAGCTTCCCATGGGCGGGTGTCTAAGTTTGGGCCCTGTCCTGCTCTGCCCTTATTCACATTGACATTGTTTGACACATGGTGAGGTTTTAATACTAGCCACACCTTGGGTACGCCTTGTCGCGGTGGGATGGCTTTTTATGCTTTTTTGACCAAACAGCATTAACTAAATATCTTACGTTATTTACATGTGCTATTACTATTTACTTATTTACTTGCTGTAGGGTATACTGTATGCTCATTTTTGTTTTTTGTTTTTCTTGGGTTATGTCTATATTTAGTTAATAACTGAGACAAATTGTAAAATGCAGAGAGATTAAAAACATTAAAAAAAAAAAAAATGCCAGCGTCTCTAAGGTCTTATTGTTGAAGGGTTAAACCATCTCAATGATCTAATTCTCTTTCTTTGCACTTTACGATTACTCATTGATCGCAGCAGGGAATCCTCGCTATTTCTGCATGTGTAAATCCCGTATATTCATGGTAAACACGCTGATGAGGGGTTACAGAGTGTAAACAGCCAGGGGTAATACATGCACTTTAATGACTAGAATGCATGTCTGCAACTAATTTTCCCTGGCAATGCTACTACCCCCGGGGACGCATTCAACAGTCATGTAGGCAGGCAACACGCCAACTCCATGTGTAGGGAAGCCATTTCCAACTAAAGGTTCTGTACGGGGGTTACACTCCGAAATGTCAAAGTGATTATAATAGTTCAAACACAACGCGACGTATGAACACGAGTAAGTAACGATATGTGGGAAGAATTTTTCTACTTCTGGGGAAGACAGAAGTTCAGGTTGGCTTGTGTAAAGCTAGTGGTAGCATAAATAATTAATATTAAAGGAGATATCTAGGATTTTTTTTTTCTTATGGGGCTTAGAACTTACCGCAATAACATTTCTTCCCTGCAATTATCTCTATCGGCTCAGGACCTCCTTTGACCTCACATCCACAAAGCAGTTCCTTGAAGGAAGGAGGAATCGGCTGTTAATCAACATGACATCAACAGTGACGCCTCATCGACAGAGCAGAGCGGAAGGGAAGGAACTGTTCTGTCGATGTGATCATGTAGGAGAATCGCTCGCCAGATCATTCGGTCCGTGTTCACTCTGAGATCGTCGCATGGCAGAAAAGGTAGATAATTAGCAACTACCTGCCATTTAGTTATTAGCCCAATAGGAAAAAAAAAATTAAAGTCCCGTAGCCCCTTTAATATACAAACTGCATTTATTAGTAAATAGTTATTTGAGATCTGATGAGGCTGGTGTACTTACATTGAAATTCACATTCAAAATGGTTGACGACATTTGTAGGTGACAATTGAGGCTACGTTCACATTTGCGTTGTGCGCCGCAGCGTCGGCGCCGCAGCGCACAACGCAAACAAAAACGCAGCAAAACGCATGCACAACGCTGCGTTTTGCGCCGCATGCGTCGTTTTTTTCATTGAATTTGGACGCAGCAAAAATGCAACTTGCTGCGTCCTCTGCGCCCCGACGCGGGCGCCGCAGCGACGCATGCGGCGCAAAACGCAAGTGCGCCGCATGTCCATGCGCCCCCATGTTAAATATAGGGGCGCATGACGCATGCGGCGCCGCTGCGGCGCCCGACGCTGCGGCGCTGGCCGCAAATGTGAACGTAGCCTAAGTCTTATACCTGACCCTCAAAAAAATGCCCCTAATCCTCCCAGCAATGCTCCTGATCCACCCAGGAACAACTTCCTTTGGATGGAGTATTTATCACGAGCAATATGGCTCAGGTATCCAGAGAAAATTGGGAAAGATGGCAACTATATATTCTTAATTGAAAGTTCACACTCCACCTCTGTCCACCTAACCTGAGTAACACCTCCTCAGTGTCCTCCTCCCTGCTGCTGCTGCTGCTACTGAATATTTACCCACATAACCTGATGGACAGCTTGCAGCTTGGTCTCCTTTTAAAGTATTAAGTTTTTCAAATGCACATGGCTGAAATCTTACAGTGTCTGGTACATGATACATGCTGCCCTTGGATGAGGCTGCATGTTTTAGCTGTCAGGTTCCCTTTAATCTCCATCCACCTACCTGACAGTCAACTCCTCAGTGTCTTCCTCCCTGTTGGTGCTGCATCTCTGACCACTTAGCCTGATTGACAACTCCTCAGTGTCCTCCTCCCTGCTGCTGAATCTCCTCTTACTTAGCCTGATTGACAACTCCTCAGAGTTCCTCCTCCCTGCTGCTGCTGAATCTCTGACCACTTAGCCTAATTGACAACTCCTCAGTGTCCCTCCTCCCTGCTGCTGAATCTCTGACCACTTAGTCTGATTGATAATTCCTCAGTGTCATTCCTCCCTGGTGCTGCTGAATCTCTGACCACTTAGCCTGATTGACAACTCCTCAGTGCCCCTCCTCCATGCTGCTGCATCTCTGACCACTTAGTCTGATTGACAATTCCTCAGTGTTTCTCCTCCCTGCTGCTGAATCTCCTCTTACTTAGCCTGATTGACAACTCCTCAGAATTCTTCCTCCCTGCTGCTGCTGAATCTCTGGCCACTTAGCCTGATTTACATCTCCTCAGTGTCCCTCCTCCCTGCTGCTGCTGAATCTCTGACCACTTAGTCTGATTGACAACTGCTCAGTGTCCCTCCTCACTGCTGCTGCATCTCTGACCACTTAGTCTGATTGACAATTCCTCAGTGTCCCTCCTCCCTGCTGCTGCTAAATCTCCTCTCACTTAGCCTGATTGATAACTCCTCAATGTCCTCCTCCCTGCTGCTGCTGAATCTCTGGCCACTTAGCCTGATTTACATCTCCTCAGTGTCCCTCCTCCCTGCTGCTGCTGAATCTCTGACCACTTAGCCTGATTGACAACTCCTCAGTGTCCCTCCTCCCTGCTGCTACTGAATCTCTGACCACTTAGCCTGATTGACAACTCCTCAGTGTCCCTCCTCCCTGCTGCTGAATCTCTGACCACTTAGTCTGATTGACAACTCCTCAGTGTCCCTCCTCACTGCTGCTGCATCTCTGACCACTTAGTCTGATTGACAATTCCTCAGTGTCCCTCCTCCCTGCTGCTGCTAAATCTCCTCTCACTTAGCCTGATTGATAACTCCTCAATGTCCTCCTCCCTGCTGCTGCTGAATTTCTGACCACTTAGCCTAATTGACAACTCCTCAATGTCCCTCCTCTCTCCTGCTGCTGAAATCTCATAGTGCAAAGGTTGAAATTTGTGCTGAAAATTAATCCCTTCACGATCTTAGACGTATCTATACGTCCTGGTTGGGAAGGATATTTGTAAATAAATTGTGATTTTGAAATTTGAAAATATGTCAATGTCAATTACCAGTGTAGATTCTCACTGCAGATTTCACCCTTTAGGGTATGTGCACACGTAGGTGGGATGTCTGCGGATTTTTCCGCACCTGTTTTTGGAAATCCGCAGGTAAACTGCACTGCGGATTACCTGCGGATTTACTGCGGAATTACCGCGGATTTTTGTGCGGATTCCACCTGCGGTTTTACACCTGCGGATTCCTATTATGGAGCAGGGTTTCCGCCGTGGGTATGTGCACACGCTACGGATTTTGCTGCGGATATGCAGCGGTTTTGACGCTGCGTATCTGCAGCTGTTTTCCATGAGCTTACAGTACCATGTAAACCTATGGAAAACAAAATCCGCAGTGCACATGCTGCGGAAACAAACGCGCGGAAACGCAGCGGTTTACATTCCGCAGCATGTCAATTCTTTGTGCGGATTCCGCTGCGGTTTACACCTGCTCCATAATAGGAATCCGCAGGAGTAAAACCGCAGGTGGAATCCGCACAAAAACTGCAGTAAATCCGCGGTAATTCCCAGTGCGGTTTACCTGCGGATTTACAAAAACAGGTGCGGAAAAATCCGCAGACATCCCACCTACGTGTGCACATACCCAAAATGTAAGAGAGGGGGTTAAATCTGTGTTGAATTTATATCATAAACTGTAGTAAAATCTGTTTGCACCGGAATTTGTATTTATTTCTGAACTGCACTTGATATTTTTATTGTGTCCATATTTATATAATTCAGGAAAAAACAAGTATTTATATTGTTTATTTGTATTTTTTTCAGAAGCGCTTGACAACTTTAATGTGTATTTCTTCCTTTTGTGTAGAGCTGTCACGCCGGGTTGCAGGATGGAAGTCAGCCAGAGAAGAAATGTCTTCTCCTTCAACTCGGTGGGCGCATTTGTGAAAAGCACTTGACTTCAGGATGATCGAGCGTCTATACAGCTGCTCCTAGCAGATCGCCCGGTGAGACAGAAATCATTTTTGTTGATGTTCCAATGAGTTTGTATGAAATTTCATCCTTCCTGTTGATTTTTCTTTTATGTATGTTTTTCTTTCATTTTTTCTGTCACGCTATCAGGGCACTTGTATACAATATTTTGTGTTTTTTTGTTGTCTTTTTACATGGGTTTTGAATTTTTTTTTTTTTTTTATGTCTTTTTGCTGTATTTTAAGTGCAACATTAAAAAAAAAATGTTTAATTATTCTACCAATATGTTGTCAATTAATATATCCGTTTTATTTTATGTTTGTTTTGTGTTTTAAAATATTTAATCCCCGCTTAAACATTTTTATTTGTTTACTATTTATTTGCTTTTTATTTATTAGATGTTATAATTAATTATTGCAATGTTTAGGTAATTGATCAGCTTCTCTCTACAAATAAAAATATGACAGGTAAATAAAATGAATTGTTGGTAGCAACAACATATTAAACTTTTACAAGCCTCAATAATATAAGCTTAAAATTAACCTAGATTGTAAATCCTTGAGAAATCGTAGGGGTGGTCCTCAAAGCCAATAATTCTGGAGGTCAATCTCATCAGGCACTAGTTAACTTGACCTTGTTTTTCTCGGTATGACCACCCCACACAGGACCCTTGGCCTAATGTATGGGAGTCCCCATGCAACCAGATCTACCAGAAAAAATCGGCAATGCAAGTTTATGGGTCCGTGGAAAAAAATCGGACTGCACTCGGATGTCATCAGAGTGTGGTCCGATTTTTACGGACTGTCAGACCACACTCTGATCAGAGCCTGGTCCTGTTTTTCTCGCACGTGAAAAAATCGGACCATCGAATGAGGCCATGCTATCGGGAGCAAACGGGCACTTTTTACTCATTCCCAATAGTCTTTTTTCTATGGCTTGGTTACACATGATAATGCAGGCAAACTCTTTAGCAATTCAACTGCGCCACCTACTGGCTGCTTGCTACAGGATATATCGGACAGGTGAGCTGTCACCTGAAATAATGCCCTCTGTAACTGACCCTGAACTCTGAGAAAAAACGTCTGAGGAACTATATTTTCTCTGCATGAGATCACGCTTTCTGCATGCTCACAAGCACTCTATGTGGCGTGCTATATAATCTGAGAGCTTCATGGTGTAGGGACAGAAACCCTGATTCCAGCGATGTGTCACTTACTGGACTGCTTGCTGTCATTTTAATAAAATCACAGTTTTCTCTGCTGCAGATAGAGGAGCCCTGTATAATCCCGCCCACACCACTGATTGGACACTTTCTGTGTACTAATCAGTGCTGCTAATCAGTGAGAATGAGATACCTAGTCCTGTAGTGATAATCTCCTGCTGATAAGATGCTGATTGTATTGATACAGCCCAGTAAGTGAACCATTGTTGGAATCAGGGTCCCTACATTATGCTGCTTTCAGATTACATAACAAAAACCTGCTGAAATATTCCCTTTAACCCCTCCACATCCTTAGATATACCCAGTACATTATGGTTGGGAAGTGCTTCCAAACATTGAACTTAGGCCTGTCCCACACGTCCAGATAATTCCGGTACCGGAAAAAATCGGTACCGGAGTTATCCGTGTCCGTGTGCCCGTGAGCTCATGTAGGCCATACGTGCGGCACACGTGTGCCGCCCGTGTGCCGAGTGGGTAGCACATGGAGCGTGTGGTACCCATGCGTGTGGTACACTGCATCGTGCTGAAGCCGCGATTCATATCTTCTGTGCAGCAGCGTTTGCTGCATAGAAGATATGAATAATAGTGTTTAAAATAAAGATCTATCTGTCCGCCGCCCTCCCACCCCCTGTGCGCCCCCCGCTGTTCTGAAAATACTCACCCGCCTCCCTCGGCTGTCGCTCCTTCCTGTCCTGGCCCCATCTTCTCCTGTATGCGGTCACATGGGGCCGCTCATTTACAGTCATGAATAGGCGGCTCCACCCCTATGGGAGGTGGAGCCACATATTCATGACTCTAATCTGCGGCCCCACGTGACCGCATACAGTAGAAGGGGCGGCCAGACCAGGAAGCAGCGACAGCCAACGAGGGAAGCGGGTGAGTATTTTCAGAACAGCGGGGGGGCGCACAGGGGGTGGGGGGGCGGCGGACAGATAGATCTTTATTTTAAACACTATTATTCATATCTTCTATGCAGCAAACGCTGCTGCACAGAAGATATGAATCGCGGCTTCAGCACCATGTGGGGGGGACAGCGCTTACTGTAGCGCTGTCTCCTGCACGCCACATGGACTGCACACGGAGAACGTCCGTGTGAGGTCCGTGTTTTACACGGACCCATTGACTTTAATGGGTCCGTGTAATACGTGCGCTCCCACGAACACTGACATGTCTCCGTGTTTGGCACACGGAGACACGGTCCGCAAAAAAATCAATGACATCTGCACAGATGCATTGATTTTTATGGGTCTACGTGTGTCAGTGGCTCCGGTACGTGAGGAAACTGTCACCTCACGTACCGGAGCCACTGACGTGTGAAACCGGCCTTACTAGGTATGTCCTGGCAATTTTCCCTGCACAGGAGCTGGGATGTGTGATCGCCACCGGCTGATCACCTGACACCCGGCAGTCACTGCCAGGATCGCTGCCCCCATCATACATGGCAGTTTAACCCTCTTAATGCTGTGATTGATATTGATGGTCTAAGGAGCTTGTGTGAAGGCAGAATTGACAGTATAATTGCATTACAATGTATTATAACAGTGATCAGACTGCAAAAGTGAAAAGAACTAAGTATAAAAGTAAAATAAAGTACAAATACAATTTTTAAAATATTTTAAAAAAAACCAAAATCACAAAATAATAATAAAAAAGAAAATATAGTATACCCATTTTTTTATTTTTATGTAAAAGAAGTAAAATAAATAAATAAATAAACAAAAAAGGTACACATATTTGGTATCGCCATGTACGGAACATGAAACTGTCATGCTAGCTAACCCCTTTAGTGAACACAGTAAAAACAATTTAAAAAACAATAGGGCAAAAAACAATGCTTTATCAACATACAGCCGAAAAAAAAGACAAATGTAAACATAAATGTTGCCTCTGAAAACATAATATTGTCCTACAAAAAAACAAGCCACCATACAGCTCCATCAGTGGTGTACTCAGGAGAAATTGCACAAAAAAATTTTTAGGATAATTTTCTCCAATTACCCTTGTGATAATAAAAAGATTGGGGCTAAAGTCAAATTTTTGTGAGAAAAAATATAATGTTAATTTTTTCCTTTCAGATTCCATTAATTCCTGTGAAGCACCCGAAGGGTTAATAAACTTCTTGAATGTAGTTTTGATGACTTTGAGAAGTGCAGCTTTTAAAATGGTGTCAATGTTGGGTATTTTCTGTCATATAGGCCTCTCAAAGTCACTTCAAATTTGATGTGGTCCCTAAAAAATTGTTTTGTAAATTTTGGTGGAAAAATGAGAAATTGATGATCAATTTTTTTAACCTTCCTAATTTCCTAACAAAAAAAAAATTATGATGATGGAGATGTAAAGTAGACATATGTGAAATGTTATTTATTAACTATTTTGTGTGACATATCTCTGTGATTTAAGGGCATAAAAATTAAAAGTTTGAAAATTGCCAAATTTGTCAAATTTTCGCCAAATTTCCAATACTTTCTTAAATAAATACAAATGAAATCGAACAAATTTTACCACTATCATGAAGGACAATATGTCACGAGAAAACAATATCAGAATCAGTGGGATCCATTGAAGTGTTCGAGGGTTATGACCTCATAAATTGACACTGGTCAGAATTATAAAAATTGTCCTGGTCATTAGAGAGAACCTGTCATCAGGTTTGTCCAATATGAGTTACGGCCACTGCCTTTCAGGGTTTATATACAGCATTCTATAATGCTTTATATCTGCCCCCGCTCCCACCTGTAAGAGAAGAAAAATAACTTTTATTATACTCTCCTGCGGGTGGTCTGGTCCAATGGGTGTCACTCTTCTTGGTTCGGCGCCTCCCATCTTCATGCGATGCCATCCTCCTTCTTGGTTCTGGTGGATGACGCGTCCCTATGTCATCCACACAGGCTCCCCGGCACCGCTCTTCTGTGCAGGCGTACTTATCTGAAAAGTGTTGCATTGTGCGGGTGCCGGGTCAGAGAGGTCAGAGAGGCCCAGCACCCACGCACTGTCCTATATGTAGGACAATACCCGCATGGCAGGCAACTCGAGCCTTTTTACAGGTGTCTCTATTTGTGGCGACTCCGGGCTCTATATGCTGCTGTGCCTTCGGGTGTAATGGTGGACAGACGACTTGAAATCTCCTGCCTGCCGGTTTCTGCTGTGGGGCATACAGTTACCCCCACAACCTCGGAATTCCGGCCCCCAGTCTCTTGCGCTGATTCTGGAGTGAGCACTCTCGCAGCTCTGCTCCCAGTATCTTTCCTCTCCTTTGCCTCTTTCCCCCTCACAGTCTCTCAAACAGACTGCTCTGTCAGGAGCTGCAGAACCTCATGTCTGTACGGCTCCAGCTCTTCTCTAGACTCTCTCTCTTCTCCTCACTGACTGACTCACTAACTCCTCCAGCCAGAATATATATAGGGAAGCCACCCACAAACTGGATCAGAGCTCCCCCTTCTGGCCTGGAGTCAGAACAGTGTTGTATGTACATGTTGACTGTAAGGCTGTGTGCACACGTTGCTGATTTTTCATGTTTTGTTGCTATAAAAACGCTATAAAACTGCAAAAAAAAGCATACATTATGCATTCCATCATTTAGAATGAATTCCGCAATTTTTGTGCACATGATGCGTTTTTTTCCGCAAAAAAAACGCATCGCGGTAAAAAACCCAGCATGTTCATTAATTTTCCAGATTTTTTGTGGATTTCCCACTATATAATGCATTGGGAAATGTCCAGAAAAATACGCAAAAAAAATGCACCAAAAACGCGCAAAAAACGCATGCCGATTTCTTGCAGATTTTTTGCAGAAAATTTCCGCTTTTTCTGAGGAAATTTCTGCAAGAAATCCTGAATGTGTGCACATAGCCTTAAAGGGATCCTTCCTCACTTCCAGGCATGGCATCACCCTCCCCATGAGGAAAGCCATACCACTGCAACAATCAGTTTCCTGGGGTGTCACACTCCACCCCCTGTTAAATCTAGTTCTTCCGGACTGGGAAAAAACATAAACAATAAATGGATTACAGACATGCAAACATTTTATGGAGTGCATTCCAACAGGTTAAATAACTTTTCTTCCCTTTATAAGAGGTTACTTGGTTTGAACGTTACATAAAACTATACTACTGTACATAGTAGAAAATAGCTTTACCAGAAATAGTATATATTAAACATGATTTCCCTTACTGGTAAACTTTCTCTAGCAAAGTGCAACAAAGTCAACATTCTCTGGAACTGAGGTAGTGCAGACATTTAAAGGTGCAAACAGCATGCAAGTATCTCAACATCACATTAATAACATTCTTAGTCAACAAGTGGTGAGATCCCATACTGGGATGTTCTCTTCACCAACAACAGCAGCATGGGGGACCCTTCCCAAATCCCCAAAGTAGGTCTTGGGAGTGCTGCAAGGCATCACTGATCTCCTCTCTGGACCACCACGCCAAACGGGTTTTTCTTCTTGGTCATCTTAAAGGCAAATGACTTTTAGTGTAAACAACAACAGTGACTTCATTGGTTACTTGTAAACCAGTAGGAAGCACCTTAAGGCCATGTTCACACTTTGCGGGTGACCTCTGCGGGTTCTCCCGCAGCGGATTTGATAAATCTGCAGGGCAAAACCGCTGCGGTTATCCCTGCAGATTTATCGCGGTTTGTTCCGCGGTTTCCGCTGCGGGTTTCCGCCTATACTATTGAAGCTGCATATGCAGCAATATGCAGCATCAATAGTAATGTTAAAAATAATAAAAATCGGTTATACTCACCCTCTGATGTCCGGATCTCCTTGGCGCTGCACCCGGCGGTCCAGTTCCAAAGATGATGCGCGAGAAGGACCTTCGTGACGTCACGGTCATGTGACTGCAATGTCACGGTCATGTGACCGCGACGTCACCGCAGGTCCTGTTCGCACAGCAACTCTGACCGGCCGGCCGCGTGCAGCGCTGAGAGGTGAGTATAACATGATTTTTTATTTTTATTCTTTTTTTTACCCCAAATATGGTTCCCAGGGCCTGGAGGAGAGTCTCCTCTCCTCCACCCCGGGTACCACCCGCACATTATCCGCTTACTTCCCGCATCGTGGGCACAGCCCCATGCGGGAAGTAAGCGGTTCAATTCATTCCTATGGGTGCAGAATCGCAGCAGCAGCGATTCTGCACCAAGAAGTGACATGCTGCGGGTTTTAAACCGCTGCGTTTCTGCGCGGTTTTTCCCGCAGCATGTGCACAGCGGTTTGCGGTTTCCATAGGGTTTACATGTAAATGGAAACGCTATGGAAACTGCTGCGGACCCGCAGCATCAAAATCGCCGCGGTTCCGCGGTAAAAACCGCAAAGTGTGAATATGGCCTAAGAAGTGCTAACTATTTGCAATGGAAAGTTTCTTGATCATTCACCATCCATAATCAGAATGTCTTTTCAAACAGATTAACTTTCTTTAAACAGGAACCTTGCCAGGTTAATTCAACTATTTACAGTCACATACTTCTCCTTGCTGCTTACATTTGCTGTTTCCAGGGCTGTACCTGGTGCTGGCTACTTCCTGACCTAGGAAGTTCATGGGCTAGTGTTTCTCCTGGTAACACAAAAAGGTCATGGCCTATGAAATTGTGCACTGTCAAATCATGTCCTCCTACAGGGGTCTGTTTGGCCTGGGTACATACGGCAACTGGTGCTGTAGCCATTGCAGTCTCGGTAGTAGTCAGTGTGCACACTGTTGTCTTAGTGTAGGCTTTGGGGGTTAGTGCTGTAGTTAAAGGGACAGCTGCGACCGCTTTGGCACTAGATAGAATTGTTACTGCTGGTGGCTTAGGCCTAGTAGCCTCTGAATCAGGAGCAGGGTCTTTGCACTTCCTGACATTCAAGGCGCACCATCCCTTGTTGCCAAAATGCTGGGTGTAGGTTACACTGTCCTCTGGGTACAAGTCCCTATCCGGTTGTCCTTCCATGAGGTAAGATTCTACATCCCTTCTATTGACGAACACCTCTGATAACAGGTCCGGCTCCATTATGAACCGCCAGCCTCCTTTAAATCTGAAAGCAACTACAGCGCCCTGCTTCAGCGGACCCCGGTTTACGTGTCTGTCCCTGAGTCTGAGCCGTGGCTTGCAGATCACTTCTATCGAATGCCTTACGCCTGGCCTGGCGTTCTTTATCTTCTGCCTCCCATTTAAGGGCTATCTGCTGCTGGTATCCCCCCCAGCTCAGGACTTTCACTCTCATCCTCTTTTTGTCCTGCCCCCTGGAACCCGAGTAAGTCTGTTCCAGGGTAAACCCAGCGGTATACTGTTCTCTCTGCATACGCTTCCCCCGGTGGATTGGTGGGTGGAAGCGGAGCCCCCAGGCGACCCTCTATGCCCGAGGACTTGTCCCAGTACCAAAGGGTCTGAACCCGGCCGGGTTCACAGCGTGGCGGGGCAGCTAACGGACCCACTAGGAGTTCCTCAACTACCGGGGCAAGGTCAGTGACTGTACCTGCTTGTGGCGGTTTCCCGGTGTCGATCGTCTCCTCCGCTGGAATCAGGGGCCGCAGAATAGACACTGCTCCACCAACTTCACCTTCAAAGCCGCTTTCCATTTGGACAAAGTGGTTAACTGCATCCGCAGGAGTTGGTTGCTGAGCTCCATCTCCCAGGAACTCCGGAACCTCTGCTGATGGCTCGCTGTGGGTTCCATCCTGTTGGCTGGTGAAGCCCTCAGCTTCCACCCCACGCTCCAGGTCCTTGCCACTTGCCATCTTGTCGTTCAGGTTCATTTCTGTTCCCAGGTCTGGTTCCCGCTCTCTCCTTCGTGGGTGGAGCTTCTTCTTCTTTTTCCCACCATCCAGGATCAGGAGGCGGATCTCACTGGCTGACGGGCATGTTCTTAGGGTGCAGCGTGCCTGAGGGCAGGCTTCAAAGGAGACCGTGATCTCTGCTATATGCAGCGATGCTGTGGCATTGGTGTATACAGCACAAGCGATCGGGTGATCGCAGCTTCAAGTCCCCTAAGGGGACTAACTAAAAAAATGAAAAGTACAAAAGGTTTTAAAAAATATGCAAAAAATAAAAAAAACTTAAAAGTTCAAATCACCTAACTTTTTCCCCATTGGAAATAAGAATATATTAAAAAAATACACAAATGTGGTATCGATGCATTCCGAAAAGTCCAATCTATCAAAATAGAAAACAATTAACCCGATCGGTAAACACCGTAAACTAAAAAAATTCAATTTTGCCAAAATTACATTTTTTAGTCGCCGTAATTCCACAAAAAAGGCTGTAATAAGCAATCAAAAAGTCGCATCTTTTCCAAAATGGTATCAACAATAATGTCATCTTGAATCACAAAAATAATAAGCCATCATACAGCTGCATCGGCTGAAAAATAAAAATGTTACAGGTTTTGGAAAATGGTGACACAATCCCAAAATTTTTTTTTTTTTGCAAACTTTGCAAAAACTGAAATTGGCTGCAGCGTGAAGGGGGTAAAAATGTCACACCGTTCGCCTTCCATTGTTTGTGTTGCTTTGACTTTGACTGCAGAATGAGTTAACAGCGAGTCCCTCAGTGAGTGCCTCAGAAGGACTTTGTAACTCTTGTTTCCGCGTCAAAGTTGAACGTGCTGTTAAACAAAAAGCCAAAAATTTTAACGGAACCTAAATACAAAATTGATTTTTAATAAAAAAAAATAATAATGTAACGGAACTGATACTGGGCGTGTATAGAACTTGGTGATACAAATGAAATTATAAAAACCTAGCTCTCCGGAGAGGACAGGATCTGGCGGACCCCCCGCTGCACCCTCCGTGCACAATGCACCCCTGCGGTGTTGTGTATCCCCATGCAGCCAGCATGCCCTGCCTGCAGTGACATTTTTCTCCTGACTCTCCGGCAGCACATGCAGCCACAGATCTGACGGTGTGGTTGGGCTAGAACAAGCTGCTGGGGAGGGGCAAGCTGTGATGCAGCAGAAGCAGATGACAGCAGTAGCAGATCAGCTCCAAACAGCAAGTCACACACTGTTTTCTTATCTCCTCAATGCTATTTTGCTGCAGTGGCCTCATTTAGCATTGGGGTTGGTACCAGCAACCGCAGGCGTGCAGGGCCTAGGAGGACAAAACCTACTAACACCCTGCGAGCCAACGAGCCAGCGGTGTATTGTGCCCTGTTCTGTCTTGCATGGCTCTCAAGATGATGCTGATGCTGGGCTCGGTGGCAGACTGTGCTCGCTTCCTCTGCTAGCTTGTGGCAGTATGGATGTTGCTCTTCTGACGACCTCTGGTGATTCCATCAGTAGTCCACTGCGGATAGGCATGCTGAGTAATCCATGGGCGAGGACGTAGACACACGGAAAATTAACCACAGCTTTCTTCGGGACCACAACTATGTGACTGAAGGTAGATCCCTTATTCTTCTCCCTAACTGCACCCCTACCTGTGCCGTCCCCACCTTGTGTGGTCTCCATCCCTTACCCACTTATGTGCTGTTTACGTGTCTTATTGTGTCTATGTCTTGTCCGGAGAATATACGTTATGGTGGGAAGGCTTCAGATGAAATAGGGTATCTCTTCCTGTCCAGTCCTACATGGGTTAATTACTGCAGACATCGTATTAACTAGGAGAGGAGATCAGGGCAGGTTACGGCGCGATTTCATCGAAGGCTTGGATACATGTTGTCGTAATGATCCTTTACGTGAATTAGAAATATTTGTAGAGAGAATCGCTCCATTGTGGCCTTCTATAAGACTCCGTGATGGGTGGGTAGGTATAAGTGCGGCCATCGGAGATGCCGATGTGTAAGGCACGCCGCTTATTTTGGACGTAGAACGTTGGACAATATTTTTGTATGTTTTCATCTCTTGACGTTGAATCCATAAACTGTATTTGAGGGACGCGTTTCAGGTTATGGAATAAGACATGAAGCTATGATGAAAATATAATAAATCTGTAGGTTCCTGACTCCAATCTTAGAGAAGGTAGAACATCCCCAGGGGTGTAATTTAACTACTCAAGGGCAGCATCGGTCCTGACTTGCAGTTTGCAGCAGGAGAAGAGATTTGTGCGTTGAGGCTTTGAAGATATAATAAAACCAGGAGAATGGTAAAAAAAAAATCTAACAACCCCCCCCCATTCCTTATCCCCTATGTGATGATTCAGATGTAATAATTCTACTTCTCCACGTGTTTAAAATACCATTCCAAATGGGACCGATTACTGTCGACGTTAGTGGTCGGCTTCATTTTTTTATTAGCCAAGCGATACGGAATTCCAAAACATGCGACAGATTGAAGCTGTCATGAACCTTAGAAAGTTGTGTAGCAACCCAGCGTCAGACTCGCCCATCAGAGTACCGGAGGGTCTTTCGGTTGGCCCTGGTTTTATAATTATGATGGAAGGGGATGAGGGGTTAAACAACATGTATCCCCTTTTCGCAGGGTAGGCAATACATGTATGATCACTAGGGTTTCGACCGGCCACGAGTGAATGTAGCAGCGATGGAAGGTGCGACCACCGTCAATGGGGCTGTGATGGTCGCACATGAGCACTACTGCTACATTCACTCTTGTGGTAGGTGTGGGGTCCCATCAGTAGGACCCCATCAATCATCATACATTAATTACCTATCCTGTGTATAAGTAATTAATATTATTTATGGGACAGTCCGAATACATTTTAATTGTTGCCTATTATTTTTGTTGTAGCGTGCCTATATATTCCATAGTACTGTACAAGAATGGCACTATTCACATTAGTCCCCAATAAAAGCTCTAATTTCCTAATTCAGACACAGACCAGGGGCAATTTCATAGAAAGTCAAAGAATTTATCAGTATGTTAATGGTGGAAATCTAAAAATTTGGGAGGACAAACTAATTACATGCAGATTCTGTTCCTGGTCGGATTCGAACTTAGGACCCCATTTCTGCATGTGAGTTCCCATTAAAGGGAAGATACCTCTGACTATATAAATGCCTTACATGTCAGGCTTTAAAATTAATGGCCCATGTAACGCATTGGCACACTGTGTCTGCCAGAGAGGGAGATCCTCGAGGTTCCGGCTCATGGACGGGAGTCCTCTGGGTGAAACCCTCCTCTATGAAGTTGATATGCTTGTTACGTCTGGATGGTGCTCCCTCAACATAATTTCCTTTGGTGGTCCCACACTAGGTCACACCCATAGCAATGTATTGAGATTGCACTGATGTCAGTGCTGTCTTTCCAGAAATGAATATGGTTGATATCAGTTGACTTGTAATTTACTCCTATAACTCAGGGAGCGCTAAAACATATGGTAAGATCATGCAATGTAAGACCACTCTATTCGAGAAGACCTCCTCTTTATCCAGAGCAGATTTCCAGTGGCTCGTTATCACTTCTTTCTTGCATACTGGTCATCTAGAAGGACACTTTTCAGGGCAATTTTGGGTGGTCTCCTCATATACAGTAAATTTCACTGTATCTTTTATATGGCACCAACACGTTCCACGACAATGTACACACAGAGTATTCATTTACGTCGATCCTCTTCCTCAGTGGGTCATTCTTTGTACTTGTCAATCTCCCGATCCTCTAACCACAAAAATAATATGGCACCAGGACAATTTACTTTCACGTTTTTACTTTTTTTGGCTGATTTTATGTAAAGAGAATATTATGGATTATATCATGTTAATATTGGACTGGCTTTTCATACCTAGAAGCTTGACCTGATAATAACACGTAGAGCTGTGAGGTATCTGGCAGTCCGAGAGGTCTACACCATTACAGCCTTAAAGTCCAAGCTTGTGGTTCAAGGTCTACGGGACTGCAGACCTATGAACCCTCACAGCGTGCAATGTGCGTGCTGTCAGGATTCTCTAGTGCCGGCAGCGGAGTGAGCACAAGTATGCTATTTTCATACTTCCGGCCACATTCCGACTAGACATGCCTGGCCTCCCTCAATTCACTTGTATTGAGCACGTCTAGTTGGCATATGACCGCATGTATGCAAATCGGATATTTGTGGTCACATGACCGCCCGCTCTCGGTGCCGGCACCAGAAAATCCTAACAGAGCGCATAGTGCTCACTGTGAGGATTTATAAGTCTGCAGTTACATAGAGTGACTGCAGACTTGAGCCCCAAGCCAGGACAACCCCTTTAAACTTATACTTGAGATTGCAAGCTGCTATGCAGGAAGACCAGTCAAGACTTTTCCAGTGAGATTCAGTTTTTAACGTAACAATTAGTGATGAGTGAACGTGCTCGGATATGGTGTTATCTGAGCATGCTCGGGTGCTAATCAAGTGTCTTCGGCGTGCTCGAAAAATATGTTTGAGTCTTCACGGCTGCGTGTCTTGTGGCTGTTCAACAGGGATTTCCTGTTTGTTAGGCAATCCTTTCATGTGTTTCGGCTGTCGAATATCCATGAGACATGCAGCCGCGGGGACTTGAACATATTTTTCGAGCACGCCGAAGACACTCGGTTAGCACCCAGCATGCTCAGATAACACCTTATCCAAGCACAGTCATTTATCGCCAGTGACAATCTGAAGAACACAGAGGCACCTGAGCCCTGCAGGGAGGCTTTGGCCATAGTCAGATAATTCAGCCACCAGAGCACCGTATCTGATGCTGCGGTTTTTGTGCTAAATGTTTCTAAATGTCAGTGCAGCGCCCCAGAGTCCTGGTCGTTGCAGTATCATGGCTCAGCCACTAAGGGGGGCCATGGTGCGTTCGATGGCACTGAAGGAGTTCTCTGAGCAGGTATCACAGTCACCAATACATTTCACAGCTGGGCCTCCGGGGGGAGCTAAGGGTGCTATTCATTAGGCCACTCCCCACCATAGTGGGTAAACTGGGGGTCAGGCAGGAAGTTAGAGAGAACGCTGACGGGATTGAACGGAGCAACACCCTGTGGCAGGGGGTGTTGTGAAGGGAGAGACTGTAGGGTCTCTGCCAGGGGTGGGATCCTGGCAGAGGCTTGGCATTGAAAGAACGTAACGGGTCCGCGCAGGCTCCTGGAAGCGGCGGGACTCAAGAAAGGACTAGAAGCGAGATAGATTGTGCTGAGTGAGAAACGAAGTCAAGCGAAAGGAGATACCAGTGAGGGTTGTGCTGAAAGAGGCAGCACCTTACTGAGGCGCACTACCGGTGGCCGGAACGCCGAGGAGGTAAAGAGTTTCAAGCCATACCTCAGACCTACGGCAGGGCAGTTAGCTTTAGGCGGACTGTCTCACGCATCACCCAGGAAGGCAAAGGGGGGTACCAACAGGAGAGGGGCGCAGATAGAGTCCCGGAAGATCTCCGAGCCTCCCCGTCATACGGGTGCGTTCCTACCATAGCATCTGGAGGGACGAGGAAGATCATTGCGAATTAAGTTGTTGTGAGGGAACACGAGAAACAGACACAACAGTTGTGGGGTACTTTCTGTAAGCACAGCAGGGAAGGACTGCAACACATAGCGCTAGAAGGAAGGCACCGATTTCCACCTGCAAGGAGAGCTCTGGAAGTGCCATTGGACCGGCCGGACTTGCGCAGCCTGGTGAGCCGTATTCTGGACTGAGGACCCAGAGAGCTTCAGTAAAGAGGTAAAGAGACTGCAACCTGGTGTCCTCGTTATTTACCGCGACCTGCACCCCACAACTGCACCGCTACACCGTTACTACACCACTTATTGCACCGGACGTCCCCCACTGACAGACAGGGCCACGGACCGGGTCTAGCCACCGTGACAACCCCAGGACTGAGACCTAGAGGCCCGGCTCCGGGTACCCCTCGGCCCTGCGGCGGTGTGGGGGCGCTCCATCAGCAGTAGATGTGGCACAATCTTCTGCAGTATGTATGTAAAAAAAAATGAAATATGTAAAGGCAAGGATCACCCAAATACAGGTCCTTCTCAAAAAATTAGCATATAGTGTTAAATTTCATTATTTACCATAATGTAATGATTACAATTAAACTTTCATATATTATAGATTCATTATCCACCAACTGAAATTTGTCAGGTCTTTTATTGTTTTAATACTGATGATTTTGGCATACAACTCCTGATAACCCAAAAAACCTGTCTCAATAAATTAGCATATTTCACCCGTCCAATCAAATAAAAGTGTTTTTTAATAACAAACAAAAAAACCATCAAATAATAATGTTCAGTTATGCACTCAATACTTGGTCGGGAATCCTTTGGCAGAAATTACTGCTTCAATGCGGCGTGGCATGGAGGCAATCAGCCTGTGACACTGCTGAGATGTTATGGAGGCCCAGGATGCTTCAATAGCGGCCTTAAGCTCATCCAGAGTGTTGGGTCTTGCGTCTCTCAACTTTCTCTTCACAATATCCCACAGATTCTCTATGGGGTTCAGGTCAGGAGAGTTGGCAGGCCAATTGAGCACAGTAATACCATGGTCAGTAAACCATTTACCAGTGGTTTTGGCACTGTGAACAGGTGCCAGGAAGCATGAAGTGCTCCAAAATCTCCTGATAGCTAGCTGCATTGACCCTGCCCTTGATGAAACACAGTGGACCAACACCAGCAGCTGACATGGCACCCCACACCATCACTGACTGTGGGTACTTGACACTGGACTTCAGGCATTTTGGCATTTCCTTCTCCCCAGTTTTCCTCCAGACTCTGGCACCTTGATTTCCGAATGACATGCAAAATTTGCTTTCATCAGAAAAAAGTACTTGGGACCACTTAGCAACAGTCCAGTGCTGCTTCTCTGTAGCCCAGGTCAGGCGCTTCTGCCGCTGTTTATGGTTCAAAAGTGGCTTTACCTGGGGAATGCGGCACCTGTAGCCCATTTCCTGCACACGCCTGTGCACGGTGGCTCTGGATGTTTCCACACCAGACTCAGTCCACTGCTTCCTCAGGTTCCCCAAGGTCTGGAATCGGTCCTTCTCCACAATCTTCCTCAGGGTCCGGTCACCTCTTCTCGTTGTACAGCGTTTTCTGCCACATTGTTTCCTTCCAACAGACTTACCATTGAGGTGCCTTGATACAGCACTCTGGGAACAGCCTATTTGTTGAGAAATTTCTTTCTGGGTCTTACCCTCTTGCTTGAGGGTGTCAATGATGGCCTTCTTGACATCTGTCAGGTCGCTAGTCTTACCCATGATGGGGGTTTTGAGTAATGAACCAGGCAGGGAGTTTTTAAAAGCCTCAGGTATCTTTTGCATGTGTTTAGAGTTAATTAGTTGATTCAGAAGATTAGGGTAATAGGTCGTTTAGAGAACCTTTTCTTGATATGCTAATTTATTGAGACAGGTTTTTTGGGTTATCAGGAGTTGTAGGCCAAAATCATCAGTATTAAAACAATAAAAGACCTGACAAATTTCAGTTGGTGGATAATGAATCTATAATATATGAAAGTTTAATTGTAATCATTACATTATGGTAAATAATGAAATTTAACACTATATGCTAATTTTTTGAGAAGGACCTGTATATATAAATAATTGATTAACAAACATTTAAAAACAATTAAAAAGCACAAATGGCTATAACACAAATATACCGGACCGCAGCGCTATAGTACTAGGTCCAGTCCATTAGTCGGCAAGCTGTTAAATAAGTAATGAAAAAATGCCTCAAGATTACATGTGCAAAAAAGAGCAAATAGTAAGGTACTGCTGGGGGGATATACTGCGATAACTCCTGCGATAAGAGATATAGGTGCCGTAAAGAGCATAAGAACTATGGCTACAATAGTGAGTATAAACCACCAACACCATATTGATGGCCCTTTTATGACCTTGCCATAGGATTGGTCATCAATATGAGATCTATGGGGGTCTGACACCCGGCACCCCCACCGATCAGTTGTAAACATAGAACCATTCAATATGCCACAGATGAGTACTGCAGAACAGCTCCAGGATAATGGATAGGTCTTCAGTATGGTGTGAATGGACAACCTCTTTAAGTACTACAAGACTTAAAGGGGTATTACCATCTCCAAGATCCTATCCCAATATGTAGTAGGTGTAATAATAATAATATTAGCAAATACCTCCAATTAGAAATGTAGTATAGTTTTTCTGCTTCGCTATGTCTTTCTTCATGTGCAGGCATTGCAGGACCTTAGGTATCCATGGTTACGACCACTGATAAAGTGACAGTTAACTAAATGCTAGTGGTCGTAACCATGGATACCTAAGGTCCATTCCATGTCTGCGCATGAGGAAAGACAGTGAATCAGAAAAACTACACTACATTTCTAATTGGAGGTATTTGCTAATTTTATTATTATTACACCTCCTACATATTGGGATAGGATCTTGGAGACATATTGGGATAGGATCCAACTGCTTATTAGACCTGGGCAATAATACAAGCTCCTGTCTGGAAGGGAGATCTCTGGATCACTTGAGATCTTTTTCCCTGGTTGAGTTATGAAAGATTGACCGTCTTGCATATTTGGCGCTTTCTTGTATGGCATTATTAGTACGCCCATTTAAAGGTGTTGTCCCCATTTAGAAAACTTTTTTTCCCTATAATTATTTCCTATGGATTTACTTAGAATCCCAGGAATAGGAAAACATTGCTGCTTTCTTTTTTTTTAACCTCCTATGCACCTTTACCATAAACCTTAGCACTATATGAATTGCTAAAGGGATAACCAGAGTCAATATCCGAAGATGTCACTGTAAACCTTATTTATGGCAGATTGCAATATAGAAAGCTTTTCTTAGTTAACATATATATGCCATATCCAGATGCAGCATCATTTGTCACTTTTATTGTCATTGATGACTTTTATTAGTTTCTCAATTTGCTTAGTTCATACATTATTACTGATCAGTTTTACTTGCAGTACCACAGATAACCACACGGTGTGCTGTGTCCATCTACGCAAACGTCAGAGAGGAAGAGGACTAGAACTCTAGTGCCACCTTTTGGAAGTAGCGATCCTAAAAGTTAATATCGACCCTTTCATGAGCCTACTTCCTATAGGTGGCACTAGAGCTCTAATCTTCTTCCTCTCTGAAGAGCCAATTTGCATATTTAATTTCTCAGAGGAGCATTGCAAGGCTTAAAAGTCTCCTCACCTTAGCATGGCAGGCATGATATGTCATGCTCCGCAAGGTGAAACGTTACCCTTCGTGTCCTTATAGAGAACAGAGCGCAAGCAATTTCAATCTAGTACTTGCATACATTCTGTACAAAAAATACAGCACCACCTAGTGGTATAAATTAAATAATCCTTACTACACTAATGCAGTTAGGTTCCCTGAGAAAACACAAGTGTTTCTCACAAAATTAGAATATCATCAAAAAGTTGATTTATTTCAGTTGTTCAATACAAAAAGTGAATCTCATATATTATATAGAGTCATTACAGACAGAGTGATCTATTTCAAGTGTTTATTTCTGTTAATGTTGATGATTATGGCTTACAGCCAATGAAAACCCAAAAGTCACTATCTCAGTAAATTAGAATACATTATAACATCAGCTTGAAAAAATTATTTTAAAATCCGAAATGTTTGCCTACTGAAACGTGAGTTCAGTAAAGGCACTCAATACTTGGTTGGGGCTCCTTTTGTGTCTGTGGCGCTCCAGGGTCCTGGTCGTCACAGTAGCATTGCTTTCCTCACGGGGTGAGTGATGTTACGCTTGGAAGCAATGAAGGATATCTTTTATCAGGTAATCACCATGCACACAACATGTTCACACTCCAGGCCACAAGGGGGAGCTTTTGATCCTATTTCTAGGTGACTCCCCTGTATATATTGTGGTTTGGAGGGAAACAGAGGTCAGATTGTCAGAGAGACAGAAGAGAGCAGACCGACAGAGTGTCAGAAGGTCTGAAGGGGCCGTGTAGTCTGAAGTACTACAGCCCCTGCAGAAAGAGACATACAGAGGGAAAGGACATCGTTCAGTGAGAGTGAAGGAGAGCAAGGCACAGGCGAGGACACCAGGCCCAGGTAAGACACTTCTAGCGTTGTCTATTGGTCATGAGCAGCTTGACACAAGGAATGCGACACTTGTAGCCCATGTCCTGGATACGTCTGTGTGTGGTGGCTCTTGAAGCAATGACTCCAGTAGCAGTCCACTCCTTGTGAATCTCCCCCACATTTTTGAATGGCCTTTTCCTAACAATCCTTTCAAGGCTGCGGTTATCCTGGTTGCTTGTGCACCTTTTTCTACCACACTTTTTCCTTCCACTCAACTTTCCATTAATATGCTTGAATACAGCACTCTGTGAACAGCCAGCTTCTTTAGCAATGACCTTTTGTGGCTTACCCTCCTTGTGGAGTGTGTCCATGACTGCCTTCTGGACATCTGTCAAGTCAGCAGTCTTCCCCATGATTGTGGATCCTACTGAAACAGACTAAGGGACCTTTACAAACACTTAGGAAGCCTTTGCAGGTGTTTTTTGTTAATTATTCTAATTTAATGAGATAATGACTTTTGGGTTTTCATTGGCTGTAAGCCATAATCATCAACATTAACAGAAATAAACACTTGAAATAGATCACTCTGTTTGTAATAACTCTATATAATATATGAGTTTCACTTCTTGTATTGAAGAACTGAAATAAATTAACTTTTTGATGATATTCTAATGTTGTGAGAAGCACCTGTATATATATATATATACATTATATATACATATATACACTCACTGGCCACTTTATTAGGTACACCTGTCCAACTTCTTGTTAACACTTAATTTCTAATCAGCCAATCACATGGCGGCAACTCAGTGCATTTAGGCATGTAGACATGGTCAAGACAATCTCCTGCAGTTCAAACCGAGCATCAGTATGGGGAAGAAAGGTGATTTGAGTGCCTTTGAACGTGGCATGGTTGTTGGTGCCAGAAGGGCTGGTCTGAGTATTTCAGAAACTGCTGATCTACTGGGATTTTCACGCACAACCATCTCTAGGGTTTACAGAGAATGGTCCGAAAAAGAAAAAAAATCCAGTGAGCGGCAGTTCTGTGGGCGGAAATGCCTTGTTGATGCCAGAGGTCAGAGGAGAATGGGCAGACTGGTTCGAGCTGATAGAAAGGCAACAGTGACTCAAATCGCCACCCGTTACAACCAAGGTAGGCCTAAGAGCATCTCTGAACGCACAGTGCGTCGAACTTTGAGGCAGATGGGCTACAGCAGCAGAAGACCACACCGGGTACCACTCCTTTCAGCTAAGAACAGGAAACTGAGGCTACAGTTTGTACAAGCTCATCGAAATTGGACAGTAGAAGATTGGAAAAACGTTGCTTGGTCTGATGAGTCTCGATTTCTGCTGCGACATTCGGATGGTAGGGTCAGAATTTGGCGTAAACAACATGAAAGCATGGATCCATCCTGCCTTGTATGGAGCATCTTTGGGATGTGCAGCCGACAAATCTGCGGCAACTGTGTGATGCCATCATGTCAATATGGACCAAAATCTCTGAGGAATGCTTCCAGCACCTTGTTGAATCTATGCCACGAAGAATTGAGGCAGTTCTGAAGGCAAAAGGGGGTCCAACCCGTTACTAGCATGGTGTACCTAATAAAGTGGCCGGTGAGTGTATATATTTTAAAATACTATCCCCAAAGGAATTTACTTTTGTCTCATGAAACTTGTTGCCCCATTTGGCTTTTACAAGCTCTTTGTTTTGCTGAACATTCAACTTTGATGTGGTCTGTAGTGTTGAGCATTCCGATACCGCAAGTATTGGGTATCGGCCGATACTTGCGGGTATCGGAATTCCGATACCGAGATCCGATACTTTTGTGGTATCGGGTATCGGTATCAAAACAACATTAATGTGTAAAAGAAAGAATTAAAATAAAAAATATTGCTATACTCACCTCTCCGACGCAGCCTGGACCTCACTGAGGGAACCGGCCGCATTCTTTGCTTAAAATTCGCGCGTTTACTTCCTTCCGTGAAGTCCCGGCTTGTGATTGGTCGCGTGCCGCCCATGTGGCCGCGACGCGACCAATCACAGCAAGCCGTGACGTAATTTCAGGTCCTTCAGGATTTTAAAATTACGTTCTGGCTTGTGATTGGTCGCGTCGCGGTCACATGGGCAACGCGACCAATCACAAGCCGTGACGTCACGGGAGGCAGGAAACGCGCGCATTTTAAGCAAAGAACGCTGCCGGTTCCCTCGGTGAGGTCCAGGCTGCGTCGGAGAGGTGAGTATAGCAATATTTTTTATTTTAATTCTTTCTTTTACACATTAATATGGATCCCAGGGCCTGAAGGAGAGTTTCCTCTCCTTCAGACCCTGGGAACCATCAGGATACCGTCCAATACTTGAGTCCCATTGACTTGTATTGGTATCGGGTATCGGTATCGGATTAGATCCGATACTTTGCCGATATCGGCCGATACTTTCCGATACCGATACTTTCAAGTATCGGACGGTATCGCTCAACACTAGTGGTCTGTGCTCATAAATAATAAAATATGAAAAATCAATACAATCTCACATATTCCAATCTGAATGAACTCACAGACAGATTCTCAGTTGACTCGTTCTGCAGCCAGCAATAGACAATGCAAATCAGAGGCAATAGAAGGTAAATGGTGCGAATTCTTTAATGAAACTCAATTGCAAAAATTATTTTTTTTTTAGCACCGAACGCATGCATTCAAGTAAAGAAAAAGATTTTGTCCCCAAACGTGGATAACCTCTTTATGTTATTTTGCTCTATAAGCATTGTTGGTGTGCTTTTGTAATGTATCGGAGTGTGACCACAATTACATGGTAGTATCTTTGTATGTCGGTGATGAGTTTTTAATTGTATGTCAGATAATAATAAACATTGGACACGATGATCCTGGAGGTCCCTTCCATCTCTGCCATTCTATCATTCTCCCAGGAGATAAGCCCTTGTTTGATAAACACTGGTGGCAACATACTCTTCTCTCCCCATGCAGAACACTTCAGTATATGCTGTGATTTCCTGCTGTGCTAGAGGCAGAGTGCTCTTCTTCACTCACTGAAAGGGTTTTCCAGGCAAAAGCTACATTTCTGCAAATTGGCGAATCCTGATACTGTCCTGCACTAGGCACACTGTCAGGATTCCCCTCAATTCCCAGATCGAGCCGGCGGTCTGTCTACTGGCCAACAAGGCAATGTTCTGTTGATAGTAACGAATAAGAGTCTAGTTGGCACATGACAGGCCGTTTGCAAATCACATACTCAGGTGACCACGTGATTGACCTGTCCGTTGAGGAGAATCCTGACATTGTGCATGAGATAGAGAGTGATGTCCACATATAGAAATGCATGGATGTGGAGTGGTCGCAATCTGTCCTTTCCCCATATCGTGTTTTCTTAGGAGAAAGAGTCTTATGTTCACAATCACAGTAACATGTATAACCAGTGAGTGCACAACCGACTTGGTCATGGACACATTGATCGTACTGTAAAATGGAGCAGAATTTTGAGCAACGTGGAAGGCTGTGGAAGGCTTCTGTTCGCCCCGTTCAGTGACATTAACAGTTCTCTGTACTCACATAGGGAAAGATCTGTCAATCAGGCAGAACTGGGCGGGGGCAAGGCAATGGGGCTCCTCCCAAGTGACTAGTTTTCTCAGTCTCCTCATACCGAGCCCTTGCTTACACTATGTTTTATCTCAAACATTGCAGACCTTTAAAGCAAAAGATGTAATGAGGGAGCTTGTCTCTGATTCATGGTACCTGGCCTGTGGTTCCCATTAAAGGGTATCTGTCACCAAGTTTTTAGCACTTCACCTGAGAGCAACATAATGTAGGGACAGAGACCCTGATTCCAGTGATGTGTAACTGACTGTGCTGCTTGCTTGCTTTAGTTGTAGGTTTACTAGTCCTCTAGTGCTAATTTCCTGCGGATAAAAGTGATTTCATCAAAACGACAGCAAGCAGCCCAGTGAGTGACACATCGCTGGAATCAGGGTCTGTGTCCCAACCTCAAGCTGCTCTCAGATGGGGTTACAAAAACCTGGAGGTAGATTCCTTGTTTTTTTTTTAGACCCTGCATACTACTTGTATATACTGTAGTGCCCAAAGATATCCAAATAATACCCCTTTATGTCCATATGGTTACCATGTAATAGTAATTTAATAATGTAATTAATTTAATAAATTATAATGGATTATATTAGATGAGACAAACCCTTTTAGAATTTAAAAAAAAGGAGTATAAAACTCCTGGGCTTATCCAAGTTTTTCCTTTGGATGAAATTGCATTGCACCTGATTTCCATAGTTAATGGGAACCATTAATCAGTTGATCAATTCTGCCTGAAACAGGTATAACATGAAGCAGAACTGTGCTGCACAACTGCAGACTGGAGAAAATATATAGTTTACAGATCCAACTAGGGACCATAGAAATAGATGAGACTTATACAGCGTCGCCCTCAGCCGCCGTCTCCCCGCTTCACTCCTGGTGATTGACAGGTCTGTCCCAAATTACATTACCTGTGATTTGGGCAACATTGACCAATTGACAGGTTTCCTTTGGCTAAGAACACCTTTGATGTGGGAAAATGATTTTTACATTTATTAGTTATTACTTTTAGTTAATAAAATTGAGAATGCAGTTTTAATCTCATTCATTCATTATCAGACCCTCCAATATGCAGTTTGCAACCTGATCATAGTTTCAGATATGTCTCTTGTGGGACTTTCTCTCCCAGTAATATAGGCTGTGCATATCCAAAGAGCTGCTGTCTTCATTAGCTCAAAAATCAGCACAACTCCAATACTGCATTTATTTCCTTTTCTTGTTCTTTATTTCTTTTCTATAGCTTTTTTTTCTCTGCCCTCCCTGAGACTGCAAATACTTTCCTCTCTCCACTCTGGAGACCTATGTGCAACTGCTTCTTAACTGCAAAATCTAAACATGAGGGAAGGGAGAAAGAAGAGCAGAGAAAATTATGAGATTTGGAAATATAGCAGGGGAAATCAAATCCCTTGCAGATACAGACTCCATGTCTCACAATGTGCCTCACTCCATATGGTCAGAATATAGACCACAGTAAAACAGTGGCCTGTACTCTGCTGATAACAATATAAGTCTTTATCTATTATCAGAAGTGTTGTCACCAATGCCAGATATCTATTTGAATATTTTAGGAAAGCTGTAAGTGAATCGCTCATATAATTGGACTTTATTGGACTGGTGGTATATCCAGCCACAAACAGGTAATTCATCACCTTTAAGATGTTATTAAGACGCACATTCGCACCCAGCATACATTACCAGTCTGAGCGAAGCGGGATGACTGTCCTGATGAGTGAGCTACAGTCTGATGTTAGTGACATGATCAGATGGAAGAGAAAATGCAAGGAGTGAAGTGGAAGACAAGACAGCTGAACATGGGAGAAACCCACAGCTTGTTGCTAAGCACAGTCATATATATGTGCTTTTCATTGGTCTATTGTCTATCTCTCTCTCTATCTAGCTATTATCTATCTCTCCATCTATCTATCTCTCATATCTATCTACACGTAGCATATTATCCGAGCTCATCCACTCATCACTATTTAGGATCATTATCCATTTGTAGAACCCATCTTCTTTCAACTTCAGCTTTTTTACAAAAGGTGTTATGTTTGCACCAAGAATTTGTTGAAATTTAATTGAATCCATTCTTCCCTCTGCCCGTGAAATGTTCACCGTGCCATTGACTGCAGCACAACCCCAAAGCATGATTTATCCACCCCCATCCTTAATGGTTGGCGGGATGTTTTGTTCCTGAAATTCTGTGCCCTTTTTTCTCCACACATACCTCTGATCATTGTGGCCAGAGAGTTCTATTTTAACGTCATCGGTCCACAGGACTTGTTTCCAAAATTCAGGAGGCTTGTTTAGATGTTCTTTTGCATACTTCTGATGCTGAATTTTATGGTGAGGACGCAGGAGAGGTTTTCTTCTGTTGGCCCTTCCATGAAGGCCATATTTGTGCAGGTGTCATAGTACAGCAGAACAATGTGTGGGAGTCCGCTCACCATCACCATCCTGGTAGCTCTTCTCTGAACTTGCTCGTTTTTCAATATTTTTTTGGACACCGTATTCCAGATGAGGTCTGACCAAGGAGGAAGAGAGGGGGATAATTACTGTGGAGGTTTCATACAGATTGGTGGCACAACCAGGATTTTAGGGTGACTGAGTATTTGGAGCCGTGGGCCATAAACACACAGATACAGATGTGGAAGTAGCGACACATTTATCAGGGCAGTACAGCTGAATTTCTGGTGTGAAAAATGACACATTAAGGTCTGCCACTCCTTCCAAACTCAGTTCTTGTACATCTGCATATTGATGTCCGTAATCCAATAGTCTCCACGGTCCACATGAAGGATATTTGCAGACCACGATGATATCACTGCACCAATCAATATCATCAATATCTATTTTTACCTGACGGTCTTTGCAGCATTTATAGTCGTGGTTTTTCCAACGTGAATTCGTTGTCCAGTGCTTCTGACTGGAAGTAACTCGTGTCACCCTGATCCCTCATCTCTTGTTACAACAATTCAATAAACTGCTTTGTAGGACAGAAACTAAGCCCCTTCCACTGGACGGTCGTGCAGTAATGTGTACTGTTAGATTCTTCTTCATTTGCAAATAACATGGTAAGAAAATGTAAGGAACCATTTCCCCCACAAATGTTTTATTCATCGACCCAAGACGGATGCATTTCATAGAAATTCATACATACATGCATAGGTTGAAAAAAGACCTAGGTCCATCAAGTTCAACCTTTCTCCACAGGTCCTGCTCAAAATTACGGGGGTTGTGAGGTTTGAAGAACCCATTTATAAATACCCCAACCTTGCATTAATAATGGGGAGCATCTCTTTCAGGACTCTCATCTATTAACCAAGTAGGGAACAACTACGAAAAGCACGGATCACTTTGGAGAACCCCGTATGCCCATGCATTTCATAGATGGCCTACTGATGGATCACAGCACATTGACTATCTGCACAAGCAGCGGCACTCCGAGTCTTGCTGGAGGGACCGCTGGAAGCATAATTTCATTCGCTTGATGAGCTTCAAGAGGTAGTCACCGGAAATGGTCTTCCAATAATCTTGAAGGAGATCCCAGAGATGCTTAGCACTTATTGGCCCTTTTGCCTTCACTGTGCGGTCCAGCTCACCCCAAACCATCTCGATTGGGTTCAGGTCTGGTGACTGTGGAGGCCAGGTCATCTGGCGTAGCACCCCATCACTCTCCTTCTTGGTCAAATAGCCCTTACACAGCCTGGAGGTGTGTTTGGGGTCATTGTCCTGTTGAAAAATAAATGATGGTCCAACTAAACGCAAACCGTATGGAATAGCATGCCGCTGCAAGATGCTGTGGTAGCCATGCTGGTTCAGTATGCCTTCAATTTTTAATATATCCCCAACAGTGACACCAGCAAATTCAGGCAAACAACTGCACACAGAGAATATATTCAGATTGCGTCATTGGGAGTCCGGAACTGCACGGACAGAGAGAAGGATCCCTAGACACACTGTGGGTCCAGATGCAGGAGCCAATCTACCTGCATCTGAACCCACAGTGTCTCTAGGGATCCTGCTCCCTGTCCGTGCAGTTCCGGACTCCCACACCCTCCAGCTGTCTTTGATACCTTTTGGAGCCTTTGTGTCCGTCCATTGGACAGCGTCCTTTCCTTTCTTCTATTGCTCTCCATTCTAAAAGTGAGGTTAGAAAAAGACCCAAGGGTCGAAAAGTTACCTCAATGCTTTACAGATCACTGTGGTGGTACTCAATAAATATTTCACGCTTATGACGCAATCTGAATATATTCTCTGAGTGCGGTTGTTTGCCCGAATTTACTAGTCTACTGGATTCTATCCAGGTTCAGCCTGCACCAGCTTCACTCCTACAGAGTGCACGCCCTTCCTCTTTAAACTAGTTACACCAGCAAAGTACCCCCACACCATCACACCTCCTCCTCCATGCTTCACGGTGGGAACCAGGCATGTAGAGTCCATCGTTCACCTTTTCTGCGTCACACAAAGACACGGTGGTTGGAACCAAAGATCTCAAATTTGGACTCATCAGACCAAAGCACAGATTTCCACTGGTCTAATGTCCATTCCTTGTGTTTTTTAGCCCAAACAAGTCTCTTCTGCTTGTTGCCTGTCCTTAGCAGTGGTTTCCTAGCAGCTATTTTACCATGAAGGCCTGCTGCACAAAGTCTCCTCTTAACAGTTGTTGTAGAGATGTGTCTGCTGCTGGAACTCTGTGTGGCATTGACCTGGTCTCTAATCTGAGCTGCTGTTAACCTGCGATTTCTGAGGCTGGTGACTCGGATAAACTTATCCTCAGAAGCAGAGGTGACTCTTGGTCTTCCTTTCCTGGGGCAGTCCTCATGTGAGCCAGTTTCTTTGTAACGCTTGATGGTTTTTGCAACTGCACTTGGGAACAGTTTTCCCAATTTTTCAGACTGACTGACCTTCATTTCTTAAAGTAATGATGACCACTCGTTTTTCTTTACTTTGCTTTTTTCTTGCCATAATACAAATTCTAACAGTCTATTTAGTAGGACTATCAGCTGTGTATCCACCAGACTTCTGCACAACACAACTGATGGTCCCAACACCATTTATAAGGCAAGAAATCCCACTTATTAAACCTGACAGGGCACACCTGTGATGTGAAAACCATTCCCGGTGACTACCTCTTGAAGCTCATCAAGGGAATGCCAAGAGTGTGCAAAGCAGTCATCAAAGCAAAAGGTGGCTACTTTGAAGAACCTAGAATATAAGACATATTTTCAGTTGTTTCACACTTTTTTGTTAAGTATATAATTCCACATGTGTTAATTCATAGTTTTGATGCCTTCAGTGTGAATTTACAATTTTCATAGTCATCAAAATACAGAAAAATCTTTAAATGAGAAGGTGTGTCCAAACTTTTGGTCTGTACTGTATAAGTTTCAGGTTTCCAGAGGCCCAATCTCAGGATTACTTGGAGTTTCAGTGGGAGTTCCCCAACGATCTGTAAATTATTCCCTTTGAGAAAAACCCTTTCATTCTTGTCGACTGATTTTAAGAAGTACAATATAATGTTTAATTAATCTTACCGTATGTTGACATTAAAGGCCAACTGAGCCCAATTGTGTATTGCATTTGCGCCAATGTTGTTTCCAGTTTTCCTGTGCTAAGGCTGTTTTTTATTTTCCGACAAATTCTTCTTTTAAAGATAAGTGTTCATATATATGCATGTAATTCAGTGTGAGCGTATCAGTATACTCGCCTACCACTGCTTCTCTGGCATTCAGCATCGTTCTGCTTCTTTTCTCAGTGATGTCACCGCAATTGCCACTATCCGACTCGCTTTATGCTCTATGCATGAGCCAGAAGTCTGTTTAAGAATAAAAGCCTATGGAGACTCATCCTGAGCCTTGTTCTGACGCTCCATAGACTCACATTGTAAAAAAAACACTTCCAGGCCATGCGGAGCGCAGGGTGATCCAGCGAGTTTGAAGAGCAGTGATGTCACTGAGAAGAGAAGAACGGTGGTGGACAAAGGAGAGAGCTAGGTGAGTACGGGTAAACAGAGGAACGGTTAAAGGATCAATAATGTTTGTAAAGTGCTGTAGAATTAATGTTGCTATATAAATGAGTAAAATAAATAAATAAAAATAAATCTGGGAATGTTTAGCTTGCAAAAAAGGCTAAAAGGAGACTTAATAGCTGTCTACAAATATCTGAAGGGCTGTCACAGTGTAGAGGGGTCATCATTATTCTCATTTGCACATGGAAACACGTGAACCAACGGGATGAAACTGAAAGGGAGAAGATACAGATTAGATATTAGAAAAAACTTTTTGACAGTGAGCGTGATCAAAGAGTCGAACAGGCTGCCACAAGAGGTGGTGCGTTCTCCTTCAATGGAAGTCTTCAAACAGAGGCCGGACAGACATCTGTCTGAGATGGTTTAATGAATTCTGCACTAAGCAGGGGGTTGGACACGATGACCCTGGAGGTCCCTTCCAACTCTAACATTCTATGATTTCAATATAGTCATACTACATTACATGCACAGATACACACATTTAACCCCTTCATGACATGCGCCATACTAGTACGACGCATGTCATGTCTCCCCCTTTTATGTGGGCTCGGGCACTGAGCCCATATCTTTTCTGGCACGTCAGTTGTTTTGAACAGCTGACATGTGCCCGCAACAGCCATGGGTGGAGTCGTGAACCACCCGCAGCTGTTAACCCATTAAATGCCGTTGTAAAACTCTGACAGCGGTATTAAAAGTGTGCTTCCGGCAAGCGCGCTGGAAATCCGGCCCATCGGTGACCCCGTCACGTGATTGCGGGTCACCGATGGGTCAGCATGACAACCAGCAGACCTCTATGGTTGTCACTTCCGGATTGCTATGAGCACTGCCAGGCGGTCGGCGCTCATAGCAGGTCAGCAATTCTGCTACATACAGGAGATCAGATTAGATACAGCCCATCGGGTTATGGCAGCTTCTAGTCTCCCAAAAAAACAAACATACACATATTTGGTATCGCCGTGTTCAGAATCGCCTGCTCTAGCAATATAAAAAATGAATTAAACGGATCGCTAAACAGTGTGACGAGAGAAAAAACTCAAAACGTCAGAATTTTTTTTTTTTTCGCTGCAACATTGCAGTAAAATGCAACAACGGGCGATCAAAAGATTGTATCTGCACCAAAATGGTATCAATAAAAGCATCAGCTTGGCACGCAAAAGTTAGCCCTATCCCAACCCGAGATCACGAAAAATTGAGACGCTACTGGTCTCGGAATATGATACAATTTTATTTTTTTGTTGTTGCAAACTTTGGATTTTTTTCACCACTCAAGTAAAGAAGAACCTAGACATGTTTGGTGTCTATGAACTCGTAATGACCTGGAGAATCATAATGGCAGGTCAGTTTTAACATTTGGTGAACATGTTAAAAAAAATCCAAAAACCAGTTGTGGAATTGCACTTTTTTTGCAATTTCACTGCACTTGGAAATTGTTTCCTGTTTTTGAGTACATGATATGGTAAAACCAATGGTGCCCTTCAAAAGTACACATTGTCCTGCAAAAAATAAGCCCTCACATGGCCATATTGACTGAAAAATAAAAAAGTTATAGCTCTGGGGAGAAGGGGAGCGAAAAACAGAAACGCAAAAACGAAAAAGGTCTCTGTCATAAAGGGGTTAATTAAAAAAATACATGGGAGTACTACTTTAAGTTGCACCTAGCATCTATTTTCTATTCTTTCTCTGTTCAACATTGCGTGCATAGTTTTTGTAATCTTTTTAAAAAGTCGTCATATTTTTCTACAAATGTACTCCAGTTTTTCCCCTAAAGTGTTTTACGCGAATGTTACAATTGTCTGTACGATATTTCAACGAATCATGAGACTTTTTCACTCTAAAATGTGCAAGAAAAGGGTAAAATACAAAAATAAAGGTAATTTATTTTGCACAAAATTCATAAATGCTGCATTTTGAAGAATTGTGTGGAAGAAAAGGCAATGAATACCACAACACAAAAATAGACAATCAACTCCCCCCCCCCCCGAAATGATAAAATGATCCCTTGATCCCAGGCCCTCCATATATCATATTCTAACAGTGAATCTTGAATTCAGGGCTGGTTTTGGACAAAGTGGGGCCCCAAATGCTCACATATCGCACCATCACACAGAAGCATTTCTGTTTTATTTACATACCCTGAGTTAAGGCAATTAAGCGAGCGTGATCGATAATACTGAAGTCGTTCGACGCTTGTTCCTGAGTTTCTTTACACCGGCTGAGGAAGAATGATGGGAACAGACAGTCCTCAATGCAGTATAATGTAGGTCCCACACAGTACATATAGTATAATGCACTCCCCATGGACCTTGGTAGAGTATCCTGCAGCCCCCATCATAGAATCCTGCAGCCCCCTCAGAGTATACTGCAGCCTTCCTCAGGTATACTGCAGCCCCATCATAGAGTATAATGCAGCCCCCCTCATAAAGTATAATGCAGCCTCCCTCAGAGAATCCTGCAGCCCCCTCAGAGTATACTCCAGCCCTCCTCAGGGTATACTGTAGCCCCCCTCATAGAGTATAATGCAGCTCCCCTCATAGAGTATAATGCAGCCTCCCTCAAAGTATAATGCAGCCCCCTCAGAGAATAAAACAGCACCCCCACACACATAGTATAATTCAGCCCCCCACACAGTATAGTGCATCCCCCCACACAGTATAATGCAGCCCCCCACATAGTATAATGCAGCCCCCCACACACATTATAATGCAGTCCCCACACACACACACACACACACATGCACAGTGTAATGCATGCACATATATACACGTGCATGCACACAGTATAATGCTTTCCCCACACACAGTATAGTATCGATGATGCCGATAATTGTGATGCGCAATGCGGTGGGGGGGCACCTGCCAGTCCTCTCTTACTCACAGGCCCCATAGCGGCAGCATGGTGTGCCGCTATTAGCGGCATGCCACTGACTGGGGACCCCTGGAGGAGCAGGGGCCCTATGCAGCTGCCTAGTCTGCCTGCCCCTAACGCCGGCCCTGCTTGAATTGAGCCCTTGATTCCAGGTTCTCCCCCATTCTAAAGGTGAATCTTGAATTGATCCCTTGATTCCAGGTTCTACCACGTGCTAAAGGTGAATCTTTAATTGACCCCTTGAATCCAGGTTCTCCCAAATTATAAAGGTGAATCTTGAAGTGATCCCTTGAATCCAGGTTCTCCCACATTATAAAGATGAATTTTGAATTGATCCCTTGAATCTAGTTCTCCAACATTATAAAGGTGAACCTTGGAGTGGAACCCAGCAGGGATGAATGCAAGTTGAAAACACAACAAGCACAGGTAATGGAGTAAACCAAACAGGGAACACAAAAGTCTCCATCCCAAGACACATGTGTGTGTCTAAAACGGCCTTAATTAGGTCTAGGGGGATGATGAAATTGATCTATTGCAGGCAACCTGCAAAACCCAACGTGGAGCACAGCAGAAGGCAGCAGACCCAAGGGAAGCAAGCGGAGCCCAGGACAGGTGTATAACAGGAGTGTGTGTTATTGTTTTTAATTATTATTTCAAGACCACCATGGGCAAATTTCCTTAAAGAATTATAAGTAGCGGACAACACCTTTAAATAACCACATTTCTTACAACCTTTTCCCGTAATTGCGCTGCTTCTTCTTTTGCATTTAGTAACTAATTCCCATTGACTGCCATGTCATGATTGCACCATAAATCCCCCCTAACATACTGTGCACGGAGCCTGCCCGGAGTTCGTCCCCCCAGCATGCAGAATTCATTAGTAACAAAGACCCTATTTCTTCACAGGAAATTCCTGCAGCGTTATCAGAAGTGGAGAGGCAGCAGCGTGACTGATGTCGCCCCTTTCTTTGTTATTGAGCTCACATTGCAGTGTCACGTCGGAGGGCAGAATAGCAGAATTGTACTATGCTATTTGTGTGCTATTATTTCTGATGGATCGGTGCTACTATAATTGCCAGGACCCATACAGTATTCTTCCAGATTTTATGTGCCATCGCTTATGAGTTGTCACGTATGTGATATACAGTATATAGGACATAGCTTAGGATGGGATTTATTTGCCTTTTTTTATATATATAATAAATATGTATGAAGGTTCATCTCCTGGTGTCTAATGTGGAACTAATCCTGGAAATGGAGACAGGCAGATTAACAGCGTGTGTAAGCGGCAGTCATTTACATATAGGCCCATACAGGGGGATAGATCATTCGCATGTATACGCTTTATTGGCTGGAAGGGTATTGCTCACAATGGTCAGTGCTACATTTACCCTTTACATAGTGCTATGTGTTCGTATTCATGCATTTTCAACTAAATAAATGAAAAAGAAGTATGTATCCAGAATCTTATGTTATGTGGCCGTTCCCCTGGTGAGCTGATTCAAGCAGAAAATATTTTGTACAGAAAGACCCATTTACATCGGCAAACGATTGTTCCGATTTGCTTGTAAATAAAGAGTAATATTAATTCTAAAATTATAATAATATAATAATAATAATTTTTATTTATATAGCGCCAACATATTCCGCAGCGCTTTACAACTTATAGAGGGGACTTGTACAGACAATAGACATTACAGCATAACAGAAATCACAGTTCAAACAGATACCAGGAGGAATGAGGGCCCTGCTCGCAAGGTTACAAACTATGAGGAAAAGGGGAGACACGAGAGGTGGATGGTAACAATTGGTTTAGTTATTTGGACCAGCCATAGTGTAAGGCTCGGGTGTTCATGTAAAGCTGCATGAACCAGTTAACTGCCTAAGTGTGTAGCAGTACATCCCATTTTACAGCTTGTAAGTAATATTACTGATCGGTCCAGGTTAAATGAGTAAAGAGCGATAGTAAAGAGCGTCTCCCTCCGGAGGACCTGTCCTGCCCTTTCCATCTGGTTGATTATAGTGAGCTCTGTGTAATACTTACTTTTTCCTGTGGTGGCGCTGCAGGAAAATGGATCACTTCCAGGCTTGGCAGTTGATCGCTGAGGGAGTTCCCAGCAGGGGACACTTTGTCATGAGCTTATTGTCAATGGACCCGTCTAACAAATTTAAAAGTAGAGAATGATATTAAGGGAGACAGAACAGAGACTTTTTTGGTATTTAATACTTCACCCCAGAATGTCCTTGTCTCTGTTTATCTGGTCACTGCTCCTCCATGAGTGTTTTTACAAGCAATTTACAAGTTTTGCCCCTTAAAGCAGATTTTTCACAAGATTTCAACAATACAAACTGCAAAAAATGCTAAATATGATGCGGCAGGTGTGCTTATTTTGATAATCCTTGTCAGAATGGCTGTATAATTGTTTATGAACATTTACACTCTGCCACTGCTGAATCTCTGCTCACCTATCCTGATTGACAACTCCTCAGTGTCCCTCCTCCCTGCTGCTGCTGCTGAATCTCTGCTCACCAAGTCTGATTGATAACGCCTCAGTGTCCCTCCTCCCTGCTGCTGAATCTCTGCTGTCCTAGCCTGATTGATAGTTCCTCAGTGTCCTACTCCCAGCTGCTGCTGAATCTCTGCTCTCCTAGCCTGATTGATAGTTCCTCAGTGTCCCTCCTCCCTGCTGCTGTTGTAAATCTCTGCTCACCAAATCTGATTGAGAATGCCTCGCCTTCCTGCTGCTGAATCTCTGCTCACCTAGCCTGATTGATAATTCCTCAGTGTCCCTCCTCCCTGCTGCAGCTGAGATCCCACACTGCTCAGTTCAATCTGCAGCTGTCAGTAAGGCTCAGTGAGTGGAGACTGAATACACTTGGACTTATGAGGTCTCTCACTCTATAGCTGGACTCAAAAATACTCTTTTTTCTATCTAGATTATACAGTCATACCTACATTGACTTTCCTAGTAATTATACCTGTAACATCAGGTCCATTTAATAATATATACTGTTTGTATTGTGAAATCTAGCTGAATCAAAATCTTTCTATAGAACAAACTTTACAACGAGAGTCAAGTCATTAAAGGGAACCTGTCGCCTGAAAAAACGCTATTAACCTGCAGATATGGGGTTTTTCTGCAGGTTCATAGCGTTATTAACCTGGCCGGCGCTGCAGGGAGAACATTAACTTTATTTTCCCAGACTGAAACTGGAACGCTGCTGGGGGGAATAAAGGCAGATTGATAACTCTGTGAACCTGCAGATCAACCCCATATTTGCAAATTAATAGTGTTTTTTTCTGGTGACAGGTCCCCTTTAAAAAGTAACCTCTGTTTTCATTTCTATGTCACAAATCAATATTAGACATTAAAATAAGCAGTTTTGTGATATATTTTATCAGAGAAATCGCCTTCTTTCTCCTCCTGGACTGATCTTTCACTCTCAATTCAGGGGTAAAATCTGTATTCAGTGAAGACAGATTTTCCCATATTTGAATAGGAGATGACAGTTGGTGCCTTTGAAATTCTATTGAGAATGGAAGTTTCTTATTTTCACTCGAACAATTGAGATCTGAACAGGGGAACCATCTTATTATTCAAAGATTACCTAACATGCGTTTTCTAAGCTCTGCAACCTTTCTAGAAAATAGTCTTCTGTTTTGTCTAAGAACTGGGGAGACAGTTTTGTAAGAGGAACCCCTTTATAATGCCTGAATGCTCTATATTTAAAATGGAGCGCCCACCAGGGCCTAGGGGTACTCGGTACCGGGTCCGGTGGTCATTAAAGGGGAAGTCACAGTGGCAGCGACCCGGTCCGTGGCCCTGGGTGTCCAAGTTAAAGGGAAGGTCTTTGAAGGGGTTATTTGAATAAAGAGTGTTCGTGACGCCACCTGTGGTATTCGGTCAGGGATGCCCAACACTGCTTAAAGGGGTCCACTAGGGTTGATGGTACTGCAGCAGGGATGGTATGGCTTCCCACAGGTGAAGCTGGATCCCCAGGGCTCCCGGTGTAGTGGGCAAAGATGGTGTGATGCCAGAAAGAATCAGAGGACACAAAGTTGCAGTCTCTTTACCTTTTACTGGTGGTTTTCGGCCACAGTCCAGGATACTGGTAACAGGTGATGGTGAGGTCCGGTCGGCCTGAAAGCAATTAGGGATCCCCCTTTTCAGGTGAGGTTGTAAGCCTTCCTTCCTGCGCTGTAAGGCGAGTCCCTTGCTGCCTATGGCTCCACACAAGGTGCTCTCTCTCTGTCCTAAGACAGTACCCACATGGCAGGCAATGTAAGCCTTTTTACAGGTGTCTCTCGTTATGGCTCTATATGTTGCTGTGCTTTCGGGTGTGGGTGTGGACAGACAACCTGAAATCTTCTGCCCTCCGGTTTCTGCTGTAGGGTATACAGTTCCACACATCCTTGGACTTCCGGTGTCTGGTTCCTGTGCTTCAGGGTGGAGGGAGCCCAGTCGCAGCTCCCCTCCTGCTCCTCATTTCCCCAGAACATATATCTGGGGAAGCTCCCCTTAAACCAGGTTCAGAGCTCCCCCTTCTGGCCTGGAATCAGAACATGTTGCAAGTATGTGTGACCTGATAAAGGGATGCTCCTCACTTCCAGGCCTGGCATCACCCTCCCTGAAAGGAAGGCAACACCACTGTAACAACCGGCTTCCTGGGGTGTTACACATATATTCTGCAAATTAAAGAAAAGATCCCTTACGCTGACTCTGCGCTGCTTCCCTGGCAGCCATCACAAATAGGGTCTTTATGGCAAATTGTCAGCGATTTTGTCTTTTCTTCCATGTATTTTTAGAAGCCGTTTATATGCCCTCCAGAATCCATTTATACACGGCAACGAACCTGCTGATATTCGTTCTGCTATTTTTGAAAATTCCCACTGTGGAGGATTCAATTATTCCTCTTTCTATGTCACGAAGAGACTGAACAATATTGTAGTTCTTTCTTTTGATGCCAAGACAAAAAATACCGTCTGGCTTAGTAAATGTAAAACTACAAAGACATTAGATTACATCCTTCAAGACCCCGCCGATTTTGGCAACAATAACTAGGCAGAATTTTTCATCTAATACCTTTAAAGGGGTTTTCTGGTTTCAGGTTGCACAGGGGCTTCCCTTTCCCCTCCGTTTTTGCGTTATTGTTTTGTATAATTTTATTTTGACACCTTTTATACATACCTAATAAAGGTAAAGTTTTATATATATCCAATTTCTACTCCCATTGACTTATTGTTGGATAATTTACCCTGCTTTATAAATGGTTTCCGAAAAGCCCTAATCCCTGCCTAAAGTTTTTTTTTAAATTCCTTTGCTTTACTCACCCTCACTCTTGGGTCCAACACTGATTCTCCTCCGTGTTGCCCTATTCCCTGTATAAAGTTTAAAAATAAAAAAAATCTGTTGCTTTACTCACCCTCACTCTTGGGTCCAGAGCTGAGTCTCCTCCACTGCTCCCAGTGTCTGTTATTATCTAAATTATCAGTGCTACAGCCAATCAGTGAGCTCAGTAGCTCCGTCAAAGATGAAGGCACAAGCCGCTGAGTTCTCTGATTGGCTGTAGTGCTGACAACATGACATCAGCGTAATTATTTTACACTTTCCTTATAACTAACATGCTCCAGACTTCTTATCAATTTTGTGACTCTTTTTTGTACTTCTTATTAATTCCAGGATATTCTTTTTCCCTTCTGGGACTCAGAACTAAGCAGCTTTTTCAAGATGAGAAAGCCCAAGAAAAAAAAAATCCCAAAAATGAGCATATTGTAAGATCGCTCTTAATGAGTGTATTGGGGAACACTCGCTTGGCACAGGATTAACTTAGTCGGGCACGATTTTTCGCTTAAACACAGTCTATACGGTTTATTAAAGTGTCATAAACCGGGTTATGCACAGTTCATTATATACATTTTGCGAAACACAACAGGCACCAACTGGTGATATTAACTAGCAGCTTTATCTTAAACACTTCATTTACGGCTTTGACTCACAGACACTAAACATGCTGGACCTCTCACTTCGAATCGAATCGAATACACGGGCGATGAGTCCCGGACTAATAATAATACTAATAAAAATATGTCTATCACTCATAAGGCTCACACACCTTTAGGCTATGGGTTCTTTGGAACATTCAAGGTTCAACTTGTTAAAGTTTTATACTTTAATAACAAAAGGGTCAGTGCTTACAATTAGAAAAGGTATAGAAATATGATAATAAAAAGACATGCAACTTATGCAAAACAGTATCAAAATAAAGAGGAGAAACTTACAGAAATTACCTAACTGGTAGTTGCTTTCTGCTCCCTGGGGTAGGATGAATGTAGATTGGATCACAACAGCTTCTCAGGCTGCCCCCATCATGTGAACACAATTCTCTGTCTGCAGCCTAAATTTATAACTTTGGTCTGAGGTCAGGTTTCTAGACCGGCCCCTCAGGCCAATAACATAACTGCTGCCTGTTTGATTGGGCACGGCCGCTCTACTAATGAATATATATTTTCTCTTTTGTGACACTTGTGAAAAGGTTCTCAGGAATAGATCACCTCAGGCCGCATTTAGCATCTCCCCTCCAAGACCTAAGAGGTGCCAAATGTTACTTTTCTTCTTAAGGTACCTTCACCCATAACGATTTCGTTAACGATATCGTTGCAACGTCACGCTTTTTGGTGACGTAGCAACGATTCCGCTAACGATCTCGTTATGTTTTGACAGCGACCAACGATCAGGCCCCTGCTGGGAGATCGTTGGTCGTAGGGAATGATCAGGACCTTTTTTTGGTCGCTGATCACCCGCTGTCATCGCTGGATCGGCGTGTGTGACACCGATCCAGCGATGTGTTCACTTGTAACCAGCGTAAATATCGGGTTACTAAGCGCAGGGCCGCGCTTAGTAACCCGATATTTACCCTGGTTACCATTGTAAAAGTTTTAAAAAAAAAACCCACTACATACTCACATTCCGATGTCTGTCACGTCCCCCGCAGTCAGCTTCCCTGCACTGACTGTCAGCGCCGGCCGTAAAGCAGAGCACAGCGGTGACGTCACCGCTGTGCTCTGCTTTACGGCCGGCGCTGATACAGTCAGTGCGGGAAGCTGACGGCGGGGGACGTGACAGACATCGGAATGTGAGTATGTAGTGGTTTTTTTTTTTTTTTACTTTTACAATGGTAACCAGGGTAAATATCGGGTTACTAAGCGCGGCCCTGCACTTAGTAACCCGATGTTTACCCTGGTTACCCGAGTGCTGCAGGGGGACGTCGGCATCGTTGAAGACAGTTTCAACGATGCCGAAGTCGTTCCCCTGATCGTTGGTCGCTGGAGAGAGCTGTCTGTGTGACAGCTCCCCAGCGACCACACAACGACTTACCAACGATCACGGCCAGGTCGTATCGCTGGTCGTGATCGTTGGCAAGTCGTTTAGTGTAACGGTACCTTTAGCTCTAGCTCGACCTCCTGGTGAGATAGGGAGACACAATGTCTACTAATCCCAAGGAAGTACCTATTAACACCTAGGTGCAACTTGCCTTCAGGACAGATGTTACATTATCACTAGACACACATATAACCCTAGACATAGGCCACTACACACATATATATATATACACATATTTTACCACACCTCCCAACACCCAGGTTACACAGGATCACACAGGTGGCCAGTCCGGGTACTATTCAGGACGTCCGTCCCCAGCTGGGACCATCCAATACCCAGGCCACCAGTAGCAAAGTCCCACCATGTGCTCTTCAGGAAGCCTCCTCCCATGTCTTCCAACACAGGTAGCCCAATGTGCTATTCAGGATTCCTACTCCCAGGAAGTCCAACACACTGACATCTGCTCCTCAGGACTTCTACTCCCAGGAAATCCAACACACTGGTATGTGCTCTTCAGGATTCCTACTCCCAGGAAATCCAACACATACTTCCAGGACCTTCACCACTCAGGTCCAAACACTGGAACCATAGAGGAACCATGTGACCCACACCCTGGTCACATTATGTACCCTTAACCACTCCCCTGGATGGGAGTGTGGATGTGTGGCTAGTTTGTCCCGCCCATCTCACATAACTAGCCTAGTAAGTCTCCCTTACTAACTATACACTAAAAATAAAGATTATTAAAAAAAAATAAAGATTATTATTATTATTATACACACTCTTGAGGGACTACAGCTCCCAGAACAACAACATTGCATCAGACTTACCACGCAGACTCCCTCTACGATACATATCGGCCATTCACAACACTGCCAGTCACTGTTTCACCACCATTATAACAATAATGGTGGGTCACTGCATCACAATATACACTACAGCAAGTAAATATGGATATAGTAATAGTAAATGTAAATAGGTAATATATGGTACTTAGTTAACACCATTTTGATTAAATAAGCATAAAAACCATCCCACCATGACAAGAGTTACCCATCGGGATTGTCCTAACCTGTCTCTAGTATTAACACCTTACCATGTGTCAGACGACTTCAATGTGAATAAGGGCAGAGGAGGACAGTGGCCCAACTGAGATGCCCATCCATGGGAAACTATTAGGAAGACATACTTAGCTAAGAAATGGGGATCACGCAAAGTCTGTGAAATGGCCACAGTGTGAACGTGCTCTTACACTTTGCACATTTATCAGCTGAAAGTCCCACTCATTTTACTCCATATGAGGTTGCACTAAAGCTTTGTAAAGTGGTAGTACTAGGTCCCTGTCCCACAAGTCCATGCCTTTTTTTTTCATATGACGTTATCATGCTGGCCTTAGAAGCTGCCGATTGACATAGCCTGCTGTCGTTTAGCTCGTGATCTACAAGTTCATCCAGATCCTTCTCTACAAGTCACTCTCCTAGTTTTTCTCAGCTAGAACATTTGTTGCTCGCATACTATTAGCGCAAAACTTTACATTTATCAACATTGAACCTCATCTGCCAAGTAGATGCCCAAATACTCAATTTGTCCAAGTCAGCTTGTAAGTTATGAACATCTTCCATAGATTGTACTACTCTACTTAGCTTGGTGTCATCTGGAAAAATAAAAACACTAATAATCCTATTAAGAAATAAGTTGAATAAAAGGGGACCCAACACTGAACCTTGGGGTCACCACTTATAACCGAGGACCATTTAGAGTAGCAGTCATTCACTACAACTTTCTCTGTGCGGTCGCTCTTTGGCCTTGGTCACACGACTCTACTGTCCAAGTGGTGTCTGTGAAAAAAATGGATATCTCTTGGACCAATGTTTTTCGATGGAGCAGTGCATGAGCAATTTCTTTTTCACTGACCGAATTTGCGTATGATAAAAGTCGGAGCGTGCACTAGTTTCTTCCATAAATTGGAAACTCTTAACACCTTATCCATCCATGTGGGCAAGTGTCAGATGTCTATGCAAATTCCAAAAAAACCCACTATATCCACATTTCTCCTTATGTTCCCCTTATCAGTTTGGTGTCCCTAGAAAAACCATGCTGGCCATTTATAGTATTATTTTATATAACATACTGGTTCCTTAGAAACATTTTTCCTAGAATGAGCTCACTGGTCTATTACCCACGATTTTGAAAATGGGCACCACATTAGCTTTTGCACCAGTCACTATAGAGTCCCTAAAAATTGTGACCAAGAGACTAGCAATAACTGAGCTGAGGTCCTTGAGAACTCTTGAGCTTGTTCACATTGACTTTATGTCATGTTCCTTGGACCATATCTACATTTAGCCAGATGAGTAAATTAGATGACTTGTTTGGTATTTTTTGGTTGAAAAATGCGCCACCTCTACTAGAATTCTCTACTTGGTGAGACCCCATTACAGCAAGTCATCAGTACCAACCCATATACCAGAATCACTACCCTTTACTGTAATTTCACTGTCCCGTTATAAGATATTTCACATTTCGCAGGAATAAAGCACTGTGAGATATAGAGCCGCCATATGTAAAAATCGGCAGTAAGTGTGTTCTTTGGGAAATAAATTATTCTTGCAACTATTACTGTAGATTTCAATGTTTTCTGCCTTTATGTTTCAAGTCACATCTGCAAAATATAATTAGGTACATTTATAAAAGTTGTCACACAGAAATCACGTGGAAAAAAAAGTACCCATAAAATGTTAATAGATGGTAATGATCTCCTGAAAAACGGACTGATCTAAAATTCCATTATACTCCTGTGCGCCTGTACCGCAAGAGACCATACAAGAAAAACATTGCTTTATTATAGTTATTATTAATATTTTATTTCACATTTTTATTGTTCATAGTTTCTGTTCACAATTATATTCCTTGTACACGGGGCACCAGGAACCCAATTACTGTCGCTTTTTACATATCTCAGCTCAATACATCACAGCACATTATTCCTGTTAAATATGAAGTGGGATCGCTTGACTTTGGTTTACTTGTCTTTTGTGGGCTTTGCTTTTATTTTATTTATATTATTGTTGATATTATTTTTTATTTTATTACGTTTTAAATTAATTTTTTTATTTTTATTATTATTATTTATATTATTTTATACGGATAAAAAACTTCTATTTACAATCTATTTACAAGGGCAACTTGTCTTTTATGGGCTTTGTTTTTATTTTATTTATATTGTTGTTGATATGTTTTATTTTTTTGTTAATTTAATTTTTTATTTTTGTTTATATTATTTTTATACGGAGATAAACTTCTATTTACAAGGGCAACTTGTCTTTTATGGGCTTTGTTTTTATTTTATCTATATTATTGATATTTTTTGTTAATTTATTTTTTTATTTATATTATTATTATTTTTTTTTATTTATATTATTTGTATACAGAGTATATTTACAAGGGTAACTTGCAGAAAGTGAATCCTAAATCACACAACTTTTAAAGCTGCCCTGTTTTAGGTGGAAATTTCCCCCAAAATTGATCAAAACACCCCCTTAATTAGAAGCTTACATAACCACTGCCCTCTTTACGGTCTAGATTGCAGGTCAGCCCTAGAAAAACAGTACTGCTTGTAAATATGGACTATCTTAGTAGGCTGTCAACATATGCTGGGAGTTGTGGTACGGCAACTGTCTACTCTGACAGTCCCCAAGCCAGACTCCTAAAATAACTCAGACCCCAGACCAGACCCCTAAATTACAGTTAGGTCCATATATATTTGGACAGAGACAACATTTTTCTCATTTTGGTTATAGACATTACCACAATGAATTTTAAACAAAACAATTCAGATGCAGTTGAAGTTCAGACTTTCAGCTTTCATTTGAGGGTATCCACATTAAAATTGGACGAAGGGATTAGGAGTTTCAGCTCCTTAACATGTGCCACCCTGTTTTTAAAGGGATCAAAAGTAATTGGACAGATTCAATAATTTTAAATAAAATGTTCATTTCTAGTACTTGGTTGAAAACCCTTTGTTGGCAATGACTGCCTGAAGTCTTGAACTCATGGACATCACCAGACGCTGTGTTTCCTCCTTTTTGATGCTCTGCCAGGCCTTCACTGCGGTGGTTTTCAGTTGCTGTTTGTTTGTGGGCCTTTCTGTCTGAAGTTTAGTCTATAACAAGTGAAATGCATGCTCAATTGGGTTGAGATCAGGTGACTGACTTGGCCATTCAAGAATATTCCACTTCTTTGCTTTAATAAACTCCTGGGTTGCTTTGGCTTTATGTTTTGGGTCATTGTCCATCTGTAGTATGAAACGACGACCAATCAGTTTTGCTGCATTTGGCTGGATCTGAGCACACAGTATGGCTCTGAATACCTCAGAATTCATTTGGCTGCTTCTGTCCTGTGTCACATCATCAATAAACACTAGTGACCCAGTGCCACTGGCAGCCATGCATGCCCAAGCCATCACACTGCCTCCGCCGTGTTTTACAGATGATGTGGTATGCTTTGGATCATGAGCTGCACCTCGCCTTCGCCATACTTTTCTCTTTCCATCATTCTGGTAGAGGTTGATCTTGGTTTCATCTGTCCAAAGAATGTTCTTCCAGAACTGTGCTGGCTTTTTTAGATGTTTTTTAGCAAAGTCCAGTCTAGCCTTCTTATTCTTGATGCTTATGAGTGGCTTGCACCGTGCAGTGAACCCTCTGTATTTACTTTCAAGTAATGGCTGGAGCAGGGCCGCCCAACCCCCTCAACCAAGGCCTGAGCGGAGGCCAGCATGACAAGGGGTTGGAGGTGGGTATTTAGGGTAATTGGGAGGAGGAACTAAGGATGGGGGGTTATATGGGGTAGTTGGGGGTGGGGTCTGTCAGTTCCCGCTCTTCTAACCCCCGGAGCATATCTCCTACCATGTCGGCGTTGGACCGGGTCTTGGAGAGCCTCAGGGCAGCGGCTGCTGGACACCCTGATGGCTGGCTGGAGGCGCAGGTGGCAGGAATCCTCGGCGGGAGCACGGTGGCGACAGCAGCGTCCCCGCCGGAGCGGCGTGCGCGGAGATGCAGGCCTCCGGAAAGATTGTCCCCAGATATGGCTCCCAGGGCCTCCCGCAGGCGCAGGAGCCCCTCCAGGGACCCTCCAGGCCGGGCACCGGTGAGTACCGTTGCCAGCAGGCCCCGGCCTGGGAGGAATCCTACCGCCGGGCAGGCCTCATCGGCGGCTGCTGGGCCTCAGTCTCGCGCCAGAAGGGGGGCGGAGCCAGCGCGCGCCAGGCAGCGAGGGAGGCGCAGCAGTACGGGGGGCCGCAGCGGCGATGCTCCTGTCGCACGGCCTGTCCCTTTTCATGTGAACAGCGGTGGAGCCAGCGTGGGGGCGGACGGTGATGGGCGGCCCAGCCAGGTGTCGGTCCGGTCGTCGGGAGCAGGGAGCTATCCTGCACAAATGGACAGCAGCGGGGGCGCAGCAGCGCTGCCTGATCGGGCGGGTGTCACACAGTGGGATTCGGCAGGAGCACCAGGACCGGCGAGCATGTCGTCCGGAAGCGGAGGGACACCCTATTCGGCAGCGGTGGCACCGGGTCCTTCGTACGAGGTGCAACGATCGCAGCAAGTTTCGCCGAGGCAGGTGTGCGTGCAGCAGGGACGTCAGGAGACCGGCATTCCGGCTGGAGGAGTCACAGCCTCCTCGCAGCCTGGTGAGTATATGTCTGTGTCTAGTCCAAGTATTTCAAATGTGTCCGTACCGGTTGTTGGTGGTACGCGGGGCAGTATGGCAGGTGTAGATGTGGTGCATGGGGCGGCGGTTGCGGGGGGCGCTGGTGTGCAGGAGGTGTTAGAAAGCGTTCAGGCTTTATTGTCTAGGTTGGATAGGGGTTTGTTGGAGCAGAGGCAGTTAGCTGCTTGGGTAGCCCCTTGCGGGCCCACAGTTGGTGTGGTGGCGACAGCACAGGTGCAGGCGTCTCCGGTTTCCGTGTCGGTGCAGACGGAAAAGGAGAAGGAATGCAGGGTGCATCTTGATGATAGGGCTCACGGGGAAGTTTATGTATGTTTTGAGGGTCCTTTGGGGGCCCATCTGAAAAAGGAAGTGAAAGAGAAAATTGGTAAGGATGAATACGTTGAGATATTTTCGTTGCTTCCGCTTGAGAAGTTTCATTTGGATAAGGGGAAAAAGGAAGAAAGCAAGAAAGATGATGAGGAAAAGCGGAGGTGGCGGCTGATTCCGCAGACGTTTTCGAACTGGCTGCAGGCGTTTGCGATTTTCGCCAGCGTGATTGCCGAAAAAGCTCCGGAGAACGGCGCTGGGTTGTTTTGTTATATGGATGCCATTGGTGAGGCTTATCGGGTTTACGGGGGGCAGGCATGGCTCAGGTACGATGAGCAATTTCGGCAGCGGAAAGCTATCCGGCCTGCTATAAGGTGGGATCAGAAGGATATCGGTTTGTGGCTGCGGGTCATGGCGCAGTTCAAATTCGGGCATTCCTTTCATGGGGGATCCGGATTCTCGGGTCAGGCCGGTGGGTCAGGTTCCGGGACACAGTCGGGTAATTCGGGAGAGCGTAAGCCGGGACTATGCTGGCAGTTCAATGAGGGGCAGTGCAGGTTTGGGTCCAACTGCAAATTTAAGCATCTCTGCTCCCATTGTAGCGGCTCTTCCCATGGGGCCGCAAAATGTTTTAAAAAAGGAAAGCCCAAGTCAGGGGCTGGTAATACCCAAGGGGGCGACTCCAGTGAGTTTGGAAAAGATGGCCCCTTATCTAAGTAGATACCCGGATAGGGAGAAGGCCGACTTAATATTGTCAGGTTTTAGGGATGGCTTTGTGATACCGGCACCTAATTTTGTGGTACCACAAGGGGTTAAGAATTTACGTTCTGCTTTGTTGCACGGTGCGGTGGTCACTGAAAAGTTAGGGAAGGAAGTGTTGTTGGGTCGTATGGCGGGCCCGTTTGAGGCGCCACCTTTGCCGGATTTAGTGGTGTCACCACTGGGGGTTGTGCCTAAGAAAGAGCCGGGTAAATTTCGTCTGATTCATCATTTGTCCTACCCGCGGGGGTTGTCCGTTAACGATGGTATAGCACCAGAGCTTTGCTCGGTGGTATACGTATCTTTTGATGAAGCGGTGGCGTGGGTGCGCAGGTGTGGAAAAGGGGCGCTGTTGGCAAAAACGGACATTGAATCAGCTTTTCGTTTGCTGCCGGTTCACCCCTCCAGTGTTAGATTGTTAGGTTGTTTTTGGAATGGGGGTTTTTTTGTGGACAGGTGTTTACCAATGGGTTGTTCCTTGTCATGCGCCTTATTCGAATCGTTTAGTTCATTTTTGGAGTGGGTGGTCCGTGATGTGTCCGGTTGTGATTCTATCATCCACTACCTGGACGATTTTTTGTGCGTCGGCCCAGCAGGGTCCGATTGTTGCCGGAGGTTGTTGAGCGCGGTTCAGTGGGTGGCTGATTTGTTCGGTGTCCCGCTGGCACCGGGAAAGACTGAGGGTCCGGACACGTGTCTTTCTTTTTTGGGCATTGTGATCGACACGGTGCGGTGGGAGTTTCGACTGCCGATGGAGAAGGTGGAAGGTCTTCGGGCCGACGTGGCCAGGGCCTGTCGTTTAAAGAAGTTATCTTTGCGGGAGGTGCAGTCATTATTGGGGAAACTTAATTTTGCGTGTCGTGTTTTGCCCATGGGGAGAGTTTTTTCCAGAAGGTTAGCTAATGCGACGGCTGGAGTTCGTGCCCCGCATCATTTCATCAGATTGTCTGCAGAGGTGAGGGAGGATTTGGTAGTCTGGAACAAGTTTTTGAAGGACTATAATGGGCGCTCATTGATCATGGATGAGGTGATGGATAGCGACACGCTGGAGTTGTTTACGGACGCCGCAGGGGGGATTGGTTTTGGAGCGTATTTTCGCGGGCAGTGGTGTGCGGAACAATGGCCTGAGGCTTGGATTGCTGCCGGCTTGGTTAGGAATATCGCGTTGTTGGAGATTTTTCCCATCCTTGTGGCGGTCCAGTTATGGCAAAAAGATTTCCGTGACAGGCGTGTGCGCTTTAATTGTGATAACATGGGGGTCGTTTGCGCTATCAACGGGCTTTCAGCGTCATCGCCGCCTGTGGTGCGCGTGCTGAGGCAGTTGGTTTTGTTATGCTTAGCGTTGAATGCGCATGTGACAGCATCCCATGTGCCAGGTTCTCACAATTCGATTGCTGATTCTCTTTCTCGTTCGCAGTTCGACCGTTTCCGTTTATTGGTCCCGGAGGCAAAAGTCGTCGGCTTGAGATGCCCTGCGGAGCTTTGGCAGGTGGTGTTCGAGACGCAGAAGGTTTGATTAGGTCGTCGCTCGCGCCTAGAACGTGGGATGCCTATCAGTCAATGTGGTCGTCTTGGGAGGGTTTATTGGCAGCAAGGCACTTTGAGGGGAGCACAGAGGATCAGGTGGGGGCACTATTATCTTGGCTAAGTGTTTGGGCATCTGAAGGTTGGTCTGCGGCTAAGGTGTCACGTACTTTGGCGGCGCTAGCCTTTGGTTTTAAATTAAGGGGGCAGCGAGATCTGTCCAAGGTCTTTTTGGTTAGGCAGGCGGTAAAAGGTTTTCGGAGGCGGCAAGGTCAGGTGGACTCTAGGCGCCCGGTTTCGTTTGCCCTGTTGGAGCGATTGGGGGAGATTTTACCTTCAGTGTGTTCGTCGGAGTTTGAATGCAGTCTTTTCAGGTTGGCATTTTCGTTGGCATTTTTCGGGGCGCTTAGACTTGGGGAGCTGGTGTCTCCCAGTAAACATGTGTCGGGGGGCGTTCTAGTGAAGGATGTGTTATTGTCTCCCGAGAGGGTGGAATTTTGGTTGCGAAGGTCTAAAACGGATCAGGAAGGTCGGGGTCAGCGAGTGGTATTGGGGAAAGTTGCGAGCTCGGTTATGTGTCCAGTGAGTTGTTTAGCTAATTTTTGTAGGCTGCGGCCGATGGGGGAAGGTGCTTTATTGTGTCATTCTGATGGTACGTTTCTGTCCAGATATCAATTTACGGTGATTTTCAGGAAGGCGGTGCGATTTTTGGGGCTGGACAGTTCATGCTTTGCTCCTCACTCTTTTCGGATTGGGGCGGCAACTGAGGCCACTTTGGGTGGTTTGGGTAGTGAGGACATTCGACGAATCGGACGGTGGCGGTCCATTCGGTATCGTAGTTATGTTAGGCCTCAGTGGGTGACCTCAGAATAGTTATGCCTCGTGATTTAGGGGTATTTGTTTGCCTTGATGTTTTGTTTAGTGTTGTTTTTTGTTGTTTCAGGGTCTCCGCCGGTATTGGTGTGGATCTTTGGTCACTCGTTCGTTCACTGGGGAGCCTTGCGTGCGGACGTACGGAGAGAGGGGAGACAACTGGGTTTCGAGCGAGCGGTGGCTGTGGTCCGGTGGTTGGGTTTCTGGGGTATGCTCTGGAACGGAGTTTTGAAAGAAGTGCACAACAGCGTGAGCTTGGATAGGGCACCGGATATTTTGGTGTTGCACGCCGGGGGAAATGACCTTGGAGTACGACCTTTCAGGGAATTGGTTAGGGACATCAAGCAGGATTTGTTGCGGTTGTGGGTGTTGTATCCTGGCCTTACTGTCGTTTGGTCGGAAATTGTGCCACGTTCTCGTTGGCGGAATATGCGATCTTGTGTTAAAATTAACAAGGCCAGGGTGAAGGTGAATAGGGCTGTGTCAGCGTTTGTGTCACGGAACGGGGGCGTGGCGGTGCGCCATTTTGAATTAGAGAAGGCTGAAGGGAGTTTTTGGTTGGGGGACGGTGTGCATTTAAACGCGGTGGGTAGTGATCTGTGGGCTTTAGGCCTGCAAGAAGGGATTGAAAGGGCCATGGCTTTTCGGTCTGGTGGGGTCTCGGGCCTTTGAGGTGGTCATCGGCCCTCGTGGTGGCGGCTGGGGGGAGTCCTTGGAGTTGGTGTAAATTGGTTATGGGGATCCATCGGTATATGGGTTCCCTGTTTTTGGAGTTTAACAGGTGTTGGATCTGGTGAATTGTGGTGGGGATTTTCGGCCGGGGTGGCCGAATCCCCGTGAAGTTTTGTGAACAGTTAAACCTTTGGGTTTATTGGTGCTCCCGAGCCAGAGTGGTAACGGCTGGGAGTAACTATGTGTTTATGGTTATGTTCACGGTTATGTTTTGGATATTCGCCAGATCCTTTGTAGCTTCAAGGACTCCTCCTAGTACAAGAGTAATATTTACATTGTTGTTATTTATTTTATGTGTTAAATAAAAGGCTGCTGTGGCCAAATTATTCCAAAGATAATTCTTGTCACGTGTCTTTGTGTGAATGGGAGTGTGAAGGGGTAACGGAAGAAAAAGAGAGGTGGTCAAGGAGTGGGGCGTGGGGTATGAGGCGCTCACCCGGTATACCCAGGGTCTCGACAATACCTATGTCATGCAGTCTTCTCTTTATGGTAGATTTGGATATTGATACGCCGACCTCCGGGAGAGTGTTGGTCACTTGGTTGGCTGTTATGAAGGGGTCTCTCTTCACCATGGAGATTATTCTGCGATCACCCACCACTGTTGTCTTCCATGGGCGCCCAGGTCTTTTTGCATTGATGAGATCACCAGTGCTTTCTTTCCTTCTCAGGATGTACCAAACTGTACATTGTGCCACTCCTAATATTGTAGCAATTTCTCGGATGGTTTTTTTTCTCTGTTTTCACAGCTTAAGGATGGCTTGTTTCACCTTCATGGAGAGCACTTTTGACCGCATGTTTACTTCATAGGAAAACCTTCCAAATGCAAGCACCACACCTCAAATCAACTCCAGGCCTTTTATCTGCTTAGTTGAGAATGACATAAGGGATTGCCCACACCTGTCCATGAAATAGCCTTGGAGTCAATTGTCCAATTACTTTTGGTCCCTTTAAAAAACAGGGTGGCACAGGTTAAGGAGCTGAAACTCCTAAACCCTTCATCCAATTTTAATATGGATACCCTCAAATGAAAGCTAAAAGTCTGAACTTCAACTGCATCTGAATTGTTTTGTTTAAAATTAAATTGTGGTAATGTCTATAACCAAAATTAGAAAAATGTTGTCTCTGTCCAAATATATATGGACCTAACTGTAATTCAGATCCCAGATCGGACCCATAATTTAAAGGGAAACTGACAGCCGATACCAGACGTTGGCTACATGAGTTCAGCCAGGTATGTTTGACTCTGAAACGTTGTGGCGTTTCATAGAAAAACATTTTAAATGCAGACCAAAAAGAAGAGGAAGACAGGTCACCTGGGAAAGAGATCCAAGTTGTACGGAGACCTCTTAGTATGTCGAGTCCAAAAGTGTTAAACGAAGTGTAAAATCCTGCAAAATTAACCCTCAAAAAATTGTTTGGCCATAAAAAAATCAAATCCAACACCATAAAAAAACAGACGTGGTGACGCGTTTCAGGCGCAGTCCTTACTCATTGCATCAGCGAGTAACCTGATTATTTATGGTGTTAGATTAGATTTTTTAATATCTCATTTTTCAAGGACTCATTTTGCTGGATTTTACGCTTTAAAAGCCACCAGGGGTTGAACAGGAGACTAGTCACAGTGGGCTAGTCCCTGTCCGCTCCCATGGAGTGATAGGTGTCTCTCTATACACGGACACAGGGAGAGACCTGCCACTCAAGGGGAGCAGGCTGGAAGAAGCTTTGTAAGTAAGTATGTTTTTCTTCGAAACGCAACAGTGCTTCAGAGTCAAACATACCTGGCAGAAATCATACAGCCAGTGCCTGATACATGCTTAATGTCTATTAGCTAGTTCCCTTTAAAAGGGTTGCCTGGGACTTAGATATTGATAACGTATCTTCGATATCAGATCATGGGGGGTCCGGCACCCAAGACAATCAGCTGTTACCACGGCTCAACTCCCACTGAAGTGAAAAGGGTAGAAAAATGATAGCGGACCACCATCGACACGACCTGTATTCTGCACCACTGCGAACATCACAACTTCCTAAGCGCAGTATATTTCAAGCTTTTCTTTGTTTTATAGGAAACGACGTGGAAAGCCTTTCTGTCATGCATATCCCTTCGGACCTGTTCGCAGGACAGTCCCATTAAAAACGTCCATGAAATTCTATATTTTTTTGAATGTGTAATATTAAAAGAAAGCGTTTCCTCATCTAAAATCTGCACAGAGATAAAGTATGTGCGCCCTTCCAGTGGAGGGTGAAATAGAATTTCAATGAGTGCGATCCCGGCGATGACTTGTATACGTCTGTAATAATGCTCAGCGCTGGGTGCATAATGCAGCATGATTTGTTTCTGCTTGCTTTCATTCTTTATTACTGGTAGAAAATATGAAACGGCTCCGCATGTCTCAGTAATGCTGACAAACAATTCAGAGCGGGATCCTGGCATCAAGGGACGCAGAATCCTCCTCCTCCTGATGCTGCGACATAGTAATGACTGGTATAACTCTGCACAATGTGCTGCGGCTGACGCTGAACACTGTCACACAGCGCTCCCCATGTAGTAATGTGCATCAGCTTCTATACACAGCGCTACAAATGTTCAGCTTATTATCAGGCCTGAAAAAGAGCACAAAGCGGGAAGGGTAAGAATACCGGCCATTGTCTTTTCTGCGACCACCACAATGAAGGTGCTGCACTGCTCCGGTGTTGCAATATCAGACATAGTTGCTCATGAGCTGATGTGCCTGTTAAAACAGTTTATTGGGCTGACAGACAGGGGTCCTGTAGATTAAAGGGGTTGTCTGGCCTTGGGACTCAAGTCTGCAGTCACTTTATGTGAATCCTCAAAGCGCGCACAATGCACACTGTCAGGATTTGCCAGCACATGGAGCTTGTGGTCATGTGACCACAAGTATGTAATTTGCATACTCCTGGCCACACTAAGACTAGACGTGTCCAGCCTTGCTCAAATCACTTGTATTAAGCGAGGCCACGTATGTCTAGTTGGCATGTGACCGTGGATCGCCCCGCCAGGGCTGTGGGGTACTCGGTACCGGGTCCTGCGGTTCACAGGGGGATGTCACTGTGGCTGACCCGGTCCGTGGCCCTGGGACGTCCGTATAAAAGGGAAAGGTCCTTAAAGGGATAAAGTTTGTGTTCGCGACGCCACCAGTGTTATTCGGTCAGGGTGACCGACGCTGCTTTAAAAGGTCCACTGGGGTGATGTTATGGCAGCTAGATGGTATACCTTCCCACAGGTGAAGTATGTCCCCAGGGCTTCCCAGTGTGTTGATGGTGGTATGGTAAGAGGTGCAGTGAAGAACGAGGACACAAGGTTGCAGTCTCTTTACCTTTACTGAAGGCTTCAGCATCCACAGTCCAGGGCACCAGACCACAGGGCAGGCAGAGTCCGGCCGGTTCAGATGCAAGTCCAGAGTCCCCTTGTCCAGGTGGAAATCAATAGCCTTCCCTTGCACTGTAGTGGTGTAGTCCCTTACTGCATAAGCTTCACATAAGGTCCTCACAGATGTGGTGTCTCTCTCTCTCTGTCCCCCATATACGATAGGACAAAACCAGTATGACTGGTGATTTGAGTCTGTTTATAGGGTCTCTTAGATAACCCGGCTCTGTGGGTGTCACCGTGCCTCCTGGGTGTAGGTGCGGACAGGTAACATGCAATTAGCTGTCCTGCCGGTCTCTGAAGTAAGGCATAAAGGTCCTTACTATCTTTGTGTTCGGATACCGATGTTCTGCGCCTCAGAAGGAGGCAGCCTGTTCGGGGCTGGTCCTCTTCTGGTATCCTCTCCTTTGCTTTGCCTTCCTTCACGCTCGCTGCATTACAGTTCTGCCTTCAAAATGTCTCTTTCTGGGAGCTGCAGCTCTGAGGGCATGCACAGCTCCGTGGACCCTCTGTCCTCCTCAGACTGATTTCTGGAACTAACTAACTTTCCCTACAGACTGCCAGTTACTCGTATATATGGGGAGTCACCTAATAAATAGGATCAGAAGCTCTCCCTGGTGACCTGGAGTATGAAATGTGTTGCATGTTTGTGATACCTGGATGCAGTTATCCTTCCTTGCCTCTGAACGTAGCATCACTCTCCCCGGGAGGAAAGTGACACTACTGCGACGACCAGGACCCTGGGGCGCCGCAACCGCATATATGCAAGTCGCATAGTTGCTGTGAAACACACGCCCACTCCTGGCATCGGAGAATCATGACAGCGCTCACTGTGTGTGCTGTGAGGATTCACAAGTCTGCAGTCACATACAGCTCTGGCAAAAATTAAGAGACCACCACATCAAAACCCTGTCATGGGCAGCCCAATCTCCAGGCCTGAACCCCATTGAAAACCTCTGGAATGTAATCAAGAGGAAGATGGACAGTCACAAGCCATCAAACAAAGAAGAACTGCTTACATTTTTGCGCCAGAAGCAGTGTGAAAGACTGGTGGAAAGCATGCCAAGACGCATGAAAGCTGTGATTAAAACTCATGGTTATTCCACAAAATATTGATTTCTGAACTCTTCCTGAGTTAAAACATTAGTATTGTTGTTTCTAAATGATTATGAGCTTGTTTTCTTTGCATTATTTGAGGTCTGCAAGCACTGGGTTTTGTTTTTTTAAAATTTTGACCATTTTTATTTGTCAGAAAAAAAATTACAAAATTTATTGCTTGGAAATTCGGAGACACGCTGTCAGAAGTTTATAGAATAAAAGAACAATTTACATTTTACTCAAAAATATACCTATAAAGAGAAAAATCAGACAAACTGAACATTTTGCAGTGGTCTCTTAATTTTTGCCAGAGCTGTAGATTAAATGGAAAGGAGTCAAATGAGTGAATGTGGTAGACTTTTCTAAAAAAAGATGTGTTTTAGTGTAAACTTAAGGGCTCACTCAAGCAGAACTGCATTGCCCCATAGAATAACATTGGGCCGAGTGCTATCTGATAAAACATTGGATAGCACTCAGCCATGTTACAGTGGGGGAAACAAGTATTTGATCCCTTGCTGATTTTGTAAGTTTGCCCACTGACTAAGACATGAACAGTCTATAATTATTAGGGTAGGTTAATTTTAACATTGAGAGATAGAATATTAAAAATAATATCCAGAACATCACGTTGTATAAATTATATACATTTATTTGCTTTTTGCAGTGAGAAATAAGTATTTGATCCCTTTGGCAAACAAGACTTAATACTTGGTGGCAAAACCCTTGTTGGCAAGCACAGCAGTCAGACGTTTTTTTGCAGTTGATGATGAGGTTTGCGCACATGTCAGGAGGAATTTTGGTCCACTCCTCTTTGCAGATCATCTAAGTCATTAAGATTTTGAGACTGTCGCTTGGCAACTCGGAGCTTCAACTCCCTCCATAAGTTTTCTACGGGATTAAGATCTGGAGACTGGCTAGGCCACTCCATGACCTTAATGTGCTTTTTGAGCCACTCCTTTGTTGCCTTGGCTGTATGTTTTAGGTCATTGTCTTGCTGGAAGACCCAACCATGACCTATTTTTAATGTCCTGGCGGAGGGAAGGAGGTTGTCACTCAGTACATGGCTCCATCTATTCTCCAATTGATGCGGTGAAGTAGTCGTGTGCCCTTAGCAGAGAAACACCCCCAAAACCTAATGTTTCCACTTCCATGCTTGATAGTGGGGATGGTGTTCTTCGGGTTATAGGCAGCATGTCTCTTCCTCCAAACACGGTGAGTTGAGTTAATGCCAAAGATATACATTTTTGTCTCATCTGACCACAGCACCTTCTCCCAAACACTCACAGAATCATCCAGGTGTCCATTGGCAAACTTCAGAAGGGCCTGCACATGTGCCTTCTTGAGCAGGGGGACCTTGTGGGCACTGCAGGATTTTTAACCTTTAGGCTATGTGCACACCATGCAGATTTAGTGCAGTTCTGCAGCAGAAACGCTGCAGATCTGCACTGTGATTTACAGTACAATGTAAATCAATGTGAAAAAAAAAAAAGCTGTGCACATGGTGCAGAAAAATCCGTGCAGAAACGCTGCAGATTTCAAAGAAGTGCATGTCACTTCTTTTGTGCAGAACTGCAGCATTTCTGCACCCATTGACTCCCATTTTGTGGGTCAAATCCGCATAAAAACTGCAGATGTAAATACCATCTGCAGATTTTATGCGGATTTGGGTGTCAAAACCGCAGCAGAAGGAAGTGACGTCAGTGATGTGGAGGAAGTGTGTGGGCGGAGTGTAGCGAAAATGGAGTCGTATGGTAGAAATGGTATGTATAGTGTCTGTCTGTGTGTGTGTGTGTGTGTGTGTGTATGTCAGTCTGTCAGTAGTGACTCTTTGTAGTCATTCGTCGAAATGTGATGATGGGAGAGTTGTCCCATCGTCAGGCGACTGACTACAATGGGTTAAAAACACAAACACACATATAACATGTAGTACATACTCACCACATACGTCCCCGAGGGCCACCATCCACGATCATCCTTGTCCCAAAATAAAAAAAATCTTTTCCGTCGTAATCCATAGTATAGGTTGTCCCACGACGTCCTCCGGTGACACACTGCAGGAGTTAATCGCTCCTGCAGTGTATCGGAGCTGCCCGTTCGTTTCCTGGAGTTAAATGAACTCCGGGAGCTCACTTTATGGCAATTGAACTGCCGTGAAATTTCTCACGCAGCAGTGTCGTAAAGCAAGAGTCCCGGAGTTCATCGAACTCCGGTAAACTCGCGCGCATGCGCAGGCACACTGCAGGAGCTTTAGCTCCTGTCAGTGTGTTTTGGCAGCCATGGAGAGCAGTCACATCTCCTGGTGTGGCTGTTCTCCATGGCACATCGTCGTGGGACACTCGATATTAATGGACTACGTCGGAAAAGACTACAGATCATCAAGGGATTTGTAAGTATGGTAAAATTTAGAATATTAAAATACTTTTTCCTGTGTCTTTTTTTTTTGTGTTCAGTAATTTGGGGTTAATAATGGATAGGCGTCTTACAATGTCAAGGTGACATTAACCCCTTATTACCCCATATCCCACCGCTACACGGGAGTGGGAAGAGAGAGGCTAAGCTAAGAGATGTGCCATTTCTGGAGCGGCTGCGGGCTGGTAGTTGTAGCCGGGGGGGGGGGGCAATATCCATGGCCCCTCTCTGGGCTATGAATATCAGCCCACAGCTGGCTGCGTAGCCTTTCTGGCTATAAAATATAGGGGGACCCCACATCATTTTTTTTGGGGGGGGGTCCCCCTATTTTAATAGCCAGTAAAGGCTACGCAGACAGCTGCGGGCTGATATTCATAGCAGGCTACAAATATTGGACCCCGGCTGTCGGCTTCCCCCTCTGGCGCAGAAAATTGCGTGGGAGCCCACGCCGTTTTTTTTTCCTTTTAATTCAACGCTCATAAAGGCCTCTTTCACACTTGCGTCGGTAGGGGTCCGTCGCTATGCGTCGGGCCGACGTACCGACGCACGTTGTGAAATTTGATTGAGATTGAGAAGAGGTTGGACTAGGAAATGACATCATGTAAATATATATATTTTTAAAAAAACTTTATCTCTTTATTTAGCTTTAAAAAAAGCTGACAAATCAGCATCAAAAACGCACAAAAACGCACTACAAAACTGCACCAAAACTGCACTGCAAAAAACGCACTAAAAACGCATGAAAAACGCACAAAAAAACGCATTAAAAACGCATAAAAAACGCAGGAATTGTCAGCTACGTTTTCTGCCAGAAGATGCGGATTTTGTGCAGAAAATTCTGCACCAAATCTGCATCGTGTGCACATAGCCTTACGGCGTAATGTGTTACCAATGTTTTTTTTGGTGACTGTGGTCCCAGCTGCCTTGAGATCATTTACAAGTTAACCCCATGTAGTTTTAGGCTGATCTCTCACCTCCCTCATGATCAAGAATACCCCACAAGGAGAGATTTTGCATGGTGCCCCAGATCGATGTCGATTGACAGTCATTTTGTATTTCTTCCATTTTCTTACTATTGAACCAACAGTTGTCTCCTTCTCACCCAGCATCTTACGTGTGGTTCTGTAGCCCATTCCAGCTTTGTGCAGGTCTATGATCTTGTCCCTGACATTCTTATAAAGCTCTTTGGTCTTGCCCATGTTGTAGAGGTTAGAGTCTGACTGATTAATTGAGTCTGTGGACAGGAGTCTTTTATAAAGGTGACTATGTAAGACAGCTGTCTGTAATGCAAGTGAGAGCCAGAACTCTTAATGGTTGCTAGGGGATCAAATACTTATTTCTTACTGCAAAATGCAAATAAATGTATATAATTTTTACAATGTGATTTTCTAGATTTTATTTTTGATATTCTTTCTCTCAATGTTAAAATTAACATACCTTTAAAATTATAGACTGTTCATGTCTTTGTCAAACTTACAAAATCAGCAAGGGATTAAATACTTTTTTCCCCCACTGTATACTGCGCGATGGTCTGTGGGACCATCCTACTGAATGGAGAGTTGAGGGGGATATTGTATTGTGTAAGGGTCAGTGGGGGCCATTATACTTAGTGGGTTGACTGTGTGGGGCCATCATACTAAGTAGGGGGCTGTGGAAGTTCCATTCTAAGTTCGGGGTTCCCATACTGAATCGGGGGCTCGCATACTGAGTGAGGGGTGGTGGAGGCCCTAATTCTGTGTGGGGGCACTCATTCTGCATGGATGGCTGTGAGGACCCTCATTCTGTGTGGAGGCTCTCATACTGAATTGGGTCCATACTGTGTGAGGAGCTGTGGGGGTCCTCATACTCAGTAGGAGGCTGTGGCAGCCCTCATATTTAGGAGGCATCATACTGACAGGTAAAACTGTGGGAGAGGATTGAGTTTGGGAAAACCGTACCCAGTGGGTGTGGATTTGGGTGGGGGCATTTTTGGGAGCCTTAGGCTATGTGCACACGATTTATAAACACAGTCTATTAAAGTGCATATAATTAAAGAAAAATATTCCTCCCGGACATCAAATATCAACACATCCCTACATATGAATTAATTTAGGAAAAGAGGATCCATTTCACAAAAAAAAATTTAAAATTACAAATTTTATTTCAATATATTTAAAACAATGGTAAAAATTCAAGAAGGTAATGCAAAAAGTGACAAATGCAAATCTACACTCACCGGCCACTTTATTAGGTACACCTGTCCAACTTCTTGTTAACACTTAATTTCTAATCAGCCAAGCACATGGTGGCAACTCAGTGCATTTAGGCATGTAGACATGGTCAAGACAATCTCCTGCAGTTCAAACCGAGCATCAGTATGGGGAAGAAAGGTGATTTGAGTGCCTTTTAACGTGGCATGGTTGTTGGTGCCAGAAGGGCTGGTCTGAGTATTTCAGAAACTGCTGATCTACTGGGATTTTCACGCACAACCATCTCTAGGGTTTACAGAGAATGGTCCGAAAAAGAAAAAAAATCCAGTGAGCGGCAGTTCTGTGGGCGGAAATGCCTTGTTGATGCCAGAGGTCAGAGGAGAATGGGCAGACTGGTTCGAGCTGATAGAAAGGCAACAGTGACTCAAATCGCCACCCGTTACAACCAAGGTAGGCCTAAGAGCATCTCTGAACGCACAGTGCGTCGAACTTTGAGGCAGATGGGCTACAGCAGCAGAAGACCACACCGGGTACCACTCCTTTCAGCTAAGAACAGGAAACTGAGGCTACAATTTGTACAAGCTCATCGAAATTGGACAGTAGAAGATTGGAAAAACGTTGCTTGGTCTGATGAGTCTCGATTTCTGCTGCGACATTCGGATGGTAGGGTCAGAATTTGGCGTAAACAACATGAAAGCATGGATCCATCCTGCCTTGTATGGAGCATCTTTGGGATGTGCAGCCGACAAATCTGCGGCAACTGTGTGATGCCATCATGTCAATATGGACCAAAATCTCTGAGGAATGCTTCCAGCACCTTGCTGAATCTATGCCACGAAGAATTGAGGCAGTTCTGAAGGCAAAAGGGGGTCCAACCCGTTACTAGCATGGTGTACCTAATAAAGTGGCCGGTGAGTGTATATACTCATATTCACAGTCACGTTTATCCCAGTGGGTATTATCTACTTAGCATATCAAATATTCTAAAAACTATCCCTTAGAGAATAAGTGCATATAGGTAGAGCCAATGACTTTTCCATATAAAGTGCATGTGCCTATATCAGAAACCTCCGTAAAACCTATAAATTGTAATGTGCAGGAACATCTATTCTAAAGTAGAAAGGACAAAGAGTGAAGTTCCGATATAAAAGTACTTACATAAGGTGTCGAGTATTTCAATGAGGTAGATTTGCTAAGTGTCACATAATCCCGATATTTCCGTCCTTATTTGCAGTGTTTTATTTTCTGCAGCATGTCAATTCTTTTTGCGGATCTGCAGCTTTTCTGCACGCATTAACGTCCACTGAGTCAGTCAAATCCGCAGCAAAAATGCAGGTGTAAAACGTTTTGCGGATTTGCTTCCAAAAACGCAGAAAAATTGTCAAAGGGAAATGATGTCAGAAGGAGGAAGAGTGTGTGGGCGGAGAATATGTGCGTGTGTCTCTGTGTGTGGGCAGAGAATATGTGCGTGTGTCTGTGTGTGTGTACCCATGCAACGTGTGTACCTAGGCGGTGCCTGATGGGACTACTACTCCCATCCGGCTACGTCTTTTGTCCGATATAACAGAGACCGCATGAGCCGATGATGGGAGAATAGTCTGTCTGTGTTCAATTGTAAATGAAAACATTTACATATTCACAACACAATACATACTCACCGAACACCTAGTCCCCGATGCCCGGGTCTCCTGCAAACAATCAAAAATAATAAACCAACATATACTCCCTGTCTGCCATAGTCCATTTAATACCGAGTGTCCCACGGCGATCTCACATGTAGAACAGTCACATCGGGAGATGTGGCCTCTCTACCCGGCCTCCAGTGATACACTGACAGGAGGTAATCTCTCCCTCAGTGTATCCACCGTGAGAGTTCACCAGAGTTCATCAGCTGATCAGCTCCAGTGCTCTCACTTACAGCACCGCTGAGTGGGAAAGTTCTCACACAGCAGTGCCAGTGAGAGCACCGGAGCTGATGATGTCCGATGTATTCTCATGGCAGCGCAGTGATACAGTGTAATGCCGGAGGCCGGGTAGAGCGGTCACATCTCACGATGTGACTGTTCTACACGTGAGATCGCCGTAGGACACTCGGTATTAAATGGACTATGTCGAACAGGATAGTATTATATGTTGGTTCATTGTTTTATTTTTGTTGCAGGAGTCGAGGGCGTCGGGGATTAGGTTTTCAGTAAGTATGGTATATTAAGATTCAATAAAGGAGTCTCTGTGATTATTTCAATTAAATTACTTTATTCTGGCTGTTTCATTATTTACCATGTAACTATAGGATTAGTAATGGATAGGTGTCTTATAGACGCCTCTCCATTACTAACCAGTGGGCTTGATGTCACCTGACAATACGAAGGTGACAACAACCCCACAAATATGAACCCCACTTGCCACCGCTGCAGGGCAAGTGGGAAGAGCAAGGCTAAGTGCCAAAATTGGCTCATGTATAAGATGCACCATTTCTGGGGCAGCTGAGAGCTGATGTTTTTAGCCTGGGGGGATGCCAATACCCATGGCCCCTTCCCAGGCTATTAATATCAACCCGGAGCTGTCTTCCTAGCCTTTGCTTGTTCAATTTTATAGGGGCACCCCATGTCAATTTTTTTCTGGGGTTCCCCTGTAAACTAGCCAGTAAAGGCTAAGCAAACAGCTGTGAGCTAATATTAATATCCTGGGAACCTTTAGCTATTAGCTCCTTCCCAGAATATTAAAATCAGCCCTCAGCCGTCGGCTTTCCCTATGCTGGTTATGAAAATTATGTGGGAGCCACGCAATTTTTTTTTACATTTTTTTTGAAAAATGAACAGATATTGCATTTCATGCAGATTTCTGACAGTCGCTGTTTTGTTACAGCATATGTAGGTTAATTATGTTAATGCTCCTACATAGGCTGGTGAGTGTGTGTGTTTTTATTTGACTCTTTATGACCGTTTTGATAATGAGAGTATCTGGCTGACACCTGTTCATTACTAAACCTCATGCTTGGTATTATATATATTTATATTTATATATTCACTTGTATTTGTTTTGTGAGTGTAAATATAAATTTGAACATGGTAATAACGTAATGATATCGTGGTCTTCAATGGAGAATGAAAAAGAAGAGGTTGAACAAGGAAATTACATCACATTTTTTTTAATATTACATCTTTATTTAGCATACAAAACCACATGAAAAACCGCATCATAAACGCAACAAAAACGCATAAATAGTGGATTTTCCACTGTGTTTTTCTGCCAAGAGCTGCAGAAACCTTGCAGAAATTTCTGCAAGCAAATACGCAACGTGCGCACGTAGTCTTATACTCTATGGTGACTATAAAAGCGGAATCCCTAATGAGAACTCAAAGGGGCTTCAATAACGAGATATTATATATATATATATATATATATATATATATATATATATATATATATATATATATATTTCTTTTATTTCTTCTGGGGTTTTTGAAAGGGGGAGGCTATGGAGTTGTTAACTCATTATTAATGAGAGTTAAAATCTAAGAATGAATCGATGCAACTGTAAGTTTGGGCCGTTTCCACAGTGAGTGAAGGGTGGATTCTGGACATGTTTTTGAGGCGCAGATTGCATGAACACTGCAAGTCATAAAGTTTATGGAGTAAAGATAAAATATGAGTCAAACATAACCCTAACAGTTATGGCACGGTAGTACCACACACTGAAATATCACATTTTGACAGGTTAGTAAATGGTGCAGATACAAGGACTTCAGTTTTGGAGGATTCAGTTTCTCACAGAGATGATTGATAGCATTGATAGCTTCCTAGTTGCATGCCATATCTCCCATCTAAGAAAAGAAGATGGTAAGACACTTTCCATCTTTATAATTTAGGAGAGAAAAGAGAGCCGCCTAAGAGACTCCCAGGCTGCGGAAAAAGTATGCTCGTCCTACATTGTGGACATCCCTGAGAGACCAACCCCCAGCTTCCCATTGCGCTTCACAAGGGCCGAAATATGAGCTGTGGTGAGTCCTATTGTCCACCTCATAGCGGAGATAGTCCATACCACATGTGTGTGTTCATTCATCTTTATATAATGTCAACTGTAAAGCCAACATCACTGTCTTCTAGCTTCAGTCGACTTTATTTGCCTCCATACCCAGTTACATTAATATTTCTTGGGATCAATAGTCTAGTTGGCTAATTTTCTCACGTCTTGTCCATTTCATCTTTTCCTTTTTCTTTATTTTGTCCTTCTACTATAGATTTTACATAGCATTTGTCTGGTTTGGACAACACCTTAAGATCTTAGCTCAAGTCCCCTCAGGGGACTAACAAATACAGTAAAAAAGTAAAATAAAAATGTTTTACAAATAAGAAAAAAAACAAAAACAAACGTACAAATCGCCTCCCTTTTGCCCCATAAAAAAAAATATATATTTGGTATCGCTGTGTTCGATCTGTCAAAATTAAAAAAAAAACTAATCTGATCGGTAAACAAAATGTCAGCTCAAGGAGCAAAAAAGTCCTCACAAAGCAATATATCCCAAAATCTTAAAACGTTATAGGTCTCGGAAAATGGCAAAAATGAGCAAAAAAATTTTTTTTACAGATTTACAAATTTTTAATCACCGCTTAAATAAAAAGACAAAAACAAAACTATGCATGTTTGGTATCTGCATGCTCGTACTGACCTGAAGAATTATATTGCCAGGTCAGTTTTACCCTATAGTGAACATGGTAAATAAAAAATAAAAAAAATATATAGTGTAATTGCACTTGCTATTTCAATGCACTTGGAATTATTTCCCTGCTTTCTAGTGCATCACATGATAAAATCAATGGTATCATTCAAAAGTACAACTCATCCTGCAAAAAACAAACTCTCATATGACTGAGTGAACAGAAAAACAAAAAAGTTATAAATCTTGGAAAAAGGGAGGAAAAAACTAAAATGAAAAAATAAGAAACTCGCGGCGGTATAAAGGGGTTAAAGGGAACTTGTCACATTTTACATGCAGTAAGTTACATGCATGCAGTAAGTTTCTGATTTTTCCATTTTAGTTTTTTCCTTCCTTTTTCCGAGAGTTTTTTTTCTATCTGTGAACAACACGGTATAAGGAACGAGAAGCTGAGCAGAATGATATAAAGGTTTGTTGGAAAAGACTCAATATAACTTGTATTTTATTCATTTAAATCCCTGGTGTTGGTATGAATGAGTCCAGTGGGAGGTGCTATTAAGTGATTGACACCTATCTCTGCATGCACAGACATATAGGGGAGACTGTCAATCACTGAGTAGGACCGCCCACTGGACTCAATGTGCATAACAAAAAAACACAGAATTTCAATGAATAAAATGCAAGTTTTAATGAAACTTTTCCCATAAAATGTCCATCAATCTGATCATCTCCTCTTGCTCTATAACATCCCGCCTGCAGATCAGATACCATTATCAACATGACGGGTTCCCTTTAAACTAACAGGTATCTGAAGTGCACTGTGCACAGTTTATTAATCTTGGTCTAAATGGATTGATAGCTTGGGTACAAAATATCTTACTGTCAACAAGTTGTTAAAGGGATTGTCCGGGACTTTAAGATTGATGGTATACTCTTAGAATAGGTCATCATTGTCTGATCAGTGGGGTTGTGACACGCAGTGCCCCTGCTGATCAGCTGTTCCCAGTGTTGGCTCAGTTATAAAACTGCACGGCTCCAACGGAATAGTGGCCACGGCCAGATACTGCACACCAACCCCCTACTGATTTTAATAGGGGGTGAATGTGCAGTACCCGGCCATGGCCACTATTCCTTTAACAAGGCTGTGATGTGCAACTCAGAGGCTGTGGTGTGCAGCTCAGAGGCTGTGATGTGCAGCTCAGAGGCTGTGATGTGTAGCTCAGTGGCTGTGATGTGCAGCTCAGAGGCTGTGGTGTGCAGCTCAGAGGCTGTGATGTGCAGCTCAGAGGCTGTGATGTGTAGCTCAGAGGCTGTGGTGTGCAGCTCGGAGGCTGTGGTGTGCAGCTCAGAGGCTGTGATGTGCAGCTCAGAGGCTGTGATGTGTAGCTCAGAGGCTGTGGTGTGCAGCTCAGAGGCTGTGGTGTGCAGCTCAGAGGCTGTGGTGTGCAGCTCAGTGGCTGTGATGTGCAGCTCAGTGGCTGTGGTGTGCAGCTCAGAGGCTGTGGTGTGCAGCTCGGAAGCTGTGGTGTGCAGTTCGGAGGCTGTGATGTGCAGCTCAGAGGCTGTGATGTGCAGCTCAGTGGCTGTGGTGTGCAGCTCAGAGCCTGTGATGTGTAGCTCAGAGGCTGTGATGTGCAACTCGGAGGCTGTGATGTGTAGCTCAGAGGCTGTGATTTGCAGCTCAGAGGCTGTGATTTGCAGCTCAGTGGCTGTGATGTGCAGCTCAGAGGCTGTGGTGTGCAGCTCAGAGGGCTGTGATGTGCAGCTCAGAGGCTGTGATGTGCAGCTCAGAGGCTGTGATGTGCAGCTCAGCGGCTGTGATGTGCAGCTCAGAGGCTGTAGTGTGCAGATCAGTGGCTGTGATGTGCAGCTCAGAGGCTGTGATGTGCAGCTCAGTGGCTGTGGTGTGCTACTCAGAGGCTGTGGTGTGCAGCTCAGAGGCTGTGGTGTGCAGCTCAGAGGCTGTGGTGTGCAGCTCAGAGGCTGTGATGTGCAGCTCAGAGGCTGTGATGTGTAGCTCAGTAACTGAGCAGTTCCACCCACCGCCAACATTGGGAACAGCTGACCAACAGGGGTGCCTGGTGTCACACATCCACCAATCAGACATTGATGACCTACCCTAAGGATACACCATCAATGTTAAAGTCCCGGACAACCTCTTAAATTATTTGATCTTACAAAGTATCTAACTTGCAGATTATTTATATAGGAACATGTGGTTACCTTTCATAAAATGAAGATTAATTAGATATTATACAGACTACCTCAGTTACAGTATATCACAGGTTGTGAAAATATAGTAATACATATAGGCATGTGCAAAAGTTTCTGGCAGCTGTAAAGCAAAATTGTTTTTTTTTTTAAGTGCTAATAGTTTATTTTTATTAATTAATAAAATGCAAAGTGAATGAACCAAACAATTCTAAATTGCATCAATATTTGTTGTAATCAATCTCCCTGCCTAGTTCCTTCAAAGACTTTGTGCAAGTATAAGCACCTAGAAGAATTGTTTCTATTTTGCAGCGTCACACCGATTGTTGATCGGATTTTGATTACTCTTTTGTTCATTTTCTTTGCATTTTGTTAATTGATAACAATAAAGTATTAACACTTTTATTTTTAAAAGCATTCGTTCTATACAGCATTTTTTCTGCACCTGCCTAAAACTTTTGCACAGCATTGTATATGAGCTCCCTGGGACACAGCCATTAATGGTTGAATGACTGTTGGAAAGAGAGCTTTATGTCCTTCAACCTTACTCCATTGGTGTTACCTATACCAAATTGGTGATCTGCTGTTGTAAATGGAAAGACAGGGCAATAACTTAAAGGGAATCCATCAGCAGGTTTTTGCTGAGGGCAGCATGATGTAGTGGCAGAGACTCTGATTCCAGCGATGTGTCACTTACTGGGCTGCATGGTGCAGTTTTGATAAAATCCCTGTTTTTGCTGTTGTAGCAGAGCTGTGAATACTGAGCTGTGTATAACCCCGCCCACTCCCCTGCGTACACTGTATATTGTCAGCAAGCTGCCAATCAGTGGTGGGGGTGGGGTTACATAGATTACCTGGACTCTCTGGCACCCGACACCTAGTCCTGCAGTTATAATCTCCTGCTGATAAAACACTGATTCTATTAAAACTACACCAACCAGCCCAGTAAGTGACACATTGCTGAAATCAGGCTTTCTGTCCCTATATTATCCTGCTCTCAGATTAAATAGCAAAAACCTTACAACAGATTCCCTTTAAGCTGGCCATACACATGTGGTAGCAGATGATCATTCATTAAACAGTCAGCTATGTCTTCCGACTCCCTCATACTCAGATCTGTCGAGCATTTATGTACTTTCAATGGGGAGAGAAGCAAATGCTGCTGTCAGATCCCTCTGACAGCAGGTTATCTCTCCTGTAAGTGAAAAGAATTGGCAATTTCTAACTGCTCGATCCTTCTTTTCCTCTACATCATCTGTCGTAGCAAAGTCTGGAGGCCCCATAATATATAGGATGATCGGCTGATCCAGCAAAGTTAGCGGGTTTGACCGACTTTCATCTAATTTGTATGGGGGCTTCCCAACTCTCCTCCAACAGATGATGTCAGGGACCCCCTTTTTTTGTACCCCCTTTGGATAAGCCACCACCGGAATCGTCTGGCAGCGGCTCCATAGAGCTCACGTGCACCCTCGGCACACATTAGTATGAAGTCCTTTTTCAAAGTTGACATATTGTCTTCCACTACTACTTCTTGGGGATAGGATATTCTGTAGTTTGACTACTAAACTAACTAAAGAACCCTTTCCTGTACTGATATTGGGTCTTAAATGTCTTATTTCCCATGTAATGAGTGAGTCCTGGTCCTTTTAGTATGTGAATGCATGTAGAGGAGCTGCGGAGACACCATCACGTGTTTCTCAACGCAAGCAGTGAATAGCCAGGCCTTTCCCCAGGAAGGAACAACCACGGGAAGGGCAGCCTCCAATAAAGGAAAACATCCAATAAAGGAAAACCACCTATGCCAAGCATGGTATCCATCCACAGACAGCTGTTTCGGGGGTTTTGCCCCTCAACAGTGTGGAGTAGGAAACTGGCTATTAGGAGCAGTGCCTAGTAAAAAGGCTGTAAAGGCATGGATGATTGACCTCAGGGAGACCAAAACATCCAACACCGCGGAGACACCATCACGTGTTTCTCAACGCAGTGATCCAGAAGACTGCCCCCATCCCTTATGGGAAATATGCAAATGCATGTAGAGGAGCTGCGGAGACACCATCACGTGTTTCTCAACGCAAGCAGTGAATAGCCAGGGAACTGGCTATTAGGAGCAGTGCCTAGTAAAAAGGCTTTCCTTTATTGGAGGCTGCCCTTCCCGTGGTTGTTCCTTCCTGGGGAGAGGCCTGGCTATTCACTGCTTGCGTTGAGAAACACGTGATGGTGTCTCCGCAGCTCCTCTACATGCATCCCATAAGGGATGGGGGCAGTGTTCTGGATCACTGCGTTGAGAAACACGTGATGGTGTCTCCGCGGTGTTGGATGTTTTGGTCTCCCTGAGGTCAATCATCCGTGCCTTTACAGCCTTTTTACTAGGCACTGCTCCTAATAGCCAGTTTCCTACTCCACACTGATGAGGGGCAAAAACCCCGAAACAGCTGTCTGTGGATGGATACCATGCTTGGCATAGGTGGTTTTCCTTTATTGGATGTTTTCCTTTATTGGAGGCTGCCCTTCCCGTGGTTGTTCCTTCCTGGGGAAAGGTCTGGCTATTCACTGCTTGCGTTGAGAAACTCGTGATGGTGTCTCCGCAACTCCTCTACATGCATTTGCATATTTCCCATAAGGGATGGGGGCAGTGTTCTGGACCACTGCGTTGAGAAACACGTAATGGTGTCTCCGTGGTGTTGGATGTTTTGGTCTCCCTGAGGTCAATCATCTGTGCCTTTACAGCCTTTTAGTATGTGTACACGTTTAGTATTTGGTGCAAAAATTTCTGCACCATTTCTGCATCACTTGGCAGGAAAAACGCAGCCTCAAAACCATGCTTTTTTTGCGATTTTTGGTGCAGATTCTTCCCCAATTAGTATGTGTGAAATCAGCAGCAAAAATGCTGAAAGAATCGACATGCTGCAGATTTAAATCTGTAAGGAAAAAATAAGCAATGTGAGCATGAGACTTTAAGAATCGCATTCACTTTACTGGTATCAGGAAACCCTTCAGGTTTTATGGCAAATGCTATGTGTGCACACAGCCTTAAGGTCTCTTGTTTTCCAAGCTAAAAAGGATAATATCTTGTTATAAAGAGACTCCCTTGGTACTGTATAGCTGCAAAGTGGTTGGCACCACGAGCCAATGACGTTGGACTCAGAAGCTTGGCCTGTACTATTGGCAGTGGAAGTCCACAATATGGTAGGACTGTCATACAGCAGAAATGGTAAGGACTGGAGATAACTCCAATCTTGGATGTTTAAAGGGGTTATCCACTACTAGGACAACCCCTTCTTAAACTAAATGTTATGCCCCCTATAAAATAATAAAGCCTATACTCACCTCCTGTGCTGGTGCCGTTCCCGCAGTGTCGGCACGCGCTCATCCCAGGACTATGATTCGGTGTTGTGACACGTGACCGGCACCCAATCAGCGCTGGCATCACGATTGCTGCATTCGGACAAACTGAACATGAAGCGGAAGCTAGGGCAGCAGCTGATCCCACACTTCCTCTTCATGTTCAGTTTGTCTGAAGGCAGCAACCGTGATGCCAGCGCTGATTGGGTGCCGGTCACGTGTCTCAACACCGTATCACAGCCCCGGTAAGAGCGAGTGCCAATACCGCAGGCACGGGAGATGAGTATAGGCTTTATTATTTTATTGGGGCCAAACATTTAGTTTAAGAAGGGGTTGTTCTAGCAGCCGACAACCCTTTTAACCACCTACAGAAAAAAACAATATATACAATTTATATATTTGAGTCCATAACGCCCTGTACAATAAATTACCATGTTATTTTATCTTCCATGTGAACAAAGAAAAAAGCAATGCCAAAATATGGAATAAAAAGAACGAAAAAATTTGTGTGTACCTCAAAACAATAGTAACGAAATGTCAATAATCCACCTCCCAAAAAAAGTCCTCCTACATATCTGCCAATGGAAAAGTAAAAAAGTTATGGCTCTCAAAATATGCCAACATGAACGCTATTTAATTTTTAAAAAATGTTTAATTCTGCAAACGTAGTAAAAACGTATACATTTGGCATCACAGTAATAGTATCGGCACAGTGAACACCATAAAACAGAATCCAAGAAACAAACCCCAGAAATTGCAAATTTTGTTGCTTCACTCCATTCCCCCCATTAACATATTCAACATGTTGACTTATAAGAGATCTATGGGGAGAGGAGGATTTCTAACACTAGGGTCATGGGTTTTCCTTTTTGTTTATGTGCACTATAAACTTTTTTTTTTTCGCTTTTGCAGCTGCTGATTGGCATGGAGTACCACTACTTAGCTCACTTGTAACCAGAATACCTAAGTCCTTATTTTGTTCATTTATCCTTCATTATCAACTCTTAAAACGTGGTTCAAATTGATCTTTACAGTAAAATTAAATCTGGTGGAGAGTGTCTAGAATGGGTAACTGTATGTAGTCTTCAATCCTAACATCAGTGCTCATACCTGTCCCTGTAAACACTAATGTACGAGCTTGGGTTCTGTACCTGGGTTACATCTATACACCTATATAAAGAACCGTACAGAAAAAATAGTTTTAAAAATCATACAATCTTTATTTAAAATATGTAAAAAAAAAAAAAACAATACAGGAACGATGAAACGCAAAGTATTAGCAACTATTATGGATGAGGTAATCAGGGCCGGCTCTAGGTTTATGCATGCCCTTGCCGACAGAGTCCCATTGGACACCTCTTTTGATCTTTTTTCTTTTCACCTTCCAGGAGGATTAACTTTTTAATTCTTCAGTCAGTAGAGTTGTATCTACACTCACTGGCCACTTTATTAGGTACACCTGTCCAACTTCTTGTTAACACTTAATTTCTAATCAGCCAATCACATGGCGGCAACTCAGTGCATTTAGGCATGTAGACATGGTCAAGACAATCTCCTGCAGTTCAAACCGAGCATCAGTATGGGGAAGAAAGGTGATTTGAGTGCCTTTGAACGTGGCATGGTTGTTGGTGCCAGAAGGGCTGGTCTGAGTATTTCAGAAACTGCTGATCTACTGGGATTTTCACGCACAACCATCTCTAGGGTTTACAGAGAATGGTCCGAAAAAGAAAAAAAATCCAGTGAGCGGCAGTTCTGTGGGCGGAAATGCCTTGTTGATGCCAGAGGTCAGAGGAGAATGGGCAGACTGGTTCGAGCTGATAGAAAGGCAACAGTGACTCAAATCGCCACCCGTTACAACCAAGGTAGGCCTAAGAGCATCTCTGAACGCACAGTGCGTCGAACTTTGAGGCAGATGGGCTACAGCAGCAGAAGACCACACCGGGTACCACTCCTTTCAGCTAACAACAGGAAACTGAGGCTACAATTTGTACAAGCTCATCGAAATTGGACAGTAGAAGATTGGAAAAACGTTGCTTGGTCTGATGAGTCTCGATTTCTGCTGCGACATTCGGATGGTAGGGTCAGAATTTGGCGTAAACAACATGAAATCTTTGGGATGTGGTGGAACGGGAGATTCGCATCAGGGATGTGCAGCCGACAAATCTGCGGCAACTGTGTGATGCCATCATGTCAATATGGACCAAAATCTCTGAGGAATGCTTCCAGCACCTTGTTGAATCTATGCCACGAAGAATTGAGGCAGTTCTGAAGGCAAAAGGGGTCCAAACCGTTACTATCATGGTGTACCTAATAAAGTGGCCAGTGAGTGTATAACCACTGTGTCTGCTATGTTTTTATCATATGAGGTCCATATGACTTTCTGATATTTTTTTAATTCCTTTTTTGAAGAAAAAAAACAGAGATTCTGTCTTTCTTTTGTTTTGTTTCAGAATTTACCATATGGGATAAATCTAATATTTTATTTGTTTGGACAGTTAAGGACTCAGGGATACAAAAAATGCCGCTGTTACAGCATCTAAGGGGTTTTATTTTTTTACTCATTTATATACAGTATATCACAAAAGTGATTACACCCCTACAATTTTTGTAAATATTTTATTATATGTTTTCTTGGGACAAGACTGAAGTTCAACACTTTGATGCAATGTAAAGTAGTAAAAGTACAGCTTGTATAAGGGTCTACATTTTGTGTACCCCTAAATAATTCAACATACTGCCATTATTGTCTAATCCGCTGGAAACAAAAGTCAGTACACCCCTAAAGGAAAATGGTCAGATTGTGCCCAATTTGCCATTTTCTCTCCTTGATATCATGTGATTCATTAGTGTTGCATGGTCTCAGGTGAGAATGGGAGCAGGTGTGGTAAATTTGGTGTTATCGCATCACGCTCTCTCATACTGGTCACTGGAAGTTCAACATGGCTCCTCATGGCAAAGAAATCTCTGAGGATCTGAAAAAAAGAATTATTGCTCTACATAATGATGGCCGAGGATATAAGAAGATTGCCATCATCATGACACTGAGCTGCAGCATGGTGGCCAAGACCATACAGCGGTTTAACAAGACGGGTTCCACTCAGAACTGGCCTCGCAATGGTTGACCAAAAATGTTGAGTGCATGTGTTCAGCGACATATCCAGAGGTTGTCTTTTCACAGTAGACAAACGAATGCTACCAGCATTACCGCAGAGGTTAAAGAGGTGCAGGGTCATCCTGTCAGAGCTCACACCATACTCCGCACACTGCATGGTCTCCATGGCTGTTGTCCCAGAAGGAAGCCTCTTCTAAAGATGATGCACAAGAAAGCCTGCAAACAGTTTGCTGAAAACAAGCAGACTACAGACATGGCTTACTGGAACCAAGTCCTGTGGCCTGATGAGACCAAGATAAACTTATTTGGTTAAGATGGTGTCAAGCGTGTGTGACGGCAACCAGGTGAGGAGTACAAAGACAAGTGTGTCTTGCCTACAGTCAAGCATGGTGGTGGGAGTGTCATGGCTTGGTGCTGCATGAGTACTGCCAGCTGTGGGAAACAACAGTTCTTTGAGGGAACCATGAATGCCAACATGTACTGTGACATACTGAAGCAGAATATTATTCACTCGCCTTGGAAACTTGGCGCTGGGCAGTATTTCAACATTATAATGACCCTAAACACACCTCCAAGAAGACTTTGGCCTTGCTAAAAAAAAAACTGAGGGTAAAGGTGCTAGACTGGCCAAGCATGTCTTCAGACCTAAACCCTATTGAGCATCTGTGGGACATCCTGACATCCTCAAATGGAAGGTGGAGGAACACAAGATCTCCAACATCCACCATCTCTGTGATGTCATCATGGAAGAGGGAAGGGGATCCCAGTGGTAACCTGTGAAGCTCTAGCGAAATTCATGCCCAAGAGAGTTAAGGAAGTGCTTGAAAATAATGGTGGCCACACAAAATATTTACACTTTGGGTACAATTTGGCTATTTTCCCTTAGGGGTGTACTCACTTTGTTGCCAGCGGTTTAGACATTAATGTCTGCGTGTTGTGTTATTTAGAGGGCACACCGAATTTACAGTTATATAAGCTGTACTCCGACTACTTCATGTTGTATCATAGCGTCATGTCTTCCGTGTTAGTAGAAAAACTGTAGGGGCACAAAAGAGCATAAGACCATCGGGTGAGACCCTTTTAGCTGCAAAGGAAAGCAAAAGGAAGGTGCTCACCTGTGCAGATTGTGTGCAGGCACAATGCTTATGAACACCTGAAGATATCAGATGCTGCTGCCTCGTGACTGGGGGATGATCTCCTACAGCAGTGTTCTCCAACTCCGGTCCTCAAGAGCCACCAACAGGTCATGTTTTCAGGATTTCCTTAGTATTACACAGGTGATAATTGCATCACCTGGACAGGCAAGCATTCAATCACCTGTGCAATACTAAGGAAATCCTGAAAACATGACCTATTGGTGGCTCTTGAGGACCGGAGTTGGGGAACACTGTCCTACAGGATAGCTGACCAAGTTAGGCGATAGCGGAACATTGGGCTGTGCTGCTGTAACAAAGAATCCTTAGGACCAAGATGAGTTGAACTTTTTTTTATTAACACAACGCGTTTCAACGCTGGACTAGCGTCTTTTTCTTTTTGGTAAGAAACCATTTCATAAGCCTACTGAAGAACACATCTATAGGAGAACTATGCACTGGCAGAGAGTAGAGTCTGTGCATGGAAACAGTAGCTGGAGATGGGTTTTTGGCAAGCAGTGTCGGAACACAATATAAAATCTCCCTAATGTGCCATTTAGCAGTGTCCACTCAGCTCGCTGATATGACGGAGTTTATCCTTAGAATACATGATGCAGCTAAAAGCCTCGAGAAGATAATGCAACGATGATCTGCAAGGTTACATTTTCATTTCATCCCAATGATCGATATCCGCCCCCCCCCCTAATCAATAGTGGATTATTTGATCATTTATTCATAGTGGAAGCTTCCTGTAAACAACTTTATAAATAACAAAGGTTTATTGCTGATTTGGACGATTTCCCATGGACAGGGATCTGACTTTACCGAGTCTTAAATGCTGAGTAGGAATATATTTTATTATCACACTGCAAGTTTTATTATATTGGATGGCGTTTATTATATTGTAGATGTTTGTCTTCACCCATTAAAGTGAATTATATAAGAGTGTGTATTTTCTGGGTTTAGGTGTGCTGTCATGTGGACATAACCTAACCTTACAGAGGTTGTCCATCTCTAGGAGGAAAAAAAAATCTACTTAAATGCATGAATTTTGGACCAAAAATTATTTTTTGCTTTGTGTTGTTTGATCAATTTTACACCGTTTGGCTTTTACAGGCTTTGTTTCCCTGCAACTTTGATGTGGTCATTAATCAGGAGCTCAGAGAAAAAGAGATAGCAGAGTTACAAAGTCTCCGATTGTCTGATGGATTCACAGTTTTGCAAGAGATCGAGCAACATAGCTGCTACAGAAGACAGCAAAGTTTTTAGCGAAGCTCAATTACAAAAATGATTTTTGACCAAAAATACATGCATTTAAATAAGGAAAAAAATAGCAGGGACCTTCTGTATAGTAAAATGGAGCATGCTGTACCTTTTTTTTTATACAATTATGCAGTAACCAGACACATACCAGCCAGTTGTAGGACAAACGGGCACTGTTTTGGCCTTCATCTGGAAAATATCTGCCGGGAGCTTTATCCTGGCATATACAGGGTGGGCCATGTATATGGATACACCTAAATAAAATGGGAATGGTTGGTGATATCAACTCCTGTTTGTGGCACATTAGGGATGGGAAGGGGAAAACTTTTCAAGATGGGTGGTGACTGTGGTGGCCATTTTGTAGTCAGCCATTTTGGATCCAACTTTATAAATGGCCCACCTAGGTGTATCCATATAAATTGCCCACCCTGTACATTGACTGTAGTGCACATACACATTGGAGAGCTTTCAGATGAATCATGGTTTGGCTCATGACTCTGTCCCCAATTCCTCCATACACAGGACCACTTGGCTTGGCCGAACATTCCTGTGAGAGAACTACTGACAGAATTTCTGTTATTGGCTTACCTCCCCACCAAACAAAATGATCGGGCACTTTAATTAAAACTGCCTGATCTCTATGACCCCGCAACATAATCTGGCACATTGGATGGTCATCCAATGGGTTCGGACAACTTTTATGTAACATGAATGGTGGTCCATACTAACGTAAGACTGCAGACATGGACACAAGAGTAGGAAGTGTTAGTTAGTTAGTTAGTTAGTTAGAGCACAAACTGATGCACTCAAGTACAGTGGCCACATTTATTACATTACATGAATGGGGTTTTTTTTTGGGGGGGGGGCACATAGGATACACAAATAGCTGCTGATAATGCAGATTCCGCAGCTTATGATGCCCTTTGGTGCATTTAAGACAATGCCACCATTCACAATAAGATAGATTGTTACTGTGGAATAATGTAAGAAATCAGAGCTAAATTACTGGATCTGTAAATGATTTATTCTCTACCAGTCCATAAACAAAATATGTGATGTTTATGAAGCACAGATTATTTATCCTTGCTATTACGTCTGACTTGCTTATTTCTATGGATAGGGTCATTTTTATAAAATTATTCCACAATTTTTGGACGCAGTTGTACACAGTTTGGTGATCTCTGATCATCTTTGCTTCTGAGAGACTCTGCCTCTCTATCATGCTGTTTTCACATACAATCATGTGACTTAGATGAAAATTGACCTTCCGGCTGTTTTTCATTAGAACCACTTAATTCTCCAGCCTTTTATTAACCCTGTCCCAACTTATTTAATTTCCAAATTAGATAAGTTTTTCAAATGAAATTTAATGATGTCCCACATTCATTTTCTAATCTGTATTCTATGTTCTGTTGTGAACAAAATATAGCTATAAGAGATTTCCAAAAGATTGCATTCTTGGTTTCTGTAAATTTTATACATCATCCGATCTTTTTTGGGAATTGGGGTTGCAGTGCAAACATGAACACAAGTATTTATAAATTATAATGAATGCATAATTCAGTATACAAACTGACATTGACTACACTAGATGATTTGGTTTTGTTCATTCATTCATAGTTTTAACCTCTATACCTTTTGCACATCCGCTTCACAAGGTCTTTTTTGTAGGTTTAACTTTAATTTTAAAGGGTGGTCCACTACTCGGACAACCCCTTCTCAATCCCTATTTTGTTTCCAGTAAAATAATAATACATATACTCACGTCTGGGGCCAGTGCTGTTCCAGCGGTGTTGGTACTGGCTGTCCCGGGGCTCATGTGACATTATTATGTCACGCGATCCCTGCAACCAATTGGTGCTGTCTTTACTCTCCATTCATACGGATGTAATTTAATTCCAGAGGAGGTGATAGAGAGCAGCTGCAGCTCTGACTTCCTCCGAATGTTGGATTTGTCCAAAGGAAGAGAGAGGGAAGCCAGCACTGATTGGCCACAGGGATCACCTGACATAACAATGTCATGTGAGCCCCTGGAGAGACAGTGCCAACCATTGGAACAGCACTGGCATTGGGAGTGACCATAAGGAGTTGCTATTTTTTAAGGGATAACATGGATTTGCACGGGGTAGTCGGAGTAATGGACGACCCATTTTGCAAAACCTATAATAAAAAAAATCAAAGAAAAAAAACACATTTTTCTATGCCTTTTAACCATCACCATAAATTATGGGTTTCACTGTATTGTAAGTGTTGTTACAATTGCAGGGATACCAAATATTTTTATACTATGCATTGATGACGTTTATTTTTTAAAGTGTATAAAAATGTAAAAAAATGTGATTATTGCAATGACATTTCATAATTTCATAATTTTTTTAGTAATTTTGTGGAATGTATTAATATGTTACAGGTATGTAGAAATGCACTAGTGTATAAAGGTATATCTCTATGTTTCAGAACAATATGCCCGTAAAGAAGAAGAATAACATTTAGCTCTATAGATATATAAAAAATCTCTTAGTCTTAGTAGTGCAGCCTGTGGCTCATGGCCAATGTACTAAGTATATAAAGGTATATCTCTATGTAGCAGTACAATATGCCCGTAAAGAAGAAGAATAACATTTAGCTCTATAGATACAGTATATAAAAAATCTCTTAGTCTTAGTAGTGCAGCCTGTGGCTCATGGCCAATGTACTAGTGTATAAAGGTATATTTCTATGTAGCAGTACAATATGCCTGTAAAGAAGAAGAATAACATTTAGCTCTGTAGATATATAAAAAATCTCTTAGTCTTAGTAGTGCAGCCTGTGGCTCATGGCCAATGTACTAGTGTATAAAGGTATATTTCTATGTAGCAGTACAATATGCCTGTAAAGAAGAAGAATAACATTTAGCTCTATAGATATATAAAAAATCTCTTAGTCTTAGTAGTGCAGCCTGTGGCTCATGGCCCAAACTCCTGCCTGCTATGTAAGAGGCTGAGAATATGAATTATCTAAGCAGTGAGAGACAGTCGGAAAATGAAAATCTACATGGTGAGAAAGTGCTTGGGTCCCTGTGCAGCTGAGCCTAAAGCACATGTTATGTTTGCCAACATGCCAATGGAGTGCCTGCACTTGATTTGAACCATCATTTTATAGCAATAGACTCACTTTATTTATTTTTTAAAATTAGATTACAGGTAAGGCTAATAATCACTGGAGTTACTAGTAGTGTTGTGGTTTGGGAGGCAAAAAAAACACCAAAAACAGTAACGATACAGTAAATGCCCCAGGAAAATAATTTGCTGACACTTTGTAAACACATCCCAAGACAATGGTAAAATGACTTCTCAGAGGTCGGTGAGATACCAACACTTTTCCCCTGAAGAATCACCCAACTCCCAATACAATAACACCCAGACATACAATATGTCTTCTAACGTCTATAACGGGGGCCAGGACGTCATGCCAGATACATAGTATGAGAGATATCACCCAATAGACCCCATTGAGATCTGTTGGGTTCCATTCTACTGTGTGAGGGGGAGAATAGTGTGGCAGATCTAACATCACTTAAAATAACGTAGCAACAGAACTTTGGAAATCTGGCACAGGAACTCTCAAGAACAATGAGGAATGTTCTGGGGATGAGTCTTATGGAGAACATATACATACTTTTTCTGTTTGTATCTGTGATATTTTGTTGTGTTGTATCGTGGTGTACGTCTGTCATGTTTGTGACCCCCTTTCCTGAACTGTTCAACATCAAACCCACTGTCAGTGGATAAACCGCTGTGGGCCTTGTGCTTTGGTGTGTCGTGTGGTGTCTCATCTGAGTGACTACAGTTAATGGACTTTAAGTTGTATTCTTTTTTGTTTCTTTTGTGCCTGGTGCATTAGGCTGCCTTGACATCATAACAACAAGCAATGGTAGGTCTCCCCATCTTCTCTTATTAAACAAGATGTTCCTTGCATTTTTGTGTTTCGTTTTATATAATTTATATGAATATGTAATGAATGTACTAACATGTGACTAAATCAGACCATAGATCTAAAGAGTATGACTATATATGTCAAATAACACCGCTACATGTTCATCAGATTTTTTGTTATATAGATATATACCATACATATACACTGGTAGGTTGCTGGTCAATATCTTGTAATTATTATGCATATTTGAAGGATGTTAAAGGGTTATTTTCATAATTAACAAGTTATGCCTTATCCACTGGATAGGAGATAACTGGCCCATCGCTGGGCGTCTGACTGTTGCCACCAAAAGTGACTCCAAAAATGGAACTATATAAACTGGGAAACTTGGCTCTGTAGCCCCTTCCTGAATGGAGAGTGGATGTACATTCTCTACTTCAGCTCTATTCTTTGTCTATTTGACTGATACAAAAAGAAGAGTACAATGCTCCTCCTCTACTTCTGGCAGTCCCATAGACAGTAAGTGGAGCGGAGGATTAAGCATGCGCACCTCTGCTCCATTTAAGATGGGGCTGAAGATCCTGGTGATTGCTGATGATCCCGACAGTCAGACCCCAGTGATCAGTAGGGCACCTAACCATCAAGACCTTTGATTATTTTACATTATGATGTTTTTCTACAAAACATATTCATTGTGCTAAGAATCAATAAGAATACAAATAATGATTTTGTTCATTTTGTTTTAAAGTGTAACGGTATTTTCTAAAACTTCTTGACAAGACTTCCTGACTTGTCGAAAGTTTTGGTGGGGTCCAGATGCTGAAGACACTATTAATCAGTTTAATTGCCGCTGCCCTTTGACACTGAAGATGTGTTGACACTTAGTGGAACATTTCTGTGTCTTGTTTTTAGCAATTAGTGAGGACTAATGATGAGCGAGTATACTCGTTGCTCGGGTTTTCCCCTAGCACGCTCAGGTGGTCTCCGAGTATTTGTGAGTGCTCGGAGATTTAGTTTTCATCGCCACAGCTGAATGATTTACAGCTAATAGCCAGCTTGATTACATCTGGGGATTCCCTAGCAAACAGGCAACCCCCACATGTACTCAGGCTGGCTAGTAGCTGTAAATCATGCAGGTGAGTCAACAAAAACTAAATCTCCGAGCACTAACAAATACTCGAAAACTAGAGCAACGAGTATACTCGCTCATCACTAGTGAGGGCCTTAACCAGGTCAGGACGAGGGGTAGGCAGGGTTGGCACCTGCCTAGGGTACTGCCTCCTGCCTTACAGAGGGGGGCTTACTTAGAAAAAAAATTCCTGAATATCTGCGGTTGTCCGATATCTTTTTGCAGCTGCAGACATTCAGCACAGTGACAGCCGGGGCGCAGGAACGGAGGTGTGCGGTGTCAATTACTGATACCGCTCATCTCTCTCTCTGCCTGCGCCCCGGCCGTCACTCCCTCCCCTAACTCAATTGTATTCACATCTGTCAGATGTGAATACAATTGCTGTGCGCCACCCCAGACAAGAGCAGAGGATTTGTAATCTTCCCTGCTTCGTGGGGATCTCCAACAAGACCCAGGCCACTTCAGGTGCCTTGTTGGAGAAGGCGCATGCAGGGAATGTTGGATGGCGCGGTGCCGTGATGTCATCTCGCCATCCAGTGTCCATTGCTGCACTTCACAAAGGAGGAGACAGTGAATGGGAGCCTGGATTATGAGTATGAACTGTTCTTTTTTTTGTTGTTGTTATATCACTTTGCAGGGAGGCATAAAATGAAGGGCTGTACAGATGGGGGATAAAATGAGGGAAGGGGCTGTGCTGTCGGGGAAATAAAATGAGAGAGGGACTGTGCTGATGGGGGAAATAAAATGAGGGGCTGTGGAGATGGGGGAATTAAAATTAGGAAAGAGGCTGTGCTGATGGGGGATTAAAATGAGTTGCTGTGCAGATGGGAGGAATTAGCTGAGGCGCTGTCCTGATAGGAGGTAATAAACTGAGGAGCTATGCAGATGGGGGAAATAAAATGAGGGGTTGTGCAGATTGATAGCATAAAGTGAGGGACTGTGCCGAAGGGGGAGAATAAAATTAGGTGCTCTGCAGATGGAGTGAATAAAATGATGGGCTATGCAAAAGATATGCAAATAAGAAAGAATAACTGGATGGGTTGTGCAGATGGGGGAATAAGCTGAGGGTCTGTACAGTTGGGGTGAATAAACAGGGGATTTGCAGATGGGGGAATAAACTGAAGGGCTGTGCAGATGGGGAAATAAACTGATGGGCTGTTTACATGTGGGAATAAGCTGGGGGGCTGTGCAGAGGGGGCGTAAAATGAAGGGCTGTGCAGATGAGGGAATACAGTGAGTGGCTGTGTAGATGGGTGGTAATAAACAGAAGGGCTGTGCAGATGGAATAAACTGTGGGGCTGTGCAGAGGGGGGATAAAATGTGGGGCTGTGCAGAGGGGTAAAATGAGGGGCTCTGTAGTTTGGGGGAATAAACTGAGGGGCTATGCGTATGGGGGAATAAACTGAAGGGCATTGTAGGGGGGAATAAACAGAGGCTGTGCAGGGGGGGCATAAAATGAAGGGCTGTGCAGGGGAACATGAAATGAGAGGCAGTGCTGGGGGTGCATGAAATGAGGGACTGTGAATGGGGAAAGCAAAGTATATTTAATAACAACTCCCAGTATCTTCTTACCTTTGTTAAGGTCATATTGGGAGTTGTATGGTTGTAGATTCATGTAATACAAGTGTTTATGGGGCTGACTTGATATTACAATTGATTGTTGTACTAAGCTTGGTTCTTGTATTCATGTACTCTTGGTTATGGTCATGTGTTCATGTACTGTACATATGGTGGTTCTGGAGATGTATTCATGTACTGATAGAGGTTCTGTTGATGTATTAATTTATTGGTGCTGGTTCTGGTGATGTAGTAAAGTACTGATGGTGGGTCTGTTCATGTATTCATGTACTGATGGTGGATCTAGTGATGCATTCATGTACTAATGGTGGTTCTGGTTACTTATTCATGTACTGATGGTGGTTCTGGCAACGTATTCATGTACTGATGATTGTTCTGGTGAAATTCATGTACTGATGATGGTCCTGGTGATGTATTTATTAACTGATGATGTTTCTGGTGCCATATTCATGTACTATTGATGGGTCTTGTACTCTATAATTATGTACTGATTATGATTTGGCTTTGTTTTAATGTACTGATGATGGTTCTGATGACTATATCAACAGAATCATCGCCACAACATGAATATAGCACCAGAACAACCATCACCGTATGACCATGTCACCAGAATCGGAATACATCGCCAGAAACACCATCAGTTTTGTGCAAGCTGGATTTGTCGCACGATGGAAGCAAAAACCATCAAACATATCCCTTTATTTATAATTGGGGTCTGTTTATTTTCTATTAGGGTATATGCCAAATGCTGGACACTTTAATTGAAACCCAATGGACCCGATTATAGTTACGCTTTCTTAGTTTCCATAATTATACTTGGGTTCTACATTTAAAATATTGTGCGAATATTGTGTGTCAGGGATGCATACAGTGGGGAAAATAGTATTTAGTCAGCCACCAATTGTGCAAGTTCTCTCACTTAAAAAGATGATAGAAGACTGTAATTGACATCATAGGTAGACCACAACTATGAGAGTCAAAATGAGAAAACAAATCCAGAAAATCACCTTGTGTGATTTGGCAAGATTTATTTTGCAAATTATGATGGAAAATAAATATTTGGTCACCTAAAAACATGCAAGATTTCTGGCTCTCACAGACCTGTATATTCTTCTTTAAGAGGCTCTTCTGTCTTCCACTCATTGCCTGTAGTAATGGCACCTGTTTGAACTTGTTATCAGTATAAAAGACACCTATCCACAACCTCAAACAGTCACACTTCAAACTCAACTATGGTGAAGACCAAAGAGCTGTCGAAGGACACCAGAAACAAAATTGTAGCCCTGCACCAGGCTGGGAAGACTGAATCTGCAATAGGCAAGCAGCTTGGTGTGATGAAATCAACTGTGGGAGCAATAAAAAGAAAATGGAAGACATACAAGACCACTGATAATCTCTCTCGATCTGGAGCTCCATGCAAGATTTCATCCCGTGGGGTCAAAATGATCACAAGAACGGTGAGCAAAAATCCCAGAACCACATGGGGGGACCTAGTTAATGACTTGCATAAAGCTGGGACCACTGTAACAAAGGCTACCATCAGTAACACACTACACCGCCAAGGACTCAGATCCTGCAGTGCCAGACGTGTCCCACTGCTTAAGCCAGTACATGTCCGGGCCCAACTGAAGTTTGCTAGAGAGCATTTGGATTATCCAGAAGAGTATTGAGAGAATGTCATATCGTCTGATGAAACCAAAGTAGAACTGTTTGGTAGAAACAAAACTTGTCGTGTTTGGAGGAGACAGAATGCTGAGTTGCATCCAAAGAACACCATACCTACTGTGAAGCATGCAACATCATGCTTTGGGGCTGTTTCTCTGCAAAGGGACCAGGATGACTGATCCGTGTACATGAAAGAATGAATGGGGGCATGTATTGTGAGATTTTGAGTGCAAACCTCCTTCCATCAGCAAGGACATTGAAATGTGGATGGGTCTTTCAGCATGATAGTGATCCCAAGCACACCGCCAGGGCAACAAAGGAGTGGCATAGTAAGAAGCATATGAAGGCCCTGGAGTAGCCTAGCCAGTCTCCAAATCTCAACCCCATAGAAAACCTTTGGAGGGAGTTGAAAGTCTGTGTTGCCCAGCGACAGGCCCAAAACATCACTGCTGTAGAGGAGATCTGCATGGAGGAATGGGCCAACATACCACCAACAGTATGAGCCAACCTTGTGAAGACTTACAGAAAACGTTTAACCACTGTCATTGCCAACAAAGGAAATATAACAAAATATTGAGATGAACGTTTGTTAATGACCAAATACTTATTTTCCACCATATTTTGCAGAATAAATCTTGCCAAATCAGACAAGGAGATTTTCTGGATTTGTTTTTTCATTTTGACTCTCATAGTTGTGGTCTACCTATGATGTCAATTACAGGCCTCTCTCATCTTTTCAAGTGGGAGAACTTGCAGAATTGGTGGCTGATAGTGATGAGTGAATATTCTCGTTACTCAAGATTTCTCGAGCACGCTTGGGGGTCCTCTAAGTATTTTTTAGTGCTCGGAGATTGTTTTTCTTGCCGCAGCTGAATGATTTACATCTGTTAGCCAGCATAAGTCCATGTGGGGATTCCCTAGCAACCAGGCAACCCCCACATGTACTTATGCTGGCTAACAGATGTAAATCATTCAGCTGCGGCAAGAAAAATTAAATCTCTGAGCACTAAAAAATACTCGGAGAACCCCCGAGCATGCTCTAGAAATCTCGAGTAACGAGTATATTCGCTCATCACTAGTGGCTGACTAAATAATTTTTTCCCCGACTATATCGCTATTTTTTTCTTCTGTATCTAACGTTGAAATTGCACTCCATGGTAAGTCAGATCCCTACAGTATAAAACTTCTAATTCTCGTGGAAGTGGTCATAAGAGTTTGCTGCTTAACTCATTGCTGGGAAGGGGGATGTGCATTGGTGGTCCTAATACTTTTGTCTCTTAAGGCCCCGTCTCACTAAGCGATTTACCAACGATCACGACCAGCGATACTACCTGGCCGTGATCGTTGGTAAGTCGCTGTGTGGTCGCTGGGGAGCTGTCACACAGACCGCTCTCCCCAGCGACCAACGATCAGGGGAACGACTTCGGCATCGTTGAAACTGTCATCAACGATGCCGAAGTCCCCCTGCAGCGCCCGGTAACCAGGGTAAACATCGGGTTACTAAGCGCAGGGCCGCGCTTAGTAACCCGATGTTTACCCTGGTTACCAAAAAAAACAAACACTACATACTCGCCTTTCGGTGTCCAGGTCCCTTGCCGTCTGCTTCCTGCTCTGACTGAGCCGCCGTACACTGAGAGCGCAGCGGTGACGTCACTGCTGTGCTCTCACTTCTCACTGTACGGCCGGCAGTCAGTGAGAGCAGGAAGCAGACGGCAAGGGACCTGACGGACATCAGAAGGCGAGTATGTAGTGTTTGTTTTTTTTTACATTTACGCTGGTAACCAGGGTAAACATCGGGTTACTAAGCGCGGCCCTGCGCTTAGTAACCCGATGTTTACCCTGGTTACCAGTGAAGACATCGCTGGATCGGTGTCACACACACCGATTCAGCAATGTCAGCGGGGCCTCAACGACCAAAAAAAGGTCCAGGCCATTCCGACACGACCAGCGATCTCGCAACAGGGGCCTGATCGCTGGTACGTGTCACACATAGCGAGATCGCTATGGAGGTCGCTGTTGCGTCACAAAACTTGTGACTCAGCAGCGATCTCGCTAGCGATCTCGCTATGTGAGACGGGGCCTTTAGACATTCCTTTGGGGCGGGAGGGGCGCCAGTGGCTTCATCTTCCCAGGGCACCAGTTTCTTTGGTCTGACATGCACTGTGAGCTGTGAGGGTATGTGCACACGTTGCGGATTCCATTGCGGATTTTCCGTGCAGATTCTGAAAAATCCCTGCGGATTTACCGCGGATTTTGTGCGGAATTCGCCTCAGTTTTTACACCTGCAGATTCCTATAAAGGAATAGGTGTAAAACTCTGCGGAATCCACCCAAAGAATTGACATGTTGCAGAAAATAAACCGCAGCATGTGCACTGCGGATTTGGTTTTCCATAGGTTTACATGGTACTGTACAATGCAGCCAAATCCGCAACATGTGCACATACACAAATTCTCACAGAGTGTACACTACGTGCTGTCATGCAGTTGACGGCGCCAAATGCAAATCACATACTTGCGGTCACACGCCGACCAGAGTGTTCAGCTTCACTCAATACAAGTGAGCTGAAGGAGTCTGGACATGTCTAGTCAAAATGTGGATGGAATTATGCAAATTGCATGCTTGCGGTCACATGGATGCCCGCTCCCAGCGGCAGCACCAGAGAATCCTGACAGGGTGCACTGTGCACGCCATGAGTATTCCAAAGTCTGCAGTCACACAGAGTAACTGCAGACTTGAGCCCCAAGCTTGGACAACCCCTTTAAGCTATGCTCACATAGCATTTGACCCTATAATCCATTGCTCTTTTAATACTCACTACAGTGGCATGTAAAAGTTTGGGTACCCCTATTCAAAATTACTGTTATTGTGAACAGTTAATGAATATGAAGATGAAATGATCTCTAAAAGGCCTAAAGTTAAAGATGACATATTTCCTTTGTATTTTAGGCAAAAAAACGTATATATATTTTCATCCTTTACATTTTAAAAATTACAAAAAGGAAAATGTGCTGCTGCCAAAGTTTGGGCACCCTGCATGGTTTGAACCTAGTTGCACCCACTTTTGAAAGTATCACAGCTTGTAAACGCTTTTTGTAGCCAGACGAGTCTTTCAATTTTTGTTTGAGGGATTTTTATTCATACTTCCTTGGAAAATTCTTCCAGTTCTGAGAGACTCCTGAGTCATCTTGCATGCACTGCTTTTTGAGGTCTAGCCACAGATTTTCAATGATGTTCAGAACAGGGGACTGTGAGGGCCATTGTAAAACCTTCAGCTTGTGCCTTTTGAGGTCGTCTATTGTGGATTTTGCCAAGTGTTTAGGATCATTATTCATTTGTAGAAGCCATACTCATGCTTTTTTTTTTACAGATGATGCTATGTTTGCATCAAGAATTTGTTAAAGTTTCATTGAATCAATTTTCTCCTCTACCTGTGAAATGTTCCCCGTGCCATTGTCTGCAACACAACCCCAAAGTCTGATTGATTCACCTCCATGCTTAAAGGGAACCTGTCACCCCCAGGGCATTTTTAAGTAAAAGAGCCTCCTTGTGCAGCACTAAGGCTGCATTCTGTGAAGGTGGCTCTTATATTTGTGCTCCCTAATAACGCTGAAATATTAAGTTTTATAAATTTCGCGCCATACCTGTATTCTGTCCGGGGGGCATGTCTTTTCCCCTGGACTCAACTGCCTCCAAGCCATCAATCATTAATAAGAATAGCAAATTATGCAATTCTCTTTTTTTACAGCTGAGTATTAATTGAACATGTAGATATATGGCCATGTAGTGCCTAAAATTACTTAGACCTTTGGGGCATACAGACAGTTATTATTAAAGAAAATGACCTATTTTTTAAATTACGTTTTCTGTTCCATCTATTTTTTTAAAATGTAGGTATGTTATTTTTTTTTTCAGAACACGATCTACTATAATAAAAAAAAAAAAAATGAGAAATCTAGCAATTTTCAGACTGGCCACTGAGGCTGTTCTAGACTCAAACTTCCTGTCATTTCAGGAACAGTTTTCAGCAAGCTCCTTATCAGCAGAGGCAGAATTAGAATGGCATGTAACACCACAATACACAGCTGATAACACAGGATTCCGCCAATCACATTAGATGATGTCACAGCTCACCTCTACCCCGTTGTTTCTCAATGATCTTTGCACACGCTCATTAAATGCTTTAATGCAAAAGATATGGTCTGAGTCAGTCTGTTCCTGCTAATGTAAATGTGGATTTCCTTAAAGGGAACCTGTCACCAGAAAAGAATTAGGCCGGCGTCACATTAGCGAGTTTTACGGACGTATGAGCGCAGAAAATACGTCCAGAAAATACGCATTGCATACAGCCCAATGATTCTCTATGGGGTAGCTCCTATCTGCCGTATATTACGCATCCGTAATATACGGTATGTTACGGGCGTAGAAAATTGCAGCATGCTGCGTTTGTCAGCGTATTGCGCAAAAAATCCACCAATTAAAGTCTATGGGGGCGAGAAAATTACGGATTACACACGGACCAGCAGTGTGACTTGCGAGAAATACGCACCGGTGTTCTATAGAAAAGCCGGCAATTCAGTGCGGTGTACAGTAAAATCACACTGACAGAATAGAATAGGTAGAATAAATGTCTACACATAGAATAGGTATATATATATATATATATATATATATATACGGTATATGTCAGTGAGACACATATATACAGTGGGGCAAAAAAGTATTTAGTCAGTCAGCAATAGTGCAAGTTCCACCACTTAAAAAGATGAGAGGCGTCTGTAATTTACATCATAGGTAGACCTCAACTATGGGAGACAAACTGAGAAAAAAAAATCCAGAAAATCACATTGTCTGTTTTTTAACATTTTATTTGCATATTATGGTGGAAAATAAGTATTTGGTCAGAAACAAAATTTCATCTCAATACTTTGTAATATATCCTTTGTTGGCAATGACAGAGGTCAAACTTTTCTGTAAGTCTTCACAAGGTTGCCACACACTGTTGTTGGTATGTTGGCCCATTCCTCCATGCAGATCTCCTCTAGAGCAGTGATGTTTTTGGCTTTTCACTTGGCAACACGGACTTTCAACTCCCTCCAAAGGTTTTCTATAGGGTTGAGATCTGGAGACTGGCTAGGCCACTCCAGGACCTTGAAATGCTTCTTACGAAGCCACTCCTTCGTTGCCCTGGCGGTGTGCTTTGGATCATTGTCATGTTGAAAGACCCAGCCTGAGCCTCGACAATCTCAGCCTCAACCTCGGTAGTGAGAGCCGAAAACACAACACCCTTTTGGAGGATGGGTACTGGATCCTCCCGAGGTTCTCCCCCCGGAAAACACCTGGACAGAGCATCCGCCTTAGTGTTTTTAGACCCTGGTCTGTAAGTGACCACAAAATTGAACCGCGTGAAAAACAATGCCCAGCGAGCCTGCCTGGGGGACAGACGCTTGGCTGACTCCAAATACAGCAGATTCTTATGATCGGTAATAACAGTTACCTGATGGACCGACCCCTCCAAGAAGTGTCGCCATTCCTCAAAGGCCAACTTAATTGCCAACAACTCCCTGTTGCCGATATCGTAGTTATGTTCGGCGGATGACAGTTTCTTGGAGAAATAGGCGCACGGACGTAAACCACTCAAAGATGAGCCTTGAGATAGTACCGCCCCCACACCAACCTCAGACGCATCGACTTCCACAACAAATGGTTTAGATACGTCTGGCTGCACAAGAATGGGGGCTGAAACAAAACTGTTCTTAAGAAATTCAAATGCGCGCACAGCAGCCTCAGGCCAAACGGAGAAATTGGTACCCTTTTTAGTCATATCAGTTAGCGGTTTAGCAATGATGGAAAAATCCTTGATAAATTTCCTATAGTAGTTAGAAAATCCAAGGAACCGCTGAAGTGCTTTCAGGTTATCAGGACGTTCCCATTGCAGCACCGCTTGCACCTTAGCGGCGTCCATTTTAAACCCAGAAGCAGACACAATATAACCCAAGAAAGGCAACTCTTGAACAGAAAATACACATTTCTCAAGTGTAGCATACAGTTTATTCTCTCTGAGAAGCTGTAACACCTGCCTGACATGATCTAAATGAGCCTCACGGTCGCAAAAATATATGAGAATGTCATCTAGGTACACGATAACGAATTTCCCCAAAACATGCGAGAACACATCATTGATGAAATGTTGGAACACTGCAGGTGCGTTAGTCAACCCAAACGGCATCACCAAATTTTCAAAATGACCCTCAGGGGTATTAAAAGCCGTCTTCCACTCATCACCTTGACGGACTCTTATGAGGTTGTACGCCCCCCTGAGGTCAAGCTTGGTAAACCACTTAGCACCTGCCACCTGGTTGAACAAATCTGGTATCAAAGGCATAGGGTATGGATCACGAACCGTAATCTGGTTCAACTCCCTGAAATCCAAACACGGGCGTAATCCGCCATCTTTCTTCTTCACAAAGAAGAACCCTGCTGCCACCGGCGAGGATGACGGCCTGATGTGCCCTTTGCTCAAGCTTTCCGCAATGTAATCTTTCAACGCTTGTCTCTCCGGACCGGAGATGTTAAACATCCTTGCTTTAGGTAATTTGGCCCCTGGTTTAAACCTGATAGAACAGTCATAAGGACGATGTGGCGGCAACTCTGAACAACCCTTCTCAGAGAACACATCCACAAAATCCAGAAGTGACTCCAGTCAATTACCGGGTTGTGCATAGACAACCAAGGAAAACCCAAAACCACCTGAGCAGGAAGATTCCTGAGCACCTTACATGTAACCCGCTCAGAATGTAGAACTCCAATGTGGAGTTTCACCTCAGCCACAAATTCAGTAATCTCCCCCTGAGAGAGAGGAGCAGCATTGATGGTGACCACGCGGATAGGATGAGACAGTTTTTCAATCCTAAAACCTGCTGTGCGCGCAAACCCCTCATCAATGAGATTTGTGGCTGAACCACTATCCACAAAAACAGTAATTGGCAGCTCACTGCCAGCAACAAAAACCTTAGCAGGGAGCATGCACTGAGAAACCACCATGGAGGATATGCATAAGCTCAGACTGGTCTCCTCCACACCCTCTGAGCTCAGAAGTTTTCCGCCGTTGCATTTTTCTTAGGCAGCAGAGGACAGATGTTAATAAAATGACCAGTTTTACCACAGTAAAAACAGGCTCCCTGCTTCCTGAGCTCAGGGGCTCGATGCTTGACATGTGACACTCCTGCGATTTGCATAGGCTCCGTGGGCTCATCTGCAGCAACCTCACGTGAACCTAAACCCTCTCCCATAGGCGGTGTCTCATGCTCCCCCTGACGCAAACGGCGATCAATGCGGACAACCAGACTCATAGTGGAATCTAGAGAAGTAGGAGTCTCGTACATCAGAAGGGCTTTTTTAACCCTTCCAGAAATCCCGTGTATAAACTGACTCCGCAATGCTGCATCATTCCATTGGGTATCGATCGCCCAGCGACGAAATTCAGAACAGTAATCCTCTGCAACTCGCTCCCCCTGGCGAATAGAGCGTATCTTAGATTCTGCCAGAGCCATTCTGTCAGGTTCATCGTAGATTTTCCCAAGAGAAGAAAAAAAACTCTCCACAGAGACAAATGCCGCAGAATCAGATGGCAAAGAAAACGCCCATGCTTGGGGATCCCCGCTTAACAATGACAACACCAGGCCCACACGCTGAGCCTCATTACCCGAAGATATCGGGCGCATACGGAAATATAGTTTGCAAGCTTCACGAAAAGAAACAAATTTACTGCGTTCCCCAGCAAATTTTTCAGGCAACGGAAATTTAGGCTCAGTAACTCTTCCTGTCGCTCCAGCTTGCACATTGGACACTGCTCGTCCCTGTTGCGGCACTGCCCCCCTCAACTCAGTGACCTGTAGGGACAGCGCCTCCAACTGGCGGGTTATGGAAGTCATGGGATCCATGACAAAAAAAAAAAAAAAAGAAACCCCTTTTTTTTTTTTTTTTTTTCTTTGTTGTTGGGCCGATTATAATGTCAGGGAGAGACTTGGTGAGCGAGAGCTAATAACCCGGGCTCCTGCAATTTCCCTAAGACTAGGCAAATCCTGATTGACCCTCTACCTGAAGTTTACACTGATGGTGTGCATGTTCAGGCCTCGAACCTCACCCTAACTCCTGAGCTCAGCCCTAGGCTGAAACCTCCACCCACCACCCAGTGAAGAGGTAATACTTAAATACCCACAGTTAGCACAGACAAGGATAAAGGAAAATATACACCACGCCGCAGACACTCAGGAATACACTATAAATGTGCAGGGCAAAATAAACACAAATATAGGAAGGAGTAAATAAGACGAAGGAATATACACCACCAGCAACGAATCTCCAACCACCAGCTCTCCACTCCAGACCAAGATAAAAACGTAAGACAGAAGCTATAATCGGCGACGCCCAATGATCAGGAGAACTATTTAAAGGCCATGGAAATGGCCCAGCTTCCAATCTGAGGATCAGGTAAATTAACCCCGGAACAGCTAGACAAAATCTAGCAGACGCCAATGAGTAAATAGTGGTCAAAAGCGGAATTACCGCTGTCTGTCGGACGACCTGGTCTGAACAGCGTCCGACATGACACCACCTGAAGACCCTTGTCACCTGAAATAAAGTTAAAAAAACAAACAACAATATTCCATACCTTCCGTCGTTCAGTCTTGTCCAACGCTGTAAATCCATCTGAAGGGGTTAAATGATTTTACACCCAGGAGCTCTGCTAATGCAGCTGTGCTCCTGTCTGTAAAACTTGGTGAATGAATGGAATGCAGGGGAATGTACTGTAGTTACCTCGAGTCGCGGTGATGCGCCCCCTGCTGGATGAACTCATATGAACTCGAACGTGGGAAAATATTCTGAAAAGTTCCCAGGCTGGTCCTATAACCATGGTCCCTCTCTAGGCTATTAATATCTGCCCTCAGTCACTGGCTTTCCCACTCTGGCGGAGAAAATTGCGCGGGAGCCCACGCCAATTTTTAACCCTTTAATTTAATAGCTAGAGCCCCCAAATTTTACACAGAGACACTTCTTACATTAGTAAAGAGGAATATGTAATAAAAGAAGGGATATGAGATGGTTTACTGTGTGTAATCCATGTCTCATATCCTGTCGGGTTTGTGAAGGAGAGAGGAAAAGCCGGCAATTGAATTACCGGCTTTTCTGCTATCTAGCGCTGAATTAAATATAAATATATATATATGTGTCTCACTGACATATTCTGTATATATATATATATATAACTATTCTATGTGTAGACATTTATTCTACCTATTCTATTCTATTCTGTCAGTGTGATTTTACTGTACACCGCACTGAATTGCTGGCTTTTCTATAGAACACCGCTGCGTATTTCTCACAAGTCACACGCATGGTCCGTGTGTAATCCGTAATTTTCTCGCCCCCATGGACTTTCATTGCTGAATTAAATATATATATATATATATATATATATATATATATATATATATATATATATATACACTCACCGGCCACTTTATTAGGTACACCATGCTAGTAACGGGTTGGACCCCCTTTTGCCTTCAGAACTGCCTCAATTCTTCGTGGCATAGATTCAACAAGGTGCTGGAAGCATTCCTCAGAGATTTTGGTCCATATTGACATGATGGCATCACACAGTTGCCGCAGATTTGTCGGCTGCACATCCCAAAGATGCTCCATACAAGGCAGGATGGATCCATGCTTTCATGTTGTTTACGCCAAATTCTGACCTACCATCCGAATGTCGCAGCAGAAATCGAGACTCATCAGACCAAGCAACGTTTTTCCAATCTTCTACTGTCCAATTTCGATGAGCTTGTACAAATTGTAGCCTCAGTTTCCTGTTCTTAGCTGAAAGGAGTGGTACCCGGTGTGGTCTTCTGCTGCTGTAGCCCATCTGCCTCAAAGTTCGACGCACTGTGCGTTCAGAGATGCTCTTAGGCCTACCTTGGTTGTAACGGGTGGCGATTTGAGTCACTGTTGCCTTTCTATCAGCTCGAACCAGTCTGCCCATTCTCCTCTGACCTCTGGCATCAACAAGGCATTTCCGCCCACAGAACTGCCGCTCACTGGATTTTTTTTCTTTTTCGGACCATTCTCTGTAAACCCTAGAGATGGTTGTGCGTGAAAATCCCAGTAGATCAGCAGTTTCTGAAATACTCAGACCAGCCCTTCTGGCACCAACAACCATGCCACGTTCAAAGGCACTCAAATCACCTTTCTTCCCCATACTGATGCTCGGTTTGAACTGCAGGAGATTGTCTTGACCATGTCTACATGCCTAAATGCACTGAGTTGCCGCCATGTGATTGGCTGATTAGAAATTAAGTGTTAACAAGAAGTTGGACAGGTGTACCTAATAAAGTGGCCGGTGAGTGTATATATATTAGAAAAAAATTGAAACAGCACTACTTCTTTACTTATCTTCGGGTGCAGAGCCCAGACAACCCGTCCTCGGTTGTTTCCACTTCATATAAATCACAAAAACAGGCAGCACTCCACGTTCTTAAGTTGATATGCAGGTGTTTATTGTGCCCACATCTCCATGCAAGCCAAGGGCTTGAGAAAGGCTCAGTCAGAGCCGAAACGTTGCATGGAGATGTGGGCACAACAAACACCTGCATATCAACTTAAGAACGTGGAGTGCTGCCTGTTTTTGTGATATATATATATGTATATATATATATATATATATATATATATATATACTGTATATATGTTTTTACGAATACTTGAGCCGATGGATCCATAATATGTCCATTTTGCAAGCCTGCGAGAAAAAATTGCCGTACGGAAGCCATACGGAAGCCATACGGATGACACACAGATAAATTTGTGCGTAAAAATTGCATCCTCGCATTGAATACAGAACAGTGTTTTGGGACAATTACTGCGTATTACGGCCGTAAAAAACGGACCGTATTTTCATACACCTAGTGTGACGCCGGCCTTCACCTGTAGATATTGGGTTAATCTGCAGGTTAATAGCATTACTAACCTTCCCGGCGTCTGCACTTAGCCGAATGCTGCAGGGAAAAAAGGAACTTTATTTGGTCTGCATACCTGTAGTGACCTATTATGGATAATGCTGAGAATGATCAGTGTCTGGCTCTTTTAGCCTATGTGGATGGTTATTTCCTAAGAATATTTGTTTGGATGTATTAAAATGAAATCTATTGTTGAGTGCATTTGAGTTACCTAACTTGAAAAACAACATTGTTTATATGTATATAATATATGGTCCAGATATCTATGCATTTATTGGATCTAATCCATTCTTTGAATATGGTCCAGGTGCACATACTTATTTGATGCACTCAAATAGATTAATGTTTGGGACATATATGCACTTCAGGAATTTATCTGAAAGAACTTAATGCTGAAAGACATTGAAGTTTGGTGTATACAGTGGGTACGGAAAGTATTCAGACCCCTTTAAGTACAGAGATATCCTGCATGAAAACATCTTCCAGAGTGCTCTGGACCTCAGACTTGGCCGAAGGTTCACCTTCCAACAATGACCCTAAAATAACAAAGGAGTGGCTTCAGAACAACTCTGTGACCAATCTTGACTGGCCCAGCGAGAGCCCTGACCTAAACCCAATAGAGCATCTCTGGAGAGACCAGAAAATGGCTGACCACCAACGTTCACCATCCAACCTGACGGAACTGGAGAGGATCTACAAGGAAGAATGGCCGAGGATCCCCATATCCAGGTGTGAAAAAGTTATTGCATCATTCCCAAGAAGACTCATGGCTGTACCAGCTCAAAAGGTGCTTCTACTCAATACTGAGCAAAGGGTCTGAATACTTATGACAATGAGATACAGTGCCTACAAGTAGTATTCAACCCCCTGCAGATTTAGCAGGTTTACACATTTGGAATTAACTTGGCATTGTGACATTTGGACTGTAGATCAGCCTGGAAGTGTGAAATGCACTGCAGCAAAAAAGAATGTTATTTCTTTGTTTATTTTTTTTTTAAATTGTGAAAAGTCTTTTCAGAGGGTCATTTATTATTCAACCCCTCAACCCACCAGAATTCTGTTTGGTTCCCCTAAAGTATTAAGAAGTAGTTCAGGCACAAAGAACAATGAGCTTCACATGTTTGGATTAATTATCTCTTTTTCCAGCCTTTTCTGACTATTTAAGACCCTCCCCAAACTTGTGAACAGCACTCATACATGGTCAACATGGGAAAGACAAAGGAGCATTCCAAGGCCATCAGAGACAAGATCGTGGAGGGTCACAAGGCTGGCAAGGGGTACAAAACCCTTTCCAAGGAGTTGGGCCTACCTGTCTCCACTGTTGGGAGCATCATCTGGAAGTGGAAGGCTTATGGAACTACTGTTAGCCTTCCTCGGCCTGGACAGCCTTTGAAAGTTTCCTCCTGTGCCGAGGCCAGGCTTGTCCGAAGAGTCAAGGCTAACCCAAGGACAACAAGGAAGGAGCTCCGGGAAGATCTCATGGCAGTGGGGACATTGGTTTCAGTCAATACCATAAGTAATGTACTCCACCGCAATGGTCTCTGTTCCAGACGAGCCCGTAAGGTACCTTTACTTTCAAAGCGTCATGTCAAGGCTCGTCTACAGTTTGCTCATGATCACTTGGAGGACTCTGAGACTGACTGGTTCAAGGTTCTCTGGTCTGATGAGACCAAGATCGAGATCTTTGGTGCCAACCACACACGTGACGTTTGGAGACTGGATGGCACTGCATACGACCCCAAAAATACCATCCCTACAGTCAAGCATGGTGGTGGCAGCATCATGCTGTGGGGCTGTTTCTCAGCCAAGGGGCCTGGCCATCTGGTCCGCATCCATGGGAAGATGGATAGCACGGCCTACCTGGAGATTTTGGCCAAGAACCTCCGCTCCTCCATCAAGGATCTTAAGATGGGTCGTCATTTCATCTTCCAACAAGACAACGACCCAAAGCACACAGCCAAGAAAACCAAGGCCTGGTTCAAGAGGCAAAAAATCAAGGTGTTGCAGTGGCCTAGTCAGTCTCCTGACCTAAACCCAATTGAAAACTTGTGGAAGGAGCTCAAGATTAAAGTCCACATGAGACACCCAAAGAACCTAGATAACTTGGAGAAGATCTGCATGGAGGAGTGGGCCAAGATAACTCCAGAGACCTGTGCCGGCCTGATCAGGTCTTATAAAAGATGATTATTAGCTGTAATTGCAAACAAAGGTTATTCCACAAAATATTAAACCTAGGGGTTGAATAATAATTGACCCACACTTTTATGTTTAAAATTTATAAAAATTTAACTGAGCAACAAAACGTTTTGGTTTGTAAGATTTATGCATCTGTTAATAAATCCTGCTCTTGTTTGAAGTTTGAAGGCTCTAACTTATTTGCATCTTATTAAACCTGCTAAATCTGCAGGGGGTTGAATACTACTTTTAGGCACTGTGTTTCAGTTTTTCTTTTTCGGGCAGCACGGTGGCTCAGTGGTTAGCACTGCAGCCTTGCAGCGCTGGGGTCCTGGGTTCAAACCCCACAAAGGACAACATATGCAAAGTTTGTATGTTCTCTCCGTGCTTGCATGGGTTTCCTCTGGGTTCTCCGGTTTCCTCCCACATTCCAAAGACAGACTGATAGGGAATTTAGATTGGGAGACCCAACGGAGACAGCGATGATAATGTGTGCAAACTGTAAAGCGCTGCGGAATATGTCAAAGCTATATAGAAATAAAGATTTTTTTTTTTTAACAAATTTTCAAAAATTTCTACATTTCTGTTTTTTTTCAGACAAGATGGTGTGCAGAGTGTACATTAATGCGCCTTCAAATTGCCTCCTGCGCGTGCACAGTATGCTTTGCCCAACTGCGGGCAAAGCCGAAAAGCATTAGTGCGCATGCTCCGGAAGTACTACAGTATGTCCCTGAAGTCTTTCGCTGTGTTCCGGGACGTAGTTTACCGGTGCATGCGTACTAATGCTTTTCGGCTTTGCCCGTAGTTGGGCAAAGCATACTGTGCACGCGCAGGAGGCAATTTGAAGGCGCACACGAGGGACCGGTATGTGAACAACGCTATTCACAGAACGGAATGCGTAAGGCACGCCGATTTGGGGTGGGGAAAGGGGCCAGAACCAACGCCCATCGGACCAGACCGAGGATATTTCCATACAGCGCGGGAGCAATATAAAAGGTTCTTATGGGGGATTCATGGGGAGTCGGGGGGCTACACAAGTAGTTGGGGAATGTATAGCTCACACTCCATTAGATGATATTTTTAGTTGATAGGCAAAAAAACTGGTGACAGGTTCCCTTTAAAGGGATGTGAATAGTTTCCGCGTCCACTGTGTATATATATATATATATATATATATATATATATATATATATATATATATATATATATATATATATAATATATAAAGCTGCATGTGTGTGTGTATGTCCAGGATTGGCATCTGCACCGTCGCAGCTACAGCCACAAAATTTTGCACAGTCACACATCTGGACCCTGAGAGCCTCATAGGCTATGTTGTGAGTCGAAATTTTAAACCTGCGCGTTCCAATTCACCCAACAATTTTGACCCTATCTACATAATGGGGAAAAAGTGAAAGGAAAAGTGTTGGAGGCAAATTGACAGCTGCCAGATGTGAACAAGGGGGACTTAAAGAGTGAGAGCGATGGTGCCAAAGAGTATATACCGTACAGTTGCTAAGGTGGGGCCCCGATATGGGATACTCACCACACACGGGGATATGAACACACACACAAAATGCGCCACACACTACCACGTGCTTGAACACATATCACCCTCAGCACACATTTCACCACACATACACCAACCTCGCCACATAAAAGTCGAAACACAAAAGTCGCCGCTCAAAACTCGCCACACGCAAAACTCGCCACATGCAAAACTAGGCTCACGCAAAACTCGCCACACGTGCAAAACTCACCTCATGGAAAACTCGCCACACGCAAAACTTGCACACGTGGAAAAATTGCCACATGCACAAAAGTTGCAACACATGCAAAAGTTGCCTCACACAAAACTTGCACATACTCAAAACGCACCACACATAAAACTCGCCACGCGCAAAACTCGCCATGTGCAAAACTTGCTGCACACAACTTGCTACACTAACCTGTCACATGCAACTCGACACACAAAAAGTCGCTACATGCATGTCGCCACACAAAACTCATCTCACCAAAGTCGCTACATGCATGTCGCCACATGCAACTCAACACACACAACTTGACACATGAAACTCGCCCTAAAACACACACAAGTCTGGTATTATCCTTCAAACATAAAAATCTGATTAATAAGCAAACTACAAGAGCAACAAATGTACCATATAGGAAATCCGGCAGCTGTCAGTCACATGACCTGTCTATTATGTGTATGTGTGAGCTAATATATACTGCCAGGGGGGAGGGCTTCCTGTTGGCTGGGGATTTATCAGGCTGCCAATTTAGCTTACAAATACTGAGGTAAAAATACTGACCAAATAACGTGTGAACGAGGTCTAATACAGGAGGAGATGACATACAGGTACATACTATATACAGGGGAGATGACACACAGGTATATACTATATACAGGAGCAGATGACACACAGGTATATACTATATACAGGGGAGATGACACACGTATATACTATATACAGGAGGAGATGACACACAGGTATATACTATATACAGGGGAGATGACATACAGGTATATACTATATACAGGAGCAGATGACACACAGATATATACTATATACAGGAGCAGATGACACACAGGTATATACTATATACAGGAGCAGATGACACACAGGTATATACTATATACAGGAGCAGATGACACACAGGTATATACTATATACAGGGGAGATGACATACAGGTATATACTATATACAGGAGCAGATGACACACAGATATATACTATATACAGGGGAGATGACACACAGTTACATACTATATACAGGAGAAATGACACACAGGTATATACTATATACAGGAGCAGATGGCACACAGGTATATACTATATACAGGGGAGATGACACACACATATATACTATATACAGGAGGAGATGACACACTGGTATATACTATATACATATATACAGGGGAGATAACATACAGGTACATACTATATACAGGGGAGATGGCACACAGGTATATACTATATACAGGGGAGATGACACACAGATATATACTATATACAGGAGGAGATGACACACAGGTATATACTATATACAGGAGGAAATGACACACAGGTATATACTATATGCAGGGGAGATGACACACGTATATACTATATACAGGAGGAGATGACACACAGATATATACTATATACAGGAGCAGATGACACACAGGTATATACTATATACAGGAGGAGATGACATACAGGTACATACTATATACAGGAGGAGATGACACACAGGTATATACTGTATACAGAAGCAGATGACTTACAGGTATATACTATATACAGGAGGAGATGACACACGTATATACTATATACAGGAGATGACATACAGGTATATACTATATAAAAGAGGAGATGACACATAGGTATATAGAGGAGATGACATACAGCAGGTATATACTATATACAGGGGAGATGACATACAGGAGATGACATGCAGGTATATAGTATATACAGAAGAGATGACATACAGGTATATACTATATACAGGAGGAGATGACACATAGGTATATACAATATACAGGAGGAGATGACATACAGCAGGTATATACTATTTATAGGGGAGATGACATACAGGTGTATACTATGTACAGGAGATGACATACAGGTGTATACTATATATATAAGGGAGATGACAAACATGTATATACTGAGGGGAAAATGAGAGTTGTGAGGTGAAAATGAGGGGTGTGAGGTGAAAATGAAAAGGTGTCAGTGCAAAATGAGAGGAGTGAGGGAAAATAGTGGAGTGATCAGAAAATGACAGATGTGAGGTCGAAATGACACGTGTTAAGGGGGAATGAGAGGAGTGAGGGGGGAATGAGAGGAGTGAAGGGGAAAATGAGAGGTGTAAGGGAGAAAATGAGAGATGTGAGGGGGAAAATGAGAGGCGTGATGGGAAAATAAGAGAAGTGAGGTGTTATAACTAACCACAGATATTTACTATGCCCAGGCAACGCCGGGCTCTTCAGCTAGTGTATATATATATATATATATATATATATATATATATATATATATATATATACAGTACAGACCAAAAGTTTGGACACACCTTCTCATTTAAAGATTTTTCTGTGTTTTCATGATTCATGACTAGGAAAATTGTACATTCACACTGAAGGCATCGAAACTATGAATTAACACATGTGGAATTATATACTGAACAAAAAAGTGTGAAACAACTGAAATTATGTCTTATATTCTAGGTTCTTCAAAGTAGCCACCTTTTGCTTTGATGACTGCTTTGCACAATCTTAGCATTCTCTTGATGAGGTTCAAGAGGTAGTCTGTTATGATCCTTAGTGGTTGAGGATCACAAATTACTCCAGCTAAGTAACAAACATAGGACAAGCTCTAGGGAGGTGGCAAACTGGACTGACCACAAATCTGAACCTATCCAAACACACTAGAAGTAGCCGGTGGATGTGCCTAAAAATCCTAGACGTCTCGAGCCAGCCTGAGGAACTAACTACCCCTAGAGAGAAAGAAAAGACCTCTCTTGCCTCCAGAGAAATAATCCCCAAAGATATAGAAGCCCCCAACAGATAATAACGGTGAGGTAAGAGGAAGGCACATACACAGGGGTGAAAGCAGATTCAGCAAATGAGGCCCACTAATACTAGATAGCAGAAAATAGAAAAGGGAATCTATGCGGTCAGTAAAAAACCCTTACAAAATATCCACTCTGAGATTTCAAGAACCCCCACACCAACTAACGGTGTGGGGGGAGAACCTCAGTCCCCTAGAGCAACCAGCAAGCGAGGAAATCACATTTTAGCGAGCTGGACTAAAAACATAATGAACACTGATAATCAAAAAATGATCAAACAAAAACTTAGCTTGTCTTGGAGAGACTGGGAGCAAGGTAGACACAAGGAATCTGAAGAGCACTGAATACATTGATAGCAGGCAAGGAACTGAGTCTCCAGGTGAGCTAAATAGGAAACCAACCAAGGATAATGAACCAGCTGATGCAGCCAACCTGCAGAAAGACAACACTACACAGTACCGCTTGTGACCACTAGAGGGAGCCCAAAAATAGAATTCACAACAGTACCCCCCCCCCTTGAGGAGGGGTCACCGAACCCTCATCAAGACCCCCAGGGCGATCAGGATGAGCCGAACCAAATCGGCCGCATGAACATCAGAGGCGACAACCCAGGAATTATCCTCCTGACCATAGCCCTTCCACTTAACCAAATACTGAAGCCTCCGTCTAGAGATACGAGAATCCAAAATCTTCTCCACCACGTACTCCAATTCGCCCTCGACCAGCACCGGAGCAGGAGGCTCAACAGAAGGAACCACAGGTACCACATACCTCCGCAACAAAGACCTATGGAACACATTATGAATGGCAAACGATGCTGGGAGATCCAAACGAAAAGACACCGGGTTAAGGATTTCCAAGATCTTATAAGGACCGATGAAGCGTGGCTTGAATTTAGGAGAGGAGACCTTCATAGGAACAAACCGAGAAGACAGCCACACCAAATCCCCAACACGAAGTCGGGGACCCACACCGCGGCGGCGGTTGGCAAAGCGCTGAGCCTTCTCCTGTGACAACCTCAAATTTTCCACCACATGGTTCCAAATCTGCTGCAACCTATCCACCACAGAATCCACCCCAGGACAGTCAGAAGACTCAACCTGACCCGAGGAAAAACGAGGATGGAAACCAGAATTGCAGAAAAAAAGGTGAAACCAAAGTAGCAGAACTAGCCCGATTATTAAGGGCAAACTCGGCCAAAGGCAAAAAAGTCACCCAATCATCCTGATCAGCAGAAACAAAACATCTCAAATAAGTTTCCAACGTCTGATTAGTTCGTTCGGTTTGGCCATTAGTCTGAGGATGGAAGGCCGACGAAAAAGACAAATCAATGCCCATCTTAGCACAAAAAGTCCGCCAAAACCTGGACACAAACTGGGATCCTCTATCAGACACAATATTTTCAGGAATGCCGTGCAAGCGAACCACATTCTGAAAAAATAGAGGAACCAAATCGGAGGAAGAAGGCAACTTAGGCAAGGGCACCAAATGGACCATCTTGGAAAAACGATCACACACCACCCAGATGACAGACATTTTCTGAGATACTGGAAGATCCGAAATAAAATCCATGGAAATGTGTGTCCAAGGCCTTTTTGGAACAGGCAAAGGCAAAAGCAAACCGCTGGCACGAGAACAGCAAGGCTTAGCCCGAGCACAAATCCCACAAGACTGCACAAAGGAACGCACATCCCGCGACAAGGAAGGCCACCAGAAGGACCTAGCCACCAAATCTCTGGTACCAAAAATCCCAGGATGACCCGCCAACACCGAAGAATGAACCTCGGAAATAACTCTGCTGGTCCATCTATCCGGGACAAACAGTCTCTCTGGTGGACAACGGTCAGGTCTATCCGCCTGAAATTTCTGCAGCACTCGTCGCAAATCTGGGGAAATGGCAGACAAAATTACTCCCTCTCTGAGAATACCAGCCGGCTCAGAAACTCCCGGAGAGTCAGGCACAAAACTCCTAGAAAGTGCATCAGCTTTCACGTTCTTCAGACCAGGCAGGTACGAGACCACGAAGTTGAAACGGGAGAAAAACAACGACCAACGAGCCTGTCTAGGATTCAGGCGTTTGGCAGATTCAAGGTAAATCAGATTTTTGTGATCAGTCAAGACCACCACACGATGTTTAGCTCCTTCGAGCCAATGTCGCCACTCCTCAAATGCCCACTTCATAGCCAACAATTCCCGATTACCAACATCATAATTCCGAATTCCGCTCGGCAGGCGAAAACTTTCTTGAAAAAAAAGCACATGGCTTCATCACAGAGCCATCAGAGCTTCTCTGCGACAAAACAGCCCCTGCTCCAATCTCAGAAGCATCAACCTCGACCTGGAAGGGGAGAGAGACATCTGGCTGACATAAGACTGGAGCTGAAGAAAACCGGTGCTTCAGCTCCCGAAAGGCCTCCACGGCCGCAGGAGACCAATTAGTCACATCAGAACCCTTCTTGGTCAAATCCGTCAAAGGTTTAACCACGCTAGAAAAATTAGCGATGAAACGACGGTAAAAATTAGCAAACCCCAAGAACTTCTGAAGACTCTTAACAGACGTGGGCTGAGTCCAGTCATGAATAGCCTAGACCTTGACTGGGTCCATCTCCACAGTAGAAGGAGAAAAAATAAAACCCAAAAAGGAGACCTTCTGTACTCCGAAGAGGCATTTTGAGCCCTTCACAAATAAAGCATTAGCACGCAGGACCTGAAACACCATCCTGACCTGCTTCACATGGGACTCCCAATCATCAGAAAAGACCAAAATGTCATCCAAATAAACAATCATAAATTTATCCAGATATTCTCGGAAGATGTCATGCATGAAAGACTGAAACACAGAAGGAGCATTAGAGAGTCCAAAAGGCATCACTAAGTACTCAAAATGGCCTTCGGGCGTATTAAATGCTGTTTTCCATTCATCTCTCTGCTTAATGCGCACAAGGTTATACGCACCACGGAGATCTATCTTGGTGAGCCAACTGGCACCCTTAATCCGAGCAAACAAATCAGACAATAGTGGCAAAGGATACTGAAATTTGACTGTAATTTTATTCAGAAGACGATAATCTATACAAGGTCTCAAAGAACCGTCCTTCTTGGCCACAAAAAAAAATCCTGCACCAAGAGGGGAAGAGGATGGGCGAATATGTCCCTTCTCCAAAGACTCCTTTATATAACTCCGCATCGCGGCATGCTCTGGTATAGACAAATTAAAAAGTCGTCCCTTAGAGAATTTACTACCAGGAATTAAATTTATAGCACAGTCACAATCCCTATGAGGGGGCAGGGCACTGGACCTGGGCTCATCAAATACATCCTGGTAGTCAGACAAAAACTCAGGGACCTCAGAAGGAGTGGAAGAAGCAATAGACACCAACGGAGTATCGCCATGAATTCCCTGACAACCCCAACTTGATACAGACATAGCTTTCCAATCTAAAACTGGATTATGAGCTTGCAGCCATGGCAGACCCAAAACGACAACATCATGCAAATTATGCAGAACGAGAAAGCGAATAACCTCCTGATGTACGGGAGTCATGCACATGGTCATTTGCGTCCAATACTGAGGCTTATTCTCAGCCAATGGCGTAGCATCAATTCCCCTCAGAGGAATAGGAAATTCCAAAGGCTCCAGGACAAAACCACAGCGCCTGGCAAATGACAAATCCATCAGATTCAGGGCAGCACCCGAATCCACAAAAGCCATAACCGGGTAGGACAACAAAGAACAAATCAAAGTAACAGAAAAAAAATAAATTTAGTCTGTATAGTACCAATGGTGACAGGTTTAGCGATTTTTTTTTAAGCGTTTAGAGCATGCTGAGATAACATGAGTAGAATCACCACAGTAGAAGCACAACCCATTTTGACGTCTATGACTTTGTCGCTCAATTCTGGTCAGAGTTCGGTCACATTGCATAGACTCAGGTCTCTGTCCAGAAAATACCGCCAAAGGATGAGCAGATTTGCGCTCCCGCAAACGCCGATCAACCTGAATGGCTAAAGCCATAGAATCACTCAGACTTGTAGGGGTGGGAAACCCCACCATAACATTCTTAACGGCCTCAGAAAGACCTTCTCTGAAATTTGCAGCCAGGGCACACTCATTCCACTGAGTAAGCACCGATCATTTCCGAAATTTTTGACAATACACCTCTGCTTCATCCTGACCTTGAGAGATAGCCAGCAACGCTTTTTCTGCCTGATTCTCAAGATTAGGCTCCTCATAAAGCAGTCCAAGTGCCAGAAAAAATGCATCTACATTAAGCAAAGCAGGATCTCCTGGCGCCAGAGAGAAAGCCCAATCTTGAGGGTCGCCACGCAACAAGGAGATAACAATTTTAACTTGCTGAGCGGAATCACCAGAGGAACGAGGTATCAGAGATAGAAATAACTTACAATTATTCTTGAAATTTTGAAACCTAGATCTATCTCCAGAAAACAACTCAGGAATAGGTATCTTTGGTTCTGACATAGGGCTACGAATAACAAAATCCTGAATACTTTGCACCCGTGCAGTAAGATGATCCACACTAGAAGTCAGAGTCTGAACATTCATGTCTGCAGCTGAGCTCAAAACCACCCAGAGTTCAAGGAGATGAAAGAAGCTAAACAGACTGCAGCAAAGGAAAAGCGGGAGGAAAAAAAAAAAAATGTACTCAGGTCTTCTTTTTATCCCACTTCTGCGATGCATTAAACACTTTTTGGCCTGCTATACTGTTGTGATCCTTAGTGGTTGAGGATCACAAATTACTCCAGCTAAGTAACAAACATAGGACAAGCTCTAGGGAGGTGGCAAACTGGACTGACCGCAAATCTGAACCTATCCAAACACACTAGGAGTAGCCGGTGAACGTGCCTAAAAATCCTAGACGTCTCGAGCCAGCCTGAGGAACTAACTACCCCTAGAGAGAAAGAAAAGACCTCTCTTGCCTCCAGAGAAATAATCCCCAAAGATATAGAAGCCCCCAACAGATAATAACGGTGAGGTAAGAGGAAGGCACATACACAGGGGTGAAAGCAGATTCAGCAAATGAGGCCCACTAATACTAGATAGCAGAAAATAGAAAAGGGAATCTATGCGGTCAGTAAAAAACCCTTACAAAATATCCACTCTGAGATTTCAAGAACCCCCACACCAACTAACGGTGTGGGGGGAGAACCTCAGTCCCCTAGAGCAACCAGCAAGCGAGGAAATCACATTTTAGCGAGCTGGACTAAAAACATAATGAACACTGATAATCAAAAAATGATCAAACAAAAACTTAGCTTGTCTTGGAGAGACTGGGAGCAAGGTAGACACAAGGAATCTGAAGAGCACTGAATACATTGATAGCAGGCAAGGAACTGAGTCTCCAGGTGAGCTAAATAGGAAACCAACCAAGGATAACGAACCAGCTGATGCAGCCAACCTGCAGAAAGACAACACTACACAGTACCGCTTGTGACCACTAGAGGGAGCCCAAAAATAGAATTCACAACAGTAGTCACCGGGAATGGTTTTCACTTCACAGGTGTGCCCTGTCAGGTTTAATAAGTGGGATTTCTTGCCTTATAAATGGGGTTGGGACCATCAGTTGTGTTGTGCAGACGTCTGGTGGATACACAGCTGATAGTCGTACTGAATAGACTGTTAGAATTTGTATTATGGCAAGAAAAAAGCAGCTAAGTAAAGAAAAACGAGTGGCCATCATTACTTTAAGAAATGAAGGTCAGTCAGTCTGCAAAATTGGAAAAACTTTGAAAGTCTCCCCAAGTGCAGTGGCAAAAACCATCAAGCGCTACAAAGAAACTTGCTCACATGAGGACGGCCCCAGGAAAGGAAGACCAAGAGTCACCTCTGCTTCAGAGGATAAGTTTATCCAAGTCACCAGCCTCAGAAATCGCAGGTTAACAGCAGCTCAGATTAGAGACCAGGTCAATGCCACACGGAGTTCTAGCAGCAAACACATCTCTACAACAACTGTTAAAAGGAGACTTTGTGCAGCAGGCCTTCATGGTAAAATAGCTGCTAGGAAACCACTGCTAAGGACAGGCAACAAGCAGAAGAGACTTGTTTGGGCTAAAGAACACAAGAAATGGACATTAGACCAGTGGAAATCTGTGCTTTGGTCTGATGAGTCCAAATTTGAGATTTTTGGTTCCAACCACCGTGTCTTTGTGCGTCGCAGAAAAGGTGAATGGATGGACTCTACATGCCTGGTTCCCACCGTGAAGTATGGAGGAGGAGGTGTGATGGTGTGGGGGTGCTTTGCTGGTGACACTGTTGGGGATTTATTCAAAATTTAATGCATACTGAACTAGCATGGCTACCACAGCATCTTGCAGCGGCATGCTATTCCATACGGTTTGCGTTTAGTTGGACCATCATTTATTTTTCAACAGGACAATGACCCCAAACACACCTCCAGGTTGTGTAAGGGCTATTTGACCAAGAAGGAGAGTGATGGGGTGCTACGCCAGATGACCTGGCCTCCACAGTCACCAGACCTGAACCCAATCGAGATGGTTTGGGGTGAGCTGGACCGCAGAGTGATGGTAAAAGGGCCAACAAGTGCTAAGCATCTCTGGGAACTCCTTCAAGATTGTTGGAAGACCATTCCCGGTGACTACCTCTTGAAGCTCATCAAGAGAATGCCAAGAGTGTGCAAAGCAGTCATCAAAGCAAAAGGTGGCTACTTTGAAGAACCTAGAATATAAGACATATTTTCAGTTGTTTCACACTTTTTTTGAATTGGCGCAGCACACGAGAAATCTTTGAGATGGGAGTAGGAAGTTCAGACTATGGAGTATGTTATCCTTAGGTCATTAGTGTAACTGGGGGCACACTTAAGGTGGTAGACAGAGATGAAGATGTAGGAGGAGATGTAGGCTGGTGCTGAACTGTGGAGCGCTGTGTTGGTGAGAATCATAAGTTTATATTGAATTCTGTAGTGGATGGGCAACCAGTGAAATGACTGGCACATTGTAGGGGCGTGGGTGGAAAGGAATATGATCCTGGTTTCTGAATTTTGGACGGATTAGAGAGGGGAGAGTTTAGTAATAGGGAGACTGATTAGTAGAGAGTTGCAATAGTTCAGACGAGAATGAATAAGAACAACGGTAAGAGTTATGTACTCAAATCACCCAAAATATGTAACTAGAAATCACAGAAATAGGACACAGACATAATTGAATGCGGCACAAGAGCTTTGTAACACGTGAATCGTGGCTCCACTGCGTCATGGAGAGCTTGTAGGGATGTAACTAGGCAACCACCTGGGTTTTTGTAGTGCTGGCATCTCTGTAGGCTGCCCCTCTCCCCCAGCATGTACGCCACTCACCACCACGTCCCCCGTCCCACAACTCCTATTCCTTCCTTGTCAGCGGCTGCCTGGGGTAAACTGCATTGTCGCACGGATCCCCATCCCCGGGCACTGCACTTGGGGCATGTGCGTGCGCTTCCTCCCTCTAAAAGGAGCCGTACACGCCATCCTAAAGTGTCCCCAGCCAATGGCAGGGAGACACTAAGGCATTTCCTCCTACATGGAGATTCCTGTGCAACATTGTTAATCTGTTCCCAAACACACTTGCTAGTTCTCAGGTCCCAGTTCGCTAATTCCCGCTATTGTCTGTCCCTAACCTCCATGCCAGTACTTGCCTTGTCAGTCTGTATTACAGCTGGACCCGGCTGCACCAGGGACCTCCAGGGTCATCGTGTCCAACCCCCTGCTCAATGCAGAATTCACTTAACCATCTCAGGCAGATGTGTTATGGTTCTCAATGGCAAGAGAACATAGCCCAGCAAACATACGAACTAGCTCTTGGAAGGATGGAAACTAAACTGACCATGAACTAAACCTGCCGCACAACTAACAGTAGCCGGGTAGCGTAGCCTGCGTTTTATCCCTAGACGCCCAGCGCCGGCCGGAGGACTAACTAATCCTGGCAGAGGAAAATATAGTCCTGGCTCACCTCTAGAGAAATTTCCCCGAAAGGCAGACAGAGGCCCCCACAAATATTGGCGGTGATTTTAGATGAAATGACAAACGTAGTATGAAAATAGGTTTAGCAAAATTGAGGTCCGCTTACTAGATAGCAGGAAGACAGAAAGGACACTTTCATGGTCAGCTGAAAACCCTATCAAAATACCATCCTGAAATTACTTTAAGACTCTAGTATTAACTCATAACATCAGAGTGGCAATTTCAGATCACAAGAGCTTTCCAGACACAGAAACGAAACTACAGCTGTGAACTGGAACAAAATGCAAAAACAAACAAGGACTAAGTCCAACTTAGCTGGGAGTTGTCTAGCAGCAGGAACATGCACAGAAAGGCTTCTGATTACAATGTTGACCGGCATGGAAGTGACAGAGGAGCAAGGCTAAATAGCGACTCCCACATCCTGATGGAAACAGGTGAACAGAGAGGATGATGCACACCAGTTCAATTCCACCAGTGGCCACCGGGGGAGCCCAAAATCCAATTTCACAACAGTACCCCCCCCTCAAGGAGGGGGCACCGAACCCTCACCAGACCCACCAGGGCGATCAGGATGAGCCCTATGAAAGGCACGGACCAAATCGGAGGCATGAACATCAGAGGCAGTCACCCAAGAATTATCCTCCTGACCGTATCCCTTCCATTTGACCAGATACTGGAGTTTCCGTCTGGAAACACGGGAGTCCAAGATTTTTTCCACAACGTACTCCAACTCGCCCTCAACCAACACCGGAGCAGGAGGCTCAACGGAAGGCACAACCGGTACCTCATACCTGCGCAATAATGACCGATGAAAAACATTATGAATAGAAAAAGATGCAGGGAGGTCCAAACGGAAGGACACAGGGTTAAGAATCTCCAATATCTTGTACGGGCCGATGAACCGAGGCTTAAACTTAGGAGAAGAAACCCTCATAGGGACAAAACGAGAAGACAACCACACCAAGTCCCCAACACAAAGCCGAGGACCAACCCGACGCCGGCGGTTGGCAAAAAGCTGAGTCTTCTCCTGGGACAACTTCAAATTGTCCACTACCTGCCCCCAAATCTGATGCAACCTCTCCACCACAGCATCCACTCCAGGACAATCCGAAGATTCCACCTGACCAGAAGAAAATCGAGGACGAATTACAGAAAAAGGGAGACACCAAGGTGGCAGAACTGGCCCGATTATTGAGGGCAAACTCCGCTAAAGGCAAAAAAGCAACCCAATCATCCTGATCTGCAGACACAAAACACCTCAAATATGTCTCCAAGGTCTGATTCGTCCGCTCGGTCTGGCCATTAGTCTGAGGATGGAAAGCAGACGAGAAAGACAAATCTATGCCCATCCTAGCACAGAATGCTCGCCAAAATCTAGACACGAATTGGGTACCTCTGTCAGAAACGATATTCTCCGGAATACCATGCAAACGGACCACATTTTGAAAAAACAGAGGAACCAACTCGGAAGAAGAAGGCAACTTAGGCAGGGGAACCAAATGGACCATCTTAGAGAAACGATCACACACCACCCAGATGACAGACATCTTCTGAGAAACAGGAAGATCCGAAATAAAATCCATCGAGATGTGCGTCCAGGGCCTCTTCGGGATAGGCAAGGGCAACAACAATCCACTAGCCCGAGAACAACAAGGCTTGGCCCGAGCACAAACGTCACAAGACTGCACGAAGCCTCGCACATCTCGAGACAGGGAAGGCCACCAGAAGGACCTTGCCACCAAATCCCTGGTACCAAAGATTCCAGGATGACCTGCCAACGCAGAAGAATGAACCTCAGAAATGACTTTACTGGTCCAATCATCAGGAACAAACAGTCTACCAGGTGGGCAACGATCAGGTCTATCCGCCTGAAACTACTGCAAGGCCCGCCGCAGGTCTGGAGAAACGGCAGACAATATCACTCCATCCTTAAGGATACCTGTAGGTTCAGAATTACCAGGGGAGTCAGGCTCAAAACTCCTAGAAAGGGCATCCGCCTTAACATTCTTAGAACCCGGCAGGTAGGACACCACAAAATTAAACCGAGAGAAAAACAACGACCAGCGCGCCTGTCTAGGATTCAGGCGTCTGGCGGACTCAAGATAAATTAGATTTTTGTGGTCAGTCAATACCACCACCTGATGTCTAGCCCCCTCAAGCCAATGACGCCACTCCTCAAAAGCCCACTTCATGGCCAAAAGCTCCCGATTCCCAACATCATAATTCCGCTCGGCGGGCGAAAATTTACGCGAGAAAAAAGCACAAGGTCTCATCACGGAGCAATCGGAACTTCTCTGCGACAAAACCGCCCCAGCTCCGATTTCAGAAGCGTCGACCTCAACCTGAAAAGGAAGAGCAACATCAGGCTGACGCAACACAGGGGCGGAAGAAAAGCGGCGCTTAAGCTCCCGAAAGGCCTCCACAGCAGCAGGGGACCAATCAGCAACATCAGCACCCTTCTTAGTCAAATCAGTCAATGGTTTAACAACATCAGAAAAACCAGCAATAAATCGACGATAAAAGTTAGCAAAGCCCAAAAATTTCTGAAGACTCTTAAGAGAAGAGGGTTGCGTCCAATCACAAATAGCCTGAACCTTGACAGGATCCATCTCGATGGAAGAGGGGGAAAAAATATATCCCAAAAAGGAAATCTTTTGAACCCCAAAAACGCACTTAGAACCCTTCACACACAAGGAATTAGACCGCAAAACCTGAAAAACCCTCCTGACCTGCTGGACATGAGAGTCCCAGTCATCCGAAAAAATCAAAATATCATCCAGATACACAATCATAAATTTATCCAAATAATCACGGAAAATGTCATGCATAAAGGACTGAAAGACTGAAGGGGCATTTGAAAGACCAAAAGGCATCACCAAATACTCAAAGTGGCCCTCGGGCGTATTAAATGCGGTTTTCCACTCATCCCCCTGCTTAATTCGCACCAAATTATACGCCCCACGAAGATCTATCTTAGAGAACCACTTGGCCCCCTTTATGCGAGCAAACAAATCAGTCAGCAGTGGCAACGGATATTGATATTTAACCGTGATTTTATTCAAAAGCCGATAATCAATGCACGGCCTCAAAGAGCCATCTTTCTTAGCCACAAAGAAAAAACCGGCTCCTAAGGGAGATGACGAAGGACGAATATGTCCCTTTTCCAAGGACTCCTTTATATATTCTCGCATAGCAGCATGTTCAGGCACAGACAGATTAAATAAACGACCCTTAGGGTATTTACTACCCGGAATCAAATCTATGGCACAATCGCACTCCCGGTGCGGAGGTAATGAACCAAGCTTAGGTTCTTCAAAAACGTCACGATATTCAGTCAAGAATTCAGGAATCTCAGAGGGAATAGATGATAAAATGGAAACCACAGGTACGTCCCCATGCGTCCCCTTACATCCCCAGCTTAACACAGACATAGCTTTCCAGTCAAGGACTGGGTTATGAGATTGCAGCCATGGCAATCCAAGCACCAACACATCATGTAGGTTATACAGCACAAGAAAGCGAATAATCTCCTGGTGATCCGGATTAATCCGCATAGTTACTTGTGTCCAGTATTGTGGTTTATTGCTAGCCAATGGGGTGGAGTCAATCCCCTTCAGGGGTATAGGAGTTTCAAGAGGCTCCAAATCATACCCACAGCGTTTGGCAAAGGACCAATCCATAAGACTCAAAGCGGCGCCAGAGTCGACATAGGCATCCGCGGTAATAGATGATAAAGAACAAATCAGGGTCACAGATAGAATAAACTTAGACTGTAAAGTGCCAATTGAAACAGACTTATCAAGCTTCTTAGTACGCTTAGAGCATGCTGATATAACATGAGTTGAATCACCGCAATAGAAGCACAACCCATTTTTTCGTCTAAAATTCTGCCGTTCACTTCTGGACAGAATTCTATCACATTGCATATTCTCTGGCGTCTTCTGAGTAGACACCGCCAAATGGTGCACAGGTTTGCGCTCCCCCAGGCGCCTATCGATCTGGATAGCCATTGTCATGGACTCATTCAGACCCGCAGGCACAGGGAACCCCACCATAACATCCTTAATGGCATCAGAGAGACCCTCTCTGAAATTCGCCGCCAGGGCGCACTCATTCCACTGAGTAAGCACAGCCCATTTACGGAATTTCTGGCAGTATATTTCAGCTTCGTCTTGCCCCTGAGATAGGGACATCAAGGCCTTTTCCGCCTGAAGTTCTAACTGAGGTTCCTCATAAAGCAACCCCAAGGCCAGAAAAAACGCATCCACATTGAGCAACGCAGGATCCCCTGGAGCCAATGCAAAAGCCCAATCCTGAGGGTCGCCCCGGAGCAAAGAAATCACAATCCTGACCTGCTGAGCAGGATCTCCAGCAGAGCGAGATTTCAGGGACAAAAACAACTTGCAATTATTTTTGAAATTTTGAAAGCAAGATCTATTCCCCGAGAAAAATTCAGGCAAAGGAATTCTAGGTTCAGATATAGGAACATGAACAACAAAATCTTGTAAGTTTTGAACTTTCGTGGTGAGATTATTCAAACCTGCAGCTAAACTCTGAATATCCATTTTAAACAGGTGAACACAGAGCCATTCCAGGATTAGAAGGAGAGAGAGAGAGAAAGGCTGCAATATAGGCAGACTTGCAAGAGATTCAATTACAAGCACACTCAGAACTGAGAAAAAAAAAAAAAAAAAATCTTCAGCAGACTTCTCTTTACTCTCCTTTCTCTGTCAATTAATTTAACCCTTTTAGGCCGGTCAAACTGTTATGGTTCTCAATGGCAAGAGAACATAGCCCAGCAAACATACGAACTAGCTCTTGGAAGGATGGAAACTAAACTGACCATGAACTAAACCTGCCGCACAACTAACAGTAGCCGGGTAGCGTAGCCTGCGTTTTATCCCTAGACGCCCAGTGCCGGCCGGAGGACTAACTAATCCTGGCAGAGGAAAATATAGTCCTGGCTCACCTCTAGAGAAATTTCCCCGAAAGGCAGACAGAGGCCCCCACAAATATTGGCGGTGATTTTAGATGAAATGACAAACGTAGTATGAAAATAGGTTTAGCAAAATTGAGGTCCGCTTACTAGATAGCAGGAAGACAGAAAGGACACTTTCATGGTCAGCTGAAAACCCTATCAAAATACCATCCTGAAATTACTTTAAGACTCTAGTATTAACTCATAACATCAGAGTGGCAATTTCAGATCACAAGAGCTTTCCAGACACAGAAACGAAACTACAGCTGTGAACTGGAACAAAATGCAAAAACAAACAAGGACTAAGTCCAACTTAGCTGGGAGTTGTCTAGCAGCAGGAACATGCACAGAAAGGCTTCTGATTACAATGTTGACCGGCATGGAAGTGACAGAGGAGCAAGGCTAAATAGCGACTCCCACATCCTGATGGAAACAGGTGAACAGAGAGGATGATGCACACCAGTTCAATTCCACCAGTGGCCACCGGGGGAGCCCAAAATCCAATTTCACAACACAGATGTCTGTCCAGACTCCGTTTGAAGACTTCCATTGAAGGAAAACTCACCACCTCTCGAGGCAACCTGTTCATCTCACTGTCAAAAAGTTTTTTCTAATATCTAATCTGTTTCTTCTCCCTTTCAGTTAATAATAATGATGATCACTCTACACTGTGACATCCCTTCAGATATTTGTAGACCGCTATTAGGTCTCCTCTTAGCCTTCTTTTTTGCAGGCTAAATATTCCCAGATCATTTATTCGTTCCTCATAGGACATACTTTGCAGTCCCCTCACCATCCTGGTAGCTCCTCTTTGAACTTCCTCCAGTTTTTAAATGTCCTTTATAATCTGGAATACTTGTATTCCGGATGAGGCCTGGTCAAGGAGTAGAGGGGGATAATAACTTCATGTGATCTAGACTCTGTTCTTCTCTGAATACATCCTAGAACTGTGTTTGCCTTTTTTGCTGCTGCATCACACTGTTGAATCACGTGCAGTCTGTGATCTATTAGTATACATAAGTCTTTTTTCACACGTGTTGTTGCTTAGTTCTATTCTTCCCATTCTATAAATGTAATTTTTGTTTTCTTGCCTAAATATAGAATCTTGCTTTTCACCCTGTTAAATACCATTCTATTAGTCATCATCCACTAATAAATTTCATGACACTTTCTCTTCAGTGACACTTTAGAGGACTTCTGACCTGTATAAATGATCGGACCAAATGTTCCTCCTGAATTCTGCTGTTTTAACACCATATTCAATCATCACTTTGGTATCCAAGTAATTCACACAGTGCAGCGCCTTATCTTCAAATATCTCCGTTCTCATATTTTCTACATATTGTTATTTTGAGGTTTTGATTGCACTGAAGTGCAGGAGTTATTCTGAGCAAGACAATTGGGTTAGATTACATTTACTGCAGGCTTTCCACTACATAATATCATTGCATCCCTTATGTATTACGTCAGTACTGGGTGTGGGTGGTAGGGACTGTTTTAAATCTCGATATCTTGTGCTGCTGATATATTATGCAATCTCTTCTGTGCTCAATGGTGAACGATCAACGGGATTAATTGAGAACATGCATACTGCTCATCCTGTGCAGTCCTCACTAGAAAAAGCAATTGTAATTTTGCTTAAATGGAACCGGTCAGTACGATTTTACTAATGAAACTAGTGGCATGGCTGTATAGGTCACAGTACAACAATAAAAATGATACCTGTTTTGTAATAATCCGATGTTCTAGCGCCAAGAAACCAAGGTTTGAAAGCACATGCAAATTAGCCTGAAAGTGCTCTTTAAGTGCACTTACTAATTTGCATGTGGTTTCAGAGTTTGATTTCTCAGCACTGGCATATCGGATTACTACAAAACAAGTATCATTGTTATCCTTGTGCCACAACCTTTACAGCCAAATGACTAATTTCAGTAATAAAATCATCCTGACAGGTTCCCTTTAAGACTATAAGCTCTGTTTACAGAAAAACATGCCCTAATAAAAGCTTAAGAGCATAACTAAAGTGCATTAGACAGACTTTACTATAAATATCTGATACATGTGATCCCATCTTTTTGACAACTAGCTCAACAACGGGTCTCTTTGACCGCTGTCGATGCAAGATTGTTAGGCTATTCACAGAACTGACAGAATACAGAGCTTCCCATGCCCAGTGATATTTCCATTCAGTGTGGCATCAGAGGGGTCACATTTATCATATAGGCATGGAAGCAAGAGGTGGGCACTGACTTTACAACACTTCTATGCATCTGAAGGCCAACAACTTTGTAGAGGCATCTAGTGCCCACAGAAGTGCAGAACAGTGCACAGATGAAGAGCTGAGCATGTACAAGATTTCCTTTGCTAGTGCATAGACATCACACAGCCAGTTAAGCAGCAGTGAAAGGCAAATGACGGAGACATGGGCTGGAGAGGCAGAGGGTTGAGAAGTGCTCAGTCACGCCCATAGCCCTTGAGGCCTCAATTGTATATTGATTTAAAAGTGGATTTCTCATTATCGAGCAGATAACTTTATAAAGGCATGTAGTGACTGGTGTTTGCAAGCGCTACCTGAACATGTAAGCAGTTTAGAGGGGTGCACCCAGATGAAAGATTCCCTTTAAAGGAGTTGTTTCATTCCACCAAACTCCATCCATGCCTGATAGAGCATATGGATTTAATAGTCAGTAATGTTTGGGGGACCCAAGCCTAATCAGCTGTCTTCATCTCTAGTATGGAAACCGGTTCTCCCCAATTCATTCCATGTTCCTGGTTCTGCAGGCCAGAAAACCTTTACAGATGTAGTAGACATTAACCACGCTATGTCATTAACCTAGCACGCTAATAAACAACTGTGCAATGTAAAAAGAGTAGGTAGGCTCTGTTCTCACGTCCGTTTGTAATGGATCCTAGAGGGAAAACTTGGATATGTAAAAGAAGGATTCAAAACTATAACCAAAGTTTCAGTTTTTAAATGTTGAATTCCATTTTGTATGTTTTTATTCCATCTAGCATGGATCCATTTTTACTAAAGATGCCTCTAGTGCCTCCGAATGCTTCATGTGCTCTGGGTATACGCAGTGTTAGGCTGGTGTCACACTCAGGGCTGTGGAGTCGGAGTCGGTGTTTGAGCCCATTTTGGTGGAGTCGGAGTTGAAGTCGGAGTCGGTGTAAAATGGACCGACTCCAACTCCTAAAATATTTAATAAATTGGGTGCAGTAGTTCAATGCAGTTTGTGGGGAATATTTTTATCATAAGAATTTGGAAAAGTTATGAATTGTCCTATAAATGTCTGTCCTATTCCTGATCTAAGGTCTAGACTTTTAGCTGAGATGAATCTGTGCTGCAGTTTATGTTCATGATAAGTAGTGAAGCTCCTCCTCTACAGATAAGGGGAAAAATAACAAACACACAGGGAAGGAAAGCCTACATTTATCTCAGCACTTCTGGAGTGAACAGGAAAGTACCTTTTTACTGAAGGCTTCGGCATCCGTAATCCAGAGCACTGTTAACAGGGTTGGCTGAGACCGGCCGGTCTGAAGGCACATCCAGAGTTCCCTTTGCAGGTGGAAATCAGTGCCTACCCACTAGCGCCTGGGTGTTGTAGTACGTCCCTGCTGAGCACCACAGGATAGTCCTCACAACTGTCCTGTATGTTTCTGTTCTTTCTCTCCGTCCCCCAGATGATATGGATAGGACGCACCCGTATGACGGGGTAGGCCTGGAGTTATTTTATAGGGACCCTAGAGACGCCCCTCTCCCACAATTGCCTCCGTTGTCTTCATTAGGTGATTTAGGTGAGGCAGCCAACCTAAAATTAACTGCCCTGCCGTTGGTTTGAAGTAATGCGTGGAGCCCAATACTTCCTCGGCGTTCCGGCCACCGGCTACGCGCCTCAGTAGGATGTTGCCGATCTCGGGGCACGACTCCTACTGGTTCTATCGCCTTTGTGCTGTGATCTCGTTTCTCACTTCTCCGCAATATACTTCGCTTTGTGTCCTTTCTTAAGATGCCGCCGCAATGAAGTGCAGGCGCGGCTTCGTAACGATCTGTCCTTTTTGCTAGGCCTCTGCCAGGATCCCACCCCTGACAGGGACCCCCCTGGATCTTCCCAAGCAACCTCTTCTCTCACTAGGTGTTACCTGGGCAAAACCCAGTCAGCTTCTCCCTAACTTCCTATCCAGCCCCCAGTTTTACCAGAGTGTGAGGAGTGGCCTAATACATAGAACCCTTTGCTCCCCCTGGTGGCCGGAGTGTGAAGTGTAATGTGTGACTGTGATACCTGGTCAGGTGAACTCCATATTTACATTGTGCATAAGGCAAATTGAGAACAGTTATTATCTATCTATGAAATGCAATTACCCATACAGGTATTCTATCTACTAAGTGCAAGTACAAAACAGTATTTTTCTCTTTTTAAGTGCAAGTACACCCTGGGTATACTACCATTAAACCTTAAAGTGCAAATCAACATTTTCTTTATTTTTCTTTCACTTTCACATGTGCAGGACTATCTGTCTACCCCTACGGGCCTACTGCATTTTTCTTACCAAAACCTCAATTTTATTTAAAGTACATCATTAAACATTCTATTCTCAACATTATCAAACATTTCTTATCTTTAACTTTCTATTCTTGGCTACACACTATCACTATGTAAACATTATTGCTATCTAACTTCCTAAAGCAACATTATCACGTTTTGGCAAGGTGCAACAAATGAACATTCCCTTTAAAGGTACCTTCACACGAAACGACTTTGTAACGATATCGCTAGCGATCCGTGACGTTGCAGCGTCCTGGCTAGCAATATCGTTTAGTTTGACACGCAGCAGCGATCAGGATCCTGCTGTGATGTCGCTGGTCGCTGAATAAAGTTCAGAACTTTATTTGGTCGTCCGATCGCCGTGTATCGTTGTGTTTGACAGCAAAAGCAACGATACCAGCGATATTTTACACTTGTAACCAGGGTAAACATCGGGTTACTAAGCGCAGGGCCGCGCTTAGTAACCCGATGTTTACCCTGGTTACCAGTGTAAAATGTAAAAAAAACAAACAGTACATACTCACATTCGCGTCCCCCGCCGTCTGCTTCCCACACTGACTGAGCGCCGCAAAGTGAAAGTGAAAGCACAGCACAGCGGTGACGTCACCGCTGTGCCCTGCTACTGCCGGCGCTCAGTCAGTCAGTCAGTCAGTGCAGGAAGCGGACGCTGGGGGACGCGAATGTAAGTATGTACTGTTTGTTTTTTTACATTTTACGCTGGTAACCAGGGTAAACATCGGGTTACTAAGCGCGGCCCTGCGCTTAGCAACCTGTTATGATCCCAAGTGGCGGAGGATCACAAATAGATCAGCAAGTGATTAAACTAAGGACGAGCTCTAGGGTAACTAGACTGATCGCAAATCTGAACCTATCCAAAACAACTAGAGGTAGCCGGTGAACGTGCCTAAAAAATTCTTAGACGTCTCGAGCCAGCCTGAGGAACTAGCTACCCCTAAAGAGAAAGAAAGACCTCGCTTGCCTCCAGAGAAATAATCCCCAAAGATATAGAAGCCCCCAACAAATATTAACGGTGAAGTAAGAAGAAGGCACATACATAGGGATGAAATCAGATTCAGCAAAAGAGGCCCACTAATACTAGAAAGCAGAAAATAGAGCAGGGGTCTATGCGATCAATAAAAAACCCTTACAAAATATCCATCCTGAGATTTCAAGAACCCACACACCAACTAACGGTGTGTGGGGAGAAACTTAGCCCACTAGAGCAACCAGCAAGCGAGGGAATTACATTTTAGCAAGCTGGAACAGAAAACATGATAAACACTGCTGATCAAAAAATGAGCAAACAAAACTTAGCTTATCCTGGATGGACTGGGAGCAAGGTAGTCAGAAGGAATCTGATTAGCACTGATTACATCGACAGCCGGCCACAAGTGGAAGTAAAACAGAGCTATATAGGAACCTCCCAGAGGATAACGAACCAGCTGATAGCCAGAGACCAGCAGGATAACAAACAAAGCCACCAGGGGGAGCCCAAAGCAAAAGTCACACAATACCACCAGTGACCACAAGAGGGAGCCCGAAAACAGAGTTCACAACAGCAACCCGATGTTTACCCTGGTTACCCAGGGACCTCGGCATCGTTGGTCGCTGGAAAGCGGTCTGTGTGACAGCTCTCCAGCGATCAAACAGAGACGCTGCAGCGATCGGCATCGTTGTCGCTATCGCTGCAGCGTCGTTTCGTGTGAAGGTACCTTAAGAGGAAACTCAAGTCTTTTCTGAGGTAGTGCAAACAATCAACAAGTCAGTTATCAACTTCAAAGCAAGAACTCTTCACGCTGTCATCAGGAACAGTCTCTTCGCAAAGCTCTTCTTGTAAAACCAGTAGAGAGCACCTTTAAGAAAGTGCAAACTATATACAGGCAGTTTGTGATCATGCACAGTCCATGATTCCGCAGTTCTTTAAAGACAATGATAAAACTTGTGCAAAACTTGAAACAACAGGGATCCTGGGTAAACAAAGGGATCCCTTTAAGAGTTAACCCAGGACGGGTTTTAGTCTTGAAAAAGCAGCAAAGAAACAGGAAAAGTTTTAAAAGAACTATTTACATTTCAAGGTTTTGAGGTTTATTTAAACTATTCTGGAGGTAGCACTGGTGGAGGTAGCCCGGTTGGATACTGGCGGCTACCAGGTGCTACATAGGGTGCTCCCTCACTCCAGATGGGGGTCCGCGTAGCTTGAGTATGGGCATTTGCTGCAGCAGAGGGAGCGGCTGCTGGAAGATCAGTCACTGGAACGGAGTCAGCAGCTGTGGCAGGAGCAGTTACAGGAGCCGGGTCGGTCACGGGGCAGGGTTGTTCCTCATACCTGCTTCAGATGTGGTCCCTCCGGTGCCAGTCTGCTCCGTCTCCGCTGGGGTCTGGAACGCTGGTTGCAGGCCCTTGTGCTGCGGCGTTGTCATCTCTGTTTGCAGCATCTCGCTTTCCGGCAGGACTTTGCTTTCTGGCTTCGGAGCGCTGGAACTTCTTTCTTGCTCCGGACCAGACGAGGCTGCCGACAGGCGTCTGGTGAGGCTCCCGATGAAGGTCTTCTTCCACCTGGCCTCAGTGCTCAGCTGCGTCCGCAGGAGTTGGTCGCTGAGCTCTTCCATGCCGGCCTGCAGGAAGTCAGGGCCAACGGGTGATGCCTGGCCGCGTTGTCTCTCCAGGTGGCTGGGGGAGTCCTCTGCTCTGACCCCACACTTTGATCCCAGGTGGCTGGCCATGGCGTCCTCCACGTGGCTCGCTCCTTCCTCGTCCTTTTCCCGCTCTCTCCTTCAGGGGCAGTTTCGTTGTCTCCGCCCGCCATTGAGGATCAGGAGGCGGACCTTGGCTGCTGACGGACACGTCCTCAAGGTACAGAGATATTTAGACTGGGCGGCCATTGTTTTTCGTGCTTCTCAGTTTGTTCACGCCCACAACTCCACGCCCGTCTTCTTCTTCTGTGCTCCTCGTGGCGCTGTATTGGCGGCAATTTTGGCGGCAAATGGCAATACACAGTTCTGAAGCAAATCACAGTTCAAATACAGTTCTCGCACAGTTCTTAGGCGCACATGACCCGATTTTCAGGCTTAAGTAGATCCTGTTCGTGACGCCAAGATTTTGCAGCGCCCCCACGTCAGGGCAATGGGGTACTCAGTACCGGGTCCTTCGGTTCCCGATGGGGATGTCACGGTGGCCCGACCCGGCCCGTGGCCCTTTGAGGGGCGCCCAAATAAAAGGGAGAGTTTCTATGAGATAATAGTGTTCGTGACGCCACCTGTGGTATTCGGTCAGGGTGACCGACGCTGCTTAGGGGTCCACTGGGGTGATGTTATGGCAGCTAGATGGTATACCTTCCCACAGGTGAAGTGTACCGCCAGGGCTTCCCAGAGTGTAGATGGTGGATGGTGGATGATGGAAGGCGCGGTGAATAACGAGGACACAAAGGGTGCAGTCTCTTTACCTTTACTGAAGGCTTCAGCATCCACAGTCCAGAGTACCGGATCACAAGGTAGGCAGAGTCCGGCCGGTCTGAAGGCAGATCCAGAGTCCATTTATCCAGGTGGAATTCAGTAGCCTTCCTATAGCGCTCGTGCATTGTAGTACCTCCCTGCTGAGCAACTCGGTAAGGTCCTCACAACTGTTGTAGATGTTCTAGATGTTATGTCTTCCTCTCTGTCCCCCAGATGGTATGGATAGGACAAAGCCCTTTGACTGATGGCCTGAGGCTTGTTTATAGGGACCCTAGAGACGCCCCGACCCCCACAGTTGCCAACGTGCCTCCTGGGTATATGGTCGGGCAGCCAACTTGGAATTGACTGTCCTGCCAGTCTCTGGAGCAAAGCGTAAAGACTATTACTCCCTCGGTATTCCGGCCACCGGCTATGCGCCTCAGAAGGAGGCAGCCTATCTCAGGGCAGAACTCATTCTGGTGTTATCTCCTTGCGCTGTGACTTCGTGTCTCACTCCCTACAACACAATTCTCTTTGTGTCCTTCCTTAGGATGCTGCCGCACGTGGGGCAGGCGCAGCTCCGTGTCTTTCTGTCTTGCTAGACCTCTGTCAGGATCCCACCCCTGACAGGGGCCCTCTGTCTGCAGCTCCGATGTTCCTCTTTCCCCCCTGTCTGCCTGACAGGTGTTGCCTGGGCCGAGCCCAGTCAGCTTCTGACTAACTTCCTATCCAATCCACCAGTTTTACCCTAATGTGAGGAGTGCCCTAGTAGATAGGAGCAAGGCTCCCCCTGGTGGACTGGAGTGTGAAGTGTGTTTTGTGATACCTGGTAAGGTGAACTCCGTTAGTGCCATCAGACGTAATATCACTCCCCCTGGTGCAAGAATGACATTACTGCAACGACCAGGACTCTGGGGCACTGCAAATGTATAGCCATACGCACATCATACGGATACATAGGTGCGAGAAAATCGCATCATCGCATAGCAAACGGATTACACATGGATGACCATACGGAGAACACTTGTGCGACTCTCAGCAGGGAGACTCGGACTGATTTTCCATACGTTTAGTGTGACGCCGGCCTAAGGCTACATTCCCATGATTAACTTTTGGTGACTTTTTGATGTTGCAGATTTATTTGCATTAAAAATGGAATTTTAGAACCTGACCTGTTCCGAAACGCATCTTTTTTATGCAATAAGCATTTTTTTTGTTCTATTATTTCCGTGGCTAGATCCTGCTTTTTTCACGTGTAGAGTCCATCATATTCGTTGATGAGCTGATTACCCCCAGTCCACGGGTGGGCCGCAGCCCTGGCTTACTCTCTCTATGTCCTGTACCCGTGTTGTGCCTGCTATTATACAACTTTAGCGCCTAATTGTATTCATCCAATTTTTATCACGCTGACACTAAGGAGGCCTTCTCTTCCTTTTATCTATTCAAGTAAAGAAGGGGCACGGACCCCCTTCCCTACCTTTATGACGTAGTAATATTCCTTCAGTTTATAAAACAGGACTATCCCTTTAAATATGTGGATGTTATGACTCAAAATGTTGTAATTTCAGCCTACACTTTACCATAGAAACGAAGGAACAAAATGTACCAAGATACAGAATGTAGGAGTCAGTTACATTTTTTGACAAGTAGACCTTTAGAGGTCCGGAGCTGAACGTCGTGTAGTGTGTTGGGATTCCACAAATATTTCATAATCCATTTTGTGTAGAGCTAGGTTTGCAATGTGATTCGCCTTGGCTGAGCTAATTGGGGCGTTACAGGTCATCTGTTGTTCATACATATCCAATAATAAATCTACCCTCATTTATTAAAGTTATAGAAGAGAAAAATTGTTATTGTTGTCCTTACCAACCAATCAGAGACCGGCTTTTATCTTTGAAACTGCACTATGAAAATGAAAGCTGCGCTGTGATTGGTTGCTATGGGAAACGAGGCCTACTTTGACAAAGAACGGGCCATTTTCTAACATAGGCTGAGTGTTAAATGATAAACTCGGCTCTGCTGCATCGTGCACAGCTTATATTACAGTAAAGCGTAACTGATTCAATATGAAGGAAATTGACAGGAAGTGGAAACGTACATTTACCCTTTCTTGACATTCAATTTTTGTTTTTATGCTTTCGGTTTTTTTCCTCGCTTTCTTCCTAGACCATAACTTTTTCTCTTTTTCCGTCAACACGGTCTTTTGAAGGCTCGTTTATTACAGGGCGGGTTGTAATTTTGTATAGCATTACTCACTTTACCGTAAAATGTAATGAAAAACAAGAAAAGGGATAAAATGGTGAAAAGATACGCAATCCCACCATTATCTTTTAATTGTTATTTTATAAAATTTAGCGTGTAGTAAAATTTACCTGGCGATGTGATTCATCAGATCAGTGCGATTACGTCGATACCAAACTTACAATTTTTAAAAAATATTTTAGTGGTATAAGAAATTCCAAATGTTATAAAAACAATTGTCTGTGTCGCCATTTTCTCCGCGCTGTTTTTTAATTTAAATAAATAATTTAAAATAACGGCGTGGGCTCCCCCCCATTTTTACAACCAGCCTTGCTAAAGCTCACAGCTAGGGGCTGCTATTCTCATGCTGGTAAGGGGCCATTGATATAGGCCCCCCAGCCTAAAAAGAGCAGCTCGCAGCTGCCCAGAAAAGGCTCATCTATTAGATGTGCCTTTTCTGGCGCTTTAACCGACTCTTCCCACTTGCCCTGTAGCAGTGGCAAGTGGGATAATATTTGTGGGGTTGATGTCACCTTTCAGGTGACATCAACCCCACAGCTTAGTAATGGAGAGGCGTCTATAAGACACCTATCCATTAATAATCCTATAGTTGTAATCAATATATATAAAAATGAGTATGTATGTGTGTGTCTGGGTGTATGTATGGGCCACGCCCACTCCACATAGCAACCAATCACTAAGCATCTTTCATTTCACCAGAGCTGTTTATAAGAAGTTGAGCTGTGATTGGTTGCTATGAGCAACAGTTTTCCTTGTAGACAGTTGTGGTAACTCAGGCCTATTATTCTTATCATTTCTATGGTGTTATCGTCCTTCTGGAAAGCTGGAAATAACATAATTTATTACCATGCCGACACAGACCACCCTCTGACACAGACTGCAGGGGGAGCCCAAGGGGAGCCAAGTATCACAAAAAATAGGATTAGATACACGGCTCAGCAGACTGTATCACACAGGATAGGCTTAGGGTACCGTCACACATTGAAATTTTCATCGCTGCGACGGCACAATTCGTGACGTCGCAGCGTCGTATAATCATCGCTCCAGCGTCGTAGACTGCGGTCACACGTTGCAATCACGGCGCTGGAGCGATGCCGAAGTCCCCGGGTAACCAGGGTAAACATCGGGTAACTAAGCGCAGGGCCGCGCTTAGTAACCCGATGTTTACCCTGGTTACCAGCGTAAACGTAAAAAAACAAACAGTACATACTCACCCGTCGGTGTCCTTCAGGTCCCTTGCCGTCTGCTTCCTGCTCTGAGTGCAGCCGTACAGTGAGCAGAGCGCAGCACCGCTGTGATCTGCTCTCACTTTCCGGCCGGCACTCAGAGCAGGAAGCAGACGGCAAGGGACCTGAAGGACACCGACGGGTGAGCATGTACGGTTTGTTTTTTTACGTTTACGCTTGTAACCAGGGTAAACATCGGGTTACTAAGCGCGGCCCTGCGCTTAGTTACCCGATGTTTACCCTGGTTACAAGCGAAGACATCGCTGGATCGCTGTCACACACAACGATCCAGCGATGTCAGCGGGTGATCAAGCGACGAAAGAAAGTTCCATACGATCTGCTACGACGTACGATTCTCAGCAGGATCCCTGATCGCTGCTGCGTGTCAGACACAGCGATATCGTAACGATATCGCTAGAACGTCACGAATCGTAACGTCGTAGCGATGGAAATTTCAATGTGTGACGGTACCCTTAGATACACGGCTCAGCAGACAGTATCACACAGGATAGAATTAGATACACAGCTCAAAGGACAGTATCACACAGGATAGGATAAGATACACGGCTCAGCAGACAGTAACAAACAGGATAGGATAAAATACACGGTTCAGCAGACAGTAAGGCTATGTGCACACGTCAGGATTTTGTCAGGATTTTGTCAGGATTTTTCCTCAGGATTTGTAGCCAAAACCAGGAGTGGAACAATTAGAGGAAAAGTATAATAGAAACATATGCACCACTTCTGCATTTATCACCCACTCCTGGTTTTGGCTACAAAACCTGATGAAAAAGCCTGACAAAATCCTGACAAAATCCTGACGTGTGCACATAGCCTTAGGGTACCGTCACACAGTGCAATTTTGATCGCTACGACGGCACGATTCGTGACGTTCCAGCGATGCATTTACGATATCGCTGTGTCTGACACGCTACTGCGATCCGGATCCCCGCTGAGAATCGTACGTCGTAGCAGATCGTTTGAAACTTTCTTTCGTCGTCTAGTGTCCCGCTGTGGCGGCATGATTGCATCGTGTGACACAGGTTGTATACGATGTGCGCACAGTAACCAACGGCTTCTACATCGCAAATACTTCATGAAATTATCGCTCCAGCGCCATGTATTGCAACGTGTGACCGCAGTAGTATACAACGCTGGAGCGATACTTATACGACGCTGCAACGTCACGAATCGTGCCGTCGTAGCGATGAAAATGACACTGTGTGACGGTACCCTTACACACAGGATAGGATAAGATACACGGCTCAGCAGACAGTAACAAACAGGATAGGATAAAATACACGGTTCAGCAGACAGTAACACACAGGGTAGGATTAGATACACAGCTCAACAGTCAGCATCACACAGGATAGGATTCGATACACGGTTCAGCAGACAATAACACACAGGAGAGGATTAGATACACAGCTCAGCAGACAGTATCACACAGGAGCAGATTAGATACACGGTTCTGCAGTCAGTATCACACAGGATAGGATTAGATACACGGCTCGGCAGACAGTATCACACAGGATAGGATTAGATGCACAGCTCAGCAAACTGTATCACACAGGAGAGATTTAGATACACAGCTCAGCAGACAGTATCACACAGGATAGGATTAGATACACGGCTCAGCAAATTCTATCACACAGGATAGGATTAGATACATGGCTCAGCAAACAGTATCACACAGAACAGGATTAGATACACAGCTCAGGAGACCGTATCATACAGGGTAGGATTAGGTACACAGCTCAGCAGACAGTATCACACAGGACAGAATTAGATACACAGCTCAGCAGATGGTATCACACAGAATAGGATTAGATACACAGCTCAGCAACAGAATGTGCCAAAGGAGAGGACATTTTCATTCCAAGAATTCCACTCATTCCATCTGATTTGCCTTTTGATTTTAAACGCCTCCAGTTAACACTTCCACAGGCATTTGCAATGTCCATTAACAAGGCTCAGGGACAGTCCTTGAAAGTAGTAGGGATCGATTTGTAATCTCGATTGTTTTCTCATGGTCATCTTTACGTGGCCTGTTCAAGAGCTGGAACTGCCAAAAATCTGTTAATCTTTGCACCGGAAGGAAAAAACAAAAATGTTGTTTATCAAAAGGCTCTTGAATGAGTTGAAAATAAAATACTTCAATACTTGGGTAATCATTTAGTTAATTTGTGTTGCAAATCTGTAGTGTTAAATATATGATGTGAAATGTTTTTACGTGCAATATAATCATTATAATTTGTTATAACTAACCACAGTTAGTTACTATACCCGAGCAACGCCGGGCTCTTCAGCTAGTGTTAAATAAAGACACGGCCACAATAAAGTCATTTATTTGAAAAAACTACACAGACTGCTGTAATGTTCTAAATTAAACAATACTTACTGCCACACCTAATTCCCCAACGCCCTCGATCTCCTGTAATAAAAGTAAAATAATAAACCAACAATATACCATACCTGTCCGTCATTGTGTCTCACGCTGTAATCCATGTCTGGGGGCCTGTAGCATAGCTACCAGGGGGGCAGAGGGTGCTCACAGGGGCCCACCTGGAGCTACATTACACTTAATTATATCAGTGTGCACCCACAGATATAGTTAAGCTCCGTGGTAGAGCAGGGAGACACAATCTCCCTGCACTACCTCGGGCAGTGGCTGGAGAAAGGCAGTGAACTGAAGCATATGCCTCCCCCCCTGTGCTGACACTGTACCTGTATCCAGTATACAGCAGACATGCCCACATTGCACGCTCAGTGAACTTGTCTGCTGCAGAGATGTCAGGACCATGGCCCTGGGTCTTCCCTCCAGAGATGAGCAGGAAAGGACTCAGTGCTGTAAGTAACAGCTCACACTTCTGCCTGTACTGGCCGGAGGTGTCTGCACTGTGCAGGGAGGAGGTGGCAGGAGGCTACTCCTCTCCTGATAAACCCAGGCTGAATTCTTGTGCTGTATCTCCAGTCTCTGAGACACAGTAGATTTATGGCGGCAACTTGAACTCTTAAACAGATCGGGTCACTGTCAGTGCAAATCGCCGGAGCATCACCCGATCTGTAAAAAACTTCAGAGCAGCTGATATAAATCTAATGGTTCCTTAGATAGAGAGACAAGACTGGTCAGTAATGTGCACTGATAGACGTGACCGCGGCTGCAGGACCCCACAAAACTTTATTTAACATTACAGCTATAGGATTAGTAATGGATAGGTGTCTTATAGACGCCTCTCCATTACTAAGCTGTGGGCTTGATGTCACCTGAAAGGTGACATCAACCCCACAAATATTAACCCACTTGCTACCGCTACAGGGCATGTGGGAAGAGCAGGGCAAAGCGCCAGAAAAGGCACATCTATTAGATGTGTATTTTCTGAGGAGCTGCGGGCTGCTGTTTTTAGGCTGGGGGGCCTATATCAATGGCCCCTTACCAGCATGAGAACAGCAGCCCCCAGCTGTGAGCTTTAGCAAGGCTGGATGTCAAAAATGGGGAGGGACCATTTAATTATTTATTTAAAAAAAACCCTCTATTCTTGATAACCAACCTTGCAGAAGCTGACAGCTGGGGGTTGCAGTCCCAGCTATGAGTTTTGTCTGGTTGGTTCAATAAAATAGGGGGGAACCCACAACGGGTTTTTCATTCATTTATTTCCGAACGACCGCAGCCGGCGGCTGTGGAATTCCCTGATCATCCGCATCCCTACTGTCACTGTTATTAGCGGCAGCAGGTGTCGGATGATGGGGGTAAGAGTCCCCCACATGCTGTCGTTCAGACTTTAATATAACGCTCATCATTCTCCTCTGCTCGCTGGCAGAGCAGGGGAGAATGATGAGAGCAGGCTTCAGCACAAGCCGCCGGGGAACAACGCTTACAGTAGCGCTTCTTCCCCGGTGCCGATGCTTGTCACACGGAGGACATCAATGTGTGTTCTCCATGTGCACATGTGTGGGATGTTTTGCCATTTGTGCTGACACACGGTCCGTGGAAACACACTGACATGTGCACAGACCCATTCATTTGAATGGGTCTACGACTTAGGGTGCCAAGGAAAAATGAACTTTGCAAATTGGTAAGTCTTACCCCTCAAATTTGTTCCTTTTGGCATAAGGATTCACCATGTAGAATATGTTGACATTAAATTTAGATTTACCACTTGCTCAAGGCAAGTGAATTATTCCATGTTTCTCATTTTCCACAATATTGTACACACAATAACCACTCAGTTTGTCATCATATCTTTAAACTGGATATACTATTTATAAAAAACCTAAAAGCTCAAATCACTCCCCTTTCGCCCCATTGAAAATTAAAGGGTTAAAAAAACAAAAAAGACACATTTGGTATCGCCGTGTTCAGAAACGCCCGATCTATCAAAATATAAAATGAATTAATCTGATCGGTAATCGGCATAACATACCATACATAACGCTGGATATGCATGACGATAAATACTAAACAAACATTTAAAACTGCAATATGATATGCCATTGTGAAACCAGTAAATGATAACTAATCTTAAAAAAGAAAATTATAAAATGTCTATGACCAAAAAGGAACAAAATTAGGAGGTAAGACCTTCAAAAACTTGCTTCTCAATTTTTACCATGCATTTCCTTGGCACCATAGTCTACGTGTGTACGTGTCTCCAGTACGTGTGAAAACTGTCACCACATGTACCAGAGACAGGGACTTGTGAAAGGGACCTCATGCAGCAAGTTGTCAGGTATAGTGTACAGCCGGCAGCTGCTGGATTGTCACCTGTCAGAGGATGCTATTCACTGATATCTCAGGTCAGTAAAAAGGCGTATTGGCGGTCCTTAAGAGGTTAATGGACTTTATTTTTGGTGTGGCGAATTGTAGTTGTTATTGGTACCATTTTGGAGCCCATAAAGTGCTTTAAAGGGAACCTATCAGCAGAATTGTGCACAGTAAGCTACAGTCAGTGTCAGGTCGGCGCCGTTATACTGATTACAATGATACCTTGTGATGAAATCCATCTTGTGGTTGTTGTTTAATCTTTTTTTTGAGTTTCGAGTTAATGATATGCTCGGAATATGGGGGTCTTCATGTGGTGCTCTGATTAGGTATTCATCATATGGCTTCTGACAGATCACTGATCCCTCAGTGACCTGCCCCTAGTTTACATAATGAATATTATATATATATAGCTTGAACAAAATCCCCTTCTGCAGACAGAATGTAATGTGAATGTAACCCTTTTCTTTTATGTTATCCATAAAATCCTAAAAAAAAAAATCAGTTTGAAAATGGCGCCGGCCGCGCCTGCACAGGTGTCAGCGGCGCCATCTTAACAGAGAAAAAAATTGCCTCCACTAAGATTACGTCACCGGTGCCTGCGCAGTATCAGCTATGGTTTTTTAACCATACATTTGACCTGAATGGAATGCAATACAATGTTGTTATAATTATTTACCTTGATAGGTTTTTTTCACAGTTACGGCGTAATCATGTGATCCTTTTCAGTGCATAAATTACAAAATGTTTGCAAACAACGGATATTTGTTTTTAGAGCTTTTGTAAATAAATATCCATGCTGAACAGATGGGTTGAAGGTGGTATGGCTAGTACACTCTGTAGCGCAGGCAACTATCTCCTGTTGCTCCTCCTCCTCAGCCTCCTCCTCCTAATTGTCACCCAACCCACACAGAGAAGATGAGTTGAGGCTGGGCTGGGTAGTATCACCCTGTCTTAATTTCTTCCTCCATCTCCACCTGGTCCACATGCAAAGCTTCCTCTTTAATTGTGAGCAGCGAGCTTTTGAGTAGACATAGAAGCGAAATGGTTACGCTGATTATGGTGTCATTGCCGCTCACCATCTTGGTTGATTCCTCAAAGTTTTGTACAACCTAACAGATGTCAAATATCCATGCCCACTTGTCGGTTCTTATGTGCAGGTGATCACCAGAATAACAACGGTCATGTTGTAGCTAGCTGGTATTCAACTTCTGCCCTCTGCTGCTCAAAAAGCCTTGTCAACATATGTAATGTTGAGTTTCAGCACGTGGTCACGTCGCAAACCAGTCAGTGAGGTGGCACTTGCAAGTTCTGCTGCAGCATTGCCAGACCAGCGGCAGCTGTAGGTGACTTGCGGAAATGGGCGAAGACGCGACACACCTCCACAAGTAGCTCAGACAAATCTTGGTATGGTTTCAGAAAGCATTGAACCACTAAGTTGGCATGTGAGCCAGGCATGGCACGTGTGCAAATTTGTCAAGCATCAGAGCCATCACCAGGTTATGGCCATTATCATACACAACTATGCCTGGTTGTAGGTTCAGCAGTGAGAGCCACAGATCTGTCTGGTCTATTAGATCTCTTTTAACAACTCTGCGGCGGTATGCTGTTTGTCATCTAAAGAAATTAGTTTCAGCAGAGCCTGTTTCCGCTTCACTGAGGTAGTGCTTTCAGCTTGTGACTGACATAGCCGACAATTCGGAGATGGAGGATGAGGAGGAGGGGGTGCAGGAACTGGTGTAGGAGGTGGGGGAAACCCTGATGGTACTAGATTCTGCAATTCTAGGCATCAGCATGTGTGCTGTACCAAGGTCCCACTTGGTCCTGGCCTCTATAACATTCACTGAGTGTGCCGTGGGGGAAATGTAGCGTCCCTGGCCACAAGCACTTGACCATGTGTAGGTGGTTAAGTGGACCTTACCAGTAAATACGTTGGTCAGGGCACGGGTGATGTTATGTGACATGGGCTTATATAAGGCAGGGATGGCACAACAGGAGAAATAGTGGCGGCTGGTGATTGAGTACCGAGGAATGGCCGCCGCAATGAGGTTGCGGAAAGCCTCAGTGTCCACAAACCTAAACACCAACATTTCCAAGGCAAGTAGTCTGGAAATGTGGCTGATTAGTGTTTGGGCCTGTGGGTAGGTGGCTGCATATTACGGCTTGTATTTTAAGGCCTAGGGTAGGGACTGCTGAACGCTGGGACAAGGAAGTGGACGTTCCTGATGGTGTTTGCGATTGTCCAACGACAGGTGCAGGGCGGGAGGCATCGGCATCTGCGTCCTGGATTGGGGATTGGCAACTATGTAGCACAGGTGAAGAGACAGTGGTGTCACTCGCAGACACTGATTGTGGACCAAGGCATTACTAGTCAGGTGCTTAGATGACATGTGCCTGAGCATGCTGGTGGTGGTCAGGCTGATAGACGTCAGGCCCTTGCTGATCTTGGTACAGCACAGGTTGAAAATAACCGTTTTCTTGTCCTCTGCACTTACTGTAAAAAAGCGCCAGACTGAGGAACACCTAACCCTTGGCTTGCTGTGGTGCTCTGGGGAGCAATTGCCCGCCTTCTCCCCCTGGCCACACCACTGTCTTTTCCAGTCTGTTGTGGTGCTGGGGATTCCTCACCCTTTGCACTGCTGTACTTGCTCTGCATGGCACCTTCCCAGGCTGGATCAGTGACTTCATAACTTGTTGACTTAACAACATTGCATGTTGGCAACTGTGTCTCGTTATCATCTATCTTTTGAAACACTAATAGCCATTCCCCACCGTGACTGCTCAAATGTTTGGGCATCACTACACACGAGCTCCTCATACCCTTCTTCAAACATGCAAGGCGAGAGGCCAGAATCAATAAATGGAAATGTAAAGAGCTCCTTGGAGTTTATGAGTGTGGGATAACTTGTCTCCTGGGAGTCGCCATTGTGGGAAGAAGGAGGATCAGGGCAAGGATTATGTAATCCAGACTCTTGGCTAGTGAGACTGGACCGTGTAGAAGACAGGGTGGTGCTGGAAACATAATGGAAGCATAATGGAAGCTATCCAACCTATCACCTGTTCTCACTTTTTGGCTTCAAGAGTTGTTTCCTGCACACCCAGGCAAACTGGGACAGGAAGCTAGGTTTTGTGGATGAGCATGTTTGATGTGCTCCCACAGCAGCCACAGTGTCACCTGGGCCACAGCCTCAGCCTCTGCGTACACCATCAGCAGCACGTCAACTTCCCCGTTCCTTACAGCACACCGTGTGCATATTAAATTAGGTATGCAGCAAGAGCAGTATTTATATGTAATAGAATATAAGAGATGTAGGCCAGATAAGGGGTTTTGGTTTCAGCAGCAAGGACTGTAAGTCAATAATCTCTGCATAGATCACTGGAATGCCAAAATAGCCCTTTTGCAGCCACTCTCCATACACTAAATGCAGCTAAAAGCAGGATTATTAGGAAATAAAATGATGAAGGAGGAAGCATCAGATAACGCTCTCTATTTCTTAACAGCTGAACTAGCAGTGACTGGTGAGGGGGAAGGGGGACGGCCGTGGCACCGGGTCCCTTCGGCTCATGGGCCCCATAGCAGTCGCGTGGCCTGTCGCCAATGGCGGTATGTCACTGCAGCGCCCCAGAGACCTGGTCGTTGCAGTAACGTCACTCTGCCACTAAGGGGAGTGATGGTACTTCTGATTGCACTAAAGGAGTTCACCTGACCAGGTATCACAGTCACACATTACACTTCACACTCCGGCCACCAGGGGGAGCAAAGGGTTCTATGTATTAGGCCACTCCTCACACTTGGGTAAAACTGGGGGCTGGATAGGAAGTTAGGAAGAAGCTGATTGGGTTTTGCCCAGGTAACATTTAGTGAGAGAAGAGCGTTGCTTGGGAAGATTCAGGGGGGTCCCTGTCAGGGGTGGGATCCTGACAGTGGCCTAGCGAATAGGACAGATCGTTACAGAGCCGCGCCTGCACTACCTTGCGGCGGCATCTTAAGAAAGGACACGAAGCGAAGTATATTGTGGAGAAGTGAGAGACGAGATCACAGCACAAAGGTGAGAGAACCAGTAGGAGTCATGCCCTAAGATCGTGGAAACATCCTACTGAGGCGCGAAGCCGGTGGCCGGAACGCCGAGGAAGTATTGGGCTCTAAGCATTACTTCAAACAGCGGCAGGACAGTTGATTATAGGTTGGCTGTCTCACCTAATTCACCTAATGAAGACAACGGAGGCAATTGTGGGAGAGGGGCGTCTCTAGGGTCCCTATAAATTAAATCCAGGCCTACCTTGTCATACGGGTGCGTCCTATCCAAACCATCTGGGGGACGGAGAGAGAGAACAGAAACATACACGACAGTTGTGAGGACTATCCCGTGGTGCTCAGCAGGGAAGTACTACAACACCCAGGCGCTAGTAGGTAGGCACTGATTTCCACCTGCAAAGGGAACTCTGGATGTGCCTTCGGATCGGCCGGTCTCGGACAGCCCTGTTAGCAGTGCTCTGGATTGAGGATCCCGAAGCCTTCAGTAAAGAGGTAAAGAGACTGCAACCCTGTGTCCTCGTTATTCATCGCACCACACACCACCACCTTTAATTGGACGCCCCTTAGCAGGGTCACGGACCGGGTCAGGCCACCGTGACAACCCCAGGACCGAGACAGAGAGGCCCGGTACCGAGTACCCCGCGGCCCTGCGTCTGGTGGTGCTCCAAACTTGGCGTCACGAACAGGATCTACTTAAGCCTGAAGAATCAGGTCATGTGTGCCTTGGAACTGTGATTGAATTGTGCTTGAACCGTGATTTATTGCAAGGACTGTGTATTGCCACTTACCGCCAAAAGTTCCCGCCAAAACCGTCGCCATTACAGCACCAAGAGGAGCGCAGGGGAAGAAGAAGGGCGTGGAAGTGGGCGTGAACAAGCTGAAGAGCGCGAAAGACAATGGCCGCCCAGTCTAAATATTTCTGTACCTTGAGGACGTGTCCGTCAGCAGCCGAGATCCGCCTCCTGATCCTCAATGGAGGGCGGAGACAGAGAAAGCGAAACCGCCCACGAAGGAGAGAGCGGGAAAAGGACCAGGAAGAAGAAGTCAGCTACGTGGAGGATGCCATGGCCAGCCACCCGGAGGGCCACCGTAACCAGGCCTCCACCGCTGATGCTGATTTCCTGCAGGCCGGCGTGGAAGAGCTCAGCGACCAACTCCTGCGGACGCAGCTGAGCACTGAGGCCGGGTGGAAGAAGATCTTCATCGGGAGCCTCACCAGACGCCTGTCGGCAGCCTCGTCTGGTCCGGAGCAGGAAAGAAGTTCCAGCGCTCCGAAGCCAGAAAGCAAGGCCCTGCCGGAAAGCGAGATGCTGCAAATAGAGATTACAGCGTCGCAGCACAAGGCCCCGCAACCAGCATTCCAGACCCCAGTGGAGACAGAGCAGACCGGCACCGGACGGAAGCAGGTATGAAGAACGACCCTGTCCTGATGACCGATACCACTCCAGCGACTGCTAGTGCCACAGCTGCTGACCCCGTTCCAGTGACTGATCTTGCAGCAGCCAGTACCTCTGCTGCAGCAAATGCCCATAATCAAGCTCCGCAGACCTCCATCGCTGCACATGACTTAACCGTACATGAAAGACGGATTAACGGCGTTTGTCCAGCACTGGGTGTAACCCTGGACCTCGCCCTTCCCAGGCCAAGAAGGGTTAAGTGCCAGGTGCAGCCCTGGAAGCCGTCCAACTAAACCTCGGAAACCTGAAACTGTAAATAGTTAACTGTTTGTTTTCCTCTTTTTGCTGCTTTAAACCCGACCAGGGTTATCCTTAAAGGGATCCCTTCGTTTACCCGGGATCCCTATTGTTTTTATGTTTGTTTTTGCACCAAGTTCATCATTGTTTTGAAAAGACTGCCGAATCATGGACGGTGAATGGTTCACAGACTGATGCTGTAAATAGTTCGCACCTTCTTAAAGGTGCCCTCTACTGATTTCACAAAAAGGAGACCTTTTTGAAGAGACTGTTCCTGAATACAGCGCAGAAGTTCTTGCCTTAAACGGACTTGCAGATGGAGGATCTGCACTACCTCAAAGAGACTTGGTTCCCTCTTAAAGGGAATGTTCATATGTTGCACTTAAGTATAATGTTACTTTAAGAACGTTGAATAGTACTGAATAGCGTGTAGTTATTTAAGAAATAATAGGAAATGTTTAATGATGTTACTAGGGATTGAGGACAGGAAAAAGTTGAAAGCCGAATCTCAATAAAGTGAACCCGTAGGGGTTGGTGAGTCCTCCTGAAAACCTTCGGACCGGCCGGTCTCAGCCAGCCCTGTTAGCAGTGCTCTGGATTGCGGATCCCGAAGCCTTCAGTAAAGAGGTAAAGAGACTGCAACCCTGTGTCCTCGTTATTCATCGCACCACACACCACCACCTTTAATTGGACGCCCCTTAGCAGGGTCACGGACCGGGTCAGGCCACCGTGACAACCCCAGGACCGAGACAGAGAGGCCCGGTACCGAGTACCCCGCAGCCCTGCGTCTGGGGGCGCTCCACCACTGTCCACAAAATCTGCTGTTGGAGGGTAGAGTCAGCAAGCCCTTGTATACATTAGATGGTCATCCAATCCTGCCAAAATCACCAAGTTTTGCAAAAATTAATCTAAGTTGTATAACCAGCTTTATTCTAGCATTACAATGTTTTTAGCATTTTAACATCCAAACAAGACAATCCGAGAATTCTCGCTTGTAATTTATTACTGTAAAACATTCCCATTTGTCAATAAAAGCATTTTAGCTCCGGATACCGCGACATTCCTATCATTTGCTCAGATTCACCCCCCACATCCGATCACTGGCTCGCTCTTCTTATCTGCATCTCAAAAACATTTCCAGAATTCGCCCTTTTCTTACTTTCGACTCTGCAAAAACTCTTACTGTCTCACTTATTCATTCTCGTCTGGACTATTGTAACTCTCTACTAATTGGCCTACCTTTTACCAGACTCTCCCCGCTCCAATCTGTCCTGAATGCTGCTGCCAGGATCATATTCCTCGCCAACCGTTACACCGATGCTTCTACCTTGTGCCAGTCATTACACTGGCTACCCATCCAATCCAGAATCCAGTACAAAACTACTACCCTCATCCACAAAGCACTCCATGGCTCAGCACCACCCTACATCTCCTCTCTGGTCTCAGTCTACCAACCTACCCGTGCCCTCCGCTCTGCTAATGACCTCAGGTTAGCATCCTCAATAATCAGAACCTCCCACTCCCGTCTCCAAGACTTTACACGTGCGGCGCCGATTCTTTGGAATGCACTACCTAGGTTAATACAATTAATCCCCAATCCCCACAGTTTTAAGCGTGCACTAAAAACTCATTTGTTCAGATTGGCCTACCGCCTCAACGCATTAACCTAATTATCCCTGTGTGGCCTATTAATAAAAAACAACAACATAATCATGTTCCTCCATCATGTTCTCATACACTTTATGCAGTTAATAGCCTCTGTGTCTGTACTGTTACATACTTAGGCAGTTAACTGGTTCATGCAGCTTTACATGAACACCCGAGCCTTAGGGTGAGTCTCCACGGTAACCCGAGCCTTACACTATGGCTGGTCCAAATAACTAAAGCAATTGTTACCATCCACCTCTTGTGTCTCCCCTTTTCCTCATAGATTGTAAGCTTGCGAGCAGCAGGGCCCTCATTCCTCCTGGTATCTGTTTTGAACTGTGATTTCTGTTATGCTGTAATGTCTGTTGTCTGTAGAAGTCCCCTCTATAAGTTGTAAAGCGCTGCGGAATATGTTGGCGCTATATAAATAAAATTATTATTATTATTATTATTATTATAGATGGTTTATATTTGTTTCTATGCATAATTCATGGGATGCTTGGCTTGTAGCTCATTTTCTAGCATATTGTGTTATTAGCGGAGTTGTTTTTTTTAGTAAGGCAGACACATTATTTTTGGTCTGTCCTAATAATTGAGTAGAAAAGCAGGAAATAGGGTGATAATAATTCCTCACTCTGGTGCACAACAATGGAGGTAAGCAATATAGATATTACCTGTCTAGTATGCATGAAATGAAAAAAATAACTGTTTTTGTCACCAGGACAATTTTGACACATTTGACACACATAAATAAAAAGTACCCGTATATTTTATTAAACTAGATACCTGGTAAACAGTTTACGTTCATGCAATTTAGCAACAAATGCACTTGGCAACAATTTAGCAGATAATGTTTGTGGCTTAATGTCTGACTCAACCTGATTCTGAGACGCATACAGTTGGGAAAGTAAGTACGGTATTTGATACACTGCCGACATTTGCAAGTTTTCCCTCCTACAAAGAATGGAGAGATCTGTAATTTTTATCGTAGGTACATTTCACCTGTGAGAGACAGAATCTAAAAGAAAAATACAGAAAATCACATTTAAATTAACATTTTATTGCATGAAATAAGTATTTGATACAAAAGAAAAACAAAAGTTAATATTTGGTCCGATATTTCCTGTAGTTCTTGATCAAGTTTGCACACACTGCAGAAGGGATTTTGGCCCACTGCTCCATACAGATCTTCTCCAGATCTTTCAGTTTCAGATCCTTCCAAAGATTTTTGATTGGGTTAAGGTCTGGAGACTGGCTAGGCCACTTCAGGACCTTGAAATGCTTCTTGCGGAGCCACTCCTTAGTTGACCTGGCTGTTTGTTTCAGGACATTATCATGCTGGAAGACTCAGCCACGACCCATCTTCAACGTTCTTACTGAGGGAAGGCGGTTGTTGGCCAAAATCTCTCGATACATGACCCCATCCATCCTCCCTTCAATACAGTGCAGTCATCCAGTCCCTTTTGAAGAAAAGCACACCCAAAGTATGATGTTTCCCCCACCATGCTTCATGGTTGGGATGGTGTTCTTGGGGTTGTACTCATCCTTCTTCATCCAAACACGGCCAGTGCAATTGATACCAAAAAGTTCTGTTTTGGTCTCATCTGACCACTTGAACTTCTCGCATGCCTCATCTGCATCATCCAGATGGTTATTGGTAAGATTTAATCAGGCCTTGACATGTGCAGGGGTACCTTGTGTTAACTGCAGGATTTTGATCCTTGACAGCGTAGTGTGTTACTAATGGTAATGTTCAGTGGCGTAACTACAAAGTTATGAGCCACAGTGCAAACTTTCAAATGGGGACCCCCCATGCCAAAATTTTTACATTAATTACCCTCACTAACCTTCTATTTAATGAGCTATTGGGGATAGCAGACAAGTTGTATACAGCTCTGGCAAAAATTAAGAGAACACTGCACAGTTTTATAAAAATCAGCTTCTCTACATGTCTGACAGCCATTCCATCCCAGTGTCAGTTGAATTCCAACCAGAGTACACCTCATGCTACTTAATGTGCTTCTGATTAGGTGATTACCTGTACCAAATCTTATTTAACGAATTAAAGTATAAAAAACACTGCTGTGGTGTTCACAATCCTCTTGCAATAGGACAAGCTGGATGGCAAAACAAGTGCTAGTAATATCCCAAAAGTAATAGGAATGAAAAAATTAACTTTTAACCATGTCAAAGGAGTTGAAAAGAAAAGTATTGAGTGAGCTCAATTCTGGCTTTACAAGCAGAGGGACCCAGTGAGCGTCATGTTGCCTCCACCCTTAAACTTTCTAAGATGGAAGTCCATTACAACAAGGTCAAGCACCAGATGTTGGGGACAGCAAAGCTACAGACCGGACCGGCAGAGGGTGAAAACGACTCTCCACTGACCGGGATGACCATCATCTTATTCGAATGTCACTCAGCAACCGCAGGATGACAACAAGTGACCTACAAAAGTAATGGCAAATGGCAGCTGGGGAGAAGTGCACGGCAAGAACAGTTCATACCAGGCTCCTAGAGGCAGGACTCAAGTCATGTAAAATTAGAAAAAAGCCTTTCATCAATGAGAAGCAAAGGAGAGCTGAAGTTTTCCAAAGACGATAAGGATTGGACCATAGAGGACTGGAGTAAGGTAATTTACTCTGATGAGTCTAATTGTCAGCTTTGCCCAACACCTGGTAGTCTAATGTTTAGACGGAGACCTGGAGAGGCGTACAAGGCACAGTGTCTTGCACCCACTGTGAAATTTTGTGGAGAATCGGTGATGATCTGGGGATGCTTCAGCAAGGCTGGAATTGGGCAGGTTGTTCTTTGCAAAGGACGTATGAATCAAGCCGCATACAAGGTTATCCTGGAAAAACAGTTGATTCCTTCTGCTCAGGCAATGTTCCCCAACTCTGAGGACTGTTTTTTCCAGCAGGACAATGTGGCATGCCACACAGCTAGGTCAATAAAGGTGTGAATGAAGGACCACCACATCAAATCCCTGTTATGGCCGCCCAATCTCTAGACCTGAACCCCATTGAAAACCCCTGGAATGTAATCAAGAGGAAGATGGATAGTCACAAGCCATCAAACAAAGAAGAACTGATTACATTTTTGTACCAGGAGAGGCATAAGGTCACTCAAAAAGCTGTGATTAAAAATCATGGTTATTCCACAAAATATTGATTTCTGAACTCTTCCTGAGCTAAAACATTACTATTGTTGTTTCTAAATGATTATGAACTTGTTTTTTTTTTCATTATTTGAGGTCTACAAGCAATGCAGTTTTTTGCTATTTTGACTATTTCTCATTTTCAGAAAATAAATACAAAACGTATTGCTTGGAACTTCGGAGACATGTTGTCAGAAGTTTATAGAATAAAAGAACAATTTAAATTTTACTCAAAAATATACCTATAAAGAGAAAAATCAGACAAACTGAAAATGTTGCTCTCTTAGTTTTTGCCTGAGCTGTTTATTAAAGTCTGTATATAATCATTATAGTCGGCATTCAGTCGCGTATACCACAGGTATAAGTGGGGTCGCAGATTTGTCACAGCTTTTTATGGACAACCACATTTGGTTCATTTCTTTGTGTTCCATAATATTGGCTAAAGGAGAGCTACATATGTGACCCCCCAGATTGAAGAATTGTAATAAAGCACTGGAATATATTTTTTGTATTAATTTAGTGGGAATCTGTCATCAGATTTTCCACCGAGTCTGAGAACAGCATATTCTAGAGACTGAGACTCTGATTCTGGTGATGTGTCACTTACTGGGCTTCGTGCTGTAGTTTTGATAAAATCATTTGCTTTATCAGCAGGAGATTATCACTTGAGGACTAGTAAACCTTCTGCCTTGTAGTCCAACCACTCCCCCCACCACTGATTGGCAGCTTTCTGACTATGCATAGTACACACAGAAAGCTACCAATCAGTGGTGTGGGCGAGGTTATACCAAGCTCAGCATTCAGAGAACTGCTAGATTTTCAGTAGATAAAACTGTGATTGTATCAAAACTGCAGCAAGCAGCCCAGTAAGTTATACATCGCTGGAATCAGGGTCTCTTCCCCTACATCATACTACTCTCAGATGGGGTAGCAAATTCAAGGTGACTAATTCCCTTTTGTCTTGATATATAAGGGTCGTAGAAGTGGGACTGACACCGTTTTGTTATTTAGGCATATCCTGTCAATTTGTAAAATATAATAAGGGAAGATTTATCTAGAAAAAATCCCCAGAATTCTTTCAGTAATTGCTAAATAAAAGTGAAGTGCCGTGCTCTAAATTTAATACGTGTTCTTGATATTTTTTGCATTGGGATTTTTTTTAAAAAAAGGTAAAAATTCTCTGATTTGGGGGTTAAAATTTCCACTAAAAATGTAGGCCGTTGTCTATACCTAACAAGTTTGTAATATGACATCCAACATTTTGACACATTTTAGGCAATTTGCCTCTTTTTCACTTTTCATTAATACAGAATTTTCCATTATTGAAAAATTCGCCCCTAGTGATTTTCGATTTTTTCTTTAAACTCACAAATACTGTTCTTATTCTGCCCCTTCCTCAGTCACGTACTTGTAATTAGCAGATGATAATTGTCCCGGTAATTGCTCAGGCTTTGATGTTGTGTAAACCGTAATTATAGCATTTCATGCCGATTTATCTAAATGTGAAATATTAATATGGTAGCGTGACTTACCACACCCTGCAAACAACTAATCCATTAGTAAGTGTTATTTCAATGTAGGTCAGGCTCACCGTGACGTCATTGTCCACTTTTCATACTGTAAATTGGTGGCTAGCCCGGATTGCACTAAGCTTCCACTTAGAGCTGATCGATGCACGTTAACCCGTAAGCCGCCTCCGTAAAGGCACTTTTAGAATATGACTTTTATTGTCATGTAATAATGTTCAGTAGAAGCAAATAATATAGAAGCATAAGATGTCTGAATAATAATTATATACTGGAAATAATATGTAGTGCTCAAATGGCGGCACACAGTGACCAAATAACAGCTCCGAACATAAAGCCATACAATAACAGTACTATGTAATTAGTAAGATTTATGGCGCCAGGCCAGTTATGATGGACCCTCATGCAGGAGAATGTACTGCTCCCTGAAACTGCACCCGTGATTACTTTCATGGCAGGGTTTTAATATAAATTATGGTAGTAAAGCATGGCAGGGTGTAAATTATCGGAGTCCATCTGCTGAGTTGGTCAGACTGTAGTATGATTGATAACCGTGCTTTGATTTTCTGCACATGAACACTGCAAAACTATCTATATCTATCCATCTATCTCATATCTATCTATCTACAGTCAAGCTCAAAAGTTTACATACCTCGGCAGAATTTTTGCTTTCTTGGCCTTTTTTCAGAGAATATGAATGATAACACCAAAACTTTTTCTCCACTCATGGTTAGTGGTTGGGTGAAGCAATTTATTGTCAAACTAATGTGTATTCTCTTTTTAAATCATAATGACAACTCAAAACATCCAAATGACCCTGATCAAAGTTCACATACCCTGGTGATTTTGGCCTGATAACCTGCACAGAAGTTGACACAAATGGGTTTGAATGGCTACTAAAGGTAACATCCTCACCTGTGACCTGTTTGCTTGTAATCAGTGTGTGTGCATAAAAGCTGAGTGAGTTTCTGGGATCCAGACAGACTCTTGCATCTTTCATCCAGCCACTGTCTTTTCTGGATTGTGAGTCATGGAGAAAGCAATAGAATTGTCATTGGATCTACGGGAAAAGGTAGCTAAACTGTAAAAATCAGGATAGGGATACAAAACGATATCCAAGGAATTGATAATGCCAGTCAGCAATGTTCAAACTGTGATTAACAAATGGAAAATCAGGGGCTCTATAAAAACAAAACCATGGTCAGGTAGACCAACAAAGATGTCATCCACAACTGCCAGGAAAATTGTTTGGGATGCAATGAAAAACCCACAAATAACATCAGCTGAAATACAGGACTCTCTGAAAACTAGCGGTGTGGCTGCATGGTCGAGTCGCCAGAAGAAAGCCATTACTACGCAATTGCCACAAAGTATCTCGCCTACAATACGCAAAACAACATATAGACAAGCTTCAAAACTTCTGGAACAAGGTAATTTGGAGTGATGAGACCAAAATTGAACTTTCTGCCCACAATCATAAACGTTACATTTGGAGAGAGGTCAACAAGGCCTGTGATGAAAGGAACACCATTCCTACTGTAAAGCTCGGAGGTGGATCACTGATATTTTGGGGATGTGTGAGCTTTAAAGGCACAAGAAACTTGGTCAAAGTTGAAGGAAAGATGAATGCAGCACGTTATCAGCAAATACTGGATGCAAATTTGCAGTCATCAGCCCGAAAGCTGCGCATGGGACATACTTGGACATTCCAAAATGACAACGATCCAAAACACAAGGCCAAGTCAACCTGTCATTGGTTACAGCAGAACAAAGTGAAGGTTCTGGAGTGGCCATCTCAGTCTCCTGACCTCAATATCATTGAGCCACTCTGGGGAGATCTCAAGCACGCAGTTCATGCTAGACAGCCCAGGAATTTACAGGAACTGGAGGCTTTTTGCCAAGAAGAGTGGGAATATTTACCATCTGAGAAAGTAAAGAACCTCATCCACAACAACCACAAAAGACTTCAAGCTGTCATTGATGTTAGAGTGGGCAATACACGATATTAAGAAATGGGGTATGTGAACTTTTGATCAGGGTCATTTGGATGTTTTGGGTTGTAATTATGAAGGGGATCCGCTAGGGTGATGTTATGTCAGCTAGATGGTATTCCTTCCCACAGGTGAAGTATATCCCCAGGGCTTCCCGGTGTGTAGATGGTGGTATGGTGAGAGGCGCAGAGAAGAACGAGGACACAAGGTTGCAGTCTCTTTACCTTTACTGAAGACTTCAGCATCCACAGTCCAGGGCACCAGATCACAGGGCAGGCAGAGTCCGGCCGGTTTGGAGGCAAGTCCAGAGTCCCCTTGTATAGGTGGAAATCAGTAGCCTTCCCTTGCGCTGCAGTGGTGTAGTCCCTTACTGCCTAAGGCTTCACATAAGTAATGTCTCTCTCTGTTCCCCATATAGGATAGGACAAACCCGTATGACTGGTGGCTTGAGGCTGTTTATAGGGTCTCTAGCACGCACCGGCCTCCAAAGGTTGCCACCGTGCCTCTTGGGTGTAGGGCGGACAGGTAACTTGCAATTGGCTGTCCTGCCGGTCTCTGGAGCAAAGCATAAAGGTCCTTACTCCCTCGGTGTTCCGGCTACTTGGATTCTGCGCCTCAGAAGGAGGCAGCCTGTGTAGGGGTGGTCCCCTTCTGGTATCCTCTCCTTTGCTATGACTTCCTTCACGATCGCTGCAATACAGTTCTGCCTTCTGCAGCTCTGAGGGCATGCACAGCTCCTTTGGACCCTCTGTCCACCTCAGACTACTGTCTGGAACTTTCTAACCTTCACCAACAGACTACCAGTTATATATACTGTATATGAGGAGTGACCTAATAAATAGGAGCAGAAGCTCCCCCTGGTGGTCTGGAGTGTGAAATGTGTTGCATGTTTGTGATACCTGGATGCAGTTATCCTTCTTTGCCTCCAAACGTAGCATCACTCTCCCCGAGAGGAAAGCAGTACCACTGCGACGACCAGGACCCTGGGGCGCCGCATATGAATTACAATACCCACTGCCTTCCCCCTGTACTTGGCTATAATAATACCCTGTCTTAGGTTTTTCTCTTCTCCCTGGCTCCCCAATTCGGATTTCATTTTAATAACTAGCTGTGGATCTCACAGAGATGCACATTTTGCATACTAGCATTCTTCTTCAACCCTCAAGAATGGCATTTATACTTTATTTGTATACTAGGCACCACTATATTGGGTATAAGGAGATCTAATGAACACACAGTTAGCGATATCTGGGAAGTAGTGCCTTCCAAGCCAAAACACCTTACTGTAACATGCCACAAGGTGGTAGCCATGGGCGTGGTACTCGGCTCTTACTCTCCGGCATGTTACATGAAAGTGGGGGTCCTGGCTGCATGTGTGGGCTTGTGCTGTGAGGACACTATGCCCTTGTAGCCCACATGTTGCCTACAACGCTGGTTTACAAGGACCAGATGTTGAGGACTTCAATGAGGTAGACCACCAATCAAAAATGAACGTTTTACTGAATTATATCTTTGTGGGAATTATGGATAGTAGATAGTGGGTACGTCTCTGAGTTATAAACTTGTGGTCGTACTGCTAGTCATCCTTTCCCAGAAGTTGTCTCCAATTGACCAGTCTGTACATCTTCCAGTTCTCTTTAATTTTTACTCTGGTTCACGCTAATGATTTTCTTGGTCTCCTCTCACTTTGGGACACTCACATCATGCAGCACTGCTTGCTATTCAGACATTTGGTCCGTTTCTTACGCATATTGGGCCCTAACTTACACCTTGACAGGAAACTGTCTCTGTCACTGATGCCACTATGGGCTAGTCCCAATCATTAACTCTAACTCTCCCTACAGTCGGGCAGAACACAACCTATCACTAACAACACGTGCCACAATGCATATTAGATATTACAACCATTTGTGTGTTCTTCAAGGGGAAAGGGAGCAGTATGTCCATCTGCTCTCATTATATTGGTGGCCCTCATGTTCAGCCAGCCCCCTCCAGGTCCCCAATTATTTTTATCACCTTTGAGGTTGGTTGGACAGTAATATCCTGGCTCGCCTAGCTATTGCACCCTATAGCAGACAGTCCAGGAGAGAACATATCAGTGGTGCAAGCTGTGAAGCCGCAGAAGGGCCCAAGAAGTAAGGGGGTCACTAACACCTCCAAAGCAGGTAGAATTGTGCATTATGATGAGCTATTGGACATAGGACACATATGTTGTTCTTGCACAGGGGCCCTTTTCTGTCTGTGTCTGCCAATGGTGGACACTGCCGTCATGTAACACTCCTGTTTCTAAAGCCATGGTTATATGATCAGGATTATACAGTACACTGCAGGGGGCTCCATAATTGTCTCCACTTGCAATATGATGTACTACAAAAGATATTAAAATGCAAGGTGCTTCCGTCACCGACATAAAAGTGTTCACTTTAGATGGCAATGATGCAAAACATATTCAATTTACATATAAATATGCAGGATAACAAATCACATGCTTTAGATTAATCTCTAAAGATGGCACTTGCATAGAACATAACCATCAAATCCTCATCAAAGCTGAAATGCAGGGGCGCAATAAAATCAGATCTACCTGTGTTTAAATTAAAAAACCTATAGGGTACATTCCCACATTCATGACTTGCTGTGGTTGTGACTCAACGTCAAACTCGCAGAGGCCAGATGTTACAGCATAGTGGATGGGCTTTCTAGAAATGTTAACATTTCCCTTTGCAGATAATGTACATGACGATTCAGTACGTAGAAGTGATTAATATATGCATAGAGTCATGTACTTGTTATGTTCTGTGTTATGATCCTTAGTGGTTGAGGATCACAAATACTCCAGCTAAGTAACATACATAGGACAAGCTCTAGGGAGGTGGCAAACAGGACTGACCGCAAATCTGAACCTATCCAAACACACTAGAAGTAGCCGGTGAACGTGTCTAAAAATCCTAGACGTCTCGAGCCAGCCTGAGGAACTAACTACCCCTAGAGAGAAAGAAAGACCTCTCTTGCCTCCAGAGAAATAATCCCCAACGATATAGAAGCCCCCAACATATAATAACGGTGAGGTAAGAGGAAGGCACATACACAGGAGTGAAAACAGATTTAGCAAATGAGGCCCACTAATACTAGACAGCAGAAAATAGAAAAGGGGTCTGTGCGGTCAGTAAAAAACCCTTACAAAATATCCACACTGAGATTTCAAGAACCCCCGCACCAACTAACGGTGTGGGGGGAGAAACTCAGTCCCCTAGAGCAACCAGCAAGCGAGGAAATCACATTTTAGCGAGCTGGACTAAAAACATAATAAATGCTGATAATCAAAAAATGATCAAACAAAAACTTAGCTTGTCTTGGAGAGACTGGGAGCAAGGTAGTCACAAGGAATCTGAAGAGCACTGAATACATTGAGAGCAGGCAAGGAACTGAGTATCCAGGTGAGCTAAATAAGAAACTGGAGCGCCCCCACACCGCCGCAGGGCCGAGGGGTACCCGGTACCGGGCCTCTGAGCCTCTGCTCTGGGGTTGTCACGGTGGCTAGGCCCCGGTCCGTGACCCTGCCGTGGGGCGCACAGTGAATAGGTAGGTAGATGTAGATGGTGGTGACGGTAACGGTAAATAACGAGGACACCAGGTTGCAGTCTCTTTACCTCTTTACTGAAGATCTCTGGGTCCTCAGTCCGGAATACGGTTCACCAGGCTGCGCAAGTCCGGCCGGTCCTATGGCACTTCCAGAGTTCTCTTCACAGGTGGAAATCTGTGCCTTCCTGCTTGCGCTATGTGTTGTGGTCCTTCCCTGCTGTGCTTACAGAAAGTCCCCACAACTGTTGTGTCTGTTTCTTAAGTTCCCTCACAACTCGATTAGATGATGTTCTGCTAATCCTCCGTCCCTCCCTGATGTTCTGGTTGGGACGGCACCCGTATGACGGGTAGGCTCGGAGCTCTTCCGGGACCCTAGAGTCGCCCCTCTCCACAAGTTGCCCCCCAAGACTGCATAGGTGATTATGTTAGACAGCCCGCCTTAGACTGACTGTCCTGCCGCTGTTTAGAGTATTGCTTGAAGCTGGATATTATGATACTCTCTCGGCGTTCCGGCCACCGGTTGTGCGCCTCAGTAGGATGTTGCCTCGGTCTTACAGCACGACTCCTACTGGTGTTCTCCTAGTGCTTTGATCTCGTTTCTCACTCAGCACAATCTATCTCGCTTCTGATCCTTCCTTGGGCACCGCCGCTATCCTGAGCAGGCACGGTCCCGTTACGTTCGTTCAAGTTGCCAAGCCTCTGTCAGGATCCCACCCCTGACAGAGGCCCTACTGTGTCTTCCCCCACAACACCCTCTGCCACAAGGTGTTGCCTGCTTCCAACCCAGTCAGCTTCTGACTAACTTCCTGCCTGACCCCCAGTTTACCCACTATGGTGGGGAGTGGCCTAGTGAATAGAACCCTTAGCTCCCCCCGGAGGCCCGGCTGTGAAATGTATTGGTGTCTGTGATACCTGATCAGATGAACTCCTTCAGTGCCATCAGACGTACCATAGCTCCCCATAGTGGCGGAGCCACAGTACTGCAACGACCAGGACTCTGGGGTGCTGCAAAACCAACCAAGGATAACGAACCAGCAGATGCTGCCAACCTACAGAGAGACAACACTACACAGTATCGCTTGTGACCACTAGAGGGAGCCCAAAAACAGAGTTCACAACAGTACCCCCCCTTGAGGAGGGGTCACCGAACCCTCATCAAGACCCCCAGGGCGATCAGGACGAGCCGCGTGGAAGGCACGAACCAAATCGGCCGCATGAACATCAGAGGCGACAACCCAGGAATTATCCTCCTGACCATAGCCCTTCCACTTCACCAAATACTGAAGCCTCCGTCTAGAGATACGAGAATCCAAAATCTTCTCCACCACGTACTCCAATTCGCCCTCGACCAGCACCGGAGCAGGAGGCTCAACAGAAGGAACCACAGGTACCACATACCTCCGCAACAAAGACCTATGTGTTATGGTTCTCAATGGCAAGAGAACATAGCCCAGCAAACATAAGAACTAGCTCTTGGAAGGATGGAAACTAAACTGACCATGAACTAAACCTGCCGCACAACTAACAGTAGCCGGGTAGCGTAGCCTGCGTTTTATCCCTAGACGCCCAGCGCCGGCCGGAGGACTAACTAATCCTGGCAGAGGAAAATATAGTCCTGGCTCACCTCTAGAGAAATTTCCCCGAAAGGCAGACAGAGGCCCCCACAAATATTGGCGGTGATTTTAGATGAAATGACAAACGTAGTATGAAAATAGGTTTAGCAAAATTGAGGTCCGCTTACTAGATAGCAGGAAGACAGAAAGGGCACTTTCATGGTCAGCTGAAAACCCTATCAAAATACCATCCTGAAATTACTTTAAGACTCTAGTATTAACTCATAACATCAGAGTGGCAATTTCAGATCACAAGAGCTTTCCAGACACAGAAAGGCTTCTGATTACAATGTTGACCGGCATGGAAGTGACAGAGGAGCAAGGCTAAATAGCGACTCCCACATCCTGATGGAAACAGGTGAACAGAGAGGATGATGCACACCAGTTCAATTCCACCAGTGGCCACAGGGGGAGCCCAAAATCCAATTTCACAACAGTACCCCCCCCTCAAGGAGGGGGCACCGAACCCTCACCAGAACCACCAGGGCAATCAGGATGAGCCCTATGAAAGGCACGGACCAAATCGGAGGCATGAACATCAGAGGCAGTCACCCAAGAATTATCCTCCTGACCGTATCCCTTCCATTTGACCAGATACTGGAGTTTCCGTCTGGAAACACGGGAGTCCAAGATTTTTTCCACAACGTACTCCAACTCGCCCTCAACCAACACCGGAGCAGGAGGCTCAACGGAAGGCACAACCGGTACCTCATACCTGCGCAATAATGACCGATGAAAAACATTATGAATAGAAAAAGATGCAGGGAGGTCCAAACGGAAGGACACAGGGTTAAGAATCTCCAATATCTTGTACGGGCCGATGAACCGAGGCTTAAACTTAGGAGAAGAAACCCTCATAGGGACAAAACGAGAAGACAACCACACCAAGTCCCCAACACAAAGCCGAGGACCAACCCGACGCCGGCGGTTGGCAAAAAGCTGAGTCTTCTCCTGGGACAACTTCAAATTGTCCACTACCTGCCCCCAAATCTGATGCAACCTCTCCACCACAGCATCCACTCCAGGACAATCCGAAGATTCCACCTGACCAGAAGAAAATCGAGGATGAAACCCCGAATTACAGAAAAAGGGAGACACCAAGGTGGCAGAGCTGGCCCGATTATTGAGGGCAAACTCCGCTAAAGGCAAAAAAGCAACCCAATCATCCTGATCTGCAGACACAAAACACCTCAAATATGTCTCCAAGGTCTGATTCGTCCGCTCGGTCTGGCCATTAGTCTGAGGATGGAAAGCAGACGAGAAAGACAAATCTATGCCCATCCTAGCACAGAATGCTCGCCAAAATCTAGACACGAATTGGGTACCTCTGTCAGAAACGATATTCTCCGGAATACCATGCAAACGGACCACATTTTGAAAAAACAGAGGAACCAACTCGGAAGAAGAAGGCAACTTAGGCAGGGGAACCAAATGGACCATCTTAGAGAAACGATCACACACCACCCAGATGACAGACATCTTCTGAGAAACAGGAAGATCCGAAATAAAATCCATCGAGATGTGCGTCCAGGGCCTCTTCGGGATAGGCAAGGGCAACAACAATCCACTAGCCCGAGAACAACAAGGCTTGGCCCGAGCGCAAACGTCACAAGACTGCACGAAGCCTCGCACATCTCGAGACAGGGAAGGCCACCAGAAGGACCTTGCCACCAAATCCCTGGTACCAAAGATTCCAGGATGACCTGCCAACGCAGAAGAATGAACCTCAGAAATGACTTTACTGGTCCAATCATCAGGAACAAACAGTCTACCAGGTGGGCAACGATCAGGTCTATCCGCCTGAAACTCCTGCAAGGCCCGCCGCAGGTCTGGAGAAACGGCAGACAATATCACTCCATCCTTAAGGATACCTGTAGGTTCAGAATTACCAGGGGAGTCAGGCTCAAAACTCCTAGAAAGGGCATCCGCCTTAACATTCTTAGAACCCGGCAGGTAGGACACCACAAAATTAAACCGAGAGAAAAACAACGACCAGCGCGCCTGTCTAGGATTCAGGCGTCTGGCGGACTCAAGATAAATTAGATTTTTGTGGTCAGTCAATACCACCACCTGATGTCTAGCCCCCTCAAGCCAATGACGCCACTCCTCAAAAGCCCACTTCATGGCCAAAAGCTCCCGATTCCCAACATCATAATTCCGCTCGGCGGGCGAAAATTTACGCGAGAAAAAAGCACAAGGTCTCATCACGGAGCAATCGGAACTTCTCTGCGACAAAACCGCCCCAGCTCCGATTTCAGAAGCGTCGACCTCAACCTGAAAAGGAAGAGCAACATCAGGCTGACGCAACACAGGGGCGGAAGAAAAGCGACGCTTAAGCTCCCGAAAGGCCTCCACAGCAGCAGGGGACCAATCAGCAACATCAGCACCCTTCTTAGTCAAATCAGTCAATGGCTTAACAACATCAGAAAAACCAGCAATAAATCGACGATAAAAGTTAGCAAAGCCCAAAAATTTCTGAAGACTCTTAAGAGAAGAGGGTTGCGTCCAATCACAAATAGCCTGAACCTTGACAGGATCCATCTCGATGGAAGAGGGGGAAAAAATATATCCCAAAAAGGAAATCTTTTGAACCCCAAAAACGCACTTAGAACCCTTCACACACAAGGAATTAGACCGCAAAACCTGAAAAACCCTCCTGACCTGCTGGACATGAGAGTCCCAGTCATCCGAAAAAATCAAAATATCATCCAGATACACAATCATAAATTTATCCAAATAATCACGGAAAATGTCATGCATAAAGGACTGAAAGACTGAAGGGGCATTAGAAAGACCAAAAGGCATCACCAAATACTCAAAGTGGCCCTCGGGCGTATTAAATGCGGTTTTCCACTCATCCCCCTGCTTAATTCGCACCAAATTATACGCCCCACGGAGATCTATCTTAGAGAACCACTTGGCCCCCTTTATGCGAGCAAACAAATCAGTCAGCAGTGGCAACGGATATTGATATTTAACCGTGATTTTATTCAAAAGCCGATAATCAATGCACGGCCTCAAAGAGCCATCTTTCTAGCCACAAAGAAAAAACCGGCTCCTAAGGGAGATGACGAAGGACGAATATGTCCCTTTTCCAAGGACTCCTTTATATATTCTCGCATAGCAGCATGCTCAGGCACAGACAGATTAAATAAACGACCCTTAGGGTATTTACTACCCGGAATCAAATCTATGGCACAATCGCACTCCCGGTGCGGAGGTAATGAACCAAGCTTAGGTTCTTCAAAAACGTCACGATATTCAGTCAAGAATTCAGGAATCTCAGAGGGAACAGATGATGAAATGGAAACCACAGGTACGTCCCCATGCGTCCCCTTACATCCCCAGCTTAACACAGACATAGCTTTCCAGTCAAGGACTGGGTTATGAGATTGCAGCCATGGCAATCCAAGCACCAACACATCATGTAGGTTATACAGCACAAGAAAGCGAATAATCTCCTGGTGATCCGGATTAATCCGCATAGTTACTTGTGTCCAGTATTGTGGTTTATTGCTAGCCAATGGGGTGGAGTCAATCCCCTTCAGGTATATAGGAGTTTCAAGAGGCTCCAAATCATACCCACAGCGTTTGGCAAAGGACCAATCCATAAGACTCAAAGCGGCGCCAGAGTCGACATAGGCATCCACGGTAATAGATGATAAAGAACAAATCAGGGTCACAGAAAGAATAAACTTAGACTGTAAAGTGCCAATTGAAACAGACTTATCAAGCTTCTTAGTACGCTTAGAGCATGCTGATATAACATGAGTTGAATCACCGCAATAGAAGCACAACCCATTTTTTCGTCTAAAATTCTGCCGTTCACTTCTGGACAGAATTCTATCACATTGCATATTCTCTGGCGTCTTCTCAGTAGACACCGCCAAATGGTGCACAGGTTTGCGCTCCCGCAGACGCCTATCGATCTGGATAGCCATTGTCATGGACTCATTCAGACCCGCAGGCACAGGGAACCCCACCATAACATCCTTAATGGCATCAGAGAGACCCTCTCTGAAATTCGCCGCCAGGGCGCACTCATTCCACTGAGTAAGCACAGCCCATTTACGGAATTTCTGGCAGTATATTTCAGCTTCATCTTGCCCCTGAGATAGGGACATCAAGGCCTTTTCCGCCTGAAGTTCTAACTGAGGTTCCTCATAAAGCAACCCCAAGGCCAGAAAAAACGCATCCACATTGAGCAACGCAGGATCCCCTGGAGCCAATGCAAAAGCCCAATCCTGAGGGTCGCCCCGGAGCAAGGAAATCACAATCCTGACCTGCTGAGCAGGATCTCCAGCAGAGCGAGATTTCAGGGACAAAAACAACTTGCAATTATATTTGAAATTTTGAAAGCAAGATCTATTCCCCGAGAAAAATTCAGGCAAAGGAATTCTAGGTTCAGATATAGGAACATGAACAACAAAATCTTGTAAATTTTGAACTTTCGTGGTGAGATTATTCAAACCTGCAGCTAAACTCTGAATATCCATTTTAAACAGGTGAACACAGAGCCATTCCAGGATTAGAAGGAGAGAGAGAGAGAAAGGCTGCAATATAGGCAGACTTGCAAGAGATTCAATTACAAGCACACTCAGAACTGAGGAAAAAAAAAAAAAAAAAAAAATCTTCAGCAGACTTCTCTTTTCTCTCCTTTCTCTGTCAATTAATTTAACCCTTTTTAGGCCGGTCAAACTGTTATGGTTCTCAATGGCAAGAGAACATAGCCCAGCAAACATAAGAACTAGCTCTTGGAAGGATGGAAACTAAACTGACCATGAACTAAACCTGCCGCACAACTAACAGTAGCCGGGTAGCGTAGCCTGCGTTTTATCCCTAGACGCCCAGCGCCGGCCGGAGGACTAACTAATCCTGGCAGAGGAAAATATAGTCCTGGCTCACCTCTAGAGAAATTTCCCCGAAAGGCAGACAGAGGCCCCCACAAATATTGGCGGTGATTTTAGATGAAATGACAAACGTAGTATGAAAATAGGTTTAGCAAAATTGAGGTCCGCTTACTAGATAGCAGGAAGACAGAAAGGGCACTTTCATGGTCAGCTGAAAACCCTATCAAAATACCATCCTGAAATTACTTTAAGACTCTAGTATTAACTCATAACATCAGAGTGGCAATTTCAGATCACAAGAGCTTTCCAGACACAGAAAGGCTTCTGATTACAATGTTGACCGGCATGGAAGTGACAGAGGAGCAAGGCTAAATAGCGACTCCCACATCCTGATGGAAACAGGTGAACAGAGAGGATGATGCACACCAGTTCAATTCCACCAGTGGCCACAGGGGGAGCCCAAAATCCAATTTCACAACACCTATGGAACACATTATGAATGGCAAACGATGCTGGGAGATCCAAACGAAAAGACACCGGGTTAAGGATTTCCAAGATCTTATAAGGACCGATGAAGCGAGGCTTGAATTTAGGAGAGGAGACCTTCATAGGAACATACCGAGAAGACAGCCACACCAAATCCCCAACACGAAGTCGGGGACCCACACCGCGGCGGCGGTTGGCAAAGCGCTGAGCCTTCTCTTGTGACAACCTCAAATTGTCCACCACATGGTTCCAAATCTGCTGCAACCTATCCACCACAGAATCCACCCCAGGACAGTCAGAAGGCTCAACCTGACCCGAGGAAAAACGAGGATGGAAACCAGAATTGCAGAAAAAAGGCGAAACCAAAGTAGCAGAACTAGCCCGATTATTAAGGGCAAACTCGGCCAATGGCAAAAAAGTCACCCAATCATCCTGATCAGCAGAAACAAAACATCTCAAATAAGTTTCCAACGTCTGATTAGTTCCCTCAGTTTGGCCATTAGTCTGAGGATGGAAGGCCGACGAAAAAGACAAATCAATGCCCATCTTAGCACAAAAAGTCCGCCAAAACCTGGACACAAACTGGGATCCTCTATCAGACACAATATTTTCAGGAATGCCGTGCAAGCGAACCACATTCTGAAAAAATAGAGGAACCAAATCGGAGGAAGAAGGCAACTTAGGCAAGGGCACCAAATGGACCATCTTGGAAAAACGATCACACACCACCCAGATGACAGACATTTTCTGAGATACCGGAAGATCCGAAATAAAATCCATGGAAATGTGCGTCCAAGGCCTTTTCGGAATAGGCAAAGGCAAAAGCAAACCGCTGGCACGAGAACAGCAAGGCTTAGCCCGAGCACAAATCCCACAAGACTGCACAAAGGAACGCACATCCCGCGACAAGGAAGGCCACCAGAAGGACCTAGCCACCAAATCTCTGGTACCAAAAATCCCAGGATGACCCGCCAACACCGAAGAATGAACCTCGGAAATAACTCTGCTGGTCCATCTATCCGGGACAAACAGTCTCTCTGGTGGACAACGGTCAGGTCTATCCGCCTGAAATTTCTGCAGCACTCGTCGCAAATCTGGGGAAATGGCAGACAAAATCACTCCCTCTCTGAGAATACCAGCCGGCTCAGAAACTCCCGGAGAGTCAGGCACAAAACTCCTAGAAAGTGCATCAGCTTTCACGTTCTTCGAACCAGGCAGATATGAGACCACGAAGTTGAAACGGGAGAAAAACAACGACCAACGAGCCTGTCTAGGATTCAGGCGCTTGGCAGATTCAAGGTAAATCAGATTTTTGTGATCAGTCAAGACCACCACACGATGTTTAGCTCCTTCGAGCCAATGTCGCCACTCCTCAAATGCCCACTTCATAGCCAACAACTCCCGATTACCAACATCATAATTCCGCTCGGCAGGCAAAAACTTTCTTGAAAAGAAAGCACATGGTTTCATCACAGAGCCATCAGAGCTTCTCTGCGACAAAACAGCCCCTGCTCCAATCTCAGAAGCATCAACCTCGACCTGGAAGGGGAGAGAGACATCTGGCTGACATAAGACTGGAGCTGAAGAAAACCGGTGCTTCAGCTCCCGAAAGGCCTCCACGGCTGCAGGAGACCAATTAGTCACATCAGAACCCTTCTTGGTCAAATCCGTCAAAGGTTTAACCACGCTAGAAAAATTAGCGATGAAACGACGGTAAAAATTAGCAAAACCCAAGAACTTCTGAAGACTCTTAACAGACGTGGGCTGAGTCCAGTCATGAATAGCCTGGACCTTGACTGGGTCCATCTCCACAGTAGAAGGAGAAAAAATAAAACCCAAAAAGGAGACCTTCTGTACTCCGAAGAGGCATTTTGAGCCCTTCACAAATAAAGCATTAGCACGCAGGACCTGAAACACCATCCTGACCTGCTTCACATGGGACTCCCAATCATCAGAAAAGACCAAAATGTCATCCAGATAATCAATCATAAATTTATCCAGATATTCTCGGAAGATGTCATGCATGAAAGACTGAAACACAGAAGGAGCATTAGAGAGTCCAAAAGGCATCACCAAGTACTCAAAATGGCCTTCAGGCGTATTAAATGCTGTTTTCCATTCATCTCCCTGCTTAATGCGCACAAGGTTATACGCACCACGGAGATCTATCTTGGTGAACCAACTGGCACCCTTAATCCGAGAAAACAAATCAGACAATAGTGGTAAAGGATACTGAAATTTGACTGTGATTTTATTCAGAAGACGATAATCTATACAAGGTCTCAAAGAACCGTCCTTCTTGGCCACAAAAAAATACTGCACCAAGAGGGGAAGAGGATGGGCGAATATGTCCCTTCTCCAAAGACTCCTTTATATAACTCCGCATCGCGGCATGCTCTGGTATAGACAGATTAAAAAGTCGTCCCTTAGGGAATTTACTACCAGGAATTAAATTACTGTTGTGAACTCTGTTTTTGGGCTCCCTCTAGTGGTCACATGCGATACTGTGTAGTGTTGTCTTTCTGTAGGTTGGCAGCATCTGCTATCCTTGGTTGGTTTCTTATTTAGCTCACCTGGATACTCAGTTCCTGGTCTGCTCTACTGTTATGATCCTTAGTGGTTGAGGATCACAAATACTCCAGCTAAGTAACATACATAGGACAAGCTCTAGGGAGGTGGCAAACTGGACTGACCGCAAATCTGAACCTATCCAAACACACTAGAAGTAGCCGGTGAACGTGTCTAAAAATCCTAGACGTCTCGAGCCAGCCTGAGGAACTAACTACCCCTAGAGAGAAAGAAAGACCTCTCTTGCCTCCAGAGAAATAATCCCCAACGATATAGAAGCCCCCAACATATAATAACGGTGAGGTAAGAGGAAGGCACATACACAGGGGTGAAAACAGATTTAGCAAATGAGGCCCACTAATACTAGACAGCAGAAAATAGAAAAGGGGTCTGTGCGGTCAGTAAAAAACCCTTACAAAATATCCACACTGAGATTTCAAGAACCCCCGCACCAACTAACGGTGTGGGGGAAGAAACTCAGTCCCCTAGAGCAACCAGCAAGCGAGGAAATCACATTTTAGCGAGCTGGACTAAAAACATAATAAATGCTGATAATCAAAAAATGATCAAACAAAAACTTAGCTTGCCTTGGAGAGACTGGGAGCAAGGTAGTCACAAGGAATCTGAAGAGCACTGAATACATTGAGAGCAGGCAAGGAACTGAGTATCCAGGTGAGCTAAATAAGAAACCAACCAAGGATAACGAACCAGCAGATGCTGCCAACCTACAGAAAGACAACACTACACAGTATCGCTTGTGACCACTAAAGGGAGCCCAAAAACAGAGTTCACATCAGTTCTGACATTAGGAGGATGTTAAGGGTTAACAAAGCAGCCCTGCTTTCTATACATGGCCAGAAGGCCACATGGGTAAACCAGATGACCGGTCCTGGGTCTATCAGTGAAGGAGAAGGAGACATTTTGTGTACTTGAGAGTTGTCCTAGAGAAGCTGAAGGAGCAGGTAAGGGAGAGGCCAAAGCTCCATATATGAGAAACCACAGCCTCAGCTTCAGATATGCCCAAGTTGGCGTTCAGGAATCACTGCACCATTTATATATCTGAATTGCTATACTGAAAAGTAAGTGTGATTGCTGCATTGGAAGTGAATCTCTGCCCAATCATCGTATATCTGGATGAACTTGTGTTCATGCAACAGGTAAATGTTAACAACAGCCCCTCTGGCCTCCTTGTTTTCTGGACTATTCGGAGTTCACCACATTACATCACACTACCAGGAAGCAGAGCTTAATTAAATGCGCCCTGGTGTCACAAACATTCTTTTCTTTTATTTTCTTTTAGTCACTGCTATGGCAGAGTTCAAACTTCTGCACACCACATGACATATTGCCCTTCTATAAGAGGTAGTTGATCGCAATCTATCAATTGACCAGTCTATATTCACTAGGTCTCAAGAGCAGGTAGACTTTTCAGCTTAAAAGGAGTTGTCCCTTAAAGAATTATTTACCCTTACTGGGATCTCCGTGCTAAAAAACAACTAATTCAGAGAATGGGTGTGCCAAAGTCCTGTGTTACTGAGACCATTGCTCTATTACCTGACTACAGTGCAGATAATGAAGCAGTGATCGCATATGCTCTGTAATGCATCACTCACACCTGGGACTTTGGTGACGATGCTGATGTTGTTTTTTTATTCATCCAGTATCTTATTCGGCAACTTATTTTTCTCTGTTTTTTACAGGTTTAATGACAAAAATCAAAAATTACAATAATAAAATACAATGCAGTGAGGTGCCCTGATGTGAATACGCTTAAAAGCAGCTACAAAAGTTATAAAACAAAAATGGGCATCAAAGTGGGCACTGAAGGGCCTCATTGAAAGGGTTACATGATAGTGATGACCCACATCAAATTCAGGTCACTCCAGCCTGCCCCATATGTGTTTTGGGCACCAGAAAGGGCATCAAAGAGGGCAAATAGGCACTTTTCACAGATTTTAATAGGTAACTGGTGTTTTTATGGGTTAAATGACTTTGGGCCACTGATCTCACACCACCAATACACAGTGATAGCCCGCATCAAATTCAGGTCATTGCAGTCTGGCCCAAATGGGTTCTCGGCATCAGAATGGGCATCAACAGATTTGAATAAGTAACTGGTGGTTTTTTACAGGGGTTAAATGACTTTGGGCTACTGATGTTACAACATCAGTGTACAACAGAAAGATCCATTTCCAAATCAGTTTTCTTTCTGGCTGGCCGGAGTGATTACTGATCAAAAAAAGGCTGGCATCAAAGTTGGAAAATTGTAACTTTGTACTGATATGAATAAGTTATTTACTGTATATACTCGTGTATAAGCAGAGTTTTTCAGCACTTTTTGTGTTCTGAAAACGCCCCCATTTGGCTTATACACGAGTCATTGTTCCAGAAGAAGGTGGGGGAGGGGGAGCGGTGGAGCAGCAGGTTACAGGAGGCAGGAGCCGGCGGCTGCGACTGAAGTCTGTGCCACTGCAAAAGAGAAATGAATATTCACTGCACTGGCAGTAAATATTCATTTCTCTTATAGCGCGCACAGTGTCAGCCACAGCCGCTGACTTCCAGCAGCTGCTGGGCGATCACGGGTGCCCGCTACTTAAGAGTTATGAATATTCTCTTCTCTCCACTCCTATAGGCATGGAGAGAGGTGAATATTGTGAGGCAGTGACTGGTGTTACATGTGAGGGTCACTGTATGTCCCCCCAGGATGCGCACGGAGGCGTATTGAGGCCATAAGAGTGCATTGCAATCACAGGTGTTGCTGTGGTTGCAATGTAGACTAAAGTGAGTATAGGTCTTGGACATGCTGGTTTTTAGGGAAAACCTGCTCTGTGCTTTTGGTGTTTTGAAACAGACTGCAGGATGGTAGTCATGCAGTCCGTTTCATTCCTGCCAAGATTTTCCATGTGGCTGAAGGCCAAAGGTTGCTAGTTAAAGACCCTGCAGTATAGGGTTTGGGTGTGTCAGAGTCAGTGTCGGTCTGGTGTTTGGAGGAGTAAAGAGCAGTCGGCTCTGCAGCGCTCCACCTGTGTGAGTCAACACAGGCCAGCGGAGCCAAACAGCCAGGGAAGCTGAGATGCCTGGCACCCACAGTGTACACAGCTGTGCCGTCGCCAATGGTAACTGGTCTCAGAGGTGGACTGTCTTGTGCCCAGCGGTGAACTGGAGGTAGACTGTCCTGTGCCGAAGGAGGACTGGCATGTTCAGTGACTGTAAACTGGAGGATATGGTTCCCGGCTGCGATCCGGAGGATATTGTGTACTGTGTAAAGCTGTGAGTAGAACATTAACACAATGGTGCAGTCGTGCACAGCAACTGGTTTCAAGAGGAGAGCTGGCATGTTTAGTAACTGTAAACTTATGGATATCGTGTACTGTGTAAAGCTGTGAGTAGCACATTAACACGGTGGTGCAGTCGCCCACGGCTACAGTCAGAGGTGGACTGGCGTGTTTAGTGAATGTAATCCAGAGGATATGTGCCCGGCTGCGATCTGGAGGATATTGTGTGCTGTGTTTATATGAGTTGGACATTAATGCTGTGAAGTAAACACATTAAAGAGACTTTTGTTTGGAACTTTGCTAGGGTCACTGCCTCATCACTGCATAAGTGTGCTACCTCTGCACTACAAAATTCATTACCTTAATGAGCAGGGACACATGATCGCTTGGCTGAAAGAGCTGCTGGCACTGGAATGAGATGCAGGTAAGGTAAGTAGGATGGGGTTTTTTTAGGGATGAGGAGCCATGCAGACAAGGACAGGTATGGGGAGCCATGCATACAAGGACACGGATGGGGAACCATGCAGACAAGGACATGATGGGGAGCCATGCATACAAGGACAGGGATGGGAGCCATACTTACAAGGACGGGGATGGGGAGCCATGCATACAAGGCTAGGGAAGGGGAGCCATGCCTACAACAATGGGGATGGGGAGCCATGCATACAATGATGGGGAGCCATACCTACAAGGACAGGGATGGGGAGCCATGCCTACAAGGATGGGGATGGGGAGCCATGTCTACAACGATGGGGATGGGGAGCCATGCATACAAGGATGGGGAGCCATACATACAAGGATAGGGATGGGGAGCCATGCCTACAAGGATGGGGATGGGGAGCCATACATGCAAGGATGGGGAGCCATGCATACAAGGATGGGGATGGGGAGCCATGCATACAAGGACAGGGATGGGGAGCCAAGCAGACATGGACAGGGATGGGATTGGGGAGTCATGCCTACAAGGATAGAGATGAGGGGACAATGCATACCCGTCTTATACTCGAGTCAATACGTTTTCACAGTTTTTCGTGGCAAAATTAGGTGCCTCGGCTTACACTCGAGTCGGCTTAAACACGAGTATACACGGTATTTGTTTTAAGGGTTAAAGGAGTTGTCCAGTCTTAATCTAAAAGTCTGCAGTCTCTCTATGTGACTGTGTGACTGCAGACTTGTGAATCCTTACATTGCACACACTGATCATTGTGAGGATAATCTGTGGCTGGCATATATTATAGGGGCATCTGTGGCTGGCATATACTATATGGGCATCTGTGGCTGGTATATATTATAGGGGCACCTGTGGCTGGCATACTATTATAGGGGCATCAGTGGCCGGTATAGTATTATAGGGGCATCTGTGGCTGGCATATATTATAGGGGCATCTGTGGCTGGTATATATTATAGGGGCACCTGTGGCTGGCATACTATTATAGGGGCATCAGTGGCCGGTATAGTATTATAGGGGCATCTGTGGCTGGCATATATTATAGGGGCATCTGTGGCTGGTATATATTATAGGGGCACCTGTGGCTGGCATACTATTATAGGGGCATCAGTGGCCGGTATAGTATTATAGGGGCATCTGTGGCTGGCATATATTATAGGGGCATCTGTGGCTGGTATATATTATAGGGGCACCTGTGGCTGGCATACTATTATAGGGGCATCAGTGGCTAGCATACTATTATAGGGGCATCTGTGGCTGACATATATTATAGGGGCATCAGTGACTGGCATATATTATAGGGGCAACTGTGGCTGGTATATATTATAGGGCCACCTTTGACTGGCATACTTTTATAGGGTCATCTGTGGCTGGCATATATTATAGGGGCATCTGTGGCTGGCATATATTATAGGGGCATCTGTGGCTGGCATATATTATAGGGGGACCTGTGGCTGGAATACTTTTATAATTTATTATTATTATTATTATTATCATTATAATATAGCTGCCTTTATGCTTGGCATGCTATTATTGGGCTTTTGTGCCTGCCATGCTATTATGGGGCACATGTGATTACTTTTTTTAAATCCATGGCTGGCATATCATTATAGAAGAATCTTTGGCTGACATAATATTATAGGGGCATCTATGACTGGCATACTATCATTTTAGCATCTGTGGTTGACATACAATATGGGGCATCTAATGTATGGTTTACATATTATTTTAGAGGAATCTGGTTGGCATACCATTATGGGGGCATCTTTGGCTGGTGTTCTATTTCGTGACCATTTGTGACTGTCATGGATGTGTTTGTGGTTTCTGCACTTACATGAGAACCTTTATGACTGTAAGGGGGCCTTCTTTGGCAGTCATTGTGCCCTTCTATCAGGCACTGAAGAACATTTTGACCTTGATTCAGAGAACGTAGGCATTGCTTTGATAATCTTTTACCTGAAGTGGGCAAACATTTGGTAGGAGATATATCTCAGACTCAAAAAATAAGTCACTTGCATGCTAAAAAAAACTACCAGATGTCACAATCAGCTCTGGCAAAAATTAAGAGACCACCAAATCAAAACCCTGTCATGGGCAGCCCAATCTCCAGACCTGAACCCCATTGAAAACTTTGGAATGTAATCAAGAGGATGATGGATAGTCACAGTCATCAAACAAAGGAGAACTGATCACATTTTTTCACCAGAAGCAGTGTGAAAGACTGGTGGAAAGCATGCCAAGACGCATGAAAGCTGTGATTAAAAATCATGGTTATTCCACAAAATATTAATTTCTGAGCTCTTCCTGAGTTAAAACATTAGTATTGTTGTTTCTAAATGATTATGAACTTGTTTTCTTTGCATTATTTGAGGTCTGAAAGCACTGTTCGTTTGTTTGTTTTTAATTTTGACCGTTTTTCTTTGTCAGAAAAAAAAGATACAAAATTTATTGCGTGGAAATTTGGAGACATGTTGTCAGAAGTTTGTAGACTAAAAGAACAATTTAAATTTATTCAAAAATATACCTTTAAAGAGAAAAATCAGGCAAACGGAACATTTTGCAGTGGTCTCTTAATTTTTGCCAGAGCTGTATGTCTACATCATTGTAAATACACACCTGTACTTTGTATCTCCCCCACCTCATTGTAGATTGTAAGCTCTCACGAGCAGGGGCGTCTTATTTTGCTTTATTATTGTATTGTTAACGTTGTTACCAAAGACTATTGTGTTTGAAACTGTTAAACTGTAAAGCGCTGCGGAATATGTTGGCGCTATATAAATAAAGAGTATTATTATTATTATTATTATTATTATGTCTACCACTATTGACTCAGTAATAGCTGCTATTAAAGGGAATCTGTATGCAAGATCAACCTCTCCAAACTATGGCTATGCATTTAGCATTTTAATTCATATGTAAATGAGGTGTTAAGTGCTCTGGATGTGATAGAGCCCATCTGAATTTCCCAGGATGTTTCCCCGCCCAGAACCTTTCTCTTTAGCTTGATTGACAGCTTAAATAAAGCTCTGTCACACCCAGAGCACTTAACTCCTCATTTGCATATACAATTAAATGTTTATTACTTAGGAATGTAGCAACAGATAGGAGATATAAAGATGTTAATTACTTGGGAATGCAGCCACAGATAGGAGATATAAAGGTGTCGATTGATTTACATCACTAAGATCTGCTTGTGGTTTGGGGGATGATCTTATTGATAGCCTCCCTTTAATGGTTGAATTCAGCAATTGCTATTATGCTAGAGACTAAAAAAAAAAAAAGATATGTTATAGGGAAGTAGGTTTTATGCAAGAATAGAAATCCCCTACTCACCAATGAAAAGTAAAATGAGAGATATCTGCCTAAAAAGATGTGTCAGAAGATCCTAAAATAAGATCAGAACATTGACAGAAAGCTAATCAGCTCCCGAAAAAAAAACATATTTTATGAGCCTTCACTTTTCATCCTCGATTTTCAGTCTTTGTTTAACATAGTGAATAGCAAATGAAATCTCGGCGGAGAAGAACCGTGCAGATGTTTCTGGCTTCCGTCCTGCAGAGCTGGATAATTGAGATCTGTAAAGCGCCATCATCGTGCCTAATTTACATGAGCTGCTGCCTTTTTTAACTTGGGTGCTGTAATCTGTCCTCCTTTATGTCACCAGCTGGAATATATAATAATAATAATCTTTATTTATATAGCGCCAACATATTCTGCAGCACTTTACAGTCAATCTACAGAAAGAACATAAAGGCAAGCCGCCATATTTTACTTAAACCCCGTGAAGAAAGTTCAGCTGAAATATTTGGCCAATATGATGGAGAGGACATTCAAAGATTCAGAATCTCAGTGCAAGAATTGTTTCACAACTTTTCACTTTACCGAACATGAATGGTCAATAGATGCATTATTTATCTGGGCACTCGGTGACCCTATCTGGGTACTATATGGTGTATCTATCTGGGCATTGTGGGATAATATCTGGTCAATTATTTGGGCAATATACAGCTCTGGCAAAAATTAAGAGACCACTGCAAAATGTTCAGTTTGCCTGATTTTTCTCTTCATAGGTATAGTTTTGAGTAAAATGTAAATTGTTCTTTTATTCTATAAACTTCTGACAACATGTCTCTGAATTTCCAAGCAATAAATTTTGTATTTTTTTTTCTGAGAAAGAAAAATGGTAAAAATTTAAAAACAACCCAGTGCTTTCAGACCTCAAATAATGCAAAGAAAACAAGTTCATAATCATTTAGAAACAGCAATACTAATGTTTTATGTCAGGAAGAGCTCAGAAATCAATATTTTGTGGAATAACCATGATTTTTAATCACAGCTTTCATGCGTGTTGACATACTTTCCACCAGTCCTTCACACTCTCCTGGCACAAAAATGTAAGCAGTCCTTCTTTGTTTGATGGCTTGTGACTATCCATCTTCCTCTTGATTACATTCCAGAGGTTTTCAATGGGGTTCAGGTCTGGAGATTGGGCTGCCCATGACCGGGTTTTGATGTGGTGGTCTCTTAATTTTTGCCAGAGGTGTGTATATGGACTTTAAGGCAATACATTCTATTATAGTAAGGGTCGCATTCTTATCAAATGATTGTTACCCACTTGGTGGTGGTAGCGCCGTTGCAGGGAATTTACCCGTAACCAGGCACCTATCAGTACTACTGGTCTTCTAACACAACACTCAACTTTAGTTCCTCAAAGGAAGTGTCAATTTGGCCCCTTTGAGTAAAAAGCTTACTTAATTGATATGATAATGGTATATGGCTCTAATAACGTGAAGAAGGCTGAGCTGAGATACTGCACAACCCATGGACAAGTGTGGCTCTGTTTTTGAATGGAAGCCATGTTTTTCTAATCTTGGACGACCCCTTTAACTTGTTCACAATCTTGGTCATGGGCCCATGCGGAGCCCTATTCTCTTGGATGGGGCTGATTGTAGTTTCCAACACAGAAATGGATCAAGGCCACCACTGTTTAAGAGAATTGTTTGGGGGTCTAAGTGGTCATTAGTGCTATTCTAGCATGCTCGGGTGCTAACCGAGTGACTTCGGCGTGCTCAAATAATATGTTCGAGTCCCCGCGGCTCCATGTCTCGTGGCTGTTTGGCAGCTGCAACCCATGAAGGGATTGCCTAACAAACAGACAATCTCTGCACTTGTTGCGACTGTTGAACAGCCACTAGACATGCAGCCGCAGGGACTTGAACATATTTTTCAAGCATGTCGAAGAGTCTCGGTTAACACTTGAGCATGCTCAGATAACACCTGATCTGAGCACGTTCATTCATCACCATCACTACTAATCAGAATCTCCTGCCATAACATTTAGGATGGCATTTATGACATATTCATATCATAAGTATATCCTAATATGGGCAATAATAACAGGCTGTCTAAAAGAGAGAATCCCTTTTAAAGGGGAAACTGTCAGCAGGTTTGTACATGTAGAAATATTAGAATAGCTGTATAGGTGCATGTCCAGCCTTCCACCTCCCTCCCCCCCCAAAAAAAAAGACACCTTTTTTGTAGAGATCCGATGTGCCAATCATGGGATATTTAGTGTAGAAGTCGTATGCAAATGAGACTGGGGGCGTGTCTGTGTAAACCCGAGAGCACTTACAGCCTGATTTGCATATTGCTTCTACAGTAGATTTCTCAAGACTGGCACATCACATTTCTAAAAAAAAAAGTATATTTTTTTATTGGCACACCAGCACCTATACAGCCAGATCACTACTTCTATATGTTCAAACGTGCTGAAAAATTCCCTTGAAATTAAGATATTTGGTTGCGGACTGAAATTACGGTATATCTTAATATAAAAATTACTAAATAAGCGTTTTATTATTAATAATGCTTTTTTTTTTCTTTTGCAGCTGATATCATTTCTACAGTTGAGTTTAATCACACAGGAGAGCTGTTGGCAACTGGGGACAAGGGGGGTCGTGTTGTAATATTCCAACGAGAACCAGAGGTATGTGTACATTACATTAAGGGGTAAGCGGTCATACACACGGGCAATCAGGGTTAGCAGAATTTGGATGCCCCATCTATTCTACAGAACATAGAGCACCTCTCTTGTTTCAACATGTCAGCGCAATACATGAAACGCACCATGTAATGATTCATTTGCCCTGTCGGGGTGGTGGTACCATTTTGCACAGCTTAACAACATGTAGTTGTGATCACTTGTCTGACAGTATATACCAAGCACACAGCTTTGTAGTTGATATAGAACCTATAAAACCACTTATTGGCAGCTTTCTGCCTATGCACAGTGTATACAGGAAGCTGCCAATCAGTGGTGTGAGCGGAGATATACATGGCTCAGCATTAGAGCTCTGCTAAATTTACAGCAGAGGAAACAGATTTAATCAAAATGGAAGCACTTAGTAAGATAAGTAATACATTGTTGGAATCAGGGTGTCTGTCCTTTCATCATGTCGCTCTCTGATGAGGAAGACAAAGCCTGGTAATGGATTTTCTTTAAGGACTTATGGTGTAAAATTAGTGTAAAAGTGTAGAACACATAGGAAACTTATATTTGCGTAACCACTGAGAAGTATTTAATACCCTTGTACGTTAAGTGTTCTAAGTTGATCCATTAAAGGTAACTTGTTATCAAAAATTCCAATCCTAGACTACCGCTATATTGTTAAGCATAATATTAATAGCTGTGTAAAGATGTTCCTTAGAGCATAAGTGAAAACATGCAGTTACAGTATATAGTAGTGCCTGCTACTGGTAAAGAGTCAGGGTGATGGTCTTGTTCCTCTCTGGAGTAGTGTACGTATGCAGTGTGCAGATGAATCTAGGGCTGTGCATGCACCAAATGCGGCTAGAACTGTAAGCTAGGGTTGCACAACTCCTTAGGAGACAAAGCCCACCACCTTGACTATTTATTTGTTAACAGGTAAAGAGTCATGATGAACAAGCTACCCATCAGAATAACGAGCTACATTTCAATGCTCAATATACTAGCATTTTGCTACAGTAAATTATGCGAAGAGGAAACAAATTGAAAGATAAGTCTGCAATCTAGGAAGAACTGCTCTTATTTCCCCAAATTCATGTACATTATAAACTGTAAAATGAATCTCTGTTGCATTATTCTTATTATTCTTATCATCTCCCTTGCAGTGTAAGAATGAACCCTGCAATCAGGGCGAGTACAATGTCTATAGCACTTTCCAGAGCCACGAGCCCGAATTTGATTATTTGAAAAGCTTGGAAATAGAAGAAAAAATTAACAAGATTAAATGGCTCCCGCAGCAGAACGCAGCCCACTCCCTTCTGTCTACAAATGGTAGGATCGCAGATCATCTGCCTCCATGTGCTGCAAATGTTTATGAGGATGTTAACAAGTGCGAAATTCACTTAACTGTTACATGGGTGCACACAATGGGGCACATTTATTATGAAGGGCGTATGCCGTGCCGGTGTATTTGGAGAGAGAAGATGGCCAGAATTAGATGAATACTTGGAAATGTCTGCGTGCAAGAACCTATAGCCATACTCTATATGAGCAGCCGTAAGTTGTCGCATAAAATGTACATATCTCGGAAGAATAAAGGATTTTTTCCCACCATTAGAGATTATGGAATGTGTATAACCTCCTGATCAATGAGAGGAGGCGTTCAACTGCAGGGGCCCCCACTGACCCTCAGAACGAAGGGGCCACAATGCAAGTTTGTAAGGTCTTTTCACATAAGTTCCATGTTAAGGTGTTAGGTGATAGTATAGGGATGTGTATTCAGGTGAATTCAATTGCTTCTCTGCAGGAAATACGTAAAGGCCCCTGTAGACCTTTGGTGTCATGGCTTCTGTTTTTGCATTATGACCTAATATGCAATACCCTCTATTGCTTTATAATAGGGTACAACAACTACTCCTGCAGCAAGTGATACATTTTGGGCTTCAAAGAGCAATGGAAACTGGACTCTTTTATAAATATGCATGCTTGCCTCCGTGATGGCCCTTATTCAGGCATTACGCTTTGATTACTTGGATGAGAGGATGAATAAATGGTTTGATTGAATGTTGAATGGAATGATTCCTAGATTGTGGCATGGATGGATGTCTAGATGGGTTGATGTAGGGGTGGGTGGGGGAGTTGCTGGGAGGATAGGTGGATGAATAGGTTTCATAATTTTTAGGATTGAAGGTAGATATAAGTCCATTGAGTTTATCCTATAACCTAGCATGGAAAGTTTGATGGATGATTTGATACAATAGATAGATAGATAGATAGATAGATAGATAGATAGATAGATAGATAGATAGATAGATAGATAGAAGATAGACATATCAATAGATAATAGATAGATAGATAGATAGATAGATAGATAGATAGATAGATAGATAGATAGATAGATAGATAATAGATCGACGGGCGGATTGCTGTTTTCTTGGGTAACTAGTTAGATAGATGGACACGTTAATGAGTGAGTGATTGGAAGGATGGATGGGTGAATAAGTTTCCTAGCTTTTAGGATTGACGGTAGATATAAGTCCATTGAGTTCAACCTATAACCTAATATGGACAGGTGGATAGATGACTATATACGATGGATGGACAGACGGACAGATTAATTGCTGTTTTCTTGGGTAACTAGATAGATGGATGGACACGTAAATGAGTGATTGGATGGATGGATAGATTGCTGAATGGGTGAATAGATGGATAAATAAGTAGATGGATGAGTGGATAGAATGATGGGTAAATGGTTGGATAGATAAAAGAATGGATTGCTAGTTGGGTGAATAGATGGATAGATGGTTTATAGATGAATGCACTTATGGATAGCTAGGTGGATGGATAATGGATGTGTGCATGGATAGATGGATAGATGGATTGCTATATTGATCTGAAGCTGGATTAATGGTTGGTTGGATGATGTGTGGACAAGAAGGTGGATGATTCGATGACCACATTGCTGAGTAGGTGAAAAGATGGAAAAATAAGATGATATATGAGTGTATCCAAGGATGAATAGGTGGTTGGATCGGTGGATGGACGGAATGGATTGTTGACAGATGGTTGGATGGGTACATGGGTTAATGGAAAACTGATTGGACGGATGGATCTATGGAGGAATGGATAACTGATTGGGTGAATATACGGATAGATGAGCTGATGGATGGAATTATAAATATATACATCTAACATTGATAGTAAGTGCTGACCACTACTTCATAATCACCAATGCACGTAGCGTAATACACTTACAGTGATGTGACATACCATTTTTGCTTGTTCATTGCTTTTCACAATATACCTGTTTTGACAGAGCATAGATAGACATTAACAGTACAGTGAGACTTCTTTTATTACATTCTAGATAAAACTATCAAATTATGGAAAATTAGTGAGCGTGATAAGAGGCCAGAGGGGTACAACCTCAAAGATGAAGAAGGGAAGTTGAAAGATCTTTCCACCGTGACCTCTTTACAGGTAAGCAGTACATAGCTCCTGATAGTCATATTTTGGGTTCCACCATAGTGCCTCCATTAATGCCGGCCACTGTAACTCTATGTGTGCCACCAGTTACAGAACCCACATTATTGCCATCAGCCATTAGTTACATCATTCACCGTGCCCCCATTAGTACCACCCACCATATTGCTTGTCAAATGACTTTGCCTACATAAGAATTATGTGGATGTCTTGCAAAATTTCTTTCCAATATTGAATAATTAGTATAAAATCTTTGCCTGACTCTTGAGTCAGACATAAATTGGTGCATGAATGGATGACCTGAGGGCTAGATGCGATGATGGATTGTGTTGCTCATATTATTGGGTGTTCTTCTGTTTTCAGGTGCCTGTTCTTAAGCCCATGGATTTAATGGTAGAAGTTTCCCCAAGAAGAATATTTTCTAATGGACACACATATCATGTCAACTCCATCTCTGTCAACAGTGACTGTGAGACGTACATGTCAGCCGATGATCTCAGGATTAACCTCTGGCACTTGGCAATCACAGACCGGAGCTTCAGTATCCTTTTATATAGGAAAAACCCGCAAAAAAGTCACAAACTGTGAAAAAGTTTCAATTGTTTGCAACTTGCTTACCAAAAGTTGAAAAAGTGGGCACGGATTATTCAGGAGGAACATGGCCAACATCCTATAGACTGATTTATTAAAGCACCACTCCAGTGTTTTATTATTGCACCTCTGGAGTGATGCGTTAAAGTAATTCCCCTTGCCCCCTATCTGATACTCGCTTTCTGGCGTTTTCATCTGTTTTTGCCACCGCTGCCTTTGATCTCTGATAAAAAGTGACCTGCCTGCATATCCAATGTTTCATTGAGGTCACCTTTCAATACAAGTCTATGAGAACTTCGCTCTGGCTCTCATAGACTTGTATTGAGAGCTTAGATGTATCTTCTCACTTCCAGCCAGTCAGTGCATTCGGCGCAGCACTAAAACATGTTACATTCGGCGCAGCACTAAAATGGCGCATGCGGAGGCACCCGCATACAGCGTACGTCCCTGCGTACCCAACGTTAAAGATTGGTACGCAGGACACCGCAGCACGCAAGGAGTAGTAGGCGGAGCGTAGGCAGAGCGTAGGCATGGTTTCAGGGAGGAAGAAGGGGGGAAGTACGCTGCCATCCGCAGCACTCCCGTATGCAAGTCTGAAACCAGCCTTACCTGATCTGGATGCTTTAACAGACAGGGCTGAAGCATATTCCGGTTAACTATATGCAGGGTCTTAAAGAGAAGAAGACTCAAAATTATTTTTTGTTACCAGAAAACGTATCGGGTAACTTAACCGAGGATTCGGGGGAGAACAGAGTGACTTCTCTAGACACACCCCCTGAATTCCCGAGGACAGAGCCTCCTGAACCATGTCCGTCACTTGCTGACGGGACTGGACCAGGGCTTGTTGATCTAGGTGTAGTTTCTGCAGTATCTGAGACAGGTGCTTCACCTACTCAGACAGAGTGTGCATTGGGTCCATACTGCACACTAACCATAGAAGACTACTGTTACTGTCAGCTATAATGTTGGGGACCCCGTGACCGACCTGTCCAGGTACGGACGTGAGTCCCACACAGCGCAGAATGGGACAGGTAGATAGCACCTGTAGACACAGAATAGCACGGTCACAGGTGTGCAGGACCTGTGGCACGTGATAGCAGGAGGAGGGGCTGGGGCGTAACCAGCCGCCGGAGCTCCCGGAGCGATCAGAGAAGCACCGAGGGTACTACCGGGGGGTTGACCGGCTGGGGCACCAACAAGCGTGTAGCAGAAGAATAACCGGGTATAACCTGAGCTGAGGGAAAAACCAAAAGGGAAGTCAAAACAAAGCCGGGGTCAGAGAACCAGATAATCCACAGACAGAACCTAATCGACAGGCAAGTGCGACGTGAGGAACAGGATTCAAACTCACAAGACAGGCACAAGGCACAAACACAAGCGTACAGGGGTCACTTAACTCAGCCGAGGGCAGAAGTATAACTGACAAGGATGCAATCCTCTAGCGGTTATAAAAAGCCCTCCCCAATCCAAAGGGAGGCCATCAGCATTAACCCCGAAGGTTCCTGCTCAAATCCTACCATAGGATCATGACAGGAGTCTTTCCCATTGTCGTAGAATCCGCAGAGTCTCTAGGGACAGGGCATTTCCCTCTTCTTGACTGGGAAGTTGTTTAGACGTTACCCACTGTCTCAGCTGAGCTAGTTCTCCATCTTCCTGCTGTAATCGCACCCACTCATCATGGGATCGTCCCAAGACACCTTCCCGGGCCACCACTTGCACCTGTCCTGGCAGAATTTCGGAACCTGAGGATCTCCTCATCTTCTAATTCCTCATCTCTGTTTCGCCTCTGTCATCCATGGTTCACTCTGGAAAAGGCGTCTGCATGAGTGTTCTCGGCCCCCCTTTTGTAGGCGATTTTATATTGAAACTTTGCCATTCTTGCCACCCATCTTGCTCCAGAGCTCCTAGTTTCGCATTTCCCATATTAGCCAAAGGGTTGTTATCAGTACGCACCAGTACTTCAGACGTGGATAGGTATTCCGCGAACTTCTCCGTCATAACCCACACCAATGCCAGCAGTTCTAGCTTGAAGGAACTGTAATTGTCGGGATTTTGCTCGGAATCATGAAGGGACCGACTAGCATAAGCGATCACCTTCTCTCTCCCATCCTGGATCTACGACAACACAGCTCCAATTCCATGCAAACTTCCGTCGGTGTGGAGAATGAATGGTTGAGAGAAGTCCGCATAAACCAACACAGGTGCTTCTGTCAACGCCTTCTTCAGATCTTGAAATGCCTTTTCTTGCCATTCTCCCCACCAAATAGTCCAGTTCTTGGCGCCTGAGGGTACTCCCTTTAACAACTCCAGCAGAGGATTCACTATGCAGGTAAAATTCTTCACAAAGCTTCGATAATACCCGGTCCGTCCCAAGGACGCCCAGACATCCTTCACCGTCATCGGGGTGGGCCAATCCTGTATTACAGCGATTTTCTCCCAGGATGGTTTCACTCCTTCATCAGAGACAATGTGACCCAGGTACTCTATTTGAATGCGAAACAGATGACATTTCTGAGGCTTTACTTTTAGACCGTGTCTTTGTAGGCGACTCAACACCTGTTCCAGACTTTGTAAATGGTCCTCAAACGAAACAGCATAGACTGTGATGTCATCTAGATAGATGAGTGTGTCTTCAGAGTTTAAATCCCTTAAACACCTCTCCATCAATCGCTGAAACGTTACAGGGGCGTTGGCCAAACCGAACAGCATCCAATTAAATTCATACAGTCCCATAAGACGTATAAAAGCTGTCTTTTGCCGGTTCTGCTCTGACATCGGTACTTGCCAGTAGCCACTGGCCAGATCCAATGATGAAAATAATTTGGCCTTTCCTAGTGCAGACAAGGATTCTTCAATCCTGGGTAATGTATAGGAATCTCGCACGGTGCAGGCATTGAGTTTACGATAGTCTACACAGAAACGCAGAGTGCCATCCTTCTTTCACACTAGCACAATGGGGGCGGCCCATGGACTTTGACTCTCTCTTATGACGCACTTCTGCAGCATCTGAGTTAGCATACCTTTCACCTCTTGATATAATTGTGGTGGAATTTGTCGATATTGCTCACTTATGGGGGCGGCATTCCCAGTCTCTATCTCGTGTAATTGCAGTAGTGCAGCCAAAATCATCCTCATGGCGTGTGAACACGTCTTGATATCGCCACCAGTAGAGCTTCCACTTGCTGGATCTGTAGCGGAGTAAGGTTTGTCAGCTCAGCCTGCATCTGCTCCAATATACAATGCCCTTCCCGGATGTGCTGATGTTCCGGTGTCAGAAACGTATCCAAAGTCACGATCCAAGGGTCTACCTGCTTTACCATCAACTGCACAGCCTGAGGTGGTACCACTTCTTCCAGCATGCCCATAATTCGAGCCACTTCACTCCTGGGAGTTAGCGTGATGTTACCTTCTCCCAAATTAACACAGCGTATTGGGACAGTCCCATCATGTACAATTATTATTATTATTATTTATTTATATAGCACCATTAATTCCATGGTGCTGTACATGAGAAGGGGTTACATCAAAATACAAATATCACTTACAGTAAACAAAACTAACAATGACAGACTGGTACAGAGGGAAGAGGACCCTGCCCTTGCGGGCTTACATTCTACAGGATTATGGGGAAGGAGACAGTAGGTCGAGGGTTGCAGTAGCTCCAATGCTGTTGAGGTGGCTGTGTGGTCTTTACAGGCTGTAAGCTTCTTTGAAGAGATGGGTTTTCAGGTTTCTTTTGAAGGATCCAAAAGTAGTGGATAACCGGATGTGTTGGGGCACTGAATTCCAGAGAATGCGTGATATTCGGGAGAAGTCTTGGATGCGATTGGGTGAGGAGCGAATAAGCGTGGAGGAGAGGAGGAGGTCTTGGGAGGACCAGAGATTACGTGAGGGAAGATATTGAGAGATTAGTTTGGAAATATACGGAGGAGAAAGATTATGGATGGCTTTGTAGGTCAGTGTTAGTAATTTAAACTGGATACGCTGAGAAATTGGGAGCCAGTGAAGGGATTTGCAAAGAGGGGAAGCAGGAGTGTAGCGAGGAGAGAGATTAATTAGTCAGGCAGCAGAGTTAAGGATGGACTGGATAGGTGCGAGAGTGTTAGAAGGTAGGCCACAGAGGAGTATGTTGCAGTAGTCGAGGCAGGAGATGATTAGGGCATGCACGAGCATTTTGGTAGAGTGTGGGTTGAGGAAAGGACGGATTCTGGAAATATTTTTGAGCTGGAGGCGACAGGAGGTGGCGAGAGCTTGGATGTGAGGTTTGAAGGACAGGGAAGAGTCAAGGGTTACTCCGAGGCAGCGGATTTTGGGGACAGGGGAAAGTGTGATTTTATTTATTTTGATAGATAGATCAGGTAGGGAAGATATGCGAGATGGAGGAAAGATAATTAGTTCAGATTTGTCCACATTGAGCTTGAGGAAGCGAGAGGAGAAGAAGGAGGATATGGCTGATAGACACTCTGGGATTCTGGAGATCAGAGAGGTGACATCTGGGCCAGAGAGGTAGATCTGAGTGTCATCGGCATATAGATGGTACTGGAAGCCATAGGACCTTATGAGTTGTCCCAGGCCGAGTGTATAGATTGAGAAGAGTAAGGGTCCTAGGACAGAGCCTTGAGGGACACCAACAGAGAGGGGGCAAGATGAAGAGGTAGTATGGGAGTAGGAAACGCTAAATGTGCGGTTGGCAAGGTATGAGGAGATCCAAGATAGGGCAAGGTCTTTGACCCCAAAGGAAGAGAGGATATGTAGTAGGAGGCAGTGGTCAACTGTGTCGAAGGCAGAGGACAGGTCTAGGAGGAGGAGTATAGAGAATTGTCTGTTAGCTTTGGCTGTAAACAAGTCGTTAGTAATTTTGGTCAGGGCAGTCTCAGTGGAATGGTGGGGGCAGAAGCCAGATTGTAGGTTGTCGAAGAGAGAGTTAGATGCAAAGTGAGAGGAAAGTTCAGCATGGACGTGCTGCTCAAGGAGTTTGGATGCAAATGGGAGCAAAGATATGGGGCGATAGCTGGACATACCACTTGGGTCAAGGGATGGCTTTTTGAGGATAGGTGTGATTGTGGCATGTTTGAAGGCAGAGGGGAAGGTACCAGAAGTTAGTGAAAGGTTGAAGAGATGGGTTAGGGATGGGATTAGTGTGGTGGTGAGGTTGGGGAGGATGTTATGGCTGGACCTGGTTGTTAGGAGCACCGGGAATGACCTGATAGTCAAAACTGCAAAATAGAGCGAGCTCTGGGAAGTGGGAGCTCTGCTGACCGCAGCCCTAATCTATTATCACACACACTAGAATTAGCCGTGGATCATACCTGACTCTGCCTAGACGACTCTTCACAGCCTGAGAGGTAACTACTCCTAAAGAGAAATATAGCCTCACCTTGCCTCAGAGAAATTCCCCAAAGGAAAAGAGCAGCCCCCCACATATATTGACTGTGAGTTAAGAGGAAGGCACAAACAAAGGAATGAGACAGGTTTCAGCAAAGGAGGCCCGACTTACTAAATAGACAGAAGATAGATAAAGGGATCTTTGCGGTCAGCACAAAAAACTACAAAAAGCCACGCAGAGTGAGCAAGAAACCCCCCGCGCCGACTCACGGCGCGGTAGGTGCCACTCTGCAACCCAGAGCTTCCAGCTAGCGAGACAATATCATGATAGCCAGCTGGACAAAACTTAGCAGGTACTCAGAAATATATTCAGCACACAAATGAACAACAAATGAGCTTAACAGGGACTTAGCTTCTGCTGAAGTAGACAGGTCATCAGGAGATCCAAGTGAGATCTGAACCAGTACAGATACATTGACAACTGGCATCAGGTAACGATCTGAGCAGAGTTAAATAGAGGAACCAGCCCAGTCTTAAACGATGCAGCTGAGGAAGCCACCTCCAGACCAGCAGCTCCACTTTCAGCCACCAGAGGGAACCCACGGACAGAACTCACAGAAATACCATTCCTGACCACAGGAGGGAGCTCGAGAACAGAGTTCACAACAGGAGGAGGTGGGATGGGATGGGGTCAAGTGCACAAGTGGTGAGGTGTGATTTGGAGAGAAGATGAGCAAGCTCCCCTTCAGAGATTTTGGAGAGTGAAGTTATGGGGTTTGGGCATTGGTCTCTCATACAAAGGGGTTGTGGTGGTTGGACAATAAAGACTTGACTTGTTTGGTCTATCTTATTTTTGAAGTGCGTGGCAAAGTCCTCGGCAACGATTAGGAAAGTCGGAGGGGGCAGTGGTGTACAATGGCTAGTGCTCACGCCACAAGGAGTCCTGGGAGTAATTTTTCCGTAGCAGCTGGTTCGATATGGATTTCAGCTCCTTCTAGCGGGATACAAGACTGTACAAGCAGGGTAAGCACGGTTTGTCCTGGTTGCAGAGCGAGCTTAGCAGAGGCTGGGACAATGACTTTTCCCAATGTTCATCCGCCACTGGAGTATTCCTGGGCTTGAGCCACGCAGATTAACTGTTGGAACTGTTTCAGGGTTACATCTGAGGGCTCATTAACGAGGGGACTCCCGAACTCCTTCAGTACATTCATTCCCAGGGTGACGGCATGTCCGTGTCCTGCTCCCCTCCTGGTCAACACTACTCCCTTCCGACCCAGATCTTTGTCACAGATGGTTATTTGCATCCAGACCACCCCTGTGACCTGGATGGGCAAGCAATTGGCAGCTATCAGTTTTATCACTTGGCCCCACTCAGGCCGCTTTGTTTCAGGAAAGTGCCGAAAGTAAGTTTCAGGCATCGTAGTCACCTGTGAGCCAGTATCCACCAGGCAACGTACTGCTCGACTGTCCAGTTCAGCCCAGATGACAGGGCACATAGAGACTAGATTTGTGGGACTTCTGTTACTCCTTTGTGACTGTTCAGGCTCCGGGCGGCGTCCCCCAGACTCGGAGCCCTCTAGTTTAACAGACAACTTTGAAAGGACCTACACCATCCGAGCACTCCCGAGCGAAATGTCCAATTTCTCCACAATTGTAACAGATGAGGGATCTCTCTCGACAGTACATCTTTGATTCTCGGCAAGGTTCAGGGCCATCTCTGCCCCCTGGCGGAATCGAAGTACCTACTGATCTTTGCATCAGCCAACTCTCCTCGAATATCCTGGATTTCTTTCCACAATTCCTCTACCCATTGTGGTTCGGTGATCATGTTCACAAACACCTCTCCAATCCGGACCTTCCCTACCAGGACTGTCACCCCCTGCTCCTGCTCGCGTGTGCGTGCTTCACTTCCTATTTCAGAAAAGGTCATGCGAGAATTTAACAGCAAGCGCTCCCGCAAAGCATGTTTCGTCAGCACGTCCTGCAAGCCTGTCACCAACTGATCTCGCAACGTTATGTCAGTCGGTCCTATGCCTATGCCGTCTTTTCTAATGATAGCAGTATGGATCTCCTGTAGAGTGTTCATGTACTGAGTCACCATTTCCCCACCCTTTGCATACGGCTAAATAAACACATTCTTATCTCCCCTACTCTCCTTTGTTTAAGGTGTCTCGTTCCCTGGGGGGTCGTAACATGACTGAGTCTCTGACTTCTCCATCCAAAGCTATCGTGGACACCTCGGCCTCTAATGCAGGGGTCATGGGATGCATCCTCATTATCCCCCTCATGTGCTCAGTCCAGCTCCATAACATGGTATTATTCCCCGTAAACTTAAGGAGATTGTTCAACATTGCCCCCTGAGAGATACTGCACCTCACCGCAACAGCTTGATCTGCCGCCGTTAGACTGCATCCTGCCGACTACGCCGAATATAGAATAGCAAGTACGCGGGATGCAGTGACGAGCAGGAGGCAGAACAATAGTTAAAGGGTTTATTACAAGGGATACTCCATGCAGGGAGATAAAAGGTTAAGAGGGGAGTAACACTGGGTATTATGTCAGGGTAAGAACAAATGGTAATGAAACAGGTAAAATGTGAAAGCTTGAAATCCCACGGTGGATCCGTAAGTGACGCATGAAGTCTCTGCCCTGTTCCTGAAGGAAGGTGATGCACTGTCTCATAGGCGAGGTTCTGGATTACCAGGGCGATGTGAAGCAGTCTCTGACACTGCCGTCAGGTGTCTCAGTCCAGTGCTGGTGATTGGGATGAAGCTACCCAGTTCTAGATGATTCGCCTGGTCAGATTTAGGCCGCACACTTGTGGCAGTCAGCGGAACGATGCAGGTCAGACCCTCAGTCGCCGAGGTGAGTGGGCACACGAATTCACATCCCTCACGGTCAGCGTGCGCAAGGGCTGAGGAGCTACAGCGCAGGCCTGAACTATCGCATAGCCCCACGGAGTGTAAGTCAACCTTCTCCTGCTGCTCGCTCTGTCTTCCCGCCAAGTGTCTTGCTTTCCCGCGTACCATCCCTTTTATCCCTGACACGCCCCCTACAGTTGAGTGTAAAGGTCTGTCTGGGTCGGAAAGCTTTCCCCCCAGCAACAATGGTGACAGCCCCGATAGTTCCGGAACCGACATGAGAGAGGTATCGTCGGCCCGGTCCATCTTCCTACAACATGGTGCAGAGTACATAAGCCTTCTGATACTACTGAGGAGGCCCCATTTTGAAATCTGCTGTTGGCCTAGAAGTCATTTGTCTTGTTCTCCAACTGCTGAGGAGACTCCATTTCAGAATTTGCTGCAAGCCTTATGCTCACAGCACTGCTCTAGAAATTCTTCCCTTCCCCTAGAGCCGCGTTTTTGTATCATATTATATATCATGTATGTTCTTTCTTAAGAAGAACCTACAGAAGTGGAACAAAAGATTCAATGCTTTAATGTCCTCTCATTACTGAATAAAGATTGTATGTGCTCAGTGGAGGAGCCGAATGTTTTATGAGTCTTCAGATATCCAGATTCAATTATTTTGTGTCAATTGAAGCAGAGTCATAGTTCCTGGAGAGCTGATTATTTTCCATACACTCTTGGGTATATTGTAGAGCATCAGTGATAGCATCACTTTCAATTATACAGCCGTGCCGCACAAGGAAGGCTGGTATCCACAATAGTCATTTATTTTCGGGCTCTGTACTTCCAGGAGCGTGGTATCCTATGTTAATAATGGCTGTTTGCATCTCTTTAGGGCTCCTATGGGTTTAGATTAATTAGGAAATCAAGAAAAGCGTCTTATTTTAATCAGCATAATGTTCTATTCCAGTCTGGCTTCTTTCATCAGTAAATCCTCTAAAGTCATATGGTGCTCAGCATTCTCTATAGAATTCTGCCAAGATCATTAGAAATTCAGTAAACTCAATGCAAAGTGATGTATCTGAAACCGAGAAAAAATGAAGTTTTAATTTACAGGCAATTTCCAATTAAAAAAAATAATTTTATGATGTTGTAAAAATAAAATCTATAGAGTTCGATGTCAATCTCGAAATTCCTTCTTCTATTCAGATGTTTTTCAGAATTTTGTTTTTGTTCAGGAGGTTGTCTCATTATCTTAAGTGGATAAAATTGCAAAGTGCTTATAAAAAATATACAACTTTGAAATTTACCTCTTAATAAAAAGAATTAAAAGGCACTTTCAATTCCATGATTTAAAGCTCATTGCCTAGATTGAAGACTATTAGCGGTGGCCGATCTTAGTCCAGGAGCATAGTACTTACAAGTTCTTTGCTATAGAGCTTATAACCACTGATCTGAACCTATGTCACGCTGGGTGAGTGGGAAGTAAGGTGCACGATAACTGGGAAAGGGAGGGGGAAGCCCCAACACTAGGGAAGAGGGAAGTAGAGACCCTAAGCAGATCAAACGACACCCTGTCTGCCCTAAGCATTCCTAAATAGGCTCCACACCTATCGCCAAGCAGGAACCTAATCTCTTCCTGACCCTAGTAATAGGCCCTGGATAAGGAGGGGATGGGGTTAGCGCTAGTCAGCCTCCACTACAACTAAAGACAGAGAGGGTGGACAAACAAAGGGATACCCTTAGCTTGAGAAGACCACCGATATTTCATGCCATCAATCCTCCAAGAGTTCTCCAAGAAGCCACTTGCCAACTGAACCAGACAGAAGGAAATTGAGCTAACAACAGCACCCTAGTGAAAAAACTGAATTTATTTAAACCTTCTAAATGGTTTGTTAATTATTATCAGAAGGGGAGGTAACTATTGGGTCCTAGAGGGAGAAGGATATCACTCCATAACAGAGATGCAAAAATCAAGAAGGTGCTTGTAGAGCTAATTGCGATGACCTTCTACAGCCAGATTCAGGATAACTGTCTGACACACGAGTGACTACCTAGCCGGATCGCTGCTCTGCCCTTCTCCAATGCTGTAGATTCAAAGCAGACTCTTCTTGTAGCATCGAAAGTAGTTCAGGCCAGCAGCACGACCATGCCACTGGCCTGAACTGTCAATCATCAGGAGATCAACACCTCCGATAAGCAAGAATTCGAGAGGCAGAGGAGCAGTGTGTTCCTGGAGATTGACAATGAGATAACCTCTTTAAAACTGCGTAAAATAAGCCTGGGTTTTTTTCAGCTTTCAAAGTCATTGGCTCTTTTATCGAAATGCAGCATAACCTTGATCCTGCTTTTTTTCTATTTTATTTTTCTCCTTCTGCTTCTATAAAGACACTGCTTCAAACACTGTACATGGCTCTTTTCAGAACTCCCTTTGAAAGAACTATAGAGAACCATACATGTGCAGCCACTTCTTTGTTCCCATTCTTAAGATCAGTGGTGGGTTAATGACCTATATTCTGTGGATATACCATACATAATGAAGTTGGAAATACCTCTTTAAAGTGGAAGTCCCCCCACTAAGTGGCCTATTAGGCATATGGATGTCACAGTGCGGTCAGCCATAATACACAAAATCTCTACATATGTATAGTATTCAGGAAGACGCCATGAATCAGATCAAACATCTGGACGTTTTCCTGAGTAGGTGGACCATGAACCATTAAAAAGGAGACATTTTTTTATAAGGAAATCTTACAGAAGACTCGTCGTCTCCACTGACATGACTGTTTTAGCAAATTCTTGCATTCTCCATAAGATTAGAAGAAATAATATTTTCTTTGAAATTCATGTTGGGTTGCCACTCCTACTTAGGGATGAAAGGACCCGTGAAAGTTTGGGGTCGACCAAACTTTAGTCCAAAGTTCGGTTCGGGTGCCAGAAATGTACTCGAACTTGAACCCCATAGAAATCAATGGTCTATATCTCTCTGTATCTCTCCCCCCTTCTGGACTCCCATACTGTAAAAGGAACTTTCAGGAGGAGTCAGTGTTCGGAGGTGTCCAGTATGAACCCCGAACTTTACAGTTTTGTTTCGCTCATCTCTACTCCGTCTGGAACTGTATGAATACATTGATAAATTGGTATTACCACTCCTCTTGTCAATAGGATGAGTCCCTAAACAACGCATAAGAAAAGCAATGAAAAGTCTAAACCATGCGAACCCCTGCCTTGTCGGTGACGGTGCTTTGTCCATCCTGTAGCGGAGATCAGGCAGGGATGAGAAAATTCATTGGGCAATAGAACACAATCGTTTGCCGTTGGAATCGATCTCCACTCTCATCACTTCACTGGATGTTCATCTGTTCGGGATGCTTTACTGATCAATGGATTGTTCTGTATGCAGAACCATAGAGATTTGTAAAAATTTCCCTAGTGGTAAATCCGAGCGCAGCGCAGATAGGTATCTTGTCAGCCACCAGTAATTGTCATGGACTCCCCGTCCTCCCTTTGTGCTCCACAATAATTGTCAAGAGAAGAGCTGGAGCATTTAAGACCTGTGTGACTCCACATGATCGCTTGTAAAGACTTTTTCCTGCAGTTTTAAGCACTGCAGTGAAATAGTGAGCTACTACCGCAGTCCCATCATTTGCGACCGGCTGATAATACAATCTCTTTGTACTTGGTAATTATTTTTATTGGCTTTTCCATTCTGTGCCTGAATCTGCTGCGTCTCATTTACATGCAAAACAACTATGCACAATGTGATATATTAGGCACCTAATCCTTCCTGTACAGATGGTTCCAAAATGTTTCATGTTTTGGGGAGGTTGGCATGTTCTATGCAGTCGCCGTATTGACTCCTTCGATTTTTGAAACGGTGAATTTCATTTTATAAATTTGTACATGTACACTATACATACTGAAGAATTTATTCGGACACCTCCACGTTACACCCCATTCTGAATCCATAGGCATTAATAAGGAATCGGCTCCTTATCAGCTATTACAGCTTCCACTCTTCTGGTGAAGACTTTCTAAAAAGACTTTGGAAGTGTGTATGGGACATTTTGTCTATTCATCCAGAAGGGCATTTGTGAGATCAGACACTGATGTTGGAGGAGAGGATCGGGCTCACAATCTCCGTTTTAGTTCATCCCAAAAGCATTGGATGGGGTTGAGGTCAGGGATCCGCGCCATGGTCTTCCGCACCAATCTGACTTTATGAACCTCATGCATTGGGCACAGTCATGGGGAACAGAAAAGGGGCCTTCACAAACTTTCCCTAAATATTTGGAAGCTGTAATTGTCCAAAATGTCTTGTGCTGAAACATTTAGATTTACATCACTGGAACTAATTGATCGAGGCTTACCCCTGAACACAACCCCATAGCATTACCCCATCTCTGCCAAACTGTACAGCGGGACAATGCAGTCAGGCGGGTAACGTTCTCCTGACATTCATCAAACCCAGATTCATCTATCAGTGATCCGTTACTCTACAGGACATTTTTCCTCCAGAGACCAGTGGTGGTAGCTTTACACCACTCCATACAATGCTCGGCATTGTGCTTGGTGATGTAAGGCTGCTTGGCCATGAGGTTCCCGGCGGGGGCGCAGTGTTTGTACTGATTTTAATACCAGAGGAGGCATGGGCTCTGAAGTTATGGTGTCAGCAGGAGGTTGGTGACTTTTCTACCCTATGTTCCTCAATACTCGATGACCCCGCTCTAACTTTACCTGGTCTTTACTTTATGGCTGAGTTGCTTCGGTTCCTAAAAATGTTTATAATATATTTAATATTGTTACGTATGCATCACTTTTGACATAAATAACAGGTTGCACGTGTTATGTAATTTTAGGGGTATAGCGATATATTCACAGACCTTAGTGCCTGATGTAAAATGATACCATTATTCTGACACTTCGCATTGGTGACAAATCAAACTTTAAAGCTGCCTGGAAGTGCATTTTGGGCGTGTTGATGAACTCCAAATAGATTGACACACCCCCATTGCACTTCTAAGGTAATTTACATGTGGCTTCAAGATGTAATTTCCCAGCGCTGACACATTGGATTACTACAAGACAGGTATCATTTTTACTCTTGTACTAGGAGCTATACAGCCGTACCACTTCAGTAGTAAAATCGCCCTGACCTGTTCCCTTTAGCTAGTTATCTTCTTCAGCTGATATCCGCGTATATTAGGTTTCTTTCTGCAGATATGGTGCACATATGCTGAGCAGCAGATTGTGGATATTTGCATTTCAGTCTCCTTTTTTTTTTCGGTAGATGCAAATGATATTGTTGAAACTTGGATATAAATTCCGTAGAAACGTATCACCTTGCTGACAGCACCAGAAGATGTTCTAACATTTTTTCACTCGAGCAGCTGCTCGTGTTAACTGTTTAATATCCCAAATATCTTATGAGCAAGGAATTTGTTCAGGTGAGGTGTTTTTTTCGATTGGAGCTGGCTGATGGACAGGTCTGGTCACTTTGAGAAAGCTGTGTCTGAAACACGCGAAACGCGCGTCGGGGTCCTGTCATCCGGCCCAGGGTCAGTTACAGTCCATCCCCTGGTAAGTTATGGTTACTTAAGGTTCATGCAGGGGCACATCTTACCTGAGTGTATAAGCTGCTCTCATATATTATGTACTATTTCTATTTATGTATTCATGCAGCACCTTTATCTGACCCTGTCTGTTAGTCTGTCTTTCCATGAACTTTATTCACCTTTTATTGTGATATACATATATTTATAAAAAAGACAAACATTGATTCTTATAACCTGTTTGCTTCGTTTCCTCCTGTATTCACAATAAAAAAAATGTATGCTGCACTGTACACAATTTTTTTGCAATGGGATTTAATAGGCGATGCTTATCTGAGGCTTCCTTTGGAGATGTGCGTAAGGGAATACCTCTGATGGAAGCAAGAAAAAAAATGAAATATGAATAACACTGAGGCTGATTCTGGTCCCAGGTGTGGTAGCTTCTGGAGGTCGCACGTCTTTACAAAAACATAACACGTGTAGACATTACTGAATGAGCGAACGAAAATCATACTTTTAGGAATTAACTGAACCCAGCAAATTGGAACAATTTGCAATTACTTTTGTGCAAATCGCTTAAAATGTCTTCTGCTATTTTCCACATTGCAGAATTTTGCATAAGTCACAGAAGGCTCATATTACCATTTGGCACGAGTGGGCGAGCTTCCTTATATTCCCTTGCAGCAATCTCACCACATGGAATCGCATAGCCAATCAGGAGGGATTATCATAGCCTGTATAAAAGAAGAAGCAGGGAATGCAGCAGCTATTTTGGGGCTACTCTGGATAGTGAGAAGATGTCACCTCTCACAGCTTAGCCTTTGAGATGAGGAGTAAAAACACTGATGAAACGGTACATATAGTGTGTGACAGCACGGCAGTACTATTGCACCTTGGGGTGGCATACGACCACCATTCTCGTAATCTGTTCTGTTGGTGGAATAACCTCTTTAAAAGTTAGATATAGGTATGATATTTTTACTGCTCACCTCGTAAAAGAGCATCCCCGATGGCTGTTGGGCAGTCTGGTTTAGCTGAGAAGAAATGGCGATGCATATCAATCTCTTGTTGTCTAAGGGGGTGGCAGGTTTGGCAAATTCACCAAGACTCAAGTCGATAACTTACCGGCACATATTTGACTACTTTTCCCAGTGGCATGACTTTTTGCTTGTAGGCCTCAGTGCAAAATCTCCAACAGGGCCCCTAAATATCATGGGTCTGTAATGGTATTCATCTTCTAATATGGGCCAAAAGGACCATTTGGGCCCTCTAGGCTCCAGGGTTCTTGTGTAATTGCAACTTCTGCACCTATTTGTTACACCACTACCTCCATGATAGGTGGCCCAGATTGTGCGGTCTGGTCTCCAGAAGGTGCATTGGACCCCACGCTAAATTTTTGTTCGGGGGCATTTACCATCCTTAGTCCAGTACTGCTAATATAATGATAGAAAATTCTTTATAAACTAGACCCATCAGAGAATATCTGAGGCACCTCTGTTTCTGTGCAGCATGTAAGTGGGTTAATACTGATAAGTGGAAATTACTTTGCTAATTTTCTAGAATTGATTGAACCGAGACTCATCTGCAAAGGAGACAATTACATTGCCTATCAGAATTGTCCCAGCTTCTTACATTAGTGAATTGAAATGGGAATCCTTAATTACACGCACGGAGCATGAATACTGCAACTAACATGACATTCATTTTCCTTAATAATCTGTAATATCAGACATTGTGGACATCAAGCCTGCAAACATGGAAGACCTGACCGAAGTGATCACAGCAGCCGAATTTCACCCTGATCACTGCAACCTTTTTGTGTACAGTAGCAGCAAAGGATCTCTGAGGCTGTGCGACATGAGGGCCTCTGCGCTGTGCGACAAGCATTGCAAACGTAAGTCATTGCTTACATCTGATTCTTCTGGAAAGATCATATATTATATATATATATATATATATATATATATATATATATATATATATAGGGCCGTATTTGGCACTAGGCATCCAGGGGCGGGTGCCTAGGGCGGCAGGTGGTTGGGGGCGGCGCCACCATGAAGGCCTCTTCTTCTCTGATGGACAAAGTGTCAGTACTGCCGTTTCAATTTGGGGGATCGGAGGGGGAAGGTGGTGGAGGTTCAAGAGGTGAGCGCTGCATGGGCAGAGGAGCAGTGATCGAACCCGTCCAGGGACCGAGGATGATAAATCCTAAATGTGAATTACCTGTGAGGACATCATGCCCATGTGACTTGTGTGGGGGAAGCCATCCTAGAGACTGTATGAAGGAAGCAGCAGCAGCTGGAGAAGATGGAGGTAATCAGGGTACAGGTGTACATGGGGATGCAGGCTGTATATGGGGGGTGCAGACAGTATGGGGGTGCAGTCTTTGTATGCAGGGTACAGACTGTATATGGAGTGTGCAGGCTGTATATGGGGGTTCTGGGTGTATACAGGGGGGGCAGCCTGTAAATGAGGGAGCAGACTGTTTGTGAGGGGTGCAGACTGTACTGTATATTGGGGTGCAGACTGTGTATGGCAGTACAGTCTGTATATGGTGAGCAAACTATATATGGGGTGTAGATTATACAGAGGTTACAGACTGTATATGGGGTGCAATCTTTATATGGGGGTTCATGCTGTATATGGGGATGCAGTCTGTATATGGGGGTTCAGACAGTATATGAGGGGTGCAGGCTGTATATGGAGGTTGTAAGGAAATGAGAGCCAGGGGATACAGATATCCCCCTGCCGTCACCAATCTGTGAGGGAGCTTACACAGTTGCAGCTCTCTGGCGCTCCCCCTTACCCTAAGGTCAGTCAGGGAACTGCACCTAGGATAAGTGGTCGCCGGAGAGGCTACCGTGTTACTTACTGGTTATCGAGGCACACTGCAGTGAGGGCGGTATATATTTCACCAGTCCCAGGTCGGGAATATACTGTATATATAAACCTGTTTTGTTTTAGGTTCAAAGAATTGTGATGAATAAATAAATGCTCACACGACAATTGAATAAACTAAAATGAATTTACTTAACCCCTTAGTGACAGAGCCAATTTGGTACTTAATGACCGAGCCAATTTTTACAATTCTGACCAGTGTCACTTTATGAGGTTATAACTCTGGAACGCTTTATCGGATCCTGCTGATTCTGAGATTGTTTTTTCGTGACATGTTGTACTTCAAGTTAGTGGTAACATTTCTTCGATATTACTTGCGATTATTTATGAAAAAAATGGAAATATGGCGAAAATTTTTAAAATTTTGCAATTTTCAAACTTTGTATTTTTATGCCCTTAAATCAGAGAGATATGTCACAAAAAATAGTTAATAAATAACATTTCTCACATGTCTACTTTACATCAGCACAATTTTGGAAACAATTTTTTTTTTTGTTAGGGAGTTATAAGGGTTAAAAGTTGACCAGCCATTTCTCATTTTTACAACACCATGTTTTTTTTAGGGACCACATCACCTTTGAAGTGATTTTGAGGGGTCTATATGATAGAAAATAACCAAGTGTGACACCATTCTAAAAACTGCACCCCTCAAGCTGCTCAAAACCACATTCAAGAAGTTTATTAACCCTTTACGTACTTCACAGGAACTAAAACAATGTGGAAGAAAAAAATGAACATTTTACTTTTTTTTGCAAACATTTTACTTCAGAACCATTTTTTTTAATTTTCACAAGTGTAAAAACTGAAATTTAACCACAAATTTTGTTGTGCAATTTTTCCTGAGTACACCGATACCCCATATGTGGAGGTAAACCACTGTTTGGGCGCACCGCAGAGCTTGGAAGTGAAGGAGCACCGTTTGACTGTTTCAATGCAGAATTGGCTGGAATTGAGATCGGACGCCATGTCGCGTTTGGAGAGCCCCTAATGTGCCTAAACAGTGGAAACCCCCCACAAGTGACACCATTTTGGAAACTAGACCCCCCAAGGAACTTATCTAGATGTGTGGTGAGCACTTTGAACCCCCAAGTGCTTCACAGAAGTTTATAACGTAGAGCCGTGAAAATAAAAAATCGCATTTGTTTTCACAAAAATGATTTTTTCGCCCACAAATTCTTATTTTCACAAGGGTAACAGGAGAAATTAGACCACAAAAGTTGTTGTGCAATTTCTCCTGAGTACGTCGATACCCCATATGTGGAGGTAAACCACTGTTTGGGCGCACCGCAGAGCTTGGAAGTGAAGGAGCACCGTTTGACTTTTTCAATGCAGAATTGGCTGGAATTGAGATCGGATGCCATGTCGCGTTTGGAGAGTCCCTGATGTGCCTAAACAGTGGAAACCCCCCACAAGTGATACCATTTTGGAAACTAGACCCCTTAAGGAACTTATCTAGATGTGTGGTGAGCACTTTGAACCCCCAAGTGCTTCACAGAAGTTTATAACGTAGAGCCGTGAAAATAAAAAATCTCATTTTTTCTACAAAAATGATCTTTTTGCCCCCAAATTTTTATTTTCACAAGGGTAACAGGAGAAATTAGGCCACAAAAGTTGTTGTGCAATTTCTCCTGAGTACGTCGATACCCCATATATGGGGGTAAACCACTGTTTGGGCGCACCGCAGAGCTTGGAAGAGAAGGAGTGTCGTTTTACTTTTTCAATGTAGAATTGGCTGGAATTGAGATCGGACGCCATGTCACGTTTGGAGAGCCGCTGATGTGCCTAAACAGTAGAGACCCCCCACATATGACACCATTTTGGAAACTAGACCCCTTAAGGAACTTATCTAGATGTGTGGTGAGCACTTTAAACCCCCAGGTGCTTCACAGAAGTTTATAACGTAGAGCCGTGAAAATAAAAAAATCGCATTTTTTCTACAAAAATGATCTTTTTGCCTCCAAATTTTTATTTTACCAAGGGTAACAGGAGAAAATGGACCCCAGAAGCTGTTGTACAATTTGTCTTGAGTACGCCGACACCCCATATGTGGGGGTAAAGAACTGTTTGGGCGCATGGCTGAGCTCGGAAGCAAAGGAGCGCCATTTGACTTTTCAATGCAAAATTGACTGGAATTGAGATCGGACGCCATGTCGCGTTTGGAGAGCCCCTGATGTGCCTAAACAGCAGAAACCCCCCAAAAGTGACCCCATTTTGGAAACTAGACCCCCCATGGAACTTATCTAGATGTGTAGTGAGAACTTTGAATGCCCAAGTGCATCACAGAAGTTTATAATGCAGAGTCGTGAAAATAAAAAATATATATTTTTTAACAATAAAGATTTTTTAGCCCCCAAGTTTTTATTTTCACAAGGGTAACAAGAGAAATTGGACCCCAAAAGTTGTTGTCCAATTTGTCCTGAGTATGCTGGTACCCCATATGTGGGGGTAAACCACTGTTTGGGCGCACGGCAGAGCTCGGAAGGGAAGGAGCGCCATTTTGGAATGCAGACTTTGATAGAATTGTCTGCGGGTGTTATGTTGCGTTTGCAGACCCCTAATGTACCTAAACAGTAGAAACCCCCACAAGTGACCAAATTTTGGAAACTAGACCCCCTAAGGAACTTATCTAGATATGTGGTGAGAACTTTGAAAGCTCAAGTGCTTCACAGAAATTTATAATGCAGAGTAGTGAAAATAAAAAAAAATATTTTTTTCCAACAAAAAAGATTTTTAGCCCCCAAGTTTTTATTTTCACAAGGGTAACAAGAGAAATTGGACCCCAAAAGTTGTTGTCCAATTTGTCCTGAGTATGCTGGTACCCCATATGTGGGGGTAAACCACTGTTTGGGCGCACGGCAGAGCTCGGAAGGGAAGGAGCGCCATTTTGGAATGCAGACTTTGATAGAATTGTCTGCGGGCGTTATGTTGCGTTTGCAGACCCCTAATGTACCTAAACAGTAGAAACCCCCACAAGTGACCAAATTTTGGAAACTAGACCCCCTAAGGAACTTATCTAGATATGTGGTGAGAACTTTGAAAGCTCAAGTGCTTCACAGAAATTTATAATGCAGAGTAGTGAAAATAAAAAAATATATTTTTTTCCAACAAAAAAGATTTTTAGCCCCCAAGTTTTTATTTTCACAAGGGTAACAGGAGAAATTGGACCCCAAAAGTTGTTGTCCAATTTATCCCGAGTACGCTGATGCCCCATATGTGGGGGTAAACCACTGTTTGGGCGCACGGCAGAGCTCAGAAGGGAGGGAGTACCATTTGACTTTTTTAGCGCAAAATTGGCTGTCGTGTTTGGAGACCCCCTGATGTACCTAAACAGTGGAAACCCCCCAATTCTAACTCCAACCCTAACCCCAACACAGCCCTAACCCTAATCTCAACCCGATCCATAATCCTAATCACAACCCTAACGATAATCACAACCCTAACCCCAAAACAGCCCTAATCTCAACCCTAACCATAACCCTAATCAAAACCCTAAATCCAACACACCCCTAACCCTAATCCCAACCCTAACCCTAATCCCAACCCTAATCCCAAACGTAACACTAATCCCAACCCTAATCCAAACCCTAACCCTAATCCCAACTCTAACCCTAACTTTAGCCCCAACCCTAACTTTAGCCCCAACCCTAACCATAACTTTAGCCCCCGTCGTCACAAAAAAAGTTCAATGTAACCTTTTTTTTGTACGTCGCGTCCGCCATTTCCGCGGATGCGTGGCCGTAACTCTGCCCCCTCCTCCCCAGGACATAGACTGGGCAGCGGATGCGTTGAAAAACTGCATCCGCTGCCCACGTTGTGCACAATTTTCACAACGTGCGTCGGTACATCGGGCCGACGCATTGCGACCGCCCCGTACCGACGCAAGTGTGAAAGAAGCCTAAGGCTACTTTCACACTAGCGTCGTACTCGGCCCATCGTAATGTGTCGGGCCGACGTACCGACGCTAGCGTTGTAAGCGCCGCACAACGGGTGCAGCGGATGCTGTTTTTTCAACGCATCCGCTGCCCCATTGTGAGGTGCGGGGAGGCGGGGGCGGAGTTCCGGCCACGCATGCGCGGTCGGAAATGGTGGACACGTCGCACAAAAAAGTTACATGTAGTTTTTTTTGTGTCGACGGTCCGCCGAAGCACGACGCATCCGTCGCACGACGGATGCGACATGTGGCAATCCGTCGCAATGCGTCGCTAATGCAAGCCAATGGAGAAAAAACGCATCCTGCAAGCACTTTTGCAGGATGCGTTTTTTCTCCAACGACGCATTGCGACGGAAGCCAAAAAACGCTAGTGTGAAAGTAGCCTAACCCTAACCCTAGCCCTAACCCTAAATTTAGCCCCAACCCTAACCCTAACTCTAACCCTAACTCTAACCCTAACCCTAACCCTAACCCTAACCCTAACCCTAACCCTAACTCTAACCCTAACCCTAACCCTAACCCTAACTCTAACCCTAACCCTAACCCTAACTCTAACCCTAACTCTAACCCTAACCCTAACCCTAACTCTAACCCTAACCCTAACCCTAACTCTAACCCTAACCCTAACCCTAACCCTAACTCTAACCCTAACCCTAACCCTAACCCTAACTCTAACCCTAACCCTAACTCTAACCCTAACCCTAACCCTAACCCTAACCCTAATTTTAGCCCCAACTTGTCTTCTCCTGCCGGCCGGCAGATGGCAGCAGATGGCGGACGCACTGCGCATGCGCCCGCCATGATGAAAAAGCCGGCTGGCAGGAGAAGACAGAAGAGGACCCAGGGACCCCGGGTGAGTATGATAGGGTCCCCGAATCCCCCTATTTCTCTGTCCTCTGATGTGCGATCACATCAGAGGGCAGAGAAATAACTGATCGCTTTTTTTTTTTTTTTTTTGCGGTCGCCGGTAAACTGTTAATTACCGGCGATCGCAAAGCAGGGGTCGGTGCAAACCGACCCCGATCATGTTCTTTGGGGTCTCGGCTACCCCCGGCAGCCGAGACCCCAAAGAACATCCGGGTGCCGGGCGGCGGGCGCACTGCGCGTGCGCCCGCCATTTTTTCCCGGAAGAAAGATGGCGGCGCCCATGGGGAGACACGAGGAACACCGGGGGAGGTAGGTAAGTATTGGGGGGCTATTGGGGGCCATCGGGGACCACATTTCTCTGTCCTCCGATGTGCGATCACATCGGAGGACAGAGAAATTAAACGGCAAATCGCGTTTTTTTTTTTTTTGTTGCGACCGCCGGTAAACGGTTAATTACCGGCGATCGCAACTCGGGGGTCGGTAAAACCCCCCCGAATCATGTTCTCTGGGGTCTCGGCTACCCTCGGCAACCGAGACCCCAGAGAAAATCCGACTCTGGGGGGCGCTATTCACTTTTTCCACAGCGCCGTTAATTAACGGCGCTGTGGATTAAGTACCCTTAGCGGCCGCCGTTAAAAGGCGTATCGGCGGTCGTTAAGGGGTTAATAAAAGATAATAAATATAAACAGTCACTCAAAATAGCAAATAATCAATAAAGTCATAAGTCATACATTACATTGGAAATAGTAGGAGTCAAATCAGCCTCTCTCTCTGATTTCTCGCTCATCCAAATCTGTGTCTCTCTGTCACCCTGTGTCCCAGGCAAACCTCATTTACAGGTCCTTCTCAAAAAATTAGCATATAGTGTTAAATTTCATTATTTACCATAATGTAATGATTACAATTAAACTTTCATATATTATAGATTCATTATCCACCAACTGAAATTTGTCAGGTCTTTTATTGTTTTAATACTGATGATTTTGGCATACAACTCCTGATAACCCAAAAAACCTGTCTCAATAAATTAGCATATCAAGAAAAGGTTCTCTAAACGACCTATTACCCTAATCTTCTGAATCAACTAATTAACTCTAAACACATGCAAAAGATACCTGAGGCTTTTAAAAACTCCCTGCCTGGTTCATTACTCAAAACCCCCATCATGGGTAAGACTAGCGACCTGACAGATGTCAAGAAGGCCATCATTGACACCCTCAAGCAAGAGGGTAAGACCCAGAAAGAAATTTCTCAACAAATAGGCTGTTCCCAGAGTGCTGTATCAAGGCACCTCAATGGTAAGTCTGTTGGAAGGAAACAATGTGGCCGAAAACGCTGTACAATGAGAAGAGGTGACCAGACCCTGAGGAAGCAGTGGACTGAGTCTGGTGTGGAAACATCCAGAGCCACCGTGCACAGGCGTGTGCAGGAAATGGGCTACAGGTGCCGCATTCCCCAGGTAAAGCCATTTTTGAACCATAAACAGCGGCAGAAGCGCCTGACCTGGGCTACAGAGAAGCAGCACTGGACTGTTGCTAAGTGGTCCCAAGTTCTTTTTTCTGATGAAAGCAAATTTTGCATGTCATTCGGAAATCAAGGTGCCAGAGTCTGGAGGAAGACTGGGGAGAAGGAAATGCCAAAATGCCTGAAGTCCAGTGTCAAGTACCCACAGTCAGTGATGGTGTGGGGTGCCATGTCAGCTGCTGGTGTTGGTCCACTGTGTTTCATCAAGGGCAGGGTCAATGCAGCTAGCTATCAGGAGATTTTGGAGCACTTCATGCTTCCATCGGCTGAAATGCTTTATGGAGATGAAGATTTCATTTTCCAGCACGACCTGGCACCTGCTCACAGTGCCAAAACCACTGGTAAATGGTTTACTGACCATGGTATTACTGTGCTCAATTGGCCTGCCAACTCTCCTGACCTGAACCCCATAGAGAATCTGTGGGATATTGTGAAGAGAAAGTTGAGAGACGCAAGACCCAACACTCTGGATGAGCTTAAGGCCGCTATTGAAGCATCCTGGGCCTCCATAACATCTCAGCAGTGTCACAGGCTGATTGCCTCCATGCCACGCCGCATTGAAGCAGTCATTTCTGCCAAAGGATTCCCGACCAAGTATTGAGTGCATAACTGAACATTATTATTTGATGGTTTTTTTGTTTGTTATTAAAAAACACTTTTATTTGATTGGACGGGTGAAATATGCTAATTTATTGAGACAGGTTTTTTGGGTTATCAGGAGTTGTATGCCAAAATCATCAGTATTAAAACAATAAAAGACCTGACAAATTTCAGTTGGTGGATAATGAATCTATAATATATGAAAGTTTAATTGTAATCATTACATTATGGTAAATAATGAAATTTAACACTATATGCTAATTTTTTGAGAAGGACCTGTATATGTAAAGTCACTGTCCATTCAATCTAAGGGTACCGTCACACATTGAAATTTTCATCGCTGCGACGGCACGATCCGTGACGTCGCAGCGTCGTATGATCATCGCTCCAGCGTCGTAGACTGCGGTCACACGTTGCAATCACGGCGCTGGAGCGATGCCGAAGTCCCCGGGTAACCAGGGTAAACATCGGGTAACTAAGCGCGGCCCTGCGCTTAGTTACCCGATGTTTACCCTGGTTACAAGCGAAGACATCGCTGGATCGCTGTCACACACAACGATCCAGCGATGTCAGCGGGTGATCAAGCGACGAAAGAAAGTTCCAAACGATCTGCTACGACGTACGATTCTCAGCAGGGTCCCTGATCGCTGCTGCGTGTCAGACACTGCGATATCGTAACGATATCGCTAGAACGTCACGAATCGTAACGTCGTAGCGATGGAAATTTCAATGTGTGACGGTACCCTTATCTGAAAGCTTTTGATCTATATCGTGGTATCTGTACTGAAACCTTCAGGCCAATTAGATAAGAACACCACCCGGCATCCCTGGGGGCTTAAGGCTACTTTCACACTAGCGTCGTGTACTGCACGTCGCTATGCGTCGTTTTGTAGAAAAAACGCATCCTGCAAAAGTGCTTGCAGGATGCGCTAATTCTCCATAGACTTGCATTAGCGACGCAGTGTGATGCATTGCCACACGTCACAACCGTCGTGCGACGGTTGCGTCGGACCGTCACCACCAAAAAACGTTACAAGTAACGTTTTTTGCTGCGTCGTGACCGTCTTTTCCAACCGTGCATGCGCGGCCGGAACTCCGCCCCCGCCTCCCCGCACCTCACAATGGGGCAGCGGATGCGTTGAAAAACAGCATCCGCTGCCTCCGTTGTGCGACGCTTTCACAGTTTGCATCGGTGCGCCGCAACGTCGCATTGCGACGTGCAGTGCACGACGCTAGTGTGAAAGTAGCCTAACAAGTATTTGTCTAATTAACATGATACCATCTCATGGGAACAAGTCCATTCCATTGGTTCTCATCTTTGAAGATAAATGTCCTTTGTTTAGACTGACCATTCGGACAATTAACATGTGGCTGGACATGTTTTCAATCAGCTTTCTGTGAACTCCATTGGAAAGTACATATATATATAGAACCAAAAAAAGGAAAATAGCACAAAAAATAACTGAAGAATAAGTGGACTTTAATGCCTGAACGGCGTGGCGACGTTTCGGATATACTATCCTTTCTCAAGCTTGAGAAGGCTTGAGAAAGGATAGTATATCCGAAACGTCGCCACGCCATTCAGGCATTAAAGTCCACTTTTTCTTGAGTTATTTTTTGTGCTGTTTTCCTTTTTTTGGTTCTATGTTTGGAGGTCACTGGATCGGTGGTTAGGAAAGCTTTGCATATTATTGGAGGTAACACTGGATGCTGTTCCAATTTTTTCCTATATATATATATATATATATATATATATATATATATATATATACTAATAACAAAACCAATTAATATCTCTATCATTCGTATTAATTAATTGGAGTGTTGAAATCATATTAAAAAATATATAATATAACACAAAACCTCTGGTCAGTCACTGGCAGGATCCCCCAGTAACACCAGAACGGTATGCTGCCACCAGTTCCTCGATAGATATAAGCCTGATTCGTTAACAAGCTTACATCAGGTCAGAAACTAACCGCTTGTAGCGTATATGTACTAGCCAGACTCACAGATGTGAGAAATCAGGATTCGAGATAAAAGAGCAGCCCAAAATTAATTGATATTTTAATTGCCGAAAGTCACACTAGAGAATACAAATATATACAGAGTAATATTCAGATATTACAGCCAGAAGTACAGATAAAGGTAGGGTACAGGTATGGGATTGCAGTTAGCTCTATGTGTCATGTTATCGTTCCTTATAACACGTGGGCCCAGGGAAGCTCTCAAGCCCACAGGTACTTTCTTAGTTTCTGGTCCGTCTCCACGTGTGACGTGACGCAGCTTCCATGGTAGAACAATGACGCTGGCTAAAGGTGTGTAGCTAGCTTTTAACCCTTAGCTCGCCCCCTCCCATATTTGCCATCGCCCCTCTGGGTCGGACTGAAATCTCCTCCCTTGACCTCCTAGCTGAAATAATTCCCAATATCTATGATGGGTCATAACTTCCTAGTGGGGGGTCCAAATGGGACAACTGACTTCTCAACAGGTTTGTTGGTGCTGGACCGATATCTCGGTATCTGGGACAAGTAGAGAACGATGAGACGCAGGTGTGTGTGCGGAGGGCTCCCAGGATTCTGGAGGTATATTGGACTTAACACTGAGATTCACAGTACTCTTATAATGCATCTCTAGGTGTTGGGGCCCAACTGTCTACACCTTCCATTGATAGCTGATTGATGTTGGCTGCCTTTCACGAAAGACAATAGGGGGTCCCAGCTCAGTTCCTCCTCGCCTTAATTAAAATGTGGCCTCTAATTCTCTGGCCATATGGCATGTTCCTGTTCTTTTGGAAATTTGTGTACTTATCCCACGGGTGGGGGCCACAGTTCTGGGAGCAGAAGGAGATCTCCAAAATGGAGTCTCCTTCATCCCTCACACCTCCCCACTTTAGAGGGCGCTAGGGGGGATTACATTCCTGTGCTCCCCTGCGCACCCTTCCGCAAACTCTCTTTATTGGGATAACACGTCAGCATTCCCGTGGTCACTCCCCCTTTTGTGGCGAATGTTGAAGTGGTATTGTTGGAGCGTGAGGCTCCAGCGTAGCAACCTCCCATTCGTCCCATATGTAACCAGCTGAGGTGGTTGTGGTCCATCTCCACAATGAAGTGGCGCCTATATAAGTAGGGCTGCAGATGCTGCAGGGCCCATACAATTGCCAGGCATTCCTTTACCATTGTGGAGTAGGCCACCTCTATCGGCAATAGCTTCCTGCTCAGGTACAAGACGGGAAGTTCCTGGCCTGTCGAGTTAACCTGACTGAGCATGGCACCGAGGCCAAAGTCACTGGTGTCGGTCTGTACTACAAACAGCCACAACAAGAAGGAAGTCCAGTCACCAGCAAAATGATGTATTAGGTAGAGGAAAATTAGGCCATGATTTGAAAAAAAAACCTTTGTCCTTTATTGTAATTCCATAAAAACATCTTGCTTACTCCGTTTCAGACCACATAGGGTCCTTAGTCATAGCCATTCAAAGTCAGCAGCTTGTATTACTGGGAAGCTAGAGAGAGCGGTCTTGAGCGCCTGGAAAACTGTCTCGCAGGGGATTGTCCAGTCGACTGCGACGGGCAGCTTCTACTTGGTGAGGTCTGTCAAGATGTTTGCCAGGGTATTATAGTGTGGAATGAACCTCCTATAGTACCCAGCGGTCCAGAAGAAGGACATCACCTGCTTCTTGGTTCTGGGGGTGGGCCAAGATGTAATGGCATCCACTTTCCCAGGCTCTTTCATCAGAACCCCCGCACCTATCCGGTGACCCAGGTAGAGGACCTCACTCATGCCTAGCTGCCATTTTTCCAGCTTGATGGTAAAATCTGCCCATTGGATCCACCCGAGCTCCTGCACCAGGTGCTCTAAGTGATTCTCTCAGGTGGGACTGAAGATGGCAATATCATCCAGGTATATGGCCGCGTACCCTTCAAGTCCCTTGAGCAGTGTGTTGACCATCCATTGAAAAGTGGCAGGGGCAGGGGCATTCTTCATGCCGAACAGCATCACAGTGGACTTGTACAGTCCAAAAGGGGTGATAAATGTAGAGCGTTCCCGTGACTCGCGGGTCAGGGGAATCTGCCAATATTCCCCGCTCAGATCCATGATGGTCAGGCACTTAGCCCCGGCCAACTAGTTGAGCAGGTCATCGATGCGTGGTATGGGGAACACATCAGTGACCGTCACTGCGTTGAGCCCCCTGTAGTCCATGCAGAACCGGGTTGTTTGGTCCTTTTTTGGGACGAGGACTACGGGCGAAGCCCATGTGCTGTTGGACACTTGGATCACCGCCCAGCTTCAACATTTCGTCAATCTCCTGGCGCATGCGAGAGACCTGATATGCTGAACGCCGGATTGGGGGGTGATTCCCGGTGTTCATGTCATGGATAGCTGTCTCAGTCCTTCCGGGCAGGCTGCTGAACAGCTCGCAGAAGGGGTGTAATGTGACCCCCAGCTGGGACCATTGGTCCGCCGAGAGCTGGTTGCCAACCTCCATATCCTCAATGAATCCTCCCGCCTTGGCGTGGGTGAATAGATCCGGGAGGGTTTCTGCCTCTCCTTCCTCTGGAAGGTTGCACATGTGGAGGGTGCAGGCCTCCCGTTCATGATGGGCCTTCATCCTGTTCACGTGGAAGGCCTTCCTCCTTCCACGGGCTTTGTCCAGGGTGACCAGGTACGTGACTGGTGAAGCTTGTTCTGTGGTACGGGGACCAGTACCCACACCTTTTGACCCACCTGGTAGGTCCTCTCACATGCATTCTGGTCATACCAATGTTTCTGGTTAGTCAGGGCTTGGGTCATATTATCATGCACCAGCCGCGTCAAAGCCATCATCTTGTCCCGGAAGCGCACAATATACTCGATGACTGACACTCCAGGGGTGGCCAATACCCTTCCGATGCTTCTTTCACCAGAGCCAGGGGCCCCCACACACGTCACTCATACAGGAGCTCAAAGGGGGAGAACCCCGTTGAGGCCTGTGGAACCTCCCAGTAGGCAAATAACAGGTGTGGGAGGTATCGCTCCCAATCTCTCCCGTGGGAGTCGACCAACATCTTAAGCATCTGCTTCAAGGTGTTATTGAACCGCTCGCACAGGCCACTGGTCTGTGGGTGGTATGAGCTGGCCACCAGATGTTGCACATGTATTTGCTTACAGAGGGACTTCATAAGCTGAGACATGAACTGGGTCCCTCGATCGGTGAGCATTTATTGGGGAGACCCCACTCGGGAGAAAATTTCCAGTAAGGCGCAGCCACCTTGTCGACCCGAATGGACGACAAAGCTACCGCTTCCGGGTACCAGGTGGCATAATCTACTACTGTCAGTATGAAGCATTTCCCAGAGCGGCTGGGAATGGACAGAGGTCCAATGAGATCCACAGCTACCCTCTTGAAAGGCTCTTCAAAGATGGGCAGAGTTACCAGTGGGGCTTTGGCTTTCGGCCCTGCCTTCCCCACCCTCTGACAGGTGCAGTAGGCAGCCACATCGGCCCACATTTTAGGCCAGTAGAAATGCTGGGCTAGCCTGGCCTTGGTTTTAGAGATCCCTAAATGTCCGGCCAACAGAATCTCATGTGCGATAACAACTGCGCCCTGAACAGATAGGGTACCACTAACTGTCGGTCCCTGGGCCACGCCTCCGGTGAACCCTGCTGGACAATTACCCGGTCCAGCCATCCCTGGTCCCAGACCACCCGCTCGCAGTCTGACTCCATGGGAGGCTGTGCTGTCAGCTCCTTAAGAACTTTCAGGCTGTCATAAGCTTCTAACGCCGCCTGAAACCCCTGACTAGACGTGGCCAGAATAGATGAAACTGTCACGTCTTGTGTCAGTTCCCCGGGACCTGTCTCCTTACCTCCATCTGACTTGGCAGCCATTTGGTCGGAGGTGGGGAAGCCGCCGGACCTCCATGAGGTTTCTTGGGTTCTGGCGCTCCCACTCCTGGTGACAGCGGCCATGACCACTGCGACTGGGGGTAGTGCCGGCTTCCCCTCCGTTCCTGACCAAGTTGCCGGGTCAGGCAGACTAACCTGGCCTCCTGACATCCCGCATGTGGGGAATTCCTGCCCTGGGGCCTTACCTGGTGGTTATACGTCTCCTGTGATACCCCCACTCCCCAGGGTCTGTTCCTCTCCCTGCAGCGGTTCCGAACTCAGCAGTCTGGACTCATCTAGGGGCCCTGCACTTCCCGTGGCAGCCCCACCTCCAACTCTGAGTCCCCCTCCCCCCGCAGCTTCATGTCCCCTGTCTCTCCCACTAGAGGCCAATAGATCCCAGCACACTGGCTGATCACACCTGAGGGCATCTTCACAGCTGCTGTCCCTGTGCATGTAGTGTCAGTGTATGGGAAAGTTTCAGATTTCGCTTCCCCCTCCACGGCAGGAGGCACATTCAATACATCAGCATCAGTGGCATTAGCAGTGGACATTTCAAGACAGTCTATGGGAGCCAAACTTGGGGTTTCAGTGGCCACATACTGGGACAGTAGCTGCCCAAATTGGTCCCAAGCAAAACATTAGCAGGAATATATGCTGATACCCCCACCTCCCGCATTCCCCTCCCGGTGCCCCAGTCCAAATACACCTCCAAGGAGATGCGTCATCCACACGAAGCAAGCAGGAGGATGGGGATCGTAAGTATATGGTAGGTGCCGGAACAAGACCAGTGATGCCCATCGGACCGGACCGCCCCGCAGGTGAGTATAAGGGGCAGATATACAGCATTATAGAATCCAATCAGTGATGTTGGGGGCGGGTGACACCAAGCTCAGTATTCAGAGAACTGGTAGGTCTGCAGCTGATAAAGCAGTGATAGTATCAAAACTGCAGCCAGCAGCCCAGTAAGTGGCACATCGCTGGAATCAGGAATCTCTGCACTACATCATGCTGATCTCAGATGGGGTAGCAAAAACCAATGACAGATTCCTTTTAAATGTATCACTTCTGTCTGAAGCTGTTTTTTTGGAGCTTGAACTTTTTAAAAAGTAGCAATTGATAAATTTGACTTAACCCTGTTTGTAAAGCTAATCTCACTCACAGAGTAAAATAAAAAATGACCAAAACATGAGAAATCAAGGGCAAAAATAAAACTGGCATAAAAACCTTGATAAATCCCTCCCGTGGAGTTCGGAATTGCAGTAGGACTTGTTGCAGCTGTTGATTTGAATGCTATAAAACCCACATGCAATAGCAAAATATCATCAAACTCATCCAAACTAATTAATGCTGACCTTTACCAGTAGATGTAGCGTGCCAATAACTGTATCGTTACCATAAAACACATTCAATTAGTTTGTGACACAGCCATTTCCAGGCACAGATCCAGAACACATACCATGAACCTCCGCAGTTTCTGGAGCATTCAGACTTGACGAATACAAGGAACAGGCGGCTTGTTTATTACGTTGTAGCCCTGCTACTTATTACTATGACTATATTTAGTATTAGTATCCACAATGAGAATTTACTTTCACCGAGGGGTTTCTATGATCACAAATGTCTGAATATTCGAGGCGATCTTAACCCCTTCACGCCATGGCAATTTTCTCTTTTTTTCATTTTCGTTTTTTCCACCTCGTCTTCCAAGAGCCATAACTTTTTAATTTTTCTGCCAATCTAGTTGTGAGACGGCTTGTTTTTTGCAAGACGAGTTGTATTTTTGAGCGACACCATTACTTTTACTATATAATGAACTGGAAAAGGGGGAAAAAAATCCAAGTGCCGTGAAATTGCAATAAAAAGCGCTATACCACAATACTTTGTTGTTTTTTTTAATTACCATGTTTACTACATGGTAAAACTGACCTGACAACATTATTCTATAGGTCAGTATGAGTACGCAGATACCAAACATGTATAGTTTATTTTTTATTTAAGTGGTGAAAAAAAATTTAGAAATCTGTACGAAAAAAAAGGTTTTGCGTTTGTCGCCATTTTCCGAGACTTGTAGCGTTTTTATTTGTGGCTATCTAGGGCTGGGTGAAGGCTTGTTTTTTGCACCTTGAGCTGACATTTTTATCGATACCGTTTTGGGGTAGTTACGAAGTTTTGATCGCCTCTTATTGCATTTTATTGCAACGTTGCGGCGGCTAAAAGACCGTAATTCTGGTGTTTTCTTTTTTTTTCTCGCTATGCCGTTCTGATTAATTTACTTTCTATTTTGATAGATCGGACATTTCTTAATTTCAGGGATACCAGATACCGTATGTGTATTTTTATTTTACTTCTTTAATTTTCAGTGGGGCAAAAGGGGGGTGATTTTAACTTTCGTATTTTTTTTCATATTTTTAAAAACTTTTTTTTTTAACTTTATTTAGTAGTCCCCTGAGGAACCTTGAAGAAGTGATCATCTGATCGCTTGTGCTCTACATAGCGAGGCTTCAAAATTTTATTTTTTCTGTATCTTCTTCTCATCCGCAGAATCAGAGCGCACTGTGATAACGCTATGATCACACTCTGATCATAGTTTGGCATAATTGGCCCTGATTCACTCGGTGAACATACGGTCATCTGCATCTGCCCTTAGGATTAGCCATAAATATCTGATCAGTGTGGATGCGAAAGCCAGTACCCCCACTGATCAGCTGTTACCGGCGCCCCTTCATTTGAAAGGGGTAGATCTGCAGTACTCGGCCATGGCCACTATAGGAACAACTGAGCTGGTTTGTCCTGACAGCATCCAAGAACTTCCTGCCAGTGCTGACCAGTGGGAGCGCCGGGTGTCGAACCCCATCAATCAGTTATTGATGGCCTATCCTAAGAATAAAAAGAGTAGTGGTCAACCTCTCTAAAAATTATAGGAATTTTACCAAATGGGCGAATTATCACCTCCCCTCAAGATAGTTAAAAGGGTTGTCCAGGTGTGCGCAATATCAAGATTCTGTGGTATTGCCGGTGGGAGTGAGTCGTCACGTGACTGCACGCATGCGATGTGGATGCATCATAAACCTGCACTGACATCCACCTCTATCCCCAAAGGCGTTCCCCAGGTAGACGGGGCACTGAACCTTTGGCCTGCTGCCCCTGATCCGTAGTGGAGCGCCACTTTACACCGTATCTGCATCTTCAGGACAGAGATACAGTTAAGATATACGGAAGAGTAGGACGCAGGATGGTGCAGAGGACGTCAGTGACCCAGCGCAGGTCGTTGCTTTGTGCCACCTGTAGAGGACGCTGTGACTTCTCAGACCTCAGTCTCTTCATCCTTTGTGGTATCCGTGTATAGTGCATAACTTTTATTATTTTCTGGAGATAAAATGAGGCACTCTTCACTATAACAAGCACTATTTTCCAATTTTTATTGTTTGGCTCCTGGTAGGATTTCACTACTCTTTTGGGGTATAAAAAGGGTTTTAGTATAATAAAGTAAAACTTTGAGTATATATCTTTTTTGTCTTTTTTTTCTGATATCAGTGACATTAATCTAACATAGTTAACAGTTGTAAAATCAAAGTGTCGCCAGCCTGTCGTCACTTTTAACTAACGGAAGTTTTTTCAATACTCTGTATAAAATTTAGGAAACCTTCCAATTAGTCTCTGTAGGTTTGTTTTTTGTTTTTTTTGCGACATGTAGAGATTCGCGTTCTTGCAGTAGTATAGTAATTATCAATTAGACAGATGTGAGGTAAAACGTTATATTCAGCCTCTTGGCAGTCTAGAATTACTGATGACAGTCTTACAAAGGCAAGTGTATAATTTAGAATAAGCATTCATACTGTACAGTCTGAGCTAATTCATGATTGTAACAGTATGGGCCTGCTGCCAGGTATGTATTTATTGTTCGAGATACATGGGGAAAAATGAGAAAAAAAATCCATAACTTTCTGTAATATAACCTTGCACTTGCTATTAGGGATGAGCGAACCCGAACTGGAAAGTTCGGGGGTTCGTACCAGACACCTGGTGTCCAGTAACGAACCCTGAACACGGACTTTTTACTGTATGTCCGGTTTCCCGTTCGTTGTTCACCAGTCTAACAAAGCTTATTGAAATGCTGCAGCGCAGCCAATCAACAAACTTATAGACTGTGGGCACTTCCGTACCAATCAGAGCCATGCCAAGTATTGCTGCAACCTATATCTGTGGTAGTACTGTGCTACTACTGTGCTAAAGGCCACTGTGTGTACTCTGCACACCCATCTGTGGGAGTACTGTCCTTTAAGCCACTGTGTGTACTCTGCACCCACCGCCTATGGGAGTACTGTCGTTTAGGCCGCTGTGTGTACTCTGCACCCACCGCCTGTCAGAGTACTGTCCTTTAAGCAGTTGTGTATACTATACACCCTCTCCGCCTGTGGGAGTACTGTCCTTTAAGCCTCTTTGCCTACTCTGCACCCCCCACCTGTAAGAGTACTGTCCTTTAAGCCGCTGTGTGTATTCTGGGCCCCCCTCGCCTGTGGAAGTACTGTCCTTTAACCCTGCTGTTGTCTTCGGTCAAAAACGACCGATTTTGAACTTTAATATTTTTTAAAAAAATTCAAGATGCGGTTCTGAAACTTGTGGTTGATTGACTTTTCCTCATTTGAGGGGTTCTTACTATGCGTATTTGTATATATATTTTTTTATGTTTACTTTTTGCTCCACAATTTTTTATACACTTGTACTCTTCGGTCAAAAATAGCCTTTTATAGTGATCTCCAGCCATTTTATGAGTAAAATAAAGGAGCTATAATCTCATTTTGGACGATATATTACATCTACTACTATTTATCAATTTATTTAGGTCCTTTTGGTCCATGCAGATTTACGCATACATTTATTGTTATTAGTTATAGTTTACAGTTGGATGAATCATTATTTTTGTATGTGCAAATGTGCAATATGCATAAATATTCCAATAAAGCCATGTTAAATGTTAAATGTTTTGACAAAAAAAAAATAAAAAGTAAGTCTTTCTTTCCATTTTTCATTTGTTTATAAACAACCAGGATGACATACAATATAATACTGCAAAAATTATTCAATTAAAACACTTAAATTAGCTAAAAATCAAGACTTTATTAGGTCCAGTCAAAAAATGACCGGAAGATAACAAGTGTATAGTGGTAACCAGGAGAATAGCAGGGTTAAGCCACTGTGTGCATTCTTAGCCCCCCTCACCTGTGGGAGTACTGTCCTTTAAGTCGCTGTGTGTTTTCTAGTAGTCTGAGAAATAAATAATCGCCATCAGTCATCTCATTGCCAATAATGGCCAAAGAAATAAGTTTTCGGGACCAGTGTGTGTTTTCTAGTATTTTGTCAAAAAATAAGTGTCATCAGCCATATTAATAGGCCAAGGAAATAATTTTTCTGACGTCTTCTCCCATCTTCTGTAGCATATCACCCCACGATGGCCTTAAAGATAGCAGTGTCATTATAATACTGCTGAATAAAAATATCTGCCATATGCTGATCCTCTGAAAAAATAAATGCCCCTTACTATATTCCCTGCACAAAATATGACCCCTGCTTTCCCTTTTATGGTACATTCTCTCCACACTGCCCCCTCCTTTCAATACTGGGCCCCCTCTACACTCTGGGATCACCTATAGGGACCAGTCTCGATACTATGCCCCCTCATCACACTCCCCCTTTCTTGGAATGCTGTGCCCTTACACTGTTCCCCCAAGCTACTCCCCACATTACCCAGTCTCTATTCTGTACCCATTCACACTTTTCTTCCCCCATACTGTCTCCCCGCACTTTTTCCCTCAATAGTCTCCTCACACTTTTCACCCTCCCTCCTCATACATTTACACTCTCACTTTCCATACTGCGTCCTCACACATCCCTCGCTCCTCATACCGCTTCCGCATCCATATCCCTCACTCACCATACTATGTCTGTACCCACCCCCATCTCACCCCTTTCTCCTCATATTGTGTCTTCAAATTTTTCCTGCTCCCCATATTGTGTCTGCACCTGTTATACTAACTATCCAATCACAGTAAATCTCCCCCAGTCTTGTTACACTAAATATCCCCATCACAGTAAATATCCCCCCAGGCCGGTTACACTAAATTACCCACAAACACAGTAAATACCCCCCACACAGTAAATACTCCACACACACACAGTAAATACACCCACAGAGTAATACCACCCACATGGTAAATACCCCAAACGCACAGTAATCACCCCCCAAGGCAGTAAATACCCCACACACATGCAGTAAATGCCCCCTACACACAGTAAATACCCCCCTTCTATCTTCGGTGTCTTCAGCTTCACTAGCGTGGAGCACTTACCATCGCGCCGCCGAGTGACATAAGCAGCATGATCACATGACCTGATCACGCTGATGTCGTTCTGACCCGGTGATCAGAGTGTCATTTGTATTCACGTCTGAAAGGCACATTGTCCTGCTGGAAAAAACAGTCCTCAGAGTTGGGGAACATTACCTGAGCAGAAAGAATCAACTGTTTTTCCAGGATAACTTTGTATGCGGCTTGATTCATACGGCCTTCGCAAAGATTAACCTGCCCAACTCCAGCCTTGCTGAAGCATCCCCATATTAACAGCTGGTCATCTAATGGTTAGACGGAGACATGGAGAGGCGTACAAGCCACAGTGTCTTGCACCCACTGTGAAATTTGGTGGAGGATCGGTGATGATCTGGGGATGCTTAAGCAAGGCTGGTATTGGGCAGGTTGTTCTTTGTGAAGGACGTATGAATCAAGCCGCATACAAGGTTATCCTGAACAAACAGTTGATTCCTTCTGCTCAAGCAATGTTCCCCAACTCTGAGGACTTTTTTTTCCAGCAGGACAATGCGCCATTCCACACAGCTAGGTCAATCAAGGTGTGGATGAAGGACTATCACATCAAATCCCTGTCATGGCCAGCTCAATCTCCACACCTGAACCCCATTGAAAACCTGTGGAATGTAATCAAGAGGAAGATTTATAGTCACAAGCCAACAAACAAAGAGGAACTGCACTGTTCATTCTGAAAACTGGTACTGTTCATTCGGAAGTCTAGTACTGTTCATGAGGTAGACTAACACTGTTCATGGGGAAGACTGGTAATGTTCGTGAGGTATACTACTACTTTTCATGGGGAAGTCTAGTACTGTTCAAGGATTGGCTATCACAGTTAATGGGGAAGGCTGGTAGTATTGTTCAGGGGCGAGGCTTGAAATGTGGATGAGGGCAACTTGGTGATGGGGACAGAATAGTACTTTTCATGGGAACACACTGATAGTTTTGATAAGGTACATAGGAGTTGTTGAAATAGGCAGGCTAGCATTGATGATGGTGATAGTGTGAAGCCGCTTCTGGAAGTAGGCTGATACTATTGTTGGAGTCGAGCTTATACTTTTTTTGGGGGGGTACAGTAGATGGAGGCAGTCTTGTACTGTTGATGGTGATGGACTGGTATGTGGCAGATTTATACTATTGGTGGAGCCAGGCTAATGCTGTTAATGAGAGGCAGGGTGGTACTGTTAATGTCACACAGGCTGATATTGTTTATGATGTTAGTCCCACCCCTTCCTTCAAGCCTACAGCCTGCAGTGATCCTCAACCTACTGAACCGCGACACGACCAGCTCTACCCTCTCCTAGTGTATCCTCACCCATCCCCTGTAGACTGTGAGCCCTCGCGGGCAGGGTCCTCTCTCCTTCTGTACTTGTGTGTGCCTTGTTTTTGCTCATGTTTATTGCATTTGTCTATATTTGCCACTTTTCACATGTAAAGCGCCATGAAAAAATGTCGCTATAAAAACGTACAATAATAATAATGGTCTGGACATGGTCCTCCATTATTCTGTAAAATGCATTGTTCATAAGGTTTTGTGATTGCACATACCTTTTAATTTCCAATAATTCTTTCATATGTCCCAAAGAGTCTAAAGGGGCTTCATCAGAGAAATTAACTTTACCCCAATCTTTTGCAGTCCAATACCTGTACTTTCTGCAAAGTTATTTTCTCTTATAAAGCCCTCTTCAGACTGTTTGGAGAAATGAAATGATTGTTAAGTGAAGAAAAGAAGAATGCTACCATAAATCCTGTGTCGTGTCTACAGTAAAGCACCATTTTTGTGTGGCAGCCTTTCATCCAATTTTGCCTAAGAACACTGCCTTGAATAAAGAATGGGATTGAAAAATATCCTCCAAGAGCAACTTCTCCCAACAATCCAGGAGTAATTTGGTGGTGAAAAATGCTTTATCCAGCATGATGGAGATCATGTCACAAAGAAATAGTGATAACTAATTGGCACCACAGATCTCAATCCCATTAAGAACCTGTGGTCAAACCTCAAAAAGCGTAATGACAAACACAAATTCATCTAGAATGGGATGTCATAAGTCAGGATTTGTCTCAGAAGCTAATATCCAGCTGCCAGAAATAAGCACAGAAGTCTGGAGAAATATCAAAATTATAGATATTGAGTTTTTACATAAACTTGATGTGTTTGTCAATAAAAGTTTCAGAACTTCTGAAATGCTGATAATTGTATTTCAGTAACCATAGGAATATCAGATATAAAGACCCTAAAGCAGCAAATTGTGTGGAAAACAAAATTTGTGTCAGCCTCAAAACATTTGTCCACTACTGTGCATCAGTTGCACGATTGGACAAAAAATGGCTTCTAAAAGATTTTTGTTTACATGACCCCACAGAATTGTCATACATTTGGCATACAGTGGGTACGGAAAGTATTCAGACCCCTTTAAATTTTTCACTCTTTGTTTCATTGCAGCCATTTGATAAATTCAAAAAAGTTCATTTTTTTTCACATTAATGTACACTCTGCATCCCATCTTGACTGAAAAAGAAATCTAGAAATGTTTGCACATTTAATAAAAAAGAAAAACTGAAATATCACATAAGTATTCAGACCCTTTGCTCAGACCCTCATATTTAAGTCACATGCTGTCCATTTCCTTGTGATCCTCTGTCAGAGACAGAATTGTGGCAAGGCACAGATCTGGCCAAGGTTACAACAGAACTCAAGGTTTCTAAGAGCACAGTGGCCTCCATAATCCTTAAATTGAAGAAATTTGGGACCACCAGAAGTCTTCCTAGACTTGGCTGTCCAGCCAAACTGAGCAATCGTGGGAGAAGAGCCTTGGTGAGAGAGGTAAAGAAGAACCCCAAGATCACTGTGGCTGAGCTCCAGAGATGCAGTAGGGAGATGGGAGAAAGTTCCACAAAGTTAACTATCACTGCAGCCCTCCACCAGTTGGGCCTTTGTTGCGCCGGAAGCCTCTCCTCAGTGCAAGGCATATGAAAGCCTGAATAGCGTTTGCTAAAAAACACATGAAGGACTCCCAGACTATGAGAAATAAGATTCTCTGGTCTGATGAAATGAAGATAGACCTTTTTGGTGCTAATTCTAAGTGGTACGTATGTGTGGAAAAAAACAGACACTGCTCATCACCTGCCCAATACAATCCCAACAGTGAAACATGGTGGTGGCAGCATCATGCTATGGGGTGTTTTTCAGCTGCAGGGACAAGATGACTGGTTGCCACTGAAGGAAACATGAATGCTGCCAAGTACAGAGATGTTCTGGATGAAAACCTCTTACAGAGTGCTCTGGACCTCTGACTTGGCCGAAGGTTCACCTTCCAACAAGACAATGACCCTAAGCACACAGCTAAAATAACAAAGGAGTGGCTTCAGAACAACTATGTGACCATTCTTGACTGGCCCAGCCAGAGCCCTGACCTAAACCCAATTGAGCATCTTTGAAGAGACCTGAAAATGGCTGTCCACCAACAATCACCATCCAACCTGACGGAACTGGAGAGGATCTGCAAGGAAGAATGGTAGAGGATCCCCATATCCAGGTGTGAAAAACTTGATGCATCATTCCCAAGAAGACTCATGGCTGTACTAGTTCAAAAGGTTCTTCTACTCAATACTGAGCAAAGGGTCTGAATACTTATGACCATTAGTGTTGAGCATTCCGATACCGCAAGTATCGGGTATCGGCCGATACTTGCGGGTATCGGAATTCCGATACCGAGATCCGATACTTTTGTGGTATCGGGTATCGGTATCAAAACAACATTAATGTGTAAAATAAAGAATTAAAATAAAAAATATTGCTATACTCACCTCTCCGACGCAGCCTGGACCTCACCGAGGGAACCGGCAGCGTTGTTTGCTTAAAATGCGCGCTTTTACTTCCTTCCGTGACGTCACGGCTTGTGATTGGTCGCGTGCCGCCCATGTGGCCGCGACGCGACCAATCACAGCAAGCCGTGACGTAATTTTCAGGTCCTCAATGCCTAATTCTAGGCATTCATGATTTTAAAATTACGTTCCGGCTTGTGATTGGTCGCGTCGCGGTCACATGGGCGACGCGACCAATCACAAGCCGTGACGTCACGGGAGGCAGGAGACGCGCGCATTTTTAAAATTACGTCACGGCTTGTGATTGGTTGCGTGCCGCCCATGTGACCGCGACGCGACCAATCACAGCAAGCCGTGACGTAATTTCAGGTCCTGATGCCTATTTCTGCATTCAGGACCTGAAATTACGTCACGGCTTGCTGTGATTGGTCGCGTCGCGGTCACATGGGCGGCACGCGACCAATCACAAGCTGTGACGTCACGGAAGGAAGTAAAAGCGCACATTTTAAGCAAACAACGCTGCCGGTTCCCTCGGTGAGGTCCAGGCTGCGTCAGAGGGTGAGTATAGCAATATTTTTTTATTTTAATTCTTTATTTTACACATTAATATGGATCCCAGGGCCTGAAGGAGAGTTTCCTCTCCTTCAGACCCTGGGAACCATCAGGATACCGTCCGATACTTGAGTCCCATTGACTTGTATTGGTATCGGGTATCGGTATCGGATTAGATCCGATACTTTGCCGGTATCGGCCGATACTTTCCGATACCGATACTTTCAAGTATCGGACGGTATCGCTCAACACTAATGACCATGTGATATTTCAGTTTTTCTTTTTTAATAAATTTGTAAAAATTACTACATTTGTGTGTTTTTTTTTCAGTCAAGATGGGGTGCAGAGTGTACATTAATGAGAAAAAATGAACTTTTTTTGAATTTACCAAATGGCTGCAATGAAACAAAGAGTGAAAAATGTAAAGGGGTCTGAATACTTTCCGTACCCACTGTATGTCAATGCAGTGGTTCTAATGGAATAGTATTAGAAAAAAAGAAATGACCATTAGCATCATGTTTGATTTCTGTTAAAGAAATCTCAATAAAAACATAAACCAAAAATACAGGTACAATTACCGTATCTAAAAGTAAAGTTAATCTCTGTAAATAATATGCTAATTTGTAGCATCCTCTCCAAGAGAAAATTCCACCCACAGCAATCTATAAACAGCACGTAGACATATGAAGTAACAGGCTGGATGTAGCAGAGCTAAGACTGCACAAGAAAAGAGGCAAAGAGAGGAATATATATGAGCCTAAAAAACGTACTCCATGTTTCCGTTTTCAAATGCTTTAGGCTGTGTGCACACGTTCAGAAGTTTTAGCGTTTTTAGCGTTTTTTCGTCGGTTTTCCGCTGCAAAAATGCTTTAAAAAAAGCTTACATTAAGCATCCCATTATTAGAATGCATTCCGCAATTTTTGTGCCCATGCTGCATTTTTTCTGCAAAAAAACGCATCACGGAAAAAAAAACAGAGCCTGTTCATTAATTTTGCGAAAAATCTCCAGATTTGCCACTATATAATATAGTAATGGACGCTCCAGAAAAATATGCGAAAAATACGCTGAAAAAAACGCAAGAAAAACGCGAGCGGATTTCCTGCAAAAGGAGTCCGGTTTTGATCAGGAAAATTCTGCGAACAATCCTGATCGTGGGCACATAGTTATGACTAAAGGACAGTAGGAGGAGAGCTGCTAACCTCAGAGCATCTTTTCCAGAAGCTTTGTCCATATGTCTTTTTCAGAAGGCTGATCAATTAGCTGATAGCACCCCTGATTCTAAGCATTTTATAGCCACAGACAGTGACAGACTCTGACCTATTCACCTCTAAGGGAGAGTTGCGACCCTCACCTATTATGAATTGTGCATCCTGGGTTATCCCCTTCTTATAAAGGTGTTATCGATCATTGTGATCCTGTCTGTAATCATAATGAGACTGCTATAAAGGCACCAGGTATGATTTTAGTATTAGTCTTAGTGGACCATTGGGATGTCAGTGAGGTCTCAATAGCCACACACCCCAACAGTGGGACTCCCTGATTGGAAACCTTTAAAGAGGTGGGCTGGGTGATGTAGTATGCCCCTTTAAATAATTTTGGGCAATATTTTTTCCTGCTCAGGGTTGGCAAAAGTAATGCAGACAGATACCAGAAACTGTTCAAGTGCACTTTACTCTCTGGGAGGTAACAAGCTTGATGGGTAGAAAGCCTCTTTAAGAGGTAACAGGTTAAAACAAAGTAGACGGTTGGTATACAGCAACGGGCTAACACTGGCAACACTTTGCTTGTACTTGCAACAGTCTGCTGGCAAACTCTTCAGCAGCACTTCCTTCATTCAGACAGGGTCAGTCAGTCAATGTGGTCGCCTCAAATCGGGCATCCAACAAAAAGGTCAGCTTTACCTCTCTGAGGTGAGCCTGGATAACCAGAGATTGCCTCCCTGTGCACACTTCTGGGTTTTTTGCCTGCTGAGTTGCATCCTTGATTGTAGTAGGGGCACTCTCCTTTGTCTATATATTGCAACTTCTGTTGTTGTTTGTTCTCAAAGACACCAGCCACTAGACAACTTATTGGATGGATTTTTTTTACTTTCTCTTGCGACTGCTTTATGGAATCTGCTGATGTCACCATCCCTGAGGCAGATCTTGACCACTATGCCAATATGTAAGATTGGGCTGATATGGTGTGCCATAGCAAAACAAAGGCAATGGTATTTAACAGCTAAGGTTAAGGAAACTAATGCACAAATAGGATGAAGCAGACCACCTTAATAAAGGTGGAGGTAACAGAGGTGCAAAAGGGGGGTGTCCAGTATTAAAATTGCACACAGATGAAGCCTGCAGTAGGGTGCAAGTTACACACATGTATAGCACAGTGCCCAGCTATCAGCCTATTAGACGCCCATACTATTAGATTAAAGGGAACCTGTCACCAGGCTTGGCCGATGTGAGTTACGGCCACCACCTTTCAGGGCTGATATACAGCAATCTATAAATATACAGCAATCTGTAATGCTGTATATCTGCCCCCAACCTGACCTGTAAGATAAGAAAAATAACTTTTATTATACTCACCTGAGGGGCGGTCCGGTCCGAGGGGTGTCGCTCTTCTTTGTCCGGCACCTCCCATCTTCTTGCGATGCCGTCCACCTGCTTGCTTCATGTGGATGACACGTGCCTGCGTCATCCACACGGTCTGCCCAGCATCGCCCTCCTGCGCAGGAGTACTTATCTGCCCTATTAAGGGCAGACCAAATTCCTGCATTGCGCGAGCGCTGGGCTGCTCTGAACTCTCCCGGCGGCTGCGCACTACAGCACTTTGCTCTGTCCTCAACAAAGCAGATCAGTACGCTTGAGCAGGAGCGCGATGCTGAGGAGACTGTATGGATGATGCGGGGACGAGTCATCCACATGAAACAAGCAGGAGGACAGCATCGCAAGAAGATGGGAGGCGCTGGACCAAGAAGAGTGACACCCCTTGGACCGGACCGCCCCCAGGTGAGTATAATAAAAGTTATTTTTCTTCTCTTATACATCAGGTTGGGGACAGATATACAGCATTATAGAATGCTGTATATCAGCCCTGAAAGGCGGTGGCCATAACTCGTATCGGCCAAACCAGGTGACAGGTTCCTTTTAAGTGGGCTGGCTGACACTGCATAAGTGTATCACAGAGAGAAAGCCCTTAGTTTACAAGCTCACCATTGATGGGCCTGGTCAGCTGCAACCCACAAAAAAAAAAAAAATGTGCAAAAAAAAAAAAGAAATATACTATGAATATGACGTATCGGTCAATATTTTGGCCAAAATACAATTGCAAGCTACGTGAAGCCTTTTCACTGTCTTGCGAGTCTCTGCCCTTTTAAATAGTATAACTACACTGGTCAGAGTGGTTTTTCCATTCAGTTATAGCGAAAGTAATGCAGATAAACACCAGAAACTGTGGATTTTACTCACTGGGAGACAACAAGCTTGATAGTTATACCCTCTCTTTAGGAGTTAATAGGCTTGAATAGAGTTAAGTATAACGCAAAGAACCTACACTGGGATACTTTGCTCGGAATTGTGACAGTTTGCTGGCAAACACCTCAGCAGCACTTTCATTACTCGGATACAATCTTTTTGTATCCTACACGGTGAAGAGCAGTACACATCCACAGTGCTGTTCATGGATCTTCGTCACAGTCACCTCTCTTGGCCGCAGTACACTGGAATAATCCTTGCCTGCCAACTTGTAGACTCTTGTGGCCTACTCACTTAATTACTGCGTCACAGTTCCCCACACACTGGCGATTGTCTCTGGCTGTCTCCTATATGGTAATTCTCTTCAACACTATGCCTTGTCAGTGGACACACTCCTCACTCTCAGGAATAAGCTTATTTGCTCCTCTCTGTGGTAGCAATCTTCTCCTATTTTTCTGTAATGATGGTTCTCTGATCCAGGAAGACTAATCTCTTCCACCCACAGCAGACTTACACCTCAGTGGAGGATGGACTTTCTTACATTCTTCTCTTTGGCTTTAACTAGTTCCTTTAGGTGACACACTACAGTAACTCACAAGTGTTACTCACTCGCTTACTTGCTACGTTTCAATCCAGTGCATTTTCAGAATGCTGCTTGCATTATCTGCAAATTGTGCTGCGCTTAAAAAGAAAACACAACAGAACTTATACCATATGCTAATGCTAACTCCATATTCCCAATAAATCAGCATTTGCTCAGCAGCTCAGTGTGTTACCTATTTATGATCTGAATAAATTACTACAAACTTCATGTGAAGCGCCCCCACTGCCACAGGGCCGAGGGGTACCTGGTACCGGGCCTCTGAGTCTCTGTTCTGGGGTTGTCACGGTGGCTAGACCCGGTCCGTGACCCTGCTGAGGGGCGTCCAATGAAAGGTGTGGATGGTGATGATGTTATGGTGCGGTGCAGGTCGCAGTAAATAACAAGGACACCAGGTTGCAGTCTCTTTACCTCTTTACTGAAGGCTTCAGGATCCTCAATCCGGAATACGGTTAACCGGGCTGCGCAAGTCCGGCTGGTCCAATGGCACCTCCAGAGTTCCCTTTGCAGGTGGAAATCTATGCCTACCTTCTAGCGCTTGTGTGTTGTGGTCCTCCCCTGCTGTGCTTACGGGATAGTCCCCACAACTGTTGTGTCTGTTTCTGAAGTTCACTCACAACTCGATTATGATGTTCTGCTTCGTCCCCCAGATGATATGGCTAGGACGCACCCGTATGACGGGTAGGCTCGGAGGTCTTCCGGGACCCTAGAGTCGCCCCTCTCCAAATGTTGCCCCCTATGTCTTCTTAGGTGATTTGAGTGAGACAGCCCGCCTATAACTGACTGTCCTGCCGTAGGTTTGAAGTAAGGCCTGGAGCTCAATACTTCCTCGGCGTTCCGGCCACCGGCTACGCGCCTCAGTAGGATGTTGCCTCGTCTTACAGCACGACTCCTACTGGTAATTCTCCTTGTTGCGTTGATCTCGTTTCTCACTCAGCACAATAAACCTCGCTTCTTGTCCTTTCTTGGGGTACCGCCGCAATGACATGCAGGCGCAGTCCTGTAACGTTCTCTCTGTTCGCTAGGCCTCTGTCAGGATCCCACCCCTGACAGGGACCCCCCTGAATCTTCCCCTGCAACACCCTCTGCCACAGGATGTTGCCTGGTTCCAACCCAGTCAGCTTCTGACTAACTTCTATCCAACCCCCAGTTTTACCAGATTGTGAGGAGTGGCCTAATACATAGCACCCTTAGCTCCCCCTGGAGGCAAGACTGTGAAGTGTATTGGTGTCTGTGATACCTGGTCAGGTGAACTCCTTCAGTGCCATCAGACGTACCATAGCCCCCCTTAGCGGCGGAGCATCAGTACTGCAACGACCAGGACTCTGGGGCGCTGCACTCCCCCCTGGTTAAATCCAGTACTCCTGGACTGGGAAGAAAACAACAATACATGTCAGCAAAAAGACATACAATTTTGAAATGCAATAACAATAAGCAAATTTGAACAGAGCTTCCCTTTATGGGAGGTGAGGACACTTGAACGTTACAAACATGGTTAAATACTTTAAATAACATACTATAAATAACTTTTCTTACCCAACCAGGTATTCTACTAAGTGCAAATTTTTGAACAATAATTTAACGTTGCCTTTAAGGATGTACACACTGAATCCACGAAAGACCTTCTTATAAAACGCTATAAGGCTAATCAACTTTTCTTCATTTTCCACCTTTACATCTGCAGGACCGCCTGTCTATCTGCCCCAGGCCTACTGCCTCTCGCTCTGTTGCAGGACCGCCACTTTCCGCCCGGGCCTACTGCCTTTCTGCTACTATACACAGTATAGAACTTATCATCCTTCTCTTAGTTCAAGTTCACGGAGCCATCTCTGTATGGCTCCTAGGAGGACTCACCGACTAACCCCATACGGGTTCACTTCCTGTCCTCATTCTTCTAGCAACATCATTAAACATTTCTCACAATTAACTAGCTCACTACATATAACTTTTATATGTCAGCATTATTAGTACTTCCTTTTAAAGCATCATCATTCTTTAAGTGCTATTGATGAACGTTCCCTTTAAGAGGGGACCAAGTCTCTATGAGGTAGTGCAACTTATCAAGCTGCAAGTCCGTATGCAGCAAGGACTCCGATACTGCTTCCAGGAACAGTTTCTTCGCAAAGAGTCCTTTTCTTTGTAAAACCAGTAGAGGGCACCTTTAAGAAGGTGCAAACTATTTACAATAAGTTTGTAATCATGCAGTGTTCATGATCCAGCAGTTCTTTTCAACAATGATAAGATGAGAAACAAAAACAAAAGCAAAAGAAGGGATCCCGGGTAAACAAAGGGATCCCTTTAAGAGTTAACCCTAGACGGGTTGTAGAAGCAAGAAGACACATAGAAGACGGACAGTTAACTATATACAAATTATGAAGCATTCTTGCTTACTCAGTTTCTGGCTGAGCGGGAGGCGGCCTCCTTCCGGGCCTCACCTGGCAGACAGGTCGTGGTGGCATGACAAGGACTGGTCCTGGCCTCAGCAACGACAGGATTCCTCTTTGGGATACACTCTTCACTCGTGGGTGAGCACGACCCGTGGCCACACGGTGGGCCTGGATTCCCTGGGGTTCCGCGGGGGCAGGTTCCGGCACCTTCCCTGCAGGAGGCTTGTCCTCCGACGTTCCGGCAGCGGCCTGGAGTGCGACGCACCGCTGGACGCCCCGAGCTATCCAGCCAACCTCCCTCCTCCACCGTGTGTAAGTCAATGCGTCTCCTGGCTCCAGGTCGCGATCGTACCTTCCCCCGCAGGGTTCCACCTCTTCCCGATCCACACGGACCTGCAGTGGCTCTCCAATTTCTTGTATAACTCCCCGTCCTTCCCGGGAGTTAAAGAACACCACCACACCCCAGTGTGACGGCGGAGCCTCCTCACCGCCCGTCAGGTCGACCTGGGCCGCAGGTTGGGGTCTGTTCCGCCATGCCGCCATCAGGCGCCGCAGGTGTTCTGCCTCCGGCAGGATCCTCAGGCCCTGTGCCTGCAGCTCACACTCTGCCGCGGCCGGGATGGAGGAAGCAGGGGACACCGGAGTTAGGAGGACCTCCATAGGCTGACCCAGCCGAGCGGTTACACGAGCGTCGGCCTCAAGGCGGCGTGCTGTCTGCCGGGCCTCGGCTGCGGCCACACACTCCTCAGACGGTGGCCAGTTGGGTCTGTCCATCAGTAGCTCCGTAAGGGCCAGTCCCTGCAATGATGGCGTATTTGGGGCTGTCGGGTGGTGCAGCCTCATGCTGAGTCGGGTCGTCCCCACACGGTGCTCCCGGCGTCGCCATCTTTGCTTCCTCTCCAGTGTCTTCTTCCCGCGGTCTCTTTCGTGGGCGGCCCCGTCTCCATGGTCTCCACCCTCCAAAGAGGATGAGAAGGCGGACCTCGGCTGCTGACGGACACGTCCTCAGGATGCAAAAATGTTTAGACTGGGCGGCCATTGTCTTTTCGCGCTCTTCAGCTGGTCCACGCCTACTCCACGCCCCTCTTCTCCTGCGCTCTCCTCAGCGCTGCGCTGGTTTTGGCAGCAAATGGCAATCCACAGTCTTTGCAATAAGTCACAGTCCAAGTATAATAAATCACAGTTCCAAGGCACACATGACCTGATCCTTCAGGCTTAAGTAGATCCTATTCGTGACGCCAAGTTGAAGCGCCCCCACTGCCGCAGGGCCGAGGGGTACCCGGTACCGGGCCTCTGAGTCTCTGTTCTGGGGTTGTCACGGTGGCTAGACCCGGTCCGTGACCCTGCTGAGGGGCGGCCAATGAAAGGTGTGGATGGTGATGATGTTATGGTGCGGTGCAGGTCGCAGTAAATAACAAGGACACCAGGTTGCAGTCTCGTTACCTCTTTACTGAAGGCTTCAGGATCCTCAATCCGGAATACGGTTAACCGGGCTGCGCAAGTCCGGCCGGGCCAATGGCACCTCCAGAGTTCCCTTTGCAGGTGGAAATCTGTGCCTACCTTCTAGCGCTTGTGTGTTGTGGTCCTCCCCTGCTGTGCTTACGGGATAGTCCCCACAACTGTTGTGTCTGTTTCTGAAGTTCCCTCACAACTCGATTATGATGTTCTGCTTCGTCCCCCAGATGATATGGCTAGGACGCACCCGTATGACGGATAGGCTCGGAGATCTTCCGGGACCCTAGAGTCGCCCCTCTCCAAATGTTGCCCCCTATGTCTTCTTAGGTGATTTGAGTGAGACAGCCCGCCTATAACTGACTGTCCTGCCGTAGGTTTGAAGTAAGGCCTGGAGCTCAATACTTCCTCGGCAATCCGGCCACCGGCTACGCGCCTCAGTAGGATGTTGCCTCGTCTTACAGCACGACTCCTACTGGTAATTCTCCTTGTTGCGTTGATCTCGTTTCTCACTCAGCACAATAAACCTCGCTTCTTGTCCTTTCTTGGGGTACTGCCGCAATGACGTGCAGGCGCGGTCCCGTAACGTTCTCTCTGTTTGCTAGGCCTCTGTCAGGATCCCACCCCTGACAGGGACCCCCCTGAATCTTCCCCTGCAACACCCTCTGCCACAGGATGTTGCCTGGTTCCAACCCAGTCAGCTTCTGACTAACTTTCTATCCAACCCCCAGTTTTACCAGATTGTGAGGAGTGGCCTAATACATAGCACCCTTAGCTCCCCCTGGAGGCCAGACTGTGAAGTGTATTGGTGTCTGTGATACCTGGTCAGGTGAACTCCTTCAGTGCCATCAGACGTACCATAGCCCCCCTTAGCGGCGGAGCATCAGTACTGCAACGACCAGGACTCTGGGGCGCTGCACTTGCATGTTATTCATTGACATGATGTATGATCATGTTAGACCTGGGGCATATCTCCTTCAACATGAACTGATACAGTTATCACATTGTAGTTATAAACTCATGGCACAGTATAAAACATTACATTAGATATAACGACAAATAATAATTTGGAATTAGCACACTTCTGCACATTCAACAAGTAAAAACAGGGGTTCGTGTACTAACAGTCGATATTTGTAAGAGTAAAATACAAAAATAGTAGAAATAAGCCTCACCTGTTGTGAAATTGGATTTTGGGCTCCCCCGGTTGCCACTGGTGGAATTGAACTGGTGTGCATCATCCTCTCTCTTCACCTGTTTCCATCAGGATGTGGGAGTCGCTATTTAGCCTTGCTCCTCTGTCACTTCCATGCCGGTCAACATTGTAATCAGAAGCCTTTCTGTGCATGTTCCTGCTGCTAGACAACTCCCAGCTAAGTTGGACTTTAGTCCTTGTTTGCTTTTGCATTTTGTTCCAGTTCACAGCTGTAGTTTCGTTTCTGTGTCTGGAAAGCTCTTGTGATCTGAAATTGCCACTCTGATGTTATGAGTTAATACTAGAGTCTTAAAGTAATTTCAGGATGGTGTTTTGATAGGGTTTTCAGCTGACCATGAAAGTGCCCTTTCCTTCCTGCTATCTAGTAAGCGGACCTCAATTTTGCTAAACCTATTTTCATACTACGTTTGTCATTTCATCTAAAATCACCGCCAATATTTGTGGGGGCCTCTGTCTGCCTTTCGGGGAAATTTCTCTAGAGGTGAGCCAGGACTATATTTTCCTCTGCCAAGATTAGTTAGTCCTCCGGCCGGCGCTGGGCGTCTAGGGATAAAACGCAGGCTACGCTACCCGGCTACTGTTAGTTGTGCGGCAGGTTTAGTTCATGGTCAGTTTAGTTTCCATCCTTCCAAGAGCTAGTTCTTATGTTTGCTGGGCTATGTTCTCTTGCCATTGAGAACCATAACACTCACCGTGTAGAATATAGACGGTTACTCCTGACTGGTATAGCTAGGATCCAAATCTGTTGACCACTGGATGATTCACAAACAAAAAGAAAAAACAGGATCCATTGGCTAATTTTTGGTAAAAAAAAAAAGTTCAGATCTTTCACATGATTAAAAACAAATTGTCCAGACAGTTTAAAAAATAGTGTCCACTCTGACGCGTTTATGGCCGAAGCCTAAGACTAAGGGTTTCGGCCAGAAACGCGTTCGAATGGGCACTATTTTTTAAATTGTCTGGACCATTCGTTTTTAAACATGTGAAATAAAGATCGGAACCTTTTCACCAGATATTTGTAAGAGTGGTGCAAAGCCATTTTCAACCCTTATGGTATTAATGGGACATGATTTGGAAGATATAAAGAAGCATCTTGTCATTTTGACAGTACGGTTGCTAAACGAGATATTCAGTAATGCACATACACATTAGAACATGATCGGCAAATGATCTAATGTGGTTGATCCCTGGCACAGGAAAGATTAGGCATATTGGATTTCACTATGCCCAATTTTGTCAATTGACAGAATGTACATTCAACAGGAGGATCATGTTTTGGTGCTGTCATGTGAAATTGCTGTGAAGTTTTTAGGCTACAGCGCGTGCTTAGATTATACCTAGCAAATAATGTGGCAAATAACCTATTCTTTCTCACAGTTTACGAAGAACCAGAGGACCCCAGCAACAGGTCATTCTTTTCCGAAATCATCTCATCAGTTTCTGACGTCAAGTTCAGTCACAGCGGTCGTTATATGCTCACACGTGATTACCTCACTGTCAAAGTTTGGGATCTAAACATGGAAACCAAACCTATAGAAACGTACCAGGTAAGTCAGTGCTATGGTATGAAATGACTAGGGCTCTTTATGTCAACGTACGTGTATTTTTGACAAATCATATCTTCAAGGATCCCATATTCTGGTTATGGGTCATGTGGCACTTAGTCCTTATATACAATAATAATAATATAATAATAATTTTATTTATATAGCGCCAACATATTCCGCAGCGCTTTACAACTTATAGAGGGGACTTGGACAGACAATAGACATTACAGCAAAACAGAAATCACAGTTCAAAACAGATACCAGTAGGAATGAGGGCCCTGCTCGCAAGCTTACAAACTATGAGGAAAAGGGGAGACACGAGAGGTGGATGGTAACAATTGCTTTAGTTATTTGGACCAGCCATAGTGTAAGGCTCGAGTGTTCATGTAAAGCTGCATGAACCAGTTAACAGCCTAAGTATGTAGCAGTACAGACAAAGAGGCTATTGACTGTGTAAGGAGGTTGCTTTCCCTGCTCCTTGCCTGGAACCACATAGTCAGACAGCTGGGTTGTTGGGGGGAAGACGTTCTGCCCTGGACAGAGGGGACCAGGGGACTGCTGGGAAGAGAGAGGGGAGTGGTCAGAAAAGAGCGGGAGAGCAGAGAGAAGGCAGCGCGCCAAAGAGAGGGCAGGCTGCAGCGCCGTGCTCCCCTAAAAGTAGTGCTCCCCGTGAGGGCACTGAGGCTGAGATACCCACCAGAGTGAAGGCTGGATGCGGGGGTGTAGATTTGGAAGCCTCCTGAATCAGAGACAGTGACTGTGCAGCCCTGATGACCGCAGTGACAAGCAAAGATCCCTGAGTGTGATAAGTAACTGCCCAGTGTGTGTGTGACAGCGTTATTACAGAGAGACTGTCAGCCTGGTACACAGAGGCTCCTGCAGCAGCGACGGAGGCTGTGCTATTTCCTGGTTCCAGTTTCACTTTGAGAAGAAAAGGCTGCAGAGGCATAACCCCGGACTTTCCAGGAGACACAGAAGAGACTTCAGGATCTCAAGCCCTGCTGGTGACTGTATCCACATTGGGAAATAAGGACCCTCCAGTCAGGACCTCCCTGGGCTGATAAGTTACCAGAACACTCGTTAACCCTTTTGATTCCGCTTAATTGTTTACTGTTTGACTCCATTAACCCCCTGTTTACTCCCTGCGAGGAGAATTTTACCCCTGTTAATAAATCCCCTTCAACAGTTGGTCTGTCTGTTCCGTGGTGACATACGCAACCCTGCACTCTATTACAACTGCATAAAGTGTATGAGAACATGATGCGAGGAACCTGATTATGTTTTTTTTTTTTTTTTTTATTAGGCCACACAGGGATAGTTAGGTTAATGCATTGAGGCGGTAGGCCAGTCTGAACAAATGCGTTTTTAGGGCACGCTTAAAACTGTGGGGATTGGGGATTAATCGTATTAACCTAGGTAGTGCATTCCAAAGAATCGGCGCAGCACGTGTAAAGTCTTGGAGACGGGAATGGGAGGTTCTGATTATTGAGGATGCTAACCTGAGGTCATTAGCGGAGCGGAGGGCACGGGTAGGGTGGTAGACTGAGACCAGAGAGGAGATGTAGGGTGGTGCTGAGCCATGGAGTGCTTTGTGGATGAGGGTAGTAGTTTTGTACTGAATTCTGGAGTGGATGGGTAGCCAGTGTAATGACTGGCACAAGGTAGAGGCATCGGTGTAACGGTTGGTGAGGAATATGATCCTGGCAGCAGCATTCAGGACAGATTGGAGCGGGGAGAGTTTGGTAAGAGGGAGGCCGATTAGTAGAGAGTTACAATAGTCCAGACGAGAATGAATAAGTGAGACAGTAAGAGTTTTTGCAGAGTCGAAAGTAAAAAAAGGGCGAATTCTATAAATATTTTTGAGATGCAGATAAGAAGAGCGAGCCAGTGATCGGATGTGGGGGGTGAATGAAAGCTCGGAATCAAGGATGACCCCAAGGCAGCGGGCATGTTGCTTGGGAGTAATGGTGGAACCGCACACGGAGATGGCAATGTCAGGCAAAGGTAGGTTAGTAGAGGGAGAGAACACGAGGAGTTCAGTTTTTGACAGGTTCAGTTTCAGATAGAGGGAGGACATGATGTTAGAGACAGCGGTAAGACAATCACTGGTGTTTTCTAAGAAGGTCGGAGTGAAAGCAGGAGAAGAGGTGTATAATTGGGTGTCGTCAGCATAGAGATGGTACTGGAAACCAAATCTACTGATTGTTTGTCCAATAGGGGCAGTATACAAAGAGAAGAGGAGGGGGCCTAGGACTGATCGTTGAGGAACCCCAACAGTAAGGGGAAGGGGAGAGGAGGAGGAACCAGCAAAACATACAGTGAAGGATCGGTCAGAGAGATAGGAGGAGAACCAAGAGAGAACGGTGTCCTTGATGCCGATGGAGCGGAGCATAGTGAGGAGGAGCTGATGATCCACAGTGTCGAATGCTGCGGAAAGATCCAAGAGAATTAGCATGGAGTAGTGACCATTAGATTTAGCTGTTAGTAGGTCATTAGAGACTTTAGTGAGGGCAGTTTCAGTAGAGTGTAAAGAGCGGAAGCCAGATTGAAGAGGGTCGAGAAGAGAGTTATCTGAGAGATAGCGGGTAAGACGGGAGTGGACCAGGCGTTCCAGGAGTTTAGAGATGATGGGAAGATTAGAGACAGGTCTATAATTAGCGGCACAGTTTTGGTCGAGGGAGGGTTTTTTAAGTAATGGATGTATGATGGCATGCTTAAATGAGGAGGGAAAAATACCGGAAGTGAGGGAAAGGTTGAATATTTTTGTTATGTGAGAGGTGACAGCCGGGGAAAGGGACTGGAGGAGATGTGACAGAATGGGGTCACTGGTGCAAGTGGTCGGGCGAGAAGATGCAAGGAGCCTGCTTACTTCTTCTTCTGTAACTGATTCAAAGTCAGAGAGTGAACTAGATGCAGTGGGGGAGGGAGGACAGTGCCTCGTATGAAGAGATTGGGAGATGATTTCCTGTCGAATGTGGTCAATTTTTTCTTTGAAGTAATTGGCCAGATCGTCAGCGCGGAGATCTGTGGTTGGGGCCTGCTCTCTTGGGTTGAGTAGGGATTTTTCCCAGCTCTGGTCATTTCCCAATGTATGTGCCATGGGTGATGGGTACACAAGCAGTGTTTAGGGCAGTTGCACGCAATACATGCCTGGTTTAAATAGTGAGCATGCCCTGTGAAAAAAGAATGCTTCCGACGCAGCTGCCAGTGCTTCATCCATGCACAGAGCCGAGAGGTTAGCTCTACTTTGATATACACTCATTTTCTCTAGCTGATGGGTAGAGAAGGCAGGAAAGCTCTCTGTTCTCACCACTGAATCCCAGATATCAGTGTCGATTTCTTAATTAAAGTACATTAAGTAATACAAATGTTTTCTATTTACAAAACATTTAGACAACTTTTTATGTTCCTGGACAATCACAATAAATAAATTAGTTTCCTTAATTTTTCTGTATGTAAAGCATCCAAATAACTTTTTATGTCCCAGGGTAACCATTTTAGTAGAATCCATCCTCTTCAAAATGCAAAGGACTTAGTGGTCCTTTTAAGGGATATCCAGGATTATTTAAAGTCTAAGACCTCACAAGCAGGCAATTGCTAACTACCTGCCTGTTGTCCCCGATGCCAATCTCTGCTACCACAGAGTGCCCCTCCTGCCGGTGTCACGTCGACAGAGCAGCGGCTTCTCTATCACTCTGCTCTGTTGACGGGATGTGACTGCTGACATTATGCTGATTGACACCCGCCTCCCTGCTCCCTAACTGTGAGGAGCCAGCTGTTAATCAGCATGGCGTCGGCAGTCACACGCCGTCAACAGAGCAGAGAGAAAGAGATGTTGATGTGGAGCAGCTGAATCACCGGCAGGAGTGGTCAGTGACCACTCTGAGCCCGTGCCAGGTAGAACAGGCAGGTGATTGCTAACAGGTTTGTAGTTTTTTAGGCCCTAACAAATAAAATAGTCCTGCACAACCCCTTTAAGAATTAGACACCAGAGAACGGTGGTTCTGTTTAATCATCCAATGAGAAATTCCAGAATCAAGTTTTCCCTGCGAAAGTATATGCCTTTACATTGCTTTACAAAAGCGAGCTGATGCTTTGTAATATACTAACGCCCTAGCAAAGGAAATTTAGCAAAATTGCAAATGTCTTATTTATGCAATATACCTCAAAATAAGGAAGCATAAATGATGAAATATGGGAGTAGAAAACCTAGTTTTTTGTGAAAATGTAACCAATATTATTTCTCTTCCTGCAGGTTCATGATTACCTTAGAAGCAAGTTATGTTCCCTGTATGAGAATGACTGCATATTTGACAAGTTTGAGTGTGCCTGGAATGGCTCTGACAGGTAATTATTACTAAACATAGTTTTTTTTATTACGCCCTCCAAAACAAGTTGAGAATGTATACAGTCAAGTTATCATACATCCATTCGATCAGTAATGATTGTATCATCATTGGAGGTTTGACCGCTGAGACCCCCACCAATCACAAGAATGACTCCCGGTGTTGGGAAGTGTTGGTGTGCAGCTGCGACCGCCACTCCGGTCACAGTTATGGGACTGATAGAAATTGTTAAGTACTGCACTCCGCTATCTCAATCAGTCGTTAATACTAATCCAGGGATGATTGCTCATGTGCGCCACATGTGTGTTCCTTCCCACAAGGGGTATGAAGACACTGTTCTTGATAATAGTGGGGGTATTTTTAGTAATAGAAACATTTTATTTTGCCTTGGTTTCCTTTAGTGTCATCATGACTGGAGCATACAACAACTTCTTCCGAATGTTTGACCGTAACACAAAGCGAGATGTCACCTTGGAAGCTTCACGAGAGAGCAGCAAGCCGCGAGCAGTCCTTAAACCTCGTAGGGTGTGCGTTGGTGGCAAGAGAAGGAAAGATGACATAAGTGTGGATAGTCTGGACTTCACCAAGAAGATCTTGCACACAGCTTGGCATCCCACTGAGAACATCATTGCTATAGCAGCGACAAACAATCTGTATATATTTCAGGATAAAGTGAACTCAGATATGCACTAGGATTACCAATTTTTTTTTGTAATTTCTCAACCGACCTTCCCAAAGGCGTCATGTTTTGATGACCTGTGCAGGATAGTCTTATTGGTGATGGAATTATTAGAATGGTCTTTCTAAATTTCTTGTACAGATAAACCTCAAACAGTGGGATTTTCTCCTTTCCCCACTGTCCATCCTTTTATTTATTTATTTTCTTCATGTATCATAGACTAGTACATGAGCTTTGCAGCATAAAAGAACTGATATAAAAAGATTGCATTTTAAAAAGTTGGCCTAAAAGATTGTTTTAAGGCGTACAATATATTTGGTTTTATTATTTTATTTAGTATGACTATTTCATTATATAAAAATTCTAAATATTAGGATCCGAAAGAAAAAAGCCTGAACAAGTTATACTGGGCATCCATAAAATTATTTCTATGACATAATTTAATTCTACTTTAATTTAAAAAATTGCTAAGTAACTTAGGGCCACCATCTTGGCACTGCTATCAGGGTCCCTGGCAAAAAAAATACCAAACTCATCTGTCGACTGCCACCGACCATCTAGTCGGGTCATGATAGACATTACAGTGGGTTTAAGGACCTTTACCATTTGCCCATATGGGGCTTAGACATTACTGTCGGCCATAGGTAACCTACAATTTAAGGAAAAATGGCGTGAAGACAAGACAAGATTACTAAAATGACATAGAAACAATGAAATCATATTACAAGTCTGTATAGTGCATCGTCATACTCTAGTAAACATAATATAATAATAATTAAAAAAAAAAAAAAAGCTAAATGCATGAACCATATTATGATAAAACTCAAGACTTGTCAACTTTATCTTATTCTCCGACATGCAGTGAAATTAATATTTCCCCTATGTGGCTAAATAATACATACCAAATAATGGGGGAAATGTAATGAAATCCATCTTTGCATGTGTAAATTCAGATAGTGGAAGCTTGTGCTTTATTCCATTAATATTTAAAATATGTGTAAATATATAATTTACATCAGATTGACGCTGACAGCCAACGCAGAAAGCTTTCGCAACGCTCTGTCTCTTAATTTAATTACATGCGATTCATATAAAATAATAATAATAAAAAAAGTGTCTGGAATTAAATAATTTTCCACTAGAATGAGCGATAATAGAACTGTACAAAGAGTTGCCACACAGTAAAATAGAAGACGGAAAAATGTTTCCAGATAGGCAGATCCACTGAGATCTATACCGTATCAGGGCACAGGATAGTGGGTGCAAAGGTAGCAGTCACATTTGAACCCTGCTTCTTTAGGGGGCTCATATGCCCTTGTGCCATAGACCAAGATGCCAGTATTATAAATGGCACATGGTAAGTCGCGGCCCTGTTACAGAGTTGGCATGGGGGTCCAGGAGATTACAGTGAACCTCATTTCTTAGATCCAATGTAGGTAGGAAACTCTTTGGATACATTAGACTAATGCCAAACTATCCCACTGAATTTGACAGGCCTGGCTGACCATCCAAAGTGTGTGAAGGCTTTTCAACTCTTTTCCTATTGCTGGTGTCAGAGCATAGAAGAATGGGGCATATGGATTTCAACATGCCCAATCTTTTTGTTTTCAAGAGAATAAAGCAACCCCACGTACCAGGGGTCTTTGGTAGCTGCTTCAACCCTCTATCAAAACATTTACACACCTCTTGGGGGAGGATATGGATGTATGACCATCCTGAGACCGGTTTTTCACATCCGACATCACTGTCCGAGTCCAAACAGCAATGTCCAGACCGTTTATGGATCTCCTTGACCCAACAGCCTCACTCATAGTCATACATGAGGCTGTGGAGTGAGTCTGGATTAGGATACACCAGACTTTGCCACCCATTCTCAGACTGTGAATATCGGATGTGTAACTCTGGTCTTATTAAAGGGAAAATCCATCTAAATCATGGCTTCCAATGGACTCCCATCAATTTTAACCAAACAGTCCGAGATACTTTTTACACTAAGTCCACATCATGTACATTTGGTATAGACGTCAACACATCAATCATTTAACCAAATTTATGCCAATAGTGGGTCCTTTTTCGCATATCGCTGACAAATATACTCTGGTATATATTTATTTTTACAGTATATGCTTTTCAGTACAGGGGTGTGGTGCAAAAAAACACACACTGTGCATATAGCTCACTGTTTACTTTTTTATTGCACACATCTGGACCGTACACGTCTCAACCGTACATCCCAAATGTATTGTGAACTGAGCCTTAGTACCTAAACTCCTTTGTCAATACCCATAAAATTCAGATTTTGGAGGAAATAACAATGATTTAGTACTTTATGACTTCAGTAGGCCTTATTTTCAGAACACCGGGCCTTACTTTAAACTAACAGGAAAACAAGGCCTCGTTGTCCATAGCAACCAATCAGAGCTCAGCTTTCATTTCTGAAACTACTCTGGAAAAATGAAAGCTGTACAGTGATTGGTTGCTAAGGGCCACAAGGCAAATCTTTCTGTTAGTTATAATAATTGAGGCCCATTGTATGGAAATATTCCATCGATCTCTGGGCAGCACCTATGTGGAACCACAGTGCTCTCTGCCTCACAGAAATTCAGGCGGATTTCCCCTTTTTTATATTTTAATAAAATCTGAGAATTAAGTTTGTGTGTTGCAACAAAATTTGGGGAAACAAAGATGTAAAAGAAAAAAATAAATCATATTCCTGTTTAATTGTGAAATATATATGGTCTCGCTGCATGCTTTTTATGTACCAAATAGGAAAAAAATATATATTTTTTCTTAAAGCTGCAGTTCTACTTTGCTCTTGATTGCATTTTATACAGTCCATAGATTTCAGGATTACCGTATATCGCTTCATTTTGTGACGTGCTGAAGCACAGGACGCAACGTCTGCTTGGTTGAAATTTTCATTAAACATGGGAGAAGTATAAATGAAACTCTCATGAAGTTCACTGTCTCTATGCAGTTATATAAAATCTCCGACGCGCTTCTGAAAATCCAGAGAAACTCTATAAAAATGTTTACATTTTAAGCTCGGTTCTGTGAGAATTTAGTCACAGTATTATAGTGGACTTTCCACCTATACGTAATGGAGGCCTCCATTTTGTGACACCCTGCAGCTTCCATATACTCATTACTGATACATTACCGAGGCACTGCTGTACCAATATCCGCGAGACCTGACTCGTTTCTTAAGAGGCATCCAAGGTGCGGTTTCTCACAAAATGGCTGCCTTCATTGGGTATATGGTCGTTTTCACATGTCTGTATTTTCACTTGTGTATTTCTTCGAGTGCTATCACACTGCGTTCTTCCCCAAGTTCAGCGGTCCCGTCTGGGCGTCCACTACCAGTATGCATCTACGCCTAAAATGATGCACGAATGGGCACATGATGACTCCGTTGGTACCATTATAGTCAATGGCTCCATCAGCCCATACCCCCGAATCCTGTTTTGTTGGGGGTTTGGACATAAATCCGCAGTGTGAAAGCACCCTTACCTATTGTGGCTCCCAAGCTGTTGTGAACCTACATCTTCAAAAAATTGGGGTACATTTCAGCTCCAGTTAAAATAAAAATCTTTTATTGAAAAAATTTAAATTTCAACTCCATGGGAATTGTTGGGGAATCGAAGTTAGAAAATGACAGGAATGCTTCTGTTACGCGTTTCGCTCCGGTGTCCTTTGTCAAAGCATCTGAAACTCTTAGGACAGTATGCCTGCCATTTTCTAACTTTGATTCCCCTACACTTCACATGGAGTTGGTTTAGTTTTTTTTTTCAATAAAGGATTTTTATTTTAACTGGAGCTGAAATCTACCCCAATTCTTTGAAAATTGTCACATCTGGTCAGGATGAACTTCCGCGCTTCCACTATACAGAGCCCCAACAGGGGGGCTGCCATCTCCTCTATTGCGTGAAACTACATCTCCCAGGATTCCCTGGTAGTCGTAAAGTCACGATTTGGAAACAATTGGGATCAGTCTTATTTTTCAAAAAGAATTACATCGAATCGAAAATACAGACATGTTAGAGCTCTCTTAGTGACAGATATGTTTTAAAGGGTATTTGTTACCAGGACGTGGTCACTAAGATTAAGGTTTCTATACAGAATTTAATCATCAGCACAGTTGCGCCCATTAATTGTCTCCTCAAAGTGCTAATCAGGAGATCAGAAACAAATGAGCCATGTCTCCACTTAAAGGGGTTTAAGGAATAGAAAAAAACAAAACAAAAAGAAAGGAAATTATTTATCATTATTAAAAAATCATTATTATTAAAAATCATTAATTATGAAAAAATTCTTTAATAATTTAGATTAGGAAATCAAATTTATTTTGTCCAAGGAGGTAATGAATATGGAACTAAAATAACCGCCATCTTGTTACACTGATAGGGAACCAGAATGTAGATAGTACCGGAGCCTTTGAGCATGTGCAGCAGGAAGCTTTGCAGCTGTGACCTGCAGATAGCTTGAAAATACCTGGTATAGGTTATTTCAACATCACAGCTGCTGAGCTTCCTACTGCACATGCTCACAGGATCCTGTATTATTAAAGGGGTTGTCCAGTGGAAACAAGTTATCACCTATCCAAAGTCTGTAATCTATATAGTATACGAATTGGCCGCCGTCTTGTTACTCTAAAAGAAACCTGCCCAATAATATTAAAGGCGTTGTCCTGCGATAGGATAGGTGATATCTTGTTGATCGGTTGGGATCCTGCTGCTGGGATCTGCATTGATCGGCAGAACGGGGCACTTTTATCTGCGTTAATATGGAGAAGCAGAGTATATGCCTGACCTCAACTCTACTCATGCCGAGCACTGGGCTTAACTTGTTTTCAGCGGAGAACAACCCCTTTAACATTCAAGATGGTGGACATTTTCATGTACTATTGTGGATTTGCTAGATAAAGGTATTTAGGAATTTATTCAGAATTTTCTTTAGTTTTTCTATCCCCCTTTAAAAAGTCCTGTTACTATGGAGACATGTCTACAAGGAAGGTCACATGTCTACAATCAGTTTTGATAATTGGCTCAGAGGGGAGGGGCATATGTGACAGGCCTTTTTTGACCCCTTTAAGGAGGAGCATATGATACAAGTATTTTTCTATCCCTGATAGTCAGTTTAGGAGGTTATTTAAAGGGCAACAAAACTTTTATTTTTTATAATTTTGTCCAGCATGGAAATTTATGAAACTTTGAAAATCACGATATTAGGGGACTTATCTTTAATCCCATAAAAAAATTGCATGTAAGTGGTTTCCAAACTTCCCTAGTCTACTCTACTCCCTTTAGATGCATTGATATCAGAACGTGCTGATTTGGAGTACAGATGATGGCGGTAAAGGGGGTCAGCTCGGCTCTTGTGTTACACTAACTTTGGGGTTAAGGTGCTAGACAAGACGGTTCTGATAAGCACAACACTGAGAGGAGGACACAGGTGCTGACCCATCACTGCCATCATCTGTACTCCCAATGACTACATACTAATATCAATAAAACCGAAGGCAGGGAAATAACCTGGAAAACGGCAGTTACAAGCACTATTTTACAGGAATAAAGACAAATCACCTAATAAGTTGATTTGCAAAGTTTCACATTTTTTCCTGCTTGGCAAAATTATTTAAAAATATATCTAAAAAATTTAGTTGTTCTGTAATGATTGATCATTGAGCCACTATTCCTCTGACAGGTTCCCTTTAAAATATCAGGTCTTATTTATCAAAACTGGTTAATGCAATTGATGGTGTTGCCCATAGCAACAAGTCAGGGAGATATGCTTTGAATTCCAAAATTGCTACGGTAACTGGAATCTGATTGGTTGATATAGGTAACACCCCCGCTTAATACTGGTTTTCATAAATGAACCCCGATGTGTATTATACGCCTTTCTAGAGCTGCTCGGCTCCTGTAAATAGGCATGTTTTATAATTTGATTTGAGGGAAACGGCTGCTGCTTTCAAGCGCAAGAAGCAAAACTTTTTTTTATATCTATCTCAGTTTTCCTGTATGGTAAAGTGATACATACAAAGCGTATGTTCTACTTTTCTAATCTTATGTATATACGTGTGAAGCACAACAGCATGTGCACCGATTTTCAGCCATACTGCACACAATATAAACTGTGTCAGCTTTTGTTCAAGGAAATGAGGAATGTCTGTTTATACTGTATAATGTACTTATTATGGACAATATATGTATATATTTACTGATCCGATGTAAGCTTTTTTTTTTTCTTTTGCCTTCTGTAAAAAAATATATATATAATTTTAAAGATTGTTCTAGTACCATGGACAAATGAATGACGTGAAATAAGCAGATAAGGTTCGACCTATTTGTGTGTGGTCTCAATAACATGGCTTATTTTAAAATGAAATATTGTGGTTATTCAATTTTTTTATTATGTATGTATGTGTGTATATATATGGAGGCTGTTTTCCAATTAGCAGGCTGAATGGATTTACATTCCTGTGTATGAGAGTGTGCTGAGACTTCCTGCTGGGATAGAGGGAAGAGAGAGCTGCAAAAACTTGGAAATTGGTTAAAAAATACAGTATATTAATTAGTAAGTCCAGCACACAAATTCCTACATGCAATCAAAGACCCGATTCATCAAGAACTGTGTTTTTTTCATGCCGGTCTTGATGAGGGGGCAGGGTGATTCTTTAAAACATGCATATGTGTTAATGATAAAGGCAAGGTGTGAAATGGGGTGCACCTCACCACAAATCTCACTTCACTCAGGGAGTGTGGTAATATTTGTGGCGTAAGGAACACCACCACTCTTCATTAATTTGATGAGCCAGGATCCTGCCACCAACTCGACCCACTTTGTTGGAGCTGGGCAGAAATGGCGTGAAAACAACAACATTTTTGTGCAACATCATGAGATTTCCAAAGCTTTTTGCAACAGTTTTCTTGCATAAAAGCTTAGATGAAACGGGTCTGAAGACAATCTAAATCTTGGTTAATTTGATTAGCTGATGTCTTAATTGTTCTGCTACTCTCTGCCATTCTGTAGCCTCCGATACACTCTGGGTAGCTGTTGGTTGATAGGTCAGCCTGCGACTATCTCACCCAACTTCCCCATAGTGCTTTCTTTGTCGAGGGCTCCTGTGATCTCTATGAGGGAGCCATTGTCAAACTCCTCTACCGGTAGTGTAGCTTTTAGACAACAGAAGGATCAACTGTACGATACCGGAAATGCCCATACAGATTAGAATGACGTCCAAACCTGTTGATATTGGCGCGTTCAGCCATCGTTAGTCAAATGTGTATTGGGCGGGCTTCAGGCTTCATTCAGATATCCTAAGAATCTGCCTTCAAAGCTTTATTTGAATGAAAAGCGGCGTTACCAGTGTGAGACATGTAATGACTGACAGTCTTCTCTCCTGATCTACATGTCTCATACTGGTAACTCCTTTTATTTAATATAATCTCCAGCGGCAGATATCTTGGAAATCTATGTCTGTCCAATAGATCGTAACAGCTCATTTGCATATTGAGAAAAACGTGGATTTCTCTGGAATAAGACATTGGATCGCAGGTATCAGGGTATCATTTTATTCAACTTTCTACGACCTGCATACCCATATACACGGCTCAGGAGGGTTTATCCTACTGACAGATTCCCTTTAAGGGAAGAGTTGAGCAAAGAGATTTGTGACACCCTGCTGCATCGGTCCCACAAACCGCTGGACCAGGATCCTGTTAATCCTTTTGCTGAACTCTAAATAAGTGGAATGATTCGATATTTAGCTTTGTCCGGTTTATACAGCGGCATGAGGTGACTAATATTAGGCTTTATTGGGTGACCACATGTTAATATTATGTCATCTGCATAGAGATTTATTTTAAGAGACCGGCTTACCATTGTTACGATCTTGTTTAGGCCATTTTCTCTGACAGTCAGTGCCACAAGGTTGGAAATAAATCATGTCTTGAAAAGAATATTGAATATTAGATAGTGAAAAAAATATATAATACGTCTGACATTTCGCACAATTTTGACCTTGTCGGCTGCTTTAATAGACAGGTTAATTTAACCTGTGCCTGACCTTTCACCCAAACCCTGTAGAAAGGCACGGTCACTGTGTCCTCATTATGCATGACAAATTACAACTGCTTTCGATGCACTTGACATTTTAATATGTCCCTGAGATATCCAGATATCCATATCTGAGTGAGCGATTCAGCATTTTGACAGAAATATACAGTTAGGTCCATATATATTTGGACAGAGACAACATTTTTCTCATTTTGGTTATAGACATTACCACAATGAATTTTAAACAAAACAATTCAGATGCAGTTGAAGTTCAGACTTTCAGCTTTCATTTGAGGGTATCCACATTAAAATTGGATGAAGGGTTAAGGAGTTTCAGCTACTTAACATGTGCCACCCTGTTTTTAAAGGGACCAAAAGTAATTGGACAGATTCAATAATTTTAAATGAAATGTTCATTTCTAGTACTTGGTTGAAAACCCTTTGTTGGCAATGACTGCCTGAAGTCTTGAACTCATGGACATCACCAGACGCTGTGTTTCCTCCTTTTTGATGCCCTGCCAGGCCTTCACTGCGGTGGTTTTCAGTTGCTGTTTGTTTGTGGGCCTTTCTGTCTGAAGTTTAGTCTTTAACAAGTGAAATGCTGCTCAATTGGGTTGAGATCAGGTGACTGACTTGGCCATTCAAGAATATTCCACTTCTTTGCTTTAATAAACCCCTGGGTTGCTTTGGCTTTATGTTTTGGGTCATTGTCCATCTGTAGTATGAAACGACGGCCAATCAATTTGGCTGCATTTGGCTGGATCTGAGCACACAGTATGGCTCTGAATACCTCAGAATTCATTTGGCTGCTTCTGTCCTGTGTCACATCATCAATAAACACTAGTGACCCAGTGCCACTGGCAGCCATGCATGCCCAAGCCATCACACTGCCTCCGCCGTGTTTTACAGATGATGTGGTATGCTTTGGATCATGAGCTGTACCACACCTTCGCCATACTTTTCTCTTTCCATCATTCTGGTAGAGGTTGATCTTTGTTTCATCTGTCCAAAGAATGTTCTTCCAGAACTGTGCTGGCTTTTTTAGATGTTTTTTAGCAAAGTCCAGTCTAGCCTTTTTATTCTTGATGCTTATGAGTGGCTTGCACCGTGCAGTGAACCCTCTGTATTTACTTTCATGCAGTCTTCTCTTTATGGTAGATTTGGATATTGATACGCCGACCTCCGGGAGAGTGTTGTTCACTTGGTTGGCTGTTGTGAAGGGGTTTCTCTTCACCATGGAGATTATTCTGCGATCATCCACCACTGTTGTCTTTCGTGGGCGCTCAGGTCTTTTTGCATTGATGAGTTCACCAGTGCTTTCTTTCTTTCTCAGGATGTACCAAACTGTAGATATTGCCACTCCTAATATTGTAGCAATTTCTCAGATGGGTTTTTTCTGTTTTCGCAGCTTAAGGATGGCTCGCTTCACCTGCATGGAGAGCTCCTTTGACCGCATGTTTACTTCACAGCAAAACCTTCCAAATGCAAGCACCACACCTCAAATCAACTCCAGGCCTTTTATCTGCTTAATTAAGAATGACATAACGAAGGGATTGCCCACACCTGTCCATGAAATAGCCTTGGAGTCAATTGTCCAATTACTTTTGGTCCCTTTAAAAACAGGGGGGTGGCACATGTTAAGTAGCTGAAACTCCTTAACCCTTCATCCAATTTTAATGTGGATACCCTCAAATGAAAGCTGAAAGTCTGAACTTCAACTGCATCTGAATTGTTTTGTTTAAAATTCATTGTGGTAATGTCCATAACCAAAATTAGAAAAATGTTGTCTCTGTCCAAATATATATGGACCTAACTGTAGATGCTGGAACTTCTTTTCCCTCACTTTCTAACATCCATCGCTCCTGCCATTGATAAATAACTTGCGGGGTCCCAACTGTCAGCCCACCGCTCCATTATGGCCATATGCAGTTAGACAGGAGAGCAGGAGCAGAGAAACAAAGATTCAGACCTCAATTCTTGTAATCCACTTTGGGGTGTCAGTTGCATTACACTTGACATCAGGTCTTAGAAAGCAAGTTTGACAGAAGGGAAACACTTAGTGGCACTCTGGAGTGATTATTTTAGGGGTAAGACAGAATAATTTTGGGGGTCTAAAAATATTTTTTTCTACGAGACTTGGGACTTATTGGCAGAAAGTTCCTATTTACCTGCCTGTTTAGCTGTGGTACGATCTCTCCAAGCTTAGGCAGTGATTCTCCTACTTCCTGTGACACCATGTTGACAGAACTGTTCCTTCTCTTCTGCTCTGCTTTGTTAACGGGGCGTCACTGCCTCCATGTTGATTGACAGCTCGCTGCCCCCTGTGTTAGGCTGAGACAGCAGTTAATCAACATGACATCAGCAGAAAAGAAGGAACTGTTGTGTCGACGTGACATCACATTAAACAGGAATATCACCGGAAGGAGCCGTCCATGAACACTCTAAGTCGGGAGAGATTGTTGCACAGAAGAACAGATAGGCAGTTTGCAACTAAAGTGCTTAGCCATATACTGTAGAAAAAAGAATAAGTCCCGGATAGCCACTTTAAAATAAGAAAATTAATTTCTTATTTATCACTGGAGTCTTTCTAAAAATTGACTCTTGTGATGCAGAAAATGTGAACATTATTTCAAATAGGACGCATATTGCTTAGATTTCCTAGATGTCAAATAGCAGGGCAATATTAGGGCACATAGCCTAGTGAGCTGGCACAGTCAGGCAGAAGTAAGCCGCTTTTTCAGGACTATTAAGAGAGGCTTTCCGCATGGTTTGTAAGATACAGTGTTAATAGCAGGGTTTCCTTGTCTCGAAAGCTCTGGATAATTCATCACTTTTTACTCCAAAGCATCTCAATCTAATATTTGCTCCAAGCCTCTGGTTATTGTATTATCAGAATAACTCCACACTGCTCATGACTTTTCTTTTTTTTTTTAACCTATTGTGACAGCAACAACCCAATAGCAGCTCTGAGGAGCGTGCCCATATTCTGGGGCACAACTGTGTGATTTGAGTTTTGGCAGATTAGACAACCCACCATGACATACCGCACGCCATCTAGGATCAAAGTGTCTCAACTGTCGACAAGAGGCAGGGAATTACATGTTTCTCAGTCTCCAGAGGAGCACAGAAAGGCTTAAGGCGTCAGCTTGATCCATCTTCTCACTGTGAATTTCTGCCAGCACCTGGTCGTCAAGTGGCGAAGACTATAGGCAATCACAGACTACTGAAAGTGATGAGAACAAAGGGCAGGACGCTGGTGGAGACACATGGTCGGTGAATATCTGTCGGCCTAGACGTGTATAAAAATAGCAGACGCCACATTGTACATGAAATAGATACTCGGAAAGAACACTTATTCCTCTTTAGAATTGACCTAGTTAAAGGGAACCTGTCACCACGTTTTTGGAAGATGGGATAAAAATAGCGTTAAATAGGGGCAGAGGTGGGCGTTACATTAGTGTGTGTGTTATGCGTTTATTACCCACCTAAGTTGCCGAAATAACTTTGCAAAGTCTCCGTTTTCGCCTGTCAATCAGGCTGGTCAGGTCGCATGGGCGTTGTCTTCCCCCAGATTTGGCGTAGTTTTCCGTTGGTGGCGTAGTGGTGTGCGCATGCCCAAAGTCCGGAATCCTCTTCCAGGGGATTTAAAATAGCGCGGTGTTCGTTATTGCATTGGTGATCGGTGGGCGCGGCCATCTTCCTTTGGCCGCGCGTGCGCAGAAGCGGCGCTCTGCTGGCCGCGGCTTCAGGAAAATGGCCGCCGCGATATCCATCTGCGCACGCGCGGCATCCCGCGGCCATTTTCCTGAAGCCGCGGCCAGCAGAGCGCCGCTTCTGCGCACGCGCGGCCAAAGGAAGATGGCCGCGCCCACCGATCACCAATGCAATAACGAACACCGCGCTATTTTAAATCCCCTGGAAGAGGATTCCGGACTTTGGGCATGCGCACACCACTACGCCACCAACGGAAAACTACGCCAAATCTGGGTGAAGACACCACGCCCATGTGACCTGACCAGCCTGATTGACAGGCGAAAACGGAGACTTTGCAAAGTTATTTCGGCAACTTAGGTGGGTAATAAACGCATAACACACACACTAATGTAACGCCCACCTCTGCCCCTATTTAACGCTATTTTTATCCCATCTTCCAAAAACGTGGTGACAGGTTCCCTTTAACGGTTTTGTAGGAGGCTGAAAGTTGTACATGAAAAGACACTGACCATCTTGGGCTCATATATAAAAATTATTTGTCTATATCACAATTAAATCCTGGCAATCTTCTTCTGTTGCCAGTTTGATTGAGCATAGTGGGATACATAGAAGCAAGAAAACATCATAATGGTCCCCCAACCAGGTCTGAGATCCCTATACACATTATCTAAGGTTGGCCAAACCCTACGATTAACACAAGGCCTCCAAGAGAACGATTTGAATTACAATACCTTATTGTTTTTTTGTGAACTTCTACCCATTATAATAACTGCATGTTCAGCTAATTGTACATGTGTATGGGGGAGAAATACCATTCAGCAGCCTGACATCAATGGTGTTTGGGCCCCTTTAAGCCCAATAGCAGCAGGATTTTAAGCCTCTAGAGCAAGGTTGCACAAGCTACAGCCCTGGGGCCACTTGCGGCCCACCATGCCATTTTGTTTGGCCTCCAACCCTCTGCCTACTAGTTTCCATGTCAGAGGGAAGAAGAGTAGCACACTGCTCAGGAGCAGGGATGGGCAAGCGTGAATAGAGCACTGTGTAACCATATCTGTCATGCCTAAGACCCCGTTTTTCAAGACAAAACCTAAGACAGAAACAAACTGAACATATACCCTGCTGTAAGTAAATAAATAAAAGCAAAAGTACATATAAATAACGTAGGGTACTTAATAAACAATGTTTTTGATCAAAAAAGCGTAAAAGCCACCCACCAGAGTAGTAGTCTTTTTATGTAATTGAGAAATACTCGGATATTTTCCGAGTATCTTGGGCGGGCTTGTATATTATGTTCAAGTCTTCACAGTTGCATGATTTGAGGCTGTTAGACATCCTCAACACATGTGGTGAATCCCTAACAAACAGGCAATCCCTGCATGTGTTCAGGCTGTCTAACAGCTGCAAATCATGCAGCCGCAGGGACTAGAACATAATATACGAGCACGTCAAGGATACTCGGATAACACCCAAGCATGCTCAGATAAGACGTTATCCAAGCTTGTTAGATCATTAATAGTTGGAACCCTCCTTGGGGACCTCATCTACTTATCATGAGTGCCGTATAGTTTTCTAGCACATCCGATTTTTATACAGCCTGACGTCACTCAGCCATTCATTGTAGAGGCTGACGAGTCAGAGGTGGGGGTTGGGGCTGTATTGTTGCAGGGTTCATCTCCAAGTAATTAGCATACTTGTGTAAACTTTTCCAAGAAACAGTCGTCCACCAAAAGAAGCTGTGACATTGGAAATACGAAACTCTTGGCAATAAAATGGGCCTTTTAGGAGTGGCAGAATTTTTTGGAGGGGGCAGTTCATCTGGTCATGGTAATCACTGATCATAAAAATCTTTTGTATTTGGAATCTGCAAAACGTCTGATACCTGGACAGGCATGATACTCATTATTCTTTACCAGATTCAATTTTTTTGTGACTTATAGGCCGGGTGATAAGAACATTAAGGCGTATGCTTTATCTCGTTATTTTCAGGGGGAGGAGGTACCTGTGAGCAGGTTCCTATATTGCAGAAAGGGGTAGTTATTGCTACTATACAGTGGGTACAGAATTTTTTTCACTCTTTGTTTCATTGCAGCCATTTGGCACATTCAAAAAAGTTCATTTTTTTCTCATTAATCTACACTCTGCACCCCATCTTGGCTGAAAAAAAACAGAAATGTAGTAATTTTTGCAAATTTATTAAAAAAGAAAAACTGAAATATCACATGGTCATAAGTATTTAGACCCTTTGCTCAGTATTGAGTAAAAGCACCTTTTGAGCTAGTACAGCGATGAGTCTTCTTGGGAATGATGCAACAAGTTTTTCACACCTGGATTTGAGATCCTCTGCCATTCGTCCTTGCAGATACTCTCCAGTTGTGTCAGGTTGGATGGTGAACGTTGGTGGACAGCCATTTTCAGGTCTCTCCAGAGATGCTCAATTGGGTTTACGTCAGGGCTCTGATTGGGCCAGTCAAGAATGGTCACAGAGTTGTTCTGAAGCCACTCCTTTGTTATTTTAGCTGTGTGTTTAGGGTCATTGTCTTGTTGGAAGGTGAACCTTCGGCCAAGTCTTCATCCAGGATATCTCTGTACTTGACCGCATTCATGTTTCCTTCAATAGCAACCAGTTGTCCTGTCCCTGCAGCTGAAAAACACCCCCATAGCATTATGCTGCCACCACCATGTTTCACTGTTGGGATTGTATTGGGCAGATGATGAGCAGTGCCTGGTTTTCTCCACACATACATATTAGAATTATCACCAAAAAGGTCTATCTTTGTCTCATCAGACCAGAGAATCTTATTTCTCATAGTCTGGGAGTCCTTCATGTGTTTTTTAGCAAACTCTATGTGTGCTTTCTTATGTCTAGCACGGAGGAGAGGCTTCCACAGGGCCACTCTACCATAAAGGCTGAACTGCTGGAGGGCTGCATTGATAATTGACTTTGTGGATCTTTCTCCCATCTCCCTACTGCATCTCTGGAGCTCAGCCACAGTGATCTTGGGGTTCTTCTTTACCTCTCTCACCAAGGCTCTTCTCCCACGATTGCTCAGTTTGGCTGGACGGCCAGGTCTAGGAAAACTTCTGGTGGTCCCGAACTTCTAACATTTAAGGATTATGGAGGCCACTGTGCTCTTAGGAACCTTGAGTACTGCAGAAATTCTGTTGTGACCTTGGCCAGATCTGTGCCTTGCTACAATTCTGTCTCTGAGCTCCTGGGCCAGTTCCTTTGATCTCATGATTCTCATTTGGTCTGATATGCACTGTGAGCTGTGAGGTCTTATATAGACAGGTGTGTGCCTTTTCAAATCAAGTCTTTTCACTTTAATTGAACACAGCTGGACTCCAATGAAGGAGTAGAACCATCTCAGGCCGGTTTCACACGTCAGTGGCTCCGGTACGTGTGGTGTCAGTTTTCTCACATACCGGAGACACTGACACACGTAGACACATTAAAATCAATGTGTCTCTGCAGATGTCATTGATTTTTTGCGGACCGTGTGTCTGTGTGCAAAACACGGAGACATGTCAGTGTTCATGGGAGCGCACGGATCACACGGACCCATTAAAGTCAATGGGTCTGTGTAAAACACGGATGCTGTCTGTGTGCAGTCCATGTGCCGTGCAGGAGACAGCGCTACAGTAAGCGCTGTCCCCCCAGCTTGTGGTGCTGAAGCCGCCATTCATTCCTTCTCTCCAGCAGCGTTCACTGGAGAGAAGGAATGAAAATTCTTTTTTTTTGTGTGTGGTTAAAATAAAGATCCTTGTCACCACCCCCCTCCCACCCCCTGTGCGCCCGCCCGCTGGAAATAAAATACTCACACAGCTCCCTCGATGCTTCCTCTCAGCACCGCAGCTTGTCCTGTATGAGCGGTCACGTGGTGCCGCTCATTACAGTGATGAATATGCGGCTCCACCTCCCATAGGGAAGAAAGAAGCTGCGGCGCTGACAGAAAGCATCAAGGGAGCTGGGTGAGTATTTTATTTCCAGTGGGTGGGCGCACAGGGGATGGGAGGGGGGTGGTGGCAAGGATCTTTATTTTAACCACAAAAAAAAAAAAAAGAATTTTCATTCCTTCTCTCCAGCGAACGCTGCTGGGAAGAAGGAATGAATTCCAGCTTCAGCACCAGATGCAGGGGACAGCGCTTATCTCTAGCGCTGTCTCCTGCACGGTCCGTGTGGTACCCAGTCGGCACACGGGCGGCACACGGCTGCCGCACGTGTGCCACACTGATGTGCCACGTGACCTCACAGACACACGATTTATCCGGTACCGGAATTATCTGGACGTGTGGGACAGGCCTCAAGGAGGATCACAAGGAAATGGACAGCATGTGACTTAAACATGAGTGTCTGAGAAAACGGTCTGAATACTTATGACCATGTAATATTTCAGTTTTTCTTTTTTAATTAATATGCAAACATTTCTACATTTCTGTTTTTTTCAGTCAAGATGAGGTGCAGAGTGTACATTAATGAGAAAAAAATGAACTTTTTTGAATTCATCAAATGGCTGCAATGAAACAGAGTAAAAAATTTAAAGGGGTCTGAATACTTTCCGTACCCACTGTATGACGTACATTTACAGTACGTCGTATGTTATTTCCTCTGACTTTGATGTGGGCTTATTTGCCAAGCCAGCATGTTTTCCGGCAGAGAAGAGTTGATTAAATCAGCCATTGTGAAGGATGGCACCGGAGAGATCATGCAGAATGCCACCAATGCCACCCACCACATATGAACCACCCACACCTCGCCACCCCGCCCATCATCATTATTACTTTTAAGGGATCACATAGTAAGCTCTCCTCACTTGCACCAACATCACGTTCTGCGCCCTCTGAAGACACGTAAAGTCAGCTTGGCACAGTTTTACACAAACACCCCCTGTCCATACGGGTCCAGCGAGTCACAGGGAGTGAGGGAGGGTAGAACCACAAGAGAGAAAAGACTGGATCAATAATGGTATGCACACCCATAGAATTTACAAAAAATATATCAAACTTTAATTGCACCTCAAAAAAGACAAACACATAATAAAACAAGGCCTGAATACAGGAACAAATGACCATCACCCCTATATATAATGTATATGGAACAGCATAATTAGTATATAAAGTGATTGATCAAATAACAATAATGTACCAATATACAGTGTCTCCTATCTATAGTTACAATAACCCCAATGATAGAATGATATACAGGCTTAATATTACAAATATAAGAAAAGAACCAAAACAATAACACACATTAACCTGTAGTCATATCTACATGTTGATATAACCCCATATAATAAATATAGTAAACTGCAGTATTATCTTAGCATGCTCAATACCCCAACAATAATGGTACCAATAGTTCTCTCATGATATTGACTTGGGCTATATGCCCAAAGTCCCAACCAAGTGTGAACCGAGCCTGCCCACAGTAATCTGTGGAATATGCTGCAAGGTAAAAAGCAATAGATTCACAAGCTCAAAGCAAAGCATGGGAAAGGAATTTCTAAAGAAAATTGCCAAAGGCAAAGCACCGGTGCTAAGGAATCATATACCATGGGTAGAGATGCTTAGAGAAGATAGGAGACACGCCAAGGGGTGAGGTAAGAGCCCCACGCGTATCGCTGTAGGCACAGCTTCGTCAGGGGAAGACATAGGAGACACTGTATATTGGTACATTATTGTTATTTGATCAAGCACTTTATATGTTAATTATGCTGTTCCGTATACATTATATATAGGGGTGATGGTCTCATTTGGTCCTGTGTTCAGGCCTTGTTTTAAGTGGTTTTATTATGTGTTTGTGCAGCGCGCCAGAGTCCTGGTTGTTGCAGTATTGTCGCTCTGCCACAAGGGGGAGTGATGGTACGTCTGATGGCACTAAAGGAGTTCACCTGACCAGGTATCACAGTCACACACTACACTTCACACTCCGGCCACCAGGGGGAGCAAAAGGTTCTATGTATTAGGCCACTCCTCACACTCTGGTAAAACTGGGAGTCGGATAGGAAGTTAGAGAGAAGCTGACTGGGTTTTGCCCAGGTAACATCTAGTGAGAGAGTTGCTTGGGAAGACTCAAGGAGGTCCCTGTCAGGGGTGGGATCCTGACAGTGGCCTAGCATGAGACAGATTGTTACGGACCCGTGCCTGCACCTCATTGCGGTGGCATCCTAAGAAAGGATACCAAGCAAAGTATATTGTGGAGAAGTGAGAAACGAGATCACAGCACTAAGGACATAGAACCAGTAGGAGTCGTGCCCCAAGATCGGCAACATCCTTCTGAGGCGCGTAGCCGGCGGCCGGAACGCCGAGGAAGTAATAGGCTCTACGCATTACTTTGAACTACAGCAGGGCAGTTAACGCTAGGTTGGCTGTCTCACCTTTACACCTAATGAAGACAACGGAGGCAATTGTGGGAGAGGGGCGTCTCTAGGGTCCCTATAAAATAACTCCAGACCTACCCCGTCATACGGGTGCGTCCTATCCAAACCATCTGGGGGACGGAGAGAAAGAACAGACACATACATGACAGTTGTGAGGACCAAACTTGGCGTCACGAACAGGATCTACTTAAGCCTGAGAATCAGGTCATGTTTGCCTTAGAACTGTATAGAGAGTACGGAAGGCTAGCACTCGACAAACGTGGAAGTGAAGGTGCAAGTGAACGGAACCGATGGTCCTCTCAGTCACAGAACATATAATCACTGCACTCTTACGATGGAAATGCTTGATTCATGTGAATAATTTTATTGAGAAAAATTTTATTGAGAAAACCCGAACATTTTCTCAATAAAATTATTCACATGAATCAAGCATTTCCATCGTAAGAGTGCAGTGATTATATGTTCTGTGCCTTAGAACTGTGTCTGAATTGTGCTTGAATCGTGATTTATTGCAAAGACTGTGTATTGCTATTTGCCGCCAAAAATTCCCGCCAAAACCGCCGCCATTACAGCGCAACGAGGAGCGCAGGAGAAGAAGAAGGGCGTGCCATGGGAGGGAACTACCAAAGTGGCGCCGAAAGTGACGACCGCCCCCTCCGACTACTGCTGCAAGAAGACGACGTGCCCCGAAGTACAGGAGAACGGCCCCCTGATTTGCAACGGTGGGAACCAAGACGAGAAGGAGCTCCACCCTCAGAAAATGGCGGAACCATGTGTGTGTGCAGCTGCCGACCGCGAAACAGCGAGGGTGACCAGCGAGTACCTGAACGACGACGAAGTGATCCCAGAATGTCCCCACCGACCAGAGGCGGACCCGAAACCGCCGCCGCTGGAGGATCCGCACCTCTTGGAGCCGCGGGAGGAGGAGCTGAGTCAACCTATCCCGAACACGGAGCCAGCAGATGTGAAGCAATGAAAGTCGGAGCTGTCCCAGAGGGTCACATTGGAAGAACCGCGGTCCGAGCCGCTGCCGACTCCAGTGTCCTCATCAATGGAATGGACCGGCATCGGTGGAACCACATCAGACACAGGTATGGAAAGCGCCCCTGCTCTACCGACCGATCCTGCTCCCGTGACCGCTCCCCATCCCGACAATGACCAATTCCCCGCCGCTGAGCTGGTAGTGATAATCCCCGACACTATAGAGAAGCTGGTGCCTCCGTTACCGACAACTATGGGGGAACCACTAGATGTGAGCTCAGAGGGGGTGATCTTCCAATGGGATACCCCAAGAATTGGAACAGACGGGGCCAGGCAGGAGGGCCTCAGCATTGCTGTGCTCACCTGGGAACAATATAAACAATGCTTAATTCTACACTGGAAAAACTGAAAAGAGACAGAACAAAGTGACCCACCAAAAGTACAAGAACCAAAGACTGAACGCGGTAAGAAAAACTTGGTAAAACGGGACTGTACTAGCCTTTCACCCGAAATGGGGTTGGGGCTTTAAACAGGAGCCGGGACTGCCGACTGAAGTCTTCTTTGCCAGTTACAACGTGAAGACCCCATTCCGCAACGGATATGACAACCAACTTCTACGTAGAGGGGACCAGGTGACCTACACTCGCCATCGGAGTGCGCAAGGGTGGTGCGTTCGGAATGTTCAACGATGCGAGCCTGCAGTGGCACCACCTGCTGTCCTGACTACGACTAGCTCTGACCTGACAAATTCTATGACTACCACCACTGTGTGCATTATTGCCGCTACTGAACTTGCTACCAAAACTGACATTCGAATTCAGACCCCTGGTGACCTGGCCGCACCTGAGAGATGAACCACTGATACTGACACCGCATCAGATGAGGACATGGAATCAAAGCTTACCCGGTCAGGAAGCGTCCGCTACCGACTGATGCCTTGCAACCTACTATGAGAACAAACCTTGGAACCACGAGTATGTACATAGTTCTTTAAAACTGTTTGTCTGTTTTGCTGCTAAAAACCCGTTTAGGGTTATTCTTAAAGGAATCCCTTTGTTGACCCGGGATCCTTATTATTTTTGAGTTTGCACAAGTTTTTCTATTTTTGCATCAAAGAACTGCTGGGATCATGAACTGCAATTGATTCACAAACTACTTGTACATAGTTTGCACCTTCTTAAGGGTGCCCCCTACTGGTTTTACAAAAAGAAGAGCTTTTTGAAGAGACTGTTCCTGAGTACAGCGCAGAAGTTCTTGCTTTAAACTGACTTGCAAATGATTTGCACTACCTCAGAAGAGACTTGGTTTCCTCTTAAAGGGAATGTCTAATTGTTGCACTTAGCCTAAACCATAATGTGCCTAAAAGAAGTTAGATAGTAATAATGTTGATACATAGTAGTAGTATGTAGTTGGTAAGCTAATAATAAGAAATGTTTGATGATATTGAGAAATAGAGACTGAGGACAGAAGAAAAAGTTGAAAGCTGAATTTCAATGAAAGTGAACCCGTAGGGGTTAGTGAGTCCTCTAGAGCGCCATAGATAGATGGTTGATAAATCTTGCACTTAGGAAAATAAAGAAGAGCTAATTTGTACTGTAGCGTTCGATAATATACCTTTAGTGGGTACTTGCCCTTACGCCCTTAAAGGAAAAGTTAAATTATTGTTCAAGAAAAGTTTGCACTTAGTAGAAAGTAGATAGTATGCCCGGCTGGGTAATGATAGTTATTTATAGTTAGTTAATTATAAGTGCTATTTAAAATCTTAAGCACAATGTAAATATGTTTCTGTTTGCAACGTTCAAGTGTCCTCACCTCCCATAAAGGGAAGCACTGTTAAATTTACTTGTTTACAGCATTCTAAAATTTTGTATGTCTATTGCTAACATGTATTGTTGTTCTTCTTTTCCCAGTGCGGGAGTACTGGATTTAACAGGGGGGGAGTGCAGCGCCCCAGAGTCCTGGTCGTTGCAGTATTGTCGCTCTGCCACAAGGGGGAGTGATGGTATGACTGATGGCACTAAAGGAGTTCACCTGACCAGGTATCACAGTGACACACTACACTTCACACTCCGGCCACCAGGGGGAGCAAATGGTTCTATGTATTAGGCCACTCCTCCCACTCTGGTAAAACTGGGAGTCGGATAGAAAGTTAGAGAGAAGCTGACTGGGTTTTGCCCAGTCAACACCTAGTGAGAGAAGAGGTTGCTTGGGAAGATTCAGGGGGGTCCCTGTCAAGGGTGGGATCCTGACAGAGGCCTAGCGAAAAGGACAGATCGTTACGGAGCCAGGCCTGCACTTCATTGCGGCGGTATCTTAAGAAAGGACAAGAAGCGAGGTTTATTGTGGAGAAGTGAGAAACGAGATCACAGCACAAAGGCGAAAGAACCAGTAGGAGTCGTGCCCCGAGATCGGCAACATTCTACTGAGGCGCGTAGCCGGTGGCCAGAATGCCGAGAAAGTATTGGGCTCCACGCATTACTTCAAACCAACGGCAGGGCAGTTAATTATAGGTTGGCTGCCTCACCTTAATCACCTAATGAAGACAACGGAGGCAATTGTGGTAGAGGGGCATCTCTAGGGTCCCTATAAAATAACTCCAGGCCTACCCCGTCATACGGGTGCGTCCTATCCAAACTATCTGGGGGACGGAGAGAGAGAACAGAAACATACACGACAGTTGTGAGGACTATCCCGTGGTGCTCAGCAGGGAGGTACTACAACACACAGGCGCTAGTAGGAAGGCTACTGATTTCCACCTGCAAAGGGAACTCTGGATGTGCCTTCGGACCGGCCGGTCTCAGCCAGCCCTGTTAGCAGTGCTCTGGATTGCGGATGCCGAAGCCTTCAGTAAAGAGGTAAAGAGACTGCAACCCTGTGTCCTCGTCATTTACTGCGACCTACACCATTACCATCTACTCACAAAGGGACACCCTGGGGACATACTTCACCTGTTGGAAGTTACAACATCTAGCTGCCATTCCATCACCCCAGCGGACCCCTAGCAGCGTCGGTCACCCTGACCGAATACCACAGGTGGCGTCACGAACACTTGACAAACTCTCACCTACACCTTTATTTGGGCGCCCTTTAGCAGGGCCACGGACTGGGTCGGGCCACCGTGACACCCCTAGAACCGAGACCAAGGGACCCGGTACCGAGTACCCCGCTGCCCTGCATATGGGGGCTGCTCCATTTTTCTTTTTTGAGGTGCAATTAAAGTTTGATATATTTTTTGTAAATTCTATGGGTGTGCATACCATTATTGGTCCAGTCTTTTCTCTCTTGTGGTTCTATTATTCATTACAGACCAGGTTTTTGCACCCTGTTTTCATGACCTATACAGGGGTGCGCCCCTTATATATATAATTATGGAGTGAGGGAGGGTGACACACCCCACGCAGCCACTGATGTGGCACCACACTCGCTCACAACCCTGACAGGCTGGGAGGCTCCTTTCACTAGCACCAGTGAAACAGAAACAGATACCAAAACGCTATCATTAAAAACATCTGCTCAGGTCACAAAAAATAAGCCCTCTCACAGCCCCATAACCTGAAAAATAAAAACGGTACAGGCCTCAAAAAATGGTAACACGCACAAGAGTTTTTACAAATTTCCGAATATACATATTTGGTATCTGTGTGATCATATTGACCTGGAGAATCACAATGGTAAATAAAAACCTCCAAAAATTGTGAAATTGCAGGAAAAACAAGCCCTCATATAGCTACGTGGACAGAAAATTAAAAAAGTTATGGATCTTGGATGAAGGGGGGGGGGGGACAGAAAAGTAGGAGGAGTGGTTGGGGTGCAGTGGTTAAGGATAGAGTCACACGATTGTTTTCTCTATATCTGAGAATAACGGTCTGATGTTTTGATCGGGGTTTGACCAGCGTTTGATCAGAATGGCATCAGTGTTTCTTGGACGAGAAATAGAAAGAAAAGGTTGTCTCCGTTCTGTCAGTCCATGAAAATCAGATCACACTCGGATGTCATCTGGTCCAATTTGTTTCATGGACTCATAGTATTGCCAATTTTGATCCAACACTGTAATCAAAATTGGACATGCCTCAGATGTATTTCTCGGAATCCATCCGAGGAAAAAATCATATATAGAATATCATAGGTACACAGGGCCGGTTATAGGCAAAGTGGGGCCCTAGGCAAAAGTTTAAAATGGGGCCCCAAATGCTAACATGTAGCACATCACACAGAAGCATTTCTGTTTTATTTACGTGCACAGAGTTTAGGCCTCTAAACGAGTGTGATCGACAATATTAAAGTCGTTCGATGCTTGTTTCCCGGCCTCTTTACACGAACTGAGAAAGAATGATGGGAACAAAACAATAACTGTTAGATCAATCTGTCCCCATACAGTATCATGTTATCAGCAGCACATCTACAGTTTACATTGGCGATGTGCTGCTGAGAGCAATGATTTTTGTTCCCACATAAACATTCCAATCACTCAATGAATATGCAGCATTTTGCTTGCTTAGTATAATACACACCATAGTCCTCCATATATTATAATGTGCACCACAGTCTTCCATATTTTAAAATGCACACTGCATAGTCCTCCATATAATATAATGTGCCCTATAGTCCTCCATATAGTTTAATACACACCCCATAGTCCTCCATATAGTATAATACACTCCCCATAGTCCTCCATATAGTATAATACAGTCCCCATAGTCCTCCATATAGTGTAACACACTCCCTATAGTCCTCCATATATTATAATACACTCCTCAGTCCTCCATATAGTATAATATACTCCTCAGTCCTCCATATAGTTATAATACACTCCTCATAGTCCTCCATATATTAAAATACACTGCTCAGCCCTCCATGCAGTATAAAAAAAACTCCTCATAGTGCTCCATATAGTATAATACACTCCTCAGTCCTCCATATAGTATAATACACTCCTCATAGTCCTCCATATATTAAAATACACTGTTCAGTCCTTCATATAGTATTATACACTCCTCAATACTCCATATAGTATAATACACTCCTTAGTCCTCCATATAGTATAATACACTCCTCAGTCCTCCATATAGTATAATACAGTCCTCATAGTCCTCCGTATATTAAAATACACTGCTCAGTCCTTCATACAGTATAATACACTCCTCATAGTGCTCCATATAGTATAATACACTCCTCAGTACTCCATATAGTATAATACACTCCTCACAGTCCTCCATATATTAAAATACATGGCTCAGTCCTCCATATAGTATAATACACTCCTCACAGTGCTCCATATAGTATAATGCACTGCCATAGTCATCCATGTAGTGCAATTCACTTCCCATAGTATAATGCACCCCATAGTTCTTTATATAGTATAATGTATTCCCCATAGCCCTTGATACAGTATAATGCAGCCCACATATAGTATAATGCAGCCACCCCACAGAGTATAATGCAGCCATCCCACAGAGTATAATGCAGCCACCCCACAAAAGTATAATGCGGCCCCTCAGAGTATAATGCAGCCCCACCATACAATATAATATAACCCCCATAGAATATAATGCAGTCCCCCTCATAGTATAAAGCAGCCCCTCCATAGAATATATGGTAGCCCCCTACAGAATATAATGCAGCCCCTCCATAGAAAATAATACAGCCCCCTTATATAGTATAATGTAGCCCCCCATAGAATACAATGAAGTCACCCATAGAATATAATGTAGCCCCCCAATAGAATATAATGTACCCCCATAGAATATAATACAGCCCACCTCCCCACAGCATATAATGTACCCCCCATAGAATATAATACCCCTCTTCCAAGAGAGAATGTTTTTACAATTTTTTCAATAAAAAAGATACCGTAGGTTTCCTATACCAACAAAGTGATCGGGATTTCTTAAATCTGATGGAAGACCTGCTTATTTTTTCCTAGTAGATCTGAAGCAGTTTCATACCTGTTGTGTGTCAATTCTTCCAGCTTTTTTCCTGCCAGCAGACACGTTTTTTGGTGCAGAAACATTTGCTGTTAATTCCTAACGTGTGCACTTAGGTTTCTCACCTCCTGTTACTGGTTACTCCGTTTTGTGGTGCAGTGTGGTGTAGTCCGCACTAGTTATGTCAGATAATACTACACACATTATACAAGTGCAGGGCAAACAAAAAAACTGCTTTCTGGTGTTTATGCATTTGTGAAAGCGGAAATCAATGATAAGAATAAAAAAATAATTCACAACCAAGTGATGTTACATTAGCACAGGAGATGGTATGAACATGAGACCCTTGTAAGGTGGAGGGCCACCCAGGGGCAGTAAGAAAGACATGGGCAAACGGTGACTAGGGGGCAGGGGAGAAGGATACAAGGGGGCTAGGGGAGACAGGCACAAGGGTGACACATGGGGGCTAGGGAACAAGGAAGACAGGCACAAGGAGACACACGGGGACTAGTGGGCAAGGGAGTCAAAAACAGAAAATATCAAAACCGCACCCTTCTCCTTCATTGCAAACAGCAAAGTCTCAACAAACAAGGGGGCGCACGTCCAAAACCAGGGAGCCCAGCCTGGATTAGTACCAAGACACAATGTGAGACTCGTATTGATGAGAGACTTGACGAAATGTGGAAAAAATTTCTCTGTAGGGGGTATCCGAGGGTTGAGCTCAACAAATTTAGAGAACGTGCCCTGAACAGAGGTCGTGATGAACTTTTGATCCCAAAGGGGCCTGTGCAATCTCAGAAGAGAATACCTTTTGTTACTACGTATGATGGAATGCGTAAACAGGTCTCCAGTATCATACGGAGACATTGGCCACTTTTGGGTAGGGGTCACACTAATATTGTGGAATTCCAATTGCCTCCACTATTTTCATATAGACATCATAGGAATCTGAAAGATCAATTGGTGGTATCAGATATAGGCAGCACAAAAAAAGATTTGCAAACTACCTTTAGCCGCCCTACTTTGTTTATCCACTGGTAACCAGGGTAAACATCGGGTTACTAAGCGCGGCCCTGCGCTTAGTAACCCGATGTTTACCCTGGTTACCCGGGGACCTCGGCATCGTTGGTCGCTGGAGAGCGGTCTGTGTGACAGCTCTCCAGTGACCACACAGCGACGCTGCAGCGATCGGCATCGTTGTCTGTATCGCTGCAGCGTCGCTTAGTGTGAAGGTACCTTTACACATTGCCGGCCGAGAAGGGCTTCAGTTAACATGCGCGATGGATTTATCCGAGGAGCACAGACCGGAGGAAGCATGGACATGCGTGGTTTGGCTAGTTATGCGCCCATTGGAGGACTGGGTTAACGGCGCATATGGATGTACGTAGGACTTACAGCTGCATCATTGTTGCTCATTAACGCTGGATGGATGCGGCCTGGACTTTGCGAGCGGACATGCGCACTTGCTTGCGCTATGTATGAGGGAAAGCTATTGTTTTGATTGGCCTGTGTCATATAGGGTTACACCCATGGGGTGGCTGTCACCATGGGGATTGTAATGCTATATATTGATTGGTGGTGTGCCATTGTTTACAAATGTAGGGATGGGAGCTCTAATGTAATGTTATTTATGTATAAAGAGCGATCAGAGTTATTAGCCACCTATGGTTTGAGGGGCTAGTACGGTAGTGGCTCTATGGAACTGTTTTTAATATTCTGTGTATGTTTGTGAGGATTGTACTGTTATTTTCAATTTTGTATTCACACCCTATTGGTGCTATGTTAATGGGGTGGGAGGGGTTTTGTGTATATAATGGTAATTGAAACACTGTGTACTGTGCTTGATAAAGGTCTTGTGACCGAAACGTCGCTACAGGAGGCAGAATAAAAGAATGTAAGCTTCTATTTTTTTCACCATCCAGTGTGCCGCTGTCCTTTTGTCCTTTGTGGTAGTGGGCAAGGGAGACTGACACAAGGGGACACACGGGGCAAGGGAGACTGACAAGGGTACATGTAACACCCCAGGTAACCAGTTGTTACAGTGATGTTGCATTTCTTTCGGGGAGGGTAATATTATGCTTGGAGGCAAGGAGGATTCTCTTTACCAGGTAATGTACCCACATTCAACACATTCTGAATCCAGACCAGAAGGGGGGAGCCAGTTGGTCCAGGGTGACCAAGGAAGTCAGATCAGCCTGGAGCAGAGAGTGATCAGGGAGCAGACAGCGAGCTGGCAGCCAGGATTGAGCTGCAGCTCCAGGAGAGAGGAAGAACCCGAGGGGTTGTAAGTGGTGGAGCTACTGAGGAAAAGAGCACAGTGGAGGAGAAAGGGTCTCAGAGGGGAACGGCGATCAGACACCCTCAGAGCCAGAGCGCAAAAGCCGGGCACCGGGTGGTGCCCGAGGTCGTGTTGTACTCCAAGTCACACGGCAGAACCGGAGGGCATAGGACTGTATGTTATTTGCCCACACCACACCTGAAGGTGAAGTAGCACCTGAGGAGCACGGGTCATGATAGAGACACTATAAAATGGCTCAAGCTGCCCACCATACAGGTAACTGTCCCAGGACAGGAGAGAGAGGACTTTGCACGGAAGCCACAGGCAGCAGGGACCTCGCACACTGTTACATCCTCCGCTACGCTCCAGCGTCCTCGTTCCATCGCTCCAGCGTCCCGGTCTGCACGCTCCTCTGCAGGTGTTCTTTCTCTGCGCAGGCGCTCTAGCTTCCCTGTAGCTCGCAGGCCCAGCGTCTCTGTTACCTCCTCCTGAAGTCACATGTTCTTTCCACCCAATCCTGTTCCTGCTCCTCCTATAAAAGGTAGTTCTTCCTGCTTCCTGGTGCCTGATTGTTTTAGCACGTTTGCTATTACGTTTGGCCCTTCGTATTCCCTGCTCAAGTACCTGCACTCTGTGCCTTACCGTGCTACCTTCCGGTTCTCTCTGGTTCACTCCGTTTCCTCCTTGTTGTTACCTGCAGTCCCCGTTCTTCTTTTCCTGTAGTTTACCTATGGTCTTTGTTTTGTTTTCCTTCCCTCAGCTCAGCTCCATTCCTGCCTCCCAGCCCTCCGGGCTCTCTAGCTGCTTCCCGTATTCTTCCTCAGTATCCTGCCTTCGTTTATCTCTCTTCCTGGAGCCGTCCCTACTGGTATCTCACCGTGGGTAAGTGACCTCTGGGCTTGCTCCTTGCGGTCCCTGTATAGGGGTCGTTATCTCCTAGGTCGCTCGCCCAGGGGTAGGGCTCCCCACGGTCCAGAGGGTCCACTCTTGTCTCCCCTAGTTCGCTATAGTACAATCAGGCCATGGACCCCGCGGGTACCCCTTTCTCGGCCCAGAAAGAGCTAGCCCATTTGCGTGAAAACCAACGGTGCATAATGGCTTTTATGAAGTCTATGGAGTCCCGCCTTACCTCGATACAGACTTCAGACCCAGTTAACGCTGCCCAGTTAGCTAGTCTCCAACAAGAGCTTGCCCAGCAACGCGATACCCAATCCCGCATGCTGAGTTATATGGCCTCTATTGATGACCGTTTGTTTAATCTCCAGTCTGCCCCAGCTGTGGTCACACAAGCCTCTTCCCTTGACTCCAGTCCTCCGTCTACCGCTCACCCTCCCCCTCGTTTGGGTAAACCTCCCAGGTACTCTGGCGATCCAAAACTTTGCAGGGGTTTTTTAAATCAATGCCGCCTCCACTTTGAGCTTCTCCCACTTCAGTATCCATCAGATCGGGCGAGAGTGGCGTTCATAGTGTCTCATCTTGAGGGGGAGGCATTAGCTTGGGTGAACCCCTTATGGGAGCGTGACGATCCCGTTGTCAGCCACCTGGAGGACTTTCTTGAGACGTTTCGGAAAGTTTTCGATGAGCCCGGACGTTTAGCCTCTACGACCGAGTCTCTCTTTAATCTGCGTCAGGGTTCTTCTTCCGTTGGACAATATGCTATCCGCTTTCGTACTTTGGCCTCGGAGTTAGGGTGGAACAATGAGGCTCTTGTGGGTGCTTTCTGGCGAGGCCTGTCCAGCCGTATTAAAGACGAGCTCGCCGGTCGTGACACTCCAACTACCCTGGAGGACCTTATCTCTCTCGCCACTCGGATCGACCTCCGCTTCCAGGAGCGTTCGCGGGAGTCTGCTAGAGAGAGGAGATCTATGCCTGTCTCCGCTACCTTCCGTCAGTCTAGTATTTCTCGTGCTCCCGTTTCTGTTCCCTCTACTGTTCCAACCTCTGAACCTATGCAAGTGGATCGAGTTAAAATGGCGGAACAACGCCGCAAAGAGAGACGCACCCAGGGCCTCTGCTTCTATTGTGGTAGTGCAACCCATTTACTCCGCAGTTGCCCTGACAGACCGGAAAACTCTTCCGCCTAGGACAGGTAAGAGAGGCCTCCCTAGGTGCCCGCGTTTCCTCTCAACCTTTGACTCTTTCCATTCTTTTTTTCTCTAACCAGCATCAATCTTCCGAGGTGGCGTATGTGGATTCTGGAGCGGCAGGCAATTTTATCAGTCTTGAGGCAGTTCGGAGGCTTCGCGTACCAGTAATCTCTTTGGACACCCCCCGTCTAATCGCCTCTGTGGATGGAAGACCTTTACAAGATGCAATTTCCCTCGTCACTGAAGAGGTGGAGATACAAATTGGGGCCCTTCATCGCGAGAAGATCGCTTTTTATGTTCTGCCTAACCTTTCCTACGCCTTCCTGCTGGGTCTCCCTTGGCTTCGACTACATGAGCCCACACTGAATTGGCGCACTGGAGATGTACTTCGGTGGGGCCCTTCGTGCCATGATCGTTGCCTTCGGTCTGTATGTCCGGTTTCTCGTACCCAGCCTGCTGAAGTTCCTGACGGGTTACCTTCTCCTTACTGGTCTTACGCTGACGTCTTCAACAAGCGAGAGGCTGAGAATCTTCCTCCCCATCGTTCTTACGATTGTCCTGTGGAGCTTCTTCCCGGCCGTTCTCCACCTAGGGGAAGGATTTACCCGCTTTCTGCAGCTGAGACCAAATCTATGTCTGAGTACATACAAGAGAACCTAGCTAAAGGATTCATCCGGAAATCCTCCTCCCCTGCTGGAGCAGGGTTCTTCTTTGTGAAGAAGAAGGACGGTTCCTTAAGACCTTGTATAGACTATCGGGGTTTGAACAGCATCACGATTAAGAATCGGTATCCTCTGCCCCTTATACCGGAGCTCTTCGATCGCCTCCGTGGCGCTCGTATTTTTACTAAGTTGGATTTACGAGGCGCTTACAATTTGGTCCGGATCCGCTCTGGTGATGAGTGGAAAACAGCTTTTAACACCCGGGATGGACACTACGAGTATTTAGTCATGCCTTTCGGTCTCTGCAACGCTCCTGCGGTTTTCCAAGAGTTCGTTAACGATGTGTTCCGGGATCTTCTGTACTCTTGTGTTTTGGTTTATTTGGATGATATCCTTATTTTTTCTTCTGATCTTCCGTCACATCGCAGGAGTGTCCGCGAGGTCTTGCAACGCCTAAGAGAAAACCACTTGTATGCCAAGATAGAGAAGTGCTTGTTTGAGCAAACCTCACTACCTTTCCTTGGTTACATTGTCTCTGACTCCGGCCTTAAGATGGACCCTGAGAAGGTGAATGCCATTATTAACTGGCCACGGCCCTGCGGAGTGAAAGCCATTCAACGCTTCATCGGATTCGCTAATTACTACAGGCAATTCATCCCACATTTCTCCTCCATGATTCGTCCTCTCTCTTCTCTCACTCGCAAAGGTTCCTGCTCCAAGGATTGGTCTCCTGAGGCCGAGAAGTCCTTTGTCCTTCTCAAGAGATCTTTTTCTTCTGCCCCAGTCTTGCATCACCCGGAGGTGAACAAGCCTTTTATTCTGGAAGTTGACGCCTCCTCTACCGGAGCTGGAGCTGTGCTCTCACAAAAGACTCCTGAGGGTCTAACGGCACCGTGCGGCTTCTTCTCAAAAGCCTTTTCACCCTCTGAACGAAATTACACAATTGGAGATCGAGAATTGCTGGCCATCAAATTGGCTCTAGGCGAGTGGAGATATCTACTAGAGGGCTCGGTGCACCCGTTTGTAATCTTCTCCGATCACAAGAATCTTACTTACCTACAGACTGCGCAAAGATTGAATCCACGTCAAGCTAGATGGTCCTTGTTCTTTGCTCGCTTTGAGTTCGAACTTCGTTTTCGGCCCGGCAACAAAAACATAAGAGCTGACGCCCTGTCCAGGTCCTTCCAATCGTCAGATACCGTAGAGGAGCCAGCTTACATCATTGACCCTACTAAGATGGTCACCGTAGCCCCTTTACGGATGTTCCAACCTCCTCCGGGCAAAACTCTTGTCTTGGATGAAGACACTAAGAGGGTCTTATCTTGGGGCCATTCTTCCAAATTGGCTGGTCATGCCGGTATTAGAAAGACTTTTCTTCTCATTTCGCGTTACTATTGGTGGCCTACTTTACGTCAAGACGTAAAGGACTTCGTAGCCTCTTGTCCTTCTTGTGCCAGAAACAAGGTACCCAGGCGACTACCGCATGGAAATCTCCTTCCTCTTCCTGTTCCATCCGCACCTTGGCAACACATCGCAATGGACTTCATCACCGATCTACCTTGCTCTTCCGCCTGCACGGTCATCCTCGTCGTTGTGGACAGATTCTCTAAGATGGCTCACTTCATTCCTTTATCCGGTTTACCTTCAGCTCCTGAGTTGGCTAACATTTTTATTCTTAACATCTTCAAATTCCATGGTCTTCCTCAGCACATCGTGTCAGACAGAGGGGTTCAATTTACTTCCCGCTTTTGGAGAGCTTTGTGCAAACTTTTAAAGGTGAGTCTGGACTTCTCTTCCTCGTATCACCCTCAAACTAACGGTCAAGCAGAACGTACCAACCAAACCTTGGCTGCTTATCTTCGGCATTTTTCTAATGCTCACCATAATGACTGGGTCGAACTACTTCCTTGGGCGGAGTTTGCCTATAACAACCATTCCAGCGAATCCTCCGCAAAGTCTCCATTTTTTGTTGTTTTTGGACGGCATCCAAGTGTTCCCCTACCAGTTTCTCCTGCCTCTGGTGTTCCAGCTGCTGACTCTACGGCTCTCAACTTTTCTTCCATCTGGAGCGAGGTCAAAGGGACCTTAAATCTAGCTTCTTCTAGAATGAAGAGACAAGCAGACAAGAGGCGTTTAGATTCTCCTCCTTTTTCTCCTGGTGACAAAGTTTGGCTTTCTTCAAAATTCATCAGACTCAAGATTCCTTCCTACAAGCTTGGTCCACGGTTCATCGGTCCTTTTGAGATTCTACGTCGAGTCAACGATGTCGCCTACAAGCTGAAATTGCCTGCTTCGCTCCGTATACCCAATACGTTTCATGTCTCTCTTCTCAAACCAGCCGTCTTTAACCGTTTTCATTCTCCCTCTTGTTCCTCTTCTCAACCTGCCAGCACGAACAACATTTTTGAGGTTAAGGACATTTTGGCTGTTAAAAAGGTTCGGGGAAAAGAGTTTTTTCTGGTGGACTGGAAGGGTTTTGGTCCGGAGGAGAGGTCCTGGGAGCCCTTGGAGAACATTGATGCTCCTCGTATTCTCAATAGGTTTTTTGCTACTCTTCGTAAAGGGGGGTATAAGAAGGGGGGTACTGTTACATCCTCCGCTACGCTCCAGCGTCCTCGTTCCATCGCTCCAGCGTCCCGGTCTGCACGCTCCTCTGCAGGTGTTCTTTCTCTGCGCAGGCGCTCTAGCTTCCCTGTAGCTCGCAGGCCCAGCGTCTCTGTTACCTCCTCCTGAAGTCACATGTTCTTTCCACCCAATCCTGTTCCTGCTCCTCCTATAAAAGGTAGTTCTTCCTGCTTCCTGGTGCCTGATTGTTTTAGCACGTTTGCTATTACGTTTGGCCCTTCGTATTCCCTGCTCAAGTACCTGCACTCTGTGCCTTACCGTGCTACCTTCCGGTTCTCTCTGGTTCACTCCGTTTCCTCCTTGTTGTTACCTGCAGTCCCCGTTCTTCTTTTCCTGTAGTTTACCTATGGTCTTTGTTTTGTTTTCCTTCCCTCAGCTCAGCTCCATTCCTGCCTCCCAGCCCTCCGGGCTCTCTAGCTGCTTCCCGTATTCTTCCTCAGTATCCTGCCTTCGTTTATCTCTCTTCCTGGAGCCGTCCCTACTGGTATCTCACCGTGGGTAAGTGACCTCTGGGCTTGCTCCTTGCGGTCCCTGTATAGGGGTCGTTATCTCCTAGGTCGCTCGCCCAGGGGTAGGGCTCCCCACGGTCCAGAGGGTCCACTCTTGTCTCCCCTAGTTCGCTATACACACTAGCCCATGTAGGAAGGCTTACGGACCTCACCTGGGAGAGGGATCTGCTTTTGCCCCCAAGCTGGCCGGAACTTATCATCACCTGTTCCTGGTACCCTGGACTGTGGACTGCTACTGTCAGTAAACCAGGTAAAGACTTTACAACTCTGTGTCCTCCACTTATTTGCCGGCATACACCATCCTTGCTCATACACCTAGGGAGCCCGTTGGGACCCCGCTTCACCTGTGGGAAGCGTCACCATCTTGCTGCAACAACATCACCCCAGAGGACCCCTTTAAGCAGCGTCGGTCCCTACTGACCGAAAACCACAGGGGGCGTCACAAACTTATATAAACTTTACAAACCCCTTTAATTAAAGACCTATCCCCTTCAGCTTGAGTGCCCAGGGCCACGGACTGGGTCGCAGCCATCGTGACATCCCCTTTAATTGCGACCGGACCCGGTATCAAGTACCCCACTGCCCAAGAGGGCGACTCATACACACGGGGACAAGGGAGACAGGCACAAGAGGAATCATGGGGTCTAGGAGGAAGGGGAGAAGTGCACAAGGGGACACACGGGGACAAGGGAGACAGGCACAAGGGGACTCATGGGGACTAGGAGGAAGGGGAGAAGGGCACAAGGGGACACACGGGGACTATGGGGCAAGGGAGACAGGCACAAGAGGACACAAGGGGACTCCGAGGGCAGAGTAGATAGGGACACACGGGGAGACGGGGCTGCAAGACGACAGGGGGAAGATGGGGAGGAGACTTGGGAGCAAGGAAGAAGGGGCACAGGGATTACAAGGACAGGGTAGATGGGGGACACACGGTGAGAAAGGGGACAAGAGAGACAAGGGGAATAAGGGGATGCATGGGAGACTTGAGAGCAGGACAGACGGGTCACACGGGGACAAGGGGCAGGGAATGCATGGGGGGCGCAGAAGGACTCAGGGCATGGGAGACGGGGAGCATTGGGGGACCAGGGGAGGAGGGACAAGGCGTGTACTGGGGCCCGGAGTAGCACAATGACCTGAACCTGGGGACCTATGAGGACGTGGAGGAAACGGGGCTGGTGTCACAGGGGGCCGGGGATGCTGAGGGCCGAGGACGGCGACACACGGGCAGCAAACACACCTCACTGCCGCCGTCCCATACACCTCCATGTTCATCCCCGGATCCTCCAGATGGCTGAGCGGCTACGGCATCCCCCTCCCGGGCGGCTCGGTCCACGCACCCCCCTCCAGCTCCTAAAGAGAGAGCAAAGAGGTGAGAATACCCCCCTCCAGAGCCACCTGTTCCCCATCCGGCCACCATCACCTGTGCAAATGCTGCACTGCCCAGGCCTGGCACACAGTGGGTGCGCGATGAAGTAACGTCATCGCGCACCTGCAGTGTCAGAGGCAGAGGGGAATGATGGGAGAGGGAGCGTCATCTGACGCTCTCTCCTCCATCATTGCTTTGAACTGTACCGACTCCGGTATAATTCAATGCGGCGGCGGCAGTCTGCACTGGTGGCAGGTGGGCCCTCCTGACCCATGGGCTGCATAGCGGCTGCGTGATGTGCCGCTATTAGCAGCTCATCACTGGCTGGGGTCTCCTGAGGGAGCGGGGGCTCTAGGCAGTTGCCTGGTCTGCCTGCCGCTAACGCCGGCCCTGTAGGTACAGGTTATATTCGTGAAAGCTACAGTTAAAACTTGCACGGGAAAATAAGTCATGTGCATGAACCCTTAAGATCACCAGTTACCTGATGCGCTCTTTGTTTTAGTACATGTAGCAAATGCTGAAACAGTAATTTGTATATTAGGGTATGGATCATCGTTATTCTCATTTGCACATGGGAACACGAGAAGCATTGGAATGAAACTGAAAGGGAAAAGATATAGATTAAATATTAGAAAAAACTTTTTGACAGTGAGGGTGACCAATGAGTGGAACAGGCTGGCACGAGAGGTGGTGAGTTCTCCTTCAATGGAAGTCTTCAAACAGAGGCTGGACAGACATCTGTCTGAATTGGTTTATCCTACATTGAGCAGGGGGTTGGACACGATGATCCTGGAGGTCCCTTCCAACTCTAACATTCTAGGATTCTATGGATGAGAGTCTTCACCACTGGTTTCTTGACAAGGACTTGAAGGCTCTCTTCATGTCTTTTTTCCCTCCTATTAAAGATAATTTATGGATTGCGCAAAGTTGGATTTTTTAGCGACTTACCTGTTGCGATAATTCATCTACATAATGCTGCGGCACATAGCAATCTTTGTTCGGGTAACCTGTGTCATACCAGCCTAATTTTCAACTGTCCAACAAACAGTCTGAGGCCTTGTTCAGACGTCCATTTGTCATGTTCATGCTCTCACCGCGTTTTCACTTTTCACAGATAGACCGTAACGGGTACATGTTCTATCTGGCTAATGACATGCAACTAGGAACATAGACATGTCCAAAGCAGTAGGTCCACTAAAAACAGCATGCAGATGTCATCATAGTTCTGTCCATTTTTTTTTTACTGTTTCATGGGTATGAAAAGCTCTGAATTATTCATTTTTTTTTGCCTAAAGGAAAAATGGATCAAAAATGGATGAAAATCTGATGCACCGTAAGCATGATGAGAATGAAGCCTTACTCCCATCAGATGACCACTTTTATATATCCAATGGAGTATGGGACGATACTGTAGAAAACATTTATTTCCAACACTAATTGGCCTTAGACTGATGCAGACACATCTCCCCCAGAGACACGATGCATGGCGACATGCCGCTCATCCAATCCTCCGTGCCTTTGGGATGCTGGTTATGTATGAGCTCTCATTATTGAGTTGCCTCCGGTAATAACAGCCCCATAGGTCTGGACTGCTCTACATAAATGATTTACCCAATTCTTTTTCCCTGCACGACGCCCCTCATATATTTCTTTTGGTGTGTAAAACATAAAGAAATCCCATTTAATGTAAGATTACAAGGTAGAAAATGTTGGCCCATATTGGACTATGTATACAAAGCAGAATATTTGATTTCCACAGGTGGAAAATGTCATTTTTTTATCCTCATAAATGTAAAGGTTTACTTACGTGAACAGAACGGAGGGTGGTGAATTTGGCCTAAAAATATAAAAAATACTGCATCCCAACAGTGCCCTCTTCAGGATGTACTGTTAATAATAATTTATTATATTGGGGACAGATTTTATTATCACGCTGCATTTAGTGGTCACACTACGACGTTTAGTAGATTGTCAATAACCAATCATCCTCTTGCCTCCTCATGCACCCCTCTCCTCACCAGCCGCCTCTCCATATTATGTCTGTGAGTTCATGCTCTGAATAAAGGACATTTCTGTACAGCATCATCGGGTGAGTGCCACTTCTATTTCTTTATCGTTTGGATTATCACGCTGCATTTAGTGGTCACTAGAGTTGAGCGACTTTCATTTTTTTAAGATCGAGTCGGGTTTTGTGAAACCCGATTTTGTCCAGAGTCGAGTCGAGTGCAGTCGGCCGATTATCGCTAAAAGTCGGGGATCGACCGAAACACGAAACCCAATGCAAGTCAATGGGGAAGCATAGTCGGCAGTGAGTGGAGGCCAGGAAAACACCTACAGTGCCCATTTTAATGCCAAAAACATCCATTCTTGTTTCTGAAGCTTGTCAATCTTAATTAACTTTATAATAATAGTTGGGCATAGGGAATTGGGGGTCATTTGGCAAAAGTTGTGGGGGGAGTAGGGCTGGCTCAAGTTTTTCGTGGGCCCAGGAAATGCGGACTACGTCACAGCGGTGTTGCAGGGAAAGGTAAGTATTTCAACGTTGCAAGTGCTGTGATCCTGAGCAAGCAGGGGGGGCCCACTCGTTCGCATTGGCACTGGCACTGGCACAGGGCCCCTCAAAGTACAGCGGTGTGTTTGCATGGCGGGGGCGCCTCCCACCAGCAGCGACACTTTTGCGTACTCTGAGGGGCCCTGTGCCAGTGACGTCGCCAACGAGTATGCCCCCCCACCTGATGAAGGAACCTGCACTTTCATCTGCACCTTCCTCTCTGTCCCTGTGTAAGGTGGTATAACATGCGGGAAGGGGAACCTTACTTTCAGCAGGGTCAGATTCTGGCTGTGTAGAGTATAAGGGGAATGTAGTGGTCTAGGTCAATGTACCAGCAGACTCATCTAGCAGTGGCTGGGCAATGGGCAGGATGAGGAGGAAACAGATATAGGGCCAAAGAATAAAGTAGGCTAAATGCAGTTCAAAATTGGTAACAGGACTAAACAGGCGGCATTGCTTTGTTCAGTGGAGCAGCAGACACTGTTTCAAGGGCCTAACCACACTAGTAGGCCAAATGCAGTTTAATATCTGATAGTATAGGGCGAAAGCCAGAATGTGGAAGCTCAGCTTTGTTCAGTTGAGGACAACACCAGGCAGGGGCAGACAGACACCTTTAGTAGGCCGGAACAGCCAATTTTTTTAAAAAACAGCAGTTAGTAAGAGGCAGAAGGTAGAAGCTCAGCTTTATTCAGTTGAGGACAACACCAGGCAGGGGCAGACCCCTTTAGTAGGCCGGAACAGCCAATTGCATTTTTAAAAATGGTAATTTGGAACTGAAGGTTGAAGCTCAGCTTTATTCAGTTGAGGACAACACCAGGCAGGGGCAGACAGACACCTTTAGTAGGCCGGAACAGCCAATTGCATTTTTAAAAATGGTAATTTGGAACTGAAGGTTGAAGCTCAGCTTTATTCAGTTGAGGACAACACCAGGCAGGGGCAGACAGACACCTTTAGTAGGCCGGAACAGCCAATTGCATTTTTAAAAATGGTAATTTGGAACTGAAGGTTGAAGCTCAGCTTTATTCAGTTGAGGACAACACCAGGCAGGGGCAGACAGACACCTTTAGTAGGCCGGAACAGCCAATGGCATTTTTAAAAATGGTAATTTGGAACAGAAGGTTGAAGCACAGCTTTGTTCAGTTGAGGACAACACCAGGCAGGGGCAGACAGACACCTTTAGTAGGCCGGAACAGCCAATTTTTTTAAAAAACAGCAGTTAGTAAGAGGCAGAAGGTAGAAGCTCAGCTTTATTCAGTTGAGGACAACACCAGGCAGGGGCAGACAGACACCTTTAGTAGGCCGGAACAGCCAATTGCATTTTTAAAAATGGTAATTTGGAACTGAAGGTTGAAGCTCAGCTTTATTCAGTTGAGGACAACACCAGGCAGGGGCAGACAGACACCTTTAGTAGGCCGGAACAGCCAATTGCATTTTTAAAAATGGTAATTTGGAACTGAAGGTTGAAGCTCAGCTTTATTCAGTTGAGGTCAACACCAGGCAGGGGCAGACAGACACCTTTAGTAGGCCGGAACAGCCAATTGCATTTTTAAAAATGGTAATTTGGAACTGAAGGTTGAAGTTCAGCTTTATTCAGTTGAGGACAACACCAGGCAGGGGCAGACAGACACCTTTAGTAGGCCGGAACAGCCAATGGCATTTTTAAAAATGGTAATTTGGAACAGAAGGTTGAAGCACAGCTTTGTTCAGTTGAGGACAACACCAGGCAGGGGCAGACAGACACCTTTAGTAGGCCGGAACAGCCAATTTTTTTTTAAAAACAGCAGTTAGTAAGAGGCAGAAGGTAGAAGCTCAGCTTTATTCAGTTGAGGACAACACCAGGCAGGGGCAGACCCCTTTAGTAGGCCGGAACAGCCAATTGCATTTTTAAAAATGGTAATTTGGAACTGAAGGTTGAAGCTCAGCTTTATTCAGTTGAGGACAACACCAGGCAGGGGCAGACAGACACCTTTAGTAGGCCGGAACAGCCAATTGCATTTTTAAAAATGGTAATTTGGAACTGAAGGTTGAAGCTCAGCATTATTCAGTTGAGGACAACACCAGGCAGGGGCAGACAGACACCTTTAGTAGGCCGGAACAGCCAATTGCATTTTTAAAAATGGTAATTTGGAACTGAAGGTTGAAGCTCAGCTTTATTCAGTTGAGGACAACACCAGGCAGGGGCAGACAGACACCTTTAGTAGGCCGGAACAGCCAATTGCATTTTTAAAAATGGTAATTTGGAACTGAAGGTTGAAGCTCAGCTTTATTCAGTTGAGGACAACACCAGGCAGGGGCAGACCCCTTTAGTAGGCCGGAACAGCCAATTGCATTTTTAAAAATGGTAATTTGGAACAGAAGGTTGAAGCACAGCTTTATTCAGTTGCAGCTTCTTGGCAATAATATAAAGAAGACGAGACAGGACAACACTCGTTGGATGCCATATCTGTGTTTTCACTGGAAAAAAACCTGTCAGTTAACTACTTGTAGGAGAAAGTTTTTGTAGCTGGAGGCCACTTTTTGTATTGTACCAGTTTTTTGTTGTATGTTTGGAACTGAAGGTTGAAGCTCAGCTTTATTCAGTTGAGGACAACACCAGGCAGGGGCAGACACCTTTAGAAGGACGGAAAAGCCAATTTTTTTAAAAACAGCACTTAATCTGAGCCAGAAGGTAGAAGCTCAGCTTTATTCAGTTGAGGCCAACTTGAATTAGGGACTGCAGACAGACTTTGCAGGCTGTCCCTTGTGTGGACCATGCATCCAATACATTAACCCATTGAGCCACAAAGGACACGTAACCTTCCGTGGCCAGGCCTACAGGTCCATGTGTCTGTTGTCAGGTATACCTTTGGACTGACAAATTGACAGAATGCAAGGACAATGCGGTCTTTAACATGCAGGTGGAGGGGTAGGATGGCTTTTCTCGCAAAAGAATTGTCAACTGGGTAGCTCATAGCGTGGTATATCGTAGTTCATCCTGGCTTTATTAATATTAAATTAAATTAAAAAATAGGCTCTATGCACTTTATAATTGGTTCCAGGGGTACACGGGCAGCAGTGGTCTGGTCAGTGGAGGCCTAGTGGAAGGAGGGACCGCAGACAGGCTTCTAAGGCCTAACATAATTAAATTGGGCTGGCTGTAGGCACTTTATTATTAGTTACAGGGGTACACGGGCAGCAGTGGTCTGGTCAGTGGAGGCCTAGTGGAAGGAGGGACCGCAGACAGGCTTCGAAGGCCTAACATAATTAAATTGGGCTGGCTGTAGGCACTTTATTATTAGTTACAGGGGTACACGGGCAGCAGTGGTCTGGTCAGTGGAGGCCTAGTGGAAGGAGGGACCGCAGACAGGCTTCGAAGGCCTAACATAATTAAATTGGGCTGGCTGTAGGCACTTTATTATTAGTTACAGGGGTACACGGGCAGCAGTGGTCTGGTCAGTGGAGGCCTAGTGGAAGGAGGGACCGCAGACAGGCTTCGAAGGCCTAACATAATTAAATTGGGCTGGCTGTAGGCACTTTATTATTAGTTACAGGGGTACACGGGCAGCAGTGGTCTGGTCAGTGGAGGCCTAGTGGAAGGAGGGACCGCAGACAGGCTTCGAAGGCCTAACATAATTAAATTGGGCTGGCTGTAGGCACTTTATAATTGGTTCCAGGGGTACACGGGCAGCAGTGGTCTGGTCAGTGGAGGCCTAGTGGAAGGAGGGACCGCAGACAGGCTTCGAAGGCCTAACATAATTAAATTGGGCTGGCTGTAGGCACTTTATAATTGGTTCCAGGGGTACACGGGCAGCAGTGGTCTGGTCAGTGGAGGCCTAGTGGAAGGAGGGACCGCAGACAGGCTTCGAAGGCCTAACATAATTAAATTGGGCTGGCTGTAGGCACTTTATTATTAGTTACAGGGGTACACGGGCAGCAGTGGTCTGGTCAGTGGAGGCCTAGTGGAAGGAAGGACCGCAGACAGGCTTCGAAGGCCTTACATAATTAAATTGGGCTGGCTGTAGGCACTTTATTATTAGTTACAGGGGTACACGGGCAGCAGTGGTCTGGTCAGTGGAGGCCTAGTGGAAGGAGGGACCGCAGACAGGCTTCGAAGGCCTAACATAATTAAATTGGTCTGGCTGTAGGCACTTTATTATTAGTTACAGAGGTACACGGGCAGCAGTGGTCTGGTCAGTGGAGGCCTAGTGGAAGGAGGGACCGCAGACAGGCTTCGAAGGCCTAACATAATTAAATTGGGCTGGCTGTAGGCACTTTATTATTAGTTACAGGGGTACACGGGCAGCAGTGGTCTGGTCAGTGGAGGCCTAGTGGAAGGAGGGACCGCAGACAGGCTTCGAAGGCCTAACATAATTAAATTGGGCTGGCTGTAGGCACTTTATTATTAGTTACAGGGGTACACGGGCAGCAGTGGTCTGGTCAGTGGAGGCCTAGTGGAAGGAGGGACCGCAGACAGGCTTCGAAGGCCTAACATAATTAAATTGGGCTGGCTGTAGGCACTTTATAATTGGTTCCAGGGGTACACGGGCAGCAGTGGTCTGGTCAGTGGAGGCCTAGTGGAAGGAGGGACCGCAGACAGGCTTCGAAGGCCTAACATAATTAAATTGGGCTGGCTGTAGGCACTTTATTATTAGTTACAGGGGTACACGGGCAGCAGTGGTCTGGTCAGTGGAGGCCTAGTGGAAGGAGGGACCGCAGACAGGCTTCGAAGGCCTAACATAATTAAATTGGGCTGGCTGTAGGCACTTTATTATTAGTTACAGGGGTACACGGGCAGCAGTGGTCTGGTCAGTGGAGGCCTAGTGGAAGGAGGGACCGCAGACAGGCTTCGAAGGCCTAACATAATTAAATTGGGCTGGCTGTAGGCACTTTATTATTAGTTACAGGGGTACACGGGCAGCAGTGGTCTGGTCAACGGAGGCCGATTGTAATGAGTGTCTGCCAGTTAGTAGTCCAAAACAACAACTAAATGTGAACGTCTCGCATTAAAACAAAACAAAAACACTAAAGGGTGCAATCATTAGGTTCAGGGGTGGGATCCTCTGCGTTGTTTCAGACCTACTAATTTTGCGCAAAGTATTTACTGTGGTAAATAGAGGACACTGCCCCTGACTATGTTAAGTACCATCATACATGTCAACACAATGGTATTGTCAGTGGCAGGTATGGAAGGATGTCAGCGCATAGACTTAACATTGGTGGAAGTGTGAGAGATAACTGTGGAAGTGGTAGAGCAATGTTTGACCTGGGGGTGGGTGAACTCTCTTGTGGCCGGCGTTACAGGCCCAAGGCCCCTCATGTTACAACAGTGTGTCTGACGTTGGGTGCGCACCACCACCGCCAGAGACACTTTATTGTACTATGAGGAACCCAGTAGCAATGCCGTCGACCAAAAGCAAGCACACCCACCTCTTCAGACAAACAGCAGTCTCACGGGTGCTTGCGCCAAGTCGCGATACCACGGCCCCGTGTGGGGAGTTTTGCCATTTAGGGAGGTGTAAACATGTCGTATGCTGGACAATCAGCTGCAGCAAATTAGACATTAGAAAAGTAATTCACAGTAGTCCACAGGCAAGAGCTTTTCATAGGAAAGCTAGGTGTCGGCCGGGCAAGGTGGGGCAAAAGATTTCGAAATCCAGTTGTGGTTCATTTTAATGAATGTTAGATCGTCAACATTTTGGGTAGCCAGACGAGTCCTTTTTTCGGTTAATATTGAACCTGCAGCACTGAATACTCTTTCTGATAGGACACTTGCTGCCGGGCAAGCAAGCTCCTGCAATGCATATTCTGCCAATTCTGGCCAGGTGTCTAATTTTGATGCCCAGTAATCAAATGGGAATGACGGTTGAGGGAGAACATCGATAAGGGATGAAAAATAGTTAGTAACCATACTGGACAAATGTTGTCTCCTGTCACTTTCAATTGATGCAGCAGTACCTGTCCTGTCTGCGGTCATAGCAAAATCACTCCACAACCTGGTCAGAAAACCCCTCTGTCCAACGCCACTTCTGATGTGTGCACCCCTAACACTCCTAGTCTGTTGCCCCCTTGAGCTCGTGTGAGAACGATCACGTGCGCTGTGTGCTGGGAATGCCTGAAGCAAACGGTCAACAAGAGTTGATTGTTTGGTTGCTAATATTAGTTCCAAGTTCTCATGTGGCATAATATTTTGCAATTTGCCTTTATAGCGTGGATCAAGGAGGCAGGCCAACCAGTAATCGTCATCGTTCATCATTTTCGTTATGCGTGTGTCCCTTTTTAGGATACGTAAGGCATAATCCGCCATGTGGGCCAAAGTTCCAGTTGTCAAATCTCCGGTTGTGATTGGGTGAGGGGCAGTTGCAGGCAAATCTACGTCACTTGTGTCCCTCAAAAAACCAGAACCCGGCCTTGACACGCAACCAATTTCCAGTGCCCCCGGGAAAGGTTCCGCATTAAAAATATACTCATCCCCATCATCCTCCTCGTCCTCCACCTCCTCTTCGCCCGCTACCTCGTCCTGTACACTGCCCTGACCAGACAATGGCTGACTGTCATCAAGGCTTTCCTCTTCCTCTGGTGCAGACGCCTGCTCCTTTATGTGCGTCAAACTTTGCATCAGCAGACGCATTAGGGGGATGCTCATGCTTATTACGGCGTTGTCTGCACTAACCAGCCGTGTGCATTCCTCAAAACACTGAAGGACTTGACACATGTCTTGTATCTTCGACCACTGCACACCTGACAACTCCATGTCTGCCATCCTACTGCCTGCCCGTGTATGTGTATCCTCCCACAAAAACATAACAGCCCGCCTCTGTTGGCACAGTCTCTGAAGCATGTGCAGTGTTGAGTTCCACCTTGTTGCAAGTCTATGATTAGGCGATGCTGGGGAAGGTTCAAAGACCGCTGATAGGTCTGCATACGGCTGGCGTGTACAGGCGAACGTCGGATATGTGAGCAAAGTCCACGCACTTTGAGGAGCAGGTCGGAGAACCCAGGATAAGTTTTCAATAAGCACTGCACCACCAGGTTTAAGGTGTGAGCCAGGCAAGGAATGTGTTTCAGTTGGGAAAGGGAGATGGCAGCCATGAAATTCCTTCCGTTATCACTAACTACCTTGCCTGCCTCAAGATCTACTGTGCCCAGCCACGACTGCGTTTCTTGTTGCAAGAACTCGGACAGAACTTCCGTGGTGTGTCTGTTGTCGCCCAAACACTTCATAGCCAATACAGCCTGCTGACGCTTGCCAGTAGCTGGCCCATAATGGGACAACTGGTGTGCAACAGTGTCATCTGCCGATGGAGTGGTTGGCCGACTGCGGTCTGTGGAAGAGCTGTAGCTTCTGCAGGAGGACGAGGAGGAGGAGGAGGAGGGGGTGCGAACGCCTACAGCCAACTGTTTCCTAGACCGTGGGCTAGGCACAACTGTCCCGAAATTGATGTCCCCTGTGGACCCTGCATCCACCACATTAACCCAGTGTGCCGTGATGGACACATAACGTCCCTGGCCATGCCTACTGGTCCATGCATCTGTAGTCAGGTGCACCTTTGTACTCACAGATTGCCTGAGTGCATGGACGATGCGCTGTTTAATATGCTGGTGCAGGGCTGGGATGGCTTTTCTGGAAAAAAAGTGTCGACTGGGTAGCTCGTATCGTGGTTCAGCGTACTCCATCAGGGCTTTGAAAGCTTCGCTTTCAACTAACCGGTAGGGCATCATCTCTAACGAGATTAGTCTAGCTATGTGGGCGTTAAAACCCTGTGTACGCGGATGCGAGGATAAGTACTTCCTTTTTCTAACCAGAGTCTCATGTAGTGTGAGCTGAACTGGAGAGATGGAGATCGTGGAACTTGCGGGTGTGCCGGTGGACATGGCAGACTGAGAGACGGTTGGAGACGGTATTGTTTCCGCCGGTGCCCTAGATGCAATATTTCCGCCTACAAAACTGGTGATTCCCTGACCCTGACTGCTTTTGGCTGGCAAAGAAACCTGCACAGATACTGCCGGTGGTGCGGAAAATGGTGGCCTTACAGTGACGGAAGGGATGTTGCGTTGATGACTAGCTTCATTGGCCGAGGGTGCTACAACCTTAAGGGACGTTTGGTAGTTAGTCCAGGCTTGAAAATGCATGGTGGTTAAGTGTCTATGCATGCAACTAGTATTGAGACTTTTCAGATTCTGACCTCTGCTTAAGCTAGTAGAACATTTTTGACAGATGACTTTGCGCTGATCAATTGGATGTTGTTTAAAAAAATGCCAGACTGCACTCTTCCTAGCATCGGATCCCTTTTCAGGGATTGCAGACTGAGCTTTAACCGGATGGCAACGCTGTGCTCCAACAGGTTTTGGCTTTGACACGCGTTTTGGGCCAGATAGGGGCCCGGCAGATGGAACCTGTTGCGATGTTGATGCCTGCTGCGGCCCCTCCTCCACCTCCGCTTCTGAACTACTGCTGCCTGCACCCTGTTCCCCCAATGGCTGCCAATCGGGGTCAACAACCGGGTCATCTATTACCTCCTCTTCGAGCTCGTGTGCAACTTCGTCTGTGTCACTGTGTCGGTCTGTGGTATAGCGTTCGTGGCGGGGCAACATAGTCTCATCAGGGTCTGATTGTGGATCTGTACCCTGAGAGGGCAATGTGGTGGTCTGAGTCAAAGGAGCAGCATAGTACTCTGGCTGTGGCTGTGCATCAGTGCACTCCATGTCAGAATCTACTTGTAATGGGCATGGCCTGTTAAGTGTTTCACTTTCTAAGCCAGGGACGGTATGTGTAAAGAGCTCCATGGAGTGACCCGTTGTGTCGCCTGCTGCATCCTTCTCTCTTGTTGTAGTTTTTGCTGAGGAGGACAAGGAAGCGACTTGTCCCTGACCGTGAACATCCACAAGCGACGCGCTGCTTTTACATTTACCAGTTTCAGAAGAGGAGGCAAAAGAGCTAGAGGCTGAGTCTGCAATGTAAGCCAAAACTTGCTGTTGCTGCTCCGGCTTTAAAAGCGTTTTTCCTACTCCCAGAAAAGAGAGCGTTCGAGGCCTTGTGTAGCCAGACGACGAAACTGGCTCCACAGCTCCAGACTTAGGTGGAATATTTTTATCCCCACGACCACCTGATGCTCCACTACCACTACCATCATTACCAGCTGACAATGAACGCCCACGGCCACGACCTCTTGCACCAGACTTCCTCATTGTTTATTAACCAAAGTAACTTTATTTGTTGCTGTCAAACAACTTACACGGTGAGCTATAACTTCAGTATGATTTCTATATCCCTTAACAGGTTGGTGAGACCACAAGGAAAATCAGGCACAATGTTACACACTCTGTTTTCTGTGGCACAAAATCACAGAGATGACACACACGCAGGACTGTCACTCAAGCACTAATGTCAATATTATTCTCCCACCTAATTTTTTTTTTTTTTTTTTTTCTCAGGGAGACTTTAGAAACCAAATAAGATAAAATGTTTTTTTCAGGGACAATTTAGAAACCAAATACTAATAAAAAAAATAAAAAAATAAAATAGCCTTTCTATGGCCCACAATTAGAGAGAGAGAGGTGGCACACCCAGGAGTCAAGACTGGCACACAAGCTGAAAGGGCAATATTACTCTCCCACTGTTTTTTTATGTAGTTTTTTTTTTTTTTCAGGGAGACTTTAGAAACCAAATAATATTAAAAAAAGCAAAAAAATAAATAGGCTTTCTATGGCCCACAATTAGAGAGAGAGAGGTGGCACACCCAGGAGTCAAGACTGGCACACAAGCTGAAAGGGCAATATTACTCTCCCACTGTTTTTTTATGTATTTTTTTTTTTCAGGGAGACTTTAGAAACCAAATAATATTAAAAAAAGCAAAAAAATAAATAGGCTTTCTATGGCCCACAATTAGAGAGAGAGAGGTGGCACACCCAGGAGTCAAGACTGGCACACAAGCTGAAAGGGCAATATTACTCTCCCACTGTTTTTTTATGTATTTTTTTTTTTTTCAGGGAGACTTTAGAAACCAAATATTAAACAAAGCAAAAAAATAAATAGGCTTTCTATGGCCCACAATTAGAGAGAGAGAGGTGGCACACCCAGGAGTCAAGACTGGCACACAAGCTGAAAGGGCAATATTACTCTCCCACTGTTTTTTTATGTATTTTTTTTTTTTTTCAGGGAGACTTTAGAAACCAAATAATATTAAAAAAAAGCAAAAAAATAAATAGGCTTTCTATGGCCCACAATTAGAGAGAGAGAGGTGGCACACCCAGGAGTCAAGACTGGCACACAAGCTGAAAGGGCAATATTACTCTCCCACTGTTTTTTTATGTATTTTTTTTTTTTTTCACGGAGACTTTAGAAACCCAATAATATTAAAAAAAAACAAAAAAATAAATAGGCTTTGTATGGCCCACTGAATGAGAGATGGCACACACAGGAGTGGCACACAAGCCCTAACTGAGGCCAATATTTTTCTCCCACTGATTGATGTAGTGTTTTTGTGTTGAGGTAGATTTTAGAACACAAATCAAGGAAAAAAATAAATAGGCTTTCTATGGCCCACTCAGTGAGAGATGGCACACACAGGGATGGCACTGTAGCAGAAATGTCAATCTTAATCTTCCACAAAAAAAAAAAAAACAGGGACTGTCCTACAATTACTATCTCCCTGCAGTAATGTAAGCCAGGTATGGCAGGCAGCAATAGGAGTGGACTGATGCACAAATTAAATAAAAAGTGTGGACAAACAAAAAAGATAGCTGTGCAGAAAGGAAGGAACAAGAGGATATGTGCTTTGAAAAAAGCAGTTGGTTTGCACAGTGGCGTACACACAGCAATACAGCTATCAGGGAGCCTTCTAGGGCAGCCCAATGAGCTACAGCGCTGAGGGAAAAAAAAAAAATGTAGCTTCCAGTGTCCCTGCACACCGAAGGTGGTGTTGGACAGTGGAAATCGCTGCAGCACAAGCGGTTTGGTGGTTAGTGGACCCTGCCTAACGCTCTCCCTGCTTCTGACGAAGCGGCAGCAACCTCTCCCTAAGCTCAGATCAGCAGCAGTAAGATGGCGGTCGGCGGGAACGCCCCTTTATAGCCCCTGTGACGCCGCAGACAGCAAGCCAATCACTGCAATGCCCTTCTCTAAGATGGTGGGGACCAGGACCTATGTCATCACGCTGCCCACACTCTGCGTTCACCTTCATTGGCTGAGAAATGGCGCTTTTCGCGTCATTGAAACGCGACTTTGGCGCGAAAGTCGCGTACCGCATGGCCGACAAGCACAGGGGTCGGATCGGGTTTCATGAGACGCCGACTTAGCCAAAAGTCGGCGACTTTTGAAAATGAACGACCCGTTTCGCTCAACCCTAGTGGTCACACTACGACGTTTAGTAGATTGTCAATAACCAATCGTGTCAGCAGCTTCATGCCATCAAGACTTTCCATAATCATTCAGATCAGAAGAAATGTGACTGTATGATTCAGAAAGATTAACACTTTAGTGACAGGAGTATTTTTGGCCTTAAAGGGGCTGTCTTATCACTATAATTTTTTTAATAATAATTTATTTAAAGGGATTCTATACTCCTCTGTTCAGATTGGTGTTCTTTTACTCCTGCTTCCAAGATGGCCACCAAAGTGGCATGAGGAGTGCAATGAGGGAGTCGCTGTGTAGTAAAGGCAGGGGAGATGCGTTTTAGACTTTCCATGCGTGGGCTTGAAAGTAGAAGAAATGGAACGCCAATCTGTGCAGGAGGCAGCGGGACCCAAACGGAGGGCACCAGGTAGAAACATGAAAAATAAAGTCATTTTTCTCATGGTGGAGCGTCACTTCAGTATGGGAGTTGAGGTGATCAGCTGATATGATATGGCCTCCAAAGTTATATTTGAGAATGGACAGCCAAAGTCCACCACATCCGTACTACCAGCTGTTGGTTAAAGTTTCTTTGTTCAGGGTCAATAAGGTAGCACGAGCACAAGTGGGAAACCTCTATTTGGCACCTATATTCATGAATAGGACATATTAAATTGAGTTGTAAAGATGAAGCACATCTTTTAATGAGCAGGCAAAATTGAGCCATTTTTTGCTATACAATTTTATTGGCTATGGGTCTCGTTTTCTATAAATTGTTTTTCTTTTTTCAATATGATTAAGAACAATGCACGCGTAATAGGATGTTCCGTAAAGGATGAGATACCCCAGTGCTATGCGGCATTTGTGTCCGGAGACTGCCACCTTCTGCCCTAGCGGAACCAAGAGGAAGAGTTTCGGGGAGGAAGAGTCTAGACCAGAGCAGGAGAGCCGGAAAGAATTTGGCACCAACCGGTGAGACGAGCAGGACGTGTGTTTGTGGAGATGCCGAGGCTGAGATGTCGGAACGATCCAGGAAGCCTGAACCAGCGGGTTGCGGTGTGCCCATGAGTGGGGTCCAGACAATGCTGGTCAAGGTCCATGAACCAGACCATGCCAGTCAAGACCCGGTACCCAGCTCTTGTTTGTCCAAGCCCAATAGGCGAGCGTCACAGGTCACGCACCGAAGATCCGGTGGTTACCCCAACGCGGAAGTGGACATCCATAGTGGTGAATCAGTCGCAAGTGAGCCGGACCATTACTTTCGGCACGGACATATGCTACAAGGTGCAGTCTGGGGTTGCGCAGCAGGCAGGACAGGAGCCTAGCGAATGGATAAAAGATCACTTTGGCTCATATGAGACCACCAGTGCTATTAAAGACATTTGATACTTGGGGGCTCTATTGGAAATTTTCCATTGGGGCCCTTGAGCTTCACACCACTGCATAAGCTACATGTTGCACCATTCTCAGACAAGTCAAGCAATTAAAACGATCTGTGCAACTTGCTATTTGCTGTTGCGAGACTCTTTTAGACCTCAGATTTTGCTGTCAAAATAGAGTGGTCGCATATGACTTGCATCGAAATCTGGATTGTGTGTGACTTATTATAGTACGTCCAACACATTTGCGACTGTTTTGCAGACTCAGGTAGCAATGTGGCACCATAGGAAATAATTTGATGTGATGTCGAAATGCAAGTGTGCGATTTCAGTGTAGCATGACACGTCGCCATGTAGCCTGCACGTTAGGTGGACTTGAGTTACATACGCTCGTAATGAGAACACTCACTAACTAGCGCATAGCAGAGACCCTCATCACCTGCGATGAACAGATCCAGGTGCATTCCCAATAATGGACAGTTCCAAGACTTAATCCTGTATATGCAAAAACTGAACTGGCTGTAAAATGGAGATAAGGTTTCTAAGACACGTTAAGCAATAAAGGGGTTGTCCTCTTTGGATGCAAGTCCTCTAATTCCTGGCAAGCAGCTGTTGGGAAGCCATAATGGGATATTATCCTAAATAGGAGTAAGCAGAAGGACTTATTGTGGCTGATAGAAAAAAAAAAAAAAAAACTTTCATAAGGGAATTTGGCAGAAAGAGAAAATGCTTAGCAAGCATTTTTTTCCTCAATGGCTTGTTTGACCAAGGAAATTACAGATGACTGAACGCCAAACCATGAGCATTGATATTTGTCTATCTATCCATGATCAGTGTTAGTATTTTTCTATTATTCAGATGTTACCAGAGGAATATTCCCGTTGTTGACTTGGAACATGCTCAGCCGGTTATGGTGAATCGCTCTGCTCCCTCCACTATGGCCATGAAGCCTATGGTGATGAAGGGATCACCGCCAGCAGAGCTTACAGTGGAGCATAGATGCACAGTAGGGATGAGCGAATGTGCTTGGATAAGGTTGTTTTCGAGCATGGTTGTGTATTAACCGAGTGTCTTCGACATGATTGAAAAATATGTTTGAGTACCCGTGCCTGCATGTCTCTTAGCTGTTAGACAGCTGCAACATATGCAGAGATTTCCTGTTTGTTAGACATTTCCTACATGTGTTGAGGCTGTCGAACAACCACGAGACATGCAGGTGCGGGGACTTGAATATATTTTTCGAGCACGCTGAAGACACTCGGTTAGCACCTAAGCACGTTCGCTCATCACTACTGCATAGAGTTTAGCATGATGGTGAAGTACAGGGTACTAAAGAAGCTTGGATTCACCAGAACTCCTATGACCCTGGCCTGCTGCCAGCCAAAAACATGGGAGCTGGGGTGGCCCATCATACACGGCACATGGCTAGATTTTCAGATCTTGAATAGCAAACAATCCACAGAATCTAAAAAGTGATGACAGGACAAGTAGTGGAAGTCAGGCCGGGGTCACACTTGCAAGTGTGATGCGAGAAACACGCATGAGTCTCTCGCATCAATACCCAGCACTGCCACCGGCACTCGGGACCAGAGCGTGCGGCTGCATGTATTTCTTCATGTTTGAAGCATGATATCTAACATACTAAGGTTGAAGGAAGACTTTAAGTCCATCTAGTTCAACACATAGCCTAACCTAACATGCCCTAACATGTTGATCCAGAGCAAGGCAAAAAAAAAAAACCATGTGGCAGAGTAAGCTCCACACTGGGGAAAAAAAATTCCTTCCCGACTCCACATACGGCAATCAGACTAGTTCCCTGGATCAACGCCATATCAAGGCATCGAGTGTATATACCCTGTAACATTATACTTTTCCAGAAAGGTATCCAGTCCCCTCTTAAATTTAAGTAATGAATCACTCATTACAACATCATACGGCAGAGAGTTCCATAGTCTCACTGCTCTTACAGTAAAGAATACGCATCTGTTATTATGCTTAAACCTTCTTTCCTCCAGACGTAGAGTATGCCCCCTTGTCCCTGTCTCAGGCCTATGATTAAAAAGATCATCAGAAAGGTCTTTGTACTGTCCCCTCATATATTTATACATTAAAATGAGATGTGGGAAAAGGCTGAAAAGTTCCAGGGAACCGAATACTTTCGCAAGGCACTCTATATATACCACTACCCATCCATTTGTTCAGGGATTCATTCAGACGTCAGATTTTCATTTACACATTCTATTTATGTTTTTCACAGACAGAACCTGTAATTCTGTAAGTATACACTGAAGCATTCACACGCCAGTGTATTTTTGCAGACACAATGAACTGCACAAACTCATATCCGATCTTGATCCGAGTCTGAGCTCAAACTCAACACTTCAAGTCTATATGTTTATCAGGCAACCTGTCATGTGTGTGCAAACTCCAACATAGGGTCCATTTATACTGACCAAAGTCTGATGAAACTCAAAACTTTTTGAGCATACGTAAGAAAAAAAAAAATATCACAAAATCTGATGTCTCAGTATATATTGTGCACACATCTTTTTCAGTTAAATTACACCTGGAATCTGCCTAACAAAGCACTAAAATAATGCAAGGGAATGTCATTACCACTTGTTGTGCACATGTTCCTTCCTTCAGTCTTTGAAAGCCATAATGCAGCTGAATGAAGTGACCGGTCCATTCTGCTAGCAACCTTTGCTCTGAAGACTCCACTATGATTTATATAGAGCTCAGCCCCCTGATGAAGCTCAAGCGAAACGCATTGATCTAGTTTGGGCAGTTGTTGATTTTTTTTTATTTTTTTTTTTAAAGGCTGTTAAAAAATAATTTTTTTTATTATCTAATATTTTTGAGGGTTAATAGGTTATATACAGAATTCAGGAAAAAAGGTCGCTCGCAAAGACAGCCAAAGAGACGTCACAAAAGACCAACACCAGAGGTTTCCTGAAACGTCTTCTGCTTCAAAAACGATGCAGTACACCCACGTCATGGGCACATACCCCAAGCATGGCAGAAGAACAGTGAAATAGTATTGAAGGACATGATTAACAGCGTGCTCTTAGACTTCTTTTACATTGCATTTAGGCACTCGTTTGAATGGCCCCACCGGGGCTCATGTCCGAATCCCCCGAAAAACAGTATTCGGACATATCTGCTGAAGGAGCAAACATGCGCTCTGCCATTAATCATTTTCGAGAATGCACGCCTACTGGAGGCGGACACTCTGACGTGCGTTCTGCCGGTACCATTATATAGTCTACGACCCGTTGGCGCATACTTTCGAATCCAGTGTTGAAGGGGGTTCAGACGTACGTCCTGACGGGGCTGGAACGCAACGTGAAAGCACCCTTACAGTTATTATTTCTGGCAAGATAGAAAAGTAACAGTAGTATGAAGAAAAGAAAACAATGAGACTAAGGCAGGAAGATTGACAAACTTTATTTTACAATATAAGGCATCATTTTCTGGGAATTCACTGAAGTCTGATTCTAATGGAGCCTATATACAATGACACCGATAGTGGCGCATGTGTCCATACAGCTGTGTAAGGATGAACTATACACAAAGGACAGTAGGGTAGAGGCAGCTGATACGTCATAATCTTCAGGCTTCATCCGGCATCAGTGGCACAGCATGGTTTGCCAATGCTCAGGTCAAGACAAATAATTTACGTTCAGTAACCAATGGTCTGTTCCCCGAGTTCCTGCCACAAATCTTCTATTAAACCCCTTTTCCCCAACGCACATGTACTGAAGAATAATGGAAAAAAAAATAAAATAAAAAAAAAAATAGACAAAGTACAACAAACTTAAAAAAAAAAAAATTTTTACATTTGTATTTCTTTCTTATGCAACTATTTAACTACACAAATGATGACAAAAGCTCACTTCAGATCAGTCTAAGCTTTGTCGACTGTTGCTGCTTATGAAGAGCGCAGCAGCTGATGACAAAATCATGGTGACTGCTGCACTCTACGTAGTAACCTTAGGCACAAGAACACCAACCAATATATCAAAGCAGCCCCAGCTTATTGAGGTCACCAGCCCAGCACTTGCCGCACCACTCAAAGATAAAGTGCGAGAGTGCCCACCTACCTATACTACACCACTGTCCTACAGGCCACACTAAGCACCCACTGTGCTTTGTATCTAAATTATATGGCTCCTTTGATGACTCATAGGAATTAAATAACACTCCTCAAAATGTTGCTTCAAGTATTCTTTTAGAGAAAGCTCGGATTATACCAAAGCAGTAGGTGATCAGATAAGCATGAAGCAAGTGCCAAATCTTATTGTCCCGCAGCTCTGCATAACCTGCATGAAGGGCTAAATGAGAAGTTCGGATACTTTCCTTTTTTTCTGTAAATGCTTTGGTTGTCATTTTGTAGATCATCTCTAGCAATGAGTATGCTTCCCAGAGCATTAATAATCAGATTTTGCATTAAGAGATGTGAAAAAAAAACTGATTAATAAATATATCTTATTATTCACACTGTGCTTAAAAGGGAATCTGGCAGCAGGTTTTTGCTATGTAATATGAGAGCAGCATGATGTAGGGGCAGAGAGCTGGAGTCCAGCTATGTATTGCTTACTAGACTGAATGGTGTATTTTTTTTTTATATAGAATCCCTGTCTTCTCTTATGTAGATGTAGCAGTGCTCAGAATGTGGAGCTGTGTATAACCCCGCCCACACCACAGATTGGCAGCTTCCTGTGCCAACTGCCAATCAGTGATGTGGGTGGGGTTACACAGATGAGCCGGACCGGCCTGCACGTGAGAGCTTGTCAGACAATGATAATCTCCTCCTGATAAGACATCAATTGTATTGAAACTGCACCACCACACAGCTCAGTAAGTGATATATCCCTGGAATTAGTCTCTTCCTCTACATTATGCTGCTTTCAGGTTAAATAACAAAAACCTACTGACAGATTCCCTTTAATACACAATATGTAATCGTGACAGCACTTCTAAGACAAGGTTACTTATATCTGTACATGTAATGATAGCAGTTAACGAATTTTGATCTATAACACTGTAGCAGCGTGCACGGTAAAATGAAGGCTAATCACTGCGACGATCCACCCTGTCTATACCTGGTAAATTAATAATTCTGCATCTTTGTAATACTGTTGCCAGATCTCTTTATGGATCTCATTTTTCAATAATCTTTTTTTGGTAACCGAGCATCTTCGGCGTGCTCCAAAAATGTGCTCGACTTCTCGCGGGTGCATGTCTCGCAGCTGCCAAACAGTCAATCCCTGCATGTGTTGAGGCTGTCAAACAGCCGCGAGACATGCAGCCACGGGGGACTCGAACATATTTTTCGAGCTTGTTGAAGACACTCGATTAGCACCCGAAAATGCTCAGATAACACCTCATCCGATCATGTCCACTTATCACTACTGGTGAGTATTAAACACATGAACATACACATACTAACTTACAAGCAATACAGTGTGGAGGCACATTTAGAAGAGCAGATAATCTTTGTTCATGGGAACCGGTATTGCATGGCGACTGCATTAGCGATCATTCTGTCCTCATCACTGTTCATCAACCTGTGCACTAATCAGCCTGCATAAATGCACCTTTCAATATGGGTGATAATTGTTAAAATTGTGTTTGTTTCCACTGCTGGGACCACCACCGATCAGCAGAACTAGCCCTAGCCACAAGATTGTGACCAGGAGGACTGGACCTAACTGCTGACTCAAATTGGTGAGCAGCACCGCTTTTGTTCACGGGCCATGGTCCAATACTATAGACCAGCCCCATTAATGGGGGTTATCACCACATGATAAATTTGCTAAAATTGCAAAGAGCTTGAAAAATGAGATTATTTTTAATAAGACACAAATTGCCAAGTTGCTTGTTTTTACAAATACAAGGATTTTAAGTATTTTGTACTGCTCCTTATCTAGATTTCCAGTCATCTTTGTACTGTATCAAAGGCAGCTAATCTTCTAGGCGACGCTGAAGCCGGCCAGATTGCTGCGCTATTCCAATGTTGCAGAGGCAATGTGGCTTCTGCTTGTAACAAGTATGAAGGGAGAGCACAGCTGGCTCCTGCTTGAAATGTCAATCTTCAGGGGCACACAGCCCCCAGCACACCAGAAGGCAGAGGAGTGGTCTGCTACTTAAAGATTAAAGAGAGCAACCCTTTAACATGAAAAACATATGTGCTGCCACACCAGACACAGCCCATGAATAAGGGCTCGTAAACACGACTGTAAAAATCAAGAGAGTGCTATCCATGGTTTTGACTCCTCCCCATGTTATTCTATGGGGTTGTGCACATGAACAAAAAAAAATAAAAATCCCCAAAGATTCGACATTTGCACACAAAAAAACACCCCACAAAATGTTACTAATGCTAAAAGTGCTAATGATCCAAGTAGACCTTCAGTATAGCGCATAGACCATGGAGATAACCTGCCGTCTATACTAAACACAGATAATACAGGATCAGCTTATGGACAGTTTTCAAGTAGCAAAAGTTATTTTCATTTATTTATTTACACTGAATAGAATATTTCACTTTTTGGGAGCAGATTAAATGCGGTGTTAAATTTGCTGAATAAATGTCAATACTTCGCCCAACCTATAACATGAGGAAAGTAAAAAAGGAGTCACAGAACAAAAATACCAAACCGATGTTAAACCAAAGCTTTGCATGTGTCATCAATAAGTGCAAACAGCAAGTGAAGACTGATAAAAGACCTTAAAGTGGTAGCCAGTGTAATACCGCAGATTTTTCCCTACACTTTTTTTTTTTTTACAGCACTCTTAGTGAAGGCATTAGGCAAAGTGCAGAAGTGGCAGCTACTAGAGGAGCTCTCTTTGGTTTTTGGAGGTCACCAGGACACTAGTGACATTCTCACACAGCAGAGAGGAAAGGGGCAAAGAAAAAATCAAAGGCAAATTTTACGGCAATGTGGACACTGAGCCTCCAGTCGTGCTCGATCTTCACATGTCTGGAGGAGGGAGTCAGTTTAGCAAGACAATTGAGGCAGCCGATGGCCTTCAGCTCGAATACTGGCCACTTGCTCCCTAGACGTCCCTCGAGGATGGTGCTAAATTCTATGATACTCCCTTGCCGTAAGCTCAACAACACTGTTTTGAACTCGTTGCTCGCTTTTAGAACAATATCTTTTGTAACATCGTCTTCTTCAAGGGTTCGGTTCCCATTTTTATTGTTTAATGGCATACCAACCGAAATTTCAAATTTGTACCGATCGAATTTCTTCATATGGCACGCATATTTGGACAAGAACTTGAGTCGGCAAAGTTCTTCTTCTTCCATGGTGACATTCTGCGGATCACAGAGTGGGTAGGCTTCTCCGTACAAACATCTCATCCAGTCCCCAACATAAAGAGGAAGCATGTTTACGGCAGATTCGGCACTGTTGTCGATTTCCGTGACGCGGACGTATTTGAATCTCCCTGTCCATGTCACCCTGTGACCTTCCAAGTGGCTGCACAAAATTTGGGTCCTTGCCATGTTGGTCTCTTTCCATGCCCTAGGACCACACAAAAAGCTATACTGCTGCCAGGTCAGCGTAGAGTTGTACACCTTCATCCCTTCTGAACGGTAGACATATACCCAACAAAACATGAAGATGGCGGTGATCCACACCAATATAAGCTTGACAATGGAGCTTTTTGTAAGAGATTTAAACATGTCGACTGCCGAGTAGCTGGCTTTTGACCACCAACGAAGACCTATTGGAATGGTGCACAATACGAGGGTTACCACAATCTTAGTCAATTCTAAAGTCAAAAACCACTTAAAAAAATGGACAACACATATGACAGCAATGCCTACTAGGAGAATGGGAAGAGCAAAGAGAAAGAAAAAGTAGCCAATGGATGCACGGATAAGACCAATGGCGGTAGATTCCCGAAGAATCACAACCGAAAGCTCACACCACATGAAGCAAACCATGTAGGGGACAAGATAGCAATATACACCCTTAAAATTCCTCAACTGAGCCATCCTAAAGAAGAGGTAAAATAAGTAGATGAAGAAAATGCAAGGGATACTTATGTGGAATACAATAAAGTGCCCTACTGGCACAGCAAAGAAGGTTTTGCTAAGTAAACCAATATAGGGTACAGAATTGGGCAACACGCCTACGAAGGTGAGCGCTCCGGCTGCAATTTCAGTTAGTAAAGCCCTCCGAGTATAAGGTTCTGCACTCGTGCTCAAACTCAAGTAGCTGGTAATTGTAAAGAAGATGGATATGATAGCCAGCTCGGAGCAAGGAATCCAGTGTCGGTCAGATATGGGAAATGAGAAGATGACAAAAAATACAGATATCAAGAAATATAAATAGGGTTCAAGGTGGTTCCAACCAAAGTTCACTTCGGCTTGCTCAACGTCCAGATTCGGCTCGAAACGAAGTAGAAGATCCGTCAGGGCTCGAAAGTTCTCCCAGGCTTTGCTGTCCTGGAAAACCTTGAGTGTGCAAATAACCATAGAAATAAAGGATAAGTAGAAGATGACTAGAGGGATGAAGGCGGCAAAAAAGTCTATGGTGAGGTTACTGATGATGAAGAAAAAGATGAGTGCATTGATGTGATGTGTAGGTACAATGGTGGACAGCCAATGCATCCCAGCCTTGGAGGCCACGTCTATCAGGTATTCTTTAAGCTCCATGATGACATGTAGTGGATACTTCACAATCTAGGAAAAGAGATAAATGGTGAAAGACATTAAATTAGGATAAATTAGATCATGAATCCTTCAAAACTTAGGAAATACACTACTCAGACAACTTCAACTGCTACATTCCTCCCCTATGTAAAAAAAGAACAACAAAAAAAAAACAGCCTGTATTTACTTCCAAAGCCGTTACAGTCACTCAGCGGCCACTATTGACCATACACTCTCACTTTCATCGAACAAAATGGACATCTGGAGGAAGTCACAAAGGCTAACTGCTCGGACAAAAATGATATCTGGAGAAAGTGAGAGCAGCAGCCGTTCTGACTTCCTCCAGATTCCAGTTTTGTCCAACGGACGCGAGAGTGTAAAGTTGACCATTAGCCGATGTGGATTGGCTGCAAGCCTCATGTGAAAGTCATGTAGCGCCAGCATCACTTGAAGAGCACGGAAGAGGAGTACAGGCTGTTTTTATTAGGGAGAATATAGTAATTGAGAAAGGATTATCCAAGTGTGTCGACAACCCTTTTAACCCCTTCACGAACTTGGGATTTTTTTATTTTTATTTTCTTTTGCGTTTTCGTTTTTTGCTCCCCTTCTTCCCAGAGCCATAACTCTTTCATTTTCTGTAAATATAGCCATGTGTGGGCTTATCTTTTACGGAACTAGTTATACTTTTGAATGACATTACTGATTTTACCATATTATGTACTGGAGAATAAGAAAAAAAAATCCAAGTGCGATGAAATAGCAAAAAAATTGCAAATCCATTTATTTTATTTTTTTTTTTAATTTATTTATTTTTACTACTAAATGCTACAACTGACCTACCATTATGATTCTCTAGGTCATTACGAGTACGCAGATACCAAACATGTATAGGTTTTTTATTTAAGTGGTGAAAAAAAAAATTCCAAAACTAAATAATAATAATAATAATAATAATAATAATTGCCATTTTCCGGGATCTGGGGCTGGGCGATGACTTATTTTTTGCACGCCGAGCGGACTTTTTTATTGCTACCAGTTTGGGGTAGATATGATGGTTTGATCGCCTGCTGTTGCAATGTTACTGTGTTTTGTTTTTTTTTCTATTTGAACAGACTGGGCGTTTCTGAACGCAGAGATACCAAACGTGTATTTTTTATTATTATTGTTTGAATGGGGCAAAAGGAAGGGTGACATGACCTGTTGTGTGTTTTTTTAAATCTTTTTTTTCTTCTTTACTTGCTTCAATAGCTGTGATCATCCGATCGCCTGTGCTACACATGGTAGGGCTGATCCAGCATCAAAGGGAGATACACGACCCATGACGTACTTATAGGTCTTGAATCCATTGTTAAATCCTGTCCTTACCTAAAATCTTTAGTGCATCTGCCCCTACTCAATACGGATGATTATAAATTACTAATTTCTTGCAAATTTCTACAAATAGATTGGTTCTGCACCAATCTATTTTGAATACTTGTCTCCTGACATTTATTTCAATAACTGAAGAATTACAAGGAATGTGTCACCAAAAATGACTTATTGATTCAATAGGTTTATATTAAATGTTTGTTTTTTTGGTTGTTTTTTTTTTTATATATATATATACACACACATTTTTTAAATTTTCAGATTGCAATAAAAAAAAAAAATAGAAAAAAAACAAAAAAAAACCCAACACAATACAACTGGAATTTTGCAGCTTTCACACTGGCCAAAAGACTCTTCCAATTGTGTAAAGAGGACTTTTCAGTAGTCTCATTATCTTCACAGACAGAATTACAAATGTTAAATAACACAGATGACAGAGGATTAACCATTTACAATAAATTATATCACAGCTTACCTCCTCCCACTCACTTCATGATTATTTTTATCCGAATTAGAGTATGCACAGATTACACACTATAAAAGGATTCTACACAAATTGATTGACACTGATGTCCACATGCTAAACATGCTGCTGATGTCCACATGCTAAACAAGGAGTAGTCTAATATATTTTTATAATATAGCATCCAATTAAAACCTCTATTAATTATTTATTATATTAATATCATTTCGAGAGACACGCGCTATTGGAATGGGCATTGTTGACATAAATCTGCGCTACCTTTTGTCGGAGAGGCAGCTCCTCTGGGCTCTTTCCTGCAAACTCATCATCTTCATTATCATCGAGGAACAAGTTTGATGGTACGATCCCTTTGGCGTATTTTTTTGTAATTTCCACAAAGTCATCTAAAGCAATGAAGCTCTTAGCTGCACAAAAAGTAAAAGCATAAAATAAAAAAAGGAAAACAACAAATACATTACATGGCAAATGTAAAAATTCAGTTGTCTCCAACAGCCCCATTCTCTTAATATAGTGGTGGATGGAAGATTCAGCAGTACTAGTGATGAGCGAATATACTCGTTACTCGAGATTTCTCGAGCACGCTCGGGTGTCCTCCGAGAATTTGTAAGTGCTCGGAGATTTAGTTTTCATCGCCACAGCTGAATGATTTACAGCTACTAGCCAGCATAAGTACATGTGGGGGTTGCCTGATGCTAGGAAATCCCCACATGTAATCAAGCTGGCTAACAGATGTAAATCATTCAGATGCTGCAAGGAAAACGAAATCTCCGAGCACTAAAAAATACTCGGAGGACACCCGAGCGTGCTCAAGAAATCTCGAGTAACGCGTATATTCGCTCATCACTTAGCAGTACCCATGGGCCAACATCCCAAGTTTAGCAGATCCCATAGAGCCAACATCCCAAGTTTAGCAGTACCTACAGAGCCAACATCCCAAGTTTAGCAGATCCCATAGAGCCAACATCCCAAGTTTAGCAGTACCTACAGAGCCAACATCCCAAGTTTAGCAGATCCCATAGAGCCAACATCCCAAGTTTAGCAGATCCCATAGAGCCAACATCCAAAGTTTAGCAGTACCTACAGAGCCAACATCCTAAGTTTAGCAGAACCCATGGAGCTAACATCCCAAGTTTAGTAGAACCCATGGAGCTAACAATCCAAGTTTAGTAGAACCCATGGAGCTAACATCCCAAGTTTAGCAGAACCCATGGAGCTAACATCCCAAGTTTAGTAAAAGCCATGGAGCTAACATCCCAAGTTTAGTAAAAGCCATGGAGCCAACATCCCAAGTTTAGTAAAAGCCATGGAGCCAACATCCCAAGTTTAGCAGTACCTATGGATCCAACCAGGCCCGGACTGGCCCACCGGAGAACCGGAGGATTCTCCGGTGGGCCCTGGCACTGACACCTGCTGGCATACTGGCCAGCAGCTGCCTAGGGCCCCCACTGCTCCAGGGCCCCCCACTGCTCCACCCTCCTTGAAGACGATACTCACCCTGCTCCAGCGATGCCTGGTCTCGGCGTGTGCACTGCAGCTCGTCCTGAATGAGCAGTCACGTGGTACCGCTCATTAAGGTCATGAACATGTGCATATTCATGACCTTAATGAGCGGTATCACATGACCGCTCAGGCAGGAAGAAGGTGCTGCGCCGGGAGTCGGGACAGAGCGAGAGGGATGTCGGCGCGGCCGTGCAGTGTGGGACAGGTGAGTATGAGGGACGGGGGGATGAAGGAGGACTTAAGCCGGCGCGCCATGCAAGATAGGAGCGGGAGCGGGGGGGTGGAGAGATAAGACATGCATACGGGGGGGATATGAGCCATGCATACAGGGGGGGGAATATGAGCCATGCATACAGGGGGGGGGGGGGGGGGAATATGAGCCATGCGTACAGGGGGGGGGGGAATATGAGCCATGCGTACGGGGGGGGGAATATGAGCCATGCATACAGGGGGGGGGGAATATGAGCCATGCATACGGGGGAATATGAGCCATGCATACAGGGGGGGGGGGGGAATATGAGCCATGCATACGGGGGGGAATATGAGCCATGCATACGGGGGGGGGGGGGGAATATGAGCCATGCATACAGGGGGGGGGGGGAATATGAGCCATGCATACGGGGGAATATGAGCCATGCATACAGGGGGGGGGGGGAATATGAGTCATGCATACAGGGGGGGGGAATATGAGCCATGCATCCGGGGGGGGGGGGGGGGGGGGAATATGAGCCATGCATGCAGGGGGGGGGGGGGAGAATATGAGCCATGCATACAGGGGGGAATATGAGCCATGCATACGGGGGGGGGGGATATGAGCCATGCCATGCATTCAAGGGGGGGAATATGAGCCATGCATACAGGGGGGAATATGAGCCGTGCATACAGGGGGGGGGATATGAGCCATGCCATGCATGCAGGGGGGGGGAATATGAGCCATGCATACAGGGGGGGGGGGAATATGAGCCATGCATAGAGGGGGGGGGGGAATATGAGCCATGCATACAGGGGGGGGGGAATATGAGCCATGCATACAGGGGGGGGGGGAAATATGAGCCATGCATACAGGGGGGGGGGAATATGAGCCATGCATACAGGGGGGGGGAATATGAGCCATGCATACAGGGGGGGGAATATGAGCCATGCATACAGGGGGGGGGATATGAGCCATGCCATGCATGCAGGGGGGGGGAATATGAGCCATGCATACAGGGGGGGGGGGAATATGAGCCATGCATACAGGGGGGGGGGGGGAATATGAGCCATGCATACAGGGGGGGGGGAATATGAGCCATGCATACAGGGGGGGGGGAATATGAGCCATGCATACAGGGGGGGGGAATATGAGCCATGCATACAGGGGGGGGGGGGGAAAATGAGCCATGCATACAGGGGGGGGGTTGGAATATGAGCCATGCATATGTGATGGGAGGGAGATGAGCCATGCATACAGGAGGGGGGGGGGGCATTATACAGTATTGAGCATCATGTGGGATCATTATACAGTATGGAGCATCATGTGTGGCCAATGGACATTATACAGTATGGAGCATCATGTGTGGCCATTATACAGTATTGAGCATCATGTGTGGCCATTATACAGTATGGAGAACTGTGTGGCCATTATACAGTATGGAGAACTGTGTGTGGCCGTTATACAGTATGGAGAACTGTGTGTGGCCGTTATACAGTATGGAGCATCATGTGTGGCCAATGGACATTATACAGTATGGAGCATCATGTGTGGCCAATGGACATTATACACTATCATGTGTGGCCATTATACAGTATTGAGCATCATGTGTGGCCATTATACAGTATGGAGAACTGTGTGTGGCCATTATACAGTATGGAGCATCATGTGTCGTGGCCTTTATACAGTATTGAGTATCATGTGTGGCCATTATACAGCATGGAGCACTGTGTAGCCATTTTTTTGTTTATAATTATTGTATATAAAACAGTGATCAGCAGTGCTAAATGGCTGTGGTTGGGACGTGGATATGGGTGTGACTAGTTGTGAAAGGGGTGTGGTCAGAGGTGTGGCCTAAAATTTGCCGCGGCGCACTACGCGCGCCACAAACTTTATCCCTCCTTCCCTTCTTCAAAAGTTGGGAGGTATGGTACCACATTTGTCAGATCACGGCAAGTGCCGCAAATCCCATAGGGAATGAATGAGGCCTAATGCAATGTTGCTGTAAGTGATCCGTTACGCGGCACATGCAGAAAAACGCCCGGATCTGCTGCAAAAGGCGACTTTCACATCAGCGATTCTTGCCAAAGTCACTGCCGATAGTGTCATACTCACCAAAGGGGGAGGCAGCACTAAAAGTGCCTAGGGCAGCAGAAACTCTAAATACGGCCCTGGGGGGGGGCTACATTATATTCTGTGGGGGGACTGCATTATACTCAGGGTACTACATTATATTATATTATGGGGGGGGCTACATCATACTATATGAGGGGGCTACAGTATACTCTATGGGGGGGCTGCATTATATTCTGTGGCGGAACTGCATTCTCTCAGGGGACTACATTATATTCTGTGGTGGGTTGCATTATACTATATGAGGGGGGCTGCATTATATTCTATGGTGGGGACTGTGTCATACCTGAGGGGGTTGCATTATATTCTATGAGAGGGGACCGCATTATATTTTAGGAGGGGGCTAAATTATATTCTGTGAGGGGGCTACCCCAACCCTTGCTACATAATTACCTTATATTATACCCTGATATTAGCGCTTTTTACCGCACAATTGGTGGTCTTGTATCTATTTCTATGTAGCTACATAGTGGGCCCCAAGAATGATTTTCTCTGGTGGGCCCAAGGTGCTCCAGTCCGACGCTGGATCCAACATCCCAAGTTTAGTAGAACCCATGGAGCTAACATCCCACGTTTAGCAGAACCCATGGAGCTAACATCCCAAGTTTAGTAGAACCCATGGAGCCAACATCCCAAGTTTAGCAGTACCTACGGAGCCAACATCCAAGATTAAAAGTATCCATGGAGCCAACATCCCAAGTTTAGTAGAACCCATGGAGCTAACATCCCAAGTTTAGTAGAACCCATGGAGCCAACATCCCAAGTTTAGTAGAACCCATGGAGCTAACATCCCAAGTTTAGTAGAACCCATGGAGCCAACATCCCAACTTTAGTAGAACCCATGGAGCTAACATCCCAAGTTTAGCAGAACCCATGGAGCTAACATCCCAAGTTTAGCAGTACCTATGGATCCAACATCCCAAGTTTAGCAGTACCTACGGAGCCAACATCCAAGATTAACAGTATCCATGGAGCCAACATCCGAAGTTTAGTAGAACCCATGGAGCTAACATCCCAAGTTTAGTAGAACCCATGGAGCCAACATCCCAAGTTTAGTAGAACCCATGGAGCTAACATCCCAAGTTTAGTAGAACCCATGGAGCCAACATCCCAAGTTTAGCAGAACCCATGGAGCTAACATCCCAAGTTTAGCAGTACCTATGGAGCTAACATCCCAAGTTTAGCAGTACCTATGGAGCCAACATCCAAGATTAACAGTATCCATGGAGCCAACATCCGAAGTTTAGTAGAACCCATGGAGCTAACATCCCAAGTTTAGTAGAACCCATGGAGCCAACATCCCAAGTTTAGTAGAACCCATGGAGCTAACATCCCAAGTTTAGCAGTACCTATGGATCCAACATCCCAAGTTTAGCAGTACCTACGGAGCCAACATCCAAGATTAACAGTATCCATGGAGCCAACATCCGAAGTTTAGTAGAACCCATGGAGCTAACATCCCAAGTTTAGTAGAACCCATGGAGCCAACATCCCAAGTTTAGTAGAACCCATGGAGCTAACATCCCAAGTTTAGTAGAACCCATGGAGCCAACATCCCAAGTTTAGCAGAACCCATGGAGCTAACATCCCAAGTTTAGCAGTACCTATGGAGCTAACATCCCAAGTTTAGCAGTACCTATGGAGCCAACATCCAAGATTAACAGTATCCATGGAGCCAACATCCGAAGTTTAGTAGAACCCATGGAGCTAACATCCCAAGTTTAGTAGAACCCATGGAGCCAACATCCCAAGTTTAGTAGAACCCATGGAGCCAACATCCCAAGTTTAGTAGAACCCATGGAGCCAACATCCCAAGTTTAGCAGAACCCATGGAGCTAACATCCCAAGTTTAGTAGAACCCATGGAGCCAACATCCCAGGGTTTAGCAGTACCTATGGATCCAACATCCCAAGTTTAGCAGTACCTATGGAGCCAACATTCCAAGTTTAGCAGTTCCCATGGCCAGAATTAACCAAATTCCCACAAGCTGGATGTTTCAATGTTTAATCAAAGTCTGTACGCGCACAATGACTGTTCAAACCAAACATGAGTAGTGTAGCCCTGGCATAGCCAAACCGTTCAATGCATTGGGTTTTTTTTGTTTGTTTGTTTGTTTTTTTGGGGGGGGGGCGGCATTTACATCTATCCCAGTTTTCCCCTGGCTTCGGTAAAACTATAACTGTCAACATTCAAGTAAGATAAGGGTCTACATAGATGGAAAATAGGGTCAGAAGACGCACTAAAATGTTTGGTCTCCCCAAGGGTGCACCGAGTGTCTGTGCTTGTTTTGAACAGACTTCTTTTAAAGAAGTTCTCCAAGCAAGTCTGTTTAAAATAATTATATAGCTTGAGTATTTGCTAATCAACAACACATTTTAAAGTTGTGAGAAAAGTTACTGTTCCTTTGTTACCCCTCCTGGAAATTTATGAATATATTGAAAATTGGGAGTCAATATTCTTCTCGTCAACGGATTATTACAGTTTGCGAAATATCTGATTTGCCCAGGGACAAGTAAGGCACCAGACCGTGCGGTTAAATGACTTCCAACTAGCTACAGAGAAGCCGAAGGCCGTCATTTAAAGGCAATTTGGCAGCAGCATGTCTCCCACCAAACTTCATATGCACATGGAGCTCTTTTAAAGACAAGTCCAGCAATACCTTTACATAGCCCGTCGGTTCCTTCATTACTGATAAATCAGCTTTTGAATTGATATGCAAATTAGACTGAAGAGCTATGGTATATCTGAAGCCTCCGTCACTCCAGCTCTATTCTTCTCCTAGCGCCACCTCTTCACGCTTGTAGATGTGGACAGTTTTTCAGCCTTATTTGCATATGCATTCAAATGCTGATTTCTCAGTAATGGAGGAACACAATGGCAATGTAAAGTTATTGCTGGACTCCTCTTTGAAAGAGCCGCATGTGCACAAATAGTTTTGAGGGGAGAAATCCTGCTAACAGAGTCCCTTTAAAAGCCCATTTACATAGGCTGACCAGACTTCCGATATGCACAGAACAGTCAGTAATAGATCGTTCTGTGCACGCACTCTTACTGTTCTCGGCAGCAAAGTCCTGATTACACAGACGATGTGCTGCAGAGAATAATATTTAAGCAAGCATAAAAATAATTTCATCTAACTAATGATAGTTTTGCTCGTTCAGATGGTGATTGGCCGCCTGTTTACACTATACTATTGTCAGGAAACTAACATTCCTAGGGATGTTCGGTCCCAATAATCAACTAGTACTTTTGAGAAGTGGAAAGGAATGGACAGCCGATTTAATCAGCTGTCATGTGCCTTTAACAACCACGGGTGGATCAGAGTTCCACCCACGGCTGTTAACCAGTTAAAACCCGCTGTCAATCTTTGACAAAGCAATTTAACACATGCCAGCCGGAAACGCATCATTTCAGCAATCCATTGGCGCCCCCCAAAATCATGTGGCAAGGGCACCCAATGGGTGACTGGGGTAACGTCTGCAGAAGGCCCCCGTGCATTTCCCCATTACAAATAAAATAAACACATTTGGCATTGCCGTGTTCAGAAATGTCTAATCTGATCTACATATTCACTCCACGCCTAGGGACGTGGAGAGAGGTGAATATTCATTACCTTAATGAGCGGGGGACACGTGATCGCTCGGCCGGAAGAGCTGCTGGCACGGAACGAGATGCAGCGAGGGCGCGCAGGGAAGGTAAGTAGGATGTGTGCTGGAAGCCGGCGGCTGCAGCTGTCACTGTACAAGCTATAATAGAAATGAATATTCACTGCCAGTGCAGTGAATATTCATTTATCTTTAGCAGCGGGCACAGGCTTTAGCCACAGCCTCTGGCTCCTGTCTCTGTAACTCCCTGCTCTGGGACAATGACTCGTGTACAAGCCGAGGGGGGCATTTTCAGCACAAAAAAAACTCGGCTTATACACGAGTATATACGGCATCTAACGCTTACAGCCACAGTTCACTTCCAGGTTTATTGTTCCTGGGTTTTTTTTTTGTTTTTTTTTTATTTCCTCTGATAACTGGTGAACGTTTATCATTGTGGTTGCGAATGAGCTTAATGTCATAATAACTTGTCTGTTTCATATTAACATCTACAAATATTTGGCCAGATGGACTTTTTTTCTACTACAATTTCACATTATCACCTGAACATAAGAAGATCTAACTGGTGTTTAACGTTATATTTTTTATTCACATTTATGCATTTATCAAGCTTAAAAACTAAACCTAAAAAAAAAAAAAACACTCACAGCACTAAAACATAGGGGGTCTTGATTGGAAAATCCCCCTCCGTAAACGCCATATGCTTTAAGAGAACACCACATTTTTGTTTTATTGCCAACTCCTTCATGACTGGCTATGATTTGTGCTTCAGTTTTTTTTCCTTCCCTTCCCAGCGCCATCACTATTTTCCCGCAAACATAGTTGTATGAGGTTTCGTTCTCTTTGGCGAGACACATTGTAGTTTTGAATGATACCAGTAATTTTAAAACAGGTACTGAAAAAAATTGAGGGAACGTTTTATTTTTATTTTTTTTGAGCGGTGAAATGGAGCAATTAAAAAGAGAAAGAAAAAAAAATTACCTGGCAAAATGATTTCTCAGGCAAGTAGAATTACGATGATACCACACACACATATACACACATACATACATGTTGATTTTTCTGTGCATGTGCTGCCTCCAGCGGCCATTTTCCCGAAGTCTATCACAGGGAAAACAATTGAAATTGTGGGGACTCTGCTGACATTTTGTGGCAGCCCGGGGTCGGCAACAGCCTTGTACCGCTGAACACCCCCCTCATCCCAGCATGGAGCCAGCAGCATCGTCCCACTCCTGCAGCAGTGACCCTGCTCCACCACAGGCGCCCCCTGGTAAGCTACATTTGGATTATAAAGACGCACCCCCCATTTTCCTCCAAACTTTTGGAGAAAAAGAAAACGAAAAGGTATTCCCCAATTGGAGCTAGATATTCAGCAGAGGATCTAATTCCAACCAAGCTTTCTAGAAGCGTTCCTATTAGGTTTTGATCACAGAGTTCCTCCATAAGCATCATTTTAGCAAACCAGAGGAAGATGTCACCTAAGGGGTGGGGGATGGAGAGAAGCCTCCTGGAAGCCGCAGTCCGACTAGTCTCCTGTGCAGCTCAGTCCCTGGCAGCTTTTAAAGTATGTATTTCTCTAAGGACTCAGCATTTCAGAGTCATACATACCTGGATGAAAACACTTTTATTATACTTTAAATTAAAAGCATTGCAATCAGTGATTGACAGAGGCATGTCAATGGTTAAACAGCAGCAATTGGAGCACAGCTCCGGTCACTGCTGTTACTGGAAAATGCTGGCTATGTATCACAGGTATGATGCATGCGCCGCTCCTGAGCCCGCTCGATACACAGGCACCTGACATTATCACACGTCGTGAAGGAGTTAATGAAAAAGTCTGCAATACTCACATTCACTGCTAACCAAGCGTTCCAGCACCCGACGCTCCTTCTGGGCGGCTTTTGGGATGGGTCCAGGCTGTTGCTCTCCATCTGCAAGATCAAAAGCAAATGAGAAATCATATGTAATGGATGCCAATCAATTAGTGCAACGTTCATCTACTACTAGACCTGGGAACGCCGGATCTAAAACATCTAACTATTAAGTGGGTTTAACACCAATAATATACCCTACAGTGGTTCACCATACATGAAATATATACCTACAAGAAAAGGCACCACACAATAATAATATTAAAAACAAACTTTATTTAGATAATTGGAAGACTAAAAAGTAGTCATAAAAAAGGCCTAAAATAGGCAGCAGGTAAAATACACTAGATACAGGAAAAAAAGGGGAAGACACCTGGTAAAAAATTATAACAATATATAAACACATGTGTGAAATGTACATATAATGCTCACATTGTATGAAATTGGCATATACGCACCAAGGCATAAGGTAACTATTTGTGAGGTAGCAATACAATCAAAGAGATAGTTGCATACAGTATTGCATAAAAGACTGTCATAAATAAAGTATGTGGACAAATAGAAAGGCTAATGTGCCGTATGGAGCCACATACACGAAAGTGTTCAAAGAGCTATAATAAATTATATACACATCTTATTCAATTAAACATCAGTGCATATTTACCAAACAATTGAGCAATGACCAGGCGTCCACCACACCCGACGCGCGTTTCGCAATGAGTTGCTTCGTCCAGGGGTCACTCACAAAATGAAAAGTTTAAAAGCAGCTAAAAACTAACAAGACCTTGGAGGAACCCAGAATACGAAGAAAAATAATGTCCATAGGGTACGGTAAACTACAAAAAGGGCTGGAAGCTGTTATATTCATTTAATGAATGGACGAAGCAACTGTTATAATTTTTTACCAGGTGTCTTCCCCTTTTTTTCCTGTATCTAGTGTATTTTACCTGCTGCCTATTTTAGGCCTTTTTTATGACTACTTTTTAGTCTTCCAATTATCTAAATAAAGTTTGTTTTTAATATTATTGTGTGGTGCCTTTTCTTGTAGGTATATATTAAGTGGGTTTGAAATATGGTCTTCAAATGGTGATAATGCTGAGCATTGTAGTACGTTCATTACAGGTTCAATTTACGCTCCTGGTCTACTAATGCTTAAATAAAACAGTCAAGGGAGCAAGTTAGCAACTCAGCGGCCTAGAATGTGTCCCAGGTAAATCGGGCATCACGATACAGACTTATACTGCATGTGGGCACAGTATCCGGTGGCTCTCTGCACCGCCATCCACCCTCATATGTCACAGGACGCTCTAGGCCTAGATAAGGGCAAAGTCACTATGAATCCTGAATTTGGCAACAGTCAACATAGGCTTCCAGACATAAGGAAAAAACAAAAACTCAGCTACACTCACTCTCCCCAGGTCCACCGCTGCCTCCTCACCGCTGCCCGAGGTTTTGGTGAAATGCCTACCGAGCTCGTTACCGCTTCAGCCAATCACTGGGCTGAGCAGTTTGTGTTCCCAAGGTGCTCAGTAATTGGCTGCAATTGCAATGTCACCGCTGCAGCCTGTCAACAAAGACCAAAGCTGCCGTAATAGTTTTGATTCGTTTCTTGCCCCCTCGCGGTGGTCTAAACTTATTTACCCTGACACCAGGGCAAGTCATCTCCGTCCTCCCTAAAATGCCGCCCGTGCTCCGCTGCTCTACACATACGCCACATGCACAGTAAGGCAGGGAGTATCTGCCCACACCACTCCATTAAAGGGTTAAACAAGTCTTATTTTCAGACCTTCAGCGTTAACCTGGCCGACGTTCTCCAGCAGCTCAGACACAGAAAGCTGCTTCTTCTTCTTAGGGTTCAGCCTCCAGTACATCACCAGGGCGGCCTTTCTGACGGCCCTCTCCAGATCCGTCTCCGTGGAGAGTTTATTCACCTCGCTCTCATTCTCATTCGTGATTCCTGGAAAATATAATTGTGGGGGGACAGTGGAATATTGTTGTAGTGGTCCGTGTCCTACAGAGAGTAAGAAATGTCCTGCTTCTGACACCGTATTTCACTTGGCGAGAAGGAACAAGAGCTGGCAGAAATGGAGAATTAAATTGCTCCCCACAAATCTGTCAGCAGACAAAATATATATATTTTTTAATTTTTAATTTTTCTTTTCACAAGGTCCGTATGAGCTTAGTTTGTAGCAGCCGCTCACCTCTTCTGTCTGCTAAACATCTCCGCAGAAGCTTCACCGCATCCCTTCGCCCTTGCTTGGCGGCCTGGATAAGCCAGTCCACTGCGGCACAACTGTTCACTTCTTCGTCCTGCTCTTCAGCAAGCTTCAAGTAGTATTTTCCTAGCTGTAATAAAGTGAAAAATAAATTATCTAGCAATTATAAAAGGATAACTTCAGGTGCGAATGCTATGCATTTAAAAAAAAAATGTTTACACCATCATGACAAAAAAAATAAAAAAATGCGTTTTCAATGGGGAGAGGACTCTCTAGGAACTAAGGATCAGGAATAACAAAACTTAACATGTCCCCCCAATCTGATGTCAGGTGTGAAGAGTAGGAACATAGTAATTTTAGGCTAACCATGCTAAATCTGTTCTGATCACGTGGACACCTAAACATGAGGCACATATATGATATCCAACAAATAGATAATGTATATAGTCACAAAATGGAGAAACACACACACACACACACAAATCACTTTTGTACTGGATGTAAAACCACCATAATAGGGGGCCCCGTTAAATGCTTGGTATGGAGCTGGTCGCCACTATACAGGTTTAGGACAACATTTATAAGACCACAGGTTTTAGAATTTCAAGGACGACGCACCTTGTATTAATGGGATGGTTATAGTAAAGGTCATCATGAGGGACATGAAATGTGACTTGTGTGACTTACGACATACGAGAAGGACTGAAGGAACCTGAGATGGTCACAGACGTGCCGTGGCATTAACAAGCCGTGCTGGTAAGAGTCACCAGGGGACAAGTAGTACATGTAAGATGGGTCTGAACATTGGGTCAGAAACATTATAAAGGTTAATAATATCGCCATAAATTGGTTTATAGGAATGACTTTCAGCAATAAATTTGTGTAGATTCTGTTGCGAAAGCAGATTCCACCCTTTATGTGAAGGACATACTGGAAGTATGTAAAGCTAGTCCTAGCCAAAAGTTGAGACTGACAATTTTTTTTTTTCACAACAAAGTAATTCCTTGGCATTAAAAATAACTAAATCCCACTGACTTTCACCAGACACAAAATATTGCCGTACTCCATTTCAGTGATGATCTTGTTCGCTCGGGAGAAAGTGTTATCGAGGACAAGGCAGCTGAAATGATTTACTCAGCCTCACAATGATGAGAGAATAAGTATAAACTTCTGCCACTTTCTAATACACACTGTAGTATTATCAAGGCACATAGGGGGAATAAAAAAATGCAGAGGTTGCCCAAACCATGAAGCTGGCTGTGCCCAATGCATTATTGTTATGTGGAATGTAACCGGCTCATGAAAAATCACCAGAGTATCACGGAGTAACGTAACACACCCTAGTCATAATAAATTGTTCACAACCATAAAAAAAAAAAAAAAAGTAATACAACCTACATAGAAGGTGGCGGCTCTGTGATGAGGTTTGGGCCTTGTGCACATGCGATTATAGGGCCAATCCGGAGTCAGTGTCGGATGCCATATATATGGAGCTCGTCTCCCAAGAGGAAAGCTCTGTACATGTGGCCCATGGAAAATCATCATACTGGCCCCAGAAACAATTACTACTACGATGTGGTGTAATGCAGCATCCTGAAGGCCTGACTCTTTGATAAAACGTTAATTGCTTACTTTTTACACTGATCTTCAGGAATTAGAGGAAACAATAAGAACATGATCTCCATCCCGTGTGTGGGGGTTTTCAGGTCAGGCGCCATATACACAGTGTATGACTATCAGACAGAGCCGTGTTTATGCAGTGAATCGCTCGGGGCGGCACGGAATAATCTGGCTCCAGTTATTACAGTCCCACAGGCTATTGTTGTTACCTCGCTCTGGGCTTTTGCCTCCCCAGCTTTGGCTTTTTCCAGCAGTTCCTGAAAAGTCACTTCATGATCCTCGTTCATGGTTTCTGCAACAGGAAAAAAAACCCCTAAACTATTATATTTGCATTTCATTAGTTTTTGTTTGCTTTCAAATTAAAAAAAAAATGAAAACTTCAGTAACCAGTGCGTCGTGCTGCAGAGAGAAAGAATCCACCGAGTCCCCACATATTAGCCCCCAGGTCCGGCAGGACGTTCATGGATTTTGGTTACGGTGGTAGATTCCCCACACGGTTGTGAAAAGGAACCTTCATGTATAGTAATAATGGAAATGTACAGGAGCGTTGGGCACGGTATGGTATCATGGCGTCAATGTATGACACTAGCATGTGTATGGACACTGTCACACAAAATGGGCTTCCACCATTGTCAGAGTGCTAGGCAGTGGCTTAGAAGAACCCATGGCTGCTGTTTTTTGGCACAAAGTTAGAGAGGACTGGGTATTTATAAAGCTGGAAATTTGCATCACCCGGCCTTTCCTAACGATGATAATGACATTATATTTTTTTTTAATCAAATATACAAAGGAAATTTGTCATCTTTATCTTTAGGCCATGTGCCCACGCTGCGGATTCCGCAGCGGATTTGATAAATCCGCAGTGAAAAACCGCTGCGGTTTTTACTGCGGATTTTTTGCGGTCTTGCAGCTCATGGTAACACAAAAACCATAGATAAAATAGTAAAAACACAAGACTCCAAAGTGTGGAAGAATAATGGCCGTGGTGTTTATTTACGGTAACTGAAAAGTCCATTAAAACATTTAATAAATGAATAAACGATAAACTAATCGTAATACTAAACCAATCCACCCAGAAAACAGGGCGATTTTCCCCTCAAATAATACAACACAACAAAGGACATAAACATTCAAAAGGGGGAGGGAGGGATCTTCGTTCTTCTGACAGGATGATGAGATAACTGGCAGCACCTCAGATTTTTATACCTTTTCTCTTCCCGCTCTTTTTCAAAGCAGCCAATCAAAAACATGAAAAAGAGCGCCAAAAACCACCAGCTAAAACTGGAAATGACCTGCTCATGGACCAAAACATAACAGAAACCCAATACCCATATAAAAGCTAGGGTCTGTGTTACCATGAGCCCCCCCCCCTTACATCTGTGCTTCCCATAGACATGAGATTTACCATCTAAATGTGTATGGGGGCTCAAGACTCTCCCCCAACAGACGATGTTGGGGAGGTGCGGGGAAAAAGGCCAATCCTTTTGTTCTCTGAGAGAAACTGCTGCCAAAAAATAGGTGATATCTTTATATATCAAGTGGGGTTCACCAGAGCGACCACTACTGGTGGCCAGAACTGGACATTTTACCACCTTAGAAAGGAGTGGTGTTATGACCCCAATGGCGAGGGTCTCAGAGGAACGTGGAAGTCTGCAGAATACAAAAATCCAGCTCATAGGGCAGTGGTAACTGGTTTGACCATATATCTACTCCTAACGCCAACACTAGAAGTAGCCGGGGATCATTCCTACGTTGATTCTAGATGACACGCGCCAGCCGGAGAATCTAGCTACCCCTAGTAGAGGAAAACAAAGACCTTTCTTGCCTCCAGAGAAGGGGACCCCAAAGCTGGATAGAAGCCCCCCACAAATAATGACGGTGAGGTAAGAGGAAATGACAAACACAGAAATGAACCAGGTTTAGCACAGAGAGGCCCGCTTACTGATAGCAGAATAAAGAAAGGTAACTTATATGGTCAACAAAAACCCTATCAAAATCCACACTGGAAATTCAAGAACCCCCGAACCGTCTAACGGTCCGGGGGGAGAACACCAGCTCCCTAGAGCTTCCAGCAAAGGTCAGGATATAGATTTGGAACAAGCTGGACAAAAATACAAAACCAAAACAAATAGCAAAAAGCAAAAGGCAGACTTAGCTGATATAACTGGAACCAGGATCAGTAGACAAGAGCACAGCAGACTAGCTCTGATAACTACGTTGCCAGGCATTGAACTGAAGGTCCAGGGAGCTTAAATAGCAACACCCCTAACTAACGACCCAGGTGCGGATAAAAGGAATGACAGAAAAACCAGAGTCAAAAAACTAGTAACCACTAGAGGGAGCAAAAAGCAAATTCACAACAGTACCCCCCCCTTAGTGAGGGGTCACCGAACCCTCACCACGACCACCAGGGCGATCAGGATGAGCGGCATGAAAGGCACGAACCAAATCGGCCGCATGAACATCAGAGGCGACCACCCAGGAATTATCCTCCTGACCATAGCCCTTCCACTTGACCAGGTACTGAAGCCTCCGCCTGGAGAGGCGAGAATCCAAGATCTTCTCCACCACGTACTCCAACTCGCCCTCCACCAACACCGGAGCAGGAGGCTCAGCAGAAGGAACTACAGGCACAATGTACCGCCGCAACAAGGACCTATGAAATACATTGTGAATAGCAAACGACACAGGAAGATCCAGACGAAAAGATACAGGATTAAGGATTTCCAATATCTTGTAAGGCCCAATAAAACGAGGTTTAAATTTGGGAGAGGAGACCTTCATAGGAACAAAGCGGGAAGAAAGCCACACCAAATCCCCAACGCGTAGTCGGGGACCCACACCGCGGCGGCGGTTGGCAAAGCGCTGAGCCTTCTCCTGTGACAACTTCAAGTTGTCCACCACATGATTCCAGATCTGCTGCAACCTATCCACCACAGAATCCACCCCAGGACAGTCAGAAGGCTCCACATGACCCGAAGAAAAGCGAGGATGGAAACCAGAGTTGCAGAAAAAAGGCGAAACCAAGGTGGCGGAACTAGCCCGATTATTAAGGGCAAACTCAGCCAACGGCAAGAATGTCACCCAATCGTCCTGATCAGCAGAGACAAAACACCTCAAATAAGCCTCCAAAGTCTGATTGGTTCGCTCCGTCTGTCCATTAGTCTGAGGATGGAAAGCAGACGAAAACGACAAATCAATGCCCATCCTACTACAAAAGGATCGCCAGAACCTGGAAACGAACTGGGATCCTCTGTCTGACACAATATTCTCAGGGATGCCGTGCAAACGAACCACGTTCTGGAAAAACACAGGAACCAGATCGGAAGATGAAGGCAGCTTAGGCAAAGGAACCAAATGGACCATCTTGGAGAAACGATCACATATCACCCAGATAACGGACATGCCCTGAGATAGCGGAAGATCAGAAATGAAATCCATGGAGATATGTGTCCAAGGTCTCTTCGGGACAGGCAAAGGCAAGAGCAAACCGCTGGCACGAGAACAGCAAGGCTTAGCTCGAGCACAAGTCCCACAGGACTGCACAAATGACCGCACATCCCTTGACAAGGAAGGCCACCAAAAGGACCTGGCCACCAGATCTCTGGTGCCAAAAATTCCCGGGTGACCTGCCAACACCGAGGAATGAACCTCGGAAATGACTCTGCTGGTCCACTTATCCGGGACAAACAGTCTGTCAGGTGGACAAGACTCAGGCCTATCAGCCTGAAATCTCTGCAACACACGTCGCAGATCCGGAGAAATAGCTGACAAGATAATACCATCCTTAAGAATACCAACAGGATCAGCGACTCCAGGAGCATCAGGCACAAAGCTCCTAGAAAGAGCATCGGCCTTCACATTCTTTGAACCTGGTAAATACGAGACAACAAAATCAAAGCGGGAGAAAAACAATGACCAGCGGGCCTGTCTCGGATTAAAGCGTTTAGCAGACTCGAGATACATCAGATTTTTGTGATCAGTCAAGACCACCACACGATGCTTAGCACCCTCGAGCCAATGACGCCACTCCTCAAATGCCCATTTCATGGCCAACAACTCCCGATTGCCCACATCATAATTTCGCTCGGCAGGCGAAAACTTCCTAGAGAAAAAGGCACAAGGTTTCATAACAGAGCAACCAGGGCCTCTCTGCGACAAAACGGCCCCTGCCCCAATCTCCGAAGCATCCACCTCAACCTGAAAGGGAAGTGAGACGTCAGGCTGGCACAAAACAGGCGCCGAAGTAAACCGGCGTTTCAACTCCTGGAAAGCCTCCACGGCAGCAGGAGCCCAGTTAGCTACATCGGAGCCCTTCTTGGTCATATCCGTCAAGGGTTTCACAATGCTAGAAAAATTAGCGATAAAACGACGGTAGAAGTTAGCGAAGCCCAAGAACTTCTGAAGACTCTTAACTGACGAGGGCTGAGTCCAATCAAGAATAGCTCGGACCTTGACTGGGTCCATCTCCACAGCAGAAGGGGAAAAAATGAACCCCAAAAAGGGAACCTTCTGTACACCAAAGAGACACTTTGAGCCCTTGACAAACAAAGAATTTTCACGCAAAATTTTAAAGACCAACCTGACCTGCTCCACATGCGAATCCCAATTATCAGAAAAAACCAAAATATCATCCAGATAAACAATCAAAAATTTATCCAGATACTTCCGGAAAATGTCATGCATAAAGGACTGAAAAACTGAAGGCGCATTGGAGAGCCCAAACGGCATCACCAAGTACTCAAAATGACCTTCGGGCGTATTGAATGCGGTTTTCCATTCATCACCTTGCTTAATGCGCACAAGGTTGTACGCACCACGAAGGTCTATCTTGGTGAACCACTTGGCACCCTTAATCCGGGCAAACAAGTCAGACAACAGCGGTAAAGGATACTGAAATTTGACAGTGATCTTATTTAAAAGCCGATAATCAATACAAGGTCTCAAAGATCCGTCCTTTTTTGCCACAAAAAAGAATCCCGCACCAAGAGGGGAAGAAGACGGACGAATATGTCCTTTCTCCAGAGACTCCTTGATATATGAACGCATAGCGGTATGTTCAGGTACCGACAGATTAAACAGTCTTCCCTTAGGAAATTTACTGCCTGGGATCAAATCTATAGCACAGTCACAGTCCCTATGAGGAGGCAGTGCACTGGACTCAGACTCACTGAAGACATCCTGATAATCAGACAAATACTCCGGAACTTCCGAAGGCGTAGAAGAAGCAATAGACACAGGCAGGGAATCCCCATGAATACCACGACAGCCCCAACTTGAGACTGACATAGCCTTCCAGTCCAGGACTGGATTATGGGTCTGTAACCATGGCAGCCCTAAAACAACCAAATCATGCATTTTATGTAAAACCAGGAAACGTATCACCTCGCGGTGTTCAGGAATCATGCACATGGTAACCTGTGTCCAATACTGCGGTTTATTTGCTGCCAATGGTGTAGCATCAATACCCCTAAGAGGAATAGGATTTTCTAATGGTTCAAGAGTAAAACCGCAGCGCTTAGCAAATGAGAGATCCATGAGACTCAGGGCAGCACCTGAATCTACAAACGCCATGACAGGATAAGATGACAGTGAGCAAATCAAAGTTACAGACAGAATAAATTTAGGTTGCAAATTACCAACGGTGACAGGACTAACAACCTTAGCTATACGTTTAGAGCATGCTGAGATAACATGTGTAGAATCACCACAGTAGTAGCACAAGTCATTCCGGCGTCTATGAATTTTCCGCTCATTTCTAGTCAGGATTCTATCACATTGCATTAAATCAGGTGTCTGTTCAGACAACACCATGAGGGAATTTGCGGTTTTTCTATCACATTGCACCGAATTAGGTGTCTGTTCAGACAACACCATGAGGGAATTTGCGGTTTTGCGCTCCCGCAACCGCCGGTCAATTTGAATAGCCAGTGCCATAGTATCATTCAGACCTGTGGGAATGGGAAAACCCACCATAACATTCTTAATGGCTTCAGAAAGGCCATTTCTAAAATTAGCGGCCAGTGCACACTCGTTCCAATGTGTCAGCACGGACCATTTCCGAAATTTTTGGCAATACACTTCAGCCTCGTCCTGCCCCTGAGACATAGCCAGCAAGGCCTTTTCTGCCTGAATCTCAAGATTGGGTTCCTCATAAAGTAAACCGAGCGCCAGAAAAAACGCATCAAGATCAGCCAATGCCGGGTCTCCTGGCGCCAGCGAAAAAGCCCAATCCTGAGGGTCGCCCCGTAAGAACGAAATAACAATTTTTACTTGCTGAGCAGAATCTCCAGATGAACAGGGTCTCAGGGACAAAAACAATTTACAATTATTCACGAAATTCCTAAACTTAAACCTGTCTCCGGAAAACAGTTCAGGAATCGGTATTTTAGGTTCTGACCTAGGATTTCTGATAACATAGTCTTGTATGCCCTGCACACGAGTAGCCAGCTGGTCCACACTTGTAATCAAGGTCTGGACATTCATGTCTGCAGCAAGCATAGCCACTCTGAGGTAAAGGGGAAGAAGAAAAAAAAAAAAACTCAGAATCTTCTTTCTTATAATCCCTCTTCTGCAATGCATTAAACATTTAATACTGGCCTGGCAAACTGTTATGACCCCAATGGCGAGGGTCTCAGAGGAACGTGGAAGTCTGCAGAATACAAAAATCCAGCTCATAGGGCAGTGGTAACTGGGTTGACCATATATCTACTCCTAACGCCAACACTAGAAGTAGCCGGGGATCATTCCTACGTTGGTTCTAGATGACACGCGCCAGCCGGAGAATCTAGCTACCCCTAGTAGAGGAAAACAAAGACCTTTCTTGCCTCCAGAGAAGGGGACCCCAAAGCTGGATAGAAGCCCCCCACAAATAATGACGGTGAGGTAAGAGGAAATGACAAACACAGAAATGAACCAGGTTTAGCACAGAGAGGCCCGCTTACTGATAGCAGAATAAAGAAAGGTAACTTATATGGTCAACAAAAACCCTATCAAAATCCACACTGGAAATTCAAGAACCCCCGAACCGTCTAACGGTCCGGGGGGAGAACACCAGCTCCCTAGAGCTTCCAGCAAAGGTCAGGATATAGATTTGGAACAAGCTGGACAAAAATACAAAACCAAAACAAATAGCAAAAAGCAAAAGGCAGACTTAGCTGATATAACTGGAACCAGGATCAGTAGACAAGAGCACAGCAGACTAGCTCTGATAACTACGTTGCCAGGCATTGAACTGAAGGTCCAGGGAGCTTAAATAGCAACACCCCTAACTAACGACCCAGGTGCGGATAAAAGGAATGACAGAAAAACCAGAGTCAAAAAACTAGTAACCACTAGAGGGAGCAAAAAGCAAATTCACAACAGTGTGGCAGTGCGCTCGCTCGGCCGCCGCTTCATTCATATTTACTCCATAAGGGGCTGCACACTCCTTTCTCCGGCAGCCCCACGGGGAATGAATGGAGAAGCGGTCGAGTGTGTGCACTGCCACTCCATATGGAAGAGCACAGTTGGGAGACCCAAAATAATGGATGCAACTGATCAAAAAGTTAAAAGCTTGCTCCAACCAGGAATACTCCTTTGATTTGGTATCGGACAAACAAGCAAGAAATCCAATTGAAAAAAAAAAACAAAAAAACACAACACACCTTTACATGTTGGTGTATGAAAAAATGGGGCACAGGGACGTATAATAAGGCCGAGACAATATCTAGTTGGATATTTATTGTATTTTATCATTTTAGCATATTGTCAGTTTATTTTAATACCACTTTTGGTGGGTGCATAAAAAAAATAATTTGGGCCTGCCTCTTTATAACCTCATTTATTACCAACAGTCAAGACAGAATTGATTGACACCAGAGAAGTGACCATCATTTACTGGGGCTGACTGAAGCAGTTATTGACCTCCGATTGCCAAATACATGCCGACCAGTGGTCGTTTACAGTCCTGCTTAGTTGGGCTAACGAATTTGCTGTGCACATAGAACAAAATGAACATTAAGGCTGGGGTCACACTTGGCGTAAGACAATACGCCACGTATTATACGTCCGTACTACGGCCGTAATAAGGAGAAATGTTCCCAAAATATTGATCCGTAGGCAGGATGTTTCAGCGTATTTTGCGCATGGCATCCTCCGTATGTAATCCGTATGGCATCCGTACTGCGAGATTTTCGCGCAGGCTTGCAAAACCGACATCTAATGGATTTATGTGCTCAAATGTTAGGGAAAACATATATACAGTACATATATATATATATATATATATATATATATATATATATATATATATATATATATATATATATTCTGTATTTAGATTTCATTCAGCGCGATATCTGTGAAAAGCCGGTAATTCAATTGCCGGCTTTTCATTTCTCCTGCACAAACCCGACAGGATATGAGACATATTTTACATACAGTAAACCATCTCATATCCCCTTTTTTTTGCATATTCCACATTACTAATGTTAGTAGTGTGTATGTGCAAAATTTCAGCGCTGTAGCTGCTGAAATAAAGGGTTAAATGGCAGAAAAAATTGGCGTGGGCTCCCGCGCAATTTTCTCCGCCAGAGTGGTAAAGCCAGTGACTGAGGTCAGATATTAATAGCCTAGAGAGGGTCCATGGTTATTGGCCCCCCCCTGGCTACAAACATCTGCCCCCAGCCACCCCAGAAAAGGCACATCTGGAAGATGCGCCTATTCTGGCACTTGGCCACTCTTCCCACTCCCGTGTAGCGGTGGGATATGGGGTAATGAAGGGTTAATGCCACCTTGCTATTGTAAGGTGACATTAAGCCAGATTAATAATGGAGAGGCGTCAATTATGACACCTATCCATTATTAATCCAATTGTTTGAAAGGGTTAAAAAACACACACACACACACACACACACACACACACACACACACACACACGATTTAAAAGTATTTTAATGAAATAAACACAGCGGTTGTTGTAATAATTTATTGTTCTCTCAATCCATTTGCAGACCTTCGCTTGGCAAAATAATAAACGCACAAGATACATACCTTCTGATGTCAGATCACGTCCAACGAGGTAATCCTTCTGAAGGGGTTAACTAATATTACAGGCACGAGCTGCGATAAACCACTCGCTCGTGCCTGTAATCCCCCGGGTGCTGAAAGGAAAGCAGGATCTGTACTTACATTGAGTCGCGGTGAGGCACCCCTGCTGGATGTTCTCATGAACTGCAGCCTGGGAACTTTTTCCCACGCTCCAGGTCATATGAGGACATCCACCAGGGGTGCCTCACCGCGACTGAAGGAAATGTAGGTCAATGACCTACATTTCATTCATTCGCCGGGGAATTACAGGCACAAGCGAGTGCATTAGCAGGGCTCGTGCCTGTAAAATTATTAACCCCTTCAGATGGATTACATCGTGGGAAGTGATCTGACATCAGAAGGTATGTATCTTGTGCGTTTATTATTTTGCCAAGCGAGGGCCTGCAAATGGATTGAGAGAGCAATAAATTATTAAAACAACCGCTGTGTTTATTGCATTAAACTACTTTTAAATCATGTGTGTGTGTTTTTTAACCCTTTCAAACAACTGGATTAATAATGGATAGGTGTCATAATTGACGCCTCTCCATTATTAATCTGGCTTAATGTCACCTTACAATAGCAAGGTGGCATTAACCCTTCATTACCCCATATCCCACCACTACAGGGAGTGGGAAGAGAGTGGCCAAGTGCCAGAACAGGCGCATCTTCCAGATGTGCCTTTTCTGGGGTGGCTGGGGGCAGATGTTTGTAGCCGGGGGGGGGCCCAATAACCATGGACCCTCTCCTAGCTATTAATATCTGCCGTCAGTCACTGGCTTTACCACTCTGGCGGAGAAAATTGCGCGGGAGCCCACGCCAATTTTTTCCGCCATTTAACCCTTTATTTCAGCAGCTACAGCGCCCACATTTTGCACATGCACACTACTAACATTAGTAGTGTGGAATATGCAAAAAAAAAGGGGATATGAGATGGTTTACTGTATGTAAACCATGTCTCATATCCTGTCGGGTTTGTGCAGGAGAAATGAAAAGCCGGCAATTGAATTACCGACTTTTCACTAACACCGCTGCGAATTTCTCGCAAGTCACACTGCAGGTCCGTGTGGAATCCGTATTTTTCTCGCCCCCATAGACTTTCATTGGCGATTTTTTTGCGCAATACGCTGACAAACGCAGCATGGTGCAATTTTGTACGGCCGTAGAAAGCCGTATAATACTGAACCGTAATATACGGCTAATAGGAGCAGCCCCATTGGGAATAATTGGGCCGTATGTTAAGCGAGTTTTACGGACGTAGTTTCTGCACTCTTACGTCCGTAAAACTCGCATGTGTGACCCCGGCCTCAGGGGAATCTGACATTATGTTTTTGCTATATAATCTGAGAGCAGCGTGATATAGGGGCAGAGAACCTGATTCCAACAATGTGTCACTTACTATTGTTGTTAATTTAATAATCTCCTGCTGATAAAATGCTGATTATATCACTACATGACTAGGTGTCCCGTGCCTCCGAATCCAATCCCGCCCCCCCTCCACCCACTGATAGTATATTGACAGAATCCTGCCAATCAGTAGTGTGGGTGGGGTTATACTGGGATCAGCATTCAAAGCTCTGCTGCAGCAGAGAAAATAGTGATAGTATCAAAATGAGAGCAAGCAGCCCAGTAATCGCTGGAATTAGTTCTCAGCCCCTACATGATGCTGCTCTCAGATTACACAACAAAAGCCTGCTGAAGGATTCTCTTTTTACTGCCCCATAGAACATCATGTTAGCAGGAAAAACAGGAAATCTCCCTTTTTAACTCCTGACCCAGCTGCTCCACTTCTCCCTCATGCCAGGGACTTTTGCAGTGATGACTCATACAGTAAAAATTGACCTCCTGTTTCTACATAGAGCTTAGAAGGATTCACCTAGCCAGTTATTAACCAACTGGAGTCATAGACCTAATGGAAAAGAGAAAAATTAGCTGGTAGAAAGGAAAAATGAGCAATTGTAGTGCTGTATAATATGATGATTGCAACTTTTTATGGGAGGAGGAGGAGGGCTTCCTTAAGGACCTGGACTTGGGAGAATCATACTGATTATTCAGACTAAACAAGATAAGACCTGGCTTCCTCCAGACTGACAACAGGGAGGAAGAGGAGCCTGCGGTGTAAACACTTCTTGAGTCACCTCTCTGGATGCAGAACATTCTTATCAGGACAGCTGTTCTATTCTTGTGAGAACTCTGCCCCCGGCATCTCCTCATATCTATTCCCTCCTCAGGCACCTATACAATTAAACACTTCGTATATGCATGTCAAAATTTGTAGTTATTTGGTTTGTAAAAATTAATAAAAAAAAAAGGATAAAGAAACACCACCACATACAGCCACAACCCACAGAGAGGTCTTCCTTCCTACTCTCTCCCCTCCATTCTCAATCTATTTTACATTGGCAGCTGTAGCTTGACACCACGGCGATCAGGCGATCCCTCTTCTCGTCCTGAGTAACAGGTTTATCAGAGAAACTGGGAGAGGGGAAGTGGTTCATAAGTGGAGAAAGAAGCCGCTTTCTTGGAAATATATCCCAAGATTCTTAGTTTTGCTTGCACTACGGATTTATGTGACATTTGATGGAACCACAGTGACAATTCATTAGGAAACCACAATTCGGCAGGGCTTCCTAGAAGTCAGGTTTGAGGTCGCACCCTCACACTCTTCCGGCTGGACAGTACAGACTTATTGGTAAAAGGAATTTTAAGAATGCAGAAGGAAAATATAAAAAGTCCAGCACGTGACACGCTTGTTATAGAGAATTAGTCGCTCCTTCTAACATGGCTGCTTTACTAAACATTCATAATTATTAGTGATGAGCGCAAGTGCTCGTTACTCATGGTTGCACCAAGTTTCTCGGGTGGCTGAGGGACATGTTTCCGTCTCCATGTTTTGCGGCTGTTAGCCAGCCATAACACGCGGGGTTTGTCAGACAATCTCTAACAGAGCGAAACATGAGGCCGCGGGGACGCGAATATCTCACTCGAGCACCCACGATACCGTTTCTATTGTCAAAGGGGTAACCAAGTAAGTCCCAATACAGCACGACACCGGCAACTCCGATCGGATGGTGGGAAACCATCCCCAACTGATAAACCCTCAGATTAAACTGGATTTTTTTTTTTACATTTTTGAAGAATATAAGAAAGTTAGAAACCTTGCAATTTTCACACCTGCCAAGAACTGCGGCTTTTTAGAATTACAACTCTGTTCTTCACAGAAGACTTTTCATAAGTCTCATTATCATCACAGACATAGACACATAGTTGATAACACAGAATCCACCATTCACAATAGGTGAGGTCACAGCTCACCTCCTCCTCCCTTCATAAGTGACCTTTGCACACGCTCATTAGATGCTCCAATACAATAAAAAAAAAAAAAAAAATATAGGGTCCGAGTCAGTCTATTGCTGCTAATGTACATGTACAATTTGTGTTTCCTGAAAGTACCGGAAGAAGGAGTCTAGAATAGCCCCAGTAGCCAGTGTGAAAGTAGCAAGCTGTCTAATAGTTTATTTTTTATTTAAATACAGATCGTGATCTGAAAAAAATAAATAAAAAAAATGTAATATTATATAACATATTAATTTCCCTTTAAATCAGTGACTCTGTACGCCATTATATTGAGCACAAATGTGCTGTCACTCAGACTCTTCCACATAAAAGTTTATGGGGAAAGAAGAGCTTCTATACTGGAGGAAGACGAGACGCAGTTAGAACTTAAATGCAAAAATAGCACTTGGGGTCTGTTTTTGGTGGCTTCTAGTAGATAGTTTGTCCTACGTAATGTGCACATAATAAAAAAAAAAGCCATAAAGTGGCCCAGGAATCCACATATGCTTCCCCTGGATGCCGTCATCAGTACCAGAAAGCCGCTGTATAAACACTGCTAAGTCTTAGAAAAGCCCAAACAAGTCCAGGCTTACGTATGAGAACGAGGGTAGGAGGTGAGGGCTCGGCACCGAGGCGCGTCCTGCAGGAACTGTTTATATTCCTTAATGCCATATATCAGTGCGTCAGCCGCCAAGTATCTGCTCCTCACCATCGGACGCTCCAACACGTACACAAACATTTATTCCAATAGTTACCGAAAAGTCAGGAGTAACTCCTAAAACTGAAGGCATCTCTGCACTAACACACGAGGCCTCAGAGATTTAATGCAGTCCCATGTAAAACGATCATGGTGCCCCTTCAGTTTTGTGTTGCATCATCCAGAGGACTGCATACACCAGCAATAATTTTGGAGGATATCAACAGTAAGGACGGCGCAGCCCCTGAACAATATAGGGGACATTGATGGCCCATCATCAAATAGGTGGTGCCAGAACCTACCCATAGGATAGGCGATAACTTGTGGCTCGCTGAGAATCTCAGTGCCATGTGGCACAGTTCTTAGCTTTCCCCAATAGTCCCATAGACAATGAATGGAGCAGTGGTGACAATCAAAGCGCTCCACAGCCCCTTTCTTGGGATCAGTGGGGATCCAAGTGGTGGGAACATGAAGATGACTATCCAACCAAAAAAATACAACTATCAATTATTACTATTGCAAAGAACTAGATGCAATGGAAAAATAAAAAATATGTTCTAAATACACAGTATATGTGAATACAGCACCTGGCACAGCGGCAAATACCATGGGGGAGCCGGGGCTTGAGGGACCTGCTCTTGGGTTGTCCTCGTTGTTGTCTGGAGGTGCGGCAGCGTTGAGCTGGGATCTTCCCAGTAGGTGCGGAGCAGTCGCCGTCGTCGTTGCGTCCGAGTCCATGGCTCCTGCTGGAAATAAATCAGTCGTTCACAGCCTCTGCTAAATCCAGAGAAGATTTCACAAACAAAAGCCAAATTCCGGGCAGTCAGAAACTATTCCAAAAATGGTGTGCGGCTGATAACCCGGGCGGACACATACTAGAACTCTCTCCCCGGAGCGGGGAGCCAGCGCTGCTTTCTGTACAGATCATCGCCCTGATCCAGCGGTAAATCAGCCAGAGCCGCAATACAGAAACATCACTCTATGAATTAAGGGACACTTGTGGCTCGCTTGACCACTGGATGCGCAAGACACATCGTTTGATGATGGTCACCTGTTATCAATCCCTACAATTAGAAGTGTGGTATAGTTCTTCAGATTGGCTATATGTGCAGGGCACTGCAGTAGCTTAGGTATCCATGGTTAGGACCCTCTTATAGTGACAGTTCGCTCTTAGTGGTCATAACCATATGCCCTGTACTTGGGGTAAGCAACATAGCGAATCTGAAGAACTATACTACATTGCTAATTGGAGTTATTTGCTAATATTATTATTAGACTTACTATAAATTGGGATAGGATCTGGGAGATGGGAACACCCCTATAATACTAGATGGAAATGACAACGCCGCGCTAGACACACAGTAAGTGCCCGGCCTTACAGGGCGCCCTCTCACAATGACAACGCCGTCCATATACTTTCTCTGTACAGCGCTGCAATATATGACGGTGGTATACACGTTATGTGTACCATGCCTTGGTCCGGTGAATTCTCCTGGCATGAGGCTGGGGCTTTTGTTTACATGTCACAAGCAAAGACGACCACTGAAGGCCGGCCGCCCACTACATTACACTCCCCAAATAATTCCCATTAAGATACCAGAAGAACAGAGGGTGAAGAGGCGGCCGGATCCTACAAGGCTCGGTACTCGCCGCACATCTGCATGGAGTAAACACACGGAGAAGGGCGGGTCCCTGAGATTGTGCAAAACCCAAGCCGACAATCGATCCATTCATTAAATCATGTGGAAAAAAATAAATATTTTCTGCCTTCACACAAATTTTCAACCTCAGGGCCAAAAAGAGAGGAGCGTCACACACTGATATTGTGCCTCGACTTACCCAACTCTGCTGCACTGGAAACCCTGGGATCAAGAGATGCATTAACAATGATGGAGATGTAGCAGAGGCGAGTCTGACATTAAAAAAAATAAAAATCACATAGTAGCGTCCTGAGCGCACAATCCACACTACAAGCAGATTAAATGACAATCTGAACTCTGCTACATCTGCAACTCTCAGGCAGGATGGCTTGCTGGGTATTTTTTGTTTTGTTTTTACAGCATGATCAGACATGGCCACATTGTGGAATTTATTTATTTTTTTTTTTTTAAAGAGGATTTCTGCCTGTCCAATGCAATCCTTGGCAAAAAAAAAAAAAAAGCAGAAGAGAAAGTCTTAACCCTTAGCATCCAGGCAACTTTGCCCCATGTCATTAAACTTTATGAAGCAATTATGTGAATGATATAATGCATGTGATCACTGCAGGGAATGTCAGCAAAGCGGGGCTGGAGTGGAATATTAAAGGGGAAAATATATATATATAAATATAACAAATGGCATTATTCTCAGCCTCGCCGATTCAAGTGGAGAGTCTCCCGTCACTGCTGGTTATTGTCGGCAGCGCTGAGGCCACAGTGGCAGCGCTGCAGCCAATCTGTTAGCTCCGCGGCTCAGAAGCAGAGCCATGTAGCTCAGTTATTAGCCGTCATGTCGTCAGCACTGCATAGAATAGAGGAGATGGAGACTCAGTGCTGGACCTGGGGAGAGTGGGCAAGACCCGGTCCCCTTTTAAAAGAAAAAAAGATCAGTGGATTTGTTTTGCACAAACAACAAGAATCAGAGCCTGGATGGGATTGCAGACATTTTTTTTTTCTCTGAAAAGCTGCAAGAAGACATAGTTCGAAGAGCAGGCAGGGAAAAGTGGCCAGAGATGAGACTAGTCCCTGCACACTGTAGGTGATTGATGGGTCACCTGTCAATCACATGAAGGCGGGGGAGGAGAATCTGGCCGGAGGCAGCGCTGAACTGATCATTAATGATGTCTCTAACTAGGGAGGTGGTGAAGGCGACATTACACAGGGCATGGCCACAATGGAAGTTCTCCAGAGTCCACAACTATCACAGGGCTTGTGCTGGATTTTCACATGGGCCAAGAAGACCCTTTGTGCCCCCTGGTCCTGGGTGTGATCACAATCCCAGCAGATCACACCTGCCTCCTCATACACTGCCACCACCCTGATCCTAGATGATTGCAGGATTAGGCAGAGATGCTACTCAGGAGCCTGGGGAAGCTGGGTGCCATGTCACAGCTGTAGAGACCACAAGATGTCTGCAATAATAACTGAATATGACCAGAACAACTCATCAGAATGTAGCACAGAGGGTGGAAGGGTCTTTAAATCCCAGGTCCCCTCCCCAAACCAAGAAATGCACTGGGTTTAGGAGTCTAACTCCAAGCAGGGGCACACACCCAACAGCAACCCTCCAACAGTACACTCAGCCATAGCCCAGCACTGCCCAGCAGGCCTGGGGGGCTCACACACAACAGCAGCACCCAGCCATAACCCAGCAGGCCTGGGGGGCACGCACACACACACACACACACACACACACACACACACACACACACACACACACACACACACACACACACCAGCACCACCCAGCCATAGCCCAGCAGGCCTGGGGGGCGCACGCACAAACACACACACACAACAGCAGCACCCAGCCATAGCCCAGCAGGCCTGGGGGGCGCACACACAACAGCAGCACCCAGCCATAGCCCAGCAGGCCTGGGGGGCACACACACAACAGCAGCACCAAGCCATAGCCCAGCAGTCCTGGGGGGGCGCACACACAACAGCAGCACCAAGCCATAGCCCAGCAGGCCTGGGGGGCACACACACAACAGCAGCACCAAGCCATAGCCCAGCAGTCCTGAGGTGCACACTAGCAGGCAGCCCTCGTCCTCACCGGCTCGTCTGCAGCAGATGCGCTGTCCCCTTGCTGTGGCCCCTGACGTCCTCCCTGCAGGGTCAGTGTTGGGTCCGGGCTCCCAGGCTGCTGCCGAGCACACACATTACTTCCACCTTCTGCAGCTGCCTGCACTGTCCAGGCTGACTAATCAGCCGCCGGCTGGATGACTCACACGGAGCTGCTGCGGGCGGAGCGGCGATCCATTACTCCGGCCTGGCCGGCAGCAGCGTGCTGAATCCACAGCGTGCTATGCTAAACATAGAACGTAACTGCATTACCGGCCCGTGATATTCCATCCGGCCGCGGCATTAACCCCCGGGTGACCGTCCCCGGCTGTGATTGCTGCAGTAGACGTTATCCCCTGGTCTTGGAAGATAATCGATTGTTTACTACTAGACTCCTATGCTTGAAGCCACGCCCGGATTTTTCTCCACGCCCCACTGACAGATCGCCCTAATAGCTGTGCCAGTGCTCCCCTATGAGTAGTGGAAGCCAAAGAGTTCAGAAAAAACAAATTCATGCTCCCATCATCCATACTCCATTCTTATTCCCATCATCCTTATTCCCATCATCCTTACTCCCATCATCCTTATTCCCTTCATCCTTATTCCCATCATCCATACTGCCATCATATATACTCCCATCATCCTTACTCCCATCATATATACTCCCATCATCCTTATTCCCATCATCCTTACTCCCATCATCCTTATTCCCTTCATCCTTATTCCCATCATCCATACTGCCATCATATATACTCCCATCATCCTTACTCCCATCATATATACTCCCATCATCCTTATTCCCATCATCCTTACTCCCATCATCCTTATTCCCTTCATCCTTATTCCCATCATCCTTACTCCCATCATCCATAGTCCCATCATCTTTACTCCCATCATCCTTATTCCCATCATCCATACTCCCATCATCCTTATTCCCATAATCCTTATTCCCATCATCCTTACTCCCATCATCCTTACTCCCATCATCCTTATTCCCATCATCCATAGTCCCATCATCCTTACTCCCATCATCCATAGTCCCATCATCTTTACTCCCATCATCCTTATTCCCATCATCCATACTCCCATCATCCTTATTCCTATCATCCTTATGCCCATCATCCACACTCCCATCACCCATACTCCCATCATCCATACTCCCATCATCCATCATGCTCCACTTCGGTTGTCACTTAAGGCTCCGCCAGCCCAGGAGCCGGGGAAAAGTCCACGGCCCTCCACTGGGGCCCATCCAGACAGCCCGTACTGAGGGGATATCCCGATGGGAGAGTGACAACAGACCCGTGTCCCCTAAATCGGCCCCAAGGTCCACTCGTGCTGCAGCTGTTAAGTGTTGGCGGTGCCAAGGGCTCGGGCGTGTGGCTGCTAACTGCCCCCTAAGCAACTGAACCCATGCACTGTGGGTATACCCCCCCGAGTGTCTATGTACGTCCAGCCCGTCTTCACCGCAACTACAGGCATTGCCAGCAGCGAGCCCCAACTGTGCCAGGTACTCGTCAACGGGTACGAGACGGATGCTCTCTTGGACTCGGAAGGTTAGTGACTCTGGTCCTTAGGTCCCTTGTTGCCGGGGACAACCTCAATGGACTTAAAGTGGGTGTGGTATGTATCCATGGGAAACTCTGAGAGTACCCGACCGCGGAGGTTACTTTTTCCACACCATGTGGACAAACATGGTGGGAGTGGTGAAGACCCTTCCATATGGGATTGTGTTGGGAAGAGACTTGCCCCTATTCTGGTCCCTGTGGGAGACCAGGTTTAACCCTCGTAAGGTAAATGTTATTCTGGGCACGGAACCCGAAGATACCGAGTCAGGGATACCTGCCGTAGGGGTCGCCAACATAGGGACAGAGTGTAACCCCGATAGGTTTCCCCTAGAGGTATTGGCAGGAGAGGTCGAGGAGACCCCACCGATCGCTGAGCTGGAGGTGTCCCCTGGTAAGTTCGGGGCAGCTCAGCTCCAGGATCCCTCCCTGGCCCAGGCATGAGGAAGGGTGATTGAAATTAATGGAGTAGCTCAGCAACCCGGTGCTGAGACAGTTTTTCCCGCATGGCTATCCACCAGGAGCTGTTATACCGGATGGATAAAGTCTGGGATGAAGTGGGGGAACAGCAGGTGGTGCCCCAACCCTACCGTCGGGCGGTGATAGAGATGGCTCACACCCACATGCTAGGAGGGCACTTGGGGGCCAAAAAGACACAGGAGCACATTCTGCAGCATTTTTTTGTGGCCTGGGGTCTACACGGAGGTCTAGAGGTACTGTGACACATATCCGGAGTGCCAACTATCTTCACCCACCGGAGTCCTTTGGTACCCCTGCCCATCATAGAGGTACCATTTGAGCGGATAGCAATGGATCTGGTAGACCCCATAGTGAAATCCGCCCGAGGCCACCAACACATTCTAGTCATAGTGGATTACACCAAGCAGTATCCAGAGGCGATACCACTTCGCCACACCTCGGCCAAACAATCGCCAGCGAGCTGTTTGCAATGTTTTGTCGCCTTGTCTGAACTTTGTCCTACCTCTCTCCTTGCCTGTGGCTTTTTTCCCTGCTTTGTCTTTCCTTGCGTACTTTCTGTTTGCTTATGCTCCACACTCTTGCGGCTCTTGTGACTTTGCCTGTGCTCCGCTCTCTTGCAGCTTTACCTCTGCTCCGCACTCCTGCGGTTCTGCTCCGTTCTACTCTGCTCCGCTCCTGTTGCTGCAGGAATCTCTTGCTGCAGCTCCTTTCCGCATTCCTTGCGGTTCCGCTCTGCTTAGCTTCTGTTGCTGCTCTATCTCTTGCTCCTCTACTGCTCCTATCTGCAGCCTTGCGGTTCTCTTCCTGTGTGAACAGGTCCCAACCTGTTCCTTCATACACCACACCAGCCTGCCCTGTGTCTCAGCCGTGCCTGCCTGCCCTGTGTCTCAGCCATGCCTGCCTGCCCTGTGTCTCAGCCGTGCCGGCCTGCCCTGTGTCTCAGCTGTGCCTGCCTGCCCTGTGTCTCAGCCGTGCCTGCCTGCCCTGTGTCTCAGCCGTGCCTGCCTGCCCTGTGTCTCAGCCGTGCCTGCCTGCTCATCTGAGTTTCATCCGTGCTCATCTGCTAGTCCTGCCTGATGCCCGCGCCTGTCCTAGTGTTCCTGTTCTCCAAGTGGGATCAGCAGCCACAGCCAGACACCACCCTGAAGTAGCACGTGGCAGCTGCCTGACGCACAAGTCTGACCTCACCATCAGAGGCTCCAGAGAAGACAAAGGCAGCTGTCATAGTCACGCTCTTTCCTGGGTAGTCTGGATCGTGGCACTGTGGGGCCACATACCCCCTGAGTCACACCCACCAGTCAGGACATGAGCGTGACAATGGCCAAGTGGCAAAGGCCATATGAGATATGGGAGAAGGTGGGAGAAGTGAATTATAGAGTGTACCAACCCGGAAAGAGGAAACCGGAACAACTGTACCATGTCAACCTACTAAAAGCCTGGAAGGACCAGGAATGTTTGGTCACGGAGACTACTCCGCTCGTACCAAAGGGGAATCCTCTGTCACCGGGCAAGGACACAGCTGGTGGTGAGGTTAAAGTAAATGGTGCTTTCACGAAACAGCAGTGTCAGGAGGCTTGGACTCTGGTACAGCAAAATACGGACATATTCTCAGAGCTGTCGGGCGGACCTCTGTGATACAGCATGACATTGTCACCGAGACCCTGGTAAGGCTACGGATGGAATCCATACCGAGTACCAGCTTCAGTTGGGAGTCATTGAGGAGTCCCGGAGAGAGTGGGCCAGCCCCATTGTGCTAATTCCAAAACCAGACAGGTCATTACGCTTTTGTAATGACTTCAGAAAATTAAATGAGGTATCAAAATTTGACCTCTATCCCATTCTATGGGTGGACGAGCTAATTTGGAGACTGGGGAGGCCCAGTACTTCACCATGCTCGATCTCATAAAAGGTTACTGGCAGGTCCCGTTAACAGCGTCGGCAAAAGAAAAGGCCACTTTTGAAACACCAGAGGGTCTATATCAATATGTCGTCATGCCTTTCGGTTACATGGGGCTCCGGCCACATTCCAGAGGCTGATGGACAGTGTTAGAGCCCCATCGGAAATTCCTGTCGGCATATTTAGATGACATAATCATCTTTAGTGCAGATTGGAACACACACCTGTACCAGGTACAAGCAGTGCTGGAGTCTCTCAGAATCACGGGGTTAAAAGCGAACCCTAAGAAATGCGCGATAGGACTCACGGAAGCCCGGTACTTAGGTTACGCGACCGGCCACGGGGTTATCAAACCCCAATTAAACAAGATTGAGGCCATTCAAAACTGGCCCAAGCCGTTAAGTACCAAACAGGTGAGGGCATTCCTTGGCATCATTGGGTACTACCGCCGGTTTATACCCAATTTTGCAGGGAAATCAGGACCCCTAACTGACCTGTTCAAGGTAAAAAGTCGGTGATGGTCCGGTGGAATCCTCAATCGGAGGAAGTATTCCAGTCCTTGAAGTTGGTGTTGTGTGGACAGCCGGTCCTCATCAGCCCCAACTTCAGGAAAACCTTCATCGTGCAAACAGATGCCTCAGAGGTAGGCCTAGGAGTGGTGCTGTCGCAAGAGGTGAACAGGGATGAGCATCCAGTCACCTACTTGAGCAGGAAACTGACCCCGGCAGAGAAAAATTATAGCGTAGTGGAAAAGGAGTGCTTGGCAATTAAGTGGGCCTTGGAGTCCCTACGCTACTATTGCTCGGGCATCAGTTTCGTTTAGTAATGAACCATTCATCCCTCGTCTGGATGAGAAACGCAAAACAGAGGAATGCTCGAGTCACCAGATGGTACCTGTCCCTACAAAACCTAGTTTCTCAGTGGAATATTGGGCGTGGAAGTCACAGGGAAATGCGGATGCCCTTTCACGGACTCCCTGTATGGTGACAAATGTTCAACCCCACAAGTTTGAACAGGGGGGTATGTGAGGCAGTGACCGGTGTTACATGCGAGGGTCACTATGTGTCCCCCAGGTTGTGCAAAGAAGCATATTGAGGCCGTGGAAATGCATTGCAGTCACAGGTATAGCTGTGATTGCAATGCAAAATAGAAGTAAGGTTAGTCTTGGGCAAGCTATTTGTCCAAGGCAGATTTAGGAAAGCCTGCCATGGGCTTTTATTTTTGAAATGGACTACAGGATGGTAGTGGGGTGGTTCATTTCCTCCTCCAGCCCAGGTTTTCCATGTGGCCTACGGCCACAGGTTCTTTGGTAAAAACCCTTGCAGCAGAGGATTGGGTGTGTCAGTGTGGAGTTTGCAAGGTGCACAGTGATGGCTCTGCAAAAGCTCAGCCTGTGTGAGGGAACACAGGACCAAGCAGAGCGAACTACTGGCACCCTGCAGCATAATACGGTGGTGCAGTCACCCTCGGCAACAGGACGCATTTACGGACTGTCTTGTTTCCCAGCTGCGATCCGGAGGATACTGTTTGTTTTGTTTGTAAGTTTTGGACATTACATCTACATTTACTTTGAACTTTCCTGGGTCACTGTGTCATCACTGCACAGTGAGGACACCGCTACACTACAGTATATACTGTATGTTATCTATCTCTTCTGTCGGCTCCTGCAATGATTTTACTGTATGCGGCAGATGAATCACCAGGTTTTCATCTATATCTATCTGTTTAATATATTAATATATATATTGCGCCAGAGTCACTGATAATGTAATAGAGGGATATATGTTTCACTACGCCTAATGGTGTCAGTGATATAAAATCCAGTGTTTTATTTCCTCCAGCACACTAAGTGTTGCAGGGGTTAAGTTATGCTATGTGCTGGTTTTTAGGGGAACATTCATAGAGCGAGTGGGAGAGTGTCCCCCCATATCTCCACCTACAGAGCTAGCACCACTGTGTGCTGACAGGACCTTGGTGAGGTCACAGTCATGTGATCAGTCCAGGAGCGTAGCTATCGGGGGCAGAGGGGTGCTCTGAGGGGGCACACCCAGAGCTACGCTACTGTACTGTATTGGCGTGCACAGCGCGTTGATACAGTTACACTGCGGCAGAGCAGGGAGACACAATCTCCCTGCTCTGCCACCCGGCCGCTATGGGGCCCCTGAGCAGGCGGGAGGGGCCCTGGTGCCAGCAGTGGGCCCCCCACCTGTCATTGCAGGTTCACTTGTATCGGATGCTGATACAGCTGACCGCATTGATGAGAGAAGGAGTGTTACGCTCCCTCTCCCATCTTCCCCCTCTCAGCGCCTGACGTCACTGACACTGATAGAGGTTGTGATGACGTCACTGCTCGGCGCCTGCTGTCCGGAGATGTGCAGGCACTCAGAGCAGTGGAGGAATCAGGAGGAATAGAGGTGAGTATTTATTGTTTTTATGGGGCTGTATTATACTATAGAGTCTGCCTGTGGGTGGGTGCATTATGGAGTCTACCCACTATAGAGTCTGCCTATGGGGGGAGGCTGCTGTATTATACTATAGAGTCTGCCTGTGTTGGGGGGTGCATTATGGAGTCTGCCTACTATAGAGTCTGCCTAAGGGGGGGCTGCATTATACTATAGAGTCTGCCCATGGGGGGCTGCATTATACTATACAGTCTGCCTATGGGGGGCTGCATTATACTACACAGTCTGCCTATGTGGGGATGCATTATACTATACAGTCTTATGGGGGGCTGCATTATACTATAGAGTCTGCCCATTGGGGGTTGCATTATACTTTATAGTCTTATACTTATAGTATTATACTATAGAGTCTGCCTTTGGGGGGGAGTGCAGTATACTATAGAGTCTGCCTGTGTGTGTGTGTGGGGGTGTGCATGATACTATAGAGTCTGCCTATGGGGGAGGTGCATTATAGTATAGAGTCTGTCTATGGGGAGTGCATTATACTATAGAGTCAGCCTATGGGGAGTGCATTATACTATAGAGTCAGCCTATAGGGAGTGCATTATACAATATAGAGTCTTGCTATGGAAATGCATTATATTTTGATGGATCTCCTTAAAGGGGTGAAGTCGGCTATGGCTAAGTGGTCTCCAGAAGCTGAGATGGCCTTCCAGGAAGTGAAGCTGGCACTGCACAAAAAGCCGGTGCTGGTAGCACCCGATTTTTTCAAGGAGTTTGTGGTCCAGACAGATTCGTCGGATGTCGGGCTGCGCACTGTTCTATCTCAAGAAGTGAATGGGGAAGAGCACCTCACAATGTATCTCAGCCGGAAGTTGTCTACCTGGAAGAAAAATTACTCCATAGTGGAGAAGGAATGTTTAGCCATCAAGTGGGTGTTGGACTCTCTAAGGTACTACCTCTTGGGCAGGAAGTATAGGCAGGTGTCAGACCATGCTTCAATGAAGAGGATGTGGGAGAAAAAAGGGTGACCAGGTTGTTCCTAGCATTTCAGGATTTTAACTTCCATGTGGACCATAGGCCAGGGAAACTGCACGGCAATGCTGATGCTCTGTCGAGAGTCCACTGTTTGTTGGCAGAAGGTACCAAGCCCCCCGGCTTTGGGCAGAGGGGGAGGGTATGTAAAATGTCCGCCAGACGACTCCTTGAGGGGAGATATGTGTCATCGCGGCTATTAGCTGCGGTGATGTGAGCTCGGAAGTATGCTCCAGCACATGTAGTGCTGAGAGAGTTATTTGGGCCATTCTAGGGCCGGATTTTACGAGCGGTCATTAGAGATGGGTGGGAATGACTGCTCACATATCCCAAACCCAGGCGCGTGGTTTGGCTAATAAAATGGAGGCCAAATGTCTAATGCGGTGTCTGTGGCTGGAGGTGTGGAGACCTTCAGTGTGTGTGTGTGGTAAAGACACTGACCTAAGCGGGCAGGCCCGCAATACTATATGGACTGTTTATTTTTTATGTTTGCTTTTTACTTTGTGCTGGAAAAGGCTGTCCGTTTGTTTTGGCTATCCAGAGCGGTATATGTAGTTTTAATAAACTTGCCTGGATATTTCAACAATACTGCTTCCTATGCCTACCTCAAGCGCAGCCGAGTGAGTACAGACTCCTACAATAAATATATAAATATAAATATATATATATATATATATATATATATATATATACAGTATATATAAGTATATATATATATATATATATATATATATATATACACATACAGGCTTCAGTGAGATGGCAGCCATCAGGGCTACTGTCATCCGCAAAACCGCACAAGTTATTGTCTCCATGTGCAGCTCCGTGTTCTCGTACACATAGCAGACAAATGCGGGAGATGTCTGTCCCTGACATGCACTAGTCTGGTCCCTAATTCGGACCACTATAATCTGCAATTTTTTTTCATGGACCATTGTTGGTTTGTTATTAGATCAGTGTGCTGTATGTGGCATACACTGACTGTCTGAGCAAGCTCTTACGAATTTGCATAAGGGATACATTTTTGGGAATAACCCTTTAAATTCTATTTTGCTGATTAATTCCTACCTTACTTACTTTATTTTCAAGGCTTTTCCTATTATTGTTTAGGTTTCATGGGTTTTAGTCTCTTGATATATTTACCAAGTATTGTAAATTATTCATTTCTATAAAAACTGACTATCAAATATGTTTCTACCATGACACCTGCCATTAAGTAAAGTTACCACTAGATGGCAGCATGATCCATAAAGTATTTTAAGGAGCCTGATGCAGAACTGTCAGTCAATAGTTTGAGCATTCCTCTTCTAGCAGTGTGATCACTGGAGGAATGCTAATCTGAAAAGAAGTCACATAAAAAAAGTAAGTAGAGTATCCAGGGAAAGAAGGAAGAAAAACGATTGAAAGACTGCGTGTCTATCAATTATGTTATTGCGCAGAGACAAAACTGCAAGAATGGATTACAAATCTTAAGTATGATTATTTATTAACCTCTAATGTTGCTGACAAATAAAAGAGAATCAGTAATATGCAGGGTAGAATAATGACTTTTTATAGCGCAGCTAGTCCACTATAGAGTGACATCTGCAGACAGTCCACAGGACGGTATACAGGACATCACAATCCCGTCAGTACTATGGTATATTGGTCTACAATATGGTTACACCTGTTACATCACATACACACGTGGTCAAAATTATTGGTACCCCTCGTTTAATGGTCACAGAAATAACTTGAATCTGACAAAAGTAATAATAAATAAAAGATCTATGTAAATGAACAGATGAAAGTCAGACATTGCTTGTCAACCATGCTTCCACAGATTTAAAAAAAAAAAAATAAAACTCATGAAATAGGCCTGGACAGAAATGATGGTACCCTTAACGTAATATTTTGCTGCACAACCTTTTGAGGCAATCACTGCAATCAAACGATTCCTGTAACTGTCAGTGAGACTTCTGCACCTCTTGACAGGTATTTTTGCCCACTCCTCAAGAGCAAACTGCTCCAGTTGTCTCATGTTTGAAGGTTGCCTTTTCCAGACGGCATGTTTCAGCTCTTTCCAAAGATGGTCAATAGCACTTAGGTCAGGGCTCATAGAAGGCCACTTCAGAATAGTCCAATGTTTCCCTCTTTGCCTTTCTTGGGTGTTTTTAGCTGTGTGTTTTGGGTCATTATCCTGTTACAAGACCCATGACCTGTGACTGAGACCAAGCTTTCTGACACTGGGCAGCACATTTCTCTCTATAATCCCTTGATAGTCTTGAGATTTCATTGTACCCTACACAGATTCTAGACACCCTGTGCCAGATGCAGCAAAGCAGTCCCAGAACATAACAGAGCCTCCTCCATGTTTCACAGTAGGTATAGTGTTCTTTTCTTGATATGCTTCATTTTTCTGTCTGTGAACATAGAGCTGATGTGACTTGCCGAAAAGTTCCATTTTTGTCTCATCTGTCCATAGGAAATTCTCCCAGAAGCTTTGTGGCTTGTCAACATGTAGTTTAGCAAATTCCAGCCTGGCTATTTTATGATTTTTTTTCCGACAATGGTGTCCTCCTTGGTCGTCTCCCATGACGTCCAGTTTGGCTCATACAACGACGGATGATGCGATCTGACACTGATGTTCCTTGAGCTTGAAGTTCACCTTTAATCTGTTTAGAAGTTTTTCTGGGCTCTTTTGTTACCATACGTATTATCCATCTCTTTGATTTGTCATCAATTTTCCTCCTGCGGCCACGTCAGGGAGGTTGGCTACAGACCCACGGATCTTACATTTCTTTTTGTAAATTCTTTATTTATAGTAAAGACTGGGAACGTTACATGCAATTTGTGATAGAAAAGTAAACCATAACCGTTTCAATAATTATTATTATTATTATTATTATTTATTGTTATAGCGCCATTTATTCCATGGCGCTTTACAAGTGAGGAGGGGTATACATAATAAAAAAAAGTACAATAATCTTAAACAATACAAGTCATAACTGGTACAGGAGGAGTGAGGACCCTGCCCGCGAAGGCTCACAATCTACAAGGGATGGGTGAGAATACAGTAGGTGAGGGTAGAGCTGATCGTGTAGCGGTTGGTTGATCGGTGGTTACTGCAGGTTGTAGGCTTGTCGGAAGAGGTGGGTCTTCAGATTCTTTTTGAAGATTCTGATGGTAGGCGAGAGTCTGATGTGTTGTGGTAGAAGGTTCCAGAGTAGGGGTGATACGCGAGAGAAATCTTGTATACGATTGTGGGAAGAGGAGATAAGAGGGGAGTAGAGAAGGAGATCTTGTGAGGATCGGAGGTTGCGTGTAGGTAAGTACCGGGAGACGAGGTCACAGATGTATGGAGGAGACAGGTTGTGGATGGCTTTGTATGTCATCGTTAGGGTTTTGTACTGGAGTCTCTGGGCAATGGGGAGCCAGTGAAGGGATTGACAGAGGGGAGAGGCTGGGGAATAGCGGGGGGACAGGTGGATTAGTCGGGCAGCAGAGTTTAGAATAAATTGGAGGGGTGCGAGAGTGTTCGAGGGGAGGCCACAGAGCAGGAGGTTGCAGTAGTCGAGGCGAGAGATGATGAGGGCATGGACTAGGGTTTTTGCAGATTCTTGGTTGAGGAATGAACGGATTCGTGAAATATTTTTGAGTTGAAGTCGGCAGTGAGTGGAAAGGGCTTGGATATGTGGTTTGAAGGAGAGATCAGCGTCAAGGATTACCCCGAGGCAGCGAGCTTGTGGGACTGGGGAGAGTGGGCAGCCATTTACTGTAATGGATAGGTTCGTTGGGGGGGTCGCGTGAGATGGGGGAAAGATGATGAATTCTGTTTTGTCCATGTTAAGTTTGAGAAATCTAGCGGAGAAGAAGGATGAAATAGTGGACAGACATTGAGGGATTCTGGTTAGTAGGGAGGTGATATCTGGTCCAGAGATGTAGATCTGTGTGTCATCAGCATAGAGGTGATACTGAAAGTCATGAGATTCTATGAGCTGTCCCAGGCCAAAGGTGTAAATGGAGAAGAGCAGGGGCCCAAGGACTGAACCTTGTGGGACTCCGACAGATAGGGGGCGAGGTGAGGAGGTGGTGTGTGAGTGGGAGACGCTGAATGTCCGGTCTGTTAGGTATGAGGAGATCCAGGATAGGGCCAAGTCTGTGATGCCAAGGGATGAGAGCGTCTGTAATAATAGGGAATGGTCCACTGTGTCAAAGGCAGCCGACAGGTCGAGGAGGAGGAGAACGGAGTAGTGTCGCTTGCTCTTGGCGGTTAAGAGGTCATTGGTGACCTTAGTTAGGGCAGTTTCAGTGGAATGGTGTGACCGGAAGCCAGATTGTAAGCGGTCAAAGAGGGAGCAAGAAGAAAGATGGGAGGACAGTTCAAGGTAGACGTGTTGTTCCAGTAGTTTTGAGGCATAGGGGAGAAGTGATATAGGGCGATAGCTAGATACAGAGGATGGGTCAAGAGAGGGCTTTTTGAGGATAGGTGTGATGGAGGCATGTTTAAAGCTTGAGGGGAAAACACCAGTTGTTAGTGATAGGTTGAATAGATGGGTTAGGGTTGGGATGAAGATTGTTATGACCCCAATGGCGAGGGTCTCAGAGGTATGTGGAAGTCTGCAGAATACAAAAATCCAGCTCATAGGGCAGTGGTAACTGGGTTGACCATATATCTACTCCTAACGCCAACACTAGAAGTAGCCGGGGATCATACCTACGTTGATTCTAGATGACACGCTCCAGCCGGAGAATCTAGCTACCCCTAGTAGAGGAAAACAAAAGACCTTTCTTGCCTCCAGAGAAGGGGACCCCAAAGCTGGATAGAAGCCCCCCACAAATAATAACGGTGAGGTAAGAGGAAATGACAAACACAGAAATGAACCAGGTTTAGCACAGAGAGGCCCGCTTACTGATAGCAGAATAAAGAAAGGTAACTTATATGGTCAACAAAAACCCTATCAAAATCCACACTGGAAATTCAAGAACCCCCGAACCGTCTAACGGTCCGGGGGGAGAACACCAGCCCCCTAGAGCTTCCAGCAAAGGTCAGGATATAGATTTGGAACAAGCTGGACAAAAATACAAAACCAAAACAAATAGCAAAAAGCAAAAGGCAGACTTAGCTGATATAACTGGAACCAGGATCAGTAGACAAGAGCACAGCAGACTAGCTCTGATAACTACGTTGCCAGGCATTGAACTGAAGGTCTAGGGAGCTTATATAGCAACACCCCTAACTAACGACCCAGGTGCGGATAAAAGGAATGACAGAAAAACCAGAGTCAAAAAACTAGTAACCACTAGAGGGAGCAAAAAGCAAATTCACAACAGTACCCCCCCCTTAGTGAGGGGTCACCGAACCCTCACCACGACCACCAGGGCGATCAGGATGAGCGGCATGAAAGGCACGAACTAAATCGGCCGCATGAACATCAGAGGCGACCACCCAGGAATTATCCTCCTGACCATAGCCCTTCCACTTGACCAGATACTGAAGCCTCCGCCTGGAGAGGCGAGAATCCAAGATCTTCTCCACCACGTACTCCAACTCGCCCTCAACCAACACCGGAGCAGGAGGCTCAGCAGAAGGAACTACAGGCACAATGTACCGCCGCAACAAGGACCTATGAAATACATTGTGAATAGCAAACGACACAGGAAGATCCAGACGAAAAGATACAGGATTAAGGATTTCCAATATCTTGTAAGGCCCAATAAAACGAGGTTTAAATTTGGGAGAGGAGACCTTCATAGGAACAAAGCGGGAAGAAAGCCATACCAAATCCCCAACGCGTAGTCGGGGACCCACACCGCGGCGGCGGTTGGCAAAGCGCTGAGCCCTCTCCTGTGACAACTTCAAGTTGTCCACCACATGATTCCAGATCCGCTGCAACCTATCTACCACAGAATCCACCCCAGGACAGTCAGAAGGCTCCACATGACCCGAAGAAAAGCGAGGATGGAAACCAGAGTTGCAGAAAAAAGGCGAAACCAAGGTGGCGGAACTAGCCCGATTATTAAGGGCAAACTCAGCCAACGGCAAGAATGTCACCCAATCGTCCTGATCAGCAGAGACAAAACACCTCAAATAAGCCTCCAAAGTCTGATTGGTTCGCTCCGTCTGTCCATTAGTCTGAGGATGGAAAGCAGACGAAAATGACAAATCAATGCCCATCCTACTACAAAAGGATCGCCAGAACCTAGAAACGAACTGGGATCCTCTGTCTGACACAATATTCTCAGGGATGCCGTGCAAACGAACCACGTTCTGGAAAAACACAGGAACCAGATCGGAAGAGGAAGGCAGCTTAGGCAAAGGAACCAAATGGACCATCTTGGAGAAGCGATCACATATCACCCAGATAACGGACATGCCCTGAGATAGCGGAAGATCAGAAATGAAATCCATGGAGATATGTGTCCAAGGTCTCTTCGGGACAGGCAAGGGCAAGAGCAAACCGCTGGCACGAGAACAGCAAGGCTTAGCTCGAGCACAAGTCCCACAGGACTGCACAAATGACCGCACATCCCTTGACAAGGAAGGCCACCAAAAGGACCTGGCCACCAGATCTCTGGTGCCAAAAATTCCCGGGTGACCTGCCAACACCGAGGAATGAACCTCGGAAATGACTCTGCTGGTCCATTTATCCGGGACAAACAGTCTGTCAGGTGGACAAGACTCAGGCCTATCAGCCTGAAATCTCTGCAACACACGTCGCAGATCCGGAGAAATAGCTGACAAGATAACTCCATCTTTAAGAATACCAACAGGATCAGCGACTCCAGGAGCATCAGGCACAAAGCTCCTAGAAAGAGCATCGGCCTTCACATTCTTTGAACCTGGTAAATACGAGACAACAAAATCAAAGCGGGAGAAAAACAATGACCAGCGGGCCTGTCTCGGATTAAGGCGTTTAGCAGACTCGAGATACATCAGATTTTTGTGATCAGTCAAGACCACCACACGATGCTTAGCACCCTCGAGCCAATGACGCCACTCCTCAAATGCCCATTTCATGGCCAACAACTCCCGATTGCCCACATCATAATTTCGCTCGGCAGGCGAAAACTTCCTGGAGAAAAAGGCACAAGGTTTCATAACAGAGCAACCAGGGCCTCTCTGCGACAAAACGGCCCCTGCTCCAATCTCTGAAGCATCCACCTCAACCTGAAAGGGAAGTGAGACATCGGGCTGGCACAAAACAGGCGCCGAAGTAAACCGGCGCTTCAACTCCTGGAAAGCCTCCACGGCAGCAGGAGCCCAGTTAGCTACATCGGAGCCCTTCTTGGTCATATCCGTCAACGGTTTCACAATGCTAGAAAAATTAGCGATAAAACGACGGTAGAAGTTAGCGAAACCCAAGAACTTCTGAAGACTCTTAACCGACGAGGGCTGAGTCCAATCAAGAATAGCTCGGACCTTGACTGGGTCCATCTCCACAGCAGAAGGGGAAAAAATGAACCCCAAAAAGGGAACCTTCTGTACACCAAAGAGACACTTTGAGCCCTTGACAAACAAAGAATTTTCACGCAAAATTTTAAAGACCAACCTGACCTGCTCCACATGCGAATCCCAATCATCAGAAAAAACCAAAATATCATCCAGATAAACAATCAAAAATTTATCCAGATACTTCCGGAAAATGTCATGCATAAAGGACTGAAAAACTGAAGGCGCATTGGAGAGCCCAAAAGGCATCACCAAGTACTCAAAATGACCTTCGGGCGTATTGAATGCGGTTTTCCATTCATCACCTTGCTTAATGCGCACAAGGTTGTACGCACCACGAAGGTCTATCTTGGTGAACCACTTGGCACCTTTAATCCGGGCAAACAAGTCAGACAACAGCGGTAAAGGATACTGAAATTTGACAGTGATCTTATTTAAAAGCCGATAATCAATACAAGGTCTCAAAGATCCGTCCTTTTTTGCCACAAAAAAGAATCCCGCACCAAGGGGGGAAGAAGACGGACGAATATGTCCTTTCTCCAGAGACTCCTTGATATATGAACGCATAGCGGTATGTTCAGGTACCGACAGATTAAACAGTCTTCCCTTAGGAAATTTACTGCCTGGGATCAAATCTATAGCACAGTCACAGTCCCTATGAGGAGGCAGTGCACTGGACTCAGACTCACTGAAGACATCCTGATAATCAGACAAATACTCCGGAACTTCCGAAGGCGTAGAAGAAGCAATAGACACAGGCAGGGAATCCCCATGAATACCACGACAGCCCCAACTTGAGACTGACATAGCCTTCCAGTCCAGGACTGGATTATGGGTCTGTAACCATGGCAGCCCTAAAACAACCAAATCATGCATTTTATGTAAAACCAGGAAACGTATCACCTCGCGGTGTTCAGGAGTCATGCACATGATAACCTGTGTCCAATACTGCGGTTTATTTGCTGCCAATGGCGTAGCATCAATACCCCTAAGAGGAATAGGATTTTCTAATGGTTCAAGAGTAAAACCACAGTGCTTAGCAAATGACAGATCCATAAGACTCAGGGCAGCACCTGAATCTACAAACACCATGACAGGATAAGACGACAGTGAGCAAATCAAAGTTACAGACAGAATAAATTTAGGTTGCAAATTACCAACGGTGACAGGACTAACAACCTTAGCTATACGTTTAGAGCATGCTGAGATAACATGTGTAGAATCACCACAGTAGTAGCACAAGCCATTCCGGCGTCTATGAATTTTCCGCTCATTTCTAGTCAGGATTCTATCACATTGCATTAAATCAGGTGTCTGTTCAGACAACACCATGAGGGAATTTGCGGTTTTTCTATCACATTGCACCGAATTAGGTGTCTGTTCAGACAACACCATGAGGGAATTTGCGGTTTTGCGCTCCCGCAACCGCCGGTCAATTTGAATAGCCAGTGCCATAGTATCATTGAGACCTGTGGGAATGGGAAAACCCACCATAACATTCTTAATGGCTTCAGATAGGCCATTTCTAAAATTAGCGGCCAGTGCACACTCGTTCCAATGTGTCAGCACGGACCATTTCCGAAATTTTTGGCAATACACTTCAGCCTCGTCCTGCCCCTGAGACATAGCCAGCAAGGCCTTTTCTGCCTGAATCTCAAGATTGGGTTCCTCATAAAGTAAACCGAGCGCCAGAAAAAAACGCATCAATATCAGCCAATGCCGGATCTCCTGGCGCCAGCGAAAAAGCCCAATCCTGAGGGTCGCCCCGTAAGAACGAAATAACTATTTTTACTTGCTGAGCAGAGTCTCCAGATGAACAGGGTCTCAGGGACAAAAACAATTTACAATTATTCACAAAATTCCTAAACTTAAACCTGTCTCCGGAAAACAGTTCAGGAATCGGTATTTTAGGTTCTGACCTAGGATTTCTGATAACATAGTCTTGTATGCCCTGCACACGAGTAGCCAGCTGGTCCACACTTGTAATCAAGGTCTGGACATTCATGTCTGCAGCAAGCATAGCCACTCTGAGGTAAAGGGGAAGAAGAAAGAAAAAAAAAAAAACTCAGAATCTTCTTTCTTATAATCCCTCTTCTGCAACGCATTATACATTTAATACTGGCCTGGCAAACTGTTATGACCCCAATGGCGAGGGTCTCAGAGGTACGTGGAAGTCTGCAGAATACAAAAATCCAGCTCATAGGGCAGTGGTAGCTGGGTTGACCATATATCTACTCCTAACGCCAACACTAGAAGTAGCTGGGGATCATACCTACGTTGATTCTAGATGACACGCTCCAGCCGGAGAATCTAGCTACCCCTAGTAGAGGAAAACAAAAGACCTTTCTTGCCTCCAGAGAAGGGGACCCCAAAGCTGGATAGAAGCCCCCCACAAATAATAACGGTGAGGTAAGAGGAAATGACAAACACAGAAATGAACCAGGTTTAGCACAGAGAGGCCCGCTTACTGATAGCAGAATAAAGAAAGGTAACTTATATGGTCAACAAAAACCCTATCAAAATCCACACTGGAAATTCAAGAACCCCCGAACCGTCTAACGGTCCGGGGGGAGAACACCAGCCCCCTAGAGCTTCCAGCAAAGGTCAGGATATAGATTTGGAACAAGCTGGACAAAAATACAAAACCAAAACAAATAGCAAAAAGCAAAAGGCAGACTTAGCTGATATAACTGGAACCAGGATCAGTAGACAAGAGCACAGCAGACTAGCTCTGATAACTACGTTGCCAGGCATTGAACTGAAGGTCTAGGGAGCTTATATAGCAACACCCCTAACTAACGACCCAGGTGCGGATAAAAGGAATGACAGAAAAACCAGAGTCAAAAAACTAGTAACCACTAGAGGGAGCAAAAAGCAAATTCACAACAGAAGATTGTGGTGAGGTTTGGGATGAGGTGGGTTGGGAGCGGGTCAAGTGCACAGGTGGTGAGATGCGATCTTGAGAGTAGAGTGGCGAGTTGATCTTCTGTAATGGTGGAGAAGTTGGTTTTGGAGGTGGAGGGTAGGGAAGTTGGGAGGAAGGGCTCTGGGGCTTGTTGACCAAAACTGTCTCTGATGTTATCAATCTTCTGCTTGAAGAATGAGGCAAAGTCTTCAGCGGAGATAAGTGGGGAGGGAGGAGGTGCTGGGGGACGGAGGAGAGAATTGAAGGTGTTGAATAACTGTTTAGGGTTGTGAGACAGGGAGGATATGAGAAATGAGAAGTAGGTTTGTTTTGCTGTGGCGAGTGTGGTCTTGAAAGTAGTGAGGGACTGTTTTAATGCGATGAAGTGGTCGTTGGAGTGGGATCTTTTCCATCTGCGCTCAGCAGCCCTGGAAGCTCGCCTCAGTTCTTTGGTCAGGCTGGTGTGCCAAGGCTGTCTGTTGATTTTGCGAGCTTTGGTATGTGTAAGTGGGGCAGCAGATTCCAAAGCTACAGCTATTGTGGTGTTATATAGAGTGGCAGCGTCATCCGCATTGTGTATGGAACTTATGTCTGTGAGAGGGAGGGGGGATTCAGAGAATGAATGTAGGTCAAGATGTTTAACCCCTTTCTGTCATTAGACGTACTATTCCGTCCATGTGGGGTGGGCCCTACTTCCCAAGGACGGAATAGTACGTCATACGCGATCGGCCGCGCTCACGGGGGGAGCGCGGCCGATCGCGGCCGGGTGTCAGCTGCATATCGCAGCTGACATCCGGCACTATGTGCCAGGAGCGGTCACGGACCGCCCCCGGCACATTAACCCCCGGCACACCGTGATCAAACATGATCGCGATGTGCCGGCGGTGCAGGGAAGCATCGCGCTGGGAGGGGGCTCCCTGCGGGCTTCCCTGAGCCCCCCGCAGCAACGCGATGTGATCGCGTTGCTGCGAGGGTCTTACCTCCCTCCCTGCCTGCTCCAGACCCGGATCCAAGATGGCCGCGGATCCGGGTCCTGCAGGGAGGGAGGTGGCTTCACAGAAGCCTGCACAGAGCAGGCACTGTGAAGCAGCCTGCACTTCTCTCAGATCGGTGATCTGTCAGAGTGCTATGCAAACTGACAGATCACCGATCTGTATTGTCCCCCCTGGGGCAAAGTAAAAAAGTAAAAAAAAAATTTTCCAAATGTGTAAAAAAAAAAAAAAAAAAAATATTCCAAAATAATGAAAAAAAAAAAAAAATATTATTCCCATAAATACATTTCTTTATCTAAATAAAATAAAAAAAACAATAAAAGTACACATATTTAGTATCGCCGCGTCCGTAACGACCCGACCTATAAAACTGGCCCACTAGTTAACCCCTTCAGTAAACACCGTAAGAAAAAAAAAACGAGGCAAAAAACAACGCTTTATTATCATACCGCCGAACAAAAAGTGGAATAACACGCGATCAAAAAGACTGATATAAATAACCATGGTACCGCTGAAAACGTCATCTTGTCCCGCAAAAAACGAGCCGCCATACAGCATCATCAGCAAAAAAATAAAAAAGTTATAGTCCTGAGAATAAAGCGATACCAAAATAATTATTTTTTCTATAAAATAGTTTTTATCGTATAAAAGCGCCAAAACATTAAAAAAATGATATAAATGAGATATCGCTGTAATCGTACTGACCCGACGAATAAAACTGCTTTATCAATTTTACCAAACGCGGAACGGTATAAACGCCTCCCCAAAAAGAAATTCATGAATAGCTGGTTTTTGATCACTCTGCCTCACAAAAATCGGAATAAAAAGCGATCAAAAAATGTCACGTGTCCGAAAATGTTACCAATAAAAACGTCAACACATCCCGCAAAAAACAAGATCTCACATGACTCTGTGGACTCAAATATGGAAAAATTACAGCTCTCAAAATGTGGTAACGCAAAAAATATTTTTTGCAATGAAAAGCGTCTTTCAGTGTGTGACGGCTGCCAATCATAAACATCCGCTAAAAAACCCACTATAAAAGTAAATCAAACCCCCCTTCATCACCCCCTTAGTTAGGGAAAAATAAAAAAATTAAAAAATGTATTTATTTCCATTTTCCCATTAGGGTTAGGGTTAGGGCTAGAGTTAGGACTAGAGTTAGGGCTAGGGTTATTGCTAGGGTTAGGGCTAGGGTTGGGGCTAGGGTTGGGGCTAGGGTTGGGCTAGGGTTAGGGCTAGGGTTAGGGCTAGGGTTAGGGCTAGTGATAGGGCTAGGGTTAGGGCTAGGGTTAGGGCTACAGTTAGGGTTGGGGCTAAAGATAGGGTTAGGGTTTGGATTACATTTACGGTTGGGAATAGGGTTGGGTGTGTCTGGGTTAGAGGAGTGGTTAGGGTTAATGTTGGGATTAGGGTAAGGGGTGTGTTTGGATTAGGGTTTCAGTTATAATTGGGGGGTTTCCACTGTTCGGGCACATCAGGGGCTTTCCAAACGGGATATGGCATCCGATCTGAATTCCAGCCAATTCTGCGTTGAAAAAGGAAAACAGTGCTCCTTCCCTTCCGAGCTCTCCCGTGTGCCCAAACAGGGGTTTACCCCAACATATGGGGTATCAGCGTACTCAGGACAAATTGGACATCATCTTTTGGGGTCCAATTTCTCCTGCTACCCTTGGGAAAATACAAAACTGGGGGCCAAAAAATAAGTTTTGTGGGAAAAAAAGGATTTTTTATTTTCACGGCTCTGCGTTGTAAACTGTAGTGAAACACTTGGGGGTTCAAAGTTCTCACAACACATCTAGATAAGTTCCTTGGGGGGTCTAATTTCCGATATGGGGTCACTTGTGGGGGGTTTGTACTGTTTGCGTACATCAGGGGCTCTGCAAATGCAACGTGACGCCTGCAGACCAATCCATTTAAGTCTGCATTCCAAATGGCGCTCCTTCCCTTCCGAGCTCTGTCATGCGCCCAAACAGTGGTTCCCCCCCACATATGGGGTATCAGCATACTCAGGACAAATTAGACAACAACTTTTTGGGTCCAATTTATCCTGATACCCTTGTGAAAATACAAAACTGGGGGCTAAAAAAATCATTTTTGTGAAAAAAAAAAAGAATTTATTTTCACGGCTCTGCGTTATAAACTGTAGTGAAACACTTGGGGGTTCAAAGTTCTCACAACACATCTAGATAAGTTCCTTGGGGGGTCTAGTTTCCAATATGGGGTCACGTGTGGGGGGTTTGTACTGTTTGGGTACATCAGGGGCTCTGCAAATGCAACGTGACGCCTGCAGACCAATCCATTTAAGTCTGCATTCCAAATGGCGCTCCTTCCCTTCCGAGCTCTGTCATGCGCCCAAACAGTGGTTCCCCCCCACATATCGGGTATCAGCATACTCAGGACAAATTGGACAACAAATTTTGGGGTCCAATTTATCCTGTTACCCTTGTGAAAATACAAAACTGGGGGCTAAAAAATCATTTTTGTGAAAAAAAAAAAGAATTTATTTTCACGGCTCTGCGTTATAAACTGTAGTGAAACACTTGGGGGTTCAAAGTTCTCACAACACATCTAGATAAGTTCCTTGGGGGGTCTAGTTTCCAATATGGGGTCACGTGTGGGGGGTTTGTACTGTTTGGGTACATCAGGGGCTCTGCAAATGCAACGTGACGCCTGCAGACCAATCCATTTAAGTCTGCATTCCAAATGGCGCTCCTTCCCTTCCGAGCTCTGTCATGCGCCCAAACAGTGGTTCCCCCCCACATATCGGGTATCAGCATACTCAGGACAAATTGGACAACAAATTTTGGGGTCCAATTTATCCTGTTACCCTTGTGAAAATACAAAACTGGGGGCTAAAAAATCATTTTTGTGGAAAAAAAAAAGAATTTATTTTCACGGCTCTGCGTTATAAACTGTAGTGAAACACTTGGGGGTTCAAAGCTCTCAAAACACATCTAGATAAGTTCCTTAGGGGGTCTACTTTCCAAAATGGTGTCACTTGTGGGGGTTTTTAATGTTTAGGCACATCAGGGGCTCTGCAAACGCAACATGGCATCCCATCTTAATTCCAGTCAATTTTGCATTGAAAAGTAAAATAGCGCTCCTTCCCTTCCGAGCTCTGCTATGCGCCCAAACAGTGGTTTACCCCCACATATGGGGTATCGTCGTACTCAGGACAAATTGCACAACAACTTTTGTGCTCTAATTTCTTCTCTTACCCTTGGGGAAATAAAAAAATGGGGGCGAAAAGATCATTTTTGTGAAAAAATATGATTTTTTATTTTTACGGCTCTGCATTATAAACTTCTGTGAAGCACTTGTTGGGTCAAAGTGCTCACCACACATCTCGATAAGTTCCTTAGGGGGTCTACTTTCCAAAATGGTGTCACTTGTGGGGGGTTTCAATGTTTAGGCACATCAGGAGCTCTCCAAACGCAACATGGCGTCCCATCTCAATTCCAGTCAATTTTGCATTGAAAAGTCAAATGGCGCTCCTTCCCTTCCGAGCTCTGCTCTGCGCCCAAACAATGGTTTACACCCACATATGGGGTATCGGCGTACTCAGGACAAATTGCACAACAATTTTTGGGGTCCAATTTCTTCTCTTACCCTTGGGAAAATAAAAAATTGGGGGCGAAAAGATCATTTTTGTGAAAAAATATGATTTTTTATTTTTACGGCTCTGCATTATAAACTTCTGTGAAGCACTTGTTGGGTCAAAGTGCTCACCACACATCTAGATAAGTTCCTTAGGGGGTCTACTTTCCAAAATGGTGTCACTTGTGGGGGGTTTCAATGTTTAGGCACATCAGGGGCTCTCCAAATGCAACATGGCGTCCCATCTCAATTCCTGTCAATTTTGCATTGAAAAGTCAAATGGCGCTCCTTCCCTTCCGAGCTCTGCCCTGCGCCCAAACAATGGTTTACACCCACATATGGGGTATCAGCGTACTCAGGACAAATTGCACAACAATTTTTGGGGTCCAATTTCTTCTCTTACCCTTGGAAAAATAAAAAATTGGGGGCGAAAATATCATTTTTGTGAAAAAATATGATTTTTTATTTTTACCGCTCTGCATTATAAACTTCTGTGAAGCACTTGTTGGGTCAAAGTGCTCACCACACATCTAGATAAGTTCCTTAGGGGGTCTACTTTCCAAAATGGTGTCACTTGTGGGGGGTTTCAATGTTTAGGCACATCAGGGGCTCTCCAAATGCAACATGGCGTCCCATCTCAATTCCAGTCAATTTTGCATTGAAAAGTCAAATGGCGCTCCTTTCCTTCCGAGCTCTGCCATGCGCCCAAACAGTGGATTACCCCCACATATGGGGTATCAGCATACTCAGGACAAATTGTACAACAAATTTTGGGGTCTATTTTCTCCTGTTACCCTTGGTAAAATAAAACAAATTGGATCTGAAATACATTTTGTGTGAAAAAAAGTTAAATGTTCATTTTTATTTAAACATTCCAAAAATTCCTGTGAAACACCTGAAGGGTTAATAAACTTCTTGAAAGTGGTTTTGAGTACCTTGAGGGGTGCAGTTTTTAGAATGGTGTCACACTTGGGTATTTTCTATCATATAGACCCCTCAAAATGACTTCAAATGAGATGTGGTCCCTAAAAAAAAATGGTGTTGTAAAAATGAGAAATTGCTGGTCAACTTTTAACCCTTATAACTCCGTCACAAAAAAAAATTTTGGTTCCAAAATTGTGCTGATGTAAAGTAGACATGTGGTAAATGTTACTTATTAAGTATTTTGCGTGACATATGTCTGTGATTTAAGGGCATAAAAATTAAAAGTTGGAAAATTGCGAAATTTTCAAAATTTTCGCCAAATATTTGTTTTTTTCACAAATAAACGCAACTTATATCGAAGAAATTTTACCACTATCATGAAGTACGATATGTCACGAGAAAACAATGTCAGAATCGCCAAGATCCGTTGAAGCGTTCCAGAGTTATAACCTCATAAAGGGACAGTGGTCAGAATTGTAAAAATTGGCCCGGTCATTAACGTGCAAACCACCCTTGGGGGTGAAGGGGTTAAGATTTCTGCGAGGGTGTGAAAGTTTGTGGGGTGGGGATTGTAGACATGGAGTGGAGAGAGATGAGAATGTGAGAAGGTTGTGGTCAGAGAGAGGAAGAGGTGAGTTAGAGAGGTTAGATAGGGAGCAGAGGCGGGTGAAGATGAGGTCCAGTGTGTGACCATCTTTGTGAGTGACTGCAGAAGACCATTGAGTGAGGCCGAAGGAGGAAGTGAGAGATAGAAGTTTAGTGGCAGCTGAGAGGGAAGTGTCAATGGGGATGTTGAAATCGCCCATGATGATAGTGGGGATGTCTGCAGAAAGGAAATGAAGTAGCCAGGTGGTGAAGTGGTCAAAGAAGATGGTGGCTGGCCTTGGGGGGCGGTAAATGACAGCCAGGTGGAGGTTGGAGGGGGAGTAGATGCGCACAGAGTGCACCTCAAAGGAAGGGAGGGTAACAGAGGGTGGCAGTGGGATTGGGGTGAAGGAGCAGTTATCTGACAGGAGAAAACCAACTCCTCCGCCATGCTTGCTGCTGGGGCGGGGTGTGTGAGAAAGGTGGAAGCCACCGTAAGAGAGTGCAGCAGGGGAGGCTGTGTCAGAAGGGGTGAGCCAGGTTTCGGTGATGGCGAGGAAGGAAAGTTTGGTAGTAACAAAAAGATCATGGATGTAGGGAAGCTTGTTACAGACAGAGCGAGCGTTCCACAGAGCTCCTGTTAGTGGGACTGGGGAAGCGGGGGCTGGGTGAATGGGTATAAGGTTAGAGAGGTTACAGGTGACATTATGTAGGCCCAGACTGACAACATTAGGGAATGGTAGGTAAGGAAGAGGTAAAAAGGGAGGAGGAAAAGAAGTACAAAGGAAGGGGAGGAGGGTCTGAGGGGAAAAGTCTAGGGGGGAGAGAATAGGAAAGGGGGAAGGGAGAACAGTTAACATAACAGTTCAAACACACGTGAATACATCACTCAAGAAACAAACAGTACGGTAGTATAAAATCTCAAAATGGCAGGGGCAAGTAAGTAACAATGTTAGGACGCCTCGGATCGAAACAATCTCCAAGGGAGCCAATTCGATGCAAAACGTTCATGGACATGCGCTTCCCAACTTGAGAGTTCCTCTAGTCTATAGATATGGTCAGTTTTGTTAAACCATTCACCTAGCGTTGGAGGGGACTCGCTCTTCCAGTGGGTGGTTATTAAATGCTTTGCAGCACTAAGCATTAAGGAGAGAGGACCATGTCTGGAGGGTCTGAAGTTATTTGTCGGGCATGAGAGAATAGCCTCAACGGCTACTAGGTTGGTTTTGGTTAGTTTTAGCTTTTTAAACGTTGAGTTAATTCCCTCCCACAAATTTCTGATAATAGGACATTCCCAAAATATGTGTGCATGGTTACCTTGGGCGATCCGGCACCGCCAGCACAAGTCAGAGTCACACAGACCTAGATGATGGAGCCTGACCGGTGTCATGTTCCATCTGGTTAGTATCTTATATGAATTTTCCTGCAGTAGGATACATCGCGAGAAGCCCCGGGCAAACTTCAACATCTTAGAGATCTGATTGTCTGAAAAAGTAAAATTTAATTCAGATTCCCAGGAGCAGATAAAAGAGGGTTTAGAGGGTTGAAAAGGAGTAATGAGTCGGGAATACATGCGGGATATAACTTTGTATCTAGCTGAACCTGTTTTAAGCATGAGATCTAGCCATGACCAGTTGGACCTGTGTGGGAACCGGTCTCTGAATTGCGTGAGAATACGTTTAGTATGGTGTTCTTGTAGAAAATTTCTTGCGGACGTCAGGGCGTTGCTGGGCCAAATATTATTTTTAAGAATTTTTCCTTCGTAAAAACTAGTGAGAGATTCCATAGGGAGCTTCGACTACAAGTTATATGAGTCCTCAAAGTTGGGATTGGTTAAGTAAGGAATGACTGCAATAGGAGTTAAGGATGATGGGAATGATTCTGGAGGCAGTTCGTTCAAAACGGAACGTCTAATATGTAGGGTAGTTAAAGTTATTTCATCCAGACCCAACGAAGCCGTTGATTTTGAACGCGACCACAGGAATGGAATTCCCCCATTGTCCAATAGAGCCATATCTACCATGTCTAGTATGCCTCTCTCAAGGCCAATTGTAGTTCTCAGCCATCTACTTAAATGTATGGCTTTGTAATAGATGTAAGGGTCAGGTAATCCCAAACCACCACATGAGGTGGGGTATGATAACAGTTTAAAAGGTAGCCTAGCTGGTTTGTTTCTCCATATAAATTTAGTTATTAAGGACCTTATATTTTTGAAGAAGGAGAGGGGGAGAGGAATGGGTACCATATTCATAAAGTATAATATTAAAGGCATAAGGTAGGCTTTAAATACGTTGACACGTCCTATCCACGATAAAGTGGGTAGATTATATGATTTCATCAGTGCGTCTATTTTCTTTAGTAAGGGTGAAAAATTGGAGCCGAATAGGTCCATGGGATCTCTGGTAATCCAGACGCCCAAATATTTTATGGAGGATGAGGACCAAGAGAAGGGGGTTAGTTTACGTAAATTGGTTAGCTGAAAGTCCGATAAGGTAATATTGAGTGCTTCCGATTTAGTATTGTTAATTTTGAAATTTGATAATTTGCCAAAATGGTTAAGTATACAGGTCCTTCTCAAAAAATTAGCATATAGTGTTAAATTTCATTATTTACCATAATGTAATGATTACAATTAAACTTTCATATATTATAGATTCATTATCCACCAACTGAAATTTGTCAGGTCTTTTATTGTTTTAATACTGATGATTTTGGCCTACAACTCCTGATAACCCAAAAAACCTGTCTCAATAAATTAGCATATTTCACCCGACCAATCAAATAAAAGTGTTTTTTAATACCAAACAAAAAAACCATCAAATAATAATGTTCAGTTATGCACTCAATACTTGGTCGGGAATCCTTTGGCAGAAATGACTGCTTCAATGCGGCGTGGCATGGAGGCAATCAGCCTGTGACACTGCTGAGATGTTATGGAGGCCCAGGATGCTTCAATAGCGGCCTTAAGCTCATCCAGAGTGTTGGGTCTTGCGTCTCTCAACTTTCTCTTCACAATATCCCACAGATTCTCTATGGGGTTCAGGTCAGGAGAGTTGGCAGGCCAATTGAGCACAGTAATACCATGGTCAGTAAACCATTTACCAGTGGTTTTGGCACTGTGAGCAGGTGCCAGGTCGTGCTGAAAAATGAAATCTTCATCTCCATAAAGCATTTCAGCCGATGGAAGCATGAAGTGCTCCAAAATCTCCTGATAGCTAGCTGCATTGACCCTGCCCTTGATGAAACACAGTGAACCAACACCAGCAGCTGACATGGCACCCCACACCATCACTGACTGTGGGTACTTGACACTGGACTTCAGGCATTTTGGCATTTCCTTCTCCCCAGTCTTCCTCCAGACTCTGGCACCTTGATTTCCGAATGACATGCAAAATTTGCTTTCATCAGAAAAAAGTACTTGGGACCACTTAGCAACAGTCCAGTGCTGCTTCTCTGTAGCCCAGGTCAGGCGCTTCTGCCGCTGTTTATGGTTCAAAAGTGGCTTTACCTGGGGAATGCGGCACCTGTAGCCCATTTCCTGCACACGCCTGTGACCCCAAGGTCTGGAATTGGTCCTTCTCCACAATCTTCCTCAGGGTCCGGTCACCTCTTCTCGTTGTACAGCGTTTTCTTCCACATTGTTTCCTTCCAACAGACTTACCATTGAGGTGCCTTGATACAGCACTCTGGGAACAGCCTATTTGTTGAGAAATTTCTTTCTGGGTCTTACCCTCTTGCTTGAGGGTGTCAATGATGGCCTTCTTAACATCTGTCAGGTCGCTAGTTTGAGTAATGATCCAGGCAGGGAGTTTTTAAAAGCCTCAGGTATCTTTTGCATGTGTTTAGAGTTAATTAGTTGATTCAGAAGATTAGGGTAATAGGTCATTTAGAGAACCTTTTCTTGATATGCTAATTTATTGAGACAGGTTTTTTGGGTTATCAGGAGTTGTATGCCAAAATCATCAGTATTAAAACAATAAAAGACCTGACAAATTTCAGTTGGTGGATAATGAATCTATAATATATGAAAGTTTAATTGTAATCATTACATTATGGTAAATAATGAAATTTAACACTATATGCTAATTTTTTGAGAAGGACCTGTATTGATGATAATGGGAAATGCTTCAAACGGGTTAGAAATAAGGAAAAGCAGGTCATCTGCGAATGCCAATGTTTTGATTTCTAGTCTACCTATCTGTAATCCCTGAACTTGGTTCTCTTGTCTAATTCTCTGTATTAGCGTTTCAATAACCAATATAAACAAAGATGGGGACAAGGGGCATCCCTGCCGGGTGCCGTTACTAATATTAAAAGCATCAGATAAAACACCATTCACCCGGACTCTGGCCGTGGGAAAGGAATATAGGGATAAGATAAACTGGGGAGGAAAGCCAAACCTATGCAAGACCCTCTCCATATATCTCCAGCTTACTCTATCAAACGCCTTCTCGGCATCAGTAGATAGAAGAGTCAACGGTAAATTCCGTTTTCTAGCATACATTATAGATTGGAGAACTTTAGTTGAGTTATCCTTGCCCTCCCCTCCTCGCACAAAACCCGCCTGGTCTGAGTGAATCAATCTGGGGAGTATGTTACCTAACCTAGTAGCTAAGAGTTTTGCCCATAGCTTCGTGTCTGTGTTAAGGAGGGATATAGGTCTATAGCTAGAACAGAAATTGAGATCTTTACCTTCTTTTGGCAGCACTGTGATAAAAGCTTCCAAGGCTTGTTTTGGGAGGGGTTGCCCCGCCAGAAAAGAATTAAATAATGTTACTATATGGAGTAGTAGGGCTTTTATTAATTTCTTATAGTAAATGATGGGGAGGCCATCAGGGCCCGGGGCCTTCCCATTAGGAATGTTGGAAAGAGTTTCTAGTATCTCTTCAGGGGTGATTGGGGTCATTAAAGATGAAAAGTCATCTGAAGACAAGGAGGGGAGTCTCAAGGAGGAAAGGAAGGTGTCTATTGTTTCCAAGGCTGTCCCGGGCTCTCCCATGTCCCCTGGTACCTCTAAATTATAAAGATTCTCATAGAAATGTTTAAACTCTTTAGCAATGGATCTTACATTTCTGAATAATACGTGCAGCTGTAGTCACAGGAACATCAGGCTGCTTGGAGATGGTCTCATAACTTTTACCTTTAACATGTTTGACTATAATTTTCTTTCTAATCTCCTGAGACAACTCTTTCCTTCGCTTCCTCTGGTCCATGTTGAGTGTGATACACACCGTGTCACCAAACAGCACAGTGAGTATCTGTAGCCCTATATACAGGCCACTCACTGATTCCAAGATTGTAGACACCTGTGATGCTAATTAGTGGACACACCTTGATTTAACATGTTCCTTTTATCACATTATTTTCAGGGGTACCATCATTTCTGTCCAGGCCTATTTCATGAGGTTTTTTTTTTGTTTTTTTTTTTAATCTGTGAAAACATGGTTGAAAAGTAATGTCTGACTTTCATTTGTTAATTTTCATAGATTTTTTATTTATTATTATTTTTGTCAGATTAAAGTTATTTCTGTGACCATTGTGGGTTTTTCTGTCATTAAACGAGGGGTACCAACAATTTTGACCACGTGTGTATGTCACTACTGTGCAGACTCAGTTTGGTGATACTCTCCTCCAGAAGGGAAGAAAATCGCCTCTAGTGCCACCTGCTGGAGGCAGCTTCCCCACATGTCAATATCCATCCCATGACCAGGGATTTTAGCCAAACCTGACACTCCTTGAAATGTCAGAGACTCCCATTCTGCTGTTCTTTGTGCCGTTCTTGCTCCATTTAGATATTTTGCTCGTAGAACGTTGCTCGAAAACTCCATACCAGCTTGGTCTCTCTGGTGAGAACCAGTACCCCTGTGAGTTATGTGAAGGGCCTCTCACCCAGTGCACTGCCCCGAACTGATAACGGGCAAGAACTCATGGGCATCTCTTCTTATTGAAAGATATTCTAGCTTAACTAATTTCCTACATTATGTTTTCAAGACTCTTCTCTGGCTTGGACATTGACTTACAGAGTAGCTATGTCCAGTTGATGGCACTAGAAAGACAGTTCCCTTAGTGCTAATTTGCATACTTTCCCCATGGAGCATCTATCTATCTATTGTAGGATTTCTACTCACTCCGTTGTGCTTGAGGTAGGCACAGGCAGTGGTTTTAGTAAAAATTTCCACCGTTTTATTAAAAACTTCATAAACCACTCAGGAAACCAAACAAAAAAGGCTTTTCCAGCACAAAGTGAAAACAGAAAGTAAATAGTTCATACAGTAGTGTGGGTTCGCCCTCTCAAATTAGTGCCCAGCTCTTGAGTCCTTAGCAACCACAAGCAATACTGGAGGTCTACGCACCTCTACACACAGACCCTGAATGAGACAACTGATCTCCTGTTTATCTGCCATGAGATACTCTGGGGTGGGGGATATGTGAGCAGTCAGTCCTACCCATCTCTCTGCTGCTCATAAACCCAACCCAGACACGCCGTATCAACTCTCTCAGCACTATACGCATAGGAGCCTGCTTTCACGGGCTTACATCACTGAGGCTACCAACCTCGATGATACATATCACCTCTCTAGGAGCTGTCCGGATGACATCTTACACTATCTATCAAAAAATGAAAGCAGCACTCCATCAAGAGTTTAGGAAAAACTGTGATCTAATAGCCTGTTGCGGCTCAGCAATGTTTCGTTTCTATTGAGAATCTTTCTCAAGCCTTTTTCGAGCTATCTGGAGGTTTGGTAAGTGCCTGAAAGATTTTACACCAATACTGACTTTATAATGTCTGTTACAGCTTTTTTTTTTCTTTTTTATACTATCTATCTAAGGCTGGTTTCACACTTGCGTTTTGATCTGCAGCGTTTTAGCGCTAAAAAACGCATGCGTTTTTTTCCCTATACTTAACATTAAAAAACGTGCGTTTTGACGCGTTTTCAGCAATGCATGCGTTTTTTGACGCGTGCGTTCATTTGCAGAAATGCAACATGTAGTGTTCTGTCTTCATACACGTTGATACAGTGTGTGATCCAACATACAGCATAAACCACTTCTGTCTTCCAAAATAAGCAGACTGTTCTCTGTAGTCTAACTTGTTTATTGGTAACAGGTATTGAAATGCGGTAAAACTATAAGAATACAAATGATTTGGGTAAGTATTGGGCAAATAACAGCACAACTGATACTTATAACTAGCAGGGAAAGCATACAGGATGATGCAACTTCTACATGCAACTACATACAGTAACTGACAGATAATAGATTTCCCAGGTACTAGTTGCTATACAGTAATCACATTCTATAGAACACTATATTGCAGTAACAGGGATAGCAATCTTACCGGATAAACTAACCAGGGTGGCAAGTAAGTGAAGTAGTTCCAACACAGCAGATTAACACGAGTGTACAGGAAAATACACAGAGAGAAAAATGGGGGATTCCCCTATCCCATGATGCTTTGGTGCAATCCCATAATGCAACACTCTAATTATTACTGAAAAACACAGGTAATAAATTTAACCACCACTGGGTGGTGCTATAACACAGCAAAACCAAAACTATAGCAGTGAAACTTTAATGCTTGGACGAACCCCTGTCCTTCATTAGGAAGGGCAGAACACTCCCCGCTTGGCATCAACCGATGCCACCTACAGGTTCCTTTGGCGAAAACAGCAAGACAAGTTCCGCCACCGGTCTGAGGAATAGTTTACTTTCCCCGGACTTGCCTACTTTGACCTCGACCTTACGGACCTTCCCATCTTTGCTTGGGAATACTTTAGTGATGAGGCCTAGTGGCCACTCATTACGGTGAGACTGGCTGTCTTTCATGAGAACGACATCACCGGTTTTGATGTTTGGTCTGTCGGTCTGCCACTTCTTCCTTGGTTGTAAGGTGGAGAGGTACTGCTTCCTCCATCTGTCCCAAAAGGTATTGGAGAGACTTTGGACTTGTCTCCATTGCCGTCTGTAAAGGTCCTTGTTGCTAAATTCTCCAGGTGGAGCGCTGAGAACGCTGGCTTTCTGAGTAAGTAACATGGCAGGAGTGAGAATGGTCGGATCCTCAGAGTCACTAGAAAGCGAAGTCAATGGTCTGGCATTTTCCATGTTTGGAACGGTAAAGGCAAGCTTGCAGTGATGCCAACCCTTGCAAGGTTTCTGAATGGCGGGTGACGTTGACTTATAGGACCGAGCCACAGTAATCAAACAAACGAGGGCACGAACAAGCGAGTTCCAAGTTGAGAACTTATTGAAATGGTGGGATTTGAGGTGATTGTCTTTAGTCACCGTACGTAGAACGGATACCTGAGGGCGGATTTCCTCATCGGCCTCTGGATCTACCAGTTCAAAGATGTTTGACTCGTCCATGTATGGCGTCGAACGGTATAAGAATGTAGGGCCAGTAAACCAGGTCGTGTCCTTAAGGTGACTTGCTTCAACGGATCTGGTTGCGTGGTCCGCAGGATTGTGGTTTGTGGACACATAGTGCCACTGTTTAGGTTCAGTGGGTCTCCTGATCCTTAGCACCCGATTGCTGACATAGACATAGAAGCGACGAGTTTCATTGCAAATGTACCCCAGCACTACCTTGCTGTCAGTGTAGAACTCGACTTCTTTGATTTCCAGGTCCATTTCTGTCGAGATAAGCTCAGCTAACTCTACTGCTAGTTCCTTTTATCACATTATTTTCAGGGGTACCATCATTTCTGTCCAGGCCTATTTCATGAGGTTTTTTTTTTGTTTTTTTTTGTAATCTGTGAAAACATGGTTGAATAGTAATGTCTGACTTTCATTTGTTAATTTTCATAGATTTTTTATTTATTATTATTTTTGTCAGATTAAAGTTATTTCTGTGATCATTATGGGTTTTTCTGTCATTAAACGAGGGGTACTAACAATTTTGACCACGTGTGTATGTCACTACTGTGCAGACTCAGTTTGGTGATGCTCTCCTCCAGAAGAGAAGAAAATCGCCTCTAGTGCCACCTGTTGGAGGCAGCTTCCCCACATGTCAATATCCATCCCATGACCAGGGATTTTAGCCAAACCTGACACTCCTTGAAATGTCAGAGACTCCCATTCTGCTGTTCTTTGTGCCGTTCTTGCTCCATTTAGATATTTTGCTCGTAGAACGTTGCTCGAAAACTCCATACCAGCTTGGTCTCTCTGATGAGAACCAGTACCCCTGTGAGTTATGTGAAGGGCCTCTCACCCAGTGCCCTGCCCCCAACTGATAACGGGCAAGAACTCATGGGCATCTCTTCTTATTGAAAGATATTCTAGCTTAACTAATTTCCTACATTATGTTTTCAAGACTCTTTTCTGGCTTGGACATTGACTTACAGAGTAGCTATGTCCAGTTGAAGGCACTAGAAAGACAGTTCCCTTACCTTTGCGGGAGTGCTAATTTGCATACTTTCCCCATGGAGCATCTATCTATCGTAGGATTTCTACTCACTCCGTTGTGCTTGAGGTAGGCACAGGCAGTGGTTTTAGTAAAAATTTCCACCGTTTTATTAAAAACTTCATAAACCACTCAGGAAACCAAACAAAAAAGCCTTTTCCAGCACAAAGTGAAAACAGAAAGTAAATAGTTCATACAGTAGTGTGGGTTCGCCCTCTCAAATTAGTGCCCAGCTCTTGAGTCCTTAGCAACCACAAGCAATACTGGAGGTCTACGCACCTCCACACACAGACCCTGAATGAGACAACTGATCTCCTGTTTATCTGCCATCTGCCATGAGATGCACTTGGGTGGGGATATGTGAGCAGTCAGACCCACCCATCTCTCTGCTGCTCATAAACCCAACCCAGACACGCCGTATCAACTCTCTCAGCACTATACGCGTAGGAGCCTGCTTTCACGGGCTTACATCACTGAGGCTACCAACCTCAATGATACATATCTCCCCTCTAGGAGCTGTCCGGATGACATCTTACACTATCTATCAAAAAATGAAAGCAGCATTCCATCAAGAGTTTAGGAAAAACTGTGATCTAATAGCCTGTTGCGGCTCAGCAATGTTTCGTTTCTATTGAGAACCTTTCTCAAGCCTTTTTTGACCTATCTGGAGGTTTGGTAAGTGCCTGAAAGATTTTACACCAATACTGACTTTATAATGTCTGTTACAGCTTCTTTTTTTCTTTTTCATACTATCTATCTAATACGGTTTAAACCATACGTTTCCATACACTATATGAAAAGACACATCTGCATGTTTTCTCAATATCTGACATGAAATCAGAATAAACTTTTCCCATTTTAGGCCAAGTAGGATTACCGTAATTATTGATATTTACCAAATGCCAGAATAATGAGAGAGAGAGAATGTTTTAAGGCATTTTTATTCCTTACTGCAAAGTCAAAAGTTTACATATACTAAGATTACTATACGTTAATCAGAACCCAAAGAAAACAGGAAACATGGAGTGTACAGAACAAAAGACTTTGTGAAGATGATGGTGGAAGCTGGTAAGATTGTGTCAATATCCACAGTGAAACCAGCACTGTATCAACATGGGCTGAAAGGCCACTCTGCCAGGAAGAAGCCATTACTCCAAAAGAAACATTAATGTTTGCAAATGCACACAGGAACAAAGACCTGTCCTGTGATCTGATGAAACTAAAATTGAACTTTTGTGGCATAATGACCGTCGTTATGTTTGGAGGAAAAAGGGAGAAGCTTGGAAGCCTAAGACCAACATCCCAACTGTGGAACATGGGGGTGGCAGCATCATGTTGTGGGGTTGTTTGGCTGCAGGAGGGACTGGTGCACTTCACAAAATAGATGGCATCATGAGAAAAGACGATTATGTGGCAATACTGAAGCAACATCTCAAGACATCAGCCAGGAAGTTAAAGCTTAGGCGTAAATGGGTCTTCCAAATGGACAATGATCTGAAGCATACTGCCAAAATGCTAACAAAGTGGCTTGAGGATAACAAAGTCAATGTTTTGGAGCGGCCATCGCAAAGCCCTGATCTCAATCCTATTGAAAATTTATGGTCAAAGCTGAAAAGGTCGGTGCGAGCAAGGTGACCTACAAACCTGGATCAGATACACCAGTTTTGTCGGGAGGAATGGGCCCAAATTCCGACCAACTATTGTGAGAAACTTGTGGAAAGAAATCACAAACATTTGACCCAAGTCATCCAATTTAAGGGCAGTGGTGCAAATACTAATGACATGTACTGTATGTAAACTTTTGATTTTGCAGTAAGTAATAAAAATGTCTGAAAACATTCTCTCTCTGTCTCGTTATTCTGGCATTTGGCAAATATTAACAATTATGGTAATCCTAATTGACCTAAAACGGGAAAGGTTTATTCTGATTTCACGTCATATATTGAGAAAAACATGCAGATGTGTCTTTTAAATAGTGGATGGAAACTTCTTGTTTCAACTCTATCATCTATCTCATATCTATCTATCTATCTATCTATCTATCTATCTATCTATCTATCTATCTATCTATCTATCTATCTATCTATCTATCCTGACAGTCTTCCTTTAACTGGTCACTGTCATTTCAATAAACTTAGGCTCATCTGATGACCAGTGCAGTGACTAACAAAATGTAAAAGTTGTTTATTTACCCAAAATGTTACAGGCCCATCAAAATGACTGTAAAGTAGCGGCCATTAGATGTCTCCCTTCTATCTAACTTGCAGCTTCTCCTTATTGTCAAGTGAAAACAGTCTCGAGGTGCAGGGATAGATTTTAGGAATTGAGGGTATGTGTTTGTCCTGCATGTCAAACTGCATGCAGGCATAATAGAGGTGGGCTTTTACTTTCAGGCAAGCCACTGGAAAATGGCCAAGGGTCATTGCATGCTGGGCAGTGAAGGAGGGAAGTCCCAGCTCATATAGTGCTGGCAGAATTCTGCTGAAGAGAAAACTTCTAGTCAAAAAGAGTGGAGGCAAGTAACCTAGTTTAAGAATCAGAACATCAGAAGAGTTCCAGTATATGTTAGACTTTACCTTGTTGTGGGATGTGAGACCATGCGTTTCTTCAGGTTTTGGGAGAAATGAGAAGTTAATAAATGATAAGCTTGATTACAGGTTATATACTGTATGTATATACTGTTTATTATACATATATATGTTTGTCATGTCTTCCGATTTCTGGATTTACGAGACTCCAGGCGTGCCATTACAATGCAGTGGTTCCCGTTTACTGCTGGATCTTTCCTTTCCCATCTCATTTGCTTTGCATGGAAGCAACACTTTAGAATTCCCCTGAGAGGTATTTTAGCAGGTAAAAGCAGAATTGTCTCAGAATTGCTTCATTTACAAATTGCAGGAAAAGCTGAAGGAAGCAATGTGGTGTGTCCGTGTCAGGTGGATGACTGCGCATTGTTCTAACCCAGATCGGTGGAGAGCAGGAGTTACTATAATGATAAAATATGTAATCAGGTCGCAGGGAGATCATGACCTTCACCGGCAGAGCCGTACTTCCGAGCTTTCCTCGGTTTTCTAAAACTTTTAAGTTATCAAACACTTCAGAAATATTAATCACTAGGTTCTCTGCGCTGAGCCAACATCAGGGCAGCAAAGGTGGTACTGCTGTAAGGGGCCGATGCAAAATTCCGAAAATTCCGATGAAAGGAAGTCATCGCCTAATCGCAGGATAGGCGATAACTTATTGATCAGTGGAGGTACGAGGAGGTGGGACCAGCGAACTCTGTAAGAGTTTGATCCAAGTGTCAGTGTGCTGTGATCCAATTCTGTGACATGAGAAAATCGTATCACAGGTCCGGAGAAGATGGAAAACTTAATTTCTCCAGAAGATGGTTCTTCTCATTTCCCAACACTACTGGTGGCCGACCCTGCGCAAAGTTGTCACCGATTTTGACTCTACCTGTGCCTCATATGCCCAAAAGCAAACCTCCCAAACACCTTCCTTCTGGTCAGTTACTTCCCTTGCCCATATCATCTGCTCCCTGGCAACATATTGCTATGGATTTCATCACTGATCTGCCAGTTTTGGCTACGTGTTACGTCATCTGGGTGGTTGTGGATTGTTTCTCCAAGATGGTACACGTCACTCCGCTACCCGGTCTTCCATCTGCACCAGTGCTGGCAAAGGAATTTATTCTTCATAGTTTCTGCCTCCATGGTCTACCCCTCCACCTTGCTTCAGATAGAGGTGTCCAGCACTTTGTCAATGCCCACCACAGTGACAGTGTGAGCAGCAGCCAAGGCCATAGTTATGGCCGCATAGGTGTCTGCTTTAGCGTGCCCTGATCACCCGCATCACATATATACAGTCCCACTGTCTCACTTGCCTGGTTCTCCGAGGCCTCCCTTAGATGCAGAGACACTCCTTCCTTTGATCTGGCACATAAAGAGACACAGTCCAATTCCAACTTAAATGTAGAACTTTACTCGTTTTCAATTGCAGCACGTCCACATCAGATACAGCATCAACACAGAGTTCTGCACCATTCACATCCTTCACTTTCCCTGTGCTCTTCCCTATGTCCTTTAGTTTGTACCCAGTTCGTCCCATCTCAACCGGTACCGCATCATCCTCCCCTTTCAGCTTCACTACGTTCAGGAATTCTCTTGTCCGTTTTGCACCAGACATGAGGGCATCTGCCCATGTAGAAAGCTGCCACATCTTGGGGCGACCTGCGTACTTATTCTGCTACACTTCTGGCCCACTGGCCCTGGACAGCTGGGCACTTTGCTTGTAATGTTATGGAGCTGACCCCCCTGACTAAGCTCTATGGCCCCTACTGACTAGGAACAGGAAAACCCTCTATCTTATCCACAGTTGGCTCCTCCTATGTAAACTATATACACTGTTGTACCCTCATCTAGCATCCATCTGGAGGTACTGTACTTTCTCTACACAACATATAAATATATGTACATAGCAGCATCAGGAACATTATATACATATATATAATTATATACAACACAAACATGAGGAAAGGGAGTGGAGCATCACACCAATTACAACAGGGCCAATCTTCTGCCTTGGGCTGAATTTTCATACAATGGACAATTTGCAGGCGTGACTGGCCTGAGTTTTGGTATGATCATGTAAACCCAGCCTTAGGTATTGTTCAGGAGAGAGTATTATATGGACGTATGCTGTCTGAGTAAAAATCGGGCAGCACCCCGACCAATAAAATTCAATAGGGCTGTTTGTGTGAAAAAAAAAAATTGCAGCATGCGTTATTCTCTTCCAAGTACTAATAAAAAAATTGGATCATCTGTATTACATCCTATTTGACAGATACCTTGCCAACATTAAACCAGGAAATTGCTTTTGATCAGGTACCTTTTAAAATGATGCTGTGCAAAAGGGATGCCACATGTGTAGGAAGGGGGAGCCAGGGAGGTAGCCATGGCTGACAGCAATCCCTGTATCACTCCCTGGTCCCTTCCCAGCAAAAGTTCACATGTCCCTGCTGCATTAGCTCTGTGCTGAGTCTCTGTGCCTTCTGCACCTGCCAGGTCCAGGGATGGTTCCCTCACAGACGGTTCCGGAATAAATGAGACACACTTCGGGTCAACTTCAACAATATCTTCTTTACTCAGCACAGTTCGTTCAAACAGAGACACGTCGGGTATCGCACACAGCACCCTCTCATCTGTCCCTGCTCTGTCCTTTCCTTATTCATGCTCAACCCCAGGTTGGACCGCTTCTGTCGGTCCTGCAGACTCTATTCCATCTGGAATTCTTGCCTCACTTGGGGGGGTTCTATACCGTTTCGCCCCGGTTCTAAGCACTGCCACCCAGGCAAAGATCTGCCACATTTTGCTTATGCACCCAGCTGAACCAACTTCTCTTTTTGTGGAGGACAGACTTCTTCAGCTGCCTAAGCAGCCTTGCTAGACTTCTTCCTCCTAGAGGAATTCTTCTGTCTATGCTGGGCCCCCCTTCTTTGATGTTACGGGGGCACAGCGATTTCTGGCTATGCAGCCCAGAGAGATGCACAGGCGCTCAGGCCCTGACACCAACTGACTAAAAGCAGGAAGCTGCCCTATACTTATGCACTGTGCCCCTCTAACTAGATATTACAGTGCCCCCTCTAATGGCCAACTATGGACACTACGCCCCTATCATTATACTAGGCCCGGGGACAAACTTTCCATAACACTAAATGTGCAAAACATAAGCATATAAACAATCACATATTGAGAGCAATACACATGCAGTGTGTAGCAGTACTCTTGTACACGGTGACAATACACTTTATGTGTAGCAGTGCCACCGTGTATGGACACATTAATAATAAGCATTTACATTCTTAAAGGGGTTGGGGAGAAAAGGGAACATCATGCATTTCACACCACCTACACATGGATGTCACACGGACGTAAAATAAGGACACACGGATGACAAAATGGATTAAAATCTTCTGAGTTTTCGGGATGAAAATCGGATGTCTGACCCCAAGGAAGGACTTCATTATGATGGCAGGCAATGTAGCAGGCTGGAATGAGCACCATTAATACAGTAGCAGCCGGAGCCCGGAGATTGGCCAGCATTACTGCAGATTACATGCATGGCCGTCCAGGACACGAGCTCACAGGCTGAGCTGATTAGGACTAATTCAGGAAGACTGAAGCTTACATGTAAAAATAGTAGTGAGATAGCACGGAGGCTGCCGACTGTAACCATAACTAATGCCAATATAATAGATGTTTCACTTCTTCATACATGAAAGAGGAGCAGATTGAGCCGGCATATGTACAAAGCTGTGCCACTAATCATGATGACGCTCCCAGACAGTATCACCGCATCCCTGAGTCTGGTATGTGAGAACCCTCGTCAGAGGCATCAAGTGGCAATTACATGATTTTGCCTTTCTTTCTTTTTTTCTAGAAAGACAACAATGTACGTGTGAGATGCACTTCTCTTCCCGATCCCACCTCATTGTTGGCACCTTTTTATTTTACATCACAAAATGACACCGATGCTTAAAGGGTTTGTCCACTACTAGGACAACCCCTTCTTGATCTAAATGTTTGGCCCTGTTAAAATAATAAAGCCTATACTCCTGTGCCGGCGCCGTTCTGTCATTGTTCCCACCTTCTTATGAATTGAACATGAAGAGGATGTTACGGTTGCATCTGACAGAATGTCTGTAAAAAAATGGCACTATTCTCTTTTATATTTTAGATGACACTCGCCTATTGAAATCTATGGGTGGAGGCACAAAAAAAAAAATCAAATCCATAATAGATCCACCATCTGGCATCCAATTTTTACATATACTTTGACAATATTAACATAGGAAACTCTCTTTGGTTTTATACATTTTATTACTGCTGAAATGCTAAAAATGAATACAAAATGGATTGCATATGGATGACAAGATGAATATTTATAAGCATTTGAGGCTTATGTCCCAATCTGGTCTGTCTGAAAGTTAATAAAATAGGTGTAACTTGAAGCTCCTGAGCCCTGATGCAAAACTGAACTGTCTTCACACATTAAAGGGGTTGGACATTTTATATTTATTTTAGAATGTTTTTATCATTTTCTGCACGGTTACTACCGGTTCCTTTTCTTTGCCTTGCTAGTACAGACTACACAGCTCTCTTGTCCACAAACTTGCCATGGATGGAGGAGCATGTGGCCAGACCTGTCCAGTATTTTACTAATAATCCTTGCCCCCTTTTACCTATAAAGCACTTATCGTTATACACTATACAAGGGGTTTGCCCCGCTATTCTACACATTAGTGGAGCGCCGCTAGGACCGTGGGATACTCGGGCCGGGTCCGGCAGTACTTAAAGGAGTGGTCACGGTGGCAGTGACCCAGTCCGTGGCCCTGGGCGTCCAGCTAAAGGGGATTAATGGAAATGGGAATAAAGTCTAATGTAGAGTTCGTGATGCCACCTGTGGTACTCAGCCACGGATGGCTGACACTGCTTAAAGGGGTCCACTGGGGATGATGACACTGCAGATTGGATGGTATGACTCCCCACAGGTAGAGCTTAATCCCCAGGGCTCCCGGTGTAGTTGGTAAGGATGATACAGTGCCTTGCGAAAGTATTCGGCTCCCTGGAACTTTTCAACCTTTTCCCACATATCATGCTTCAAACATAAAGATACCAAATGTAAATTTTTGGTGAAGAATCAACAACAAGTGGAACACAATTGTGAAGTTGAATGAAATTTATTGGTTATTTTAAATTTTTGTGGAAAATCAAAAACTGAAAAGTGGGGCGTGCAATATTATTCGGCCCCTTTGCTTTCAGTGCAGCAAACTCACTCCAGAAGTTCATTGTGGATCTCTGAATGATCCAATGTTGTCCTAAATGCCTAATGATGATAAATATAATCCACCCGTGTGTAATCAAGTCTCCGTATAAATGCACCTGCTCTGTGATAGTCTCAGGGTTCTGTTTGAAGCACAGAGAGCATCATGAAGACCAAGGAACACAACAGGCACGTCCGTGATACTGTTGTGGAGAAGTTTAAAGCCGGATTTGGATACAAAATGATTTCCAAAACTTTAAACATCCCAAGGAGCACTGTGCAAGCAATCATATTGAAATGGAAGGAGTATCATACCACTGCAAATCTACCAAGACCCGGCCGTCCCTCTAAACTTTCATCTCAAACAAGGAGAAGACTGATCAGAGATGCAGCCAAGAAACCCATGATCACTCTGGATGAACTGCAGAGATCTACAGCTGAGGTGGGACAGTCTGTCCATAGGACAACAATCAGTCGTACACTGCACAAATCTGGCCTTTATGGAAGAATGGCAAGAAGAAAGCCATTTCTCAAAGATATCCATAAAAAGTGTCATTTAAAGTTTGCAAAAAGCCACCTGGGAGACACACCAAACATGTGGAAGAAGGTGCTCTGGTCAGATGAAACCAAAATCGAACTTTTTGGCAACAATGCCAAACGATATGTTTGGAGTAAAGGCAACACAGCTCATCACCCTGAACACACCATCCCCACTGTCAAACATGGTGGTGGCAGCATCATGGTTTGGGCCTGCTTTTCTTCAGCAGGGACGGGGAAGATGATTAAAATTGATGGGAAGATGGATGGAGCCAAATATAGGACCATTTTTGAAGAAAACCTGTTGGAGTCTGCAAAAGACCTGAGACTGGGACAGAGATTTGTTTTCCAACAAGACAATTATCCCAAACATAAAGCAAAATCTACAATGGAATGGTTCACAAATAAACGTATCCAGGTGTTAGAATGGCCAAGTCAGAGTCCAGACCTCAATCCAATCGAGAATCTGTGGAAAGAGCTGAAAACTGCTGTTCACAAACGATCTCCATCAAACCTCACTGAGCTCGAGCTGTTTGCCAAGGAAGAATGGACAAGAATTTCAGTCTCTGATAGAGACATAGCCCAAGTGACTTGCAGCTGTAATCGCAGCAAAAGGTGGCGCAACAAAATATTAAGTTAAAGGGGCTGAATAATATTACACACCCCACTTTTCAGTTTTTGAATTTCCACAAAAATTTAAAATAACCAATAAATTTCTTTCAACTTCACAATTGTGTTCCACTTGTTGTTGATTCTTCACAAAAAATTTACATTTACATTTGGTATCTTTATGTTTGAAGCATGATATGTGGGAAAAGGTTGAAAAGTTCCAGGGAGCCGAATACTTTTGCAAGGCACTGTAGATGGTGAAGTGCAGGAAAGAATTTGAGGACACAGAGTTGTAGTCTCTTTACCTTTTACTGGTGGTATGCAGCCACAGTCCAGGGTACAGGTGATGATGGGGTCCGGGCAGCCTAGAAGTGATTCAAAATCCCCCTAGCCAGGCAGGGTTGGAAGTCTTCCTTACTGCGCTGTATATGCTGTCCCTTGCTGCCTGAGGCTTCACACAAGGTCCTCACTCAATGTCTGTCATTTTTACCCATATGGCAGGCCGCTCAAGCCTTTTTACAGGTGTCCCTCTCTCGTGGTGACTCCGGGCTCTAGTCTTTTGCTGTGCCTTCGGATGTGATTGTGGCCAAGAGACTTGGAATCTCCTGCCCGCCAGTTTCTGCTGTGGGGCATACAGTTCCCCCCACAACCTCAGACTTTTGACGTCTGGTTTCTTGCGCCTGAACCTGGAGGGAGCCCACTCGCAGCTCCACTCATTTCTCTCTCCTCCTTTGCTCCTTCTCCCCTCAGTGTCTCCTACAATCTGCCTAACATCTCCTCCAAGCCAGAACTTATAGGGAAGCTACCCCGAAACCAGGTTTAGAGCTCCCCCTTCTGGCCTGGAGTCAGAAAAGTGTTGTATGCTAGTGTTACCTGTTAAAGGGAACCTGTCACCCCCAAAATCGCAGATGAGCTAAGCCCACCAGCATCAGGGGCTTATCTACAGCATTCTGTAATGCTGTAGATAAGCCCCCAATGTATCCTGAAAGATGAGAAAAAGAGGTTAGATCAGGGGTCTCAAACTCGGCTGGGTATATGGGCCGCACCCGGAAAAACATTTAATTTCGGGGGCCGTATTATTTGCATGACAAAATGACATTTTTAGTAATACCATTTTTTTTCTCTATACACCTTTTGAACTGGTCCCTATCTTGTAGTAATGTTTCCCATGCTGGTTCCTATCTTGTAGTAATGTTCCCAATGCTGTTCCCTATCTAGTAGATATGGCCCCTTCCTGGTCCTCACTTGGTAGTAACGTCCTCATCCTGGTCCCATTCTTGTCATTATGTCCCCCATCCACGTACCCATATTGCAGACATGTGCCCCATCCAGGTTCCCCCATATGTTGCAGACAGGTTCCCCATCCTGGTCCCCCCATAGTTCAGACAGGTCCCCCATCCAGGCACCCCCATATTGCAGACAGGTCCCCCATCCAGGCCCCCCCATATTGCAGACAGGTCCCCCCATCCAGCCCCCCATATTGCAGACAGGTCCCCCATCCAGGCCCCCCTCGTATTGCAGACAGGTCCCCCATCCAGGCCCCCCATATTGCAGACAGGTCCCCCATCCAGCCCCCCCATATTGCAGACAGGTCCCCATCCAGGCCTCCCCCATATAGCAGACTGGTCCCCCATCCAGGCCCCCCATATTGCAGACAGGTCCCCATTCAGGCCCCCCCATATAGCAGACTGGTCCCCCATCCAGCCTCCCTCCATATTGCAGACAGGTCCCCCATCCAGGTCCCCCCCATTTTCACACAGACATAACAGAGAAGAAAAAAATATTCTTCTCACCTGTCTTCCGTTCCCTCGGCGTCCTTTCTGCTCTTGTGGCCCGCAGGCACATAGACCCCGCAACGATCGTGCTCGCTCCAGCAGCCGCCGACATCCGCGCTGTACTGCAGTGTATTGCCGCGCAGAGACTGGCTCTCTGCACAGCAATACTAGTGTCAGCTGCCAGCCTATCAGAGGCCAGCAGCTGACATCTGCGTCCCGGCGCAGCGGCTTATGACGTCACTGCCATGCACCCGTGGTCAGCTGCTGGCCCCTGATAGGCCGGCTGCTGACACTAGCATTGCTGTGCAGAGAGCCGGTCTCTGCGCGGCAATACACTGCACTACAGTGCGGATGTCGGCGGCTGCTGGAGCGAGCGCGATCTTTACGGGGTCTATGTGCCTGCGGGCCGCATGAAGCAGCCGGAGGGGCCGCATTCGGCCTGCGGGCAGTGTGTTTGAGACCCCTTGGTTAGATTAAACTCACCCAGGGGCAGTCCCGCTGCGGTCAGGTCCGATGGGCGTCACGGTCCGGTCCAGGGCCTCCCATCTTCTTACAATGATGTCCTCTTCTTGTCTTCATGCTGCGGCTCTGGCGCAGGCATACTTTGTCCTGTTGAGGGCAGAGCAAAGTACTGCAGTGCGCAGGTGCCGGGAAAGGTCAGAGAGGCCCAGCGCCTGCGCACTGCAGTACTTTGCTCTGCCCTCAACTGGACAGACAAAGTACGCCTGCGTGAAGACAAGAAGAGGACTTCATCCTATGAAGATGGGAGGCCCCGGACTGGACCGCGACGCCCATCAGATCGGACCGCCGGTGAGTATAATCTAACCTCTCTTTCTCATCTTTCAGGTTACATCGGGGCTTATCTACAGCATTACAGAATGCTGTAGATAAGCCCCTGATGATGGTGGGCTTAGCTCACCTTCAATTTTGGGGGTGACAGGTTCCTGTTAAGGGGATCTTTCTCGCTTCCAGGCATGGCATCACCCTCCCCGTGAGAAAGGCAATATCACTGTGACAACCGGATTCCTGGGGTGTCACATTAGCATAACATATTACATAGAGATTATACACATAAACATCAAATGCATAAAACGCATAACACTGTTCACGTTACACTTATGTCTTCAGGGTAGGGGCTGGGTAAGACAGTCCACATCCTCACACATGCACCCGACTTTCTTTCATACACGTAATTGTGCCTCTAAAGCCGGGTGTACGCCTACTGACTTCAGTGGCACCCTGTGCATGTCTGGAAGCAGAGCAGGAGCCTGATGTCAGCGGAGGAGCCGAAGATCAAGCTTCTTCTTTACTTCCGGACATGTACACTGCGTCTCTGAAGTTGGGACTTGTACAGAAGAAAGTCGCGCTCATACGCGACGATTATACCGTTTCTTGACCTCAGGGGCGTGATAAAATTCTGAGTGGGATGACTAGTCTGGAGAAACAAATGCCTCATTTGCATATGATAACCGGACCTTAGCAATACTTTTGATAAAGTTCTGTTTAGGTGTCAAATGTAATTTTTGTTTGTTTTTTTAAAATATTTTTACAATGATTAAAACATTTTTTTAACTTTTTTACTTTGTCCCACTATGGGACAATCATTTTTTGCAGGCTGATTGCCTCTATAGCGTGCACATGAAGCGGGGCGGACACAAGCAGCAATGGTCCCCTGTGCAGGAAATACCACGGGGGCCCCCTCATGCATGTACATGGAGTGCCCCGTCAGGGCAAAGGGTTACTCGGTACCGGGTCCTGCGGTTCACAGGGGGATGTCACGGTGGCTGACCCGGTCCGTGGTCCTGGGACGTCTGTATTGAAGGGGAAAGGTCTTTAAAGGGGTAGAGTTTATGTTCGTGACGCCACCTGTGGTATTCGGTCAGGGTGACCGACGCTGCTTTAAGGGGTCCGCTGGGGTGATGTTATGGCAGCTAGATGGTATACCTTCCCACAAGTGAAGTATGTCCCCAGGGCGTCCCTGTGGGTAGACGGTGGATGGTGAGAGGTGCAGAGAAGAACGAGGACACAAGGTTGCAGTCTCTTTACGTTTACTGAAGACTTCAGCATCCACAGTCCAGGGCACCAGATCACAGGGCAGGCAGGGTCTGGCCGGTTTGGAGGCAAGTCCAGAGTCCCCTTGTCCAGGTGGAAATCAGTAGCCTTCCCTTGCGCTGCGGTGGTGTAGTCCTTTACTGCCTATGGCTTCACATAAGGGTCTCACAGATGTGGTGTTTCCTTCTCTCTGTTCCCCATATAGGATAGGACAAAACTCGTATGACTGGTGACTTGAGCCTGTTTATAGGGTCTCTTAGATAACCCGGCTCTGTAGGTGTCACCTTGCCTCCTGGGTGTAGGTGCAGACAGGTAACCTGCAATTAGCTGTCCTGCCGATCTCTGAAATAAGGCGTAGAGGTCCTTACTCCCTCGGTGTTCCAGCTACCGGGATTTTGCACCTCAGAAGGAGGCAGCCTGAGCGGCGCTGGTCCCCTTCTGGTATCCTCTCCTTTGCTTCGACTTCCTTCACGCTCGCTGCAATACAATTCTGCCTTTCAATGTCTCTATCCGGGAGTTGCAGCTCTGAGGGCATGCACAGCTCCGTTAACCTTCTGTACTCCTCAGACTCTGGTCTGGAACTCACTGAGCTGAGCTCAGCCAGCAACTAACTTCTGTCTGGAACTGACTCACTTTCCCTACAGACTACCAGTTATATATATGTGGGGAGTGACCTAATAAATAGGAGCAAAAGCTCCCCCTGGTGGTCTGGAGTGTGAAATGTGTTGCATGTTTGTGGTACCTGGATGCAGTTGTCCTTCCTTGCCTCCAAATGTAGCATCACTCTCCCCGAAAGGAAAGCAATACCATTGTGATGACCAGGACCCTGGGGCGCCGCATACACCGTGTATAAAACACCTATAATAACATATGTGTATGCACAACAAAAAATACACACACACTAGCTCTATATACACAGCAGAAAATACACACACAAGCTTTATATACACAACAGTATACACACACACTAGCCCTATATACAAAGCAGTATACATACACACACACACACTAGCCCTATACACAAAGCAGTATACACACACACTAGCCTGTTATGACCCCAATGGCGAGGGTCTCAGAGGAACGTGGAAGTCTGCAGAATACAAAAATCCAGCTCATAGGGCAGTGGTAACTGGGTTGACCATATATCTACTCCTAACGCCAACACTAGAAGTAGCCGGGGATCATTCCTACGTTGATTCTAGATGACACGCGCCAGCCGGAGAATCTAGCTACCCCTAGTAGAGGAAAACAAAGACCTTTCTTGCCTCCAGAGAAGGGGACCCCAAAGCTGGATAGAAGCCTGTTGTGAATTTGCTTTTTGCTCCCTCTAGTGGTTACTAGTTTTTTGACTCTGGTTTTTCTGTCATTCCTTTTATCCGCACCTGGGTCGTTAGTTAGGGGTGTTGCTATATAAGCTCCCTGGACCTTCAGTTCAATGCCTGGCAACGTAGTTATCAGAGCTAGTCTGCTGTGCTCTTGTCTACTGATCCTGGTTCCAGTTATATCAGCTAAGTCTGCCTTTTGCTTTTTGCTATTTGTTTTGGTTTTGTATTTTTGTCCAGCTTGTTCCAAATCTATATCCTGACCTTTGCTGGAAGCTCTAAGGGGGCTGGTGTTCTCCCCCCGGACCGTTAGACGGTTCGGGGGTTCTTGAATTTCCAGTGTGGATTTTGATAGGGTTTTTGTTGACCATATAAGTTACCTTTCTTTATTCTGCTATCAGTAAGCGGGCCTCTCTGTGCTAAACCTGGTTCATTTCTGTGTTTGTCATTTCCTCTTACCTCACCGTCATTATTTGTGGGGGGCTTCTATCCAGCTTTGGGGTCCCCTTCTCTGGAGGCAAGAAAGGTCTATGTTTTCCTCTACTAGGGGTAGCTAGATTCTCCGGCTGGCGCGTGTCATCTAGAATCAACGTAGGAATGATTCCCGGCTACTTCTAGTGTTGGCGTTAGGAGTAGATATATGGTCAACCCAGTTACCACTGCCCTATGAGCTGGATTTTTGTATTCTGCAGACTTCCACGTTCCTCTGAGACCCTCGCCATTGGGGTCATAACAGTTTGCCAGGCCAGTATTAAATGTTTAATGCATTGCAGAAGAGGGATTATAAGAAAGAAGATTCTGAGTTTTTTTTTTTTTTTTTTTCTTTTTCCCCTTTACCTCAGAGTGGCTATGCTTGCTGCAGACATGAATGTCCAGACCTTGATTACAAGTGTGGACCAGCTGGCTACTCGTGTGCAGGGCATACAAGACTATGTTATCAGAAATCCTAGGTCAGAACCTAAAATACCGATTCCTGAACTGTTTTCCGGAGACAGGTTTAAGTTTAGGAATTTCGTGAATAATTGTAAATTGTTTTTGTCCCTGAGACCCTGTTCATCTGGAGATTCTGCTCAGCAAGTAAAAATTGTTATTTCGTTCTTACGGGGCGACCCTCAGGATTGGGCTTTTTCGCTGGCGCCAGGAGATCCGGCATTGGCTGATCTTGATGCGTTTTTTCTGGCGCTCGATTTACTTTATGAGGAACCCAATCTTGAGATTCAGGCAGAAAAGGCCTTGCTGGCTATGTCTCAGGGGCAGGACGAGGCTGAAGTGTATTGCCAAAAATTTCGGAAATGGTCCGTGCTGACACATTGGAACGAGTGTGCACTGGCCGCTAATTTTAGAAATGGCCTTTCTGAAGCCATTAAGAATGTTATGGTGGGTTTTCCCATTCCCACAGGTCTGAATGATACTATGGCACTGGCTATTCAAATTGACCGGCGGTTGCGGGAGCGCAAAACCGCAAATTCCCTCATGGTGTTGTCTGAACAGACACCTAATTCGGTGCAATGTGATAGAAAAACCGCAAATTCCCTCATGGTGTTGTCTGAACAGACACCTGATTTAATGCAATGTGATAGAATCCTGACTAGAAATGAGCGGAAAATTCATAGACGCCGGAATGGCTTGTGCTACTACTGTGGTGATTCTACACATGTTATCTCAGCATGCTCTAAACGTATAGCTAAGGTTGTTAGTCCTGTCACCGTTGGTAATTTGCAACCTAAATTTATTCTGTCTGTAACTTTGATTTGCTCACTGTCATCTTATCCTGTCATGGCGTTTGTAGATTCAGGTGCTGCCCTGAGTCTCATGGATCTCTCATTTGCTAAGCGCTGTGGTTTTACTCTTGAACCATTAGAAAATCCTATTCCTCTTAGGGGTATTGATGCTACACCATTGGCAGCAAATAAACCACAGTATTGGACACAGGTTACCATGTGCATGACTCCTGAACACCGCGAGGTGATACGTTTCCTGGTTTTACATAAAATGCATGATTTGGTTGTTTTAGGGCTGCCATGGTTACAGACCCATAATCCAGTCCTGGACTGGAAGGCTATGTCAGTCTCAAGTTGGGGCTGTCGTGGTATTCATGGGGATTCCCTGCCTGTGTCTATTGCTTCTTCTACGCCTTTGGAAGTTCCGGAGTATTTGTCTGATTATCAGGATGTCTTCAGTGAGTCTGAGTCCAGTGCACTGCCTCCTCATAGGGACTGTGACTGTGCTATAGATTTGATCCCAGGCAGTAAATTTCCTAAGGGAAGACTGTTTAATCTGTCGGTACCTGAACATACCGCTATGCGTTCATATATCAAGGAGTCTCTGGAGAAAGGACATATTCGTCCGTCTTCTTCCCCTCTTGGTGCGGGATTCTTTTTTGTGGCAAAAAAGGACGGATCTTTGAGACCTTGTATTGATTATCGGCTTTTAAATAAGATCACTGTCAAATTTCAGTATCCTTTACCGCTGTTGTCTGACTTGTTTGCCCGGATTAAGGGTGCCAAGTGGTTCACCAAGATAGACCTTCGTGGTGCGTACAACCTTGTGCGCATTAAGCAAGGTGATGAATGGAAAACCGCATTCAATACGCCCGAAGGTCATTTTGAGTACTTGGTGATGCCTTTTGGGCTCTCCAATGCGCCTTCAGTTTTTCAGTCCTTTATGCATGACATTTTCCGGAAGTATCTGGATAAATTTTTGATTGTTTATCTGGATGATATTTTGTTTTTTTCTGATAATTGGGATTCGCATGTGGAGCAGGTCAGGTTGGTCTTTAAAATTTTGCGTGAAAATTCTTTGTTTGTCAAGGGCTCAAAGTGTCTCTTTGGTGTACAGAAGGTTCCCTTTTTGGGGTTCATTTTTTCCCCTTCTGCTGTGGAGATCGACCCAGTCAAGGTCCGAGCTATTCTTGATTGGACTCAGCCCTCGTCAGTTAAGAGTCTTCAGAAGTTCTTGGGCTTCGCTAACTTCTACCGTCGTTTTATCGCTAATTTTTCTAGCATTGTGAAACCTTTGACGGATATGACCAAGAAGGGCTCCGATGTAGCTAACTGGGCTCCTGCTGCCGTGGAGGCTTTCCAGGAGTTGAAACGCCGGTTTACTTCGGCGCCTGTTTTGTGCCAGCCTGACGTCTCACTTCCCTTTCAGGTTGAGGTGGATGCTTCGGAGATTGGGGCAGGGGCCGTTTTGTCGCAGAGAGGCCCTGGTTGCTCTGTTATGAAACCTTGTGCCTTTTTCTCTAGGAAGTTTTCGCCTGCCGAGCGAAATTATGATGTGGGCAATCGGGAGTTGTTGGCCATGAAATGGGCATTTGAGGAGTGGCGTCATTGGCTCGAGGGTGCTAAGCATCGTGTGGTGGTCTTGACTGATCACAAAAATCTGATGTATCTCGAGTCTGCTAAATGCCTTAATCCGAGACAGGCCCGCTGGTCATTGTTTTTCTCCCGCTTTGATTTTGTTGTCTCGTATTTACCAGGTTCAAAGAATGTGAAGGCCGATGCTCTTTCTAGGAGCTTTGTGCCTGATGCTCCTGGAGTCGCGGATCCTGTTGGTATTCTTAAAGATGGAGTTATCTTGTCAGCTATTTCTCCGGATCTGCGACGTGTGTTGCAGAGATTTCAGGCTGATAGGCCTGAGTCTTGTCCACCTGACAGACTGTTTGTCCCGGATAAGTGGACCAGCAGAGTCATTTCCGAGGTTCATTCCTCGGTGTTGGCAGGTCACCCGGGAATCTTTGGCACCAGAGATCTGGTGGCCAGGTCCTTTTGGTGGCCTTCCTTGTCAAGGGATGTGCGGTCATTTGTGCAGTCCTGTGGGACTTGTGCTCGAGCTAAGCCTTGCTGTTCTCGTGCCAGCGGTTTGCTCTTGCCCTTGCCTGTCCCGAAGAGACCTTGGACACATATCTCCATGGATTTCATTTCTGATCTTCCGCTATCTCAGGGCATGTCCGTTATCTGGGTGATATGTGATCGCTTCTCCAAGATGGTCCATTTGGTTCCTTTGCCTAAGCTGCCTTCCTCTTCCGATCTGGTTCCTGTGTTTTTCCAGAACGTGGTTCGTTTGCACGGCATCCCTGAGAATATTGTGTCAGACAGAGGATCCCAGTTCGTTTCCAGGTTCTGGCGATCCTTTTGTAGTAGGATGGGCATTGATTTGTCGTTTTCGTCTGCTTTCCATCCTCAGACTAATGGACAGACGGAGCGAACCAATCAGACTTTGGAGGCTTATTTGAGGTGTTTTGTCTCTGCTGATCAGGACGATTGGGTGACATTCTTGCCGTTGGCTGAGTTTGCCCTTAATAATCGGGCTAGTTCCGCCACCTTGGTTTCGCCTTTTTTCTGCAACTCTGGTTTCCATCCTCGCTTTTCTTCGGGGCATGTGGAGCCTTCTGACTGTCCTGGGGTGGATTCTGTGGTGGATAGGTTGCAGCAGATCTGGAATCATGTGGTGGACAATTTGAAGTTGTCACAGGAGAAGGCTCAGCGCTTTGCCAACCGCCGCCGCGGTGTGGGTCCCCGACTACGCGTTGGGGATTTGGTATGGCTTTCTTCCCGCTTTGTTCCTATGAAGGTCTCCTCTCCCAAATTTAAACCTCGTTTTATTGGGCCTTACAAGATATTGGAAATCCTTAATCCTGTATCTTTTCGTCTGGATCTTCCTGTGTCGTTTGCTATTCACAATGTATTTCATAGGTCCTTGTTGCGGCGGTACATTGTGCCTGTAGTTCCTTCTGCTGAGCCTCCTGCTCCGGTGTTGGTTGAGGGCGAGTTGGAGTACGTGGTGGAGAAGATCTTGGATTCTCGCCTCTCCAGGCGGAGGCTTCAGTACCTGGTCAAGTGGAAGGGCTATGGTCAGGAGGATAATTCCTGGGTGGTCGCCTCTGATGTTCATGCGGCCGATTTAGTTCGTGCCTTTCATGCCGCTCGTCCTGATCGCCCTGGTGGTCGTGGTGAGGGTTCGGTGACCCCTCACTAAGGGGGGGGTACTGTTGTGAATTTGCTTTTTGCTCCCTCTAGTGGTTACTAGTTTTTTGACTCTGGTTTTTCTGTCATTCCTTTTATCCGCACCTGGGTCGTTAGTTAGGGGTGTTGCTATATAAGCTCCCTGGACCTTCAGTTCAATGCCTGGCAACGTAGTTATCAGAGCTAGTCTGCTGTGCTCTTGTCTACTGATCCTGGTTCCAGTTATATCAGCTAAGTCTGCCTTTTGCTTTTTGCTATTTGTTTTGGTTTTGTATTTTTGTCCAGCTTGTTCCAAATCTATATCCTGACCTTTGCTGGAAGCTCTAAGGGGGCTGGTGTTCTCCCCCCGGACCGTTAGACGGTTCGGGGGTTCTTGAATTTCCAGTGTGGATTTTGATAGGGTTTTTGTTGACCATATAAGTTACCTTTCTTTATTCTGCTATCAGTAAGCGGGCCTCTCTGTGCTAAACCTGGTTCATTTCTGTGTTTGTCATTTCCTCTTACCTCACCGTCATTATTTGTGGGGGGCTTCTATCCAGCTTTGGGGTCCCCTTCTCTGGAGGCAAGAAAGGTCTATGTTTTCCTCTACTAGGGGTAGCTAGATTCTCCGGCTGGCGCGTGTCATCTAGAATCAACGTAGGAATGATTCCCGGCTACTTCTAGTGTTGGCGTTAGGAGTAGATATATGGTCAACCCAGTTACCACTGCCCTATGAGCTGGATTTTTGTATTCTGCAGACTTCCACGTTCCTCTGAGACCCTCGCCATTGGGGTCATAACAGAAGCCCCCCACAAATAATGACGGTGAGGTAAGAGGAAATGACAAACACAGAAATGAACCAGGTTTAGCACAGAGAGGCCCGCTTACTGATAGCAGAATAAAGAAAGGTAACTTATATGGTCAACAAAAACCCTATCAAAATCCACACTGGAAATTCAAGAACCCCCGAACCGTCTAACGGTCCGGGGGGAGAACACCAGCCCCCTAGAGCTTCCAGCAACGGTCAGGATATAGATTTGGAACAAGCTGGACAAAAATACAAAACCAAAACAAATAGCAAAAAGCAAAAGGCAGACTTAGCTGATATAACTGGAACCAGGATCAGTAGATAAGAGCACAGCAGACTAGCTCTGATAACTACGTTGCCAGGCATTGAACTGAAGGTCCAGGGAGCTTATATAGCAACACCCCTAACTAACGACCCAGGTGCGGATAAAAGGAATGACAGAAAAACCAAAGTCAAAAAACTAGTAACCACTAGAGGGAGCAAAAAGCAAATTCACAACAGTACCCCCCCCCTTAGTGAGGGGTCACCGAACCCTCACCACGACCACCAGGGCGATCAGGATGAGCGGCATGAAAGGCACGAACTAAATCGGCCGCATGAACATCAGAGGCGACCACCCAGGAATTATCCTCCTGACCATAGCCCTTCCACTTGACCAGGTACTGAAGCCTCCGCCTGGAGAGGCGAGAATCCAAGATCTTCTCCACCACGTACTCCAACTCGCCCTCAACCAACACCGGAGCAGGAGGCTCAGCAGAAGGAACTACAGGCACAATGTACCGCCGCAACAAGGACCTATGAAATACATTGTGAATAGCAAACGACACAGGAAGATCCAGACGAAAAGATACAGGATTAAGGATTTCCAATATCTTGTAAGGCCCAATAAAACGAGGTTTAAATTTGGGAGAGGAGACCTTCATAGGAACAAAGCGGGAAGAAAGCCACACCAAATCCCCAACGCGTAGTCGGGGACCCACACCGCGGCAGCGGTTGGCAAAGCGCTGAGCCTTCTCCTGTGACAACTTCAAGTTGTCCACCACATGATTCCAGATCTGCTGCAACCTATCCACCACAGAATCCACCCCAGGACAGTCAGAAGGCTCCACATGACCCGAAGAAAAGCGAGGATGGAAACCAGAGTTGCAGAAAAAAGGCGAAACCAAGGTGGCGGAACTAGCCCGATTATTAAGGGCAAACTCAGCCAACGGCAAGAATGTCACCCAATCGTCCTGATCAGCAGAGACAAAACACCTCAAATAAGCCTCCAAAGTCTGATTGGTTCGCTCCGTCTGTCCATTAGTCTGAGGATGGAAAGCAGACGAAAACGACAAATCAATGCCCATCCTACTACAAAAGGATCGCCAGAACCTGGAAACGAACTGGGATCCTCTGTCTGACACAATATTCTCAGGGATGCCGTGCAAACGAACCACGTTCTGGAAAAACACAGGAACCAGATCGGAAGAGGAAGGCAGCGCACTGGACTCAGACTCACTGAAGACATCCTGATAATCAGACAAATACTCCGGAACTTCCGAAGGCGTAGAAGAAGCAATAGACACAGGCAGGGAATCCCCATGAATACCACGACAGCCCCAACTTGAGACTGACATAGCCTTCCAGTCCAGGACTGGATTATGGGTCTGTAACCATGGCAGCCCTAAAACGACCAAATCATGCATTTTATGTAAAACCAGGAAACGTATCACCTCGCGGTGTTCAGGAGTCATGCACATGGTAACCTGAGTCCAATACTGCGGTTTATTTGCTGCCAATGGTGTAGCATCAATACCCCTAAGAGGAATAGGATTTTCTAATGGTTCAAGAGTAAATCCACAGCGCTTAGCAAATGAGAGATCCATGAGACTCAGGGCAGCACCTGAATCTACAAACGCCATGACAGGATAAGATGACAGTGAGCAAATCAAAGTTACAGACAGAATAAATTTAGGTTGCAAATTACCAACGGTGACAGGACTAACAACCTTAGCTATACGTTTAGAGCATGCTGAGATAACATGTGTAGAATCACCACAGTAGTAGCACAAGCCATTCCGGCGTCTATGAATTTTCCGCTCATTTCTAGTCAGGATTCTATCACATTGCATTAAATCAGGTGTCTGTTCAGACAACACCATGAGGGAATTTGCGGTTTTTCTATCACATTGCACCGAATTAGGTGTCTGTTCAGACAACACCATGAGAGAATTTGCGGTTTTGCGCTCCCGCAACCGCCGGTCAATTTGAATAGCCAGTGCCATAGTATCATTCAGACCTGTGGGAATGGGAAAACCCACCATAACATTCTTAATAGCTTCAGAAAGGCCATTTCTAAAATTAGCGGCCAGTGCACACTCGTTCCAATGTGTCAGCACGGACCATTTCCGAAATTTTTGGCAATACACTTCAGCCTCGTCCTGCCCCTGAGACATAGACAGCAAGGCCTTTTCTGCCTGAATCTCAAGATTGGGTTCCTCATAAAGTAAACCGAGCGCCAGAAAAAACGCATCAAGATCAGCCAATGCCGGATCTCCTGGCGCCAGCGAAAAAGCCCAATCCTGAGGGTCGCCCCGTAAGAACGAAATAACAATTTTTACTTGCTGAGCAGAATCTCCTGATGAACAGGGTCTCAGGGACAAAAACAATTTACAATTATTCACGAAATTCCTAAACTTAAACCTGTCTCCGGAAAACAGTTCAGGAATCGGTATTTTAGGTTCTGACCTAGGATTTCTGATAACATAGTCTTGTATGCCCTGCACACGAGTAGCCAGCTGGTCCACACTTGTAATCAAGGTCTGGACATTCATGTCTGCAGCAAGCATAGCCACTCTGAGGTAAAGGGGAAGGAGAAAAAAAAACAACTCAGAATCTTCTTTCTTATAATCCCTCTTCTGCAATGCATTAAACATTTAATACTGGCCTGGCAAACTGTTATGACCCCAATGGCGAGGGTCTCAGAGGAACGTGGAAGTCTGCAGAATACAAAAATCCAGCTCATAGGGCAGTGGTAACTGGGTTGACCATATATCTACTCCTAACGCCAACACTAGAAGTAGCCGGGGATCATTCCTACGTTGATTCTAGATGACACGCGCCAGCCGGAGAATCTAGCTACCCCTAGTAGAGGAAAACAAAGACCTTTCTTGCCTCCAGAGAAGGGGACCCCAAAGCTGGATAGAAGCCCCCCACAAATAATGACGGTGAGGTAAGAGGAAATGACAAACACAGAAATGAACCAGGTTTAGCACAGAGAGGCCCGCTTACTGATAGCAGAATAAAGAAAGGTAACTTATATGGTCAACAAAAACCCTATCAAAATCCACACTGGAAATTCAAGAACCCCCGAACCGTCTAACGGTCCGGGGGGAGAACACCAGCCCCCTAGAGCTTCCAGCAACGGTCAGGATATAGATTTGGAACAAGCTGGACAAAAATACAAAACCAAAACAAATAGCAAAAAGCAAAAGGCAGACTTAGCTGATATAACTGGAACCAGGATCAGTAGACAAGAGCACAGCAGACTAGCTCTGATAACTACGTTGCCAGGCATTGAACTGAAGGTCCAGGGAGCTTATATAGCAACACCCCTAACTAACGACCCAGGTGCGGATAAAAGGAATGACAGAAAAACCAAAGTCAAAAAACTAGTAACCACTAGAGGGAGCAAAAAGCAAATTCACAACACTAGCCCTATATACACAGCAGTATACACACACACTAGCACTATATACACACACCAGGGGTGGGCTGGGCCGGGTGGCAGGAATGCATATGCCCCCCGGGCCGGTGACTAAGCAGCTGTACATGGCCGCTGGAAGACTGGCAGTGATTTAAATACATAGCGCACCTGTAGTGCGCGGTCACGTCATCCTGCCAGCTGCCCCGACATGCAGGCTGCAGCAGTATGTGATGAGCAGGCCCAGGGGGTGAAGGACACGCAGCCTACACCTGTGGCTGGAGCCATGGCCGGCTTCAGTAATGTGCACGCAGTGGTGAGAGGGGGCAGCTTCTGGCACACAACTAAGAAGAGGTGCGTTGTTTACAGGAAGATGGCACGCAGCATCCTCCTCTTCTGTGTGTAGATCTGTCTCTGATGTCCGATCAGCCAGGACCTGGAGGGGGAGGAGCACCAATGTACAGAGCAGCAGCACAGGACAGCAGGACAAGATGAGAGGTAGCTGCCCTGTGTGTCCACTACCCAGCACATTCCAGGTAACTTCTCCAGCTGCCCATCTCAACTTTTGCTGTGCTAAGTAGCAGAGGGGAGGGGGTCATTTGACAAATTAAACATGGCAGGTTAGAGTTTTTTTCTCTGGGTATGTGTTTTCTATATCTGTGTATGTGTGTTTTCCTATGTGTGTGAGTGTGTGTTTTCCTGTGTGTGTGTTTTCCTATGTGTGTGTGTGTTTCCCTTCGTGTGTTTTCTTGTGTGTGTGTTTTCTTGTGTGTTTTTTCCTATGTGTGTGTTTTCCTGTGTGTGTGTGTTTACCTGTGTGTGTGTTTTCCTATGTGTGTGTGTGTGTGTTTTTCTGTGTGTGTTTTCCTGTGTGTGTGTTTACCTGTGTGTGTGTTTTCCTATGTGTGTGTGTGTGTGTGTTTTCCTGTATGCGTGTGTATGTGTGTTTTCATATGTGTGTGTGTTTTCCTATGTATGTGTTTTCCCGTTTGTGCTTTCCTGTGTGTCTGTATGTGTGTTGCCCTATGTGTGTTGTGAAGCAGTGACCCCTGTTACAGCTAAGGGGTGCTGTTTGTGCTCTCCAGAATGCGTACGGAGGTGTAGTGAGGCCATGAGGCGGTATTGCAGTCACAGGTGTAGCTGTGATTAGAATGCTGAAGCAGTGACTGATTAAAAACCCTGTAGTATAGGGAGAGGTGTGTCAGTATTGGGCTTGGAAGCAGACAGAGCAGTTGTCTGCAGAGCACTCCCTGTGTGAGGCAACACAGGGGCAAGAGGAACCAAAGAGACTCACACCCTGCATCTCGGACCATCTTTTGTTTACCCGGCTGTGATCTGGAGGATACAGCGTGCTGTGCACTGCGTGAGTAAAGAGACTTGGTCCCAGCGTGCGGTCGCCCAGGGAAACAGGACAAAGGGAAGTCCGGCCTGTTTAGGGACTGCAAACATAAAGCCGTGTACTATGTATTCTTATGGACTGTGTGACGTAACACATTAAAGGAATGTTTTGTTTGAACTTGTTGGGTCACTGCTGTCTTCACTGCGTACGGTGCTGCTGCTGCACTACAGTGTGTGTGTGTATGTTTTCCTATGTGTATGTGTGTTTTCCTGTGTGTGTGTGTTTTCATGCGTGTTTTCCTGTGTGTGTTTTCCTGTGTGTGTGTATGTGCTTTCCTGGGTGTGTGTGTGTTTTCCTGGGTGTGTTTGTTTTCCTATGTGTGTATGTGTTTCCTGTGTGTGTGTTTTCCTATGTGTGTGTATGTTTGTTTTCCTATGTGTGTGTTTTCCTGTGTGTGTGTCATTATACAGTGGGGCTGTGCATGTGTGTGGCATTATACAGTGGGACTGTATGTGTCATTATGCAGTGGGGCTGTGCGTGTGTGTGGTGTCATTATACAGTGGGCTGTGCGTGTGTGTGTGTCATTAAACAGTGGGGCTGTGCTTGTGTATGTGTGTCATTATACAGTGGTGCTGTGTGTGTGTCATTATACAGTGGGGCTGTGCGTGTGTGTGTCATTATACAGTGGGGCTGGGTGTGTGTGTGTCATAAAGTGGGGTTGTGTGTGTGTGTTACTATACAGTGGGGCTGTGCGTGTGTGTCATTAGACAGTGGGGTTGTGTTATGATCCGGTGGTAGGATCTCAAAACTGACCTGACACATATGACCAGGATATTAGGACAAGTTCTGGGGATGTGGAAGCTATACTGACCGCAATCCTGATCCTATCCACACACACTAAAGGTAGCCGTGGAGCGTTACCTGAAAACCTAGATGCCTCATCACAGCCTGAGAAACTGACTACCCCTAGAGAGAAAGCAAAGACCTCACTTGCCTCAGAGAAATAACCCCAAAGTTTTAGATAGCCCCCCACAAATAATAACGGTGAGTTAAGGGGAAAATACAAACGTAGAGATGAAAACAGGTTTAGCAAATGAGGCCCGCTAACGCTAGATAGACGGAAAATAGATAGGAGTCTGTGCGGTCAGTACAAAAACTATCAAAAATAAACCACGCAGAGAATACAAGAACCCCCACACCGACTCACGATGTGAGGGGCGCACTCTGCACCCCAGAACTAACCAGCAAGCGAAAAATCACATAAGAGCAACCTGGACTGAACTCATAATATTCTGATAAACATTTTCAAAGAAATTATGAGCAAAATGAACAAACAAACTTAGCTTCTCCAGCAGGAGACAGGTCACAAGGATTATCCAGGAGCACAAAGTATCAGGACTGAATACACCGACAGCAGGCAACAAGTGAAGGTCAGGTGGAATTAAATAGGGCCCAGTCCTAGCAGGAAATGAGGCAGCTGAGCCCTGCTACAGACCCGCAGTATCGCTAAAGGCCACCAGAGGGAGCCCAGACGGAATTCACAACAGTACTCCCCCCTTGAGGAGGGGTCACCGAACCCTCACCAGAGCCCCCCGGCCGATCAGGACGAGCCGAATGAAAGGCACGAACCAAATCGGCCGCATGGACATCAGAGGCGACAACCCAGGAATTATCCTCCTGACCATAGCCCTTCCACTTAACCAAGTACTGAAGCTTCCGTCTCGAAACACGAGAATCCAAGATCTTCTCCACCACATACTCCAATTCTCCCTCGACCAAGACAGGAGCAGGAGGATCAACAGAAGGAACCACAGGTACCACATATCTCCGCAACAATGACCTATGGAACATATTGTGAATGGCAAACGATGCTGGGAGGTCCAAACGAAATGACACAGGGTTGAGAATTTCCAAAATCTTATAAGGACCGATGAAACGAGGCTTGAACTTAGGAGAGGAAACCTTCATAGGAACATAACGAGAAGACAACCATACCAAATCCCCCACGCGAAGTCGGGGACCCACACAGCGACGGCGGTTAGCAAAGCGCTGAGCCTTCTCTTGTGACAACGTCAAATTGTCCACCACATGGTTCCAAATCTGCTGCAACCTATCCACCACAGAATCCACCCCAGGACAGTCAGAGGGCTCAACCTGACCCGAGGAGAAACGAGGATGAAAACCAGAATTGCAAAAGAAAGGTGAAACCAAAGTAGCAGAACTAGCCCGATTATTGAGGGCAAACTCAGCCAACGGCAAAAAAGTCACCCAATCATCTTGATCAGCAGAAACAAAACATCTCAAATAAGTTTCCAAGGTCTGATTAGTTCGTTCGGTTTGGCCATTCGTCTGAGGATGGAAGGCCGACGAAAAAGACAATTCAATGCCCATCTTAGCACAAAAGGACCGCCAAAATCTGGACACAAACTGGGATCCTCTGTCAGACACAATGTTCTCCGGAATACCATGTAAACGAACCACATTCTGAAAAAACAGTGGTACCAAATCGGAGGTGGAAGGCAGTTTAGGCAAGGGTACCAAATGGACCATTTTAGAAAAACGATCACAAACCACCCAGATGACAGACATCCTCTGAGAGACAGGAAGATCCGAAATAAAATCCATGGAAATATGCGTCCAAGGCCTCTTCGGGACAGGCAAAGGCAAAAGCAATCCACTGGCACGAGAACAGCAAGGCTTGGCCCGAGCACAAATCCCACAGGACTGCACAAAGGAACGCACATCCCGCGATAAGGAAGGCCACCAAAAGGACCTCGCCACCAAATCCCTGGTACCAAAAATCCCAGGATGACCCGCCAACACCGAAGAATGAACCTCAGAAATAACTCTACTGGTCCATCTGTCCGGAACAAACAGTCTCTCCGGTGGACAACGGTCAGGTCTATTGGCCTGAAATTCCTGCAACACCCGTCGCAGATCAGGAGAGATGGCAGACAAAATTACCCCCTCTTTGAGGACACCAGTCGGTTCAGAAACTTCCGGGGAGTCAGGTACAAAACTCCTAGAAAGGGCATCAGCCTTCACGTTTTTCGAACCCGGAAGATATGAAACCACGAAATTGAAACGAGAGAAAAACAGCGACCATCGAGCCTGTCTCGGATTCAACCGTTTGGCAGACTCGAGATAAGTCAAATTCTTGTGATCCGTCAAGACCACCACACGATGCTTGGCTCCCTCAAGCAAATGTCGCCACTCCTCAAATGCCCACTTCATTGCCAACAACTCTCGATTACCAACATCATAATTCCGCTCGGCAGGCGAAAACTTTCTTGAAAAGAAAGCACATGGTCTCATTACAGAGCCATCAGAGCTTTTCTGCGACAAGACAGCCCCTGCTCCAATCTCAGAAGCGTCAACCTCGACCTGAAAGGGAAGAGAGACATCGGGCTGGCGCAAGACAGGAGCCGAAGAAAACCGACGTTTCAGCTCCTGAAAGGCCTCCACGGCCGCAGGAGACCAATTAGTCACATCAGAACCCTTCTTGGTCAAATCCGTCAAAGGCTTAACCACACTAGAAAAATTAGTGATGAAGCGATGGTAAAAATTAGCAAAACCCAAGAACTTCTGAAGACTCTTCACAGATGTAGGCTGAGTCCAGTCATGAATAGCCTGGACCTTGACTGGATCCATCTCAATAGTAGAAGGAGAAAAAATAAAGCCCAAAAAGGAAACCTTCTGGACTCCGAAGAGACATTTAGAGCCCTTTACAAACAAGGCATTGGCACGCAGGACCTGAAATACCATCCTGACCTGCTTCACATGAGATTCCCAATCATCAGAAAAGACCAAAATATCATCCAGGTACACAATCATAAATCTATCCAGATACTCTCGGGAGATGTCATGCATAAAAGACTGAAACACAGAGGGGGCATTAGAAAGCCCAAAAGGCATCACCAAGTACTCAAAATGGCCTTCGGGCGTATTAAATGCCGTTTTCCATTCATCGCCCTGCTTTATGCGCACAAGATTATACGCTCCTCGAAGATCTATCTTGGTGAACCAACTGGCCCCCCTAATCCGGGCAAACAGATCGGACAACAGTGGCAAGGGGTACTGAAATTTGACCGTGATGTTATTAAGAAGGCGATAATCTATACAGGGTCTCAGAGAACCATCCTTCTTGGCCACAAAAAAGAACCCCGCACCCAAAGGGGACGAGGACGGGCGAATATGCCCCTTCTCCAAGGACTCCTTTATATAACTCCGCATAGCTGCATGTTCTGGCACAGATAAATTAAAAAGTCGTCCCTTAGGGAACTTACTACCAGGAATCAGATTTATAGCACAATCACAATCCCTATGAGGAGGTAGGGCACTGGATTTGGGCTCATCAAATACATCCTGGTAGTCCGACAAAAACTCAGGGACTTCAGAAGGAGTAGAAGAAGCAATCGACACCAAAGGAGCATCGCCATGAATTCCCTGACAACCCCAACTTGCCACAGTCATTGCTTTCCAATCCAGGACTGGATTATGAGCCTGCAGCCATGGCAGGCCCAACACGACAACATCATGCAAATTATGTAGCACAAGAAAGCGAATCACCTCCTGATGTGCAGGAGCCATGCACATGGTCACTTGAGTCCAGTACTGAGGTTTATTCTTGGCCAATGGCGTAGCATCAATTCCCTTTAGTGGAATAGGGAATTGTAAAGGCTCCAAGATAAAACCACAGCGCCTGGCAAATGACAAATCCATCAAATTCAGGGCAGCACCTGAATCCACAAAAGCCATAACTGAGTAAGATGACAGAGAACAAATCAAAGTAACAGACAAAATGAATTTAGGTTGTACAGTACCAATGGTGACAGACTTGGCGAATCTTTTCGTGCGCTTAGAACACTCTGAAATAACATGAGCAGAATCACCACAGTAAAAGCACAACCCATTCTGACGTCTGTGGTTTTGCCGTTCAATTCTGGTGAAAATCCTGTCGCATTGCATAGGCTCAGGCTTCTGCTCAGAAAATACCGCCAAATGGTGCACAGGTTTGCGCTCCCACAAACGCCGATCAATCTGAATGGCCAAAGACATTGACTCATTCAGACCTGCAGGCGTGGGGAACCCCACCATAACATCTTTAAGGGCTTCAGAAAGACCCTTTCTGAAAATCGCCGCCAGGGCGCACTCATTCCATTGAGCGAGCACAGACCACTTCCTAAACTTCTGACAGTAAATCTCTGCTTCATCCTGACCCTGGGAGAGAGCCAGCAAAACCTTCTCTGCTTGGTCTACGAGATTTGATTCCTCATAAAGCACTCCAAGCGCCAGAAAAAACGCATCCACATTTAGCAATGCAGGATCTCCTGGCGCCAGAGAGAATGCCCAATCTTGGGGGTCACCACGCAACAAAGAAATAACAATTTTAACTTGCTGAACAGAATCACCAGAGGAGCGAGGTCTCAGAGAAAGGAATAACTTACAATTATTCTTAAAGTTCAAAAACTTAGATCTATCTCCGGAGAACAGTTCAGGAATTGGTATTTTTGGCTCTGACATAGGACTGCGGACTACATAATCCTGAATGCCCTGCACCCTTGCAGTGAGATGATCCACACTAGAAGACAGACTCTGAATGTCCATATCTGCAGCTGACTTCAGAACCACCCAAAGGTTAAGGGGAGGAGAGATGCAAAACACAGTGCAGAGGGAAAAAAAAAATGACTTCAGGATTTCTCTTCTCCCTCTTCTGCTGCATTAACTCTTTGTGGCCTGCTGTACTGTTATGATCCGGTGGTAGGATCTTAAAACTGACCTGACACATATGACCACGATATTAGGACAAGTTCTGGGGATGTGGAAGCTATACTGACCGCAATCCTGATCCTATCCACACACACTAAAGGTAGCCGTGGAGCGTTACCTGAAAACCTAGACGCCTCATCACAGCCTGAGAAACTGACTACCCCTAGAGAGAAAGCAAAGACCTCGCTTGCCTCAGAGAAATAACCCCAAAGTTTTAGATAGCCCCCCACAAATAATAACGGTGAGTTAAGGGGAAAATACAAACGTAGAGATGAAAACAGGTTTAGCAAATGAGGCCCGCTAACGCTAGATAGACGGAAAATAGATAGGAGTCTGTGCGGTCAGTACAAAAACTATCAAAAATAAAGCACGCAGAGAATACAAGAACCCCCACACCGACTCACGATGTGAGGGGCGCACTCTGCACCCCAGAACTAACCAGCAAGCGAAAAATCACATAAGAGCAAGCTGGACTGAACTCATAATATTCTGATAAACATTTTTAAAGAAATTATGAGCAAAATGAACAAACAAACTTAGCTTCTCCAGCAGGAGACAGGTCACAAGGATTCTCCAGGAGCACAAAGTATCAGGACTGAATACACCGACAGCAGGCAACAAGTGAAGGTCAGGTGGAATTAAATAGGGCCCAGTCCTAGCAGGAAATGAGGCAGCTGAGCCCTGCTACAGACCCGCAGTATCGCTAAAGGCCACCAGAGGGAGCCCAGACGGAATTCACAACAGGGTTGTGCGTGTGTGTGTCACTATACAGTGGGGCTGTGCATGTGTCTGTCATTATACAGTGGGGCTGTGCGTGTGTGTGTCATTAGACAGTGGGGTTGTGCGTGTGTGTGTGTCACTATACAGTGGGGCTGTGCATGTGTGTGTGTCATTTTACAGTGGGGCTGTGCGTGTGTCATTATACAGTGGGGTTGTGCGTGTGTGTGTCACTATACAGCGGGGCTGTGCGTGTGTGTGTCATTATACAGTGGGGCTGTGCATGTGTGTGTCATTATACAGTGGGGCTGTGCGTGTGTGTGTGTCATTATACAGTGGGGCTGTGCGTGTGTGTGTCATTATACAGTGGGGCTGTGCATGTGTGTGTGTCATTGGTGCATTCACTCTGTGTCATTCTACTGTATGTAACTGCAGACTTGTGAATCCTCACATTGCTCGCAGTGCTGTGGTTATTCGACGGCTGTGTGACTGTAAGTTTGTGATTTGCATACATGCCGACTAGACTTGCATGGCCTAAACAGTCTAGTCAGAATGTGGCTGGGAATATCTATATCACATGCGTGCAGTCACAAAACCACCTGTTCCTGGCACCTGCACCAGAGAATCTTCACAGCGCACAGTGCGCATGATATGAGGATTCACACATAGTGACTGTAGACATGTAGCATAAAATCCGACAACCCCTTTAAAGGGAATCTGTCACCTCAAATTGGCGGGCTATGTAAATGCTGTGTTCGGTCAGATGGGCGGTGTTTTGCCTTCTTTCCTCCACCCCATCCTTCCCCGCTGTCCGCAATATTTTCAGTAATTTGAGTAGGTGTCCTCCATAGTTTGCGCGTGCGCAATGCAATCTTGATTCGCGCACGCACGCACGCACAGTATGCTTTGCCCATCTGCTGCCAAACCCGAAAAGCATTACTGCGCATGCGCCGGCGCACTATGTCCCGGAACACAGTGAAGTACTTCCGGGACATAGTGCGCCGGCGCATGCGCAGTAATGCTTTTCGGCTTTGCCCACAGATGGGCAAAGCATACTGTGCATGCGCATAGCAAGATTGCATTGTGCACGCGCAAACTATGGAGGACACCTACTCAAATTCCTGAAAAGATTGCGGACAGCGCGGAAGGATGGTTTGGAGGAAAGAAGACGAAACTCGGCCCATCTGACCGAACACAGGGCATTTACATAGCCCGCCAATTTGAGGTGACAGACTCCCTTTAAGGATGGGCCACTACTCATGGGCCACTCCTGTGTACTTGCTCCCCAGGCTAAAATTTGCCAGCCAGCCCGACACACACTAGACAGATCAACGTACATCACATGGACTGTGTACCTACAGAGAGTGCAGTTGCAGGGAGCTGGTCCGTCCCAGAAGAACACAGGAAATGAACAGGGGAGACATGAAGCCTGTCCAGACTGTCAGCTCTCACCCCTGCAGACTCCCGGTGGGCCGGCCCTTCTCCTACCTAGAGTAGTGATTTCCCCCCATTTTCATGTATATCCTAGTCCCGCGGATCACTGAGACGCTGGGAAGAGTGCCCAAGCACACAGCAGCAGTGAGTCACAAGCAGAGCTGCAACTTCAGTGACTCACTTAGGCTGGGGTCACACTAGACCGTAATAAGGACGAGTGCTATGCGATAAAAAATCGCATAGCACTCGGCCCAATGTTAATCTATGGTCCAGCTCCCATCATCCGATATTTTCTCCACCGTATTTCGGATCCGAGGGAACTCGCAGCAGGCTGCGATTGTCAGCGTATCTCGGCCGAGACTCGCCAATGCAAGTCTATGGGTGCGAGAAAAAAATCGGATTACACACGGACCAGGTGTGTGCATTGCGAGAAATACGGAAGACTTCTCCAGGTGACAGGAAATTGAATCATCCATCATCAGGAAGCTTTGGCATGCTAATTTATGGCCCACGCTGGATTGCAAAGCAGGAAGCACGCCTCCACGGAGTGTACTGTGTAGCAGCATGGCCAGGCATATAAATGTTGAGATGCTGATTGCTCTGGTCCATGATAGACCAGAGTTATGGGACCAACGCGACGCACATTATGCTGACCGCGCACGAAAAGACGCAGCATGGAGGGCAATCTGTCGCCACATGTTCCCCGATTTTGATGAGCGGCCTCAAGAGGTTCAGCAAGAAATTTGTAAGTACCATCCTTTACCCAAAAATGTGCTGTAACATTTTTGTCTTGAGAAAAATAGGCATGAACACATCATATGTGGTGTGTTTAGGAGTGATGTAAATGTTCCAAGCTCTTGGTTGAGGATACAAAAACATTAACAAGACACACCAATATGGTTCCAATATATTAGCTAGAGTCCTTTCAGATCTTACCAAGGGAGTTTTAGGTCCCCTTAGGCTCCTGGGCCTGTGTGTGCTTGCAAACCCTGGACCTGTTGTAGTTATGTGCTTGGCCAGCATGGTGGCTCAGTGGATATGAGTCCTGGGTTCAAATTCCACCAAGGACAAAATATGCAAAGAGTTTGGATGTTCTCTCCGTGTTTGTGTGGGTTTCCTCTGGGCACTCCGCTTTCCTCACACAATCCAAAGACGTACTCATCGGGAATTTATATTGGGAGCCACATTGGTGACAGCAATGATAATGTTTTTTACAAACTGCCGAATATGTTATCGTTATGTAAAACTAAAGATTATTTATTATTATTTGGTATTCCACAAACAACTTTTGCTTCTTTGCAGTGAATGATGTCACTAGACGCTGGCGGAGTTGCCGGGATCAATACCGGCGGGAACGTCAAGTTTCTGGGCGGAGTGGTGATGCAGCACCGAAAAAAAGAAAATATCTGTATTTTGATAGGCTGAATTTTCTTGCCCCGGTGATGGAGCTCAGACCGTAAGTGGATGCATGTCCCAAAAACTTAGACACATCTTCTAATGTGAATATGTTTATAATTTTTTCCTCTCTAATCATTTGTGAAATACAGAACAGAGTCCAATCTGACAGAAAGAGAGACTGCATCTGACTCGGAGGTGGTGATTGACCCCATTGGTGAAGATTCCGAAATGGCTGGACCATCAGGGCAAGCACCAAGCAGCAACCAACCACAACCAGCAGCAGCGTCTTCTGCCACACAGGAGGCCAATCCAGAGGTTGAGGAAGGAGGCCAGAGCAGCAGTCCAACCTTGGCTCTGGATACATCACCACAGCCTACTACCAGACCAAACCGTGGGCGGCGCAGAAGGGTGGCTTCTAACACTGGCACCAGGAGGCAAGTGGATACAGGGGTGTTGGACTATTTGTCAAGGGCTGCACATGACGATGGGGAGGAAGCGTACTTCCGCAGTCTTGCCCGCTATTTACGGCCCATTCCACGCTCGCTCAGGCTGCGGACCAGAGGTTGTATCCAAATTGTTATTGATGCGGCCACATCCCCAAACAACCCCATTCGTTTGTTCAACTACCTAGAACAGTGGCAAATGTCACCTACAAATGTTCCAGAGGAACCCAACCCAACAGTTGCAGCACCCCCCTTGCCACGTATAGCTCCACAACAACAGCCTGCCCAAAACACCCAACAACAACCAAACAGGCCAATTAATGAATATCCATCCACTGCCCAATCTGACCACTTGAACAGACCCATGTTTGGAGGCTGGTCCCAACATGTGTCTGCTCGACATGGCTATATTGGGGGGTATGACCAAATGGGTCAATACAGTACACAGGACTTTATGCCGTTCTACCCTCAACATCCAGTTGTACCGCACACTCAGGATCGAAACTTGCAACAACACCCTTCATATATATCTGCCATACCACAGGTTGACAGTCTGGTTGGTCCACCACCTAGGCCAAGTTCAGCACATGCTGGACACCCGCCATCACCATCGCCACCCCCAACCTACCAGAACCTGTAAGTTCTGTTCCAAAAGTTTCGGGAGGTCATTTATGTTTTTTCTTTTTGTTTTTGGCGCCATTGGCCTGTTCTTTGTTCTGGTTGACTCTGGTTATTAGGCCGAAAATTACATATGATGTTAATATGTTTTGGGCAAAGATATATATGCTTTGATCAGTAAAAATGTTGGTCAAAATATAAGTGTTGTGTCTTCTTAGGACTACAAAGATGATGTGGCAACTTCAAAACTTTTTGGGAAAGGAAAAGTAGAAACATAATATACAATTCACACATGAACATTAAGCTATTTATTAACTAACAATATAAAGAAAATTTAAAGCACAACAGCATTGTCTTGCCAATCAGTCGCTCCCTCTGGTGACACAAAATAATTTGTTAACACATCACGAACTTTTAGGCCTGAGGGCTGACGACGAGAAGGAAGAACACGTGGAGTAGGCAATACAGTATTAGCATAATCAATTTCATCAGCAGCAGATGATGGGCAATCATGGTATCTAGTAAAGTTGTGAAGAACAACACATGCTTTCATGACACCATTGACATTGCCTTCACTCAGTTGTATTGCGGACTGAAGTACCCGCCATTTAGCAGTGAGAATGCCAAATGAACACTCTACCAGACGGCGGGCACGTGAAAGGCGCAAATTAAAAATTCTACGCCGGTAGTCCAGGCCTCTCTGTGGATATGGCCTCATGACGTTCCTGGATAATTGAAACGCCTCATCTGCTACCATCATGTAAGGCACCGCATCTAAATTCGCCCCTGGTAGGTTACTTGGGGGTGGGAGATCCAAATCATTGGTGCGCAGCCGCCGACCCATTAAGGAAGAACTGAAGACTCTAGAGTCTCCAGTTCTCCCATAGGCCCCAATATCTACAATTATAAACCTGTAGTTGCTGTCGACCAGGGCCAACAGCACTACAGAGTAAAACTGTTTATAATTATAGAATTGGGTCCCTGAGCCCGGCGGCTTACGCACACGGATGTGCTTTCCGTCCAGAGCCCCAATACAGTGCGGAAACTGGCAGGTGTCCTGAAATCCTTGGGCAATCTGTAACCAATCGGACCTTTTCGGCTCAGGCATCACCTCTTGATGGAGTCTTCTCCATATTTCCGTGCATGTATCCCACACAATTCCAGAAATTGTAGATTTCCCGAGTAAAAACTCTAAATGCAGGGCCGCATATGATAGTCCAGTGGCAAGGAAGCTAAAGGAAACCAGATAATTTGTTTACAATACAAATTTAAAACATTACAGTGTTCTCTGGGCCAAAACTAAAATTAGCTAAATAATATGGCATGATTCCTCAAACATTAAGGACATGCGATGGCTTTGATGTTAGATTTGCTTAAATAGTCCAACTTTATCATAAATTACGGTCTTTTCAGGCGTATCAGACTAATTTTGAACCCCTGAAAATCTAACCAAAAATCGGGGGTCGTCTTATACGCCGGAAAATACAGGTATGTTGAAGTTTAGGAACCATTTAAATAGCTACTTTTCACAATGGGTAATAGCATTACACCCAAATCTTTTTTTAGAAACAGAGGATTGATACATACCGTAAAGTAAGGATAAGGCGCTCCTCTGCCGAAATGGATTGTCGCATCCTGGTGTCCTTCTTGGTAATCCCTGGTCGCAAAATCTCCAACAAAATATCAAACGTTTGTATCCGCATCCGACAATAGTTGAAGAACTTGTCTGGATTGGTCCTCAGAGCAGCATACAGACGTTTGAAATGTCCTTTCTTGATCCGTTGCTTCATAAGTGGATGTACCCACATCCGTCTCCGCCTCCTCGGATCAACAATTACTGGGTATGGCTCTCCAAAACGTTGGGAAAGTACCCAGTTGTAAAGCACACGCTCTGTGGTGTTAAAAGTCAGTAGATCCGACATGTTGCTCATCAAGCAGAAGTGCACCAACACAAGCAGGGACTCTGCTGCCTTGATTGGTGGCTGCCACCTGTTTTCTGGGCCTTAAATAATGTTCTGGGTGATGATTTAAATTTTTACAGGTGGCAAAACCGTTATATGTCCATTTTGCAAGCTTGCGAGAAAATCTCGGCATACGGATGCCATACGGATGTCACACGGATGTCACACGGATCATTTGATGCGAGGAAATCGCATCCTCGCACTGCACACGGATCACTGTTTTTGAAACATTTGTGCGATTCTCGGCCGTGAAAAACGGACCGTTTTTTTATACGTTAAGTGTGTCCCCGGCCTTATAGTCCCTCCCTCTCCCTCCCTCTTTTCCTGCGTCTGCTGCCCGTCACCGTGCCGCACAAGTGACAGCCGGACAGCAGCATAATGTAAGCTAACAGGTGAGGCCAGGAAGGGGGCCCGTTTGACCGTCATATCACATGCGTGCAGCAGAGCGGGGCCCCCGCTTCTCCTGTTAGCAGTAATACTGCCGCCGGCTGTCATTCACCTCATTGCTTTGTATGTCCATCGGGGGGGCCGCACACTCTTGCAGTTGCAGCGGTTGAACCAGCGGTATGTCCACCCCTGAGATGAAGCAGCGCCTGCATGCTATGGAAGCTGTCAGCGCTGCACTGACAGGGAGACTTGCTGATCATGCACTGCGCATGATCAGCAAGTATCCTCAGTCTGGTGACCTGGATGTCATCATGACGACATCAGCTCACGATGGCAATGAGCAGTACCCCGCGTCATGCCACCGGGGTCTCCGATCCAAAGGCAGAGGGGCTGTCAGCCCTGTGCCGGCTTCTGGAATGCTGCGATCGTGTTGTATTGCAGTATTTCGGGGGTTAAAGTGCCAGGAGCTGTCTGTGACCGCTCCTGACACCTAGTGCCGGGTGCCAGCTGTCAGGACCAGCTGACACCCGGTGACGATCGCTCCCCCAACCCCCTGTGAGACGTAATATTACGTCCATGGTCAAATTGGCCCAGGTCACATGGACGGATTATTATGTCTGATGTCAGAAAGGGGTTAAACATGGGCCTATGGACAGACACATCAGAGCAGCTCTGCACTGAAATTGGCATATCCTTGAGAAAGACAAAGCTCTGGCAGACATAGTGTCCAGAGGTCCCTTAGTGTCATGTAGGAGAACTACTAACCTGAAGTTAGACATATCACCCCAAGGTCAATGATTTTATTGCGTGCCGAATTAATCATGTACGAGTTATATTTTGCCCCTGTAGCTTTTTCTATGTAGGGAAAACCATCCGGCCTTTGTGTGGTTTCATATATATAGATCCATAGTAACTGGTAATGGGGCATCACGCCTGATTGATCATATGAGGGCACATCACGGAGGTAACGCAGACGCATTGCGATGTGCAGTAATTGAGCGAGTTAGTTTACCAGTCCAGGGAGGAGATCTACACAAGCGACTCATGAGAAGGGAGGCCAGGTGGACCTTGCACACCGAGCACAGGGGGCCGCAGGATTCAGTGATACGTGTGACATGACAGTGTTTTTATGATTGTGTATCTATTACACATATGCACTTTTTACATCATGTGATGTAGTTTTTGTATTATTTGTTTAACGTCCGCGGCCAAATGGAGGTGTGTTCCTGATAACAGTCGGACAGGTGGGATGGGGCGTTTGGCTGTTACCTGTATAAGCTTCCTGCCACTTCCCATTGAAGCGCAAGCAACGCGAAACGGCCATCGTCCAGAGTGTTTCTCGTGAGTACCTTCCTGCGGGCATGTTTTAATTAAGTGTACCAATAAAGGAAGTTTTTATTTAGTAACGGTGAGTGTAACCATTTATCTTTTTTGGACATTATTTGAAAATAAAGATTACACAACAACCACAAGATGGATTTCATCAACCGAGATATCATTTTAATCAGTATAACGGCGCCGACATGACACTGTCTATAGTTTACTGAGCACAATCCTGCTGACTGGCTCCCATATAATTGCTGCCATGAGCAAAAAAAAAAAAAAAATGCTGAAAAACTACCTGAGGATGTAATATTAGAATTGTACCACTAGATGGCGGTGTTAGCGCTGTCAGTGGCGTCTGTAGAGAAGCACGTGGTGCCTGCTCTGCTGCTTCCCCGGCTCTGAGCACAGACAGCACTGCAGCACCAGCTCCAGAGACAGCTCCTCCTGACGGGATGGTGAATGGAGGGAGCAGCTCCTCTGTGTCCCGGCTCCTGTGACCGCCAGCAGAGCTGCAGCCTTCCCTGTAAGTGCCACCATGTCTGTGCCACCATGTCTGTGCCTTGTGTGTGTGCAGGGGGTGTCCTCCTCAGCAGGGCTGTGCATGCTGCTCCTGCACTGCAATCCTCCCCTGATCCCCCAGCACTGGGGTGTCATCCATATTGCTGAGGTCTGTTGCATTTCTGTAGATCTACATGTGATTCCTGAATGATGGTGCCATCCCCATGCCCTGACTCCCAGCAGCTGGCAGCAGAAGGGACCCACCCTTAACCCTTCACTGGCTGCAAACCCTACCAGCTGCATTGGGTGTATAGTGTCTGTGCAGCATTTTACAGTCACATTTATCTATTTTGTTTCCATCCTGATCAGGTGCTGGCATGTCTGCCTGATATAGATAAGGAGAGCTGCAGACTTGTGTATTGCTGTGATCTGAGGGTGTGGTGGGAACAGGACTGATGACGTAGTGAGGAGCCCAGCAGTGGAGCTAGAATGCCTCCATATTATTCAATATTTCCACATATAATAAAAAGTCTGCTTCTGCCGAGCCTTCCGCCAGCCAGCGTGCTGACCCCCAGTGCGGCCCCCATTACAGGTCCTGCAGGGGTTGTCGCTGAGCGTTCCTACTCTCAATACCTTGTGATACGAGATTAGGGACGTTTCGCTTTGCTTATTCAGGAGTTTGGATGATGGAGAAAAAAGTCCGGTGTGAGCAGTAATGGCGGCCATATTGGGTGTCGTTCAGCTTTCTCAGTAGGAGATATATCTGAATATTATTACATTATTAGTGTTTTAATTGTAGGAAACGCTTCATTACGTGCTTTTGTGTGCTGCCGATATGCAGTGTGGCGGCACACGTTATAGACCCCTAGGAACAGCATGTGGTGCATCCGTGAGAGACCCTAGCCTAAAGAATGGCTCCGTAAAACAGCACTCATTGGAGCATGCCACTTTTTTTTTTTATTATTTGCTGATTTGTATGAATCCTCCCCCCCCAAAAAAACAAACTTGTGTCCACCTGCTTTCAATCCTACGGTAAGGACGAATATAGGATGCCTGATAGAGCTCCCCAAAACGTAGATCTGTAATAGGTCAGTCCAGGCCTTAGGTCTTGTTCACACACTGAGCGAGGTTTTATCCCGGTGCAATTTACAAAAAAAAAATAAAGCGTTTTACCGACACAGTGAATGGGATTTCAGAAATCTTATGCATGTGCCACTTATTTTTTTTTACTTTAACATTTGAATCTTCAAAGCGTTTTTTCAGTTCTTTCAGTGTTTTTACAGCTTTTTTTCACCCATTCAAATGAATGGGAAAAAAAGGATCAAATCCATGAAGATTTTACAGAGCGTTTTTTCCTGCCTAAAATCTACTGCAAATACTAAATGTGTGGATAAATCCTTCGTCTAAGGCCATGTTCACACTTTGCGGGTTTTACCGTGGATCCGCAGCGTTTCCATTGTGTTTACATAGCCTAAATGTCGGTGTGTATTAGGTAATTATTAGGATAGACTAGCTGAAGAGCCCGGCGTTGCCTGGGCATAGTAAATATCTGTGGTTAGTTATAGCATCTCACTCCTCTCATTTCCCCCCTGACTCCTCTCATTTCGACGTCACATCTGTCATTTTCCGATCACTCCACTATTTTCCCTCACACCACTCATTTTCCCCTCGGTATATACATGTTTGTCATCTCCCTTATATATAGTATACACCTGTCATCTCCTGTATATAGTATATACCTGTATGTCATCTCCCCTGTAAATAGTATATACCTGCTGTATGTCATCTCCTCCTCTATATACCTATGTGTCAGCTCCTCTTTTATATAGTATATACCTGTATGTCATCTCCTCCTGTATATAATCTTTATTTTTATATAGCGCTAACATATTCCGCAGCGCTTTACAGTTTGCACACATTATCATGACTGTCCGCGATTGGGCTCACAATCTAAATTCCCTATCAGTATGTCTTTGGAATGTGGGAGGAAACCGGAGACCCCGGAGGAATACCACGCAAACACAGAGAGAACATACAAACTCTTTGCAGATGTTGTCCTTAGTGGGGTTTGAACCCAGGACTCCAGCGCTGCAAGGCTGCTGTGCTAACCACTGCGCCACCGTGCCGCCCATATAGTATATACATGTGTCACCTCCTCCTATATTTAGTATATACCTGTGTCATCTCCTCCTGTATATAGTATATACCTGTGTCATCTCCCCTGTAAATAGTATGTACCTGTATGTCATCTCCTCTTGTGTATAGTATGTACCTGGGTGTCATCTCCTCCTGTATATAGTATATATCTGTGTGTCATCTCCTCCTGTATTATGCATGTAGGATAGCTGCGGAGACACCATCACGTGTTTCTCAACGCAAGCAGTGAATAGCCAGACCTTTCCCCGGGAAGGAACAACCACGGGAAGGGCAGCATCCAATAAAGGAAAACATCCAATACAGGAAAACCACCTATGCCAAGCATGGTATCCATCCACAGACAGCTGTTTCGGGGTGTTTGCCCCTCATCAGTGTGGAGTAGGAATCTGGCTATTAGGAGCAGTGCCTAGTAAAAGGCTGTAAAGGCACAGATGATTGGCCTCGGGGAGACCAAAACATCCAACACCACGGAGACACCATCACGTGTTTCTCAACGCAGTGATCCAGAACACTGCCCCCATCCCTTATGGGAAATATGCAAATGCATGTAGGATAGCTACACCCCGAAACAGCTGTCTGTGGATGGATACCATGCTTGGCATAGGTGGTTTTCCTGTATTGGATGTTTTCCTTTATTGGATGCTGCCCTTCCCGTGGTTGTTCCTTCCTGGGGAAAGGTCTGGATATTCACTGCTTGCGTTGAGAAACACGTGATGGTGTCTCCGCAGCTATCCTACATGCATTTGCATATTTCCCATAAGGGATGGGGGCAGTGTTCTGGATCACTGCGTTGAGAAACACGTGATGGTGTCTCCGTGGTGTTGGATGTTTTGGTCTCCCCGAGGCCAATCATCTGTGCCTCCTCCTGTATTAGACCTCGTTCACACGTTGTTTGGTCAGTATTTTTACCTCAGTATTTGCAAGCTAAATTGGCAGCCTGATAAATCCCCAGCTAACAGTAAGCCCACCCCCTGGCAGTATATATTAGCTCACACATACACATAATAGACTGGTCATTGACTGACAGCTGCCGGATTCCTATATGGTACATTTGTTGCTCTTGTAGTTTGTCTGCTTGTTAATCAGATTTTTATTTTTGAAGGATAATACCAGACTTGTGTGTGTTTTAGGGCGAGTTTCATGTGTCAAGTTGTGTGTTGAGTTGCGTGTGGCGACATGCGTGTAGCAACTTTTTGTGTGTCGAGTTGCATGTGACAGGTTAGTGTAGCAAGTTGTGTGCAGCAAGTTTTGCGCATGGCGAATTTTGCGCGTGGCGAGTTTTATATGTGGTGCGTTTTGAATAGGTGCAAGTTTTGTGTGAGGCAACTTTTGCATGTGTTGCAACTTTTTTGCATGTGGCAATTTATCCGCGTGTGCAAGTTTTGCGTGTGGCGAGTTTTCCATGTGGTGAGTTTTGCACGTGTGGCAAGTTTTGCGTGAGCCTAGTTTTGCATGTGGCGAATCTTGCGCGTGGCGAGTTTTGAGTGGTGACTTTTGTGTTTCGACTTTTATGTGGCGAAATGTGTGCTGAGGGTGGTATGTGTGTGTATATACACACACACACACACACACACACACACACACACACACACACACACACACACACACACACACACACACCTTTATATATTAGATGAACATGGCTGTATGAGGTGTGTGGTTGTCATTTCACATGAGGAATAACACTATCTCTGGCCATTATATGACTTGCATCCATTTTTTTCACCAGTTTTGCTCTCCGCAGTCTCTATCTCTAATTTTCAGTTGATTCCAAGCTAGTAGGTGGAGATTAGCTGCTATTATTTCTCCCATACACAGCACACACAGATATAGGCCACATGCACACATTGAGTATTTGGTGAGTTTTTTACTGCAGTATTTGTAAGCCAAAACAAGGAGTGGAACAGTCAGAGGAAAAGAATGATAGAAACATATCACCACTTCTGCATTTTTCACCCACTCCTGGTTTGGCTTACAAATACTGGGGTAAAAAACCCACCAAATACTGCATTCAGGGATCGTCTGCGCATGCGCCGGTGAGTTGATGTGACCTCCAGCACCATCGTCATGCACGCTGGAGGTCATAGTGACTCACCGGCGCCTGCGCAGACGATCCCTGAATGCGGTGCCCATAGAAGTGAGGAAAAGGTACGGATTGTGGAGGGAGGGCAGGCGCGGGATTATGGCTCCACAACTGATGTGCATGGGATGGGGTATTAATATAATCAAGTGAGGAGGCCGGGATTTCTTCCAGGCACCGCACGCCCTGGAGCCAGGAAAAAAAATCATTAACATAAGGAAAGAATATAAGATTTCTCAACAACAAGATGCTAATACGAAGCATACAGGTAGGACTAGTATAACATTTCTATCACCTGTGCCCATATTATAGGTCATATATGTCCCAGGGGGTGACAGATTCCCTTTGATAGGGCATTATCATTATTATTATTTATACAGCACCATTAATTCCATGGTGCTGTACATGAGAAGGGGTTACATACAAAGTTATAGATATCATTTACAGTAAACAAATTTACGATGACAAACTGGTACAGAGGGGAAAGGTCCCTGTCCTTGCGGACTTACATTCTACGGGATAATGGGGAAGGAGACAGTAGGTCGGGGGTTCAGCAGTTTTGGTGGTGGTGAGGCGGCACCTCGGGGGATGGTGGTGAGGCGACAGAATGGTTATTGTAGGCTGTAGCGATAGGTTGAAGAGATGGGTTAGGGCTGGAATGAGCGTGTTTGTGAGGTTGGGGAGTAGGTGGGAAGGGATGGGGTCAAGTGCACAGGTGGTGAGGTGTGATTTGGAAAGGAGGCGAGTAAGTTCTCCTTCAGTGATGTTGGAGAGGGAGGTTATTAGGGAAGGGCAGAGGTCTGGTATATGGAGTGGTTGGGGTGGTGGAACAGTAAAGGTTTGCCTTGTTTAGACAATCTTATTTTTGAAGTAGGTGGCAAAGTCCTCGGCAGAGATGAGGGGATTTGGAGGTGGCAGTGGCAGGCAGAGGAGAGAGTTGAATGTGCTGAACAGTTGTTTTGGGTTGTAGGATAATGAAGATGCAAGGTTAGCGACATAGGTCTGTTTAGCAGAGGTGAGGGCTAATTTGAAGGCATTGAAGTCGTCTTTTCTTCCAACGCCGCTTCGACCCTGGATGCTTGTCGAAGTTTTTTGGTGACATTATGCTAGGGTTGCCTATTGATTTTTCGCACTTTGCCCTGCATGAGGGGCGACTGAGTCTATGGCTGATGTGAGGGTAGCGTTATAGAAAGCGATGGCGCTGTCCGTGACGTGGAGTGAATATATGGAGGACAGAGTTAGAAGATAGTCTGAGAGTCTGTGAATGTCTAGGTGTACAAGGTTTCTGCGAGGATGACCCATATTCCCATAATTAAAGGGACTCTGTCACCCCCTCCAGCCGTTATAAACTAAAAGAGCCACCTTGTGCAGCAGTAATGCTGCATTCTAACAAGGTGGCTCTTTTAGTTTGTGGTGGAGTTATATAGCCAAAATAAAGTGTTTTATAATTTCACCAAAATACCTCTCTTTAGCCCTGGAGGCAGGTCTTAACCCCTCTGCTGCAACCGCCACACTTCAGTCACTCAAATCTTCGGCGCCGCCCCCTCCACGCTATTTTCCACTCAAATCCGGCGCCTGCGCTGTTTAGTACTGGCTGGGGCAGGCGCAGTGAGCTCTGGCCGTCTGACCTCACATGAGACATGATTAAGATCGCATATATCGAAACGCATTGTCTATCCTCATGACTGCATCCACCTTTGAGCAAGGATTTTAACCACGCTATATTTATATGCACCAATAAAGCATTCCAAGATTTTGGAAGCTGGAGTATACACCTTTTCTTCATCTTCCATTGCTGCACGTCTTGGTCAGGACGATATCTCCGTGCTACTTCGGTCTGTCAGTGAGCTGGCTGTGGCTTTTTTAGCCTTATTTTTCTATATAATCTAAAGAATGTGCCCCTAAAAATGTCCCACTGATTTGAATCACCTGCATTTGTCTATAGGATAGGCTGTAAAAGCCAAGCACCGTTGGCTTGACAGCCTAATAAAGGGGTGGCTTGCATGCTTCACCGTTGCTTCCCTCCAACAGGGCGTTTCAGAGCCCCTTTTTTAAGATTATGGTGGTCCCAGCGATTGGTTCTCCTCCATCCATAAGCTACCTATCTCCTGCACAAGTGATAACTTTGAAGGAGATCCTTTCACTAAATTCATGCTGCCCAAACCACGGGCCTGCACGACTGGTTGAAGAACTGTCCGGGAATTTTAGGGAGAGACTTGACTAGTCCAGCACGACTCCTGCTGTTTTCTCCCATGTGTGTACATGAGGAGAGATCTGTCAGTTAACTGGATTGGGGCAAGGAGAAGCCATCGAGGGGTTATGCTGGACTAGTCAGGGCTTTATCTGTAGCCCTGGCAATCTTTTCTGGGTTTTGGAGATGTACCTGGCGGCAATCGCACAGCAAGGCTCTGATTCATGCTTCCCGTAGTTCTAGTGATGGTCCCCTTTAGGCCAAGTTTCAACGTTGAGCTTTTGGTGCATTTTTTGACACGGTGTATTTTTGCTGCTTCAAAAATGCAGCATCTTACAGTTCCAGCAAAGTGGAAGGGATTTGTAGAAATCTCCTGCCCACTGTGCGTTTATTTTATTCTCTTTTACTCGGTGTAAACTTACCTGCGGTGCATGATTCAAATTCGCGGTATAATAATTTATTGAAAGGTATGCTTAGTTTTCTGTGCTGATTTTCCCATAGACTTGCATAAGATGTTGAAAATCCGCAGGTAAAAAACGCACATGCGTTTCCCTGGCAGAAACACATAAAAAACACTTGTAGGCCATGTTCACACTTTGCGGGTGACCTCTGCGGGTTCTCCCGCAGCGGATTTGATAAATCTGCAGGGCAAAACCGCTGCGGTTATCCCTGCAGATTTATCGCGGTTTGTTCCGCGGTTTCCACTGCGGGTTTCCGCCTATACTATTGATGCTGCATATGCAGCAATATGCAGCATCAATAGCAATGTTAAAAATAATAAAAAACTCACCCTCTGATGTCCGGATGTCCGAATCTCCTCGGCGCTGCACCCGGCGGTCCGGTTCCAAAGATGATGTGCGAGAAGGACCCTTCGTGACATCACGGTCATGTGACCGCGACGTCACCGCAGGTCCTGTTCGCACAGCAACTCTGACCGGCCGGCCGCGTGCAGCGCTGAGAGGTGAGTATAACATGATTTTTTATTTTTATTCTTTTTTTAACCCCAAATATGGTTCCCAGGGCCTGGAGGAGAGTCTCCTCTCCTCCACCCCGGGTACCACCCGCACATTATCCGCTTACTTCCCGCAACGTGGGCACAGCCCCATGCGGGAAGTAAGCGGTTCAATGCATTCCTATGTGTGCAGAATCGCAGCGATTCTGCACAAAGAAGTGACATGCTGCGGGTTTTAAACCGCTGCGTTTCTGCTCGTTTTTTCCCGCAGCATGTGCACAGCGGTTTGCGGTTTCCATAGGGCTTACATGTAAATGGAAACGCTATGGAAACTGCTGCGGACCCGCAGCATCAAAATCGCGGCGGTTCCGCGGTAAAAACCGCAAAGTGTGAACATGGCCATAATCTGCATCGTATTTTTCAGACTTGAAGATGCACTTTTTCCCCTCAAATTTGAGAGGAAAATGGGGGTGCATCTTATAGTCTGAATGTAGCTTACTGGGGGTCACAGGAGGCGGGGTACTGGCAGGAGGGGTTGTCCTGGCATTGCGAGGCAGGAGCCATTGATCTCCTTGCAGTGGACTTCAGAAAAATGGTGCAGTATCGGCGCATATGTAGATTCAGATCTCGACACGACAAGCCAAGATCTCAATCTGTGCATGTGCCGCCTTCGGCGCCATTTTCCTGAAGCCCACCCTGGGAAGATCAGTGTGCGCAATGAGGACTCCGCTCCGGTCTCCCATTGCCGACATTTTCCTGAAGCCCACTGTAGGGAGATCAAAGGCTCATGTCTTGCACTGCTTGGACACCCCTAATCTTGCCGTCGTCATGCAGCGGCGACCCCGCTCCACCAACACCGCCACACTCCTTCTGGTAAGCTAAATTTGGATTATAAGACGGACCCCAATTTTCACATTAAAAAAAATAAAATAAAATATATATATATATATATATATATATATATATATATATATATATATATATATATATTATATTATTCCCCTATTTTCCTTTTCTAACTTTAGGGCGAGTCTTATGGTCCAGTGTGTCTTATAGTCCGAAATATCGAAATATAGGGTATGTCAAAGTTTTGTCAAAGACAAATTCCAGGAAGTATCAAAATCAAAGCCGCTTTATTTAAAGCATGTGTCAGGACTCTGAACATTTTTTATTACCTTTTGTGCATTACTGCCCTTTTCCAAGATGGCGTCTTTGGTCTCATGTGCACTGTGTCTTTTTGCTATAAAACTCCACCCCAGCCTTAAGTCTGTGCTACAGTATTCTGCCTTGCATCCAGCTCCTGACCTCTGGTGACTCCCTGGCTATATACCTGCTCCTGTGAACCTGTGTGGTGATCCTGCTACTCTGCTCTGAGTTCCTGCTGCATACACCAGTTTCCAGTAATCCTTCATCTGCTGCTCGTGTTTACTTCCATCTGCATTTGCTGGACATGTAAGCTGTTGCTGCTCTGCAAAAACCTGAGACTATTACCCAGGCCTCCATGGTTGTGCTAAGATATTATTTGAACTGCCTTATAAGCATATCTATCTGTGTTTGGACTAAAACAAGGACTTATTCGTGTCAAGTATCCTCAAGAATAATTGTGCTTCATAGACTTTCTGCTTGATTGCATTTTCCTCTGAATTATCGTATGGACTGCTGAGCTGCGTTTAATATTTACACCAAGTGTTGTGGACTTGAGTATCTCTCTGCACCTGGTTTGAATCACCGTGTGATAATTTAGACTTTACCACTTATAAAACTGTGTCCTGTAGTTGTCTTGTTCCACGCAAAGAGTCTCCTGAGTTATCCCTTATAATTATTACAGCATGTCACACCAAAAAAATGTATAACTTGATAAAAAAGCATGATAAAAAATGCAATGAAAAACCACAAGTATAATTTGTAAAGCGCTGTGGAATATGTTGGCGCTATATAAATAAATTTTTTTATTATTACTATTACAAGTAACCTAATTTAATTAATAAGTGCAGAAATTCTGCAGCGTCTAAAGCTCATTGTGGGAACGAAGCCTTAGGGTGCGTGTCCACGTTCAGGATGGCTCGGCGCTAAGCCTTGCCCCCTTTCTGGGACGTGATGATGCCGGATGTGTTAACTGTACACATCGGGGATCATCGCACACCTCCCATAGGGCCCTGTGTTATGCCTTGCGGGGACGCTGCGTCCCCGCAAGGTGAACGGACATGCTGCGATCTGAAAAGACACGCAGCATGTCCGGAGTCGCAGGGCCGCCGCGTGCGGGTTTCCACGCATAGTGGACACAGGATTTCAAAAAATCCCCTCCAGTATGCTGGAACATCTGGACGCTGCGTGTTTGACGCTGCAGCTCTGCGCAGCGTCAAACAAGCAGCGTTTACTGACCGTGGACACTCACCCTAAGTGTTGGGAATTACACCACTGTATGTAGTTATCATCATTAGCATTAATTTAGGCGCACACATACTCCTGTGACTTCTCTGTTACGTCTCGTGCGTGCGACAGTGTGATAAGAGGTTCCTGGTCAGCTGAGATCACAAGTGGTGTGCACTAGGATTTAAAGGGCCACTGTCACCCCCTCCAGCCGTTATAAACTAAAAGAGCCACCTTGTGCAGCAGTAATGCTGCATTCTAACAAGGTGGCTCTTTTAGTTTTAGGTTCAAGTATTCCCCAAATAAAGCGTTTTTATACTTAGCCACAATTCCTGTCTCTAGCCAGGTAGGCGGGTCCTCACTCCCCAGCTTGACCAGCTGCTCTGCCATCGCTCACATCTTCCAGCATTTTCGGCGCCGCCCCCTCAGCGCTGTTATCGTTTCAAAACCGGCGCCTGCGCTGTGTACTGGTGTCCTGCGCAGACGCAGTAAGCTCTGGCCGTCTGATGTCCCAGCCAGGCTTGCACACTGCGCCTGCGCGGGCATTGCGGCCAGCCACCTTTGGAATCCCCGGAAAACGTCGTCTTATCAGTACATATTTATGTTTCACCTATACAGAATATTCCGTGTAATGGCTGATACCAGAGAACAAAAGACATCCACAGAACACCAGGATGGATCTGCTGCACAGCAAATAGCTGTAGGACCTGCGGTGACGTCACTGCCATGTGATTGCCCTAATCACATGGCTGTGACGTCATCGCAGGTCCTACAGCTATTTGCTGTGCAGCAGATCCATCCTGGTGTTCTGTGGATGTCTTTTGTTCTCTGGTATCAGCCATTACACGGAATATTCTGTATAGGTGGAACCTTTGGAATCCCCGCCCCGCACTGTGCATAATGCATAACACAGTGCGGGGCGGGGATTCCAAAGGTGGCTGGCTGCAATGCCCGCGCAGGCGCAGTGTGCAAGCCTGGCTGGGACATCAGACGGCCAGAGCTTACTGCGTCTGCGCAGGACACCAGTACACAGCGCAGGCGCCGGTTTTGAAACAATAACAGCGCTGAGGGGGCGGCGCCGAAAGCGCAGGAAGATTGGAGTGACGGCAGAGGAGCTGGCCAAGCTCGGGAGTGAGGACCCGCCTACCTGGCTAGAGACAGGAATTGTGGCTAAGTATAAAAACACTTTATTTGGGGTATACTTGAACCTAAAACTAAAAGAGCCACCTTGTTTGCTCTTTTAGTTTATACCGGCTGGAGGGGGTGACAGTGGCCCTTTAAAAGGTTGATGAAAATCTCATATTATGCAGGCTTTCTTATGGGGATTGGGATCTTGTTTAACTGGACAGGGATTAAAGTAGTTTCAGCCTTGTTCTCTGAAAAGTTTGGCTACATAGATTTTATAGAAATACTTCATGATTACCTATGAGCAACTGTGCTGGGATAAGGTGTTATCTGAGCATGCTTGGGTGCTAACCGAATGTCTTCGACGTGCTCGAAAAATCTGTTTGAGTTCCAGTTTCTGCGCATCTCACAGCTGTCCGACAGCCGAAACACATGCAGGGATTGCCTGTTAGGCAAAAACTCCAGAGTTTGAAAGAGGTTGTTTCAGCATCACTAACAGTTAGAATTGCAAAGTGCTTGTTAACAAAAAAAAAAAAAAAAAAAGCAACTTGGCAGTTTACTTCTTGGCAAAACTCCTGTGTTCTAAAAAACAAAATGGAGTGATCATTGTTAATGCTGGTTGTCTAGATGCCGGCCACCCCTGCTAATCTAGCAGCGTTGGCCGAGCATGTTCAGTATTTTCAAGCTCTTTTTAAAGCGGACCTTTCACTGGATTTTTCATTTAACCCTAGTACCTCCTTCAATTGATGTTGTTCCAAAAATTCGGGAACATTTTTTTTTTTCTTTTGTTCTGTGCAACCCCCCTTCCCATTCCAAAATTATACACCATGTTAATAACAGAACATTCTCCAGTCACCTTCCACGACAGCAGTATCGGAGGATGTCTCCCCGCCCTAATAGGGGACAGGAAACAAAGAGGTTAAATACCCCTCCCCTTCCTGCAACCACCAGTGTTTTTCCTGTCCCCTATGGGGCATGAAGAGGTTCTCTGATAGTGCTGCCGTGGCCGGCGATCGGGAGCACTGTTACCTTGCTAAGCCGGGCAGTCGAGGTCGGGGGCTCCGCTCTCCTCCTCCATCCAGACTGCTCCCATCTCCGTGGCCTTCACGTGACTTGGGACCCCTGCCCGCCCTACCCGCGCCTCTTTCGGGAGGCAAAGCAGGGCGGTGCGGTGCTCCGGGGTCCCTCTAACAGCTCCCCGGCGTCCTCCCCCCTCCACGCTGCTGCTGGTGCCGGCGCGCGCGCGAACTTCCGGTTTCTCGCCGGCTCCTCACACCGCAGCTCCCGCTCGCGCCGTTCAGCGTCCTGAGCCGGGACATGCAGTGGCGGCATGGACGGGGCGTCCCTGACCCCCCCCCCCCCCCCATCAAACGGACACCACGAGGGGGAGGAGCACCACCAATCTCGCTGGGAACCTCGGTAACCTATTTATTCCTGGCTAAGGAAGCCTCCAGGTAAGACCTCCTGTCTATACCCTCTATAGTCAGATCTCTGATATGGATGGCGACAAATCCCTTCACTCTGCTTCTGCAGAGCCCAGCGCTCACCCCCCTGCCGTAAGTAGTGGGATGATGTCCCTTGCTGTCCATTTTCTAAAATCAAGCGACTTAGTCCGTCTTCTCTCTCTCTCCTTTAGGGAGACAAGGCTGCTGCCTCTAAGAAGGTGCCCAGTCGCAAGTGTGCTGCATGTGCGTCCAAGCTTCCCTCCACATGTAAAAAGAAGCTCTGCCAGCCATGCACAGACGAGGTTCTGCGTGCTGAACAGCCCTCTCTTATGGACAGCATCAGGACTCTCATCAGGCAGGAGGTTCAATCTTCCATGGCGGCCTTTTCCCAGCCCCCAACACCACAGCCTCCTCCTGCTAAAAAAAGGAAAATAGCCCCTGTAGTCTCTGACTCTGACTCAGGAGAAGTGCATACTTCTGACTCGGGACCATTGGGAGAATGAGAGTTCTGCCTCTACCTCTGCTCCCAAATCAGACAACAAAAAGTATCTCTTTTCCTCCAAGGATTTGGAGGAATTAGTGTCTATGGTGAGGGGCACCATGGGGGTGGAGGAGGAGGTGGAGGGCCATTCTGTACAGGATGACATGTTCGGGGGGTTAAAGCCCAAATCGGTAAAGGGATTCCCCATACACGAAAATATAGAAAGTCTCATCCTCCATGAGTGGGGCCTTCCAGAGAAAGGGTTAAATGTGCCATCAGAACTCAAGAACCGTTTTCCCTTGGAGGGAGACTGTTCTCTTTTCGAAATGCCCAAGGTCGATGTCCAGGTTTCAAGGGTAACCAAAAAAACGGCCCTGCCTTTTGAAGATTCCTCCCAGCTAAAAGATCCCATGGATCGCAAAACTGAGAGTTTATTAAGAAAATCCTGGGAGACTTCAACTAACCTACTGAGGTCCAACGTGGCATCAACATGTGTAGCCAGATCCTTGTTCCTCTGGCTGCGTACATTGGAAAATCACCTGGTGCAGGGTACACCCAGAGAAGAGATTCTTAATTCTCTTCCTCTGCTCCAAAGGGCAACCGGATTCCTCGCGGACGCCTCCGCAGAATCAGTACGGGTTGCCGCTAAATCAGCGGTTCTCACTAATTCCGCTAGAAGAGCTTTGTGGCTCAAATCCTGGGGAGGTGATATTACCTCAAAGTCAAAGCTTTGCGGTATACCTTTCCAGGGTCATTATGTATTTGGGCCAGTCCTGGACGAAATCCTGGACAAAGCTTCGGATAAGAAGAAGGTTCTTCCGGAACAAAAACCCTAAGAAGCGGTTTTTTCGTCCCCCCCCCCCCCCCCCCCGTGACCAAACCCCCCAGCAGAATTACAGGGGTAAGGGCAAATCAGGACGATGGAGTTACCCCAAGGGAGGAAAAGCCAGAAACATCCTGGTCCCCCAACCGACTCAGGCCTCTGAAAAACAATGACTGCCCTCCGGTCGGGGGTCGACTCTCGGGATTCCTCTCCCAGTGGCAGGTGATTACCACAAACCAGTGGGTCCTACGTACCATACGGGAGGGACTAAGATTGGAGTTCGAGAGTCCTCCTCCCCATCGTCTGTCTATCACTTCCCTACAATCCCCAGGACTTCGGGAAATTTTGATGCCGGATATCCTAGACTTGCTTCGAGCGAAGGTGATCTCCCAGGTACCACATCGGGAAATAGGAGAAGGTCACTATTCCCACCTCTTCGTGGTGAAAAAACCCTCAGGGAAACATCGCATCATTATCAACCTGAAACCTCTAAATCAGGTAATAAAATACCGGAGATTCAAAATGGAATCGATCAGATCAGCAATCCCGCTGATCGGTCAGGACTGGGTGATGGCGACGCTGGACCTGAGGGACGCATACTATCATGTGCCAATACACCCAGACCACAGAAGATTCCTCAGGTTCGCGATCTCCCAAAACAAACGGGTCAGCCATTACCAATTCAACGTCCTCCCGTTCGGAGTCTCGTCGGCTCCACGAGTCTTCTCCAAGATCATGACAGAAGTGGTAATCTTTATTCGTCAACAGGGGATCTGTGTCATACCATACCTGGACGATTTTCTTATCATCGCTCCATCCGCTTCACGTCTCAATCAGGATGTGACAAGAGTCCTCGACATTCTAGAATCTCTCGGGTGGATCCCGAACCTGGAGAAATCAGACCTCCAGCCTTCGCCACAGAAGAAATTCCTAGGAATCCTTCTGGATTCGGAGAAAAGAATGTCCTTTCTACCCGAGGACCGTCAGACCGATCTTGTCCGCAGGATCTCCAGGTTCAGAGATCAAAGAGCCCCGACTCTAAGAGACTATGTCGGTCCTGGGCTCATTGACATCCTGCATTCAAGCAGTCTCCTGGGCGCAAGCCCATACGAGAATACTTCAATCACACATCCTGGCATACTCAAGAGGACATCAGATGGCCTTAACCAGGAAGATTCCCCTTCCCTCGCATGTGAGATCCTCTCTGTTATGGTGGCTGAACCCCCAGAATCTACACCGAGGAGTCAGCTGGGATCAGCTTCCCCTCAGAGTTCTCACAACAGACGCAAGTCAGAGAGGTTGGGGCGCCGTGATAGAAGGCTTCCACTTCCAGGGGTTGTGGGCCCCAGATGTGAGACGCAGTTCCTCAAATCTGAGGGAATTGAAAGCGGTGGAAGAGGCGCTAAAAGCCGCATCTGTCATCATCCAGGGCTACCATGTCCGGGTGATGTCCGACAATATGACCACTGTGGCATATCTCCGACACCAAGGGGGCACAGGACACTCGAACCTGAAGCTGACTGCTGGAAGGATTTTTTCCTGGGCAGAAAACCACCTGATGTCAATCTCGGCAGTTCATATAAGGGGATTGGACAATTCCCAGGCGGATTATCTCAGCCGGAGAGACTTCCATCCAGGGGAATGGTCTCTAAACCAGGAGGTATTCCTAGCCCTGGTCCAGAGGTGGGGAACTCCCGATGTGGACCTATTTGCCAGCATTCAGAACACAAAATCAAACACCTTCTCCCTGACCCCCTCAAACGGGACACTAGGACTGGACGCGTTCTCCCACCCCTGGGAGTTTACCCTGGCATATGCTTTTCCACCGATACCATTGCTACCCAGGACGTTGCAGAAGATCCGGACGGATCAAGTCACAACGATTTTGGTGGCCCCATTATGGCCAGGAAGGAGCTGGTTCAGCGCACTAACTGGCATGTGTCTAGAAGGCCCGATTCCGCTACCACAGAGACACGACCTTCTTCAACAGGGTCCCCTGACCCATCCAGACCTACACAAACTAAAGTTGACAGCCTGGTTACTGAAGCCGAGATCCTGAGAGCCAGAGGACTCTCGCTGGAAGTAATCGAAACCCTACAGAAAAGTAGGAAGCCAATAACGAACGCCATTTATGGCAAGATATGGAAGAAATTTTCATCATGGTGTGCCCCGAACAGTCCGGATCCTTTCAACCCAAATATTGCGCAGATTCTTCAATTCCTACAGAAGGGCTTAGAGCTGGGTCTTTCACCAAGTACCCTAAAGGTTCAGGTGTCAGCTCTTGGTGCTTTCTTTGACCGGGATCTAGCAAGTCATCGATGAGTGAAACGATTCATATCATCGGCAACCAGAATCCGTCCGAGACTCCAGATCCATACCCCACCTTGGGACTTAAACCTGGTGCTAAAAGGTCTGACCGGGGACCCCTTTGAACCCCTTTCAGCATCTAGCTTAAAGATCTTAACCCTCATAACGGTCTTTCTGGTAGCTATCACCACTGCCAGGCGTATAGGGGAGTTACAAGCCTTATCAATTCAGGAACCATTCCTGACTATAACTACGGATAGTATAATCCTCAAATTAGACCCGTCCTTTACACCTAAGGTAGCTTCAAGCTTTCACAGAAATCAGGACATCATATTACCTTCTTTCTGTCCCAATCCCTCTAATCCTAAAGAGGAGGTCTTTCACACCCTGGACGTCCGCAGGGTGGTCCTGTTCTACCTCCAGCAAACGGAGGATTGGAGGTTGGATCAAAACCTGTTCATCCAGTGGTCAGGGCGTAATAAGGGCAAGAAGGCAGCCAAAAGCACAATCGCTAATTGGATAAAGCAGGCCATTAGCCTAGCATACTCTTCTCAAAAGCTATCACCCCCAGCTTCTCTGAGGGCCCACTCTACCCACTCAGTCTCAACCTCCTGGGCGGAAAGGGGAAGCGCTTCAGCAGAGCAGATTTGCAGAGCCGCCACCTGGTCGTCAATACACACGTTCACCAGGCACTACAGGCTCAACTTCAACAGGGATCTAACGTTCGGCAGACGTGTTCTGCAGGCGGTTGTCCCTCCCTAAAGAAATTAGCGGTTGGTATCACTCCGATACTGCTGTCGTGGAAGGTGACTGGAGAAAATAGAATTAGAAACCGAATTACCGGTAAGAACTAGGAACCTTCCACGACAGCACTAATTTCCCTCCCTATCTGTTTTATAAATTTATGATTCCTGCACTTAAATGGTAACTATACATGCTACTGTGTCCAGAAAAAACACTGGTGGTTGCAGGAAGGGGAGGGGTATTTAACCTCTCTGTTTCCTGTCCCCTATTAGGGCGGGGAGACATCCTCCGATACTGCTGTCTTGGAAGGTTCCTAGAAACCGAATTACCGGTAAGAACTAATTCTATTTTTTCCCATTAACCAACTGGGTGCATGCCACAGAACTTCATGGCTGTGTTTTGTTTGGCTTTTCACCTCTGGTGTTGGTCAAGTGCCCACCGAGAACTTTAGGGTAGAGTTCCCAACTCCAGTCCAGATCATGTTTTCAGGATTTCCTGTCAATCAAAACCCAGCCAAGAAGTTTTCTGGTTCACACCCAGTTAGTTAAAGGAAAAATTTGCACCATTATTACCAGGGGACATCACTTTGAATCAGAGGGGAACACAAGAAAAACTGTTCTAGAATCAATGGAGCAGCCGCAATTGCAGGAGGTACTACGGTAAGTTTAAATGTAAAAAATCCACATTGTTATCCAGTTCCCACAGTGTGTATTTGGGGAGGTTTTTTTTTTTAATCTTGCAGTATTTCTGCACCAATTAGGGTATGTTTCCACGGTCAGGAATGGCTCAGTATTTGTTCAGGATTTGACGCAGGTAAAATCTGCACCAAATCTTCATCTGAGGTCACCTGCATTTTTGATGCGTTTTTCATTGCATGCGTTTTTGTCACTTGAAATAAAGCTAATTGAAAGTTGGCTTCTGGGAAGGAAAAAAAAAAGTGATTTCCTGTTTGCAGATATATTGGGGTAATGTTCCCACGGTCAGTAAACGCTGCGGGTTGGATGCTGCGTACATCTGCAGCCTCCAACCTGCAGCATCCAGCTGTTACGGCATAGTGGATGAGATGTCAAGAAGTCCCATGCCCACTATGCGCGCACCAATGCCCGCCGCTCACCCGCAGAGACGGACATGCAGCGCGTCTCTCCAGACTGCAGCATGTCTATTTGTGTAGTGGAGATTCTCAGTCTCCGCTGCGTAAATTACCCATAGGGCTCATACTCACCTGCAAGAAACTCTGATAAGTCTCGCATGTCAATACCCGCACTCAGATCGTAGCATGCGGCCGCATAGTAATACAAGCAGTCATACACTCTGCTCTTGAGTGCCGGGTGCAGTGCCAGGTATTGAAGTGCGAGACTCATCCGAGTTTCTTGCAGGGGAGTATGAGCCCATACACTTTCATTAGATGCGGTAAAACCGCATTATCTTCCTAGTCACGTGCGTATTAAGTGCGGTAACGCAGCTTACTACACATGTGTACTAATTTACACAACTATGAACCTTGTGACACAGCCAAACGTACGTGACACAGAAAGTGGAGGAAAGCACAGAGAGAGAGGTCCCCTCCTTTTTAATAAATAACAAGTAAAAAAAAAAAATAGCGTGGGGTCGCCCTATATATGTTAACCAGCCAGAGTAAAGCAGACTACTGGGACTGGTATTTCAGGCTGGTAAGGATCCAATATCCATGAACCTTACCAGCCTGATAATACCTGGCCGCAGCAGTCTGCTTACCTTGGATAGTAAGCAAAAATAGTGGCATCCCCTCCAAAAAAAACACGTGGGGGTCCCCCTATTTTTGTTAACCAGCCAAGGAAAAAGGAGACAGCTGCACCCTGGTATACTCAGGCTGGCGAGGCCCATGGATTTTGACCCTCACCAGCCAAAAAATAGCAGCCTGCAGCCACCCCACAACTGGTACATCCAAAGGTGCGCCAATTGTGGCCTTTTACCTGGCTCTTCCCACTTGCCCTGTAACGGTAATCCTACAGTTATATGGTCAATAAACACCCAGCAAGAATAAAGTTCTTAAATAATCTTAATTTACCGTACTTACATTGCCTAATCCCCGAATCCCTCAATCTCTTGCAAAAATAATAAAATAATAAACCAACACAAATACTCCCTGTCCAACGTAGTCCAATTACCGAGTGTCCCACAAAGAGTCCAGCTCTGCTACACCTGGATGCCTTTGGCTGAATGGTGGTATTATGCCACCATCCAGCCTGATATCCAGATGTAGCAGAGCTTGTAGATGACCATCAGAGATATCTCGGTCTCCGGCAGCCACCTGAACTGCAGTTCTCACGGTCAGCTGACCGTGAGAACTTGGCAAGTGACCAGAGATAACCCCGCTGTCATGTGCACAGCAGTTCTCGCGGTCAGCTGATCTCATCGCGAGAACTGCAGTGGATTCCAAATTCCGGCTGTGGCAGAAGGTAAGACATTTATTTAAATAAGTTCACATGCGTAGTAAGTAAAAAAAACGGTCCGATTTACGGACCGAAAAAACGGAGGTAAATCATGTGATTGTAATGCAATATATATATATATATAATATTTTTTTTTTTTATCGCAACATCTGCATGACATCCGTACTGCTGTCCGATTTTGACGCACCGGTGTCCTTTGAAAAGCCGGCAAATCAGTGCTGTGTACAGTAAAATCACACTGACAGATTAGAATAGAATAGATATATACACATAGAATAGGTATATATACATATATGTCAGTGAGATATATATATATATATATATATATATATATATATATATATATATATATATATATATATATATATATATATATATATATATATATATATATATATATATATATATATATATATATATATATAGAGAGAGAAAAATATATTATATATTGCAGTGCTAGATAGCAGAAATGCCGGTAATTCAATTGCCGGCTTTTGCTATCTCCTTCCCAAACCCCACATGATGAGACATGGTTTACATACAGCAAATCATTTCATATCCCCTTTTTTTTTTTTTTTTGCATATTCCTGACTACTAATGTAAGAAGTGTCTTTGTGTAAAATTTGGTGGCTCTAGCTGTTAAAATAAAGTGTTAAATCACGGAAAAAATTGGCGTGGGCTCCCGCGCAAATTTTCTCCGCCAGAGTGGTAAAGCCAGTGACGGAGGGCAGATATTAATAGCCTAAGGAGGTACCATGGATATTGGGCCCCCCCCGGCTAAAAACATGTACCTTTTCTGGGGTGGCTGGGGGCAGATCTGTAAGTTGTGCCTATTCTGGCACTTGGCCAAACACTTCCCACTCCCGTGTAGTGGTGGGATATGGGGTAATAAAGGGTTAATGCCACCTTGCTATTGTAAGGTGACATTAAGCCTGGTTAATAATGGAGAGGTGTCAATAAGACACCTGTCCATTATTAATCCAATAGTAGTAAATGGTTAATAAAACACACACACACACATTAGGAATAAAGTATTTTAATGAAATAAAGACACATGGTTTTGTAATGGTTTATTATACCCCCAATCCAATTGAAGACCCTTGTCACCTGAAACAAAGTTAAAATAAAAAATCAACAATATCCCATACCTTCCGTTGTTCAGTCTTCTCCCACGCTGTAAATCCATCTGAAGGGGTTAAATAATTTTACACCCAGGAGCTCTGCTAATGCAACTGTGCTCCTGCCTGTAAAATCTGGGGAATTAATGGAAAGCAGGGGAACGTAGCTACCTAGACTTGCAGTGCTGCGCCCCCATGCTGGTATAAACTCATGTGAACTCTAGTGTGGGAATTTTTCTGATTATTTTCTCATGCTCGAGTTCATATGAGTTTATACCAGCTGGGGGCGCAGCACCGCAAGTCTAGGTAGCTACGTTCCCCTGCTTTCCATTCATTCCCCAGATTTTACAGGCAGGAGCACAGCTGCATTAGCAGAGCTCCTGGGTGTAAAATTATTTAACCCCTTCAGATGGATTTACAGCGTGGGACAAGACTGAACAACGGAAGGTATGGGATATTGATTTTTTATTTTAACTTTGTTTCAGGTGACAAGGGTCTTCAATTGGATTGAGAGTATAATAAACTTACAACACCTTGTGTCTTTATTTCATTAAAATACTTTATTCCTAATGTGTGTGTGTGTTTTATTAACCATTTACTACTATTGGATTAATAATGGATAGGTGTCTTATTGACACCTCTCCATTATTAACCTGGCTTAATGTCACCTTACAATAGCAAGGTGACATTAACCCTTCATTACCCCATATCCCACCGCTACAGGGGAGTGGGAAGAGAGAGGCTAAGTGCCAGAATAGGCGCATCTTCCAGATGTGCCTTTTCTGGGGTGGCTGGGGGCAGATGTTTGTAGCCGGGGGGGGGGGGGGCAATAACCATGGTCCCTCTCTAGGCTATTAATATCTGCCCTGTCACTGGCTTTCCCACTCTGGCGGAGAAAATTGCGCTGGAGCCCACGCCAATTTTTTCCGTGATTTAACTCTTTATTTTAACAGCTAGAGCCCCCAAATTTTACACAACGACACTTCTTACATTAGTAGTCAGGAATATGTAATAAAACAAGGGATATGAGATGGTTTACTGTATGTAAACCATGTCTCATATCCTGTCGGGTTTGTGAAGGAGATAGCAAAAGCCGGCAAATGAATTACCGGCTTTTCTGCTATCTAGCGCTGCATTAAATGTATGTATGTATGTATGTATGTATGTATGTATGTACAGTTATATGAAAAAGTTTGGGCACCCCTATTAATCTTAAGCTTAATGTTTTATAAAAATTGGTTTTTTTTGCAACAGCTATTTCAGTTTCATATATCTAATAACTATTGGACATAGTACAATAAACATCATTTCAAGGCAGAAACATTACTAACAGAAAATGTGCAATCTGCATTCAAACAAAATTTGACAGGTGCATAAGTATGGGCACCCTTATCATTTTCTTGTTTTAAATACTTCTACCTACTTTTTACTGACTTACTAAAGCACTTTTTTTTGTTTTGTAACCTCATTGAGCTTTGAACTTCATAGCCAGGTGTATGCAATCATGAGAAAAGCTACTTAAAGTGGCCACTTGCAAGTTGTTGATGGGTGCCGAGCATGGACAGCCCTCTTCAAATGATCCCACAGATGTTCAATGATATTCAGGTCTGGGGACTGGGATGGCCATTCCAGAACAGTGTAATTGTTCCTCTGCATGAATGCCTGAGTAGATTTGGAGCGGTGTTTTGGATCATTGTCTTGCTGAAAGATCCATCCCCTGTGTAACTTCAACTTTGTCACTGATTCATGAACATTATTGTCAAGAATCTGCTGATACTGAGAGGAATCCATGCGTCCCTCAACTTTAACAAGATTCCTGGTGCCGGCATTGGCCACAGAGCCCCAAAGCATGATGGAACCTCCACCAAATTTGACTGTGGGTAGCAAGTGTTTTTCTTGGAATGCTGTGGTTTTTTGCCGCCATGCATAACACCTTTTTGTATAACCAAACAACTCAATCTTGGTTTCATCAGTCCACAGGACCTTCTTCCAAAATGAAATTGGCTTCTCCAAATGTGCTTATGCATACCTCAGCCGACTCTGTTTGTGGCGTGCTTGCAGAAACGGCTTCTTTCGCATCACTCTCCCATACAGCTTCTCCTTGTGCAAAGTGCGTTGTATAGTTGACCGATGCACAGTGACACCATCTGCAGCAAGTTGATGCTGTAGCTCTCTGGATGTGGTCTGAGGATGGTCCTTGACTGATCTCACCATTCTTCTTCTCTGCCTTTCTGATGTTTTTCTTGGCCTGCCACTTCTGGCCTCAACAAGAACTGTACCTGTGTTCTTCCATTTCCTTACTATGTTCCTCATAGTGGAAATTGACAGGTTAAATCTCTGAGACAGCTTTTTGTATCCTTCCCCTGAACAACTATGTTGAATAATCTTTGTTTTCAGATCATTTGACAGTTGTTATGAGGATCCCATGATGCCACTCTTGAGAGGAGATTCAAACAGGAGAACAACTTGCAAGTGGCCACTTTAAGTAGCTTTTCTCATGATTGCATACACCTGGCTATGAAGTTCAAAGCTCAATGAGGTTACAAAACCAAAAAAAGTGCTTTAGTAAGTCAGTAAAAAGTAGGTAGGAGTATTTAAAACAAGAAAATGATAAGGGTGCCCATACTTATGCACCTGTCAACTTTTGTTTGAATGCAGATTGCACATTTTCTGTTAGTACAATAAACCTCATTTCAAGGCAGAAACATTACTATGTCCAACAGTTATTAGAAATATGAAACTGAAATAGCTGTTGCAAAAAAAAAAACATTTTTCATAAAACATTAAGCCTAAGATTAATAGGGGTGCCCAAACTTTTTCATATAACGTATGTATATATGTATGTATGTATTTATGTATGTGTATACATGTATATGTATGTATGTATGTATGTATATACAGTGCCTACAAGTAGTATTCAACCCCCTGCAGATTTAGCAGGTTTACACATTTGGAATTAACTTGGCATTGTGACATTTGGACTGTAGATCAGTCTGGAAGTGTGAAATGCACTGCAGCAAAAAAGAATGTTATTTCTTTGTTTATTTTTTTTTTTAAATTGTGAAAAGTTTTTTCAGAGGGTCATTTATTATTCAAACCCTCAACCCACCAGAATTCTATTTGGTTCCCCTAAAGTATTGAGAAGTAGTTCAGGCACAAAGAACAATGAGCTTCACATGTTTGGATTAATTATCTCTTTTTCCAGCCTTTTCTGACTATTTAAGACCCTCCCCAAACTTGTGAACAGCACTCATACATGGTCAACATGGGAAAGACAAAGGCGCATTCCGAGGCCATCAGAGACAAGATCGTGGAGGGTCACATGGCTGGCAAGGGGTACAAAACCCTTTCCAAGGAGTTGCGCCTACCTGTCTCCACTGTTGGGAGCATCATCCGGAAGTGGAAGGCTTATGGAACTACTGTTAGCCTTCCACAGCTTGGACAGCCTTTGAAAGTTTCCTCCCGTGCCGAGACCAGGCTTGTCCGAAGAGTCAAGGCTAACCCAAGGACAACAAGGAAGGAGCTCCGAGAAGATCTCGTGGCAGTGGGGACATTGGTTTCAGTCAATACCATAAGTAACGTACTCCACCGCAATGGTCTCCGTTCCAGACGAGCCCGTAAGGTACCTTTACTTTCAAAGCGTCATGTCAAGGCTCGTCTACAGTTTGCTCATGATCACTTGGAGGACTCTGAGACTGACTGGTTCAAGGTTCTCTGGTCTGATGAGACCAAGATCGAGATCTTTGGTGCCAACCACACACGTGACGTTTGGAGACTGGATGGCACTGCATACGACCCCAAGAATACCATCCCTACAGTCAAGCATGGTGGTGGCAGCATCATGCTGTGGGGCTGTTTCTCAGCCAAGGGGCCTGGCCATCTGGTCCGCATCCATGGGAAGATGGATAGCACGGCCTACCTGGAGATTTTGGCCAAGAACCTCCGCTCCTCCATCAAGGATCTTAAGATGGGTCATCATTTCATCTTCCAACAAGACAACGACCCAAAGCACACAGCCAAGAAAACCAAGGCCTTGTTCAAGAGGCAAAAAATCAAGGTGTTGCAGTGGCCTAGTCAGTCTCCTGACCTTAATCCAATTGAAAATTTGTGGAAGGAGCTCAAGATTAAAGTCCACATGAGACACCCAAAGAACCTAGATAACTTGGAGAAGATCTGCATGGAGGAGTGGGCCAAGATAACTCCAGAGACCTGTGCCAGCCTGATCAGGTCTTATAAAAGACGATTATTAGCTGTAATTGCAAACAAAGGTTATTCCACAAAATATTAAACCTAGGGGTTGAATAATAATTGACCCACACATTTATGTTTAAAATTTATAAAAATTTAACTGCGCAACAAAACTTTTTGGTTTGTAAGATTTATGCATCTGTTAATAAATCCTGCTCTTGTTTGGAGTTTGAAGGCTCTAACTTATTTGCATCTTATCAAACCTGCTAAATCTGCAGGGGGTTGAATACTACTTTTAGGCACTGTATGTATGTATGTGTGTGTGTGTGTGTGTGTGTATATGTATATGTGTATATGTATATATATATATATCTATTCTAACCTGTCAGTGTGATTTTACTGTACACCGCGCTGAATTGCCGGCTTTTCAAAGGACACCGGTGCGTAAAAATCAGACAGAACTCGCATGGTGCGAGTGCAGTGCGATTTTTTTTTTTTTTTTTTTTTTTTTTTTTTTTTTTTTTTTTTCCCCCCTCTCTCTTCTCGCACCCATTGACTTACATTGGCGAGTCTCGTCCGAGAATCACAGCAATACGTAGCATACAGCGATTTTTTATTTTTTTTTTCTCAGTCCGATTTCGGCTGAGAAAAAAAATCGCAAATGAAAAGACACCTATTGAATAACATTGGTCCGAGTGCAATCCGATTTTTTAAATTTTTTTTTTATCAGATTGCACTCGTCCATTTTCCTCGCAAGTGGAAATGAGCCCTTAAACGCATAGTGGAGATGAGATTTCTTGAAATCCCATCCACCATACTGTAACATCTGGATGCTACCGGCTTGACGCTGTGGATGAATGCAGTGTCAAAACCGCATCGGTTACTGACCGTGGAAACATACACTTAGGGTCAATTCACACTAGGTGTTTTTGCTGCGTTTTTAATGTTGTTTTTATGAAAATTTTTAGCTGCGTACACTGTTCTGTTTTTCATGGGTTTTTTTTGGACATGGAGCATGTCACTTGTTTCAGCGGTTTCTCAGCCATTGACTTGAATGGACGTTGGAAAAACGCACCAAAAGCGCATGTATCAGGTTTGGCTGTGGTTTGTTTTTTTTTTTTGGGGGGGGGGGGGGGGCAAAACCCGATTCTATAGAATAGGACTTTTTTTTTTTTTTTTCCAACACTAAACTTTATCAGCATGCAGAAGAGGCAAATCTAGTATGTGAAAACCGCTAAGAAAAACATGCTTTTTTTCTGAAGCTTTTTTCCTGCCAAAAGATCAGGTTTTGCTACAGAAAAAAAAACGCTGAAAAAACGCCAAGTGTAAACTTACCTTTATGCAACTTTTTATCATTTGCGTTTTTGAGGGTTTTTTTACATCGACTTTGCTGGAATTGTATGGCGCTGCATTTTTTGCGCACCGTCAAACACATTCTTCCTGGGAACTTAACCTAATGGAGTTTATAAGCGCTGATCTAAAGCTTCCTGGGGTGTTTTGTAGAGCATGATCTGGCAGCTTTTATTCGTCCAGTGCAATGCTGCGTCTGATTGCCGCATTGGAGAGCGTACAGTTCAGACCTGCGGTTATTTGTTAGGATTTTGATCAATAGGGGGTGGATGTGCAGTGCCCAGCCCTGGCCACTATTCCATCCGTAGTTCTGTCCATAGCCAACATCGTGATCAGCTGATCCGTGGTGCCGGGTGTCGGAACCCAACCAATCAGACATTGATGACTAATCCAAAGAATAGGCCATCAATGTAGGGGTTTGTGCCACGATCAGGAACTGCAGCGGGTATGAAAGCTCCCTATTTACGCGGCTTCAAACCCTCAGTGTCCAGATGTTACAGCGTAGTGGATATGATTTCTAAAAATCCCGTGTCCGCTATGCGTGCATGTTGGCCTGCAGATCACTTGCAGAGACTGTCATGTGTCTTGTTTTTCCAGACCGCAGCATGTCTATTTCTCTTGCGCTAGTCTCTGCAATAAAAATTACATCAATAGAAATATATTGGATGCGGTAAATCCGCACGGTTCAGTGAACACAACCAGATTTACCTGCATTCGATAGCAGCGCTTTGGACGCAGCAAACATGCTCTGCTAGTTTCGGATCGTGGACACCCACCTTAAAGTCACAGACGTTTTGAACATGACATATCAGAAAAAATATGTATATTTCCACATCTATAATGTTATTGTGCTAAAACAGTTACTGCCATACAATAATACAAAAAAAATCCCTCAAAAACAGAATTACCGTTTCTAAGACACATTACCGTAAAGGGAACCTGTCAGCAGGATTGTGCACTGCAACCTACAAGCAGTGTCAGGTCGGCACTGTTATACTGATTACAATGATACCTTGGTTGATAAAATCCGTCTTAGTTACATAGTTATTAAGGTTGAAGGAAGACTTTAAGTCCATCTAGTTCAACCCATAGCCTAGCATGCCCTAACATGTTGATCCATCCAGGGGAAGGCAAAACCATGTGGTAAGAGTAAGCTCCATCATGGGGAAAAAAATTCCTTCCCGACCCCACATACGGCAATCAGACTAGTTCCCTGGATCAACGCCTTATCAAGGAATCTAATATATATACCCTGTAATATTATACTTTTCCAGAAAGGTATCCAGTCCCCTCTTAAATTGAAGCAATGAGTCACTCATTACAACATCATACGGCAGAGAGTTCCATAGTCTCACTGCTCTTACAGTAAAGAATCCGCGTCTGTTATTATGCTTAAACCTTCTTTCCTCCAGACGTAGAGGATGCCCCCTTGTCCCTGTCTCAGCTCTATGATTAAAAAGATCATCAGAAAGGTCTTTGTACTGTCCCCTCATATATTTATACATTAAAATAAGATCACCCCTTAGTCTTCATTTTTCCAAACTAAACAGCCCCAAGTGTAATAACCTATCTTGGTATTGCAGACCCCCCAGTCCTCTAATAACCTTGGTCGCTCTTCTCTGCACCCGCTCCAGTTCAGCTATGTCTTTCTTATACACCGGAGACCAGAACTGTGCACAGTATTCTAAGTGTGGTCGCACTAGTGACTTGTATAGAGGTAAAATTATGTTCTCCTCATGAGCATCTATGCCTCTTTTAATACATCCCATTATTTTATTTGCCTTTGTAGCAGCTGCCTGACACTGGCCACTGAATGAGTTTGTCATCCACCCATACACCCAGGTCTTTTTCATTGACGGTTTTGCCCAGAGTTTTAGAATTAAGCACATAGTTATACATCTTATTACTTCTACCCAACATTTATCCCCATTAAAGCTCATTTGCCATTTATCAGCCCAAGCTTCTAGTTTACATAAATCAGCCTGTAATATAAAATTGTCCTCCCCTGTATTGATTACCCTGCAGAGTTTAGTGTCATCTGCAAATATTGAAATTCTACTCTGAATGCCCACTACAAGGTCATTAATAAATATGTTAAAAAGAAGAGGGCCCAATACTGACCCCTGTGGTACCCCACTGCTAACCGTGACCCAGTCCGAGTGTGCTCCATTAATAACCACCCTTTGTTTCCTATCCCTGAGCCAACTCTCAACCCACTTGCACTTGTTTTTTTGTTTTTTTAATCATTATTTTGTACCGTATTTTTCAGACTATTTTGGAGGAATATGAAGGTGTGTCTTTTAGTCCAGATGTACTTACCAGGCGTCTTATCCCAGGCTGATGCGTGGCAGTTTCGCAGATGATTGGCGGCGAAAGGGCTCCGCCGAAATTTTGTGAAATCCCGGAGCCCCAACACATCCATCCCAGGCTGATACGCAGCAGTTTTGGGGATGTTTGGTGGTGCTAGGGCTCCGGACATTTTGTGAAATCCCAGAGTGCCCGCACTTTCATTGCTGTAATGCTTTGGTCTCCAGGAAAATGGCCACCAGAGGCGGCGCATGTGTAGATTGAAGATCTCGTCTCCCGAGACCTCATTCTGCGCATGCTCTGCCTCCGGCGACCATTTTCCTGGATACTAATCCATTGCAGCAACAGAAGTGCGGGGGCTCCAGGCTTTCACAAATTTCTGCAGAGCCCCAGCACCACCAAACATCTCCAAAACTGCCGCGGATCAGCCTGGGATGGATGTGTGGAGTCTTTCACAGAATGGCGGAGCCACCCGCACCACCGAACCTGACGCACCAGCCTGGGAAGAGTCAGATCACCACCAGACCACTCAACACCGCCTGTAACCCCGCTCCACCAGCGCTCCCAATCACACCCTATCCTATCCTTAAGCTGAATAATTTGGACTGTAAGAGGGACCCTCATTTGACGTATTTATTTTTTTCCCTATTTTTGTTCTGAAAATTTGGAGTGCGTCTTATAGTCCGAAAAAATACGGTAGATTTCAGTTAATGAGTTTTCGATTAATACACTTTTTTTTGTTTCAAAACAAATTTGTGTGTATAAAATTATATATATATATACTAGATGGTGGCCCGATTCTAACGCATCGGGTACTCTAGAATGTGTATGTAGTTTATTTATGAAGATTTAAGTATGCAATGAATACACAGGATTCGGCCGGCCATAAAAGTCTGTGTGTCCGTAAAAATCACGGGAAAGGTACCATCCATGTGCAGTCTGAGTGCTGTTTGTAACCTTGGAATGGGCAGCAGAAATTTTACAATTTATGAGAAAATTACCAATGATAAAACAGACACACTGACTAAACTCTTATAAGAATGGGCTGTAGCTCACTGATATGAATCAGTCTGTTTTCTCTTCATATGATAAAATAATGGACTTATGAATGAGGCCTTAAAATAGATCTGACAGGTGAAAAGCCCCCAGATTAATTGTTCCCCTATTTGTTTTTCGTTTTGAAATCTATATCATTCCAGAGATACAGGTCTTTTTATTTAATGCCATTTTTTTTGTTTTTCCAAATAGGCGGTGCTCACAGTGGTAATACAAAGCTAAAGACACGCCCCCGAGGAATCCTGAGTACAATACCCCTTTGTTAAGACCATAAAAATTAGCATTAAATATAAAGGCTCATATGTCTGGAACCATATGGGGGATTTAAAAGAAAAAAAAAAGAAGAAGAATACTTAATGGAGCAGCTGGAATAAAAGCAAAATCTGGCACTTTTCACCCACTGACATGTCCTCTCTGAAGGCAGCAGATATTCTGCACACAAAAAAAAATGGAGCGAAACGTGTGTGGGGTGTGTTTGCTGCTGGTGAGAACCTGCCAGAGGGAAGTGTGTAACTATGTGTTACATTCAAAATAATAGAACAGGATCGCAGATCTGTGACAGAACCAAGAATATATCTGTAACTGTACTGTACAGAATGATGTGAATGCTCACAGGACCTCATGTCTTGCCTATAGCATCCTGTCAGATCACTTCTTTCCAGCTAAATCTACATGGCCTCACTTTATTGTGCCTGAATAACAGTAAAATTGCGTATTACCGCATCTACCCGACACCTGTGCATAGTCCTGGTCTTATCTTCTAAGGCTACGTTCCCACGGTTATCTTTGGTTGAGTTTTTGATGATGTAGAATTTCTACACCATTTCTTTACCTATTTAAATTGGGTTACTTGATTTTTTTTTTTTTTTTTCTTTAATGGCGTTTTTGTGTGCAGTTTTAGAACATGCAATTTTATCAAATTTTTGACTCCTCTGCATTTTTTGTGTATTTGGTGTGTTATGCTTTAAATAAAATAGCTTTGGTTTTGATTCTTTCTGGTATTTGGCTTGAACAAAACTTAGATACAGTTAGGTACGGATTACATATTTTCGTTGTGGAAACGCACTAAGAATTCATGTGCGCTTTTAACCTGTGGAATTTTTTCACCTAATTTAAGTCTCTAGGGAAACTGTGTACCCACAAAGGAAATTGACGCAGATTTGAAGTATGTGTCGCCGGTGAGTTTATGCAACGTTAAAAATAACTGCTAACAGGCAAGACTTCCGTGTCCTCACCAACAGGACGACTGACAATGCTGTCCTCCTCATCCTCCTCCCTGTCCTCGGGCCATCCCTGCTGAATAGACTGTATGACAGCTTTGTTTGTAGTACCGTCTATAGCACATGAAAGTAGCTCCTGTTCTTCCTCCTCATTGACTATCAATCCACGTTGAGAAGACATGAGGCTGGGCTGAGTGTAACCCCCCTGTATGGTTCCTTGCTCCATGTCCTCGTGCTCTGCCTGCAATGCATACTCTTTAATTGTGAGCAGAGATGTTTTCAGAATGCTGACAAGCGGGATGGTGACGCTAATTATGGCGTCATCGCCGCTCACCATCTTGGTGCAGTCCTCAAAGTTTTGGAGGATGGTACATATGTCAGACATCCATGTCCACTCCTGAGGTCTTATGTGTGGAGTCTGAACTGAATATCGACGGCCTTGTTGATGATGGTAGTCAACAACTGCCCTCTTCTGCTCACAAATCCTTTCCAACATATGCAGCGTAGAGTTCCAGCACGTGGGGACATCACACACCAGCCGGTGAGCTGGAAGCTGCAAACGTTGCTGAAGCACGGCAAGGGCAGCTGAAGCTGTAGCTGATTTTCTAAAATGGGCAGACTGACGGCATACTTTCACTAGCAGATCTGGCAGCTCTGGGTAGCTTTTCAGAAAACTTTGAACCACGAGGTTAAGCACATGGGCCAAGCAAGGTATGTGTGTGAGTTCACCTTGCCTCAGAGCCGCCACCAGGTTACGGCCATTGTCACACACGAACATGCCTGGCTGTAGGTTCAGCGGTGTCATCCCAACATCTTACTGCTCTTTCAGCGCTGTCAACAACTCTTCTGCTTTGTGCGGTTTGTCACCTATGCAGATTAGCTTCAGCACAGCCTGTTGCCGCTTGGCTGAGGCAGTGCTGCATGCTTCCAGCTTCTGACTGATGTGTTGTTTTCAGAGATGGAGGAGGGGCAGCAGCTTTAAACTGTGGGGGCAACCCTGATTGACGTAGGGCCAGCAATCCTCGGCGTGGGGAGGATGTGTTCCATCCCAAGGTCTGACTGGGTCCCGGCTTCCACTATGTTAACCCAGTGTGCCATCAGTGAGATGTACCGTCCCTGCCCACAAGCACTTGTCCATGTTTCTGTGGTTAGGTGGACTTTCCCTGTAACAGCATTGTTGAGGGCACGGATAATGTTGTGGGACACATGCTGGTGTAATGCCGGTACGGCACACTGGGAGAAATAGTGGCGACTGGGGACCGAGTACCTTGGGACCGCCGCCGCCATCAGGTGGCGGAAAGCTTCCGTCTCAACAAGCCTAAAGGGCAGCATTTCTAGCGCAAGCAGAAGAGAAATGTTAGAACTTAGGACTGTGGCCTGTGGGGCGTTGGCTGAGTATTTCCGCTTGCATTCCAAAGACTGGGGTATAGACAACTGAAGGCTGTGCTGGGACAAGAACGTGGACGGGCTTGATGATGGTGCTGCTTGACTGTGGGCCACAACAGGTACAGGGCTAGAGGCATCTTCACATGCGCGGTGTACTGGGGATTGGCTTCTACGCAAAACAGTGGAAGAAGCAGTGGTGTCACCTGCAGACAGTGGTCCTGGAGCCTGGGGATCGGCCCACAAAGTTGGGTGCTTTGCTGCCATGTGCCTGATCATGCTGGTGGTGGTCAGACTGGTTGTTTTGCTACCCCTGCTGATGCGGGCATGGCAGGTGCTGCAAGTGGCCTGTTTGGGGTTATCGTCAGAGTCTTTAAAAAATAACCAGACTCGGGAAGATCTAACAGTTGGAATGTCTTCTTCCCTCATGTTGGTGTTACGGGGAACGGATGCATGCCTTCTGTCTGTGGCCACCAAACTGCTTCTTCCTGCCTGTTGGGGTGATATGCCTCCTTCCCCATGTGTGCTGCTGCCCTCGGTCTGCATGTCCTCCTGCCAGGTTGGGTCAGTCACATAGTCATCCTCCACCTCTTCCACATCCGCACCCTGCTCCTCCTGACTTTCTGGCAGTTGTCTCATCATCGTCCACTTCTTCTGACACTTTCCCACCATCTCCTTCATGTGACCAGGGCTGGTCAAAGCTTTGGGCATCTCTACATGCTATCTCATCTGTCCCCACTTCAAGTTGACCAGCCGAGCGTTTGGAATCTTGAAATGGAAAACTGAACAGCTCTTCAGAGTGTCGAAGTGTGGGATCAGTTGTCTCAGGGCACTCTGCATGGTGGGAGGAAGGAGGATCAGGGTGAGGAATATCCAGGCCACACTCAAGGCTTCTCAGACTTGACCATGTGGAAGACATGGTGGTGGTGGTGGTGGCTAAGTGACTGGAAGCATTATCCGCTATCCAACCGACAACCGATTCACACTGCTCTGGCTTCAATAGTGGTGTGCTGCGGTCCCCTAGAAACTGGGACAGGAAGGTCGAGCGAGAAGATGTGGGTCTTTGTTGCCTACTTTCACCTTGGCCACGGCCTCGTCCTCATCCTCTGCATGCACCATCAGCATCCCGTCCCTTGCAACTTGCCTTGCCCGTTTTAAAGGGAATCTGTCACCCCAAAAATCGTATGAGATAAGCCCTCCGGCATCAGGGGCTTATCTACAGCATTCTGTAATGCATTCTGTAATGCTGTAGATAAGCCCTCAATGTATCCTGAAAGGTAAGAAAAACAGATTATATTATACTCACCCAGGGGTGGTCCTGCTGCGGGTCAGGTCCAATGGGTGTCGCGGTGCGGGCCCAGCGCCTCCTATCTTAATACGATCACGTCCTCTTCTTGTCTTACGTCCGCGGCTCCGGTGCAGGCGTACTTTGTCTCCCCTGTTGAGGGCAGAGCAAAGTACTGCACTGTGCAGGCATCGGGAAGGGTATGTGCACACGTTCAGGTTTTTTTCGCGATAAAAATGCTAGAAAAACCTATTAAAACGCATACATTATGCATCCTATCATTTAGAATGCATTCTGCAATTTTTGTGCACATGATGCGTTTTTTTCCGCGAAAAAAACGCATCGTGGTAAAAAAAAAGCAGCATGTTCATTAATTTTGCGGATTTTCCGCGTTTTCCCCGCTATTCTATGCATTGGGAAAAAAACGCAAAAAAAAACCTAATGCGAATTTCTGGCAGAAATGTCCGGTTTTTGTCAGGAAATTTCTGCAAGAAATCCTGACGTGTGCACATACCCGAAAGGTCAGAGCGGCCAGGCGCCAGGTTGGTTTCTCAGGAGTTGTGGATTTAACAGTTGCAGACATACACTAACTAAGGCTATGTGCACACGTATAATGGTCCACTGCGGATTTTTCCGCAGCGGGTTTGATAAATCTGCAGGGCAAAAACGCTGCGGATTTACCACGGTTTTTCTGCGGATTTCACTGCGGTTTTACAACTGCGGTTTTCTATAGGAGCAGCTGTAAAACCGCTGAGGAATCCGCAGAAAGAAGTGACATGCTGCGGAATGTAAACCGCTGCATTTCCGTGCGGTTTTTTTTTTTTTTTTTTTTGCAGCATGTGCACAGCGTTTTTTGTTTCCCATAGGTTTACATTGTAATGTAAACTTATGGGAAACAGCTGTGGATCCACAGCGTTTTCTGCATCGTGTACACATACCCTAAAACCACAATTCTGACCCTATCTCGGCAGCAGCTCTCCCTACACTCGCTGAATCAGGAACAGAATGCGGTCTCTTATACTCGGGATGATGCTGTGCGGCCAAGCCAATCATTGCATGACCACAACAAAGATGGCTGCTGCATTTCATGGCCTGGCAGACAATCCCTGCAGCGTGACTGGGTCTCTAAAGTCTGCCAAAAATGCTGGGTGGAGACACCAGTTACCGCCGAATAATCCCGGAAATGCTCGGTGCTCACCGAGTAGAGCGAGCATAGTGATACTCGGGCGAGTAACGAGTAGTGGCGAGCACGTTCGCTCATCACTAGTCACCACTTCTGTATTCATCACTCACTCCTGGTTTTGGCTTACAAATTCTGAGGTAAAAAAAATCACCAAACGCCTGTGAGAAATGAGAGCTGGAATCTGATTGGTTACCACGTGCAGGTCAAAAACTTTGTTTAGGGTAAGTTCACGCAGGGCGTTTTTGATGCTTTTTTTTTTTCTGCAGCAAAACCTGATCTTCTTGGCAGGAAAGAAGCTGTGTCAAAAACGCAGGTTTAGGTGCGTTTTTTGGTGCGTTTTTTTTTTCTTTGTCTATGCTAAAGTCCTTGGATTTTCAGCAGCAAAAACGCATCAAATAATGATACCTGCATTTTTCCTGCGTTTTTTTTCAACACCCATTCAAGTCAGTGGGTGAAAAAACGCTGAAAGAAGTGACATGCTCTGTCCAAAAAAACGCAGCAAAGCACAAAATACTGATCAAACAAAAAAAACAATGTGTTTGCATGAGATTTCTGAAATCTCATAGGCTTTACTGGTACTGTAAAAAGGAGCTGAAAATTAGCATAAAAAAAAGCATCAAGAACACCCTGTTTGAACTTACCCTAATAATTTCATTTTTTTTTCCCCCACAAAAAAAATACATTACAAAAAAAAAAAAGCGTCAGGTGAACTGGGCCTTTAATTTGCTTTGCTTTCAAAATATTTTATTAGATTTTCATCAATAACGGGGGAGGGGAGAGCTGGGAGGGGAAGGAGGGGAGGGGGAGGGGGGGGCTTTAATTTGCTTTGGGGACTTCAGAGGAGAGCTGACATCAGGTGTGTATGAGCTCAGAGCTCGTCCAGACGGGGGAGACGAAGGCAGCTAATGTTATAGGGTCAGTGCTTGGGAAGCGTCTCACTTCACTACGTATTTTAAGTATCACCCAGTTGGGCAACCTCAGGTAATTTATTTTGGGACCTTATTTAATACCGTATTTAATTTATATTTGAAACCTTCCTCTATTTGCAGGGTTTGCCCCAGGTTTATGCAAACCCGATACAGACCCCCACCTCCTTTTTTTTTTTTTTTTCTTCATTTTTTTTTTTCTCCTCGCCTTTCAAAAGCTAAAACTTCTTTTTTTTTTTTTTTTTTGTCAATATAACTTGTAAACTATAAAACTTTAATCTTTTTATTCTATAGTGTTTTTTTTTTCTTCTTCTGAGGGGAGACATTCGCCGTACGGGGTAAAAATTATATTTTATTAGTTTGGACAGTCATGCATGGAGCACTAAACTTAACCCCTTAGTGACTTTATGTGGCTTCAACAAATCCCAGTGATTTTATGCTTTATGATAATGGTAAATTTAGGTCGATAGGTTTTGTGCTTATTTATAAAAAAAATTTAATTAAAAATTATAGAAACTTGACAAATGTAAAAAATTAGCAATTTTCAAGCTTTAAATGATTATCACTTTTAATCCAGTTAGTCATACCACACAAAAACATTAACAAATAACATTTCCCACATGTCTGATTTAAATCAGCACCATTTGTAAAATATTGTTTTATTTTGTCAGCATTTTAGGAGGTTTAAAAATATAGCAGTAATTTTTTCATGGAAAATTACAATTTTTTTTTTTTTTTTTAATAAAACTGTTTTTGATACCTTTTGATATTTGGCTTCGGCAAAAATTTGATAGTAGTGTGTGTGTGGATTACATGCAAAAATTTTTTAGACCAATTCAGGTTTGAAGTGATACTGGGGGTCCTATATATTGGAAAACCCCCAAAAGTAATACCATTTTAAAAACCACACCCCCTGACGTACTGAAAACTGCTGTTAGGTAGTTTATTAACCCTTCAGTTGATTTTCAAGAATTAATGCAAAGTGGCAAGACAGAAATGAAATGTGTTTTTTTTGTTTTTTTTACCACCTAAATGTTAGCCTGCAGACTCTAAGGGCTTGTTCACACGATCCTTTTTTGCCTGCGGATTTTTCAGGTCCTGATTTTGAGAACCCGCAGTGGAAATCCGCGGTGCATTTCCACTGCGGTTTTTGGTCCTGTTTCTACTGCGGATTCCACTGCGGGTTTCCAACTGCACTTTCCTATTGGGGCAGGTGGAAACCCGCAGCGGAATCCGCAGAAAGAATTGACATGGTACTTCTTTTTTTCCGCAGAAAATCAGCGCGGATTTTCTAGCGGAAAAAAGGATCGTCGGCACAGCGGATTTCGTTTTCCATAGGGTAACATTGTACTGTACCCTGCATGGAAAACGTCTGCGGATCCGCAGCTGCAAATCCGCTGCGGATCCGCAGCAAAAACCGCATCGTGTGAACATAGCCTTAGGGTATGTGTCCACGGGCCGGATTACATCCGGATTAGCTGCGGATTGAACGCTGTGTACAACCGCAGCGTTCAACCCGCAGCGTTCAGATGTTACAGCACAGTGGAGGGGATTTTATGAAATCCCGTCTCCATTATGAGTGCGAACACTCATCCGGCGGCCCTGCATTTCCGGACATGCGGCGCGTCTTTTTAGATCGCAGCATGTCTGTTTACCTTGCGGCGATGCTTCATCTCAGCAAGCTAAATCACAGGGTCCTATGTATGTATGTATGTATGTATGTATGTATGGAGTGCGGAGATTCCGGATGTGTGCAATGAACACATCCAGATCACTGCGTGTACGGAAGGGGGTGGAGCTTTAAGCGCAGCAGGTTTTCCGCTCCGTCCAAAGCGCCGACAATCCGGACCGTGGACATGCACCCAAAGGCCGTTTTTGTTAGCAGCCAAGAGAGCAGTTTTTGCCTGCAGAAAAACCACAACGTGTGAACATAGTCTGAGGCTAAGTTTTCACGATGAGTTTTTGCAGATTTTCTTCTATTAGCGTTTTTTAGTGATTTTTTTATTTTTATTTTTTTTAAATGAGTTTCATATCTACGGTATGTTTTTTTTTTTTGTGTCTGGTGTTTTATATAAAACTGCTTTATTTTTGATACCTCTTGATATTTGGCATTGACAAAAATTTGATCGTCTTGTCTGGATTACCGTATTTTTCGGCGTATAAGACCATTTTTGAACCCCTAAAAATTGTCCCAAAAGTCGGGGATTGTCTTATACGCCGGGTACAGGTGCACAGAGCGATCCTGGATGGTTCCCAGGATCTGAAGGAGAGGAGACTCCTTCAGGCCCTGGGATCCATATTCATGTAAAAAATAAAGAATAAAAATAAAAAATATGGATATACTCACCCCTCCGACGGACCCTGGTCCTCAGCGGTGCAAGCGTCTGCCTCCGTTCCTAAGAATGCAGTGAGTGAACAGGACCTTCGATGACGTCACGGTCACATGAGCGGTCACGTGAAGTCACGTGAAAAAGTCAGATAACTGGCTGTAAAAAGATGCCCTAAAAGCGCTTAAGAATAAAATTATTTTGGGAAAGATGTTGAAAAAGTTCCCCCGTGGTCAACTTGTACAATATATTGCAATAGAGGCAGATTGTTGTTGCGTATTTTGCTGAGGACTCCTGCAGGAAAAAAAAAATTAAACATTTTTGCACTTGACCTTAGAGTATCCACAGCGGGGGGGAAAAAATGCTGCAAACTTCATTGTGGAGACGCTGCAGTGAATTCATTTCGCCAATTGCATTACCATGGGAGAAATGTGAAGTGTTCCCCACAGCATGAGTTGGTACGCTGTGGTTTTCAAGACTGCACCATGGGCAAATGCACACTGAGTGTGTAACTAATATTAGGCTTCAACTCTGACAGCGGCATTTAACGTGCACTTCCGGCAAGCACGCCGGAAATCCTGCCCATCGGTGACCCCATCACGTGATCCTTTCGCCCCATTGAAAATAAAACAATAAAAAAAATCAAACATGCACATATTTGGTATATCCGCGTTAAGAATTGCCCGATCAATATAAAAGAATTGTATATAAAAGTCAAAACGCCAGAATTACGTTTTTTTGGGTCAGCTCAACATTGCATTAGAATGTAATAACGGGCAATCAAAAGATCGTATCTGCCCCAAAATGGTATCATTAAAAACGTCAGCTCGGCACTCAAAAAATAAGCCCTCACCCGACCCAAGATCACGAAAAATGGAGACTCTATGGGTCTCAGAAATTGGCACAATTTTATTTTTTTTTTCACAAACTTTGTATTTTTTTTTCTTACCGCTTAAATTAAAAAGAACCTATACATGTTTAGTGTCTATAAACTCAGTTTTAGCATTTGGTGAACATGGTAAAAAAAAATCCAAAAAATAGTTGTGGAACTGCACTTTTTTGCAATTTCACTGCACTTGAAATTTTTTTCCTGCTTTTGAGTACACGATATGCTAAAACCAATGGTGTCGATCAAAAGTACAACTTGTCCCGCAAAAAAAACAAGCCCTCACATGGCCATATTGATGGAAAAATAAAAAAGTCATGGCTCTGGGAAGAAGGGGAAGCAAAAAAAAGATGCAAAAACAGAAAAGGGCTCCAAAATGAAGGGGTTTAAAAAAAAAAAAAAAAGCAGCATCAAAAGCACTTGCACTACAAATTGTCACATTTAATTTACATTGCTTATAGCAAACTATTGGGACCTTATTATAGATCCTTAAAACTCAAATGTGTAATATTTTCTTGTGCATGCTCCCTAATGGCATTTTCACATTTTTTTATTTTATTTTATGGAGCATTTCAATTCTTTCAGGGTTTTTACCATACTTTTTTCTTATTGAGAACAAAATGAGTTGGCAGCAAAAGAAATAACGCCTAAATACTACACCAAAAATGCATAAAAAACACACACAAATATTTAGAATTGAGAGTCCTCAGTGGTTGATATCTTTTTAATGGCTAACTGAAAAGATGGTAACAAATTGCAAGCTTTCGAGACTACCCGGGTCTCTTCATCAGGCATAGACTAATACAACATCTGAAGAATCACATATTTGTACATAACACCGCACAGAACTGTCATTATGGCAGAGTGATAAACAGTTGTGTCCATAACTATTGGAAGAATTCCTAGATAAGGAGTGAATGTTTTGTTGTCCTCTGATTGGGGTCTGGTTCTGTTATGAGACCCCACATAGTCTAAAGTGCAAATTCCTTAATTGATGTAAAAAGACATAAATCCATGCGACACATTCATTCCTGCACTGAGTGTGTCAAAGTTCATCATAAATTTATACTCCCAGATTCTCCTGTCTCTCTGAGATTTGAAGTTACCTTTCAATACAAGTAATTTCAGGTCCATTGTGCTAGGATCAGGCATACAAAAATGTATTGCCACAGGTAGATCCATTCATTTTTTCTCTTATTGTATGGCGATGAGAGTTCATCCTTGTTCTCAGTTTCTGTCCTGTCTCCCCTACATACAGACCCCCAGTTGAACATTTAGTACAAATAATGAGGTACACCACATAAGAAGTGATACAGCTGAAAGTGCCTGGTATCTTGTGAATTGGGGATCTTTATCTTGTCCGTGGTCATTATAAATGGACAGGTTTTACATTTTTCTGGTTGCAAGGAAAGGTACCTGCAGCTGTTGGAGAGGACATGGAGCTTCTGACAATGATGCTTATTAGAATTTGGGGGCTGCCTAAAACACAGTAGTGGGGGGTCTTGAAAAATGGATTGTAAGCGGGCATCTGTTGTAGTAAATGTTGTAATTTCCGTGCAGCTCCCCATAGCGCCACCAGATTGGATTGTAGGTGACTACTAGAGGTACCCGGTTATTTTGTTCTTTAGCTTTGTAATGTAGCAGGTGATTCATTGATATTCTGGTGTCTCTTGTGATCTGGTTTTCAATTGTTCTTGGATGGTAGCCCTGATTCAAAAAGGTCTTTTTGAGGTGACCAAGGTGTTCATCTCTGTCCATGGGGTTGGAACATATACGACTGTATCTGATGGCTTAGCTGTAGACAATAGAGTATAAACTCTATAAGTGTTTTGGATGGAAACTGTCCCATTTAAGGTATGTTGGACGGTCGATTGGCTTCTGATACAGGGATGTTTCTATTTCATTGTTCTGCAGCTTAATGATGGTGTCCAAAAAGTTAATTTCAGTACAGGAGTAGTTGAGTGTCAAGTTGATGGTAGGATGAAATTGTTTAAACTGTTCATGGAACGTCTTTAGCTGTTGCTCAGACTCCGTCCAGATGATTAAAATGTCATCAATGTAGCGGTGGTAGGCCAGAGGCCTGATGGGACATGAGGACGTGGCACCTTGAAGTCTTCCTCACAGCTAATGGAACTTTCTTCAAGTTCTTGATGAACTCCTAAATTGATTTTAGGCGCAATATTTCAAGCAGCAATGTCCTTGCCTTTAATACAATGCTTTAAAAAGGGGGCTGGTGCTTGAAATCAACCAGTCTATTATTCAATCAGTGTGACTCAGCTGCCTTGTCCTCATTAACACTTTCTCCTGAGCTAAAAAGATCACTGAAGTGATTGTGGCAGGGCTAGTGGAATTTTTTTTTTTTTTTATGATTTACCGTAGATAAACTGAAAAACCTTTCAAAGCCATTCCTTACCATTAAAACTTAATTTAATCACTCTTCCCAACAATCTAGAGTTAATGCACAAAGACACTATGAGAACTGAAGTACTTTGAAAACCAAGATTTGTCAGTCTCAAAACCTTTGGTCTTAATTGTACTTGCATGTACAGGATCTCAGGATTTCTTGCATGCTTCATAGAACGGTACAGAAGTAATCAGGAATCATTGCATGTAGTGGATAATCTCTGTGTGCACACAGTCGGAGGGCCTTTATGGTAGCACCTGGAGACCCAATGGCTCCCTACTAAGTAGCTTTAGGACTCGTATGTGCAGAATTCCTTCAGTTGCTTGTGGCAACTTTTATAAGGGCAGATTTACAAAGATTGCACAGTTGAATGTCGTCAAGCTCTTTAGACCTATTTAATGTTGTTTTTTTTTTTTAATTATTATTTTTAACCCTTTCCCATGATGAGAACATAGAAGCCATTTAACAACCAGTCTGTGGAAGTGATCTACTGTCATTTTGTCAATTACAGAATAATTCCTTAAATCCTCTGCCAGCTGCCATTTATAGGATGAAAGGACCAGAGCTAAGATTTAATAATGGCAGTAACTCCTACACAATGAAGGCTTTCGACAGCACCCTACTTAATAATTTTAATTTACATTTCATCTTTCTATAACTAATATTGGGAAGAGTCGTACAAGACTCTACTTCATAAGCAGCTTATGGGCTCCTGGCAAGTGAAGAGAAAGACTTGTGACATTGTATGATCCTAAGGAAAGAAAACTTTAAAGGGGTTGTCAATTCTTGGTGTGATTGCAGACTTGTGAATCCGCACTGTCCAAGTTGTGAGGATCCTTCGGGAGCGGGAGGTCATGTGAGCACAAGTATGCGATTTGCATACTCCCAGCCACATTCCGACTAGACGTGTCTGGCCTCGGTCAATTCGCTTAAACTGAGTGAGGCTTCTAATGTCTAGTTGGCGCGTTCCCTTATTTTTTGAAAATCCTATTGTCAGGATCACACTCAGTCAGAGCAGCCTTTGGAAGTGGGGAATCACCAGAAATAATACACAAGACACGTCTTGTATAGTGTATCACTGGGAAGTCTCTGAAGCACGCCTGCCTTCAATGTGCTATCCCTTCTTTATATAGTTGTATCAGGTAGGTTCAGTGGTTATACAAGTTTTGCATGTTTAAACAAAGAGACAAAACAGGAAAGAAAGAAAAAAACAGTTTCGTGGGCGGCAGTTTCACAACAAACAGTACAAAGGCAATTCCACAGACAAGAAAAACAGGATTTCATACTATAGCTAAAATGTCCTTGAATGGATAGGTCAATATTGATCACAAATTCTTTTTGGTTCATTGAGGTAACCATTTTTGTTCCGCTCTTCACAATCCCCCCTTTGACATATTCCATTCAAACCTTGTCATATAGACGATTATTTTAGTCATTCTTTTTGTGATATTGCAAAAAAAAACTTTATATTCTCGCATCCATTACACAAAATTTATTTGTGCATACCGAGATATCCTTGAGTACAACCTTGAATAATACATATATAATTACAATAACTATAACTGTATGTATTAGGCTTTGCATAATCCCGGTAACCCACCCACCGATTCCCCTGAACCAATTGGCTGGGTTAAGAAAGGAAAAGGTATCTGACCACCAGCTATCCTTATTTTGGTCATTGTCTTTGTCATACTGATCCCTGAGTCGTTGTACGTCTTCTAATTTAAATCTCATACTCATAGTACTATTCGGGTCTATATAATGACAGCAGGTGGGTCCGATGATTTGACACATACCCCCTTGTGAGGCAGTTATGTAATCCAATACCAGGGTATGTTGGTTAGTGACTATTATAAGCTGATTCTGTACAGCTATACTAGTATTTAATATGTCCAATATATCCCAAATCTGGTCATCTAGATAATCCGTGGCTCTAACTAATTTATCCCACATCTGTGTTAACATAGGATAAATAAAAATGGTACTAGCAATTTTGTTGGGAATTCCCATTTGTACTATATGTGGCCTCCCCGAGGGACGTGGTGAGTTATCTGCAGCTCTTTTATACAGTGTGTGCTTGGGCACGGCTTGCATATTCACTTGTTTATTTGAAATTATGAAAGTAGCCGGGGTTAGGCGTCCTAATGTACAAGTACCCTTTATACCTACGGGAAGCCATTTATATGCTCCTTCTCCGCATATATACAAAATGTACCCTCAGGCAGATCCCACAAAGCTGAGTGCTGCAATACCAATCTGTGAGCCAAATCCACAAAACTAGATACATTCTGAAGCATACACCAAGAGGGTTTTTGTCCCAAGGGGCTACAGTACCCGGCTGCGGGATTCCCACATACATGCATTCCGTTGAGGTTAACATTATTAACATCAATATCATGAGTCTTATACTGCTTTTTTGCAATGGCTTGCATGTATCCATGATGCCTTTCCTTCAAGCTTGACTGCTGTTGGAGTTGTTAACAGGACTTGGAAAGGTCCGTCAAATCTCGGTTCCAGAGTCTTTCTGGTGTGTCTTTTCACGTAGATTTGATCACCAGGTTCCAACTTGTGGCCTCCTTCGAGATTTTCTGGATCTGGAAGGGAAGCAAAAACTTGCGAATGCACTTTAGTTAAACGTTTTTGTAATTCTTGTACATAAGCAGTTAAAGTCTCAGTATTCAACATCAGTTGTTGTGGAAAATAACAACCCAAATTTGCTGCTCTACCAAAAAGAATCTCATGTGGTGACAGCTTAGCCTTCCCCCTTGGGGCGTTTCGGATGGAATACAGGGCAAGTGGTAGACACTCGGTCCAAGGCTTTCCTGTTTCTGCCATGGCCTTCTGGATTTTTAATTTTATTGTTCCATTTAATCTTTCCACTTTACCTGAACTCTGTGGGTGATACGGAGTGTGAAACTGGTTTTCTACTCCCAACATTTTCATAACATTCTGGAATATTTCCCCAGTAAAATGGGTACCCCTATCTGACTCGATCACCTCAGGCATGCCGTAACGGGGTATCAGTTCATGTGCTATTTTAATGGCAGTAGTTTTTGCTGAGGCTTTACGAACTGGATAAGCCTCTGGCCACCCTGAGAACATGTCCACACACACAAGCACATATTCGTATCCATTGTACCTAGGAAGTTGGATGTAGTCGATCTGGAGCCTTTGAAAGGGATACAGTGGTCTTACATGATGCTTGGTTGGGGTTTTAATTGTCTGACCTGGATTGTGTGCCAGGCATATAGCGCATGCAGCACACATGTTCCGAGCAAAATTACCAAAGCCTGGAGCCAACCACCTTTCTTTTACCTTGAGCGTCATACCATTTGCCGACACATGCGTGGGTAGGTGGAGGTCACTTGCCACTGCGGGGTACCAGGCTCTGGGTAAACACAACAAAGTTCCTTTTTTCCATAATCCTTGCTGATCTTCTGCCCCTTTTTTCTGCCACTGCCCTCGTTCTTCGTCGTCTACCTGTTTCTGAGCTTCCTTCAATCTCTCCTCATCATCTTCAGAGCTATCTAGTGTGTGGGCATGATGTAAGGGTTTACGTGCTGCCTGTTTTGCTGCCTTGTCGGCTTTATCGTTACCCCTGGCTTCCTCGGTGTCGAGTCTCACATGTGCAGCTACCTTTATCACCGCTATTTCTTTAGTTTCTTGTGCTGCCTCCAGAATCTGTCTAATGAGGGAGGCATGTTTAACAGGTTGGCCTGAAGCGGTCATATAACCTCTGGCTCTCCATATTACGCCAAAATCGAAAATAATGCCATGTGCATATCTAGAATCAGTGTATATGTTTGCTGTCTGATCTTTGGCTATTTTTAGAGCTTCAACTAATGCCGTAAGTTCTGCTTCTTGTGCAGACTGATTAGCAGGGAGAGGTTCTGCTTTCAGCACTTCATGCTGAGTTACTACCGCATAACCTGTATGAAATTGTCCATTCATATCTGCATATCTACTGCCATCTATGAAAAGTTCAAATGTAGCATTACAGAGTGGCTTGTCACGTACATTACATAAGCCCTGAGTCTCTTGTTCCATTAATTGTACACAATCATGCATTGACTTTGATGGGTCAAAGGAGTTGGAGAGTGCAGTTTCCTCAGGTATGGTACCCCCCTCAGACTCTAAAGGGAGCAAAGACGCGAGATTAAGAGTCTGAACCCTGGCAAAGGAAATGTTGGCGGCAGTAGTAGGGAACATTGGAGACGGAGGTGTCTGGCCATGGAAATATGTTTAGGTTGGACCTGGTTAAGAATGCCATGTACATCATGAGTGGTCTGAACTAGAAGTGGGTGATCAAGAACAATCTCAGAAGCTTTATCTAATAACAGTGAAATTGCGGCTACTACTCTTACACAAGAAGGTGCGGCTCTAGCTACAGGGTCCAGATGAGCTGATATGTATGCCACAGGTCTCTGTTTGTTTCCATGTTTTTGTGTGAGCACCCCTGTGGCATGTGAGGATATCTCAGCTGCCATCAATTGAAAAGGTTTAGTGTAGTCTGGGAGTCCCAGAGCCGGAGCTGATACCAGTGCTGTTTTCATAGAGGAAAATGACTGTTTAGCCTCTTCACTGAGTGAATATGGCGTGTTGGCAATACAGTCATATAAAGGCTGCATGAGTTGACTTGCATGTATGATCCACTGTCTACAGTGTGAAACAATACCCAGGAAAGCACGCAGCTGTTTGTGATTCCTGGGTTCAAGCATGTTACGTATGGCTTCCGTACGTTGAGGTGTGAGATGTCTGATGCCCTGTGATATGCAGTGACCTAAAAACACGACTGTTTGTTGACAAGCCTGGAGTTTCTGTCTATTTACTATACAGCCTTCTTGCGCTAGGAAAATTAAGAAATTAACAGTTGAGGTAACTGCCGTCTGCTCATCAGGGCCACAAATAAGTAAGTCATCTACATACTGTAGAATGACTACTCCTGGTTCTGGGATGAAATTTTTTTTAGCACGGTCTGCATTGCTTCAGAGTACAAAGTTGGTGAGTGTACCATACCTTGTGGCAATCTTGTCCATGCTAATTGTTTACCCTTGAATGTAAAGGCAAACAAATGCCAACAGTTCTTATGTAGTGGCACAGAAAAAAATGCGTTTGATAAGTCAATTACCGTAAAATATGCAGCAGTGCTGGGAATTTGAGACAGTAAGGTATGAGGATTCGGTACCACAGGGGTGACTGGTGCCAAAACCTTATTGATTTCCCGTAAGTCGTGCACCATGCGATATTTCACCATAGTTTCTTTGGAGGACACTTTCTTTTTAACAGGATATAAGGGTGTATTGGCGGGTGACCTGATTTCTACCAAAACACCTTGTAACACATAATCCTGAATTTGTTGAGAAATCGCCAGTTCTTGCTGGGCGCTGATGGGGTATTGCCTAAGCTGAGGTAAAATGGTTCCCGGGGCAGTTTCTAACAGTATAGGAGCTACTGATAAAAACCCTACATCAGTGTCTCCTTTTGCCCATAGGCTGTCAGGAACCCGAGACAAGTCAATTTTTGCTTATTGAGTAAATTTCGGGAAAATCCTCCATTGCCTGTATTCTAACATATTGTTCCAGAGTTTCTGCATCTTCAGGGATGGTCAGCATAACTGTGCCATCTTCTCTAAAATGGATGTTTGCGTGCATTTTACTTAAGACATCAGTACCCAACAAGCAGGTAGGTGCACCTTTAGCAAATAAAAATTTGGATACAAAAGTTTTAGGGCCAAAGCTCACATTTAAAGGTTTTGTAAAAGGCAACGCCTGAATTTTACCATCATACCCTTCTGCATATGTTACCTTTGAGGATATATTGTCAGGATATGGTAAAAAGTCTTGATTTAAAATGGAGGATGTTGCTCCCGTATCTATCAGAAAAGGTACATTTTTACCCTCAACCTCAACTTGTATTATTGGTCTTCTAGAAGGAAGAGAGACCTGCATAACCTTCAGTCATTCTGAGCTGTCTGTTTGATCAGGCGCTGGGTTATTTATCCTATTTTTGGGTACAAAGGTTCCTGAATCTATATCTGCTTTTCTCTTCCTACATTCCCTTTGGAAATGTCCTGGCTTCTTACAGTAATGACAAGTAAACTTTTGATTAGCAGAGCCAGTATTAGCCTGTGCAATTCTTACTGGCTTAGAATTTTCTCTTCATTTCTATCCCTACAGCTTTCTGTCAAGCCAGGTGTGGGTCTTCCAAGGTTCTCCAATCAGGGGTTGCGGCCTTAAGCTTTTCCTTCACTTTTGGAGACAATCCATCTATAAAGGTTTTTGTAACTAACCTCATCATTCCTGGAGCGGTTAGATCCATGCCTTCATCTCTGAAATTATTTTCTACACTTAGATGATATTCGTCTACTGATTGTCCAGATTTCTGAGCCACCACTCCCGTTGTTCCTCTCTGCCTCTGTCTCTCCCTCATGAAAACCATTAAGTGATCTACAAATTGCGTACCTGATTCTATCGTTTGTAAGGCACCATCTCCTGCCTGGGGCCTATGTACCTGTAGATTTGCTAATAGCTCCTGGAAGAGTCCAGGAGTCATTTTCATTCTACATAATTCTTCTCCATCTGCCCAAACTCCTGCGTGAGTCTGCATAATTTGCTGTATATATTGTGCAAATCTAACTGGACACTGGGTGGGATCTGGTGCGTTATGCAAGAGAGACATGCCTTCAGCGGGGGACCAAGGGAAATATTGTCGAGTTTGGTGGTATCTAGTTCCCATTACTCCGTCAGCACCAGGTTCCCTAAAGGGTCTTGGTACTACCCTAACAGGGGCAAGTACAGCGCCATGTCTAGGTGTACCACAGGCTAGGCAATCATTTCTCCAGTCTGGATTTTGTTGTCCACAGTGCGGACATACCCATCCTCCTGGTCCGGCTAAACTTTGAGGTGGTGTTTGGAGAAAAGATGGGGCATGTGGGTTAAGGTATGGGGGTGGGGTATTTTTAGATTCCACATTTTGTTTTTCTCCACAGCCTGCGGGTCTAATACATCACTTTTTACTCTGTTGACTATATGTCCATCCCTCATTTTCTGCTACCCTAGAGACATCAATCAATGCTTGGATCTGATCTATCCATTTCTTGTCTCTGATTATGCCTTTTTTTCTTTCCTGAATTCCTTCCCATAGTTTTCTACTAAAAGCTTCTGCCCTAGTAACTCCAAACTTACTAAAAATCTTTCTCAGCCCCTTAGTGGCATCTTCACCACTTCTCTCCTTTATGATAGTATAGATATCTAATTCTTCTGGTTCCGACTGTTTGCTTATTCCCCATTTTCTTATCCTGAGCTTTCTTGCCCTAGGTGGCGTTTGGGTATGAGAATACCTCGTTACCTTCTTCCTAAGGAGCTAGGATGTCTTTTCTTGCCCTAGGTGGCGTTTGGGTATGAGAATACCTCGTTACCTTCTTCCTAAGGAGCTAGGATGTTTAAACTGTGTTGATGTAAGAAAATCCTGATTCCTACACCTATAGCAAACAACACAAATGCAACCAGACAGAAAAAGAAAAAGAACATACAACGTATCTTGTCCCAGGCTAATTTATCTGTCCTGGGCTCATACTATCATACACAACGTATTCTTGTCCCAGGCTAATTTATCTGTCCTGGGCTCATACTATCATACACTTATCCGTCACCAGGTTTTTGTCAAAGACCGGATCAGAGATTGAACATAGGCGCGGAGGTCTCCCCGAAAGGACGCAACCACGTTGCCCAGTGGGACAGTCACTTCTTCTGTTTCAACACCCTGGGCGGCTTATAGGGCTATTCCCAACTTCCACACACCTTTTATTCACATTCACTCTCATTCAATGCCGTACTCCGTGAGGTGATCAATTCCTAAATAGTTCAAGAACCCGAGCTATAGGTATCCTCCTCTACTAGAACTACCCGCTAAAGAACACGACACAGAAAATCTTACGGACAGTGCAGGGCAGATATAAGAGATCTAACAGTGTCTCTTACCTGGCCAGGTTTTTGTTCATCTGCCGTCCATTATCCCAGATTTTCTTTTCGTTCGTATTCTGCCGGTGTTCTTGAAGGAATACACAGACCTCGGGTCCCTGTTCAGGCGCCATGAATGTCAGGATCACACTCAGTCGGAGCAGCCTTTGGAAGTGGGGAATCACCAGAAATAATACACAAGACACGTCTTGTATAGTGTATCACTGGGAAGTCTCTGAAGCACGCCTGCCTTCAATGTGCTATCCCTTCTTTATATAGTTGTATCGGTAGGTTCAGTGGTTATACAAGTTTTGCATGTTTAAACAAAGAGACAAAACAGGAAAGAAAGAAAAAACAGTTTCGTGGGCGTCAGTTTCACAACAAACAGTACAAAGGCAATTCCACAGACAAGAAAAACAGGATTTCATACTATAGCTAAAATGTCCTTGAATGGATAGGTCAATATTGATCACAAATTCTTTTTGGTTCATTGAGGTAACCATTTTTGTTCCGCTCTTCACACTATTCTTGCAGTAAATTGCCCAGCATCGGAGAATCCTGACACCACGCACATTGAGTTCTGTGAGGATTCAAAGACTTGAATCCCAAACATGGACAACCATTTTAATTTGTACATTAAAAAGGGCTGAAAAATCCCAGGATCCAGCTAGCCAATGTGCCTGGTGTCCAAATTACATTTTTGGAGGTTATCTTCCATTGATGTTTTTAAAAAACTAAAAACTATGGTATTCATTGTAAAAAGTCCCTTAATTTGGTTTCAGAGAAAGGTGCAAGATCATCAAAATGTTAGCAATTTACCAACCCCCCATTCTGATGCCTCCTGCATTTGCATATCATCCTCCAGCAAGAATCTGTCCTATAGATGGGTGACCGCCAAAATTCCGCACAGGCAGCGGAAGCTCACAAACCTTCATAGACATCAGAACGTCTAATTGAGGCCTTGCTGGGAAGTTTACATGCAGATCAGTGTGATTTATATCTCTTGTTGATGGGTCCATAGTGATTTTGTTCCTCCACTTCATACTATCCAGCAAGGGGAGAGCGAATTGTTTCAGCTCTGTGATTGCTTTGCTTTGTTTTATTGCCCCATTGAATTGCAGATGGCTTAAGCGTTCATTTTAGACATGCTCATTGGCAGCGCCTTCCCATTTAGGTCAGCGCCTCCGTACCCTGTTTGCTTGTGCTGCCTGCTCTGGCAAGTGTCACTAGAGGCCTGAATTGGGACAAGAAAATTAATTTTGCTTTCCTTGTTTCCTCCTAGGGAGACGTTTTCTAAGTGAATGATGGTTGCAGATCAAACTGTAATATCCCCTTAGAACATGAATTAAAGGGCAAGATATTGTCTACTCAGGGGTGGGATTCAAATTTTTAACAACAGGTCCTCTAAGTCGCGGCGGCCGGAATTTTGGCCACGCCCATACTAATAAGCCACGCCCAGTGGCACGATTCATATTTTTGGAAGCAGTTTGTCTCCCTTAACCCCTTCCCGACCTTTGACGCATACGCTGCGTCATGAAAGTCTGTGCCTTCCCGACCTATGACGCAGCGTATGCGTCATGGAATGATCGCGTCCCTGCAGATCGGGTGAAGGGGTTAACTCCGATTTTACCCGATCTGCAGAGACAGGGGGAGTGGTGCTTCAGCCCAGGGGGGGTGGCTTCACCCCCCCGTGGCTACGATCGCTCTGATTGGCTGTTGAAAGTGAAACTGCCAATCAGAGCGATTTGTAATATTTCACCTAAAAAACTGGTGAAATATTACAATCCAGCCATGGCCGATGCTGCAATATCATCGGCCATGGCTGGAAATACTTAAGTGGACCCCCCCCACCCCACCGATTGCCCCCCCAGTCCTCCGTTAGTCCTCCGGTCCCCTCCGTCCGCCTGCCGGCTCCCCCGTCCTCCTGTCCGCTCCCTCCTTGTGTGAATAAAGCCCCCCTGTGGTCCGATCACCCCCCCTGTGCTCCGACACCCCCCCCCCCACCACCCCTTCATACTTACCGATCCTCCCGGTGTCCGGCCGTCTCCTCGCTGGGCGCCGCCATCTTGGAAAATGGCCGGCGCATGCTCAGTGCGCCCGCCGAATCTGCCAGTCGGCAGATTCCTTACAGGTACATTTTGATCGCTGTGGTAGGTTCTATCACAGCGATCAAAATAAAAAAAATAATAAATAACCCCCCCCTTTATCACCCCCATAGGGACAATAATAAAATAAAGAATTTTTTTTTTTTCTTTTTCCACTAGGGTTAGGGTTAGAACTAGGGGTAGGGTTAGGGGTAGGGTTAGGGTTACGGGTAGGGTTAGGGGTAGGGTTATGGCATGTGCACACAGAGCGGATCGGCCGCGGATCCGCAGCGGATCGGCAGCGGATCCGCAGCGGATACGCAGCGGATCCGCAGCGGATCGGCCGCAGATCCGCAGCGGATCGGCAGCGGATACGCAGCGGATCGGCCGCGGATCCGCAGCGGATCGGCCGCGGATACGCAGCGGATCGGCCGCGGATCCGCAGCGGATCGGCCGCGGATACGCAGCGGATCGGCAGCGGATCCGCAGCGGATCCGCAGCGGATCGGCAGCGGATCGGCCGCGGATACGCAGCGGACACGCAGCGGATTGGCCGCGGATTCGCAGCGGATTGGCCGCGGATCCGCAGCGGATTGGCCGCTGCGAATTCGAAGCAGTTTTCCATCAGGTTTACAGTACCATGTACACCTAAGGAAAACCAAATCCGCTGTGCCCATGGTGCGGAAAATTCCATGCAGAAACGCTGCGTTGTATTTTCCGCAGCATGTCAATTCTTTGTGCGGATTCCGCAGCGTTTTACACCTGTTCCTCAATAGGAATCCGCAGGTGAAATCCGCACAAAAAAACACTGGAAATCCGCTGTAAATCCGTAGGTAAAACGCAGTGCCTTTTACCTGCGGATTTTTCAAAAATGGTGCGGAAAAATCTCACACGAATCCGCAAAGTGGGCACATAGCCTTAGGGTTAGGGTTGGAATTAGAGTTAGGGTACCGTCTCACAGTGGCACTTTGGTCGCTACGACGGTACGATCTGTGACGTTCCAGGGATATCCATACGATATCGCTGTGTCTGACACGCAGCAGCGATCAGGGACCCTGCTGAGAATCGTACGTCGTAGCAGATCGTTTGGAACTTTCTTTCGTCGCTGGATCTCCCGCTGTCATCGCTGGATCGGTGTGTGTGACAGCGATCCAGCGATGCGTTCACTTGTAACCAGGGTAAACATCGGGTTACTAAGCGCAGGGCCGCGCTTAGTAACCTGATGTTTACCGTGGTTACCAGCGTAAAAGTAAAAAAAAAAAAAAAAAACGTACATACTCACATTTCGGTGTCCTTCAGGTCCCTTGCCGTCTGCTTCCCGCTCTGACTGTCTGCCGGCCGGAAAGTGAGAGCACAGCACAGCAGTGACGTCACCGCTGCGCTCTGCTCTCACTGTATGGCGGCACTCAGTCAGAGCGGGAAGCAGACGGCAAGGGACCTGAAGGACACCGAAATGTGAGTATGTACGTTTTTTTTTTTTTACTTTTACGCTGGTAACCACGGTAAACATCGGGTTACTAAGCGCGGCCCTGTGCTTAGTAACCCAATGTTTACCCTGGTTACCTGGGACCTTGGCATCGTTGGTCGCTGGAGAGCGGTCTGTGTGACAGCTCCCCAGCGACCACACAATGACTTTCCAACGATCACGGCCAGGTCGTATCGCTGGTCGTGATCTTTGGTAAATCGTTATGTGAGACGGTACCCTTAGGGTTGGAATTAGGGCTAGGGTTGGAAATAGGGTTAAGATTAGGCTTGTGGTTAGGGTTAAGGATAGGGTTAGGGTTGTGTTGGGGTTATAGTTGTGGGTAGGGTTGGGATTAGGGTTAGGATTAGGGTTGGATTTAGGGTTACGGGTGTGTTGGGGTTAGGGTTGTGGTTAGGGGTGTGTTGGGGTTAGGGTTGTGATTATGGTTATGGCTACAGTTGGGATTAGGGTTAGGGGTGTGTTGGGGTTAGTGTTGAAGTTAGAATTGAGGGGTTTCCACTGTTTAGGCACATCAGGGGTCTCCAAATGCAACATGGCGCCACCATTGATTCCAGCCAATCTTGCGTTCAAAAAGTCAAATGGTGCGCCCTCCCTTCCAAGCCCCGACGTGCGCCCAAACAGTGGTTTACCCCCACATATGGGATACCAGCGTACTCAGGACAAACTGGGCAACAACTATTGGGGTCCAATTTCTCCTGTTACCCTTGCAAAAAAAAAAAATTACTTGCTAAAACATAATTTTGAGGAAAGAACAATTATTTTTTATTTTCACGGCTCTACGTTATAAACTTATGTGAAACACTTGGGGGTTGAAAGTGCTCACCACACATCTAGATAAGATCCTTTTGGGGTCTAGTTTCCAAAATGGGGTCACTTGTGGGGGGGTTTCTACTGTTTAGGCACATCAGGGGCTCTGCAAATGCAACGTGACGCCCGCAGACCATTCCATCAAAGTCTGCATTTCAAATGTCACTACTTCCCTTCCGATCCCTGACGTGCGCCCAAACAGTGGTTTACCCCCACATATGAGGTATCAGCGTACTCACAACAAACTGAGCAACAAATATTGGGGTCCAATTTCTCCTGTTACCCTTGTGAAAATAAACAATTGCTTGCTAAAACATCTTTTTTGAGGAAAGAAAAATTATTTTTTATTTTCACGGCTCTGCGTTGTAAACTTCTGTGAAGCACTTGGGGGTTGAACGTGCTCACCACACATCTAGATAAGTTCCTTGGGGGGTCTAGTTTCCAAAATGGGGTCACTTGTGGGGGGTTTCTACTGTTTAGGCACATCAGGGGCTCTGCAAACGTAACATGATTCCCGCAGACCATTCCATCAAAGTCTGCATTCCAAATCGTCACTACTTCCATTCCGAGCCCCGCCATGTGCCCAAACAGTGGTTTACCCCCACATATGGGGTATCAGCGTACTCAGGAGAAACTGGACAACAACTTTTGGGATCAAATTTTTCCTGTTACCCTTGGGAAAATTAAAAAATTCTGGGCTAAAAAAATATTTTTGAGGAAAGAAAACACATTTTTTATTTTCACGGCTCTGCGTTATAAACTTCTGTGAAGCACTTGGGGGTTCAAAGTGCTCACCACACATCTAGATTAGTTCCCTTGTGGGTCTAGTTTCCAAAGTGGGGTCAATTGTGGGGAGTTCCTACTGTTTAGGCACATCAGGGGCTCTGCAAATGCAACGTGACGCCCGCAGAGCATTCCATTAAAGTCTGCATTTCAAAACGTCACTACTTCCCTTCCGCTCCCCGACGTGTGCCAAAACAGTGGTTTACCCCCACATATGGGGTATCAGCGTACTCAGGAGAAACTGCACAACAACTTTTGGGGTCCAATTTCTCCTGTTACCCTTGGGAAAATAAAAAATTGTGGGTTAAAAAATCATTTTTGAGGAAAGAAAAATAATTTTTTATTTTCATGGCTCTGCGTTATAAACTTCTATGAAGCACTTGAGGGATCAAAGTGCTCACCACACATCTAGATTAGTTCCTTGGGAGGTCTAGTTTCCAATATGGGGTCACTTGTGCGGGAGCTCCAATGTTTAGGCACACAGGGGCTCTCCAAACGCGACATGGTGTCCGCTAATGATTGAAGCTAATTTTCCATTCAAAAAGCCAAATGGCGTGCCTTCCCTTCCGAGCCCTGCCGTGCGCCCAAACAGTGGTTTACCCCCACATATGGGGTATCATCGTACTCAGGACAAACTGGACAACAACATTTGGGGTCCAATTTCTCCTATTATCCTTGGGAAAATAAAAAACTCCGGGCTAAAAATCATTTTTGAGGAAAGAAAAATATTTTTTTATTTTCATGGCTCTGCGTTATAAACTTCTGTGAAGCACCTGGGGGTTTTAAGTGCTCACTATACATCTAGATTAGTTCCTTGGGGGGTCTAGTTTCCAAAATGGGGTCACTTGTAGGGGAGCTCCAATGTTTAGGCACACAGGGGCTCACCAAACGCGACATGGTGTCCGCTAATGATTGAAGCTAATTTTCCATTCAAAAAGCCAAATGGCGTGCCTTCCCTTCCGAGCCCTGCCGTGCGCCCAAACAGTGGTTTACCCCCACATATGGGGTATCATCGTAGTCAGGACAAACTGGACAACAACATTTGGGGTCCAATTTCTCCTATTATCCTTGGGAAAATAAAAAACTCCGGGCTAAAAATCATTTTTGAGGAAAGAAAAATATTTTTTTATTTTCATGGCTCTGCGTTATAAACTTCTGTGAAGCACCTGGGGGTTTTAAGTGCTCACTATACATCTAGATTAGTTCCTTGGGGGGTCTAGTTTCCAAAATGGGGTCACTTGTAGGGGAGCTCCAATGTTTAGGCACACAGGGGCTCTCCAAACGCAACATGGTGTCCACTAACGATTGGAGCTAATTTTCCATTGAAAAAGTCAAATGGCGTGCCTTCCCTTCCAAGCCTTGCCGTGCACCCAAACAGTGGTTTACCCCCACATATGAGGTATCGGCGTACTCAGGAGAAATTGCCCAACAAATTTTAGGATCCATTTTATCCTGTTGCCCATGTGAAAATGAAAAAAATGAGGCTAAAAAAAATTTTGTGTGAAAAAAAAGTACTTTTTCATTTTTACGGATCAATTTGTGAAGCACCTGAGGGTTTAAAGTGCTCACTATGCATCTAGATAAGTTCCTTGGGGGGTCTAGTTTCCAAAATGGGGTCACTTGTGGGGGAGCTCCAATGTTTAGGCACACAGGGGCTCTCCAAACCTGACATGGTGTCCGCTAACGATGGAGATAATTTTTCATTCAAAAAGTCAAATGGCGCTCCTTCCCTTCCGAGCCTTACCATGTGCCCAAACAGTAGTTTACCCCCACATATGAGGTATTGGCGTACTCAGGAGAAATTGCCCAACAAATTTTAGGATCCATTTTATTCTGTTGCCCATGTGAAAATGAAAAAATTGAGGCTAAAAGAAAATTTGTGTGAAAAAAAAAGTACTTTTTCATTTTTACGGATTAATTTGTCAAGCACCTGGGGGTTTAAAGTGCTCACTATGCTTCTAGATACGTTCCTTGGGGGGTCTAGTTTCCAAAATGGGGTCACTTGTGGGGGAGCTCCAATGTTTAGGCACACGGGGGCTCTCCAAACGCGACATGGTGTCCGCTAAAGATTGGAGCCAATTTTTAATTCAAAAAGTCAAATGGCGCTCCTTCCCTTCCGAGCCCTGCCGTGCGCCCAAACAGTGGTTTACCCCCACATATGAGGCATCAGCGTACTCAGGACAAATTGGACAACAACATCCGTGGTCCAGTTTCTCCTTTTACCCTTGGGAAAATAAAAAAATTGTTGCGAAAAGATCATTTTTGTGACTAAAAAGTTAAATGTTAATTTTTCCCCTATTTGTTGCTTCTGCTGCTCTGAAACACCTGAAGGGTTAATAAACTTCTTGAATGTGGTTTTGAGCACCTTGAGGGGTGCAGTTTTTAGAATGGTGTCACTTTTGGGTATTTTCAGCCATATAGACCCCTCAAACTGACTTCAAATGTGAGGTGGTCCCTAAAAAAAATGGTTTTGTAAATTTTGTTGTAAAAATGAGAAATCACTGGTCAAATTTTAACCCTTATAACTTCCTAGCAAAAAAAAAATTTGTTTCCAAAATTGTGCTGATGTAAAGTAGACATGTGGGAAATGTTATTTATTAACTATTTTGTGTCACATAACTCTCTGGTTTAACAGAATAAAAATTAAAAATGTGAAAATTGCAAAATTTTCAAAATTTTCACCAAATTTCCGTTTTTTTCACAAATAAACTCAGAAATTATCGACCTAAATTTACCACTAACATGAAGCCCAATATGTCACGAAAAAACAATCTCAGAACCGCAAGGATCCGTTGAAGCGTTCCTGAGTTATTACCTCATAAAGGGACACTGGTCAGAATTGCAAAAAATGGCAAGGTCATTAAGGCCAAAATAGGCTGGGTCATGAAGGGGTTAATGACAAGAATACGTTGTGACATACGGTATTAAAGTCATTCAAAGAAACAAACGACTAAAGCAAATGTACTGCACAGGACAATTGTCCGTGTACAAGGTGCTTTAGCTGATCAGTCCACAACATCCTTAGTTAAATTACTAAAGTAGAAGTATGAAACAGTAAACTATGTAGTACTCACTTGAAAGCAAAAACAGTATTCAAGGATTCTAACCAAAGAAAAGTTTAATACTGTAATATAATATAAAAAAGTTTAATTTTCTTTTATAAAAGTAAGCAGCTGTCAAACCTGCCCTGCGAGCAGGTCTGAGAGTGCTGGAGCGCATACCTGCGCTCCTGTTACAGAGCCCGCCCCGACCGCAGGTGTCCTAAACGGGACTCAGAGAGGCAGCGCGTTCAGGACACTTGCGGTCGACTCCGGGCTTTGAACAGGAGCGCAGGTATGCGCTCCAGCACTCTCAGACCCGCTCGCAGGGCAGGTTTGACAGCCGCTTTGCTGCGATTTATACGCACCGTATAATCGCAGCAAAATCGTCCGTGTGCGCCTGCCCTTAGGTAAACCTGCATTCGCAGGGGGTTGGACCCGATGGCCCTTGAGGTCCCTTCCAACTCTACAATTTTATAATTCTAAGAATGCTAGCACCAAAGAACAGGGCGCTGATACTGTATATGGGAGAGGGGTGTTATACGGGTTGTGTACTACAGCTCTGCATTTCTCTATACATTATTCAAGGACCAAACAAACCTTGAGGAGTCTTCCATGATGTCAACGTGGCATCCACTGTGTTTCTATCCAGCAGCTTCAGCTGGTAGCTAAAAATAAGAGAGAAAGTGTTAGGGGCACTGTGATGTCTATATGAACACGATCGTGTCATATACACATCAGCTTCTCCCTCCTATATACATACACATTTCCCCGTATACACAGCTCCACTTTCCAGGATCCTCCACCTTCCCCCATCCTAACCCATCATCTTCTGCAACCTCTGCCACTGTTCTGCATCCCCCCCCCCATTCACCGACCCCAGCGTTCTGCCCCCCCTGTGTCCAGCGCTCTGCCCCCCCTGTGTCCAGCGCTCTGCCCCCCCTGTGTCCAGCGCTCTGCCCCCCCTGTGTCCAGCGCTCTGCCCCCCCTGTGTCCAGCGCTCTGCCCCCCCTGTGTCCAGCGCTCTGCCCCCCCTGTGTCCAGCGCTCTGCCCCCCCTGTGTCCAGCGCTCTGCCCCCCCTGTGTCCAGCGCTCTGCCCCCCCTGTGTCCAGCGCTCTGCCCCCCCTGTGTCCAGCGCTCTGCCCCCCCTGTGTCCAGCGCTCTGCCCCCCCTGTGTCCAGCGCTCTGCCCCCCCTGTGTCCAGCGCTCTGCCCCCCCTGTGTCCAGCGCTCTGCCCCCCCTGTGTCCAGCGCTCTGCCCCCCCTGTGTCCAGCGCTCTGCCCCCCCTGTGTCCAGCGCTCTGCCCCCCCTGTGTCCAGCGCTCTGCCCCCCCTGTGTCCAGCGCTCTGCCCCCCCTGTGTCCAGCGCTCTGCCCCCCCTGTGTCCAGCGCTCTGCCCCCCCTGTGTCCAGCGCTCTGCCCCCCCTGTGTCCAGCGCTCTGCCCCCCCTGTGTCCAGCGCTCTGCCCCCCCTGTGTCCAGCGCTCTGCCCCCCCTGTGTCCAGCGCTCTGCCCCCCCTGTGTCCAGCGCTCTGCCCCCCCTGTGTCCAGCGCTCTGCCCTCCTGTGTCCAGCGCTCTGCCCTGGCCCCCCCGGATCGCCGCTCTCAGTAAAAAAAAAACAAAAAAAAAAACAAGCTCTACTTACCTCCCGCGCTCCTGCTTTCTCCAAGCAGCTGCAGCGTGCACTCGCCGGCGACTGACAATGACGTCAGACGCCGGCGACATGCACGCTGCGGCTGACGTCAGCTGCCAGCCTCAGATTGGCTGGCGGCTGTTAACTATTGATGTGCGGGCACGGGCCCGCACGTCAGTAGCGCTGCAGCGCCGGCCGCAGCTAAGGGCCCGGTTCAGCCTGCGGCTGCCGGTAGGGGCCCGATGGGCAGATGAGACGGGGCCCGCTGCGGGCCCTCTCTGCCCACCGGGCCCCATACGCCAGTCACGGCTGTAATGCCCTGATGGCGGCCCTGCCAGCAGCACAGCAACCCGTCCGGGGGCGGTCCGGAGGCGGTCCGGGGGCGTGGTAACCATTTTCAATTACCGGAACGCTGGCAGATAGAAATTTTAGTAAACGGCTGCCCCGTACCGGGTCGTACCGGCTGAATCCCACCACTGTGTCTACTGTACAATAGGTAAATAAATCAACATATGTCTTTTCTAATCACAGGGCACTTCACACCAATATACCAGCTAATCCCACATATTTATATGTAAGTAGAAATATTAAATATATATAGAATGCTGTAGATAAAGTCCAGATCACGTGAATACATTATTGCCCTCTACTCCTCCTCCTTGGTCAGGCCTCATCTGGAATACTGTGAGTCCAGTTCTGGCACCACATTTAAAAAAAACATTGTAAAACTGGGGCTAGTTCAGAGAAGACCTACCAGAATTGTGAGAGAACTGAAAGCTATGTCCTATGAGGAACGGTTAAAGCAGAGGTCCTCAAACTTTTGGTCCGGGGCCAGTTCACGGTCCCTCAGACCATTGGAGGGACGGAATATAGTTTTAAAAAAAACTGAACAAATTCCTATGCACACTGCACATATCTTATTTTGACGTAAAAACAAAAAAACAAAACCGGAACAAATACAATATTTAAAATGAAAAACAAGTGAAGTTAAATCATCAAACTTACCGGTATTTCAATGGGAACTATGGTCCTGCTTTTGGCTAATGAGATGGTCAATGTCCGGTTCCATATTTGTCACTGCTAGTTGTAACAAGTGAAGCAATTGTTCTTTCTTGTTATCATGGTTTCCTAGGGATTCCAAATTGCTATTAGTAAAATACCAATATATATACAGTGCAACAAAAACAATATACCAGCAATAACATTGCCCACACAGAGACATACAGGCTGCACTGCCCATGAATGCAGTCTGATCAGTGCCCATCAATGCAGCCTTGTCCATATCCTTTCAGCCTCACCAGTTCCCATATTGGTGGAACTCCGCTTTTACCTCAGGCTCAGACTGGTGTGTTACGTGAGTCCCCAAAAGGCAGGTAGATGTCCTCAAAAGGCAGGTAGATGTCCTCAAAGGGAAGCATAGGTCTCCAATAGGCAGTAATTGGCATGATAGACCGGACCCGGTACTCACCTATGTCCCCCGCTGCTCTGAAGAGGTGCCCGCTCGACTCCGTCTTCTTCTGGCACAGGCGGTGTGATGTTGTCAGGCGAGGAGATTGTCACGTCTGTGCTGCATACCAAGGGCTGCGCATCGCCTTTCCTCACCGCCTCGTCTTTCCGCTCCCGATTACAGGGCCTGCCGGCATTGAACTGTAGTGAAGTTAAATGTCTGCCGGGCCCAGGGGCCGGATAAATCTCGGCGGGCCATATGTGGCCCACGGGCCATAGTTTGAGGGCCCCTGTGTTAAAGGATCCGGAAATGTTTAGTTTGCAAAAAAGGCTAAGAGAAGACTTAATAGCGGTCTACAAATATCTGAAGGGCTGTCACAGTGTAGAGGGATCATCATTATTCTTATTTGCACATGGAAGCACGAGAAGCAATGGAATGAAACTGAAAGGGAGAAGATACAGAAAAAAAACAAAAACTTTTTGACAGTGAGGGTGATCAATGAGTGGCACAGGCTGTCACAAGGGATGGTGAGTTCTCCTTCAATGGAAGTCTTCAAACCAAGGCTGGACAGACATCTGTCTGAGATGGTTTAGTGAATCCTGCATTGAGCAGGGGGTTGGACGCGATGACCCTGGAGGTCCCTTCCAACTCTAACATTCTATGATCTATATATGATTGCTTTATTAGGTTTGTAAACTAGCTTTACATTACATAGAGACTTTCTGTATGGAAAAAATGTTAAAAACGCATTGCATACGGATGATGAGAAAATTGCACACCCGCATTGCACTCGCATGACATACACAGGACTCATCCAACTTTTCTAGATCAGAATATGATCTTTTTTTTCTTTTTTTCTTTTTTTTTACGCAAATGTGAGCAAGGTCTAATAGTACAACAAATAGTACAAATAGTACAACAGGAGGAATTTCTCACAGGCTTCAAGTTCCCCTGGCATAATAATAGACTATAAAAATGCAGTCCTACCAACCGTCCTCTCAAGTCGTTATCAAGCGTTCACATCAGACCAAAACTGCCGCCAGGTTCCACTACCTACATCCATCGAATCCCCCTGGGGGAAATTCTAAGATGACATGTAATCTTAGAAGAGATTGTTCACCTTTTGAAAAGGGTTTTGCTTATTTAAATCAAAATACCGTGCATTCAAAACTCTGCGTGGATTTTCTTAAAGGGAACATGTTGTTACAAATACATATGCTTTATTAGCAAAAGGGTCAAAGTTTCAGAGAAACATAGTTTATCCAGGGACCCGAAAGGAGGAGAAGACTAGGGGCGGACCCCAGTTGTGTTCTTGCTGCGCAGTGCTGTATTATTGACAGGTCTCTCCTATATACACATAGTGAGAGACCTGTCAATCATGCTGGATCAGAGCTGTTCAGTGTAACATTGGTTTCACAGTCCAGGGATGGACCAGCAGAGAGTCTCCTGACCAAAACTTTACCTCCTCATTCATGACTATGAAATTAACTCCATTCCCGAAGACCCACAGCTGATCCATACATTGCAATCTGTACTCAGACCATGAAGATATGCAAACTGTCTAATGGTGCGGAGACATAGAATCATAGAATGTTAGAGTTGAAGGGACCTCCAGGGTCATCGTGTCCAATCCTCTTCTCAATGCAGGATTCACTAAACCATTTCAAACAGATATCTGTCCAGCCACGGTTTTAAGACTTCCATTGAAGGAGAACTTACCACCTCTCGTGGCAGCCTGTTCCGCTCATTGGTCACCCTCACGATCAAGACATTTTTCTAATATCTAATATGTATCTTGTCCCTTTTCAGTTTCATTCCATTGCTTCTCATGTTTCCATGTGCAATTGAGAATAAGGATGATCCCTCTACACTGTGACAGCCCTTCAGATATTTGTAGACAGCTATTGAGTCTCCTCTTAGCCTTTCTTTTTCGCAAGCTAAACATTCCCAGATCTTTTAACTGTTCCTCATAGGACATAGTTTTCAGTCTGCTCACCATCCTGGTAGCTCTTCTCTGAAAATTGCGCCAGTTTTTCAATGTCGTTTTTTTTAAATGTGGTGCCCAGAACTGGACACAGTACTCCTTCGTCAGGCCTCATCTAGAATAGAAAGGGATAATTGTTTCACATGATCTAGAATGTATTAAGAGAAGCATAGTCTAGAACTGTTTGTTTGCCTTTTTTTGCTGCTGCATCACACTGTTGACTCATGTGCAGTGTGTGATCTATTAGTATACCCAAGTCTTTTTCATATGAGCTGTTGCTTAGTTCTATTATTCCCATTCTGTGGATGTAATTGTTTCTTGCACAGATGTAAAATCTTGCATTTCTCCCTGTTAAATCCTATTCTTAGGGTACCGTCTCACAGTGGCACTTTTGTCGCTACGACGGTACGATCCGTGACGTTCCAGCGATATCCATATGATATCGCTGTGTCTGACACGCAGCAGCGATCAGGGACCCTGCTGAGAATCGTACGTCGTAGCAGATCGTTTGGAACTTTCTTTCGTCGCTGGATCTCCCGCTGTCATCGCTGGATCGGTGTGTGTGACACCGATCCAGCGATGCGTTCGCTTGTAACCAGGGTAAACATCGGGTTACTAAGCGCAGGGCCGTGCTTAGTAACCCGATGTTTACCCTGGTTACCATGGTAAATGTAAAAAAAAACAAACAGTACATACTCACATTCCGGTGTCCGTCAGGTCCCTTGCCATCTGCTTCCCGCACTGACTGACTGCCGGCCGTAAAGTGAAAGCAGAGAACAGCGGTGACGTCAGCTCTCCAGCGACCACACAACGACTTACCAACGATCACGGCCAGGTCGTATCGCTGGTCGTGATCGTTGGTAAATCGTATAGTGTAACGGTACCCTTAGTTACTCACCGGTTAACGGTGTTTTTCGGAGACCATGACAGCACCACAGAGAGAGGGGATCCGCCCTTCAGAAATAGGAAACCTACAGATACATAAGGGCCGCACCTCTCCCACGCATCAGTTGGTTTACAGAGCACAAGAGGACCACCAAGGTTAACAGCACAATTTATATACAACGATACTACTGCTAACTATTAATCACAAGTGGACTATATAAAAAAAGGGAAGAGGTGTACACCCAGAACTTAAGAAGACAGGAGGGTATGTACGGGTGCTGTCATGGACCCCGAAAAGCACCGTTAACCGGTGAGTAACTAAGACTTTATCGGTTGTCCATGACAGCACCATAGAGAGAATTACAGAGAGTAAACTGTTTAGGGAGGGACTACGGCTTGCAGCACCCTTACACCAAAAGAGAGGTCCGAAGAAGCACCCAGGTTTAATCTATAATGGTTATAGAATGTGTTTGGAGAAGACCAAGTAGCAGTCTTACATATTTGTTCCTTCGACTCCTCTAACCTCTCCGCCCACGAGGCAGCCATAGCTCTAGTGGAATGCGATCTTAGACCTTCAGGCGCCAACTAGCCCTTTGGGATGTATGCCAGCGAAATAGCCTCCCTGATCCACCTAGCTAGTGATTTTGATGCTCTTATGATCTTTCCTACTGCCCTGATAGGACACGAATAGGGTGTTTTATATCTTCCAAGGATCAGTCACTGCTAGATACTCTAGGATACATCTTCTTACGTCTAAAGTGTGTAGTTTCCTTTGTTTATCATTAGTAGGATTAGGGAGGAAAGATGGAAGAACTATCTCCTGTGTTCTATGGAATCTGGACACTACTTTAGGAAGATATGCTGGATCAGGGGAAAGTATCACTATATCATCCCTAAGTTGCATGTAAGGGGGAAGCCTGGATAATGCCTGGATGTCACCTACCCTACGAGCTGACGTTGGGGCCACCAGGAAGGCTACTTTAAAAGACAGGTTTTTAATAGAGGCTGAAGAAATTGGCTCGAATGCGGCTTCTGTCATGGCAGAGAGGACTAAGTTTAAGTCCCACGGCATGACCCTATTCTTCACCATTGGCCTAGACCGTTTTGTCACCTTGATGAATCTACTGATCCAGTAATTTTCAGACATGTTGCAGCCAAAGAGGGCCCCTAAGGCTGACACCTGTACTTTAAGAGTATTTGGGGATAACCCCATGTCCAACCCCTTTTGCAAGAACTCCAAAATCTGGTCTATTGGAGTTGATTGACCAGCTACTACCCCCGAGTTTTGAAGAAATCTTTTCCAGATCCTGACATAAATTTTTGTCGTGATCATTTTTCTGCTCTTTAGCAGTGTTAATCAGGCCCGGAGAGAAACCTCTCTCTTAAAAGCGACTGCTCAAAATCCACGCCGTCAGACGAAGGCCCACCACCCGAGGATGGTAGACTGGGCCCTGGGATAGGAGATCTGGGATGTCTGGCAAGACCCATGGGTCGGATATTGACATGGTCCTGAGGCATGAAAACCAAGTCCATCTGGGACAGAAGGGGGCAATTACTATAACTGTGGCCTTGTCCTTCCTGATTTTCCTCACCACCAGAGGAAGTAGAGACAGGGGAGTAAAGGCGTAAGCTAGCCTGAAGTTCCAGTCTGTGAGGAGGGCGTCTACTGACAGGATTTTCTCTGGGGTTCAGAGAGCAGAATTGTCTCACTTTCCTGTTTTCCTTTGTGGCGAAAAGATCTACCTCCGGTTGACCCCACCTTTCCACAATGAGGTTGAAGATGGAGTCGTTTAGGGACCATTCTCCCTGCCTCAAGGTGTTGCCGCTTAAGTAATCCGCCGTAGTATTTTCTACTCCTCTTATATGAAGAGCCGTCAATGAGAGAAAGTGTTGCTCTGCTAGCTGGAACAGACGATCTGCCACGTTCATCAGGGATTTGGAACTGGTTCCGCCTTGATGATTGATATATGCCACGGTGACCCGATTGTTGGAGAATATCTGCATGTGATGGCCCTGTAGATAGACAAGGAGTCTTTTAACTGCCTGCTCCACCACCGTTAACTCCTTCAGGTTAGAGGACATTTCAGTCTGAAGCTGGTCCCAAAGTCCCTGGATTATAATTTCACCCATGTGAGCCCCCCAACCAGTAGGGCTAGCGTCTGAGGTGATTATATGGGTTACGTTATATTCCCAGGGGACCCCCGTGGATAGTTTATTTCGGTCTAGCCACCATTCGAGGGATACAATAGTGTTTTGGGACAAGGTCAGCTGGCTCTCTAGGTGACCCCCCCCCCCCCCCCAAAATTTTTTTGTTGTAATAATACCTCGCCCTGAAGTATCCTTGTATGATACAGGGCCCATCGGACCGCTGGAATGCAGGACAAGAGAGCCTAACAGAGACATCGCTTTTCTAAGGGACATGGTGGGGTTTTTGGAGGCGTTTAGCACTTGAAGGTGTAGGCGATCTATTTTTTTTTTGTGTTGTAAACTGCATTCCTGATCCTGGGAATCCAAGGTCGGGCCTAAAAAATCGCTGCACTTTCATGGGCTGTAACCGGGACTTTTTGACATTTAGAAACCATCCCAGTCGCTCCAGGGCAGACATTACTTTTTGTAATTGTTCTAAACAGTGATCCGCTGTTTTACCCACGATAAGGAGATCGTCAAAGTAGGGGATTACCAGAATGTCAGACTCATGTAGGTGGGCCATGACCTTAGTAAATACCTGGGGGGCGACCGATATACCAAAAGGGAGGGTCCTACACTGGAAATGTCTGACCACCCCATCTAACCGGACCACTACCCTCAGGAATCGTTGGTGGCCTGCATAAATGGGGATATTGTAATAGGCGTCCTTTAAATCCAACACCACCATAAAACAGTTTTTAAACAGCAATTTTATTGCGGTATTAACAGTCTCCATTTAAAAAAAAAAAAAAAAAAAAAAAAATCTGAAAATTGTTAAGAGCCCTAAGGTTGATAATAGTTCTGAAGGAGCCATCTGGTTTACGTATTAAGAACAGAGGAGAGTAGAATCCTCTACCCCAGTCTCCTTCCGGAACCTCTGATAGGACCTTCTTACTGAGCAGGTCGTGAATTTTCGTTTCCAGGGCCACCTGTTCTGCTGGAGAGGACCTGAGCGGGGTAACTGTGAAGAAATTATGAGGGATAGAGAACTCTAGCCTTAGTCCCGTAGCTATTATTCCCAAAATCCAATTGCTACTGGAAATTTTGGACCAGGCTGGGTAGAAGGCAAATAGTCTACCTCCAACCGGGGCAACTATTCATTGGAGTGGTTTTTTGATCTCACAAGATGGTTCCTGATGTCCCCCACCTCCAAACATGAATCCAGTACCTTTTTTCTTTTGATCTTCCCATCTGCCTTGGTCCCTGGCCGGCCTTCTGCGAAATAACCTTTTCCCTGTGAAAGGATTCCTATAAGCAGTGGTTGGTAGACTGGGAAATTTCTTTTTCTCCTCTCCGGCCTTCTACAGCAGTTCGTCTAGAAGCGGACAGAACAGGTATTCTCCTTCGCAAGGAATAGAGCAAAGACTGGATCTGGCCTGAAGGTTGCAGGGCCAACACTTCAGCCATAGAGCCCTGCGAGCCGCATTTGATAACTCTGCAGCTTGAGCTGCCATCCTTGCAGAATCTGCGGACGCGTCAGCGAGAAAAGCAGCGGCATTCTAGATTGTCGGCAGGGATTTTATTATGGGTTCCCTAGAGACTCCATCTTCTAGCTTAGATTCTAGTTGGTCCAGACAGACCATCATCGATCTGGCTGCGCATGTCCCAGCTACTGCAGGTCTTAGAGCACCAGCCGACATCTCCCAAGTCCCTTTAAGAAACGAATCTGCCGCCTTATCCAGAGGATCTTTTAAAGAAGCCATGTCATCGAAGGGAATAGAGGATTTTTTAGAAGCATTAGCCACCGCTGCGTCTAAGTTTGGTGCCTTATCGGAGCGGAAAGAACCCTATGTAACTTAACTAGTACTACCGCTATAAAATGTATATGTATTTATATATGTGTAATAAATAAATATATATATATTTTATTTATATCTTTTTATTTATTATATTATAATTCCCTTTTCTCCCTACCATCTGTCGCACACACGACTGACATACTGACATAGTCTTTTAGGGTAGGCGTCTGGCAAAGGGCAACCACATATTGCACACTCCTTATTATTTACTTTACCAGCGCATTTTTTCCCCTAAGGAAAAAAACATAGGAAAAGACTGCATCAGGGCACGTTCACGAAGGTCTCTTACCCAGGCAGCAGCGATTACTGGGCTTATCACTGCGTCCGTGGGTCTTTGACTGGGGTTTTGCATGGGACTTCTCCAAGGCTCTGTCCTGCTCCTGCTCCAGCAGACCGACTGCAGCTTCTGGCTTATCCATTGCTGCAGATGGGCTCACAAGCAGCCCTGCAGCCTTCTGTGCGGCTATATATAGGCCTTCCCCTGGATCCGGATTGTCAGCAGGGGCGTGACCAGGGGTTCCGCCCCCTCCCCGTGCAGATCACTGCCAGTCCCCCCCATAGCCTCCGACCATCCACCCCATGCCGCATGTGGCCGCAGCGCAGCCGCGATAGCAGCAGAAGCCGGCAGGTGTCCGACTTCCGGTCACGGGCCTGCCCCCTGCCGCGTCACTTCGGGTGCCGGAAAGAACGCACAGGGATGCGCAGGGAGGCCAAGGCACGGCACCGCCGACCCCGCCGCACACCGACACGCAAAGCGCCCCGGACAGGATGACCGACGGGATGCAGGAGCTGCAGAGGCATCGGGAAAGTTGAACGGACCCGGGGGGGGGGGAAATACCTCAGTCGCTGGCACCTGGAGACGGACATCCTCCGGACTCTGCTCCACCTGCTCCATTCACTGCCGTGGAGCCCTACCCGGCCCCACCGTGGCGCTTCCAGGGACCCGCATTGACTGAGGTTGGATACCCTCTCGTTACCTGAGTCTGACAGCCAGCTTGGGTATCTCAGATGAAATATGGATATCTGTAGGGCATCTTGTCCTCCAGGAACAGGAAACCAACTGATGTGTGGGAGAGGTGCCGCCCTTATGTATCTGTAGGTTTCCTGTTATGATCCGGTGACCTTGGAGCAGCATGAGACTTTCTCTGGAGTAGGTGGAACCTGTACTGATCGCAAACCCTAAACTGATACCGCAACTAGAAGTAGCCGTGGGGTGTGCCTAACAACAAACCCTAGACACCTCGACACAGCCGGAGGACTAAATACCCCTATAGATGGAAATGGGAAAACTATCTTGCCTCAGAGCAGAACCCCAAAGGATAGGCCGCCCCCCACAAATATTGACTGTGAGTAGGAGGGGAAAGACACACAGGCAGAAAAACAGGATTTAGCAAATGAGGCCACTCTAGCTAAATAGGAAAGGATAGGACAGAATACTAAGCGGTCAGTATTAAAACCCTAAAAATATCCACAGCAGATAATACAAAAATTCCACATCTAACTAAAGACATGGAATGTATATCTGCATCTCCTGAGAATCCAACTAGACTGAGAAAATCCTAACACAGTCTAAGCTGGACAGAAAAAACAATGAATAGCACTGAATTGTAAAGCACACAGCATGTGTTCTGCAGAAACAATAACCAGACACTTATCTTTGCTGACTTGGCAGCAGGGCAGGAGGAACCAGACAGAGATGCAAAACCTCCATGAACAATGGACAACTGGCAAGGACTAATGAATCCTGCACACCTAAATACCCCAGTCAGAACTGCAATCAGCAGAGACACCTGACCAGGATTGCAGCCCAGGGACAACTGCATTACCATCAACAACCACCGGAGGGAACCCAAGAGCAGAATTCACAACAGTACCCACCCTTGAGGAGGGGTCACCGAACCCTCACCAGAGCCCCCAGGCCGATCAGGACGAGCCAGATGAAATGCACGGACCAAATCAGCAGCATGAACATCAGAGGCAAAAACCCAAGAATTATCCTCCTGGCCATAACCCTTCCATTTGACAAGGTACTGAAGCCTCCGCCTCGAAAAGCGAGAATCCAAAATCTTCTCAACCACATACTCCAACTCCCCATCAACCAACACAGGGGCCCGAGGATCAACAGAGGGAACAACGTGCACCACATATTTCCGCAATAAAGATCTATGGAAGACATTATGGATAGCAAAAGAGGCCGGAAGGGCCAAACGAAAAGACACCGGATTAATAATCTCAGAAATCCTATAAGGACCAATAAACCGAGGCTTAAACTTAGGGGAAGAAACCTTCATAGGAACATGACGGGAAGACAACCAGACCAGATCCCCAACCCGAAGCCGGGAACCAACACACCGACGACGGTTAGCAAAATGTTGAGCCTCCTCCTGAGACAACACCAAATTGTCCACCACATGAGCCCAAATCTGCTGCAACCTGTCAACCACAGAATCCACACCAGGACAGTCAGAAGGCTCAACCTGCCCCGAAGAAAAACGAGGATGAAAACCAAAATTACAAAAGAAGGGCGAAACCAAAGTAGCCGAACTAGCCCGATTCTTAAGGGCAAACTCGGCCAATGGCAAGAAAGCCACCCAATCATCCTGATCAGCAGACACAAAGCATCTCAAATAAGTTTCCAAAGTCTGATTAGTTCGCTTGGTCTGGCCATTTGTCTGAGGATGAAATGCGGAAGAAAAAGACAAATCCATGCCCAGCCTAGCACAAAAGGCTCGCCAAAACCTAGACACAAACTGGGAACCTCTGTCGGACACAATATTCTCTGGAATACCATGCAAACGAACCACATGCTGAAAAAACAACGGAACCAAATCAGAAGAGGAAGGCAATTTAGGCAAAGGCACCAAATGAACCATCTTAAAGAACCGGTCACAAACAACCCAGATAACCGACATCCTCTGGGAAACCGGAAGATCAGAAATAAAATCCATAGAAATATGCGTCCAGGGCCTCTCAGGGACCGGCAATGGCAAAAGCAACCCACTAGCACGGGAACAACAAGGCTTGGCCCGCGCACAAGTCCCACAGGACTGCACAAAAGAACGCACATCACGTGACAAAGAAGGCCACCAAAAGGACCTACCAACCAAATCTCTGGTACCAAAAATACCAGGATGGCCAGCCAACACAGAACAATGAACCTCAGAAATCACTCTACTAGTCCATCTATCAGGAACAAACAGTTTCCCCACAGGACAGCGGTCAGGTTTGTCAGCCTGAAATTCCTGAAGAACCCGTCGTAAACCAGGGGAAATGGCAGAAAGAACCACCCCTTCTTTCAGAATGCCGACCGGTTCAAGGACCTCAGGAGAATCAGGCAAAAAACTCCTAGAGAGGGCATCAGCCTTAATATTCTTAGAACCCGGAAGATACGAGACCACGAAATCAAAACGGGAAAAAAACAAGGACCATCGAGCCTGTCTAGGATTCAGCCGTCTGGCAGACTCGAGGTAAATCAGATTCTTATGATCGGTCAAGACCACAATACGGTGCTTAGCTTCCTCAAGCCAATGTCGCCACTCCTCAAACGCCCACTTCATAGCAAACAACTCCCGATTGCCGACATCATAATTGCGTTCAGCAGGCGAAAACTTATGGGAAAAGAAGGCACACCGTTTCAACAAGGAACCAACAGAATCCCTCTGAGACAAAACGGCCCCTGCCCCAATCTCAGAAGCGTCAAGCTGAAACGGAAGAGAAACATCCGGTTGACGCAACACCGGGGCAGAAGTAAATCGGCGTTTAAGCTCCTGAAAGGCAGAGACAGCCGCAGAGGACCAATTCGTCACATCAGCGCCTTTCTTCGTCAAATCGGTCAAGGGTTTAACAACACTGGAGAAGTTGGCAATGAAACGGCGATAAAAATTAGCAAAGCCCAAAAATTTCTGAAGGCTCTTCATGGATGTGGGTTGAATCCAATCATGAATGGCCTGAACCTTAACCGGATCCATCTCTATAGATGAGGGAGAAAAAATGAAGCCCAAAAAAGAAACCTTCTGCACTCCAAAGAGACACTTAGACCCCTTCACAAACAAAGCATTCTCACGAAGGATCTGAAATACCATCCTGACCTGTTCCACATGAGACTCCCAATCATCGGAAAAAATCAAAATGTCATCCAAATATACAATCATGAATTTATCAAGATACGTCCGGAGGATATCGTGCATGAAGGACTGAAAAACAGATGGAGCATTAGAGAGCCCGAATGGCATCACAAGGTATTCAAAATGACCTTCGGGCGTATTAAACGCAGTTTTCCATTCATCACCCTGCTTAATACGAACAAGATTATATGCCCCCCGAAGGTCAATCTTCGTAAACCAACTAGCCCCCTTAATCCTAGCAAACAAATCTGAAAGCAGAGGTAAAGGGTATTGAAACTTGACCGTGATCTTTTTCAAGAGGCGATAATCAATACAGGGTCTCAGGGAACCATCCTTCTTAGCAACAAAAAAAATCCCGCTCCCAACGGTGAAGAAGATGGCCGAATATGCCCTTTCTCCAAAGACCTCCTTAACATGACTCCGCATAGCGCGCTGTATGTTCAGGCACAGACAGGTTGAAAAGTCGGCCCTTAGGAAACTTACAGCCTGGAATCAAGTCAATCGCACAATCACAATCCCTATGCGGTGGAAGGGAACTGGACTTGGGCTCATCGAATACATCCTGAAAATCAGACAAAAACTCTGGAATTTCAGAAGAGGAAGAAGAGGAGATTGACATCAAAGGAACTTCATTATGAACCCCCTGACAACCCCAACTAGTCACAGACATAGACTTCCAATCCAACACAGGATTATGTACCTGCAACCACGGAAAACCCAGCACGATAGCATCATGCAAATTATGCAACACCAGAAATCGACATCTTCCTGATGGGCTGGCGCCATGCACATGGTCACCTGTGTCCAAAACTGAGGCTTATTTTTAGCCAAAGGTGTAGCATCAATGCCCCTTAAAGGAATAGGGTTCTGCAAAGACTGCAAGGGAAAACCACAACGCCTGGCAAACTCAAAGTCCATTAAGTTCAAGGCGGCACCTGAATCCACAAACGCCATGACAGAAAATGATGACAATGAGCAAATCAAGGACACAGATAACAGAAATTTAGGTTGTACAGTACTGATGGTAAATGAACTAGCGATCCTCTTTGTACCCTTAGGGCAGACCAAAATGACATGAGAAGCATCGCCACAATAAAAACACAACCTATTCTGACGTCTGAATCCTTGTCGTTCCGTTCTAGACAGAATCCTATCACACTGCATTGGCTCAGGCATCTGCCCTGAGGACAACGCCACAGCGCGCACAGCTCTGCGCTCCCGCAAGCGCCGATCAATCTGAATGGCCAGAGACATAGAATCACTCAGACCGAAAGGCGTGGGAAGCCCACCATAACATCTTTAACGGATTCAGAAAGACCCTTTCTGAAAATTGCCGCCAAAGCATCATCATTCAATTTAGTTAACACAGACCATTTTCTAAATTTCTGACAATACAATTCTGCCGCTTCTTGACCCTGAGACAGGGCCAACAAGGTCTTTTCCGCTTGATCCACAAAATTTGGTTCATCATATAATAATCCTAAAGCCTGAAAAAAGGAGTCTACATTAAGCAAAGCAGGATTTCCAGATTCCAGGGAAAATGCCCAATCCTGAGGATCGCCATGCAGCAGGGAGATGACAATTTTAACCTGCTGAATGGAATCGCCAGAGGATCGAGGTCTCAGAGCAAAAAAAACAGTTTACAATTGTTTTTAACCCCTTCATGACCTTGCCGTTTTTTGCAATTCTGACCAGTGTCCCTTTATGAGGTAATAACTCAGGAACGCTTCAACGGATCCTAGCGATTCTGAGATTGTTTTTTCGTGACATATTGGGCTTCATGTTAGTGGTAAATTTAGGTCGATGATTTCTGAGTTTATTTGTGAAAAAAATGGAAATTTGGCAAAAATTTTGAAAATTTCGCAATTTTCACATTTTGAATTTTTATTCTGTTAAACCAGAGAGTTATGTGACACAAAATAGTTAATAAATAACATTTCCCACATGTCTACTTTACATCAGCACAATTTTGGAAACAAATTTTTTTTTTGCTAGGAAGTTATAAGGGTTAAAATTTGACCAGTGATTTCTCATTTTTACAACAAAATTTACAAAACCATTTATTTTAGGGATCACCTCACATTTGAAGTCAGTTTGAGGGTTCTATATGGCTGAAAATACCCAAAAGTGACACCATTCTAAAAACTGCACCCCTCAAGGTGCTCAAAACCACATTCAAGAAGTTTATTAACCCTTCAGGTGTTTCACAGCAGCAGAAGCAACATGGAAGTAAAAAATGAACATTTAACTTTTTAGTCACAAAAATGATATTTTAGCAAAAATTTTTTTATTTTCCCAAGGGTAAAAGGAGAAACTGGACCACGGACGTTGTTGTCCAATTTGTCCTGAGTACGCTGATACCTCATATGTGGGGGTAAACCACTGTTTGGGCGCACGGCAGGGCTCGGAAGGGAAGGAGCGCCATTTGACTTTTTCAATGAAAAATTGGCTCCAATCTTTAGCGGACACCATGTCGCGTTTGGAAAGCCCCTGTGTGCCTAAACATTGGAGCTCCTCCACAAGTGACCCCATTTTGGAAAGTAGACCCCCCAAGGAACTCATCTAGAGGCATAGTGAGCACTTTAAACCCCCAGGTGCTTCACAAATTGATCCGCAAAAATGAAAAAGTACTTTTTTTTCACACAAAATTTCTTTTAGCCTCAATTCTTTCATTTTCACATGGGCAACAGGATAAAATGGATCCTAAAATTTGTTGGGCAATTTCTCCTGAGTATGCCGATACCTCATATGTGGGGGTAAACCACTGTTTGGGTGCACGGCAAGGCTCGGAAGGGGAGGCGTGCCATTTGACTTTTTGAATGGAAAATTAGCTCCAATCGTTAGCGGACACCATGTCGCGTTTGGAGAGCCCCTGTGTGCCTAAACATTGGAGCTCCCCTACAAGTGACCCGATTTGGAAACTAGACCCCCCAAGGAACTTATCTAGATGCATAGTAAACACTTATAACCCCCAGGTGCTTCACAGAAGGTTATAACGCAGAGCCGTGAAAATAAAAAAATAATTTTTCTTTCCTCAAAAATGATTTTTAGCCCAGAATTTTTTATTTTCCCAAGGGTAATAGGAGAAATTGGACCCCAAATGTTGTCCAGTTTGTCCTGAGTACGATGATACCCCATATGTGGGGGTAAACCACTGTTTGGGCGCACGGCAGGGCTCGGAAGGGAAGGCACGCCATTTGGCTTTTTGAATGGAAAATTAGCTCCAATCATTAGCGGACACCATGTCGCGTTTGGAGAGCCCCTGTGTGCCTAAACATTGGAGCTCCCGCACAAGTGGCCCCATTTTGGAAACTAGACCTCCCAAGGAACTAATCTAGATGTGTGGTGAGCACTTTGAACCCCCAAGTGCTTCACAGAAGTTTATAACGCAGAGCCATGAAAATAAAAAATAATTTTTCTTTTCTCAAAAATGATTTTTTAGCCCACAATTTTTTATTTTCCCAAGGGTAATAGGAGAAATTGGACCCCAAAAGTTGTTTTCCAGTTTCTCCTGAGTACGCTGATACCCCATATGTGGGGGTAAACCACTGTTTTGGCACACGTCGGGGTTCGGAAGGGAAGTAGTGACGTTTTGAAATGCAGACTTTGATGGAATGCTCTGCGGGCATCAGGTTGCGTTTGCAGAGCCCCTGATGTGCCTAAACAGTAGGAACTCCCCACAAGTGACTCCATTTTGGAAACTAGACCCCCAAGGGAACTTATCTAGATGTGTGGTGAGCACTTTGAACCCCCAAGTGCTTCACAGAAGTTTATAACGCAGAGCCGTGAAAATAATAAATGTGTTTCCTTTCCTCAAAAATATTTTTTTAGCCCAGAATTTTTTATTTTTGCAAGAGTAACAGGAGAAATTGGACCCCAAAAGTTGTTGTCCAGTTTCTCCTGAGTACGCTGATACCCCATATGTGGGGGTAAACCACTGTTTGGGTACATGCCGGGGCTCGGAAGGGAAGTAGTGACGTTTTAGCAAGTAATTTTTTATTTTTGCAAGGGTAACAGGAGAAATTGGACCCCAACAGTTGTTGCCCAGTTTGTCCTGAGTACGCTGGTACCCCAAATGTGGGGGTAAACCACTGTTTGGGCGCACGTCGGGGCTTGGAAGGGCGGGAGCACCATTTGACTTTTTGAACGCAAGATTGGCTGGAATCAATGGTGGCGCCATGTTGCGTTTGGAGACCCCTGATGTGCCTAAAACAGTGGAAACCCCTCAATTCTAACTTCAACACTAACCCCAACACACCCCTAATCCTAATCCCAACTGTAGCCATAACCCTAATCACAACCCTAACCCCAACACACCCCTAACCACAACCCTAACCGCAACACAACCGTAACCCTAATTCCAACCCTAATCCTAACCCTAATCCCAACCGTAACCCTAATCCCAACCCTAACCACAACTGTAACCCCAACACACCCCTAACCCTATCCGTAACCCTAACCACAAGCCTATTCTTAACCCTATTTCCAACCCTAGCCCTAATTCCAACCCTAACCCTAAGGGTATGTGCCCACGTTGCGGATTCGTGTGAGATTTTTCCGCACGATTTTTGAAAAATCTGCAGGTAAAAGGCACTGCGTTTTGCCTGCGGATTTACAGCAGATTTCCAGTGTTTTTTTGTGCGGATTTCACCTGCGGATTCCTATTGAGGAACAGGTGTAAGCCGCTGCGGAATCCGCACAAAGAATTGACATGCTGCGGAAAATACAATGCAGCGTTTCTGCACGGAATTTTCCGCACCATGGGCACAGCAGATTTGGCTTTCCTTAGGTGTACATGGTACTGTAAACCTGATGGAAAACTGCTTCGAAGGCCAATCCGCTGCGGATCCGCGGCCAATCCGCTGCCAATCCGCTGCGTATCCGCGGCCAATCCGCTGCAGATCCGCGGCCAATCCGCTGCGGATCCACTGCGGATCCGCGGCCGATCCGCGGCCGATCCGCTGCGGATCCGCGGCCGATCCGCGGCCGATCCGCTCTGTGTGCACATGCCATAACCCTACCCCTAACCCTAACCCTACCCGTAACCCTAACCCTACCCCTAACCCTACCCCTAGTTCTAACCCTAACCCTAGTGGTAAAAGAAAAAAAAATATTTTCTTTATTTTATTATTGTCCCTACCTATGGGGGTGATAAAGGGGGGGGTTTATTTATTATTTTTTTATTTTGATCGCTGTGGTAGAACCTACCACAGCGATCAAAATGTACCTGTAACGAATCTGCCAGCCTGCAGATTCGGCGGGCGTACTGAGCATGCGCCCGCCATTTTCCAAGATGGCGGCGCCCAGCGAGGAGACGGCCGGACACCGGGAGGATCGGTAAGTATGAGGGGGTGGTGGGGGGGTGGATCGGAGCACAGGGGGGGGGATCGGAGGACGGGGGGAGCGGACAGGAGCACGGGGGAGCGGACAGGAGCACGGGGGAGCGAACAGGGGGACGGAGGGGGGTACCTGACAGAACGGACGACTGGGGAGGAGATCGGGGGCGGTGGGGGGGGCCAGTACATGATTTCCAGCCATGGCAGATGCTATTGCAGCATCGGCCATGGCTGGATTGCAATATTTCACCATTTTCATAGGTGAAATATTGCAAATTGCTCTGATTGGCTGTTGCACTTTCAACAGCCAATCAGAGCGATCGTAGCCACGTGGGGGCAAAGCCACCCCCCCTAGGCTGAAGTACAACTCCCCCTCTCCCTGCAGATCGGGTAAAATAGGAATTAACCCTTTCACCCGAACTGCAGGGATGCGATCATTCCATGACGCCGCATAGGCGTCATGGGTCGGGAAGGGGTTAAAACTCAAAAATTTGGACCTGTCACCCAAAAACAAATCAGGAGTAGGAATCTTAGGCTCTAAAACCGGAGTCTGAACAATATAATCAGAAATACCCTGTACCCTAGCAGCAAGCTGGTCTACACGAGAAGCTAATCCCTGAACATCCATGTAGCACAAGACTCCTCAGCCACCCAGAGAAAAAGAGGGAAGAAAAGACAAAGCGGGCTACAGAAAAAAAAAAATGGCTCAACACCTTTCTTCCCTTCTTCTGAGATGCATTTAACTCATTATTGGCCAGTTGTACTGTTATGATCCGGTGACCTTGGAGCAGCATGAGACTTTCTCTGAAGCAGGTGGAACCTGTACTGACCGCAAACCCTAAACTGACACCGCAACTAGAAGTAGCCGTGGGGTGTACCTAACGCATCCTAGACACCTCGACACAGCCGGAGGACTAAATACTCCTATAGATGGAAAAACTATCTTGCCTCAGAGCAGAACCCCAAAGGATAGGCCGCCCCCCACAAATATTGACTGTAAGCAGGAGGGGAAAGACACACAGGCGGAAAAACAGGATTTAGCAAATGAGGCCACTCTAGCTAAATAGGAAAGGATAGGACAGAATACTATGCGGTCAGTATTAAAACCCTAAAAATATCCACAGCAGATAATACAAAAATTCCACATCTAACTAAAGACATGGAATGTATATCTGCATCTCCTGAGAATCCAACTAGACTGAGAAAATCCTAACACAGTCTAAGCTGGACAGAAAAAACAATGAATAGCACTGAATTGTAAAGCACACAGCATGTGTTCTGCAGAAACAATAACCAGACACTTATCTTTGCTGACTTGGCAGCAGGGCAGGAGGAACCAGACAGAGATGCAAAACCTCCATGGACAATGGACAACTGGCAAGGACTAATGAATCCTGCACACCTAAATACCCCAGTCAGAACTGCAATCAGCAGAGACACCTGACCAGGATTGCAGCCCAGGGACAACTGCATTACCACCAACAACCACCGGAGGGAACCCAAGAGCAGAATTCACAACAGTTTCCTGTTCCTGAAGGGCGGATCCCCTCTCTCTGTGGTGCTGTCATGGACGACCGATAAAATTTGATTAGTTTACCTTCAGTTCCCTTATCTAGATCATTTATAAAAATGTTGAAAACCACTTGGGTCAAGACAGAACTTTGTGGTACTCCACTTGAAACATTCCTCTAATTGGATGTGCAACCATTTATTACCACTCTTTTGAGTACAATCACTGAATCAGATATGAATCCTCCTAACTGTAGCCTTCTCAATTCCATACTTGCTCATGTTTTTCAATAAGGAAAGTATGAGATACTTTATCAAATGCTTTGCTGAAGTCGAGCTATACTAGATCTACCACATTTCTTTGATCCACCCAGTCAGTGATTCCATCATGGAAGTAAATTTGATTAGTCTGGCATAACTACAAACTCATGCTGGTTCTGGTTAATTACTGTATTCTTATCCAACTACTTACATTCATGCAGTCTAATAATTTGTTCAAAGATCTTTCCTGGTAAAGAAGTAAGGCTCACTGACCTGTAATTTCCTGGCTCCATCTTCTTTCCTTGTTTGAAGATGGGGGACAACATTTGCCCTTTTCCAATCTTTTGGGCATTCTCCTGTTCTCCAGGATTTTTCAAAGATTCTTGCTATTGGTTCTGCAAATTCCTCTAACTTTTTCAGTACCTTAGAATTTATTTCATGTGCACCAGGAGATTTAAATTAATTAAAATTAGCCAAGTGTTCTTTCACCATCTCTCTTTTTATAGAGTGTGAACTTTTTTTTATTCCTTCGATAGCACTGTGAAGATCAGTTGATGTTACATTTGCTTTCTTAGAGAACACAGATGCAAACTAGGAATTTAAAAGTTCGGCCTTCTCAACATCATTTTTGATCACTTCACCCTTTTTACCCAGTAAAAATCTTATGGTGTCTGACTTTTCTTTTGCTTCTCACATACCCCAAAATATATATATTTTTTTTAATGCTTTTATTCTCCCTTGCAAGCCTCACTTCATTACTGACTTTAGCACTTCTAACGCTTGCCCAGCATTCACTGCAGTGTTATATTTTTCTGTAGATATACCCCCTTTCCATTTTAATATACCTTTTTTTTTTTTTTTTTAACAAGTGATTAAGTTCTGTGTTCATCTATTCTAGTTTCTTTTTAAATGCCTCCAATTCTTCTTTTCAGGATTGTTACAGATTGTGCAGTGATAATTACATTTTGCAAAATCTCCCATCCTTTTTGGACATTTCTGTTCTTTACAACATCCAGCCATTGGACCTTCCCTACCCTCTTTCTTAGTCCATTAAAATCTGCCTTTCTGAAGTTTAACCTTAAAGACTGAGCACTCACTGGTCTTCCTCCTCCGAGTAACCAGAATTTGAGATTACTATGATCGCTACCTTCGAAATTCCCAGCCACCTTTACTTCCTCAACCATTTCCTTCCTATTGGTAAGAATTTTGGTAAGATTTTTGTCCAAGATTGCAGATTCTCTTGTTCTCTCTTCTACATTTTAAAAGATAAAATTGTCAGCAAGAGAAGATAAGAATTTTCTGGACCCATTATTTTTGCCTGAGAGATTCCCAACAAATATCCGGGTAGTAAAAATCTCCCATGATCACTTTTTTGAGAGCAGAGACATCTGATGTAAAAAGAGTTCATCCATAGCTTCAGTCTGTCCAGGTCACTTATAAACACCTACAGTGGTGTCCTTTCTGTTCTTCTCTCCTTGTATTGTTACCCAAACAGTTTCTACAGAACTACCAGTCTCTGAAGTTTGGATCTCTGTGGAGATATAATTTTTCCTAACATACAATGCAACACCTCCTCCCCCCTTGTTAATCCTGTTTCTAATAAATAAGTTCTAGCCTTCAAATTTTGTATTACAATCATGTGTATCATCCCACCAAGTTTAGGTGATGCCTATGACCAGGGCCGTATTTAGAGTTTCTGCTGCCCTAGGCACTTTTAGTGCTGCCTCCCCCTTTGGTGAGTATGACGCTATCGGCAGTGACTTTAGCAAGAATCGCTGATGTGAAAGTCGCCTTTTGCAGCAGATCTGGCAGTTTTTCTGCATCTGCCGCGTAACGGATCACTTACGGCAACACTGCGTTCGGCCTCATTCATTCCCTATGGGATTTGCGGCACTTGCCATGATCTGGCAAATGCGGTACCATACCTCCCAACTTTTGAAGAAGGGAAGGAGGTATAAAGTGCGTGGCGCTGCAAATTTTAGGCCACGCCTCTGACCACACCCATTTCACAACTAATCACACCCATATCCACGTCCCAACCACAGCCATTTAGCACTGCTGATCACACTGTTTTATATACAATAATTATAAATGAAAAAATATGGCCACAGTGCTCCATACTGTATAACGGCCACACATGATGCTCCATACTGTATAACGGTCACGCATGATGCTCCATATTGTATAATGGCCATTGGCCACACATGATGCTCCATACTGTATAACGGCCACACATGATGCTCCATACTGTATAACGGCCACACATGATGCTCCATAGTGTATAATGGCCACACATGATGCTCAATACTGTATAACGGCCACACATGATGCTCAATACTGTATAATGGCCACACAGTTCTCCATGATACTGTATAATGCCCCCCCCCGTATGCATGGCTCACACACCCCCCCTATATGCATGGCTCACACTCCTCCCCCCCCCCCCCGTATGCATGGCTCATATTCACCCCCCCCTGTATGCATGGCTCATATTCACCCCCCCTGTATGCATGGCTCATATTCACCACCACCCCCTGTATGCATGGCTCATATTCACCCCCCCACCCCGTATGCATGGCTCATATTCACCCCCCCCCCCTGTATTCATGGCTCATATACACCCCCCCTGTATGCATGGCTCATCTCTCCACCCCTCCCCCTGTATGCATGGCTCATATACACCCCCCCTGTATGCATGGCTCATATACACCCCCCCTGTATGCATGGCTCATATTCACCCCCCCCCCCCGTATGCATGGCTCATATTCACCCCCCCCTGTATGCATGGCTCATATTCACCCCCCCCCTGTATGCATGGCTCATATTCACCCCCCCCCTGTATGCATGGCTCATATACACCCCCCCTTCCCCTGTATGCATGGCTCATCTCTCCACCCCTCCCCCTGTATGCATGGCTCATATTCCACACCCCCTGTATGCATGGCTCATATTCCACACCCCCTGTATGCATGGCTCATATTCCACACCCCCTGTATGCATGGCTCATATTCCACACCCCCTGTATGCATGGCTGATGGCCCATCAGCCATGCATACAGGGGGGGTGGAATATGAGCCATGCATATGGCTCATATATTACCCCGTAGGACCAGGTATATACCGTGCCCTGGCATACACAGGGGTGGCAGAGCAGGACTTGGATGGCGTGCAGGGAGTTTGCCAGTAACCCGCTCGTCTCTGCTATATCTGTGCAGCACTCACCTTCAGGTGCCCGTTCAGGTCGTGCGGGTTCCGGTCCGGCTGACTGTCATACGATTTCTCCGTCAGCATCGGGGCAGAGGAGCGGTTGAACTCGTCCTCGTCCATGAAGATGCGAGCGTCGGCTTTCTCCTTCTCTAGCCCCATGCTTCCTCCTTAGGGGGAGACCCCGCGACTGCTCCGAGCTGCGGTGTGAGAAGACACTTCCTGGATGGTGCAGCTGCTCACCGCGCCCCCCTCCTACCCGGTGTGATTTGAGTATTGTCTTCAAGGAGGGCGGGTGGGACTCGGGGGGCGGGGCGGTCGGTCGCTTGTGACCTGGGACTTAAAAAAAACAAAACAAAAAAAACCCTTGCTCAGGTGCCGCCCCCCGCAGTGTCGCCGCCCTAGGCACGTGCCCTCGAGTGCCTAGTGGCAAATACGGCCCTGCCTATGACACCATATCTCTTCCTGTGTTAGCAGCTCCAATTCTCCTTGTTTGTTTGTCATGCTCTGTGCATTTGTATAGACACATTTTAGCTTCTAGTCGGTTTCTCTTGCTCCTCTATTTTCATTCAGAGTTTGTTGTTTTTGTTCTTTATTTCCACTTCTATTAGCAGGGTTCTCAAAAGAATTCTTTAGCTGCACATTTTTTACTGGCCGTATATTTCCCATCCATATTACTCTAGTTTAAAGCTGTCATGACGAGTGTAGCAAGGCGTCTATCAAATGTGTTTTCCTGTTTTCGTAAGATGCAACACATCTCTAGCAAAGAATCCATCATACAAGTGATTCACTCAATGGTCAAAAAACCCAAAACATTGCTCACGACACAATCAACATAGGCAGTTGTTCACTTGTAAAATCCTATTCATTATTTATATTACAGTATTATGAAATAATGTCATCCCTTACCGTATTTTTCGGACTAGAAGACGCACTTTTTTGGGGTGCGTCTTATAGTTGGAATATACTTACAAAATACTGTGGCGGCGGTCCCGATCCGACGCTGCAGGGCGATGCAGCCTCCCTTCCCATGCTGGTGCGGCGGTAGTGCTTTGTGGTTCGGCGGGGCTTGGCCGGCATTTTCTGAAAGCCCGGAGGCCACCTGCAGATCCATTGTTGCGATGCGGTGACCTCTGGGAAAACATCTTGAGATCTCGTTTCCAAGATCTGAATCTGATCATGTGCCGCCCCCGGCTGCCATTTTCCTAGAGGCTACCGCATCGCATTGATGGATCTGCAGGGGGCCTCCTGGCTTTCAGAAAATGCTGGCGGAGCCCCACCTCACCGCAGAGCATCACCGCCGCACCTGTCACAAAATGCCGACGGAGCCCGGCCAAACCTGTCCCGGCGGAACCCCAGAACACCACCACCGCACCAGCCTGGGATGGGATTTAAGTATGCTGACATCCCTCTATATACTGTATCAGTCCCCACACAGCCCTCATATATAATGTACGAACTTCCTATATACAGAATGAGCCCCCACATAGCCTCCTATATACAGTGTGAGCCCCAAACAACCCCCTGTATACATACAAACATCCCATATACGTGAAAAAAATCACCACATACTTGCCTCTCTCTCGTTCCCCTGGTGCTCTGCCTCTCCTCCTGTCTCCGGTGTACTGAATCCACTAATCAGCTAACACGATGAAATGACGTCATCTCATCAGCTGTCTCTCACGCTGATTGGTGAAAGGGGCCTCCGCCTCCTTTACCAATGTATTTACCACCGTCTGTATACTGAGGATGCCGATAGCAGTGATGGCGGCGACCGGGTGGGGGAGCGCTCTGTGCTGCCTGTGGGCCTCTGTTTTAGTCTTTCAGCTGTTTTGGTCTGTGGGCCACACTGGAACAGCCAGAGGGCCAGATGTGGCCCGCCGGCTTTACTTTGCCCAGGTCTGGAATAGATATATAGATTAGATATCCCCTACATATAATAATCTTGCATCCTTTAGTGCTTTTCATGTGGGGTCCCCACATACTTTTGATAACCAGTTAAGGTAAAGCAAACAGCTGCGTGCTGATATTAGTATGCTGGGAAAGGTCCATGGTTGTTGACCTTTCCCAGCCTAAAAATTACAGCCTACAGCCGCCCCTGATGTGGCTCATCGCATGAGATGCACCAATTCTGGTGCTTTGCCCAACTGTTCCCAATTGCCCTGGTGTGGTGGCAATCGGGTTAATGGTGGTGTTCATTCCAGCTGTGATACTTCAAAAATTGCATCGGGCATCAAGCACTGTGGTTTGATAAAACACCCTCCACACGTTTTCTGGTTTATTAATTTATTGTAATTCTTAGACCTGTCCTTTTGACTCCTCCTCAAACTTGAGTCTTTTTCTCAGTTCCTGGAATGGCACGTACTGATTGCTGTAGTCACAGAGAAGCAGCGCGCTGCCTAACTACCGGCGGCCTTTATTTCCCAGCTTGTCTTCTGCATTCTTAATTACGCCAGTGGTGGGGGAACATAAATAATGCAGAATAAAAGCACTTGTTCCAGGAAAAGCCTTGTGCACAGCGAAGGCTTCTCAAAGTAGGACACGCAGCGAGCCGTGCAAGTGTAGAGTACACACACACCTAAGAGAACAATGAATGAGACGGGCACCAGAATGTGCAGACGTAGCAGAGCCCAGGTTTTTACTTGTCTTCACCAATAGTGATGTTAAATATTATCTGTGGTTTTCCATGGCATTCAGGTAAAGGCATCTTGGAGTACATGGCGGCGCCATTGACAAACTTGCCTTCACTATGCAATAAATTGCAGGGGAATTCTAGAACTTGTTCTACTACAGTTCCTTGTGCAGTTTTTCTGTTATTCCTCCTGCCAATGCTGACCGTGTACAGACACAAAGGAAAAGGGTACAATTAGAATGAGCACTATAGGAATAAACTTAAAACTAAGCCATTTCCTAGGGTTGAGCACAATGATTTGCAGGACTCTGGTCCGGCGACCATGACGGTAGTTCATGGCTGCAGGACCAGACTCCTCTTTTAATATCTCCAACTCCTCTTCTGATCAGTAGGCCCAGCATGGCGTCATCATTACCCATTGAAACACACATGACGCTGCGCCAGAGGCGCTGGGGATGCCGGTGAGTAAGTAGTGCTTGGGTCTGGTTGGCCACAGACTAAAGCCATGGCCACTTGACCCAGGGTCCTGGAAATCTTTTTGTAAAAATTGTACTCCATTCTTGGAAATGGGACTGCTTAGTTTTCAGATAATTTTTACATTTCCAGGAGGAATAAGAGAGGAACTGTACAACGCAGCAATTTATCCCTGTTTTCTAGGGGTTGGAAATAACTTTTTTTCTATTGGGGTGTGTGAAGCAGGAATAAGCCTTATGAGAGCAGAATACAAGCTGAAAGCTGTGATCGGGTTGCGTTGGGCAAGAAACCATTTTTCTTAGATGGTTTCACTCGCTTCTCCCCCATTGTGTATTCCTCTGATTGTGACGCGTTTCAGGCTCTTCATCGTGCACTCACTTTGATTGCAACGAGTATGACAAGTGAGCGGCGTCCTTCATCAGTCGGGTGATTAGAGCATCTCGCAGTATATATTATGTATTTGTTGGCATCAAGTGACAAAATCACTATAAATGGAAATTTGCCGAAACTGATAGATCATTGTGCAGGACATCAACATCATTTTCCTTTTCATTCCTGTCATAAAACATCAGGCTCCTTAGACAGGCCATATTCCTCAGTGAGTACAGGTGGGGCAGTTGCCTGGAATTCTTTTTTTCCTGTACTGAGATGTCTCGGTTCACATAATGACCTTTCTTGTAGGGATTATCGTGTACAGTCAGACGTACTGTGAGATTAGTGTATAATTCCTGTGCTGGCCAGAGTAGATTATGACATGACTGTGTGCACAATCACTCTGCTGAGAGCTCGGAGTACCCGATCCATCCACTCATTAATGTGACCACTATTCCTGTTCTGTCACATCACTGTTTGATTATACTCGGTGCACATTTTCCCGCTATTACAACACTTAGTATGTTTAATATGGCGATACTGTCTCATCCGTACCTGCAGTATCCAGTGCAAGGTCATCACTGTGGTTATTATCCCTTTGATGTAATGTGTTCATTATATCTGTACTGTGACATTAGTGTTTACTGTCCTGTTACATTGACTTGAACTACTTTAATTAGCCCTGAATTTAGACATTATTTATTATCCCTGTGCAGTGACATCACTGTGAGTGTTATCCCTGTGCTGCACGCAATATTTCTGTGCTGTTATGTCACTATATGTTATCCCTGTAGCGGGACGTCGCTGTGCGCCATAGGCCGGGATCACGCATGTGAGAAATACAGCCGAGTCTCTCATGTTAATACCTGGAACTGCCGCAGGCACTCGGGAGCGGAGCGTGCGGCCGCATAGCAATACATGGAGCTGCACGTTCCGCTCCCGAATGCCGGCGGCAGTGCCAGGTATTAACTTGCAAGAGTCGGCCGTATTTCTCGCATGTGTGATCCTGGCCTTATCCCTGTAGCGGGATGTCATTTAAGAATTTAATTTTAATGACTTAATTAACAGCGGTGTTCCCTTAACCCTCCATCAGTTGCACTTCTGGCACTCCCAAGTTCAGGACAGACACCGGTTATAAAACCACATATAATTTCTAATTATCTCAATTTCAGGACTCCAAAAGTAATCAGCGAGTTTCATAGGGATGTATTAAGAGAGTACACAAACTTGGATTTAAAATAAATAAATAAATAATTAACCATAAACCTATTAAAATAAAAAGTTTCTCAACTACCACCAAATAGCCTCCAGTTTTTATGACCAAACTGTTACTAAAAATTAAACTTAGAGAAAAAAACCTCAATGGTAATGCACTTACAGGTGCTTCTCACAAAATTAGAATATCATCAAAAAGTTAATTATTTCAGTTCTTCAATGCAAAAAGTGAAACTCCTATATTAGATAGTCATTACAGAGAGTGATCTATTTCAAGTGTTTATTTCTGTTAATGTTGATGATTGTCTTACAGCCAATGAAAAGCCAAAAGTCATTATCTCAGTAAATTAGAATACTTTATAACACCAGCTTTAAAAATGATTTCAACATCTGAAATGTTGGCCTACTGAAATGTATAATCAGTAAATGTACTCTCTACTTGGTCGGGGCTCCTTTTGCATCAATTACTGCATCAGTGCGGTGTGGCATGGAGACGATCAGCCTGTGGCACTGCTGAGGGGTTATGGAAGCCCAGGTTGCTTTGATAGCAGCCTTCAGCTCGTCTGCATTGTTGGGTCTGGTGTCTCTCATCTTCCTCTTGATAATACCCTATAGATTCTCTATGGGGGTAAGGTCAGGAGAGTTTGCCGGCCTATCAAGCACAGTGATACTGTTGTTTGTAAACTCTGTGAGCAGCCAGCTTCTTTAGCAATGACCTTTTGTGGCTTATCCTCCTTGTGGAGTGTGTCAATGACTGCCTTCTAGATATCTGTCAAGTCAGCAGTCTTCCCCATGATTGTGGAGCTACTGAAACAGACCTTTATAAACACTTAGGAAGCCTTTGCAGGTGTTTTTTGTTAATTATTCTAATTTACTAAGGTAATGACTTTTGGGTTTTCATTGGCTGTAAGCCATAATCATCAGCATTAACAGAAATAAACACGTGAAATAGATCACTCTGTTTGTAATGACTCTATATAATATGAGTTTCACTTTTTGTATTGAAGAACTGAAATAAATTAACTTTTTGATGATATTCTAATTTTGTGAGAAACAAGGCTGGCAGATCATCTTCCATGGTACAGGCAGATCTCGTTGACATTTTTTGCATTCATAATTTGATATCCTTCTGCCACCAGTTTCATCGGTGCAGGTGGTGCATCTATGTCTTTTGGGAGATGGGAGAGGTGTTTTTTCTCGATCATCTTTGGGCTGAAATCTTTACAGTTGGACTTGCAGGCTAGAGGGGATTCCACTCGTCTTCAGACTTCTTCGAGGTAGCTCTCAACTCACAGGTTCACTAGCCAATGTTTTCAGGTAAACTCTACCCAGAGGTAAATCTCTTGTGAATTGATACCACCCACATTCAACATTGCGAAGAAAATGAACATTGGCCAGCGCTTGGTGTTTCAGCTAACGCAAGAAGTGGCTTCTTGCTCCACTTGGGTCTTATCTTTTCCCAAATAAATGTCATCTGAATCAGTCTCCACCATCCTGCTCTGTTCCTGAATCACTTTTACATTCTTCCTCCTCATCTTGAGATGAATTGTCGCTCTCTTCCCCTGAAACTTCAGTTTTGGGTCTCCCTCATCATTTAACCACAGAATTCACTTCTTCAACAAGGGGGTTGATAACTCGTATAACTGCCCATTTCAGCAAAGAATCTCCATGAAGAGCATACGTGTTAGGGCACAATGTGCCTCAGAGGCCACCTTCTTTTTTTTTTCCTAAGAAAACCCTACTTACTTCCACAAACTTTGCGTTATTCATTCATTCAACAAGCTAAATAAACTATTTTGATGAATAAAAAGAGAAAATACCTTAAAATGTGAGACGAGTTCGGGCACAGTGAGACTGAGAAGCCACAAAGGTCAGATGTGCTCTGCAGGTGGTCTGCTGTAACACCGTGAGATCAGATTTCAAAGAGCATGGAAAGTCAGGAAATTACCGTATTTTACGCTTTGTAAGACGCACTTTATTTCCCCCAAATTTTGGGGGGAAATGTGGGTGCGTCTAACAAAGCGGATATACCGCTTACCATTACAGGCTGGGATGAGGGGGTGTCCGCCGCTGCTACCGCCCGCCGCCGCTGTCGCCCGCCGCCGCTGTCACCCGCCGCCACTGCCGGGGTTGTCCGCTGCTGCCCCGGGTGATGCTGGAGGCTCCGGTGCTGCGGGGGGCTCTGGCGACATTTTGTGAAAGACCAGAGCCCCCCGGCAGTTCGTCCATGCGTTCTAGTATGACTAACTCCTGGAAAATGGCCGCCGGAATCTCGGGAGATGAGATTTCAGCACTGAGATCTCATCTCTCGAGATTCCGGCGGCCATTTTCCCGGAGTCAGTCATACAGGAACGCATGGACGAACTGCTGGGGGCTCTGGTCTTTCACAAAATGTTGCCAGAGCCCCCCGCAGCACCGGAGACAGCCCTGCAGCACCAGAGCCCCCTGCAGCACCAGAGCCCCCTGCAGCACCAGAGCCCCCTGCAGCACCCCTCATCCCAGCCTGCAGCACAGCAGCCCCCATGCAGCACCGAAGCCCCCCTGCAGACCCCATCATCCCAGCCTGCAGCAATGCTCCACTCCTGCCTCCAGCAACGACACTGGGACCCTGATCCACCGCAGCCACAACCCCTGGTAAGCAATAAGACGCATGGATTATAAGAAGCCCCCTCAATTTATTAAAAAAAATTTTTTCCTATTTTTCTCCTCAAAATTTGGGGTGCGTCTTATAATCCGGAGCGTCTTACAAAGCGAAAAATACGGTACTTGGAAGGGGGAGATTTTCTGATAATTTGGAGAGGCAGCGAAACAAAACTAATTTGAGCTGTGCCTGACGTTGCGTCCACCAGATGACATTAAGGCCTAATGCAGGTGGTGGACCTGTTAGCATGAAGACAACCAAAATAGTACTTGTGCCGCCATATCTTGCTTTTTCCACTGGTAGCTGTTGGTGCCTTTTATATTTGCTCCTGTGGATGTCAGTGCAAGAAACGATGCGGCATAAGATCACGTAAATGAGTCTCGATAAGGAAGAAGTTTCAGGAGATGCTCTGCTCATTGCTGCCATATCATCATGTAGGCGAGGTTACCTTCTCATGGTCTGGCATATAGCAGTGTAATCCGTGTGCGCTGGAGGTACAGATGTAAACGCTAATGTAATGAAGAGGAAATGCAGTGGTGAGCTTCATAGGAAGTGCTTGAGAGCAGGCAGCAAACCAAGGCGAAACTGTCATGAGCACATGGAGGTAGGATGGGGCTGCTCCGGCAGTAAGGTTATTAAGAGACGGCTTATATGATTTAATCCTGCTTTTCAAGGGTTAATAACAATATATATGTTCACAGTGCAGGAAATTCCCATCTTTAATGCTTTGCAAATGATTTATAGCAATTTTTATGGTCCTCATAATCAGTATTTAATGTTCAGTTCTTTGCATTGCTATACTGACCCTTGGCCACCAGAGGGCACTGCATTTGCTAGGTTTACTGGCCACAAGGACGGTCTCGGCCCGGTTTTCGGCTACGTTTTTAATCTGGATTCTGTGGTTCAGTTCAGTGTTGCGTCTGCAGCAAGTGTAAATTGCTTTATATTGATCATACATACACTCGTAAATAAAATGTCCCATAGCAAAGGCGGGTAATGCAAATGGTGGTGTAACTTTAAAAAAAAAAAAATTGGCGAGACATCCCTTTAAAGAAGCTAGCATGGCATTTGGCCAATGGCAGCAGTTATTTCCATATGTGTATCTGCATTATATATTTACAGGAAGGATTAGGAGGTAGTACTGTGTCTGTATTAAATACAACAGTGTGACTTGTTATTTACAATGTCGGTGTGCGATCTTTCTAGTACTATCTCCTTGTTTCTTACTGTAATTATCTGAGCCCACTCATTTACATGGAGAGACTAGGAGGTTTTACTTTCTGAGCTTACATGTACTTATCTACCATCCTGGGGAATATAGCATTGCCACTGTATATTATTTAGCAAATATTTTTTTATTTTTCTATTTTCTTTTAGTATTGTGAGAAAATCTGAGTTTCTTGAAGTGTACTGCTGCAGTCTTAGCTAGCTGTACTCCCGACATGCAGTGTGCCCTCCCACTGTACATGTATGGCAGATGTCACAAACTGAAACCTGGTCAGAATAAGCCCCTCAAGTGCCCGTGGACCCCAGGACTTGCCTGAGGTCAATGGGTGCTTCTGATACTGACTCCTGTAGTAGTAGTATTATTATCTGAATTATTTACACAATTGATGTAGAATTGTCTGGTATGTACAATAAGAGACCAGAAGGTAGTACTCTCTGTGTCTGTACTATTTACAGGAAGGACTAGGAGGTAGTATTATTTGTCTGCATTATTTTTCGGGTAGTCAACTATCTGCCTATATAATTTACACAGGGTGTACAAGCAGTGTTCACATTATTTACAGAAAGGGACCAGGAGCTAGTACTATCTGTGCCTGCATTATTTACACAAAGGAACAAGTGGCTGTACTATCAGTATCTGTATTATTTTTATTATTTACACAGAGATAACTGTGTGCCTACATAATTGTCAGAGTGTATGGTATGTGGTCTCGTTATTTACAGTAAGAGACCAGGAGGTAGTACTATCTGTGTCTACATTATCCACATAAGGAGCCAACAAGCAGTGTTCTGTGTCTATATTATTTACAGGGTGACAAGCATGTGGCTAATTCTTTTAAAATGAATGTGCTGTGTTCTTGTAAATAACGAGAAGGGACAAGGAGATAGTACTATCTGTGCCTATTTTATTTACAAGGATGGACAAGAGTAGTAAAAAAATATTCATTACTGACTCCTCTTCCATGAAATACTGCACTCCACCTAGAAGAAATTATACACTATAGCGTACAGTAGACTATAGGTATTGTGTTCTTTATTTATCTAATATGCATTTCACTAATGAGCAGAAATGCCCTAGATTATGGGTCCAGGTGTAGAGTCCGGGGTCTCCTGCTCGTGTTCTAGTGGGGCCAGGTTGTAATAAACACTATATGTTGGAGTCTCGGGATGTGCGGGCCGCTGCCTCCTCTTCCAGCCTCGGTATGTCTGTGTCTCATTACTGCATTACCGAGGGGGGTCCCGCACACGTCTGCCACAAGGTGAGCCCTGTTGGGGGGGGGGGGGGGCGGGGGGATAAGCAACTACTTTAAAAAAGTGGGACTAGCTAAAACCTAAACTTGTACATAGGAGTGCTGTGGTACCTGTCATTTTGTTTTTTATTCTTATTTTTAGAATTTGATAGCTTCTTCGTCTTACATTTGTAACTAGGAAGAAATATATATATATATATATATATATATATATATATATATATATATATATATATATATATATATATATATATATATATATATATTATATTTATTTATATATTTATCGCGGTCGTCCATGACATGACAGCACTACGGAGAGAGGGGATCCGCCCTTCAGGAACGAGAAACCTACAGATACATAAGGGCGGCACCTCTCCCACGCATCAGTTGGTTTCCTGTTCCTGGAGGACAGGATTCCCTACAGATATGACTCCGTTCATCTGTCAACACCCAGGCCGGCTGTCCGACCCAGGTAGCGAGGGGTCTCCTACCTCGTGCAGTGCGGGTCCCTGGAAGCGCCACGGTGGGTCCGGGTAGGACTCCACGACAGTGAGCGGTGCAGGGTGGAGCAGCGTCCGGGGCGGTCTGTCTCCAAGCCAGCAAGGTGAGTATGTCTCCCCCCCGGGGTCCGTTCGCTCTCCTGGCCTCTGTCTTCCCTACCTCTGGTCCTGTCGATGTGCAGGCTTCCTGGAGCGCCCCTCTGCGCTCCTTTCGGATCGGAGGTCGGCGGGGCCAGAGCCGGGTGTCGGGCGCCGGCTTCTGCCGCGATCGCCGCTGTGCTGTGGCCGCGTGCGGCGATGGTGTAGCGGCGTGCGGTTGGGGTGTCCGGCGGCGCCGTCCCCGGCTGCCGGGCACATCCCTGAGCGCACTGCCGGATACCGGAAGTGATGCACTGAGGGGGCGGAGCCGGGACCGGAAGTCAAACGCTGGCCGGCTTTAGCTGAGAATGCCATGGTCCTGCATGCGATGAGGACAGCGGGGGGGAGCGGTCAGAGGCGGGGGGGGGGGGGGTGGAGCAGTGGCCTGCACGTGGGGGGATGGATCCTGGCCGCACACCTGCACATGTTCCGGATCCGGGGGAAGGGCTATTTATAGCCGAACAGAACGCTGCAGGGCTGCTTGTGAGCCCATCTGCAGCTATGGATGAGCCGGAAGCTGCCGTCGGTCTGCTGGAGCAGGAGCAGGACAGATCCTCGGAGAGGTCCCATGCGAACCCCCAGGCGAAGACCCGCGGACGCAGTAACCAGGCCAGTCGCAGATCTAAACAGAAGGATCTGGACCGACCCCCCCAGTAATCCGGTACCTACCGCTACTGCCTGGGTAAGAGATCTTCGTGAATGTACCCTGATGCAGTCTTTTCCTATGCTTATTTCCGTAGGGGAAAAAATGCGCTGGTAAAGCAAAAAACAAGGAGTGCGCGCTATGCGCTTGCCCTTTGCCAGACGCCTACCCTAAGAGACTTTGTCAGTCGTGTGTACAGCAGACGGTAGGAAATAAATTGATGGGAACACTGATAGCGGTAGCGCCAGATAAATTACAAGCCTTTTCTCCGCTCCCATAGGTGGCGGAAGAGTCTCCTGATTTCACATCAAACCTTAGGGAGATTATCAGGAAGGAGGTGAAAGATTCCCTGAAATCCCTATCCCGGGAGGAGCCTTCCAAAAGAAGAAGGGAGCCTAGCGCCTCAGATTCAGATTCGTCCGCTGGCCCTAGTAGGGAGAATGAGTCAGACGTCTGTCTCCTCAGCGTCCTCTTCGGAAGAGGAGTCTAACCGTTTCTGTTTCCCGTTGGACCAAATGGACAAACTAATTAAATCAGTTAGATCCACCATGGGGGTGGCTGACGAAAGGCCAGAACTCTCAGCACAGGACCTAATGTTTGGCGGTCTAGACACTAAAAAGCGTAGGTCTTTTCCGCTCAATGACAAGGTTCAGAACCTCATCAAAAGGGAATGGAAAAAGCCAGAGAAAAAAGGCTCTTTTCCATCGGCCTTTAAACGTAGATATCCCTTTGAGGACCCCATGGTAAACACATGGGATAAGGCGCCGAAATTGGACGCAGCGGTATCTAAGGCGTCTAAAAAATCATCTATCCCCTTCGACGACATGGCTTCCCTAAAGGATCCTCTCGATAAGAAGGCTGACTCGTTCCTTAAAGGGACATGGGAGATGTCGGCAGGTGCCCTGAGACCTGCTGTAGCTGCGACATGTGCAGCCAGATCGATGATGGTCTGGCTGGATAAGCTAGGGTCTAAATTGGAACAGGGTGTTTCCAGAGATTCTATGTTGAAATTCCTGCCAACAATTCAGAATGCTGCTGCCTTTCTCGCGGACGCATCTGCGGATTCAGCAAGAATGGCGGCTAGGGCGGCCGGACTATCAAACGCAGCACGCAGGGCCCTATGGCTGAAATGTTGGCCGGGTGACCTTCAATCCAGATCCCGTCTCTGCTCTATCCCATGCGAAGGGGAATACCTGTTTGGTCCAGTCCTAGACGAACTGCTAGAGAAAGCCGGAGACGAGAAGAAGAAGTTTCCTAATCTACCAACTACCTCTTACAGGCGTCCCTTCGCAGGGAAGAGATTCTTTCGGAGGAGACCAGCCAGAGACCAGAGCAGATGGGATGAGAAAAAGAAGAAAGGTACTGGATTTATGTTTGGAGGTGGAGGACGTCAGGAGCCATCCCGTGAGGTCAAAAAACCACCCCAATGACTAGTCGCCCCGGTGGGAGGTAGACTATCTGCCTTCTACCTGGCCTGGTCCAAAATCTCCAGTAGTGATTGGATTTTGGGGTTAATAGCTACGGGTCTGCGGCTAGAGTTCTCTTCTATCCCTCAGAACTTCTTCAGGATTACCCCACTCGGGTCCTCTCCAGCAGAACAGGAAAGTTCACGACCTGCTCAATAAGAATGTCCTGTCAGAGGTTCCGGAAGGAGGACAGGGTAGAGGATTCTACTCTCCTCTATTCCTAATAAGTAAACCTGACGGCTCCTTCAGAACAATTATTAACCTTAAAGCTCTTAATAATTTCCTGACAGTTCAATCATTTAAAATGGAAACTATTAACACCGCAATAAAGCTGCTGTTTAAAAACTGCTTTATGGTAGTATTGGATTTGAAAGACGCCTATTACCATATCCCTATTTATGCAGGTCACCAACGATACCTGAGGGTAGCGGTAAGGTTGGATGGAGTAATCAGACACTTCCAGTACAGGGCCCTCCCCTTTGTATATCGGTCGCTCCTCGAGTGTTTACCAAAGTTTTGGCGGAAGTTATGGCACACCTGCATGAGTCCAACATTCTAATAATCCCCTACCTGGACGATCTCCTTATCGTAGGTAAAACGGCGGATCACTGTCTGGAACAGTTACATAAAGTGATGTCGGCTCTGGAGCGTCTGGGGTGGTTGCTAAATGTTAAAAAATCACGCTTACAGCCCATGACGGTGCAGCGATTTTTAGGCCTGACCCTGGATTCCCAGGTTCAGGAATGCCGTTTGCCTCAAGAGAAAATTGATCGCCTGCACCTTCAGGTGCTGAATGCCTCTAAAAACCCCACCATGTCCCTTAGAAGAGCCATGTCTCTGTTAGGCTCTCTCTCGTCCTGTATTCCAGCGGTCCGATGGGCCCAGTATCATATAAGGATACTTCAGGGCAAGGTGCTGTTACAACAAAAAAGGTTGGGGGGATGTCTGGAGAGCCGGCTGACCCTATCCCAGGACTCTATTGTATCCCTCGGATGGTGGCTAGACCAAGAGAACCTGTCCACAGGGGTCCCCTGGGAATATAATGTGACTCGTATAGTCACCTCGGACGCTAGCCCTTCTGGGTGGGGGCTCACATGGGGGATACATTGATCCCGATCCCAAAGCCCCTGGACCAGATAGAAATGTCTTCCAACCTAAAGGAGTTAACGGCTGTGGAACGGGCAGTTAAATCACTCCTTGTCTATCTACAGGGCCACCACGTGCGGGTATTCTCGGACAATCGGGTCGCCGCGGCATACATAAATCACCAAGGCGGGACTCGTTCCAAATCCCTAATGTGCGTAGCAGATCGTCTATTCCATCTAGCAGAGCAACATCTTCTCTCATTGACGGCTCTTCACATAAGAGGGGCAGAAAACACTACGGCGGATTTCTTAAGCCGCAACACATTGAGGCAGGGAGAGTGGTCCCTGAACGGCTCCATCTTCAACCTCATCGTGGAAAGATGGGGTCAACCAGAGGTAGACCTGTTTGCCACAAAAGAAAACAGGAAAGTGGCACAATTCTGCTCTCTCAACCCCAGAGAAAATCCTCTGTCAGTGGACGCCCTCCTCATAGACTGGAACTTCAGGCTAGCTTACGCCTTTCCTCCCCTGTCTCTACTTCCTCTGGTGGTGAGAAAAATCAGGAAGGACAAAGCCACAGTGATAATAATTGCCCCCCTTCTGGCCCAGAAGGACGTGGTTTCCATGCCTGAGGGCTATGTCGATATCCGACCCATGGGTCTTGCCAGACATCCCGGATCTCCTATCCCAGGGCCCAGTCTACCATCCTCGGGCGGTTGGCCTTCATCTGACGGCGAGGATTTTGAGCGGGCGCTGTTAAAGGATAGGGGGTTCTCTCCGGGCCTCATTAACACTCTGCTGAAGAGCAAAAAAATAATCACCACAAAGATTTGTCAGGATCTGGAAGAGGTTCCTTCAAAACTCGGGAGTAATAGCTGGTCAGTCAATACCAATAGACCAGATTTTAGAGTTCTTACAGAAGGGGTTAGATATGGGGTTATCCCCAAATACACTTAAAGTGCAGGTATCAGCCTTAGGGGCTCTCTTTGGCTGCAACATTGCTGAGAATCACTAGGTCAGCAGATTCATCAGAGCGACAAAACGGTCTAGGCCAATGGTGAAGAATAGGGTCATGCCATGGGACCTGAACCTAGTCCTCTCAGCCATGACAGAGGCCACATTTGAGCCAATTGCATCAGCCTCTATTAAAAATTTATCCCTTAAAGTAGCCTTCCTGGTGGCCCTAACATCGGCGCGTAGGATAGGCGACATCCAAGCATTATCCAGGGTTCCCCCTTACATGCAGCTTCGGGATGATAGAGTGATACTATCCCCTGATCCAGCATATCTTCCTAAAGTAGTGTCCAGGTTCCACAGAACACAGGAAATAGTTCTTCCATCCTTCCTCCCCAATCCTACTAACGATAAGGAAAGGAAGCTACACACTTTAGATGTAAAAAGATGTATCCTGGAATATCTGGCAGTAACTGATCCCTGGAAGATAGATAATGCCCTATTTGTGTCCTATCAGGGTAGTAGGAAGGGTCATAGAGCATCGAAATCTACTTTAGCTAGATGGATCAGGGAGGCTATCTCGCTGGCATACATCTCAAAGGGCAAGCCGGCGCCTGAAGGTCTGAAAGCGCATTCCACTAGAGCTATGGTGGCCTCGTGGGCGGAAAGATTGGAGGTGTCGATCGACCAAATTTGTAAGGCTGCTACTTGGTCTTCCCCACACACATTCTATAACCATTATAGATTGAACTTGGGTGCCTCTTCTGACCTCTCTTTTGGTGTAAGGGTGCTGCAAGCTGTAGTCCCTCCCTAGTTAGTTACTCTCTGTAATTCTCTCCGTAGTGCTGTCATGGACGACCGATAAAGTCTTAGTTACTCACCGGTTAACGGTGTTTTTCGGAGTCCATGACAGCACCTGTACATACCCTCCCGTCTTCTTAAGTTCTGGGTGTACACCTCTTCCTTTATTTATATAATTCACGGGTAGTGAATAGTTAGTTATTGTATCATTGTTTATTATGTATGTTATTAACCTTGGTGGTCCTCTTGTGCTCTGTAAACCAACTGATGCGTGGGAGAGGTGCCGCCCTTATGTATCTGTAGGTTTCCTGTTCCTGAAGGGCGGATCCCCTCTCTCCGTAGTGCTGTCATGGACTCCGAAAAACACCGTTAACCGGTGAGTAACTAAGACTATATATATATATATATATATATATATATATATATATATATATATATATATATATATATATATATATATATATATATATATATATATATATATATATATATATATATATATATATATATATATATATATATATATATATATATATATATGTTCCTCCACATCTTCTTACTGCAGGTTTTACATGTAAACATCTTTTCAGAAGCAAAGCACATAATTGTGAGAAGAATATAAGTAATCCCGGGGGTTCTGCTTGACAGGCAGTGTATACAGATAAGTCTCCTATCCACGTCATCCATCTGTAAAGAGCCGGATCCGCACAATGACCAGGTGTCGATTGGCCTCCCTCCTGCTGCCTGACTTTCAGCAATATAATTCCTATATATTGTGGTAGATCGTCTCACTCGGCTACACATAGAGGTAGACACAGGAACACTGTCTCTTTAAATCTTCCACTGGTTTATTAAGAGTACTGCATAAACCAGTGCAAGGTTAGCAGAACAAACACTGCCTTCCCGTCAGGAAAACAAAAACACAGAGAAATTTTTATTTTTCAACTGTACCAATATATACTGTTGTATAGTGGCGTGCACAACATAGGGGCAAGGGAAAATGGCTGCTATTGGGGTGGGGGAAGAGATCCCAGCATTTGTTTTCTTGCATGATGTCCTTGTCCAGTTCCAGGTGCAGACATTTTATATGCAGACTGCTCCCCTTAGTGGTCATTGCATGCATTTAAAAGTCAATTTTTTTTTTATTTTTGTAGCGCCAACATACACAGCAGCACTTTACAGTTCAGCAGTAACTTGTACAAACAAGATAAGACATTACAGCACAACACACAGTTCAATATATAATAGGAGGTGACGGGGTCCTGCTCTTGCAAGCTTACAATCTTTGGGGAAATGGAGTAACCCAAAAGGTAAAAGTTAAAAATGCAAAAAAAAAAGTCGTGTAAGGTCCAGCCATCAGTATAATAAATGGGTGCTTTCAAATGACACTAAATGGACGAATCGCCAGCCAGTATCTGTACAAGTACAGGTAGAAAGTGCTAATGAGTGTGAGGAAGAGAGAACCGGGAATAGTTGGTTAGATTATGGAGTTGAGGTGATAGGCCGGACTAAAGAAATGTGTTTTTTAGGGCATGCTTAAAACTGTGGATATTGGGAGTTAACTGGATTTGTCTGGTGTAGCGCATTCGAGTAAACTAGTGCAGCGTGAGAGAAGTGCTGGAGAAGTCAGTGGGAGGTTGGATTTCTAGAGGATATTAGTCTTTTAGATCATTAGCGGAACTAATTCTATCATTTATGGTGAGGAAAACAGATCTCCTACACACAGATGTTTTGTAAGATGAGCATCAAGGGAACACAGCCCTTCTATTTTACTATGGTTGCCCGTTGGTTTCCACTTGACTGTCTGATCACGTTTGCATTTATATGCTTTGTCAGTGATATTTTATACAGATTACAGCCAGATCTGCTAAATGCATTTATTCTAAATACTATTGAAATTGGAAATGTATCTACCGAAGAGCAGCAGTCATAGGGAACATAGTAACAATAGTGTTAATTACTGCTAATGATGATTTTAATCTGTTATCAAAGTAATTATATTCTTATGAATTATCAGTTACTAGCACCATACCGCTGATCCACAGGTCCTGTAATATTGTACTATTATAACCTGCATAATCTTCGCCTCTGTGTCCCAGCAGCCGCCCTGTCAGAAGGTACTGTCTGTTTTATGATAGCCTGTGTCCATTATGAGGCGGAGGTTATCCTCTGCTAAGGTCTCCTTATAATAGCCAAGGATCAGTTCCGTTTCGCCTCCTGTTTCTTCAGTAGCTTCAGACGATCGATTAGAAAAGGATTTGTCCATTTGTAAGGGTCTCTTTAAATAGCTGATTTTGGCCAGCTAGCCAGGCATTGGCCGCTGCTGGGTAAATGTAGTATTAGATGACTGCTCCTTTGTCTTCTCAAGTCTGCCGGGTCAGGAGTCGCTCCTGCTGATCTTCATAGGGTGTATGCACAAAGGTTGTCTTCATCAGTCAATCCCAATTAATTACTTTTTTCTGTCCAGCAATTTTTAAAAAAAACTAAAACCTGCGGTAGGGTTTATTATAGCAATTAGCCTACTTGTTGATAGTTTCCTTTTTAACTGCTGTTTTTAGATTTTTCAATGACCTATCCCTCTTGTTTCTTCCCACGCAGGTGAACAAAGAGGAGGAGGAGGATGGCTAAGAGTCGCGTACACAAGATTTGTGAATTAAAAAAAAGTTGATTTTTTTTTATTTTTTTTTTTATACCCACTTTGATGCCAAAGAGAACTAGTTGGAATAGAAACCATTTTTAGTTGAATGTGGTGTGGACACAATTGACGGAAACATGTCAAAGAAAACTAGAGCCAAAGGAGACAAGTGTGAAGGAGAAATGGAGGCGTTTCAGACGGCTAATGAGGAACTGCGGACAAAGCTCACTCAGATCCAAATAGAATTTCAGCAGGAAAAACACAAGGTACGGCACAGCCGCCATGATACTGGGGATCCAGCACTTGTAGGGATGTGCACAATCGCCACGTAGTGCGGCACTGGTTGTTATGAATGAAGTATACACTATATGGACAAAAAGTATCGTGCCCCCTCCACGTCCCACCTTGGCCCCTTCATGCAGGAGAGCAGTTGTGAGGACAGACACAGATTTTGGAGGAGAGGGCCGGCCTCACAACTTCTGTTCTAGGTCATCCTAAAGGTTGTAAGATGGGATGAGATCAGCGCTTGTGCGGCCGGTCGTGTCCTTTCACACCATACTCCCCCAAACCATGTCTTTATTGACCTTGTTATGGGAACAGAAAGAGGGTCTTCCCTTAACTGTTCCCACAAAGTTGGAAGCTATAATTTTACAATAGGTTGCATATTCTGAAGTATTAAGATTTCCCTTCTCAGGAACTAAGGGGCCAAAGCCAACCCCTGAAAAATAATCCCACAGCATTTTCCTTCCTCCACCAAATTCTACTTTCTCCTGGGATTCGCCAAACCCAGACTCGTCCATGAGACGCCAGATAGAGAAGTGCGATCCATCACAAAATGTTTCCATTGCTCCAGAGTCCAATGGCGGCCTTACACCACTACATTTAACTCTATGCATCATGCTTGGTGATGTAAGACTGGGGGGGGGGGTGGCAGAATGTTGTACATCGGGGGCTGTGGAACTGAATAAATAACCAGACTTCAACAATTAAAGAGGTTTTCCGCATCTTCTAATAGTGGCTGCCGCAGGATACTACACATCCGCCATCCTTTTAGGTGGCAGATGTGTAGTACAAGCCTCGGCCACTACCAGAACATGGCCAGCTCCATAAGTGAGTAGGTCTCCATAAGTGCTAGGTGTCGAACACTAGCCGGTCAGACATTGATGACCTATTGTAAGGATAGGTCCTCAATCAAAAAGTAGTGGACCACCACTTTAATACGTGTCTCAATGCTTTTGTCCATATAGTGTGTGGAGATTTTGGTCCTTGTATCTATATGGATGAGATATCCATTCTAAGCGCTATATCTATATTTTCTATGTGTAATTCCTTACAGAGACTTGGTTCTTTCTGTGCCAGAGAATAATTAAAATAAGTAGGAGACGACTGCAGGAAATTAGATAACCAAATCTATTTCCGGAACAGAAGATAAATACATGTACAGAACATTTTTTTTCCTTTAGGTTATTTGGGAAGAAGTAAAAAGTGAGTGTCTGGCCTTTTTCCTTCCTCTAATAAATGATTGGAATAAGGAGACGGACAATCTGTGTGCCACAGGCCCAATTCTCCTTTGTGTTCTGGATGTCTCCGAATTGAAGTTAACCCCTTAAAGGAATATATAGCAAATTTGAAAATCACTGAATTTATCATCTACTACTTATATAATGACAACATGCAGATAAATTGTTCTCCATTCTCCTCATTGGCCTTATCCAGGATAAGAGAACACAGCCTACACCTAGAGACAGGCTGCTATCTTGCTCTCTGCCAGTATTTGGGGCGTGCCAATCTAGTGTTCTAAACACTTACCACACCCAACATTCTAAAGCTGTTGCTTAGCAACCACAACCATTGTAGTGACTTAGGTGTAGGACAACATGCTGGTTACTCTGGCTTGCAGATTGGGGGTCATGAAACTCACTAGCTATAAGTGCAGGTCCTAGAGGTGGGATTCTGTGTATGACATATTTATAATCAACTTGAGCAATATTTAGGATAATCTTCTGGCATTCTTTTGTATTTCTAGGTGACAAAGCTTCGAGAAAAGCTCCAAGATGCTAAGCAGGAGAGGGAGCAGGAGCAGCACCGACATACTGTATATGTAACGGAACTGAAAGCCAAGCTCCATGAGGAGAAGATGAAGGAGCTTCAGTCCGTCCGGGAGGCCCTGATACGCCAGCACGAACTTGATGTAACCCGTGTGGTCAAAATCAAAGACAGTGAAATCCAGCGTTTACAATCCACGGTCAATGTTTTACGGGACGGAGCCGCAGACAAAGTAAAGACAGCTTTATTGAACGAAGCCAGGGAGGAAGCCAAGAGATCATTCGATAGCGAACGGATTAAATTTCATCAGGAGATACTAGAACTGAAAGCCGGAAAAAAACAACTAGAGGAAACGTTAAACAATGTCATGCAGGCGGATAAAACCAAGGCATCAGATTTACGGATAGCTTATCAGACGCATCAGGATGAGATTACCCGGATAAAGCGGGAATCTGAACGGGATATCCGCAGACTGGTGAGTTGGGTAAAACATAATGGACAATCACTGGGATGTAGAAGTTTAATACCAGGGCTGGGAAGTTCGAGGAAACTATCAGTATCGGATGTCTTATGTGAACTTCCACTGTATAATTCAGTTTTATCTGTATTTCAGTACTCCACTAGGTCTCATCGATCAACCTCCAAAGAGGTCGTAAATTAGAAAAACATGGCTTCTAGAAATGGCTCCACTCCAGTCTGTGAGATGTGTCCTGGATGGTAGCTAAGCTCCATTGATATGACCAGTGCTGAGCTACAATACCGCTCCATAAAATGTGCTGCATTTTTTGGAATAAGGCCGCCTTTTTCTCGAATTCTTTTACAAATCTCCATTTAGAGGGTTTGTAGAAGAAGACTTGAATCAGGTGAATAAGCATTTTAGCCAGGTCTAGAAGCTAATGACAATGATGAGGCTCACTTATGCTTTAGAGTTGGGCCAAGCTTTCTGATCGCGGCATGACGAACCCACCATCTAAATGTGTAAAGGGCCCTCCCGACTGTTCCCTCAAGATTTGGTATCGCTTCCTACAAGATGCCGTCGGGGGGTGTTTACTTTTCCAGAGCATAGTGCAAGTAATTCCACCTTGTACTGGTACTTACAACGGGGTCAGACCACATTCTCCTTCTCAGCATTGTTGGGTACTTTGGTCTGAATACCTGAACGGGATTTAGACGTTCCCCTGACGTAGCAATACTCTTGAATAAGGCAAACGGTATGAGACTTAGGGTTCATCAGTGTCAGATTTTCTTTGGGCACTATTGCCTAGTTTACCGTGCCAAATAAAGACAGACTCCACCGGAAAGGAGGTGAAATGTAGTCCGTTTCATATTTTAGACTGTTTGCCTCGTGCAAGTGATTGACCATGTCAGGTGAACATCTGAATGGTTTTTTTGTGGATTCAGACGGGAGCTCTCGGTGAGAAAAGGTGGCTTCATTCCTGCCTTGGTTGGTGGTTTGAACAGTGACCAAAATCAGGTAGACCTCCAAAATATAAATAAGAAATTGGAAAAGTTAACATGTCTACTGGACGCCGCACAAACCATCCACATGTCGGCATTCCCCCAATGCTTTCTTCACTGTGACGTTGAGCCACGGTGTCCAGGCGCGAGTTTGGTTTAGCTTGAAAGGGAGGCATGGTCTGTGAAAAAAAAAAAAAAAAAAAGGCATTCTTAGGCAAGAAAAAAACTCTCCACGTGTCGCAAACCACATTCTCTCAATCAGCAATTTATAAAAGTTGCTAAGTATGACCTAAATAAAGGAATGTGCACAGACTACTTTGTGGACTTCAAGTTACAAAAGGTTCCAAAATTAATGTAGAAAAATCACCATAAATAAAAAATGATTTCTTCCTTTTAGAATCTAATCAGGATCTTTGAAAGATTTTGATCCATTTTTAGCGTAAAGGTGTTTTGCTCATAGGTCATAGGCTGAGTAACAGCCTGCTGGCGTGAACACAAAAGTGTTAAAATCTAAATGAATAAATAAATGCAGATCTTTTCTTGAGCTGTTGTTGAATTATTTTTATCATGTTATGGAAACCAAAGGCGTCTGCTACTATCTATTAATGAAAAAATGGGCCCATGCGGGTTTTAAAATGCACGAAAAAATGTATATTCACCTACTGGACCATCACTCCTTACTGCTCCTGGCTTCTCCCGCTGATCTATTGAATCCCTGCAGTCATGTTCCGTCTGAGAACCAGGGTGGATAAAAAACAATGTTTTTAAAAAAAAAAAAAAAAAAAAAAATCGGATTTTTTTTATTTAAATCGGATTTTTTTGAATAAACTGCTTTTTGAGGAAAATATTTTACCATCCAAAGGTTCTTCCATCATGAGATAAAGCTGAGTTGTTTAACTCAGTAGAATAAAGGCTGTATATGTGTAACATTCACAATGCCATGCTCTTCCAGAAGTTTCTGTAGGATTAGTGGGCAGTTTCTCTCCTATATTATCACAGACGCTCGCTTTACTTACGCAGTTCTCAAAACTGAATTTGACTCCGCAGAGGTCCCAGCCTCTTCTTCACGGCAAAAATGTTACAACATGAACAGAGTTGAGAAAAAGACCTTAATCCTATTGTTCTACAAACCTATGAATACAGAATCAACCCCTTCAGTGCCAAGTCCAAGAAGTTAGTAGTAAATAGTAAAAGAAAAGTACCGCACACTCAAAGTTGATATGATGCAAAAAGGTAAATGCCAGATTTATTAACACAAAAAAATGTCAACAATTGCCACTGTGTAGGTTTGTAGTGAGGAAACCCAACGTTTCGACCCTCCCGGGTCTTATTCATGGGGTTACTTCACTCTTTTGTTACACATACATAGGGGTGGCAGTGTTGGTAGGCAAGACAAAGGTCCTTTACAGTATAACCTTGTAAGTCCAATAGTAGCTTCTATAAAACAGGCCAGGGGGTCCTGTATGGGGTAAGCTGCAGCAAAGTGAGGGGTCCTTAAAGTGGATCTGTTAGCAGCTCCTCTGGCATGCGTAGAAGGGTCCTGTACAGGGTGAATAGTAGCCTGTAGGGCTGTCCTGTTCTGTACAGCGTCCTGGGATCAGCGGCGCATCCCGCGCCCAGCTGTATGGTCCTGGAGAGTGGGTGACCCACTCTCCAGGACCATACAGCTGGGCGCGGGATGCGCCGCTGATCCCAGGACGCTGTACAGAACAGGACAGCCCTACAGGCTACTATTCACCCTGTACAGGACCCTTCTACGCATGCCAGAGGAGCTGCTAACAGATCCACTTTAAGGACCCCTCACTTTGCTGCAGCTTACCCCATACAGGACCCCCTGGCCTGTTTTATAGAAGCTACTATTGGACTTACAAGGTTATACTGTAAAGGACCTTTGTCTTGCCTACCAACACTGCCACCCCTATGTATGTGTAACAAAAGAGTGAAGTAACCCCATGAATAAGACCCGGGAGGGTCGAAACGTTGGGTTTCCTCACTACAAACCTACACAGTGGCAATTGTTGACATTTTTTTGTGTTAATAAATCTGGCATTTACCTTTTTGCATCATATCAACTTTGAGTGTGCGGTACTTTTCTTTTACTATTGACTTGACCACACGGTCCGATTTACCAGCACCTCCACAACTCTTGACCAGAGTGCACACCATTACCCGCTCTAAAGTCCAAGAAGTTAGACAATATGTTTCTGATTGTTTGGAGTGGAATAGATCTGCACAACACAAGAAGAATGTGAATCGAAGTGTGAGGAGGAGGAAGGGCAAGCAGACAAGAAAATGAAAGTGAAACTTTGAGCACAATACTGCAGCATAGCCACAGACAGACAAGTCTGGATCTGTTTGTGTGTACGATCTGAGGTTTATTACATTCTTCCCTTATAATGGCAGCAGGCCGTAAAAGAGACCCAGTTTGGGAATATTTTAATGAAGCTCCTTCGCCTATCGGTAAGGCAGGCATGCGTGTAAAATGCAAACGATGCAACAAAGAGATGCAAGGCCTGGTGGCGCGAATGAGGCAACATCATGAGAAGTGCGGTGATGAAGATGACCAAAGAAACACTTCTGAACAGGCAGGATCTTCAGGTTGGTAAACATTTTTATTGAATCCTATTTCTAAAGACTGAACTGTCATGTGTGAGAAAAATTATATTTCTTATTATTACTGCATGTTATTGTCATTTGGTACAGTTATGAAGAAAAACAAATATTCCTTTTGGGGCAGGGGTAGTGATGTGTTGTGTACAATAAGCAGAAATTGTATAAACAATAAAATAACAGCATTGACTTTTTTTGTTTAGGGGAATTCATGGATTCTGGAAACTATCCACCTCCAAGATCACCATCATCCTGTTCTACAGTTTCAGAGTTACCCATCCAGGATAGTGCTTCATTAGCAGCAGCATCATCATCAGACACCCACAGCCACATATCACCATCACCCAAAAGGAAGAAAAAACCTTTACCTCCTGGAACCACCATAGATAGGTTTGTGATAAGAACTAGCAGATTAGAAAAAGAGTTGATTGATGAAAAAATTGCCCAGTTTATTTATGCAACGAACTCTTCTTTCCGTCTGACTGAGAACCCACATTTCATTAATATGGTTCAGTCACTGAGACCAGGATACAGTCCACCCAGCAGAGCTGATGTTGCAGGGAAACTGCTGGATCAAGTGTATGACAGAGAAATGGAGCAATGTGCAACAGCTCTGGAGGGTAAAATTGTTAACCTAAGTATTGATGGGTGGAGTAATGTCCACAATTATCCTATTGTATGTGCTTGTATAACAACAGAAGAAGGTAAAGTCTTCCTTGCACAAACAACTGATACGTCAGGAAATGCACACACAGCAGAATACTTACAAGAAGTGGCAGTAAAAGCTATAACGACATGTGAACAAAAATTCAAATGTCTAGTACGCAGTTTGGTCACTGACAATGCTGCAAACGTATCCAAGATGAGAAGAGATTTAGAAGAGCAGGGAGGGAATACAAAGCTGCTAATAACACATGGTTGCAGTGCTCATTTGCTGCACCTCTTAGCCAAAGACTTAAGTGTTCCAGAAATAAAGGCTAATGTTGTTGAAATTGCTAAATACTTCCGTAATAATCATTTTGCTGCAGCAGCTCTGAAAAGGATGGGTGGAACCAAGCTAACGCTCCCACAAGATGTTAGATGGAACTCTGTGGTGGACTGTTTTGAGCAGTATATCAAAAACTGGCCTATTCTGATGACACTTTGTGAAGAAAATCGAGATAAAATAGATGGCACTGTCGCGGCCAAAATCCTCAACATTGGGCTTAAGAGAAATGTTGAACATATGCTGAGCTTCCTGAAACCCATCTCTCAAGCTTTAAACAAAATACAGAAAAATAGCTGTTTTATTGCGGATGCTGTTGAAATTTGGAAGGAACTGAGTGAACACTTAAAAACAGAACTACACATGGACAGAATTAAATTACAAGCAGTAAACAAACGAATGGGACAAGCACTGACTCCAGCTCATTTTTTGGCAAATATTGTCAATATCCAATATCGGGGTCAAAACCTAAGTGCTGAGGAAGAGGAGTTGGCTATGACATGGGTATCCAGCAATCATCCATCTTTAATGCCAACTATAATAAACTTCAGAGCTAAGGGGGAACCATTCAAGAAATATATGTTTGCTGAAGATATTTTAAGGAAGGTCACACCAGTAAACTGGTGGAAGTCACTTAAGCGCTTGGATTTAGAGACTGTTCAAGTAATGATTTCACTTTTAACAGCAGTAGCTTCTTCTGCAGGCGGTGAAAGAATATTCTCTTCCTTTGGACTCATTCATTCTAAATTGAGAAATCGGTTGGGACCCAATAAAGCAGGAAAGCTTGTTTTTCTTTTCCAGATTATGAATAGGAACAAAGAAGAAGATGACAAGTGAGCTACAGAGGACAGCAGGGACAGTAGTATTTACGTTTTTCATGTGTCGGCTGGGCTGACAGTCTGTTTCTTAAAATATATATATATATATATATATATATATATATATATATATATATATATATATATATATATATATATATATATATATATATATTTTGTTTAGCCAAATTAGTTAACAAACATGGATGTTTGTTTAAGCAAATAACTTTTGCTGTAATGTTGTTATTGTTTCAGTTGAATAAATCTATTTTAATTGTTATTAAGGTCAGGATTATTTTTCTCCTTCCTAAGTACAACAGAACAGTGGTGTCCAAATATGAATGATTAACCCATTATACTGGGGAGAAAAAAGTAATATAAAAAGTGATTCTAAAAATCTTCATCTACTTGCATGTTAAAGTAGCAAGAACTAGTTTAGGTAGAAACTTTGATTTAAATCACTGATTTAAATCAAGCCTTACTGACTAGTGATTTAAATCAAATCCACCCTGCTGAGAACTGTCTATTTATTAAAACTTGGATGGAGGTGACCTCTGCAGCCAATCACTTGACACTTTCCTCCAGAAGAGAATGCTAGGAGAGCAGAGGAGCAGTGAAGGTTCTGTACGTGAGAATGGCCACTACGTTTTAAAGAGAACCTGTCAAAAGTGGCCAGTCTTCTTTTTCTTTTTTTTTTTTTTATTCTTGCTGCTTCCCTGAGGCTTTAACTTTTATTTTATTTTTTTTTTAATATGGACCTTTTTTATTTTGTACGCTCTATATTCTTTTTTTTTTTTTTAATGTCTGTACCAAGGGGCCACTGCTCACAAAGTAAAGGGGTTGATCCATGCAGGATCCCTGCAGGACGCAGGCGCGAGATTCTGGGGCCGTAACTGACGCTGATGGAGGTGGTAAGTATTACAATGAGGGCAGGGATTTCTTTCAGGCACCACACCCCCCCAGAACCTGGAAGAAATCATTCACATAAAGGAACATAACATTTTTCAGCAACAAGACCACTAATATGAGGCCTACAGGTAGGACTAGTGGAACATTCCTATTACCTGTATGCCCATATTGATTCCATTCTGACGTTCAGCGTAATAGTACGCCCATGTCAGAATCCCTCCCTTTGATGTTGGCTCCGGCGCCGAGCCAACATCTTTCCCGACACATGTCTACTGTTTTCCAGTGCATGATATGTTAAAACCAATGGTGTCGTTCAAAAGTACAACTCGTCCCTTAAAAAAAACAAGCCCTCTCATGGCCATTTTGACCGAAAAATAGAAAAGTTATGGCCCTGGGAAGTAGAGGAGCAAAAAAACCTCCGTCGTTAAGGAGTTAATAGGTCATATATGTCTCAGGGGGTGACATTCACTTTAAAAAAAAAAAAATAAAATAAAATACTATGCCCCAATCTAAGGCTGGGTGTACACGACAACATGCGGAGTGACGCCAGCCTTATGTCTTTTTCCTCCTCCTTTCTTCATTCATTTAGCAGTTGTTTTTTTTTTTTACATTTTTGGAGAATTTTGCGCTGAACGGCCAAACCATCTGGCATGGTGTTTTATACACGGCAACTGGAAAATTACAGTGTGAGGCTGATAAATTCTGCATCTGTTGTTTCCCATCTATGAGCCGCGCAAAACAGTCATTTTATAATAAAATTGCTTATGTAGCGGCGAGAATTCTCCAGCGCCCTTGTGAAGCGATCAGAATTTTAAGTAGTTTCTAAAACCATGTGCACAGATGTAGGTGACCCCGGCGTTATAATTGTTATATCGAGAGAGCGCTCTGGACGGCAGCTAAAATGGTCACAAATATGAGCAAACAATAGAATGTGATAAAATAAATAAAAAGATGATAAAAACAATCCTTGTTCAATCCCACATAAACCGATGTCGTTCAACACCAATGGAGCCTCAGCTCTGTAATGGGCAAGGAATTATGTGAGTATTGGTTATTTTATTTATTTGATCACATTTTATGAGATTTTAAAAAATATGACAATGTCCTTTTAAAAATGCTTAATAATAATTAAAAAATAAACAAAACAATTGCTTGCGATTGACTCCTGGGTATGTCTCTACTGATTTTTTTTTTTTTTTTTTTTTTTTTTTTTTTAAAGCAATTTGTCAGTAGTTTTTGCAGTGGACAAGTTCCAAAAATTCTGTGTGCACGTACCCTAAAGAAGCCCTGCTGGAAAGACCTAGATAAGGCTGCCTGCCTGCAGCTGCCACTAGAGGGAGCATGGAGTTTTCAGATATTCCTGGCATAGTCTATGGATATGTGAAGAATGTTGGCAGGAAGCAAAATAGCCTCATCATAATGAATAATGAATGCTATCTTTATTTGCATAATAATATTCTTCCCAGATATACTGTACAGAATAAGAGGTCTTTTAACTTCCATATTACTATATTATATGAGTCCTTTTTCACATTGCACCATAGTAAGGTAATGGGAGACTACAGTTTGAGTAACCAGAAAAAAATTCCAATTTTTTATGTTAAATGTGTTTTTTCTAAATGTTATCAATATATAAAATAAATACATAAATCTTGAAATTTTCACACAGGCTACTAGGCCTTGTATTAACCTCCAACCTCCTATGAGGCACATGGAAATTAGCAGCAGTAGATTCTCAGTCATTTGTAATCCTGACTCTGATGATAATGAGACTGCTGAAAATCTGTGCAGAACAGGAAGAATTAATCTACTTAAAGTGCCTGTGATTTGGGAAATTAAAAAAAAAAATACAGTGTAGTTTTAAAAACCTGTTTTGGGGTATGTGCACAAGATGTCTTTTAAACTTTGGCAAACCCGCCGAGTTTTTCAAGTAGATGGCGCATCTGGAAATCGCCAGCTGCATTTTTATTCTGAATCCTTTTTTTTTCCCCAAGTATTTGCGGTGAACTTTTGTGCCAGCGTCACCATCATTATTTATTTATTTATTTATTTTATACTTGGTCATGGCCGAAAGTGTTGGCACTAGTGTTGAGCATTCCGATACCGCAAGTATCGGGTATCGGCCGATACTTGCGGGTATCGGAATTCCGATACCGAGATCCGATACTTTTGTGGTATCGGGTATCGGTATCGAAACAACATTAATGTGTAAAATAAAGAATTAAAATAAAAAATAGGGATATACTCACCTCTCCGACGCAGCCTGCACCTTACCGAGGGAACCGGCAGCCTTCTTTGCTTAAAATGCGCGTGTTTACTGCCTTCCGTGACATCACGGCTTGTGATTGGTCGCGTGCCGCCCATGTGGCCGCGACGCGACCAATCACAGCAAGCCGTGACGTAATTTTCAGGTCCTGAATGCCTAATTCTGCATTCAGGACCTGAAAATTACGTCACGGCTTGCTGTGATTGGTCGCGTCGCGGTCACATGGGCGGCACGCAGCCAATCACAAGCCGTGACGTAATTTTAAAATGCGCGCGTTTCCTGCCTCCCGTGACGTCACGGCTTGTGATTGGTCGCGTCGCCCATGTGACCGCGACGCGACCAATCACAAGCCGTAACGTAATTTTAAAATGCTGAATGCCTAGAATTAGGCATTCAGGACCTGAAAATTACGTCACGGCTTGCTGTGATTGGTCGCGTCGCGGCCACATGGGCGGCACGCGACCAATCACAAGCCGTGACGTCACGGAAGGCAGTAAACGCGCGCATTTTAAGCAAAGAACGCTGCCGGTTCCCTCGGTGAGGTCCAGGCTGCGTCGGAGAGGTGAGTATAGCAATATTTTTTATTTTAATTCTTTATTTTACACATTAATATGGATCCCAGGGCCTGAAGGAGAGTTTCCTCTCCTTCAGACCCTGGGAACCATCAGGGATACCGTCCGATACTTGAGTCCCATTGACTTGTATTGGTATCGGGTATCGGATTAGATCCGATACTTTGCCGGTATCGGCCGATACTTTCCGATACCGATACTTTCAAGTATCGGACGGTATCGCTCAACACTAGTTGGCACCCTTTATAATTGTTCCAGAAAAAGTATTTCTCACAGAAAATAATGTACGTGAGTACCGTAAGCCAAAATCCTTCTGGGAAAGTATCTTGTGGACAGATGAGACCAAGATGAAGCTTTTTGGTAAAGCTCATCATTCTACTGTTTACTCCAAATGGAATGAAGCCTACAAAGAAAAGAACACCGTACCTACAGTCAAATATGGTGGAGGTTCAAAGATGTTTTGGGGTTATTTTGCTGCCTCTGGCTCTGAGTGTCTTGACTGTGTGTGCAAGGTATCATTAAATTTGAAGACTACCAAAGAATTTTGGGTTGCAGTGTAGTGCCCAGTGTCACAAAGCTGGGTTGTCATCCTAGGTCATGGGTCTTCCAGCAGGACAATGACCCCAAACATACTTCAAAATGCATGGATTGATGGAAACAGAGGTTTGAAGTGGCCGGCAATGAGTCCGGATCTAAATCCCATTGAACACTTGTAGAGAGATCTTAAAATTACTGTTGGGAGAAGGCGCCTTCAAATATGTGAAGCGACTAATAAGTTAATAGAGCTGTCAGTAAATTTAACTCACCGGAGCTGTCTTAGCAGGAGTTAAACAAGCAGTAGCTATGGTGTCATTGTCCCAGCACCCCTGAGGATGCCACAATGTAGTGAAACCTAGGGAGATGGGGTGGTTTGTAAGGGTTAATTTAGATACTCACTCAGAGAAACATGAACTAAATTGTGAGGTCACACTTCAGGCATCTCACTCACATATTTGCAGAAACTGCATACTTAACGGAAATCTGTCATTTGGTTTTTGCTATGTAATCTGATAGCATGATGTGGGGCAGAGATCCTGATTCCAGTGATGTATCACTTACTAGACTGGTTCAGTTTTGATACAATCCCTATTTTTTTCTGCTGTAGATGTAGCAGTGCTCAGAATGCTGAGCTGTGTATAACCCCACCCACACCCCCAATTGGCTGTTTCCTGTGTGCACTGTACATTGTCAATGGTGGGGGCGGGTTACAAAGATTAGCCTAAAAGCCTGGCATGTGACACCTAGTCCAGTAGTTATCATCTTCATCTGATAAAACGACAATAAACATCCCAAGTACATGACACATCCCTGGAATCAGGCTCTCTTGCCTTATATTATGCTGCTCTTAGAATAAATACCAAACACTTGTGGTCAGATTTCCTTCAAAGGAAAGCTGTCTGGTCACCCAAGCCTTCCAAACCATCACCATAAGATTAAATTATCTTATTATTGCATTACAACAAAGTCCTCGATGTCCTACACCAACACTTCTAAAAGTGCAACTCCTCTGCCACTATTTAGACTGGACCAGTCTGACTGGATGTCACTTTCCATAGACTAATCTGGCTTCAGTTCCTGTGACCATGGCGTCCCTGGTGTGATTGATGCTTTTCCCTACAGTACACGTTATTCCAGCTCTGCTGCCTATCTTTTGCATGTGCGTGTCGTTTGCCATAAGCATCCTGGCAGTCACACCAGCAGCACACTCTCCGCTGGCTTCAGGAGCTTAGGGCAGATGAAAAGTTAATAACTAAAAATTTTAATTTTGGAAAACAAATAACAATTTGGTAAAAGTAGCAACTGAAATTGATCATAAAAATTCAGTTTCTCACGCAGATCAGTGTGTATGTGTGATCGCAGACGAACAAAACCCCCATCCCCACTCCTCCATTCATCCAACTGAGCATTTCTTCTTACTGGGCCACCTCTATTTCAAGTAGTACATGCAACATTGGTCCCTTTTTTTTTTTTTTTAACTTGATTCTAAGTACCAGAAGTGGGATCCGCATCTATCGGACATCATAGCATAACCTGTGGACATGCTGCCATAAAAGCCAGAGATGGGCATCCGCCTTTAACATTTCCCTGGTGGTCCAGGGTGTATTTTTTTTTTCACATAAACCTGTTTGTAATAAACCGTCTTTACTGACTTTGACGAGGATCTTGTGACGTCGGTGACCGCCCCTCGTTATCCGCGTCCTCGCTCTGCAGTCATCTCCGGAGGATGAGTATAAATTGTGTTCTGTAATAAATCATGTGGCATTGTAACTCCTGCCAACCAGAGGGGGTCGGGGGCCCTGACTTGGCACCGGTTTAGGGACAGACCTCGTATTGAGAATGAAGGAGAACTGATTTACAGACCGTCATTTGCAGAACTGAGTACATCCCCCAGCGTTCTCCCGTCACAATGGCCGGTCGCCATGACGACTGCCTGTTACTTTGGACACTGTTCCATGACTCCTACAAATTTTAGAAGTCGGAATGTCTGATTTCTTTCTGCTCTATAGGGGTTAAAGTGTGGCTCCATATAACATGCAAAATGTGAAATCACTACTGAGTTTATACCGATCTCGTTACATCGGCTCTTAGGACTCGTTCAGGCGTCCGATTTTTCACGTTTGAGTTCTACCTATGTTCTTCAAGGATAGAATTTGTATCTAGTTTATTCTATGGGGCACATACCTTCTACATCTGATTTTTTTTTTTCTTTTTTGTGGACCAAGCATTTTCTTCGCCAATTCAAGTCTACGGGTCCATAAATACAATTGGACTGCACTCTGATACCATCCATGTGCTGTCCATTTTCATGGATGGTAAAAGATGGGGAAACTTTTTGTTTCAAATCCAAAAGAAATTAATACCGATCCATGCACCCAAAACCCAACTGGCGGCATACATGTCTGGTGGCTGGAAAGGGTTAAAACATTGACCTGTACTTCAAGACCACAACAAATTTTTTAGCTACTTTTTTTTTTAATAATAATTTTATTATTATGTATTTTTATTTATTTTTTTAAAGAGGTTGTCCACCACTGGTGAAAGGGTTAAAATCCACAAAGAATCCTAAAAAATGAATAGAAAATTAAGAAAACCTGTAGAAAATAATAATTTTAAATTAAAGGGAATCTGTCACCCCCAAAATCCAACGGTGAGCTAAGCCCAGCTGCAGGGACTCGTACATATTTTTCGAGCACGCCAAAGTCGCTCGGTTAGCACCAGAGCATGCTGAGATAACACCTTATCCGAGCATGTTCGATCACTGATGGGCAGCATTTTATCGACCAAGAGGAGCTGAGCAGATTAATATCTAGGTTTGTGGGAAAACATTCAGGTTAATGTGTGTTTCATTTATTAAAATCCCTTCTTCTCAAAGCTTAGGAGTCCAGTGGGTGGTCATTATCCGGATTGACCGCTACTTCTTTATATGTACCTGTAGGGAAGGGGGTGCCAGTCAATTATTAGATCTTCCTAAAATGTGTAGGGATTTTAATAAATAAAATACAACTTAGGCCGAGTTCATACAGATGTAAGACAAAAAAAAAACCTGTCGGTCAAGTTCGCACATTGTGGACATAATTGGCTTTATGTGCGGCTCGGTGAGCAAGTTTCATCAGTGTGCGGATCCAGTTTTCTTGCATTTTTGTTCAGTGCCTGTTTTCGCCATCCATTTGTCATCTGTTTGACTTATACTAAAAAAAAAACTATTCCACGCTGCTAGCAATCAGTGAAACTCATACGGCACATGGGTGCAACATGGACGGCATCTGCATGCTGTGCTTGTTTTTTATTTTTTTATAGAAAAAAAGGAAGAAAGAAAGGACAATAGAATAACGTGTTTTAACTTGCTGCCTCTAAATCGCACCTTATTTGTGAGCTGACTCGTTTGCTTTAGTTGTACAATTTCAATTCCCCAAAAGTTGGTACAGTAAAATGTAAAGAAACCAAGAATACAATAATTGAGAAATCTTATAGACCTATTTTATTCACACCTGAACATAGAACACAGATCATAAGGTGAACGTTGGGCATTTTTCCACTTCAGTTGAAAAAATCAACTTGTTTAGTAATTGATGGCAGCAAAACATCTAAAAAAGGGGAAAAAAAAATTTGGGACAAGGTTGTCAAAAGGCTGTTAAAGTGGTACTAAGGGAAAACAGCCGGAGGGTCAATTTTAAAATGTCAACAGAAATGTGTATAAAAAAGAGCATGTTATAGAGGCAGAGTCTCTCTAAAGAAAAGATGGTCGTAAGTTCATCAATTAATGAACTGCATGTAAAAGTTGTGGAACAATTAAAAAAAAAAAAAATGTTTTAATAAATATTAATTTGCAAAGACTTTTAATATCCCACCATCTACAGTGCATAATATCATGAAATACTAAATCTCATTCTTCCCACATTAATAAGACTCTTCTTCACTGCCTCCTGAACTCACCATTCACTTTTTAGGGAAAAACGGTCCAATTCATCTTGATCAGATTGGTATCAGGTCCGACCTCCTGTTATTGCCCATTGAGAGCCGAGGTAGGAGGAGCAGTGAGGAAACAGACTGAGTGAAGCACAAAAAGGTTGTGCTGAGCTTTCTAGCAAGTCTTTTACCTCACCCCAGAGATGGAGTCACATCTACACTGATTAATACTTCTGTATATTGTCCTCCATTCTGCTGCTGCTTATCTGTGTGCAAACTAAGGAATAAAGAGTGGGAATCCCTCTCTGTGCGCTGTGTATGGGAGACTGTATAGTCTCTCCCACTAGCTCTGAGACAATTGCAAATTAAAAGTTATGAACAAGATTAGTCGACCAAACTGGGAACAGATTCTGAATGGGGAATCATTACATTATACATTAAGTCAATTCTTCTTCTGGATTAATGTAACACTTCTTGTTCTTATCCTTTCAGATGGATGAAATTAAAAGCAAGGAACGGGTAATCCTGGCACAGGAGAAAGAGCTGGGGGTACAGGCCGGTCACACACAGAAATTGCTTCTGCAGAAAGAAGCTCTGGATGAGCAGTTGGTGCAGGCGAAGGAAGCGGAGAGGTACCACAGCAGTCCCAAGAAAGAGCTTCCCACCGGCGTTGCAGACATCTCAGAACTCATGGCGCACACTGTAAAAGTAAAGGAGGCAAGTAAAAGACAGTTACCTCTACGATAGGTCCGAACTGTAGATCAGTGGAGAATAAATAAGATATTGTGAGGCTCACAAGGCATTCTTCGGCAAATTTCACCCAACAGGATATTCTTTTGCCCCATTTCCAGGATCAACATATCGATGACCGAGACCTGAGGAGGTTCCAGTTAAAGATTGCCGAGCTGTATGCGGTCATCAGGAAATTGGAAGATAGAAATACCCTGCTGTCTGATGAACGGAACGAGCTGGTATGTGACTGGACCTCACTGTTTTATGAGAAAATCGTAAAAAATGCTTTAAAAAGGTTGAAAGGTTAAAAGCCTATGATTTTTTGATTCGTTTTTTTACTCTGCGTATTTTCTAAAAAAATGCAAATAGCCTATTTTACTTAAAGGGATCCTGTCAGCAGGATTGTGCACAGTAACCTACAGACAGTGTCAGGTCGGCGCCGTTATACTGATTACAATGATACCTGGGTGATGAAATCCGTCTTGTGGTTGTTGTTTAATCTTTATTTGTAGTTTTCAGTTAATGAGATTCTCGTGCTCTGGGGCGGCCTGTGGGTGATATGTGGGTGATATGTGGGCAGGGATGTGGGTGATATGTGGGCGGGGCTGTGGGTGATATGTTGGCGGGGCTGTGAGTGATATGTGGGCGGGGCTGTGGGTGATGTGGCCGGGGCTGTGGGTGATATGTGGGCGGGGCTGTGGGTGATATGTGGGCGGGGCTGTGAGTGATATGTGGGCGGGGCTGTGGGTGGGACTGTGGGTGATATGTGGGTGGGGCTTTATGTGGTGCTCTGCCTACATATGCATCTGTATGGCTTATGACAGGTCAGTGACCTGCTCCTTATTTAACATACTGATTTATCTTATTGTTTTGAAAAAGAAAAGAAAAATTATATTCATCATGCAGGCGCCGGAGGTGAACCGATAAATGCTACTACGCAAATGCCGATGGCGCCATCTTAGTGGAGACAATTTTTTTTTTTTCCTGTATCAAAATAGCACCGGTGATGGCACCTGTGCAGTAGCATCCAACGTGTTCAAAATTTTGCTACCGCGCAGGTGCGGCCAGCGCAGTTATGAGGAAGAATTTTTTTTTTTTCTTAGCAAATTCATATCACTAAATAAAATGAATATATGGTTATTATAGATCCAATCATGCTGCAGCGCAGGCGCCTGTATGATGAATGCCTTATTGTTAAAAAAATATCTATCTATAATTAGTTAGTATGTAATCTAGGGGGCAGGTGAGTGAGGGATCAGTTAAGGTACCGTCACACTAGGCGATATCGCCAGCAATCCGTGACGTTGCAGCGACCTGGATGGCGATATCGCTGTATTTGACACGCAGCAGCGATCTGGATCCCGCTGTGAAATTGCTGGTCGCTGCTAGAAGGTCTGCACATTATTTGGTCGCTAGGTCGCCGTGTATCGCCGTGTTTGACAGCAAAAGCGACGATACCAGCGATATTTTACACTGGTAACCAGGGTAAACATCGGGTTACTAAGCGCAGGGCCGCGCTTAGTAACCCGATGTTTACCCTGGTTACCAGCGTAAAAGTTAAAAAAACAAACAGTACATACTCACCTGCGCGTCTCCCAGTGTCTGCTTCCTGCTCTGACTGAGATCCGGCCCTAAAGTGAAAGTGAAAGCGGTGCGGTGACGTCACCGCTGTGCTGTTAGGGCCGGAGCTCAGTCAGCGTCAGGATGCAGAGGCTGGGGGACGCGCAGGTGAGCATGTACTGTTTGTTTTTTTAACTTTTACGCTGGTAACCAGGGTAAACATCGGGTTACTAAGCGCGGCCCTGCGCTTAGCAACCCGATGTTTACCCTGGTTACCCGGGGACCTCGGCATCGCTGGTCGCTGGAGAGCGGTCTGTGTGACAGCTCTCCAGCGACCACACAGCGACGCAGCAGCGATCGGCATTGCTGTCGCTATCGCTGCAGCGTCGCTTAGTGTGACGGTACCTTTACCTGTCAGAAGCCATGTAGATGAATACCTAATCAGAGAACACATGAAGACGCCCACAGGCCGCCCCGGAGCACGAGCATATCATTAACTGAAAACTGAAAATAAAGATTAAACAACAACCACAAGTCGAAATTCATCAACCAGGTATCATTATAATCAGTATAACGGCGCCTACCTGACGCTGTCTGTAGGTTACTGAGCACAATCCTGCTGACAGGTTCCCTTTAATGGGTGCTGGAAATCTGCAACATGAAAACTTGCTCATCTTGGGAACATAGCCTTACTGATATATTTAATTGCTGCTGATTGATTTTCTACTGCCATGTTAGGATTTACTTACTTATGGGATCACACTGACTTTATAGGGTTTTTTTTATTTTGGCAATAAAAAAAAAAAAAAAAAAAAAAAGCTAATTGAAAAAGTCTAGTGATTTCAGTATAGTATCACCCTCAAATCAATCCCTAATAATATCTTCAGTATAAGGGTTCATTTTTGGGCTAGCACTGTAAAGGAGTGCTTAAGCCGGTGACATTGTTTGTCACGTGAGCGCTGCGGCCTGTCAGTGAAGGCGTTCCCAGTTCCATCTAGAGGAAGTGTGACAGCTGCAGCCCATCAGCAAGCGATGATGGGCCGCAGCATTCACATGACAATGTCACATGATTTTTAAATCTGCAGTACCTCAATGCTGCACATTTTCATGTATTTTACTCCTTGCAGTATCTTAGGTTAAATTTAAGACCAACTCTATTTAGATCTGTATGTAATAAACACAGATTTTAATTCTGCCTGCAATGGACCTGTGGTAAAATCTGCCGTAGAAAACTTGTTTGTGTGCTCATGCCCTAATCTTACTATCCTTATACCGGTGTCATTATCACCTGACTCAGGCAGATTTGTATCCTTGAATGTTCCTAATACATGACTGCAAGCGGAGATCGTAGAAGACAGAGAAATCACCTTTTGCATTAAATGTATGAAAATGTGAATATGAAAGTTTATGAAACAAGCAAGTCCACTGGTCGTACAGCGACGGCATCACATGATTCACAAGACCACTGCAGCCAATCAATGGTCTGAGCGGTCGCATGTCATACTCCACTTATTTCCTCTCATGCGCTTTCCTCCTCATCTCTTGCCCGTTTTCTCTTCTTTGTCTACTTTCCATAAGACTTTAGATGCTTTCCCCTCCCCAGTGCAGATCTGTGTTACAACCCCCTCCTAGCTGTTATCTCTAACACTGAAAGAAGAGGGGTCCTGAGAGCTGTCAGAAATGAGCAGGAGCTCGGATTTATTTTTTTCATAATTTTTACAGATCACTCCGCTAGATAAAGGATGGATGCAACAAAGTGACGAAAAATTTAGAAAAATACGTTACGGGAACCTGTCATTGAATTCTTGCTGCCCGAGCCGCAGCTGGCATAGATCATACACTGGTTATTATTGCAGTCGTGTATGTGTGAAAAGTCGGCCGGTAACCAGGCAAGTTTCCGGTGGCTCTTTCCCACCATGATCCCTTTGACACCTATGGAGAGACCAGTCAATCATGTGTAGAGGAGCAGGAAGAAACCGCCAGGGGCGCCATGCTCTGACTAGTCAGCCGAAACGCTAAGGCCCCAACCAATTTTTAAAACGTATACAACTACAAAAAGGCGTCCGCTGTCTGATTTTTGCCGCCTGAGGCTCGGGTAACATGAATCAGATGAAAGATTCACTTTAACTATAAATTGAGAAAAACCTCTCATCTAGTGATAATAAATGCGTGACAAAAAGGCCATTGATTAGCTGCAGTGGTCTCGTTAACGATGTCATGCCATCACCGTAGGACCAGTGGACTTGTTTTTTTTCATAATCTTTCATATATTAAATGCTAACATACAGTATGTACTGCAAGGTGATTCTTACAATGTCCACAACTAAACTTGGGCAAGGCTCTTAAATTGCAGATATGATCTAAAAATGACAAAAAATTTTAAAAAATTACGCTTGAGATTTGCTGAGGCGAAAACAACAATAATGTTGGAGTGCTTCATGAAAAAATCAGCTTGGTCCTTTATGGGTTCATAGTCTCTAAAAGTGCCCTGAACCTAAAATGTTCTGAAATCTAATTTATCCCATATATTATTTGTTCATGTTGTGCTTTTGTTTTTAACTATTGGATTTTTTTTCTTCCCTTTTTTGGTTATAGCTGAAACGCGTCCGTGAGACGGAAGCACAGCTTAAGCCTTTGGTTGAAAAGAATAGAAGGATGTCCAAAAAGCACGAGGACACTTTACAGACGATACAGAGGATGGAAGAAAAAATCAAGGCCTTATCGAGGGATAATGCAGAAATGGTAAAAAAAGGAAAACCACCGACCATCAGTAGGAGGAATATCGTCGTATATTCAGAGTATAGTAAAATTCTGATAGTCCAGCGTCCTCTGGGTCAATAGAAATATCAGTATCTTACAAACATACATTTACGTAAACACGCGAGTCAGATAATGTCCTGTAAAGGGTTGGGTTGGATTTACACACATCACTTTTTTTGACCGCATAGGCCATTGGTCTACGCAGATGGTCCACACAGTCGGAGTCGTAAAACTGGCCTTATTAACCTCTTGTAAAGTGAGAGCCTTTTGCTGGTGTATGTTACTGTTTTATGATGGTGCGGATCCAGCCTATACTCAGGATGAGCGGACCAATGCTAATTGTTAGCAGGTCATCCATTTTTGAGTTCTGATAAATCGGCTCTATGGTCCCTGCATTCTCTGGATTGGCAGGAGTAGAGATTGCACCTAACCTATCAAAAAAATATGGCACATACTTTTTATATGCTTACATTTTATGAGATGGGAATAACCTTGAAGACCTAAAATGTATTCTAGAAATTATACATATAGCTCTGTCTCTTAAGAAAAGTTTATACGGCCTTATTGAGCTTTTATTATGGCCCCAATTTTTTAATCCTCCATGGACCAAAATTAGATTAGAACCTCTCTGGCTGTGGAATTCTATTAGTTTCCTCTTTTTATGTGCAGTGTAGATGGGGTCGATGGATTACTTCCATGAGTAAGATGTTGCTGGGAGTGTACGCTGAGAGAGGGGAGAGAGCTGCTACATCTAGTTAATTGGCTCTTTATTTTTCTCTTTTAGAAATGCTGATTTATTTCCATCATTAGATAAATTTAAAGGGAGCATTTCTTTTCACAATATAAACAAAAGCTATCACCTTTGAATTACTCTTGTACCGCATTATATAAGCCACTCTCTAAAAAAGTCTTCTGGGCCATGTTCTAGTCAGCACGGTCCGGTCTGATGGGCATTATTTCTGTGCCTACTCTATCTCCTCACTTGATTAATGTAGATAACACATCCTACATCATCCACCGAATGCTGCAAATCTTGTGTCTGAAGAGTAGCGCAATGTGCCGACGCCGACTTAATTTCCCGATAGTCGGTGACGGCGGATTACTGGACTTGGCGCTGGCCTTAATAGGACACCGCAAAATGCGCCTGCATAGGCCTGAAGTTTATCTGCGAAGGGCGAAATTTACAGGGATCAGTGGATGACATAGGGCACGACATCCACATCAATCAAGGCAGGGGGATGGTGATTTTGCTGATTAGGGGGCACAAACCATTGGACTTGACCACTTATAAAAGGTATTTTTTGGATATGCAGGGGGAGTTGGTGGCTTAGATACAGATTGATGGAGTGCGGTACAAGAACTGTTACAGGTGGTGACTTTTGTTTATATCGGGAGAACCTGGTGACTGCTTCCCTTTAACCTCTATTGGTCATATGGATAGGTAATGGGGTAGATTGACTTGATCTAATATTCTAGTAATGGGTTTACGTTGCCTTTATAGAAAGAGAAGTTGCCAATTGTGAGCTCCTTAAAGCGTCATTCATCTCTGGATGATCTAAGTAATGCTCAAGAACAAGAGATCGAATTCTTACGACTTCAAGTCATGGAGCAGCAGCAGATCATCGATGACATCTCCGTGGTAATATACCGCTATTTAACTTAAAGGGGTCATTTAATCAAGACAAAACCATTTATGGCTGTATGGTCCAAATCTAGGAACCAGTCTCTACGAGCAACTTCCGTTCTGGCAAACTTAAGCCAACCATGTGTTACAAGTATATCTGTTTGTAGTCAGGCGCCGGCTGTAGCGGAACCATCTGGTTTCTTGCAAGATCTTGGAATACTAGGATTTGAACCTTGGTGCTCTGCATTCTAAAAATGATTTTCTCTGGATTGCGGCCTGTAGGCCCTAGTTTAGGACCAACACTGTTACATCTGACCATGTTGGACGTACCCTACGAGTGCCACCAGTACTTCACACTACACTACTAAAGACGGTCAGCACATTGATTGTACACAGAGGGCAATGTTTTCTTTCAGTGGCCCACAGACCTGTACCGGTAATTATCCAGGACTCAGATCAATAAGGACTATGGATGCCTGAATAAGGCTTAACATAAAGGAATTGTTAGGTAAACCTCCTTATTCAAGTCAATTAGCATTACGCCTTGTTTCCACATTCCTTTCCTGCTTCCACATTTTTTCGTAATGCATAGTAAGTGCTTAGAATCACCCAGGAGAAGCTCAAGAGTGATCAGCCGGTCATAGATCTGCTCCGACTGTTAATGGGATTCACGTGTTTGCCTTTATCCTTCTACGTTCTCATGATACACTGAATTTATTGGGTTGTTTTGGCCTCCAGTACATAAGCCATTATAATACACACACACTGTGAGTAATTCATGTGTCTGGTGGATTGAGCTTAAATCAGGAGAAACTAATCTGCTAATTATTTAGGAGTTAATTATGTATTATCGGCTTGGGTCGGTCTGCGTCCTCCTGAGTGTTGGTCTGGTCACCTCTTTATCGTTTAATAAGTGACCGGCAATCCACCTAAAATCTCAGACTATAGGTGTGATAGCTTCATATTTTCTGATGCTTTGTTTTGCACCACAGAGGTAGATACGGCTAGATCTCCTCAAACATAAGCCACTTGCTGTAGATCCGTCCAGAATTGTGAGCAGAATGCCCGAGAACCACAGGTACAAATCTGAGGCACAGGAGAGGCGAGACTGCACCCTATGCGGCAGCATGCAAGTCACAGGCATCATGGAAACTTAAGTGCAGAGCATGAAGGGTGAAGATGGCCGACTGACTAGCCTTATGTTACAGGAAGCAGACTCTGTGACCATGTGTATTCTTGGATTCCTGGATCAGTAAAGGCACGCGCACTTAGATATTTAACTATTTAGAAAAATTTCCGCAGTGAAACCGGATGTCGTAATTTTACATTCTAAACTGTACGCTTCATTTTAAGTTTTTCTGCAAGGTGAAATGATGATGCCCATTTTGATTCCACATGGTCGTGGTTTTCTCATTGCGCCAATTTACTACACATCCATTTTACATTGCTGTGTTTGTCTTTAGGAGAGAGAGCGGATGCTGCGTTTCAAAAAGCCGAAAAGAAAAATCTTAAAGCACCCAAAGGTATTTTTTTTCATGAAATGTGTAAAATACAATAGATTGTCAACCTTTTTTTTTATTTTTTTGGCTTCAGTATGGTCTAAAAAAAAAGTCTTCTCTCATTCACGTATTCTTCCTCCATAGTGCTGCCTGGGATTCCCATCGGTCTCATGGTTTTCCTTTTTTAGATATATTGTTTATTACGGTATAGCTTGCAAGGTTAGGTTAAATAGGACCCAGAGGACCCTAACATTTTTGATAAGAATGAGATGGAAGCATCCATTCTTTTGCATGGTTTGTGTTTGTTTTTATAGATCAGCTACATTCTCAAGAATCTACCTTAAATTGTCCTGGACAAGAATGGTGCTGTTTCTGAGTTTAACGAGGGATGTACATCCATTTCTATAATATTCGCTAAAATAATGGAAAATCATATTAAAAAAAAAATACTTTAACTGCTTTACGTCATATGATGTTCTGGTGTGTGATATGTCCGGCCCCTGATGAGAGCTAAAAGTTGTTAATCACACCCAGATCTGCTGTTCTCCAGCACATGTCATCACTCTGCAGTGAGGAGAGCAGATTGTCCATACAGGTCTTACACTGAACATGTCCTAAGCTTAGTGTGTTTGCCTGTTTATGATTAGTCACCATCAGAAAGAGGAAGAAGTACACGCCCCTTTCACCAGTGAAAGCTCTCTGGTACTGCCCACTTTAAGTTTAAAGAACCTTACAGTGGCTGGGCTTTATAGGAGACCGTGATTTTTCTCACACTCAGGACCATGATTTTTCCTATATAATGCAATACTGTGGAATTGTAATATATAGAACAAACCATTGGACAATAGCAGGTCCAAGTCCTGTAAGTGGATTAACAAAGTAAAAAGTGGGGAAAAAAAAGTTTTTAAAATATTTAACAATTGTAGTCAGACTGTTTTTACCCATTATAAATAAAGAAAAGCAAAATGTTTTGTTCTTGTTTTTTTACTTTTTTTATTTCCAAATCTGTAAAAGTCCAATCTATTAAAATATAAAGTTAATTAACCCATTGGTAAATGTTTAATGGTGTAATGAGAAGAAAATTGAAACTAAAAAAATTAACTGTTTTTCAGTCGCTGCAGCTCTGAAAAAAAATGCTATTAGAGACTATAAAAATGTCAAATCTGCACCAAAATAAAAAACGTCCACTCGAGGTACAAAAACGGCAACATTTTTTTTTTTTTTTTGTACCGCTGAAATAAAAAATATACATGTTTATCTGTGTAATCGTACTGACCTGGAGAATCATATTGCCAGATAATTATTACTGTGCAGTGAACATATTATTTTTTTTTTTGTAATTTCAACGTACTTGGCATTTTTTCATTTTTTTCTCCTTTTCGGTTCATCACTTAATAAAATGAATGGAGTCATTCAAAAGTACAACTCTTCTTTAAAACAAACAAAAAAAGCTCTCGCGCAGCTATGTGCACGGAAAAAAAGTTATGGGTCTTCGAAGAAAGGGAAGAAAAAATTAAAACGGAAAGTAGCCTCATCACGAGGTGCTTAAAAATATCTGATTTGTATAGAGCTTATGCGTGTTGCGTCTCGAAAAACAGCATTCTGAGATGTTTTGTACAGCGTGACGGAGCAGAGAGAATCAAAGTTTCAGCCTTTGAAAACTCAGGCCGTGCTTTGGGCATTAGACGGCATATATATATATAGCATATTCTTGTTCATGTACAGCACCATGGAATTAATGGTGCTATATAAATAAATAATAATAAAATAATTTCTGCCCTGTCTGAACAGGTCGCCGGTTGTGCCGACATTGCATGTGCAACCGTTACTTGGTCGTCATACAAGTGTGAAACACATGGTCATTTTTCTATTTTTTTTTCTCTTGAGAATATATTTTGCTTGTTTGTAACATGTATGTGTATTAACCCGGAGATTTGTACACATGACTAGGGTTTATTGGGCCCGTCCGGAGGAAATGAGAGCCACCCTCCATCTATACAGAGCGTGTGCACCCCCACTTATGATTGCATTGTAACCAATATCCTATTATTATTATTATTTATTTATATAGGTAGCAGCTCTGGTGGTGGTGAGGCAGCAGCTCTGGTGGTGGTGAGGCGGCAGCACTCAGGTGGTGGTGAGGCGGTGGTGGGGTGAGGCGACAGCTATAAGGTCTTGTAGGTTATCTTCTGTAAATTATTTTATAAGAAATGGGCCATAGTGGTAAATGCTTGTCTCCAAGGTCACCTGGACTAGGAATTGTCTTCTTCTGGACCTTTAGAGCCCAGAGGCCACCAGAGGATCTGAAGGTTCTCTGATGGGGCACTGCAACCGTGTTAAGGATCCTGCATCGTTGACATATCTCTTTCATGATATTAGTATGTTGCTGCTTCTATAAAATACTTGTGATGTCCCAATGAAGGTGCTGTTCCTTCATTATATCAAACAACCGTCCATCATCAAAACTCAAAAATCACTTTACGCTGCAGAGAAACCTCTCTAACCAGCCAAAATTGGAGAAAAAGATGTGGGTGATGATCTTCCTAGATAGGTGCTCAACTGCCAAAAAAGTATTCCACAAAGGCCAGAAGAGAATGCATATAATAAAATATATTGCCCAAAACTATTTAAAAAAAATGAATACTTTATAAGAAAAGATTAGAGAAAAATCATATTTTAAATCTATTTTCACATTTATTTATAACTAGCTGTACTACCCGGCTTCGCACGGGTTAATAACTGCTGTTAGCAAAATAGAATGTGTTAACAAAAATGTATTCTGCACACAAAAACCACAAAACAAATAGATAGAAATGTAAGTATTAAAAGGCAACAACTAAGCCAATAGAAAGTTCATTGGCTCTTGAGGAAGCAGTTCTTGTTCTCTTGTCTGCAAGCCTCACTTCCCTCTCCTCAGAAAGTTAATTGACCCTTGAGGCAAGCAGCTCTTGTTTTCATGTCTGCAAGCTTTGCTTCCCTCTCCTCAGAAAGTTCTTTGTCCCTTGAGGAAGCAGCCCTTGTTTTCTTGTCTACAAGCCTCGCTTCCCTCTCCTCAGAAAGTTCATTGGCTCTTGAGGAAGCAGCTTTTGTTTTCATGTCTGCAAGCCTCGCTTCCCTCTGCTCAAAAAGTTCATTGGCTCTTGAGGAAGCAGCTGCTGTTCTCATGTATGTCAGCCTTGTTTCTCGGTCTTCACATTTTTCATTGGCCCGTAATGCAGCTTTTCTTTTCGCATCAGCTGACATTCGTGCCATGGAATTCCTTTTCTTATGAGGCATTATTGTGGTAAAAATAGTCTGTAACTGGCAATTTCTATATCCTCTCACATAGAGGTAATGTGACTGACATCAGCCTTTCCACCAACACACCCTAACTGACATGCTATTACCTCACACAAGCTTTGTTATACTGAGAATGTCCTTTGTTGCCTATGTTAACCAAACAGAGCTCAGGTTAATTAACTGTAGCAAAATAGAAGCTGAGCTGTGATTGGTTGCTATTGGCAGCCTGATAAATCCCCAGCCAACAGTAAGCCCACCCCCTGGCAGTATATATTAGCTCACACATACACATAATAGACAGGTCATGTGACTGACAGCTGCCGTATTTTCTATATGGTACATTTGTTGCTCTTGTAGTTTGTCTGCTTATTAATCAGATTTTTATTTTTGAAGGATAATACCAGACCTGTGTGTGTTTTAGGGCGAGTTTCGTGTGTCAAGTTGTGTGTGTTGAGTTGCGTGTGGCGACATGCATGTAGCGACTTTTGTGAGATGAGTTGTGTGTGGCGACATGCATGTAGCGACTTTTTGTGTGTCGAGTTGCATGTGACAGGTTAGTGTAGCAAGTTGTGTGCAGCAAGTTTTGCGCATGGCGAGTTTTGCGCGTGGCGAGTTTTATGTGTGGTGCCTTTTGAGTATGTGCAAGTTTTGTGTGAGGCAACTTTTGCATGTGTTGCAACTTTTGTGCATGTGGCAATTTTTTCGTGTGTGCAAGTTTTGCGTGTGGCGAGTTTTCCATGAGGTGAGTTTTGCACGTGTGGCGAGTTTTGCATGTGGCGAGTTTTGCGCGTGGTGAATTTTGAGCGGCGACTTTTGTGTTTCGACTTTTATGTGGCGAGGTTGGTGTATGTGTGGTGCAATGTGTGCTGAGGGTGATATGTGTTCAAGCACGTGGTAGTGTGTGGCGCATTTTGTGTGTGTGTTCATATCCCCGTGTGTGGTGAGTATCCCATGTCGGGGCCCCACCTTAGCAACTGTACGGTATATACTCTTTGGCGCCATCGCTCTCACTCTTTAAGTCCCCCTTGTTCACATCTGGCAGCTGTCAATTCGCCTCCAACACTTTTCCTTTCACTTTTTCCCCATTATGTAGATAGGGGTAAAATTGTTTGATGAATTGGAACGTGTGGGGTTAAAATTTCGCCTCACAACATAGCCTATGACGCTCTCAGGGTCCAGACGTGTGACTGTGCAAAAATGTATTGGCTGTAGCTGCGACGGTGTAGATGCCAATCTGGGACACACACACACACACACACACACACACACACACACACACACACACACACACACACACACACACACACACACACACACACACGCTTTATATATTAGGTTGGGTTAGTGCAATACTGAATATTGATTTCAGGCCTGTATAATTTAGCTCTTTCCCCCATTTAGAATTTCACATTTATATTTGAGATATTTACTATTTGGGTTTTGGTTGATACTACTACTATTGGGCTAGTGCAGAGGTGGAGAACCCTTATTTTTTTGGCCAATGTCCATGGGCCATACAAAATTATCAACTTAAAAATGATTCTGCTATTTTTGGTCAAACATTTAATGAACTCCCCCTTAATGTGATGGCTGGAGCTTCTTCTCTTTGGTGCGCTGTGATGTTGGGTGGTACGGATGATGTTGTTAATCGCAACTGCTTTTCCGGTCAGTCTGTAGCACAGTCAATTCTTTTGAGAAGATTTTGTTTTTTTTAAAGCAGTAAGTTGTTCCCAACACAAATGTATATTTTCAATATGTCTCCTCCTCAAAGTGGGAAATTCATCATTGCTTGCTTGACATTCAAGCAGTGGGAGATCTGCTGCGAACCTCACATAGGAAAACTGAGACTTCTGTAAGTACATCACATAGGAGACAAAAACTACAGTATACATCACACATGAGACACACTGAGACTTTTACATACACCATGCATAAGAGGCACCTAGACTACTCTATATACATCATAAGAGAAGAGGTTGCTAGATTTACATCACATAGGATACACCAAGACTGCTGTATATACATCACATAGGATACACCGAGACTGCTATTTTTATACATCACATAGGATACACAGAGACTGCTATATATACATCACATAGGGTACACCGAGATTGCTGTTTATACATCACATAGGATACACCAAGACTGGTGTATATATGTCACATAGGATACACAGAGACTGGTGTATATACAGTGCCTACAAGTAGTATTCAACCCCCTGCAGATTTAGCAGGTTTACACATTTGGAATTAACTTGGCATTGTGACATTTGGACTGTAGATCAGCCTGGAAGTGTGAAATGCACTGCAGCAAAAAATAATGTTATTTCTTTGTTTATTTTTTTTTTTAAATTGTGAAAAGTCTTTTCAGAGGGTCATTTATTATTCAACCCCTCAACCCACCAGAATTCTGTTTGGTTCCCCTAAAGTATTAAGAAGTAGTTCAGGCACAAAGAACAATGAGCTTCACAGGTTTGGATTAATTATCTTTTTCCAGCCTTTTCTGACTATTCAAGACCCTCCCCAAACTTGTGAACAGCACTCATACATGGTCAACATGGGAAAGACAAAGGAGCATTCCAAGGCCATCAGAGACAAGATCGTGGAGGGTCACAAGGCTGGCAAGGGGTACAAAACCCTTTCCAAGGAGTTGGGCCTACCTGTCTCCACTGTTGGGAGCATCATCCGGAAGTGGAAGGCTTATGGAACTACTGTTAGCCTTCCACGGCCTGGACAGCCTTTGAAAGTTTCCTCCCGTGCCGAGGCCAGGCTTGTCCGAAGAGTCAAGGCTAACACAAGGAAGGAGCTCCGGGAAGATCTCATGGCAGTGGGGACATTGGTTTCAGTCAATACCATAAGTAACGTACTCCACCGCAATGGTCTCCGTTCCAGACGAGCCCGTAAGGTACCTTTACTTTCAAAGCGTCATGTCAAGGCTCGACTACAGTTTGCTCATGATCACTTGGAGGACTCTGAGACTGACTGGTTCAAGGTTCTCTGGTCTGATGAGACCAAGATCGAGATCTTTGGTGCCAACCACACACGTGACGTTTGGAGACTGGATGGCACTGCATACGACCCCAAGAATACCATCCCTACAGTCAAGCATGGTGGTGGCAGCATCATGCTGTGGGGATGTTTCTCAGCCAAGGGGCCTGGCCATCTGGTCCGCATCCATGGGAAGATGGATAGCACGGCCTACCTGGAGATTTTGGCTAAGAACCTCCGCTCCTCCATCAAGGATCTTAAGATGGGTTGTCATTTCATCTTCCAACAAGACAACGACCCAAAGCACACAGCCAAGAAAACCAAGGCCTGGTTCAAGAGGCAAAAAATCAAGGTGTTGCAGTGGCCTAGTCAGTCTCCTGACCTTAACCCAATTGAAAACTTGTGGAAGGAGCTCAAGATTAAAGTCCACATGAGACACCCAAAGAACCTAGATAACTTGGAGAAGATCTGCATGGAGGAGTGGGCCAAGATAACTCCAGAGACCTGTGCCGGCCTGATCAGGTCTTATAAAAGACGATTATTAGCTGTAATTGCAAAGGTTATTCCACAAAATATTAAACCTAGGGGTTGAATAATAATTGACCCACACTTTTATGTTTAAAATTTATAAAAATTTAACTGAGCAACAAAACTTTTTGGTTTGTAAGATTTATGCATCTGTTAATAAATCCTGCTCTTGTTTGAAGTTTGAAGGCTCTAACTTATTTGCATCTTATTAAACCTGCTAAATCTGCAGGGGGTTGAATACTACTTGTAGGCACTGTACATCACATAGGATACACCGAGACTGCAGTATATACATCACATAGGATACACTGAGAGTTGTATATACATCATATTCTGTTAAAATGTGGAAAAATTTGCGCAGAAATTTCAGGCATACATAAAATCACTACCGTGGGACTGCCCCAAAATTTTGATAATTGCAAACGTTTGGAAAATAAAAAAACACACCCACATTGGCTAACATTGAAAAACAAAACAGGTGGACATACATATAATAGAATTAAAACAAGACTGCAAATTAAAAGAATTGTTGAAAGTCACCAAAAACTAGACCAAAAAGACACAAATGCAATAATGAATCAGGCTCGTTGTTTGTGCTTGTGTTTCCCTTCTGCTTGTGAAGCCGCACAGTAGGTTTAATTACCTCTATTGGCAGAGATTAATTACTCCATGTTTTTCCGATTCATTACAGTAATTGGACACAGAAACATTTGAGCAGCTAGGAAGTATGTCCAGAAAAGTGACAATGCATTTCCTACACAATGTGGCCACAAGGGGACGTGCTTTTCTACAGGTCACATAAATGCATAAATAGCAAAATCATTGCAAATTTTTTATTATTTTTTTTATTTTTTTTTTTAATGGTCTGAATGTCTGCAACACAGTGAGTCCATGAAAAAACAGCACACGGATTACGGCCATGTGTCATCCAAATGCTGTCCGTTTTTACTGTGTAATGGGTAGTAAAAGCTTGGAATATTATCTGTTCCATATGTAAGATGCTCATAAAGGGTTAAACTTGCAAGTGCTCAGCAAGGACTAAATAAAACACTCTAAAAGATTTATTTAGATTTTTTATTGTGTGTCTGCAACCAGAGTGGGATTTCTCTCATTAGACAAATTCCAACATAGCGTTGGGAAAAAAAAGGCCCAGGATTGATTAAAAAAAAAAAAAAAAAATTGAGGGTAGGGGAAATAAGCATGTTCTGGTTGGGAAATGTCAGCACTATAAAATTAGGCCTGTTTTAAGCTTTGCTATAAGGTCTCCACTCTTCTGTGTCCACATTTCTCCACTTGCAACGACTAAACAGAATTCTGACCCAAACAAAGGTTGTAATCTGTTTCTGTCATCCAGCTAAAAAGCACATAGGGGTGGAGCTTTTTAAGACCACTCCCATCTGAATGCTCCGCCCAGGCGTACTTTTCAGCCTTGTGTCAGGAGCAGTTTATAGCTCTGAACTTTAGAGCAGATTTATTTTATAAGTGTCCTCTTAGAAGTGACTCCTCGATACATGATGTAATATGATGAGCGACATTCTGCTGATCTGCATCACATTAGCCCGGAAGGGTTTCACCTGTCTTTTTTCCTCCAGAGATTTACGGCTGAACAGCATGAGAAATGGTATGCTACACAGCTCAGATTAGGAGAAACTGGTAGTGTCCCCCAAGGCGTGAGAAGATGTCTAATTAAGGAGATCTCGGATGATATAATCACAGGCTTTTAAAGGGAACCTGTCATCACATGTGCAACACAAACCTTTAATATTTAGATCTTCTACCCGATGAGGCTAGTGCAGTTCTTAGAAATCTATGTCAGAATTGTTGTATAATCTTGATATTATGTTGAGCTTTTTAGAGTTCCAAGTAGAGTGTTTTTTTTTTTTATTTAGGCACTTAAAAAAAATAAAAATAAAATAAAAAATATATATAAATATACATACCCACAGTGCCTTGTGAAAGTATTTGGCCCCCTGGAACTTTTCAACCGTTTCCCACATACTTCAAACATAAAGATCCCAAATGTAAATTTTTGGTGAAGAATCAACAAGTGGAACACAATTGTGAAGCTGAACGAAATCTATTGGTTATTTTCAATTTTTGTGGAAATTCAAAAACTGAAAAGTGGGGCGTGCAATATTATTCGGCCCCTTTACTTTCAGTGCAGCAAACTCACTCCAGAAGTTCATGGTGGATCTCTGAATGATCCATTGTTGTCCTAAATGCCTAATGATGATAAATATAATCCACCTGTGTGTAATCAAGTCTCCGTATAAATGCACCTGCTCTGTGATAGTCTCAGGGTTCTGTTTAAAGCACAGAGAGCATCATGAAGACCAAGGAACACAGCAGGCAGGTCCGTGATACTGTTGTGGAGAAGTTTAAAGCCAGATTTGGATACAAAATGATTTCCAAAACGTTAAACATCCCAAGGAGCACTGTGCAAGCGATCATATTGAAATGGAAGGAGTATCATACCGCTGCAAATTTACCAAGACCCGGCCGTCCCTCTAAACTTTCATCTCAAACAAGGAGAAGACTGATCAGAGATGCAGCCAAGAGGCCCATGATCACTCTGGATGAACTGCAGCGATCTACAGCTTAGGTGGGACAGTCTGTCCATAGGACAACAATCAGTCGTACACTGCACAAATCTGGCCTTTATGGAAGAGTGGCAAGAAGAAAGCCATTTCTCAAAGATATCCATAAAAAGTGTCATTTATAGTTTGCAACAATCCACCAGGGAGACACACCAAACATGTGGAAGAAGGTGCTCTGGCCAGATGAAACCAAAATCTAACTTTTTGGCAACAATGCCAAATGATATGTTTGGCGTAAAGGCAACACAGCTTATCACCCTGAACACACCATCCCCACTGTCAAACATGGTGGTGGCAGCATCATGGTTAGGGCCTGCTTTTCTTCAGCATGGATAGGGAAGATGGTTAAAATTAATGAGAAGATGGATGGAGCCAAATACAGGACCATTCTTGAAGAAAACCTGTTGGAGTTTGCACAAGACCTGAGACTGGGACGGAGATTTGTCTTCCAACAAGACAATGATCCCAAACGTAAAGCAAAATTTACAATGGAATGGTTCACAAATAAACGTATCCAGGTGTTAGAATGACCAAGTCAAAGCCCAGACCTCAATCCAATCGAGAATCTGTGGAAAGAGCTGAAAACCGCTGTTCACAAACGATCTCCATCAAACCTCACTGAACTCGAGCTGTTTGCCAAGGAAGAATGGGCAAGAATTTCAGTCTCTCGATGTACAAAACTGATAGAGACATACCCCAAGCGACTGCAGCTGTAATCGCAGCAAAAGGTGGCGCAACAAAGTATTAAGTTAAAGGGGCCGAATAATATTGCACGCCCCACTTTTCAGTTTTTGAATTTCCACAAAAATTTAAAATAACCAATAAATTTCATTCAACTTCACAATTGTGTTCCACTTGTTGTTGATTCCTCACCAAAAATTTACATTTGGTATCTTTGTTTGGAGCATGATATGTGAGAAAAGGTTATATATATATATAATCTCCAACCAGCGCACTCCTAATGTGAACACGTGCAAACTGCATCATATAGATAAAAAGGAACACAGCAGCACATGTACATGAATCTCTGTCTATCTGTGTGTGTGTGTATGTATACGTGTGTGTGTGTGTATATATATATATATATATATATATATATATATATATATATATATATATATATATATATATATATATATATATATATTTATATATATATATATATACAATTATTATTTTTTTTTTTTTTAAACCATTCTGATATCGATCTTCAAAGTAAGTACACCTGCCTCATCTGATAAGAGATTTATTTAATAGTGCATGTGCTGCGGAATATGTTGGTGCTATGACAATTTAAAAACAAATATTACTGTGAATTTTGGTGACGGATCACAAGCCGTTATGAACCTGGGATCTCCAGCAATCCGTGTCAGTCTGTAGGAGATACTAGAAGCAAGTGTTCATTTTACCTTTAGGAAAGCGATATGACCCCCGAGTCCATGAACAGACATTTAAATACGTCAATACAATTTTTAGGCAACTCTAATCCATGAAGGAGACTGCTTTGCTGATCGATCCTCACTTGTTGCTTGGATTTTTAGAAAATGCTCTTTGTTTTCTGACAGAACAGCCAGAACCGCACACTTCCCGATAGAACGCGGCGGAGTTTTCAGGCCCTTTAAATTGTCCATTACCGCGCAGTGAAGGGTATTGAGCTTTTTTCTAGTGTATTTTTAGTGTTTCTCTCGGTGCACGCCGGCTCCAGGTTACTGTTGCCAGCTCTGCAGAGCTCGCGGGGAATGGTCAGGGGACCCAGTGCACATGTGGCAGCCTACCTGCACCCGAGGAGGAGCAGCCTCCGATATATACGCCCCGCTCCCCCCACTCCCGGGCCATCGCCATGTAAATTGTGCAGCTCTACGAGGCAGCGAAATCCGGTGCGGCAGAGGATAGATGAAGGGTTCCTGAAGTGGCCGCTCTTCACTCCCGCACAATGGAAGATTTCCTACTCATTCTGTACTTCTCCTTCTTCATATGCCTCTGCGCCTTAGTCTGTCTGTATTTTTCGGGATGTCAGGAGCTGACCTATAAACACGAAGGTAAAGGACGCTCCGAGTGATCTACACATGTACTGCGGAGAGAAAAGTCAGGGTTGCTGCATAGGATTATGTCTGCATGTTCATAGACACATACAGATATTTATATTTGGGGTATTCTGTATTCATATGTGCATGTGTGTAGATAGATAGATAGATAGATGGCATATGTACTCACTGCTTTGGTTAAATAGTAAGTGTTCCGAAAATTCCACATATGGATGTAGCAAAGGTTATCATGACTCGCAATGCACCATCTTGATAGCAAGTGGCAGACTCTTAGAGCATCGTTCAGACATCCGTTTTTCTCATACGAGTGCTGTCCATGTTTTTCACGGGCAGCATCCAACCAAAAGCACAAAGATTTGTCCAGTATTAACAATACAAGTCTATGGATGCCTTCCATGTGCTGTTCTTTTTTTCACTGACTTATAGAATAATGGAGGTTTCTCCATTTTCCTCCTTTCTTTTTTTTTTTCATTCGAGTAAAACTGATGAAACTCTGACCAAACACTCGTGGTAAAAGCTGACACAATGATAAAAAAAAACTTTGATTCTCGGATCAATTTTTTTTGGCATACGAAAAATACCAGCAGGTTTTACTATCTAACCTGAGTGCAGTATGATGAAGGGGCTGAGACCATGATTCCAATAATGTTACTTATTGGGCTGTGCCTTGCCGTTTTAATAAAATCAGTGTTTTATCAGCAGGAGATTATCACTATAGGACCTTCTGTCTTGTGCCTCCTGGTCCAACCACGCACTGCCACTGATTAGTAGCTTTCTGTCAATGTACAGTGTACACAGAAAACTGCCAATCACTGGTGTGGGCTGGGTTATACACAGAAAGCTGCCAATCAGTGATGAGGGCGGGGTTATACACCGCTGCAGATCACTGGTTGAGGCAGGGTTATTCACAGAAAGCTGCCAATCAGTGATGTGGGCGGGGTTATGCTCAGCTCAATGTTTATAGCACTGCTAGATCTACAGAAGAGAAAACCGTGATTGTATCATAACTGCTGCACTTGGTAAACTGTGATATATCACTGTAATCAGGGTCTCTTCCCATACAGCATGCTGCTGTCAGATTACATGGCAAAAACCTGCTGACAGATTCCATTTAAAGGTAACCTGACAGGCCGTATTAGGCAAAGGCTACTCGGTCACGGTCAGCGGCCAGGGAGAAGCTGCTGGAGACCCGCCTGAACGACTAGTCACCCGTGCGGCTCGGTGCTGCAGAGCTTCAAAGTAAATTTACATAGCCATGATTGTACAGCCAATGGCTGATACATGCTGCAGGCCCCATGTGTTACCTGTCAGGTTCCCCTTTAAGAGCCTTTAAAATAGCTGAAAATTTCTCAAGTAATTAACTGATATCCAGTTATGCATCAAGTGAGACTTTTTTTTTTTTTGTGCCCTAAAATCCCTGCACTGTATTATCTGCATCAATTTAACCTTTACTCGATCTGTAGATGCGTAAACACCCCAACATTATAATATATCAGTTTTAGTATAATTGATGTAGGGGGCTATTGGTCTGTTTGCATCTGCGACCCCACACTTGCATGCATGAGATAAAGGGGAGGCAGCTAATAAAGTTTTTGCAAATTTGTTTTTTTTAAGCTTTTTAACCCCTTAACGACCGCCGATACGCCTTTTAACGGCGGCCGCTAAGGGTACTTAAACCACAGCGCCGTTAATTAACGGCGCTGTGGAAAAAGTGAATAGCGCCCCCCAGAGTCGGATTTTCTCTGGGGTCTCGGTTGCCGAGGGTAGCCGAGACCCCAGAGAACATGATTCGGGGGTTTTTTACCGACCCCCGAGTTGCGATCGCCGGTAATTAACCGTTTACCGGCGGTCGCAACAAAAAAAAAAAAAAAACGCGATTTGCCGTTTAATTTCTCTGTCCTCCGATGTGATCGCACATCGGAGGACAGAGAAATGTGGTCCCCGATGGCCCCCAATAGCCCCCCAATACTTACCTACCTCCCCCGGTGCTCCTCGTGTCTCCCCATGGGCGCCGCCATCTTTTTTCCGGGAAAAAATGGCGGGCGCACGCGCAGTGCGCCCGCCGCCCGGCACCCGGATGTTCTTTGGGGTCTCGGCTACCGGGGGTAGCCGAGACCCCAAAGAACATGATCGGGGTCGATTTGCACCGACCCCTGCTTTGCGATCGCCGGTAATTAACAGTTTACCGGCGACCGCAAAAAAAAAAAAAAAAAGCTATCAGTTATTTCTCTGTCCTCTGATGTGATCACACATCAGAGGACAGAGAAATAGGGGGATTCGGGGACCCTAACATACTCACCCGGGGTCCCTGGGTCCTCTTCTGTCTTCTCCTGCCAGCCGGCTTTTTTATCATGGCGGGCGCATGCGCAGTGCGCCCGCCATCTGCTGCCATCTGCCGGCCGGCAGGAGAAGACAAGTTGGGGCTAAAATTAGGGTTAGGGTTAGGGTTAGGGTTAGAGTTAGGGTTAGGGTTAGGGTTGGGGCTAAATTTAGGGTTAGGGCTAGGGTTAGGGTTAGGCTACTTTCACACTAGTGTTTTTTGGCTTCCGTCGCAATGCGTCGTTGGAGAAAAAACGCATCCTGCAAAAGTGCTTGCAGGATGCGTTTTTTCTCCATTGGCTTGCATTAGCGACGCATTGCGACGGATTGCCACATGTCACATCCGTCGTGCGACGGATGCGTCGTGCTTCGGCGGACCGTCGACACAAAAAAAACTACATGTAACTTTTTTGTGCGACGTGTCCCACATATTTCAGTGCCACGTATTTAAGTGACACGTGCCACGTATCAAAGTGCCACGTGCCACATATTTCAGTGCCACGTATCAAAGTGCCACGTGCCACGTATCAAAGTGCCACGTGCCACGTATCAAAGTGCCACGTGCCACGTATCAAAGTGCCACGTGCCACATATTTCAGTACCACGTGCCACGTATCAAAGTGCCACGTGCCACATATTTCAGTGCCACGTGCCACGTATTTAAGTGACACGTGCCACGTATCAAAGTGCCACGTATCACGTATTTCAGTGCCACGTATTTAAGTGACACGTATCACGTATAAGTGCCACGTGTCACGTATTTAATTGCCACATATTTAAGTGCCACGTATCAAGATTTTCCATGGAGAACAGACACATCCAGAGATATGTCTGCTCTCCACGGCTGCAGCAACACACTGACAGGAGCCATAGTTCCTGTCGGTGTGTCACTGCGCATGCGCGAGCGAGTTTACCGGCGGTCATTGACCCCGGCACTCTCGCTTAACGGCAGTGCTGCGTGGGAAAGTTCAACGCAGCTGTACTGCCGTTAACCAAGACGCCGGAGTCATTGAACTCCGGAACAGTACGCGATACACTGCTAGGAGCTTCGCTCCTGGCAGTGTATCGCCGGAGAGCAGCCGATCGGCGTGGGACACTCGTTTTATGGATTCTGCGGACAGGGAGTATGAATTTGGTTTATTATTTTTGGATTTTTTCCTGGAGGATCGAGGGCTTCGCCTACAAGTGTGCTGTTGGTGAGTATATACTCTGTGTTATATGTTGTATGTACTGTGTGTCATGTATGTGTATTGTGTGTAGGTGTTTTGTGTAACTTTACAATTGTGCTAAGTCGCCGGACACAGGGACAACTCTCCCATCCTAATACCGGATGGGAGTAGTAGTCCCATACGGCGACTTAGCACAATGGTGGCACTAGCGTCGCATGGGGACACACACGCACGCACACACACATACATACACACACACACACACACACACACACACACACACACACACACAGAAGGACTCCATGCTGCTTCACTGGGGGGCGGGGGCTTCCCTCTTCCTGTCCGACGTCACGTCCGGTCCTGGGTGTCAACCCCTCCGTACAAAGACGCCGACACCCAGGACAAAGGCGCTGTGTGTGGAAGGTAATATGGGGCCCTAGGGGGATACGCAGACACGCCGCTGCGTAAAGAATTGACATGTCAATTCTTTTTACGCCGGCGTGTTTGCAGACAAAAGCGCCGCGTTTTTTTGCGGTGTGTCTGAACGGCAAAGTGAATTTCTCATTCACTTTGCCGGCAGACGAAAATGACATTGCGCATTTTTGAAAAGCGCCCGCAAAATAGCGCTCAAAAATGCGCTATGTCTGAAAGTAGCCTAAGGCTTCTTTCACACTTGCGTCGGTACGGGGCGGTCGCAATGCGTCGGCCCGATGTACCGACGCACGTTGTGAAAATTGTGCACAACGTGGGCAGCGGATGCAGTTTTTCAACGCATCCGCTGCCCAGTCTATGTCCTGGGGAGGAGGGGGCAGAGTTACGGCCACGCATCCGCGGAAATGGCGGACGCGACGTACAAAAAAAAGGTTACATTGAACTTTTTTTGTGACGACGGGGGCTAAAGTTATGGTTAGGGTTGGGGCTAAAGTTAGGGTTGGGGCTAAAGTTAGGGTTGGGGCTAAAGTTAGGGTTAGAGTTGGGATTAGGGTTAGGGTTTGGATTAGGGTTGGGATTAGTGTTACGTTTGGGATTAGGGTTGGGATTAGGGTTAGGGTTGGGATTAGGGTTAGGGGTGTGTTGGATTTAGGGTTTTGATTAGGGTTATGGTTAGGGTTGAGATTAGGGCTGTTTTGGGGTTAGGGTTGTGATTATCGTTAGGGTTGTGATTAGGATTATGGATCGGGTTGAGATTAGGGTTAGGGCTGTGTTGGGGTTAGGGTTGGAGTTAGAATTGGGGGGTTTCCACTGTTTAGGTACATCAGGGGGTCTCCAAACACGACAGCCAATTTTGCGCTAAAAAAGTCAAATGGTACTCCCTCCCTTCTGAGCTCTGCCGTGCGCCCAAACAGTGGTTTACCCCCACATATGGGGCATCAGCGTACTCGGGATAAATTGGACAACAACTTTTGGGGTCCAATTTCTCCTGTTACCCTTGTGAAAATAAAAACTTGGGGGCTAAAAATCTTTTTTGTTGGAAAAAAATATATTTTTTTATTTTCACTACTCTGCATTATAAATTTCTGTGAAGCACTTGAGCTTTCAAAGTTCTCATCACATATCTAGATAAGTTCCTTAGGGGGTCTAGTTTCCAAAATTTGGTCACTTGTGGGGGTTTCTACTGTTTAGGTACATTAGGGGTCTGCAAACGCAACATAACGCCCGCAGACAATTCTATCAAAGTCTGCATTGCAAAATGGCGCTCCTTCCCTTCCGAGCTCTGCCGTGCGCCCAAACAGTGGTTTACCCCCACATATGGGGTACCAGCATACTCAGGACAAATTGGACAACAACTTTTGGGGTCCAATTTCTCTTGTTACCCTTGTGAAAATAAAAACTTGGGGGCTAAAAAATCTTTATTGTTAAAAAATATATATTTTTTATTTTCACGACTCTGCATTATAAACTTCTGTGATGCACTTGGGCATTCAAAGTTCTCACTACACATCTAGATAAGTTCCATGGGGGGTCTAGTTTCCAAAATGGGGTCACTTTTGGGGGGTTTCTGCTGTTTAGGCACATCAGGGGCTCTCCAAACGCGACATGGCGTCCGATCTCAATTCCAGTCAATTTTGCATTGAAAAGTCAAATGGCGCTCCTTTGCTTCCGAGCTCAGCCATGCGCCCAAACAGTGGTTTACCCCCACATATGGGGTGTCGGCGTACTCAAGACAAATTGTACAACAGCTTCTGGGGTCCATTTTCTCCTGTTACCCTTGGTAAAATAAAAATTTGGAGGCAAAAAGATCATTTTTGTAGAAAAAATGCGATTTTTTTATTTTCACGGCTCTACGTTATAAACTTCTGTGAAGCACCTGGGGGTTTAAAGTGCTCACCACACATCTAGATAAGTTCCTTAAGGGGTCTAGTTTCCAAAATGGTGTCATATGTGGGGGGTCTCTACTGTTTAGGCACATCAGCGGCTCTCCAAACGTGACATGGCGTCCGATCTCAATTCCAGCCAATTCTACATTGAAAAAGTAAAACGACACTCCTTCTCTTCCAAGCTCTGCGGTGCGCCCAAACAGTGGTTTACCCCCATATATGGGGTATCGACGTACTCAGGAGAAATTGCACAACAACTTTTGTGGTCTAATTTCTCCTGTTACCCTTGTGAAAATAAAAATTTGGGGGCAAAAAGATCATTTTTGTAGAAAAAATGAGATTTTTTATTTTCACGGCTCTACGTTATAAACTTCTGTGAAGCACTTGGGGGTTCAAAGTGCTCACCACACATCTAGATAAGTTCCTTGGGGGGTCTAGTTTCCAAAATGGTATCACTTGTGGGGGGTTTCCACTGTTTAGGCACATCAGGGACTCTCCAAACGCGACATGGCATCCGATCTCAATTCCAGCCAATTCTGCATTGAAAAAGTCAAACGGTGCTCCTTCACTTCCAAGCTCTGCGGTGCGCCCAAACAGTGGTTTACCTCCACATATGGGGTATCGACGTACTCAGGAGAAATTGCACAACAACTTTTGTGGTCTAATTTCTCCTGTTACCCTTGTGAAAATAAAAATTTGGGGGCAAAAAGATCATTTTTGTAGAAAAAATGAGATTTTTTATTTTCACGGCTCTACGTTATAAACTTCTGTGAAGCACTTGGGGGTTCAAAGTGCTCACCACACATCTAGATAAGTTCCTTGGGGGGTCTAGTTTCCAAAATGGTATCACTTGTGGGGGGTTTCCACTGTTTAGGCACATCAGGGACTCTCCAAACGCGACATGGCATCCGATCTCAATTCCAGCCAATTCTGCATTGAAAAAGTCAAACGGTGCTCCTTCAGTTCCAAGCTCTGCGGTGCGCCCAAACAGTGGTTTACCTCCACATATGGGGTATCGACGTACTCAGGAGAAATTGCACAACAACTTTTGTGGTCTAATTTCTCCTGTTACCCTTGTGAAAATAAGAATTTGTGGGCGAAAAAATCATTTTTGTGAAAACAAATGTGATTTTTTATTTTCACGGCTCTACGTTATAAACTTCTGTGAAGCACTTGGGGGTTCAAAGTGCTCACCACACATCTAGATAAGTTCCTTGGGGGGTCTAGTTTCCAAAATGGTGTCACTTGGGGGGGGTTTCCACTGTTTAGGCACATTAGGGGCTCTCCAAACGCGACATGGCGTCCGATCTCAATTCCAGCCAATTCTGCATTGAAACAGTCAAACGGTGCTCCTTCACTTCCAAGCTCTGCGGTGCGCCCAAACAGTGGTTTACCTCCACATATGGGGTATCGGCGTACTCAGGAAAAATTGCACAACAAAATTTGTGGTTAAATTTCTGTTTTTACACTTGTGAAAATTAAAAAAAATGGTTCTGAAGTAAAATGTTTGCAAAAAAAAGTAAAATGTTCATTTTTTTCTTCCACATTGTTTTAGTTCCTGTGAAGTACGTAAAGGGTTAATAAACTTCTTGAATGTGGTTTTGAGCAGCTTGAGGGGTGCAGTTTTTAGAATGGTGTCACACTTGGTTATTTTCTATCATATAGACCCCTCAAAATCACTTCAAAGGTGATGTGGTCCCTAAAAAAAACATGGTGTTGTAAAAATGAGAAATTGCTGGTCAACTTTTAACCCTTATAACTCCCTAACAAAAAAAAAAATTGTTTCCAAAATTGTGCTGATGTAAAGTAGACATGTGAGAAATGTTATTTATTAACTATTTTTTGTGACATATCTCTCTGATTTAAGGGCATAAAAATACAAAGTTTGAAAATTGCAAAATTTTAAAAATTTTCGCCATATTTCCATTTTTTTCATAAATAATCGCAAGTAATATCGAAGAAATGTTACCACTAACTTGAAGTACAACATGTCACGAAAAAACAATCTCAGAATCAGCGGGATCCGATAAAGCGTTCCAGAGTTATAACCTCATAAAGTGACACTGGTCAGAATTGTAAAAATTGGCTCGGTCATTAAGTACCAAATTGGCTCTGTCACTAAGGGGTTAAATTCGGACCTCTGATGGATTGCTTGATGGTCTGGATGGGCACCCTCGGTGGATCAGTTTTGGTCAGATTTCTGGATGCGTGTTTTCTTGGCATTACTTTTGCTCACAGTCTTGACTCTTTTTGTGGAATGGTTTTGGCTCTAGTCTTGGATGGCTGCCCCTTTTCTTTTTTTTTTTCCATTTCGATGCTTGGTTATTAAATCTTAATGTTAAAAGCAAGGTCTCTTGCATTAATCTTAAGGACCCCATACACATTAATGTCGGATGACCCCTCTGATTTTTATTTTTTTTAATGTACAGTATATGGCGGTTTCCTAAGTCTCCCAGTTGTCAGGACAATGAAGGATTGGGCTCAAGTGTCTGGCAGTAGTATACTCCACTCTCCTAATTGAATGAACGTCCAAAAGCTAAGCCTGGCATTAGGTGGCTGATGGCCAAAAGAGTGTTTTTAAAAGCAAAGTCACAAAAAGATCAATAAAAATCTTCTAAAAATTCAAGAATTAATACAGCAATGAAGAGCAGCAGTAGTTACCTGCCCAGGTCTCAGAACTAATGCATAAATCCGTGTAGTAAAGATGGTGGCAACACAGGTGCAAAATACTGATGAAACAACCTACCAATTCATGGAGGGGGTTGATTGCTTAGTATTCAATTGCACAAAATAAACTGATGGCAGATGTTGGTAAGCTGGGAGGGGGGCAATATCCCTGGCCCCTTCCCACCTTATTAAGATCAGCCAACATCTGTTTGTTTAGCCTTTGCTGGTTTGAATTTATAAGGGAACTCTACTTACTCTTTTTTTTTTTTTTTCTGGGGTCCCCCATAAATTCACCAGTAAAGGCTAAGCAAACACCTGTGTGTGAGCTGTTATTAATAGTGGGATATTGTCCCTTTTCCCAGATTATTAATATCCGTCTCCAGCTGATAGCTTTCCTTCTGCTGGTTAAAAAAAAATTACTCCATTTTGTTAAATTCCTAATTTTACACAAGAGGGACACATCGGGTGCTGAATACAACTCCCTGGTTGTGCTGATCTCAGGGAGACCAGGAGATAATAATGAGAGCTGCCTTCAGCAGCCGGTGCCGGGAATCAGTAAGAACTATACAGCTTTAACCAGGCGCCGGTACGTAACACACGGATGGCAGACGGATGTCACATACGAACAGTACACAGATACGGATCACTGATCTCACACAGTACTGGGTTTTCCTGTCCAGGAATCGCCAGGACGTGTGAAGGCCTAAAGCATTCATGTCAAATTGTGGTCCATGGGCCAAATCTGGCCCGCCGGATAATTATATTTGGCCTGCAAGGCAGGAATGTCGCTAGACCCTTTGATTCGGGGCATGAACCACATCATAAGTGCACTGGCCTGTATCTCTAGAACTGCATTTTCCAATTCTCTAAGTATTAATACTCTACAAGACTCACTGCCGCCGCACTCACCTTCATTACCTTCCAGAGCCCAGTTGGCGGCTCACGTTCCTGATCAGCTCCCTGCTAGGGCAGCTTATCACTCCCTGATTTCAGGCCCTGCAGAACCCTGGCCCTAGGTTCCACCAATTGCTCACTCCCTCGGAACCCACAGACTCTTCTGCTGCTTGTCAAGCTCAAAGGAGCAGTGATGACCTAATGAACGGAAGCCGAACTTTAGTGAGTGTGAATCCTGGAGCTCCAAGAAATCCATGACCAGTGAAATATCATGGTTTTCAACCACACACACCACCGATCAATCAGCAAACACTGGCGCTTCGAGCATGGTTTATTCCCTGGGAATCCTATTTACTATACTGTAAAGCAGCAAGCATATTCTGTAGTATTTAATTCAAGAATTTTTTCTATCCTTTACTACATTTTTTTAATTAGGCCATTGGGCCGTATATACTTTCTGCTCTTAAATAACATATTATATTATTCCTTTTATGTACCATTTATGATTGTGTGTTTTGTTAAAGATTCTATAAAAATGTACTTGGTTCGTTGGACAACTCATTTGTTTGTTTCCATATGAAAAAAGGTTCATCATAATATTTGAGGAAAAATTTCCTCAATTGTAGATTTTTTTTTTTTTAAAGAAATATCAAGGTTGGCCTACGAGTTGTTCCGCGACTTTGTCCAAGTTTTTACTTTCTCTCTGTGTATTTGAGTTTGACATTGCTGGCTTAAGGGTATGAACAGTGCAAAATCCTCACGAAAACCCTCCCCGGTCGTGTTTTACGTTTTCTCCATGTACACACCTACATCATCAGCCATATCGACTTGATGGATGAACGCTCTGTAGGCCTAGATAGGTCCACCAGGGTATCTCCGCCATTATCTTGATTGTATCAAGCCATCGGGTTACTGGTCTTCCTCTTCGCCTTGTTCATTCTATTCTTCTGACCATGATTTCCTTCCCCAGTGATTGCTCTCTTCGCATGATTTCTCCAAAGTAGGCAAGTTGTAGCTTAGTGATCCTTTGATTCGGGTGAATGTCTGGCTTCATTTGATCCAAAATTAATTTGTTTATTCTTCTTGCCATCCATGGTATTGATGGCATCCTTCTTCAGGACGGCAGCTTGAAGGCATCAATTATTTTTCTATCTTCTTTCCTTATGTCCAGGTTTTGCCTCCATATGTTACTACAGAAAAGACCAGACTATGTACGAGTCTTCGTCGCCATACTAATATAGATAGATAGATATAGATATATATAGTTTGTTTATTTACCGAGTTCACATAGTCCCGATAAACCACATACCCGAAGAGTTTTTACCTTCACCTTGTGTTGTGAACAGAGAGAAAAATGGCATAGCTGAAAATTTACTTGAGTTGTAAAGATTACTAGCAATCGGGCTAAAGTTTTATTTAGTTTTTTTTGTTTTGTTTTTTTTAACCTCTTTCTGACCTCGGACGGGATAGTACGTCCGAGGTCAGATCCCCTGCTTTGATGCGGGCTCCGGCGGTGAGCCCGCATCAAAGCCGGGACATGTCAGCTGTTTTGTACAGCTGAAATGTGCCCGCAATAGCGGCAGGTGAAATCGCGATTCACCCGCTGCTATTAACTAGTTAAATGCCTCTATCAAACGCAGACAGCGGCATTTAATCAGTGCATCCGGCCGGAAATGATTGCATCGCCGACCCCCGTCACATGATCAGGGGTCAGCGATGCTTCTGAATAGTAACCATAGAGGTCCTAGAGACCTCTATGGTTACTGATCTCGGCTAGCTGTGAGCGCCACCCTGTGGTCGGTGCTTATAGCAAGCCTGTTATTAAGCTACATAGCAGCGATCTGATGATCGCTGTTATGTAGCAGAGGCGATCGCGTTGTGCCAGCTTCTAGCCTTCCATGGAGGCTATTGAAGCATGGCAAAAGTAAAAAAAAAAAAAAAAAAAAAGTGAATAAAAAAATATAAAAGTTTAAATCACCCCCCCCTTTCGCCCCATTCAAAATAAATCATTTAAAAAAATATCAAACCTACACATATTTGGTATCGCCGTGCTCAGAATCGCCCGATCTATCAATAAAAAAAAAAAAAAAGCATTAACCTGATCACTAAACGGCGTAGTGAGAAAAAAATTTGAAACGCCAGAATTACGTTTTTTTGGTCACTGCGACATTGCATTAAAATGCAATAACGGGCGATCAAAAGAACATATCTGCGCCAAAATGGTGTCATTAAAACCACCAGCTCGGCACACAAAACATAAGCTCTCACCTGACCCCAGATCACAAAAAAATGGAGACGCTAAGGGTATTGGAAAATGGCGCAATTTTTTTTATTTTAGCCAAGTTTGGAATTTTTTTTCACCACTTAGATAAAAAATAACCTAGTCATGTTAGGTGTCTATGAACTCGTAATGACCTGGAGAATCATAGTGGCAGGTCAGTTTTAGCATTTAGTGAACCTAGTAAAAAAGCCAAACAAAAAACAAGTGTGGGATTGCACTTTTTTTGCAATTTCACCGCACTTGGAATTTTTTTCCCTTTTCTAGTACATGACATGGTAAAACCAATTATGTCGTTCAAAAGTACAAATTGTTTAACTAAAAATAAGCCCCCACATGGCCAAATTGATCGAAAATTTAAAAAGTTATGTCTCTGGGGAGGAGGGGAGCTAAAAACAAACACGGAAAAACGGAAAATCCCAAGGTCATGAAGGGGTTAAGAGTGGAGCTTCCCTTTAAATCTCATGTACTTACCTGTGTATGTAAATGTTAATTTGTGTGTAAACTATATCCTATAATAATATTTTTTATTTCTATAGCACCAACATATTCCGCAGCACTTGACATTTTAGAAGTGACTTGTAAGTTATTCTGTGATGTCTTTACTGTCTGTATACGTCAGGTACCGGGAGGAGTGGGGGGTCCTGCTACCGTCTGTGCTGTCGCTGGATAATTATTGTTTTGGTCGGGTTAATCATGCTTTCAGCGCAGGCAGGTGTATAACATCATACACTGCTGACGATGTCCCCGGGGTGCGGTAACGGTAGAAACTCCTCTCCCAGTTGTCTCCATACACCATCAGCAAGTCGTCACTGGAACACATTGTGACAGATCCCCGGGTGATTAGTGAAAGGATCCTGACTAATAACCTCCGAATAATTACACTCATGCATTCAGTGCTATCATAATAAAAGGTTTTTAGTCTGGCACCTGACCGTCCAGAAATTCTCATACTCTGGCACTTGTGCTCTAGATTCTCACACATCAAAAAAAAAATTAAGTTATATCATAATAATAATAATGAAAAAATATTAAAGGAAATCTATCAGCAGTTTTTTGCTACGTAATCTGAGAGCAGCCTAATGTAGGGGCAGTGATCCTGATTCCAGCGATGTATCACTTACTGGGCTGTGTTGCTGTTTCAATAAAATCAGTGTTTTATCAGCAGGAGATTATTAGTACAGGACTAGGTGTCTTGTGCCTCCTGGTCTAATCACACTCCCAACACTGATTAGACTTTTTTGGCATGCTGGGAGTTATAGTTTCACATCAGCTGGAGACCTTCTGAACGTTGTTGACCTGCCCAACAAAATAGTTGTTTATACTTTTTAGAACTGTCCAATAATCCAGAATGTCTAATATCCCGGCACGTATTTCTAGCACAGAAATGCAATATAATGTGGAGGACTAATTGAATAGTTAAATCAGTAGCTAATTCTTTGATATCACATGTTACAGTAATATATATATATATATTTTATTTTTTTTTGTGCTGTCTGACAATCCAGGAGATCCCGCTTTTGATGGATAAAATGTATTTTATTATATATTTGGAATCAATCTGATAATACAGAAAGCTACGGGATTTAATATTTGTAGTCTGACCCGCAGACACAAGGTGACACCCTGCTGAGCACATGGAGGTCCCCATGGGGCACTAGGTGGTCTCTTGGCTTCCTTTGTGTATATACCGTAAGCGTTTACATGCTTTCACTTAGTAACCAGACGTTCATTTTTTTTTTGTTTGTTTCTTTTTTATAGAGGCATGTTGTGGAGACGTTTTTTGGATTTGACGAGGAATCCGTCGATTCAGAAACCTCTTCGGTCACCTCCTACAACACCGATAAGACGGACAGGACACCTGCAACGCCTGAAGAAGACATAGAAGATGTAAGTTACTCCTACTGACGCATTAATGCAGACCGTGGGTCTGTAAATAGTAATTGATACTTATCCCAATATGTACGGTAGTAGTAGTAATAATAAAAATAGCATATACCTACAATTAGTAATGTAGTAAAGTTCTACTGATAAGCTTTGTTGCTTGCCCCATGTGCAGGCATTGCAGTAGTTTCGGTTTCCATGGTTACAACCACTAACAGCTAACTGTCACTATATGAGTGTTCGTAACCAAGCTACTGCAATTCCCTGCACATGGGGGTAATCAGGAGAACTGTACTACATTTCTAATTGTAGGTATTGGCTATTAATAATAATAATAATAATAATATTATCCAGTAACAAAAAGGATACGTTAAGGTAACTCTTTAGGTGTGTGCCTTTTTTTTGCCATGACCCCTCACTTCGAAAGCACTAAATGCATTTTCTACTTTCAGGGGTGTAATATTGTTGGAAGGTTTTACATAATTAGAAAAACAAGGTTGCTTTATTCCCCAAAAAAACGCTCCACCTCTGTTCATGGGTGTGAAGTCTAGTAATGCATCTCAGGTCCATTAATGTGACTAAGGAAGAGCTGTAATACCACACACGACCTGCAGACAGGGGTGGTGCTAGATTTTTATGAAATCAACATTTTTTTTTTTTTTATTATATTCCATAGAAGTATTTCAATGATCATGGCTGAGACCTGAAAATACTCAGCGTGCTCTGAATTTTGTGCAGATTTTTTATTTTTTTTCCTCACAACGTGAGTTGGATTTTTAATCCCTGTTCACCTACTTTGTGCTGTAGATTGCTGAGGATTTGTGCAACACGGCCTAATCATTAAGGACAGGAGGCGGCAGACTCCTGAATGCTCATGTCTGCCGGTATTTGAATGATTCATGTTTGATGATAATTTGCTCCATTATTCCTTCCCCTTGAAGAGCACTCCTAAAGAAGAAGCTGATCTAAGGTTTCGCCAGCTGACCCGGGAGTACCAGGCCCTGCAGAGAGCGTACGCCTTGCTGCAGGAACAAGTGGGAGGAACGCTGGACGCAGAAAGGGAAGCCAGGGTAATTTTTTATTTATCTCAAACCTACTGACCTGCTTGTTTCGCTCTATACCCTCCTAGAGAAGTTCTTTCTAATCAGGTTTTGCAACCGGAAAAGGATCAGCCCACCCACCAGCCACATAATAATAATAATAATAATAATAATAATAATAATTATAATTATAATTATAATAAATATAATATAATAAATATAATATAATAATAAATATAAATAATATAATAAATATAATCTAGTAAATATATAACATAATAAATATAAATGTTAATAAATATAATATAATAATATAATATAATACAATAATAATAAAAATAATGCATATAAATAATAATAAACAATAAAATATAAATATATTATTAAAATATTAATATTAAAATATATATAAAAATAGATTATGAAAATTGCAGCAAAAACCTGTTCCCAAACTCTAAAGTATTCTCTCCTGTAAATACATCATTGTATCAGGCTCCTTATCTTTCAACTCACAGCAAATTACTGTAATGGTATGTCCCCACGTGGCTGAAAAAAAAAAAAAAAACGACCAGATTCTGCTGCATATGGATTTCAGCAACGACACGGTGGAGGGACAGTGAGGAGCCATCAGTCGGGTGAGGTAGTCGGAGCTTTTGCAGCAAGAGCGAGCTGTCGATCAATCAGCTGGTGAATCTCTGCCCATCTAGAGGGGGGGGACCCTGAGGAAGTGTTAGAGAAGCTAGATGGGCAGAGATTTACCAGCAGAGGGGAGGGACCCTGTGGAAGTGTTAGAGAAGCTAGATGGGCAGAGATTTACCAGCTGAGGGGAGGGACCCGGAGGAAGTGTTGATCAAGCTAGATGGGCAGAGATTCACCAGCTGAGGGGAGGGACCCTGAGGAAGTGTTAGAGAAGCTAGATGGGCAGAGATTTACCAGCAGAGGGGAGGGACCCTGAGGAAGTGTTGGAGAACCTAGATGGGCAGAGATTCACGAGCAGAGGGGAGGGACCCTGAGGAAGTGTTGATCAAGCTAGATGGGCAGAGATTTACCAGCAGAGGGGAGGGACCCTGAGGAAGTGTTGGTGAAGGTAGATGGGCAGAGATTTACCAGCAGAGGGGAGGGACCCTGAGGAAGTGTTGATCAAGCTAGATGGGCAGAGATTCACGAGCAGAGGGGAGGGACCCTGAGGAAGTGTTGGTGAAGGTAGATGGGCAGAGATTTACCAGCAGAGGGGAGGGTCCCTGAAGAGTTCTTGATCAGGCTAGTCAAATTCACCAGCAGAGGGAAAGGAACCTGAGAATTTGTCGGTCAGGCTAGGTGGGCAAAGATTCAGCAACAGGGAGAAGGGTCAATAAGAGCTATTAGTCTAGGGGGTCAGAGATTCAACAGCTGCAAGGGCAAGGCACACTGAAGAGATGTCAACCAAGCTAGGTTGGTGGAGATTCAGCAGCAAGAGGAAGGAAGATCTTGTAATCGGGCAATGTGGGCAGAGATTCAGCAGTAGTGAGATGGTCACTAAGGAGCTGATGATCAGGCTAAGAGGGCAGAGATTTAACAGGAGGGAGGGACATCAAGGAGCTGTCAATCAGGCTAGATGGGCAGAGATTCAACAGATAAGGGAAGGATCAGTAAGAACTCTTAGTCCAGGGAGACAGATTTGAGACAAAGATTCAACAGCTGTAGGGGGGAGGTACACGGAGGAGCTGTCAACCAATTTAGTTTGGTGGAGATTCAGCAGCAGAAAAAAAAATTTGCACAGCAAAATCGTCATGTAGTAAATTTCTTTTACAGCTTTGCAATGCATTGGATGAAATCTATAGTAAAAATCGAGACAGTTACCGTAATATGTTGCAGATTTAAAAAATCTGCAGCTCAGGTTGATTTCTGCTCAGAATTTGCAGCGTGTGGATGAGATTTTTTAAATCCCATTCCCTTTGCCGTTAATGTAATAAGCTGCTCATTTTTTTTTTTTATACCCAAATCCTTTGCAATAACATTCACACATTTGGGTTTTGCTATTACACGTGTTTTGTTATACGCATGTTTATTTCCTTACACCCAAGATACTCCGATAACACCCAAGCATGCTCGGATAGCACATTATCCGAGCACGTTCGCTCATCACTAATAATTGCAATCAATGGCTTCCTATAACCATCAACAAGCTTCTTACACCTCTCTCCTGGAATATTGGACCACTCTTCTTTTGCAAACTGCTCCAGGTCTCTCATATTTGAAGGGTCCTTCTCCAACAGCAATTTTAAGATCTCTCCACGGGTGTTCAATGGGATTTAGATCATTGCTGGCCATTTCAGATCTTTCCAGCCCTTTGTTTCCATCTTTTATGGGTGCTTCTTGAAGTTTGTTTGGGCTCCTAGACGCAAACCCAGCTTTCTGACACTGGAATCTACATTGCAACCCAAAACCCTTTGGTAATCTTCAGATTTCATGATGCTTTGCACACAGTCAAGGCACCCAGTGCCATAGACTTGGAAACCACCCCAAAACATCTTTGAACCTCCACCATATTTGACTGTAGGTACTGTGTTCTTTTCTTTGTAGGCCTCATTCTGTTTTCACTAAACAGTAGAATTATGTACTTTACCAAAAAGCTCTATATTGGTCGAATCTGTCCACAAGACTCTTTCCTAGAAAGATTTTTTTTTTCCAATACACACAAAAAGGAAATAAACACGTATAACAAAACATTTGTAACTGTAATAATATTCTGGGAGAAATACTTAATCTGTACACCAGTCCAATACAGTCATGGCCAAAAGTGTTTGTACCCATGAAATTGTTACAGAAAATTAACATCCTCTACACGTCAAGAGCTAAGGACAGTAAGACTTTGCTTTTATACAGGTTTTGCATGAATCAGAAGGACACTTTAACCCCTTCGGCTACTTTCACACTAGCCTTAACTGCATTACGTCGCAAATGCGTCGTTTTGACGAAAAAACGCATCCTGCAAAAGTGCTTGCAGGATGCGTTTTTTCTGCATTGACTAACATTAGCGACGCATTTGCGACGCAATGACACACGTCGCAACCGTCCTGCGACGGTTGCGCCGTGCTGTGGCGGACCGTCGGGAACAAAAAACGTTACATGTAACGTTTTTTGCTCCCGACGGTCCGCTTTTTCCGACCGCGCATGCGCGGCCGGAACTCCGCTGGAACTCCGCCCCCACCTCCTCGCACTTCCCCGCACCTCACAATGGGGCAGCGGATGCGCTGGAAAAATGCATCCGCTGCCCCCGTTGTGCGGCGGGGACAACGCTAGCGTCGGGGACCTCGGCCCGACGCTAGTGTGAAAGTGGCCTTCCTGACGTCGGACGGGATAGTACGTCCGACGTCAGGTCCCCTGCTTTGATGCAGGGCTCCGCGGTGAGCCCACATCAAAGCCGGGACATGTCAGCTGTTTTGAACAGCTAACATGTGCCCGCAATAGGCGCGGGCAGAATCGCGATCTGCCCGCACCTATTAACTAGTTAAATGCCGCTGTCAAACGCAGACAGCGGCATTTAACTACCGCATCCGGCTGGGCGGCCGGATATGACGTCATCTCTGACCCCCGTCACATGATCGGGGGTCGGCGATGCATCAGGAAGGTAACCATAGAGGTCCTTGACCTCTATGGTTACTGATCCTCGGAAGCTGTGAGCGCCACCCTGTGGTCGTCGCTCACAGCACACCTGCAATTCTGCTGTGTAGCAGCGATCTTATGATCGCTGCTACATAGCAGAGCCGATCGGGTTGTGCCTGCTTCTAGCCTCCCATGGAGGCTATTGAAGCATGGCAAAAGTGAAAAAAAAAAGTAAAAAAAAAAATGTGAAAAAAATAAAAAAAAACATAAAAGTTTAAATCACCCCCCTTTCGCCCCAATCAAAATAAATCAATTAAAAAAAAATCAAATCTACACATTTGGTATCGCCGCGTTCAGAATCGCCCCATCTATCAATAAAAAAAAAAGCATTAACCTGATCGCTAAACGGCGTAACGAGAAAAAAAATCGAAAAGCCAGAATTACGGTTTTTTGGTCGCCGCGACATTGATATTAAAATGCAATAACGGGCGATCAAAAGAACGTATCTGCATCGAAATGGTATCATTAAAAACGCCAGCTCGGCACGCAAAAAATAAGCCCTCAACCGACCCCAGATCATGAAAAATGGAGACGCTACGGGTATCGGAAAATGGCGCAATTTTTTTTTTTATTTTTTTTTTTAGCAAAGTTTGGAATTTTTTTTCACCACTTAGGTAAAAAATAACCTAGTCATGTTAGGTGTCTATGAACTCGTAATGACCTGGAGAATCATAATGGCAGGTCAGTTTTAGCATTTAGTGAACCTAGGAAAATAGACAAACAAAAAACAAGTGTGGGATTGCACTTTTTTTGCAATTTCACCGCACTTGGAATTTTTTTCCCGTTTTCTAGTACACGATATGGTAAAACCAATGATGTCGTTCAAAAGTACAACTCGTCCCGCAAAAAATAAGCCCTCACATGGCCAAATTGACGGAAAAATAAAAAAGTTATGGCTCTGGGAAGGAGGGGAGTGAAAAACGAAAACAGAAAATACCACGGTCATGAAGGGGTTAAAAGAATACTGCCTGTGGAGGGATCACACTGTCCTGTGATTGTGTACACTATAATCCATGCATTTAATAACACAATTTTTTGCCCTGCACAGACCCGGGAACAGTTACAAGCCGACCTCCTGAGGTGCCAAGCAAAGATTGAAGACTTAGAAAACTCTTTATGTGATAAAGGACAGGTAACAGCAGGAAGAGTCGCTCTGGATAAACCTGTGTCTGTGTTTCTTTGCACTGTGGTTTTCAGCTTTATATCTTGGTGGTGGGCATTGAATTTGTAAAACATAAAAAAAAAAAAAAAAAAAAGGTAATTATACATTTATAATAGCCGCAACACATAAGGCAATTTGTTGGGTACATATTGTACCTGGTAGTCCAGCACAAGATTTTATATAAATTATTTTATTTTAGTCTTTTTTTCTCAATTAAAGGGGAATTTTCATCAAATAAATTCTTATGTTGCAATATCTAAAAAAACCCACACTTTTCTTTATCAGTTCGTCTTTAAGTCGTCTGCTTGCTGTTATTCATTAGGAGCCTTGATTGTGCAGGAGATGGGAATCTATCCTGATCATATACTGTTCTAATATAACCAATAATCATTACCAGACATGGCTCAGATAACTGTAATAAGCCGAGCACATGTACTGGACTGAATGGATCGCATTGATCCTGCAAAAAACAAGCAGAAATCTTAAAAATCTTGAAGAAATAAAGTATGTTAGAAAAGTTAATATTTTATTCTCACATTGTGGTTAAATCACATCTGTCACCAGATTTCACAATGCTACATTGTTACATAGATTTATTACGCCTGGTAAGGCTGATGTACTTGGTTCGTAAATGTGTCAAAATGAACATATAATCATGATAATAAAAGTATATTTTTACAAGTAGAACTGCAATATATGCTCTCTAAGCCTAACCGAAATCTGCAGCTTGTACTGTGCAGTGTGATATTTCAGCAGCAGGGAGGAGGGGCAGTGAGGAGCTGTAAATATAACTAGGTGATTGGAGGATCACTGAGGACCTGTCAGGAAGGCTAGGTGGGTGGAGATTCAGGAGCAGGGAGGAGGTCACTGAGGACCTGTCAGTAAGACTAGGTGGGTGGATATCCAGGAGCATGGAGGAGGATCACTGAGGACCTGTCAGTAAGGCTAGGTGGATGGAGATTCAGGAGCAGGGAGGAGGGTCACTGAGGACCTGTCAGTAAGGCTAGGTGGATGGAGATTCAGGAGCAGGGAGGAGGGTCACTGAGGACCTGTCAGTAAGGCTAGGTGGGTGAAGATTTAGGAGCATGGAGGAGGATCACTGAGGACCTGTCAGTAAGGCTAGGTGGATGGAGATTCAGGAGCAGGGAGGAGGGTCACTGAGGACCTGTCAGTAAGGCTAGGTGGATGGAGATTCAGGAGCAGGGAGGAGGGTCACTGAGGACCTGTCAGTAAGACTAGGTGGGTGGATATCCAGGAGCATGGAGGAGGATCACTGAGGACCTGTCAGTAAGGCTAGGTGGATGGAGATTCAGGAGCAGGGAGGAGGGTCACTGAGGACCTGTCAGTAAGGCTAGGTGGATGGAGATTCAGGAGCAGGGAGGAGGGTCACTGAGGACCTGTTGAGGCTAGGTGGATGGAGATTCAGGAGCAGGGAGGAGGATCACTGAAGACCTGTCAGTAACGCTAGGTGGATGGAGATTCAGGAGCAGGGAGGAGGGTCACTGAGGACCTGTCGAGGCTAGTTGGGTGGAGATTCAGGAGCAGGGAAGAGGATCACTGAGGACCTGTCAAGGCTAGGTGGGTGAAGATTTAGGAGCAGGGAGGAGGATCACTGAGGACCTGTCAGTAAGACTAGGTGGGTGGAGATCAGGGAGGAGGGTCACTGAGGACTTGTCAGTAAGGCTAGGTGGATTCAGGAGCAGGGAGGAGGGTCACTGAGGACCTGTTGAGGCTAGGTGGATGGAGATTCAGGAGCAGGGAGGAGGATCACTGAAGACCTGTCAGTAAGGCTAGGTAGATGGAGATTCAGGAGCAGGGAGGAGGATCACTGAGGACCTGTCAGTAAGACTAGGTGGTTGGAGATCCAGGAGCAGGGAGGAGGGTCACTGAGGACCTGTCAGTAAGGCTAGGTGGATTGAGATTCAGGAGAAGGGAGGAGGGTCACTGAGGACCTGTTGAGGCTAGGTGGATGGAGATTCAGGAGCAGGGAAGAGGATCACTGAGGACCTGTCAAGGCTAGGTGGGTGAAGATTTAGGAGCAGGGAGGAGGATCACTGAGGACCTGTCAGTAAGACTAGGTGGGTGGATCTCCAGGAGCATGGAGGAGGATCACTGAGGACCTGTCAGTAATACTAGGTGGGTGGATCTCCAGGAGCATGGAGGATGGTCACTGAGGACCTGTCAGTAAGGCTAGGTGGGTGGAGATTCAGGAGCAGGAAGGAGGGTCACTGAGGACCTGTCAGTAAGGCTAGGTGGGTGGAGATTCAGGAGCAGGGAGGAGGATCACTGAGGACCTGTCAGTAAGGCTAGGTGGGTGGAGATTCAGGAGCAGGAAGGAGGGTCGCTAAGGACTTGTCAGTAAGGCTAGGTGGCTGGAGATTCAGGAGCAGGGAATAGGATCACTGAAGAGCTTAGAATAATTCAGCTAGTCATTTATTAATCATATGACGTCTTAGACGTAATGGAAAACAGAAGAATTAACTGGGTGGAAAGGCAAAATGAGCAATTGTAAGTACACAGTGCTGTATGATATGATGACTGCAATATATTAAGAGGATAAATATGTTGATGGGAGGAGAAGGAGGGCTTCTTTATGCTTTATTAGCATAAATCCTTTTATATCCATTCTCTTCAATGGCTCACTCGCATTTCACCAAACGGTTGTCTTGATAGGGAGAAGTGGAAGTTTCTAGTATATAGCAGGACCACCGTATACAGTTCTCCATGCCCATTAAGGACCCAATAAATCCACTTATTCCTGAACAATTAGTAAAACTTAATTTTTAGTTACCATAGTAAAAGATGTATAAAAAATCTGTTGTGTATATACCAATAAACTATCGCTAGCCATCCCGACACACTTCACCAGATCATGAGCTTCATCAGAGGAAAAGGTGATTAGTTCCTTTGCTCCTGATGAAGCCCAGTGATCCAGTGAAATGTGGGATGGCCTGCAATATTTTAATTGTATATACAGATTTAATGGATTTATTTGTTATGTTATTATGGCAATTAAAAGTTAAGTTTTACTAATGGTTAAGGAATAAGTGGATTTATTGGACTTATAGTAATAAATATAATGTTTGTGATATATGAACAATAGGGCAATAATAATTGCTGGGTACGAATTGTGCTAATAATTGCCGACTAGCACCATGACTTTTTCCAGTTCCATTATGTGTTGTGACTCAATTTCTTTTCTCGTGGTTCGACTTCTATAATATAATGTGAACGAAGTGGAGTTATCGATAATGACGCACGACACCTAAAAACATAACGAGATAATAAATTATTTTTATTCTCTATTTATCAGCATTTAATAAGTTCAATTTGTAACACATATGACCAAAAGTATTTTTCCTGTGTAATTTCCTCTCCTGCTCCACATGTCGTCTTCCTTTCTGCATTTGTCAGGCATATAACAGATAATTAGGGATCACGGGTTCTTGTCTTCGGATAGTGGTGGTCATAGTCAATAATACAGATGGAGGCCGCGGGCGGAACAAAGTCACTGCATTTATAAAACTGGAGGCAGTTGACGGTCCTCAATTTTGGGCTAAATTACATGGTCGTGCACTTGAGCTGTAGGATGAGATGCAGATAAGATGCTTTTATTCTGCATTTGATGTATCTGTTGCGCCCCCGTCTGATCCCGAGAACAGGACGGCTCTGAAATGTCTCATTAGGATGGAGCTATGGTCATGGGTCACTCGATTCATTATCTGTAGGACTGCCTGAAAAAGCAAAGTGGTGTACTCTATCTCCGGCAGTCCGGTAGACAATGACCGGTGCTGCCACAGCTCAATTCCGATGAACATTTCGGAGCTTCGTACTTGGAATCAGTGCTGGTCCCAGTTTGTACCCAAATGTGGATACGTCATGGCTTACAATGTTGGGGATAACCCCTTAATGATCTCTGGGGGGTCTGACTTCTTGTACCCCACAATAAAACCCTAGAATAAAGGAGCCACACAACTTCTCATTCTCGGGGGTCTCCTCTCATTCTCGGGGGTCTCCTCTCATTCTCGGGGGTCTCCTCTCATTCTCGGGGGTCTCCTCTCATTCTCGGGGGTCTCCTCTCATTCTCGGGGGTCTCCTCTCATTCTCTGGGTCTCCTCTCATTCTCAGGGTCTCCTCTCAGATATCACTCAGACCAATATTATTCTGTGGGCCATGAGAAGAAAAAATTGCTGCATGCTGCGATTGGTTTCACAAATCAGATCGCTCTCACTCATTCATGTCCATGGATGCGTGGAAAACATCGGACTGCACTCTGATGACATCGGAGTGAGTCCAATTTCGTGGACTCACACAATGAAGAAATCTTGTTTTCAATCTTCAACTCGCCTGTGCAATTATTCTGTCAAGGTGCGAATCTGATCACACTAAGCAGAAACTCTGCTCAAACTCGGATTAGAATTTGTCATTTACATAATCAATCTGATTCTCTCGTATGAGAGAATCAACGCCCGTGTGAGCTAGCCATTTGGTAGAGTCTCCCAAAAAATGTTTCACAGCTGGAATTGGTGGAGTAAGGGGAAGTTGCTTGCAATAAGTATTCTATATACCTGCATCGCCCCCCAAAGGAAAAATGAAGAATTACTTGGTGCCCAGTGAAGTCAATTAGCTTTCTCAGCTGGATCCACCTGAGATGGAGCAGGAGATTCTCTGGATTACTATACCGTATATATATTACACATACTCTCCTCGCTTTTTTTATTTTTCTTTTAAGCTTACACTGTCCTACATGTGAGGTTGCAATATGGCAACATCTCTGCCATAAGTGTTACGGAGGGTTTATCTAAAGATCTGACCTTCGTTCCTTGTGAGCTGTAGACTATATTGGTTTCTCGTTATTATTCAGCTGCGGTGCTTGGACATAATGAGTCTCTCGGGGTAAAGCACAGAGACGCTGGCAAGAGAAAACTGCCAAACCCCTACATGAGAGCAGCACAGCTGCCAGATCCTCCTCACAGAGACCTTTATCATGAGCTGTGAAGAGACATATTACACTAGTCAAGAAACCAACAATGACAGACTGGTACATAGGAGAGAGGACCCGGCCCTTGTGGGCCTGCAGTCTACAGGGGAAGGAGACAGTAGGTTGGGGGGTCGCGGCAGCTCCGGTGGTGGTTGTAGCGGGGCCATTGCAGGCCACAGTTTTCTTGTAGAGATGGGTTTTCAGGTTCCGTCTGAAAGTTCCGAGTGTGGCGGATAATCGGACATGTTGTGGCACAGAGTTCCAGAGGATGGAAGATACTCTGGAGAAGTCTTGGATGTGTTTGGGTACAGTTACAATAATTATGTGCATAGATATAAGGTAAAGATGGACCCTGCATCTCCCCCTCATTTACATTTGGACTGACTGAACCTGCCCATTATATTAGGAATAGGAGTAGGAAGACCTCAGTCCCTGACTGCCAGGCTATTTTGGTGGTTGTTATACACGAGGAGGAAGTTACATGGAAAAATCCAACCTGTTCAATCATTTCTTCAGACACCCAAAACATAGGAGAGCTCAAAATAAAATTACTTTGAGTACTAATAAATATTCTACCTAAGATGTCCGGTTAACATGTAAAAATAAGAGGGGGGTACATAAGGGTAAGACAACACAAAGGGGTGTTTACCCAGGGGACAGTAAAAAGTAACGTAAGTAGTAATACTCGCCTACTGGTACCCACCTGGATCGAGCGCAGACATCCACGATGTGGTCTGCGCAGGGACCGGAAACGGTGTTCTCAGTTGCCGGACTCATGTGGCCAGTGATTGGGGGCAGCCGTCACGTGACTGTTTTATTTTGTCCCAACAACCCTTTTCATATCTGTGTGCATAAGGGTAAGGGTGCACATATTTGTGTATTTAAGTCAAGGAGGTGTTGGTATATGTCAGGATGATGTATTGTATGTATTTTTTTTTTTTTTTTGTTCATGTTTTCGCCTCCATTCACATCCTAAGCAAAAAAAAAAATAATTCCAGGCGATGACCTGAGTATAGATTTGCACTACATCAAGTAAAACAAGCTAACCCTGAGTTACACTGATTTACTACGGCCTTCAAATTCAGAAAAAAAAATTTCCAAAATGTTCCACTTGGCGGGGAACATAAATGAGAAAGTAACTTGTATATTCCCAAAGTATCTCTCAAAGCTGTCATGTCACTGGTCCCTTTCCATAAGAGATGGTGTCCCAGCAACTGGCATGTGACCGCTGCAGCCAATCACTAGCATTAACTTTGATAGTAGCAATGTCGATATGTAACTGCTGAGGTCAGTGATTGACTGCAGTGGTCCCATGATTGTACCTGGAAATTGGAGAACAGCTGACAAAAACCAGCTGAGCTGGGATTTACTAAATAACATGTTACTGTCAGGGCCATGTAGCAATTAGAAAAAATAAATCCTGGTCCATAAAGAGCAATTCTGCAATGACGTCCCACCTTATTGCTTCATGTATAGATTTTGTAGCACTGTTGCATCAGTACGTCTTCCGTGTAGTGTTTCTGATATTGTAGTTCATTCATTAACATCCCTGTTTTTCATCTAATATATAATTGCCTAGAATACTACTTCCTGCAATTTGTGCCAACTTCCGTGGCTTTGTCCGAAGCTAATGTCCGGAGCTAATGTCCGGAGCTAATGTCCGGAGATAAGTGACGTCACCAGTGTCCTACACCCAGGCAGAGCACAGGGGCCCCAGGCAGAGCACAGGGGCCCCAGGCAGCATATGGGGCCCCAGGCAGAGCACAGTGGTCCCAGGCAGAGCACAGGGGCCCCAGGCAGCCTATGGGGCCCCAGGCAGAGCACAGTGGCCCCAGGCAGAGCACAGGGGCCCCAGGCAGCATATGGGGCCCCAGGCAGAGCACAGTGGCCCCAGGCAGAGCACAGGGGCCCCAGGCAGAACATGGGGCCCCAGGCAGAGCACAGGGGCCCCAGGCAGAGCACAGGGGCCCCAGGCAGCATATGGGGCCCCAGGCAGAGCACAGTGGCCCCAGGCAGAGCACTGGGGCCCCAGGCAGAGCACAGGGGCCCCAGGCAGAGCACAGGGGCCCCAGGCAGCATATGGGGCCCCAGGCAGAGCACAGGGGCCCCAGGCAGCATATGGGGCCCCAGGCAGAGCACAGTGGCCCCAGGCAGCATATGGGGCCCCAGGCAGAGCACAGTGGCCCCAGGCAGCGCACAGGGGCCCCAGGCAGCATATAGGGCCCCAGGCAGAGCACAGTGGTCCCAGGCAGAGCACAGGGGCCCCAGGCAGCTTATGGGGCCCCAGGCAGAGCACAGTGGCCCCAGGCAGAACATGGGGCCCCAGGCAGAGCACAGTGGCCCTAGGCAGAGCACATGGGCCCCAGGCAGAACATGGGGCCCCAGGCAGAGCACAGGGGCCCCAGGCAGCATATGGGGCCCCAGGCAGAGCACAGTGGCCCCAGGCAGAGCACACACCAAATCGGAGGCCGAGGGGCCCCGCCAACCAAATCGGAGGCCGAGGGGCCCCGCCAACCAAATCGGGGGCCGAGGAGCCCCGCCCACCAAATCGAAGGCCGAGCGGCCCCGCCCACCAAAGCGGAGGCCGAGGGGCCTGGCCCCGCCCACCAAAGCGGAGGCCGAGGGGCCCCGCCCACCACATCGGAGGCCGAGGGGCCCCGCCCACCAAATCGGAGGCCGAGGGGCCCCGCCCACCAAATCGGAGGCCGAGGGTCCCCGCTCACCAAATCGGAGGCCGAGGGTCCCCGCCCACCAAATCGGAGGCCGAGGGGCCCCGCCCACCAAATCGGAGGCCGAGGGTCCCCGCTCACCAAATCGGAGGCCGAGGGTCCCCGCCCACCAAATTGGAGGCCGAGGGTCCCCGCCCACCAAATTGGAGGCCGAGGGGCCCCACCAACCAAATCGGAGGCCGAGGAGCCCCGCCCACCAAATCGGAGGAGGGTCCCCACCCACCAAATCGGAGGACGAGGGGCCCCACCAACCAAATCGGAGGCCGAGGAGCCCCGCCCACCAAAAGTAAGTGCGCCCCCAAAAGTAAGTGCGCCCCCGGGTGCAAAAGTAAGTGCGCCCCCGGGTGCAAAAGTAAGTGCGCCCCCGGGTGCAAAAGTAAGTGCGCCCCCGGGTGCAAAAGTAAGTGCGCCCCCGGGTGCAAAAGTAAGTGCGCCCCCGGGTGCAAAAGTAAGTGCGCCCCCGGGTGCAAAAGTAAGTGCGCCCCCGGGTGCAAAAGTGCGCCCCCGGGTGCAAAAGTAAGCGCGCCCCCGGGTGCAAAAGTAAGCGCGCCCCCGGCCCCGGGTGCAAAAGTAAGCGCGCCCCCCAGTCCCGTGTGTGAAAAGTGCTGCTGTAAAGCTGGCAGCGCTGTTCAAGCACCATGTATTTCCTTCAGGAAATGCCCATCTAATATATAATTGCCTAGAATACTACTTCCTGCAATTTGTGCCAAGAAAGAACATACCAATATACATAGTTATTGATACATATTATTTATTATTTACATTATTGTTCTTAAGCAAAGAACTGTTGTTGTGGCATTTGCCACAACACGCAAAGTTGTTGTCTGATGTCTTTCATCACTCCCCTCATAAGCATGTTCATGGATCCTGTGTAACTGTACCTTAAATAACAAGAATTGTCAAGAGCTGGTGAGTGCAGCCATTTTTTGTTCTTTCTTACTATTATTAATTGTATTATTCTTACATTTGAATAAATAAAGTACATATGGATTCTAGACTCCCGATTCTTTAGAATCGGGCTGCCATCTAGTATGCATATAAGACAAGTGGGCGGTCCTACTCGGTGACTGAGTCTTCCCTATATAACTGTGGGCGGTGTCGATCACTCAGTCGGACCGCCCACTGGACTCTTGTGTATAGAAACACCAGGAATTTCAGTGAATAAAGTAAAAGTTTATACTCTTCTGTTTTCTAGCTAGCCTATACATCATTCTGCTCAGCTTCTCCTCCTCTTTACCATGTTGTCCATAGATCGACCTGTCCCTTTAAAAATCTGTTCATGAAAATTATTTTCTGATACATTATTCATCGGTTTTTTTGGGGATTTTTTCCGTAGGATTCCAAATGGGTAGAAGAGAAGCAGCATCTTCTGAGGAAAAACCAAGAATTGTTAGAAAAGGTATTGTCTTATCTCCTAAGACGCTGATGTAGTGTTCAGTATAGTTAAAGGGGTATTCCCATCTTTCCATGCAGGTTTTCGTTTTCTCCCCCGATTCCTTCCTTTTCCCTGACAAATAGCTAAAGGGAATGTCTTGGGGAAGAGGGGGGATTTTATGTTTTTGTTGTTTTTTTTTTTCAGAAAGATCAGATACGACATTGAAAAATGGTGCAAAAACTGGTTGATTTTCTGATTCAGATATTTCGGGAGATTTAAAGGGGTTGTCTGGACTTGTTATATTGAAGACCTACTCTTATGATAAGTCATCAATATCAGATGGGTGGGGGTCCGGCACCCGACACCCCCAATTACCGACTTCAAACTGTCATAAGTGAATGTAGCCGAAAAAGTATGGCTCCATTGATGGTGTAGTGGCCGCTGCCGAGATCTGCAGAGCAGCCCTGTTATAATGAACCGCCACTGAACTAATCTTGATGACCAATCCTAAGGCCAGACAAACCTCTTTAAGGGGCTGTCTTACTGCGATACCCACTTTTCAAAGAAGCCAGCATCTCCGTATACCCGTAGGGGGGGGGCTGTTGTTGGGAAACATACCCTTTAAAGGGAAATTGCCAGGAGCTTTAGGGTCACGAAAATAAGTATCACAAGTTCACACATACCTTCCTGCTTGCAAATACGGTAATCTGCCACTGAGAAAATCAAGTTTATGCCCGACTTATTATTATTACCCATGATCATTTTCTTCATTAATCTGTGAACATATTGGGGACAAAAATATGTGATTTTTTTTTAACTAGATTTTTTAATTAATTTAATTTTTAATTACATTTTTTTTGTTTTTTTTTTAGATCTTTAAGTATGAATCGGATGAGAGCCAGCTGAAAAATGACATCCAGGACGCCAAAGACCAGAACGAACTCTTAGAATTCCGCGTTCTTGAACTCGAAGTAAGAGATTCTGTCTGTAAACTCTCCTCGGGAAAGGACATTGCTTTTGAGTCTCGGATTAAATACATATAATACACATGGATATATGGGAGCGGGAAGTGCAGAACAAGACAACACACTTTGGCCTTTTTATACGTTGCGAGAGATTAGTGATCAGTCCATCACGAACCATTGGGCTTTGTTTATTACACATAGTTTTTGTATATATTTCCCAGTTCGAGTTTCTGCATGTGAAAGTGCACACTGTGAATTAAGTCAGTTTTATTTTAGTGTCTGTGTAATTTAACCTTGCATGTTTGCATTTTTTTTTTTTCCTCTTTCAGATGGATATATATATATATATGATTTTAAAATATTTTCTCATAATAAAAAATATTTTCCTTTTGGCGTTATTTGCTTCCATTCGCTTAATTTACTCCATCTAATTCCAGCATGTAATTAAAGTTTGCGTCTGTGTGTCTGTTTGTTTTTTTTTTTTTTTTTTTTTTCCTTTTTTTTTTTAGTGTTTATTTTATTATTTTTTTTATCCCCTTTTTTTAATTTTTCCCAGCATGATCCCATTGACTATTAATTTCACGTTGACACTTAAAATCCTATCCCCACTTCCATCCTTTTCTTTCAGTCTTACTCTAATTTCATCAAATTTGGGCCCATTCACACATCTTGTTATAGTGTATGGGGATGTTCATATGTCGGTATTTTTTTTTTTTTTTCGAATACTCCGTACGCAAGAAAATATAGAACACAGGCGTATTCATTTTTTTTTATTTGAGTCGTGGATCAAACTCCTCCATTCAATTTTATAGGTGCATGAAAAACTCGGGACCGCACAATGATGCCAGCCTAGTTGCATCCATTTTTCACTGACTCTGTATGAGAAAAACTGACCAAAAACTGATCAAAACCAGATCCAAAGCACTAATGAAAGTTAGTTCTTTACATACACAAAAGTAAATCCAAATAATGTCTAAAGGAGACTTTAGTCCTTAATTTGTCTATTTCTGAGCCGATTTATGACCACATCGAAGTTGAGCTGAACTTTGATGTGGTCATAAGGCAGAGTTCAGATGGTCGTATTTCACGGTCAATACCCAGAAGAAGCACAGGCCTTCCAACCTGAGCGTACACCCTCGTAGACGCACATAAGGCTGTAGGTTCGGGTCAGAAGACCCTCCGTCAGTCCGGGGATAGCGGTCTGAATACGGACCATTAAATATACCCATCTGAACCCGATCTTAAAGGAAGCTCCTTGACAGATTCTCGGTTCAAATCGTTCCGCAGAAAAAAAAATTTTTTTTTAATGAAACCCAATTGCAAAAATAATTTTCAGACCATTTGAGTTAAAAAAGGTGTATGCTTTAAATCTGGAGGGAAGCCGGGTACCTATAAGGAACCCTCATAAGGCTATAGAATGAAGTTTGGTTGTACTTATTTGGGGAAAAAAATGTATAATAGGTATTATATCTCCACTAGAAACATTTCCAAAAGTTTTTCTTTCCTTATCCTGCCGGGATGTCATTTCCAAAAATTGGACAACACAAAACACGTATGAATTCTTCAGGTTTTAAAAAAAAAAATTTTTTATTGATGATGAATATCTTTACCAGCCCTGAGTACTATACCGGTGTTATGCAGTTTTTGCCTTTGACAAATATCGCACCTTTTATTGGACTTTTTTTTTTTTTTTTAATTTGAGAAATTTATCGATTTGGGTTTTTTTTTGTTTTTTTTCTAGAGACTGACTTAAAGGAAAATTCCACATCTAAAAAATAATTTAAAAAAACATGCCTCGTTTAAATCTTCATATAGTACTGAGTGACTGTTAATAATTTCCTTGAATTTTTTTGGCAACTTTTTACTTTCATGATGTTTTCTTCATTCACAGTCAGAGCTCATTTTGACGACTGTCACCAATGCACCCTGCAAAAAAAAAAAACAAATCCAAAAATTACAAAGCAGAGCGAATAATTCATAATTATGATAGGTACAATGGGAAATGCAAATTTTCACTAGAAGTCAATTGTAAAACTCTTGCAAACATGGTTCATGCGGTCGGTCGTTGCATAATGCCAGATTTCGGTTGTAGAACGTTCTGGGATCGGCAATGTTCTAGGTTATTATCTGTGGCAACAAATAGAAACTTCCAAAAGTAATAATCGACTGTGAATGGAGAAGAAAAGGCAATTAAGGTTAAAGAATTCAAAGAGTTAACTTGTTGTCACGTGGAATGTAAAAAGTTGAAGGTTGATATTTAGGGTTAATTTTATTTTTTCTAATGAATTTCTGCAAGTTCCATAAAGATGAATAGGACAGTCACAGAAATTTCTGCAACAAATTTGCCACGTGTACGTTCACCCTGTGACATGAATAGATTGGCAGGGGGTCTGTTTTTATTAAATGTATACATTTTTACATTAATGTTTCAGTAAAAATGTAGGCCCTTGTGACTTTGTTTAAAAAAAAAAAAAAAAAAGTCAAGATGAGAGAAAAGGGGTTACAGAAGGTCACTGACAGATTCACTCATTCTGCAGTCTGCTACGCATATTAATACATAGAGGCTGTAGAAGTTCAACGGTCCAAATTCTTTAATGAAACCCTATAGCAAAAATTCTCTACATGTGAAAATGCATACATTTAAATAACCCTCTAGTTGTAGTCAGACGGAAATATAAATCAGTGAGATTCTGAACGCAGTGCAAGGACCTGAGAGTGACCGCTTCAGCTATACTATATCTATGCAGCACTCGCGCTTGCTTCAGGAGAGCCGCCAGCCAGTCTATGCACTTCGTTCTGATCTTGCTCTGATTTTATAAAGCCATCTAACTGCCCTATAAATGTCTACATGTATTTTAAAGTTGTTTTCCTTGCTTCAGATATTTGACAGGTTATCAATATCAGATTTTGGGGCAGCCAACACCCCCAGCAATCACCTGTTTTCGGGTGGCCAGCCGTATGTGAGCGGAGCGAAGACAACATGAGTATGTTCACTGTGTCGTAGCTGTTACTGGGTGCTGCAGCTCAGCTTCTATTCTCTTAAACAGGAGCCAAACTGCAGTACCCAGGAACTGCTACTACACAGTGTACAGAAGTGTGCCATTTACTGTATACATCTGGGCGAAGCTGAAAACAGCTGATTGGTTGTGGTCCGAAAATCAGGAACCCCCACCAATCTAATATTGAGGACAACCCACGGATAAGGCCATCAATATCTGAAGCCTGGATAACACCTTTAAGATTTAGTGGCCAATTGGACGTATTACATGGGGCTCCAGCTTCAAGAAAAAAATTAATTTATTTAAAGGGTTATTCATAGATGAATATTGTAAAAAAAACAAGCACTTTTTCAACTTACTGCTTTTTAAAATTTGTAGCTGCTCTTGAAAATTGTAATGCTTTGCTTTTTGTTCACAGCTGGTTTCCTAGGAGACCGACCACCTCTGCTGTCGATCTTGTCTTTTTAGAAGCTGGCTGAGATTAAGAGAAGGAAATAACAGTGCGATCTTGCAATCGTCGCCAGTTTCAAAACCGTGCTTGCTGCCTCAATAGATAAAGCGCTTGTAAGCACTGGCCATGTTCTGCTGTCATAACAGTGGTGGTCGGTCTCCAAGGCAACAAACTGTACACAAAAGAAAAATGTTTATATCTCAAGAACGGCTGAAAATGTTAACAAGCAGTAAATTGCAAAACTGCTTGTATGTGCCAGTGCTATTGTACGTAGATGGGAATGACCACTTAAAGGGATAGTTTTGAGGGTGAGGAGACCCTTTTTTGCATAGAAGATGGTTATATCAATAAATGGACTTTTCTCCTGATGAATACGAGCTGATTGTTTGGTGATGGCTTCCTGTGTTTAGATCAGGGCGTTTCTCCGTGACATTCTTAGGTGTTCTATTGTAAAATAACACATTTTTTCCCAGGAGAGAGAACGAAGGTCTCCAGCCTTTAACCTCCATATAGCAAGCTTCCCAGAAAATAATGGAAGCGCTCTGCAGCTTTTCTGTCAGCAGGAAGGAATTAAGGTAGATGCAGATTCACTTCTCTCTTCTGGTGCATACCATGTGTTTCCACCGCCATTAACCCATGAAACGTCCTTAAATATGCCCCATGCATGGTCACCAGTGCCATTGTACAGCTAATGTGGACTGTGAGAGGTTCATCCGCCATTTGCTTAGAGACCATGTAATTAATTTGCTTACAAGACTGATGGTGAAGACACATTTGCTTAGTTCACAGATGGCTACCTTGATTATGCAAAGGTTTAGTGCACTTGGCCACATGCTCATTAAACACATAGGATCATCTATGGGAGGGGAAATTGTCCAAAACTTGACACACTTTCGTTTGTGGTTCCATATTAGAAACCTGAGGTCCACAGCCTAAAATTATAGGTGAGAGTGGACATATGGACTGCAGAAACACATGATGCAGTGGTAATACTAGTAGAGGTCATATAACATCCAAGCATTAAAAGATCGGTAGGTAACCTCTCTGTATACGGAGGATAAAGGTGGCCTTAATCATTAGATAAATGACGGCAGGTCCCGGATTTCTTGTGTATGGTGGTGTGGAGACTCTCTTCCCGATGGCAGATATTAGGAGAAAAAGAAGGGTTGGGCATGTTGGATTTTAACATTCTTGATCTTTTTGGTCTAGTGAGAGAAGACTCCCAATCCCCATTAGAGGGGTTGTCCACTACAATATTTAATTGTACAAATTAGATCATGCTGGTCTTAACATTAAAAAAACCAAACGCGCTCCCCTACAAAACCTCTGCCATTCCTCCATACTCCTGCCTGCGTCTCCTAAAAGTCTCCTGGTCAGATGGGGGGGACGTAACATGACTACTGCAGTCAATCAGCGGTCACTGATTGGTTGGTTGCAGCTTTGACAGTCCATCTGAATTGGAAGAACTGCTAGGTTATTTTTTTTTTTTTCTGGCCTCTGATTGGCTACAGACATCATGTGATGCCCATTACCGGAAGAGAAATCAAGGAGTTCGGCTAGGGACACAGGTTGTGGTGCCAATGAATAACTATGGTCTACTAGGCATGGGCACATATACCATTGGTACAACTTGTGTAGCTCTACAGAGGTAGTCCAAGAATAATGGGGCTTATTTCCACCTCTAGAGCAGGTGGCATTGTGCATTACGATGAGCTATTGGACTACAAGGACCCATATACTGTTCTTGCAAAGGAAACCATTTTTAAAAAATACATACAATGAGATACGGCCTTCCCAAAACCCTTTCTGATGACAAATGCACACTTAGCAGGATGCAGCAGGCCTCCACTGATAAAGGCTAGGAGCGGCACAGGTGCAGACTACTTGATAAAAACTACCACCCCCACGCTCCAAACATTGCAGGGGTTGGCTGCCTTGTAGAAAAAATGCACGTTGATATAACTCACATAGGACGCCAGTGTGCATTTGTCATCAGACAGGGTTTTGGGAAGGCCGTATCTCATTGTATGTATTTTTTCTGAGTTTTTTCTATGTTAGCTGTAAAGGAAACCATTTTTTAGTCTATGTCCGCCCCTGTTACTAGGTGAGTATCTGCTCTTTTAATTTTATTTAATTCCCAACATGGGACTCTTTGTATAATAAACTATTGTAATGGACAATCCTTTTAGGAACACAAAATTGAGCAAAAAGATTTGTAGGACTCTGGTCCAGCAGCCCCGGACATGACATCATAGGGCCACTAGTCCAGAGTCCTTTCAACCTCCTACCTGCTGGCATCCCCGGCGTCTCGTCTAATTAATATGCGACAAGTATGTAGGAGGAGGTTTGTAGGGCTCTGGTTTTGGGGACACGGATTACTGATGTGGCCCAGGTTCTACAAATCTTCTTTCTCAACTCTAGAACATACGCATGCTTGGCTAGGCCAAGAATTCATAGGTACAACCCCTGGCAAAAATTATGGAATCACCTGCCTTGGAGGATGTTCATTCATTTGTTTAATTTTGTAGAAAAAAGCAGATCACAGACATGGCACAAAACTACAGTCATTTCAAATGGCAACTTTCTGGCTTTTATAAACACTAAAAGAGATCAAGAACAAAAAATGTTGTAGTCAGTAATAGTTACTTTTTTAGAACAATCAGAGGGAAAAAATTATGGACTAACTCAATTATGTGGGAAAAAAAATTATGGAATCATGAAAAACAAACAAAAAAACACTCCAACACATATAGTTACTAGTATATTGTTGCACCACCTCTCTGGCTTTTTTAACAGCTTGCAGTCTCTGAGGCATGGACTTAATGAGTGTCACACAGGACTCTTCATCAATGTGGCTCCAACTTTCTCTGATTGCTGTTGTCAGATCAGCTTTGCAGGTTGGAGCCTTGTCATGGACCATTTTCTTCAACTTCCACCAACGATTTTCTATTGGATTGAGATCCGGACTATTTGCACGCCATGACATTGACCTTATGTGTATGTTTTTCAAGGAATGTTTACACAGTTTTTGCTCTATGGCAGGATGCATTATCATCTTGAAAAATGATTTCGTCATCCTCAAACATCCTTTCAATTGATGGGATAAGAAAAGTGTCCAAAATATCAACATAAACTTGTGCATTTATTGAAGATGTAATGACAGCCATCTCCCCAGTGCCTTTACCTGACATCTAGCCCCATATCATCAATGACTGTGGAAATTTGCATGTTCTCTTCAGGCAGTCATCGTTATAAATCTCATTGGAACGGCACCAAACAAAAGTTCCAGCATCATCACCTTGCTCAATGCAGATTTGCGATTCATCACTGAATATGACTTTCATCCAGTCAACCACCGTCCACGATTGCTTTTCCTTAGCCCATTGTAACCTTGTTTTTTTCTGTTTAGGTGTTAATGTTGGTTTTCGTTTAGCATTTCTGTATGTAAATTCCATTTCCTTTAGGCGGTTTCTTACAGTTCGGTCACAGACGTTGACTCCAGTTTCCACCCAATCGTTCCTCATTTGTTTTGTTGTGCATTTCCTGTTTTCGAGACATATTGCTTTAAGTTTCCAGTCTTGATGTTTTGATGTTTTCTTTGGTCTACCAGTATGTTTGCCTTTAACAACCTTCCTATGTTGTTTGTATTTGGTCCAGATTTTAGACACATCAGACACATCTTTTGCAACATTGCTTGATGATTTACCCTCCTTTAAGAGTTTGATAATCCTCTCCTTTGTTTCAATTGACATCTCTCGTGTTGGAGCCATGATTCATGTCAGTCCACTTGGTGCAACAGCTCTCCAAGTTGTGATCACTCCTTTTTAGATGCAGAATAACGAGCTGATCTATTTTGATACAGGTATTCATTTTGGGAATTTTTAATTTAGAGGGTGATTCCATAATTTTTTCTCACATAATTGAGTGAGTCCTTAATTTTTTCCTTCTGCTTGTTCTAAAGAATTAACCATTACTGACTACAACATTTTTTGTTCTTGATTTCTTTTAGTGTTTATTAAAGCCAGAAAGTTATCGTTTTAAATGACTGTAGTTTTGTGCCATGTCTGTGATCTGCTTTTTTTCTACAAAATTAAACAACTGAATGAACATCCTCCAAGGCCGGTGATTTCATAATTTTTGCCAGGGGTTGTAGAGTGGAGATGGGGGGTGTGTAGGAAGAGGTTTGTGGGGCTCTGGTCCTAGGGACACGAATTACTGATGTGGCCCAGGTTCTACGTATCTTCATTCTCAAGTCTAGAACATACGCGTGCTTGGCTAGGCCAAGAATGCGTGTGGAGTGGAGATGGGGGGTATGAAGGAGGAGGTTTATGGGGCTCTAGTCCTGTGGACATGGATTATTGATGTGGCCCATGTTCTACGAATCTTTATTCTGAAGTCTAGAGCATACGCATGCTTGACTAAGCCAAGAATGCATACAGTTAGGTTCATATATATTTGGACAGAGACAACATTTTTCTAATTTTGGTTATAGACATTACCACGATGAATTTTAAACAAAACAATTCAGATGTAGTTGAAGTTCAGACTTTCAGCTTTCATTTGAGGATATCCACATTAAAATTGGATGAAGGGTTTAGGAGTTTCAGGAGTGCCACCCTGTTTTTAAAGGGATCAAAAGTAATTGGACAGATTCAAAATTTTAAATAAAATGTTCATTTTTAGTCCTTGGTTGAAAACCCTTTGTTGGCAATGACTGCCTGAAGTCTTGAACTCATGGACATCACCAGATGCTGTTTCTCCCCCTTTTTGATGCTCTGCCAGGCCTTCACTGCGGTGGTTTTCAGTTGCTGTTTGTTTGTGGGCCTTTCTGTCTGAAGTTTCATCCAATTTTAATGTGGATACCCTCAAATGAAAGCTGAAAGTCTGAACTTCAACTGCATCTGAATTGTTTTGCTTAAAATTCATTGTGGTAATGTCTATAACCAAAATTAGAGAAATATCTCTGTCCAAATATATATGGACCTAACTGTATGTAGAGTGGAGATGGGGGTATGTAGGAGGAGGTCTGTGGGGTTCTAGTCCTGGGGACACGAATTACTGATGTGGCCCAGATTCTTCAAATCTTCATTCTTAAGTCTAGAACATACGCGTGCTAGGCAATGCCGAACATGCAGATGTTATATCCCTGCATACAAGCATTTTATACCCATATCAAACACAAAGTTTATGTATATATAAAGGGCAATGTAGGATCTGTAATATGACAATGGTTTAGGATAGTCCGCCTATTTATGATTACTTGGTCCCACTATACTGGCATAGCCTAGCGTTTATGGGTGATGCATATACCGGTGTCTTCACATCTCTCATGCCATTATATAGAGTAGCCTGTAGTGATCCTTGAACAGTGATTCAGGCTCTTTAGTGGCAGGGAGACCTGCAGATGATTGCTCTACAATCTGTTGCAGGCCTCAATGGGACATAAAGAGCCTTCAGTCTATAGCTGCATGGTATGTATTCATCAACAATCATCTTCAAGTGGCATCGTTTCTACATTTGTTGTTGGCCATTCTCTGCTTTGTGTATCCGGATAAGTGCAATCACTGCGGGGCATGATACCCAGTCTTATGTACTCATATGGCTGTTCTCTTTCAGGATGTAGATATTTCGGAGCTGATGAAGAAGCTGGATATACTTGGAGATAATGGGGTAATTGTCTGATTCGTGTTCATACCGAATAATCTATGACTGCTTTCTGTCTTTAATATACACTTCTCAACATTGAAATTGCATAATCAAATAAGAAAAATTATGGTATTGAAAATTGTTGGATGGTTACACATGTTACTTTTATAGATTGGATAAAAAAAATGGAAAATAATTTTTAAAAACATCTTGAGTATGAGCCCCATGTGCAGAAATCCTCGCACTTACATGTCATGGTTGCTATCAATCAGGTTCTTAATGATTGTCTGAGAAATGTTCTGACACGCTGAATGCACTTGTGTAAATCATCAACATCCTCTGCTGGCAGCTCTCTTTGCAATTGCCGACTAATGACGTGTGAGATGTGCTGTATGGGAGAAGGTACCGAGACGTCGCAGGCCATGGTAGAGCATTTGGCCATGCAGGTTTCTCACAGTAGCACGAGCAACATGTGGCATTTTCATGTTTCATTGTGAAGACCTCTTCATGGCTATATGCTTGTGATCTCCAGACAAATCTCCAGCTATAACTGTAGCCAAGACCAAAGCAGGACTCATTGCTGAAGAGGATAGCCCTCTGTTCCAGTCTCCATTGCCATCTTGCTCTGCACCATGACAGCCTTTGAGAGCAATGGCATGAAGCCAATGGATCATCTGTAGCTGGATGTCTGGCTTGTAGCCCAATGTTGTGCAATGCCTTCTGATGGTTTGTGTAGACACTGTTTGACGCCTTGTTTTTGGTATGTGATGTTTAATTTCACTTGCAGTACAGAAAGATTCACTTTGCGCCATTCTTCTAATCTGGCGAGACCACATGGGCAACACCATGAAGATGCCTTCACGAGGGACAGTCCTAGTCTCTAGATTATGGTGTTGGGTGACATAATATAACCTCTAGTTTGGCTAATCTTCATTCCAGGGACACCAGCAGCTCTGCTTTTCAATGATTTGGTGGTAGAACCACGAGTACGGCCATTTTTCCAAAGTGTCCCAGGAGCCATTTTTCAACACAACACCAGGCCACATGCTACCATAGACTTCAGAGTCTCCAGACTTGTCTCCCATCAAGCACTTCTGGGACGTGGTTGGTCGGCAAGTGCACAGAAAGCTGCCAGCAGTGGATCATAATAATTAGCCCAAGTGCATTCAGCGTGGCAGAATGTTCCTCAGACGACCATTAATAACCTCACTGATGGCAGCCGAGGCTGTAAGTGCTGGGATTTTTGTATGTGCCGCTCATACTCAATGCTAAATAAATTGAGATGTTCTGCAAATGTTTTTTTCATTATATACAGTACAGACCAAAAGTTTGGACACACCTCATTTAAAGATTTTTCTGTATTTTCATGACTATAAAAATTGTACATTCACGCTGAAGGCATCAAAACTATGAATTAACACATGTGGAATTATATACTTAACAAAAAAGTGTGAAACAACTGAAATTATGTCTTATATTCTAGGTTCTTCAAAGTAGCCACCTTTTGCTTTGATGACTGCTTTGTACACTCTTGGCATTCTCTTGATGAGCTTCAAGAGGTAGTCACCGGGAATGGTTTTTGTTGTGAATTGGACTTTTTGGCTCCCTCTTGTGGTCACTAGCGACATGACACTTTGAGCTTCTTTTTCTAGCTTGGTACCCACCTGGCTCGTTAGTCCAGGGGTGTTGCTATTTAAGCTTCCTGGATTTTCAGTCTGGTGCCTGGCATCGTTGTAATCAGTTCCTTTCTGTTTGCTCCTGTCTGCTGGTCCTGGTTCTCGCAAAATAAGCTAAGTCCTGCTTCCTTATTTTTTGGTTATTTGCATTTGCTCTTATTTCTGTCCAGCTTGTACCAAATGTGATTCCTGTTATAGCTGGAAGCTCTAGGGGGCTGATATTCTCCCCCCGTGCCGTTAGACGGTTCGGGGGTTCTTGAATATTCAGCGTGGAATTTTGATAGGGTTTTTGCTGACCGTATAAGTCATCTTCCTATATTCTGCTATTAGTCAGTGGGCCTCTCTTTGCTAAAAAACCTAGTTCATCCTTGCGTTTGTCTTTTCTTACCTCACCGTTATTATTTGTTGGGGGCTTGTATCCAACTTTTGGGGTCTTTTCTCTGGAGGCAAGAAAGGTCTATCTTTTCCCTTCTAGGGTTAGTTAGTTCTCCGGCTGGCGCGAGACGTCTAGAACCAACGTAGGTACGTTCCCCGGCTGCTGCTATTTGTGGTGCTAGGTTCAGGTATACGGTCAGCCTAGTTACCACTGCCCTATGAGCTGGTTTTTTGTGTTTGCAGACTTGGTTATAAATTCTGAGACCCTCTGCCATTGGGGTCATAACAGGTTTTCACTTCACAGGTGTGCCCTGTCAGGTATAATAAGTGGGATTTCTTGCCTTATAAATGGTGTTGGGACCTTCAGTTGTGTTGAGCAAAAGTCTGGTGGATACACAGCTGATAGCTCAATAGACTGCTAGAATTTGTATTATGGCAAGAAAAAAGCAGCTAAGGAAAGAAAAACGAGTGGCCATCATTACTTTAAGAAATTAAGGTCAGTCAGTCCGAAAAATTGGTAAAACTCTGAAAGTGTCCCCAAGAGCAGTGGCAAAAACCATCAAGCGCTACAAAGAAACTGGCTCACATGAGGACCGCCCCAGGAAAGGAAGACCAAGAGTCACCTCTGCTTCTGAGGATAAGTGTATCTGAGTCACCAGCCTCACAAATCACAGGTTAATAGCAGCTCAGATTAGAGACCAGGTCAATGCCACACAGAGTTCTAGCAGCAGACACATTTCTACAACTGTTAAGACGAGACTTTGTGCAGCAGATCTTCATGGTAAAATAGCTGCTAGGAAACCACTGCTAAGGACAGGCAACAAGCAGAAGAGACTTGTTTGGGCTAAAGAACACAAGGAATGGACATTAGACCAGTGGAAATCTATGCTTTGGTCTGATGAGTCCAAATTTGAGATCTTTGGTTCCAACCACTGTGTCTTTGTGCAACGCAGAAAAGGTGAACGGATGGACTCTACACGGCTGGTTCCCACCGTGAAGCATGGAGGAGGAGGTGTGATGGTGTGGGGGTGCTTTGCTGGTGACACTGTTGGGGATTTATTCAAAGTTGAAGGCATACTGAACCAGCATGGCTACCACAGCGTCTTGCAGCGGCATGCTATTCCATCCGGTTTGCGTTTAGCTGGACCATCATTTATTTTTTTAACAGGACAATGACCCCAAACACACCTCCAGGCTGTGTAAGGGCTATTTGACCAAGAAGGAGAGTGATGAGGTGCTACGCCAGATGACCTGGCCTCCACAGTCACCAGTCCTGAACCCAATTGACATGGTTTGGGGTGAGCTGGACCGCAGAGTGAAGGCAAAAGGGCCACAAAGTGCTAAGCATCTCTGGGAACTCCTTCAAGATTGTTGGAAAACCATTCCTGGTGACTACCTCTTGAAGCTCATCAAGAGAATGCCAAGAGTGTGCAAAGCAGTCATCAAAGCAAAAGGTGGCTACTTTGAAGAACCTAGAATATAAGACATAATTTCAGTTGTTTCACACTTTTTTGTTAAGTATATAATTCCACATGTGTTAATTTATAGTTTTGATGCCCTCAGTGCGAATGTACAATTTCCATAGTTATGAAAATACAGAAAAATCTTTAAATGAGAAGGTGTGTCCAAACTTTTGGTCTGTACATATCATTAACATCTCTCTCCATCCTGTGATTTCCATGATTTCATGACTTTTCCTTTTCATTGCTGCAATTTCACTGTTGAGGAGTATAGTTTTTCTAGCTTTTAACAATTTGCATCTAATTACAATTTTCTCTTATCTAACTCTGATATTTTGTGCTCCATTCACATCCAAAGCTAAAAACAGAATTGTTTTTAAGTCAGATATGGTGGGAGACTTTTAATGAGTACCTGTCCTTTTAAACATCTCCGGTAGAAAAGGATGATCTTGCTGCCCTCAACTCTCCCATAACAAATTAAAACAACTTTTAGTGCATATGGTAGTCCAATATCCTGGACCTTTCCTGATTTTCATGATCCAAATAATGTTTTTAAAGTGATTGGTCCGTCTTCATTTGAATTTTTCCAGCACTAAGGGTGCTGGAGCTTCCTTTCCTTCACTTCCCAATATGCATTGAGCCTGCTGTTCTCCAGAAATGAAAACCCACCTCTTTGTATGTTATGCCTGTATACTATTTGACATTCACCCCTTCCTGTGATCGGTACATCTTGGGGTCTCCTGCTACAAGCGGATTATACTATACAATGGGCAGTAGACAACAAGTTGTACAAAAAAGAAAAACAGCTGCTAGCTGTCACTTTTGAGTGCTCTGTGAGGAGTAAGAAAACCAAATTTTTGGAGATTTGACAATGCAAACCATGTATTTAATACCAGTGTGAATTTAGCTGAGGAGAAGGTGCAGATTCGCTGCACATTTCACTCTTCGCATCCTGGGACACTTTCACTTATTTTGCAGACCTCTACACAGATCCATCCCTTTCACCCCCATGAAATTATTATGGGTCAGTAATCTCCAGCTTATACAAAGAGAGTGTTTCTAAAACACTGCTCCAAAAAATAAAGGGAACACTAAAATCTTGCATCCTAGATATCACTGAATGAAATATTCTAGTTGTAAATCTTTATTCATTATATAGTGGAATGCGTTGAAAATAGTAACACCTAAAAATGATCAATGTACATGACAACTAATATCCCATGGAGGTCTGGAGTTGGAGTGATGCTCAAAATCAAAGTGGAAAATCAAATTCCAGGCTGATCCAAATTCAGTGGAAATGCCTCAAGACACGGAAATAATGCTCAGCAGTGTGTGTGGCCTCCACGTGCCTGTATGACCTCCCTACAATGCCTGGGCATGCTGCTGATGACGCAGCGGATGGTCTTCTGAGGGATCTCCTCCCAGACCTTGACTAAAGCATCCGCCAACTCCTGGACAGTCTGTGATACAACGTGACGTTGGTGAATGGAGCGAGACATGATGTCCCAGATGTGTTCAATTGGATTCAGGTCTGGGGAACGGGCGGGCCAGTCCATAGCTTCAATGCCTTCATCTTTCAGGAACTGCTGACACACTCCAGCCTCATGAGGTCTGGCATTGTCCTGCATTAGGAGGAACCCAGGGCCAACTGCACCAGCATAAGGTCTCACAAGGTGTCTGAGGAGCTCATCTCAGTACCTAATGGCAGTCAGGCTACCTCTGGCGAGCACATGGAGGGCTGTGCAGCCCTCCAAAGAAATGCCACCCCACACCATTACTGACCCACTAACAAACCGGTCATGCTGAAGGATGTTGCAGGCAGCAGATCGCTCTCCACTGCGTCTCCAGACTCTGTCACGTCTGTCACATGTGGTCAATGTGATCCTGCTTTCATCTGTGAAGAGCACAAGGCGCCAGAGACGAATTTGCCAATCCTGGTGTTCTGTGGCAGATGCCAAGCATCCTGCACGGTGTTGGGCTGTGAGCACAACCCCATCTGTGGACGTCGGGCACTCAGACCATCCTCATGGAGTCGGTTTCTAACCGTTTGTGAAGACATGCACATTTGTGGCCTGCTGGAGGTCATTTTGCAGGACTCTGGCAGTGCTCCTCCTGTTCCTCCTTGCACAAAGGCTGAGGTAGGGATCCTGCTGCTGGGTTGTTGCCCTCCTACGGCCCCCTCCACGTCTCCTAGTGTACTGGCCTGTCTCCTGGTAGTGCCTCCAGCCTCTGGACACTACGCTGACAGACACAGCAAACCTTCTTGCCACAGCTCGCATTGATGTTCCATCCTGGATGAGCTGCACTACCTGAGCCACTTGTGTGGGTTGTAGAGTCCATCTCATGCTACCACGAGTGTGAAAGCACAACCAACATTCAAAAGTGACCAAAACATCAGCCAGAAAGCATTGGTACTGAGGTGTGGTCTGTGGTCCCCACCTGCAGAACCACTCCTTTATTGAGTGTGTCTTGATAATTGCCAATAATTTACATCTGTTGTCTATTCCATTTGTACAACAGCATGTGAAATTGATTGTCAATCAGTGTTGCTTTCTAAGTGGACAGTTTGATTTCATAGAAGTTTGATTTACTAGGAGTTATATTCTGTCGTTTAAGTGTTCCCTTTATTTTTTTGAGCAGTGTATATGAAGACTGAGCCATCGAGGTGTGACAGATCCACAGTATGAAGAGATCGCGAGAGCTGTGAGCTGGGGATTATTCACTTCCTGTCACAGTTACTGTCTGCTCTCACTTATTAAATGAAGAACTTCACCTTATATCATAGGTCACTTTGAAGGCCACGTTCACAAGTTCAGTATTTGGTCAGTGTTTTACCACAGTATGTGTAAGCTAAAACCAGGAGTGGGTGATAAATACAGAAATGGTGATGTGTTTCCATTAGACTTTTCCTCCGATTGTTCCTCTCCTGACTTTCGCGTTCAAATTCTGAGGTAAAATACTGACCAAATACTGACCGTGTGATAGATACTGTATGCATTCAAGGCGAAACATAATGGAGGTTCATATCGGTTACGGTGTATACCAATGACTTCCCTACCATATAGTGGTTCCCAATGCCAAATATCCATCAGGTGTGGTCTCTGGTCACCCACAGACTCGACCATTCAGAGCCACACACACTCATAGACACCTCACCATTTATGTACCTCCCAACAGTGATGGCAATTGGCCTCCTCACCCAAAAAAGCAATGGGCACAGCAATTTACAATAAAATGTTTTTCGCTTTCAAAGAGCAGTTTATTAAAAAAATAAATTGTGGTTTAAAAATCCATCACGGATCTAGCACTACTCACGCTTGCGTCACCAATGCTGCAGCCAGTCAGTGATCGCAGCAGCGCTAATCAACTCGTACTGACTACTCCGGCAAAGCCGCTGAGCTCACTGATTGGCCTAAGCGCAGTCGACGTGACATCAGCACAAAGACCATCACAGATATCAGGAGCAGTGGTGGAGATTCAGCCCTGGACCTGAGGAAGATGAGTTTGTTGAGTTTGTTTTGTTTTTGGATCCAGGGAGGGTGAGTAGAGTTTTTTTAAACAAACTGCGCCTGTGGGCAGGTAAGGGCAGAAAAACCCTTTAAGGATGGTTCATATTTCTAATTTATGCTTACAACAGAATCATCAACACATTTTGGGAAAATAAACAGCTTTTTAGTTTGGCAGGTACAGCAACCATTACCTTCATTATCATAACATGGGTAATACAGGGAACAACTGATACAAAGAAAACTGAGAGGTCATATCATACAGAGAAGAGCTACACACATGGAAACAGTTAACACCGTGCCATCTGTTGTCTGCTCAATACAGTCCCTTCCACATAAGCCTGCAGCTGTTGCTCCTGGATTGTATCACCTAAAGGAAGTGCAGTCCAATCTACTGATTTATGTTATAGAGCAAGATGAGTCGAGCAGATTGATAGTGTTTGGGAAAAAGGTTTACTATAAGTAGCAAGTATTAATTGAAATCTGTGCTCATCCTGGGTATAGGAGTCCAGTGGGCTGGATTGACAGCTTGTTTACAGACATACTGTCAATAGACTTGAGCAAATCGATTCACAGAACCCTAGTCCAGTGGCCACATCAGTAGTTCATGGCTGTCGGACGGAGCCCCATAAAGTGCCTCCTACCTGCCAGAATCTCTGAAGCCACGTCTGATTAGTAGACCTGGTACTACATAATGCCTAGGTCACAATGCAACAATGACTTCATGCTGGACCTACAAATCAGAAGAGGCTCCACGAATTTGAACTAGTAGAAATCAGTAAGAAAGGCTCCAGTTTGACAGCTGGACCAGGGCACTGCGAATTGATATGCTCATCGCCAATCATTACTTAGGACCACCCACTGGACTCCTAAGCAAAAAAAAACCCAGGAATTTCAATTAATTATTGTCCCAAACCTTTATCTACAAACCTTTATATTAATCTGCTCAGCTTTTCTTGCCATATAACATACTTTTTGACAGATCAGACAAGTGCCATCCTCCCTTTCGGTCACTCGTTTACATAGCACTATATCCTGCAAAACAGTGGTGGAGGATATACTGCAAAGCAGTGGTGGAGGGTAACATACTGTTTGGTGATTTTCTAAAAATTAAAAAAGTATGCATATCGAGGTCTTCTTCTGCTCTTAGATGATGACTTCTCATGATGTAGGGTAAAGTATATGTAATATTGAATTTTTTTTTTCGACAGAATCTGCGGAATGAAGAGCAGGTTGCAGTAATCCAGGCGGGAACTGTTTTGTCCCTCTGTGAAAAGGTACCCAACCCTCACCGTACAATCTTTTCTCTTCTTCCATTTGGAAGGTGGCGGCTCGATGGAAGCTGCCCTCGACTCATGATATGTGCAGGGAAGGGGTTACATAGTTATATAGGATTAAAAAAGACCTAGGTCCATTAAGTTCAAGCCCATCAAGCATTGGGGAGGTCCATTTTTCCCCAATTCTAGAAAAAAAATTTAGATGAATAATACATTATTTTTGGAAACTGAAGCACAGGATATGTGGTTTACCATAGAAGAATGAGCTTGATGGCCTCGACTGAAGATTCTAGATTTTAGCAAAAATACCTAATGATGTATTGTTAAATATACTTATTTTGTATATTTATTTATTTAGGACTTCTAACCAGATGCAATACTCTCAAGAAAATGTCATGATATTTCTTATAAAAAAAATGTAGTGGTTTATTGGATTGTCCACCAAAAATCATCATTGCAGCAAAACAAATTAGGTGAAATAGTTGCAAAGAGATTGTCCATTTGTCCATATCAAAGTTTGTTCCCGTATCTAGTCCCTTCCACGTTAAGATTTACAAGTCTGTCATTCATAATCCCACTCCGAGGCTTGTTCTCAACACATAACGGAGCTTGTATCAATCTGCTGCAACCACTAATTAGAAATTAGTATTGAAAGAGCTGGTGTGACAATTTCTGAAGCTTTTTATCCTCCAGTATTTTGTCTCCTGGTTGCTTGGCTTCCTGCTCAGCCGAGACATTTATTACATATAATTGGACTAAGTAGCTTCTCTTGCGAATGTTGTACATTAAGATTTTGTTGATGATATTAGATGTAACATAAATCAGGATTTAGCCAAGAGAATTTATCTTCTTAAAGTGGGATTTCCCAATACAACGTTCCCTGTCCATAAAGCCTATGGTGGTCCACAATATCATTCACGAAGGAGACTTTAAAATGGTAGTAAAGATTCTTGAGAAGAAGCAATTCGTGCAGAAGACAAGTGAATATGGCAAGAGAAACACAAGAAAAATCTAACCCAAGGAGCCTCATAATTTAACAGGAGCAGATCCAATATTACAATGACAGGGTCAGTAGTGGTAATATTGTGGGCGGGAATAGATCTGAAGAGACTACTTTTAGGACATGTGCACACAAAGTCTTTTTCAAGCAGATTCCATCTGGAATCCATCTGTAAAAAAGCACTAAAGAAAAGCCCAAAAGAAATAACATCTACACAGCAATGTCAAAACGAGTTGCTGTGCATATGTTCAGGCTTTTTGAACATCTTCCAAAGCCGGCAAGTGGTTAAAAGAAGTGACCTCACCATTATTGTGGTGGCATTATTCTAGCTATTCGCTAATATTACATACAATTTGAATAATAAAAAAATGCACTGGCGTAAAAGACGTCAGAAAATATGTACAAAAAAGACGCTTAAGGAAAAAGACCGCCAACATTTTCCTACAACGTCTTCTGCTTTAAAATCTCAACTGGCACGCCGATGTCTAAAAGATATTGTGTGCACATACCCTTGACTCAAAAGGTTTATTCAAGGACAGAGAAGGCATTGTGCTTATCACACGACTGAGGTGTCGCAGTGTTCCTCTGAAATTCTCCAGATGCCTTTAGCAAATGTGCACTCGGTGTCATTCATATGATAATGGCCAAAAGAGCAACATTTCTGCTTCCTTACGGTTGGTATATATATGTCAATATTCCATTTTTTCCTTCAGATTAGTCCTGACAAAATGGGCAGAGCTAGGGAGTAACTGGGGCGAAACGGGGTTTGACCATGACTCCTGTCGATTTCATCTAATGTGACGGTGTTTTCTACATCACAGAGGTGCACGCCACTTAGAAGAAATGCCAAATTAATTAATGTACACTGTCAAGAGTGAGGTAGGGTGTGATTGGGCTGTGCCAGTTTTGATGTATCAGCCTAACTGTCTCAGTAAACAATCTGTATTTACTAAACTCCATGAACCGTGGTTCATTAACACCGGCGATTTCCTCACACTCCTCTTATTGAATCTGCAGTATCTGATGAGTGGCATGCCTCCGAGCGTGAAATACTGGAGTAGGATTTCTGAATTAGGAAACGCCAATTCGTTACGACAATGCCGCATCCTCGCCCTGCTCCAGGTCCTCTCATTTTGACAGAGCGGGAGAAACTGGCATTAAAACACTGAAAAATGCTGAATTTAGCGCAACACCGAATTGCTACAAAATTTTGCTACTTTTAAAAGCTTTTACGTAATTTTTTTGGCTTAAAAGCTTGGATGAATCGGGCCCCATATGAATAGACCCTGTAACCGAATAATGTCTAACTCATAAATGACAGCACGGCTTTTTTTAAACTTGTTCGATGAGGTGGAAGCAAAATATTTTGCCAAGAGTCACATTTCTCCCTGTCAGTGGCCCAATTATAGGTATACGTCCAGTTCTTGACCATCTTGTCTCCTCAAACATTAAGATTGTATACTGACATATCCCCAACTCATAATTTATTATTTTTTTTAAGTCAATTTTATTTTTGTTCTCTTGTGATATTCACTGACCTTTTTTGTTGCAAATTCATCAAAATTGTGCACATGGTCATGAGTTTCTTTTTTCCCGTCACCGGCTATTTTTATGCCTTCTTGAACAAAAAGTTTTATGTTTTTAAAATGTCGCTAAAGATGTAACTATGTTTGATGCGCATAAGACCACATTGAGGGACTGGAATAGAGTTGAGCCGAATTTTGCAACTTTTTAAAAAAGTCACAATTGAATCAGGCAAAAATATCTGGAATTACTAAACTCAACGCAAAAAAGTGGAAAACCCAAAATAAAAAAAGAGGAGAGCGCATATAAAACGAACTTCCAAAAGGACGCAAATAAAGTAATTAATTGGGAGTAAACAAAAAAGAAGGCGCAAAACAAATAAGACATAAAAAAAAGAAAGTGCAAAGCCAATTATGGACCGGGGTGATAACCTATTTTATCGCCACCTGGTAAAAAAAAGATGCAATTCTCAAGGAATCAAAGTCTGGTTTTAGTTATTGGTTGGATGTTATATTTGTCTTTGGTTGCAGTGGTTAAAACAGATTGAGGTGACAGAAGCTGCCCTGACTCAGAAGATGATAGATCTGGAAAATGAGAAGGTAAGATTACGAGTAAGTGGAGATTTTGTAAAATATTTTACATCACCCAAACTTTTTCCATTCTCCTCCACTCTCAGTCTATGAGGCATCCATTGCTTACATCGTTCAGGTGGAATTTTGGGGGGATTTTTGGTTGGTTTATATATGTGATTCCAGGTACAGCATTGGGATCATGTTATTGCATCTTGGAGTCTATGTTGCTTCCTGAGAAGCCATGCAACTCCTTACCTGCCTTTAATAGATAGCACTTCACAGGCAGGCTGAGGATCGTGATGGTCAACGGCGAGTGCTGTATAACCGACACAGGCACACACACTTAAAGGGGTTTTCCAGTGAACAAAAGTTGATTTTAATCAATAGATCTTGGAATAATAATAATTTCCACAATTGAATGTGTTAAAAAAAACGTTCATGTGCTGAGATAATCTTAGAAATGTGCCCCTTCTGTGTACTGTGTAATGGCCGTGTCTGACCATGCAGGAACATGGTCTGATCATACCACATCTCCTAGGCAGGATGAGGGGGGGGAGAGTATACAGACATTACAGCAGGAGATCGCAAATAATTATTTCTTTGAAGTAAAACATTGCTTAAAGGGAACCTGTCACCCCCAAAATCGCAGATGAGCTAAACCCACCGGCATCAGGGGCTTATCTACAGCATTCTGTAATGCTGTAGATAAGCCCCCGATGTAACCTGAAAGATGAGAAAAAGAGGTTAGATTCTACTCATCCAGGGGCGGTCCCGGTACGATGGGCGTTGCGGTCGCCTATCGGACAGGACCGCAGAATGCTGTAGATAAGCCCCTGATGCTGGTGGGCTTAGCTTACCTTCGATTTTGAGGGTGACAGGTTCCCTTTAATAACAGTCAGTGAAATGTATTACCTCAGAAAGAGAATCAGCTGTGATCCCGTGCTGTCCTGTCTGTATACTCTTTTTTGCTTCCTCCCCTCTCCAGGAGCTGTGGTACGATCAGACCATGTTCCTGTACGGTCAGACACAGCCATTACACAGTAGGGGCAGTGTTATAAGATTATTGCAGCACAGGAACATTTTATTTAATCACTTCAAATTGTGAAAATTATTATTATTTGAATATCGACTGATTAAAAGCAATTTTTGTGCGTTGGAAATCCTCTTTAAGTCTCATTCACATGTCAGTTTTTTGCGCACAAGTAATATCCGTGTTTTTCAAGGATAGCACCTCGCACCTGTAATAGTGAATGGAGCTGTTCACATGTCCATGATTTTTTGCAGACCGAGCAATTCGCTCAAAATTACAGAAACATGTCCGATATTGATCCGACTGTCTGATCAAAGCCACGTTCACATGTTCAGTATTTGGTGAGTTTTTTACCTCAGTGTTTGTAAGCCAAAACCAGGATTGGGTGAAAAATAGAGAAGTGGTGACGTGATTCTATTATACTTTTCCTCTGATTGTTCCTCTCCTGGTTTTGGCTACAAATCCTGAGGTAAAATACTGACCAAATACTGAATGTGTGAACTTAGCCCAAAAACGGCAATGCAAGTTGCCAATACAAGTCTATAGGTCTATGTAAAAAGCATGGATGACATCCACGTGTAGTCTGTTTTTCACTGTTTGTCATATATAGAGGTTGGAGAAACATTTTTTTATTTTATTTCACATACTAGAAAAACTGATGGAACTCGAACGAAACTCTGATGAAATTCTGACTGACATCACTGATGAAACTTGGTCAATTTTTCTTGCGTGTGAAAAAAAACTGACAAGTGAATAAGGCTTTAGATTTACAAAACTCATTCATCAGTCATTCTTTGAAAATGCCCATCTTCGACAGCTTCCATTATCCTTTTAGCTGATGTTCTGTCAAGTTTGAGGAGCTCTTCATATCTTTTCTTTGAGCTCCTTGAGTTGCTTCACTTTTCTCTTGCCAATCCTTATCACTTTTTGTAATTTGTTTTTAGGAATTGTTTAGCAAACAGAAGGGCTACTTAGAAGAAGAACTTGATTACCGGAAGCAAGCACTTGATCAAGCACACATGGTAGGCGTTAAGTATGAACCCCATTACGTGGTCAGGGAATGATTCGTTTCGGACATTTGGGGACTTCGCGAGGAAAAAGTAACAGTGACTGGCGATACACAGGGCTGTCCTACCTTGATCATTGGATTTGGTTTTCTAGTTCAGAACACGGTTGGACATTGTATGGTCAGTGTGATACCCTATTAACACTATCACTTCCGGATTACTCTAGGAGAACCTTTTTTAAAGAGTAATGAAACTTCCTGATAAATTTTCCATATTTACCCAGCATTTGAATTGCCTGTAGATCGGTAGAGGTTTGGGTCCTGAGACACTCACCAACAGACCACCCCGAAAATGCATCTACAGCTCAACAGACAGGAGCACTCACAGACCAGAGCTAGGATTCTAGCTTCTAGCCTATAGTTTCCATTGAATCTGTGCTCTGGTCTATGTGCGCTCCTGTCTACTGTGTCAAGCTGTGAACTTCGCAGGGTCTATTGCATGATCGGTAGGGATATCAGGACTCCTACCCCTACAATTTGCAGGCAATAAAAGTGCTTATTAAATAAGAAAAATCAGTTAGAAAGTTACTCTATAAAAATCTATCAGCAGGATTTTACTTCCCAAAGTATTTATATGCACATGTAGCTCTTTCAAAGTCAAGTCCAACAATACCATTATATGGCCAATGCATTCCTCCATAAGGCCGGGGTCACACTTGCGAGTGTGATGTGAGAAACACGTGCATCAATACCCGGCACTGCCGCCAGCACTCGGGACCGGTGTATTCAGCTGCATAGAAATACATGCAGCCGCACACTCCGGTCCCGTGTGCCGGGTATTGATGCGAGAGACTCGCACGAGTTTCTCACATCACACTAGCAAGTGTGACCCCGGCCTGAGTGAGAAATCAGCCTTTGTCTCGATATGTAATTGAAGATGAAGAGCCTTTTTATAGATCTAAAGCCTCTGTCACTCCAGCTCTATTTCTCACCCAGCGCCGCCTTTTTCCTGCATTACTGGCGGCTCCTTTGCCTGGAGTCACACAGCACAGAGCCTTTCAGTCAAGAAGTGGGGGGCGACGCTGGGCGTGGAATAGAGCTGGAGTGACAGAGGCTTCAGATCTACAAATAGCTCTTCAGCCTCATTTGCATATCAATTTAAATGCTGATTTTTTTTTTAGTTTTGGAGGAACGGACTGGTTATTTAAAGGTATTCCTGAACTTGTCTTTGAAAGAGCTACATGCACATATAAATAGTTTATAGGATGAAATCTTACTGACAATGTAGTTACACTTTAAGGTAGTATCCAAAATGAACTTTGCACTCTAGTTCTAATGTTAAAATATATAGGTGTATATTTTTATATCCATGGCCTATATATAATACATGAGATAGTTCTACACTGCTGTATTCTTACTTGCCTCTCTCTATATTTTGCATCCCTTGAACATGTAACTTCTGGTGAACGTTGTGACTTGCGCTAGAAAATCCAGGAGCTGGAGGCCACGCTCTATAACGCTCTACAGCATGAGCCTGGAAGGAGAGTCAGCGAATGTCTGAACGAGGCCCAGAGGGAAGACCTGAGGGCAGCAGTGGAAAAGCTTCGAAGACAGATCCTACGGCAAAGCCGAGAGTTTGACACTCAGATCCTACATGAACGGATGGAGCTCTTACATCAGGCACAACAGGTACAAGACATCATAGATAGAGATGAGGAATGAACTATGTCATTTATGACACTACGTTCGTTTCACTATTTTGCCAAGGTTTAGTTTTGGAAAGATCCCAACACTAAGAGTGTCTACCAGATGGTCGATGTATGTCAATATGCCATGAAAAAAGATACGGAATGGTGGACTGTGCTATTCCATCCGCAGAGTCTGAAGGACTCAAAAGTGATAACCACCCTAGATAGCACTTTTGAGACTTGCGTCTTCCAAGGCAGCACCTACTTTAGAGTATCTTGGTTATTTTTGTGACTCAACGAAAAAATGGCTATTTTTTTTTCTCATATTAATCAATAAGGCAGTTATAGTCTCTTAACGCGTCTGTCAACCACCACCCTGTTGAATGTATGAGCATTGTTTACAACCAATATTCAGCTTTATAAAATGTATTTATTTTTCACATTGGAAATAACTTAGGGTTACAATGAGACCCCCTAATATTACTCCTCCTGGATCACTTTTTGTTCTATAAAATGAACCCAGTTGTTACACCCGTATCCGCCATTCATGTTGTCTTACCTCTCCACTTCCCAGCCTGTATGGTACTTTTTTTTATATAGTTGTTAGTTTTGTTCTTTTTTTAAAGTTACGACTTAACTATTTGAACATTTACAAATGAAATATATTTCAAGAATATAAAATATTTAACTTCTTAGATTATTTCAAAATCATCTAAAAAATAGGAAAAAAACAACAACTTTTTATTACAAAAAAAACTTTATCAAAATAATGTAATAATAAATAATAATAGTAATAATAAATAAATAATGAATGGAAGAAAGAAAAAAGAAATGTAATAATTGCAATAATATATATATATATATATATATATATGTATGTGTGTATATATATATATATATATATATATATATATATATATACACACACACACACACACACACACACACACACACACACACACACACACACACACACACACACACACACATATATAGACACACACACATATATATATATACACTCACCGGCCACTTTATTAGGTACACCTGTCCAACTTCTTGTTAACACTTAATTTCTAATCAGCCAATCACATGGCGGCAACTCAGTGCATTTAGGCATGTAGACATGGTCAAGACAATCTCCTGCAGTTCAAACCGAGCATCAGTATGGGGAAGAAAGGTGATTTGAGTGCCTTTGAACGTGGCATGGTTGTTGGTGCCAGAAGGGCTGGTCTGAGTATTTCAGAAACTGCTGATCTACTGGGATTTTCACGCACAACCATCTCTAGGGTTTACAGAGAATGGTCCGAAAAAGAAAAAAAATCCAGTGAGCGGCAGTTCTGTGGGCGGAAATGCCTTGTTGATGCCAGAGGTCAGAGGAGAATGGGCAGACTGGTTCGAGCTGATAGAAAGGCAACAGTGACTCAAATCGCCACCCGTTACAACCAAGGTAGGCCTAAGAGCATCTCTGAACGCACAGTGCGTCGAACTTTGAGGCAGATGGGCTACAGCAGCAGAAGACCACACCGGGTACCACTCCTTTCAGCTAAGAACAGGAAACTGAGGCTACAATTTGTACAAGCTCATCGAAATTGGACAGTAGAAGATTGGAAAAACGTTGCTTGGTCTGATGAGTCTCGATTTCTGCTGCGACATTCGGATGGTAGGGTCAGAATTTGGCGTAAACAACATGAAAGCATGGATCCATCCTGCCTTGTATGGAGCATCTTTGGGATGTGCAGCCGACAAATCTGCGGCAACTGTGTGATGCCATCATGTCAATATGGACCAAAATCTCTGAGGAATGCTTCCAGCACCTTGTTGAATCTATGCCACGAAGAATTGAGGCAGTTCTGAAGGCAAAAGGGGGTCCAACCCGTTACTAGCATGGTGTACCTAATAAAGTGGCCGGTGAGTGTATATATATATATATATTTCCATTGTGGCCACAATCAGAAATACTGTAATTCATGGGTTAAATAACTCAGAAATAAAAATCAATAAAGGTTCTGGTGGGCATTCACTGAGCTTCAGGGCATTCATCGTAATTCTATATTACCGTAAGTCTTTTTCTGCATTAGTGGGCAAGGTACAGGGGCAAACATATCATAGGCCCATATATTGTTCTTGCACAGGAGTCCTCTGTTGTGTGCGTCTGCCCTTGACTAAGAATATACCTATGCATCCATATAGATGTTAATACAGCATAGATCAGAGGAGGACATATTAATTGGGCAGCCCAAGAGGTAAGGGGACCCACTCCAACTTCGAAAGCAGCAAGGAACTTCTATCATAGCAGAACTGTTGAGCTGCAAAGGGTCCATATACTGTTTTTTGCATAGGGGGCTTTTACTGTTTATGTCCGCCAGTGGCATAGATATTAGAGATATTACAATTGTACCCATATATTTATGCAAAATTCCTTTTGTTGGGAAGAAAATCAAGGTAATATCATGCCCTTACCATGTTCCTGATTTACAGCTTCCTCTCGTCTCGTGATCTGGAAAGGTAAAGGCAGTTTACCTGGCAGGCTGTATATATACTCGGCCTGCAGTATGGTAATGCAGACATGGTAATCAGCTTTGCGAGTCTGCCCTCGTCCTGCACCCTCTAAGTATTTTAAACTTTGCCCATTGAAGGAAAATCCCATCAGGTCAGTGAGCTCATAAATGAATTAGGCCATTTTTGTGCTGGGAATGTTCTCTATACATACACTGGATCAGTGTCAGACTGAAGAACATTGGGCCCACCAGAGGACTTGATTCTGAGGGCCAACCTATCATGTTTACAAAACCAATGCATTATCATTAAAGCGTTCAGCTATAATGTTTGCACCATAAACTCTCCTGAAGGAGAAGATAGGGCCCACCAGGGAATTCTTCGGTTCTCCGGTGGGCCAGTCCAATCCTCTGTCTGATATGTATCTGTAACAAATCCTAAAAATCATTTTTCTAGACATCTCATTTAAAGAACTATAGAGCCGATTAATCAAGACTGGTATTTTCCATGGCAATTATAATCGTGAGCACCAGAGCCATCGACTAAATGGCACCTCTGCTATAATTTATGCCCTTTATGTGACGTAATTGATGATGAATTTGTCGGACCGTCTCACTAAGAGCCACTTGGTTTTCAGAAAGTTGATGAAACTGGCATAAAAAGGCCAAAGTTGCAAAATCCTACATTTAGTGCAACAGTTTTGAAAAATGTGTTCACATGCAGCAGGGTTTTTCTTTTTTGCTTCAGTTTTTTCTGCCAAAAAGAAGCTGCGGTTTACAGCACCAGCAAAAAGCTGTGAGATTTCCTAAATCTCATCCACGTGTTTTTTTTTTTTTCCTGACTGAACTTGAGAACTGCAGCATGTCAATTTTTTCAGTGTTTTTCACCCATGGAATGCAATGAGAAAGGGCAAAAAAAAGCTTTAAAAAATCAGCGTTTGTACTACCAAGAGAACAGGTTTTGGTGCAGAGAAAAAAAAAAAACCTCTGCAAAAACGCTGTGTGTGAACGTAGCCTTACACTAGTGTTCTGGTATAATGAATCATCTGGCCCAAAGTCTCCTTCTGGGAAAGCTGGCTGACAAGCAACATGGCAGCCATTGCACTTGGTCCAACACTCCATATCCCTGAATGTAAGGCCTCGTTCAAAAGGGTTTTCTTTGTATCTGAGAAAAAATTTACATTTTTTTAGTCAGCATGCGGGATATAATGTTCATCTAATTTTGGTCCATTTTTTATCTTCAGTGTGACATCTGTTCTTCTCGTATGCAAAGAATAGTTTTTTCAAGCTTCTCCTACCCGTTAAGACAGTATAAAACAGACCGCACACGGATGACACACTGACGGCACACATACATCCATTTTTTTCATGGACATGTTGACTTAAATGGCTGAGTTTTATTTGTGACCCGGATCAAAAAAATGGATATGGCTCAGTTTTTTTTAGGGATTGCCTATTTGTTAGCCAATACCTGCAGGTGTTGTGGCTGCCGACTAGTCGCGAAACATGCAGCCGCGGGGACTCGAACATATTTTTCGAGCACGCTGGAGACACTCGGTTAGCACCCGAGCATGATCTATCTGATATCCCAGCATGTTTGCTCGTCACTGGTTGGTACTCAATTGTAGCAGGAACCAAATCTTGATTTGCCTTTATTTCATGATGCTAATGACAAGCTGTGAGTTTGAGACTGAGGACACAGGAGGCCGCCTTATTACACCGTCTGCCGACACTCGCCATTATTATAGGATTATGGATTATGACTTACTGTAAGTAGCAGTTCACAAATAGCATTACCCTCCAGCTAATGCCTTATATCCAGGAAGAGACGCTGAGAGTCGTAGCGGAGAACAGCGGGCACTGATCTCCCAGAGGATATACTTGTATCGTGGATTCTCAATAGGTTGTCATTGACATACTTAGCATGTTTGCTTTTTTTTCACTATATATATATATATATATATATATATATATATATATATATATATATATATACGTATGGAATATGTTGATCACATTCCCCTTTTAGATACAGGAACAATTGAAAGGGGATAGATGACCTGTGATTTTCATTTAACCCTTTCCCGCCAAGGCCATTTTTCCCTCACCTTCTTCCGAGAGTCATAGCTTTTTTTCCCATCGACCTAGCCATATGAAGGTTTCCAAGGCCATTTTTCCCTCACCTTCTTCCGAGAGTCATAGCTTTTTTTTTCCCATCGACCTAGCCATATGAAGGTTTAAGTTTTGCGGGACTAGTTGTAGTTGCTTTATGATATCATGTACTTCAAAATGGGAGAAAAGTGAGATGACATGTTGAAAAAAAAAAAGCAATTCTGCTATTTTTTTTTGGAGGGGTTTGTTTCTACGACGTTCATTGTGTTGTACAAATGATGTGGTATTATAATTTTCCAGATTAGTACGAATATGGTGATGCCAAACTTGTAAAGGTCTTTTTTTGTCTAAATCTGGGACAATTTTTTTATTTTTGCAGTGTTCCTAAGAACTAACAGGCAGGCAGTTGCTAACTACCTACTTGTTGTGCCCGATCTCTACTGGCACCGAGCAGTCACTGACGACTCCTGTGGGCGATTCTGCAGCTTCCAGAGACATCACGTCCACATAACAGCAGATTCTCTCCCGCTCTGCTCTGTTGATGGGGCGTGACTACCATCGTCATTCTGATTGACAGCCAGTTCCCCACTGCCTAACTGCAGAAAAACGGCTGTCAATCAGCAGTGACGCCCCATTAACAGAGCAGTCCAGAAGAGAAAGAGTTGCACTGTTCACGTGGAGCAGCTGAACCGCCGGCATGAGCGGTTGGTGGCTGCTTTGAGCTGGTGCCGGGTAGAACAGCCAGGTAGTTGAAACTATACTCGCATGTTACTTTCTAAGTTCATAGTAAAAAAAAAAAAAAAATCTTGGACAACCTTTTAACGTGGTTTAATAAAATTTGAACTTTGTAAAAATCAAAAACTTTGCATATAGTTTTTATTTCCTTGTAGAAGGAACCATGTGAAGGAGGTCTTGTTTTTTGTGTGCCGCGTTGTAGTTTTTGTTATTATATTTTGGGGGTACATGCACAGCTCTTAGCAGCTTTTTATGGTATTATTTGGGGGAGGTGCAATTGTTTTGGCATTTTATTCTTCATGGCTTTTACCTTATGGGTTTTGACCGACCGTGTTCTTTGTGGACTAGTTAGGGGTGCAAGAGCCGTTATTTGTTTTTCTGTTTTTTGCACCAAACTTACCCATTCACGCATATAATACTGCAAAAGAAATGGACAGCACACAAATATTATCCGTGTTGCATCCATGTGTTGTCCATATTTCACAGACTGGTTGCATGCGAGAAAAACTGATGATATACGGATGCTAAAATTTGTCACATGGACCAAAAAAGGCTGAAAATTGGATTCAGCACATTTATGAAAAACTTTTTTTTTTCTGTACCAGAAAAATTCAATTTTAGGTTGATAATGTACATTGAAAGGGATTAATTAATTTGGGAAACTCATTTTAATGTATCTTATTAAGCAGGTTTGTACCGCCCATAGACTTTATAGTTCTAGGTGTTCCACACTTAAGTCTGCACTGACATTCTAAAACATCAATTCAGGGTAAACAGCTTGCAGGAGATCATGCAGCTGTGGGAGTGGGGAGCCTGCTGTCAGGTACAGCCAGACTCCCAACAGAGAAGGCAGAGATGGTTAATTTCCATCGCTGGCTTCCTTATCCCTATATACACAGCGCTGAACAGCTGTTGTGTATACTGTATTGGAAGTGCTATCAACACTTCCTCAGGAGCCTTTGATCATTTGATCACCAGATATCCAAAGGCAGGAGCTGCGTCGATCTAGGAGACCCATTCAGATCTGCTAAGCAGGCAGGAGGCTGCATTTCCATTGTAACTGGGGCTAAAATACAAGCCCCAGTTACAGGTGAAATCAGCAATAAAAATAATGTATTAATATGTTAAAATGCTACTCTAAAGGGACCATATTTGGGGCAGACTATGTGAAATAAATGAAAAAGTAAATTAATATAAAAACAAATGAAAACAATTAAATGTGAATTTCCCAATTCAATTATTAGGAAGAGTTTTCCAAACATTTGGAAGTGTTTTTATTTTAGGAGGATTTTTCATCGGATCCTCTGTTGTTGAGCTGATAACTCCAAGTATTATGTTTCCTAGCACTTTATAGAAAACATCTTCCTCTCTAAAAGCACTAATGCTCTTTAACTTTCCTTCCATAGAGAATCCGTGAACTTGAAGACAGGATAGAACTTCAAAAGCGGCAACTCAAAGAAATAGAGGAAAAGGTAAATGAAGCTCTGTAGTTCATGGCTGCCTGTTCTTGTCTATGCCGGTTATTATGTTCTGTGCCTAGACTGCTGATGTGTAATATAGTAAATGGAGCCATTAGAATGCATTGAGCAAAATACACAATTACTGAGCAAACCAAGAGTGGAGCCTTCAAGTCCTCGCACCAGTAATCACGACACAAACTGCATTTGCATTTATTGAATTTGTGCCTTTATTTGAATAGTTTTAGGTTATTTTTCGTCTCTACTCTTCTTTTAATTTGTGCCTATTTTCTATATGTTCACCTGTTTTTTAACCCGTTAATGATCGCCAATACGCCTTTTAATGGCTGCAGTTAAGGGTACTTATTCCTCAGCGCCGCTTTTTAACGGGGGCTGAGAAATAAGGGTATAGCACCCCCCAGCGTCAGAAAATCCCCGGGGTCGGTTTTTACCATGGTTATTCACCGTATAATGCGACTGCAGATGTCCCATTTATTTCTTTCTCCTCTGATATGATCTAGCATACCAAAGGAGAGAGAAATAGGGTCCCCCGAGCCCCACCGCTACCTCTGGCATCCCGGACCCTCCGGCTCCGTCCCACGGCCCTCCACGTCATCTTCCCGGAAGAAAATGGCGGGCACATGTGCAGTGCTCCTGCCGAGATCTGCCAGCTGACACCCGGCAATAATAAGAGATTTTTCCGATTGGTTCATTTTGATCACTGTGAAGGACGCTATCACAGTGATCAAAATTAAAAAATAGTAATAATACCCCCCTTTATCACCCCCTTAGTTCCGTAAAAATGATAAAATAAAAAAATGTCCTTTTTTTTCCATTAGGGTTAGGGTTGGAGCTAGGGTTAGAGTTAGGGTTAGAGCTAGGGTTAGGGTTGGGATAGGGTTGGGGCTATGTTAAGGTTAGAGCTAGGGTTAGGGTTGGGCTAGGTTAAGGATTGGGGCTCGGGTTAGAGCTAGGGTTAGGGTTGAGCTACGGTTAGATTAGGGTTAGGGTTGGGGCTAGGGTTAGGGTTGGGGCTAGAGTTGCGGATGGGGCTAAGGTTGGGGTTAGGGTTTTGTTGGGATTATGCTGGTGTTGAGGTTACGGTTGTGGTTATGGTTGGGATTACGGTTAGGGTTGGGATAAGGCTTAGGGGTGTGTTGGGGTTAGGGTTGTGGTTACAGTTATGGTTGTGGTTAGGGTTGTGATTAGGGTTAGGGGTGTGTTGGGGTTAGGGTTGGGGTTAGGGCTGTGTTAGGGTTGGAGTTAGAATTGGGGAGGTTCCATCCACTGTTTAGGTACATCAAGGGGTCTCCAAACGCTACATGGCGCCCACCATTGATTCCAGCTAATTTGCGTTCAAAAAGTTAAACGGTGCTTCCTCCCTTCTGAGCTCTGCCATGCATCCAAACAGTGGCTTTCCCCCATATACGGGGTATCGGTGTACTCAGAAGAAATTGCACAATACATTTTGTGGTCCATTTTCTCCTGTTACCCTTATGAAAATAAAAACGTTTGGGTCTAAAGTAAATTTTTTATGAAAACAGTAAAATTTTCATTTTTTCCTTCCACATTGCTTTAGTTCTCATGAAGCTCCTGAAGGTTTTGAGCACCTTGAGGGGTGCAGTTTTTAGAAAATACCCAAAAGTGACCCCCCCAAACTCACTTCTAAATGTGAGGTGGTCTCTAAGAAAAATGGTTTTGTAAATTTTGTTGGAAAAATGAGAAATCCCTGGTCAACTTTTAACCCTTATAACTTCCTAACAAAAAAAAATGATGGTTCCAAAATTGTGCTGATGTAAAGTAGACATGTGGGAAATGTTATTTCTTAACTATTTTGTGTGATATGACTCTCTGATTTAAGGGCATGAAAATTAAAAGTTTGAAAATTGCAAAATTTGTAAAATGTTTGCCAAATTTCCATTTTTCATAAATAAACGCAAGTCATATCAAATAAATTTTACCGCTAACATGAAGTACAATATGTCATGAAAAAAAAAAACAATCCAGAATCAGTAGGATCCCTTGAAGCGTTCTAGAGCTGTAACCTCATAAAGTGACAGTGGTCAGAATTGTAAAAATTGGCCTGGTCATTAAGTATAAAATTCACTTGGTAATTAAGGGCTAATGTTCGCCATTGTGGACAGGATTTGGGTTTAAAAAACCTTGCAAATGACGAATCGGGCCCTTTGTGTCTTATTACTGGTGGCACGGCCTGAAAGCTCCACTCCCACAAATATTGACTTCCAAATGTATATACGTATATGTATAGTACTGGCATGGTTGTTTGGGTTCAGTCTGCATATAGTAGAATTTTTACACTACAAATTTGCAGCATTTCTGTGATAAAACGCATGTGTGTTACATGTGGCTTTCGCTGCAGTTTGTGCTATGGATTCATTTGTGATTTCATCTAATTGGTGAAATCTGCATACATTTGCATTGGGTGCGTAAATTCCGAAGGTAAAAAACACACGTCTTTTAAGCTCGTTTCCAATGACGGAAACGCATCAAAAACACATGTAATCCGCACCTAAGTGTGTCAATAAAGTTTTGTCAAAGCAAAAAAAAAAAACAGGAAGTATGAAAAATAATGCAGCTTTATTTAAAGCATGACACACCAAAGAGACGAAAAACACAGCGTTGAAAAAGCGATTAAAAACGCATGTAAAAAAAAAGCACAAAAAAACGCGATGAAAAAACACAAGTAACTTAATTTAAACAATAGGTCCAGAAATGGTGTAGAAATTCTGCAACATCAAAAGATGCTTCGGAAGTCTTTATTGGGAAATAAAAATATTTAAAAAAGAAAACAAACAGGAGAGTGAGCGAGTCCTCTTAAATTAGTATTGTATGACAATGAAATATTAATTTATATTATATATAGGAACATGTAAAGGTGCATTCCCCTTCTATCTGTATAGAGTTACCCTTCTGTGAATTTATGAGGAATGTTTCTGTTTCTGAGGCAGTTTATTATGTTCAATCTGACTGATTTTACTGAGGTTTTTTCGACTTTTAAGGTGTAATCCACAGGATATGCCCTAAAGGTATAGCAGATGTGGATCCTACTACTGGGACCTGCATCTGTCTGTAGAACGGGGTCCTGGTGCACGGCAGTCAGTGGAGAGGTGGTCGGTACTTGCATTTATCTCTAGGAGAATTCCTCCCACCTCAGCACTGACAGCTGTGTGCACTGTGGGCCTTGTCTTCAGATAGGACCCCCCAACTAACATACATTTATGGATTTATGGTACATACTGTGGATTTCACAAAAATATATGAGAAAGTGCCTTTAAAAGGTTGGGTCATATGCAAATTTACATAAAAAGGGGCATTTTAATTTGTTTTGGGGGCGTGTCATATAGGGAGGGGCATAAACATCAGATTTGTAGGATTTGCACCAACAGGACAACTGCAGCTCTTTTGTTACACAAGATTTTTTATTTTAGGCGAGAAAGTTTGTTTCAGAAATAGTGGTGAGCGAGCATGCTCTGATAAGGCGTTATCCGAGCACGCTCATGCTTAATCGAGTATTTTCCGTGTGCTCGAAAAATGTGCTCGAGTCGCTGCTGCTACATGTCGCGCAGCTGTTCGACAGCCACAACACATGCAGGGATTGCCTAGCAAACAGCATATTTTTCAAGTACCACGAAAATACTCGATTAAGAACGAGCATGCTCGGATAACGCCTTAGCAGAGCACGCTCGCTCATCACTATTCGGAAATATTCCTCAGTGTGCGTGGGGCAGGAGTTGTATCAGCACGAGGTGATACTGAACCAGATTACTGTTATTCTATGCAGGAATTTTATGCTTCACTTGTGGTTTTATTCTCCACCTCTCACTGCATTTTCCTTTTTCTTTTCTTTTTGTCTGTTTTATTTTGATCTTATTTTATAGTTTTTGTTCCTTTTTTTGTTTTTCTCACTAGCATTCATTCTGTGGCCTTGACGATCTATTCCAGCAAACAATCATGGTTGGTATATACATAAGTATATAAATCTATTTGTTTCCGAATGAATGCTATATCTGTAACTAACATAACCATTACAGTATACATATGAACACATGCGTGTGTATATATATATATATATATATATATATATATATATATATATATATATATATATATATACAGTGTATATGTGTGTGTATATATATACACTCACTGGCCACTTTATTAGGTACACCTGTCCAACTTCTTGTTAACACTTAATTTCTAATCAGCCAATCACATGGCGGCAACTCAGTGCATTTAGGCATGTAGACATGGTCAAGACAATCTCCTGCAGTTCAAACCGAGCATCAGTATGGGGAAGAAAGGTGATTTGAGTGCCTTTGAACGTGGCATGGTTGTTGGTGCCAGAAGGGCTGGTCTGAGTATTTCAGAAACTGCTGATCTACTGGGATTTTCACGCACAACCATCTCTAGGGTTTACAGAGAATGGTCCGAAAAAGAAAAAAAATCCAGTGAGCGGCAGTTCTGTGGGCGGAAATGCCTTGTTGATGCCAGAGGTCAGAGGAGAATGGGCAGACTGGTTCGAGCTGATAGAAAGGCAACAGTGACTCAAATCGCCACCCGTTACAACCAAGGTAGGCCTAAGAGCATCTCTGAACGCACAGTGCGTCGAACTTTGAGGCAGATGGGCTACAGCAGCAGAAGACCACACCGGGTACCACTCCTTTCAGCTAAGAACAGGAAACTGAGGCTACAATTTGCACAAGCTCATCGAAATTGGACAGTAGAAGATTGGAAAAACGTTGCTTGGTCTGATGAGTCTCGATTTCTGCTGCGACATTCGGATGGTAGGGTCAGAATTTGGCGTAAACAACATGAAATCTTTGGGATGTGGTGGAACGGGAGATTCGCATCAGGGATGTGCAGCCGACAAATCTGCGGCAACTGTGTGATGCCATCATGTCAATATGGACCAAAATCTCTGAGGAATGCTTCCAGCACCTTGTTGAATCTATGCCACGAAGAATTAAGGCAGTTCTGAAGGCAAAAGGGGGTCCAACCCGTTACTAGCATGGTGTACCTAATAAAGTGGCCAGTGAGTGTATATATATACATATATATATATATATATATATATATATATACAGTATAATACTATCCTGTCAGACGTAGTCCACTTAATACCAAGTGTTGCATGTCGATCTCGCATCTACAACAGTCACATCAGGAGATGTGACTACTCTACCCGGCCTCCGGCGATACACTGACACTGATCTCATTCGGACACCGGCTATACACTGATAGGAGGTAATCGCTCCCGCAGTGTATCACTGAGCTGCCATGAGAGTTCACTGGAGTTCATCAGCTCTGGTGCTCTCACTTACGGCCCTACCACTGTGTGAGAACGTTCCCCCTCAGCGGCGCCGTTAGTGAGAGCACCAGAGCTGATCAGCTGATGAACTCTCATGGCGGCTCAGTGATACACTGCGGGAGCGATTACCAACGCTGGCGGCCGAATGAGATCGACGTGGGACACTCAGTATTAAATGAACTAAGGCGGAAAGGTGAGTATATGTTGGTTTATTATTTTTGTTTTTTTTGCAGGAGACACAGGCGTCGGGGATTAGGTGTTCGGTGAGTATATATTGTGTATGTGAATATGTAAAAGATGTAAATGTTTTGATTGAACACAGGCGACAGATGAAGAGACTATTCTCCCATCATGCTGTCTGTCATACTGTATGTGACAAAAGACGTAGCCGGCGGGGAGTAGTAGTCCCATCAGATGACGCCTGGGTACACACATCGCATGGATACACACACACACACACACAGACAGACACACGCACACACGTAAAGCTCTTGTAATGGGGGCTTTCCATTCACTGCCGTCAACCCCCACACAGCGTCCACGATAATGACCCCACACACAGGTCTTGGGGATACAGTTGCATTTACTTTCGCAGGAACGGGAAAATATGACACAGAATAAATGCTTCACAGCAAATACAGTACAGAGTTAGATTCTGACATGTAATTGAGGCTTCGGAGCTTTAAGAACCTGCTCCTTTAGATGTAATGCTTGTAAGTGGTCATAGAGAGATGCAGAGTCTTTTTTAGCTTTATGCCGAAGATTTTACATAGCACGAGTATTTCACCGACCTGGGAGTCCTGGAGTAATTTCTAAGCTTATCAGACCTACCAGAGGGTCTTGGAGAGAGGGAGCCTCCACATGTGCTCTGCTCCCACAGACAGCTTGTTTTCACACAGAGGTTTTCCCAGCTCTTCTGGTCTAGGCGGGGCGGAAACTAGAATAGCCCGTCCTCTTGAAACCTCAGTTCTCGAAACTTTACATTGTATATATTTCACCAGTAGATGGAGCTGGAACACAACAACTGAGAAAATACCCAGAAAAATACATGAATTACATGAAAGCACATGTCTCTAACACCCACTCTTCCTCCTTCTGACATCATTCCCCTTTGACAAATCGCAGCGTTTTTGGAAGCAAATCTGCAGCAAATCCGCAAACCTCTACACCTGCGTTTTTTGCTGCGGATTTGACTGACTCAATGGAAGTCAATGAGCGCAGAAATGCTGCAGATCCGCAAAAAGAATTGACATTCTGTGGAAAATAAAACGCTGCAAATAATGACGGAAATTTCCGAATCATGTGCACAACACTTCAGGAATTTCATTGATTAGCATTGCTTAAGTAATCCATTGCGTTTTTGGAGCATTTTCACGCGGAAAAAACGCTACGGAAACGCAACAAATCCGCACAATGTGCACATAGCCTGAATGTCTTTTTTTATAGATATAATATTACAGGTCCTAGGTATTACATTTTATGATGGGATGTTGATCCAGGGTACTATTCTCATTGCCTTATACGGAGTCGTGAAGGATTTTTTTTGTTTAAAGAGATTGTCCAGGCTTAGGGCTGAATTCTGTAGTCACTCTTTGTCTGCAGACTTGTGAATCCTCACAGTGCGCACACTGTGTGCTGTCAGGATTCTCTGGCACCAACGACAGGAGCTGGGGGTGCGTAACCGCAAGTATGCGATTTGCTTACATGCGGTCACATGCCGACTAGACGTGTGTGGCATCAGTCAATACAAGCGAATTGATGCCGGACACTTCTAGTCGGAATGTGACCGTAAGTATGCAAACTGCATACTTGATGACACATGGCTGCTGTTCCAAGCACTGACACTGGAGCATCCTGATAGCGCGGTGTGCTCAATGTGAGGATTCAGCCCAAAGTTTGAACAAACCCTTTAATTTGGGTCAATTAGCATCTGCCTCGTGCGGTTTTTGCCTTCCTCCGGATTAATGCGTTAGGCTATAGATTAGGCGCAATAAATGCATCTCTTTTATTAAACGAAGTAGCGTTCACTTCTAAGTGCTAAATTGAATGCAATTTATAAGAAGACATGATCTTGACTTATCATATCCTTATACACAAGATTGTGTAACCGTATCATCTTTTTTCTCCAGGGTTTGAAGAGAGCACATGGAATGAACATCTGATACTTCTGCAACTGCCAAAACAGACACTCCGATTTCATGTTCTTTTTTAATCATGGACCTGGCTGGAAACACCAGACCGCTCGTACAATTATGAGTTTTATAACAATTTAGTTTTTGACTGGACTAAATTTGTTGTTCAGCTGCAATATAGTCCTGCTATTCAGAGACTCTAATAAAATGGATGAAAAGATAGTAAATAAAAAAAAAGTATTACGTATGAAGCGGAAGAGTGCGTTTTCTTACACCTTATGGAAACGTCATACAGTGATGCCCCAATGAAAGTTTCTCAGGTACTCACTGGTAGAAGAATACTCTCCATGTTTGCCCGTTATGTTTGGCACGAAAAGATTTTCACCGGCAAAATCAACTATCTGGGAGAATGCCAGATTATTCCTAAAGGTGCTGTCTGCAAGGTAACAATCCCTTTAAAGGTGTAGTTCACCTTGGGGGTCAATTTTCTTTATTACTTAAATTCATGTATTTAGGGATAAAAATTATTTTTGCTATTGGTTTTCATTGGAAAATTTGCACCATTTGTCTTCTGTATTCTTTATTAGAATCTATTAGTGAGCTTGTTCTGATACAACCCCTGGCAAAAATTATGGAATCATCGGCCTTGGAGGATGTTCATTCAGTTGTTTAATTTTGTAGAAAAAAAGCAGATCACAGATATGGCACAAAACTAAAGTGATTTCAAATGGCAACTTTCTGGCTTTAAGAAACACTAAAAGAAATCAAGAACAAAAAATGTGGTAGTCAGTAATGGTTACTTTTTGTAACCAAGCACAGGGGAAAAATTATGGAATCACTCAATTCTGAGGAAAAAATTATGGAATCACCCTGTAAATTTTCATTCCCAAAAATAACACCATCAAATTAGATCTGCTCGTTAGTCTGCATCTAAAAAGGAGGGATCACACCTTGGAGAGCTATTGCACCAAGTGGACTGACATGAATCATGGCTCCAACACGAGAGTTATCAATTGAAACAAAGGAGAGGATTATCAAACTCTTAAAAGAGGGTAAATCATCACGCAATGTTGCAAAAGATGTTGGTTGTTCACAGTCAGCTGTGTCTAAAATCTGGACCAAATACAAACAACATTGGAAGGTTGTTAAAGGCAAACATACTGCTAGACCAAGGAATACATCAAAGCGTCAAGACTGGAAACTTAAAGCAATATGTCTCCAAAACCGGAAATGCACAACAAAACAAATGAGGAACGAATGGGAGGAAACTGGAGTCAATGTCTGTAACCGAACTGTAAGAAACCGCCTAAAGGAAATGGGATTTACATACAGAAAAGCTAAACGAAAGCCATCATTAACACCTAAACTGAAAAAAAACAAGGTTTCAATGGGCTAAGGAAAAGCAACCGTGGACTGTGGATGACTGAGGAAAGTCATATTCAGTGATGAATCGTGAATCTGCATTGGGCAAGGTGATGATGCTGGAACTTTTGTTTGGAGCCGTTCCAATGAGATTTATAAAGATGACTGCCTGAAGAGAACATGCACATTTCCACAGTCATTGATGATATGGGGCTGCATGTCAGGTAAAGGCACTGGGGAGATGGCTGTCATTACATCTTCAATAAATCCACAAGTTTATGTTGATATTTTGGACACTTTTCTTATCCCATCAATTGAAAGAATGTTTGGGGATGATGAAATAATTTTTCAAGATGATAATGCATCCTGCCGTAGAGCAAAAACTGTGAAAACATTCCTTGAAAAAAATACACATAAGGTCAATGTCATGGCCTGTAAATAGTCCGGATCTCAGTCCAATGGAAAATCTTTGGTGGAAGCTGAAGAAAATGGTCCATGACAAGGCTCCAACCTGCAAAGCTGATCTGGCAGCAGCAATCAGAGATGTTTTGGAGTGTTTTTTTTGTTTGTTTTTCATGATTCCATAATTGTTTCCTCAGAATTGAGTGATTCCATATTTTTTTCCCTATGCTTGGTTACAAAAACTAACCATTACTGACTACCACATTTTTTGTTCTTGATTTCTTTTAGTGTTTCTTAAAGCCAGAAAGTTGCCATTTGAAATGACTGTAGTTTTGTGCCATGTCTGTGATCTGCTTTTTTTCTACAAAATTAAACAACTGAATGAACATCCTCCAAGGCCGGTGATTCCATAATTTTTGCCAGGGGTTGTAGTCTGATGGGGAGTTTGTAACTCCTTTATCTGTTCTTTTCTGAGCTCCTCTCCAATAATTTATGACCACATCAAAGCTGATTTTGCAGGGAAACAAAGAGCCTGGAAAAGCAAAATGGTACAGTTTTTTTTTTATGAAATCCAATTGCAAAAATGTAAACAATTTCTAGCCCCGAAATTATGCGAATACATTTTAAAGAAATGTCTCCAACCCCTTTAAAATTGCTTACTTCTGCTCTCTGTAGTGTTTTTCTATTTGGAAAACAACAAAATCCAAGCTACTTTCCTATAAGTGATTTGTCCTGGTCAACTCATGATCACAAAGTAAACAATGATTCTTCTAAGTACATAAAACAGGCAACTTGCAATCTTAATAAAAATCCTGTCCATTTTCAAAGATGGAAAGATTTTTAATTCTATACTTTTACAACTTGTCACCTAATTACTGGCCACGTCTGTAGTCTATCAGTGGTGGTTGTTCTTTAATGCAAACAATACATACGCGTGTCACGCAGGTGCGGAACTTTGTGTGTTACCAGGTCCCTGGAACTAGGGGCAGCCTGTTCCCCAGATTTCTCTTGAAGGTCCAGACATTGGGTTCTTATGCCTTGCTATACTCCTATATCTACCCTGAACTGTCCACTCCCACAGGCAGAGTAGTGAGAAACGGAAGTGTATAGGAACACACTAACCAAACAAACAAGGGAAGATGGACAGGGATAAATTAAAATTCCAACCATACAAAATACACTCACCAAATAACAGAGGGGGACACAAGGGAGTTAAAGGAAGGAGAAACCAAACAGGAGAGGATGAGGATGTGCACAGAGACAAAACTCCAAGCAACAATCTCCTGAACAATCTCCAAACACCACGTCCAACATCTCCAACTCCACAATCAGGCAGTAATAACTAACACTGGCAATTAATAAGTGCCAGAGGCCAGCATATATAGCAGAGGGGAGTGGCCAACACTGAACAGCTGAGACAGTCCAGGTAGGAAAGCTCCAGGAGATTTAACTGAACAGATAAACCCTTGCACTGCTAGCATGGAAAAAACTGTACTTTTTAATACAATGATGAAGTACTTCCAACCAGTGCAGAAGTGCGTAAAACCAGACACCGTGATCTTCTGGCTCCTCTTTGTCGCGGTATCCCCGTAACAGCGTGCTTTCCACCTTTTTGCTATACAGCTTGTAAGTGCTGTTCTAAGGCTCATGGGATAGGTCATCTTCAGTGCCCCTGAGCTTTCCAGGTGCTGCACAGATAAAGCTGCTTTTGCTTGCAGAATTGGAGAACTTACAGTATGAGCCAGTAATGAAACTATGCTGCTGGTCCAAAGTGTCACTCTTCAGGAGCTCCTCAAGTTGGAAGATACAACGAAAATCTTTGTGAAAAGAAAATGTAATGTGAAAAGTTCTACAAGTGTCCTGTGTGTAATTGGAGTCCAAGTGATTTATGGCAGCTCATTGATGTCTGGATACAATTGAATGGATAAACCCTTAAAAGGGGTGTCTGGTAAAAGTCGCTGTGCATCTGCAGACTTACAAATTCCCCCAGCTCATGCACTGTGTGCTGTGAGGATTCGTCAGTTTCTGAGCTGAGATTGGAGAATATGTGTTATGCATACTCCTGGGCAGAGTATAAGTGTATGGAGCAAGACCATACCCACTGGATGGACTCTGGCCAGGAGTATGTACAGGGCCGCCATCAGGGCTTTACTGCTCTTACTGACATGTGAGGCCCGTTGAGCAGAGGGGGCCCACAGCGGGCCCCTTTTCCTCTGCTCTGTGGGCCCCAGCGGCAGGAGTCTGCTGGTTCAGTAACTGTCCGTGCTTGCTCAGACGCACAAGCAGTTAGAATTTGTTGCTGTGCGGGAGATTCCTCCCACACGGCAACAGTTAAAAGCCACCAGCCAATCACAGGCCGGAAACTGACATCACGTCATACGCTGCAAAGAAGGTCCGTGTCTGAGATGTTTCGAGTGGAGGAGACCACTGGATCTCGGCCAGGTAAGGAGAAACTTTTATTTTTTTGTAAAGCTAAACTATGGGGTGCATTATACCCCTATGGGGCTGCATTATACCACTATGGGAATGCATTATACTACTATGGGATTGCATTATATTATGGGGTGCATTATACTATTGTGGGGGTGCATTATACTATGGGGTGCATTATACCACTATGGGGGTGCATTATACCATTATGGGGGTGCATTATACTATGGGGTGCATTGTACCACTATGGGGGTGCATTATACCCCTATGGGGGTGCATTGTACTATGGGGTGCATTGTACTATGGGGTACATTATACCACTATGGGGGTGCATTATACCCCTATGAAAGTGCATTATACTATGGGGTGCATTATACCCCTATGGGATGCATTACGCCACTATGGGGGTGCCTTATACTACTATGGGACTGCATTATATTATGGGGTGCATTATACCACTATGGGGGTGCATTATACCACTATGGGAGTGCATTATACCACTATGGTGGTGCATTATACCCCTATGAGGGTGCATTTTATATGGGGTGCATTATACCCCTACGAAAGTGCATTATACTATGGGGTGCATTATACCGCTGTGGGGGTTCATTATACCGCTATGGGGCTGCATTATACCAATATGGGGCTGCATTATACCTCTATGGGGCTACATTATATTGCTATGGTGCTGCATTATACTACTATATATGACTATGGGGAAGCATTATGCTATTATGGACGACTACGGGGGCAATATAGAGAGACATGGGGGCAGTATGGAGAGACATAAGGCAGAATGGGAGGACACGTGGGTCCAGAATTTGTGATATTATTACTGTTGGGGCCAATTAAAGATATTATTTTTGAGGATACTGCTTTTAGTGTGGGGGAGGAGAGGTCCTGTTACTGTGAAGGGTGACGCGGTCGTTTTTTTTTTCATCTGGCTTAGTGTAGAGGCTGGAGAAAAATTGGGAAATGTGCTCTAGATCAGGGGTGTCAAACTGCATTCCTCGAGGGCCTCAAACCATGCGTGTTTTCAAGATTTCCTTCTCATTGCACAAGGTGCTGGAATCATTCTGTGCAGGTGATTAAATGATCACCTGTGCAATACAAGGAAATCCTGAAAACATGACCTGTTTGCAGCCCTTGAGGAATGCAGTTTGACACCCCTGCTCTAGATAACTGTGTTATTTTCTGCAGATACAAGTCCTGGCTGGAAGAAGTGATGGCGGTCTGCGCTGGATGAAGAAAAGTGAAGATGAAGGACTTCAACTAGAGACAACAGCGTATTTTAAAAAGTCCCCTGAATTAGAAGTACGGTTGAAGGACACGTAAATTTTTCATTTTTGTACTTTCCTCACTTTCTTCTACAAGTCATAACTTTTTTATTGTTACAACTACACAGTCATATGAGGGATTGTTTTTTTAATGGACAGGTTGTAGTTTTGACTGACATCATTCTCTTGACTTCATAATGTGCAAAAAAAAGTGAAAAAAAATCTATGTGTGGTGAAATGGTTAAAAAAATGCAGTTCCACAATTTATTGTTTTGTTTATTCAGCATTTTTTGAGCAGTATAAATAACCTGGTAATATAGTTCTACAGGTCAGTATGATTATGTTGTTACAAAAATGTAAAGTTGTATATACCGTATATATATATATATATATATATATATATATATATATATATATATATATATATATATATATATATATATATATATATATATATATATATATATATATATATATATATATATATATACACAGTACATATATGGTTAAAAAAATTCTGAATATTAAAAAAAAAATCCTTGGTTGGTCTTGCCAATTTCTGGAATCCATAACTTTTTAATTTTTCCATCAGTGAATCTATATGACGGCTTGTTTTTGCACTGCTGAGCCATAGATTTGATTGGTACTATTTACTATATTGCACTGTTTGGTGGAGGTGAAGTGACCAAAATTGTCACATCTTGGGTTTCCATTTTTTTCCCTCTTTACGCTCTATAATTTTATATTTCAATGGACTTTTAAGGAAATTGCAATAACAAATATGCTTTTAAAATATTTTTCAAAACGTTTTTTATTACATTTGACTTATTCTTTTTAGACTTTCTAGACACTTGAACCTGCAATTGTTTGTTCGCTTGTACTATATACTGAAATACCACAGTATTGCAATATATAGTAAAAATAACTCTACTATGAAGTGTACGTCTTCATTGGAGTTCCAAAATGGTGATGATAGGGCACTTTAGAAGACCCCTAGTGTTGTGAATTCTGTTTTTGGGCTCCCTCTGGTGGTTACTGGTGGTACTGGTTGATTGGTGTCTTGTTTTTTCCAGTGCACCTGTTTCCATTAGGAAATTGGGAGTCTTCTATTTAGTCTGGCTTCCCAGTCATTGTAGTGCCGGCAATCAATGTTATCAGAGCACCTTGTTGCTTGCTTCCTGCTCCAAGTCTGCAATTCAGCTAAGTTGAATCTTTGGCTTTTGTGTTTGTTTTGTCCAGCATGCATTTACATTTCTCGTGCTGCTGGAAGCTCTAGTGATCTGGAATTGCTACTCCGGTGTCATGAGTTGACAACGGAGTTAAGGTAATTCCAGGATGGCTGTTCAGGGTTTTGAGGTGACCGCGAAGTCCTCTTTTGTATATTCCGCTATCTAGTCAGAGGGCCTCGCTTTGCTGAATCTATATTCATACTGCGTTTGTGTTTTCCTCTTACCTAACCGTTATTATATTTGGGGGGCTACTATAACCTTTGGGGTTTCCCTGGAGGCAAGTCAGGTCTGTGTATTCCTCTACTAGGGGTAGTTAGATCTCCGGCTGGCGCGAGGTGTCTAGAGACAACGTAGGCACACCCCCTGGCTACTTTTAGTTGCGTGTTAGGTTCAGTATCGCGGTTACCTAAGATACCATCCTTCCTAGAGCTTGTCCGTTTTTGTCTAAGTCCCTGCCATTGGGAATCATGACAGTATTGCCGGCCTAATGTATTAAGAGTATTGGCTGAAGAAAGAGAGAAAAAAGAAGTTTCTGACACTTTTTTTTTTTTTTTTTACTCAGAAGTTCTGTCTAGCCATAATTGCAGTCTGCTGTTTTGTTTTTTTTTTCTCTCTCCTCTTAACCCCTGAATGGCTCAGATCTCTGCTGTTGAAAAATGGATATCCAGGGTTTAGCTTCAAACCTGAATGCTCTCGCTTCTAAGGTTCAAAATATCCAAGACTATGTTATACATGCTCTTATGTCTGAACCCAAGATCCCTATACCCGAGTTCTTTTCTGGAGATAGATCTCGTTTTTTGAATTTTAAGCACAACTGTAAATTGTATCTTTCTCTGAGATCTCGCTCCGCTGGAGATTCCGCTCAGCAGGTTAAAATTGTTATTTCCTTGTTGCGGGGTGACCCCCAGAATTGGGCATTTGCATTGGCACCAGGGGATCCTGCGCTGCTCAGTGTGGATGCGTTTTTTCTGGCACTGGGGTTGCTCTATGAGGAACCTAATTTGGAGATTCAGGCTGAAAAGGCCTTGATAGCCCTCTCTCAAGGGCATGATGAAGCTGAAATATATTGTCAAAAATTTCGAAAATGGTCTGTGCTTACTCAGTGGAATGAGTGCGCCCTGGCGGCGAATTTCAGAGAAGGTCTCTCTGACGCCGTTAAAGATGTCATGGTGGGGTTTCCTACGCCCACAGGTCTGAATGAATCCATGACTATGGCTATTCAGATTGATCGGCGTTTACGGGAGCGCAAACCTGTGCACCATTTGGCGGTGTCTTCTGAGCAGGCACCAGAGATTATGCAATGTGATAGAATTCTGTCCAGAGGTGAACGGCAGAATTATAGGCGCAAAAATGGGTTGTGCTTCTATTGTGGTGATTCTGCTCATGTTATATCAGCATGCTCTAAACGCACAAAAAAGGTTGATAAGTCCTTTTCAATTGGCACTTTACAGTCTAAGTTTATTTTGTCTGTAACTTTGATCTGTTCATTATCATCTATCACTGTGGATGCCTATGTGGATTCTGGCGCTTCCTTGAATCTTATGGATTGGTCCTTTGCCAGACGTTGTGGGTTTAGCCTAGAGCCTTTGGAAGTTCCTATCCCTCTGAAGGGTATCGACTCCACACCTTTGGCTAGGAATAAACCACAATTCTGGACACAAGTGACTATGTGTATGACTCCTGACCATCGGGAGGTGATTCGCTTCCTTGTGTTGCATAACTTGCATGATGTCTTAGTGCTTGGATTGCCATGGTTGCAAACTCATAATCCAGTCCTCGACTGGAAAACAATGTCTGTGTTAAGCTGGGGATGTCGGGGGGCTCATGGGGAAGTACCTTTGGTTTCCATTGCTTCATCTACTCCCTCTGAAATTCCGGCATTTTTGTCTGATTTTTGTGATGTTTTTGAGGAGCCTAAACTTGGTTCTCTTCCCCCTCACCGGGATTGTGATTGCGCTATAGAATTGATTCCTGGCAGCAAGTTTCCCAAGGGTCGTTTGTTCAATCTGTCTGTGCCTGAGCATGCTGCTATGCGAGAGTATATTAAGGAGTCCTTGGAAAAGGGACATATCCGTCCATCCTCATCCCCTTTAGGAGCAGGTTTTTTTTTCGTGGGTAAAAAAGATGGCTCCCTGAGGCCCTGTATTGATTATCGCTTGTTGAATAAGATTACAGTCAAATATCAGTATCCTTTGCCACTATTGACTGATTTATTTGCTCGTATTAAAGGGGCAAAGTGGTTCTCTAAGGTTGATCTTCGGGGTGCGTATAATTTGGTGCGGATTAAGCAGGGAGATGAGTGGAAAACTGCATTTAATACGCCCGAGGGCCATTTTGAGTATTTGGTAATGCCTTTTGGTCTTTCTAATGCTCCTTCAGTCTTTCAGTCCTTTATGCACGATATTTTCCGTAAATACCTGGATAGGTTTATGATTGTGTATTTGGATGATATTTTGATTTTTTCGGATGACTGGGAGTCGCATGTTCAACAGGTTAGGAAGGTTTTTCAGGTTTTGCGGTCCAATTCTTTGTTTGTAAAGGGTTCAAAGTGCATTTTTGGGGTTCAGAAGATCTCCATTTTGGGGTATATTTTTTCCCCTTCTTCTGTTGAGATGGATCCTGTCAAGGTTCGGGCTATTTGTGATTGGACGCAGCCTACTTCCCTGAAGAGTCTTCAGAAGTTCTTGGGCTTTGCTAATTTCTATCGTCGATTTATAACTGGGTTTTCAAGTGTGGCTAGACCTCTGACTGATTTGACTAAGAAGGGTGCTGATGTTGCCAATTGGTCCTCTGCGGCTGTGGAGGCCTTTCGGGAGCTTAAGCGCCGCTTTTCTTCTGCCCCTGTGTTGCGTCAGCCTGATGTTTCGCTCCCTTTTCAGGTTGAGGTTGATGCTTCCGAGATTGGAGCAGGGGCGGTTTTGTCGCAGAAAGGTCCCGATTGCTCAGTGATGAGACCATGTGCATTCTTCTCTCGAAAGTTTTCGCCCGCCGAGCGAAATTATGATGTCGGTAATCGGGAGCTCTTGGCTATGAAGTGGGCATTTGAGGAGTGGCGTCATTGGCTTGAGGGTGCTAGACATCAGGTGGTGGTCTTGACTGATCACAAGAATCTGATTTACCTTGAGTCTGCCAGGCGTCTGAATCCTAGACAGGCGCGCTGGTCTTTGTTTTTCTCCCGGTTTAATTTTGTGGTTTCATACTTGCCGGGCTCGAAAAATGTGAAGGCAGATGCTCTTTCTAGGAGTTTTGAGCCTGACTCCTCTGGTGATTCTGAGCCTACGGGTATCCTTAAGGATGGAGTGATTTTGTCTGCTGTCTCCCCAGACTTGCGGCGTGCTTTGCAGGAGTTTCAGACTGATAGGCCTGATCGTTGTCCGCCTGGGAGATTGTTTGTTCCAGATGAGTGGACCAGTAGAGTCATCTCGGAGGTTAATTCTTCTGTGTTGGCAGGTCACCCTGGAATTTTTGGTACCAGAGATTTGGTGGCCAGATCCTTCTGGTGGCCTTCCCTGTCTCGGGATGTGCGTACCTTTGTGCAGTCTTGTGATGTTTCTGCTCGGGCCAAGCCTTGCTGTTCTCGGGCTAGTGGATTGTTGTTGTCCTTGCCTATTCCGAAGAGGCCGTGGACGCACATCTCTATGGACTTTATCTCGGATCTCCCGGTTTCTCAGAAAATGTCTGTCATTTGGGTGGTGTGTGACCGTTTTTCTAAGATGGTTCATTTGGTACCCTTGCCCAAATTGCATTCTTCATCGGAGTTGGTTCCTTTGTTTTTTCAGAATGTGGTTCGTTTACATGGTATCCCGGAAAACATCGTTTCTGACAGGGGATCTCAATTTGTGTCCAGGTTCTGGCGAGCGTTCTGTGCCAGGATGGGCATTGATTTGTCTTTTTCGTCTGCGTTCCAGCCCCAGACTAATGGCCAGACGGAGCGAACTAATCAGACATTGGAGACTTATTTGAGGTGTTTTGTGTCTGCTGATCAGGATGATTGGGTCGCCTTTTTGCCGTTGGCAGAGTTTGCCCTCAATAATCGGGCCAGTTCTGCCACTCTGGTTTCTCCTTTCTTTTGCAATTCAGGGTTTCACCCTCGTTTTTCATCTGGCCAGGTGGAATCTTCGGATTGTCCTGGAGTGGACACTGTGGTGGATAGACTGCACCAGATTTGGAGTCATGTGGTGGACAATTTGAAGTTGTCTCAGGAGAAGACTCAGCAGTTTGCTAATCGTCATCGTCGTGTGGGTCATCATCTCCGTGTTGGGGACTTGGTGTGGTTGTCTTCTCGTTTTGTCCCTATGAAGGTCTCCTCTCCTAAGTTTAAGCCTCGGTTTATAGGTCCTTATAAGATTTTGGAGATTCTTAATCCTGTATCTTTTCGTTTGGATCTACCAGCATCTTTCACCATTCATAATGTCTTCCATCGGTCGTTGTTGCGGAGGTACGAGGTACCGGTTGTTCCTTCTGTTGAGCCTCCTGCTCCTGTGCTGGTGGAGGGTGAATTGGAGTATGTTGTGGAGAAGATTTTGGACTCTCACATTTCCAGACGGAGACTTCAGTATTTGGTTAAATGGAAGGGATACGGTCAGGAGGATAATTCTTGGGTGACTGCCTCTGATGTTCATGCCTCTGATTTGGTTCGCGCCTTTCATAGGGCGCATCCAGATCGCCCTGGTGGTTCTCATGAGGGTTCGGTGCCACCTCCTTAAGGGGGGGTACTGTTGTGAATTCTGTTTTTGGGCTCCCTCTGGTGGTTACTGGTGGTACTGGTTGACTGGTGTCTTGTTTTTTGCAGTGCACCTGTTTCCATTAGGAAATTGGGAGTCTCCTATTTAGTCTGGCTTCCCAGTCATTGTAGTGCCGGCAATCAATGTTATCAGAGCACCTTGTTGCTTGCTTCCTGCTCCAAGTCTGCAATTCAGCTAAGTTGAATCTTTGGCTTTTGTGTTTGTTTTGTCCAGCATGCATTTACATTTCTCGTGCTGCTGGAAGCTCTAGTGATCTGGAATTGCTACTCCGGTGTCATGAGTTGACAACGGAGTTAAGGTAATTCCAGGATGGCTGTTCAGGGTTTTGAGGTGACCGCGAAGTCCTCTTTTGTATATTCCGCTATCTAGTCAGAGGGCCTCGCTTTGCTGAATCTATATTCGTACTGCGTTTGTGTTTTCCTCTTACCTAACCGTTATTATATGTGGGGGGCTACTATAACCTTTGGGGTTTCCCTGGAGGCAAGTCAGGTCTGTGTATTCCTCTACTAGGGGTAGTTAGATCTCCGGCTGGCGCGAGGTGTCTAGAGACAACGTAGGCACACCCCCTGGCTACTTTTAGTTGCGTGTTAGGTTCAGTATCGTGGTTACCTAAGATACCATCCTTCCTAGAGCTTGTCCGTTTTTTGTCTAAGTCCCTGCCATTGGGAATCATGACACCCTAGATGCAATGATAACATATCGGCTCCTCTAAATTACGCCACCACTTTGCAATCATTTAAATGTCCTTGTCAGGGATTGGAAGCTGCATCTAAATGGATAAATTAGAGCATTCAAAGCTTGTGCCAGCTGTATAATACTGCTGGCATGAGCTGTGTATGGAGCAGGATTCTGAGCCAACTCAACTCCATACAATTGGCCCCAAGTAATATTGAAAATATACTGTACATCACAGGATATTAAGGGTTTAAAGTATTAGGTCTTGGAAGTTTTAAATAAAAAGAAAACATGCTACCATTTATTAACAGCAGGCAGAAATCTTATGACAAGGAACCTAAATAAAGTTTATTACAACGATGCTGGTAAATCCCTTTAGCAGCCACTAGATGGCACAAAATGTTTAGTAATCTGTATGCATTCACAAGACTAAGGCGATGATACACTTTGCATGTAGTGATGAGCGAGCACTAAATTGCTTGGGTGCTCGTTACTCGTGTCGAGCAAATTGTAATGGTCAGGTGCTCGACCCAAGTAATAAGTATAATGGAAGTCAATGAGAAACTCGAGCATTTTTCCAGTGCCCCCATTCCCCCGGAAGATCTGTAGGGGTCTAAAAATTGCTGAAACCGATGAAAACAGCGCTGAAAAAATGCCCACAGGAAAATTGCCCACAATTTTCATATAATATAAAACACATATTAAGGAGACCAAACTTGGAGTCCAAACATTTACAAAAAACTTAGGCAGAAACCAGGAAAAGTAGAATCAATTGACCCCCAGTATAAATTTGATAATGGCACAGCAGCAGTCAGCCATGGGCCACGCATGAAGTATCTGGGTCTGGGCCAGCATTTAGATCTGTGAATTGAAGTTTCAATAAAGACAAGGTGGGAGAGGGAGCTGTGTAAGTGAGTCGCCCACCAGGGCAGCAGGGTACTCAGCACCGGGTCCGGTCAGCTATTAAAGGGGATGTCACGGTGGCTGCGACCCGGTCAGTGGCCCTGGGACTCACTGTAAAAGGGGAACGGTCTTTAACCCCTTCACCCCCAAGGGTGGTTTGCACGTTAATGACCGGGCCAATTTTTACAATTCTGACCACTGTCCCTTTATGAGGTTATAACTCTGGAACGCTTCAACAGATCCCGGTGATTCTGACACTGTTTTCTCATGACATATTGTACTTCATGATAGTGGTAAAATTTCTTTGATATTACCTGCGTTTATTTGTGAAAAAAATGGAAATTTGGCGAAAGTTTTGAAAATTTCGCAATTTTCCAACTTTGAATTTTTATGCAATTAAATCTCAGTGATATGTCACACAAAATACTTAATAAGTAACATTTCCCACATGTCTACTTTACATCGGGACAATTTTTGAACCAAAATTTTTTTTTTGTTAGGGAGTTATAAGGGTTAAAAGTTGACCAGCAATTTCTCATTTTTACAACACCATTTTTTTTAGGGACCACATCTCATTTGAAGTCATTTTGAGGGGTCTATATGATAGAAAATACCCAAGTGTGACACCATTCTAAAAACTGCACCCCTCATGGTGCTCAAAACCACATTCAAGAAGTTTATTAACCCTTCTGGTGCTTCACAGGAATTTTTGGAATATTTAAATAAAAATGAACATTTAACTTTTTTTCACACAAAATTTACTTCAGCTCCAATTTGTTTTATTTTACCAAGGGTAACAGGAGAAAATGGACCCCAAAAAATGTTGTACAATTTGTCCTGAGTACGCCGATACCCCATATGTGGGGGTAAAACACTGTTTGGGCGCATGGGAGAGCTCGGAAGGGAAGGAGCGCCGTTTGACTTTTCAATGCAAAATTGATAGGAATTGAGATGGGACGCCATGTTGCGTTTGGAGAGCCACTGATGTGCCTAAACATTGAAATTCCCCACAAGTGACATCATTTTGGAAAGTAGACCCCCTAAGGAACTTATCTAGAGGTGTAGTGAGCACTTTGACCCACCAAGTGCTTCACAGAAGTTTATAATGCAGAGCCGTAAAAATAAAACAAAAATTTTTTCCCACAAAAATTATTTTTTAGCCCCCAGTTTTGTATTTTCCCGAGGGTAACAGGAGAAATTGGACCCCAAAACTTGTTGTCCAATTTGTCTTGAGTACGCTGATACCCCATATGTGGGGGGGAACCACTGTTTGGGCGCATGGGAGGGCTCGGAAGGGATGGAGCGCCATTTTGAATGCAGACTTAGATGGAATGGTCTGCAGGCGTCACATTGCATTTGCAGAGCCCCTAATGTACCTAAACAGTAAAAAAAACCACAAGTGACTCCATTTTGGAAAGTAGACCCCCTAAGCAACTCATCTAGATGTATTGTGAGAGTTTTGAACCCTCAAGTGTTTCACTACAGTTTATAACGCATAGCCGTGAAAAAAAAATAAAATTTCCCCCCAAAATTATTTTTTAGCCCCCAGTTTTGTATTTTCCCAAGGGTAACAGGAGAAATTGGACCCCAAAAGTTGTTGTCCAATTTGTCTTGAGTACGCTGATACCCAATATGTGGGGGGGGAACCACCGTTTGGGCGCATGGGAGGGCTCGGAAGGGAAGGAGCGCCATTTGGAATGCAGACTTAGATGGAATGGTCTGCAGGCGTCACATTGCGTTTGCAGAGGCCCTAATGTACCTAAACAGTAGAAACCCCCCACAAGTGACACCATTTTGGAAAGTAGACCCCCTAAGGAACTCATCTAGATGTGTTGTGAGAGCTTTGAACTCCCAATTGTTTCACTACAGTTTATAACGCAGAGACGTGCAAATAAAAAAAAAATTTTTTTACACAAAAATTATTTTTTAGCCCCCAGTTTTGTATTTTCCCATGGGTAACAGGAGAAATTGGACCCCAAAAGTTGTTCTCCAATGTGTTCCAAGTATGCTGATACCCCATATGTTGGGGTAAACCCCTGTTTGGGCGCACGGGAGAGCTCGGAAGGGAAGGAGCACTGTTTTACTTTTTCAACTCAGAATTGGCTGAAATTGAGATCGGACGCCATGTCGCATTTGGAGAGCCCCTGATGTGCCTAAACAGTGGAAACCCCCCAATTATAACTGAAACCCTAATCAAAACACACCCCTAACCCTAATCCCAACTGTAACCCTAACCACACCTCTAACCCAGACACACCCCTAACCCGAATCCCAACCCTATTCCCAACTGTAAATGTAATCCAAACCCTAACTTTAGCCCCAACCCTAACTTTAGCCCCAACCCTAACCGTAGCCTTAACCCTAACCCTAGCCCCAACCCTAACCGTAGCCTTAACCCTAACCCTAGCCCCAACCCTAACCCTAGCCCCAACCCTAACCCTAACCCTAGCCTCAACCCTAACCCTAGCCCCAACCCTAACCCTAGCCCCAACCCTAACCCCAACCCTAGCCCCAACCCTAACCCTAGCCCCAACCCTAGCCCCAACCCTAACCCTAGCCCTAACCCTAACCCTAGCCCTAATGGTAAAATGGAAATAAATACATTTTTTAATTTTTTTTATTTTTCCCTAACTAAGGGGGTGATGAAGGTGGGTTTGATTTACTTTTATAGCGGGTTATTTAGCGGATTTTTATGATTGGCAGCCGTCACACACTGAAAGAAGCTTTTTATTGCAAAAAATATTTTTTGCATTACCACATTTTGAGAGCTATAATTTTTCCATATTTGAGTCCACAGAGTCATGTGAGGTCTTGTTTTTTGCGGGACGAGTTGACGTTTTTATTGGTAACATGCTCGGGCACGGGAGATTTTTTGATCGCTTTTTATTCCGATTTTTGGGAGGCAGAATGACCAAAAACCAGCTATTCATGAATTTCTTTTGGGGGAGGCGTTTATACCGTTCCGCGTTTGGTAAAATTGATAAAGCCGTTTTATTCTTCGGGTCAGTGTGAATACAGCGATACCTCATTTCTATCATTTTTTTTATGTTTTGGCGCTTTTATACGATAAAAACTATTTTATAAAAAAAATAATTATTTTGGCATCGCTTTATTCTGAGGACTATAACTTTTTTATTTTTTCGCTGATGATGCTATATGGCGGCTCGTTTTTTGTGGGACAAGATGGCGTTTTCAGTGGTACCATGGTTATTTATATCCGTCTTTTTGATCGCGTGTTATTCTACTTTTTGTTTGGCGGTATGAGAATAAAGCGTTTTTTGCCTCGTTTTTTTTTTATTTTTTTTTTACGGTCTTCACTGAAGGGGTTAACTAGTGATATAGTTTTATAGGTGGGGTCGTTACGGACGCGGCGATACTAAATATGTGTACTTTTATTGTTTGATTTTTTTTATTTAGATATAGAAATGTATTTATGGGAATAATATATATATTTTTTTCTTTATTTAGGAATTTTTTTTTCTTTTTTTTTTTACACATGTGGGATTTTTTTTTTTTTACTTTTTTACTTTGTCCCAGGGGGGGACATCACAGATCGGTGATCTGACAGTGTGCACAGCACTCTGTCAGATCACCAATCTCACTTACAGCCGTGCAGGACCCTGCAGGACCCGGATGCAGCCCCGCAGCCATTTTGGATCCGGGGCCTGCAGGGATAGGAGGTAAGAGACCCTCGCAGCAACGCGTTCACATCGCGTTGCTCCGGGGTCTCAGGGAAGCCCGCAGGGAGCCCCCTCCCTGCGCGATGCTTCCCTGTACCGCCGGCACACCGCGACCATGTTTGATCGCGGTGTGCCGGGGGTTAATGTGCCGGGGGCGGTCCGTGACCGCTCCTGGCAAACAGTGCCGGATGTCAGCTGCGATAGGCAGCTGACACCCGGCCGCGATCGGCCGCGCTTTCCCCGTGAGCGTGGCCGATCCTGCTGGACGTACTATTCCGTCCTTGGGAATTAGGGCCCACCCCACATGGATGGAATAGTACATCCAATGGCAGAAAGGGGTTAAAGGGAATTATGATAAAGTCTGTCGTGATGCTACCTGTGGTGTTCGGTCAGTGGGGACCGATGTTGCTTAAAAGGGGTCCTCTGGGGGATGTTGTTGCAGCAATGATGGTGACGCTTCCCACAGGTGAAGCGAGGTCCCCAGGGTTCCTAAGGTGTATGGCGATGATGGTGTATGCCAGTGAATGAGTAAAAAACACAGCGTTGTATTCTTTACCTGGTTTACTGAAGATGTAACAGGCCTCAGTCCAGGGTACCAGCAACAGGTACATTAGGAGTCCAGGTAGCCTGGAAACAAGTGAACTCCCCTTGGCAAGTCAGGTTGAGAGCCTTTCAGTTTGCGCTTGCTATAGTCCCTTGCTGTCTGTAATGTCCTAACAAGGTCCTGGTTCCTTCCCCTGTCCTGGGACAGGTACCTATATGATAGGCAGCTTGAGCCGTTCCTTCTTAGGTCTCTGCTTAGTGACTCCAGGGTGCTGCTGTACCACAGGCTTAATTTGGGCAATATACGTGTAGTTCTGTGCCCTCCGGTTCTGCTATGGGGCTTGCAGCTCTCCACAGCTTCAGGCTCCCGGTACCCGGTTTCTGCGCTTTGGCTCCTCGAAGGCCCACTTGCAGCCTCCTTGAGCCCTGAAATCTCTCCTCTGCTCCTTTCCTGTCTCTGCTCCAGACTCAACTGCACTCACTGGTTTCCCTGGACCAACTGTCTGACTCCTCCTCCAAACCAGGAACTTATCCAGGGAAGCTGCCCTAAAACAGGGTTTTGAGCTCCCCCTCCTGGCCTGGATTCAGAAGGTGTTGTGTGTGTGAATTACCTGCCAAAGAGACTCATCTTGTTTCCAGGCATAGCACTACCCTCCCGAGAGGAAGGCAGCACTACTATGGTACTCGAACTCCTGGGGTGCCACATAAGCCTTCTTGGCTGGGAGCCCTCATACCTTATGCAACAGCTAAAACAGCTTTTTTGCCCAGCCACACTCAGGTGGCACAAAGATCAGTGTCATAGATGTAGAAAAATGTAAGGATACTAACATAGGTAAGTGACTTGAAAGTAAGTGTAAAAGACTGTCACAAAAAGTTGATGGCCTTCGCAGTCCCCCCGTACCAGTTGCTCAGTCACCATTACTTCTCTAAGAAAGCTGTGCGTGTGCTACACCAGCATGTCGCCGACAACATCCCTCATTCCGTGAAAAAATCTTTGTCTGCTAGGGTGCATTTCACCACTGACACCTGGATGAGCAAACATGGGCAGGGGCGTTACATCTCACTGACTGGACAATGGGTGACTCTGGTGGCGGTGGGGGCATGTAGTCAAGGGGCTGCTCCACAAGTCTTTGAATTCCCAAGGCTTGCGGGACAAACCTCTGTATCTAACAGTTCCTCCACTGCTTCTGCCTGCTCCATCTCCTCTAGGGCTTCCACCTGTGCCCTCAACCTCTCCCTTTATCTAAAACTCGTTCCATCAGTGCAGATAGAATCTCCCCCACCTCCTACTGCGCAGTCATGGCTCACCGCAATCAGGCACTGTTTAAATTAATATGCCTTGGAGATCGCAGTCACACAGCTCAAGAGTTGTGTGCAGCCATCCAGGCCGAGTTAGAGCAATGGCTGTCTCCACTGAACCTGGAGCCAGGAAGGCCATGTGCGATAACGGTGCAAACCTGGTGGTGGCCCTATGCTGGGGCAACCGCACACACTTGCCTTGAAAATGAATTGAGCAAAACCGGACATGTCTAGTCAGAATGTGGCCAGAAGTATACAAATCAGAAACTTGTGCAAGGGAGAATCCTAAATGTGTGACACTCCAGGGTCCTGGTTGTCACAGTGCAAGTGCATTTGAGTCGCCCACCAGGGCTGTGGGGTACTCGGTACCGGGTCCGGTACTTAAAAGGGATGTCACGGTGGCTGCTACCCGGTCCGTGGCCCAGGGCGCTCACTTAAAAGGGGAAAGGTCGTTAAAGGGAATTTGGTAATAAAGTTTGTATTTGTGTCGCTACCTGTGGTTCTCGGTCAGAGGGGACCGACACTGCTGAAAGGGGTCCTCCGGGGTGATGATACTGCAGCAAGATGGTGACGCTTCCCACAGGTGAAGCAAGGTCCCCAGGGCTCCCAATATGTGTTGGCAAGGATGGTGAATGCCGATAAGAAATGGAAGGACACAGCAGGTTGCAGTTTTCACAGCTTTACTTACAGTTCGGGCCCCCAGCCATGGTGCTGTATCCTCCAGGTAAGAAGTCCAGAGAACTCTACGGCAAGTCAGGTTCCTTTCCAGAACTCCACTTATATGTATGCCTCTCCTGGCCGTCTTTCTGCACTGGCAATCGCCTCTCCTGCCTTGGCGCTTGCCACCCAGTGTCCCAAGCCAGTGAACGCGGGTATTGTCGGGCGACATACTCTTTGTCCCCTGGACTCTATGTACTTACCCTTTCGGCAAGTAGGTGCAAATGTGGCTGCTGCACCTGCAATTACAGCAGCCTCTGGATTCTTAGCTGGAGCCTGGAGTGTTCCCACTAATTCAGGGGCCGGATCCCCTACTGCGGCCTGGTTCCTCCACTGTTGCTGGTCAGCCTGGATACGGATCCCACGGGTGGCCTCCACATTTCCCGTGTTCCTGGAACCCCTTCTACTGGGAGCTTCTTCTCCTTCCTTTCAATTCTTGCTCTTTCTCTGTCTGTCTGGAGCTTCAGACGCCCACGTCTGCCCAGCTGCACTCCTCTCGTACCAACTCTGCCTAAGCTGATGTTTCCTTACAAGCTCCTCTTCTTTTCCCCTCCGCCTCAGACTTGAATTTCCTTCCACTTGGGTCTCTCAGGACCAACTCCTCTCACACACTCTTCCCTGCCTGATTAGCTCCTCCCCTTTTCCTACCTTTTCCACCCACTCCTCAACACCCTTTCCTATCTAAACTGGTGTCTGTTGGGTGCAAGTGTTAGAGTTCTGTGCAAAGTTCCCTTCTTACCAGAGAGTTGGGATACCACATCGCTGGCTGACATGCAGTACCTCTGTGGCGTCTGGAGCTTCAGGGGTGCCACACATTGCTTTCCTCAAGGGGAGAGTGGTGTCACGCTTGGAAGCAGAGGATGATTTTTATCAGGTAATCACAAGCATACATGTTCATACTCCAGGTCAGAAGGGGCAGCCCTGATCCAGTTTGTGGGTGGCTCCCCTATATATATTCTGGCTTGGAGGGAAAGTCAGTCAGAGAGTGGTAGAAGGCCAGAGAGGAGCTTTTCACAGAATATCAGCTGAGGCGGGGCTGGTAAGAAAGGAGTGTTGCTGAGCAGATGTGGGAGTCCGTAGCTCCTGGCAGGAAGAGAGAGAGAAAAGCAGTCAGAAGGACTAGAGGAGCCGTGTAGTTACAAAGGTGCTATAGCTCCTGGACAGAGAATACAGAAGGAAGAACAGTGTGTAGAGAGCGTGCAGGAGAGCGAAGCACAGGAGAGTGACAACTGGGGAGAATAGCTGCGACTGAGCTACCTCCCTGCAGAGCGCATGAAACTGGTAGCCGGAAGACCGAGGTTGTGCAGTATTCTACATCACACAGCAGAAACTGGCGGGACAGCAGATTGCAAGTTACCTGCCCACCACACATCTGAAGACACAGTAACACATAGAGCCCAGGTCGTGATAGAGATCCTGTAAAAAGGCTCAAGTTACCTGTCATACAGGTATTGTCCTACCCTTTAAGGAGGACAAAGAGAACACGTGAGGACTTTGTGTGACGCCTAAGGCAGCAAGGGACTAAAACACCACAGCGCTAGTAGGAAGGCTTCTAACTCCACCTGGTAAAGGGGACTCTAAACTCGCTTCCAAACTGGCCGTACTCTGCCACTACCTGAGATCTGGTGCCCTGGACTGTGGCTGCCTGAAGTCTTCAGTAAACCAGGTAAAGAGACTTCAAACCTGTGTCCTCTGTTTCTTTTTGCACCACTCACTATCTCTATCTACACATCGGGAGACCTGCGGACCAAAATTCACCCGTGGGAAGTTATAACATCGTAGCTGCCATATCATCACCCCAGCGGACCCCTTTAAGCAGCGTCGGTCCCCACTGACCGAATACCACAGGTGGCGTCACGAACACAAACTTTATTTAAAACCCCTTTAAAGACCTTCCCTTTTACATGGGCGCCCAGGGCCATGGACTGGTTTGCCGCCACCGTGACACATCCCCTTAAGTACCGGACCCGGTACCGAGTACCCCACGACCCTGGCGGGCATTCCATATGCGTAATGAGAATAATGAAGCCTGCAGCCACCTATAGTAACTACAGACTTCCATCTCTAACCTGGACGAGCCCTTTAATTATAAAATGAAGCCCTGTAGCCAATCCTAACAGTGTGTAATATCCTCACTGTCAGGATTCAGCTCTGCAGGTTCCAGCAGTCATTACATGGCCACTTCACTCATATGCGAATGTCCTACTCATGGTTACGTGACGAGTTTTTCTTCCTGCTTCCTCAGTTTTTCACTGAACATTGAGATAATTAGAAAGAGCAGCTCATCGGCACCTGACTAAGTGTGCAAATCGCCAAATATTCTCTGAACATAGCCAAACGCCATTGGAGATGAGCGAATGTGACACCCCAGGGTCCTGGTTGTCACAGTGGCATTGCTTTCCTCACGGGGAGAGTGATGTCACGCTTGGAAGCGATGAAGGATTCCTTTTATCAGGTAATCACAAAGCACACATGTTCACACTCCAGGCCAGGAGGGGGAGCTCTGATCCAGCTTATGTGTGGCTCCCCTATATATATATTCTGGTCTGGAGGGAAAGACAGTTACTTTGTGCCAGACAGCAGACTGGAGCAGTCTGAGGCAGAGAGACGTGTGAGGGGCTGTACAGCCAGAGGTGTGTTACCCTCACTCTGTGTTGTCTGAGAAGTATTCTGCCCATGGGGAAAGAATGGGATTAGCCCTGGTCATGCCGCCTTTCTAAAGACAGCCAGTTCAGCGGACGAGAGAACCCACTAACCCTCGTGTCTGCACAGCATGCACACATGAGACCAGTGATCAAAAAAATTAAAATTGAAGTCACATACAGGGACTAAGTAAAAAAAGTAAAATAATAAGTTAAAAAAAGTTTTAAAACTCTTTAAAAAATCCCAAATTAAATAAAAAAAGAAGAAAAATATGAAATGAATAAATAGTTATATTTATGTAAAAACAAAAAAAAGTACACATATTTAACGGGTCCGGAACGACCCGACCTATAAAACTGGCCCACTACTTAACTCCTTTTGTGCATACCGTTAAAAAAAAGGAGTGAAAAAGTTGCTTTTTCATCTTACCACCAAACAAAAATTGGAATAAAACGTGATAAAAAACTCAAATGGAAATAAACATGGTACCGATGAAAATGTAATTTTGTCCCGTAAAAAAATAAGCCACCATACAGCTCAATCAGTAAAATAAAAAAAGGATTTAGCTCTCAGAATAAGGCTACTTTCACACATCAGGTTTTTGCCAGGTTGGTTGCCGCCGGATCCGTTTTTTTCTATTAGACTTGTATTTGCGCCGGATTGTGACGGATGGCCTCACGTTTCATCCGTTTTTCGCTGGATCCATCGAAAATTTGTTTTCCGGCGGTCGGAGAAAACGGACTTAGTAACTTTTTTTTTGTCCCTTGAAAAAACGGACAGCGATGGATCTGGCGGCGTCCGGAGTTTGCTATAATGAAAGCCTATGGTGATGGATCCGTGAAATGATCTCTCTCTCTCACTATCGATATCAGCTACTTGGATCCGGCAAAAAAACGGATCCGTCGCATCAGTTTTTCACAATTTGCAACAGATCCTTGATTTTCAAAAGTCACCAGATTCAGCCTGACGGCAAAAACCTGATGTGTGAAAGTAGCCTTAAGTGATGCGAAATCTATTATTTTTTCTATATAATAGTTTTTATTGTGTAAAAGCAGCAAAACATAAAAAACTGATATAAATGTTGTATCGCTAATACCCAGGAGACACAGTGACGCATAGAGCCCGGGTTGTGATAGAGACCCTATAAAAAGGCTCGAGCCACCTGTCATACGGGTGTGTGTCCCACCTTAATGGAGGACAGAGAGGAACTGTGAGGATCTTGACAGAAGCCATAGGCAGTAAGGGACTACAACACCACTGCGCTATGAGGAAGGCTTTCATCTGCACCTGGTAAAGGGGTCTCTGACCTCGCTTCCAAGCCGGCCGGACCCTGCCTGTACCTGTGATCTGGTGCCCTGGACTGTGGATACCTGAAGTCTCCAGTAAATCAGGTGAAGAGACTGCAAACCTGTGTCCTCATTCTTTACTGCACCACTTACCATCTTCACCTACACACTGGGAGCCCTGGGGACCTACTTCACCTGTGGGAAGTTATACCATCTAGCTGCCTTAACATCACCCCAGAGGACCCCTTAAAGCAGCGTCGGTCCCTACTGACCGAATACCACAGGTGGCGTCACGAACACAAACTTTATTTAAAACCCTTTTTAAAGACCTTTCCTTTTAACATTGGCGCCCAGGGCCACGGAGTCGGGTCGCTGCCACCGTGACATCCCCCTTTGAGTACCGAACCCATTACCGAGTATCCCCAGGCCTAGGCGGCCGTTCCACGAATATGTTCGGAAACGATCTTCAAACGTAAATTGGGTACCAATATGGCACGAATATGGCAAATTCGGATTCCCAACACATTCGCTCATCTCTGCTAAATACACCTCTGCATTACTAGAGGAATCACACATATATTATCTATCACCTGCACTGATCTATGATCATTTGTAGTGAAATGAAAACTAAACTGTTGTCTAATGTCAGCACCAAAGCATCAAAAAGCTGCAGCAGCCTATGAACTGACATATCATTTAAAACTATAGGGGTGAAGACGATAAATCTCCGGTGTGCAGGTTGTGCACCGCTGCTGTATACTCAAATGTCAATGTGTATAACAGCATGCAGTAAGCTCATCAGCTCCCTCTTGTGGTGACTGCAGATATGTTATCTCGTAAATCTGTAAACGCAGGGGATTTGAAGCTCTATATCAAACTAAACTCTGACCACTATAAACATAAGAAAAGGAATCTGTCACCAGGTTTTCGCTACATGATCTAAAACCAGCAACAATTTTGGGGGTACTCTGACTCCAGCAATGTGTCACTTACTGGACTGCTTAATGTAGTTTTATTAGCAGGAAATTATCACTAATGAACTACTTGGCTGTTGTGAATTTGCTTTTTGCTCCCTCTAGTGGTTACTAGTTTTTTGACTCTGGTTTTTCTGTCATTCCTTTTATCCGCACCTGGGTCGTTAGTTAGGGGTGTTGCTATATAAGCTCCCTGGACCTTCAGTTCAATGCCTGGCAACGTAGTTATCAGAGCTAGTCTGCTGTGCTCTTGTCTACTGATCCTGGTTCCAGTTATATCAGCTAAGTCTGCCTTTTGCTTTCTGCTATTTGTTTTGGTTTTGTATTTTTGTCCAGCTTGTTCCAAATCTATATCCTGACCTTTGCTGGAAGCTCTAGGGGGCTGGTGTTCTCCCCCCGGACCGTTAGACGGTTCGGGGGTTCTTGAATTTCCAGTGTGGATTTTGATAGGGTTTTTGTTGACCATATAAGTTACCTTTCTTTATTCTGCTATCAGTAAGCGGGCCTCTCTGTGCTAAACCTGGTTCATTTCTGTGTTTGTCATTTCCTCTTACCTCACCGTCATTATTTGTGGGGGGCTTCTATCCAGCTTTGGGTCCCCTTCTCTGGAGGCAAAAAAGGTCTTTGTTTTCCTCTACTAGGGGTAGCTAGATTCTCCGGCTGGCGCGTGTCATCTAGAATCAACGTAGGAATGATCCCCGGCTACTTCTAGTGTTGGCGTTAGGAGTAGATATATGGTCAACCCAGTTACCACTGCCCTATGAGCTGGATTTTTGTATTCTGCAGACTTCCACGTTCCTCTGAGACCCTCGCCATTGGGGTCATAACAGTTATATGGTCAACCCAGTTACCACTGCCCTATGAGCTGGATTTTTGTATTCTGCAGACTTCCACGTTCCTCTGAGACCCTCGCCATTGGGGTCATAACAGTTTGCCAGGCCCGTATTAAATGTTTAATGCATTGCAGAAGAGGGATTATAAGAAAGAAGATTCTGAGTTTTTTTTTTTTTTTTTTTCTTCTTCCCCTTTACCTCAGAGTGGCTATGCTTGCTGCAGACATGAATGTCCAGACCTTGATTACAAGTGTGGACCAGCTGGCTACTCGTGTGCAGGGCATACAAGACTATGTTATCAGAAATCCTAGGTCAGAACCTAAAATACCGATTCCTGAACTGTTTTCCGGAGACAGGTTTAAGTTTAGGAATTTCGTGAATAATTGTAAATTGTTTTTGTCCCTGAGACCCTGTTCATCTGGAGATTCTGCTCAGCAAGTAAAAATTGTTATTTCGTTCTTACGGGGCGACCCTCAGGATTGGGCTTTTTCGCTGGCGCCAGGAGATCCGGCATTGGCTGATCTTGATGCGTTTTTTCTGGCGCTCGGTTTACTTTATGAGGAACCCAATCTTGAGATTCAGGCAGAAAAGGCCTTGCTGGCTATGTCTCAGGGGCAGGACGAGGCTGAAGTGTATTGCCAAAAATTTCGGAAATGGTCCGTGCTGACACATTGGAACGAGTGTGCACTGGCCGCTAATTTTAGAAATGGCCTTTCTGAAGCCATTAAGAATGTTATGGTGGGTTTTCCCATTCCCACAGGTCTGAATGATACCATGTCCCTGGCTATTCAAATTGACCGGCGGTTGCGGGAGCGCAAAACCGCAAATTCCCTCATGGTGTTGTCTGAACAGACACCTGATTTAATGCAATGTGATAGAATCCTGACTAGAAATGAGCGGAAAATTCATAGACGCCGGAATGGCTTGTGCTACTACTGTGGTGATTCTACACATGTTATCTCAGCATGCTCTAAACGTATAGCTAAGGTTGTTAGTCCTGTCACCGTTGGTAATTTGCAACCTAAATTTATTCTGTCTGTAACTTTGATTTGCTCACTGTCATCTTATCCTGTCATGGCGTTTGTAGATTCAGGTGCTGCCCTGAGTCTCATGGATCTCTCATTTGCTAAGCGCTGTGGTTTTACTCTTGAACCATTAGAAAATCCTATTCCTCTTAGGGGTATTGATGCTACACCATTGGCAGCAAATAAACCGCAGTATTGGACACAGGTTACCATGTGCATGACTCCTGAACACCGCGAGGTGATACGTTTCCTGGTTTTACATAAAATGCATGATTTGGTTGTTTTAGGGCTGCCATGGTTACAGACCCATAATCCAGTCCTGGACTGGAAGGCTATGTCAGTCTCAAGTTGGGGCTGTCGTGGTATTCATGGGGATTCCCTGCCTGTGTCTATTGCTTCTTCTACGCCTTCGGAAGTTCCGGAGTATTTGTCTGATTATCAGGATGTCTTCAGTGAGTCTGAGTCCAGTGCACTGCCTCCTCATAGGGACTGTGACTGTGCTATAGATTTGATCCCGGGCAGTAAATTTCCTAAGGGAAGACTGTTTAATCTGTCGGTACCTGAACATACCGCTATGCGTTCATATATCAAGGAGTCTCTGGAGAAAGGACATATTCGTCCGTCTTCTTCCCCTCTTGGTGCGGGATTCTTTTTTGTGGCAAAAAAGGACGGATCTTTGAGACCTTGTATTGATTATCGGCTTTTGAATAAGATCACTGTCAAATTTCAGTATCCTTTACCGCTGTTGTCTGACTTGTTTGCCCGGATTAAGGGTGCCAAGTGGTTCACCAAGATAGACCTTCGTGGTGCGTACAACCTTGTGCGCATTAAGCAAGGTGATGAATGGAAAACCGCATTCAATACGCCCGAAGGTCATTTTGAGTACTTAGTGATGCCTTTTGGGCTCTCCAATGCGCCTTCAGTTTTTCAGTCCTTTATGCATGACATTTTCCGGAAGTATCTGGATAAATTTTTGATTGTTTATCTGGATGATATTTTGGTTTTTTCTGATAATTGGGATTCGCATGTGGAGCAGGTCAGGTTGGTCTTTAAAATTTTGCGTGAAAATTCTTTGTTTGTCAAGGGCTCAAAGTGTCTCTTTGGTGTACAGAAGGTTCCCTTTTTGGGGTTCATTTTTTCCCCTTCTGCTGTGGAGATGGACCCAGTCAAGGTCCGAGCTATTCTTGATTGGACTCAGCCCTCGTCAGTTAAGAGTCTTCAGAAGTTCTTGGGCTTCGCTAACTTCTACCGTCGTTTTATCGCTAATTTTTCTAGCATTGTGAAACCTTTGACGGATATGACCAAGAAGGGCTCCGATGTAGCTAACTGGGCTCCTGCTGCCGTGGAGGCTTTCCAGGAGTTGAAACGCCGGTTTACTTCGGCGCCTGTTTTGTGCCAGCCTGACGTCTCACTTCCCTTTCAGGTTGAGGTGGATGCTTCGGAGATTGGGGCAGGGGCCGTTTTGTCGCAGAGAGGCCCTGGTTGCTCTGTTATGAAACCTTGTGCCTTTTTCTCTAGGAAGTTTTCGCCTGCCGAGCGAAATTATGATGTGGGCAATCGGGAGTTATTGGCCATGAAATGGGCATTTGAGGAGTGGCGTCATTGGCTCGAGGGTGCTAAGCATCGTGTGGTGGTCTTGACTGATCACAAAAATCTGATGTATCTCGAGTCTGCTAAACGCCTTAATCCGAGACAGGCCCGCTGGTCATTGTTTTTCTCCCGCTTTGATCTTGTTGTCTCGTATTTACCAGGTTCAAAGAATGTGAAGGCCGATGCTCTTTCTAGGAGCTTTGTGCCTGATGCTCCTGGAGTCACTGATCCTGTTGGTATTCTTAAAGATGGAGTTATCTTGTCAGCTATTTCTCCGGATCTGCGACGTGTGTTGCAGAGATTTCAGGCTGATAGGCCTGAGTCTTGTCCACCTGACAGACTGTTTGTCCCGGATAAGTGGACCAGCAGAGTCATTTCCGAGGTTCATTCCTCGGTGTTGGCAGGTCACCCGGGAATTTTTGGCACCAGAGATCTGGTGGCCAGGTCCTTTTGGTGGCCTTCCTTGTCAAGGGATGTGCGGTCATTTGTGCAGTCCTGTGGGACTTGTGCTCGAGCTAAGCCTTGCTGTTCTCGTGCCAGCGGTTTGCTCTTGCCCTTGCCTGTCCCGAAGAGACCTTGGACACATATCTCCATGGATTTCATTTCTGATCTTCCGCTATCTCAGGGCATGTCCGTTATCTGGGTGATATGTGATCGCTTCTCCAAGATGGTCCATTTGGTTCCTTTGCCTAAGCTGCCTTCCTCTTCCGATCTGGTTCCTGTGTTTTTCCAGAACGTGGTTCGTTTGCACGGCATCCCTGAGAATATTGTGTCAGACAGAGGATCCCAGTTCGTTTCCAGGTTCTGGCGATCCTTTTGTAGTAGGATGGGCATTGATTTGTCGTTTTCGTCTGCTTTCCATCCTCAGACTAATGGACAGACGGAGCGAACCAATCAGACTTTGGAGGCTTATTTGAGGTGTTTTGTCTCTGCTGATCAGGACGATTGGGTGACATTCTTGCCGTTGGCTGAGTTTGCCCTTAATAATCGGGCTAGTTCCGCCACCTTGGTTTCGCCTTTTTTCTGCAACTCTGGTTTCCATCCTCGCTTTTCTTCGGGTCATGTGGAGCCTTCTGACTGTCCTGGGGTGGATTCTGTGGTGGATAGGTTGCAGCAGATCTGGAATCATGTGGTGGACAACTTGAAGTTGTCACAGGAGAAGGCTCAGCGCTTTGCCAACCGCCGTCGCGGTGTGGGTCCCCGACTACGTGTTGGGGATTTGGTATGGCTTTCTTCCCGCTTTGTTCCTATGAAGGTCTCCTCTCCCAAATTTAAACCTCGTTTTATTGGGCCTTACAAGATATTGGAAATCCTTAATCCTGTATCTTTTCGTCTGGATCTTCCTGTGTCGTTTGCTATTCACAATGTATTTCATAGGTCCTTGTTGCGGCGGTACATTGTGCCTGTAGTTCCTTCTGCTGAGCCTCCTGCTCCGGTGTTGGTTGAGGGCGAGTTGGAGTACGTGGTGGAGAAGATCTTGGATTCTCGCCTCTCCAGGCGGAGGCTTCAGTACCTGGTCAAGTGGAAGGGCTATGGTCAGGAGGATAATTCCTGGGTGGTCGCCTCTGATGTTCATGCGGCCGATTTAGTTCGTGCCTTTCATGCCGCTCATCCTGATCGCCCTGGTGGTCGTGGTGAGGGTTCAGTGACCCCTCACTAAGGGGGGGGTACTGTTGTGAATTTGCGGAATATGAGGAAGGCTTTCATCTGCACCTGGTAAAGGGGTCTCTGACCTCGCTTCCAAGCCGGCCGGACCCTGCCTGTACCTGTGATCTGGTGCCCTGGACTGTGGATACCTGAAGTCTCCAGTAAATCAGGTGAAGAGACTGCAAACCTGTGTCCTCATTCTTTACTGCACCACTTACCATCTTCACCTACACACTGGGAGCCCTGGGGACCTACTTCACCTGTGGGAAGTTATACCATCTAGCTGCCTTAACATCACCCCAGAGGACCCCTTAAAGCAGCGTCGGTCCCTACTGACCGAATACCACAGGTGGCGTCACGAACACAAACTTTATTTAAAACCCTTTTTAAAGACCTTTCCTTTTAACATTGGCGCCCAGGGCCACGGAGTCGGGTCGCTGCCACCGTGACATCCCCCTTTGAGTACCGAACCCATTACCGAGTATCCCCAGGCCTAGGCGGCCGTTCCACGAATATGTTCGGAAACGATCTTCAAACGTAAATTGGGTACCAATATGGCACGAATATGGCAAATTCGGATTCCCAACACATTCGCTCATCTCTGCTAAATACACCTCTGCATTACTAGAGGAATCACACATATATTATCTATCACCTGCACTGATCTATGATCATTTGTAGTGAAATGAAAACTAAACTGTTGTCTAATGTCAGCACCAAAGCATCAAAAAGCTGCAGCAGCCTATGAACTGACATATCATTTAAAACTATAGGGGTGAAGACGATAAATCTCCGGTGTGCAGGTTGTGCACCGCTGCTGTATACTCAAATGTCAATGTGTATAACAGCATGCAGTAAGCTCATCAGCTCCCTCTTGTGGTGACTGCAGATATGTTATCTCGTAAATCTGTAAACGCAGGGGATTTGAAGCTCTATATCAAACTAAACTCTGACCACTATAAACATAAGAAAAGGAATCTGTCACCAGGTTTTCGCTACATGATCTAAAACCAGCAACAATTTTGGGGGTACTCTGACTCCAGCAATGTGTCACTTACTGGACTGCTTAATGTAGTTTTATTAGCAGGAAATTATCACTAATGAACTACTTGGCTGTTGTGAATTTGCTTTTTGCTCCCTCTAGTGGTTACTAGTTTTTTGACTCTGGTTTTTCTGTCATTCCTTTTATCCGCACCTGGGTCGTTAGTTAGGGGTGTTGCTATATAAGCTCCCTGGACCTTCAGTTCAATGCCTGGCAACGTAGTTATCAGAGCTAGTCTGCTGTGCTCTTGTCTACTGATCCTGGTTCCAGTTATATCAGCTAAGTCTGCCTTTTGCTTTCTGCTATTTGTTTTGGTTTTGTATTTTTGTCCAGCTTGTTCCAAATCTATATCCTGACCTTTGCTGGAAGCTCTAGGGGGCTGGTGTTCTCCCCCCGGACCGTTAGACGGTTCGGGGGTTCTTGAATTTCCAGTGTGGATTTTGATAGGGTTTTTGTTGACCATATAAGTTACCTTTCTTTATTCTGCTATCAGTAAGCGGGCCTCTCTGTGCTAAACCTGGTTCATTTCTGTGTTTGTCATTTCCTCTTACCTCACCGTCATTATTTGTGGGGGGCTTCTATCCAGCTTTGGGTCCCCTTCTCTGGAGGCAAGAAAGGTCTTTGTTTTCCTCTACTAGGGGTAGCTAGATTCTCCGGCTGGCGCGTGTCATCTAGAATCAACGTAGGAATGATCCCCGGCTACTTCTAGTGTTGGCGTTAGGAGTAGATATATGGTCAACCCAGTTACCACTGCCCTATGAGCTGGATTTTTGTATTCTGCAGACTTCCACGTTCCTCTGAGACCCTCGCCATTGGGGTCATAACAGTTATATGGTCAACCCAGTTACCACTGCCCTATGAGCTGGATTTTTGTATTCTGCAGACTTCCACGTTCCTCTGAGACCCTCGCCATTGGGGTCATAACAGTTTGCCAGGCCCGTATTAAATGTTTAATGCATTGCAGAAGAGGGATTATAAGAAAGAAGATTCTGAGTTTTTTTTTTTTTTTTTTTCTTCTTCCCCTTTACCTCAGAGTGGCTATGCTTGCTGCAGACATGAATGTCCAGACCTTGATTACAAGTGTGGACCAGCTGGCTACTCGTGTGCAGGGCATACAAGACTATGTTATCAGAAATCCTAGGTCAGAACCTAAAATACCGATTCCTGAACTGTTTTCCGGAGACAGGTTTAAGTTTAGGAATTTCGTGAATAATTGTAAATTGTTTTTGTCCCTGAGACCCTGTTCATCTGGAGATTCTGCTCAGCAAGTAAAAATTGTTATTTCGTTCTTACGGGGCGACCCTCAGGATTGGGCTTTTTCGCTGGCGCCAGGAGATCCGGCATTGGCTGATCTTGATGCGTTTTTTCTGGCGCTCGGTTTACTTTATGAGGAACCCAATCTTGAGATTCAGGCAGAAAAGGCCTTGCTGGCTATGTCTCAGGGGCAGGACGAGGCTGAAGTGTATTGCCAAAAATTTCGGAAATGGTCCGTGCTGACACATTGGAACGAGTGTGCACTGGCCGCTAATTTTAGAAATGGCCTTTCTGAAGCCATTAAGAATGTTATGGTGGGTTTTCCCATTCCCACAGGTCTGAATGATACCATGTCCCTGGCTATTCAAATTGACCGGCGGTTGCGGGAGCGCAAAACCGCAAATTCCCTCATGGTGTTGTCTGAACAGACACCTGATTTAATGCAATGTGATAGAATCCTGACTAGAAATGAGCGGAAAATTCATAGACGCCGGAATGGCTTGTGCTACTACTGTGGTGATTCTACACATGTTATCTCAGCATGCTCTAAACGTATAGCTAAGGTTGTTAGTCCTGTCACCGTTGGTAATTTGCAACCTAAATTTATTCTGTCTGTAACTTTGATTTGCTCACTGTCATCTTATCCTGTCATGGCGTTTGTAGATTCAGGTGCTGCCCTGAGTCTCATGGATCTCTCATTTGCTAAGCGCTGTGGTTTTACTCTTGAACCATTAGAAAATCCTATTCCTCTTAGGGGTATTGATGCTACACCATTGGCAGCAAATAAACCGCAGTATTGGACACAGGTTACCATGTGCATGACTCCTGAACACCGCGAGGTGATACGTTTCCTGGTTTTACATAAAATGCATGATTTGGTTGTTTTAGGGCTGCCATGGTTACAGACCCATAATCCAGTCCTGGACTGGAAGGCTATGTCAGTCTCAAGTTGGGGCTGTCGTGGTATTCATGGGGATTCCCTGCCTGTGTCTATTGCTTCTTCTACGCCTTCGGAAGTTCCGGAGTATTTGTCTGATTATCAGGATGTCTTCAGTGAGTCTGAGTCCAGTGCACTGCCTCCTCATAGGGACTGTGACTGTGCTATAGATTTGATCCCGGGCAGTAAATTTCCTAAGGGAAGACTGTTTAATCTGTCGGTACCTGAACATACCGCTATGCGTTCATATATCAAGGAGTCTCTGGAGAAAGGACATATTCGTCCGTCTTCTTCCCCTCTTGGTGCGGGATTCTTTTTTGTGGCAAAAAAGGACGGATCTTTGAGACCTTGTATTGATTATCGGCTTTTGAATAAGATCACTGTCAAATTTCAGTATCCTTTACCGCTGTTGTCTGACTTGTTTGCCCGGATTAAGGGTGCCAAGTGGTTCACCAAGATAGACCTTCGTGGTGCGTACAACCTTGTGCGCATTAAGCAAGGTGATGAATGGAAAACCGCATTCAATACGCCCGAAGGTCATTTTGAGTACTTAGTGATGCCTTTTGGGCTCTCCAATGCGCCTTCAGTTTTTCAGTCCTTTATGCATGACATTTTCCGGAAGTATCTGGATAAATTTTTGATTGTTTATCTGGATGATATTTTGGTTTTTTCTGATAATTGGGATTCGCATGTGGAGCAGGTCAGGTTGGTCTTTAAAATTTTGCGTGAAAATTCTTTGTTTGTCAAGGGCTCAAAGTGTCTCTTTGGTGTACAGAAGGTTCCCTTTTTGGGGTTCATTTTTTCCCCTTCTGCTGTGGAGATGGACCCAGTCAAGGTCCGAGCTATTCTTGATTGGACTCAGCCCTCGTCAGTTAAGAGTCTTCAGAAGTTCTTGGGCTTCGCTAACTTCTACCGTCGTTTTATCGCTAATTTTTCTAGCATTGTGAAACCTTTGACGGATATGACCAAGAAGGGCTCCGATGTAGCTAACTGGGCTCCTGCTGCCGTGGAGGCTTTCCAGGAGTTGAAACGCCGGTTTACTTCGGCGCCTGTTTTGTGCCAGCCTGACGTCTCACTTCCCTTTCAGGTTGAGGTGGATGCTTCGGAGATTGGGGCAGGGGCCGTTTTGTCGCAGAGAGGCCCTGGTTGCTCTGTTATGAAACCTTGTGCCTTTTTCTCTAGGAAGTTTTCGCCTGCCGAGCGAAATTATGATGTGGGCAATCGGGAGTTATTGGCCATGAAATGGGCATTTGAGGAGTGGCGTCATTGGCTCGAGGGTGCTAAGCATCGTGTGGTGGTCTTGACTGATCACAAAAATCTGATGTATCTCGAGTCTGCTAAACGCCTTAATCCGAGACAGGCCCGCTGGTCATTGTTTTTCTCCCGCTTTGATCTTGTTGTCTCGTATTTACCAGGTTCAAAGAATGTGAAGGCCGATGCTCTTTCTAGGAGCTTTGTGCCTGATGCTCCTGGAGTCACTGATCCTGTTGGTATTCTTAAAGATGGAGTTATCTTGTCAGCTATTTCTCCGGATCTGCGACGTGTGTTGCAGAGATTTCAGGCTGATAGGCCTGAGTCTTGTCCACCTGACAGACTGTTTGTCCCGGATAAGTGGACCAGCAGAGTCATTTCCGAGGTTCATTCCTCGGTGTTGGCAGGTCACCCGGGAATTTTTGGCACCAGAGATCTGGTGGCCAGGTCCTTTTGGTGGCCTTCCTTGTCAAGGGATGTGCGGTCATTTGTGCAGTCCTGTGGGACTTGTGCTCGAGCTAAGCCTTGCTGTTCTCGTGCCAGCGGTTTGCTCTTGCCCTTGCCTGTCCCGAAGAGACCTTGGACACATATCTCCATGGATTTCATTTCTGATCTTCCGCTATCTCAGGGCATGTCCGTTATCTGGGTGATATGTGATCGCTTCTCCAAGATGGTCCATTTGGTTCCTTTGCCTAAGCTGCCTTCCTCTTCCGATCTGGTTCCTGTGTTTTTCCAGAACGTGGTTCGTTTGCACGGCATCCCTGAGAATATTGTGTCAGACAGAGGATCCCAGTTCGTTTCCAGGTTCTGGCGATCCTTTTGTAGTAGGATGGGCATTGATTTGTCGTTTTCGTCTGCTTTCCATCCTCAGACTAATGGACAGACGGAGCGAACCAATCAGACTTTGGAGGCTTATTTGAGGTGTTTTGTCTCTGCTGATCAGGACGATTGGGTGACATTCTTGCCGTTGGCTGAGTTTGCCCTTAATAATCGGGCTAGTTCCGCCACCTTGGTTTCGCCTTTTTTCTGCAACTCTGGTTTCCATCCTCGCTTTTCTTCGGGTCATGTGGAGCCTTCTGACTGTCCTGGGGTGGATTCTGTGGTGGATAGGTTGCAGCAGATCTGGAATCATGTGGTGGACAACTTGAAGTTGTCACAGGAGAAGGCTCAGCGCTTTGCCAACCGCCGTCGCGGTGTGGGTCCCCGACTACGTGTTGGGGATTTGGTATGGCTTTCTTCCCGCTTTGTTCCTATGAAGGTCTCCTCTCCCAAATTTAAACCTCGTTTTATTGGGCCTTACAAGATATTGGAAATCCTTAATCCTGTATCTTTTCGTCTGGATCTTCCTGTGTCGTTTGCTATTCACAATGTATTTCATAGGTCCTTGTTGCGGCGGTACATTGTGCCTGTAGTTCCTTCTGCTGAGCCTCCTGCTCCGGTGTTGGTTGAGGGCGAGTTGGAGTACGTGGTGGAGAAGATCTTGGATTCTCGCCTCTCCAGGCGGAGGCTTCAGTACCTGGTCAAGTGGAAGGGCTATGGTCAGGAGGATAATTCCTGGGTGGTCGCCTCTGATGTTCATGCGGCCGATTTAGTTCGTGCCTTTCATGCCGCTCATCCTGATCGCCCTGGTGGTCGTGGTGAGGGTTCAGTGACCCCTCACTAAGGGGGGGGTACTGTTGTGAATTTGCGGAATATGAGGAAGGCTTTCATCTGCACCTGGTAAAGGGGTCTCTGACCTCGCTTCCAAGCCGGCCGGACCCTGCCTGTACCTGTGATCTGGTGCCCTGGACTGTGGATACCTGAAGTCTCCAGTAAATCAGGTGAAGAGACTGCAAACCTGTGTCCTCATTCTTTACTGCACCACTTACCATCTTCACCTACACACTGGGAGCCCTGGGGACCTACTTCACCTGTGGGAAGTTATACCATCTAGCTGCCTTAACATCACCCCAGAGGACCCCTTAAAGCAGCGTCGGTCCCTACTGACCGAATACCACAGGTGGCGTCACGAACACAAACTTTATTTAAAACCCTTTTTAAAGACCTTTCCTTTTAACATTGGCGCCCAGGGCCACGGAGTCGGGTCGCTGCCACCGTGACATCCCCCTTTGAGTACCGAACCCATTACCGAGTATCCCCAGGCCTAGGCGGCCGTTCCACGAATATGTTCGGAAACGATCTTCAAACGTAAATTGGGTACCAATATGGCACGAATATGGCAAATTCGGATTCCCAACACATTCGCTCATCTCTGCTAAATACACCTCTGCATTACTAGAGGAATCACACATATATTATCTATCACCTGCACTGATCTATGATCATTTGTAGTGAAATGAAAACTAAACTGTTGTCTAATGTCAGCACCAAAGCATCAAAAAGCTGCAGCAGCCTATGAACTGACATATCATTTAAAACTATAGGGGTGAAGACGATAAATCTCCGGTGTGCAGGTTGTGCACCGCTGCTGTATACTCAAATGTCAATGTGTATAACAGCATGCAGTAAGCTCATCAGCTCCCTCTTGTGGTGACTGCAGATATGTTATCTCGTAAATCTGTAAACGCAGGGGATTTGAAGCTCTATATCAAACTAAACTCTGACCACTATAAACATAAGAAAAGGAATCTGTCACCAGGTTTTCGCTACATGATCTAAAACCAGCAACAATTTTGGGGGTACTCTGACTCCAGCAATGTGTCACTTACTGGACTGCTTAATGTAGTTTTATTAGCAGGAAATTATCACTAATGAACTACTTGGCTGTTGTGAATTTGCTTTTTGCTCCCTCTAGTGGTTACTAGTTTTTTGACTCTGGTTTTTCTGTCATTCCTTTTATCCGCACCTGGGTCGTTAGTTAGGGGTGTTGCTATATAAGCTCCCTGGACCTTCAGTTCAATGCCTGGCAACGTAGTTATCAGAGCTAGTCTGCTGTGCTCTTGTCTACTGATCCTGGTTCCAGTTATATCAGCTAAGTCTGCCTTTTGCTTTCTGCTATTTGTTTTGGTTTTGTATTTTTGTCCAGCTTGTTCCAAATCTATATCCTGACCTTTGCTGGAAGCTCTAGGGGGCTGGTGTTCTCCCCCCGGACCGTTAGACGGTTCGGGGGTTCTTGAATTTCCAGTGTGGATTTTGATAGGGTTTTTGTTGACCATATAAGTTACCTTTCTTTATTCTGCTATCAGTAAGCGGGCCTCTCTGTGCTAAACCTGGTTCATTTCTGTGTTTGTCATTTCCTCTTACCTCACCGTCATTATTTGTGGGGGGCTTCTATCCAGCTTTGGGTCCCCTTCTCTGGAGGCAAGAAAGGTCTTTGTTTTCCTCTACTAGGGGTAGCTAGATTCTCCGGCTGGCGCGTGTCATCTAGAATCAACGTAGGAATGATCCCCGGCTACTTCTAGTGTTGGCGTTAGGAGTAGATATATGGTCAACCCAGTTACCACTGCCCTATGAGCTGGATTTTTGTATTCTGCAGACTTCCACGTTCCTCTGAGACCCTCGCCATTGGGGTCATAACAGTTATATGGTCAACCCAGTTACCACTGCCCTATGAGCTGGATTTTTGTATTCTGCAGACTTCCACGTTCCTCTGAGACCCTCGCCATTGGGGTCATAACACTTGGCCTGCTGCCGAGTAATTCAGCCATTGTCCCACCACTGATTAATAGCTTTCTGCCTATGCACAGTGTACACAGAAAACTGCCAATCACAGGTGTGGGCGGGATTATACAGGACTCAGCATTCTGAGCACTGCTTGATCTGCAGCAGAGAAAACCTTTTTTAATCGAAACTGAAGCAAACAGCCCAGTATGCAATATATTGCTGGAATCAGGGTCTCTGCTACTACATCATGCTGCTCTCAGATGTGGTAGTAAAAAACAGGTGACAGATTCCCCTTAATAAATTATTCAGCACAAAATGTGGAACCTATTTAGCTTACATAAATGGGGGGGCACTTACTTTAAAGTTGTGAAAAATTCTCCATAACTGCGTATATTTATGTTGTACAAGATTTAAATTATTCTCGATTTGAATATTTTGTTAAATAAAATGCACTTTGGGTCTGATACGACTGTGAATCCGTTATCTCCGCTGTGTGATTTACAGGCTTCATCTGCCGTTCATTGTCCACTTTACAATGATTGTCCGCACATTACGATGTCTGACAATGGCTGACCGCAGGCAACATGCTTTAATTAAAGGGGAGGGAGGGGACCAATCTGGCCAGCAGCAGTTCTCCCAGGGGTCACACAATCCGTTTGCCTTCAGTTGTGGTGATGAATCAGGACTGGATCTCCAGAGGGTCGGCCTTCTTTTGGCCTATTGATGTTAGAAGCAATTTGTCAAGTAAGTTGCCAGCGCAGCCGGCGCTAAAGGTCAATGGATATTGGTTTTATCGAAAAAATACAATAACAGTTCAGCAGAAAATAAAGCACCTTACAATGGGTTGCCATCAATGAATCGTAGGGATGTGAATTCTTTATGAATTGTGTCAACACCGGGAATTTTATTTTTTGAGGAGACCATTTTTTTTTTTTCAGAACTTCAAGATGTCAAAAAATCTATTTATTATCCATTATTTAGTGGGTGCTTTCATACTTCATAAAATCTTAGAATGACGCAACTCAGAGAACCCAAAGACCACCCACAGCCGTAAAGGAAGACCATACATGGTCCATGTACAAGTAGCTTCTCAGGTCCTACAGGTCCTTCCCGAATCTATGAATAGTTGACATATCTCCAGTCCCAAATTTGCCTTGGGCATCCCAAATTTTCAGACACAGCCAAAACAAATTTGGGCATGTCCCAGACCAAAAAAGGGGTGAAGATAACTTCAACCCCAATCCAAAGTAGGCTTTGCCCGTTCCCAGGACAGTCCAAAAACTTTCCAAGCCACATGTCACAATATAACTGATCTCTTGAGCTTCAGATCTGGATTTTCAAAATGTTTTACTCATTTTTTTGTTTTGATCATGCTCAAAATTATGTTAGAGATACCAACTCTCCAGGACTGGTGTCACGCATTTTCAGAAACAATACAAGCAAATTTGGATATCTTCTGTATTTAAAAGGGGTGAGGTTTATGTAATGTTTTCCTATCCAACTGTGGTCAGCCCTGGAGACAATACTGATCTAATTCTCCTCCCTTTGTTTATACTTCTTAGATGCCGCAAACAGTATTCATCCAAGGAGGTAAACAGTTGGGATCTGAGGTTCTCTGATCTGGAGTAGTGGAGAAATAGTAAGGATCACCAATAAAACAAACGTAAGTGTTTATTAGATCATTTAGTATACTTGGATCTGTGCACTAATAGAATAAGTCCCCAAACGTATAACTTAGCAGAAAATAATAACATTATAATTAATACAAAATTAGATAGCAAAACTCAAAAGTGACATCGATGTAGACAAGTAATTTACAAAGTGCAAATGATGTAATGTAAAAGAAAGAGCTAAGAATAAACTCAAAAATATTATCCAAATACAGGTACTAAACATGGGTCCTCAAATAAAGGGAATACGATGACCACCAAATGTGGGACAAATAAGTACCCACAAGGACAGAGCAGTGTGAAATATCTCATGCGCGTCACCACTGAAGTCGTGGCTTCCTCAGGAGTGAAGAGCTGGTGTCTGGAGAGCTGGAGGAATTTATTGTGCGACTGTTGCTTGGTTTGTACGCTTGGAAATTCCTCATCCTTACTGCCTTATTATCTTCCCCCGTCCTTCACTCCCTGGTTAATTCCTTTGTTATTTGTGAGAGTATATTTTGTGTGAGTGGAGTTTTCTTTTACCCTTGTCTTTGTTCCCCTGTTAGTCGGGTTGGTGTATCACCTCTCTAACCCGGGTGGGGGAAGGGGAAAGACGCAGTGCTGCAGTTAGGAGACAGGGCAAGGGCGGAGGCCCCGGCATCCTTGCCATCTGAGGTATCCCGGGGAACAGGGCGAGTTAGGGCGCCCCCTAGTGCTAAGGCCAGGAAAGGTGCCCCTGGTCCCAGTTTACTCACCAGTCCAGTCATGACACCTATAGACACGAAAATAGTGACTTCAGTATTTGTAGATGGATGTCATGCTCACGCCCAGACTGGTTGGCGCGGGCGTGCGGGGGAGTGGCCCCACTGGACCACAGACCAAACTTCTCTGGAAGGGGCGTAACTAAGTAGCTTCCTAGGTGTTCGCTGGAGCCTCTGATGGTGAGGTCAGACTTGTGCAATAGGAAGCTACCAGGTACCACTCCAGGGTGGAGTCTGGTTGTGGCTGCTGATCCCACCGGGGAACGGAACATAGACAAGCAAGCGGGCACGGCTGGCACATAGGCAGGCAGACGGGTACAACAGGAACACTGTCAGGCAGGCGGGCACGGCTGGCTCCCTGGCGGGACTGGTGGACAGGACTGGTACACTGGAAGAAGGGACCGGTCTGCAGGCAGGTATGTAGAACGGGTAAGAACCTGTTCAGACACGAGGACTTAGGAATAAGTAGATAAAGACCGCAAGAGCAGATGCAGAGCGAAAGCACAGGAGCTAGAGCCAAGAACAGAAATGCAGGAGGCAGAGCCAAGAGCAGGAGGCGGAGCCAAGTGTAGAACCGCAGGAGGCGGAGCCAAGAGCTGGAGGCGGAGCCAAGTGCAGGAGAGGTAGAACCGCAAGGAGCGGAGCCAGGTAGAACCGCAAGGAGCGGAGCCAGGTAGAACCGCAAGGAGCGGAGCCAGGTAGAACCGCAAGGAGCGGAGCCAGGTAGAACCGCAAGGAGCGGAGCCAGGTAGAACCGCAAGGAGCGGAGCCAGGTAGAACCGCAAGGAGCGGAGCCAGGTAGAACCGCAAGGAGTGGAGCTAGGTAGAACCGCAAGGAGCGGAGCCAGGTAGAACCGCAAGGAGCGGGGCTAGGTAGAACCGCAAGGAGTGGAGAGGAGCTGCGGGAGGGGTCTCTGCAGCAAAGCTGAGCAGAGCCACAAGGAATGTGGAGAGAAGCTGCAGCAAGGGATAACTGCAACAGCAGAAGATAAGCAGAGTACAAAGGAGCAGAAACGCAGAAGTGAGGAGCAGAGGTAAAGTCACAAAGGTTCAGAGCAGGCAGAGCTGCAAGAGTGCGGAGTGAAAGCAGACTGAGAATACAAGGAAAGACAACAGGGAAGGAAGCCAAAGACTAGGAGACAGAGATAAGACTAAGTACAGACAAGGAAATGGAACAAGACACAAGGACAAAGACACTGGGACCAGGATATACTGCCTCCTGGTGGGCGGACAACAAGACCAAGGAAATAACACAGAGAATGCTCCAGAGAGGGAGTAACATAGAGCAAGGCCAGGCAAACTCAGAAGCAAGACACTAACTGAGCTAACACATTGCACAGGCCCAGAACACTGGGTGGGGCTGCACTATATACTGGAGGCCTCTTGGTAATTGGTCAGGAACGGATTAGACAGATGCACCTGATTCCTATAAGAACCAGAGAGTTCAGGCGCCGCCCCTCTATACACAGAACCATGAAGCATGCAGAGAGCAGAGACACAGAACATGGAGCTGGCAAGAAACAGAAACACATCATGACCTGGAGCAGTGGGTAAGATAGTGTGAGAGATGCGAGGCCATGCCGTGATGCCAGCAGAGTTTTTACAATGGACTCACAGATAGGCTAAGGATAGACCTTATAGTGTCCCGACCAGAATGGAGGGGGGGTTGTTCAGGGGACCTACTAAAGGTTGTATAGGATGTAGAATCCACCTAATCAAATGCCAGAGGCAGAATGGAAGATGGACAGAGGATAGGAATTGATTTCCATGCAGCCTCGGATGGCAACTATAAGCATAAGCCAATCTGCTTCAATTGTGTGAAACCTGGTCACATCAAAAGAAACTGTAGGATACCCCCACAACTGAAGCTGCCCGCAGACACAGATGTGCTCCCCCCATGCCCACCCACCTTTAGCTACTCAACAGCAGCCATAGGAAGTTGGCAGATCAGTAAGAATGCACCCACTAGTTGCCCCTGACAACCAATGACAACTTTTGCTTTGGAGGATAGTAAACCACTAGATTTTTGAATTGATACTGAAGCAGCCAAATGTATGGTGCATGTTTTATGATACAGTGTCAATCACTGGGGTGAATTATTCTTCAATATGCCAGACATATTGTTTCTTTGTTCAGTAGGTCAAGGGGCATGAGCCATTGTTTCATGTGAGTCTGTCCATTGACCTTTGTTGTGTGTTAATTTGCGGAATGCCTGCTGATTACATATTGCATCAGCCACCTGCTGTGTACTAGTTTGTACAACTTGGAGCACAAATATGCAGGCTAATTGAACAATCGAACATTGAGGGATTACCTCTCCCCACCTTCCCACAATCCTGTGGGAAAATGTCCTGAATGAGATTTGTGGATTATAAAAGGGGACTGCCTCTGTTTCCTGAGAGACTCTACAGGACATCAGCCCAAGAAACCACAGCTCCAGCTGATGGAATACAGTTCTGCTCCACTCCCTATCACTGAACTAATGAAGATGTTTGGAGAACCCAGGTTGGGACAATCAGGTCACCTGGCCACACACCTCACTGTGTTCACTCAGCTTTCTAAGCTTGCCGCTACCCCCTCTCTGTGGGTGCCCACCAAATGCTACTGGTTGGGGTAGTGGGCTTTGGACGCCCCAAAGTTACAGAAGTTCTAATCCTTGGCGAGCCAACGGAAGGGTGATATTCTGTCATTTGACCATCTTGTGTACTTGCTGGGAATGTGCTATACAGCTCTGGCAAAAATTAAGAGACCACTGCACAGTTTTATAAAAATCAAAACACATGAGACCAGTGATCAAAAAAATTAAAATTGAAGTCCCATACAGGGACTAAGTTAAAAAAGTAAAATAATAAGTTAAAAAAATGTTTTAAAACTATTACAAAAAATCTCAAATTAAATAAAAAAAGAAAAATATGAAATCAATAAATATTTATATTTATGTAAAAACAAAAAACAGTACACTTATTTAACGGGTCCGGAACGACCCAACCTATAAAACTGGCCCACTACTTAACTCCTTTTGTGCATACCGTTAAAAAAAGGAGTGAAAAATTTGCTTTTTCATCTTACCACCAAACAAAAATTGGAATAAAACGTGATCAAAAACTCAAATGGAAATAAGCATGGTATCGATGAAAACGTAATTTTGTCCCGTAAAAAAATAAGCCACCATACAGCTCAATCAGTGAAAAAAAAAAGATTAAGCTCTCAGAATAAGGCTACTTTCACACATCAGGCTTTTGCCGTCAGGCTTAATCCGGCGAATTTTGAAAAAACGGATCTGCCAAAAGTTGCCACGGATCCATTTTTTCTCATAGACTTGTATAAGCGCTGGATTGTGACGGATGACCTCACATTTCATCCGTTTTTCACCGGATCCATCGAAAATTTGTTTTCCGGCAGCCGGAGAAGATGGACATAGTAAGGTTTTTCTGTCCCTCGAAAAAACGGACAGCGATGGATCCAGCGACATCCTGAGTTTGCTATAATGAAAGTCTATGGTGCCGGATCCGTGAAATGATCTCTCTCTCTCTCAATATCAGCTAGTCGGATCCGGCAAAAAAAACGATCCGTCGCATCAGTTTTTCACAATTTGCATTGAATGTTTTTTCAAAAGTCGCCGGATTCAGCCTGACTGCAAAAACCTGATGTGTGAAAGTAGCCTTAAATGATGCAAAGGCAATTATTTTTTCTATAAAATAGTTTTTATTGTGTAAAAGCAGCAAAACATAAAAAACTGCTATAAATGTGGTATCGCTGTAATTATACTGACCCAAAGAATAAAGTTGGCTTATCAATTTTACCACACGTGGAACAGCAGTAAAATAAAACAAAAAGCAACAATTCCTGAATTGCTGGTTTTTGTTCATTCTGCCTCCCAAAAATTTGAATAGAAAGCGATAAAATGATGTCATGTGCCTGAAAATGATACCGATAAAAACATCAAGACATCCCACAAAAAAACAAGCCCTCATATGACTCTGTCAGCCAAAATATCGAAAAATTATAGCTACCTAAACATGAAGATGCAAAAACTTGTTTTTGTAAAAAAGCAGGGTTTTAGTGTGTGACGGCAGACAAACATAAAAACCCGATATAAATCTGTTATCGCTGTAATCGCACCGACCCGAGGAATAAAGTAGTCTAATCACTTTTACCACATGAGCAACAGCATATAAAATAAATAAAATCAATTCTTCACCTGCTGTTGATTTGTTTATTCTGCCTCCTAAAGATTGCAGTAAGACTCGGCTCAAACTTATCCTGCACTCTACGCTGAGTACTTACATCGGGGTTTCTGTGTTAATCACTGAAATACGTGATTCAGACGGAACCCCCGGCTAAAGAATGCGGCTGATGGAGTCACTGTGGAAGCAGGCTGACCTGTGATCCAGCGTTGCATAAAAGAACGGTCTGCTACAGTTGTGTGCACCTTTGAAAAGAAAGACAACTCTGAACAGAGGCCAGAGGGAGTCCAGAGTAACTCTGCTGCCTCATTATAGTGAATGGATCCCTCAGAGGTTTAATCTGAATCATGTCAGAAGGAGATTTAGATAAATGTGATCCAAAATGTTATGTAAAATGTTCTCAATAAAAGCTTCAACTCAATTCACAAAACAAGCAAGTCTCCTCTCTTGTCTGGAAATATAGGGGGCTTCCACGTTAACCCCCAAAAGAAATCCAGTGAATTCTGCACTCCCAAATCCAAATGCCCCCTCCCTTCTGTGCCCCACAGTGTGCCTAAACCACAAGTTTGGCACTTCTGTAACAATGAGAGCCCACCTAATTTATGGGTGTATTTCTCCAGAAGTATGATCTGTGCATAATGTACTGGTCACTACAACGGCAGTTTGCAATTTTCACTCAGCAACATCCACTGCTGCCTGTTTTTGGAAAACACCCACAGAGTCAAAATTGTAACTACACCTGTAGATAAATTCCCAGAGTGCGTAATTTCTAAAACGGGGTAACTTGATGGGGGATTCTGCTCTTTTGGCATTTAGGGGTTCTGTATATGAAGTCAGCAAACTATTCTACAATAACTTGTTCTCCAGGAGTCAAATAGCGCTCCTTCCCTCCCAAGTCTCACTATGTGGCTAAGGCTTCTTTTACACTTCTGTCTTCCAAATCTGCACAGGATCCGTCAAGACGTTGAAATGACGGATCCTGTGCAGATTGTGGAAAACGTGTGCACTGGGCCTGTCTTTCTTACAGACCCGTCGAGGCTATGGGCACTTGTTTTTCCGCTGCGAAAACACATACACAACACAAACCAGGTTAAAAAAATAAAAAATCACGGTATTCTCACCTACCGGCGTTCCCACGCAGCGATGCTCCCGGCAGCTAGCGATCCTAGTACTACATTGCGTAATCTCGCGAGAAGTCGCGGGCTGGCTGCCGGGAGCATCGGTGACGCTGCGCGGAACTTCGGTAGATGAGAATATTGCAATTTTTTATTTTTTTTATTATTTTTAACATTATATCTTGTTACAATTGATGCTGCATGGGCAGCATCAATAGTAAAAAGAGAAAGAGAGCGAGCGAGAAAAATTCTTCCATGCATGCTCAGTTTGAAAAGGCGGGACTCGTCGCTGGATTCCTGCTTTTCACAGTCAGCGATGCATCCTGCGTCCATAGGCTTCCATTGTAGCCAGTGACGGGCAGCACAGGATGCGTCGCTGACCGATTTTCCGACGTACAGAAAAAACGTCCCTCTGAACGTTTTCTCTGCCTGACGGACCGTTTTTTTTACGCAGAATCCAGTGCACTACGGATGAAACGTGAGGCCTTCCATCACAATCCGTCGCTAATACAAGTCTATGAGAAAATGCAGGATCCTGCATTCTCAAAAATTGATGGATTGTGACGGGAGGTGAAAGACGGAAGTGTGAAAGAGGCCTAAGCTGTACTGTACATCCACATATGGGGTATTGCCACGTTCAGCAGAAATTGTGGGATACATTTTGGAACCAATTTTACTCATTTGCTCTTGTGAAAATCTAAAATCTGGGACTAAAACATTTTTTTTTGTAGTAAAAATATAATTATTTTTCTTCACTGCCCAGGTATAACATTCTCTGACACACCTGTAGTATCAACATGATCACTGCACCCCTAGATGAATTAATTGAGAGGTGTACTTTGCAAAATCGTGTCACATATGGTGGTTTCTTCTGTTCTGGAACCCCAGGGTCTCTGCCAATGTGATATAGCACCCTCAAAACAGTGCAGCAAAATCTGCACTGTAATATGGTGCTCCTTCCCTTCTGAGCTTTGTACTGTGCATCAAAAGTCATTTTCGATCACTTATTGATGCACTCAATAGAAATGGTGTAACCAATTTTATTGTTCAATTTCTCCTATTACCCTTTTGAAAATTGCAAACTTGGGGTCAAAGCAACATTTTAGTGGAAAAAACTAGTAATATTTCATTTACTCAGCCCAATGTTATACAAGTTTGTGAATTGTCTGAGAGTTAAAAATACTACTCCCCTAGATGAATTCCTTGAGAGGTGTAGTTTACTAAATGGGATCACTTGTGGGGGTTTCTGCTGTTTTGGCAAGTCCAGACAAAATAGATCTAATTCCCTTTCGAGCCCTGCTGTGCATCCAAACAGTTGTTTTCCAAAAAAATATGGGGTATCGGCGTGCTCAGAAAAAATGGCTCAACAAATTATGGCATCTATTTCTCCTTTTACCCTTGTGAAAATAAAAAAATTGGGGCTAAAACCCTTGTGGAAAAACTGTGATTTTTTTATTTTAACAGTTCAACATTATGAAATTCTGCAAAGCCTCTGAGGGTTCAAGGTGCTCAGCACACATCTAGATAAATTCCTTCAGAGGTTTAGTTTCCAAAATGAGGTCATTTGTGTGTTCTTTTTCACTGTTTAGGCACCTCAGGGGCTGTCCAAACGTGACATGGTGTCGGCTATCGATTCCAGACAATTTTGTATTCCAAAAGTCAAATGGTGCTGCTTCTCGTCCGAGCCCTGCAATCCACCCAAACAGAGCTCAGGAGAAATTGCACAACAAATTTTGCGGTCCATTTTTTTCTTGCTACCCTTGTGAAAATAAAAAAATCTGAGGCTAGAATCATATTTTTGTGGGAAAAATTTGTTTTTTAATTTTCACGGCTCAACATTATAAAATTGTGTGAAGCCCATGAGGGTTCAAGGTGCTCACCACACATCTAGAAAGATTCCTTGAGGGGTCTAGTTTCCAAAATAGGGTCGTTTGTGGGGTGTTTCCACTGTTTAGGCACATCAGGGGCTCTCCAAACGCAACATGTTGTCCACTATAGATTCCAGCCAATTTCGCATTCCAAAACTGAAATAGCGCTCCTTCCCTTCTGAGCTCTACCGTGCGCCCAAACAGTAGTTTTCCACCACATATGGGGTATTGGCGTACTCAGGAGAAATTGCACAACAATTTTTATGGTGCATTTTCTCCTTTTACCCCTGTAAAAATTAAAAATTTGGGGCTACAGTTACATTTTTGTGGGAAAAAGTTACATGTTTTATCCTTCCACATTCCATTAACCCCTGAGAAGCACCTGAAGAATTAATAAACTTTTTGAATGTGGTTTTGAGGACTTTTAGGGGTGCAGTTTTTAGAATGGTGTCACTTTTGGGTATTTTCTGTCATTTAGGCCTTTCAAAGTCACTTCAAATGTGATGTGGTCCATAAAAGAAACGGTTTTATTAATTTTATGGAAAAATGAGAAATTGTTGACTAACTTTTAACCATTCTAACTTCATAACAAAAAAATATATGTTTTAAAAATTGTGCTGATGTGAAGTAGACATTTTGTGTGACATCACTCTCTGGTTTAAGGGCACAGAAATGAAAAGTTTGAAATTTGCAAAATTTTCACCAAATTTTTGATATTTTTAGAAATAAACGCAAGTTATATCGAACAAATTTTACCAGTATCATGAAATACAATATATCACAAAAAAAAAACAGTCTCAGAATCATGGATACATTGAAGTGTTCCAGAGTTATTACCTCATAAAGTGACACTGGTCAGAATTGAAAAAATTGGCCTGGTCACGAAGGCGAAAGCAGGCTCTGGTGCAAAAGGATTAAAATAGATCCAACACCAATCTTCATTCAGTGCCCTATATTGGTGACAGTCACTTGTGGATGAGTCTTTGATGTTCAATCTATTCTCCATGGAGAGCGCTATCTGTGATTCATTATTTTTCGAACTACCAGCCTCATCCATACAGTATAGTCAATAGTCTCATAATCTCTGCTGGTAATTAGCTCTAGTGCAAGCTCAGAACTTTTCTCCTGCCAAGGGAGTGAATAATAAATAAAGGTTCTTTATTAAGGAGTCCGTATAGGTGTTAGCATTTAATTTATGGTGGACATGAGTAATGCTGCAATAACACAGCACAGAGGTTAAGTATCTGAATAGGAAATCACGTTCTCTGGTGTATGATTGATCAACGACAACAGAAAACAGTGATCAGCCCATTCATGATGAAGGAGCCATGGATTATCTGCTTTACGCATTTGGTCGATTTTTTTCCTGAGGCTTCCATGAACCTCAGAGGTAGTGAAAGCTTTGCCCCCACCAGTGTCCAATGGCTTGCAAACCTGAACTAAAATCCCACCTTTGTTATGCCAGTGGGAAGTTTGACTGACAGGAGAGCAGGAGCAGAGAGATAAAGCTGAGCCCACACTTCCTGTGATCCATCCCAGTGTCTCTGCTGCTGGAGATGGCTAAAGGTACCTTCACACGAAGTGACGCTGCAACGATAGCGACAACGATGCCGATCGCTGCAGCTCCGCTGTTTGGTCGCTGGAGAGCTGTCACACAGACCGCTCTCCAGCGACCAACGATGCCGAGGTCCCCGGGTAACCAGGGTAAACATCGGGTTGCTAAGCGCAGGGCCGCGCTTAGTAACCCGATGTTTACCCTAGTTACCAGCGTAAAATGTAAAAAAAACAAACAGTACATACTTACATGCGTCCCCCGGCGTCCGCTTCCTGCAATGACTGAGCGCCGGCAGTAGCAGGGCACAGCGGTGACGTCACCGCTGTGCTGAGCTTTCACTTTCACTTTGCGGCGCTCAGTCAGTGTGGGAAGCGGACGCCGGGGGACGCATGTAAGTATGTACTGTTTGTTTTTTTTACATTTTACGCTGGTAACCAGGGTAAACATCGGGTTACTAAGCGCGGCCCTGCGCTTAGTAACCCGATGTTTACCCTGGTTACCAGTGTAAATATCGCTGGTATCGTTGCTTTTGCTGTCAAACACAACGATACACGGTGATCGGACAACCAAATAAAGTTCTGAACTTTATTCAGCGACCAGCGACATCACAGCAGGATCCTGATCGCTGCTGCCTGTCAAACTAAACGATATCGCTAGCCAGGACGCTGCAACGTCACGGATCGCTAGCGATATCGTTACAAAGTCGTTTCGTGTGAAGGTACCTTTACACTTGCCAACAGCCAGTGGACAGTAAAGTTACAAAGCAGATAATTAGTACTGTTATTGGCCTTGTTGGAAACTATTGATCCATTTCTTTTTGCGTCATTATAACCACATTTATACAGATTGCTTTAGCTCAATGTTGTCTTAGCAGCAATTAGATGGATTTACTGATAACACACAGATCTACATCTCTGGACCAGATATCACCTCCCTACTAACCAGAATCCCACAATGTCTGTCCGCTATTTCATCCTTCTTCGCCACTAGATTTCTAAAACTTAATATGGACAAAACAGAATTTATCATCTTTCCCCCATTCCACTCGACCCGGCCAGTGGACCTATCCATGAAAGTAAATGGCTGCCCACTCTCCCCAGTCCCACAAGCTCGCTGCCTCGGGGTAATCCTTGACACTGATCTCTCTTTCAAACCACATATCCAAGCCCTTTCAACTTCCTGCCGACTTCAACTCAAAAATATTTCACGGAGTAGTACATTCCTCAACCAAGAATCTGCAAAAACCCTAGTCCATGCCCTCATCATCTCCTGCCTTGACTACTGCAACGTCCTGCTCTGTGGCTTCCCCTCTAACACTCTCGCATCCCTCCAATCTATTCTAAACTCTGCTGCCCGACTAATCCACCTGTCCCCCCGCTATTCCCCGGCCTCTCCCCTCTGTCATTCCCTGCACTGGCTCCCCATTACACAAAGACTCCAGTTCAAAACCCTAACCATGACATACAAAGCCATCCACAACCTGTCTTCTTCATACATCTCTGACCTCGTCTCCCAGTGCTTACCTACATGCAAGCTCCGATCCTCACAAGATCTCATTCTCTACTCCCCTCTTATCTCCTCTTCCCACAATCGCATACAAGATTTCTCCTGCGCATCCCCCCTACTCTGGAACTCTCTACCACAACATATCAGACTCTCACCTACCATTGAAACCTTAAAAAACAACCTGAAGACCTACCTCTTCCGACAAGCCTACAACCTGCAGTAATAACCGATCGACCAAACTGCTGCATGACCAGCTCTACCCTACTGTATCCTCACCCATCCCTTGTAGATTGTGAGCCCTCGCGGGCAGGGTCCTCTCTCCACCTGTACCAGTCATGACTTATATTTTTTAAGATTACTTTACTCTTTCATTTTTTATGTATACTCCTTTTCACATGTTAAGCGCCATGTAACAAATGGCGCTATAATAATTAATACTACTAATAATAATAATTTACTGACTTTAACCAGCATGGTTTTATGTCTCCAAGCATTATACATATGTGTAAATTGTTGCTTTATGTCTCATTATAACAATATAACTTACATATATGTTTAATGTATATGTGTATATGTCCTATAGCAGTACCGCTGCATCCAGGCTTTGAACGTTTTAACGCAATGTCATATTTTGTTTATTTTCACTATAATAGCTTGAACATAAGGATCACTTTTTGGTTCATAAGAAGATTTCTTTATAATGCCACTATTCACAAAATACTTCATATTGCTTGCCAGTGAGAGCTACTTCTAGCTAACAATTGCAAAATAATCTGCAATATCTCCAAACCAGAAAGCAGACGACCGAGCTGATAGATTTACTTCTTGCTTCTTGGATTAAAAAAAAGCAATGAAGCAAACAAACAAACGAAAAAAAAACAAACAAGAAACTAAATCAGGAGCAGCGACTGGAGGTACATGGAGTTCTATTTGTCGTTATTTTATGACTGTCCGATAATTCAAAATGTCTCAATTCTTTCAGGTCAGATTGCACGCACAATTGGAATCTTTAAATGTTGGTAAATAGTTCACTTTAAGCATTTTCACGGGGTTATTTCCTTTTTATCATGAATGCTGGCCATGAGCAAATTGATTCTAAATTAATTGGTTTCGCTATGAATTATTCCAAAAATCAGATTCTAACAAATCTGAATTTTTGGGAATTCAATTTTCATGTATTCTGCAAAACAGCGATAACCAACTGCGGTTTTACTGTATTCTAGGGGCTGGGAAGAGGTTAAAAAAATATACTTTTAAGTTCACGCCTCGTTTTTGCCTACTGTGCACCTGTCCCGCCCAATCCTCAGATCGGCTCTACTGTGGCCTTCTTCTTCCGGCAACTTCCAGGTCTTTTTTTTCTGACACTGCCAATTTCTAACCCCCATCTGGGGCATAACAGAAGAGATTCATTTCAATAGAGCTTAATCAAGTGAACTTATTGAGGTTCAGGACTGGCAACGCAAGGACCAGGTGTTCAGGTTCAGGACTGGCCACGCAAGGACCAGAGGTTCAGGTTCACGACACTGGCCACGGAAAGACATCTACCAATAAGAAGAGGAGCTGAGGGTTCAATGGCTAAAAGGTGGTTCACTGGGCTTTGGTGTGGTAGACATGGACCACCGACTTGGCAGCGGGAGTAGGGTTTGACAAATTTTTTTGCTTGACTGTACTTGGTGGTGGAAATGAAAAAGCTCTTTTGTGTTGAATAACAAAACTTGACACCATTATTGGGGCCAATGTTTGCTGTGAGATCCCCTTTCTTCTATATCCCCCATTGTATGTGCCAGTGCTCATTGTGAGTAGCGTTCACTATTATTAGCTCCCATATAGCCCAGTAATCAGCTGATGGTAACAGCGTTATTTGTCACAATTTACCTTGTCTCTCTGTGACTCCACTGAGTCATTTGATATTCACCGCTTTTCATCACATGCGTCAGACATGTCATTTAATGTGACAAATGTTGCAGCCGAATAATTGTTTTTTACAGGATTAAAGAATTCCTTCCTGAAGGCTGCTGACTACTGATATTACACGGGTGGAATTGTCACTGCTTTTATTTCTAGTGCTCTCTAGGCTGCTAACAAGGAGTAGCTGGATGTATATTTTAGAATATTATGACTAGTGAATACTGTAAGATGACCATGACTGAAGTCTACATTACTTCAACCAAAGCATTTTATGGCCTCAAGACGTGGATGGACCCACTGAACCAAACTAAGATCACTGGTAGAACCACACATCTTACAAAGTGAATGGACAATCATTTTTAGATCGACTTAAAATCAAAACTCACCAAGGTAAAGAGGGTGTAAAGGTACCTTCACACGAAGCGACGCTGCAGCGATAGCGACAACGATGTCGATCGCTGCAGCGTCGCTGTTTGGTCGCTGGAGAGCTGTCACACAGACCGCTCTCCAGCGATCAACTATGCCGAGGTCCCCTGGTAACCAGGGTAAACATCGGGTAACTAAGCGCAGGGCCGCGCTTAGTAACCCGATGTTTACCCTGGTTACCAGCGTAAAATCTAAAAAAAACAAACAGCACATACTTACATTCACGTCCCCCTGCGTCCACTTCCTGACTGACTGAGCGCCGTACAGTGAGAGCAGAGCGGTGACGTCACCGCTGTGCTGCTTTCACTTTCACTTTGCGGCGCTGAGTCAGAGGAGGAAGCAGACTGCAGGGGACGCAATGTGAGTATGTACTGTTTGTTTTTTTTACATTTTACGCTAGTAACCAGGGTAAACATCGGGTAACTAAGCGCGGCCCTGCGCTTAGTAACCCGATGTTTACCCTGGTTACCAGTGTAAAATATCGCTGGTATCGTTGCTTTTGCTTTCAAACACAACGATACACAGCGATCGGACGACCAAATAAAGTTCTGGACTTTATTCAGCGACCAGCGACATCACAGCAGGATCCTGATCGCTGCTGCGTGTCAAACGAAACGATATCGCTAGCGAGGACGCTGCAACGTCACGGATTGCTAGCGATATCGTTATAATGTCGTTTCGTGTGAAGGTACCTTAAGAAGGCATCCTACATTCCTAAGTTGATAGAGAATCTCAAGCATGTGGACATGTGTCCTATCTGTATAACCCATTCTGGTTACCTATTAACACCCGTTGAAATCTAGTCTTGTTGATTTAATGAGAGTTGCCAACGAGACTTGGTTGACGGTATTGCTCATAATCCTATGTTTGAGATTATTTTAGACATTCACTTCTACTTCCCGAAAGTTGAAAGATTACACTTTCTCTAAACGTTTATTTTTTGGGGCTGATCCTCTTGGTTCACTGGGACCATGAAGACTAACTCAACACATAGATAGAAGAAGACTTAAACACCATTACTGACCCCCAGTTTCTAAACATTAGGCCACTGTAACTGTCCAACCTTCCACTACAATACTCCTCAATAATTGCATTAAATAATTGGTTCTGTGTAATCCATGGTGCCTCCTCCAGCTAAAGATGCACCATTGTTCTCTCTAAATTATTCTTTTTACCCCAAGGTACAAGACACTCGCTCAAGACTTGACTATATTTTATATTTTTCCTATATGCCTCTCAGTTCAGGTTCCATTAACCTGCACATTAAATCTCTTCATAGAAAAAAAAAATTTCAGAAAAGAAATATCACAGATTACTTAAAAAGAGATTTCACACCTATATCATCAGTTCTTGTGATTTCAATGCCTTTTTATAAATGAACTGGAATAGCCAGTCATGCAAAACTGGTATTACAGATGGGGAAACAGAGTAGGCTCAATATTATCCATAATGACTAGTGATGAGCGAGTATACTCGTTGCTCGGGTTTTCCCGAGCACGCTCGGGTGGTCTCCGAGTATTTATGACTGCTTGGAGATTTAGCTTTCATCGCCTCAGCTGAATAATTTACAGCTACTAGACAGCTTGAATACATGTGGGGATTCCCTTGCAACCAGGCAACCCCCACATCTAATCAGGCTGGATAGCAGCTGTAAATCATTCAGCTGCCGCGATGAAAACAAAATCTCCGAACACTAACAAATACTCGGAGACCACCCGAGCGTGCTCGGGAAAACCCGAGCAACGAGTATACTCGCTCATCACTAATAATGACACAACCAACTGGCACCACGAATGTAATGTTTATACATAGACTCATGAAACACTTTGCCAACCAGTTCAGAGACAGCTTATTTCACACATGAAAAAACAAAGATTCATTCCTCCAGAGTGACTTCACCATAAAATGATTAACACATTCCAGAAACATAAAACTCTTGGTGTTGAAGAATTTTCAAAAAGATTAATATTCCATGTTACTTACATAATTACCCCCACATCTGACACCTGTGCAGTACATAATGATCTTTTGCCTGACATCACAAATTAGGGAACCAGGGTCAACCACATGACTGCACAAGCCCTTGGGTGATGGAGTCCAAGTGGGTCCCTCTTCTTTCATTCTCGCTTTCTGAGAACTATAACTTCTTTATTTTTTGGTTGGAATAATTGTATCAGGACTTGTTTTTTACGATACAAGCTGTATTTTTATCTTTGCCATTTTGAATTCCATATGACTTTTTGATCTATTTTTCATTGCATCTGGGGGGCTTCTCTATAGTGTTGTACATGTGTTCTCCACACTAATCTCCGGTTATCACTATGTCCAAGACAAAAGCAATACTCTTTGCTAAAGAGGATAGATATCCAATCTAGTCTCTCTAGTCTTACCGTCTTGCTTTGAACCATGATAGCCTTGGAGAGCAGTGGTGTGAGGACAATGAAAAGACCTTCTCAAAGGTGGTCCTACCCTCAGGATTGAAGTGTGGGATCGAATAATATATGGTAGCTGGACTCCTTTAGTGTTCATTACAGGTACACTTGCAGGCATTACATTGATTTGGTTGTGGAACTTATGGTACGGTCATTTCTCCAAAGTGTCCTAGCAGCTGGTTTCCAAAATTACTCCAGGCCTCAGGTTGATCATGTAACTAAACTAAACCACCAAAATGTGGTACCATCGCTGGCAGCGTCTCTGGACGTGGCATACTGACAACCACCACTACTGTGACTGGTTGCTCTTGGGAAGAATAAAATTCATTTTCTCTTGGTAGCCGCATGACCAGTATGGCGGCTGGACAGTTTTGTAACACTATTAACCTGTAGATTATCCTATATCTCTAATAGAGTTTGGAGACCTGACAGGTTTCCCTGTAATATTTACACATGTTAATCTTATAGTTCCAAAATTTAACAAATTTCAATATTAAGGAAAGTATGTTTTGTTTTGATTTGTTTTGTTTTTTTGTTTTCTTTTAACTTCTACATTAGAACGAAACCAGCAGCTGTGAGAGCAGAACAAGATTGTGAAGGTGATGAAACTGATGAGAAAGGCTAATAACTTGCCATCATACAATCATTGAAAAGGTTTGTCCAAAATTAGCGAAACACAGTTGAGTAATTTCTAGAACTGCTTCACATCTGTTCATGGCTCTGATCTTGCAGCTCGGTTCAGTTAAAGTGAATGGAGTCATGTTTTTCTAATCCTGTACAATCCCTTTAAGCTTTATTTACAGAAGACCAATTATTGCTGTTTGTTAAAGAGAAAAGGCAGCCATTTTTAATTATTGGCTAATACTTTCTATCAACTTGACTCAAAGCTTCCCATGAACAGAGGTCATCAGAGCTCAGCAGTTGACATGTAAATTACGTCTTTTGACAGTAAGTATATTTTCCTGCCATGATTTCGCTCGGAAAAATCTGGGCCAAATATGATGCATTACTGACCTACAAGGAAGCTTTATGCTGCAACGTCTAAGTGCATTAATCCTTTGCTTTGCTATCTGAAAACCTAAATACATTATTGACTGAGTCAACAGCTCTCCCCATCTGTCTACCACACCGAGGTCACATGAAGGTTACCATAGTAACCCAATTTTACATGCACAGCGACGGTGAACAGGAGAAGTTTTTTTATATAAGGGCCTCCGATGACCTCCTATATCATCGCATATGTGGCACGCAGGGCCGGACTGGGACTAGATTTCAGCCCTGGCATTTGAAGTTACACAGGCCCACTTGTCACATGTTGACTGTATAATATCTTTGTACACTTGTAGGTTACAAGAAGTGAGGCGAGTGTAACACGACTATATAACATATAATAGAGCTGAATCCAGTATTACAGCTCAGTCCTATTTATTGCTTTTAGTTGCAGTACCAAGAAAAGCCGCTACTTTACCTACATAACTGGATCTTGTATATAACGAAGGGATTGAGACGACCAAAGGCTATGGAACCTCATTCTGATGCTCCATATACTTTGCCTACAGCCACTTTTGGTTCCGCTGCGCAGCATGAGACCCGGTGACTCTGAAGAGCGGTGACATCAGTATCTCAGTAACGTCACCACTCTTCAGATATTCCGGGTCTTGCGCTGAGGTCTGAGACTGTGAAGAGCGGTATTGTTACTACCATCACCGCTCTTCAGAGTCGCTGGGTCCCGCCAGGTCTGGGCTAGTAGTGGGGGTGTCTGATAGACACCTGTCCATTACTTACACCAGGGATTGATAGCAGCTGACATTACGCAGCTGACATCAACCCTAAATATCATTACATGTACCAGAATTAAATGCTTTGGCGGCTGGGAAAAGCAGTAGAATTATCGCTAGTATAATGTACCCCATAGTTCTTCATATAGTATAATGTATTCCCCATAGTCCTCAATACAGTATAATGCAGCCCACATATAGTATAATGATGCCACTCCAAAGTATAATGCAGCCACCCCACAAAATATATTGTAGCCCCCTGAGTATAATGTAACCCCCAGAGAATATAATGCAGCTCCTTCATATAGTATAATGCAGCCCCTGCATATATATATGGTAGCCCCCTCATAGAGCATAATGCAGCTTCCCATATAATATAATGTAGCCCCCCATAGAATACAATGCAGCCCTCCTCATATAGTATAATGCAGCTCCCCATAGAATATAATGTAGCCCCCTCAGAGTATGATGCAATCACCCCTCATAGAATATAATACAGCCCCCATAGAATATAATTTAACCCCCAGAGAATGTAATACAGCCCACTTCCCCACAGAATATAATACAACCCCCCATGGAATATAATGTAGCCCCCATAGAATGTAATACAGACCCCCAAAGAATGTAATACAGCCCCCCCCATAGAATGCAGTACAGCACAACCCCCACAGAATGTAAAACAGCCCAGCCCCCATAGAATGTGATACAGCACAGCCCCCGTAGAATGTAATACAGCACAGCCCCCATAAAATGTAATACAGCACAGCCCCCAAAGAATGTAATACAGTTAGCCCCCATAGAATGTAATAGAGCCCCCCCATAGAATGTAATACAGCACAGCCCCCATAGAATGTAATACAGCACAGCCCCCATAGAATGTAATACAGCCCCCATAGAATGTAATGCAGCCAGCCTCCATAGAACGTAATAAAGCCCCCTGTTATGATCTGGTGGCCTAGGAGCAGCATAAGACGTACCCTGGAGAAGGTGGTATCTGTACTGACCGCAGACCCTGAACTTAACACCGCAACTAGAAGTAGCCGTGGGATGTACCTACCGATCCTAGACACCTCGACACAGCCGGAGGACTAATTAACCCTATATATAGAAAAGGGAAAACTATCTTGCCTCAGAGAAAATCCCCAAAGGATAGACAGCCCCCCACAAATATTGACTGTGAGAGGAGAGGAAAAAACATACACAGACTGAAAACAGGATTTAGCAAAGGAGGCCAATCTAGCTAGATAGGAAGGATAGGACAGAGTACTATGCGGTCAGTATTAAAATACTAGAAAATATCCACCACAGAAAATACAAAAACTCCACATCTAACTAAAGACATGGAGGGTATATCTGCCTCTCCAGAGATTCCAACTTGGCTGCATAAATCCTTACACAGATTAAGCTGGACAAGAAAAAACATGAAATGCACTGAACAATAAGGCCCACAACATGTGGCTGCAAAAACAAGCAGAACTTATCTTTGTTGAAATGAACAGCAAGCAGGAGAGACCAGGAAGGGATGTGAATCCTCCAGAAACAATGGACAACTGGCACTGACTAAAGGGTGAAACCAGACTAAATAGCCCAGTCCGAAGTGGAAACACCTGATGACTGCTGTGAAGGACAGACAGCAGCGCTACCACTTATAACCACCGGAGGGAGCCCAAGAGCAGAATTCACAACAGTACCCCCCCCTTGAGGAGGGGTCTCCTCACCCTCACCAGAGCCCCCAGGCCGATCAGGACGAGCCAAATGGAAGGCATGAACCAAATCGTCAGCATGAACATCGGAGGCAACAATCCAAGAATTATCCTCCTGGCCATAACCCTTCCACTAGACAAGATACTGAAGCCTCCGCCTTGAAAAACGAGAATCCAAGATCTTCTCAACAACATACTCCAACTCCCCATCAATCAACACCGGGGCAGGAGGATCAACAGAGGGAACAACGGGCACCACATATTTCCGCAACAAAGATCTATGAAAAACATTATGGATGGAAAAAGAGGCTGGAAGGGCCAAACGAAAAGACACTGGATTGATAATCTCAGAAATCCTATAAGGACCAATAAACCGAGGCTTGAACTTAGGGGAAGAAACCTTCATAGGAACATGACGGGAAGACAACCAGACCAAATCCCCAACCCGAAGCCGGGAACCCACACGCCGACGACGGTTAGCAAAACGCTGAGCCTCCTCCTGAGACAACACCAAATTGTCCACAACATGAGCCCAAATTTGCTGCAACCTGTCAACCACAGAGTCCACCCCAGGACAATCAGAAGGCTCAACCTGCCCTGAAGAAAAACGAGGATGACACCCAGAATTACAAAAGAAGGGTGAAACCAAGGTAGCAGAACTAGCCCCATTATTAAGGGCAAACTCGGCCAGTGGCAAGAAAGCCACCCAATCATCCTGATCGGCAGACACAAAGCATCTCAAATAAGTTTCCAAAGTCTGGTTAGTTCGCTCGGTTTGGCCATTTGTCTGAGGATGAAATGCGGAAGAAAAAGACAAATCAATGCCCAGCCTAGCACAAAAGGCCCGCCAAAACCTGGAAACAAACTGGGAACCTCTATCGGACACAATATTCTCCGGAATGCCATGCAAACGAACGACGTGCTGAAAAAACAACGGAACCAAATCAGAAGAGGACGGCAATTTAGACAAAGGTACCAAATGAACCATCTTAGAAAACCGGTCACAAATCACCCAGATAACCGACATCCTCTGGGAAACAGGAAGATCTGAAATAAAATCCATAGAAATATGCGTCCAAGGCCTCTCAGGGACCGGCAAAGGCAAGAGCAACCCACTAGCGCGGGAACAGCAAGGCTTGGCCCGCGCACAAGTCCCACAGGACTGCACAAAAGAATGCACATCCTGTGACAAAGAAGGCCACCAAAAGGACCTACTAACCAAATCTCTGGTACCAAAAATCCCAGGATGGCCAGCCAACACAGAATAATGAACTTCAGAAATCACTTTACTAGTCCATCTGTCAGGAACAAACAGTTTCCCCGCTGGACAGCGGTCAGGTTTATCAGCCTGAAATTCCTGAAGAACCCGTCGTAAATCAGGGGAGATGGCAGAAAGAATCACCCCCTCCTTCAGAATGCCGACCGGCTCAAGGACCCCAGGGGAATCAGGCAAAAAACTCCTAGAGAGGGCATCAGCCTTAACATTCTTAGAACCCGGAAGATACGAGACAACAAAATCAAAGCGGGAGAAAAACGGGGACCATCGGGCCTGTCTAGGATTCAGCCGTTTGGCAGACTCGAGGTAAACAAGATTCTTATGATCGGTCAAGACCACAATACGGTGCTTGGCCCCCTCAAGCCAATGTCGCCACTCCTCAAATGCCCACTTTATACCCAACAACTCACGATTGCCGACATCATAATTGCGTTCCGCAGGCGAAAACTTTTGAGAAAAGAAGGCACACGGTTTCATCAAGGAACCATCAGAATTCCTCTGAGACAAAACGGCCCCTGCCCCAATCTCAGAAGCGTCAACCTCAACCTGAAAAGGAAGAAAGACATCCGGCTGACGCAACACAGGGGCAGAAGTAAATCGGCGTTTAAGCTCCTGAAAGGCAGAAACAGCCGCAGAGGACCAATTCGTCACATCAGCGCCTTTCTTCGTCACATCGGTCAGGGGTTTAACCACACTGGAGAAGATGGCAATGAAACGGTGATAAAAATTAACAAAGCCCAAAAATTTCTGAAGGCTCTTCATGGATGTGGGCTGGATCCAATCATGAATGGCCTGAACCTTAACCGGATCCATTTCTATAGATGAGGGAGAAAAAATGAAGCCCAAAAAAGAAACCTTCTGTACTCCAAAGAGGCACTTAGAGCCCTTCACAAACAAGGCATTATCACGAAGGATCTGAAATACCATCCTGACTTGTTTCACATGAGACTCCCAATCATCTGAAAATATCAAAATACCATCCAAATATACAATCATGAATTTATCAAGATAATTCCGAAATATATCATTCATGAAGGACTGAAACACAGATGGAGCATTAGAGAGTCCAAATGGCATCACAAGATATTCAAAATGGCCCTCGGGCATATTAAACGAAGTTTTCCATTCGTCACCCTGCTTAATACGAACAAGATTATATGCCCCTCGAAGGTCAATCTTAGTAAACCGACCAGCCCCCTTAATCCTGGCAAACAAATCAGAAAGCAAAGGCAAAGGGTATTGAAATTTGACCGTGATCTTATTCAAGAGGCCATAATCAATACAGGGTCTCAAGGAGCCATCCTTCTTGGCAACAAAAAAAAAACCTGCTCCCAATGGAGAAGAAGATGGCCGAATATGCCCCTTCTCCAAAGACTTCTTAATATAACTCCGCATGGCGGCATGTTCTGGCACAGACAGGTTAAAAAGTCGGCCCTTAGGGAACTTACAGCCTGGAATCAAGTCAATAGCACAATCACAGTCCCTATGCGGTGGAAGGGAACTGCATTTGGGCTCATCGAAAACATCCTGGAAATCTGACAAAAACTCAGGAATTTCAGAAGAGGGGGAGGAGGAAATTGACATCAAAGAAACATCATCATGAACCCCCTGACAACCCCAACTAGTCAGACATAGATTTCCAATCCAACACCGGATTATGCACCTGTAACCATGGAAACCCCAGCACAATAGCATCATGCAAATTATGCAACACCAGAAAACGACAATCTTCCTGATGGGCTGGCGCCATGCACATGGTTAGCTGTGTCCAAAACTGAGGTTTATTTTTAGCCAATGGTGTAGCATCAATGCCCCTCAAAGGGATAGGACTCTGCAAAGGCTGTAAGGGAAAACCACAACTTCTGACAAATTCTAAGTCCATTAAATTTAAAGCGGCGCCTGAATCCACAAATGCCATGACAGAAAATGACGATAATGAGCAGATCAGGGTCACAGATAACAGAAATTTAGGTTGTACAGTACTGATGGTAACGGAATTAGCGATTCTCTTGGTACGCTTAGGGCAATCAGAAATAACATGAGCAGAATCGCCGCAGTAAAAACACAACCTATTCTGACATCTGAATCCTTGTCATTCAGCTCTAGATACAATCCTATCACTTTGTATAGGCTCAGGACTCCGCTCGGAAGACAACGCCATAGTGTGCACAACTCTGCGCTCACGCAAGCGCCGATCAATTTGAATGGCCAGAGACATAGAATCACTCAGACCAGCAGGCGTGGGGAACCCCACCATAACATCTTTAACGGACTCAGAAAGACCCTTTCTGAAGATTGCCGCCAAAGCATCCTCATTCCATTTAGTCAGCACAGACCATTTTCTAAATTTCTGGCAAAACGATTCTGCCGCTTCTTGACCCTGACACAGGGCCAACAAGGTTTTCTCAGCATGATCCACAGAATTAGGTTCATCATACAATAACCCAAGCACCTGAAAAAGGTGTCTACATTAAGCAAGGCCGGATTCCCAGATTCCAGGGAAAACGCCCAATCCTGAGGATCGCCACTCAACAGAGATATGACAATTTTAACCTGCTGGATGGGATCTCCTGAGGAACGGGGCTTCAGAGCAAAAAACAGTTTACAGTTATTTTTAAAGCTCAAAAATTTGGACCTGTCCCCAAAAACAGATCAGAAGTTGGAATTCTAGGCTCTAAAACCGGAGTCTGAACGATATAATTGCAGCGCCACAGAGTCCTGGTCATTGCAGTACTGATGCTCCGCCATTAAGGGGGGCTATGGTACGTCTGATGGCACTGAAGGAGTTCACCTGACCAGGTATCACAGACACCAATATATTTCACAGTCTGGCCTCCAGGGGGAGCTAAGGGTACTATGTATTAGGCCACTCCTCACAGTCTGGTAAAACTGGAGGTTGGATAGGAAGTGAGAGAGAAAGCTGACTGAGGATCGAACAGGCATCCCGTGGCAGGGGGTGTTGCGGGGAGAGATTCAGGGGGGTCCCTGTCAGGGGTGGGATCCTGACAGAGGCCTAGCGAACAGAGAGAAAGTTACGGGTCCGCGCTTGCACTTCATCGCGGCGGCACCTGTCATGGTTCCCAATGGCAGGGACTCAGGCAAAAACGGACTAGCTCTAGGAAGATGGAATCTCAGATGACCGCGACGCTGAACCTAACACGCAACTAATAGTAGCCAGGGGGCGTGCCTACGATTATCCCTAGACACCTCGCACCAGCCGGAGATCAGCTACCCCTAGTAGAGGAATACACAGACCTGGCTTGCCTCCAGGGAAACCCCAAAAGTGATAGTAGCCCCCCACATATAATAACGGTTAGGTAAGAGGAAAACACGTACGCAGTAAGAATATAGATTCAGCAAAGAGAGGCCCTCTGACTAGATAGCAGAAAATACAAAAGAGGACTTCGCGGTCACCTCAAAACCCTAAACAGCCATCCTGAAATTACTTTAACTCCGTTATCAACTCATGACACCGGAGTAGTAATTTCAGATCACTAGAGCTTCCAGCAGCAAGAGAAATATAAATGCATGCTGGACAAACAAACACAAAAAATGCCAAAGATCCAACTTAGCTGAATTGCAGACTTGGAGCAGGTAGCAAGCAACAGAGGTGCTCTGGTAACATTGATTGCCGGCACTAGAATGACTGAGAAGCCAGACTAAATAGGAAACTCCCAGTTTCCTGATGGGAACAGGTGCAAGACAAAAGTCAGCCAGTACCACCAGTAACCACCAGAGGGAGCCCAAAAACAGAATTCACAACAGGCACCCCAAGAAAGGATAAGAAGCGAGATTTATTGTGCTGAGTGAGAAACGAGATCAACGCAACAAGGAGAATACCAGTAGGAGTCGTGCTGTAAGACGAGGCAACATCCTACTGAGGCGCGTAACCGGTGGCCGGAACGCCGAGGAAGTATCAGGCTCCAGGCAATACTTCAAACCTACGGCAGGACAGTGAGTTATAGGCGGGCTGTCTCACCGAATTGACCTAGGAAGACACAAGGGGGGTAACAACAGGAGTGGGGTGACGCTAGAGTCCCGGAAGAGCTCCGAGCCTCCCCGTCATACGGGTGCGTCCTAACCATAGCATCTGGGGGGAAGAACATCAGAATCGAGTTGTGAGGGAACACGAGAAACAGACACAACGGTTGTGGGGACTATCCCGTAAGCACAGCAGGGGAGGACCGCAACACACAAGCGCTAGAAGGTAGGCACAGATTTACACCTGCAAAGGGAACTCTGGAGGTGCCATCGGACCGGTCGGACTTGCGCAGCCCTGTTAACCGTATTCCGGACTGAGGATCCAGAAGCCTTCAGTAAAGCGGTAAAGAGACTGCAACCTGTTGTCCTCATTATTTACTGCGACCGGCACTTCACCGCACCACAACATCATCACCATACCCCCACCTTTATTGTACGCCCCTCAGCAGGGTCACGGACCGGGTCTAGCCACCGTGACAACCCCAGAGCAGATGCATGTAGGATAGCTGCGGAGACACCATCACGTGTTTCTCAACGCAAGCAGTGAATAGCCAGACCTTTCCCCGGAAAGGAACAACCGCGGGAAGGGCAGCATCCAATAAAGGAAAACCACCTATGCCAAGCATGGTATCCATCCACAGACAGCTGTTTCGGGGTGTTTGCCCCTCATCAGTGTGGAGTAGGAATCTGGCTATTAGGAGCAGTGCCTAGTAAAAGGCTGTGAAGGAACAGATGATTGGCCTCGGGGAGACCAAAACATCCAACACCGCGGAGACACCATCACGTGTTTCTCAACGCAGTGATCCAGAACACTGCCCCCATCCCTTATGGGAAATATGCAAATGCATGTAGGATAGCTGCAGAGACACCATCACGTGTTTCTCAACGCAAGCAGTGAATAGCCAGACCTTTCCCCGGGAAGGAACAACCACGGGAAGGGCAGCATCCAATAAAGGAAAACCACCTATGCCAAGCATGGTATCCATCCACAGACAGCTGTTTCGGGGTGTTTGCCCCTCATCAGTGTGGAGTAGGAATCTGGCTATTAGGAGCAGTGTCTAGTAAAAGGCTGTGAAGGAACAGATGATTGGCCTCGGGGAGACCAAAACATCCAACACCGCGGAGACACCATCACGTGTTTCTCAACGCAGTGATCCAGAACACTGCCCCCATCCCTTATGGGAAATATGCAAATGCATGTAGGATAGCTGCGGAGACACCATCACGTGTTTCTCAACGCAAGCAGTGCATTTGCATATTTCCCATAAGGGATGGGGGCAGTGTTCTGGATCACTGCGTTGAGAAACACGTGATGGTGTCTCCGCGGTGTTGGATGTTTTGGTCTCCCCGAGGCCAATCATCTGTTCCTTCACAGCCTTTTACTAGGCACTGCTCCTAATAGCCAGATTCCTACTCCACACTGATGAGGGGCAAACACCCCGAAACAGCTGTCTGTGGATGGATACCATGCTTGGCATAGGTGGTTTTCCTTTATTGGATGCTGCCCTTCCCGTGGTTGTTCCTTCCCGGGGAAAGGTCTGGCTATTCACTGCTTGCGTTGAGAAACACGTGATGGTGTCTCCGCAGCTATCCTACATGCATTTGCATATTTCCCATAAGGGATGGGGGCAGTGTTCTGGATCACTGCGTTGAGAAACACGTGATGGTGTCTCCGCGGTGTTGGATGTTTTGGTCTCCCCGAGGCCAATCATCTGTTCCTTCACAGCCTTTTACTAGGCACTGCTCCTAATAGCCAGATTCCTACTCCACACTGATGAGGGGCAAACACCCCGAAACAGCTGTCTGTGGATGGATACCATGCTTGGCATAGGTAGTTTTCCTTTATTGGATGCTGCCCTTCCCGTGGTTGTTCCTTCCCGGGGAAAGGTCTGGCTATTCACTGCTTGCGTTGAGAAACACGTGATGGTGTCTCCGCAGCTATCCTACATGCATTTGCATATTTCCCATAAGGGATGGGGGCAGTGTTCTGGATCACTGCGTTGAGAAACACGTGATGGTGTCTCCGCGGTGTTGGATGTTTTGGTCTCCCCGAGGCCAATCATCTGTTCCTTCACAACCCCAGAGCAGAGACTCAGAGGCCCGGTACTGGGTGCCCCTCGACCCTGCGGCAGTGGGGGCGCTACATAATCAGAAGTACCCTGTACTCTAGCAGCAAGTTGATCCACACGAGAAGCAAGTCCCTGAACATCCATGTCAGCGCCAAACTCCTGAGCCACCCAGAGGTAAAGAGGAAAAAAAACACAACAGAGTACAGAAAAAAAATATGGCTCAGCACTTTCTTTCCCTTCTTCTGATATGCGGTTAACTCATTGTTGGCCAGTTGTACTGTTATGATCTGGTGGCCTAGGAGCAGCATAAGACGTACCCTGGAGAAGGTGGTATCTGTACTGACCGCAGACCCTGAACTTAACACCGCAACTAGAAGTAGCCGTGGGATGTACCTACCGATCCTAGACACCTCGACACAGCCGGAGGATTAATTAACCCTATAGATAGAAAAGGGAAAACTATCTTGCCTCAGAGAAAATTCCCAAAGGATAGACAGCCCCCCACAAATATTGACTGTGAGAGGAGAGGAAAAAACATACACAGACTGAAAACAGGATTTAGCAAAGGAGGCCAATCTAGCTTGATAGGAAGGATAGGACAGAGTACTATGCGGTCAGTATTAAAATACTAGAAAATATCCACCACAGAAAATACAAAACTCCACATCTAACTAAAGACATGGAGGGTATATCTGCCTCTCCAGAGATTCCAACTTGGCTGCATAAATCCTTACACAGATTAAGCTGGACAAGAAAAAACATGAAATGCACTGAACAATAAGGCCCACAACATGTGGCTGCAAAAACAAAACAAACAAAAGCAGAACTTATCTTTGTTGAAATGAACAGCAAGCAGGAGAGACCAGGAAGGGATGTGAATCCTCCAGAAACAATGGACAACTGGCACTGACTAAAGGGAGAAACCAGACTAAATAGCCCAGTCCGAAGTGGAAACACCTGATGACTGCTGTGAAGGACAGACAGCAGCGCTACCACTTATAACCACCGGAGGGAGCCCAAGAGCAGAATTCACAACAGCCCCCCCCCCAATAGAATGTAATACAGCAATGTAATGCAGCCAGCTCCCATAGAATGTAATGCAGCCAGCCCCATAGAATGTAATGCAGCCAGCCCCATAGAATGTAATGCAGCCAGCCCTCATAGAATGTATTGCAGCCAGCCCTCATAGAATGTAATGCAGCCAGCCGACATAGAATGTAATAAAGCCCCCCATAGAATGTAATACAGCAATGTAATGCAGCCATCTCCCATAGAATGTAATGCAGCCAGCCCCCATAGAATGTAATGCAGCCAGCCCCATAGAATGTAATACAGCCAGCTCCCATAGAATGTAATACAGCCAGTCCCCATAGAATGTAATACAGTACAGCCCCCATAGAATGTAATACAGCACAGCCCCCATAGAATGTAATACAGCCCCCCCAATTGCCCCACAATCCAGTTAACACTCATTGATATATTAAAAAAAAACAAACACTCTCCTCACCTCTCCTCGTGCCCCGCGCTGATCCCGGCTCCGGTCTGAGCAGCTGCAGTCTGCCCGGCCACACAGCAGGTGTGCGATGATATGCCGTCATCGCGCACCCGCAGTGTCAGAGGCAGAGCGGGGAATGATGGGAGAGGGAGCGAAAGCGGACGCTCTCCTCCATCATTGCATTCAACTGTACTGGCATCACAGACGCCGGTATAGTTGAATGCGGGGCGGGCGGTAAGTAGGCGCTGGCGGGACGAGTTGGCCCTGGCGCTGCTGATTGCGGCAGTGGCCCACTCCTGGCACAGGCCCCTCTGGCATTTGCTGATTTTGCAAGTTTGCCCACTGACAAAGACATGAACAGTCTATAATTTTAAGGGTAGGTTAATTTTAACATTGAGAAATAGAATATCAAAAATAAAATCCAGAAAATCACATTGTATAAATTCTATACATTTATGTGCATTTTGCAGTGAGAAATATGTATTTGATCCCCTACAGACCAGTTAGACGCTCGTAATCAACTTGTTACCTGCATTAAAGATGGATGTCTTACATAGTCACCTTTATAAAAGACTCCTGTCCACAGATTCAATTAATCAGTCAGACTCTAACCTCTACAACATGGGCAAGACCAAAGAGCTTCATAAGGATGTCAGGGACAAGATCATAGACCTGCACAAAGCTGGAATGGGCTACAAAACCATAAGTAAGACTCTGGGTGAGAAGGAGACAACTGTTGGTACAATAGTAAGAAAATGGAAGAAATACAAAATTACTGTTAATCGACATAGAACTGGGGCAGCATGCAAAATCTCACCTTGTGGGGATATCCTTGATCATGAGGAAGATGAGAGATCAGCCCGAAACTACATGGGGGGAACTTGTTAATGAACTCAAGGCAGCTGGGACCAAAGTCACCAAGAAAACCATTGGTAACACATTACGCTGCAAAGGTTTAAAATCCTGCAGTGCCCACAAGGTCCCCCTGCTCAAGAAGGCACATGTGCAGGCCCTTCTGAAGTTTGCCAACGAACACCTGAATGATTCTGTGAGTGATTGGGAGAAGGTGCTGTGGTCAGATGAGACAAATATTGAGGTCTTTGGCATTAACTGAACTCGCCGTATTAGGAGGAAGAGAAATGCTACCTATGACCCAAAGAACATCGTCCCCACTGTCAAGCATGGAGGTGGGTTTCTCTGCTAAGGGCACAGGACTACTTCACCGCAACAATGGGAGAATGAATGGAGCCATGCACCGTAAAATCCTGAGTGACAACCTCCTTTCCTCTACCAGGATATTAAAAATAGGTCATGGCTGGGTCTTCCAGCAAGACAATGACCCAAAACATACAGCCGAAGCAACAAATGATGGACTGTTCATGTCTTTGTCAGTGGGAGTTTTCACTCTTTGTTCCATTGCAGCCATTTGGTAAATTGAAAAAAGTTCATTATGTAATGGGTGATGCTGTAAGTAGGGTTTAATTAAGATTTATTAAAGGAGTCTGTGTCATTCTGTCAATTAAAGGACTTTATTCTGGATGTCTGTCTTTTTATACAATATGACTATGGGGTTAGTAATGGGGGTATCTTATTGACGCCTCTCCATTACTAACCTCTGGGCTTGATGCCACCTAATAATACAAAGGTAACATCAACCCCCCAATTATCACCCCACTTGCCACCACATCAGGGCAAGTGGGAAGAGCGAGACTAAGTGCCAGAATTGGCACCTCTTATAGATGCGCCTTTTCTGAGGCGGCTGAGAACTGATGCTTTTAGCCTTGGTGGGGCCAATATCCTTGACCCCTTCTTAGGCTAATAATATCAGCCCGCAGCTGTCTGCCTAGCCTTAGCTAGTTATAAATTAAAAGGGGACCCTATGTAATTTTTTTTGGGGGGTCCCCCATTTTAATAGCCAGTAAAAAATAAGTATACAGCTGTGAGCTGAAATTGATAGCCTGGGAAGCTCCATGGGTATTAACCCCTTCACAGGCTATAAACATCTGCCCACAGCCATCTGCTTTCCCTCTGCTGGTTGAGAAAATTACATGGGAGCCCACGCCATTTTTTTCAGAAAAATAATCTTTTAAAAATTAAATACATGTACAGTGAGCTGCACACACCGTACTAATTGTATATGTCACTGACATCTTTATATCTATTCTATGTTTAGAGATCAATCTATTTCCTGTCGGGTCCCGCTGTGATTTTACTGTACGCGGCTGCTGAATTGCCGGCTTTTCAAAAAACATCGAACAGCACTCGCATGGTCCAAATGTTGTTCGATTTTTTTTCTCACACCTATTGACTTCTATTGCCAAATGTGATCCGATTTCAATCGTAGTGTGCTGCAATTTTTTTCCAGTCTGATCATGATCCGATCTGAGCTGGAAAAAAAAAATGCAGCATGAACACACTATGATAGAACAACATTGATCTGAATGCAATCCAATCAGATTCCATTTGTCCAATTTCATCGCAAGTGGGAAATAGCCCTTAGTCATATGCCGACGAGCTGCTCTACCTAATTCTCTTAATGCTCAGTAAAAAAACTGAGAAAAGTAGGAAGAAAAGCTTTTTGTCAGAGGGCCAAAAGCATGAAAATTGCATATGAGTGAAGTGGCTGGAACCTGCAAGCATAGCTGAATCCTGAGAGTGGGAATATGACACTCTCTAAGGACTGGGAACAGGGCTGCATTTTATAATTAAAGACGTTATCCAGGTTTGAGATGAAAGTCTGTAGTCACTCTATGTCACTGCAGGCTTCTGAATACTTACAGCGCATGTACTGCACACTTTTAGGATTCTCGCTTGCCGGTTGCAAGAGTAGATGGTCATGTGCGCACAAGTATGTGATTTGTATACTTCTGACCAAATTCCAACTAGACATGTCCGGCCTTGCTCATTTTCATTGAGTGAGGCCACTCATGTCAGGTCATAGCATGACCGCATGTATGCAAATCACCGGCACAAGAGAATCCTGACAGTGTGCAGTGTGCACTTTGAGAATTCAGAAGCCTGCAGTCACATAGAATGACTGCAGACTCAAACTTGGACAACCCATTTAATGCTCCTTACAAATAAAAATATGAAAATTAGTATCACAAAAAAACATTTATATCCAGGTACCTGATAGATGAACGACTCCAGAGACTACGTCTCTTTCTTTTCATCTTTATCTTGTCCAGACGCCATGATGACTTTTCACATCCAGAGCTCATCTATGCAGACTTCCATCTTCCCCACATTATTCCTCATGATATAGGGCCCAGGCTGTATAATATGCCCCCTCACCACAGGTCCCCTCCCTGGCTGTGGCCTTACACTGTCCCCTCATGCATCACTCCCACATTACTCAGTCTTTATTCTGTGCCCACTCAATAGTCTTCTCACACATTTCCCCCCCTCCTCATGCTGTCTTCTCTCATATCCCCCTGATAAACATACTGTCTCCTCACAAAACCCCCTGAATCCCCATACTACGTCTGCACCCATCACCCCTACATTCCCCATATTGCATTCACACCCATACTCCCCATTCTGTGTCTGCACCAATCCCCCCACTCACCATACTGTATCTACACCCATCTCTCCCAATCACCATACTGTGAATGCACTCATTCCTTATGCATGCCCCTATCTCCCCTCCATTGCTCCCCAAACTTGTGTCCTCAAATCTTCCCCAATTACTCTAAATCTCCCAACACACAGTAAACCTCCACCACACAGAATAAATCTTCCCCCACAGAATGAATTCCCCCGCTCACAGAAAAAATTTCCCCCCACAAAATAAATTTCCCCCACAGAATGAATCTCCCACCCCACAGAATAAATCACCCCACACACACACACAGAGAATAAATCACCCCCCCCACACTCACAGAATAAATCACCCCACACAGAATAAATCCCCCCTTCAAGTTACATTTAATCTTAGGTGTCTTCAGCACCAATGTGGAGCACTTACCACTAATGTTCCTTGTGCTTCTGGACGTCAGCAGAGTGATCACATGACCTGATCACGCTGTTTGCGTTACTCTGACCCAGCGGTCAGATCCCCAATTGTACTCATGTCTGAAAAAGACACTTCGGACCATCACATTAGGTGGCTCAGCTGCGCTGCCTTGCTGGCTGCACAAGGGGCACATGCCCCAGCTGCCCCCCTAAATATGCCTCTGGAACAATATACTGTATGTGTGGATATTACCTCTGTTAATTTGCTACGGAATTTCCATTGTAGAAATTCTGCAGCAAATACATTATGTGAATGTACCCACTAATAGTGGTGGGAGTCCTAAATCACAAGTGCTCACGGTGCTAGCGCGGATCTGACCAAAGTCACCGCAACTCAGCCCGGCTCGGAATGGAGCTCAGTGGCCGGAGTCACTCTATGACGTCACCCCGGTCACCGACGCTGCGTTCCCAGCAGCTCATTCACGAGTGGTTTTCAGCCGGGACGGTCGCATCTTGGCACCGTCCAGGTTGAAAACTAATTATCCCCCAGACATGGATTACTGCATGGCACACAATGACAGACAGGTATGGTATATTATTGTTTTATTACTTTACTTTTATTACAGGAGATCGAGGGCTTCGCTGGAATTAGACGTAATAATAAAAATGTGTTATTTCAAATAAAAGACTTTATTCTTGCTGTGTCTTTATTTACCATACAACTATAGCATTAGTAATGGATAGGTGTCTTATAGATGCTTCTCCATTACTAACCTGTGGGCTTAATGTCACCTGACAATATAAAGGTGACATCAACCCCACAACTATTACCCCACTTGAAACCGATACAGGGCAAGTGGGAAGAGCCGGTCAAAGCACCAGAATTGGCGCATCTAATAGATGTGCCTTTTCTGGACAGCTGCAGGATGCTATTTTTAGGCTGGGGGGGATCAATATCCATGGCCCCTGACCAGCCTGAGAATACCAGCCCCCAGCTATGAGCTTTAGCAAGGCTGGTTGTCAAAAATGGGGGGACCCCACGCCATTTTTTAAATTATTTATTTAAATAATTTAAAAAATATGGCATGGGGACCCCTCTATTCTTGATATCCAATTTTGCTGAAGCTGACAACTGAGGGTTGCAGCCCCCAGCTGTGAGTTTTGTCTGGCTGGTTATCAAAAATAGGGGGAACCCACGCTGTTTTTTCTAATTACTGTATTTATTTACAGCGCAGGAGCAGCAGATGAATATTCCCATCCGCCGCTCCTGCTGTCACTGTTATTAGCAGCAGCAGTAGTAGGCTGATGGGAGTAATAGTCCCTTCAGCAGCTGCCTGTTGTCTCTTTTATTACTTAAATGTAACTCTCATCATTCTCCCCTGCTCGCACCAATCACCAGCAGAGCAGGGAAGAATGAGGAAAGCCATGTTCAGCACCCAGTGCAGGTGAACAGCACTTACTGTAACTCTTCCTCCCCGGCGCTGATCCGTGTCACTTGAATGTCATCCATGTGTGTTATGTGTATGCACGTGTGCGAGACGTTTTATGGCCCGTGCTGACATTAAAAAAAAGGACATGTCAGAGTGTTTTGCCCATGGACACACGGTCCATCGAAACACACTGACATGTGCACAGACCCATTCACTTGAATAGGCAAATAGCACTCGGTTACTCCAGAGTCTCTCCGCAAGTAGCACTGTACAGCCACATATGGGGTATTGCCACATTCAGTAGAAATTGTGGGACAAATTTTGTTGCCATTTTTACCCACTTCTTGTGTGACAATGTAAATTCTTTGGCTAAAACAAAATTTTCGTGGTAGTTATTTGGTCTTCATTTCCCAATGGTATAAAATTCTGTGACACACCCATGGTGTCAATATGATCACTGCACTCCTAGATGAATTTATTGAGATGTGTAGTTTGTAAAATGGGGTCACTTATGGGGGATGGGGGTTCTGCTGTTTTGGCACCTCATGGGCTCTCCCAGTGGGTCATGGCACCTGCAAACCATAACAGCAAAATCTGACTTTCCTTCCCTTCTGAGCTCTGCCGTGCGCCCAAACAGTGGTTTGCCCCCACATATGGGGAATCAGCGTACTGAGGACAAATTGCACAATAGCTTTTGGGGTCCAATTTCTTCTGTTACCCTTGGGAAAATAAAAAATTGGGGGCAAAAAGATTACTTTTGTGGAAAAATTATGATTTTTTATTTTTACAGCTCTGCGTTATAAACTTCTGTGAAGCACTTGGGGGGTCAAAATGCTCACTACACATCTAGATAAGTTCCTTGGGGGGGTCTAGTTTCCAAAATGGTGTCACTGTTTAGGCACATCAGGGGCTCTACAAACGCGACACGGCATCCGATCTCAATTCCAGCAAATTTTGCATTGAAAAGTCAAACGGTGATTGAAAATCTGACTTCCCTTCCCTTCTGAGCTCTGCCATGTGCCCAAATAGTAGTTTACCTGCACATATTGGGCATCAGCGTACTCAGGACAAATTGAACAAGAACTTTTGGGGTCCAATTTTTCCTGTTATTCTTGGTAAAATAAAAAAATTGGGGTTTGAATTAATTTTTGTGAACAAAAGTTAAATGTTCATTTTTTTAAACATTCCAAAAATTCCTGTGAGGCACTTGAAGGGTTAATAAACATCTTGAATGTGGTTTTGAGCATCTTGAGGGGTGCATTTTTTTTTAGAATGGTGTCATTTTTTGGTATTTTCTATCATATAGATCCCTCAAAGTGACTTCAAATGTGATGCAGTCCCTAAAAAAAAAATGGTGATGTAAAAATGAGAAATCGCTGTTCAACTTTTAACCCTTATAACTCCCTAACAAAAAAAAATTTGGTTCCAAAATTGTGCTTATGTAAAGTAGACATGTGGGAAATGTTACTTATTAAGTATTTTGTATGACATATCTCTTTGATTTAAGGGCATGAAAATTCAAAGTTGGAAATTTGCGCCAAATTTTATTTTTTTTCACAAATAATCGCAAGTCATATCAAAGAAATTTTACCACTAACATGAAGTGCAATATGTCATGAAAAACAATGTCAGAATCACCAGGATCCATTGAAGTGTTCCAGAGTTATTACCTCATAAAGGGACAATGGTCAGAATTGTAAAAATTGGCCTGGCCATTAACATGCAAACCACCCTCGGGGGTAAAGGGGTTAAAAAGATATTAAAAAACTCGAGCAAGTTCAGAGAAGAGCTACCAGCATGGTGAGCGGACTAAAAACTGTGTCCTACAAGGAACAGTTATAGGATCTGGGAATGTTTAGCTTGCAAAAAAGAAGACTAAGAGGAGACTTAATAGCTGTCTACAAATATCTGAAGGGCTGTCACAGTGTCGAGAGCTCTTCCTTATTTTCATTTGCACACAAGAAGCAATGGAATAAAACTGAAAGGGAGAATGCAGATTACATATTAAAAAAAAGTTTTGACAGTCAGGGTGATCAATGAGTGGAACAGGCTGTCACGAGAGGTGGTGAGTTCTCCTTCAATGGAAGGCTGGACAGACATCTGTCTGAGATGGTTTAGTGAATCCTGCTTTAAGCAGGGGATCGGACACGATAACCCTGGAGGTCCCTTCCAACTCAAACATTCTATGATTCTATTTTTATAACTTTTTTCATAGTTGTGTATACTGTATATATATATATATATATATATATATATATATATATATATATATATATATATATATGTATATATTGTAACAGAGTCACTGGTGAAGTGATGGAGGGGAGATATGTGTCACTGCGCATGATGGTGTCAGTGATGTGAAAACAGAATAGTTTCCTACAGCACACTACGTGTTGGGATGGTTTATTGAAAGTTTTATTATGGGCTGGTTTTAGTGGACATTCATAGAAAGGGAAGGGGGAATGTCCACCTATCTCCACCTGCAGTGTGTTGACAGGACCTTGGTGATGTCACAGTCATCAGTCACATGGTTGAGGAGTCACATGGTCTGGCCTTAAATAGCTGAACTCCAGAGTTAGTCTGGGCTGTTGAGGGCCTGGAGAGGAAGACTGCAGGAGAATGTTTACGCACATAGTCCAAGGACATTGTTAACCCTGAGTGGGCTGACCCCCACTAGTGCAAGGACTGCACGAAATGCTACAGTTTTCTTTTGCTGTTTTTCCCAGAGGGCCATGTTTATTTTTGTGTTGAAAACCTTGGTTTATGCTGTACTAAATAAACCAAGTGCACCCTCAAAGGCGCAGTGTTCCATTGACTACCTCCGTGTGCAGCCAAGTGAGCCAATCTCCCACAACATATATAGGTGGAAGAGGCAAGGGAGGAGTAATCCAACACAATTTTTTATATGTTTTTTGTTTGTTTTTGTCAGTTTTTTTTATTTATATTTTTATTTTGTTTTTATTTTTTTATGGAACTGATTTGAAACAACCTAGAGTTTACAAAACTAAAATTAGCAATCTTGAACCAGGAGGCGTAGGCAAGGGAAGAATAATCCAACACAATTTTTTGTGTATTTTTTGTATTTTTTAATTATTTTTTTTCATAGATTTTATTAAAAAAAAGTTAGTTTTTTTATGGAACTGTCTTAAAACAAACTAGAAATAACAAAACTAAAACTAGCAATGTAGAATCAGGAAGCGTAGGTCCAAGTGTAGGAAGAGAAGGATGTGGCGATATAGGTGGAAGAGGCCTGTGAAACATCCATCTTCGGGTTCAGTATCACACACTAGGTGTCCGGTACAGACCCCGAACTTTACAGTTCGGGTTCGCTCATCCATAGTTAGGACCGTTCCGTTGGGTACACCTTGTCTTCACTTTTGATCAAAATAGTGTTAAATAAGAACCCTATGTTAATTGCATGTACTATTACTATTTACTCAATTACTTGTTGTAGGGTATATGCTCATTTTGTTTTTCATTTTTTTTGCACATATACCAGCTTATACTCTTGTCTTAGGGCAGGGCTCCCCAACCTGTAGCTCGCGGCCCCATGAATTGTGGCTCGCGACTGTCTGCCAACTTGTTGGATTAGGTCCAGGTCTAGCAAACAGGTATGAAGAGTACATCTCAAAATGGTGAATTTTGGAGGATGGTACTACCTGTTAGAGGAGGTGCTCAAAGCTGGATGTGACAGTGTGTTGAGAGTCCTTGCTGGGAAAATACTGAATGGGGGCATTGTGGGAACCCCTGGATCTCAGTCTACTGCTTTGGAGTGATTCTGTGAAAAAGCTTTGGTTGTCATTATACCTGTTATCATTATACCTGTAATGGGGGCTTTGGTTGACCCTACTTTGAAGGGGGTGGGAGCTGGATGTGGCTCACGACCCTCTCTCAGTGCTGAATGTGGCTCGCGACCCTCTCTCTAAGCTGAATGTGGCTCTCATGGTCAGAAAGGTTGGGGACCACTGTCTTAGGGTTTTGGTTTTGGTTCTGTCCTTTAAGTTTGTAGGCTTTTGGTTAGAGTTCCATCAAAGAGAGGTGCGCCTCATTGAGGCTTGTGGGCTTACATAAATTGGCCAATTTCTGTGCTAAGTGTCAACATTTTAGAAATATATTCTACATAGCAGTAATGCAGTTTATATTTGTAGTATATGACAAAGTCAGTAAAATGTCAGCTTAGCTTACACTAAAATAAGTATAGTAAAATATCACATTATATTAACACTAGATGGTGGCCCGATTCTAACGCATCGGGTATTCTAGAATATGTATGCGCAGTATATTGCACAGCCACGTAGTACATTGTGCAACCCACGTAGCACATTGCGCAGCCATGCAGTACATTGCGCAGCCCACGTAGTACATTGCGCAGCCCACGCAGTACATTGCATGTCCACGTAGTATATTGCCCAGTCACGTAGTATTTTGCCCAGTCACGTAGTATAATGCTTCATGCAGTTATGGCCACATAAGATGCCCCATATAATGCTCCATGCAGTTCTTTATGGCCCCATAGATGCCCCATATAATGCTCCATGCAGTTCTTTATGGCCCCATAGATGCCCCATATAATGCTCCATGCAGTTATGGCCCCATAGATGCCCCATATAATGCTCCATGCAGTTATGGCCCCATAGATGCCACATATAATGCTCCATGCAGTTCTTTATGGCTCCATAGATGCCCCATATAATGCTCCATGCAGTTCATTATGGCCCCTTAGATGCCCCATATATTGCTCCATGCAGTTATGGCCCCTTAGATGCTCTATATAATGCTCCATGCAGTTATGGCCCCATAGATGGCCCATATAATGCTCTATGCAGTTCTTTATGGCCCCTTAGATGCCCCATATATTGCTCCATGCAGTTATGGCCCCATAGATGGCCCATATAATGCTCCATGCAGTTCTTTATGGCCCCTTAGATGCCCCATATAATGCTCCATGCAGTTATGGCCCCATAGATGCCCCATATAATGCTCCACGCAGTTCATTATGGCCCCTTAGATGCCCCATATATTGCTCCATGCAGTTATGGCCCCTTAGATGCTCTATATAATGCTCCATGCAGTTATGGCCCCATAGATGGCCCATATAATGCTCCATGCAGTTCTTTATGGCCCCTTAGATGCCCCATATATTGCTCCATGCAGTTATGGCCCCATAGATGGCCCATATAATGCTCCATGCAGTTCTTTATGGCCCCTTAGATGCCCCATATATTGCTCCATGCAGTTATGGCCCCATAGATGGCCCATATAATGCTCCATGCAGATATGGCCTCATAGATGCCCCATATAATGCTCCATGCAGTTATGGCCCCATAGATGCCCCATATAATGCTCCATGCAGTTCTTTATGGCCCCATAGACGCTCCATACAGCATTGTGCCACATGTAATGCTGCTGCTGAGGCAATAAAAACAAAATATCACATACTCACCTCTCGTCGCTGCTCCTCAGCATCCCGTCTCTCCGCACTGACTGTTCAGGCAGAGGGCAACGCAGTTATATACTGCGTGGGCTGTGCTATATACTATGTGCCCTGTGTTATATACTGCGTGGCCTGTGTTATATACTGCGTGGCTGCTATATACTGCGTGGGCTGTGTTATATAGTAAGTGGGCTGTGTTATATATATTGCGTGGCCTGTATTAACGCATCTGGTATTCTAGAATATGTATGTATGTATATAGCAGCCACATAGTATATAGCACAGGCCATGTACTATTTGTCTGCTATATACTACATGCCGCCTATATACTAAGTATATAACACTGCCCATGTAGTATATAGCACAGCCCCCGCAGTATATCACACAGCACACGTAGTATATAACACTGCCCATGTAGTATATAGCACAGCCCTGCAGTATATCACACACCTCACGTAGTATATTACACTGCCCATGTAGTATAGCACAGCCCCTGCAGTATATCACACAGCCCACATAGTATATAACACTGCCCATGTAGTATATAGCACAGCCCCCGCAGTATGTCACACAGCCCACAAAGTATATAACACTGGCCACGTAGTATATAGCAGCCCCTGCAGTATATCACACAGCCCACGTAGTATATAACACTGCCCATGTAGTATAGCACAGCCCCTGCAGTATATCACACAGCCCACGTAGTATATAACACTGCCCATGTAGTATATAGCACAGCCCCCGCAGTATGTCACACAGCCCACAAAGTATATAACACTGGCCACGTAGTATATAGCAGCCCCTGCAGTATATCACACAGCCCATGCAGTATTTAGCAGTGTGGGCACCATATCCCTGTCGCTGATTGTTCGCGGCCGGCCACATAGTATATAGCGTAGTATTCTAGAATATGTATGTAGTTTATTTATGAAGATTGAAGAATAATGCAATAATGGGTAAAATATATTTATTATCATTAAATTTTGTTAGTCATAGAACTTATACACCACATTTCTTGTGAATACCTTTTGACTAGCTATAAGCAACTTTCCTTGTAAAGGGGTAGGAAGAACTTGCACCTTGACGTTGGATCTCATTTTAACTCTTGAAAATGCAACGTAGAGTTGTCCATGACCAAAAACGGGCTGCGGTAGATATATGCCAACATGGTGTAGAGTTTGACCTTGTGACTTGTTTATTGTCATGGCAAAAGCTGGTTTTATTGGAAACTGTCGACGCGAAGCCTAAATGGAAGACCGATGTCTGAAGGACATAAATCAATGCGTAGAATGAACACTTCATCTCCTTTTGCTGATCAGTGATCACTCTTGCTTGAATGACGTGAGAATGGAGTCCAGTAACAATAAGGCGAGTTCCATTACATAGACCATTTTTCGTATTTAGATTCCGCAGCAACATTATGATTGTTCCAACTTTCAGTTGAAGTCTGTGGGATGGCATTCCTGATGGCGTAAGACTATTTAAAAATTCAACTGGATAATGCTCTCGTTCATCTTCATTGTCTACATCCACTGAATCATCACTTTTATACAACATATACTCATCAGGCATTCTATCCATCACCTGGGAATTTAGCAGAGCTACGTCATCATTCTGGGGACAGAAAATTGCATGAGAAGAGGCCCTCTCAACACTGCTTTGGTCGTTCACATCAATTTCAATGCATTGTCCAAAACCATCAGTTACGATGCAGTCAGTGCACAACATGTCTTCTGGTATTTCAATAATATCTTCTCCAAGGTTGTATTCGTTGCTAAGTTCACCGTTGCCAAGTTTAAGAAGCCAGTTGCTATACTCTGGGTCCGAAGATCGCATATTGTTAATTAGTTGGAGTTTATTGAACTGTTTCCAAAGGTCAGCCATTTTTAAGCTGGACTCGATAACATCTGTTCTTGTTCCATTTGGTATGACTAGAAGGCATTGCCTAAAATCTCCGCCAATGACAAAAATTTTACCTCCAAACGGAATTTTATTTTTTTCAGCAACATTTGTAGTCATTACTTCACGCAGAAGTCTGTCAATTAAGCTCAAAGCATATTTGGGTGCCATGGTGCACTTGTCAAGTTTGAAAACGTGCATTTTTTAACAGTCTTCCTGCAAATGTGTCTTGTATTATTCTGGAAATAGAGATTTCATTGACAGGAACTGGTATCCAAAAGAGTGAATGGATAGTGCGACCTCCTCGTAAAAGGTTTGCTGCAATCCCTGTTGTAGCCGATGGCAATACGACTTTTCCCAACCCTCTAACGTGATGCATTATAACTTCATAGAGGTATGTTTTACCGCTCCCTCCTGGACCATCAATAAAGAAACATTTTGGCCTTGCATCTGCTTGGTTTTCTATATCGCTCACAATAGTGTCATATGCAATCCGTTGTTGTTCATTTAAGGAGTTTGTCTTCTCTGTTGCCAACAATAATTTGTAAGCTTCGTCATACTCTGGAACTAGTGGAACTTGAATGGCAGGCTGGGGCAAATTAAAGTCTGAAAACGTTTTCCATGTAGTAGTAAGATATTTTGGACATCTTGCATGGCATAAGATTCGCAATTTTGACAACTTCCACTTCTGTTGTGAAGACGTAAGCAGTAGTCCTCGATTAGATGTTCTTTAAAATTTGTCCAAAGTTGAGATGGATTTGTAGGCGGTCCAAATACACAGATGTAGGCAAACAATTAACGAAGTTGCTTAGGCATTTGTAGGGTAACTGCATCTTCTAAAGTAAGTTTCCACACAGTATCATCCAATAGAAGTCCTAAAGCCAAAGCTGCAGCTTTAAATGTATCGTGCAATACTCCGTTAACTGTTTTCAAATCGTCATAAGTTTTAGCTCCTTTGATATGTAGTAGTAACAGCCGAAGGCAATATCTTTCTTGATCCTTGACACTAACAGTATACATGCGTCCAATTATTCTGCTAACTCCTCGTTGTCTTGGATTCCAAGTTTTATTCCAAATGTAATGCTCTTGAATCTCTCGGTACAAATAGTGCCTTGCGTTTTCGTCATGTTGGTTCAGCAAAAACCATTCCATTAATGTTGATGTCGTGCTTAAAGTTTTTGAGACATCTTTGACTTCAGCATCTTCAAAGAAATACAGCTGCTGTTGATTTGGTAAATGAATAGCTAAACGTATAATGGCATGGGACTGTGAATGCATTGGAAACGCAAATATCCTCCAAGCAGCTTCTGGAGCACTCACATATCTTGAGTCAACAAAAGTTGATGATTCATCGTGACTGACTGTTTTCTGTTGTATTTCGATATTAGCTTTGTCATGCCCCTTGTAGATGTACTTGAAGAGATATTTTCCACTTTTTATTGAAGCACAGATTTCTACGTTGATGTGACAGTTGTAGCATTTTGATAAGTACGGGTTGTATGGGACTATCCATGAGTTATTTATAATTTTTTTGTTGCAAGCAATGTTATCAATGTGTTGTCGCCGGTAGGATGGGTAGCCATCCAAGTCTTTAACAGTGTGCTGTTTCAACTCCTTTGGAAACCCTTTTGTACACTTTCTGTTTTCCATGCATGGACTTTTTGGATTTGCTACACCGCATGGGCCATGAACCATATGAGAGACTACAATATTATACAGTTCAGGATACTTTTCTTGGTTAGGAATTTCAGCCCACGCTATATTGTCGATTTCTTCCTCCTAACGAATCTTGGAATCCGTGTCTAAGATAATTAGTATATGCGCATGTGGGAGACCTCGTTTCTGAAACTCTATGACGTGTACCATTGCTACGACTGTTCCAAAAAGCCCATTTTTGATGTCTTTCAAAAGGTTGATGAGTTTCAGTTGAAATACGCGTGCGACTAAGTCCGGCCTGTGTTCAACTTTTTGCCAGGGTTCTAGATTGTCAGTAATTTCCGGCCATTTAGGATTACAGGTCATTGTCACAAAAATGTCAGGTCTTCCAAACTTTGTTACTATTGCCATTGCATCTTGATAACGCTATTGCATGTTGCGGGGGCTACCTTCAAACGACGACAGGAGGATTACCGGTTTTCCAATTGGAATTCCTTTTTCAATTGAATTTTGTTGCAAATGTTCTTGAACAGTCTTCAACTTTAAGTTGTTTTTGGATCATTCTTATGAAATTTAGACGATTAGCTTCAATTTTAACATATGCCTCAGTACTGTTGTGTCAGTTTCCCACCGTTTAAAATAGGATTGAAGTAATTTCCAACAGACAGACGAAAACTGTAGTATTGCAGCTGTATAATTCTTCTTGGAGTTCCTTGTTGGTTTAGGTTTTCATGCCACCCTTGTTCACCTCTTGGAAAGAATAGCGGATACAGAAGAGCATCAAGGTTGCTGTGCAAAATGCTAATTCGTTGTGTCTTAGGAACCAAAGGGTTGTTTTGGTCTGGCTTAAGATGGACTAATATATCCCTTTGAAAAGGAGGTTCTCCATCATCGTTTTGAAAAACAACTGCGACCTCACTTACACGTGGTTTGTTGTAAAGTCGAGGATTCTGTTTACGTTCTTGTTTAATGGCCATGACAATAGAAGGCATTTCAGTACCATTTTGTATAGCCCTCTGTTCCTCCTCAGCGTCGACGTCTTTTAGCATGCGATATGCGGCAGCAAATGGGCTTATTTTTTGTAAATGTACAGCAATTTGGTTCATCAGTTCAGCATCACACTTTTCATTTTCTTTTAGGTTCATCCTTTGTTCTGTAGCCTCATTTGTAACAATGATGTATAATTGTGCAAATTTTGGTGGTTGTCCTATTTCTGGGTGAAGTGTTCCAGTGCGGTGGTAGATCTGGCCGTGAATTTTAAAACAATACGGTCCGAATCCAGGGGGAGGTGCAATGTTGGCACCAAATGAAGCAAACGCATGAGAACTGTTGATGCTTCTGATATTTTCCATGAAATTTCTACTGTGTTGATGCATTCCTTTCATTAACTGCTCAAACAGATCTGAGTAGTGAGGTCTCGGTAGCATAACTTTTCCTTTTTGGCAGCATTGAGTAAACTGATTGTCAGATGGTTTTTCATCAATGAAATTCAGAGAGTCGCATTTAGAGTAAACTGCATTCATATTCCCACAGTAGTGTTCATGAATTGTACTTTAATTGTCTGTTACGTAATGTGCAAATTGTTGAATATTGTCCTGGTCGTGCCTTAGATGGTAGAGCATTAGTTTTTTATGAATTTGGCGATCATGTTGTTCCTGTCGTACAACAGTTTGTTGTGGTGTCTCCTGTTGGCGACGTTGTCTGTGAGATTCCACATCCTGGGCTTGTCTGGCGGCAGTTTGTTGTGGTGTCTCCTGTTCCCGATGTTGTCCTTTTCTTGCTGCTGCTGCTTTTCTGTCATCCTCATTGGCGTATTTTCGTTTACGACCCATTCTAAGATAGAAACACAGGGAGATGCCACCCATACAGGGAGACGCAGGCACACACCCTACACAATGGCGGCACTTGACAGCAGTGGAGGACAATGATGATTCCAGAATTCGCGGCAGACTGTGCCCATCGCTGACTGGTCGAGGCCGGCTGGCCTCGACCAATCAGCAAGGCGGGATTTCCGAGACAGACAGACAATTAGACCCTTAGACAACACAATGGCGGCACTTAACAGCAGTGGAGGACAATGCCCGTCGCTGATTGGTCGAGGCCGGCTGGCCTCGACCAATCAGAGACTGTGCCCGTCGCTGATTGGTCGAGGCCTGGCGGCCTCGACCAATCAGAGACGCGGGATTTCCAGGACAGACAGACAATTAAACCCTTAGACAATTATATAGATTTCATAAAAAGTGTCTCTGACACAGGAACTCAATAGAATTAATACATAAACTGATCCCGGTAAAGGGGAGGAACGATAAATGAGATTATTGTAGATCTTTACAGGCCTAGTTATGTGTTCCCTGGCTCACACACTTACTGAGGTTGTACTGATCTGCATCATCTAGAAACCTATTACTCTTCATTCATAGGGATCAATAAATCAGTGTTCATAGTTTAATGCAATTCAGCACATCTCCGGCTCCCGAGAGTCAGCACTTCAGTCCTATAATCACAATATGGTCAAATGTAGCAATTAATAAGTATTGTTTTTCTATTTAATTGCTCTCAAAACAGCAATCAGAGGTAATTTCCTATAATTTTATGACTCAGGCTATGATATGCGAGCAGCCAGATATACTGTATGTGATGAACGAAGACATATAAAGCATGATTGTTATGTTACTGGAAAGATTGCATATACGGACAGTTTAGTATTTAGGGCATACATTATATGTAGAATTTAGGAGTCAGCAGCTGCAAAATATTCTGTGCCTTTGGACTCATTCAGATGAGTGTATAATACATCTGGATGTGTGCTGTTCGAGTTAAAATAGGATACACACGGACCAATGGTATTAAGTGGGGCTTAGTGTCTGCATGAACAAAAATGCAACATGCGCTATTGTCTTCCGTTTCTCATATGTAACTCGCCTATAGAAGTCTTTGGGTGCGGAAATAAAATCAGATTGTCTTTCTTATCATAGGAAGCTACAGTTGATCATATACATTGTTAACTGTTGATGATGTATAAAAATGAATGCCACACGAACATAAAATATGGACACATGGATGACAATACAGAAGAAAATTGTCTGAGTTTTCTGAATGAACACCAGACAAATTTCAAACCCTCGTCTCACTTTGGCCTTAAGCAAAAAAATCACACGAGCGAATAATATTCCATCCATTTCTCATTTACAAAAAAAAGATAACTTTTTATGCATGTTGTCTCCGGTATGCCCTGTGGCATGTTTGTATTTGACGGATGTTACTAATGCATGCTGCAATTTTTTTTCCACATAGACTAAAATTCATGTGAACCAACACATGGATTAATATTGATATGTTGCATTGTGTAGCTGTCTCCCGTGCTTTGGCTCTGCGAAGCTAATGCTCTCATGTGCTCCAGCTTTCCAGTGCTGCTGTTCTACTGTGTTGCAGCTTTCCAGTGCTGCTACTCTACTATGCTCTGGCTTTCCAGTGCTGCTGCTCTCCTGTTCTCTGGTTTTCCAGTGTACCTGATCTACTGTGATCTGGCTTTCCAATGCTGCTGCGATCAATCTTTCCAGTGCTGCTGCTCTCCTGTTCTCTGGTTTTCCAGTGTACCTGATCTACTGTGATCTGGCTTTCCAATGCTGCTGCGATCAATCTTTCCAGTGTTGCTGCTCTCCTGTGCTCTGGTTTTCCAGTTCACCTGATCTACTGCTGCTCTCTTGCGTTTTAGCTTTCCAGTGCCATTCCACTCCTGTGCTCTGGCTTTCCAGTGCTGCCACTATACTGTGCTCTGGCTTTCCAGTGCTGCTGCTCTCCTGTGCTCTGGCTTTCCAGCGCTGCTGCTCTCTTGTGCTCTGGCTTTCCAGTGATGCTGCTCTGCTGTGATCAATCTTTCCAGTGTTGCTGCTCTCCAGTGCTCTGGCTTTCCAGTGCTGTTGCTCTCCTGTGCTCTGGCTTTCCAGCGCTGCTGCTCTCCTGTGCCCTGGCTTTCCAGTGATGCTGCTCTGCTGTGATCCATCATTCCAGTGTTGCTGCTCTCCAGTGCTCTGGCTTTTCAGTGATGCTGCTCTGCTGTGATCCATCTTTCCTGTGCGTGCTGCTGCTCTCCTGTGCTCTGGTTTTCCAGTTCACCTGATCTAATGTGCTCTGGCTTTCCAGTGCTCCAGCTTTCCAGTGCTGCTGTTTTCCTGTTCTCTGAGTCATGATCCAGAATGGGTTTTGAGTCCTGTTTTCCCTTTTTCCCAGTCTGGTCATGTCAAAAGTTAACCTTTCTCAGCCTCTGTCCGGGTTCAGGTTGGCAATTTATCGCCGCTGCTTCCTGCAGGCGATGTCAGTTACAGTTTTTGCCTAGTGCTGCTGTAGCTCACTCTGCTCTGATTTGTTCCTGCTGTGTTTGCTGTCTGAACCCATGTCTTTGTTTTCCCCTATTCCAGTCTTGACTCAGTGTTTCCCTTTAGTGCTCTGACTCCCTGGTTTTGCCTTGGCTTGTATCCCGGCCTGCTTCTGTCTTGTGTCTTCCGCTCCTGACTGTTACTGACACCCTGGCTTGTCTCTAACCATGAGTTTGCTTATTCCTTTGGTACTGCACTACAGTCTAGGATTTGACCCGGTTTGACTATTCTGCTGCCACCTGTGGTAGCCTCATTGCTGCAATGCAGTCTAGCTCTGTTTAGGTGCAGTCCTGCTTCCACTCTACTGCCATCTAGTGGAGCCTGCACCTACTTGGATTGCAGCAGCATGACACTCTGGTTTTCAAGAGCACCTGATCTACTGTGCTCTGGCTATCCAGTGCTGCTGCTTTTCTGTGCTCTAGCTTTCAAGTGCCGCTGCTTTCCTGTGCTCTAGCTTTCCAGTGCCATTGCACTCCTGTACTCTGGCTTTCCAGTGCTGCTACTCTACTGTGCTCTGGCTTTCCAGTGATGCTGCTCTGCTGTGATCCATCATTCCAGTGTTGCTGCTCTCCAGTGCTCTGGCTTTTCAGTGATGCTGCTCTGCTGTGATCCATCTTTCCTGTGCGTGCTGCTGCTCTCCTGTGCTCTGGTTTTCCAGTTCACCTGATCTAATGTGCTCTGGCTTTCCAGTGCTCCAGCTTTCCAGTGCTGCTGTTTTCCTGTTCTCTGAGTCATGATCCAGAATGGGTTTTGAGTCCTGTTTTCCCTTTTTCCCAGTCTGGTCATGTCAAAAGTTAACCTTTCTCAGCCTCTGTCCGGGTTCAGGTTGGCAATTTATCGCCGCTGCTTCCTGCAGGCGATGTCAGTTACAGTTTTTGCCTAGTGCTGCTGTAGCTCACTCTGCTCTGATTTGTTCCTGCTGTGTTTGCTGTCTGAACCCATGTCTTTGTTTTCCCCTATTCCAGTCTTGACTCAGTGTTTCCCTTTAGTGCTCTGACTCCCTGGTTTTGCCTTGGCTTGTATCCCGGCCTGCTTCTGTCTTGTGTCTTCCGCTCCTGACTGTTACTGACACCCTGGCTTGTCTCTAACCATGAGTTTGCTTATTCCTTTGGTACTGCACTACAGTCTAGGATTTGACCCGGTTTGACTATTCTGCTGCCACCTGTGGTAGCCTCATTGCTGCAATGCAGTCTAGCTCTGTTTAGGTGCAGTCCTGCTTCCACTCTACTGCCATCTAGTGGAGCCTGCACCTACTTGGATTGCAGCAGCATGACACTCTGGTTTTCAAGAGCACCTGATCTACTGTGCTCTGGCTATCCAGTGCTGCTGCTTTTCTGTGCTCTAGCTTTCAAGTGCCGCTGCTTTCCTGTGCTCTAGCTTTCCAGTGCCATTGCACTCCTGTACTCTGGCTTTCCAGTGCTGCTACTCTACTGTGCTCTGGCTTTCCAGTGATGCTGCTCTGCTGTGATCCATCTTTCCAATGTTACTGCTCTCCTGTGCTCTGGTTTTCCAGTTCACCTGACCTACTGTGCTCTGTCTTTCCAGTGCTGTTGCTCTCCAGTGCTTCAGCTTTTCAGTGCTGCTGTCTTACTGTGTTGCAGCTTTCCAGTGCTGCTAATTTACTGTGCTCTGACTTTACTGTGCTGCTGTTCTCCTGGTCTCTGGTTTTCCAGTGTACCTGATCTACTGTGCTCTGGCTTTCCAGTGCTGTTGCTCTGCTGTGACCAATCTTTCCAGTGTTGCTGTTCTCCTGTGCTCTGGTTTTCCAGTGATGCTGCTCTTCTGTGATCCATCTTTCTATTGTTGCTTCTCTCCTGTGCTCTGGCTTTGCAGTGATGCTGCTCTGCTGTGATCCATTTTTCCAGTGCTGCTGTTCTCCTGTGCTGAGGCTTTCCAGTGCTGCTGCTTTCCTGTGCGCCAACTTTCCGGTGCCGCTGCTCTCATGTCCTCTGGCTTTCCAGTGCTGCTGCTCTTCTGTGCTCTGGCTTTCCAGTGCTGCTGCTCTGCTGTGATCCATCTTTCCAGTCCAGTGCTGCTGCTCTCCTGTGCTGAGGCTTTCCAGTCCTGCTGCTCTCCTGTGCTCCAGCTTTCTGGTGCTGCTGCTCTCCTGTGCTCTGGCTTTCCAGTGCTGCAGCATCTTTGTTTAAAATGTGACACACAAACAAGAGACAAAAATGCAGTGATAAACAAGCGATAAGAAACGCATAGAAAAACGCCATAAAAACACAAGAAACTGAATTTACTTAATAGGTGCAGAAATGTGCTATATAATGTGCTATATAAAAAAATCACCAAAAGCTCATGTGCAGTCAGGATTCTCTGGTTTTCGGCGTCCGGAACGGGCGGTCAAGTGACCACAAGCATGTGATTTGCATATTTCCAGCCACATTCTGACTAGACATGGATGGCCTCACTCAATTCATTTGTATTGAGCAAGGCAGCGCATGTCTAGCCTGCAGGAGACCGCATGGATGCAAATCACATGTGTAGCCAGAGAAGTCTGACAGCGCACACATACAGTGACTGCAGACCTGACCCCAAGCCTGGACAACCGCTTTATATTGAAGACCTGAGTAATATGAAACTGATTGCTAGGACCAAGTTACTTTACCCCCTGTAGCTATTAGGGCTATTTGTTCTGATCATCCTAGTACTGAGTAAGTGACATGGGCCTCAAATCTGTGCACGACTCCAAATTCAAGTGCTTCAGGTACCATTAGGAGCAGTTACACATTTATGGGTCTAACCATTTTGGTCTATGAAAGAGGCAGAAACAATTAGGAAAACATTTGGGTGCTTATGATTCACCCGCCTGGGCAATGTGGTACTCGGTACCGGGTCCGGTCTTAAAGGGGATGTCACATTGGCTGCAACCCTGTCCGTGGCCCTGGGCGCCCAATTAAAGGAAAAGTCTTTTTAGGGGTTATATGAATAAAGTTCGTGTTCATGACGCCACCTGTGGTATTCGGTCAGAAAGGACAGACGCTGCTTAAAGGGGTTCTCTGGGGTGATGGTGTGGCAGCTAGATGGTATAACTTCCCACAGGTGAAGTAGGTCCCCAGGGCTCCCGGTGTGTAGATAGAAGATGGTGAATGGTGTAGTAAAGAACAAGGACACAGGTTTGCAGTCTCATTACCTGGTTTACTGAAGGCTTCAGGCAACTGCATTCCAGGGCACCAGATCACAGGGCAGGAAGGGTCCGGCCAGCTTGGAAATGAATCCAGAGTCCCCTTTACCATTTGGAGATCAAAGCCTTCCTCCAAGTGCGGTAGTGTTGTAGTCTCTTACTGTCTAAGGCTTCCAATAAGGCCCTCACAGTAACTCTCTGTCCCCCATAAAGGTGTACTGGCCCCTTTTTACAGGGTCTCTATCATGACCTGGGCCCTATAGATATCACTGTGTCTCCTGGGTATCAATGCGGACAGGTGATGTACAATCCAGCTGCCCTGCCGGTCTCCGATATGCCACTATGGAGTTCGGCATGGCCACGGTCTTCCGGCTACCGGAATCTGCACTAGCCAGGGAGGTAGCCACTTCTCAGCTCTGCTCTACTGGTGTTATTCTCCTGTGCTTTCTCCCTCCTGCACTCTTTCTGCAATCTGTTCTTTCTTTCTGTTTCCTCCTTTCTCCAGGAGCTGTAGTACCTTGGACTACACGGCCCCTTCCGACTTTCTGGCACTCATTGCCCGTCCGCTCTCCTCCAGTCCCCTGACAATCTGCTTTCTCTGCTGTCTGGGATGAATTGTCTCCTTTCCCTCCAGACCAGAATGTATTTATAGGGGAGTTCACCCTTAATCCGGGTATAGAGCTCCCCCTTCTGACCTGGAGTGTGAACGTGTTGTATGTAAGTGATTACCTGGTGAAAGATATGCTTCATTGCTTCCAAGCGTGACATCACTCTCTCCGTGGAGAAAGCAATGCCACTGTGACGACCAGGACCCTGGGGCGTCACAGTTATTCTCCACTATTTCAGTTCAAGAGCTGTCTGTTATAAATCGGAGAACACTTAGACCAATGTAATTCATTTGAGCTCTTCACATGACCTTATTTTTTTCATGGCCCAAATCCGCAAGTGAAAAAATTTGTAGCATACACTAGTTTTGCCCAATCACGTCTGAGTGGGCAAAAATTGGATCCCACATGGATCATGTGTGCAGCATCCGATTTTTACCGATACATTGAAATTCTTTAACAGACGAGACTGTATTTAGTTTTGTAAATTTTATTAACTACTGATGTATCAAAACGGATAGATGCCGTACGGATGACAATTGAGATGAAAATCGTCCATTTTTTCCAAATGAAAATCGGACCTTTTTCTTTTATACGCTCGTGTGAAGCTAGCCTTGCAGAGTACAATCATCTCTCTTATGTAACTGGAGGACATTGGCACCCTGTTCTCCGTATCACTAGTGCACCCATTGGTGGGAATCCAATTAATCAAAAGACATTTATAGCAGATATATAGGGTGCAAAACCTTTTAAGTGGTGCTCAGTGGATCGCCCCCCCAGGTTAGGGCAATGGGGTACTCGGCACCGGGTCCTTCAGTGTTCTGCGGGGATGTCACGGTGGCTGACCTGGTCCGTGGCCCTAGGGGAACGTCCGTTAATTGGATGGGAAAGGTCTTTAAAGGGGAAAGTTCGTGACGCCACCTGTGGTATTCGGTCAGGGTGACCGACGCTGCTTAAGGGCCAGCTGGGGTGATGTTATGGCAGCAGGATGGTATACCTTCCCTGGTGAAGTGTATCCCCAGGGCTTCCCAGAAGTGTAGGTGATGATGGTGGATGATGCAAGGCACAGTGAATAACGAGGACACAAGGTTGCAGTCTCTTTACCTTTACTGAAGGCTTCAACATCCACAGTCCAAGGCACCGAATCACAAGGTAGTAGAGTCCAGCCGGTCTGAAGGCAAATCCAGAGTCCCCTTATGTTATGACCCCAATGGCAGAGGGTCTCAGGAATAATGCTAAGTCAGTAAATACAGAAAACCAGCTCATAGGGCAGTGGTAACTGGGCTGACCATATAACTAATCCTAGCACCACAAATACCAGCAGCCGGGGAACGTTCCTACGTTGATCCTAGACGTCTCGCGCCAGCCGGAGAGCTAACTACCCCTAGAAGGGAAAAGAAAGACCTTTCTTGCCTCCAGAGGAAATACCCCAAAAAGTTGGATAGAAGCCCCCCACAAATAATAACGGTGAGGTAAGAGGAAAAGACAAACATAAGAATGAGCTAGGAATTTAGCAAAGAGAGGCCCACTAGCTAATAGCAGAATATAGAAAGATAACTTGTATGGTCAGCAAAAAATCCTATCAAAAATATCCACACTGGAAATTCAAGAACCCCCGAACCGTCTAACGGCCCGGGGGGAGAACACCAGCCCCCTAGAGCTTCCAGCAAGGTCAGGAATCACATTTAGTACAAGCTGGACAAAAATGATAGCAAACAAATAACCCAAAAAACAATGAAGCAAGACTTAGCTTAATTTAACACGAACCAGGACCAGCAAACAGGAGCATACAGAATGTGTCTGATAACACCGATGCCAGGCACTGGACTAAGATTCCAGGAGGTTTATATAGCAACACCCCTGAAGTAACGACCCAGCTGGGTGCAGACAGAGGGAAGGAAATCCCAGAGTCATATCACTAGTAACCACTAGAGGGAGCCAAAAAAGTCTAATTCACAACAGTACCCCCCCCTTAAGGAGGGGTCACCGAACCCTCACCAAGACCACCAGGGCGATCAGGATGAGCAGCGTGAAAGGCACGAACCAAATCGGCCGCATGCACATCAGAGGCAACCACCCAGGAATTATCCTCCTGACCATAACCCTTCCACTTGACCAAATACTGAAGCCTCCGCCTGGAGAGACGAGAATCCAAGATCTTCTCCACCACGTACTCCAACTCGCCCTCAACCAACACCGGAGCAGGAGGCTCAGCAGAAGGAACCACAGGCACAACGTAGCGTCGTAACAAAGACCTATGGAACACGTTGTGAATGGCAAACGAAACCGGAAGATCCAAGCGAAAGGACACAGGATTAAGGATTTCCAATATCTTGTAAGGACCGATGAAGCGAGGCTTAAATTTAGGAGAGGAGACCTTCATAGGAACAAATAGAGAAGACAGCCACACCAAATCCCCAACACGAAGTCGGGGACCCACACCGCGGCGGCGGTTGGCAAAACGCTGAGCCTTCTCCTGTGACAACTTCAAGTTGTCCACCACATGACTCCAGATCTGCTGCAACCTATCCACCACAGAATCTACTCCAGGACAGTCAGAAGGCTCCACATGTCCCGAGGAAAAACGAGGATGGAAACCAGAGTTGCAGAAAAATGGCGAAACCAAAGTAGCGGAACTAGCCCGATTATTTAGGGCAAACTCAGCCAACGGCAAGAAGGTCACCCAATCATCCTGATCTGCCGAAACAAAACACCTCAAGTAAGCTTCCAGAGTCTGATTAGTTCGCTCAGTTTGTCCATTAGTCTGAGGATGAAAGGCAGACGAGAACGATAAATCAATGCCCATCCTAGCACAAAAGGATCGCCAGAACCTGGAAACAAACTGGGATCCTCTGTCAGACACAATATTCTCAGGAATGCCGTGTAAACGAACCACATTCTGAAGGAACACAGGAACCAGATCGGAAGAGGAAGGCAGCTTAGGCAAAGGCACCAAATGGACCATTTTTGAAAAGCGATCACATACCACCCAGATGACAGACATACCCCGAGACACCGGGAGATCAGAAATGAAATCCATGGAAATATGTGTCCAAGGCCTCTTCGGGACAGGCAAGGGCAAGAGCAACCCGCTGGCACGGGAACAGCAAGGCTTAGCTCGAGCACAAGTCCCACAGGACTGCACAAATGACCGTACATCCCGTGACAAGGAAGGCCACCAAAATGACCTAGCCACCAGATCTCTGGTGCCAAAAATTCCCGGATGACCTGCCAACACCGAGGAATGAACCTCGGAAATGACTCTGCTGGTCCACTTATCAGGGACAAACAGTCTGTCAGGTGGACAAGAGTCAGGTCTACCAGCTTGAAATTTCTGCAACACACGTCGCAAATCAGGAGAAATGGCTGACAAAATAACTCCTTCTTTAAGAATACCAACAGGTTCTGTGACTCCAGGAGAGTCAGGCACAAAGCTCCTTGAAAGAGCATCAGCTTTCACATTCTTTGAACCTGGTAAATACGAGACCACAAAGTCAAAACGGGAGAAAAACAATGACCAGCGGGCCTGTCTAGGATTCAAGCGTTTAGCAGACTCGAGATACATCAAATTTTTGTGATCAGTCAAGACCACCACACGATGCTTAGCACCCTCGAGCCAATGACGCCACTCCTCAAATGCCCACTTCATGGCCAGTAATTCCCGATTGCCCACATCATAATTCCGCTCAGCAGGCGAAAACGTCCTAGAGAAGAAAGCACATGGTCTCATTACCGAGCAACCAGGGCCTCTCTGTGACAAAACGGCCCCTGCCCCAATCTCAGAAGCATCCACCTCGACCTGAAAGGGAAGTGAGACATCAGGCTGGCACAAAACAGGCGCCGAAGTAAACCGGCGCTTCAACTCCTGGAACGCCTCCACGGCTGCAGGAACCCGGTTAGCAACATCAGAACCTTTCTTGGTCATATCCGTCAAAGGTTTAACAACGCTAGAAAAATTAGCGATAAAACGACGGTAGAAGTTAGCAAAACCCAAGAACTTCTGAAGACTCTTAACTGACGTGGGTTGAGTCCACTCATGAATAGCTCGGACCTTGACTGGGTCCATCTCCACAGCAGAAGGGGAAAAAATAAACCCCAAAAAGGGAACTTTCTGTACTCCAAAGAGACACTTTGAGCCTTTAACAAACAAGGCATTCTCACGCAAAACCTGAAACACCATCCTGACCTGCTCCACATGTGAGTCCCAATCTTCAGAGAAAACCAGAATATCGTCCAGATAAACAATCATAAATTTATCCAGATACTTCCGGAAAATATCATGCATAAAGGACTGAAATACTGAGGGAGCATTAGAAAGCCTAAAAGGCATCACCAAGTACTCAAAATGACCTTCGGGCGTATTAAATGCAGTCTTCCATTCATCACCTTGCTTAATGCGCACAAGGTTGTATGCACCACGAAGATCTATCTTGGTGAACCACTTGGCACCCTTAATCTGGGCAAACAAGTCCGACAAGAGAGGCAAATGATACTGAAATTTTACAGTGATTTTATTCAGTAGCCGATAGTCAATACAAGGTCTCAAAGATCCGTCCTTCTTAGCCACAAAAAAGAATCCCACACCAAGAGGGGAAGAGGATGAACGGATATGCCCCTTCTCCAGAGACTCCTTGATATATGAACGCATTGCGGCATGCTCAGGTACTGACAGTTTAAATAATCTTCCCTTAGGAAATTTACTACCTGGAATCAAATCTATGGCGCAGTCACAGTCCCTATGAGGAGGCAGAGAACTGGATCTGGACTCACTGAATACATCCTGATAATCAGACAAATACTCAGGAACTTCCGAAGGAGTAGAGGAAGCAATAGACACCGGCGGGGAATCAGCATGAATTCCCTGACAGCCCCAACTTGACACAGACATTGCCTTCCAATCCAGGACTGGATTGTGGGTCTGTAACCATGGCAGACCCAAAACGACCAAATCATGCATTTTATGCAGAACAAGAAAACGAATCACCTCCCGATGTTCAGGAGTCATGCACATGGTCACCTGCGTCCAAAACTGCGGTTTATTTTCCGCCAATGGCGTAGCATCAATACCTCAAAGAGGAATAGGATTTACTAACGGTTCAAGAACAAAACCACAGCGCTTGGCAAATGACAGATCCATAAGACTCAGGGCGGCACCTGAATCCACAAACGCCATAACAGGGTAAGAAAACAAAGAGCAAATTAAAGTCACAGACAAAATAAATTTAGGTTGCAAATTACCAATGGCGACAGGACTAACAACCCTTGTTAGGCGTTTAGAGCATGCTGATATAACGTGTAGAATCACCACAGTAAAAACACAACCCATTCTGACGTCTATGATTTTTCCGTTCATTTCTAGTCTGAATTCTATCACATTGCATTAAATCAGGTGTTTGTTCAGACAACACCACCAGAGGATTAGCGGTTTTGCGCTCCCGCAAACGCCGGTCAATTTGAATAGCAAGCGCCATAGAATCATTCAGACTTGTAGGAATGGGGAAACCCACCATCACATTCTTAATGGCTTCAGAAAGGCCATTTCTGAAATTTGCGGCCAGAGCACACTCATTCCACTGAGTAAGCACGGACCATTTCCGAAATTTTTGGCAATACACTTCAGCTTCATCCTGACCCTGAGAAATAGCCAGCAAGGCTTTTTCTGCCTGAATTTCAAGATTGGGTTCCTCGTAAAGCAATCCGAGCGCCAGAAAAAACGCATCAATATTCGCCAATGCCGGATCTCCTGGCGCTAGCGAGAAAGCCCAATCCTGAGGGTCGCCCCGTAAAAAAGAAATAACAATTTTAACTTGCTGAGCAGAATCTCCAGATGAACGGGGTCTCAGAGAAAGAAACAATTTACAATTATTCTTGAAATTCCTAAACCTAAATCGATCTCCAGAAAACAATTCCAGAATAGGTATTTTAGGTTCAGACATAGGACTACTGGTAACAAAATCTTGTATACCCTGCACACGAGCTGCCAGCTGGTCAACACGTAATCAAAGTCTGCACATTCATGTCTGCAGCAAGCACACGCCACTCAAAGGTAAAGGGGAGGAAGAGAAGGAAGGAAAAAAAAACAACTCAGAATTTCCTTTCTTATTATCCCACTTCTGCAATGCTTTAAACATTCAATATTGGCCTGGCATACTGTTATGACCCCAATGGCAGAGGGTCTCAGGAATAATGCTAAGTCAGTAAATACAGAAAACCAGCTCATAGGGCAGTGGTAACTGGGCTGACCATATAACTAATCCTAGCACCACAAATACCAGCAGCCGGGGAACGTTCCTACGTTGATCCTAGACGTCTCGCGCCAGCCGGAGAGCTAACTACCCCTAGAAGGGAAAAGAAAGACCTTTCTTGCCTCCAGAGGAAATACCCCAAAAAGTTGGACAGAAGCCCCCCACAAATAATAACGGTGAGGTAAGAGGAAAAGACAAACATAAGAATGAGCTAGGAATTTAGCAAAGAGAGGCCCACTAGCTAATAGCAGAATATAGAAAGATAACTTATATGGTCAGCAAAAAATCCTATCAAAAATATCCACACTGGAAATTCAAGAACCCCCGAACCGTCTAACGGCCCGGGGGGAGAACACCAGCCCCCTAGAGCTTCCAGCAAGGTCAGGAATCACATTTAGTACAAGCTGGACAAAAATGATAGCAAACAAATAACCCAAAAAACAAAGAAGCAAGACTTAGCTTAATTTAACACGAACCAGGACCAGCAAACAGGAGCATACAGAATGTATCTGATAACACCGATGCCAGGCACTGGACTAAGATTCCAGGAGGATTATATAGCAACACCCCTGAAGTAACGACCCAGCTGGGTGCAGACAGAGGGAAGGAAATCCCAGAGTCATATCACTAGTAACCACTAGAGGGAGCCAAAAAAGTCTAATTCACAACACCTTATCCAGGTGGAAATCAGTAGCCTTCCTACTAGTGCCTGTGTGTTGTAGTACCTCCCTGCTGAGCAACTCGGTAAGGTCCTCACAACTTTCGTAGATGTTCTAGATGTCTTCCTCTCTGTCCCCCAGATGATATGGATAGGACAAACCCGTATGACTGATGGCCTGAGGCTTGTTTATAGGGACCCTAGAGACGCCCCGACCCCCACAATTTGCCACTGTGTCTTCTTAGGTATTTAGGTCAGGCAGCCAACTTGGAATTGACTGTCCTGCCGGTCTCTGAAGTAATGCGTAGAGACAATTACTCCCTCGGTGTTCCGGCCACCGGCTACGCGCCTCAGAAGGAGTCAGCCTATTGCAGGGCTGAACTCCTCCCGGTGTTTTCTCCTTGTGCTGTGATTTCGTCTCTCACCCTTTACAACACAGTTCTCTTCGTGTCCTTTCTTAGGATGCTGCCGCACGTGGGGCAGGCGCAGCTCCGTAGCTTTCTGTCCCGCTAAGCCTCTGTCAGGATCCCACCCCTGACAGGGACCCTCTGTCTGCAGCTCTCATGTTCCTCCTTCTCCCCCTGTCTGCCTGACAGGAACTCACTGGGTCAAACCCAGGCAGCGTCTCACTAACTTTCTATCCAAACCACCAGTTTTACCCTTCTGTGAGGAGTGCCCTAGTAGATAGGAGCGTAGCTCCCCCTGGTGGAGTGTGAAGTGTGGTGTATGTTTTGTGATACCTGGTAGGAAGATCTCCTTTATTACCCTCAGACATAATATCACTCCCCCTGGAGGAACGGCATTACTGCAATGACCAGGACTCTGGGGCGCTGCACACCCCCCACCTTCCCCCCCCCCCCCCCGTTAAATTCAGCACTCCCGGGCTGGGAAAAGAAAACAACAATACATTAGCAAAAAGACATACAAAATTTTTGGAATGCTGTATAACAGGATAATATAACAGTACTTCCCTTTATGGGAGGTGAGGACACTTGAACGTTGCAAAACAAGAACATATCTACATTGCCAGCTTACTTCTGTAGATTGACACGCTTTCTACCTATGAAATACTATTACCCGTGCAGGTATACTATCTATTAACTACTAAGTGCAATTTCAAAACAATAAATTAACATCTTCTTTATTCAAGCATAAAACAGTTATTTTTCATTAAGTGCAAAAGTCCCTTAACTAACTACCTGAGGCTCACTACAGGATTCACTAACCCCTACGGGTTCACTCTATTTTTCTTTCAATTTACTTAGCCTCAATTTTCTTCAACGGACATCATTAAACATTTCCTATTCTTAACTACATACTATCAGCTATGTATAAACATTATTACTATCTATCTTCTCAAGGCAACATTGTTTAATAGCATTCCCTTTAAGGGAAATCCCAAGTCTTTTTGAGGTAGCGCAAAACAATCACATGAGCAATATGCAAGTCAGTTTAAAGGTAACGTGATGCAATATGAGGGACCCATTACGAACCCCCGAACGTTGGTCTTGGGTGAGCTACAAGACGTGTAATCCCGACCCGGAATTCTGCCGCACCAACGGGTTTTTCTTCAGGTCTGTAAAGCAAAGCAGTTATTTTTACAGCATAATTTAACAGCAGTTTCTGTTAAGAGGCAGTCTCTGTAAAAGCCTCTTATGTAAAACCAGTAGAGAGCACCTTTAAGAAGGTGCAAACTATTTACAAGCAGTTTGTGAACCATTCACCGTCCATGATTCTGCAGTTCTTTGGTAAAACAGTGATGAGCTTGTGTAAAACTTGAAACAACAGGGATCCCGGGTAAACAAAGGGATCCCTTTAAGAGTTAACCCTAGACGGGTTTTAGCAGCAGGGACAAACAGTTAACTATTTACATTCTTAGGTTTCTGAGGTTTATTCTGGCGGTCTCCAGGGCTGCACCTGGCACATAACCCTTCTTGGCCTGGGAAGGGCAAGGTCCAGGGTTACACCCGTTGCTGGATAAATGCCGTTAGTCTGTCTTTCATGTACGGTTAGGTCATGCGCAGTGATGGAGGTCTGCGTAGCTTGAGTATGGGCATTTGCTGCAGCAGAGGTAGCGGCTGCTGCAAGATCAGTCACTGGAACGGAGTTAGCAGCTGTGGCAGGAGTAGTTGCGGGAGTGGGGTCGGTCACTGGGGCAGGGTTGTTCCTCATACCTGCTTCAGATGCGGTCCCTCCGGTGCTGGTCTGCTCCATCTCCGCTGGGGTCTGGAACGCTGGTTGCAGGGCCTTGTGCTGCGGCGTTGTCATCTCTATTTGCAGCGTCTCGCTTCCCGGCAGGGCCTTGCTTTCTGGCTTCGGAGCCCTGAAACTTCTTTCTTGCTCCGGACCAGACGAGGCTGCCGACAGACGTCTGGTGAGGCTCCCGATGAAGATCTTCTTCCACCCGACCTCAGTGCTCAGCTGCGTCCACAGGAGTTGGTCGTTGAGCTCTTCCATGCCGGCCGGCAGGAAGTCAGGGCCAATGGGTGATGCCTGGCTGCGGTGTCTCTCCAGGTGGCTGGGGGAGTCCTCTGCTCCGAACCCACGCACTGGTCCCGGGCGGCCGGCCATGGTGTCCTCCACGTGGTTCGCTCCTTCCTGGTTCTTTTCCCGCTCTCTCCTTCTGGGGCGGTTTCGTTTTTGTTGTCTCCGCCAGCCATTGAGTATCAGGAGGCGGATATTTAGACTGGGCGGCCATTATTCTTCGCGCTTCTCAGTTCGTTTACGCCCACAAATCCACACCCTTCTTCTTCTTCTGCGCTCCTCGTGGCGCTGTAATGGCGGTGGTTTTGGCGGGAATTTTGGTGGTCTTTTGCAATATACAGTCTTTAAGCAAATCACAGTTCAAATACAGTTCTGGCACAGTTCTTAGGCGCACATGACCCGATTTCCAGGCTTAAGTAGATCCTGTTCGTGAAGCAAGAAATGGATCGCCCCCCCAGGTTAGGGCAATAGGGTACTCGGCACCGGGTCATTCAGTGTTCTGCGGGGATGTCACGGTGGCTGACCCGGTCCGTGGCGCCTCAGAAGGAGTCAGCCTATTGCAGGGCTGAACTCCTCCCGGTGTTTTCTCCTTGTGCTGTGATTTCGTCTCTCACCCTTTACAACACAGTTCTCTTCGTGTCCTTTCTTAGGATGCTGCCGCACATGGGGCAGGCGCAGCTCCGTAGCTTTCTGTCCCGCTAGGCCTCTGTCAGGATCCCACCCCTGACAGGGACCCTCTGTCTGCAGCTCAGATGTTCCTCCTTCTCCCCCTGTCTGCCTGACAGGAACTCACTGGGTCAAACCCAGGCAGCATCTCACTAACTTTCTATCCAAACCACCAGTTTGACACTTCTGTGAGGAGTTCCCTACTAGATAGGAGCGTAGCTCCCCCTGCTGGAGTGTAGTGGAGTGTGAAGTGTGGTGTATGTTTTGTGATACCTGGTAGGAAGATCTCCTTTATTACCCTCAGACGTAATATCACTCCCCCGGTGGAAGAACGGCATTACTGCAACGACCAGGACTCTGGGGCACTGCACTCAGGATGTTGGTATCTGAAGATAATTAGCAGTCATGCCATATTACTTCCCAATTCCAAAAATTAGTTTTGTCCATCCTTCCAATTAGGGTCTAGTTTTAAGAAAAACAGTAGATTTTCAATCAAGCTTGTTCTTAAGTTATATTCATTATTTTAGCTCCCTTGAAGCAATGAAAACTGGTTGGAAAAGTAAATATACCCTGTAGGGATGAGCGAACGTGCTCGGATAAGGCGTTATCCTAGCATGCTCAGGAGCTAACCGATTGTCTTCATCGTGCTTGAAAAATATGTTTAAATCCCCGCGGCTGCATGTCTCGCTGCTGTTCGAAAGCGGTAACACGCGCAGGGATTGTCTAACAAACAGCAAATCCCTGCATGTGTTGCAGCTGTCAAACAGCGATAAGACATGCAGCTGCGGGGACTCGAACATATTTTTCAAGCACGCCGAAGGCACTTGGTTAACACCAGAGCTTGGCGGATAACACCTTATCCCAGCACGTTCGCTCATCACTAATACCCTGCGTTATATTTCTTATTTTTACTTTTGATTCTATGTATATTTTGGGCCAGAGAAGTAGAGGAAATTAGCTTATTTTTCTCCTTGGTTTATGTGGGGGAGATTTATCCAACATTCACACTGTGATTGTGGGTGTTTTAAACCGTACAGCAGAAAATTGGAGAGAAGCAGTGAACATCTTCCAGAAAGCTCTTTGGTATGATAGCTGTCTCGATTGTTAACGTCTCATAGTAAAGAACAAAGTAATAACATTGTTTAAGATTCAGGCTCATTCTGAAAATTCTCATTTCTGACTGCAATTCCTTCCATGCCTATGGCTTTTTTACCACTATTTCTACCTGTCTTACACCCAGGCGATAGTGACTGCCTCCATTTGTGGCTGAGTTTCTCCCATCATTGTAAGGGCTCAATCATTTGTTTTTCACGTGAAAAATAGACTGAGCTTCATCAGTGATTTTCATCAGTGTGTCAATCTAGTTTTATCTGAGTTTTGTCCGATATTAATCAGTTTTTCTAGTGTGTGAAAATTGGACTGCACTTGGATTATTTTGAAGACCCTTAGACTTGCATTGAGAATTTTAATCCGACACTCAGATCACTCTGGTCATGTGTCCACAACTTTGCGCTTAGTCCACAAAAAATATATAGCTATGTGAATGTCCTTTTTCCCAATTATAGGTGCGAGAGATGTCTGTGAAAACACGGATAGCACTTGCAGGCACAAAAAAATGGATGTGCAAATGAGCCCTAGGGCCTTTTTAATTAGTGCTGGATCTTACCTGCCCTTTAAATTTGCAGGCTTTTGGCCCACACAATGTGTCTGATAGGTCACCTTGGTTGGACACCTAGAGGTTAGGACCATCCCAAATTTGGGAACACCTTGTCGCTGGTGGGATGGCTTTTACGCTTTTTATGAAAAATAGAAAACGGTGAATACGAACTACACAATTTGTTTATACGCACTATTGCTTTACTTATTTACTTACAGCACGGTATATGCTCGTTTTATTTCTGTCTTGAATTTTGTCTTAATTGCCAATGTGAACACGCTCCTATTTTGCATGCAGAACAACTTATACTCCAGTTCATTTTTTGGGTTTAGTTCTTATATGTGTACGGTCTACCCCCTGAAGGATACTGTTGGATAATGCAATTTAGTTTTATATCCTCTCCTTTTGCACACTAGCAATGGTTCACTATACTAATATACCCTTCAACAGTATGAGTAATAAATAGTATTGGAAAGTTCCAGATTTATATTAAAATATATATATATATATATAAAAAAGATAATATATTCAATAATTGCTGTATTATTAAGGTCTAGTAGTGTAAGAGGGTGGTGCTGTTATGGACAGTAAGGAACACGCTGTTACTTTAAGAGACTGCACCCCCTTGTCTGGTGTGATGGAATGTTCTGCTTGTCCCCTGCAAGAGGCTGTGTGAATGAGCTGGACTGTGCAGATGGAGGGGTGGAGCCTGAACAGCCTGTGTGAGCTGAAGCTGCTGCAGAGAGAACTTTGTGCTGTTTTCTGGACCCACAGCCTGTAATGGAGTGGACTTGTGAGATTTGACAGACTTTTCTGGGTGCAGCGAGAGTGGCTGTCGCGTGTGAGTTTGAGAAGCAACGAAGATACTGAGAAAGGGATTTACAGTTTCCAGGAGCACCTCCAGGACCCAGAAGCAAGGAGACCACGTTTCACGGAGCTGGCAGGAAGCCGTGTGCACCACCGTACTAGACTGTTGGGGCCCCCCGGGACTGGATCTGAGTTCCCAACATCATCATGAGTCTGTTCCTGTTTTGTGCACATGTTAGGGCCTAGTGTAGGCTTCAGTAGTCAGTACACGGGAGCCGTGTGGCCTGCTTAGTAAAGGCCAGGGAGGTTATATGTAGAGTAGCATCATTATTTGTTTATTGTTTGCATTTACTTGTGTGACGTATGTTGATTCTGTAATAGTTGGAGCACCGTGCTATTTTATGGACAAGCTAAAGAATATAACTCTTGTAAATTATCTTTTGCCATTGCATACTCCTGTTTGCATCTTCCTCATCCACTTTATTCCTTGCCTTCCAATAAATCTACCCTTTGTTGTTTGCACCTCATCTTGTGTACAGTAGTCTTCCTGCACCGTGGTGGTCCCCCGACCATCGCTTCAGTAGTATACCTAGTAAATATTCAAATAACTATTAGATTCCATTGCTAGCTAGAAAACCACAAAGTTAAGAGAAGACCTAAAAGAATACCACAGAAAAACACTCCTCACCTAAAAGACAATATGCACCCTTCATATTAATAGTAGTAATGGTGCTATTGGCAATGTTAATTAATGCTGAAGGCAAATGTCTAATGTCATTACCAAGGTTTAATCAGCATAGTGCATAAACTAAAATGCATAGTGCTATTCAGTGGCTAGGCAATAGTGGTGAGGAGATAAAGTTTTGCATGAATAGAATATACATAACCTGGTTGCAGGTGGCACCCTGATAGTTTCTTCCTTTTTACGGGTCTTATGTATAGGCACTGTGCAAAGCTCAGAAGGGAAGGAGCGCTATATTACAGTGCAGATTTTGTTGGTTTGACGGTTCCATGTCACGTTTGCAGAAGCCCCTGAGGTGCCAGAACAGCAGAACCCCCCCATAAGTGAACCCATTTTACAAACCTCTCAATGAATTAATCTAGGGGTGCAGCGATTATATTGACACTGCGGCGCCCCAGTGTCCTGGTCGTTGCAGTGATGTCATTATCCTCTCGGGAGATGTGATGTCATGTCTGAAGGCAATGAAAGACAACCTGGTCTCCCTCTGATATTCCTCTCCTGTGCTCTACTTTCCTGCACACTCTCTGCTGTATGTCCACCTTTTAGTGCCTTTTCCCAGGAGTTGCAGCACTTCAGGCCAGCAGAGCTCCACTTCTTCTGTCTGCCTGACAGGAACTGAACTCCTTTTCCTCCAGATCAGGATGTAAATAGGGGAGCTCACCCTAAACAGGCTTAGAGCTCCCCCTTCTGGTCTGGAGTGTGAACATGTTGTATGTGTGTGATACCTGAATGTGGCTGTCTTTCATTGCCTTCAGACATGACATCGCTTCTCCCCTGAAAGGATAATGACATCATTGTGATGACCAGGGCACTGGGGCGCTGCATATAACACAGCCCACGTAATATATAGCACAGCCCACATAGTATCTAACACTGGCCATAGAAGTAAATAGTCCCATACAGCTTCATATGATACACGACTACTCCGCACAGCTGGGGCCACCGTACACATTGATCACTACGCCCTGGCCCGGCCACTCACCGTGTAATTAAAATAAAAAATAGTTCTATACTCACCCGCCGGGGTCCAGCGAAGCTGTGTCGATGCGCGCGCGGCTGCCACCATCTTTCGTTCCCAGGATGCATTGCGAAATTACCCAGATGACTTAGTGGTCTCGCGAGACCGCTAAGTCTTCTGGGTAATTTCACAATGCATCTCTGGGAACGGAAGCTGGTGGCAGGCGCGAACGCATCGTCGGACAACGAAAGGTGAGAATAGCAGGTTTTTTGTTTTTTGATTATTTTTAACGTTAGATCTTTTTACTATTGATGCTGCATAGGCAGCATCAATAGTAAAAAGTTGGGGACACACAGGGTTAATTGCAGCGTTAACGGAGTGCATTACCCGCGGCATAACGCGGTCCGTTAACGCTGGCATTAACCCTGTGTGAGCGGTGACTGGACGGGAGTATGGAGCGGGCGCTGGGCAATGTTTTTTTACTTACTGCCACCTGAAGTAGACGGCTACCTGCCGTTGAAACGCGTTGTGAATAAAGACTTTATAGTATCTATTTTTATCCCTGTGGCCTCTGTCATCAGAGCTCCCTCCACACCGCTTTATTTTATCTGACTTTACAAAAATAGAATTAGACTTACCGGAAATTCCGTTTCTAGGAACCCTCCAAGACAGCACCATAGGAGGATACTCCCCGCCCTAATAGGGACAGGAAACACAAAGAGGTCAAATAATCCCACCCCACTTCCTCTCTCCAGTGTTTTTATAAAGGACTACACAGTATGAATGCTTCAATATTTATTTACATCCCCAAATGAAACAACAAATAATAGTGAGGGATTACCCCTGCTATCGTGATGGTTTCCTAGAAATGGAATTACTAGTAAGTCTAATTCTATTTTCTCTAGTCACATTCCACGACTGCACCATAGGAAGAATGCCAAATAATCATTTTTAGGGGGGGGACAATGGCCTGGAGAGCCTTCCTTCCAAAGGCCAAATCGGTATTAGACATTAAATCAAGTCTATAATGTTTTAAAAAAGTATGGACCGAGGTGGCAGCTCTGCAGATGTGCTCGATGGAGGCGCTTGCCCTCTCAGCCCATGAGACTGACATAGATCTGGTGGACTGTGCAGCAAATGTCTCTGGAGGTACCATTCCTTGGTTTCCGTATGCTTCACAAATTGCCTTTTTAATCCAATTTGCAATCATGCTTTTTTGAAGCTTTCTTTCCTTTATGTTTCCCAAAAGTGCTGTATGAAGACATTCTGGCCCTTCCTCCGGAGTCTTGACCCTTGAAGGTAGTGAAGGACTGTTCTTCGTACATCTAGAGTACGGAACTACTTTTCTTTAGCTTTGGACGGGTTTTGACAAAAAGAAGGCAGTAACATTTCTTGGGACCTATGGAACTCCGAGGAGACCTTAGGCAAAAAAGATGGATCTAGGTGGAAAATAATTCTGTCCTCTAAAGTTCATAAATATGGTTCTCGGATTGAAAGGGCCTGTAGTTCACCTATCCCTCTCGCTGTTGTGATGGCCACCAGGAAAGCTGCTTTCCAAGACAAATTATCCAAGTTTATAATCTCTATAGGTTCAAACGGAGGTATTGTGAGGCCTTTGAGAACCATGTTCAGATCCCAGGCTGGGACCAAATTAGGAATTCTAGGTTGTAGACAAGAAGCTGCAATCATAAATCTTCTCACTCAGCGATGGTCAGCTAGGATCTGATCAAAGTACGAGCTGAGGGCTGCAACTCGGACTTTAAAAATGCTAGTCTTTAGTCCTTTCTCCAGCCTGCTTTGTAAAAAATCTAGGATTTGTACCATATTTGGATGTAACACATTCGGTGGGTTGGATCTGTACCAGGATATGAAGGTTTTCCATATTTTGTTGTAAATGGAATTAGTCACTGGCTTCCTTGCAGTGTTTTTTCCACCTTATCCGAGAGACCTCTAGTCTTTAGAATGATGGATTCAGAAGCCAGATCACAAGTTGGAAGGCTTGAGGATCTGCGTGACAAATTGGTCCCTGGTGGAGAAGGTTGCTGGTTGGTGGGAGAACCAGCGGGCTATCTACCTTTAAATTGTTCAAAGAGCCAAACCAGCTTCTTTTAGGCCAGGGGTGGGGAACCTCAGGCCCCAGGGCCATTTACGGCCCTCGATGACCTTTTATCAGGCTCCCGAGCAAATTCTCATGGACCGCATCCTTGGGCATTGAGGTGTATTTTGATTATGACCAGCTCATTAATTTCTTCTTGCTCTGTTAGCACACACACGCAGTGTTCACTACTGAACACTGAAGGGCACGCAATGAAAGATTATGTCCTGAAACCAGTGCCAGAGTCAGGATGTACTTTGTTGGCGGAGTTTGTACGGCCCCCGAAGGATGGTATAAATATCGAAATGGCCCTTGGCAGAAAAAAGATTCCCCACCCATTTTAGGCCAATGAGGTGCTACTAGAATAGTGATTGTCTTGTCCCTCCTGATTTTCTGCAACATCCTTGGCAGGAGAGGATTTGGAGGAAAAGCATATGCCAACTTGAAGTTACAATGGTGGGCTAAAGCATCCACGGCTATGCATGCATCGTTCGGGTCTAGAGAGAAGTATTTGCTTACTTTTGTATTCAGACGGGTAGCAAACAGGTCTACCTCCAGGAGACATCATTTTTCTGTTAACCCCTGAAAGACCACCACCTAGGCTCCATTCTCCTGGGTGTATCTTTTTCCTGCTGAGGAACTCTGCTTGCACTTTGGCAGACCCCTTTAGATGGAATGCAGACAGGGAGAACACGTGTCGTTCCGCCCAAGCAAAGATCCTGGTTGAAATTACCTTCAGGCTGTCGTGTCTTGTGCTCCATTAGTGTCGCAGATGCACCACTGTGGTCATATTATATTATAATATTATTAATATTATACATATGAATATATTTTTATATGAGTCCCTTTTACCAAGTCTACTGCCGCTTTTAGTGCTTGTTCTACTGCCTGTTATTCCCTGAAGTTGGAAGAATGAAGGCTGACATCTTGGGACCATATCCCCTGGAATGTGGCATGGGAGACCGTGGCTCCCCATCCTTTTCCACTGGCGTCTGTTGCGACGGTTCGGATTTTGATCCAAAGCCACTCCCATGACCAAATTCTTTGGTTTGAGCCACCAGCTGAGGGAGGCTTTTACTCAACCTGGTAGGTGAATAGTCTTACTCAAGGACCCCTGGGCACCGTCTGAGCAAGATAGAATGTGGGACTGCAAACATTTTGTGTGGGCCTGGACCCAAGCTACCGCTGGAATTCAGGAGGTCATGGACCCTAGAGCTGACATTGTGGACCTGAGAGATACTTTTCTTTGATCCTGCAAGGCTGTTATTTTGGACCATATCAGTATCTGTTTCTCTTTTGGCAGATGAGACATCTCGTCTTGCGAGTCCAACATTATTCCCAAGAAGATTCTCCTGGTGGATGCTACCAGGTTGGATTTTTGATAATTTATTAACCATTCTAAAGATGTTAGAAGATGCAGAACTTCCTGAATTTGGCACTCGAGGACAACTTCTGTTTGACCTATGTGGCGCTCCAGGGTCCTGGTCGTCACAGTAGCATTGCTTTCCTTACGGGTAGAGTGATGTTACGCTTGAAGGCAAGAAGGGATACCTGTAACTAGGTACCACAAACATGCAACACATTCATACTCCAGGCCACCAGGGGGAGCTTTTGATCCCACTTGCTAGGTGACTCCCCATATATATATAACTGGTAGTCTGTAGGGAAAGTGAGTCAGTTTTCCAGAGGGTTCCTGCCAGGAACGAGACAGGAGCCATCTGAGGGAGGCAAAGGTTTTACGGAGCTGTGCAGCCCTAGTGCAGCAGTTCCTGGAAAGAGACATTCAGAAAGCCGAATTGATTGCAGAGAACGTGCAGGAGAGCAAAGCACAGGAGTGGATATCAGAGGGAGACCAGCCCCGAGCAGGCTGCCTCCTTCTGAGGCGCAGGACCAGTAGCCAGAACACCGAGGATCATAAGGCACTCTATGACTTACATCAGAGACCGGCAGGACAGCTAAACTTTACGTTACCTGTCCGACCTAACACCCAAGAGACACGGTGGCACCCCTAAGAGGCTGGGGCATGCTAGAGTCCCTATAAACAGCCTCAAGCCACCAGTCATACGGGTTATGTCCTATCCTACCCAGAGGACAGAGAGAGAGACAACATCTGTGAGGACCTTATGTGAGCTTTTAGCAGTAGGGAACTACAATACTACAGCGCTAAAGGAAGGCTTTTGATTTCCACCTGGGTAAGGGGACTCCTAACTTGCCTTCAAGCCGGCCAGATCCTGCCTGCCCTGTGATCTGGTGCTCTGGACTGCGGATGCTGAAGTGTTCAGTAAACCAAGGCAAAGAGACTGCAAACCTGTGTCCTCCTTCTTTACTGCACTCCTCACCATCTTCCATCTACACACCGGGAGTCCTGGGGATATACTTCACCTGTGGGAAGTTATACCATCTAGCTGCCATAACATCACCCCAGAGGACCAGTTAAAGCAGCGTCAGTCCCCACTGACCGAATACCACAGGTGGCATCACGAACACAAACTTTATTCCCTTTAAAGACCTTTCCCCCCTTTTACATGGGTGTCCAGGGCCACGGACCGGGTCGCCACCGTGACATCCCCCTGTGAACCGCAGGACCCGGTACCGAGCACCCCGCTGCCCTGGCAGGGAGATCCACCTACGAGTAGCAGGTCGTCTAGGTAAGGCACGATACAGATATTTCTGTTCCGGATAGCCGCTATCACCTCTGCCATTATTTTGGTGTAGAAGAAATGCTGAACAGGAGGGTATTGAATTAATCTTTATGTGCCTGCCGTCTCAGATATCTTCGATACGTTGGGTGAATGGGGATGTGATAATAAGCATGCTGAAGGTCTATAGTCGCCATTACGAAGTCTTTGGCTACCATTGGAACGGTGCTTTCTAACGATTCCATCTTGAACCTCCTGTACTTTATGTGCATATTTAGAGGTTTTAAATTTATTATCATCCTGTGTGTTCCATTTGTTTTTTTATTAGGAACACGACCGAATAATGTCCTGTTCTGCACTGTTTTTGGAGCTGAGGATACCACCCTGCTGGAGAGTAATTTTTGGAGACGAGTCGTTAAGGCGCTTCATAATTCCTGAGATGGCAGGGAGGTTACTCTCAATATCTGTGGAGGATTGGAGGAGAACTCGATCTTTACCCTGGTTTGGACTGATTGTCTCACCCATTGATTGGAGGTAAGAAGATGCCACTGGGGAGGAACCCAGAGATGCGACCCCTAGTGATTCGACGTCATTGTCTATCTTGAAGTTATCTCTGGGAGAGTAAGATGTTTCTGCCTCTACCTCCCTTTGGATAGCTCCAGCGTTCGGTCTTCCCCTTTCCCCTTTATGAGGATGGCTGATTCTGAGGGGGACGAAAGGACCGCTTCTTGGTCACTTTGTGTTTAGGCAGTACTTTCTTTTGCCTTTTCCAATGATTTGTCCCGGGCTTGCCTGAATACATATTCCCCTTTGAAGGGGATAGAGCAAAGTTTGACCTTTGAAACAATGTCTCCGCTCCATAACTTCAGCCACACTGCTCTTCTGGCCGAATTCAACAATATCGAAGCTCTGGCTTCCATTTTTACCGGAAGCATCGGCCAGGAACCCTGTGGCTTTCTATAAGAGAGGTATAGTCCTCAATAGCTCTTCTCTTGAAGTACCCATGTTGATGTGTTCTTCCAGCTGATTTAGCCACCGGAACATTTACCTGGCAACACATGTAGATCCAACATTCGCATCCAACAAAGCCGCAGATGCTTACCATGATTTCTTTAGCAGGCTGTCTTGCGATCCATAGGGTCTTGTAATTGGGAGGAATCCTCAAAGGGCAAGGTTGTCTTTTTTGCTCCCTTTGCCACTTGAATATCCACTTTTGGTACCTCCGTTAAGTATCTGGATATGTTCTCCTCCAGTGGGAATCTTTCATTCAGCTTTGTAGGTGATACCAAGCACTTTTCTGGTAGTTCCCACTTATCCAGTATCAACTTTTGGATACTCTATCGGAAACAACTTTTTCTGAGATCTTAGACCCCCCAAACATTTCATTCTGAACAACTTCTTCCTTCCCCATATTCATAGTGGTTCTCACCACCATCAGAAGTTCTTCTGATGCAAAATAATATTTTTTATTCTTTCGGGACTGATCCTCTTTAACCTTTAACAATTTTGTCTGTGTTATCCTGACACAGGTGTTTCTTGCATGAAGAAGGTAACTTTTTAAGACAGATGGCAAACTTGTCTTTTCTTTTTGGAGCAGGATCCTTGTCTCCCTGAAAAGAGGAGAGAAGGGACCATAAGTATAACCCCTAAGGACATTCCTGCTCCAAAGATAAAGAGACACCAAGCCAGGCACTTACTGGGTTTGGGACAGCGCTGGGTTCTACAGATGCAGAGCAAGAAGAACGACCATCCTCCATCACAGCAAAGGTCCTACCTTGAGGTGTCTTCCATCTGGGCTCCTTATAAAGGGGGCCAAGATCTCAGTGTGTCATCCTGATGGGATGACCCTCCCCCTCTCCGTCTCTTTGGAAATTGCCCCCAGGTGCGGACTGTGTATCGGCATTATGACTCCAGCAAGCGCACGTATACGCACAAGTGCATCTTCTGGCTGTGCATTCCATCGTGGAACGCAACCGGAATTGACACCACCAGACCGCGACTTCGTGTCACATCACTTCCGTCACCGCCTGACACGTGCGAACGGAAGAGAGAGAAGGAGGAGAGCCGGGGAGATCTGAGAGGACCCCGGCTCCTGCCACCCTGCTTTGCCCGGAGGCGCAGGAAGGGCGGAAAAGGTCCCGAGTCCGGGGGAGACGGGAGTAGCTTCAGGAGGGGAAGGCCGGAGTGATCACCTCAGCTGCCCTGCTTGCACAGGTAATCTACGCTGCCCCTGTCACCGGCCATAGAGCACCGCAGGAGGACCTCCTCGTGCCCCATAGGGACAGGAAAAAACACTGGGGAGAGGAAGTGGGTTGGGGTTGTTTGACCTCTTCATGTTTCCTGTCCCTATATTAGGGTGAGGAGTATCCTGAGTATCCTTCTATGGTGCTGTCGTGGAGGGTGATTAGAGAAATATAGTGGTTTATTGACCCATCATGTCAGGGTGATGTTTCCTTCCAAGTGTGGAAGGCTTGAAAAAGTTTTACACTTGGTACGAAACATCTCCCTGTCATGATTGGTCAATAAACTACTATACTTTGGACTTTTGGAGTGCTGCCTTCATTTTTTTTTTATATATATTGAGGTTTGGTTTTGCCTGTTAGGCTTTGCACCCGCTTATAATCTTTTGCCTTGCTAGTGCTGCACCTACAAGTGCTTCTCACTAAATTAGGGACCGTTTTTTTCTTTGCAGGTGTTTTTTGTTAATTATTCTAATTTGCTGAGCTAGTGACTTTTGGGTTTTCATTGGCTGTAAGCCATAATCATCAACATTAACAGAAATAAACACTTGAAATACATCACTCTGTAATGACTCTAATATAGGAGTATCACTTTTTGTATTGAAGATTAACTTTTTGAAGACATTCTAATTTTGTAAGAAGCACTTGTATATCTCGCTATTTGTCAGTAATTGGAACAGCACCAATATGTTGTAGAACAAAAAGGGTGAAAAGTGAAAATCCAGTCACAAAATAGAAAATGAAAAAAAGACGCAGCACTCCGAACTAAGCAAATAGGCTATTAAAGGTCCCTTTTTTCTTTTTTGATTATTTTGGAGTGCTGCTTCTTTTTCATTTTTGTATCTATCTCATGAGCCTCTCCTGAGTGAGGCTCCAGTCCATGGTCCAGTCCTGTCCAGCCTGTTCTCCAGCTGCTAGCCAGTCCTTCAGGAAGAGGAGGGTCACATCTATCTCCCATGAGTGGTTCTCCTGGATGAGGTTGCTTCCTAGAGGTGTCCCCCTAGAGCAAGGCAGTGCCTTGAGTAGTGCCTGCCTGCCTGCTGCTGTCTCTCCCCAGCAGGCACCAGCCCTCTCCACCAGCAGAGCCCAGTGCCTGCTGTCTGCCTTCCATGTGCAGACCCTGCCTCTGCCCCCAGGATTGTTGCCTCCTCTGATTGCACATTTCCTCCTCATCTGCTGCTGCTGCTGTAGGTAACAATAGGGTCCTTGTGTCTTTCTAGCCAGACACCGCACTGCTGCATTTTATATGATCAGCTGCAGCAGCAGCAACAGCCAGAGCCTCATCATCCATCCATCCATCATCCCAGCGAGAGGAGGGCACTAGGGCTGCAGCATGGCAGCAGAGAGGAAGAGAAACTGGAATAAAGAAGATGACCTCCCTGTCTATCTGGCCAGACCCGGCACCACTGCCCAGACCCCAAGGGTGAAGTATGGGGGCATGTTTGCTTCTGTAGAAGGCGCCTATGAGAACAAGACTATAGATTTCGATGCCTACAGTGTGGGCAAGAAGGGGACCCGCACCCCGAGGAGCAGCAGCCGGGCGGACCTGGACGGGGACACTTTCAGCGAGACAGCCAGCGATGTGAGCGAGATCTCCGGCTCCGTCATCAGCTCCCCCGGAGAAAGGGACGAGCGGACCCCAGGCATTGAGATCAAGTACTCGGGTGGGAAGGAGCTGCTGCAGGGGCAGGACAATGGCAAGGTACAGTCTGCGGAGAGGGAGAGGCTGGGGGGCTGCACCAGCAGCAGTGGGGGCTGGGATGGGGACCTGCACATTGGCCTCGGGGTGCGGGGACAGTCGCTAAGGTTCATTGGCTGTTCTTGTTGAACCATTAACCCTTCTGCAATATTTTGCTTCTAAACCGAAGATACATTGTAAGCAGAACATTGTGCATTACTGTGCCCAAGAGCTAGCAATCCTGTCCCAGGGTCTGATGTGTTCTCAAGGTCATAATGAATTACTATGGAATTGTCCTTTTATTGTTACCTGTGATCATTGTGTTACATGTATGTACGTCCTATCTATCAATAATCTCTCTATTATCTATCCATCATCTATCTATCTATTATCTATCATCTATCTTTCATCTATCTATTATCTATCTATCTATCGTCTATCTATCTATTATCTATCTATCATCTATCTATCATCTATCTATTATCTATTATGTATCTATTATATATATATATATATTATCTATCTTTTATGTATCTATTATCTATCTATCATCTATATAATATGTATCTTTTATCTATCTATCATATCTATCTTGTATCTATTATCTATCCAGCTATCTATCTGTCTATCATCTACTGTATCTACTTTCTATTATCTATCTGTTATATCGATCTATCTATTATCTATCTATCTATCATCTATCTATTATCTATATATTATCTATATATTATGTATCTTTTATCTATCTATGTTATATCTATCTTGTATCTATTATCTATCCAGCTATCTGTCTATCATCTACTGTATCTACTCTCTATTATCTATCTGTTCTATCTATCTATCTATTATCTATCTATCTATCATCTACTGTATCTACTTTCTATTATCTATCTGTTATATCTATCTATTATCTATCTTTCTATATGATCATCTAAGACTCAGACATACATGCACAGGAATGGACTGCATTAATATGTTTTATAATTAGCTGCATGGTTCTGGTATTACCCAATATAACACCATATTTAATTCTAGGATCAGTGTGGCCCCATATTGCACATTGCCTATGAGAAGCAGGGCCTGGTGCAGGAAGGAAATATTGCGTTGACTGTACATGTTCCAGCATTGACGTTAGGTACTAATTGATAGTATGGATTGTATCCGTCAATATTTAAGCAGTGGTTGTGTCTTTATCCCTATATCACCATGTCATGGCGTTCTGGAAGAAGTAATGGTGTTCTCATACTTTGCTGTTGTGTAACAAAGAGAAGGGGTGCAGAATCTGGGAGGCCTCCAGACCTCGGCTCTCGGTGCTGCCTTCTGTCCCACCACATTCACTTTGCATTTTAATGTCCTTCAGCGTGCCAATGTAAGACCGGCTGACATTCATAGGAAAACCAGTCTGGGCTGGGAGGAGTGCAATGTTGTTCATGTTAACCACTTCCTACCTATTAAAAGTTTTGACCTTTTTATTAATTATTTTTAAAGCTTATTATTTTAGTGTTGTAGCCCAAGGGAAATATTTTGGCAGTGTCTGCCCTTAGACTAATCCATAGTGATTACGGTAATGACACGCAATGGCCGGTTCTTACCGCAACTGCAGTACTGGATCATTGAGGCTTGCAGGTAAAAACTGCACAACTGGGTGGTTTTCGGCAGAAATTATGATCTCCAATAGTTTTAGGTGCATTTAAGAGATCACTTTGAGCAGATATTGAGGATTCTTCCATCGACTACATAGCTTTCAAACAACTCAGTGTAGCTCTTAACTTTTTGTCCTTGGTGACAAAGAATTCTTCTTCTAAGGACAAATTATTGTTAGTTGTGGCCATCCTCCCTAAGTTGGCCCGTCATAGTGGTAAATAATCGGGGATAAAGTTGGTGAATCCAGTCCTATGGCCCCTTAGGAGCTCCTTAGTCATGTTTTCAAGGTTACTGGGATACATATCGCTTGATACATATTATTTTGGAGACCTATTTATTGCATTTAATATGTCAAAGTCCAGTAAGAGTGTAAATTTTCCCTTCCATGAACTTTGCTTTTAAGACATAGACGTGTTAGAAGTTGTCCATAATACCCAATACATTGAGACCCCATCTCTGTTACTAAGACAAAGCTGTTACACCTTTGCCCTCCGTTGGCTCGTTTGCCCTCCGTTGGCTCGTTTGCCCTCCGTTGGCTCATTTGCCCTCCATTGGCTCGTTTGCCCTCCATTGGCTTGTTTACTCTCCGTTGGCTCGTTTGCCCTCCTTTGGCTTATTTGCCCTACGTTGGATCGTTTACTCTCCTTTGGCTTGTTTGCCCTCTGTTGGCTCGTTTGCCCTCTGTTGGCTTGTTTGCCCTACCTTGGCTCGTTTACTCTCCATTGGCTCGTTTGCCCTACGTTGGCTCGTTTACTCTCCATTGGCTCGTTTACCCTCTGTTGGCTCGTTTGCCCTCTGTTGGCTTGTTTGCCCTCCGTTGGCTTTTTTGCCCTACGTTGGCTCATTTGCCCTACGTTGGCTTGTTTGCCCTCCGTTGGCTCGTTTGCCCTCCGTTGGCTCTTTTGCCCTCCGAAGGCTCGTTTGCCATACATTGGCCATGCTCTAAAAAGGAAAAGACCAACTAAGATAATAGACTACACATTGGTCAATCTTGAAGACCTATATGGGCCCATATGGCACTGCATTTTACAAAGGCTTGTCTTTCTGTGGAATGGTCGGTATCAATCCATAAAAATAGAAACTTTTTTTGTCTGGCATCTGTTATAAAAAAAAAATATATACTTCAATGATTTTTTCACAAGGGTGTCCGAGTAGGTTATTGTGATTTTTTAAATTATTGATTCACTTTGGTTGAGTATCCATAAGAAATGTTGCTGTCTGTAATTTTTGGCTAAACCTAAAAAGGAGGTTGGCAACGTTGATGGACTTCCGTCGAAGAGAACTTCTGGTATGTCTCATATATCAGCAGTTCTTCAAAACTTTATTTTTCATGTGATTGTACTTGTTGATGTTTTTGGTTGTTACTGTGATTCTGATTCTGAAGAAAATGACTATCTCTTTTCGACTCCAATGTTGTCTCAAAACCAAGATCTCAGGAATGTCAATGGATGAATGTGTGTATGCTTACATATACATTGCTCTGGCTAGTCTATATGTCAGCACCATCCATGCAATGCGGACTCTGAGATCTAGTCTTGAGGACCACATTGAGGTTTATGGTAGTTCTTTCTAGTGGTGAAACCGATAACGGCATTGACGCCACTAGTACTTTTAGTGCTGAAGCTGGTAATGGCTTTTTCTAAACTCACAAAGAACCTACTCAGAAAACCAGACACATTTCTTATCTCATGAATGGTTTTCTTGAGTGGATTATTGCTGAATGCCAGAGACCACAGCTGTGAATGTAGGATGTTCTCAGTCTCGGTAAGGACCATCTATGCAAAAACGATTGACTGTACTCCATTAACGAACAGTGGACAGTTCTCTCTATTACATCTATACTATGGACAAAAGTATTGGTAAGTCTCGAAATTACACGTATAGGAGCTTTAATACAACCTATTCTAAATCCATAGTCAGTAATATGGGGTTGGTCTGACCTTTTGCAGCTATAACAGTATCCAATCTTCTGAGAAGGCTTTCAACAAAGATTTTGGAAGTGCTTGTGGAAGTTTTTGACCATTCATCTAGAAGAGCATGTGTTGGGTCAGACGCTTATGTTGAGTGAGACAGCCAGGTTCACAGTCTCCATTCTAACTCATCCCAAAGGGGTTGGATGGAATGAGATCAGGGATTGTGCAGCCGGTCATGTTCTTCCACACCAAGTTTTCCCTACAATGTCTTTATGCACCTTGCTTTGTGCACTGGTGAACAGTTATGGGTAACAGGAAGGGGCTTTGCCCAAATTGTTCCCACAAAGTTGGAAACATACAGTTGTGCAAAATATCTTGTATGCTGAAACATTAAGATTTCCTTTCACTGGAACTAAGGGGCTGAGGCTGACTCCTGAAACACAAGCCTATAGCATTATCCCTCCTCTGTCAAACTTTACAGTTGGCACAATGCAATCAGTCGGGTAATGTTCTCCTTGCCTTCAACAAACCCAAACTTGTCCATTAGGCACTGGGTAGAAAAGCATCATCCATTACTCTTCACAACACGTTTCTAATGCTCCAAAGTCCAGCAGCGGTGTATTTTACACCACTTCATCCAGTGTTTGGCAATGTAGGGCTGCATTCAGCCGCATGGTCATGGAAACCCATGTCATGAAGTTCCTGGAAGGGCACAGTTTTGTGCTGATGCCAATACCATGGAAGTCTGGAGTCAGCAGAACGTTGGTGACTTTTATACCATTTGCTCCTCAGCACTCTGACACCGCTCTGTAACCTTACGTGGTCTCCACTTTGTGGTTGAGTTGGTATGGTTCAAAAACGCTTTGCTCGAGCGACTCGGAGGTCTTTTGAGTGCAAGTCTATGAAAGCCTCGTTCTGGCTCTCATGTGACCATCGTTACTACTGACTTCCAGGCAGTCTAAAGTTGCAGTCACAAGATATAGCCGTGGGACTGGAGCTGTGCCAATAATAGCTGAAAACAACAGCGGGTCAGGTTTTTGTCAGGGACCTCCACTTAGAGACACCACTCCATTGCTGAAAAAAAAGGCTTGAGTGGAGCGTTAATGCCATGGGCTTCATTTACCAAAGCTGTATAGCAGAAAAACTACATTTTTGTTGTTTGTAGCAACCAATCACAGCCCAGCTTACATCTTTTAAGATGCTGCAAAAATCAAACCACGAGAAATAATTTCAGAACCTTTTACACCTTTAATGTCACCCATAATTTGTACAATTCAATTGAAAAATGAACTGATGTCTATTTTTGGTGGAAAAAGAAAAGAACTAAAATAATGTGGTTGCATAAATATTAAATATGCACACCATTAAACTAATACTTTTTAGAAGAAACCATTGAATTTATGACAGCATCCAGTCTTTTTGGATAGGAGTTTACCAGCATGGCACATCTAGAATTAGCAATCTTTGCCCAATCTTTCTTCCAGTAGCACTCCAAATTTGTCAAATTCCGAGGGCACCTCCTATAAACAGCGCCCTCTTCAGGTCAACCTACAGATTTTCAGATGGACTAAGGGTACCGTCTCACTATACGATTTACCAACGATCACGACCTACGATACGACCTGGCCGTGATCGTTGGTAAGTCGTTGTATGGTCGCTGGGGAGCTGTCACACAGACCGCTCTCCAGCGACCAACGATGCCGAGGTTCGCTGGTAACCAGGGTAAACATCGGGTTACTAAGCGCAGGGCCGCGCTTAGTAACCCGATGTTTACCCTGGTTACCAGCGTAAAAGTAAAAAAAAAAAAAACGTACATACTCACCATCTGATGTCCGTCAGGTCCCTTGCCGTCCGCTTCCCGCTCTGACTGAGCGCCGCCGTACAGTGAGAGCACAGCACAGCAGTGACGTCACTGCTGTGATCTGCTCTCACTTTCCGGCCGGCAGACAGTCAGAGCGGGAAGCGGACGGCAAGGGACCTGACGGACATCAGATGGTGAGTATGTACTGTTTGTTTTTTTTTTACTTTTACGCTGGTAACCAGGGTAAACATCGGGTTACTAAGCGCAGCCCTGCGCTTGGTTACCCGATGTTTACCCTGGTTACAAGCGAACGCATCGCTGGATCGCTGTCACACACAACGATCCAGCGATGACAGCGGGAGATCCAGCGACGAAAGAAAGTTTCAAACGATCTGCTACGACGTACGATTCTCAGCAGGGTCCCTGATCGCTGCTGCGTGTCAGACACTGCGAGATCGTAACGATATCGCTAGAACGTCACGAATCGTGCCGTCGTAGTGATAAAAATGCCACTGTGTGACGGTACCCTTAGGTCCAGGGTCTGGCTGGGCCATTTCAAAACTCTAACCTTCTCGTGAAGATATTCTTTTGTTGATTTGGAGGTACAGTTGTGTGAAAAAGTGTTTGCCCCCTTCCTCATTTGCTATTCTTTTGCATGTTTGTCACACGTAAATGTTTCAGATCACCAAACAAATTTATATATTAAAAAAGATAACAGAAGTAAACACAATATGCAGTCTTCAAATGAAGGTTTTTATTAAGGGAAAAAGAAATCCAAAGCTACAAGGCCCTGTGTAAAAAAAAAAAGTGATTCCGACCTTAAAAAAAAAACATAAATTAACTGTAGTTAATTGGGAAACTAGGTTCAAATTCCCTAGCCGAACTCAGACCTGATTACTGCCTTACCTGTTCTTATTCAAGAAATCACTTACAAAGGACCAGCCTGACAAAGTGAAGTAGATCAAAAGGTGCTGAAAAGCTAGACGTCATGCTGTGATCCAAAGAAATTCTGGAACTAATGAGAAACACAGTAATTGAGATCTATCAGTGAGGAAAAAGTTATAAAGCCATTTGGCACTCCAGCGAACCACAGTGAGAGTCATTATCCACAAATGCTAAATAAGGGGAACAGTGGTGAACCTTCTCAGGAGTGTCCGGTCTACCAAAATTACCCCAGGAACGCAGCAATAACTCATCCATGAGGTCACAAAGGACCCCTCAACAACATTCAAAGAACTACAGGCCTCACTTTCCTCAGTTAAGGTTCATGACTTCACCATGAACAGGGCAAAAATGGCCTGCATGGCAGAGTTTCAAGACGAAAACCACTGCTGTGCAATAAGAACATAAAGGCTCATCTGAGTTTTGCCAGAAAACATGATGATCCCCAAGACATTTGAGAGAATACTCTGTGGACTGACAAGACAAAATTTAAACTTTTTGTAAGGTTTATGTCCCATTACATCTGGCGTAGAAGTAAAACAGTATTTCAGAAAAGGAACATCATACCAACAGTAAAATATGGTGGTGGTCTGGGGCTGTTTTGCTGCTTCTGGTCCTGGAAAGCTTGCTGTGGTAAATGGAACAATGAATTCTGCTGTCTACCAAAAAATCCAGAAGGAGAATGTCCATCCATCTGTTCATGACCTTAGGCTGAAGCGCACTTGGGTTATGCAGTAGGACAATGATCCAAAACACACCAGCAAGTCCACCTCTGAATGGTTTAAGAAAAGCAAAATTAAGACTTTAGAGTTCGAGAGTTAGAGAGCAGAGTTCGCATCTCGGCTTCAGAAAAATGGCCGCCGCAATCTCCATCTGCGCAGGCGTGGCAGCCCGCGGCCATTTTCCTGAAGCCCCGGGCAGCAGAGCGCTCCAACTGCGCACGCGCGGCCACAAGAAGATGGCCGCCCCCACCGATCACCAGGGATATAGCGCAGATCGCGCTCTTTTTCGTCACCTGCGCAGTCGCAAACCACTACGCCACCAACGGAAACCTAAGCAAGATCTGGAGGAAGAAACAGCTTTGTCACCACGCCCATCAGACCAGACCAGCATGATTGACAAGCGAAAACGGCGACTTTGGTAAGTAATTTCGGCAGCTTAGGTGGGGAATCAGGGTAGAAAAAAAACACTTTTGTAAAGCACAGCTCATGCCCTATGTAGCGGTATTTTTATCTCCGAGTGAAAATCCGGGGTGACAGGTTCCCTTTAAAATAGTGGTTCATGCTTGGAAACCCTCCATTGTGGCTCAATTACAACAATTCTGCAAATATGAGTGAGCCAAAATTCCTCCAGAGCATTGTAAACACTCATTGCCAGTTATCGTAAACACTTGATTGCAGTTGCTAAGGGTGGCACAACCAGTTATTAGGTTTAGGGGCAAAGACTTTTTCACACCAGGGACCTGTAGGTTTGGGTTTCTTTTTCCCTTAATAATAAAGACCTTCACTTAACCCCTTCACCCCGAAGCCTGTTTTCACCTTCCTGACCAGGCCAATTTTTTCAATTCTGACCACTTCCGCTTTTTGAGGTCATAACTCTGGAACGATTCAATAGATCCTACTGATTCTGAGTGTTTTTTTTAATGACAGTGCACTTCATGATAGTGGTAAAAACTTTTTGCTATGACATACTTTTATTTGTGAAAAAATCTGAAATTTTGTGAAAATGTTGAAAATTTTGCAATTTTAAAACTTTTCATTTTTATGCCCTTATATCGGAGAGTCATGTCACAAAATAGTTAATAAATAACATTTCCCACATGTCTGCCTTACATGAGCACAATTTTTGAAAACATTTTTTGTTAGGAAGTTATAAGGGTTAGAAGTTGACTAGTGATTTCTCATTTTAACAACAAAATTTACAAAACCATTTTTCTTTAGGGACCACATCAGATTTGAAGTCACTTTGAGCGGTCTATATGAATACCAAAAATACCATTCTAATAACTGCACCCCTCAAGGTGCTCAAAACCACATTCACAAAGTTTATTAACCCTTCAGGTGCTTCACATGAATTAATGGAATGTGGAAAGAAAAAATTAACATTTAACTTTTTTTCACAAAAAAAATTCATTTAGACCTATTTTATTTTTACTTTCTCAAGGGTAACAGGAGAAAATAGACAATATAATTTATTGTGCAATTTCTCCTGAGCATGCCAATACCCCATACAGTGGGGAAAAAAGTATTTGTTTCTACCAAACAGTTCTACTTTGGTTTCATCAGACCATATCACATTCTCCCAATACTCTTGATAATCCAAATGCTCTCTAGCAAACTTCAGACGGGCCCGGACATTTACTGGCTTAAGCAGGGGGACACGTCTGGCACTGCCAGATCTGAGTCCCTGGCGGTGTAGTGTGTTAGTGATGGTAGCCATTTTTACAGTGGTCTCTGCTCTACCGCTCTATGCAAGTCATTCACTGGGTCCCCCAGTGTGGTTCTGGGATTTTTGCTCATCGTTCTTGTGATCATTTTGACCCCACAGGGTGAGATCTTGCGTGGAGCTCCAGATCGAGGGAGATTATCAGTGGTCTTGTATGTCTTCCATTTTCTTATTATTGTTCCCACAGTTGATTGAGTTTGAGGGTTCTGTGCAGGATCTTAGTTGCTCCCAGCATTGTGCTTTTCTGGACAGAGAGCTCAGATGTTGCTCCTGAGATCTCTTTTAGCCATTTTCCCAACTTAGGGTCACTGCTCCAAGTGCTCCTATCGCCACTGTTGCGTTCACGTTCCACGTCTTCTCCAATTCTCCTTTGAGACCCTGGGATTTCTCCAGCTTTTCATATTCCTTCTTTCTGATATTGCTGTCACTTGGCACTGCCACATCTATTATCATTGCTGTCTTCTGATCCTTGTCTACTATCACAATGTCTGGTTGGTTAGCCAACACGTGCTTATCCGTCTGGATCTTGAAGTCCCACAGGATTTTTGCACTTTCATTCTGCACCACTTTTTCTGGGGTCTCCCACCTGGTCTTAGGGGGTCTTAGCCCATATTCTGTGCAGATGTTCCTGTATACAATTCCCGCTACTTGGTTGTGGCGTTCGGTGTACGCTGTTCCTGCTTGCATTTTGCATCCTGCCACTATGTGTCAAACTGTTTCTGAGGTTTCTTTGCATAGACTATGTGTACATGCATACATACATAATAAGAATAGATACTGAGAATTACACCATTTATACAGGACAGGAGAAGTATACACAGCTTCACAATATATACTACAATCTATTATATACACAGCTCCATATTACAATGGGGAAAAAAGTATTTAGTCAGCCACCAATTATGCAACCTAAAAAAATGAGAGGCCTGTAATTGACATCATACGTAGACCACAACAACAGTATGAGAGTCAACATGAGAAAACAAATCCAGAAAAACACCTTGTGTGGTTTGGCAAAATTTATTTTTCAAATTATGGTGGAAAATAAGTATTTGGTCACCTAAAAACATGCAAGATTCTGGCTCTCACAGACCTGTAACTTCTTCTTTAAGAGACTCCTCTGTCCTCCGCTCATTACCTGTAGTAATGGAACCTATTTAAACTTGTTATCAGTATAAAAGACACCTGTCCACAACCTCAAACAGTCACACTCTAAACTCCACTATGGTGAAGACCAAAGAGCTGTCGAAGGACACCAGACACAAAATTGTAGCCCTGCACCAGGCTGGGAAGATTGAATTGGCTGTAGCCAATGACAGGTCGACTTGGCCTTTTGTTTTGGATCATTGTCACGTTGGAACGACCAAGTACGTCCCATATGCAGCTTCCGGGCTGATGAGTGCAAATTTGCCACCAGTATTCGCTGATAGCGTGCTGCATTCATCTTTCCTTCAACTTTGACCAAGTTTCCTGTGTCTTTGTAGCTTACACATCCCCAAAACATCAGCGATCCACCTCCGTGCTTAACAGTAGGAATGATGTTCCTTTCTCTCCATCTCTAACGGTTTTGTTTGTGGCCAAAAAGTTACCTTGTTCCAGAAGTTTTGAGGTTTGTCTCTGTGCTGTTTTGCATATTGTAGGTGAGATACTTTGTGGCATTTGCACAGTAATGGCTTTCTTCTGTCAAGTCGCCATGCAGCCCATTTTTCTTCAAATGCCTCCTTTTTGTGCATCTTGAAACAGCCACACCGCTAGTTTTCAGAGAGTCCTGTATTTCAGCTGACGTAATTTGTGAGTTTTTCTTTGCATCCCAAACAATTTTCCTGTCAGTTGTGGATGACATTTTTGTTGGTCTACCTGACCATGGTTTTGTTTTTACAGAGCCCCTGATTTTCCATTTGTTAATCACAGTTTGAACGCTGCTGACTGGCATTATCAATTCCTTGGATATCTTTTTGTATCCCTTTCTTGTTTTATACAGTTCAACTACCTTTTCCCATAGATCCAATTCTTTTGCTTTCCCCATGACTCACAATCCAGAAACGTCAGTGGCTGGATTAAAGATGCAAGAGTCTGTCTGGATCCTAGAAACTCACTCAGCTTTTATGCACACACACTGATTACAAGCAAACAGATCACAGGTGAGTTGTTACCTTTAGTAGCCATTCAAACCCATTTGTATCAACTTCTGTGCATGTTATCAGGCCAAAATCACCAAGGTTATACACATGGGAAGAAGGAATCAATATCACTATTACACAGTGAACGGGAAACCACTGGGTAAATCTGACTTGGAGAAGGACTTGGGAATCCTAGTTATTGATAAACTTACCTGGAGCAGCCAGTGCCATTCAGCGGCTGCCAAGGCAAACAGGATCATGGGGTGTATTAAAAGAGGTCTGGATACACATGATCAGCATGATGAGAGCATTATACTGCCTCTGTACAAATCTCTGGTCAGACCGCAAATGGAGTACTGTGTACTGTTTTGGTCATCGGTGCTCAGGAAGCATATAATGGAACTAGAGCCGCACACAAATAAGTCTGTATCTGCTGCATATCTGCCAACAATGTCCACCACATTGTATTCTGTGACTGTCATAAGAGTCTCCAGTTCATTCATTTTGCTTGCTAGACATCTTGAATTTGCCAGCAGACATTTAATATTATTAGCACATTTGTTACTCCTACTCAGCTCCCAATTTTCCTTGCATATCCTAGCCCCCCTAAATCCTTATTTACCCCTACAGTCTCCCTCTCTCTGTGTACTCTATCCCCTTATTAGCACAACTACACCCTCTTCCCCCAGATCCCAGTTTAAAAGCTCCTCTATCCATCTTACCATTTTTTCCCCAAGCACAGCTGCACCCTCCCCATTTAGGTGCAGCCCGTCCTTACCGTAGAGCTTGTAGCCGACAGAGAAGTCGGCCCAGTTCTCCTTGAACCCAAACCCTTCCTTCCTGCACCAGTTTCTAAGCCACTTATTTATCCCCTTAAGTTCCCGCTGCCTATCCAGTGACACTCGTGGCACTGGCAGCATTTCTGAAAACACCTCCTTGGCTCCTTGGAGGTCCTGACCTTCACATTCTCTTATAGTTCCCTGTAATCAGTCTTCAGGACCTTCCACCTCCCTCTAACTTTGTCATTGGTACCGATATGTGCCATGACCTCTGGGTTTTCCCCATCCCCACCCAACAATCTGTCTATCTGATCCGCAATATGTTGAGCCCGAGCATCCGGCAGACAGCACACTGATCAGCATTCACGGTCTCGGGGGCAGATGACCCTGTCTGTCCACCTAATTATAAAGTCCCCTACCACTAACATCTGTCTGGCCTTTGCTGCACTCCTATTTCCCTCCATCCTACAGCAGTCGTTTTCCTAGTTTCTAGGAGCAACATCCTGCAGCGATTCAAGTCCTGGGCTTGCATTCCTAATATTATCCAAACAGGCATATTTACTAGGTTGTGCTAGATCAGGACTGGGCTCCCTGGCACTTTTCTCCCTACCCCTTCTTGTAACATTTACCCAGCTGCTTACTTAACTGTCCTGATCTTCCCCATGTCCACACTCCTCCATATCACTAGCACCAGCCAGTGCAAGCTCAGTGAGCTCTAAACTCCTCTCCAGGGTTGCAATGCTACTGAGTGTTGCAAGCCGCACATTTAGATCCATTACCTGGGCTTCCAAACATGTAACTTGCTTGCATCGAGTGCACATGTATTCACCCTCAAACTGCTGTTCAAGGCATGCAAACATCTCATGCCTGGTGGCATTGTCCATGGAGCACATATTCAATGGGGATAACCGTACAGATAAAAACAGAAAATAAAGAAAACAATTGAAGCTAGTAAGGAAAACGCCAAGCTATGCTCTTGTGTTAAACTATGAAATTGCTTTTAACTATGGACTTATCTGCAGCCACAGACTTAATGACAGCCCTCACTTCGCTCAGTGGCCCTAGCTTAGAGTCTGTGGAACTTGTAGTCCACTCAGCAGCACAGGTGTTTTCTCAGCAAATTGGAATACTTGATAACACCTGCTTGACAAAATGATATTAAAATCCGAAATGTTGGCGTAATGAAATGTATGTTCAGTAAATGCATTCAATACTTTGTCGGGGCTCTTTTTGCATCAATTACTGCAACAATGCAGCGTGGTATGGAGGCGATCAGCCTGTGCCACTGCTGAGGTGTTATGGAAGCAAAAGTTGCTTTGATAGCAGCCTTCAGTTCATCTGCATTGTTGGGTCTGGTGTCTCTCATCTTCCTCTTAAGATGGGGTTAAGGTCAGGCGAGCTTGCTGGCTAATCAAGCACAGTGATACTGTTGTTTGTAAACCAGGTATTGGTACTTTTGGCAGTGTGGACAGGTGCCAAGTCCTGCTGGAGAATGACATTTCCATCTCCAAAAAAATTGTCGGTAGAGGGAAGCATCAAGTGCTCTAAAATATCCTGGTAAACAGCTGCGCTGACTTTGATCTTGATAAAACTCAGTGGACCTACACCAGCAGATGAAATGGCTCCTCAAACCATCACTGATTGTGAAAACATCACACTAGACCTCCAGCAGCTTGGATTGTGGCCTCTCCACTCTTCCTCCAGACTCTGGGACCTTGATTTCCAAATGAAATGTAAAATTTACTTTCATCTGAAAACAACACCTTGGACCAGTGACAACAGTCCAGTTCTTCTCCTTGGCCCAGGTAAGACGCTTCTGGCATCTATTGGTCATGAGTGACCTGACACAAGGAATGCGACACTTGTAGCCGATGTCCTGGATACGTCTGTGTGTGGTGGCTCTTGAAGCAATGACTCCAGCAGCACTTTACTCCTTGTGAATCTTCCCCAAATTTTTCAATGGCCTTTTCTTAACAATCCTTTCAAGGCTGCGGTTATCCCGGTTGCTTGTGCACCTTTTTCTACCACACTTTTTCCTTCCTCTCAACTTTCCATTAATATGCTTAGATGCAGCACTCTGTGAACAGCCAGCTTCTTTAGCAATGACCTTTTGTGGTTTACCCTCCTTGTGGAGTGTGTCAATGACCGCCTTCTGGACATATGTCAACTCAGCAGTCTTCCCCATGATTGTGGAGCTACTGAAACAGGCTAAGGGACCTTTTTAAATGCTTAGGAAGCCTTTGCAGGTGTTTTTTGTTAATTATTCTAAATTACTGAGATAATGACTTTTGGGTTTTCATTGGCTGTAAGCCATAATCATCAACATTAACAGAAATAAACACTTGAGATAGATCACTCTGTTTTAATGACTCTATATAATATATTGTTTTTTTGTTCAGTTTTTTGTATTGAAAAACTGAAATAAATTAACTATTTCATGGTATTCTAATTTTGGGAATTTAAAAAAAAATATTTTTACACTTTTTAATAACTTTTTTTTGAAGGACCCCGCAGCCATCTTGCGGCTGGGGGTCACCATGGAGACCATCAGCACAACATGATCACATCGCGTTGTGCTGATGGGAGGAGACAGCGGCATTGGAGGGGTTAATCACTCACGATCGTTGGTAGCACTGATTGTGGGCGTTGCTGAAGAGTGTCAGCGCTCACATAGAGTTGACGCCTGCATCTGATCGCTGCAGCGTTCAGTGTGAGCCAGTGCAGTCGCGGCTCCATACATGTACTACGTTTTGTGAGACTGCACCTCCGGCAGCATGTCGGAATAAAGTTAAAAACTGCATTTTGAATTTATTTGTGTTATCTTTGTCTAATATTTCAATTTATTTAGTGATCTGAAGCATTTAAGTGTGACAAACATTCAAAAGAATAGGAAATCAGGTAGGGGGCAAACACTTTTTCACACAACTAAAAGGTAAAATTCCTCTTCATCTTTAACTTTTCAGCAAATGCCTGAAGGCTTTGATATAAAATTGACTGATATTTGTTACCATCTATCTTGACTAAAGCCTCAATCCCAGCCGCTGAAAAACAGCATCAAAATATCGCTGCCTCCACCATGCTTCATTGTGGGTACGGTGATCTTTTGGTGATGTGCAGTGTCGGCTTTGCGCCAAACATAACTTTTGAAATTTTGGCCAAAACGTTCAACCTTGATCTCATCAGACCCTAACATGTTTTCTCATATGGTTTTGGCAGACTTCATGTAGGTTTAGCAAAACAGTCGGACTTCGATGATTTTCTTTAAAAGAAAGTTTCTGTCTTGCCACCTTACCCCACAGGCCAGATATGTGAAGAATACTAGAAATTGCTGCCACATGCAGTATGGAGTCAGTACTTGGCAGAAATTCTTGCAGCCGTAGGCCTCTTGAGAGTTTCCTGCACCAATTTTCTTGTCTTTTCGTCAGTTTTTTCAGGGACGTCCAGTTCTATGCAATGTCACTGTTGTGCCAAATTTAACCATGGTATATCAAATGCCTTGGACATTTTTTTATACTGTTCTCCTTACTAAAAACTTATATTATCGGGATCCGCTGTTTGTTGTAAAATGCAATTTTATATGAAGTTGATCAGAATTAATGTATGGTGGCATGTAAAAGTTTGGGCACCCCTGGTTAAAATTCTCCGACAGGCCTAAAGTTAAAGATGACACATTTCCTTTGTATTTTAGGCAAAAAAACAACAAAACAAAAATTATATGTGTATATATATACTGTATATATATATATATATATATATATATATATATATATATATATATATATATATATTTATTTATTTATTTATATATATATATATATATATATATATATATATATATATATATATATATATATATATATATATATATATATATATATATATATATATATACACAGTTGTGCTCAAAAGAAGTTTACATACCCCGACATAATTTTTGTTTTCTTGGCCTTTTTTCAGAGTATATGAAGGACAACACCTAAACGTTTTCTCCACTCATGGTTAGTGGTTAGGTGAAGCCATTTATTGTCAAACTACTGTGTTTTCTTTTTTTAAATCATAATGACAACCCAAAACATCCAAATGACCCTGATCAAAAGTTCACATACCTCATTTCTTGATACCGTGTATTGCCCCCTCTAACATCAATGAAAGCTTGAAGTCTTTTGTGTCAGCTGTGGGTGAGGTTCTTTATTTTCTCAGATGGGTAAAGCTATCCACCCTTCTTGGCAAAAAGCCTCCAGTTCCTGTAAATTTCTAGGCTGTCTTGCATGAACTGTGTGCATGAGATCTCCTGAGGATGGCTCAATGATATTGAGGTCAGGAGACTGAGATGGCCACTCCAGAACCTTCACTTTGTTCTGCTGTAGCCAATGACAGGTCGACTTGGTCTTGTGTTTTGGATCGTTGTCATGTTGGAACCTATCACTAGGACCAAACGAGGCGATACTGACATAAGATATGGACTGGAATGTGCCGAAAAGTTCATCTTCTGTTGGAATTTTTATTTTTTTGCTCAGGCCCGGAGTGACGGCTGTGCTGCGTCTGATTAGGGGGGAAAGACCCGCCCCAGGGACGATTTCACGGTATGAGGGGGCACATTTTATAAGTATTTATTTCAGCGTGTGCAGGGAGCATAACTAAAAGAGCCACCTTGTCAGAATGCAGCATTAGTGCTGCACAAGGTGGCTCTTTTATTTGCAAACGCCTGAGGGGGGTGACAGGTTCCCTTTAACGACCAGAGGTATTTTTGGTTTGCATTTTCATCTTTTGCTTCTCTTCTTCCCAGAGCCATAACTTTTTTATTTTTTGGTTAAAATGGCCATGTGAGGGCTTATTTTTTTGCGGGACGAGATGTACTTTTTAGCAACACCATTGGTTTTACCATGTCGCGTACTAGAAAACGGGGGAAAAATCCAAGTGCTGTGAAATTGCAAAAAAAGTGCAATCTCACACTTGTTTTTTGTTTGGCTTTTTTACTAGGTTCACTAAATGCTAAAACTGACCTACCATTATCATTACTCAGGTCATTATGAGTTCACAGACACCAAACATGTCTAGGTTCTTTTTTATCTAAGTGGTTAAACAAAATGCCAAACTTTGTTAAAAATAAATAAATAAAAAAGTGTGCCATTTTCCGATACCCTTAGCGTCTCCATTTGTTGTGATCTCGGGTTGGGTGAGGGCTTGTTTTTTGTGCGCCGAGCTGACATTTTTAATGATACCATTTTGGTGCAGATACGATCTTTTGATCACCCGTTATTACATTTTAATGCAATGTCACAGTGACCAAAAGAACGTAATTCTGGCGTTGTGACTTTTTTTTTCTAGCTACGCCATTTAGCAATCAGCTTAATCCTTTTTTTAATGATAGATCGGGCGATTCGGAATGCGGCGATACCAAATATGTGTATGTTTGATTTTTTTTTTAAATTGTTTTATTTTGAATGGGGCGAAAGGGGGGTGATTTGAACATTTATATTTTGTTTATTTTTTTTAATACCGTATATACTCGAGTATAAGCCGACCCGAGTATAAGCCGACCCCCCCAATTTTGCCACAAAAAACTGGGAAAACTTATTGACTCGAGTATAAGCCTAGGGTGGAAAATGCAGCAGCTACCGGTGAATTTCAAAAATAAAAATAGATGCTCCATACCGTTCATTATGGCCCCATAGATGCTCCACATAAAGCTGTGCCATATATAATGCTCTGCACCGTTCATTATGGCCCCATAGCTGTGCCATATAGTGCTCTACACCGTTCATTATTGCCCCATAGCTGTGCCATATAGTGCTCTGCACCATTATTGCCCCATAGCTGTGCCATATAGTGCTCTGCACCATTATTGCCCCATAGCTGTGCCATATAGTGCTCTGCACCGTCCATTATTGCCCCATAGCTGTGCTGCTGCTGCAATAAAAATAATAAAACACATACTCACCTCTCTTGCTTGCAGCTCCTCAGCGTCCCGTCCCGGCATCTCTCCGCACTGACTGATCAGGCAGAGGGCGGCGCGCACACTATATGCGTCATCGCACCCTCTGACCTGCACAGTCAGTGCAGAGAGACGCCGGGAAGATGGCGCGGCGCCCGGCGTGTGGAACGAGGACAGGTGAATATGTCATACCTGCTCCCGGCGTCCCGCTCCTTCCCCCGGACAGCTGGTCTTCGGTGCCGCAGCCTCTTCCTCTGTCAGCGGTCACCGGCACCGCTGATTAGAGAAATGAATTATGCGGCTCCGCCCCTATGGGAGGTGGAGCAGCCTATTAATTTCTCTAATGAGCGGTCCCACGTGACCGCTGAACAGGGGAAGAGCTGCTGCACCCGGAGACCGTGGGACTGGCAGGGGGAGCGTCAGGATCGCCGGGACTAGGTAAGTATGCCTCAGCGCCCTCTCCCCCTCACCCGCCGACCGTGACTCGAGTATAAGCCGAGGGGGCACTTTCAGCCCAAAAATTTGGGCTGAAAATCTCGGCTTATACTCGAGTATATACGGTATATTTTTTAAAACATTTTTTTTTTACTTTTGGCACGCTTCAATAATCTCTATGGGAGACTAGAAGCTGCCATAACTAGTGATGGGTGAGCACTAAAATGCTCGGGTGCTCGTTGCTCGGGTCGGGCAAATTGGAATACTCGGGTACTCGACCCGAGCAACGAGCCCAATGTAAGTCTATGGGAAACCTGAGTATTTTTACCGTGATCCCTGTGGGGGTCTTTTTAAGGCCTAAAAATATTTTCAATACAAATGGATTAATTTTGAGAAAACTTATATGTGATCAGTATGCCTGAAAAGCAAGTATTTGGAGACCACAGATAGACCAGGCGTCTGACTGAGATAGCAGACTGTTTCAATATGTGGCCTGTATTTTTTTTTATTTTTTGAACCACAAAATACTGTATAGCCCAAGGGTAGCAGACAAAAAAGTGGTATGTATGCCTGAAAAGCAAGGATTTGGAAACCACAGATAGACCGGGCATCTGATGGAGATAACAGACTGATTCAATATGTAGCCTGTATTTTTTTTTTTTTTTTGAACCACAAAATACTGTATACACCAAGGGTAGCAGACCAAAATGTGGAATGTATGCCTGAAAAGCAAGGATTTCGACACCACAGATAGACCACGCGTCTGACTGAGATAACAGACTGTTTCAATATGTGGCCTGTATTTTTTAAAAATTTTGAACCACAAAATACTGTATAGACCAAAGGTAGCAGAGAAAAAAAACTGGAATGTATGCCTGAAAAGCAAGGATTTGGACACCACAGATAGACCAGGCATCGGACGGAAATAACAGACTTATCAAAATGTGGCCTTGAGTTTTTTTGGCCCACCAAAATTGTGTCAATAAGTAGTGATAAATATAAGAACTGTAGCTAAATATTTTTGGCCCAGCTACAGATTTTTTTGGTCAGCAAAATGGTGTCCAAAAATGTTGTAAGACACTCCAAAAAATACTATAGTACCGAAAAAAAAGGCCAGAATTTTCTGCGCACTCACAACTGATGCCTGGGACAAAAAATGTTTTTTTAAAATTGTTCCCTTTTGACGCTCTTGTATTGAAATGACCAGGCTCTGGACTGCAGTGTGACCAAGCAAATAAATGTAGAAAAAAGGGGGCTATGGATTGCTTTGTAATAAAATTAACAGGTATAAGGTGCAAAGAAAAAAAAAAACCTAGCCACGGATACCTGCAGCTACGCATATATAAAATACGCAGCAGCAGACAGTAATGGAGCCTTTTGATGTATGCAGTGAGATCTATATACTCACATTCAGTGCCTGCAGGCCTTGCACTGATGTGGATATGCGCACATAGACTCCCCTGCCTACCTAGCGCTGCAATCTATGTACCCCCGAATTAGCCCTAAAAACGACTGTTGGTTTATCAGGATTTGTGGATTGAACAATAGTAGACCCACACTAACTAATACAAGTAAGATTCTGACCCTATCTCAGCAGCACCTCTCCCTACACTAGCTGAGTCCGGAGCAGAATGCGGCGAGCAGGGCAGCGCCTGGTCTCTTATAGACCTGATGACGCTGCGGCCAGCCAATCACTGTAATATCACAACAAAGATGGCTGCGGTATTACAGTGCAAGGCAGACAATCCCTGCATGTTGATTGGCGCTCTAAAAAACGCCAAAATTAAAAGGAGAACCGAGCTACCGCCAAGTAATCCCTGAAATGCTCGGTGCTCGCCGAGTACACCAATCACAGTGATACTCGGGCGAGTACCGAGTAGTGGCGAGCACGTTCGCTCATCACTAGCCATAACTCGATTGGCTCAGCTACATATAGGTGATTATCAGATCGCCTATATGTAGCTGAATTACACACTTGCAATGAGCGCCGACCACTGGGCGGCGCTCACAGCAAGCCGGCAGTGACAACCATAGAGATCCAAGAGACCTCTGGTTGTCATGCCAACCCACCGGTGACCTGCGATGGTCACCGGTGGACGGATTTCCGGTGCGATTGCCGGAAGCACTTGTTAAATGTCGGTCATTTTGAGAGCAGCATTTCAAAAGAAACACAGCGACAAGAAAACGATAATAATTAAATAGGGGCGGGAGACGCTTCAGTGTAGAAATCTTCAGTCAGAAGGCTCCCGGTCCACAAAGCCGTGGATTAAATAGATGCCTGCTTCCCGCCTAAACTGGCAACAGCCAATCATTGTCCTGCTGCCAAAATCTGCCTGGGCATGTGACATACCAAAGAATCATCCAGAAGGATAGTACCAAAGTCTAAAATAACCTTTTAAAGGGGGTCGGGGGTGAAAAAGGAAAGTATAAATGGAATGTACCAAATACTAAAATTAATACCATTACATTTAATGAAGGCAAAATTATCCCAAGTGCCCCCTTTGATGATGCATTATGGGGGCTCATACTCTGTGTGACTGTAGACTTATGAATCCCCCTAGCACACGCACTGTGTTCTATAGATATTCGCCAGTTTCAGAGCCGGGACCGGCAGATATGTACTCTTTTATTTACATATTCTTTTTCAGGGCCCGTCTAGTGGGCGTGGCCTCACTTCATACACTTGTGTTGAGTAAGGCCGCGCCCCGACTAGAGACGCGGCTGCTCAGTGGGGCAAGTGTATGGTAGCAAGGCTGCGCCCACTGGCCAGGAGTATGTATAACTCATACATACCCTCCGATCCCGGCTCAGAAACCAGCGAATCCCCACAGTGCGTGCGCTGGGGGATTCATAAGTCTGCAGTTACACAAAGTGACTGCAGACCTATCGACTTGGACTAGAGAAGTCCGTTAATGTAGCTAGCCGAGGGCATAGGGACAAGTACTACTTTCAATTGTATGACCACTGCTCCGCTACTCTCGTCTTGGAGGCTGCAGGTTGAGTTAGGCCTGCGGCATACAGGACAGCTGCTTCACACACAGTGCATACAAATGGGTCAACACACTTTGCTACTACCAAACTGCAAAGAAAGGGGAGTCTGTGGTGATTTAGGGTTAAATCATTATAACTTTTTTGATGTAGACGGTGTATTTTTAGTTTTCCAGGAGGCACTCGGGGGCATTGTTACTATTTAGTGGACATTGGAGCCCATGTAGACAGTGTATCAGGGGGTCTCTCCCAGAATACAGCGGGTGAGGACAAAGAACACCATCAGTTTGTCAAGGAACTACTTTTTATTAAAAATGGAACCGGAGATACCCCAAAAATGCAAGAAAGATATAGTCATATTCCACACACACACACCTAGTCCGGGTCGGCTTGGACCCCGGCGCTGCACAACTGGTAGGCCCAGGATGTTCTGTGGTTCCGCCTGATGCGCTAACCAGGAGTTAACCAAGGGCAAAGGTGTAATTAGGTGGGTGCAAGAGGCGGCCCCTCCAGTGGTGCAGCGCAGAGATCCACAAATATAGCAATCCTCTAAGATCACAATTCTGTTAGGCTATATGAATACAAATTTCCTCCTAATGTGATGAGTATTTAGCTCTGGTTATACAGTTCTACTAGCAACCAATATTTCTAGCTCAGAATCTATGTTTAGCGTCAAACTCTCTCTAAGTCTGCATGCAAGCTCCCTTCGAGATCCCTTTAATGGGGCCTGATCTCAGGAGTTACATGGTGGTCAGTGATGAGATTGGCTGATTGTCGGTTCGGTCGTTTAGCTGGGAGGCTGAGGAGTGGATCTTGGACTTGTCACTTGGAGCGTGTTATTAGACTGATAGGTTAGCAGGAGGTCCTCCATGTTACAGCAGATGCCTTGGGGGGAATTCAACTCTGCATCCAACCATAGTCGTCCCCCCAAAGTAATTCTTTCTCTCTAACAGGAGTCACAGGAACAGGTAGACGTTTCTCCGGTGCTCTGGTCAGTTTCTGGAATACAACGAACTCTGAGCTCCATGGATGCCAATGGATAGTCCTACTCTAGTGAGCTCTCTGCGCCTCAAACTGAAAAACAACATGAGGTCGGCAATAGAGTGAGATTCAGGAGGCAACAGTGACCTATTGTGGCTGGAGTCTGATACTACTGCAATGTCTATTCATTACCATTCTCACACATGTGGGCATTATTACTTTTTGGGGGGCACTACTTGTTAATGGGGCCCTCAGGTATTATTGCTTGTCAAAGGAGTTCTCAAGTGGACATTGTTACCTTTTTTTAGGAAGTAGTATTAACTTTTAGCTGCTGCTCTGGAGGGCTATTATGTTTTTTAGGAGTTAGTACTTTTTAAGGAGGCACTCAGGGCATTATTACTGTTCCACTTAAGGGTAAAGCATAGAGGGCTCATCATTACTTGTTGAGGCGGGACTCCTGGCATTATTGCTTGCTAATGGAGAACGTTGGGAATTAGTAACTGTGTTGGATGCACTTAATTGGCACTATTACTTTCTTTCAAAATCAGTAGGTTATGATTATGTTTGAAAGAAATATAGCCGCCTTCCTCTGGCGTCTACTAAATGTTTGGGTAAAAGAGATGCATAGGACTTCTAAGACCTACCTAGTTGCCCATTTGGGGCCAAGATCTTCTGGTGGTGGCCCTGGGCGTAACACAGCTGTAGCTAGATAGCTGTACGCTGTAAGCAGGATAACACCGCAGTAGAGTTTCTCCTAGGTGGGCTACTTGTACTAGAACTAATAGGTAAATTTTTTGCAGCAAATCCAGGCAAAGGTGCAGAGAAATTGCAAGACAAATCAGCAATAAATAGAGCAGATTTTATTAGCTGATTTGACTATGGAAACAGATATATAAACCCCCCCACTATCCCTGCCTCCCCTGGCACTTCGGTTGCAGTGCTTCCTTGGTCACCCCTGGCGGTCTCTGTTATGGGGCTGCTACAGGCTGTGATTGGCTTCTGCTGTCACTGACTGGGTGGCAGGATAATGAGACCAGCATAGGACTAGACTAGTGCAAGCTTATTTTATGAATGTCTGTATCTGCTGATTTTGCTTTGGATCCATAGAAAATTCACAGCAAATTCTGCAAAAATTGGGTTTTGCAGAATTTGACTTTGCAAATCCACAACTGAAATTACTATACAGTGTATTTGTCAGTACATGCCAGGTCAATTTCTGCCACCTCCCTCCCCCCCCCAAAAAAAAAAATTAAGCAGTATATACTGTACATGTAATTTGTTTAAATCACATCCACATTGCATCTGCTATATTTCTATGTGAATTTTTCATCCTAAAGAAAAATTTACAACAATGGGGCATATTTGTCAAAATTGTCTAATTCTAATGCGCCACATAAACTCTATTCTTGGCTCCAGCAAAAAAAATAACACGCTGTATACTTTTTTGAACTCTGGAACCTATGGGTGACATTGAGAATTCTTGCAGATGCAGGGCTAATACACACTTTATGAGTAATCCAGTTTTACTAAGCATGTCACGGTTGAGTACCATATCTCCAAGGAAATCTTCACAGCAGTATTCCCTCCAAGGCAAATGTAAAAAGCAATCTAACCTCTAATTTGACTCAGCACTTACCCAAGCAGGCTAACACCACGGTATTGTCTCCTGGGCATGCTCAGCAGCGCTTTTCTATTATAGACAGGCTGACCCTGCACTTATTTCTCTGTTGTATTGGTTTATACAGCACTAATTTCTCCCATGCAAGCCGGACAGCAGTAGTGTCGTTCCTACGCAGGCCTGGTGAAAAAAGCACAGTTGGCCCTATCTTTAACCTTTTACATTAATGGCCTCTCTTTAGTATAGGTCATCTACGTCTGATCGGTGGTGGCAGGACTCGTGGCACCCCCGCCGATCAGCGTTTCCGGTTCTGGCGGAAGCCTGAAGTCCTCAGTTGTGGAGCTGCACGCTACTGCTCTGTCAAAAGTACAGTGGCCACGACCGGGTACTGTACATCTGACCCCTATTCAAATCAATAGATGGCGGATTTGTACTACCCGACCACGGCCACTATACCGTTGACAGAGGTGTGCTGTGCAGTTCCACAATGGAGCACTGCCATTGCTAATAACAGGTGATCTGCTTGGGGTGCCGGGTTAGACTCCTACCGATCAGATATTGATGTCCAATCCTAATAATGGGTAATGTAAAAGTCATGAACAACCCCTTTACCTTTTAGGCCAGGGACTCTCAACCCTTATATGCTTCTAAGCTGGTGAACGTTAGTCAGAAGAACCCTGCTGATGTTTGTTTTCCTATTGAAGATAACCCTTCTACATCTACCATAGTGTCAGCTATGAGTGACCACGAGCCTCCACACCAATGCTTGCCGGGTGGCATGTTCTTCCCTCGCTCTCACTCTCTCTCATAGTATACGACATGGACAGGTTTAAAGACAACTTTCCCTAATACTCGGTTGCAGGACCTCTGGCAACAGAGATGGACTTCAGACATTTTTCTATTCATCTTTGAGGTTCTTCGATAATATTCTTGAATATTTGGGGGGCTTCCTTTTTCCAAAGATAGATTTGCGCTTTTCAAAGATTTTACAATCAGGACTCATTGCTTCCTTTTCTTCCTTCCTAACCAATCTTGTGTACTTTGGGATGTCTGCTTCGGGTAAATATCCTGCTACGTGACTTGATTTTTTTTTTTATTGGATTGGTTCTGCAGTCTGCAGCATGTGGTATACTTTGATATTATAATTTCAGATGTTTCCAACTCAGCCTGGAATTCTTTGATGTTATACTTGGTTTCTTGGCCAAATTTTGGACTAATTTTCATAGGTTTGACTCTTCAATTTTCATCTCTCTACCAGCACCGTTGGGAAACCTACTGAATGAGAACTATGACTTGGAGCAATTCGGGTAAAATAATAGTCGAGCAGGCACCTTGTGGCTTAATTCCAAGTATGGCACTGATGATGGTGAACCCAACGGTGATGGGCCTCCAAAGATATAGTATTCTTCACCTATTCAGTGGATAATTGACAGGTTCTTCTGGCTGGAGTAACCCTCTAATGGTAATTTTAAATGAACAGATTGCTCCAGTGTTGCACCACCACTGGGAAGTTTGTTTTGAGGTTGAACAATGAAGTGAAGAAATATACAGTAAGTCTAGAACTCCTGAGATCAAACCTGCCTGACCAAAAGTGAGCAATACGGTAATCTTTCGCTAACTATTCATAAGCTAGAAATATGAGAAAAGCTATAGCGTCACTCTGCATCGTCGTCTTGTGCCCACATTTCTTTATTTCACTGCTATGCTTTTCCTTCTTTTTCAACATATTCGTAAAGAACTAATGTTATTATGAGAATGAATCCCAGTAGAAAGATAAAGATAGATTTCACATTTTTAATATCACTTACACTCCATCTGCTTAAACTAAGAAAGTGGTCATTAATGATTAATCCATTGTTCCGAAAGTGCCTGTTTGTTTAGAAATACAATAGCTGCTGTTGTCACTAAAGTCAATAATATAATATATGTCAATTTAATGTATTGTGCCAAAGTTACCATAATGATAGTAATGAGTGTAACTGTTATTTCAGGAGAACTTTAGCCCCTTCCACCTCCAACATCCATAGATGTTTATGAGCAGCAACTGTCATCTGTTTCAGTAACGTGAACACCTGTATTCACTGAAGATAGGTTATACCCATGAAGTGAGAGTGAAAGATCAATGCAGGAGGAGAAACATTCTGATTTCTTTGATAAGATATATTGCAAAGCAGCTTATATTCATGTGAACCACATTCTGTAATAATATCCCTCATCCTAGCCCCCTTCCTGGTATAATGTCCCCCATCCTGTGCCCCTTCCTGTTATAATGTCCTCAATCCCGGGCTTCTTCCTGGTATAATGTCCAACATCCTGGTATAATGTCTCCCATTATTTTCCCCTCCCAGTATAAAGTCCATCATCCTGGGCCCCTTCCTTGTTTAATGTCCCCTGTACTGGGCCCCTTACTATAAATATAAGCCGTGGCGTTGGCTTCAACAGGAGAATTAGCTTAACAGTGGTGGCAAACCTATGGCACAGATGCTAGAGGGGCATTCGGAACCCTCACTATGGGAATGCAGCCCCACTGCCTCTTGCGATGTCTGCACCAGCCCCACTGTCTCCTGTGATGTCCGTGCCAGCCCCGCTGTCTCCTGTGATGTCCTTGCCAATCCAACTACCTCTTGCGATGTCCACACCAGACCAACTGCAACATGCCCGCTGCCTTGGAGTCATCCTTGATTCCGAGCTTTCATTCACCCCCCACATCCGATCACTGGCTCGCTCTTCTTATCTGCATCTCAAAAACATTTCCAGAATTCGCCCTTTTCTTACTTTCGACTCTGCAAAAACTCTTACTGTCTCACTTATTCATTCTCGTCTGGACTATTGTAACTCTCTACTAATTGGCCTACCTTTTACCAGACTCTCCCCGCTCCAATCTGTCCTGAATGCTGCTGCCAGGATCATATTCCTCGCCAACCGTTACACCGATGCCTCTACCTTGTGCCAGTCATTACACTGGCTACCCATCCAATCCAGAATCCAGTACAAAACTACTACCCTCATCCACAAAGCACTCCATGGCTCAGCACCACCCTACATCTCCTCTCTGGTCTCAGTCTACCAACCTACCCGTGCCCTCCGCTCTGCTAATGACCTCAGGTTAGCATCCTCAATAATCAGAACCTCCCACTCCCGTCTCCAAGACTTTACACGTGCTGCGCCGATTCTTTGGAATGCACTACCTAGGTTAATACAATTAATCCCCAATCCCCACAGTTTTAAGCGTGCACTAAAAACTCATTTGTTCAGATTGGCCTACCGCCTCAACGCATTAACCTAATTATCCCTGTGTGGCCTATTAATAAAAAACAACAACATAATCACGTTCCTCCATCATGTTCTCATACACTTTATGCAGTTAATAGCCTCTGTGTCTGTACTGTTACATACTTAGGCAGTTAACTGGTTCATGCAGCTTTACATGAACACCCGAGCCTTACACTATGGCTGGTCCAAATAACTAAAGCAATTGTTACCATCCACCTCTTGTGTCTCCCCTTTTCCTCATAGATTGTAAGCTTGCGAGCAGCAGGGCCCTCATTCCTCCTGGTATCTGTTTTGAACTGTGATTTCTGTTATGCTGTAATGTCTGTTGTCTGTATAAGTCCCCTCTATAAGTTGTAAAGCGCTGCGGAATATGTTGGCGCTATATAAATAAAATTATTATTATTATTATTATTATTATTAACTGCCTCTTGCGATGTCCGCGCCAGCCCAACTTGCTCTTGCGATGTCCGCGCCAACCCAACTGCCTCTTGCAATGTCTGCACCAGCCCAATTGCCTCTTGTGATGTCTGCTCCAGCCCAACTGCCTCCTGCGATGTATGCACATCCCAACTGCCTCTTGATGTCCACAGCAAGCCAACTGTCTCTTGAGATGTCCGCACCAGCCCAACTGCCTCTTGCAATGTCTGCACCAGCCCAACTGCCTCTTGTGATGTCTGCTTCAGCCCAACTGCCTCCTGCGATGTTTGCACCAGCCCAACTGCCTCTTGCAATGTCCGCACTAGACCCGCTACTTTTTGTGATGTCTGCGCCAGCCCAACTGCTTCTTGCGATGTCCGCGCCAGCCCAATTGCCTCCTGCGATGTATGCACATCCCAACTGCCTCTTGATGTCCACAGCAAGCCAACTGTCTCTTGAGATGTCCGCACCAGCCCAACTGCTTCATGCGATGTTCGCGCCAGCCCAGCTGCCTCTTGCGATGTTCGCGCCATCCCAACTGCCTCTTGCGATGTCTGCACCAGCCCCGCTGTCCCCTGCGATGTCCGCGCCAGCCCCGCTGTCTCTTGACATTCCGTACATTATATTTTTTATGTTATATGTTGGGTGTACAACCTCAGTATAATGGATAGACTAAAGGATCAACCTGGCTACTAGGTTAATGGAGGAATGAACCAGTTTGTAGTAAGCTATGGATATCAAAGTGGACATGGATATCATTAGGAACAAGGCTCATTTTGACAGGTCATGCTACTGGACTTGATAATATCGCATAGAGCAGAAGACCCTGAGCTGGGGCATATATAGATTTGATTCAATAATTTATATAAACCACTGTTGAAATGTATCTTGGAAAAAGCATGAGAGCCCTAATGCATAGAAAAAACTTGTGTCCTACGGACCCACCCAACACACATTGAGAAAGCCTTAGTCCTGTTGACCCACTCATCTGGATAGAAAGACGCTGTGAATCCTGCTAACCCCTCCAAGATAGAGAGAACCTTTGAGTCCTATGATGCAGTCCACACACACAGACATGCTTACCCCCAGTGTCAGATTGGAGAACCTTGGGCCCACCAGAGAAAATCATTCTTGGGGCCCACTATGTAGCTTCATAGAAATAAATACGAGACCACCAATTGTGTGGTAAAACGCGCTAATATCAGAGTATACTATAAGGCAAAGAGCCGAAACGTGCGTTGGGGAGGACGCCATCCAGGAGCCAGGGATCTGCAGACACACTGTGACACACTGTGAGTGATTATCCACGTTGCTATTTATTTTTTCTCCTACATTTTGAGTATTCACTCCTTTGTACTTTAACACTCACTATATTGTTTTTACCCTGTGAATCATTAGTTGTTTTTTTATCGGTTGATTTTTGTACACATGATTGTTCCACAGAGTACACTTTTACTTTTATATTGATAGTTGTGTTCACCTTTTATTAGGGCACAGGGTACAGGGTAACAATCCCCTATATGATTACCTTTTTATGTATTTGTGCCTACACAATTGTAACTGTGATCCCTCTCTAGTCTATATGACTTCACAATTTTGTGCTCTATTCAGCTATATTCTTAGTATATTTCCTCCTGGGTACGCGTCCTTGTTTTTCTATGTATGTTCTTATACCATTTAAATTAAGGCATTGTGGCCTATAATTCGTATCTGCATTGGTTTTCCCCCTTTTTTAATGCTTTTAACTCAAATTTTACATTAATAAAGATTATATTATTTTGGACTTCTGGTCGGTTTTGTGGTGCTTTGTTTTGGTTTCTATTGATAATTTTCCGACTGTCCATCTTGTCTAGACTTGTCCGGCTTATCAGTAGTTATCATTACTTAAAAATTGAGTTTACATCTATTGACATGACTATTATTTCATTACTACTGTGAGCACTCCTTTGTTTTTATCTACTGATCATCTTAATTATGGAGCAATGGTTGGGGTAGCCCCCTCTTAGAATATGAAGTAGTCCCCTCATAGAATATAATGTAGCCCCCTCATAGAATATACAGTAGCCCTCTCATAGAATATAATGTAGCCCCCTCTTAGAATATATAGTAGCCCCCTCATAGAATATACAGTAGCCCTCTCATAGAATATAATGTAGCCTCCCTCATGGAATATAATGCAGACCCCCTCATAGAATATAATGTAGCCCCCTCTTAGAATATAAAGTAGCCCCCTCATAGAATATAATGTAGCCCCCTCATAGAATATACAGTAGCCCTCTCATAGAATATAATATAGTCTCCCTTATGGAATATAATGCAGACCCCCTCATAGAATATAATGAAGCCCCCCTCTTAGAATATAATGCAGCCCCCCTTATAGGGTATAATGCAGCCCCCCCACAGAATATAATGCAGCCCTCTCATAGGGTATAATGCAGCCCTCCTCATAGTATAATGCAGCCCCTCCACAGAATATAATGTAGCCCCCTCAGAGTATAATGCAGCCCCCGATAGAATATATTGTAGTCACCTCCCTTCATATAGTATAATGTTGCCCCCCAGAATATAATATAGCCCACTGAGAGAATAATGCAGCCCCCACACAGAATATAATGCAGCCCCCCGCAGAATATAATGTAGCCCATCATAAAGTATAATGCAGCCCCTCATATAGTATAACACAGCCCCCCTCGTATAGTATAATGCAGCCTCTCTCATAGGGTATAATGCAGCCCCCCTCATAGGGTATTATGCAGCCCCCCACCTTCATCATTGTTCTCCCCCTCCACCCCATCATTGTTCTCACCACCTTCATCATTGCCTTCTCACTCACCACCCCTATCATTGCCATTTCCACCACCTCCATTATTGCTTTCTCCCCCACTACCCCATCATTGCCCATTCCACAACTACCATCATTGTCCTTTCCACCACAGCCATCATTGCCTTCTCCCATACCACCCCATCATTGCCCTTTCCACCACCTCTATCACTGGTTTCTCCCCCACCACTCCCATTATTGCCCTCTCCATGATTGCCTCCCCCCACCACCATCATTGTCCTTTCCACCACAACCATCATTGCCTTCCCCCCAGCACCCTTTCATTGCCCATTCCACCACTCCATCATTGCCTCCTCCCTCACCACCCCATCGTCCTTTCCACCACCACCAACATTGCCTTCTCCCCCACCACCCCATCACTGCTCTCTCCATCACCCACATCATTGCCCCCTCCAATACACGCACACAGCACAACTGTCACACACACACAGCATCGCACCACTGACACACACACACAGCACCGCACCACTCTCACTCCCACACACACACATACACAGAGCTGCACCACTCTCACTCACACACACACACAGCACCGCACTACTCCTGCAGTCGCACATACACAGCAATGCACCGCTCACGCACGCACACCCACAGACACACAGCACCACTCACCTCTCCGCATGGTTCCCGCAGCCGCAGCACATCCCGGCAGCATGTTCGTTGCCGGCAGCTTTGTCGGTTGTAGCTAGAATGTATGGGCTCCTTCCAGGTCCTGACTTCAGCCCATACATTCTAGCTGTCTCCCGGAAATTACATCATGCCTGGAATCAGCCCATACATTCTAGCGTCTACCCTGCAGGCAGTGTTAGCCTCAGCCTGCTAACACTGCCCGCTATTAAAGTAAAATGAATATTTACTCCTCTCCATGCCCATAGGGGCGTGGGTAAGTGTGAATATTAATTTCTCCTTAGCAGCGCAGACAGGCTCCTGTCTCCAACTGCTGCTCCGTTGGCACCGGTGGGCCAGTCCGACCCTGCTCTCTCACACACAAAGAGCCTGTGAGTCCTGCTGATCTAGCCCAAACACATAGTGAGAACCTGTGAGTCCTGCTGATCCAGCCCACACACACAGCCTGTGAGTCCTGCTGATCCAGCCCTCACACATAGAGAGAACCTGTGAGTCCTGCTAACCACGCCTACACACAGAGCATGTGAGTCCTGCTGATGCCGACCACACACACAGAGAGCCTGCGAGTCCTGCTGACCATACTCATCTGGATAGAGACATCCCATGAGTCACCCAGTCCACACAAATAGAAAGAGCTTATGAATCCAGCTAACCACACCCATCTGCATAGAGAGCGCTTTGAGTCCCACTGATCCCGCCCACACACACACAGAGCATGGGAGTCATGATATCCCTGGGCAAATCTACACAGAGAGAGCCTTTAAGTCCTGCTGACCCTGCACACCCATTCCTTCTGTGTGAGTTTGTATACCTGTAGATCGGTCTAACTCCTGGCTGCATTTGATCAACTTTTTACATGAAAATACAGAAACTAATTAAAGTAAATTGTGAAATTTTTAGGACAGCGTTTGGGCCTAAATTTTAGCACAAATTGCAACATTTCATTGTTCTAGCAGCCTAAGCTTCATTTTTTTGTTTTACGCCATTTATCACATCATTTTTTAGTAGATGTGCTACAGCCTAAAAGTAACAAGAAAAGGAGGAGGCGTCTATAACCTTTTGGTCATACTAAATCCAAGACTCCGAGGCACTGGGGAAAATGGGGATAAAACATAACCTTTATTTCATCCTTAGAAATCACATGGTGAAGTACAATGGATGGAATAAAGGTTTGGTTTCATCTCCATTTTCCCTGGGGCCTCCAAATCTTGGATTTTCTATGGTCTGACCGAGTCAGCGCGGAGCCGCCGGTGGTGCATGATAAAGACTCTTGGACTTTTGGCCATACTAACAGCTTCTCTTTAATAAATATGGAGTGGCAGAATTGAGCCACCATATTACACCAATTTTTTCAAATTCCACCAGTGTTTTTTCCTATTTTTTTTTTATGTAATGTGACGTGTAATATGGCAGAGGAGCCTGTGCACACTGATGCAGTAATAACCTGCGTAGCGTGCAGCTCCCAGTAAATAGGCCACTGCAGATGGAGGGATAAGAGGCCAGCAGCAGTCACTGCCCCCTGTCATTGGCAGCTGCTTAGTGAGAGCTTCCTGGGCTGAGCTTAGAGAAGGTGCAGTGATGCCCTGCCGCCTCTAGGAGGAGCTGTGAGCGATCTCCAGGGCAGGCTCTGCCTTGCATCACTGCAGCTGATAAGAGGGGGCACATATAATATATTTATTTTTAAATAACTCTATTTTTTTCTGTACAGGGAACTTCCAGTAATTTTTATTTGTAACTTTTTCATTGCAAGATAAATCATGTCTTACCAGGGGAAGAAGAGCATTCCTCACATCACGGTAAGGAGCTGGTGGTGGTGGGGGGAGCGCAGATTTCAGCACCAGGCGCTGTCCCTTTGTTAGTGATGCTGCTGGCTGCATGCATGCATTGCTGATCAGTGCACAGGATGAATGGGGGGATAGTGATCAGGAAGGGGGGAGTCCTCTGCCTTTATTATGTGTTTTATATAGGTTACATTCTCTTCTTTCCCCAGCTGGGTCTGATTATAGGCACCCCCCACCCCAGATCCATAAATAATGTCTGTGCTCGGGGGGCTTGGGAGGATTTAGTAGCTTTGTGTTGTATTCTGGTGCAAATCTGTGATCACCGGGGTGGGAGCAGTGTCTGGGCTGTGCATGCAGAATTAGGGGGTATTGCCCTTTAAGAAGATATAGGTAGTAAGGGAATTATTATTCCTCTCCACGTTCTGCATGTGCCGGGCTGGATCTGAATATAGGGGGATTTGTACTATGCAGATGGCACAGATCTGACCCCGCGTATTCTGCGCTCAGTCTCGCAGACATAATAGCAGTGTTATAAAAATAGTCCCTGTGATTATAGAGACATAAGAGCCGGCGCCATGACAGACAACACCCCCACATGTACGCCTGGCACCAGCTCATGCAGAGCTATTGAGGTAGGGGATCAATGGTGGTGTGGACAATGGCTGCTCCGCCGTCCTGCTCTCCTGATGAATAGGCTGCCTGTCCCTTTAATACAAGTCACTGTGACTACCGGCGACATACAGGACACACCATCAGTCCTGGGCTATCACACAGCAGCGCAGACCTCAGGAAGGGGTCCAGACTGATGGCATCAGGGGCACCGGTGCGCGGGGTCCGATCACAAGTGGTAATGTCATTGCCATAAAGACTAAGAAATCACATTGTGGTGAGATCAGCTTCATGAATTACCTCACAAATGGAATCACATGGCACGCCCGAAGAATTGTGTGTAATTTAGCTCATTTATTTATTTTTAATTGGAGGGGAATCGGCGACAGCCAGTAATGTGTGTGAGAGATTGTAGGACAGGTTATACATCTATCTATCTATCTATCTATCTATCTATCTATCTATCTATCTATCTATTATCTATCTCTGTATCTCTGTATCTATCTATCTATCTATCCATCTATCCATCTATCTCTGTATCTATCTATCTATCTATCTATCTATCTATCTATCTATTATCTATCTATCTATCTATCTTCTATCTATCTATCTATCAATCATCTATCTATCTATCTATTATCTATCTATCTATCTATCTATCTATCTATTATCTATCTATCTATCAATCATCTATCATCTATCTATCTCTGTATCTATCTATTTTCTATCTATCTGTTCTCTATCTATCATCTATCTATCTGTCATCTATCTATTATCTATCTATCTCATCTATCTATCTATCTATCTCTCTATCTATATCTATTATCTATCTATATATCATCTATCTATTATCTATCTATCTATCCATTATCTATCTATCTTTCCATTATCTATCTATCCATTGTCTATCTATTATCTATCTATTGTCTATCTATCATCTAGGCTTGAGAAAGGTCCACATCCTGGACTGAAACATCGCACATGGGCCAATAAACCACATTTACTTTTTCTATTGGAGTGCTGCCTTCATTTTTCTGGATAATAGCATGAGGTTTGGTATATACCTGGAAGGATTTTTTGCACCCTTTGTTTTCTTTTGGTGCTGCTTTTTGTTTTCTTTTTCTTTATCATCTATCAATCTATTATCTATCTATTGTCTATCTATCTGTTATCTGTCTATCTATTATCTATATACAGTATATAATCGTCTAAGGTCCACTTCTGTCTGTTTGTCTGTCACGGAAATCCCGTGTCGCTGATTGATCGCGCCCAGCCGGCCACGACCAATCAGCGACAGGCACAGTCTGGCCGCGAATTGGCCCCTCCATACTCCCCTCCAGTCAGCGCCCACATAGCATTTTAGCAGTCCGTTAACACTGTCATTAATCCTGTTACCGGGCGCATCGCCAACGCATGCCATACTGGACATGCACTAGCGATGTGCCGTCATTCTGTGACAGACCCGGAAACGCTGCCTGCAGCATTTCCGGGTCCGTCGCCGCTTTTTGACAAGTGTGACCAACTTTTTACTATTGATGCTGCTTATGCAGCATCAATAGTAAAAACATATAATGTTAAAAATAATAAAAAATAAAAAAAATCATGATATTCTCACCTTCCGGCATCCCTGGCAGCTTTTCCCGCTCCTCGCAATGCTCCGGTCCCAGTAATGCTTTGCGGTATGACTCCAGATGACAGCGACAGGCGCAGTCACGGGCTGGCCGGTCACGACCAATCAGCGACATTGGCGCGGGATTTAAATCACGTTTCACTGACCAATCAGCGACATGCACAGTCCGGCCGCGAATTGGCGCGGGATTTAAACACTGCTTCATTGATTGGTCGCGCACTGTGTTTAAATCTCGCGCTAATGTCGCTGATTGGTCGTGGCCGGCCAGGCATGCAGTTGAAATCCTGCACCAAATTGGCAATTCTAGAATACCCGATGCGTTAGAATCGGGCCACCATATAGTCTATATATATCTATTATCTATCTATGTATCTATTATTTATCTTTCTATCTATCTATTATCTAGCTATTATCTATCTTTCTATCGTATACCTATCTATCTACTATCTATCTATTATCTATCTATTATCTATCTATTATCTATCTATTATCTATCTATCCATTATCTATCTATCTATTATCTATCTATTATCTATCTATCTATCTATCTATCTATCTATCTATCTATCTATCTATCTATCTATCTATCTATCTATCTATCTATCCATCTATCTATCTATCTATTATCTATCTACTATATTTCATCTATCTACTGTATATCTATCTGTCTCATATCTGTCTGTCTGTCTAATTTATAATTTATTTAATAAATCCATATCTACTGTACCTATAGGCTTTTATACCCTGTGGTTTAGCCTGGTGAGGTCCTGACCTGTAGGACCCCCTACAATGCTTAGGGTCTCCTTCCCAGCATACATTGCACATACCGCCCGGACACATAAGTTATGATTTTGCCCTTGTAGCTTATTCTGAAATACCATAAGAAGCTTATGAACACGAAGAAAATAATTCTATTTTTTGGAGGACATTAGCGATCAGCATTTCTTTTTATAGTGGAGCCTTAATGGGTTTTTTTTACAAGGCTTTAAAAGTATGTGTCCATTGTGACCTTCTGTGATAATTCTGACCCTAGGAATGGCATTTGCTCTGTTCTAGAGCCAGATAAATTTCTACCGTCCTCCGCCCTGGTGTCAGCCGGCCGTGTATCTCCGCTGTGTATTGATAGGGGCTTCCTGTCCTTGGGGTCAGTAAATGTGGACGGAGCAATCATTACACATTGATCCTTCTCATTGTAAATCTCTGACATAGGAAACATACCGTATGTGCTGGGTTTGGGATTTTTACATGGTTGCTGGAGTGCCGATGCCCAAGGCGTTGAGCCGTGGGGTGTGCACAGATTATAATAAATTATCACCTTCCTTATTCCAAGTCATCCACAATGAGGGCTGACAAGACATCAGCAGGAGGATCTGGTGTTACTTCTCCGACCATCCGGCTGTCAGATTGTGAGGCTGCATGCGCTGTCACGTGGCCAACATGGTCATCATGCCGCAGACACATTCCTGGCGCAGTCCATGCCCAAATGCCTCAAGTTTCAGTATCACTATCTTCTCTTTGTGACACGTTAGATTATTGCATACTGTATTTTTTTATTTAAAAGGGGTTGTCCAACATGTTCCAACAGGTTTTAAAAGTGGGCACAAAATAAGCATAACCCATTACCCACCTGTTGAATCTTATCATGGTCCCCGAACCGACACCATAAGTGTAAATTGGCCTATTACTGCATTTCAGCAAAGTCCCTGATGTCTCACTCAATGGTTTCTTTAATGTAATAAAAACTTTAAAAGTGCAGCTCATTTTATGCTAATTAGCTAGGACTAGTCCGGCGGGGTATCACTTGACATCCTTCCCTCCCATGCACGTCATTGCAGCACCTTGCATGCGCATGACATCTGTTCCTGAGCATATCTAATGATGCCGGGTGAATTCTGCACATGCCCAGAAAGCCGTAGTGACTTCCATTCATGCTGTGCACTGCATTCCAGCCCCGTGGGTGCGCAAAAAGTCCACTCTGAGTGTTCCTTCCTGATCCAGTCTAGTGATGCTGGGTTAGCTCTGTACTTGCTTTGGAAGGCTGTGCACCTTATTCCAGCACCGCCTCACTATGGCCTTATCGGCATGCGTAATGCACAGATGAAGCAGGGAGCGATCATCAACATTTTCTGCGCTTGCTCAGGATGGGACGTTCGGAGTGGCCGTCCTCTGCATGCTCAGGATGTGATATTCGGAGTGGTCGTCCTGCGCATGCTCAAGATGGGCTGCTCAGAGTGGTCATCCAGTGCATGCTCAAGATGGATTGCGTGGAGTGGCCGTCCTCTGCATACTCAGGATGGGCTGCTCGGAGTGGCCGTCCTCTGCATACTCAGGATGGGCTGCTCGGAGTGGCCGTCCTCTGCATACTCAGGATGGGCTGCTCGGAGTGGCCGTCCTCTGCATACTCAGGATGGGCTGCTCGGAGTGGCCGTCCTCTGCATACTCAGGATGGGCTGCTCGGAGTGGCCGTCCTCTGCATACTCAGGATGGGCTGCTCGGAGTGGCCGTCCTCTGCATACTCAGGATGGGCTGCTCGGAGTGGCCGTCCTCTGCATACTCAGGATGGGCTGCTCGGAGTGGCCGTCCTCTGCATGCTCAGGATGGGCAGTTCGTAGTAGTTGTCCTGTGCATGCTCAGGATGGGCTGCTCGGAGTGGCCGTCCTCTGCATACTCAGGATGGGCTGCTCGGAGTGGCCGTCCTCTGCATACTCAGGATGGGCTGCTCGGAGTGGCCGTCCTCTGCATACTCAGGATGGGCTGCTCGGAGTGGCCGTCCTCTGCATGCTCAGGATGGGCTGCTCGGAGTGGCCGTCCTCTGCATACTCAGGATGGGCTGCTCGGAGTGGCCGTCCTCTGCATACTCAGGATGGGCTGCTCGGAGTAGTCGTCCTGCTCATGTTCAAGATGGGCAGTTCGTAGTAGTTGTCCTGTGCATGCTCAGGATGGGCTGCTCGGAGTGGCCGTCCTCTGCATGCTCAGGATGGGCTGCTCGGAGTGGCCGTCCTCTGCATGCTCAGGATGGGCTGCTCGGAGTGGCCGTCCTCTGCATACTCAGGATGGGCTGCTCGGAGTGGCCGTCCTCTGCATGCTCAGGATGGGCTGCTCGGAGTGGTCGTCCTGCTCATGTTCAAGATGGGCAGTTCGTAGTAGTTGTCCTGTGCATGCTCAGGATGGGCTGTTCTGAGTGGTCATCGTGCGCAAGCTCAGGATGGACTGCTCGGAGTGGTCGTCCTGCGCATGCTCAGGATGGGCTGCTCGGAGTGGTCATCCTGTGCATGCTCAGGATGGGCTGTTCTGAGTGGTCGTCCTTCGCATGCTCAGGATGGGCTGCCCGGAGTGGTCGTCCTTTGCATGCTCAGGATGGGCTGCTCGGAGTGGTCGTCTTGGGCATGCTCAGGATGGAATGCTCATAGTGATCGTCCTGCGCATGCACGGTTATGAAATGTAGTGTACAGTAGCAATGGCTGTCAATCATGCCCAGAGTGACATGATTATCCGAAATGAGACCAAACTAGTTTGAGGGTAGCAGTGCCCGACCGGATTATTCCTGGCTAATTGTCATGAAATGAGTTACTCTTTTAAAATATTTTTTTTACAATAAAAAAAAACATTTTTTGTGGGACACCAAGGACTTTGTTCTAATGCAGTATGGGCAATTTAGCCCTCTGGTTGTGGTTTAGGAGCCTCGTGGGACCTGATAGATTCCATTTAATTCTCCCCGCCATTCTTATGCCACCTTCCTAGCAGTTCTGCCGGTCTATGTGAACTCTCCGGAAGTCATGTGTTCTAATTACTTCTGCCAATCACTGCCCTCATGGCTTATGGTCACATGACATGTAACCACTAAGGCAAGTGATTGACTGCAGAGGTCACATGTGCGTGAGTGGAACTTCCTCACTGCCAAACAGTTTACTAAATCCACTGGGTGAGAAAGTTATTGTAATGTATCCGCTGCTTTGTGCCTACACCTTCTTATAAAAAAAAATTTAGAGCCCCCCTTTAACAATTGTATGTTTTATCATATTGTTAGGGAGCTTTCACACATCACTTTTTTGCCATCAGTTACAATCTGTCGAATTTTGAAAAAAACGGATCCGTCGCAGATTGTGAAAAAGTGATGCGACGGATCAGTTTTTTCGCCGGATCCGACTAGCTGATCCAGCTAATTGTATCCTAAAAAAATCGGAGCATGCTCAGTTAAAAAAACGGATTCCGTCTCCGGATTCCGTCATTTGACGGATCCAACGCCATAGGCTTCCATTCCAGGATCCGCCGCTGTCCGTTTTTTTGACGGACACAAAAAACTTTACTATGTCCGTTTTCTCCGGCCGCCGGATAAACAATTTTCAATGGATCATGAATTCATGAAATCATGCAGATTTGCCATTTGGGTCTCTCTCTCTCTCTCGAACCAGGAAGTCAAAAAATCCATGCGCATTAAAGAAGACCTGATCCAGCTAAAAAACGGATCCGGCGCATCAGTTTTTCTGAATTTAGGTCGGATCCGTTTTTTAAACATTACCCGGATTTAGCCTGAGCATAAAAACCTGATGTGTGAAAGTAGCCTTATGATGCACGTGGGCTGTCATGTGGGCAATCCTTACTGTAACACTGTCTTCATGTCTACTTACACAAACGCGATATGCAATCAAATATAGAAAAGTCTAATTTCTAAAAGTGGCCTTCTGTGAGTGTTATATGTTACATGGTGGAGCTGAAAATCTGCCAGTGCAAATCTGTTATGGATTAAGGGGTGAAAGCAAAGCTCTGAACTGCTGTTCACCGAGCAAAGCAACGGCTCAAGCAACATGGCTGCCCCCATAGTCATCTATAGAGATTAGAATAAAAAAATCTACAGTCAGATAATATAAAGCAGATTAAAAGAAGGCTAACAATTCAGAATCTGACTTTAATTAGTGAAATTATGATGCACAGGCTGAAACTAGTGATGAGCAAACGTGCGCGGATAAGGCCTCTTTCACACTTCCGTCTTTCTGCTTACGTCGCAATCCGTTGATTTTTGAAAATGCAGGATCCTGCATTTTCCCATACACTTGAATTGTAGACGGATCGCGACGTATGGCCACACATAGCGTCCGTCGTGCACTGGATGCGTTGGATTTTGGCAGCCCGTCATCACAGAAAAACGTTCAAGGGAACGTTTTTCTGTACGTCGCTTCCAGTGTTTCAGACTGCGCATGCCCAGCAGGAAATATCGCTCTTACGATCTTTCCTGCTCGGCAACGCAGACGGAAGTGTGAAAGCAAACACTTCCCACTTCCTTCGGTACGTCGTGCCGACGCTTCGTGGCGGCCCCGTACCGACGGAAGTGTGAAAGAAGCCTAAGGTGTTATACAAAGATGCATGTGTTAATAGTGAGATCGGTGTGCTCGAATAATATGTTTGAGACCCCGCGGCTGGTTTACAGCTGCAAGACATGGAGGGATTTCCTGTTTGTTAGACAATCCCTGCATGTGTTCCGACTGTTGAACAGCCGTGAGGCATGTAGACATGGGGAGGCGAGCATAGTTTTCGAGCACTCCGAAGACACTCTATTAGCACATATTGTGCTCCGATAACACCTTATCCGACCACGTTCGTTCATCACAAACCCTTCAATTTACATGTGGAAGTTAAATGGAACCTATCACTAGATTCATGCTGCCCGAACCACAGGCAGCACAAATGAAAGCCTGGCAGCACAGTTGCAGACAGGTATGTCCTTCTCTGAAACGCTCCAGCGTGGATTGACAGGTCTCTCCCATATGTGTATGCTGTATAGCAAGAGACCTGGCAATCGGCTGGAGTGGTGCAGGGTCACACTGGACTACTCCGGTCTCTCCCTATAGTCTACTGCTTGGGACTTTTCAAAAATATACCTGGCTGCAATCTCCCAGCCAAGTACCGATTCATGCTGCTCGTGGTTCAGGCAGCACGGATGCAGTGACAGGTTCCCTTTAAGCTATGACTTAGATTCAATAATCGTTCCATCACTCACCTCATTTCCATTCATACATGTTAATAGTAATACGCTTATTTTGTTGCTGCTTGAATATGTAATTCATTGTGAATATAATAAATTCATAAACCCAATGTTGGAATATGAAGCTGATCTGCCATGTGGCTTCTAGTTAAAGCACATTGCATCTTCCTAAATCCCCCTTAGGCACAGTGTGTGCTCCAGCCTTTATAGATATACTGTAAATTCAGAGGATTTTCTATTGTATTTCCCCGCAGTAGGCTCAGATCTGTACAACAGTGTGATATACTTTTTTTTGTGGTGTCTCAATTTCGGCAATTACTCTTTTTCTTTCTATACAATAGGAAAATGGTTTCCTTCAGATAGAGGTAAAGGATACTCCATATTGTCTTTCCGGTGAATGAACTCCTTTGGGTATACTTGACCTATGCGTCACAAGCTATCCCTTATATACACATTAAAGATGGAGCTTAGACATGTTGTGTGAGTAGAGTTGGTGAGAATCGATACTCACTACTCGTTCCATCGCCCACCGCAATAATTTGTGGCCATAGGACGGGAGACTTGAGAACTGCCTACTAACTGACTGCATCCTCTGCTCTTTTTTTGATTAGCCGGCCTGGCATGATATCATTCACATGTGAAGTCATGCCAAGCCAGATAATCAAAAGGAGATTTGCGGAAGCCTTCAGGTTAGGAACAGTTCTCATGGCTCCCGTCCTATGGCCACAAATTACGGTCTTGACCAATGACCCAGGTTGTGCAAATCGATTCACACCTACTCAAGTATTGAGTCTTACCCACTTCCCTTTCATCTAGTCTGCAAAGTCCAAATTATTATATCGGCATGCCCTTATGACGGTTCTGTTCCCGTGCCGAAATGCGCATCACATATTTTCTTGGCATGATAAAATTATTTGGACTATACTCTGGACGTTCTTGATCAGCTGCGCCCACATCTCAGCGTTATCGTCCTGGGATCTGCTCTAATGACCTCCTAACATTCTCTCCACCGTACACTTACACAATAGTGTTCATTTTTACTGGACTCCTGTCTGACCATATTACCATTGTGTGGGAGTCCCTAAGTCAGTACATACAGACAGGTGGTTCTGTAGTCAAGCCAGGGTCATTCTTGGTCTGCTTATGTTACTCTGTCCTGTGAACAAATGTTTGCAGTTGACTTGAGAGACTATAGGTAATTTTCTTCCAACTTGTTCCTGGCTGTAGGTGGAATTGCGAACCCCAAGTTGTGATCTTGACCATAAAGATAAATCTTGGGCTGGCCAATATTGGTGGCCAAAAAGCCGATTACTTGTGTAACCCGGCCTAGTTGTTTTTAGGTGGCTTGAAGGGCTTGGTGGATCCTGACTAAGTAAATGTGGACTAATTCAAATGCAAGTCAACCAACAGAAGCCTCATTACCCTTACCAGCAATTGTGACCAAAGACTGTATTTGCCAGTTGAGATAAGTTGCATTTAGATAGGCCAACTGTGGCTGTTAAACGACCACCAATCAGTTACATGCAAACTGATCAGCTGTCGATAATGGGCTGTTTAGTCAGGTCGGCGCACAGAATGATGGTTAATGTGGTCATCCTTTGCTCATAGAACAATGTGTTTTCGCCAGGACATGTCCTGTTTACATATGGGTCGAGAACAATGTTTTTTTCAAAATGAATCTGTCAAGAATTTTGAGCTATGTCACCTATTAATATGGGCATACAGGTTATAGACTGCTGAAAAAAGTCCTACCTGTTTGCCTCATATCAGTTGCCCTGTTGTTGATAAATCCGCTTTTATCACTTTGTGTAACTGACCTTTTTTAGGCTATGAGGAGAATAGTGCCCGGAACATAACTCTGCGTCCATGCTTTATTATCAGGTGAATCGCCTCCCATAGCGTTACTGCGTGCTTATGACATCTGGTCGGGTGACGTCCACCCCTCTCTGAGCATTGGCTTCACGTTCCTACTGCACAGGTGTCGGCAAGTCACTAGTAGTAACACTCCCAGCGTTCTCCGGCATGCAGAAACACTGTGAGCTGATGTACCAGTAACTCGCCGACACCTGTGCAGTAGGAACGTGAAGCCAATGCTCATGCTCAGAGAAGGGCGGAATACTGAAGAGGAACATGGGCACTGGGACTACAGGGCTAAAACCCAACGTCACAAGCACACACAACGGGAATGAGTTCTTCCAGGAACAATAATTTATCAACCAGTGTAAATGTGCCCTTTCTGTAACCACCAAGCCTCTATGCCATCTACTGTAGCCACCAAGCCTCTATGCCATCTACTGTAGCCACCAAGCCTCTATGCCATCTACTGTAACCACCAAGCCTCTATGCCATGTACTGTAGCCACCAAACCTCTATGCCATCTACTGTAGCCACCAAGCCTCTATGCCATCTACTTTAGCCACCAAGCCTCTATGCCATCTACTTTAGCCACCAAGCCTCTATGCCATGTACTGTAGCCACCAAGCCTCTATGCCATCTACTGTAGCCACCAAGCCTCTATGCCATGTACTGTAGCCACCAAGCCTCTATGCCATCTACTTTAGCCACCAAGCCTCTATGCCATCTACTTTAGCCACCAAGCCTCTATGCCATGTACTGTAGCCACCAAGCCTCTATGCCATCTACTGTAGCCACCAAGCCTCTATGCCATCTACTGTAGCCACCAAGCCTCTATGCCATCTACTGTATCCACCAAGCCTCTATGCCATCTACTGTAGCCACCAAGCTTCTATGCCATGTACTGTAGCCACCAAACCTCTATGCCATCTACTGTAGCCACCAACTGAAGTGCCAGTGTTTGTCACCATTATGTTTTGTGCCCCATCCAGTTTAAGTGACTTTATGTCAAAACGGGGTCCATCTGTGTCATTGTCCCATGGATAATGTGGGCATATGGTTCAGAGGCCTAAAAATCATCCCACTTATAAGTTAGTTTTTGTAGAACTGATTGGTCCTGTTTCATTGAGATCATAATTGACATCAACACAACCTTTATTATTTTAAAAATATAAAGACCTAAGACAAACCTAAAAGAATATAGTAGAACTCTTCGTTATGGCCATTCAGAAGTTTAGTGACTGGGAAAAGATATTGTTGTAAATCAGCAAAATTATTAACTCACTTCTGTTGCCATGTTTGGAGTACAGCTCCTGTATAGACTTACGTATCCATGGTAACAGACTACAAATAAACCCTGTGTAGTCTGATAATGTAGTCATACTATCCCCGGATGTCCCTTACTAGCCAACCTAGGATCAGACTACAACTAGGATTTTTTTTTGAAACACAATGGTCTGCATAGGAACTCTACCCTCAACCCAATAGGACATTTTTTAATTAACACCTTTTGCAAAGTTGCTTAATTTTTCATTTTAAATGTATTTGGACATTAAAGAAAATTGTGTAGATACGATGTGATATGATGTAGGATTTCCACATGCGGACCAGTCAGACTGTGATACATTTAAAAGCATTTCCTTGGGGGATATTCGTTTTTCTTAAATACATGTTGTCACTCATTTTGCCAGTTAATTGATGGACTTTTTGCTAACTTTTTTTTCTTTTATTTAGAGAATGCTTTTAGAAACATTTATGGAACATTGTCCTAATTTTTCCAACTGGAATTGTAGACATGTAATTTTTCATCAATAACCCAAAATGACATTTCCTATGATGTAAAAGCAGATTACTTCTATGTGCCGTCTTGTTTTGTGCTGTTATTATTTTCCCTTTAAACGCATTGTAACCTATTAGTGATGAGCGAATATACTTGTTACTCGAGATTTCCCGAGCACGCTCAGGGGTCCTCCGAGTATTTTTAGTGCTTGGAGATTTAGTTTTTCTTGCCGCAGCTGAATGATTTACAGCTATTAGCCAGCTTGATTACATATGGGGATTCCCTAGCAACCAGGCAACCCCCACATGTACTTATGCTGGCTAACAGATGTAAATCATTCAGCTGCGGCAAGAAAAAATAAATCTCCGAGCACTAAAAAATACTCGGTCACTCGAGTGTGCTCAGGAAATCTCGAGTAACGAGTATATTCGCTCATCACTATTGCCTATTAACATGTTGCTTGCATTTTTTAATACAAGTTTGTGTGAACTGGATCAAATATTGCATTTTTGTGAAAATGTAGAGGATCAATTAGGACATAGAATCCAATAATATACACTATACTCATTAGCATAGGAAATGGGGACAAAATACATTATTTTTTTAAACCTCATTTTTGCAGAAAAATGTTACACAGGGCTCATTAGGAAGGGAGTTTACTCATAAATAAGTGAATGCTGCTGAATTGGAGGGCATGGGGAACCTGACAGGTTCCCTTTAAGTACCTCATCCTTGCCCCTTTTACTTAATAATGTGCCCAATCCTGGCCCCCTATGTCCCTTGACCCTTTTTGTGCCCCCTAAATACCTTGGCCCTATGATAGGGGGCACAGCCTTGGACAAGGGACCTAAGGAGCATGGCAAGGGGGTTTAGCCAGGAAACCCTAGCCAGTGCCAGTGGGGTCTAGCCAAGGGGCCTAGTCAGAGCCAAGGGTCCTATGTCCCTTGTCCCTGGCTGTGTCTCCTAGGTGCCTTTTCCTGGCCCCAGGATCATGCCACATCCACAGTGACATTAGAAAGAGAAAAAAAAGATCCTTCTTACCTGACTGCGCTCCATGCACCGCACGGCGTCCTCTTCTTAGATCCGGGGTGCTCATGTTACAATGTCTGCCGAGCTACCAGATGCCAGTGGCTGACGTGAGTTACCTGTTGCATGTGGGTCATGACAGTGACATCATGCCCCGGCAACGTCACTGTCATGTGCAGTCTGTGACAGGCACACTCATGTCAGCTGTCTGCCTCTGCTAGGTCAGCAGCCTTGTGACGGTGACATGGCAATACATTTCAACCCACATTCAGTTGACACAAATGGCCCCCCTCTGCTTCCTGATCGGGGGCCTGACAATTCTTCAGTGTCCCAGGGGGCCCGTCTATGAAGATACCCCTAGTCTCAAGTCTTTTTCAGCTTCTCACAGGTTTTCCTTCACTATTGCCCTGTATTTAGCTCCATCCATCTTCCCATCAACTCTGACCAACTACCCTGCCCCTGGTAAATAAAATCTTCCCCACAGCATGAAGCTGCTACCAACATGTTTGATGGTGGGGATGGTGTTACGAGGGTGATGTGCAGGGTTAGTTTTCTGCCACACATAGCTTTTTGCATATAGCCGAAAATATTCAACTTTGGTGTCATCTAACCCGAACACATTCTTCTATGTTCTAGCTGTGTCCCCTACATGGCTTCTTGCAAACTGCAACTGGGAATTCTTATAGCTTCCTTTTAAAAATGGCTTTCTTCTTGCCAGTCTTCCATAAAAAAAACAGATTTGTGAAGTATGCAACTGAGGGTTGGCTCACACTTGCGTATCACTAATCGGACCTATTCTCATCCAGGAGAGTGTGAAGATTCTTTTCTCACTTATCATCTGTGTGCCGTCTGTTTTTTTTTACTCCGCAATTAATTTTTTACAGAACAATTTACAATTTGATCTGCGCTGCCTCATTGAATAACATTGGTCCAAGTGCAATCTGATTTTTTTTTATCTCATTGCATTCGTCCTATTTGTACACAAGTGTGAGTGAAGCCTAATAGTTGTCCTGTGAACAGATTCTGTCACTTGAGCTATGGACCTCTTGGCTGCTTCTCTATTTAGTGCTCTCTTTGCTTGGGATGTCAGTTTAGATGGACAGTCATGTCTTTGTAGATTTGTCGTTGTGCCATACTCCTTCCATTTTTGGATGATGGATTGAACAGTGTTCCGTGAGATGTTCAAAGCTTGGCCTATTTTTGTATTACCTAACCCTGCTTTTCTCCTCCACAGCTTTATCCTTGACCTGTCTGGTGTGTTTCTTGGTTTTCATGATGCTGTTTGATCCCTAATTTTCTTAAACAAACATCTGAGACCTTCACAGAACAGCTGTAGTTATACTAAGCATAAATTACACATAGGAGGACTCAATTTCCCCTTGTATTCATCCTTAGACCTTTTACAGAGGTGGCGCTTTGCTCCAGGGTGGTCTCCAGGATAGTCCAATTACTATAGGATGCAGCAGGAAAGGGAGGACAATGGATAGAGCTGAAAGATGATCGGCCGTGATACCAGGGAGCAGATGAGAGATGGATTCAAATCTTAGACGACCCTTGACTTAGAATTACACTTTATGATCTGTTTTTTTCTTTCAGGAATATATAGAATGTCATATCAAGTATTTATCATTAAATATGTTTTTTTATATCACATGAGAATCTATTTAATATGAATCTTGTTCTTCTTTTATTCCAGAGTGACCGACTCCTCATCAAAGGAGGGAGAATCATTAATGATGACCAGTCCTTCTACGCCGATATTTACCTCGAAGATGGCCTTATTAAGTAAGTGTTACTGTAACGTCATGTCCACAGAATATTTCCACGGTTCACCTTTTGTAAGGTTAGGAAATGGCAGCAATTCTTCATAGGCTATTCACAAGTTTGAGAGATTCAGGCAATAGGGAAGAAAGTAAGAAAATTAAAGGGGATCTCCAGGACCAGGATAACATGGCTGCTGTCTCCCTAAATCGGTGCTACACGTGTCAGTCGGTTGTATCTGTCATCACAGCTGAGCCTCATTTAAGTTGTAATACCACTAACAACCAGGGATGGGTGTGGCACTGTTTTGGAAGAAAGAAACCATATTTTCAAGAATGAAAACATTGGGGAGGGCAGTAATTGCTATTCTTTATTTGGAAAGTCATTTGGCTTTTAAAGGTGAAAAATTTAGCTAAAATGATTGTATGAATCAATCTTTGCAATTCTCCACTGATCGTGTCTCATCACGGCTAATCACTGATCATAGCTGATTATAGATGTTTTCTGATCACTGCTGGTGATCACGGCTAATCACTGATGACGGCTGTTCTCTGATCACGGCTGTTCTCTGATCACGGCTGTTCTCTGATCATGGCTGTTCTCTGACCATGGCTGTTCTCTGATCACAGCTGTTCTATGCTCATGGCTGATTATAACTGTTCTCTGATCACTGCTGGTAATTACGGCTAATTACTGAACTGATCACGGCTGTTCTCTGATCGCGGCTGTTCTCTGATCGCGGCTGTTCTCTGATCGCGGCTGATTACAGCTGTTCTGACCACTGCTGGTGATCACGGCTAATTACTGAACTGATCACGGCTGGTGATCATGGCTGTTCTGTGATCGTGGCTGTTCTCTGATCACAGGTGATTACAGCTGTGATCGCTGCTGATCACTACTGATCTGATACCAGTTGTTCTTTGAAAAAAATATATAGTTGCGCTCTGAATTACCAAGAAATTAAAAAATTGGAATTACATTAGATAAACGCTACATTGTTTACATATGGAATATTGAAAAAATTGGAGATGCAATATTGCTATAGGAAAATTACGCTGAGTATTATGCGCTGAGTATCTTCTTTTTACTGTAATTTTCATATAGCAATATTGCATCTCCAATTTTTCCAACATTCCATATGTACTGTGATGTAGCGATGTCCTTGCTGTGCAGTGAATAGGCAGTGACCCATATAAAGTTCAAACAAAGTCTTGTTTATTTCACAGCATACTCACAAACCGGGAAAATAAGCAACAAGTCTTTCAGTATGCAGCCAGGAAAAAATAACGACAGTCCACAATCCGTTGCCGTGAACGTAATACACCACTGTGTACGCTGGGGTGTCAGGCTTTTCAGGCTCTGCCAGGCCCGTGTTGCGCCACACGGACAGAGCTCCTCATAAAGCTCCTGCTAGGTCTGACTCCCAGACCAACATTGACACACCCAACTCTCTTGCAGGGTTTTTTTTTCTTTCCTCCAGATTCTATGGTCATGGGCCACTATAAGATCTGGGCTGGAGGAAACGGACCGGCCCCACTGCCTTCCTGCAGTCCGTTTCAAAAATAAAAGCCCATACCGGGTTTTCCTGAATAATTTCTGGTTCAAATAACTTGATCCAGTTCACACTCACTTTTATTCTTCCCTGTGTCTCACAGGCAAACCTGCTGTGAGCACAGGGCACTCCAGCGGATCTAATATGCTTCTAAGCACATCCTGGGGGATACATAGCGACCCTCGCATATGACACCGGTCACTGCCTTACATACTCCCCCCTCAGTTCAGACTTGTGGGGTTGAACATTTGTCAGCATACATGGTGCCCGAGACAGGGCATCCGCATTTCCCTGTGATTTCCCAGCCCGATGTTCCACAGAGAAGCTGAAGTTTTGTAGGGACAAGAACCATCTGGTGACTCGGGCATTCCTCTCTTTTGCATTTCTCATCCAGACCAGGGGTGAATGGTCCGTTACCAACCGAAACTGACGGCCGAGCAAATAGTAGCGTAGGGACTCCAAGGCCCATTTAATCGCCAAGCACTCCTTCTCCACTACGCTATAATTTTTCTCTGCCGGGGTCAGTTTCCTGCTTAATTAGGTGACTGGATGCTCATCCCCATTCACCTCTTGCGACAGCACCGCTCCTAAGCCTACCTCTGAGGCATCGGTTTGCACAATAAAGGTTTTCTTGAAGTCGGGGCTGATGAGGACCGGCTGTCCACACAACGCTGACTTCAGAGACTGGAAAGCTTCCTCTGCTTGAGGATTCCACTTGACCATCACCGTTTTCTTCCCTTTTTAACAGGTCCGTTAGGGACGCCGATTTACCAGCAAAATTGGGTATAAATCGACGGTAATACCCAATGATGCCAAGGAATGCCCTCACTTGTTTGGAACTTAAGGGCTTGGGCCAGTTTTGAATGGCCTCAATTTTGTTCACTTGAGGTTTGATCACCCCTCGGCCGATCACGTATCCTAAGTACCGGGCTTCCGTGAGACCTATTGGGCTTTTCTTTGGGTTTGCTGTTAACCCTGCGGCTCTAAGAGATTCCAGCACTGCTTGTACCTGGGACAGATGGGTATCCCAGTCGGTACTAAAGATGACTATGTAATCCAAATAGGCCGACGCGTAATCTCTATGTGGTGCTAACACAATGTCCATCAGCCTCTGGAATGTGGCCGGAGCCCCATGTAACCCAAAAGGTAAGACAACGTATTGGAAGAGACCCTCTGGGGTTATAAAAGCAGTCTTTTCTTTCGCTGACTCTGTTAAGGGAACCTGCCAGTAACCTTTCGTGAGATCCAGCGTGGTGAAGTACTGTGCCTTCCCCAGTCTCTCAATTAGCTCGTCCACCCGTGGCATGGGATATAGGTCAAATTTTGACACTTCATTTAACTTCCTAAAGTCATTACAGAAGCGTAATGACCCATCAGGTTTTGGTATTAGTACAATGGGGCTAGCCCACTCACTTCAGGACTCCTCAATGACTCCCAACTGAAGCATTTGCTTTACCTCGGCCGCGATGGCTTGCCTTCGGGCTTCTGGCACTCGGTAGGGTTTCATTCGCACCTTTACCTGGGGCTCAGTGACAATGCCATGCTGAATCACTGAGGTTCGCCCCGGCAGCTCTGAGAATACATCCATATTCTGCTGTACCAAAGCTCGAGCCTCCCGCCGCTGCTGTTTTGTGAGGTCATCATTGATTTTTACCTCACACCCGGCTGTGTCCTTGGCGAGTGCCAGAGGGACCTCCGATTGTATGACCGTAGTTGCTTCTGTGACCAAACATTCTCGGTCCTTCCAGGCCTTTAGCAGGTTTACATGGTACAGCTGCTCGGGTTTTCTTTTCCCGGGTTGGTACACTTTGTAATTCACTTCCCCCACCTTCCCCCGTATCTCATAAGGCCCTTGCCACTTGGCCATGAGTTTACTCTCTGGGGTGGGCACTAGTACCAACACCCGGTCTCCTTCTTTAAAGGTCCTGACCGTGGCCCTTTTATTATATGTACGGCTCTGAGCGGCCTAGGCATCCAACAGATGCTCCTTTACTATGGGTTGCACGACCGCAATCTGATCCTTCATACTTGCCACATACTCGATTACACTTTTATGTGGAGTGGGCTCCTGTTCCCACGTCTCTTTGGCTACATCCAGCAGTCCCCTTGGGTGTCTGCCATACAATAGCTCAAATGGGGAGAACCCCGTGGACGCCTGCGGTACCTCGCGTATGGCGAACATTAAATATGGCAATAACATATCCCAATCTTTCCCATCCTTGGCGACCACCTTTTTGAGCATGGCCTTGAGGGTCTTATTAAACCTCTCGACCAACCCATCGGTTTGTGGATGGTACACTGACGTACGTAACTGTTTAATTTGGAGCAATTTACATAGCTCCTTAGTCACTTTAGACATAAAAGGGGTTCCCTGATCTGTAAGGATCTCCTTGGGAAGCCCCAGGCGACAAAACACGGCAAACAGTTCACGGGCTATGAGTTTAGCTGAAGTGTGCCGGAGCGGTATCGCCTCTGGATACCGGGTGGCGTAGTCTACGACTACTAATATGTGCTGGTGGCCCCGGGCAGATTTTACTATTGGTCCTACCAGATCCATCGCTATCCGCTCAAAAGGTACCTCTATGATGGGCAGAGGCACTAATGGGCTCCGGTAGTTCGTGGTGGGTGAGGTTAGTTGACACTCAGGACATGTGTCACAGTACTTTGTAACCTCAGCGTAGACACCAGGCCAAAAGAACCTCTGTAATATGCGCTCTAACGTCTTTTTGGCCCCCAAGTGCCCCCCCCAACATGTGAGTGTGAGCCATGTCGATCACCGCCCGACGATAGGGTTGGGGCACTACCAGTTGTTCCACCACCTCATCCCGGATTTTATCAACCCTGTACAGTAACTCCTGGTTGATCATCATCCGGGGAAACTCTTTTTCTGCACCAGGTTGTTGGGCCACCCCATTCACCTCGATTACTCTTTCCCTTGCCCGGGTCAGAGTGGGATCCTGGAGCTGGGCAGTCCCGAACTTACCAGGAGACACCTCCAGCTCAGGAATTGGTGGATTTTCCTCCACCTCTCCTGCCAATACCTCTAGGGGAAACCTATCGGGATTACACACTGTCCCTATGGTGGCGACCCCTACGGCAGGTATCCCTGACTCGGGATCTTCAGGTTCTGCACCTGGAACGCTTTTTACCCTGAGAGGGTTAACTCTGTTCTCCCAGAGGGACCAGAACAGGGGCAAGTCTCTACCGATCACAGTCCCATACGGAAGAGTCTTTACCATGCCCACCACATGTTTTATCTCTCCACATGGGGTGGAGAAAGTGACCTCCGCAGTCGGGTACTCTCGGAGGTCCCCATGTATGCACACTACCCCCACCTTCCGTCCATTAGGACTGTCCCCAGCAACCAGGGACCAGGGTCACCAAGCTCCCTGAGTCCAAGAGAGCATCCGTCCGGTACCCGTTCACGAGTACTCTACACAGCTGAGGTTCGGTGCCGGCAGGGTCTGTAGTGGCAATGCAGACTGGCTGGGCATACATAGACACCCGACGGGTATACCCGCAGTCCATGGGTTCTGTTGTTAGGGGGCAATTAGCAACCACATGTCCAGGTTCTTGGCATCGCCAACACGTAACGACTGTGGCACGGGGTAACCTTGAGGCCAGTTTAGGGGACACAGGTCTGTGGTCACTCTCTTTCCGAGACAACCCCTCAGCACGGACTCGGTCCGGTTTTGTCCCAGTGGAGGGTCGTGGATTTTTCTCAGACTCCTGAGCTGGTGTAGCCTTACGTGACAGCCGAAGCGGAGCAGTGTCCCGTATAAAGTCCTGGGTGGCCTTATACCGCTCTACAACCTGGTCTAGGGTGCCCAGGTCCCCTTGACCCACCCAACGCTGTATGGCTGCTGGCAGAGCCCTCACCAGTCGGTCGACCACCCTCTCCACTATCTGACCTGTGGTTAAAGTCTCAGGTTGGAGCCACCGTTTCACAAGTTGCAGTAAGTAAAAAATCTGAGACCGGGCAGGCTGGGCTTCCACAAAAGTGCAAGAAAACACCCGTTGAGCTCTCACATAAGTATTAACCCCCAGTCGGGCAAGGATCTCACCTTTTAGCTTGGCATAGTCCTGGGCATCCTCCCGACTGAGGTCAAAGTAGGCCTTTAGCGCATCACTCCTCAGGAACGGAGCCACAACTTCAGCCCACTGTGCTGCTGGCAGATTCTCCCGCTCTGCCGTGCGCTCATAGACGGTGAGGAAGGCTTCCACGTCATCTTCCGGACTCAATTTCCTCAGAGCGGAGCGGACCTTGTCTTGGGCATCGCGACGTTCCGGGGTCGGTGCTGGAGGTGCCTCACGCAGGGCTGTAATTTGCTGCAGCAACAGGTTGTTAGTTTGTTGCTGTTGTTGCTGTGTGAGGACCAGCTGCCTCAGAATCTCCTCCATTTTGTTTGTAGGCCTGAGTTGCAATGTAGCAGGCTTGATGACAGACATGCAAATGGTGTTGGGGTATGCCTTAATTCACACTGCTCCGCATTCTCCAACCAAATGTGATGTAGCGATGTCCTTGCTGTGCAGTGAATAGGCAGTGACCCATATAAAGTTCAAATAAAGTCTTGTTTATTTCACAGCATACTCACAAACCGGGAAAATAAGCAACAAGTCTTTCAGTATGCAGCCAGGAAAAAATAACGACAGTCCACAATCCGTTGCCGTGAACGTATTACACCACTGTGTACGCTGGGGTGTCAGGCTTTTTAGGCTTTGCCTGGCCCGTGTTGCACCACACGGACAGAGCTCCTCATAAGACTCCTGCTAGGTCTGACTCCCAGACCAACATTGACACACCCAGCTCTCTTGCAGGGTTTTTTTTTCTTTCCTCCAGATTCTATGGCCATGGGCCACTATAAGATCTGGGCTGGAGGAAACGGACCGGCCCCACTGCCTTCCTGCAGTCCGTTTCAAAAATAAAAGCCCATACCGGGTTTTCCTGAATAATTTCTGGGTCAAATAACTTGATCCAGTTCACACTCACTCTTATTCTTCCCTGTGTCTCACAGGCAAACCTGCTGTGAGCACAGGGCACTCCAGCGGATCTAATATGCTTCTAAGCACATCCTGGGGGATACATAGCGACCCTCGCATATGTCACTGGTCACTGCCTTACAGTACATAATGTAGCGTTTATGTATTTTTCAGTGGCAGTAATGCAATTCCAATTTTCAAAATTTCTTAGTATTTCTGAGTGCAGCCATATTTTTTTTTGCAATTATAGTCTTGGATGTCACCTGTACACACTTGGATGTGCTGGTCAGTTTTTCTGTTTCTACAAGTCGTTCTCTGATTATGGCTGATTACGGCTGATTACAACTATTTTCTGATCAAGTCTGTTCTCTGATCACTGCCGATCGCAACTGATCGCTGAACCTGGTTGATCTCTGATCACGGCCGATCATGGCTAATCACAGGTGATAACTATTCAATCACAGTTGATCACATCTGATCACTTCTAAAAAGTAGCAGAAAGTTCATCAGAGTCAGTTTCGGATATTATCTTTTTTTAATTATTGCTTCTGATTCCTGGAGGACTGAAAAGCTAAGTTGTCTTGTAGACTGGAGCAACCACTGCCCAAGTTCTCTTCATCCAAAAGAGGTTTCCTTATCTCTCCTTTGTTTTTGTTGAAAAGTTTTGTAACATTTTGATATATTTATGAATAAATTACCATAGTTTTCATTTTACGACCTCTGCTTGCGGTCAGTAAGACGCCTTGTATTTCTATCATCTAGACAAATTGGAGAGAACTTGATCGTTCCTGGTGGAGTGAAGACCATTGAAGCCAATGGACGGATGGTTATTCCTGGTGGCATCGACGTTAACACCTACCTACAGAAACCCTACTTGGGTATGACGACTCTCGATGATTTCTACCAAGGAACTAAGGCTGCAGTGGCAGGAGGGACCACCATGATCAGTAAGTAGATTAGGGCGGATTATTTTTTTGAATGGAAATCTCTTTTTAATGTAATTTATAATCTTAATGTGGAAAGTTACAGCTTAAAAATTGTGAGAAACCAAAGTGTCCAGTATGCATCTATGGTGAATAATAGTATTTGTGCATGATGCTCGCACCGTGCATTTTCTAATGGCACATGTTTGGTGTTTACTGAAATTTTTTTTTATAGTTTTTCTTATTATTAAGGGGAAAATGGAAAAGCCACCATTTCAGTCTTCAGGATTTCATTTTTACGGCATTTTCAAAGTGATGTAAGCCACGTGTTTACTTTATTATGGGCGTCTCTGAAATTACTGCAATACCAAATTTAAATTTTTTTGACACTTTTGCACAATATATATATATATATATATATTTATTTTATTATTATTTTTTTTTAACCAAAAATGAATCATTTGTTGCCATATTCTGGGAGTGAATTTTTATATTTTTTTGTTTCATCTCCAGTTGTCATCCTACTTGTATCTATGTTGCATCCATTTTTTTTCCACTGAAATATTTTCGTTCCCAAGCCAATAAGTAGATACCTGGAAGGTGTCGCGAAACACGGAAGCAAAGCCGAAACCTTCCGATTGACCTCTGCGTTTCACAGATCACCAAAGACTCCGGTGGCCCGCTGTGATCCGCGAACCTGGATCTGCTCTGCGTATTAGGCCTCGTTCACACATCCATCATTTCTTGTATCAGTAATATCCATGGCTTTCACGGATAGCACTCATACCTGTCTCTGGGGCCATTCACATGACCGTGATTTTTCGTAGGCCAAGCAGTGTGCGGAAAATTGCGGAGACATGTCCAACATTCGTGTCCGATAAAAATCGTCATTACAAATCTATGGGCCAGATACTCATGGATCATCAGAAAGGAGAAGGTGGAGAAACTTTTCTATTTTTGTCCACGTACAAGAAAAACTGATGACACACCGACCAAACTCTGATCAAAGTGTTATCAGAAAAATTGCACTGTCTTTCTCGTATGTGAAAAAAACAGACGTCTGAATGAGGCCTTGTTGATTCATGTTTTTCATAGATTTGTATATAGATCCATTATGCTTATGGTCTCTTCAGAGAGGAAGAGGATGAGAATGCTAGAGTTCTAATTTTCTTCCTCTTTGAAGACACAATTTGCCTATTTAATTTCCCAGGGATGCATGCATGGTCTATAAGTCTCCTCGCTCTGACATTCCCGGCTTGGCCAGTCACCACTGCTACATTGGAGCATAATGCAAGTCGGTGAGGTTGTATGGTCACCTGCCAGGAACCCCAAGTTGGAAAATGTCATACCTGGTTGAATGTTTGGCCACTTGCTTGTTGTGGCACTTTGCAGGTCACTTTGGTGTACTACCGCCTTTGACCTGTCGCAGATCACCGTGTAACCCCAACCTAATGGGTGTACTAAGATGGCAAATCTTTGGTTTATTCACCTAACAAGGGAATATTTGTAATGTCTTTGAAATGGATATTTGTTTGATAATCCAAAGTCCTGACATTTTGGAATAATATGGGATATTCTGTATTTACAAAAAGATTGCCTTATTAACTGAACTATTAGGTGTGTAAAGCTTTAGATCCCTTGGACAGGTAGTTGATTATCTGAATACTAGAAATATACACTGAAGGTTCTTACTAAACGACTGTCAGCAGAGACACATAGTATATTAGAATCTTTTAATATACAGTACAGACCAAAAGTTTGGACACACCTTCTCATTTAACCCTGCTGTTGTCTTCGGTCAAAAACGACCGATTTTGAACTTTAATATTTTTTAAAATATTCAAGATGCGGTTCTGAAACTTGTGGTTGATTGACTTTTCCTCATTTGAGGGGTTCTTATTATGCGTATTGTTAGATATATTTTTTTTATGTTTACTTTTTGCTCCACAATTTTTTATACACTTGTACTCTTCGGTCAAAAATGACCGATAGCCTTTTATAGTGATCTCCAGCCATTTTATGAGTAAAATAAAGGAGCTATAATCTCATTTTGGACTATATATTACATCTACTACTATTTATCAATTTATTTAGGTCCTTTTGGTCCATGCAGATTTACACATGCATTTATTGTTATTAGTTATAGTTTACAGTTGGATGAATCATTATTTTTGTATGTGCAAATGTGCAATATGCATAAATATTCCAATAAAGCCATGTTAAATGTTTTGACACAGAAAAAATAGAAAGTATGTTTTTCTTTCCATTTTTCATTTGTTTATAAACAACCAGGTTCACATACAATAGAATACTGCAAAAATTATTCAATTAAAACACTTAAATTAGCTAAAAATCAAGACTTTATTAGGTCCGGTCAAAAATGACCGGAAGATAACAAGTGTATAGTGGTAACCAGGAGAATAGCAGGGTTAAAGATTTTTCTGTATTTTCATGACTATGAAAATCGTACATTCACACTGAAGGCATCAAAACTATGAATTACCACATGTGGAATTATATACTTAACAAAAAAGTGTGAAACAACTGAAATTATGTCTTATATTCTAGGTTCTTCAAAGTAGCCACCTTTTGTTTTGATGACTGCTTTGCACACTCTTGGCATTCTCTTGATGAGCTTCAAGAGGTAGTCACCGGGAATGGTTTTCCAACAATCGTGAAGGAGTTCCCAGAGATGCTTAGCACTTGTTGGCCCTTTTGCCTTCACTCTGCGGTCCGGCTCACCCCAAACCATCTCGATTGGGTTCAGGTCTGGTGACTGTGGAGGCCAGGTCATCTGACGTAGCACCCCATTACTTTCCTTCTTGGTCAAATAGCCCTTACACAGCCTGGAGGTGAGTTTGGGGTCATTGTCCTGTTGAAAAATAAATGATGGTCCAACTAAACGCAAACCGGATGGAATAGCATGCCGCTGCAAGATGCTGTGGTAGCCATGCTGGTTCAGTATGCCTTCAATTTTGAATAAATCCCTAACAGTGTCACCAGCAAAGCACCCCCACACCATCACACCTCCTCCATGCTTCACGGTGGGAACCAGGCATGTAGAGTCCATCCGTTCACCTTTTCTGCATCGCACAAAGACACGGTGGTTGGAACCAAAGATCTCAAATTTGGACTCATCAGACCAAAGCACAGATTTCCACTGGTCTAATGTCCATTCCTTGTGTTCTTTAGCCCAAACAAGTCTCTTCTGCTTGTTGCCTGTCCTTAGCAGTGGTTTCCTAGCAGCTATTTTACCATGAAGGCCTGCTGCACAAAGTCTCCTCTTAACAGTTGTTGTAGAGATGTGTCTGCTGCTAGAACTCTGTGTGGCATTGACCTGGTCTCTAATCTGAGCTGCTGTTAACCTGCGATTTCTGAGGCTGGTGACTCGGATAAACTTATCCTCAGAAGCAGAGGTGACTCTTGGTCTTCCTTTCCTGGGGCAGTCCTCATGTGAGCCAGTTTCTTTGTAGCGTAGTTTTCCCAATTTTTCGGACTGACTGACCTTCCTTTCTTAAAGTAATGATGGCCACTCGTTTTTCTTTACTTAGCTGCTTTTTTCTTGCCATAATACAAATTCTAACAGTCTATTCAGTAGGACTATTAGCTGTGTATCCACCAGACTTCTGCACAACACAACTGATGGTCCCAACCCCATTTATAAGGCAAGAAATCCCACTTATTAAACCTGACAGGGCACACCTGTGAAGTGAAAACCATTCCCGGTGGCTACCTCTTGAAGCTCATCAAGAGAATGCCAAGAGTGTGCAAAGCAGTCATCAAAGCAAAAGTTGGCTACTTTGAAGAACCTAGAATATAAGACATAATTTCAATTGTTTCACACTTTTTTGTTAAGTATATAATTCCACATGTGTTAATTCATAGTTTTGATGACTTCAGTGTGAATGTACAATTTTCATTGTCATGAAAATACAGAAAAATCTTTAATTGAGAATGTGTGTCCAAACTTTTGGTCTGTACTGTACATATATTAAAGGGAATCTGTTTGTAAAATCTATTCTGTCAATATATTATCATACAGGTCATTGAAATGTAAATTCATCAACACCTTTATGTCATGTATCTGTTGCTGCATTCCTGAGTAATTTTTATTCATATGTTAATTAAGTGCTCTGGGAGTGATGGAGCACTTCTGAAACCTTTTCTTCCTGAGGTTGATTCCCTACCAAACCCCGGCCTTGATTGATCTCTCACTGTCAGGAGCCAGGCAGGGAAATCAGACAGTGAGCTATCATAGACGATATATTGTATCAATGTGTCACACTTGTGCCTCTTTCCTTTTAGTTGACCATGTGGTTCCAGACCCGGGATCAAATATTTTAGCTTCATTTGAAAAATGGCACGAGGTAGCGGATACCAAATCCTGCTGTGATTACTCCCTCCACGTGGACATCACCAGCTGGTATGATGGGATCCGAGAAGAGCTGGACATTCTGATGCAAGACAAAGGTATACAAGGACCTGTCACTACTTTCTGTTCACATCTACATAGTGGTTACATTCTACAATAGGTGCTACCTGTGCCCTATGATCCATTCACTTGCATACAACACTAATCTTCCTTTTAAACCAGATAGAATCCACGACAGAACCACCAATATAGATATAAACGCATGTCGTAAAGGAATCAGACGATTTGCTAATACGTATAGCGGTGTTCAGACTACAGTATCTCTTTGGCAGATATCAGGTGAAGGAATGATTGGGCATGTTGGATTTTCACATGCTCGATCCTTTTGTTCTGATTGTCAAATGCAGCCCTTGGTCGTTTTGAGGGGCGGCAGTAAGTATCCTTTAATGGGTTGTCCGGCCTTCGGCTACAAGTCTGCAGTCAATCTATGTGACTGCAGACTTGTGAAACTTCAAAACACACACACTACGCGATGTGAGGATTCGCTGGCGCAAAGGATAACCAGACACGTTACTTCAGGTAGTTGATTTGCAAATATGTGGTCACATGCCGAGTAGATGAGCACGGCCTCGCTCAATACAGGTGTATTGAATGTAGCTGGACAGTCTAGTTGAAATGTGGCTGAAAATATACAAATCCAGTGACATTATACATGGGAGCTCTGTATATAGTGTACAGGTAATACTGTGATCACTGGTGACATTATACACAGGAGCTCTGTATATAGTGTATAGTGTCAGTGTACAAGGTAACACACTGACTTACCAGTGATGTCACTATTTGAAGTCCTTTAGCTTCGCTTTTCTTCTTCATCTGGCACAGACTGCCATGACTTATTGCAACCAGGACTCATCTCTGCAGAAAATATCAATAGTTGATGAAAAAAGGCGACATAGTGCTGACCTACACAGTAACAGTTTGTGCTCCCCATGGAAAACAACATTCTAAAAAGAATGGTAAATTATATTACAGCAGCAATGTTCCCTATTTGGCCCTTACAGTAATTATGTCCGTCTACTTGCCACTATAAACTAATAATGTAAGTTCCTCATTTTGGCGTCCCTCAACCTGGCCCATTTAATTAATAATGTTCCCCATCTTGGGCCCCTATGTCCTTGGTGCTGGCCCTTATGTCCCTTGTGCTGACCCCTATGACCCTTGTGCTGGCCCCATGCCTCTGATCTTAGGTCCATGGTCCCATGTCCCTGGACCCACATCATGCCGCATCCACAGAATAAGAAAAAAAAGAAACTCTTCTTACTTGCTTGATCTCCCAGCGCCGCTCTCTCTCTTCAGATCCGGCACGGTCGTGTTAAAATGGTTGCTGACCTATTAGAGGCTGGCGGCAGACATCAGGCAGACGGCTTATGAAAATGACCTCAATGTGTGCAGTGATGTCAGCCGTCGGCTTCTCATAGGTTGGCGGCCATGTTAACTATTGCAGTGCAGACGCACAATCAATTGAAACCGTCCTGTTCGGGGGCCCACAAGAGAATCATCCAGTGTCCCGGGGCTGCAGTCCAACCCTTTGTGGCTCACAGATCCTCTGGGGTGTAGCTTTAGGCTGTCCTACATAATTAATCTGTGGTCCACGCCTCCTTACTAAAGACCATAAAAAGCAGCACTAAATAAAAAAGGCTCATATCTCTGCATATGTATGGCAGGTTAAAAAATCAAAAACTGAATACCTTGGGGGAACAGTGGGAATAAAATAACAGCAAGGACTGTTCTCTTTTGACTTGATGGCAAAACCTCTTTGGCACCAAAATGTCCATACTGCGTCTCTTCCAGCTCTGCTGCTCCCTGTTTACTGGACACGGTGACGGTGTACTCTTTTCCTCTCTTGTGTCTGCTGCCAAGGAGCTTTAAGGGTGTGTTCACACTGTAGCTTTTTATGTCTGACAAAAAATGTCCATTTTTTTAATCATTTTCTGAGCACATTTTCTTTTTATTAGTATTTTTATGCTTTTTTTTTTTTTACTGGCGTTTTCCAAAAGTATTTTTGAAATACCGCTCGCATTTTTTTGTGGTGGAAATACTACACAAACACGCAAAGGAAAACCTAATCCATGCGTCTTTTTCTGAGATTTTTTGTAGCCTTTCCATTGACTTGTAAAGCATTCAGTATCTTTACTTGTTACTTCTTTTAAACACTTAGTGTATGTTCTCATGATGAGTTTTTTTTTCTGCTCCGTATTTTCGAAAAAATGCAAGTACCTCTTTTACCTCGGCAACATCAAAAACTCATCATGGGAACCTAGCCTTAACGTCTTTGGAAAGTCTAAAGCATTTAAAAGAAGCTCAAAAGCCTGAACATGTGAACAGCGAGTCGTTTTTGCATAGAAATTAGATGCTTATTCTTTTGAGACATTTTTTTTTTGTCGTCGTTTTCCTTTATGGATGAAAAAAAATCTCTGGGGATAAAGACGCAGTGTAGTTTGGATACTACTGATATCTGCTGTACTTGATTTGCATGATATAAATCAGATTTAATAAATATTAACCTATATAATAATAATAATAAGAAGAAAAAAATTATCAATAAAGAAAAAAAAACGTAATGGTAACTTGGGTGATTTCAGGCCTGCTAGACTCTTCAGGGTTTCAGGCCTGTTAGACCCCTTAGGGTTTCAGGCCTGTTAGATCTCTGAGGGTTTAAGGCCTGTTAGATCTCTCAGGGCTTCAGGCCTGTTAGACCCCTCAGGGTTTCAGGCCTGTTAGACCTCTCAGGGTTTCAGGCCTTTTAGACCTCTCAGGGTTTCAGGTCTGTTAGACCCCTCAGGGTTTTAGGTCTGTTAGATCTCTCAGGGTTTCAGGCCTGTTAGACCTCTGAGGGTTTCAGGCCTGTTAGACCTCTGAGGGTTTCAGGCCTGTTAGACCTCTGAGGGTTTCAGGCCTGTTAGATCTCTCAGGGTTTCAGGCCTTTTAGACCTCTCAGGGTTTCAGGACTGTTAGACCTCTCAGGGTTTCAGCCCTGTTAGACCTCTGAGGGTTTCAGGCCTGTTAGACCTCTCATGGTTTCAGGCCTGTTAGACCTCTGAGGGTTTCAGGCCTGTTGACCTCTGAGGGTTTCAGGCCTGTTAGACCTCTCAGGGTTTCAGGCCTTTTAGACCTCTCAGGATTTCAGGCCTGTTAGACCTCTCAGGGTTTCAGGTCTGTTAGACCTCTCAGGGTTTCAGACCTGTTAGACCTCTGAGGGTTTTAGGCCTGTTAGACGCCTCAGTATTTCAGGCCTGTTAGACCGCTCACATGCATTGACTGGCACTGGAAAGCGAAGGCTGATTCCAGTACACGTGGGCCACCCCGCCACAGTACAACGCCGGTGTGAAATTTCCGCCTAGCTCTTGCATCAGACACTTCAATCAAAGCAATAGAATGCCAAGTTATGAGAAACTGACAATAATAATATTTTTAATTTCTATAGCGCCAACATATTCCGTCGCACTTTACATTTTAGACATATTGCTGACTGCAAGTCTACAGCACAGGACAATTTCGGCAGCACATTTTTCCGCAGCGTTAGAATGAGATTTAGTTACACTTGCCTTTATTTGTTTTTTTGGGAACTGACAAAAAATACATTTAAAAAAAGATCTGATGCATAACTGATACAATCGGAAGCAGAGAGACCCCGCCGATTACAGGGTCCGTCTGGGTTCTTCCGTTAAGTTCCCCTTATAGTACAGATGAAATAGTTGTGCATGATGCACAAAAATGGCCACAACGGAGCCCAAACGATAATCTCTCACCCCAGAGGTGAGAAAACAGAATTCCCAAATGTTCCACACTTCAATGCCGGGGACCTAATCTTACAATGGCAAATTCCTCTTGTAACCAGTTTGTCTTTACATAGTCATATTGGTTCCGCCATTTTTAGGAGACCTAACAGTGTTTCTTTATTTCCTCTTTACAGGTGTCAATTCATTCCAGGTGTACATGGCCTACAAAGACCTATACCAAATGTCAGATAGCCAGGTACCTGTGTGCTTCAGTTTTCTGACATTAGAACACAAATTCCGATTTTTCTACATAGAGCGCCGCTCTTCTCCATTGACTGCGTCTGGTATTGCCATTCAATTGGATAGACCTGAGTTGCAGTACCAGGCGCAGCCTGTGGATAACAGTGGAGCTGTTTCTGGAAAAACATTCCAACCTTTGTTTCCTAATCCCACAAAACCATTTTTTATGTTGTCTCTTTTGTGTTTTAATTAGTCAAAACCCTGAATTTATATATATATATTTTTCCTTATTTTCAGCTGTATGAAATCTTTACCTTCCTTAAGGGACACGGTGCTGTAATTATGGTGCATGCCGAAAATGGAGATTTAATAGCTCAGGTGAGTAAGAGTTTTTAGTAAACTGGTAAATATTATTTTAGTTTTCACGCAGAAAACCATCCATTTACATAGATCAGATTCGCATTGATAGATATCTGGTTCTATCATATACCGTACTATGTTTACTGGACCATCGCACTAAAATTAAATTTTTCCTTGCTATTTTAGGATGTTTTACTGTAGTTATTACTTTCCATTAAAGTCAATTAGGTATTTGAGTATCTGACTTCAGTTTTACTGCAGGTCGTAAATCAAGAAGCTTTCTTAATAACCTGGCGTGTAGCTTGCTGACATCTAGTGGCAAAAAAGTAAATTGCAACACTTTTTTTTTTTCATAGTTCATTTTTACATGACAAAAAATACTTAAAATGTATGTTTTTCACACACAGAAATTACTTTAAGTACTTCTGGACCAGCCATAGACTATAAATGTTCGGGCAATCTGCTTTCTGCTCTGCAATGATGCATAGTATAGCAGCTGTTTGGCATTGTGCAGCTGCAGGAGCGAGGAGCTGGCTGTCAAGCACAGCTGGACATCCCATAGAGAAGGCAGAGATGGTTTATTATCGCCTCGGCCTTTTCTATCTCTGTAAGCACAACATTGAACAAGCATTCGGTATACAGTATAGGAAGCGCTGACGGCGCTTCGTCCTCTGGGCCCAGCAGTCATGCGGTCACTGTGTGTATGGAGTGAGCAAGAGCTGCTGTGACCTTGGAGACCCAGACAGCTCTGCTGTGTCCTTGGAGAGCCAGTCCGCTCTGCTGTGGCCTTGGAGACCCAGTCAGCTCTGCTGTGTCCTTGGAGACCCAGCCAGCTCTGCTGTGTCCTTGGAGGCCCAGTCAGCTCTGCTGTGTCCTTGGAGACCCAGGCAGCTCTGCTGTGTCCTTGGAGACCCAGACAGCTCTGCTGTGTCCTTGGAGACCCAATCAGCTGTGCTGTGTCATTGGATACCCAGACAGCTCTGCTGTGTCCTTGGAGACCCAGTCTGCTCTGCTGTGTCCTTGGAGACCCAGTCTGCTCTGCTGTGTCCTTGGAGACCCAGTCAGCTCTGCTGTGTCCTTGGAGACCCAGTCAGCTCTGCTGTGTCCTTGGAAACCCAGTCAGCTCTGCTGTGTCCTTGGAGGCCCAGTCAGCTCTGCTGTGTCCTTGGAGACCCAGTCAGCTCTGCTGTGTCCTTGGAAACCCAGTCTGCTCTGCTGTGTCCTTGGAGACCCAGACAGCTCTGCTGTGTCCTTTGAGGCCCAGTCAGCTCTGCTGTGTCCTTGGAAACCCAGTCAGCTCTGCTGTGTCCTTGGAGACCCAGTCAGCTCTGCTGTGTCCTTGGAGGCCCAGTCAGCTCTGCTGTGTCCTTGGAGTCCCAAGCAGCTCTGCTGTGTCCTTGGAGGCCCAGTCACCTCTGCTGTGTCCTTGGAGGCACAGTCACCTCTGCTGTGTCCTTGGAGACCCAGTCACCTCTGCTGTGTCCTTGGAGACCCAGTCAGCTATGCTGTGTCCTTGGAGACCCAGTCAGCTCTGCTGTGTCCTTGGAGGCCCAGTCAGCTCTGCTGTGTCCTTGGAGGCCCAGTCAGCTCTGCTGTGTCCTTGGAGGCCCAGTCAGCTCTGCTGTGTCCTTGGAGGCCCAGTCAGCTCTGCTGTGTCCTTGGAGACCCAGTCAGCTCTGCTGTGTCCTTGGAGACCCAGTCAGCTCTGCTGTGTCCTTGGAGGCCCAGTCAGCTCTGCTGTGTCCTTGGAGGCCCAGTCAGCTCTGCTGTGTCCTTGGAGACCCAGTCAGCTCTGCTGTGTCCTTGGAGACCCAGTCAGCTCTGCTGTGTCCTTGGAGGCCCAGTCAGCTCTGCTGTGTCCTTGGAGACCCAGTCAGCTCTGCTGTGTCCTTGGAGGCCCAGTCACCTCTGCTGTGTCCTTGGAGGCACAGTCACCTCTGCTGTGTCCTTGGAGACCCAGTCACCTCTGCTGTGGCCTTGGAGACCCAGTCAGCTATGCTGTGTCCTTGGAGGCCCAGTCAGCTATGCTGTGTCCTTGGAGACCCAGTCAGCTCTGCTGTGTCCTTGGAGGCCCAGTCAGCTCTGCTGTGTCCTTTGAGGCCCAGTCAGCCATGCTGTGTCCTTGGAGACCCAGTCAGCTCTGCTGTGTCCTTGGAGACCCAGTCAGCTATGCTGTGTCCTTGGAAACCCAGTCTGCTCTGCTGTGTCCTTGGAGACCCAGACAGCTCTGCTGTGTCCTTGGAGGCCCAGTCAGCTCTGGTGTGTCCTTGGAGACCCAGTCAGCTCTGCTGTGTCCTTGGAGGCCCAGTCAGCTATGCTGTGTCCTTGGAGACCCAGTCAGCTCTGCTGTGTCCTTGGAGGCCCAGTCAGCTCTGCTGTGTCCTTGGAGGCCCAGTCAGCTCTGCTGTGCAGGCAGGAGGCAGAGTTTCCCATGTAACCTGGGGCTAATATACCATCAGGTTGAAGAAAAAATGAAACACAAATGAATAAATAAATTAAATAAAAATCAGGAAATAAAAAGCAGAGGCCAATCCAAGTAGCACCACCCCAGTAATCCTCCCCCCATGAATCTGATATAAAAATAATGGTTCCCGAAAGGGGAACACAACATTTAAAACATACTTCTTTAGTCTTTCCTCGCTGATGGCTGCAGCCTCATTTCCCTGAAGAAGCCAGTAATGGCGAAACATGTCGGGGAGGCAGCTGATTTACCTTTTAGATCAGCTAGTCCATGTTGGTGACATATGCCATAGATAGGTCCGCGGCCCCCAAGGCTAAAACATTGACATTAACAATTCAATGTCCGGTTACTGTTGATAGGCTCCATATGGGGAAGTATTGGATAATACTTACACCTATATAATAGCCATCAGACAGTTGTATTTGATACAGCAATTTCATTGTGAGAGGAGGAATTATATTCACCCCTAATGGCTATTACAGTAAGTTGGGACATCACTATCTAATATGGACTCTGTATTTTTCACCAAGCACAATCTCATTATTATTGTTATAGTTTAATAAACGTTATTTTTTAATCTTAGAATCTTTAGTTAGGGTCTCTTTCCATTCAACAACTTGTAAATTATAGTGTTAAACCCTGCACTATTGGTATTTTGAACAATTTTGGAGAGCTGCAGTACCAAACACAACCATTGGTCAGGGGTGGCACTCTTTCTGGAAGAAAGACATTTTTTCTTATTATATCCAACCCTTTAAACATAATTTAGCACATTTACTAATACGGCACTAAGTGTTACACCTGGCTGTACTGTGAGCGCTGCGTCCGCCATATTCCTCTATAGAGGTAGTGGTATATTGCAGTAAAAGCGATGGATTATACTGGTAGAAGATCTTATTCCAGACTCCATTGTTTGTAAAACTCAATATTGATAAATAAAAGATCTCCATTAATCACATGAATAAGGAACCTTTGGCCCCTGTTCACACACATTTGCATTCCTCAAAGTGATGTGCGATATTAAGGCAGATCATTAAATGGACAATTCAGGCAATCTTGTATTCTTCCAACATAATTTTTCATTTATTTTTTCTCCATTTTTATTAAACAGGAACAAAAGCGGATATTAGAAATGGGCATAACTGGACCGGAAGGACATGCTCTGAGCCGACCTGAGGAGGTACGTGCATTGTGTTTATTTCTGCTATTCAGTCATTTAACACCAGCTAAACTTTTTACATAAAAAAAAACAAACTAAATTTTCACTCTTGTTTTGGATTCATACTGTAGCTCTTAATTCCTTGACTAGGTAAAAATCTAAAAAAAAAAATAATAACATTCTAGCTACTGACAGTCACCACTAGAGGGTGCCTAAGAGGTTACCATATACTGTCTTATTATTGAGTTCAATGTATATTCTGTCTGCAGTAAGCGCCTAAGCTCCCTCTAGTGGCGACTGAAGGTAGACAGCATGTTACATGACAATGGCCTGAAAAGACCTCATAGACCAGCTTTTTTTTTTTCGTTAGTTTTCGCCTCTTTGACTTTCAACATGCATAACTCTTTATTTTCTTTCATGGTTGTTTAAAACACACACACACACACACACACACACACACACACACACACACACACTGCTTAGCATAAATGAGTGCATCCCCTTTGCAAAGTAAGTTTTCAATCAATATCTCACTGACCACAAGAAACAATTTTCGAGGTTCATAAAAGATTTTTTAACCTATAACTTGGTTAACTCGGCAAATCTCATCAGACATTACATGGGTGGACTCCACCACTGCTGCTGCCCTGTAGACTTTAGCAAAAGCCTGTATCCTGGCGAAACGCGCGTCGGGGTCAAATGCCCCAATCTTATTCTTGAGAGCAAAGAAAGATTAGGATTCGACTACAAGTCAATGAATGCCGCCATAGTGGCTTCTCCACAAGAATATGATGGTATATAATGTCTTTGACTGAATATAACAGTGGTTACTGACATATCTATTTGTTGGTTAGTCTAAATCCACCTAAGACACATATAGATGCCTTCTGTCGTTCCTTCACATGTCTACCCGAGTGCCCCTCCGGTCTCCTGGACCAGACTTGATGACTTTCCCTGAGGGTAGATCTGCTACATAAAGAAAAAGGGAATATTACTTCTGCCTGATGCTCGCTGGATCTTCTCCATTTTACGGTGAATCAGCTACATTTTGAGCAGTGAATTATTCAGGTTCGCCGCTCTCGGGAACGTCCTTGAAAGATCAAGCGACTGTATATAATGTAAAGTTACGATGTGGATGATAAAATTTTCATCGCGTTCCCTCTGGACATCCTGTTTTTTGCCATTTCAGTAATAAAAAGCTTTCCATCGCAGCTTCTGAAGAAAAATTATTGGTAAATAGAACGCAATATCGTGCATTTTTATTTTATTTTTGAATAATTCAAAACACTTTAAAGATAAAAAAAAACTTATCAATTCTGAGTTCGCATAGTAGTCATACAGCTGTATAGGTGCCTGCCCTGCAATTAAAATCATGAGACATGATTAATCTATCAGAGCTAAAAAAAAAAAATAATAATAATTGAGCAACAAATACTCTTAATATTTGCTGTTAATTGTGATGCACTTCTGTGGAGCATTTTTAACATATAAATACATTTTTATTACTGGTTTCCCATGTAAATGGGGCTGGTATATTATCCCCATTCACAGGGAAATTCAGCCTCCTTTCTGCTTAGCAGAGCTGACTGGGTTTCTTAGGACTCAACAGCTGCTACTCCGTCCCTACAGCCGGCAATCTGATCACTGATCCAGGGGAGGAAGAGCTGTTAGTGCTTACTATAATGTGCACTGTATATACAGTGCTTGTTCAACGCTGTGAATACAGCGATCAGGACAGTAAGGTTGGCAATAACCATCTCTGCTTTTCTTTCCGGGGAGTCAGGCTGTGTCTGACAGACAGCTTCCCACACCTTCATGATTTTGTTCAACTTTAGCAGCTTTGCTCTGCATTGTCATTTTGAAATGTCACTGTAGAGTAAAGTGAGAACTGCCTGAATGTTTAAATTATATAGGCAGTTAGGAACTGGTTAAAGAATAATGTAGAGATTTTTGTGTATGTGTCACGCTGCTGCTATGCAGGGAGATGCAAGCTCCACTAGATGGCAATAGAGTGGCGGGGGGACTGCACACTGCCAGAGCAGACCTGCAGCGCAGCAGTGAGGCTACCACCAGGTGGCAGCAGGATAGTCAAACAAGGCGGGTCAATATTTGTCAGTAGTGCAGTACCAAAGGAGTAAACAAACACAGAGTCAGAGACAAGCCAAAAAGGTCAATTCCGGTCAGGAGCGGAAATACCGAAGACAAGAGACAAAAGCAGGTCAGGGTCTAAGCTGAGTCAAGTACCTCGGGAAGGGGAAACAGTGTCGAGACGGGAAGAGGGGAGTAAACAGACGCAGGCACAGTCAGCAAAGGCAGCAGGACAAATCAAGGTTTAAGCAGGGTCAGCTACTCACGCCGTAGGCCGAAACTATAATATAATATATGACACCGCCTGCAGGATTCAGATAAATAGCAAACCTGAACCCAAAATGAGGCAGAGCAAAGTTAACCCCAGGCCAAGAAGGGGAGAACAGGACTCAAAACCCGGCCTGGATCCTGACAGTATGCCTTGAAAATACCTCTTTCAGTTGGTGCTCAATGTCTGAGTTGTCTGCCTTGTTAATTCTTTCTTCCCCTCTGTATAAATATATGTGTGGCCAGAACAAAGGACTGGCACATGACTTATTCCTTCCAAAGACCATATTAAGGACCAGGGAGCCCTCATTACGAGTGGAAGAAAGACAATTCCGACAGCTAAATAGGAAAAGGTTCTTTACAGTTAGATCAGTGAGAATGTCCTGTCTGTATACTCTTTTCCTCCCCTGCCCAGAAGCTGTGGTATGATCAGACCATGTTCCTGCACGGTCAGACACGGCCATTACACAGTACACAGCAGGGGCACATTTATAAGATTATCTCAGCACAGGAACATTTTATTTATACACAGCCAATTGTGGAAATTATTATTATTCCAAGATCTATGGATTTAAAATGTTGAATAAAATTAAATTTGTTCATAATAAAATCCCTTTAAGGATTTTTTTTTTCTTCCAGCTTGAAGCTGAAGCAGTATTCCGAGCCATTGCCATAGCAAGCCAAATCAACGCCCCTGTCTATATTACCAAAGTGATGAGCAAGAGCTCTGCTGATGTCATTGCACAGGCCAGGAAGAGAGGTAAGCTCTAACCAGTCATACTAGTCCTGCAGCCACGTCTACACATCGGTCACTAAATTGGTCACATCCTCTTTCTTTTTTATTTTTACAAAGATGGATACTTGTAATATATTGTGATATATGTAACTTTATAATTCTTAACTACAAATTGTTCAGTCTTGCCTTTCCTTCACATATTCTGAGATGGGCATCGTGAGACGACTTGCTTTAAAAAAAACGAAAACCTGATTTTGCTAGAGATCTCTGCTATATGTGTCTCTGTGTAGCCAGCCAGCGGTAGTAATGTGAATTGCTTCCTGTCAAGTGAATTAGGATTGTAAAGAATTTGAGTCCTTAAAGGGAATTTTTCAGCTTTTTTTGCTATTTAATCTGAAGACAGCATGAGGTAGAGGTTAAAACACAGATTTCAGTGACACCTCTTTTATCAAGATCCGAGGTTTTGTTTGGTTGCAATGATTGTTTTAGCGCCAGGGGTTTATCATTGCTGGGACACAGCAGCACCTGCATGCTAGTCCGACACGCCCCCTCCTGTGATGAGCACCTCCCTGTCTATAGACAGTATACTCACAAAGCCTGGTGTGGGCGGGGTTAGCTTTCTCAACTCTGCTTCATGCTAAATCTAAATACTCTGATTGTGTCAGATAGGCTGCACCCAGTAATCTATGTGATACATCGTTGGATTCAGATTCTTTTTGCCTACATTACGCTGCTCTCAGATGAGGTAGCAAAAACTTGCTGACGGAGTCTCTTTAAAAGGTTATTTCCCTATCATGAGAGGGTAGGAATAAGTTACCGATGGTCCAGAAACTGGGATCCCCAGCAATCCCAAAGATCAGGGTGTTAGAACCCAAGAAACTGGACCCTGCAAAGCCCTGTTTTAACTCAACTTCACTCCATTCATTGTCTATGGTACTACCGGAAATAGATGAGCGCTTTCTCCAACAGTCCAATAGACAATTAATAGTGTAGAATATGAGCAATCATGCACCAATCAAGAAGGGGCTACAGATCCAATTTCTTGGTTTTCAAAGCCCTAGTCTCGGGATCAGTGGCGGTCCCAGTAGTTGGACTCCAACGATCAGTAAGTTCATAGAATATGGGATAACTTGATTCTTTTAAGAAATTAGCGGTAAGGTAAGAGTGAACATGTCTGTGTATTGGATTGCTGGTGATTGAGTTCTTAATTTATTTATTTTTTACTTAAATTAAGGCGCATTGGTGTTTGGTGAGCCAATTACGGCGAGTTTAGGAACCGATGGAACCCATTACTGGAGCAAAAACTGGGCGAAAGCTGCAGCCTTTGTCACCGCCCCACCACTCAGTCCGGATCCCACCACAGCAGACTACCTGAACACTATGCTAGCATGGTAAGAATTGAAGGAAAGGAGTTAACCCCTACCCCACCTCCCAATAATGGGCCAAAAATGCCATTTCCACAAGCCCTTTATGGCTGACTCATTGCTGCATTGTATTGTATGATTGTCTATTATATGAAACTAGATGGTGGCCCGATTCTAACGCATCGGGTATTCTAGAATATGTATAGTAGTATATAGCACAGCCCACAAAGTATAAAGCACAGCCCACGCAGTATATAACACAGGGCTCATAGTATATTGCCCAGCCAGGTAGTATATAGCAGAGGCCACGTAGTATATACCAGAGGCCACGTAGTATATAGCAGAGCCCACGTAGTATATAGTAGAGCCCATGTAGTATATAGCAGAGCCCACATAGTATATAGCAGAGGCCACGTAGTATATAGCAGAGGCCACGTAGTATATAGCACAGCCCACATAGTATATAGCACAGCCCACGCAGTATATAACACAGGGCACATAGTATATTGCCCAGCCAGGTAGTATATAGCAGAGCCCACGTAGTATATAGCAGAGCCCACGTAGTATATAGCAGAGCCCACGTAGTATATAGCAGAGCCCACGTAGTATATAGCCGAGGCCACGTAGTATATAGCAGAGGCCACATAGTATATAGCAGAGCCCTTGTAGTATATAGCAGAGCCCACGTAGTATATAGCAGAGGCCACATAGTATATAGCAGAGCCCACGTAGTATATAGCAGAGCCCACATAGTATATAGCAGAGGCCACGTAGCATATAGCAGAGGCCACGTAGTATATAGCACAGCCCACATAGTATATAGCACAGCCCACGCTGTTATGACCCCAATGGCAGAGGGTCTCAGAGGTTATTACCAAGTCTGCACACACAAAAAACCAGCTCATAGGGCAGTGGTAACTAGGCTGACCGTATAACTGATCCTAGCACAACAAATAGCAGTAGCCGGGGAACGTACCTACGTTGGTTCTAGACGTCTTGCGCCAGCCGGAGAACTAACTAACCCTAAAGGGAAACAATAGACCTTTCTTGCCTCCAGAGAAAAGACCCCAAAAGTTGGACACAAGCCCCCAACAAATAATAACGGTGAGGTAAGAAGAAAAGACAAACGTAAGAATGAACTAGGTTTTAGCAAAGAGAGGCCCACTGACTAATAGCAGAATATAGGAAGATGACTTATACGGTCAGCAAAAACCCTATCAAAATTTCCACGCTGAATATTCAAGAACCCCCGAACCGTCTAACGGCACGGGGGGAGAATATCAGCCCCCTAGAGCTTCCAGCAATATCAGGAATCACATTTAGTACAAGCTGGACAAAAATAAGAGCAATGCAAATAACCAAAAAATAAGGAAGCAGGACTTAGCTTATTTTGCAAAGAACCAGGACCAGCAGACAGGAGCAAACAGAAAGGAACTGATTACAATGATGCCAGGCACCAGACTGAGAATCCAGGGAGTTTAAATAGCAACACCCCTGGACTAACGAACCAGGTGGGTACCAAGCTGGGGAAAGAAAATCAAAGTGTCATGTAGCTAGTGACCACAAGAGGGAGCCAAAAAGTTCAATTCACAACAGTACCCCCCCCCCCTTAAGGAGGGGTCACCGAACCCTCACCAAGACCACCAGGGCGATCAGGATGAGCAGCGTGAAAGGCACGAACCAAATCGGCCGCATGAACATCAGAGGCGACCACCCAGGAATTATCCTCCTGACCATAGCCCTTCCACTTGACCAGATACTGAAGCCTCCGTCTGGAGAGACGAGAATCCAAGATCTTCTCCACCACGTACTCCAACTCGCCCTCAACCAACACCGGAGCAGGAGGCTCAACAGAAGGAACCACCGGCACAACGTACCGCCGCAACAAAGACCTATGGAACACGTTGTGAATGGCAAACGACACCGGAAGATCCAAGCGAAAGGACACTGGATTAAGGATTTCCAAAATCTTATAAGGACCGATGAAGCGAGGCTTAAATTTAGGAGAGGAGACCTTCATAGGAACAAACCGAGAAGACAGCCACACCAAATCCCCAACGCGAAGTCGGGGACCCACACCGCGGCGGCGGTTGGCAAAACACTGAGCCTTCTCCTGTGACAATTTTAAGTTGTCCACCACATGATTCCAGATCTGCTGCAACCTATCCACCACAGAATCTACCCCAGGACAGTCAGAGGGCTCAACATGTCCCGAGGAAAAACGAGGATGAAAACCAGAGTTGCAGAAAAATGGCGAAACCAAAGTAGCGGAACTAGCCCGATTATTAAGGGCAAACTCAGCCAATGGCAAGAAGGTCACCCAATCATCCTGATCTGCAGAAACAAAACACCTCAAATAAGCCTCTAGAGTCTGATTTGTTCGCTCAGTTTGACCATTAGTCTGAGGATGAAAGGCAGATGAAAACGACAAATCAATGCCCATCTTAGCACAAAAGGATCGCCAGAACCTGGAAACAAACTGGGATCCTCTGTCAGACACGATATTCTCAGGAATGCCGTGCAAACGAACCACATTCTGAAAGAATAGAGGAACCAGATCGGAAGAGGAAGGCAGCTTAGGCAAAGACACCAAATGGACCATCTTGGAAAAACGATCACATACCACCCAGATGACAGACATGCCCTGAGACACCGGAAGATCTGAAATGAAATCCATGGAAATGTGTGTCCAAGGCCTCTTCGGGACAGGCAAGGGCAAGAGCAACCCGCTGGCACGAGAACAGCAAGGCTTAGCTCGAGCACAAGTCCCACAGGACTGCACAAACGACCGCACATCCCGTGACAAGGAAGGCCACCAAAAGGACCTAGCCACCAAATCTCTGGTGCCAAAAATCCCCGGATGCCCTGCCAACACCGAGCAATGAACCTCGGAAATGACTCTGCTGGTCCATTTATCAGGAACAAACAGTCTGTCAGGTGGACAAGAGTCAGGTCTACCAGCCTGAAATCTCTGCAACACACGTCGCAAATCCGGAGAAATGGCCGACAAGATAACTCCCTCTTTAAGAATACCAGCTGGCTCTGAGACTCCAGGAGAGTCAGTCACAAAGCTCCTAGAAAGAGCATCAGCCTTCACATTCTTTGAACCTGGTAGGTACGAGACCACAAAGTCAAAACGGGAGAAAAACAATGACCAACGGGCCTGTCTAGGATTCCGGCGTTTAGCAGACTCGAGATACATCAGATTTTTGTGATCAGTCAAGACCACCACACGATGCTTAGCACCCTCGAGCCAATGACGCCACTCCTCAAATGCCCACTTCATGGCCAACAACTCCCGATTGCCAACATCATAGTTCCGCTCAGCAGGCGAAAACTTCCTAGGAAAAAAGCACATGGTCTCATTATAGAGCAACCAGGGTCTCTCTGCGACAAAACGGCCCCTGCACCGATCTCAGAAGCATCCACTTCAACCTGAAAGGGAAGTGAGACATCAGGCTGACACAAAACAGGCGCCGAAGTAAACCGGCGCTTCAGCTCTTGGAAAGCTTCCACGGCTGCAGGAGTCCAGTTAGCAACATCAGAACCTTTCTTGGTCATATCCGTCAAAGGTTTAACAACGCTAGAAAAGTTAGCGATAAAACGACGGTAGAAGTTAGCAAAACCCAAGAACTTCTGAAGACTCTTAACTGACGTGGGTTGAGTCCAATCATGAATAGCTCGGACCTTGACTGGGTCCATCTCCACCGCAGAAGGGGAGAAAATAAAACCCAAAAAGGGAACCTTCTGCACTCCAAAGAGACACTTTGAGCCCTTGACAAACAAAGCATTCTCACGCAAAACCTGAAACACCATCCTGACCTGCTTTACATGGGAGTCCCAATCATCAGAAAAAACCAGAATATCATCCAGATAAACAATCATAAATTTATCCAGATACTTTCGGAAGATATCATGCATAAAGGACTGAAACACTGAAGGAGCATTAGAGAGCCCAAAAGGCATCACCAAGTACTCAAAATGACCTTCGGGCGTATTAAATGCAGTTTTCCATTCATCTCCCTGCTTAATGCGCACAAGGTTGTACGCACCACGAAGATCTATCTTGGTGAACAACTTGGCACCCTTAATCCGGGCAAACAAGTCCGACAACAGAGGCAAAGGATACTGAAATTTAACAGTGATTTTATTCAGAAGCCGATAGTCTATACAAGGTCTCAAAGATCCGTCCTTCTTGGCCACAAAAAAGAATCCCGCACCAAGAGGGGAAGAGGATGGACGAATATGCCCCTTCTCCAGAGACTCCTTGATATACGAACGCATTGCGGTATGCTCAGGTACAGACAGATTAAATAATCTTCCCTTAGGAAATTTACTACCTGGAATCAAATCTATAGCGCAGTCACAGTCCCTATGAGGAGGAAGAGCACTGGACCTGGACTCGCTGAATACATCCTGATAATCAGACAAATACTCAGGAACTTCCGAAGGAGTAGAGGAAGCAATAGACACCGGCGGGGAATCGCCATGAATTCCCTGACAGCCCCAACTTGACACAGACATTGCCTTCCAATCCAAAACTGGATTATGGGTCTGTAACCATGGTAGACCCAAAACGACCAAATCATGCATTTTATGCAGAACCAGAAAACGAATCACCTCCCGATGTTCAGGAGTCATACACATGGTTACCTGTGTCCAAAACTGCGGCTTATTTTCCGCCAATGGCGTAGCATCAATACCTCTAAGAGGGATAGGATTTACCAACGGCTCAAGAACAAAACCACAGCGTTTGGCAAATGAAAAATCCATAAGACTCAGGGCAGCACCTGAATCCACAAACGCCATAACAGGGTAGGAAGACAATGAGCAAATTAAAGTCACAGACAAAATAAATTTAGGTTGCAAATTACCAATGGCGACAGGACTAACCACCTTTGTTAAGCGTTTAGAGCATGCTGATATAACATGTGTAGGATCACCACAGTAAAAACACAACCCATTCTGACGTCTATGATTTTTCCGTTCATTTCTAGTCTGAATTCTACCACATTGCATTAAATCAGGTGTTTGTTCAGACAACACCACCAGAGGATTAGCGGCTTTGCGCTCCCGCAAACGCCGGTCAATTTGAATAGCCAGCGCCATGGAATCATTCAGACTTGTAGGAATGGAGAAACCCACCATCACATTCTTAATGGCTTCAGAAAGGCCATTTCTGAAATTTGCGGCCAGAGCACACTCATTCCACTGAGTAAGCACGGACCATTTCCGAAATTTTTGGCAATACACTTCAGCTTCATCCTGGCCCTGAGAGATAGCCAGCAAAGCTTTTTCTGCCTGAATTTCAAGATTGGGCTCCTCGTAAAGCAACCCGAGCGCCAGAAAAAACGCATCAATATTTGCCAATGCCAGATCTCCTGGCGCTAACGAGAAGGCCCAATCCTGAGGGTCGCCCCGCAAGAAAGAGATAACAATTTTTACTTGCTGAGCTGAGTCTCCAGACGAACGAGGTCTCAGAGATAGAAACAATTTACAATTATTCCTGAAATTCCTAAACTTAAATCGGTCTCCAGAGAACAGTTCAGGAATAAGTATTTTAGGTTCTGACATAGGACTACAAGTAACAAAATCTTGAATGCCCTGCACACGAGCAGCAAGCTGATCCACACTAGTAATCAAAGTCTGGACATTCATGTCTGCAGCAAGCTCAAGCCACTCAGAGATAAAGGGGAGGAAGAAAGGGAAAAAAAAAACAAAAAAAACTCAGAATTTCCTTTCTTATAATCCCACTTCTGCAATGCATTAAGTATTACTTTTGGCCTGGCATACTGTTATGACCCCAATGGCAGAGGGTCTCAGAGGTTATTACCAAGTCTGCACACACAAAAAACCAGCTCATAGGGCAGTGGTAACTAGGCTGACCGTATAACTGATCCTAGCACAACAAATAGCAGTAGCCGGGGAACGTACCTACGTTGGTTCTAGACGTCTTGCGCCAGCCGGAGAACTAACTAACCCTAAAGGGAAACAATAGACCTTTCTTGCCTCCAGAGAAAAGACCCCAAAAGTTGGACACAAGCCCCCAACAAATAATAACGGTGAGGTAAGAAGAAAAGACAAACGTAAGAATGAACTAGGTTTTAGCAAAGAGAGGCCCACTGACTAATAGCAGAATATAGGAAGATGACTTATACGGTCAGCAAAAACCCTATCAAAATTTCCACGCTGAATATTCAAGAACCCCCGAACCGTCTAACGGCACGGGGGGAGAATATCAGCCCCCTAGAGCTTCCAGCAATATCAGGAATCACATTTAGTACAAGCTGGACAAAAATAAGAGCAATGCAAATAACCAAAAAATAAGGAAGCAGGACTTAGCTTATTTTGCAAAGAACCAGGACCAGCAGACAGGAGCAAACAGAAAGGAACTGATTACAATGATGCCAGGCACCAGACTGAGAATCCAGGGAGTTTAAATAGCAACACCCCTGGAGTAACGAACCAGGTGGGTACCAAGCTGGGGAAAGAAAATCAAAGTGTCATGTCGCTAGTGACCACAAGAGGGAGCCAAAAAGTTCAATTCACAACACCACGCAGTATATAACACAGGGCATATAGTATATTGCCCAGCCAGGTAGTATATAGCACAGCCTACGCAGTATATAACACAGGGCACATAGTATATTGCCCAGCCAGGTAGTATATAGCAGAGCCCACGTAGTATATAGCAGAGCCCACGTAGTATATAGCAGAGCCCACGTAGTATATAGCAGAGGCCTTGTAGTATATAGCAGAGCCCACGTAGTATATAGCCGAGGCCACGTAGTATATAGCAGAGGCCACATAGTATATAGTAGAGCCCACATAGTATATAGCAGAGGCCTTGTAGTATATAGCAGAGCCCACGTAGTATATAGCAGAGCCCACGTAGTATATAGCAGAGCCCACATAGTATATAGCAGAGGCCACGTAGCATATAGCAGAGGCCACGTAGTATATAGCACAGCCCACATAGTATATAGCACAGCCCACGCAGTATATAACACAGGGCACATAGTATATTGCCCAGCCAGGTAGTATATAGCAGAGCCCACGTAGTATATAGCAGAGCCCACGTAGTATATAGCAGAGCCCACATAGTATATAGCAGAGGCCTTGTAGTATATAGCAGAGCCCACGTAGTATATAGCCGAGGCCACGTAGTATATAGCAGAGGCCACATAGTATATAGCAGAGCCCTTGTAGTATATAGCAGAGCCCACGTAGTATATAGCCGAGGCCACGTAGTATATAGCAGAGGCCACATAGTATATAGCAGAGCCCACGTAGTATATAGCAGAGCCCACGTAGTATATAGCAGAGCCCACATAGTATATAGCAGAGGCCACGTAGCATATAGCAGAGGCCACGTAGTATATAGCACAGCCCACATAGTATATAGCACAGCCCACGCAGTATATAACACAGGGCATATAGTATATTGCCCAGCCAGGTAGTATATAGCAGAGCCCACGTAGTATATAGCAGAGCCCACGTAGTATATAGTAGAGCCCACGTAGTATATAGTAGAGCCCACGTAGTATATAACACAGAGACGTATGTAACACAGCCCAAGTAGTATGGCAGCTTTCTGGAGACCGTCCCCGGCCCGTCCGTCCATGAGAGGAGCAGATGGACGGCCGGTGGTGAGAGCGGCGGAGGCGCCATCTCCGGCAGTGCAGGAGCAGCACACGGCCCGTGCCTAACAATAACAGGACACGTGTGTAGATGACGGAGAGGCCGAGGGCCCGGCCGGGAGTGTGGCTCACACGGGGCGCCCTGCAGGACTCCACAGTGCCGGCACATGGGCTGGCTCCGAAGAGCTGTTCACTAGCGGGGTGATAGTCCGCCCTTCCTGTAGTCCGGCACGGAGGCCGTTGCTGGCGGAGGACATCGTGGCTGCTCCCGGGAGTGTGTGGAGCCCCGGGCACAAGTCAGATGATGGCGGCCGCTGTGATCTCCCCGTTGTATTTCCATGTCCCGCATCGTGAGCGCTCGCTGCTTCCTCCCCATTATAATCTCGTGCACCATGTGCGGGTCATGTGCCAGCAGTGAAGTAGGGAGGGACTAATCGGACTGTGCCCGTTGCTGATTGGTCGTGGCAGCCATGACAGGCAGCTGGCACGACCAATCAGCGACGCGGGATTTCCGTGACGGAAGTTGCCGACAGAAAGACGGAAGTACCCCTTAGACAATTATATATATAGATGAATAATCAGTGAGCAGGAACATGGAACTCCGAACTCCGTGGCAAACAGAATCATGAAAAAACAAATCTCTATACTCACCTTAGTAATTCCCTGGTGCTCCTGTGGCTGCGCTTATCTGGTCACCCCTCCAGGCTCTTATCTGGGGCTGCAGCCATGATATGTTGTCAGTCTGTGATTGGCTGCAGGGGTCATCACTAAAGTAGTGAAATTTTGATAAGGATCTTTTCGAGGTTTAGCATTCCTGGTGCCTCATACCTGATCATAGTAAGTAGTAAAGTATCTGTGTGGCTTCCAGCAGAAAGCTAGCCATGTTTAGTAAGGACAATAGCCCCCTCTTGTGGTCAGGAGAGGAAAACAACAAACACATTGATCTTATAGAGAAGCTCATAATTATAGGAATACTCTTTTTTTAATCTCAATTCAACCAAGAGATTGAGATGAAAGAAGAGAAAAAAAATATTCAATCTTATGAAGATGATAAATAACCCTAAAATAAAAATCATTCGTGCCCACTAGTGGTAATTAAACTGAGTCATTGTTCAAGGTTTTTTAATTATGCTCTTATGTATAATTTATGACCTCCTGATTCTTCCCAAACATAGGATATTGGGGAAAACAAGGATTAGGCATAATGAACTTCAACACCCAAATCCTTTTAGGGGTGGACATTACATTTAAAGGGGATGTCCACTGTTACTTAAAGAGTGACCGGTATTTTAATTCCATAAATCAATAGTACACATAAAAATAAGTGTGTAATATATCTTATAAGATAAATCTGCTGCTTTCTCCTCCTGGACTGCATTCTCAAAATTCTCAATTCACAAGTGAAAATCTGTATTCAGTGAAGACCGATTATCACGTGACAGAGATAGATGATCTAAAACTTCTTCATAGAACCTTATGAGCACCAACCGTCATCCCCTGTCTCCGTAATGTGAAAATCTGTCTTCACTGAGAATAAATGATCAGTCCAGGAGGAGAAAGAAGTGGATTTTTTCAAATAAGATATATTACAAAGTTTCTTATTTTCTTGTGTGCGATTATTTCAGAAAAAATAATGGTTATGTTTTAAATAAATGTAGTTGGAGTGAAAAATCATTTTTGCAGTTGGGCTTCATTAAAAATGTTGCATTCTATACAGTGGGTACGGAAAGTATTCAGACCCCTTTCAATTTTTCATTTTTTGTTCCATTGCAGCCATTTGGTAAACTCCAAAAAGTTCATTTTTTCTCATTAATGTACACTCTGCACCCCATCTTTACTGAAAAAAAACCCAGAAATGTAGAATTTTTTTGCAAATTTATTAAAAAAGAAAAACTGAAATATCACATGGTCATAAGTCTTCAGCCCCTTTGCTCAGTATTGAGTAGAAGCCCCTTTTGAGCTAGTGCAGCCATGAGTCTTCTTGGGAATGATGCAACAAGTTTTTCACACCTGGATTTGGGGATCCTCTGCCATTCTTCCTTGCAGATCCTCTCCAGTTCCATCAGGTTGGATGGTGAACGTTGGTGGACAGCCATTTTCAGGTCTCTTCAAAGATGCTCAATTGGGTTTAGGTCAGGGCTCTGGCTGGGCCAGTCAAGAATGGTCACATAGTTGTTCTGAAGCCACTCCTTTGTTATTTTAGCTGTGTGCTTAAGGTCATTGTCTTGTTGGAAGGTGAACCTTCGGCCAAGTCTGAGGTCCAGAGCACTCTGGAAGAGGTTTTCATCCACGATATCTCTGTACTTGGCAGCATTCATGTTTCCTTCAATGACAACCAGTTGTCCTTTCCCTGCAGTTGAAAAACACCCCCATAGCACAATGCTGCCACCACCATGTTTTACTGTTGGGATTGTATTGGGCAGGTGCTGAGCAGTGCCTGGTTTTCTCCATACATACCGCTTAGAATTATCACCAAAAAGGTCTATCTTCATCTCATCAGACCAGAGAATCTTATTTCTCATAGTCTGGGAGTCTTTCATGTGTTTTTTAGCAAACTCTATGCAGGCTTTCATATGTCTTCCATTGAGGAGGGGCTTCCATTGGGCCACTCTGCCATAAAGACCTGACTGGTGGAAGGCTGCAGTGATAGTCAACTTTGTGGAACTTTCTCCCATCTTCCTACTGCATCTCTGGAGCTCAGCCACAGTGATCTTGGGGTTCTTCTTCACCTCTCTCACCGAGGCTCTTCTCCCACGATTGCTCAGTTTGGCTGGATGGCCAGGTCTAGGAAGACTTCTAGTGGTCCCAGACTTCTTCCATTTAAGGATTATGGAGGCCACTGTGCTCTTAGGAACCTTGAGTACTGCAGAAATTCTATTGTAACCTTGGCCAGATCTGTGCCTTGCCACAATTCTGTCTCTGAGCTCCTTGGCCAGTTCCTTTGACCTCATGATTCTCATTTGGTCTGACATGCACTGTGAGCTGTGAGGTCTTATATAGACAGGTGTGCGCCTTTCCAAATCAAGTCCTATCAGTTTAATTAAACACAGCTGGACTCCAATGAAGGAGTAGAACCATCTCAAGGAGGATCACAAGGAAATGGACAGCATGTGACTTAAATATGAGGGTCTGAGCAAAGGGTCTGAATACCTATGACCATGTGATATTTCTGTTTTTCTTTTTTAATAAATTTGCAAAAATTTCTACATATCTGTTTCTTTTCGGTCAAGATGGGGTGCAGAGTGTACATTAATGTGAAAAAAAAAATTTAATTTGCCAAATGGCTGCAATGAAACAAAGAGTGAAAAATTTAAAGGGGTCTGAATACTTTCCGTACCCACTGTAGTCGCTGTGTTGCAATGTTTTTTGCTGGTTGTGAAATGAGTTAACTGATAATCTGTCAGTCAGCTCAGAGAAATTTGTAACTCTGTTACCTGTTGTTTTTTTTTTTGTCAGCTCCTTTCAGACAATTTATGACCACAGATCACATCCAAGTTGATGGTGCAGGGCAACAAAAGAGGTTGTAAAAGCCGAAAGGTGCAACATTTGTAATAAACCCCAATTTCGAAAATTATTTTTAGCCACAAATGCATACATTTAAGTAAAAAAAAAAAGCAGATATGCAGTAAAAAATATCTATATAGTAATATATTTATTACATTTGATATAATACAGTGCAAGCAAAGAGTTGTGATTTAAAGTGTCACTATCGTTCTATTAATCTGTTGACATTTGATCGTTACATAAGTCACCTATAGGCACTAATCCATAAGTGTTACCGCTATACACAGACAGCAAGATAGAACATCAACTAAACCCTTCACTTATCCAAGGCATAGTTTGGAAAAAATAAAACCACTTTTATATGGTCAAATGAAAAGCCATTACACTTGGGAGGCCCAATTAATAAATAAGGGGGAAAATTAAAATCTTAATTTAAAAAATAGCCAAAATATATATACACTTCAGACACAGCTATAATTTAATAATCCAAATCTCTGTATGGGCAGTAATTACCAGCACTGTGCAAAATAAGATAAAAAGAGCATGATAATGGATGCACGTTTCGCCTTTACAAAGGCTTTATCTGCGGCCATCTCTGTATTGTATATACATTTTGTCTTATTATTAAAGTTATGAGTTTCATCATCCCTATATTCACTGCCTGTGCAATTGATTACATGGCCTTACTGGTTGTATAGGAGCAGTATGCCCTCGTGTGGCCATATCTATGTTCATTGATAAAGATTTAGGCATCCCAAGTTTCTCCTGTTATTTATGTGACTGTTTTTGTCTTGTCTTTTATATTTATATGAACTTTTTTATGTCTATTTTTTTTTTTCCAATTTGAATGAATACATTTGGTTTTATTTTTTCATACCTATGCCTTGCATGGGTGTTTTGTTGGTGTTCTATGTGATAGTTACATGTCTGAAAATGTTATTGCTGGGGTTTTGGTTGCTGGGGCCATTACCAATCACAAAATAGAAGATGCAAAAGTGTTAAGCTGAGCACTATCCCCTTTCTCAGCTTATCTGATATGCTCAGAGCAGAGTGTTGCATAGATCTATAGGATATCCATAGTCCTAAACCACTATATAAATATAGATGTAAGGAATACAGAACGATGTAAGCTCTCACCTATCGGACCACCCTTGTATGTTAATGCAGTAGAACACCATTATTCATGCTTTTCCCATGGGTGTACCTGGCAAAGAGGGTGTGGGGGTGCTGAAATCACTGTATAAACTAATTAGAGTGCAGTATACTTACTTTTGCCTCTGTAGTGTCACTGATCAACTATCTGTTACATACAGTCATGGCTGAAAGTGTTGGCACCCTTGAAATTGTTCCAGAAATTGAACAACACAAAAAAACCAGAAGAAAAGACAAATCGGACATAATTTCTCACAAAACTCCAAAAATGGGCAGGATAACATTGTTGGCACCTTTCCAAAATTGTGGGTAAACAACATTGTTTCAAGCATGTGATGCTCATTCAAACTCACCTGTGGCAAGTAACAGCTGTGGGCAATATGAAAATCACACCTAAAACTAGATAAAAAATGTAGAAATTGACTAAAATTTTGCATTGTTTGTGTGTGCCACACTAAGCATGGAGAACAAAAAAGAGAAGAAGAGAACTGTCTGAGGACTTGAGAACCAAAAATATCAACAATTTCAAGGTTACAAGTCCATCTCCAAAGATCTTGATGTTCCTTTGTCCATGGTGTGTAACATAAGAAGATTGCAACCCATGGCACTGTAGCGAATCTCTCTGGACGTGAACGGCAGAGAACAATTGATGAAATGTAAGAACGCAGGATAGTCCGGATGGTGGATAAGTAGCAACAATCAAGTTCCAAATAAATCCAAGCTGTCCTGCAGGTTCAGGGTGCATTAGTGTCAGAGCGAACTATCTGTCGACATTTGAATTAAATTAAATGCTATGGCAGGAGACCGAGGAAGACCCCACTGCTGACACAGAAACATTAAAAAGCTAGCCTGTAGTTTCCCAAAATGTACGTGAGTAAGCCAAAATACTTCTGGGAAAGTGTCTTGTGGACAGATGAGACCAAGACAGAGCTTTTTTTATAAAGCACATCATTCTACTGTTTACTGAAAACGGAATGAGGTCTACAAAGAAAATAACACAGTACCTACAGTCACATATGGTGGAGGTTCAAACATATTTTGGGTTTCTTTTGCTGGCTCTGGCACTGTGTGCAAGGCATCATGAAATCTGAAGATTACCAAAGGATTTTGGTTCACAATGTAGTGCCCAATGTCAGAAAGCTGGGTTTGTGTCCTAGGTCGCGGGTTTTCCAGCTGGACAATAACCCCAAACATATTTCATGAAGCACCCAGAAATGGATGGAAAAAAACGCTGGAGAGTTCTGAAGTGGCCAGCACTGAGTCTGGGTCTAAGTAACATTGAACGCCCATGGGGAGATCTTAAAATTGCTATTGGGAGGAGGCGTCTTCAGGTATCAGAGACATGGAGCAGTTTGCAAAAGAAGAGTGGTCCAAAATTCCAGTTTAGAGGTGTAAGAAGCTTATTGATGCTTATAGGAAGCGATTGATTACAGTTATTTACTTCAAGGGTGTGCAGCCAAATATTAAAGGGATATTCCCATCCCCAAGATCCTATCCCAATATGTAGTAGGTATTATGATATTAGCAAATGCCTCCAATTAGGCATTGCAGGACCTTAGGTAACCATGGTTACGACCACTCCATATAGTGACAGCTAGTTGCTAGTGATCATAGCCATGGATACCTAAGGTCCTACAATGCCTGCACATGAGGAAAGAGACATAGCGAATCAGAAGAACTATACTACATTTCTAATTGGAGGTATTTGCTAATATTATTATTATTACATCTACTACACATTGGGATAGGATCTTGGGGATGGGATTATTTGCCCTTTTTTCTCTATTTTGTTTGTGTTTTTCCAGTACACAGAAAGGAAATAAACGTGTACAACAAAATGTATGTAATTGCAATAATGTTCTGGGACAAATACAAGGGTGCCAACACTTTCGGCCATAACTGTAGTGACGTGCCCAGGGCCGGACTGGGACTAAAATTCAGCCCTGGCATTTGAAGTTACACAGGCCCACTTGTCACATGGTGACTGTATAATATCTTTGTACACTTGTAGGCAGGGCCGGTTTTAGGCAAAGTGGGGCCCTAGGCAAAGTTTAAAATGGGTCCCCAAATGCTAACATATTGCACATCACACAGAAGCCTTTCTGTTGTATTTACGTGCGCTGAGTTCAGGCCGCTAAACGAGTTTGATCGACAATACTGAAGTTGTTCAACGCTTGTTTCCCGGCCTCTTTCCACCAGCTGAGGAATAATGATGAGACAGAACGATCACTAATAGATCACCATACAGTATCATGTTTTCAGCAGCACATCTACAGTTTACACTGGCAATGTGCTGCTGACAACAAGGCTTTTTGTTCCAGCAAAAACAATCCGAATATGCAGCATTTTACTTGTTTAGTAAAATACACCCCATAGTCCTCCATATATTATAATGTGCTCCATAGTCCTCCATATAGTATAATACACTCCCTATAGTCCTCCATATATTAAAATACACTGCTCAGTCCTCCACATAGTATAATACACTCCTCATAGTCCTCCATATAGCATAATACAATCCTCATAGTCCTCCATATAGCATAATACAATCCTCATAGTGCTCCATATAGTATAATGCACCGCCACAGTCATCCATGTAGTACAATTCACTTCCCATAGTATAATGCACCCCATAGTTCTTCATATAGTATAACGTATTCCCCATAGTCCTCGATACAGTATAATGCAGCCACCCCAGAGTATAATGCAGCCACCCCAGAGTATAATGCAGCCACCCCAGAGTATAATGCAGCCACCCCAGAGTATAATGCAGCCACCCTACAGAGTATAATGCAGCCACCCCAGAGTATGTAACCCCCATAGAATATAATACAGCCCACCTCCCCATAATATATAATGTAGCCCCCCATAGAATATAATGCAGCCCCCCATAGTATATAACGCAGCCTCCCCCATAGAATATAATATACCCCCACAATAGTATATAACACAGCCACATAGTACATAACATGGCCTCCCCCATAGAATATAATATACTCCCCATAGTATATAGCAAAGCCCGCATATTATATAGCACAAACCGCATAGTATACAGCACAGCCTGCATACTATAGCACAGCTCGCGTAGTAGATAACACAGCCCACACAGCAGTATTCAGCACAGACCACACAGTAGTATACAGCACAGACCACACAGTAGTATACAGCACAGCCCACGTAGAAGTATACAGCACAGTCCACACAGTAGTATACAGCACAGCCCACAGAGTAATATATACAGCACAGCCCACAGAGTACTATATACAGCACAGCCCACAGAGTACTATATACAGCACAGCCCACAGAGTACTATATACAGCACAGCCCACAGAGTACTATATACAGCACAGCCCACAGAGAACTATATACAGCACACAGTAGTATACAGCACAGAGCACAGCCCACAGAGAACTATATACAGCCCACAGCAGTATACAGCACAGAGCACAGCCCACAGAGAACTATATACAGCCCACAGCAGTATACAGCACAGAGCACAGCCCACAGAGAACTATATATAGCACAGAGCACACAGTAGTATACAGCACAGAGCACAGCCCACAGAGAGCTATATACAGCCCACAGCAGTATACAGCACAGAGCACAGCCCACAGAGAACTATATACAGCCCACAGTAGTATACAGCACAGAGCACAGCCCACAGAGAGCTATATACAGCCCACAGTAGTATACAGCACAGAGCACAGCCCACAGAGAACTATATACAGCCCACAGCAGTATACAGCACAGAGCACAGCCCACAGAGAACTATATACAGCCCACAGTAGTATACAGCACAGAGCACAGCCCACAGAGAGCTATATACAGCCCACAGCAGTATACAGCACAGAGCACAGCCCACAGAGAACTATATACAGCCCACAGCAGTATACAGCACAGAGCACAGCCCACAGAGAACTATATACAGCCCACAGTAGTATACAGCACAGAGCACAGCCCACAGAGAGCTATATACAGCCCACAGCAGTATACAGCACAGAGCACAGCCCACAGAACTATATACAGCCCACAGTAGTATACAGCACAGAGCACAGCCCACAGAGAACTATATACAGCCCACAGCAGTATACAGCACAGCCCACAGAGAACTATATACAGCCCACAGCAGTATACAGCACAGAGCACAGCCCACAGAGAACTATATACAGCCCACAGTAGTATACAGCACAGAGCACAGCCCACAGAGAACTATATATAGCACAGAGCACACAGTAGTATACAGCACAGAGCACAGCCCACAGAGAGCTATATACAGCCCACAGTAGTATACAGCACAGAGCACAGCCCACAGAGAGCTATATACAGCCCACAGCAGTATACAGCACAGAGCACAGCCCACAGAGTACTATATACAGCCCACAGTAGTATACAGCACAGAGCACAGCCCACAGAGAACTATATATAGCACAGAGCACACAGTAGTATACAGCACAGAGCACAGCCCACAGAGAGCTATATACAGCCCACAGTAGTATACAGCACAGAGCACAGCCCACAGAGAACTATATACAGCCCACAGCAGTATACAGCACAGAGCACAGCCCACAGAGAACTATATACAGCCCACAGCAGTATACAGCACAGAGCACAGCCCAGAGAACTATATATAGCACACAGTAGTATACAGCACAGAGCACAGCCCACAGAGTACTATATATAGCACAGAGCACACAGTAGTATACAGCACAGAGCACAGCCCAGAGAGCTATATACAGCCCACAGCAGTATACAGCACAGAGCACAGCCCACAGAGAACTATATACAGCCCACAGTAGTATACAGCACAGCGCACAGCCCACAGAGAGCTATATACAGCCCACAGTAGTATACAGCACAGAGCACAGCCCACAGAGAACTATATACAGCCCACAGCAGTATACAGCACAGAGCACAGCCCACAGAGAACTATATACAGCCCACAGCAGTATACAGCACAGAGCACAGCCCACAGAGAACTATATATAGCACAGAGCACACAGTATACAGCACAGAGCACAGCCCACAGAGTACTATATACAGCCCACAGTAGTATACAGCACAGAGCACAGCCCACAGAGAACTATATACAGCCCACAGCAGTATACAGCACAGAGCACAGCCCACAGAGAACTATATACAGCCCACAGCAGTATACAGCAGAGCACAGCCCACAGAGAACTATATATAGCACAGAGCACACAGTAGTATACAGCACAGAGCACAGCCCACAGAGAGCTATATACAGCCCACAGCAGTATACAGCACAGAGCACAGCCCACAGAACTATATACAGCCCACAGTAGTATACAGCACAGAGCACAGCCCACAGAGAACTATATACAGCCCACAGCAGTATACAGCACAGAGCACAGCCCACAGAGAACTATATACAGCCCACAGCAGTATACAGCACAGAGCACAGCCCACAGAGAACTATATACAGCCCACAGCAGTATACAGCACAGAGCACAGCCCACAGAGAACTATATACAGCCCACAGCAGTATACAGCACAGAGCACAGCCCACAGAGAACTATATATAGCACAGAGCACACAGTAGTATACAGCACAGAGCACAGCCCACAGAGAGCTATATACAGCCCACAGCAGTATACAGCACAGAGCACAGCCCACAGAGAGCTATATACAGCCCACAGCAGTATACAGCACAGAGCACAGCCCACAGAGAACTATATACAGCCCACAGTAGTATACAGCACAGAGTACAGCCCACAGAGAGCTATATACAACCCACAGTAGTATACAGCACAGAGCACAGCCCACAGAGAACTATATACAGCCCACAGCAGTATACAGCACAGAGCACAGCCCACAGAGTACTATATACAGCCCACAGCAGTATACAGCACAGAGCACAGCCCACAGAGAACTATATACAGCCCACATCTCTTCTCTTCCTCCCCTCACCTCCTCCGAGAATGGCCCCACAGTCCAGAAAAAAAAAAAACTCTCCTCACCTCTCCTCGTGCCCAGCGTTGCTTCCTGGTTCCTGCTCCTGTCTCAGCAGCTGCAGTCTGCCCGGGACACAGCAGGTGCGCGATGATATGACATCATCGCGCACCCGCAGTGTCAGAGGCAGAGCGGGGAATGATGGGAGAGGAGCGTCTGTAGACGCTCTCTCCTCCATCATTGCATTCAACTGTACCGGCGTCTATACGCCGGTATAGTTGAATGCGACGGCGGGGGCGGCGGATTGAGCGGCCCACCACTGGCACCGGCCCTTCTGGCATTTGCCAGAAGTGCCCTATGGCCAGTCCGGCCCTGGACGTGCCCACAGGGCAGTGGGGTACTCGGTACCAGGTCTGGTCGCAAAGGGGGGATGTCACGGTGGCTGCGGTCCGTGGCCCAGGGCATCAACGTTAAAGGGGGTTAAATGTTCAAAGTTTATCGTGACGCCACCTGTGGAGTTCGGTCAATAGGGGGACTGATGCTGCATTAGAGGGGTCCCCTGGGGGATGTTGCGGCAGCCCAGATGTTACACTTCCCACAGGTGAAGCGGGGTCCCCAGGGGTCCTATGGTGTGTGGCGTAGATGGTATAGCCGGTGAATAAATGAGGAGACAAGTGATAAGTTTTTACCTGGTTTACTTGTGGGTGACAGGCAACAGTCCAGGGTACCAGGCACAGATGATGGTGGTCCGGCCGACTCAGAGGCAAATTAGAGTTCTCTTTTCCCAGTAGAGGTCCATGAGCCTTTCTTACTTGCGCCTCTCTAAGTGAGGTCCCTGCTGCTTTAAGCTTCCTACAATGGCCTCCAGTTTCCCCCTGTCCTGGGACAGGTACCTGCACGACAGGACTCTCAGATGCCCCAGGCTCCTCCAGTGCTGCTGCGTCTCAGGCATGATGCGGGAAGGTGACGTGTTGTGTTATGCCCTTCAGTTCTGCTCCGTGTCCTAGAGTCCACGAAAGCCTCGGGCTCCCGGATTCTGTGCTTTAGCTCCGAGGGTGCCCTGCCACAGTTCCCCTCTGAGCTCTGTCTCCTGTGCTCCTTCCCTTATGGATGCTCCACATGCAACCCAACAGGTTACTCCTTCCCAGAGGCTGCAGCTCCTTCTTGGCTGCCAGGCCTCTCACATCTGCTCCAGACATCCTTCTCCTTCTCTGTTTCCCTCCAACTGATCTAACTCCTCCTCCAGATCAGGAAACATAAAGCCTAGGGAAGCTCCCCTGAACCTGGGTCTTGAGCTCCCCCTCCTGGCCTGGATTCAGAATGTGTTGCATATGTGTGCCTCACCTGGTGAAGAGAATTCCTTTGCCTCTGGGTATGATATTACCTTCCCCGAGGAAAAGCAACATTACTGCAGCAACCGGTAACCTGGGGTGCTGCACTCCTCCCCCCCGTTAACACCAGTACTCCTGGACTGGGAAAACAGCATTACAGGTTAAAGACAATTTTTGGAAATGCATTTCAACAAGTGAAACAGGTTAAACTTTAGCATCCCTTTATGGGAGGTACGGTTCTAGAACGTTACATAACATAACAATAAAATAATTCTTTATTACAAGTGCACACAGGTTAAAGTGCAAACTTATGACATCAACAAGGCGCATTGACCAATCCTGGTCTTCTTCTGCGCCAGGTAGTTTTGCTCCAGTCCTGAAAAGCAAAACAGGTACACATATATACTGTACAGTTGTGCTTTGAGTCTGTAAAGAAACCATGTAAACAATGCAAACAAGGTCTTACCCATGCTGGCACGTGGGCAGAACCAGGGTGCACCTTGACAGGTGCCAACTATTTATAAAATCAGTTTCCAGGGAAACATCTTGTCCATAAATACTGCAACAGAAAAGGCATCAAAACAACATATTTAAAACAATTACTTCACGCAGGTGAATGTCCTTTATTTCCGCTGTTTCCAGGGCAGGTCCTGGTATGCACAGCTTCATGACTGGGGAAGTCTATTAACACAGGGGTCAGCAGGTGACTCCTTAGAAGAATGTTCAAGTTCACAGTTTGTGTAGCCTGAGTCTGCGTTTCTGTTCCACTTTCAGTGGCTACACGGGTATGATCAGGATGTCCATGGCACCGTTTTACATGAAGGGCGTAGTATCCCCTTTCTCCATGGTGCTGGGTATAAGTGACTCTGTCACCAGGGTACAAGTCACGGTCAGGGTGTCCTCTTAACAGGTGTGATTCCACATCCCTGCGATTTACAAACAGTTCTCTTTGGCCAATTTGCTCGCTTATAAATCCCCAACCTCTGTCCAAGTTAAATGATTCTACAATTCCAGTTCTAGTGGGCCCTCTACTGGCAGGTTTAATTAAACGGGATTGAGCTTTAGCTGTTAAGTTCTTTTGCTCCATGGCCTCCCATTTATTTTGGCGTTGTCTCTGTTCCGCTGCTAATTTACAAATCTGCTGTTTACAAAAGTCTTCTGAGTCAGTCAATTGTACATTATTAGCCACTGATAGGGCCTCCAATGGGAATCCCATAATATCTGTGCCGGGGTGTTTCCAGTGTAATGTCTCTTTAGGTCTACATACCTTCAGGGGTGATGCTACAGGGGTCATTGGCTCAGTCAAGGTGTCACATGCATCAGTTATGCAGTCCCAAGTCATGGCAGTAGTTACTTGTTTGAGCACTAAGGTTGGTGGGGGTGCTAGTGGTCCCACTAAAGTGTCTTCAGCTACCAGAGCAGTGAACATACCTGTCTCACCGGTGCCAGGATCCTGTTTTGCCTCCTCCACTGGGGTCTGGATGTCTGGTTGTCGCTGTGCTTGGTCCGTGGGTTGCAGGGCCAGGTGCTGCGGCGTGGTTGTCTCCGTTGTCAGCGTCTCGCTTGTCGGCGTTTCGCTTTCTGGCTGGGCCTCACTTTCCAGCTCCGACGGGGCGGCAATAGCGAGGTCCAGGTTCTCCGTTAGCGGTGCAGGCTCGCGTTCCGGCAGGGTCTTACTTTCCGACTCTGTCGGGACTGTAGGAGCGGGCTCTGGATCTCCTGTCGGCGGCGTCTTCTCCTCCATCAGCGCCTCGCTCTCCGGCTTCACCGAGGTCAATGGTGAAGGCTCTGCCGGGGCTGGGGACGCGGCTGGTAAGTGTTGGCGTGGTGGCTGGGCGGTCTTCATTCTCCGGACCAGAGAATCTTTCCAGGCGGCCACCGCTGTCATCTGGGTTTTCATCAGTTGCTGGGCCAGCTCCTCCATCTCTGCGGCGAGGAGCTCCGGGTCCAGAGTAGGTTGCAGGTCCGAGGTTTCTTGCCGCTGCGGACCAGGGACTTCTTTCAGGGTTTCTCTTAGTTCTGGCAGCGCTTCATCGCTGTTTACCAAGGTCTTGACCAGTTTGCATGCAGCCATCCTGCTGCCGTGCTGTTCCACGTGCTTCCTTTTTCTGTGTCTCACGCACATTCCCGCCAGCTCCCTCTGGGGGCGGACCCGTCTTGTGACGGACATCTTTGTTTAGCATTAGAGTCTCTGAAGGGGGTGGATCCAGCTTTTGCGCCGGTGCTTGAACTCCACCCATAGCAACACATCTCTTCCTGTTCTCTGCCCTCCTCGTGGTACAGCAATGGCGACCATATTTCAATATCACACAGTACAACACAGTTCACTGCAATCCATGGCGCACAGTACCCTGCGATGCCAGGGCACGAAATCCTGTTCGTGACGCCAAAAGTTGATGCGCCCACAGGGCAGTGGGGTACTCGGTACTGGGTCCGGTCGCAAAGGGGGGATGTCACGATTGCTGCGACCCGGTCCGTGGCCCTGGGCATCAGCGTTAAAGGGGGTTAAATGTTCAAAGTTTATCGTGACGCCACCTGTGGAGTTCGGTCAATAGGGGGACTGATGCTGCATTAGAGGGGTCCCCTGGGGGATGTTGCAGCAGCCCAGATGTTACACTTCCCACAGGTGAAGCGGGGTCCCCAGGGGTCCTGTGGTGTGTGGCGTAGATGGTAAGGCCGGTGAATAAAGGAGAGGAGACAAATGATAAGTCTTTAAAAAACACAAAAATTGAGCTTAACTTGAGTTGGTACACATGCAGAGGTTAAACGCATGTTCACATTGGCCACAAAACATTAAAACCTACAAGAGAAAAAAGTAAGCAAAAACCCTGATGTAACTAACTAAAAAAGCAAAAGTGCATTTAAATAACACAGAGTTTTTAGTAATACTGTTTTTTGATTAAAAAATAGCACAAAAGCCATCCCACCGCGTCAAGGTAACTCTGATAGGGACAGTCCTACACTGTCTAATATTAAAACCTTACCATGTGTCAATGTTGACCTCAGTGTGAATAAGGACAGACAAAAGGATTGGGCCCAACCAGTGAAACACCAGACTGGGGAAGCCTTATATATAGTCTGTAGCTCAGAAACAGGAAGGTGACAGGCCACAGTCCAGGGTACCAGGCATGGATGATGGTGGTCTGGCCGACTCAGAGGCAAATTAGAATTCTCTTTTCCCAGTAGAGGTCCATGAGCCTTTCCTACTTGCGCCTTTCTATGTGAGGTCCCTGCTGCTTTAAGCTTCCTACAAGGTCCTTTAATTTCCCCTGGTCGTGGGACAGGTACCAGCATGACGGGCAGCTTGAGCCTTTTTACAGGGACTCTCAGATGCCCCAGGCTCCTCCAGTGCTGCTGCGTCTCAGGCATGATGCGGGCAGGTGACGTGTAGTGTTATACCCTCCGGTTCTGCTACGTGTCCTAGAGTTCACGAAAGCCTCGGGCTCCCGATTCCTGGATTCTGCTCTTTAGCTCCGAGGGTGCCCTGCCAGTTCCCCTCTGAGCTCTGTCTCCTGTGCTCCTTCCCTTCCGGCTGCTCTACATGCAACCCAACAGGTTACTCCTTCCCAGGGGCTGCAGCTCCTTCTTGGCTGCCAGGCCTCTCATGTCTGCTCCAGACGTCCTTCTCCTTCTCTGTTTCCCTCCAACTAATCTAACTCCTCCAGATCAGGAAACAAAGCCTAGGGAAGCTCCCCTGAATCCGGGTCCTGCGCTCCCCCTCCTGGCCTGGATTCAGAATGTGTTGCATGTGTGTGCCTTACCTGGTGAAGAGAACTCCTTTGCCTCTGAGCATGACATTACCTTCCAGAAGGAAAAGCAACATCACTGCAGCAACCGGTAACCTGGGGTGCTGCAGTAGCAATTTATGCCTTATAGGGAAGCTATCATCAGAATATTATTTTGTGTTTTAATCAGGTTTTTGTGCTAAATTGTATTTTCTATTTTTTTTTCATATAACAATCTGTATGAAAAATAAAAAAAGAAAAATCTTACCATTTTCACCCTGGCCCACTGGGGCTTTTTCAGACTTTTGCTTTCAGGAAACACAATGGTCATTGAAGCATCATCTAATGAGCATGTATGAAGGTCTTTGTGAAGGGTGAGGGAAAAAGTTCTGAAGTCTATGCGCTTTTACTGTAAAAAATCTGAAATGTGAATGTTCTTTGTATTATTGACACCATGTCCGCATTCGGTATCGGTTCATTTCCTTTTGTCTCCTATCGCTCCATTTTTCTGTTTTGATGCATACACTTATAGTTCACAAGATTCTGACTACTTGAATCCACTACTTTACCTCCCCCTAGTGGTGGCTGCTGGTACTAATGTTTTTTTTTACTTATCCATTTATCCTTTTCACATTTTTCTGGTCAGATTTTTATTTCATATTCTTATGAGAAATTTTCTATATTGTGATTTTTTTTTACATTTGCATACATTGACCTAACATGAAAAGCTTTTTTCCAGCGGAGATCTGCAGGTGACTGGAAGTGGACACTGTTCCTACAGCACTGCCCAGAAAGCCATAGGAAAAGATAACTTCACTCTTATTCCTGAGGGGGTGAATGGAATTGAAGAAAGGATGACGATTGTTTGGGACAAGGCTGTGGTGAGAATCTACTGAAGATACTTTTGTAGTACATATTTAGGGCTGTGTGCAGTACATGTCACTGCATATGGGTCCCCTGGAAGGAGAATGGCCCAGGTTGGCACCCTTCCCTCGGCTATTGGGTGGGAACTGCTGCTGGGCTCCTGTCTCCACGGATCCTGTTATGATCTGGTGACCTTGGAGCCGCATGAAACTTTCTCTGGAGTGGGTGGAAACTATACTGACTGCAGATCCTGAACTAACACCGCAACTAGAAGTAGCTGTGGGGTGTGCCTAACAAACCCTAGACACCTCGACACAGCCGGAGGACTAAATACCCCTATAGATGGAAATAGGAATACTATCTTGCCTCAGAGCAGACCCCCAAAGGATAGGCAGCCCCCCACGAATATTGACTGTGAGTAGGAGAAGAAAAGACACACGCAGGCAGAAAACAAGATTTAGCAAAAGAGGCCACTCTAGCTAAATAGGAAAGGATAGGACAGAATACTAGGCGGTCAGTATTAAAACCCTTCACAAAATATCCACAGCAGATAATACAAAAACTTCCACAATCTAACTAAAGACGTGGAGTGAATATCTGCAACCCCAGAGAATCCAACACAGACTGAGAAAATACTGACTCAATCTAAGCTGGACAAGAAAACACAAAAGAATAGCACTGAATTATGAAGCACACAGCATGTGTGCCAAAGAAACAAAACCAGACACTTATTTTTGCTGATTTGGCAGAAAGACAGGAGGAACCAGGCAGAGGTCCAACACCTCCCAACAACAATTGACAACTGGCAAGGACTAATGAATCCTGCATGCCTAAATACCCCAGTCAGAACTGCAATCAGCAGATACACCTGACCAGGACTGCAACTCAGGGACAACTGCATTACCACCTACAACCACCGGAGGGAGCCCAAAAGCCGAATTCACAACAGGATCCCCTCAATGTTAGCAAACAGGATTTTTGGTGAATTAACCATAGAAAAGGAGAAGAGATGAAATCTGCCTATTTCATGTGGTTATGTTCATGATGATTTCAACTATTATCAGAAGGAGACCCCATTTCAATCTTGACATAGTGCCCCCTTTCCTACACTGTATGGACTAAAGGAGGATTTACACAACACGATTATTCGGAAAGAGATTTCCATGTAAAAAAAATAAATAATATTTCTCGGCAGCACATTGTCCTTTGTAAACAGATGTGCTGCCGAGAACAATGACATTATAATGTGCACTGGAGGATATATTACTGCTCTAGTATTGATCGTTCTATGCACATGGAAGCATGGTCATTTGCATTCTTTTTCATATATTAATGTCATATGTTAAGTGAAAAGAAGAAACTTTGTAATATATCTTATCCCGCTGCAGTAACAGACATCCCGCTGCAGTAACAGACATCCTGCTGCAGTAACAGACATCCCGCTGCAGTAACAGATATCCCGCTGCAGTAACAGACATGCCGCAGCAGTAACAGACATCCCGCAGCAGTAACAGACATCCCGCTGCAGTAACAGACATCCCGCTGCAGTAACAGATATCCCGCAGCAGTAACAGACATCCCGCTGCAGTAACAGACATCCTGCTGCAGTAACAGACATCCCGCTGCAGTAACAGATATCCCGCTGCAGTAACAGACATGCCGCTGCAGTAACAGACATCCCGCAGCAGTAACAGACATCCCGCTGCAGTAACAGACATCCCGCTGCAGTAACAGATATCCCGCAGCAGTAACAGACATCCCGCAGCAGTAACAGACATCCCGCTGCAGTAACAGACATCCCGCTGCAGTAACAGATATCCCGCTGCAGTAACAGACATGCCGCTGCGGTAACAGACATGCCGCTGCGGTAAGACATCCTGCTGCAGTAACAGACATCCTGCTGCAGTAACAGACATCCCGCTGCAGTAACAGATATCCCGCTGCAGTAACAGACATGCCGCAGCAGTAACAGACATGCCGCAGCAGTAACAGACATGCCGCAGCAGTAACAGACATCCCGCTGCAGTATCCGACATCCCGCTGCAGTATCCGACATTCCGCTGCAGTAACAGACATCACGCAGCAGTAACAGACATCACGCAGCAGTAACAGACATCCCGCTGCAGTAACAGACATCCCGCTGCAGTAACAGACATCATGCAGCAGTAACAGACATCCCGCTGCGGTAACAGACATGCCGCTGCGGTAACAGACATCCTGCTGCGGTAACAGACATCCTGCTGCAGTAACAGACATCCTGCTGCAGTAACAGACATCCCGCTGCAGTAACAGACATCCCGCTGCAGTAACAGACATGCCGCTGCAGTAACAGACATGCCGCAGCAGTAACAGACATGCCGCAGCAGAAACAGACATCCCGCTGCAGTATCCGACATCCCGCTGCAGTAACAGACATCACGCAGCAGTAACAGACATCCCGCTGCAGTAACAGACATCCTGCTGCAGTAACAGACATCATGCAGCAGTAACAGACATCCTGCTGCAGTAACAGACATCATGCAGCAGTAACAGACATCCCGCTGCAGTAACAGACATCCCGCTGCAGTAACAGACATCCTTCTGCAGTATCAGTATACACTGGGCACAAGAGACCGGATGTTATGCTCTGAGGATGAGGGGCCGTATGTTATATATCCGGGGCGATGCATCTGGTGTTATACACCATTGATGAGAGACCGGATGTTATACATTGGGGAGTGAGATGTTATACATGGGAGGGGTGGTGGTGGCGAGGGGCCAGATGTTAAACTCCGATGATGAGGGGCCGGATGTTATACACCGGTGATGAGTGGCAAGATGTTATACATTGGGGGTGGGGGGGGGTTGAGGGGCAAGATGTTATACACTGGGGGCAATAAGTCTAAAAGAGAAACCTGAATTCAGTGGTTAGGACACGTGTCCCAGTACTTTTCTATGTATGTGCGCCACTGGCTGTACACCAGTAAGGCACATCTGAGGATATCGCGGCTCCTTACATGGTGCTAGTTTTTCTTGGTTATATTGATGTAATGAACCTTAAGTAACGACATTACTACTTTTTGTCACAGGCCAACGGTAAAATGGACGAGAACCAGTTTGTTGCAGTCACAAGTACAAATGCTGCTAAAATATTCAACCTCTATCCAAGGAAAGGGAGGATCGCAGTCGGCTCCGATGCTGATGTGGTTATATGGGATCCAGACAAGATGAAAACGATTTCGGCAAAAAGTCACAAATCTGTAAGTCTAAGGTCATGTGGTGGAGACTACAGAGGGTGGTGTCCTACCAGACCCTGGGCCTTATGGAGGTCCAATGTCTTCTCTGTTGTAGAAATGGAGCCCTCAATGTAATATGTAATAATGATCATAGTTGACCCTGATGGGATGAATACTATACCTTTTATTTTCACCGACAGGCGGTAGAATACAACATCTTCGAAGGAATGGAGTGCCACGGGGCCCCGCTCATTGTCATCAGCCAGGGAAAGATTGTTTTTGAAGATGGGAACCTACATGTCAACCAAGGAATGGGACGGTTTATTCCCCGAAAACCGTTCCCAGAATATATTTATCAGCGCGTCAAGACAAGGAACAAGGTATGTCCACCATATTCATCATGGCTCCTTGGCTCTGAATCTGAACCGTTATCTAGGAGGACGGTATTCATTTATAGAGTAGATGTGATCGTTTTTGCACCAAACTTCTGCTGTTTTCAGTCCCCAGACCCAGGACCACAATTCACACCAGAGTGATAACACAAGAGCATCGGTCTTCCCTTCTGATATGGAACTCCACCTATGGGGGTTTTTTTAAACGTAAATACATGGATTTGGGTCTAAAAATAAATTTTTAAATTAGATTTCATTAAATATTTTGCACCGTTTTGCTTTTACAGGCTCTTTGTTCTCACACCCGACCATTCAACTTTGATGTGGTCTGTGGTCATAATTCAGCTGAAAGGAGCACAGGATAAAAACACATAAAAAAAGTTACAAACGCTCCCGTTGGACCATTAGAATGGGCTCACTGACAGATTCTCAGTTAACTCATTCTCCGAACAGTGATAGACAGCACAGCGATGTAGGCTGTAGACAGAAAATGATGCAAAATGTATAATAATGAAACCTAATTATATTAAGGATTTTTTTTTAAAAATGTAATGAAGAAAAAAAAATGCCCAAAGGTGTACAACCCCTTTAATAGTCATTAATTTCTTTTATTTACTATATGTAATTAGAAGTTTGCATTGAATTCTGTATGATGATACTGATCTAGGCCTGGTATGGCGCACCTACTTGGCACCAAGAACATATATTTGCAGTGGTTTGGATTGTGTAGCGTTTTTATTTATGCAGCTGTATGGCAGTATTATTTATCATCGTACTTCCATACAATACTGAACCAGATGCGAGATGTCGTTTATTAATTATGAAATGTATTAATTAGCTGATATGTTATAGGTGAGCGGATTGCAAGCCGTGTCCCGCGGGATGTATGATGGACCAGTGTATGAAGTCCCAGCCAATCCAAAGTATATAACCCCAGCCCCTTCAGCTAAATCATCCCCCTCCAAACCCCAGCCTCCTCCAATCAGGAATCTTCATCAATCAAACTTCAGTTTATCAGGTAAAATGATTCACAAAATTATGGATTTGTGTTTTGTTTTGTTTTTTTGTAACTATTATTATATTTAGGGAATGCAATAAAATTAACCCCTTCTTGCCCCATCACGTGCTATTCCGCCATGCAGCTGAACCCGCTCCATTCAGGGCAGATCTGATGGAGCTAGCCCCGATCACTGCTTTCTAAGTGCCACCAACAATCCATGGCAGCAGCATTTAAACAGTGCAATTCCTATTACCACATCCCCCTCACCCAGGACTTCATACAAGATCGTCATTTTCACTATGTACTGCAATATAGAGGTATTTAATTACATAGACATCAAATAATCAGAGGTTTCAGTCCACGAGGAGAAGTAAAAAATAGTGATAGGTAAACAAAAAAAGTTGTTAAGAAAAAACACTGCATAAATTCAAATCCTCCATTCTTTTTCCTCCCCATCCAACAATAAAATAATAAAATGATAAAATAAGCATATTTGGGATTGCCATGTCTGTAATGGTTTGATTTATGAAAGTGCAAAATTATTTAACCCATCATTTTTTTTTCTTTATGGCAAAGTTGTTTTTTTTTTTATCACCGCACATCCCTAAAAAAATGGAATAATTAATGAGAGATAAAAATGTGTTATGAAGCCCAAATGGGTGAAGTAAAAAATATTAGTTACTTGCAAAAAAACCCTAAGCTTATTGATGTTGGAAATTAGGGATACAAACCAAATCTTTGTTGTTTTTTTAACAAAGTTCAGAAATTTTTTTATGCCACAAAAAAAATTGAAAAAAAAAAAATAATACAAGATTTTGTATCACCGGTAATGATACTAAGGCTGGAATCACACCAGTGTATGGCATCTGATGTGAGAGCAAAGGATGCGATATGCCAATGACCCTCGGCTCCTGCTCTGCTGCGAGCGGGAGCCGATTCTCAGTGCTCTGTGCTCCGATCCTCTCACATGACTGAGTCGCAGCACAGGTGCAGAGAAGACGGAGAAAGTAATTTCTCCTTCTCCTCCATGGCCTGACTCACCGTATATCGGACTGCACTCGGGTGACATCCAAGTGCAGTGCGATGTTTCACTCACACCCATAGACTTCTATGACTGGCAGTGAGCTGAGTCTCGCTGCCAGTCGCAGCATGCTGCCATTCTTCTCATGCAGATTCGACATGAGAAAATAATCGCTGATCTGAGCTGCCCCATAGAGTAACACTGGTCCGAGTGCTAGGTGATGTTTTCTCGCATAGCACTCGGCCGTGTTATACGGTAGTGTGACTCCAGACTTACCTGTAGGATTATGCTGCCCGGGCATTTTTTTACTGCTGTAAAAATAAAATCCAAAAATAACATTAATGTAATTGTGGATTTTTGACCATTTAACCTCACTTGGAATTTTCCCATGCGCATGTTGAAAGAAAAAAAAAGTTATTCCTCTTGAAAGAAGGGAAGGGAAAAACAAAAGCGCAAAAATGAAAATGGCCTGCTTCATTAAAGGGTTGGCTACATCCCTTTTCCAGACATTTTTAACTGCTCCAAAACTAACAAAAAAAAAAATACTGCAAGCGTGCTATAACCCTTACCTAAAAAACGAAACAAAAACAATATTGGTTACATAGCCTTTAAATCAGACATAGAAATGATGATTAGGCTAGTTGTTACTCTCCACAAGGAGAGACGTTACCCCTTAAATCATTTCCATCTGTCATTTTTGTTTTGGTGGTTACTAGTCATGAGCGAGTGGACTCGTTGCTCCGGTTTTCTCGAGCACGCTCGGGTGGTCTCTGAGTATTTGTGACTGCTCGGAGATTTCGTTTTCCTTGCCGCCGCTGGATGATTTGTGGCTGCTAGACAGCTTGATTACATGTGGGAATTCTTAAGCAACCAGGCATCCCCCACATGTACTCAGGCTACCTAGTAGCTGTAAATCATGCAGCTGCATCAACAAAAACTAAATCTCCGAGCAGTCACAAATACTCAGCAGAGCCCACCCGAGCGTGCTCGGGAAAACCCAAGCAACAAGTACACTCACTCATCACTAGTGATTACCCCATAACATAAGTGAGCAATACCATTTTTGATTTTTTTTTCCTTTTCTCCTCTCATAGGGTCACCCTACTGTGCGCTTTTTTCCTTCTTCATCACTTTCTGAATTGTTTATAAAGTGCAATGTTTGCTGCCAGTGTTACTCACTGTTCACACTAGCCATGCTATTCGTTCAAAAATGGAAGCCATGATTCTAGTGTGGACAAATCCATACCAGAGTCCTCTTATTGGAAGAGACAGGGGATTAGTAATGTGATAGCAAAATGGTTAATATCCTCCCAGAACAATATTATAGGAATATTTGTCTTAGGCTGTGTGCACACGATGCGGATTTTTCGCGTTTTTTTTTTCACGTTTTTCCGCTATAAAAACGCATTAACAACGCATACATTATGCATCCCATCATTTAGAATTTTTGTGCACATGATGCATTTTTTTCCGTGGAAAAAACGCATCGCGGTAAAAAGCGCAGCATGTTCATTAATTTTGCGGATTTTTCGCGTTTTTCCCGCTATTTAATGCATTGGGAAGCTCCGGAAAAAAAACGCGCAAAAAAACGCATGCGGATTTCTTGCAGAAAATGTCCGGTTTTGCTCAGGAAATTTCTGCAAGAAATCCTGAATGTGTGCACATAGCCTTAGAGTTTGTTCACATGTGAAGAATTTGACGTGCGTTTCAGTGTGGGCTGTGTGCCAAAATGTGTTTCACATCTACTGCCATATACACTCACTGGCCACTTTATTAGGTACACCTGTCCAACTTCTTGTTAACACTTAATTTCTAATCAGCCAATCACATGGCGGCAACTCAGTGCATTTAGGCATGTAGACATGGTCAGGACAATCTCCTGCAGTTCAAACCGAGCATCAGTATGGGGAAGAAAGGTGATTTGAGTGCCTTTGAACGTGGCATGGTTGTTGGTGCCAGAAGGGCTGGTCTGAGTATTTCAGAAACTGCTGATCTACTGGGATTTTCACGCACAACCATCTCTAGGGTTTACAGAGAATGGTCCGAAAAAGAAAAAAAATCCAGTGAGCGGCAGTTCTGTGGGCGGAAATGCCTTGTTGATGCCAGAGGTCAGAGGAGAATGGGCAGACTGGTTCGAGCTGATAGAAAGGCAACAGTGACTCAAATCGCCACCCGTTACAACCAAGGTAGGCCTAAGAGCATCTCTGAACGCACAGTGCGTCGAACTTTGAGGCAGATGGGCTACAGCAGCAGAAGACCACACCGGGTACCACTCCTTTCAGCTAAGAACAGGAAACTGAGGCTACAATTTGTACAAGCTCATCGAAATTGGACAGTAGAAGATTGGAAAAACGTTGCTTGGTCTGATGAGTCTCGATTTCTGCTGCGACATTCGGATGGTAGGGTCAGAATTTGGCGTAAACAACATGAAAGCATGGATCCATCCTGCCTTGTATGGAGCATCTTTGGGATGTGCAGCCGACAAATCTGCGGCAACTGTGTGATGCCATCATGTCAATATGGACCAAAATCTCTGAGGAATGCTTCCAGCACCTTGTTGAATCTATGCCACGAAGAATTGAGGCAGTTCTGAAGGCAAAAGGGGGTCCAACCCGTTACTAGCATGGTGTACCTAATAAAGTGGCCGGTGAGTGTAGTTCCCATGTCACATCCCGAAAAGCAGCAGTCTTGCCATATTGACTTAACGTGTGGGGGTCTGTCCTAATGTAGATCATCGATGCTGCAAATCCACAGCACATCAGAGGATCAGTCGCAAAAAAAGATCACCTCATAATGCAATTTTTCTTTCATGCTCAATACAGCTGAGAAAAAACGCTGAATAACATTGGTCCAAGTGCAATCTGATTTTTTTATAGGATTGCACTCATCCGATTTATACACTAGTGTAAGCGATCCCTTATAGGGTTATCCAAGAATTGTTTTAAAGTAAATAATACACCTTGACATAAATTTTTTGTTGAAATACGTTTTATCTAGCAAAGAGAAACTCCTTATCTAGTGCACTCTGTCAGAAATGTAAAGAAGGCAATTGCCATTCATTATGTGTGAACACGTAAGACACGCCTGTCGTGGGACGGGCTGCGTGAAGAACATCTGCTTGAGACAAAGGACAGGTCAGAGCCGTGTCCTATCAGGTATTGTGAACTAGCATTCCTCCGTTCAGTCAACCTGACAGGACACTGAGCGGTGATGGACTACAGGAGAAGAAACACATTTCTTTAGCTGACTGAGATTAAACATTCATCTCAGTCAGCCTGACTGTTTTAGTGCAGTTTAGGGAGTACAGTACCTGTATTTTTCTGACTATAAGATGCACTGGACCATAAGACGCACCGAGGTTTAGAGTTAAATTGAAGCAAAAATTGTGGTCATGATGCACTGTAATAGGGAAAGGGGGGTTTGCTGCTGACACTGTTGTAAGGTTAATGTCCCCCAATTCTGTACTAATATCCCTAACCTATATATATATATGATCCCCATCCTGTTATATAGTGTATGTCTCAATCCAAGTATAAATGGCCACCATCCCCATCCTAGTATGCATGGCCACCATCCCCATCCTGGTATACATGGCCACCATCCTCATCCTGGTATACATGACCACCATCCCCATCCTTGTATACATGGCTAACATCCCCATCCTGGTATACATGGTCCCTCCCATCCTGGTATACATGTCCCTCCCATCCTGGTATACATGTCCCTCCCATCCTGGTATACATGGTCCTTCCCATCCTGGTATACATGTTCCTCCCATCCTGGTATACATGGTCCTTCCCATCCTGGTATACATATCCCTCCCATCCTGGTATACATGGTCCTTCCCATCCTGGTATACATGTCCCTCCCATCCTGGTATACATGGTCCCTCCCATCCTGGTACACATGTCCCTCCCATCCTGGTATACATGGTCCCTCCCATCCTGGTATACATATCCCTCCCATCCTGGTATACATGGTCCTTCCCATCCTGGTATACATGTCCCTCCCATCCTGGTATACATGGTCCTTCCCATCCTGGTATACATGGTCCTTCCCATCCTGGTATACATGTCCCTCCCATCCTGGTATACATGGTCCTTCCCATCCTTGTATACATATCCCTCCCATCCTGGTATACATGGTCCCTCCCATCCTGGTACACATGTCCCTCCCATCCTGGTATACATGGTCCCTCCTATCCTGGTATACATTCCCCCCCATCATGGTGCACACATAAAGAAAAAATATATATTTTACTCACCTTCCTTCTACCTCGCAGCGCTGCATCTTGTGCTGATGTCAGCAGCTGAATTCAGTGTGTAAACAGCGCATGATGTCACTGCCATGCGCCCCCACATGCCGAGGTCAGCTGCCGGAATATTCACTGCTCCCCATGCCCGGTACTATGGGCATGGGGAGCAGTGAATATTCATTCTCTTTAATAGCAGGCACATGTGATCACCTGACCGCTGGGAGATTCTGCTAATATTGTGCCCACTATTTAAGAAGATGAATATTCACTGCTCTTCACTCCCAAAGTCCCTCCCACCTCTCGGCGTTGGCTTGAGTGCATAGAGGTGGGCCGGATTATGGGCATGGAGAACAGTGAATATTCATTTTCTTCAGCGGGCATATGTGTTAGCTGCAGCAGCCAGCTCATGCCTCCTGTGACTTGCTGGTCAGCGGCTGCTGCTTCCCCCCCTCCATCCACAGCCACAGTCTATAAGGTACATCAGGACTATATTTTGGATGAAAAAATTGCGTCATATAGTCTGAAAAATACGGTCCGTCTGTCTCCAAATGCTTTCCGTGCAGCCCATACTAGGACTGGCTGTACACTGCTAGATAGAAGTTGCCATCTTGACAGTGCATTAACGAAAGCATACTTTTTCTGCTAAATGAAAATGTTTTTTAGAAAAAATGTTGCATATTTAAAACTGTATTTGTTTTATCATATTTCTCAGAGCATATTAAACTGGCCACATCAAGAATAATGGCTGCAGAGCTGGAAAAAAACATCTTTTTTATTTTTTTATTTCTCTTCTTCATTTGCGGAGATGCTAACTTGTAAAGTTTAGGTTTTAATTTATTATTGTAAGCACAACTGTTATGAGAGATTCTTATCCGCAGCAGTGTGCTTCCTTTCCTTTATGACTTTGACCAATCATAAACAGGATGTGTCATGCAGGAGAAAAAAATGAACACACCGACAAATGGTTAGAAGAACTTGCCTCTTCCTGTAGAGATGTAATGATAGACAGTCCTGCTCTCAGCCTTGTTCTCCGCAACTACTGGGTAGTATAGAGCAGAACTTTGTGTCATTACAAACACTTCCATATTGCCTCTCATGGCAGTCAGTGTGGGGGGAGACGGAGAACAGCTGAGTCTTCTTACAGTGTTGTCAGCTCAGCTATATTCCCCCTCTCTCAACACTGACTGCTGTAGCTGAAAACTACAAGAAGTGTTTGTAATCATACTCAGCTTTGCTCTATAGTACATAATAGCTGCACAGGGCAGGGCTGTCTATCATTAAGTCTCACAAGAGAAAGCATGTTCATCTGACCTTCTGGAGGCGTGTTCTTTTTCCCCCAACATGACACCTCCTGCTTATGATTGCTCAGCCTCATGCAGAGAACAAAGTACACGCCCCTGAGACAAATATTTGGTAACGTCCAGTTGGGATCATCCTAAATTACAACCTAAAGTACTATCTATAGTGTCACCCTTGAGCAAAAAAACATCCCTGATACATGCTCACATGCTGCTTCCTTCTGCACTGTGCAAAGTCAGAAAATTATGACTTTCCCTGAAATATTTAATTGCCAAACACCCAATTGTTGTGGATTCCCATGTGGATTAAAAAAAAAATCCCCCAAAATTTGGATTCGTCATTATCCAAATTTTTCATGATTCTATATCAGCAAATTCTAGCAAAATGGAGCCATCCACCATTTTCCTAGTTTCTGAGTATTTTGAAGGGGTAAATAGAAATCTCATACTGTCCTATCCTCTCCCTACTTTTGCACCTTTCGAGAAGTCCTCCGATCGGTTGCTCTGTCTTCTACATTCTCTCTTCTTCCCCTTCCTCGCCTCTGGAACAACCATTCTTCACTAGGACCTACGCTATCACATGACATCAATATTTGTCGCTTACAACTTGAAAGCATGTGACCTAGTGAAGAAAGGGAGAGCTAGAGTCTTAGAAAGTGAAGAAGATAGATGATAGAGGAGCTGATCAGCGGAACGATGGAGAGTTGAGCGGTATTGAGAGGGCCGAGGTAAGGTAAGTTTTTTTTGTTTTTTTTTTTAAAACTCTTTCCTAGCTTATTTGAATCACTTCAAATTTATTCTATCAGAGTTTGCTTTTTTTGGCCAATTTTGCACTGGAGCGAGAGTAACGTTTTTTTACCTTACTACTGTTTTTTTTTATTTTTTGATTAGTCAACCTACTGCTATGTCGTCGTAGCAGTATAACGCACATGAGGTGTTGCGCCAGGCTGACTGATCCGAAGAAGAGCCACAAGATGCTGTCCAGTAAGAGGCGGCTCTTCTGCTCCAATGCTGTGGCCACAGACCACTGTTGTCTCTGATGGAATAAAAACATGCAAATACTGTAGATTTGTACCAACCCTACTATATACTGTATGTAATAATAAAAAATATGTCTTTATTATTCCTTTGAACACACCAGGTGCACAGATTGACGATAGTAACCCTCGTCGCACAGGACACCGCATCGTTGCCCCACCAGGAGGTCGCTCAAATATCACAAGCCTAGGCTGATAATATTCGGAATGGAGAAAATTGATCCTCACCAGAACGTTATTCAATTCTATATCAGTGTTATTGAGCCCACAATGTTTTTGCTACTAATGAAAAATAATAATAAAATGTAAAAAAGTGGTGTGTTTTGTATAGAAAAAAGATGGTCATAGTGTGGTGAAGTGCTCGGAAATGACTCACCTCACCTTAACTTAAAGCATGGAAGACACCCATCACTGTATTAGACTAGAGACATCGGCTTTTGTCTTGTAGCTATCTGGTTGTTACTTTCCACCATTTAGTTGTATGTTGTGCATGGTTTTGCATTATTTATTTTGAAGCTGTAGCCTGTGAGTTTAATACATGCCAACCGTCATCTAGACACAATGCCAAGAACGACTTTGCCACCGATAACTTAAGAAATGTGAACAATTTTATGTATGCGGTAGATAACTTTATGTATCATGTTTAACTTATTTTTTAGTCTTTTTATTGTAACTATAACACAGCAGGAGATATCATCCATGTAAAAAAAAAAAACACTGACTAACTGTACAGTTCTGTATGTTTAACCACTGGGAATATTCGCACATACAGCTTTGTTTAAGCCATGCAACACAATGACCCCGTTTTGCATGGGATTTTGATACTGTCAGTCTAATGTAGCTGCCTAATTTTTACAGTTTTGTACAAAGGTTTTTTTTTCTGTTTGTATTTCACATTGCATTTTTACTTAACAGTTGCGTATGATGTTCTAGATGTGATTCTATTACAGAATTCGAAGCTTATGAAATAAATAATGAGGAACATTGCAAATGGATCATACTTTCCAGTTGTCTTTTTGGTAGAAGAGTCGGAAACCGTTGCAGAGCTGAGTTAGTCATGCAATGTAGCTTAAGATATATATAATACCAACACAAGAACCTCATCATTCATCATCCCGGCAGAAGGGGTACAGAGCTAAATATGGACAAAAATAAGATATGAAATACTTTTTTTTTACTTGTAGAGGTCTTTTTTCTACATATTACTGATCACAAGCCTTTCAGAAGATGATATAAAATTTGGTAAGTAATGGCTCTCATTGTCCTCACTCGTGTCCTCCTCATCCTCAGTGACCAGATGTTTGTTTACATCAGAGTGATCTACAAGATATAGGTAATGAAGTGTTATTAGAGATTCTTAGTATAACATAGTCGTCATTTGTCACTAATATTAATGGGAACCGATTGTCACATATTAAGGAAGACGAGACAAACAACCTCTTGGTCTACATGATGTTTCCTACTTACTGATAAATAAATTGGTGTCCGCATCTGACACAAGCTGAGGAATCTACTCCGGCTTCTGACTTAGAAGGTGATCAAAATCTAACTGAGGAACGGATGACCCTTGATCTCAAATGATCCTCCTGGAAAACGAAAAGCAGAAGTGATGCGAACATTGTCAGAGACTGCTCCATATCTAAACATTTTACTTTAATCTGAACTAATGACATAACTGAGCCGACATGAAGGAAATAGATCTAGAAATAGGCAAGCAGACAGGGAAGTGCTGATCCTCATGGACGTGAGCAATAAATATGTCCTCAGTGTAATAAATGAATATTAATACTATTATATCTGTTACCTGTCCCAAGTCTATGTGCCGGATTTCTTCTAAGCAGCTCAGTGATGAGCTCCTGAGCATGGGGGGGAGAAGCGTGATCACAATCCCAAATTATGTCTCCTGTTATGTATAAAATTACAGAAAATAAAAACTCTGTATTGGACTGTAAGATAAAGGAAAATAACTAAACCAATGTAACCAGTCAAGGCAATGATCAGATTATACTACTTACCAATTAGGCCAGTTCTATAAAGCTCAGTTAGGGAATTTCCATCAAATGGTACAAATCCCACCGGAAATTCATGCAGGATGATCCCCATTGACCACCAGTCAACAGGTCTTCCATAGCCTTCTTTAAGGAAGACCTCTGGGGCCATGTAAAATGGGGTGCCACAGAGCTATAAACCAATAGAAGATTGAGAAGAGAATCGATGAAATGATTATTATGACAAGTTCTGTCCATAAAAACACAATGACAGAAGATAAAATATCAGCGGAAATGTTCTCTAGAAATGAAGAACGTAGGGAAGAGATAATAGTATGATGAGATTTAACAAACAAGCTAAGTTCCTAAAAGTGATGCTGACCTCACTGTCCTGGAACTCTTTGGAGATGTTCACCACTGATTCCTTGTGGGTGTTGGGTTTTGGAATCATGAGACCAACTTTTGAAACTCCAAAATCGGTGACTTTGATGTGTTCAGCAGTTGTAATCAGGAGTCCATGATAGAGAAGATGGTTTTAGCCTCACAGACTGATAATAAGTGATAATTCCCCCCCCCCCCTTTTGTGCCAAGGAACACATAAGAGACCCCTGGTGCTTAAGACGGTCCTACAGTCTCCACCTATAGAAGAAAGGAAATATGACTGGTGAGGGGTTTATACAGGAGATCACCATGATGTATAATGAAAAGTTAGCGGTGGCATTGGAGCAGGAGACAGTATATGTAGATATGATGTATAGTGCACAGAATATTAGTCTGGTCAGGGTCAAATGTTGTCCATATAACTAATAACATAAAGTGATGTCACATCTCGTCTACAGCAGGAGACACTGATGTACTCAGTGCAGACATACAGGGATATTATACAGATCAATGACTTTCCGGGTATCTTGGTAATACATAACTTATAATAAACGCTCTGTAAGGATGTATCATCTACGGGGACAATTTAATGATATGAGCAGAGATAAGATGTCAGCAGACATGGGGTGAATATAATACAATGTACGTGTCCTACCTCCTACATACTCCATGTCCATACACAGGTGAGATCTAGTAGGGAAGGAGCAGAGCATGGAGACCACGAAGGGACAGTCTGCGAATATTAGATTGTTCCTCTCCAGAGAGGCCCCTTCCATCTTTTCTCTAATATTCAGGTTCCTCTTGGCCATTTTCTTCATAGCATAGATCTGTCGTCAGTCTTTATGGTGTACTAAATAGACGGCCCTGGAGATAAGTGAGTCGCCTACCAGGGCCGTGGGGTACTCGGTACCGGGTCCGGTACTCACAGGGGGATGTCACGGTGGTGGCGACCTGGTCTGTGGCCCTGGGCACCCATATTAAAGGGAACGTCCTTAATGGGGTTTTGAATAAAGTTTGTGTTCATGACGCCACTTGTGGTATCAGTGGGGACCGACGCTGCTTAAAGGGGTCCTCTGAGGTGATGTGATGGCAGCTAGGATGGTATAACTTCCCACAGGTGAAGTAGGTCTCTAGGGCTCCCGGAATGTAGATGAAGATGGTGAGTGGTGCAGTAAAGAACGGAGGACACATGTTTACAATCTCTACCTGGTTTACTGGAGACTTCAGGTATCCACAGTCCAGGGCACCAGATCACAGGTACAGGCAGGGTCCGGCCGGCTTGGAAGTGAATTAAGATTACCCTTTACAGGTGGAGATGAAAGCCTTCCTCATAGCTCGGTGGTTTTGTAATCCCTTACTGCCTGTGGCTTCCATCAAGGTCCTCACAGTTCCTCTCTGTCCTCCATAAAGGTGGGACACAAACCTGTATGACAGGTGGCTCGAGCCTTTTTATAGTGTCTCTATCACGACCAGGGCTCTATGCACCACTGTGCCTCCTGGGTATTAGGGCGGACAGGTAACTTATAGTTCAGCTGTCCTGACGGTTTCTGGTGTGCCTCCTAGAGTCTGACACAACCTCGGTCTTCTGGCTACCGGTATCTGCGCTCTGTCAGGGAGGTAGCCCAGTCGCAGCTGTCCTCCCCAAATGTCACTCTCCTGTGCTTTGCTCTCCTTCACGCTCACTAAATGCTGTTCTTTCCTTCTGAATATCACTATCCAGGAATTGCAGCACCTCTGGCTGCACGGCCCCTCACATGTCTTTCTGCCTCAGACTGCTCCAGTCTGCTGTCTCGAACGAATTAACTAGCTTTCCCTACAGACCAGAATGTATATATAGAGGAGCCACCCATAAGCAGGATCAGAGCTCCCCCTTCTGGTCTGGAGTGTGAACATGTTGTGTGCTTTGTGATTACCCGATAAAAGGAATCCTTCATTGCTTCCAAGCGTGACATCACTCTCCCCATGAGGAAAGCAATGCCACTGTGACAACCAGGACCCCGGGGTGTCACAGAAGGAGAATTCATGCAATGCCACTGTGACAACCAGGACCCTGGGGTGTCACAGAAGGAGAATTCATGGTTTATAATGAACCCTTATTAACAGTCCGTCTATAGAAGTCATTATATGATCTTCTGTACTAATATTTAATACTATAAGTCCGGCCATCATTAGAAATCCACATCTAGAAATTCATGAAGTAAAACTACATAGATGATGGGAGGTCTGCACAATGCCCCGTCTATCCTCACCAGGTCACATTACAAATGAAAGAATTTACCGAAATTCATCTCAGACAGATTCACTATAACTGATCAGTAGATACTATTCAGTCCAAATAAAAATTGTTCTAAATTGAAAGTTCTCCAGTTACCAAAAGAAGATGTTTGTTATGCTCCCCCCTTACCGCAAGACATAATAAATGGAGGAAACTGAAGAAACTAAAAAATAATGATACACATTGTACGCACCCCTCCTAGGCCCTCACTTGTCCATCACTGCAGTCCTCCGTCGTCTGTGCTGGTCTTTGGTTATTATGGCACCCCCTTCTGGTGCTGTAGCCAGTGATTTGACTCCTATGGTTATGATGGAGGGTGGGGGTGCAGATGTCATTGATGTTAATATCGGGTCACTCCTCATGACCGTGTGCAGCCAATCACTCTTATCAGCTCCATAATGGAGCCCCAAAGACAACAAAGACTGACATAAAGGACTAGGAGGCTCTGAAGGAGGAGGCAGCGTAAAGACAGATGAGGGCCCAGGACAGACAAGTGTAATGTGTTATATCATATTATATCACTTCAACATCCCCATTGACACCCACCAGTCAGCAGCCTCCAAACTCCTGTCCCTTATTTCATCTTTTGGATTTACTCAGTGATCCTCCTCAGCCACTCACACAGACGGACATACATTAGACGTGTTCTTCACCCGTTTCTGCTCCCTATCTAACTTCACAAGCTCCCCTTGCCCTCTATGTGACCACCATCTACTCACTTTCTCATCACTGTCCTCCACACCTGTCAGCCATGTCCAGCAACATGCGCACTCCGGCAGGAACCTCGCACATCTAGACACTCGTACACTCTGACTCTATTCGGCCACTGTCCTTTATTGCTTCACTCCATGACACAGACACATCCACTAGTTTCTACAATGCCACTCTTGCATCAGCCATCGACTCGGTCGCTCCTGTCATGCATAGCAGAGTGCGACGAATCAATAGACAACCCTGGCACAATAAAATCACTTAAAAACTTCAGCAAGTATCCAGAATTGCAGAACGGCGTTGGACGAAAACGCATTCGCAAGATAATTTCACTGCACTCAAACAAGCAACACTCGCATCCAAATCTGATCTCACCTCTGCTAAACAGGCCTACTTTACATCCTTCTTATCTTCCTTATCTCAAAACCCCAAACAGTTGTTTAACACTTTTAACTCCCCCCTCCACTGTCCCCTCCGACTTCCCTAGTCTCTGCCGAGGACTTTGCCATGCACTTCAAAAATAAGATAGACCAAACAAAGCAAGTCTTTGTTGTCCGACCACCACAACCCCTTTGTATGCCAGACCAATGCCCTAACCCCATAACTTCCCTCTCCAAAATCACTGAAGGACAGCTTGCTCATCTATCCAAATCACACCTCACCACTTGCGCACTTGACCCCATCCCACCTCCTCCCCAAACTCACCACTACACTAATCCCATCCCTAACCTATCTCTTCAATCTATCACTAACTTCTGGTACCTTCCCCTCTGCTTTCAAACATACCACAATCACACCTATCCTCAAAAAGCCATCCCTTGACCCGAGCGCTATGTCCAGCTATTGCCCCATATCTTAGCTCCCATTTGCTTCCAAACTCCTTGAGCAGCATGTCCATGCTGAACTTTCCTCTCACTTTGCACCTAACTCACTCTTTGACAACCTACAATCTGTCTTCCGTCCCCACCATTCCACTAAGACTGCCCTGACCAAACTTACAAACGACTTACAGCCAAAGCTAACAGACAATTCTCTATACTCCTCCTTCTAGACCTGTCCTCTGCCTTCGACACAGTTGACCACTGCCTCCTACTACAGATCCTCTCTCCCTTTGGTGTCAAAGACCTTGCCCTATCCTGGATCTCCTCATACCTTACCAACCGCATATTTAGCGTTACCTACTCCCATAATACCTCTTCATCTCACCCCCTCTCCGTTGGAGTCCCTCAAGGCTCTGTCCTAGGACCCCTTCTCTTCTCAATCTATACCCTTGGCCTGGGACAACTCATAAAGTCCTATGGCTTCCAGTACCATCTATATACTGATGACACTCAGATCTACCTCTCTGGCCTTCGCTTTCTCAAACTCAATGTGGACAAATCTGAACTAATTATCTTTCTTCCATCTCGCATACCCTCCCTACCTGATCTATCTATCACAATAAATTAATTCACACTTTCTCCTGTTCCGGTAATCCGTTGCCTCGGAGTAACCCTTGACTCTGCCCTGTCCTTCAAACCACACATCCAATCTCTCTCCACCTCCTGTCGCCTCCAGCTCAAACGTATTTCCAGAATCTGTCCTTTCCTCAACCCTTACTCTACCAAAATGCTTGTGCATGCCCTCATTATCTCCCACCTTGACTACTGCAACATCCTCCTCTGTGCCCTACCTGCTAACACTCTCGCACCCCTCCAGTCCGTCCTTAACTCTGCTGCCCAACTAATTAATCTCTCTCATCGCTACACTCCTGCTTCCCCTCTTTGCAAATCCCTTCACTGGCTCCCAATTTCCCAGCATATCCAGTTTAAACGTTTAAACTACTAACACAGACCTACAAAGCCATCCATAACCTTTCTCCTCCATATATTTCCGAACTAATCTCTCAATATCTTTCCTCACGTAATCTCCGTTCCTCCCAAGACCTCCTTCTCTCCTCCACACTTATTCGCTCCTCACCCAATCGCCTCCAAGACTTCTCCTGAATATCCCCCATCCTCTGGAATTCTGTGCCCCAAAACGTCCGGTTATCCACCACACTTGGATTCTTCAAACGGAACCTGAAAACCCATCACTTCAAAAAAGCTTACAGCCTGTAATGACCACATGGCCACCTCACCATTGGAGCTAATGCAACCCCCGACCTACTGTCTCCTTCCCCATAATCCTGTAGAATGTAAGGGTCCTCTTCCCTCTGTATCAGTCTGCCATTGTTAGTTTTGTTTACTGTAAGTGATATTTGTATTTTGATGTAACCCGATCTAATGTACAGCACCATGGGATCAATGTGCTATATAAATTAATAATAATAATAATAATAATAATAATAATCTCTTTCCTTAACATTTTGATTTGTTACAGATCAGTTCGCTCAGCTGTATATAACGGAGCTGAATAGTGACAATTAGATGTGGACAGTGGTGTGGACTCGTATCATGTTCCTATGATAACACTGAATGGCAGAGCACAGAGGCTGAAGCATCGTCATAGGGAACCCTGAGAAATGGGGATTATGCCAACAGAAATCTCACCCAAAATGTCCGTTGCTGATCAGTTTGGATGTTTCATAGTCATGCATATGTGGCTTTCTTGCTGGGATCAATGATTCCATCAAGTTCTATAAAAGAAGAAGAAATGATATTAGTTACATAGTTACATAGATATTAAGGTTGAAGGAAGACTGTAAGTCCATCTAGTTCAACCCATAGCCTAACCTAACATGCCCTAACATGTTGATCCAGGAGAAGGCAAAAAAACCCCATGTGGCAAAGAGTAACTCCACCATGGGGAAAAAAATTCCTTCCCGACTCCACATACGGCAATCAGACTAGTTCCCTGGATCAACGCCCTATCAAGGAATCTAGTGTATATACCCTGTAATATTATACTTTTCCAGAAAGGCATCCAGTCCCCTCTTAAATTTAAGTAACGAATCACTCATTACAACATCATACGGCAGAGAGTTCCATAGTCTCACTGCTCTTACAGTAAAGAATCCGCGTCTGTTATTATGCTTAAACCTTCTTTCCTCCAGACGTAGAGGATGCCCCCTTGTCCCTGTCTCAGGTCTATGATTAAAAAGATCATCAGAAAGGTCTTTGTACTGTCCCCTCATATATTTATACATTAAAATAAGATCACCCCTTAGTCTTCGTTTTTCCAAACTAAATAGCCCCAAGTGTAATAACCTATCTTGGTATTGCAGACCCCCCAGTCCTCTAATAACCCTGGTCGCTCTTCTCTGCACCCGCTCCAGTTCAGCTATGTCTTTCTTATACACCGGAGACCAGAACTGTGCACAGTATTCTAAGTGTGGTCGAACTAGTGACTTGTATAGAGGTAAAATTATGTTCTCCTCATGAGCATCTATGCATCTTTTAATACATCCCATTATTTTATTTGCCTTTGTAGCAGCTGCCTGACACTGGCCACTGAATATGAGTTTGTCATCCACCCATACACCCAGGTCTTTTTCATTGACAGTTTTGCCCAGAGTTTTAGAATTAAGCACATAGTTATACATCTCATTACTTCTACCCAAGTGCATGACCTTACATTTATCCCCATTAAAGCTCATTTGCCATTTATCAGCCCAAGCTTCTAGTTTACATAAATCATCCTGTAATATAAAATTGTCCTCCCCTGTATTGCTTACCCTGCAGAGTTTAGTGTCATCTGCAAATATTGAAATTCTACTCTGAATGCCCCCTTCAAGGTCATTAATAAATATGTTAAAAAGAAGAGGGCCCAATACTGACCCCTGTGGTACCCCACTGCTAACTGTGACCCAGTCCGAGTGTGCTCCATTAATAACCACCCTTTGTTTCCTATCCCTGAGCCAGCTCTCAACCCACTTACACATATTTTCCCCTATCCCCATTACTCTCATTTTATGTAACAACCTTTTGTGTGGCACCGTATCAAAAGCTTTGGAAAAGTCCATATACACTACGTCCACTGGGTTCCCTTGGTCCAGTCCGGAACTTACCTCTTCATAGAAGCTGATCAAATTAGTCTGACATGAACGGTCCCTAGTAAACCCGTGCTGATACTGGGTCATGAGGTTATTCCTCTTCAGATACTTCAGTATAGCATCCCTTAGAATGCCCTCCAGGATTTTACCCACAGTAGAGGTTAAGCTTACTGGCCTATAATTTCCGAGTTCAGTTTTTGTCCCCTTTTTGAATATTGGCACCACATTTGCTATACGCCAGTCCTGTGGTACAGACCCTGTTATTATGGAGTCTTTAAAGATTAAAAATAATGGTCTATCAATGACTGTACTTAGTTCCTGCAGTACTCGGGGGTGTATCCCATCCGGGTCCGGAGATTTGTCAATTTTAGTGATTGTTAGACGCCGCCGTACTTCCTGCTGGGTTAAGCAGGTGACATTTAATGGGAAATTTTTATCACTAGTCATATTGGCTGCCATGGGATTTTCTTTTGTAAATACTGATGAAAAAAAGTCATTTAGCATATTGGCTTTTTCCTCATCCTCATCCACCATTTCACCCAGACTATTTTTAAGGGGGCCAACACTGTCATTTTTTAGTTTCTTACTATTTATATAGTTAAAGAATATTTTGGGATTATTTTTACTCTCTCTGGCAATGGGTCTCTCTGTCTCAATCTTTGCTGCCTTGATTTGCTTTTTACAGAATTTATTTAATTTTCTGTATTTATTTAATGCCTCCTCACTACCTACTTCCTTTAATTCTCTAAATGCTTTCTTTTTGTCCCTTATTGCGCCCCTTACAGCTCTATTTAGCCATATTGGTTTCCTCCTATTTCTAGTATGTTTATTCCCATACGGTATATACTGTGCACAGGTCCTATCCAGGATGCTAATAAATGTCTCCCATTTTCTTTGTGTATTTTTGTGTCTCAGGATATCATCCCAGTTAATTGCACCAAGATCCTCTCTCATCCGTTGGAAATGTGCCCTCCTGAAGTTTAGTGTCCTTGTCACCCCCCTACTACCCATCTTATTAAAGGTTACATGAAAACTTATTATTTTGTGATCACTATTCCCCAAGTGACCCCCAACCCTTATATTTGATATGCGGTCTGGCCTGTTGGTTAATATTAGGTCTAGCAGTGCCCCCCTCCTTGTTGGGTCCTGAACCAGTTGTGAAAGGTAATTGTCTCTCATAGTTGTCAAAAACCGATTACCTTTACTGGAACTGCAGGTTTCTGTTCCCCAATCTATTTCAGGGTAGTTGAAGTCCCCCATAATAATGACTTCTCCTTGAGTCGCAGCTTCATCTATTTGCTTTACGAGGATATTCTCCATTGCTTCCATTAGTTTTGGAGATTTATAACAAACCCCTATCAGTAATTTATTATTTTTTCCCCCTCCCCTTATCTCCACCCACAGGGACTCTACATTTTCATTAAATTCACCTATATTATCACGCAGGATGAGTTTTAAGGAAGATTTTACATATAGACACACCCCTCCCCCTCGCTTATCTGTACGGTCATTTCTGAACAGGCTATAGCCCTGCTAGTTAACAGCCCAGTCATGGCTCTCATCCAGCCACGTCTCAGATATCCCCACCATGTCATAATTATGCTCCAACAACTTTAGTTCTAATTCGTCCATTTTGTTGGCGAGGCTTCTGGCATTAGTATACATGCACTTGATGTTACTCTCTGTACCTCTATTCTTTCTTAAATTATTAACTGTTCTAACCCCACCCCCCATGCCACCGCCACCCCCAACTTCCATATTTGTGCCCAGGTCTCTATCTGCACTATCTTCCCCTCCTATAAAATGAATACCCTCTCCCCCAGTCCCTAGTTTAAACACTCCTCCAACCTTCTAACCATTTTCTCCCCCAGCACAGCTGCACCTTCCCCATTGAGGTGCAGCCCGTCCCTAGCGTAGAGCCTGTAGCCCACTGAGAAGTCGGCCCAGTTCTGCAGGAACCCAAACCCCTCCTTCCTACACCAATTCTTGAGCCACTTATTAACCTCCCTAATCTCCCGTTGCCTCTCTGGCGTGGCACGTGGTACAGGCAGTATTTCGGAAAATACCATGTTGGAGGTATTAGGAAATAGAAGCCGCAGGAAAAAAGCTCCAGATACAGAAACTTCTCCGATATTATGTCCCAGCTGATGTGCACTGATCTGCTGTAGGGACGATACAAGCCGGACGCTCCGCAGACACGCATGTAATATATGGGGGTCCTCCCATGTTATATGGGGATAATACTGGACGTGTCATTCACACCGCATGCTCAGTGATACACAGACATCTCTCTCTATGATACTCACACCAGCAGATTCTTGGGTCTCCGGGATCTCGCAGATCACACTGTCAGGATCCGCCAGCGAAGTTATTTCTAAAATAGTGATAAAATGATGAAGAAATAAAATGTATTAGGCAGTATTAATCCTACATATATAATACAGCAATATAAGGGAGAATTGACAAGACGTCTGTAAATGGAATTAATGGGCGTTATATGGGGATTCTACATATGAGGACGTACGGTGCATCCATAGACAACAGTAGTGCAGTTACCCATGGAGAGGTCGGGGTCAGAGGGTCCAACCTGAACCTAATGCTACCGTTAAGTTCCCTTAACTTAGCTGAACATGCCGATAAAGTTAAGCTCTGCGGTAGAGGCTGCACACACGATATCCCTACACTACCACTCTCCGTTCTGTAGACAGCAGGTCACTTTATGCCAGTGGTCTTCAGAACAGCTGGATAATGCAGTGGCCGAGGCGACGGCACTCGCAGGACGTCAGAATCACGGAGCGGAGATATCAATGCGCCACATCGGCATTCTGAAGCCCAGTGTCTGCAACGTCGAGCTTACGGTGCGTTCATCTGCCCAGTGGTCTCATCAGTATACTGGATTAGATGGTTTTTATTTTAATTAAAACTTTTTGGTGTGACTGTGGGGGCATAATGCAATTTGAGGGACCTTCATACGTTCATGTGGAGAGACCCTCATACATTGTAGGGGCCACTATGGTGGGCCCATAAAGTGTGAATTTTATTGCACAGTATGGGGGCTACCGTGAGGGCCATCATACAGTATAGAGGCTAATGCAGGCGCAATCATACAGTATGGGGGCTAATGTGGGGGCCATCATACAGTATGGGGGCTAATGTGGGGGTCATCATACAGTTATGGGGCCTAATGTAAGGGCCATCATACAGTATGGGGGCTAATGTGGGGGCCATCATACAGTATGGAGGCTAATGTGGGGGGAATCAATCAGTATGGGGGATAATATGGGGAAATCATACAGTTTGGGGGAAATCATGCAGTATGGGGGCTAATGTGAGGGCCATCATACAATATGCAGGCTTATGTAGGGGCATACTGTACAGTATGGAGGATAATGGGGTCATCATACAGTAAGGGGGCTAATGTGGAGACTATCATACAGTATGGGGTTAATGTGAGGGTCTTCATACATTGTTGGTGCTCCCAAAGTGTGGGGTCTACTAAAGGGGTCATTATGAAGTGTTAGAACTACTAAGTTGGCCTCATAAAGTGTATTGACCATTATATAGTGTGGGAGCTAAAATTAGGGCCATTATACAGTGAGAGGACTACTGTGAGGGTCATTATTCTGTGTTTTGGGGAGGTATTGTTGACATCATGCTATGTATAACGGAGTTTTCAGCTCATCATACTGTGTATAGGGGAGTTGTGGGGGAATTATACTCCGTATAGGGGACCAATGGGAATTATATTCTGCATAGGGGAGCTTTATGCCCATCATACCATGCATAGGGGAACTGCAGGGGCATTATACTGTATATACAGTATGGGAGCTGTGGACCTATCATACTGTGTATAGGGGAACTGTGGGGGAATTATTCTGTGTATAGGGCACCTGTGATCCCATCATATAGTGTATAGGGGAGCTGTAGGGGTATTATACTGTGTATATGGGAGCTGTGGGCCCATCATACCATATATAGGAGAACTGTGAGGGCATTATACTTTGTATAGGTGAGCTGTGGGCCCATCATACTGTGTACAGTGGAGCTGTACATGGGGGGACTCTAGGTAAATTATTAATTAATAAATGGGCACTTAAGTATTATTATTATAGGGGCACGCAGATTACTACATTTGTCATGATCCAGGTCAGGTTTTGGTCTTGTCTCTCCTTTCCCGATCTGATCATGTCAGGTGTTAACCTTCAATGCCTCGTTCCTGTGTCCGGTCTGCTATATCTCTGTGCTGCAACCTGTGTGCAGTGCCAGTTATATTGCTTGCCTTCAGCGTGCTAGCTGTCTCTGGTGAGTTACTGATCCGTCCTGCTGTGTTCATCTTACCCGACCCGTGTCTGTGGACCTTTCACCTACCCGTCCCTGCTCCTTATTGCCCTGTGTATTTGGAATCCCAAATAAATAAACTCAACATGTGCACAAAAATTGCAGAATGCATTAAAAATGATGGGATGCTTATGTATGCATTTTTTAAGCGTTTATTCCGAAAAAAACACCAAAAAAACACGAAAAATCCTGAACGTGTGCATAGCCTCATACAGCGAAGTCAGCGAGCCGAGTCGATACTAGAGGGTAATGCAGTACAAAAGGGAAAATCACAGCGCAGAGTCGGACGAGAGCAAAAAGTAGTACCGGTCAGTAGCAGAAATACCAGGAGGGACAAAATCAGGTCAGAGCCAAGCTAAAGTCAAATATTTGAAATAAAGTTAAACAAAACAAACAACAATATTCCATACCTTCCGTCGATCAGTCTTGTCCCACGCTGTAAATCCATCTGAAGGGGTTAAATCATTTTACACCCAGAAGCTCTTGTAATGCAGCTGTGCTCCTGTCTGTAAAACTAATCTGATCGACGGAAGGTATGGAATATTGTTGTTTGTTTTTTTAACTTTATTTCAGGTGACAAGGGTGTTCAGGTGGATTGAGAGTATAATAAAATATTAAAACACCATGTGTCTTTATTTCATTAAAATACTTTTTAACAATGTGTGTGTGTGTGTTTTATTAACCATTTACTAGTATTGGATTAATAATGGATAGGTGTCTTATTGACATCTCTCCATTATTAACCAGGCTTAATGTCACCTTACAATAGCAAGGTGACATTAACCCTTCATTACCCCATATCCCACCGCTACACGGGAGTGGGAAGAGAGTGGCTAAGTGCCAGAATAGGCGCATCTTCCAGATGTGCCTTTTCTGGGGTGGCTGGGGGCAGATGTTTTTAGCCAGGGGGGCCAATAACCATGGACCCTCTCCTGGCTATTAATATCTGCCCTCAGTCACTGGCTTTCCCATTCTGGCGGAGAAAATTGCGCGGGAGCCCACACCAATTTTTTCCGGGATTTAACCCTTTAATTTAATAGCTAGGGCTTCAAAATTTTACACACAGACACTTCTTACATTAGTAAAGAGGAATATGTAATAAAAGAAGGGATATGAGATGGTTTACTGTATGTAAACCATGTCTCGTATCATGTCGGGTTTGTGAAGGAGACAGCAAAAGCCGGCAATTGAATTACCGTCTTTTATGCTATCTAGTGCTGAATTAAATATAAATATATATATATATATATATATATATATATGTGTGTGTGTCTCACTGACATATATACCTATTCTATGAGTACACATTTATTCTACCTATTCTGTCAGTGTGATTTTACTGTACACCGCACTGAATTGCCGGCTTTTCTATAGAACACCGGTGCGTATTTCTCGCAAGTCACACGCATGGTCCGTGTGTAATCCATGATTTTCTCGCCCCCATAGACTTTCATTGGCGGATTTTTTGCGCAATATGCTGACAAACGCAGCATGCTGCGATTTTCTACGCCCGTACAATACCATATATTACAGATGCGTAATATACGGCTGATAGGAGCTGGGCCATAGAGATTCATTGGGCCGTGTGTAATGCATATTTTACGAACGTATTTTCTGCGCTCTTATGTCCGTAAAACTCGCTAGTGTGACGCCGGCCTCACTCTGCATTAACCCTCAGTATTACAGCGTGACACATTTTCTCTTGTTACCCTTGTGAAAATGCAAAATTTGGGGCTAAAAGAACATTTTTGTGGGAAAAATTGTATTTTAAGAATGGTGTCACTTTTGGTAATTTTCTTTCATATAGGTCCCTCAAAATCACACTTAATATGTGATGTAGTCCCTTAAAATAAAGTTTTTGTAAATTGTGTTGTCAAAATAAGAAATTGCTGGTCAGCTTTTAAGTCTTCTAACTTCCAAAAAAAAAAAAATTGTTTAAAAAATGGTGCTGATGTAAAGTAGACATGTTGGAAATGTTAGTTATTAATTATTTTGTGTAACTTAACTCTGATTTAAGGGCATAAAATTTTAAAGTTTGTAAATTGTTAAAATTGTCAAAATTTTTGCCAAATTTCCGATTTTTTCACAAATAAACGTAAGTCATATCCAGCAAATTTTACTCTGTCACGAAGTACATTGTGTCACGAAATAATAATCTCAGAATCAGTGGGTTCCTTTGAAGTGTTCCAGAGTTACTACGACATAAAGTGACACTGGTCAGAATTGTAAAAATTGGTCTGGTCATGAACGTGAAAACAGACTCGGGGCTGAAGGTGTTAGGACATGCGCGCACGTTGAGTATTTACTTACAGAAATTTCTGCAAGGTTTCTGCATCTCTTGTATTTTTGGTGCGTTTCTGCAGTGGTTTTGTATGAATTTTTGCATGCGTTCTTGCACAGCAATGAAGGCTTTTTGAGCTAAATAAATACACTGCTCAAAAAAATAAAGGGAACACTTAAAGGGAATCTGTCACCCCATTTTTTGCCTATAAGCTGCGGCCACCGCCATCAGGGGCTTATCTACAGCATTCTGTAATGCTGTAGATAAGCCCCCGATGTAACCTGAAAGAAAAACAAGTTAGGCCTCTTTCACACTAGCATCGTGCACTGCACGTCGCTATGTGTCGTTTTGTAGAAAATTGCTTGCAGGATGTGTTTTTTCTCCATAGACTTTCATTAGCGACGCAGTGCGACGCATTGCCACACGTCGCAACCGTCATGCAACGGATGCGTCGTGCTGCGTCGGACCGTCGGCACAAAAAAAGTTACATGTAACTTTTTTTGTGCGTTGTGACCGTCTTTTCCAACCGCGCATGCGCGGCCAGAACTCCGCCCCCGCCTCCCCGCACATCACAATGGGGCAGCGGATGCGTTGTAAAACTGCATCCGCTGCCACCGTTGTGCGGCGCTTTCACAGTTTGCGTCAGTGCACCGCAACGTTGCATTGCGACATGCAGTGAACGATGCTAGTGTGAAAGTAGCCTTAGATTATACTCACCCAGGGATGGTCCCGTTGCGATCCGGTCCGATGGGCATCCTCTTCCTTGCTTCCTGTCTCGGCTCTTGTGCAGGTGTACTTTATCTGCCCTGTTGAGGGCAGAGCAAAGTATTGCAGTGCGCAGGCGCCGGGAAAGGTCAGAGAGGCCTGACACTTGCCCGCTGCAGTACTTTACGATTGCCATTTGTCACAGAACACCAGGATTGGCAAATTCGCCACTGGCGCCCTGTGCTCTTCACAGATGAAAGCAGGTTCACACTGAGCACATGTGACAGATGTGAGACGTGAGAGTCTGGAGATGCCGTGGAGAGCGATCTGCTGCCTGCAACATCCTTCAGCATGACTGGTTTGGCAGTGGGTCAGTAATGGTGTGGAGTGGCATTTCTTTGGAGGTCCATACAGCCCTCCATGTGCTCGCCAGAGGTGGCCTGACTGCCATTAGGTACTGAGATGAGATCCTCAGACCCCTTGTGAGACTATATGCTGGTGCGGTTGGCCCTGGGTTCCTCCTAATGCAGGACAATGCCAGACCTCATGTGGCTGGAGTGTGCCAGCAGTTCTTGTAAGATGATGGACTGGCCCACCCACTCCCCAGACCTGAATCCGATTGAACACATCTGGGACATCATGTCTCGCACCATCCACCATTTTACGTTGCACCTACAGACTGTCCAGGAGTTGGTGGATGCTTTAGACCAGGTCTGGGTGGAGATCCCTCAGGAGACCATTCGCCGCCTCATCAGGAGCATACCCAGGCATTGTAGGGAGATCATACAGGCACGTGGAGGCCACACACACTACTGAGCATAATTTTCTTGTCTTGAGGCATTTCCACTGAAGTTGGATCAGCCTGTAACTTCTATTTGCACTTTGATTTTGAGCATCATTCCAACTCCAGACCTCCATGGGATATTAGTTGTGATATACGTTGATCATTTTTAGGTTTTATTGTTATGAACACATTCCACTATGTAATGAATAAAGATTTACAACTGGAATATTTCATTCAGTGATTTCTAGGATGTGGGATTTTAGTGTTCCCTTTATTTTTTTGAGCAGTGTATATTTAAAAAGAAGGTTTTGTGATATAATTTCTTGGTTCAACACCTTCTTTTTCATTCTGATGCAGTAGCAGCAGGGTAATGGGCTTAGGGCTTGGTGTCAACAGCCGTCATTGACACCAAGCTCTAGGTTTAGTAATTAAAAGGTGACAGCCCGACCTCCTCATTACTAAGCTGGCATGTAAACACACAAAAACATACATTGTAAGCAGCCTATGTAGGAGCGTTAACAGTATGAACCTGTGTAGGCTGTAACCAAACAGCAACTATTAATTTTTACAAAAAAATGAAAAAAGAAAAATTGTGTGGGTTCCCGCACAATTTTCAGAACCAGCCTCCTGAAATTCCCACAAAGTTTCTTTGAAAAGCTTTTGTTGTCCTGGAGTCAAGGTCTGGCAGTCCACCCCCATCAGATTCATGATCGCCCGGCCATTCCACTCCACTGTTGGAGCCTGCCTTTATTGGATATCTATGGCATCAGTTCAGGCCGACCTCCTATCTGGCTCTAACGTGAAGTCTCTCCTAGGTAAAACTTTCCCATCAGACACAGACTTCAGCCAGCAGGGTACCTCCGGGAATGGTTAACTCGCTGTCCAGAACGTTAATACAATGTACGGGCACACACCCGTCCTTCACAGTGGCGAGGGCCCTGGCTACCAGTGGTTAATTCAACACCCCCTCCTGAGTGACGGGCACGATCAGAACCTCCATTCCACTCAGTCGGCACCCTGCTCCTACCAGCAACATCAACATCTCTTCCTGCCATGGTGGGATCTCACCGGGGTCTTAGGTGGCACCCTCACTCCTCCGACGGACTGGCCACACATGGTGCTCTTTTGCAGGCTGCAGCTCCTCACCATCTGCTGCAGAATCTTCTGAGTTGGCCGGTTGCCAATATTTAGGCCCTTCTCTGGCATAGACATGGTGGTCTCGATCCCTGAGCACATTCATGACCAGTGTCACATTCAATCGTCTCCGGGACGGATGGTCTACGAGCAGGATCCCCTTCTTGCCAAGGTCCTGCTTGAACAGCCGGACTTACATCCAGACTATTTCTTTTACATCCATCTCACGGTTATTGGCAGCCATTAGCCTGATGACGCTTCCATCTTCTGGTTCCATCATGTGCCCAAAATGCCTTTCGAAGAACTCCAGGGGTTTGATGGTGCATTCCGGCCCTGTGTCAACTACAGCAGCATAACTTCTGACTTACTCAGCTTTCATAACAGGACTGCTGGCATATAAGTCATGTTCATCTCGCACGGGGCTTGGCTTTCGGTGGATTTCGCAGGATGCCCGATTACTGCGGTGACTGGAAGTTTAACGCTGGCTCAACCTCCATTTGTACAGAGCAGTCCCTAGCGATATGTCCGTGTCGTTGACAGCGCCAGCATTGGGGCCCCCAGTGGGATCCTGATCCTGATGTGACGTGACCCATGGGATTTCTCATCCTAGTTGGTCTTGCCATATGGATTTGGGAACGCAGTACCGCTGTCCTTATCTGAGCTACCACTAACCTCCCGTATTTGTTCGTGCATTCCTGTCCTCAGAGTCTGAGCCTCCCTCAGTGCTGCTGCCTCCTCTGATCTGTTCCGACCCTCTGTAACTTGTGCACTGCTCACTGATTTCTTGATCACAAGATCTGGCTCCTCTTCAAGTTCGAGGCCAGCTAGGTAAATGTCATCAAACGTCAGAGCGGAGTTACCTTGAGTCATCTCTTGGAGTTTGTCCTGTAAGGACTTATTAGCCATCCCAGCAATGAACTGGTCTCACAAGGAGCCGATCCAGCTCTTGAAAGGTGCCCAATCCTGCTGGGTCGCGTCTCTGGATCTACTGTACAGCTTCCTGAAGGGCGTTCCCGTACCGCATCAGTGTTTTCCAGTCAAGCTGCGGCCGGTTATAGAATTCGCTCCTCAGCTGCAGAGGGTGAAATCCTCAGGGAAAATCCACTTTCTATGGATCTTAGATCTCATCTCACCCATTTGTCGTAAATTCTGACAAAGTTTTAAAATCACTTTTTTTTTTTTTACAGCATTTTAGGAAAGTTATTGCAATAAACCACATTAGGAAAGCATCATGTGAACACAGCCAGTGCAGAACATACCCTAAAATAAATATAGACCCTAGAGCAAATCCCAAACCCAGCACATTGGAATAATGAGGACCCCCAGGGGAAGATAAGGACAGAACTTTGGGGCAGTCACCTCACTAAATAAGGCTTTTTTTTAAGAGAAGTTTCTCAAAAATCTGGACCTCTCAATTCGGGAGTAATTGGAATATTATGTCTGTACATCAAAATGGGGAAAACAGGAACTCAAAGATCATCAAATAAAAAGCTAATAAATTGCTAACAAGGAAAAAAATATTTCTTTGCCAAAAGTACTAATCTGTGTAAGTATCTTACTACCCAGTCAATGTAGCAGTTCCTAAGGCTTCCACTAGAGGGCACTACAGACCGTTATAGAGAAGTCTTGTCTCTAATGTCTTGGACAAAAGAACCCAAAATAAAGAGACCTGAGAAGTCTGGAAAGCGGCTATTTCTTACCATCCCTTCAGTCAGCCATTAAAAGTATCAACCACTCAGGACTCCCAAATTTTTATATTTTTCTATTTTCTGGCTATTACGGTGCAAACATATATTTTTCCCATAATTTACCTAATAAATCTGCCTTTTACCTACTTTTCCCATTCCTGTTTCATAAAGACACATACGCTGTGTGATAATAGAATAAGTAGCCCACAGCAACCTCTTTTATTAATATAATTTATACACAAACACAATCATGGTCGAAAGTTTTGGCACCCTTGAAATTGTTCCAGAAAATTAAGTATTTCACCAGAAAATTATTGAAATTACACGTTGATTTCCTTTATGTGTATTGGAACAGAACAAAACAAAAAATACACAGAAAAAAAAGGGAAAATTGGGCGTAATTTCACAAAAAAACACAAAAATGGTCCAGACAAAATTGTTGGTACCCTCAGCTTAACCCCTTCACCACCTTAGGTTTTTCTGTTTTTGTTTTTCTGCTTTTTGCTCCCCAAAGAAGAACCATAACTTTTTTAATTTTTCTGTAAATATGGCCGTGTGAGGGCTTGTTTTTTGCAGGACGAGTTGTACTTTCTAACGACACCATTGGTTTTACCATATCGTGTACTGGTAAATGGGAACAAAATTCCAAGTGCAGTGAAATTGCAAAAAAAAGTGAAATCCCACAATAGTTTTTTTTCCCCTGCCATTATGATTCTCCAAGTCATTATGAGTATTAAAAAAAATGGCACCATTTTCCACACTGAGCTGACATTTTGGGGATAGAGAAGATGTTTTGATCGCCCGTTATTGCAATGTTGCGGAGACCACAAAACTTAATTTTGGAATTTTGATTTTTTTTTTCTCGTTGCACGATTTAGTCCAGGTTCACATTAGCATTTCTATGCCAAGGCATGCTTACACCTGCGCATCATCCTGCGCATGACGCAAATAAAAATGCTGCGTGTGCATGCATTTAAATGCGTTTTGGCGTGCGTTTGTGTTTTTTATGCGCATGGTGGAGGCAGTGACATAATTTTCTGGACACGCGCAGTATAAAGTACGCATGCGTAGCAAACACAAGTCCTTGTGTACCAATGCGTTCCCATAGACAGTAATGCGTTTTTTTACGCACTCATCCGTATGCGCATGCCTGCACATATTTGACGGATTTTTGATACCTCCAAAAATGCAACATGTTGCATCCGCCGCACACCGCGAAATGATGTATGCGTACGCAAACGCATGTCCATGCATACACCATGTTAAATATATGTACACATGATGCATGCGGATCTATGCGGATCAAACGCTGCGCACAAAGATGCAAATGTGAAACCAGCATTAACGAGGCAATATTAAATATGTGTATTTTTTTTTTATTATTATTTTATTCTTAACTAGATGGCAGCCCGATTCTAAAGAATCGGGAGTCTAGAATCCATATATACTTTATTTATTCAAATGTAAGAATAATACAATTAATAAATAATAGTAAGAAAGAACAAAAAATGGCTGCACTCACCAGCTCTTGACAATTCTTGACAGTACGGCACATTTCTGATTGGTCGCTCGCAGCAGGCGGCAACCAATCAGAAAAGTGCCGCGCACCACGAAGGCATATATCTTTGTCCACCCTGAGCGGGTGTAGGACGCTGGTGACGTCACTTATCTCCGGACATTATCTCCGGACAAAGCCACGGAAGTTGGCACAAATTGCCGGAAGTAGTATTCTAGGCAATTATATATTAGATTTTAATGTTATCAGTGTTTACCTTTGAACGTTTATATTGTATTGTCCTGTCACCAGCCATGTGTACGATTATCGGCCGAAAGCCTCTCTGGAACCAATAATCACCCCATGTAAAGGTATCTTTATAAGTTAAAGATTCAGAATACTATGACTTTTATCATATCCTGAACAGTCAAGTTTTTTATGAACCGTTAAGGTTTTCTGGTTGAAGTAAAAAAAACTCTGAGTGTTTACAGTTTGAAACCATAAAATGTTGAAAAATTATGTCATTCTTGAGTATATCACTCAATGGTGCTCATAAACGTGTCAAATTTGATCTATAATATACTTTAATATACGTTACTTTAATCTTTAATATACTTAAGAACAGGGCCCCAGACATCACACAGGGGGTCTGAAACACCGCACAGTGGTCCAAAATATCGCTGTGCTCTGCCTGGGGCCCCATATGCTGCCTGGGGCCCCTGTGCTCTGCCTGGGACCACTGTGCTCTGCCTGGGGCCCCATATGCTGCCTGGGGCCCCTGTGCTCTGCCTGGGGCCCCATATGCTGCCTGGGGCCAATGTGCTCTGCCTGGGGCCCCATATGCTGCCTGGGGCCCCTGTGCTCTGCCTGGGGCCCCATATGCTGCCTGGGGCCCCTGTGCTCTGCCTGGGGCCCCATGTTCTGCCTGGGGCCCCTGTGCTCTGCCTGGGGCCCCATATGCTGCCTGGGGCCCCTGTGCTCTGCCTGGGGCCCCATATGCTGCCTGGGGCCCCTGTGCTCTGCCTGGGGCCCCTGTGCTCTGCCTGGGGCCCCATATGCTGCCTGGGGCCCCTGTGCTCTGCCTGGGGCCCCTGTGCTCTGCCTGGGGCCACTGTGCTCTGCCTGGGGCCACTGTGCTCTGCCTGGGGCCCCATATGCTGCCTGGGGCCCCTGTGCTCTGCCTGGGGCCCCATATGCTGCCTGGGGCCCCTGTGCTCTGCCTGGGGCCACTGTGCTCTGCCTGGGGCCCCATAGGCTGCCTGGGGCCCCTGTGCTCTGCCTGGGACCACTGTGCTCTGCCTGGGGCCCCATATGCTGCCTGGGGCCCCTGTGCTCTGCCTGGGGCCCCTGTGCTCTGCCTGGGGCCCCATGTTCTGCCTGGGGCCCCTGTGCTCTGCCTGGGGCCACTGTGCTCTGCCTGGGGCCCCATGTTCTGCCTGGGGCCACTGTGCTCTGCCTGGGGCCCCATAAGCTGCCTGGGGCCCCTGTGCTCTGCCTGGGACCACTGTGCTCTGCCTGGGGCCCCATATGCTGCCTGGGGCCCCTGTGCTCTGCCTGGGGCCACTGTGCTCTGCCTGGGGCCCCATATGCTGCCTGGGGCCACTGTGCTCTGCCTGGGGCCCCATATGCTGCCTGGGGCCCCTGTGCTCTGCCTGGGGCCCCATATGCTGCCTGGGGCCCCTGTGCTCTGCCTGGGGCCCCTGTGCTCTGCCTGGGGCCCCATGTTCTGCCTGGGGCCCCTGTGCTCTGCCTGGGGCCACTGTGCTCTGCCTGGGGCCCCATATGCTGCCTGGGGCCCCTGTGCTCTGCCTGGGGCCCCATATGCTGCCTGGGGCCCCTGTGCTCTGCCTGGGACCACTGTGCTCTGCCTGGGGCCCCATATGCTGCCTGGGGCCCCTGTGCTCTGCCTGGGGCCACTGTGCTCTGCCTGGGGCCCCATATGCTGCCTGGGGCCCCTGTGCTCTGCCTGGGGCCACTGTGCTCTGCCTGGGGCCCCATGTTCTGCCTGGGGCCCCTGTGCTCTGCCTGGGGCCCCATATGCTGCCTGGGGCCCCTGTGCTCTGCCTGGGGCCCCATGTTCTGCCTGGGGCCCCTGTGCTCTGCCTGGGGCCACTGTGCTCTGCCTGGGGCCCCATATGCTGCCTGGGGCCCCTGTGCTCTGCCTGGGGCCCCATATGCTGCCTGGGGCCCCTGTGCTCTGCCTGGGGCCCCTGTGCTCTGCCTGGGGCCCCATATGCTGCCTGGGGCCCCTGTGCTCTGCCTGGGGCCCCATGTTCTGCCTGGGGCCACTGTGCTCTGCCTGGGGCCCCATATGCTGCCTGGGGCCCCTGTGCTCTGCCTGGGGCCCCATATGCTGCCTGGGGCCCCTGTGCTCTGCCTGGGGCCACTGTGCTCTGCCTGGGGCCCCATAGGCTGCCTGGGGCCCCTGTGCTCTGCCTGGGACCACTGTGCTCTGCCTGGGGCCCCATATGCTGCCTGGGGCCCCTGTGCTCTGCCTGGGGCCACTGTGCTCTGCCTGGGGCCCCATATGCTGCCTGGGGCCCCTGTGCTCTGCCTGGGTGTAGGACACTGGTGACGTCACTTATCTCCGGACATTATCTCCGGACATTAGCTCCGGACATTAGCTCCGGACAAAGCCACGGAAGTTGGCACAAATTGCAGGAAGTAGTATTCTAGGCAATTATATATTAGATGGGGCTAAAGGGGGGTGATTTGAACTTTTGCATTTTTTTTTTTTTACTTTTTACTGGCTGCAATAGTCTCCATTAGAGCCCTGCTATATGTAGCAAAAATACTCACTTGCTATGAGCAAATGGGCAGAGCTAGTGACGCGCTTCTGGCGTAGTGAAGTTAAATGCTGCTGTCAGAGCTTGACAGTGACATTAAACATGTTAGCAGCTGCGATCTATGGCTTGGATCGCGATTCCTCCTGCAGCTGTTAGAGGCACATGTCAGCTTATGAAATCACCTGACGTGTCGGCAAAGGAGCGGGCTCAGCGCCAGAGCCCACATCAAACACGTACCTATGCGTCATAGGTCGCAAAGGGGTTAATAAATGCAATCAATCACTTCCTATAATCATCAACAAGCTTCTTACACCTCTTCAATGGAATTTCGGGCCACTCTTCTTTTGCAAACTGCTATGGGTATGTCATATTTGAACTCTCCCTTCTTCCAATAGCAACTGTTCAGTGGGATTTAGATCTGGACTCATTGCTGATAACTTCAGAATTCTCCAGGGCTTTGTTTGTGTCTTGCTGGAAGAACCATGACCTAGGATGCAAAGCCAGCTTTCTTACACTGGGCACTACATTGCCACCCAAAATTCATAGGTAATGTTCAGATTTCACGATGCCTTGCACACAGTCAAGGCACCCAGTGACAGAGGCCGCAAAACAACCCCATAACACCTTTGAACCTCCACCATACATCTTTGAACCTCCACCATATTTGACTTTAGGTAGTGTGTTTTGTTTGTAGGAATCTTTCCGTTTTCGGTAAACCGCAGAATGATGTTTTACCACAAAGCTCTATCTTGGTCTCATCTGTCCATAAGACACTTTCCCAGAAGAATTTTGGCGTATGTATATTTTGACAAACTGCATTTTAGTTATTAAACATCTCTGTGTCAGCAGTAGGGTCCCCCTGGGTCTCCTGCCATTGCATTTCATTTCATTCAAATGTTGGTGGATAGTTTGTGTTTACACTGGTGCACCTTGAGCCTGCAGGACAGGTTGAATTTCTTTGCAACTTGATTGGGGCTGCTTATCCACCATCCAGACTATCCTGCGTTGCAACCTTTCATCAATTTTTCTCTGTCGTCCACGTCCAGGGAGATTAGCTACAGTGCCATGGGTTGTAAACTTCTTGATTATGTTGTGCACCATGGACAAAGGAACATCAAGATCTCTGGAGATGATGAACTTGTAACCTTGAGATTGTTGATATTTTCCAACAATTTTGGTTCTCAAGTCCTCAGACATTTCTCTTCTCCTCTTTCTGTTCTCCATGCTTAGTGTGGCACATACAGATACAGAATGCAAAGAGTGAGTCAGCTTTTCCCCTTTTTATCTGATTTTTGGTGTAATTTTTAGTGATGAGCGAATATACTCGTTACCCAAGATTTCTCGAGCACGCTCGGGGGTCCTCCGAGTATTTTTTAGGGCTCGGAGATTTAGTTTTTCTTGCCGCAGCTGAATGATTTACATCTGTTAGCCAGCATCGGTACATGTGGGAATTCCCTAGCAACTAGGCAACCCCCACATGTACTTATGCTGCCTAACAGATGTAAATCATTCAGCTGCGGCAAGAAAAACTAAATCTCCGAGCGCTAAAAAATACTCGGAGGACCCCCAAACATGCTTGAGAAATCTTGAGTAACGAATATATTCGCTCATCACTAGTAATTTTCATATTGTCCACACTTGTTACTTGCCATAGGTGAGTCTGAACGAGCATCATATGCTTGAAACCTACTTTCTTAGCCACATTTTTATAAAGGTGCTAACAATTTTGCCCATTCCTTTCTGGGGGGGGGGGGGTGTTTGTGAAATGATGTCCAATTTGCCTTTTTTCCTCTGTTTTTTTTGTGTTGTACCAATATACACAAAGGGAATATACATGTGTATAAGAAAACATGTGTAATTGCAAAAATTTTCTGGGAGAAATACTTCATTTTCTTGAACAATTTCAAGGGTGCCAACACTTTTGGCCATAACTGTAGGTCCTGCTCTTCCCATGTCTATTTTGAGGCCTGCTGCGAGGCGAAATACTAGCGTTGGGTCGATCACGATTGGGTTCTCCTTGTTGCGGAGTGTTGACTTTTACTCCTTTTTGATCAAAATAGTATTAAGTACTCTGTTATTTACATGTACTACCACTATTTATTTACTGCACGGTTTCTATTCATTGTTTTTATCATAGGCTTTGTTTGTTAATGGCCACAGTGTGAATGTGCACCAACAACATTGTAGTTCTATCAACATGCGTGATGGCGCATTTTTTTTCACTTTTGCTACACTAATAAAATAGTACCAAAAAAAAAACGAAAAAAGTAATAAAAAAAAAGTAAAAATGTTTTATGTCTAATGATCCATATTTGCCTTACCCTGGGAGCAAGAAACATGCCCATATGAAATGTGATTTTTTGAAAAGAACACAGATGGTGAGGGGGTAATGAACCTCACCAGAACACAAATTAAAAAAGGAGCCAATTCTGTAAATCTAACATACCAAGGAGGGCGAATTCATCATTCAATTTTAGTTTTTTAGGGGTGATTTTCCCTTTTCCATTTGCATATTTCTTTTCCCTAACTCAGTGTTTGTTTTCAATCTCTCTGCCACTTTTCCTTCTTGTTCACATGGTTAACCAATTCCACATATTTCTGCGCAATTCTACAACTTTTTAGAAAGTCGGACATTTTTGGTGCAAATGTAGTTCACTACCGCCTTGGTGTATTTTTTCTAGTTTTTTTTTACAAGACTAAAATTACAACATTTTAAAGGATCGTATGACTTAATTCTGAAAAGGCGCTAAAGAAACAAAACAAAAAAAGCATATCTGAATTTGTGCAAAAGTTGCTCATACATCGTGCTGCAAGATGAATGTTGGACAATATTCGGCAGGACAAAAAAGAAAGGTGAGAAAAAAAAAATAACGACTTAAAAAGTGTGAAATAATAAGTCGGGGTCTAAGTATTGGATACATTATCTACTGTATAGACATAGTAAAAAAAAAAAAAGTAGGCACCTGAGAAATATCAGACAGGTATATACAGTAGATTTTTTATTAAAATAATAAAATAAATATATTATACAAGCGATAAATATGGAAAACATCAATCTTCTATTTTATAAGTGCCATGATTAAAGAGAAAGTCCCCAAATACACATTTATAAACCCCATTAATATAGGATCTTTCAGCCTTCTCTTATTGAAGCCTCTTATGTCTGTTCTGGGAAGCGGCTGATAAGCCTTCCTCAGGTCTATTACTGCCATGTTGGTTGTCAAAAAAAGGTTCAAAATTCTATAGTGATGTCTTTATTAGCAGCCCCAGTTCCATTTTTCAAAGATTCATAACTCAAAATCTTACTCTTTTGCTTCCTCCCCTGCCCAGGAGCTGTGGTATGATCAGATCATGTCACTGTACGGTCAGACACGGCCATTACGCAGTACACAGCGGGGACACATTTATAAGATTATCTCAGCACAGGAACATTTTTTTTAAACACATCCAATTGTGGGAATTATTATTATTCCAAAATCTATTGATTAAAATGAACTTAAAAATTAACTTTGTTCATAGGGAAACCCCTTTAAGTATGAAGCGGTACAGCAAAGTACATAGTACTGATCTCGGAGGATATAGTTCTAGAAAGAAGAGGGTTTCATAGTCATGCGTATTGTTGTACAACCCTCCTCCTCCTGATGACACTTCTACTTTGTCATTTTATCTTCTTCACGGAGGGAATCCTACTGGAAGCGTCTGGTCCTGGAAAACAATGCAGCGATTAAAACGAAGGCATCTACACCCAGAGAGCAAAACGTTATAGCACTCAAAAAGTTTCTGCAATCGCTGCATATCATATGGGTCTCATCAGTGAAGCTTATGTTCTGCATTTAAGGGGTATCTCTGTTTTCAACTAACTGTTCATAATCATCTATCCTGTGTGTACACATGTTGAAAAACACTATCTTTGGCTATCATATGTCCTAAAGGGGTTAAATTGGTCAAAATGCAGGATACATCTGTTCATATGCAAAAAACTCTAAACTGGCGGGATGAGATGAGTTGCTGTAATGACTCCCATGCACATCACAGCACACAGTGAGAGATTCCTGCTCTACATTCCTTAGGTAACAGACAGAGAAAAGCAACAGCAACATGAAGCAGAATATATAGCAGTACTGAGCTTTGTGGATGTGAATCCAGCTCTTAGATGAGATAAAAGACTTGTTAGAAAGCTCAGCACGATCTGTGTCTTTCTCTTCTAGTTTCTTCATTCTGTTCCTCACTACTTTCCCCTCCCTTCTCGATTGAGTATAATAGTCTGGGTAACCTGACACCTCACTATGCTGGCAGTCCTTCTTGCCTTGAATGGTGAATGCAGGGGAGAGAGGGAGAAGTGGCTCATAAGTGGAGAAAAAAGCAAAATTCCTGATAAGCTACATTACAAAGTTTCTTATATTTGCAAGTTCCATTGATTTTGACTTGCCCTGTGGTGGTACTTTGTACAACTCCTTTAATAAGATGTATCACAAGTTTTATTATTTGCAAACACATTGGAACTTATGCAAATGATGCTTAAAAATGGCTCCTTTATAGAATCTTCCAAGATGGAAGTCTTGAGGGAAGTGTGAAACTTATTCTTTACTGATAAAGAGCAAATGTGAACGAATCTACTTCAAGATGTTTTTCTACAAAGTATTCCCTCCTACCTACAGACAAATTTATTTCAGCTACTAACCGGATGGGATGTTCCTGTTCACGGAAGAATTATTGTCAGTGAGTCGGATCCTAGCCAACGAGGCCAACTCGGCAACGAACTCCTGTTCTGCATCCTGAAAAGACAAACGGAAATTTAAAGTAAAGTGAGATGGAAAAGTCTATGGAGCAGGAGGAAGTGATAACTTTTTTTTTTTTTAAGATTCCTCCATCATCGTCACGGAAGGAAGAAAACCCCAAGCGGCTACCTTCAGTTTGTTCTCCAGCTGTCCCTGCACGAGATGTAGAACAGACTTCTTCTGTCTCAGGGAGTCCAAACAAATCTTTTGAAAAAGTCTGAGCTTTTCCAGCAACTGCTTTTGTTGGGAAATCAGTCTAACAAAACAGAAAGACAATATTTGTCATGGCTTCATCTACAAAATGCTACAAATATCATGGAGAGAAATGTTGTGTGGATAGGTACGTGCAACGATGCAGATGGCAAGCATGTGGAGGTTGTCAACACAATCTTATAAGTAATAATAAAGCAGTATAGCACTTTTCGACATTTAACGCAGGTTCTATTTGCATACAGTATTTGGTTATTTAACAAGTTAAACAAATATTAAAGTCTCTCTATCTTATCTCCTCGGGAGTCACTCCCAACACTAGGCCCGTCACTGTAGTAGGCTCTTCAAGCGCCTTTGATTGTGAACCTAGAGAATAAATAAGACGCGCACTTCACTTTTAAAGTATTGGTGTTGGCTGGACTGGGATCAAGACCCCTCACTTAGGGTATGTGTTTAACAGCTGCACTCATGAAGATTCCATCCTTTGTGGACGTTCTCCATACCGCAAACGCAGTCCTGATGTCACTGGCTCCTTTGATGCCACCAGGATACCCACTACCACCAATATATTTAATGCTTTTGTTTCCCTATTAGAGGACTAGCGCTTACAACAAGTCACCGGTCCTTTCCTACGCTTGCGAATTTGAGAAAGACCCGGGCTCGGGTCGAAACGTCACAAAGAAATCGCTTGAAAATATATATATTTTTTTCCATTATATTGTCACTTACCACTGTGGTGAACTTTGTACGGAAGAATAAAGTGAATATATTAAAGTAATCTTCATGAGTGCGGCCGTTACACACATACTCTTTGATTGTTAACCTGGCACTAACGGGAGTCATCGGTACTTCCCGCTTGCCCAAAAGTCCCTTTTATGTGGGTCCCTTAGTGCCCCGTGTTTTGTAGTATTGGCCACCTTCGTTCCCTGAAGCGCTGCCCTGGCTCTCTCCCTGTATCGTACGTCTACACTGGAAGGAACGGCCCGGTTCGCTTGGGTGCCGTCGTCAGCATGGTACACGTCCTGCCTCTTTCAAAGGACAGAGTTAGATGTTCCTGCAAAGTCTGAATGTTGGGTCCTGGATGGTAAAGTCGAGAACCCAACATTGGAAGTTTGGACCCCATGTCTTGACCAGCAAAGTCTTCAGGGCTTGACCAACAATCTCTCTCCTGCTTCGGTATCAAGCCACTCTTCGGTCACCCTGCTTCTGGGTTGGATACTAGTGCTCACTCGTCCTCTCTGTCTCACAGGCTGGCGCTGACCGATTTCCCGCTTCAAAACTCGGGCCTTTTAATTTTTGACAACTGCGGGACAGCTATCACCTGACCCAGCGTCATCTTCAATTTCTTCCCTCTGGACATACTTTCCCCATCGATTAGTTCCTGTCTACTGGGTCACTCAGCAGATGGTGACATTCAGTAGTGAGTGCCGTGGAACTTTGATGAACCACATCCTACGCTCTCCACTCCATTACAGTTGCATGGTGGATAACTGTCTGCTTTAATCAGAATACTGGCGCCTCTTATACACAAGTAGTACATTAAAAGCCTTGTTCTATCTGCGCCACTCGCTGGAGATCAATTGTTCACTACTAGTCTAATAGCTAAATACCCTGTTGATCAGTTGTTGTTACGTAGAAACATGGCAAGTAATGTAAATTTTTAATGTACAACCACTGCAGGGGAGATGTGATATTCCATGGAGCTCATTCAAATGAGTCCTACAGAGGGGGAGCTGCTCTTTGTAGATTTCTGTTCTGGCTTAATGAACATATTTAAACAGAGTCTGTCACTTGCTCAAAAAATTGAGTCAAATGCCTGGTAAAAAATCCATGAGCTTGCCTGATTCTGATGGTGATTTCTGTTTTGAGCTGAGTCACTCCATTGTAGAAAAATTGCTTTTGGAGCGCATTATGTGAAATCTCTGCTTGTAGTTCAACTGGCCGTTTCTTCAGAGTCTTTTCTGGGTGTGTGCCCTTTCAACGCTTCCGCCCATATTCTGCTAATCACGGCTCAGCAACTGATCTAGTAGTCTCAGACACTGTTGAGATGTGATTGGTAGCATCTAGGAGGGAAGAGTGAAGGCGCACACGCCCAGAGAAGACTCTTAAGAATCACCCAATAAGCAGAGATTTCCCATACTGTGCTGCAAAAGCAATAGACAGTATTTCTGCAAAGGAGTGATGCAATGTAAGTCTGCCGTAAATTTAGAAGACCATCCTTTCTTAAAAGGGTTGTCCATTTTAGATAGTGATAGCTAAGCATTTTCTTTTTCCTTATTATGGCCTAATGACAGATTTAGCAAAACTGTTGTAAAATGAAAAGCAGTTTCCAAACCTTTCATGGAGATCATAACTTGACGATGGTTCTGGAAGTTTCTTCTTCGGCTTTGTTTTGGTGATCTTGTAGTCACTTCTCAATTTTGATGCATCTTCTGTTTAAAAAAAAAAAAAAATCACATATTTGTTCTAAAAAAAAAATGTAAAGAAGCGCTGTCATTTCTCCTGTTCTAGGAAATACTTGTACTTGTTGTACTTGAAATCTGGCTATTATTTCTCATAACTCTGTGTTGCGTCTTTCCTCAGTTATTTCTCCGATAAATTTATCAATACCTTGTCTACTTTGTGTTGCCATTTAACTGTTGAGTCGCTTTGTCAGTGGTCCATGGCTACCATTGACAGACTTGTGCAAGCCACACCATTTACCAGATATCTGGCCTTCACCACTTAAACCCTGTACAAAGATCTGGACTTACAGAGGGGCCCCCTGAGTTGGCTCCACAGAGTCAGCTGCTGGCCAATGGTGCAGGCTGGCAGGAATGGTAAGATAGCCAGGTCAGAACAAGAAGGGCAGTCAAGGTACAAAATTACCATATACCAAAACAGACAGGTCGAGAGAAGTGGCAGGTCTTGTGTAAAATGAAGCATTTTTGCATCAACGTGAAAGGGCTTGTACGCTTCGGACACTGCCTGTTTGGTAGGTGGTCTTTCAATGACGAACGGATCACAGAGCTTTCTCATATTGGCACCATGAGCTATTAGATACAATCTATGGCAGCATTGCTAACCACTGAGCCTCCACGCTGCCAAACATGGTTTGTGTCATTAGAAAATGATCTACTGCCTAAATTTGGTTTTTACTGTATTTCTTACATTTTTTTTTTAAATTTTTCATATCACAATCTAATTATAAAACAAAAATAGAAATCTTTTGATTTTCACACTGAGGCTATGTTAGACTTACACATCCTGCTTTTTAAGGAAATTAACATGAACATTAGCAGCAACAGACTGACTCAGACTCTGTGTTTCGTATTGAAGCAACTAATGAGCGTGTGCAAAGGTTAATGTGAAGGAAGGAGAGAAGGTGAGCTGTGACACTGCCTATTGATATTAGTGTAGCTTGTGTTATCAGCTGTTTTATAGAAGAATTACCAATGAATGTAATCCTGAGTGTGATGATAATGAGACTTCTGAAAAATGTTCCTGAAAGAACAGGAAATAGGAGTCTAAAATAGCCCCAGTGGCCAATGAGAAAACTGCAAGATTTCTACCGTTTTTTTTAATACAGATTGTGATATGAAAAAAATTGTACATTTTTTTTTAAATAAAGTTTTAATTAAGTACATTAACATTTAACATCAAAACATATGATATTTTCTAATGAGACGCCCCCTTTAGGAGTGGAACAACTCTGACAACTCTACTCAATGTTGAGACGACCTTTTATTTTCTTCAGCTGTTTACTCTTCTCTTTTTCATGATCCTTCAGGATTTGCTCTGTACTTTGATTGTAGCCTTGCACTACCCTGTTGAGGCTGCTGCTTGTGACGTACACGCTCTCCGCTGCCGCTTCCACCAGTCGTTCCTGCCGGCCAACAACATAAAGGAAAATGAAGGCTGAAGCACGTGCTTGCATCAAGTGCGAAGTGAAGCCGAAAAGTCAGGTACAATTCCATCCACAGAAGCAAAACTGAATTTCATTTTGTCCATGCGAAAAAAAAAAAAACACCATCTGGACACCGCTCAATTATTAATTTCCACAATTTACTGGGTTGCTGACATCTGGAATGGTGTGTTATATGTTGACACGCATGTCACGGTCCTTCATCAATACGTATTTTCTGCACTGATGTTCTGAGTTAAATTCCAAACATACGTGGAATAAAGGGATCAATATTAAAAAACAAACAAAACAAAATTAAGACCATTTTCCTTACAACAGCGCCACTCCTGTGTATGGCCAAGTCTGGTATTGCATCCAAGCCTCATTCAAGTAAATATGTCTCAGCTGCAATATCAGAAACAGCAAATAGATGAGAGTGGCACTGATTATGGGAAGCCAAATCGACAATTTCTTCTAGTCTTTCAAACCCTTAAAGGGGTGTCTCATGAGAGATATTTATAGTCTATATAGCGGTCAAATACAGGTACATCTCACAAATTTAGAATATCATCAAAATGTTAATTTATTTCAGTTCTTCAATACAAAAAGCGAAACTCATAAATTATATAGAGTCATTACAAACAGAGGGATTTATTTCAAGTGTTTATTTCTGTTAATGTTGATGATTATGGCTTACAGCCAATGAAAAGCCAAAAGTCATTATCTCACTAAATTAGGATACTTTATAACACCAGCTTGAAAAATGATTTTAAAATCTGAAATGTTGGCCTACTGAAATGTATGTTCTGTAAATGCACCCAATACTTGGTCGGGGTTACTTTTGCATCAATTACTGCATCAATGCGGCGTGGCATGGAGGCGATCAGCCTGTGGCACTGCTGAGGTGTTATGGAAGCCCAGGTTGCTTTGATAGCAGCTTTCAGCTCATCTGCATTGTTGGGTCTGGTGTCTCATCTTCCTCTTGACAATACTCCATAGATTATCTATGGGGCTAAGGTCCGGCGAGTTTGCTGCCAATCAAGCACAATGATACTGTTGTTTGTAAACCAGGTATTGGTACTTTTGGCAGTGTGGACAGGTGACAAGTCCTGCTGGAGAATGAAATTTCCATCTCCAAAAGCTTGTCGGCAGAGAGAAGCATGGACTGCTCTAAAATTTCCTGGTAGACGGCTGCACTGATTTTGGTCTTGATAAAACACAGTGGACCTACACCAGCAGATGACATGGCTCCCCAAACCATCACTGATTGTGGAAACTTCACACTAGACCTCCAGCAGCTTGGATTGTGGCCTCTCCACTCTTCCTCTAGACTCTGGGACCTTGATTTCCAAATGAAATGCAAAATTTACTTTCATCTGAAAACACCTTGGACCACTGACAACAGTCCAGTTCTTTTTCTCCTTGGCCCAGGTAAGACGCTTCTGGTGTTGTCTATTGGTCATCAGTGGCTTGACACAAAGAATGTGACACTTGTAGCCCATGTCCTGGATACGTCTGTGTGTGGTGGCTCTTGAAGCAATGACTCCAGCAGCAGTCCACTCCTTGTGAGTCTCCCCCAAATTTCAGAATGGCCTTTTCCTAACAATCATTTCAAGGCTGCGGTTATCCTGGTTGCTTGTGCACCTTTTTCTACCACACTTTTTCCTTCCTCTCAACTTTCCAGTAATATGCTTAGATGCAGCACTCTGTGAGCAGCCAGCTTCTTTAGCAATGACCTTTTGCGGCTTACCCTCCTTGTGGAGTGTGTCAATGACCGCCTTCTGGACATCTGTCAAGTCAGCAGTCTTCCCCATGATTGTGAAGCTACCGAAACAGACTAAGGGACCTTTTTAAATGCTTAGGAAGCCTTTACAGGTGTTTTTTTGTTAATTATTCTTCTTTACTGAGATAATGACTTTTGGGTTTTTATTTGCTGTAAGCCATAATCATCAACATTAACAGAAACAAACACGTGAAATAGATCACTCTGTTTGTAATGACTCTATATAATATAGGAGTTTCACTTTTTGTATTGAAGAAGTGAAATAAATTAACTTTTTGATGATATTCTAATTTTGTGAGAAGCTCCTGTATGTCTGAATGATGTGGTTCTCACCTCTGGGATTCGAAAGTATCAGCAAACTGAGGGTCTCTGATTCCCCCCATTCCGTCCGGTGTCTGACCACTTGAGAATAGAGATGTGGTGGCGCATGTAGCGGCTCTCCATTCAATGCTATAGGAGTTCTGGATACATCTGAGTAAATACTCTTGCTTGTATTTGGAAATCCAATGTCATTCAGGAAACAACCGCTTTCAGAGATCCACATTTTTAAGAGGAAAGTATAAATTCTGCCATTGCAAAATTTTCTGCAGCAAATCTGCCAAGAATGTTTCTGTCCTAATAAATGGTGGCATCTGATCTTGGACCCTCCTTCTAATCCAAATCACTAAGGGACTGCTGGACACTGCGTCATCCAAAAAAAAGTGTTCCTGAGCTGTCCTAATATTACAGCACAGCTTCATTTCTGGAGGATGCACTGACTACGTATTTATTTGGAAACAGTCCACCTCCAATATCTGACACCTCTACGCGAGTACGAATGGGAGTGCGACAGACAATAAGTATAGGAAGGGTCATTGAGATGTTACATTTTCCAGTGGCAGGGGAGCACGGGCATCACTCATACCTTAAACTCGCTGTTATCTTCCATCATGGTCCTTGCTGCTTCTTGTTGTGCATGGTGTATGAGCATTTGTCCAATTGTCCGCTCCATGTGCTGCCGGATGCCATTATCTGCATCTGTCAAATCTAGAAGCAGCTGCTGCTGAAAATCGTTACGTGCTTGCCAGGTCTCTTCTTCCAGTTTGAGTTCTTCTTCCATGATGTGAGCCTCCTAGTAAAGAGATTCAATCATGTACTATGTACAGTATATTGCAGTAAATGCAGAATTGCTTCCATAAACCCATACAGACTCTTCCCCTATACCTAGTTTCATCTCCCTGTGCTTAAAAGGGTTGTCCCACCACCAAAGTACATTTTAATGAACAAATCTTGGAATAATACTAAGTTCCACAATAGGATCTGCTATTTTTTTTCCCTGTCCTGATATAATCTTAGAAATTTGCCCCTGCTATCTACTGTTCTACTTGCTGTGTGCGACCATGCAGAGCTGCTCCAGTTCAAGGTCGGCGCTTATGACAAATGAGTATACAGACTCGACACAACAGGTGCTCAAAGCTGTAGCTTCCCGAGATAACACACTTCCCTGCCTGTTTTATCACAGGAGCGAGTATTTCTGCCACATCTACAGCCCTCTGAACTCGTCATAAACCAAGTCAATGAGGTAGTGGCCGCTGGGCTTATATGTCGCTCACTTGATTTTTGATGAGCTCACAAAACTGGTGATGTGGCAGAAAAACTCACTCCTGTGATAAAACAGGCAGAAAAATGTGTTATGTCAAAACGCAGCAGCTACAAGCCCCCGCTATGTCGGACCTGTATACTCACTTATCATAAGTGACATATGATTCTTCCCCGCCTAGGGGTTGTGCTATGTGCCGAGAATGAACTAGAGCAGCTCTGCATGGGTGGACACAGCCATTACACACTACATAGCATGGGCACATTTATAAGATTATTTCAGTACAGAAACATTTCTTTAACACATCTAATTGCGTTTTTTATTAATATTCCAAGATGTACAATTAAAATGCCCTTTGTTTGTGGATAAAACTTTTAAATCAGAACTGCAGTATTTAGTTTTATTGCAGATGTTCCTTATATTCTGGATGTTGCTGTTATCGGCATATATGTCAGGACATAGAACACAGGCATTGCATGTAATATCTGCAATTACCATATCTTTCTGAGTATGCCACTGTTCTTCATCCTGCAAATGCCATTTGCATTTCTCCAGGGAATGCTGCTCTTTCAACTCCTGGACAATGACGATCTTCCTAGACATCCTCATTTGGGTCAAGGTCGCCATGGCCATATTCCGCAGAGTGATCGTGCGCAGGACGGATCTCAGCAAGAACTTATGTCTTTGAAGTGCCAATTTATTAGAACTGAAAGAACATAAAAGTGAGAATTGCTCAAGATCCTACACCGAGAACGTTGCCTTCATCAATCAGAGAAATTAATTACATAAATGTCCCTAATATTCAATGACAACGGACTATGCTGGATGTTTTTGGCTGATGTTTATGGTCCTCCTACCCCTCATGATACAATAGAGTATTCCTTTTAGTCTACGTGGGGCCACATTTATTTGGTGGGACTGGCTTGGTACAATGCTTCAAGAGAAGAATACCTTTACAATTTAGCACCCTACGGAGCATGCTACCATTTTTCCTTTTAGGAAAAGAGAGTATCAGTTATGTGAAAGGAAGCAATGGGGTCCTATTGATTATTATGGGGTCCATTTGGTATCTATTTTTTTTTTTTAGAATGGAAAAAAAGTCCAGCATGCAGAACTTTTTCTTTGTTTCTAAAAATAAAATGGACATCAGACAAACCCCTTAATAATTAATGGAGCTTTTCTTCTGTTTGCATAAGTAATTAGTCACGTATTCCATCTATGTATTCCTGGAATGGAATGGCAAAAACAAGATATATAAACTCTGATATACAAAGGTACAGCTGGGGCCAATAGACTGGTATCATTGGGGTTCTTTGTCCCCATACATACCGGAAGCTATATGGAGCTTTTATGTGGTTGGGTGCACAAAGCTTTAAGGATGCCGATCAGCCCCAAAACATGTTAAAATTAAACTATGCAACTTACCAATATGGTTCCCATCTGAAAGCTGTCCTGATCTTTATCTATAAGCTTCTGTCCCAACAATTGCTTTTTTGGTTTACGCCCAAAAGAGAATTTCCATAGCCTGGGCTGTATGTGAAGGGGGCTGGCTGACTGCTCATTTCAATAGCCATGCTAGCCCTTTTCGATCTTTTCATTGGCTGTGATGGAATAAGGGACTGGCTTAGCTCATGAAATGAGGAGACGGTCAGCACCCTCAACGCACAGCCTCTGCCACAAGCCAACGCAAGAAATGTCTGGTGTGGGACGAAAACAGGGAGAGGACCCAGGACCTCGTAATTGAACATAGAGGAACCTTTCAGGTTTCAACTATATTAGTAAGTTACAGAATGTAGTAACAATAATTTACAGACGGCTTGGAAACCCCTTTAAGTGATAAGGGATATCATGAGACCTCAAACAATTACTAAAAAAATGTGCAGAACTTCTCATCTTACCAGGCAGACGTGGTCATCTCCTGCATGATCACCCCTAGCAATGTACAGTGTTGTGAATTTGTTTTTTGGCTCCCTCTAGTGGTTACTAGTGATTTGACTCTGGGTATGTCAGTCATCCCTTGTATGCTCACCTGGGCCGTTAGTTCAGGGGTGTTGCTATATAAGCTCCCTGAACCTTCAGTTCAATGCCTGGCAACGTTGTAATCAGAGCTAATCTGTTGTGCTCTTGTCTACTGATCCTGGTTCCTGCTAGATTAAGCTAAGTCTGCTTTCTTGCTTTTTGCTATTTGTTTTTGTTTGCATTTTTGTCCAGCTTGTACTTAATCTGTATCCTGTCCTTGCTGGAAGCTCTAGGGAGCTGGTGTTCTCCCCCCGGGCCGTTAGACGGTTCGGGGGTTCTTGAATTTCCAGCGTGGATGTTTGATAGGGTTTTTGTTGACCATATAAGTTATCTTACTACATTCTGCTATTAGTAAGCGGGCCTCTCTTTGCTAAACCTAGTTCATTTCTATGTTTGTCATTTCCTCTTACCTCACCGTTATTATTTGTGGGGGGCTTGTATCCTACTTTTGGGGTCCTTTCTCTGGAGGCAAGAGAGGTCTTTGTTTTCCTCTTCTAGGGGTAGTTAGTTCTCCGGCTGGCGCGAGACATCTAGCGACCAACGTAGGCATGTTCCCCGGCTACTTCTAGTGTTGGCGTTAGGAGTAGATATATGGTCAACCCAGTTACCACTGCCCTATGAGCTGGATTTTTGTACTTCGCAGACTTACCTATTTCTCTGAGACCCTCGCCATTGGGGTCATAACAGTTTGCCAGGCCAGTATTAAATGTTAAATGCATTGCAGAAGCGGGATTATAAGAAAGAAAATTCTGAGTTTTTTTTTTCCTCTCTCTCATTTTTTTTTCTTTTCCCCTTTACCTCTGAGTGGCTCAAGCTTGCTGTAGACATGAATGTCCAGACCTTGATTACAAGTGTGGACCAGCTTGCTGCTCGTGTGCAGGGCATACAAGATTATGTTACCAGAAATCCTATGTCAGAACCTAAGATACCGATTCCTGAATTGTTTTTCGGAGACCGATTTAAGTTTAGAAATTTCAGGAATAATTGTAAAATTATTTTTGTCCCTGAGACCCTGTTCATCTGGAGACTCCGCTCAGCAAGTGAAAATTGTTATTTCTTTTTTACGGGGCGACCCTCAAGATTGGGCCTTCTCGCTGGCGCCAGGAGATCCGGCATTGGCGGATATTGATGCGTTTTTTCTGGCGCTCGGTTTACTTTATGAGGAACCCAATCTTGAGATTCAGGCAGAAAAAGCCTTGCTGGCTATGTCTCAGGGCCAGGACGAGGCTGAAGTGTATTGCCAAAAATTTCGGAAATGGTCCGTGCTGACTCAGTGGAACGAGTGTGCACTGGCTGCAAATTTTAGAAATGGCCTTTCTGAAGCCATTAAGAATGTGATGGTGGGTTTTCCTATTCCCACAGGTCTAAATGATTCCATGGCCCTGGCTATTCAAATTGACCGGCGGTTGCGGGAGCGCAAAACCGCAAATTCCCTTATGGTGTTGTCTGAACAGGCACCTGATTTAAGGCAATGTGATAGAAAAACCGCAAATTCACCTATGGTGCTGTCTGAACAAACACCTGATTTAATGCAATGTGATAGAATCCTGACTAGAAATGAGCGGAAAATTCATAGACGCCAGAATGGCTTGTGTTACTACTGTGGTGATTCTATACATGTTATCTCAGCATGCTCTAAACGTCTAACTAAGGTTGTTAGTCCTGTCACCGTTGGTAATTTGCAACCTAAATTTATTCTATCTGTAACTTTGATTTGTTCACTGTCATCTTATCCTGCCATGGCGTTTGTAGATTCAGGTGCTGCCCTGAGTCTTATGGATCTGTCATTTGCCAAGCGCTGTGGTTTTGTTCTTGAGCCATTAGAAAATCCTATCCCTCTTAGGGGTATTGATGCTACGCCGTTGGCAGAAAATAAACCGCAGTTTTGGACACAGGTTACCATGTGTATGACTGAACATCGGGAGGTTATACGTTTTCTTGTTTTGCATAAAATGCATGATTTGGTCGTTTTGGGTTTGCCATGGTTGCAGACCCATAATCCAGTCTTGGATTGGAAGGCCATGTCAGTGTCAAGTTGGGGATGCCATGGAAATCATGGGGATTCCCTGCCCGTGTCTATTGCTTCTTCTACGCCTTCGGAAGTTCCGGAGTATTTGTCTGATTATCAGGATGTTTTCAGCGAGTCCAGGTCCAGTGCACTGCCTCCTCATAGGGAGTGTGACTGCGCAATAGAGTTGATTCCAGGCAGTAAGTTTCCTAAGGGAAGATTATTTAACCTGTCGGTACCTGAACATACCGCTATGCGTTCATATATTAGAGAGTCTCTGGAGAAGGGGCATATCCGTCCTTCTTCTTCCCCTCTTGGTGCGGGATTCTTTTTTGTGGCCAAAAAGGACGGATCTTTGAGGCCTTGTATTGACTATCGGCTCTTAAATAAGATCACTGTCAAATTTCAGTATCCTTTGCCGCTGTTGTCAGACTTGTTTGCCCGGATTAAAGGTGCCAAGTGGTTCACCAAGATAGATCTTCGTGGTGCGTACAACCTTGTGCGCATTAAGCAAGGAGATGAATGGAAAACCGCATTCAATACGCCCGAAGGTCATTTTGAGTACTTGGTGATGCCTTTTGGGCTCTCTAATGCGCCTTCAGTTTTTCAGTCCTTTATGCATGACATTTTCCGGAAGTATCTGGATAAATTTTTGATCGTTTATCTGGACGATATTCTGGTTTTTTCTGATGATTGGGACTCGCATGTAGAACAGGTCAGGATGGTTTTCAAGATTTTGCGTGAAAATTCTTTGTTTGTTAAAGGCTCAAAGTGTCTCTTTGGTGTACAGAAGGTTCCCTTTTTAGGGTTCATTTTTTCCCCTTCTGCTGTGGAGATGGACCCAGTCAAGGTCCGAGCTATTCATGATTGGACTCAGCCCTCGTCAGTTAAGAGTCTTCAGAAGTTCTTGGGTTTTGCTAACTTTTACCGTCGTTTTATCGCTAATTTTTCTAGCGTTGTTAAACCTTTGACGGATATGACCAAGAAAGGCTCTGATGTAGCTAACTGGGCTCCTGCTGCCGTGGAGGCTTTCCAGGAGTTGAAACGCCGGTTTACTTCGGCGCCTGTTTTGTGCCAGCCTGATGTCTCACTGCCCTTTCAGGTTGAGGTGGATGCTTCGGAGATTGGGGCAGGGGCCGTTTTGTCTCAGAGAGGTCCTGGTTGCTCTACTATGAGACCTTGTGCCTTTTTCTCTAGGAAGTTTTCGCCTGCAGAGCGAAATTATGATGTGGGCAATCGGGAGTTGTTGGCCATGAAGTGGGCATTTGAGGAGTGGCGTCATTGGCTCGAGGGTGCTAAGCATCGTGTGGTGGTTTTGACTGATCACAAAAATCTGATGTATCTCGAGTCTGCTAAACGCCTGAGTCCTAGACAGGCCCGCTGGTCATTGTTTTTCTCCCGTTTTGACTTTGTGGTCTCGTATTTACCAGGTTCGAAGAATGTGAAGGCCGATGCTCTGTCTAGGAGCTTTGTGCCTGATGCTCCTGGAGTCGCTGAACCTGTGGGTATTCTTAAGGAAGGAGTTATCTTGTCAGCTATTTCTCCGGATCTGCGACGTGTGTTGCAGAGATTTCAGGCTGGTAGGCCTGACTCTTGTCCACCTGACAGATTGTTTGTGCCTGCTAGGTGGACCAGTAGAGTCATTTCCGAGGTTCATTCCTCGGTGTTGGCAGGGCACCCGGGAATTTTTGGCACCAGGGATCTGGTGGCCAGGTCCTTTTGGTGGCCGTCCTTGTCAAGGGATGTGCGGTCTTTTGTGCAGTCCTGTGGGACTTGTGCTCGAGCTAAGCCTTGCTGTTCTCGTGCCAGCGGGTTGCTCTTGCCCTTGCCTGTCCCGAAGAGACCTTGGACACACATCTCTATGGATTTCATTTCTGATCTTCCGGTGTCTCGGGGCATGTCTGTCATCTGGGTGATATGTGATCGTTTCTCCAAGATGGTCCATTTGGTTCCTTTGCCTAAGCTGCCTTCCTCTTTCGATCTGGTTCCTGTGTTCCTCCAGAACGTGGTCCGTTTACACGGCATTCCTGAGAATATTGTGTCGGACAGAGGATCCCAGTTTGTTTCCAGGTTCTGGCGATCCTTTTGTGGTAGGATGGGCATTGATTTGTCGTTTTCGTCCGCTTTTCATCCACAGACTAATGGACAAACGGAGCGAACTAATCAGACTCTGGAGGCTTATTTGAGGTGTTTTGTCTCTTCTGATCAGGATGATTGGGTGACCTTCTTGCCGTTGGCTGAATTTGCCCTTAATAATCGGGCTAGTTCCGCCACCTTGGTTTCGCCATTTTTCTGCAACTCTGGTTTCCATCCTCGTTTTTCCTCGGGACATGTGGAGCCTTGTGACTGTCCTGGGGTGGATTCTGTGGTAGATAGGTTGCAGCAGATCTGGAATCATGTGGTGGACAACTTGAAGTTGTCACAGGAGAAGGCTCAGCGTTTTGCCAACCGCCGCCGCGGTGTGGGTCCCCGACTTCGTGTTGGGGATTTGGTATGGCTGTCTTCTCGATTTGTTCCTATGAAGGTCTCCTCTCCCAAATTTAAGCCTCGCTTCATTGGTCCGTACAAGATATTGGAAATCCTTAATCCTGTGTCCTTTCGCCTGGATCTTCCGGTGTCGTTTGCCATTCACAACGTATTTCATAGGTCCTTGTTGCGGCGGTACGTTGTGCCTGTGGTTCCTTCTGCTGAGCCTCCTGCTCCGGTGTTGGTTGAGGGCGAGTTGGAGTACGTGGTGGAGAAGATCTTAGATTCTCGTCTCTCCAGGCGGAGGCTTCAGTACCTGGTCAAGTGGAAGGGCTATGGTCAGGAGGATAATTCCTGGGTGGTCGCCTCTGATGTGCATGCGGCCGATTTAGTTCGGGCCTTTCACGCCACTCATCCTGATCGCCCTGGTGGTCTTGGTGAGGGTTCGGTGACCCCTCACTAAGGGGGGGGGGTACTGTTGTGAATTTGTTTTTTGGCTCCCTCTAGTGGTTACTAGTGATTTGACTCTGGGTATGTCAGTCATCCCTTGTATGCTCACCTGGGCCGTTAGTTCAGGGGTGTTGCTATATAAGCTCCCTGAACCTTCAGTTCAATGCCTGGCAACGTTGTAATCAGAGCTAATCTGTTGTGCTCTTGTCTACTGATCCTGGTTCCTGCTAGATTAAGCTAAGTCTGCTTTCTTGCTTTTTGCTATTTGTTTTTGTTTGCATTTTTGTCCAGCTTGTACTTAATCTGTATCCTGTCCTTGCTGGAAGCTCTAGGGAGCTGGTGTTCTCCCCCCGGGCCGTTAGACGGTTCGGGGGTTCTTGAATTTCCAGCGTGGATGTTTGATAGGGTTTTTGTTGACCATATAAGTTATCTTACTACATTCTGCTATTAGTAAGCGGGCCTCTCTTTGCTAAACCTAGTTCATTTCTATGTTTGTCATTTCCTCTTACCTCACCGTTATTATTTGTGGGGGGCTTGTATCCTACTTTTGGGGTCCTTTCTCTGGAGGCAAGAGAGGTCTTTGTTTTCCTCTTCTAGGGGTAGTTAGTTCTCCGGCTGGCGCGAGACATCTAGCGACCAACGTAGGCATGTTCCCCGGCTACTTCTAGTGTTGGCGTTAGGAGTAGATATATGGTCAACCCAGTTACCACTGCCCTATGAGCTGGATTTTTGTACTTCGCAGACTTACCTATTTCTCTGAGACCCTCGCCATTGGGGTCATAACAGTACAGAGCCATAGATCATCTATAGAGTTATGTCTATGGGGACTGATCATGGATTCTGATAGTTATATGTGAAGGGGAATGGGGTATAAGCACTACTGAGCTCCGACATGTCCTAAAATATTTAAAAAAGTTTAGTAAAATAAGAAAAAAAAAATAGAAATATAAAACAATTAAGCAGCCTTATATAAAAAGCATAAAAAAATTGCAAGTGTTACGATATACTACGATTTCTGTTTACTTACTCCTCGCTGAGACCACTTAGTCGGATTAGGACCCCTTGAATGATCTGCTGCTGTGTCTCACAGACGTATTTGTTTAGTGCAGAAGATTGAACTTGCTCCTTTGTCCACAACTACATTTAAAGGATCAAAAATACAAATTATGCTTTATGGCTTGTTACGAAGTTAAAATGAAAAAAAAAAACCAGAAGGAATGCGCGGCTCCCCGATCGACACTGTGCAAGTGCGGATTTTTCAAAGCGGATTCATTCAAATTGTGTGGGCAGTGACAACCGTGACTGAATGAAATGACGCACACCCCTATGACTAAATGAGCAAGTATGATCTAACTATTGTAGTGCAGCTGGATTGGTGCAGTTTGACAGGCAGTGACCACAGGGAAAGTTCACAGAAAAATGTGTTTAATGTCCAAAACTCACACAGTGTACAGCACACGGTATCCTCCAGGTCACAGCCGGGAAACAAGACAGTCCATACATGCGTCTTGTTGCCGAGGGCGACTGCACCACCGTATCACGCTGCGGGGTGCCAGGAGTTCACTCTGCTGGGCTCTGTGTTATCCTCACACAGCCTGAGCTGTTGCAGAGCCATCTGCTCTGCTTGCTGCAAACTCCACTCTGATGCACAAAACTCTCTGCTGCAGGGGTTTTAACAATCAACCTGTGGCCATAGGCCACATGGAAAACCCGGCCAGGAAGGAAACTAACTGCCCCAGTACCATCCTGTAGTCCATTTAAAAAATAAAAGCCCAGCAGGTTTTCTTAAATGTGTCCTGGGCAAATAGCTTGTCCAAGACTACACTTACTTGTATTCTGCAAATAACACCGGTCGCTGTCTCACACTAGATAAAGTGCTTTTGGCACAAGGTTAGACCACCATTTTTAATTAAAAAAACATGCACACTGCATAACTAACAACGCACTGGGGACAGTTTACATGCTAAAAATGACATGATAGGTTCCCTTTAAATCCAAATGGGTGTTATAAGATAGTTTTCACTGGGGAGCATGTACTTCTTCTTCCTGTATGACTTGACCAATTGTAAGCCGGCAGCAACACAGCTGAAAAAGAATATGCCTCAACCATAGCTTATGTTTCTTAGTGTGTGAGATATAATGCTACAGCTATGTTCCCCTGGTTTATCTTCCTGCATGAATAGAAAGCATATGTTTTAGATAAGGTCCCTGTTAGGGGACTGGCAACACAGCTGAGTTTAGCTGTGTCACATTACAAAAAATTCGATCAGCTTTCCTCCTCTCATAGCACTATTAGCTCTGCTGTACTGCCTCTTCCACCACGCTGCCTCTAAAGTCCTCTTTAAGTAGATATCTTAAATCTGATGAGGCCCGTATGCTTATTTTAAAAATCAAATAACTTTATAATCCTGAAACTAAATAATCATTTTATCCAGCTCCCCCAAAATGCAAATTTTACTATCAGATTGGAAAACGTAAAAAAAAATTATCCAGGCACTCCATAAAGGATTCTGAAAGCAAGTACAAGAGGTCCACCAGGTAAAAGACATATAGTTACTAATATATGCAGTTTGCATAATAAAATCTGATAACAGAAACACTGCCAACACTTTTTCCTCTTTCATCTGATCTGAAACCTTAGTGCTGCTATCACATCCTTTTCTGCAGCCATAACTAATAATGATTAGAGGCAGGGCTGGCGTCAGCACCCGGGCAAGTGCCGGGGCCCTGGCGAGATGGGGGCCCATTCACGGTATAGTACACTGAGGCTACGGGGGGCCCCCGCAGGCAGGGCCGGCATTAGGGGCAGGCAGCTGCCTAGGGCCCCCGCTCCCCCAGGGGCCATCAGCTAGCGGCACATCACGCAGCCGCTATGGGACTCCTGTGAGGCAAGGGGGCCCAAATCCACCATAGCTGACTCCCCCGCCACCGCCACATTGAACTATACCGACATCTGCCAGTACAGTTCAAAGCAATGATGGAGGAGAGAAGTCAGCTGATGCTCCCTCTCCCATCATTCCCTGCTCTGCCTCTGATACTGCGGGTGCCCGATGATGTCATCGTGCACTCACTGTGTGCCAGGCAGTGCAGCTGCTGAGACAGGAGCAGGGAGCAGCGCAGCCCGGGCATGAAGAGAGGTGAGGAGTGTGTTGTTTTTTTTCAATATAACACTGAGTACTGGACTGTGGGGCCATTCTCGGGGGGGGGGGGGATGCGGGCTGTCCTATATACTACATGGCTGTGCTATATGCTACGTGGCTGTGCTATATACTACGTGGGCTGTGTTATATGCTACGTGGGCTGTGTTATATACTACGTGGGCTGTGTTATATACTACGTGGCTGTGTTATATAGCACGTGGCTGTGCTATATACTACGTGGGCTGTGTTATATACTATGTGGGCTCTGCTATATACTACCTGGCTGGGCAATATACTACGTGACTGTGCAATATGCTACGTGGCTGTGCTATATACTAGGTGGGCTGTGTTATATGCTACGTGGGCTGTGTCATATACTACGTGGGCTATGCTATATACTAAGTGGCTGTGTTATATACTACGTTGCTGTGTTATGTAATACATGGCTGTGCTATATACTACATGGCTGTACTATATACTACGTGGCTGTGCTACATACCACGTGGGCTGTGTTATATATGACGTGGGCTGTGTTATATGCTACGTGGCTGTGCTATATACTACGTGGCTGTGCTATATACTATGTGGCTGTGCTATATGCTACCCATTTTGCACTTTTACAAATGTTCTACATTAATACTTTCTAATGTTTACTCTATAAAGTTTTCCATTAAAAAATTGTCATATTTAATGTATGCAGTTTTTTCTTTGCAGCTAGTTCAGCTACAATAAAATGCCTACTGGTAACTGCGGAAGAGGGAGTAGGTCGCAAAAATTGTCATATAAGGGGTTGACTTATATAAATCCCCTCTGCTGTATGGTATTATAGAATTTACACTAGCTATCACTCATGTAAGAAGTGAAATCTGGCATTGTACTATACCTATATTTATCTGCTGTATCTGTGCATCATGAATCGTGGTATGTGTTAAAGGGGCGGCCCACTGAGACTCTTTCGCCCGGGGCCCTCAAAAACCTGGAGCCGGCCCTGATTAGAGGCATCATCGGTATTGTGTTCAGCATTGCTCATGTTAATACTAATATATGGTTATAAGAAAGGAAAACCCATTTAAAGGGAACCTGTCATCCCCCAAATCAAAGATGAGCTAAGCCCACCAGCATCATTGGCTTATCTACAGCATTACAGAATGCTGTAGATAAGCCCTTGATGTATCCTGAAAGATGAGAAAAAGAGGTTAGATTATAATCATCCAGGGGCGGTCCCGCTGCGGTCCGGTCCGATGGGCATTGCCGTCCGGTCCGGGGCCTCCCATCTTCATAGGATGACGTCCTCTTCTTGTCTTCACGCTGCAGCTCCAGCACAGGCGTACTTTGTCTGTCCTGTTGATGGCAGAGCAAAGTACTGCAGTGCGCAGGCGCCGGGAAAGGTCAGAGAGACCCAGCACCTGCGCACTGCAATACTTTGCTCTGCCCTCAACAGGACAGACAAAGTAAACCTGAGCCGGAGCCGCAGCGTGAATACAAGAAGAGGACGTCATCGTAAGAAGATGGGAGGCCCCAGACCGGACCACCCCTGGGTGAGTATAATCTAACCTCTTTTTCTCATCTTTTAGGATACATCGGGGGCTTATCTACAGCATTACAGAATGCTGTAGATAAGCCCCTGATGCTGGTGGGCTTAGCTCACCTTCGATTTTGGTGGTGACAGGTTCCCTTTAAGGTGAACTGTGAAGATAGGAATGCTTCTGTTTGCTTTGGTATGCATGGCAACTAGATACAGTAGAAGTCCTCCCCTAATGCTTGGGCCTGTCTCTGGAGGCAAGGCATCTAGCTTCAGCAGGAGTCCTCCATAACTGCTTAGACCTGTCTCTAGATGCAAGGCAGCTAGCTACAGTAGGAGTCCCTCCATAACTGCTTGAACCTATCTCTGGAAGCAAGACAACTAGCTACAGCGGGAGACCTCCATAACTGCATAGACCCATCTTTAGATGCAAGGCAGCTAGCTACAGCAGGAGTCCTCCCCTACTGCTTGGACCTGTCTCTGGCTGCAAGGCAACCAGCTACAGCAGAAGGCCTCCATAACTACTTAGACCTGTCTCTGGTTATGAGGCTGCTAGCTACAGCAGGAGTCCTCATGTAGGTTTTCCAACACCCGTGGCAAGAATTCAGTTTGACGTTCCCCTTTCTCAAGCAACTTGAGCAGACGTCATATGACCAATCAATCATATGCGATTTGCACACTTACAGTCACGTGTGTTGTGAACTCTGTTTTTGGGCTCCCTCTAGTGGTCACAAGCGGTACTGTGTAGTGTTGTCTTTCTGCAGGTTGGCAGCATCAGCTGGTTCGTTATCCTTGGTTGGTTCCTATTTAGCTCACCTGGATACTCAGTTCCTTGCCTGCTCTCAATGTATTCAGTGCTCTTCAGATTCCTTGTGACTACCTTGCTCCCAGTCTCTCCAAGACAAGCTAAGTTTTTGTTTGATCATTTTTTGATTATCAGCATTTATTATGTTTTTAGTCCAGCTCGCTAAAATGTGATTTCCTCGCTTACTGGTTGCTCTAGGGGACTGAGTTTCTCCCCCCACACCGTTAGTTGGTGCGGGGGTTCTTGAAATCTCAGTGTGGATATTTGGTAAGGGTTTTTTACTGACCGCACAGACCCCTTTACTATTTTCTGCTATCTAGTATTAGTGGGCCTCATTTGCTAAATCTGTTTTCACCCCTGTGTATGTGCCTTCCTCTTACCTCACCGTTATTATATGTTGGGGGCTTCTATATCTTTGGGGATTATTTCTCTGGAGGCAAGAGAGGTCTTTCTTTCTCTCTAGGGGTAGTTAGTTCCTCAGGCTGGCTCGAGACGTCTAGGATTTTTAGGCACGTTCACCGGCTACTTCTAGTGTGTTTGGATAGGTTCAGATTTGCGGTCAGTCCAGTTTGCCACCTCCCTAGAGCTTGTCCTATGTATGTTACTTAGCTGGAGTAATTTGTGTTCCTCAACCACTAAGGATCATAACAGTAAAAGCACAACCCATTTTGACGTCTATGACGTTGTCGCTCAATTCTGGTCAGAGTTCGGTCACATTGCATAGACTCAGGTCTCTGTTCAGAAAATACCGCCAAAGGATGAGCAGATTTGCGCTCCCGCAAACGCCGATCAACCTGAATGGCTAAAGTCATAGAATCACTCAGACTTGTAGGGGTGGGAAACCCCACCATAACATTCTTAACGGCCTCAGAAAGACCTTCTCTGAAATTTGCAGCCAGGGCACACTCATTCCATTGAGTAAGCACCGACCATTTCCGAAATTTTTGACAATACACCTCTGCTTCATCCTGACCCTGAGAGATAGCCAGCAATGCTTTTTCTGCCTGATTCTCAAGATTAGGCTCCTCATAAAGCAGTCCAAGAGCCAGAAAAAATGCATCTACATTAAGCAATGCAGGATCTCCTGGCGCCAGAGAGAAAGCCCAATCTTGAGGGTCGCCACGCAACAAGGAGATAACAATTTTAACTTGCTGAGCGGAATCACCAGAGGAACGAGGTCTCAGAGATAGAAATAACTTACAATTATTCTTAAAGTTTAGAAACCTAGATCTATTACCAGAAAACAACTCAGAAATGGGTATCTTTGGTTCTGACATAGGGCTATGAATAACAAAATCCTGAATACTTTGCACCCGTGCAGTCAGATGATCCACACTAGAAGTCAGAGTCTGAACATTCATGTCTGCAGCTGAGCTCAAAACCACCCAGAGTTCAAGGGGATGAAAGAAGCTAAACAGACTGCAGCAAAGGAAAAGCGGGAGGAGAAAAAAAAAAAAAATGTACTCAGGTCTTCACAAATTACTCCAGCTAAGTAACATACATATGACAAGCTCTTGGGAGGTGGCAAACTGGTCTGACCGCAAATCTGAACCTATCCAAACACACTAGAAGTAGCCGGTGAACGTGCCTAAAAATCCTAGACGTCTCGAGCCAGCCTGAGGAACTAACTACCCCTAGAGAGAAAGAAAGACCTCTCTTGCCTCCAGAGAAATAATCCCCAAAGATATAGAAGCCCCCAACATATAATAACGGTGAGGTAAGAGGAAGGCACATACACAGGGGTGAAAACAGATTTAGCAAATGAGGCCCACTAATACTAGATAGCAGAAAATAGTAAAGGGGTCTGTGCGGTCAGTAAAAAAACCCTTACCAAATATCCACACTGAGATTTCAAGAACCCCCGCACCAACTAACGGTGTGGGGGGAGAAACTCAGTCCCCTAGAGCAACCAGCAAGCGAGGAAATCACATTTTAGCGAGCTGGACTAAAAACATAATAAATGCTGATAATCAAAAAATGATCAAACAAAAACTTAGCTTGTCTTGGAGAGACTGGGAGCAAGGTAGTCACAAGGAATCTGAAGAGCACTGAATACATTGAGAGCAGGCAAGGAACTGAGTATCCAGGTGAGCTAAATAGGAACCAACCAAGGATAACGAACCAGCTGATGCTGCCAACCTGCAGAAAGACAACACTACACAGTACCGCTTGTGACCACTAGAGGGAGCCCAAAAACAGAGTTCACAACACACGTGCTGACTTGCAGCTCTTCCTAATTCTCTCAATGTTCAGTCAAAATCCAAGAGAAGCAGGAATAAAAGACAGTTGTCACGTAACTGTAAGTATGAAAATCGCATATGAGTGAAGTGGTCATGTGATGACTGCTGGAACCAGCAAGCAGAGCTAACTCCTGACAGTAAGTATATTACATGCTATTAGGATTGACTTTAGGCCTTCATGTTATAATTAAAGGGATTGTCTAGGTTTAAGATGAAAGTCTGCAGTCACTCTAGGTATCTACAGGCTTCTGAATTATCAGAGCACATGCACTGCACATTTTTAGGATTCTCCTTTGCCAGTGGCAAGAGTAGAGGGTCACAAGTGTGGTGTGACTAGTTTACTTCTGGCCAAATTCCAATTAGACGTTTCCAGCCGTCCTAAATTAATTTTCGTTGAGCGAGGCAACGCATGTCTACTCGGCGCGTGATGGCATCTATGTAAATCGCATACTTGCAGTTTAGTGATCTCCCACTCTCACCACTGACATCAGAGAATCCTGACAGCATGCAGTGTGTGCTGTGAGAATTCAGAAGATTACAGTCACATGGAATGACTGCAGGCGCATACCAAACTTGGACAACCCCTTTGATGCTACTAACATACAGTATATACTCGAGTATAAGCCGACCTGAGTATAAGCCGACACCCCTAATTTTGCCACAAAAAACTGGGAAAACTTAATGACTCGAGTATAAGCCTAGTGTGGGAAATGCAGCAGCTACCGGTAAATGTCAAAAGTAAAAATAGATACCAATGAAAGTAAAATTAATTGAGACATCAGTAGGTTAAGTGTTTTTGAATATCCAAATTGCATCAGGAGCCCCATATAATGCTCCATACAGTTCATGATGGGACACATAGGATGCTCCATTCAAAATACGCCCCCATATAATGCTCCATAAAGTTCAAGATGGGGCCCATAAGATGCTCCATACAAAAAATATGTCCCATATAAGGCTGCACAAAGGTTAATGATGGCCCCATAAGATGCTCCATATTAAAAAATGCCCCATATAATGCTGCACAAAGGTTAATAATGGCCCCATAAGATGCTCCATAGAATAATATGCCCCATAAAGGTTGATGGCCCCATAAGATGCTCCATAGAATAATATGCCCCATAACGTTGGACGCCCCATAAGATGCTCTATAGAACAATATTCCCCATATGCTGCTGCTGCGATTAAAAAAAAAAATGACATACTCACCTCTGGTTGCTGGGCGCCAGGTGCCGGAGTCGCCACTGGCTCATGCCCCCGTCACTTGCGATACTCACCTGTCCCCCTTCCACCGCCGCGCGCCACTGTGTCTTCTGGGTCTCTGCAGTGACTGTTCAGGCGACCTTGTTATCGCGCCCTCTGACCTGAACGTCACAGCCAGAGGACGCGGAAGACAGAGTGCGGCAGTGGAACAGGGACAGGTGAATATCGCATCGCTCACCCTCCCCCCATCATACTCACCCTCGTGGCGCGGTCTGCACGTCCCTGCTTCTCCGATGGTCTCTGGTGCCCGCCGGCAGCTTGTTCCTGTGTTCAGCGGTCACATGGTACCGCTCATTAAAGTAATGAATATGCGCTCTGCCATATGGGCGTGGAGTCGCGTCCATATTCATTACTTTAATGAGCAGTACAGAAATACATTACCAGAAGTGCCAGCATTACAAACATTAATCACCTGAACCAGAAGAACAGAAATTTAGCATCAGAACTATCAGCAGTACAGAAATACATCCATATAACACCCATTAGTACAGAAACATAGCATCAAAACCCTCATCAGCACAGAAATGCATCACAAGAACCACCATCAGTACATGAATATGTCACCATGACCACAATCAGTACATGAATACATCAGTAGGCCCACCATTAGTACATGAATTCTGCACCAGAACCACTATCAGTACATGGTACATCAATTGTAATGTCAGGTCAGACCCATATACACTTGTATCGCATGAACCTACAACTAACTCGATTACAGGCTCTGCTGTATCTCTCCTCCCTGCTGCTGCTAAGAGCACACACTGCTCAGTACAAGCTGCAGTTGTCTTTCAGGCTGTGTGGGTGGAGACTTAGTTAAGCCCTTTCACACTTTAGCTGGACTCAACATAATTATTTTAAAAGGTTTGTTCATTATTTGGACAACCCTTCTTAAATGCCCAAGTCCTCCAAATAAAGGAGACTCGGCACCAACATCTTTCGAACTCCACAGGTGCCGAAAGGGAGTTTAGACTTTTGTTATTTTTCTTGAGGGAATCAGGCATTTAACATCAGAATTATAAAATCGTACTAACAAAGATTTTCAAAGTAAGTATACCACCAGGTCTAACAGGTCGTTTTAACATTTTATATTGTTTGTATTGTGAAATCTGCTGATAGGTCTACTTTAGTGTAAGCAACTTAAAAGGGAAGTTGTCAGGAAATGATGTATTGTTTAAATACATGTATTTTTTTTAAGTTGTGAATATTTTTCATATTACGATCTTTACAAAACATAAAAAAATAGTTTTGCAGTGTTCACACTGGCCATTAGGGCTTTTTTAGACTCCTACTGGAAGACTTGAAAGGTACATGTCACCTTTATAAATAGCTGATAATACAGGGTCCGCCAATCAAAATAGGTGATGTCACAGCTCCCTCTTGCCTATGACCTTTACACATGCTCATTAGAGAGTTCAATACAAAAAATAGGGTCGGGATCTGAGCATTGTCGCTATGTACATTTGTTGTTTCCTGAAACAATAGGAAGTTAGAGTTTAAATAAGCCTCAGTGACCAGTGTTAACATTGTAAAATGTCTATATTTCATTTTTACAACAGATTGCTATATTTAAAAGAAAAAAAAAATACATTGGCATTTTTTAAAAATACATTTAACCCAAAAGCCTGACTCAAACAATAGGTAATTTTCTAATACCTGCTTCTGTTTAACTACTTTTGGACTGGTGAAAATCTTAAAGAAGTCGTCCAATACTTTTATATTGATGACCAATTCTTAGGATAGGGCATCAATGTCTGATCGGCCATGGTACGGCACTTGGCACCCTCTTGTCTTTGCCTTCCTTTACTTGGTTTGCTTCTATGTAGGTGTCTCTCACTGCTACATTTTGTTCTGTCCTATCACATCTTGGGAAGGGCTATATATATTCACCTTGCACCTGTCTTCTATGCAGTCTATAGTTCAAGGTTGTTGGGTGTTGGAAGTTCCTGCTCCTTAGCTAGAGATGATCTTGTTTTAGCAAATTCAGTTTCTTTCCTGTGGTCTGCTTGTGCGTTACCCTCCCCAGCACCCTTTCCTTCATCCACGTTTGGTGTCTGGGAGGTTTTCACTTAGTCCATTAATTTTTTGGTTGTCTGCATTATCGCCTGTCCATCCTGTGTGAATGTGTTTAGTTTTTTACGCTGGGTTCTGGTGTCTCAATGCACGCTCTCCTATCCCTTAGTAGGATTTGTGTGCGGCCCCCTCTCTGGTTCCTCAGGAGGTACGAGAAACCCCTCGACGGCCATTTAGGGAGCCAGGTCAGAGGAGGTGTTTTTTAGTTATGTGTCATGATTCCCAATGGCAGGGAAATAGTCAAAATCAGGACTAGCTCTAGGATGATGAATCTAAGCTGACCGCGATGCTGAACCTAACGCACAACTAACAATAGCCGGGGAACATATCTGCGTTTTATCCCTAGATGTCTCGCACCAGCCGGAGATCTAGCTACCCCTAACAGAGGAAAACATAGACCTGGCTTGCCTCCAGGGAAACCCCAAAAGTGATAGTAGCCCCCAACATATAATGACGGGTAGGTAAGAGGAAAACACGTACGTAGTATGAATATAGGTTCAGCAAAGAGAGGCCCACTAGCTAGATAGCAGAAAATACAAAAGGGACTTCGCGGTCAACTCAAAACCCTAAAAAAACCATCCTGAAATTACTTTAACTCCGATATCAACTCATGACACCGGAGTAGTCATTTCAGTTCACTAGAGCTTCCAGCAGCAAGAGTCATATAAGTGCACGCTGGACAAACATATACAAAAATGCAAAAGATCCAACTTAGCTGAATCAGGAAACTTGGAGCAGGTAGCAAGCAACAGAGGTATTCTGGTAACATTGATAGCCGGCACTAGAATGACTGAGAAGCCAGACTATATAGGAAACTCCCAATTCCTGATGGGAACAGGTGCACTGGAAATAAGAGACAGAAGTCAGCCAGTACCACCAGTAACCACCAGAGGGAGCCCAAAAACAGAATTCACAACAGTTATGAGTCTAGGGACTTTTCTAGTGTGTGCAGGGGCCAGTTGGGTGAAGGTGCGGAATCTTCCTTTATTAGTCCTTTCTATCCTCCATTATTTCACGTGAGTGTGCGAACACGTTCATAACACTTAAAACATCCAAGCCTCCCAGACAGGACTCTGCCAGGACATCCTGAGTGAGCTGCTGGATGGTGGCTGTGCAGCTGCAGGAGCAAGGGGCCGGTTGTCAAGGCACATTCAGTATGCCTGATGCTTGAAAAGTGCAAGAGCTGACGGGCCTTATCAATCTGCTATAAGATTTACAGTGAAAAGGCTTAAATTACCCTGTAACTAGGTATAATTTACTGGCCCAGGTTAAAGGGAATCTGTCACTAGAAAAAAAGCTATTAACCTGCAGATATGGGGTTAATGTGCAGGAAAATAGCGTTATTAACCTGCCTGGCACCCACGTTTTGCCAAACACTGCAGGGAGAAAATTAACTTTATTCCCCTGGCAGCGTTTCAGCTTCAGTCACGGGTGTGGCATTATACTCACCCAGGGGCGGTCCGGGTCCAGCGCCTCCCATCTTCATGCGATGACATCCTCTTCCTTGCTTCCTGTCGTGGCTCCTGCACAGGCGTACTTTATCTGTCCTGTTGAGGGCAGCGTAAAGTACTGCAGTGCGCAGGCGTCGGGAAAGGTCCAAGAAGCCCGGCGCCCGCGCACTGCAGTACTTTACTCTGTCCTCAACAGGACAGATAAAGTATGCCTGTGCAGGAGCCGCGACAGGAAGCAAGAAAGAGGACGTCATCGCATGAAGATGGGAGGTGCCGGACCCGGACCGCGACGCCCATCGGACCGGACCGCCCCTGGGTGAGTATAATCTAACCTGTTTTTCTTATCTTTCAGGTTACATCGGGGGGCTTATCTACACATCGGGGGGCTTATCTACAGCATTACAGAATGCTGTAGATAAGCCCCTAATGGCGGTGGCCGAAGCTTATAGGCCAAAAATGGGGTGACAGATTCCCTTTTTTAAAAAAAAGTATATTTTAATGTTGAAATATAAAAATGTAATGTCTTATATGACCTTATGGGGAACACAATGTATGCAATAAATAAAACTAAAGACAAAACAAGAAAAAAATAAGTATAAAAAAAGAAAACTGCTTCCCCGCCCTGATAAAAAAAAAAACATATTCCATATATAAAAATTATTGTACCAGGAAGGTGAAGGTTTCTTTAATGTCAAGTTGAACTATGCATGCATTTTAAATGTATTATGGAATAAAATGTGATATTTGTATTATTTTATTTAATTTTTACACCTTTATTTTTTTAAATTCTTATTTTCTCGTGATGAGCGAGTATACTCGTTGCTCGGTTTTCCGAGCACGCTCGGGTGATCTCCGAGTATTTGTTAGTGTTCAGAGATTTAGTTTTCATCGCCTCAGCAGCAAGATTTCTGGCCACTAGACAGCTTGATTACATGTGTGGGTTCCCTAGCAACCAGGCAACCCCCACATGTACTCAGGCTGGCCAGCAGCTGTAAATCATTCAGCTGTGGGGATGAAAACTAAATCTCCGAACACTAACAAATACTCGGAAATCACCCGAGCGTGCTTGGGAAAACCCGAGCAACGAGTATGCTCGCTCATCATTAGGATTTTCTTTTTCCATTGTATTTTATATCACACATTTTCCTGAAAAGCTTTGCCAGTTATTGTCTGTACTTCACAAAGAGATTTTGATCACCTAACCATATATTGCCCAACATATAATGTCGAGTAAAAATTCAGCAGACATAAGAAAATTCAGCAGACATAAGAACAAAGCCAATGCTATGGAACTGCAAGATGAAGTAAATCATCAACAACAGGTTACTTAGAGAGATTCCAGGAAAATAAAGAAAATAATTTGGTATTCCGTGTGTGGTGCTATAATGGGCGCCTGACCGGCCACATCATATCCCGATGCATCATTCATCTCCTGAATAAAATACATCTTTATGCTACACAATGTAGGACCTGTCGGCAGAAGTCTATTTGCAATGCGGAACATTATGCAAAGTTTTTCCATCATAGGTGGTTAACTGTGATATTGCCCAGGTAATTGCTTTTTCTTCATGCCATGATTAAGATGCAAGTCATAGAATGGGAGATGTTATCATTACCGACGACGGTGAAAGGTGCCATATTACAAGGGTCTATGTAAAGATGAATGGAGTCAGGGATCACAATGGAAAGTGACTGCACTCTTATTGCCTGGTGGTGGTCCATCCCTCAATTTTAAGTTCTTATTCAGTTTGCTATACTGTTTGAGGAATACGTTACCTCTACATACAGTACATTATACATGCAGGGCTGTGGAGTCGGTAAGCCAAACCTCCAACTCCTCAATTTCCATGACACCGACTCTGACTCCACCAAAATGGGCTCCGACTCCACGACTCAGACTCCACAGCCCTGCAAGGGCTGTGTAGTTGGTAAGCCAAACCTCCAACTCCGACTCAATTTCCATGACACCTACTTCACCAAAATGGGCTCCGACTCCACAGCCCTGTATACACGTCCATAGTCTTAAGACTTCAGAGAGGAAGAAGACTTGAACTCTAGCGCCACCTATTTGAAGAAGCAATCTCAAAAGTCAATATCGACCCTTTAACGAGACTTGCCATATCACTTAGAATAAAAGCCAAATCTGAGTCTGCTTCAGGGTGTTGCCCCTTTTCAGTGCAAAGCATGAGATCTGATTTGACTGTACAAGAGACCTCTGACTGGGTTCGTAGGGCATGATTTGGCTGTTTTTTTCCTGGGACAGGGATACACCTCCTCCATCAACTTAGTGTCTTTTAGCAGCTGGCACAGAGTCACCATATTTATGCCGAGGACAGAGTAGACACCTGATCCACATAGCACAGAATGGACCAGAACTGACTAGCTCAAGTGGTCCAACAGCCCAAGCCTCCCAAGGTAGCTAGGATTACAGGTGTGTGCCACAGCACCCAGCTGGGTTCGCTTGCCGCAGTTAGACAACCGTATAAATCGGATGGAGATCAGAATACAGTGGTCGGACTGGTTGGCGGCTCTCCCGACCCGAGTGTAAAAGCCTCATGTATTTCTATGCAGTTGTCATGCTCGGGTCGGGAGAGTCACCAACCAGTTCGAGTATTGCGTTCCAATATCTGTTTGATATATATGGCTGTCTGAGAGTGCCCTAAGGGGTAATGTTTCTCCTTGTGGACTATCATAGTACAATTAATGACTAGCAAACAGTATGGTAATTTTGTTCCAAGAGAGTCACCCAGATGACCTAGATCGGAATAATCTCTGATTCTGGCCATTGCCACAGAAAAGTAGCTGTCATTTACATCCACATCCATCTGAAAGCAATGCAATCAGTGCTAAATGGATTAAACCTCCTGGATTGGACATATCTCTGAACTCGGCTGTTGCTGTGGCAGATGTGTTGTGAATTACGGTCTCCTGCCTGACTGCTGGATGTACAAGAAGTAAAATGGGTTTATAATCAGTAGAGGTCCAATGTGAGGAACCCCGACCGATCTTGTGAGTGAAGAAGTCACATTACCGATTTAGCATGTCATCCCACTCACAGATGTCCTTGCACAGTGATGTTACATGATACCTGGCTGTTCAGGGTACTGTAGCTAGCCCCTTAATTCTCAGAATATGTGGGGGCCAAAATGTCCATACAAGCATATGTAGAGACCGCAGGTAACGAAGGATGCAGGGACAAATAGGAGCCAGAAAGCAAATAGCGTTTTTAACTTTCTTTTTAACTTCCAACCAAAAAGATAACAAACGTTTTCCACGCAGGGAACTTATATACAAGAACACAATCTCGCAGTAAATCCCAATTATTATATGGCCGCCCTGAACTACACCCGTAGAACGCGGCAGCGCCTCACTAGTGACTCCCTACTAAGATAAAGTCAACAACGGTCACTTATCAGTGCTGGTTCAGCGATGTAGTCCTGACGGGGAGGCTCCGACAACGCCGTAGTCCTGATGGCGGAGGAAGGAGGTGTCTTCTGGCGACGGGCCCAGGCGTAGAGTCGAGTCCAGAATGTCTTTTGCGGTGCTGCGTTCCCTCCTGCAGGCGGACGTTGATCCGAGGTAACAGCCTCCCAGTCCAGAGAAGAGTCTTTTTGAGGAGGATTAGGAGAATAATCAGTATCAGTCACAGCTGAGACGAAACCATGCGAGTCTGTAGCACTCTCTGGCAAGGTGTTCTCAGGGAGCGCGGTAATACTGTCCCTGAGCTGGTCAGCACTACCCCTCTGCCTGGGGGGTCGCTGACGACGAATGCGTCTCTTTTTGGGGGCTCCAGTAATTGCCCGCAGTGTCTGTTGCACGTTTTCCCCCTGCTTCCTGCAAGTCTCACTGCGGCCTGCACACTCACAGCAACTGCGCTGCAGTTTCCTCTCCTCAGAGATTTCCCGCGCTTCTCTGCCCCTGCTTTCGCGCGTTTTGCTTTTTATCCTCTCCTCTCCCTGCGTCACTCTGCCTCCTGTCACATGAGCCTGGCTTCCCATGCACCCCTCAAATCCGTCCCCCGGAACCCCGACTCCCGGCAACAATGGTTCCACCCGTCTGCACAGCTCACCAGGTCCCTGTCCCCTACATTCCCCCACCCTGTATGCTCGCCAGTCCCTGGGCGAGGCCTTCGCACTGACAGGTCGCCCACCTGACGGATTGTTCCACACTTGGGTCTGTCTAGTGTGTAAGTCAGGACTGTAGCGAGTTGGGGGTCTACCGGCAGTAGAACGTTCAGAACGTCGTGGCTCGGGTCCTTGTGTAGGGGGTGTTGGGGGAATGTCGTCAGCGGAAGGGTGACTGGTCAGGGGTAGTGTAGTAGTCGAGATAGGGGGAGTATTTTGACGCCGTTCTTCTTCTTCATCATCGTCTTCATCCCACCAATGGTTGTTGGGGGACTCAGTCGTAGGTGGCTCTTCCCTGATTGCGGATTCCGGGGTATCCGAGTCAACAGAGCGACACAACCGGAGCATGTTGCGATGAAGAATGCGAGTACCTGTACTTCCGAGGGCCTCAGACTGCACTTCATATACAGGTCCATGCGGGTCTATACGGCGAAGCACCCGATAGGGTGTTTTTTCCCAACGATGGTCTAACTTGTTTTGCGGTCTTTGCTCTCGAACGAGTACTCGATCACCTGGCCGGAACTCTGGGGGTTTTGCTGTAGGGGTGCTCCGATGCTCCACTTCCCGAATTCGAGTGTGTACCAGTCGGTGTAAGGTCTGCAGCCGATGCCGATGATCACGCACCCACGAAGCCATCCCTGTTCGGGGGCCTTCTTCCTCCGAAGACAGTTCCAGATCTGTCATGCCTTTTCCTGGGCGCCCAAAGACCACTTCATACGGGGTGCGTCCTGTGACTTGATGAACTCTATTGTTGTAGACCCACACTAGGTCAGACACGTACTCCGGCCAGCGGGCCTTCTGATCTTGTTCTAGCGCACGCAGCATTTGAAGCAAAGTCCGGTTAAACCGCTCACAAGCCCCATTTCCCTGGGGATGATACGGTGTGGTGCGTGACTTATCAATGCCGTAGAGGCGATGCAGCTCTTCCATGACCTTGCCCAAGATACAGGCGCCTTGATCCGAATGTATTCGCCTCGGACAGCCGTAAACTTGAATAAAGTTCTTACAGATAGTGCTCGCCGCCGACTCAGCTGTCTGATCACGGGTAGGGATGACTACCGCGAATTTTGAAAAATGATCTACCATAACGAGGCAGTGTTCGTAGCCTTGATGCGCTGCTCCAATGGTAATGTAGTCTATCATTAATACTTCAAAAGGGGCAGACGTCGTGATGCTCTGCACAGGCGCCCTTTCCTCCGGTGACTTGGTTAGCTCACATTGTCGACATTGTCTACAGGCAGTTTGTACTTCCGCAAGCAGCCGAGGATGATAGAACCGAGTTTGCAGCCACTTAAACGTCCTCTTCACTCCGAAGTGTGCCCCGGACTCATGAGCTTCTTTAGCAACTGCGGCCACCACAGGCCCTGGTAAGACCATCTGCCAGGTCGGCTCAGAATCTGCCAGAGCCATGGTTAAGTGGCAAAAGAGCCCGTCCTGAAGAGTTAGGCGCTCCCACTGCCGCAGAAGAAGGTTCAGATCTGACGGGAGAATTTGTCCAGGGGTTCTCACGGGCAATAGACCATTCGTTATCCACTGTCGCAATGGAGCTAGTTCCTGGTCTTCCTGTTGTAGCCGTATCCATTCGTCCCGACTCTGAACCAACAGTCCTGCAGCCGTTCCGTTCCCGGTCTGTTCCCGGCTCACAGCCGTCTGAGCAGCGCCCCCGATGGCGTAGGGGATTTCTTCTCCCTCCAGCTCCTCATCTCGGTTAGTTCTTGGGGGATTTTTCCGCAGACGAGATAATGCGTCAGCATGAACATTCTCCGCTCCTCGCTTGTAAAGGATACGGTATCTGTACTTGGCCATCCGGGCTACCCAGCGCTGTTCTAGGGCACCCAATTTCGCATTTTCCAGATGTGCCAATGGGTTGTTATCCGTGCGTATCAGCACCTCGGAACCGGCCAGGTACTCAGCGAACCGCTCCGTCATAGCCCACACCACGGCCAGCAGCTCCACCTTGAAAGAACTGTAATTGTCTGGGTTCAACTCAGAGTCATGAAGAGACCGACTCGCATAGGCGATCACTCTCTCCCGCCCATCCTGAACCTGAGACAACACAGCCCCCAATCCCTGAGAGCTGCCGTCGGTGTGTAGGATGAACGTTTGCGAAAAGTCCGCATAAGCCAACACCGGCGGCTCCATGAGAGCTGTCTTCAAGTCCCGGAACGCTGCTTCTTGTGGCTCCTGCCATTGTATCTTCTTTCCCCGTTCCTTGGGGGAGCTTCCTTTCAGCAGGACTTGTAGATTGTGAGAACGGCGAGCAAAATTCTTCACGAAGCGCCGGTAGTACCCAGCGAGGCCCAAGAACGCCCGTACATCTTTAGCGGTCTCCGGTGTGGGCCACTCCTGGATTGCAGCAATCTTCTCCTGCGATGGCCGGACTCCTTCGGCGGACACCACATGCCCCAGGTACTCGATCTGTTCCCGGAACAAGTGACACTTCTGGGGCTTCACCTTAAGCCCGTATTTCAGCAACCGGTCTAGTACCTGTTCCAGTCGGCACAGATGTTCCTCGAATGTTGGGGCGTAGATGATGATGTCATCCAGATAAATGAGAGTGGCCTCGAAGTTCAAATCCCCCAGACACCGCTCCATTAATCGTTGGAAGGTGCCTGGAGCGTTGGCCAGCCCAAATGGCATTCGATTGAACTCAAATAGTCCCATGGGAAGGATGAACGCTGTCTTAGGACGATCTGCTTCTGTCATCGGGACCTGCCAGTATCCGCTGGCTAGGTCTAAGGTGGAAAAATATTTGGCCCGACCCAGCACGGAGAGAGACTCCTCGATACGGGGAAGTGGATAAGAGTCTCGGACGGTGCATGCATTTAGCTTACGATAGTCCACACAGAACCGGAGCGTGCCGTCCTTTTTCCGCACCAGCACGATCGGGGCAGCCCACGGGCTCTGACTCTCGCGGATCACTCCCTTTTGTAGCATCTGGCCTAACAACGTCTTTACTTCCTGGTACATCTGCGGGGGAATCTGTCTGTACCGCTCCCTGATGGGCACTGTATCTCCGGTCGGAATTCCATGTTCGATGGCCGTGGTACAGCCAAAATCATCTTCATGCTGCGCAAACACTTCAGCATAGTGTCCAAGGAGCCGCTGCACTCGCGAGACTTGTGATGGATCCAGACCCGGTAATTCTGCTCGCATATGTTCCAGAATAGTTTGACCTTTTCGTAACGCTATCAGCTCAGGATCCTGTGTAGACCGGACACTGACCATCCAGGGATCAGGGGAATCCACCTTTAACTGTAAAGTATCTGGAGGAGGCATCACTTCTAACGGTCGTAACACTTTGGCCATCTCACTTCGGACCCGTAGCACGACATCGTGTTCGTCCACATTCACACATCGCACTGGTACGGCCCCATTTTTAACAGTAGCCAGAGATCGGGCCACCAGCAGTCCTGTGGGCAAAGGGGACGTAAAGGTGGGCTCAACCTGCACTTGCACTCCTTCCAGAGGGATGCGAGCTCGGATGGGCAGGGATATAACAGTCTGTCCTGGGGGAAACGTCACTTCTGCTGTCGGGGAGGTGATTACTTTCCCTAGTATGTCTCCCTCCTGAAAGGTCTCTTGCACACGGACTTCCCTCACTAACTGTCTGAACACGGAGCCTTGAGGTGTACTGGTCCCCCACTGATTGAGTGTCTCTTGTGTGGTCTCCCCTAACAGCAAACTGCCAAAGTCCTTCAATACATTCATCCCCAAAGTCACGATATGTTGTGGGCTGGGATCCCCCCGTGTCAACACAACCCCCCGGCGGCCCAGGTCTTTCCCACATAAAGATATTTGCATCCAGGTGACCCCTTCCACTGGGATGGGCAGCTGATTGGCGGCCTGCAACCGGATTACGGGGCCCCAGTGGGGTCTGACTGACACAGGGAAGTGTTTTCTAAAATAGGCCTCGGGCATAGTCGTGACTTGAGATCCGGTGTCCACCAGACAACGTACAGCCCGCCCTTCAAACTCTGCCCAAACCAGGGGGCAGCTGGCAACCAAATTTTCGGGACTTTCACCACCCATCCGCGGGGATTCTGACTCCGAGCGTCGTCCCCTTAGCTCGGAGTCCTCTAGTTTAACGCCCGCCGTGACGAGGCCCTCCCTCTCCGGGGGCACTCCCGTGCGAAATGTCCTGCCTCCCCGCAACCATAGCAAGCACCGGAGACCGGATAATATCCTGAACGAGCGCCACGAGCTGGACTCCCAGACCCTTGCCCCCGGGGTAGCTCCCTTGGGCTTCGCGCATTTTTTTTTACTTCGGCCAGTTCGTCTCGGATTTGTTTGAGCTCCTGCCGCATCTCCTGAACCCACGACGGCTCACCCCCTCCTGGTGCAGCGGTCTGGATAACCCGAGCCTCTCCTGTCAGGACCGTCACCCCCCTCTCTTGCTCCCGGGTGCGGGCCTCATTGCCTATGTCGGAGAAAGTCAGGCGCGGGTCGACCCGCACTCGTTCACGTAGAGCCTGTTTGGTCAACTCATCCCGCAGTCCCGTCACCAGTTGGTCGCGCAGGGTCACGTCGACATGTCCCATCCCCATACCATCTTTCCGCACGATTGCAATGTTTAGCTCTTGCAGAGCATTCATGTACTGAGTGACAGTCTCGCCCTCTTTTTGTCGCCGTCCAAACAACCGGGCCCGCAGCTCTCCCACGTCGGTGGGATCCCCGTGCGTCCCCTCTAACACATGTAACACCCCGGTAAAAGTATTCCGCTCTGTGGGGGGTCTCAACATCACTGAATCTCGGGCCTCTCCGTCTAATGCCATAATGGCTACCTCAGCTTCCAGGGCCGGGGTCATAGGATGCATTCTCAACAGCCCCCTCATCCTCTCAGTCCAGCTCCACAACAACATGTTGCTCCCATTAAACTTGGGCAAATTGTTTAACATGGCCCCCAATGAGAGAGAAGCTCTAGGCCCAGCCCCATCTTCTGGCTCCTTCTTTGGATCCTGCATCCTGCCGACTACGCCAAATGTAGAGACCGCAGGTAACGAAGGATGCAGGGACAAATAGGAGCCAGAAAGCAAATAGCGTTTTTAACTTTCTTTTTAACTTCCAACCAAAAAGATAACAAACGTTTTCCACGCAGGGAACTTATATACAAGAACACAATCTCGCAGTAAATCCCAATTATTATATGGCCGCCCTGAACTACACCCGTAGAACGCGGCAGCGCCTCACTAGTGACTCCCTACTAAGATAAAGTCAAAAAGTCAACAACGGTCACTTATCAGTGCTGGTTCAGCGATGTAGTCCTGACGGGGAGGCTCCGACAACGCCGTAGTCCTGATGGCGGAGGAAGGAGGTGTCTTCTGGGGACGGGTCCAGGCGTAGAGTCGAGTCCAGAATGTCTTTTGCGGTGCTGCGTTCCCTCCTGCAGGCGGACGTTGATCCGAGGTAACAGCCTCCCAGTCCAGAGAAGAGTCTTTTTGAGGAGGATTAGGAGAATAATCAGTATCAGTCACAGCTGAGACGAAACCATGCGAGTCTGTAGCACTCTCTGGCAAGGTGTTCTCAGGGAGCGCGGTAATACTGTCCCTGAGCTGGTCAGCACTACCCCTCTGCCTGGGGGGTCGCTGACGACGAATGCGTCTCTTTTTGGGGGCTCCAGTAATTGCCCGCAGTGTCTGTTGCACGTTTTCCCCCTGCTTCCTGCAAGTCTCACTGCGGCCTGCACACTCACAGCAACTGCGCTGCAGTTTCCTCTCCTCAGAGATTTCCCGCGCTTCTCTGCCCCTGCTTTCGCGCGTTTTGCTTTTTATCCTCTCCTCTCCCTGCGTCACTCTGCCTCCTGTCACATGAGCCTGGCTTCCCATGCACCCCTCAAATCCGTCCCCCGGAACCCCGACTCCCGGCAACAATGGTTCCACCCGTCTGCACAGCTCACCAGGTCCCTGTCCCCTACACATATCTTAGCAATATACAATTAACATGCAAGATGGGAATACCTCTCAAGCGCCGACCTAATAGCGTGGTCAAATATGGTTCTGCACAGGAACTTCCATATCCCTGGTAAGAACATTAGCGGAGTTTTGCTTTTTACACCATGTTACATCAAACAGTAACTTCTCCAGGATTAGGACTCATACTTAACATTAACATTTGTATTTAGTCTTAGGTCAAGTCAGCGCTAATACCGTACAGACTAAGTGACAGGATTAATTACGTCTCTCTTGACAATCACATTAATTAGACATGGCGTCTGGATCTCTCTACTTAGTAACACCTGTCATCTCATAATGCCAGGCGCTACCTGAGAATTAATGCCATCCGCTTCTTAGCAAGAACACAAACGGGAAAACAAATCACCCCTGACGAATATAAATGAATGAACAAATTAACAAAGGAAATGTCAATTTATTTGTGACAGGAATGATTCCCAGGTTATCATGCTGCCAGATCTCAGGGGATTTCGGGTTTATTTATTCCTATTAAGCTTTGCGCGTTACTACAGCAACCTGTTGATGGGAACGATGATGACAGATAGGGCGTAATTAACTCATTGCTTATGAATACAAAATAGGATTATAGATACACCAGAAGAATACAGAAGACTTTGGAAATGGGGACAAAACCTACATAAAGCTCAACTCCCTTTAGCAAGGTTATATAATCATTATTGTGCCATAAGCATAAAAATAAGGGGGAGTCATTCATACAGCTATATAGATATATATCGGTTTGAAAGGTAACATACTGCAGCCTCCACTAGGGGGAGCTCCATAACTTTGTGCATACAGCTTATACATTGAATTCAATACGAACACTGTACGCAGAAAGCTCCCTCTAGTGGTGACAGCAGGTAGTCAACAAGTTCTCTTTTAATTCATACATTTTAACTATTTTAGAAAATAAATTGTATTGAAGGGTGAATATTAACTTTGAAATGCAAATATTGTGACTTTTTTAAATAGGTAATACTTGTCTACAGTACATTGATGATTGAGCAGTGACAATTAAATAATAAGTTCATTTTCTGCCAGTAGCCACACTTTCAGTAAAGTGGCCAGGCAGCTTGTAACGCTATTAACCAATAAATTAATCCTATACCTGCAGATAAATAGCGTTTTGAAAGGTGACAGGTTCCATGTAAGGACTCCATTTTGGGTCAGTCGCAGAGGGCATATGGACAGGGTAGGATCTATGCTGCCCCTTACAAGACCATACATTGCTTTTTCCCATAATAAATCAATTACTCACTGAGTTATTCTTTTTGTTCGTCTGAGTTTTGAACAAAATTCTTGTCATTGATACTGTAATATTAAATTCTCTGGTCTTTGCTTTTTCTTAAATATGAAAAACTTTCAATAAAAATAAAGTTGTTAGAAAAAATGGACGGGAAAAGGTCACATCTGAAGTGGAGTGTCACCCCAGGTTAAGGACAGAGGTTGCTTGGTGATTGTTGTTCCAGGTGGAGGAAACCAAATACTGCCCAAAGGATAAGAAAAGAAACCACCCAGGCAGTAAGGTCTCACTCACACGAGCATACACGTTGGGAGAATGCTATACCATGTTTTATCAGATCACTGCAGATTGGTGTGTGAAAAAAATGGCCGCATGCTGCGAGTGGATCCGCTAATCAGATGACATGCACCCATGCAATTCTATGGGTGTGTGCAAAACATTTGACTGCACACGGATGTCATCCGAGTGCAGTCCGAGACTGAAGACTCAGACCATAAAGAAGATGGAAAAATTAAGTTCTCCATCTTCTTCACACCTGTGCTCAAATTTTCGAGAGAGAGAATCGGATCATGTTGACACTCTGCTCAAACTCGGAGCAGAGTGTCATTAATATAATCAATCCGATTCTCTCGAGGAAAGAATATACGATCATGTGAACGCCTAAGAGTATGGAGTTTAGTGATGGTACCATCAGAAATAAAGTGAAACCTTTGTGCATGGGTATGGTGAATAGTTTGCACAAAGATAGTGAGAGACATTGATAATGGATATCCAAATGAAGCTGAAGAGCTATTTGTATATCTGAAGCCTCTGTCACTCCAGCTCTATGCTGTGTGACTTCAAGCAATGGATGTTATGAACGTAACACAAATTAACTAATGGGTAACGTAAAAAGGGAAGACCTGCTACAGGAAGATGCCGTCCCTACACCCAATTGGTCCCTACGCAGACTAGAAAGACACTAGCCACACACTTCAAAAACACCACCTTGGACCTGGCTCCCAAAAGACCATTGAGGGGTTTCTCGTACCTCCTGAGGGGAGGAAGCAACACACTGCCAAGAAGAGAAGAGGAAAGTGTGCATTAAGATACAAAACCCAGGGTGAGAAAATTAAAACGCGTTCATATAGGGTAGAGAAGGAAAGCTAAGGAAAACCGGAAGTAAAGGGAACAAGTATTCCTTTCCAAAACCAAAAGAGGTGAAGGGGAGAGGAACTAGGAAGGAAAACAAACAGACTATTTGCAGGAATTCACCTGGTGTTCATCATACAAGGTAAAATGAAGGTCTGGAACTCCTAAACCCAAGTCCACCTAGAGTTATAGCCAGCAAGGAAATGCAGTGAAGGGTGAACATATCAAACCCAACCCAGAATGTGATAGGGCAGACAAAAAAAGGAAAATGGAAAACACCTGGAGAGAAGAAATCCAAAACAGAAGAACAACGATACTTGGACATCAGCATTTGGACAAAAAAAGCAAAAAAAAAAAGCAATAGCTCAGCAGACAGGGGAATTGACCACGCAGCAACAGGTCAGCAGATCGAATCCCCAAACCGAGTCATGACACAGGAGTCGTCCGTGAAGTAGAAGGAGGTGGCGCTGGGCGGGGAATATAACTGGAATAACAGATGCTTTAGATCTACAAATAGTTTGTCAGGCTCATTTGCATATCAATTCAAGCGCTGATTTCTCAGTTATGGAGGAACAGACTGGCCAGTTAAATTACTGCTGGACAGCTCTCTGAAAGAGCTACATGCACATATACACTCACCGGCCACTTTATTAGGTACACCATGCTAGTAACGGGTTGGACCCCCTTTTGCCTTCAGAACTGCCTCAATTCTTCGTGGCATAGATTCAACAAGGTGCTGGAAGCATTCCTCAGAGATTTTGGTCCATATTGACATGATGGCATCACACAGTTGCCGCAGATTTGTCGGCTGCACATCCCAAAGATGCTCCATACAAGGCAGGATGGATCCATGCTTTCATGTTGTTTACGCCAAATTCTGACCCTACCATCCGAATGTCGCAGCAGAAATCGAGACTCATCAGACCAAGCAACGTTTTTCCAATCTTCTACTGTCCAATTTCGATGAGCTTGTACAAATTGTAGCCTCAGTTTCCTGTTCTTAGCTGAAAGGAGTGGTACCCGGTGTGGTCTTCTGCTGCTGTAGCCCATCTGCCTCAAAGTTCGACGCACTGTGCGTTCAGAGATGCTCTTAGGCCTACCTTGGTTGTAACGGGTGGCGATTTGAGTCACTGTTGCCTTTCTATCAGCTCGAACCAGTCTGCCCATTCTCCTCTGACCTCTGGCATCAACAAGGCATTTCCGCCCACAGAACTGCCGCTCACTGGATTTTTTTTCTTTTTCGGACCATTCTCTGTAAACCCTAGAGATGGTTGTGCGTGAAAATCCCAGTAGATCAGCAGTTTCTGAAATACTCAGACCAGCCCTTCTGGCACCAACAACCATGCCACCTTCAAAGGCACTCAAATCACCTTTCTTCCCCATACTGATGCTCGGTTTGAACTGCAGGAGATTGTCTTGACCATGTCTACATGCCTAAATGCACTGAGTTGCCGCCATGTGATTGGCTGATTAGAAATTAAGTGTTAACAAGAAGTTGGACAGGTGTACTTAATAAAGTGGCCAGTGAGTGTATATATATATATATATATATATATATATATATATATATATATATATATATATATAGTATGGGGGTGAAATCTTGCTGACAGACTCCTTTTTAAGCCAAGCTTTAAAGAGTCGGTGTCATGTCTTTCCTTCCGTGCTGTCACAGGATAGAAATTCCCAGTGTGGACCTTTCATTAAGTTTTTGGGCAATTTAAATTGCAAGTTCTGGAAACTACGTATGCATGGATCATAGATAATAAAAAAGATCAAAATATCACTCCAAAAGATAAAATCTTTAAAAATGCTCAGATTAGTCTCAGGCATCTATTATATTCTGGAACTCACAATGCAGGACCTGTACAGTGCACTATACAGCTGGCTATACTAGGACTTAAGTGGACGAACCCGCCAATATCGACAGGTTTGGCCAACAGTCTAATGTGTATGGGAGCGACAACCAAATGATGGTCGGAAGTGATGACAATTTTGGACTGCTGATCGCATTGTTCTCCATGAGATCAGCTGCAGAAAATCAGACCCCACTTAAATGTCATCCGAGTTCAGTCCGATATTTTCCACAGACCCATAGACGTAAATGGCCGAGTGTGTTCCGATTATTGGAAGCAACTTGCGCATGCTGCAATTTCTTCGTCGAACCGAAAAAAATCGGACATGTTCACTGCCTCATTGAATTACATGGGAATGAGTGCTGTCCAACAAAATGACGGATAGCACTCGTCCGATTACTACGGTCGTGTGCAAGAGCCTAAGATTTGTAGGAGTGTGACTTTCTGGACCACCACCAATCCTGAGAATAAACGCTCCTCCACACAGCATTCCCTTTGAAAGTTTTTTTCTGCAGAGTCGAGCTTGCAATCCCCCTCCATCAACGCACAAGGAGCCCCATTTAAGAGTAGACAGTAGTATCGTTGTGTAGGAAAAAGTTGTGAAAAAGCGGAGATTGCTTTACTAGACAGAGGAAAGCTTCTGTAGGGTGGAAATTTTGTGCACAGCACAAAGCCAATTTTGCACATATGTCGTGTCCAAGACAACATGGTCGTACCCAAGACAACATGGTCGTACCCAAGACAACATGGTCGTACCCAAGACAACATACCCAAGACAACATGGTCGTACCCAAGACAACATGGTTGTATCCAAAACAGCATGGTCGTACCCAAGATAACATTGATGTACCCAAGACAACATGGTCGTACCCAAGACAACATGGTCGTACCCAAGACAACATGGTCGTACCCAAGACAACATGGTTGTATCCAAGACAGCATGGTCGTACCCAAGATAACATGGATGTACCCAAGACAACATGGTCGTACCCAAGACAACATGGTCATACCCAAGACAACATGGTCGTACCCAAGACAACATGGTCGTATCCAAGACAGCATGGTCGTACCCAAGATAACATGGATGTACCCAAGACAACATGGTCGTACCCAAGATAACATGGTCGTACCCAAGATAACATGGTTGTACCCAAGACAACATGGTCGTACCCAAGACAACATGGTCGTACCCAAGACAACATGGTCGTACCCAAGACAACATCGTCATATACAAGACAGCATGGTCGTACCCAAGGTGTCCTGCATTTTTAATGGAGGGCCCATTGAACTTATACGGTAAAAACGGTATATAGTAAATCAATAACTGTGATCATTGTACATTTTCAGCTTCGGTATTACATCCAAATGCATTGTAGCAAACACTAGAAACACTAGATGGCGCTAGACCCTTGTTTAAATGACTGACACTTCCCATGGACACCATAGAATGGTGCGAACATTCTAAACTAGGAGCATGTACCTGTTTTTCTTGCACCAGCATCTCCTGGAAGAGTTTGATTTTGGTCTTTCTTTCATCTTCCGCTTTGTCAAGTTCAGTGGATAGATTATCTCTAAGCTCGTGTTTCATACTTTCACATTCTCCTAACGTCAAGTTAGTAATTTCGGGAAGTGTCTGAAGAAATAACTTTTTCACCAGCTTTTCAAATGTCTGTGAGGCACCGGTGTATAGTTCCTTGAAGATATGAAATTAGTAGGACATTATATGGACATTAGTAGGATCACAGCACTACAAGTACTTCTTCCCCCCAAATTTTCAAATTGTAATCGTAGAAATCCCCTATACAATGGGATCTACCAATTTGATGTGTATGACGTCTTCCGTCTTTCCCCCAATAAATGATCTTCTAGAGTGTGATGGATCGGGCAGTTGGAATTGAAATGCCTGATCTTTTTTGATATTTAGGGTGCTACGAAAAAAACCCTCAAAACAATTATTTAGTAAAATATTTATTCTACCTATTTTACATAAAAAACCCTACACATACTAGGCATCCACCCAACCTTAATAACCATAAAAAATAATTAAACTGATTATTTTATGTAATTCCTTACCGTTGTAAACACAAAAAAATATCATGTCAAACTTTTTTTCTATATTTTCTTGAAAAACAACATTTATTTTTTCATAAATTACTTAACAATTTATATAAACCCCCATACAGCTGTAAAAAAATAACGACATTTCTCCCATATAACACATGGGCTCAAACAATATATATATATATATATATATATATATATATATATATATATATATATACAGTGGGGCAAAAAAGTATTTAGTCAGTCAGCCATAGTGCAAGTTCCACCACTTAAAAAGATGAGAGGCGTCTGTAATTTACATCATAGGTAGACCTCAACTATGGGAGACAAACTGAGAAAAAAAAATCCAGAAAATCACATTGTCTGTTTTTTGATCATTTTATTTGCATTTTATGGTGGAAAATAAGTATTTGGTCAGAAACAAACAATCAAGATTTCTGGCTCTCACAGACCTGTAACTTCTTCTTTAAGAGTCTCCTCTTTCCTCCACTCATTACCTGTAGTAATGGCACCTGTTTAAACTTGTTATCAGTATAAAAAGACACCTGTCCACAACCTCAAACAGTCTGACTCCAAACTCCACTATGGTGAAGACCAAAGAGCTGTCAAAGGACACCAGAAACAAAATTGTAGCCCTGCACCAGGCTGGGAAGACTGAATCTGCAATAGCCAACCAGCTTGGAGTGAAGAAATCAACAGTGGGAGCAATAATTAGAAAATGGAAGACATACAAGACCACTGATAATCTCCCTCGATCTGGGGCTCCACGCAAAATCCCACCCCGTGGGGTCAGAATGATCACAAGAACGGTGAGCAAAAATCCCAGAACCACGCGGGGGGACCTAGTGAATGAACTGCAGAGAGCTGGGACCAATGTAACAAGGCCTACCATAAGTAACACACTACGCCACCATGGACTCAGATCCTGCAGTGCCAGACGTGTCCCACTGCTTAAGCCAGTACATGTCCGGGCCCGTCTGAAGTTTGCTAGAGAGCATTTGGATGATCCAGAGGAGTTTTGGGAGAATGTCCTATGGTCTGATGAAACCAAACTGGAACTGTTTGGTAGAAACACAACTTGTCGTGTTTGGAGGAAAAAGAATACTGAGTTGCATCCATCAAACACCATACCTACTGTAAAGCATGGTGGTGGAAACATCATGCTTTGGGGCTGTTTCTCTGCAAAGGGGCCAGGACGACTGATCCGGGTACATGAAAGAATGAATGGGGCCATGTTTCGTGAGATTTTGAGTGCAAACCTCCTTCCATCAGCAAGGGCATTGAAGATGAAACGTGTCTGGGTCTTTCAACATGACAATGATCCAAAGCACACCGCCAGGGCAACGAAGGAGTGGCTTCGTAAGAAGCATTTCAAGGTCCTGGATTGGCCTAGCCAGTCTCCAGATCTCAACCCTATAGAAAACCTTTGGAGGGAGTTGAAAGTCCGTGTTGCCAAGCGAAAAGCCAAAAACATCACTGCTCTAGAGGAGATCTGCATGGAGGAATGGGCCAACATAAAAACAACAGTGTGTGGCAACCTTGTGAAGACTTACAGAAAACGTTTGACCTCTGTCATTGCCAACAAAGGATAGATTACAAAGTATTGAGATGAAATTTTGTTTCTGACCAAATACTTATTTTCCACCATAAAATGCAAATAAAATGATAAAAAAACAGACAATGTGATTTTCTGGATTTTTTTTTCTCAGTTTGTCTCCCATAGTTGAGGTCTACCTATGATGTAAATTACAGACGCCTCTCATCTTTTTAAGTGGTGGAACTTGCACTATGGCTGACTGACTAAATACTTTTTTGCCCCACTGTATATATATATATATATATATATATATATATATATATATATATATATATATATATATATATATATATATATATATATACCGTATATAGAGGCAAAAAAAAGTCAGTCATTAAATCCTTTTCAAATGCAAGTAGAGTATAGCTGCGGAGACACCATCACGTGTTTCTCAACGCAAGCAGTGAATAGCCAGGCCTTTCCCCAGGAAGGAACAACCACGGGAAGGGCAGCATCCAATAAAGGAAACATCCAATACAGGAAAACCACCTATGCCAAGCATGGTATCCATCCACAGACAGCTGTTTCAGGGTTTTTGCCCCTCATCAGTGTGGAGTAGGAATCTGGCTATTAGGAGCAGTGCCTAGTAAAAAGGCTATAAAGGCACAGATGATTGGCCTCAGGGAGACCAAAACATCCAACACCGCGGAGACACCATCACGTGTTTCTCAACGCAGTGATCCAGAACACTGCCCCCATCCCTTATGGGAAATATGCAAATGCATGTAGGATAGCTGCGAAGACACCATCACGTGTTTCTCGACGCAAGCAGTGAATAGCCAGACCTTTCCCCGGGAGGGAACAACCACGGGAAGGGCAGCATCCAATAAAGGAAAACATCCAATACAGGAAAACCACCTATGCCAAGCATGGTATCCATCCACAGACAGCTGTTTCGGGGTGTTTGCCCCTTTTTACTAGGCACTGCTCCTAATAGCCAGATTCCTACTCCACACTGATGAGGGGCAAAAACCCTGAAACAGCTGTCTGTGGATGGATACCATGCTTGGCATAGGTGGTTTTCCTGTATTGGATGTTTCCTTTATTGGATGCTGCCCTTCCCGTGGTTGTTCCTTCCTGGGGAAAGGCCTGGCTATTCACTGCTTGCGTTGAGAAACACGTGATGGTGTCTCCGCAGCTATACTCTACTTGCATTTGCATATTTCCCATAAGGGATGGGGGCAGTGTTCTGGATCACTGCGTTGAGAAACACGTGATGGTGTCTCCGCGGTGTTGGATGTTTTGGTCTCCCCGAGGCCAATCATCTGTGCCTTTATAGCCTTTTTACTAGGCACTGCTCCTAATAGCCAGATTCCTACTCCACACTGATGAGGGGCAAAAACCCTGAAACAGCTGTCTGTGGATGGATACCATGCTTGGCATAGGTGGTTTTCCTGTATTGGATGTTTCCTTTATTGGATGCTGCCCTTCCCGTGGTTGTTCCCTCCTGGGGAAAGGCCTGGCTATTCACTGCTTGCGTTGAGAAACACGTGATGGTGTCTCCGCAGCTATACTCTACTTGCATTTGCATATTTCCCATAAGGGATGGGGGCAGTGTTCTGGATCACTGCGTTGAGAAACACGTGATGGTGTCTCCGCGGTGTTGGATGTTTTGGTCTCCCCGAGGCCAATCATCTGTGCCTTTATAGCCTTTTTACTAGGCACTGCTCCTAATAGCCAGATTCCTACTCCACACTGATGAGGGGCAAAAACCCTGAAACAGCTGTCTGTGGATGGATACCATGCTTGGCATAGGTGGTTTTCCTGTATTGGATGTTTCCTTTATTGGATGCTGCCCTTCCCGTGGTTGTTCCTTCCTGGGGAAAGGCCTGGCTATTCACTGCTTGCGTTGAGAAACACGTGATGGTGTCTCCGCAGCTATACTCTACTTGCATTTGCATATTTCCCATAAGGGATGGGGGCAGTGTTCTGGATCACTGCGTTGAGAAACACGTGATGGTGTCTCCGCGGTGTTGGATGTTTTGGTCTCCCCGAGGCCAATCATCTGTGGCTTTATAGCCTTTTTACTAGGCACTGCTCCTAATAGCCAGATTCCTACTCCACACTGATGAGGGGCAAAAACCCTGAAACAGCTGTCTGTGGATGGATACCATTCTTGGCATAGGTGGTTTTCCTGTATTGGATGTTTCCTTTATTGGATGCTGCCCTTCCTGTGGTTGTTCCTTCCTGGGGAAAGGCCTGGCTATTCACTGCTTGCGTTGAGAAACACGTGATGGTGTCTCCGCAGCTATACTCTACTTGCATTTGCATATTTCCCATAAGGGATGGGGGCAGTGTTCTGGATCACTGCGTTGAGAAACACGTGATGGTGTCTCCGCGGTGTTGGATGTTTTGGTCTCCCCGAGGCCAATCATCTGTGCCTTTATAGCCTTTTTACTAGGCACTGCTCCTAATAGCCAGATTCCTACTCCACACTGATGAGGGGCAAAAACCCTAAAACAGCTGTCTGTGGATGGATACCATGCTTGGCATAGGTGGTTTTCCTGTATTGGATGTTTCCTTTATTGGATGCTGCCCTTCCCGTGGTTGTTCCTTCCTGGGGAAAGGCCTGGCTATTCACTGCTTGCGTTGAGAAACACGTGATGGTGTCTCCGCAGCTATACTCTACTTGCATTTGCATATTTCCCATAAGGGATGGGGGCAGTGTTCTGGATCACTGCGTTGAGAAACACGTGATGGTGTCTCCGCGGTGTTGGATGTTTTGGTCTCCCCGAGGCCAATCATCTGTGCCTTTATATATTAAATCCTTTTCAGACCCGGTCATTAAGGTGTCACGTCGGGTAATGAGTCGCAAGTCTTCTTTTGAGATGGTGCGACTTGTGTCCCATATTAAATGGAATTAGTTTCCTCTGGTGCTGAAGAAGTTAACAACCCTTTCTATGCTGGTCAGAAACATGTAGCTCCATTTCAGCTGCTTCTGATTTGGTCATTACATCTTCCTGTAAAAATTGGCCAGACTTTCTTGTCCCTGCTGGTGAAAGCTTTGTTTTCCTTTGCTGTGTGCTTAAGCTAAGTGGTTGGAGTAGAGATGTTGTAGGAGTACTCCATGGTTTGCTGTAGCACAAGTGTGTTTATTTCCTGGTCCCTGTTCCCATATAGTTTATTCCTCCCTGTCCCTATCCTCCTCCCTATTGTTGGTGAATGCTTTTTATGTATGAGTTTTTCGTTATCACTGTTTTGTCTTTGTGTCTTGTTTACCTTACATTTCTGTCCCATGCCTCATAGAGTGGGGGAGGGGGAAGATCAGTGTTTAACAGGAGCATAGTAAGGTTGGAGACTCGGGCCTCTCTACATTGAAGAGTACCCCCGGGATAGGGATAGTTAGAGTCCCAGTTCTATGGACAATTTGAGGCCCCCCTTTCTTGCTGAAGATTGTCACAGCGTGACAGTCACTAAACTGTAAATGCCCGGATAATATTACAATAATGTCGCCAGGTAGTTGTTTATTTTGAATTGGGGGTCCAGAAGCTTAAAGTTACACTTGCGACTTTGCTGTTGTCAAACAGTTTTGTCCAGGTGACCAGGTGAGGGAAACAAAGAGGTCATGAGTCAGGTCTGGATTGTGGCTTTCTGCAGGGGATTTATTGATTTTTTTGGAATATCATAAATTACCTTGCAGAGTTCAGCAACAGCATCGATGGCTTTACAGTCCTCTTCATCTTCTAGTGCGCCCTGAAGTTCTCTCTGATCTTCTAGAAGTTTATGATACTCCTGGGTAAGTGATAGTGTAAAACATTTACAACACAGTTCAAATCTACACAAAAAGGTGAGCAAATTTGTAAATACTTCACTTTTGTCATAGTGATTATGAGTCATGGATGGAAAATGGAATTGAAAAAAGGAAAGTAATTGACTAAGATCCATGAGAACGCCACTGGTGAGAACCGATACAGTACACACATATCTGGTCTCCAGAGCACTGGTGTTAAACGGATATTACCATTATATCATCTTTATATATAGTGGTCATATTAGGCTTGATGATAATTTTGGTTAATGATCAGTATGTACCAAGAGATACAGCCTTCCCAAAACCCTGTCTGATGACAAATGCACACTTAGCAGGATGCAGCAGGCCTCCACTAATAAAGCTTTTCTACTAGGCAGCCAACCCCTGCAATGTTTGGAGGATACGGGTGGTTGTTTTTATCAAGTAGTTTGCACTCGTGCCGCTCCTAGCCTTTATTAGTGGAGGCCTGCTGCATCCTGCTAAGTGTGCATTTGTCATCAGACAGGGTTTTGGGAAGGCTGTATGTCTTGGTATGTATTTTTTCTGAGTTATTTTCTTTGTTAGCTGTTTTATAATATTAGTGGTAGGACCCGCAATATTATGGGGACCCTTGACGTTGGGTTGCGGGCTTACTTTGTTTTGGCCAAAATAATAAACTAATACCTCATATAGTGTATGTGTTCATCATATACATACATTTTTTTGCACTATATCATATCATCATTTTTTATGCAGGATGTGGCCAGGCCTCTTTACGTTGGTTAGGTTTTTTGGGGCGCCTGTCACTGTGTGCTGCATATTATAGTGCTGGGCAGCCCGCCTGTTAATACAAGGGGCGTCATTAATAGGTTGCATACCAGACACTGTGCACCACACCTATCAGTGTGACTGGCGTCCTATGTGAGTCATATCAATGTGCATTTTTTACTACTAGGCAGCCAACCCCTGCAATGTTTGGAGGATAGGGGTGGTTGTTTTTATCAAGTAGTTTGCACCTGTGCCGCTCCTAGCCTTTATTAGTGGAGGCCTGCTGCATCCTGCTAAGTGTGCATTTGTCATCAGACAGGGTTTTGGGAAGGCTGTATCTCTTGGTATGTATTTTTTCTGAGTTTTTTTCTTTGTTAGCTGTTTTATAATGATCAGTATGGCAGTATTATCACTACTGTATATGTTGGCAATATTTGGTTATTTCCTTGCAGTATTATTTGCCTCTTATATTGATGGTAATACTGGTCTTGGCATTGAGGGGACATCGATTGGCGCAATAATATCACTGCATCTGCACTGTCCTGGAGAGTGCAGCGAGAAGGAGCTCATCACTGTGTGGCATTGAAGATGCGTGAGGTGATTGTTAGTTTATTTTCTTGTCTTCTGGGCACAATAAGGGTATAATCATTACTATAAAGAGGCATAGTGGTGGGCATTATAATAAGGCAGCACAACGGAAGGCGTTATAATAAGGAGGCACAATGGAAAGCATTATAATAAGGCAGCACAATGGAAGGCGTTATAATAAGGTGGCAAAATGGAATGCATTATTATAAGGCACAATAGGGGCAATAATTTAAGGAGGCAAAATGAGGGGCACTATCATAAAAGGCACAATGAGGTCATTATTATAAGAAGGCACATTGGGCAGCATTATTATGAACACAGTGAGCAGTATGATTAATAAAGAGGCACAGGGGGACATAATAAGGAGGCGCAATTAGGGGCATTAGTATAAGGAGGCACTATTTTAAGTAAGTTCAAGGGGAATTATTATTATAAGGAGGCACACGGGGCATTATTCATTATTAGTTAAGGCAGGGGTGGGGAATCTTTTTTCTGCGAAGGGCCAATTGGATATTTATACCATCATTCGGGGGCCGTACAAGCTCCACCCACAAAGTGCATCCTGACTCTGGGACTGGTTTCAGGACGTAATCTTTCATTGCATGCCCTTCAATGTTTAGTAGTGAACACTGTGTGTGTGCTAACAGAGAAGAAATTAATGAGCTTGTGGTAATCAAAATACAGCTCCTTGCCCAAGAATGCGGTCCCTGAGAATCTGCTCGGGGGTCTGATAAAAGGTCATTGAGGGCCGTAAATGGCCCTGACGTTCCCCACCCCTGCCTTAAGGAGTCACAGGGGGATCTTATAACTATAGGGGGCTGTATAACTATAAGGAGGCACAGAGGGGGGTACAATTACCAAGCAGGCACAGAGGGAATATTATTACTCTATTGGGGCACAGAGGGAATACTGTTACTGTGTGGGCACAAAAGAAGGGCACTGTTACTGTGCAGAGCACAGAGAGGACATTGTACTACCTAGAGAACTGGTTATGGCACAATCTGCTGCAGAGTTTAGGAATGGGAGGAGTGTCCTGGAAAAGCAATACGCCATAAATGTCTCTGTGTTACATTTTGCAGGGACAAATTATTTAGCAGTTTAAAACTGCAGACAAAGTTGGAAATTTTGTCTTCTGTTATGATTAAAATGTATTTATGAAATAAATTATTTGGATCTTATTCAGGATATTGTACTCTCTTATTGGTTCTTTTGCGTGGTAAAGTTGGAAATTTTGTAAGTTTTCCCTTTCGTGCACATGAGTATACAAAAATAGTTGCTGCCATTTCAATCTATATTAGGCAGTCTACACAGAACAATCTCCACTTCTTCTCTAGTGCACTCCAGGTCAGTACAGACAGGGACATAACAAAATATAACTCATGACTCATGAGACAAGAAAGCAGGTCAGGTCACTGACAGTAAGAGTTGGTCTAAAGATCATAGTCTTACCATTATAAAGTGGTCTGCATCTACAGACCCTTCAGCCCTGGCTAAAAAGTTGGAGCGCTCTTCTTTTTGCTTTTTCTGTAGAATGTCGATGAGCTTATTACGATGCCCCAAGTGCTCGGCTATCACAGCTTTAGTTTGTTGATAAGAGCCTAGACAAGAGACGAGACACCAGAGTACGGTAAGTATTTTAGAAAAAGATAGCCTTAAAAATCCAGGATTTAAAATAGCAGACAAATGTAAATATTTAAAATGGTTCTTTGGGAATAGAATAAATAAATCCATAAAATTTTTTTTAAAAAATACTTGAATTAGTAAATCACACTTGGTTTCTTTAGAGATGCAATCACTATAGTACATTAAATTAGCCATTTGTGATTTGCTATTTAAAAGTATTTAGGAATTGATAATATTTATATATTTCCTTTATTTATTTTTTATGTTTCTGATTAACTTTTTTTTTTTTTTTATTTCAACATCCACATCCTTTTTTTCACGACTTTGTTGTTGGATATCCCGAGGCCAGGGGCTCCTACGCGGTCCCTAGCATCAGGGGCGACCTACCTACCTTGTTGAGCTCCAGAATCAGCCATAAGTCTGTTCTCTCCCCCCCTCCACCCAGGGAAGAGTGGAGTAGTAGTGTGTGGAAGTACACCAGCCAGACAAACAAGGGAATGTGTACAGGGATAAAGGAAAATACTAATCATACAAATATGCTCTCTCAAACAACACAAGAAATGGAAAAACAAAAAGTAGGAGTAGAGGATTTGCACACAACTAAAACCAAGCAACAGTCTTCAGCTAAATCCACCAAACACCTCTTCAAACAAAAAACTCCTTTAGCTCCTGAGCCATGCAGCATGTAGCTAACTCTGGCAATTCCTGCTTAAGAAAGGCCAGTATTTATAGCAGAGAGAGGCGTGGACAACAGTGAACAGCTGAGAACATTAATGCAGGTAAGCAAGATAAGTCACCATCAAACCTGTCCGGCATCAGTTTGCGCCACACTCATCCGATCTGAGCATTTATTCATATGGGGAATCTGAGAGACACTACTTGTATAGACTTTGGCCTTTGAATCAAATTGTTTGGCTTGGATGGTCTATTTTGTCAATCGCCAGGTGTCAGGAACAACAGCCTTCACTCATCCTATTTTTACAGGTCATTAGAACATGCTAGAACATAACTTTTGTTGGGATTTCGACTGTAGACTGTCCCACAATAGTCAAACGCTTTTTTTTTTAGTGAGCATGACTCCTCCAAGCAGCTTGTTTTGCCAAGGAAAGCTGCGACCAACCAAAAAAATAGTAATAAACTAAAAGGTATGAAAAGTAGTATTACATAGCAGTCATTCATATAACTAGTCGGTATGTGAGCAGCAAAGTGGAAGAAGCTGCTCTAGGATAGAATTTCTGTAAGTGACCGTCTCCAATATTGGGCATATTAGTAAGGGTTGAGATAATCAACTTGTATTGAAAACGACTACTACCAGTGTCATACTGGGGTGTCAAGGGTCTACCAGTAACATCAACTACAGGGTCCCAAGTATATTGTGGCAGGTACTGCTCATATAAGAGGGTGGTGGCCTACTCCTGCATGGGGGCCCACCGGAGGATTCTCCTGTTGTCCGGTGGGCCAGTCCGAGCCTGTCTACTACAGTCCTGACCTTTAAACTGAATAGGGCTAAGCTGCAATACCAGGCATGGCGCATAGACAAGGTGGCGCTATTTCTGGAAGAAAGCAGCCATGTTTCTGTTTTATTGCAGTCTCGGACAACTGGTTGGCTCAGCGATTTGCACTGGTTTATCTTTACTTTTTACCAGTTTGTGTGCTTAGTTTAACCTTTCACAATTCCACTCATTGTGATATTAAATGGTCAATAAATGAATAGTAAATATCGCCCTGATCTCTTCAGCCATTGATATTCCTATTCATTTTCACAGTCAGCATCATCTCTGGAATGAAATATAGCTCTGGAGACACCCCCAGGAGATCGGTGTTGGATTAACGCAGTGAACCTTAACGAAATCTCAAAGGAACTGCAGGTGACATCTTTTCATAGGAAGCAAAAATAGCCTTTCCGCAAGACGCCTGGCATTATACTCCTCCGGGCACATCACGAGAGGTTATATATAAACCATATTTGTTCTAGTAGGAGAAGCGGAACAAATTGAAAAATATTTGAGCTTTGTTGATTTTATTTTTTCCTCAACTCATATTTGTAAGAAAAAGTATATTTTCAGTCTGTCACAGCTGCTGGCTCTGTATGCCGTGAGAATCAACGGAAGAATTGACTGGAACGACCCATGATAACAGCGGGTGATGTGAACAATGGCGCAATGTTGTGATGCTGGGAGAGAGGTAGCGGTGCGTCTACCCATCACCGAGATGTCAACTCACTAAGTTGAGCTGTCACATGATATATCAGTAACTTCAATGCTTCCTACTGGAAAAATACGCTAAATTAGTCATGTCAGGAAACGAATACATGAACGTCATCTGGCTTTATATTACCAGGATACAGTGGAAACGGAAAGTAGTTAGACCCCTTTAAATTTTTCACTCTGTTTCATTGCAGCCATTTGGTAAATTCAAAAAAGTTAATTTTTTTTCTCATTAATGTACACTCTGCACCCCATCTTGTCTGGAAAAAAACAGAAATGTAGAAAATTGAAGTATGCATGCTTTGCCTGCATTAATAGGATGACACTTGCTCATTCATGACTATAGGTCTGTGGAAAACATCGGACTGCGCTCAGATGACATCCGAGTGCAGTCCAATTTTCAAGTACAGACTCAATGGAGAAGATGGAGAAACTCTTTTTTTTTTTTTTTTTTAATTCTCCACATCCGAAAAATGAATCCAACTTAGTTCAACCTCTGACCAGAGACTGATCAGAGTGTGATTAGTATAATTAGACCATTTCTCTTGTAGGGAGAGCACACGGTTGTCCTGCCCTGCACCTGCCCTAATGGGGAGATCTGTATTCACTTTACCCATGAATTAAGAATTTTGAAAATGATTGATCAGTTCAGTAGGAGATTTCTCCTGTTATATTACAAAGTTACATATTTTCACATGTACTTTTGATTTATGAAATACATTAATTATTTAAAATGAAGGTTACTTTTTAAGTTTGCTTGGCATTTTTTTGGCAAACCCTTCTGAGAGTACATTGCCAGTGACAGGCTTTGCGCGCTGACAAAAAATGCTTTCCTAAAAGGGAATATGTCAGCAGGTTTTTGCTACCGTAGATGAGAAGCTGAAGCCAACAATGTATCACTTAGACTATTGGGTGCAGCAGTTCTCACACAATCAGAGTTTTTAGATTTAGAAATGCAGCAGAGCTGAGAAAGCTAACCCCGCCCACAGCAGGCTGTGTATATACAATGTCCATAGACAGTGAGCTGCCTATCACAGGAGGGGGCGTGTTCACAGGAGGGGGCGTGTTGGACCAAAGCTCAAACAACCAGCTAGTCACATCAATGATAAACTCCAGGTGCTAAAACAATCATTGTAAGCAAAGAAAACCTCGAAGCTTCACATCTGTGTTTCAACCCCTACTGCATGCTGTATTCAGATTAAAAAACCTGCTGACAGATTCCCTTTAAGAATGCCTCCTTTTACAGGTCACACATCTATTATGCCCCTTCCATATGCTGTTCATAGAAGACACTCTATGGCAGCACTGCTTTCCAGGAAGGTTTATTAGGTCCTTAGGGAACACCCTTGATATTTCCCAAATCTTTCAGAAGTAAGGGAAGTATCTCCTTTTCCAGGATCCCTTCCACATTCTGGGATCCATGGCCAGATTTTATTAAACCCATATTTGATGACATCATCTGAAGGAGTTATAATGATAAAGCTGAAAATGCAAGGATATAGAAGGAGGACCAGTCAAAAGGGTTTACACTTTTGGAAAGTGGACTCTAAATTCTCTAAAATACTTAAAGGAGTGGTCCAAAGTACAACTTAATTTTCAGCCTAAATGGTTATCTATTTAAGCACAATTCAGGGGCTAGGCTAGTCCCTGTTCTGTCACTGTTTGATGTGCACAAAGACAGGGCGCTCTCTCACCGCCTCAGATCAGTAGTAACGAGCCAGGGCGAGAGCACACTATTAGTGTGTTTTGTAAGAGGGGCAGATAACCACGCTGCCTCCAAATACAATGTCACTTGTGAGTGCGACAATTATCTCATTACACTAGGTACCCTGATACGACTGTTCTGGACTCATTACTGCTGATCTGAGCCGACTAGAGAGTGCGCTGTCATTGTGCACATCGCACATCGAGCAGGTACTAGCCAAGCCCCTGAAACAGGCATCACTAATTACGCTTCGTTTAGGTATTCCAGCATGCACTGGAATTCTAAAAACAGAGAATCATCAAAAAGGAAAAAAATATATATTAGATTATGGCATTAAATAGATAGGCATTGCGAAGGAAAATTAAGTTGTATTTTGGGCCACCACTTTAAAACAACATAGCAGGTACTCACCCTCTCCGGATCCAGCGCCGGCTCCCTGCCGTTGCTCAGGTCAAAGTGTTTTTGCTGTAGCGGTGACGCCACATCAGCAGCATGCATCATTACTGCATCCAATCATGGTGCCCATCGGCTGGGCTGAGGTTGACCACACAAGCCACTGAGCTCAGTAATTGGCTAAACCATTGATGCATGCTGTCCAAGCTACGTCACTGCTGCAGGGAAAACACAAACCCGAGTAGCATCAGGACGTCAACACTGAATCTGGGGAGGATGAGAATCTGCTTTGTTTATTGTTTTAGAGCATTTGGGGTCCACTTATCTAAAAGTGGAAAACCTCTATATATCTGTATTTTCTAAAATGGTTAAAGAAGTTGTCCACTACTTTTATATTGATGACCTATCCTTAGGGTAGGTCATCAATCTCTGAAAGGCAGGTGACCGACACCCGGTGCCCCCACCAATCAGCTATTACTGCTATTACTGGTGCTGCTGGCCGGAAGTACTCACTTGCCAAGCTGCTCCATCTATTTTTAGTGACTGCCGCAGGGTACTGCTCTTCCTCCTCCTATTGATTTGAATAGGAGGCAGATGTATAGTACCAAGCAACGGCCAGTAAAAGTAGACAGAGCAGATAACTGGTGATTAGTGGGGGCGCCGGGTGTTGGACACTGGCCCAACAGACATTGATGAACTATCCTAAGGATGGGCCATCAATATAAAGTAGTGGACAACCTGTTAAAGGATTTGCAACCAGTATATGAAAATTCTTTATCTGTTACAAGCAGGACTGTGGAGTCAGAGCCCATTTTGGTGGAGCCGGTGTCATGGAAATTGAGGAGTCCGAGTCGGAGGTTTGGCTTACCGACTCCACAGACCTGGTTACAAGTAAAATGTGCCTGAAATGTAAAAGTCCTTTGTCATTAGCCTTAATTTAAAAAGAAATTGCTTTCGTGTTTAAAGTTCCTAAACAGATTCTTGTATTTGAAATCAAATGATTACCCTCAACAAAAAAGGACGCAACTATATTGTGATTAGTAACTATCAGTAGAGAACATATATGGCGTCCAAAATAGCTGGAAATAGGTGTACGTTCAACGCTATATAGATATGATCATATAAAGAAATTGCATAAGAGAACAAATAATATAATAATCTTTATTAAAGAAAAGAACAAAAACAGGGGATATAATCCCTACAGAACATAAAACACATTTAAAACTGGTAGCCACAAGTGTGTCATAATGATGAGCCAAAAGATGTTGGTGGCACCACACTGAGTGAATGTTGTAACAAACAAATAGAAAAAGACACTACTCTGCCATGCTCCTAATAATGTCAAATGGTACAATACAGCTGCAGACCTACGATCAAATGTGTCACTGTTTACGCAATGATAATCAAGCCCCTATGGCATGCACTAGTGGACGCTGCGTAAAACCCTACTAAGGGTATTAGCAGCAACATGGCAAAAAATAGAGCAAAAGAAAAGATAACTAGTACTTTACCTAAACACTCAGAAGATGGTGCCACAACCCCTACGCGCGTTTCGGCAGCGTGCCTTCGTCAGGGGGAGTGGCATCATGTTCCAGGAAGCTCCTTTTAAACTAGAAAAGACCAATGGTACGGAGGTTAACGCCCAGCAAATGATCACATGGTATCGCCACAGATGTAATGCCGGGAGTTGTAGTCTAGATTCGACACATGCAGATTACGTCATGATTACGTCATGACGCACGCGACACTGACACAGTAGAGGGAGGCAGGATGGACAGGCGCGTCCCCGGCAGTCGACGGTGCTGGTCATGAGCAGCCAACCATGCGGCCGTACATGGGAGGAAGCCCCGCCCAGTGAACCGCCCACCACCGGCGAGCAGCGCCAGTGCCAGCCGCGTCCCCAGGGTAACAGTGCGCATGCGTACCGGCCATAACGACCTCGCATAAGACTGCCTCCTATTAGGTGTAAGTACCAAGATGGCTCTATTTAGGCACAGATAAAATGTAAAACTAGTGTAACCACCTAGACAGGTGAATAAAGTGGTATCCTCATTCACTATATAGAAACAGTCGATATTATTGATATAATTTCCACAATACATAAATGGAAAGTGACATCACATATATAAAACGACCCCCCATATATCAAAAGTGAAAAAAATATAAAATAAAATAAAAAAATAAAAATACCATAATAAAGTGACAAGTGCAAAATATAGATCAATATGATTTTTTCACTGATCCATAACAGAACCAGTAATATCAGTGAAGAGAATTGTATAGAAGAAGATCCAGAGTGACCGAAATAAGGTGACGCAGTGCAAAATAAGGGTAAAAATGACCAAAGTGCATACATATACGACCAGAAAAGAAGACTAGCCAAAATAGTGAATAAAAAAATCAAAAAAATGCAAATATACAGAAAAATAAAAAAATATAAAAAAATAAAAAATAGAAAACTGGCCTAATATATAGCCAAAGTGCATAAATGTAAAGCCAGGTATAGCCCTGGCCATAACTATAAGCACTAGTAGTACAAGTGCGATAGTGCCAAAGTGCGGAGAGCAGTCAAAGGATTAAAAGTAATCATATAGATCATAAATGCATTAAGAACACATAATTGGATCCACACAGTGCTAGGTAGATAAATTAGACGCCATCATGAAGCATAACATCATCTTTCTCTACATATGTAGCCCTCTCCACAGTCCCTCAGAATTGAACGGCAAAAAAGTCCAGTACAGGAGTACAAGAGGTGAGCATAAGATCACAATGTCCATATATAAAGTCATCTCAATTCAAGTCCATAAAGTGTACAGCATGAAGACGCCGAATATAACTTCTCCTTTTCAAAAGGTTTTTGTCTCCCTTTTTCCTTTATTCTCCTTCTAGTTTTTCCTCCACTCAAGACCAGCCAAAGGAGGGACGGAAACCACGGAAACCGCCGAGCAAAGGCAAAAAGAAGGTATTTAACCCATCAGTCTCCCCTAGTGTTCTGGAAAGATGGACGGTTGGTTTGTAGGTGTATAGTAGCTTCTCACCAAATGGTCTCTCAGATTGTCACAACGTCTTGCAGTTATTGTGGGCGTTACAGGTAAGTACTGTCTCAAAGTCTTGTCCGCCAATAAAATTGGCCAGTGTTTCTTCATTATTTCATACATTCTCTGCCATTGGGAGTGGTATTGGGTTACCATCCTTGGAGATTGTGATCCTTGCTTCAACTGTTTGGAGTACATCAATTCGTGCCGATCTACGTTCCTAGCCCGATTATAGGCATATTTGACAGACCGTTTGCTGTATCCTCTCTCATAAAACCTTTTCTTCATCTCATTTGCTTGTTCCTCAAAGTCGCTGTTAGTTGAGCAAATTCTTCGTATTCTTAAAAACTGACTGGTAGGAATAGATTTTACAACATGTGAAGGATGGGAGGAGGTTGCATGTAGAATAGCGTTCTCGGCTGTTTCTTTTCGGAAAACATCTGTCTGGAGGATTCTTAATGTCTTTGTGTACTTTTGGTAGTAGATATAGTGATGGGGTAACCGGATCTTTAGTCCACAAAATATTCCGTACTTCCTGGGTAATGATGCCCATATCCACAGCCGGTTCGAGAATCTTTCCCAATTTTTCCCTAGGGATGGCAAGTCATGCTCTCTGCTCAATTCCTCCAATATTTGTAACGCCTCCTGCTCTTCAGGCATCGGGAAATTGCATCTTGTTTCTTCATTGTGAAACCACTTTTTAAAAACCAGTGATTGAGCAAAAACGTGAAGATCTTTCACGGCCGTGAACAGATCAAATTTACTTAGGTACATTTGTTGGTTCATGTGCCCCTCTCTTGGTGTTCGGGAGTTTATGTTCCCCTTTGCGTTTATTATAGTACTCACTTGCCAAGCTGCACCATCTATTTTTAGCGACCGCCGCAGGGTAAACGCTCTTCCTCCTCCTATTGATTTGAATAGGAGGCAGATGTGTAGTACCAAGCAACGGCCAGTAAAAGTAGACAGAGCAGATAACTGCTGATTAGTGGGGGCGCCGGGTGTTGGACACTGGCCCAACAGACATTGATGAACTATCCTAAGGATGGGCCATCAATATAAAGTAGTGGACAACCTGTTAAAGGATTTGCAACCAGTATATGAAAATTCTTTATCTGTTACAAGCAGGACTGTGGAGTCAGAGCCCATTTTGGTGGAGTCAGTGTCATGGAAATTGAGGAGTCTGAGTCGGAGGTTTGGCTTACCGACTCCACAGCCCTGGTTACAAGTAAAATGTGCATGAAATGAAAAATTCCTTTGTCATTAGCCTTAATTTAAAAAGAAATTGCTTTCGTGTTTAAAGTTCCTATACAGATTCTTGTGTTTCCATGGTAACAGACTACAAACAACCCCTGCGTAGTCTACCTGTGTGTCTAACCTATGTCAGTTCCAAACTGGCAGAACTTTTTCTACTTTTTGAAAGCAACTTTTGGCATCTTTGGTACAAACTCATACAAATCAATTGATGAATTCGCTCTATATTTATTTAGCAGAGTTCCCATTTTTAGGCAATAGTCATGGTCTTTTGCAAACTAAAGAAAGTCATTGGCAAGGCTGAAAGCAAACACATCAAGGCGCTGGTAGCTCACGGGATGGAATTGCTCACTGGTTTTTCTAATTACCGGCCATGTTTTGCTAAAAGCAGATATATTTCGATATTTCTTGAGCAGCACATTCAAGGAATGTTTGTCATGTATCGTACTGACAACGTTCCAACATCCAATTTAAATCCTTTAATTAGTTATGATATGGACTCGGTGCTGCTTAGACTGATATTAAACCAAGGGCTGTCTCCTTCATGCTTAGTCAGCTACGCGTGTTACAATTAGCAATTCCACTTAGCCCACGGAAGATGGTAAACAAGTAACAAGGCACATTTCATCCGTAATTAAAGAGGATGGTTGGCAGATTAAGTGTTCTTGGAAAGTTAAGAACCTTCATTCCGTCTATTTCATCTCGCTCTTCTATGATCACCACTAATAAGTGCTGTTAAAGACCTTTATATTTACCAATTCTGAAGCAACGTGATGATCAAGGCTCATACCTGCTGTTGACAGATATCTTTAGTGAATTTTTGGCTGATTTAACCAAACGATAAATGATACTTGTTCCAAAACCCTTCACCTTCAAAAACAAAAGCTGGTTACAAACATCAGACTTTCCCAATCCAATTAACCCCAGGAGCTTTTTTCTGTTTTTCCGTGTTCGTTTTTCGCTCCCCTCCATCCCAGAGCCAAAACTTTAATTTTTCTGTCAATATGGCCACATGAGGGTTTGCTTTTTGCGGGACGAGTTGCACTTTTGAACGACACCATTGGTTTTACCATGTCGCGTACTAGAAAACAGGAAAAAAAATTCCAAGTACTGTGAAATTGCAAAAAAGTGCAATCCCACACTTGTTTTTTGTTTGGCTTTTTTGCTAGGTTCACTAAATGCTAAAACTGACCTGCCGCTATGATTCTCCAGGTCATTACGAGTTCATAGACACCAAACATGTCTAGGTTATTTTTTATCTAAGTGGTAGAAAAAAATTCCAAAGTTTGTTAAAAAAAAAAAAAAATTGCGCCACTTTCCGATACAAGTAGCGTCTCCATTTTTCGTGATCTGGGGTTGGGTGAGGGCTTATTTTTTGCGTGCCGAGCTGACGTTTTCAATTATACCATTTTGGTGCAGATACGTTCTTTTGATCGCCCGTTATTGCATTTTAATGCAATGTCGCAGCAACCAAAAAACCGTAATTCTGGGGTTTTGATTTTTTTCTTGCTACGCTGTTTAGCGATCAGGTTAATACATTTTTTTAATTGATAGATTGGGCGATTCTGAACGCGGCGATACCAAATATGTGTAGGTTTGATTTTATTTTTATTGTTTTATTTTGAATGGGGCGGAAGGGGGGTGATTTGAACTTTTATATTTAACTTTTTTTATAGTTTTAGAAACTGTTTCTTTTACTTTTGGAATGCTGCAATAGCCTCCATGGGAGACTAGAAGCTGCCATAGCCCGATCGGCTCTATGTAGTAGAATTGCTCACTTGCTATGAACGCTGACCACTGGGTGGCGCTCACAGCAAGCCGGCATTAATAACCATAGAGGTCTCCAGGAGACCTCAAATTGTCATGCCAACACTCCGGTGACCCGTGATCATGTGACGGGGGTCACCAGTGCGCGTATTTCCGGCCAGATGGCCGGAAGAGCGACTGAAATCCCTCTGTCAGAGTTTGACAGCAGCATTTAACTGGTTAATAGCTGCGGGTGGATCGTGATTCCACCCGCAGATATTGCAGGCACATGTCAGCTGTTCAAAACACCGAATGAATTTTATTTCATTTTTTTGCTATGCTGTAAGTTTGCTGAAGGTATTAATCAGCACCTTCAGTCCTGTTTCTCTACTGTACCTTTATTAGGCCTCATTTATTAACTATTTGATGGTGTTGCTCTTCATAAATTGGTTGGTTTTGTGTATAAGAGAAGATTGTGCATTTTTCTACACTTTTGTGTAATTTAATTGGTTTGAATTCTTTGTCTAAACGACTATTGAATAAAAACTCTTTAATTTTTTGCAGGTTTCTTTTTTTTTTTCCCCACTGAACATTGAGCACTCCGCCACATTATTAATTCAATGCCCAACTTTTTGGCAGTAGCCAATTCTACTACATTAACTCATGAAAACTGTGGCAAAAAAAGAGGAATTTCAAATCAATTTAAACATTCATTTTTTCCCATCTAGTTTTTGGTATTTTTCGCTTGTATTTCCTTTGTACCTATTTCCTCTTGTAGCTTTTGCCTTTTTTTAAGCCTATTTTACATGTGTTCACCCATTATTTTTTCTTATGTTCGCCATTGTGGGTGCAGTTTGGGATTTTCAGATATTCGTGCCTGATTCATCAATTACAACTTATTTCTTCTCTACTCCTGTACCCACCTGGAGTGGTTTTATGCACGTAAATCAAAACGTCCAATTTTTATTCAGCATTTTGAAGAATATTACTCAAAAAGTTGCAAAATCAGTTAATGACGGGAAAAAAAAGCTCATTTTTGACTTTTTGCGCAAAATTCATGAACCGCATATGCACCATTTGGATGAATTTGGAGCAATCAACATCAGGAAATTCCAAGTAAAAAAAAAAAAAAAAAAATCACTTAAAAAAACCCTCCACAAATGATCAATTGGCCCCAATAGTTTAAAGGGGTATTCACATCTCCAATATCCTATCCCAAAATGTAGTAGGTGTAATAATAATATTAGGAAATGCCTCTAATTAGGAATGCAGTAAAGTTCTTCTGATTTGCTGTGTCGCTTACCCCATGTGCAGGGCATTGCTGTAGCTTGAGTATTCGTGATTACGACCAATAGGAGCTAACTAACTGTCACTATATGTGTGGTCATAACCATGGATACCTAAGATACCTAAACTACTGCAATGCCCTGCACATGGGGTAAGCGACATAGCGAATCAGAAGAACTATACTACATTTCTAATTAAAGGTATTTACTATTATTATTACTACACCTAATGCATACTGTGATAGGATCTTGGGGATGGGAATATCCCTCTAATTCCCATGGCTTGTCTATTTGTCACTATTACTATCTTATAGTGGATGGTGGATGATATTTCATAGTTACATTATTAACACAGATTACACATTTTCTATAATTCACTTGATAAAGTAACCCTTGTATTTTTATGTCATAAAGATTTTTACATCTACAACAACAAGGGTTTATTTTTTCCGCACATAATATACAAGCAGACATTGACCTCGGCTAATTTGAAGTCACTGCACTGAATACCCCTGGAGCGCTCAGTCTGGCGTCCAGTCTTGTTTCCAGGACAAGTTAAACCCACAGATGAGGATACTCGCAGAATGTAGAAACCTCAATGTACAGGTCAAGATCATATAAGACACTTACAGTCATGGCCGAATGTGTTCTCAACCCTTGAAATTGTTCCAGAAAAAAAGTATTACTTCCAGAAAATTATTGCAATTATCCATGTTTTGTTATACACATGTTTATTTCCTTTGTGTGTATTGGAACAACACAAGAAAAAAAATATAAAAAAGTCAAATTGGACATCATTTCACACAAAACCCTGAAAATAGAACGGACAAAATTGTTGACACCTTTCCAAAACTGTGGATAAATAACTATTTCAAGCATGTGATGCTCGTTCAAATTCATCTGTGGCAAGTAACAGGTGTGGGCAATCTGAAAATCACACCTGAAACCAGATAAAAAAGGGAGAAGTTGACTCAATCTTTGCATTGTGTGTCTGTGTGTGTCACACTAAGGATGGAGAACAGAAAGAGAAGAGAACTGTCTGAGAACTTGAGAACCAAAATTGTTGAACAATATCAACAACCTCATGGTTACAAGAATATCTCCAGAGATCTTGATGTTCTTATGTCCACGGTGCGCAACTTAATCAAGAAGTTTACAACCCATCGCACTGTAGCGACTCTCCCTGGACGTGGACGGCAGAGAAAAAGTGATGAAAGGTTGCAGAACAGGATGGTGGATGCGCAGACCCAATCAAGTTTTAAAGAAATTAAAGCTGTCCTGCAGGGTCAAGGTGCATCAGTGTCAGTGCTTACTCTCCTTCGATATTTGAATAAAATGAAACCCTATGGCAAGAGACTGAGTAGAACCCCACTGGTGAGACAGACTCATAAAAAAGCTACACTAGAGTTTGAGGAAATGCAGGTGAGTAAGCTAAAATCCATCTGGAAAGCGTTTTGTGGACAGATGAGACCAAGATAGAGCTATAAGGTAATGCACATCATTCTACTGTTTACTAAATATGGAATAAGGCCTGCAAAGAAAATAACACAGCACCTACAGTCAAGTATAGTGGAGATTCAAAGATGTTTTTGGGGTTGTTTTGCTCTCTCTAGCCCTGGGTGCCTTGAATATGTGCAAGACCTGACAAAATCTGAAGATTACCAAAGGATTTTGGGTCGCAATGTAGTGCCCAGTATCAGAAAGCTGGGTTTGCATCCTAGGTCATGGGTCTTTTTGCAGAACAATGACCCCAAACATATTTCAAGAAGCACCCAGAAATGGATGGAAACAAAGCACTGGAGAGTTCTGAAGTGACCAGCAATGAGTTCGGATCTAAAGGCCATTGAACACCTGTGGAGAGATCTTAAAACTGCTTTTGAGAGAAGGCCTCCTTCAAATAGGCACCCTTCCAGGAGAGACCTGGAGCAGTTTGCAAAAGGAGAGTGGTCCAAAATTACAGTTGCGAGGTGTAAGAGCTTGTTGATGGTTATAGGAAGAGATTGATGGCAGTTATTTATTCCAATGGGTGTGTAACCAAATATTAAGTTGACGGTGCAAACAATTTTGTCCGGCCCATTTTTGGGGTTGTGTGTGAAATTATGTCTAGTTTGCCATTTTTCTCTGTTTTTTTGTTTTGTTCCAATAAACAGAAAGGAAATAAACCTGTGTACAACAAAAGGAGTAATAGCTATAATTTTCTGGGAGAAATACTTACCATATTTTTCGGACTATAAGAAGCACCAAACCACAAGACTACAAAACAAAATTGAAGCAAAACATGTGGTCACGACGCACTGTTATGGAGGGGTAACCTGCTTCTGATATTGCTTGAGGGGTAATGTCCCCAATCTGTACTACTATCCACCATCCTGTTATACACTGCTCAAAAAAATAAAGGGAACACATAAACAACATAATATAACTCCAAGTAAATCAAACTTCTGTGAAATCAAACTGTCCACTTAGGAAGCAACACTGACTGACAATCAATTTCACATGCTGTTGTGTAAATGGAATAGACAACAGATGTAAATTATTGGCAATTATCAAGACACCTTCAATAAAGGAGTGGTTCTGCAGGTGGGGACCACAGACCACATCTCAGTACCAATGCTTTCTGGCTGATGTTTTGGTTGCTATTGAATATTGGTTGTGCTTTCACACTTGTGGTAGCATGAGACGGACTCTACAACCCACACAAGTAGCTCAGGTAGTGCAGCTCATCCAGGATGGCACATCAATGCGAGCTGTGGCAAGAAGGTTTGCTGTGTCTGTCAGCGTAGTGTCCAGGGGCTGGAGGCGCTACCAGGAGACAGGCCAGTACACCAGGAGACGTGGAGGGGGCCGTAGGAGGGCAACAACCCAGCAGCAGGACCGCTACCTCAGCCTTTGTGCAAGGAGGAACAGGAGGAGCACTGCCAGAGCCCTGCAAAATGACCTCCAGCAGGCCACAAATGTGCATCTGTCTGCACAAACGGTTAGAAACCGACTCCACGAGGATGGTCTGAGTGCCCAAAATCCACAGATGGGGGTTGTGCTCACAGTCCAACGCCGTGCAGGACGCTTGGCATTTGTGTCATGTTCTCAATGGCAAGAGAACATAGCATCAGCATATATAGGAACTAGCTCTTGGAAGATGGGAACTGAGCTGACCATGAACTAAACCTAACGCACAACTAGCAGTGGCCGGGTAGCATGCCTACGTTGATTCTAGATGCCCAGCACCAGCCGGAGGACTAAATAATGCTAGCAGAGGAAAATATTAGTCCTAGCTCACCTCTAGAGAAATACCCCGAAAGGAGACAGAGGCCCCCCACATGTATTGGCGGTGAATTAAGATGAAATAACAAACGTAGTATGAAAATAGGTTTAGCAAATTTGAGGTCCACTTACTACATAGCAGAAGACAGAAAGGACACTTTCATGGTCAGCTGAAAACCCTATCAAAATACCATCCAGAAATTACTTTAAAACTCTGGCATTAACTCATAACACCAGAGTGGCAATTCCTGTTCACAAGAGCTTTCCAGACACAGTAACGAAACTACAGCTGTGAACTGGAACAAAAATGCAAAAACAAACATGGACAAGAGTCCAACTTATCTAGTAGTTGTCTAGGAGCAGGAACAAGCACAGAGAGGCTTCTGATAACATTGATGACCGGCAAGCAACTAACAGAGCAGCAAGGTTATATAGCGACTCCCACATCTTGATGGGAACAGGTGAACAGAGAAGATGAAAACACCAGTTCAATTCCACCAGTAGCCACCGGGGGAGCCCAGAATCCAAATTCACAACAGTACCCCCCCCTCAAGGAGGGGGCACCGAACCCTCACCAGAACCACCAGGGCGATCAGGATGGGCCCTATGAAAGGCACGAACCAGATCAGAGGCATGAACATCAGATGCATTCACCCAAGAATTATCCTCCTGGCCGTATCCCTTCCACTTGACCAGATACTGGAGTCTCCGTCTGGAAACACGAGAGTCTAAGATTTTCTCCACAACGTACTCCAACTCACCCTCAACCAACACCGGAGCAGGAGGCTCAACGGAAGGCACAACCGGTACCTCATACCTGCGCAACAATGACCGATGAAAAACGTTATGAATAGAGAAGGATGCAGGGAGGTCCAAACGGAAGGAAACAGGGTTAAGAATCTCCAATATCTTATACGGGCCGATGAACCGAGGCTTAAACTTAGGAGAAGAGACCCTCATAGGGACAAAACGAGAAGACAACCACACCAAATCCCCAACACAAAGCCGAGGACCAACACGACGGTGGCGGTTGGCAAAAAGCTGAGTCTTCTCCTGGGACAACCTCAAATTGTCCACCACCTGCCCCCAGATCTGATGCAATCTCTCCACCACAGCATCCACTCCAGGACAATCCGAAGATTCCACCTGACCAGAGGAAAATCGAGGATGAAACCCCGAATTACAGAAAAACGGGGACACCAAAGTGGCAGAGCTGGCCCGATTATTGAGAGCGAACTCTGCCAATGGCAAAAAAGCAACCCAATCATCCTGGTCAGCAGACACAAAACACCTCAGATATGTCTCCAGGGTCTGATTAGTCCGCTCGGTCTGGCCATTCGTCTGAGGATGGAAAGCGGACGAAAAAGATAAATCTATGCCCATCCTAGCACAGAATGCCCGCCAAAATCTAGACACAAATTGGGTCCCTCTGTCAGAAATGATATTCTCAGGAATACCATGCAAACGAACAACATTTTGAAAAAACAGAGGAACCAACTCGGAAGAAGAAGGCAACTTGGGCAGAGGAACCAAATGGACCATCTTAGAGAAACGGTCACACACCACCCAGATGACAGACATCTTCTGAGAAACAGGCAGATCTGAAATAAAATCCATCGAGATGTGCGTCCAAGGCCTCTTAGGAATGGGCAAGGGCAACAATAATCCACTAGCCCGAGAGCAACAAGGCTTGGCCCGAGCACAAACGTCACAAGACTGCACAAAGCCTCGCACATCTCGTGACAGGGAAGGCCACCAGAAGGACCTTGCCACCAAATCCCTGGTACCAAAAATGCCAGGATGACCTGCCAACGCAGAAGAATGAACCTCAGAGATGACTCTACTGGTCCAATCATCAGGAACAAACAGTTTATCAGGTGGGCAACGATCCGGTCTATCCGCCTGAAACTCCTGCAAGGCCCGCCGCAGGTCTGGAGAAACGGCTGACAATACCACTCCATCCTTAAGGATACCTGTGGGCTCAGAGTTACCAGGCGAGTCAGGCTCAAAACTCCTAGAAAGGGCATCCGCCTTAACATTCTTAGAACCCGGTAGGTATGACACCACAAAATTAAACCGAGAGAAAAATAATGACCAGCGCGCCTGTCTAGGATTCAGGCGCCTGGCGGTCTCAAGATAAATCAAGTTTTTGTGGTCAGTCAATACCACCACCTGATGTCTGGCCCCCTCAAGCCAATGGCGCCACTCCTCAAAAGCCCACTTCATGGCCAAAAGCTCCCGATTCCCAACATCATAATTCCGCTCAGCGGGCGAAAATTTACGGGAAAAGAAGGCACAAGGCCTCATCACGGAGCAGTCAGAACTTTTCTGCGACAACACTGCCCCAGCTCCGATCTCAGAAGCGTCGACCTCAACCTGAAAAGGTAGAGCAACATCAGGCTGACGCAACACAGGGGCAGAGGAAAAACGGCGCTTAAGCTCCCGAAAGGCCTCCACAGCGTCAGGGGACCAATCAGCAACATCAGCACCCTTCTTAGTCAAATCGGTCAATGGCTTAGCAATATCCGAAAAACCAGCAATAAATCGACGATAAAAGTTAGCAAAGCCCAAAAATTTCTGAAGACTCTTAAGAGAAGAGGGCTGCGTCCAATCACAAATAGCTTGAACCTTGACAGGATCCATTTCAATGGAAGAGGGAGAAAAAATATATCCCAAAAAGGAAATCCTCTGTACCCCAAAAACACACTTAGAACCCTTCACACACAAAGAATTAGACCGCAAAACCTGGAAAACCCTCCTGACTTGCTGGACATGAGAGTCCCAGTCATCCGAAAAAATCAGAATATCATCCAGATACACAATCATAAATTTATCCAAATAATCGCGAAAAATATCATGCATAAAGGACTGGAAAACTGACGGAGCATTTGAAAGACCAAAAGGCATCACTAAATACTCAAAGTGGCCCTCGGGCGTATTAAATGCGGTTTTCCACTCATCCCCCTGCCTGATTCGCACCAAATTATACGCCCCACGAAGGTCAATCTTAGAGAACCACTTGGCCCCCTTTATGCGAGCAAACAAATCAGTCAGCAACGGCAATGGGTATTGATATTTTACAGTGATCTTATTCAAAAGCCGATAATCGATACATGGTCTCAAAGAGCCGTCTTTTTTTGACACAAAGAAAAAACCGGCTCCTAAGGGAGATGACGATGGACGAATATGTCCCTTTTCCAAGGACTCCTTTATATATTCTCGCATAGCAGCATGTTCAGGCACAGACAGATTAAATAAACGACCCTTTGGGTATTTACTACCCGGGATTAAATCTATGGCACAATCGCACTCTCGGTGCGGAGGTAATGAACCAAGCTTGGATTCTTCAAAGACGTCACGATAGTCAGACAGGAACTCAGGAATTTCAGAGGGAATAGATGATGAAATGGAAACCAAAGGTACATCCCCATGAGCCCCCTTACATCCCCAGCTCAACACAGACATAGCTCTCCAGTCGAGGACTGGGTTGTGAGATTGCAGCCAAGGCAATCCTAGCACCAAATCATCATGTAGATTATACAGCACCAGAAAGCGAATAATCTCCTGGTGATCCGGATTAATACGCATAGTTACTTGTGTCCAGTATTGTGGTTTATTATTAGCCAATGGGGTGGAGTCAATCCCCTTCAGAGGAATAAGAGTCTCCAAAGGCTCTAAATCATACCCACAGCGTTTGGCAAAGGACCAATCCATAAGACTCAAAGCGGCGCCAGAGTCGACATAGGCGTCCGTGGTAATAGATGACAAAGAGCAAATCAAGGTCACAGATAGAATAAACTTAGACGGTAAGGTGCAAATGGAAACAGATTTATCAAGCTTTTTAGTGCGCTTAGAGCATGCTGATATAACATGAGTAGAATCACCACAATAGAAACACAACCCATTTTTCCGTCTAAAATTCTGCCGCTCGCTTCGGGACAGAATTCTATCACACTGCATACTCTCTGGCGACTTCTCAGTGGACACCGCCAGATGGTGCACTGGTTTGCGCTCCCGCAAACGCCTATCGATCTGAATAGCCATTGTCATGGACTCATTCAGACCCGCAGGCACAGGGAACCCCACCATAACATCCTTAATGGCATCAGAGAGACCCTCTCTGAAAGTCGCCGCCAGGGCGCACTCATTCCACTGAGTAAGCACAGACCATTTACGGAATCTTTGACAGTAAATTTCCGCTTCATCTTGCCCCTGAGATAGGGACATCAAAGTTTTTTCTGCCTGAAGCTCCAAATGAGGTTCGTCATAAAGCAACCCCAAGGCCAGAAAAAACGCATCCACATTGAGCAACGCAGGATCCCCTGGTGTCAATGAAAAAGCCCAGTCTTGAGGGTCGCCCCGGAGCAAGGAAATCACAATCCTGACCTGCTGTGCAGGGTCTCCGGCAGAGCGAAATTTCAGGGACAAAAATAATTTGCAATTATTTCGAAAATTCTGAAACCCAGATCTATTCCCCGAGAAAAATTCCGGCCAAGGAATTCTCGGCTCAGATACAGGTGCATGACAAACAAAGTCTTGCAAATTTTGTACCTTCGTGGCGAGATTATTCAAACCTGCAGTTACACTCTGAAGATCCATTACAAACAGGTGGACACAGAGCCATTCAAGGGTTAAGAGGAGGTAAGAAGCAGCTAGACAGCAATTAAGGGCTAGGCAGCAAAACTCTGAGGGGAAAAAAAAAAAAAAAAAAAAAATTCCCTTAAACACTTCTTTTTCTCCTGCTTCAGCCCAAACAATTAACACTTTGTCACTTTGTGGGCCGGTCAAACTGTCATGTTCTCAATGGCAAGAGAACATAGCATCAGCATATATAGGAACTAGCTCTTGGAAGATGGGAACTGAGCTGACCATGAACTAAACCTAACGCACAACTAGCAGTGGCCGGGTAGCATGCCTACGTTGATTCTAGATGCCCAGCACCAGCCGGAGGACTAAATAATGCTAGCAGAGGAAAATATTAGTCCTAGCTCACCTCTAGAGAAATACCCCGAAAGGAGACAGAGGCCCCCCACATGTATTGGCGGTGAATTAAGATGAAATAACAAACGTAGTATGAAAATAGGTTTAGCAAATTTGAGGTCCACTTACTACATAGCAGAAGACAGAAAGGACACTTTCATGGTCAGCTGAAAACCCTATCAAAATACCATCCAGAAATTACTTTAAAACTCTGGCATTAACTCATAACACCAGAGTGGCAATTCCTGTTCACAAGAGCTTTCCAGACACAGTAACGAAACTACAGCTGTGAACTGGAACAAAAATGCAAAAACAAACATGGACAAGAGTCCAACTTATCTAGTAGTTGTCTAGGAGCAGGAACAAGCACAGAGAGGCTTCTGATAACATTGATGACCGGCAAGCAACTAACAGAGCAGCAAGGTTATATAGCGACTCCCACATCTTGATGGGAACAGGTGAACAGAGAAGATGAAAACACCAGTTCAATTCCACCAGTAGCCACCGGGGGAGCCCAGAATCCAAATTCACAACACATTTGCCACAGAACACCAGAATTGGCAAATTAGCCACTGGCACCCTGTGCTCTTCACAGATAAAAGCAGGTTCACACTGAGCACATGTGACAGATGTGACAGAGTCTGGAGACGCCATGGAGAGCGATCTGCTGCCTGCAACATCCTTCAGCATGACCTGTTTGGCAGTGGGTCAGTAATGGTGTGGGGTGGCATTTCTTTGGAGGGCTGCACAGCCCTCCATGTGCTCTCCAGAGGTAGCCTGACTGCCATTAGGTACCGAGATGAGATCCTCAGACACCTTGTGAGACCATATGCTGCTGCGGTTGGCCCTGGGTTTTTCCTAATGCAGGACAATGCCAGACCTCATGTGGCTGGAGTGTGTCAACAGTTCCTGCAAGATGAAGGCATTGAAGCTATGGACTGGCCTGCCCATTCCCCAGATCTGAATCCGATGGAGCACATCTGGGACATCATGTCTCGCTCCATCCACCAATGCCACGTTGAACCAAAGACTGTCCAGGAGTTGGCGGATGCTTTAGTTCAGGTCTGGGAGGAGATCCCTCAGGAGACCATCCGCCGCCTCATCAGGAGCATGCCCAGGCGTTGTAGGGAGATCATACAGGCACGTGGAGGCCACACACAATACTGAGCATCTTTTCCTTGTCATGAGGCATTTCCACTGAAGTTGGATCAGCCTGTAATTTGATTTTCCACTTTGATTTTGAGTATCATTCCAAATCCAGACCTCCATGGGATATTCATTTTGATTTACATTGATAATTGTTATGTTTTATTGTTCTGAACACATACCACTATGCAATGAATAAAATTTTGCAATTGGAATATTTCATTCAGAGATATCTAGGATGTGGTATTTTAGTGTTCCCTTTATTTTTTGAGCAGTGCATATATATCACCAATACAGTTATATATGGCCCCTTCATCCCCATCCTGGTATACATGGTCCCCTCATCCCCATCCTGGTATGTATGGCCCCCTCATCAATATCCTGGTATGCAAGGCCCCCTCATCCCCATACTGGTTTACCTGGCCATCATAAAAATATAAAAAGAAAAACATAAACCATTTTACTTACCTTCTCTGTGCTCACTCACAGAGTCCTGTTCTGATGCCAGCAGCTGATTTATGTCTGTAAGCAGCGCATGGCAGTGACATCATGCGCTGCTTACACGCAGAGGACAGATGCGGGAATACTCAATGTTCCCCACGTCTGGGACTATGGGTGTGTGGAGCAGTGAATATTTACCTTCTTTAATAGCAGGCACACTGTTAGCTGCAGCTGCCGGCTTCCTGCAGTGGCAGGGCGATTATGTGTGTCCGCTACTAAAGAGAATGAATATTCACTATTTTCCACTCTTATGGGCGTGGGGAGCAGTGAATTTTCATTCTCTTTATTAGCGAGCACATGTGATCGACCAGTCACTGCATGAGCCAGCGGCTGCTGCTAACATTGTGTCCACTATTAAAGGTAGATGGATATGCACTGCTCCACATGCGCATAGTCCCTCCCACCTCTCAGCGCTGGCTTCAGTGCATAGAGGCTTGAGGGATTATGGGTGTGGGGAGCAGTGAATATTCATTTCTCTTTACAAGCTTTCACAGTTTTTAGCCGCAGCCGCTGGCTCCTGCCTCCTAGGACTTGCTCATTCACCACTGCTGCTCCACTACCTCCCCCACCCACAGCCACAGTAGGTACATCCGGACTATAAGACGCATCCCCCCATTTTCCTCCAAAATTTTGGAGATAAAAAGTGCGTCTTATAGTCTGAAAAATAGGGTTACTTTCTCGAACAATTTCAAGGGTGCCAACACTATCGGCCATGGCTGTATATTTAGTATATTTAGATGTGATAATATATAATAATAAATAATAATGATTTTATTTATATAGCGCCAACATATTCCGCAGCGCTTTACAAATTATAGAGGGGACTTGTACAGACAATAGACATTACAGCATAACAGAAATCACAGTTCAAAATAGATACCAAGATAAGTGAGGGCCCTGCTCGCAAGCTTACAACCTATGAGGAAAAGGGGAGGCACGAGAGGTGGATGGTTACAATTGCTTTAGTTATTTGGATCAGCCATAGTGTAAGGCTCGGGTGTTCATGTAAAGCTGCATGAACCAGTTCACTGCCTAAGTATGTAGCAGTACAGACACAGAGTGCTATTAACTGCATAAAGTGTATGAGAACATGATGAGAGGAACCTGATTATGTTTTTTTTTTTTTTTTTTTTTTATGATGAGCCACACAGGGATAGTTAGGTTAATGTGTTGAGGCGGTAGGCCAGTCTGAACAAATGAGTTTTTAGGGCACGCTTAAAACTGTGGGGATTGGGGATTAATCGTATTAACCTAGGTAGTGCATTCCAAAGAATCGGCGCAGCACGTGTAAAGTCTTGGAGACGGGAGAGGGAGGTTCTGATTATTGAGGATGCTAACCTGAAGTCATTAGCGGAGCGGAGGGCACGGGTAGGGTGGTAGACTGAGACCAGAGAGGAGATGTAGGGTGGTGCTGAGCCATGGAGTGCTTTGTGGATGAGGGTAATAGTTTTGTACTGGATTCTGGAGCGGATGGGTAGCCAGTGTAATGACTGGCACAGGGTAGAGGCATCGGTGTAACGGTTGGTGAGGAATATGATCCTGGCTGCAACATTCAGGACAGATTGGAGCGGGGAGAGTTTGGTAAGAGGGAGGCCGATTAGTAGAGAGTTACAATAGTCCAGACGAGAATGAATAAGTGAGACAGTAAGAGTTTTTGCAGAGTCAAAAGTAAGAAAAGGGCGAATTCTAGAAATGTTTTTGAAATGCAGATAAGAAGAGCGAGCCAGTGATCGGATGTGGGGGGTGAATGAAAGCTTGGAATCACGGATGACCCCAAGGCAGCGGGCATGTTGCTTTGGAGTAATGGTGGAACCGCACATGGAGATGGCAATGTCAGGCAAAGGTAGGTTAGTAGAGGGAGAGAACACGAGGAGTTCAGTTTTTGACAGGTTCAGTTTCAGATAGAGGGAGGACATGATGTTAGAGACAGCGGTAAGACAATCACTGGTGTTTTCTAAGAAGGTCGGCGTGAAAGCAGGAGAAGAGGTGTATAATTGGGTGTCGTCAGCATAGAGATGGTACTGGAAACCAAATCTACTGATTGTTTGACCAATAGGGGCAGTATACAAAGAGAAGAGGAGGGGGCCTAGGACTGATCCTTGAGGAACCCCAACAGTAAGGGGAAGGTGAGAGGAGGAGGAACCAGCAAAACATACAGTGAAGGATCGGTCAGAGAGATAGGAGGAGAACCAGGAGAGAACGGCATCCTTGAGGTCGATGGAGCGGAGCATAGTGAGGAGGAGCTGATGATCCACAGTGTTGAATGCTGCGGAGAGATCCAGGAGAATTAGCATGGAGTAGTGACCATTAGATTTAGCTGTTAGCAGGTCATTAGAGACTTTAGTGAGGGCAGTTTCAGTAGAGTGTAAAGAGCGGAAGCCAGATTGAAGAGGGTCGAGAAGAGAGTTATCTGAGAGATAGCGGATAAGACGGGAGTGGACCAGGCGTTCAAGGAGTTTAGAGATGAAGGGAAGATTAGAGACAGGTCTATAATTAGCGGCACAGTTTTGGTCGAGGGAGGGTTTTTTAAGTAATGGATGTATGATGGCATGCTTAAATGAGGAGGGAAAGATACCAGAAGAGAGAGAAAGGTTGAATATTTTTGTTATGTGAGAGGTGACAGCCAGGGAAAGGGACTGGAGGAGATGTGACGGAATGGGGTCACTAGTGCAAGTGGTCGGACGAGAAGATGCAAGGATCCCGACTACTACTTCTTCTGTAACTGGCTCAAAGTCAGAGAGTGAACTAGATGCAGTGGGGGAGGGAGGACGGTGCATGGTATGAAGAGATTGGGAGATGATTTCCTGTCGAATGTGGTCAATTTTTTCTTTGAAGTAATTGGCCAGATCGTCGGCGCGGAGATCAGTGGTTGGGGCCTGCTCTCTTGGGTTGAGTAGGGACTGGAAAGTGTCAAAGAGACGTTTAGGGTTATTGGACAGCGAGGTGATGAGGGTGTTTAAATAGGTTTGTTTGGAGAGGTGAAGGGCAGAGTTGTATGTTTTTAGCATGAACTTATAATGGATGAAATCTTCGGGTAGATTAGATTATATAAAACATTAAGAGATATTATTCTATAAATATCACTAGTATATAGTAACGTATGTTACATGCATTCACATGGGGTCCTTGTGGGGCACCTACTATAGCTTCTAGGGTAATGTGGGCCATTATCTGGTGCAATGCCGGTATTTACTGTGGCAACAAGGGACACTGACTGGAAATGCTAGATCTAGGGTAGGATTTGTGGCTGGAAGTGCTCGGTACTGTGGTGCATCGACTGGAGGTGGTGGGCCACTGACTAGGTCTACTAGGATCATGTGGGGTACTGAATGGAGCAACTACGGTCAAATGGGACACTTAAATGAGCTGATAAAGCCTTGTAGGCACTGAGTAAGGCTATGAAGGCCATGTGGGAAACTAAAGATTACATGATCATTGATAGGGTATACTGGTAGAGGCTGGTGCAATGGCTGGGGCACTGTGTGGCACTAACATATACAGCTAAAGCTACACTGGGCAGGAAAAGTAGCTGCTAGAGCCATGTGAGTCAGTAAAAGTGTCTGCAAGGGTCACATTGGGTGCGGATTTCAGCTGTGAGGTACTAGTGCCACGTGAGGCACTGACTTTGACTGGTAGGGTGACAAAGGGCATGTAAAGTGGTTACTAGTACAACAGGATCCAATGAATGGAGCTGGGAGGACCATGTGGGGAATGACTGAGGTTGCCAGGGCCACCTGGAGCACTGAAGTAGTCTACTAGGAGCATCACCGAGACTGAGTGAGGGTGTTAGGGCCACTACATTGTGGCAGGATGAGGACAGAGACTAATAACTAGTAAGCACAGACTTAGACTGTAGACCTGGCTATTAGGGATATACCATAATCTTCTAACTGTCCACATCACCCACCTCTGTTATATCGGGACACCTCCTCCCAAAACTCTTTGAAGAGCTCAGTTAGGTGCTGCTCCTTTTGTTTCAATGTCAGTTTCTTCTTTGTCATCAGCTGCCCCAGAGTTTTGGAAACGGCGTTCAGTCTGCATTCACTTTCCTCCTGGATCTGATACTTCAGGGATTCCACCACTTTGGCCATGTGCTCCCAGCGGATCATCTTCTCTTGGATTTCCTATCAACAATAAACATGATGATGATGTTTGCTGCAGCCATTGATTAGATTTGAGTGAGTATGGTCGAATCTGAATTTGCCATATTCGTGCCATATCGGTAACCTATTTGTGCGGAATTTATGTTTGATGATACTAGAAGCAATATTTTGTAACACAAGAAAAAGATGCTATTATTAGCATTTAGAGGGAATATTTCAGCAGATTTTTTCTATGTAATCCAGGAGCAGGGTGATGTAGGGGCAGAGACCCTAATTCCACAGATGTGTCACTTGCTGATCTGTGTGCTGCAGTTTTGATGCAATCACTGTTTTCTCGTCTGCAGATCTGCAGAATGCTGAGCCCTATATAACCCCGCCCACATCACTGATTGGCAGCTTTCTGTATACACTGCATATTGGCAGAAAGCTGACAATCAGTGGTGGGGTCGTTGCTAGAGAGAGCAGGAGGACTACATGGCATGAGACACCTAGTCCTGTAGTGATAACCTCCTGCTGATAAAACACTGATTCTATTGAAAACAGTAACACACAACCTAGTAATTGACATATCGTTGGAATCAGGTTCTCAGCCTCTACATCATGCTAATCTGAAATTAAAAGACAAAAATCTGCCGACAGATTCTCTTTAACCCCTTTCCGACATCGGGTGTAATAGTACGCTGATGTCGGACTCCCTCCCTTTGATGTGGGTTCCGGCACATCTTTCCTGACACATGTCAGTTGCTTTGAACAGCTGACATGTGCCGCTAACGGCCGCGGGTGGAATCGCGATCCACCCGCGGCTGTTAACTAGATAAATGATGCTGTCAATCTCTGACACGTGCTTCTGGCAAGCGCGACGGAAATCCCGCCCATCGGTGACCCCGTCACATGATCGCGGGTCACCAATGGGTTGGCATGACAACCAGAGGCCTCCAGCAGACCTTTATGGTTGTCACTGCCAGATTGCTATGAGCGTCGCCCAGTGGTCGGAGCTCATAGCACATGAGTAATTCTGCTACACACAGGCGACCTGATCATCATCAGTATGTAGTAGAGGCGGTCGGGTTATGGCAGCTTCTAGTCTCTCATGGAGATTATTGAAGCATGACAAGAGTTAAAAAAAATGTTTTAAAAATATTAAAAAAATGTAAAAATATATAAAAGTTCAAATCACCCCCCTTTCGCCCCATTCAAAATAACACAATAAAAAAAAACCAGTCATACACACATTTGGTATCGCTGCGTTCAGAATTGCCCGATCTATCAATATAACAAAAAGAATTAACCCAGTCGCTAAACGGCGTAGTGAGAAAAAAAGATAAAACACAAAAATTTGGAATCTTTTTTCACCACTTAAAAAAGAACCTAGACACGTTTGGTGTCTATGAACTTGTAATGACCTGGAAAATCACAATGGCAGGTCAGTTTTAGCATGTAGTGAACATGGTAATAAATAAAAAAAAAAAACAACTGTGGGATTGCACTTTTTTTGCAGTTTCACCGCTCTTGAAATTTTTTCCCATTTTCCAGTACATGATATTTTAAAACCAATGGTATCGTTCAACTCGTCCCGCAAAAAAACAAGCCCTCACATGGCCATTTTGACCAAAAAATAAAAAAAGTTATGGCTCTGGGAAGAAGGGGAGCAAAAAGGTTGAAGTTAAAAATAAGATAAAAGCCGAAGCTTTAACGTTATCGTGCAGGGTCTAACTACAAAACTCGGTACAAACCTTGTCGTTATTTTTTCATGAGACTAAATGAAAACCCTAGAATATTTTTTTTTTCTGCCATGGTGCGAGTTATTTTGATTTATGACATACTTTAGTCAGGGTCACTGCATCGAGTGCAGGTCTCTGTATAATATGCCGTCCAATTATCTGGATATTATGGGCTTCATTTTTCCATGAATGGTGCCCACTCTTTTCTTCTCAATCCGCTGTTTTTTTTTTATATATATGTGATTGATTGGTAAGAGTTTATTTATTATTTTTGAAATTTTACAATTCTTTACGATTAGTTTATTTTACATTGTGTGGGTGTGCAAAAAATACATTAAATCCTTTTTTTAGCGCAAATTGATGTACACATTTTTTTTAACTTTTTTATTTTAAATAACTTATTTTCCCCATAATTAGAGTTGTAATAGCGGACTCAATTACAGGGAAAAATGTCCCTGTAAAATGACAGCGGTCACGGTCAGGGTCGTACTTAGTGGCTCTGGGCCTAATTACACCAAGCAGCATGTCTATGTGATCCATCACCTAGTGCGATCAGATTAATGGATAACTAATGGAAGTAGTCATAACACATTAAAAGGCAACCTGTCAGTCAAAACATGCTGCCTAAATCTGTTTTTGTCAGGTTTTTCAGAGAAAACATAGTTTAAAGACCCAGCCGGAGACTCTGGGGAGAGATCTGACTAGTCAGGGGCAGCTTCTCCCTGCACCACTCTAGGTCTTTAACATGTGTATACATCTGGAGCGTTGAGAGAAGCCGGCCAGGGACTATAGGGAGCAAAATGGGTACAAATGGCACAAAAATGTCTGCTGAATGTTTCTATACCCCATATGTGGCTGTACAGTACTGCTTAGCAACATGGTGAGACTCCGGAGGGAAGGAGCTCTATTTGACTTTTTGAGGAAAGATTTTTCTTGGAATAGTTTGTGGACTCCATATACAAAGCCCCTAAGCCAGAAGAGCAGAATCCTCTCTCAAGTGACCCCCTTTTGGCAGAGCCAGTTTTAGACAAAGTGGGGCCCTGAGCAAAAGTTTAAAGTGGGGCCCCAAATGCTCACATATTGCACCATCGCACAGGAACATTTTGGTTGAATTCGCATGGGCTGAGTACAGGCCGTTAAACGAGCGTGATCGACAATATTGAAGTCATTCTGCACTTGTTTACGGACCTCTTTACACCGGCTGAGGAAGAACGATGGGGACAGAACAATCACTAGTAGATCAATCTGTCCCCATACAATATCAAATCAGCAGCATATCTGCAGTTTTCACGAGGCAATGTGCTGCTGAGAACAATTATTTTAGTTCCGGCATGAACAATCCAATCACTCGATGAATATGCAGCATTTTGCTTGTTTAGTATAACACACCCCGTAGTCCTCCATATAGTATAATGCACCCCATAGTCCTCCAAATAGTATAATGCACATCCCATAGTCCTCTACATAGTATAATGTGCCCCATAGTCCTCCATATAGTATAATTCACTCATCATAGTCTATACAGTATAATGCACAGCCCATAGTCCTCTGTAGAGTACAATGCACTCCGCATAGTCCTCCATATAGTACAATGCACTCTCCACAGTATAATGCACTCATCAGAGTCCTCCATATAGTACAATGCACTCCCTATGGTCTTTGATACAGCCCCCATATAGTACATATAGTATAATGCAGTCCCCATAATCCTTGATAGCATATAATGCAGCCCCCATATGGCATAAGGCAGCCTCCATATAATAAAATGCAGCCCACATATCGATTTTTGGAAGACAGAATGAACAAAAAACAGGAATTGCTTTTATTTGTATTTTTTTTTGTGTGTGGTAAAATTGGTAAGCTTTATTCTTCGGGTCAGTACGATTACAGTGATACCCAATTTATATAGTTTTTTTATGTTTTGGCACTTTTATACAATAAAAACTATTCTATAGAAAAAAATAATTATTTTTGCATCGCTTTATTCTGAGAGCTGTAACTTTTTTATTTTTTTGCTGCTGGAGCTCTGCGGCGGCTTGTTTTTTTTGTGGGACAAGATGACATTTTCAGCGGTACCATTTTTGTTTACATGTCTTTTTTATTGGGCTTTATTGCACTTTTTATTCAACAGTATGACAATAAAGCATTGTTTTTTATTTTATTTTTTTACGGTGTTCACTGAAGGGGTTAACTAGTGGGACAGTTTTATAGATCGGGTCGTTACGGACGTGGCGATACCAAATATGTGTACTTCTAATTTTTTTTATTTACATAAGTAAATGTGCTGACTGGAAAAATATTTGTTCCTTTTTGTTCCTCATTTGGGGATTTTTTAAAAAAAATACTTTTACACTTTTTAATTATTTTTTTACATTTTTACATCTGATACGCTGCAATGTTTCTGCATGGCAGAGTATCACATCAGCACCTGACAGGCAGGGAAGGAGGCAAGTCAGCTCCGGCTCTCAGCAGGCGCTCACAAGTCACCTTCCCTGCAGGACACCGAAGGACCCCGCAGCCATCTTGCGGCAGGGGGTCTCCATGGAAACCATCAAGACAACACGATCGTATTCCCTGCTCGATGCTCTTCTATGCCGCTGTCAGGGGGCTTACATGCCCACGACTGGTGCTAGCACCGATGGTGGGCGTTGCTGCGGGGTTCGGCTCTCACACAGAGCTGAGAATGACCTGAGAACTGCTTCCTACATGACATCATCCACTGCTCTTCTTGTGATTAGCTGGCCTGGCATGATGTCATCATTGGGGCATGACACAAGTGGCATCCCGCTATGGCGGCCAATCAAAAGAGCCGTGGATCCAGTCAAACGCTGAAGATGATTTTGAGGGTTCCCGGAATTCTGACAATTACCGATGGACTGGACCCTGCAAATTGATTTGCACCATCTCTAATCACTATATATCCTTACATACAGACAACGGGGGTTGTAGAAATTACCATCACCAGCTCCTCCTGGGAGTCACACAATATACTTTCAACAGCGATCATTTTCAGCACCAGGTTCATCATTATCCGTTCGGCTTCGTCATAGGAGCATTTTGCTTTGTCGTGAAGAATCTGATGGACGTTCTCAATCTGTTTCCAGAAGTCTTCTAACTGTAATGAAACAATGTACACAATGCTCCAATTAAGCATAGGAAGAGCGGGTCATGTCACGGGCTCCTCCGTCACTGGCCATTCTGTGGAAGGCGGCGGAGAGAAACCATGATGCTTATTAGTGATGAGCGAGTATACTCGTTGCTCGGGTGGTCTACGAGTATTTGTGACTGCTCGGAGATTTAGTTTTTGTCCACGCAGCTGCATGATTTACAGCTACTAGACAGCCTGAATACATGTGGGGATTCCCTAGCAAACAGGCAACCCCCACATGTACTCAGGCTGGCTAGTAGCTGTAAATCATGCAGCTGCATCGACAAAAACAAAATCTCCGAGCAGTCACAAATACTCGTAGACCACCCGAGCGTGCTCGGGAAAACCCGAGCAATGAGTATACTCGCTCATCACTAATGCTTATATATTAGTAAGACCCACAATGTCAAGTTCCCGACACATTTAAAAAAATAAAAATGAAGTGGACAACCCTTTTATGGACTCTTAAAGTGGACTTGTCAGCAGGTAAGAAAAAACCTTGTTTTCACTCTCATTTTATTCTGATGCTCCCCCAGTATTTCTTTTTTCTTTTTTTTTAAATCCTCCATACAGTTCCAGATGCATGGACCTTTTTTGTGAAGTACTAATTTTTATGGTATTTTCCAAGTGTTAATTGTGGGCGTGGCTCACAGGGTAATAATACAGAGCAGGCTAAAGACACGCCCCCAGATAAGCCACACCCCCTTAATAAAGCCCATAAAAATGAGCACTAAATTAACTGGCCTATAGTTCTGGAACCATAGGGCGGATTTAAAAAAAAGAAAAAAGACAAATACTCAGGGGAGCAGCAGAAATACAATAACAGTAAAAACTGGTTACTTATCACCTGGTGACCGTTCCCCTTTAAAGAAACCATACAACATATCGTTCTGTAACGGTAAGACAAGTGTCACCACCCTAACCGAGCTGAAAAAGAGTGGAGCATCCACTAACCCCATCCACAAATGGTCGTTTCCATGTGGGATTGGGCAGTGTCACACGTCTCTAAATTGCCAACACTTTGATTGACGATAACTAAAAAACTATTATACTAATAAGACAAATGAAATGTAGCGCCGTCTTGCCCAAATGAGGAATATCGCACTCCGCATTCTGTACGTACATTTCGGATTAGGTGGTCGGAATATTCTCTCTCCCTCCTCTCAATGTCTTCCATGGTTTGGGATTCCGAGCCCTTTCTGTTCCACGACTTGTTTGACATCAAACGTGACTGGTGTTTCTGTTCAAGCTCTTCCAGCTCCTGGATGATTAAAAGAGAATTAATCTGACTGTAAATGTCCAACAGTTTTCTCTTGTTTGGTTGTTTTGAGCCTATAGGAATGTCTGCACTCTTAAAGGAAATGTAATCTGAGGACAGCGTGGTGTAGGGGTTAAAATACTGATTTCAACGATGTGTCACATGTCAGGCTGTGTGTTGTTATTTATTTACACTGAAGGTTACATCACCTGGTCATAATCATTGCTGTGACTACCTGGTGCAGGCTTGCAAGTCTGAAACCGCCCCCCTTTGATAAGCAGCTCACTGTCTATAGACAACGTACATAAAGAGCCTGGTGAGGGCGCGGGCAGCTTTGTCAGCTCTGCTGCCTTGTGAAACATGGCTAAGTGTGGACCCACTAAGCCACTGGCCGGGCTTATCCTAGAGAGGCAAACCTAAAGGACTACCTGGTATTCACTAGAGCCTCTAAAGGTTGAGGATAGGCTTGGCCACCAGTAGTCACCAGGTTCCACTCTAGGGCAGTCCCCGACTCTGCAGTAGCTGACTGGTGGGTCAGAGACACAGATAGGAGGTACAGGTGGACAAAGACAAAGAAGTGGTAAGACAATCTGAGGTCAGTTCAGGCAGTACAGGTCCAACGGAGCCGAGGTCAGGAGTGGAGAGATCATGCACCAACAGGATCTAGTGACAAGCAACTAGAAATCTATGTTCATGCAAGGAGTAGTGAGAGGAGCTGCCTAATAAATCATAAAGAATCTAAACTCTGCAGGACACAAGTGGTTAACTTTATGCTGCGCCTCCCTATAGCTAGGTGGAGACTCCCCAGCAACAGTAGGATGCATGAAAGCTGGAAATGCTGGAAGAGGCAGCTCTGTGAGACGACCCAAGACTGGGAGGAGCAGAACGGTGACCACATTGAGCAGGGGGCGCTCACTGCCTGCGCGAGTCACTAGCGTGACACATTGCTAAATCTATAACTCTGATTGTGTCAAAACTGCTGTGCCCAGTAAACTAAGTGATACATCTTTGGATTGAGGGTCTCTTTGCCTACATCATGATGCTCTCAGATGAGGTAGCAGAAATCCGCTGACAGGTTCCCTTTAATAAATGAGCACAAATTTAGGATTATTATGATGCTGGCAGCTATGTTTTCTGACTCCCCCATAAACAATGCCTGGCTTGGCCCATTCCTGACTCCCTCATTAACACGCATGCTTAGATTAGTCCTTCTCTGACTCCCTCATTAACATTCATGCTTAGTTTGGGTTATTTCTCATTCTTCCCTTACATTCATGCTACGTTTGGTCCATTCTTGACACATCGATTAACATTTATGCTAAGATTGGTCCATTCTTGACTCCCCCAGTAATATTCATGCTTAGTTAAGTCCATTCCTGAAGCTGACATTAACATCCATACCTAGTTTGGCTTATTCCTTATTCTCCCATTAAATGCATGCTGAGTTTGGCCCATTCCTAACACCCCCATTAACATCCATGCATACTTTGGCCAGTCCTGCCACCCCCATTACTTTGGCCCATTGCTGACATCCCCATTAACAAGTGCAGCGCCCCAGAGTCCTGGTCGTTGAAGTATTGTCGCTCTTCCACCTGGGGGAGTGATGGTACGTCTGATGGTACTAAAGGAGTTCACCTGACCAGGTATCACAGTCACACACTACACTTCACACTCCGGCCACCAGGGGGAGCAAAAGGTTCTATGTATTAGGCCACTCCTCACACTCGGGTAAAACTGGGGGCTGGATAATAAGTTAGTCAGAAAGCTGCCTGGGTGAGACCCAGAGAAGACCTGTCAGGCAGACAAGGAGAGAAGGAGGAACATCTGAGCTGCAGACAGAGGTCCCTGTCAGGGGTGGGATCCTGACAGAGACAAAGCAAGAGATAGAACGTTACGGAGCTGCGCCTGCACCTCATTGCGGCAGCATCCTAAGAAAGGACAAGAAGCGAAGAGTATTGTGGAGAGTGAGAAACTAAGTCACAGCACAAGGAGATAATACCAGGAGGAGTCCTGCCTTAAGATCGGCAACATCCTTCTGAGGCGCGTAGCCGGTGGCCGGAACGCCGAGGGAGTAATAGGCTCTACGCATTACTTCAAACTACGGCAGGACAGTTAATTCCAAGTTGGCTGCCCAACCTTTAATCTAATGAAGACACGGAGGCAAATTGTGGGAGAGGGGCGTCTCTAGGGTCCCTATAAAATAGCTCCAGGCCTACCCCGTCATACGGGTCGTCCTAGCCATACCATCTGGGGGACATCAGAAATATACACAAGAGTTGTGAGGACTATCCCGCTGCTCAGCAGGGAGGTACTACAACACACAGGGGCTAGTAGGAAGGCTACTGATTTCCACTTGTTAAGAGAACTCTGGATGTGCCTTCGGACCGGCCGGACTCTGCCTGCCCTGTGAACGGTACTCTGGACTGTGGACGCTGAAGTCTTCAGTAAAAGGTAAAGAGACTGCAACCTTGTGTCCTCGTTATTCATCGCGACTTACATCGTCCACCATCACCACCTGCTCTTCAAGGGAAGCCCTGGGGACATACTTCACCTGTGGGAAGGTATACCATCTAGCTGCCATTCCATCACCCCAGCGGACCCCTAGCAGCGTCGGTCACCCTGACCGAGTACCACAGGTGGTGTCACGAACACTTGACAAACTACACCTTTAATTGGACGTCCCTTAGCAGGGCCACGGACCGGGTCGGGCCACCGTGACATCCCCAGAACCGAGACAGAGGGACCCAGTACCGAGTACCCCACTGCCCTGCGCCTGGGGGCGATCCACATGCATTCTTAGTTTGGATCATTGGACAAGCTTTGCCCAGCTGGGAAATCAGCTATTATCAGAGATGCCTGGGATCGGGCATGTTAAAATCAAACGTCCTTGAGTTGGTCTACTCTGTAAACATTATATCACTAGAGGATTCTGCCTAAAGCCCACATTTTAAACTACACAAAAGTGGTATGAAACAAAAAAACTAACACATACTCATCTACCGATCCCTCGCTGTTCCGCAGTACCACTGCCCGAGTCCCACCGACAGTAGAGCATTAGTAGGTGAGTATCTGTTCTTCTTTAATTTTACATCACATTGGTCCAGTTTGTGACAAAGAATGGAATGGACATTCCCTTTAAAGGGAATCTGTCACCAGGTTTTTGACACAATCTGATTCCAGCAATGTGTCATTTACTGGGCTGCTTGCTGTAGTTTTGATCAAATCACTGTTTTAGTCAACAGGAGATTATCACTAGAGGACTAATAAACCTCCAATTTCCAGGTAGAACATGCTTCAGGAATTCTCTGGAAATTTGTTAACCTGAAATGTCATTTTTTTATTTGTTTCCTGAGCGCATTTTAAGGTTTTTTTTAAGCGGTGTTTTTTGCAGAAAATGCATTTTTGAAGCACAAAAAAATTACAAAATTCTGAAAAAGGGTTCCTGGGTGTCTATTTTGTTGTCTTGTTGACTTGTATTGTAAAGTACAGCAAGTCTTCATAGTGAAAAATGCCTGAAGAATGGACATTACATCTTTTAACCGCTTGGTGCCTTTGAAAACCTGAACCTATGAACAGAAAGTCGTTTTCTCATAGAAGTTAATAGGACCATTCTTTTGATCATTTTGTTAGCTCGGTTACCGCCATTTGATTGAGTAGACCCATTCAAAAAATGTCAGAAAAAGATGCAGCATGCTTTTCTGGAAAATTAATCCCCTACATTTTCTAATTTTTGGACAACCCTCAGTGGGGTTTACTGTCAGCGCAGTTTTATCTTTATTTTGTGGACTATTTTTCACTAGTCTACGAGATTGGTAGTTTATCCATTTTTAGTCCGTGTGTATAATTTTTACCAGACGTGTTGTATGCAAAAAACCTAAAAAATGAATTGTTCCCAAGCTTCTCCTATAAACCGGTCAGTGAAAACCAACGGCACACACTTATGTCATCCATGTGCTCCGTTTTTTTTTTTTTATGTAGCCACTCACTTGAGTGGGTGAATTTGGTCTGCAATTTGGACTAAAGTAGGACAGGTTCTTTCTGTAATGTTCCGACTATTGTTGCACAATAAACATCAATTTGTGAATATTCTCATAGAATATAATGTGTCCATGTAGCGTCCGCACATGGATGACAATCACTGATGTTGTGTCTATGGAGCCTTAGGTGTGCAATAATACCTACCATTATCCATTGTGATCCTACATAATTTATGCTCTAGGTAAACATGGCCGCCGAGTTTTCCCAGGTGAAGCAGCTTCAGGAAAATGTAGGCGGTAGTTTTTTGAAGTGGCTTCATCAGTCGTTCTGCCATCTTTCCTCTGCCGGCGTCTTTGACTTTGAGTTTTCCCAGCTGAAGCTATAATTCACAGAGACTGCTCCATACACAATATGTAAAAGTCATCTGGAGCTGCCGATTTTGTCTGGGTCAGCGGACCATCTATGTGTATGTGGCCTCCTGTTTCCCAAGAGATTATATCAGCTGAATAAATGATTGGGCGGTTTCAATTTAATCTCCTGAACCTTTTATTCAGCTGACAGATAAGACACCGACCAATAATCCTGACTGGGGTTCTCATAGAGGACAGAGGAGCGTTGGGCCGAGAGCCAAGCACCCCGAGTACGGGGCAGTCAGGAGAGATCGCAGACATCTATCTAACGTGTATAGACGAATTAAGACTAAAACTAAACCGGACATGGGAACAAATATAGCAAAGCAAGTCAGCGATATAACGCTCCGTATGCTTAAAAAACAACTGGTTACATATAAACCAAAAATCATAGAAATCAGAGCAATTCGAGCACTTACGGTCTCCTGTGATGACATGATGTGCGTGAACAGTTCTCTATCAATCTTCTTCTCCAGCAATAGGTCGGTCAGGTTTATGCGGAGAATCTGTACAAACATCTACAGAAAAAGATTATAAAAGAGGAAAAATCAATGTTCTGGTGAATGCCGGGCTCAGAGGTCAAAGCCGAGCAATTTATTTCCAACTAATAGAGACATATGTTGTGACCCGGAGTCTGCAGAAAATATTTTACCCTCAATTTCAGGATCAGATTAAAGAAAAATAATCAAAGATAACCTGAATACTGTATAAAAAAGACAACCTGCGCTGAGAAGACGTCAGGAGGACAGAGAAGTGAATGTCCAGTCTTAAAAATGATGCCGCTGCTTTATCTCCTCCATTAATACAAAGCAGCGATCAGAAACTCCTCATTGGCTCTGCAACTCGCCTATGCTTTACACTGCAGCTCAGATTAACCCTTAAGGATGCATTTTTTGTGTTAATTTTTTCCTCCTCTTATTCAATGAGCCACCATGTTTTTTGTTCTCCTTGTATATAGACGTATGGGCTTTTTTTTGTTTTTTTTTCACGGGAAGAGTATCAATTTTGAATGGCACCATTCACTTTACCAATTAATCTACTGGAAAGCAGGGGAAAAAAATTCTAAAGTTGGATGAAATGGTGAAAAAAAAACCCACACAATTGTTATGATGCTCATTGTTTAGTAAAAATGACCCAGCAGGTTGACGATTATGAAAATTGATTCACTTTTCACATTTTCTTCACTAACAGTCCTAACAATTATTAATATCCCTAAGATTGTACTTAATTGTTCATAACCAAATAATTTTTCAACATGACAACGCCAGGCCGCATATTACTGGTACTACTGTGAGCAGCCTACGTAGCCTAAACCTGCTATCATGGCCTGCAGTGTCTCCAAACCTGTCTCCCATCGAGCACATCTGGGACGCCATTGGTCGGCAATTATAAAGGCAGCTGCCAGCAGCGGATCTTGATGACTTGCCCAAGTGCAATCAGGGACTCAAAACATTCCTCAGACGACCATTAATAACCTCATAGATAGCAGCCAAAAGTGCGGGGATTTCGGTATGTGGCCCTAATACTTGATATTGCATAAATCAAGATGTTTTGAATTTTTGATTTTCAACATTTGCAGGTCATTAACTTGTCTATCAATCCTGTGATTTCCATAATTCCATCACTTTTCCATAACGATTGACAGGCTCTGGAGGACACAGAGCGACCATAGTATTAGTCATCTATCAATTTAGACAGCTTCATTCAATACCATATTTCTCTTGTAAAGGTCCTTACAGAAGAAATGTGCCGCCATATCCCAACCACCACATCTGATCACTGATCTTTGTAGCTGCTAGAATTGCAATAGATGGTCCCAGTGTGAACATACAATAAATCTGTGCGTGCTCTCCTGGGATATAACGCAGGCTACCATAGGAGGCGCTCTATCATATTTGTAGAAAGTCTCCTCTCTTCAGTTATGGGTGGACGTATCTTGCCATACTTGAGGACCTCTACAGTTCCTCACATGACAGATCCTGGAGCTGAGCGAGACTCGTTCGATCACACTCACCGTATATTGCTCTTGTCTAAGTTCTGTATCCAGGATGGGTAAGCTTTGCAAGCACAGACTGTACAGACACAGCTTAACATCACATCTGAAAGAAGAACACAAAAAAGAAGAGGCTGTAAGAACATAGGCTTTCGGTAAAAATTTCCATGGCATAGTGCTTGGACCCTTACTCACTAGGAAAAAGGACCTGGAATACAGTAAACCTGTAATAGATGCTACAGAATTGCTTTAAAATCCTTCTTTCCCCACGTATCAGTCACTCGTGTTGACAATTTGGTGAGTTTTGTAAGAGGTAAAAACTCACCAAATACTCAACGTGTGCACGTGGCCTTAGAACTGCTCTAATCTGTCTACAGTTCTGTCTAGAGTGAGGGATCACATTACACCTATTTCCTATGATAGGAAAACTAGTAAAAAATGCAGGATATCATAGGGATAGTGCTATTTTTTTATCTACACATATGACAGCATTTTCTGAAGTCACCTAAAAGGACAGGTAGACATCTAAGAGTATGTGAACGTTACATATTTTAGACATATGCGAATTCGCCAGGTTTTCAGGAGGAAGATGTGTCAGAACATGACGGCATGTTTTGTACTGAAATGTCCATTTTGTGTATTTTTGGTTCATTTTCGAGCACCTTTTGCAATGTTTTTGGCTGGCGGCATTTTTGGTTTTTTACTTACAGTATATTGTATAAACTATTGGGCGGCTTGGAAGCCTTCTGAAGGATGGTCAGGTCACATCTTCTAACCGCTTTGCGTTTTTGGAAACCTGGGGCAGTTAAAAGAAGCTCAAAAGATTCCTACATTGTAATGCAAATGTTCTTTAGTTTTAGTGTTCATTTCTTTTGATTTTGCTTTAGTTTCTTGCACTCTGCGCAAGCAAGGGTGTCGCTTCATCTTCTTCGAGTTGGGACTTACATTTATATAGCTTCCTATGGCTTCCCATTGCTGGCTGTCCATACTTGGGCTCTGGTCCTGCTCGGCCCTAATCACATTGAGGTCACTTTTGACAAGTTAAGATTTCAATACTAGTGGTTAGGACCAGCCCGATTGGGTCACCTTGTCGTAGTTGGTTGACTTTTTGATCAAAAACAGTGTTTACTAAGTGCCCTATGTTATTTATATATACTATTGCTTTTTACTTACTTATTCACTTACAGTAGGGTAAATGGTCATTTTGTTATAGGTTTTGTCTTGAGCATCTCAGAAACAAGTACAAACATATTTGCTTCAAATCCCTGAGTATTAGCTTTAGTAACACAGGGCTCCACAGATCTGTCCAAAGCAAATACAGCATGCCAGCATGATAACACTCCTTTTAAAAGAAACCTGTCGAGCCACAGGCAGCATGAATCAGATACTGGCTGCACGACTGCCGTCATACATGTTTTAGTCTAAAATGCGACAGTGTTTCAGAGAAAAAATATACTTTGAAAATCCGGGCGGAAACTATGAGGCCAATTTATCACTGATTACACCCAAAAATTGTTGTATAACACATTGAAAAGTTGCACATTTTTGCACAAAGCAAAGTTGCACAACGTTTTCACTACATCTGGCGTTTTCACTCCAATCCTGGCCAGTTCCATCAAATTAGACAGGCCAGGACTGATCGGAGTTACATTTCTGGCGAGGCTCTCGCCACTGATAACCTGTGCCGAATTAATTAAGTGATGCGCGACTACTACAAAATGCCACTTCATTAAAACCAGCGTGTACTTTCCTCCTATTATTACGTTTCTTTATTATATGGTTGATGTTGCATTGCATTGTAAGGACGTGGACTGTTGATGTCACATTCCTTTCCCTGAAGACACCAATCGCGTTCTTGTAATGTCTTATGAAATGTGTACTGCGTCTTTTGTAAAAACTGTGTAACTTGAAATGTAATATTTATACTGTATATATTGTAGATTGTGATGTGTATTAGATATGTAAGTAGTGTTGGTAATATGTGTTGATATGCTAATGATGTATATAGTTGACTATAGGGTAAGTAAGAGTTAATAGTTGGGACTAGCCCATAGTGGGAAAGGCTGGTGTAAGGGAAAGTGACTTCTTCCTGGAAGGCAGAAAGGGTCTGGAGTGCACAGTGAGAGGACTGGGTGATCCTGAATGAGTGGAGGGATAGGGAGATCTTGAGAATAAGTGACAGAGAGACAGAGACCTTCTGCAGACAGGTCCTAGGACACCTAGATACAAGACCCCAGCTTGTAACGCAGAAGGTAACAGGCCTAAACAGTACTGACTAGCTGGGACCATTGAAGGGTTCCTAGTGGGAACTCCACGGTGGGAGCAGTGGGAAAAAGGACTTGGAACCGCAAAGCAAGTAGAGGACACTTTCTGATCAGGACTCTACTTGCTTTGGTCTCCCTCATTGAACTGTGACACATCTGGTCCTGGCAAACCAGCAACATTGGTTACATGCGGCCTGCATGGGGTTAATGCCCTCACAGCACAAGTCCACTCACCCAGCAAGGATCTCAACTTTCATGTAAGGCGCCGGGGCACTGGAGACGACTGCCTCACCCACGGCTATCGCCCCGCGCCACTTTACAGGATGCAGACCATAAATAAATACAGAAACAATCCAAAGACTTAAGTCATTACTCGGGCTCTTATTGTGTAATGTTACCAATGACAGATCACTATGCAAGTAATGACAGCAGGAAATACTCGCAGCAATGGATCTGCTACCTTGGCGTAAACCAGGAAAATAATTGCCTTGTGTTGCACAGTTCTTGTTCTTGTTAATCCTTGCTAAAATATTAAATCTGTGGTTGAAATTAAACCATACAAAGATTGAATAATTGCAAACAGGACGAGGTCTGTGCAGCATCCAGCACTTAAAGGGGTAATCCGGGCTTAAGATATTGGTGATCTATCCTGGTGACACCCAGCACCCCCAATGGCCAATGCTAATAGCAACTGGTCAAAGACAAAACATTGAGTGGTGCTACACTGCACCTGTGTCACGATTTCTCCCCTCAGGGTGGGTGCAGTGAGTGACAGCTCAGTCATCCAATCGGGTGCAGGGGTGTGCTGAGCTATTGGTATTTTGAATGACAGCTCGGACGTCCAACTCGAGACTGGGAAGTGCTGAGCTTCTTACAGGTGCTCCCTGTTTCTAAATACTTACCTTGCTACTTAGCTGAGCTCTCGGACCCAGATAAAGGCATCTCCACCATCAGGGGTAATCTGGGGAACCGGGATAGTCTAGGGTCCTCTTAGCATGGATACAGGGAAGAAGCCCATTGCCCTGGGAAGTCCTGCTTCAGTATCGTGACATTATCACCAACCCATGCCTTTTTGGGTCAACTATAGATCCTGTGGCTGCTCAGGCTGGGCAGGTACAACCACTTAGCCTAGAGATGGCAGACTTGTGTGTATTATGCAAACCACTTTGCATCAAAAGAAGGATCCTTTACTGCTGAGCCAACAGAGTCATCATCAATCCTTCCCACATACCACCACCCCCAGATCTGTGTGAGCTGTCCCTATGTAATGTGTGGACATTTGGTTTATGTAAGAGGTGCGGTATTAACCAACTGTAAAGAAAATGGCACCATGATCATTCTCAGATAACAGAAACTCAAATTCCAAACTTAAGCTTGATGTTACAGTACGGTACTTAAAAAATTCTGGATGTGGCAGCTACTGCACAAATTCGTTGCCACACTCCGTTTTCTTGCCTGTCCCTTGGGATCTACCACCCACTGCTGCTCATAGCACTTTTAGATCACTGCAAAGTTCACCTATCGATAAAGAACCTGAACTTAGAGACTCCCAAAAAGCCCAGGGTACAGCACACTGTTATCGCAAGACATACAGTGTGTGCCTAGAGAAATGGCGTATCATTAATAGCGGCACACCAAGAAGCTGCTGGAGGACCCATGAGTAAGGGAGGTGGTCCGGATGCAGATAGCTGAATGCAAAGGTGGAACAGGTAGGTATCGGATCCCTCCTCCAACATCCAGCCTGTGTGTCCGAGTCCAAGCACAGCAGGTGTGATGATGTCACTAGATCGTGCCTGCTGCACAGGGTCTCAGTCAACACACCGCACACAGTGGAGCATGGAGGAATGGAGGAAGCAGAGTAATTATTATTCTTCATTTTATCAGTAAGCACTTGTAGGGGGGGATTGGGCCTCATAATGCGGAGAGGATTTGGGGGCATCATACTGTGTTGGGGATATAGTGACATCAAACTGTGTGGGGGTGCTAAGTGGCCATCATACTGTGTGGTAGGAATGTGCGGGACATCAAACTGTCTGTGGGCGGGGGGGGACTTTGAGGGCATCGTACTGTGCGAGGACTGTGGCGTGTTATCATAATGAGTGTTGGGGCCATCATACAGTGGGGGATCATACTTTGTGAGGTGCTGTGGGGGCACTATATTGTGGGAGAGACTAACTGTGGGGGCAGTGTGGGGGTATCAAAGTGTGAGTTGGGGAACAGTGGGGGGCATTAAGGAAGGCTGTCAGTGTAGTAACATCATACTATGTAGGGAAACTTTGAAAACATCATATAGTTACTGTGGGGGCATCATGATGTGGGAGGGAGTCACTGTGGGGGCTCATTATGTGTGAGAGAACTATAAGGGCATCAAAATGTGAGTCGGGATCTGTGAATGCATCACAACGTGGGAAGGCGGTCACTGTGTGGGCAGCATACTGTGCAGGGTAACTGTAATGGCATCTTACCGTGTGGAGGGTACTTTGAGGGCATCATACAGAACTTTTTAACACCGTTGGGGTATCATACTGTGTAGGGGTCACTATGGCAGCATCATGCTATGTTGGAAAACTACAGTATGGGGGCATCATACTTTTGCTGAGGTCACTGTGGGGGTCATGTTACTGAGCGTGTGGAAGTGTACTACGGAGGAATTTACTGTGGGGTATCATACTGTGTGATGAATGCATTTTTGGGGGTATTATAATCTATCAGTGCAATTAATGGGGTATTTTAGGTGAGATCACTAAGGGGCTTCAATATGGACAAAAACTACCATGTGTGTGCTGCAATACATATCCCTCTCCCTTTCTTTAGAAAAGTTAGGAAGTGTGACCTATAACTGCGCTTATGCCTCTGCCTTATCTGCCTATTCCACTGAATATTTCATATCTTTATTTTTGGGTGCCCAATCAGGACGTTTGCTATAGAGCCTCCTAATTTCTATTTTTGCCCCTGTCCCAAAGACCAACACCCAATTCTAAAAGTGAAACTTTTACTTGCCACTGTATTCTCCAGTTCAGTTTTCATTACTTCCATATACAGACAGGTTCCCTTTAAAGGCAAAATTGTTTCATCAAGCTAAAATATAGACCGATCTTTACCCGTTACATTGCAGGACTTCTGGGAAGCTGTTAACTCGAGGAAACATTCTCTCGTAGAATCGATCCAGGCTGGTATTCGAGTGTATCGTAGTAGATGAACTCCCATCTTCCTTCTCTCCCTGACTCATGGATTCCATACTGCTCTCCACAGAATCTTCAAAGATCTGGTTGGGTAACCGAGTCCTCTTATAGTTCTCATGCAGCGAAGGATTCGACGCTCCATCGGCAAGAGGCTGGAAGCACAAACACAACTGAATAAAGGGTTAATACTGTACCTCTTCCATCAACCATTTCTTCCATGGGACTTACAATCATAAAGCATAGTAATATTAATATAGAATATAATAATATATATATATACGGTATATATACGGTATATATATATATATATATATATATATATATATATATATTATATATATATATATATTTACAGCTGTGCTCAAAAGTTTACATACCCCGGCAGGATTTTTACTTTCTTGGCTTTTTTCAGAGAATATGTACGATAACACCAAAACTTTTTCTCCACTCATGGTTAGTGGTTGGGTGAAGCCATTTATTGTCAAACTACTGTGTATTCTCTTTACATCGTAATGACAACTCAAAACATCCAAATGACCCTGATCATAAGTTCACATACCCTGGTGATTTTGGCCTGATAACCTGCACAGAAGTTGACACAAATGGGTTTGAATGGCTACTAAAGGTAACATCCATGAGTGGAGAAAAAGTTTTGGTGTTATCATTCATATTCTCTGAAAAAAGGACAAGAAAGCAAAAATTCTGCCGGGGTATGTAAACTTTTGAGCACAACTGTATCATTCCGTTTACTGGGTGCAGCAGTTATGACACAATCAGAGCTTTTAGATTTAGAATGAAGCAGAGCTGAGAAAGCTAACCCCGCCCACACCAGATCAAACCCCACCTACACCACCTCTAACCCCACCCACACCACATCTAACTCTGCCCACACCAAGCTTTCCATGTACAAAGTTCATAGACATTGAGGTGTTTAGTTGCTGGACTAGTCCAGCAATGTTAATCTCTTAGTAATAAATCCTTCACTGTTAGTAAACTACAGCACACACTTTGACAAGTGACACATCACTGGTGTTTTCAGATTACACAGCAAAAACCTGTTGACAGATTCCCTTTAAATGCATGTCTTTAGGGCTAAAAATAAATTTTTGCAGTTGGGATTCATTAAAAATTTTGCACCATTTGGTTTTTATTTCCCTGCGCTTTCAACTTTGAAGCGGTTAAAAAAAAAACAGATAAAAGAGTTACACGCTCCTTTTACAGCTCTTGAAGATTACCATAATAATTGGACGAGTGCTATTCGTTGTTTTGACGGATAGCACTTGTCTCCATGTGCACAAGTTGTTTTTTTTCCCTCGGACAGTGTCTGTCCAAAGAAAAAAAATTGCAGCATGATCCAATGATCATTGAGTGCATAGGAATCATCAGACTGCACTCAGAAGACATCTGAGTGCAAACCGATTTCTTCACACAGACACAATGGAGAAGAATTTTTTTTTCCATCTTCTCCTTTGAGAGAATTGGATCACACTATGTTCACATTCTGATCAAAGATTGATCGGAGTGCGATTTGTATAATCAGCCCGATTCTGTTGGATGAGAGACACCACAGCCATCTACACCTGCCTTTAGAGCCTCTCATCGAGCTCGCTGACGGATTCTCAGCTAACTCATTCTGTACCCAGCAAATGGCAGAGCAACACAGAGGGTACAGAAGGTAAAAGGTGCTGATTTTTGTAACAAAACCCAATTGCAAGACTATTTAGCCCTAATTACATCCATTTAAGAAAAATAATGGTAATAGAACACTACATCAAAAAAAAAAAATGAATGAACTAAGTTTTGTCCACTACAGTACTTAGTATACCGCCATGCTCTGCACCCCTCAGGCTTTGTATTAAACATAACACCGTATATAACTATGCATGGAGTGTCCCTTTAAGGATGTGGAGCTGATTAAGATTTGTCTAGAGTACATGGTGAATTGTGGTTATATCAAAATTATTTTTCTCAAATAAAACCCTATAGTCAATTTAAATGCAAAATATAAAATCCCTGCCATCTTTTCTTGCGACTCCGATTAGGATAGATATGAATAGCTTTGCATATTAAAACAACCCAGCGCCACAGTGTATTGTTCCCTGCAATAATGCACACTTTATATGTATCTTTACTAGTTGGGGGATTATAAATCATAACAAAAATAAAAAATAAATAAATGTCTTAGAAAATATACAATCCCATAGACAGAGGTTGTTTTGCGCCTCCCGAGCATGGGCTCCGAATCCTTACCCTAAATTTTTGATTTATTGGATAAACAACTTTGGCCTTTAATGCGAAAGCGGCGACTCCGTTATTCGACAGCCGGTCACCTTCCTGTTAAAAAAAAAAAAAGAAGAAGAACGGAACGTCTATTACTTCGAGTCCTCGGTAACGGGAGGTTCGACTGGGGGAGGATGGGAGGAGAGTTTGGGTAACAATATTCAGACCATCAACCGCATCAATTTATTTCCCAACACAGCAAATCAATCTCAGAGTAGAAAAGAATATGAATAACCGTTATTTATAGAGATTGCATAAAATATGTGAATGCACCGGCGGGAATGGAAGATAAATAAACCATGAAGCATTATCCAATTATTCACACAAATAAAAGCTAACAGAGCAGAACGGCATTAAGGTGGCGAAAGCTGTTCCTCAATTAATTGTTATGCGTCTGATTATCCCCCGTGCTAACCATTAGCGCGAGATTTATGTGGCCGCTTCTCGACAAGGTACACTAAATACCGCTAATGCATGCACATGGCACGCTGGACGCCATTAGAACCTTATAGATGTGGGCGGTCTGTAGGTTTCCTCTGGAAGATATAATTAGTTGATCATTTTCATTATTCCAATCTCATATATCTTATATACGGACTCCCAGAGATGTCCAGGGGCAAAGCAGAAGTTTTCATCCTCCGAGGGCTTAGTCGCAGGAGTTGGAAATATATATTTTGTTTTAAACACGTCTTTGGGGTTATAAAAAATTTTTGCAATTAAAAATGTGCCACCATTTGGCATTTGATACTCTGCACATTGTATTTTGAGGGGTCTGTGGTCATAAATCAGCTGAATGGAGCTCAGAAAAAGAGAGATTAAAGACAAACTCCTTTTCAGATCGTCATATTGAGCTCTCTGACGGATTCTCAGTTAACTCATTCTGCAGCCGGCGATAGACAGTGCACCAGAAGACAAATGGTGCAAAATTTTTAATTGCAAAAAAAAACCTTATATTTTTGCTCCTGGGTTTCATACCCAGCCCAAAAGCTCTGCTTTATGAGACAGAAGCCGCACCATTCAGTCAAAGGTTCAGGTGATGATGGATGCTAATTTTTCTTGGTTTATGTGATTAACCATGCAAATGCCCAAGGTGCCTCAAAGTCATTGTGATTCTCATTCTGTTGTGTTAAGAAAGTCGGATATCAAAATCAAATGAAACATCATTTGAATTTGGCTTGGAGGAAGTCAGTGTGACAGTCCCAATACATTTCAGACACATATTTGCACTGAGAATCACGTAACCAAGATCAGAGTCATATCTCAAAGTCAGAGTCAGATCTCAAAGTCAGAGGTCAGAGTCAGATGTCAGATCTCAAAGTCAGAGTTCAGAGTCAGATCTCAAAGTCAGAGGTCAGAGTCAGGTCTCAAAGTCAGAGGTCAGAGTCAGATGTCATATCTCAAAGTCAGAGGTCAGAGTCAGAGTCATATCTCAAAGTCAGAGGTCAGAGTCAAATCTCAAAGTCAGAGGTCAGATCTCAAAGTCAGAGGTCAGATGTCAGATCTCAAAGTCAAAGGTCAGAGTCAGATGTCAGATCTCAAAGTCAGAGGTCAGATGTCAGATCTCAAAGTCAGAGGTCAGAGTCAGATGTCAGATCTCAAAGTCAGAGGTCAGAGTTAGATGTCAGTGTCAGATCTCAAAGTCAGAGGTCAGAGTCAGATGTCAGATCTCAAAGTCAGAGGTCAGAGTTAGATGTCAGTGTCAGATCTCAAAGTCAGAGTTCAGAGTCAGATGTCAGATCTCAAAGTCAGAGTTCAGAGTCAGATCTCAAAGTCAGAGGTCAGAGTCAGGTCTCAAAGTCAGAGGTCAGAGTCAGATGTCATATCTCAAAGTCAGAGGTCAGAGTCAGAGTCATATCTCAAAGTCAGAGGTCAGAGTCAAATCTCAAAGTCAGAGGTCAGATCTCAAAGTCAGAGGTCAGATGTCAGATCTCAAAGTCAAAGGTCAGAGTCAGATGTCAGATCTCAAAGTCAGAGGTCAGATGTCAGATCTCAAAGTCAGAGGTCAGAGTCAGATGTCAGATCTCAAAGTCAGAGGTCAAAGGCAGATGTTAGAGTTAAATATCGAGCACAGATCTCAAAGTCAGAGTCAGATGTCAGAATCAGATGTTAAAGTCAGATGTCAAAGTTACAAATCAACGTCAGATGTAAAAGTCAAATTTCATATTCAAATGTCAAAGTCACATGTCAAAAAAGACATTATTCTGATGTTTGACTTTGATATCTGATCATGTTCTAAAGTGGACACTGTAAAAGCCACTCTTCCACACCACAGTAATGACTTACCTCCTGCAGGGGCTGCAGTCTGAAGTCTTTCACTTTCATCTTCTTCTTGGCTTTAGAGGCCACATCATGGGTGTCCTGGATAACATCAGGCTTGCTGTTCTCCTGAATAACAACTTTTTCCTTTTCCTGCAGCAAAAAAAAAATAAGTCCAGTGTGAAAATGTTCATTCCTGTAGAGATGAAACTACGGCCACGATGACCCACCGACCATAGAAAACTTTATCTAAGTGACATATGGTAACTGCTCAAATGCGGACCGCTTAATCTGTGATCTGTATATTATCATCACAAATAGCACAGATAGCAGGCAGATGTACGGAGTGGGCAATCTCGGGGAGCTGATGGGCAACAAGGCAGTCAAGGTGCTGCTATCTCAATCCTTCTATCAAGCCCATCTAGTGTAAAAAACATGCAATCAATGTCCCCTGATTCAAGTCCACTAAGAGAACAAAGAAATACGGTAAATGAAAAAAGTTAAATAATTAAAAATCTGATTAAAATATAAAAATATTATTCTATGTGCCAAAATTAACAAAAGTTAAACTTCAGAATTGCTTTTTATTGGTCTCTTGCTTTTCCCCAAAAAATGCAATATAAAATACTCTAAAATGGTACAAATAAAAATTATAGCTTGACATGAGAAAAAAAACAAACCCTCACATTACTCCATTAATAGAAAAACAAAAAAAACATGGGTCACTCACACACAGAGAAATCTAAACCATTATGGGGGGTGTGTTCTTTTTCTGCTGTATTGCTGTCTGCCTATGATTGGCCAGCATCATACAGGGAAAAGAGGTACACGCCCCCCGTGAAAATGAACTGACAACACCCAACTGGACTTAATAAAAGATAACTCATTAGGTGCCAAATACTTTGACTGCTAATATCTCCGCAACAGAAATGCAAAAAAACACGTTTTATTCTGCTCTTCACAATCAACATGAAAAATATGGTGAAAAGTCATCTGCAAAATATCAACAGTAAGGGCTCTTCCCCTCTTGTGATATAATCGGACAAGTGCAATCTGATAAAAAAAAAAAAATCGGATTGCGCTCGGCAGAATGTTAACCTATAGGGCAACTCATATCTTTGATTATTTTCTTTTGCCGAATTAGCATGTGAAAAACAATCATAGAATGCTGCAATTACATCATGAATTGGATCACACTCATCCATCTAAGTCGATGGGTGTGTGTGAAACATCGCACTGCACTCGGATATCACCTGAGTGCAGTGCGATTCCTGTTGACGTCGGCAGTAGAGGAGATGGAGAAATTACTTTCTCCATCTCCTCCGCACCTGTGCTATGATTCTCTCATGCCAGAGGTTTGGAGCACAAAGCACTGACACTTGGCTTCTGCTTGCAGCAGAGCAGGAGCCGAGTGTCATTAGAATATTACATCCGAGGCTCTCGCATCAGATGGGCTACGCTAGTGTGTCTCCGGCCTTATTCTGATTTTACACAGCTGAAGCTTTTGTTCCTCCGCACTCTAAAATGGTTGTCCAGGTTTTTGATGAAAGGCTTCAGAAGGTAAGTGACTGCAGACTATTGAATCCTCATAGTGCGCGGTTAGCACGCTGTCAGGATTCTCCGGTACAGAGAGCAACATTGGGCGATCATATGACAACTGAATTGAGGGAGGCCACGCATATCTATTTGTACTGTAGCCTTGCTGCTGGCAAGAGGGTTACAGCAGACTTTTATCTCAAACCTGGACAACTCTTTAGGCCGTGTTCGCATGTCCAGTAGTGATCAGTTAGAACGGATCCAGCAGCAATCCGTTGTAAAAAAAAAGTTTTGTGCAGACAAAACTTTTTAGTCCTTATCTAAATAACTGATCTCTGCTGGATCAGTTTTTTTTAACTTTGAAGTCTATGCAAACCTGATCCACTAATCAGCTATACGTTTTTATTTCATTCGTAATCGATCTGACTTTTACTTACTGGATTCAGTAAGCAAAAAAGGATCCACTGCTGGATTCAGTAAGCAAAAAAGGATCCACTACTGGATTTAGTAAGAAAAAATGCATCTGTTACAAATTTAGGAAAAATGGATGACTAATTTATGGATCCGTTTTCCATTGACTTCAAAGTTTTAAAAAAATCTATTTCTGTTTGTTTTTTGAAAACACCCATGGAGTCAAAATCGTCAATACACCTCAACGTTACAAAATTCTGTGAAAAAAATAGTCTCACTTTTGGCATTGCTGTGTGAGAAATTTCCCATGCAGCAATCGCCATAAAGTGAGACTCGGAACTATAGTAACCTCTCAGTGATGCACTGCAGGAGCCATTGTCTCCTGTCAGTGTGTCACTGAGGGTCCTATAGGGTCCTGTAAGATGCGACATTTCTGGGGCAGCTGCAGACTGGTATTTGTAGCCGGGGGGGGGGGGAAATATCCGTGGCCCCTCTCTAGGCTATGAATATCAGCCCGCAGCTGTCTGCATAGCCTTTCTGGCTATAAAATATAGGGGGACCCCACGTCATTTTTTGGGGAGGTCCCCCTATTTTAATAGCCAGTAAAAGCTAATGAGAAAATTGCTGATAAATTATTAACCCTTTTAAGTTCTTTAAAAAATTATGTTTTCAAAATGATGGTAATGTAAAGTAGACATGTGATAAATGTTATTTATTATCCATTTTGTGTGATGCAACACTCTGTTTAAGAACAAATACATTGAAAGTTTGAAAATTGCAAAATTTTCAAATTTTTCAATTTTTTTTTACAAATAATCATAAAAAATAATCGGCCTAAATTTACTACTACCATAAAGTACAATGTGTCACGAAAAACAATCTCAGAATCACTTGGATACGTTGAAGAGTTCCAGAGTTATTACCACATAAAGTGACACTGGTCAGAATTGTAAAAAAAAACCATCATGCCATTTTTTATGCTATTTTCTTAACTCTAATACACAGGTACATAGAAATGCACTGCTACTGTATATAGTGATGAATTTCTATATTCCAGTACAATGAAATACAATTTACTTTCAACTACAGAAAATTCTCCTTCACTTTTCAGTGCAGTCTGTGACCCATTGATTTTGCTGGTGACTGCAATGATACAGGTTGGGAGTTCAAATCCCAATGAGATCAATCTTCAAGAAAAGAGAAGGAGGAGTTATTTAAATACATTTTCATATGTACAGAACAGAGAGACGCGAACCACATCCCCCAGAAAAATGGGAGGAGGAAAAAGGTAGCAGTGAAGACTGCAGGAAACACATTGCAGACCGAGTTGGTGAAGGTTGGGACATAGCTCTGATCTCGTAGGACAGCTCCCCAAAATCAGGCCTGGATCTGAAACTGGTGGGAGCTATGGATTTACTATTCTAAGTGCAAAGGCAAAAAATAACCCAGCGTTAGGGAGCCAAGAGGTCGTGCTCTCTCACTGTTGTAGTGTGTTAGTTCTTATGGTCAGTGAGGTCCTCTTTCTCTCGTGTAGAGAGTAAGCTCTAATGGTCAGGGGGTCTTCTCTCTCTCCTGTAGAGTGTAAGCTCTTATGGTCAGCGGGGTCCTCTCTATCTCCTGTAGAGTGTAAGCTCTTATGATCAGTGGGGTCCTCTCTCTCCTGTAGAGTGTAAGCTCTTATGGTCAGCGGGGTCCTCTCTCTCCTGTACAGTGTAAGCTCTTATGGTCAGCGGGGTCCTCTCTATCTCCTGTAGAGTGTAAGCTCTTATGGTCAGTGAGGTCTTCTCTATCTCCTGTAGAGTGTAAGCTCTTATGGTCAGCGGGGTCCTCTCTCCTGTAGAGTGTAAGCTCTTATGGTCAGCGGGGTCCTCTCTCCTGTAGAGTGTAAGCTCTTATGGTCAGCGGGGTCCTCTCTCCTGTAGAGTGTAAGCTCTTATGGTCAGCGGGGTCCTCTCTCTCCTGTAGAGTGTAAGCTCTTACGGTCAGTGGGGTCCTCTCTCTCCTGTACAGTGTAAGCTCTTACGGTCAGTGGGGTCCTCTCTCTCCTGTAGAGTGTAAGCTCTTATGGTCAGTGAGGTCCTCTCTTTCTCTCCTGCAGAGTGTAAGCTCTTATGATCAGTGGGGTCCTCTCTCTCCTGTAGAGTGTAAGCTCTTACGGTCAGTGGGATCCTCTCTCTCCTGTAGAGTGTAAGCCTTATGATCAGTGGGGTCCTCTCTCTCGGGTAGAGTGTAAGCTCTTATGGTCAGTGAGGTCCTCTATCTCCTCTGTAGAGTGTACGTTCTTATGGTCAGTGGGGTCCTCTCTTTGTCTCCTGTAGAGTGTAAGCTCTTATGGTCAGTGGGGTCCTCTCTCTCCTGTAGAGTGTACGTTCTTATGGTCAGTGGGGTCCTCTCTTTGTCTCCTGTAGAGTGTAAGCTCTTATGGTTAGTGAGGTCCTCTCTCTCCTGTAGAGTGTAAGCTCTTATGGTCAGTGGGTTTCTCTCTCTCCTGTAGAGTGTAAGCTCTTATGATCAGTGGGGTCCTCTCTCTCCTGTAGAGTGTAAGCTCTTATGGTCTGCGGGGTCCTCTCTCTCCTGTAGAGTGTAAGCTCTTCTGGTCAGCGGGGTCCTCTCTCTCCTGTAGAGTGTAAGCTCTTATGGTCAGCGGGGTCCTCTCTCTCCTGTAGAGTGTAAGCTCTTATGGTCTGCGGGGTCCTCTCTCTCCTGTAGAGTGTAAGCTCTTATGGTCAGTGGGGTTCTCTCTCTCCTGTAGAGTGTAAGCTCTTATGGTCAGTGGGGTTCTCTCTCTCCTGTAGAGTGTAAGCTCTTCTGGTCAGCGGGGTCCTCTCTCTCCTGTAGAGTGTAAGCTCTTATGGTCAGCGGGGTCCTCTCTCTCCTGTAGAGTGTAAGCTCTTATGGTCAGCGGGGTCCTCTCTCTCCTGTAGAGTGTAAGCTCTTATGGTCTGCGGGGTCCTCTCTCTCCTGTAGAGTGTAAGCTCTTATGGTCAGTGGGGTTCTCTCTCTCCTGTAGAGTGTAAGCTCTTATGGTCAGCGGGGTCCTCACTCTCCTGTAGAGTGTAAGCTCTTATGATCAGTGGGGTCCTCTCTCTCCTGTAGAGTGTAAGCTCTTATGGTCAGTGAGGTCTTCTCTCTCCTGTAGAGTATAAACTCTTATGGTCAGCGGGGTCCTCTCTCGCTATCTCTTGTACAAAGTAAGACCTTATAGTCATCAGGTTCCTTTCTCTCTCTCCTCTTCTCCATGTGTATTTTATGAGAAATTACAAGCTTTCCAGTTTTCAGATTCAAGCGAAGCCAGAAAAATCTAATGTCAAAAGATCCGCTCATCTCTGGAAGCTGGAGACAAGAAGGAAACTTAGACTTTATTACTGGCAAAAAATAATACGACTGCCTGTTTCCAGTCCTATAAAAACGTCACTTGTGACCAGTACCCCGCCGTTTCTTTGAAGTCTGTGAGTTGCAGGTTGGTGAAGGACAAAGTTAAGCTGACACTTAGTTAAATGTGACATTTCATTTTATCGTCACCTCTCTGCTGCCTTGTGCAGCCCTGTCCCTCTTTAATCTTCTCACTTCCTCACTGCCAGCGGCCACTTGATCTCTGTCACTGGGCTCCCACATGTTGTTACTCTCACTAATCTCTGCACAGTTACATGAAAGGGGAACCATTCAGCCTTCTATATGCTCAAATAGAAGCTCTGCTCTGATATGTTCTATGCTGGATAAAAGGTTTATCAGCAGCAGCAATAAAGGCGATTGGTTCAGCACTGAGGATGTTATTGACTGCACTAAGGATGGGGAGAATTGTGCAGAATCAAAAATTTTTTTAAAATTATTTCTGAAAATCACACCACATCTTTTGGGAAGTTGGACAAAAAGACCAACCAAGCAGTTTCTTAAATTTTTTCAGCTCCGAAGGAAGTCCTTGCTCTCTTAGAGTACATTATTCTAATAGATAGGTTTCTTTTTGGGTAACCATACATCGAAAATAATAACCAGCAAGGACTGCAGATATATAGCATGGACAGTTTGGCAGTTATAGGGATTTCACTTTTAAACTGTTATTGTGCCATAGGGTTGCTCCCTAGATGAAGCTGTTCTTGCGAAACACGCATTGGGTACAGTGGGATATCACCTTCTGACATTGATGATGCACTACTGGAGCCAGGTAAATATATAATGGACATAACTGTGATATGATCCCTTCTGGATCATTTATAAAGATGGGGGTTTTACTGCTATTTTTTTATATTTACTCACTGTAATGAATGCTTCATGCTGATTTACTAAATTATATTATACTAGATGGTGGCCCGATTCTAACGCATCGGGTATTCTAGAATATGTACAGTAGTATATAGTACAGCCCACGCAGTATATAACACAGCCCACACAGTATATAACACAGCCCATGTAGTATATAACACAGCCCAAGTAGTATATAAACACAGCCCACGCAGTATATAACACAGCCCACGTAGTATATAACACAGCCACGTAGTATATTGCCCAGCCACGTAGTATATTGCCCAGCCACGTAGTATATAGCACAGCCCACGTAGTATATAGCACAGAGACGTAGTATATAACACAGCCCACGCAGTATATAACACAGCCCATGCAGTATATAACACAGGCCACGCAGTATATAACACAGCCCACGCAGTATATAACAGCCCACGCAGTATTTAACACAGCCCACACAGTATATAACACAATAACTCATATAGAGACAGCTCATGGTTATATATAATTAATCAGGTATTAATACCATTAGTACCAAGGACTATATGACCTATCATCATATATTAAATATCAACACTGAAAAAGATGACACAAGGTCAGAGTTATAACTTAGAAAAAACTTTATTGAAGATAACAAGCAAGTGTACGGAGGGAAAAAGTGGCTACACAGAGAGGGCGTTATAAAGATGACAGGGAGGCACGTACCTAGGATGGCAGTACTTCATAGTTGCACCACAATGTTACCCATAAAAAATAATCAAAAATATAAAAAGTAACTTTAAAAAAGAAACAAACATAAAGAAAAAGAATGGGTGGAGTAATGCTATGCGGTATTTAAATACTGTATTCCATATGCACACTACGATAGGACACAATAGTAGCCATAGTGGTATATGAAGTCATAATAGTCGTCCTAGCTAGCAAAGGATGGCAGTACTTCATAGTTACACTGCAATGTTACCCATAAAAAATAATCAAAAATATATAAAGTAACCTAAAAAAGAAACAAACATAAAGAAAAAAATGGGTGGAATAATACTATGCGGTATTTAAATGCGGTATTCCATATGCAGACTATAATAGGACACAATAATAGCTATAATGGTATATGAGATCACAATAATAGTCCTGGCTAACAGCATAATAATAGTATAATAAGTACACCACCGTAACAGAGTACCTACCGCAGAAAAAGGCTGACAATCCCAGGGAGACTGGGTTCCTGCAGAACTGGGCCGACTTCTCAGTTGGCTACAGGCTCTACGCTAGGGACGGGCTGCACCTCAATGGGGAAGGTGCAGCTGTGCTGGGGGAGAAAATGGTTAGAAGGTTGGAGGAGTGTTTAAACTAGGGATTGGGGGGGAGGGTATTCATTTTATAGGAGGGGAAGATAGTGCAGATAGAGAGCTGGGCACAAATAAGGAAGTTGGGGGTGGCGGTGGCATGGGGGGTGGGGTTAGAACAGTTAATAATTTAAGAAAGAATAGAGGTACAGAGAGGAACATCAAGTGCATGTATACTAATGCCAGAAGCCTCGCCAACAAAATGGATGAATTAGAACTAATGTTGTTGGAACATAATTATGACATGGTGGGGATATCTTAAACATGGCTGGATGAGAGCCATGACTGGGCTGTTAACTTGCAGGGCTATAGCCTGTTCAGAAATGACCGTACAGATAAGCGAGGGGGTGGGGTGTGTCTATATGTAAAATCTTCCTTAAAACCCATCCTGCGTGATAATATAGGTGAATTTAATGAAAATGTAGAGTCCCTGTGGGTGGAGATAAGGGGAGGGGGAAAAAATAATAAATTACTGATAGGGGTTTGTTATAAATCTCCAAAACTAATGGAAGCAATGGAGAATATCCTCGTAAAGCAAATAGATGAAGCTGCGACTCAAGGAGAAGTCATTATTATGGGGGACTTCAACTACCCTGAAATAGATTGGGGAACAGAAACCTGCAGTTCCAGTAAAGGTAATCGGTTTTTGACAACTATGAGAGACAATTACCTTTCACAACTGGTTCAGGACCCAACAAGGAGGGGGGCACTGCTAGACCTAATATTAACCAACAGGCCAGACCGCATATCAAATATAAGGGTTGGGGGTCACTTGGGGAATAGTGATCACAAAATAATAAGTTTTCATGTAACCTTTAATAAGATGGGTAGTAGGGGGGTGACAAGGACACTAAACTTCAGGAGGGCAAATTTCCAACGGATGAGAGAGGATCTTGGTGCAATTAACTGGGACGATATCCTGAGACACAAAAATACACAAAGAAAATGGGAGACATTTATTAGCATCCTGGATAGGACCTGTGCACAGTATATACCGTATGGGAATAAACATACTAGAAATAGGAGGAAACCAATATGGCTAAATAGAGCTGTAAGGGGCGCAATAAGGGACAAAAAGAAAGCATTTAGAGAATTAAAGGAAGTAGGTAGTGAGGAGGCATTAAATAAATACAGAAAATTAAATAAATTCTGTAAAAAGCAAATCAAGGCAGCAAAGATTGAGACAGAGAGACTCATTGCCAGAGAGAGTAAAAATAATCCCAAAATATTCTTTAACTATATAAATAGTAAGAAACTAAAAAATGACAGTGTTGGCCCCCTTAAAAATAGTCTGGGTGAAATGGTGGATGAGGATGAGGAAAAAGCCAATATGCTAAATGACTTTTTTTCATCAGTATTTACAAAAGAAAATCCCATGGCAGACAAAATGACTAGTGATAAAAATTCCCCATTAAATGTCACCTGCTTAACCCAGCAGGAAGTACGGCGGCGTCTAAAAATAACTAAAATTGACAAATCTCCGGGCCCGGATGGGATACATCCCCGAGTACTGCAGGAACTAAGTACAGTCATTAATAGACCATTATTTTTAATCTTTAAAGACTCCATAATAACAGGGTCTGTACCACAGGACTGGCGTATAGCAAATGTGGTGCCAATATTCAAAAAAGGGGCAAAAACTGAACTCGGTAATTATAGGCCAGTAAGCTTAACCTCTACTGTGGGTAAAATCCTGGAGGGCATTCTAAGGGATGCTATACTGGAGTATCTGAGGAGGAATAACCTCATGACCCAGTATCAGCACGGGTTTACTAGGGACCGTTCATGTCAGACTAATTTGATCAGCTTCTATGAAGAGGTAAGTTCCGGACTGGACCAAGGGAACCCAGTGGACATAGTATATATGGACTTTTCCAAAGCTTTTGATACGGTGCCACACAAAAGGTTGTTACATAAAATGAGAGTAATGGGGATAGGGGAAAATATGTGTAAGTGGGTTGAGAGCTGGCTCAGGGATAGGAAACAAAGGGTGGTTATTAATGGAGCACACTCGGACTGGGTCACGGTTAGCAGTGGGGTACCACAGGGGTCAGTATTGGGCCCTCTTCTTTTTAACATATTTATTAATGACCTTGTAGGGGGCATTCAGAGTAGAATTTCAATATTTGCAGATGACACTAAACTCTGCAGGGTAATCAATACAGGGGAGGACAATTTTATATTACAGGATGATTTATGTAAACTAGAAGCTTGGGCTGATAAATGGCAAATGAGCTTTAATGGGGATAAATGTAAGGTCATGCACTTGGGTAGAAGTAATAAGATGTATAACTATGTGCTTAATTCTAAAACTCTGGGCAAAACCGTCAATGAAAAAGACCTGGGTGTATGGGTGGATGACAAACTCATATTCAGTGGCCAGTGTCAGGCAGCTGCTACAAAGGCAAATAAAATAATGGGATGTATTAAAAGAGGCATAGATGCTCATGAGGAGAACATAATTTTACCTCTATACAAGTCACTAGTGCGACCACACTTAGAATACTGTGCACAGTTCTGGTCTCCGGTGTATAAGAAAGACCTAGCTGAACTGGAGCGGGTGCAGAGAAGAGCAACCAAGGTTATTAGAGGACTGGGGGGTCTGCAATACCAAGATAGGTTATTACACTTGGGGCTATTTAGTTTGGAAAAACGAAGACTAAGGGGTGATCTTATGTTAATGTATAAATATATGAGGGGACAGTACAAAGACCTTTCTGATGATCTTTTTAATCATAGACCTGAGACAGGGACAAGGGGGCATCCTCTACGTCTGGAGGAAAGAAGGTTTAAGCATAATAACAGACGCGGATTCTTTACTGTAAGAGCAGTGAGACTATGGAACTCTCTGCCGTATGATGTTGTAATGAGTGACTCATTGCTTCAATTTAAGAGGGGACTGGATACCTTTCTGGAAAAGTATAATATTACAGGGTATATATATTAGATTCCTTGATAGGGCGTTGATCCAGGGAACTAGTCTGATTGCCGTATGTGGAGTCGGGAAGGAATTTTTTTCCCCATGGTGGAGTTACTCTTTGCCACATGGGGTTTTTTTGCCTTCCCCTGGATCAACATGTTAGGGCATGCTAGGTTAGGCTATGGGTTGAACTAGATGGACTTACAGTCTTCCTTCAACCTTAATAACTATGTAACTATGTAACTATGTAGTATATAGCACCGCCCATGTAGTATATAATACAGCCACGAAGTATATTGCACAGCCACGTAGTATAAAGCCCTTGCAGTATCTAACATAGCCCACGTAGCATATACCAATGTGGGCACCATATCCCTGTTAAAAAAGAAAATAAATAATAGTTATATAATAACCTTCCGGCGGCCCCCAGATCCAGCCCAGGCCTTTAGCAATGCTCGTCGCTCCGCTCCGCTCCCAGTAATGCATTGCGGCAATAACACGTGATGATGTAGCGGTCTCGTGAGACCGCTACGTCATTTCCGGTCATTGCCGCAATGGTTTCTTGGGACCGGAGCATCGCATGGAGCGGGAAAGACGCCGGAAGGTGAGAATATAATTATTTTTAATTTTTTTATTATTTTTAACATTATATGTTTTTACTATTGATGCTGCATAGGCAGCATCAATAGTTAAAAGTTGGTCACACAGGGTTAATAGCAGTGTTAAGAGACTGCGTTACACCGAGTTTTGCCGCGGTGTAACACAGTCTGTTTAACGGACTGCTAAACCGCAATGGGGGCACTGACTGGTGGGGAGTAGGGAAAGGCGAATTCGCGGCCAGACTGTCCCCGTCGTTGATTGAATCAGCGACGCGGGATTTCCGTGACAGACAAACAGAAGTGACCCTTAGACGATTATATAGTAGATAGTCAGTTGCAGTAAAAACATTTATTTTACTTTTATCTTGGTATCGACTTACCAGTCTAGACTGTAAAGTAAATTGTTTACAACAAATATACCCCTATACATGGCATTATATTTATTATTCATTCAGCAAAGGTTTTTTTCATTATGGCTTTATTATTTTTATAGCGATATCCCCTGGTTTTTTCTTTGCTTGTGGTTTTCTATTCTGCATTCATCATATTTATATGCTTGTTTTTATTTAATATTAATAAAGGTTATATTGATTTTATTGGCGCGCAATTTTTTAAATTGGTGTTCTCTACGATACTTGCATTTAAGCCTTAATTACATGGATTGTGTGTATAGGTGTTTACATAAGGTTGCTAAGGTCTAAAATTACACACAGAGCTTTTACTTGCCCTCTTTACATCCAGCGTGGCTTCTCCGTCCCTGCCTTTGTTGAACAGAGATCGAGACAGCAGATTGACTATAGGACTTGTAACTGCTGCAGCCAATCACTGGGCTCAGCGTCTCCAACAATGTAGATGGCATAACTCACCGAGCCCAGTAATTTGTCACTGAGACATCACCGCTGCAGCCGATCAACAAAGGATCTTGCTGGTCGGGGGGACAGTTAAAGAGTAATAAACCCTGCACTAGACACAGAAGACAGGTAGAGAGTGGCAGACCCTGCACTATGCAGAAAGACCTGACCATACACATAGAGGGCAGCTACAGAGTGACAGACCCCGCACTACACATGGAGGTCAGATAGAGAATGGCAAACCCCGCACTGCACATGAAAAGCAGGATAAGAGAGATAGACTCTGTACTACATAATGAAGACAGGTAGCGAGTGCCAGACCCCGCACTACACATTGAGGGAAGATAGGTAGTGACAGATCCTGTACTACACATGGAGGAAAGGTACAGAGTGACAGACCCTGCACTACTCATGGAGGACAGCTAGAGAGTAACTGGCCCCACACTACACATGGAAGGAAGATAGAGAATGACAGACCCCACACTGTTCATGGAGGAAAGGTAGAGAGTGACAGACCCTGAACTACACACAGAGGACAGGTAGGAAGACAGATCCTGCACTATGCATGGAGGACAAGCAGATAGTGACAGATCCCACACTACACAAGGATGGCAATTAGAAAGTGACAAAAGTCGCACTACTTGTTCCTAACACGCTTGTCAGGTCCAAGAACTTGTATCCTAGCCTTCTGCACCCGCCAGTGCTTTCTTCAACGGCAGTCGAGTCTGCTGCACCCGCCAGTGCTTTCCTCAACGGCAGCCGAGCCAGCTGCACCCGCCAGTGCTTTCCTCAGCGGCAGCCTAGCCAGCTGCACCTGCCAGTGCTCACCTCAATGGCAGCCGAGCCAGCTGCACCCGCCAGTGCTTTCCTCAATGGCAGCCTAGCCAGCTGCACCTGCCAGTGCTCACCTCAATGGCAGCCGAGCCAGCTGCACCCGCCAGTGCTTTCCTCAGCGGCAGCCTAGCCAGCTGCACCTGCCAGTGCTCACCTCAATGGCAGCCGAGCCAGCTGCACCCGCCAGTGCTTTCCTCAATGGCAGCCTAGCCAGCTGCACCTGCCAGTGCTCACCTCAATGGCAGCCGAGCCAGCTGCACCCGCCAGTGCTTTCCTCAGCGGCAGCCTAGCCAGCTGCACCTGCCAGTGCTCACCTCAATGGCAGCCGAGCCAGCTGGATCCGCCAGTGCTCAACTTAATAGCAGCTGAGCCAGCTGCACCTGCCAGTGCTCATCTCTCCGTCAGACTGCAAAGTTTGCACCTGCGGTTCTGGTCATCTTCTCTGCCTGTCTGTATCTGTTGGACATTCCCCCAGGCCATCCCAGCGACCTGTTCCTAGGGGTCAGCTGCCATCTACCCAAGGTCAGTCCCGGAGTAGCACCTGGATCACCTTCCTTGTCTTTCCATAGACCTCGGTGTCGTTAGCTGCTGCATGTCCATGGTCAGATTGGGTGAGGCTCCCAGTTACGCCCCTCAAGGTCTTCCTTGGACTTTAGCAAAGTGGTCCACCACCCAGCACATTACAGTTTGCACAGGCCATGAAATGCACTGGCTCCCAGGCGTCTTCCATCTCGGAACTATACCAGTAAGTCTCCGGCCAGAAGGATCGGCAGGACAAAATTCTATCACATTTACGGTCTGTGAATAACCGTTTTGATACGCTGGCAGTATCGGCCGCTTCTACACCCTCTCAGGCGGCAGTAACCACCACAATGACCCACCAGGCAGCCAGTTATGCACCAGGTTCTGGACCTCGTCTGTCGGCTCCCCACGCATTGGCAGAGATCCCGCCCTGTGTTGAGGGGTCATTAACCAGTGCACGTTGCACTTCAAACTCCTGGCTCATCAGTTCAACTCGGACCAAGCCAAAGTGTCCTTCATCAAGTCATATCTATCTAGTGAGGCCCTAGCATGGCTCAATCCTCTGTGGGAAAGAGGGGATCCGTTAGGCTACGTTCACATTTGCGTTGTGCGCCGCAGCGTCGGCGCCGCAGCGCACAACGCAAACAAAAACGCAGCAAAACGCATGCACAACGCTGCGTTTTGCGCCGCATGCGTCGTTTTTTTCATTGAATTTGGACGCAGCAAAAATGCAACTTGCTGCGTCCTCTGCGCCTGGACGCGGGCGCCGCAGCGACGCATGCGGCGCAAAACGCAAGTGGGCCGCATGTCCATGCGCCCCCATGTTAAATATAGGGGCGCATGACGCATGCGGCGCCGCTGCGGCGCCCGACGCTGCGGCGCTGGCCGCAAATGTGAACGTAGCCTTAGCGTCGAACCTACAGTCCTTTTTGGAAGCCTTTCGTAAGGTCTTCGACAAGCCCGCTCGCATTTCTTCTGTAGCCTCTTCTCTGCTCCGGTTACACCAAGGTAACATCTCCGTGGGCCAGTATGTGGTCCATTTTCTTACCTTGTCTTCAGAACTCGCTTGAAAAATGAGGCTCTGGTGGCAACCTTCTGCGAAGGTCTCTCCGGGCGAATCAAGAACGAACTGGCTGGCCAGGAGATACCCACCTCTTTGGATGACCTGGTACATTAGGTTCCTGGAACGGACCAAAGAGGTGAACCACGAGAGATCGGTACGCCTGGCTCCCACCTTTCAACGACCGATCATTAAGCAAGTTCCTGCTGCGACTTCTTCACTGGAACCTATGCAGGTTGACCAGGTGAAGCTATCCAAGCGCCACCAAGAGGTTCGTCGGGCCGAAGGGAAATGCTTCTACTGCAGCAGCCTTGAACACCTTATTCGTCCCAGCCCTGAGAGACCGGGAAACGCCAGTGCCTAGGGTCTGTAGGAGAGGCTACCCTGGGCAAGACTTATACCTCTCCATCATTGACCCTGACTGCATCTTTCTCCTGCGGAAAAGGGTCTTTTGTTGAATTAGCCCACCAGGCCTCCGGCTCCACAGGTAACTTTGCTCAAAAGGCTGTGGTCAAGCACTATAAGATTCCTAAGTCTTCCAGATCCATTGGTGATTTATTCAGTGGATGGAAATCCTCTTCCCGAGACCATCCAGTTCATCACGGAGCCCGTGGAGCTTCAGGTTGGGATGCTGCATTTGGAGAAGATTTCTCTTCATGTGCTGTCTGGTCTCTCTTATCCTCTACTTCTAGGTCTTCTGTGGCTGCAAAAACACAAACCTATTCTGGACTGGAGGTCTGGAGAAGTACTCCTTTGGGGCTTAGGATGTCACGAAATGTGCCTTGCTCCCATTCGATCTCCTACTTCTTCTACTAATGGCCTTGGATGTATGCAGACGTCTTAGACAAGAAGGAGGCGGAGACCTTGTCACCTCATAGGCCGTATGACTGCCTGATTGACCTTCTGCCGGGCACCTCAACTCCACGAGGCCGAATCTACCCCCTGTCCAAGACTGAGACTCGTGCTATGTCTAAGTATATAGAAGAGAACCTCGCTAGGGGATTTATCCGGAAATCCTCATCTCCGGATGGAGCAGGGTTTTTTTGTGAAGAAGAAGGACCGTTCTCTGTGACCCTGCATTGACTACAGGGGTCTTAACCAAATCACCGTAAAAATAAGTAGCCTCTACCCCTGATCTCCGAGCTGATTGATCGCCTGAAGAGTTCCAGAATCTTCACGAAGCTTAACCTACAAGTGGCATACAACCTGGTTTGAATTCGCAAGGGAGATAAGTGGAAGATGGCTGTCAACACCCACAATGGCTATTGCGACTATCGCGTTTTGAACTCTGTAATGCCTCAGCCGTCTTCCGAGAATTGGTGAACGACATCTTCCGTGATCTGCTCTATACGTGTGTAGTGGTATACCTGGACAACATCTTGGTATTCTCTCCTGATCTGCCAACACACAGGAGGGACGTTCTCCAGGTTCTACTAAGATTAAGAACTAACCGTCTCTACGCCAAATCTAAAAAGTGCATTATATTCTACGGGAGAGCTGCATTATACTGTATCAAGGACTATGGGGTGAATTGTACTATATGCGGTCTGCATTATACTCTTATTGGACTATGCGGAGTGCATTATTCTATATGGAGGACTATGGGGAGTGTATTATACTATAAGAAACACTATGGGGCACATTACCCTCTATGGAGGATTATGGTGCACATTATACTATATGGAGGACAATGGGGATTGCATTATTCTATATGGAGGACTATGGAGCACATTATACTATATGGGGGACTATGGGGCACATTATACTATATGGGATATATGGGGTACATTATGCTATGTGAAGGACTATGGGGTGTTCTATACTAAAAAATCAAAATGTTGCCTATTCATAGAGTGATTGGATTGTTTATGCCGGAACAAAAATAATTGTTCTCAGCAGCACATCTCCCGGTGAAAACTGCAGATCTGCTGCTGATAACATGATACTGTATTGGGACAGATTGATCTACTAATCCAAAAAATAGGTTAAACCGCACCCTATGTCCCTTACAGCCTTCCTAGGCCTGTGGACGCAAGTCCTTGCCAGGGGGTCAGCCCAGCTAAAAAGTCCAATCCATAATGTAAAAAAGAGGACAGCGCCACAACGGTCAGTGATGAGAAAAAACTTACAGCTTTAATCTGCCAACTGCGGCGACGTTTCGGTATAAACCTTTATCAAGGTTGCTTGATAAAGGTTTATACCGAAATGTCGCCGCAGTTGGCAGATTAAAGCTGTAAGTTTTTTCTCATCACTGACCGTTGTGGCGCTGTCCTCTTTTTTACAAGATTGATCTACTAGTCATTGTTCCTCAGCCGGTGTAAAGAATCCGGGAACAAGGGTTGAATGACTTCAAAATTGTCGATCACACTCGCTTAGCAGCCTGAACTCTGCGTATGACAGCGGCATTTAACATACATGCGCCGGAAGCGCGTCACAAACCAAGCCCATCAGTGCCCCTTTCACATGATCATGGGGTGCCAATGGGTTGGAATGACACCCTGGGGTCTACATGACGTGCCTGATCCCCCTAGATCTGCCCTGTATAGTGGTCTAACACCCAGCATCCCCACCAATCAGCTGTTAACACACGTGGTGGTGGCCAGATGTAAATAGTGAATGGATTTGAAACTCCGTAGCTCTGCACCCTGTGTAAGGGCCGCTCCTGGGTACTGCAGACCAGCTCCTATTTCTTCAACAGGCACTTATAACTGATGATTGGTGGATTGGGGAGGTGAACGTCGGCCCCTCTCTGGTCTTATACTGGTGAACTATACTACGTAGAGTTGGCAAAACCGATTAGCACGACCCGGTCAATCGGCCATGTCAGGAATCAGCATCCCCAAGCCCTGAGAACTGACTTTTCTCTGTCAGCATCTAAGGCTTTTGTTTTGGTTAGCCGTCCTGGTCCCATGTCACCATTGAGGTGTGAAGCATATGGGACGCCTAATCAAAATAAGAGCTGTGGATGCCGACAGGTAAGAGTCGGCTCTCACGACCCCATCCTGACGAATTGATGCCCCCCAACTCTTATCTAAACCTGTCAATACAAAAGTAGTGAACAACCCTTTCAAGGTTTCTCTCACATTGTGTTTCCTATATGTGCCAGGAAAGATGACGCCATATATAATACTAATTATCCTCATATAGACGGACGGACACGATGCCATGGTGACCAACATCCTGAAGAGCCCGTCATTAGCAGCCAAGATTACAGAAGAAGGTGGAATACAAATACAGAGGGTCAGGATTATAATCTACAAGGAGAGGCTCGTTCCTTTCCTGAGATGGATGGCGGTGGTTACCACAGTAATAAGAATATTATCAGGGACTGCGGCCTAGCTGAGAGACATGACAGTCAGAGGCCTTGTGGTATGATCTCTGTCCCTTCGCCCCTGATAACATTTTGGCAGCATGTTGATGGCTCGAGCGGTCCCCAGACGACGGGTTATTAACAGACTGCTGTCATGTGATAGCCAACATTGCAGGTTCCCCCTACAATACAAGCCATGACATTGTGCATTATCACTGTCATCCCACGTTTGTAGAGAGTCGTGTCACACTCATATAATCACCTCCTGGATCACAATGACCTTAACGTGAACATCCAACACTGAGTTTATTTTTATCTAAATAGGTAAAAATTCTGTGTGAAGAATTTATTCATATATTTTTATAATAGTTCACTCCTTCTCAAGATTGAAAGTTCTTCCTTATCTATGGCATAGGGGACAACTTCCTGACTGCTCAGGGTCTGACTGTTGGGGCACACCGCCAATCCCAAGGTTATATAGAGCCCCATGTGAATGGAGCAGTGGTCGATTATCCCCAATTCTGCTCCATTCATTCCTAATTGGAGTGCCGAAGAAAAATGATCCATGTGCTTGGCTGGTCTTCATCACTCCTATAAATAATGACTGGATTGGCAGTGTAAATGATCAACCTCCACTTTATTTACACCCTTCCAGTTATAATATCCTCTATCCTGGGCCCCATTGTGGAAAAATGCCCTCCATCCTGGACCCCTTGCACTAATAATGTCCCTCATTCTGACCCTTTCCTGGTATAATGTCCCCCATTCTAGGCCTCTTCTATTAATAATGTCCCACATTCTGGCCCCTTCCTGGTTTAATGCCCCCCGTCCTGGGCCCCTTCCTGGAATAATGTCCTCCATTCTGGGCCCTTTCCAGTAATAATGCCCCCCATCCTGGCGCCTTCCTGGTATAATGTCCTCCATCCTGAGCCTCTTCCAGTAATAATGTTCCACATCCTGACCCCTTCCTGTTTAATGCTCCCGTCGTGAGCCCCTTCCTGGAATAATGTTTTCCATCCTGGGCCCCTTCCACTAATAATGTCCCCCATCCTGGCCCCATCCTGGTATAATGTCTCCCATCCTAGGCTCTTTCCTGGTACAATGTCCTGCTCGCCTTCCTATAATGATGGCACCCTGTCTGCCGCTATTATCCAACACATTTAAAATAGAAATAAACAATTATTGCTATCTTCCCCCACTCTCACAACATGCGGCGTACTCTTCCATAGCCGGCGCAGAGGTCGGTATCTGACTTTAATGTGACCACCATTGGCGGCACATGATGCTGGCATGTATTGCAGTGCAGGGAGACATCGGGTTTCTGCACCACAATGCACATCCAGCGAGGATGCACATCCAGTTAAAATAGGCACTGGTGTCGGCAGGCCTCCCTCCTGCATGGGCCCAGTCACAGTTGCACTCTCAGCGACCGCAATCATTATGCCCTTGGTTGTGATTTGTTTGCTGAAAATTTCACCAGGACTGGACAAATCTGAGGCTTACATGGTATCACCTTACAAAGTGCCCACCCTTTCACTGTTTCGAAAATGTGCACTTGTGCACCCTCCAACGCACATCCAGTTGAAGCGTATTGGTGCGTATTGAGACATTGGATGTGTGCGCCACAATACACGCTGCCGGCCAATTAGGGGCCAGCAGCTAATGTTGGCATGCACGTGAAGGGGGGTGCATGGCAGTGAATTATGTGCTCCGGTCGCACTCCGAAGTCAGCTGCTGATTTCACAAGAGAACGACGCACCAGGGAAGGAAAGGTGAGTATTTTTTTTTAAATCAGTGGCCATACCAATATATGGATAACTATGGGTGCATTATACTTTGTAGATGACTACTATGGAATATCTTTTACGGATGACTATGGGGTGCAATATACTTTATGGATGACTATGGGGGTGGATTATACTTTATGCATGACTATAGGGGTTCATTATACTTTATGTAGGACTACTATAGAGTGCATTATCTTTTATTGATGACTATGGGGAGTGCGTTATCTTTTATGGATGACTATGGGGGACATTATACTTTTTGGATTACTACTATGGAGGTGCATTATACTTTATGAATGACTATGGACTGTGTATTATACTACATGGATGACTATGGGCTGTGCATTATACTACATGGATTTCTTTGGGCAGTGCAGCAGATTATATCGAGGAGTATGGGATGCAAGAACTATATGGAGGACTGAATTAAACTTCAATGGAACTGCATGACTTCTATGTACGCCCCTCTAGAGTATAATGGGTTTTTGTTTCTAATACATTAAAGGACAATGGCAGAACTTGGGAAACATACCAGGATGGGGCCCAGGATAAGGAACATATAACAAAATGGGCGATATATATACCAGGATGGGGATATATATACCAGGATGGGGCCAGGATGAGGGACATATATACCAGGATGGAGGGGGCATATATATATATTAATTCAGGATGGGGGGAGGCGGTCCAAATCTTGCTCCGGGGCCCATCAGACGCTAGTTACATCACGGATGCATGCACTCATCATCTCCAGTCTCCACTACTGCAACCTCTTGTTTTGTGGCCTTTCTTCTCTGCTATTCCCCGGCCTCTCCCCTCTGTCAATCCCTTCACTGGCTCCCCATTGCCCAGAGACTCCAGTACAAAACCCTAACCATGACATACAAAGCCATCCACAACCTGTCTCCTCCATACATCTGTGACCTCGTCTCCCGGTACTTTCCTACACGCAACCTCTGATCCCCACAAGATCTCCTTCCCTACTCCCCTCTTATCTCCTCTTCCCACAATCGCATACAAGACTTCTCCCATGCTTCCCCCATACTCTGGAACCCTCTACCACAACACATCAGACTCTCGCCTACCATCGAAACCTTCACAAGGACCCTGAAGACCCACCTCTTCCGACAAGCCTACAACCTGCTGTAACCCTCGTTCCCCCATACACAACCAGCTCTACCCTCACCCATCCCTTGTAGACTGTGAGCCCTCGCGGGCAGGGTCCTCTCTCCTGTACGAGTTGGTGACTTGTTTTGTTGAAGATTATTGCACTTATTTTTATGTATACTCCTTTTCACATATAATGAATGCGCCATGGAACAAATGACGCTATAATAATAATAATTAATAATATGTGGAATATTTCCTAAAGTACGTTACGTAGTGACAACATATTCTCCATTGAATCGGGGCGAGGCAGTAAAACAACACAAACATGATACAACTGTAAGAAATCTATAACAAATATGTAGTATAATAAACATGAAGAACCATTTGCTGCCCACAGAGATACATGAAGTGGTCTCCTACCTTCCTGGAGAGTAGTGGCAGGAGCACAAGCCAGCACAGGAGTCCTGCAGCGACCACCCCAGTGACCATGCCCAGCACCACTGCAGTGGCCAGCAGCCCAGGGACCACCTGGAGGGAGTCCACTGAGAAGGTCAGCACTGCATCAGAGGAGCAGCCACTGCCAGCCATGGCCACAGCTCAGTATACAGCTATACACCAGGCTGATGACATGTCCTAGTGCTGCCATACATGTGCTGATGGCTGCAGCCACCCCATTGTTAGGTGCAAAGCCTCAGGGTAAATATTCTAAGTTCTCAGCTCAAGAAAAGTTTCCATGGAAGTTTTGCTCATAAACTTCACTACAAATCCCATGATGCAAAGTAGATAGAAGTAAAAAAAAAAAAAGCAGCACAAATGGAGGGAGGAAGGAGAGGGCTCACATTACTGCCCAATCTCTGCCAGGAGGAGGGAGCTCACATTCCTAAAACTGACTTTTTTTCACTCTTGTGTCCCAAGTCCTTCCTCCCCTCCTGGAAGTGCTCAGGAGTTCGCACAATGTAACCAGTTCCGAGCAACTTCCCACATTGTATCACCCAGAGAACCGAATCTCCATCCAGAATGATGAAGGTGCCAAGCACAGAAGACCCCATGCCAAGCTGAGACCCCCAACCTTAGACTTACCATACCATGGAGGTTGGCAGAGATGTGAGGGTGCCAACCAATATCAGGAGTCACCCATCTCTTGCAATGGTCATCATGGTCCTCTATGTGACTTCTCTGCACTCTTCAAGGGCTTCCACCATGATTTCTGGCACCTCTTTATTAATTGGGACTAAGGCTGAGATACATGAGAGGGACCCTGAGGACCCCAAAGCCTTTATGGATGCAAGATCACCTTGTGTCACTACTAACTGTCAGCTCCTGGTCAAGAGCCCTGCAGATAGCCTGGCGGCTCAGGTAAGAGGTGATTGACTGTAGGGGACCTGTCTGCTGTGTGAAGAGGGCTAGATGGTGTCTGGGACCAGCATTGATCCAAAAATGGGGGTCCCATGTGCATCAGATCGCACTCGGTTAATGTTATTTTATGGGGCCGTGCACACGTCCGATTTTTTTTCTAGGACCATGGGGATCCGTGGAAAAAAATCGTAGCATGCCTGAGTTGAATCCTTTATTCAGATCCCACTCTGACACGGAAGTTATTGAGTTCGTGGAAAAAAATCGAACTGCACTCAGATGACATCCAAGTGCAGTCTGATTTCCACAAACTGACAGTAAGGAGGAGAAGATATAGACATTTTTTTTTCATCTTCTCCTCATCCAAGAAAATCGGATTACACTATGATCACACTCTGATCAGTGTGATTACCATAATCAGCCCGATTCTCTCGGATAAGAGAAAATACACTGGTGACCCTAGAACTATAGTAATCTATAAAGGTACTGATTTTTATGTAGGGTTAGAATACCTTGCTGATCAGTGTGAGGCCGGGGTCACACTAGCGTAGAATACGGCCAAGTGCTATGCGAGAAAACATCACATAGCCCTCGGACCAGTGTAAATCTATGGGGAAGCTCACATCACCGTATTTTTTTCAGGCGTATACAGGGTGCTAGTGAAATCGCAGCATGCTGCAATTGTACGCGTATATTGCCCGAGTCTCGCCAATGCAAGTCTATGGGTGCGAGAAAAAAATCGGACACCACACGGACCATCAGTGTGACTTGCGAGAAATAGGCACACATTTTCGTCATTTCAGCCCATTGAGCCATTAAATTCAATGAGGAAAATCAGTGAGAAATGTAAAGTCATACGGATGTCATACAGATACATGGGTGAGAGAAAATGGCATCATCGCATTGCAAGCAGATTACACACGGACCATACGGAGAACACTCGTGCGACTCTCGGCTGAGAGAATCAGACCGATTTTTCATACGTTAAGTGTGACCCCGGCCTGAGTGTGATCTCTGGGGCTCCCAGCAATCCTGAGTACGGGGAACTAAAGAGTCTGATCAGAAAGGAGCATTAGCTGTGCCTGCGTAGGTATCTATTCTATTCATTCTGAATGGGGCTGCTAGAGATAGCATAGAACAGCGCTCTGCTTTTTCTGGCAGTCCCATACAAAATAAAGGGAGCTTTAGAGCATTGGTGGCAAAAATGGAGCTTTGTGGTGCATTGGTGGCATAAATGGAGCTTTAGAGCATTGGTGGCATAAATGGAGCTTTAGAGCATTGGTGGCATAAATGGAGCTTTAGAGCACTGGTGGCATAAATGGAGCTTTAGAGCATTGGTGGCATAAATGGAGCTTTGCAGCATTAGTGGCATAAATGGAGCTTTGCAGCATTAGTGGCATAAATGGAGCTTTGCGGCATTAGTGGCATAAATGGAGCTTTGCGGCATTGGTGGAATAAATGGAGCGTTGCAGCATTGGTGGCATAAATGGAGCTTTGGAGCACTGGTGGCATAAATGGAGCTTTAGAGCATTGGTGGCAAAAATGGAGCTTTAGAGCACTGGTGGCATAAATGGAGCTTAGGAGCATTAGTGGCATAAATGGAGCTTTGGAGCACTGGTGGCATAAATGGAGCTTTAGAGCATTGGTGGCATAAATGGAGCTTTGCGGCATTGGTGGCATAAATGGAGCTTTGCAGTATTGGTGGCATAAATGGAGCTTTCCGGCATTGGTGCCATAAATTGAACTTTGCAGTATTGGTGGCATAAATGGAGCTTTGCAGCATTGGTGGCATAAATGGAGCTTTGCAGTATTAGTGGCATAAATGGAGCTTTGCAGCATTGGTGGCATAAATGGAGCTTTGCAGCATTGGTGGCATAAATGGAGCTTTAGAGCATTGGTGGTGGATAGCTATGAGTCCCATCAGTTTTTCCATAACTAAAAAAAAAACACTGTTTACCAAAATTTTTGAATATCTTGGTGAAAACATTGTGGTATTACCTCGAAAGTGGCAGAACAAAATGCACCATGGTGCAACGGATGAGCGCAGATGAAGCTGGACAGGGACAGATTAATCATTCATGCCACAGTTGTCTCTATAAAGTGTGCGTGTTGTCGGCAGCACATCCCCTGTTCACTTGGGGGGATTATGCTGCTGACAATGATAATGCAATTACCCAAATAAAAGATACAAAGTATGGATTCTGACAGGAGAAACCCCTTTGCACCCCTGTAATGTAGTGGCACAGGTGGAAGGGACGCGGGGAGAACTTTATTTGGCACAGGCACAATAAAACATGGCAAAATTCTACAGGCGAGCGTATGGTTCCAGTCTCTCCATAGGAGGGAACTCTACTTTTTTGCTATATGACAAAACAAGCAAGTGGGGTGCTTATCCTGGCACTGGCTTGGTGCCTGCTGTGCCCCTCTAGAAGAGGACCTGTCACTAGATAAAAATGGGCTGTTTTGCTTTTATGTTAGTGAGGCCATTTTTTGGCCTTTTTTAAATCCACCATACAGTGCCAGAGATACAGGCCTTTTCTCTTTTTTATGGCCTTCACAAGGGGAGTGGCACAAAGGGTAATAATGCGGTACAGCCTAATGACACGCCCCAGAGGATCCAGAGAGCTAAAAAAAGGTTATTAATAAATAGGCCCATATCTCTGGAACTGTACGGCGGACTTAAAAAAGAAAAAGGCAAAATGACCGCTTTTGGCTTGGTGACAGGTCTTCTTTAAAGGGGGGAGATCAAGATACACTATGCCCACATGCATGAATCTGTAATATGATCATGTGCATGAGCCCTTTATATCTAATAATTGTAATCGGAGGTGGAAAACCTTTTTCCTCCGGCACATGGGCTGATTCCGGGGGACTGCAATTTTCAAAATTTGCCGCAAAGAGTTGTCTGCCTCCAGACCGACGCAAATCTAGAAATTCAGTTGCGAGTAGCTTCATCAATTCCACCTAACATCACAGTCGTGTAAGCAGGAGAATGGATGCAACGCACAGAAGAGCACAAGGTGGAACAGACAGTAAAACTATTTATTGCTTCCATCATGGTGGGAATCTGAGGAACTGAGAAGAAGTCTAACAACAGAAAATAGCACAAACACAAGTGGGTTATACAATGCAAAACACGGGATAAGTCTTACTGTTCAATTAGAATTATCGGAGAAGTCTCTTAAAAGATTACTCAAGTGTCCCTTTGGCATGGGTGGTACACCCTTTCCTGGGAGAGGTGCTATGCTAGCTCCTCTTGACATAATGTCCCTAGCAGGGTTACCGGGTGTTCCTACTAGGCCACAAGTCCTCCTAACGAAGTCTATTAAGAAATGCTGAGCCTCCTTTTGCCCCTACCAACCCCCACCCCACCTGTTGTCCTTACCCAGGCCGAACCCTGTATTGTATCTGTTCGTGTAAGAAGTGATGGCCTGTCTCACTCGTGTCTCCCTCTTATCACCGCATGTGTCCTTCTCCGGTTGAAGTCTCCTCTTGGAACTTTGGTGCTTGACCGACGGCGGGTGTGTCCTGGAACTAGGGGACAGAGGGCTAGGCTCTGGCTCCCGGTCGGACTCCCTCTGGACTTTGGTGCAGATCTGGGATTCGGACCTAGACTGGTGCAGTCTGGGCTCTGGCTCTTGACTTGTGTAGATCTGGGTCTCAGGTCTTGACCGGTGTAGTTGGGTCTTTGACTCTCACTGGGCTTTGTCCGGGTTGTTTGACAATGGCCAGCACCCTGCTAGCTCACACTGGCTTCAGTGTCGTGTCTGGCTTACGTTCGCACCACTCAGATTCTTGGTTCCAAATCACCCGCGGTTTGGAATGCAGGCCCTTTATATCCGGGAACTTCTTCATCCCAGACACCTGACCAGGTGCCGCACACAAACTCGTTCCCTCTGCAACTCTTCCGGTGCCAGTGGGTTCCGCATAGTTCCTTTTTTCCAGTAGATGGCAGTCTTCCACATTGACACATCATGCAGGTGCTCTTTGGGGTACCATCGCTTCCTCTTACAGTGGCGCCAAAGAGAAACAGCCCAATTAGGGATGAGTTAATTATATGTTTAACCAAATGTAGCAGGATACATTTCAAGCTAATAATTTTGTATAGAGGAGATAAGAGGGGAGTAGTGTAGGAGATCTTGTGAGGATCAGAGGTTGTGGGTAGGTAAGTACCGGGAGACGAGGTCACAGATGTATGAAGGAGACAGGTTGTGGATGGCTTTGTATGTCGTGGTTAGGGTTTTGAACTGGAGTCTCTGGGGAAGTCTGACTTACTGGCCCAGTATGGATTGTAAAACTGCAAATAGTCTGGTATTAAAAACTCTTCTGGCTCATATCAATGATCCCACGTCTCTGAAAAACTTCACATTCATTAATTGTGATTTAATATTCAGTTCAATCAGTAATAACTTGTGAAATTAGTTTTCAGGTTTGAGGGAAATGACTCTTGCTTTGGGAATTACTGCCGTATTAATGTCTTGCTGGATATAAGCTTTTAACAATACTGGATTTATTATGTATGCCGAGATTTTATCTGCTGTAATTGCAATTCAGCTTTCTGACCCAGTCTGCAAAGGTATCAGTCGCAACGTTAAATTAGGCATTATTACTCAGGGAAGATGAGTGTGATAGTGTTATTTAAGGTCCAACAATTTGCATACTAAGATATGGCAGGTAATGATGTGGTGAGTCTTACAGCACTGATCCCACTATACAGCAGCCTTAAAGGGAGACTCCACTTTTACTGGATTGTTAGGACTGTCCAAATACTAGAAGATCTTAGGAGCCCAAAAGATTCCCTTTGGCCTATTTCTTACATGATTCTCGACAAATAATCTATTAAATCCTATTGCTCACCAAAGGGCACATGTTTTGCATAGTTGGAAGTTCTGCCTCAGAATCACTTCCTCTGGGCCCCAGGAATCTCATTATGACAGTAGGACCCAGCACTTGTTTGTTCCCTCCTTTCCAAACTCCTACAGGAGTGGGGAGTGTATGAGGTTTAGACCGGGGTCACACTTGCGAGGCGAGTGCCATGTGAGAAACTCGGGCCTCAATATCTGGCACTGCCGCCGGCACTCGGGAACGGAATGTGCGGCTGCATGTATTTCTATGCAGCTGAATGCTCCGGTACCGAGTGCCGGCATCAGTGCCGCATATTGATGCACGAGTTTCTCACATGGCACTCGAAAGTGTGACCCCGGCCTTACTCTCCTATCCTGAGCCCCCCATACACAAGTACGCTTGGTTCGGCAGAGCACTTATGCTTTCTGATCTAGAAAGTAGACCAAGGGGCTGTTCACACTGTGTTCCTGACTCCATCCATGGGTTTTGTCTGAATGCTCGAAAAATAGGATTCAGATATGTCGGATCCTTTTGTGTTGGCTGCAAATGGAGTCTACAGTATGTAACATCTGGCTCTGTTTGCGCTTCTTTCACATGGTGTCCATCTTTTCAGGTGGGTACCAGACTATAGTAGACTATGACCCTGATTCATCATTTGCGATTTCTTGAAGACAGTTTTCTGTTTTTTTTTTTTTCAATTATTACCGTATGTTTTTTTTAAATTTCTTTAAAATGGCTCAAAGTTGATGAATTTATCGTAAAACTTAGAAATGTTCTTTATTTTTGTCTCTGTCCATTTTTTTGCAAATTTTTAATGCCAAAAGTTGGAAACTTTTAAACAATATACTTTCATTATGAAGGTAATGGTCGGGTGGCAGTGGCTCAGTGGTCGGAGCTGCAGCCTTGCAGCGCTGGGGTCCTAGGTTCCAATCCCACCAAGGACAACATCTATGAGGAGTTTGTATCTTCTCCCCTTGTTTGCGTGGGCTTCCTCTGGTTTCCTCTCACACGCCAAAGACATACTGATAGGGAATTTAGGTCACCAATGGGGACAGCGATGATGATGTCTGTAGAGTGCTGCAGAAGCTAACGTAAGCAAGCCAAATAATCTACCCTGATGTCCCGATTTCAGCTCCGGTCGACACCACTTCCAGGTTCATCTCAGCCCGTGATCAGTGATATGCTTGAATTGGGAATAACAAAGTGGTCATTGACCTGAGCCAGGCAACCTACCCCCTTCAAGCATGTCACAAGTTATATATCAAATACCACAGTTATCCAAATGAAGGAAAGTGGTTTTTATCTCAACGCGTTTCGAAGTTCAAATGACTTCTTCCTCAGGAAACCAACCACATGTATAAGATACCTGTATAGATGTAGACACATGTGGTTGGTTTCCTGAAGAAGAAGTCACTTGAACTTCGAAACGTGTTGAGATAAAAACCACTTTCCTTCATTTGGATAACTGTGGTCCTGCATTTTAATCGGCAGCGCGGATTACATCCACAAACCTTCTACCTCTTCACATCTGATACGGTCCCTATGGACCCGTGGATCTGCTGCAGCTGATATTCTCAAAGAGATCTATATGTCATTACATTAGATCTATCATTTTAGTGCAAATTTAATAGATCGCTTATTTTGTCCATTGGATAAGACCCTATGTGCGCTGATTTATTCTACAGTTACGTTCCTACAAGATGGAGGGGTTTCCTTTCCCTCTGATAGAGTTGGGCTTCTGCTGAATTCTGGACATTAGGCAGCTACCCTAATAGGTTTAGGCAAGTTTTTCTCTTTCTGGACAGCTTCTTTCTTGTGGTTCTTGCTCCAATATATAAAACTTGCACCAAAATCTAACACTTATCCTGCCCGTGCTGGGCCAGTGTTTGGTGCCAATGTTGCGGGCAGAAAATTTTCAGCAAGAAAAAACACTTCTTCTGCTTGGGCTCCAGGATGTATCTGGGAATGGCCGTCTCCAGGTTCCCACACCTCTACGGGATCCGTGCGGCTTGTGCTCTCACCACTTGTACATTGCATGTGAGTTGCATGCAAAACGCAACCTCCGCCGAACAGTTCATCAATCCTTTTTATAAGTGCTCCAGGCTATGGCAGCGGCTAAGGACACCGCGGCACATTAATAATGTATTGATGGAGTCACCGCGGAGCTGCCTTTTACATTTCTCTGTGACGACCATGGTTTGTCTTTACTCCAGTAATATTATTATCGCCTTTTTCTTTTATAGAGATCGGATCACAAACCAATAAAGGCTGAAGATTTTCCAGAATCTAATAAAGGTTTGTCTTTCCTCCATTTTCTTCTGCTTTTAAGCATTTTTTTTCCAGATTACGAATTACTATGGTGTCCAATTCAATGCTTTTTCCAGTTGATGTTGACAGATGGCGGGCAAAAGGGGTTTTTCCATCTTGTAAAATCACAGCAAAACGTTAGTCTATGCCGTCACTTTCTGGCTGATGGAGATCTGACCTCTAGGAGTTGTTGGACCCTCGCCAATCTTGAGAATGAGGAGAAATCGGCGCTAGTATAGTCTGACATCCCCTTTTTTTCTGTAAGCAGAAGCTCCGTGGCCACTTGCAGTTCCCTATAAAGCCAGAGGTGGTTGGGGGCGCTGCTGTGCAGGGAAAAGTGAATATGAAATGCAGAACTGTGTCCTTTTTGATCTTGGGTTTAAGGTTGGACCTTCAGTAATCTTAAAGTAGTGGCAAATTCTAAGAGATGGGAAAAGCCCCTTTAAGATATAATATGCTTGTATAAGCCCCTTATGGATACTCATGTGCTCAAACACCACAACTAATGCTCTGCCGTAGGCTGAAATAAGTACGAGAAAAACAAGTGACTCCCAAAAAAACTCTGATCGACTTCTGATCAGAATAATTGGACCTTTTTTCTCGTACGTGGAAAATCCTGACGTGAATGAGCCCTTAGCTCAGGTCAGGAGTCCTGGTGGCCAGGGGTATTGCCTATATTTCATGGTTGTGTGAGTTAAACCAGCAGAGAGGATTCCCTCAAAAGACATTGTTAGCAAATGATCTGGGTATGCCAAACATGTGTGAATATACAGACTGTGATATATTATAACTTTCAGCAGAGTTTAAAGATGTGGGAGAGTGAACAGTTTTATTTGGGACTGACAGTAATCATTACTTTCATCATCACAATACGCAGGATTACAGCATAGAACTGATGCAAACAAACCTGAGAAGTCATACAGTACTATACTAACAGGAAACACACATACACTGTATAATAAAATTGTGACAGTTAACCCAGCGCCATCTGCTGTCCAAACTAGATTGTTCTGTAGTATAAGCCTGCAGCTGTTGTATTCTCCAACTCAGATGTCAAGTATGCAGGCACCTGGTCTATGGGTAGTGGCTACTGTGGTTTTTGTCCACTAAAGCCTACAGGAGAAAAAGAAAGTATGTCCATCTGGTGTATCCGATTAAAATAGAGCTGTACAAGCCAGTCAAGAACAGCAAAAAGCCCAATGGGTGATACCTATGTACAGTACAGAGCAAAAGTTTGGACACACCTTCTCATTTAAAGATTTTTCTGTATTTTCATGACTATGAATATTGTACATTCACAATGAAGGCATCAAAACTATAAATTAACACATGTGGAATTATATACTTAACAAAAAAGTGTGAAACAACTGAAATTATGTCTTATATTCTAGGTTCTTCAAAGTAGCCACCTTTTGCTTTGATGACTGCTTTGCACACTCTTGGCATTCTCTTGATGAGCTTCAAGAGGTAGTCACCGGGAATGGTCTTCCAACAATCTTGAAGGAGTTCCCAGAGACGCTTAGCACTTGTTGGCCCTTTTGCCTTCACTCTGCGGTCCAGCTCACCCCAAACCATCTCGATTGGGCTCAGGTCTGGTGACTGTGGAGGCCAGGTCATCTGGCGTAGCACCCATCACTCTACTTCTTGGTCAAATAGCCCTTACACAGCCTGGAGGTGTGTTTGGGGTCGTTGTCCTTTTGAAAAATAAATGATGGTCCAACTAAACGCAAACCGGATGGAATAGCATGCCGCTGCAAGATGCTGTGGTAGCCATGCTGGTTCAGTATGCCTTCAATTTTGAATAAATCCCCAACAGTGTCACCAGCAAAGCACCCCCACACCATCACACCTCCTCCTCCATGCTTCACGGTGGGAACCAGGCATGTAGAGTCCATCCGTTCACCTTTTCTGCGTCGCACAAAGACACGGTAGTTGGAACCAAAGATCTCAAATTTGGACTCATCAGACCAAAGCACAGATTTCCACTGGTCTAATGTCCATTCCTTGTGTTCTTTAGCCCAAACAAGTCTCTTCTGCTTGTTGCCTGTCCTTAGCAGTGGTTTCCTAGCATCTATTTTACCATGAAGGCCTGCTGCACAAAGTCTCCTCTTAACAGTTGTTGTAGAGATGTGTCTGCTGCTAGAAGTCTGTGTGGCATTGACCTGGTCTCTTGTCTGAGCTGCTGTTAACCTGCGATTTCTGAGGCTGGTGACTCGGATAAACTTATCCTCAGAAGCAGAGGTGACTCTTGGTCTTCCTTTCCTGGGGAGGTCCTCATGTGAGCCAGTTTCTTTGCAGTGCTTGATGGTTTTTGCAACTGCACTTGAGGACACTTTAAAAGTTTTCCCAATTTTTTGGACTGACTGACCTTCATTTCTTAAATTAATGATGGCCACTCGTTTTTCTTTACTTAGCTGCTTTTTTCTTGCCATAATACAAATTCTAACAGTCTATTCAGTAGGACTCAGGACTCAGCTGTGTATCCACCAGACTTCTGCTCAACACATCTGATGGTCCCAACCCCATTTATAAGGCAAGAAATCCCAGTTATTAAATCTGACAGGGCACACCTGTGAAGTGAAAACCATTTCCGGTGACTACTTCTTGAAGCTCATCAAGAGAATGCCAAGAGTGTGCAAAGCAGTCATCAATGCAAAAGGTGGCTACTTTGAAGAACCTAGAATATAAGACATATTTTCAGTTGTTTCACACTTTTTTGTATATAATTCCACATGTGTTAATTCATAGTTTTGATGCCTTCAGTGTGAATTTACAATTTTCATAGTCATGAAAATACAGAAAAATCTTTATATGAGAAGGTGTGTCCAAACTTTTGCTCTGTACTGTATGTCGGGATACTTCCAAAGTTCTCAGAAAATAGCCTGACACAACTAGAAAGAGAGATTAGGGCTACTAAACAGCAGGTTTATTGGTATAATGAGGCCGGTTTCTTTTAGGAATGTGCCCGTATTTTTTTCTTCCTGATTATCCCATGGATATAGTTACCAAATGGCCCTTTAGCACCTCCCATAAATGTGTGGAAACGCCAATTTTTGGGCAGGTTTGTGTAAACCTCACGTCTTCTCAGCACTAGAACCCAGTGGATTTATTGGCACTGTTTATGAAAAATTCGGACAGTCACGGCATATTCTTATCCATTGGCACAACATGCATGGGGTCATGTAAGGTAGACAGGTAATAGTTCACATTACTTAAAAAGTGTTTTCCCATTAAGTAAAAAAAATCTGAAAAATTGAAGTCACCTAGCTTTTCCAAATACTTGAGTAGCATATCCAACTCATTCTGTAGAGGAAAAATAAAGCTGCATAGGTCTGCAGATTTTTCTATACAGGAAACAGCTACAATTAACAAATTTCTAAACAGGATCTATATATCAGCTCAATGGCAGAATACAGTATTTGCTGCCTGCTGCAGTGGATGTTGGGGATTACAGTCTGCATGTCGCTACTCTGTTGTCGGGTGTCCCAGGACCAGGGGCGCACTAGCTTGCGCTGTTTCCTGGATTACTTCTGATGGTGAAGACGCCGGTGGCCACGTACCTTGCTGAGCTCCTGAATCCGCCCTAGACTGTATCCTTACATTACCCAGGGAAGAGGAGAGTAGTAGTGTACAGTAATACAACAACCAGACTAACAAGGTAATATGAACAGGGATAAAGGAAAATACCAAACATACAAATGTACTCACAAAAATAACAGAGGAATGCATCGGGAGTGGAGGATGGGGTTAAACCAAAGAAAGAGATGAAAGGAAATTCTCACACACTCAAAACCTAACAAGAGTCACAGATAAATCCACCAAAGCCTTCTCCAATGATAACCAACAACAACAACCTCCAGCCATGCAGCATAAGTTACTCTGACAAAGAGTGCTAGCCAGGACCAAGTTTATATAGAAGATGGGAGTGGCTAACAGTGAACAGCTGAGATCCTTAATGTAGGAAAGCTTTCAGGAGCTTTCAACTGGGCAGATTAACTCCTGCACTGCTAGAAGAAACCTACTTCGTTTAATATGAAGGTGAAGTGCTTCTAATCAGCTTCACAATAAAAGGAAAACCAACTGTTCACAGTTGTAGGCATGTTCTTTTCATGAACTGATGCAAACCCTCAAAAAACTAGGGGAAATTCAAGATTGTGAGGTAGCACATCATGAAAAATGCCAAGGGCATGAATACTTTCGTAAGCCACTGTACCCACTTTGTTCGGCCAAGTACTAATGCATGCTGAACTAAGAATAGAGTAAGGTGCTGTTCACATTGCGTTTCTGGCTCCATCTGTGGGTTTTGTCTGTGCTCGAAAAAGGGGATTCAGATGTGTCAGATACATTGGCGTTAGTTATACAAATGGAATCTAAAGTATGAAATATTTGGCTATGTTTGCGCTTCTTACACATGATTTCCATCTTTTCCGGTGGGTACAAGAATAGACTATGCGCCCGATTCATTATCTGTGATTTATTGAAGTCAGTTGTTTTTTTTTGTCTTTTTTTCTTGTGTTTTTGGTGATTTTTTTTTTGCGCCAAATTCTTCAAAATGACATGTGACATAAAAAAGTGCTCTTTATTTTGGAATTATATTTTGTGATATGACGCTGTCCACTGGGCTGTGAATGCATGCTATCGGGTCTGCAAACGGGGAGTGCACAGGTCGTAGAATCCACCATGCTCCACTGGGTGTAGTACATGTATTATGAGTTGTAATGTTTCATTGCAGAAAGCTTGTTGGTTGCTATCAATAGTCATGAAGAGGTTAACTGTAATGTAATACAACTTTATATCTTTGTGTTATAATATCTCTTAAGATTGTTGTGTTTACCCTTTAGCTAATCCTTACTCTGTCACTGGATTATGACCATGTAGCGGACTCTATTAAACCAGCCTGTCAATATTTGAAGACCGGCCACAGCCATTGATGGGGTAAATCCGCTTTGTGTATGTGCAGTTCCAAGCACACATTGTAGTGGAGGACTCCATGACGGCCGATTAGACAGGTTTGGCGAGTCCTGCAGTGTTTGGCATCATAGAGACTAGCGTTGTTTGGCAGGGTGTGTGTTAGGTCAGGGCTGTTGAGGGTTGACCTGCATTAGTAACGGAGAAGGCAACACATTAGACATGAGGTTATGGAAGCCGTAATTATTGACTTTGCAGGGAAGAGGTAAAACCCACAAATATTTGTGCACATTTTAGATATTTTCCTATGAGTAAGTGATAGCGCTCCAGGGAAACGTCTCTGCCGCCATTACTCGGCTTGGTTAAGTATAATTGAAGGTTCTGTATGTTGCTTTCCGGATTGGCGAGAAAGCGGTGACATAGGAGATAATGATGGACATGACCAACGAGTACTCAATCCTGGCACTTTTATTACTCAGATATATCCCGCGCTCCTCTTGGAAAATATAACAAGTGATACTGCTGTTTGAGGAGAAATTGGAGCAAGTCAGTAACCTGGGAGACTCAAAGTCAGCTATGGCAGTGCTGCTAAGAAAAAATGCCTAAAGGATGTGTCTTTTGGGATGTAAGGGTATGTGCAGATGATCCGTAAACGCTGCAGGGAGATGCTTCGTATTTGTGCATCTTCCAACCCACATCTTCTAGATGTTACAGCATAGTGGATGGATTTCAAGAAATGCCCGCAACTTGCCCGCGGAGACGGACATGTGGTGTAGCGCTAAAGAATGGGTTATCCAAGAGTAGACCCTCTGGGTCGTGATACCGAACCTCCCCTGGACTCTGGTCCTAGTGGCCTGACCCCTATACAGGGACCGTCAGGGGCAAGCTCAGAGGATTCAAATACCATGACTGCCGGTAACGAAAGGGCAACTCGAAGGACTGACAGAGAGAGTAGCAGTCTAAGGGGGCAGACCAGCAGGATAAGGGAAGATGGCACAAGGGAATCCAGAAGACAAATAGTAATCACTTTAGGAAAAGGAAACCGGGCAAGCCTGGAAGAGAACCTAGGATGGAGGGAAAGAGGGCTGGAGAGAGAGGGCGAGGTCCAGGGACCAGGAAGGCGGGAGGCACAGTGGGAAAGGCCAGGGCAGGCAGGGTTAATGAGATCCAGGAACCACCAGGAGCAGGGACGACAGGAGGCACAATAGGAAATACCAAGGCAGGCAGGGTTAACGAGATCCAGGAACCACCAGGAGCAGGGACGACAGGAGGCACAATAGGTAGGAAAGACCACGGCAGGCAGGGTTAATGAGATCCAGGGACCACCAGGAGCAGGGACGACAGGAGGCACAATAGGAAAGACCACGGCAGGCAAGGTTAACGAGATCCAGGGACCACCAGGAGAAAGGACGACAGGAGGCACAATAGGAAAAACCAGGGCAGGCGGGGTTAACGAGATCCAGGGACCACCAGGAGCAGGGACGACAGGAGGCACAATAGGAAAGACGACGGCAGGCAGGGTTAACGAGATCAGGGACCACCAGGAGAAAAGAACAAGCTTGATCAGTCACAGTCCTAGGGAGGAAATGCAGAGAAATAACCTGCACGTACCCACTATTGATGGAGAGGCACTTCTGGATCAGGTAATGACAGTTCAATAGAGTGCAGGTGACGTGTGCGCCCGCGACCTAAGCCGACCCGGGGGCACGCACACACCCAAACTCAGCAGCAGGCAGTACAGTAGGAAGCACCAGAGAGGAGCACGCATGCCCCCAACCAGCAGCTCTGGGACGCCGGAACAGCCACCGCGTGGTGAGACATGACAGACCGGTGGGACCCTATCACTGTAACATGTGGCATGTCTCTCCAGACCGCAGCATGTCAATTTTCACCCATACAATGTATTGGACGCGGTGAATCTGCACAGTTAAGTGAACACATGCGGAAACACCTGTGTTCAATAGACGGCAGCGCTTTGAACGCAGCGAACATGTGCTGCGTCCAAAGCGCTGCTAGTTCCAGATCGTATGTACTTACCCTTACTGGTATCAGAGAGATAACTTGGGAAAGCTCTGCAGAAGGTGAGATGCAAGCAGCAGGTGTCGGCAAAAAAGGGAGAGGCTGTTTCGAAGGGTGCAGCATGTAAGAAAATAGCCTTAACTTAAAGGTCTTATTTAGGCTTGCAACAAATGTCTGTTGTCACGCTCTCCTATTTTGTGGAGTCTGTCGCTCTCTACCTGATGTCCATGTGTAGTTCATGACCTGTCACTCTCCACCTGCCCTCCATGTGTTGCGAGGAGTCTGTTACTCTCTATCTGCTTTTCATGTGTAGGACATGGTCTGTAACTCACTAACTGTCTTCCATGTGTAATGCAGGGTCTGTCACTTTCTATACCTGACCTCCTTGTATAACGGGATCTGTTACTCTCTACCTTTTCTCCATTTATAGGGCAAAGCCTGACACTCTCTTACTGCCCTCCCTGTGTAGTGCCTGGTCTGTCACTCACTACCTGTCTTCCATGAGTAGGGCGGATCTGTCGCTCTCTTCCTATCCTTCATGTGTAGTGCATGGTCTGTCACTCGCTACTTGTCTTCCATGTGTATTTCAGGGTCTGTCAATCTCTATACCTGCCCTCCTTGTATAGTGTAGGATCTGTCACTCTCTACCTATTCTCCATGTATAGTGCAGGGTCTGTCACTCTCTTACTGCCCTCAATGTGTAGCGCAGGATCTGTCACTCTCTTACTGCTCTCGATGTGTAAATCATGGTCTGTCACTCGCTACCTGTCTTCCATTAGTAGTGCAGGGTATGTCACTCTTTTACTGCCCTCTATGTGTAGTACAGGGTCTGTCACTCGCTACCTGTCTTCCATGAGTAGTGTGGGTCTGTCGCTCTCTCCCTATCGTTCATGTTTAGTGTGGTTCTGTTGCTCTCTATACCTGCCTCCTTGTATAGTGTGGGATCTGTCACTCTCTACCTTTTCTCCATGTATAGTGCAGGATCTGTCACTCTCTTACTGCCCTCCATGTGTAGTACAGGGTCTGTCACTCGCTACCTGTCTTCCATGAGTAGTGTGGGTCTGTCGCTCTCTCCCTATCCTTCATGTGTAGTGTAGGGTCTGTTGCTCTCTATACCTACCCTCCTTGTACAGTGTGGGATCTGTCACTCTCTACCTTTTCTCCATGTATAGTGTAGGGTCTGTCCCTCTCTACTTTTCGTCAGAACTGCTTTACCAGACACAACCCATATACAAGGATGGTGCTGTTTGTCTGTTTTGTGTGGAACAAAATAGGATCCTTGTCTCCTATCCTGGATAAACTCCTAAGGTTTTGTTCACATATGTGCTGTAGATTACAAACCCATGACACGGTTGACCCCGTTGATGTACTGTATAATGGGGTTCGGCAGGTTGGACTGAGGTGTCCATTCCATGCTCCCATTGACCTGTGCCGTCGTGCTGTTCTGCTTCCCTTCATAGCGACCCTTTATCCTGGCAGTGACATTTCTCATGTTTTCACCCTACCTTGAACCTTCACTTTTCCTCCTGCCTTCTCTGCTGAATCCAAGAAAGCGGCTAATTTTTGTTGCAACTACTTTATGTCTCCTTGTCGGGCGATACCTGTAAAGCCAATTGGAAATATCCAGGTGGATAACTTGCACTGATTTCTTATCGTTTTTGGTAATGCCATTGTCTGTCTGTTCTAGATATTTCCATGGATCAGAAATTGGCGCCAAATGGGACAGTAAACTTAATTCGAAAATCTGTATCTTCTGATATCCTGCGGACACAGACAGTTCCTGGCTTAATACCCTCATGGATGAAAAGGAGAAAGTCAAAAAGGGCGGCAGTGATCCACAATTCCCAAGTATGTGAAGGATTTAACTGGCCATGAACAATTCAGTTTGTGCTGCCCTGGTCCGGCGTCCGGTCTACTGTGACAACAGGGTCTTCACTTCTGTACCCGGCATCCTACGGTGCCGTGACTCAGGACGTTTCAGAGTCTTTGAGAGGTGATAAAGTGAAGACTGGCTGTCATGGAGGACCGGACTGGACATCGAAGCAAAGCAAATTGAATTGTTCATCTCTACTTTCAATGTCTTGTTTCTTTCTTTGTGAAGAGGAGCTCTCAGTTTTTCTCACCTATCTAAATATTTTTGCTCCACCACTCTGTAGCATATTTTCTTAGATTTCTACCTTAAAAACTGGAAATAAATGGGTTAACCTTCGCTCCCCTCAAAAGATGAGAAGACAAGAATCCAATTCTGCGGTTTATTGGTCAATGCGTTTCGAGGTTTAAAACTTCATCAGGACAACCCATGGTGACCACAATGGCTTTGTCCTGATGAAGAAGTTTGAAGCTTCGAAACGCGTTGACCAATAAATATTGACATGCCTTAGCATTACGGAGTGCAACTTTATTTTTTGTTATGTATAGAGATGGCTACTCTTAGTTCACACCTGCTTTCTGATTAGGAAGTGACAGTCAGTCTTATTTGAATAACAGAGGATATCATAATGCAAAGTTCGATGAAGGATATACTCTTTTTATGGGAAATACAAAATTTTGATGACATAACAAAATTTGTATCCCCAAATTGCATGACATTCTAATCTTCCTCCCCATTCTGTTAGGAACATCCCTTTAAACGTAAGTATGGATAACCCCTTTTTTGTCCAGGTGGCTAATATGACAGATGTATAGCTCCCATTCTTCTGTGTGTCACCGGTCGGGTCACCTGCTCGTGACATCTAAGGTCTCTGCTCCGTCTGCGGCTGCAAAATTCTCCGCTTCTTTCCAAAGTCATGTTCGGTGATTCTGAAGTTTATTTTCTCCACATTTATGGTAATATAATGTGCCCTCTTGTCAGAACAAATTATTTGTGTTCCCGTCAGTGGAAATCAATAACTAATTTTCTGCCGCTCTCCTTCATGGGTAGTTGAGCAGCTGCTCTTAAAATGTGACTATATTTTCATTGTGACGCGGGTTTGGTGCTACGGTCTGTAAATCTGTCTTCCTTTAGTAGAAGCCATGAATTTGTAGCTATAGGGAAATGTACGTTAAGTCAAAGAGTGCAGCCATTAGAACCAACATGGGTCAGGTAATCTTACATTCAGCTCTACTGAACCTACACGTGAAATAGTACTGGTTGTATGACTCCACTATACGGTGTCCAAATAATATGCAGCATCTAATAATATTAAAGGCAGGGCTGTGGAGTCAGTAAGCAAACCTCCGACTCCTCAATTTCCATGACACCGACTCCAACTCCACCAAAATGAGCTCCGACTCCACAGCCCAGCTTAGGCTACTTTCACACTAGCGTCGTGCACTGCACGTCGCAATGCGACCTGCCGACGCAACGACACTAGCGTTGAAAGCGCCGCACAACGGGGGTAGCGGATGCTGTTTTTCAACGCATCCGCTGCCCCATTGTGAGGTGCGGGGAGGAGGGGGCAGAGTTTCCGGCCGCGCATGCGCGGTCGGAAATGCTGCAGATGACATGTAACATGTAACGTTTTTTGGTGGCGACGGTCCGACGCAACCGTCACATGACGGTTGCGACGTGTGGCAATGCGTCGCACTGCGTCGTTAATAAAAGTCAATGGAGAAAAAACGCATCCTTCAAGCACTTTTGCAGGATGCGTTTTTTCTCCAAAACGACGCATAGCGACGTGCAGTGCACGACGCTAGTGTGAAAGTAGCCTTAAAGGTATAATCATTTTTGTTTTTTGAGCTTTAGTTTTATGTGCCTCAACTTCAAAAAACCTTACATTTTTTGAGGGATTATTTTTTGCTGAAAAATTTGTAGTTTTTATTGACATATAATGGAGAAACCAATTAGTAAGATTGCTCCCTTCCTGAGTGCACTATTAAATAGAGACACAAGAGAATTGGTCAGCTTGTCATCCATCCATCAATCTACTTGTCGTGACTATATTCCATAAAAGTGGTATTCCCATTTCCCGACTCAACTCCGGGAACCACATCTCTTCCAAGAACGGGTTGTCGTCTTGCTCCGGTGGAGAGGTGACCGCTCATGGGAGGCTCTCTCGATTGACTTCTATTGTATTTCCGAAAAATGTGGAAGCAAGCTCAACCAGCTTCCATAGAAGTCATGGAACAGAAATGCACATTTTCAGACACCTTAATACGCAAAATAGGGTCCTAATCTACAGATACAGGCTTGGACTGGCCCACCGGAGAACAAGAGAATCCTCTGGTAGGCCCCTGTGAAGGAGTACTAATGAGCAGTGATTTTACACTTCATTCACTATTTGCAGCCACATCACATGCATGGATTCCCTGTTTGTTAGGCAAACCTTCCATGTTTTATGGCTGTCAAACAGCCACAAAACATACTGGCGCGGGGACTCGAACGTATTTTCGAGCACACTGAGGTCACTCGGTTAGCACCCGAGCATGAAGGATAACATCTTATCCGAGCATGTTCGCTCATCACTAATGGTCAGTATTCAGGACTGGCCATATGTCCTAGTAAGGTATCGTTACACCATCCACTCCTATATGGTATAAAATATACATATTGATGGCACCATATCAAACTATGGTGTGGGTAACTGGGGCACTTGGTGGGCAGATCTTGCGGAGGTAAATGCTGCTTAAGTTTCATCATTTGGGATTGTTCTTAACCATTGGGTTATGTGCCCACAGTGAGATTTTGCTGAGTATTTTACAAGGTGTATTTTCACTGTGTCAGCATCTGCCAGTTCCAGGAAATTGGATTGAATTTATAGAAATCTCCTTCCTACTGCGCTATTTTTAATGACACATAAACTCACCTGCAGCGCGTGTCTCAAAACCGCAAGATGACAGTTTCTCTTGCAGGTACGCTGAGTTTTATGTGCATATTTTCCCCATACAATTGCATTAGATGCAGAAAAGACACCTGTAAAGAAAATACGGAGGTCCCAAGGCTGTGTCCTCACACTAAGTCCACCTTGCAGTTAATGCAAAAATGCATCCTTTTCCTGCAGCTTAATCTTCAATTGCATTTTTTTAAATCCCTTTTCTTTCGTGTCTGTCATGGCCCATGATGATTGATGAATTTTGTCCCATTTTTGGAGAAACATTTTACACAATTCTTGGAAAAAGTTTTAAAAAGTCCCATGTTAGTTTTCAACTATAAAAATATTAAAGCAGACAGATTTTCTACTACCTTGCGGTACTGGAGTACAATTGTCTATAAATTGTGCCAGATAATAAATTAGCCAAAATCATCAGCATAACAAAATCAAAGGACTTGGTCAAGAACTGAAAAAAAACATAGTTCGAAAATGGCTTAAAAATCATCATGAATTTGACACAAATATTGTTTTTGACTTTAAATTTTGTATCTGAAAACCTGAACATGTGAACACATCCACAGTATTTTTGGGATTATTTTTTTAAAATTGTATTTATATTTTTCACAGCCTCGGGATGTTCTGTCATCAGGTTTTGGAGACGTAACTTTCCAGAAATGCGCAACTGTAAGTACTCTTATGTAATACTATAATAGTCATTTCTTACATAAAGTGACTGCAGACTTGAAGCCTAAGGCCGGTCAACCCCTTTAAATTGAATTAACTACATTGTAAAAATCCTTGCTACCACTGATTCTGCCACTCTTGTCCTTTTTTAGCTGCGTTACACATTTGTAAAGATATTCAAATTTGTTTCTTCTGTAGGGCAAGATGAGAAATCTCTGCTTTGCATTCCAAGTTGCCGTTTTTTTCAGGGTTTTCTCTGGGGGGCGTTCCCTTTCACCCCTCTATCCCAGATGCTGCCAATCACAGCTGGAGACTTCTAGATTAGCTTGACACTGTAGACTTCTAGCTTAAGGACGGACAACCCCATTAAGTTCCCTATTTAGTTTTAAGCTCTCTGGATCGCTCATTCACTGAAAGCACAGGATGGAGTCCATAGGTTTTCTAGTGTAAGGGACGAGACTGGCCAATGGATACTGCTGCGTCCCTAAACCCCCCAATACAGGTGTCCTTGGGTGTGTGCACATGTGTAGGTGTCATTTGCTGTCACTCTCAGACTGCATGCTAAGGTATCTTGGACCAAGTTGGGAACGTTTGTTGTCTTGAAGAGTGAACCTGATGTTACTAACAAAATAAACTCTTGTTGACTTGGTCTTGAAATTATGTAAAACAGTTGAAGTCTTCATCTGCATTTCATGAGAGAGGCACAAACATTTCGGTTGACACATAAGTTGTGAGGAACATTACTGCAGAATAATGGGTGACGTTGAGGACCTCCATCTTCCTAGTCCAGGGACACATGGGTCAATGTGTTTCGCTGTGACCACTCTGCACTACACTCTGTGGACTACATAAGGGAGCTCCTCCAGCTGCAATACTTTATGGATGTGTCCCAGCCTGGCTGATCCCGTATTCCTTCACAAAGGCCTACAGGTCTGACTAACACTAAGATTCATCCTTAAAAGTTTCTTGCAGTAGGTGCCTCAACTCGCCTGCTATGGGGAGAAACTTCCTTCCCTGTTGCTTGATAATGAAGGATCGTACTACCATCTTTTGAGCCTGCTCTTCATTCGCAACAACCCGGTACAAAGAGGCGACTCCATGCTGTGTACGATGAGAGCCAACACCCCAGTGAGAGCCACTAAATTCTCTGAATGGATCTCACTGGGTGTAAAATTCTGGTGTTTGACGGACTTAACTCCTCCCATCCTATCCATTCTCCACCCACTCATCAATTTAATTGGTTAATTGCAAGTAGGCGGAGGTTCGGCCATGGATGGGCGGGGTTTCGACCACATCAATGTCAGCTTAAATATGTGTTCATTTAGTGTGAACACATACAGTGGGGGAAATAAATATTTGATCCCTTGCTGATTGATCACATTAGATATAATGACAAGTGTCTTCAGCGAAGGTGTTCAACATCTTCTCCACCTTTACACGAGGGTCAGGAGTTGCCTGCCGGTGCGCCTTCTTTTCTTTAAAAGTCTGTATAGAGGAACATGACACCGCCTGCTACCAGGCAGTTTGGATTTTCCAAGCCCTAGGTAAGCCAATCATCGTCCCACTCAGATGTAAAGTACACAGATCAAATCGTATATCTGTCTAAGCTCCGATATGTTTGCACTTGACGTGTTGCTGATTTGCGCCATGTCCCTGGAATATGTCATTATTTCCCCTTTTTTATAAAAAAATACTTTTTACTTGGAAATAAAAAAAAAAAATGACTGTCTCATATAAGCAGGAATATTATAAAAATCAATATTCTTGTATTTTGCATCCTATACATGAACAAATAATCCCGTATAAGCCCCTGCAATACCTCCGAGTATGACAAACACACTTTTCGTAACCTGTGTCCATGGAATTGTATGGATAGACAATGGTTCGCTGGCAGTGACTGCGCTCCACTCCCACGAGAAGCAGGATTTAATATGGCAGAGCTTTATCAAATCTGTTAAGCCGGGATTGTGACTGGCACAATGGAGATTTTAATTCCTAGGCTGAATTAGTTAGTTATAAGCTTTATATATTTTAGAGAGGGTTTATTTTCTAATTGTCTGCCTTGGCTCAGCATTGAGTAATCCTGCCTCTGCCACTGGAGATGTCGTGACCCGTGTTAATAACTGATGGAAGCTGATGTGAATAGGAATATGTGCCCTTTTTTTTTTACATTTAATTGTCCGATTTTAAGCACAAAGTTTTCGTGATGCAGAGTCCGATCCGCCATAACATTTTAACCTAAAATCTAGTATTGATCCAGTGTTCTCTTCATTCATTACCTGCTCTGTTTGTCATCTTGCTTGCTGCGCTCTGCATAGGTAGTGAGCGAAATAGCATAGCTAATTTTAAGAGCTCATTCAGAAGTCTGTGAAATCGGTCTGAGATCAGACCCGACTGGAACGAGATATACTCACAATATTACATGAATCTGTCACACTCGGGCCTGGAGACCTGCGGCCGGCCCATCTGTGCTCGGACCGATTTGAATGGACATATGAATAAGCCCTTATTGAAAGCCAGTTCACTGTCTATGCGGAGCGTAGCAGCAAATGACAAACTCATTCAACCACGCCGAAGTCACTCAATTAGCACTCGAGCATTCTCAGATAGCACCTTATCCGAACACGTTCGCTCATCACTAATCGTGTTTTTTCATTACTTTTTTTTTTAAATAAACATAATAGTGCAAAAAGAAACAAAAATAATTCCGCATGCAGCCACCACTACGTAGAGGGAGCTCACTGCAGATGGATTTATACCGCTAGTTTGGGATTTAATGACAGCTGTATCAATCTGACTGCAGAAAAATGCTAGGATTGCATGACAGGAAGCAGAAGGAGAAGTTTAATAGTTAAATCCTTCTCATCATTGGCCCCATAGCAGTTCTGTGTGTTCTGCCATTGTGCAGTAGCATAATTATTATTATTATTATTTTATTATTATTATACATTTTTATAGCGCCATTTATTCCATGGCGCTTTACATGTGAACAGGGCAAATATAGACAAGTACAATAAACAAGTAAAAGTAAAACAAGGCACACACAAGTTCAGGAGGAGAGAGAACCCTACCCGCGAGGGCTCACAGTCTACAGGGGATGGGTGAGGATACACTAGGAGAGGGTAGAGCTGGTCATGCGGCGGTTCAGTAGACTGAGGATCACTGCAGGTTGTAGGCTTGTTGGAAGAGGTGGGTCTTCAGGTTCCTTTTGAAGGTTTCCGTGGTAGGCGAGAGCCTGATGTTTTGGGGTAGAGAGTTCCAGAGTATAGGAGAAGCACGAGAGAAGTCTTGATGCGGTTGTGGGAGGAAGAGATGAAAGAGGAGTAGAGAAGGAGATTATGAGATGATCGAAGGTTGCGTGTAGGTGGGTACCGGGAGACCATGTCACAGATCTATGGAGGAATCAGGTTGTAAATGGCTTTGTATGTCATTGTTAGTGTTTTGAAGTGTAGCCTCTGGTCAATAGGAAGCCAATGAAGGGCCTGGCAGAGAAGCTGGGGAATAACGGTGAGACAGGTGGATTTGTCGGGCAGCAGAGTTTAGGATGGATTGGAGTGGTGCCAGATTTTTAGAGGGGAGGCCAGAGAGTAGGAGGTTGCAGTAGTCGAGGCAGGAGATGATAAGGGCATTTACTAGTGTTTTTGTGGTTTCATGGTCAAGGATGGCACTGATCTGGGAAATGTTTTTGAGTTGGAATCGGCAAGAGGAGGCAAGGGCTTGGATATGTGGCTTGAAAGAGAGGGTAAAGTCAAGGATCACTCAGAGGCACAGAGCGTGCGGGACTGGGGAAAGCGAGCAGCCATTGACATTGATGGATAGGTCGGGTGGAGGAGTAGAGTGAGGTGGGGGAAAGATGATGAATTCTGTTTTGTCCATGTTCAGTTTTAGAAAACGAGCAGAAAAGAAAGATGAAATAGCAGACAGACATTGTGGGATTTTGGTCAGTAAGGAAGTGTGGTCAGGTCCAGATAGGTAGATCTGCGTGTCATCAGCGTAGAGATGATATTGTAAACCATGGGATTCTATGAGCTGTCCCAGGCCAAAGGTGTAGATGGAGAAGAGTAGGGGTCCTAAAACTGAGCCTTGAGGAACACCGACAGACAGGGGGCGAGATGAGGAGGTGGTGTGGGAGTGGGAGACGCTGAATGTCCAGTTTCTAAGACATGATGAGATCCAGGATAGGGCCAAGTCTGTGATGCCAAGAGATGAGAGAATCTGTAACTGGAGGGAGTAGTCCACAGTGTCGAAGGGAGAAAACAGGTCCAGGAGGAGGAGGACAGAGTAGTGTCTCTTGCTCTTGGCGGTTAGTAGGTCATTGGTCACTTTAGTTAGGGCAGTTTCAGTTGAGTGATGTGATCGGAAGCCAGATTGTAACCGGTCAATGAGGGAGCAGGAGGAGAGGTGGAAGGACAGTTCAAGATGGACATGCTGTTCCAGTAGTTTTGAGGCATAAGGGAGATGGGATATCGGGCGATAGCTGGACACAGAGGATGGGTCGAGGGAGGGTTTTTTGAGGATAGGTGTGATTGATGCATGTTTGAAGGATGATGGGAAGACACCGTTTGTAAGTGAGAGGTTGAATAGCTGTGCTAGGGTTGGGATGAAGACTTTTGCTAGCTTAGGGATGAGGTGGGATGGGAGCGGGTCAAGCGTGCAAGTGGTGAGATGTGATCTTGACAGAAGGATGGAGAGCTGATCGTCTGTCATGGTGGAGAAGCTGGCTTTGGAACAGGGCTGAGAAGTCAAGAGGAGGGGCATTGGGGGCTGTGGGCCAAAGCTTTTTCTGATGTTATCGATCTTCTGCTTAAAGAAAGAGGCAAAGTCTTCAGCAGAAATGAGAGGAGAGGGAGGAGGTGCTGGGGGACGGAGTAGAGAATTGAAAGTGTTGAAAAGCTGTTTAGGGTTGTGAGTCAGGGAGGATAAGAGAGACGAGAAGTAGGTTTGTTTTGCGGCAGTGAGCGTGGACTTGCAGCTGGCGAGGGACTGCTTGTATGCAGTGAAGTGCTCAGCTGAACGAGATCTCTTCCATCTCTGCTCAGCGACCTTGGAAGCCCATCTCAGTTCTTTGGTCAGGCTGGTCAGCCAGGGCTGCCTGTTGATTGTACGAGTTTTTCTATGCGTGAGGGGGGTGGCCAAATCAAGTGTAGCTGTTATTGTGGTGTTATAAAAAGTGGCAGCAGCATCTGTGTCATGGTAGGAAGCTATGTGTAATACTATTGTAGGAACTCTAGGATTCTGATAGCGTGGGGCAATGAACAGACGGAGATGGGTTTCTTTAGTGCAATAGTGTATTTGTACAACAGCAGTAACTCCCAAAACAATATACTGATAACCCGCAGTGACCTGCAATGAAACAAATCCTTGAAACATATACAGCAAATCGGCAGAGTTCTTAAGGCAGAGTCCTCAGCAAGGTGATCAAAAGGTGAGTGTGACAGGTGATGTGGTGCAGATCCAAAACACTGTCGGTGCAGAAAGAGTCAAACCCTGGTATGAAGTAAACACAGGGAAGTCCAGAACAAGTCCACAAGTTAAACCCAGGTATGGCATGAACATGGGTAAGTCCAGAAACTAGTTCACAAGTTGATCCCAGATGTGGCATAAACACGGGTAAGTCCAGAAACAGGTTCACATTAAAGTATTATACTGGTGTTGTTTCCAACAGCTCCCACCGGGGGGAGTAAATGAAGTATTAAGTAGCAACACACAGTCCAGAAACATAGTTCAAAAACACAGTTCTTACCAGGAGGAGTGAACCAAGGGTTAAGTTCCAAAGTCAACAGACTAGTGATAACATAGAGAGTGTAGCTTACATATGCAGAGAATGGCCAGAGCCAGAGGTAGAGGCACACTCAGAACAAGCAGCTGAGCTGAAGGGGAACAGAAGCAGAATACTCCAGCAAGGAAGCTGACACCAGAACCGGGTTTTAAACAAACGAATAGGAAGTAGGGCAGACAAAAACAGCAAACTCCATCTTAACAAAGGGCAAGATCATATCATTCACAAGGTGATTTGGATAACCCGGAATACTGACACTATGTCTGTAAGAGGGAGAAGGGACTCAGAGAGTGAGTGTAAATTGAGGTATTTGAGATTTCTGCAAGAGTGAGTGAGTAGGTTGTGGTCGGACAGGGGGAGGGGTGAGTTAGTGAGATTAGTAAGGGAACAGAGGCATCGTGAAGATGAGGTCCAGCGTGTGGCCATCTTTATGGGTGGCTGTGAATGACCATTGAGTGAGACCAAAGGAGGCAGTGAGCGATAAAAGTTTAGAGGCGGCTGAGGTGGAAGTGTCAATGGGGATATTGAAGTCACCCATGATGATAGTGGGGATGTCGGCTGAGAGGAAATGAAGTAGCCAGGTGGTGAAGTGGTTAAGAAAGGTGGAGATGGATAGTTCTGGGGGGCGGTAGATGACAACCAGCTGGAGGTTTGAGGGGGAGTAGATGCGGAGGAGTGCACCTCGACCGAGGGAAGAGTAGCGGAGGGTGGTAGTGGAATTGAGGTAAAGGAGCAGGTATCGGACAGGAGCAAGCCAACTCCACCACGTTTGTTGCTGAGGCGAGGGGTGTGAGAGAGGTGGAATCTGCCATAGAAAAGCGCGGCTGGAGAGGCTGAGTCAGAGGGGGTGAGCCAGGTTTCATTGATGCCAAGGAAGGAGAATTTGTTATTGATAAAGAGGTCATGGATAAATGACAGTTTGTTGCAGATAGTGCTCCACGTAGGGGGACCGGGGGAATGGGGGCTGGATGAATGGGTATGAGGTTATCATGGTTGGGAAAACGTGTAGAGGATCATGGCAGGGGATTAGAAATGAGTGTGGGGATGTGTTGAGGAGGGCCAGGATTAGGGGATACGTCGCCAGGAATGAGGAGTAGCAGACAGAGCGTTAGAAGGTGGGAGCAGGATAGGTCATGATGTGACCGTGTGTGTCTGGAGAGAAAGGATTGTATGTGGAGAAACAGTTCTGTGGAGGAGGTGAGGTGGCTGGGGAGGATGAAGGAAGAAATGACTAGTTCCTTACTGGATGGAGGGATTACAGGAGATAGGAAGAAATAAAGTAGTATGTGGGCGAATGTTAAAAGAAACCAAAACATTATAGTAGTTTTCTATTCCTGTACCTTCCAGTCAATTCCAGTCCAATTCTAGTCTAATTCATAGTAATTAGAAATCTGTAATTTGAAAGATGTCAGACACGTCTGGTCAGACTCATGGCTTTGAATTTATGTGCACCTAAGGGCTCGCAGCTGAGAGGGGAGGTGTGTGTCCAGAGCACATATTCACAGTTAAGCCAGGTCATAAAGAGGGGGTGGGGCAGATTGATTACTCAGGTATGCAAGGGAGAAACAAGAGGAATGAAGTACATATGGATAGAAAATAATGGGTAAGCAAAGAATACCAGGTGGAGATTATATGCACTTCATATAATATAAAACAGTATATCAATTGTAACACTATATTTGTAGTGTATAAAATTGATTGTACTGCATGTCAGCTTTCTTATATCGGGTGTACTTCGCGGAAATTGAAGGTTCGCATTACTGAACATTTGTATGATATAGTACATACGGGTAATTCAACCCGCATGCATCGGCAGCATCTAAACATTTTATCACGCAGCATGATCGAAGTACCAAGTTTTTCAGGTTTATGGTATTGAACATGTGAACAGACCCTTGCGGGGTGGTGACGTCAATCGGCGTCTCCACACTCGTTAGGCTTTTTGGATATATTATTTAAATACACGATCTCCATTGGGATTAAACAAACGTAATGAGCTGATGTATTACTATTAATGTTTAATTGTGTGGTTTATCATGGTTTTAATGTTTTGAGTCCCCCTTTTTTTTGTTGTTATTCACATTTGTTTTTGATTCAGATATTCAGGACCTTCGATATATCATCTGACATGTCATGTGATTGCTTGCAGAAATTTCATTCGTTGTTAGTTTCTATATAGTGTTAATGTGCATTCACATTTGTAGCTTGGATAAAGATCCGCTTGGATCGAAACGCGTCGCTCGTTGTCCTGTGTGCCCGTGGAGAGCTTTACAGCCATCGTTTTTTAACAGGATTTAATAATGATATAACGCCTGAATTTTACCATGGAGCTGTTTTTTTTTTTCCTTTGGATTTGACCTCGTTGATCAGCGTGGAGTTCCGTGCACCTGCTGTGGTGACTTGGTGAGCTGGTCTTTTTCCTCTATTTCTATAAAAGAGGTTACATACAGGGTTATAGATATCGTTAACAGTAAACGAATTTACAATAACAGACTGGTACAGAGGGGAGAGGACCCTGTCCTTGCGGACTTACATTCTATGGGATAATGGGGAAGAGACAGGAGGTCGGTGTGCCGGCAGCTCTGGTGGTGGTGAGGCGGCAGCTCTGGCGGTGGCAACACGGCACCTCGGGTGGTTGGTGGGGCAGCAGCTCGGGTGGTTGGTGAGGCGGCAGCTCGGGTTGTTGGTGAGGTGGCAGCTCGGGTGGTTGGTGAGGCGGCAGATTGGGTGGTTGGTGGGGCGGCAGATCGGGTGGTTGGTGAGGCGGTAGAATAGTTATTGCAGGCTGTAGGCTTTCCTGAAGAGATGGGTTTTCAGGTTACGTCTGAAGGATCCGAGGGTGGTGGATAATCGGACGTGTTGAGGCGTGGAATTCCAGAGGATGGGGGATATTCAGGAGAAATCTTGGAGGCGGTTGTGTGAGGAACGAATAAGTGTGGAGGAGAGCAGGAGGTCTTGGAAGGATCGAAGATTAAATGAGGGAAGATAGTGGGAGATTAATTCAGAGATATAGGGAGGGGACAAGTTGTGGATGGCTTTGTAGATCAGTGTTAGTAGTTTGAACTGGATTTGTTGGGGAATTGGGAGCTAGTGGAGGGATTTGCAGAGGGAAGAAGCAGGGGAGTAGCGAGGAGAGAGGTGGATTAGCCGAGCAGCAGAGTTGAGGACAGACTGGAGTGGTGCAAGGGAATGTTAGGGCTAGCGGAACGCACCAAATAATTAGAGAAAAGGAATAAGGTGCGTTCGCAGCCCGGGGTCCACCATGCAGAGATGGAACCTGCTGCTAAGCAATGACGGACTTTATGGCGGTACAATGAGGATACACACGAGTTAGCTTCACCCTGTGTGAAATAGGTGAACCCTGTTGCGTCACAGGGCCGCAGTACCGCACGTAACAAAACTAATAATTTAATAGCACGAGAGTGCATGCGATGTCGCACTGGCGGACGCCATTAACCACCCAGACTTGGGTTTGGAAAGCGCGGTGATAGCGCACGGCGCCGCACTGGCGGTCACAGCAATAGATGCTGTTTGTGTACCAGTGTTGGTTACAAGTCGGGCGCTAGATTACAATCATCCTCCTTACACGAGCATTCAAACACAAGGGAGGGGATGATTATTGAGCGACTTTCACTCACAACACACACACATAAACAAGAGTATACTAGCGCATGGCCGTGCGGCCATGCAAACCTTTTATAGCTGCAGCATGTACAGGACCTTCCCAGAAGGACCAATGGAAGGCTGCCACAGAAGTTGAGCACCTTCAGGAGCTTCCTGGAGGACCAATGGGATCTGCTGCAGTATCTGAGCATGTGACCCTCGATCTCCAATGGGAGATCTTGCCCTGGGCATGCTCAGAAGGGGAAAAGCAGAACTTAGTCCCAGAAGCGTCTGCTCACCGCTGCCCAGCACTGGCTTCAATGGCAGAAGCTGGAAAAGCAGCAGTAACCCTTTGCACAGAGTGAGACTGAGCAAGATGCTGGGACCGACGTCTCCGCTGAGCAGGCTCCACTGTGGCTGATGCAGAATGAGAGACCGCAGCAGACATGGTTCGAGATCCCCCCTGTGCAGCAGCGGGAACTCAAATCCTAACAGGGAGTTAGCGGGGAGGCCACAGAGGAGGGTGTTGCAGTAATCGAGGCGGGAGATGATAAGGGCATGCACAAGAGTTTTGGTAGAGTGTGGGATGAGGAAGGGATGGATTCTGGCAATATTTTTGAGTTGGAGGCGACAAGAGGTGGCAAGAGTTTGGATGCGCGGTTTGAAGGACAGGGCAGAATCGAGAGTTACCCTGAGGCAGCGGATTTCAGGTGCGGGAGAGAGCGTGATGCCGTTTACCAAAATTGATAGATCAGGTAGGGGGGATACGCAAGATGGGGGAAAGATGATGAGTTCGGTTTTGTCTACATTGAGTTTTAGGAATCGAGAGTTGAAGAAGGAGGATATGGCTGACAGACACTCTGGGATTCTGGACAGAAGAGAGGCGACATCTGAGCCAGAGAGGTAGATCTGAGTGTCGTTCGCATATAGGTGGTACTGGAAGCCATGGGACTTTATGAGTTGTCCTAGGCCAAGGGTATAGATGGAAAAAGTAGAGGCCCTAGGACAGAGCCTTGAGGGACTCCAACAGAGAGGGGGCGGGGTGAGGAGGTAGTGTGGGAGTGGGAAACTCTAAATATACTAAATGTGAGGTCGGAAAGGTATGAAGCAATCCAGGACAGGGCAAGGCCTTTGATGCCGAGGGAAGAAAGAATCTGTAGCAGTTGGCAGTGGTCGACTGTGTTGAAAGCAGAGGACAGGTTGAGAAGGAGGAGGATAGAGAACTGTCTGTTAGCTTTGGCTGTGAGTAAGTCATTAGTAACTTTGGTCAGAGCAGTTTCGGTGGAGTGGTGGGGGCGGAAGCCAGATTGGAGGTTGTCAAGGAGAGAGTTAGATGAGAGGTGGGAGGAAAGTTGACCATGGATATGCTGCTCAAGGAGTTTGGAAGCAAACGGGAGCAGTGATATGGGGCGATAGCTGGGCATAGCAGTTGGGTCAAGGTTAGCTTTTTTGAGGATGGGTGTGATGGTGGCATGTTTAAAGGCAGAGGGGAAAGTACCAGAAGATAGCGATAAGTTGAAGAGATGGGTTAGGGCTGGAATGAGCGTGTTAGTGAGGTTGGGGAGCAGATGGGAAGGATGGGGTCAAGTGCACAGGTAGTGAGGTGTGATTTGGAAAGGAGGCGAGTAAGTTCTCCTTCAGTCATTTTGGAGAGGGAAGTTATTGGGGAAGGGCAGAGGTCTGGTATATGGAGTGGTTGGGGTGGTGGAACAGTAAGGGTTTGCCTTACTTGGTCGATCTTGTTTTTGAAGTAGTGGCAAAGTCCTCAGAAGAGATGAGGGGAGTTGGAGGTGGCAGTGGCGGGCGGAGGAGAGCGTTAAATGTGCTGAACAGTTGTTTTAGGTTGTAGTATAGTGAAGATACAAGGTTAGTGAAATAGGTCTGTTTAGCAGAAGTGAGGGCTAGTTTAAAGGCAAGTGTAGCTTGCTTGAAAGCGGTGAAGTCGTCTGGCAGGCATGTTTTTTTCCAACGCCGCGCCGTGACCCTGGATGCTTGTTGGAGTTTTTTGGTGATGTTGTTATGCCAGGGTTGCCTATTGATTTGTCGCACTTTGCCATGTATGAGAGGGGCGACTGAGTCTATGGCTGATGTGAAGGTGGAGTTATAGAAACAGGTGGCGCTATCCGTGTCATGGAGTGAAGATATGGAGGACAGGGGTAGAATAGAGTCTGTGAATGTCTAGGTGTGTGTTATGGTTCTCAATGGCAAGAGAACATAGCCCAGCAAACATAAGAACTAGCTCTTGGAAGGATGGAAACTAAACTGACCATGAACTAAACCTGCCGCACAACTAACAGTAGCCGGGTAGCGTAGCCTGCGTTTTATCCCTAGACGCCCAGCGCCGGCCGGAGGACTAACTAATCCTGGCAGAGGAAAATATAGTCCTGGCTCACCTCTAGAGAAATTTCCCCGAAAGGCAGACAGAGGCCCCCACAAATATTAGCGGTGATTTTAGATGAAATGACAAACGTAGTATGAAAATAGGTTTAGCAAAATTGAGGTCCGCTTACTAGATAGCAGGAAGACAGAAAGGGCACTTTCATGGTCAGCTGAAAACCCTATCAAAACACCATCCTGAAATTACTTTAAGACTCTAGTATTAACTCATAACATCAGAGTGGCAATTTCAGATCACAAGAGCTTTCCAGACACAGAAACGAAACTACAGCTGTGAACTGGAACAAAATGCAAAAACAAACAAGGACTAAAGTCCAACTTAGCTGGGAGTTGTCTAGCAGCAGGAACATGCACAGAAAGGCTTCTGATTACAATGTTGACCGGCATGGAAGTGACAGAGGAGCAAGGCTAAATAGCGACTCCCACATCCTGATGGAAACAGGTGAACAGAGAGGATGATGCACACCAGTTCAATTCCACCAGTGGCCACCGGGGGAGCCCAAAATCCAATTTCACAACAGTACCCCCCCCTCAAGGAGGGGGCACCGAACCCTCACCAGAACCACCAGGGCGATCAGGATGAGCCCTATGAAAGGCACGAACCAAATCGGAGGCATGAACATCAGAGGCAGTCACCCAAGAATTATCCTCCTGACCGTATCCCTTCCATTTGACCAGATACTGGAGTTTCCGTCTGGAAACACGGGAGTCCAAGATTTTTTCCACAACGTACTCCAACTCGCCCTCAACCAACACCGGAGCAGGAGGCTCAACGGAAGGCACAACCGGTACCTCATACCTGCGCAATAATGACCGATGAAAAACATTATGAATAGAAAAAGATGCAGGGAGGTCCAAACGGAAGGACACAGGGTTAAGAATCTCCAATATCTTGTACGGGCCGATGAACCGAGGCTTAAACTTGGGAGAAGAAACCCTCATAGGGACAAAATGAGAAGACAACCACACCAAGTCCCCAACACAAAGCCGAGGACCAACCCGACGCCGGCGGTTGGCAAAAAGCTGAGTCTTCTCCTGGGACAACTTCAAATTGTCCACTACCTGCCCCCAAATCTGATGCAACCTCTCCACCACAGCATCCACTCCAGGACAATCCGAAGATTCCACCTGACCAGAAGAAAATCGAGGATGAAACCCAGAATTACAGAAAAAGGGAGATACCAAGGTGGCAGAGCTGGCCCGATTATTGAGGGCAAACTCCGCTAAAGGCAAAAAAGCAACCCAATCATCCTGATCTGCAGACACAAAACACCTCAAATATGTCTCCAAGGTCTGATTCGTCCGCTCGGTCTGGCCATTAGTCTGAGGATGGAAAGCAGACGAGAAAGACAAATCTATGCCCATCCTAGCACAGAATGCTCGCCAAAATCTAGACACGAATTGGGTACCTCTGTCAGAAACGATATTCTCCGGAATACCATGCAAACGGACCACATTTTGAAAAAACAGAGGAACCAACTCGGAAGAAGAAGGCAACTTAGGCAGGGGAACCAAATGGACCATCTTAGAGAAACGATCACACACCACCCAGATGACAGACATCTTCTGAGAAACAGGAAGATCCGAAATAAAATCCATCGAGATGTGCGTCCAGGGCCTCTTCGGGATAGGCAAGGGCAACAACAATCCACTAGCCCGAGAACAACAAGGCTTGGCCCGAGCACAAACGTCACAAGACTGCACGAAGCCTCGCACATCTCGAGACAGGGAAGGCCACCAGAAGGACCTTGCCACCAAATCCCTGGTACCAAAGATTCCAGGATGACCTGCCAACGCAGAAGAATGAACCTCAGAAATGACTTTACTGGTCCAATCATCAGGAACAAACAGTCTACCAGGTGGGCAACGATCAGGTCTATCCGCCTGAAACTCCTGCAAGGCCCGCCGCAGGTCTGGAGAAACGGCAGACAATATCACTCCATCCTTAAGGATACCTGTAGGTTCAGAATTACCAGGGGAGTCAGGCTCAAAACTCCTAGAAAGGGCATCCGCCTTAACATTCTTAGAACCCGGCAGGTAGGACACCACAAAATTAAACCGAGAGAAAAACAACGACCAGCGCGCCTGTCTAGGATTCAGGCGTCTGGCGGACTCAAGATAAATTAGATTTTTGTGGTCAGTCAATACCACCACCTGATGTCTAGCCCCCTCAAGCCAATGACGCCACTCCTCAAAAGCCCACTTCATGGCCAAAAGCTCCCGATTCCCAACATCATAATTCCGCTCGGCGGGCGAAAATTTACGTGAGAAAAAAGCACAAGGTCTCATCACGGAGCAATCGGAACTTCTCTGCGACAAAACCGCCCCAGCTCCGATTTCAGAAGCGTCGACCTCAACCTGAAAAGGAAGAGCAACATCAGGCTGACGCAACACAGGGGCGGAAGAAAAGCGGCGCTTAAGCTCCCGAAAGGCCTCCACAGCAGCAGGGGACCAATCAGCAACATCAGCACCCTTCCTAGTCAAATCAGTCAATGGTTTAACAACATCAGAAAAACCAGCAATAAATCGACGATAAAAGTTAGCAAAGCCCAAAAATTTCTGAAGACTCTTAAGAGAAGAGGGTTGCGTCCAATCACAAATAGCCTGAACCTTGACAGGATCCATCTCGATGGAAGAGGGGGAAAAAATATATCCCAAAAAGGAAATCTTTTGAACCCAAAAACGCACTTAGAACCCTTCACACACAAGGAATTAGACCGCAAAACCTGAAAAACCCTCCTGACCTGCTGGACATGAGAGTCCCAGTCATCCGAAAAAATCAAAATATCATCCAGATACACAATCATAAATTTATCCAAATAATCACGGAAAATGTCATGCATAAAGGACTGAAAGACTGAAGGGGCATTTGAAAGACCAAAAGGCATCACCAAATACTCAAAGTGGCCCTCGGGCGTATTAAATGCGGTTTTCCACTCATCCCCCTGCTTAATTCGCACCAAATTATACGCCCCACGGAGATCTATCTTAGAGAACCACTTGGCCCCCTTTATGCGAGCAAACAAATCAGTCAGCAGTGGCAACGGATATTGATATTTAACCGTGATCTTATTCAAAAGCCGATAATCAATGCACGGCCTCAAAGAGCCATCTTTCTTAGCCACAAAGAAAAAACCGGCTCCTAAGGGAGATGACGAAGGACGAATATGTCCCTTTTCCAAGGACTCCTTTATATATTCTCGCATAGCAGCATGTTCAGGCACAGACAGATTAAATAAACGACCCTTAGGGTATTTACTACCCGGAATCAAATCTATGGCACAATCGCACTCCCGGTGCGGAGGTAATGAACCAAGTTTAGGTTCTTCAAAAACGTCACGATATTCAGTCAAGAATTCAGGAATCTCAGAGGGAATAGATGATGAAATGGAAACCACAGGTACGTCCCCATGCGTCCCCTTACATCCCCAGCTTAACACAGACATAGCTTTCCAGTCAAGGACTGGGTTATGAGATTGCAGCCATGGCAATCCAAGCACCAACACATCATGTAGGTTATACAGCACAAGAAAGCGAATAATCTCCTGGTGATCCGGATTAATTCGCATAGTTACTTGTGTCCAGTATTGTGGTTTATTGCTAGCCAATGGGGTGGAGTCAATCCCCTTCAGGGGTATAGGAGTTTCAAGAGGCTCCAAATCATACCCACAGCGTTTGGCAAAGGACCAATCCATAAGACTCAAAGCGGCGCCAGAGTCGACATAGGCATCCGCGGTAATAGATGATAAAGAACAAATCAGGGTCACAGATAGAATAAACTTAGACTGTAAAGTGCCAATTGAAACAGACTTATCAAGCTTCTTAGTACGCTTAGAGCATGCTGATATAACATGAGTTGAATCACCGCAATAGAAGCACAACCCCTTTTTTCGTCTAAAATTCTGCCGTTCACTTCTGGACAGAATTCTATCACATTGCATATTCTCTGGCGTCTTCTCAGTAGACACCGCCAAATGGTGCACAGGTTTGCGCTCCCGCAGACGCCTATCGATCTGGATAGCCATTGTCATGGACTCATTCAGACCCGCAGGCACAGGGAACCCCACCATAACATCCTTAATGGCATCAGAGAGACCCTCTCTGAAATTCGCCGCCAGGGCGCACTCATTCCACTGAGTAAGCACAGCCCATTTACGGAATTTCTGGCAGTATATTTCAGCTTCGTCTTGCCCCTGAGATAGGGACATCAAGGCCTTTTCCGCCTGAAGTTCTAACTGAGGTTCCTCATAAAGCAACCCCAAGGCCAGAAAAAACGCATCCACATTGAGCAACGCAGGATCCCCTGGAGCCAATGCAAAAGCCCAATCCTGAGGGTCGCCCCGGAGCAAGGAAATCACAATCCTGACCTGCTGAGCAGGATCTCCAGCAGAGCGAGATTTCAGGGACAAAAACAACTTGCAATTATTTTTGAAATTTTGAAAGCAAGATCTATTCCCCGAGAAAAATTCAGGCAAAGGAATTCTAGGTTCAGATATAGGAACATGAACAACAAAATCTTGTAAATTTTGAACTTTCGTGGTGAGATTATTCAAACCTGCAGCTAAACTCTGAATATCCATTTTAAACAGGTGAACACAGAGCCATTCCAGGATTAGAAGGAGAGAGAGAGAGAAAGGCTGCAATATAGGCAGACTTGCAAGAGATTCAATTACAAGCACACTCAGAACTGAAGGGAAAAAAAAAAAAAAATATCTTCAGCAGACTTCTCTTTTCTCTCCTTTCTCTGTCAATTAATTTAACCCTTTTTGGCCGGTCAAACTGTTATGGTTCTCAATGGCAAGAGAACATAGCCCAGCAAACATAAGAACTAGCTCTTGGAAGGATGGAAACTAAACTGACCATGAACTAAACCTGCCGCACAACTAACAGTAGCCGGGTAGCGTAGCCTGCGTTTTATCCCTAGACGCCCAGCGCCGGCCGGAGGACTAACTAATCCTGGCAGAGGAAAATATAGTCCTGGCTCACCTCTAGAGAAATTTCCCCGAAAGGCAGACAGAGGCCCCCACAAATATTGGCGGTGATTTTAGATGAAATGACAAACGTAGTATGAAAATAGGTTTAGCAAAATTGAGGTCCGCTTACTAGATAGCAGGAAGACAGAAAGGGCACTTTCATGGTCAGCTGAAAACCCTATCAAAACACCATCCTGAAATTACTTTAAGACTCTAGTATTAACTCATAACATCAGAGTGGCAATTTCAGATCACAAGAGCTTTCCAGACACAGAAACGAAACTACAGCTGTGAACTGGAACAAAATGCAAAAACAAACAAGGACTAAAGTCAAACTTAGCTGGGAGTTGTCTAGCAGCAGGAACATGCACAGAAAGGCTTCTGATTACAATGTTGACCGGCATGGAAGTGACAGAGGAGCAAGGCTAAATAGCGACTCCCACATCCTGATGGAAACAGGTGAACAGAGAGGATGATGCACACCAGTTCAATTCCACCAGTGGCCACCGGGGGAGCCCAAAATCCAATTTCACAACAGGTGTGCAAGGTTTGCAAGGTTTCTGCGAGGATGTGGTACTGGCTGGACGTGGGGGGCGGGTGAGGAGGGCAAGGATGAGAAGGTGAGTAGATGGTGGTCAGATAGGGGGAAGGGAGAGGTTGTGAGATTAGATAAGGAACAGAGGCGGGTGAAGATGAGGTCTAGTATATGTCCGTCTGTGTGGGTGGCTGTGGAGGACCACTGACTAAGTCCAAAAGATGAGGTAAGGGCCAGGAGCTTGGAGGCTGCTGGCTGGCGGGTGTCAGTAGGGATATTAAAGTTACCCATTATGATGGTGGGGATGTCAGCAGAGAGAAAGTGATGAAGCCAGGTGGAGAATTGGTCAATGAAGGCAGTGGCTGAGCCCGGTGGTCGGTATATGACGGCCATTTGGAGATTAATGGGAGAGTAGATACGGACAGAGTGAACCTCGAAAGAAGGGAGAATAAGGGAGTGTAGGGGTTGGATAGGGTTGAAGTAACAGTTTTTGGAAAGAAGGAAACCCACTCCCCCGCCATGTCTGTTGCCAGAGCGAGGAGTGTGGGTAAAGTGGAGGCCACCGTAACTCAGTGCAGCAGGGGAGACCGTGTCAGGGGGCGTCAGCCAGATCTCAGTGAGGGCCAGGAAGGAAAGGTTGCGGGAAGTAAAGAGATCATGGATCACGTGGAGCTTGTTGCAGACAGAGCGGGCATTCCAAAGTGCCCCAGATAGAGGAAGCAGGGGGATGGGGGTCAGTTGCACAGGTTTTAAGTGTGAGGGATTGCGGTAGTTTCTCATAGTGTGAGCAGGATAGGGGTGAAGATTAGTGGGATGTATGAGGGGGGGCAGGACTGGGGGATATGTCGCCAGCAGTGAAAATGAGGAAAAAAATTTTTTAAAAAAAGGAAAAGCAGGTTGGTGAATGAGAGCAGTCGGCCTATATTATATGTTAGTAGGTGAGGTTTGAGGTTGAAGAGCAGGTCTGCAAGTGAAGCGAGGTGGGGGTAGGAGAGAGGGGGAGATAGTTATTTTGTTTGAGGGTGCAGGGGTAGGGGTTAGCGAAGGAGAGTAAGGATTAGTGGAGCGAAAATAGTGAGGGCAAATGTGAGTATGGTTAAAGAGCAGGGGAAGAAAAGAAAAGCATGTAAAATTAGAATACAGTGATTAGTCTTAGCGTCTGGCCGATTCCTGGTCTATTTCTGGCATATTTCTGACGATACACTTAAAAGATATCACTTCAAATGATGTCACATCTGACTAAAGACAAATCTGACCAGTACCATTCAAGTGTCCAAGAAATGAGGCCAGGTGAGAGAGGGAGGGGGGGGAGGAGGAAGGAGGCGGAGGACAGTTCACAGCAGGGGACAATTAGCAGATTGCAGTTAAATGAACATTTGACTGCCATCAAAGCTGAAGAAAGATAGGATAAGATAGGAGGAGAGTGTTAAGGCCCCGTCTCACATAGCGATTTACCAACGATCACGACCAGCGATATGACCTGGCCGTGATCGTTGGTAAGTCGCTGTGTGGTCGCTGGGGAGCTGTCACACAGACCGCTCTCTCCAGCGACCAACGATCAGGGGAACGACTTCGGCATCGTTGAAACTGTCTTCAACGATGCCGAAGTCCCCCTGCAGCACCCGGGTAACCAGGGTAAACATCGGGTTACTAAGCGCAGGGCCGCGCTTAGTAACCCGATGTTTACCCTGGTTACCAAAAAAAACAAACAGTACATACTCGCCTTTCGGTGTCCAGGTCCCTTGCCGTCTGCTTCCTGCTCTGACTGAGCCGCCGTACACTGAGAGCAGAGCGCAGCGGTGACGTCACTGCTGTGCTCTCACTTCTCACTGTACGGCCGGCAGTCAGTGAGAGCAGGAAGCAGACGGCAAGGGACCTGGACACCGAAAGGCGAGTATGTACTGTTTTTTTTTTTTTACATTTACGCTGGTAACCAGGGTAAACATCGGGTTACTAAGCGCGGCCCTGCACTTAGTAACCCGATGTTTACCCTGGTTACCAGTGAAGACATCGCTGGATCGGTGTCACACACACCGATTCAGCGATGTCAGCGGGGCCTCAACGACCAAAAAAAGGTCCAGGCCATTCCGACACGACCAGCGATCTCGCAGCAGGGGCCTGATCGCTGGTACGTGTCACACATAGCGAGATGGCTATGGTGGTCGCTGTTGCGTCACAAAACTTGTGACTCAGCAGCGATCTCGCTAGCGATCTCGCTATGTGAGACGGGGCCTTTAGGTGTAGAAAGCATGGATATATCAATCAGCATGCAGTAAATTTTCAGTATGTTTCAAGGAATTAGAGTCAGGGAAAAAGTAGCAGTGGACCAGGTAGAACAGGGGGAGAGAGGTGCATGGATTCAGGGGTGCAGTGGGTATTCCAGGTTAGCAGACAGTTCAAACGTACCTGTGGATGGAAGCAGATGGGTCAGGGCATGACAGTGTGAAGGAGATTATGCCATGGGTTACCATTCTGGCCTATATCATGCTGCTCTCAGATTCGGTAGCAAAAACCTGGTGACAGATTCCCTTTAAGGTTAGATTGACCTATAGGTAAATTAGAACCTGCTTAAAGGGGTGTGATGGTGTGATATGCTATGTGGGTATCATTTTTGTGTATATTTATATTTTACTGATTATCATGGTGTTCTTTGTAGGATGAGTTATTTGCCAATTGATGAATTGCTGTTATTTGCCATCTGATATCAGCCCCACAGTCCTGTACTGTTATCTCTCCACAGGGTCAGTGAATAATGTTGTTTGCTAATATGCTAATGACATATTGAACTAGCTAGTTGAAACAATGACCCCTGCGACTCACCCCCCTAACCTGTGAATGAGGAGAGGGACTTGTAAATATCAGGGAGGTGACACACAGATCAGTCTGGTGTGGAATGATGATGTGAACACAGCGCATCAGAGAGAAGGGGAAGCATATGGACCATTTTTTATGCTCTGTCTGCTGGATTATTGGACTCTCATCTCCTTGGACATTTATCCGGTTACTGAACTGTATTCGGCTTCTGGACTATCTTATCCTTTGTGTGGTGGATCGTATATGGATTTTAGTGTTTTTGCCTAAATAAAGGTCTTGGGATTGTTTACTATGCTCTAGCTCTGTTGATTGTGTGATACCGGAGTAGGACCCCGTGACAAGGGGTATTCCCATCTAAAATATGGCATATCTATTTTCGTGTGCATCCATTTAGATAGAGGGGTCCATCTCTTGTCTCCGGGAATGGATAGGTGACTGCGCGTGTGCATTTCCTTCCATTCACTTCTATTGGAGTTCCAAAAATACCAAATGCCATAAATGTATGAGATTCCCCATCTGTCCCTATGTACCAGTCCCCTGCTCTCTGCCCCTCAAAATTTGGGGAGGCAAATTAGACACAAAGAGCCAGCCCGTGTGTTTGCATGCCATAGGCTTGGCGGGAAAGGGTTACTAGGTGATTGTGTTCCCGTTTTGGGCTGTGTACACACTTGGCATGGCATCCTCATTACCACATCCCGTAGATTCTTCTCCGTCGTTACCTACCCGCTGCCTGGAGCCATTTTTCCGTTGATTGCAATTCACTGTTAATTTGTCTCTGTCATTGTTGCTCTGGATGCATCCGAGCACCTTCCGCTGATTAATCCTTCATTATGCAGGGGGCCATTGGTGTTTACAAGGTATTTTTAGCTCCCGTATTAGTCTCTCGCTGTTTTCCTCTTTCATACTCTTTTATATTCCGATCTCGGTTTTCACACCTGCATTTTGTTCCCCAATTAGCCAGAAAGTGAGAACATTTTCAATGATGAATTGAGACAAAAAATTCCGCACTTTCCAGTGTTGTTCTTGTTGTTGTTGTTCTTGTTGTAGCAAAGTGTGAGCTAGGTATTTGGTAGTAGCCTGAAAAACAATCACCTACAACCATAATTCCAAAAATGTGCAGTTATTGTCTGGTCGGTGACCTCTGACCAGGGATGGACTGGGACTAACATTCATCCCTGGCATTTCTGGGCACACGAGCCCCAGAAGGCGAAACCCATTACTAATATTACCCTGGAGGACATCAAGATTTACCACAAGACCTTTGCCCTACTGTGAGCAGAGCGCAAAACATGACTGTGAAAGCGCCTAGCAAACGTCATTACGGCTCCTTTTTACCGGAAACAATTCACCGGAATGAAGTTTCCTGACCACACACGCAGATTTGTTTTGTGCTCTGCCCACACCACAAACCCTACACCGAGTATTATGCCCCACAGCACAACACACAGTAAGATGGTCACCAACGCCCCCCCCCCATAAGGTATGGTATTCATCACAGTTTATACAGTATGAGGTGCACCACAGAAACCTGTATAAAGTAGGATGTGAACCAAAGCCCCCTGTACACTATGATGACCCACACAGCCCCCATACAGTATGATGACCCACACAGCCCCCATACAGTATGATGACGCACACAGCCCCCAATACAGTATGATGACCCACACAGCCCCCATACAGTATGATGACCCACACAGCCCCCATGCTGTATGATGACCCACACAGCCCCCATACAGTATGATGACCCACACAGCCCCCATACAGTATGATGACGCACACAGCCCCCAATACAGTATGATGACCCACACAGCCCGCATACAGTATGATGACCCACACAGCCCCCATGCTGTATGATGACCCACACAGCCCCCATACAGTATGATGACCCACACAGCCCCCATACAGTATGATGACCCACACAGCCCCCATACAGTATGATGACCCGCACAGCCCCCATACAGTATGATGACCCGCACAGCCCCCATACAGTATGATGACCCACACAGCCCCCATACAGTATGATGACCCACACAGCCCCCATGCAGTATGATGACCGACACAGCCCCCATACAGTATGATGACCGACACAGCCCCCATACAGTATGATGGCCCACACAGCCCCCATACAGTGTGATGACACACACAGTCCCCATACAGTATGATGGCCCACACAGCTCCCATACAGTATGATGGCCCACACAGCCCCCATACAGTATGATGACCTACACAGCCCCTATACAGTATGATGACCCACACAGCCCCCATACAGTATGATGACCCACACAGCCCCCATACAGTATAATGACCCACACAGCCCCCATACAGTATGATGGCCCACACAGCTCCCATACAGTATGATGGCCCACACAGCCCCCATACAGTATGATGACCCACACAGCCCCCATACAGTATGATGACCCACACAGCCCCCATACAGTATGATGATCCACACAGCCCCCATACAGTATGATGACCCACACAGCCCCCATACAGTATGATGACCCACACAGCCCCCATACAGCATGATATCCCTCATAACCACCCCATACAGTATGATGTCTCCCATAACCACCCAATACAAAATGAAGGTCACCACAGCCCATCACATAGTATATTGTACCCCATAGACGTCCCCACAGTATAATATCCACCACAACCACCCTACACACTATGAAGATCTCCCACAGTTCCAATAGAGTATGATGATCCACACAAAGACCCCTAAATAGGATGCTGCCCCCTCAGCCACCTCCCATGCAGTATGATGCGCCCCCTATATAGTATGATGGTCACCCCAAAAGTCACCACTGTCAATAGTTTGTGTCATGAGGATGCTGATACTGTTAACAGAGTAGCAGGCAATGCAGACAACGGCTGGACTGGTCTTTCTGATATTTCCCAGCATTGTCAGATGGCCAGTCCAGCCCTGCCTCTGACCATCTTTGCTTCTGAGAGACTCTGCCTCTCCAACATGCTCTTTTTATATACAGTTATATGACTTGAAAATTGACCCACCAGTTGTTTTTCATTAGTACCACTTTTTTTCTCCATTTTGTTTATTAACCCAGTCCCAACTCTTTTGAGATGTGTTGCTGCCTTCGATTCCTGACTTTGAATTAATTTTTTCAAGTGAAATAGAAAAATGTCCAACTTCTGATGTGTCCTGTTGTCAATAAAATAAGGCTATACAACATTTCCAATTCATTGGATTCTTGTTTTCTGTATATTTTACACAGTGTCTCAACCTTTTTTTTTTTTAAGAATTGGAGTTGTGTTCTAATTTTATTATTGGGATTGGGCCCTATGATGCTATTTCTGGGCCTCATTCTACAGTGGTTGCCTGCATTTCTGACTAATTTTCATGCTCTCGGTGTTAGAGATTGCAGCAGGGCATGAGAGTGAAATACACATAAATCCCCATATTGTGGAGAGGGGAGAAAGTATTTCAGGGAGGGCAGAAAAAAAACATAAAAGGAGGTAAGGATATAAAGAGGAAACAAGTGCAGGATATAACTTGTATTTATACATGAACTATTGAAGACAGTAGCACCCTGGATGCATACAGAGCTCATATCCAGCCTATATTACAGGAAGGGACAATCCCTCAAGAATAAATCTGAAATGTGAATCAATTTACAAGTCAAGGGGTCTGAAAAAAAATGAGGGAATAAAGATGGTAGATTGACCACTATCATATGTAAAAAATAATTTTCTACCTCAAATGTGTCCCTAACCTTTAAAGGGGTTGCCCCAACTCCCAATTGAAACAATCAGTCCACTCACAGTATATTTCCACCTTTATTACAGGTAAAGGACCCGCAGACAGCCTACATTGTGCTGATCGCTAATAACACCGGATTGTCCTCCTCCGCAGTGAACATGACTAATATTACCCTACAGGACAACGTCACTGGCGTGCTTATAGAAGAAAGCAGTTCTGACCTAAGCAGCTCCGTTATCGGGATGCAGATCTTCCGAAAAGACTCTCTAAGAGGTGACGGCCCTATCTGTAATACTATAAAAGCTATAGAAGCGGTAAGACGTCAGCGCTGGGCTTTCACTGTACGATGTGCGACAGCCGCTGACGCCGAGTGTGGGAAGCCGAATAAAAGATTCATTTATTTCATGGTCACAGCAAAACTTTTTTCATGAATGAGAGCATCTCCAGCATGTCACTATATGAAAAAAAAACATTTTCAATTTATAGAAAGGCAGAGAGTACGCGGGACGCAAGCGTAATCACACCACTTTGTTCTTCGTCCATTCATTGCAGTGATTGCAGCTTGTGGATCGCGGTATAGGGAATGGCAGAAAATTCCGAGAATATTCCTGCTGCGGGAAGGTGTGAGACCATACTTTACCATCCTTTAGTTATGTGTTCTAAGATTAAAGCAGCTTCATTTAAAGGGAATGTGTCTGCCTTTCTGATCAAATCCGATTTTTCAACTTGACCTTTCACAAATCCCTGCAATGTAAATGTATCTAGAGCAGAGGTGTCAAACTGCATTCCTCGAGGGCCGCCAACAGGTCATGTTTTCAGGATTTCCTTAGCATTCCACAAGGTGCTGGAATCATTCTGTGCAGGTGATTAAATTATCACCTGTGCAATACAAGGATATCCTGAAAACATGACCTGTTGGCGGCCCTCGAGGAATTCAGTTTGACACCCCTGATCTAGAGTCTCCGAGAGCAAGGATACATGTAGAGACTCATGCAAATTCAGGTTCCTCATGTCTTCGTAGTATTGGGTAATACGTACTCCATGTACTGCCATGTGGTGTATTTTTATATCTGCAATACTTCAATAGCATGAAATCATGGGTATAAACTATTGTTGGTGCCGGTACTTTGATGCAGCTATAATACGACAGTGGATGAGCGTTAAAGAGTATCTGTCAACAGTACCCAGTTTTTGTTCTTTTTTACACGCTTCTCTGTGTATTCTGTTTTTTCTAAAAAAAAAAACGCCATATGGTTCCAGAGACCTGCGCCTTTTTATTTGGCGTTGGTGCTAATTTTTATGGTCATTACTATGAGGGCGGTGCTCATAGGGCTCTCTGAGGGGGGTGTTAAGGCTCCTCTACAATATTACCCCTTGACCACCACTCCCTTGACCATTAAAAACCATGAAAATTTGCACTTGATAAAAAAGTCCATATCTCTGGAACTGTTTCACAAATTTTATTTTATTTTTTAAAGGAATACACAGGGGAGCAGAGTTTGTTGAGGGATTGTTGAGGGATTGTTGAGGGTTTGTTGATGGTTTGTTGAGGGTTTGTTTAGGGTTTGTTTAGGGTTTGTTGAGGGCTTGTTGAGAGTTTGTTGAGAGTTTGATGAGAGTTTCTTCAGAGTTTCTTCAGAGTTTGTTGAAAGGTTTTTCAGTATTTGTTGTGAGATTTTCAGTTTTTTCAGTTTGTTGAAAGGTTTTTCAGTATTTGTTGAGAGTTTTTCCAGAGTTTCTCCAGAGTTTCTCCAGAGTTTGTTGAGAGTTCCAGTTTTTCTCATGCGTGGAAACGAAAATAAAAACCTCCCACCTTCTCCTTTCTGACAGTCTGTGAAAATCAGACAACTCTCGGATGACAATAGAACACTGTCCACAATTTTTTTTTTTTTCACGGATACATAGACTTGCATTGCCAAATTTAGTCTGACACTCAGATCAAAATCAAGTAGGATCCCAAACCAATAAAGTAGTATATAATAAAACTTGGCACTCAACTCTGACGACTCCGTTGAACGAAAATTTTAATACAGTCACAAATCAAATACAGACGTTTCGGTCATAAGTGGACCTTCATCAGTAAACTGCAAAGTACATAACTGAAGCAAACAATACAACCTTATGTTACATCATGAATAGATATGAGAATAAAAGGAAAAAATTACTAATGAAAAATTAAGGAAACATTATATATTCCAATGTCTCTCTGCAACAAAAAGCTGAACTGGTAAACCACCAAAATTGTGAAGGAGGAGGGAAAATGAGGAAAAAAGGATAAAGGGTTTGTGACGGGGTGTACGGCAGAGCAAGAAGGGACAACAGGCCAAGGGATGAGTCAACAGATTTATTATCAAGAACGCTGGAACAACCCATGCAGGTAGATCTACAGAGTCCACAATTAGTCCAACAGAGCAGGTTCGGGGGCACCTCCCGATAATCCTTGTGCCAGCTAACAAAACAATAGTCCACACGAGTCCAAGGGATCCCAAAACAATCCCACGAACGACGAGATATGTCCTCAGCTCAAGTCTCTCCCCGTTCGCTTCCGCAGTCACAGATGGACATGGGGTCTTGCCTCGGCTAAGAATCCCCACTCCTTCTCCTTCAAGGGTCAACTCACATCATGACATATTATACAAAATACAGGACAGGGAAAAAAGTACATATCATGACAGGATTACCTACCTGACTGCTCAGATTCGGTATACAGAGAACACTATATGGTAATAAACCTACGAAAGTTAAAGTGTTGGGTCCCCGGATTTTTGGCCCCCTCATCCACAGGTATATTTCCTGCCGTTTTCTGGTAAGTGGAGTAAATGGCCCTTTTTTTTGTACCGTTTAGTATAAGGTTAATTTCATTCTATTGTTTCCAGCACTTATATACCTGTGTTCTCAAGTACGGACATTTCCCTTATACTGGTTCTATTTACCACAAACATGTATTACCTTTATGTGTAATATAAGATATTACTCACATATGTACATTCTAGTTACTCTTCATAAAATTGGACCCAACATTTACAAGTACCACTTTAGCTTTGGTAGGTTTATTACCATATGGTGTTCTCTGTATACCAAATCTGAGCAGTCGGGTAGGTAACCCATTATCCTTTTTTCCTCATTTTCCCTCCTCCCTCACAATTTTGGTGGTTTATCAGTTCAGCTTTTTGTTGCAGAGAGACATTGGAATTTGTTTCCTAAATTTTTTCATTTGTAATTTTTTCCTTTTATTCCTTTTATTCTTGTATCTAATCACGATGTAACCCAACGTTGTATTATTTACTTCAATTATGTACTTTGAACTTTACTGATGACTGCATTAAAATTTGCATTCAACGGAGTCCTCAGAGTTGAGTGCCAAGTTTTATTATCTACTACTGAAAGAAAATTTAGACTGAGCAAAAGGGGTTTTCTCATTTACCTCACCAGTCCTCTGTGACGCATTTTCAAAACCGAAAACAAAATCTCCAATAAGGACTGAAACTATTACATTCTTTCACAGTGTTGATCTTTATATATGAGCCAAAGGGACCTTTTAGGGGCTTATCTTGGCTTCTGTCCCCGGAGCGACTGAAACCCCTTGTACTTAGAATAAGTATGGTCCTGCATCTTAGTTCACCTGTCAGGTCCTGGTAGAGGCAGATTTCCTGTCAGTTTTAGGCCGGCATCACACTAGTGTATATTATCTAATGTGAGGGAATCGGATTGATTATGCTATTGACACTTGGCTCAAAGTCTGTCACAGATTGATCCAAGTGTCACTTTACTGTGATCCGATTCTCTTGCATGAGAAAATCACAGCACTGGTGCGGAGAAGACGGAGAACTTACAGTAAAGGGAACTTGTCACCAGGTTTGGCCGAGAAGAGATATGGCCATCACCTTTCAGGGCTGATATACAGCAATCTATAATGCTGTATATCTGCCCCCAACCCGACCTGTAAGATAAGAAAAATACCTTTTATTATTCTCACCTGCGTGGGCGGTCAGGTCCAATGGGCATCGCTGGTCTTGGTCCGGAGCCTCCCATCTTCTTACCATCCTCCTTCTTGCTTCGTGTGGATGACGCATCCCTGAGTGCACGCCGATGTTTTACATACCCCAATAGACTTGAATGGATGCATGTCATCTTATTTGTGGAGCCACTCGCACGATGCTGCGACTATTTTCTAATGCTGAATCGGCAAGAGAAAAAAAATATATAGCATAACATTGTGCCGAGTGCTCTCCAATAAAACAACCCTGTGATAAAACCCTTAAATAAAAAAAGGCCCATGTCTTTGGAACTGTATGTTGGATTTTAAAAAAAAAAAAACTAAAACTAATACTCAGGGAAGCAGCGGGACTAAAATAAAAACAAGAGCTATCCACTTTTGATCTGGCTACCGGTCACCTTAAAAGTATGAAAAAAAAATTGAAACAGCTTTAGAATCTATGCTCCTAAAAATGGGACCAATGACAATGTCAACTCATAGTGCAAAAAAAACAAGCCATAGAAAACATGGTGGTAACCTTCATGGCCAGAAAGCAGACATTATATTCTGGATAAATAGACTTGGAGTCTGAATAGGGGACGGGCAAAGGACTCCAAATGCCATCTGTGTATAAAATGGAGAGGAAGGAAGATTTCAGGTGCCTTTCTGAAGAGTTTTATGGTTTGTGTTTTCATATTCCAGCCGGAGAGACTTTCCAAGTGTCATACACCGCTACACTAAACACAAAAGAGGCCACGGCCGGGCTGCTGCGCTCCCTTCCTGCTGTGATAACCTTTCAGAATTCTTCAGAGGTAAACTTAACCAAACATGTCTTTCTTCTACGGAATTGAGAAGAAATCTTTAGAAAACCAACAATCAATGTCTTAAAGGAACTCATGGATTTTATATATAATTACCACACAAAAAATGAACATAGTGACTATTAAAGGGGTTATCCTTTGAATCATTTTTATGCCAAATGTCCTAAAAAAAACGCTGTTGTGAGTTTTCTCAAAGATGTTCTCCAGGAGTAAGAATAAATTAAGAAAATGTCATTATAAATAAATTCCTTTCATTAGCAAATCAGACAAATTGTCCTCAAATGTTAATAAGACAGGTAGCTGTGAGCATGTGCAGTAGAAACTCTGCCACCTCCTTTCATGTGTACAAAGATGTTCTCTCAGTGGATATTCGCATGTAATACTAGGAATTCCAGTGATACCATAAAAGCTGAGGTAAGAAGAGGCTGGGGTAAGAAGGGGCTGTCCACTCTGTCTCTCTGATCAAATATTAGAGATATCAGGGGTGCAAGGTAAGAAGAGGCTGCTCACATTGCTGTCCCCCCTGTCTATCAGATCTAATAGAGGGGGTATCAGGAGTGCTGAGGTAAGAAGAGGCTGCTCACACTACTGTCCACCCTTTCTATCTGATCTAATACTGGTGATACCAGAAGTGCTGAGGTAAGACGATTCTACTCACACTGCTGTCTACCCTATCTGATGTAATACTAGAGATACCAGATTTGCTGAGTTAAGGTGAGACTGCTCACACTGCTGTCCACCCTGTCTCTCTGATCAAATATTAGAGATAGCAGGGATGCGAGGTAAGAAGAGGCTACTCACACTGCTGTCCACCCTCTCTATCTGATCTAATACTGGAGATACCAGGGGTGCTGAGGTACAAAGAGGCTACTCACGCTGCTGTCCACCCTGTCTATCAGATCTAATAGAGGGAGTATCAGGAGTGCTGAGGTAAGAAGAGACTGCTCACACTGCTGTCCCCCCTGTCTATCTGATCTAATGCTGGAGATATCAGGGGTGCTGAGATAAGAAAAGGCTGCTCACATTGCTGTCCACCCTGTCTTATCTGATCTAATACTGGTAATACCAGGCGTGCTGAGGTAAGAAGAGGCTGCTCACACTGCTATCCACTATGTCTATGTGATCAAATACTTGAGGTACTAGTAGTGCTGAGGTAAGAAGAGGCTGCTCACACTGCTGTTCACCATGTCTATCTGATCTAATACTGGTGATACCAGGGTGCTGAGGTAAGAAAAGGCTGCTCATACTGCTGTCCACTATGTCTATCTGATCAAATACTGAGGATACCAGGAGTGCTGAGGTAAGAAGAGGCTGCATACACTGCTATTCACCATGTCTATCTGATCTAATACTGAGGATACCAGGAGTGCTCAGGTAAGAAGAGGCTGCTCACATTACTATCCACCCTGTCTAGATGATCAAATAATGGAGATATCAGGGGTGTGAGCTAAAGAGCGGCTGCTGTCCACCCTATAATCTAATACTAGTGATACCAGGGGTGCTGAGGTAAGAAGAAGCTGCTCACACTGCTGTTCACTATGTCTATCAGATCTAATATTGGAGATACTGGGGGTGCTCAGGTAAGAAGAGGCTGCTCACACTGCTGTCCACCCTGTCTATTTGAACACTGAGAGGCTACTGTGACTTGGAGATAACCTACACCAGGTGCTGTCAAGCAATTTCTTGGTCACAGTTGTGGAGCTTCCTACTGCACATGCTTGCAGTCACCTGTCATGTTAACATTTTGGACAGGTTTCTGACAGTTTACCAAGACGGTGATCATTTTGGTGAACGACCGTGATCACCTCCCTAAATAAAACAAGTATGATTTGCTTATTAAATAAAATTAGAAATGTATGTATAATTGCGTTTTCTGTTGTATTACAGGAAATCTATCTTGCCATAATAGACAGTGTTTGTAGTATAACTTGTTTTGCTTCCATTTGTCTCTCTTGGAGCTACCACAGATCTATGCCTCTGCCTCTGGGTATGTGGAGAGGGAGCTGGATCTGGATAGAATCAGTTTCCTTCCCCCTCTGGCAGCTAAATCAATTCTAGCAGAAGAAGTTTTCTTAGCTATACTGCTCCACTACTACAGATGTTCTTCTCCTTATTTGACAAGCAGAGTAGATAACAATTTCTATGAGCTTCTCTGCGGTGAACGGTCACTATGCCATTCTTTCAGCTGAGGGAAAGGTAAAGTTTGAAGCCCCTTGCGTTAACACATATACTTTTGCTAAGGGTCACGACAAAGTAGCGTTTTGCCACTTCACCCAGCCATATTTCCCTTATATATGACAAAGTAGGATAAAGTAGGGATCTGCATGAAAGCATTTTAGCCTTTGTGTTAAGTAGGAGATATTCAGGTTCTCAGGTCTTGAGTGTATATAATGGAAACCTTCCTGTCTCTGATTACAGATCTCCGGAACAACTTATAAGATTGTGGCCCCTTTTTCTCTCACCGCCAAGGAAATCTCAAACGTAAGTCATCATTATGACCTCCCACTTGTAATATATACCTGTCCTATGTCAGGCCAAAAGCCCAAATATTTGATTTAGTGCATGATAGAGTTTGGAGGTCACTAGTTTCTCAGGTCAGGCAGTTTTTGGTTGTTGTAGACTCGTATCTTATAAATGTTGGTCATCTAACTCCAGGTCCAGTTTTGAGGACACCATGGAAGGGTTTAGCCTTAGGAGTTGTTCACTTTAGGAAACAATTATCTGCTTTGGTTATCCAGAAACAGCGCCACTTTTACCTGTGGCTGTATCTAGTATTGCAGTTTAGATCTTTCCCGTCTTATAATCTCCTATTGGGTCCCTGTTTTTGATGCAGGCTCAGAAACTGAGCCTGCATTATTGCCAAAAATTGATGGCTGTGTTACAAGCAACCATCCTCGCCACCACGACACAATGGGTTGATGTGGCAGCTTGGGGTTAGTGAAAAATCCCCTATAAAGACAAGTCTGTGGCTGACATTCATAGAAGTCTGTGATTTTTGCTATGGTATATACTGCAATAGTGTGGTATTGCTGTATATAGTAAAAATGATGACGTTCACACAGGTTTAAATAGAAAGTTAAAAAAGAAAAAAAATTAAAAATATAAAAAAAAATCTTTAAAAACAATATAAAAATTCCAATCACAACCCCCCAAAAAATATAAAAATTCCAATCGCACCCCCCTATTAAAAAAATAAAGATATTTGTTAACTTCACATCTGTAAATTTCCTATATATTTAAAACCTAGAATGAATTAACCTGACTGGTAAATGGTGTAACAATAATAAAAGATAAAAAAAATTTGTCAGAATTTAATTTTTTTTCAATCGTGGCAGCACCTAAAAAAAATTAAGAGATCAAAATGTCATATCTACCCCCAAAATGGTATCAATTAAACCGTTAGCTCAAATTCTGTGAAAATTAGGTTTTTGTGGTTACGGTAAGGTGATTTTCATGACAAGGAATGACTTTGCAATTTTTTGCAATACACCTGATCGTGCTTCACAACAATCCAGAATAGGTCCAAAAAAATCACTATAAAAACTGAAGAAGCAAAATCAAGATTTATGTCGGTCTCAAAACTTTTGTCCCCATCTGTATATAAAGGAACAGTTATGTCCGCTGCTCCCTCGGTAAGGGACATATTATACCGGCAATTATTATGAACGTGCTTGTGTTTAATTATGCAGTGTCCAGGTGTGAAGATGCTAGACATGTCCAATTTTTAGATTTGTCGTGAAACATTTATCGTTAGATTTGTTCAAAGCCTCGGCGCACACAAGGCGCGCTTCCATCAGTGCGCGCTCGGCACGACTTCTCACAAGGTGGCCGACTTTGAAGTTCTTCTCAGCCCTGGTGTTTACAGACGCACAGTGTGTTGAATTTATTCTTCTTTCTTCGAGGACTGATGGAAATGTGGGTTATGTCTACTTTGTGTATTAACTCCTTGACTTTAACAAGATCTCCGTTTGCTGTTGGCGAATACGTTATTGTTGACTTCGAAAGACTGAAAAAACAAAGTGATGATTTAAAGCATTAGCTTTCTTGTAACAATCCTGCACTTGTATCAGTGATATGGATCGTTTTTTTAAGGTTTTCATTCACTTACAAAATTTAGAGAACCTAATTAACGTTGACTATAATTTTAAACCCTTGAAAACTCTGTGCCTATGTTCTATATACAGGCTTTAAAGTAGATTTGGTAAAATACATCCCCCATATTTTTGCTGGTTGCAGTGGGGTACCCGGTGTTAAGCTAAAGTTTGCATAATTCTGCCAAAAAAACATTGATTTTTCAAAGTGGATAAAACTTTCAAGCATTTCTAATAGAAAACTAGAAAATCCTTAAAGAGAAGCTGTCATTATGATCAGGCATGCTAAATAAAGATACGGACATAAAGGCGCTGTTCTTCTGATTTCATAGGTACCTTCACTATAGCCTGGTTATTCCTTATTCACCAAAAGAAGTTTTCCTTCAACAAGCTGTGCATCAGACTGTGGGTAGGGTCTTCATCTTGGCTGCAGCCCCTCAGGTACCTCTGATGTAAGGCTGTACAAACTGTTTAAAATTCCACAATTGTGCCGTCCTAGCCGCGGGTGGCGCTTGCGCAGATTGATCTGGTTGCAGGCTTCAGTATAACGGCGCTGGTGTCGGCGCATGTGCACATTAACCTTGTGGTAGGCTTTAGGAAAATGGTGTGGATGTTAGCACATGCGCAAATTGAGATCTCGGCTCATCATGGCGATGAGATCTCAATCTGCGCATGCGCCACCACTGACGCCATTTTGCTAAGGCCTGCAACCAGATCAATCTGCGCAAGTTAAGACAGCGCCGATCGACTGTATTTTGAACAGTATATAGATCCTTACACAAGAGGCAGTTGAGGGGCCGTGGCAGAGATGAAGACTCTACCTACAGTTCGATCCCTCAGGCCTGACCCGATGGGCAAACAGCTTATTTCACAAAAACTTCTATTGGTCATTAGAGAATAACACTGCTGAATATTTGTACAGTGAAGTTAAATCAGCAGAAAAACGCCTTTATGCCCATATCTTTAGTTTTCTATGTCTGATCCTGGTGACAGGTTCCCTTTAAAGGGAATTTATCAATAGTGTTGACCTTCCAAAACTAACCCTCAAATGATTTTTATGGGGCTAACCAGGATTGTTGAGGGCTGTATGCAGCCATCTTGATCAGCGTCATAGACAATAAATGGAGTGACAGTGCGCTTTCGAAGACTACTACTCTATTGAAATTGTCATCATGGAATGCCTTTCTTAAAATTGGTGGGTGTCCTAAAGTTTGAATCCCCAGGGATCAACCATGTGAATAGTTGACAATAGTCTATTTCTGTTACTACCGCTCTATTGAAAATGGGGACATGGAACTCCCTTTCTCAAAATAATCCTTTAACTGTAGAACCGTGGGCCAAATTCCTAATGGTATTGTACAGATTATTGACATTTCCAACTTTGCTTCATGGTAACTCTAATGAAACATGTTCTACCTTGTCCATTATCTCCCCAGGTGCTTCCTGACCACGGTCTACACGCAGCTGGATTTGTCATTGCCTTAATCATATCATTCTTATTGACGTGCGCCACTTTTTTCCTTCTTTACCGGACCGAATGGTTAAGGCGCAGAATGGCTGTAAGTTGTTTTATCTTTTTTTTAATTTACGGTAGTTTTATTATTACATTTAAGTTACACTTATGAGAAATATTGGTGGGGATTTTATCAAGACTTTTAAGCTGGAAAACTGGAATAAAGTAATTTATTTTTTTTTACACAAAGTGTAGTTGCCCAAAAATTCACATTTTTGCATTTATTCACCAGCAGGCCACTTTTATTTTAAATGGTCGCTAGCGATTATTGAGAGGGGCCTGGCCAACCGCGACCCACCAGATACACTATAATGTCGCATAAATGGTAGGAGAAATCTATTCCAGCTTATAAAAGGCACAGATTTCTAATTTTGGCAAATGGTTTGCCCAAATTCATTATGAGCCAAGAGTCTTCAAGGCTTAGGATGCCAAAGGAAATGCCAGTATTAGAGGTAAAGCCATTGCTTCAGGTGCCCAAGGCAAAAAGCTGATGTCGCTGAGTGGCCTCTATTACAGTGACTCTCCGTTATCAGTCATACAGGAAGGTTTCTGAGTGGGGAACACTCCTCGATGATGTCCATTGCCCTTCTAAGGCTTATAAACAGCGAATTAGACCATCACATTAAAGCCACATTCACACGACCATGTGTCACTATCCGAACACAGACCAAAATCAAGGATTCTATAAGACACAAAATTTGTCAGCCTCATATACAGTGGCTTGCGAAAGCATTCGGCCCCCTGGAACTTGGAATCATGCTTCAAACATAAAGATACCAAATGTACATTTTTGGTGAAGAATCAACAACAAGTGGAACACAATTGTGAAGTTGAACGAAATGTATTGGTTATTTAAAATTTTTGAGGAAATTCAAAAACTGAAAAGTGGGGCGTGCAATATTTTTCGGCCCCTTTAACTTATTACTTTGTTGCGCCACCTTTTGCTGCGATTACAGCTGCAAGTCGCTTGGGGTATGTCTCAGTTTTGTACATCAAGAGACTGGGCAAGAATTTCATTCTTCCTTGGCAAACAGCTCGAGCTCAGTGAGGTTTGATGGAGATCGTTTGTGAACAGCAGTTTTCAGCTCTTTCCACAGATTCTCGATTGGATTGAGGTCTGGACTTTGACTTGGCCATTCTAACACCTGGATACGTTTATTTGGGAACCATTCCATTGTAGATTTTGCATTATGTTTGGGATCATTGTCTTGTTGGAAGACAAATCTCCGTCCCAGTCTCAGGTCTTTTGCAGACTCCCAACAGGTTTTCTTCAAGAATGGTCCTGTATTTGGCTCCATCCATCTTCCCATCAATTTTAACCATCTTCCCTGTCCCTGCTGAAGAAAAGCAGGCCCAAACCATGATGCTGCCACCACCATGTTTGACAATGGGGATGGTGTGTTCAGTGTGATGAGCTGTGTTGCCTTTACGCCAAACATATCGTTTGTCATTGTTGCCAAAAAGTTTGATTTTGCTTTCATCTGACCAGAGCACCTTCTTCCACATGTTTGGTGTGTCTCCCAGGTGGCTTGTTGCAAACTTTAAACAACACTTTTTATGGATATCTTTGAGAAATGGCTTTCTTCTTGCCACTCTTCCTTAAAGGCCAGATTTGTCCAGTGTACGACTGATTGTTGTCCTATGGACAGACTGTCCCACCTCAGCTGTAGATCTCTGCAGTTCATCCAGAGTGATCATGGGCCTCTTGGCTGCATCAGTTCCTGTGTTTACACACTCATTCCCCTCTGCTACATGGAGCCAGCAGCATCAACATCCTTATCCAGGCTCACAAACCCTGCGCCTGCCCACACACACTGTGACCACATGACCGCCTTGACGTGCAGCTGCATGTGATACGCCCCCCTCTCAGCTAAATACCCGGAAGTTCTAGCCACACTTGCAGCGTGCCTCCCTCAGCGTCTCAGCACGCCACCAGCGCTCCAGGCAACAGAACGTGCACAGTGTGGGCATATCGCATGCCCAAGCAGCTTATTCTGCTCACAGTCACGGTCTCCATTACTGCCTCTGAAATTTGCTTCTACATATATTGCCAGTATACTCATGCATCTGATTAAATGTCCAGATCCTACGCTCAAGATAAACTTGCTCTGAGGAAGGTCCACAAAGGACCGAAAACGTTTAGCAAGAAACGAGCTACCGCTGATCTGTTTGTCCAGATGTAAAATAAATGACTTTATTTTCTACAAGCATTATTGAGTGCCAAGCTTTTTGATACATTTGATTTAAGGGGCTGGAAACCCTACTTGAGCACCTCTACTCACAAATCTATAGAGTGCCGTGTATCTTGTTCTTGCATCTCTGATCAGTCTTCTCCTTGTTTGAGATGAAAGTTTAGAGTGACGGCCGGGTCTTGGTAGATTTGCAGTGGTATGATACTCCTTCCATTTCAATATGATCACTTGCGCAGTGCTCCTTGGGATGCTTAAAGTTTTGGAAATCATTTTGTATCCAAATCCGGCTTTACACTTCTCCACAACAGTATCACGGACCTGCCTGTTGTGTTCCTTGGTCTCCATGATGCTCTCTGTGCCTCAAACAGAACCCTGAGACTATCACAGAGCAGGTGCATTTATACGGAGACTTGATTACACACAGGTGGATTATATTTATCATCATTAGGCATTTAGGACAACTTTGGATCATTCAGAGATCCACAATGAACTTCTGGAGTGAGTTTGCTGCACTGAAAGTAAAGGGGCCAAATAATATTACACACCCCACTTTTCAGTTTTTGAATTTCCACAAAAATTTAAAATAACCAATAAATTTCGTTCAACTTCACAATTGTGTTCCACTTGTTGTTGATTCTTCACCAAAAATTTACATTTGGTATCTTTATGTTTGAAGCATGATATGTGGGAAAAGGTTGAAAAGTTCCAGGGGGCCGAATACTTTCGCAAGGCACTGTATGTCAGGAGACCTGTTGACGGTCCGTGCATCACAGTCCATGCTGGGTGTGAATGCGGCATAAGACACTGCATATTCTGTCCCAATCTATACGGCAAAGCTGCCACGTGAATTACGGAAAACTCGAATAGTTTATTAATGTTATAATCATTTTTGGATGATGCATTCCAAATGAGACGTTGAAGGCAGGGAATGATCGCTACTAAGCTCTTTCCCCTTCATTGCTATCATCATTCATTTGTAGTCACCTCCAACTTGATGGATGTTATTGAGAGGGAATGAGAACAGCCGAACTATGTGAATAGCATAGGAATTTCTATACAAATGTGGGTAATTTACAACAGATTGTTTGCTAGGGATTTGATGCCTACTCTCCATAAAATATATGGAAACCGTCTTTGGTTGCTCAAGTTTTTGGCTTTAGGACAAATGGCCACCAAGCAATAATAGCATTCAGTTCCCTCTTCTTACTTTAGGCTGGAGCTACACGGCGACTTTGGCTACGACACTTGGCCAAAGTTCATTAGGTGTTGCTGATAATTAACAGCGCCTTACCAGTGAGTGTGGTTGCATTGCAAGCCCCAGGGTGCTACAGCGAGCAAGTCACAAAAAATCCGACGCAGCTGGTCTTCTTGTCATGGTCAAAGGACCCTCGAGGTCACACATATTGCACAGTCATGGAGCAATGCCACCTACCGAGCTTTGGTATTGCAACCAAGGTTGGCCTAAACACCAGCCATATTGGACTCTTCCACTAATATATTTAGGCGGAGGAGTCACAAAAAATCCGACGCAGCTGGTCTTCTTGTCATGGTCGCAGGACCCTCGAGGTCCCCATTCACACATATTGCATAGTGATAGAGCAACGACACCTACCGAACTTTGGTATTGAAACCAAAGTTGGCCTGTAGCCCAAGCGTTATTGGACTGTTCCACCAATATATTTAGGCGGCTTTAAATAATTAGATCCAATACTAAAGCTTATTTTCTTTTCTAGTGTCCACTATTTTGACTCAAAGCCCAAAAATAAGACTTTATTTTTTATTTATTTTTTGCTGGTATTCCCAAAACGGATGGAGCCCAGGAAGTTATGTAACATCCTGTAGGCTCCAGAAACATAAAATGCCTTGTTCCTCTGCCTCCGGCTTCTCCACTCAGCTCTTACTGTTCACGAGCTGTATGTAATATTTAACATCGACCGCTGGGATTTTATCAGGTTTTTTTTTTTTCTGCTTCATGCAGATCCAGTAATGGCCATTTTGATGTGATAAGGAACCTATTAGATTGACAAAACGCAGAAGAATACCGTTTCGTAGCACAATCGCTCTTACCGTCAGCATTAATCTTGTTCTTTATCTCTCGTTCCCAGGGAAAATCACATGAAATTAACAGCGGGCAAAAAAAAGAATCTCCGGCCAAATCGTCCGACAGTGTTCCAGAAGACTTGACGGGATTTGACCGCTTGATTGACATAATGTGCTTTGAAGAGGCAGAAAACCTGCTGCAAGCATTGGAGGAGTGAGTGTTTGTTGTGTCTGCCTTTTATTCTTTTTTTTTTTGCCTTGGAAGTGAAATCAACAACAAAGAATACAGATTTTACCAATCTAATTAGCCCTCCTGGGGCGGAGGATAATTTTTTTTTTTTTTTGGCGAGGGGCTTATCAATAATGGAACCCACGGCTCATCAAGTAAATTAATTTTAGGGATTTTGAAATGCAAAAAAACTTTTCCTTTCTCACTGCAGGAATCCACATAGGACCATACGGTGCATAATTATTGGACTTTTGCTTTGAGTTACTTTATTAAAATGACTGCTCGCAAAATACGTGCCTTGAAGTGTTGGAGCACCTGTTTAATGCCTACATCTGTCTGCTGTCCTCAGAGAGGAAACTAATAGCAAGACAGCTCTGTTCTGTATTTTCAATAGCTCGGAGGGCCGCACTTGGCGACGTCATTGCACAGCTATAGGGGGTGCAGAGGTTGCAGTTGCACCTGGATTCTGTGCATGGGAAGTCCCAGATGGATTATATATGGTATAAGATGTTGTCGTTACTCTCACATCATTAGTGCTGACATTTTTAGTAGCAGAAGGAGCTGATGAGATTGATATATAGTTTTGTGGGAAAAGATTCAGTATAACTTGTTTTTCATTGAGTTTAAACATCAGTTCAGACTTAGGAGTCCAGTGGGCGTACCTACAGCCTTTCGGTCAGGAGTGCGGATACAGTGATAGCCGATAATCACTGACCAGGATCGCCCTCTGGACTACTAAGTCAAGATTGAGCAAGTTTTAAAGGGGCTGTCCAGGACTTTTACATTAATGGTCTGATGCCAGTCACTACTCACCATGAGACTTGGGTAGTCAAGAGGTCCGGGGTCAGATACCAAGAGGGCTCGTCAAATGCAAAGGCGTAAGGCAGAAGGCATAGTCAGGTCGCAGTTCAGTTAGAATTCCTGTTCAAAGTGCGTCAAAAGGGGTAATACAAATGGGTAGTAAATAGGCAAATCCAGGGTCCGGCAGCAAAATGTCAGAATACAAAGCACAAGGCACAGAGGACAAGCCACACAGAGCTGAAAGCTATGACTGGCAGCCATCTCTGATAGCTCAGTTAAGTAGCTAGGCAATCAACTGGAACAGGGAACACCTGGAGGAAGCTCAGCACCTCCCTGTCCCCGAATGGACGGCCAAGCTGTCACTCAAAACATCAGCAGTTCAGCACGACCCCGCACTAGATTTGATGACTGAACTGTCAATCAAAATAGCGACAGCTCAGCATGCCCCTGCACTAGATTGGACGACTGAGCAATCACTGTGTCCAAGATACACTGAGCGGTGGACATGTGACAGACGGCCTCTCCTTAGGATGGATCATCAATATCTGATCAGTGGGGTTGCTACACTCGGAAACCATTAATTTATCCAAACCTACTATTGAATTAAAGGGGTTATCCAGGCTTGTAATGAAAGTTTGCAGTCACTCTATGTGGCTGCAGACTTCTGAAACCTCTCAGTACGCACACTGACCACTGTCAAGATTCTGCAGTAACGGCGGCAAGAGCATATGATTTCAACACTGGATTTCTCAGAAACTACAAAAGAAATTTCTATAATCAAAGCATGGATTTAGTCATCATGAATGTGTATGTACATACATACCATTAGTTTAAAGAGAAAAATCATCACAAGTAACTTAAATTTCATATTTTTTTTTATTTCATCCAGTATGGAAAGTTATAAAACTTTCCAAACCAGTTTATTAGGGAATTTGTCTTCATTCATGTAAAAAATAGCATGTAAGTGGCTTTCAAACCTCAGCTTTTTCCAAGTTAATCTCCCTGCCTTCAGCTGCATTGATATTAGAACGTACACATTTGGAGTACAGATGATGGGTCGGCTCTAATAAAAAGATTAAAATAGCACTAATAATTCACTTTGATTACTCTTTTAGTACCAAAGAGGTAAGTAAAAAAAGTTATACTTTTATTTATTTTTTAATTATCCCATCCATACAAATTTTGTTTTTAATTGACCGCATTGTGTATTTCCCCCATGATTAGACTTCTTAGTGATTTATAATATTTTTGTTTGCTTCCAGCTCTGAGATCGGCAATATGACACAAGCCGATGCTTACTTAGAAGCTTGTCGAGTCCAAGTCTACAAAGATGTGACAGGGATACTGCTCAGAAATATGACAGAGGCAGGGAACCTCTCGCCCCTGGAGGAGAAAAGAATGAACATGATCTTAAGTGGCCACTGGACTGACCTTCAGAAGAGAACCCAAGAGGAATATCGGAGGAAGTTGGTCGCTCTGACGGCAGAATGTAATTTGGATCGTAAGAAACAAATGGACATTCTGCATCGCGGGCAGAGAGAGGCCGCTGACGAGGCAGAGGCATTCCTGAAGAATTCCGGAGAAAAGGTATGTTGCCAAAGACAAAAAAAACACAAAAATTGAGCTTAACAGTCCTACACTGTCTAATATTAAAACCTTACCATGTGTCAATGTTGACCTCAGTGTGAATAAGGGCAGACAAAAGGACTAGGCCGAACCAGTGAAACACTTACATGAAAGACCTCATACAGTCATTTGGTACCTGCTCTGCAGTGATGAAGGGTAAGGACTCCAAAATAGTTGACTGCAGGTGGGTGTCTTTGGAGGAGGCTCTATCCTTAGTCATTATACAAGGGTCAGTAATGGGTAAAACATTGAGTTGTAAAGGGGGCTACTGTTGTGAATTCCGTCTGGGCTCCCTCTGGTGGCCTTTAGCGATACTGCGGGTCTGGAGCTGGGCTCAGCTGCCTCATTTCCTGCTATGCTGGTTCCTATTTAACTCCACCTGGACCTTTACTTGTTTCCTGCTGTCGTTGTATTCAGTACTGGTTCTGACCTCTCCTGGATTTTCCTGGTGACCTGTCTATTTCTGAGAAGCTAAGTCTTGCTAGTTCTTTTTGCTCATTGTTTCCTTGAATATGTTTCTCAGTATATGATGTGTTCAGTCCAGCTTGCTTATATGTGATTTTTCGCTTGCTGGTAGCTCTGGGGAACAGAGTGCGCCCCTCACATCGTGAGTCGGTGTGGGGGTTCTTGTACTTTCTGCGTGGATAGTTTTTGTACCGACCGCACAGATCCCTGCTATCTTCTGTCTATTTAGTGTTAGCGGGCCTCATTTGCTTAAACCTGTTTTTCATTCCTACGTTTGTATTTTCCCCTTAACTCACCGTTATTATTTGTGGGGGGCTGCCTAAACTTTGGGGTTATTTCTCTGAGGCAAGTGAGGCTTTGCTTTCTCTCTAGGGGTAGCTAGTTTCTCAGGCCGTGAAGAGGCATCTAGGTTTTTAGGTAACGCTCCACGGCTGCCTTTAGTGTGTGTGGATAGGATCAGGATTGTGGTCGGTATAGTTCCCACATCCCCGGAGCTTGTCCTACTATTCAGGTTTACCTATCGGGTCAGTTTGGTGATCCTACCACCGGATCATAACAGTACAGCAGGCCGGTAAAGAGTTAATGCATCGCAAAAGAGGGATAAGAGAAATCCTGAGTTCATTTTTTTTTTTCTCTGCAGTGTGTCTAGCCTCTCTTCTCCCCTTAATCTCTGGGTGGTTCAGAATTCAGCTGCAGCTATGGACCTTCAGAGTCTGTCTTCTAGTGTGGATCATCTCACTGCTAGGGTACAAGGCATTCAGGATTATGTAGTCCACAGTCCTATGTCAGAGCCTAAGATACCTATTCCTGAGCTGTTCTCCGGAGACAGATCTAGGTTTTTGAACTTTAAAAATAATTGCAAATTATTTCTTTCTCTGAGACCTCGTTCCTCTGGTGATCCGGTTCAGCAAGTTAAAATTATTATTTCTTTGTTGCGTGGTGACCCTCAAGATTGGGCATTCTCTCTGGCGCCGGGAGATCTGTTGTGAATTAGACTTTTTTGGCTCCCTCTAGTGGTTACTAGTGATATGACTCTGGGATTTCCTTCCCTCTGTCTGCACCCAGCTGGGTCGTTACTTCAGGGGTGTTGCTATATAAACCTCCTGGAACCTTAGTCTAGTGCCTGGCATCGGTGTTATCAGACACATTCTGTTTGCTCCTGTTTGCTGGTCCTGGTTCGTGCTAAATTAAGCTAAGTCTTGCTTCTTTGTTTTTTGGGTTATTTGTTTGCTATCATTTTTTGTCCAGCTTGTACTAAATGTGATTCCTGACCTTGCTGGTAGCTCTAGGGGGCTGGTGTTCTCCCCCCGGGCCGTTAGACGGTTCGGGGGTTCTTGAATTTCCAGTGTGGATATTTTTGATAGGATTTTTTGCTGACCATATAAGTTATCTTTCTATATTCTGCTATTAGCTAGTGGGCCTCTCTTTGCTAAATTCCTAGCTCATTCTTATGTTTGTCTTTTCCTCTTACCTCACCGTTATTATTTGTTGTGGGGGGCTTCTATCCAACTTTTTGGGGTATTTCCTCTGGAGGCAAGAAAGGTCTTTCTTTTCCCTTCTAGGGGTAGTTAGCTCTCCGGCTGGCACGAGACGTCTAGGATCAACGTAGGAACGTTCCCCGGCTGCTGGTATTTGTGGTGCTAGGATTAGTTATATGGTCAGCCCAGTTACCACTGCCCTATGAGCTGGTTTTCTGAACTTACTGGCTTAGCATTATTCCTGAGACCCTCTGCCATTGGGGTCATAACAGTATGCCAGGCCAATATTGAATGTTTAAAGCATTGCAGAAGTGGGATAATAAGAAAGGAAATTCTGAGTTTTTTTTTTCCTTCCTTCTCTTCCTCCCCTTTACCTTTGAGTGGCGTGTGCTTGCTGCAGACATGAATGTGCAGACCTTGATTACAAGTGTTGACCAGCTGGCAGCTCGTGTGCAGGGTATACAAGATTTTGTTACCAGTAGTCCTATGTCTGAACCTAAAATACCTATTCCGGAATTGTTTTCTGGAGATCGATTTAGGTTTAGGAATTTCAAGAATAATTGTAAATTGTTTCTTTCTCTGAGACCCCGTTCATCTGGAGATTCTGCTCAGCAAGTTAAAATTGTTATTTCTTTTTTACGGGGCGACCCTCAGGATTGGGCTTTCTCGCTAGCGCCAGGAGATCCGGCATTGGCGAATATTGATGCGTTTTTTCTGGCGCTCGGATTGCTTTACGAGGAACCCAATCTTGAAATTCAGGCAGAAAAAGCCTTGTTGGCTATTTCTCAGGGTCAGGATGAAGCTGAAGTGTATTGCCAAAAATTTCGGAAATGGTCCGTGCTTACTCAGTGGAATGAGTGTGCTCTGGCCGCAAATTTCAGAAATGGCCTTTCTGAAGCCATTAAGAATGTGATGGTGGGTTTCCCCATTCCTACAAGTCTGAATGATTCTATGGCGCTTGCTATTCAAATTGACCGGCGTTTGCGGGAGCGCAAAACCGCTAATCCTCTGGTGGTGTTGTCTGAACAAACACCTGATTTAATGCAATGTGATAGAATTCAGACTAGAAATGAACGGAAAAATCATAGACGTCAGAATGGGTTGTGTTTTTACTGTGGTGATTCTACACATGTTATATCAGCATGCTCTAAACGCCTAACAAGGGTTGTTAGTCCTGTCGCCATTGGTAATTTGCAACCTAAATTTATTTTGTCTGTGACTTTAATTTGCTCTTTGTCCTCTTACCCTGTTATGGCGTTTGTGGATTCAGGTGCCGCCCTGAGTCTTATGGATCTGTCATTTGCCAAGCGCTGTGGTTTTGTTCTTGAACCGTTAGTAAATCCTATTCCTCTTAGAGGTATTGATGCTACGCCATTGGCGGAAAATAAACCGCAGTTTTGGACGCAGGTGACCATGTGCATGACTCCTGAACATCGGGAGGTGATTCGTTTTCTTGTTCTGCATAAAATGCATGATTTGGTCGTTTTGGGTCTGCCATGGTTACAGACCCACAATCCAGTCCTGGATTGGAAGGCAATGTCTGTGTCAAGTTGGGGCTGTCAGGGAATTCATGCTGATTCCCCGCCGGTGTCTATTGCTTCCTCTACTCCTTCGGAAGTTCCTGAGTATTTGTCTGATTATCAGGATGTATTCAGTGAGTCCAGATCCAGTGCTCTGCCTCCTCATAGGGACTGTGACTGCGCCATAGATTTGATTCCAGGTAGTAAATTTCCTAAGGGAAGATTATTTAATCTGTCAGTACCTAAGCATGCCGCAATGCGTTCATATATCAAGGAGTCTCTGGAGAAGGGGCATATCCGTCCATCCTCTTCCCCTCTTGGTGCGGGATTCTTTTTTGTGGCTAAGAAGGACGGATCTTTGAGACCTTGTATTGACTATCGGCTACCGAATAAAATCACTGTAAAATTTCAGTATCCTTTGCCTCTCTTGTCGGACTTGTTTGCCCGGATTAAGGGTGCCAAGTGGTTCACCAAGATAGATCTTCGTGGTGCATACAACCTTGTGCGCATTAAGCAAGGTGATGAATGGAAGACTGCATTTAATACGCCCGAAGGTCATTTTGAGTACTTGGTGATGCCTTTTGGGCTTTCTAATGCTCCCTCAGTATTTCAGTCCTTTATGCATGATATTTTCCGGAAGTATCTGGATAAATTTATGATTGTTTATCTGGACGATATTCTGGTTTTCTCTGAAGATTGGGACTCACATGTGGAGCAGGTCAGGATGGTGTTTCAGGTTTTGCGTGAGAATGCCTTGTTTGTTAAAGGCTCAAAGTGTCTCTTTGGAGTACAGAAAGTTCCCTTTTTGGGGTTTATTTTTTCCCCTTCTGCTGTGGAGATGGACCCAGTCAAGGTCCGAGCTATTCATGAGTGGACTCAACCCACGTCGGTTAAGAGTCTTCAGAAGTTCTTGGGTTTTGCTAACTTCTACCGTTGTTTTATCGCTAATTTTTCTAGCGTTGTTAAACCTTTGACGGATATGACCAAGAAAGGTTCTGATGTTGCTAACTGGGCTCCTGCAGCCGTGGAGGCGTTCCAGGAGTTGAAGCGCCGGTTTACTTCGGCGCCTGTTTTGTGCCAGCCTGATGTCTCACTTCCCTTTCAGGTCAAGGTGGATGCTTCTGAGATTGGGGCAGGGGCCGTTTTGTCACAGAGAGGCCCTGGTTGCTCGGTAATGAGACCATGTGCTTTCTTCTCTGGGAAGTTTTCGCCTGCTGAGCGGAATTATGATGTGGGCAATCGGGAATTACTGGCCATGAAGTGGGCATTTGAGGAGTGGCGTCATTGGCTCGAGGGTGCTAAGCATCGTGTGGTGGTCTTGACTGATCACAAAAATTTGATGTATCTCGAGTCTGCTAAACGCTTGAATCCTAGACAGGCCCGCTGGTCATTGTTTTTCTCCCGTTTTGACTTTGTGGTCTTGTATTTACCAGGTTCAAAGAATGTGAAAGCTGATGCTCTTTCAAGGAGCTTTGTGCCTGACTCTCCTGGAGTCACAGAACCTGTTGGTATTCTTAAAGAAGGAGTTATTTTGTCAGCCATTTCTCCTGATTTGCGACGTGTGTTGCAGAGATTTCAAGCTGGTAGACCTGACTCTTGTCCACCTGACAGACTGTTTGTTCCTGATAAGTGGACCAGCAGAGTCATTTCCGAGGTTCATTCCTCGGTGTTGGCAGGTCATCCGGGAATTTTTGCACCAGAGATCTGGTGGCTAGGTCATTTTGGTGGCCTTCCTTGTCACGGGATGTACGGTCATTTGTGCAGTCCTGTGGGACTTGTGCTCGAGCTAAGCCTTGCTGTTCCCGTGCCAGCGGGTTGCTCTTGCCCTTGCCTGTCCCGAAGAGGCCTTGGACACATATTTCCATGGATTTCATTTCTGATCTCCCGGTGTCTCGGGGTATGTCTGTCATCTGGGTGGTATGTGATCGCTTTTCAAAAATGGTCCATTTGGTGCCTTTGCCTAAGCTGCCTTCCTCTTCCGATCTGGTTCCTGTGTTCCTTCATAATGTGGTTTGTTTACACGGCATTCCTGAGAATATTGTGTCTGACAGAGGATCCCAGTTTGTTTCCAGGTTCTGGCGATCCTTTTGTGCTAGGATGGGCATTGATTTATCGTTCTCGTCTGCCTTTCATCCTCAGACTAATGGACAAACTGAGCGAACTAATCAGACTCTGGAAGCTTACTTGAGGTGTTTTGTTTCGGCAGATCAGGATAATTGGGTGACCTTCTTGCCGTTGGCTGAGTTTGCCCTAAATAATCGGGCTAGTTCCGCTACTTTGGTTTCGCCATTTTTCTGCAACTCTGGTTTCCATCCTCGTTTTTCCTCGGGACATGTGGAGCCTTCTGACTGTCCTGGAGTAGATTCTGTGGTGGATAGGTTGCAGCAGATCTGGAATCATGTGGTGGACAACTTGAAGTTGTCACAGGAGAAGGCTCAGCGTTTTGCCAACCGCCGCCGCGGTGTGGGTCCCCGACTTCGTGTTGGGGATTTGGTGTGGCTGTCTTCTCGATTTGTTCCTATGAAGGTCTCCTCTCCTAAATTTAAGCCTCGCTTCATCGGTCCTTACAAGATATTGGAAATCCTTAATCCTGTGTCCTTTCGCTTGGATCCTCCGGTTTCGTTTGCCATTCACAACGTGTTCCATAGGTCTTTGTTACGACGCTACGTTGTGCCTGTGGTTCCTTCTGCTGAGCCTCCTGCTCCGGTGTTGGTTGAGGGCGAGTTGGAGTACGTGGTGGAGAAGATCTTGGATTCTCGTCTCTCCAGGCGGAGGCTTCAGTATTTGGTCAAGTGGAAGGGTTATGGTCAGGAGGATAATTCCTGGGTGGTTGCCTCTGATGTGCATGCGGCCGATTTGGTTCGTGCCTTTCACGCTGCTCATCCTGATCGCCCTGGTGGTCTTGGTGAGGGTTCGGTGACCCCTCCTTAAGGGGGGGTACTGTTGTGAATTAGACTTTTTTGGCTCCCTCTAGTGGTTACTAGTGATATGACTCTGGGATTTCCTTCCCTCTGTCTGCACCCAGCTGGGTCGTTACTTCAGGGGTGTTGCTATATAAACCTCCTGGAACCTTAGTCTAGTGCCTGGCATCGGTGTTATCAGACACATTCTGTTTGCTCCTGTTTGCTGGTCCTGGTTCGTGCTAAATTAAGCTAAATCTTGCTTCTTTGTTTTTTGGGTTATTTGTTTGCTATCATTTTTTGTCCAGCTTGTACTAAATGTGATTCCTGACCTTGCTGGTAGCTCTAGGGGGCTGGTGTTCTCCCCCCGGGCCGTTAGACGGTTCGGGGGTTCTTGAATTTCCAGTGTGGATATTTTTGATAGGATTTTTTTTGCTGACCATATAAGTTATCTTTCTATATTCTGCTATTAGCTAGTGGGCCTCTCTTTGCTAAATTCCTAGCTCATTCTTATGTTTGTCTTTTCCTCTTACCTCACCGTTATTATTTGTGGGGGGCTTCTATCCAACTTTTTGGGGTATTTCCTCTGGAGGCAAGAAAGGTCTTTCTTTTCCCTTCTAGGGGTAGTTAGCTCTCCGGCTGGCGCGAGACGTCTAGGATCAACGTAGGAACGTTCCCCGGCTGCTGGTATTTGTGGTGCTAGGATTAGTTATATGGTCAGCCCAGTTACCACTGCCCTATGAGCTGGTTTTCTGAATTTACTGACTTAGCATTATTCCTGAGACCCTCTGCCATTGGGGTCATAACAGAGATCCTGCATTGCAAAATGTGGATGCGTTTTTTCTGGCGCTTGGAGTGCTTTATGAGGAACCTAATCTGGTAGACCAAGCAGAAAAGGTTTTGCTGGCTCTCTCCCAGGGTCAGGATGAAGCAGAGGTTTTCTGTCAGAAGTTTAGGAAATGGTCTGTGCTCACTCAATGGAATAAGTGTGCCCTGGCAGCGATTTTCAGAAAGGGTCTTTCTGAAGCCATTAAGGATGTTATGGTGGGGTTCCCCACGCCTGCGGGTCTGAATGAGTCAATGTCTTTGGCCATTCAGATTGATCGGCGCTTACGGGAGCGCAAACCAGTGCACCATCTGGCGATATTTTCTGAGCAGAAACCTGAGTCTATGCAATATGACAGGATTCTGACCAGAATTGAACGGCAAAATCACAGACGTCAGAATGGGTTGTGCTTTTACTGTGGTGATTCTGCTCATGTTATCTCAGATTGTTCTAAGCGCATAAAAAACTTTGCTAAGTCTGTCACCATTGGTACTGTATAACCTAAATTCATTTTGTCTGTTACTTTGATTTGCTCTCTGTCATCCTACTCAGTTATGGCTTTTGTGGATTCAGGTGCTGCCCTGAATTTGATGGATTTGTCTTTTGCCAGGCGCTGTGGTTTTGTCTTGGAGCCTTTGCAATTCCCTATTCCACTAAAGGGAATTGATGCCACGCCATTGGCCAAGAATAAACCTCAGTACTGGGCTCAAGTGACCATGTGCACGACTCCTGCACATCAGGAGGTGATTCGCTTTCTTGTGTTACATAATTTGCATGATGTTGTCGTGTTAGGTCTGCCATGGCTCCAGGCTCATAATCCAGTCCTGGATTGGAAAGCAATGTCTGTGTCAAGTTGGGGTTGCCAGGGGATTCATGGTGATGCTCCTTTGGTGTCTATTGCTTCTTCTACTCCTTCTGAAGTCCCTGAATTTTTGTCGGACTACCAGGATGTATTTGATGAGCCCAAGTCCAGTGCCTTACCTCCTCATAGGGATTGTGATTGCGCCATAAATTTGATTCCTGGTAGTAAGTTCCCTAAGGGACGACTTTTTAATTTGTCTGTACCAGAACATGCCGCTATGCGGAGTTATATCAAGGAGTCTTTGGAGAAGGGACATATTCGCCTGTCCTCGTCCCCTTTGGGTGCGGGGTTCTTTTTTGTGGCCAAGAAGGATGGTTCTCTGAGACCCTGTATAGATTATCGCCTTCTAAATAACATCACGGTCAAATTTCAGTATCCTTTCCCACTGTTGTCCGATCTGTTTGCTCGGATTAGGGGGGCCAGTTGGTTCACCAAGATAGATCTTCGTGGAGCGTATAATCTTGTGCGTATAAAGCAGGGCGATGAATGGAAAACAGCATTCAATACGCCCGAAGGCCATTTTGAGTACTTGGTGATGTCTTTTGGGCTTTCTAATGCCCCTTCTGTGTTCCAGTCCTTCATGCACGATATCTTCCGAGAATATCTGGATAGGTTTATCATTGTGTACCTAGATGATATTTTGGTCTTTTCTGATGATTGGGAATCTCATGTGAAGCAGGTCAGGATGGTGTTTCAGGTCCTGCGAGCCAATGCCTTGTTTGTGAAGGGCTCTAAATGTCTCTTCGGAGTCCAGAAGGTTTCCTTTTTGGGCTTTATTTTTTCTCCTTCTACCATTGAGATGGATCCAGTCAAGGTCCAGGCTATTTATGACTGGACTCAACCTACATCGGTAAAGAGTCTTCAGAAGTTCTTGGGTTTTGCTAATTTTTACCGTCGCTTCATCACTAATTTTTCCAGTGTGGTTAAGCCTTTGACGGATTTGACCAAGAAGGGTTCTGATGTGACGAATTGGTCTCCTGCGGCCGTGGAGGCCTTTCAGGAGCTCAAACGTCGGTTCTCTTCGGCTCCTGTCTTGCGTCAGCCAGATGTCTCTCTGCCCTTCCAGGTCGAGGTTGATGCTTCTGAGATTGGAGCTGGGGCTGTCTTGTCACAGAGAAGCTCTGATTGCTCTGTGATGAGGCCATGTACTTTCTTTTCAAGAACGTTTTCGCCTGCCGAGCGGAATTATGATGTTGGTAATCGGGAGTTGTTGGCAATGAAATGGGCATTTGAGGAGTGGCGACATTGGCTTGAGGGAGCCAAACATCGTGTGGTGGTCTTGACGGATCACAAGAATTTGACTTATCTCGAGTCTGCTAAACGGCTAAATCCTAGACAGGCTCGATGGTCGCTGTTTTTCTCCCGTTTCGATTTCGTGGTTTCATACCTTCCGGGTTCGAAGAACGTGAAGGCTGATGCTCTTTCTAGGAGCTTTGTGCCTGACTCTCCGGGAGTTTCTGAACCGGCTGGTGTCCTCAGAGAGGGGGTGATTTTGTCTGCCATCTCCCCTGATTTGCGACGGGTACTGCAGGAATTTCAGGCCAAAAGACCTGACCGTTGTCCACCAGAGAGACTGTTTGTCCTTGATAGATGGACCAGTAGAGTCATTTCCGAGGTTCATTCTTCGGTGTTGGTGGGTCATCCTGGGATTTTTGGTACCAGGGATTTGGTTGCTAGGTCCTTTTGGTGGCCTTCCTTGTCGCGGGATGTGCGTTCCTTTGTGCAGTCCTGTGGGATTTGTGCTCGGGCCAAGCCTTGCTGTTCTCGTGCCAGTGGATTGCTTTTGCCTTTACCTGTCCCGAAGAGGCCCTGGACGCATATTTCCATGGATTTTATTTCGGATCTTCCAGTCTCTCAGAAGATGTCTGTTATCTGGGTGGTTTGTGATCGTTTTTCTAAAATGGTCCATTTGGTGCCCTTGCCTAAGCTGCCTTCCTCCTCCGATTTGGTTCCACTGTTTTTTCAGAATGTGGTTCGTTTGCATGGTATTCCTGAGAATATTGTGTCTGACAGAGGATCCCAGTTTGTATCCAGATTTTGGCGGTCCTTTTGTGCTAAGATGGGCATTGAGTTATCTTTTTTATCGGCCTTCCATCCTCAGACGAATGGCCAAACCGAACGAACTAATCAGACCTTGGAGACTTATCTGAGATGTTTTGTTTCTGCGGATCAGGATGATTGGGTGACTTTTTTGCCATTGGCTGAGTTCGCCCTCAATAATCGGGCTAGTTCTGCTACTTTGGTTTCGCCTTTTTATTGCAATTCTGGTTTTCATCCTCGTTTTTCCTCAGGTCAGGTTGAGCCTTCTGACTGTCCTGGGGTGGATTCTGTGGTGGATAGGTTGCAGCAGATTTGGAACCACGTGGTGGACAATTTGACGTTGTCACAAGAGAAGGCTCAGCGCTTTGCTAACCGCCGTCGCTGTGTGGGTCCCCGACTTCGTGTGGGGGATTTGGTATGGTTGTCTTCTCGTTATGTTCCGATGAAGGTTTCCTCTCCTAAGTTCAAGCCTCGTTTCATCGGTCCTTATAAGATTTTGGAAATCCTCAACCCTGTGTCATTTCGTTTGGACCTCCCAGCATCATTTGCCATTCACAATGTGTTCCATAGGTCATTGTTGCGGAGATATGTGGTGCCTGTGGTTCCTTCTGTTGACCCTCCTGCTCCGGTCTTGGTCGAGGGAGAATTAGAGTATGTGGTGGAGAAGATCTTGGATTCTCGTGTTTCGAGACGGAAGCTTCAGTACTTAGTTAAATGGAAGGGCTATGGTCAGGAGGATAATTCCTGGGTTGTCGCCTCTGATGTCCATGCGGCCGATTTGGTTCGTGCCTTTCATTCGGCTCGTCCTGATCGGCCTGGGGGCTCTGGTGAGGGTTCGGTGACCCCTCCTCAAGGGGGGGTACTGTTGTGAATTCCGTCTGGGCTCCCTCTGGTGGCCTTTAGCGATACTGCGGGTCTGGAGCTGGGCTCAGCTGCCTCATTTCCTGCTATGCTGGTTCCTATTTAACTCCACCTGGACCTTTACTTGTTGCCTGCTGTCGTTGTATTCCGTACTGGTTCTGACCTCTCCTGGATTTTCCTAGTGACCTGTCTATTTCTGAGAAGCTAAGTCTTGCTAGTTCTTTTTGCTCATTGTTTCCTTGAATATGTTTCTCAGTATATGATGTGTTCAGTCCAGCTTGCTTATATGTGATTTTTCGCTTGCTGGTAGCTCTGGGGAGCAGAGTGCGCCCCTCACATCGTGAGTCGGTGTGGGGGTTCTTGTACTTTCTGCGTGGATAGTTTTTGATAGTTTTTGTACCGACCGCACAGATTCCTGCTATCTTCTGTCTATTTAGTGTTAGCGGGCCTCATTTGCTTAAACCTGTTTTTCATTCCTACGTTTGTATTTTCCCCTTAACTCACCGTTATTATTTGTGGGGGGCTGCCTAAACTTTGGGGTTATTTCTCTGAGGCAAGTAAGGCTTTGCTTTCTCTCTAGGGGTAGCTAGTTTCTCAGGCCGTGAAGAGGCGTCTAGGTTTTTAGGTAACGCTCCACGGCTGCCTTTAGTGTGTGTGGATAGGATCAGGATTGCGGTCGGTATAGTTCCCACATCCCCGGAGCTTGTCCTACTATTCAGGTTTACCTATCGGGTCAGTTTGGTGATCCTACCACCGGATCATAACAGGCTACCTCCAATTGGTGGAATGCCAGAATTCTTTCTTTTGGAGAAGAGCTAATTTACATATTTTTTTCCCAAGTAATCTTTACCTGGTCCATAAGACACCCTATGGAAAAGGTTGTTCTCCACAAGAGGGAATTTTATCCACCTACGCCCATGGTTCAAAATAAGTACATAGTAAAACTTCATGAAAAGATTTCTCCGCAGTAGAAGAACCTTCATCATACACACTATTAGGGTTAAGCCAATTGCTACTGGATTTGAGTTGGCTCATTGACACGAAGGCACGTTGATTTGAATGGATGCCTTACTAGGTTGCATCTTCATTATAACTTTCCTGCTTCTTATAGTTGATTGTGAGGATGATTAATGGAAAGAGACCAATGAAGAACCTCTTACCACAAAATCCAAATAAATCGCGCTCTTGTCCTAAGTGATTGGAAACTATTGGTGGTCCAATATCCCAAATGTAGCTCATGAAAGCTATTTAAATAAAAAATGTACTTGTGATCGCAAGATGTTTTTAAATCACCCAATCAGCTACCAAAAGTATTTAGAAATTGGCGGGATGCAATGGTCTTCAAATTCTTAGTTCCGATTTTGGTTCAAGTAATCGTAAATGAAACAAAACAACAATGTAGATAAGTGATTTTCTTACAAAACTTACACAAGAAGTTCTGGATGGGGAAATTTTACCGGCATCCAGGACAACACCATTTGCATAGCCAGACTTCCGGGGCACACAGGTTACAGAGAAGGCGCGCATGCGCAGAGACGAGCTGTATGCTATGCCCACAGTTGGGCAAAGCATAATGCGCAGGTGCGACATTAGACTTAACTGCGCAGGCGCAAAACACTACGCAAACGCCGGGAAGAAATTGCTTAGGGAAAATCAAGAGGTGGGGGAGAAACAGCGAATTCATAACGCCCATTTGACCAGACCGCCGTGATTGACAGGCGAAACGGCAACTTTACTAAGGTATTTTGGCAGGAAAGGTGGGGAATCAGGGGACAATAAAGACACAGTTATAAAGCACAGCTCAGGCCCTATTTAAAGCTATTTTTAGCTCATATTGAAAAAACGGGGTGACAGGTTCCCTTTAAGTAGAATGAGTTGTACTCTGGTTGGAATTCAACTGACACTGGAAAGGAATGACATGTAGGGAAGCTGATTTTTATAAAACTGTGCAGTGGTCTCTTAATTTTTGCCAGAGTTGTATATTGTGATGTCATCTAAATAGGCCGCTGCATACTTTTTGTAGGGTGCTAAGATCCAGTCCATGGCTCTGGAAGGTGACCGGAGCTCTCTGCATCATTACCTGGAAGTATGATAACATTCGTTCATGGCCTTCTTAGCTAACGGGAATCTGCCAGTAACCTTGGTGAGGTCCAGGGTTGTGATATATATCGAGCTAGCCTTTACCTTTCAAAGAGCTCATCTAGAGAGGGAATCTGGTAGACCTCGAGACTGGGGAGGTTTGTCATTGTGATAGCCCCAGTTGTTACCTGTTGTGCCTTAACTGCCAGGTTTACACCGAAATGAGTCAAGATCTCTGCCTTGAGTTTGCCGTTCTCCTTGGCTTCTTAAAGAGCCAGGTCAAAGTACGCCTTCTGATGTTCTCCAGTAAGATATGGCACCAGAACCTCTGCCCAATATCTCAGAGGCATCTTCTCCCGGTTCACCACCCTCTCAAACATCATCAAGAATGCCTCAACACCATCACCTGGAGTCAAGCCCTCTTTGACATGGAAAGGTGCCGCATCCTTGGCTCTGACTGTCTTGGTTAGGAGCAATATCTGTTGTTGCTGCTACTGTAACTGTTGCTGCTGCAGCTGAAACTGTTGTCTCAGCAGTATGTTGGTCTCATGCTGGACCTGCTTTTGCTAAATCAATGGCTTGCTTTCTTCCTTTCTTTCTCACTGCATCTGCTGTTGCGATACAGTTAGGAAGCTGTAATGCACATCATATCATTTACTAACGCTGGGTTTGTTAATCCAGTCAAATATTTTCGAAGAAAATGTACAGAAAAAAGGTGATCATTCAGATTCTATGCAGATGTGTCACTGCTCTGATACAAGTCAATGGACCTAATACTACAAAGAGATCTGCTGTTGTCATTTGCTTCCTCCCTGCCTCTGGTGTTAGACCATACCTGCTGCCACTAGTGTTATCTACTTGGAAAGTTGTGGTTGTGCATGTTTTTTTTTCCCATAGACATACCACATTTTTCATGCCATGCCACGTCCCAATCCACCCTGTATATGTATTGGAACGCTAAGGCTATAATTGAAGCTAATGGCCCTAATACTGAAATAGACCTAGTGTGGCCTGTTTTTTTACTTCCTCTCTGCCTCTATTGTTATGCGATACATGTTTTTCCATCTTTTCCAGGTCATGCACTCTCCCCTCCATCGTGTATGTGCGTTTGGATGTCAAGACTGCAATATTATTGCCATTGGCTTAAATAATAAAGGAATATATTGTTGTCATTTACTTTCTCCCTGCATGTGCTGTTAAGCTATATTTGTCAACTTTAGTGCTGTCAATCAAAGAAACTGCGATGTGTGGTGGATGTGTTTTCCACATGTATATATACCCTATCCCTTACCCACAGTGTGTGTGTTACGATGCCAGAGCATATATAAGAAACCTTCTGTTTCTGGAGTATCTCATGTATACATATATACTATACATAAGGTGGTGTAAGATGGGCGCTGTGCCGGCCCGGCACATCTCCTGCCTTCGGCCTCGCTTATGAGGTCTTTGCACAAATGCGATTTGAATAACATTTGCCATACACGACTTTTCTCACAATCGCAGGCTTTGCTCGCAGCAGTTTTCTAGAACATCCGCACTGAATCATTCTTTATTGTCATATTACAAGATGAATAAATGGCCAGCGGGCCCTGGAGGCTTTTAAATTTTGAAAGGTCGCTGTAAACACCAGCTAATGCAGCAAGAAAACACTCAGGTTACGTTCTGGTGTACAAAGCAGTTTATCTAATAGAGAAGGGATATACAAAGCCACGGCGGAGGAATAAAGGAGGAATCCTGAACGGTTTGTAGCCCGCTCAATTATTAATAGTGACACATGCCAGGGATTCGTAATCCTCGAAGGTTCATCTTTTATGGCTTTTGCTATTTTCCAGGAGAAGATAAACCTATACTTGTCATTCAGTTTTTAAGAAAGCTGTTGATTTCTCATAATAATGAAGAAATATGCAAAGTTGTAGAATGTGATTTAATCGGTCTTAGGGTATGTGAAAAATAATCAACATATGTGCAGCAATGTAAAAACGACTTGCTGTGCACGCATTCCATTTTATAAAACTTTTTATTTCACCGCTTTAGGCCTTGAAAGCCATGAAATAGCCACTATTTTATGTGTAAAATTTTAAAAAAATATGTATAGATACTGCAAAAATTGCTAAAAACAATGACAAAGAAGACGCTTCAAGAAAAACACCACCAGCGATTCCCAGAAATGTCTTATGCTTCAAAAACAATGTGGGTACGCCAACGTCTGTAAGATGCTGTGTTGACATACCCTTTAAGTAATATTTGCAAGTTGCAGATATACAATGGGACAATAGTGATTGGTGATGGTGTCTGGAAGCTGGTCCGCCTGCTCCACAGATCTGAAGAATAACCGGATTTGAGTTCAAGATTTCACAGTTGTGGTGCTACTTCATTGACCTCAATGACAGTGATGGAAATCTCTTTGCATTGTTTTCCAATCAGACCTTACCGAATGAAGATAGGTGCAAAAAAAACTATGGCCTCGATTTATAAAAACATTGATGCCAAAAAACTGGTGTTAGAAACTTTAAAAAGTTTCTAAATTTTTGCACAATGCCAAGTTGCCCCAAAATGTGACTTTTGGAAACACATTTCCCTGCCTGTTTTATCACAGGAGTGAGTGTTCTCCTGCTTTCTGAGCTCATCAATTCAAGTCAGTGATGTAGAAGCTGAGCTTATATGTAAGTGACTTGGTTTATGATTAGCGCAAAGGCCTAGTGATGTGGCAGAAACACTCATTCCTGTGATGAAACAGTCAGCGAAATGTGTCTCTTCAGAGAGCAGCAGCTGTGAGTCCTTGCTTTTTTGTACACTCACTTATCATAAGTGACTTATGCTATCTCCTCTGGCCAGGAGCTGTGGTATGTGTCGATCATGAACTGGAGCAGCTCTACATTGTAGGACACAGCCTTTACACAGTACATAGCAGAGGCATATGTCTAAAGGTACCGTCACACTAAACGATATCGCTAGCGATCCGTGACGTTGCAGCGTCCTGGCTAGCGATATCGTTTAGTTTGACACGCAGCAGCGATCAGGATCCTGCTGTGATATCGCTGGTCGTTGAACAAAGTTCAGAACTTTATTTGGTCGTCAGATCGCCGTGTATCGTCATGCTTGACACCAAAAGCAACGATGCCAGCGATGTTTTACACTGGTAACCAGGGTAAATATCGGGTTACTAAGCGCAGGGCCGCGCTTAGTAACCCGATGTTTACCCTGGTTACCAGCGTAAATGTAAAAAAAACAAACAGTACATACTTACATTCACATCCCCTGCCGTCTGCTTCCTGCACTGACTGAGCGCTGTAAAGTGAAAGTGAAAGTACAGCACAGCGGTGACGTCACCGCTCTGCTGTTAGGGCCGGCGCTCAGTCAGTCCAGGAAGCGGACGGCAGGGAACGTGAATGTAAGTATGTAGTGTTTGTTTTTTTTACATTTACGCTGGTAACCAGGGTAAACATCGGGTTACTAAGCGCGGCCCTGCGCTTAGCAACCCGATGTTTACCCTGGTTACCCGGGGACCTCGGCATCGTTGGTCGCTGGAGAGCGGTCTGTGTGACAGCTCTCCAGTGATCAAACAGCGACGCTGCAGCGATCGGCATTGTTGTCGCTATCGCTGCAGCGTCGCTTAATGTGACGGTACCTTAAGAATATCTCAGCACAGGAACATTTTTTTTTAAATATAGGCAATTGTGATACTTATTATTCCAAGATCTGTTAATGAAAATGCACTTTGTGGAAGAACCACTGAATCTTTCAGTTCTTTTTCAGATGAGCAGTGCTTGGTTGAGCCCTCTGCTCCTTTGTTGTAGTAATCAGTAGGAGTGTCAGCACTCGGACCGCTACAGATCAATTGACATAACGACATACAGTAATTGTAACATGTTGTTGATGTGTAATTAACATTAAGCCACATCTTTCCTACATTGAACCTTGATGATATACTGATTAAGCTATGTTCACATGTCCAGTAATCATCTGTTCGAATGGATCCTGCAGAAATCTGTTGACAAAAGTCGCGAGGACACAACTTTTTTGTCTGGATAAAACAAATGATTACAACTGGATCCGGTTTTTAACATTGAAATCTATGTAAAACGGATCTGTAAGCAAAAAAACTGATCCTTTCCAAATGGAAGAAAAACAGATGGCTACTTAATGGATCTATTTTCCATAGACTTCAATGTTAAAAAAACGGATGCAGTTGAAATCAGTATTTTTAACCAGACAAAAAACTTCAGTTTGCACAAGACACATAGGAAGGGATAGGAATCGCTGGGCTGTTTAGAAAAAAGAAAAGAAGGGACCCAGTGGTGCAAAAAGGGGTGGATGTAGAGGAATGTGAGCACACTGATTGGCTGCAGCGCTGTTGATATGACGTCAGTGCTGCAGGCAATTACAGACTCCAGAAGAGGCAAAGACTCAGTATAGGACCATGGGTTAGTAAAGGTACCTTCACACGAAGCGACACTGCAGCGATAGCGACAACGATGCCGATCGCTGCAGCGTCGCTGTTTGGTCGCTGGAGAGCTGTCACACAGACCGCTCTCCAGCGACCAACGATGCCGAGGTCCCCGGGTAACCAGGGTAAACATCGGGTTGCTAAGCGCAGGGCCGCGCTTAGTAACCCGATGTTTACCCTGGTTACCAGCGTAAAATGTAAAAAAAACAAACAGTACATACTTACATGCGTCCCCCGGCGTCCGCTTCCTGCACTGTGTGAGCGCCGGCAGTAGCAGGGCACAGCGGTGACGTCACCGCTGTGCTGTGCTTTCACTTTCACTTTGCGGCGCTCAGTCAGTGTGGGAAGCGGACGCCGGGGGACGCATGTAAGTATGTACTGTTTGTTTTTTTTACATTTTACGCTGGTAACCAGGGTAAACATCGGGTTACTAAGCGCGGCCCTGCGCTTAGTAACCCGATGTTTACCCTGGTTACCAGTGTAAAATATCGCTGGTATCGTTGCTTTTGCTGTCAAACACAACGATACACGGCGATCTGACGACCAAATAAAGTTCTGAACTTTATTCAGCGACCAGCGACATCACAGCAGGATCCTGATCGCTGCTGCGTGTCAAACGAAACGATATCGCTAGCGAGGATGCTGCAACGTCACGGATCGCTAGCGATATCGTTACAAAGTCGTTTCGTGTGAAGGTACCTTAAGTAAATAAGTTAAACACAGTTTGTTTGCTTTAAAAAATAAACTGAATCCAGGGGACAAGAGTTTTTTTGTAACCAGAAAAACCTTTTCAGTTCTTCTTTTCATATTATATCTAATGAATGTGAGTCTTGTTTTTGTTTTATTTAAACCCAGAAAACACCTTTAAATAATGATCAATATTTGGCTGACCGATATGAAAGGTATATGGCCACCGCAGTTCGTTTTGACTCATGAGGGTCAGTTACCGACAGCGTGCCAGAGCTACACCGAAACAGGTTGAGTTCCGGTCATGTAAGGTTTTAACAAAGGTTGGATGTTTCCTCTCCTAGGGTTTTCTTCCAGGTTCTTTCATTCTGTGTATATATGTGCACAATATATCCTGCCACTGTGTTAACCATTCTTCAGATAACTCAAGTTTAAGTTGACCGGTCTCCTCTTTTATTTTCATGAATGTAGAAGAGCTTTTCTCATGTCCCGATTCTCTTCTCACGCAGGCTCTCACTGAATACCGAGCACTTCTTGACAAGCTGCATGGTCTTGAGAGGACTGAATTGAAGAGGGCACTTTTATTCAGGCAAGAAGAAGAGTTTGCCAAGTCTTACAGACAACTGGATGTCATTCACAGATCCGACCTTCATAAGATGTTCTTTGACCAAGTATCGAGTTTAGTGAAAACTAAACCAGAGATGCAGAGGACTCTGATTGAACATTATCTGACTGCTCAGGTAAAAAGATGTTAATGTTAAATATTACTTTTGCCTTCGGTTGATGAGCTGTAATACTCCATGCTGCGCCAGGAAGACTCCGATCAGCCAGTAGGACTGAGCGCTCCTGTGTTCTCCATTAGGGAGCCACTGCCACACTTATCTCCGAAGATCAGATCCTTATCTCCCCCAAAATCTTCTGTTCTTGAAGTGTCCTGAGGCTCCCATACACACCGTTGGCCAAACACAATATTGGTGGGTTTGGACAACTTGAGTCTAATGTGTGTGAGTGCCTATACTTTTACCAAAAAAGAATGTAGTACATCCACAACCCTAATTCATCGAACCTCTCAATAAGGGTAGCTTTGAACATTGCCTATTTGATGCAAATTTTCCACCCAGATTTGCTGGCAGAAAATTTTCAGCTACTTACAGTTGTGGCCAAAAGTATTGACACCCCTGCAATTCTGTCAGATTATACTCAGTTTCTTCCTGAAAATGATTGCAAACACAAATTCTTTGTTATTATTATCTTCATTTAATGTCATAAATGAAAAAATACAAAAAGAATTGTCCTAAAGCCAAATTGGATATAATTCCACACCAAACATAAAAAGGGGGTGGACAAAAGTATTGGCACTGTTCGAAAAATCATGTGATGCTTCTCTAATTTGTGTAATTAGCAGCACCTTTAACTTACCTGTGGCACCTAACAGGTGTTGGCAATAACTAAATCACACTTGCAGCCAGTTGACATGGATTAAAGTTGACGCAACCTCTGTCCTGTGTCCTTGTGTGTACCACATTGAGCATGGAGAAAAGAAAGAAGACCAAAGAACGGTCTGAGGACTTGAGAAACCAAATTGTGAGGAAGCATGAGCAATCTCAAGGCTACAAGTCCATCTCCAAAGACCTGAATGTTCCTGTGTCTACCGTGTGCAGTGTCATCAAGACGTTTAAAGCCCATGGCACTGTGGCTAACCTCCCTAGATGTGGACGGAAAAGAAAAATTGACAAGAGATTTCAACGCAAGATTGTGCGGATGTTGGATAAAGAACCTCGACTAACATCCAAACAAGTTCAAGTTTCCTGCAGTCCGAGGGTACAACAGTGTCAACCCGTACTATCCATCGGCGTCTGAATGAAAAGGGACTGTATGGTAGGAGACCCAGAAAAACCTCACTTCTTACCCCGAGACATAAAAAAGCCAGGCTGGAGTATGCCAAAACTTACCTGAAAAAGCCTAAAACGTTTTGGAAGAATGTTCTCTGGTCAGATGAGACAAAAGTAGAGCTTTTTGGGCAAAGGCATCAACATAGAGTTTACAGGAGAAAAAAAGAGGCATTCAAAGAAAAGAACACGGTCCCTACAGTCAAACATGGCGGAGGTTCCCTGATATTTTGGGTTTGCTTTGCTGCCTCTGGCACTGGACTGCTTGACCGTGTGCATGGCATTATGAAGTCTGAAGACTACCAACAAATTTTGCAGCATAATGTAGGGCCCAATGTGAGAAAGCTGGGTGTCCCTCAGAGGTCATGGGTCTTCCAGCAGGACAATGACCCAAAACACACTTCAAAAAGCACTAGAAAATGGTTTGAGAGACAGCACTGGAGACTTCTAAGGTGGCCAGCAATGAATCCAGACCTGAACCCCATAGAACACCTGTGGAGAGATCTAAAAATGGCAGTTTGGAGAAGGCACCCTTCAAATATCAGGGACCTTGAGCAGTTTGCCAAAGAAGAATGGTCTAAAATTCCAGCAGAGCATTGTAAGAAACTCATTGATGGTTACCGGAAGCGGTTGGTTGCAGTTATTTTGGCTAAAGGTTGTGCAACCAAGTATTAGGCTGAGGGTACCAATACTTTTGTCTGGCCCATTTTTGGAGTTTTGTGTGAAATGATCAGTGTTTTGCTTTTTGCTTCATTCTCTTTTGTGTTTTTTCATTTAAGACAAATTAAATGAAGATAATAATACCAAAGAATTTGTGATTGCAATCATTTTCAGGAAGAAACTGAGTGTTATCTGACAGAATTGCAGGGGTGTCAATACTTTTGGCCACAACTGTAGATGAGGTTGCAACAATTTTCACAAAAGATTGCTGAAGATTTCTGCAGGCAAGTTGACGATATTTGAGAAAGATGATTTGCAAGACCCTGATCTAGCAGCCACGTCGGTAGTTTGTGGCATCCAGACCAAAGATCTGCAAACTTCTCACTAACTGCGGGCATCTCCACTGCCTTCTCTGATAAGTAGGCCCTGCAAGGTCATGATGTTGTGGAAAGGTGGACATCATGGGGTTGCGGAGTCTCACTAATCAGCAGAGGTGTCGGAGATGACATCAGGTAGCAGATGGTTCACAGCACTCTTGTCTAGATGCCAAGGACTTCCGAAGTGGCCGCTGGAGCAGGGTCCTGCAAATCGCTTTGATCAATTCTAAAATCAACATATGGTGCAGATTTTACAATCCAAAGGATCTTAACACTTTGTGTTGATGTCATTCTTTGTAGCTCAGATTTTGCTGCAGATAACGGTACTGATACACTGGGGAAAGTCTGCAGGAAATCTGTGTGAATGTACCCTAGTATATGTTCCCGGAAGGCGGAAATGCATCAGATTTTCTGTATGGGTTTTCCAGATGGAAAACCTAAATTGATTGGCGGTGCTGATTTGAAATCCGCAACATGTCAACTTATGATGCGCGTGTTCCTGGGGATTGCATTGCAAAGGGTGAAATGTCTGCTTTGAGGAGAAACTCTACTACTGGTCCCAGTTTTAAACCTGAAACCACAGAGCCTATTGCTATCTGGTATTATATGCTACCTCTTCTCTTGGATATAGGCGTAAAGGACTGGAGAAGCTGTTGATGCCTCACCTTGAAGGTTTTATGGTAAAATAATGCGTTGCCATAATTTAAATGTTGTTTTATATATTTATGGCCGGCAGCCCTTAGCTAACCAATGAACGGAGATAACTATTGGGGTCAGCCAAGGATGGGACGAGAGAAGTGGGCATATGTTGTTAGGAAGATAGGGAAAAGCAGATACACCTACATAGTGAATTTTATGATTAAGAAAATACCAAAAGAGGAACCATAAAAGCCATGAGAAAAGGCAAATAAACTTTATTTAGATAATATAAAAATATATAAATGATAAAAAATACAGTATATATGTTTCTTAAAAACAGAGAAACACCACAAATAGAACGATGGGTGGGTGAACCTAGAAGGCAGATAGTTTATATATAAAAAAATGTGTGTGTCAAGTGAGGAAATGGCTAACGCATAATAGTCATGTAGCTGTAATAGATATTAGTGTATATGCTACTTGTATCTATAGTCAAACAAAAGTAGTACAAAGAGCTATAATAACAAAATAGTCATGGTACATATCACGTCATATTTGTATAATGCATGTGGCCACCAATAAACATATATGGAGTAAGGTACAATAAATATACATAATATCAAATAAACGTAAAGGCTATAATAACATTGTAATGCAATATACCGTATATTATGACCAGTAGGTGTTGTGATTTTGCTTTTTGCTCCCTCTAGTGGTCATTAGTGATTTGACTCTGGAGCGTCTGTCTTTTCCTATATCCTCACCTGGGCCGTTAGTTCAGGGGCGGCGGTTGGCAAAGCGCTGAGCCTTCTCCTGTGACAACTTCAGATTGTCCACCACATGGTTCCAAATCTGCTGCAACCTATCCACCACAGAATCCACCCCCGGACAGTCAGAAGACTCAACCTGACCTGAGGAAAAACGAGGATGGAAACCAGAATTGCAGAAAAAAGGCGAAACCAAGGTAGCAGAACTAGCCCGATTATTAAGGGCAAACTCGGCCAATGGCAAAAAAGTCACCCAATCATCCTGATCAGCAGAAACAAAACATCTCAAATAAGTTTCCAACATCTGATTAGTTCGCTCGGTTTGGCCATTAGTCTGAGGATGGAAGGCCGACGAAAAAGACAAATCAATGCCCATCTTAGCACAAAAAGTTCGCCAAAACCTGGACACAAACTGGGATCCTGTCATGATTCTCAATGGCGAGAGAACATAGCCCAGCATATATGAGAACTAGCTCTTGGAAGATGGAAACTATACTGACCATGAACTAAACCTGCCGCACAACTAGAAGTGGCCGGGTAGCATGCCTACGTTTTTTTATCCCTAGATGCCCAGCGCCAGCCGGAGAACTACCTAATCCTAGCAGAGGGAAAGACAGTCCTGGCTCACCTCTAGAGAAATTTTCCCAAAAGGCAGACAGAGGCCCCCACATATATTGGCGGTGATTTAAGATGAAATGACAAACGTAGCATGAAAATAGGTTTAGCAAAATCGAGGTCCGCTTACTAGATAGCATGAAGACAGAAAGGGCACTTTCATGGTCAGCAGAAAACCCTATCAAAACACCATCCAGAAATTACTTTAAGACTCTAGCATTAACTCATAACACCAGAGTGGCAATTTCCGCTCACAAGAGCTTTCCAGACACAGTAACGAAACAGCAGCTGTGAACAGGAACAAAATGCAAAAACACACAAGGACAAAAGTCCAACTTAGCTGGGAGTTGTCTAGTAGCAGGAACAAGCACAGAAAGGCTACTGATTACATTGTTGACCGGCATGAAACTGACAGAGGAGCAAGGTTATATAGCGACTCCCACATCCTGATAGGAGCAGGTGAACAGAGGGGATGATGCACAAGTTAAATTCCACAAGTGGCCACCGGGGGAGCCCAGAATCCAATTTCACAACAGTACCCCCCCCTCAAGGAGGGGGCACCGAACCCTCACCAGAACCACCAGGGCGATCAGGATGAGCCCTATGAAAGGCACGGACAAGATCGGAGGCATGAACATCAGAGGCAGTGACCCAAGAATTATCCTCCTGACCGTATCCCTTCCATTTGACCAGATACTGGAGTTTCCGTCTGGAAACACGAGAGTCCAAGATCTTTTCCACAACGTACTCCAACTCACCCTCAACCAACACCGGAGCAGGAGGCTCAACGGAAGGCACAGCTGGTACCTCATACCTGCGCAACAATGACCGATGAAAAACATTATGAATCGAAAAGGATGCAGGGAGGTCCAAACGGAAGGACACAGGGTTAAGAATCTCCAATATCTTGTACGGGCCGATGAACCGAGGCTTAAACTTAGGAGAAGAAACCCTCATAGGGACAAAACGAGAAGACAACCACACCAAGTCCCCAACACAAAGCCGAGGACCAACACGACGACGGCGGTTGGCAAAAAGCTGAGTCTTCTCCTGGGACAACTTCAAATTGTCCACCACCTGCCCCCAAATCTGATGCAACCTCTCCACCACAGCATCCACTCCAGGACAATCCGAAGATTCCACCTGACCGGAGGAAAATCGAGGATGAAACCCCGAATTACAGAAAAACGGGGACACCAAGGTGGCAGAGCTGGCCCGATTATTGAGGGCGAACTCCGCCAAAGGCAAAAAAGCAACCCAATCATCCTGATCCGCAGACACAAAACACCTCAAATATGTCTCCAAGGTCTGATTAGTCCGCTCGGTCTGGCCATTAGTCTGAGGATGGAAAGCAGACGAAAAAGACAAATCTATGCCCATCCTAGCACAGAATGCCCGCCAAAATCTAGACACGAATTGGGTCCCTCTGTCAGAAACGATATTCTCCGGAATACCATGCAAACGAACAACATTTTGAAAAAACAGAGGAACCAACTCGGAAGAAGAAGGCAACTTAGGCAAGGGAACCAGATGGACCATCTTAGAGAAACGGTCACACACCACCCAGATGACAGACATCTTCTGAGAAACAGGCAGATCCGAAATAAAATCCATCGAGATGTGCGTCCAAGGCCTCTTCGGGATAGGCAAGGGTAACAACAATCCACTAGCCCGAGAACAACAAGGCTTGGCCCGAGCACAAACGTCACAAGACTGCACAAAGCCTCGCACATCTCGTGACAGGGAAGGCCACCAGAAGGACCTTGCCACCAAATCCCTGGTACCAAAGATTCCAGGATGACCTGCCAACGCAGAAGAATGAACCTCAGAGATGACTCTACTGGTCCAATCATCAGGAACAAACAGTCTACCAGGTGGGCAACGATCAGGTCTATCCGCCTGAAACTCCTGCAAGGCCCGCCGCAGGTCTGGAGAAACGGCAGACAATATCACTCCATCTTTAAGGATACCTGTGGGCTCAGAATTACCAGGGGAGTCAGGCTCAAAACTCCTAGAAAGGGCATCCGCCTTAACATTCTTAGAACCCGGTAGGTAAGACACCACAAAATTAAACCGAGAGAAAAACAACGACCAGCGCGCTTGTCTAGGATTCAGGCGCCTGGCAGACTCAAGGTAAATTAAATTTTTGTGGTCAGTCAAAACCACCACCTGATGTCTGGCCCCCTCAAGCCAGTGACGCCACTCCTCAAAAGCCCACTTCATGGCCAAAAGCTCCCGATTCCCAATATCATAATTCCGCTCGGCGGGCGAAAATTTACGGGAAAAAAAGGCACAAGGTCTCATCACGGAGCAGTCGGAACTTCTCTGCGACAACACCGCCCCAGCTCCGATTTCAGAAGCGTCGACCTCAACCTGAAAAGGAAGAGCAACATCAGGCTGACGCAACACTGGGGCGGAAGAAAAGCGGCGCTTGAGCTCCCGAAAGGCCTCCACAGCATCAGGGGACCAATCAGCAACATCAGCACCCTTCTTAGTCAAATCAGTCAATGGTTTTACAACATCAGAAAAACCAGCAATAAATCGACGATAAAAGTTAGCAAAGCCCAAAAATTTCTGAAGACTCTTAAGAGAAGAGGGTTGCGTCCAATCACCAATAGCCTGAACCTTGACAGGATCCATCTCGATGGAAGAGGGGGAAAAAATGTATCCCAAGAAGGAAATCTTCTGAACCCCAAAAACACACTTAGAACCCTTCACACACAAGGAATTAGACCGCAAAACCTGAAAAACCCTCCTGACCTGCTGGACATGAGAGTCCCAGTCATCCGAAAAAATCAGAATATCATCCAGATACACAATCATAAATTTATCCAAATAATCGCGGAAAATGTCATGCATAAAGGACTGGAAGACTGAAGGGGCATTTGAAAGACCAAAAGGCATCACCAAATACTCAAAATGGCCCTCGGGCGTATTAAATGCGGTTTTCCACTCATCCCCCTGCTTGATTCGCACCAAATTATACGCCCCACGGAGATCAATCTTAGAGAACCACTTGGCCCCCTTTATACGAGCAAACAAATCAGTAAGCAGTGGTAACGGATATTGATATTTAACCGTGATTTTATTCAAAAGTCGATAATCAATACACGGCCTCAAAGAGCCGTCTTTCTTAGACACAAAGAAAAAACCGGTTCCTAAGGGAGATGACGAAGGACGAATATGTCCCTTTTCCAAGGACTCCTTTATATATTCTCGCATAGCAGCGTGTTCAGGCACAGACAGATTAAATAAACGACCCTTAGGGTATTTACTACCCGGGATCAAGTCTATGGCACAATCGCACTCCCGGTGCGGAGGTAGTGAACCAACCTTGGGTTCTTCAAAAACGTCACGAAAGTCAGACAAGAATTCAGGAATCTCAGAGGGAATAGATGATGAAATGGAAACCAAAGGTACGTCCCCATGAGTTCCTTTACATCCCCAGCTTAACACAGACATAGCTCTCCAGTCGAGGACTGGGTTATGAGATTGCAGCCATGGCAATCCCAGCACCAAAACATCATGTAGATTATACAGCACCAGAAAGCGAATAACCTCCTGGTGATCCGGATTAACACGCATAGTCACTTGTGTCCAGTATTGTGGTTTATTACTAGCCAATGGGGTGGAGTCAATCCCTTTCAGAGGTATCGGAGCCTCCAATGGCTCCAAATCATACCCACAGCGTTTGGCAAAGGACCAATCCATAAGACTCAAAGCAGCGCCAGAGTCGACATAGGCGTCCGCGGTAATAGATGACAAAGAACAAATCAGGGTCACAGATAGAATAAACTTAGACTGTAAAGTGCTAATTGAAACAGACTTGTCAGGCTTCTTAGTACGCTTAAAGCATGCTGATATAACATGAGTTGAATCACCACAATAGAAGCACAACCCATTTTTTCGTCTAAAATTCTGCCGCTCGCTTCTGGACAGAATTCTATCACATTGCATATTTTCTGGCGTTTTCTCAGTAGACACCGCCAAATGGTGCACAGGTTTGCGCTCCCGCAGACGCCTATCGATCTGAATAGCCATCGTCATGGACTCATTCAGACTCGCAGGCACAGGGAACCCCACCATAACATCCTTAATGGCATCAGAGAGACCTTCTCTGAAAATCGCCGCCAGGGCGCACTCATTCCACTGAGTAAGCACAGACCATTTGCGGAATTTTTGGCAGTATATTTCAGCTTCATCTTGCCCCTGAGACAAGGACATCAAGGCCTTTTCCGCCTGAAGCTCTAAATGAGGTTCCTCATAAAGCAACCCCAAGGCCAGAAAAAACGCATCCACATTGAGCAACGCAGGATCCCCTGGTGCCAATGCAAAAGCCCAGTCTTGAGGGTCGCCCCGGAGCAAGGAAATTACAATCCTGACCTGCTGTGCAGGGTCTCCGGCAGAGCGAGACTTCAGGGACAAAAACAATTTGCAATTATTTTTAAAATTTTGAAAGTGAGATCTATTCCCCGAGAAGAATTCAGGCAAAGGAATTCTAGGCTCAGACATAGGTGCATGAACAACAAAATCTTGCAAATTTTGTACCTTTGTGGCGAGATTATTCAAACCTGTAGCTACACTCTGAAGATCCATTTGAAACAGGTGAACACAGAGCCATTCAAGGATTAGAAGGAGAGGAAGAGAGGAAGGCTGCAGTATAGGCAGACTAGTAAGTGATTCAATTAAGAGCACACTCAGAACTAGAGGGAAAAAAAAAAAAAAAAAAAATTGTAGCAGACTTCTTTTTTCTCTCCTTTCTCAGCCAGTAATTTAACCCTTTTTTGGGCCGGTCAAACTGTCATGATTCTCAATGGCGAGAGAACATAGCCCAGCATATATGAGAACTAGCTCTTGGAAGATGGAAACTATACGGACCATGAACTAAACCTGCCGCACAACTAGAAGTGGCCGGGTAGCATGCCTACGTTTTTTTATCCCTAGATGCCCAGCGCCAGCCGGAGAACTACCTAATCCTAGCAGAGGGAAAGACAGTCCTGGCTCACCTCTAGAGAAATTTTCCCAAAAGGCAGACAGAGGCCCCCACATATATTGGCGGTGATTTAAGATGAAATGACAAACGTAGCATGAAAATAGGTTTAGCAAAATCGAGGTCCGCTTACTAGATAGCATGAAGACAGAAAGGGCACTTTCATGGTCAGCAGAAAACCCTATCAAAACACCATCCAGAAATTACTTTAAGACTCTAGCATTAACTCATAACACCAGAGTGGCAATTTCCGCTCACAAGAGCTTTCCAGACACAGTAACGAAACAGCAGCTGTGAACAGGAACAAAATGCAAAAACACACAAGGACAAAAGTCCAACTTAGCTGGGAGTTGTCTAGTAGCAGGAACAAGCACAGAAAGGCTACTGATTACATTGTTGACCGGCATGAAACTGACAGAGGAGCAAGGTTATATAGCGACTCCCACATCCTGATAGGAGCAGGTGAACAGAGGGGATGATGCACAAGTTAAATTCCACAAGTGGCCACCGGGGGAGCCCAGAATCCAATTTCACAACAAGATCCTCTATCAGACACAATATTCTCAGGAATGCCGTGCAAGCGAACCACATTCTGAAAAAATAGAGGAACCAAATCGGAGGAGGAAGGCAACTTAGGCAAGGGCACCAAATGGACCATCTTAGAAAAACGATCACACACTACCCAGATGACAGACATTTTCTGAGATACTGGAAGATCCGAAATAAAATCCATGGAAATGTGCGTCCAAGGCCTTTTCGGGACAGGCAAAGGCAAAAGCAAACCGCTGGCACGAGAACAGCAAGGCTTAGCTCGAGCACAAATCCCACAAGACTGCACAAAGGAACGCACATCCCGTGACAAGGAAGGCTACCAAAAGGACCTAGCCACCAAATCTCTGGTACCAAAAATTCCATGATGACCCGCCAACACCGAAGAATGAACCTCGGAAATAACTCTGCTGGTCCATCTATCCGGGACAAACAGTCTCTCTGGTGGACAACGGTCAGGTCTATCCGCCTGAAATTTTTGCAGCACTCGTCGCAAATCTGGAGAAATGGCAGACAAAATCACTCCCTCTCTGAGAATACCAGCCGGCTCAGAAACTCCCGGAGAGTCAGGCACAAAGCTCCTAGAAAGTGCATCAGCCTTCACGTTCTTCGAACCAGGCAGGTATGAGACCACGAAGTTGAAACGGGAGAAAAACAACGACCAACGAGCCTGTCTAGGATTCAGGCGCTTGGCAGATTCGAGGTAAATCAGATTTTTGTGATCAGTCAGGACCACCACACGATGTTTAGCTCCTTCGAGCCAATGTCGCCACTCCTCAAATGCCCACTTCATAGCCAACAACTCCCGATTACCAACATCATAATTTCGCTCGGCAGGCGAAAATTTTCTAGAAAAGAAAGCACATGGCTTCATCACAGAGCCATCAGAGCCTCTCTGCGACAAAACAGCCCCTGCTCCAATCTCAGAAGCATCAACCTCGACCTGGAAGGGGAGAGAGACATCTGGCTGACATAAGACTGGAGCTGAAGAAAACTGGTACTTCAGCTCCCGAAAGGCCTCCACGGCCACAGGAGACCAATTAGTCACATCAGAACCCTTCTTGGTCAAATCCGTCAAAGGTTTAACCACGCTAGAAAAATTAGCGATGAAACGACGGTAAAAATTAGCAAAACCCAAGAACTTCTGAAGGCTCTTAACAGACGTGGGCTGAGTCCAGTCATGAATAGCCTGGACCTTGACTGGGTCCATCTCCACAGTAGAAGGAGAAAAAATAAAACCCAAAAAGGAGACCTTCTGTACTCCGAAGAGGCATTTTGAGCCCTTCACAAATAAAGCATTAGCACGCAGGACCTGAAACACCATCCTGACCTGCTTCACATGGGACTCCCAATCATCAGAAAAGACCAAAATGTCATCCAGATAAACAATCATAAATTTATCCAGATATTCTCAGAAAATGTCATGCATGAAGGACTGAAACACAGAAGGAGCATTAGAGAGTCCAAAAGGCATCACCAAGTACTCAAAATGGCCTTCGGGCGTATTAAATGCTGTTTTCCATTCATCTCCCTGCTTAATGCGCACAAGGTTATACGCACCACGGAGATCTATCTTGGTGAACCAACTGGCACCCTTAATCCGAGCAAACAAATCAGACAACAGTGGCAAAGGATACTGAAATTTGACTGTGATTTTATTCAGAAGACGATAATCTATACAAGGTCTCAAAGAACCGTCCTTCTTGGCCACAAAAAAGAATCCTGCACCAAGAGGGGAAGAGGATGGGCGAATATGTCCCTTCTCCAAAGACTCCTTTATATAACTCCGCATCGCGGCATGCTCTGGTATAGACAAATTAAAAAGTCGTCCCTTAGGGAATTTACTACCAGGAATTAAATTTATAGCACAGTCACAATCCCTATGAGGGGGCAAGGCACTGGACCTGGGCTCATCAAAAACATCCTGGTAGTCAGACAAAAACTCAGGGACCTCAGAGGGAATGGAAGAAGCAATAGACACCAACGGAGTATCGCCATGAATTCCCTGACAACCCCAACTTGACACAGACATAGCTTTCCAATCTAAAACTGGATTATGAGCCTGCAGCCATGGCAGACCCAAATGACAACATCATGCAAATTATGCAGAACAAGAAAGCGAATCACCTCCTGATGTACCGGAGTCATGCACATGGTCATTTGCGTCCAATACTGAGGCTTATTCTCAGCCAATGGCGTAGCATCAATTCCCCTCAGAGGAATAGGAAATTCCAAAGGCTCCAGGACAAAACCACAGCGCTTGGCAAACGACAAATCCATCAGATTCAGGGCAGCACCTGAATCCACAAAAGCCATAACCGAGTAGGACGACAAAGAACAAATCAAAGTAACAGACAAAATAAATTTAGGCTGTATAGTACCAATGGTGACAAGTTTAGCGAACTTTTTTAAGCGTTTAGAGCATGCTGAGATAACATGAGTAGAATCACCACAGTAAAAGCACAACCCATTTTGACATCTATGACTTTGTCGCTCAATTCTGGTCAGAGTTCGGTCACATTGCATAGACTCAGGTCTCTGTTCAGAAAATACCACCAAAGTATGAGCAGATTTGCGCTCCAGCAAACGCCGATCAACCTGAATGGCTAAAGCCATAGAATCACTCAGACTTGTAGGGGTGGGAAACCCCACCATAACATTCTTAACGGCTTCAGAAAGACCTTCTCTGAAATTTGCAGCCAGGGCACACTCATTCCATTGTGTAAGCACTGACCATTTCCGAAATTTTTGACAATACACCTCTGCTTCATCCTGACCTTGAGAGAGGACCAGCAAGGCTTTTTCTGCCTGATTCTCAAGATTAGGCTCCTCATAAAGCAGTCCAAGAGCCAGAAAAAATGCATCTACATTAAGCAATGCAGGATCTCCTGGCGCCAGAGAGAAAGCCCAATCCTGAGGGTCGCCACGCAACAAGGAGATAACAATTTTAACTTGCTGAGCGGAATCACCAGAGGAACGAGGTCTCAGAGATAGAAATAACTTACAATTATTCTTAAAATTTAGAAACCCAGATCTATCTCCAGAAAACAACTCAGGAATGGGTATCTTTGGTTCTGACATAGGGCTATGAATAACAAAATCCTGAATACTTTGCACCCGTGCAGCAAGATGATCCACACTAGAAGTCAGAGTCTGAATATCCATGTCTGCAGCTGAGCTCAAAACCACCCAGAGTTCAAGGGGATGAAAGAAGCTGAACAGACTGCAGCAAAGGAAAAGTGGGAGAAAAAAAAAAATGTACTCAGGTCTTCTTTTAATCCCACTTCTGCGATGCATAAAACACTTGTTAGCCTGCTATACTGTTATGATCCTTAGTGGTTGAGGATCACAAATTACTCCAGCAAGGTGACTAAACATAGGACAAGCTCTAGGGAGGTGGTAAACTGGACTGACCGCAAAACTGAACCTATCCAAACACACTAGAGGTAGCCGGTGAACGTGCCTAAAATTCCTAGACATCTCGAGCCAGCCTGAGGAACTAACTACCCCTAGAGAGAAAGAAAGACCTCTCTTGCCTCCAGAGAAATAATCCCCAAAGATATAGAAGCCCCCAACAGATAATGACGGTGAGGTAAGAGGAAGGCACATACATAGGGGTGAAAGCAGATTCAGCAAATGAGGCCCACTAATACTAGATAGCAGAAAATAGAAAAGTGATCTATGCGGTCAGTAAAAAACCCTTACAAAATATCCACTCTGAGATTTCCAGAACCCCCGCACCAACTAACGGTGTGGGGGGGAGAAACTCAGTCCCCTAGAGCAACCAGCAAGTAATAATTCACATTTTAGCAACCTGGACAAAAAACATGATGAACGCTGATAATCAGAAAATAAACAAACAAGAACTTAGCTTGTCTTGGAGAGACTAGGAGCAAGGAATCTGAAGAGCACTGAATACATTGATAGCAGGCAAGGAACTGAGTATCCAGGTGAGTTAAATAGGAAACCAACCAAGGATAACGAACCAGCTGATGCAGTCAACCTGCAGAAAGACAACACTGCACAGTACCGCTAGTGACCACTAGAGGGAGCCCAAAAATAGAGTTCACAACAGGAGTCATAACAACACACCTCAGCCAGTGAGGTCCATACAAATTAATTGGAGATTTGGACCAGCTGTGAAGGGCCGTAGCTACACACCTCTCATAGGGGAAGATGGAGATTCCCATAATGATTTTCTGAAAAGAAAATGTATTGAAACGATAACACAAGACAGGGTACAATGATTTTCCTTTATGGGATGGAGTGATACATCTGCATCCTTTGTACCCCCTTATGGATATCCCCGTTTCCCCTTTTGACTACGAATCGGCCACTGAAATTACACCGGTTTTCACTTTTTATATCTATGCAATGTAAGGGATATTCCCAACATTCAGAGTCATCACCTATTTAAAGGAAGGGTGATAACTTGCAGATCAGTGGGTGTCTGACCACTGGGACCACTACAGATCCCATCAGAAAGGTATTGCTCCTCTCTAACACAGCATTTCAGAGCCCAAAAATCGGTGGGTTCTCAACAGTCAGACACCGACCAATATGCAAATTATCACCTATTTTTTGAGCTCGGTGGGATTAACAATTTTTTCCTTCTAATGCATTGAACTGTAGGATGTTTATTTTCCAAGTAACTGGAATTTTGCTACATTATGCAATATTATTCTCTGGGTTTTCTTTTTTTTTGTGTCTTCAGGAGGAAACTGAAGATCTGTTAGATTTTTTGCATGCGAGCAAGAAATATCACATGAACAAAAGATTTGCTGTGAGGAAGAACTTGTTGTACAACCTCCAGCTCGGTGACAGCCGCTCTCGATGCTTATTGAATTCTGCAGCTACACAAATTGCAAACCTTATTAACAGGACTGAAAGGTAAGGAAAACAGTTTTCTACCATACCAGGAGGAATAAAGAAAAATATAAATCACTACGATGCCAGAATAATATGTGGATTGTAATATTATCTGTGCTAAGCACACTGGAAATATATTAAGGTCTTGGCAAGTTGTAGTGGGTGCACATCCAGGTTCTGGTGCCCAGGTACGGACTGGGGCTGAAATTCAGTCCTGGCATTTGAAATCACTCAGGCCCATGTTGTCCCCGTCCCCATGAACCAGATGGGATATATTACTAATATTATCCAGGATGGAGGAAAGGGAAATTTTCTACAAGACCAATATTTCTAATGATACCCGTGGCCTTCTGGGGTAAGTGACGGAGTCAGCAACTTTGTGCTCCATCACAACTCTTAACAGTATGGGTATGTTGAGAACACCGATTATGTTAACAATGTAGCCGACAAGGCAGCCCACGACCGCACAGGCCCTTCTGGCATTTGCCAGAATTGCCAGATGGCCAGTCCGGCCCTGCTGGTGCCTATTGGGGGCCAAAGGTCCATCTACCACATAAGAAGACACCAATATTATAAGTGCCACATTATAGGCAGAGAGGCTGTTACAGATTTTACCTTGCAAATGAGAACTTTCTCCACTTATTCCACCATTTTGGATCCATTTCATTGCTACCCTGGATATGCCGTGTGTTCGGGGTTCGAAAACCAACACTTTTTGTTTGTTTTTTTTTCCTGTTTGACAAAATTGATGAAGGCCATTACCCTTCCCTTCCGAGCGATGCTCTCCTATGTGTTAGACATATGAATTGACTCACAAGTTAATACAACATGAAATCCGGTACCTGCTTGATTTCAAAGTAATATTAGTTTTGATTTTAGCAGTGCAACATTCAGTGCCGATACCTGGCTCCACTGCGTCCGGAGGTTCACAGCGTATGAAACCAGAACACCACAGTTCTGTATGCCGTAAAGTGACCATTCCAGTGTACTCCAGCTCAGATAACGTTCACTTCAAAGATGAGCTCCAGTCCTCAAGAACGACCACTTTACAATGTTTGGAGTGGTGATGTTTCTCTCAAGGAACTTCCTTTGGTTGTGGCACCAGGTATCAACTGAGTGATGGAAAGTCGGTGCAGGGTGTTGGATGTTATATTGGTCGCCCACCTTAAAAGTCATCTCATCTTCTTAAATGGGTAAAATTGTAAAAACATTCTTATTACAATTCTTCTCAATTCTCAAGATATGATGACTCTATCGGTTACTGCAGAGGTTACCAGCCAGCTCTGCAGTCTACCAGCGGTGGTCTCATCTTTCCAATGGAGCTTTCAAGTTCTGCTCTAAAACTGGCCGAGTCACCGGATCCCCCTAGCTTTCGTCCCCCTGCGCTCTCCTGGTGAACAAGAGACAAAGCTGCTGCTAGCAGCATGAGCGCCCGCACATTTCGGGCCAGGGCTAGAGTCATGGTGCTGCTCTGAACTGTCAATCAGGAGAGCACCAACCCCCCAAAAGCGGGAAGCAGGGTACGCTCCTGAGTACAGAATATGGGACAAACGCTTTAAGGATAATGCCCGGTGCCGCAGCTGACAAATGATGTCATCCTTATCATACTTCCAGACAACCACTAAAATTAATTCTGTAATTCATTATCATATGATCGCCAATAAATGATAACTCCATTATTAAATGGCTGAGAGATAATTAACTTTTTGCCCCTTCGTAGTATCAGTATTCTTTCTGCCTTTTACATCTTTACAATGGTGTCCTGTTTATACAGATAAAATGCTGATTAATGCACTGAATTCTCCCTTCATTTGATGCAAGGTGACATTAATCTCTCCAGACGGCAGTCTGCAGAAAATACATTATCTGTCTTTCTTGTACCTACCTGATGAAATTCTCAGGTCACATGGCTTTGTGAGAACTGAACCTGGTCAAGGTTTTATATTCATGCTGTCACAGAAAGGACAGCTGTGGGAATTAACTTGTCCACAGGCTGGAAATAAACAATGTAATCCAGGTCTGCGGAATGCACAACTAATCCATAAAAAGCATCTCAAATTAGAAAAACCTATATTAAAGGTTACAGAAATCCTCTCTGCTGTCCTTTGCGTTACAGTCTGAAGGTCTCCTGATTTCCATACTTGTGTAATAGTGTCATGGTTTATGGTGATACCTCATAAAGTCAGTATCACTCTAAGCTTCATAGCCAAAATGCATTCTGTCTAGAATTAAAGGAAGTAGAAAAACATGCTTTCTTCTAAAAATAGTGCCAACCCTTCCCACATGTAGCTCGGGTATACCGCACCAGAGAAGGGCCAGAAGATCGCGGCGTCTGGTTTCACGAACTCCTGCAATAGTTAGATGTACTTCACCATCTTATTAAACAGTGTAGGTTTTTTCCTTGCTGGCAGTACAAGGGTTAATCTGTTCAGTTGAACCTCCTGGGGCTTTCTTACCTCTATTGTCTCAGCTGTTCAGTGTTGGCCACTCCCCTCTGCTATATATGCTGACCTCTGGCACTTAGGGATCGCCAGTGTTAGTGCTTACTGCATAGTTTGGAGTTGGAGGTGTAGTTCGTGGCAGGGCTGTGGAGTCGGAGTTAGTTTTGGTTGGAGTCGGAGTCGGTAGAAATGTACCGACTCCGACTCCAGCTTTAAAAAAATGAATATTTCATAATTGAACTTTCATATGAATTTTATAAATGTTACTCAAATATATATGTTCTATCAAACTATGAACAACAGTGATAAGCAGTTCTGCCAGAGATAGAGACATTTCTTACTTCTTGTGTGTCACTGTTCTCCACTGCCCTTATCTAATCCTATACTTGGTTAACCTCATGCTGCCCCAACCCCCCTACTTACAATGTATGAAACTGAAAGTGAAAATGTGTTGCAAATTCTTAGTAGTAAAGTTCCTCCTCTAGACTAGATGTTTACTAGGTGTGCGTCTTCCAAGCATCTCACAGCTCCTACTCAGAAGAGTAAGACTGTAAGAAGTATTATTCTTTCAACAAACTTTGCATCAGTTAACTGTGAGTACATGAGGAATAACAGTATTACTGACCACTATATCAGTTGTACGACCTGGCAATAATTTTGTACAATTGTTTTTAGGAAAAACAATTGTCATTTGGATTGTGAATGCAGAATTAAAAACCTGAGAATGTCAAAGAAGCGTCACATTAAATCAGCTGTATTTGAACATTTCACCATCACTCAAGATAGAAAACATTATGTCTGTCAGTGTATGACAAATGATCCAGACGAAAACAAATGCTGTGAAGCCAAGATCAGTGCATATTCAGGCAAAGATAAAAATGCTCCTACCAGAGCTTCTAATCTAAAGAGACATTTACAGCGCTTTCATCCAGAAGTACTGAAAGCAGTGGATGAGAAAGACTGCATCCAAACCAATGAACCAGTGCCCAGCTCTTCCAGCCAAACAAAGGAGCAGAGAACTTTGCAGCCATCAGTTGCAAGATATTTTGTCAGTGACAAAGTTACTGTGACAATGACAGTAGATACATTTAAAAAAACAGATCATAGAGCTTGTTGTAAAGGATAGTGTGCCTATTTCATTATTTTCACGACCAGCTTTTATGTGTCTGAATGGGGAAATGCCCGCAAGCTTGGTGTTTCTCTGGAGAGAGAGTATTAGAAAATTAGTAATTGAAGAAGCTTTTAAACAAAAGGAAGAACTTAAAAAAACTCTCAAGGGACGCTTTCTGTTTCTTAAAATGGATGCCTGCACACGTCACAGAGTGAACTATTTTGCCATCATGCGATTTGTTTGTGACAAAATGAAATAGTTACCAAGACATTGGCAGTAAAAGACACCAAAGCTCATCACACCAGTGAGTTTCTCCAGGTCTTGGTGGAAAAGGTTCTGCAAGACTATGAACTTAAAAAAGAGCAAGTTCTTTCTGTCGTAACTGACAATGCTTCAAATATGATAAGTACTATTAAGCTAATGAATGAGAGTAATGATGGTGACCAGCAGCTAGAAAAACATTCTGGGTCCACAGACACAGAAATGTTTGAAATAGAGGAACACAGTATTGTAACTGAGGAGCAAACTGAAGTTGCTTCAGATGAACAGCAACATGATAGTTTAGATGATCTTGTTGAAACTTTGTCAATATGTTCTTTCATTCATCACATGCGCTGTGTTGTGCATACGCTACAGCTGGCTATAAGAGACAGTCTGCAAGAAGGACATGCTGCTGCACAGATTGGCAAGGTGAGAAAATTGGCTACTGTTGCCAGAACCCCTAAAGTTGACTCAATTTTGAAGAGACGTGCTGGAAAAGGGGCAATTATTGATCAAGCCACACGATGGGGCAGTACTTACTTAATGATTCAGCGCTTGGTTGAACTGAAAACCTTTCTTGTAGACATGGCTAACCCTCAACTGACGCTAAATGAAAGTCAGTGGAATCAGGTGACTGAGCTGGAAAAATTGCTAGAGCACCCATTTACAGTGACTAACAAATTACAAGCAGAGGACTTAACTCCAGGTATTTTCTTAAAGGAGTGGAAGAACCTGATGTTTCGCCTGTCCCAAAGAGGAGGGTTAATTGCAAGTGGCATTGCTATATCAATGAAATGGAGAGAGGAGCTACTATTACAAAGTAACATTCTTTTGGCAGCTGTTTATGTAGACCCAATGCATCTGATTCTTCTAGATGATCAACAGCTAACTAAAGGAAAAGAAGCTCTGTTTGAAATAGCAGTAAGGATGAAAGGGTTGCAGAACAGTCAGGAGGAACAAGAAGAATTTGGTCGTCCTGCCACATCTTCACCCTCATCAACTGATGAAGAATTTAATTTAGAAAAATATTTGGATCACAAGGACCGTGCAAAGCGTTCCTGCATAGAAGAAGAGTCATCCCCATCAAAGAACACAGCCAGTAGATTTCAGCAGAATTTTTCATGTGCACTAAAAGAAATTGAGAAATTTGACCGTTCATCAAAAATAACAGTGCAACAAGCGATTCCTCTGTATCCTGACATTGTCAGAGATGTTGCCCGAGTGGTTACTGCTTAGCCACCAACCCAAGTTAATGTAGAGAGGTTGTTCTCTGCTCTCAAAATAATTAGATCAGATTAGAGGGCATCCATGAAGGAGGATCTGACAGAGGCAATACTTTTTCTGAGGACAAATTTATTGATTTCTTCTTATTAACTGCATAACAGTGTTTATTGCATATTTACTTACAAGAGTTTATAAAAGTTTATAAAAGTTATTTGCTATATTCTAATTGTATTCTAATAAATATAGTTTTTGCTCTAAGTGGTCTGATTACTTATATGATGGTGAGAAACTGAATAAGCACGATGTTAATATTTTACAACAGTAAATTTATTGTTACGAATTGGCCATTTATGAAGGAGCCGGAGTCGGAACCTGATAAAATCCAGGAGTCGGAGTCGGAGTCGCAACTGTGGCTTACCGACTCCACAGCCCTGGTTCGTGGTTCGACTTGGCGTTTGGAGATTTGTTCACAAAACTGTTGCATGGAGTTTTTTTTCTGTGTGCATGTCCTCATCCTCTCCTATTTGGTTTCTCCCTTCTTTAATTCCCCTGCATCCCCCTCTGTTGTTTGGTGAGTATATTTTGTATGATTGTTATTTTCATTTATCTCTGTCCATCTTGTTGGTCTGGTTAGTTTGTTCCTATACACTTCAGCTTCCCACTACTCTGGGTGAGGGAGGGGAAGGATCAGGGGAGATATAGGAGCATAGCAAGGCACGAGAACCCGGCATCTCCACCTTCAGGAGTAATCCGGGGGACAGGGAATAGACGGGCGCCCCTACTTCTAGGGACCTGGTTAGCTCCCACAGTCAGTCCCAATGCACGGCATGAAAATTGTAGATCAGCCCATACACTACAGTAGTTACATAGTTATGGGTTACATAGTATGGGTCAAAAAAAGACGCGTCCATCAAATTCAATCGATGGATGGAAAAAAGGATAAAGGGAATGGTTATAAGTACATCCATAATGCATGATCCAGTCTGTCCTAAAAGAGTTAATGTTTCCACCTGATCGACTGGATTAACATTCAGAACAATAAGTTTTGTATTCTCTGGAGATTGAACCTTTCTCTTCCTTGTTTTTGACCATTTTTTTGTGTATGGGCCATTTACTTGTACTAGTTAATCATGTTCCCTCTTTTTTATCTTTGCTCAAGTCTGTGTACAAGCCTGTATATGTGTACGACTTGTCCTCACATGATGTGTCGTTGTGACCTCCCAGACAAAAAGCAATAGGATATGCTGCACACAATCATTTAACCCTCTGGGTCACTTCCCCCTTGCCCTCTGGGCTGAACCTTAATCCGACTCCCAAGGAGGTTTGGAGATAAATCTCTCAAAACCTATGAAAGATAATAACTATTTTCTGGGTGGTTCTGGCGCCATCGGATCCAGCCAGGCCCCTGTTACTCATAGACACTAAACACAATGTTGTTACCTAGCTGCTAGTGGCTGTTCTGTGTGTTTCCTTTCCCGTGCATGTTAGCATGACTCGACACCCAGGCAGGCTCTTGCCCTGTTCTGAGGATCTTGTAAATATACAGCTAGGACATATAGTATTTTCAAAACTCCTTTATGAAATCCTAGTTGGCTGAACAAAGGACTCAGGCCGCATGGCTTGGATTCACAGGGGGTCTTCCTGTGGAAGGTTGATACGAGCTGCTGGTGGGGGTATGATTCCTTTGTTTGAAGGTGACCAGATGTCATGTTACCACAACAAGTGCTGAAGGATTTTTTATAATGCCATGTCCAATGGTATACAGATGATTGATATGGAATTATGTCTCCAATATTCATCACACCTGGGTTGAAGAAATCCATTGTTTAATCTTTGTTTCAAGTTTTCAGTTATTGAGATACTCGTGTTTCGGGGCGGCTTGTAGGCAGATCTTTATTTGGTGCTCTGGCCTCTTATTCATCCTTATGGGCTTATACGACAGGTCACTGAACCTGAACCTTCAATGACATGACTCCTATTTTAAATACTGTGCACATGTGCCACCGCCATTTTGCTGGAGCCAAAAAAGTTTTTACTTCAACATTTTGTTGGGAGTAAAAAAAATTTTTTCTCAAGACCACAATTTTAACTGCGCATGTGCAGTATTTACAATAGGAGACAGGTCACTGAAGGTTCAGTTCTTTTAAGTTCATTTAAGCCCATGAAGAAAAATATGAGGCCAGAGCACCAAATAAAACCCCGCTCACAGGCCAACCCAGAAGCATGAGAATCTCCTTAACTGCAAACTGCAAACCAGGGATTAAACAACAATCACTGGATGGATTTCTTCAACCCAGGTATCATTTTAATCAGTGTAACAGCACCAACCCGACGATGCCTGTAGTTAACTTTAACCCCTTCATGACCTTGGGATTTTCCATTTTTCCGTGTTCGTTTTTCGCTCCCCTCCTTCCCAGAGCCATAACTTTTTAATTTTTCCGTCAATATGGCGATGTGAGGGCTTATTTTTTGCAGGACGAGTTGTACTTTTGAACGACGTCATTGGTATTACCATGTTGCGTACTAGAAAATGGGAAAAAAATTCCAAGTGCGGTGAAATTGCAAAAAAAAGTGCAATCCCACACTTGTTTTTTGTTTGGCTTTTTTGCTAGGTTCACTAAATGCTAAAACTGACCTGCCATTATGATTCTCCATGTCATTACGAGTTCATAGACACTTAACATGACTAGGTTATTTTTTATCTAAGTGGTGAAAAAAAATTCCAAACGTTGCTAAAAAAAAAAAAAAAATGGCGCCATTTCCGATACTCGTAGCGTCTCCATTTTTCGTGATCTGGGGTCAGGTAAGGGCTTATTTTTTGCGTGCCGAGCTGGCGTTTTTAATGATACCATTTCGGTGCAGATACGTTCTTTTGATCGCCTGTTATTGCATTTTAATGCAATGTCGCGGCGACCAAAAAAAGTAATACTGGCGTTTCGATTTTTTTTTTCGCTACGCTGTTTAGCAATCAGGTTAATGCTTTTTTTTAATTGATAGATCGGGCGATTCTGAACGCGGCGATACCAAATGTGTGTAGGTTTGATTTTTTTTTTATTGATTTATTTTGAATGGGGCAAAAGGGGGGTGATTTAAACTTTTATATTTTTTTTAATTTTTTCACATTTTTTTTACTTTTTTTTTTTTTCTTTTGCCATGCTTCAATAGCCTCCATGGGAGGCTAGAAGCTGGCACAACGTGATCGGCTCTGCTACATAGCAGCGATCATTAGATCGCTGCTATGCAGCAGAATTGCAGGTGTGCTATGAGCGCCGACCACAGGGTGGTGCTCACAGCTAGCCGGGATCAGTAACCATAGAGGTCTCAAGGACCTCTATGGTTACTATTCTGACGCATCACCGACCTCCAATCATGTGACAGGGGTTGGCGATGCGCCCGACCGGAAGCGCCAGTTAAGTGCCGCTGTCAGCGTTTGACAGCGGAATTTAACTAGTTAATAGCGGGGGGTGAATCGCAATTTCACCCGCCGCTATTACGGGCACATGTCAGCTGTTCAAAACAGATGACATGTCCCGGCTTTGTTGCGGGCTCACCGCCGGAGCCCTGCATCAAAGCGCGGTATCTGACCTCAGACGTACTATCCCGTCCGAGGTCAGAAAGAGGTTAAGGGAGAAATGGTGCTTTGTTGGTTGGGCTTCAGTTGATAAGTAATGTATAGAGATGGGCAGACCCCTGGATGTTCGGGTTTGGCTGAACAGTTAAAAAAAAAAGTTCAGGTTCGTGTACCAGAACAGTAGTCAGACCTGAACCAGAACCCGGACCCCATTCACTTTACCTCCAGTCAGACAGCTGCAGTTCACACGCTGTCAAATGACAGCATGAGCCCCCAGCTGTGATTGGAGATAGAAAGTTTATCTCTGGTCACTTAGGTTGGATGATGGGACCACTGCTCCCTTCAGCCTACACTTGCTGCCACTAATAACAGCGGGAGCAGGCTTCTGATGGGAGTATTCATCAGATGTGGGGCCTGTGCTCTGAGTAAATTAAAAAAAAATGGCATGGGTTCCTATGTATTTTTGATAACCAGCCAGGCAAAATTGACAGTTGGGGGTTGCAACTCTCAGCTGTCAGTGTTAGCAAGGCTGGTAATCAAGAATAGAGTGGTCCCCACACCGTGTTTTTTAATTATTGAAGTAATTAATTTTACAAAAACGGCATTGTGTCCCCCCATTTTTTACAACTAGCCAAGCTAAAGCAGACAGCTATTCTCAGGCTGGTAAGGGACCATGAATATTGGCTCCTCCAGTCTAAAAATAGCAGCCCGCAGCCGCCCAGAAAAGGCACATCTATTAGATGCACCAATTCTGGCCCTTTACCCGCCTCTTCTCACTTGCCATGTAGCGGTGGCAAATGGAGTTCATATTTGTGGGGTTGATGTCACCTTTGTATTGCCCGGTGACATCAAGCCCACGGGTTGGTAATGGAGAGGCTACTATAAGATACCGCTCCATTACTAATCCTATAGCTGTATGGTAAATAAACACACCGCAAGTATAAAATCCTTTATTAGAAATATTATTTATAAATAACAAACACAGTTATATTCATCTAACGCCTATTCCTTTGAAGCCAATGTCTCCTGTAATAAAACAAAAACAACCATATCCCTCACCTGTCCGTCGTTCTGTCCCTCGCTGTAATCCATGTTGGTGATGAACAGTTTTCAACCCAGACGGTGCCAAGATGAGATCGTCCAGGCTGAAAACCACTGGTGAATGAGCTGCTGCGAGCACAGCCTAATGTGACCAGCGGGGGAACACAAGACAGATGTCCTCTGCTCTGGCACGTACTTTGGGGTCCCAGTAGTAGGACTCAAACCAATTTAACAATTCTCCCCTATTTTATTGGTTATGCTGTAATTTAATATGTAGGATGTGTTTTCCAGGTCCGGGCACATAAGTGACGCTCAGGTACAGATGCTATTGGAGAAAGCCCAGGCAGAGGTTCTTAAAGTGAAGCAGAAGTTAGAAAACTCTTTGAAACAAGAAACACGAAAAATGTACCAGAAATCGAGCAACAAGCGAAGCCGTCACATTGCTCAGAAGGTAATTTCTGAAGGCTTCTATATAACTGTAGTGTGCGATATGTTCGATCACTTATTATAGCGATAACCGGGACATATTATTTTGTGTTTTCTTGCTTCAGTATTTACACTGGAGGTGAATCCGTACAGTAATCTGATGCTTTTAGGAGGTGGCTACTACTGCTGTTGTCATAAGAAATAAGGATTGGGCAGATATAATATCAACATGCCCAATGCTCTGTTGTGTCAGACAATAATAATTGTCTGCCTGTCCCATAGTCATATATGTTGCGGTCTGGGGAAATAGTTGCCAAATTTGTGCCCAGCCAACAGCTATCACACGTATATGACCAGTCTTAGGGTGCCCATACATTGCTGCATAACTATGTCATGTATAAAGAGGTGTCCCAACACTTCCCTGGCAGCTCATACTGGGGAAAATGGAATTGGTATGTCAAATCCTTCGTTCCTGCAGGAGATATGAAAGCGCTATCTGACTAAAGGGAATATGTCCGTAAAATCAATCCCTCTCAGCACATATATGTGCATGTACATTTTTGAAATGTAAATCTATCAGCACTTTTATATCTTCTGTCTGTCGCTGCATTCCAGTGAAATTAGTGTTTTAGGCATTAAATGTTCTGGGTGTGAGAGAGCACTTCCTGAGCCACTACCTCCCCAACTGTTTCCTCGCCCAGCACCAGCCCCTTTAGCTTGATTAATTGCTCACTGTATGATTTCCTGGACGTTACACAGGCAGTGAGCTATCAATTAAGCTAAAGAGGTTGGTGCTGTGACAGGAAAACAACTTCAGGAGGCAGAAGCTTGGGAAGTGGTTTGTCACAGCCAGAGAACTTAATGCTTTCTATTGCAGGTGAATGAAGACACAAAATTATTGGGAATGCAGCAACAGATAGAAGATATAAAGGTGCCAATTGATTTATGTTTCAAAGACCTGAATGGCCATACTGTATATGCGGATTGAGAGGGTGGGATGATCACACTGACAGATTCCATTTAAAGGCCACATGAATAATACCTCTTATATCATACTATTAATAATCATTTAATCGATGGACACGATCCCATTTAATAACACTCCACATTATAGAGGTCTGGTCATTTCTCTGATGATATCAGTAAATACTTGTATTCTTCATGAAATAACAATTCTAGAGAATCTTTTCTTAGATTTCTGCGTTATGTCGTTTCTTCTATTATTCGTCCTGGAATTTTATGAATAAATTAACAGCTGAGTGTTACCGGATAGAGGCGTGTCCTTGCACACACACTGTTCAATCAGTGAGGATAGTGCTAGCAGGGATACACCCCTTTGACAAGAAGAACGCTAACCCCCAATTTATTTGTAAATATTCAGAGAAACGGCTTAATGTCGAATTATCCGAAAAATTGCTTCCAGAATTGTTATTTCACGGGAATATTAGAATTGACTAAATCAGGTATATCGGCAAGGCTGACAGGTTCTCTTTAGATATAGAATTTTTACAGTCATCGCAGCCTGAAAAGAACATCCAAAATTGGTCCCTGGAGATAATCGACTTGCTCCCGGCTGGGGACATTACATGGAGTACGTTTAGTACTGCAGTGTTCTCTCTGCTCAGAATTGAATCTCTTGATATGCCGAAAATGTCATCTCTTTTGAAGTTTCAGGGTATGTTCAAATGGGGATTTTTTAAATGAATTTTTCAAACAAAAAAACATCCACATGAGAAAACTTTCTGTAAACATTCCTGTAGAGATAAAATATTGAGGAAGATTTACAATGCTAAATGCGCCGTAGGCTATTGTGCGCTGTGACGGTCTTTGGTAAGGAAGGAGGGCCTCAAACTGTCCGTGGAACTGGGACCCAAACTAACCCTGTCTTGGGGGTACTTTTGAAGGTAGACAGACCCAAGTCTGTGACCTTACTGTGCTCCTCCTAACCCCTGATCTGTCCATCCACATAAGGGTACCGTCACACAGTACCATTTTAATCGCTACGACGGCACGATCCGTGACGTCGCAGCGATCGTATGATTATCGCTCCAGCGTCGTAGACTGCGGTCACACGTTGCAATCACGGCGCTGGAGCGATGCCGAAGTCCCCGGTAACCAGGGTAAACATCGGGTAACTAAGCGCAGGGCCGCGCTTAGTAACCCGATGTTTACCGTGGTTACCAGCGTAAAAGTAAAAAAAAACCAAACAGTACATACTTACATTCCGGTGTCTGTCCCCGGCGTTCTGCTTCTCTCCACTGTGTAAGCGCCATAGCCGGAAAGCACAGCGGTGACGTCAGACGTCACCGCTGTGCTCGCTTTCTGGCCGGCAGGCGCTCACACAGTGCAGAGAAGCTGAGACGCCGGGGACAGACACCGGAATGTGAGTATGTACTGTTTGTTTTTTTTTTACTTTTACGCTGGTAACCACGGTAAACATCGGGTTACTAAGCGCGGCCCTGCGCTTAGTTACCCGATGTTTACCCTGGTTACAAGCGAACACATCGCTGGATCGCTGTCACACACAACGATCCAGCGATGTCAGCGGGTGATCAAGCGACGAAAGAAAGTTCCATACGATCTGCTACGACGTACGATTCTCAGCAGGATCCCTGATCGCTGCTGCGTGTCAGACACTGCGATATCGTAATGATATCGCTAGAACGTCACGAATCGTACCGTCGTAGCGATCAAAATGGTACTGTGTGACAGTACCCTAAGACCTGGGACAGAAATATAAGGTAAACAAGACACAAAAACAAAACAGGGATAACAGAAAGCAACAAATATACAAACATTCTACAAAGGTAAAGAGGTATATAGGGAAGGATAGGAATGTATCCACCAAATAGGAATAGGACAAAGAGGATAGCATACACCCAAAAACAGCATGCAACAATCTCCGGTAGAAACAAGAAATTCCTGTTCAGCACAGCATCTCCATGGAGCTAGGAAGCAAAGTTTTCACTGGCAAGACAGAGAAGGTCTGGCCAGGTTTTATAGGGAGAAGTAATGACCAGATCAGAAGCAGCTGAAAATGGAGCTGCAAGTTTCTGACCAACATAGAAAGGATCGTTAACCTGTTCAGCACCAAAGGAAACCAACTCCACTTAATATGGGACAGAAACACACGGGCTAAATAGAAGATTAATATGTAGTGATGTTCTATCCCCAGATCTCCAAGGATGTGACACACTCATGACAGCCATATGTACAAGGAGTCTTTTTTCCTCATTGTTAAACATTTCTGCCAATTGCCGCCCCATCTGGGGAACCCCACTTTTTCCAAACCAAAAAAACACAAAGTGTGTATGGTCCCCTTTGTAGGAGTGCACAAAATGTTTAGTCCCTCCAGAACAGAAGCCAATATTTCCATTTATGGTAGATATACTGTATGTGCTGCAATCCTTTTCTTGAGTTTGCAGGTTGTACAACCAATGTAATTAGTCTGACACAATATCGATTGCAGCATTTAGATGGCAGTAAGAGGGAGGGGGCTACCTCTGCCTTCCGATCGGTGGCCCGGTGACGCCAATTGTTGCCATGGTGACCAGACATTCAGGTCACCAGGCTATGGTAAGCCTCTTTGACCACGCATGGTCTAAGGGACTTATGTCAGTGCAAAACTGATAGTTCTAAATCATTGCAATGCTGGTGCATTGCAATGGTCTATAACAGCGATCAGGTACATGAAATTGAATTAAAGTGAGAAAGTAAAAAAAAAAAAAATGTAGAAAATAATATTAAAAAAATCACAAAATAATAAATATATATATATATATATATATATATATATGTGTGTATATATATATATATATATATGTGTATATATATATATATATATATATATATATATATATATATATATATATATATATATATATATATATATATATATATATATATATATATATATATATATATTGTAGGGATTTCACTCACTCAGGTGCGACGGCTGACACGTAGGAGGCAGGTTCCAACAAAAGTTCAAAGGTTTATTACCTCATAAACCACAATGCAAAAATAACAGCAAACGAAATAGCCTTTAGTTCAGGAAAGAAAAGCAACGTGTCCAGTCCTTCAGGCTCAGTCCTATAGCCTTAACACACTCAGGAGGGTTTCACCTCCACACGTATCCCCCTGTGTTAAGCATTAGCCTGTCTTATATAAAGCTAACCACACCCAGTAACCCATCACATGATTAGCCATGTGGTCTGACATCACCACAGGTCCTGAACACACATATATACATGAAATACGAAGAGGATGAACGCAGCACTCACCGGCACCGTGGTCAGAAGGTTCACTTTATTGCGGCACACATAAAAACATCTTCACGGCACAGGGGAGTCTTGTGTTATGACCCCAATGGCGAGGGTCTCAGAGATATCAGCAAGTCTGCGAAGTACAAAAATCCAGCTCATAGGGCAGTGGTAACTGGGTTGACCATATATCTACTCCTAACGCCAACACTAGAAGTAGCCGGGGAACATGCCTACGTTGGTCGCTAGATGTCTCGCGCCAGCCGGAGAGCTAACTACCCCTAGAAGAGGAAAACAAAGACCTCTCTTGCCTCCAGAGAAAAGACCCCAAAAGTAGGATAGAAGCCCCCCACAAATAATAACGGTGAGGTAAGAGGAAATGACAAACACAGAGATGAACTAGGTTTAGCAAAGAGAGGCCCACTTACTAATAGCAGAATGTAGAAAGATAACTTATATGGTCAACAAAAACCCTATCAAAAATCCACACTGGAGATTCAAGAACCCCCGAACCGTCTAACGGCCCGGGGGGAGAACACCAGCCACCCTAGAGCTTCCAGCAAGGTCAGGATACAGATTATATACAAGCTGGACAAAAATGCAAACAAAAACAAATAGCAAAAAGCAAGAAAGCAGACTTAGCTTAATCAAACAGGAACCAGGATCAGAAGACAAGAGCACTACAGATTAGCTCTGATATCAACATTGCCAGGTATTGAACTGAAGGTCCAGGGAGCTTATATAGCAACACCCCTGACCTAACGACCCAGGTGAGCATACAAGGGATGAATGACATACCCAGAGTCAAATCACTAGTAGCCACTAGAGGGAGCCAAAAGGTAAATTCACAACAGTACCCCCCCCCCTTAGTGAGGGGTCACCGAACCCTCACCAAGACCACCAGGGCGATCAGGATGAGCGGCGTGAAAGGCACGAACTAAATCGGCCGCATGCACATCAGAGGCGACCACCCAGGAATTATCCTCCTGACCATAGCCCTTCCACTTGACCAGGTACTGAAGCCTCCGCCTGGAGAGACGAGAATCTAAGATCTTCTCCACCACGTACTCCAACTCGCCCTCAACCAACACCGGAGCAGGAGGCTCAGCAGAAGGAACCACAGGCACAACGTACCGCCGCAACAAGGACCTATGAAATACGTTGTGAATGGCAAACGACACCGGAAGATCCAGGCGAAAGGATACAGGATTAATGATTTCCAATATCTTGTAAGGACCAATGAAGCGAGGCTTAAATTTGGGAGAGGAGACCTTCATAGGAACAAATCGAGAAGACAGCCATACCAAATCCCCAACGCGAAGTCGGGGACCCACACCGCGGCGGCGGTTGGCAAAACGCTGAGCCTTCTCCTGTGACAACTTCAAGTTGTCCACCACATGATTCCAGATCAGCTGCAACCTATCCACCACAGAATCCACCCCAGGACAGTCAGAAGGCTCCACATGCCCCGAGGAAAAACGAGGATGGAAACCAGAGTTGCAGAAAAATGGCGAAACCAAGGTGGCAGAACTAGCCCGATTATTAAGGGCAAATTCAGCCAACGGCAAGAAGGTCACCCAATCATCCTGATCAGAAGAGACAAAACACCTCAAATACGCCTCCAGAGTCTGATTAGTTCGTTCCGTCTGTCCGTTAGTCTGTGGATGAAAAGCGGACGAAAACGACAAATCAATGCCCATCCTACTACAAAAGGATCGCCAGAACCTGGAAACAAACTGGGATCCTCTGTCCGACACAATATTCTCAGGAATGCCGTGCAAACGAACCACGTTCTGGAAGAACACAGGCACCAGATCAGAAGAGGAAGGCAGCTTAGGCAAAGGAACCAGATGGACCATCTTGGAGAAACGATCACATATCACCCAGATGACAGACATGCCCTGAGACACCGGAAGATCCGAAATGAAATCCATAGAGATGTGTGTCCAAGGTCTCTTCGGGACAGGCAAGGGCAAGAGCAACCCGCTGGCACGAGAACAGCAAGGCTTAGCTCGAGCACAAGTACCACAGGACTGCACAAATGACCGCACATCCCTTGACAAGGAAGGCCACCAAAAGGACCTGGCCACCAGATCCCTGGTGCCAAAAATTCCCGGGTGCCCTGCCAACACCGAGGAATGAACCTCGGAAATGACTCTGCTGGTCCATTTAGCAGGCACAAACAATCTGTCAGGTGGACAAGAGTCAGGCCTACCAGCCTGAAATCTCTGCAACACACGTCGCAGATCTGGAGAAATAGCTGACAAGATAACTCCTTCCTTAAGAATACCCACAGGTTCAGCGACTCCAGGAGCATCAGGCACAAAGCTCCTAGACAGAGCATCTGCCTTCACATTCTTAGAACCTGGTAAATACGAGACCACAAAGTCAAAACGGGAGAAAAACAATGACCAGCGGGCCTGTCTAGGATTCAGGCGTTTAGCAGACTCGAGGTACATCAGATTTTTGTGATCAGTCAAGACCACCACACGATGCTTAGCACCCTCGAGCCAATGACGCCACTCCTCAAATGCCCACTTCATGGCCAACAACTCCCGATTGCCCACATCATAATTTCGCTCTGCCGGCGAAAACTTCCTAGAGAAAAAGGCACAAGGTCTCATAGTAGAGCAACCAGGGCCTCTCTGCGACAAAACGGCCCCTGCCCCAATCTCCGAAGCATCCACCTCAACTTGAAAGGGAAGTGAGATGTCAGGCTGGCACAAAACAGGCGCCGAAGTAAACCAGCGTTTCAACTCCTGGAAAGCCTCCACGGCAGCAGGAGCCCAGTTAGCCACATCAGAGCCTTTCTTGGTCATATCCGTCAACGGTTTAACAACGCTAGAAAAATTAGCGATAAAACGACGGTAGAAGTTAGCAAAACCCAAGAACTTCTGAAGACTCTTAACTGACGAGGGTTGAGTCCAATCATGAATAGCTCGGACCTTGACTGGGTCCATCTCCACAGCAGAAGGGGAAAAAATGAACCCTAAAAAGGGAACCTTCTGTACACCAAAGAGACACTTTGAGCCTTTAACAAACAAAGAATTTTCACGCAAAATCTTGAAAACCATCCTGACCTGCTCCACATGCGAGTCCCAATCATCAGAAAAAACCAGAATATCATCCAGATAAACGATCAAAAATTTATCCAGATACTTCCGGAAAATGTCATGCATAAAGGACTGAAAAACTGAAGGTGCATTGGAGAGCCCAAATGGCATCACCAAGTACTCAAAATGACCTTCGGGCGTATTGAATGCGGTTTTCCATTCATCTCCTTGCTTAATGCGCACAAGGTTGTACGCACCACGAAGGTCTATCTTGGTGAACCACTTGGCACCTTTAATCCGGGCAAACAAGTCTGACAACAGCGGCAAAGGATACTGAAATTTGACAGTGATCTTATTTAAAAGCCGATAGTCAATACAAGGCCTCAAAGATCCGTCCTTTTTGGCCACAAAAAAGAATCCCGCACCAAGAGGGGAAGAAGAAGGACGGATATGCCCCTTCTCCAGAGACTCCTTGATATATGAACGTATTGCGGTATGTTCAGGTACCGACAGATTAAACAGTCTTCCCTTAGGAAACTTACTGCCTGGAATCAAATCTATTGCACAGTCACATTCCCGATGAGGAGGCAATGCACTTGACCTAGACTCGCTGAAGACATCCTGATAATCAGACAAATACGCCGGAACTTCCGAAGGCGTAGAAGTAGCAATAGACACGGGCAGGGAATCTCCATGAATTCCATGACAGCCCCAACTTGACACTGACATTGCCTTCCAGTCCAAGACTGGATTATGGGTCTGTAACCATGGCAAACCCAAAACAACCAAATCATGCATCTTATGCAGAACAAGAAAACGTATCACCTCCCGATGTTCAGGAGTCATGCACATGGTAACCTGTGTCCAAAACTGCGGTTTATTTTCTGCCAATGGCGTAGCATCAATACCCCTAAGAGGGATAGGATTTTCTAATGGCTCAAGAACAAAACCGCAGCGCTTGGCAAATGACAGATCCATAAGACTCAGGGCAGCACCTGAATCTACAAACGCCATGACAGGATATGATGACAGTGAGCAAATCAAAGTTACAGATAGAATAAACTTAGGTTGCAAATTACCAATGGCGACAGGACTAACAACCTTAGTAAGACGCTTAGAGCATGCTGAGATAACATGTGTAGAATCACCACAGTAGTAGCACAAGCCATTCCGGCGTCTATGAATTTTCCGCTCATTTCTAGTCAGGATTCTATCACATTGCATTAAATCAGGTGCCTGTTCAGATAACACCATGAGGGAATTTGCGGTTTTGCGCTCCCGCAACCGCCGGTCAATTTGAATTGCCAGGGCCATGGAATCATTCAGACCTGTGGGAATGGGAAAACCCACCATCACATTCTTAATGGCTTCAGAAAGGCCATTTCTAAAATTTGCAGCCAATGCACACTCGTTCCACTGGGTCAGCACGGACCATTTCCGAAATTTTTGGCAATACACTTCAGCCTCGTCCTGACCCTGAGACATAGCCAGCAAGGCTTTTTCTGCCTGAATCTCAAGATTGGGTTCCTCATAAAGCAAACCGAGCGCCAGAAAAAACGCATCAATATCAGCCAATGCCGGATCTCCTGGCGCCAGCGAGAAAGCCCAATCCTGGGGGTCGCCCCGTAAAAAAGAAATAACAATTTTCACTTGCTGAGCGGAGTCTCCAGAGGAACAGGGTCTCAGGGACAAAAACAATTTACAATTATTCCTGAAATTTCTAAACTTAAATCGATCTCCGGAAAACAGTTCAGGAATCGGTATCTTAGGTTCTGACATAGGATTTCTGGTAACATAATCTTGTATGCCCTGCATACGAGCAGCAAGCTGGTCCACACTTGTAATCAAGGTCTGGACATTCATGTCTGCAGCAATCACAAGCCACTCAGAGGTAAAGGGGAAAAGAAAAAAAAAAAATGAGAGAGAGAAAAAAAAAAAAAAAACTCAGAACTTTCTTTCTTATAATCCCGCTTCTGCAATGCATTTAACATTTAATACTGGCCTGGCAAACTGTTATGACCCCAATGGCGAGGGTCTCACAGATATCAGCAAGTCTGCGAAGTACAAAAATCCAGCTCATAGGGCAGTGGTAACTGGGTTGACCATATATCTACTCCTAACGCCAACACTAGAAGTAGCCGGGGAACATGCCTACGTTGGTCGCTAGATGTCTCGCGCCAGCCGGAGAGCTAACTACCCCTAGAAGAGGAAAACAAAGACCTCTCTTGCCTCCAGAGAAAAGACCCCAAAAGTAGGATAGAAGCCCCCCACAAATAATAACGGTGAGGTAAGAGGAAATGACAAACACAGAGATGAACTAGGTTTAGCAAAGAGAGGCCCACTTACTAATAGCAGAATGTAGAAAGATAACTTATATGGTCAACAAAAACCCTATCAAAAATCCACACTGGAGATTCAAGAACCCCCGAACCGTCTAACGGCCCGGGGGGAGAACACCAGCCACCCTAGAGCTTCCAGCAAGGTCAGGATACAGATTATATACAAGCTGGACAAAAATGCAAACAAAAACAAATAGCAAACAGCAAGAAAGCAGACTTAGCTTAATCAAACAGGAACCAGGATCAGAAGACAAGAGCACTACAGATTAGCTCTGATATCAACGTTGCCAGGCATTGAACTGAAGGTCCAGGGAGCTTATATAGCAACACCCCTGACCTAACGACCCAGGTGAGCATACAAGGGATGAATGACATACCCAGAGTCAAATCACTAGTAGCCACTAGAGGGAGCCAAAAGGTAAATTCACAACAGTCTTGACAAAGAAGGAGGCGTGCAGGACGGGACAACAGCCGTTTCGCGCTGAACAATAGCGCTTCTACGGGTCCATGTCTGAGCGGGAGTTCCGCCGGGAGAAAAGGGTAAGTAACCACTCCCCCCTGCGTCAACCCCCAATCGGACCAAGAACAAGGTGCAAAGTGCATGAAACAATATATAAAACATTAAAAACAATAGAAGACAAACTGACTTTTTCTGAACTAGATAGATATCGATCTTTCACCAACACTAACTATCATAACTTCTTATTTCCTAAAATGACATCACAAATCGAAACCTTTAGTGACACTGATATTACAATAATGTAGTTATTTCAGAACTGTATATCATATTACTGGTTAGCTAACACCTGGATACAATCTCTATCCCTTAGGTGGAAGATGTACTTTTCACATAAATAGCGGGTTATAATTATATTGCCTTTTCAGCTACTAGATAGATTACATCTAAGTATAAAGAAATACACATATTTACACAAACATTATGTCACAGAACATAAGAACTGATAAGAGGATACAGTCGTACAGTTCAAATTTTTCAAATTTTTCTACCATGTCTTGGGTGTCTTAGAGGAAGATAGACATGTCCACTCTATCGTTAAACCCAGCAGGGCCAGTGGCGCGTGTCCGTATAATCCACTTGGCTTCTTGTTGTAATAGAATTTTGCCTAAGTCCCCTCCCTGTATCGATGGAGTGACTCTCTCAATACCTGCATAGGTAAGGACAGTCGGGTCTCCCCCATGGCATTCTCTGACATGGCTAATAAGCCTAGGTACCCCTTTCCCTGATGAGATAGATTTGAAGTGCTCTCTAAAAGTATATACAATTTGTGTATTGTCTTCCCTATGTAAAATCGTTTACACGGGCAAAACAGAACATAAACAACATATTCCGTTTTGCACGAGATGAATTGTCGTTGTTTCTAACAGAAGGAGTACCAGAGTGAGGGATGTACTGATACGGAACCGAGTTGTAAAAGACAGAAAAAATACTTGGCTAGATCAAACCATCCCTAAAGGAAATTATCGATGTGGGCACTGCCTACTTTGTCAATACCATACGTTGGGTCAAGTTCTACATATTGGCCCTATTAAGCATAATGTACGACAATTCATCTCGTGCAAAACGGAATATGTTGTTTATGTTCTGTTTTGCCCGTTTAAACGATTTTACATAGGGAAGACAATACACAAATTGTATATACGTTTTAGAGAGCACTTCAAATCTATCTCATCAGGGAAAGGGGTACCTAGGCTTATTAGCCATGTCAGAGAATGCCATGGGGGAGACCCGACTGTCCTTACCTATGCAGGTATTGAGAGAGTCACTCCATCAATACAGGGAGGGGACTTAGGCAAAATTCTATTACAACAAGAAGCCAAGTGGATTATACGGACACGCGCCACTGGCCCTGCTGGGTTTAACGATAGAGTGGACATGTCTATCTTCCTCTAAGACACCCAAGACATGGTAGAAAAATTTGAAAAATTTGAACTGTACGACTGTATCCTCTTATCAGTTCTTATGTTCTGTGACATAATGTTTGTGTAAATATGTGTATTTCTTTATACTTAGATGTAATCTATCTAGTAGCTGAAAAGGCAATATAATTATAACCCGCTATTTATGTGAAAAGTACATCTTCCACCTAAGGGATAGAGATTGTATCCAGGTGTTAGCTAACCAGTAATATGATATACAGTTCTGAAATAACTACATTATTGTAATATCAGTGTCACTAAAGGTTTCGATTTGTGACGTCATTTTAGGAAATAAGAAGTTATGATAGTTAGTGTTGGTGAAAGATCGATATCTATCTAGTTCAGAAAAAGTCAGTTTGTCTTCTATTGTTTTTAATGTTTTATATATTGTTTCATGCACTTTGCACCTTGTTCATGGTCCGATTGGGGGTTGACGCAGGGGGGAGTGGTTACTTACCCTTTTCTCCTGGCGGAACTCCCGCTCGGACATGGACCCGTAGAAGCGCTATTGTTCAGCGCGAAACGGCTGTTGTCCCATCCTGCACGCCTCCTTCTTTGTCAAGACTCCCCTGTGCCGTGAAGATGTTTTTATGTGTGCCGCAATAAAGTGAACCTTCTGACCACGGTGCCGGTGAGTGCTGCGTTCATCCTCTTCGTATTTCATTCAAAATAGACTATTTTTTCTTACACGCTAGCACCGCCGTTGTAGACGTCTGTGGATTGGCTTTACTGCCTATGATACATACACACTCTCTGAAGACGAGTTGTGCCACTTTGCTTTTTTCTTTCTTCATTATATTGGATTGTACACATATATACATGGTTATGTACAACAAAGAAATACTCCGGGCTACATTACAGCAACAAGGCACTTATGTGGCACATACCTCCCGTCGACTACACACCCTTTAGCCATGCTACATACCTCCCCCCTCTGCCTAAAGCCGTGGGGCTTGGCACTTTTCCCCACTAAACAAGGGATTCTTGATAGGGCATCCGCATTACCGTGCAGCTTTCCGGCCCTATGTTCCACATGGAAACTGAAGTCCTGCAGGGCTAAGAACCAACGGGTGACCCTAGCATTTCTACCCTTTGTTTCCCTCATCCATTTTAGTGGGGCATGGTCAGATATCAGTCTGAATTTATGACCCAGCAGATAGTACCGTAACGTGTCCACCGCCCACTTTATGGCCAAACACTCTTTTTCCACGACTGAGTAGTTCTTCTCAGATGAGGACAGCTTTCTACTCAGATAGAGCACAGGATGCTCCTCCCCATGTAGCTCTTGGGAAAGAACTGCTCCTACCCCAACATCTGAGGCATCTGTCTGAAGAATAAATTCTTTATTAAAGTCTGGAGCCATCAGAACGGGCTGCTTACATAGAGCCCCTTTCAACTCTTGGAAGGCTGACTCTGTCACTTCGGACCATTTAACCATCACCGATTTTGTTCCCTTTAGCAGATCAGTCAGAGGCGCAGCCACTGTGGCGAAGTTCGGGATGAACGTCCTGTAATATCCCACGATTCCCAGAAAGGCTTTAACTTGCTTCTTGGAGAGTGGTTTCGGCCATGTTTGGATTGCCTCCACTTTCCTGATTTGGGGTTTTATTTCTCCACGACCCACTATATAGCCTAGGTATTTAGCTTCTTCCTTACCCAAGGCACACTTCTTCGGGTTTATTGTAAACCCCGCCTCTCTTAGAGCATCAAACACCGCTTGGACTTTCTCCAGATGACTCTCCCAGTCCGGGCTAAAGATGACGATATCATCTAGGTACGCAGCAGCGTAGGCCTTATGGGGTGCAAGGACTCTATCCATAGCCCTCTGGAAGGTCGCCGGAGCTCCCTGTAGGCCAAACGGCATCCGGACATACTGGAAGCATCCATCAGGTGTCGAAAAGGCCATCTTCTCCTTGGCTTCCTGTGCCATGGGGATCTGCCAATACCCCTTTGTCAAGTCCAAGGTGGATATATATCTGGCGTGCCCAAGTCTTTCGATGAGCTCATCAACGCGGGGCATGGGATAAGCGTCAAACTTGGAGACCTCATTCAACTTCCGATAGTCGTTGCAAAACCTCCATTCTCCATCAGGTTTTGGGACCAGGACAATTGGGCTCGACCAACCGCTCTTGGATTCCTCGATGACTGCAAGCTTCAACATACGCTCCACTTCCTTGGAGATAACTTCTCGACGAGCCTCAGGAATACGATAGGGCTTCACGTTCACCCGCACATGTGGCTCTGTTAGGACCTTGTGCTCTATGACCTTCGTGTGTCCTGGCAACTCTGAAAACAGGTCCCTGTTTTTCTGGAGTAACTCCCGGCACTGCTGTTTCTGGGACTTCGATAGCGTCTCCGCTATAGTAACCGCTCCAACCTCACCTTCTGGGTTGCTTAACAACGATGGAGATACTGTCGGCTCTCTATCTTGCCACGGCTTGATAAGGTTGACATGGTATACTTGGAATGGTTTCCGTCTTCCTGGTTGGTGAATCTTATAATTTACTTCACCAAGTTTCTCGACAACCTCATATGGCCCTTGCCATTTGGCCAAGAACTTGCTCTCCACCGTCGGAACTAACACAAGAACTCGGTCTCCCGGATTGAACTGCCTCACTCTTGCAGACCGGTTGTAGACTCTGGCCTGAACTTCTTGTGCCTGGAGTAGGTGTTCTTTCACAATAGGCATCACCTTTGCAATCCTCTGCTGCATCAGGGCCACATGCTCAATGACGCTTCTGTGGGGCGTGACTTCGGCTTCCCAGGTTTCCTTGGCTATATCCAGGAGTCCTCGCGGATGTCGGCCATATAGAAGCTCAAACGGTGAGAATCCTGTGGAGGCCTGTGGAACTTCACGAATGGAAAACATCAGGTAGGGTAAGAGACAATCCCAGTCTCTACCATCTTTCTCTATAGCTTTTCTCAGCATGCTCTTCAGTGTCTTGTTAAATCTCTCAACAAGGCCATCTGACTGGGGATGGTACACCGAGGTCCTCAACTGGGAGATTTTCAGGGCTTTGCACAACTCCCTCATCACTTTGCTCATGAAAGGTGTCCCCTGGTCAGTCAGGATCTCCTTTGGCAGACCTGTCCGGGAAAAAACATGGACCAACTTGCGGGCTATACTCTTCGAGGAGGAATTTCTCAGAGGAATTGCCTCAGGATAGCGTGTGGCATAGTCCAGGATGACTAATATATACTGATGGCCCCGGGCTGATTTAACTAAAGGACCGACCAAGTCCATGGCAATTCTCTCGAACGGCACCTCAATAATGGGCAGGGGCACAAGGGGGTTCCGGAAATGAGGAGTGGGAGCAGTTAGCTGACATGTAGGGCAGGACCTGCAGTAGTTCACTATTTCCTGGTGACACCCAGGCCAATAGAACCTCTGCACAACCCGTTCCTGCGTTTTTTCCACCCCTAGGTGTCCACCCAAGATGTGTGAATGGGCCATGTCCAACACCTTCCGTCTATATGGACCCGGCACTAACAACTGCTCTACCAACTCCTCCCTTATTTTCGTGACCCGGTACAACAACTCCCCCCTCATCAGAAAATGGGGAAATCTTGTGTCTGCCCCCGGCTCCTGTAGCACCCCGTCAATAACTGTGACATTATTAAAGGCTTCCCTCATAGTGGGGTCCCTATGTTGGGCAGTCCCAAAATTTTCACCGGTTACCTCTAACTCCAGAATGTCAGATGTAGGGGACACTTCCTCCTCATCCCCAACCAGCACACAAAAAGGAAACCTGTCTGTCTCTAGGTGTGGTGACACCCTTCCAGGGTTCACTGGTTCCCTACTCTTGCTAGGGAGCTCAGAACCTTTTCCCCACAAACCCCAAAACAGACAGAAATCCCGGCCAATAATTATAGGGTGCAACAAGTCCTGCACGACGCCGACTATGTGGGACTCAGTGCCACATGCCGTTTTAATGTCCACCCTGGCCAAAGGGTAGTCCTTGGCATCACCATGTATGCACCGCACGCCGACCTTCTTTCCCGGGAGCAGGTGGAGAGGGAAAGTGGCCCTCACCAGGGTCACTAAGCTCCCTGAGTCTAACAGCGCCGTTGCTGCTCGACCGTTCACCCTTACGGGACACGCTTGAGGTCCCTCGTTGGGCAGAGAGTTCACACTGCAGGCTGGATACGCATAGTATGAACAATGGCGTCCCATGCTGCAGTCCATCTGCTCAGTGGTCTGGGAACAACGGGCAGCTATATGTCCTGGCCCGTGGCACCTCCAGCAAATAATATCACCCGTAGGGACCTTGGGCACCACCTCCCCCACCCTTTGTGACCTTGGACGCGCCACCCCTTTTTGGGACTCAGCAGCTTTCTGGGACCCCCAGTACGGCACGGGCTGCCTCCCAAAGGAGCCTTCCATCCCTTGGTATCTCTCGACCAGTCCGATCAGTTCGTCGGCATTCTGGGGATCACCCTGGGCAACCCAAGTCTGTATGGACCTCGGGAGGGAATGCACAGACCGATCCATCATCACTCGTTCCACCATCTGTGCAGGTGTACATGACTCTGGCTGCAGCCATTTCTGGACCAGGTGCAACAGATCAAACATTTGAGAGCGAGGCGGTTTGTCCCGGTGATAGGCCCAGCTGTGAACTCGCTGTGCCCTGACAGTCAGTGTCACCCCCAAACGTGCGAGAATCTCGACTTTCAATTTGTGATACTCTTTAGCATCCTGCAAGGTCAAATCATAGTACGCCTTCTGAGGTTCTCCCGTCAGGTATGGCGCCAGTACCTCTGCCCACTGCTCTGGCGGAAGTTTTTCCCTCTCAGCGACCCTCTCAAATACCGTCAGGAAGGCCTCAACATCATCCCCGGGGGTCATTTTCTGCAATGCGCGTCTTACCGTCTTCCGGACGTGGGTGTCATCAGCCAGACCTGGGGTTGGGGCACTCGTCTTGCCCTGGATGGTGGTTGCCAGAAGCTGCATCTGCTCCCGTTGCTCCTGCTGGCTCTGTTGCATCTGCTGCCGTTGCTCCTGCTGGCTCTGTTGTATCTGCTGCTGGCTCTGTTGTATCTGCTGCATCAACAGCCTGTTGGTCTCTTGCTGCCGTTGCTCCTGCTGTGACTGCAACTGGACCAAGTGTTTCAGCAGTTCCTCCATTTTCCCCGGCTGGCTTACAACAGACTTGACCCAGGACATTCAAATAACAGACTTTCGTCTCTGCTGGGAACGCTGCCCGCACGTCTACCACCAATTTGTAGGGATTTCACTCACTCAGGTGCGACGGCTGACACGTAGGAGGCAGGTTCCAACAAAAGTTCAAAGGTTTATTACCTCATAAACCACATGGCAAAAATAACAGCAAACAAAATAGCCTTTAGTTCAGGAAAGAAAAACAAAGTGTCCAGTCCACCAGGCTCAGTCCTATAGCCTTAACACACTCAGGAGGGTTTCACCTCCACACATATCCCCCTGTGTTAAGCATTAGCCTGTCTTATATAAAGCTAACCACACCCAGTAACCCATCACATGATTAGCCATGTGGTCTGACATCACCACAGGTCCTGGAACACACATATATACATGGTTATATACAACAAATAAATACTCCGGGCTACATTACAGCAACAAGGCATTTATGTGGCACATACCTCCCGTCGACTACACACCCTTTAGCCCTGCTACAATATATATTATTCATTATTATAGCGCCATTTATTCCATGGCGCTTTACATGTGAGATGGGGTGTACATAATAAAAACAGGTACAATAATCTTGAACAATACAAGTCATAACTGGTACAGTAGGAGAGAGGACCCTGCCCGCGAGGGCTCACAATCTACATATAGATTGCATAGGCAGCATCAATAGTAAAAAGTTCGTCACACAGTGTTAATAGCATAATAGCAGCGTTAACAGACTGCGATACACCGCGTTATGCCGCAGTGTAATGTAGTCGGTTTAACGGACTGCTAAAAGGCTATGTGGGCAGCGGGTGCTGACTGGGGGGGGGGAGTAGGGAGGGGGTGCTGACTGGGGGGGAGTAGGGAGCGGCCATTTCGCGGCCGGACTGTGCCCGTCGCTGATTGGATTGGTCGCGGTCGGCTGGCCGCGACCAATCAGCGACTTGGGATTTCCGTGACAGACAGACAGACAAACAGACGGAAGTGCCCCTTAGACGATTATATAGATAGATTATACCCATGTATTTTAATGTAAAAAGAAATAAACAAAAAATGGTTTTATAAATATGGTAATCGCTGGTCGACTTTTAACCCTTCCAACTTCCTAACAAAAAAAAAAATGTTTCAAAAATTGTGCTGATGTAAAGTAGACATGTGGTCAATGTTATTTATTAACTTTTTTGTGTGACATAACTCTCTCGTTAAAGGGCATAAAAATTAAAAGTTTGAAAATCGCAACATTTTCACCCAATTTCCAAATTTTTCACAAATAAATGCAAGTCTTAGTGAAGAAATTTTACTACTATCATAAAGTACAATACGTCATGAAAAAAAAGTCTCAGAATCACCGGGATCCAGTGAAACGTTCCAAAGTTATTACTTTATAAAATGACATTGTCAGAATTGTAAAATGTGGACTGGTCAGGAAGGTGAAAAAAAAAAAAAAGGCTTGGGGGTGCAGGGGTTAATATTTAGGCACCATATGATGGCATTTTACAGGCATTGTATGACGGTATAGCATTACTACTGTATGTGGTTTACAACGATGAGAAAAGTTGTCTAAAATGTCAATCTTCTTGGCCCCATCTTTGCTTGTTGGCTATTTCCCATAAAGCCGTCCCTGTTGCTGTCTTGCGTCCGCGGGATCTGTTCCGCGTCAGGTCTACCACACTCCGTTCACTTCTCCGTTTGTACATTCTCGTAAGCTCTGAAGACAAATTGCAGTTTTGTAATTTGCATGCGACGATTTGCTGCGGTTAGCAGCTCAGGGGAATCCATTCTGGAGAGGAATAACACTCATTTGCATTTTAACAGTTTGGCGGCATTAATGAATAACTAAAGGCGCGCAGTGACTCATTCAGGCTGGAAAGCAGAGGGAAAGTTTTTTCTTTTTTTCTTTCCATTTTTTGGAATAGTTTTACATTTCTATCTTTATCTTCCCCTTCATATTTCTGAAGTTCTGAAGCTGAATGTTACGTGACTGATTGTTTCGGAATATTTAGAAGATCCATTGCACCGGCGCCGCAGAGAAAATCTGTTACAGGATGACGGCAGATTGTTTCTGTGGTCTGGTTGGGAATTGTAAGGGATCCGGTGATTGCCTTTTTTTTTTGCTTCTGCTTTTTTAGATTCTATTACAATGGTGAAAGGTGACTTGAGGATAAATGTAAAGGAAAGTCCGTACCGAACACTGCCAGGAGATGAGGAATACACAGAAGCAGTAGGGAAGACCGCAAATATTAGGACAGCTCTCATGTTCACGTGAAACTGCAACCTCCTGCATTCCCTGAAATGCTGGGGGTTATACACTGCTCAAAAAAATAAAGGGAACACTAAAATACCACATCCTCTCTGAATGAAATATTCCAGTTGCAATTTTTTATTCATTGCATAGTAGAATGTGTTCAGAGCAATAAAACATAACAATTATCAATGTAAATCAAAATGAATATCCAACGGAGGTCTGGATTTAGAATGATAATCAAAATCAAAGTGGAAAAGCAAATTACGGTCTGATCCAACTTCAGTGGAAATGCCTCATGACAAGGAAATGATGCTCAGTATTGTGTGTGACCTCCACGTGCCTGTATGACCTCCCTGCAACACCTGGGCAAACTCCTGATGAGGCGGCGGTTGGTCTCCTGAGGGATCTCCTCCCAGACCTGGACTAAAGCATCTGCCAACTCCTGGACAGTCTGTGATGAAATGTGACGTTGGTGGATGGAGCGAGACATGATATCCCAGATGAGCTCAATCAGATTTAGGTCTGGGGAACGGGTGGGCCAGTCCATAGCTTCAATGCCTTCATCTTGCAGGAACTGCTGACACACTCCAGCCACATGAGGTCTGGCATTGTCCTGCATTAGGAGGAACCCAGGGCCAACTGCACCAGCATATGGTCTCACAAGGGGTCTGAGGATCTCATCTCGGTACCTAATGGCAGTCAGGCTACCTCTGGCGAGCACATGGGGGGCTGTGCAGCCCTCCAAAGAAATGTCACCCCACACCATTACTGACCCACTGCCAAACCGGTCATGCTGAAGGATGTTGCAGGCAGCAGATCGTTCTCCACGGCATCTCCAGACTCTGTCACGTCTGTCACATGTGCTCAGTGTGAACCTGCTTTTATCTGTGAAGAGCACAGGGTGCCAGTGGCGAATTTGCCAATCCTGGTGTTCTGTGGCAAATGCCAAGCGTCCTGCACGGTGTTGGGCTGTGAGCACAACCCCATCTGTGGACGTTGGGCACTCAGACCATCCTCATGGAGTCAGTTTCTAACCGTTTGTGCAGACACATGCACATTTGTTGCCTGCTGGAGGTCATTTTGCAGGGTTCTGGCAGTGCTCCTCCTGTTCTTCCTTGCAGAAAGGCGGAGGTAGCTGTCTTGCTGCTTGGCTGTAGCCCTCCTACGGCCCCCTCCACGTCTCCTGGTGTACTGGCCTGTCTCCAGGTAGCGCCTCCAGCCTCTGGACACTATGCTGACATACACAGCACACCTTCTTGCCACAGCTCGCATTGATGTGCCATCCTGGATGAGCTGCATGACCTAAACCACTTGTGTGCATTGTAGAGTCCGTCTCATGCTACCACGAGTGTGAAAGCACAACCAACATTCAAAAGTGACCAAAACATCAGCCAGAAAGCATTGGTACTGAGATGTGGTCTGTGGTCCCCACCTGCAGAACCACTCCTTTATTGAGTGTGTCTTGATAATTGCCAATAATTTCCATCTGTTGTCTATTCCATTTGCACAACAGCATGTGAAGTTGATTGTCAATCAGTGTTGCTTCCTAAGTGGACAGTTTGATTTCACAGAAGTTTGATTTATGTGGAGTTAGATTCTGTTGTTCCTTTATTATTTTGAGCAGTGTATTTAAGGTTGAAGGAAGACTAAGTCCATCTAGTTCAACCCATATCCTAACCTAGCATGCCCTAACAGAGGAATAGTATTGTAATGAGCTGGCCGGCTCTGACTGTTCTGTTATCATTGACATAGAAGAATCTGTGACAGACACTGCCCCCGTGTGGCCAGAAGTTATACCTATGCCGAATGTGATTACAGAGAAACAAACTGTATTGGCTAAGGCTACGTTCACATTTGCGGTCAGCGCCGCAGCGTCGGGCGCCGCAGCGGCGCCGCATGCGTCATGCGCCCCTATATTTAACATGGGGGCGCATGGACATGCGTTGTGCTGCGTTTTGCGCCGCATGGCCGCAAGCGTTGGACGCAAGAAACGCATCAAGTTGCATTTTTTTTGCGTCCAACTTTCGGCCAAAAAGGACGCATGCGGCGCAAAACGCAGCGTTTTAGCGTGCGTTTTGCCGCGTTTTTGTTTGCGTTGTGCGCTGCGGCGCCGACGCTGCGGCGCACAACGCAAATGTGAACGTAGCCTAAGCTCCCCCCTGTTGTGTCATGTGACCAGGAAGGAGAGAGAGAAGGAGAGCCCGGGAAACTTCTCTGTGCAGAGAGAAGTCTGTGTATGCTGGTGCCCTCCTGTAGATGCGACATAGGAGATTGCCTGGACGATTCCCCTCTCTTGAAAGCTGACTTCCAGATCCTGAACCCACGAACTGTAAGCGGGTCCTCTGTTGAGAGGCCGAATATTCCACCCCTACCTGCCGTACCCCAAGGACTACAGTCTGGACCTGAGAGACGGAGCTTTGTTTAATCCCTGCAGAGACAGACAGGCCTGCGACGTGGGAAGATAACCTTCTGGAGCAAAGAGACTGGTAACGTGTGGATAGGGCCAGTGAGGGACAGTTTGTTATTACACGTTAATTCTGTGAATAGGTATATTTTGCATTGTTTATTACTGTGTTCCGCTGTGTTAAGGAAAAATGTATAACAGTAAAGATATGTTTGTTAAAATGGAATCTGGGTGTGGAAGTTTTGCTGAGCCAGATCATGGATATACATGGGCGAACTTGCCCTCGGTCACTTCATCTGGCGTAGTCGGCAGGGTCTGTGCCCAGCAGGATTCCCACCCAGGCCCAGTATACAGTCAGAAACCGCCGCCGGTGTCCATTGTAAACCAGGTCAGGAAATTTGGCGGGCGAAACTACCCCGTACCAGAGTGGGCGGAACAAGTGCGGATACTGGGAGAAATGTATAATATTGACCCTAAGACCTTGGCGGAAATGGCGGTACTGACGCTAGAGGGGGAGGCATGGACGACAGTCAGACTGGAGACGGTCAGGGGGCAGCGTGTGTTAGAGGATTTGGTGCGGGTGCTGGAAAAGACCTATGGACCTACTACGTACCAGGGAACACTGCGATACCTGTTCTTTAGACGGACACAGCTTGAATGGGAAGACATTCCCCAGTATGCAAATGCCCTTCAGGTACTCTTTGAACAAGTCTGTGCAAAAGGGGAACAACTGGCTACTATAGCTCCTCGTGACCTGGTACTGAGAGACCAATTCGTTATAGGGCTGAGAGACCAGTATCTTAACCGTACGCTACAGGACTTGATTCGGATGATGCCGACTCTCACCTTCGCTGAAGTCAAGCAGGAAGCCATAGAACGTTCTAGGGGACCCGTCATGGATGTGGAGACTCAAAGCGCTGCGTGCAGATCCATATTAGACATTAAACAGCCCAACAGTGACACCGAGGAGCTGAAACAGATGGTAGCAGATTTACAGCAACAGGTGTCACAGTTAACACTAGAACGGCAGAGAGACCAGCGGATGCAACCTAGCCGTCCCGCGGGACCGTGTTGGTCATGTGGTGACCCCCGTCATAGGGCGAATCGTTGTCCTCAACAAACAAACCATCAGTTACCACGACGAACAGAATATCAGCTACATCCACGAGCAGAGCCGCCACGCCAGGTCTCACCACAATGGCCGCCGTTAAACTAGACACCCCTGCAGCTGAGGCTCGAGCAGCAGGGGGGGACAGAGAATGGGGTGTAGAAAAATAGAGCCAGCAACGGAGTACTCTTGCCTCGAGTAGTCCTACACTTGAAGTTATTCTGGAGGGAGTTGCAGTACAAGGATTGATGGACACTGGGTCGCAAGTGACCACGATCTCTGAACAGTTTTATGAAAAGTACCTCAAACCAAGAACTGCTTGTGATCCAGATACCACCATTAAGATAATTGCGGCTAATAACCTACCCATTCCAGTAACCGGAGTCGCCTGGATGGATACGAAGGTCTGCGGACAAGACCTAGGGAAACGAGGAATCGTCATTGTCAAGGAAGGCTTCGGCTCCGAGACTCCAGTAATAATTGGAATGAATATCTTGAAAGACCTGGATCTTATGCTGTTGAAAAGAAAAGGGCCCAAGTACTGGCAGAAAGTTACCAAACATAAACCGACTCGTCTGGCGTTCCAGCGCGTAATCCGGACCGTTGGACTTCAACAGATGGCAAAGGAACAACTACCCCTAGCAGCCATTAAAGTGCCCCGCTGTACCCGGATTACTTTGCCCGCTGAAAAAGAGACAGTCATTTCCCTGCCTCTTAACACCAACCGACAACTTGAAGGAGTTGAAGTGTTAATCGAACCGAGGGCTCCAAGTGGGGGTAAGTTAAACCCACTAGTCGCCCGCACCCTAGCCGTTGTGAGGAACGGAAGAGTCCCTGTCAGGCTAAACAACACCGCAGACGTAGGTGTAGCCCTTGAAGCTGGAACGCAACTTGCCAGAGTATATGCTCTACCCACAGAAGTGAACCCCATGGGACCCTTACAATTCACCCCGTCTACAGAAGATGGCCGGACGGTAACTGTCTCAGCCATAAATGCTCAAGCAGATGATGAAGACATTGGGCGAAAGCTACTGGAAAAAGTGCAACTGGACCCATCCCAGTACACCAAACAGGAAGTGTCTCAAATGGAGAAACTACTGCGAGAACACCAAGACTCCTTTGCAAAGCATGACACTGACTTCGGGTACACCACCAGTATCCAACACGAGATTCCCACGGGCGATGCTGCTCCTATTCGCGAGAGGTACCGACAAATACCACCTCAACAATACCAGGAGGTGAAGAGCCTCTTAGAATCTATGCTACACGCCGGAGTGGTGCGGGAAAGCCAGAGCCCATGGGCTGCACCCGTGGTGATAGTCAAAAAGAAAGATGGATCCCTGAGATTTTGCGTAGACTACCGTCGGCTGAACGCTTGCACGATCCGGGACTCCTATCCACTCCCCCGGATCGAAGAGTCACTGACCGCCCTGAAAAAGGCCAAATATTTTTCGTCTCTAGACTTGGCCAGTGGATATTGGCAGGTCCCCATGAGTGAGAAGGACAGAGAAAAGACCGCCTTCATCCTTCCCATGGGCCTGTACGAGTTTGACCGGATGCCATTCGGCTTGAGTAACGCACCAGGGACCTTTCAGAGACTGATGGAACGCTGTCTGGGAGATTTCAACTTCGAATTCACGCTGATATACCTTGATGACATCGTGGTATACTCCGCCACCTTTGAGGATCACCTTCACAAGCTTGGCAAAGTGTTCCAGCGCTTGAAGAAACACGGCTTGAAGTTGAAGCCCAGCAAGTGCCGTCTATTCCAGCAGGAGATCGATTACCTGGGACACCGGATCTCAGCCGAAGGTGTCCAACCCTCTCCAGAGAAGATAGCAGCTGTCCGAGAGTGGCCACAACCAACTACCATCAAAGAGGTTCAGGCTTTCCTGGGGCTAGCGGGCTATTACCGCCGATTTGTCAAGGACTTTGCCCGGCTTGCGGAACCACTGCATGAGACCCTCCGAGGGACCGCGAACAGTCCCAGAGGACGACGCATCAGCTGGGGGCCCGACCAAGAAAAATCCTTCCGGGCGCTTCAAGCTGCTCTGACATCACCCCCTATTCTGGCATTTGCAGACTACACCTTGCCGTTCCAGTTATACACCGACGCCAGCCTTCAAGGTCTCGGGGCGGTCCTCTCCCAAGTCCAAGATAACAAGGAACGCGTAATAGCCTATGCCAGTAGATCCCTCCGGGATACCGAAAAGAACCCCGTCAACTACAGCTCTTTCCGCCTGGAACTCCTGGCCCTGACCTGGGCTATGACAGAGAAGTTTGCTGGCTACCTGACAGGGGCGGAGGTGCTGGTCGTGACAGACAACAATCCTCTTGCCCACCTAGAAAATGCCAAACTAGGGGCAATGGAACAGCGCTGGATAGCAAGGCTCTCTAGATTCCAAAACAAAATTAAATACAGAGCGGGGAAGGAGAATCAGAATGCTGACAGCCTTTCCAGAGTATATGAAGGTAACTCCGGCACACCATAAATCTTCAACCATGAATTTTTATTTTTGATTATTAGTTGTGTCTCAATACAACAAATAGCGGGATATCATGAAAAAAATAGAAAAAAGGATCACAAATGTAGACTTATATGAATATCCCCGACGTTTCGGCATTCACTAGCCTTTCTCAAGGGGTGTCAGTCTGTCTGGAATGTACATAAGCATAGAAAATATTTACAAAGAGTGCAAAATATAACATATACATAAATAAAACATGAATTTACATAAATATAAGGGATGCACTACATAGTGTCACTAGGACATCTATGAAAGGAAACAAAAGAAAACAAAAAGAAAAAACGGAAAAAGGCTTCCCTTATGAAATATGTCCAATTTGTATCCAGCCATTTGTATAAAGTAGAGTATATTGTATCACTAAGTGCAAATACATATAGTCCATATATACATTCAAAACCTATATAAGGCGCCTGTATAATGAACATATCCAGATGGGAGGCATATCGCTATACGGTAGGAAAGAGAAAAAGAACAACAACTGCAACAGCAAGATCGCACATAAGTTAATTGACAAAAAAGGAGGCTATGAGCCTTTCCAGAGTGACATCATCCCCACCAGTGGGGAACCGGGATGAAGAGTTGGAGGAAGATGAACTGCCCGACTTTGCCCGGCTAGCTAAACAAATAGAAGATAGCCGCCAGTATGCTGTAGGCGGGATCGAAGCCGTAGTGGGGTCCCCCCTGTCCCAACAAGAATGGGCCAAGCTTCAAGATCGAGACCCTGAACATGTCTTACTGAAACAGTACGTGAAGACACAAGAGAAACCACCCTCCGAAGTAAGAGCCCGACTATCAACCAGGGCCTCTGCCCTACTTGCCCAATGGGATCGGCTGATCGTGAAGGATGGAGTCTTGTATCGCAGGGTCCTTTTATCCCATATGCTGGAAGAATGTTTGCAGATTGTCGTCCCGATGCAGCTAGCCCATGAGATGGTGGCTGAAGCCCACAGAAGGAACGGCCACTTCGGCATAGACAAGACCCTCCGGTGGACCCAGCAATTCATTTTTTGCCCAGGACTCCGTAAGCTGGTTGAAAACGTCTGCCTGAGCTGTCGTACATGTGAACTCCACAAGTCTACTGAGCAGCGTGCACCTGTCCAGACCATTAGCACATCCAGGCCCCTCGAGTTGTTGATGGTGGACTATCTGTTGATCGGAACGGCGAATAGTGGCTACCAGTACTGTCTGGTGATGGTGGACCACTTCACGAAATTCGCCGTCGCTGTTGCTACCAAAGACCAGACTGCCGAATCAGCTGCACAAGCCATCTGTCAGCACTTCGTTCGGGTCTACGGGTGTCCGGAACGGCTACACTCTGATCAGGGGGCGTGTTTCGAAGGGCGAGTCATTGAAGAACTTCAGCAGATGTATGGAATCAAGAAGTCCAGGACCACCCCGTATCATCCACAAGGGAATGGCGCGTGTGAACGTTTCAACCGGACTCTCTTACAACTGATCTGAACCTTAGCAGAAGACAAAAAGCCTGAGTGGCCTCGATTCCTCCCAGAACTGCTGTGGGCCTATAACAATCAAGTCCATTCTGTCACCGGATACACGCCTTACACCCTCCCTGTTTGGCCGCCCAGGCAAAGGCATCCATGAGCTACACCTGTCTAACTCTGATGAAGACACCTGTGGTACCTATCCTTCCTGGCTACAAGCACACCGTCAAAGGATGGAAACTGTCTACCGGCTGGTGGAACAGCAGATCCAGGACCAGGTCCACGCTGATCCACTTCCAGTACAAGAAGACCTACTGAGTGTGGGTCAACTAGTCCTAGTTCGTATAAAGAAACCGCAAGGAAAACTCCGGCCCAAGTGGGAGACCGAAGTCTATCGAATAATTGGACACCCGTACCCTGATGGCCCCGTCTATCAAGTACAAGGCGAAGACAGCGGCAGCCTCCGCACCCTGCACCGTAACATGTTGCGCCCCTGCCGTTCTCAGCCTGACTCCCCTCCTGTGATACCTAGAGAGATGGATATCACTAATACTGTGGGAGACACCGACACCGGGGATGTAGAGGTAGAAGACATATCTACCCCGGCTCGCCTGACTGACGCGTCTGAACCCCTTACCTCCTCGACTGACTTACCGACTGGGGCGGAGAGTGGAGTGACTGATCGGGGAGAGAGATTAGCACCCGTTAGGCGGACAGCTAGGACCAACGCAGGAGTGCCCCCGGGACAGTCCTACAGAGACCAATATGTGTGGCCCTCTTCACAGCCGGGTCCTGCAACCTCCACAGCCATCGCCGCCCTGGAGTCAGTCGTTGACAGGGACTGCCAACCTTGAAGTGGGGGGGCGTGTAATGAGCTGGCCGGCTCTGACTGTTCTGTTATCATTGACATAGAAGAATCTGTGACAGACACTGCCCCCGTGTGGCCAGAAGTTATACCTATGCCGAATGTGATTACAGAGAAACAAACTGTATTGGCTAAGCTCCCCCCTGTTGTGTCATGTGACCAGGAAGGAGAGAGAGAAGGAGAGCCCGGGAAACTTCTCTGTGCAGAGAGAAGTCTGTGTATGCTGGTGCCCTCCTGTAGATGCGACATAGGAGATTGCCTGGACGATTCCCCTTTCTTGAAAGCTGACTTCCAGATCCTGAACCCACGAACTGTAAGCGGGTCCTCTGTTGAGAGGCCGAATATTCCACCCCTACCTGCCGTACCCCAAGGACTACAGTCTGGACCTGTTATGACCCCAATGGCGAGGGTCTCAGAGGAACGTGGAAGTCTGCAGAATAGAAAAATCCAGCTCATAGGGCAGTGGTAACTGGGTTGACCATATATCTACTCCTAACGCCAACACTAGAAGTAGCCGGGGATCATTCCTACGTTGATTCTAGATGACACGCGCCAGCCGGAGAATCTAGCTACCCCTAGTAGAGGAAAACAAAGACCTTTCTTGCCTCCAGAGAAGGGGACCCCAAAGCTGGATAGAAGCCCCCCACAAATAATGACGGTGAGGTAAGAGGAAATGACAAACACAGAAATGAACCAGGTTTAGCACAGAGAGGCCCGCTTACTGATAGCAGAATAAAGAAAGGTAACTTATATGGTCAACAAAAACCCTATCAAAATCCACACTGGAAATTCAAGAACCCCCGAACCGTCTAACGGTCCGGGGGGAGAACACCAGCCCCCTAGAGCTTCCAGCAAAGGTCAGGATATAGATTTGGAACAAGCTGGACAAAAATACAAAACCAAAACAAATAGCAAAAAGCAAAAGGCAGACTTAGCTGAAATAACTGGAACCAGGATCAGTAGACAAGAGCACAGCAGACTAGCTCTGATAAATACGTTGCCAGGCATTGAACTGAAGGTCCAGGGAGCTTATATAGCAACACCCCTAACTAACGACCCAGGTGCGGATAAAAGGAATGACAGAAAAACCAGAGTCAAAAAACTAGTAACCACTAGAGGGAGCAAAAAGCAAATTCACAACAGTACCCCCCCCTTAGTGAGGGGTCACCGAACCCTCACCACGACCACCAGGGCGATCAGGATGAGCGGCATGAAAGGCACGAACTAAATCGGCCGCATGAACATCAGAGGCGACCACCCAGGAATTATCCTCCTGACCATAGCCCTTCCACTTGACCAGGTACTGAAGCCTCCGCCTAGAGAGGCGAGAATCCAAGATCTTCTCCACCACGTACTCCAACTCGCCCTCAACCAACACCGGAGCAGGAGGCTCAGCAGAAGGAACTACAGGCACAATGTACCGCCGCAACAAGGACCTATGAAATACATTGTGAATAGCAAACGACACAGGAAGATCCAGACGAAAAGATACAGGATTAAGGATTTCCAATATCTTGTAAGGCCCAATAAAACGAGGTTTAAATTTGGGAGAGGAGACCTTCATAGGAACAAAGCGGGAAGAAAGCCACACCAAATCCCCAACGCGTAGTCGGGGACCCACACCGCGGCGGCGGGTGGCAAAGCGCTGAGCCTTCTCCTGTGACAACTTCAAGTTGTCCACCACATGATTCCAGATCTGCTGCAACCTATCCACCACAGAATCCACCCCAGGACAGTCAGAAGGCTCCACATGACCCGAAGAAAAGCGAGGATGGAAACCAGAGTTGCAGAAAAAAGGCGAAACCAAGGTGGCGGAACTAGCCCGATTATTAAGGGCAAACTCAGCCAACGGCAAGAATGTCACCCAATCGTCCTGATCAGCAGAGACAAAACACCTCAAATAAGCCTCCAAAGTCTGATTGGTTCGCTCCGTCTGTCCATTAGTCTGAGGATGGAAAGCAGACGAAAACGACAAATCAATGCCCATCCTACTACAAAAGGATCGCCAGAACCTGGAAACGAACTGGGATCCTCTGTCTGACACAATATTCTCAGGGATGCCTTGCAAACGAACCACGTTCTGGAAAAACACAGGAACCAGATCGGAAGAGGAAGGCAGCTTAGGCAAAGGAACCAAATGGACCATCTTGGAGAAGCGATCACATATCACCCAGATAACGGACATGCCCTGAGATAGCGGAAGATCAGAAATGAAATCCATGGAGATATGTGTCCAAGGTCTCTTCGGGACAGGCAAGGGCAAGAGCAAACCGCTGGCACGAGAACAGCAAGGCTTAGCTCGAGCACAAGTCCCACAGGACTGCACAAATGACCGCACATCCCTTGACAAGGAAGGCCACCAAAAGGACCTGGCCACCAGATCTCTGGTGCCAAAAATTCCCGGGTGACCTGCCAACACCGAGGAATGAACCTCGGAAATGACTCTGCTGGTCCACTTATCCGGGACAAACAGTCTGTCAGGTGGACAAGACTCAGGCCTATCAGCCTGAAATCTCTGCAACACACGTCGCAGATCCGGAGAAATAGCTGACAAGATAACTCCATCTTTAAGAATACCAACAGGATCAGCGACTCCAGGAGCATCAGGCACAAAGCTCCTAGAAAGAGCATCGGCCTTCACATTCTTTGAACCTGGTAAATACGAGACAACAAAATCAAAGCGGGAGAAAAACAATGACCAGCGGGCCTGTCTCGGATTAAGGCGTTTAGCAGACTCGAGATACATCAGATTTTTGTGATCAGTCAAGACCACCACACGATGCTTAGCACCCTCGAGCCAATGACGCCACTCCTCAAATGCCCATTTCATGGCCAACAACTCCCGATTGCCCACATCATAATTTCGCTCGGCAGGCGAAAATTTCCTAGAGAAAACGGCACAAGGCTTCATAACAGAGCAACCAGGGCCTCTCTGCGACAAAACGGCCCCTGCCCCAATCTCCGAAGCATCCACCTCAACCTGAAAGGGAAGTGAGACGTCAGGCTGGCACAAAACAGGCGCCGAAGTAAACCGGCGTTTCAACTCCTGGAAAGCCTCCACGGCAGCAGGAGCCCAGTTAGCTACATCGGAGCCCTTCTTGGTCATATCCGTCAAAGGTTTCACAATGCTAGAAAAATTAGCGATAAAACGACGGTAGAAGTTAGCGAAGCCCAAGAACTTCTGAAGACTCTTAACTGACGAGGGCTGAGTCCAATCAAGAATAGCTCGGACCTTGACTGGGTCCATCTCCACAGCAGAAGGGGAAAAAATGAACCCCAAAAAGGGAACCTTCTGTACACCAAAGAGACACTTTGAGCCCTTGACAAACAAAGAATTTTCACGCAAAATTTTAAAGACCAACCTGACCTGCTCCACATGCGAATCCCAATTATCAGAAAAAACCAAAATATCATCCAGATAAACAATCAAAAATTTATCCAGATACTTCCGGTACTTCCGAAGGCGTAGAAGAAGCAATAGACACAGGCAGGGAATCCTCATGAATACCACGACAGCCCCAACTTGAGACTGACATAGCCTTCCAGTCCAGGACTGGATTATGGGTCTGTAACCATGGCAGCCCTAAAACGACCAAATCATGCATTTTATGTAAAACCAGGAAACGTATCACCTCGCGGTGTTCAGGAGTCATGCACATGGTAACCTGAGTCCAATACTGCGGTTTATTTGCTGCCAATGGTGTAGCATCAATACCCCTAAGAGGAATAGGATTTTCTAATGGTTCAAGAGTAAATCCACAGCGCTTAGCAAATGAGAGATCCATGAGACTCAGGGCAGCACCTGAATCTACAAACGCCATGACAGGATAAGATGACAGTGAGCAAATCAAAGTTACAGACAGAATAAATTTAGGTTGCAAATTACCAACGGTGACAGGACTAACAACCTTAGCTATACGTTTCGAGCATGCTGAGATAACATGTGTAGAATCACCACAGTAGTAGCACAAGCCATTCCGGCGTCTATGAATTTTCCGCTCATTTCTAGTCAGGATTCTATCACATTGCATTAAATCAGGTGTCTGTTCAGACAACACCATGAGGGAATTTGCGGTTTTTCTATCACATTGCACCGAATTAGGTGTCTGTTCAGACAACACCATGAGGGAATTTGCGGTTTTGCGCTCCCGCAACCGCCGGTCAATTTGAATAGCCAGTGCCATAGTATCATTCAGACCTGTGGGAATGGGAAAACCCACCATAACATTCTTAATGGCTTCAGAAAGGCCATTTCTAAAATTAGCGGCCAGTGCACACTCGTTCCAATGTGTCAGCACGGACCATTTCCGAAATTTTTGGCAATACACTTCAGCCTCGTCCTGCCCCTGAGACATAGACAGCAAGGCCTTTTCTGCTTGAATCTCAAGATTGGGTTCCTCATAAAGTAAACCGAGCGCCAGAAAAAACGCATCAAGATCAGCCAATGCCGGATCTCCTGGCGCCAGCGAAAAAGCCCAATCCTGAGGGTCGCCCCGTAAGAACGAAATAACAATTTTTACTTGCTGAGCAGAATCTCCTGATGAACAGGGTCTCAGGGACAAAAACAATTTACAATTATTCACGAAATTCCTAAACTTAAACCTGTCTCCGGAAAACAGTTCAGGAATCGGTATTTTAGGTTCTGACCTAGGATTTCTGATAACATAGTCTTGTATGCCCTGCACACGAGTAGCCAGCTGGTCCACACTTATAATCAAGGTCTGGACATTCATGTCTGCAGCAAGCATAGCCACTCTGAGGTAAAGGGGAAGGAGAAAAAAAAAAACTCAGAATCTTCTTTCTTATAATCCCTCTTCTGCAATGCATTAAACATTTAATACTGGCCTGGCAAACTGTTATGACCCCAATGGCGAGGGTCTCAGAGGAACGTGGAAGTCTGCAGAATACAAAAATCCAGCTCATAGGGCAGTGGTAACTGGGTTGACCATATATCTACTCCTAACGCCAACACTAGAAGTAGCCGGGGATCATTCCTACGTTGATTCTAGATGACACGCGCCAGCCGGAGAATCTAGCTACCCCTAGTAGAGGAAAACAAAGACCTTTCTTGCCTCCAGAGAAGGGGACCCCAAAGCTGGATAGAAGCCCCCCACAAATAATGACGGTGAGGTAAGAGGAAATGACAAACACAGAAATGAACCAGGTTTAGCACAGAGAGGCCCGCTTACTGATAGCAGAATAAAGAAAGGTAACTTATATGGTCAACAAAAACCCTATCAAAATCCACACTGGAAATTCAAGAACCCCCGAACCATCTAACGGTCCGGGGGGAGAACACCAGCCCCCTAGAGCTTCCAGCAAAGGTCAGGATATAGATTTGGAACAAGCTGGACAAAAATACAAAACCAAAACAAATAGCAAAAAGCAAAAGGCAGACTTAGCTGAAATAACTGGAACCAGGATCAGTAGACAAGAGCACAGCAGACTAGCTCTGATAACTACGTTGCCAGGCATTGAACTGAAGGTCCAGGGAGCTTATATAGCAACACCCCTAACTAACGACCCAGGTGCGGATAAAAGGAATGACAGAAAAACCAGAGTCAAAAAACTAGTAACCACTAGAGGGAGCAAAAAGCAAATTCACAACAGGACCTGAGAGACGGAGCTTTGTTTAATCCCTGCAGAGACAGACAGGCCTGCGACGTGGGAAGATAACCTTCTGGAGCAAAGAGACTGGTAACGTGTGGATAGGGCCAGTGAGGGACAGTTTGTTATTACACGTTAATTCTGTGAATAGGTATATTTTGCATTGTTTATTACTGTGTTCCGTTGTGTTAAGGAAAAATGTATAACAGTAAAGATATGTTTGTTAAAATGGAATCTGGGTGTGGAAGTTTTGCTGAGCCAGATCATGGATATACATGGGCGAACTTGCCCTCGGTCACTTCATCATTATCTCTGATCAAATCAGGGTTTGCCATAGACTGTAGACTATGATTATGTGACCTGCAGTTTTTTGAGCTGTGTAGTTTTTCAGAAATATACACACACAATGGACATAACCAGTTTTGACCAAGGTGTTTCTTAATACAAAAACCATGAAACTGCTCCCTTGTTACCAAATTTTCCTCTTACACTCTGGCATTACAGCATTTGCATGTCTGTTTTTAGTACATTTTTTAAGTAACAGTTCGGGAACACCATTTCCTAAAATTCTACATTTTGCCATTCCTCTGTTCTTCTTCCTGAAAATGTGGGAATAAACTGACACCTTTGTTTAAAGGGGTTGTCTTTAATACTTTACTATTTTTAATATGTGGAAACCCTTAAAAAAAAAACCAAGACATTAATCCCCGCTCTCCCCATTACCAGCTCTGCCTCTCACTTGCTGCTTAGGTCTTGTTTACTATCCATAGTGGTGATGTCATAACTGTAGTGTACGTGACCACTGCAGGCAATCAATCGTTTCCTTGGATTATGCCATGTACACTGTGAGATCTGCTGAGCGCAATGATTGGCTGCAGCGCCCATGATGTCACCGCTGCAGCCAGTAAACTAGGACCAGAGCACCGGCAGAGAGACAGCGCTGATACTGGGGAGGATGAGTATCAGTGTTAACTAGGTTGAATAAAGACCCCGGTCTATCAAGTTCATTCTTTCTCCACCAATTGTACGATTTGTCACTAATTTAACAATAACCAACAATGTTATGTGTACTGAGGAAATCATCCAGACCGTGTATAAAGTCTGTTATAGTGTCGGCCATTACTACCTCTTGTGGTCGGCATTCCACAAACTGACTGCTCTAACTGTAAAGAACCTTTGCAGGCTTTAAAATGAAAAAAAAATTATCATCGCACAACCCATAAAAAATTCCTGTTGTCAATGGCGTATGTCCCTACATGATCTGATACGGTAGCGCTGGTTGGTCATGAAAGGACGCACTGCCTCGACCATGAGAATGTCATCACCCAGTTGGCAACCTATTCATATATTTTTAGGAGGAATAACAGAGGATCTTAAAAAAATAATTTTCATTGTTATTTTTTAATGAAAGTGTTTACCAAACAGACGTCAGTAGTAATGGTAGATCCTCCTTAATATTAGATAGATATTAGTGATGAGCGAATGTGCTCAGATAAGGCGTTATCTGAGCATGCTCGGGTGCTAACCAAGTGTCTTCGGCATGCTTTAATAATATGATCGAGCAACACTGGACAGCAACACTCAATCCTGGGTTATCCAGTCTTCTATAAGTAATTAAATCTAGGGGGAAACATTGACTTTGTACAATGCCTCCAGAGAAATTTTAGGGCTATTGTGTATTTGAAAGGGTTGTCCACGATTACAGCTGCTTTCTTCCAAAAACTGTACCACGCCTGACCACATGTTGTGAAGCTCAGCTCTCTGGATGTAAAATTGGGGCTGAACTACAATATCGCAAACAATCTGCAGGCTAAAATGGCATTGTTTTTAGAAGTAAGCAACCATGGGCTTCTAATACTGGCCAACCCTTTTTTATGATCAGATTCACAAAGTCATTCAGCTGTCAGATTTTTTCTTCTCTTCTCGAAAAACCACATCTGCAGATACCTTTTTTGGCCAGGCGCTCTAAACGCCCTACCTCCAGTACTGCTTCGATGGCAGCCTTGGGCACAGTCTTCATAGATTGTTGTGCTTTTTGCTTATTTACTTGTTTTCTATCTAATATATATTTACTTTACTTTATTCAACACAGCTAAGGGAACAAAAGAAGGATCTGATCGGAGCACAGGAGGCCGGGAAGTGCGCTAAGGAAGTGCAGTCCTATTTGGAACATTGGAAAAGGCTGTTTGCTAATCATTGCCGGGAGCTTGAAGAGCTCTATGAGAAACACGATAATGATGCCACCGACGAAATAAAGGAGATTAAATATAGCCTGACCGAGAAGGCAATTGAAGATCTCAGACACGTCCAGAGTGCGGTAATTATACAAGAAATGTTAAAGCTCAATGTTCCCAGACTACATCTCCAACAAGTGCTAGACGAGCACAAGAGAGAGACGGCGCTCCTAGCTCAGCAGCTGGAGAAGGAGGAAAGCGACAAGGCGACCGAGTCAAGAGCATCCCTGGAGAGTACCATGCGGAAACTAGACGATGAGTTCAAAGTCAGTCTCAAGGAGCAGAAGAATCTAAGAAACTGGGAACAGCTGCTATTCACGTAGGTTTATCTAAGCTCCTGGTCTACAAATCCATAATGTTTCATAGAAGCTCCATTTTTCATGGCGAACATGTCCATTTGTAAAGGGGAAACTCCACCGGTGAGGAGACTTTGGAGAATAGATTAGGAAATATGACCTCAGTATCGATTCTCAAGTTGCAATGGTGGCAACAAAATAATAACCTTCAGAGCTGTCTGGAGTTTGACATTAATCGCATTTACACCACGGATCCATCAGTAGTCATAAGTTAGTATTTGGGAATTAATACTAATACTACTTTTATTAGGCGGTTGCTGGATATAAAAAACACCGCTCTTCTGGGTTGTTCAACACAGGGAAAGAGCAGTGATAAGATGACATCTGCTTGGAACAGCAGGGTTTTAGTGAGCTGCAGGATGAAGCAGAAGATGGTTGTAATTAGTGGACGCCGTTCTCCTAGGTTGTCCAACCCTGAAAGAAACAGGGAGAAGATCAGTAGCAAAAAACAGCTATTGGCTGGCTGTGCCTTCAACAATTAACATTGCAGTCCCTGAGCCCACCAGAGAATTCTCCGGTACTCCGGTGGCCCAGTCCGACCCTGATTCTTTGTATTATAGAGCTATTCCAATGGTGTAGCGTCATCTTAGGATGTTCTACATGGTCCTATAATTTTGGATTTGAATAATTTAGAAGGAAAGGTGTTTTTACAGTTAGCGTAGTTAATCCATACACTGCCCTTTACCGAGAAGTTGGCAGTTAGTAAAAAATTATTCAAGTTATTTGACGTATGTGGTGGAAAAGCTTTGAGTGCATACTATGGAAGAGATAAGAATGTTCTTTTCACCTCTGAAGAGGTGGTAGGTGCCAGCATACTTTTTGTTAATGGATAGGAAAGCTTTACTGTAGTGTGCCACCGCAGATACTTTTATTTTTGTATTACGCCCAGTGGTTGACTGTATGGCTATACTGTAGCTTATGTACTGGAATGTATTCAAGATGGATGGGTAGTGGAGAACATTCTCAGAGTTGCTATATAACATTGTATATCTGACTTGTATGTGTCTATATTCCCAGTTAATAAGTATATAAACTGCCGGAAAGCCTGGCAGCTGTATCTATATCATGCCAGTAATAACTTTTCACATAGGACAGTTGTGTTGGAAGGTATAATTTTTTTTTATATATTTTTTAGCAAGTTTTTAAACAATTAGGTCAGGAATAACCAAGCATGTCAAACATGCCGAGTTAAATATGGAAAAGTACAAATTCAGATAGTATAGAAAAAATGTACGGACAGAAAGGGAGAACGTGGGATAGGATAGGGAGGTGGGAAGACGGAGTCCAGTTATTTGCTGTCCAGGGCCTAAAAAATGTCTACATTACAAAGATATCTAAGAGAATGGGTGGGGTGGTCCATGCTGATCAACAGTTATCATCAATTCGATTATTGCAAAAGTCACTCCAGTGTTGCCTTTGCTTCACAAACCAATATTAGGTAAGTGAGGTTATGCCTCCATCCTAACAAACTGAAAAACTTTGAAAAACCAAAGTTTGATTGAGTTTGAGGTCCAGAATAGAGGGATTTGTTATTTTAACATTGTTAGGAGGTGTTTTCAAATAGTTCTGCGGAATGATTTTGGAAAAATGGAGGATGGAGGTTCTGGAAGTGAAATTGAATCAAGACTGCATGACAATACATCAGCCTTCACATTCTTAGACCCAGGCCTGAATGTGATAGAGAAATTAAACCTGGAGAAAAAACATGGACCATCTGGCCTGACTGGGAGTTAACCGTTTAGCTGATTCAACGTAAGCTAAATTTTTATCATCAGTGACCACAGTGATTTGATTAACTGCCCCCTCCATTCCTTAAAAGCTAATTTAACAGCGAGTAACTCGATTCCCGACATCATAATTCCTTTCAGCAGATGAAAATTTTTTGGAGAAAAATGCACATGGCTGAAAATTAGTCAGTTTTGGGCCCCTGAGATAAAACGGTCCCTACTCCCAACCTGTGAAGCATCCACCTCCATAATGAATGGTTCCTGAAGATTGGGTTGTATTAGAGTAGGAGCTGACATAAAATACTTCTTCAGTTTTTCTAAAGCCACAATAGTATCCGGTGAGCAAACCTTGAGGTACGCCCCTTTACGTGTGACGTCGGTAAGAGGTTTAACAATCTGCGAAAACACCTTAAAGGGGTTGACCCATGAACAAAAGTTCATTTTAATAAAAAAGATCTTGAAATAATAATAATTTCCATAATTGAATGCATTTAAAAAAATGTTCCTGTGCCGAGATAATCTTATGTATGTGCCCCTGTTGTGTACTGTATGGAGCTGTGGTATGATCAGACCATGTTCCTGCACAGTCAGACACGGCCATTACACAGTACACAGCAGGGTAAGATTATCTCAGCACAGGAACATTTTATTTAGACACATCCAATTGTGGAAATTATTATTATTCCAAGATCTATTGATTAAAATGAACTTTTGCTCATGGGTTTCCACCATTTTTTTTTTAAATTATGATTATTTTTTATGTATACCAGTGTTATGCTCAGGAAAGGGTCCATGGGAAAATGTGCAGTTTTTCAGCAAAAATTTTTATTTATGAACTTGTTCATTATGGTTTTCCATCACGGAGTTACAGTATGCGACTTTGTATCCACACAGGAAGGTCCTCCTATTACACATTTGTGTGTCCGAGGATGATGTGCAGAAAACAAAACTTGAGTTCCACTCCGGCTTTTCTCAGATGGACATTACTTTAGCCCTACCAAAAATTCAAGCTAGAATACTCCTCCAGAAATACCTGAATGACTGGAGAAATGTGGAGCTGCAGAAAGTGGACCAAAGTCTACGAGAAAGTGAGAATAAGGTGAGTTAGCTGATGGTGCGCACACATCCTCCGCTATTTCAACGTATTTATCAGTCGACCTTGAGGTTCTTTGAAGGACTGATTGCACTCCAACAGTGTTTTTGCATGTTCCTTATGGGTGGTCCTAGTTACTGAAATCTGCTTGTATAATATGTTGCCTGTGTACAGACCATATACACATCTCCTTTACTGCGGTTTCATTGCTGTATGATAATTTGGGGAAAGGTCTTTGTAGACGTATTGTACAATTTATTACATCAGCAGCCGTGGTCTCCAGCCATTTAGTGCCCCAATTTATAATGTCTAGCAATTTAATTCCCCTGTCTCTCGTCACCAGTAGCTTAGTGTACCAGTCTCTATCAATTTATTGCCCCAATATCTAGCGATTTAGTACCCAAGCCTCTAGTTAACAGTGATTTAGGGCCCCGATTTCTAGTACTGTATGTGGCGATTTAGTGCCCAAGTTACTAGTATCTACCAACAGAGTGCCCCTGTGTCTAGTCACCAGTTTCTAGTACCCAGCAATTCAGTGCCCCAGTTTCTAGAAATTTAGTGCCGTATCTAGCAATTTATTTCACCTTGTCTATAGGATCTAGCGACTTAGTGCCCTGGTACCTAGCGATTTAGTGCCGTATCTAGTGATTTTTGTAGCCCAGTTTCTAACATTTAATGATATAGCGCCCCAGTCACTGGTATGTATCAAGCGATTTTGTGCACCAGTATCTCGTCTCTGGTGATTTAGTGCCCTAATCTACTGGGTTAGTGCAACATTCTTTAGTATCTAGTCTCTTGGTGTCTCAGTCTGTGGCATTTAGTGGTTTCAAGCGCCGGGTTCTAAAATATAGTGGTTTAGTATCAAAGACTCGGGTATCCAGTGGTTTGGTGCCCCAGTCTCTGATACCCAGTGGTTTGGTGCCCCAGTCTCTGGTATCCAGTGGTTTGGTGCCTCAGTCTCTGGTATCCAGTGGTTTAGTATCAAAGACTCTGGTATCCAGTGATTTGGTGCCCCAGTCTCTGATACCCAGTGGTTTGGTGCCCCAGTCTCTGGTATCCAGTGGTTTGGTGCCTGAGTCTCTGGTATCCAGTGGTTTAGTATCAAAGACTCTGGTATCCAGTGGTTTGGTGCCCCAGTCTCTGATACCCAGTGGTTTGGTGCCCCAGTCTCTGGTATCCAGTGGTTTGGTGCCTCAGTCTCTGGTATCCAGTGGTTTGGTGCCTCAGTCTCTGGTATCCAGTGGTTTGGTGCCTCAGTCTCTGGTATCCAGTGGTTTGGTGCCCCGGTCTCTAGTATCCAGTGGTTTGATGCCCCAGTCTCTGGTATCCAGTGGTTTGGTGACCCAGTCTCTGGTACTCAGTGGTCTGGTGCCCTAGTCTCTGGTACTCAGTGGTTTGGTGCCCTAGTCTCTGGTATCCAGTGGTTTGGTGTCCCAGTCTCTGGTATCCAGTGGTTTGGTGTCTCAGTCTCTAGTATCCAGTAGTTTGGTGCCCCAGTCTCTGGTACTCAGTGGTTTGGTGTCCCAGTCTCTGGTATCCAGTGGTTTGGTAACCCAATCTCTGGTACTCAGTGGTTTGGTGTCCCAGTCTCTGGTATCCAGTGGTTTGGTAACCCAATCTCTGGTACTCAGTGGTTTGGTGTCCCAGTCTCTGGTATCCAGTGGTTTGGTAACCCAATCTCTGGTACTCAGTGGTTTGGTGTCCCAGTCTCTGATTTCCCGTGGTTTGGTAACCCAATCTCTGGTACTCAGTGGTTTGGTGTCCCAGTCTCTGGTATCCAGTGGTTTGGTAACCCAATCTCTGGTACTCAGTGGTTTGGTGTCCCAGTCTCTGATTTCCCGTGGTTTGGTGACTATTTGGTAACCAGTGGATAGTGCTCCAGTCTCTGATATCCAGTGATCTGGTGACTCATTATCTGTTTTTAGTGGTTTTGGTGCCCAGTTATCTGGAAACCAGTAGTATGGTGCATCAGTGGTTTGGTTGCCCATTGTCAGTTTTTATTCATTTTGATACCCAGTTATCTAGAAACCAGTGGATTGTTGCTATAGTCTCTATATCCAGTGGTTTGGTGCCCATTTGCTCACTGTAATGGAAAAGTATGGTTGGCTCTTCTCATTCCTTCAGTGTTTTTGACCATGAAGTCTTAACTTGTGGAGGCGGATTCATCCAGATAGATGTCATCCGTGTGTCGGTAGGACCCCATTGCAAGGTTGATTGACAGGAGCTCTGTGTAAACATTTCTGAATACGGACTGCAGTTGTTTTTGCCCCAGCTCTTGATTTGTTGCCCTCAGTCCTATGATAGATACAGTAATGAAGGACCGGCTATCTCCTGACTGCCACGTCCAGTTTGTGATTTACGGACCATTTGTGTGAAGCTTCCTTTCAATTCAAGGGGTCATTGTTATACACGGAAAGCTGCCCTTTCTAAGTGCTGACAACCTTGCCGATGCAATTGCCTGCAGTGTGTAGAATTACATAAACTAGAAGTATATGGGGCGCGGGGACCAAGACACTCTCCTTTGTGCCTGTAATCATTTGCCATGCATTATGTGCCTTCTTACATATAGTATATTCTATTCTTAATCAGAGCCAAAATATTCAACCTTCATTAACATTTCCCACAAGGTTTTCTTTTGTAATTGGGTTTTCTTGATTCTAAACCAATTACAGTACATTACTTTCCTGGTAGCACATATGTAGCCTGCCAGTCCCTGACATTGATAAACCGTTTTTCTGCCCCTCATCCAGGTCCCACCGGCCATTGAGTTTCCATTTTTTTTTAGAGATATTGGAGAACCAGGAGTAATGTGATGACGTAGTCGCATCCGCCGTGTAATCTCCATTTCTGGATCGCGCCTAGTGACATTTCATTTATTTTTCATTTTGTTAATTACAGTTCAGATCTGTTTTCCTAAGGACGTGTGATTGCGGAAGCCCTGAATCAATAGCACCTGGCTGCAGATTGTTCAGCAGTCTACAGTCAACGGCGTCGCTTCTGACATCAACACGGCTTTCATTGTCCATTTCTCTTCATCTGCTGGAGTATTGACTGCAGTCACAAGAGCTTTTGTATCATTAATTGGTGGAGCGATAGAGCCCATAAAGGGTGCAGAATTTATAATAGAGGGCTCATGAGAGTGGAAATGGCTTAACGCAAGTTATATTGGGTAGAAGAGATGGTCCGAATAGTGGAAAGCCTTCTAACGTCACAAGAGGCAAAGGCAGAACTTATGGCTTCCATGATCTTGGTTACAATCTGGGCAGGGTTCTCCTCTCATCTAGACCCTGAGAGTTAACAATGGTGGTCCAAAGAATAAACTTGGGGTATTCCCATATTCATGAGATGGATGGAGGGACCACCTCTAGGACTGCGCTTATCTTGAAAGCAGATTGACCTCTCATGCCCTTGTGAATGGAAAAGTGTTAGCACAGTTGCAACTCTTTCCATTCACTTCTGAAAATGTTGGAGAATGATTACTAGGCTAGTTTGGGAATTGCTGTAGAAGTAAATGGAGTTCTCCATCGAAAACTGCACAAGATGAAGCCCCATTCTTGAGATTCATAAGCGTCCCAGAGGTGGTACCTGGACATATCAGGCATTTGTAGCAGATCTTACGGAGATAGCATAAATGTCTGAGATGGGATAAACCCTTTAAGGATCATACAGAGGAGCTCGTGAGCGTGGGGTTGGCAAATCGCCTCCAGGGTTTGTGGCTTTGTTGTAAGATAGGACTCCATTTTAATCTTTCCGATGGGTCCCATGGAGTTACATACATCTGCTAGTTGAAGAAATTCTGTGTTATACTGGAACATAAATGATGAAATGAGTTGCCACTTTTGACTTTCTTCAAAGACAATCCTTTTGGCTCAGTGGCTAATGCTGTTGCACTGCAGAGCTCATGTGTTCGGTACGTACATGACTAAGGATAACATCTCTATGGAGTGTGGCTATTTTCCCTGTGTTTGCACGGGTTTGGTCAAGGTAGACCAGTTTTTTTCCACACCCAAAAAATGTATGAGTTTATATTATGAGGCCCGATGGGAACAGTAATGACAATATCTTTAGAGTGCTGCCAAAAATGTTGATGCTATGTAAGTAACATGAATGCTGTTGGACTATGAAGAAAGTAGCAAAGAATTAACATCAACCCCAACCCTATTATCCCACTTGCCACTGCCACAGGGCAAGTGGGAAGAGTGAGGCTAATCGTCTAATGGATGCTCCATTTCTGGGGCTGCTGAGGCCTCATGTTGGTAGCCTAGGAAGGGGCAATATCCATGACCCCTTCCCAGGCTGTTAATATCAGCCCACAGCTGTCTGTTTACCCTTTGCTTGTTTGAATTCATAGGGGGACCCTACGTCATTTTTTTCTGGTGTTCCCCGTAAATTCACCAGGAAAGGCTAAGCTAACAGCTGTGAGCTGTTATTAGTAGCCTGGGAATCTTTTGGGATCTTGTCCCTTGTACCAAATTATTAACATCAGCCCTCAGCCATGGGCTTTCCCTCTAGTGGTTATTAAAATTGTGCATTTTTTTTATTTCATTCTTTATTTTACACAGGAGGGACACAGCGGGGGCTGAATACAACTCCCATCATTGTTGCCTGGTTACGCTGATTTCAGTGCGAGCAGGAGACCATGATGAGAGCTGCTTTGAGCAGCCGGCACCTGATAACAGTGTGAACTGTACTGCTTCTTCCAAGGTGCCGGTACGTGTCACGCTGATAACACACAGATGTCATCCATGTGTCGTCAGTGTGCAGCGTATATTTTGTACATGTTGCTGATTAAAACTGATATGTCTGTGGGTTTTACCCAGCCGTTGTCTTATCTAAGATAAAAGTCCACTGAAACAGTCTGAGTTTGGCCAGATTGGCCAATTTTTCGGTATGTATTGAGGCCTTCCCAATGGCAGATGTTAGAGATTAGAAGGATTAGGCATTTCTGATTGTAACATGCTTGCTCCTTAGACTTTGTGGGGGATGGCAGGAGCATATTCCCTTTTCTTTATTGATATAGTATATATATGGAATTTGGAGGAATGGCTATCAGGGAAATACGCCTTCAGCTATCGTCTGTGTGTTGGAAGGCTTTAGAAATATCATGTCTCCCTACTATTGGACAAGGGCCCAATTGTTATTGTTACCATGTTTCCCCCTAAAAGGGAATCTGTCAGCAGATTTTGTTTTGTAATCTGTGAGCAGCATGACGTAGGGGCTGAGACTTTGATTCCAGCAATGTGTCACTTATTGAGCTATGTGTTGCTGTTTTAATAAAATCAGTGTTTTATCAGCAGATGATTATCACTACAGGACTAGGTGTCTCGTGCCTTCTAGTCCTCGGCACTGGTTATCAGCTTTCAGTCAATGTACAGTGTACACAAAAAGGTGTCAATCAGTGGTGTGGGCGGGGTTGTACACAGAAAGCTGCCAATCAGTGGTGTGGGCGAGGTTATACACAGAAAGCTGCCAATCAGTGGTGTGGGCGGGGTTATACACAGAAAGCTGCCACTCAGTGGTGTGGGCGGGGTTATACACAGAAAGCTGCCAATCAGTGGTGTGGGCGGGGTTATATAGAGCTCAGCATTCTGAGCACTGCTACATTTGCAGCCGAGAAAACAGGGATTGTATCAAAATGACAGCCTGCAGCCCAGCAAGTGACACATCACTGTAATCAGGGTCTCAATATTAAGCTGCTCTCGGATTACATAACAAAAACCCAATGACAGATTCCCTTTAAAACCAGCCATGAGATTCAGATTGCCGTGTCTTTGGAAAAGTAACTTTAAATCCGATTCTCTCGCTTTACCTAGAAATGAAATGCTGATTTTTCTTATTTGCCCCGGGATCATATTTGCAAGCAATGTAATTTCAGTGCAGATGCTTTCTCCAATTAAGCGGAGATATGCTGCATATACATAACGCGTTTCGGTCTCTGTAGAATAAGTGCCTTTTTTTAATCTTTTTTTTTTTTTCTTTTATAGCCAAGTTCAAAGACGACAAAGCATCTTCAGGATCGAGCGGCAGAAATGGTGAAGAAATCTGTAGAGGATAAAGTCTTGATTCATGAAGCGCAAATTGCAGATGACAAGATTAAGCAGGTAACGAAAATGAGATGTGACCGGATCAGACGCTGAAGACTTATCCCGTTACATGAATGTTTGCTTTTGATTTGTTCCTTCTAGTTCTATGAAAATAAGACTCGGTTCAAGAAATACAACCTATTTAATGGTGTGCGGGAACTGTTCCCCCCCGGGAGCGATTCACCGAAGCCTCCCCTGTAGACTGGATTAGTACCAGGCGTAAAGCTCTTGGTATAACAGGGATGGAAATGTCGCGCCCAAATATTCACCTCTTATCCTGCATATCGGCCAGGAGAATGCAAATAAAGATGGAAATAGAAAATATAGAACTGTATTGTGATGTGATAGTAAGATGGAAAGGGCGCTCCACCCCCAACCCAACCAATTCTTCCATTTCATTGGGAACATAAAGGGTCTAAGACCCCCAAATGGCACAGCTAATGCCAGAGATACAATTTGTAGCAAGCCAGCTCTTTCCCTACTTCATGTAAAGTAAGGTGTAAGTGGACACGTTTCCAGATTTCACAATATAAACTGCATATGCTATTGAATTGATCTCTTAGACCTGATGAGCCTGTTGTACTTTCTATGAAAATACATATTAGAATAGGCGTATTATCCTTATATTAAAATTAATATTTTATGAGTCAGAGAGTTCTTCAGTCCAAGGTTATTCACTCTCCATTAACTCTGTCTGTGTGACATCTGCAGCTTGTACTGAGGAGTGGGAGATATCAGCAGGGAGGAGGGACACTGAGGAGCTGTCAGTCTGGTTAGGCAGGTGAGGATTCAGTAGTAGTAGAGAGGAAAGAACACGAGGATCTGCTAATCAGAATAGGTGGGAAAAGATTCAGCAGCAGAGTTGAGAGGCTCTGAAGATCTGCTACTCAGACTAGGTGGGAAGATATTCAACAGCAGGGAGGAGACGCACTGAGGATCTGCTAATCAGAATAGGAGGGAAAAGATAGAGCAGAAACATGGAGGAGAGGCACTATTAAGGATCACCCAATCAAACTAGATGGACAAAAATGTATTTTAGACTTTAAAAAATGAATTATAAGGCCATACTGTCATGGATTATTACACCAGCCCCATCAGGTCTAAGATATTTATTTAGTAATGTAGACCGTGTTTATAATATAATGTAATTTGACAGATCTTCTTTTAAGGGGTTGTCCACTACTGGACAAGCCCAACTTTATCCAGGGTCCCAGAGAAAATGTATGCTCCCCTCCTGCAGCGACGCCATTCTTGTGATGCTGTTTCTGGTGGGTGACGTGACATTATGTTACATGACCTGCAGCCAATCAGCAGCCACTGACCGGCTGCAGCCTTTAGTATGTCATCAGATCAGATGTCCGCCATAAATATGGTTCAGATGTTTGGCTGGATGGGTAATGTGACATAATAACGTCAATTCACTCCTCGGGGAACATTAGCGCCAACTTCGCTGGAATAACGCCACTGTCGCAGGTGAGTAAACATTGTTTTTAGTTTCTATGAGGCTTTGACATGACTAAGTGTTGGTTTTTCCTGTAATGAATAACCCCTTTAAATGGGTTTTCAACCACAAATCCCACAAATCCAAAATCTGTTGCCCTTTTCTGCTAAAAATTTTTCACTTTTTGTTTCATTGCAGTCATTTGGTAAATTCAAAATAATTCTTTTTTTTTCACATGAATGTACTGTGGCGCCCCTGAAGGTCCAGACGCCACAGAGGTACTGCATCTCAGCCAGAGGTGTAGTATCCCAACTCTCTGGTAAGAAGGGAACATTCTACAGAATTCTAACACCTGCATCCAACACCACACTTCTCCAGTCAGGGCACCTGGGCGTACCCTAAGGGAGGATGGCCTCATCCAGCTAGCAATCCAGAGGCTGCTGTGACTGTAGGTGCAGCAGCCAAACTTGCACCTATTCGCCGAAAAGGTGAACACAGAGGGTCCAGGGGACAGAGAGTACGTCGCCGGACAAGACATCATCTACCCTGCTCCTCTACCTGCCACTAGCAACACTGCCACCCACACCACTAACTGCCTTGGGGACCGAGCTCTACCTGGGGAGAGCTATAACAACTCAGCTGCATTATCATCTGCCCCAGAGGACTGCACAGCAGCGTTGGCTAACATCTCCATTGCCGAGTACCACAGGTGGCGTTACGAACATTTCCTTAATAGACTTTATTTTCCACTTTCAATCACATCCCCTTTAACTGGATGCCCAGGGCCACGGACCGGGTCAGTGCCACTGTGACCACCCCTTTAAGTACCACGGGACCCGGTACCGAGTACCGCACGGTCCTAGCGGGCGCTCCAGTACACTCTGCACCCCATTTTGACTAAAAAAAAAAAGAAATGTAGTAATTTTTTGCAAATTTAATGAAAAAGAAAAACTGAAATATGACATGGTCAGCATTCAGACCCTTTGCTCAGACACTGATATTTAAGTCCCATGCTGTCCATTTCCTTGTGATCCTCCTTGAGATGGTTCTACTCCTTCATTGGAGTCCAGCTGTGTTTAATTAAACTGATAGGACTTGATTAGGAAAGGCGCACACCTGTCTATATAAGACCTCACAGCTCACAGTGCATGTCAGACCAAATGAGAATCATGAGGTCAAAGGAACTGGCCAAGGAGCTCAGAGACAGAATTGTGGCAAGGCACAGATCTGGCCAAGGTTACAACAGAATTTCTGCAGTACTCAAGGTTCCTAAGAGCACAGTGGCCTCCATAATCCTTAAATGGAAGAAGTTTGGGACCACCAGAAGTCTTCGTAGACCTGGCCGTCCAGCCAAACTGAGCAATCGTAGGAGAAGAGCCTTGGTGAGAGAGGTAAAGAAGAACCCCAAGATCACGGTCGCTGAGCTCCGGAGATGCAGTAGGGAGATTGGAGAAAGTTCCTCAAAGTCAACTATCACTGCAAACCTCCACCAGTCGGGCCTTTATGGCAGAGTGGCCCGACGGAAGCCTTTCCTCAGTGCAAGACATATGAAAGCCTGCATAGAGTTTGCTAAAAAAAAAAACACATGAAGGACTCCCAGACTATGAGAAATAAGATTCTCAGGTCTGATGAGTCGAAGATAGACCTTTTTGGTGATAATTCAAAGCGGTATTTGTGGTGAAAACAACTCTGTGACCATTCTTGACTGGCCCAGCCAGAGCCCTGACCTAAACCCAATGGAGCATCTCTAGAGATACCTGAAAATGGCTGTCCACCAACGTTCACCATCCAACCTGACAAAACTGGAGAGGATCTGCAAGGAAGAATGGCAGAGGTTCCCCAAATCCAGGTGTGAAAAACTTATTGCATCTTTCCCAAAAAGACTCATGGCTGTACTAGCCCAAAAGGTGCTTCTACTCAATACTGAGCAAAGGGTCTGAATACTTATGACCATGTGATATTTCAGTTTTCCTTTTTAATAAATTTGCAAAAATTTTTACATTTCTGTATTTTCAGTCAAGATGGGGCGCAGAGTGTACATTAATGATAAAAAAAATTAACTTTTTCTGAATTTACCAAATGGCAATGAAACAAAGAGTGAAAAATTTAAGGAGGTCTGAATACTTTCCGTACCCACTGTGTGTGTGTGTATATATATATATATATATATATATATATATATAATATTATTATTTATCAATCTGAAACCTAATGTGTTAATACTTCTAAAGCACCGTCAATTTGCAGATGTCACTGCTGGCATCTTGACGTCCTTGGTACCTATTTTGTGACTTGCTATGACATCCCTTCCATAAAATCTTGGTCTTTTCTTCTAGTTTTGTCAATGGGAGGTCATAAGTGATGTTCTTCATCTCCCAATCTCTTCATACCATGCACTGTCCTCCCTCCCCCACTGCATCTAGTTCACTCTCTGACTTTGAACCAGTTACAGAAGAAGTAAGGAGGCTCCTTGCATCTTCTCGCCCGACCACTTGCACCAGTGACCCCATTCCGTCACATCTCCTCCAGTCCCTTTCCCCGGCTGTCACCTCTCACCTAACAAAAATATTCAACCTTTCCCTCACTTCCGGTATTTTTCCCTCCTCATTTAAGCATGCCATCATACATCCATTACTTAAAAAACCCTCCCTCGACCAAAACTGTGCCGCTAATTATAGACCTGTCTCTAATCTTCCCTTCATCTCTAAACTCCTTGAACGCCTGGTCCACTCCCGTCTTATCCGCTATCTCTCAGATAACTCTCTTCTCGACCCTCTTCAATCTGGCTTCCGCTCTTTACACTCTACTGAAACTGCCCTCACTAAAGTCTCTAATGATCTACTAACAGCTAAATCTAATGGTCACTACTCCATGCTAATTCTCTTGGATCTCTCCGCAGCATTCAACACTGTGGATCATCAGCTCCTCCTCACTATGCTCCGCTCCATCGGCATCAAGGACACCGTTCTCTCCTGGTTCTCCTCCTATCTCTCTGACCGATCCTTCACTGTATGTTTTGCTGGTTCCTCCTCCTCTCACCTTCCCCTTACTGTTGGGTTCCTCAAGGATCAGTCCTAGGCCCCTCCTCTTCTCTTTGTATACTGCCCCTATTGGACAAACAATCAGTAGATTTGGTTTCCAGTACCATCTCTATGCTGACGACACCCAATTATACACTTCTTCTCCTGCTTTCACTCCGACCTTCTTAGAAAATACCAGTGATTGTCTTACCGCTGTCTCTAACATCATGTCCTCCCTCTATCTGAAACTGAACCTGTCAAATCTGAACTCCTCGTGTTCTCTCCCTCTGCTAACCTACCTTTGCCTGACATTGCCATCTCCGTGTGTGGTTCCACCATTACTCCAAAGCAACATGCCCGCTGCCTTGGGGTCATCCTTGATTCCGAGCTTTCATTCACCCCCCACATCCGATCACTGGCTCGCTCTTCTTATCTGCATCTCAAAAACATTTCTAGAATTCGCCCTTTTCTTACTTTCGACTCTGCAAAAACTCTTACTGTCTCACTTATTCATTCTCGTCTGGACTATTGTAACTCTCTACTAATCGGCCTCCCTCTTACCAAACTCACCCCGCTCCAATCTGTCCTGAATGCTGCTGCCAGGATCATATTCCTTACCAACCATTACACCGATGCCTCTACCTTGTGCCAGTCATTACACTGGCTACCCATCCACTCCAGAATCCATTACAAAACTACTACCCTCATCCACAAAGCACTCCATGGCTCAGCACCACCCTACATCTCCTCTCTGGTCTCAGTCTACCACCCTACCCGTGCCCTCCGCTCCGCTAATGACCTCAGGTTAGCATCCTCAATAATCAGAACCTCCCACTCCCGTCTCCAAGACTTTACACGTGCTGCGCCGATTCTTTGGAATGCACTACCTAGGTTAATACGATTAATCCCCACAGTTTTTAGCGTGCCCTAAAAACTCATTTGTTCAGACTGGCCTACCGCCTCAACGCATTAACCTAACTATCCCTGTGTGGCCTATTATAAAAAAAACAAAAAAAAACATAATCAGGTTCCTCTCATCATGTTCTCATACACTTTATGCAGTTAATAGCCCTCTGTGTCTGTACTGCTACATACTTAGGCAGTTGACTGGTTCATGCAGCTTTACATGAACACCCGAGCCTTACACTATGGCTGGTCCGAACAACGAAAGCAATTGTTACCATCCACCTCTCGTGTCTCCCCTTTTCCCCATAGTTTGTAAGCTTGCGAGCAGGGCCCTCATTCCTCCTGGTATCTGTTTTGAACTGTGGTTTCTGTTATGCTGTAATGTCTATTGTCTGTACAAGTCCCCTCTATAATGTAAAGTGCTGCGGAATATGTTGGCGCTATATAAATAAAAATTATTATTATTATTATTCTTAGAGCAGGAATTGGAAAAAGTAGCTGGGGCCAATAGAGATGGATGTTTATCTGGAGAGACAAGAAAAAAAAACAAAAAAATCATTTTAATGTTGGACAACCCCTATGTTAGGTTGTCCAGTGTTATATAAGTAAAGCCTGAATATTTATTTTTATTTTTTGTTTTATTGCCGTTGCAAGACCTCTGTTTGCAGTCAGTGACTGGTAACTTTTGTCTTTCAACTTTAGAGATTGAACGCTATTGTTTCTTTGTAGTTGCTATAGTTTATCTTTTTGGAGTCCTTTTTGAGCCCAAATAGCAACAGCCCAAATCTGTCTCCTGTTTTGGACTTGAAGCTTGGATGAAAGTTGTTTATCTACAGTTTTACATTGTATCAAGTTTTTAGGACAGTGCAGGGAATTTATGCTGCTAACTGAAACATTGTAGCAAATCCTCAACTTTAAAGTAGGTCACAATATGTGAGTATGTAAGGAGATGAACATATTAACCACGTTCCCCCTTGAAGACACAAGTGTTGTTGTGATTTATATTGTGAACTGAGTTGGTGATAATATGTTCTGTTTTACCCAATGGTAGGGAGATTTAGGGTTAATGTTTGGGATTAGCCCAGAGTAGGAGGGGATAAAGTGAAGGGACACAAAAAGGTTTCCTGTCAGGATGTCGGATAGGGCCCAGTGCGCGTGACAAGCAGACCTAAGGTCTGAACAGCAGGCAGTGCCGCATGACTTGAGTGTCCCGAAGAGAGAGGAGACTGAGGCAGTGGATAGCGTGATCCAGAGTAAAGAAAAAAGGAGAACCGTCGGAAGGACAGAGTGGTCAATCAGAGATGAGTCCTGGAGCTAGTACAACCCCAAGTTTACAGCTCAGAGATGTAACGGACTAGGGCAGGTAGAGGTCGTGAGATGAAAAGAGTGCCCTGGGTGGGAGTTCCAAGGCGTCAGTAGCACAGAAGATAAGTACTGGCCATATTGGCAAACTACTTCCCTTGAGGGGAAAGAAGACGCAGAACCACAAATTAAAAATAGGACTTTCACTAACTGGACTGTAGTACTGAGCTGGGTTGTGGTGAAGGCAGGTGAATGAGTGGTGATAGGACCCAAGTGAGTCAAGAGAAAGGAACTGAGACTGTGCATGTATGAAAAAGCTGTATTCTGTACATAATCCGCAGCAAGTTTTCGTTCAGTAAATAGTTTATTTTTGACTGATGGTCTCCCTCATTGCAGTCCTCAGCATCTGGTCCTGGCAAACCAAAGTCAGCAGGAACATGCGGCCTGCAAGGGTGTAGTGCCGCGATAGCACAAGTCCACACACCCAGTTAGGACCCTCACCTTCATGTAACGTGCCGGGGTGTAAGAGACGAGTACCTCGCCCACAGCTACCGCCCCGCGCCACGTTACTCACAACCATCAGAGACTTTGAAAGTACAGTAGTTTATTTCTATTGTTTAGAGAGATTTTTGCTGTTTTTTTTTATTTATACTGAGATTCTCCTCCAATTGTCACTGCTCCCTTGATTCTGAAACAGTTTTTCTTTTTCTTCTGTGCCCCTATGTTCCAAAGTTATGCCCCCTCGGTAATAAAGCTGCAAATTTTCTCCTAAACCTACTGGGCGTATACCACAAAACTTCTGTTGGCGCAGCTGTATTTTGATTGGCCAGGATCAGAAGAGAAGACAAATACCCACAAAGAAGTGTAGTTGTTGAAGGGAAAATTTGCATAATTATTGCTGGGGGGGGGGGTATAACTTTGCAACGGAGGGGTGCAGGAGAAAAAGAACAACTGATCCTGAATCAGTGGAGCAGCGGAAATTGAAGGAGGCACTCACTTTAAATTAGAAAATCCTGTGACCGCTCCCCTTTTAAGACCATCAATCAGTGTCTCCATTATTTCATTTTCAGGCTATCCCATTGACAGGGGATGTAAAAATAAATAATTGCCCCCCATGTCCTGTAGTAACCCCTGTACACCATCTGTCCTGATTACCTCCCTGTTTACATGTAATTTTCTTTCCTTTCTTAGCATACTGAGCGTCTCATGGGTGATTCTTTTATTACTAGCATCTCCCTCAATAAGTAGTGGTCCTGGGTTTTATTACATCACCATTCTCTCCCTAAATAATATATGTTCTGCTGTCCCTGTGCTATTAGGTATCCAGCAGCTCAGAGAATAAATCTTTGCACTTACGGTATTATAAATAAATTTAGGAGAAATTCTCACACATGGGCATGGGACTAGGAGTTGTATGTGCTGCACTGTGGTGCCAGGACAAGTATTTGCCGTCAATTTATCTATTGAAATAATACCTGATTGTGGCACTCTGAGTGACTGCAGACTTCGGTGTCGGGAGGAAGGGCCAGAGCCGGAGGTCATGTAACTGCAAGTATGCGATTTGTGGTCACATGCAGACTAGACATGCAATTCACTTGCATTGAGTGAGGCCGGACACTTGAGTGTGGCTGGAAGTATGCAAATCACATACTTGCGGTCAAAGAAGTCTGCAGTTACATAAAGTGATGCAGACTTGTACCCCAAGGCCTGATAACTCCTGTAAAGTCTTAAGCAGCGTCCCTATGAATAAATAAATGAATGTAAAGGAGTTAGTCATATTGAGCGAGATGCCTGAGCAACAGGTGAACACTCCAGTCAAGGGTCCCAGTAGTGTTTTCTGAATCTGAACATAACATGGGGCAGACTGGCTGCTCATTCAACGCCTTTAAGATGTATAGACAGAGAAGGGGGCTGGCTTAGCAATTGAAATAAGCAGTCAGTTGGTATTATTTATGGTCATAGGTCAACACTAGAAACAAAGACCTGGGAGAAAATGACAAATAGATGTCAAGCTGCTGGGATTGGAGCAGCTACCAAAAGGCCATGCCATCCGACATAATTGAACTTTTATTAACACATTATATAATTTACAATTTACAGCTGATTTAAATAATAATAAAAAACTATAAAGGTCCAGCCAATAAGTCAGGATTAGGAAACTCCAACACCTTAGGTGGTGTGTTCATGATCTTTGCCTTGCTCAATAACCCTTGGGCTTCTTGTTACCGTCGGGAATATCATTTATATATATCTTTCTTTTCTCTCTTTTTTTTCTGTGTATTTTCTAGGCTCGAGCTGAGTTACTACTGCAACGAGTGCATCACTTGAAAGCGAGAGAATATAAACTAGGGGAATATATAACGCATTTACAGTTCCAGGCCGTTCACAACAAAGAGAAGAGTCTGGAAATGCACAAAGCAATCCTGGAGCTGCAGTCCGTGCTCCTGGAGGAGAAGAGCAGATCTTCTGTTACTGCAGAATATGAGCAACTTCTCCAGACTCTGAATCAAGTGAGAGATGAGGAACATCACCTACACACGGTCTGACTTATTCCCACAGCAGTGTGTGTCATACAAGATCTTGTTTTTTCATGGGCCGCACATGTCCACATTATATTTTAAGAAGGATACAACAATATTCTACTTCGGTCCAAGTCTAAATGAAAAATCAGATGGGGTGGGTGGGATGGGGAACATTAAAAAAAAATGATTTCAGAAGAAGGGTATGGATTGTTGATTGCATGAAAAAATAATTTTTGGGAAAGGATCTCTATAGATTGACCCAAGTGCAGGGATAAAGGGGTTGTCCGGCTTTAGGTTATAAGTCTGTAGTCATTCTGAAGGTATGCGATTCCTCACATCAAGCACACTTCGCACTGTGAGGGTTCACCGATACTGACGCCAAGAGTGGTGTGCGCGTGACCGCAAGTATGGAGCGTTGCATATATGTGGTCATGTGCCGACTAGACGTGTGCGGCCTTGCAGTGTATTCGGGAGGCCAGACAAGTCTAGTCGGAATGTGACTGGAAAATTGCAAATCGCTTGACCGCCCACTCCCAGTGCTGGCATCAGAGAATCCTGACAGCGCGCAGGATTTACAAGTCTACAATCACATGGGCTGACTGCAGACTTGAAGCCCAAAGCCAGAAAACTTTTAAAACCTAAGCTAAATACACTGATCAGAAAAATAAAGGGAACACTTAACGAGTACAATGTAACTCCAAGTCAATCACACTTTTGTGAAATCAACCTGTCCAGTTATCAGGCAACACCGATTGCCAATCAATCAATTGTCAATCAGGAGAACCTGCTGTTCTGCAAATGGAACAGATAACAAGTAGAAATGATAGGCAATTAGCAAGACAACCCCTATAAAAGAGCGGTTCTGCAGGGGGTGACCACAGACCATTTCTCTTTTCTCATCTTTTTTGGCTCTTGTTTTGGTCACTTTTGTAAATTTTCATCGCTCTCACCCCTAGAGCTACTGTACAGTAGCATGAGATGGTGTCTACAACCTACAGAAGTTGCTCAGGTAGTGCAGCTCATCCAGGGAGGCACATCAATGCGAGCTATGGCAAGAAGGGTAGCTGTGTACAGTGTCCAGAGCATGGAGCAGATACCAGGAGACAGGCCAGTACACCAGGAGACGTGGAGGAGGCCGTAGGAGGGCAACAACTGAGCAGCAGGACCGCTACCTCCTCCTTTGTGCAAGGAGGAACAGGAGGATCAGAGACAGAGCCCGGCAAAATTACCTCTAGCAGGCCGCTAACATCGAGGCGTCTGCTCAAACTGTCAGAAACAGACTCCATGAGGGTGGTATGAGGGCCCGATGGCCACAAGTGGGTGTTGTGCTTACAGCCCAACACCATGCAGGGCAATTGGCATTTGTCAGAGAACACCAAGATTGGTAGATTTGACATTGGCGCCCTGTGCTCTTCAGAGTCTGGAGACGTCATGGAGAACATACTGCTGGGTGGGTCAGTAATGGTCTGGGGTGGCATTTCTTCGGAGGGCCGCACAGCCCTCCATGTGCTCGCCAGAGGTAGCCTGACTGCCATTAGGTACCGGAATGAGATCCTCAGACCCATTGTGAGACCATATGCAGGTACAGTGGAGCCTGAGTTCCTTCTGATGCATGACAATGTGGCTGAAGTTTCAGTTCCTGCATGATGAAGGCATTGATGCTATGGACTGGCCGTCCTGTTCCCCAGACTTGAATCCAATCAAGCACATCTGGGACATCATGTCTTGTTCCTTCCACCAACATCACATTGCACAACAGTCTGTCCAGGAGTTGACTGATTCTTCAATCCACATCTGGGATTAGATCCCTCAGGAGAACATCCACCACCCAGGCGTTGTAGGGAGATCATACAGGCACATGGAGGCCACACACAATACTGAGCATCATTTCCCTGTCATGAGGCATTTCCACTGAAGTTGGATCAGCCTGTAATTTGATTTTCCACTTTTTGATTTTGAGTATCATTCAAAATCCAGACCTCTATGGGATTTTAATTTTGATTTACAGTGATCAGTTTTATGTTTTATTGTTCTCAACACATTCCATTATGTAATTAATAAAGATTTGCAAGTGGAATATTTCATTCAGTGATATCGAGGATGTGGTGTTTTAGTGTTCCCTTTATTTTTTTGAGCAGTGTACTTGTCAAACGTATAGGTTGAAGTGAATTTTTGGAGCTAAATCCCCACCCTCCAACCAAAGTTTGGGACCTGAAGTAGCCTCGAGTAGCATCATATCAGGGCTGATTCTGGCCTGCTCGCACATTGCATTCTTGCAGTATTTTTTTATGATATTGTATACAAATACTGCATATAATATCTGTTTTTTTAATGACTTTTTTGAATGGGTGAAAAACGCTACAAAAACAAATTTGACAGGTGGGACTAGAACCGGCGCCCTGTTACTGTTCTCCCCCAGATCCTACATTTTTGGCCGAGCTGCGCGAAACTGGCGTGAAAATGCCAAATGTTGCAACACACATGGCAGGTTATTTCACCACTGACCGCATTTCAGAACGTTTCCTTTACGGCAGTTTTCTTCCAATTCGTGTGAACAAATTATTTTATTTCCATCCATCTACAACAGGAGATAAGAGAATTGGACAAGAACATGGAAACATGGAGCAGAAACGAGCCATCAGTCAGCAGAATTCTGGAGGAAGGTCCACCACCTGTTACTGTCCACATTACCGGTGAAGGCGAGGACTTGCCTGTGTCAGCGACTCTTCGCAAGGCCTTAAACAGGAGGAAGTACTTAATAAATCTTTGTAGAGACAGGTAGGCCACATTGCCAGGTTATGGAAACACATGGGAACAGTGTAATGCTTAATTCCACCCACGGTGGCGCTGTAGAAATGTCGACAAGTTTTGCTGCCTATTATGACTGATTGCAGCCAATCCTAGCAGCTTCTAAAAAATAGGTAAATTGTATGTTCGGGAAAATGACTAATTGTTTGCATCTGGATTTTGTGTTAAATTCATTTTTTTTTCAACTTTTTTGGTAATGATTTTTTTTTTTTTTTTCGGATGTCTTTATTAAAAAAAAAAAAATGAAATCTTGCAATTGACACACTGATCACTGGGAATATTGTAAAGTTATACATGTACATTAGCAGCAATAGTCACAATTTTCTTTTTTTTTTTTTTACTTTTTTTTAATAGAAGCACCTCCCTTCACAAGTCAATGTGAAGGGAGGTGAGCTGCGACATTGTCTGTTTGTGAATGATGTCATTGTAATCCTGCCTCTGATGATAATGAGACTTCAGAAAAGTCATCTTTAAAGAACAGGAAGAGGCCAGTGTGAAAATTGCAAGATGTTAATTTTTTTTTTAGTACATGGCAACATGCTGATATGTAATAATCACTGGAAAATTTACGAACTTCTTCAACTGATATTTATTTGTTTTAGACTGCATAGGGAAGAAATGGAGTATGCTCAAGGGGAACACCAAGAGGAAAAGGCTCAAATGGACTCGATGCTGCGGCTACATAATCAGGTACGTGTCTATTCACATTATGCAAATTATCTGTTCTACTTTTGGGGTGCCACACTGATATTACCCCTTATAGAGAGGGGATCTGCTATTGTATATATTAGCTTCTTCTTTGATATTAGGATGCAATAGGGATCAACAAGGAAGGGCCTATGAGGAGCCGGGGGGCCATATGATGTCCTGGTAGACCACGCTGCTGTGAAAAAGGAGTAGTTCCACGTGGGTAGTTTTTAGTAACATGTTTCAGGTTCATGCGAACCCTTTCTAAAAACTGAAATACTTATGAAGGTAAATACAAGAGGGGGTTTAAATACATTAAATGGGCATCAGTCTAAAAAGAAATGCCCACCTGGGTGTGAGTAAGGTGTGGTTTGTATAAAGAGAAAAAAGTCAGTAATAATATAAAATAAAATAACAGGCGTATTTAAGACATCATAAAAAAACAAAATACCTTTTAAAATGAAAAAAACAAACGATAAAACATAAAACATCAGGCTTTCTAAGTACATTGTCTGTAGACAGTGAGCTGCTTATCACAGGAAGGGGCGGAGTTGGACGAGTTCCCACTTGCCAAATAGTCACAGCAATCAGCAGGGTAACAAAACCTTCAGTTTAAGGCTCCCGTCACACTATCAGTATTTGGTCAGTATTTTACATCAGTATTTATAAGCCAAAACCAGGAGTGGAACAAATAGAGGAAAAGTATAATAGAAACATCTGCACCACTTCTGTATTTATCACCCACTCCTGGTTTTGGCTGAGAAATACTGATGTAAAATACTGACCAAATACTGCTAGTGTGACGGCAGCCTAAGTAAACAACGTCACACAGCCTGGCATGTGACACATCATCGAAATCTGTGTTTTAACCCCTGCCTCATGCTGATCACATAGCAAAAACCTGCTGACTGATTCCCTTTAACAAAACTTTACTGGATAAGACTTTGTTTGCTGTATGCACAAAACGGTAAAATTATTTTAAAGGGAATCTGTCTCATTTGCATTGTTATGGAACAAGAAGAACTGAGCAGATTGATCTATTGGTTTCTGAGTATTTTATTCACAAAACTATTTGCTCATTTTGGATTTAGGAGTCCAGTGGGCGGTCCTAACAGTGACCTGGACTCCTGAGCCCAGAAGGAGCAGGGATTCCAGTGAATAAAATACATGATATACCGAATCTTTTCCCAGAAACCTATATATCGATCTGCTCAGCTCCTCGGGCTCTATGACATGCCCCCCATAGATTGTACCCCTTTTCTATGGGGACGGTACCCCTTTAAGGAAGCTTATTTAACATTCCTCATATTCTTTGTTGGATTACGTTCTTCTACTGAGATTCTCGCGTTTTTCTCTCTGAAATAACAGAATATTGTCATATTAATATGTTGCTTCCTAAATGACATTCCGTCCCATGTATCCTACGGCACCGAACATGAACATTTATCCGGATATTTATTGTCCGTGTTATTTGGCGCCGTCTCCCAGGCTTAATTCTGTTTGACATCAGCGGCTTGACACCGTGCCATTAATTCGTCCCCAGGACATCCGATTGGCAGCGTA